>NC_136382.1:133288750-143288750 GCF_965140285.1 Lepidochelys kempii | reverse complement strand
TGTCTTTTATCTCTTTAAAATTTACAGTAGAACAGCTTTAAAATAGTTTTGTAATGATATGAACCTAAAGTATAAGGATCTTTGATCTCTGTATCTGATATACTTTTAAATAAATAAATACTTTTAGCTATAACTCTTGAAGTTTTTGGTGACTGGGTGCACAGACATTTAAACCAGGTTATTGGGTTTTTTAAGAGTTGAAATTAACAGTTGGTGCTTTAAACATAAACTTAATATGCTGAAACACTGAATGCAAAGTTACACTAACTCAAAAACACACTAACTGCACAGTAATTATAAATGCAGCACTGTAACAACTGAATGCATGCTTATCAACACTCCATCAGCAGTTTACAAAAAAACAAAAACAAAATCCAGGAAAATAAGAGAATTTCTTTAAAATCAATTGGAATTAAATAAATAAACCCAGACTTAAAGTGATGTACTGATCCAGCCAGTAACACTTCAGGATATAAAAGTGACTTTTCCTTTCTCTTTTTAGATTAACCCAGCATTACAATACTGTAAAACACAAGGCCCTTCCTGGGGAAAAAAGAAATTATTGTTCTCATATTTCATTTAGAAAGCAAAAGTTTTGTATTAATCTAGAATTTTAAATGGCTAGTTATAATATAAAGCTGCAAATGAGGCTTCCTAAGGTGTAACTCAACTGAGCTTCCGAGATGGGGTACTTAAAAACAAAAACCAACACATGCAATTTTTTCTGGAAAATAGTGATTTCAACTTTCACTTAAAAAAAAACACTTAAGCATGAGAGTGCATTAGGAATAGTCAAACATACTAGAGGAACAATCCACCTGCAAATGCAAGAAAGCATGACTATGTTCTCATTCTGAGTGATATTTTGATGATTTCACTTCATGTTATTTTATACAGTAAATGACTAAACCTGGACATACTCCATCATACAACCCTAGTAAGCATTTACAATATTGGCCTTACCCACAAACTGTTTTGACCTCCAAGTATAGGTACTTTTGCTATGAATTGGAGTATGAATTGGAGTATGAATTGGAGCCCCCAAGCATACTGTATCCTGAGACGGATATGTATCATTTCATACTAACACTCACGTCAGGACTCCTCCACTGGCTAGTCCATTATGCCATTAGCAGAAGCAGCTACCATATTCTGGCCATGGCTAGGGCAAAGGGCTCTATGGTCCAACTTTGCCTTTTGCTATCTTGTCAGTGGTTCTCTCCCCTACATATATGAAGGATCATGCACCAGCTAAAAACAGCAGTTCATTTAAAATAATTAATTATTACAATTTAAAAGTAAACTTGTTTCTGCACATATTGAAAAACAACAGGGCGTACTTAGTGACTCACACCTCAGTCCTGGGAGCAAAGCCAGAGTAAAAAGTGCTTTGCCTGAAGGAACTATGAGGGAATTCCTCATCTGTGACTGCAACCCATGTGACCTGGAGCACCTGCACAGCTGAGTCACTTCCAGTTACTGTCAAATAAAGATAGCATTAGCAGCTACAGATAGCTGCTCTCCACTTACGCCATGTTATAACAACACAGGTCTTCAGACCATGCCCCCTACATATCCCCATCCCATGGGGAGTTAATACTGAGGGTGAAATCCTGTCATTGACTTAAGTGGAGCCAGGATTTAAGCCATCCCGTTGTGGTGATCCCTGTATTGCATAATGGCATTTAGAGTAAAATTTTCTAACCGCATCAAGTATCTGAGATGCCCAAGTCCCATTTTCAAAAGTGACTTAGGCACCTGGACCCTAAGTCTCATTGACTTTCAGTGAGACCTAGGGTCCAAAGGCCTGCTCCTCTCCATTGAAGTCAATGGGAAATTTATCATTGACTTTGATGAGCACAGGATCAAATCCCAAGTGCCTAAATCATATTTGAAAATGGGATTTAGGTATTTTTGACAAGGTTACCTGTGGAATCCTACTGAATGGGTTCTCCAAGACTCTTGTATCTCTGAACAGTATCTCCTTTTGGCCCTTCTGAAGGGGTGTAAAGCACCTAAGGATTTGATCCTGAGTTCAGATATTTTCTCCTGACTGGTACATGGGATACAGTGCAACGCTAAGGGCTCTTCCATAGAACACATTGGAAACATCTAAAACATGGGAATTTAAAATTTTATTGTTTTTTTTAAATTATGTTGCAAGCCCTCATTGCAGAGTTACCTTTTCGAATATAAATTATCACAATTCTGCCTTTCCAAGTCTGCAGACAGAAGGAAACTAAAAATTAATATGGAGACGTATGAATTGCTCTGTTCATCTCTGTCGTGTGTTCAGAATGAACCCTAATGGACTAAAATATCACAATTTTAAACTATTTATCTGGTGAGGGTTTTAGTGGAAACTTTCAGCTCACATATTAATATATTGTGGTTTGGGTGATGAATAAATATGAAGGGATCTCCCATATAAATAATAATGCAAGTTTTAAAAATGAAAATATCTATATATTCTCAAAATATTTTTTGGTTATTTGTTTTTTCCCCTCAACATGGGATCTGGACAGGAAAAGAAGAGAAAAATCTAGGGAGAGTAGATCTCCATGAAAAAAGGATGATAGGAATATATGAGGGAGTTGAAAGATCTCAGGGTGAAATAAAATGTCAGAGAGATGGAGAGGATTTTCCCCGAGAGAACAAGAGTTGGTGTAATAGAGTCAATTTTATTCAAAATGACTCAGTAAAGCTCAGAGGTGGAAATCTGGAGAAGTTTGCCTCTGAACTTTGCAGCTGGTCTTGGCTATATGCCAGGTTGTACAAAACCTCTGGACATTTTGCACTTATAAATAATAACACCAGACAGTTCTATACCACGCTCCATCTGTAGATCTTAAAGCATTTTACAGAGGAGGACAAAAATCACTATCTCCATTTTACAGAGGGGGAAACTGAGGCAAAGAAGTCACTGCAAGTGAGTAATAAAGCTGGAAAGAGAACCCATGTATCCTGACTCCTAGTCCCATTCCCCTTTCATTGGCCCAAGCTGCTTTACTATTATTAGTAAGAATAATTTCCTACACTTAGTATTGTGTGCTGGGAATGAATTTTCTTTTAAAAAAATCCCACAATTTTCCAACACTGTCCACCCAATTTGGGGAATAAAATTCCAGAGAATTTGGCAAAGCTGCCTTCAGATTTAACCCACTCATGATAACTGCCACGCACTTAAAGACATAAGGCCAATCCATTTAACTAACATAGTATGAGGGCACTGAAAATGCCAATGCATTCTCCTCACTCCACCCATAATTAAACAGCTCACCAGGACATTTAAAATGAAAAAATACATTAAGACTTAAAAGAAAAATAAGGAAACGTTTTCATAAAACACAGACTTATTGCATGATAGCTGGAGGCAACACTTTTGTGCAAACAGCTGTAAATCAAAATTGTCCTTTCATTAAGATTGCTTACAATGTGTGGCAATTGGAGACTGTGTAGAGGCTAATCAGTTTTCTATCTTCTTCACTTCCCAAAGATGTTGAATGGCTACTTGCTTGGTTTCAGAAGGTGAAGGCAATAACATTTTGCTTATTATTCTCCCGTTCCACACTTGATTTCTCCCCACCTGATTACTAGATTAGATAGTTCTTCTCAACTGGTATTTAAAGGGTTAGGTTTATGTCATCAGCTGTACCTCACCTGAAGGTGGCACATATTACAGAAAACTCGTCATCACAGTTTTTTTTAACCTCTCTGGTAATCCTTGGTAAGCCTGTCAGTGTGTTGTCCCTGCTCATTTCAACTATGTGAAGGTTATCCGGTGTTTAAGTTCCTCCACACCCTGCAATATCTGGGTATAGTAAAAGTCCATGTTGGCTGCAAAGTCAGTACATACAGGCGATTCCACGTCACCAAAGGTGCAGTACAGTGCAGTTCCTCCAACACTAAGGAAAACAGTTGCTATGCACAACAGAATCAGCAAAACACAGGAGCCGCCACCTTCATCTGTAAATATAAAACACATGATATAGAGTGGATAAAATAAGAGACTACACAAAAGCTTTGTACTTATTGAGATTAGCCATATGAAATCTAGAGAGAAATTTGAGGTTTGTCTAACTGGAGGATTGGGGAGTATGGCAGGTACCGGGGCTGTGCATGTCAAAGTGACAAAAATTACTACAAATTATAGTACATTCAAAAACAAACAAACAGTGCATGTATGTGTTTCTGTACCAATATGACAACCCATCATTAGTCATATGACCTTAATTCTGTAACACCTGTTCTCCTTTTCCTGTCCTCTTCTTGAGTCTTTTCAGATTTAGACCATCACCCTGCAAACACTCACACACCTGGTTAGTTCTACTACCACACAATTTTACTGCCTTTTTCCTACAAAAATAATCTGACACATTTCAAATGAAAAATTAAAAAAAAAAAGTTTCTGTTCCAAAATTTTCACAGGGAGAAAAAGGGCCAGCTCTAGATAATAAGCTCTTTGGGGGAGAGAATGTGTCTTTTCATTTGTATGCAACAAACCTGAACCCTTTCAGGTGCTTAACAACAACACTGCTCTCGAGCAGCTGGCACATTCAGAGAATAAAGGATATCCCAGTATTGGTAGCTACAAGAATTCCCCTTCAGTTCAAGCAGTAGAGATCTTTTAACTCTAGTCTGAAAAGTTTGCCACTTGGGGCTTGTCTACACAGGAAAGTTTTACCAGTTTATATTGGTGTAGTTAAACTGATATGACTTTTTTTTTTTGGTTTAGCTTAAATCCCTTCCCAAGTGACATAAGCTAAACCAAAAAGGGCCCTCTTATACTGGAATAAGTGTCTCCACACCAGTGTTACAATAGTATAACTATATTGGTTTAAAATCACACATTATTTTAGACAGGATTAATTATCCTGTGTAAAGATGCTCTTAGTGATGACAACAGAAATATAAATCAAGAACCTTTAACTGCAGTCTTTCCTTTCCCCCTTCAATTACCCTGTACCCCAGGAATGCTATAAGCTCTGCAACTAATAACTATAAAATAATACTTTGCTAGACTCTCAGAGAAAAACCTCTATTTTTGGATATTTATGCTGTAAATTGTAAAATCAAGAATTTCAGACATTTGAATTGCTTGTTCAATGGTAAATTATTATTTTTTTACAAAAATGCTTCACTTTTTAAAAAATCTCTCACTGCCCCTCCTACATAAAAATAATGAAAATAACCAAAGTCTGTTTCCATTTTTAACCCCTTTACTCCATTTGGCAATATAAACTAGCCCTTTTGTTATTTGGATTGTAAACTCTTCTGGGCAGGGACTATGTCTTACTATAAGTTTCCACAGTGCCTAGTAAAATGGTGCACTAATCCTGGCCTAGGTGCTACTGTAATAAAAACTCCCTTGGATAGACAGTAGAAACAGATCTAAAATAAGTGTTATACATTTCCTCCTCTCTCTAGCTGTTTTCTAGCTAAGATCTAAATTTTGATAGTTGGTTTTTATCTAACAGCAATAGAAACCGATTATATTATAAATGTGAAGGCTGAAACATGGCTAGGAAGCATTTTAAAATATTATGAAATGGCACAGCCATGCAACTCCCACTGACTTAAGTGGAGTTGCAGAGGCTCAATACCTCTCTCTCTCACTCACTATTAGGTCCTTAGATTGTTATGGCTATAGAGAGAAGGGAAAAACAATCACATAAGAATAAATGGAGCTATAGACATATTTCTCCTTGCTGTTTTATCGGATACATATTGTAACCTACCAGACTGTTTTTAAGGTTTGAGATGTTGGGTACAATATAAACATGAGGAGGAGTTACAGAAATTTGCTCAGTGATTTCTCTAGATTAAAGGCACATTACTTGAAGCAAAATGTTGCAGTGGATCCCATGTCAACTGTGGATATTGGGCCAGGAAAATTTGACACTTGGAGAGGAAGGATTATGCTTGTATCTTAAAATATATATTTTACAAGCCTAGAATAGTTCCACTGCCATGCAAGATCTTATTTACAATATTATTCTTATGGATGCTACTTGTACTCTGTTTTGGCTAACCAAAGCAACAAGAGTGAACTGACTTAGCTACAGCTATTTTATGCAGTATCAGAAGACAAAGCTTATCATTTGCTGTAAATACACTCTAAACAGTTTCTAATATAAAGACAAATTCTACTTAGTAACTCTAGTGTTCCGTATCGATGTCTGGAGTTGCCCCAGAATCACAGAGCAGAATTTGATCTCTAGAACTCAGGTAGTACTGATTCACAAATGTAACTGTACAATAGTACAGAATTACCTAAAAGATACATACAAACTATCTAAAACTAACAACTATTCAAAAATATTTACAATAAGAATTATTTAGTGAAAACTACAAGTCTGACAAAAACCAAAAAACAACAACTTTGGGCACAGAAAAAGTTCCTACCCCAGCCCTGGAAGGAAGGAATCGAGGTAGCTTAGGACCTGTTATAACCTAAGCTCTGAACTTTTGGTGTTGCAAGAGGGCATTTGTGTGCCCTCAAAGAGATCTGCTTTCCAGAAGTTTCTGCAGCTGTGGGGGACAAACATCCCTACAAGTGGGAGTATGCAAAGGATACCTTGAAAATTATTATTAATTATTTATACAGCACCATAAGGGTACATGGCACTTTTCAGATATTTAAGACAGTCTCTGTCCCCCAAAGTTTACAGTCTATCTTAGAACACAGTGAGAAGGTGAAGATTAGAGCGAAGAGAAAAGAAAAGTTATAATGTAAGATCATGAGACTGCTGATTTAGTGAATAGTATTAGCTTTTTAAAAAAAAATTAGTGTTTTCAGTATATCACCATAAAAATGGATCGCAACTATAAGATAATATTTACTGACTAAGGGATTCCACTGGGCACTGGGAACATAACTCCCAGCAATAAAGGTAGAGCTGGGCAGGAAATGGGTTTTCCCATCCCGTAAGCATTTGAGATTTTTAAAATTTTCCCATTTCACATCAGGACAAAATTAAAATCTATCAAAGTTGTTTGATGAGTGAGTGAGAGAGAGAGAGAGCAAGCGAGCATGCGCGAGCTGCATCTTTCACATCCCAGATGAGTGCCCTACCCACCTGGCTACTGGCTATTCTGGGATGGGTCTCTCTCAATCTATCCTGTTAGAGTTACTCCAGTTTGTGTACATAAATAGTTATTGGGTCAGAAAGAGAGAGCAGCCCAGCAGTTAGGGCACTCACCTGGGACGTGGGGACCCAGGATCAATTCCCTGCTTTAAATCAGATGTATCAGAGACTTGAGCCTGGGGTTAAACCAGTGGGTTATTGTCTGTTTTGGGGTGGGAATCTCTCTTGTTTGAGCCAGAAATTCCATCCTGTACCTGAGAAACCATTTCCGAATCATCTTTTGTTGAAACTGGTATATTCCCATGAAAAGCTTCAGATTCAATGAACTGGCATTTTATGATGAAAAAAATGTTTCATCACAAAATTCCAAACCAGTTCTAATAAAAGGTGACTTTACAAGGAGAAAGAAACGCTCTGTTTTTGGAGGATTTAGAATTTGTCAGCAAACCAGAAGTTACAACCTTACATGCAGTACAACTAAAACACAACATAAGTACCACCTGGAGAAAAAGGGGCCACAATCATTGTCAGTGCTCATAGATTTGAAGGCCACATGGGATCGTTATGATCACATCATCTAAACTGTGTAACACTGGCCATAGAATTGCACAAAGCAGTTCCTGCATCAAGCC
This sequence comes from Lepidochelys kempii, assembly GCF_965140285.1. Lineage (NCBI taxonomy): Eukaryota > Metazoa > Chordata > Testudines > Cheloniidae > Lepidochelys > Lepidochelys kempii. Next base: position 143,281,030 of record NC_136382.1, on the reverse strand, counting down.
CATAACTTCTGGTTGAGCTGGAGCACATTTTTAAGAGAGACGTCTAATTTTGATTTAAAAATGTCAGGTGACAGAGAATCCACCACATCCCTAAGTAAATTGCTCCAATGGTTATTCTATTGTTTGCAATTGTTTACAGCAGAGATGAACTTGGCCCAATGAATGTTACATTTTAATCCATGCTTCAACTCACTTTACCTATGTGTTTAAAAATCCCTGGATGCCAAAATTGTAACAGGATAATGTACTGAAATTCCCACGACAAGTTAAAAATACATTGTGGGAGAAACTTTATCCCGGCACTTTCTTGGTAGATGGAAAATTTTAATGTTCGTGCAACAGTGGGAGCCACAAGATCTAATATGCTGAAAGTGACCCTTTTTAAATATTTCTAATTATTTGTCTGGTAGGTTACAAAACACTGCCTTGCTCCAAAATCTGTTGAAGTCACTACCTGGCTAATTTCCTTTGCTAATAAAATATTCAACACTATGTGGCAATTCCACCAAGAGAATATCCCTGATATTCTCATAATCACTTGTACCAATTTAAAACCTAGTGTCATACCTCTACTCCCAATGGAGTGGGTTTTCTTCTTCTCTCCCCACTCCCAATCTACACAAGAGGAGATACTAAGGGGAGCAGAATTCAAATAGTCTAGTTAAGAGAAGAATTAAGAGATGATATATCTTCAGGGGAACAACAGGAACAAACAAAGGTAATTAGTATGCCTGCTATTCTATAGGTCCTGGCCTTCCATTGTCTATTGGTTTTTGGTCCCTCCTATGGTTTATGGTGAAAATAAAATAAATTGACAAGTAAACCTGAGTTCTTCTCAGCTCCTTTTCACATTATACCTACATACAATCAAAGCTTGTGTGTGTGTAGAAAGGCATCTTTTCACACATGTAGTGGCCAGCATCTAACTTCCTCGAAGCTTCAAGCATTGAGAGCTCCTAAGGGAAGAGGAGCCACTCCCTGCACTCATTCCTGACCATGTTCCCAAACAGTCCTGAAGAACTGGGAGATGGATCCTTCCACTACTGGATCCAACCCCTGCATCCCCATATCCTTCAACCTGACCACAGGGCCATGAAGAAGCCTCTGCAAAGAAGAGAAACAGCCCCAACCATGACGTACACTGAATCAGGAGCCTTAAAGAGGCTGAGAAATGGGACCTCCCAAGACCAAACCTCACCCTCACTAACTCAGAAAGGGGCTGCAAACTCCCTCCTTCCAAACCACCAAGGACAATCACTCTCACTTGTGGGGAGGAGCCAGGACACCTGCAATACTTGGGAGGAGGAGCCAGGACACCTGACACCTCCACCCCACACAGGAAAAAGAGCAGACACAAATTCCCTGAATCCCCAAAATCTCTGTGCCCTGCCCCTCTCAGAGGGAGAGGAGCCAGGATTAGTTCTCTCTCGGAACAACCACAACACAATCTGTCCTTCAGCCCAGAAGAAGAGAAACCATGAATTCCTGCCCCATCAGTAAATATTTTAAATACAAATATAAATTCTACTGGTTTTTGGTTAGATGATTTTGGCAAGTATGAATTAGGCCTAGTTTCAGATGACAATAAGACAAGGAGGAGCAATGGCCTCAAAAGAAGAAAAGTAAGTTTTGGCTAGATACAGTAACAGCGAACGATCTTTTTGGGCCCCCACCCTGCTCAAGTGTGGAGTGACTCTTATTGCTGCCACGATTGTGATAAAGGTGCTGTGATGATAGTGATGGACTGAAGTAAAACTCATTCCAGTAATGACAGCGAAGTAAGGATTTCCCCTGCAGTTAGTTACCCCATCAGTAGACAGGGATACATTAAACATAATTTAAACCATATTTCAACTGCAAACATATTGACACCTGTGTTAGTAATTATAAAACAAGATTAAAGCCTCAAGGCTTCCAATCCTGTAGTTCTACAAATATGGTTTCTCAGCAGGCCTGGTCATCTTGGAGGGCGAGTTATGTAAGGGGAAACAAACATGCAAGTTTTTTGCATTGCTTTTTTTACATGTTGGTAAGATTAATGAACAAAAACCTACTTCTTCCACTTCTAAGGATTAGAAATTAAATGAAGGGAAATCCAGATAGCAGAAAGCTGTCAAGCATATGAGAGAGAGGAGCATCCCTCCTTCAGCCCCTTTGTTCTGGTTAACTAACTTGTTGCACAAAAACCTTTGCACATCCCTATCCATTTCTAGAATAACTTTTAGTACAGTCCATTGCTACTTTCACTGCATGGAGAATAGCTAGCAAGCCAATACAGGGCAGACAATAGCAATAATTGGTTTAAATCAGACTATTTCCTGCTTTTTTTCCTATTTAATAAATGAAAGCACAGATATGGTTTGTAATTGTATACTATGAAAACACATAAATTAACATAGGCAAGCTACCTTGATCCAAGGTGTCTTCCATTTCTTGGAATCTCACTCTTCTCTTTGGATTTCTCTGCTGGATTTGAGCAAGTGTCTTTCTTTCACTGTCATCTCTCTTCTTTAGAATGGACACCAGTCCCTCTGCTGGGGCAACCTATGAAAGTTTTTAAGAATCATTTGGCACAGAGTGACAAACAGACTGTGTTAGAAATCCAGACATGAAAGCCACTCAGTAATGGCTGTAAGGGGAGAAGGGAATGAGAACCAGCAAAGAAACAGTTTCCCCTTGTTTATTTTCTTGTAATGCTGCTGCACTTGTGAAATTATTTCTTCATGAGTAGATCTCCAAATAGATAGGACAACTGCAGTGCCAAATTGCAGTATCGTTCCTTTTCCTGCTGTGTAAGAGGAGAAAACTTCTCTTTAATTGTTCTCTAAGTTAAGTATCCAGAGATCTATTCTCTTGGATCATGTATTATGTTGTAGTCTCTATTAGTTTCTATGTAGCTTAAGGCCTTATATTCATGAGGGATAGAGGTAGTGATGAATATGGGTCTTCAATACCTTCAGCGAACAATAAAAGGACAATAAATTTACTTTCTTTTTCTAAAGGTCAGTAACCCTGCACAGACCCTCACAAACCACTCTTGGAAATTACATTGCTTGATTCATTGCCCAACGTTGTGACTCTAAGGCAGCACACCTGGCTCCCCTGGGAGGCAACAGACTAGTCTGGGGACACAATGTACAATAGAAGAACAGCAGGGGGAGGGAAAGCTGCCTGACAGCCACTTCTAGTTTCTCACTGTAATAAGCTCTCTGGGTAAAACAGCAGGCAGCAACTCAAAGGTCTTTGCTCTATTGGCATCCCCATAATGCAGCTGGCCATGGGAACACTCACATAAACAGTGCTCTGGACAGCAGGTCACTATCCAGTTTTTCCATTCTCTTCCTGCAGCAATCAGGTCAGCTGCAAGAACACGTTGTCTACCCCCACACAGCCAACAAAGGATGCCGCCCCTACTCCAACTAGCATGTAACTTTTTGGTGAGAGCAGAAACGGAGAGGGCAAGCAGGTAGGGAGGGAGAAGCAAAAGCCAAGAGAATGTGGGAGGGGGAAGACTGAAATTAAAATATACTTGGAGAGTTAAAAACAGTATAAAGACGATTACATAGAGAAAACAAAGCTAAAAGGAGAGACAGAGGCAAATGAATTAGAAGATGGCACGATAAGACACAGAGAGGTGCTGGACCACCCAGCAACTGACATGGAGTGGTGGGCATGGAAGGTCTCTATCCAAAAAGGTTGGGAACCTATTTCTTATCGCCTATATTTAGTTCCTAAGACTTTACCTCCCCCCCCTCCCCCCGGCCCTTGGTTGAAGGACCCATTTTTCTCAGCTTTCAAGAGCTCTGTTCCCGAGTGTCTCTCTAGTGATGGATGTAAAGATGGCTCCCAAAATTCAATAAACTTCTTTCAAAAGGCAGGATGCTTTCCTTCCCTTCCTGTGGGCTTCCCATCTCCTTGTACGATTTCTATGTAAATTAGGCTTCCATAGTTTCTGATTACATCAGGCTTAATTTTCGGAGACAGGTAGTTAGCTATGACATCCCCTCCTGTCTGGGCAAACTGTACAGCCTAATATCAATGGGCATCCATAACTCCTGATCTAGTGTTAGTACATACATTTCACAATTATATTAATCACTGGTGTGTCATCTGAGTTCTACTGAGGTAAAAGGAGACTGGCTAGCATCTCTAAACAGGGGTGTTTGTAAACTTTTCAAAGTTTTAGCTTTCTGACATCTCAACAACAAAAGCTTCCCAATAGCAAGAATAGATCTGGTATGTAGTTTTTAACAGTGGAGTTCCATAGAAATTCCATTTTTATGTTGTTTTCTATGCTGTACAATTGCCCTTGTAAATAAGTTAGTAAATGCTGTAATCAGATTTCTGTCTGACTGCAACATATTTTAGGATATGTCCTCCCAATTAAAAATACAACAGGGAATGTGTATTATTTATTCATAGATTAAAAGGCCAGAAGGGACAGGGATCTCTATGGTCATCTAGTCTGACCTCCTGCATAACACATCCATAGAACTTCCCTGAATTAATTCTTGCTGTAAGTCCAATAGCTGTGGTTGAATGAGAGCATATCTTTTAGAAAAACATCCAATCTTAATTTTAAAAGTGTCAGTGATGGTGAAACCACCATAACCCTTAGTGAATTGTTCTGATAGTTAATTATGCTCACTGTTAAAAATTAGCACCTTATTTCCAATCTGAATTTGTCTAGTTTCAACTTCCAGCCATTGGACCTTGTTATACCAGACTGAGGAGCCCATTATAATTTTTTTATTACCAATATATATGTACTTATAGACTGTGATCAAGTCACCCCTTTACCTTCTTTTTGTTAAACTGAATAGATGAAGCGCCTTGAGTTTATCATTAAAAATATTTTTTCCAATCTTTTAATCACTCTTGGGGCTCTTCTCTGACCCCTCTCCAATTTATCAATGTCTTTCTTGAACTGTGGACAAAAGAACTGGATACAATATCCCAGTAACAGTGGCACCAGAGCCAAACACAGATTATGTAATTGCTCTACTCTTACTGGAGATTCCCCTGTTTATACATCCAAGGATCACATTAGTCCTTTTAGCTACAGCGGAACATGGTGAGTTCATGTTCAGCTGACTATCCACTGTAATCCTAAGCCTTCTTTCAGAGTCACTGCTTCCCAAGATAGAATCTGCCATCCGGTACGACCACTGTCTTTGTTCCAAGATGTAGGACCTCACATTTCCCCAAATGTTGGTGCTGATCTCATTAGATGGGCACACAGAAGAACATTTCAAAAGCACACCCTGGAGCACAGGAAAACTACTATCTTATTCTAATAGATCTAATTCTAATAAATGGTACCACTGTCATTCAGCATTGGGATGTTCAGGCTGTAGCACCTGGTGAGCGTTAAAGAGACATGGTATCAAACTGTCTGAGAAAGAATCTAAGACAGCTTAATAGAAAATAACTGAAAATACTGTTCCTTCAAAATACAAAAAGCAAGCAAATTTTTTTTAATATACCAAACAAACGAAATTATTTGTGCATACTTAGGAGCAGAAGAGACTAGGCAGAGAAATTCCAACAGAACAAAAGTAGGAAAAAGTTGGACTTCTCAGCTCAAAACAATAATTTTGCAGAATAAAGATACCAAATATGCATTCACTGGTTGTCGCAGTAACCAAGCAATTTTTGTTTGGCAAGATTAGGTAAGACATGAAGGTCGCTATCTTAAAACAAAAAAACTTCAAATCCAGACTCCAGCGAGAAACTGCTGAATTGGAATTCATTTGCAAATTGGATACTATTAATTTAGGCTTAAATAGAGACTGGGAGTGGCTAAGTCATTATGCAAGGTAGCCTATTTCCTCTTGTTTTTTCCTACCCCCCCCCCCCAGATGTTCTGGTTTAACTTGGATTTAAACTTGGAGAGTGGTCAGTTTGGATGAGGTATTACCAGCAGGAGAGTGAGTTTGTGTGTGTATGGGGGTGGGGGGGGGGGGATGTGAGAAAACCTGGATTTGTGCTGGAAATGGCCCACCTTAATTATAATTATGCACATTGTAGGGAGAATGGTCACTTTGGATGAGCTATTACCAGCAGGAGAGTGAGTTTGTGTGTGTGGTTTTTGGGAGGGGGGTGAGAGAACCTGGATTTGTGCAGGAAATGGCCCAACTTTATTATCATGCACATTGTGTAAAGAGTTGTCACTTTGGATGGGCTATCACCAGCAGGAGAGTGAATTTGTGTGGGGGGGTTGAAGGTGAGAAAACCTGGATTTGTGCTGGAAATGGCCCACCTGATGATCACTTTAGATAAGCTATTACCAGCAGGACAGTGGGGTGGGAGGAGGTATTTTTTCATATTCTCTGTGTATAAATAAAGCCTGCTGCAGTTTCCACGGCATGCATCCGATGAAGTGAGCTGTAGCTCACGAAAGCTCATGCTCAAATAAATTGGTTAGTCTCTAAGGTGCCACAAGTACTCCTTTTCTTTTTGCGAATACAGACTAACACGGCTGTTACTCTGAAACCAGCATATCAGTGATGCTCAAGTGGTGATGTGGAGTTGTTAACTTCTACTGGCTTCACCTGGATCTATTCAACTTCCAATGGAGTTGAGTATATACAGAGATTCCCATTAGTACACAAGAGGCTAAGTGATCTAAATATAGGGAAGCTATTTAGGACCATGGCTTTTTAGAAAAATTACAATCTATTGACAAAATGTGTTTATCTGTAGTTCTACTCATATTTTGGTAGAGACCAAATATTAAGCTCTAAATAATAAGCTGTTTCAATACTAAAGTAACATGACCATTTACAACCAAAGTAGACAATTGTATTTACAATAAAAATAATTTTTATATATATATAAATTGCAGTAACAACTCTGACTACTTCTGGTTAAACTGTAACATATTAAGAGGGTAAAAGGTTACCTACTCTGGGCAGTTAGAGGTAGAAACCTACCTCCACCTTCCAAATTACTATTTTTCAAACAGAAGCACCAAACAATGCTGGCTTTAACTGGCTTCTTAATTTTAGTATTACTACAACTAGAGATGTTCTTTAGTAAGAGTACAGTGTGGTATATTGAGGACTGTGTTGGAATTGCAAGTTCTCACTTTTTAGAGTGTGAGAGTAGGGGGTGGGAGGGCGGCTGTTTCTTGGTCCTGCTTGCAGACTATGGTGTTCTGTAGCAAAGCATGGGAGACAGTCCTAAAAAGACAGCTTAAAGCAAGGTGGAGTGACCTGTGCCTTGCTGCCTTAGGGAGAAGCCTATATTCTCTCTCTGTTTTTGGGTTCTTGCATGAACTAGGAAAAGAAAAAAGGAAACGTTTCAAAGTAAGAGAGTAGCTAGATGGCGCAGGGAACTGTTGTCTGAGTAGTAATGTAAATGCATATATAAAAATTTGCTTACTGTGTTAGTGTCATCACTATCTGATAAACATGGTCACAACTGCACAAAAAGAAAAGGTTCTCCAGAAAATGGTATTCAACTGACTTTTAGACAAGAGCTTTTAAAAAGTTAGTTTATAACATTGTAAGAGGATGCAACTATAAGTGTTCACATTTGCTGGATGTAAGACTTGCACATTTGAGATATCTCTATAAATCCAACACCAAAATGGTAAGGGCAGTAGCACGGATTCCCTGTGATCCAGGTGCTGATAGGAACAGTCAACTGTTTAAACACTGCAACTGAGTTTTCAGGATCATATGGCAAATGTGAGAGGCTACTAGTTTACTGACAGACTATGCTTCAGCAAACTTCTAGGATACATAAAGAACATAACATCTCTCACAAATTAAAACACAGAAGCAATAGACAACAAAACCGTGTGAGACTATTCACACTGAATCAAACTAAAATAAGATTTAAGTGCTAGTGTCTGTTCACAAAGCCTCTCTTTAAAACACCTACTGTATTTTCCAATTATTACATAATCCTTTCTGGCAAGAACACCAACTATTTAAAATTGGTGCAGATACTACAATGACGAGCAGTACAAAAAAATCTATAAATAAAACTGAAGTTGTAAGTATACATTATACATAAAACAGAAGTGTGGATAACAACTGTCCCTTGTTGCAGAACGGATAGTTACTATATTTTAGTAAAATATTCTAAGTTTTCCATGCTGCCCTTTGGCCATTGAATTTCAGTTGAGTTAGAAGGTGTGCCTCAATTTTTCCTCCCCAGATATTCCTATTTATAGCTTTCATAGGTTGGCAGTTATGTCCATGCTGGAAATTAACGGGACTTAAATACAGAAAATGTATTTAGACATGCCCATTTCTGTCCTGACATCATCTTTACTTAAGAAGAGAAACATCTATCCCCCGCATTAAGTTTGAGGGAAATTTTACTAGTACTTTTATACCTACTCTGTATTAGAAGGAGTTAGTAAAAACAGATTTGTTACTCTGAAAATTAGCAGGAATTGGCTGCATACATTTATGTTACAGATGAGGAGGGTGCATTAGATATATATATGATTTGCCACTGAACCAAATATACCTTTCATCTACTAATGAGGGACAAGACCCAACATATTTATAATCGTCAGTCTCAATTTCACAGAATATGTGGATTCAAAACTCAATATTCCAGGCTACTTTTATGGTTTTGGCCTGCTGTAATACCCATTGTAATCTAATCAAATTAGCAGAGGATATGACAACATGCTGGCACTCTACAGAAATGATACGAATAGCACAAACACAGAAAACAAGCGGTCTGTTTCACAATTTCTGCTTCCTAAATAACCCCACAATGAGGAGCTACATATTGCATAAATGCATATTCTAATCAGACAGATCAGAGACAGAGAAAGGTCAAGACACTCCACAGAGCTGTGTTTAAAAGCAGAGGTTGATGGCATAATCCAGTAGGCACTGCACCAATAATGTCATTTCGTATTTTCAGCGACTTAACTGGTAAAAGATAATGATTAAGCTTGGCTCTCGCAGCTACTGGCGATATTTTATAACCGTTAGCTAGTCAAACAACTGTTGCATTGAGACAAAGTGTAAGTACAAAAAAGGTGCATTTGTACACACTTCAGAAGCATACAGTTTTAAAACCACATTCAAATATAGTTGAAAGGATAAAGTTAAACTCTGATGCACATTTCCTTTTGATACTCAAAGTAAACCCCATACCCTGATTGTCACTTAGGGGCTTAAGCTATTATTCTTAATGAAACAACAGGAAGAATCAAAAAAGCACATTAAAACCCAGCAAACACAGCGAGAAAGAGAGTGTCTAAATTGGTTATATATGAGATGAATGTTATTTGACCCAGATGAACTAGAAGTAATTGTCTACAATCAGCTCATCATAATAGAAAAAGACACTTGGGCAAAGCTGTCATTGGTAGTGTTGTTAAATTAGCCTTGCAAAATGCTAATAAAAATTTACCAGCCCAGGCAAAAACACTACTCACACTTCCTTACCATGATAAAATGAAGGGTGAGCAGAGAATGATAGTTTACTCATCTGTTGGGGGCGGGGGGGGGGGGGAAGGGAGGGAGGGGAAATGCTTTAGGAAACTAGAATGTTTGACACCTGAATGTGTTGCTATAACTGTATTGCTTGTGATAAAGAGGATCGATGGCTCCTGTTGAACTGCATAAGGAGCAGGCTAGTTATCACTAGCAGTGTGTTGTTAACTGGTTCAGGCTGTAACTGTGTGAAGGAAGTCTTGCTACTCTGAGTTTCACTCATTGCCCTGCCTGCCGATTGTTATACAGACTGAGTTTCATGTTTTAGTTCTAATACATAAAGGACTAAAACAGACTGAATCCCAGGCATCTTAGACTTTCAACACCCTATACACCATCTTCCCCATTAAGGAAAGTGAGTGAGGCCTTTCAATCTTGCAGCAGTAGAACTGCCAATGTCTTCACCTTTGAAGTTATGGTCACTGGGATGTGTTAACCCTCTGACCTAACAAGTGTGAGAAACTGCCAAAGGCAAGACTACATAGTTAAGCTATTAGCAGTTTCATTCTGAAGTGGACCAAATCTCTTTTGCTATATTAGCAAAAAATAGATAATACATATGAATTATTAAACTTCGAAAAGGGGCTATTGGGTAGGTTCACTAGCTGCTGTTCATATTATATTTAGATGCCATCTAACCATTCTTTTTTAAGAAACTCACAAACGGTTACCTGGGCTTCAGTACATAGCAGTAGAGGTCCTGATCCTACCAATGTTTACACATGTGAACAGTTTTAGGTACAGGAATAGTTCCATTGAACTCCAATCTACAGGATAAGGGCTATATACAACAATTAGGAATCTCAACATGGTGTCGTCTCTGGACCTTGTTGGTAGAGATAGGGACACACTTGATTTCTGTGTAACGGCCCTAATATCATCCAAAGAATCTGGCCACTCAAACAGAAACTGTATAATGTAAACATAGACCTTATAGGTCAAGTTGCATCTGTTACATCTGTGAGAGTCTGACCCTTTAATGATAGGTAAAATGATGCCTGAGTGGTACCTTTAATTCTGTTCCATTGTGCATACAATCTATTCAACTGCTCTTGCTGTCAATTCTTGATCCTTTCAGAAACAGTAGCAAGCTGACCTGAGAAGACGGCTTCCATCTCTGAAATCTCTTCCAGCTGATAGTCTTCCAGAGCCCAAGTTCAGTGAGCTTCAAGGCCCTTTGTTAGGCTATATGTTTGTTCCAACTTTCGTCTGCCTGGTAGGGTGTTTTTTATGATTTATTGGGTTTTTGCTTGGAAAGACCAACATTTAGCAATATTTTACATTTATTGTGAGGTTCCCAAGTCCTGAGAAAAAGGCCACCATGTATAAATGCCTGAAATAAAAGTAGGAACTCTCCATTCTATTTGTATAATTAGTATTTGAATTCAGACTTAGAATGTAATGGGGATACTGTGTGAAATAATTCTCTGATCCAAATATAGGGCTAATAAAAAACCTCTCTTTACGATAAATATTACAAGAATATGCATGTATGCTTTTTATGTATATATAATGATTTTTTTATGTTCAATAACTTATTGAAATCTAAGTTACAGTGTCATTAGACCCAGACAAATCATACCAAATAGATACAAACCATATGGTAGGCTAAGTCTATGCAACTTATTTTGAAATAATAATTATTTCCCATTTCCTTTCCAAGTCATCTGTGTTCTGTTTTACTCCTGCTGAGACTTGCTCCATGATAAATTTTACTCTGATCAGATTGACCCATCCAGTACTTTGTAGTCCACTATAGGTAGGGCCCTACCAAATTCAATGTCCATTTTGGTCAATTTCATGGTCATAGGATTTTTGTAAATTTCATGATTTCAGCTATTTAAATCTGAAATTTCATGGTGTTGTAACTGTAGGGGTTCTGACCCAAAAAGGAGTTGTGGGGGAGGGGGTCGCAAGGTTATTGTAGGGGGTGTTGCGGTACTGCTACCCTTACTTCTGTGCTGCTGCTGCTGGTGGCGCTGCCTTCAGAGCTGGGCAGCTGGAGAGCGGTGGCTGCTGGCTGTGAGCTCAGCTCTGAAGACAGAGCTGCTACCAGGAGCGGCACAGAAGTGAGGATGGCGTGCTATGGCATTGCCACCCTTACTTCTGTGCTGCTGCTGGTGGGACGCTGCTCTCTGTGTGCCCAGCTCTGAAGGCAGCACAGAAGTAAGGGTAGCAATACCACAATCTCCCCTAAAATAACCTTGTGATCCCCCTGCAAATCCCTTTTGGGCCAAGACCCCCAATTTGAGAAATGGTCTCCCCTGTGAAATTAGGATAGTATAGGATAAAAGCACACAAAAGGCCAGATTTCATAGAATCATAGAATATCAGGGTTGGAAGGGACCTCAGGAGGTTATCTAGTTCAACCCCCTGCTCAAAGCAGGACCAATCCCCAATTAAATCATCCCAGCCAGGGCTTTGTCAAGCCTGACCTTAAAAACTTCTAAGGAAGGAGATTCTACCACCTCCCTAGGTAACGCATTCCAGTGATTCACCACCCTCCTAGTGAAAAAGTTTTTCCTAATATCCAACCTAAACCTCCCCCACTGCAACTTGATTTCATGGGGGAAGGCCAGATTTCACGGCCCGTGATTTGTTTTTCATGGCCGCGAATTTGGTAGGGCCTTAACTATAGGATTAATTAAACGGTTTTGTTTTTCCATTACCACTGTAAAATTTATGCATGGATTTCTGCTTTCTAAATATTACACATTGAAATGATAATATCAAGTATTTCCTTCACAGAATATTGTGTCAATACATACTATTCATACTTTTTGCCAAAACCAACTTCAAAGGTTTCATGACAACAGTGGGAGAAATTACATATTGAGTGCAAAGATCAGTTGACTTGTCAAAATGTTATCTTAATTTAAATTATTTTTAACAGTACTGCTAACAAAAAAAATCAAAATGTTATTATTTATTATTTGTATTAAAAGAAATTAACAATAGAAACAAATTAAGGGGCTGATTTCTCAGAAGTGCTGAGCACTTGGAGATTCTGTTCTCTTCCACTGAAGTTGTGGGCTCTTAGCACTTCTGAAAATTAAGTCCTAAAATAACATTAAGTGGCAAGATTAACTGGAAAAAAAAACCACACAAGGAAACAGAATACAGATGGGCTATACTGTCTTTAACTCACCCTGCTTAGTCTAACAATTGCAGGCATCGCAGAACAGTGTAAGGTCCTGCATACTACACATTATAACTTTTTTGAGATTAACTCCCCTCCTCCTTTTCCCCTGATTTATACCTCACAAACTCAGGTCTCCTGCTAAGGATGACTGGAAAAAGACTCTCTTTGGAGCGAACCAACATTGCTCCTTATTTGGCAAGAGAGAATTTGTTATTGAGTTATGCAAGTACTCTCTTCCCTCTGACTGAATAGTGCTGCCACAGCACTTAAAGCCCTGGGAGCACAACGAAACCAGGAATCAAACAAGATTTCCCATAAGAAAGCAATATCATCAGTTCAGTGAGCCAGCACAGGTCTAACTTTGGTGAAGAAACTGGATAAAAAAATTAAATTGTTAGACCAGGTATGTTTAAACTGCTAACTTTTATAGAATTTATTTAGAATTCCTTTCTATAGTAAAATAAATGCTTTAGCTGTGTAGCTCAATATATTGAATTTCCAGAAGGTACCCAACATGGAAGGAGGATGTTTAAGGGGCTCTTCTTCTATATTTCCACAGGGGTTGGACTGGACTATCTGTAAGGTATAATTTACAAATTTTCCAAAGCAGTCTCAGTTTATGCACAGAGTTTTGCACATGCAAATCAGCAGACTAATTAATTCAATGATGCATGCAAATTATGGTGTTTACACGTGCAAATTCAGGCCCTGATTCGGCAGACATTTGACCCACATACATAATGTTAAGCTAATGAATCCAAAGAGCTGAGGTCAGCCAACTATATGAACGTGGTACCCAGTGAGGCTCCTGATCTCATGCAAGAGGCACTGGAGGAATGCAGTGTGCTCAATCTTGGAGCAGCAGTAAGGAGACCTTTGGGGCAAACTCTGTACTGACAACTCTTGTGATTTTGTCATGCATCTCACAACAGAGAGGATGGATGATCCAGTGGTTAGAGCACTAGCCTGGACTTGGGAGTCCAGCATTCAATTCTATAGTCTGCCACAAGCTTCCTGTGTGGCCTTGGACTCTTAGTTTAAATTCCCCATCTGTAAAATGGAGTTTATAGCACTTTCCTACACTTTAAAGATTGTGAGACACTCAGATACTACAGCAATGCAGGCCTTCCTTGAAACCCCAGTTGCTGGAATCGCATGATTATGTGAGAATATCAGCTTTCATTTAAAAAAAAAAAAATGTTTCTAGCCTTCGTAGTTGTAAACAAAAGCCTGAAAACATGAACTAAGTATACCCTAAAGGCTGAAAAAACAGAAGACAAACAAAAAAAGAATCCTAAGTATTATTTTTAAACATCTCATGATTCTGGAGGCCTGACTTGTGATTTTTGAATGCTTAGGGATGCCAATACTACACGCTATCCCAGGCCTTTCACCTGCCACATGCATAAGCATAGTGGCTGAGGAAACCTCTGCTTAATCCCTAACATCCTACATTCTTGTAATGGGGCTCAAAGGAATAAGGGCAGAATTTTGCCTTCTATTTTTAAATATTTTAGAAGAGCTTTTGATCTTTAGAATTAATTGTTGATCCTCATTATGGGCCATACTAATACAGCACTAATGGTTCCATTGACCAAGCCCTGAGGCTCCTAATTACTTTTGTTTGAACAACAGAATTGACAGAGGTTAGGAAAATTATAAGTACATAAATAAAATGGGTCAGGGAAGGTTTCTTCCTGTCTAGGCTTTCCTGTTCCTATTTAAAAACACATAAAGAGATGTATAAAAAAAAGTGTTACAGAGTATATTATATAGGTAATTCCCCTCTCTTCTGTTACTCACCTATGGGAATGGGCAGTGGAAAAACAAGTGTTACTTTATCAATGAATAAGAATGATTAACACTCAATTAAGAAGATAATTTACAGCACCTGCCATTTACTGTGCAACTTCTTTGTATAAAATTACAAGGGAAGAAATTATTATGATTTCTCAGCTCTCCTAATACCAGTCTCTGTGTATAAAATAATAATGGTAAGAATATTTCATGTTGAGATGAGTGAAAGTCTGATATTCAGAGGTGCTGAGCCCCCAACAACTCCCGTGGACTTCTGTGGGAGCTGTGGATGCTCAGTATCTCTGGAAAAAACAATCAGGCTGTAAATCAATTCAGAGGAAGAATAAAAACAAATAATTTTGTTTTCTTTTCATATTAAAAATAAGGAAGTGATGTGTAGGAATATATATTTAACACACATTTTAAAGACGGCATCAATTTCTAAGATTATAATAAATTCAATTATTTTTAAAAGTTTTTATAGTTTTCCCAGTGTTTACCTCTGCAATCTCTATCCTTTTTGCAAGTTCATCGAGCGAAGAAAAGCTGTCATCTAATAATAAAGCTTCTGTTGAACTGTATGATGCTTGCTCCAGTGGAATATCTGGAAGAGTTTCAGAGTCCTCTTGGTTTTCTAAATTTGCAAGGGATTCTTCAGTGTCTTTTATGCTACCATTTAAGAATCTGCCAAAAAAATCTTCCGGTTCTTCATGATTTACCTCCTCCTCCTCCTGCTGCTTTGCCATCTCCTGCAGTCCCTTGTATATTTTTGGATGTGCACGACTGATATGTTCAGGTGCTTTGTTACTTCCATAACACATGTTTTCACAAATGTTTGATGCCGTTCTGTCCTGTGGGGATTTTCCATCCTCATATCCTAAACCAGACTTCTGCTGCTGCTGGTCTAATGCACTGTTTCCTAGCTGGCTTCTGGCAGTCTCAGTAGAGCCTGCACTATGTTTTGACCTGAGAACATTTCTTTCAGCTTGTACATTTTCATCTTTAGAAATCAAATCAGGAGGGATATAATCAGCGTCCGTTAAAACTAAGGTGTCTACCATTGACTCACCAGAGAGTTCCACTCCAGGCTCCTTAGCCACGTCTTCTATTTTTGCCACATCCTTAGAGAACTGCTTCTCTCTCGGCTGCAAACTGTTATCTTTACCAGCATCCCCAGATGATAAACAGTCAGAACAAGGCCTGCCCACTGTCCCTATAGACTGGGTGTGAGGCTCCAGTGTTGATTCAGCATTGCAGTACTGCTCCTCCATGTGGTCCTTCCCTGCAGCTGTTTGAAGACTTGCTGCTTCTATAAGCCTATCAGTTTTACTATCACACAGGGAGCTCTCACTCATCTGTCTCTCTCTGCGCTGGTTTTCTTTTCTTGGTCCAATGCCAGGCCAAGTTTCAGTATCTAAATGCAACAGGAAGACAGTTCCAGCATTTTAAAATGATTCAAAACATCAGTAGTGTGTAGAAAGAGCACACTATGACTTGATAACACTGCACACAAATGTTTCAGAATAAATTCCCCTCCAGTGCAGATAACGCTGCTCCAGTTAGTAGAAAACACAAAATACCGAGAATAAATCATAAAAAAGACCCCAATTCAGCAAAGCACTTAAGTGAATGTTTAAGGTTAAGAACATGCCTTAACTGATTTGCTGAAAAGGGATGGGATTACTCACATGCTTAAAGTAAAGAATGTTCTTAAGTGTCTCAAGGAATAAGGGCTTAATTTCCCCCTCAAACATATTTCATGCAAGGAACTACATGTAGATTATTCCAAGATTTCTAGAAGGAGGGGTGGGAAGGTAAGAGGGATACGATGTCATAACTACAGAAGAAATTTTTTTCCTGATTCCACTGCAATGGGTAGCGCAGACATATTAGTATTATTGTTATCTATATAATTCACACACTTCATTGAGGTATGTAGGTGCATTTTTAAAAAAGCCTAACATCACAAGAATTGAATGTATTTTCCATGTGGTCCTTTGTCTTTAATATTTAACTCTTTCCTTAAGTTAATGCAAAGTAAAATAAAATATTTGATTACAATAGTCATAGATAAATTACACAGCTAAAATTTCTTTTATGGACTTCTGTGTGGGTAACCAGTATGGGTTATATATTAAAAAACACAAATACAATTTGGATTTAGCTTATGTTTGGTTTCAGATACTTTCAATATAAAATTACCAGGGGAGAGTGATCTCTGTTTACTGAGCTGTTATGGAAGTTTATTTTAGAGAGAAGTGAGAATAATAATACACAAATACTGTGAATTCAAAAAAGTTTAGAGTTACATTCATTTCTGGTTAGGAAATGTTGGTAAATTATTTATCGGTAGGTTAAAGAACTTATAATTTAATAATTATTTATTTCTAACAAAGTACGAATTTAAGAAATAGTACATTCAGCATCAATACAATATGGTCATGTAGCAGAAGACCAAAAAGCTAATCTGAGTTGTGACTAAACTTATTAGATATGGGCCTTAACTGGAACCTCAAATCCAATCTTCTTCCCCCCACCCCATCAGTTTTGGGAAGAGAAAAAGGGAGTGTCTGAGATTCAAATGACAAAGCAATCTCTATTCAACAGACATTTTTTAAATAATACACAACAAATTCCTAACTCAAAATCTACTTAATTGATTTTTCGGTTCAGTCTCAAAACCAGAAGCATCTATGGATCAGGTTGATGAAGAAATCTCAAGCAGCCCCAGAAATTTCCACCATTTTCTGCTGAAGTGTCACAAGATTCTTATAAAGCTCACTTCATCTGATGAAGCTTATGCTCAAATAAATTTGTTAGTCTCTAAGGTGCCACAAGTAATCCTTTTCTTTTTGCGAATACAGACTAACACAGCTGCTACTCTGAAACCTGTCAAGATTCTTATGCCATTCAATCTGAATCCATGCTAGCTATGGATTTTGCATCAAACCTGAACCCTAACGTAAACCTGCACAGGAACAGAGCACCGCCTCCTCTGCTCAGCTCTCAAATATATTTGAAACAGGGCTGAATTTTTGTGTCTTAAAGGAAAGATTATATTTGCTGATAATCCTCATATTTTAAAACTTAATGAAATAGTAGCTGAACATGAAAAGTAAGGTTAGAAATTATATGAAAGACCACGCAGCCTACTTGAGGATGAATAAAAATCCGAACGTTAATAGATGGAAGGGATGCACAGAAGCTAACTTATATAGGATAATGAAAGAAGAAATGGGTATGAGAGAGAGAGAGTTAGTTTTGAAAATTAGGCACAGAGGACAAGACAGCTGAGGGGTTTGTAATGGGATACATGTATAGGTCACAAGTTCAAATACAGCCCAGATTGTCAGGAGCAGGATTTCATTACCATCTGTCAATTTTTCCCAGTTGATATGACCATGTTACAACAGGCACCTTTGTTGGCAAGTAGGAACACCAAAGATTAAATGGACATGGAAATTAAATCAACCTTTTTACCATGCGAGATGGCCCCTTGCGGTCTGGGTTGTAACAGACAGACATGTCTGTGTGGGGAAGCTTACACTGTATGTCAATGCTGTAACTGTACTAGAGATGGAGGACTTCAATGTCCAGTGCTGTCAGTCTTTTTATGAATATTAAGGCCTATATTTTCAAGAGTGACTAGTGATTTTGAGTGGCTCATTTTTTGGAGAGAGTGAGAGAGAGAGAGCGTCCAATTCAAGTTACTTTAAAGGCAGCTGATTTTCAGAAGTGATGAGAACCTGCTCTCTAAAAATCAGGCTCCTTTAAGGTGTCATGTCGGATGCCCAAAACCAGAGGCATCCAAAATAAACAAAAATTAGAACTAAATTCAAGTATGGAAGCAAAAACTCAGTCTAGAAAAATAGTATTCTGTTCATAAGAAAGTAATAAATGCTTCTAGCATTATGAGGCATTAACAGAGATCCAGGAAAGTGAGATCTTATGATCGCCTTCAAAGTTCATGTAAAATTTTGGGGAGTTTTTTGTAGCTTCCCTGGGAACATTTAAAAATGTTTGTTTGGCCAACTCACATACCTTTTAGCTGATGTGGCTCACACCAACAGTAAACATAAGGCAACTCAAGATATTCGCAAAAATCCATTAAGGCTGCTTTTCAGTAATTTAATGAGGAGAGCAATAATTTATAATATTGCTGCTAGAGAGATGCAAAAAATGTCACCTGAAAATTTTCCACTACCAAAAGCACATTATGGAACTTAAAAGTGCCTTTCCAGATGTGAGTCACACTGAGAAAATTAAACTCTCTTGTGGGTCCTGGGAAGCCACAGTCTTAACCTGTTCCTTTTGTTTGTCCAAGACAGTCTGCTAGAGTGATATCCTGTGGCCACCTGCCAGCTGGAGGCTTGCACAGATTTTTTCCATTTGGGATTGAACCTAATAAGGCCTACAAGAATCTGGGAGTTGAGTAGTTTCTCCTGCATTTTGAGGAAGGGCCGAGGGTACAAACTAGACATAAGAACGGCCATACTGGGTCAGACCAATGGTCCATCTAGCCCAGTATCCTGTCTTCCAACAGTAGCCAATGCCAGGTGCTTCAGAGGAAATGAACAGAACAGGGCAATTTGGTGTTTGGTGGAGGCTGGAGGAGCAGCAGCAAAAACTGCTCCACCTGGGGTTGGGTGGGGGAGGGGAAGAGAGGGGAAACCTCTCCCCCCACCCAGTGGTACCCAAGGAGGACCACACAATGTGATGTGCTTGAAATCAGATGAGAAACATTGAGTTTGCATCTCATCCGTCCATTATTACTGTGGACGCTGTCAGGGTCAGACTCCTTGATGCTGTAAATCGTCATCGCTTCATTGACTTCAACTGAGCGACACCGATTTATATCAGCTGAGAACCTGGCCCTTAATTTGTTTTCCAGAGAGCAGAGTACTTGGATACCACAATGATGGGTGACTGTAGTGACTTCAATGCACCTCCTTGTGGTTGAGTGTTTGATAGCGATAGTCTTGCCCCAGTTTCCCTTTATTTAGGATCATGTGGCCTATAGAGCTTGGCCTCTCTTTACGGTGTTTGAGTCACCCCTTTTGAGGCAGTAAGGGGTCTCACCCAAGGTCCTCGTGGCCCTGTGAGGGGCCTCCATTCGCTGCTCCCAGTGTCTGAATTCTCCCTCTTCCTTCTTCGTCAGAGAAGGGACGAAAAAAAGTCAAAACAGAGCTGTGAATAAAGTTCAATAGTCTGAGTTGGGACAGACAGCTGCAATCTGGGGCGTCAGCAGTCTTTGCCCTCCTTCAGTGTCAGGGATGGAGGCCCTCCGTCTCCTCAGAATCCCAGCCCTAGGGCTTGATAGACAATCAAGGAGTGTGTGCTTAGGTCTCCTGCTGCCCCCCAGGGCTGCTTCCTACCTACAGTGTTCTGCAGATATCTGCTGTCTTGCAACCCTCCCTGAATCCTTCCACCAGGAAAGTGGTCTTGCTGGCTGGCTTTTTCCTATCCAGTGCTGTGGAGCTCCTCCACAGTGGCTCTCAGCCTCTCCAGTGCCCACTCTGCTCTGTCTGGGATGCAGCTTTTTATCCCAGCTGTCAGAAACCAGCCATTTAGCTGCAGTGAGGCATTGCTCTCTTCATTAACTCTTTAGTGACCGCAGCCCTGTGGGGCCTATATAGCCCATCACACTGATCCTTGTAAAACCTTGATGAAACTAGAGCATGTTGACCCGGCCCTGCAGTTCAGATTACGGGTGTGTAAATTACAGCACATACTAGCGTGTTGCTCTGTGACTGCTCCATGTAGGCTCTGCAAGGGAAAACTATAAGGTACCTTGTTTACATTAATGTGTCCTGTTTCAGCTAGTGCATGCTGCCGTTTACACCCCTATAGCCCAAACTGTGGGGCCATGCAGACAAGCCCCTATATCAGGGGTGGGCAAACTTGTTGGCCCGAAGGCCACATCTGGGTATGGAAATTGTATGGTGGGCCATGAATGCTCATGAAATTCGGAGTGTGGGCTCTGGGGTAGGGCTGGGGATGAGGAGTTTGGGGTGCAGGAGGGTGCTCCGGGCTGGGACCGAGGGGTTCGGAGGGCGGGTGGGGGGGGAATCAGGGTTGGGGCAGGGGGTTGGGACAGGGGTGCAGGCTCTGTGCGGTGCTTACCTCAAGCAGTTCCCAGAAGCAGTGGCATGTCCCCCCTCTGGCTCCTACGCAGAGGCACAGCCAGGCAGCTCTGCATGCTGCCCTTTCCGCAGGCGCCACCCCTGCAGCTCCCATTGGCTGCAGTTCCCAGCCAACTGGAACTGCGGGGGCACTTGGGGCAGGGGCAGTGTGTGGAACCCTCTGGCTGCCCCTATGCATAGGAGCCGGAGGGGGGCATGCCCTGCTCCATGAGGCTTCTGGAAGCAGTGACAAGCCCTTGACCCCACTCCCCGGAGGGAACTTGAGGGCTGGATTAAAATGTCTGGAGGGCCGGATGCGGGACAGTTCCTCAGCTTTGTCACCTAAAAAGAATCTCCCTCTCATCGTCAACCGTGAAGACTGATGCAAAAAATTCATCAAGTTTCTCCTCAAGGGCCTTATTGTCCTTGAGTGCTCCTTTATCATCCTGATCATCCAGTGCCCCATTGGTTGTTTAGCAGGCTTCCTGCTTCTGATGTACTTAAATTTTTTTTTGCTATCACTTTTTGAGTCTTTTGCTAGCTATTCTTCAAATTCTTTTTTGGCCTTCCTAATTATATTTACACACTTCATTTGCCAGAGTTTATGCTCCTTTCTATTTTCCTCACTAGGATTTAACTTCCACTTTTTAAAGGATGCCTTTTTGCCTCTCATTTCTTCTTTTACTTTGTTGTTTAGTGACAGTGGCTCTCTTTTGGTTCTCTTGTTATTTTTTTTAATTGGGGGGGTCTACATTTAAGTTGAGCCTCTATTCTGGTGTCTTTAAAAAGTTTCCATGCAGCTTGCAGGGATTTTACTTTTGGTGCTGTATCTTTTAATTTCTGTTTCACTAACCTAACCTCCTCATTTTTGTGTAGTTCCCCTTTCTGAAATTAAATGCTACAGTGTTGGGCCACTGTGGTGTTTTCCTCACCACAGGGATGTTAAATTTAATTATATTATGGTCACTATTACCAAGCGGTCCAACTATATTCACCTCTTGGACCTGAACCTGTGCTTCACTTAGTACTAAATCAAGAATTGCCTCTCCTCTTGTAGGTTCCAGGACTAGCTGCTCCAAGAAGCAGTCATTTAAGGTGTCAAGAAACTTTATCTCTGCATCCCATCCTGAGGTGACATGTACCCAGTCAATATGGGGATAGCTGAAATCCCCCATTATTACTGAGTTTTTTTATTTTAATAGCCTCTCTAATCTCCCTGAGAATTTCTCAGTCACTATTACCATTCTGGTCAGGTGGTCTGTAATATATCCCTACTGCTATATTCTTATTATTCAAGCATGAAATTACTATCCATAGAGATTCTACGGTACAGTTTCAAGTATCGGGGGTAGCCGTGTTAGTCTGTATCCACAAAAACAACAAGGAGTCCGGTGGCACCTTAAAGACTAACAGATTTATTTGAGCATAAGCTTTCATGGGTAAAAAACCCACTTCTTCAGATGTTTTTATGTTACAGTTTGGTTCATTTAAGATTTTTACTTCATTTGATTCTACGCTTTCTTTCACATATAGTGCCACTCTCCCACCAGTACGACGTGTTCTGTCCTTCCAATATATTTTGTACCCTGGTATTACTGTGTCCCATTGATTATCCTCATTCCACCAAGTTTCTGTGATGCCTATTATACCAATATCCTCATTTAATATGAGGCACTCTAATTCACCCACCTTATTATTTAGACTTCTAGCATTGGTATATAAGCACTTTAAAAACTTGTCACTTTTTAGCTACCTGCCATTACATGATGTAATTGAATGGGACTTTTTTTCATTTGACTGTTTCTCATCAGATCCTACCTGTATTTTATCATCTTCCATCCTCTCCTCCTTATTAGGACATAGGGAATCTCCATTTATAGATCCTCTCCTAAGGGATGTCCGAACCATGTGCTCCTCTGCATCTGTCAGCTTTCCCCCAGCTCTTAGTTTAAAAACTGCTCTACGACCTTTTTAATATTAAGTGCCAGCAATCTGGTTCCATTTTGATTTAGGTGGAGCCCGTCCTTCCTATATAGGCTCCCCCTTTCCCAAAAGTTTCTCCAGTTCCTAATAAATCTAAACCCCTCCTCCCTACACCATCGTCTCATCCACACATTGAGACCCTGCAGTTCAGCCTGTGTAACTGGCCCTGCATGTGGAACTGGAAGCATTTCAGAGAATGCTACCATGGAGGTCCTGGACTTCAATCTCTTACCTAGCCGCCTAAATTTGGCCTCCAGGGACCTCTCTCCTATCCTTCCCTATGTCATTGGTATGTACATGTACCACAACCACCGGTTCCTTCCCAGCAATACACATAAGTCTATCTAGATGGCTCGAGAGATCCGCAATCTTTGCACCAGACAGGCAAGTCACCATGTGGTTCTCCTGGTCATTGCAAACCCAGCTATCTATGTCCTCATGATCGAATTGCCCATTACTAATACCTGTCTTTTCCTAATAACTGGAGTTCCCTCCTGCTGGAGAGGTATCCTCAGTGCAAGAGGATACCACATCATCATCTGGAAGGAGGGTCCCAACGATGGGATCGTTTCCCTCCGTTCCAGTTGGATGTTCTTCTTCCCTGAGACTTTCATCCTCCTCAACAGCACAGAAACTGTCAGACCAGGAGTGGGACCGTTCTACTGTATCCCAGAAAGTCTCATCTGTGTACCTCTCTGTCTCCCTTAGCTCCTCCAGCTCAGCTACCCTGGCCTCCAAAGCCTGTACACAGTCTCTGAGGACCAAGAGCTCCTTGCACCGAATGCACACATACGCCACCTGCCCATAGAGTTAGGATTAGAGTTAGGGCAGTTTACAGTTTGTAAAATATTTTAAAATATTTTAGTAAAATATTTTACTAAATTCATTATTCATTATTTCATTCAAGAGAGTTTTCACACAAGACAAATATGTAGGGTTTTGGCCATCTTGAGTTACAACAGGAAAGTATTAAGACTTTCAGACCGGTGCTGAAAAAATGAATACATACAGTATGTGCTCCAACTCTACTATTTTAAGAGCAATACACAGGTTTAGAGGCCCTGATTCATTCAGCAGGCAGAAATCAAGCGCCAGGACCCTGGCAGCCGAAACTGTATGAGAGGGAGGGGTTACAGCAGCACAAGCTGTAAAATAGGGGAGTCTACGCATTCCCCACCATCCTCGGCCAGCTGGGTTCTGATGGAGGCCTGGGTGGAGTTTAAAGCTGCTTTCCTAGGAAGAATCTCAAGGGGGGAACAATGGCGAATCCCCTTTGGAGCCAGCTGTCTTCAAAAGGCACAAATTGCAGTCCTTTGCACATGCACTAGATGAATCCAGCCAAGTGTGACTTAGATTAATGAAGAAGCGGCATTTTCTTTCAAGGATGCTATCACACTATATATATTTTACCTAAATTACATACCTACAGTTTTATATATCTACACAGACACCACACACATGCCCCCCAACCCCCACTCTATACATGGTAGATAAGCGGAGTCTTTGGGCTTGTCTAGAAAGAAAAGCTATTGCAAAATAAGCTAGGGTCTGAAAATCAAGCACAATAGCTATTCTGCACTCTCTCCCCATGTGGATACACTTATTCCACACTAAAGCCTTGTGAACACAGGCAGTGGCACGTAGGGTACACATAGCTACAAGCTGCAGTGACAAGCAGGCTAAACTCACGGTATGGTGGGTAGCTACATGTGGCAGTGAAAGGCTCCAGCAGGTGGGGTGGCAGTGGGGAAAGGCTTAAACAACTTCCTGCTGCTAGAGCCTTTCCCTGCTGCCTCTCCCGTGCCAGAGCTTTTCCCATGGTGGGAAAAGGCTGCAGCAGTCGGACAATACACTGCTAACAATAGCAGTGTAGATGGGGGAGGCACTGCTTGGGCATATAGAAAACTGTAGAGTACACACCCTTGAGGTTCTGGTGCGTGTACTCTACTTGCCTAATCCATGCCTCGCCCTCTACAGTGCTATTTACGCCCATGCTGCAGGGGAGAGGGGGAGGAGCCATGCAGTATATGTACTCTACATGCTACTGTAAGTGTACAAATAGTATAAAGGCACTCCTAGGCTGTTTAGCTGAATCCACTTTAGAAAAGAGCCTCAATGAGTTTATAAATGACCAAATTAATGGCTTGTCTACTTGGGAAATGGCTCAGAATAGCTATTATAGAATTGCTATTCCACAATAGATTCCCATGTGGACATGAAGAAAAGGAGTACTTGTGGCACCTTAGAGACTAACCAATTTATTTGAGCATAAGCTTTCGTGAGCTACAGCTCACTTCATCGGATGCACATGCTAATTCCATACAATATAGCTTAATCCACTTAATCTCGAATGTCCTCATGGGGCATCATTCTACAATAGCTATTCCGGGCTATTTCCCCTTTTAGATAGCCTCTTAATTTGGCTATTTATACTCTCACTAAGGCCCTCTTCAAATTCCTTGGAAGTTTCCCTCTCCTTTCTTACTACTATAATCACATCTTGCCTCTAAAAGCCAAGTGACCGGAGACAGCCAACTAATAGATGAGACAAAACTGGCTTTTTAGTTTCCCAGGTCTCTCCATGCTATTTAAAAAATGTGATAATATAAATACATTTTCCAGAATAAAGACTAATTTTATCTTTCCTCCCTCACCCACCCATAATTCTCTTCTTTGTGGCTGCAGAAGAACATGCTGCCCCCTGCTGCTGACATGCCTGGATTGTGCGAGGCAATAATAGCTGATTAAGATAGACTTTTATTAAAAGCCACTCTCCTCCTAAAAGAGATCTGCTAGTGTGAGAGCCAAGGACACATATCCACTGCTTCCCAAAGACATGTGCCAGCATGGGAGGTGGGGAGGAAGTTACATAAACACTCTTCACAGTATTGCCACCTCAGCATTCAAAAATCATTAGTCAGGCACTCCAAAATCATGAGATTTTTAAACAACTATTAGAGCTTGTCTGGAATTTTTTTGATGGTACAGTTTTCCAGTGGAAACACAGTTTTGTCAAAATGTAAATATCTTGAGGGAACATGTCAATTTTCACAAAATTTCAGAGGTAAGAAAGTCTAAATAAATTGTTTCGACAATTATGTCATTTGTTTTGAATTTTATAATATTATAATTTTTATATACAAATATTTTATATTGTACATTATAAAGTTTTGACATCAAAAGAAAACATTTTGATGGGTCTGAAATTAAATTTTTCAGAATTTCTGTTCTGCAGGAAATTTTGCCTTTCGTTCTGATTCTGAAAAAAAAAAAGTAAATTTAGAAATGTCAGAATTTCCTGTGGAACAGAAATTCTGTTTTCCAACCAGCAATAAAAGTAATAAATTTTGGTTTCTTTTGGGTTTCTGAACCTTCAGGCTGCAGCCGCTTCATGATTTTAAGCTTTTCTCTGCAACCATAAGAGTCACAAACTTACTTAAAAAACAGAAGGCAATCGGACATTCTCATGCAATCTCCTGATTCCAGGAACTGGTGTTGTAAGAAATATACCAACCATTACAAGACTCATGATAAAATTACGATAGCTGACAGCACTTTCTTCAAACTTGTGAATGAGCTTAGATGCCACGGTAGTGGATGTGCTATAAGAATCCAGACAGAAAGATAACTGTATGTGTGGGTGGGGATGGTGGCAATGATAGAGTTGTGGAATGGAAGGAGAAGTGTAGTGTGTAGAGAAGCAGTGGTTCCCTGCCACCATCACCTCCTAGCTTCTGACCCCCCGCCAAATCTCCTGGATGATGGCAGTTGCCACTGGAGAGAGAAAAGCACTGAATTTTAGACCACTTTAACTCTCACCATCTACCTCAGGAACATGCAAAAATCTTTGTTCATAGCGAGAAAAGATGTACTAGGGTTAAATAGCTTAGAAATTATCTTCCTTCTCCATTCCCATGTAATTGTACTGTATGGGCTATCCTCAAACAGAGCACTACTGTGTCACTGCAGAAAAGGGAAGTAAAGATGAGAGACACTTCCAGTTATCATCCTGAACAAATATTAATGATGCATTTTCTTTCTTTCAGACCCCCAAATATGCATTTCTTAATTTTTTCTTTGCTGGTATGGAAAATGAAGCTTTATACAGGATTGGTACATTACATGTCAGACCAAAATATGGATCTTTAAAATAATTAATTATATTTAATGGCCACAACTTAGAATATTTATAACAAGATCTCTTGCTAGCCAGGCATTTTATATATTGAAGGATCATTGGGTTGGCACTAGTATGACATTTGTACCTATTAAGAATAGCCTTTTGTATGTTATATGAACTGATACAACACAAAAAAATTAAAATATTTTAAAATGCTATTTAAAGTAATTATTATTATGAAGACCATTCCCTAACTATTCATTATTTATGCTGTGCAAATACTTTATAATATTCTGTGAAAAATTAAAGTTTGCAAAAATGATGTGCACTCTCTTTTCTGCTCCTGTTATATGCTGCAACTCCAAATGCAACAGCTGCACAATATCAACAGGAGTACATTTAAAAATATGTACACAATCTATACAAGATGTACCTGAATCACAAGCAGTGGCCTCTCTTTCTTTTAAATCTTCTGATCCCATTAATTGTCCAAACCGATTGCCTCCCAAGGACTTTTCAGTAGTTACTAGCTGTAAAACAGGACAGCACTTACTGTAACTGTTGATTTTAAATTCAAACACTGCAATTATTTGAGAAGTCTACTCTGTACAAAATGTCCAAACCAACTCCATAAAAAGTATGTCAAAGCACACTAAAGAATACCCTTACTTATATTTTCAATTGGTAAAGCAGCATCAAGGAAAACAAATTCTTACCTTGTGTTTGGATACAAGTGGCCTGCAGCAATAAAGAAAAGAAGAAGAAATGACCACTTTCAGTAACAATATTCTTCACAACCAATGTCACAATAACTACTGCACAAATCATACTAGTCCCTTCCGTGCTCTAATATTAGCACAGAACTTTTCCAACACTGAAACACTATCAGTGCACTAGCATAGTTTAAAGTATAGAGCTGTACCATATGTTAACATCATTAGAAAGCCAATTATTATGGACGTTGCTGCACGTAATTGAGAAGGCAGTTAAAAGGATAAAAACACATCAGAAATGTTCTAAACTTCTTGTAAATGTGTTTTGAAAGGGACACAACTTCAAAAATCATACTTCTGTCTGCAAATGTTTTACCAACTAGCATTAAAAGTAACATCTGCTGTAACTGAAAGAGATTTGGAGAAAATATTACTCCCCCTCTCTCCCAGTTTATTCTAGTTCAGATTTTTGGAAGAATTGTGCACCCATCACTCCCTCTGAAATCAGTGGGACCCACAGCTGGATCAACACCACTGAAAATCAAGCTATGTATTCTACAGCTTTAGATACACAATTAGCTCCATGATTTATCCTGTATAGTCAGTCCTGTCAATAAGCAATATAAACAAACACAGCAATAAGGGAGAGAGAATTTGTTTTAAAAATTATTATAAAACCATAACACTTGGCAAGAGGTTTCAGGGCAAACAGAAACAATGTTTAACACATTTTTTTTTAAAGTGTTTAGATTGTAACTTGACAATATGCCTTAAGGTATACAAGCTTCTTTTTGCAAAGGCAAAGCAGAAACAGCCCAAAATAGTCTCTTAAAAAAAAAAAAAGTGTCCAGTATGAGCATTTGGATTATAAAATAAATTACTGGGAAAAAATCACACATCTATGCTCTCAGTTAGAAAAACACATAACTCAAATATTCAAAGAGCTCCATCTTAAAAACAAAACAGAAAAGTGATTTTGATTTTTGTCACCAGGTAAATCTAACTTCAATCCCTAGAAAAAACATGGAACAACTATTAAAAGAATCTATAAACATCTACAGAATACTGACAACAGGAATGATAACATGGATATTTAAAGAACAAGTTATTCCAAAAAAACATGGTCACTAATTTTGATTAAGTTACATAATTAGTGGAGGAGGGGAATATAGTAGATGTAATGTATCTGAATTTTAGTCAGTAAAGTGAGGACACATTGAACAAATTTCAAGGAGAAAACAGTACTTCTGCTGCTTTTGCTTATGCTCAAATAAATTTGTTGGTCTCTAAGGTGCCACAAGTACTCCTTTTCTTTTTGCAGATACAGACTAACACCGCTGCTACTCTGAAAGGAGAAAACAGTTATTTACAATAAGACTGCTATTCTGTGCCTACAGAGATGCTGCTAGATGCTGCGTATACGGGCCAAATCTCCTATTCCAAGCCTATAGTTTGGCCGAAATCCAAACTATATGGGCCAAATCTCCTATCCCAAGACTACATGTAATGAGGCTGTATATTAGGGAACCTGACAGACACTTGGGCAAAGGAATCCTTCATTATCAGTCAGAGACCAGTAGCAAGCTGCTACTGCAGCCACAGGGCTAAAAGTTGCCTCAGTTGCCCTAGCAGGGTTTCAGGTTTCTGCTTTCCAATGGCTCCATATCAAATGTGCTCAGATGATAAGTAAAGAAATTATTTTTTTCTGACTGCCAG
This sequence comes from Lepidochelys kempii, assembly GCF_965140285.1. Taxonomy (NCBI): domain Eukaryota; kingdom Metazoa; phylum Chordata; order Testudines; family Cheloniidae; genus Lepidochelys; species Lepidochelys kempii. The sequence goes on along the minus strand of NC_136382.1, from coordinate 143,251,964 downwards.
CCAGACAACCTAATCTAGGCTTTGACAGTCAAGCTGTTTTCTTCTTATGCATCACCACCTGTGATAAAGGTTCTGCAAGCCAAATTATTCCCTCAGTGACACATGGATGAGAGCAAGCTGGCTGAAGTTATTTGCCAGGCAAGAATGGAAGGGATGATAGAAGGCTGGAGAAAGCAAATGGAAAATATGGCAAAAACTGTATCTGTCCCTCTGATTAAGCACATCTCTTTGCCATGTGCAGTCATTTTTACAACCTAGGAATCTGGTTAGTTTTCAGTTACTACTGGATGATCACCATTCAGTGATAGCGAAGATGGCTCTCTCCTTTTGCAACTGCCCAGGACACTGTAGTCTTTTCCTACCAAAGCAAATCTCAATGCAGTGATTCATGACTGTCACCTCAAGGCTAGACTACTGCAATATGCTCCATTTGGGGCTCTACCTTAAGTCCATCTGACAAGTGCAGAATGCTGCTTGTTAAGCGGAGGATCCTGCTTCAGACATATAACAGCCGCCTTCCAGATTTGCACTGGCTGCCTGTGGGTTTCTGGGTGGAGTTTCAGTGCTTTGTTGGTTAATACCAACACTTTAATGGCCTTGGACCTGCTTGAGAGTTTATTTCTCTCTCTCTGTGCCACACTATCACAGTTGAGATCCAGGCAGCTGCCTGCGTTGTAGCACTCTCAGGCTATGTCTACCCTACTGTGGTGTAGTGTGGGGGAGGGATAGCTCAGTGGCTCGAGCATTGGCCTGCTAAACCCAGGGTTGTGAGTTCAATCCTTGAGAGGGCCACTTAGGGGTCGGGGGCAAAAACTGGGGATTGGTCCTGCTTTGAGCAGGGGGTTGGACTAGATGACCTCCTGAGGTCCCTTCCAACCTTGATATTCTAAGTCAATCTGAGCTACATGAATAATGTAGTTGGAGTAGACGTAGCTTAGATTGAGTTACTGCGGTGTCTACACCACTCTGGGTCGACAGGAGACGCTCTCCCATTGACTTACCTTACTCCTCTCACTCCCGGTGGAGTACTGGAGACCATGGAGAGCGATCTGCCGTTGATTTAGAGGATCTTCACTAGACCCACTAAATCGACCCCCAGTGCACTGATCACAGCCGCATCGATCCCGCGGTAGTGTAGACATAGCCTCAACATAATAGAAAGGGGACTTTTTGTCCAGGTATACTGTGAGAGCCTCTTTCCTTCAGAAAGGGCTCCCTCCAGTCCAGAACAGTCCCAAGTCTGTTGACCTTCAGGCCATGGTGCCTCTTGTTATCTTATAATGTTATATAAATATATTAGTAAGGCTTCTGACACAGTCCTGCATGACATTCTCACATAAGCAAACTAGGGAAATGTAGTCCACCTGAAATTACTATAATGTAGGTGCATAACTGGTTGAAAGACCATACTCAAAACTGTAATCAAACTACAACGAGGACTGTGATCAATTGTTCTCCACGTCCACTGAAGGTAGGACAAGAAGTAACGGCGTTAATCTGCAGCAAGGGAGATTTAGATTGGATACTAGGAAAAACTTTCTAACTATAAGAGTGGTGAAAAACTGGAATAAGGCTTCAAAGGGAGGTTGTGGAATCCTCACTGGAGGTTTTTATAAACAGGTTGGACAAACACTTGTTAAGTATAGTCAGAGGGCTGGACTTGATGGCTTCTCAATGTCCCTTTGAGCCCTACATTTCTATGACACTACGATAAAAAAACAAACAAACAAATAAAGGAGCTAAGCACTATTATTTATTATTAATATAATTGCTTCAGGTAAAGAGAGTCCCTGTAGTGCATTCCTTCCCAATGGCACTAGAGAAACTCAAAAATATGAGAGCAGCTCCTCTGCTGTATAGAAAGAAACTACTTAACTCTTACGCCTAAACACCTTGGTTTTAAGGGACCCAACTGTTAGCCACTGATTGATATTACTGTAATCTTTTCTGAATGACTTGCTAAATGCAAGCCGTGGCAAGAATTATGCTATGGTTAAAGTGCAAGTCACTAGCATGCTTCATCAACCTTCTAGTACTGCAGGCACCAGACTTTGAACTTTAAACTTTTAAAAGCTCCTCATTGATGATTTTTATGTTTGAATTATTTGTGTTTGTGTCTTGCCAGAACATGATCAGATAACTACATCAGACGGTAGAATCCGGTATCTCTATAGTACACAGTTTTCATCTGCTGTTTTGTTTCATCTTGAATAGTAACTTTATTAGCAAACACTACATCATATCACACTTTATTTGAGGATTGCCACCCCAATATGACTGATCATAACTGTATATTTGGGGACTAAACGACAATTTTGTCCAACTGAATCCTCACCAGTTCAGCAAAAGAAGGCAGTAATGTGATCCAAGTATAAACTCTTCAACTCCCCAGACTATCAAAGTAATACCTGGACTCTGTAGAAATATTTTTAACAATATTAATCCAGTTTGAGAAGTTACTGTAGAACAAAGTATTCTTACTACAGATTAAAACCAAACATTTCCTATCAAGAACAGCATCTGCCTTGCAGTTGTGAATTGATTTTGACCCATTTTAAATCAACTGCTACAATTTTTATTTTGGGGGATGTAGTTGAATCCATTTCAAACATCTGCCATACAGATAACAAGGAAGTACACTTTCACTTGCTAAAGTAATAAAGTTTGCTATACTTACTCTTGATGTGATGTACAAAGTTTAGCAAGATTTTCTAACTCTTCATTGTTAAGTCCTTTAGCTGAATTACTCAGAGTTGTAACTGTACTGGGCACTGCTGTTTTCCACTTTGTTTCTAAATTAAACCACAAATAGTTTTAGCCATGCTGCTACAAATTAGCATGTATTTAGCCATAAAAATGTGGAAGCCAAAGAGACTAGTCTATGGCAAAATATGTTCAAGTCCAATTTTGTTTTTTATCAGTAAAACAAATCTGTTCTGTGTATGCTGTACAATTATGAAGAAGACTCTAGATAAAAAGCATATCATCATGACACAATAAATTGTGTTTTCAAGAAATGAAACAAATGTCATGCTAGTTTCACCAGAGAATATAAGAATCGACCATGGTAGCGAATTCAAAGTATAGAAACTGACCAAGACAAAGAATGATCCCTTAAGCATGCCTTTTCTTCACAAAGACGACAAGAGAAAAATCCAAGGAAAGAATAATTTTCTCATGACAGGCTCTTAAAGGTTCTGGTGAAAAAGCTACTTTTGTTTTTGCAACACAGTATTGACTAGAAAAATATTTGTTTTATTATTTAGAAAGAACAAGTTCCATAAGCTTATCTAAAAGATAACTCTCCTCTCCACCACATTAGAACAGACTGTACTTACCCCACTGCTCCTGAATGGAAGAAAGATTTGCAAGTAGCTGCTCATGATATAGTCGTTCAAGCTGAATGAACTTCATTGCCTTCTCATCTGAATGGAAGGTTAAAGAGAAATACAGATACAGACAGACATATTGGGATATACTTATATCTGATACCACATTCAAAAGGACATAGTCTAGTTCTATGACTGAAACCTGATACATCCATTTTTGTACTTGTGTGAGTGGTTATATGGTCAGCACTCTAATAGACTTGAATAAATTATTAAACTAAACAAAAACTGAAAAAGAGTTGAAAATATATCTTCCTAAAAGCAGCATGTAAGATTCTTTTATTACATTATCATCTCTTTCCACAAAGTTTGACCCCGAGAAAGCATATTTGATCAACAATGAGTCTAAGTGCAGGTACATTATACATTTTTGTGTTAACTTACTTATTGAAAAAAAAAAATCACCCCAAAAGCAAAGACAAGCATTACTACACTCAAAGACAGAACCACTCACATCCAAAGACATCAAGTGCATTTCCTCTGTGTTTTGAACAGCACTAAGCATACTGTAGAACAGGGGTCGGTAACCGGCAGCATGAGAGCTGATTTTTAGTGGCACTCTGCTGCCTGCCGGGATCCTAGCCGCCAGCCCTGCTCAGCCCACTGCTGGCCTGGATGGACGAAACCCCGGGCTGGCCGTGGGTTGAGCAGCTCAGCGCGCTGCCAGTCTGGGGTTCCATCTGCCACCCATGCTGCTGGTCTGGGGTTCTGTCTGCCGGCCCCACTCAGCCCGCTGCCGGACTGGGGTTCTGTCCATCTAGGCCTGCAGTGGGCTGAGCAGGGCTGGAGGCCGGAACCCCAGCTGGAAGGGGCTGGCGGACGGAACCCCAGACCGGCAGCGTGCTGAGCTGCTCAGCTCGCTGCCGGTCTGGGGTTCCATCCGCTGGACCCTGCCAGCCGGGGTCCCGGCCGCCGACCCTGCTCATCCGGCTGCCAGTTGGGGGTTCTGTCGGGGGGCCCCTGCAAATGTAAAATTTATTACTGGCAAGCGAAACCTTAAATTAATGAAGACGTGGCACACAACTTCCCAAAGATTGCCGACCCCTGCTGTAGAAGCTTAACCAATAATAATAAAGTAGCACTTGGAGGCAATTTATCTCTTCCCAAAGAACACATCTTCACCAAAAACCTGTTAGACAAAACACAGGGCATAACTTTAAAGGACTGCAAGCATTTTGATTTCCCCTTCTTAGGACAAGGACTTCTAATACAATACTTTGTTTGCACATTTGTTTGCAGTAAGGTGTGAACAGCCACCAGCAAAAGTTACTCCTCAGACAATCTATTTTTGAAGTATGAAGGGGTCTCATTTTTTGTGAAATATTTTGAGATTATGCTGACCATTCCTCCAGAGCAGGTGCTTGGGGTGGCACAGTTCTAGGGGCGGCATTCCGGTGCCGGCCATGCCGCCCCTAGGAATATGCCCCCACCGCCCTAACTCGCCTCCACTCCGCCTCCACCTGCTCCCCTGACTACGCCGCCATCGCCACCCCGCTTCTCCCCCCTCCCTCCCAGGCTTGCAGCGCAGAAAACAGCTGTTTGGAGCGGCAAGCCTGGGAGGGAGGGAGGAGAAGCCAAGCGGCGGCACGCTCGGGGAGGGAGGCGGTGGTGGAGCAGATGTGAGCTGGGGCGGGGAGCGGTTCCTCTACCCCCCCCGTTACTTCCTGCGCTCCCCTCCCACCACTCACCTCTGCTCTGCCTGCTCCCCTGAACACACTGCCTCTCCCTCGCCTGAGAGGGACGGGGGAGAAGCAGAGCAGCGGCGTGTTCAGGGGAGCAGGCGGAGCGGAGGTGAGCAAGGGTGGGGAGTTGTGGGGGGGAGCCGCAAGAAGCCGGGGGGGGGGGAAATGTGGTATGCCCGGGGGAGGAGGTGGGGCTGGGGATTTGGGGAAGGGGTTGAGAAGGGGCGGAGCCGGGGTGTACACCAAAAAAAGTGGGGGTGGCCAAAAATGTTTTTGCTTGGGGCAGCAAAAATCCTAGAGCCGGCCCTGCATTCCTCCTTTACCAACCATCTCTTTCCCCCCCTCTGCAGGGCCTTCACTGTGTCTGCAAATGCGTTCTAAAAGCTGTATACTTTCCTACTAATTCTTCTCCTGCCAAGCAGTATGAAGTTAGCTAACACTCATTCCATTTTAAACCACCTCTTGCCAGGTGTTTACACATTCAGCTATTTCAAATTCCATTTGGCAATATACTGGAGATGAAAACAGAGTGAATCAGGTTCTGAGTATATAGACACAATATTTGCATTATTTATACCAAATAAAATACTATAGTAACCACCATAAAGATACAAGAAGTACTTGCTCTTTTTACTAACTATGGGATACAAATGACAAACAAACAGCACTAAAGGAGTTCATATTCCTTGCCTTGTATAAACTTAGTAGAAAATAAAACACAGAACACAGCAATTGCCTTATTGGATCAGACCAATGGCACATTTAATCCGGTATCCTGTCTCCACTGATTGTTAATATCAGATTCTTCAGAAGAAGGTTTAAAATCCCTATCATGAATAATTATGCAAGAGTACAGTTAGGGGTAAATTCTTTCCTAATTCCACAGAGTTAATGGTTGCAAGAGCTGTTATCCCTTACAAATATTTATTATAGTTAGCACAATTTTACCTACCCTTACTATTGATATAAATGTCTAATCCATTCTAAATTCTTTGCCCCACTGTCTCGTGGCATTGAGTTAGACAGCTTCACTAAGCATAGTGTTAAAAACATATTTCCTTTGACTAGCTTTCAATGTATTGCTTTTCAATTAAAGCAACGTTCTTCTAGCAATGTATTGCTTTTCAATTAAAGCAACGTTCTTCTAGTATGAAATGTGAGCACCCATGTGGTTTTCGCTATACTGTACTTCTGTCAAGTTTGCTCTAAACTAAATAGTCCTAATCTTTTAATCTCACTGACAAATATTTCCCATGCCTCTACATTTTCATTTATTTTCTTTCTTTCTTATCCCTTTTTCAGATGGGATGACCAAAAGTAATGCTCAAGGTGGTGACATACATTCTATTTTAAATACTAGCTTTACAGTATTTTCAGAATTATTCTTTATCCCTTTCTAAATACAGTTTAATATCACTTGGGCTAGATTTCCATATTTGGAAGAATACTTTCTGAAACTTGTAAAATCTTGTATTTTGCTATTTAATCATAATGATTTTTAAATTGCCTGCTTTATTTTTTGTTTAAGGATATGCATAAGTTCCATGAGTAATGTGATACACTTAAGTAGCCTCCACACCCATACTAAGGATATATATTTCTTAGCTTTCATCTTTAGGTTCTAAAGAGTTTCCAAGTTTTTTGAAAAACCATACTTCCTAAAGTATAACATCACAGCATTAGGTTTTAGTATGATCAATCCTCCTAGGATGAAATTAACTTAGATTATGTTATAGTCACCATGACTGGCTCAACTTCTGGAATCAAGTCCTGTGTATTATTTAGGAACAGGTCAAGAGTAACCTCTCCCCATGTGTGCCCCAGAACTAGCTGTTCCGAGAAGCAACTGTCTGTGGTTTGAGAAACTATTAAACTAAACTGTATGCCTATGTAACATAAAATCATACGTAATTGTTTTGCTTTTGTTACCCGCAAGTTCTCCTTCAACACTGTGCACTAGTTATCATTATCCTGATGCAGAGGTCAGTAGAACACACACACACACACAAGGCCCACCATCACTACAGTAGTATTTTTATAAATTAGGATATATATCCTATTTGGATAAGGCATATTCTTAATGCCTAATACTCAGAAGAGGATTTCTCATGTAAAACAGTTGATTTCTTTGAAGCATATAACTGTTTTGCTTATGTCTTTGTTTCTGGCAGGCATTACCAATTATATCAGTACAGCTTTGGGAAAGGGGATTTATTTCTTTACTTGTACTCCAGCTAGCTGGCTCAGAAAACACAGCAGAAAGCACATATTGTAGGCTTACTCATGTATAAAACATGGCATGTTCACCTTTTCCTAACCCTCATCCACAGCCTGTGAACCATCAAAGTCAGTTTTCCTTTCAAATTTTTATTATGATGCCACTTTACTTTTTTTTACAAAATGGAGCACTGTTAATTTTGATCAATGAAAGGATACATTCCTCCTCCTGAAAATAGGCCTCAGCTATCTGTAAAGGAAAAAGAAAATAATGTTTAACATCACGATTCTTTGATTCTTTATTATAGTCATGCATGTATAATATTATCTTAATTTTTAAGAGTTCATATTTTATTTGTATACATTTGCTCTATGTTAAAACTAGACATAAAAGTTGTTATTCCAGGAAAGGTTTTTTAAAAGGAAAATCAAATCATTTTACAAACAAAAAACACAAAAACCCCATCCACTATATTCATTTTAAGACAAACAGATATATTTCAAAAAAGTTATACTTTGCAGACGAATATTTGGTCTTTGAGATTAACCAAGTGAGTAGGAAACAATAAATACTGACAAGACCATACAAGTAGCAAATATAACTCCTTGTTCTTATATTCACGGAAACCGATAAGCCCAAACGTTAGTTGGGTTCTAGATCTTTTAAACTGATAGGTTTTTATGCTTAAGTGATTATACAACAAAGAGCTTTATATTAAGGCATTCTAGATGGTGCACATTTCTACTTACATGCAAGGGATGAGAGTATGAATTCTCTTATCAGATATTACTCCCTCAGGACTGCAGGAAGTAAGATCATTGCAGAGAGGGAATTCTTGAGTAATGCTACAGCACAATCTGCTAAAAGGTGAAATGGGGAACACTCTTTCTGAAGGGCCAGTGTCCTGACTTATCATGCAAGAGCAATTTTTGGATAGAGAACTTTAAAGGTGTGGTGTTGGGGGGGGGTGGGGGGGTGGAAATGCAGCCTGTCACAGACCACAGATATAACTACTCTCCTCTTTAGGTCCCTTTCACAGCACTGTGAACTCCAAACATTTGAAAATCATGAGTTGGGCCTCAAAAAAAATTGCAAGATTAAAAATTAAAAAAAAACAGGTCTTTTTTATTTGTCTTCTAGTTTTTGAGTTTATAGATGACAGTCAAGCTTTTTTCTGCAACTACACAGGCCAGAAACTTTTTTTTTTTTTTTTTTTTTAAATGAAAGCTGAAATCCTCATGAAAAGCTCAGGATTTCAGGACCTGGGGCTTTAAGAAAAGTATCAATTATTGCCAGACTTCTGATAAAAAATTTTTCTGCAGGAAACAGAAAGGACCAACTACAGGACCCATGTGGAAGAGCATCTACCCATCTTTCCTCAATTCACTAAGCCCGGGGTCTTGAGATCCAAAAAAACTTCAACATGACAGCAGGCACAAAATGAAGCCAGATGGCAGCTCTATGACCTGCATTATAGATTTTATGAGGTAGAACCAACTTACGTCTTTTCCCCTTTTAATGACATTGCTGTAACAGAAGGGGTTAAACATGACCTTTAAGTGACAGTTCTGCCAAAGGAAAACAATGAGAAACATAGAGACACAGCATTTAAAGACTGTTCTACCAGATCTAGGCTGACCTAACCCATGCGTGTCAGAACAAACAAAAAGCTATCTGGCAGATAGATACAGAAGGCTAGTGAACTTTGCCTGTTCCATATACAATCCACAGTACCATTTCAGGTTTAATTTGGAAATCAAAACATTGCCAAGGACAGGTACCGGTAAAAATTAAGTAAGGAGGGAAGACTGATTATTTGAAGTAATATTTCAGAAGATCATGTAAAAATGTTTAAGAAAGGTTAGATTAGTCTATTGGAGAGACATGGGCTCAAAATAAGCAGAGGAAAAACAGAGTATATAGTATTTAATTTCTTGAAACTAAAGGGACAGACAATACTGAAAATGCAAAGTTTCAAGTATCTGGTTTCCAGAATCCAGGAAAATGTGGAAATGGATGATGAAATGAGAGCTTCAATAAAAGCGTGGCTCAAATGGGGAGAGATAATTGGTTTAGCATGTGACAGGAAGATTAAAAGGGAAAGTCTATAAAACCATGGTCCGTTTGGTTTTAATGTCTGGTGCTAAGTGTTAGGCAACAAAGAAGAAACATGAGCAAATAATCTGTTCCACAGAAATGCAACGGTTGAGGTAGATGAATGGTATAAGTAAGAAAGACCACACAAGGAATGTGTATGTTAGAGATATACTCAAATTAACACCCATAAACAAAAAATTAGGAAGTGCAGGCTGAGATGGTTTGGTCATGTAAAGCACAGTACTGAGAAACTCCACCAAGAAAAAAAAGACAGACCAGTCAACCCAAGAAGAAGTGGGGGGATGTCATAAAGGAAGACAGGTCAGTACGTAATATGATAGAGGATACGGCATTGAACGAGTACTTTGGAGGGAGAGGACTCATAGAGCAGACCCCATTTGATGGGATTAATGCAAGAAAGAAAAAAAAGAAGAGGTTAGATTCACCTCTAATCTTTGAAACTCAACCAGCCTATAACCTGAAGCTAAATACCAGAGTGATGGCCATCATCTCAGCCAATGCACTGAGGACTAAAGTGGAGATCTCCAGAGCTAAAAGCATGAGGTGCTACAGCTGCAGCTAAAGAGCTAAGACTTCCCAGCTTGGGGCACAAATAACTCTTATCTTCTGTAGTTTGGCACAGAAGGGGACCAACAATATTCACCAGTGAGTTACCATGAGAAACTTTCCATATCAAAACATGGACATGGAAATAAAACCAAGATATAGTATCAGTGTAGTCTTCACAAAACTAATTTTTTAAATGCCGAGTTTACTAGAATGGGTATGTTACTGATTATGTAGCAATGGACTTTCAATTGGTACTGGAAAGCCAGAACTGCAAGTATTTAGCAGCAGCCGAACTCCCAGACAAATAGCCTGAATGCCATAGTAGGATAGGTGTAGAATATAGCAAGTATTTTTGCTTGCCCAAGGTACAAAGCAAGTCAGTGGCAGAACTTGGGTTACAAATTGGGTGTTCCTGGCACGCAGTCCTACTCGTCTATTCTGAGCCAACATCTCCAAAGGGGAATTGACAGATGAATTCTAAGACTCATATTTTTGTATATTCTGGCTGCTGCCTGGAATGGTAGTCCCAGAAATTCCTGGAACAACTCAAGGACCATTTATATTTTTTGTCTTCTAATGGCAGAAACAAATTATGTGCACACTCCTAGAAATCTGAAAAGCATGTTCTGGGGTTAAACATCAAAGGATAATTTTCTGCTTAATTAAACTTAATCCTTATTACACCCTCTAGAATACTGATGCCTGGAAAAAAATTATTGTAAGCTTTTTATTATACCATTCTGAATTTTAATGCTTTAGTGATTCTGTAATACAGCAGTTGGTTTTAAATTGCACTTGTTCATATGAAATAAAAAGGTGATTAAAATTAATTCTATACTGGGTGAACAGTTGTGAGACGTTACGGCTCATCATATTAGAAAATGATAGAAACACATTACATATACAAGTTATTGGCAGGCTGTATTAGTAAATCAGGCCCTTCATGACAGATTAATCCATTCCAAAGAAGATGATGCTCTAATTACTGCTCATTTCACAAGAAAAGAACAAGCTTTGTTCTCCAACCATTTGATTTTTTCCAGCTTAATAAAAATATACTATGGCCAACATGTCAAGTACTTATTGACTTTCTTTCAACCATTTTATTAGGGTTTGTTTCACTTGTCTCAGGAAGGACGGTTGGTCTTGTGGTTAGGACACATGGCTGGGAGTCAGGAAACAGATTCTATTCTCAGTTCTGCCAGAGGCTTCCTGCATGACTTTGAAAGAATCTGCCTCTTTGTACCTCAATTGGGGAGAACAACAACTAGAATTTACCTGCTTCCATACTCACAGAGGTGTTGTGAGGATAAATTAATTAATATATGTAAAGCACTTTGAGATCTCTGCACTATTTACACTGCCTTCTTTATATGGTGTTGATATTCACGAGCCAGCACAAAACTTAGAGACTGTTTCAGGCAAGAGACTAAATTAGTGCTAACAAAGTTTCACATACATAATTAATGCAAGGAAATAGAAACTTTTCACTAAAGCACCATTTTTTAAAAATTGAAAAATTCCACTGCTAATGTAAACTGCCAGTAAAATATTTATTTTTTAATGTAAAATATATTTATGGAACCTGACACCTATTTTATTTATTACTCATTTTGATAATTTATATGACTGACAACAAGAGGCAATGCAGCAGCAAAGGAACCACTATTCCGCAGAAATCAGCTGAAGAGCAGTTTCAAATGAGAACACTGTTTTCAACAACGGTGGCAAAAGAATAAGTCCATCAAGTAGCACTGTCAGACACTATAAGAAAAAGGAAGCTAAAGTGATCCCCTCAAAATACATCCTTCTGGTCAATATGTAGAGCAGGGGATCGGCAACCTTCAGCACACGGCCCACCAGGGTAAGCCCCCTGGCGGGCCGGGCCAGTTTGTTTATCTGCTGCGTCCGCAGGTTCAGCTGATCGCGGCTCCCACTGACCGTAGTTTGCCATTCCAGGCCAATGGGGGCTGCGAGAAGTGGCACGGGCCAAAGGATGTGCTTACCGTGGGAGGGCCACATGCCGAAGGTTGCCGATTCCTGATGTAGAGCCAACATTCAGCAAACCAACACTGTTGAACTGTGTATTGTAGTTCAAAAGATCCTAGCCACATATCTATGCTACATTAAAGTCACACTTCCAGTCACCCTTTGCAGGGGAGCAAAGCCACTAGCCTGTTGGTAGAAATAAACAGCTGTACATCAATTCTCACTTATTTTTCAAATCCACAGCTATACATCTTACAACACTGCCTATTCTCTTGGCCTAATGTAGAGCTAAGATAGTGACTGCACTATGTCAGGTTACATGGAAGAAGAATCAGCAGCACATATTAATGGAATAAAAACTACCTTCAACTGAGTAAGAGTGATCCTTATGATACATACATTAAGCTAGGTCTGCAATAAGAGTATTTCCAGATTAAAATGCTATTTAGAGAACCAATTACTTATACCAATGTCTAATCTTTTCATGATTTTAAAGGAATGTGTCCCCCCTAAACTGTGTGTAACCAACTCTGGGATAGGGCTGCCAACTTTCTAATTGCACAAAACCAAAACCTTTGCCCTGCCCTCGATCCCACCCCTTCTCCAAGGCCCCATTCCCTCTATGCCCCCTTCTCTCTGCCCAACCCTCACTCACTTTCACTGGGCTGGGACAGCAGATTGGGGTGCAGCTGGGAGTGCGGGCTCCGGGGTGGGGCTAGAAATGAGGGGTTCAGGAGCAGGCTCAGGGCTGGGGCAGAGGGGTGGTCTCTGGCTGGGGGTGTGGGCTCTGGGGTGGGGCTGGGGATGGGGATGAGGGAGGGAGTTCGGGTGGGGGAGGGAGCTCAGGAGTGGGACAAGGGGTTGGGGTGCAGGAGGAGGTGTGAGGTGCAGGCTCCAGGAGGGGACTCAGGGTTGAGGTAGGGGTGCTGGGAGGGTGAGGGCGGGGGTGAAGGGTGCAGGCTCTGGAAGGGAGTTAGGGTGCGAGAGAGGGTTCCAACCTGGGGCAAAGGGTTGGGATGCAGGAGGGGGTGTGGAGTCTGGGAGGGAGTTAGGGTGCGGGAGGGGGTTCCAACCTAGAGCAAGGGGTCTGGGTGCGGGCTCTAGCCAGGCACCGCTGGTCAGAGGCACAGTGGGGCTAAGACAGGCTCCTTGCCTGCCCTGGCTCCGCATGGCTCCCGGAAACAGCTGGAATGTCCAGCTCCTAGGCAGAGGTGCCAGTGAGCTCCATGTACTACCCATGCCCACAGGTGCCATCCCACAACTCCCAGCCAACAGCAGCTGCAGAGCCAGCGCTCAGGATGGGGGCAGCATGCAGAGCCCCTGTGGCCGCCCATGCACCTAGGAGCCAGCCATGCCAGCCACTTACGGGAGCTGTGCGGAGCCAGGACAGGCAGGGAGCCTGCTTTTCCCCGCTGCGCTGTCAACCGGACTTTTAGTGGCCTGGTCAGCAGTGCTGACTGGAGCCACCAGGGTCCCTTTTCAACAGTGCTCTGGTCGAAAACTGGGTGTCTGGCAACTACTCTGGGACCATATCCATAAAAAAAGGTGTGGTTTAACATGTCTATACTAAGATTTTAACACAAGGTAATTTGCAGTTTTAACATGTACTAGATAGTTAAGGAAAACCTCCCCCTTAGGGTTTTCCTGAACCACATAACATATCTTAAAAACTACAAATTCACTTGTCTACAGTAGGACTTTCGCATGTGTTACCTAAAACGTGTTAAAGTATTTTTTATTTCCAGCGACGACACGTTCTAGGACAAAAAATAGTATAAAAATATAATCACATGTAACAACATGCTGATACACGGGATACCTGATGGAGACACAGAGGGAGTATCCTCGAGTCCATCCGTTCAAACTCTTCTCGAAGCATGGAAAAAAGGGACTGCAAAGTCTGTTTTTGTTGCTTTTGCTGATAGTTCACATTTGTCTCATCAGCATCGTCATAATGAACTGAGTCTGTAGCTTTAAGGAGAGCATTCTCTTTCTTGAGTGCTGTGGTGTCCACTGAAGGAACTCCTTTAAATGGAAACAAATATCTAGGTTAGGATGCAAGTATTACTAGGAAACTGAAAACAAAGCTGCCGGTCTTGTTAAAGTCAGGTGTAACAGATGGACTGACACTGATGCAGGACTCTATTTAAGAAACACTAACACACTTCATGCATTTTTTCATAGTTATAACTAAAGGGGTGCTGTGGTCCAATTTGGAAAAATATTGAACCAGTTAAAACTGTTCTACATAATTCAGAAAGAGATTAGTGGCCTGAATGACTTCATATAGCGAAGGCTATGACACTTTCTATAGTAATCCTGATTTTGACCCCTTTGAACATTTTCTAAAACTTCCTTTTGAAAAGTATCAGGTGTGGCCTTGGTCCAAAGAGGCATTTTTGTTGTTGGAAGTTTGAGATTGATTAATTTCGGAGACCTGGCACTTAAAAGACTTCTAACTTTTTGGTGGGCTCGTAACTCAAAAATGGCTTAGTTTAAAAATTTCAAAGTTGTTTTGAACATTAGCCTTCATAAACAACAGGCTGATGGCATTTACTATGGCTGATGGCATTTCCCCCCTCCTCTCACTATTAAAGGGCCCCTTCTGACACTTTGGGAGCAACATGAAGGACTCTGCAGATGCAACTTCCCTGAGAGGTTCTGGGGAAGTTAAGAGCAATATATAATTGCAGAGCTTGTAAATTCAGTTTGATAAATAGCTATGATTATTTAAGCATTAAGAAGTTATTCACAGTGCATAAACAGCATTTATGAACTCTGCAGATGGCAGGACTTGTAGGAGAGAGAGATACAGTTCCCTCACACAAATTCCATCAGCACTGCATCTCACTTATGTTCAATTCCCTGCTAAACTAGGAAGGAAACCGAGCAGAGATCTCCTAGTTCCCTACGTTAATATCTCACCTCATCATTCACTGGAGCTGGGTGCCTTTAAGTTCCACAAAAATCTTTAGGAATTTGGTATTTAGCAAGCTCAATTGTACATTTATAATAGCTAAAAACTTTGTTTTATGGCCCACTCGCTGAAATAAATTATATAAATAAATAAACCAGGTGCAAATTTGAATGTAGATTAAGCCTTAGCAAGGCAACCAATTCCTCAGCTATCCTAGCCACATTCTAAGTTTGAAGTCTGCAATTTTTGAGCTATTAAGTCTCTCTTTATAAATGGAAAGATTAGTTTTTTCCTTCATCAATAACTCAAACAGCTAAAGAGATTTTTCTCAAACTTTCCAAATTAACAAAACAACCATGAGACCAAGACTCAGCCTAAAAGAGAAAAAAATTCAGTCACTGTACTATGCCTATTTTTTCTTTTGGCGAATACAGAACAATGGCTCATCCAATAAGGAAGACACTCTTTGCTTGCATATCCTGCCTTTGGGGAAGGATGGCAGCAGAAATGGAAATTTACACAATTTTTCTCAGAAAGGAGATCCACTTTGGTTTTTGAATCACCCCTCTACGGGATGATTCAAAATAAAAAGGGATTACAGATGGTACCACAGCAGTTACTTAAAAATGCACAGCTAGTGCCACAAATGAAACCTTTGAAGCACAGTTCCAAGTGGACAAATGTCCAAATATAAAGAGAGAAAATTATGATTTGCATGTTTGTTTGTTTTTAAATCCTAACAAAGAGGTAAAGGGCTGATTAGGCTTGGAGACTAAGCTACCATTCACCTCTTAAATTCACGAGCACACAGAAGGCTTTGGCTTCCATTGCTGCCAATCACTCACGTTTTTCATTAATGTTTAAAAAGTCACACTTAAAATAATTTGAGAAATATGGCAAGTCTGTTGCTTTACAATGACTAAAAGTTGTACTCTACATATTGACTACCATAACTTTCTTAAAATACATGCTTATAATAAAACAAGCAGAAAGGCTCTTTGATACTGGAATTAAATAAAGTCTCAGCCATGTACACAACATGACTGATGTAATTTAAAGCAAAACAGATGAGTAATCAGAGTCCTGAATAAATGAGGTACACAGTAATGACGTATAGACTATTTTTAGTACTGGCATTTAAAAAAAACCCCAAAAACATCCCTGAGGTGTTTTCAAAAATTTTTAGGCAACAACTCAAGAAGTATACCTCATCTACGATATAAACTTGAATATATTGATTCATGGCTGGAATGTGCTTCGTAAACTTTGGTCATGGTTGTTTAACTTTCAGAAACCCCTAAAACTGTCTGAAAGCCAGTTTGTGCGAGTTTATGAACCTTCTCTATTTTAAAACTGCAAGACTGAGTACCAGCACATTTGGTGGCTGTGCTCCAAGCTGTCACCAGTTCTGTAATTGCTGTGCTTTGACCCTGGTTCCTTCTAAACTTTGGAAGCTGGCAGTTTGCAGGCCCTCCTTGTGTTCTCTGCCTGTGGAACCACATAATGGTGGTTCAGGGATAGAGTGTAAAGCTCAAGAAGTGCTGTCTGTGTTCCCACAAGGATCCCTCTTTTCCACGTACAGTTGCTAAACCTTCTTCCCTGCCTAAGTTACTCAAGACAGGAATACTAATAATCTCTATAGGTGGATACATACATGGGGCTTACTGCCCTCCAAAATATGAGTGTAACTTAATACTGCCTCTCCTGTATAAATTTGTGCCTGTGCTTTTCAACTATTAATTCATGCCTGTTTTCAGCCAGATTTGGTCCAAACATTTTTACTGAGGGATACATTAGAGATGGAACCAACACTGTTTCAAAAGAATAGTTTTCTGTTCAGAACTTTGTCATGTAATCATTAACTATGTTTTCTCCTGTTTCTGAATATTGCTTTCAACTTCAGCAAACCTTTACTCCCAAAGAAATGTCATACTTCAGACTACACTTCTTAACTACATATTCTCGAGTTAAAGGTGATCTATAAAGCACAACATGAGCTCTGAGTAAACCATACTCTGCAATTGCTGTCATGGAAAAATGACATTTTAATGAAACCACTGTGGCATCCTTGTTATTAAATTCATTTAGAAAGTATGTTTCAGATCCGCAAGCAGCCATACTGTGACTCACTTTTGGCCAAATTCTACCCTCCAAGTTGCTCCACTGTAATTCTGAAGTAATTCAACTAAAGTCAGTGGAGTTCTGATTTACACCAGTGTAACTGAAGGCAGAATCAGTGCCTTTTTTAGCAGTATAAGCCAGAGCCTTTATCTGTGGCTGAAGCATTTCAGTCATTTGTGTATGTGGTGTAGGGAGGCTGCTTGGGTTCCCCTTTTCATTTTTTTCTCCCCATTTTAGAAGTGTTCCCCTTGCTCTCCTGCCCCCAACCTAGGAAGACCAAATGTAACTTCCTAATATTCAAAGAGTTCATTCACAAGTTCTCCTTATTCTCTGAGGCTGAACTTTCCAGAGTTCTAAACTATTGTTACTTCTAGTGCAAGGAACAGAGCTTAATTCTAAATTGTATTTCCATTTGCAAAACTGCAACACATCACTAGTGGATGGTAGCAATGGCCCACATTACAGGCCTTTCAGTGCAAAAACAAATTCATTATAACTAAGTGAAATGTACTTTTAAAAAATTTGTTACATTTTTAAATTAAATGTAAAAATTAACAGCGATCCAATCGCCGAATGGACAGACAATAAGGTGTTGATTCTACAACCAATTTATATTGAATAAGCCTGATGAAATTAATGGGTCTCAGACTCAATGAGAATATACATTCTGATCACTGGTCCCTAACCAGCTAAAACTTCAAATGTGGTAGTCCAAGATGAAAATATGGCTGTCCCAATCCTGAAGCTGTGGTTTCATGCTCTTAACTAAATTTAAATAAAATATTGTTGCTGCTGAGATTGTCTGGAAGCATTTTTCTAAATTCTGCTTTCTCCCTTTAGGGTACTGTGCCTAGGTCTTATTTGTATTCTCTTCTTTTCAGTGTGCCTGACACCCATTTGGTAATAAGTTTTGTTTTGTCCTTGCTTTAGTATACAACATAAAATGCCCCTACCACCACCTGTCTGAGAATGCAAGTCAGAGCTGCCACTATGAAATATTTTATTTTGGCTACCTAAATAATATTATGGATAATGTCCATCTGTTTTAATATAGATTTGATTATATTGAACAGCACTAGTCTACTCCTCCACTAGTGCTTCCAGTTGCTGGTGTTAGGAGCACACCGTGACTCTGTCCATGTTATGTTTCCTGGTCCTCGTGCAATACCTGGGTAAAATAGTCTAGAAAATGGTCAATTTGTTTAGTGCTATAATGGGCTGATGCTTTTTTTTTTTTTTTTTTAAATCAGAAGGCCTTTGTTTAGATTCAAAGTAGTCAAACCACATAAATAGTGGTGGTTTTAGCCTGGTGATTCTGGCATCCATATTTTCAACGGCATCTTCAGACATATCTAGATAGATCTGATTTCTCTGCAGCTTTACTTTTAGAGACCCAGAAGTCTTTACTCCATCAATTTGCCAACACAAAAGATAAGTTTTCACACATAAGGACCAAGTTTATCTTTCACTGCAGTGGTGATCAAGTTCATCAAGACACAAAATGTGCTCATCTTCATCTCCCCAAGAATGCCTTTAACTTCAGCTGCATCAGTCCCTGACTCAGTTTCTGCCATATATTTCAACTAGGTTATATTCAAATGATGACCAGTGCCTTCAGTGCTCTGGTTTGATTAGAACTCAGCATTCATGATGGATACCTCCCAAATAGTTCAGTTACAGGAAACAACTTGCAGTAGCTGTCATCTTTTGGGACTTCACTGGTATATAGTGAAAATGTACTTCAAAATAAATTCAAACTTGTTAAAGATAGGGATATTTTCTGAGGTCCATGATGGCAAGTTCAAAGTTGTAGTTGGCTAAGCACACCACACTAACAGGAAAAGTGTCTTGTCTAAACTTGGCCTGCGCACCACACCGGATTTTAACATTGAGATGGAAGAAAACAAAGTAAGAGAGGATACAGCCGTGGGTAGGAGAATGGACATAAGGAGGAAGGGTAGTGTACATACCAGTCTAATGCTGGTGATACTGGCGGTAGAATGTCTGTGCCTAATCGGGTAAAGAATGTGAGCGAGGCCAAACAGCAACAATTAAGATGTTTGTACACCAATGCGAGGAGCCTAGGTAACAAAATGGAGGAACTAGAGCTACTGGTGCAGGAAGTGAAGCCAGATATTCTAGGGATACAGAAACATGGTGGAATAGTCGTCATGACTGGACTACAGCTATTGAAGGGTACGTGCTGTTTAGGAAAGACAGAAATAAAGGTAAAGGTGGTGGTGTAGCATTGTATATCCATGATGAGGTAGAATGTAAAGAAATAAGAAGCAATGGAACGGATCAGACAGAGTCCGTCTGGGCAAAAAATCACATTGGGGAAGAAAACTGCTAGAGCCTCCCCTGTGATAGTGCTTGGGGTGTGCTATAGACTGCTGGGATCCAATCTGGATAAGGACAGAAACCTCTAACGTTTTTAGTGAAGTAAATACTAATGGGAATTGTGTGATCATGGGAGACTAACTTCCCAGATATAGACTGGAGGACAAGTGCTAGTAATAATAATAGGGCTCAGACTTTCCTAGGTGCAATAGCTGATGGATTCCTTCATCAAGTAGTTGCTTAACCAACAAGAGGGGATGCCATTTTAGATTTGGTTTGGGGGAGTAGTGAGGATCTCATAGAAGAAATGGTTGTAGGGGACAACCTTGGTTGAAGTGATCATGAGCTCATTCAGTTTGAACTGAATGGAAGGATAAACAAAAATAAATCTTTCAAAAGGGGTGACTTTCAAAAATTAAGGAAATTAGTTAGGGAAGTGAATTGGACTGAAGAACTTATGGATCTAAATGCAGAGGAGGCCTGGGATTAATTCAAGTCAAAGTTGCAGAAGCTATCGGAAGCCTACATCCCAAGAAAGGGGGAAAAATTCATAAGCAGGAGTTGTAGACCAAGCTGGATGAGCAAGCATCGCAGAGAGGTGATTAAGAAAAAGCAGAAAGCATACAGGGAGTGGAAGATGGGAAGGATCAGCAAGGAAAGCTACCTTACTGAGGTCAGAACATGTAGGGATAAAGTGAGAATGGCTAAAAGTCAAGTAGAGTTGGACCTTGCAGAGGGAATTAAAACCAATAGTAAAAGGTTCTGTAGCCATATAGATTCATAGATATTAAGGTCAGAAGGGACAATTATGATCATCTAGTCTGACCTCCTGCACAATGCAGGCCACAGAATCTCACCCACCCACTCCTGCGAAAAACCTCTCACCTATGTCTGAGCTATTGAAGTCCTCAAATCGTGGTTTAAAGACTTCAAGGAGCAGAGAATCCTCCAGCAAGTGACCTGTGCCCATGCTACAGAGGAAAGCAAAAAATCTCCAGGGCAATATAAATAAGAAGAAAACAAAGAAAGAAGAAGTGGGATCGCTAAACACTGAGGATGGAGTGGAGGTTAAGGATAATCTAGGTATGACCCAATATCTAAACAAATACTTTGTCTCAGTCTTTAATAAGGCTAATGAGGACCTTAGGGACGATGGTAGCATGACAAATGGGAATGAGGATACAGAGGTAGATATTACCATATCCGAGGTAGAAGCGAAACTCAAACAGCTTAATGGGACTAAATCGGGGGGCCCAGATAATCTTCATCCAAGAATATTAAAGGAATTGGCACATGAAATTGCAAGTCCATTAGCAAGAATTTTTAAGGAATCTGTAAACTCAGGGGTTGTACTGTATGACTGGAGAATTGCTTACGTAGTTCCTATTTTTAAGAAAGGGAAAAAAAAGTGATCCGGGTAACTACAGGCCTGTTAGTTTGACATCTGTAGAATGCAAGGTCTTGGAAAAAATTTTGAAGGCGCAAGTAGTTAAGGACATTGAGGTCAATGGCAAATGGGACAAAATACAACATGGTTTTACAAAAGGTAGATCATGCCAAACCAACCTGATCTCCTTCTTTGAGAAGGTAACAGATTTTTTAGTCAAAGGAAATGCAGTGGATCTAATTTACCTCGATTTCAGTAAGGCATTTGATCTGATGCCACATGGGGAATTAATAAATTGGAAAAGATGGGGATCAATATGAAAATTGAAAGGTGGATAAGGAACTGGTTAAAGGGGAGACTACAGCAGGTCATACTGAAAGGTGAACTGTCAGGCTAGAGGGAGGTTACCAGTGGAGTTCCTCAGGGATCGGTTTTGGGACCAATCTTATTTAATCTTTTTATTACTGACCTCGGCACAAAAAGTGGGAATGTGCTAATAAAGTTTGCAGATGACACGAAGCTGGGAAGTATTGCCAATTCAGAGAAGGCAATATTCAGAGAAGGCAACACCGGGATATCACACAGGAAGATCTGGATGATCTTGTAAACTGGAGTAATAGTAATAGGATGAAATTTAATAGTGAGAAGAATAAGGTCATACATTTAGGGATTAATAACAAGAATTTATGTTATAAGCTGTGGACACATCAACTGGAAGTAATGGAGGAGGAGAAGGACCTCGGAGTATTGGTTGACCACAGGATGACTATGAGCCGCCAATGTGATATCGCCATGAAAAAAACTCATGTGGTCTTGGGACGCATCAGGCGAGGTATTTCCAGTAGAGATAAGGAGGTGTTAGTACCGTTATACAAGGCACTGGTGAGACCTCATCTGGAATATTGTGTGCAGTTCTGGTCTCCCATGTTTAAGGAGGATGAATTCAAACTGGAACAGGTACAGAGAAGGGCTACTAGAATGATCCGAGGAATGGAAAACCTGTCTTATGAAAGAAGACTCAAGGAGCTTGGCTTGTTTAGCCTAACCAAAAGAAGGCTGAGGGGAGATATGATTGCTCTCTATAAATATACCAGAGCGATAAATACCGGAGAGGGAGACGAATTATTTAAGCTTAGTACCAATGTGGACACAAGAACAAATGGAGATAAACTGGCCGTCAGGAAGTTTAGACTTGAAATTAGATGAAGGTTTCTAACCATCAGAGGAGTGAAGTTCTGGAACAGCCTTCCAAGGGAAACAATGGGGACAAAAGACCTATCTGGCTTCAAGATTAAGCTTGATAAGTTTAAGGAGGAGATGGTATGATGGGATAACATGAATTTGGCAATTAATTGATCTTCAACTATTAGTGGTAGTTACTCCCAATGGCCTGTGATGGGATGTTAGATGGGGTGGGATCTGAGTTACTACAGAGAATTCTTTCCTGGGTATCTGGCTGGTGAATCTTGCCCACATGTTCAGGGTTTAGCTAATCGCCATATTTGGGGTCGGGAAGGAATTTTCCTCCAGGGCAGATTGCAAGAGGCCCTGGGGGGTTTTCGCCTTCCTCTGCAGCATGGGGCACAGATCACTTGCTGGATGATTCTCTGAACCTTGAAGTCTTTAAACCATAATTTGAGGACTTCAATAGCTCAGACATAGGTGAGAGGTTTATTGCAGGAGTGGGTGGGTGAGATTCTGTGGCCTGCATTGTGCAGGAGGTCAGACTAGATGATCATAATGGTCCCTTCTAACCTTAATGTCTATGAGTCTATATGAATAGCTCCTATTCACTGCTGCACCATCTAAATTCAGGCCAAATAGATTTGATTTTTTTTTTCCCCAGCCTGAAGGAGAAATAGCTTGATCAGTTTTTACAGTGTATGTATAGAACTTAGTTTGGAAAAAATATGAACAAGAGGATGTATTTAGTGTATAATTTATCAAAGACTGCCATGAGTAGGAAAGCTAATATGAATTGCACCAAGCTGTGTATTATCTCAAGTGTACCATACAATGGCATTTTACAGCATTTGGTTACAATTGTGCCAGGACTGATCTTTTGGAAATGCAACAAAATAACTCCATAAGGAATAGGAATAATTCTAGAGTTCTTCCTTTGTAAATTTATGTTCCATAGACCTTACTTTTAAGCAGCTGACACTCATGAATCATCATTGCTATTGCACTGAAATTATGGAGGCTCATCAAATGCAATCTGACTATAAATACCCATCAGGATTTCAGTTCCCTCACTTATAAGCTGCATCATCTCCTTAATCAGTATATCCTGCTCAACCAATTTTGAATATATTAATATTACAGCTAATATTAAACTTAGTATTGCTGTGTGACAATATTCTGCCAATGGAATAGGAAAAGAACCTACAAGAGATTCCGGATGCAAAGCAGATGTCTGAGTTTGAAGATCTGCATTGGATAATTCACACAAAAGTCTCTAATGTAGCAATCCTAGTGGTCACTTGTTTGCCATTCTAAGAGCCTAATTCTAGGGATAGTTTACTGTGAACATATACAGAAACATTTATAATACTTTGTGCTTCTAGAAGCAATGTTCACAGACTCTTAAAGCACTATACCAAAGGCAGATATGATCTCCATTTTACAACTGGGAAAACTCAGTCACACAATGGAAGATGAACTTCCCTAAAGTCATGCAGCACATCAATGGTAGAGTCCCAATGAAAACACAGGCTTCTTACTCCCACTGCATTGCTCTAAGCACCAGACCAAGGAGATGGATACTGTGGTGGTGGAAGTCAAATTTCAGTTTTCTAGGACAACATAATAGCAATGTTTAAAAATAACATACCCATTTGACTTGTCACCTTTGTTTTTAGGGAAATAAGAAAAGGAGATTGACTCAGACCTGAACATCAGTGCTTCAGAAGAGGTGACTTCTTTAAAAGCTTCCTCTCCCTCCCCCCAGGCTTGAAAATCTATTCCATACGTATGAGTCAAGACCAACTTGCCCATGATTTCTTAACAGGAGAAAAAATATTTATAACTTGCTTCCTATGTCTTTTCCCCTTGACAACTCCCCTTTCAATTTTTATAGAGCCTTCTCTTCCTCTCTACATGCTGTGTTTCCACTTGGTAGCTTGGTTTCCTATTCTGTTTCCACTGCTCTTACATGTAGAGGGACACCCAGGTAGTAGAAACAATGAGGATAAAAATACAAAAAAGCTAATTGGATTGTTTTCAGTGTGATAAAAAAAGAAGAAGAAATTCCATTTTATTCAAGCATTTCCCTCTATTTTTTTTTGCAACAGAAATACTGCTGCATTGTGACAGGGCATGAGAACCAGAGCGTGAAACTGACTAAAACAAGGGGCATAATTGGGGTGAAAAGTAAATTAAAATTTCAATTTTGGGTTTTCATTTTTCATAATCTTAGGTGTTATCAGTAAAATAAGGATTTTGTTTTCAAGCTTCTGATTTTTAAACCTGACTATGTTTCTAATCCTTTGTGGAGTTTTGCCATTTTTGCAGCTAGACAGCTCATTCATCCCTATAGTGGCATTCTATGCCTCTATACTTCTTTCAGCGAATTTAGTACATTTATGCTTTCTCTACAAAGCATTCTCTGTTTTTGCCTGATAACATTGCTATTTTATTATGAATATCCTGTTTTACTGCTATTTATTACGCATATCCTGCGTTTTGGAGTCATTTTGTATTAGCTGACTGCATACAGCCTTTAAAGAGAATATGAATGAAAGGGCCAATTTTGCTCCATTGTAGTCAGTGGATGTTCTGCACTCTGTGGGTCTATCAAGAGCAAGTGTGAGACTTGTCAAAGCAGAAAACAGTCTTCCTGGGGACTGGCCCATGCCTACACACTATTCCTAATAAGAATTGAGAATGGCTGTAAACCTTAACTGCCTTCTGGACAAAAGAAAAAAGCTGTAAGCTTCACCACTGTTTTCTCATAACGATTTTACTACAATAAATATTATCAATAGAGAAATATAAAAATAAAACCCTCTTTCAATGCAGAGAAAGGAGGAGAGCACTGAAGAGTGAGACTATATTTAGTTTACCTGCTGGAATAATATAATTTTGTAAGGCACTCAGTACTACGGCAATGAGTCTGGGAGAAAAGCCTAGGATCATAGCTTTTTTTTACCGGGAGGCCTTCCTTTATGGCAAAATGGAAGGGGCGGCCCTGAACAATAGGGGTAAGGGAATTATTTTCTGATATAATAGGAGGCCACAGCATAGAACTACTGAGCTAGGTAGACTAAACAGGCAGAATTCAAGGGGAGCCAGATCAGGCCATAAGTGAATACCATTTCCCTTTTTCTCCAGTACAAGAGGCTCACTTATAACTGTTTCCCCTAATTCAACCCATTACTTATTTATTTACATTGTTCAAACGTTGTCCTGACTTTTAACCTACATTCTGATGTTTTACTTCTTGGCCAAACACTAGAGCTGTGTGAGGTATGTTTATACAACAATCTCAAAGCAAGGGGACTAACAGGCAACTGGGGAAAAATTAATATCTGTTCTTTCCAGTTCAAATCTAGGCTGCTGACTGAAATTAAATGAACTGCACTCATTCTGCTCTCTGGAATCAGAGCAAATGCAGAGCCGAAAAACCTCACAGGAAAATGAAACCCACATGTATTTCACTTTATCTGACCAAAAGTGAAAAAAAATAGTCAGATTAATGTACTGTAAAAAGTAGTTGTTATATGCAGAGCTAGAGCCATTTAGATAAAGAAGCAAGTGCTCCTCGGTTTAGCGACAGACTCCATGACCCAGTGCAATCATGCCAAAGAAACATACTCAGATCTGGCTTCTCCCTAGAAAGATCTCATGGAACACCCCAGCACAACAGACCTATTATAATCATATGTACATTGCTGATTATTGAAACAAATGTGGTGAACTTGTACCAATTGTAGGACTTTGTGTCATGGGCTCCCAAAAACACCCCCGGATATGTCTATGACATGGCTTGGAACTCTCATAAAAAAACTCTTCAGGATCCTGCACATTCAGACAAACCAAACAGCAGGGCTCTAGTACTATTCTCGATCTTGTACGACTTTGTCAAGGTTCCTTCTCCACTCTGAACTCTAGGGTACAGATGTGCGGACCTGCATGAAAACCCCCGAAGCTTACTTTTACCAGCTTAGGTTAAAACTTCCCCAAGGTACAAATTAATTTTATCCTTTGTCCTTGGAATAACCACTGCCACCACCAAACTCTAACTGGGTTCCTGAAAAAACGGAGTTTGGACACATCTTTCCCCCAAAAATCCTCCCAACCCTTGCACCCCACTTCCTGGGGAAGGTTTGGTAAAAATCCTCACCAATTTGCATAGGTGACCACAGACCCAAACCCTTGGATCATAGAACAATGAAAAAGCATTCAGTTTCCTTACAAGAAGACTTTTAGTAGAAGTAAAAAAAAGAATCACCTCTGTAAAATCAGGATGGTGAATACCTTTCAGGGTAATTAGATTCAAAACATAGAGAATCCCTCTAGGCAAAACCTTAAGTTACAAAAAAGACACACAGACAGGAATATTCATTCTATTCAGCACAGCTATTTTCTCAGCCATTTCAAGAAATCATAATCTAACACATACCTAGCTAGATTACTTACTAAGTTCTAAGACTCCATTCCTGTTCTGTCTCTGGCAAAAGCATCACACAGACAGACACAGACCCTTTGTTTTTCTCCCTCCTCCCAGCTTTTGAAAGTATCTTGTCTCCTCATTGGTCATTTTGGTCAGGTGCCAGCGAGGTTACCTTTAGCTTCTTAACCCTTTACAGGTGAGAGGATTTTTCCTCTGGCCAGGAGGGATTTTAAAGGGGTTTTACCCTTCCCTTTATTTTTATGACAGACTTCTAGAGGAATAATGACTTACTAATTAAATTGACTGAGATTTCTCTAGAGGTCTGGTGCAGAGGATTCAAATGGTCACATGACTGTTCCAAATTATTTAGTTTCAATATATCTTTCTACTATTTTAAAAACACTAAGTTTCACTTGACACATCTGCTCTCCACAAATACATCATCTTTTACGCTCAGTTTTTGGTGTGTACTGCTGCTGCCATGTTACATATTCAATAGGTTCCTCTATCCTTACAGCTTCTTTCAAAAATTGTTTCAGGCTATGAGGACTACCTACATTATCCAAGTTAACTCTGGAACTTACTGATGTACTTACTGATTTAATATCAATAAAAATCATCTGTATTATTTGCAAACAGATTATTATAAGTGTTGTCTTAATACAGTATCTACTTGTTAGATTTAGTTGTTCACACTATAGTTGATAAAATATTTTACAGCTGCCTTTATCAGTATACATTTCCAGTGTAAATAAATAGCTAACATAATACAATGAAGAATTCCTATCTTGTGAAATAACAATTATGGCTGTTGCTACAGCCAGATCTTATTTTTATGACATTAAAAACTGAGATGAAACTCATCTAGAGGATTTAGTTTAAGAGGAATATTTTGCTTTATAAGTGGATTGCCTAGAAGATTGCATGTCATGACCTGAGTCTTTAAGGATCAATTTAAATCTGGTCCAAGTTAGAAAACACTAGGAATCATTACCATCTCATCACCTGCAGCTGTGATTTGACTCCCCCATCCACCATTATAGTCAGTCTTGGTCTGATCTTGACCCAAATTTGTGCTCTTGCTTGCCTAATTCCCTTTCAGAAAACCATCTCATTTCCTTCAGCACTGCATTTCCCTCAGTTGTCCTCCACCCTCTCATGATCTTTTTATGACCTCTAAGCCATCAGCCTCTCAAATGTCCCGAACTCCTACATCTGCACTTGCAATCTTCACCTTAATCAACTTCAGGGCCTCTACTCTCAACCTCCCAGTCCTAGCTCACTCCTTGCATTCACTTGTATTATTCCCACTCTACCACTGAATGCATCTAAAGGAAGTCCAGGGACCACATCAAATTTCTCGCTACACATTTCTTCTCATGCTCTGTAGTCTTCCTCGCTAAACAACTCCACTTTGCTTATTTGATTAAGTCTTGCTCTTTCCCTCACCACTTCTTCTGCACCTTTGACTTTTTCTCCTCAAAATCCTGTCTCCCCACCCTAAGGAGGGTTGTGAAAAAAACAAACAGGATTTTGTTTGTTTTGTATTTCTTGTGAATTTTTTGTTCATTTTTAAAAAACTGTCGCTTTGAAGTATTTACATTAATATTCTACCTACTGGAAAGATTAGTGGGTGGAACCGACTCTCACTGGATATTAACAAGAGGGGCAAAGTACATGGAGCTGTGAACTGTTAGGGAAGACTTGGTTTGACAGAATCAAGAAGCTTCTGGAAAGTGAGAAGATATAATCCAATGTCATGATTCTGTGTAATGATAGCTAGCTCATAATACTTTTAATTTTTCACTATTGTATTCACTACGGGGCTGTTTCTCATTCTAACTGTTGTAAAACATGAAAGCTGATTATCAACACTACAGTTCTTAGTGATGATCAAACATTGATGTGTGAATTTAGTATTAGTAGAGGTAAGTATTTATATATGCAGGCACCTAAAGGATTGGGGCCCCATTGTGCTGGGTGCTGTACAAACACAGAAGAGAGACAATTGCTGAAGAGTTTACACTCTAAAGTCACAAACATATAAAGGGTAGGGAAACATGGATACCCCACCCAAACAAGTGAATGTGTGGAAGAATGGGAACAGATTTGTTAGTTACATATATTGTAGGGTTTTCATTTCTTCCTCCCCACCACCATCCAGAAAGGTGTTTCCCCACTATCAGATTGGGGAAAGCAGCAACCTGATGCTCAGGATATCACCATTTTCTTGTAAGTGAAAAGTGATGAGATTTGCCATGACCAAGGATGCAATTTTGTTATGGAGATCACAGAGATAGGAGGGTCCCAGATCGTGTGCTGCAGCCCGAGCCTGAATGTCTACACCGCAGTTAAACAGCCCCTTAGCCTGAGCCCCACGAGCCTGAGTCAGCTGGCATGGACCAGCTGTGGGTGTCTAATTGCAGTGTAGACATACGCTCAGCTATCTAGCTCTTCCAAGCAAGAGGAACAAATCATGACATTTGGGAACACAGTGGTTGGGGTGAATGGGAGAGATGAGGGGAGACTCCCAGAAAAGCTTGGGGGTCCCTGGTATGAGGAGAGAACATACAGTACTTATAGAATCATGTGACATAAAATAATTGAGTTAAAGCTTTTCCTGATAAACAAAATGAACACTGTACATCCCTCTGACAGATTATGAGGTCCAGAATATATATTCTGTATATCTGATGCCACTTTAGATACAGATAATGATAAATTTGCCGCAACACACTTCAATGTCAGACATCATTGTCCTCCCAATTTCATCACTGTTAATAACACTCTGGAATCAGCCTCAGGGCAGTTTCCCTTTCATGTTTGAGAAGAAACAGAAATGGAAATTGATTAAAAATTGCATAGATCTCAATTTCACTATCCATAAACTTGATTTTTCACCTTACAAGGTGATGCCATGAATATTAAATGAGAATTTGACAAATTACAGTGAAAATTTAATAATACTTTAAAATACAATAAATATCTTCACATATAAGAGGATTAATTTCAATACAGGGAATGAAAATTACACCAGTCTAAGGTCCAGGACTTGATATTATCATGAACTAGTGGTTGAAAACAAAGTGTCAGCCCTTGAACTGATATGCCAGAGCATAGTGATTACTATAACCGCAATACTGAACACAGATACAGGTAGATGAATTATTGTAAAATCCTTAAGTTTAAAGAATTCCTTTTATTTCATTGTCATTTTCAATGAGTTGTTCTTTACTAAAAAGGGACCGCACGAGTGACATCAAGGAGTTCCATGTTTATGCCTCAGTGATTTTCAGATCAAATGTGCTTGAATTAAATGAAAAAAGATGCTTCTTTTTCTAACTGACAACCCTGCATGCATTGTTATCAGCCATATAGGTTCTGCAAGCCAAATTCTAACCTTAGTGACACATGAGCAACCTGTAGTTGTCACTGAGTTTGTAGAACCCTTAGTAAACAATTCTGTTGATATACAGGAAGCAACAGAATCCAGCTCACACAACTGTAACTGTGATGGTTCTTCAGAGCTAGCAGAAATAGCAAGTTTTAAAAATATATTAAATAAAATAAGCAGCTATGACTCTGAATACTTATATTGCTACTTTTCAGAGTAGAACTGCATTTTTAAAATGTAGCAGACTTGCACACCTTGTGCACCAGAACCTGTGAAATCAACCATACGCTACAGCAGGGGTGGACAAGGTGCAAAGGAGGCAGAATTTACCAACGTACAGTGCCAAAGAGTCACAGTAATACATCGGCAGCCCCCCATCAGCTCCCCCCTCCCCCGCACTCCCAGGGCCTCCCACCCACCAGTAGCCCCACCGATCAGCTCCTTACCTCTCCCTGCCTGCACCTCCCAATCAGCTGTTTTGATTAGCTGTTTTGTGGCGTGCAGGAGGCTCTGGAGGGGAGGGGGAAGGAGTGAGGGCAGGGCAGGCTCAGGGGAGGGGATGGGAAGGGGTGGAATGGGGGCAAGGCCTGTGGCAGAACCAGGGAGACCCCCCCAGCATATTGGAAAGTTGGAGCCGGTGCCTATACAAGGAGTCGCATATTAACTTCTGAACAGCCGCATGTGGCTTCAGAGCCACAGGTTGGCCACGCCTGCTCTACAGGCTTGCTCTTTTATATTTACACCACAGTGATGACACTTTGAACACTAACTATAAATAGTAAGCATTATAATACTTTAGGAGGAGTCACAGGAATTTGCCCCTCTGAAGAGAAAAAAGGTGAGGAGAAAAAAGATGAGAAACAAGATCTCTCAGGTCCTGCAGTATTCTGTACACCACAAGTTTGTCTTGAAGCTCTGCAGTTCTCTCTTTATTATTTAATTTCCCCTTACTTTCTGGGAACAATATGCATCCCTAGCTAGCATGTGCTTTACACACTGGAATAAATGAACTGGGCCGTGGGACCTTTTAGAGATGTTGCTACTTTGGTGGAGCAGTGGCAGTCATGTTAGCTAGGCCCCTTTTCCAAGCGCTCACAAACAGTAAGCGTGACTGTACAGAGATGCTATGGGAGGTGCTCCTTCACTCCTCCTCTACCTCCCACCTTATTCCTCATACAACACAAGGCATCATTTTGCCTTCAGTAAATATAATCCTTTTAATATTTTTGCTCTCGTTCAAATTTACTATCGTTATCATTCAGTGAAAAAACCTCAAAACCTGCACCTTTTAGCTTGGTGCAAGATCCAGAGTACTAATCAAGTAAGAGCCACTTTTCACAAGAAAACTGTTTGAAATGGAAGTTTTAATTAAGATTATGTGTTCTACGTTATCTGCTGTAGACATATTGCAATTTCTATGGGATTCCATAGCCCAGTGTCTGAGATTTTAAACTAGTTTCCATCCTGACTCAATATTTGTCTTTTCCACGACCGTTTAAACATTATTTTAAAGCATTTTATTTAAATACTTAAGAATATGTTTTCTTCAGATTGTTTTAGGGTGATCAGATGTCCCAATTTTATAGGCATAGTCCCAGTATTTGGGGCTTTGTCTTATATAGGTGCCAATTACCCCCCCAACCCCTGTCCTGATTTTTCACCTTTGTTATCTGGTCACCCTACATTGTTTCTGTAGTATGGCTGGCTTATACTGGGCTCTCATTCTGTGAGGATCAAACATTATTTCACTTTTTAATTATTTTGTTCTGTGCCTTGTTTGTTATGCTTACTTGGCACAGAGGCAGTATTACCTCTGCTGATTCAGGCTGCTGGATATTTTTTACCGCCCCACAACCTCCAATAGGATGCTTTCATGTATTCCATACATTGTTCAAATACTTATTTTACATCAGTCAAGTTTGTGAGTATGTAGATTTTATACAAAAGGATCTAAAATAGTTTATGTCATGGAATGAATTGCAAACACAACTGCTTGCCCACTGAAGTAGCAGCTAAATTTGCAGCTGGAAAAGGTGGTAGACAAAGTATTAAAGAGAAGCCATTTCCCTCCCAAAATCAAATCAAACTGCTTTGCAGCAGCTGCACATCACATTTTAGTTTAACTACACAACCTACTCTAGCTTGGCTGGAAAATCAAGCTGTTTCTTCGTTTTCTGACCAAAAAAAATAATTTCTTCTGAAGTACTTGAGGTAGTCAAAAAGCTCAGTCCCCAGCCATCAAATACCTTTGACCAAAGCATAAAGAGATACCACATTCAAAGTATGATTTAACCTTAAGCATGCTATGCAGTGCATTTCTCCATGGTCCCACTAGCTTCTCACAAGGCACTACTTGCGTTACTGACATCAGTCCATTGCTTACCCTGACAGGCAGATTAGTTCTACTGCTGTGTTAAGCCTGTCCTCCTCCTCCTCCCATTCCCCTGTCCTCTCCTCTCACAGCAATTCAATTCTGCTGCTCTGCTCAACTCCTACTCATCCCCTTAGCCTGATGCAGTTCAGCTAACCTTATTTCACTTTTACCAAGTCCCTCCCAACCTCTTATTTGATTGGCAGCTCATTGCTGCCTCTCATGTCACTCACCCCACACCAACCTCCCCTGTTGCCTTTATACAGACACTTGCCCACATAGCACTTCTACTTTTTCCAACTTTTCTGCAATAAGATTTTTCCAAACCTGGTCTGGATCCAAATGTAAATCACTGCTGTGCTTGAGTACACCTTTATTATCTGCCATTGGCCTCAAAAAGAAAAATCAGAAAAACCCAGAAACTGGAAAAAACAAAGCCAGAAAAAGAGAGAGAAAAATACAGAAAGGTGAGGAAACGAACCATAAGATGATGGGAAGAAAAACAGAGAGAAGCTTAGGTGGACAATCCCAGGGAAAGAGGAAGACAAGCAGAAACAACCTTGATGATTCTAATATTAGTATTCCACATTTTTTGCACTGAGAATTTCATCTGATTCAACTTTAGAGGTAAGCTACCAAAATTTAACCTCTGTCTAAAATGGTAAGGTAAGCTCTGTTTATCCTTGGACTGCATGCTCCCTGGGACAAGGTCCCCCCCACAAATCATTCTTTCTGGAATGTTGGAATGCTTGAAGTACATCACAGCATAAACAAATGATTAATAATAGTAAATAATAAACCTGTTGGTAACATATCCTAGATTACTGCTCAATGTGTTTACCCTGTCAACAGACTTAAAAGAAAGGAACATGTGTTGGATCATATTAAAGAAGTTCTGTATTAAAATCACAAATGAGTTTGATTCCCCAGAGTTTAAATTCCAGGGTATTACTAATTAAGAGGTCTCTTGGTTTTTGGTACTGTTTCTCTCCCTCTGTGTGTGAAACTTGCAAGCTGCTAATTGTGTTAGTACATTCTAAGACAGAGTCTATTCTCAAAGCAATTCACAGAGAGAGAGACTCAAAGCAATACTCTAACAACAGAAACAGCACCCAGAGACTCCCCACCCTTTTGTTGTATTAACAATTGTGATTAAAATAGAGATAGAGGATGTATGTGGATGGATGCTTGGTGTGGATAATAACTGAATGATCAGGGAGGTGCCAGCCTAAGAATCCAGTGTCCGTGGGCTGAAGAAGGCGTCAAGTGGAAATAACCAGACGACCCCCCCGGAGGGCAGACTGGAATCCACCCAACAGCCTCAAGGATGGGAGAACCAAAGAACAAGATAACATCTTGGAGCCATCAGGAATGTGCTATCTGCTGATTGATTCAGCAACAGCATGATGAAGCAATTCCCATAGACTGGCATAGGAAGAAATTCCTATAAAAATAGACTCTAAAAAGTGAGAACTTTGGGGTCTGATTCTGCAAACCAACTTCCAGGAGCATCAGATGAGCATCTGACAAGGCCCTGCTCCCTCCTCATGTCCAGGCCACCTGGCCAGTGGCTTGGCATGAGCAACTCTAAGGCTGGTAACTATGATAACAACCTTGCAGAACCTGTGTGTGTGGGTGTGTATATGTGTGTGTGTGTTTGTATGAATGAATGTGTGGATAAATATGAGATTGAATGGAATGTTATAGCTATAACTAACTGCTTACTATGATTCTTTCTGTATTCACAATAAATGTGGTATTTTGCCTTTTTCCCTTTAATAAGATCCTGCTGGTTTTTATTTTATTGGTACAACACATGGGGTAAATGAATTTATTTTAAAAAATTTATGAGAGAATTGCCTAAATATTCTCTCTCTAGATATGAGGACAGAAGGCTGTTTGGGAAGGAACAGCATGCTCTGCAGCTGACAATGTCTCAGTACCTGAACAGCTCACAGCATCTGCAAGAAGAAAAGGAGTACTTGTGGCACCTTAGAGACTAACAAATTTATGTGAGCATAAGCTTTCGTGAGCTACAGCTCACTTCATTGGATGCATTGAGCTGTAGCTCACGAAAGCTTATGCTCAAAAAATTTGTTAGTCTCTAAGGTGCCACAAGTACTCCTTTTCTTTTTGCGAATACAGACTAACACGGCTGCTACTCTGAAACCTGTCATTATGCAAGTATCTGCAAGGAATTCTGTTACTACAAAATTCTTAAATATTTTTATAAACGTAGGGAAAATCCCAGACAAAGTAAACTTTGTTAATTAAGAATGAAGGCTGAAAGAATCTATCAGTTATTTCAGCCGAAGGTCCCTTAAATCAGTGGTTCTCAACTAGGGGTCTGGGGCCCACTAGGAGGGCTGTGAACTGGTTCAGGGGGTCCGCCAAGCAGGGCCAGCATTCAACATGCTGAGGCCCAGGAAAGAAAGATGAAGCCCCACCGCATGGGGTTGAAGCCTGGGGCCCCAAACCCCACCGCATGGGGCTGACACCGAAGCCTGAGCAACTTAGCTTTGCACATCCCCCTATGGCATGAGGCCCCAGGTAATTGCCCTGCTTGCTACCCCCTAATGCCAGCCCTGGCTTTTATATGCAGAAAAACAGTTGTTTTGGCACAGGTGGGCCATGGAGTTTTCATAGCATGGGGAAGGGGCGGGGGAGGGACTCAAAGAAAAAGGTTGAGAACCCCTGCCTTAAATGAACATTACCATTTTCTTAAACACAAAAATTTAAAAATCATGAAATTTCCAGGTATAAAGGATCCATTTTGCAAGCACACATACACACAACCATGTAATCGAACGACCACCCAAAACACGAACTATTTTATCCATCCATACACAAATTAAGTTCATTAGCGACCACAAAAAGTGTTAATACTTCCCTTTTACTTTTCATTAACTTGTGTGATAGAAGGATAAAGCTACCTCAGATTTTCTGGTTGTTCTCAGAATGGTGTCAGGGGACAGAATTAGTTATTTGGGTGATCTTAATTGACCATCTGAACACTTTCAGTCATTCAGGGCTTGTATTTGTTTTAGGGCGGTCAAGCAATTAAAAAAATTAATCGCAATTAATCGTGCTGTTAAACAATAATAGAATACTATTTATTTAAATATTTTTGGATGTTTTCTACATTTTCAAATATATTGATTTCAATTACAACACAGAATGCAGTGTACAGTGCTCACTTTATATTTTTATTACAAATATTTGCACTGTAAAAAACAAAAGAAATAGTATTTTTCAATTCACCTAATACAAGTACTGTAGTGCACTCTCTTTATCATGAAAGTTGAACTTATAAATGTAGAATTATGTACAAAATTAACTGCATTCCAAAATAAAACAATGTAAAACTTTAGAGGCTAAAAGTTCACTCAGTCCTACTTCAGCCAATTGCTCAGACAAACAAGTTTGGTTGCAATTTGCAGGAGATAATGCTGCCCGTTTCTTGTCTACAGTAAGATAAGCGTTCGCGTGGCACTGTTGTAGCCGGCGTCACAAGATATTTGTGTGCCAGATCCGCTAAAGATTCATGTCCCTTCATACCTCAACCACCATTCCAGAGGACATGACACAGCCCCATGCTGAAGATGGGTTCTGCTCGAAAGCAATCGAAACCAGAGTAGACCAACGCATGTTCATTTTCATCATCTGAATCAGATGCCACCAGCAGAAGGTTCATTTTCTTTTTTGGTGGTTCGGGTTCTGTAGTTTCCGTATCTGAGTGTTGCTCTTTTAAGACTTCTGAAAGCATGCTCCACATCTCGTCCCTCAGATTTTGAATGGCATTTCAGATTCTTAAACCTTGGGTTGAGTGCTGTAGCTATTTTTAGAAATCGCACATTGGTACCTTCTTTGTGTTTTGTCAAATCTGCTGTGAAAGTGTTCTTAAAATAAACATGTGCTGGGTCATCATCCGAGACTGCTATAACATGAAATACATGGCAGAATGCAGGTAAAACAGAACAGGAGACATACAATTCTCTCACAAGGAGCTCAATCACAAAATTAATTAATGCATTATTTTTTTAACGAGCATCATCAGCAGGGAAGCATGGAATGGTGGCTGAAGCTTGAAGGGGCATATGAATGTTTAGCATATTTGGCATGCAGCAGTGAAAGTAATAATAGATTCTTACCGGTACGAGGGCCAGTGCCTCGGATGGAAGGGGCAGGGGTGGGGTCAGCCCCCCCACCAGCCCCTCCGTGGTGCCTGGGCCCTGCCGCCAGGGGCTCCAGCAGCAATTTAAAAGGGCCCGAGACTCTGGCCACTGCTGCAGTAGCAGTGGCAGCAGCTGGGAACCCCAAGCCCTTTTAAATCACCACCCCCAGGGCAGCTGCCCTTTTGCCCTGGGCCGCTGATGGGGGAGGCAAAAGGGGAAGGGATGTTAAAGTGCTGCCGCAGGCCAGTACTGCCTCCTTACAGGTACGCCGTACCAGCCTGTACCGGCTCACTTTTACCCCTGCTGGCATGTAAATACCTTGCAACATCAGCTACCAAAGTGCCATGCAAACACCTGTTCTCACTTTCAGGTGACATTGTAAATAAGAAGCAGGCAGCATTATCTCCTGTAAATGTAAACAAATTTATTTGTCTTAGCGATTGGCTGAACAAGAAGTAGGACTGAGTGGACTAGTAGACTCTGAAGTTTTACATTGTTTTGTTTTTAAGTGCAGTTATGTAACAAAAAAATCTACAATTGTAAGTTGAACTTTCATGACAAACATTGCACTACAGTGCTTGCATGAGATAAATTGAAAAATATTTCTTTTATCATTTTTACAGTGCAAATATTTATAATCAAAAATATCCACTTTGATTTCAATTATAACACAGAAGCCAGTATATATGAAAATGCAGAAAAACATCGAAAATATTTAATAAATTTCAATTGGTATTCTATTGTTTAACAGTGCGATTATAACTGCGATTAATTGTGATTAATTTTGAGTTAATCGTGTGAGTTAACTGCGATTAATCAACAGCCCTATTTCAAATATAACCTAGAGTTTCCACGTACAGATACACTTCTCATGTGAAATCTCTGGAACTCTGCACTGAGCAAACTTTGAAGAGAACTAAAGAAATCATATTTTCTTTGCAGTTATCACCCAATATCCAATCTTCCAAATCTTGACGGTCACAGAGCCAGTTTCCTAAGCATTCATTTATTTGCTTTTCTGAGAAATTCCCAAGTTTTTATAACATGCCATAGTACTGAAACAGAAGCAAATCAGAGCATGCTGTAACATTCCCCTTGTAATTCTTCCTATGTCTCTCTAATGATACACTACTTGAAATGTCAATATGGATTTTCACAGGACCTTTTGTTTTCATAGTCTTTGGGTGAAATCCTTTCCCCATTGAAGTCAATGTCAAAGCTCACATTGACATCAATAGGGTCAGGATTTTACTCTGTGAACGTGGTAAGTCATGAAGTAGCGGGAATAAATCCAGACAACAGCAATTCCAAAAAGTATATGGAGAAGATAGCAGATAATAAATTTAGACATGGGTTTGTAAAGTGGCATAGCCTGGACAGCAAGTACAGTGAGACCCTATACCCTAGAAGGGGAAACCATCCAGTGACCTGGCCAGAGGGCCAAGTCATGAAGAGGAAGTTGCAGCTCCTGAGGGAGACTACAAATGAAGGCATTGGGCCCGGAAGAGAGCTAATTCCCAGAACAGCTGCAGTGAGTAGAAACCCCATGACACAGTCCCATAAGATGTCCTCATTAGCAAACTAGGGAAATATGGTCTAGATTAAATTACTATAAGGTGGATGCACAACTGGTTGAAAGATCATACTTGGGGCCCTACCAAATTCACGCCGTGAAAAACACGTCCCGGACCATGAAATCTGGTCTCCACCGTGAAATCTGGTCTTTTGTGTACTTTTATCCGAAACTATACAGATTTCGGAGGAGACCAGCATTTCTCAAACTGGGGGCCCTGACCCAAAAGGGAGTTGCGGGGAGGAGGGTCTCAAGGTTATTTTAGGAGGATTAATGGTATTGCCACCCTTCCTTCTGCAGTGCCTTCAGAGCTGGGTGGCTGGAGAGTGGCAGATGCTGGCCAAGGACGCAGCTCTGAAGGCAGAAGCACACAAGTAAAGGTGGCAATACCATACCATGCCATCTTTACTTCTGCACTGCTGTTACCAATGGTGCTGCCTTCCGAGCTGGGCTCCCAGCCACCAGCTGCTGGTCTCCAGCTGCCCAGCTCTGAAGGCAGCAAAACCGCCATGAGCAGCGCCAAAGTAAGGGCAACAAAACTGCAAACCCCTACAATAACCTTGTGACCCACCCCCTTTTGGGTCAGGACCCCTAGAGTTACAACACCATGAATTTTCAGATTTAAATATCTGAAATAATGAAATTTATGATTTTTAAAATCCTATGACTGTGAAATTCACCAAAATGCACTGTGGGTAGGGCCCTAATCATACCCAAAGAGTAATTATCAATGGTTCACTGTCAAACTGGATGGAGGTATCCAGTGGTTCTCCACAGGGGTCAGAGACTTGTACCGATCACTTGGTCTATTAAAATCTGCCGCACTGCTAGGTTTCCATGTCCTTTCAGGATGTGACACTACTGAAACTTTGGCTGGAACGACCAAACTATCTGACTGGAACTCATTTGGTTCAGTCTCCGAAGACTTTTTCCTCACTCTGTAGGTGCTCAGAATGGCTGAGACAGTCACTGATAAGGTCATAAATTCACTAGAGGCATTCACACTCTGAGTTTACCATTTGAAGACCAACATTATAACACTTGCAGAGCTACACTGGTGGATGTTTTTCAAGCAGAAAATGGAGACAAACTGCCACCAACAAGGGGTGCATTTATACCTGCTATTATCCAGCAATGGAATGGCTCCTGGAAGAATGAGCATATCCAAAACTACCCTCCCCTATTGAGCACAAAGGGTCTTGGAGGATGAACAGAGCACACTACTTACATCTGAAGTAACATGCACTCCTGAATCCATCCTTCATTTAATCAAATGCTTATATGCAAACACCAGATGCTCACCACCCTGCAAATGTTTGGCCAGCAGTCTGTCTTGTATGGGGATGTGCGAGTGCAGTGTGGATGAGGATCAGTGTGACATGTCTAGCAGCAGTGCCCTAAGCAGAGATGACACTGCTGATGACTTATATAAATGTTTTCACTCAGAGATGTCCAGGCTAACTTCCCTAGGATTACCAAAGCAATGCATCCCTGTGTTAAAGTATCATTTAAAAAACATTAATTTGTAAACATGTTCTCCAGAATATATCTATATAACTGTTCTAGGTTTGTCATATTTGGTACCATTGTATTCATGGGAGAAAGGGCTTTTGAATGATACTCAACATGACCCATTTCTGACGACGTATTATCAAAATTTCCAGCAACCAGAGGACCTGGAGCTGGGAGCCAGGAGATAACCAGTTCTCACTGCCACAGTGCAGTGGGTGATACCATTGAAATTATGATTCTGTAGATCTTTACAAATCAAATGACAGCTCCCTTACCTTTCCATCACTAATTTGCTCATGGAATAAAATTTTACTGCATTATGCTCCCATGTTAAATATCATTCTGTGGTGTATTAACAGGAGTGTCATATGCAAGTCACAGGAGAAAATCGTCCTACTATTCAGCACATGTGAGGCCTCAGCTGGAGTGCTGTGTCCAGTTCTGGGCACCACACTTAAGGAAAGATCTAAACAAACTGGAGAGAGTCCAGAGTAGAGCTACAAAGATGATAAATGGTTTAGAAAACCTGACCTATGAGGAAAGGTTTAAAAAAGTGGGCATGTTTAGCCTTGAGAAAAGACGACTGAGGAGGGGGACTTGTTCACAGTCTTCAACTATGTTAAGGGCTGTTATAAGAGAATGGTGATCAATTGTTCTCCATGTCTACTGGAGGTAGGACAAGACCTAATAGGCTTAATCTGCAGCAAGAGAAATTTAGGTTAAAAAGGAAAAACTTTTAAACATGAGGTTAGTTAAAGCACTGAAATAAGGCTTCCAAGGGAGGTTATGGAATCCCTATCATCTGAGGTTTTTAAGAACAGGTTAGACAAATATCTGGCAGAGGTAGTCTAGATTTACTTGGTCCTTCCTCAGTGCAAGAAGTTGGACTTGATGACTTTTCTAGGTCCCTTCCAGCCTTACATTTCTATGATTCTATGGTTTCTTCTTGACAAATCCATGATGGCTATTACTTATCACTCTATTATCCTTTAGGTGTATACAAATGGATTGTTTTATAATTTGTTTTAGTATCTTTCCAGGTATCACAGTTAGGCTCACTGGTCTATAATTCCCTGGGTCCTTTTTCGTCTCCTTCTAAATACAGATACTATATTTGCTCTTCTTCAGTTCTCTATGATTTCACCTGTCCTCCATGAGGTATCGAAGATAATCACTAATGTTTCTGAGATTGCTTCAGCTAGTTCCTTAAGTACTCTTAGGATACATTGGGTCAGGCCCTGCTGACTAAAATACATCTAACTTTATAAATATTATTTAACCTGTTCTTTCCCTATTCTTATTTGTGTTTCTTTCCCCTTGTTGTTAAGATTGTGTTAAGCCAGAGGTGGGCAAACTTTTTGGCCTGAGGGCCACATCTGGGTATGGCAATTGTATGGCAAGTCATGAACGCTCACAAAATTGGGGGTTGGGGTGCAGGCTCCAACTGGGGGTGTGGGATCTGGGGTGGGGCGAGAAATGAGGAGTTCAGGGTATGGGAGGGGGCTCCGGGCTGTGGCAGGGGGTTGAGGTGCGGGGGGGGGTTAGGGCTCCGGCTGGGGGTGTGGGCTCTGGGGTGGAGCTGGGGGTGAGGGGTTTGGGGTGCAGGAGGGTGCTCTGGGCTGGGATTGAAGGGTTCAGAGGGCGGGAGGGGAATCAGGGCTGGGGCAGGGGGTTGAGGCGTGTGTGGTGGTGGGGGAGGGTCGGGGTGCAGGCTCTGGGTGGCGCTTACCTCAAGCAGCTCCCCGAAGCAGCAACATTCCCCCCTCTGGCAGGCGCCAGCTAATGGGAGCTGCAGTGGGTGGCACTTGGGGCATGGGCAGTGTGCATGTGGAGCCCCCTTGGCGGGCTGCCCCTACACATAGGAGCCGGAATGGAGACATGCCATTGTTTCCAGGAGCTGCGCAGAAAGCCCCCTGGCTGGAACGCCGGAGCAAGGCAAGCCCCCAAACCCGCTCCATGGTGGGAGCTCGAGGGCCGGATTAAGAGAGCCGGAAGAGGCCTGCGGGCCACAATTTGCCCACTCCTGTGTTAAGCACTAGGTCACAATTTTTTAGTGAAGACTGAGGCAAAAGAGGCATTAAACATCTCAGCTCTTTTATTAAGTATTAAACATCTCCATTATTAGCTCTCCTTCCCTGATAAGTAGCGACCTACACTTTCCTTCATCTGAGTCTTGCTCCTAACGTATTTATAAAACCTCTTCTTATTGCCTTTTATATCCATGGCTAGCTGTAACTCATGTTATGCCTTAGACTTTCTGATTTTATCTCTATATGCTTGTGCTATTCTTTGGTACTCATTCTTAGCAATTTTTCTATGTTTCCATTTTTGGTAGGATTTCTGTTGTATTTTCAGGTCATAAAAATGTTCCTGATGTGGAAAACTATACAGAATAAGGAAAGACCAAGAGTAAATGCAGATACTTTGAACAGACCCATTTAACAGAAAGAAAAGGAGTACTTGTGGCACCTTAGAGACTAACAAATTTATTAGAGCATAAGCTTTCATGAGCTACAGCTCACTTCATCCGATGCATGCAGTGGAAAATACAGTGGGGAGATTTTATGTACACAGAGAACATGAAAAAATGGGTGTTACCATACACACTGTAACAAGAGTGATCAGGTAAGGTTAGCTATTACCAGCAGGAGATTTGGGGGGGGGGGACGGGGACATTTTGTCATGATAATCATGGTAGGCCATTTCCAGCAATTGACAAGAACGTGCGAGGAACGGGGGGGGGGGGGGAGAGAACATGGGGAAATATTTTTACTT
This sequence comes from Lepidochelys kempii, assembly GCF_965140285.1. Taxonomy (NCBI): domain Eukaryota; kingdom Metazoa; phylum Chordata; order Testudines; family Cheloniidae; genus Lepidochelys; species Lepidochelys kempii. Next base: position 143,209,840 of record NC_136382.1, on the reverse strand, counting down.
TGTGTAATGACACATCCACTCCCAGTCTTTACTCAAGCCTAAGTTAATTGTATCCAGTTTGCAAATTAATTCCAATTCAGCAGTCTCTCGTTGGAGTCTGTTTTTGAAGTTTTTTTGTTGAAGAATTGCCACTTTTAGGTCTGTAACTGAGTGACCAAAGAGATTGAAGCGTTCTCCAACTGGTTTCTGAATGTTATAATTCTTGACATCTGATTTGTGTCCATTTATTCTTTTACGTAGAGACTGTCCAGTTTGGCCAGTGTACATGGCAGAGGGGCATTGCTGGCACATGATGGCATATATCACACTGGTAGATGTGCAGGTGAATGGGCCTCTGATAGTATGGCTGATGTGATTAGGGGCCCTATGATGATGTCCCCTGAATAGATATGTGGACACAGTTGGCAATGGGCTTTGTTGCAACGATAGGTTCCTGAGTTAGCGTTTTTCTCGCGTGGCGTGTGGTTGCTGGTGAGTATTTGCTTCAGGTTGGGGGGATGTCTGTAAGCAAGAACTGGCCTGTCTCCCAAGATCTGTGAGAGTGATGAGTCATCCTTCAGGACAGGTTGTAGATCCTTGATGATGTGCTGAAGAGGTTTTAGTTGGGGGCTGAAGGTGATGGCTAGTGGCGTTCTGTTATTTTCTTTGTTGGGCCTGTCCGGTAGTAGGTAACTTCTGGGTACTCTTCTGGCTCTGTCAATCTGTTTCTTCACTTCAGCATTTTTATGGCTGACTTAGAACGCTTCCTCAGCTCTCGTCCCCTAATGCACCTACTCTACTTGCGCTACATTGATGACATCTTCATCATCTGGACCCATGGAAAAGAAGCCCTTGAGGAATTCCACCATGATTTCAACAATTTCCATCCCACCATTAACCTCAGCCTGGACCAGTCCACACAAGAGATCCACTTCCTGGACACTATGGTGCTAATAAGCGATGGTCACATAACCACCACCCTATACCAGAAACCTACTGACCGCTCTGCTTACCTACATGCCTCCAGCTTTCATCCAGACCACACCACACAATCCATTGTCTACAGCCGAGCTCTACAATACAACTGCATTTGCTCCAACCCCTCAGACAGAGACAAACACCTACAAGATCTCTATCACTTACAACTACAGTACCCACCTGCTGAAGGGAAGAAACAGACTGACAGAGCAAAAGGCTTATCACTACAAAAGGTTCCCCTCCACTCTCCTGCTGGTAATAGCTCACCTTACCTGATCACTCTTGTTACAGTGTGTATGGTAACACTCATTGTTTCATGTTCTCTGTGCATATAAAATCTCCCCACTGTATTTTCCACTGCATGCATCTGATGAAGTGAGCTGTAGCTCACGAAAGCTTATGCTCAAATAAATTTGTTAGTCTCTAAAGTGCCACAAGTACTCCTTTTCTTTTTGTGGATACAGACTAACACGCCTGCTACTCTGAAACCATTTACCAGAGTGAACTATGGACTAACTGTTCCAAATATTTTATGGTACTACAAGACAACGAGTTTAAAGCAGTAGTGGATTGTGTGTACTCTAACCCAACCAAACACTGAGTCTCTACTCAACTAGACTCCCAAGGATTAATAAATAAATAATTAAAAAAACAAAACAAAACCCACCCTCTGGAAATTTATACACATCCTTTAGCAAAAGCTACTTCATGGGTTTGGTATAGAACTGGAGATAAAGTAGGTTATTTTTCCTTGCCAGTAACACACATTGCAAATAATCTGGATCATATTCCAAGTCACAAAGCAGATAGCTTTAAAGATTGAGAGAGCCATTGAATACAAATGGTTGACCAACTATTCTGTAAAGAAACTTTTCAAACCTATTTAGAGATCAAAACTAACTTTTACTGGCCCACTCTCCGATAGTACTTAAACTTTCAAGTTGGGCATGTTTCTCAACTGTCTAGAAAAGCTGTTTTAGAAAGAAAGCTAATGCACAGAAGTGATGGTGGTGTCTGGAAACAAAAAATTATAACTCATTTACATCAATCTTTGCAGACAAATTTTGTAATGGAAAAAAAAAAGTCCATAGATGAAACACTGGGAAAAGAATCTGGATAGACAAATTACCACACAGGAATGGGGTTTGATCTGGAAAAGGGGACCAGCAACCAGAGTCTGTAGCACAATAAAAGAAAATGTCTTTCAGTTACCGTTTCAATGGTACCTTACACCAATTAGGTTTAAAACAGATAGAGATTGAATGGGATAAATGGTGGGAAAATTGTGGTGAAACAGCAGATTTTATGCATATATGTTGGATGTGTCCTGTCACTAGAGTGTATTGGGATGCAATTTGTAACTAAATATCACAAATTATTGGACATTTATTACCAAATGATCCTTTGGTAATCCTCTTGGAGCTTCCTTGGGGAAACAGTCACACAGAAGGAAAAGAAGAATTAATCTCACACCTGCTAGTAGTTGCTAGGGTACTGATAGCCTCCTACTGGAAAGAAAAATAATCCAACTCTAGAGGAATGGTTCAAAAAAAATATGGGAGGTGGTTGTTATGGAAAAGTTACCACCACAATGATGTACCCAGCAAAACAGTCAAGAGCACAAATAGATGTTGAGATATCGGGTTACCTTTTACTCAATACTCAGAAAAGTATATTCACCTGCAAAAAAAATCCAAGCAAAACCATCTAACGTTCTAATGTTTTTTCAATATTAACATTTGATAGCCGTGCCTGATCTGTTAAATGTATACAATCAGAGACTTTCCTCAATTTAGTAGAATCACTATAAACAACATGTCAGCATAATGTAAAGATGCTCACTCTGCATCTTGGTAACTCCCTGGGAGTGGATGTATCATTACACAAAGTAAAACTATTTCCCCATGTTTATTTCCTCCCCCCCCATTCCTCACACGTTCTTGTCAACTGCTGGAAATGGCCAACCTTGATTATCACTACAAAAGGTTCCCGCCCCCTCCCCGTAATAGCTCACCTTTCCTGATCACTCTTGTTACAGTGTGTATGGTAACACCCATTGTTTCATGTTCTCTGCGTATATAAAATCTCCCCACTGTATTTTCCACTACATGCACCTGATGAAGTGAACTGTAGCTCATGAAAGCTTATGCTGAAATAATTTTGCTAGTCTCTAAGGTGCCACAAGTACTCCTTTTCTTTTTGCGGATACAGACTAACAGGCTGCTACTCTGAAAGAGAGGGTCTAATGATTATATTACTGTATAATGTTTCTCTAAACAAAAGCTCACTGTTGTAATGATTGTTGTATTGTCTCTGATATTTAGATAGCCAAGATTTGTAAACTTGTTAAAATTTCCTAAATAAACAAATAGTTAAAGGGCTCTTTACAGCCACATTGGCCTCATACTAGTTTCTTCACATCAGGATAGTCTGCTGTTGTACCCTAAATATTGGTTTTCAACAACTGCCAACTCTTCTGAATTCCTTTTCCCCTCTTAGGTTTTCTTCCCATGGCATCTACTAGTTCTCTCAGTTTGTTAAACTCTGCTTTTAAGTCCACTGTCTGCATTCTGCTCCTCTTACTCCTTCCTTTTCTTAGATCATGAAATCTCTCATTTCAGAATCACTTTCACCAAAGCTGCTGTCCATCTTTAGATTTGTAACCAACTCCTCCTTGCTGGCCAGAATCAAGTCTTAAATGGCTGCCTCCCCATTTACTTCCCCCACCTTCTGAAACAAGAAGTTGTTCCCAACACATTCCAAGAACTTACTGTGTTTTCCCATGTTACTTTTCCAACAGATATCTGGGTATTTGAAATCCTGCATTACCATCACGTCTTGTGTTTTGGATACTTCTGTTGTTTGTTCTAGAAATGTGTCATCACCTCCTCTTCCTGATTTGGTGGTCTACAATAGACCCCGACCATGACATCACCCTTGTTTTTTTCCCCCTTCTGTCTTCATCCAGAGACTTTCAACTGGGCTGCATCCCACCTCCTCCTGGACCTCAGAACAAGTGTATATATTGTTGATGTATAATGTAATAACTGCTCCTTTTTTCCCTGCCAGTCCTTCCTGAACAAGCTATCCCCCTCTATGCCAATATTCCCGCCATGAGATTTATCGCACCAAATCTCTGATGCCAATTAAGTCATAATTTGGCTTGTGAATTTAGAATTCCAGTTCTTCCATCTACACCTCATATTCCTTACATTTGTGTACTAACATCTAAAATGTTGAGCAGATGCCCCCAATGTTTTCCCTCTTGTTGCTCCTATTCACCCTACTCTAATCTTCCATTTCATCCCCAACTTTCAGCCCCCTGTGAAGGTCAACTTTTTTTTTAAAAAAAAAATACTTACCTGTGGGCTTTTGTCACCTGTCCCCTTTGAACCTAGTTTAAAGCCCACTGCACTAGATTGGTGAGTTGGTGTCTCAAAATGCTCTTCCCCTTCATCAGATGGACCCCATCTCTTCCCAGAAGTCCTTCTTCAGAGAACAGCATTCCATGATCAAGAAAGCCACAGGACTCTTGTTGGCATCATCTGTGTAGCCATGCATTCATCTCCACGATGCATCTGTCCCTGCCTGGGCCCTTTCCCTCAGCTGGCAGGGTGCAAAAGACCACCACCTATGACCCTGACTCCTTCACCCTCACTCCCAGAGACCTATAGTCTCTACTGATCTGCTTAGGGTCATACATGGCAGAATCATTAATGCCCACATCTCTGTAAAGAAATATGGATGAAATCAAAATGTTAACACTAGAGTCCATCTGTCAAAACACACTCTATACCAGGGATAGGTAACCTTTGGTACGCGGTTCATCAGAGAAAACCCCTGGCAGGCAGGGCCATTTTTTTTTTACCTGCCGCATCCACAGGTTCGGCCAACCACAGCTCCCCCTGGCCGCAGTTCGCCGTTCCAGACCAATGGGGGCTGTGGGAAGGAGAGGCCAGTGCATCCCTTGGCCCGTGCCAAAGGTTGCCGATCCCTGCTCTACACTCAAGTTACCTTAATTCTAAAATCATCAGCTTCTGGTTTGTTTACACTTGTATGGATTTAAAATCTTATCTCTGACACAAGTCTTTTGAATGCATGCATGTTTTAAATTATATTCTTTTCTGCTTGCATTTAGTGCTCATTTGTCTTCAGATGTATTATTGAACCAAAATATCTCAAATCCAAGCTTTGGTATGTCTCTCCCAAGAGAAAAGAAAGGGAGATGCCCCATTGCCACTAAGAAATGCTTGGAGAAGCCTCCTGAAGATGAACTGGCACAAACACTATGGAGGCGGACTTTTTCTCCAAGAAACAACTGTAAGTAGTGAGAGGCTATTGTTGGAGTGTTTCTTTGGATAGGGAGGGAGGACAGGAGTGAGAGAGGAACACAGACTTTCATATAGGGCAGTTTCCATAAGTTCAGATAAATATCCAAACTTCTAGATATTTATCCAAACCATAAATCTCCTTAGGCCTTGAATTAGGATACCAATATGAAAACAACCCAAAATTCAACAAAATGCACACCCAATCTCACAGGCTGACCACAGCTTCCTTTCTCCTCCACCGTATCTGGTTTATTTGAAAAATCATTCAAGGAAAACGTTACAAAACACTGGAAACAATTCTCGGGCACAGCAAATCAAGTGTTATAAAACCACCCACCAGAATGTGTTTGTAAAACCTTGGTTTGAAAACATGTATTTCTAGGGAAAAACAAAATGATTATTTAGTGGATAGCTTTGGTAGTGCAAGATGAAAAAAGTGACATTGAAAATGCCTGCTACTGTACACGGCTAGTCAGTTTAGCTGTTAATTCTCAGCCGAGAGCCCAAAAATTTCAACAACAAAGAGAAAAAAAATTGTAGAAAAAAACCAGCCTGGGCATCGCTGAATCCTACCTAATGACCTTTAAACAATCCTCCAAGATACCAATGAGGTTAAAACAAATTGCACTGTATTCATCAGTATATTTTGCAACACTACAAAAAGTATAAAACCGGACATGGTAAAATCAATATCAACAGAAACATTTTCGCAAAGGGAAGGAACATTTAAAAAAAGCAGAATATGTAATAGAAAATTATTTTAAAATTTATCCTTAGCCACTTAGTTTAAAGATCTAAAGTTAGATTTGGAAGAGTGAATTATACAATCTAAAAACTTGGCAGCAGCTTTACACATATTTTATGGACAGTGTGTTACTCAAGATGTACATAGTAGAAGTATTTATTAAGCTTGGTAAACTTAAGTAAATTCTGGTAATAGCAGTCCAAGATCAAGATATTTTGTGATAGAAGCCAAGTTTTCAAACGTTGATGCCTTAATAGGACACCAAAATCTTGCTTTTGAATACTCAAATAATCAAGAAACATGTTCTCTGTATTTGGACTTCAGGCAGAAATTCACTTCGTAATTTATCCATTCATTTATTTCACCAGTGTGTACTGTTTACTGTCTCTCACTGGTTTAGATTTTGAGGTCTAAACGTAGGGACAGTCTGTATTTTGTATCTGGTTTACTATTGTCAGCATGTCAATAAACACACCTCTACCCCGATATAATGCGATCTTTGGGAACCAAAAAAATCTTACTGTATTATAGGTGAGACTACATTATATCGGGGTAGGGAGAGGAACCACTCCCCACCCCAGCTCACCTCCGCTCTGCCTCAGCCTCCTCCCCTGAGCACGCCACCGCCGCTCTGCTTCTCCCCCCGTCCCTTCCAGGCTTGCTGCACCAATCAGCTGTTTGGCGCAGGAAGCCTGGAAGGAAGGAAGTGGGGTGGGGGGGATGGGGGAAGCGGAACAGGGCGGCACGTTCAGGGGAGGAGACGGAGGCAGAGCGGAGTTGAGTTGGGGCGGGGAGCGGTTCCTCTGCGCCCTCCCCACCCTGGTTACCAGCTGCGGCCCTCCCCAGCTCACCTCCACTCCGCCTCCTCCCGTGAGCGTGCCGCCGCCACTCCCTTCTCTAACCTCCCTCTCTCCCTCCAAGGCTTGCTGCGAATCAGCTGCTGGGCGCGGCAAGCCTGGGAGGGTGGGGAGGGGGGAGAAGCAGAGCGGCGGTGCACTCGTGGGAGGAGGCAGAGGTGAGCTGGGGCGGGGGGCCGCAGCAAGTAAGGGGTGGGGGGGCACGTAGAGGAACCACTTGCGGTAACACGAATTTGGATATAACGAGGTAAAGTAGCCCCGCTCCCCGGAGCGCTGCTTTACCACATTGTATCCTAATTCACATTGGGGTAGAGGTGTAATACCATTTTACTGAAAGTTGTTGTAACTAAAAACAAGCGTATACATTAGTTGTAAATGTGACTGACTCATGGAATAGAACTAGAGCTTCATTATTCAAAACAAAACAAACAAGAATATATAATTTTTGAAAATACCTGTAGATTTTCTAAAAGAGTCTTTTTTGCAAGTTGGTCTTCTTTTTCCATCTGTCCATTTTTCTAGAACAGGCTTTTCCTCTCGATGAATGTCCATACAGAAACTTTCAGAGATCTTCTCAGTCTCATCTTCTTTGCAGCTTGGTGTACAGTCTCCACTGTCCAGATTTTCATTGTTATTGATATTGTCCTGCTCAACCTTCTCATGCATTCCCATTGCACTGTCACTGCTGGTCAGAACCTCACTCCTGTCACCATCAAGTTGATTTTCATTTTCATCAGATGAAGAAGCCAAACGAGTTCCCACATTTCCCACACTGTCACCAGCATGAAGTCTGTCCTTTGCGTCTATCAGTAAATCATTTGTAGGAAATTCTCCGTCATCCATTAGAGCGTCTCTTGTTGAACAGCTTAAACGCTGTCAAAACAGTTCTTAGGTCTAAAATATAAAATCAGGAAATATTAACAAATACGAAAGAGAGGGTCTTTATGTCTAATTTCAGGCAATATGGAATTAAGCTAGCCAAGGCAAGTATTCCTCAAAAATGTTAAGAGGCCCTTAAATACAGCAGCACTACTGCCACATCACAACACATATAAAAAGATATCTCTACATGGTTAAAACCATATTTTATGTAGATTATCAATACTGCTCTAGAAGACAGGAGGCTACATTGTGGACCTTTTTACTGGAATCAATTATATATTTGTATGTATATATGTACGTATGTGTTCTCCACAGTAGTATTCACTATATTATCAGTAACCAGGAAATAAACTCCTTATCTACATTTTTAAACCAATAAAATGAAACCATTTTTGTTGCATAAAGAGATGTGGTTCAGCTGAGGTAAAAAAAGGCCAGTAAGGAATAAAGAGGTGGGAGACAAACAAGAGAACTCCTATTTCTGCCAGACACAATATCACTTCAGATGTGCAAAAGAGCACTGTTACAACAGTTAAATATACAAGAAAATTGTTTACTGAATTAAATTATCACATTGTTTTCATGAAAACATTAAACATATTTTAAGCACACAAAGCAGCAGATAGAGCTTTAAGAAACAAACCCCTCCCACATAACTGAGGTCAATTTTGCCCTTTTGTGCATACATAGTTCCAATGAATGCTGAAATTAAACTGATATGTACAAAAGGCAAAAGTAGACCCCAACAAGAGAAAGTCGTACCGTTCTTACTGAGGTAATTCTACATTTGTATTGACTGCTTACTTCTTTGGCTTTTACAAGCATCGCAGTGCTGATGACCTAAGTTATCAAGCCATCATAATGATCCATCACTCCAATACACACACTAGATAAAAATAATCTGAAGTGTTTAAATAATAACCCTAAAAATGCACTGCATACTTGTATTAAAGCAAAGTTTAGAAAAACTTCCAAACATTTTAAGGACCTCCCCCCCAAAAGACGACATTCTACAGAACAAGCTATAAGCAGAATACTTTATCCAGATTTACATAATGCCCCTTAAGAAATCAACATTTCAGATGAAATACACAATTAATAAAGTGTGCCTGTGATTTTGTTTTGCCTTACTTTTAAGTACTTTTCAGTTGAACAAAAGATTGAGTGGCGCCTAAGGAACGCTAGATTTAATATGAACATTGGTAGGGTCAAATTCACTAGCCTGACACAAGGAATTATAAATACTGCCATCGTGTGCCACCAAGACCTCATGCACACCAGTGAGTACTGAACCTCAGGGAAAGGAGGTAGTTTTCTCACCGTCACCTGCCCTTTAGGCACTCTCAATTGTAGGCGGGGGAAGAGGGGCAAGGGAAAAAAGCGGATCACCACAGGCAGTAGAGGCTACCAACGGGATTATGTTGAAGCACCATATACACCAGGCTACCAATTCTTAATTTGTAATGAAAGAGGTGTTGGGGCTCAAGCAATTTTTTTTACAATCGTAACTGATGCAGCAAGCCCAGAGATGCCAGCACTATGAACTTCCAAATCTAGAGGTGCAGGAGCTCAGCCCTGGCAAGCTCTGACATAAATTTAGCATTGAGGCTACTCTAATTACATCTTCTAGGCCAGTGGTTCTCAAACTTTTTTTTTCCACGGACCACTTGAAAATTGCTGAGGGTCTTGGTGAACCACTTAATAATATTTCCATATGCTGTTTGTACCATTATCTAACTATTGTAAAGCACTTTGGATAAAAGCACCGTACAAAAAAACCCCTTAATAATTAACATTTTTTGTTCTACGAATAAAAGCACATAACTCATATTTTCATATCAGTAGTTTTACCTTTCTAATGCGACCGATGTACTCCCTCCCCCCTGCGCCGCGGCAGACCCTGAGCTGGGGCTGGGAAGGAGGGGGCGTCTCTCCCTGCCACTTCTCCCCCTGGCTGTGGCTGGGAAGGAAGGCCATCTCTCCCTGGCAGCCACAACCCTGGAGCTGGGGAAAGTCCCCTCTTTCTCTGGCCACCGCAGCCCTGCACATCCCAGATTCCCCCCCATCCCTTCTTCCCACCCCACTGCCCCATCCCACCTATTCCCCACAAGGCCACCACCTCACCTTACATGTGCCTCTTCTCCAGGGTCCAGGCACATAATTAGTGGAGCCATGCCTGCGGGGCTCCACTAATTCAGTGGGTGGCCCTTCATTCTCTCGTGTGTGGCCACCCAGGTGTGCACCTTAGAGGGAACTATCTATGGACCACCTGAATGGAATTTGTGGACCACCAGTGATCCATGGACCACAGTTTGAGAACCTCTGTTCTAGGCAGTATTGCTCACTTTTGGTTCAAGCATTTTCCATTCTGTCCAGCACGTCAAAATAACTCTGTCTATAGCCATCTGGTTTTCTTTTGGAGACAAGGCCTCCAGAAATCTCCTGACAGGGAACATCCTTAAATACATTGTTGTCAAAAAAACTACTGGATGCATCTAGCTCTATTAAACATTATTTACAAAGTCAAAACCATACAGAATAGGAAATTTGAAATAAAAATAGAATATACAGTCAACCATATTGCATATAAATAAATGAACATTAGGAGATTTGTTCATGCTGTTAGAAAGATTTGTTACAGAGCAAAATAAACATAAGATTAAGAAAACTTGAAAGAACCCATTCTTGGAAGTGGCTTGATTCTCAAAAAAGCTAATAATTTGGAGACTGTATTTGTGACTACCAGAGAATGAGACTTTTCAATAGTTTATTCTCTACCTTCATAATTTTCTAAAGAAAAAAAAAACCCACATTTTCCCTATTTTTCTTTTAAAAAAAGCTTGCTTGCACTTCTGACTAGCCATTTTGATTAACTTATTTTAAACACCTCACCCTTCTTTTGCAACGCAAGTTTTGTTGAACAATTACCATGCAGTGTGCTATGGTCACTTCTTGTAGCCTAGGTCTCCTTAGAGAGTGGTTATTTCGCTGCACTTCTTAGGTATTCCTGGGCCACTTCATTAATTGCTTTCCTACAAGTTTTTCAATAGCTTTCAAGGCTTGGGCAGCACAGACTTACCCATATAAAAACCTCCCACAGCATTCATAGGGTTTGTGAAGCTGGGCACATGCCAGGAATGTTATGGTGGCCAGTTGCCAAGGAAACTCATAAGATACACATTCTAGAAGTTTTATTGAGAAGGTGCACATAGGGCTGGGGACACACCGTCAGTTTGGTCAGTGCAAGTTACTCCTTTGCTTTGAAAAGAAGAATTTTGCTATTCTTAGTCTTGGTCAAAAATTGGTCATCTTTGAAAAGTGTTGTGTATCTGTCAATGCTGGAAGGTTAATGAGTTGTCAGGCAGGCCCACTTGGGTGGAAAGCAGATCTATGTACTTTTTTTGCCATCTAAACTTATAAAAATGTCATTTTTTGCATTTCAAAAGGAAAGGAAAGATCTTAAGGTGAAGGAGGCAGCTCAGAGAGTATCACTGTCAAGAAAATGATTCTGTACATCTAGTGGGAAGCACCTTGTTCAAATACATTTAGACCTTAAAGAGAAATAATGCTGAAATGAGGAGTTAAAAGGGAAGAACAAGAAATAAATCAGACCAGAAAGAATAGGAAAAGTTACTAAAAAACACTAGAGTATAATTGTGACTGGGTGTACCTGGCCCTTCCAGGCGCCCTGCTAGAAGCCTTAAGGTCCTACTACATCCCTCCTCAAGAAAGGAGCAGTGAAGGTGGGTCCCCCAGGCCTGCCTAGAAAGGCTGCACAAATGCAGTCAATCAGAGCGCAGCAGTCTCAGATAAAAGGAGCTGCAGGTCTGAGCAGGTCAGTTCCTAGCTGGGGCCAGAGGGGCAGAAGGGTGCTTTGCTCTGGACAAAAGGAGCTCAGTGTGCTGCATTTGCTAAACCTGGGAGCGAAAGGACCTGAGAGCTCTAGCCCGAAGGTAATGGACAGAGGTGAAAAGGCCAGGTGGGAAGAGGCCCAGCAAAAACCAAGTAAAGGAAGCAGCATGTGGCCACTATCTATAGAATCTCTAGGTTGGGACCTAGAGGAGTGGGCAGGCCCGGGTTCTCCCACCAGCCAGTGCTGGAGTGGCCTAAGCCCTAGAAAGGAGACACAGCTAGTTTAAAAGCCCCAAAAAAGGGCCCCCAAAACAGGCCTGAAGGCCCTGGTGACAGTAAACTGGCAGTTCTGGTGGGACTCTTCACTAAGTACTAGGGTGACCAGATGTCCTGATTTTATAGGGACAGTCCCGATTTTTGGGTCTTTTTCTTATATAGGCTCCTATTATCCCCCTACCCCCATCCCAATTTTTCACAATTGCTGTCTTGTCACCCTACTAAGTACTAAGATGGGGATATGTTTCCTTTAGAAGCCCAAACAGAGGGCTAGATTTAAAGGAGCCCAAGAGGGACTGAAGAGAAAAGACACTTTCAGGAAGGAGGGGCTGAGCCCATCTTGAGCCAGGGATTGGAAGACTTTTGTTTGTATTTGTTTTGAATTTGAATACCCAGAAAGGATTAATATTGACTGTGTGACTTGACCGGAGGGCTCAGCCATTGAAGACCCGCCTAATGAGGTCGACAACCTACAGGGGGTGCCAGGAGAAAAAAAAAAAAGATTGTAGCAGCACCACACGCAGACGACAAGAGGCATTCACAGAGAGGCGAGTGTCCTCCGTTACAATAATCTTTAGGGATACTAAAGTTATGTTGATTTATAAATGATAATCATGTCTCTATTCAAAATAATAAAAGATTTCTCTTCAAACTCAACCTCTGTCTTGAGACTGGGATTTACAGGTCTGTAAATTGTTTATAATTATGCATTTTATGTTTGCAGTTTTCTTGGGCAGGTGGTAATTTGATTAAATGAAGGTATAGTATTTTATTATTTATGTAACACCTGGACATAGAATTACCTACGCAATGCTAATTACAATCTCAGCCATCATCCAGGTCTATTTAGAAATATCAAGTACACAGTTCAAATCAGAGATTATCTCAATTAGTTCTATCCTTCCTATTAAATGAAAAACTGTTTTTAAAAAAACTAACCAAAGAAAGCCAGTGCACACTGTAATCATTAAGAACAAAGAAAAGTCACAGAATTATTCCACTAATGTTTTAATACTTTGCTTCTTCCATTTCAAAGGGCTTTACAAATATTAAATAATTCTCACAACAGCATATAAAGTACTAATACCCCCTTTTCACACGAGGACACTAAAAGTGACTTGTCCAGCATCAAAAAGGAATCACTGTAAAAGCTATGATTAAAATTTAGGAGGTACCTGGGCTCCACTCCTTTGTTTATACCACTAGACTACACCTTTCTTTCAAAAAACATTCCACATGGAAGGAGCAAATTTTCAGGAAGAAAAATTAAATCACCTTCTATTATTTTAATGTCTAGCTACAACAGAAAAACTATACTTTCTTTATAAAGAGGTACCGATGAATGTCTGCATCCAACATGGACCAACTACTCTGTTGCTTCATGATTTTAAATTTGTTACTTGTCACAGTAAAACTGGTCTTTAAAAGTATATGCCTTCCCACAGGCCTTCACACTGCTCACAGAATGAGTGAACAAAAATCCAGGAAAGAATTCCTGCAGCAACAATTTCTTTTAGGGCAGTGCTGGGATGTTAATTTTCAAATAGAAACTTACGGATTTTTTTATTTTTATTTATTTTACGCTACCAACCCAGCTATGGCTCCAGTCCTGCTATTCTCTGCACTCATGTGGAGCTCCACCGACTTTAATAAGGCTTGGTGCAGGTGCAGCAGTACACCTAGGTTCTCTGAACTGCAGGAATGGAGTCTAGATCTGTCTAAAACATTTAATTATCCAGTTTGAATTCATGTTGCAGAAATATTTCCCCAATAAAGAAAAATGAAATTAATTCACTGGTGCAATGAAACACAGTAATTAACTGTTACCAGAGAATAAGTATTTCACAGTTTGTCACTGAAAACAATAGCAGCATATAAACAATAAATAGACAACATATTGTAGACCTTCTTCCTGCACAAAGTTTGCTGGCTTTATTGAACTGAGAAAAAGCCAGCACTGAACAGAACTGTGCTGACATCAAGTGGAGCTGAAAACAAAAGTGCTTTGATTCAAGTTGTCACACAGACTAATGCCTTTGTTAAAAATAAAAACCAGACATGGTAATTACAGTTCCAGTCCAATCCAAGGAGTAATGACAAAAGGACAAAATTAGAAAGGAGGAAATTAGATATATTTTCAAGTTAAAAAAACAAAGAAGCAAACAATGGTTATGCATTTCTAAACCACTCTTCACTGGGGTATCTTGGCACTATATTTAAAATTGATTCATTTCAATTCACAAAGGACCATACTCTTCACTGTCCCTTGTTTTAGGATACTTTACTTCAACTGATTTTTTAAAATTGCTTGTTTTTGTGTCGTATTACTGTGCTTTTCTTTTTTTAATTCTTACTGAATAATTATTATAGTAGCTCCTCGCTTAACATGGTAGTTGTTCCTGAAAAATGCTACTTTAAGTGAAACGATGTTAAGTGAATCCAATTACCCCAAAAGAATTAATGTAAATGGGAGGTGGGGGGTTAGGTTCCAGGGAAATTTTTTTCGCCAGAAAAGAGACGTATACATACATACATACAGTATAAGTTTTAAACAAATAATTTAATACTGTATATAGCAATGATAAGTGTGAAGCTTGGCTGAGGTGGTGAAGTCAGGGTGGAAGAGGGTGGGATATTTCCCAGGGAATGCCTTACTGCTAAATGATGAACTGGCACTCGGTGGAGCCCTCAAGGGTTAACACATTGTTGTTAATGTAGCCTGGCACTCTACAAGGCAGCACGAATGGAGGGAGGGGAGACAGCATTGCCCCTTTAAGTATGCTGACCCCACTCTAAGTACAGTGCCTTTTTAAGCTGATCAGCAAGTTGAGACAGCAGCTGCTGCCAGCAAGCTCCCTCCATCCTGAGCCCTGTAATGTCCATCCCTCCTGTTCTGTGGAGATGGGGTAAAGGAGCAGGGGAAGGGGGACACCCTGACATTAGCACCCTTCTTTCCCCCCGACCAGCCCCACACAGCAAACAGGAGGCTCCCAAGAGCAGCTCTGAGACAGAGGACAGGAACAGCACATGGTAGTGGGGGAAGTGACACCTCAACTGCCCAGCAATTGGTAGCCTGCTGAGCAGCTGCCGCACAGGGAACTTAGAGGAGCAGGAAACTGATAGGGGGGCTGCCGGCACACCTTGGTTCCAAGCCCTCACCAGCTAGTTCCAACGGGCTGCTCTTTCTGCAAGCAGTGGACAAAGCAGGCAGCTGCCAAACAACATTATATGGGAGTACTGTGCAACTTTAAACTAGCATGTTCTCTAATTGATCAGCAACAAAACAACATTAACTGGAATGACGTTAAGTGAGGAGTTACTGTACCTATAAGATGGTTCTTGCATACGACTCTTTAAATAGGAAAGGCTCAGGGAATATTCATGGCACTTCTATAGCCAAATATCTGCCACCAAGAACATCCTCCATTAGGCCTAGAGAGTTTCACACAATGTGGTTAAGCATACTATCCCCATATTACAGAGGGTGAAACTTAGACAAGGTTAAGTGACTTGCCAAAGGACAAAACCGATCTCCGGAAGGTCAGGTAACAGAAACCATGTTTTTTTATTCCTAGTCTGATGCCCTATCCACTGGACCATGCTGCATCCTGAAGCTTGTGTGGGGCCTTCTGTGCAACAGATAGTGTATTGCAGTAATATAACCTGAAGCATAGATCATTTTGATAGTCTCTTCAGAGAAGAATGACGGCATTTTTTAAGCTACCTGAAGATAGAAAAGGGCATTTTTGGTCCCTATCACTATTTGAGCGTCTAAGAGCAGCAGAGTCCAATAAGACAAACTCTACATTACGTGGCTAATCAGAGAGAATGCCCACAGTAGAGGATAACAGTTTGAGGCATTTCCTTGAAGTATTGTCCTCTCCCAACTAGTATCACCATTTTACCAAGGGTGAACATGAGCCAGCTGTTTTTCATCCAGCACCTGAGAGAAATAAGTACGTAGTGTGACCGAAATGCATATGACATGCAATAATATTATGAATAGTGCAGGAATCGCTGTATATTATTCTGTGTATATTGATATGCAATAATGGTATGAACACTATGTGACCAGGTCAGTGAGACGAAATTATTCTATATTTGGTTATAAGACTTTCCGGTGTGAATCCATTGTTCTAACTTATATTGGGGCTCTGAGAAGAACAAGGAAACAGAATGGGTTCCCAGATAAGAACAGCTAAGAGTCCACCAGAAAGACAAAGGGGCCCAGCTGTAGATACAGGATTTGGGAAATTATCTCCCTTCAATAATGTTGTAAACCTTGTTTCACAGTGCTGGAACCTACCAGATGAAAGGGCTATAAACAGTTAGTGCTTTGATTCCAGGGTGTGGTGGTGATGGGAGGGAGGCAGTTGTCAGCAGCAGTTCAGGGGACAGGCTGACACAGAAAGAGGCAGGCGGTAGAGAGGAGTTGAAAGGAAGTGTGCCTTCTCATACGCAGGGCATGGTAAGTGTTAGAGAAAAGCAAGCATTACATTTTCTTCCCTTAAATGCTTTTGTTCTAAATATATTATACTTTGCTTTAAGAAAGCTGTTTGGTTACTAGATATCACTATCATGCCCCTGAAGGGAACAGAACTGCAGGGTCTGAGCCGAAGCAAAACCTGCTGCAGTGATCATGGTTGATGTAAAGGGGACTGCAAGTCAGTACCCAGTTTGAGATTGGGAGAATCATGTGATTCTGCCCTGAGAGAGGTAAAAGCATGAGGTCAAACACCTGAGGAGGTACACTCAGAGAAACCAAGAGGGGTCAACAGTGCAGTTAGCCCCGTCACACATGGAACATCTGGTTGATGATCAAAACCTTAACATTTAG
The DNA here is from genome assembly GCF_965140285.1 of Lepidochelys kempii. Lineage (NCBI taxonomy): Eukaryota > Metazoa > Chordata > Testudines > Cheloniidae > Lepidochelys > Lepidochelys kempii. The sequence goes on along the minus strand of NC_136382.1, from coordinate 143,193,103 downwards.
GAGTTCACTCATCTTATACTACAAAATATATTTACAGACTTCACATGCTTGTCTTCTGATCTTTTCAATACCATTAATATTGTATTAGTCACTATATATTTATTGGAAATAACTGAATTTTAAACTAAAGAATAAAATCAGATGTTTCCAAGACCTGCATTTGATCTGCATTTCTGAAATTCTTTGTTATATTCTGAATACTTTTTCCTTCCTCTTAAATCTTCACACTTAAGTTTTCTCCAGAAAGCTTCAGTGCCTCTTTCCCTATCCCCAGAAGCGCAAATTTTATTACTTCTCTGGGCTTCACTCCAAATTAAGAAATCCAAGGTTAGACACTGACTGGAGTTACCCAAAGGAAAGAGGAATAGCGAGGAGGAGAGGGGAGTATTGCGTGTGCATGCATGTACAGAAAATTATTATTGCTAAGACCCAGGAAGCTTTCCCACTCAAATAACTAACCTGCTTTGCCGAATATAGTGTAAATTAAAGGAATCACAGTTCTGGGGTATTTCTAAATGAGCCACACACATAAAACATATATTTGACAGTGAACTGAAAATTGTACTGTAATTCATAACTCAATTGTATGTCTCATGCTTTCTGTGCCACATAAAATAATAATGAAGTACAAGATACATAGCAAGCTAATAATTAAATAATGAATGAGGTTTCAGTACTAGGTTTATCCTCCTCTGCCTTATCCAAGGCACTAGCAGCAATGAAAGTAGGAAGGAAATCCTCTCTTAGCTATTACTGTCCATTCAACCCAAAATTCAATTAGCCCTGCCTTCAGAGAGAAGTTAAGGCATATAAAATATAAGTAATCCAGTCATTCAATTGCACAGATGATTTTTTCAAGTCATGATCACCATATGACATCTGTAAGATCAGTTGATTATAAAATGTGATGGTTGTTGCTCAATAATACTACAATGGAATGTAGTTAAACATAGGATTTTCATGACTAGCCATTAAGAGATGCCTACAATTTAAGCTCCAAACAACACACTAACTAGAGACACCCACAGTATGAGAGGCAGTGCCTTTTTAGTTACAAATTATCCAGCAGCACAATTAGTTTCACCTGTGAGCTATTTTATGCAGCTTGTTGGAAGTAGCATGTCCTAAACAAAATTTTAAACTTAATTTCCAAAGCAATAAGACACAATTAAAACACCGGCAGGGCTGGTGTTAGACTCACTGGGGCCCAGGACTGAAGCCGAAGCCTGAGCAAATTAGCTTCATGGGACAATTGCCCTGCTTGCTATCCCTGAACACCGGCCCTGCCTTTTAATCTATTGGATGTGCCAAAAAAGCCAGTCGTTGTGGCACAGGTAGGTTGTTAAGTTTTTATAGCATGTTCCGGATGGGGGAAGACTCAGAGAGAAAAAAGTTGAAAACCTCTGCCCTAAGAGTATGCGGTGGAGTGTTGTCCTGGTCATGCTTGCAGGCTAGGGACTGTGTCACAAAGTGCGTGATCAGAGTCAGTACAGAAAAAGCCATCTTAAAGCAAGGTGGGGGTGAGTTGTGCCTTTCCGCTTTAGGAGGCGTGCCATTTTCTCTCTGTGTTTTGGGTTTGTGCGTGTTATTCTGAATTCTAGGAAATACAATAATATTATGTTGCAGCCTTCCAGCAAGAGTATCTATGACAAGCATCATCTGCAAATATCATTAAAATGTTGTTTATTTTCAGTTACGTTATCATTAACAAAGATGTTGAATAATACTGGATCTAATACTGATCCGTATGATTGGCTAGTCAACCATCCACGCTTTCCCCAGATGTTGCTGTTTAACATTACCCTTTGATTACATGCCTGAGTTTTCAGTTCACAAGCGACTGCACCCAAGCCAGTTTGCATTGACTTGTTAAATAAACATTTCATACTGCTGTGAAATCCTAACTAAAATTCAAATGTTTCAATCTACTGTGTTATCATCATCCATTTTTATTTAACTATCAAAAATAGCATAAGTTTTTTGGCAAGATTGATTCTTTATCAACTTATGTTACTTCTTACACACAGTTCTGATATCTGACATTTACTTTTTAAAAACATATTTATTCCATTATTTTACTGAAAACAGAAGCTCTATTTACAGATCAGTGTTTTGGAACATTGGCATGGTCGCGGGTTTTCTTTGGTACCTCCCCAGTTGTCTGTGTTTCAAGAAAAATACTCCACGGTAGACTAAATCTGTTCATTAATTCCCTTAAGAATGCATATCATCCAGGCATGCATATGTTCAAATCTTCCAGGTATCCAAGTTTTTTATCCAAGCCATCACCATACCATCTGAGGACTTTGCTCCTGCACTTATTGAAGTCAATGCAAACCTCCCATTGACTTACGGTGCAGGAACTGGCCTGGAGAGCCTAAGAATATTCCCTTACCGTCTCTTTCCCTATAGTTATTTTTATAGGCTCTCCCTTCAAGCTTTTTTCTTTTCAAAGGATGTTTTAAAGAAGAAGTTTAATATCTTAGCCATTTTAAAAATCACTAATTTAGTTCCCCATCTCATTTTTTCATTTTCTCCTTTTTACCACTCCCAACCCCCACCTTATATTACGTCAGCCTTCTTATTCCGCTTAACTTGTTTGACTTTCATCAGCTCATTGACTGCCCATATCTTTTCGCTGCAAACCTTAACTGACTATTTTTTGTTTATTTACCTCTGCTTCTATTTCCATTAACTTTTTTAAATCTCAAAACTTTCAGCAATCATATTGACTGCTTCTGTCACAATTTGCGTTTAATTTTTTGAAGTTACAGTACTGCAATACCGTTAACTTTTTATTAACAATTTGTTTTGTTGTTGCTGGGAATTGTCTACCTCAGAAGAATGAAAGACTCGGCTGACCCTACCAAGATTTAAGCCTACCATTCCAGGAAGTTTAGCTATTTGAGAGTTATCCTTTTTCACTGTTGTAAAACTAGTGACTGCACTAGTAGAATTAAGACTCAACATTCAAGTGGACATTATCAAGTCAAACAGTGCAAAGTTTACCAAAATGTTTTCAAAAGCAGCACCAGTTAGTCTTAAACCAGAGCATAATAAGTCAAGTAATAGTAGTCTCTGACCATTTAATAAAAAGTGGGCGAAAATTATGGCTGGGTTGAGTCAGCAAAAATGAAACTCTGGTGGGTTTTTTTGAGGTGTCTGTGGGGGAGGGTTACATTAGTGTTTTTAAGAGACCTTTTATTTAAAGGTTAGTGATATAACGGCCAAGTAAGCTTGGCTGTGAACTTGGATTTTTTTTAAAATCAGTTTGCTTCTCTCATACAAAACTTCAGTGTTCGCATGAAGCCAATTATTGATAACCAAAACCTTCAAGGACCTAAGTTTTCAGTGGTTCCCCTTACTCCTTTCTCAATTTTAAATGACTATCATAGTAAGTTTTGCAGGAGAACACAGTCTATTTCAAATGGTTTTCATTAGTTCAAAATGAAAACTCAGTGTAACTCGTCTGCACCAGACAAGATGGTACTATATGGTTAGACACAGTTGAGCCTATTATATAACATGAATATTCATTTTACCCACACAAAGAATATTAGCCAGAGCTAACGTGGTTACAGAGTACAAGTGAATGGGAAAGCACAGGTATAAGCGTATAAAGCATATATAGTGAGCACAGGTATAAGCCTATAAAGCATCACCTAAAGTGCGGCTTCATGACAATATGAAAAAGTCAAACTACATGAAATACACCATCTCTGGTTTACTGCGTTCATTTAAAAATGACAATTCTTAACTAACATATTGTTACAAGAGCTAAATGGCAAGGAAACTTCATATACCCTTATAAAGGGAAAGGTCTGCTTTTAAAAAAAAGTATGCTCAATCATTTGGTTTAGGTGTAGTTTTTCCACAACTAATGTTCCCCGTTCCCAGCCAATGGGAGCTGCACGGGGCAGTGCCTGGAGGTGCAGTCAGGGCAACACACAGATCCCTGTTGCCCCCTCCCCCCACAACACTTTCCAGCCGCTTCCTGGAGTGGCACGGAGGCAGGGCAGGCAGGCAGGGAGCATGCCAGGCTGGAGCCCACTCCCCGAACCCCTCCTGCAGCCCAACCCCCTGCCACACCCCACACCTCTCCTGCACCCCGAACCCCTGCCGCACCCCCTGGGGGCAGGGAGGGGGCGGAGTTGAGGTGGGGATTTTGGGGAAGGGGTTGGAATGGGGGCAGGGAAGGGGTGGGAAGAAGTGGGGCAGGGTTGGGGTGGGAAGAAGTGGGGCAGGGTTGGGGCCTTATGGAAGGGGTGGAGTGGGGGCATGGCAGCGGGCGGGGATGGGGGAGACAGTGCGGTAGCCCTCAGGCCAATGTGCTAGTCCTCATGTGGCCCTCCTGGTCATTTGAGTTTGAGACCCCTGCTCAAGAAGGAAAGTATTAGATGCTATGATAGTGCTAGCTGATCATGCACAACTCATTGCTGTGTGCTTGTGAAAGACAGCACACGGAAGAAGAAGAGATGGTAGTGTCTCATTTAACTATCATTGCCTCAGAAAGCTAAAAAACTTCCAGCTGGGGAAGTTCTGTTCTAGCTTGTGCTAGAAGCACAAGACTCAAGGGTGAAAATCCTCTCAGAATGGTTAAGTTTTTTTTTTTTTTTGAAGGACCAAAAATTATTTTAAGGCTACAGTTTCACCACCCAACCTTCCATTCCTACAGAGATAATTACCACTCTGGACTGTTGCCTCGCAGCACGAACTCAATCGTGATTTATCTCATCACAGGATAATCTTGTCATGTGCAATCTCATTAATGGATATCCTCACTACTGGACAATTTCTAATAGCCTTTTGAGTATGTATGTCAGCTGGCTATATTTCCCTCTATGAAAGAATGCAGTGCAGATTCAAATAACCCCTGAGGAGTCTCTTGCTTCCTTTGTCAGATATTCTGTTTAGTAGTTCTCTCTCAGAACATGTGAAATCTGAGCATTCCTCACAAAGCATACATAAACAACAGTGGTTTGTCTAATTCCAGTTTATTTTCAAACAACATGTCCGGGCATACACACAGTTTAGTGGTTTGTCACTTTCTAGTGTGATAGTGATATCTGTCAAGTGACATTTACTGGCACTTAATCTTTATATTTATAATATCTATATATCAGGAATAGTAAATCACTAGGAGTCTTCTGAGAAGAAGCCTGCATATGCTGTTTTCAAGGTCTAATTTTCCGAGTTCTACTAATTACACAGCTCTGAGAAGCAGTCCTGAAAATACACCAGACAAAATCTACTCTCCTATCCTTACGATGATGATGTTTTTGCTGTAAAATACTGTAAGGCTACATCATCAAATGGACAAAAACCACACCTCTTTAAAAATAACCTACACTCAAATATCAGTAGTGTTTTAAATAATAGAAGTGGAGAAGGAAAAGCAGGTGTGAAATGACACAGTAATGTTCTTGATGCCTGCCATTTTGTCGAACTGTATTAGGTCTGATAGACACAGTTAGAGCACAGATTTAACTAAAACAGTTCAAAACCTGTGTTAAGGAAATCAGTGCAACTTCCCAAGTTACGTTAGTGCTTAAAGTGTGTAGACCAGCCCTCAGTGAGAGAAGATAATTCCTACCAACTGTTTTTAAAAATGAACAAACAGAGTACATTATTGTTTTAATCTTTTCAAATGTGCAAAGTATTTTCAGACACTTATGTATAGCTAGTTTTTACTTTTGTGTTTTATAAAAATACTTGACATTTTCCCTTTTCAAGTTTCATTGGGGCAAATTCTGCATTCAGCTACATTGTGAATTAAACTGATATAGCAGAACAGAATTTGACCCTTGGTTTTTGTTTTTTAAATGTGTACTAATGGTTTTATTCCTTGTTATTGTCCATAGTAAAACACTATTTTGAAGTGCAATTGCTAAAGACTGGCAGTTAGACCCATTGCTGATTTTCCACATTTTGTTTGTGTTCTTAGATCCCAAGACTTACAGCTAAAGGAACCAAGAATTTAACATCTATTGGGCAAGCCCACAAGAAGTTTTTCTTTAAGCCAAGTTTGCATTATATTTTCAGTTTTTAAAAAGGTGTCCATTGTTATGTCTCTGAATACATGTACAAATACAAAATGTAATATAAAAAAATTGAGATTCCAGGATTGTCACTCATTTTTTTGTGTGTCACTTTGAAGCCTAGAATGTCTGAGTTAGCGTGAAATGCTGGAAATAGCTACAAGCATAATTGAGAACTCTTATTTGTTCAGACTATCAGCAAGTTCAGTCATCACTGTGATTTGCAGTCTGTTATCATCCAGTGTTCAAGTTCTCAGCCCTTTTCAGCTTTTTTTACACTTTACAAATTACATGCGTACGACAGCAGCAGTTTTCATAGAGTATAAAATTTAAGAACTTTCTATCCAACAAACCTAAGTACATAAATACCTCATCCATGTGTGAAAAATAATTTATGTATTGAAAATATCTTTAAGGATAGATCAACATAATACCATCTGAAGGAGATACAAGCATGGATAACTGTAGAAAGCTCCACATTGAGATAAATTATTTTAATCCTTGAGAAAAAAATGCTGTTTTGAACACCTGCAAATCAAGATCTAAAGGTCTTCCAAGATTGAGAAACCTTCCTTGACAAAGGCAAGAAAACCACCCTCAGTAAACTCCAATTAACAAGTACTACCTGTCTTATCTGAATTGAGCATTAGCTAGCTCACTCTCAGCTAAATCCTTAGCTCAGCCAGGCACTGAGAAAGCTGATATACTGTACCATCTGGATTAGATTAGGAGGAAAGTAGGAGTTGAATGCCTTTGGCAAACTGCTGATTCCATGGTCCAAAATGCCTCACTATCCTTGCCACCAATATCACATGTACGTTGAAAGTTAGAAGTGACAGAATACCATCTTTCAAAAGAGATCTCGAAGGGAAGATGAGAAGTTACCCAGAAATACCTGTCTGAAATAAGAACAGAACTTTTCAAGACTATTTCCATTCACTCATGCCTGGTTTCATAGTTAAGGAAACAAAACCTCATGATCAGTGGTATTAAAAGCTTCTGACTAATTCAAACAAACAATCAACATGGACAACACAACTTCTAGTCTCTATACCATACCACAGGCTGCAAACATAAGGACAGGGACGGAGGACATCTGAATGTAACACCTTATGAAACAGTTATGGCCTGCAGGCATTATCTACAGAGTTTACCAGGGTACAGTCTCTCTATTACTAAATCTGCAGGCCCAACCCGAGGAATTTTCAAAATTACTACTTACTGTTATGGAGCATCACTAACTGACTTCAGTGGGAGTAGTGGCTATTCAACGTCTCTGAAAAACTGTCATTTATTTTATTTGGAAAGGAAGGATAGTCCAGTGATTAGAGCACTAGTCTAGGACTAGGGAGCGCTGTTCTAATGCAAACTTCTTGTGTGACCTTGAGCAAATCATTTAGCCTCTCTATGCCTCAGTTCCCCAACTGTAAAATGGGGATAATAGTACTGCCCTACTTCACAGGGGTGTTGTAAGGATAAATACATTAAAGTTTCTGAGGCACTCAGATGCTATGGTAATGAAGTCCACGTAAGTATGATAGACAGATATGGATTTAGTTGCCCTTGTTTTAGGTACCAGAATTTGAAAAATTTGACTATACCATATTCACACTGATCACACTCAGAAAGGACATCTCAATCATGTGTAACCTGAGAGAAGCAAGCATGTGAGCCAACTACATCTTAAAAACAAATCAAATTCCATTATTGGCATAAAAGGTTGACATTAATAGAGTTGTGGCCACTTATGCCAGTTATGAATTTGGCCCGAATTGATTGATGTCTAGATTATCTCTCTTCCTGTGAGCAGTGACTAAACCATATGATTTTGGTCCTAACTGTCTAAGATGTTGCAGGCTACTGTCTTTCTAATAATTTTGGCAAGAAGTTTTTGGAAAGGTTTCATGGACAAGTTTTTAAGATTTAATTTTTATTCTATTAAAAGTCAAGTACATGGCTTGTTTAGTAAAGGTCTCCTTTGTTGAACAGAAGTTATAATTAAAAATAAACACCCCTATGTCCAGATAGCTAAAGATCAACTAAAATGGGTGTGATGTTATCTGCATGAAAAATTACTTCCACAGAAAAGGCTTCCTGTGGAACTAATAATATACACAGCCTTCCATACAAGGATCTCAAAGCACCTCACAAACATTAATAAAAAGTTTCACAACACCACTGCAAGGGAGGTTTGACAAGAATCACTTCCATTTTACAGATGGAAATATGAAGCACAGTGAGATTAGGTGACAATGAGACAGCAGCAGAGCTAGGATAAAATTACACACAACTAGATTCCCAGTACCATGCTGCTCTAACCACTAGACAATGCTGCCTCTAGGAACCAAAGTAAGAGATTTGAATAATATCCCATGGAAAGATATAAAATTAGAAGATAAATTAAGCAGCCTCTAAAGAAATCAGGGTAAATGCATTTAACTAGTCAAGGACCTAAAATGTTCCTATGGCCAAATGTGAAAACTCCATACTGTGAACTTCAAATACCTCTGCAAGGGCACAAGGACATGTATATCAGAAGTTGCCACTGTATTACTGAATAATTTACAAGCCTTCTCTACAGCTTTCTAGACAGAGGCTATCCAGTTTATGGGTTGATCACAATATGCAAATGTAATTCAAAAGCTGCAGAACAGATACACTCCTGTTCCATGCATTTAGCAATGAGAGACTGATCTAAAGCAGCAGTTCTTAAACTGTGAGTTGGGACCCCAAAGTAGTTCACAACTCCATTTTAATGGGGATGCCAGGGCTGGATTAGACTTGCTAGGCCCAAGGGCTGAAGCCAAAGCCCAAGATTATCAGCCTTGGGCAGCAGGGCTCAGGCTACAGACTCCCTACCTGGGGGCTGAAGTCTTTGAGCTTCAGATTTGGCCCCCTGCCCGGAATGTTGGAGCTTAGGCTTTGCCCCCACACCTAGGACAGCAGGGCTTGGGCAGCCTCAGGTTTCGGTCCCCCTCTCCTGGTGTCATAATTTTTGTCAGAAGGGGGTCGCAGTGGAATGAAGTTTGAGAACCCCTGGTCTAAAGCATCACAGCATTGCTTTCTAATTGCAAGGTAAAATGTACACACAATTCAAAGATTTAACCATTAGGAAAGAATTCTTTAAGATGTATACTCCAAGTTGCAAAACATTAACTAACAAAATTCAATAACAGTGATATTCCAGGTTCTACAATGAAATCAACTGGCTGCCCATTTTATCAAGAGGCAGCAAATACTCTGGTTGGTGGGGTTTACAGAAGTACAAGATGATTAGAGGTAAAAACCTAGACAATTACTGTATAAAGTGCATATAAAGGGATTTTCTAATAAAATGTATCCTGATTATATCTTCTATGAAAGCTGAACAGATTTTCAATGGAGTTCATCACGAAATTACAGTAAAAAAAAAAAAGACAACTTGCCAAAGAAAATTAAACAAGAAAATTCTATCAAATAGGATGACACAGGCAAATCTAGTGCACACATGGTCAGGTGAGATTTTAGGGGTTTAGCTTGAAGATAAAATAGAGAACAGCATCAGAGCAAAGAAGATATGTGGGATGAGCACAGAAGGGACTGCAAAGAGTTAAGCTACTAAGATGGTTTGCAAACAGGTTTTGGGGATGACTAGGGTGAGTTGAAGCATCTCAGTAGTAATTCTAAACAGGAATTCTGAGACACAATGGGGTGGAAAGGAAAGTGCACTCATTTGCACGCCCATATTCAGAATGCTTCTAACCTGCAGCAAGTCAAAAGGAGCATGTTACAAAAATATGCTTTCTTCACCCTCCCCCCAGCCAAAAGGAATATTTACTGTTAATTTAGTGCTGGTGAAAGGTCCCAGCTCTAATAGCTCTGAAGACTGAAGTCCCCTCTATTCAGAGAACAGATACAACACATGGAATGGAAAAGGTTGCTCCACTGCCAAAGCGCTTCAACCCATACCTGAAGTGACAATCTCCATGCCAACACAATCCTTGTCCTCTCTACTGAGACTGTCAAAAAGACTGGCCACTTAGTGCCAATGGTATGGTGATACGGACACTACCACTAGCATCACTGGACACAGATCTGTTCATTAGGGACTGAACAGAGACCACCAGTTTATTAAGTTTTATTCATTTCTTTGCTAGCTAATTCCTTTATTGTCAAGTTGTCAAGACCAATGCAGGGTTTGTAAAGCCAGAATGTCAAACACCATAAAACAAAATATATTATAGGTGGAGTAATCCTGATATTATTTTACTTCACATCAGCTTGCATTAATGAGGTGCATTCAGCATGAATCTAGTGCTCAGAAAAGACCTCAAAATGCAACTAACTTGGCATTTCTAGCCACAGACTGCACAGAAGTGCTCCCCACTAATATGCAAGATTGACTCAACCTATTTAAAGGGGAAAAACCTGATAAAGAAGGGGTTAAGATGCTAGCCTGAAAGCTTTTTACATTGTCATATGGCACAGACAGGTTTCCAAGCAGCCTCGGACTCTTGCTTCCCCGAGTTTTTATAATCCTCAGTCATGAAAGGAAACCAAGAATTTCAGAGTGGCTGACAAGAAGCACCCCTGCTGAGTACATTAGGCTGCTTAGTTTGTTAAAACAATGAACTGATTACCACTCTACACAGATATGTGAATCTTTTTACCCGGTGAAGGTATAAGTCTTCACAAATTAGAAAGTGTATATCGTACAATCAGTCATGTTATTTTTCTATACTATACACCTTTTCAAGTCATTTTCTAAATAAGAAAATTACAGCACTTACCATTTTCCTAAAACTTCAATAGTTTCTCAAAGATATTGTAAGGACAGCAAGATTTCTTTAGCCCTGAAAGAGTCAATATGCAGTTATCTGGCAGGCTCTCATTCTGCAACACAATTCAGTAAATATAAAGTATTTAAAACAAGATACATTTGGGTACTTCATGACAGTAAGTTCTAACCATAAACAAATATTGTTTATTCTATCTATTTCATCCAAAAATGTATATGTTCCCAGTAACAACAAGGGTTAATAGAGGAAAAATCTCTTTGACTGTAGCTGTGGTATATAGGAGTCTATTCCCAGTTCTCAAAATACACAAAAGAATGGAAAGATGAGAAGTATGAGAAATCTTATCATAAAACCAATGCTATTATATCATAATGTCAGAACACAGAAGGCTATAAAATTCTTGATGTAAAAGAGTTCTTATTTCTACACCATAAAAAGAGAACAGAATAACAGAATTCCCCTGTTAAAAGGAAGCACAATTTACCTTAAAGTCAACCACAATCCTTAGTGAAGGAAAGGCCTGTACTCAAATAAATTCTGATATGAAGAAAACAGTAGTGTCTTCTCTATGAAGGACAGCAGAATAAGCTTAGGGCTTGATCGTACAAATAGTCCCTGGAATAAGTCCCAACTACTCTGAGCAACCCTATTGACATCAGTTGGACTATTATTTCTGTATTAAGCACTACATTTGGCAAGAAGTGTTTGCAGAACACCTCAGTATCATTTAAAAACAAAGGATACAAAATTGCACAGTAAAACTATATTTGGGGACAGCAGCAAACAGTTTCTCTAAGAAAACAGAACGCTTTATGATCAGTAAATTGTTGGGCTCTCTGTTACTAATTTCTCAATTAAAAACAAAAACCTCATTCAAAAATAGATTGAGAATTTACACAGCACTCAGCTGAACAGATTTTTTCCCCCTAAGATTCAGTGAAGATTAACATGGTACTCAGAAAGAAAAGGAGTACTTGTGGCACCTTAGAGACTAACCAATTTATTTGAGCATGAGCTTTCGTGAGCTACAGCTCACTTCATCTGATGCATCAGCTTATGCTCAAATAAACTGGTTAGTCTCTAAGGTGCCACAAGTACTCCTTTTCTTTTTGCGAATACAGACTAACATGGCTGTTACTCTGAAACATGGTACTCAAATGCAGTTGCAGAATCAGGGTCTAAATCAACTATTTGATTGGAGATGCCAAAGGGTCAAGGAATTCCAAGTGTCAAAAGCACTGGCACAAACCCCAAAATGTCGTATTTTGTTTCCGGGACTTGAAAAATTTACAAAGAGTGACCAACAAGATACTTTCCCTGGCTACGGGGTGGTGGGGAAAAGTTTACGCTATCAGTTTCTCCAGAATGTAAGCTCATTTAAAAAAATACTTGCTAGACTTTACAGTTGTGAAGATACCTTCCAATTATAAAGGACATTTAAACCAATTCAGTCCTGAGTATGCAGATAGCCATCTCCATTGCCTATGTTGCACCTTAGAGCTTTACCACAGCAACAGCAAAAATGACCATTATATGAAGTTTCACAGCTGCTAGTCAAAGCCTGGTGGACAGGGCAATAGTGTAAGTGACAAGTATCATGTCAAGTGCACTCTGATAGGCCCAGAAGCAGAGGCAGGCACTGAACCTATTCACAAGTACGAGAAGCCCATTCACCTATGACTCCAGAGGCTTGGAGGTAGAGTGGGTGACTTCAAATTAATCAAATACCTTCTAAAATAAGCCTTCCTATTTAATCTTCAGCTTCATCTGCTGACCTCCAGCAGAACTCCTAAATTATAAGGAAAGCAATATGTAATTAATATCTTGGTTTATAAGATCACTACAAAAGGTCACTCCCTCCCCCCAGCCCTCTCCTGCTGGTAATAGCTCACCTTAAGTGATCACTCTGGTTACAGTGTGTATGGTAACACCCATTGTTTCATGATCTCTATGTATATAAATCTCCCCACTGTATTTTCCACGGCATGCATCCGATGAAGTGAGCTGTAGCTCACGAAAACTTATGCTCAAATAAATTTGTTAGTCTCTAAGGTGCCACAAGTCCTCCTTTTCTTTTTGCGGATACAGACTAACTCGGCTGCTACTCTGAAACTTGGTTTATAAGGTTGAGCAACCATTGGTGACATTTTCATTACTCACACCGTGCTGCAGTCAGATCATATTAATATGTATGACTGTCTCTTCCATTGCTCTAGAAGTTACATGGCTTCAGACCCATTCAAACACCAAATAAACAAACACATGAAAATCAGACATGAGGTGAATGTCTAGCGCCGACTGTTCACCAGCCTTTGGACTCCCCAGTGCGCCGGGCGCTCCTGCCCAGAGCAGCGCAGCGACCTCGCAGGCTCCCCTCCGACCAGCCACCCGCCGGGGTCCTCCCTCAGAGCAAGACCCAGCCCCCGGCCCGCCGCCCCGCGGGGTGTCTACCCGTCCCCAAGGGCGGCACTGGCAGCGGGCTGCGCGCCGGGAGAGGCGGCCTCTCGGCCCCAGGCTCCTCGCCCTCCCGCGGGCTGATGTGAGAGCCTCCGCCCGGCTCCACGTCGCGCCCCCCGCCCCGCATCGACACCCCCGCCCCCCATGACCCGGCACCGCGCTCTGCCCGCCACAGAGCCGCGGCCAGCCGGGCTCCGAGCCCCGCAGCCGCCACCCCGCTTCCTTCGCCTCTGCCCCTTCCCGGGTGACCCCCGCCCGGGGTCCCGCCCCCGGCTCCGCGCGGGCAGGGGAAGGCGGGTAGGCAGAGGAGCCTCCATCTCCTACCTAGGTGCCCGGCTGCCCCGGCAGGGCTGCGGGCGGCCATGGCCGACGCTGGGTGCGGAGGTCTCTAGCGGGCTCTGCGGCGGACTCCCGGCGACGCAGGGCTGGCACCATAGAGAAGAGGAAACTTGACGGCCCAAAATCATAGAGCGGAGAAGCTAGAGCGCCTGGGACCGTGTACGGCCGCCTGCTGGCGGAAGCGGAAGTGACGTAGCCCGGGCGCTTGCGCCCTGCCCTGTGTTTACTGGCCGGGAAGGTCACCCACGTGGGGGTGCAGCTCGGGCTCGGAGATGTTGGCCGCGTTGCCGTCCCCGGGGCTCAGCGGGCGGCGCTCGGTGCTGGCGGCTCTGGGGGCCGCGGCCGCCGCGCTCAGGCCCTTGCTGTGCGGCCTCCCCGGCTGCCGGGCTCCGCGGCGCGGCCTGGGGCAGGAGTCGCGGCAGCACCCGCACTGCCGGCTCCAGCTGCGGCTCCCGGAGGCGGCCGAGGCGGCGCGGCTGGTCCTGGAGAGGGCGCGGCCCTCCCCCCCGCTGCGCAGGTTCATCGCCTGCCCCGACCTGGCCCGCGCCGTGCGCGCCAGCCTGGAGTGTGGCTCGGCCCATGGCCCCGAGCCCGTCGTCCTGGAGTGCCAGCCGGGTAAGCGCCCCCCGCGGCCCTGCCCGTGTCGCTTCCTGCAGCGCCGAGCACGGACCCGCTGGGCCGCGGCAGACCTCGCCCTCATGCGCCGGGGCTGGGCTCGCGGAGGAGGGAGGTGGGAGACTAAGAGCTGCTTAAAAACCTGTCAGTGTCTGAGTTTAAATCTTTCAAACGTGTCGGCTGGGCCTCGTCAGCTCTGGGGGAGCCACTTCGAGGCAGGGCCCCAGGCTGGCGGGGAAAGCCAATGGGTTATTCTGGGAACGGGGCAACTGCGCCCCAGCTCTTTTATCGTTAGGGCCCTGACCGCATCTGGTGCTGGGTAGGAGCCTCTGTGTTAGCGGGACAGTTGGGCTTGGTGGCTAATGGTCATTGGGGATGGGATGAAGGGAAACCTTGTAAATGTTCACACGGAAATATGAACTTAATATTTTTGGAAAGACCTAAGCAAAACGACGTAAAACATAATGCTGGGGGAAAAAAAGAGTGAAGTGGTGGGTCTTGTCCAGTGTCTTCAGAATTGGTCTGATATTCTGGGGCTAGGTTGGCAATCCGCACAGCCTGAAAAGTTAGTGCATTGAACTTAAATCTGATTGCAGGTCTCTGCAAAACTGACTTTAGGCTTTAGTATTTGAAGAGGGATGGTGTTTATAAAGAAATTATCAGACTTCATTAGGAGTAGTTTTAATGCTAGAAAGTTCTGTTTCAGTAACACGATAAGGTCTTGCATCTTTGCGGGAAGGTTATGATCACAGCTTCAATCTGTACACCTTGATACTGGTTCATATTAAGTGCTGACACTGCAGTGCAATAGTGGGGTGTTGTGTCCTACTGGTTGTTCTTTGCATGTGATATTAAAATTAGGTCCTGCCTGATCTCTGTGTCTGGAGCTCTTATGGAAAAGTGCCTGATGCTGCCCCACTGATGTGAAAGGAAGCTTTACCATTGGCTTTGCTGGCATTACCTTTCCCTGTTCTGCACATTGTCTAAATATTTCAAACAGAACTCAGAACAGAGTGTCTAAAGTGTAGGGCTCATGGCATTACCACATGGGGAGAAACATTGAAAAGCTAGGGATTGCTGTTGCCTCATTAGTTATTTTCCCTCACCAGTTCATTTAATAAAGGAAAAAGTAATTTTGAATATGCATGAACAGTTAAATACAATTAATTTTAATTAAATTATTATTTTGGTATTGTATATTATGTTACCTGTAAGCCTACATTTCAGCATAGAAACATTTTTGACTGAACTACATACACACCTTTTATTTCAAAAACTTCTTATCACAAGTCCAGTAAATGTGGTCTCAGTATATCCACACTGCCTTTTTCTTTACGGTACAACCACACATTTCTCAGTCACTGCACAGGAGACGCTCAGCTGCTAAACAGTAGCAATGCAGATCAAGGCTGAAGGTCCATTTAGACTGTCAGAGCTTGAAGAGAAAATTGTAGAACAACTGTAGAGATCTCCAGAAATTTGAGAGAGCGTGTCTGACTACTGTCTAAAGCTCTTATGCCGCAAAAATTTGCACACATGCTTAATTTTACTCACATGTTGCAGACTTAGGGCATAATTCTTTATCTAATCTCTGTCCCCCTCCACCTCCCTCCTGCTCCCCCTCCAATATTTAGGTAAACTTATTTTTCTCCTTCTTGAAAGGCGTGTGCACTAGTTATGTCCTTTGGGAGTCCATGTTAAAGGATAGAGCTAAACAATGATGATTTTTCCAGGTCCTGGAGTCTTGACCCGGACGCTACTCAATGCAGGTGCCCGAGTGGTAGCTCTGGAGAGTGACAAAGCTTTCCTTCCAGATTTACAGGTATGTTTTTTTCTAAGGGATCTGAAATTTGCAGTGAGGTAGGAAAATGAGAAATTAATTTAAAATCACACATCTGTTTGAATTTTTTTACCTGTTACAAGTAACATCTAAGATAGATACAAGTTAAAGATGGCAGGAAAAAATATTTTTCTTTTTTTAATTTGTTTACTTTGCACATTTGACAGCACTTTGCCTTTCACTGTTTCTCATATATAGCCAGTCAGTTTCTCCTGTTTGTGCAGGATTTCGAGTTGAGGTCTCGTTAAATAGGGACATACTTAGATTTGTGGCTAATAGTCACCTAAATAATCCTGACTGTGTTTTTAAGCAAGATAGTTTTCATGTGGTCTTCAGAAGCTTCTACAAATATTCTTATCTACTTTCAATGATTATTTTACCTGATCAAACTTTTGTCCTGGATCCTGCAGTTGACTCCAGGCATGTAGACTGTTGGGTCCATGATTTTAGTGGGGCTTTGCATGGGCCTGGAGGTCTGCAGATTTGGAGCTTTTTTTGCTGTTTCGGAGAGACTGAGATTTGGGAGCCAAGATTCCTGCTTGTTTCCAGCTCTGCTATTGACTTGGCATAAGCATGAGCAACTCGCTCAACTTCTTCGTGTATATTCATTTTTAGTTGTTATGCTAATCAAATGTTTGTTAAAAATTACCAAAGGTTACACAAGTTTAATAGTGCATTGTAAAGTTCCAGTTGAGCAAATGCTAAATATATAAAAAATACATCTGCCTTGCATCATAAAAGTAGCTGGCCTATATGCAACATTTCAATAGCTAGGTCTGTGAGCAATGTTTGTTATTTTTAACTAGTAGTTACAGAAGCTTTTTATTTTAAAGATAATTCATTGAGTTTTTGTTTTCAGATGGAAAAATGCCTAGGATGTGTCTAAATTATTGGTGTTGAAAACTTAAAATTTAACTTCACCATTGCTTTCAGTCTCTGGAGAACAGCCTACATGGACAATTAGAAGTTGTTTATTGTGACTTCTTCAGATTGGACCCTTTGGGCTGTGGATCTATGAAACCACCTGCTATGTACTCTGAGAAACTTTTTGAAAATTTGGGCATCTTGGCAGTTCCTTGGACAGCAGGTAAATTGAAAATCAACCTAATGTTGTGGGTACGTAATTGAGGCCTCAGAGGCAGTTTGGCAGGTGCTTGAGGGCCTTGCTTAATTTTGTATAAAATGGAGTGGAGTACATCTATCATCTTCTTTAATACAGAGATATGACTCATAGATACTACATGCCCAGTAGTCTGGCATTTTAGTAAGAGGTAAAACAGTGTATGGTGGAATATGTAGTGTCAATTGTTTGCACCTCTTTAATGGAGATTCAGACAGACACAAACTGCATTCAGTGGTGGGTCATACCGTAAGCCATACCTGAGCAACAACAAAATCTGTAAATACATTCAGGTTAAAATAATGCTTGCTCTCATGGTTGTAACTTACACTTTAGTGTTGTTGAGGTTGTGCAGTACATATTTGAAAATTCAAAGATACCTTTGCTCATTTTCAAAACAGATGTTCCTGTAAAAATTATTGGATTCCTTCCCCAAAAAAAGGAAAGAAACACTCTTTGGAAGCTTATCTTTGTCATGTATGAACGCAGTTCCATATACAGATATGGAAGAATAGAACTGAACATGTTTGTTAGTGAAAAAGAGTACAAGGTATGTTTAAGTACAAGAGATTTCACTGATTAATAAAGAGAAGCTGATGCTTCATTGAAAACTGTAGAACATTCTGTGTAGAGGCATTTTGTCCATGTGTTTGCTTAAAAAATGTTCTTCCTTTTTATTAAGGATATTTTTCTAACAAAAGTGGGAGGGACTGTCTCTCTGCTGCTTGCTCCTCCTGAAGGAATGTTTGTCTGTGAAAACACAGTGTGTGTTAAAGGAAGTGAGTGTCACAAATTAGAGTGCTCTTCATGTGAGGGACAGTCAGTAGAAGCCAGATATATTGAAGACATGCTGGTGCCTGATGGAAAACCAACACTTCTATTGTATATTTTTTTAATGCAGTAACAGTAGTTCCCAGACTTTTTTATGCTGTGACTCCCTTTGGGATCACCTCTGTTGATGCAGCCCCCTCCCCTGGTGCTTGGTATTCAGATTGGCTTTTCATAAATGAACACTCCATCTTAACGGTCTACTTTGAAAACTATCATGGGGGTTTACCACCAGACCAAAAGAAAGGGATGGGCAACTGGTAGCCCAGAGGCCACATCCAGCCTGGCATCATTTTATTTGGCCTGCCACCCTGCATGCTGGAAGAGAGGGATCCAGTGAAGCCCCCTCCTGCCAAAGTCTTCGCAATTGCCCAAAGTTCTAGAGGTCACCGGGCAGGAACTGGGGAGCGTGGCCCAACACTGTTTAAGCAGTGATTCTGTATTAAATCAGTATGGCTGCTGCCAGAGTGGCCTGGAGCATTGCTCTGGCTGCATGGTCACATTGCCACTGAAATTTGACCAGCTGCTCCTCCATACAAACAGGTGTGGCCCAGCCAAATGGTGTTGCAACCCCTGGCACACAGGGAGTCTGTTCCTGTACAACAGGGGAGTCCACCAAGAATTCAACTACTGGTGGCACCAGCTCATGCGCTTTGTAAGTACGAGAGAGGAGTCCCTGGCTGAGAGAGACTCAGCATCCTTGACACGGGGGTGACACAAGCATGGGCTGGAACGCCTCCCTGGCAGGGTGGGGAACACCAGAATCTGCCTTCCCTCCAAGAAACATCTGAATTGGCGCCACTGCTCGTGCTCTTCCAGGGAGGATCTGGCTGAAAGTAATATATATTCTTTCAGTGGGGACCACGTTCCACTGGGAGACCTACACCTGTGATTTTCATATCTTTTTTTTTTACAAACAAATCCTACTAAATCTTGATATAAATATCAGGTATATCTTGTAAATATTAGGATTTCTAGATGTACCTATGTAATCCAGTTTATCCCATATGTTTCTAAATACTATAAATACTAAATACTAAATAATTTCTAAATTTGTATTCCCTTTTAAAATAAGGGGTTTAAATACCACTACATTTGCAGTTCAGCAGTGATTTTCTTTAATGATAAAATGATTGGCAAAAAGGGCAGTCCATTTCTTTTAGTGTCACCACTATGGTGTTACTTCCTTACACTAATTTACCACTCTCTTCATGCAATTTCTGTAACCCCTCCCGCAAAAGCGCCCCCCTCACCCTGATATGAGCTGAATGCCTGTCTTGGATAAATACTGTTGGAATCCACTTCCCTAGGTAAGGGTACATCTGGCTCCATTTTTCAGTTGATCATTGTGTCAAATCTATAGTTAAAAATGAAATCACTCCACAATAGATGCACGCACTTCTGTCTTTGCTCAGTTCAGGATTAACTGAAATGTTGGGTTTTTTCCTTTCTGGAAGTTGTTTGACATATAGTATTGAGTTGAATTGCCAGGCTTCTTATGAAGGTGCCTTAGAAAACCTTTTTGGCATTCACACAATCCATCATCTGGAGATATTTTAACAAATTGGCTGCATGATCCTCTTTCTTAGGAATAGTACTAGCTTTAATGTAAAATGAAATCTATGCAATAACAATAACATATCCCAAACTTGGGTAATCCTTTGACTCTTGTAGAGGTAGAGTGAATGGGTGAGTATTTTCTTGTTCTTTCATAAGACTTCTTTCACTCTCCTAGTAAAGAGGTTAATATAGACGTTCTTATGCAGTCTAAGTAGGTAATTTTAAATATTAAAATATTGTATGAAATGAAGTGGTTTTATGGTGGAGTCTGTTTTTCTAATGTGTTCATCTGACAGGGAGGCCTAAAATAATGTGTGATGCATGTTGTGTGAGGTCTAAGGTTGAGCTTAGAGTGGAGCTTAAGTGAGTGGAGCTTGAAATTTTAGACTTAACTTTGAATTTGCTGTCTCTTGAGAACTTAAGTCACATTTATAAGGATTTTGGAGTGAATAGATACAGAAATAATCTTCTTTTTTTTCCCAACTTTGTCTTTCTGTCAGGTATTGACTGCAAAACCTGGTGAACTAAGGAGTTATCAAGCATTAAGTGTGCTATGGCAAACAGCCTGTGAAATTAAGCTTCTGCACATGGTGAGTATTTTGTACTGTCTATGATGATGTCTACTGAGCTAAAAGCTTTTTATAGTAAACAATGAAATTTTCTAAAACGCTACATATTTTTAGTTTTCTGTGTTGAAAATGCTTTTATAAGGGTACCATTATAGTTAATGATCTGTGAACATTTTCTTTAGAACTTCCTGTCTTCAGAATTTGTGACATAAAATGTACTTATTCACTTTGTTACCCCAGATATTTACTTTTTTTTTAAGTCAAATCTGATTGAAATGTAAACAATTATTTTTAGTTTAGATCTAAAACTAGCGTTTTTAAAGTTGGAACATCTTTTCTAAATTAAAAACAAGAAACTCAGCAGTGTTAAACTATGGACAGGTTGCTCTAAAAAGAAACAAAAAAAACCTCCGACACATGCAGCTTTAAAATGGGGTATTTAAATAAATAAGCCTAGTAGCACTTTTTAAAGTCCCTAGGGCACTTTAGTTTTCTTGGCAGAAGCAATTTTGTGTTTCAGGCTTTTAGAGATTGGCTGCATGCTTTTTTCAGTATGTATTGAAAGGTTTGGGTTGGCATTAAGAGAATAGAAATAACGCTCCTGACCCACACTGATTCTTCCTGTCCTGTTCCACTCTCCTCACCCCTAAAAGGCTGGCACCAGCTAACCCATTTGCCTTTGATAGCAGGAAGTCCGTCTGGAAAATGGAATTATTTCTGACCTACCTCACAGGGGCTGTGACCATACAGTCATAAATGTATGGGAGATGCTCAGATACAACAGTGATGGGGGCCAGATAAGTACTTACACAGAACCCATGGGCAGAGAGGTGCATCAGGTGCACAAGAAAGAGTAAGATGAGTGGGCAGGAAGGATCCAGTCCAGGATGAACAAGCAGTAGGCAGCTGTAGACAGAACTATAGCATATATGAATTGGCAGTTGCTGGACATAAAAGGGATTCGTGCTAGGGTTTCTTTTAGAAATTAAGCCAATACAAATGTTCATGTATAATTTTGGCTGTAAAGGACCATATTTCAAAAGGTGGGAAGAACTTGGAAAGCTGGAGGTATTTTCCCGAGAAATAATTCCTTTCTCCACAGTTTTGCAGCTTTTGGCCCAATTCAGGAAGGTTACTTAAATAGGTGTTTAACTTTAAGCACCCAAATAGTTCAACAGAAGTAAATAGGGATACTCACATGCTTAAGGTTAGGTACATGCTTAAGTAACTTCCTGAATCTGGGCCATTGTACTCTTCAGTTCATGTTTTTATTTTCAATATATTCCGCCAATTTTAGATCAAGTTTTAGAAACAATATTAGTGTAATATTTGGCAAAAGACTTAAAAAAAAATTACGAAGGCATGACAAAATATTCTAAACTTTAACTTTTTTTTTTTCCTTCCAGGAACCTTGGTCTTCATTTTTGACTAATTCAAAAACCAGGGGACTTGCAATACCAAAGAGCATGGTAAGACCCACATATATGGTCTCTTTCTTTAGAGATGCTGTCGAACAATTTAGGCCCAAAATTTAGATTTTGGGAGGGTTAATTGCATTACAAATTTTTATAAGAAAATTCATGAATTCACTTTATTTAATTGAGATGTTTTTTATTGAAATACTCCCTTTCATTATAGGAAATTCAGACACAATGTGCTCTGTGCATAAAATGTAGGCAGTGGATTTGTGATTTATAAACAAAAGTGAAACTGAACCCAACTAGTATCTTTTTATTAACCAAGGTGACAGAAATGCAGCAGACAGAATAAATGGGAAAAGAAGAAAATGAGACTTTTTGAAGGGACACTTGGGTTCAGGATCATCTCTTTAAAAAATATATTGTGTTAGCTGCTACTGATAACACTTTAGATTAGTAAAACAGAATTGAAAAAAAATCAAAATCCACTTTTACTTCTAATGTTTTGCGTAATACTTGTACTTCACTGTTCAGTTGCAAATTCATGTTCTCATGCTAGCACAATGATGCAAAAATTATTTGGGCTATAGATATAATAGTTTAAATTGCCAGGGACAATGTTTAAATTGAAACAAAATCCTGAAGTTTAAAAAAAAAATGAAGACATTTGTATCCATTTTTATTGAACTTTGGTGTTAAAACTCATCAGTATATTACATTACCCAATGATTGCTCTTTTTAGCAATAAAACCCATAAAGGACTTTTCTTTTTCTTTTTTTTTTTTTGGTAATACTGAATGTTACTTTGCATGTTTTGATTATATCATATCTGACAGCTTTGTAGACACATCAAATGTCCCCATAATTACAGCATAGGTCATATGAGGTGACACTTTAGCTGATGGCTACACACCAAATGGATTGTTTGATACGTTCAGATCACTTCATAGAGTCAGGGGAATTAGAGATGGAAATGATCTATTGGGTCGTATATCTCTTTCTGCCAGTACAAAACTACCTTTATCTTTAAGGATAAAAATAAGTTATTCATACACTTCTCAGATGGGAGGACAGTCTTAACAAATGTTACACCACAGTATTCCATATTTGTCCAAAAGACAGATAATTAAAATGAGTTAGATTCAGATTTTTTAAGGCCAGACCATTATGATTATTTAATGCAACCTCTTGCATAACAGGCCAAAATAACCTCATCTGAAAATTTCTTCATCAAGCCTATAACTTCTGTTTGAGCTATAGCATATCTTTTAGAAAGATAACCTTTCTTGATTTAGAGACTCAAAGTGATGTAAAATCCACCATCAGTGGTTAATTACCTTCACTGTTTTAAAAAAGAATTGCACATTATGTTTAGTCTGTATTTATCTAGCTTCAGCTGCCAACCATTGGATCTCATGCCTTTTTCTGCTAACTAAAAGAATGGTTTACTTTGAGAAGTCTTTTCCTGTGACTTAAAGAAATACACTATTTGTATCAAGGAAATGCAATCTTAACTATGACCTATTTTCATTAACTCTTTTTGTTGTTGCAGCTGCTGCCAAACAACCACTTATGTTTAGTACGAATGACACCACGGAGGAATTTATTTACAGGTGGCATGACAACCACAAATTCATCTACCTTTATTCTTATGATAAAACAGTGTCTTGCTAAACGCAAGTCTAAACTAATTGATAGACTTAAGTAAGTATATGGAAAAGTTATATTACAATTTTTCACCAGACAAATGACTGAAGGGTTCAGGACAATTTAGTAGTGTTTTGTTCTTAAATGATTATTCTTTACAGTTCAGATACAGGTTTCAGAGTGGTAGCTGTGTTAGTCTGTATCAGCAAAAACAACAAGGAGTCCTTGTGGCACCTTTAAGACTAACAAACTTATTTGGGAATATGCTTTCGTGGGCTAGAACCCTCTTAATCAGATGTATGGAGTGAAAATATAGGAGCAGGTATACATACATGAAAGGATGGGGGTTGCTTTACCAAGTGTGAGGTCAGTCTAACGAGATAAATCAATTAACATCAGGATACCAAGGGATGAAAAATAACTTTTGACGTGGTAAGAGAGTGGCCCATTACAGACAGTTGACAAGAATGTGTGAGTAACGGTAGGTAGAAATTAGTATTGGGGAAATTAGGTTTTGTCATGACCCAACCATTCCCAGTCTAGCCCACGAAAGCTTTTGCCCAAATAAATTTGTTAGTCTCAAAGGTGCCACAAGGACTCCTCATTGTTTTAGTCCAGATACAGTTTAGTGTTCCTTTAATTCTATACAACTACATGCAGAATAAACTTACAGTTGCTCAAAATACTATGTGATTGGAAATGAAGATTTTAGCAACAAATTAAAAATTACTCTGCCATTTGTGGGGCTGAGTAATTGCATACTGTAAATATTTATTTTTTAAATGCAGACATGCTTGCTAGTATTTCTTTTTCTTGCATAAATGTATTCTCAATTGCAGTTTGCAAACATGCATAAGAATATTAAGTTGCATGTCAAAATCAGCATTGCCAACCCACAACTCTGTACCTGGATATTTTTAAACAAATGAAACTATATAATGGAGCTAGTTTAGAAGAGGGGTTCGTGCGTTCGTTCTAAAAGAGATCGACAGATAACGTAATCTGGAAATTTTTAAATTTTATAAACTGTGCTAGCTTCTTGCATGTTAAAAGATTTTCTTCTCTGTCAATTTATTAACAAGTTTCTTTACATGGGTTTGTTTCTGTAAATGCTCATTTAAAATATTAGGGTTTCCCATTATATTTTTGGGTTTGTATATAAATCTGAATTTCAACAAGACATTCAACATAATGCTGCATTAAAATATTTTAGAAAAGTAATTAGCAAAAAATATTGTACTGTGGTGTGCAGGCATGCACTACTGTCTGAATGACAGGCTGGAGCCAACAGCTGGGGTAAAAGTGAGGGGTCCCTGTCCTGCCCTAGGGTTGGGCTATATAAACAGGAAGAGAGAGCTCAGAGAGATGGGAGTGGAAGCCATGCAGACTGCGGTGGGTCATGGGTTCTTTCCTCTCAGGCTCTAGGAGACTTGTCTAATTAGAGTCTGTGTGGGAACAGATGCAGGATTCAGAGGTGAGGGCCTTATGAACTGTTTGTTTTAATTGCTCCTGTCCTGAGCCTTATTAAAAGAGGATATGCTCTTCTGTAATGTGTGCTGGCTTCTCTGTGCCCCTGGCTGTTAAAGTGAAGCTGTTGCGGTCAAGTGAATTAAGCTGGGCACTCCCACAGTGCAACACTGGGCTGTAAGGGGGCACACAGGGGCAGCCCCACCTTTACATGTAGATTAAAAACTGTATTGCTGATAATGGTTAAAGAGAATAATCATTAGGGCTGTCAAGCAATTAAACAAATAATCGCAATTAATCGCACTGTTAAACAATAAGAGAATACCATTTATTTAAATATTTTGGAATGTTTACTACATTTTCAAATATATTGATTTCAATTACAATACAGAATACAAAGTGTACAGTGCTCACTTCATATTTATTTTTATTACAAATATTTGCACTGTAAAAAAACAAAAGAAATAGTATTTTTCAATTCAGCTAATACAAGTACTGTAGTGCAATCTCATTATCATGAAAGGTGAACTTACAAATATAGAATTATGTACAAAAAACCTGCATTCAAAAACAAAACAGTGTAAAATTTTAGAGCCTGCAAGTCCACTCAGTCCTACTTCTTGTTCAGCCAGTCACTCAGACAGACAAGTTTGTTTACATTTGCAGGAGATAACGCTGCCCGCTTCTTATTTACAATGTCACCTGAAAGCAAGAACAGGCATTCGCATGGCACTGTTGTAGCCGGCGTCGCAAGATATTTACGTGCCAGATGCGCTAAAGATTCGTATGTTCCTTGCTTCAGCCACCATTCCAGGGGACATGCGTCTAGGCTCATGACAGTTCTGCTCTATAACAATCCAAAGCAGTGCAGAACGATGCATGTTCATTTTCATTATCTGAGTCAGATGCCACCAGCAGGAGGTTGATTTTTCTCTTTTGGTGATTGGGTTCTGTAGTTTCTGCATCGGAGTGTTGCTCTTTTAAGACTTCTGAAAGCATGTTGCACACCTCGTCCCTCTCAGATTTTGGAAGGGACTTCAGATTCTTAAACCTTAGGTTGAGTGCTGTAGCTATCTTTAGAAATCTCACATTGGTTCCTTCTTTGTGTTTTGTCAAATCTGCAGCAAAAGTGTTCTTAAAATGAACATTTGCTGAGTCATCATCCGAGACTACTATAACATGAAATATATGGCAGATTGTGGGTAAAACACAGAGCAGGAGACATACAATTCTCCCCCAAGGAGTTCAGTCACAAATTTAATTAATGCATTTTTTTTTTTAATGAGTGTCATCAGCAGGGAAGCGTGTCCTCTGGAACAGTGGCCAAAGCATAAAGGGGCATATAAATATTTAGCATATCTGGCATGTAAATACCTTGCAATGCCGTGCAAATACCTGTTCTCACTTTCTGGTGACGTCGTAAATAAGAAGAGGGCAGAATTGTCTCCTGTAAATGTAAACAAACTTGTTTGTCTTAGTAATTGGCTGAACAAGAAGTAGGATTGAGTGGACTTGTAGGCTCTGAAGTTCTGCTTTTTGTTTTTGTGGGCAGTTATGTAACAAAAATCTACATTTGTAAGTTGCACAAAGACATTGCATTACAGTACTTGTTTGAAGTGAATTGAAAAATACTATTGCTTTTATCATTTTTACAGTGCAAATATTTATCATAAATAATGTACACTTTGATTTCAATTACAACACAGAATACAGTATGTATGAAAATGTAGAAAAACATTCAAAATATTTAATAAATTTCAATTGGTATTCTAGTGTTTACAGTGCGATTAAAACTGCGATTAATCACAATCAACAGCCCTAGTAATCATTAAATGGTATAGTGTCCTAATGGGAAAATATGTCAAGTTACATTATGCAGAGTGCTGTAGAGATGCCAATTCTAATAGCGTTTCTGTTAGTGGGAACCTCGCGTAAACTGAAGCACAGAAAGCTAAAAAACCCAGAACAATCAAACTCCCAGTGCAAACTAGAGAAGTTAGACTGTTGAGTTACGACAAGCAAAATAACCACCAGTTTTAAGCAGATCACACAGCAACAACTGTATTAGAGTTGCTCAACCTTATAACTCTTTTTGGGTGAAATTTAGTTCATATGTTCTCACTCAGGGAATAAACTTTTTGTTTCACCAAAAATGTTTCATCAAACATGGCTGTTTATAAAGCACAGGCAGAATAGAATAAGATGTTTTTCTGAACAAAATTTGGTAGCTTTTGTTGTTGTTGTAACAACTGTAAGCCCTAGTAGGAGGCGATGGAAACTTGAAGTTTGGTAAGGACATAGTCCCTAGGTCATAGATATGCCTTTCAATGTTTAGGTGAAAATTGATTTTGATCTGAGTAAGTTATGATTTTTAAAAAAGTAATTCACGTGTGTACACTGTTTTTAAAAGATCTGCCAGCATTACATTGGCATGTCACACGCATGTGTGGTTTAGCTGAGAGGAAACTTCCTTTGAATAGCTGCTCTTGCTATTTCATTTGATTTATGTATATGTGCAGCATAAAGCTGAGTAGAAATTGAGTTTAATATGTACAAAATACCAAAATCTAAAGTAGATTAAATAAGACTGTTGAAAATAGATTGCAGAGTGCAGTGGGTCAGACTGGATGCCCTAAAGTGGTTTTCTACTATCTAATTTATAAATTAAGCTTTTAAATTATTTCCGTCAGTTTTGCCTACCAATATTTTTTAGCCCCTCACTCCAAGACATTCAGGCTTCCTTATCCACTGTTACTCCATTTACTCCCTGTGGTGTGGTTATTAGTGTTCTCTTTCCATTCATGGGAAATGAATGCTCCCTGAGAAGAACCAGCCTCTGGTTAACTATTCCAATAAACAAACTGTTTTTTCTTTCATGTGTTGCCGGTGGTTTGTAGTCAATCTTCCGGTGGGTGGATAATCCCCCTGGCAATATGCTAATGACGTTTTATAACTCAGTCAGGAAGACTGGTATAAAGGGGTATCACAGGTTCCTTCCTTGTAGACTGTCAAATTGACAGGGTGCTTACTTTCCACTAGTTGCTTATGCCAGAATCTGTAGCTGACCTTGTGTCTCTTAATTTGCAGCTGCTGTGTATTAATAAACATACTTTTTCCTTGCCTTGAAAATAAATGCAGTCAAGATATCTGTAGGAACTGTACAGTTCCTAAATTTGATAGCAGTGACATAATATGAGTGGGAGAGATAGTGGGTACAGTAAAACAGACCACCTCATATAATGGGGGAAAAGGGATTATTAAAAAAGGAAAAGGGTAATTAAACCCTTCAGACTGTCTCACCCTCATAACAAACATGGCTTTCATTGTCCCCAGGCATTGGAATCTAAACCCATTCATGCCCTAGGTTCTCTGTTATTTCAGTTGTACAATGAATGGAGGGGAAAATGCACCATCTGAGAAGTTTGTGATTAAACTCATGAATCTAATGGACAGAGGCCCCTATTGTCAGCATTCATAGAGAATAATTGGTGTCACCCGAGGGAATTCTTGACAGCCTGAAGTTGAGAGAATTAATTGTGCCCAGTGTTGCACCTTACTACTGTTTTCTTTGTAACTGAAAGAAATGCTAAAACATGACTTTTTTTTTGTAATGTCTTGTGTTTCAGCTCATGGAGTCCAGACAGTGGGAGTAAACTGTTAAGGGAGCTAGAAATACCGGAAAACATTGTAACAGGCAATTTGTACCCAGAAGAGTACAGACGCCTTTTTGAAGCTATGGAACGCTCTAAAGAATTTAGTCAAAGCTGGCTCTATGATGAAGTCTTCGAAAATACCAGGAACATAAATTTCTAAATCTAAACCTGCTGGTTTTGAAACAAATTATTTGTTTCAGTGACTATATTGTGATGCAAATAATAAGAAATGGGCTCAAAATCTTAGAATTCCATCAGTAAAGATTGTGTTGTCACCTGCACAAATCAGAAGATAAAGTCGCTTGAGGTGCAACAGCCTGTCTATATGGGCAAAAAACTGTTTAAACCATGTATAGGCATGGCAGTTAACAGGTTGTTCTGTGTGCATGGGATTGAAGTCAAACTTTGCATCTTCTCCAGCAGCATAATGGCAACTGTTGTTGCTCTTGGAAATATGGCATAAAAGGAACTGCCTTTTTGCTACTCTGCTGTATATTTGTTATATTTTAAAGAGTATGAGACCAAATACTTGTGCAATTTGGATTTGCGTGTCAGAATACTTAATTATGATTAACTTTTTCACAGTGCCCCAAAATGTTTAGACCCTTTATAAATATAAGACCTATTTTCCTTCTCCCTAGCCTAAGGAACACAGTCCAAAATTGACATGATACAATAATAGTTATGAACAAAGGGATGAGGAAAAATGGGAGAGCGGAAAACAGTAGACTAATATGGCTACTCAGGTTAGTTATGTGTTTCTTGTTTTAACATATGCTCTGCATTATATCTGTCTACTAGAGCTGGTGTGCTGGGGAGAGAGGAATATTTATAGTAGTTTTGAAAAATTGAAATTTCAAAATTCAGAAGATGTTGATCAGTCTCTTCTACATACCCTGCCACCCATCCACATGCATATAGTCTTTGCTATCTTGTTTGAATCTAAAATTTTTCCACCAGACCTTTGAACGTTGTATGAACCATGAAAATTGTCTCCTCCCCACAACCTATGCCCTTTATATATTTGTTACAATGTGTGTATATTATATGTATATAAATACAACCCACTAAAATTGTATTCCTAGCCAGAGTACTTGTTTACACAACCTCGCCTCAGCCACTATATTCCCTCATTAATCAACTCTTTCCTGTTTCCCCTGTACATTTGGTGTTGGGGCTAGGAAGTGTCAAGAAATGTTCCTGTAGGGGTGTCCAGGTACAAGACAACAGTATATCTGTTAAGTATAGGCTTGGATAGCTCAGATACTGGGAAGTTGTGCTGCTTCAGTCTCTGCTAATAGAGAAGTGTGTCTTGATTCTCCAGGAGGGATGGTGGGAAGCACTGGCTGGGCCATTATCCCTGCCCTACTACTGCAGTCCCTTCTACTGGAGACTGTCTGTGGACAATCTTTTGCAATTCTTAAGTGCTGAAACTGCCAGAAGGACTGTTTCATGTAATCTCCATTCCACCCTACAGAATTAACTATGTCCCGGAGTAATTCTTGCATATTGAGATTATATTCCCATTCACACGTTTCCTGACTCTTGGATATTATAAGCATCTGTATTTACAGGGGG
The DNA here is from genome assembly GCF_965140285.1 of Lepidochelys kempii. Classification (NCBI taxonomy): domain Eukaryota; kingdom Metazoa; phylum Chordata; order Testudines; family Cheloniidae; genus Lepidochelys; species Lepidochelys kempii. The sequence goes on along the minus strand of NC_136382.1, from coordinate 143,163,196 downwards.
ATCACCATTGCCGAGTTAGCATATAACAGGAGCAATTTAATTTCTGCTGTAGCAGTAATAGGTGATAACTGAATGTTCTTGCTGACGCAGCCAGCCAGCAAGAGATAATATTGTAACTCCTCCTGTGCGTTTTTTCTCTGGCATCAAATGCCGGGTTCTTGTTGCAGCAAGATACCTGCACTAAATCAAGATGCTACAGAATAGAAGGGAGATGGTCATTATAAAGTAACTGACTTACCTGCGTTACTGATAATGCTAGAATATGTGAGCATTGAATTTGAAAAAATAATTTACTGTCACTCTAAATGCCATTTGTTTACAAAACAATAAGGCAATGCACACACTCCAGGAGTCAGTACATGGTATAGTGGTTGGAGCAGGGGATTGGGAATTAGGAGATTTGAGTTCTGTTCATGGCTCTGCCACTAACTCTGACCTTGGGCACGTCTTTGTCCCCTTTTGTAAAATGGGGAGAATGATGCCTGCCTTTGTAAATTGAGATCCCAAAAGGTGCAATAAGTGTAAAATACTGGCTTTATATCAGTCAACTTGGACATCAAAACTAAAGTGTCTATAGCTTCACTTCTTTAATCTCATGCGCTAGCCCACTGTTGCAATGATCTGTTTGCAACTCACATGAGGTCACAGTGCCACTCAGTTTTTGCCTGGCCACTTCTCAAACCTACATGGTGCTGTGACCTCATATGCCAAGTCACGGTGCCCACAGTGGAAAGCCAGGCCAAGCCCTGGGGAACAGAAGCTGCTGCTGCAGGGTGAAAGCAAGGCGGGCTCATTTTCCACCACCTTCACCCCCAGGCCTCCTCTCAAGACCTGGCCTGCAACTCACATACAACCTTCCCACAACATTGTTCGTGAGACACTGCCTTAAGGCATCTATTGATGACTGCCATAGAGCAATGGTATAATGATTATATTGGTCTGTTTAACATCAATATTAGAGTAAATGCAACAAGTAAGTGTTCTTTTCTAACGTTTGTTTTTTACCCAGAGTACATGTGGAAGGATTGTATATTTATAAAGAAGTCCTTGTTCCATACCACTGTAGTGTCCTTCCAGCACTCTTAAAGGCAGCACAGTAGTTGGTGCTTTTGTATATATTCTGGCATACGTGGGCCTTACTAGCAGCTGTTCCACAACATGATACTCGAGAATACAGTTGGTGATGATGTAATTGAGTTAACAAGGACAGAAACAGGAGATGCATCCAACAGAAAGCTGATTGTAATTGTGTGGCAAAGATGAGAGAGGGCTGTAGTCATGGGACAGTCATATCCCAAATCTTCAGTTTGCAAAAGTTACTTAATCCAAACAGCAACTAAAAATGATCGGTCATCTCTTGCGTATGCCCTTTAAGATGTAATGAGATGATTGATAGGCATTCTATTGGCAAGTCCAACAATATTTCTACTCAAAGGGCTTGAACTATAACATTGTCTTGCAAAACAAGTCTTCTTTTGGGATGAAAGTTGAATGCTGACCCAGTTACCTAGTTCTGATTCTTTGCCATGGAGGAGAACCAGTTTCATGTGGAAGTCTGTCTTTGTTCCTGACCAGACTGAGTTCAGCATGCTCAGTTATTGGGGAGAAAATGTATCTGGATTTTCAGTAGTGTCCTCTGCAGATGACTTAAGGAGCAATATCGATGGGGCTTCGAAAGAAGACCCATGTACTTAGATAGTTGTGCTGTGGGAGAAGTAAAGTAGATCAAAATGGGGGTTATTTCATGGGGGTCATTTCAAAATTTCAGGGGATGCACAGAACTGCTCTGAGCAGTGGGACGGGGTGGGAAGAGGAATTGTGAATGAGAATGCTTTGCATCTCTTGTATATCACTGTGGGGTTTATTCTGAAAAAAAATCAAAATTTCGGAAAATATGAAATGTACCTCTATATTATATCGATTGTTTTTTCTAGTTTGTTTCAAATAATTCTAACCATAATTCTCAGAATTTCACATGCCTAAATTGTTTGAAAAGATTCGGTGTCAAGCTGTTCTATTCTTCATATGGTTCAGGGCTTTGCTCTAATAGCAGGGAATCATGTTACATGAAAGAGTAGAACCTATTATCTTAACAAAATGATCTTGTACTTTAGTGCCACGATAGCCATACACATCACAAAGGATCATGGCAGGATAAGGTAAAGAGAAGATGTATCTATCTAGACGCTGATGTGTCAAGAAGCACATAAAGGGAGGGAAAAGTTTGAAATCGCACTTTGATTTGTGGAGGAGATTCCTAATGAAGGTCTGTACAAACTGATGCCATAAGCTTAAATATCTCTTTGATCACTGGTCCACAACCAATGCTTAAAACATTTCTGCTTGTTCTGCCAAAGTGTTCCTTGACCTTAAAGTAACATAATTCATTATAGTTATGGCATTAACTTGCTTTAACTGTTAAAATGTCTTAAAGAAAGGTAATCCCACTGCTGCTGTTCTCTCTTCCAATAAAATGTGAGAAGTCATTTGAGGCCTAGTCATAAACAGCAGCTCAAGTTGAACCCAGAGAAAGGAACTAAATTCCAATGTGAAATAAATTGAAGAAAAATATCAATACTTCATTATTCAGACATTTCTCCTCTTAATTTTGTTGAGCCATGGTAAATGCTTTGGATTGAAACATTTTTGAACTATTGAGAGGTTTAAAGTTATTGGAAAAATTATTCTAGCTGATTCCCGTGCTTTAATATGTTGCCTCCTCACTCCCAAAATTCTGATGTGATTTTTAGCAATCAGTATCTCAAACTACAACAGCTAGTTTAATGCCATTTGAAAGCTGGAATCCGAGTTTTTTTAGATGGTAAAGCCTTGGATTCCAGTTGCACTATTTGTGATATTAGCTACTTTGATATGTCTGAATTAGAACATGGGAGCAATATAGTAATTGGAAGGGCATGTACCTGGGCTAGAAACAAATGCTAGCCCTGGTAGCTTTGGAAATATGACGATAAGCCTTTTGCTAGTTGCTTAGAACAGAAAGGCTATTGAGATGCTGGTTCAGGACTGCATACAGATTCATATCCAGTATACAATGACTTTTTGTGCTATGGATTAGATAGTATAACTTTTTTAATTCTTGGAGGACATATTTGGGAATTTTAGAGGATAAAAAATAGCTTCTTCTTGGAAGTGTAGTGCACTATATACTTCAATTCAGTTTCTTCTTGTAATTTTTCTTAGAGGAAAGTAGAGATGTTGCAAGGGAGAGGAGCATCAAATTATGTAATTCAAAAGTATAAATTGGCAAAGTTAGATGGACCATCTTTTTACCTCACAATGAAAAAAGAACACTTAATTTTATAACTGCAAAATATATTTTCATTCTTAAATCTTATAAGCATGTAAACTTAAAATAATCAATTTTGGTACACACGTGTTGGTTTTACTTATGATTACGCATTCATATAGTGCCTTAAATTTGCACTGAGACATGTTCCCATCTCTAAAGATGATTCTCTCTGGATTACAGCTACATACTACTACACTGTCAGTAGTTTTAATGCTTTTAGCAATTCTAGCTGTAAGATGCATCTAAAGGTGACCTGAAAAGGAGAAAGAAAAGGGGTTAAGCCTTTATTTACTGCCTTATTATGTATAAAAGAGGCCTGAAAATGGGATGTTGGAAGTTTTTTGTTTTCTGAAAAGTGTCTGACTTCTTAAAGCTTTAATCCCCATGCCCCATCATGCATCCATGTATAATCAAGCCTACAATCACTTTCAGTTTTCAGATTTTATAAAAGCAAAGCTAGAAATTACATAAAGCAAAAACAGAACTACTGTACATAGATTGGTGTCATTTCATATCAAGAGAATAAGTCACCAAAATACTACAGAGAAAGATAATTCAGCAGAGCCTATAGAAAATCAGATAGCATAGTAAACTCAAAACATTCCTTTGGCCAGGATATTTCCATTGACTTCAGTTGCAATTCTATGTTTCAAGGTTTTAGCAGCAGTCCTCTAAGAGCAGCATAATGAATTCCCCTGTTTCTGCCAGTTGCACTGAATACATCTCAAGTTCACACCAGATCCACGGATTATCATACTAAAATATTTAAAATTGTGGGATGTCTCCTTTGCATTTTACATATTTTCTTCTTACAGCACTTAATTTATATGGTATTGTCATATAAAACTGCACGATTTTAAAATTACCTGGGATACTAATTAAGTTGGAAGCTCCTTGAAGCAGAGTCTTATCTTTTATATGTTGGAACAGCATCTGGACCTCGGGGTGCTACTGTGTGATACAAATAATAAAAGATTGATGTGGCAGTTTAAATTCCACAGAATAACATGAATGAATGTAAATAAATCTTTTGAAGAATGTCTATTTTGAATTCACTGATACGTTATCATGTGTATAGTTTCATGCAGGTTCAGCCTTATTAGTTAAATAATCACTACTATGTTTCATATATTGTTTATTTGGAGCACTGTTTAGGCAGACAGACTTGCTATACCAAATCAGAGCAGCAATCCATCGTGTTTTGTATCTTGCCTGTCGTTCATGGTGGTGAAAATCTCTCTCATGCCCCTAACCTCTTTTATAATAACCTACATCTCAGGGAAAACTTCTTGAATTGCTGTGGTGATGTGCTCCTATCTTCAGTTATGAGTTTGGAATACTTATATCCTGGTATATGTAACTTGGTGTTATTGGTCATAAAATTACTTAGCCACACTAGCTAAGGGCATACCTGCTTTCTTGTGAATTCGTACAGGCTATAAAATGTATGAAGAAGTATTTCACTTTTTTGTAGCCATTAATTTCAGTGGTACAGGATTAATCTATTTTTAATCTATGCATCTTGTAATTTTTCATTTTCTGGTGTGTGTGTGTATACACATATGACTTGAGTTCCTGTATTTTTTTTATTATGAAATGTTTACACATAATAGATGATTTTTAGCTGTGCTTCCTCTAAATCGAAAGGGCTTTACAGAACTTAATTAACATAATATCACTATGGGCAGAGTAGTTTTCCCGTGTCAGAAAATGGAGAAAATAAAAACAGTTGTTAAGACTTAGTTCCTTAAATTTTAATCCCTTTGAGGATCTGGGCCTAAATGGCTTCCTCAAGGATGGAGAGCAAGTCAGTGGCAGATCAGGAATTAAGTCTCAGAAGTGATCAGCTGACATCTTGTGCTTATTCAGCAACCCATCTGCCTGTGTTGCTTACCTATAATTGCTCAAGGTAAACATGCCATTCCATGCTTTCCACTCAACTGGTGAAAAAACAGTTGTTTGCCAGTACACCTGAAATACCATGTCCAACTGAAACTAGAGGTAGCTTAGGTAAGAACAACAGAATTTGAAACAGCACCAATCCCCATACTATTGTAGAATATACCATGGGAGGTATGTTTCAATAGAAGTAGTCAGCACCTGTATTTTACAAGCCCTTTGAAAGTCCGTAATCAAGCTAGAGTGTTAAGTTCAGTACTGACTAGCAGTACCCCCTTTTGAATCACCCATACCACTTCCTTCTGCTAGACCCTGTAATGGTCTGACTAGATGTTAGAGCTACAGGCTAAGTTGGTGGCCTCCCATAAATGTAAAAATGTGGTACAAACAAGTAAAGTTTCCACTTGTTGGATGGAGTCTACACATGTAAAAAGTTTGGCTTTATTCTTGATACATTGCAACAATACAAATCTCAGCCTAAATTGGCTATTCCTAAGGGTGTCCCTAGAATTGCCATTGTCTCAGTCTCTTGTTCATGAGTCACAACCCTCAGCATGGTTGCAAACAGGTCCAAGGGAAGTGTGATCAGCCTCACTTTCTTTATGGCTGAATGGGAGTCCTGAATTTTTTTCCATTGTGATTAAAGGTCTAACCATAGGAAAAAAGTTGAGAACTCCCGTTCTTGTTCCTCTGCCATGGAAAAAGAAAAGGAGTAAATGTGGCACCTTAGAGACTAACAAATTTATTTGAGCATAAGCATGCATCCGATGAAGTGAGCTGTAGCTCATGAAAGCTTATGATCAAATAAATTTGTTAGTTTCTAAGGTGCCACAAGGACTCCTTTTCTTTTTGCGTGTATAGACTAACACGGCTGCTACTCTGAAATCTGCCATGGAGACATTCTGCTTGGAGCTAATAGGGGCCAGCAGCTAGCATGAGTCAGCAGTAGTTACTGATCATCTTACGAAGCAGAGTTCTAGCACCTGATCTCTAGAGTGGATCAATGGAGAAACCTAGCATCTCCACACTTTACTTGTGGGTAAATTTCTAAATATTTAACATTACTCCCCAAAATAGGAAAATCAGACTTTTTAAAAAGGCTTACACTCACACAATCAGTGTTACTAAAACTCAAACTTCCTTTCAGGAATATTGTCTGGAAGAAATAAAAAAATAATGCCCTGTAGCATACTTGACTCATGCCTGCAATGATGGGAGATGATTTTCACCTCCTAATTATCTCTAGGAAATGAGTCAGCAATAAACTAGTTACAGCTCTTGGCTGCTAGCTAAGAAATTATATTAATATTGGCTATGTTTATTTCTGCCTTCCAAAGAAAGTTATACCACATGGTTCTGAGACAAGGAGGAATGGGACAGAAGAACAAAAGTCAATTATAAAACTAATCATGTAAAAAAGGTCAGCATGTAATGTCTGTCTAAAGTAATCTGTATGAGAGATTATTATAAATCAGTGCTAGGCTTCAACGTCCTCTGGCTGCTTTTTTCAAATATACAGTACAAAGTTATTCACATAGGAATCATTCACGTCAAACTAGTGGACCAACATCAACTGCAGAAAGAGACAGGTATACAGTAATTGATGACAGTGCATCCATTCACAAAAACTCCATCTATGCTTGGAAGTTAAGTCCCTGATTTTGCAAACATTTATGCACGTATATTTAACTGAAGTGAATGGAATTGCTTGCATGTTTAAAATAAAGCACAGTAACATGCATAAGTATTTATAGGAGCAGAGCCTAACCCTATTGCAGGAAGTGGTTGTGAGCAACAGATCTTAGTGTATTGATACTGAAAATGATTTACTCACTAGTAGGAATGGGACAATACTGGGTTCAGCACCGCAACAGAAAGTTCATCTTCTAAGTCTATTTTGCTTTGAAAGAAACAAGATGTACCACGTCTTGGAACATTTTACTGCTTTTATAAAATGGGAATGACTGCAGTAAAAATATTTTTTTAAAAAGCAAATTTTTTTCTAATATTTCAAAAAAGTATTTTAAGGATCACAAGGAACAGGTGTATTTGTGACCTTTAAAGGAAGATTTCAGTAGTTTAGAAAAGTTTTGTGTGTGCTATGGGCAGAAGTAGGAATCCTGAGGCATATGAACTGATAGAAAAATAGTATTTTTGGTATTTTTCATTGTTTCTGGGGGGGTTTCTGAAGTGAGTGATATTTGATTGGCTCAGTTGGATTAACTATAAACATCTTTTTGTACATTGCAAAACAGTGGAAGACTAACAAGCATTGAGTGAGTCTGACAGTGCAGGCAGGAGCTGGGATATGCTAGCTGCATGTCTCCAAATGTTTTTCATGTTGGATTGGAATTACTGGCCTATTGCAATCTCCATCTCACCTGAGCAGGCTGCTAGTATTGCAGAATCACTCCAAATTATGCTATTGTTTTGTGAGGTTGGCAATGGAGGACTAGCATGAAACTACCAAACTAATTTATTTGTGACCTGCCCCAAGTCTTCAGCAATAAATGTATGTACTAATCCATAATGCATTTGCCCAAATTCTGCCCTTAGGTTATGCACATGTAAATCCTACTGGCTACAATGGGAGTTGCACATGTCTAGCTGACAGCAGAATTTGGCACATTATCTTTTTTTGTAAGCTGTGAAGGCTATGTCTGCTGGTGCACTAGTATACTTTACTTTTGGCATTCATATGGAATACTGGTTCTCAACCTGCGGCCCAATCAGCACACAACTGCGGCCCATGTGACATCCTTAGGGCCATACAGATAGTATTGGATCTGGCCCACAAGGGTAATTAGGTTGAGAACCACTGATCTAGAATAATGTACTCTGTTGAGGAAGGCACATAGATCAGATAGGTATGACTGATTTAATAACGGACCCTTAAAGATCCCAAATTCAGCCCAACGGTAATAAGGAATATTCCTTCTGTACATTACAGTGCCATAGTTTGCAAGGTTTATATCATAAAGAGCAAATTGTCTAACAAACTGCCAAGTAAATAAAGCAATCAACATGCAGCTGTCTTTTATGGTCAGGCAAGCTGATGACTCAATCACATCAAAATAGCTACAGAGACTAATCAACCATACTATAAAAAGACAAATGCTAACATGAATAAACATACAAATATGCAGCGACATTGGTATATGTACATGCTGCTTTTTTAAAAAGTGAATTCAGGCTGAGATTTTCAAAGGAGCCTAAGGAAGATAGGTGCTTAACTTCCTTAGGCTCCTTTGAAAATCTAACACCTTAATGCTTGTTTAAGGTGCTGGATGTATTGGATAGCTCTGGACACAGAAGTCCCCGAGCCACAGGACCGATAGAGCCAAAGCCAACTTTAGAGGCTTTCCTCCCAGATTTTGAAGACCTAGAAATGTCCAGGATAGTCTCATGGGGGGTGGGGGAGGGCATCAGGGTAGGAAGAGTTGCTACTCCTTTCTTGAGAAATTAAACCAATTGTGAGGGCAAAATGTTTGTCATATTCCTGAATATCAAAGGTTATTCATGGACCCCCTAGAGTTGTCTGGCATTGGCCATTGAGACCTACAGCCATGAGTCTCTCTGTTTCTGAGGAAACCCAAGACCAATTTGTGGCTGTGGGGAAGGTGTCTCCCAAGTTGCTGCTAGCACAGGACACCACTAACTTCCTTTCTCACATGGACAAAGCTTGAAATGGTAATGCCACTTTTCTTCCTCTCTGACCTCTGCCCTGTAAGCAATGATGTGATCATAGTAGACAGGATATGTTATATTCTGGAAAAGGGAAGAAATTCTTTTTGCAATGCCAAGAATGCTAAGGTCTGCTCTGGGTACACCACAGCCAGTAGCAACGCAAGTTTCCCTGTATTGTGCTTCAGACTTTTTCTGGAGGGATATCTCTAGGAGCGAGATGGAAGTTTACTATTCCTTTGCCTTGCTAATGAATTAAGACTGCCTGTAGGTGTATTAGGTTTTGTCATGTATATTAGTCTATTAGGAATTTGACTGAGACTGTCAACTCATTTCACATACGCCACAGAACAGCTGACATAAAAATTAAGAGCAATTTTTTTTAAAGTACAACAGAAGCAGGAAGCCTGTGAAACAATCAGTGGGGCCACTGAATAATTGAGGTGCTCAAGAAAGCACCTAAGGAAGACAAGGCTGTTGCAGAAAAGCTAAATGAATTCTTTGCATCGGTCTTCACGGCTGAGGTTGTGAGGAAGATTCCCGCACCAGAACCATTGTTTTTAGGTGATAAATCCTGAGGAACTGTCCCAGATTGAGGTGTCATTAGAAGAAGTTCTGGAAAAAATTAATAAATTAAACAGTAGTAAGTCACCAGGTGCATATGGTATTCAGCCAAGAGTTCTGAAGGAACTCAAATATGAAATTGCAGAACTATTAACTGTGTTTTTAGCCTATTGCTTAAATTATCCTCTCTAGAAGATGTCTGGAGGATAGCTAATGTAATTCTGCTTTTTAAAAATTGCTCCAGAGGGAATCCTGGCAATTACAGGTTGGTATACCTAACCTCAGTACCAGGCAAACTGATTGAAACTATGGTAGAGAACTAGGGTTGCCAATTTCAGTTGCATATATTCCTGGAGGTTTCATCACATGACATGATCATGAATTAAAAATTAATCTTTACTTCCTGGAGACTCCAGGACAATCCTGGAGGCTTGGCAACCCTATAGAGAACAATTATCAGACACAGAGATTAACATGGGTATGTTGGGGAAGAGTCAACATGGCTTTTGTAAAGGGAAATCATACTTCACCACTCTATCAGAATTCTTTAAAAGTGTCAACAAGATACAAGTGATTTTCCAGCTGCTCTATTCTGTGTCAGGAATACAGCATTAAGAACATTGCCCTGTCACCACTAGCTGAAGCAAGCGAAAGATTGAAATTTAACTTCTTTAAATGAGTAAAAATGGAGTGGTGACAGTGAACCATAATGTTAAGATGCACATAAGTATGTAATTGTTTATAGTTATAAGGGTTTACTAATTAATAAAGATAGTCTTGAGCAATTTCAGCCAGGGATAACAAGATGGTGGATACAGGGAATTACAGCCAGAGAAACTAAAATGGTAGTCTTGGAGCAATTTGGCCAATACCAAACAAGCAGGCTGAGGTGAGATAAAGATCACTCCAAAAACTGAAGGGAGGGGTCAGTTGAGTATGGCTCAGCTTTCCAAACAGGTTTTGCTTTGATTGACAGATGAGTTTAGAATCTGTGATTGGTCCATAAGAACAGACCAATCAGGGAAGGCTTAAAGATGATTGGTGGATGGGTATGTTAATGATAAAGATGGAAGACAGAACCAATCAGAATAGGCTACAAATCTGTATATCAGGCAGGAGCTGACAGGCTGTGGGAAACAGTTATTGCTGTCATGATGATAGTATGATAGATGATAGTATGAAAACAAATCAACTTTGAGAAAATCAAGAGCTGAAATCACTAAAGAAAGACAAAGTACTTAGTGCAGTAGTAGACAGAGTAGAAGGAACTGTTGACAAGAGGGACAGAAGACTACAGAGAAGTAAACATGATGACTCCCGCATAAGGAATAATTAGAGTGTATGAATGCATATGTCTGGGATAATAAAGTTGGATGTTTGTGTATGTACATTTGATTGTTATATATAGTCTAAATAAGAACTTGCTGTCAGCATCCTGCATGTGACTGACCATCACATGTGGAATATAACTACTTAAAGCTATTTCCTATTGTATAAAATTGCAATGTTGGGGTACTTTAATATGTGTATGTGCTAAGGAAACTTATTTTGCCTTTTTAATGTATGCCTTTTGAAAGACTATATGATGATTTAGATGTACTGTATTAAGACCTATTGTGTCAAATAAACGTTACTTTTGTTTTTCAAAGATTGCTACCTAAGTGTGAATCCTTTTGAGCAGAAAGCTGTAGCCATTTTCTCTCAAGGGCTAATAGTTAGTTTGTTCTGGGGAGTTTTCCCAAAGGCCAGAAGAAAAACCCTAGCAATTCCTCTAGGGCTGTCCCCCCTCCCCCTTTTACCAACCAGACAAACTGAGGATTGAGTTAATAATCTAGGCAGGCCATTGTGGGGGTGCCTTGAATCTTGTTTTTGGTGGTGACAAAGGTGATCCAGTTCATATATTGTACTTGGACTGTCAGAAAGCCTTTGGCAAGGTCCCTCACCAAAGGCCCTTAAGCAAAGTAAGCACTCATGAGATAAGGTAGAAGATCCTCTCAAGGATCAGTAACTAGTTAAACAATAGGAAACAAAGGATAGGAATAAATGGTAATTTTTCAGAATGGAAAAAGATGTAAATAGCAAAGTCCCCCGCTACCTGTGCTTGTCAACATATTTATAAATGACCTGGAAAAGGGGGTGAATAGTAAGGTGGCAAAGTTTGCAAACAATACAAAATTACTCAACATAGTTAAGCCCAAAGCTGACCCTGAAGAGTTACAAAGGGATCTCCTAAAACTGGGTAACAAAATATCAGATGAAATTCAATGTTGCTAAGTGCAAAGTAAAACACATTGAGGAAAAAAAAAATCCTAACTATACATTAGCTGTTACCATTCAAGAATGAGATTTTTGGAGTGTTTTTGTGGACAGTTCTCTGAAAATATCTGCTCAGTGTGTAGCAGCAGTCAAAAAAGTTCCCAATCTTAGGAAAGGGATAGGTAAGACTGAAAATATGACACTATATAAACCCATGGTACTCCCTCACCTTGAGTACTGCATCCAGTTATGGTTGCCCCATATCAAAAATAATATAATTAACAAATGGTACAGAATAGGAAAACCAAAAATGGTTAGGGGTATGAAACAGCTTCCATACAAGGAAAAATTAAAAAGATTGGGATTGTTCCATAGCAATCTCTTCTCTAAAATTGGGGGAATATGATAGAGGTCTATAAAATCATGAATGGTGTGGAGAAAGGGAATAGGAAATTCTTATGTATCCCTTCAAATAACATAAGAACTAGGGCCACCCTATGAACTTAATAGGCATCAAGTTTAAAACCAACAAAAGGAAGTACTTCACACAATGCACAGTCAACCTATGGAACTCATTGCCTGTGGATGTCGTGAAGGCCAAAAGTATAACTGTTTTCAAAAAGAATTAGATAATATCAGGGAGAATATGTGCATCAATGGCTATTAACCAAGATGTTTAGGGACACAATCCCATGCTCTGGGTGTCCCTAAACCTCTGATTGCCAGAAGGTATGACTGGGACAGATCACTCCAAATTGCCCTGTTCTGTTCATTCCTTCTGATGCATCTGGCACTGGCCACTATCAGAAGACTGGATACTTGGCTGGATGGACTATTGGTCTGACCCAATACGGCCAGTCTTTTATGTTTTTATGATGGTAATTATTTTGTTCAAAACTACCAATGGCTGGATGTGGACTAATGGATGATTCTTTAGTCCAGGGGTCTCAAACTCACAGCCTGTGGATCATCTGCAGCCTGCAAGCCTCCCCAGTGTGGCCCATGGGGCTCTAGCAGTTTTGGGGCCAGGTCTCTCCCTTGGCCCCACTTGCCACCCCTGCAGCCCAGGGGCAGGGCGGGGCTGTGCCTCTGTGTGTTGCACCCACCCCGAGCACCCCTATGGCCAATGGGACGCTGTGGGGGTGGTGCCTCGGGGTAGCAGCGCGCGAAGACCCCCTGGCCCGCCCCACCTTGGAGCTGCAGGTAAGCACTGCACCCTCCCACCCCCAGCCCAGAGCCTGCACCCCCTTCCCGTTCCCACACACCCACTCCTGCCCCCAAACTCCATCCTGGAGCCTGCACCTCAGATCCCCTCCTCCACGCAAACTCCCTTCCAGAGCCTTAGGCGGGGGTGTGGATGTGTGTGTGTAGTTTTGGGCAGCATGAGTGACATTATTTGCCCGCTTGGGAGGATTTGAAGACTGGCACTGGCCCTAAGGTAAGTTGAGTTTGAGACCCCTGCTTTAGTCCTTTCTCATTGAGTCCTACACAATATCTTGTTTGAATTATCTAAATATATATTTGAAATAGTATTTGTAACTATGGCTAAGTCACATTGCTTCAGTCATTTAAAGACAAAGACTATTAAATAAATATATATACTGTAGAGCATAATCCTGCATCTGCCAAGAGAGAAGGGCTAGGTGACTTGACAGGTAATTTTGTTTCCATCTCATTCTTATCCTGAGAGAAAGTGCTAAAGAAAGTCCTATCATGCTGACCAATTTCATGGTTTATTTAGTACAGCCATACTTTTTTTGGGTATTAATTATGTGATCAAATACCAAATAGGAGTGTTTGATTACTGAATGCAAATTCAATGTCACGAGCTACAAAACAAAACAAAACAAAAACTGAATATTGTCACACTTGAGAATTTTACATAATTTAAGTGGAGATTAGTTCCTTAAAGCTGTGCATTCTTCTTGTGAATTCTGGGAAGTATGAAACAACAAAGCTTTATTCCCATGACTTATGTTTTTCAAACTTTATCCGGTACTCTGCAGTTGTATTATTTATTCAGTGTGTACATTTTCTGCTGTTTCTATTCACTTTTTTCTGTATTGTAGTTCTTGATAATGGCACTGCAAAGCTCCATTCCTCCCTTACATTTATTCACTCAAGAAGTAAATGTTCCATTTTATTATTGTTTATTTTCGTTAATTTCTGTTAGCAACCTCCAGTGTGCCAAAACAAATAGTAGGCTCCTGGCCCTGATCTTACACTCTAAAAAGCCAATAGTCAGGCTCGGGGGAAGGAGTACAACATAGGAGCAAAGTGATCACATGGTGGTTGGCCATGTCCTGATAATTAATATTATTTTTAATATAAATCTGTATCGAGACTATCCCCAAATACATTACATCTCCCATCAGGACCGTGGGGGAGATAGGCAGGGACACCAGGCCCCTGCTAGCTGTCTGGGGGGCAGGGAGCCCAGACCCTCCCCATCATCCTTGGGGAAGGGAAGAGTCCAGCCCCCGCCTCAGCCAGAGGCAGCACAGCAAGTCCCCCGTCCCTGCGGCGGGCTGGGGCTCTCCTCGCCCTCTGCCCCCAGCGGCAGCCTGCCGCAGGGGCGGGGCTTTTCCGGTTGCGAGGCCCCAGGCGGGAGGCAGGTGAGGGCATGCGGGGCGGGGGAGCGGGTCTCTGCCCTCACTAAAGATGGCTCCGGCGGCTACCGGGGCCGGACCACGTGGGGGCCGAAGCGGGTTGCGGCGCGGGACATGGAGCCGGGGCGACTGGAGAAGTTCCCGAGCCCGGGCAGGGGCAGCGGCCTCCGCGCTCTGAAGCGGGCGCGGCCCGGCGAGCTGCTATCTCGGGCCGAACCCTTCGCCTGCACCGTCACCAAGCAGCGCCTGGGCGGCGTGTGCGAGCGCTGCCTGCGCAGGTACCGAGCCGGGCCCGCTCCTCCGGCAGCCCCCAGCCGCCCTTCCCGCCCGCCCGCGTCCCCGCCCGCTGCCCCTCCCCGCTCTGGGAGGGCTTCCCCGCAAACCCACCCACCCGCTCCTGCCCCTGCTGGAGCCGCGTGCGGCGGGGCCTGCCCTGCGCGGGGCCACCCGGGGGCGCCCCGCGCCGCGCGTTACAGACCCATAGACCACCCCCGAGCCCGGCTCCCCGCCGCTGCGCGCCCGCAGCCCGGGTTTTTGGTCATTCGGAGTCTGTATCTAGCGCCGGGCGGGCAGGGACGGGCACTGCCGTGCTGAGTTGTGCTATTGGCCAGTCATAACGCCAGAAGGGAGGGGACGGCAGTGACACAGGGTGAGGGGAAGAGCAGGGGTAAGGGGAGGATGAGATTTATGTCTAGGCTTGGCAGAATTGGATTGTTTTTTTAAGATAAAAATAAACATCGATCTCCCATAAAAATTAAGCAGTTCCCCCTGATTTTTTACCAATTCAAATGTTCATAGATATGGGAAATTAGGGAGGGGGCAAACAGTAGGGCGTGTCTGACAATAATTATTTAATATGCATCGTTGGGATTATGCTTTCCAATGTGCATTACTTTGCATGTATCAACATTAAATTTCATTTTCCAGTTTGTCACCCAGTCATCCAGTTTTGAGAGATCCTTTTGTAGCTCTTCGCAATCTGCCTGGTTCTTAACTGTAGTAATTTTGTTTCATCCGCTAATTTTGCCACCTCACTGTTTACTCCTTTTTCCAGATAATTTATGGATATGTTGGATAGGACTGGTCCAAGAACAGACCGCTGGAGGACACCACTATTTACCTCTCTCCACTCTGAAAACTGACCATTTATACCAACCCTTTGTTTCCTATCTTTTAACCAGTTACCAATCCATGAGAACACCTTCCCTCTTATTCCACGGCAGCTTACTTTGTGTAAGAGCCTTTGGTGAGGGACCTTGTCAAAGGCTTTCTGAAAATCTAAGTACACTAAATCCACTGGATCCCCTTGGTCCACATGTATGTTGACCCCTCAAAGAATTCTAGTAGATTGGTGAGGCATGATTTCCCTTTACTAAGACTATGTTGACTCTTCCTCAACAAATTATGTTCATCTATATGTTTGACAATATTGTTCTTTATTATAGTTTCAACCATTTTGCCTGGTACTAAAGTCAGGCTTACAGGCCTGTAATTGCCGGGATCACCTCTGGAGCCCTTTTTAAAAATTGGCATCACATTAGCTATCCTCCAGTCATCTGGTACAGAAGCTGATTTAAATGATAGCTTACAGACTACAGTTTGTAGTTCTGCAATTTCACGTTTGAGTTCCTTCAGAACTCTTGGGTGAATACCATCTGGTCCTGGTGACTTATTGCTGTTTAGTTTAACAATTTGTTCCAAAATCACCTCTAATGATACCTCAATCTGGGACAGTTCCTCAGATCTGTCACCTAAAAAGAATGGCTCAGGTTTGGGAATCTCCCTCACATCCTCAGTGGTGAAGACCGATGCAAAGAATTCCTTTAGTTTCTCTGCAATGGCCTTATCGTCCTTGTCCAGTGGCCCACTGGTTGTTCAGCAGGCTTCCTGCTTTTGATGTTCAGTACTTTTAGAAAAAAAAATATTATGTTGAAATCAATGTTTATTGATGTTTACTAACAAAAATTTAATACTGCCAAGCCAATTTATAACCATATCTCTCAAATGTCCCTCATTTCAACCTCAAAGTATCTACGATCCATACAGATTACATGTCCCCTCACTTTTATAGTGAAATTATTTACATCAAAAGTAGAGTCATGAAAATGAGATTATAGAAAGAGTTGTACACACTGAGGTACAACTTTTCATACATTAATGTATTATTTTGTGTGTCTGATTTTGAGCATAGGCGCCGACTCCGTGGGTGCTCCGGGGCTGGAGCACCCACGGGGAAAAATTGGTGGGTGCTCTGCACCCACTGGCAGCTCCCCACCGCAGCTTGCCTCCACTCTGGCTCCTCCCCTGAGTGCACCTTCCCCTCTTCTCCCCCTAGCTCCCAGCGCTTCCCGCTGTGAAACAGCTGTTTTGTGGTGGCAAGCACTTTGGGGAAGGGGTTGGAATGGGGGCAGAGCTGGAGGGGGCAGGGCAAGGGTGGAGTCGGGGCAGTGGGGGTTGAGCATGCACCGGCGCCGGGAAAAGTTGGCACCTATTATTTTGAGTATATGTCATAACTTCTGGCCCAAATTTGGACCTTGATAGGTTGAGAACTGAGAAGAATGATTACAGTAGTAATCAGTTATGATATGTTTCTAACATACACATCTTGTCAGTTCCTTTTTTCTTTTAATTATGAGGTTTTTGTCGTCCATATGC
Organism: Lepidochelys kempii; assembly: GCF_965140285.1. Taxonomy (NCBI): domain Eukaryota; kingdom Metazoa; phylum Chordata; order Testudines; family Cheloniidae; genus Lepidochelys; species Lepidochelys kempii. The sequence goes on along the minus strand of NC_136382.1, from coordinate 143,146,219 downwards.
ACTTGGGTGCACTCATAATGCTTTAAACCCCCTCCAACTTTCTGCATTTTGATTATAGTAATCAGTTAGGAAAGCAAACAAACAACCTGGTAATTTATTTATACTGGTTATTTTAAGAGTAAGCCTTCCCCTCATTTTTATGAATTGATTTAATTCTGTTCTCATGTTTCCATCTGTTCCTCGTCAGTTTTAGTCTGGAGAGTCTGGGAGACTAATGGACAAGATTAGTGTTGCTGGATTCAATGACAAGTGAAAAGCCTGGTTCATAAACTGCTCCAAAGTGAAGGATTTTCTAGCTGGAGTTGATGGCTTGAGAAACAGGTTATCAGTAAATGAGCTATTTTAAAAGATGTAGGTATCAAACTACTCTTGGATAGACTGGATGTTTCCTTAATTTCCATTAATCTATCAAAAGATTGTAAATCCAGGCCCAGCCCAGGGATGAGCTCTGCTTTGGGTGCATAGGTCTGCCCACATGGAACTTACTACGGGATCAGATTCCAAGTTACTGTGGAGAGCCCACCAAAATGCCTCCTTGGCGTCGGAATTCTAGAACTTGTTCTTTCACTGCAGAGCCTGAATAATTATGTGCACTTCACAATGCTGTTTTAGTGGGACTGCACCACCATTATTAGGAGAACCAGTATCCTTGCCTCCGTTTTCTAGATGGGGTATTTGAGGTACAGAAACTTTGTATCTCACAAAGGTACAAAGAAAGTATGTGGCAAAGATCGAAACTGAGCTCTACTCTCTGAGGTAGCTGGTGTATGTCTTATTCACTAGACTAACAGTTATTAAACTTGAAAATAATTTTAAAAAATTGTGACGTGAATTGGTGGAGTATCAAGCTCAAATACCAGTTTGGGGACCCCTGCACTAGACGGCTGGCACCTTTTATGTAGATTGTTTCAAGTCTCTGTACCTAGGGAAATTATAGAATTTGGGCTAATAGGTCCAAATTTTCAAAAGTACCTAGTGATTTTGGGTGCCCAAGTAGACACACATTAAATTGGCCTGATTTTCAAAATGTATTGAGCACCTGCCCTTTGAAAATCAAGTCCCTTTAAGGTGTCTCAGATTCAAAAAATCATTGAAAATTTATGCCAGAATGCATGGCTGCCTTTGTAAAACACTGTGAGATCTGCACATGAAAAAGCACAAGGTAAATGCAAAAATCTTTATTAGCTGCATTTTTCGGATTGGGTAAGTGAGGCTCAGGGAAGTTGAATGACTTGGCTGGAAGGCACTGCTGCCTAGTGAGTTAGACATTTCCTGTAGAGCTGAATACACCTCTCTTTTAGTCTTGGATCTGATGCATAATTTTGCTGTTACTTCTTAGCTGAATAAGCAACCTGGGGAGCTGAGGATCTTTAATGGTTGTATGAAATAAATAACCACACCTCCTCAATAAGAGCTTTTCTCTTCTGGACAGAAGAGAGTCTCATGTTGTTTATGAGAAGGACTTTGGAAGTGGGCTTGATATTGAGTCATCCCCTTCTTTGGAAAATTCCTTGTTGTTAAAATTCAACAAAACTAAAATTCCTTTGAACTCTTATGATACTTTAACTGTGCCATGACTGGCGCACATATTGCATTTTCTTCCAACCCTTCTTGTAGCCTAATCAGTTATTTGTTGAGATGCAATATGCACTTTTTACAGATAACAGGGAGCTACTTAGAGTTAGTTAAGAAGGTACATTTGGTGGGTTTTAATTAATACAGACAAATATAATTGAAATCATAGGAAAATTAGTCTATAAGATAAGTACAGTAAAGTGGTTTCCTTCATTGTTTATACTTAGAACTTTACAGAGACCATTGAAAACAGAGAGATAAGGAAAAGTAAAGGGAATTCATCAGAAGGGTGGTCCTGATTAAGTTTAAACCATCTCAGGGACCTGACAAACCCGAGAATAGGGAATTAAATTGAATATGTTATACCCCAACTTTATGTAACCTTCCGGATATATAGCCATATCTGATCGAGTTCCATGTCTGTAACAAGATTAAAACCTGTCCATTATTCACATTTGGCATTTCAGCTTTCCATAGCTACAACTTTAATTATGAATATTGATAAAGTACACGATACATTTCTTAATAATTCCTGTATTTTATAGTAGGCTAACCACCTAATAACCAGATTGCTAAAGCCCCCGCTCCCTGAACTCGCTTTTTGTGGAATTCTGCCGTGTACTGTACTTTTTTTGTGGTCACTTAGATTCATAGATATTAAGGTCAGAAGTGTCCATTAAGGTCATCTAGTCCGACCTCCTGCACAACGCAGGCCACAGAATCTCACCCACCCACTCCTGCGAAAAGCCTCTCACCTATGTCTGAACTATTGAAGTCCTCAAATCGTGGTTTAAAGACTTCAAGGAGCAGAGAATCCTCCAGAAAGTGACCCGTGCCCCATGCTACAGAGGAAGGCAAAAAACCTCCAGGGCCTCTTCCAATCTGCCCTGGGGGAAAATTCCTTCCCTACGCCAAATATGGCAATCAGCTAAACCCTGAGCATATGGACAAGATTCACCAGCCAGATACCCAGGAAAGAATTTTCTGTAATAACTCAGATCCCACCCCATCTAACATCCTATCACAGGCCATTGGGCCTATTTACCATGACTATTTAAAGATCAATTAATTGCCAAAATCATGTTATCCCATCATACCATCTCCTCCATAAACTTATTGTGTTTAATCTTAAAGCCAGATAGGTCTTTTGCCCCCACTGCTTCCCTTGGAAGGCTGTTCCAAAGCTTCACTCCTCTGATGGTTAGAAACCATCGTCTAATTTCAAGTCTAAACTTCCCGATGACCAGTTTATATCCATTTGTTCTTGTGTCCACATTGGTACTGAGCTTAAATAATTCCTCTCCCTCTCCGGTATTTATCCCTCTGATATATTTATAGAGAGCAATCATATCTCCCCTCAACGTTCTTTTGGTTAGGCTAAACAAGCCAAGCTCCTTGAATCTCCTTTCATAAGACAGATTTTTCATTCCTCGGATCATCCTAGTAGCCCTTCTCTGTACCTGTTCCAGTTTGAATTCATCCTTCTTAAACATGGGAGACCAGAACTGCACACAGTATTCCAGGTGAGGTCTCACCAGTGCCTTGTATAACGGTACTAACACCTCCTTATCTCTACTGGAAATACCTCGCCTGATGCATCCCAGGACCGCATTAGTTTTTTTCATGGCGATATCCCATTGGCAGCTCATAGTCATCCTATGATCAACCAATACTCCGAGGTCCTTCTCCTCCTCCGTTACTTCCAGTTGATGAGTCCCCAGCTTATAACTAAAATTCTTGTTATTAATCCCTAAATGCATGACCTTGCACTTCTCGCTATTAAATTTCATCCTATTACTATTACTCCAGTTTACAAGGTCATCCAAAATCTTCCTGTATGGTATCCCGGTCTCTCTCTAAATTGGCAATACGTCCCAGCTTTGTATCATCCGCAAACTTTATTCGCACATTCCCACTTTTTGTGCCGAGGTCAGTAATAAAAAGATTAAATAAGATTGGTCCCCAAACTGATCCCTGAGGAACTTCACGGGTAACCTCCCTCCAGCCTGACAGTTCACCTTTCAGTAGGACCTGCTGTAGTCTCCCTGTTAACCAATTCCTTATCCACCTTTCAATTTGTCTTCTCAGAAGGAGTGTGCAGAATTTATGACCTAGGATTATCTCAGTACACCTACAAGATTTCAGCTAAATCCCAGCCTTTAGCATAACTATTCCCACAAGGCCTCATACCAATACAACAGGCCCATAATTATAATAAGCATAATAACCCAGTTATATGTTCTTCTCACTGTTAAACTTAGAGGAGAAATTATGTTACTCAAAATATAAACCTTCCAAGATCAGGTCAGGCTCAATGGTCAACATTCTGCTTGATAGGAAAGTTCCAAAGCAGTTTGGGGGTGGGAGGAGGAGGTTGCACACATAGTGAATCTTGGACTTTACAGACCAGAGACGTTCTCCCAGTTGTTTGGCCCGAGATTTGCTTGAACTGACCCTGATAGGAAGTCCTTTGTTTGTAACAGCAATACCATCTTTCTGCCACCTGCCTTTTTTACACTGATTATGCCTGTTTACACCATTCTGCCAAGCAGAACAAGAAACGATAATGTGGTTGGTTTGTCTCTCTTGGCTTCTGTAATTACAGGCTGTTGTGTGGTATGTGCTTGAGAAAATCCAGTGAAACTGCTTGAGATTTCAAAGTATAAAACATCATTAACAACTGCTGCTTGGAGCAGCTACTCCTGGAACCCAAAAGGGGAGGGGCAATTCTTGATTTAGTCCTAAGTGGCACACGCAATCTGGTCCAAGGGGTGAATGTAGCTGAACCTCTTGGTAATAGTGATCAATATATAATTACATTTAACATGCTTGCAGAGGAAAAAACCTGAAGAAACCCACCACAGTAGCATTTAATTAGAAAAGGGGGAACTATACAAAAATTAGTGGGCTAATTAAAAGGAATGGTCACGAGTGAAATGCCTGAAAGCTGCATGGAAACTTTTTTAAAAATACCATAATAGAGGTTCAAACTATATGTATATCCCAAATATAGGAAAGAAATAGTAAGAGGACTAAAAGAATGCCACCATGGCTAAACAACAGAGTAAAAGAGGCAGAGACAAAAAGGCATCCTTTAAAAACTGGAAGTCAAATCCTACTGAGGAAAATAGAAAGGAACATAAAACTCTGGCAAGTCAAGTGTAAAAGTATAGTTAGGCAGGCCAAAAAAGAACTAGCTAAAGATACAAAAAAAAAACAGCAAAATATTTTTTACATACATCAGAAGCAGGAAGTCTGCCAAACAAATCAGTGGGGCCACTAGATGATCAAGGTACCCTAACCCTATGAAGTGAGCTGTAGCTCACGAAAGCTTAAGCTCAAATAAATTGGTTAATCTCTAAGCATAAGCAAGTACTTCTTCACACAACACACAGTTGACCTGTGAAACTTGTTGCCAGGGGATGTTGCAAAGGTCAACAGTATAACTGGGTTAAAAAAAAATTAAATAAGTCGGTGGAAGATGTGTCCATCAATAGCTATTAGCCAAAATGATCAGGGATGCAACCCAATGCCCTGTGTGTTCCTAAACCTCTGACTGCCAGACAGTGAGACTGGACAAAAGGGGATGGATTGCTTGATAAATTGCCCTGTTCTGTTTATTCCCTCTGAAGGATCTGGCACTGGCCACTGTCTGAAGAAAGGATACTGGTTTAGATGGACCATTGTTCTGATAGAATATGGCTGTTCTTATGTTTATGTTCTAACTAACATGACATAATTTCCCAATGTAGGCAGACATGTTTATGTATGAAGGTAAACATGGCAGTTATGGGTACAATGAGTGAAGAGGATGGATTGTAGTACAATAATGCTCACTTCTGAAAATATGTGTAATTTGCAGAAGGCATATAACTCTGACCCCTGATCTGGTGGAATAAGGGCAGAAGGGGAAAAAACCCTAAAGCAACAACCGTAAAAGATCTTATACATATTGTTTCTGCTTGAGGTCTTCTATATCTCATTTTTTGTGTGGGCCATAAACAAATGTAATAGCATTGGAGGTAGACTGAATTTTGGTCACACTCAGTGGAGAGAAGCATACTACACAGAAGCTTGTAAATCCGATGGGGCAGAAGCTGGAAAATCCTATGGGAAAAATCGCCCCCTTTGCTTCTGCGAGGAGAGGAGACCCAGATTTAGTAAATGGGATCTGGGTGTGCACGGGAGAAGGGGAAGAACACAAGCTCTATGCCCTACTGCACAGTGAACTCTCTCCTGAGGAGGCATAGAGGTGGTGTCAGCTGGGGAGGCACTAGCAGCAGCATTTCTCCCAGAGGGGCTGTGCCACTATGGAATCCAGGGCTGAGGTCATGAAGTAGTGCTGAGTCACAGGGCCTCTGCACAGTTGGTACTGGCCTCCGCAGATCTGAGGTACACACTGTGACGGGTTGGATCACAGAAACCCCCTGGGAGTTGCCACCTGATGTGCCAAGATTACTTCTGCTCCTGCTTTCCTGCCCTGTCAGCTTAGGACTTCAGTGCCCTGCCTGGTTGGAGCCAGACCCGCTAGCTTGCTGCAAACCCAGACCTAGATCTGAACCACCTCCCCTAACAGCTGTGGGCTTAACTGAAAGCAGCTTACAGAAGTGTTCCTGTCTTTAACACTCAGGTGCCCAACTCCCAATGGGATCCAAACCCTAATTAAATCCGTTTTACTCTGTATAAAGCTTATACAGAGTAAAACTCATGAATTGTTCGCCCTCTATAACACTGATAGAGAGAGATGCACAGCTGTTAATACATACTCTGGGTTAATTAATAAGTAAAGTGATTTTATTAAATACAGAAAGTAAGATTTAAGTGATTCCAAGTAGTAACAGACAGAACAAAGTGAATTACCAAGCAAAATAAAACAAAACACGCAAGTCTAAGTCTAGTACAGTAATAAAAACTGAATATAGATAAAATCTCACCCTTAGAGATGTTTCAATAAGTTTCTTTCATAGACCGGACACCTTTCTAGTCTGGGCACAATCCTTTCCCCTGGTACAGCCCTTGTTATAGCTCAGGTGGTAGCTAGGGGATTCCTCATGATGGCTGCCTCTCTTTGTTCCGTTCTACTCTCTTATATATCTTTTGCACAAGGCAGGAATCCTTTGTCCCTCTGGGTTCCCACCCCTCCTTCTCAGTGGAAAAGCACCAGGTTAAAGATGGATTCCAGTTCAGTGACATGATCACATGTCACTGTAAGACTTCATTACTCACTTCCCAGCACACAGGTATACAGGAAGACTTACAAGTAAAACAGAGCCATCTACAGTCAATTGTTCTGGTTAATGGGAGCCATCAAGATTCCAAACCACCATTAATGGCCCACACTTTGCATAATTACAGTAGGCCCTCAGAGTTATATTTCATATTTCTAGTTTCAGATACAAGAGTGATACATTTATACAAATAGGATGACCACACTCAGTAGACTATAAGCTTTGTAATGATACCTTACAAGAGACCTTTTGCTTGAAGCATATTTCAGTTAATTATATTCAAACTCATTAGCATATTTTCGTAAAATCATATAGAGTGCAAGGTCACACACACACCTTAGGGTGTGATTTGTGGATTTAAAGGGCAGTCACCCTGACAGGATGGGCAACCCTTCTGCTTGACAAAACATGTAGTAAATTTCATGAGTGTGAATTGGTGGAATTTTCTGCCTCCTGTCTGTATTTATCCTGAGTCAGGGATTGAACCCCGGTTTTATTTGCTGAGGTCTGACACAAATAGCCCCTTCTATTCTCTTTCTCTTCCACCTCCCCACCCCCAACAAAAACTAGCAAACCCAAAAGCTACCTGTATGTTTCTAAAAAGGCCATTGCTGTATGATTTTTCCAGCCTTAGCCATATAAACTGGGGAACTATCTGATCTTCTGTTATTTCCAGGCCAATCATTATCTTTTTGTCAATTTTAGTTCCTGAAATGGTTGTGGTTAGGAAACAAAAAAGCATGTGTGATGTTTTGGCTTTAAGAATTGTGATAAGAACATAGGACCAATGGTCCATCTAGCTCAGTATCCTGTCTTCTGACTGTAGTTGGTGCCATGTGCTTCAGAGGGAATGAACAGAACAGGGCAATTTATTGTGTGATCTGGTTGTCCAGTCCCAGCTTCTAGTAGTCAGAAAGAAGAAAGTATTGTTACCTCGATTTTACAGATGGAGAAACTGAGACATGGGGGCTGGGGAGTGACTTGCCCAAGGTCACCAAGGGGGCCAATGGCAGAGCCAGGAATAGAACGAATGTCTCTGGAGCCCTAGACCAGTTCTCTACCTGCTAAGCTCTACTGCCTTCCTTATAACTCAGTGTTGCCAACTGTTATGATCTTTTATCACAAATCTTCCAATATTTGGTGTTTTTCTTATAGTGCCAGTTCTTATATTGATGCGGTTACCTGGGAATCTCATGTTTCATTTAAAAAATATTTCTAGCCTTCATGGTTGAAGAGGAAAGATTTGAAAATGTGACCGGGTTCATTAGTATTATTATTTTATTTATTTCATTTAGCAGATCTCGTGATTTTTAGCTAACCTCATCATCTTTGAAACCTAGCTCAAAATTTTTGAACGCTTTGGGTTGGCAATTATGGGTTACTGCACCTCTAAGCTTTGGAACATTCAGGATTGATAGTATTTAGTTCTTGCTTCAATTGGGAAATCTTTTGGTTTGAGAATGAATTTAAGAATGAAGTAGGATTAGATATAGTTTATAAACTATAAGACCCTCTCATTTTGCCAACTAGTTTATTTTAAAAAATTGTTCTTGTTTTCTTATAGTTTTCATCCAGTTAAAGCAATTGAAGGCATAATGGAGACATAATGCTGTTATATGATTGAGTTATTACTGATTTGGCCGATAATGAAACCAAATGTTCTTTTTTTCCCTAAAATTCAGAAATTTTGCAGAAATTAGGCCCTGCCTAGTAATTCTATTTTCTTCCCCCACCCTGAGTGAGATTATTCATTAAAATAGTCTTCCAGACCTTTTTTGAGTTGCTAAATATTATTAACTTAGTTTTAGGATAACTTCAGTACTTAATATATTATAACACTGTGTGCATATGTATATTATATAAGTACAATGTTTTAGTTCTTTGTTTCAAGGTTGTAGAAATAAAGGTTGTATACATAGTTTAAAAACAGATATAACTACTGAGGTATATAGAATAGAAATGTGTTTTGTGGATTTGGGGTTATATTTATAAACAAGTACAAAATATCCAGTATAGTGTTTGCGTAAGGCAAGGCATTTATAAAATAAACTATTGCTTTTCTCTAGGGTTATAAATAGACAAATTCAGTAGCTTAGTTTGCCTTCTTGCACCTTTAATACATTAGGTGGCAGTACAGGAACACAAATTAAAAATACTTGCATGCTTTTGAAATTTTTGAAGCATTTTGAGAAACTGATTAGAAATCCAGGACTGTTAGATGTAAAAATCAGAATTTGAGGCCTAATCCTGCAACCCTTAGTCCTGCAAATGGTTCTGCTGACTTCCATATTACTACTTGTGTAAATCTAGTAGGATTGGGCCTTTGATTTGTGTAGAAGGCACTTGTGGGTTCAGAGGATTGATTGTGGAGTAAAGAACCTTTCGCTTCTAGATCCCACAGTGAGAGGCATTATGGTGTACAGGAATGAGTACAGGGGTGGGAGTCCCAAACTGTTAAATTCTAATCTTGGCTTTGCTGCTGACTTGTTGTGTGACCTTGGACAAGTCCTTCCAGGACAGGTTTGAGGTATAATGGCAGGGTGGTATTATTATTCAGTCATTATAGTCGGACCTAAGGTCCAACCAAGATAATAACCTCATTATGCTGGGCACTCTACAAACACAGAGTACTAGATGATCCCTGCCTGAAGAGGTTACTGAAAGTATGCAGATCAGGCCGCAAATGCTGGTAACCTGACTTCCTCTCTCTCTGTAGTGAAGTATCACTTTTGAGCTATTCCTGACTTTCTTCTGACTGGTAATTGTGAACTGGTTTTCCTGTAAGCCTGGGCAATATTGTGTGCTTTAATTGATTTATTATGGTGGCTTAGCAGGTGAGGTAACTGATATTTCTCATAAGAAACACATTTTGATAGCTCAGTGGTTTCAGCATTGGCCTGCTAAACCCAGGGTTGTGAGTTCAATCCTTGAGCGGGCCATTTAGGGATCTGGGGCAGAAATTGGGGATTGGTCCTACTTTGAGCAGGGGGTTGGACTAGATGACCTCCTGAGGTCCCTTCCAACCTTGATATTCTATGAGTACCCACCCCCCACTCTTGCATAACAAGGATTTAACAGGTTTCCATGTGGGTTACAGGGCTCTAATCACACTAATACAGCAATAATTTGGGATTGAGACTCTGGCTGCCCAAGGGATTCAGCACAGTTGTGAAACCTCTGCCCCTACTCTGTGTAAATGTGGTGAGCTGACATGGACCACAAGGCTGAGGGAGGCACTGGTCAAGGTCCTCCTCTGATGAAAGTGGTAAGTGAAGTTCCAAATTCAGGGCCTGATACTGCATTCCTTTATACTGTGGGGTTGCATGGGTATAAGATCGGGCTGAATATGTCTTGTAGACGCCTTACTCTTGGTGCATGAGCATACAGGAGCACAATTTGATTTTCAGATCTTAAGTCGAGCTTGCAGAGCTGGCAATGGGTGGGAGGGGAGAGGAAATATGTCTTTACTTGTGAACTGAGCAAATCTATGATGGAGCAACAGAGAGAGATGGAACACAGCTGTGGCATTTATACAGTATTTTTCTGTTGACACAGTATATTATGACATGCTTTACTGTTCAATAATGACACAATTTAAGAAAGCACTTAAGCACATGACTTCAATAGGACTTAAGCATCTGCATCCCTGAATCTAGGCCTAAGACATGATAGTAACAAAAAAGGTAACTTAAACCTATTTCCAAATTATATACCATCTATCTCCCAAAACGGGGAGGATAATTAAGGATCATGAACATTTTGGAGTATATTATAATGGCTGTATAAACAATGTGCATATACAATATTTATAAAATAATTAAAACATGTACTGAATTTAAATTGTTTAAAATGTATGTTTGAGAACATTGAGTATACGGAAATCAAATAAAAGGGACAAAAATAACAAGTTCGCGGCTATTACGAATTTGTAGACAATTAGTCAAATGAACACTGCATTGTGGATTCTAAAAAAATCCAACAACGTGAATTGAGTACAGGCTGGTTGGGTTAATAGCATTGTTTATCATCAAATAAATAATTAAATTATGACCAGATAGCAAAATATGGTAGGTCGGAAGCTATGTGCACCTGAGAAGGGGAGTTGCAAGGGAGCTACTTGTGGCCCCCGGATCCTCATCAAATAAATAATTAAATTATGACCAGATAGCAAAATATGGTAGGTCGGAAGCTATGTGCACCTGAGAAGGGGAGTTGCAAGGGAGCTACTTGTGGCCCCCGGATCCTGGGGCCAGTCCTTTTTTAATGACCCAGTCAGACTCAAATAATTACGTGAGAGAGACACCCACCCCCTGCCCCAAGTCTCTTAGCCTGCCCTGAGGGCAAACTTAGTTCTTTTTCTCCACTGGTTAGTCATGCAAGATATAGGGGAAACTAAGGCACACTTAGGATTCATAAAAATATTACAGAAAATTCCCACCTGATCACAGCACCAAAAGATAATTCTCTGCATGTAGTAAAAATACCACCTCCAAAATAAGATTGGGAATCTATGATTTTCAGTCTTCATTTTTCTTCATGGGTAAATTATTTTGCAAATGCAAAATTTAAAATCAGTGCTATGAGGGATAAGCAAGTACTTAGCATTTGTCCAAATTTTAATCAATGTAATTTGCAAGGACAAAATTAGCTTTAGTTTTCTCCTGAGAAAGCAGGAGAGTTTTATTTTATACCAGTCACTGGAAGTTTTATACTGTATTAGAAAATTCATAAATCCTTTTAAAATGGGGCAATAATGATGTTTGCTCTCTTGACATGGGAAATTATTCTAATTTGTCATTATTTATTATTTGTATTGCGATTACACCCAAAGGCCTTAATCAGTCTAGGACCCCTTTGTGTTATGTGCTGTACGATTGAACAGGTAATTCCTAACCTGAAATGTTTGTCATCAAGTTTAAAGCAGGATGTTACAATTGTTCTTAATCATTGTTGATATTTATCTAATCAAAAAAACTCTTAAATCTCCCCTAGCGCTCCACCAGCCATGTACCGTTTTGGAGTAGGTCTTGAGGAGGGATTCAAAGGAGAGGAGAGAGTAGTGGTTTTACAAACCAGTTCACAGAGTGCACTTCATGTGTCAGGGAAACCTGAAAGAAAATGTGGAGACATTTATGGGAGAAACCACACAAATAGTACGTTGATTGTGGCGTCACTGGCAAAGCAGAAGGATGACTCAATAAGACAGACGAGCAGGTCGTTGGAAGGGACAGAATTGTGAAGGGCCTTAAAGGGCAGGGCTAGAAAACTGAATTTAATGAAGAGAAAAAGTGGGAGATAATGGAGGGATTCAAGGAGTGGGTGACATAGTGAGGATGACAGGGGAGGAAGATAAACACTTTACATGGACTGGAGGAGGATATGGGTGTCCCAAGACGAAGAAGTTGCAACAGTCAAGGTAGGAGAGTTTTAATTGTGAAATCACCTGGTATTTTCACTCAGAAGAGTTGTTTCAAAGCCAGTTGAAGCAGCAACTTTAATCCTACAAATGCAAGGTTTCAAACTTTTAAGTACTGTTTTGGCAATGTTCATTGTGACAATAATATCTGCCAGGACAGTTAGATCTCTTTTTACGGATATCAATGTTCAGTGAATGGCTTCAGTAAATTAATCCATGTTGAGCAGAAAGACTCTTGTTTGTTGGGATCCATCTTTTGAGAAGAGGTTCTGTTACTTGAAATAGTGCAAGAGCATCAAGATCTGGACTGACTTCCCACTTGTTTTTGACGGCTCAAAGAAGACACAGAAGCTGTGGGAGGGATAGCTCAGTGGTTTGAGCATTGGCCTGCTAAACCCAGGGTTGTGAGTTCAATCCTTGAGGGGGCTATTTGGGATCTGGGGCAAAAATTGGGGATTGGCCCTGCTTTGAGCAGGGGGTTGGACTAGATGACCTCCTGAGGTCCCTGATATTCTATGATTCTATGAAGAGAAAATATGAGATTAAACAGTCCAGGATTATTTAGTTTTGAAAAAAGAAAGAGTACAAGGAGACGTAATAGGAGGTAAAAACCACTAATTTAGAGAAGATTAGGTAGGCAGATAGATTCAGCCAGGCTGTTGTCCCTTTGGAGTGGAGGTTGCAAGAGAGGTAGGACTGCTGTAGCAGCAAGGCGGCAGCCAAAGGTGCAGAGCTGCTCTGCTCTTGATACGAGGCTTGCAGTAGAATTCCTTCTCTTCTCCAGCCTGTGTCATTCCTGGCTATCTGAGCTTCATGCAGGGAGACAGGATTTAGCCCTACATGACTCCAGTCCAGTTTCTATCTATTTAGGTTGTTTTCTATCCCCAGTGGATTTAGTACCACTAGCTTCACGCTCGGTGGAATACTGTACAGAAACGTTCTCAGATTCTGCAATAAGATACAGAGAAATGTTTCATATTCACATAATTTCTTGTTTCAAAAGATGTGCTCTGAATGTTCCTTACTTATGATGATTTTAAATTAGACTCTGAGTGTTATTCTAACTTAGTTTTTTCTGTTCAAGAAGTTTTAGGAAATGTAGACAAACCAAATTTTGTTACTAATTGATCTGATTTCAAGGGCTGTGCTTAATGCCTGTAATCATACTTTGCATTGTGCTTCTCTGCAGCTAACAGACCATTCTATTTATAGACTTGAGATAAATTTTTTAAACTCAGGGGTTTCCTGATGAACGTAAAATGAAAGCCAAATGGAACAATCAGTTGAGCACCAGTGCATAATTCCTATACTGACTAAAACTATAATCCTCTGTTCATAGAATATTTAGCTCTCATATTTATCATCTTAATTAGTATCCTCATCCAACTCAGAGTTCATTCTGTTATTAGTTTGATAGTTGGTGTTTGGATGAAGCTAAAGGATAGATAATTTTTTAAAGTAAGTAATCAATGTGGCCTTTATATTTCAGAACATCCGATCCTGTAGTCTGTACAGAGGAAACGCTATTATTGAGCATGGGGCTACAGGAAGGAACATGCAGGATTTGGGACCTTTATACGCTAACCAAACGCATAGTCTTGTTGCCAGCATTCAAGGATAAAGTTGGAGAAGATGAAAATAGGAATGGCATGTAACCAGGACAGGGCATGATCTAGGGGTGTAAGACCTGAAGAAGGAAAAGAGCTAAACAATGATACTGGGTGGGAGGATGGATGGAAAGGCACCATACTTCCTTCTAACTGCAACCCCTTTTTAAGTTCAGGGGAATACTGTCTAGCTCAAATACTAATATGAATGTGCACATGTGCTCTGAAAAGATCCTCTGTGTGACAAAGTGAGAAAGCTCTTTGCTGAAGAGGCAAGTCTTGTGAATGTAGGAGGGGGTCACTTTGAGAAGGTCTTGGTAAAGTATGTCAAGCATCAGGGGGTAGCCATGTTAGTCTGTATCCACAAAAACAACGACGAGTCTGGTGGCACCTTAAAGACGAACAGATTTATTTGGGCTTAAGCTTTTGTGGGTAAAACACCCCACTTCTTCAGATCCATGGAATAAATCCATGAATAAATCTGTTCGTCTTTAAGGTGCCACCAGACTCCTTGTTGTTTTTTTGGTAAAGTATGGTCCTTGAGAAAGAAAAAGATGCATATTCTGTGCAGTGGTGCTGAGGATATACAGAAAATGAAATATGAATTCCCCATCAGTTGTAACCAAAAAGTCCTTCGTATTAGTTTAATTACGTGTACCTAATATTTGTGCTACACTACTACACAGGTAGTGGCTGTAGATAGCCTAGGCCTTAGGGAGAAATGAAGAGTGAAAGAGAGGTTTTCAGGGAGAATGATATAGTAGTGGAAATTGGGAGGCTCAGGGACTAGGGTTTGATTTGTTTTAGATGGAGGGTTAGGAGGAATAAGTCAGAAGGAAGAGAAGGATCTTGAGGTGGGCTTTGAAGAGTCATAATTAATTTGGCACAGAATGATTATTCCAGATGGATGGGCAGGATATTAGTTCTATGAATGTAAAAGAGCAGGGATTTTCTAGGCCCCTGCATGTCCAGCATTCAGTAGAGAGGATTTCTGTTCTCCCCGATAATTTAGAAATACGTCAGACTTTTGACCCTGGGCTGGACTAGGGTGGTGTCCGTGTCTCCCCCCCCCCCATCTGTCCAGCATCTCAAACTACTTTGGCATTTTCAAGCTCAGCGTGGCCAAAAATGAGTCTAAAATGTTTCTTCCCAAACCCTACTTCATATTTCTATTATGATAGATAGCACCATCCTCCTCCTTGAAATCTAGGGTTCATCTTAAATTCCTCCTTTTCCACACACATCCAGGCTTTGATCAAGTTTTTCCTCCATACTGTAACTATGAAATATACCCCTTTCCTTCTCTCCCAGATCAGTTCTCCACACTTTAATCTCCTGCTGCTTCAACTACTGGAATACCCTTGCACCCAGGTCTTTATGGCACAAAGCTCACACTCTCTAGTCCATCCAAAAGAACTGCTGCTCTGATAATATTTCTCTCAAGTAATTCTGGCCTTCTCTCTCTACTTCTTGGAGTCACTTCAGTTGCGCTTCATTGTGCTGTGCATCAAGTTTTAATGTTAGAGAGTTCAACACCAGAAGGGACCACCAGATCATCCAGTCTGGCCTCTTGTATGTCCCAGGCCACCAACAACCACCCAGCCATCTCTACACAGACTCCAGCAACCAGAGTTAAATTGAAGTATTGTAATCCTCAGGAGGCTAAATTGTTGTGTGTCACAGGTAGAGAACAGGAGGGACTGAGGTGGGGGATAGCTCAGTGGTTTGAGCATTGGCCTGCTAAACCCAGGGTTGTGAGTTCAATCCTTGAGGGGGCCATTTGGGATCTGGGGCAAAAATTGGGGATTGGTCCTGCTTTGAGCAGGGGGTTGGACTAGATGACCTCCTGAGGTCCCTTCCAACCCTGATATTCTATGATTCTATGAATGCCCAAAGCCTTGGCAATTAGAGGGAATTGATTAAATGAGATATACCCAGATGACCCTAGCAACTTCTTGTCCTTCCTTTTGAAACTCTGAATTTCTCAGCTTCTGCCTACATCTCAGACCTCGTCTCCATCTTGCTTTATATTGAGTTATAATTTATGTGGACTATAAATCATTCTTCATATTAGTTTTTGAAAATGTGGTGGATTATTTATTTATATTTTGGGTTGGAGGTGGTGGATGTATGATGGAGTATATATTTACATATAGACCTACTCATTGCATTTGGCTGTCCAGACGAATTTATTAACATCATTCAGCAATTCCATGAACAAATGGCTGGAATAGTGAGCATTGATGGCACTCTAGGAGACCCATTTCCAATCATGAATGGGGTGAAGCAAGGACGTGTGCTCTCTCTTAGCCTTTTTGGTCTATTCTTCGCTGCAATGCTGGAGGAAGCCCTTTTGTGGGTTTTCAAATGGAGTCTTTAAACCCTTCCACAGTGGTAAGCTCTACAGTCTTTCCCGTCTGCATGCAAACACCAAGGTGATAGAGATGTTGATCCAGGAACTGCTCTATGCTGATGATTGTGCTTGATGGCGCACTCTCAAGCAGCACTAAAAGATCTTACAAACAGCTTTGCTGTTGTGGCTCATCAGTTTGGCCTAACCATCAGCCGAAAGAAAACTGAGCTTATGTATCAGCCAGCTCCTCAACAACCTTACCATGACCTATCAATAAACTTGGAAGGTACCACACTCCAAGCTGTCAAACAGTTTACTTATCTCAGTAGTGTGATGAACAATGAAGCGACAAACAACCATGAAAGAGAGAGAGAGCCAGCTCCACACACAGTCTCTCTATCACCAAATCTAGAGCAAGAAGGAGTCAGTCTACAGATAAAAAGCAAAGTTCATAATGCTGTTGTCCTCACGATGTTGCTCTCCAGGTACAAAGTATACACCTATTCTCAGAAGCACATTAAAATTCTTGACTGTTTCCATTTGCAACAGCTATGGTGATTGTTGGGTACCACAGCACTGGGTTTCCAACACAGAAGTCCTGGTGAAATCTGGTTTGGTCAGCTCGAGGCTCATTTGAGCTGCACCAGTTGAGATGAACTGACCATGTAATTTGTATGCCTGAGACAAGAAATTCCTTGTGATATGGGAAATGTAACTTGTTTCACTTTTATTATTAATTTGCCCTCATATTTATGATTGTTGGGCATGTGTTATGTATATACTTTTTGTGTCTATGCATAAGTTACACATTATACACACAGAACTTAAGTTTACTATGTAAATATGGAGTGTGAACAACTGGAAGCCTAGAGCCAGGCATGGGAAAAATGTGTGGCTCAATCAACACAACTAGGCAAATGGCACTGTGGCCTATGGTTTGTTACGGGATGATAGTTAATCACCATCATAGTTAAGAATTCAACGGCATTTCTATTTGAAGCTGAATTCAACAGCATTTCTATTTCACACTGCTAGTCAGATATGCTTGATAAATGGTATGCCACTTCAGAGCCTGGAGAAAGGTTAAGGCTGCAGGATTGAGTCCCAAGATTTTAGATGGCAGATAAAATTCATATTGGACCGGGAAGGTAACAGTGTCGGGATGATCTCCAGAAGCTGAACCACTTCCAGACGTAAGTGTCCTATTCTGTTTTTAATCAAAATATGACTCTCTCACCTCCCCAAAAGAAAAAACCCCTCACACCCTAAGTAATAAAGTAGTGTGAAGACTGAAGGACAAGGGGTGAAAGAATTTTTTGTTTTATAAGGACCCATTTAGTGCATGTATTTTAAAAGAGCTATAAAGTAAATATCTGGGTTGTGTGGTTTTTTTTGTTTTTAAGCACAGTAAAAGTTCAGTTCCACTAATATATAGCTTCTCATTTGGTATAGGGATTTGAACTGTGTTGTAAATTCTTTTGTTTATATTATGCAAGAAGACAACATCTTCAAGATGATCACTGTTGGAAACATAAAGAATAAAACTCTATATTTCTCCAACCAGTGTCATCTAATACGTTATATCAAATACATTTCTTTTATACTTTTTATAATTTACATAGTAAGTTCTTGATTATTATTCTGTAGTACAGCGACCTAACAGTATTCTGTAGGGTCAGGAACAACTACATGAAGAGCTTTAAACTTTCCATTTGGGGACAATGGTGCTTATATCTTATACCTATCTATTACTTTTTCTTCTCTCATTGTTTTTACTTTCTAAAATGTTTTTACTAGACACATTTTCATGATACAGGGTCTTTGTTTTGAAGAGTTTGTTCTTCTTGCTTATTCCCTACCCTAAGTTATAATTTCATGTCTGGTTTCAGAGTAGCAGCCGTGTTAGTCTGTATTCGCAAAAAGAAAAGGAGTACTTGTGGCACGTTAGAGACTAATGAATTTATTTGAGCATAAGCTTTCGTCAGCTACAGCTCACTTCATCGGATGCATTGAAGTGAGCTGTAGCTCACGAAAGCGTATGCTCAAATAAATTGGTTAGTCTCTAACGTGCCACAAGTACTCCTTTTCTTTTTGCAAATTTCATGTCTGTGGCAGCAAAATTTCTTTCACGCCGGCTAACTGGATTTTTTCCTTCCACATGAGCTTGTCACAGAACCTCGGTCTTTTATTCCATAAATTTTTTCTAGTAGCATAAAAAATAAGGAAAGAATATGCAGACTACAGGTACAAAAATTAGTTTAAATAACATGTTTTCCAAAGACTTCCATGTAAGGTTGGCATATCTTTTTAACCCAACCAGTAATAGAAAATGAGTGGAGTTGTGTGCTTTCTTCCATCTTTATAAATTATATACTGTATAAGTAGCACGGCCTGAAAAATTCAGTCATGTTTTGGTTTTTCAGCATGCACTAACATTTTAGAAACGCATACACTGTTTAGTATTTCTTAGCTTAGCTGACAAATATTTCCTCAAACACCAAAGTTACTGTGGCTGTTCCCCAGAATTAGAATTCCTCTTACTTGAATTTTTTTAGGCTCTCAGCTACAGCTAAATACAGTGTTGCCAACTCGTGCAAGTTCATTGCAAATTTTGTGATGGTGTTTTTTTCTTAAGCCCTGGATCCTGGAGTCAGATGATTTAATGAGAAACTTACTTTTATTTATCAATGAAAGCTAAGATTCTAGTCCTTGTGGCGGTGGACAAAAGCTTGAAAATGTGATCCAAGTGAACCCTAAGGGCTCGGAAACCACAAGGCAAATGGGAAAAAAACCAAAAAATTACTATTCTTAAATGTCATGATTTTTTGTGTGGTCTGAATTGTGATTTATGAATGCTCCGGGAAGACAAAGCTGTAAATATGAAGTGGCAACTATAGGCACGTGACTCTTGCATTTGGGGAGGCTGGGCACGAGCACCTGAAGCTCCCTGGAAGTGGTGGGGAGGCACTGATGCCCAGACTGTGGCCCCCACCTCCCGATTCGCCCCGCTCAGCCTCCTCTCCGTGAGGCCCTGCCTGCGCTCTACCCTGCTCCTCCCCGAGGCCCCACTCCCACTCGGCCTCTTCCCCCAAGGTTCTGCCCCCCACCAACGAGGCCCCCCTGCACACTTGCTGCTCTTTGCCCCCTCTCGCGCAGCCCTTCTGTCTGCCCTCTGCTCACTCCTCTTCTCCCCCGAGGCCCTCTCCGCTCGCTTCTCTCCACTCCCTCCTGTACACTAACAGTTCCCTAGTGCACTTTGATCTCCCGTCTCAAAATGAGGTAGATCAGAATACACTAGCTGTTAGTGTGCACCAGCAGCATCCGTAGAATCATAGTACTGTAAGGGATCTCAGGAGGTCATCTAGACAAGTCCCCTGCACTCGTGGCAGAGCTAAGTATTATCTAGACCAGTGGTTCTCAAAGCCGGTCCGCCGCTTGTTCAGGGAAAGCCCCTGGTGCACCGGACCAGTTTGTTTATCTGCTGCGTTCGCAGGTTCGGCCGATCGCGGCTCCCACTGGCAGCAGTTCACCGCTCCAGGCCAATGGGGGCTGCAGGAAGCAGCGCGGGCCAAGAGACGTGCTGGCCTCCCTTCCCACAGCCCTCATTGGCCAGTGGGAGCTGCGATCGGCCGAACCTGTGGACGCGGCAGGTAAACAAACCGGTCCGGCACGCCAGGAGCTTTCCCTGAACAAGCGGCAGAGTGGCTTTGAGAACCACTGATCTAGAACATCCCTAACAGCTGTTTGTCTAACCTGCTCTTAAATTGTCAATGATGGAGATTCCACAACCTCCCTAGGCAATTTATTCCAGTGCTTAACTACGCTGACAGGAAGTTTTCCCTAATGTCCAGTGTAAACCGCCCTTGCTGCAATTTAAGTCTATTGCTTCTTGGCCTATCCTAAGAGGTTCAGGAGAACAATTTTTGTCCCGCCTCCTTGTAACAATCTTTTATGTACTTGAAAGCTATTGTGTCCCCCATTAGTTTTCTCTTCTCCAGGCTAAACAAACCCAGTCTTTTCAGTCTTCCCTCATAGGTCATGTTTTCTAGACTTTTTTTGAATAATTTTTGTTACTCTTCTCTGAACTTTCTCCAATTCGTCCACATCTTTCCTGAAATGTGGCGCCTGGAACTGGACACAATACTCCATTTGAAGCCTAATCAGTTCCTGCTAATACATCCCAGGATGATATTTGCTTTTTTTTCCAGCAGTGTTACACTGTTGACTCATATTTAGCTTGTGATATCCACTGTGACCCCCAGATCTTTCTGCAGTATTCCTTCCTATTTCCCATTTTGTGTATGTGCAGCTGATTGTTTCTTCCTAAGTGGAATACTTTGCATTTTTCCTTATTGAATTTCATCCTGTTTACTTCAGACCATTTGTCCAGTTTGTCCAGATCATTTTGAATTTTAATCCTGCCCTCCAAAGCACTTGTAACCCGTCCCAGCTTGGTATTGTCCGCAAACTTTATAAGTGTGCTCTTTATGCCATTATCTAAATCATTGATGAAGATATTGAATAGAATCGGACCCAGAACTGATCCCTGCGGTACCCCACTTGATATACCCTTCCAGCTTGACTGTGAACCACTGATAACTACGGTTGGAAACCCATTCCCAAAGACTACAGATCGCAAGGGTGCAGCAGGCTAGTACAGGGTAGATTTACATCCCAGCTTGCTGCAAACTAAATGTTCATGTAGATGAGTCCTAAGTATGGATCTGCACTGTGCAGCTTGCCACAGTCTCCATGATGGGTTGACCCCAAACCTGAAACTGTGTGAGGATGTCTAGAGAGAGAATGGGATAAAAATTTCAAAAGTGACTAAGAAGCCTAAATCCCCTTGACTTGAATGCGACTTGGGGCCCTAAGTGCTTTTCATTTTGGAAGATGGGATTTAGGCTCCTCAGTCACTTGAGAAAATTTTTACTTTCTCTTTATCCTAAAGCTGTCTTGTTGGTTGAGATTGATGTGCAACAGATGGAAAAGCAGTGGGAATTATTTTTCTTGTAATATGGAATGAAACTCAACACAAGATGATAAATTAATTTGAATTTCCTGGCCAGGAGGAGAGAATGAGAAGCGCACTGGTTAAAATGTACATGACATCAGCCATGAAACAAATACACCAATAAAGTATATTTTATTGCTCAGGTTTATCCAGCATAGAACCACTAATGTGTTGTGGGTTTTCTGCTAAAACTATTACTTATGTCTGATTGCCAAAAAGTGAGTACAGTACAGTATCTGTTACTCTAAGAATGTTACTTTCCTTGGTTGAATTACAGCTGAATTACATTGATTAGCTCTAAGAGGAGCAATATATGCCTGGCACAAATGCTGTTTCAGTAATGGCAAGTCAGTTGTAGGGGCTCTTAGCTGACAGCCCCTCTTATTGCAAAGAGTTAATTTTGACACTTTCTGGCTAATATATATTTTAGCATTTCGTTTATTAGTCTTACAACAGTTTGTATATTGCTCATATAATAGTGGCTTGTGATCTCCCTTAGAAGTCTTTACTACTTTGGCAGTTATTTTTGTTGAATTGAGCTAAGTATGTTCTATGGAAAATCCTTATTTCATATCCTAATAACCCAATACTAACAAACCCAATTAGATTTTTAATGAAACATTCAAAAGAGTGCTGATATGTTGAATAATGTATATAAAACCTCTTGCTTTAAAGACCTTATGAAGGATTCAGGTGGAACTGTTTTTTCATTCTTAGATTTTCAAATAAAAGTTTAACGATACAATACTAAAATACAGCATATGCTGATTTCATTTCCAGCAATGAAAACCCCAAAGTAGGGACTTGGAATAATGAAACTTTTTTTTTTAAATAACCAATTATGAAACATTTTTATATCCAAGTCGATCCACCAGTATTTGTTCATCTATTAGAAAGCTACAGGACTACTAAGAGCTCAAAAGTTTCATTTTATGGTATTTGACTCAAGATGCATCTGAACAAGCATTCATCTTTCACTTCCCCTGTATTTCTCTATAAAGAGTATGTTCCAAAGGAAACTGTAAATGCCACATGGCAGGCTTGAGACTGAGACCCCCTTGCAAACATCCTGACCCTCTTCCAAATATCATGAAAATTCCTCCTACTTTCTCCTCAGAATGAGGGAGCTCCCTTTTGAATGCAGAGTTGCAAGGTTTTTGGGGCTAGTCTTGCAGACTAGAACTTAAGGTAGGAGAACTGTCCAGGTGAAAGTGGAGATGCTTACGTCTTTCATATTTAAACAGATATGACTTGCTGATATGTATAACTGAAGACACTCTTTATGGGATATGCTTTAATGAGCTTGCCAGAAACATGTGGTTAGGGCACAGGATTGGGAGTTCAGTTTCTAAGGCCATATCTATACTTACCGATTGATCGGCACTGCTGCGATCGATACAGTGGTGTCTATTTAATGGGTCTGGTCAGGACCCGCTAAGTTGATGACAGAGTGCTCTCCCATCGACTCTGTTACTCCAGCTTCCTGAGAAGAATAAGGGAAGTCGGCAGGAGAGCATGTCCCATCAACACAGCACAGTGTAGACACTGTAGTAAGTCAACCTAAGCTATGTCGACTTCAGTTACGTTATTCACTTAACTGAAGTAGCGTAATTTAGGTCGACTTACCATGGTAGTGTAGACCAGCTCCTAAGTCTGCCAAAGGCTTCTTGTATGAGTTTAAGTAAGACTCTTGCAGTGCTTATCTTCCTCTCAGGGATGTTGTAAGATTAATTCATTATTTGTTTTTAACACCGAGAGATCTTTAGACGTTCTGGCTTTAAAACTAGGGTTGCCAGGTGACCAGTTTTCAACTGGAACACCCAGTCGAAAAGGGGCCCTGGTGGCTCTGGTTGGCACTGCTGACTGGGCCATTAAAAGTCCAGTCGGTGGCGCAGCACGGGCCCAGGGCTAAGACAGGCTCCCTGCCTGCCTTAGCTCTGTGCAGCTCCTGGAAGTGACTGCCAGGTCCTTGTGCTCCCTAGGCACATGGGCGGCCAGGGAGGCTCTGCATGCTTTCCCCAGTCCTAGTGCTGACTCCTCAGCTCCCAATGGCCAGGAACCACGACCAATGGGAGCTGCGGGGGTGGTGCCTGCAGGTGCGAGGGCAGCGCACAGAGCCTCCTTGCTGCCCATGTGCCTAGGGGCTGCAGGGACCAGGCAGCCACTTGTGTGAGCCATGGTAAGCGCTGCTGGGACCCTGCACCCCGAACCTCCTCCTGGACCCCGAGCCCCAGCCCAAAGTCCCCTCCCAAACCCAAACTCCCTCCTGGAGCTCACACCCCAAATCCCTCATCCAGAGCCCACACCCCCAGCTGGAGCCCTCACCTCCCCAACCCCTTGCCACAGCCCAGAGTCCTGTCCTGCACCTTGAACCCCTCATATCTGGCCCCCCCCAGAGCCCGCACCCTCAGTCCAGAGCCCATACCCCCTCTGTACCCCTGCCCCAGACCGGAGCCCTCTCCCGCACCCCAAATCCCCCTTCCCCGCCCTACCTCAGCGTCCGCACCCCCAACTGGAGCCCTCACCTCTCTCCCACACCCCAGCCCCCTACCCCAGCCTGGTGAACGTGAGTGACGGAGGAAGGGGGGATGGAGCGAGCAGAGGCAGGGCCTCGGAGAAGGGGCAGGGCAGGGCCTCAGGGAAGAGGCGGGGCGGGGGTCTTCGGTTTTGTGCTTAGAAAGTTGGTAACCCTATTTAAAACCAATGAAACATTAGCCATTAGCTAAGAAAAAATTAGGACAAATATGGAGGAAAAAAACCTGAGCTGAAGCCATAAAGGAATACAGAGCAGAAGGTGGAGGCTTTTGTATAACATCCTGAAGAACATCAGTCTGGAAAACTTAGTGCACAAATAGGCCCAGCAGAATGGATAAGTGATCTAGACAATTGTTCAAAGCAGAGAGGCTGTCATAAATATAAAGGGAAGGATAAACACCTTTTAAATCCCTCCTGGCCAGAGGAAAAACCCTTTCACCTGTAAAGGGTTAAGAAGCTAGGATAACCTCACTGACACCTGACCAAAATGACCGATGAGGAGACAAGTACTTTTAAAGCTGGAGGGGGCGGGGGAGAAACAAAGGTTCTCTCTCTCTCTGTGATGCTTTTGCCAGGAACAGAAAAGGAATGGAGTCTTAGAACTTAGTAAGTAATCTAGCTAGATATGCATTAGATTCTGCGTCCGATGAAGTGAGCTATAGCTCACGAAAGCTTATGCTCAAATAAATTGGTTAGTCTCTAAGGTGCCACTAGTACTCCTTTTGTTTTGTTTAAATGGCTGATAAAATAAGCTGTGCTGAATGGAATGTATATTCCTGTTTTTGTGTATTTTTGTAACTTAAGGTTTTGCCTAGAGGGATTCTCTGTGTTTTGAATCTGATTACCCTGTAAGGTATTTACCATCCTGATTTTACAGAGGTGATTCTTTTACTTTTTTTCTTCAATTAAAATTCTTCTTTTAAGAACCTGATTGCTTTCTCATTGTTCTTAAGATCCAAGGGTTTGGGTCTGTGTTCACCTATGCAAATTGGTGAGGATCTTTATCAAGCCTTCCCCAGGAAAGGGGGTGTAGGGTTTGCGGAGGATTTTGGGCGGAAAGACGTTTCCAAGCGGGCTCTTTCCCTGTTACATATTTGTTAGATGCTTGGTGGTGGCAGCAATAAAGTCCAAGGGCAAAAGGTAAAATAGTTCGTATCTTGGGGAAGTTTTAACTTAAGCTAGTAAAAATAAACTTACGGGGTTTTCATGCAGGTCCCCACATCTGTACCCTAGAGTTCAGAGTGGGGACGGAACCGTGACAGAGGCTATTAAAATTGCTGTGAAAAATATATCCAAAATAGAAATCACACTGACAAGAGGTGGTGTGGCTCTGGCAGCTCAGGTGTCTAGAGGTGGTCATTGGGAAGTTTAGACTTGAAATTAGGCGAAGGTTTCTAACCATCAGAGGAGTGAAGTTTTGGAATGGCCTTCCAAGGGAAGCAGTGGGGGCATAAGGCCTATCTGGCTTTAAGATTAAACTCAATAAGTTTATGGAGGAGATGGTATGATGGGATAACATGATTTTGGCAATTAATTGATCTTTAAACAGTCATGGTAAATAGGCCCAATGGCCTGTGATGGGATGTTAGATGGGCTGGGATCTGAGTCACTACGGAGAATTCTTTCCTGGGTATCTGGCTGGTGAATCTTGCCCATATGCTCAGGGTTTCGCTGATCACCATACTTGGGGTTGGGAAGGAATTTTCCTCCAGGGCAGATTGGAAGAGGCCCTGGAAGTTTTTCGCCTTCCTCTAGCATGGGGCACGGGTCACTTGCTGGAGGATTCTCTGCTCCTTGAAGTCTTTAAACCACAATTTGAGGACTCCAATAACTCAGACATAGGTGAGAGGTTTTTCGCAGGAGTGGGTGGGTGAGATTCTGTGGCCTGCATTGTGCAGGAGTTCAGACTAGATGATCATAATGGTCCCTTCTGACCTTAATATCTATGAATCTTGGTGGTGGCTGTGTTGGCGTTTGATGGAAGACTGCATAGATATTGTGAAGATAAATGCTACATAAAATCTTAAAGTAGAGAGGGGTGAAAAATGGAGACCCTGAATAACCTTGTCACAGGACAGCCCACCTCTCAGCAGGCTGTACCATGACAAGTGCACCTGCTTCAGTTTCCCCTATCATAGTGCCCCAAAATAGTCTAAACAGTCTTTCTTAGTGCCAGTAGCCCTTCTAGGGTTAGGTTATTACAAAAGTCCTCTATGCACAAACCCTAAGAAAACAAGGTCCAATACTAAGTCCAGCAACCATAGTCCAGACAAATACCATCAAATACAGACCCAGCATCCCTCATCACACCCCGGCTCTCCAGCACAGCCCCAGCTCTCGATCAGTCTTCTCCCGCTGGAGTGCACCTTGCTCTTCCCAGAAGAAACCCCACAGCCTCTATACTGGGAGGTCATCTTTACCAGGGGAGCATTCCTCACCCCCCCGGCCCTCTCAAGGTTTCTCTAAGTCTAGCTCTCCAGTTTGAAGACACCAGCAGATAAGCCCCTATGCTGCTCTCCTGCCCTCTCTGTCCCTTGGCTCCAGTTCTCTGGTTTGGAGCCAACCAGCAGCTCCATCTGCTTCTCCTCTTGTCTTCAGCCCTCTCAAGCCCGCTGGCCCTGGCTCTCTGGCTAGAGGAAGTCAGCTAGCACACCTCTGCTGCTGCTCTTCTTGCCTTCAGCCTTTCCCTGGGAAACACCTTCTGCTTCCTTCTGAGACCTTCCACCTGTCCCTGACTCCCACTCAGGCAGCTCTGGTTCACCAGATCTTTGTCTCTTTCCCTGACCTTTTATAGCCCTGGGTACTGCCCCACCCTCTCAAATGGCCAAATAGGGAACAACTGTGCTGGCCCAGGGGCTCCAGACCTACTTCATTCACAGGAGTCAGTCCCCTGTGGCACACTACAGACTTCAGCCTTGAAATAGGTTTATTATCTCATTCCCGAGGAACTGGAAGAACTAAATAATTAAAGGCCAAATTCTGTCCTTGGCTGTGAACATACAACTCACAGTAATATCAAGGTTTCATGTTCATAATGCATGGTGGAATTTGGTTTTGTTTTTTGTAAAGAGGCTGCTCTAAGACTTCTAGTGAGTACAAGTCATTTTCTTCTCTCCATGAATGCTGACTATGATTCTGTCTTGGACCAGTCAAAATACATTTACAAAATTTACCAATTTTGCAGTTCTTTAGAAAGTAAACTGTGTGTGACTGTCCTGTGTCCTTATTCAGTTCATTCATTCAGTGATTAACCGTGGGAGTTATGATGGAGTAAGGAGGAATTTGGAGGTTTCCCTTTCAGAACAGCAGTACTGTAGGTTTATTATTTATTCATTTTCACCTATTCTTTTTAACCCTCTGTGACCCTAAGAACCCCTCAGTACCAACTGGAAAAGGGTTCACTGTCTGTAACAGCAATTCCTATCACACTGCTTTCATAGTATTTATCCAAAAAGGGTTGCATGAGGTGTCTAATAAATGCTTCTGTCATATTGATCCTTGTAATCATTGTGAGATGTATATATGGATGATATTTAAGGAGTTGTGTATAGGTACAGAAAATATATTTCAGAGTCTGTCCCCCAGGCAGGGTTGACAAGCAGGTTTTGCCAAACAAAGGGATATATATTTACCTGTCAGCCTAGGTAAATATGTAGATGAAGCCAACATAATGGAAGCCAATTTTGTATATGGAGTTACCACAACTATGTGAAGTCCCCTGACTCTGGGGACAAAACAATGAGGTTTGGGACATATCATTGGCAACCGTCAATCCAAACTGGATCATGGTATATGCTTAAGAGGTCTAGTCAGGTGCCTGATGAATCCGCTTATAGCTGACAAGCCCAATTGGAGAGTGACACAGCTTATTACAAACTTCACAGGTCCATGTGGTGTCTGAATTAGAGTCCAAGGTTCTAGCACATTACTTTCTTCTTTCTCGCTTTGCTTCTATCCTCTGGATCAAAGCCGCTTCTTGTGTGAGCTGCATCCAGTGCCAGATATTCCCTCCAAATTGGACGGGATTCTGCACGCTCCACCCAGCTTTCTACAATGATGTTGGATGACTTCATATAACTTTTGCACACATCATGGTACTGTTACAAAAGATGACCCCAGCTTCTTGAGCCGTTCTGAATCTCTCTGTACAAAATATTCTTGGGGATATGGTGTCTTCCCATTCTCCTGACATGATCGAGCCATAGCAACCTTCTCCTCTTGACTGTGGTTTCTAAGTGTGCCAGTCCTGAACGCTCAAGCACCACTTTTTATTTTCAGGATCTTATGCTGGCATCTCATGTGAAAGCTGTTCAGTTTTCTGATGTTCCTATTATTTGTAGTCTATGTTTCTGAGCCATAAAGCGGGGATGACCACACACAAGTCTCAGGTTTGCATCTTCAGCATAGTCGATAGTTTGTTGTTATTCCATGTAATAGCCCGAAATTCTGAGCTGCTTTTCTGATTCTATTAGTCAGCTCAGTCTTGTTTTCCATTATTGAGAGAGCAAAGAAGACGGTTCTTTTTGAATTCAGGAACAGTAGATCCCAACCATGTTGGTTGGTAACGTGGGGAGATTTTGCTTTAGATCAGAAACTATAGACAGGAATTTTAGCCAGCTAGAGTTTAAATTTAACTTTAAGAAGCATATTATACTTCTTATTTTATATGTACCCATTTCTATTTCTATTATCCTTACTCAGTATTTCCTAAATCTATCTTTCTTTGATAATAAACGTATGATTTTCACTATATCTCAGGGCATTGATGTCATAAAGGACCTGATCCTGAGTTCTACCAATCAAGCTGTGTGTATACTGTTCCCATGGGGACAGCTAACCTGGTAATTTGAGTGTCTGATGACAGGGGCTGGATACTACAGGGGTATGCTTTGAGTGGGGCTCGGTGGCTGGGGTATACTATTGTTACCTGCAGTAAGAGCTGGCAGAGCTGTGAGGAGATGGTTTATGTAGCTAAAACACTGGGAGCAGACATCCAGCTAAGCACAAGCATGTCTCTCTCTTGATGAGGGAGGAAGCTATCAAGGTGACTCAGTCCTGGGCAACCTAAGAAACTATCATGCTCTCCCCTCTAGAGACTGATAAATTGTACCTATCTATATATGTTATTTTATGACTCTTGTAGCTGCTGGTGATGATTTTAATGATCACTCTTGTCTATGTTCATTTAGGTGTTAATTATAAAATTCATTTCAAATTCTTTCATAACAAAGGGTAAGAAATGTTTGTTTTTAACTGAAGACTAAGTGCTGTTTCCCCTCCCCCCCCCCCCCCCCCCGAATCACAACAGACAATGATTTGGCATGAATTCTTAAAGCTTCATATAGAAGGCCATTTAAACACTGATCCATTTTATGTCCTGAAGGTGACAGAATTTTTAAAAATCCATCTTATTTTTCAGATACACAGCACAGGTGACTTTGTATCTCCATCTCTCCCTTTTGCTATAAATTCTCTGAGGCATGAAATAGCCTGCCAGTTGTCTGTTGCACTCAGAAGTTAATGAATGGTTATCAATTTATCATGGGTAATAACCTAGCTACAAATTGTAATGAATGCATCATATCGCTCCCTAGAATTTTTGCCTTAAGAAAATGTCTTGCCAACTGTAGCAGATTTAGTAATACACTGTAATAGAACTTGTGATTTCCCCCCTCCCGTCACCTCAAAAGAGAAACAAAATAGTGTTCACTTTATTTTTCTGCCTCTTCCTAGTAGCAGCCAAGGTGGATACCTGTTATAGAAGTGCTTTCAGCTTTTATCATAGCACTTTTTTAGCACAGAATGTATTTTGGCCTTATCCTGTGAGGTAATGAACACCTCAACTCTCATTGAAGTCAATGGCACCGAGGGCACACAGCTCCTGATAGGCTGGAGACCTGAGTGGTCTAGTGTGTCCTTGATACATTCGCGTCTATTGTTAATGTTGATGGAGTTGTGAGCTCCTACTGTGGGGAAGCTAAACTGTTGCAGACACAATCCTACAGTCCCCACTCAGACAAAATTCCTGTTGAAGTCAATTTTAAGAGCTAGTTATTTTGTCCTCCTTTAATTCCTAAGTCTGATACAATTAGTGCTATATTTTTCAAAATGCATATATTTTTGTATTATCTATTATGTATATTATCTATTTATAGATAGATGCCCCAAAATGCATAACTGAAGACTCTATTTGTTGTACAGTTACTCTGGACTTTTTTAAAAAAGTAATTTGCTACTGGTGAAGTGAGTTCTGTTGTAGCAGAATGGAAACTAATAATACTATGTGCTACGAGAGAAATAATATCTAATGTTGGAAACAGACCCTCAAATCAATTTGCAGCTTGATGAGTTTTGCCAGTGATCTTGGTACAGTAATCACTTTTAATCTCAGGCTCATGGGAGAAACCTTCATATAAAATATAACATAACAGTTATTGGAACAGCATTACTGTGTGTTCAGATTTTTTCCTTCTACTTTCCGTATGGATGTTACTGTGTTTTGCATAATTTATGTGGCTGACAAAGGCTCAAATCTACAGAAGGATATGTACTCTTGTTTTATATTCACAGTAACTGTAAATGATGTGTGGGTTAGTACCTATTCTGTAGTAAATGTGCTCAAGGTTTCTAAACTATTTTTTTGAGAGGGGTGAGGATTCAGAATTGTGCAGTCAAATTCCATTGCCTGCTTCAACAGTGTTTTCATTTATTTAAAAACAATACCAACAAAAACCCAAACTTCAGGCGCAAGGAAGAATGTACACGTCTTAATCTTGCCACAGTGTAACTGAAGAGGAAATTGGGGGGGTTTACAGCTACTCTGAATGAATGAATGAATAAAATCATTCTCTATGGCAGTGTATCGTCTGGGGCAGTCCTTGGGAAGGTGCAGCTCTGGGCTTTTTGCTATTAGCACAGTAGGAGCCAAATTAGCAATCAGCATTACCAAAAAGAGCCACAGTAGTGTGAATTAATTGTTTCATTTACTATAGTGCTGTATATTCATATTTAAACAATATGATGGGAAATATTGTGTGTGTGTGTGTATAATTTGTGTGTGTGGTGGGTTTTTTATTATATACATAATATATATATAGTGACAGGGTCAGGCCAGATGGCTACAGGAGAGTGCAGGAAGGAAGGTACATTAGCCTCAGGATAAGCAGGTCCCTCTTCCCCTAGTAACTGAGCAGGGGTTAATCAGGACATCTGGAGCCAATTAAGAACTTGCCAGAATGTGTTAAAAGCCTTCTCCCCAGCCAGTCAGTGGGGGTGATAGGCATTGTGAGAGTGGAGGTGAGCTAAGTGTTGAGGAAGCTGACAAGGACCAGGGGAGAACCCCTCAGGTATAGAGATTAGGGAGAAACCCTACCTTAAACAGGAGCGTAGGACCCTTCCAGGTCCAAAGACCTGAAGAAAAGGACCCTGCCAGAGGGGAGAGACTGAGCCATGTGTTTGTTTGTGGTGCTACCACTCCTAGAAGGGCTACCAGAGACTTAAGGCTCTCCCACCCCCAGCAGGATGGTCGGAAGGAACCCTGCCCAAGCGAAGTGGGCACAGTAAGCCAATGGGTTTGGGGAAATAACCCAAGGAAGCTAGCAGCTTGAGGCTGCTATTTGCAGGGTCCCTGGGTTGGGGTCTGGAGTAGAGGGCGAGACCTGGCCCCCCCATCCCCTTTTCCTCTCACTGGATGTCCACCGAGGAGGCCAGAAGCCCCAGTGAAGCAGTGAGGGCCTAGCAGCCTCAGAACTGGGAAGGCTTCTTGGGTGGGGAAATTCTGTCTCCACTATAAACAGAGGGGGGAAATTCTGAGAGACGAGACACTATCCTGACCCACCGCTAGAAGAAAGCACGGGACCCGCCGAGGCGGAGAAGAAACCCAGTTACAAAATATATTATTCTCACCGCAAAATGACTGACCAAGTATTATTTTATCAATTACAATTGGTTAAGTAAAATCATCTTGATTGATTGATAACTTAGCTTGGTTAATAATTAAGTTACTCAGTGTTTTAATATCATGTGCTATTAAAGAGCTACTTGCAGTTCAGGAGCCTCAGTCTGAGTATCCCTGCCCTAAACATTTTAATAATTTGTATTCCCTTGCAGTGTTTGAGAGCCAAACATTGCCATTGCAGCATTGGGCTTAACCCAATGAGAGCTTGAAAGTGAAACTGACTAAAAACAAAAATGAAGTCAACTAGTGACTAAACTTCCTGGTTATACTGGGACTGTTCCAGTTTTTTGTATGATGCCTAGCATCCTAAGAACTATTTTGGGGTCACCCAAATATATTTTTTATAACTATAAAATATTTGTTCAAGACCTATTGTACTAAGTAGAAATTGCTGTGTTTATTAGGAACAATCAGTCCAGTGAAATGACTATTCAGCTTGATGAACAGTGTTTGGAGTGAAAAGAAATGCCAGAGTGAATGTTAATGACACTTGCTCAGTGTTTCATGGTAAACTCGTTTGGAATCCTAAATTACTGGGAAAATAATCTTGCACACCATGAAATATACTGGTATCACTGTTGAGTGACAAGCTGTCTTTGTGATAGTAACACACATTATTTTTTTAAAAAGTGTAATTTTGTTTGTTGTATGACTATTTACCAACACTTCAAAATGTTAATTTTTAATCTGGAAATACTTTTATGGAGTTTTTCGTTGGTGTAGACCAAGCTGAAGGAAATGTAGAAAGTAAACTAACTTCATAATGGAAAATTAAACGGAAATGATTCCTTAATAATCAAAGGTATTCTTTCTACAATAGACAAGGAAATAGCTGCTTTAGTATGGTTTTTAAGATGATGTTGTCTCTTCAAAAGAGGTCATTTAAAACTTATTTCTGTTTCCAGAGTTAACGTGCCACACTGATTATCCAGCTAAAATCAAGATCTTTTACATTTCATAGAAACAGAAATATACTGGATTTTTTCCCCTCTCTGTGAGTAGTTTGTAGCTAGTTTTATTTTACAAGTTTTCCCCCAGGCTGTCTTTTGATACTTAACAGTAAGAAAGTTAATGGGACTGAAAAAGCATAATGATACACTCTTAATAAGTTATTTAATTGCATGCCAAATTTCACTGGAAAGATGCTGTGCCAATGCCAGACAAAAACAATATCTGATTTCAAACAGACGGGACATTAATGGCATATTGTGAACATAAATTTCTCTCTCTTCTCCACTCCTCCCCCACAATATAATAAGCTAGGAACTACTAGCTCTCAAAGCTATGAATGGCAAATCAGTTTAACAAGAAGATTTTTCATATAGAGTTGATATTATTCTAATGATCCAGCACTGAAGTGACTAAATTTAATTTCAATAATTTGTGGTATTACTTACTTCCATCTGGGAAAAAAATGATATGAAGCTTCCAGTCAGTAGAATTTAATCAAATAGAAGTTGGAAATTCGTTTCTTTTTTTGAGTTTCTAGAAGTAGGATGCATTACAGCTAATTTCTCAGCAATTGCATTCACTAATGAAGTGGTTCTCAACCTTTCCAGACTACTGTACCTCTTTCAGGAGTTTGATTTCTTATGTACCCCAGATTTCACCTCACTTAAAAACTACTTGCTTACAAAATCAGACATAAAAACACAAGTGCCACAATACACTATTTCTGAAAAATTGCTTACTTTCTCATTTTTGCCATATAATTATAAAATAAATCAATTGAAATATAAATATTGTACTTACATTTCAGTGTATAGTATATTGAGCAGCATAAACAAGTCACTGTCTATATGAAATTTTAATTTTGTCCTGACTTTGCTAGTGCTTTTTATATAGTTGGTTGTAAAACTAGGCAAATATCTAGATGAGTTGGTATATCCCTGGAAGACCACATATCCGCAGGGGTAGTGTACCTCTGGCTGAGAACCACTGTACTAATGGGGTATATATTGGAAGGAGGTGGGTCAGAAAGAGAGAGAGAGGAAGGTAGAACAGATATTTTGGCTTTAAGTGGGTGAGAGGCAGAGGACTAGTTTGACTGGCTTGCTTTTCTTAATTGGTTTGTTAAGAGGGTCATTTTAATACATATTATTGGTAGAACTTGTAAACCAATTTTAGAAATATCAGTACTTATAAAATAATTATATGGCATATGTGGATTGATCAGTGGTAGGTTTGAACTGCACAGGTACCTTTTAACTGGGCTTACTCATCAGAAATCCCATGAAAATGTAGGCAAATGCTAAAATTATATGTTAAATGACCATTTATGTGCTAGTGTATATACAGTAAACTGGCCTTTCAGTTATCAGGCAGATCTTTAGACACTGGTGTGGCTTAGGCAGAAGCTGTCCCAATTATGGTAGCACAGCCCATGATGCAAGATTGAGGCCCTGAGGCGGAGGAGTTGTGATTTGGGCTAATTTTTAACCCATTGTCTCAGGTACAGTTTCTCCAGATAGGAAATAAAATACCTTATTTAAATAATTTGCTTTTCGCAGCTCAACTCTGATCAACTCCCATATCAGCCCTGACTTTGACAGCACTCTGTTTCTGACAGCTGCTGAATGTATATATTTCAAATAATAACTTAAAGGAAATAAACATTTTGAAAAGAGATAAAAAGTCAAGCAAATAAGTGAATGAGATCCAACCACCCCTGAAAGTGAATCTGAAATAAATTCGTCACTGGCCTGGGTGAGATCTTCTCTACTAAAAATTAATGTGATCAGAACATCAGTGATCAAAGCACAAACACTTTCCAAGACAATGCTGGCTGGTGCTGTACAAGCTCTATCTTGACTGGCATCTCCTCTGCACCTCAACTGAGCTGCAGTTTCCAGCTGTACCATATTTTTGGGTGTTTGAAAACACATTTTCATTTGGTGCTAGGATGATGACCACCAGATGTAGGGCCTGATCTGGTAAGGTACTGAGCCATTTGAACTCCCAATGAAGTAAATGGGAGTTGGGCTTGATCAATGTCATGTAGGAGATGTGCATCCTGGTAGAGTTAGGTTGTTATTTCATCTGTGACCTAAGCAGGATTTGAATCCAAGTGCCCGAAAACAAATGCTTGCCGTCAACTCACTGCTTCACCTCTATTTAAAAAAATAAAAATAAAAATCACATTTTAAGTGGAATAATGCCCTCTAGCGTGTGTGGTTATGAGACTATAGAGCACCCATTAAAGTATTGGTTAAGGTTATTGTGAATTACATGTATTCAGCACAAGTAGAATATATTACTTTAAAACTATTTACTTTGTGCCATTGCAAATGTTTAGTTTGGTTTAACTCCTTAAACAGGCTGTCCCTCTCCTCTTTCCTCACGGATCCTGCCTCTGTCATTTAGCGTAGCTTCATTATTTTCAGTAAAAAAGGGACAATATGAGTCTATAGTGTTTTTCTGGCATCACAAAGTTATTAGGCAATTATTTTGCCAAAGTTAGTCCATTTTCTTTTGTTAGAAAGGCTGACTCCAACTTTGTCCTTTTATGCTTAGTAAAATTATGAGTTTCATTTTAAAAAATCGTTTATTTCTATGCAATAAAAAGGCACGGCAAGGAGGGTCTGCAATATTTTTTGTCCACTTACTGTGGTCTGCTCTGGTGGCATGTCTGTGTCTCAAAGACATATGGATGACATCTGGTGCCGATGAGACTTCTGGTATGGCTGAAAAAGGCACACTTACTGTAAGTCATTGCAGTGTGCCTCTGAACATTTAGTGTGCTGAATAATGATTCACATGCAGCTTTTTGACAGTCTTTCAGATATGAATTAGACTTTCATACTTATAAATACCAAAAGCTTTTGGTGAATTTCTGCTAGTCACATTTCACATTTAGGTCACAAGAAGCAGCAGGAATGATTAGAATATTATTTTAAAAAATCAGTATTTGGTCTGATATTAAAACACTTGCAAACAATTTGCTAATTCTGATTATGAAAAATCATTGCATTCCAGGTACTCACATGGCCCTGTAGTTAATCCTGCACACTCCCACCCACTCTGACTCAGGTCTCACATTCAGTCTCTCACTTTGATGGCCAGCAGAGACTTGAGGCATGATTCTAATCCTGACGCTGGTTTTATACAGGTGTATCTCCTGAGATTTGAATCTGTTCCTGGGCATGTGGCTGAGAAAAGGTGCTTAGCTTCTGCAGGGGGTGTGTGATTTGCATCTCTTTGTAGAGACTCCTTTGGTCAATGTCGTCCCACTGGTGGTGAGCTGTGAAAGTGTCCTATAAAGCTGCCCATGACCAACAATAGATCTTCACAATACTGGGCTTGGTGGAGATGTTTTAATCACAGTAAGGCATAGAGAACATGGGTGTTCTCAAAGCTCTGGAAGCATGTATCGAGGACATTGTGACAGAGCATTTTAAATCTTATTCAGTGGTTGTGCAGGAGGTGAAGAAAGGTGTCTTCATTTCCACCACAGCATCTGCAAGACCTCAAACAGCAGAACAATTCTGGGTGATGGACAGGCTAGTAAATCTAAGGTGCTGTCCATTTGGCTACAGAATCTTCTCACTGTGAGGAATTTTTATGCCACTTGTGGATAAAATTGCTTGGATCTAGATGGCTTGAATCTGCTTGAATTTTGGCTGGTCTTGCTCCCTGAGGTTTTGGAGGTAGTAAGGGAGTTTAAGGCTGTAAACTTTGACTTGGAACCATGTCTTTCCTGGTCTGTTAAAGCAAATGGTGAAACACTAGGTACGTTGCGGGAGGAAATTGACACCTCCCTTTGGGAAGGCAGATTCCCAGGCTGTCTTAAGGAGTGCCTGGCTTCTGCTCAATAAACTATCTGTGAATGTTGAAATCTTGTCAGCCTCTGAACTTTATCACTCGTGTTTTGGGGAAATTTAATTGAGAAAATAGTGATGTAGCAACAGTGGAGGTATCTTGAGCCCATCTGTGGTCAGGGATCTCCTAATGAAAGATGAGGTTCTTACTTACTGACTCTTTTAGATCTGCCACCTGCCTTTGTTACTATTAAGTCTGAGGTTTTGGTAACATGGTGGTTCCTAGCAGAAAGTTGCTTTTGAGTGTCTTTCCTTCTGAGAGATCCCAGAGCATAGCATTGGGTGATTGCTTATCTGTTCCCTTGTAGTGATTCTATCTTGATGTAGTCACTTTTTTAGATCTGAGACACTTAGGAGGGTTTGTCACAGGGTTCTATATTCACCGCTGGAGCACCTCCTTGTGGCTGCATCTGGGGAACAGCTCCGCCCAGCCTGATGCCCCTTTCCATCCCTCGTTTGTGAGCGACCTTTCTCAGGGTGCTCCCTTTTCGTGGCTTGGCTCTCTATGTGGATTTTCCCTTCTGGGGAAACAAAGTCTCACTGGACGATCTGTTTTGGACAGTCTTCTGTTCTTCTGCCCAGACTGTGCCATTTACCCAGTGCCTGGCAGGGGAACCTGGGCCTGCCCACTACTCTGGGTTCCAGCTCGGGAACCATTGAATCAGCAGCCAAGGTCTACACCTACCCAAATCTTGCTGCCTCTTCCCTGAGCCTTTTCCCGCTCCACTGGTATCACGCTTCTACTCCACCACCCTTCTGGTTAAACACTTCCTTCAGAGCCAAGCCTCAGGGCTTCTATTCTTCTCCTGGGTTTCCTCCTTTCCCTGTCAAAGCCCAAAGAGTGACTACAGGCTTCCACACTGCAGCTTCCTTCTGCTCTCACTTCCTGTTTCATTTCAGACTTCCGAGCTTGGACTGGAGCCTGAAGTCTGGGGCCATCTCACCTTGCATGGTCCTAGAGTCTGGACTTCTGCCTGAGCTTGGAAGTCTACGCTGCAATGAAACAGCCCTGCAGCCTGAGCCACGGGCCAGCTGCAGGTCTCTAGTTGCTGTGTAGACAGACATACACCAAGTCTAACTCTCCCTCAGGTGTGGCCTATTGGGATACTTAACCCCTCCTGGGCCATATTAACCCTTTCCAGGCTAGCATGGAGTGAACATCTCATCACAAGATTAATGAGGAGATGTGGCTTGCATTGCTTTCCATATGCTGATGAGACAGCTGTGTCTCTGTCTCTTCTGATGTTGGTTGAAGCAGCTGATTTGGCCTGGTTTGAAACTGGCTGAGATTTATGCTTAAATGAACACTACCTGGTTAAGGCTTAGTCTGGACAAGCAGGTTGGGGGAATTAACCAGAAGAGATAGTAGAGGTTGTATCAGCTCTTTTGGTTAGAAGGAGCGTACCTGAAGTTTGTTGTTCAGGTTCACAATTTAGATCCTGATTTGCTACATACAAACAGTTCCTGGATTTGCAGATAGCAGCTTTGACCAAGACTGCTTCTCCTCCCCACAGCTGTAGCTGATGAGAAGCTAATCCTTTCCTTGCTTGCTTGGACTTTGCTACAGCTTTGTGCCATCAAGATTAGGTTATTGTAATGCATTCAGTTACATATTGAGATCATCCAGAAGCTAATCCTGGTGCAAAGTCCATCTGCTCACACCACCAACTTCTTCACAGTGCTCCATGACACTACTGGAGAGCAGCACTGGTAACCAAAAGCAACAGCTAGAAAACAATCAAGCCATCCTGCTATCATCCCTTCATCTTCCCAGTTGACTGACTAAGCACACGCCCAAACATGTGCCCATTCCAGCATTCTAGCATGTGTTTATGCCAACTTTACCCTCACAAGGGCCATCATACAAATTCCATGGATGAAAGGACAACATGACATTGCCAGACCAAGGAAGTTGGAGAAATGGAATCCTGGCCCTTTCCATGTTCCTAAATATCCCTTAGCCTTATCCAAATCCCAGGTGTCATTGGAACTGATCCACATCACAGAAATAGTCCTAAAACCAGGCATTTGAAGTCAGTCCCTTAATTGGCACCCTCTCGCATAACATCAACCACCATGGGAGGAGATGACAGCTGCCTCAAGACGATGCTGGTGATTGCAAGATCAGTCATCAACAAAACCAGTATCTTGCATGATCTGATTTCAGACAACACAGCAGATGCTTCCTCCATGATTGAGACCTTGTTTCAAGCCATCTCCAACTTTGTTATAGCCCAGCTAGTCCCCACCAGCTGCCCAGTACAACACAAACTGAGAAGAATCCCAGAAAAGTACAAAAAGGAAGTTGAAAGGGAGGCAAATCATGGGGCTCACACAAACCATTTTTGGTCACGTTCAGACTCACTGGACCTGATCTTCACGTTCCCACCAAATACCAATAAATATTTTGGCAATCTTTGCTATCTCTCTGGTATAACAGGAAATGTAATTTACAGTGAAAGGCAAAGGGGTCTTCAAATTATATTTTCCAGCTAAATTCTTTTTCATCTTATGCTGGAAAATTAGCTGTACAATACATCTATATTAAGCGGGGATGGTCTCTTTTAGACTCCACAGATAGATTGTGAAATGGCAGTGTGAATGGAAGTGTTGAAAGTCCTAGCCCCATAGAAACTTGCTATATTCTGACAGGTTTCAGAGTGGTAGCCCTGTTACTCTGTATCAGCAAAAAAAACGAGGAGTCCTTGTGGCACCTTAGAGACTAACAAATTTATCTGGACATAAACTTTCGTGGGCTAAAACCCACTTCATCAGATGAATGGAGTGGAACATACACTAGGGAGATATAAATACACAGCATATGAAAAGATGAGAGTTGCTTTACCAAGTTGAGGGGGTGTCAGTGCTAACAAGCCAATTCAGTTAAGGTGGAAGTGGGCTATTCTCAACAGTTGACAAGGAGTGGAAATCTCTTTTGTAGTGCTAATGAGGCCAATGCAAACAAGGTGGCCCATTTCAAACAATTGACAAGAAGGTGTGAGTATCAGCAGGGGAAAATTAATTTTTGTAGTGACGGAGGACAGATTGCTTATGAAGAACCAAATGGCTATGAAGAGAAGAAAACACAGAGATAATCATGCACTGGAAAGAGGGTCCATAAACTGCCTGTGTACCAACCTCAGACAGCGCAGGCCCTGTTTGGAAGTAGACAGGTCTTTTGATGAAATGTCAAAAATCTGTGTGGTAACATTAAAGTATGTAATAGATAATTTTGTGCAAAAACAAATGTGCCTGTGTCCGGAGAGATTGTAACAATGGTGGATTATAAAAATGCAAAACCAAACCCCAAACTTTAGGCAGTATCACAATTTTTTATCTTCTGTATTACATTTTAGGAGGTTCTGCACAAATGTCTGTGTATATCATTGCGGTTTCTGTGAATAACTGAATACACTTTACATCATACATCTGTAGCTGATCACTC
The DNA here is from genome assembly GCF_965140285.1 of Lepidochelys kempii. Lineage (NCBI taxonomy): Eukaryota > Metazoa > Chordata > Testudines > Cheloniidae > Lepidochelys > Lepidochelys kempii. The sequence goes on along the minus strand of NC_136382.1, from coordinate 143,106,272 downwards.
GTTTGTGAGATCACAGAATGCTTTGTGAAATGGTTCTGATGGTTCAGAATTAATTTAAAGCACACACACTGTGCTATAACAGTAATCTGATCATGTGACATACTTGCAGGAAGAAAGATTTATTTAGTAAAAAAGGACTTTGCCAGCTGTTTTTCTTTCTGTTGACAGATATCTTTTGTATGTGTATGTACTTTAAGGGAGTCGAACTTGTTATAGAAGAATTCTCTCTTAACTTCTGCCAAAGTCAGTTCACTGTCATTTCCAGTTAAAAGATGTTCTGTCTTCATGGTTTATGGTCATATCCTTTTTGCATACCAGATGGGAAAAATCACTATTATACTATAGAGAATGACACTTTTTTTTTTTTACTTTAATTTTGGATCTCAAGGCTGTCTTTAATTCTGTAGTATTATTTTCCTTCCAACTATTTTGCCTACCAAAATAAGAGGGTATTGTGAACATCACATATTCTCTAGCCATTCTGTCAAACAAGAAACTAATCCTATTAAGAAACTAATAAGTTCAAGTGGTCCTTTTAAATTTTATTAAATGGTGGAATATTAGAAGAGAGAGCATTTCACAGGCAGTGGTAGTATTGTGTGTGAGAGAATCTGGTTGAAACTTGGGTGAAATAATGCAAATGCCATTTAAGGTGTTGAGCGTGTGCAAAGTCAACCCTGTGTTTTTAAAATGCAATATGTATGATGACTTTCAGGTGAAGTTATGTGGGTAGACTAAGGGAGGCTAGTGGAGATGGCTGTGAGTGGGGTGGGCCTGCCTGCCCAGTGGTTAGTCTGTGGCAGGGCCAGCCTTAGGGAAAATAGCACCCTGGGCAAACTTGCATTTTGGTACCAAGTACCAGAGGGGTAGCTGTGTTAGTCTGTATCCACAAAAACAATGAGGAGTCCAGTGGCACCTTAAAGACGAACAGATTTATTTGGGCATAAGCTTTGGTGGGTAAAAAACACATTTCTTCATGACTCCATGCGTCTGAAGAAGTGGGTTTTTTACCCACGAAAGCTTATGCCCAAATAAATCTGTTAGTCTTTAAGGTGCCACCAGACTCCTAGCTGTTTTTGCATTTTGGTGCCCCTGGCTCCCTCAGGTGTTGTGCCCCCCATTGCTCCTGGCCCCCATGGGCTCCCCAGGCTCCACATCCTCCCTTCGCCCCAAAGGCCTGCTCCCCCTCCTGTGCCCCTTATCCCTGCACCCCCTTCACTCCTAACCCCTGCATCCCCCTCCTGCACTCATGTGAGGAAACTAACCTGGATGCATGAAGCAGCTGGCATTGCTGCTCGCTCCCCCCGGGACTGCTGCTCCTCTGCCCCGCACACTCGTAGGGGGCTGTGAGAGGGAGAGTGAGGAGCAACACTTGGGCTCCCTGCATCCAGGTCACTTTCCCTGCCTAGGCTGCGTAACGGGAGGGCACGAGAGCAGCAGCTGCTGATGCCTCACAGCACAGCCCAGGTGGAGAAAGTTGCCTGGATGCAGGGAGCCCTGGTATGTGTGTTGGAGGAGACTGTGTGTGTGGGTAAAAACAGCTAACAAAAGCCAAAGCTGGCCGAAACATCAACACGTGCTGCTCCCACTAAAAGGGAACCGTCCCACCAAGCTTCCCCCTTCCCCACCCCTCTCGCTCCACCAAGTGGTAGGAGCCTCCGGGGTGGGGGAGGTGGGGCTGGAGTGGAGCCGCAGTGGCTGAGGGCGCCTCTCCACACCCGTCACTGCAGGAGCCCTCAGCTGGTGGCCGACTGGCTGAGAGGGAGAGGAAGAGGGAGGGAGCGGGGCGGGGGGGAGAGGGAGAAGGCAGCAGTGGGCCCGCCGGCTCCCAGGAGCGTGGTGGTGGGGGAGGGGCTGGGCCGGGTGCAGAGGAACTAACGCCACTGCCGCTTGGCCGCAGTGCGTAAGTGGAGCGCCAGGCCGGGCCAGCACACGCCACCTTGTTTGGCGCGCTGCCCTGGGCAACCACCCAGGCCATCCACCCCAAAGGCCGGCCCTGGTCTGTGGCAGCAACTCCCCAGTATGGGGGTAGGGAAACCCGGACCCCCCCCCACTCCATTGGATTCTAACCCAGGGGCCCTCTTGAACGGCATAAGGCAGGAGTCTGCTATGTACAATCCAGCTAGCGCCCTCCCCAGGGTCTCTTCTTGTCATTCTCTCCCCCACCCCCCTTGGGGCACATCATGGCTGGCAGTTATCCCTGGCAATCTGGTCTACGAGTCTCAACAGGGTAGGGAGTTCCGGCTCTGCTCAGTAGACCTCTCCTTGGGAACGCTTTCCAGCACAGTCCCTCTGCAGCAGTGAGCACAGATCGGCCTCTCTCTGCCAACCCCCCTGCTGTGTTGAAGAGACTTCCTTTTAAGTCCCTTCTCCAACTGCAGCATGCCCAGCCAGGCATGGTGGGGCAGGGCTTCCCAGGCCCAGAGTTCTTCCTGCCCCCTTAATTCTCCAGTGTGGGGTTTATCCACCCCCATCACAAGGGTTTAAAAAACGTTTCTCCACCTCTCCTTACTCAAAGGGCTGGAGAGCTAAGGCACTATGTGAGACTAGTGCCAATGTCCATTTTACAGAGTGGTAGCCGTGTTAGTCTGTATCAGCAAAAATAAAAACTATGAGGAGTACTCGTGGCGCTTTAGAGACTAACAAATTTATTTGGGCGTAAGCTTTCATGGGCTAAAATGAAGTGGGTTTTAGCCCACAAAAGCTTATGCCCAAGTAAATTTGTTAGTCTCTAAGGTGCCACTAGTACTCCTTGTTGTTTTTTGCTTTTATTGTCCACTTTTGTATCCTTTAAAGGGGGGAGGAGGGATTTCTGTCCTCCTCCTCCTCCACCAGCCAACACAGCTGACTGGTTTTAGTAGGGAGCTCACATCTCACCCTTTTGGAGCTGTCAGAGCTCCCACTGCCACATGCTGCCTGTCCTGTGCAACCTCAGGTTGAAATCTGACTGAGTAAATCAGAGTAGCTCCTAGGGCTCATGCTGTAGCACAAATCCCATTGCTAGTAGAACAAGTTGTGGCATGCATTATTACTTGCATGATGTATCATGGTGCATTGTTAAGGGAGGCTGGGAGTGACAGAGAGAGACTAATATGGTGGTCTGACTGCTCAGTGGAGCAGCATGAGCACATTGCACCTGTTTTGCTCACTGAACGAGTTCCCCCTAATCTGAAATTGCATCCAGAAGCATATGGGAAACCAGTGTGGTGAGGGAAATGCAGGTGTCCACACTGACTTGCTCCACTTGCTGTATTCTTCAGTAGCTAAAACTTCCAGTTGGCCTTGAGGAGTAACACACACACACAAAAATATATTGGCGTAGTCCAGGGGCGAGCAAACTTTTTGGCCTGAGGGCCACATTGGCTTTCAGAAATTGTATGGAGGGCTGGTTAGGGGAGGCTGTGCCTCCTCAAACAGCCAGGTGTGGCCCAGCCCCTGCCCCCTATCCGACCCCCCCCTGCTTATCGCCCCCTGACGGACCCCTGCCCCATCCATCCCCCTGCTCTCTGTTATCTGACCACCCCCGGACCTCTCCGCCCCTAACTGCCCCCTACTGCCCTATCCAACCCCCTGTCTCCTTCCTGACTGCCCCCCCCGGGACCCCTGCCCCATCCAACCACCTCTTCTCCCTGACCACCCCCAGACCTCCCACCACTGCCCCCCACCACCCCATCCACCCTCCCTGTTCCCTGACTGCCCCCCGGAACCCCTTCCACTGACTGCCACCCACCGCCCCATCCAACCCCTCTTCTCCTTCCTGACTGCTCCCTCCCACCCCCAGGACCCCTGCCCCATCCAACCACCCCTTCTCTCTGATGGCCCCCAGAACTCCTGCCTCCATTCAACCCCCCTGTTCCCTGCCCTCTGACTGCCCAGACCCCTATCCATACCACCGGCCCCTTACCACCCCCCAAACTGCCCTGCCCTCTATCCAACCACCCTTCCCTGTTCCCTGCCTCCTTACTGTGCTGCCTGGCGCACTGGTGGCTGGCAGCGTGGTTGCACGAGGACAGGCAGCCGCGCCGCCCGGCTGGAGCCAGCCACGCACCGCAGAGCACAGAGCACTGGGTCAGGCCAGGCTCTGCAGCTGCGCTGCCCCAGGAGCTCGCAGCCCCGTTGCCCAGAGCATTACGCCCGTGGCACAGTGAGCTGAGGCTGTGGGGGAGGGAGGACGGTGGGGGAGGGACTCGGGGCTAGCCTCCCGGGCCAGGAGTTCAGGGGCCGGGCAGAACAGTCCCGCGGGCCGTAGTTTGCACACCTTTGGAGTAGTCTAACATAGGGGTAAGAAAGAATTAAATGACTATAGCGAGTTTGTGCAGCCTTGCTTTGCTGATAATTCTGTACAAAATGCAGGTGAAAAGCTGGTATGAGCCATTGTTGCTACTTTACAGTTCAGCAGCAGTCTGTGGTCCAAAAGCATGCAGAGATTGCAGACCTCTTTGGCAAGTGGTATGCGTACTCCACCAATTGATGAAATTGTCAGAATCTTCATCTGTTTTGCTAGTTGCTTTCCACTGCCAACAAGCATCACTTCCCTGTTATCTGGACTGAAGATCAGCAAGCATATTCTGATCCAGGTTCCTGCCTTAGCAGGTGTTAGGAAAGCAAAGAAACTCTACAGGCCTGTGTCTGATAAAATGATATAAAGCAGAGCTTCATCAGCATGCTGATGACACTTTAGCTCTAAATGATTTATCTTCCCTGCCAGACTCTCATACTCCTTAAACAGGAAAAGCAACAAAAAGCAACCTTGTGTGACCCTTACAGTAAGTGAGCAACTGCTCAACATCATCCTCTGAAACAGATCACTGTAGTAAAGTGTTGGTTTCTAAGTTCTGGTTCTCACTCTCAGGGCAGATGATAGTTGCTGATTCCTAACATGCTGAAGATATGGTCGTAGCTGATTGCGCTAAATCTTGATATTTTTCTTGCCTTATCAATGATCTCCATTATCAGATCTTGCAGGTGGGTCAGCATCACCTACAGCCATGACTCATGAAACCTTACACAGGAAACCTGGACAGCAGCAAGGAGCGGTTCAACAACAGGCTGTGTAGGTGCTGGAGGACCCTGGAAGGTGCCTTTGGCAGATTAAAGGCATGCTGGTGATGCCTTTATGGAAGGTTAGACCTCAGTGAGGATAATATTCCCATGGTCATAGCCAAGTGTTGTACGTTGCATAATCTTTGTGAAGCTGAGGGTGAAAGGTTTGCTCAGGGGTGGAGTGTTGAGGCAGACTGCCTGGCTGCTGATTTTGAGCAGCCAGATACCAAGGCTATCAGAGGGGGGCAATTTGAATCAGGGAGACTTTGAGCAACACTTTGAAAATGAGAACCAGTAATTTATATCTCTGTGATTGGTGCTGCAATGTTACATTACATGTAGTTTTCCAAGGAAGCAATGATGAAATTTGGTGCCTTACATTCCAGTAAGCAAATGATTAAGCTGCCTGTGTATATCTCAAAATTATCTCTTATCTCAATTTTTTAGGACACAAATAAAGATGAGTTATTGTTCAAAAATTTGGCATTTATTGCACAAGAAACCGCACGCGCGCGCGCACACACACACACATATAAAGATGGTTACTGGGAGAGGAGGTACCAAGGAAGGGCAGACTTTCAGAGCTGTGTGTAGGCCCAGCTTTCATTTTGAAAGTTGTCCGGGGGGCGGGGGGGAGTGAAGGGGAAACTGAGAAGTCCCGAAAAGCAGAAAGGAATGTGCGGGTGGAGTTTTTTTTGGGGGGAGGGCACGGAAAAGAGTTCTGAATGTGCTGCAGTGGAGGGCGGGCGCACATATGCTCAGTCTGAAGCATTATTAAGGACTTCAGCATCTGCGTTTGCTCCTCCATGACTTTAATCATCCACACAGTAGCATCTTTAACGAACTCCTGATTTTCTTTTCTGTCCTACGTTTTGCCTTCCCTCCACTCCTTGCATTCCCTTTTCTCTGCATTGGAGAAGTGCAGTACCTTCCGGAACATGTCTTCTTTGCTCCGTCGTGGGTGTTTTCTTATATGGCGGAGACACTCTGCTGGTGTGTGTGGGCTGTCCCTAAAGGACACATCGGGTGAAGCACAAGGAACAATGCACAGAAGCATGATTAAGTTCATGTGCAGCATTGAAACGTTTCAGTGAAATACGCCCCTGGTAACATAACAATCACTTTCTCACTGACCCTTAGCAAGCCCAAATCTCTGCGAACAACCAAAGCATGGTGAGTGTTGGCTGGGGGAAAGGGAAGCGCTCTACATGGGGAAAAGAGCATACTGCAAGGGTTGCAGTGCAGCCGACTAGGGAAAAAATTTGAAATTCTCCCACATTTTTCCACAGGCAGGGGTCATTGTAGCAGATATCTCACTCCTGATGGTAAGCAGCGAAGCGAGGGTACATCTGCTACACAGTTGTGGCTTCTGCCCTGGTACCTATGCTGCTCCCGGTGTGCTGCTTTGGTCCCTGCACAAGTGATGGCCGAATGGCTTGGGAAAGTTTCCTACCATGGGGGAAGGAACAAAGCAGCTCTGCTAAGGAACCTTCTGCAGAGGATTGCTGAGTACCTCCAGGAAAGTTTCCTAGAGCTCTATCTAGAGGATTCCCATGAGATTTGGTGTGCATCAACACCCAACATACTGATTAGCTGCACAGGGGAATGTCTAGCACGCAGAAACACAGCCAGTCTCATACATTTCTATACTCTGAACCCACTTCTGCACTACATAAACACAGCCACTTACCAGGCGTCTCGTCTCCTGCTTCTTGCTTGCTGGAGAGCAGTTGCTGAGGCTGGCTAGATGCCTCCAGCATGAACAGTTCCTGACTGCCTGCCCCACTGGGTGGCCCCACTGGGGGCTCCACATTGTTGTGTATTTCCACCTCTTCATCAATTACTTCGGCTTCTGGATTAGGTCCTCTTTCTGCCACCTCCAGGCCCGCTGACGTATCCACGGGGCTTTTGGCGGTGGAGGTGGGGTCGCCACTGAAGATAGCGTCCAGCTCCTTATAGAACCGACAGGTCTTAGGTGCAGCGCTGGAGTGATGGTTTCCTCCCTCGCCTTGTGGTACACCTGCCTCAGCTCCTTTATCTTTGCTCTGCACTGCACCGTGTCCCAGTCCTACCTCTTTTTGCACAAGCCTTGAAAAATCTGCCCAGAGGTATCAAAATTCCTATGGCTGAAGTGCAGGTGGGACGGCACAGCCTTCTCTTCCCATGTACTGAGCAGATCTAGCAGTTCTGCAGTGGTTCGAGCGGGAGAGTGTTTGCTGTGATAAGCCGCCATGGTCACCTGAGACCTCTCCACCTGAGACCACCATGCGATGAGACCTCTCCACCCTGAGCAAACAGAAAATGGAATTTCAAAATTTTCCGGGGCTTTTAATGGGGAGGGGCGGATGGTTGTTTACCTGGATGAAGGGCAGTGGAGTTCAAACTGCCGACCAGGGCGGTCAGGATGGGCATAGTGGGAGACGTCCTGGAGGCCAATTAAAGTGATAAAATCAAGTGTGGTATCTACACTGACACTTTGTTGACAAAAATTTTGCACAAAAGCCTTATGTCTCTTCCTGGGGTGGTTTTATTTTGTTGCCAAAGCAAGGCAGTTTTGCTGCCAAAAGTCTCATCGCAGTGTGAAAGCATTCACTGTTTTGTCGACAGTAGCTGCCTTTTGTCGACAAAACTCTGTAGTGTAGACAAGTTCTGAGAGTCCCAGCTATCTTTTCACATAAATGATTTAATAGTTGTCAGATTAAAAAATAAGTTTTAAAATCTGTTAGTTTACAAATATTGGCTGGATAATCACTTTGGAAGTTTGCTATTGAGCATGTTACTGAGCATGTACAGTAACTGTTATTGAAATTTGTACTGATATCTTAATGGTACACAGACTATTCTGAACTGTCTGTGAGAGCAAAGTCATGGGGAACTGAGAGTGAACAGTAATAGGTGGGAATAAAACTAATTGTCAGAGATAAGGCTTCTGAGAGGCATGTATAGAATTTGGGAAGCAATGGCGTAACAGAGGGACGCTGGGAGAGGATCTTAGGGCATGTGTGGGAGAGAAAAGGATTAGAGGGTGGTATGAGAGGACTGATTGAATATCAGAGTAGCATACATGGGAATGCTGAGAGGTTTGATTCGATTGGTCTGGGGGAAGAGGCAAGATCCTGAAATGGTTCAGAAATGTTGATGGAATAGCTGTGATAAGAAACTGCTCCGCTGGCCATTCTGAGCTGTATGACATTGATTGTGCATTAAAAATAGTGTTCATTGTGAAGCTGAAATAGAGTTAGAACTGCCAAAGAAGTGCAAAGATGATCTGAATTTCAAGCTGAGAGTTAAATTTAAATTTTTTGCTGGCATTTGCTACTAAATGCATGACTGATCTTTGCTGAAACACAGGATTCTGCAATCTGAGTAGTTATGCTTCATTACTGAGAGGGTGAAAATGCTGCTGCTCCTTATGGATGGACACTGAAAAATAATGGCTTTGTCTGTCTACTATGCCAATCACAGTGGGCTGAGAAACTGCATCCACAACATGGATTAATGATGTCTGGTGATGATCTGAATTCCTTTAAGTATGCTTTTTCTCTGAGTATGAGTAGAGTTCGCAACTTGCAAGAGACAATTCTGAGTTTTGCTAGCTATAGATGGATTTGATTTATCTTGGAGCTGTCATTTAAAATATAATTGTACATTTTTTCATGTTTAGGGCTAGTTTTTTGTATAGTTGCTAATGAAAAGCCAGCTGTCACCACAAATGAAAATTTTCTTTCAAGTGTACATTTGTAGAATTCATTAAGGAAAAACAACTTCACAGATCACATATTTCAGGTTTTGAAAAGACCAGTAATTTCCTGGGTAATAAATTCAATTGTATGCAATATCCATTTTAATTTCCTTAAATAAAACAAACTCTTTTTGGGAGAACAAACAGAATGATTAACTTTCTAATCCATGTGAGACAACTATCTAAAATTCTTTCATTAAAGCACCATTTTAAAATGATCAGAGTTAAACATGTAATCACTTTTTGGAGTATTTTAAATGAATGATTATAAATTAGAAATTATAATGGGCTCTTCATTGGGCATCTCATAACTGCTGCCACCATTGTATGAGATGTTCAAAATGAATGGATCTAATTCCAGCCTTGACAGATATTCTGGATTATTTTTGAATCCTTTAACAAATTATATTGAAGGTAACAAGCATACACTTGAGTAGCCTTATGTCTGCCACATCCTTTTGGTCGTGGGTTGGAGTTGATTTTATTTTTAGTGAATGTGTTCTATTTTTATTTTGGTTAAAGACGTAATCAAATATGCATTTTATTAAATATTATACATGTGCCATGAGACTTGGTAACAGTGCATTTTACAAATAAAATTCATAACTTCACTTTTTTTTCTTAGGACACAGTTAGAAATTTGGAATTTCAAGAATAATATTTTCTTGTATAGGAAACCAGTTCTAGTAAATGGCAGAAGCCAGGATTCTAAAAATGTACTCTCATCCAAAGTTAACTACATATACTCAGTGTCAATCAAGGATATTGTTTTTTAAGAATAAGACATGTTTAAAGCAAGAGATGTTCAGTTGTAAAGTGTTCCGGTTTTAGGGCCTAATGCTACAGTCACTGGGACTCTGAGTCAATGGAGTACCATGAATGTAGTGGATTTCACCCCCCAGTGTAGGGGCCAGAATAATGCTCTCAGTACCACTTAAACTCTCAACACACAATTTAATTTAGACTTTAAAATAATTTAGGCTTTAAAAATGACACTGTGATGTTCTATAATGGCTTGTATTTGGAATATAAATGCCTCTTAATTAATGTATTAGGATTACACAACTAAGGTAACTAGAAATACTGCTTTAGTGGAGTAGAGAGTGGATAGGAAAAGTGGGTTGGGAGGAGGAATGGAGAGAGAGGTGAACTTGCATCATTCATATACAAGCACAGAAACAGTCCTAGTAGGTTTGTTTGGCTTGCTAACCCCAGATGATTAAAGGCCTGATTTTGTTGAAACACGTAGCATCCACAATTTAGCTGAAGTCAGTGGGAGCTGTGGGTGCTCAGCATGCCTGAAAATCAGACCTGACAGTTTAAAGACCTATTTAAGCCCTTGTTTCAGAGGGATATGTTTTTAGGGTGCTATTTAGAATTTGTTTAGAGAGGGAGAAGGTCAGAATTCCAGCTTCTCAACCTTGACAGTCCCTCTTTAACATTAAGCACACACAAGTAATTTTGACTTTTTTCAATGCCTTTAAAAGGCTCAGTCCTGCTTCTGTTCCATGGATAAAATTTACTCCAGCTTTTAATCCATTTGCTAGGTTTTTCTATCTACACAAATTCCAGTAGTTACTTTCCAGGTGGTGGCAGACTTCTGATGGCTTTTCTGTCCCAGGCAAGAAGGTTGCCAGGGATGTTTTAGGACTGGAACAGTGCCTCCAGCCACAATGTGTTTGTGTCTTATTCATTTTCTGCATCTCTTAATCTGACCTTTGAGTAAATCAAGAGAGTTTCATCACCACAGCTTTGCTGAGTATAGTTAGAGTATCTCTGTACTTAGCACAAGATCTTAATTAATAAGACTCTGAGTCAAACCTGGTTCAGTGAATATCTTTTGACCTTCCTCTGAGATCATGGTTCTTGAAGGAAGTCTTAGGTACTGAACAGACTCTCAGGAAATCTGTGTTCAATTCCCAGCTCTGCCATCGATTTCCTCTGTGACCTTGGGAAAGTTGTTTAATCTCTCTGGGTCAGCATATGACTTGGCTAATGCACCTTCGTAGGGGAGTGCAGGATTTGGATGCCTCATGATGACTCTAACCAAAGCAAATTTGTCAAACAGATTCAGGAACATCAGAAGATGGTTTCAGGAGTATCTTTTACCTCTTCCTCTTATTCCCTCTAGTTCTAAGAGAGGTTTGTAAACTTAATCTGGTAAATGTTCTGTTTACTTCAGAAAGACTTAGCTTTTCCCGGGCACTTATCACTACTTAACCCACTCCAAGAGTTCAAAAATCATGAGACAACCCATAATAATAATAATAAATGATAAATTATTAATGAGCTTTAAAAACAAACAGTGAAGTAACTAAACAGTAGTTATGGAGGAGGATGTTAAATAACATCTACTAAGGTTAAACATTTAAAAATCTGCAGTACCAGACAACTTGCACCCAAGAGTCCTACAAGAGTTGGCTGAGGAGATCTCTGACCTGCTGTTGTTAATTTTTAATAAATCTTGGAATGTCAGGGAAATTCCAGAAGATTGGAAGGTCTTGTCTACATGACATACTAACTCCCTGCAATATGATAGACTGCACTTGGGGACTTTTACCATGTGGCCATTGTTACAATGCAGTAAGTTAGTGTGCAGCAAATTGCTGTGCTGTAGATTCACACTCTGGCTTGCCACACACGAACTGTCTGGTTTTGTCTACACAGCAAGTCCTAATATTAAAAAAGGGCAAGCTGGATGATCTTGGTAACTCTCTAGGCCACTTAGCCTGATATCAGAAAAGAGCTACAAAAATGATTGGGGAGCTGGAGACAGTGCCTTAAAGTGAGAGACTTAAAACGTTCAGTCTATTTAGTTTATGAAAAAGAGATTGACAGATATCTTGATTACAGTGTATAAATACTTTCACAGGGATAAAATACCAGGTACTAAATGACTCTTTAATCTAGCAGAGAAAAGCAGAACAAGAAAGCTGGAAGCTGAGGACAGGAAAAGTCAAATTAGAAATAAGGCACAAATGTTTAACAGTGAGAGTGATTAACCATGGTAACAAATTACCAAGTGCAGTGATGGATTCTCCTTCTCTTGACATTTTCAAATCAAGACTGGATGCCTTTCTGAGAGTTATGTTTTAATCAAAGTTATTGGGCTCAGTTCAGGGATGACTGGATGAAATTTAATGGTCTTTGATATATAGGAGGTCAGACTAGATGATCTAAGATAGTGGCTCTCAACCAGAGGTACGCGTACCCCTCGGGGTACATTAACTCCTCTAGATATTTGCTTAGTTTTACAACAGGCTACATAAAAAGCATTAGAAAAGTCAGTATGAACTAAAATTTCATACAGACAATAACTTGTTTATACTGCTCTATAGACTATACACTGAAATGTAAGTACAATATTTATATTCCAATTGGTTTATTTTATAACTACATGGTAAAAAATGAGAAAGTAAGCAATTTTTCAGTAACAGTGTGCTGTGACACTTTTGTATTTTTATGTCTGATTTTGTAAGCAAGCAGTTTTTGCACCTCACTTAACTTGGGGGTACACAAGACAAATCAGACTTCTGAAAGGGGTACAGTAGTCTGGGAAGGTTGAGAGCCACTGCTTTAAGGGTACCTTTTGGCTTTAAACTCTATGAATCGTTGTTTTTTGTCTGGTTTCTGGTATTTGAAACTTGTAGGGCTATATCCCTTTCTCCCCCAAAATAATGTTGAGTGATCATTTCAGATTGAAAATTTAAACCTAAAATATACATACTTGGGGATCCTCCCCATTTCTCCATCTGATAGGAGTGGGATCTCTCTTTCTCTGTCTCTCAGATAGTTACAGTTGCTTAGTGACAGGTTTCAGAGGGGTAGCCGTGTTAGTCTGTGTCAGTAAAAGCAACGAGGAGTCTTTGTGGCACCTTAGAGACTAACAGATTTATTTGGGCATAAGCTTTCGAGGGATATAACCCACTTCATCAAGTTATATCCCACAAAAGCATGTGCCCAAATACATTGGTTAGTCTCTAAGGTGCCACAAGGACTCCTTGTTGTTTTTACAGTTGCTTAAGTGATTGCAGTCAAAAAATAAAAAACAAGTGCTTAAAATTGTGGGACTAGCAACAAAATAGTAAGAATTGGTTCTTCTGTTCAATAGCTATCTAAATCTCTCAGTGGTTTTCTACAAATCTTTCCCAGTTACAATTGGCCACCTCAATTAAAGGCAACACAGATGAATATTTTCCTTCCACAACCTGATAACTTTTGGATTTCAGTTTATACAAGGATTATTCTAGGGCTCCAGAACAAAATTGTTTCCTCTGCGAGGGCTAAATCATCATCAAACTGAGGTCAATGTGATCAGAATTTGCTCCCCAATATTAGACCTATGTTTGCAAGTCTGCTCCCTTAAGACTTACTTTGCAACTATATCATTCCTGATGTCAGGGCTTTTGAAAAAATCCCCTCTTAATCCTGCACTTAATCTCTTCTCCAAGGTCTCTTTTATGTGTCTTCTTAAAGTATCTTGAGCTGCGAAACCTGATTCTGAGGCTTCTAGTATATATTTAAAATTTAACATTTAACCGTACTGGGTTGCATTCTTTGAGAGCTGCAGGCCCTGTCCTCCAACTTCTTACTCTTACTCTATTTTAAGTATTCAATAGGAAGAACCTATACTCCTTTCCTCAGGCCCTATGCTACCAGCACTCCTAGCTATCTTCGAGACATCATGACTTCCTGAGGAAACTACAATCCATTGGTGATCTTCCAGAAGACACCATCCTGGCCTCTATGAATGTAGAAGCCTTCTACACCAATATTCCACACAAAGATGGACTACAAGCCATGAGGAACAGTATCCCTGATAATGTCATGGCAAACCTGGTGGCTGAACTTTGTGACTTTGTCCTCACCCACAACTGTTTTACATTTGGGGACAATGTATACCTTCAAGTCAGTGGCACTGCTACGGGTTCCCGAATGGCCCCACTGTATGCCAACATTTTTATGGCTGACTTAGAACAACGCTTCCTCAGCTCTCGTCCCCGAACGCCCCTACCCTACTTATGCTACATGGATGACATCTTCATCATCTGGACCCATGGAAAAGAAGCCCTTGAAGAATTTCGCCATGATTTCAACAATTTCCATCCCACCGTCAACCTGAGCCTGGACCAGTCCACACAAGTGATCCACTTCCTGGACACTACAGTGGTAATAAGCAATGGCTACATAAACACCACCCTATACTGGAAACCTACTGACCGCTATACTTATCTACATGCCTCCAGCTTTCATCCAGACCACATCACATGATCCATTGTCTACAGCCAAGCTCTAAGATACAACCGCATTTGCTCCAGTCCCTCAGACAGAGACAAAAACCTACAAAGATCTCTATCAAGTGTTCTTAAAATGACAATACCCACCTGCTGAAGTGAAGAAACAGATTGACAGAGCCAGAAGAATACCCAGAAGTCACCTACTACAGGACAGGCCCAACAAAGCAAGTAACAGAACGCCACTAGCCATCACCTTCAGTCCTCAACTTAAACCTCTCCAGCGCATCATCAAGGATCTACAACCTGTCCTGAAGGATGATCCCTCAGTCTCACAGATCTCGGGAGACAGGCCACTCCTCGCTTACAGGCAGCCCCCCAGCCTGAAGCAAACACTCTCCAGCAACCACACAACAAAAACACTAACCCAGGAACCTATCCTTGCAACAAACCCCGTTGCCAACTCTGTTCACATATCTATTCAGGGGACACCATCATGGGACCTAATCACATCAGCCACACCATAAGAGGCTTGTTCACCTGCACATCTACCAATGTGATATATGCTATCATGTGCCAACAATGCCCCTCTGCCATGTACATTGGCCAAACCAGACAATCTCTATGCAAAAGAATAAATGGACACAAATCAGACATCAAGAATTATAACATTCAAAAACCAGTCGGAGAACACTTCAACGTCCCTGGGCACTCAATTTCAGACCTAAAAGTTGCAATTCTCCAACAAAAAAAACTTCAAAAACAGATTCCAATGAGAAACTGCAGAATTGGAATTAATTTGCAAACTGGACACCATTACATTAGGCTTGAATAAAGACTGGGAGTGGATGGGTCATTACACAAAGTAAAAACTATTTCCCCATGCTAATTTTTTTTCCCCTACAGTTTCTCACACCTTCTTGTCAACTGTTTGTTTGAAATGGGCCATCCTGATTATCACTACAAAAGGTTTTTTTCCCTCCTGCTGATAATAGCCTACCTTAATTAATTGGCCTCTTTACAGTTGGTATGGCAACACCCTTTCTTTTTTCATGTTCTCTGTGTATGTATATGTCTTCCTACTGTATTTTCCATTGGATGCATCCGATGAAGTGGGTTTTAGCCCACGAAAGCTTATGCCCAAATAAATTTGTTAGTCTCTAAGGTGCCACAAGTACTCCTTGTTTTTTTTCCTTTCCTAATGTGGCCTCTGAATTTCATCATAGTCCTTTGAACTTCTAGTGCATATTTCGTAAGTTTTAAGGTTATCAAACTTCGAACATACAAAATGCTGTATATGTTTTAATCTTGTTACTATACATATATCTCAGGGATAGCCCATATTACACCACTTGACCTCAAAAGCACAGTCAGTTATCGTGTAAATGCTTTTTATGTTGGTCATTGTAGTTGTCTACGGAATTCTGAACTAAAGTGAAAGGTGCATTTGTGTCCACATCTAGTCTGTGTAGATGAGTGGGGGGTTTTGTTGTTGCGTCTTTACCTCTCTGGAAATGATGACAGTTTTTTTGTGGTCCAACTCTATGAGGGCCAAGGTGGTTCCTGCAGTTTTTATCCTTTGTCACAGTTACCAACGAATGACATTTGGCTCCATAGCTTCATAGCTGTTTATTTTTTTGTAAGCATTCCTGCTCGTGCTCTGTTAATGTTAATATTGTTTTGGCTGAACAATTTTGTAAAATGTTCATCATTACACTCACAGTTCTCGACCAGTTTTGCCATTCTCTGCCTGTATAGATAGCGCCCATCCATGATCTCTCTACAGCAGGGGTCCGCAATCTTTGAGAAGTGGCGTGCCAAGTCTTCATTAATTTAAGGTTTCGCATGCCAGTAATAAATTTTACATTTACAGGGGCCCCCTGATGGAACCCCAGACTGGCAGCAGGCTGAGTGGGGCCCCTGGCCCCTCTCAGCCCGCTGCTGGCCCGGGGTTCTGTCCATCCAGGCTGGCAGCGGGATGAGTGGGGCTGGCGGCTGGGACCCCAGCTGGCAGCAGAGTGCCACTAAAAATCAGCTTGCGTGCCGCCTTTGGCATGTGTGCCGCAGGTTGCCGACCCCTGCTCTAAAGAGTAAGGCCCCTTGGAAGAGATCCAAAGTTAGAGAAATTTACATCTGGTATTTTAAAAAAAATGGAGGCCTAAAGTTTAACTAACTTCTTACCTGTATCTGATTCTCTCTTGTTGAGTGATGTCCTCTATTGCCACTCTTCTGGTGAGGAATTTCATATGTTCTCAAGCAGCTTCAAGTAGACTTAGCATGGTGAGCTATGCTGGTAACAATGAAGAGTGCAGCAACACTATGGGCATGTAGCAGTACATGCATTTACTTACTTGAAAATACAACCACCATTATAAAACCTCAAGGCAGCCTCTTAGCACTCTTAGGAACTGGGGATCTGGGGAGGAATTGACTCCAAAGGAGCTCTCAAGTTACTGATAAATAGAGAGGACTTTTTTTAAAGGAAACGTTGACACAGTTTGCTTTATCCTGACAATTTTGGAATTCATAAAAGAAAAACGTCTTGCATAAACTGCAAAATATGTTAAAAGAGTAAAATTGCAATTGAAATGCAGTGCACTCCTTTTATAAGAATCACATCCGTCCTGGATGATTTGATTCTTATAAGTGATTGATTCTTACAAGCTGAGTATTTTAGTTAGTATAGGAATGTTTTGTCCCAGTGGTTTGGATCATAGAATCATAGAATATCAGGGTTGGAAGGGACCCCTGAAGGTCATCTAGTCCAACCCCCTGCTCGAAGCAGGACCAATTCCCAGTTAAATCATCCCAGCCAGGGCTTTGTCAAGCCTGACCTTAAAAACCTCTAAGGAAGGAGATTCTACCACCTCCCTAGGTAACTCATTCCAGTGTTTCACCACCCTCTTAGTGAAAAAGTTTTTCCTAATATCCAATCTAAACCTCCCCCACTGCGACTTGAGACCATTACTCCTCGTTCTGTCATCTGCTACCATTGAGAACAGTCTAGAGCCATCCTCTTTGGAACCACCTTTCAGGTAGTTGAAAGCAGCTATCAAATCCCCCCTCATTCTTCTCTTCTGCAGGCTAAACAATCCCAGCTCCCTCAGCCTCTCCTCATAAGTCATGTGTTCTAGACCCCTAATCATTTTTGTTGCCCTTCGCTGGACTCTCTCCAATTTATCCACATCCTTCTTGTAGTGTGGGGCCCAAAACTGGACACAGTACTCCAGATGAGGCCTCACCAATGTCGAATAGAGGGGAACGATCACGTCCCTCGATCTGCTCGCTATGCCCCTACTTATACAATCACTATGTGTGGTTCATTTTTAGGTCAATGATTCTAATGAATGGTGTGCACTGTAGTGATTTCTGATCTATCAGTTATGGAAATTAAATTGTTAATATTTTTATTGAATTGTTAATATTTAAACAAAATGTACATTTGTTCCCTGAAGCTCTTTTGTGTTTTACTCTTAGTTTTATAGTTTGGGGTGTAGAGAAGAATGGGATGCAATTGCTTACAAAATTTCAAAAAGAGATGAAAAATAAAATCTAGTTCTTTCTGAGTTGGACTGAAACATGAAACTAACATATAAATCAAATGCTCTGTTCCTGACTGTAGGCAGTGATGCAGGGACCAGTTCTAATAAAATTTGCAGAGACAAAGTTGATTGAGTTTGGACAGAGGTCATGTAGGATCCATAAACTCCAAGGGGCAGTTATCAAAGACATGACTATGTCCAACAGAGCATAACAGAACTAACACCTTTTGCTTATTGATTTTTCACTGGATGATTAATTTGACAGTGGTCACCATGCACTTTGCCCTGTTAGATAAATATGATGGTGCAAACAATCTTACAAGTCATCTGTAATATCCAAGGTGATTTTAAGTTCACAAATAATTATTCATAACTACTGCAGTATTGATCACGAAAATAGCTATGCTTCTTTCCTTTGGTGCGTAAGATATTTGTGGACAGTGACTAAATTTATTCTCAATGCTATCATCATTTATTTCGATGTAGGGGAAGGTATTTATTTCCTGAAAAGGCATTTCAAATCTTTCAGTCTAATTGGCTTGCTGGAGTTCTGCCGAGTTCACTACCACAGGCAGGAGAAAATAACATCTCTGTCAATAAATAACAAATATATATACATGTCAGTTTCGATAACAAATTTCCTTATTAACTGACACATTTTCAATAAACAGGGAACAAAATAATTCACATGAACAATCAACATCCACTACTTTGACTGATGTCACTTGTGAAATATTTTAAAGTATGAAGTTGTTTATTAGCTTACTTTTTGGGGAACTGTTCTCAAATAACTACTTGTGGAGATACTGTTTAGATGGATGACTAATACATTTATAACTGGAACAGAAATATAATAATCCTTTTAGCATTAAAGGAATATAATACATAGATTATAGTTTTAAGCACACTAACTCATGTGTAATATATTTCCTCTAAATATATAGGTATGATGGTAATGTGTATTGTTGAATGTTCTGAGTTTTGAATACTGTCTAAACATGGTGAAATCAAGATGAACAAGTACAGGAGGCAGGAAAAACATGGTTCAGTAGTGTTTTGGATCATTCTTTGAAATATTTAAAGAAACCTGACCATCTTTTATTGGCTTTTTTTATTGCACTTTTATCCCTGTTTTATAATTTGCCCCTGCTATATATGTAGGGTGCTCTTGGCTGAAATATATTCTGGTGATAAGCACTTTCTAATGCAAGGGTGGGCAAACTACGGCCCAGGGGCTGCATCAGGTCCTTCAGACGTTTCTGGCCGTCGAGCTCTTGCCGGGGAGTGAGGTCGGGAGCTTGCCCCGCTCTGCATGTGCCGTGGCTCCCAGAAGCAGCAGCATGTTCCCCCTCTGGCTCCTATGTGTAGGGGCAGCCAAGGGGCTCCACATGCTGCCCCTGCCCCGAGTGCTGCCCTCGCAGCTCCCATTGGCCAGGGAACCACAACCAGTGGGAGCTTCAGAGGCAGCACCTGCAGACGGGTCAGGGCGCAGAGCTGCCTGGCCGCACCTCCACATAGGAGCCAGAGGGGGAGGGGACATGCTGCTGCTTCTGGGAGCTGCTTGAGGCAAGCCCCACCTGGAGCCTGCACCCCTGACTCCCTTCCGCGTGCCAGCCCTGATCCTCATTCTGCCCTCTGAACCCCTTGGTTCCAGCCTAGAGCATTCTCCTGCACCCCCTACCCCTCATTTCCCAGCACCACCCCAGAGCCCCCACCATCAGCTGGAGCCTTCACCCCCTCCCGCACCCCAACCCCCAATTTTGTGAGCATTCATGGCCTGCCATACAATTTCCATACCCAGATGTGGTCCTCGGGCCAAAAAGTTTGCACACCCCTGTTCTAATGGGAATAGATACATAAATATTCAGAAAACAACACAGTACTAAAAAGGGGTTGTAGATATTTCCAGATCCACATGATTATGTATTTGGGAAACAATGTAACTTCTTGGAACTGTACTGCCCATTCTTTTAATAGTAGGAAAGGTTTTCACAGAGCATCTGGGGTTTTTAATAATATAAAGCTTATTTACTTGTGATCACTCCCTTGCTGTAAAAGATAATCATCTTGCCAGCCATCTTTTCCCCCCAAAAGCTGCTTCTGACAGGGGAATGTGCTTTATCACCTGCAGATGGTGACTTTTATCATCAACCTTTATGAAGCTCAAACCTCTGCAGAAAGTAAAGGAACCAGTTGTTGAATGTCCGTGAAATGACTGCATTTAACCACAAAACACTAGATGTATTTTTGCATATACTTGTGCTACAATTTGATATTGCTCTGGCTTGTCTCAGTAGGATTCTTTCTCCATTATAAAGCCACTAAAGAGGCACATTCTGAAACCTGACTTCTGCAGAATAAAAATGTCCAGTTTCAGGGATCAGCCAGCTGAATTCTCCCACTTACACTTGCCATAAATAGGAGCGGATTAATCAATAGATTAACTATTCTGAACTCTGTGCCCTAAAGAGGGTCCTCAGCCTGTTGAGCTTCAAACTCCTTTTGAAAATTACACAAAGGGAGTTGGGTTTCCTTGTTCTTTGGTTTATCTAAGGCTTTAGCAAGAACAGAAAGATAGAATTAATAGCAAGGTGTAATTCTTCTTGCTTCTCTCATGTATGTGTAACCTAGATCTTTACAGTGTTGCTTTCAGTTCCCCTCTAGTGTTGGACCTATTGAGGTTTAGAAATCTGCTACTTCCCTCATGCTAACAAGGTCTTTTAGATAAGAGGCAGAAGAAGCTCATGCTTTTAGATCTAGAGATTCAGTCTTGCTGCAAATGACCCATCCAGGGGTGTTGCATTATAAAGGTGGTAGCAAAGGATGGTCATTAGCAGTACAGATTGAACCTGGGACCTCAGAGGCTTATGCATTTAGATCCTGCTGCTGAAGATGGAGTGCCCCACCCCTGTTAGCTCAGTCTGCCCAGATTTGTGAACCTTTGTGTGATCCCTGGGGGGGCAAAGTCACACTGTGTTAGTGTAGGTTACACAAATATTTTCATTTACTTCAACAGGGATACTGAGAGTAGGATATGGGCCTCGATTTGCATAATATGAAGTAGCACTCAGAGGCCTTATCAGTTTTAG
The DNA here is from genome assembly GCF_965140285.1 of Lepidochelys kempii. NCBI lineage: Eukaryota > Metazoa > Chordata > Testudines > Cheloniidae > Lepidochelys > Lepidochelys kempii. The sequence continues at coordinate 143,085,622 of NC_136382.1, read as the reverse complement.
GATTTGCTAAAAGCTGAGCAGGTGCTAGCTGACCATGCTCTTAAGTGACTTTTCCATTCCTTGGGATGTCTTTTGATTTTTAATTTCCTTTTCCTTCTCTCAAAAAGGATGACATGCATGGACAAACCCCACATTTTGCAAGTCATCTTTGAGGTACGAGTGAGGAAGCCAGTCTTAAAATGTTAAAACGTTTATTTTTTTTCACTCCACTCTCCAGTAATTGAAAAATGGCAAAAACCTTCCCCACTAAAGTTCACTGTGTGGGACTGAAAGGCTGGATGGAATTTTTTTCAGAAACTCAAGAACATAAGAATATGGGGGGTTATAATTGAAAGCCCTAGTCTCATGCAACATGAAAGCTAGAATATACTGTATTTATTGTCAGGTAACTTTTTTTGGAAGAACTATTTTGACAGAACAATGGAAAAAAGCATAATAGAGAAATTAGTGGTAAGACTACAAATAACAAAATACATGCAACATAGCTTAGAATGTAATAAAGATCTTACTGTATTACTGCCAAAAATACCTTTTCCAGTACTGAAAATTGCTATAAAATATCTTTTTAGTTTCCTCAAATATTTTAAAATATTATTCATTGATTTTTATATGGAACTTTCCATCTTCCCATGGTACAATCAGATAAAGGTGCAGCATATGATATATTCTTAATAGATGTAATGATATAAGACCAAACAAAAAGGTGTCACAGAAACTTACAACATTTGTCTGCATATGAATAGCTAAAACCTCTTGCTCTGCCCCCCAAGGATGTGGGTATTCTGTGTTTACCAATGTTGGCTGGTAGTGTCTACTATGGCATGCGTGACTGTAAATGGAACAGATGTGAAAATAGTGTTTATCTACAACCAGCATTGAGTCTTTGGTCACACCAAAATTGTCTGTCTTCATGTCCAGTGGATTTAGGTCATCCGTAACTATCTATGTTTGCATACTCAGATGCTAGGGGGCCAGTTCATTGCCAGTGTAGCTCTTGAAAGGGCAGTGGAGTTGCACCACAAATGAATTTGTCACTATCCACGATCCTGTATGTACGCAGACATCAGAATCTGTGATATGAATGTGATGTTTTCTGTTTGAGGCAGCCTTTTGCTATTCATTTATTGTAATAAATATAAAAAAGGACTGTTGGCTAACATTTGATTGCTCTTATTAGTGCGCTGAGGCAGTGTAGTTGAGCCATGTTGAAGGCAAAAACATATTTGCTGTTAAGAGCCACAGGACTGTTGCATAGAAGACTCTTGAGTGCAAGCTCCAAAATGTATTAATCTGCCATGTATATCATCTACATAAATGCTAAAGTCAGTTCTCCAAATGGCTTATGCGTGACTGTTTCTTAAGACAAGATGGTATCAGACATGTTCATCACAGACTGCATATGAGGCAATTAACATCAAGCCACTTGGTTTTGTAGCTTATTTCCCAAGTGTGGAAACTAGAAACAGGTATTCTGTAACAGATTGGGAAAGAGAGCTATTCAGAATGACCACATCATCAGTGCAGATGTACAATGGAGCATCTGGGCAATCTTCAGGCAGGCTGGCAGTCATTTTATATACATTAGTGAAGGTATTGATCCCAGCATGATCCCTGGGTGTACATGAACGTAACTTGAGTGTTTGCTATGCCAAAATTTATTTGAGTGTATTTCAGTCTAATGCACAAATGAGTTAAAACAAAATGCTCAAAAAGCCCATTTACACAGTTATTTTTCGATTTACTAATCTGAGTTTGTATATAATTTTTGGACTAGCCCCCTATTAAATTTCAAACCCTGTTGGCTATGTTATTAAATAGTTAACATAGGTTTATCTTCATTTTAAAATGATTTCCAAGTCTTGCGATAAATAGGTACGTTAGCTGCCTCCTGTTCAATAAAATCATTTTTTAAATATGTCTGAATCTCAGAGTCTGATAGGGAGCAATGTCCATGCTCTCAGTAGGGTGGGCATGTTCTGGGCAGACACTAGCTTTTCAGCCGTGGATTGTGCTCCAGCAGAAACTCCATGAAAAGTGTTTTGGCTGAGTCAGCCGGAACCCCCTCTGAAGTTCCCTGGGGAGCAGGGATTGCAGCAGCAGCTCCGCCATCCTTTCAAATGGACATTGCAGGTCAGGTGGCAAGTGGGTGTTTGGGCGTTTCAAGCCCTGGTGTGTATGTGTAGAAGAAAATAAAGGGTACACATGTGCACTTAGAGCCGGATGATAGCTTTACTGAGTTAGTAATGGGGAGGGCTTGTGGAGGTGCACAAACAGCCATGGCTGAAGGGCTTTTGCCTACAGAAGTCGAAGACAGAATGAATGCCTCCCAGGACCCTGTGGGCCACATGAAAATGTGGAACTACTGCTGCTCTCTTGGTACAGCCTATACTTCTTGTAACCTCTGCCCAGTCTGACAGTTGGTGCAGGACAGGTGAAGGGTCTCAGGCCAAATTCATTCTGCGGTGGCTCCTTCTGTGCTTGCAGCAGAGTTCTGGCTGACCCCTGCACAGGTCGTTCTCTTGCGCTCTGTCTGCTCTTCTCACCTTGGTCCATTTTTGTCTGCTCCTGCTCTCATTTCTACAGTAGTGCCAGTCTGAAGCCATCAAAAATCATTAATAACCCTTGTCTCTCCACACCCCCCCAGTCCTACTTTAAAAAAAGGAAAGTTGAGATTCTTCCATATTCATGAGTCAAGGAGCTTTAAGAAAAATCAAAATAAAAGTGTAAGAGTTGGTGACACTGATTCAGTGTCCTCTTTCCACATTGCTCCTACCACTTGCTATAAAATCCCTCTTCCTGTGCGCCAAACCTCCTCACTCCCCCTTCAAATCCCTCCTCAAAACCTGCTTCTTTCACCTTGCTTTTTCCTGTTGGCCTTCTGTCCTGTTATCTCCTCCTTCTCTTTCCCTGCCTTAGACTTTATTGCAAATTATTCGTACTTGGAAGGCTTGCTCAGTATATAAGGAGTCACTTTATCTTTTTAGATTTCAGAGTAACAGCCGTGTTAGTCTGTATTCGCAAAAAGAAAAGGAGTACTTGTGGCACCTTAGAGACTAACCAATTTATTTGAACATAAGCTTTCGTGAGCTACAGCTCACTTCATCGGATGCATACTGTGGAAAATACAGAAGATGTTTGTTTTTATACACACAAATTATGAAAAAATGGGTGTTTATCACTACAAAAGGTTTTCTCTCTCCCACACCCCACTCTCCTGCTGGTAATAGCTTATGTAAAGTGATCACTCTCCTTACAATGTGTATGATAATCAAGGTGGGCCATTTCCAGCACAAATCCAGGTTTTCTCCCCCCACCCCCCAACAAACCCACTCTCCTGTTGGTAATAGCTTATCTAAAGTGATCACTCTCCTTACAATGTTACCAACTATTACCAACAGGAGAGTGGGTTTGTGTGTGTGTGTGTGTGTGTGTGTGTGTTGGGGGGTGGAGGTGGGGGGGAGAGAACTTAGATTTGTGCTGGAAATGGCCCACCTTGATTATCATACACATTGTAAGGAGAGTGATCACTTTCCATAAGCTATTACTAGCAGGAGAGTGGGTTTCTTTGGGGGTGGGGGGGGTGGGGGAGCAAACCTGGATTTGTGCTGGAAATGGCCCACCTTGATTATCATACAAATTGTAAGGAGAGTGATCACTTTACATAAGCTATTACCAGCAGGAGAGTGGGGTGGGGGGGAGAGAAAACCTTTTGTAGTGATAAACACCCATTTTTTCATGATTTGTGTGTATAAAAACAAACATCTTCTGTATTTTTCACAGTATGCATCCGATGAAGTGAGCTGTAGCTCACGAAAGCTTATGCTCAAATAAATCGGTTAGTCTCTAAGGTGCCACAAGTACTCCTTTTCTTTTATCTTTTTATTTTAAACCTTGTCTCTCCTTTCTCAACTCCTTCCCTTGTCTATTATCTTCATTTTGTATGTTTGTCTCAATGGGATTACAAACTCTTTGCGGCAGGGATTATATCTGTTTTATTTACAGTTTAAAATCTCACTAAAGCAATTTACAATGTTATGATGCTATATAAATATTTAAAGTGCAGTTCTCCTTTGCATTGTGACCCTATAAAGATGGCTTTGTGGAGTTTAATGTTAATGACTCAAAGATTTCCGTATCAAATGTGCTCAGTTTACGAGTACGATTCCCCTCTTCCCCCACCCACTCTGTAAATACAGACTGGAATCCTGCTGGGTTCTTTCCATCTTGTGCATCACCACATTAATAGAGTTTTGAAGATCAAACTCAGTGACACCTGAGCAGCTTTCTGTGGAGTTGTTCACCCACGGGCAAGTCTACACTTCAGATGCTGAAGTGGTGCAATTACACCACTGTACCACTTTAGTAAAGACACTACTATGGTGATGGGAGACCTTTTCCCGTCGGCATAGTTAATCCACCTCCTCGAGAGGTGGTAGCTATGCCCTCCCGTTGACACGGTGCTGTCTGCATTGGGGGTTAAGTCGGTATAACTGCATCGCTCAGTGGATTTTTTACACCCCTGAGCAGCATAACTATACTAACTGATCTAAGTTTGTAGTGTAGACCTGGCCTATAACTGATCAGAATTCAGTAATAAATTCTTATGATGATGTAAAAAAAGGAATACAATATTACTTTCTCTCTCAATTGTATTGTCTTTGCAGGATTAACAAGAGAAAATAGCAATGAAAACTTATTTTTGATACTTAAAGCAGATATGACTGAATGCTCAGAGCCAGCAGATCTGTTGAGTAGGAAGATGCCATTTTTACATAATAATTTCTCAGATTAAAACTATACTTTAACTCTTGTGGTTTCTCTAACTTTGAAGCCCATTTATGAGAGCAAAGTTAATCAGTTACAGGCTTCTCTACTGCTGGTGAAGTTGCTTGGAAAAACCTCTAGTTATTGTGGCATATGTTTCTGCTTTCAGATTTATTCCCTTCCATCGAATAGCAGCATGGTTCAGATCGTGAAACTTCCCGCTTGACATAAAGAGCTGAACTGCTGACCTGAACAGCAGCTGTTGAACAACATGTACAATAGCTTCACAATAGAGAGTGGCAAAACTTAAAGTTTAAACTTTTTGCAATAAATGAAGATTAAACTTGGTATGGAGACTTCATTAGAGAGAGTCCTTTTTTTTTTTTTTTTAAATAGATTTACAGTGTGTGTATTCTTGATATAACAAGATTAATGCTAGGAGTTCTACTGGAAAAATTATTCAGTTGGTCCATCCACCTAGGTGGACCAATTCTGAAAGCCTGATGTATCTGCCTACACATGCGAGGGGGCAGTACATATTGCAACATTTTACTGATGGCTGCTTCCAGTAAAGGAATATGAGTCCACATTATAGTTTCTCTTCCTCGTATGTTTAGAACATATTTTTGGAAAGGCTTAGCAAGACTTGCTCAGTTCTGAAAACTGGAAATTCTTGCAAGGAAATTTACACAAAATTATACATGTGCTGATGCTTTCCTTATTCACTCTGTCAAGGTAAATTGAAGAGGCCAGTTCAGTACTGCATATTTGTGAATGGAGGTCTTCTCAAGTGGTAGTAACACATATGTACCTACTCTGGATTGGAACGTACAAGGTAGGGTGACCAGACAGCAAATGTGAAAAATCGGGACGGGGATGTGGGGTAATAGGAGCCGAAAGAAAAAGACCCAAAAATCGGGACTGTCCCTATAAAATCGGGACATCTGGTCACCCTAGTACAAGGAGGGGCTGTGTGTGGGGCTGTTATGGGCATGAACATGCCCTGCCTTTGGATCGCTAGTGGTGGGGGGGTCCCCTCTTCCTCCTACATTTTTTTTGTTCAAAAGGTTCAGTTCCAGAATTTGGCCCTTTGCTTGGAAAGGATCCAGCAGCAAATATGTGGAACGATTTGGACCAGTTTAAATAGGGCTGTATATGTATGAGGTGGAATGATATGTTTTGAGGTCAGAGCAGGAATAACTTGCACAGGGAACGGAGGTGGGGGTTGAATATGAATTTGAATATGAATATGAATTTGCTACTCTTTGCTCAGGGAGCATACAAACACAATCGCTGGACCATGTTTTCTGGTTGTTGGAGCATCCTTCCCTGGTTTCTGTCATGGAGATGATTTTTTTTGTTTTTTTTGGGGGGTGGTGGTGATTAGGATGGAGTGAAAATTTTTCCTACAGGTTTCCTGGTGTATATTGGCCAACTAAAATGTTACCTTTAGCACGCAGTATCTTATGTATTCTGTATTATTTGGTAAACCTAGAAATTGGTCTATATAAATAAAAGTAAGAGGAGTTGAATTTTTCCAGTATTTCTGGTTATTGCTAAATTCAGTGTGAAGTCCAGGAATGAAGGCCAGGAACGGGTCATCACATTACCTTTACAAATATAATGGATAAAAAGAACTAAGACGTCCATGTATTGCAGTGTAACGACACACTCTGAAGTGTTAACAGAATTTACCAAAGTACTTGTCATATATACTTAATCTTAGTCACTAATCATTTTCTGGTTAAATTGCTAACCTCCTGAAAATAGGACTTCATACTGAATTTAGCAATAACCAGAAATACTGGAAAAATTCAGCTCCTCTTATTTTATTTATATAGACTGATTTCTAGGTTTACCAAATAATACAGAATTCAAAGGAAAACAAGGAAGGATTCCATGCACCTTATTTGTTTAGTGATTCCTTTGCTTGGTGCAGGGCAGCGCTGACTTATCAAAGATTTGAATGTGTGTGCAAGTCTCTCACCTGAAGTGGGCAGCCTGCCTGTTTTGCATGATTGCAGATATCACCCGAGAAAAATGTCTTTATTTTCCAGGTGGCTTAAAGAGTAGATATTGAGATTGCATCTTATCTGAACTATTTCATCACCGCCATTCAAACTGCTGTAATTAAGTTTGTATTTGCATTTCAGTTATTAATATAAACCGATACAGGTCTTATTTATAGACCTTAATGAGGATTTGTGTAGGTAGACTTTATGGCTTCATAGTTTTATACTGTATTTTGAACATGAAGGACGCATTGATTCATAAGAACATTAAAAATAGCTCAATGATCATTGGAGTATATTGAGTGTGGAATGAATTACAGAAATCAATTACAGATATTCTGTCTCTATTAACCTCTATAACCTTTCCTTTCCTTTTGGTATGATGGATAGAGTGATCTGTCTCATGAACTCACAAGGGTATCATATGTATAGATGTTTGATCCTCTTTCAGATGGAGTTGCTAAATCACTCTAGCAGATGAAGACTTTAGTTTTTTTACCTTAAAGGTGCTATAGTGGCTCTATTAAGTATGTATTCAGTTTTGCATCCAAAGCAGGTATTAAACTTCTTTGTTATGAACACTTTATTGTATCCTTTCCAAACTTACAACACTGAAGTACAGAATTAATTTTCAAGTAAATCTGTTTTAATGAGGACTTTAGGAAATTTTTTTGGAAAGTCTGAACTTCTTTCTATTCTTTTAGTCAATAAATTCCTAATTTCTAAGATTTGAAAATTGACTCCCTTCTAGATTTTTGCTATATTTAAGATATTTGTATTGCTTTTTTATCATTTTATTAATACATCCCCTATTAACGCTATTTGTTATACCCTTTTCTATCTATATTGCATTGGTTATCAATGACTGTTTTCACTGACAAATGTTATCGTTGAATATATTTGTTATTGAATGGATACTCTAGGAGCTCAGTTTTCGTTTAAAAAATTTTCTAGCCTTCATGGTTGTGTAGAAAAGAACTCTGAAAACATGAACAGCAAATAAATTGATAAACCATTGCCTTCTTGAATCTCCAGACCACTTGAAACAATGGACCAGAACCTCAGCTGATGTGGTTTGGCATTGGCTCCAATGAGAGCACTGCAGTTATGCTGACTTACACCAAGTGAAAATCTGGCTCTATGGCTCTGACAAGCATGATCTGACCCATTCTTCTCAATGAGTTGTTGATCCCGAAACCTAAAGATTGCAATTTTAATATTGAAACTGATTACTTTTTCACTGTTGACCATGAGCCATTAAACTAGTCAGTGGGGCTACTCGTATTGGTCACTGCTTAACGGTGTGAGTAAAGAATTTACAATTTGGGCCCATTTTAGCAGAAACATCCAATTAATGAGACTGGTGTATTTTGCTGACCAATAAGGTTGCATTGACATTTGCACTTTCAAAACGTACTTATGTTGAATAATTTAGTGAATTCCCCCCCCCCCCTCCCCAAATTAACAGCATGTACTCTTTGAGCATTAAAGTAATTTCCAGGGAATTTTCAAGAAAATCTGCTAATTGTTTTTAAATGTATGTAATTTAAACTAATGATCCCTTTTTGATTTTCCTGGGCCAGTCAAACCTTTATTTTATTTTTTACAGTGTATTTGTGTACGATCAATAAATTATGATGAAACTGACTGAAAGCATTTCTTGTCATTCATAGATAGTAATTGTAAACATTGTAATAATGTAAAAATTGGTCCACTTGTAAAAGGTTTACTTAAAAGTGACCTGTTTTACTGTTCATGTACATGGAATGAGTAATGTGAAAGAGACCACGTACCTTATGAACAGAATCCAATCAAACAAGGCATAGATATGTAGTTCAGCCTCTTCTTAGCTTATGTTCTTTCAATGAAGATCCTTTAACATTATATAACCTTAGGATACTTTATTCTGGCCACTGTGCCTGTTTGCTATTAGATTTATTTGTGTTTATATGGTAATATTTTTGCAGATTAAATAATGCAGTATTCTGTATGATCTGTTAGAATTTTTTTTGTCAACGTCATAAAATAGTCATACTCCCTTTTTGATTTTAAGAAATGAAGAAGTCAGTGCCCTGAGAGACTGTATATCCTCTGGCCAGCTAAATGTGACTATACATCAGTCAGTTACATCTATATTTATCCTTAACCCTGATTCGGATCTTGGAAGTTTTGACTCCTTGGATATATTTCACAAATAGATTCCAAACTGTTCTTGCTTTCTTTTCCATATGTTATCTTTTTATATATGACAATATCAGTTAAGATTGTCATCCATTTCTTCTAAATTAATTGTCCTGACATTTCCTTCCAGTGTCCTAAAATAATAACCTTTGCCACTAACAAGCATAAGTGAATCCCTTTGATATTTTCATAGAATATACGTATGAGTTTTGGGTCATCTGTTAGTATACATAGTTTAGCAGATGAAGGCACATTTATTTCTCTTGGCAATATTATTAATTGTTCGTAAGATCTTATCTCAGAATCCTTTTGTTTTTCAGGCAGTCTCAGAACATGTGTTTGTAATTCCCTTTCTGTCGTGAGCATTGCCAACATAAATTACTGTCTTACATCTTAGTTTATAATTCAGTTTAAATGTTCACATACATTTTTCAAAGTTAATTAGTTTTGCAAGAATGGTTAATAACTAGCACTTGATAATTCTGTCTTTCATCTTAAAGTCCTTTACAAATATAAACCTTGCAACATCCCAGTCAGGTGGGTTAAGTAATCTCTGCAGCCACCCCTGGGGTGGAACACAGATGCTGTTTTAACAATGCACAGCCATACCAGGCAGTACTTTAGGACAGGAAGTGAAGGAAAATGTAGTATCCAATAAGAGCAGGAAAGTTCTAGCTGGAATTAGTCCAGTAACACTTGCAATGACTCTCACAATACTTACTGTAAAATTTTGTAAATTTTCAGTGACCATAAGTGGTCTAGGCCTCTGTTTTCTATCTCCTGTGAAAGACTGTCTCCCCCAACACAATGCCACTTAACACCATGCTGTAGATTTGGTCTTGGTGGCGTTAAGTTTGAGAGAAAGAGTGGCATCTACTGAATTGCCCACACCAGTTCTTTGATCACCAAGTTACTCCATGGCAGTGTCTCATCTAACACTGACCCATCCCAAACTTCTGCTTAGTTTGTGAGCTCTGAGAAGATCACCACACAAAACAGCATGGCTGCAGGCCTTTCAATTCGAGTGTGAAGTTTTCCCACCAAAATCCTGTTTTACTGTGATGCAGTAAATCCGTGTTTGATTCTACGTTATATTCTAGCGATGAACTTCACCTCTCTTCAAAGAGCCAGATGTCGAAGTATCGTGCCTCCAGAGCACAGTGACGAAATGCCAGCCTGGCCAGTCTGAAGGGGCCATCCCAGCTTGAGTGTAGATCTGCTGGAATTCTAATTCTATACTCCAGGCCTTGGGCATTGAGTGTATACTTTTCAAAACCTTCTGGCTTCCTCTCCCATTGATTCAGCCCCCTCATTTGTTTCTGAATGAGCACACCCAGGTGTAATGAAGGGCAGAATTTGGCCTGTTGAATCCTTTTTAATGGTGATGATACATGAGCCTGAAAGAACACAGCTTGACAGGATGAGTGTACAGGGCCGGCCGTTAGGCAAAATCTCATTTTTTTACCTTTTAGATATCTTCAGTTTAAAGTGGAAGCCATCAAGACAAATGGTGAACCTCAGGATACCATTTTTCAGTGTCATTTTTTTGAGTATAATTTCCCTTTAATGTAACACTAAAATAACTGAAAGAAAGCTATAGGGATCCTCTGGAAGGTCACTTTCTGATTCAGAATTCCATTATATATAGGTTTGTGTGCCACTCCCATTACTGTAATAAGTAAACACCTTCCAGGAGTGCATTAAGTGCGGTGACTAATATCTGTTACGTGTCTGTTCTCTCATTCTCTCCTTTGGGGGAGAAGTGTGTGCATTGGAGTGTCTTGTTTTGCTGTGTGTGTGTGTGTGTGTGTGTGTGTGTGTGTGTGTGTGTGTGTGTGTATACAGAGAGAGGGAGAGAGGCTGTTTTTTTATGGTAGAGATAGCAATGTCAAAGAAAAATGCTCCTTGTATTTGGAGTGGAGGTGGTGAGGTTTTGTGATGCTCCTTAGTTCCTGGGGTGGAGGGGAGTCCATTCCACAGTCTCGGACTGGGCCCTGAGAAGGCTCCATCTCCTGCACAGATGAGCTTTACCTTTATTACAGAGAGTTCCATTGTGCCAGAGGAGCGAAGTTTTCTTTCACTTTTTAGCCTTGCAGTTGGGTTTTTTAAGCGTTTTCACACAGTTTATCCTTCGCAAAACACGAAAGATTTCCACAACACAGCACTTTCAACTTTGCTGAATTAATATTTTTCTTTGCAAGTGAATATTTTTAACAGTAGAACTCCTCCTTCTCTGGATAGCTGGGCTGTGAACACTTAAACAATCAGATTCTCCTACATTCACTCTAGAATTTCCTGATTTAGAAGCGCAGATGGCTCAGGCTACTGGAAGGGAATCTTTCACGACTGAGTTATTGATTGTTGCATCCTGCCCATGCTGATAGTTCCTGAAATGGATCCTTCAGGCTCTTTAGTGGTCTGTGTGAAATTAGTCAATGGCTTCAGTACAATTATTAATGGACAGCCGCCCCCATCGTAAAACAAGCAATATAATTAGCATTAAGGTGTCTGCAAAACAGTCAAAACCTGAATGGGTACTGCAGTTTCACTATCCTGTCAACTATACAGCTGATATCTTCACCCTACCCACAAGTCTTGCTTCAGGTACACTGGAGACTAGTGTGAAGAGGCTTGCACAGCTGCTACGTTTGTGATACCTCTTCTATTGGCAAACAATGCTGCAGATTGAAGCCCTCTATCATAAAGAGAGGTACATGTGTATATGTTACTCATAGTTTTAATGTCACAGTTCTGCCAAGCACTTAATAAATATCCCCTTCTTGACTAAAATTCTATTTTATTGTAAGTACTTATTTGGCTTCTATTACTGAAGTAGCTGAGTTTCTCACAATCTTTTATGTATTGTATCCTAACAACAGCCCTGTGAAATAGAGAAGTGCTATTATCCCTATTTTACAGATGGAAACTGAGAGTCAGAGAGATGAAGTGACTTGCCCAATGACACAGGAAATCTGTAGCAGAGCGGGGAATTGAACCTGGATCTTCTAAGTTCTAGTCTAAGACTCTGACCACTGGACCATCCTTCCTTTCTAAAGTGGGGCTCTCTTTTTCCTCCACTCTGTAATGAGATATTTATATATAAATCCAAGAAGTTGTACGATAGTCTTTCATGAAAAGTTCTCAACATCTGAGTCTGCCACACCATAACATCTGCCTTGAGTGAAAGCTGCCACTGAGGTGTTGGGTGGTCTCAGAGGTAGCCATATCCTAGGCCATTTAAAGATTTACAGGTTAGGATAACAACCTTGAAGCTGTCGTGGAACTGGATTGAAAACCAATACAGAGTATAAAATAATCATAGAATATCAGGGTTGGAAGGGACCTCAGGAGGTCATCTAGTCCAACCCCCTGCTCAAAGCAGGACCAATCCCCAACTAAATCATCCCAGCCAGGGCTTTGTCAAGCCTGACCTTAAAAACTTCTAAGGAAGGGGATTCCACCACCTCCCTAGGTAACGCATTCCAGTGTTTCACCACCCTCCTAGTGAAAAAGTTTTTCCTAATATCCAACCTAAACCTCCCCCACTGCAACTTGAGACCATTACTCCTTGTTCTGTCATCTGCTACCACTGAGAATGGTCTAGATCTGTCTCCTTTGGAACCCCCTTTCAGGTAGTTGAAAGCAGCTATCAAATCCCCCCTCATTCTTCTCTTCCGCAGACTAAGCAGTCCCTTCGCCTCTCCTCATAACTCATGTGTTCCAGTCCCTTAATAATTTTTGTTGCCCTCCGCTGGATGTTTTCAAATTTTTCCACATCCTTCTTGTAGTGTGGGGCCCAAAACTGGACACAGTACTCCAGATGAGGCCTCACCAATGTCGAATAGAGGGGAACGATCACATCCCTCAATCTGCTCGCTATGCCCCTACTTATACATCCCGAAATGCCATTGACCTTCTTGGCAACAAGGGCACACTGTTGACTCATATCCAGCTTCTTGTCCACTGTAACTCCAAGGTCCTTTTCGTCAGGACTGCTGCCTAGCCATTCAGTCCCTATTCTGTAGCGGTGCGTGGGATTCTTCTGTCCTAAGTGCTGGACTCTGCACTTGTCCTTGTTGAACCTCATCAGATTTCTTTTGGCCCAATCCTCTAATTTGTCTAGGTCCCTCTGTATCCTATCCCTACCCTCCAGCGTATCTACCTCTCCTCCCAGTTTAGTGTCATCTGCAAACTTGCTGAGGGTGCAATCCATGCCATCCTCCAGATCATTAATGAAGATATTGAACAAAACCGGCCCGAGGATCAACCCTTGCGGCACTCCACTTGATACCTGCTGCCAACTAGACATGGAGCCATTGATCGCTATCTGTTGAGCCCGACAATCTAGCCAGCTTTCTATCCACCTTATAGTCCATTTATCCAGCTCATACTTCTTTAACTTGCTGGCAAGAATAATGTGGGAGACTGTGTCAAAAGCTTTGCTAAAGTCAAGGAACAACACGTCCACTGCTTTCCCCTCATCCACAAAGCCAGTTATCTCGTCATAGGCAATTAGATTAATCAAGCATGACTTGCCCTTGGTGATCCATGCTGACTGTTCCTGATCACTTTCCTCTCTTCTAAGAGCTTCAGAATTGATTCCTTGAGGACCTGCTCCATGATTTTTCCAGGGACTGAGGTGAGGCTGACTGGCCTGTAGTTCCCAGGATCCTCCTCCTTAATGGTGTGATGTGCTCTCATCCTCCTAGTACCCTACTAAAAAAGGGCCAACAAGTATGATTTCCCTTTTGCAGAGGAGAGGAGAGGTAAATAGGTGAATTGGCTTGACCAAGGCCACACAGCTAGTATTTATCTAGTTTCTTATGTTCTACACATCACCATGGATTCAGAACACTATAGAAATGTACACATGAAGATCTCTTATGAGGAAGCAGGTGGTAGAGCTGGGATAGGAACCATTTGGAGTTCCAGACTTCCAGCCACGTGCTACTTCTGGAAAAAAAGATTTTTTAGAAGGTGGAGAATTAGAATATAACTATTTTCATGTGACATATGCAGAATGTGGCTATAAATAGCAAGACTTTTTTTGTCACCTCTGAGATCAGATGAACAATTTAGAGAAAAAAGAGAAACAGAAGGATGTTCATTTTATATAGATAATTTATTGGTGTTATTTCAAAGTTGTAATAAATGTGAGGCTTTTTCAATGGCAGTGAGCCACTCCTTCCATCCCCAGTTTGGCTCATCAGCATTGGACATGGTTGACTCTTGAAATTAAAAGGAACCCATTTCCTTCAAACCAGGAAGTGCTGGTATTTCATATATTCCGTGAAGGATGGCATGGTTGTCGAGTCTAACATTTTTATTTCACTTCTAGGTCTGCTGATATTTGTTAACCATATCAACATTGACACAGGTGAGCTAAAACTCCAGCTCACTGCCGATACTTCTCCATCACTAAACCTTCAGCCTCATCCTTTGCTAATAGAGAATAACAACATATTTTTCATTTTCCTTTGCTGTGCTCTACAAAGTCTCGTTCCATGGTTGTTGAACTGAAACAAATAATCCTGTTTCACTCATGACCCATCGCAGAAGCTGCAGTAGGATGATTAAAGGCTCACATATCTTGGCCTTAGACAAAATAAGATTTAACTGAAGAATTATAGTGATGTAAATATAGTATTTTCTGGAACATAAAATACAATTTTAACTGAATAATCATGCAAAATCCATTTAAAAAAACACCAACAATCCATATCAATTTGTCACTGCTCATATTACTTCAGACCTCACTGTACTATCTATGCCTCTTTTGAAGCCTCTTCAATACCAGTAACAATTTTTGAAATGGAAATGTGTTCACTGATGTGATGTGATTGGACGAACTGAGCAGGAAAGTAAATGACAATCCTTTGTCTTATGGCAGATATTGTGACTGTGCAGCTCCTCTTCTTTTTAACCATCTATTTTCAGAGACTCACCTACTATGTGTTGACACTGTTGTAAGAGAGACTGAAAATCGTGGTTGGATACAAGAAAAAATGCTGTATTGGAATTCAGTGGCTTTTTTCATAGGATAATTTTATTCCATTAAATAAAAATAAGTCAGATTTCCAAATTTCATTATTTCTGATTCCCATATGAAAGCAATACATTATTTTAGTAAACTGTGTAAGAGAGCAAATGTTAAAAAAAGACAAATGAGAATAATTTCCCACAAATGTAAAAATATATTGGGGTCGAACATGTGGTTCTGAACTATTGGGTAGCTTAGACAGTGTTTACCTTATATTTAAGCTTGGAAGGATTAGAATTTTATTGACAAATGTCAGTAAATGTCAACTTCCCCATACTGATGAAAAAATCTTTCCTATCGATTATCATTGAAATCTACAGTTAGGCAAAGTTAAAAAAAAAATGCTGCTTGAGAACTGAGTCAAAATCCAGATTTAGACTTGAATTAGGCTTGTTACAAATGGAATAGTGAATGAACAGTAAAAACAGGAATGATGTGTTGATGTAAGGATGTTTACTTTGCATATTTTGGCATGTGATGTTGATAGTTGGTGTTTGCTTTACTTCTTTGAATCTTATCATTTAGCAATTGTCTGACCGTCCCTTCATAATTTCCCATAGCTGTAAACATTTAATTTATAAAAATCTAAAAAAAGCTTTAAAATATCGGTATTATCTGTAGAAATTATTTAAAAGAAATTGAATTCTGCCAAGCCTACTTATTTTCAAACAAAATTAGTCAAAAGCTTCTTACAGTTAGCTTCCATTATACACAAAATCCAAAGCAAGAGGTCGGGCATGGGAGAAATTAAGGATAAAATAATCTTATAATATGAATGTTACTATGGTTACAATTTCCTTCTTAGGAATAAGTGTTAAAACAAATTCTGTACATGGATAGACGGTAAAGTTGAAGCCATAGAAACAGTAATGATTATAAACTAGTTCATAACATAGGGCCCTGTTTCACTAAGGTACCTAAGCATGTGCCTAAGGAGTAGTCCCATTGCAATCAATGCCTTACTGAATCAGGCTTTTATTTCCTATTTCTTCCTAAAGAAGAAAACTCACTATTAAGATGTTGCTGATTTAGTACTGAGAGTCACTCCTTAGAATTTGGCATATTTGTTTTTAAAGACCTAAGTAGAGTTGGAAACCAGTGAGATGGAAACAACAGAGGATGTAGTTAAAGCTTACTTGACAGATAGGCTTGAATATTTGGTGGTCGTGGTGGTGAAAGGCATGTGAAAACAAGTAATCCCTTGTGTTCTCAGATGTGAAAGTTGTAGTTAAAAAAATTACAAAAGTAGTGGTAGTTACAGATGTTTCTTTTATTTTGGACTTGGTTTATTACATTTTTTGTTAAATGGAACTTGGCAAAGAGAACCTGAGAAGAATATCTGTGTGAAATTGAAGAAAACCTATGAAGTTACATTTTTATCCATAGGATGTCACCAGAGAACAGAGTCAGAGTTCAGAAATGTGAAAGTCATTTGTGATTTGTCTCTTGCTGTTTAGTCTGGGATCTTAGAATCTGATCTTGCAAACTTGTACTAACGTGAGTAGTCCCATCGATTTCAATATACACAATACAGAAATAAGTTAAACATTTCAATAAACCATATGGACATATTCTAGTGATGGAAGCTATTTAATGGCCTGACAAATAAATGCCTCCTTCCACATTTTAAAAATGTTCATATGTATCTAATAAGTACCATAGGATAGGTAGTAAAACTTGGGAGTTCACTATCCTATTCCATGCCTTTCTCTAAGAAAGGGCATAGGTAAGTCTTAGTTAAATCATGCAATCTCCATTATCCTTATTCATGATTTCCTCTTTTTATGCTGTACACTTTCTCCCCAGCGATCACCTGTGTATGAAACACCTCGCCGTTGACTAGGGGGTTGAACAATTCTACAATAGGTGCTGAACTCTCTCAACTCTGATAGAAGCCAAAGGGATTTGAGAGCATTGAACAGGTTATGCTTGTAAGGTTGCTTGCCTTATGCTCTGGGAGGTGTTGCCACTGAATTGAGAAAGAGCAACAGCGAAGGAAATGTCACCATAACATGCAATGGTGGCATTTGTGTAGTCTGTCTGCAATGGGATACTAACCACAAGACTGACGTGGTCAGTTCCTGCTGTACCTGGAGACCTTCCAAGGCAGGAGGAAGTTGCAAACAAGTGTCTTATACATACTATGTTATAGCCCTAGAAATGGAAAGTTTAAGGGCCAGATTAATTTAACTAAGGCTCCTTTAAAGGAATCTGGCAGTGTGTATGGGTCTAAAAGCAGGTTTAATATTTATGCCTACTTTGAGGTCCCTTTACACTACCAGTTACATTTACACCCACTCTAGGGTCTCTTTACATTGCTAGACCAGTGTAAAAGAGAATCAGACCTATATATCTTATAAACCTTTATAATAGAAATTTAAACACATTATTTAATTTATTGGGCATTTTTATTAAGTATTTACTTAGCTTCCCAAAAATGTTATGAACAGAGGGGCCAAATTCTGCTCTCAGTCATGTCAGTGTAAATGCAGAGTAACTCCGGTGAAGGCAATAGAGTTGTTCCAGATTGGTGCTGGCGTTAGTCAGAACACAATTTGTCCCAGGCACCCCTAAATCTAAACTGAAATTTTAAAAAGAAAAGCCTTTGATGTGTATGTGTTGCAAAAAAAACCCCATCATTCTAATAAGTAGATGAGTTGGCCAGGCTTAGTGTAACAACTGTGATGAAACATTTAATCATAAAACACCTCACCCCGAAAGGGAAAGATGCTATATTATTTATACATAAGAAGTTTTCCCAGGTCGCTATTTCACTGACAAATCAATTTCATCTGTCAGACTGATCTTTACTTCTAAATTGGTCCACTATTGTCTTTCTTTAGTATGCAGACACATTAGTGGGCGTGGCTGGGAGAAGGCAAATAGTGAGAGCTTCAGCATGGTGTGTCTTTAAGAGCTTACTACTTGCATTTTATTTACTTACTACATTGTATTTATGGAGCTTGGTCTCGGTGCGTGGGATATTTACAATGATGGTTTCTGTTTGTGGAGCTCTAGATCTCATATTTTTCTGTGTATTAATGAGAGACTACACGTGACATTAGGGAAGTGAGCAGGAAGAATACACAAAACAAGGTTATGTGGTTGTTTACATGGCCTACATTATGTTATTTCCGTTTTCATTCTTATCACTGTCTTTGTGTGTGTTTGTCCTAAATGTGGTGTCACTTCAGTTACAATATGCTGAGGCTTCTGTTTCAACTATATATGTTTCTCTCCAAGTTTATGTTGGAGAACTGTTGATGGAGCTCCAAATGGTTTGGGTCTAGCTCCAGGTCTGAGAGGTGAAGCATTCCTGGCAACTACTTTCCCCTGCTACCCACAATCAATTTACTCATCCTAAATCCCTCAAAAGAAAGTATAAACACAGCCCTAACTAGAGTAATTGGTACTCAGCCTTCGACAGTCCGTTTTTGTCCAGATTTTCCACTACTTTCCTAAAAGCAAATACTGATGGTGTGTCAGTCATCCCATTTTGGCATTCAGGATCCAGTATGCCCTCTCCATTGCTCTATAAACCTTTATAGAGATCTAGTTAACCAACTGCCTCAACACAAAAGGTGATACCTAGCATTTGAGAAGTCATGGCTGAACAAGCAAGGCTTTGTGCTTTTACTGCCCAAGTGAGTTTCTCAGTGAGTTCCTTGGGAATAAGCAAAGCATCTGACAACCTTGTACCATTCAAAACATGCAAAGAATTTGTTGAAAACTCCCCTGTAAGAACAGTAGGTCGCTTTTCCATAATGTCAAAAAACAAACAAACGAAGCCCACAAACCAACTAAAGCCCAGCAACCTAGCTCTAAATTAAAAAAAAAAAAAAGAAATATAAAGGGAATTTAATAAATCTTAAGACAATCTGAGTGTATTCTGTAGATTTATTTTGTGTTTATGCTGATATGAGTCATACAAATAATGACAGGTTTCAGAGTAGCAGCCGTGTTAGTCTGTATCCGCAAAAAGAAAAGGAGGACTTGTGGCACCTTAGAGACTAACAAATTTATTTGAGCATAAGCTTTCGTGAGCTACACGAAATACAGTGGGGAGATTTATATACACTGAGAACATGAAACAATGGGTGTTAGCATACACAGTGTAACAAGAGTGATCAGGTAATGTGAGCTATTGGCGGGGGGGGACACACGACTTTTGTAGTGATAATCAAGGTGGGCCATTTCTAGCAGTTGACAAGAACGTCTGAGGAGCAGCGGGGGGTGTGGGGGTATAAACATGGGGAAATAGTTTTACTTTGTGTAATGACCCATCCACTTCTAGTCTTTATTCAAGCCTAAGTTAATTGTATCCAGTTTGCAAATTAATTCCAATTGAGCAGTCTCTCGTTGGAGTCTGTTTTTGAAGTTTTTTTTGTTGAAGAATTGCCACTTTTAGGTCTGTAATTGAGTGACCAAAGAGATTGAAGTGTTCTCCGACTGGTTTTTGAATGTGATAATTCTTGACGTCTGATTTGTGTTCATTTATTCTTTTACGTAGAGACTGTCCAGTTTGACCAATGTACATGGCAGAGGGGCATTGCTGGCACATGATGGCTTATATCACGTTGGTAGATGTGCAGGTGAACGAGCCTCTGATAGTGTGGCTGATGTGATTAGGCCCTCTGATGGTGTCCCCTGCATAGATATGTGGACACAGTTGGCAACGGGCTTTGTTGCAAGGATAGGTTCCTGGGTTAGTGTTTTTGTTGTGTGGTGTGTGGTTGCTGGTGAGTATTCGTTTCAGGTTGGGGGGCTGTCTGTACGCAAGGACTGGCCTGTCTCCCAAGATCTGTGAGAATGATGGGTCGTCCTTCAGGATAGGTTGTAGATCCTTGATGATGCGTTGGAGAGGTTTTAGTTGGGGACTGAAGGTGATAGCTAGTGGCGTTCTGTTGTTTTCTTTGTTGGGCCTGTCCTATAGTAGAAGGTTCCTTCCCCACTCTGAACTCTAGGGTACAGATGTGGGGACCTGCATGAAAGATCCCCTAAGCTTATTCTTATCAGTTTGGGTTAAACGCTGCCACCACCAAAGTGTTACACAAAGAACAGGGGAAGTGCCCACTTGGAAACATCTCCCCCCCAAAATATTATCACTACAAAAGGTTCCTCTCCCCCCCCCACTCTACTGCTGGTAATAGCTCACCTTACCTGATCACTCTCGTTACAGTGTGTATGGTAACATCCATTGTTTCATGTTCTCTGTGTATATAAATTTCCCCGCTGTATTTTCCACTGAATGCATCCGATGAAGTGAGCTGTAGCTCACGAAAGCTTACGCTCAGATAAATTTGTTAGTCTCTAAGGTGCCACAAGTACTCCTCTTCTTTATACAAATAATGAGTATCTTGAATGGGCCGATCTATTGCTTATTATAAGTGTAATCAAAATACCTTTACAGATAAAAACGAAATCCTCCAGAGATCAGGATGCAATCTGGGTAGAAAGAAAAGACTTTGTGTAGACAAAAGGTAAAAAGAATATAAAATAGACTTCTCAGAGGGAGAGAGCATGGATGAAAAAAACACTCATATTCCTTTTTTCTCCTTTGATTCAACAAATGAACTAGGGAGATTATAGTGTTGTCTTCTAGTAATCCTAGGCTACCAGTTGTCTTTGCACTAAGCATGCCTAAGGCTTGATTCTTTTAAAATTGTCTAGTAAATTCAGGGTGTACCATCTCAAAGCCTTTGAAAACCACCTACTATATCCCATGGTTAAAGTTTTACCTTATCCTTACAATAAAAAAGGCTCATCCTAATCTGGTAGCACACTTAACCGTGAGTATCAATAGCAGAACCAATTAACTCCTCTCTTAGATGGAATAACTAATATTCATCAACCTTCTAAGATACAGAGAAGGTAGACAAATGGATGGCTGTGAGTATATTTACATACAGAATCCATGGAAGAAAGGCAAGCAATAGACCTAACGAGTTTGATTTTTTTAAAGTATTTGATATGGGGTCTCATAAAACTTCATTCTCAGATCAGTTTAGATTGTTTGGATATTAACATTGTAATGTGAAATTAAACTGTCTGTAGGACTGTAATTTAAGGGTACTGATAAACAGCAGAGTTGTGAGTTTGTGCGGAAGTGTGTGGCATTGTATCATAGACATTTGTTTTTGTGTTGAGTCCATTTTTATTAAATATATTAGAGGCTGATTTTTGCCTGGTTCTTGTGCAGGGGTAGTGTTTGCAGGGCGCCAGGCACTAGGAGTTTTCCTTCCCACATCGTGCAGGCCATGCAAAGGCCAGGCCAAACTGCTGCTCTCTCCCAGACGTTGCAGTGTGTGCATGGCGCCCCAAAGACGGTGAGAGAGAGGATATTGGGTCATTGTTCTGTCCGGCCATGCTGGGTGTGGGAGTAAGCTACACCCTATGGAGGGGTGTTATAGTGAATATGAGACCTCTGCATGGACAGCCCGCTATTGTCCCTGGGTGATGCAGAAGGGAGCCTTGTCACCACCAAGGCAAGGCTGTGCCTAAATGGCACAATCAAGCCCTTCCTGAGCAGGAAAGGGAAGAAATCAGCATATTGATGAAATATGCAGATGGCAGTCAATTGGGAGAAGTTGTGAACAGTAACTAGAACAGAACCATAATACAGATGAATGTAGAGAGAATAAAAACACAACACCCTGTTATCAGAGAGTGACAAGCTGAGGGGGGGTTTTTTGGCAAAGCGTTTTTTGTGAGGAAAATGATGATTTGTCAATGCCTGGTCCGTTTTGATGAAGCTTTTGTTGGGAAAGGTTTTCACGTCCAGGATGGAATTTCTGGAAGAGAAAGGGGGTATGTGTGGAGGTAGAGTCAGGGGCAGGGACTCCAAAAGAGCTGATAGCTTGGTGGTTAGGACATTCCCCTGGGATATGGGAGACCCAGGTTAATGTCCCTGTTCTGCCTGATTTGGAGTAGGGACTTTATCTGAGTCTCCCACATCCTAGCAGAGTGCCATAACCACTGGACTATAAAACCTCTCTTGCACACACACAGTGAACATGTCATTATTTATACAAAATGGAACAGCTCCAGTAGGAGTGTTTGAGAGAGCGACTGACACTCTAACCCAGTGTTTAGGGCATGATTCATAGCAGGGACTTGAACTTCAGTCTCCTGCATCCCAGGTGAGGGTCCTAACTACCAGATTATAGGTTATTTGGAGTTGTGTGGGGGGGGTCTCTGATTTTTTGCAAAAAAAACTTCAAAAGGTCTCGGGATCATCCTGATGTTAAATGGGAAAACTGAGAAACTGTTTCCCACCCTACTCTAATATAGACAAGTTATAGGGAATTCAGAAAAGATAAACCAAAAATGTTTGGAGGACTCGAGTGATTGGTTTATGATAAAAGTTTTAAAGGATTTTACTTTAGTTTGGCTAAGCAATGACTACAGTGAGACAAATCTATAGGTATTTGAAGGCTTTACATCTTATCTGTCTTAGAGTTTTCCATGGGACATATTACCAAAGTATTTAAGTGCTTATGGATGGAGAATTATTATTTATAAGTGTAAACAGGGATATAATTAGGAGTCCTGGAATAAATTTAAGAAAGGGAACATTTAGACTATCAAGAAAAAACTTCCAACACAGATCTATTAGGCAACATAGATTTATCTTCCAAAGAAAGTGTTGGGGCATTTAAAACTTAACCAGACACTGGTAAATGTACAGTAGGGGACACTCCTGCACCAATAAGTTTAATTAGTCCATCACCCTAATGTAGTTCTTAATCTATAAATTCTATAATTCTACATGTCATCCTGTTAATGTAAAAGTCATGAGAAGACAGTTTTGAGTATCAAGCTGGCTCCCAGCACTCTCTGGATGACATCTTCCAAGACCTAACAAAATGAGACCAAACCTGAGTACAGGAGGAACAAGCTGCCCCTGAGTCAGTGCAGCCAGTTTGTGCTGGCACTTTTATGTGTCATCAGTCATGTCGGATGACTGTGAGAGAAGATTTTCTGCATTTCATTCCTGCTTCCCAACTGTGTTGGGTGTGCAGAGAGATGATTGAACTGAATTCTATTTCTTGTGCATCAGCAGCAGAATTGTTTATCAAATCCCAATAAATTACATTTGTGCAAGTCGACTGAAGGCAAAGGGGTGGGCATAGGTATAATACAGGGCATAATCTGCAGACCGTAGGGATGCACAGGTGAAAATGAGGGCTTAATTTGGACTGTAGAACCTTCATTATTCTTGATGTGTAAAAAGGAAAGAATGCTGATTGACTTTCTGAGCCCAGGCTGAGTTTGCAATTTGCAGAGGTGAAGGAGAGTGGGAAATATTGTTTTATTTGTAAAATGAGCATATTTGATATGGAGTAATTGAGACAATCAAGTTTGCTTGCTCAGTTTTGTACTGCTGCCTAATTGGACTCTAAAGGTTAAGTCATACCTGTTGTTTGGTAGTATGCAGGAGATGCAGACAATCACTTTAGATAAGCCCAATGGCTATCTTCCAAAGATAATATATGTGTGAATTCCTTTGAAGCCTCTTCTGTAACCACAGTCTAGCTGGCAACACCCAGGGAAGGAATAAGACCCCTAGAGAGAAGCATAACCCAATTCTGGCCAGACCAAAGACAGACAAAGAGACTTGGACGGGGAAGGCTTTGGAATTCTGGAACAAAGACCTTTTAATTGGATTAAAGGTCAGCCCCTGTCCCACATGGAGAAGGACTACTCTGGGAGATGCTGATTGGAAAATAGAGGTAGGGCTTGCGGGTGTGTGGGCTCTCTTCCCACCCAGCTTGGTGTGGTCAGAGCTATTTATCTAAGCAAGGAGAACCTAAAAGGTTAGGTAGGGTTTATGTGTATATGACTCTTCTGTTAGTTTAACCCCATTTCTCAAACAGTTGTATTCCTGTTCACTAATAAATATTTTTTTTTGTTTTGAAAGGGCTGAACTGTGTATTTGCCTACATTTTCTGGTTACAAAGTTCCCAAGAGAGAAGATGCTTGCAGGGAACCAAGCCAAATTGGCTCTGCTAAAGGCACCGTTGTGAATAACGGGTGCTGAAGCCTGCGGACTCATTCTAAGAGTGGTAAATTCACTGTACTGCCTCTTAAATGAACTGGAGGCTCAGGGCGTATCCCTAGGAAAGGTGCACTCACAAGAGACTGTAGAGGGATACAAGGCATAGCATACTCTGTGATAGTAAATAAAGAGAATTTTAATCCAGAGTGGCTACTCTAGATTTTGGGAGGTTTATCAGGGACTTTCAAGTGCTGATTTTTCTTAGTTAGGGCTTCAGTGTACAATTTATAAACTTGAATATGTGTTAGACAGTATTTTTGTAGTTGTTCTATTAGCTGTCTCACTACTCTGATATCTGTTATCGCAAGAACATCAGTACATCTTTGTCTATTATGTTGAGCCTAGCAGAGGGCAGATTGGTCTTGGAAGGTAATTATAAGGAGCTGTTTTTCTCCTTGATTCGTGTCTAACCTCCTTTTCATGGTCCTGTGGCTTACTCAGGTGCATTGGAAAAAGAACAGAGTCATAGGTGTTAGAAGAACTATTCAGGACTTAAAAATATCTTGAGGTGAGACGGTTCGGCATGAATGCGTCAGTACTGAAAAGGAGTTTGATCTGGGTGGGCGTTAGATACTGAGTGAGCTAGAATGAGGAATGTGGGCAGAGTGTTTTCATGACTGCAGACAAGAAAGGACCCTGTTATATCTGTTGAAAGAATGAAGCATGTGCTCCTCTTTCCCTGCTTTGGCCAATGTCTGATCATTTCCCCTCCCCTCTGAACCCTACTTGTGGGGATTAGCCCATCTGGTAATGCAAAGACTGGGAATTGTCACTGTGCAGGAGCTCCAGAGGAAGTGGAAAATTTCCTGCATCCTTTCCACTCGGCACCATGTTGCTGCACAGAATCAAGTCATAATCTACCCCTTACTGTATATTTGGGGATGTGTATTGTCTTCGGACTGGCTCTGGTGGCGTGATGAATTTTAAAAAAATGCATTTTAACGAAGTATTCAGCTGTCTTTGGACAAACCGGACCATAAATGTTAATGATTTATTATAGTATGCTGTGTAGCTGTAGGTGTGTCGGTCCCAGGATATTAGAGACAAGGTGGGTAAGGCAACAGCTTTCTCACCAACAGGAGTTGGTCCAATAAGAGACCAGCTTTGTGAGGCTTGAAAGCTTGTTTCTCTTTCCAGCAGAAATTCGTCCAATAAAACACATCACCTCACCCACCTTGTCTGTCTAATAATTTATTATTGTAAGTTTTATTATTATTTAAGGACAGAAATGGGTTGGTAACACTATGAAAGACTGAAGTTTAGTGAAAACAGTTGTTGCTTGTTCACAGTTGCATCAGGGCTTTAAATTAAAAACAAAACAAAACCCGAGTAGGTTTTGCACAGTTCATGTATCAGACTGAAGTACCAATTTACAGCAACAGCTAAAAAAATGCTGGGAAAATTGGTGCAATGTGGCATGCAGTTGAAGGAGCAAACCTAGATTCTGAAATGAAAAACAGCAAGTAAAAAGATCCTGCATGGTTTTAAAATGAGATCACACTTAAAAAAAAAAAAGGGGGGGGGGTGAGCTCTGATTTATAGGAAGGGAAAAGTGTTAATAGGTTGAATCACAGGAAAAGCACCAATATGTTTGATATAACTGCACACAGTGTTGTGGGTAGTGTTTATCTGACACCTGGTGTCATGCTGCCTGGAGTGGCTCACTACTGTGAGTGTCTACCTGAAGGTAGACTTTGAAAAGCAGGGCATACACCCCCAATTGGTAGTATATTCTATAATTAGATTTCATCAACCCAGTACCAAATATGAACTCCCAAAGTACAACAGTCTGATAATTACTCCTGAGGGCATTCTGCGTCAAAAAATTCTGCACACAACATTGTAAAATTCTGCAAAATTTTGCAGATTTTATATGTCGGATAAATGTGGAGGATCCAGCATGGTATTGTGGAGCACAGGCCACTGGCTACAGAGATGGGACATCACTGTGCAGCTTCCCCCTCTCCCGCTCCCCCCAGGACACAAACTCAGCAGTGAGGCTGCACCCAGCCCTGACACAGCGCAAGGACCCAGCCTGCCCCAGAAACACCCCAGGGCCCTGCCCCTCTGTGTGGGCAGGTAGGCTCAGCAAGGCAGGATCCAAGTGTGGAGGGGATTAATGTGGGGCAATCCATGTGTGGGTTGAGTGGGTTCTGTGTGGGGCAATTTGGGTTTGGGCGGCTTAGTGGGCGATCTGGGTGTGGGGGAGGGTCTGGATCCACAGGGGCTTTTTGGGGGGATTCTGAGTGCAATGGTAATGGGACTGTGGGGGGGGTCCAGGGGAAGGTGGTTGGGGCTCAGCAGGGCAAGTCTGGGTGTTGGGGGCAATAGTGCTTGGCAGGGGGGTCTGGGTGGCTCAGTGCTGGGTCCAGATGCTGGGGGAGTGGGGCTCAGTGGGGTGGGGATCCAGATGCAGCTGGTTTGGGCTCGGTGGGGTGGGGATCTGCGTGCAGGTGGCTTGTTGGGGTGATCCAGGAGCAAGGGGAGTGGAGCTCATCGGGGCAGGGTGAGGCTTGGCAGGAGGGTCTGGGTATGAGGGGTCTGGATACATGGGAGGTAGGCAGATGGGGGAGCAGCTCCCTGTAAAGGGATCCCTTCCCCTGCAGCTGAGGAGCAATGGGTGCAGGTGAGGGGGGAGTTTGCAGAGCTTCCTGCAGCTGGGGGAGAAATCTGGGGTGGTTCTGACCTAACCCTGGATCCCATGCAGGGGAAGAGGAAGTCCTGTCCTCCCCAGCCCAGCTCCACAGGGTAGGAGCCACCAGCTGGGTCTTCCCCATTCCCACCTCCTGCCCCACCATGAGGTACTTCTCTGCCAGCTGCCCTGGGCACCCAACACATACTGCTGAGGAGGGTCGGATGACTGCTCTTGTGGCTTCCCTTTGCTTCTCCATCAGGAAGTCATTTTTCGGTGGGGAAGCAAAGATATTTGTGGGGGACATAAATTCTGTGCATGCACAGTGGTGCAGAATTCCCCCAGGAGTATATCATGGAGCAACGAAGAGTCCCCTTAGACACTCCAGTCTGTCTTGCCGCCCAGGCAAGTTGGACTATGTGACAAATGGTCACTTACACCAAAAATCACAAAACATCAGGTTACATTGAGTCACAAGAGACTAGTCACTCACCCAGGTCAATTTGCATCCTAGATCTCACACCAGACAACGCTGGTAGCCGATTCTATTGAGAGGAATGCATATAGAATCTTTGAACATCAACGCAATGACCACTTGCCTTCAAATGTGCAAGAGTTGGTACTTTCTTCCTTTATTTCTTCATTTGTATTACACAAGCCTACACAAGCCTTCTTTCTCGTTTGATGGGTAATTTAGTTACAGAGTTATATACAATGTAAATGTTCATTATTACATTCTAACAGAATTCAAATAAGTGAAAACAATTTATGTAGCATTCCATTGCTTTTCATGAAGTTTAGACATGAAATACATTCTTATATATTTAACAATCACTTTGATTTATACTAATACACAAGTGAATGGGCCTGGTTGTCAGTTCACAGCTTTGGCCAGAGCTGGCACTTGGCTTACGAGCGTCACACCTGGGTGTCTCAGCTACCTTGTGAGGTACAAGGCTGAAAGTCAAGTTCGTGCAGTCACTGAGAAGTGCAGGTGCATTATCCGTTATCAATGGAATGGTATAGTTGCTTTTATTTAATGTTTTAAAATTGTGTCCTGACCCTTTCATGTGTACTGGATATCACACTGTCAGAGCGTTCATTAAAGAAAGCCATCCTCTTTCTTTGCGAGCTTGCTCATGTCCATTCTATGCTAGGTGTGTACATGCCTTTTACTGGCACATACGTGCCCAGCTCCAAAGGGCGCCAGAGCCAGCCCAATGGATACCACTAAGGCAAAGATCTCCGGCAACAGTGTGCGTGGTGCACACACACTTAGTATGCAATGGACATGAGCAACACATCTCAAAGAACAACAGTTATGAAAGGTTAGTCACCGTTTTTTTCATCGTGCCCATGTTATAATCACAGCTGTTCAATAAATTGTTAGTTTGATTTTTTTTTTTTTTAAGGGTGATTTTTGTACATTGTGATAGTGAGGGAGGGACACTGGCAGGAGCCAGACAGTGCGGGCAAGCACGGGGTAAGTTTCTTTGCACAAGCTGTATCAATACACTTCAGTGCTGACTGGCAATTCTCTATTAGTGTACTGTTCATTTTTGTAAGTACGGGCTATTTTAAAATTGTGATTTAGGCTTCATCTCTCTGATAAGGGGTCTAGAGATGGACGGGCTCATCAGAGGTACTGAAAAATTTGCAGAGACCAGCAACAGCTGCAGTTCTCTTGTTCGTCTCAGCATGATGACTCCTTCCTGCTTGCAGCTCCTAGGACACAAATATCTCTCCTCTCCCCCCAACCCCTCCAAATTTGTAGCAGGCAGGGAAATGGGCCCACTCCCCACCTTTGCTGGCTAGCCATGGAGATAAGCACATGCTTTACCACCTCTAAGAGGAGCTGCTGCCAGCTCCAGCATACTCTGAAGGGCTGCTTTACCGGGATACACTGTATCTAGGGGCCTCTGGTAGGCCGCACTGCCCCCTACTCTCCTGCATTTGTACAGCACAATCAAGACCTGACTGTACTGAATGCTTTTATTAATAGTCCATTCTCTTGGAGAAAGGACATTCTAATGCAATTTTCTTTTCCATCTTTTGGATGTGTCTAGAATATTTCATTTCAGTGCTTTGAGGATTTTTTTAAAGTAAATCAAAACAAATACTTCCAGAAACCTGGGGCTATGTATTTTGTTTGTTTAAATACGAACCCTTCCAGTAATATTTGTGAAATTACTATATTTCCTTTCCCTGTTCTTTGGATTGAGAAAATAGGAAACCCTTTGAGTGATGATAGAAAATATTATTTCTGAATACACTGAGCCAAATGCTATACACATTACAAATGAGTTGACACCAGTGAGACTAGTCATATGTGTAAGGGAAGCAGTATTTGACCCAGTGAGTGTAACTGTTTCTGCTCATATCAAAACTAACAAAAGTTTATTTGATAACAATTTTATAAATATTTAACGGCTTCTATTAAGTTAATATAGTGTTGATACTGATGGGTAGAAGCTATGCAAATTGTCATCAATTTGTGTTTTTAAATACCTCAAAATATATAAATCCTGTAAGAAGTCTTATTCCTGAATTCTTCAATTTCAGATTAAGTATTTTAAATCATACTGTTTACTTTTGTAAAATTCCATGTCAGAATATTAATTGATGCCATAAATCCTACAGATGGAGGTTTGGGAGGGAGTTGGGAGAAAAGCAAAATGCAACAGTTTTGTCAATACATGCAGCTGCACCAAATATCCTAAATCTGCTCATCATTTGGGGGATGAGAGTGGGGAGGAAGATGATGAATGGATACTTCATTCATTATACAGTGCCAGCAGGGAGTCAGATTCTTCAAATACTTTGGCTGCTAGTGTCAGATGTTGGAAATAAACTTGAAGTAATGTTCTGTATCTTTGTTACCACTTCATTGTTAAATGTTGGTAAAAAAGGACCCAATGCAGCCAGGTGCTGATCACTGTCATCTCCCATTGGTTTCAGTGGGAGTTGAAGGAGCTTAGCACCTTGCAATCAGGTCCAAGCTATGTGCGGTTTTCAGATGGCAGAATAAAATATTTGCTGTACTTAACTTCAGTTATTTCAGCAAGTCTTTGCATCTTTTAGGAAGAAAATAAAATACTGAGAGAAGATATTGCAACGGTCTGTCAAGGTCGTACAATACAGTGCTGTGAGTTAAACAGTATAGATGCAAGACCTAAATTTTGGATCTGTATTAGAAAGTTCTTAAATTGCTAAGGGATGGATTCATATAAATCATGGCTCTTGAAGGGTCATATTTGTGGTGGATAATGGATTTGAGTATTACTTTTTGGTACTTTAAGATCTTGTTTCATTTCAGTTACTGTAACTATGGATATGTTGCCGAATGTAAATACTAGTTCATCATCATTCCGTTAGAGTGAAATTTACCCTAGCACAGAAGGTCTGCACAAAAACTTCTTTTGCTCAGTCCTTCTGCACCTGGCTGAATTAGGGGTTAACTTTCAAATGATGCACAGATATTTTAGTTAAGTAGCTCCTGGTAGAACTTGCATGGATAGAATTAAATCTGAGTGTTTACAAAATGCTTGCCTGATCACACTCTGTCAAACAATATTATTTGAATGACTAAAGAGAGAAGTTCAACAGAGGCTCTTACCCATTGATGTAGAACACGTTGTATACAGAGTTCCTCATTTCCATAATCCAAAATAAAGAAGACCTAAAGGCCCTGTGATCTGCTTCTGTTCCTGCAAAACTGTGTAATGATGCAACTATGCAGAACAACTTGGGGAAACTCCAGAAAGTGACAATCTCAAGAATTTTATATGATGACATAGAAAACGATCTTCGTAGATCTCTACTTTTCTATATCATTCCATGTTACCATACACATTTGCAGGAGGTAGCATTGAGCATGATGAATCTGTTGTGTATGGCTGACTTCCACAATAACGTGTTGATGACCCAGGAAATAGAACTTTTTGTAGCGTGTGCTGCCTGTGATTTGAAAGATCTGGAGAAAAGATCTCATTAATGTATGTAATTAAAATAAATATGGAGGATTTGCCCCATTTTTAGAAAGAAAGGGTAGATTTCCTGAAGATTATCCTGTATCCTTGACAGAACATGTTGATCAGTATTACAAAATGTATGTCTCAGACGTAGTCCAGATGGAGATAATTTTGTGTGTGCGTATGCACATCCGTTAATGGTCTCCACCTAGACTATTTCTGACATTCAGATATCTGAGCAGCTCCAAAGAGCAATAATTTTGTCCTTTAATTTTCATACTAAATAAACCTACCACAAAAATGTTTAATTCTTTCCTCCTACATTATACTGATCTGAGATCCAAATCCAGAATGAGAAATATTCAGTTCTTCACCAGTAGCTTTGTTAGAGTTCTGATATTTTTGGGCCCTAGAAATGAGAACTTTATACAATTGGAGAGGCGAGATTTCCAGCACTTGATTCTAGCTTTGGATTGTCCCCAGACATTGGATTCTAAAATCACAACACTGTTTTGTATGGGAAAGATATTTTAGGTACTATTTAGAAGATTTTTAAAATTATTAGTTTTTTTACTCTCCAAGCCCTTTCTAGTTGTACTCATGATATCAAGGCCCTTACTTTTTGTAGGTAGGGTGAAAGACAGGAGCAATAACAGGATTTTAATCTCAGACATTTCTAAAATATTTTCTTTCTGCTAGTTGTATGGTATTCAGCACATCACACAACATATTCTGTAAGGGCCTTGGTATCATGAGTTCAATTATAAAGGGGTTGGAGAATAAGAAAGCGAATGCGCAAAGATTGGCACTCATTTGGAATGATCCATCTGATTCATTCGTGGCCTCACAACTTGTAACCAATGCAGTTATTGGACCTGATGTAGATAAAATTTTTAAGCTGCTTCACACCATCATATGTAGTTTTATACACTGTATATTGAAATCATTGGCTTCACTACATTTAAATAATAATGGAAACCCAAATTCATACTTTTATACCACAGTTCACCATAATGAATTCTCTCTAAATATTTCTGTATATTACATAACTTAACTTGTATTTCTTTATTTCCACATAAGTACATGGCTATATTTTAATTCCTCTTATATTTAGTGTATGTTTGAGATTCCCTGTTTTCTCCTCCATCTCTTATAAGAATTCTAAAAAAGGCAAAGTTAAATCAGCAATGAGTTTAATATGCAAATACTGGTGCATTTTAGTGCACATTTAGTGCACATTGATACAATAACTTTGTTCCACATGTGGAATTCTCACTGGTGTAAATTCTGCACAAAGGACTTAGTCTGTGCTCAAGAGGGATCTATTTTATTTGGCATTCTGTATTTATTATGTTGTTTTGGATAGCTATAGATTCTTAGTCATAAATTAAATTAATGGAATCAATGGACCAAATTCATTGCTCAGAAGTTATTGGTTAAGGTTTGTGACCAAGTTGGTGCCATCTCACTTTATTTGGACATATGACTCTTCGAGGCATTTGCTGTGAATTTAGAGTGAACATAGGGAGTAAAAGTTGGGGGTAACTGAGTGTATATTGATTTAAATAAAGGAAAGAAGAATGGTTCCGTGGTTAAAGTACCAGATTGAAAATCAGAAGTACTAGATTGGATAGCAGAAGACCTACTGTAAAATTCTGACCCTATTGAGGTCAATGACTAAATTCTTTGAGTTCAGTGGGCCCAGCATATCACGTCTAGTTTTATTGAGAGCTGTGCTATTGATTTAAAGTCTGAGCCAGCAAAGTGATCCACATGGCAGACCCTTATGCCCCCATAGAATGCCTGTAAAGACAATAGGAATCTTACAGGGTCAGGTCCTTAAGGTATAAACAGGAGCAAATCATTTTATTCTCTCCCTCTGCCTTCTTTTCGTCATCTGTAAAATTGGGACAGTTATTTGCCTCATGTGTCTTGCAAAGGTCATTTAGGGTATGACTGCACTGCAAGCAAAGGGGTGATTGCAGCACGGGTAGGTATACTCATGCTAGCTTTCATATAGCTAGCCTGGGTAACAATAGCACTGTAGGTGTGGCAGTACAGGTTAACTATCCAGAGTACAAGCCCTACAGGGAGTCTGGAGTACTCTGAATGCTAGCCTGTGCTGAAGCCCGTGCCACTACCTCTACACTGCCATTCTTACCTGTGCCAGGCAGATTAAAGCTAGTATGGTATACCCACCAATGCTATGATCACCCCTTAACTTGCAGTGTAGACATACTCTTGATGTTTGCAATCCATTTTCAGCTCTTCAAATGGAAGGTGCTTTAGGAGTGCAAAAAGGTATTAATATAATAATTAATGTTGTGTATAGTGGTTGTCAAACATAAGCATCTGTCAGACTGGCTATGTGTCTTTATGCATAAGTCTGTAGTTTATTAGTGTAAGAAATGTGTCCAGCTGCCTATTAGTAGGAGTATTTCCACAATGTAGGAAGGACAATCCTACCGTCTGGCTAGCTAGTATGTCCTTAATTTAGTCTCTTTTCTCTTGAGTCTTCTGTTTATAACACCATATTCTCAGTGTCAATATATGCTAGGAAAGCATATGGTTAACTTTGTTTTAAAATATAAAGCTAAAACCTCTGGGCTTTTTGCTGGTGCTGTGACAGCTAAGAAATTGGCAAGAATGTTACTACAAAGCATATTCGAATGCCAGTGCAGCTGAGAACAGAATTTGATTTATGACATGTAAATTTGATTAATTTTCTGCATAATTTCATGCTAAATATTTCCTCACCATCTAATAATTTACAAAACTTTTATTAGTAAATTATATTTTCTCCCCAAGTCAAGTTCTCAGCTTGTCATATGACTTAAATTAAGCCAGCAATCGGGAATCTCACTCAAGCCAAGAGGTGCTTTGTAGAATCATAATTAAAATGTTCAAATGTATCTCTGGTTCAAACTTCTCATCTCTCCCCGTGCGCCACCAGTAGTCTTTTTCAGATGGAGTTTTTGCTTTAGTCACATTGTTTACCAATCACAAGCAACCTTTTTTTAAGGCATACATTTCCATTACCAGGTCATCTTCACATTGCAAATAACTCAGTGTCACAACTGCAGATTAACAGCAAGAATCTTGCTTAAGACAGGTAGTAGGGTCCTGAATTCTGCCTTGCAACATATTATCACGTTGCTGGGCTCCAAAGACGACAACATCCAGCTGTGCTGCACCATAGTCTGAGACTCTATTGCATTAACCACAAAATCTAATTCCTTGACAGTATGGTAGCAAAGCAAGAAAAACAAATGATTCCTGTTTTATCTCACTGGAGAGTAGGGAGACTCCTCTTAAGTCTAGACACCGATAATCTTACTGTTAACACACAAGCAGCCCCATTGACACTAGTAAATAAATAAACTATTCATAGGGTAAGATACTGTTTAATATGAGTAAGGAAATCAGAATCTCTAGCCCTTAGGTTCTTGCCTTGACTTTGAATGTAAAAATAAATACAATTTGTCCTTTTTGTGGCTCCTTTTTTCCTTCAGATATTTGGAAATATTTTTATTTTTCCTATATAACTAATACAGGATGTTTCTTACAGGAATGAACGGCTGCTTAGATGCTCTCAGTGCAAAATTGCCAGATACTGTGATACACGTTGTCAGGTAATGATCATTTTTAAAAATAATGACAAGCTACTAAAGAAAAAAAATAACCGTTTAGCTGTGGGGTTTTCAGTATGTTGTGTTGCCATTACTCATTAATGGTCTCTGGACATCTATGGAATCCATTAAGTCAACAAGTCATTAACAATGAGCAAAAAAAATAAATAAATCACCCTCTCATTGCAGCTTTTGCTTAATGCTTATTAATTTACCTAACTAATATAACTAATGCAGACAATGTTGATATATAACTTTTTCACAGCTTGCCTCTTCCTCTCATTTACTAAGGCTAACACTTTCAAAACTGGATGCCCAAAGCTAGTTATTTGAATAAGAGGCCTGACTTTTGAATACTTACAACTCTCATTGACTTTAAGGTTCTTGAATTTGAATGCCACTTTCTTTCATGTTGGGTTGTGTGGGTTTTTTTTTTTTTTTTTTTTAAATTATGGATATAGATCTAAGGCTAACTTTCTTACCTGGTTTTACCCCCCACCTCCTTTTACAGTCAATAAAATAAACTAACAAACAAAATGAAGTTGAAATTGATGGTTAGGATTTACCTGCTCAGAAAAACCTGCTTGTTGTGTTTCCTGGCATACATGCAGAGAAATTAGATAAAATTAGATAAAAACATAAAATACTCTTACTGGTTGTAAAGTAGCACTACTTTATTTGTTGGACATTGATCTATGGGTAGGTTCTGTTTTATGATATAAATCTTGGTGGTTTTGCTTGGTTATATAACTTGCATCACTGGTGGGGGGTAGTGAATGGTTGAGGGGGAGACAGCAGCCCCCGCCATTCTTTCCTTTTTGTGGCAGGGTGCTATTAATGTTGTTTGATCATGTTATGTTAATGCAGTTGCAACCTTTTCTTGCCAGTCTCTGAGGTCTGAATGGTTTTCCTCATTCCAGCATTCCCTCAGCAAAATAAATAAATAAACGCAACCACTCTGTGATCAGTTTTGGTTTGACTGCAATGATAGGGAAAAGATGCAATCTTAACATCATTCTAGTGTGAAAACATATCTCTAAGTTTAGGAGACTGTGACATATGATGCTATGTGATACTTCATATTTCGTCTCATTAGCGCTTTATTGGTTGGGTAAGCTATTAATCATTTTGATGTCACTGTTAGCATATTTAAAATCCTATGCAGGATTTATGTTCGGAAATTTTTTGACACATAAAGGCTGACTCCAAAGAGCAATTTTAGCTGAAGCAAGATAAAAATGCCAGTATAATTATATTACACAGAACGATGTCTGGACACTTACAAGCATACCTTTGTTTCTTTGGGACAAAAGTAATTCTGCTTAGTAGTAGATACTTAACTTGTATTTGTCTGATACTTAGTGACACTAACTGTATTATAATGTCTAGTTGGGGTCATTTTGTTCACTTGTAGAGTTACAAATAAAGAAATATAAGAACAAGTTTCCCATGTGGAAGAAAAAAATATTGACTAATTTATTACTTGTAGGTACAAGAAAGATAGTCCAAAGTAAAATAACTGCTACCTGATACTGACACCTTGTTATTTAAAGTAAAAATCATCCATCTGATGCTATTCATAGTGTTATATTGTTTATAACAGTGGTTCCCAAACTTGTTCTGCTGCCTGTGCAGGAAAAGCCCCTGGCTGGCTGGGCTGGTTTGTTTACCTGCTGCGTCCGCAGGTTCGGCAGATTGCGGCTCCCAGTGGCCGTGGTTCGCTGCTCCAGGTCAATGGGATCTGCTAGAAGCGATGGGAGCGATCAGCTGAACCTGCGGACGCGGCAGGTAAACAAACTGGCCCGGCCCGCCAGGGGCTTTCCCGGCACAAGCAGCGGAACAAATTTGGGAACCACTGGTTTATAATCATCTGATTACTCACACAGAACGCGAAATTAGATATTTATTTTCAACCCATCAGCTCACAGATTCCCATGAACTGCCACTTCCAATTTTTGATACACTCTCTCCTTCCTTCTGGGGCCATTCATATAGCCAAGCAATTGGAATTCTGCAAACAAAAAATACAGTGACATCTGTCTTAAGGGACTGACCACAACTGGTTGCTTAATATAGGTCTAATAGTGGTGGAATAGTACTGAACTCAGTAGGCCAGACGTGAGTCACTTTACACCAGCTGAGACTCAGGACCATTGTGTTTTGTGTTCTGGGATGTCTCTTACAGCCAGAAGTTGTCTGGGATGGTGGTCTCTTGTAAGAGTTTCATAGTCTTCTATGATAAATTCCTACTGCTGGGGTCTTTGTTCCTATCATCTGAGGGATGGGGATTCTTCCAGCGTTAGAATTTTAAAACTATTAAATCACCTCACCAGAGGGCAGTGTGCACCTGCCCCTGTTCAAGCATTATAGCATCCCTACTTCTCCTACCCATCATTTCCTATTTTACTGCTGATTGTAGAAGAGCTATTTCTGTGTCAGACATCATGCAGTCTGATACTGATAGCTGATACGTGACAGAAATGGTTTTACACAGTTGGTTGTTTCGTTTCTCCTACAGCCTTTCTGTCAGAAACTAAATTGCCTTGTGGAGTCCTATGTTTGTTTTAACTGTTATCGTATCTTTTTGTTAATTGTTTCTTTTTCTCCTTTTCACTTTTATATGGACATCTGTAAAGCAGCCCAGTAGCTTCAGACTTTGCTCTGAATGCCAAAATTAGATGTGTACAGGCTTAAAAATCTCAAATTCCATCACACAGACTTTATATGAAACATTAAAAAAAATCTGGATTGACTAAAGTAACAAAAGCAAACTGAAGGAATACAAAAACAGCCCAACCTTCCAGCATAACGAGAGATGCGCTTAAAGACTCATTTCAGAGTAACAGCCGTGTTAGTCTGTATTCGCAAAAAGAAAAGGAGTACTTGTGGCACCTTAGAGACTAACCAATTTATTTGAGCATGAGCTTTCGTGAGCTACAGCTCACTTCATCGGATGCATACTGTGGAAACTGCAGAAGACATTATATACACAGAGACCATGAAACAATACCTCCTCCCACCCCACTCTCCTGCTGGTAATAGCTTATCTAAAGTGATCATCAAGTTGGGCCATTTCCAGCACAAATCCAGGTTTTCTCACCCTCCGCCCCCCCCCCCCCCCCAAACTCACTCTCCTGCTGGTAATAGCCCATCCAAAGTGACCACTCTCTTTAAAATGTGTATGAAAATCAAGGTGGGCCATTTCCAGCACAAATACAGGTTTTCTCACCCCCCACCCCCTTTTTTCAAAAAAACACACACACAGTAACTCACTCTCCTGCTGGTAATAGCTTATCCAAAGCGACCACTCTCCCTACAATGTGCATGATCATCAAGGTGGGCCATTTCCGGCACAAATCCAGGTTTTCTCACCCCCCCCCCACCCCCATACACACACAAACTTATTGTAGGGAGAGTGGTCACTTTGGATGGGCTATTACCAGCAGGAGAGTGAGTTTGGGGGGGGGGGGGGCGGAGGGTGAGAAAACCTGGATTTGTGCTGGAAATGGCCCAACTTGATGATCACTTTAGATAAGCTATTACCAGCAGGAGAGTGGGGTGGGAGGAGGTATTGTTTCATGGTCTCTGTGTATATAATGTCTTCTGCAGTTTCCACAGTATGCATCCGATGAAGTGAGCTGTAGCTCACGAAAGCTCATGCTCAAATAAATTGGTTAGTCTCTAAGGTGCCAC
The DNA here is from genome assembly GCF_965140285.1 of Lepidochelys kempii. Lineage (NCBI taxonomy): Eukaryota > Metazoa > Chordata > Testudines > Cheloniidae > Lepidochelys > Lepidochelys kempii. Next base: position 143,047,642 of record NC_136382.1, on the reverse strand, counting down.
AAGTACTCCTTTTCTTTTAAAGACTCATTGCTGCTCCTGCTCCCCAGTGATTTTAAGGACGAAGTGCCACAGTTCTGCGTATGTGCACATCCTCCCTATATCTCCCCCCCCCCCCCCCCCCCCGGTATTCCTCTATCCCGTTAAATCTGTTCATTCGGTAAATAGCTTTCTACTAGACTTATTTTTATCAGTTGTTCATTAAGGACCCAGTCTTGCATATACTTAGACACAAGCAACTTTACTCTCATGAGTAGCCACATTGATTTCAATAGGACTGCTCATGTGTAAAGTAACTCCATATATAAATGTTTGCAATCTCAAGATCTGAAACGGAACTTTATTTTCGGTTTCTTTTGATTGTTTCCTATCCCAGTGCTTCTAATTTATTGATTTGTTCCTATAAAGGATCAAATATAAATCATTCAGGTTCTTGATTTTCTGATTTATCATTCCTGCTGCTTTTAATTTTCACATTTTTTAAAACTGTGAGCAGTTAGCGTCCCTGCTTTTAAAATCCCTTTACTTGCCTACTAATGACAATTAATAAATGAGAAACCCCAATTTTTAAATTGAGATCTTAAAAAGATTTATAACTGAGTTCTAATGACACCTTGCAAAGATTTCATCAGCCAGATAATAACTGAAGAGAAGAATTAAGTAGTTAAATTGAAGCAAAGTTATTTAATGCCCTAACATAACTGGTGAATACTGATGTGCATATATAGGTCATTAACACTACTGAATGTCCTGGGCCTGATTCTTCTTTCATATTGCTGTAAATCAGGAGTAACGCCACTGACTCAATGAAATTGTACTGGGGGGAAAAAAACCCAAAAGCACGAGGTAAATGAGAAGAAAATCAGGCTCCATTTATTTATCATATAATTAAATATTTTAAATAACTTCACTTTTCCCAGTCACTGAAAGCTCAAGTAGCAATGATGGCATTTATAACATGTTATAGTGTTAAAAAAAAAAATTCGAAGTTAAAAGAAGGTTGTTTACACTGCATTGTCATGCACTCAAAAGTTTGAAATGTTGAATATAAGGTTCCTGTGCAGTTTTAATTCTGCTCCCTTGTTTTAATTCTTGCTCCAGGCCAGGTACTGATGGGGAGCACGACATGAACACTGATACATGCACCCCAGCTCCCTCTGTAATCTATATCATTAGTGTATGTGTTGGTCTGAAATAAAGTGTATGATCTTGTTTTTTTTAATGTAACAGAAAGAAGCCTGGCAGGAGCACAAGCAAGAATGCAAGTGTCTTAAGAGTATTGAGCCTAACTTTCCTCCTGACTCGGTGAGACTTGTTGGCAGGATTGTTTTTAAACTAGTAAGTGACATTCTGTTAAACATATCCCATTCTAGAGTTACACAGAAACAGGATTGCACTGTAAATTTTTAATGTAATTAAAGACTAAAAAGCAGCAGTGGCTGGGTGGATGAACAAAATGGAACATGCATTTTGCATTACAAAATCGCTGATTAATTCCCAGCAACACTGGAAACATCAGGAAATATGAAAATGGACGTAATTAAGCTGCAGGGGCCTGCTCATGAAACTGTTGCAGAAGAGCAATGTCTGTTGAAGTCAATGGAAGTTTCTTATGCAGTGACTATGTAATTGAGTCCCAAAACTCATTCCCTCAGAAATGGAAAGGGAAGAATATCACTTTGGGCTTGATCCTGCACCATTGAAGTTGATGCACGTTTTGGCATGGACTTTCATGGGAGCAGGATCAAGCCCCTTTTGAGTAGAGGTGAATATACAAGATTTTGCATAAGGATTGAATGCTGATGGATATTTTCTTTTGGGGTGTACGATGCTGTGCTCTGCAGACTTGTTAGCTTAGGCTCTGTTAGATTTTTTTTGAACTCACCTGAAATTTCTGGGTTTACAATCTTTCAGCAATGGTGGTTCTCATATTAATCTTCATGGACTAAATGCTATGCTTACTTCAACTACCCTATGACTAAGAGGTTGTAAATCAGCAAAGAATTTTGCCTTTTTTGCTGGCCCTAGTCCTAATGCCCTTATTCCCAGACCAAAATATATGTATTTGGAATAGTTTGAGGACTTAAAAGATGATTTGTTATATTCTTTTGTACACTGTTATGGATATATGTTTGGCAATGCTTTTAAAGAGAATATATATATATAAACACATACCATTCCCTTTATATTAATTACATGAAGTAAAAGAAGCCTTCTAGTCTTATAAATTGTTCCTTATTAAGGGACGCAGGGCTGAAGTAAATTACTAAAGATAAACTGCCAAAGCCAAGAAAATAAATTAGTGGGGAAGTCTCATTACAAAAAAAAATCATTTAGTATTTTTATGATAGTTTATAGAATATGTGACATGAACAACACAAGCGATTTATGTCACTGCTGTTACTTACTTCATGGTAATGAGTAATTCAGGTTTGTAAAGTGCTTTGGAGATAAAATGTGCTCTATAAATGCTCATTATCATGCATTCATTATTTTTGTTTTTTCTCTTCAGCTTGGACAATCAGCAGCATGTCCTTCTGAGAAACTCTACTCTTTTTCTGATCTTCAGTCAAGTAAGTAATCACCATCCACATGGCTGTAAATGCATAGTATGATTGGTTTGTTTCCTTCTGGCTCGCCCTTCTGAAATTCTGTTCTGTGGAATAAATTGTAAATGAAAAAAATCGAACTGTAGAATGGAATGAAAGGTCCTCTTTGAACTGCTGAAATTGCAGTGGGAAATTAGTTACAGTTTTCTACTGCTAGTGTGGGGCCAATTCTTCACGTCTTGCACAACCAAAATTTTCATTGACTTCAGTTGGACTTTTGCCTGATTTAGAGTATGCACCTTCTTTGTTAGGTTTGTTTCTTTAAGATGACATCATATCTGCTAGATTAGGTAGAAATTTCTGAGTGAATCTAGTTTAAAAAAACAAATCCACACACTTTTTGGTCATAAACTCTTTTTATCTATTTTAGTTTGTTGTTAATATTGCCTTTGTGCATAAAGATTCAACGGAACTTCTAATAAGAGAAAAATGCGACTGTTTGAAGCTCTTATTAAATGTATGTTTTTCTGAAAATTCAGTGTGGACAAAAAGATCAGATTGTGTTTCCATAAGTTTCAGGTACTCGTGGAATGGTTCTGCCTTCTAGTCTTTCAAAGTTAGGCTACTTCTAAAATAGACAATACTGATCCTTTCAAGTCTTTAATAGCTCAGAGTCTCTGTCAGTCTGACTTAAATGGCAAAGAGTACACTTAATTCAATTTATTGCAGCACAAGAGAAAATTAATAGTAAAAGGGACATTGTGTAGATTAATGTAAACATTTTGCTTGCCTTTTAAAACTGTTCTAATTTGACAAGGAAACATGGTCTGGATTTTAAGTAACTTCATATATGTAGCTTCACTGAAACATTAAAAAACCCGAAGCCGCAACTACTACTTATGCTATTTTTCTTTTTCTGCTGTAGTGCTTGCCATTGTATTCACCTTTTTGCATAATACAAGGGCAAAGGAACATTAGTAAGGCAACCAATTTAAAAGTGATAACTCAAAATTAAAATGATTCCTTTTATCAGCTAGTAGAATGCAGTGCTGGATATTCTTAAATGAAATGGTTTAGGAATATTTAAAAAGGGATTAGACACGTGAATAAAAACAGCATTTACAATTACTCTAGTTAGATTACAGAGTTAAAAACGATTGATCCTCATGCTTCAGGACATTGCTGGAATCAGTAAGAAATTTCCCTTCGTAATATAGTATACGTCTGACCAGGTGCACAGTGGGCAGTGACTTTCCTTTGAAGCATTGGGTATCTGCTGCTGCTATGGTACAGTCTTACTTTATGGTCTTAATTTCTTGCATATTAACTGAGGGCACAGTCTGGTAAGGTATAGAAAACAAATCTCCTGAGATGCTGAGAGTCCTGAACTTACCTTGCCTTCATCAAAGTCAGTGGGAATCAGGAGTATTAGGAGCTGAAGTAGCTGAAGGATCAGGCTGAGTGTGAATAAAATGATAAAGAGCCTGCGAACCGCTGCCAGAAAACTTGCAATAAAATTCTCATTTTTAAGAAAATCCAGGCATTGCACAACACAAGCTGGCTTCCATCTTTGTTACCGGAGACCACTCCATTTTCAGGAATCTTCAGTACATCACAGAGGCATCTAGTCTAGACATCTACGTCACAACTGCAAGTGAATACTTTTACAGAAGTTAATATTTTTGCTGCCATTTTTGTTTGCCACTAGGAGTTGCAAGGGATCTGTATAATGGACTGATAGTACCGCTACCTTAATTTGCTGTCCATCAGATCATTACTTTTCAATACTATTATGTACTACTTCTTTGGAATGAGAATTATTTTCTTTGATTTACTGTGTGTGTGGTTTATACACCCCCAATATCACTTCACCCATTTGCTTCTCTCTCCCTCTCCCTCTCTCTCTCTGTATATATGCATTCTCCTTTGGGAGGAGCAATATATTCCTCCCCCTCCTCTTTTCAAGATCTACTCTGCCAATTTCATAATCACCCAGAATCTGTTGCACATGCTAAATCTGAGATTAATGGTCTGGAATGTCACCTTGATCTTCTACTGCATTTGCTACTTCTGCATTACTCTTTATGCATTAGTACTTAAAGGTCTAAAATCGGTGAAGGTTCTACAGGCTATAGCTCTACTGTGTTTAAATTTATCAAGACTCAAATCCTATATTATTCTTTAAAGGTTGTAATGCATGCAGAAAGGAGTATATTTACAACATTGTTTGCAAATACTTTGCTGTCTGCCTCCTGCTAGTATCAGCAGGAGCTGCATATCTAAATCCCTGTGCATAATGTAGTAAAGTTGTCACAAACCTTATATAGCATTGTCTCTCCAAGACTAGGGTCTGACACAATTGAGCATATTTCTAAGCACACAGAATTAAGGTATTTACAGGTTCTGTTTCACTTTGATTTTTGCTTTTGGTCTCATGATGAGTTGGGGAAAAACAAGGTCCTGATCATTTGCCATTAAATATCTCATGGGACTTTTTTGCAAGAATTGCTGGTGTCCTGGATAAATTCCAATTTGAGTAATTACATTCTGCTTCAGCCTCTCTAAATACTCCCTGAAGTTTCAGCTGATGCAATATTCTTGTTCACATCTGTCCTAACTGTAGTGTCGCTCTGCAGGGGGCTGTTAAATTACTGCTGCATTCTGTCACAGAGTTGGTTTCCTTTCAGTGGTGGGGGGTGAAGTGATTCCAGTCTGTCCGTCTTCATAATAAATAATAATATTCTGTAATGTGCATTTGGACTATTTGGAACTGATGTTTTTTTATAAATGCAAAGTATTATGATCTTTTATAAAGCTTGAAGCTATAAGCAATCTAATGGTCTATTGAGGCCACACAGCATATGGATAAAGCGGGTCACATTTGGAAGGGTTTAGCACAACTGTGTGTGTTGAGGCAGTGCTCTGATAGTGGCAATTTGTTGGCCCTACTGTACGTCTTTGATCATATGAGGTGGAAGAGTCTGTTTATGGAGGTATAATTGAGTGAGTAGAATGCCAAAGCACTACCTCTTTTGGATGATTAATTTAGTGTTTTTGGTGATGGAATCTCTACTAATTTATTTTACTCCAACTCCCTATCTATTCTACAGGTGTCTAATATTGTTAATTTTCTCCAATAAATGCCTGCTGAATTATGGTTGTGATTTCAGTGGATTTTGATTTGACCACCTCTTATGAAAGTCATTTCTATTCCCTAGTGCAGCTCAACATTAAAAATAACAGAACCAAGTTGACCCTTGGTGCAGATGGGTGCAATTTCACTGGAGTTTTGCTTGTTCTGCCAGTGATGAATTTAATCAGTAACATATAATAATAAACTCACTTTGAAACTTTCCTCTTAGTTTTACTCTATGATTGACATTTAAACTCATCCACGTTACCTTTCTTTCATTACTCCTTGTTCCCTTCGTTGTAACTACACTCAAAGGAAGGAGGAGACAGGGAGGAAGTGTGGCCCAGTGAACTGAGAGGAGATTTTGGGTTCTTTTCCCAGCTCTGACATTGATTTGCTCTTTGTTTGTTTGTTTGGCAATTCACCTAGCCTGATTTGCAGAGATGCAGAGCACATGCAGCTCCTGTTGTCCTCCTTTGAAATTGTGATTTTATTATTTAATATCAGAATAATATTTACTTGCATTAGTACTGGTTTTAAATTTCAGCTTTCTTTAACTCAATCTTTGTGGTATTTTTCCCTTTCTGTGTGTACCATAGTCCTTGTACTCTGCTTATTCCATTTGTCAGCATAAAGCAATTTTTGACACTTCATAAGAAGAATGTGATATAGAAATGCATCTGGTTGTAAGGAGGATGAAACTGTAGGATAATATGCAACACATTTTAATTGTAACAAACTGAATTGACTAATTTAGTATTTAACATATTGTATCTGCTTACACATCTGTTTTATCTTTAGGCTTTTGATTGTTCATTCACCATAATGTTTGTGATTTGGAAGTAGCACTTGATAAACTCTGCTTAGTGGTGATACGTAGCTGTCAAAAATAGTGGTATATAATTACTTTCTGTCAAAATAAAATTTGGGATTGGAGGTGTCTAGATTGAACTGCTGCCATTGGGCTTCTTAAAGATGTTGACAGAAGGTTTTATTCATGCTTTGCTGTATTTTTTCCCTAAGATATTGAAGAGTTAAGTGAAGAAATGAAAGAGGGTCTCAGGCACTTGGCACAGACATTGCAGCTTTATTTGAGAGTGGAGATCCAGGATGCTTTTCAGCTGCTACCTGCAATAGACATTTTTCAGATCTTCGCAAAAGTAAGTGTTTAAACTGATTCCTGACAACTCTATAAATTATCTACTTCTCTTCTTGATTTAGTTTTTGGGTGTACAACACATCCATCCAGAAAGCTTTCAGAAAGTGCAGTGATATATGACATAATGTCAGAATGACCAGAAAAGTCTATTCCACTTCAGTAATTATTTAAGCAAATTCCCATCCCTTGAACAGCAGTTTTTCTTTTGATATGATTGTTACTTAAATTAAAATAAGGAATTGCATGAAAAGGGAATTTTAAAATGAACACGACATTTTTGGTGTAATTTAATAAGGGACAAAGATTGAAAAATGACTTGGAATGATTAATAAGTTATTTATTTTCCAACTATCTTGTCCTTTGAAAAAGATGTTAAAGAGTACACCATACTCTGTTTCATACTTCGGAATATTTCTGCAAAACATAACATCCTGTAGTTGGAGATATATTCATGTTCCTGTTTTGTCCTTTTAATAACAAGTGTTAACGTGTTCCATAACACTATTACATTCCTCAAATGGTAATTTCAGGTGTCGGAGGCCATCTGTAACGAGACGGTAGACATAAATGATCTGGTAGAAGTACTGGAGTTTCATTTCCACATCTACTAAATGTTCAATACATTATGTGCTATATACCATTGACTTTTCCAGTACGTATTTTGTTGCCTTTGTTCTAGGAAGTTTCATTAAACAATTTCTTTAGAGGTATTGTACATGGAGAATACTTACATTTCTACTTAAGAATTTTAGATGGTGGTTTTTTTTTTCTGATTGGTTGCTAGCACATTTACATATACTCCAGCATGACTGATCTTTCTCATTCTCACCTTCACACACACGTTGTGGTCAACTGTTTTTACATTATGATGTTACCCAAATAACCCTTAGACTTTTTTAGTCCTGTAAAAGGGAGAGTCTCTTAATAGTTGCAGTATATAGGTTTTTTTGTCTGTTTGCACGATGGGTTGAATGTTTTTGAAATGGAAGAAAAATTGAAAGGGAATATGAGCCTCATTATCAAATATATTGTCTAGATTGAATTTTTACAGATTTCTGAATTTGGTGACTAATGTCAATTGCAACTTTCTCTGGCAAACCATGATTATTACAAAAGGTGAAATTTATGGCAGTGAAGAAAGCTCACAGAAAGCCCAATGAGTCACTCAAACCCTCTATGTAGTGTGTTTAAGTTCCACTAAGAGGCTTTTGTTGTTTTGTGCAAGCCCTCTATTCTGGTATGAATTTTACCAGGTGGCTGTTACTTGAAATATACATATGTATTAACCCTGTGAAGAGAATTGGCATCACGGCAAATAAATCTGAGGCTTAGAAGATGAGCCTTGGGTAGTGGAATCAATCAAGTCATAGGTTGCCGTGCTGTGTGGCCTTGTACATAATAGTAATCCATGAAATAGAGGCTGTAATGATACTGGGCCTGTCTCTATTCTTCCCATGGACTTCTTTCAGAGCAGTATTGGACCTATTGCCTACAAATGAAAAATAGTTATTGTAAATCTTCTAAAAATTTTTTTAGGTTTTCATAAGTAGTGATAGAATACAAAAGAGAGAGATTCCTATGAAGTAGCTGGAAAATACAGCCTTTAAAAGACGCACATACCTTTCATAGTTCCCACTTTCTGTCCCTTGGGTAATGCCCTCGGACTGTCATCTGGCTTCTCCCCTTTAATGCATCCTCTCGTGGCTGGGCATTTGCCTCGGTTTCCATCTATATCAGTTTAGAAATGTGGCCTGTGGTGCTCAGCCTCTCTCTGTGGCTTCAGCCCTCCCTCCACTTTTGGGGTAGTAAGAGGTGAGTGCTGAAATGTCCTGTAATGGGCCTCCAGTTGGTAGTCTCAGGCCCGATATGTCCCTTTCCCTCCCTTGTCAGGGGAAGGACAGAGGAAATTGAAGCAGGAACAAAAATCAAGTTAAATAGTCTTATGTTATGACCACCACCCTGAAGCTTCAGCAGTCTTTATTCCCTTCCCTGGGAAGAGTGGTAGGGGGATGCAAGTCTGCCCTCTCCTCTGAGTCCCAGCCTGGGATCTCTGAGTTGGCCAGTCAAGGACGGTTTACTTATGTCTCCTGCTGCCTCCCTGGGCTGCTTGCTATCTCTTGCAGGCATCTTCTGCATGGTAATCTTCCCCTGGATGCTTCTGCCAGGAAACTGGTCTCTCTGGGCAGCTTTCCCCTGTCTGATGCTGTGGAGCTCTTCAGTGATGGCTCCTAGCCCCTCCTGTAGCTGCCCTGCTCCATCTGGGTTGCAGCTTGTTATTCCAGCAGTTGCTAACCAGCCATTTAGTTGCAGCTGGAGAAGAGATTGCTCTCATTATTAACTCTTTAGTGTCTGCTGCCATGTTGGGATCTATACACCCCATCACAGTGACCACCAAATTCTTTATAAAATATAAGGTGGCTGAAATAAATTAAGTCTTTGTAAGATATTAGGAGGATTCTTAATTGTTTATTTAGGACTTTTAAAATATATGTATTTATTCCATGCTTGGCAAAACTGTGTAGATACTTGATGTTCATAGTTTGGAGAATGAGCAAACCACTATGGAAAAAATTGTAATTTCTATTATATTTTCTAGTAATTGGCAAATATTATGACACCTGTTCCTCTTTGCTGTGTGGTACAGAAAGAAACAAAATGCAGATATAATGGTGAGCGTATAGAAGTATATATATCATACAAGTAAGGCAGAAATGACCCTGCTCCTATCTAAGGACAGAACTGCTCCTCCACTGCCTGTCCTCCCCTGCCTTCTAACACTATGGAATTCCTTGTATGGGTGTATAGAGGGGAGTAGCCACTGGAGCTGGCATGCACCCCTGTGCAGAGCATGGATTTCTTAGCAGAAACTCCTGGGTGACTTAGTGTTGTATTTGTATATTTTTAAACTTAGTGCCTAATCCAATTCAAAGAAGGATTAGCTGGATGATGGAAAAGTTCAGATGTACGTTAAATAGGAAGCAGGGTTTTTTTTCAGAAGAGAATATAAACCCTCATGCTTCATGGTTTAACTGAATAAGCTAAGAGATTTTATCTGTAGGCAGATTATTCATCAATTTTCCCCTATAGGTTTAATTGTATCTTCTTCTCAACTGCCAGTTGCTGGCCGCTGTTGGATACTGGCCTAATTGTATCAATGGTCTGATCTAGTATGACAGTTCCTACATTCTTACTTTCCTGTGTTCCAAATGAGAATTTTTACAATATTTCTTTTTTTGCTTCCAGCCTGGACTGAGACTTCATATAATTGGAGTGAATTTACAATATATTTTCTGGGATTTTTAAAATTCTGGTTTTGAAAATGAAGGCTCTTTGAGTTTGCTTTTAGTTCTTGTATATTAGTGTCTTATAGTTCATATGAAAACAAATAGATTAGAAAAAAGCTTTACTAACATTTATGAAACTGGTACTAAAGGCCTGCAACTATGTGGCTTGATAAACCTGTATTATTTATTAATATATTTATTTATTTGTATTTGTGGCATTGCCTAGAGAAGGAGCAAATTATTTGTTTCAGTAGCACCCAAAGGCCCCAATTGTGAGTGAGGCCCCATTGAAGCAGGTGCTGTACAAACCCATGACAGAAAAGTGGTCCCTGCCCTGAAGAGCTTTACATTCCGTTAAACAGATGGATACAACACATGGGTACAACAAACAGTAGGTGGGAGGGAATTGCAAGGTAACAATGAGATGCTTATGAACTACTTGGCAAGCAACAGTCATAGCACATGAGCTGCCTAATCACTGTTGAGTTTTTTTTATAGGCAAAGTAGCAGAGGAGAGTTTTAAGGAGGAATTTGAAGGTGGACAATGTGGTGGCTGTATGGAAGTTAACAGGGATCTCCTTCCACGAGTTGAGGCAGTGTGGGAGAAAGCACAAAAGTGCTTGTTTGAAAATTTCCCAGTTGGGTGATGGAGATTCACATCAGTGGTAGAGCGAAGGCAGGGGTTGCCAGCTCAATATTATGTTTATTAGAGGACGTGAAATAGCCAATCGTTCTTGAAGTGTATCATAGCAAGTTTTGATATGCTATGAGAAATGTAGATATTTTTAATGCAATATGTCCCTGTCTTAAGAATGATTTTGTTACCATTGTGCTGAATGTATCTAAGCTACTTCTGTTATTTAAGTTGTAGTTATTACTGCAGTAGGGACAATGAACATGCTTTTACTGTCAAATTGCCCGATTTCTGCCACTAGTGGCATCTGGTGGCTGGAGCTGTGGACCTCTTGCCTCTCCAGTCTTTCCTCTGCACATCAGGAGGCCCTCAGTCCATTTTAATTTGTTTCTGTTCCCTTGTTCCTTTGCTGCTGTTCCTCCAATTTTATTTTAAGGTTCCGTTCCCCAGCTGGGTTCTGTAAAGGAGTATGGAAATATATATATATGTATAGTTTTAAAAAGAAGAAGAAGAAGAATAAAAAAGAGAAATAGGAACTGAATCCAGAGACCACTCTGGAATAATCTAGTCACTGGCAAGACAGTGCTAGGTCGAAACTCTCCCCACTCATGGGGTCTTATTGTGAGGGGAAAGAGGAATATAGGGAGCATGGGCTGACCATGCCATCAGCTGTAGTGCTGGTTATGTGGACTCATTACTGAAACACACGTGATGGTTCTAGAAGCATGGAAAGTAGCTGGCACAGACCTACCACAGCTATGGTTACTTTCTATCATTTATTATAAAAACGGCAATTACAGAAAGAAGGAATCTGAATGACTAATTGTACTGACTGGGGACTCACTAGCTAAAACCAACCATACACATTGCATTAAGAACAATATCACCTCTCAGGTGTAGTTATAATACTGTATATACCAATCTTTTTGGAAGGTAGTGTAATTAACTGTAATTAATTTCCCTTACATAAATTTACAGTGTACCCAGTTTTTAACAGCATGTGATATACCTGCACATATTGTCCTTTCCAGTTAAATTTAAATGTTTAATATTTAATATATCAATCTTTGTCTCATATATGAGAAGGCAGCCAATGTTCTCAAAACTCTACCTGTGCTACAGGGGATTTCCTGCCATACAGGCTGAATGCCAGTGGAAAAACATTGAATTCTTCTTAAAATCTAACAAGAGGATACTCCTTTCTTTCAGGTGAAATTTTAAGGCTTTAGCACTGTATATCCTGTGATGAGAAGGTTATGTGGCCTCTTCTCTACAAGAGTGACTTTGAAAGAGACTGGCTGTCATGGCTTATATGCATGGTCACAGAATAAAGAAATACTACATCTATGTAGTCTCAGGTCCTAATATTGTTTTCCCCACCTGGTTGTTTTCCCCACATTTCTTTAAAGTTCACTAAGTGCTCCTTCTTAAATTGAACTCCCCTTCTTTTTTTCTTTTCTTTTTTTTTTTAAACTCTTTTTTTTGGGGGGAACCAATCCTTTAACGGCATGCTGCAAAAGAATACAGTCAAAGGTCACTTTCATTCTGATAGATGCTAGAACTTCAAGAAGGAAAATAAGCAGACAGCAAAACAAAAGAGAAAAACAGTCCTGCACTGAGATGACTGAATTCCAGACAGCTTCTGCAGGTCAAAAGAACTCTCAAGAAGCTAGCTTTAAACAGTCCTCTTCCTTTTCTGATCTTTGCTGTGTGCGAAAATTTGTTGCTAACTCAAGGTCTGACTAAATTAAACACCCTTGGCTAGTCCAAGTAAGCTGACTTGGGCTTGCGGGGCTGGGAATTGTGGTGTAGATGTTCGGGCTCAGGCTGGGGCCCCAGCTCTGGGACTCTACAATTTTACAGCCCTGCAAGCTTGAGTCAGCTGACACGAATTCCAATTGACATAGGCCGGCCGGGAGTGTTTAATTGCAGTACAGACATACCTTCAGTTAAATACTCGTGACAACTTAAAAACAGCAATTACACTAAGTGTGAAATCCTGGCCCCGTTGAAGTCAATGGAAGTTAAGCCACTGACTTCAGTGGAAGAAGAATTTTACTCTGTCTGTTTCTGTGGGATCAGTTCTAAAGTTTAACTGCTCGCTTTGGAAAATAGCAGATGGGCTTAATGATATGTTTCAAAACTTGCTCTTATCATGTATATGCAGTTTTCTTTCTTCCTGAAGCTGCCAAACCCTTCTCATGGGCACCATCCTCAGAGCAGGTGTCACAGTTTTGCAGTTTGGTTATTAGATCACCCTGTGCGAACTCCAGTATACTTAAAATAGAGCTTGTCTGATGTACACTTGGATAGTGATTTTGTTTAATTTCTGATCCTCAATATTAACCACAGATTTGTGTACAATTAATTACATGATGCGGCTCTAATTCCATTGAGAAATTTGAATGTCAAGATAAATCTTGAAACCGAGTTTTATGGTTTACCGGTGTCTCCATGACCTTGAGCTGGAACTAGTCCTAGGATCTAAGTCTTCAACCCTTCCTAGCTAACGTGGATAGTCCCACTAAGTAGTCAGTTGGATTTCTGTGAAGTGAGTGAGGGCTGGAGGGTCAAGCCTTTATTGTATACAGTTTTGAGGTATTGGTAGTAGTGAAAGCAACTGCATACATCATTTATCGAAATCTGTAAAACATGGGCCAGATTCAAACCTGGTGTAACTCCACTGAAGAATTACACCACAAATAAAACTGGCCCTCAGAAGAGTCCATATTAGACCAAATTCAGACCTGGAGCTTCAGTAAGTTTCCTGCTCACACCAGGTCTGAATTTGGCTCTTAATGTTTGCAAGGTATTCTGAGATTGTGCGCCTTTCGTCTGAAGTACCAGTGTTTATTTCAAAGTGTTTTTAGGTGGTGAGGAAATAGAAATAACTAATATTGGAGTAAACTGAACAAAACCGTGACCTTTTAAATGGTCCCCTCCCTATTCTCAAATCCTTACATTTATAAAATGTGGGGCCAGATTCTGCTCTTTGTTATACTCCAAAAATTCCCGGGATTTATATCAATTGAAATGAGTGCAGAATTTGGCCCATTATTTCTGGTGCTTTCATTCTAAATGTGGGATGGCGTGGAGAGGAGAGAGAACTATTATTCTCATAATGGGCTAAATCCTGTAATTCTTACTCATAGGCAAATTCTGCCTTTGGAAGCAGATGCTCTGCTTCTGTTGATTTCAATAGGAGACATACACATCTATGAGCATTGGAGCTATGCATTCCTCTTTATCTGATAATAGGTTACTAACAACCAGTCTCCTATCAAACGTTGCCTTACATTTTCCTCTATATTTCAGTCTAGACTGATAATAAGAATAAACCTGGAATATTATAAGTTCTTTTTGCAACCATGTAAGGGGGAAAAAAAAAAAGAACAGCAAAGAGGAGAAAAGTCCATATAAATTAGAATTTCATAGACATCTTTGAAGTGCATCAAGCTAAGTTTTTTGTCCACTTTAAATTTTCGAGGTTTATTCTGGACCATGAGGTGAAATAGAGTAAAATATGTAGGTTTTTGTTATATGGGATTCCTCATGCAAAGAGCATTCACTTTTAACTGAAAGATGTTCTGGCTCCTTAGGTAGAGTCTGAGTAGTTGATTATCTTGGAAAGAACTAAAATGGCTGCCTGAGGTGGTAGTCTTTAGCAATGCTTGCTTAAAGTGTATCCTTCAACCTATACATTAAGGAGGCAAAAAATATATTGTGAATTGTAAAGGAGGACCGCTCCCTCCTGATGTGCTGTCCTCAGGATCCTTTTTTTCATTCTTCAAGTCTGAAAGTTTAAATACACTTCAGTAGTACCTTTAGTCTTTGACTTCTTTTTGTTTGGCTTCTTGAAAGGAATTCTTTTCAACATAAATCGAGTCATTGCCAATTTTAAGATTTTTAAATTTGTACAGTTCTGTTTTCATTAAAACAAACAATTTCCAAAAAATCACTGGTCAGATCCTGTTTATCTGAAGGAATTTTGATACTACTTTTGCCTACGCAGGGGAGATGGCAGAGGCTTCGCTTGACCCTCACAGGGGGTTGTTGATGACAGGGGAAGTGAACAGGAATGGGGAGTCTTAAATTGTGATAATCTATTTAAGGGCAGAGTGAGCGGAAAAAACGGGTTTGATCTTCATGCTACCTCTCAGTCCTCCCTGCCCCAGATTGTGGACATTGGTTCTGACAGGGGGTCATTGCAAACAAACCTTCACTTCAGGATGTTCCTTTTAACACCAACATAGATACAGCCCTCTTCATTGTGCTGAGGAAAAAGCTCCTAGATTTGGTAATCATATTAGTGGAGAAGGAACACCCATTTACACCAACAAAGTCAGGAGGACTAATAGGATATGAGATGTGGGGAAATAATGTAAGGTTACAATTTTATTTTGTTTTTAAAAGGGAAGTGGCAGTGTGGAGTGTCGTCTGCTGTTATGAAGTTTCCAGCACTAACTCTACAGATCTCTCTTCAGCCTCCCCATAATTCGAGTGGTCACAGAAGTCTGAATAGTTCTG
This sequence comes from Lepidochelys kempii, assembly GCF_965140285.1. NCBI lineage: Eukaryota > Metazoa > Chordata > Testudines > Cheloniidae > Lepidochelys > Lepidochelys kempii. Next base: position 143,032,359 of record NC_136382.1, on the reverse strand, counting down.
GTACCATAGTGGTATAAGCAGCTGTATATTTATGAAATAGCTCTGTAAGTGTAACTCAGGCCTAATCTGCCACACTGCTGAGACTCGTGCAGAATTATGTATTGGATTTATGGTGTTGATAAATGGCTGTTAGGGACTAGGCTGATGCCAGCTACTTCGTTTTTATTTGTATATTAAGGTATTTTAAAAATAATGCCTCCTTCACTGTTGGTTTTTATAATGCTATGCAAATATAATAGCATGTAACTTGAAAAGATCATTACAGTTGACAAAACATTAAGTTGGGCTAAAAATTCAACAGAAAATTACATCCAAATTAACTCATTTAGGTACATCTTTCTACACCTCTTCTACCATCCCTACATTTCTAGCATCAGAAGGATTTTAGGAATTTAAAGTAATGTCATATTCCTACCCATTCATTTCACTCAATTTGGCAGGAAAAACCCCCAAATAATAAAAAGCCAGTTTGTGTCATCTTCCTGTCCAGCGTGTGAGATTTTTTTAATGATTTGTAGTTAGCTTTCATCTACAGATGCACGGTTGGCTTATCTGGAAAAATCTGATTTTGGTTGGTCAGAATGCGAACATAATGCCTTGTGTGTGTGTGCGTGTGAAGTCAATGAGAGTTCCATATTGACAGCAGTGTCAGGACCAGACCCAACGCTAAACTCATTAGCTTCCTTTTTGATCCTCTGAAATATCTTGCTCAGTTACTACCTAATGGACTTTGTCTGTAATCCAACTGGAATTTGACTTCCACCATTGACCTTCAGGTTTGTTTACAGATGAGATGAGTCTTTATGAATTATCAATTCTTTAACATTTACCTTCGCTTCTGAGACGTGCTGTCTTGACACTGAGATTACAGGTAGAGCCAAATCTACTGGCTGTAAATAAAACTAAAAACAAATGAGTGATAGTAACTGCAGCAAGAGGAAATGAAATATAGTTAGTTATTTCTGCTCTATAATATCCATGATGTACTTGAATATTCTGCTTATACATTTTCTGACTTCAATACTTGAACCTTATTTTGTGTAGACACTTACAGAAACTCTGAACATTTTTAATCACTTCTGCACAGAATAGTTGCTGAATACGTTTAGTTGGGTTTGTTAGATGCAGTGGCTAGGGGCTGGATGGTTCAGGGTTGGATAACAATGTGGAACTATTCAACCCTGAGCCATTGATTTGAAAAAAGCCCAGGATGACAGTAAACATAAGTCAATGGTCCAGATGCTGTTTTGGCATAAATCCCATTTTGCATTTTATACCTTACTGGGGAGAGGTGTTACTGAGTAGGTGCAGAAAGAAGAGCCAATGGCAGCTTTAAGGGGAGTCATGCTGCAAAGGAGATTGGGGAAGCTGGACTACACTGTGTGTAAAGATTCATTTCTCTGGCTCTGAATAGCTATACACCTGCCCCCTTGGCATCCTCCCTCCCCAGCTCTGCCACCCTTGGGCAAGAGGCATTAAGTAAAAAGTCTGAGATTGAAATTGCAGCATTTCCTGGGCCTTTTGTTCTTACAAATGGGTTTTGAAGATAAGGTAATGTTTTACACTTGTGTGGTGCATTCCATTTGAGGATTCTGGCGCACCTTATAGATTAATGACTAAAACCCCAGGGGGAGAGAGAAATATTGTTTCTCTCATTTGACAGATAGGCAAACTTAAGTCTCGGAGAGATGTGAGGTGACGTCACCTAGCAGGTCAGTGGCAGAGCCAGGAATAGAACCCGATTCTCCTGACTCCCAGCTCTGCACTCTAATCACAAGGCAATGCTACCCTTTTTACCATGGATAATGTGGCCTTAAGCAAGCATAGAAACAATTGGTATAGGAGTAGCTTGAGTAACAGCCTATATATTAGCTATTACAGTATGTAACTTCTTAATTTTTCAAGAATTACTCCATAGTGCTGCTGTGATTCATGCAATATTTACTTACATTATGTGCTGAGTTTTTTTATTTAAATTGAGATTCCCAAGGGCGGCAAAGCCACCCTATGCATCAGCCATAGAAGCAAAGATCTAAATAGATGTTGATAAAATAGTAAAAATGCTAACTAAGACTGGAAGAAATATGGTATCAATAATCTAAAACTATAGTAAGTACTCCCTTAGGAGTACGCTGCATGTACTTTACTGAATGGAAGCCATATATTTTCATATAGCTGTAGTTTGTTTAATCTTGTATGTGACTTTTTCATATTATTTATTTCCACGTATTATCCCAATGATTTACAGCAGGGGAGACAGAATTTTCCATACCATTGCTCTTAACCTTTTAGCCACAATAGCTATTCTTAGGAACCATGGCATGTTGTACCAGAAAATAATAGAAGCAAATCTTAACCGCTCTCTCAAAATAAAATGTGATTTTAATTGTATCCATGTTTGCTCTGGAGTCTGTGAGACACATTAAAGCCTGATGTGGCAAAGACAAGCCTAGAAGAATCCTGTGTTTCAAATTGAGCAGACACTTGTATAGACGGCATACGGGAGGCTATTGCACAGAGAATGGAGAATGCAAACCCCCAGAAATGTAGACCTCACAGTAGAAGGAAAACCATCAAGTAGAGTGGTGGCTTTGGGAAGCAGTTGATTTCATGGAGGATTAGCAGTTATTCTCATGCCAGGCAATTGGTAAAATGCTGCAATAGAACATCATGACAGCAGCGTACTGTTGATGGGTAATATTGGTGGCATGCCAAAGCACTGTCTGCTTCAGAATCAGTCAGCCATGGCTTCCTACATGAAAAAGTATTTGCTGCTAGTAATCCAGTGGGGGAACTTGTTTCCTCAACTTTAATCAGTGGTGCAAGTGGAATCCATTTCTTACCCTTACAGGGGATGATGACAGGGGAGTGACTCCTCCCCGCCCTACCCCCAGCCCAGGACCCCACGTTCCCTCTGTCCCCTCCCCATGACCCACCCCCCGTACCTGGGCATGGGGGCTCTGTCCTCCTCCCGCTGCGCCTTTGGCACTGCAGCGGCGAAAGGAGCAGAATGTGGGGCCGCTGCTCGGCCCCATGCCTGCAGCTCCTCCGGCGTGGCTTTACCGCTCCAGCCCTTCCAGCTGGGTCTCTTCCATCTGTACAGTAGCCAGCCCCGTCGGAGGACAGGGCTGGGGGTGGGGGGCAGAGCTGGGGGCGGTACAGCAGCCACACCAGAGGAGCTGCTGGCATGGAGCCAGCCAGTGGCCCTAAATTCTTCTCCTTTCCGCGCTGTGGTTCCCGGGAGAGCCTTGCAGCTCAGGCCTCTCCCGGGACTCACAGCAGGGAGAGGAGCAGAATGCTGACAGCTTCTCCGGCAGCGGCTGTACCGCCCCCAGCCCTGTCCTCTGGCGGGGCTGCTGCTGGGAGCCAGAGGACACACTGTGTGGAAGGGCTGGGGGGCAGAGGACCTGCTGCTGTGGGGCCAACCAGCGGCCCCACATTCTGCTGCTCCTCTTTCCGGTGCGTCATACCTGCTATAAATACCTTGCTGGTACGGTGGACTAGACCGTTCCACCCTACTTGCACTGCTGACTTCAATTAAAAATTAAGCAATAAAAGAAATCATAAGGTAGGCAGGCTTCTGTGAACAGAATAGCTTTCTGTCGGAGCCTTGGGTTTCAGAATCTGCGTAGCAGGAAAATGGAGTTAATAGCAGTGTGTTTGTTTTTGGGAAAGCAGTAGGGCTAGCAGGTTAGCTTAAAAATGACTTTTCCTATTTCACTTATATTTTTGCACAGCTCAGCTCTTAGTATGTTTGTGTTTTTTATTGATGCTCTCATGAAGATGAATGCTTTTTATCAGGATGGATTTGATGTAAATCACTAATCAGGAAGACTCTATTTAATCTTGGATTTCTACATAAAAGTGCATTCTTGTTGGTTTTTATAACCTTAATACATATATTCTTCGCAACTCAGAGATAGATGTAGGTTTCATTTTTAGAAGGTAAGGACTATACATTTTTAAAGTGATTTATCTTAAAAACTTTTCAGATTAGTTTTACAGCTATATCAGAAAATGAATGATTGTTCGGTTACTTCATTTACCAAAGTTAATTGAAACAGATATTTATGAAGTCATTGGGAGGTCAACAGGTTAATCATTAATATTTGGAGGATTTTCTTGCCATGCTGTATTAGGAAGAGAACATCACCAGACAGACATTTAAATTGTTTTATTTAACTAAAACAGCAACATTATGTATTCTGGATTTTTTTCTTCAACAGCAAACATATAATATTTTAAAAAACAAGCATATACATTTTTGAATTTAGTTAAACATTCAAGTTTTTTAAAATTAGGTTTGTTTTTGTTAAAATTGTTTTTAACTAAAATAGTTAAATGAAATATTTAAAAAAAAAAACAACCAAAAAGTAAATAGACTATGTCAGCCAGGTCAACATGAGAAACTTAAAATACTGGCTTCTGCAGCTAACTCAGTCGTCTTTACCTTCGTTTTCCTGTTTGTTCATAATCTGGGGGGGAAAAAAACCACAAGCTTTCCTGCTTTTTCAGGCCCCAAACAATTTCTCAATTTGGAATGAATTAGTCAAAGGAAGAAAATATTCTTTCTGCGCTAACAGAAGAAGCTACTGCTGTTAATCTCACTTTTATCGCTTCAACAGTCTCTGAATCCAAGTGCTTAAGTGACTTCCACCAGTTCACTGGTGTGACTTTCTTTAAAACATCATTAGCAAACATGTATTTCTTGAATGGTTCACCCTTAGCGCTGAAGTTTATTATAGTTGGCATTATGGAGGGATGACTGCTGGAAGTCCATGTCCTAGCCTACTCCTCTTTTTCAGTTAAGGTTTGACCTTGGTACCGAGTATTGAGAATATTTGCAAGAAAATGAGCTGGAGATAGTGCTTGTCCCATCTGTTTTTTAATGCTTGTAATTTAACTCTGTAACTGCATATTTCTCTTTTTAAGATCTCAGTCAGTTCTTTCCAGATTTCAACAGCATCAGCAATAAAACAGCTATTTCCCTGCATTTTGTTCAAGGCTACAAAAATAGGCTTCAGGGTACTCAACATGTGTTCAACATTTCTCTTATGCCCAATGTTGAGAACTTTGGCTGTGACAGTGCCATCTATTTTTTCACAATTTTATTCACAAACTGTCATCACATTAGGGTCTTGATATAGTGCTCAAAACAGTCCGCTACTGAGTTCCATCGCACATCTTGTGGGAAAGTTAGCTCGGTTCCTCCCAATTTTTTCAGAGCAGCTGCTGCAAAGTGCTGGTTACGGAATAATTTTGCAATTTCAGCAACATTAGCCTTTATTTCTGGAACACGGAAGTCTTTGGCTAGGAGATGCATCAAATGAGCACTGCAACCGTATGTTGTTAGCTTGGGACTCTCTTCTAAATTTCTTCTCATCTTGGATACATTTGCAGCATTGTCTGTGACCAAGCTGTGTACTAGACATTTGAATTTTTTTTCACAGTTTGTTATAGCTTTTACTGCTACTTCTTGTAAGTATTCTGCTGTGTGTGCATTTCCTGATGTAGCAATTGTTTCTCTAAGGAAGACATTCCCTTCTTCTGTTGTCACACAAGCACATACAACAGGATCATTGTGGACATTGCTCCACTCATCAAGACTCAGCTTAACAATTTCACGCTCTAGACCTTTTGCACACTGCTCAATTTCTCTTTCATACACTTTAACCAGCAATTTGCCTGCCACATTTGCTCTGTTGGGTGGACTGTATCCTGGTCTTGAACCATGTTAATAAAGTGTGGGTTCTCAATCGTATTGAAAGGAGAGTTTGTTGAATAAACAAACTGGGCAATTTTTGTATTCTGCTGGTTCTTATTACAAACTTATCTATGGACGTTTCTGGATGATGGAGATTTTTTTTTCTTTTTGCTACAGCTGATATACTGTGGCTACATGACATACATTATGTGAGTGAATCACTATCATTGTCAGAGAACTCTGAAACTATAGAAAATGAGGTGGTGATCTTGAAGGTGGATAGTCTTCAGAATCCTGTATGTTGAGGGTGGATTCTCCTAAACAAAATAAGTCAATACATTTATTTAATTATTATTACCATACTGCTCATTTAGTATTACTCATTGCATTCAGTGACACTCAGTACTAGTTTAAAGGTGAAATTGTAAAAGGAAGATCTGCCTATTTCAGCTATTTATTTTTAATCACAACTGCATCTAAAATGATAGTACCATAGAGTAACAACTATATTTTTTGCTCAAACATGAGAATTCAAGTATAGTCCAGAAGGAAGACAGGCAGTCCTTAAGAAAGAAGTAAGAAATAAAAAAGTTGACCAACCTGAAGATCCTGCATGTTCAGACATGTTCCTTTCATCATCTTCAACACAGCTTCCTCTTGAGAAGTAACACTTCTTATGATGTTGTTTCATTGAGGCAACCAAGCCTTGCATTTCTTTGTTGCACTGTTTGCATTTTGCACGCATGCCTGTCTTACCCACAGGTAGAGGAACTTCATTAAAATATTCCCAAACTGGGTCTCTTTTATGGCCTGCTGTCATTATAGGTTTTCCCTTCTAGTGAGAGAATGGTATGGTAGATTTCAAATCAATGAAGGCGACACTCAGAAAGACCTCAAGACTTCTGGAATATGCTGCTCAAACAGTTTCACTTTTGTTTCTACTTCCTGTCCCTCTCTTCTCACATTCATCTCCAGATTTCTTCTCCTTGTCCAGATCTATTCTGCCCCCAACAATCTTCTGTTCATTGAATTTGTTGAAACTTTGCACTTTTAGAGAGATGTAAGGGATTGACTCTCTGTACACAAATCTGCTGAGGGACAGTAGGGTTGAGGTCTGTTATTGCTCACCTATATGTATTATTTATTTTAAAACATTTTTGCTGATAACAAGCATGTTATCTCTGGAGAGACAAATCCCTGGTTTGAGAACTGCAAAACTAAGCACCTCTGATGGTATCTTCTAGACAGAGCACTGAGTCTCATTGGGTAGATAGAAAGATTAATTTAAATAATCTATACAGAAGCCCCTGGATCCCCATAAGATTGGGTCCCTAATCCATGAACTATTGGAACTCATTTACAAAACTTTTCATAAACATTGCATGAATATATTGTCTCATATTATAGAATTAGAATTTATAATCCATATTCCATGATGAGATATCTTTGAGCTGTAATGTATCTTATTAAAGCTATCTTTAGATAGGTTTTTTCCCAAAAGTATTTTATAAAAAAAAAAATCTGATTTTTTTAAAATAATTGATTTTTATCCACTCTGCTTTTTATATAGCATCTTTTATCTCAAAGGTATTGTAATCCTTGGTTTTCATGTGAGGAAAATGAGGCACAGAAGCTCACATTTAAATCTGGATTAATTTCATTTATTCCAATGCGATTAAATCTAGATTTACACTGGTGTAACTGTGAGAGCTGATTGTGGCCCAGAGAGGTTGTGATTTGCACAAGGTCACGCAGCAGGTCAGCGACAGACCTGGGAGTAGAACCTAGGTCTTCTTGCTCCCAGTGCTCTGCGCTATCCATTGTACACACTGTCTTCTCAATAGAGAGCAGTGTGATGCGAGAATAGAAGTGTTACAAAAAATGAAACAGCAACAAGACCAGGGGAGTTAGGAGTGGGCCAAATTGGTCATTTTGTTAGTAGAAACTATGCATTTGAGACCTGAAAAAATATTGGCAAGTATTTTTCTAAGGGAAGTAAAATCAGTTTTGTTTGAAAACCATAAACCTTATGAAAGTTAATGTCTTGAATGGCAGGGCCATAAGTATAAAGTATTTCTCACTGTCTGCAGTGGGGCTGTTTCTCCTCTCATATTGTTGTTAATCAGAAGTAATACTGTAGAAGGCTGTGGCCTTGTTGTGTACAAACGGCTTTTTTTGCCCCAAACTTCTTACCATTGTTACCATTGGCTTAGCTCCTCTGGTGATAGCAGTGATAGGCGTGTTAATGTAGGCAAGGTGTCAGTGACCACCATCTTTTTTATGCACTGTATTGCATAGACCTGCTCTGAGCAGGGTTTAGGTGACATAGTGCTTAAGAAGTCATTGGCCATCTCGATCCTGTCTGCACTCCCACTGCTGCTACCAATGGTGCATCCAAACTAGTGGCGGGACCAACTGGAAATATGGGGCAAAAACTCCAGTGTGGACACCGCATATTTTCAACATGAAGCTGGTATAAAAGAGATCAGTCAGGCCCGGTGGACCCTTGTAAAGAGCATCAAAAGATGCAATGTGGCTTCATTTGGCAGCAATTTAAAAAGACTTAATTAATGAGGATAAACATGATATTTTTTGCATTGACATTTGTGACTCACTTCTGGTTTTCACTTGAATGCATTATTTATTTTATTTATATATTTTTGTGTATTTGGATACCAATGGAAATATTCTTTTCTAGTTTTCTAATAGAAAATGTGTGTGCGTGGGGAGTGGTGTTTTGTGTTTTATTGTTTAATTTTTAATCTGGGATGAACTTTGCATTTTATCTCTCGTCACAAATGATGACCTTTTTATTTTTTCCCCCTGCTCCATTGAAGTCCACAGCAAAGCTTTTCCCTGACTTTAAAAGGGAGCAGGATTGGGCATCTGCTCAGTAGTGGATATTTCTACACATCACAAAATCATTGTGGATATTTCTACATATCACAAAATCAAACTGCAAGGGTCAGTTCCGTGGCATCATCATCCTTTATTTTGACCCTGAGAAAGACGCTTAGCAAGTTTGGGTTCTCCAGGGTGGGTAGTGATGGCAGTAGGGGGAATGGCTCCTGGCCATGGCAGCAATTTTCTCAACAATGCAGAGGATTGTACAGAGTAAAATCATGTTGATCTGTGTCTGATTTTTTGCATCCATTTGCTCAGTATGGCTGCAAATGAAAGATCCTTGTTTTAAAACAAGATCATTCATTGTGCATGCATTTGTACTTCAAGAATCCATAAAGAGAGTGATCCTGGAAAACTCCTGTTGTGCATTTGTGACTGCAATAATTTTCCTTTGTATAATGCTGTACACCTTTCTCCTTCATCTCTCAGCTTTCCCCTCATTTCCCCCTCCAAAGTGACATCCAGGTCTTTAAGTAATGTAATTTTGAAAATATCTGAAATCAGTCAAGAGTCCAAAGTTGTTTCTGCTTCCTCTGTATTTCACTTTTAATGCTCCTGGTGATGAATGTATTATTTCCCATATATCTTAAGAAAGAGATATGCCTATGTTTACAAAAATTAAATTATATTTGTACTGGAACATCTACTGATAATATAATGATGTAGCTTGCTTTTCTTTAGTAACTTTGTATCAGTGACAAATATGGATCCAGCAGTTTTTGCTGGCTTAGTGATACAAGGTTATTCTTCATCCTTCTATTTCCCACTGTGTGGCAGGCCCACTATCATTTAACCAACGTTTGGTTGTTTGTCCAAGATGATATAGTTGGCCAAGTCTTGCTCTCAGTTTCCTTGCTGTACTTAAATGAGACAGAAGAGCTAATAGTGCCCAGAGTAAAGCTTTGCAAAATGATGAGTCTGTCAATATGCTCTGTCTTATCCAAAGAGGAACGCAAACTCACCCTCCACATCAATGCCAATGTGCAGTCCAGGTCAATTCTTTCCCAGTCCTAATGTGACAATCAACACCACCATGTGCCTGGTAGCAAAAATCACCATGGTTAACCATCTATATTCTCTTGTATATTCCCAAATTAAAAAAATGCTGTCTTTTTTAAATAGCCACAAATTTGTATGCCCTTTGCCATCTTCCTTTATTTTCCATTTAGCATTCCTGGAAACACTTTTTTACTAAATCAGGTGGGGACGGAGGCATATCTGTTAGGTACCTATATGGCACCCACCACCACAGTATATAGTTGTCAAATACTAAGTTACTAAGTATATAGTTAGTTACTAAGCATTGCAATGTCAAGGATTATGTGGGTTATGTTTAATAACTCTGCAACTAACTTGTGTCAGCTGTCCTGAATAATTAGGACTTTGCTTGGGTCTCATTTAATGATTTGTTGTGATATATTTACACATAGAATATGTAGCTGAATTTGACAAGTTTTCTCCAGACTTTCCAATCTTTTCCATGCTCATCTGCTATATGGCATCCATTGCTTCAGTAGGAAAATATATTGATTGTCTTAACTCTTGATGTTGGAAGAACAAGTGTTTGTTTTGCTTAAAATAGTAGTTAGACCACACAGTGGCCTATTCATAATATCAATATCTAGTACATGATTTCTTTGCTCCATTTGGCTTGAATTTGCAGACAAACAAGTTGTAATACTGTACATTTAAAAAAAGTAAGAGAGATTTGACGTGGTCATGCTTAAAAAGCCACTTTCCCCCAGCAGTTCCCACACCTATGCATTTAGGTTCTCCTTATGTTGATGTAATCTGGGTCTGAATGAGTTCTCCCTGGCATCTAGTGATGAACTGGCAGGGAAAGACTTCAGGTGCAGACCACATTTGAATGGGGACACTACTCTTCGTACGTATTCAGCAGACAGAGCTACTTTGCCAAAGTGATCCGTTTTGGCTATTTTGAGTTAAAATTCACTTCAGTATGGAATGCAGGGGTAATGAAATGTTGTTATCCGTATTGAATCTGTAAAGGGCAGCAGAACTATATCCAGCATGCCCTGACTGAGGTTGTCACCCTAAACTGAACCTGATTCACCAAGCCAGGGGCACAGATGCCAAATCCCAGCGAAAGTTAGAGGGTGTAGGGATAGGTTCCTACTTGATGGTTTGGACTCTGCTTAAAGGGTCGTAGACACCATTTGTCTCTTGCCTTTCAGTGTTTCAAGACAGAGCCCATCGGATTCAACTGACAGTCCTTGTTTCTGTTCAGTGACTACAAGAGCTGATGAGCAGGTCTAGTGGCTAATCCTTAGACCTGGTGCGGGGACAGTGTTGCAATGAAAAGGCAGCAGCTGAGGGGTTCCCCACTCTCCAGCGAAATCATGGAAAGGTTGGGCTAACTGGTGGAACCTCAGAACATGGCATTGCAGACGTGGCAATGAGTGGCAAGCAGCAGCAGTGATAGCAGCTGCAGAGCTGAGTGGCAGGAGAGAGAATAGTGGCAGCAAGCAGCCAGCAGCAGTCGAGAGAATAGTTCTAGCAGGTGACCGGCAATGGCAGTGTTTCATTGAATCTTTCATTGCATGATACACTGAAAACCTTGTTTTACCAATTGGCTTAGTTTTCAGATATGTCCAAAATTTAAAGTAGCTCATTTTTTTGATTGAAAGGATGTGACACACATTGGGCCAGAGGATCGTCTCCTGGTCCTAACTTGTCTGCCCTTTTTGCTTTGTTTGTAAAACATTAATGCACTGCAACAGCTTGAGCTGCTTTTTTCCAGAACCTTGATTAAAGCCAGTGGATTTGCACCCAGTGCTACTATTGACCTATAAAATTTTCCCAGGTAGGCTAGTTACAGTGCTTCTGTATATAATTTCATCAGTCAACAAGTCAGAAGCAGTGAGTATGTTTCAATGAATAGTCTCTCTGCTCTTCAGGATTAAAATTGCACAGAGCTATCAGAAGAGTTCAAGAGAAAGGACAAGATGGCTGTTCTAACTCATGTAAACAAATGGTGCTTATTAAATCCATGCAATGATAAATAGTGGGCTTTACAATACTGGGGTACACAGTGGCTTTTGGTTTATTGTTTCAAAGAAAGCTGAGTTTGAAGAAATCTAGTAAAAGATCTAAGCATGGGGTCCCTCAGGGCTAAAACGTTCATTTTGCCCTTTTAAAGTGTGATTAGCCTTACTTTAATAGCTTCTATTGCTCCTCCATCCCACCCCTAACCACCATATAAATTACAAAATTGCCTCTTCAGCCATCAGTCCCTTTACTCTCATTTAACTTGAATGGAAACAAAGAAAATAAATTTATTTTTACATCCAAAATGCTTAAAGTTTGTAGAAATCAAGGGTAGCTGGTTATAACATTAACCAGATAGCTATGTTTACCTAACATTCCGGGCCAGATCCTGCGCTGACTTGCGCTCTGTGCAACCGCACAGAATGTAAGTCAGGTCAGAATTTGCTCCCCTGAGTTTTGGGAGGTCAGAGTGATCTCTGTGATTTCCCTTTTTCACCCACATCTTCAAAGGTTTCTTTATACAGCTGGAGATCTGATTAGCTGAATGTTCTGTCTCCCTAAAATGCAGCTAAAGTACTTTCTCCTACCCAGAGGCTAACAGCTTGATCTTAAGAAATATTGATCACCCTTAGCTCCCACTGACTGCAGTGGCGTTTGCAGGTGCTCCACACTTGTGAAGATCAGGTTCCTGCGCTATTGAAGTTTTTCCATTGACTTAATGCAGGAGCCAAGACCGAAGTGCACTGCTTCTGAGGTTAGGACAAGTGAGGAACCAACACTTGAACCCCATCCTGATTTACATTGCTAGTAGACTGGCAGCTTGCCCCCACCTGTTTTACAGGTTTGCAACTGTTACTGATACAAAGACAAAGTGTGTTTACTTTTGACTGGTCTGTGCATTCTGGAAAAGATCATATTTTAACTAGTACAAGAATCACAAGAGAACACCTAGAATAGGAAACATACACCATATTTAATACAAATAGCATTTTTCATCTGGTATTGCTATAGGCTAGGTTTAGGATGAAATAATTAGCATTACTATTATAGTATAACTAATTTTTTGCAGTAATTTTACATTATAATAAGCTCTCAGTCATTGTTTTGCGTAACAGTTGAATGGATCCTGGAATGTGTCATTGTGCAAAAGAAAGGTAAATTAAGTCAGAATTGCTTGGGGTTGTAGCTCTAGCTTGGGAATCACGTAGGATACATTTAGTAACTCAATTAAACTGGATCTTTCTAAACTCCACATGATATATGTAGCTGCGCTTCCAACTCTGGAGTATTTAGAACAGCACACAAAAATCATAGAATCATAGACTTTAAGGTCACAAGGGACCATTATGATCATCTAGTCTGACCTCCTGCACAACGCAGGCCACAGAATCTCACTCACCCACTCTTGTAACAAACCCCTAACCTATGTCTGAGCTATTGAAGTCCTCACATCGTGGTTTAAAGACTTCAAGGTGCAGAGAATCCTCCAGCAAGTGACCCGTGCCCCACGCTGCAGAGGAAGGCGAAAAACCCCCAGGGCCTCTACCAATCTGCCCTGGGGAAAATTCCTTCCTGACCCAAATATGGTGATCAGCTAAACCCTGAGCATGTGGGCAAGACTCACCAGCCAGCCACCGAGGAAAGAATTCTCTTTAGTAACTTGGATCCCACCCCATCTAGCATCCCATCCTAAGCCAATAGGTATATCTACCACCACTAGTTGAAGATAAATTAATTGCCAAAATTAGGCTATCCCATCATACCATCCCCTCCATAAATTTATCAAGCTTAGTCTTGAAGCCAGATATGTCTTTGGCCCCCACTGCTTCCCTTGGAAGGCTGTTCCAGAACTTCACTCCTCTGATGGTTAGAAACTTTCATTTAATTTCAAGTCTTCATCTAATTTCAAGTCTAAACTTCCTGATGGCCAGTTTATATCCATTTGTTCTTGTGTCCACATTGGTACTGAGCTTAAATAATTCTTCTCCCTCCCTGGTATTTATCCCTCTGATATATTTATAGAGAGCAATCATATCTCAAACCTCAGCCTTCTTTTGGTTAGGCTAAACAAACCAAGTCTTTGAGTCTTCTTTCATAAGACAGGTTTTCCATTCCTCGGATCATCCTAGTAGCCCTTCTCTGTACCTGTTCCAGTTTGAATTCATCCTTCTTAAACATGGGAGACCAGAACTGCACACAGTATTCCAGATGAGGTCTCACCAGTGCTTTGCATAATGGTACTAACACCTCCTTATCTCTACTGGAAATACCTCGCCTGATGCATCCCAGGACTGCTTTAGCTTTTTTCACGGCCATATCACATTGGCGGCTCATAGTCATCCTGTGATCAACCAATACTCCGAGGTCCTTCTCCTTCTCTGTTACTTCCAAGTGTTGCGTCCCCAGTTTATAACAGAAATTCTTGTTATTAATCCATAAATGCATGATCTTGTACTTTTCACTGTTAAATTTCATCCTATTACTACTACTACTGCAGTTTACAAGGTCATCCAGATCTTCCTGTATGATAGCCCGGTCTTTCTCTGTATTGGCAATACCTCCCAGCTTCGTGTCATCCGCAAACTTTATTCGCACATTCCCACTTTTTGTGCCAGGGTCAGTAATAAAAAGATTAAATAAGATTGGTCCCAAAACCAATCCCTGAGGAACTCCACTAGTAACCTCCTTCCAATCTGACAGTTCACCTTTCAGTGTGACCCATTGTAATCTCCCCTTTAACCAGTTCCTTATCCACCTTTCAATTTTTATATTGATCCACATCTTTTCCAATTTAGCTAATAATTCCCCACGTGGAAGCATATCAAATGCGTTTCTGAAATCGAGGTAAATTAGATCCACTTCATTTCCTATGTCTAAAAAAATCTATTACCTTCTCAAAGAAGGAGATCAGGTTGATTTGGCACGATCTAACTTTTGTAAAACCATGTGGTATTTTGTCCCAATTACCATTGACCTCAATGTCCTTAACTACTTTCTCCTTCAAAATTTAATTATTTTTATTTATCTCTACTGAAGATAGTGCACAAAGTATCAAACATGCGTTTCTGATATCTGCGTTAAAGCTCCAGAACTGATACCTCCAGGCTTGGGATTGGGAATATTTTGCTGTATTATCTTCTGATTGTTCTAAATTTACATATAAACTTTAAACGTGGCTTTAATTGGCATTTGTACATTTTTTTTTCTTTCTTTAAAATATCTGGGCCTCCTGATTTAGTCCCATTAAGTAGTTCGAGTTTGGCTTCTACTCGGATGTGGTAATATCTACCTCCATATCCTCATTCCCATTTGTCATCCTACCATTATTCCTAAACTCCTCATGAGCCTCATTAAAGACTGAGGCAAAATATTTGTTTAGATCTTGGGCCATGCCTAGATTATCCTTAACCTCCACTCCATCCTCAGTGTTTAGCGGTCCCACGTCTTCTTTCTTTGTTTTCTTCTTATTTATATGGCTATAGAACCTTTTACTATGGGATTTAATTTCCTTTGCAAGGTCCAACTCTACATGGCTTTTGGCCTTTCTCACTTTATCCCTACATGCTCTGACCTCAATAAGGTAGCTTTCCTTGCTAATCCCTCCCATCTTCCCATCTCTGAACTCTGTACTCTGAATTCTTAAAGGTCTTCGACCTAATGTAAGGGTTGATGTTATGAAGTTTTAGATGCCCTTGATTCATTCTGAGGATATGCAAAGCTCTCCATAGGAGTTGAGAGCCTTCAGCCCCTTGCAGGGTTGGTCCTGTATTTTGGAAATTAGGGTGAGAGCTATATTTAAATAAAAGTTAAACCTTTGTTGCTTTCTTGATGTTTCCTTGTGGTTTTTGACGATCACCCTATGCTTTCTTATAATCCTGGGGAATCTATAAGTAGGGTACAAAAAGATTCTCTGTATAACAAACTGTATTTCAGCTTCCAACATATGTCAGATTTTTTAGTTGTTTGAGTATTTTTATTTGTAAGAGGGTAAGATATGCTTGGAATTCCAGTGAGATTTAAAAGGCAGTTCTAGCACTCTCTTGTAAGATCTGTCTTTTGATTAACTGTTAAAATCTCTGCAGCCGTGTGTCCTCTTACCAAGCATGCTTTCCCTGAAGGCACTTTCTGAGAGAGGAATAGCAAAGCAAGAGATGTTACTAATCTACAGCTTCATTCTGATGTTGGAACATTGCCCAAATTTGTTCTGAAATTGACACTGATGCATTTAGTATTCTAAGTGGTTTGCAGTTCTGACTTCTAAATATTTAGAGTAAGTCCTAAGACTCTTACAAGGAAACATAAAGTTCAGCGAGTTCACTGTTTTTGGATCAATCATGCATCCACATACAATGGTCAGGTGGACTGGAAGACACCTTGTAAATAGGATTTAGTTTTACAGTTCTTTGCACAGTTGAGCTTTTCCATGTGTCAAGGTTCCTTCCCCACTCTGAACTCTAGGGTACAGATGTGGGGACCTGCATGAAAACCCCCTAAGCTTACTTTCACCAGTTTAGGTTAAAACTTCCCCAAGGTACAAATTAATTTTACCCTTTGCCCTTGGATTTCCACTGTCACCACCAAACTTTATCTGGGTTCCTGAAAAAACGGAGTTTGGACATGTCTTTCCCCCCAAAATCCTCCCAACCCTTGCACCCCACTTCCTGAGGAAGGTTTGGTAAAAATCCTCACCAATTTGCATAGGTGACCATAGACCCAAACCCTTGGATCATAGAACAATGAAAAAAAATTGTTTCCTTACAAGAAGACTTTTAATAGAAGTAAAAAGAAAAGAATCACCTCTGTAAAATCAGGATGGTGAATACCTTACAGGGTAATTAGATTCAAAACATAGAGAATCCCTCTAGGCAGAACCTTAAGTTACAAAAAAGACACACAGACAGGAATATTCATTCTATTCAGCACAGCTATTTTCTCAGCCGTTTCAAGAAATCATAATCTAACACATACCTAGCTAGATTACTTACTAAGTTCTAAGACTCCGTGTCTGTTCTGTCTCCGGCAAAAGCATCACACAGACAGACACAGACCCTTTGTTTTTCTCCCTCCTCCCAGCTTTTGAAAGTATCTTGTCTCCTCTTTGGTCATTTTGGTCAGGTGCCAGTGAGGTTACCTTTAGCTTCTTAACCCTTTAGAGGTGAGAGGATTTTTCCTCTGGCCAGGAGGGATTTCAAAGGGGTTTATCCTTCCCTTTATATTTATGACACCATGGAAAAGTGAATTCAGGTATTTTCCTATTACTGTTTCCGGTAGGTTTGTGAAAGCAGCGAAACAAAAGCCGAGAAGCATTTATGCCAAGTTGAAACATATACAGTAAATATTCAGTTACGAAGTCCCAACTTTCTTCTCTTTTCATTCAGTCATTCTCTACTACAAGGTTTATTCAGGAATGCTTACCCATTGCCTTGTGAATAAATTCTGAAAGAACAATTTTTGAGGTTAAATTGTCAGCAGGGGCCTTCATGGATTTTACAGTCATGTTATAGTCCTTCATGTCCTCTGTAAACTGGTCTGTGATGTAAAGAGGACCCAGCAGCAGGAAGACCTATTAATATTTTTTGGTCTCTGATGTTAATTTAAAATAATACCAGCCATGCTTGTTTTTTGCCTGCAATAACCCAAGTGAAATATAACACTTATCTTTAGTGGTAGCTTAACTTGTAAAACTTGGCAGATATGTAGATGAGTTGGGTACTCCAAGCTGACAACATGATGAAAAGGGTATTCGCAGGTATAATTTTTTCTATCTTAAACTACCTCCTACTAACTAGCCAAGCCCACAGCACAACTTGAGTACTTAGCTGAAGGTCAACAAGGATAAAAGGCGATGATGTCCTAATGAATGGGTAAATGACCTTTTAACTTTGGACCTGGAAGGACAAAATGTATGGGTCTGTTCCTTCTCCTTTTTTAATATCAGTGCTATTATCTTTCTGTTGACTTCAGTGGAAGCTGGATTATGCCCTATGGCAGGGGTCTCAAACTCAAATGACCATGAGGCCACATGAAGACTAGTACATTGGCCCAAGGTCCGCACCACTGACCACCCCCACACCGCTGCCCCGGCCCCGCCCGCACTCCACCCCTTCCGTGAGGCCTTGCCTCTGCCCCATCTCTTCCAACCCCTTCCCTGAAAGATTTCCCCATGATACCACTAGAAACAGAGTGAATAAGAGTCTCAATACAAAATAATTGTAATTGGTATTTTAGTGCACATTGAGCATTGTCAGCAAAGCTAGTTCTGACTATTGGATAATTACAGGGATGTGATTAAATTTGAAAATCTGGATGTAGCAGATTACCACGTGTGAATGTTAAAAGTTGGCAGACTTTTTGGATTTCTTCAAAGGGATGATAATAACCACACTGACTTTTTTTTAATGAAAACAGTCCATTCCAAAGATTAGTTTTCAAGCTCATTTGCCTTTATTATAGAGGACAGTATTTACTTCTGACAGCTCAATTTGGGTTGTTCTAAATAATATAACCAGTATTTAAATACTCCAGAAACTGCTTTGTTAAAGAAGGCTTTGTTTGTTCTTGTTCTGTTTCTAAACAATCAGCCTCTTTGAATGGGGTGGGACTAATTACTTCACATCAAAGCTCTGGCACCTCTATTGGTCTGTTAAAATGATATAAACTAAGTTGAGCTGGATCAGCATTGTGTGATGTAATCGTATTAATAGTTTGTACAAATGTAGCAATTTCTTTTCTTTTCCCCCACTGTTATTGTGTAAGAGAATGTTTTGTTTGTTCATTTTCGACATGGCAAAAATAAATTCCGACATAATTGGGCTCAAATGCTTTTCTCTGCCTTGATAGTCACATAGTATGTGTTTGTAAGAGGAGAATAAAAGGCAAGTGAACTAGGCTTCTAAATTCTACAGTTGTCTGTGTTCTGGTGGGAGTTATGGGGGTTCAGCACCTATGAAAATCAGGCTATTACAACCAGATTTTCAAAAGCACTTGTATCCCAGTTAGGCACCCAAATAAAATGGTCAGCAGTTCTCCTTGTTCTGTTGGGATCTTGGTGCCTAGCTGATCAGTTGTGCATATAACTACTGTACCTGCATTTTGTTCATGTGCTGGAATTGGGTTCTTGGAAGCCACATGGTATATTTTTTTCCACCAAACCGAAGGGAAGTCTGGGATCATTTTCTCTGCCTCTCTTGGATTCACCATTTGTCTGGTTACTGATAAATCTTCCCTGCACTAGGGAACTTCATCTTTCTGTGACTCATAAATGGTCTGAAAAGTAAATTTGTATCCTTTGAAATGGGTCATATTATACACAATGATGGCTATTTTAAAAACATTCTGAGTGTAGATAATTGGAGCCCTCTACAGCAATGGTTCTCAACCTTTCCAGACGGCTGTACCTCTTTCCGGAGACTGATTTGTCTTGCATACCCCCAAAGTTTCACCTCACTTAAAAACTAGTTGCTTACAAAATCAGACATAAAATACAAAAGTGTCACAGCATACTATTACTGAAAAATTGCTTAGTTTCTTTCTTTTAAATTGCTTTTACCTAATAATTATAAAATAAACAGATTGGAATATAAATATTATCCTTACATTTAGGTGTATAGTATATAGAGCAGTGTAAAAAAGTCATTGTATGAAATTTTAGTTTGTACTTACTTTGCTAGTGCTTTTTATGTAGCCTGTTGTAAAACTTGGCAGATATCTAGATGAGTTGATGTACCCCCTGGAAGACTTCTGTGTACCCCTAGGGGTATGCGTACCCCTGGTTGAGAACCACTGCTCTACAGAATCTTCACCCAGCTTTCTTGTCATATTGCACTAGCTGGACTTTGGTTGGAATATAATGTACTATATATACTCCCGCTGGTGTATATGATCATATCTCCATTGACTAGAGTGGAGCTATGCTAATTTACCCCAGCTGAGGTTCTATCCCATTATATTTTTCAGGAACAAAGTATAAACACTTCCAGCAACACTGCAGCTCCTTAATATAAGTTTGGATTTTATAGTGATGATGCCTCACTCTTTAGTTATGGAGGTGAAATATTTTTGGTTCCGTTTAAATGGGAAAATGAATTAATACATTCCTCAGTTTGCTGTTCCTGTAGGTAAGCATGTACACATCTGGCACACTGGCTGAGAGCAAGAAATGTACAAGCCCTTGTTAAAGTATTATCAGCACTTACTGTTGTTTGTGTAATCAAGGAACTAGCATGCACAAATCAAAGTGCACATTTTTGCAAATGCAATCTTGAAAATGTGGCTCCCTCTTGGTATTTGCTTTATTTTAAAGATATTTTCTTTTTTTATAGCAGTTTCTAGTAAACGTAAATATATTGTTGGATAAATAGATAAGTACACCTCGGTACCCATAATATTCCCTCACACTATCCTATGCTTATAGCTGGAAATACTTCAGATGCTGCAGTAAATTAGTTGTCTAAAGCAAATGGTAATTTTTTACGGATGACCACTGTGGACGAGCCCTAAATCTACAAAATGCTGTATTTTTGTGGTTTTCTTAAGGAAAAAAGTTGCTCTTAATACATTTTTGAATCTATACTCCTGTTAGCTGGTCTGAGACAGAGGAACACGCATACCTAGGCCCCTAGTCCTGCAATCAGATCCATGAGGGAAGACCCTTATTCTCATGTACATCCAAGTGTAGGATGGAGAACCAAGTATTTAAGGCACCGATTCTGCAAACACACATGTCCAAATTTACACATGAAGGTAGTCCTTTCATTTCCGTGGGACTACTCATGGGTGCAAAGTTAAGAGTGAACATAAATACTTGCCGAATCAGGGCCTAAATCTTCATTGCTCCACTCCTCTGATGAGATGGCGCTGAGGAGTGAAGCCTGCGTGGGTGCAGCCTTGTTCCCAAGCGTGTCCTTACTGTTTCTGAATAGCCCTATCGTTCTTCTGAACAGCCCTATCGTTCTTTCATCTCTCAAAGCTTAGGCATGTTCACTTTGTTCTTGTTTTTCATTAATGGAAAACTTATAGGTAGCCGAAGGGTTTATTAAAAGAATGAATTAGTATTTAAACAAGATAACAATATGATAATACATCAGTTCTTCCAGTGTTGAAAACTAATAGGAAGGAGGACATTTCCCGCCCCCTCCCCCCCGCCCCACCAAAATAAGAACAAATTTAAGACTGTTTTACCTTATGTCTGTTCTTGCTTTCTGTAGCCTTGGAATATCTTCCATGCTACAATGTAGCTGGTTTTATACCAGTCTGACAACACTATTGTTACTTTTCTTTATAAAAAGGACATGAAGGTCAGAAGCTTTATATTAGTGACTTTTAAAGTTGAAGTTTCCTTTAATGGCTTCTTTACAAAGAATGCGGAGCATTACTGTTCTCCCCCCCCCCCCCCCAGGTTCTTTAGCCCCATTTCAGTAGAAATTCTGTTTCCGTTGGTGTAGTTCAGCAGCCTAATCTAGATTCAAGGGGATGAAAACCTCCCATCTTGCTTTCCATCACCCAACTTTGACTATATTCTCAGATTCCTGTTATGCCCACAGATATGACCCTTCTTCTGCCCATATATGAATGCCTAGTAACTGACATGGAAGAGCTGTTAAATTCTGAGCAGAACATGCATTATTAGAGAAACACATAAGAGTTTTCTTAGGCTGATTGCTGATTCCAAGGCAGACCAGACTATAACAGTCACTTAGAATCATAGAATCATAGAATATCAGGGTTGAAAGGGACCTCAGGAGGTCATCTAGTCCAACCCCCTGCTCAAAGTAGGACCGATCCCCAATTAAATCATCCCAGCCAGGGCTTTGTCAAGCCTGACCTTAAAAACTTCTAAAGGAGATTCTACCACCTCCCTAGGTAACGCATTCCAGTGTTTCCCCACTCTCCTAGTGAAAAAGTTTTTCCTAATATCCAACCTAAATCTCCCCCACTGCAACTTGAGACCATTACTCCTTGTTCTGTCATCTGCTACCACTGAGAACAGTCGAGAGCCATCCTCTTTGGAACCCCCTTTCAGGTAGTTGAAAGCAGCTATCAAATCCCCCCTCATTCTTCTCTTCCGTAGACTAAACATCCCCTGTTCTCTCAGCCTCTCCTCATAACTCATGTGTTCCAGTCCCCTACTCATTTTTGTTGCCCTCCGCTGGACTCTTTCCAATTTCTCCACATCCTTCTTGTAGTATGGGGCCCAAAAGTGGACACAGTACTCCAGATGAGGCCTCACCAATGTCGAATAGAGGGGAACGATCACGTCCCTCGATCTGCTGGCAATGCCCCTACTTATACATCCCGAAATGCCATTGGCCTTCTTGGCAACAAGGGCACACTGTTGACTCATATCCAGCTTCTCGTCCACTGTAACCCCTAGGTCCTTTTCTGCAGAACTGCTGCCTAGCCATTCAGTCCCTATTCTGTAGCGGTGCATTGGATTCTTCTGTCCTAAGTGCAGGACTCTGCACTTGTCCTTGTTGAACCTCATCAGATTTGTTTTGGCCCAATCCTCTAATTTGTCTAGGTCCCCCTGTTTCCTATCCCTACCCTCCAGCATATCTATCTCTCCTCCCAGTTTAGTGTCATCTGCAAACTTGCTGAGGGTGCAATCCACACCATCCTCCAGATCATTTATGAAGATATTGAACAAAACTGGCCCCAGGACCCACCCTTGGGGCACTCCACTTGATACCTGCTGCCACTAGACATGGAGCCATTGATTACTACCCATTGAGCCCGACAATCTAGCCAGCTTTCTATCCACCTTATAGTCCATTCATCCAGCCCATACTTCTTTAACTTGCTGGCAAGAATACCGTGGGAGACAGTGTCAAAAGCTTTGCTAAAGTCAAGGAACAACACGTCCACTGCTTTCCCTTCATCCACAGAACCAGTTATCTCGTCACAGAAGGCAATTAGATTAGTCAGGCATGACTTGCCCTTGGTGAATCCATGCTGACTGTTCCTGATCACTTTCCTCTCCTCTAAGTGCTTCAGAATTGATTCCTTGAGGACCTGCTCCATGATTTTTCCAGGGACTGAGGTGAGGCTGACTGGCCTGTAGTTCCCAGGATCCTTCTTCTTCCCTTTTTTAAAGATGGGCACTATATTAGCCTTTTTCCAGTCGTCCGGGACTTCCCCCGATCGCCATGAGTTGTCAAAGATAATGGCCAATGGCTCTGCAATCACATCCCCCAACTCCTTTAGCACTCTCAGATGCAGCACAACCGGGCCCATGGACTTGTGCTCGTCCAGCTTTTCTAAATAGTCCCGAACCACTTCTTTCTCCACAGAGGGCTGGTCACCTCCTCCCCATGCTGTGCTGCCCAGTGCAGTAGTCTGGGAGCTGACCTTGTTCGTGAAGACAGAGGCAAAAAAAGCATTGAGTACATTAGCTTTTTCCACATCCTCTGTCACTAGGTTGCCTCCCTCATTCAGTAAGGGGTCCACACTTTCCTTGACTTTCTTCTTGTTGCTAACATACCTGAAGAAACCCTTCTTGTTACTCTTAACATCTCTTGCTAGCTGCAACTCCAGGTGTGATTTGGCCTTCCTGATTTCACTCCTGCATGCCCGAGCAATCTTTTTATACTCATCCCTGGTCATTTGTCCAGTCTTCCACATCTTGTAAGCTTCTTTTTTGTATTTAAGATCATCAAGGATTTCACTGTTAAGCCAAGCTGGTTGCCTGCCATATTTACTATTCTTTCTACACATCGGGATGGTTTGTCCCTGTAACCTCAATAAGGATTCTTTAAATTACAGCCAGCTCTCCTGGACTCCTTTCCCCCTCATGTTATTCTCCCAGGGGATCTTGCCCATCAGTTCCCTGAGGGAGTCAAAGTCTGCTTTTCTGAAGTCCAGGGTCTGTATTCTGCTGCTTTCCTTTCTTCCTTGTGTCAGGATCCTGAACTCGACCATCTCATGGTCACTGCCTCCCAGGTTCCCATCCACTTTAGCTTCCACGACTATTTCTTCCTGGTTTGTGAGCAGCAGGTTAAGAAGAGCTCTGCCCCTAGTGGGTTCCTCCAGCACTTGCACCAGGAAATTGTCCCCTACACTTTCCAAAAACTTCCTGGATTGTCTGTGCACCGCTGTATTGCTCTCCCAACAGATATCAGGGTGATTGAAGTCTCCCATGAGAACCAGGGCGTGTGATCTAGTAACTTCTGCGAGTTGCCGGAAGAAAGCCTCGTCCACCTCATCCCCCTGGTCCTGTGGTCTATAGTAGACTATACTATACTATAGACTCTGGTGGTCTATAGTAGACTATACTATAGTAGACTATACTATACCAGGTGGTCTATATAGACCACCTGGTCCGGTGGTCTATAGTAGACTATAATATAGTCCTGTGGTCTATAGTAGACTTGCTTATCAGAATAACCATTTTAGGATTCTGGCATTCATCAGACATTCCAAATGCCGTTAAACCATGCCAGCTTCCTTTTACTTTGCCTCCGAAGCAAAGAAATGAGCTTCCCGGTTGCGAGTAGACTGCATAAAAGTGTGGCCTGATACGATACCATGGATCTTTTATCAGCACCCATAGTAAACTCAGATTACTGACTCACTCACTAGGAAAGGGAGGATAATCCAGAGCACGACACTGCTTTG
The DNA here is from genome assembly GCF_965140285.1 of Lepidochelys kempii. Classification (NCBI taxonomy): domain Eukaryota; kingdom Metazoa; phylum Chordata; order Testudines; family Cheloniidae; genus Lepidochelys; species Lepidochelys kempii. The sequence continues at coordinate 143,008,130 of NC_136382.1, read as the reverse complement.
GAGGGCTCTTACAGACTGCAGAGGAGGGCATGTATGCTGCTAGTTTTGGATAACTGAAGAGTTTGTGGCAAGGAGTCAGAGCTCAGAGTATCATGACAAGAATAGAATGAGCACCCGAAGTCAGTCAAAATGGTTTTCCAGTCCTGTGAAAACTTTCAAGATTTCAGAACACTTTCCCACATAGGGACAAAGTAGGTATGTCTACACTGCCAACAAAACCCAACCAACCTGCAGCAGTGAGTCTCAAAACCTGAGTCAACTGACTCAGGCTTGCGGGGGTCTCTGGATCTCAGAGTCCGGGCTCCAACCCCAGTGGGAATGCCTACACTGATATTTTTAGCCCCTTAGTGTGAGTCCGAGTCAGTTGACCTGGGCTCTGCGACTTGCTGCTGCAGGTTCTTTTTTTACAGTGTAGATGTACCTGTCGTGAAAATTTTCAGCGAGAGAGACAGACACGCACACCAACCTCAGGATATCCAATAGTTGAGATTCAAGTACCTTATCTGCCTGATTTGGAGCAGGGATTTGGACTTTGGTTTCCTGCATCCCAGGTGAGTGCCCTGACCACTGGGCTGTCGAGTCAGTCTCTCTCTCTCTCTCTCTTCCAATGAATATTTATTTATATAAAGTGGAACTGCTGCAACAGTCGAGTGGAGAGAGAATGTAGAGGAACCACGCCTTCTCTCCATGTCCTCTGAGCCTCAACCCTAGGGAGCTCTGTGAAGGTGCTTCCATGATGGTGTTGGGCGTAGGGTGGAACAAATCACCTAGATGCATCTCTTACAGGAAGGTGGGGCCTCTTTTGGTTTTAGTTACATACACCATATGATAAATTAAGCATATATATAGTGTCTCACAGCAGGTTTGGTGTATTTAAACTTAACAAGAATTTGAATCATGTAGTAATTGCACATTTTTGTGCATTTGAAATATCATTCTGATTATTCTTGGTGCGTATGTTTTAAATAGATTCCGATGTGGATAAGTTGTAGTTGTAATAACATATATACTATAAATGATCATTTTGTCATGACACTGCTTCTACAGTGACATTCCACAATGTGGTTACTCTGCCTCCTCCCTGAATAATTTGTGTTTGTTAGTCATTGAATACTGCTGTCTGTTATTTGCTATTCATACAAAAAACCCACAATTTTATAACATTTATAACAAAAAAAAATTTATAACAAAAATATTTTTTACATCCCTGCTTTGGAGTAAGGTCCAACAAAATGCATCTCTAGCAAACAGAGGATTCGCCAAAATATTTCAGTCACTTTCTGTTATGTTCATTCCCTGTGAAGCACCTGGTATTGGCCTCTGTCGGAAGACAGGATACTGGGCTAGATGGACCTTTGGCCATTCTTATGTTCCCCAATTCTACTGAAATAGTTTTTTTTTATCAAAAGCTGTGTAAGGATAAAAATTATGCCAGGAAAACACAGACATAGTTAAGAAAGGTTAGTACCGTAATTGTGATACAAAACTAATTAGATACCTGTTTGGAATGCACTTGGAAATCTTGGCTGCATAGGAAAGATAACATGGATAAGTATATTATCTCACAGCTTCTTAATAATCTCAGACTTTTTCTGGCCTGTGTCCTATTCTCCCCCCTTCGCTTTTAATCTCCCACCCCTTTAACACTATCTCTTGATGATGACTGATAGACTACATTTATGCTTCGGTCATATATGCAAGATAACACAAATCAAATTTTGATATTTTTCCTGATAGTCAAACTTTCTGGGCGTTTCCTGTATTATCATAAATCTATGTTTGTAGAGTCATTTTGGTGAAACAGAAAATGTAATATGCAGATAATTAAAACAGTCATTTCTTGGGTTTCAGGAAGGGATTCCCAACTAGTAATATACAAATCTTAAGAATATTTCTTTTAAGGATCCAGCAAGGGAAAGCTCGAAGTGCTTTTAAAAAAATACCCTAAGGAAAATCCACAAAATACACAATGAAGGGCTTGCACATTACCACAGTAATAGTAATTAATTAATAATTTCCCCATAATAATAATAAACCATAATAATCCCAATATGACCACTTTGTCCTTCACCCCACCCCAGATCCAAAAACTTGAGACATAAGAATATAAGAACGGCGATACTGGGTCAGACCAATGGTCCATCTGGACCAGTCTAGACAAAAGATTAATGGCCCGATTGCCAAATACACAATTGCAGCTGACTCTGCATGCAGACCCCTGCGTGGGCGCGGTTGTTGACAGGATCGAGGCCTAACTTTACAGTGTGCCTGAAGGTTAGTGTGTCTGACCTCTGCTGGGTCAAGGGAAGGAGTGTGTTCCAGAATCAAGGACTCCTGATGGAAAGCGTCCTTCCAGTGGTGCCCTGGCTTTAAACCAGAAGGCTTCTAGCTGGGATGCCATCTCTTAGATAGCTAGCTCTTCAGCCATTTAAAGTTTTAAAAGTTAAAATGAACACCTTAAACACCATCTGGAAAGTAGTACACAGCTAGAAATGTCATACAGATGATAGGTTTATTGTGCTGTCAGTGTTCAGCAATGCTTAATAGTTAAGAATACTGCTGCCTGCTTAACTTCAAATTCCACCCGGTCTGTAGTTTTAGCTGTGGTTGGAGTATGTTACAATTGTCTAGTCCTGATGTGACAAAGGCATGGATAATATTTCTGAGGATCATATCCATAATAAAACAGGTTTTACTCTTCTCGCCAGGTGCTGATCAGAAAAAGGTGCTCTTGGCCATAGTTGCTTGCTGAACATGTAAGAGCACCTCAGCTCTAATAAAACTTTTACCAAAACAACTAGTCTTGATTTAAACACTCCAAGTGATGGAGAATTTACCACAGCCCATGGTCATTTGTTCCAATGGCTAAATACCAAGGATGCTACTGAAACCCTCAGCCTCAGCTTTCTCCTGAGGTTGGCTTTTGTGAGGGTTTTTCCCCACAGGGCCTGTCTGGCCTTGCATCTAGATTCCTCTGCTTCAGAAAGAGATGCCAACACTTGTAATGGCTTGTTACGTTGTGTAACGAATCATGGATTTACTGATAACCAGCACTGCTGATATAATCATCAACAACTGTTCTGGTTGCTTCCCTCAATTTACTAGCTTTGCCTGTTATGTCTGAATCAGTCCGCAGCCAGATGGATCTTGTCCAGCTTCCAATCACATTCGTATACTGAGTCACCAATTTTAATGAATCAACCAGGTCTGATTTATAGATTTTTAATGCCGGAAGGGACTGTAATTATCATCTCATCTGCCCTCCTGCATAACAGTCTGATGGGTTGGAAGTGAAGAGCTGGAAGCGAAGAGCTGCCTGTGTCTCCTTTCAAACCCTCCTACTAGTTTTCCATGCTTGTTGAACAGAAGGAGTGTCACAACCAGGCAGTATGCTATCTGAAAGAGTCCTTCAGGGAAGATGAACAATTACCCACAATTACCCTCTGGGACTTCTCACAAAGAAAGGAGCAGGGTCTCTCAAGAGCAAATCTGTTCACCCTCTTCTAGGGACTGTAGACATGTCAACAATAATGCATTCTCGATTACATACTTGACTTAACATTTCCTTTAAGATATTTCTTCTATATGGATCTGAATTGGCTCCATTTGTTCTTTTATTCAAGTTCTTGAGTAAAACATTAATCTTTTGTCTTATGTTCTGCAGACCCCTCACAGAGGGATATACAAGACTTTCAAGACAACTTTTTTTTTTTTTTTTTTTTTTTAAAGATTGATTCCAGGTACATTCTACTTTGTTACCTTTTCATCCACTAAATTTGTGGTGAGTGGGAAGAAAGCCGGAGGGTCAGCTATTGCCATATATTTGGAAACGTCACAACATGAACTTTTCCTATGAAACAACAATGGGATATTTCCTTAAGTGATCTAAATTAAATATAGATCACTTCACTTGACTTCTCGGACACGTAAAGTCTTAACACCTCTGTAGATTTATCTCTCTCCTTAAAGGCCACATTTCCATAACTACAGGTTTCAGAGGAACAGCCGTGTTAGTCTGTATTCGCAAAAAGAAAAGGAGTACTTGTGGCACCTTAGAGACTAACCAATTTATTTGAGCATGAGCTTTCGTGAGCTACAGCTCACTTCATCAGATGTTTACCGTGGAAACTGCAGCAGACTTTATATACACACAGAAATCATGAAACAATACCTCCTCCCACCCCACTGTCCTGCTGGTAATAGCTTATCTAAAGTGATCAACAGGTGGGCCATTTCCAGCACAAATCCAGGTTTTCTCACCCTCCACCCCCCCACACAAATTCACTCTCCTGCTGGTGCTAGCCCATCCAAAGTGACAACTCTTTACATAATCAAGTCGGGCTATTTCCTGCATAGATCAAGGTTTTCTCACATCCCCCCCACCCCCATACACACACAAACTCACTCTCCTGCTGGTAATAGCTCATCTAAACTGACCATTCTCCAGGTTTAAATCCAAGTTAAACCAGAACATCTGGGGGGGGGGGGGGGTAGGAAAAAACAAGAGGAAACAGGCTACCTTGCATAATGACTTAGCCACTCCCAGTCTCTATTTAAGCCTAAATTAATAGTATCCAATTTGCAAATGAATTCCAATTCAGCAGTTTCTCGCTGGAGTCTGGATTTGAAGTTTTTTTGTTTTAAGATAGCGACCTTCATGTCTGTGATTGCGTGACCAGAGAGATTGAAGTGTTCTCCGACTGGTTTATGAATGTTATAATTCTTGACATCTGATTTGTGTCCATTTATTCTTTTACGTAGAGACTGTCCAGTTTGACCAATGTACATGGCAGAGGGGCATTGCTGGCACATGATGGCATAGATCACATTGGTGGATGTGCAGGTGTCCACCAATGTGATCTATGCCATCATGTGCCAGAAATGCCCCTCTGCCATGTACATTGGTCAAACTGGACAGTCTCTACGTAAAAGAATAAATGGACACAAATCAGATGTCAAGAATTATAACATTCATAAACCAGTCGGAGAACACTTCAATCTCTCTGGTCACGCAATCACAGACATGAAGGTCGCTATCTTAAAACAAAAAAACTTCAAATCCAGACTCCAGCGAGAAACTGCTGAATTGGAATTCATTTGCAAATTGGATACTATTAATTTAGGCTTAAATAGAGACTGGGAGTGGCTAAGTCATTATGCAAGGTAGCCTGTTTCCTCTTGTTTTTTCCTACCCCCCCCCCCCCCAGATGTTCTGGTTTAACTTGGATTTAAACCTGGAGAATGGTCAGTTTAGATGAGCTATTACCAGCAGGAGAGTGAGTTTGTGTGTGTATGGGGGTGGGGGGGATGTGAGAAAACCTTGATCTATGCAGGAAATAGCCCGACTTGATTATGTAAAGAGTTGTCACTTTGGATGGGCTAGCACCAGCAGGAGAGTGAATTTGTGTGGGGGGGTGGAGGGTGAGAAAACCTGGATTTGTGCTGGAAATGGCCCACCTGTTGATCACTTTAGATAAGCTATTACCAGCAGGACAGTGGGGTGGGAGGAGGTATTGTTTCATGATTTCTGTGTGTATATAAAGTCTGCTGCAGTTTCCACGGTAAACATCTGATGAAGTGAGCTGTAGCTCACGAAAGCTCATGCTCAAATAAATTGGTTAGTCTCTAAGGTGCCACAAGTACTCCTTTTCTATTTCCATAACTGTGAACCCAGCCACAAGAGAAAATTAATCTTTTTCATCACTCTCTGTCTCAGCTCCATGTGTTTCAGGTTACATTTTGTCCAAAAAGTATTTCCTTCCTCCTAAAAGATATATGCCTTCGACTGTTGCTTTTACTTATACCAAAATTGCAGTTTAGCAAGATACAGGCTGCCTGTCTCCATGCTGTTCCTTGCAGACGTTTTCTTAATTCCTGCTAGTTCTTTAATCCTTTTACGTTTATTTTGGGTAATGTCAGTGAACTGAGGCATTCTTTTCCCCCTCATGTCAGATTCCTTGTTGCTTGTGTGCGAGCTTTAGGAATCGCTATGACATTTTGTAGGTACCGTTTCTTTATAAAAGGAATCCACCCCCATGTTAGTATTTGTTCTACAAATCTAAATATAATTACATACAAAAAAACTAAGTTGAAAGAATGCTATATAGATTGCAAAGTCAAGCACCATATAGCTGGGAAATGCCAGATTTATGGTTGTCCTCACATCCTTAATTTTGCCCCCTTGTGCATGTTAAATTAGGCAGAGTTCCTGTGAAAAAAGTGGTATGTGAATATGAAACTTGTATATTTTTAAAAATATGCCATTCCACTAATGCCCCAAATGTAGAACCCACAATTGTAACAACAGAATGCAATAACTGGTTTAAAAAACCCAAGGAATATCTGACACATTTCAAATTCTGTAAAGAATATATTTACCTTCAGGAACTCTATAATACAATTAGTATTTTTTGAGAATTTGAAAATCTTCCAGATTACTGAAGAACAAAAAATGTAGCTTGAAGCAGTAGATGAAGTTCAAAATTCTGTAAGAGATCTTCTATGTGGTAAATTTCCAGAGCTGGGATTGCTTTAGAAGTGAATTCTTTAAATCTTTTTTAAAAAATTTCTAATACCTTCAATACTTCAGATATTCCATCACTCTCCTAAACAGGGAAAATAGCCCAATTCCTGTTTTGAAACCACTAGGGAGAAGTGTAGTAGAGGGGGATTCCAGATGATTGTAGATCATACCAGTCAATTCTAACAAAAGTCTTTTCAAGGAGTGACTGTCCCTAGCTCTTCCACTAAGTGTAGCACAGTTAAGTATTTGCAGCAAAACCTCTGCCCTCTCCACCCTGTGCATGAATACTAGCAGTATTCAATAATATTTAGCAGTTTCAGATATCACTTACTATTGGCTGAATATATACTTTTAAATAACATTACATGAGTAAGTGCAGCATCCTGTACCTCTAGTACATATAGTACCAGGCAAACAGAATTCATGAAAGTCATTTATATACAAGATGCACAGTGATTGATGTAAGGGCATTTTACAAGGATGTATGTAGGAAAAATGGTATAATGTGTTATATCTGAGAAACAGTATGTGATCATGTAATTAAAGACTGTTGCAATGCATATGCGCAAGCGGGCAGAATTAAAGTTGCATAACAATCTTAACTTGGTATTTCCTGATGTTTGAGTGCTTAACCATGCAGCCTTAATGTTTCTCTAACTTATTTCTTGGGTGGAATTTTTTAGCTTTAAAAATGAAAGAAAATAAGCTACACACCACTGGGATGTCCTGTCCCATAGAATCATAGAATATCAGGGTTGGAAGGGACCCCAGAAGGTCATCTAGTCCAACCCCCTGCTCGAAGCAGGACCAATTCCCAGTTAAATCATCCCAGCCAGGGCTTTGTCAAGCCTGACCTTAAAAACCTCTAAGGAAGGAGATTCTACCACCTCCCTAGGTAACGCATTCCAGTGTTTCACCACCCTCTTAGTGAAAAAGTTTTTCCTAATATCCAATCTAAACCTCCCCCACTGCAACTTGAGACCATTACTCCTCGTTCTGTCATCTGCTACCATTGAGAACAGTCTAGAGCCATCCTCTTTGGAACCCCCTTTCAGGTAGTTGAAAGCAGCTATCAAATCCCCCCTCATTCTTCTCTTCTGCAGGCTAAACAATCCCAGCTCCCTCAGCCTCTCCTCATAACTCATGTGTTCCAGACCCCTAATCATTTTTGTTGCCCTTCGCTGGACTCTCTCCAATTTATCCACATCCTTCTTGAAGTGTGGGGCCCAAAACTGCACACAGTACTCCAGATGAGGCCTCACCAATGTCGAATAGAGGGGAACGATCACGTCCCTCGATCTGCTCGCTATGCCCCTACTTATACATCCCAAAATGCCATTGGCCTTCTTGGCAACAAGGGCACACTGCTGACTCATATCCAGCTTCTCGTCCACTGTCACCCCTAGGTCCTTTTCTGCAGAACTGCTGCCTAGCCATTCGGTCCCTAGTCTGTAGCTGTGCATTGGGTTCTTCCGTCCTAAGTGCAGGACCCTGCACTTATCCTTATTGAACCTCATCAGATTCCTTTTGGCCCAATCTTCCAATTGGTCTAGGTCCTTCTGTATCCTATCCCTCCCCTCCAGCGTATCTACCACTCCTCCCAGTTTAGTATCATCCGCAAATTTGCTGAGAGTGCAATCCACACCATCCTCCAGATCATTTATGAAGATATTGAATAAAACCGGCCCCAGGACCGACCCTTGGGGCACTCCACTTGATACCGGCTGCCAACTAGACATGGAGCCATTGATCACTACCCGTTGAGCCCGACAATTTAGCCAGCTTTCTACCCACCTTATAGTGCATTCATCCAGCCCATACTTCCTTAACTTGCTGACAAGAATACTATGGGAGACCGTGTCAAAAGCTTTGCTAAAGTCAAGAAACAATACATCCACTGCTTTCCCTTCATCCACAGAACCAGTAATCTCATCATAAAAGGCGATTAGATTAGTCAGGCATGACCTTCCCTTGGTGAATCCATGCTGGCTGTTCCTGATCACTTTCCTCTCATGCAAGTGCTTCAGGATTGATTCTTTGAGGACCTGCTCCATGATTTTTCCAGGGACTGAGGTGAGGCTGACTGGCCTGTAGTTCCCAGGATCTTCCTTCTTCCCTTTTTTAAAGATTGGCACTACATTAGCCTTTTTCCAGTCATCCGGGACTTCCCCGGTTCGCCACGAGTTTTCAAAGATAATGGCCAGTGGCTCTGCAATCACAGCCGCCAATTCCTTCAGCACTCTCGGATGCAACTCGTCCGGCCCCATGGACTTGTGCACGTCCAGCTTTTCTAAATAGTCCCTAACCGCCTCTATCTCCACAGAGGGCTGGCCATCTCTTCCGCATTTTGTGATGCCCAGCGCAGCAGTCTGGGAGCTGACCTTGTTAGTGAAAACAGAGGCAAAAAAAGCATTGAGTACATTAGCTTTTTCCACATCCTCTGTCACTAGGTTGCCTCCCTCATTCAGTAAGGGGCCCACACATTCCTTGGCTTTCTTCTTGTTGCCAACATACCTGAAGAAACCCTTCTTGTTACTCTTGACATCTCTGGCTAGCTGCAGCTCCAGGTGCGATTTGGCCCTCCTGATAACATTCCTACATGCCCGAGCAATATTTTTATACTCTTCCCTGGTCATATGTCCAACCTTCCACTTCTTGTAAGCTTCTTTTTTATGTTTAAGATCCGCTAGGATTTCACCATTAAGCCAAGTTGGTCGCCTGCCATATTTACTATTCTTTCGACTCATCGGGATGGTTTGTCCCTGTAACCTCAACAGGGATTCCTTGAAATACAGCCGGCTCTCCTGGACTCCTTTCCCCTTCATGTTAGTCCCCCGGGGATCCTAAGCATCCGTTCCCTGAGGGAGTCGAAGTCTGCTTTCCTGAAGTCCAGGGTCCGTATCCTGCTGCTTACCTTTGTTCCCTGCGTCAGGATCCTGAACTCAACCAACTCATGGTCACTGCCTCCCAGATTCCCATCCACTTTTGCTTCCCCCACTAATTCTACCCGGTTTGTGAGCAGCAGGTCAAGAAAAGCACCCCCCCTAGTTGGCTCCTCTAGCACTTGCGCCAGGAAATTGTCCCCTACGCTTTCCAAAAACTTCCTGGATTGTCTATGCACCGCTGTATTGCTCTCCCAGCAGATATCAGGAAAATTAAAGTCACCCATGAGAATCAGGGCATGCGATCTAGTAGCTTCCGTGAGCTGCCGGAAGAAAGCCTCATCCACCTCATCCCCCTGGTCCGGTGGTCGATAGCAGACTCCCACCACTACATCACTCTTGTTGCACACACTTCTAAACTTAATCCAGAGACACTCAGGTTTTTCTGCAGTTTCGTACCGGAGCTCTGAGCAGTCATATGCTTTACCATATGCTTTACCAGTTGCTTAGGAAGAAACCGCTTACCAGAGCACTTTGTCTGCCACACACTTCTGTTCTTCAAGATACACAGACAGTGGCAAGAGCAGAGCCTTGGAAAGCCCTTGCATCAGTCCCTGTACACTTAGAAGATGTGCAAGGAATGAGGCATGTCTCCAAAGAGAGTTTTTGCCTCATTCACTGCACACTTTACAAGATTCACAAGGGGTGAAGTGAGGGCTCTTGGGGTATGTCTACACTATGAAATTAGATCGAATTTATAGAAGTTGATTTTTATAGAAGCGATTTTATACAGTCAATTGTGTGAGTTCCCACTAAGCTCATTAAGTCGGTGGAGTGCGTCCACAGTACCGAGGCTAGCGTCGACTTTCGGAGCGTTGCACTGTGGCTAGCTATCCCATAGTTTCCGCAGTCTCTGCCGCCCATTGGAATTCTGGGTTAAGCTCCCAATGCCTGATGGGGCAAAAACATTGTCGCAGGTGGCTTTGGGTACATGTCATCAGGCCCTCCCTCCCTCCATGAAAGCAATGGCAGACAATCATTTTGCACCTTTATTCCATGCGGACTCCATACTGCTTTCAGCAGACGGTGCAGTAGACGTGCTAACCATAGTCATCCACCGCTTCCGCTGCAACTCTGCTCTCCTGAAGATGCCATACCATGGCAAGTGTGGAGTCCGCTCAGATCACCACAGCAGTTATCAGCATTGTAAACACCTTGCGCATTGTCCTGCAGTATGTGCAGAACCAGAACCTGCAAAAGCAGGCGAGAAGGCGACGTCAGTGTGGTGACGAGAGTGATGATGGACACAAACTTCTCACAAAGCACGGTCCCTGGCAGTTTGAACATTCTGGTGGCAATGGGGCAGGCTCATGCCGTGGAACGCCGATTCTGGGCCCGGGAAACAAGCGAGGACTGGTGGAACCTCATAGTGTTGCAGGTCTTGGATGGCTGTGAAACTTCCGCATGCGTAAGGGCACTTCCATGGAACTTTGTGACTTGCTTTCCCCTGCCCTGAAGCGCAAGAATACCAAGATGAGAGCAGCCCTCACAGCTCACAAGTGAGTGGCGATAGCCCTGTGGAAGCTTGCAACGCCAGACAGCTACCGATCAGTCGGGAATCAATTTGGAGTGGGCAAGTCTACTGTGAAGGCTGCTGTGATCCAAGTAGCCAACACAATCACTGAGCTGCTGCTATCAAGGGTAGTGACTCTGGGAAATGTGCAGGTCATAGTGGATGGCTTAGCTGCGATGTGTCCCAAATTGTGGTGGGGTGATAGACGGAATGCATATCCCTATCTTGGGACTGGACCACCTTGGCAGCCAGTACATAAACCGCAAGGGGTACTTTTCAATGGTGCTGCAAGCATTGGTGGATCACAATGGATATTTCACTGACATCCATGTGGGATGGCCGGGAAAGGTACATGACACTCGCATCTTCAGGAACTCTGGTCTGTTTCAACAGCTGCAGGAAGGGATTTTCTTCCCAGACCAGAAAATAACCGTTGGGGATGTTGAAATGCCTATAGTTACCCTTGGTGACTCAGCCTACCCCTTAATGCCATGGCTCATGAAGCCATGCATAGGCACCCTGGACAGTAGTAAGGAGCAGTTCAACTATAGGCTGAGCAAGTGCAGAATGGTGGTAGAATGTGCATTTGGATGTTTAAAAGTGCGATGGCGCAGTTTACTGACTCGGTTAGACCTCAGCGAAACCAATATTCCCATTGTTATTTCTGCTTGCTGTGTGCTCCACAATATCTGTGAGAGTAAGGGGGAGACATTTATGGTGGGGTGGGAGGTTGAGGTAAATCACCTGGCCGCTGATTATGCGCAGCCAGACATCAAGGCGGTTAGAGGAGCACAGGAGGGTGTGGGGTGCGCATCAGAGAAGCTTTGAAAACCAGTTTCATGACTGGCCAGGCTACGATGTGACCGTTCTGTTTGTTTCTCCTTGATGAAAACCTGCCCCCTTGGTTCACTCTACTCCCCTGTAAGCCAACCGATCTCCCCCCTTCGATCACCGCTTGCAGAGGCAATAAAGTCATTGTTGTTTCAAAATCGTGCATCTGTATTAATTCATTACACAAATAGGGGGATAACTGCCAAGGTAGCCCAGGAGGGGTGGTGGAGGAGGGAAGGACAAGGCCACACAGCACTTTAAAACTTATTGAATGCCACCCTTCTGTTGCTTGGGCAGTCCCATAGGGTGGAGTGGTTGGGTGCCCGGAGTGCCCCCCCCCCCCTGCTCTTGGGCATCTGGGTGAGGAGGCTATGGAACTTGGGGAGGAGGGCAGGCGGTTATACAGGGGCTGCAGCAGTGGTCTGTGCTCCTGCTCTCTTTCCTGCAGCTCAACCATACGCTGGAGTATATCACTTTGATCTAACTGAAAGGTCTGAAAATATTGGTTGTAAAAATTCCTTTCTCTGTTTTCAGTTGCCCCCTACCCTTCCACATCTCTCTTCTACTCCCTAAAGAGATAGAAAGAGACGGAGAGGATCCCTCTTCCCTCTGGCTGTTCCTTCGGCCCTCCCTTCAGTTGCACTTGCTGCTGCTATTTCCATTTGACTGTGCGTTGGGACCTTGCTGGCCACCCTGTGATCCCTACCGCCAACCCATTCCCTGTGACTTCCACCATCCTCATACTTTTTATTGAAGATGTTTTGGTGGCTAACACTTTTGGGTGCATATTAGATGGGTCGTTGTTGTGATTAATCCAAACTTTGGGTACCCAGGGGTATGCAATGCACTGGGAATATGTAATACCAGAGCAGATAGATTTATGGGGAAAAAACAGATGATTGAAATCAGGTCTTGGGAGATAAATGACAATCTTTTTGTTTTTGTTAGTATATTGTCTGTGCACGCACAAACAAACAAACCAAATCAACAAACTGTGCCACTTTGAGCTGTCTATATTGGCTTTATTTCCTGTGGTTCATAAATAACTATTCTTAGAAATTTCTTGCCTGTTGTAAATTATGGACATGCTGTACGGATATCATATTCCAAGTAAACATGATCAATGACTTTGAATATAGTAGACACATCAAAGTATGTTCTCCACTTGAAACCTGATTTCTTTCTAAATCACAAATGAAGTGTAAGCCTGTTGAAAAATACAATTTCCTATTAGACTTCTAATGCATCCAATATAATGGAGAAATCCCGAGAGGTTTTAATGGCGGCACATATTACAAAAAATGCCAATCAACTATCAAATGCATATTATTTTTGGGTAAAGATCTAATGTTTAATTATATCAGAGCTGAATTGACAGTGTTCAATTAACTTGTTATAGGGATAAAATAACTTTGATCACCGGGGATTAATTAAACAGTGTATGCCTCCTCCATGTGAGTGTTTGTTGAAGTCTAGCAATGGCATCACAGTTGTGACTTCCTATTTGAGGCCACATTTTTTCCTCCAATGACCGTAAAATCCCAAAGCCCTGAAAGATGGATTAAATGTCACACCAACATTTAATTTGCATGCTGCTAGCATATACTTTGTATTCAATAGATTTAAAATAAAAATTCAGAATACATATAGAGCTAATAACATTTCTCTGTTAATAAATTTTGTATCTGAGGCATTCTGACTGTTAAGCATCATAACAGATACATTTGTTTCATGTTGCTGCATTCATGCTACACAAACTGGGCATCTGGTGTGGTGCTTGAGGTAGCATTGTGGTAGTTTACTGGCAGTGTGGTGTGCTAAGTCTGAGATTCTGTTATATTGTGAACTTTTGAGTCATAGTATTACAGTCATATTTTTTTCTGAAAGAGAAAAGAAATGGTCACCGAAGTGTTGGGAGGCGTGGTAAATCAAATGTGGAAATAATGATGGGTGTGTATCGGTCAAAAGCAGGACTAGCTTTAGGTGTCTTGATACCTTAGGTGATATCTTTTTGCTCCTGTGCTCTCTTGCAGAAACACTGGCAGGCGGGGTGTGTGTGTGTGTGTTTACGCATCATACACCTCTGTCTGTCTGTCTGTCTGTCTATCAATGGGAGATATAGAGATGTGGTATGATATACAGATTTTATCTGTGTTAAATTTGGGATGGTTGCATTGTTTCCAGGAGGTGAGGCCACTATAACAGTAGTTACAAGAAAAGCTGGTCAACATTTTTTGGGTAGTTTTTCCAACAAAAAATGACGTTTTGACCAGAACAAAACTTTTTGTGGGGGGAAAAATAATTTTAGTAGATATTTTTCAGTGTTTTGACCCAATAATTTCTAAACAATTTTCATTTTGGAATTTTTTTAAGGTTCTTGGTTTTTGGCGCGCTCGCACCCCTTACTGTGTCTCAACATTTTTCACTGGAAGAAGGGAGGGGAAAGTAAAACACTGAGAGACAATGGCTCTTTTTCCCATTTGGCAATGCTCTATCTGCTTTGCACAGTGGTAGATTTAGCAATAGGGTAAATTTTTAAAAAGTGATTTATGAGCCTAAGTCCCATTGACTTTCAATGAGACTTAGGCCCCTAAATGCCAAGGTCACTTTTAAAAATGAAATTTAGGATCTTAAGTCATTTAGTCATTTTTGAAAAGTTTGCCCTTAGACTTTATGCTTATGCCATTTTCTCACCTTTTCCCCTTTTCCAGTGAAAAAATTTAAAAGGGAAATGGAAGCTGTTGACTTTAGTTTTCAATTCAGATTCATTTCACCTTTATTAAACTTAATGGCAGTTGAGTGGCTAACTTTCCAACCCTTGTGAAATTCTCATACTTTTAAAAGAAATGCTAGAAAAATAAAATAGGACAGAATTTGAAATCTCCACCCTTGGCTTAGGAGCACCTCTGTCTTTTATTATCACAGTGTTTTTAAGAGCTTTAAGAAATGCTGTTTTCTCCCAAAAACAAACACAACCCAACTACTCCCTCTCAAATATCTTAAAACAAATACTCCGCTAATAAAATTAAACACTATCTCTTTTACTTCTCTCAAAAAACTTAGATTCCACCCTATAGCTTGGAGAATCCTGTGGTCTCATTCAAACTGTTTAGCCACCCAGTCAGAAACTTCTCGCCTTTCTTTTCAGGGAGTTACTTATTTAGAGAAGGGTTAGACAAAGCTCTAAAGGACTTTTTGAATCTCAACTTTTTACTCAAAGAATCCTCCTCATCCAGTGACTGTTTTTTTACTACAAATACAGAGGCTCAAGATTTAATTAAATGAAAAAAGGGACCCTGTCAGGCTGCCTAATGAACGTTTTATTAATATGTAAAGGAAATTAAAAGAGATTAAAACACTTGTGTGGAAAGAGGCTTTTGTTCACGTTGTTGGTGTTTTTGCTTTCATTAGTGTTTTTACAGTTCCCCAAAGTTTGTTAGGACCTTAATCTAATAAACAGGTCCATGCACCAAAGAATTTACAATCTGAGGGCCTCATTCTTCACTGCCGTCCATATTGTACTGTCATTAACACCTGTGCAGAGCAGAAGTAGAACGTTATTAAATCAAAATGGCAGTGTTTCACACCCACTCTGCACAGGTGGCTATATAAGATGCAAGTCAGTGGAGACTCAGGGTCTGCATTGAAGCAAATGGAGGTAAAAAAAAAGGGGGGGGGGATGTGTGTCAGAAATGAGATAGAATAATGACTCTAGTATAAGATAAATCATGTTAGGTATGTGCACATTTTGAGTCTGGATTGTATGTTTGTTTTGTGGGAAGTTAATTTTTAGGAAGGATTTGAATAAATTTAAAGATACTGAAATTATTAAAAAGAAAAGGAGTACTTGTGGCACCTTAGAGACTAACAAATTTATTTGAGCATAAGCTTTCGTGAGCTACAGATGGAAATTAAGATTAGTTCAAACTAATATGTAAGGAAGCAATAGTTATACAGATAAAGTCTTTCAAGTTTCTGTCTTAGCTTTGTTTTTGATGTTGTTGTTGCACAATAGGTGTACAGCATTGGCTGCAAGTAGAAATCTATCTTCCAGCCCTGTCCTCTTTTACCCATGAAGTGTCACATAATTATACCAAAGTTTAAGGATATTTGACTCTAAAGGAAAAAAAAATCTTTGTGTCCAAAGTTCATTGTGAGGAAGATTATAAACAATAATATACTGGAGACATGACAATATATTTTACCTAGTTGTCTAGGATTTTTGTTGTTGTAGGACCC
The DNA here is from genome assembly GCF_965140285.1 of Lepidochelys kempii. Lineage (NCBI taxonomy): Eukaryota > Metazoa > Chordata > Testudines > Cheloniidae > Lepidochelys > Lepidochelys kempii. Next base: position 142,992,082 of record NC_136382.1, on the reverse strand, counting down.
CTCTGATAAACTTTGGTTATGAAGTTTGGCAAGAACACCTATTGACATAAGTTGATTCTTTTATCAAGATGCTGTACATGCCAATGAAAAGAATAACACCAGCTTTTCCTTCCTTAGTTGTCTTCCAACAATTGCTCAGCTGCACGTCAGGCCTTTTGACATGGCCTGTTAAATCTGATTACCCATTCAAAACTCAGTGTGGGCACACACAGGTTTGGTAAACGTGCTGAATAGGCATCTCCATTACTTTCCATGAGGACCATGCCTCTTTACAACTGACTTTAGACAGAATACAAGTGATGTGATTTCTGTCAATAGGGAATTTTTACCAACTGATTCATTGTATGTCTGAATTTACTTGCTGTAGTTTTGAAATAAATGATTTTATTGGTAACATAGTTGTGCTTACTTGTTTACGCAAGAGGGCAACCATTTCTAGAAGATGCTGTATTTTATTATGTAAAGTTTTCTTAAGTGTTCTCATGCTCAAATTCATGTTCTTTTGAAAATAGAGTATATATTTTATTTCTAGTATCTGTCATGTTACAGTATTTCGTAGATATTAGAAGTATGTTGTCTTTTCTGTTGGTCTTTGTATTGAATACTTCATCCCCCTTGCCCCCATAAAAATATTAATATTGGAAGGAAAAAGAGAACATTTGGAATACTGTAACTTGTTTTGGGGGATAGAAGCTGTGGGATTATATAGCTTTCATACGTGTTACTTGTGGCTGCTGCAGCATCCATGTCTGTGTCTGTGGTGATTGTCGGGGGAAGTCTGTTGGATCTATTTAGTCAAATATGCACTGATCTCATCCCCCATCCTGTCCATATTGGGTCACAAGGAATGCATCTTCTGTGTAGTAGTTCAGAATTGGAGGGAGGGTTTACCAATTTTGGGGTCTGTCATCATAGTTCTTAATTTCTCTGAGGCCCCTGGAGGAATGATGTTGACTCCTGCATACCCCTCTCGCCTGCACTTGTTCTGTGGAGCAGCCAGCCACACTAGATCCCTGTCTGCTGCCTGCCATTTTGCATCCAATTCTTCCCTAGCCTGCCCCGCCAGCCATTCTCTCCCTAGGAATCCTTTCTTCCTGCCATTTGCATCACCCTGCCACCCACCCAGCTCCCTATGGAAGATGGTGGGGGGATGATCTTCCTCTAAAGCATGGTGACCAGCTCTGTAGCAACATTACACTTACATTTTGTATTCCCTCTTGTTGTCCCTAAATATTCAGTTCCCTTCAAAGTCCCCAGTGAATTCCTATACCAGATTAGTGTACATGACTTGTTTTCCTTATTAGCTGTGCTCTAAACTGAGTATTTAAAAGTTGATTGATGTAGATTTTTTCCTGCTTGCCATTTTTTATTCTCATGAATTGCCCACCTAACGGTTATTGTCTGAAAAATGGCGTAAGCCATTGTAGTTTGTGTGTGTTGCTGTCTTGCTGCTAAAAATATATGCTGCATAACTGCTGGAAATCCATTGTGTATTGCAATATTGAGATCAGAACAGGCTCTTTGAGTAGATATAAACTGGCATGACTCAAAAAGAGATCTGCAATTTTTTTTTTAAAGTCTTGTTATGACTGTGGTGAGGGATTAGTGAAACTACATCAGCTATTTTGCTGCTCTTCATTTACTTTCTGTTTAATACTGGGGGGGGGGGGAGAAAAATAGGATAGATAACTAAAATTTAATGAATTGTATTGTTGAATATTTTTAACCTAACAAAGAGATGTAAATAAAACTTGACAATTTGAGTTGTGATGAATGGCAGTGAGGGGAAAAATGCTTTTTAAGGTACAGTACTGTTGAGAGACATTCAGAGGCCTCTGCAAATCAATGCTGAGAGTGACTGACTCATATATCAATTGTGACTTTGCACCAGCTTGAGTGTAATGAGAGCTTCAGTAATTTGGCTTTGTTACGGTTGAATGCTGCTTCTGGGTGAAATTTCATGAGTACATTAAAAGTGAGAATTGGCTTTTTCAACCTCTTATATCTTAGGAGACAGAACTGCGTAATTTTTTTTTGTTTTATAGTAATAGTAGCCCTAAAAATAGGACTTGCTTGCTTTGGAAACAGGCATACTGTATTTCTACACACATGTGAAAACAAGTACGTGAACTGTTCTGTAGACATTTGTTCCATTCAATTCTTTTAAAAAACTTTTCGTTTTCAGAGATTTTCCAGTAGAGTGTGTAGAAAAATTAGATCCTTGAAATTTATTGTTGCAGGCTATGGTCTATCAATGCACTTTAAGTAGAATACAGATGTTTTAATTTTTTTTCCATTTCTCTATCTCTTCTGGCCTTCTCTTTTGTTTGTTCACTACTACTTCGTTTACTTTAAAAAGTAGCTCACCTAGACAGTAGCTTGATCTCCTTTGTTTATAATGACAGGTTTCAGAGTAGCAGCCGTGTTAGTCTGTATTTGCATCTATTGCATTAGATGAAGTGAGCTGTAGCTCACGAAAGCTTATGCTCAAATAAATTGGTTAGTCTCTAAGGTGCCACAAGTACTCCTTTTCTTTTTGTTCATAATCGCATCACATTTAAGGTGCTATAGCCTCTACTACAACAAAGTGAAAAACGTGCTTCCTCTTTTATTGCTGATAAAACAGCAGCTCTATTTTGTGCTGAAATTCCTTCTTGACAACTGGGTTTTATGCTTTTTATTTTAAAAATGTGTTCTTAAGTTTTCCTATATTTTAACAATGCGTCATGGTAAGCTTAGAATAATGGTGATGTGTCTGTATCGTTATACTAAACTGAATATGTATTAGACCAAATGGTCATGCGAGAGCTGTGTTGCCAAGTCTGAGAGAGAGGTTGTACAGTCATGGATTGGCCGGGAAACCATGAGGAGGCTCCTAGGGTCATGGGATCTCCTTGCAGATTCTCAGGTTCTGTGGACTTTAGAGGATATGCTCACCACCCCTCAAGCCCTTCATTGAGGAGAATCCGGCTGGCCTCCTGTGACTTAACATCTGTAGAGTTCCTCATACAGTTTTTCTCCTCCCATGTTTGTTTTTTCTTCTGTGGAGGGAGAATATATAAGGCATCAATTTAAAATAACTGAGGGAGACCGTGTGACCCCTACAGTTTACTGCACCATCAATATGCTGATGACAGTCAGCCCTAAATTTCCTTAATGTGTGTTTGTATAGCTTTCCCCGCTATACTAACATCTGTGGGAAGATGGAGCCTGTATATAAGCAATTGGGTCAAACAAAATCCTTAAATGATGGAGGGGGTGATAATTGGGATGGCAAGGTGTTTTGAGTAACTGTTAGGGAGTTGAATCTTCTCCTTCCCCTGAAGGCATCTGCCCTCTGTCAAGACAGTGAGCAGTGTTGGTGTACTGCTGGTTTCATTGCTATTCCTAGGCACCCAGATAGCCCTTGTGGTTAGAAATGGTGGCTTCCATCTTCTGCTAGCCAACAAGTCGCACCCCCACCCACTTTGCTCAAGACCTGACTGTAGTGATTCATGATTGTCACTTCCAGGCTATGCTACTGTAATCCAAGATTGACCCCCAGGGACTGTATGGAAGCGGAAACGTGTCCATCATGCTGTGGCTTACCACTAGAGTGGGACAAAACAGAGACATGTTGTAATAGGGTATACTGGCCCTTAAGGAAAGAGGAATGGGGTGGGCAGAGCAGGGAACGGGTCCAAGCTACCATGTTTCAAGTAGCCCCAACTGTAGAAAAAGCCTTGGGGGCAGCAGGGACAGACATAGCGGGAGAGGAAGTGGTCCTGGGATAACACTGAGTGTCAGTGAGAAGAGACAACTGTCTCTGAAAGGCCCAGGGTCAGGAGCCTTATAGTTAAGAACTCCCTACCTCCTTTTCCAATCAATCAGTGAGTCCCCCAACCAATTAAAATAAATCCCTGGGGAAGAGCAGGACACAAGGCTCCCTGTTCTCATGGGGTGACCAAAGGGAGAGACTGCTCCGTCAGAAAAACTTCAGCTCCCTGGAAGGGAAAGGGGTGATCTGTGGCCCGGAAAGGAGAACGTGGAAGAGGAGCAGGAAGCCACTTCACCCAGAGGGGACAGTGAGAGGAAGAACTTTTGTTATCAAGGTTTGATTTAAAAATAATTTTGATTTTGAAAGACTTTGACAGCCAGACTAGGTGTAGCTGATGCCAGGAAACTTGTAGGAGCCACCAAGGAGTACAGTGGCTTTGGGCGGTAAGTCCATCACCACACTGCTACTTTGCATTGGTTCCCTATCCACTTAGGGATCCTCTGGTCCTTAACTTCAAACCCTGTAGAAAGCTGGAATCACCCTTTCCTGTGATTGTCTTTTTCTCTCTGTGCCCCGCTGAATCAGGTGGGTAAATATACACATAGTGACTGATGGTCCTCAATACAAATACCTTGGGGGTTGAGTATTTTCAGCAGAGGGCCCTAGGATTTAGAACTCACTACTATGGAAGATCAGGATGACCTGGAATCCTGATACCTTTACGGCACAATGCAAGAGTCACCTCTTAGTGCAGGCCTTTCCCCAGCAACTGAACTTCAGAATGACTGGCAACTTCCTCCCGGAAAATGACCAGCAAGGAATGATCTCACACAATAGAGCAGGGAAATTAAGGGAAAGGAGGAGAATTTTGGCCTCTTGAGGCAGCATCGGTGTGATTCTCACTTGTGTAGCAGGTGCCTACTTGCTACAATGGTAAAAATAGTAGTAGAAACACATAGATCGGATATGGCCCTAATTCAATCAAAATTGAGTCAGAAATTAGTGGTATAAAGAGCAACTGTCACTCCATTGCACCAGTATTCATCAGATTAAATTAAAACATCAATCATTTGGTATAACAGAAATAAAGTTAGTGTAATGGAACACTGTCACAGGATCAGTGCAGGGCTGTCAAGCTTTGACAGTTTGAATGAGGAAGACTGCAAAAAGTTATGAGTAAGATATAAAATTAGGTTCACTGAACACATTGCAAAACCTTTCCTCATCAGTGGGAGATGCTTTAAAACTGCCTTGAAATTAATTGTCCAAATGAGGGAATGGCCCCCCAAAAGAGTGAGATTTGGAAGGTTTCTAATTGTCTCTTTCTTTTAAGAATTAAATGGATCATCTTCACCTCATCAATTTTCCCACAAATGCCTTGTTGTTTGATTTTCAGTGAGGAACTATTATTCTGTGAGGATTTGAATTCCATTGACACTCCTTTAAACTAATTTTCAGTCTAGTCACTATCTTCTCAGCACTCAGGACATGCTTCCTCATTCATTTGAAGTGCTCTCATTTTGTTCAGGCTGGTGCATCGTGCAGTTCTCAGAATAGCGGGGATTCTCTTACATTAGTTGTTCTCCTAGATGGACGTTCCACTAATAATCCCATCAAGGGCATTTTCACTTTAAAGAGATATTCAGACCAGTAAATCTACAAAGAGACTTTATTTATAATAAATGAATCTAAATTGTCTAGACATCCATGCCACCTCACTGAAAACATTTGTATCACAAGAGGCATCAGTATGTATGAATTTATGATCCCTCAGCTCCCATACTTGTCATACTTTCAAATTATCTGATGGTTTAATTTGGGGCCATATCATATGACACCTTAACCTGCATATGGAAAGGACCTAAGTATCCAGGTTTTGCTTCTTTTGTATAGAAAGTGGCATTAGCTGCTTCCATGGTGCTGGACCCCGTGGAAGGCAGTCTATGAACTGGATTGTCTGCATGGGGGAAGGAGCACACAGTGATTAGAGCAGGGGAACAGGCATCATCCCCCCATGTTTCCAGCAGGACTTCCCCATGGAAAAGTAATGACAGGTTTCAGAGGAACAGCCGTGTTAGTCTGTATTCGCAAAAAGAAAAGGAGTACTTGTGGCACCTTAGAGACTAACCAATTTATTTGAGCATGAGCTTTCGTGAGCTACAGCTCACTTCATCAGATGTTTACCGTGGAAACTGCAGCAGACTTTATAAACACACAGAAATCATGAAACAATACCTCCTCCCACCCCACTGTCCTGCTCGTAATAGCTTATCTAAAGTGATCAACAGGTGGGCCATTTCCAGCCCACCTGTTGATCACTTTAGATAAGCTATTACGAGCAGGACAGTGGGGTGGGAGGAGGTATTGTTTCATGATTTCTGTGTGTTTATAAAGTCTGCTGCAGTTTCCACGGTAAACATCTGATGAAGTGAGCTGTAGCTCACGCAAGCTCATGCTCAAATAAATTGGTTAGTCTCTAAGGTGCCACAAGTACTCCTTTTCTTTATGGAAAAGTAATAGTGTCTTAGTATTGTTATTTATATCATTGAACATGTTCTGTAACTTCTTTGGAGCGATACTGGAAGGTGGATGCCTGCATTTCAGATGCCATTGCTCACCTTCATAAACTTATCTGTTATTCATTCTCCTAAAATAAATCGGGCAGAGTATACTAGCCCAGAACTGAAGTAGAGAAACGTGGACCAAGCTCAGGAAAACAAAGGAGTTGACTCATCCCTCTCCCCCCCCCCCCGCCCCCAGCCCTTGAAAAGCAGTGCTGAGGTCTGAAAACAAGCTTCTTGGCAGGAACCTATCTTTCATTTCATCAGTATGCAACTCTTCCATTTCTGTTCCCTAGTGTTTCATGACAGATTCATAAGAAAAACCAATGCTGCTGCTATGACTGCTCAGAAAGTGGAAAAAGTGACATTATCTAGAATTATATAGCAAAAATGCTTTCATGGAAGGAACCCATTATGTTGTTCAGTTTTCATTTTCTACCATGTGCTTTGCATTTTAAGCAGACCATGTCAGATTTAGTTTTGGAGCTTTATTTTTTTGTATTCAGCCTCCACCAGAGTAGAAGATTAATACACAAATTTTTTTTTCCCACTTGCTCTGTTTGCAGTGCTGAATATTACAATGCTGCTGTCGTTTGTTTCTTATTTTCGTGACCAGTGGCATAACTGCCAATTATTTTTATCTAGATAAATTTGTTGTTACCTACCATGAACATTTAGCTTCTCAGAAAGTTCTGTTACATTTTTTGGCCTTCAAACGCAAGAGCCATCTCTGGACATGCAATATTATTAGGTAAAAAAGGAAGAACAAAGCCAACCTTATTTGTTCTTTTAAAAATCATACAGTATTTCTTTACCATTTTTTCCATAATAACCACCCTAGTAAAGATTAAAGATCATGTAATATTAATCACACAAACTGTTTCTGCAGTTATAATTCATAAATAACACTAGCAATTAAATTCCAAAGAGTCTCTTGGCAGGCACAAGAAAAGCAAAGCTGTCTAATTCTGTAATATGGAGACTGCTGTCCTATGAGACAAGTCTGAGTGGAGATAACATGCATTTGGGACTGATATGGAGGTCACATCAGGAGAAATCTTTTAATTTAATTAAAAGTGTAATTAATGCTAGAGAGATTTCGTAACCTGTTACAGTTAGCTATAATGGACCTGCACTGTTTACAGGCCAAAAAGTAAATGAAATTTTAACGTTTAAAAGATGAAAAAAATCTTTTTTGCCAAGAAATTTATCTGATGGAGAAAGAATTAGAAAGAGATTAAATGTCACTCTGTTGGCAAGAATAAAATAGGCATTTCAAAACCTTGCCTTTAATAATGAAAAGTTAGTGATATAAAACTTTTCCCAGACAGGCTTGCATTCTGATAGACTTTTTGGATTTCCCATAGTAAAATGTTGTATATTATAGTGTAAAGAGAAAACCATAAATGGTGACACTGTGTTCAATTAGTTACATAATATTCCATCACAGCCAGTGCTTTCACTGGGCATTTTAAAAAGCAAATTCACAAACACTAGCTAAAATAGAACTAGAATAGTAGTAAGGTAATGCTTAGCACTTAATATTGCTCTACATTTTCGAAGTCCTGGACAAATATTAATCCTAATTAATAAAATAAGGTAACTGCCACAGGGCTTTAACAGAGAATATTAAATAAAGTGTCTTACACTGAAGATTTTCTTGATTGACAAATCCTCATTTCACCAGCTCCCAACCCAGGAAAGGGAGAGGGACAGGGCTTCAGCAGAGGAGGAGCTGCACTCCTTACTTTACACTGGTTCGGCACCTCTTTCTTGCTGAGATGATGCCAAGACACAGGCTTTTATGATGTCATTGGTTCAGTACCTCTAGCATCTGGGCTGATGTCAAGAGACCTCCACCATGGTTTCAGGGCAACTGTACCTCCCCTTAGTGGTTCAGTGAGGTCACTCATTCTCAGGCTTCGGGCTTCCTAAATATTACTGCATTTCTTACTTGGAGACCTGCCTCTCTCTCTTTCTCACTTTCTTGACTGGGGCATTTCCAGGCTGGAAAGTTCTCTGCCTTCGCTGTGTTATTCCCAGCAAAAGATAGACTACCTAAGCAGACCTGCTTGCTTCCTCTTCAGAGACTAATAACAGTGAACACTGCCCACGAGTTACACTACCCCAGAACTGGTGAGGTGGCAAAATTTGTAGACGATACAAAATTAGTCAAGAAAGTTAAGACCAAAGCAGACTGCAAAGGGTTACAAAGGGATCTCACGAAGCTGGGTGACTGGGCAACAAAATGGCAGATGAAATTCAATGTTGATAAATGCAAAGTAATGCACATTGGAAAACATAATCCCAACTGTATGTATACAAAATAATGGGAACTAAATTAGCTGTTGTCACTCAAAGAGATTTCGGAGTCATGTATAATTCTCTGAAAACATCTACTCAGTGTGCAGCAACAATCAAAAAAGCTCACAATGTTAGGAACCATTAAGAAAGGGATAGACAGGATAGGAACTGTCATAATGCCACTATATAAATCAGTGGTACGCTAGACCTGGAATACTGCATACAGTTCTGGACGCCCCCTCTCAAAAACGATGTGTTGGAATTGGAAAAGGTATAGAGAAGGGCAAACAAAAATGATTAGGGGTATGGAATATCTTCCATATGAAGAGAGATTAAAAAGACTGGGACTTCTTAGTTTGGAAAATAGATGACTTAAGAGGGGATATGATAGAGGTCTAAAATTGTGAATGGTGTGGAGAAAGTGAATAAGTGTGTGTTATTTCCTCCTTCACATAACACAAGAACTGGAGGTCACCTCATGAAATTAATAGGCAGGAGGTTTAAAACATATAAAAGGAAGTACTTCTTCCCAGGATGCATTGTCAACCTGTGGAACTCGTTGCCAGGGGATGTTGTGAAGGCCAAAACTATAACAGGGTTGAAAAAAGGATTAGATAAGTTCATGGAGAATAGGTCCATCAGTGGTTCTTAGCCAAGATGATCAGGGATGCAACGCCACACTCTGGGCGTCCCTAGCTTCTGATTGCCAGAAGCTGGGAGTGGACAAGAGAGGATGGATCACTTGATGATTGCCTGTTCTGTTCATTCCCTCTGAAGCACCTGGCACTGGCCACTGTCAGAAGACTGGATACTGGGCTAGATGGACCATTGATCTGACAGTATGGCCATTCATACAGACATGCTCCAGGTGCTACTAGCACTGCAAACTGAGCAGCTCTGCGCCTGCCCTCCCCTTTAGCCGCTGTTGCGAAACTCTTTCCCATGCGCCCCATAGACACCTCCAACACACTCTTATCAATGTCCTGGCTCCAGTCTATACCCCTCCCCATGCATTCCACCCCTCCCCTGTCAAAGTCCAGCCCGCCGACTCCCCAGTACCCACTGCACTCAACACCTGTCCCTCTTCAGTTTAGCCCTGCTAAAGTACAGTACCCACTGCACTGTATTCCAAAGGAGAAGGTTGGATATGATACCTGGACATACACAAACCTTCAACTGTTTCAGGACCCCACATCCTCCTGGGACCTACCCTTCCCCCATTCCCCCCAGTGCTGATGTGTTTTTTTGTTTGTCTTGGTCTTCCGGTTGTTGTTTTTTAATAAAAGAATTAGAATCATAGAATCATAGAATATCAGGGTTGGAAGGGACCTCAGGAGGTCATCTAGTCCAACCTCCTGCTCAAAACAGGACCAATCCCTAACTAAATCAAATCAAATTGTTTTGGTTTTCAAACCAATTTTCAAACCAAATTGTTTTGGTTTGAAAGCAATCTTTATTCTTGAAAACAAACAGAGCCCTGCAAAGCAACAGGCAATTTTCTTAAACCTTCATAGTGCATTGTCTGCACCAATCACAATCACTTCCTAGCATTACAAGCACAGCAACAAATATTAGTGGCTTTCAGCTTCAAATTGCTGCCTCAAGGCATCCTGATCCTTATGGCCCCGTGCTGCACCCCTCTAATAGCCCTGGTCTCTGGCTCTTCAAATTCAGCCTCCGGGCACTGAGCCTCAGCGGTCCAGCCCTGAGTGAAGCTTTCATCCTTCCCTTCACAAATATTATGGAGCGTACAGCATGCGTCTATAAGCACAGCAATATTGTCATCGGCCAGGTCCAGCCTCCTATATAGGCAGCACCAGCGGGCCATTAAACAGCCAAAAGCACGCTCAGCCATTCTGCAGTTTCTCAGCCTGTTGTTGAACCGCTCGTTGCTTCTGTCAAGGTGCCCCATGTATGGCTTCATAAGCCACTGCATTAAGGGGTAGGCAGGGTCTCCCAGGATCACAATGGGCATTTTGACTTCCCCTACGGTGATCATCTGGTCTCGGAAGAAAGTCCCGGCTTGCAGCTTTCTGAACAGGCCAGTGTTTCGAAAGATGCGTCCATCATGCCCCTTTCTGGACCAGCCTGCGTTAATGTCAGTGAAATGCCCACAGTGATCCACAAGCGCCTGGAGAACCATTGAGAAATATCCCTTCCAATTAATGTACTCGGTGGCTAGGTGGTCTGGTGCCAGAATTGCACGCCATCTATCACCCCTCCGCAGTTAGGGAAGCCCATTTGTGCAAAGCCATCCACAATGTCACGCACCTTGCCCAGAGTCACGGTCTTCCGGAGCAGGATGCGATTAATGGCCCTCCACACTTCTGTCAACACGAGTCCAACAGTCAGCTTTCCCATTCCGAACTGGTTAGTGACCGATCGGTAGCAGTGTGAAGTAGCCAACTTCCACAGTGCAATCGCCACGTGTTTTTCCAACAACAGGGCAGCTCTCATTCTCGTGTCCTTGTGCTGCAGGGCTGGGGCGAGCTTGGAATGTGGCTTTCCTCATTCAAAAGTTCTGCAGCCACTGCTCGTCATCCCAGATGTACATCACGATGTGATCCCACCATTCAGTGATTGTTTCCCTAGCCCAAAAGCAGCATTCCACTGTGGTCAGCACCTCCGTGAATGCCAAAAGCAATCTCGTGTTGTAGCTACTACGCGTGGCGAGATCAACGGCAAATTGCTCTTGCCTTTGTAGTTTAGGGAATAACTTCATTGCCACTTGTGTCGTGTTAGTGAGAGTGAGTAGCATATTGGTCAACAGTGTGGGATCCATTCCTGCAGACTGAAGAGGCAGGGCGCGCAGTACACAAACTGTGGAAAGATGGCACCAAATGCAGGCAGAGGGATGCGAAGCAGTGCATCACGGGGCATTGGGACAGGACCCAGGATGCCCCGTGACCCCCTCCTCCTTCCCACAACTCTTAGCGGAAGAAGAGGAAGAGATGCTCTGTGGGATAGCTGCCCAGAGTGCACCTCTCTGAATAGCTCTGCAAATGCCGAACATGTATGAACATATAGTATGAACATACTATTGCGCAGGCAGCTGACAGTGTGAACATACAACAGCAGTTTCCCTTCAGCGCTTTCTGAGCGGTGCTGTAACTCTGCCAGTGTAGACATACCCTTAGATGTAGTAGCAGACTCAAAAACCTCTGTACGTGGTTTAGCCAGTTGAGGTAGACAAAGAGCCACACTGTTAGGATACGCACTTCCCCCTAATTGGGGAAGCTTTTCCAAAGCTTCAGAGGTCTACAGCAGTTTTAAAAATCCCATTATGTGCCCTCACATGTGAGGATGCCCCTTATCTGCAGAGGTGAACTGGAGACCTCTGGATGTGAAAGCATGAGCCTTTACTACCATTGAACTGAAGGACAAAGTCCATTGTTAGCTCGGAAGATGATATAGCCACTAGAGGAGAACACAGAGCCTCGTTGTTAGCATAGGTTACACAAGCCACAGGTCTCTTGTTAATTCATTGACTCTATGCTTTTAAGCTGCTGAATTAAGATGAAAGTACCTTACTGTGATGTTGCTGACACAGCACCAATAGTTAATTAATCAAATTAAGACTGGGATCTCACCAGTTCTACTGATTGTAAAGTATTGTATTTGATGTCACGTGTTGAAATGATATTTCATTGTCATGAGTGTAGGGATGTGCCACGGAGGAAGGAAAGAATTAATACAACTGAACAAGTGTATGTGAAAGGAATCCATGGAGCCAAGCAGGCACATGGCTAGCCTAAAGCTATGTCTACACTACGAAATTAGGTTGAATTTATAGAAGTGTTTTTTTAGAAATCGTTTTTACATAGTCGATTGTGTGTGTCCTCACACAAAATGCTCTAAGTGTATTAACTCGGAGGAGTGCTTCCACAGTACCAAGGCTAGCGTTGACTTCCGGAGCATTGCACTGTGGGTAGCTATCCCACAGTTCCCGCAGTCTCTGTCACCCATTGGAATTCTGGGTTGAGATCCCAATACCTAATGGGACAAAAACATTGTTGCAGGTGGTTCTGAGTACATGTTGTCAGTCCCTCCCTCCCTCCGTGAAAGCAACGGCAGACAATCGTTTTGCACCTTTTTTCCTGGGTTACCTGTGCAGACACTATACCACAGCAAGCATGGAGCCTGCTCAGATCACTTTGGCAATTAGGAGCACATTAAACACCACGCGCATTATCCAGCAGTATAGGCAGCACCAGAACCTGCCAAAGTGAAACTGGGCAAGTAGGCGATGTCAGTGTGGCGACGAGAGTGATGAGGACATGGACACAGACTTCTCTCAAAGCACAGGCCCTGGCCATGTGGGCATCATGGTACTAATGGGGCAGGTTCATGCTGTGGAACGCCGATTCTGTGCCCGGGAAACCAGCACAGACTGGTGGGACCGCATAGTGTTGCAGGTCTGGGACGATTCCTGGTGGCTGCGAAACTTTTGCATGCGTAAGGGCACTTTCATAGAACTTTGTGACTTGCTTTCCCCTGCCCTGAAGCGCATGAATACCAAGATGAGAGCAGCCCTCACAGTTGAGAAGCGAGTGGCAATAGCCCTGTGGAAGCTTGCAATGCCAGACAGCTACCGGTCAGTCGGGAATCAATTTGGAGTGGGCAAATCTACTGGAGGGGGTGGGGGGGGCTGCTGTGATCCAAGTAGCCCAAGCAATCAAAGATCTGCTGATATCAAGGGTAGTGAGTCCAGGCAATGTGCAGGTCATAGTGGATGGCTTAGCTGCAATAGGATTCCCTAACTGTGGTGGGGCGATAGACAGAACCCATATCCCTATCTTGGCACCGGAGCACCAAGCCGGTGAGTACATAAACTGCAAGGGGTACTTTTCAATAGTGCTGCAAGCACTGGTGGATCACAATGGATATTTCACCAACATCAACGTGGGATGGCTGGGAAAGATACATGACACTCGCATCTTCAGGAACTCTGGTATGTTTCAAAAGCTGCAGGAAGGGACTTTATTCCCAGACCAGAAAATAAGCACTGGGGATGTTGAAATGCCTATTGTTATCCTTGGTGACCTAGCCTACCCCTAAATGCCATGGCTCATGAAGCCATACACAGGCAGCCTGGACAGTAGTCAGGAGCTGTTGAACTACAGGCTGAGCAAGTGCAGAATGGTGGTAGAATGTGCATTTGGACGTTTAAAAGCACACTGGTGCAGTTTACTGACTCGGTTAGACTTCAGCGAAACCAATATTCCCATTGTTATTGCTGCTTGCTGTGTGCTCCACAATATCTGTGACAGTAAGGGGGAGACATTTATGGGGGGGGGGGTTGAGGCAAATTGCCTGGCCGCCAGTTACGTGCAGCCAGACACCAGTGCGGTTAGAAGAGCACAGGAGGATGTGGGGTGCGCATCAGAGAAGCTTTGAAAACCAGTTTCATGACTGGCCAGGCTACGGTGTGACCATTCTGTTTGTTTCTCCTTGATGAAAACCCACCCCCTTGGTTCACTCTACTCCCCTGTAAGCCAACCGACCTCCCCCCTTCGATCACCGCTTGCAGAGGCAATAAAGTCATTGTTGCTTCACATTCATGCATTCTTTATTAATTCATCACACAAATAGGGGGATAACTGCCAAGGTTGCCCGGGTGGGGTGGTGGAGGAGGGAAGGACAAGGCCACATACCACTTTAAAACTTATTGAATGCCAGCCTTCTGTTGCTTGGGCAATCTTCTGGGGTGGAGTGGCTGGGTGGCCGGAGGCCCCCACACTGAGTTCTTGGCGTCTGGGTGAGGAGGCTATGGAACTTGGGGAGGAGGGCAGTTGGTTACTCAGGGGCTGTAGCGGCGATCTGTGCTTCTGCTCCGTTTCCTGCAGTTCAACCATACCCTGGAGCATATTAGTTTGATCCTCCAGCAGCCTCAGCATTGAATCCTGCCTCCTTTCATCACGCTGCTGCCACCTATCATCTTCAGCCCGCCACTTACTCTCTTCAGCCTGCCAGCTCTCCTTGCGTTCATTTTGTGCTTTCCTGCACTCTGACATTGTCTGCCTCTATGCATTCGTCTGTGCTCTGTCAATGGGAGGACAGCATGAGGTCAGAGAACATTTAATCGTGAGTGCCTTTTTTTCGCCTTCTAATTTTCGCTAGCTTCTGGGAAGGAGAAGATCTTGTGATCCTTGAAACACATGCAGCTGATGGAGGAAAAAAAAAAGGGACAGTGGTATTTAAAAAGACACAGAACAATAGAACAATGGGTATACTCTTCCATGGTAAACCTTGCTGTTAACATTACATACATAGCACATGTGCTTTCGTTACCAGGTTGCATTTTGCCTCCCACCACTGTGTAGCTAACCCCTCCCTCCACCGCGTGGCTAATAGGGGGGAACATTTCTGTTCAGCCACAGGCAAACAGCCCAGCAGGAACGGGCACCTCTGAATGTCCCCTTAAGAAAAGCACCCTATTTCAATCAGGTGACCATGCATGATATCACTCTCCTGAGGATAACACAGAGAGATAAAGAACGGATGTTGTTTGAACGCCAGCAAACATATGCTACAATGCTTTGTTCTGCAATGATTCCCGACTATGTGCTACTGGCCTGGTGTGGTAAAGTGTCCTACCATGGTAGTTGGAATAAGGTGCCCTCCCCAGAAACCTTTTGCAAAGGCTCTGGGAGTACATTCAGGTGAGCTTTATGGAGATGTCCCTGGAGGATTTCCGCTCCATCCCCAGACACGTTAACAGACTTTTCCAGTAGCTGTACTGGCCGTGAACACCAGGGTAAATTAATCATTAAACACGCTTGCTTTTAAACCAAGTATACTGTTTAAAAAGGTACACTCACCAGAGGTCCCTTCTTCACCTGGCGGGTCTGGGAGGCAGTCTTGGGTGGGTTCGGGGGGTACTGGCTCCAGTTCCAGGGTGAGAAACAGTTCCTGGCTGTCGGGAAAACCAGTTTCTTCACTTGCTTGCCTGAGCTATCTACAACCTCCTCCTCATCATCTTCCTCATCCCCAAAACCTGCTTCCGTGTTGCCTCCCTCTCCATTGATGGAGTCAAAGCACACAGTTGGGGTAGTGGTGGCTGAACCCCCTAAAATGGCATGCAGCTCATCATAGAAGTGGCATATTTTGGGCTCTGACCCGGAGCGGCCGTTCTCCTTTCTGGTTTTCTGGTAGGCTTGCCTCAGCTCCTTAAGTTTCACATGGCACTGCTCCAGGTCCCTGTTACGGCCTCTGTCCTTCATGCAGAGATTTTGACAAATGTTTTGGCATTTCGAAAACTGGAACGTAGTTCTGATAGCACATATTACTCTCCCCATACAGCGATCAGATCCCGTACCTCCTGTTTGGTCCATGCTGGAGCTCTTTTGTGATTCTGGGACTCCATCATGGTCACCTCTGCTGATGAGCTCGGCATGGTCACCTCTACTGCTGAGCTCTGCACTCACCTGCAGCTTGCCACACTGGCAAAACAGGAAATGAGATTCAAAAGTTCGCGGGCCTTTTCCTGTCTACCTGGCCAGTGCATCTGAGTTGAGAGTGCTGTCCAGAGCGGTCACAATGGAGCACTCTGGGATAGCTCCCGGAGGCCAATACTGTCGAATTGCATCCACGCTACCCCAAATTCCACCCGGCAAGGCCAATTTCAGCGATAATCCCATTGTCTGGGGTGGAGTACAGAAATCGATTTTAAGAGCCCTTTAAGTCGGAAAAAAGGGCTTTGTCGTGTGGACAGGTGCAGGGTTAAATCGATTTAATGCTGCTAAATTCGACCTCAACTCCTTGTGTAGACCAGGGCTAAGAAAAGTTGTATGTGTGCACTGTCACAGCTGGGGCTGCTCTGTAGTGCCCCAGCGAGGCCAAGCATGGTGCTGCAGCCACTCCCTGTCTTAGTCCATAACTTGTGCTGTTTGCTTGGAGCCAAGAGACCTGTGCCATTAACTCAGCATCAGTCTCTGAATAGTTAACTAATGATAATGAAACTCAGAATTTGTTGTTTGGCACCTTTAAACAATCAATCAAAACTAAAAAGCAAGCATTAGTGCTTGAAGGCAAGCCCCTGGCCTGGCTAGGGGTTCTGGGCTAGCACTGAGGAGCTCCTCCTCTGTTCCAGTCTCACCCTGCACTGCCCCTGAGAAGATGCAGGAAAGCCTTTTTAACCCATCTGGTGGCTCCACATTGGTCAGTGTCTCCTGCTGGCCCTTCTAGGCCTCTGGAGGACTAAATCTTACTGGTAGCCCAGTCTGAGTGGGTTTTCCTTGAACGGTGGAGTGTCAGGGGGCAGAGAAGGCCTAATAGACTCCAGTCACATGCACATACAGACAGTGCAGGCAGCTGTGTAGGGGGATGTTTGTGAGCTCCCAACTAGGGTTGGTCACATTTTTTTGAACAAAAGGCCAGATTTCAAAACAGGGTGGGCAAACTTTTTGGCCCAAGGGCCACATCTGGGTATGGAAATTGTATGGCGGCCCATGAATGCTCACAAAATTGGGGGTTGGGGTTCAGGATAGGCTGAGGGCTCTGGCTGGGGGTGTAGGCTGTGGAGTGGGGCTGAGGATGAGGATGAGATGGGGCTAGGGGGTGCTCCAGGCTGGGACCGAGGGGTTTGGAGAGTGGGAGGTGGATCAGGGCTGGGACAGGGGTTTGGGGCACGGAATGGGGGCAGGGGTGCGGGCTCCGGGCAGCGCTTATCTCAAGCAGCTCCCAGAAGCAGTGGCATGTCCCCAATCTGGCTCGTACATGGAGGCACGGCCAGGTGGTTCTGCGTGCTGCCCTGCCCCTGCAGCTCCCATTGGCCTTGGTTCCCGGCCATGCTGTTGCTTCAAGGAGCTGTGCAGAGCCATGGCACATGTGGAGTGGGGCAAGCCCCCGATCCCGCTCCCCTGCTGGAGTGGGGCAAGCCCTGGACCCCACTTGCTGGCAAGAGCTTGAGGGCTGTATTAAAATGTCTGAAGGGCCGTGATTTGCCCTCCCCTGTTTTAAAAGATGCCTAAAGATGCACCTAATCAGTGTAGGCACTTTTATAATCCCTACAGTTGGTGGTGCTGCTGCTCCCTCTACTGGAAAAAAGGTTGTGGCCTCATATATTCAGACAACACAGTGACTCCTGCTACTCCTGTTTGTATTCTCCCACTTGGTGAGACCTCCTTAAGCCAGCTGGTGAAGAGTAGGGTTGCCAGGTGTCCAGTTTTCGACCAGAATACTTGGTCGAGAAGAGACTCTGGTGGCTCCAGTCAGCACCGCCAATTGGGCCATTAAAAGTCCGGTCGGCAGTGCCGCAGGGCTAAGGCAGGCTAGTCCCTACCTGGAAGTGGCCAGCAGATCTGGCTCCTAGGTGGGTGGGCCATGGGGCTCCGCACGCTGCCCCCGCCCCGAGCACCGGCTGCGCACTCCCCATTCCTTTTTTTTTTTAACTGCCATACTGGTTCAGACCAAAGGTCCATTATCCTGTCTTCCGACAGTAGCAAATGGCAGGTGCCCTAGAGGGAATGAGCAGAACAGGTAATCATCAAATGATCCATTCCTTGTTGCCCAATCCCAGCGTCTGGCAAACAGAGGCTAGGGACACCATCCTTGCCCATCCTGCATAATAGCCATTGATGGATCTATCCTCCATGAACTTATCTAGTTCTTTTTTGGACCCTGTTACAATCTTGGCCTTCACAACATCCTCTGGCAAGGAGTTCCAGAGGTTGACTGTGCGTTGTGTGAAAATATACTTCCGTTTGTTTGTTTTAAACCTGCTGCCTATTAATTTCATTTGGTGACCCCTAATTCTTGTATTATGAGAAGTAAATAACACTTCCGTATTTACTTTCTCCACACCAATCATGATTTTATAGACCTTTATCATATCCCCCCTTAGTCATCTCTTTTCCAAGCTGAAAAGTCCCAGTCTTATTAATCTCTCCTCATGCAGCAGCCTTTCCATACCCCTTATCATTTTTGTTGCCCTTTACTGAACCTTTTCCAATTCCAATATATCTTTTTTGAGATGGGGTGACCACACCTGCATGCAGTATTTGGGGTTTAATTTGCTTTCTTGCCTTTGAGCTTTTAGAGAGACTCTACATACCTACACAGTGTGTGTGATTGTTTCACGTTCAAAAAGCAATGTTAAATACACATGGGAAAAAATACAGGCCTTGACGTTAGCTGCCCAGAGCGGGACTTCACTTACCATTGCTTAACCTGTGGTCTGAGGGAGCTGTCATTCTATCCCTCTCAGTCATCATCTTTATTTCACTATCCACTGCACCTCTTCAGTCTTGCTTCTGCTCATCCTATTCCTCCTTTCCCCTTAGTGTCCACTCTTACTCCACACGTTCCTGCAAACCCCCTCAGGCTCCCTCCTGCACATCACATTCCAAGCCCTCTTTCTCCCCTGAACCCCTCTTTTTTTCTGCCCTTCACTCCAATTCTTCTCCTGCTCCTCCTAACCCCCTGTGCCTCTTTAGCTTCCTTCTGATCGTCACATTCTCTTGTCTCCTCAAAGTTCTCTCAAGCTCCTTATGCATAGAGCAGCAGCCATTTTTTACTGTGGGAAGCCTTGTTTCCATACCATATGAAAAAAAATGGGATTTGATAGTTGTCTTTCGTGGCTTCAACCCCATTGAGAATAAGGGGAAATGGCAGTCAATTCACATAGTGGAAAATTCATGAACAGGAAGCAGGAATCACTATTAGGAAGACTAAATAAAAGTTTTTGGGAAAAGCAACCACCTCTAAATATCACAACACTTGTGATTTAAAAGTGCAGAAGTTCCGCCCTCCCCCAGAGCCCCTTTCATATGGGGTGCGTCAGACATGGGGGATAGCATACACTCTGTCTACACCCTGCTTGTGGGCTTCCACTTGGGAGCCATCACCTGTTGAATAAGTTAGTACAGCCCTTCTACAGCGTAGCAAGAGGCGAAGATGGCTTTTAGCCAGCATGGCTTTCTCCATATTCTAAGGCAGCCTGCGAGCCTGCCCTTCCCTTAACATAAATTGGAGTTCATGCCTTAAGGCTGAATTTGGTATTGGTGGCAGCGGTTCTCAGTGGGGTGCCCATCACGCCAGAATAGCTGGAGCACAGTGTGCTCCAGCCATATCCCTTCCAACTCTTTCTCTTCTCCTTTCCTGCTTCCTGCACCCCCCTGTGCTGGGGTTGCAAGGGGATTGAGCATGGAACCCTAACAACTAAAGACATTCCCCAGAGGCTGTGTGTCTTTATGTGCAAGAATGGTATAAAGGGGCTGGAAAGCAATGGAGAAAGGCCCGTTTATTTTTAAATGAAAGCTTAAATCGTGGGGCAAAAAGATGCAGCTGGAAGGGGGATATAGTTGTTTGCTGAGCTGCTGCAACCCGGTTCAATCCTGGATGAGCAGGTTGCATGAGGTGTGCTACTTGTCGTACATTTCATCCTAGTTACCAACATTTTGTTTAAGGTCAGGCAGCACAGTAAGAGCAGATTGCAGTGGAGTGGAGAAAAGTGATGGAGCGCTAGCCAAATGGAGTGGGATTGAGGAGGTGTTGGAAGGAGGGGAGGTTGCTTGGTGCAAAAGAATGTAGGGACTGGTTGAGGTCTTAGCTGGTGATGTAGGGGGGGGAAAGCACAAAGTTGGCGATGGAGCGAAAGGAAAAACAGATGCAGAGCACAAGGTGCAAGAAGTGGGAAGTAAAAAGGAGAGAGCTGAGATATGTGGGGGAGGGATAGCTCAGTGGTTTGAGCATTGGCCTGCTAAACCCAGGGTTGTGAGTTCAATCCTTGAGTGGGCCATTTTGGGATCTGGGGCAAAAATTGGGGATTGGTCCTGCTTTGAGGAGGGGGTTGGACTAGATGATCTCTTGAGGTCCCTTCCAACCCTGATATTCTATGATTCTATATAGAGGAAGAGCTTTATGTAAACCCTTGAAGATGATCTGTAAAGGGGCAGAAAGTCACTCTGGCAGAGAGGGAAGATGATGTGGTCAGAGAGGAATATGATTTAGTTTTAGCAGCTGCAGTGCAGATAAATTGGGGAGCAGCTCCTTGCTGTATTCACGTGGAAGCTGTGAGAATACCTAGCAGATTTCTTTGTAGACCTTTTGAAAATACATAGAGTTGTGCTTGTTCACTCGCTCAATTTGCTTTTGAATGGCATATTTTGTAAATGTAATTTAATTGCCCTCTCTTTACTTGCAGTTTAAATACCTCAGTGCATTTAGAAGTGCCCTTCTGAATCTTTAAAAATGTACCTGAAAGCTGGGGAAGATTTAAAGCTGAAAGCACATCCTGGATGGCAGAAATAAACTTTATGGTTTGAATTTTATGTAGGAGTTGTGTTTAAAACCTCTGCGCTTCCTTTGAGCACTGTCTTTGTTCTGTCTTTGTGAATTCAGACTTCCCTCTGTCCCTCCCTCAATCTCAATAGTTTCATGATTTATCTTTGCTGCTCAGAGAATTTAACTGTCTAGGTCTTGTGGCTTCATCCACTGTTGGTGTCAAGGTCAAAATCTTTAATTTTATAGGTAGAGTTGGTACCATAACCCTAGCATCTGCTGCTGTACATTTAAAACCTGTTAGTTTTCTCAGAATGACAGTGTCTTACATTTATGTCTGTCAGTTTCTTTATTGAATTAGTTGGCTATATTTTGTCGGTTTCCTTGGCAGAAATATAACATTAGAAGGCTATAAACATCATGATTTCAAATCGGTTGTCACTGTGGCAACCTTACAGATTTTATATTCGACTTTTCTTGTTAAAATAAAACGATTATGACATTAAAGACTTTCCACTGAGTATGAAGAGTTAAACATGGTTCTTATTACAGGCTTTAAATTGAATAGTATGTCTGTAGACATAAACTATATACTTCTTAGCAAGAGACAAGAGGCAATTTAATCACCTAGAAAGATACTGGAACACAGGTAATTTGCTCCTGAAAGTTGATGATTCATTTTCCACAAGTTCTTGTGCTGCCTTACACCTTTTTACCAATGTATGAAAAGTTAGTTTTGGTGTAACTCCATTATAGGAGAGTTCCTTGTGATAATCATAGTGATGATCTTTCCCTTCATACCTCTGTAAGTATTTATGTGCTTACATAGGGGTCTGTTATGGATTTTAGCTATGGTCCTGGATTTTACCTTCTCAGCCTCTCCATTTTCCACTGCATAGAGCCTGAATACTTGGGCTTTATGTAGATGGAGAGGGGTTCACCCTATTTGGCTATTTTTGAATAGTGAATGGAGCTTTTAACATGTTGTATAAGAATGTGAAATATAGCAGTCACTTTGTTTGACACATTTTTAATCATAGAATCATAGAAATGTAGGGCTGGAAATGACCTCAAGAGGTCATTTTGTCCATGCTCTATGCTGAGGCAGGACCAAATATACCTAGACCACTCCTGGCAGATGTTTGTCTAACCTGTTCTTAAAGACCTTCAGTTTTGGGGATTCCACTACCTCCTTTGGTAACCTGTTCCAATATTTAGCTATCCTTATAGAAAGTTTTTTTCTAATATCTAACTTAAGTCCCCCTTACTGCAGATTAAGCTGATTACTTCTTGTCCAACGTGTGGTGGGCATAGAGAACAATTGATCAAAGACATTAAGGGCTGTTACAAAGAGGACAGTAAAGGCTGTTACTAGGTCCCCCTATAGTCTTCTTTTCTCAAGACTACACATGTCCAGTTTTTTAACCTTTCCTCATAACCCAGATTGTCTAAACCAGTGGTTCTCAACCAGGGGTATGCAGTGGTCTTCCAGGGGGTACATCAATTCATCTAGATACTTGCCTAATTTTACAACAGGCTATATAAAAAGCACTAGCAAAGTCAGTACGAACTAAAATTGCATACAGACAATGATTTGTTTATACTGCTCTAGGTACTATCCACTGAAATGTAAGTATAATATTTATATTGCAATTGACTTATTTTATAATTATATGGTAAAAATGAGAAAGTAAGCAATTTTTCAGTAACTGTGCAGTGACACTTTTGTATTTTTATGACTGATTTTGTAAAGTAGTTTAAGTGAGGTGAAACCTGGGGATACGCAAAACAAATCAGACTCCTGAAAGGGGTAGTCTGGAAAGGCTGAGAGCCGCTGGTCTAAACCGTTTATCGTTTTTATTGCTCTCCTCTGGATTCTCTCCAGTTTCTCCACATATTCCCTAAAGTGTGGCAAGCAAAACTAGTAACAGTATTCAAGCTGAGTCCTCACCAGTGCCAAGTAGAGCAGAACAATTGCTTCCTATGTCTTAGATATGACACTCCTGTTAATACATCCCAGAATGGTATTGGCCTTTTTCAGAAGTGCATCACATTCTTGACTCATTCACTTGTGATCTACTATAACACTTAGATCCTTTTAAGCAGTATTATCACCTAGCCAGTTGTCCCCTATGTAGTAGTTGTGCATTTGATTTTTCCTTCCTAAGTGTAGTACTTTGCACTTGTCTTCAGACTAGTTCTTCATTTTATCAAGGTCCTTTTGAATTCTGAAGTGCCTGCATCCCCTCCCAGCTCAGTGTCATCTGCAAATTTTGTGAATTTTTCCGCTCTATAATTCATAAGTCATTAATGCAATTATTGAATAATACTGGCCCATAGAATCATAGAATATCAGGGTTGGAAGGGACCTCAGGAGGTCATCTAGTCCAACCCCCTGCTCAAAAGCAGGACCCATCCCCAATTAAATCATCCCAGCCCGGGCTTTGTCAAGCCTGACCTTAAAAACTTCTAAGGAAGGAGATTCTACCACCTCCCTAGGCAACGCATTCCAGTGTTTCACCACCCTCCTAGTGAAAAAGTTTTTCCTAATATCCAACCTAAACCTCCCGCACTGCAACTTGAGACCATTACTCCTTGTCCTGTCCTCTTCTACCACTGAGAATAGTCTAGAACCATCCTCTCTGGAACCACCTCTCAGGTAGTTAAAAGCAGCTATCAAATCCCCCCTCATTCTTCTCTTCCGCAGACTAAACAATCCCAGTTCCCTCAGCCTCTCCTCATAAGTCATGTGTTCCAGACCCCTAATCATTTTTGTTGCCCTTCGCTGGACTCTTTCCAATTTATCCACATCCTTCTTGAAGTGTGGGGCCCAAAACTGGACACAGTACTCCAGATGAGGCCTCACCAATGTCGAATAGAGGGGGACGATCACGTCCCTCAATCTGCTCGCTATGCCCCTACTTATACATCCCAAAATGCCATTGGCCTTCTTGGCAACAAGGGCACACTGCTGACTCATATCCAGCTTCTCGTCCACTGTCACCCCTAGGTCCTTTTCCACAGAACTGCTGCCTAGCCATTCGGTCCCTAGTCTGTAGCTGTGCATTGGGTTCTTCTGTCCTAAGTGCAGGACCCTGCACTTATCCTTGTTGAACCTCATCAGATTTCTTTTGGCCCAATCCTCCAATTTGTCTAGGTCCCTCTGTATCCTATCCCTGCCCTCCAGCTTGTCTACCACTCCTCCCAGTTTAGTATCATCCGCAAATTTGCTGAGAGTGCAATCCACACCATCCTCCAGATCATTTATGAAGATATTGAACAAAACCGGCCCCAGGACCGACCCCTGGGGCACTCCACTTGACACCGGCTGCCAACTAGACATGGAGCCATTGATCACTACCCGTTGAGCCCGACAATCTAGCCAACTTTCTACCCACCTTATAGTGCATTCATCCAGCCCGTACTTCTTTAACTTGCTGACAAGAATACTGTGGGAGACCATGTCAAAAGCTTTGCTAAAGTCAAGAAACAATACATCCACTGCTTTCCCTTCATCCACAGAACCAGTAATCTCATCATAGAAGGCGATTAGATTAGTCAGGCATGACCTTCCCTTGGTGAATCCATACTGACTGTTCCTGATCACTTTCCTCTCATGTAAGTGCTTCAGGATTAGAATCATAGAATATCAGGGTTGGAAGGGACCCCAGAAGGTCATCTAGTCCCACCCCCTGTTCGAAGCAGGACCAATTCCCAGTTAAATCATCCCAGCCAGGGCTTTGTCAAGCCTGACCTTAAAAACCTCTAAGGAAGGAGATTCTACCACCTCCCTAGGTAACGCATTCCAGTGTTTCACCACCCTCTTAGTGAAAAAGTTTTTCCTAATATCCAATCTAAACCTCCCCCACTGCAACTTGAGACCATTACTCCTCGTTCTGTCATCTGCTACCATTGAGAACAGTCTAGAGCCATCCTCTTTGGAACCCCCTTTCAGGTAGTTGAAAGCAGCTATCAAATCCCCCCTCATTCTTCTCTTCTGCAGGCTAAACAATCCCAGCTCCCTCAGCTTCTCCTTATAAGTCATGTGTTCCAGACCCCTAATCATTTTTGTTGCCCTTCGCTGGACTCTCTCCAATTTATCCACGTCCTTCTTGTAGTGTGGGGCCCAAAACTGGACACAGTACTGCAGATGAGGCCTCACCAATGTCGAATAGAGGGGAACGATCACGTCCCTCGATCTGCTCGCTATGCCCCTACTTATACATCCCAAAATGCCATTGGCCTTCTTGGCAACAAGGGCACACTGCTGACTCATATCCAGCTTCTCGTCCACTGTCACCCCTAGGTCCTTTTCCGCAGAACTGCTGCCTAGCCATTCGGTCCCTAGTCTGTAGCTGTGCATTGGGTTCTTCCGTCCGAAGTGCAGGACCCTGCACTTATCCTTATTGAACCTCATCAGATTTCTTTTGGCCCAATCCTCCAATTTGTCTAGGTCCTTCTGTATCCTATCCCTCCCCTCCAGCGTATCTACCACTCCTCCCAGATTGATTCTTTGAGGACCTGCTCCATGATTTTTCCGGGGACTGAAGTGAGGCTGACTGGCCTGTAGTTCCCAGGATCATCCTCCTTCCCTTTTTTAAAGATTGGCACTACATTAGCCTTTTTCCAGTCATCCGGGACTTCCCCCGTTCGCCACGAGTTTTCAAAGATAAAGGCCAATGGCTCTGCAATCACAGCTGCCAGTTCCTTTAGCACTCTCGGATGCAACTCGTCCGGCCCCATGGACTTGTGCACGTCCAGCTTTTCTAAATAGTCCCTAACCACCTCTTTCTCCACAGAGGGCTGGCCATCTATTCCCCATGTTGTGATGCCCAGCGCAGCAGTCTGGGAGCTGACCTTGTTCGTGAAGACAGAGGCAAAAAAAGCATTGAGTACATTAGCTTTTTCCACATCCTCTGTCACTAGGTTGCCTCCCTCATTCATTAAGGGGCCCACACTTTCCTTGGCTTTCTTCTTGTTGCCAACATACCTGAAGAAACCCTTCTTGTTACTCTTAACATCTCTCGCTAAGTTCCCTGTAAGCTGCATGGCCGCGCAGCAGCCTATTTAGCACAGTGCAGGTGCTCAGGGAACCCGCCCAGGGGACCTGCCACAGCCAGGGACCGGCTGGGGGAGGGGTGCACCTCCCCCATCCTCAGCCTATCCCGGCTCCCAACCTACCATGGCTGGGACGGCTCAGACCTGCCCCGGCTGGGGCTCCCTTCCGCCAGCCCCAACTCTGCTGTGGCATGGGCTTGCCGTGGCTGGGCGGCCTGGCCAGCCTGGGCCCAGTCGCTGCCGGGGCGGCCCAGACCCAGGTGTGGCTGGAGCGGCCCAGCCTAGCCCGAGGCTTGGCTGGAGTGGAGCGACCTGGTCCCAGGTGTGGCTGGAGTGCCCCTCCCCCGGCCTGAACCCAGCCCCAGCCCGGTCCTGCTGGGGCTGGGGAAGGGGTGCCTATCCTATAGCCCCAGCCCTGGAGCTGCCACGGCGGGGAGAGGCGCTTCTCCCTCCCCAACACAGGTGCTGATGTGGGGAGAGAGAGCTGGTGGGAGTCCTCTCTTCCCGCCGTAGACCCAGAGCACCCTCCTGCACCCCAAACACCTCATCCTTGGCCCCAAACCAGAGCCTGCACCCCCAGCCCAGAGCCCTCACACCCTGCATCCAACCGTCTGCCCCGGCCCTGAGCCCCCTCCCACACTGCGAATCCCTCGGCCCCACCCCCAAGACATGAAGTTTATGATGACACATCTTCATATTGGTGCACATAACAAAATTCATTCAGCACATGGGTGGGAAAAATTAGAGGGAACACTGGAACTGGCCGAAGGATAGACCCTATCAGATCCCACTAAATACGTTTGACAGCAAATCATTGGTAACTACCCTGACTACAGTTTTTTAGCCAGTTGTGCACCCACCTTATTATAATTTCACATAGACATAATTTCCCTAGTTTGTTTATGAGAATGTCATGTGGGACAGTCGAAAGATTTCCTAAAATGAAGATATATCCTCTCTACTGCTTCCCCACTGTCTACTAGGCCGGCACCCTGTCAAAGAATGAAATCAGGTTGGTTTGAGATGATTTGTTCTTGACAAATCCATATTGGCTCTTGCTTTTCACCCTGTTATCATTAGGTGCTTACAAATTGATTGTTTGTTAATTTGTTACAGTATCTTTTCAGGAATTGGTTAGGCTTACCAATCTATAGTTCCCTGGGCTGTCATTGTCCCCTGTTTTAAAAATAGGTAACTTATTTGTCCATCTCCAGTCCTCTGGGACCTTACCCATCATCCGTAAGTTCTCAAAGATACTCACTAATGGTTCCAAGATTGCTTCAGGTAGTTCTTTAAGTATCATAAAGTGATTTATGTCATGCCCTGCCAACTTGTATACATGTAACTTCTCTAAATTTTCTTTCCTTATTCTGGCTTGTGTTCCAGTGATTTTTAAGTGAAAGCACTCTTGTGTGTATCAATAATTTATCAGACAAAGATGCTGTGTCCCCCACTGATTTATTGTCTAACGCTATCTGGAAAACAGAAATTAGTTACCATAGCTTTGTGTTCAAATAACCCTAAGTAACAGGTGAAAACTTAAAGCATCCAATTACCTTTCCAAGACAGGCTATTAGGTTGAATGTGAGAGCTTCCTTAATCTATGATTTTGATCTGATAGGTGAGGAGGAGTTCAAACTTATTGTAAAGTACCGTATTGGCCAGGGCTTGTATCTCCACTGTCCTCAGATGTGCACAAGAGCTCGTCGTATTTCTTGGCAGTGTCTGTTTTGAAGATAATTATCCTGTAGGCTAGTGGTAGAACCTAATATTTTGGGAAAGGTGACCCTGATTTGTATTCCCTATACTGCATTGTCCTACAATACGAAGCACAGATTTCATAGAATCATAGGGTTAGAAGGGACCACAAGGGTCATCTAGTCTAACCCCCTGCCAAGATGCAGGATTTGTTGTGTCTAAACTATCTAAGACAGATGGCTGTCCAGCCTCCTTTTGAAAACCTCCAATGAAGAAGCTTCTATAACCTCCATAGGCAGTCTGTTCTGTAGCGCTACTGTTCTTACCGTTAGAAAGTTTTTCCTGAGATTTAATCTAAATATGCTAGGTTGTAGTTTGAACCCATTGCCTCTTGTCCTGCTGTCTGTGGCAAAAGAGAACAACTTTTCTCTGTCTATTCTATGGCAGCCTTTCAAGTATTTGAAGACCACTATCATCCACCCTTAATCTCCTCTTTTGCAAACAAAACATACCCAGTTCCTTCAGCCTTTGCACATATGGCTTGCATTCCATCCCTTTGATCATCTTTGTCTCTTGCCTCTGGATCCTTTCCAGGTTCTCTACATCCTTTCTGTACACTGGTGACTGAAATTGGGCACAGTACTCAGCTGATGCCTAACCAGCACCGAGTAGAGTGGTACTATCACCTACTGTTACTGGCATGCTATGCCTCTGTTATGCTATGCATAAGATTGCATTTGCTTTTTTTGCAACAGCATTGCATTGCTGACTCATGTTGAAGATGTGATCCACCACAAGTCCCAGATTTTTCTCAGCAGTGCTGCTGCCAAGCCAGTTTCCCCCCATTCTGTATTCATGCACTTGGTTTTTCGTCCCTAAGTGTAGCACCTTACATTTGTCTTTGTTGAATTTCATTTTGTTATCTCTAGCCCAGTTCTCCAATTTATCAAGATCCTTCTGAATTTTAGCTCTATCCTCCAAAGTATTGGCAACCCTCTCCAGCCTTGTGTCATCTGCAAACTTGATCACTATGCTCTCTCTACCTACATCCAGGTCATTAGTAAAGATTTTAACAACACTGGGTCCAGAACAGATCCCTGTGTAACCGCACTTAAGACCTCCCTCCAATTCAACATAATTCCATTAATAGTTACTCTTTGTGGTTTTTTAACCAATTATGTATCCACTTAACAGTAGCTCTGTCAAGCTTATTCTCCAGCTTATTTAACAGAATATCATGTGGGACTGTGTCAATATACCTGGAATTATATAAAGCAAGACTTTTATGTCCACTGCATTCTCCCTGTCCACCAAGTCAGTTATCCTGTCAGAAAAGGAAATCAAGCTGATTTGACATGATTTGTTCTTGGTAAATCCATGCTGGCTGCTAATGATTACCCCTTCATCCTACAGGTATTCACAAATGGAATGTTTTATCTAGTAGCTTCCCAGGTATCAAAGTCAGGCTGACTGGCTTATAGTTCCTCGGCTTCTCCTTTCACCCCCTTTTAAAGATGGGCACAACTTTAGCCCTTCTTCAGTCTTCCGGGGCCTCTCCTGTCATCCATGAGTTGTAAATATTATTGCCAGTGGCTCTGACGTTTTTTCAGCTAATTCCTACAGTACCCTCGGTGAATAGCATCCCACCTGCTGATTTGAATCCATTCAAATTGGTCAGAAGATCTCTGACGTGTTCTTCACTTATCCCAATCTGCATTCCCTTCCATTTATTGTCTATGGTGGCTTCGCTAGTTGTCCGGACATGTTATTTTTTGTGAGAAGACTGAAGCAAAGTAGGCATTGAGTATCTCTGTCTTCTTCTCATCTTTCGTTACCAGCTCACCTTCTGCAATGAGCAGCGGACCCACACCGTCCTTGATCTTTCTTTTTTTTGTCTGATATATTTGAAGAATCCCTTCTTGTGGTCTCTTAACATTTCTTGGCAGCTGTAACTCATTCTTTGCCTTGGCTTTCATGATTTTGTCCCTACACACTTATGCTATTCCCATGTATACTTCATTGGTGATATGCCCCTCCTTCCATTTCCTGTATGTATCCCTTTTTCTTTTTTAGATACACTTTCTTACACTTTACTCAGCTCACTAATTATATATTACTCTTCCAGCTTATCTGCTGTTAAAAGTTAATTGGAAAGAAATGAGCTATCCATTGATTACATCTTGTGTAAAGTTCATATTAAAATTATAAATTCTAGAGTTGGGTGAATATTGCTAAAGGTCTTCCTCAGATATGTGATTGAATGTACAGATTAATTCACTTTGTCTGTGTTCATATCCCTTTTGTATTCAATTTCTGTTAATACTCTCATGAATGATGAACCAGGACATTTTAAGCAGATGTTGCAGAATCTTTTCAGACAGCAAATTTTGAATTTGTAGTGGGAATTCTAGGAAAAACATAAGAATTATACTCCTCCCATCAAGGGTCAGGGATATACCATTTGACTGATGTATCCAATCTAAGTGGATTTAATTGCTCATATCAAATACTGAC
Source organism: Lepidochelys kempii (assembly GCF_965140285.1). Lineage (NCBI taxonomy): Eukaryota > Metazoa > Chordata > Testudines > Cheloniidae > Lepidochelys > Lepidochelys kempii. Next base: position 142,961,968 of record NC_136382.1, on the reverse strand, counting down.
TATAAACCTCTTGCGGCTGTTTAACTGTGTTTAATGACTTGAGGGGTAGAACTAGAGGGAGACAGAAAAAATAAGGGAGAATTTCAAATCAGAGTAACTTCTTCAGTTTGATTTTTTTTTTAATATAATATTTTTTCAAAGTTTTCAGAAAAATTTCTCCTTAGCCTTTAGAGTATATCTGGCCATTTTGCACACCAAGTCACTTTTATAAGCTAGGGTTCTAAGAAAGCTAAAAATTGTTCGTATAATAGAATCCATTGACAACCTTAAAAGACCTTAAAAGACGTTCTTGCCTTACTCACTTGGGTAGTCTCATTGACCCTAGTGGGGCTGCTTGTGTGAAAAAAGTGAACTGGATTTGAACAAAAATGTTTTCCATGTCTGCTCAGTTTGGAAGTAAGATAAATTACTCATTCTGTATGAGCAAATTATGGTTGTACTGAGTGGTCTAGACATATGGACATTTGTGTTGACTAAGCTAGTACAGATCTTATCAACTCTGTCAGCAAAATGGTTACATATTTTTACCGTGGTAGCATTCCAAGTTTCTCAGCATTCCTCTGCCTTTCTCACCGTGTGTAAAGAAAATTGCTACATTTTTAAAGAATCATTATTTATTCATTTTCATTTAGGAAATTACCTTATCTGAAATTGAGCCGAAGTTCACATATACATGAGCAGTGAGAACTATATCATAAAGAGAACCAGATGCAGTGGGCCTCTTAGCCTCCTAATGGTCTCCAAACATGTGGTCTAGTGCTTCTGGCTAAATTCCAGCAACAAATTAGGCTTTCAATGCAACTTCTAGCATGGCATCTCACTGCTCTGAACATTATCTGTTAAACGTACTTACAAGACATCAAATTTGAATTGTGAATCTGTGTGGCAGCATTATTTTGCAAGTGGTCAAAAAAAGAGCCAAAGGGGATTATTTCCCGTATTTGTCAGGTAACTATATTTATTAGTGAGTTCAATCTGCAAGTAGCACTAATTTGTGCACATAGTGATGAATGTAGTTTAATACTTATTTTTCCTGTGGATAACTGACCAATTCTTTGAATGACTTGTTGTGAAGTCCCCCCATCTACTGACATATGATTCTCAGAGAAGACTAGATATTTGTTTTACCTGGACAGGTTCAAGTGTGTTTGGTGCTCTGGGAAAGGTATGCTGTATGACTTCATGAGGAGTTTGCTTTGAAGGACATACCCATGTGCTGGAGAGTAAGCTTTCACGCAGTGATGTTGAGTTCTTATGAATGCTTTTCATGAATGATTAAATGTGTTTAATTTTACTGCTGAGTGGTTAATAGTCTCATCACACGTTATTTTAAAATATGTAGTCCAAAAATAAAGCTGAATTAATCTGTTAACAATTATTGGACTGCTGGGTAGAAATATGTTTTGCCATTAAAATCTGATATAAACTTCTGTTAATCAGACAGTCTGTCAGCATCATATTTTCAGATTAAGGGCTTGATTTTTTTCCACCAATTTACACCAGCTTTACATAAGATGTAACTGAATTGTCTTCAATGGAGTTATTCCTGATTTGCACTAGTGTAACTGAGAGGCAAACCAGGCTCTGTATCTTAACACAAATGATTGTCAAAGATTGTGCATTCCAAAGTAAATATATATGACACAACAATTTAATAGGCTGTTTCCTTTGATATGAAAGCATATATGGCTGGAGCAATGTACTGCAACTTTTAACAGCCAACAGGCCTGAGAAATATTTGCAGTTATTAAAAGAATGGCTACACCATAAAAAATTGCAAGATGGCAGAGTGGAACAGCTTGTTCAGTAACAAAAGGACACTCTTTCAGTCAGCAAGTTTTTCTACTCAAAATTCTGTGGTTGAGGTTTTATTTAGGGCAGTCAAACAATTAAAAAATTGGGCTGTTTAAATAAATGGTATTCTATTATTGTTTAATATTTTTGCATGTTTTCTACACTTTCAAATATATTGAGTTAAATTACAACACAGAATACAAAGTGTAAGTGCTCACTTTATATTTATTTTTGTTTACAAATATTTGTACAGTAAAAAACAAAAGAAATAGTATTTTTCAATTCACCTCATACAAGTAATGGAGTGCAATCTCTTTATCATGAAAGTTGAACTTAAAAATGTAGAATTATGTACAAAAAGTAACTTCATTCAAAAATAAAACAATGTAAAACTTTAGAACCTACAAATCCAGTCAGTTCTACTTCAGCCAATCGCTCAGACAAACAATTTGCAGGAGATAATGCTGCCTGCTTCTTGTTTACAATGTCGCCTGAAAGTGAGAACAGGCATTCTCATGGCACTGTTGTAGCCAGCATCGCAAGATATTTATGTGCCAGATGCTCTAAGAATTCATATGTTCCTTCATGCTTCAACCACCATTCCATATAACATGCGTCCATGCTGATGATGGGTTCTGCTAGATAATGATCCAAAGGAGAGTGGATTGATCCATGTTCATTTTCATAATCTGAGTCAGATGCCACCAGCAGAAGGTTGATTTTCTTTTTTGGTGGTTCGGCTTCTGTAGTTTCAGCAGCAGATTGTTGCTCTTTTAAGACTTCTGAAAGCATGCTCCACACTTTATCCCTCTTCAGATTCTTAAACCCTGAGTGGAGTGCTGTAGCTATCTTTAGACATCTCACATTGGTACCTTCTTTGCATTTTGTCAGATCTGCTGTGAAAGTGTTCTTAAAATGAACATGTGCTGGGTCATCATCCAAGACTGTTATAGCATGAGATATACGGCAGAATGTGGGTAAAACAGAACAGGAGACATACAGTTCTCCCCAAGGAGTTCAGTCACGAATTTAATTAACACATTATTTTTTAAAGAGCATCATCAGCATGGAAGCATGTCCTCTGGAATGGTGGCCAAAGCATGAAGGGGCATATGAATGTTTAACATATCTGGCACGTAAATACCTTGCAACGCTGGCTGCAAAAGTGCTATGCAAACTTGATTTCAGGTGATATTGTAAATAAGAAGCAGGCAGGAGTATCTCCCTTAAATGTAAACAAACTTGTTTCTCTTAGCGATTGGCTGAGTGGACTTGTAGGCTTAAAAGTTTTACATTGTTTTGTTTTTGAGTGCAGTTATGCAAAAAAAAAATCTAAGTTTGTAAGTTACATGTTCATGATAAAGAGATTGTATTACAGTACTTGTATAAGGTGAATTGAAAAATACTATTTCTTTTATAATTTTTACAGTGCAAATATTTGTAATCAACAATAATATAAAGTGAGCACTGTACACTGTATTCTGTGTTGTAATAGAAATCAGTATATTTGAAAATGTAGAAGAACTTCCAAAATATTTAATAAATTTCAATTGGTATTCTGTTGTTTAACAGTGCAATTAATTTTGAGTTAATCGCGTGAGTTAACTGCGATTAATCGACAGCCCTAGTTTTATTGTATTTATTACTGTGTATGTGTGTGAATGCTTTTATGTAAGCAGAAAACAAATAAAGACAATGCCAGCGTGGGGTCCAACCAGCTCTATAACTAGGGCCCTACCAAATTCAGGGTCCATTTTGGTCAGTTTCACGGTCATAGGATTTTTAAAATGGTAAATTTCATTATTTCAGATATTTAAATCTGAAATTTCACAATGCTGTAATTATAGGGGTCCTGACCCAAAAAGGAGTTGGGTGGGGTGTCACAAGGTTATTGTGGGTGTGTATGTTGCGGTTCTGCCACCCTTACTTCTGCACTGCTGCTTCCAGCAGTGCTGCCTTCATAGTTGGGCAGCCGGAGAGCAAGGCCAGTTCTGAAGACAGAGCCGCTGCCAGCAGCAATGGAGAAGTAAGCATGGCATGGTATGGTATTGCCACCATTCCTTCTGTGCTGCTGCTGGTGGGGCGTTGCCTTCAATGCTGGGTGCCCAGCCAACAGCCACCTCTCTCTGGCTGCCCAGCTCTGAAGGCAACGCAGAAGTAAGGGCTACCGTGGCAATACCGCAACCCCCCTAAATAACTTTTGCAACCCCCTGGGAACTCTTTTAGGTCACAACCCCTAATTTGAGACACACTGGTCTTCCCCATTAAATCTATATAGTATAGGGTAAAAGCACACAAAAGAGCAGATTTCATGGTCCATGACATGTTTTTCATGGCCACGAATTTGGTAAGGCCCTATCTATAACCAAGAATGAAGGTCTCTCCATTCTTAGGGTATATTTGCACTGCATTTTGGAGTGCGTGGGAGTGAGCAACAGACTTGGGCTAACGGGGCTCATGCTAATGCTCTGGAAATGTCTATATAGATAGTGCTTTAAATTTGCAACTTTGGCTCTGAAGTCTAGGGATGGGGATGGGCCCTACTAGTCTGAGTCTGTTGACCAGGCTGAGAGGCTCGCTCCAAAATGCTGTATAGATATAGCCTGAAAGGCCAACTCTTTTGCCTAGCAAGTATTGGTGGTTCTTATTTCCTGCATTCCTACTGGTACACAAGCTTATTTTGTGATATTAACATAGTCATCAAAAGAGATAAATAAAGGTTGCATGTGAATAATATTAGTCAATGGAAAAAAACTACGTTGATGTAGAATTAAGGTGCTTGGTGGTAGGTCATCCCTTTGCAAAGATAATGCAAAGATAATGTTGTCCATGCATAAACATTAAATGAAAGCAGAGACTATTCAAGAAGAGCTGAACACAAGCAGGATAGTCAATGCAGAAAATATGCCAAAATAAAAGTGTAAGGTCTGACTAGACAGAGTCCATTTAAGGCTTCTCAACTGAATTGTGTTGTTGCATTTAGTTTTTCTTTGTAGACTGTCTTTGGATGCTATAAATCTGTAACCAAACAGGTTCTATACGATAGACACTCGTATCCACAGTACGGAACAATCCACAGGTCACAATCCACGAATGTCTACAACTGTTGGGCCACATGGCTGCATGAATGTTTGTGGTTAAACACGCACATGCACTGCTACAAGGATGGCTAACAACTGTTTACAGGCCAAACAAACACAGGTTAAACATGATTAACAATGCCTCTCAAGGTCAAGGACTCACTAACCTGGTGGACTCAACCGCACAACTTGTGCTCGGGGACCCCATTCACACAAGATCGTCCATCACAGATTATCACAATGGATGCGTCCCTCATTAGGTGGGGAGCACACATGTAACATTGCACAGTTCAGGGATTATGGTCCACAATCGAGATAAGGCTACACATAAATCTCCTAGAACTTTGTGCCATCTGTAATGCCTACCTCCACTTCCTACCGTTCATAAGAAACCAAAACATCAGAGTAATGACCAATGCATTGCTTGTATGTTTTATGATTCACTATCTACCAAGGCTATGAGACTCTGGAATTGGTGCATCCAACACAATATCCATATCTCAGCTTCCTACCTACCTGCATGACAGAACATCACAGCAGATAAACTCAGCAGATGTTTTCCCCATGAGCATGAATGGGAATTAAACTATGCAATACTGGAATGCATATTCTGAAAGTGGGGCCACCCACAAATAGATCTATTCACGACTTCCCACAACACCAAGTGTCTGAAATTCTGCTCGAGAGCAGGATTGGGGAAACGATCGATGGGGGATGTGTTCCTGACCAGTTGGAACAAAGCACTTCCTTTGTGTTCCCACCAATACCATAACTACCCAGAGTAATATGGAAAATAAGGACTCACAAAGCCAGAGTCATCCTAATAGCCCCGTGATACATCGGTTCGCATCGCAGCAATCCCTGTGCTTCCGTCCACATTTGGCGCCATCTTTGAACATTTTTTGTACTGCATGCTCTGTCTTCCCTTTTGGTCTGCGGGAATGGAGCCCGAACTGCTGAGGAGTATGCTGACGAGTCTCGCCAGCAAGTCACGTTTGGCAGTCAAGTTATTCCTTGTGATCCAAAGTGACAGTGAGGGCTCTGACGACGATATCAACTCAAGTAACGCATATGACACGAGTTTGCTTGTGGCATTCATGGACATGCTCACCACCATGGAACGCTGCTTTTGGGCTCAGGAAACCGCACTGAATGGTGGGATCACATCATCATGGAAGTCTGGGATGACAAGCAGTGACTGTTCGGATGAGAAAAGCCACTTTCATGGGACTGTGTGAGGAGCTCACCCCCACCCAGCGGCACAAGGACACGAGATTGAGAGCTGCCCTGATGGTGGAGAAGTGGGTGGCTATTGCAATCTGGAAGCTGGCAACTCCAGACAGCTACCTATTGGTTGCGAACTAGTTTGGAGTAGGAAAGTCAACTGTTGGAATCGTGTTGATGCAAGTTTGCAGGGCCATTAATCGCATCCTGCTCAGAAGAACCGTGACTCTGAGTAACGTGCATGACATTGTGGATGGCTTTGCACATATGGGTTTCCCTAACTGTGGAGGGGCGATAGATGGCACATATATTCCAATTCTGGCACCAGCGCACCTAGCCTCAGAGTACGTTAATCGGAAGGGGTATTTCTCTGTGGTTCTCCAAGCGCTTGTGGATCACCGTGGGCATTTAATTGACATTAATGTAGGCTGGCTTAGAAAGGTGAATGGTGCATGCATCTTTCGGAACACTGGCCTGTTCAGGAAGCTACAAGCAGGGACTTTTTTCCCCGACCAGAAGATCACCATAGGGGAAGTCAAAATGCCCATTGTGATCCTTGGAGACCCCGCTTACCCTTTAATGCTGTGGCTCATGAAACCCTGAACAGGGAGCCTTGACAGCACTAAGGAGCAGTTCAACAACAGGCTGAGCCGATGCAGAATGACCTGTGGAGTGTGCTTTTGGCCTTTTAAAGGGCCGCTGGCGCTCTCTGTATCAGAAGCTGGACCTGGCCGATGACAGCATCCCCATAGTGATATTCGCCTGCTGTACCCTCCATAGCATTTGTGAAGGGAAGGGTGAACGATTCACTCAGGCATGGAACTCGGAAGTTAAACACCTGGAGGCTGAATTTGAACAGCTAGAGAGCAGGGCTATTAGAGGGGCCCAGCCTGGGGCTGCAAGGATTAGAGATGCCTTGAGGAAGCAATTTGAGGCTGAAAGCCAACAGTAATGTCTGGTGCTCTGCATGGGAGTGAAGAGCAGTGGTTCCAATGTTAGTAGGAATCTGTGTTTGCTATGCTGACTTGCAGTGCCTGTTTGTTTCTTGGGCTAAGGTATCTTTTACTTTATGCAATAATAAAGAATGTTTTCAAAGCCAAAAAATCCATGAATTGAAAAGAAAATTCATGTATTGAAAAGAAACCCAACTGCTTGGGAAACAGAAAGGGCAAGGGGGCGGGGTGGAGAACGGTACAATCACAGATTTGCGTATGTCCTGTTATCATACTCAGCCTTCCTGTCTGGAGTGCTGTGCAATGAGTGCGGCACTTCAGGATGGCTGTACTTCGTGGTGAGGGGGGTTGAGTGGAGTGGGTGTGGATTGTAGTTTTCAGGGCTGGGTGGTGAAGCTACAGGTGTTGGAGGCAGCCGGTGGCAGTAAGAACCCGAATGTTGGGGAAAGTGGGTTGGAGGTGACATGGGGGCACAAGGGAAAGAGTTTTGGGACAAGGGCTGCAGTGGGGGTCGGGCACGGTAGTGCTCTGCCTGCATGGCTACAAGTGCCTGGATCGAGTCCGCTTGGCGCTCCATTATGCTTATCAGGCGATCCGTGCTTTGCTGCTGCAGCACCGCACTTTTTTGCCGGCACGCCTCATTCTGCTGGCGAATCCTCCTTTCGCTGTCCCGCCACTCCTGCACTTTTTGATTTTCATTACTTGAATGCTGCATTACTTCATGCAACATGTCTTCATTGCCTCTTTCTGATTCTTTGGAGTCTTTCGGCCCGTGATAACACAGACTGCTGAGATCTCAAGGTTGCATCTGTTAAGGCAAAATGCAACACTTATAAGAAGCAGCATTATTCACACCAGACAGAGCAATGATTCCCCCGTACTTAAGGGCAAGCACAGTCTACACAATAGCATAATTTGCCCGTCCCAAAGTGAGCGCACATAACCCACGGGAGCCCCAAAATGGTGAGTAAGGACAGGGTCAAGCGTGACTGATTGTTTTACGGCTGTACTGTGCCTTGGGGAGAGCCAAGAGTGGCAAGGGGCCCCTATACTGAACACTGTCCCCACATTTTCCACAGGAGTTCATCCTGGAAGATATCTCGCTGCTGAGGATGACCTGGGAAGCAAGGCAGGGTCTTCTACTGCAATGCGGATTCCACCCTGACCCATATGTAGCTTGCCTGTGTGCAGCAATGGTCCCCCCCCCGGTCCCTCAAGGCACAGTGGCGCGGACAGGTTAGCCTTACTGGGACAAGGACCACAGTGGCTCTCCCGAGAAACCTGCTCAAGCGCATTGCTGAGTTCTGGATGAGACCTTTGAAGAGATCACTGAGGCCGATTACCATGACATGAGAGAGCACATCAACGCCCTATTCTGCATCTAGGCACGCATGCAGCCCTAACCCTCCTCACCCCATGAGCCCGCACCGAATAACTTCCTTCCCAAAATAAAAGCCACTTACTGGGAACCTCCTCTGGTGTTTGTCCTTACCCAAGCACCGACCGCTGTGACTGGCTACCTTTCTCCTGTCTTGAGAACAGCTCCTGGCTGCATGCATCTAGGGATTCCGGGGTGTCTTCCTCCGCCTCAGCACCCTTGCTCCTGCTTTGGTGCTCCTCCTCCCACCTTGTTGAACTGGGCTCTGAAGTGTCCATGGTGGTACTCGGAGTGGAGGTGGGATCGGCCCCAAGCATAGCATCCAGCTCTTTGTAGAAACAGCAGGTTGCAGGGGCAGCACCGGAGAGGCTGTTTGCCTCATGGGCTTTGTGGTAGACATTCCACAGCTCCTTCACTTTAATCCTGCACTGCAGTACATCCTGGTCATGGCCCCTTTCCATCAGGTCTTTTGATATCTGCCTGAAGGTATCATCATTCCTATGGCTGGAGCTCAGCTGGGACTGGACAGCTTCCTCCCCTCAAACACTGATGAGGTCCAGCACCTCGCCATTGCTTCATACTGGGGATCGCTTGGCGCATGGAGGCATGGTCACCTGGAAGGATTTGTTGAGAGCACTCCACACCTGGCTGAGCAAACAGGAAGGGGATTTTCAAAATTCCCAGAGAATTTAAAGGGCAGGTCTGACGGTTGGTCACCTGAGGGCAGGGCAGTAGAGTTCAAAGTGATGACCAGAGTGGCTAGACCGGGCCTTGTGGGACACTTCTGGAGGCCGATCAGAGCGCACTAACAGACCAGGGTTTCCACACTGGTGCCGTGGTGCTCCAGCGGGGGTGCAGAAAACGTTATTCCACTTGCCAAGGTGGAGTACCAGAAGCAGACCAGCCGTGGAGTCAGAGCGCTCTATGTGCCTTGCCAGTGTGGATGGGTAGTGAGCTAGTACGCCAGGGGCTCCTTTAATGCACTATAACTCGCAAGTGTAGCCAAGCCCTTCATGTAACCTGTGACTATGCATACCCTGCTTCTTTTAAAAATAAAGTTTGGATTTGGTCAGAAGAGCTCATACAGTTGAACAATGTGTTCTATCACTCCTGGCACTAGCCTTGCTGGGTAGCCATATCCTCTTGTGGATATTTTCCTTGTCTTTCTTCCCTACCATTTGGTTACTCCCCTCTGAGTCATATCTGAAACTAGCTGAGAGTTCCTTTGGGCAGGGATTGTTGTACTGGGAGCTATCTAGCACACTTTTGGGTGCCATTACAATTATAGCTAATTAAAATGTTACCATCCTCTCAGAGCTTTTTAAAAATTCAGATATTTTCATGAACTAGAAATCATGCCAGCAGGGGTCAGTTTAATACCAGTGGAAGTTGCAGTTTTAGTATTTATACACTTCGGTAGTTAGAATAAATGTGAAGCTTGTATTTTAGAGACTAGAAATGAACTATGTATATAATAAAATTTGGTAGACAGCTGGTAAAATTACCACTGCAATTTCCATCAAGGTTTTTTGAATGCAGGTCCTCTCTTTATAGGACATACTGTAGTGTCCTAGATAGTGGCTAAAGCCACTATTTCAGTGAAATAGTAAAAAGAGATGTACAGATTTCGTAAATGAAATGAATGTGAATTAAAACGGTCATAGTTTGTTGTTGGCTAAATAGTGATACTAAATACAAGATAAGAACAAGACACAATTTCTGTGATAACTGTCACTTGACATCCATCAGAAAGTCTGGACCTGATGCAAGTGGATGGAAGTCTCTAGGTCAAATTCTGGGGTGACAAAGTCTGGTATAAGTATTGTAGCTTGCACCAATTTCAGATCAGATGTTGTTGCACCTTGTAAATGTGAAGTAACTCTATTAGATCCACTGGAGTTTTTCTGAATTGACACTGGTTTGCCTGAGATCAGAATATGGCCTTTGACATTGAGAGGGTATGCAAAATCAGTGTAACGTACACACTGAGGCGGCAGAAGGAGAATGAAGCAGGAAAACGAATAAGAGGGTTTAAGACAAAGCATGTTCCTACTACCCTATCTCATATCTTCCTTTTAGTTGCATTTTCTTTAGCCCGTGCCTCGTCTCACCGTAAGCATTACAGTTTTTGTACAGTTGATTACCAGTTTGGTTCAAGTTACATTGCTTGAACAATTATGTTTACATAGGTTGACCAGGTAGCAACTGTGAAAAAACGGGACAGGGGGTGGAGGGTAATAGGTGCCTATATAAGGAAAAAGTCCCCAAAAATAGGACTGTCCCTTTAAAAATGGGACATCTGGTCACCCTATGTTTACACACCTTCATTTTTAGACCAATTTACACAGTGCCATTTAGTCCCAAAAGTTTAACCACTTTTATTTGGTCAGTGGTGAGATCTGCAAGTAACTCTAGACTCACCTTTAAAATTAACTAGTCAGAGGAGGATGTAGGAGGCTATTCCTACACTAATGACAAACGTTTGAGTGGTATTGAGCATTAGATAAAATAAAAAGTGGGAGCTAGAAAAGGCTGTTGAACTTTAATTGCTTTATGTTGCTTGGTGCTAATGATTGATCTTAATTATCAAGCTGTAGAAAGAGGATATTTAAGGAAATTTAATGCTCTGAAAAATATTAGTCATTCTTTTTTGTTTTCTTTTTTTTTTTTCCCCTTCAATTTAGTTGTCTCTCTTTTGGATCTTCTTTAGTGTAGCTAGAGCCAAGCTAACATACTGAAGGACCACTATGGGCTTTAATAGTGTTTGTTCTGATTCACATTAGTATTAATGAGATCAGAATCAGGTCTCTTTTTTTAATAAAGATGTTTTGGCCTCAAATCAAAACCTGAATCTGGACACCCAGAATACTGGGAATGTTCAGAGGTGGACCCGGATCCAAATTTGTTGCCTGGCAATTATCTCTATAGTGGGCCAAACCAAAACCCCAGATCCAAACAGCCCTAAGCTTTGGGAGGGTTCAGATTCCTGTCTGGCTCCAGGTTCAAATAGTGCAGCTTGGATCCATCTGTACATTTTAATCTCTCTTCTTGTGGAAGACACTCCCATCCTTACAGGCTGCTAAATCAAATTCACTGCCATTCTCTAGACCTCTTCTGTTTCTGTTATGTTATAATTTTAAGATGAGGTAACTAAAGCTGATGTGACTTGATGTATTAGAAAAGCATATAGTTAAATTATGTTACATAATACTAAACCATATTTACACATAATTTTCTATTTTTATTTCTTTCCGTAAATGTGTCTTGACTAAAGTTTATTTTCAAACAGGCAAAATATTTTCCATTTTTATTAATACTCATATCTCAAGTCATTGTATATCTACCATTGTATAACCACTAATTAATACAGCAAATAGCTGAGGACCTATCCAATTTTCTACAAAGTTGACCATGAACTGAGAGACAATTTTAGGGCATATAAAATATTGGGAACAAGTATTCGAAAGGGAACTATTTCCAGATTAGAGCACAGTATTCTTCGATACAATTGCATGTGAGTTTGTTTACAACTGAATGTAAATTAAATGTTTTTATTTCATGGCCAAGTATATTATATATATATATTTTAAGATTCTAGATTTCAGAGTTCCTAACTGTCCATACAGTGGAAAGTGAAGTGCAGTATGTGTGTGAAGTGTGGCTAGTCATAGTGTAGTGAATATTACTACATACACAGAGTAAAGACTAATTCTCCTGTGATGGTTCTACAAGTCCAGAAAGAAGTCATAACTCATTGATAATTCTTTCCAGTCCAGTCCCTGAACAGAGTTTACAGACGATTTCTTCCCTGCCAATAGTATCTTGTCAGTTCTTCCCAGTATTTGTTTCTAGTGCTTTTTGTTTCTGGGCATTTTTAAAGGGAAAGAGTGACAAAACAGCTGGAGGAGGAAGTGAAGGTGGTGGTGGTATCAGTGCTGTATTTATAACTTTTAGCCCGGAGGATAGGGCACTTACCCAGGATGTGAGAGACCTGGGTTCAATTCTCCTCCTCTGCCTGATGTGGAGTAGGGATTTGAGCTTGCGTCTCCCCTCTTCCAGGAGAATACCCTATGGGGCATGCAGGGATAGGCCTCTTGGTCTCTCTTGTTGAAGCTGTTCTGCTTGGTACAAAATACTTGACTAGTCATTGGGTAAGAGGCAGAGTGAGAATGGTTCTGCAGCCGAATGGTTCAGGCATTTACCTAGGAGTAGGAGACCCAAATTGAAGTCCCTGCTCCAATGAATACTTAATTATTTTTACAAACTGGAACAGCTTCAATAGGAGAAACTGAGAGAAACCTGCCCCAGAATATCCCATGGTCTAGTCGTTTGGGCACTCTCTCCGGAGGTGGGAGACCGAACTTCAAATCTCTGCTTCACATCAGCCAGAATGGCAGCTCAGTGACCCCTTGTGAATCTAGCCTGAACCTTTTGTTTGTTGGGCTGATACTATTTGGCAAATTAGTGTGAAATTCACAGATAGTTTCAGGTTGACCCAAACGGCATTTTTGGGGAATAAACTATCTGTCCAAAAAATTTCACCCACCTGTGCCCTTGTGTGAGTTTTAGCAACAGGGGTGCTCCCTGAGAGGCAACTTCTGGCTCTGTGACAACTTATTGCTCTTCTGCACAGGCTGAGGCCTCTCCTGACCTTGGCCCACCACTATGACTTCAGGTGGTAGGGGTCCACCCTTGAGGAAGGGTTCTCTGCCCCAGCCTACTCTAACAGAGAGCCCTGTGTGTTTTTTGTGCCCAGGATGGGGTGGTGGCAGCAAGATGCTCACCCCAAGAAATGGTTTCAGAGTTAACAGCCTCTTAAGATGAATGGGGCAGTTCACACCTTTCAGAGTTCGACCGTCTGCAGACTCAAACAAATGTCACTGCATCACGCTCCATTCACATTTCTGGGGTTACTTCATAACTGTGAGACTTGGAGACCTAATTTGTTTTAAAATTAAAGCTTTGATTTTGACCTGATCAAACAACTCTGGGAGCCAGGGCCCTAGGCATATGTCTACTGTGTCTATATTGTAATATTTTGCACAGGTGTTGCATAGCTCAGTGTGTTCCAAGCCATGGTTTATTCCAGTGCCTCTTTCCTTACTGCACATGGGCACTATGGCACTTGACACTGATTGCCAAACACCTGGTGTGGGGACATTGAACTGTAAGATGGGGGATGGAGGGGGGGATGGTGAAAATGAAAAATATATCACAAAAGTGGTAAAACTACAAAAGAGTGGAAGTAATTTACTGTAATCAGTGAGTATTCTCTATCAATCACATTATAATTACACACTTTAAGGCTAATAACATGTAGTGACAGAGCAGGAACCACTATGACTGTAAGTGGGGATGGAAATGTTCATTTAAAATATGTCCCCAGTGTATAAAATGGCCCACAGAATGAGAGGCAATAGTAGGGAACTATTTGTTCTGAAATACATTGTCACAAGGTAGGTGGTCTGAGTAATGATTTGCTGGAGACTTTGAAGGCCAGAGGATTCTCAGGAGCCCAATGTTTGTCTTTCTATACAACAGAGTGTACAGAAGAGCTGAAATGTACAAAAACCTGCACTGCTCTGAGGAAAAATATGTTGTACAAAAGCAATAGAAAGATAACTCTATTTACCTACACAGACACACACAATACCCTCCATACACTTCACAGCCCAAAAGGCCTATTCCAACTCCCACTGAAATTGATGGTGGAATCTGGACCACTCCTATTGGTCAGAGAAGCAGTGGTACCTCAGGCCTCCAATAAGGTAATTTGGTACTCTAGGCTCATTAAAAAGCACAGTCCCCAAAATTCATCAGTAATCTGTAGCCTAATAATTAATCAGGTTTTGCTATTAGTGAGGTATCCATTCTCTGTGGTGGGGAGCAGGAAAATAGGGTCAGCAATGGTTAGAAAAAATTAACATTTTCAGTAGACTGTTAGGACCTATTCTTATAAGCACCTATACGTATCAACAACTTTACTCAGGTGAGCACATTGACATTAATAGAACTGTTCATGTAAATAAAATTGCTCATGTATGTTTGCTGCATCGGGCCCTTAGTTTGTTCCTGAAAATCCTTTACTTGTGTCCAAACTGGAAAAGTCAAGCAACATTATAACATCACGAACATTTATTCATAATGACTTTCACAGTCCTTGTTCCCATGCAGGGTGCTAATATGAAATTCTGCATTCATAGAAATGAAAGATGTGCTGACTAGAAATCTAGATACTCTTAATCAGAGCCTAGACACTGCATTCTATAAAAGTATTTCAACTGCTAATTAATAGAAGGTTAAGCAGATTTCTAGCAAAGTTCACGATTTCCTGGTAGGAAACCTTCAGGACACAGGCACAAATGCTTAATACATTGAGAATAAATTGCTTTCTAGTGGACTTGATGGTCTAAAAAATGAAGCCATACGAGGAGCTTGGAGTCAATAGAAATAAATAAATAAATTAGGAGGGGAAGGTATTGGTGGCATAACTGTGTGTTTTCTATGTTGGTTGACAAAGCACTTCCCAAAGTAGTGCGGCCAATTTTAGGTATAAGAGTCGAGTTTAGTAAAGTAGCAATTTCATCCTTAGCAAGAATGCTACTAATGTCCTATGAAACCCTACCAATGGAGCCAGTCTCCTTGAGGACCCAGACACACATAAGTATAACATACCCAAATTAAAAAAAATAATTGTGGCTGCTCTAATGAGCACAGGGGTCTTCACTTAACTGCATTTAGTCAAAGTATTATGCTTTCTTTTGAGCCAAAGTGAGCTCTTAGTTTGTAACCAGAACTCCCCATTTATTTCAGCAGGGAGTTCTGATTAAAAGCTGACCATGTGATATGGCCTTTTTTCAGGATTTCTGACTTACTTTTAAACAATGTTAATGGTTTAGTTGCTAAAACGTAGGTTCTCATAAAGGCAGGATCAGAATCCACTCTTAAGGAGTATAAGTTTCTTTTGCTGGCCTTCTCTATCTGAAAAGGTAGTCAGCATGCCTCTTATCAGAGGCCGAAGTTTAAATGTTAGTTCTGCTTCTTCTCTTTCATTAATACCTTGACAGATTTTTCTCATGATCAGCTTTAGTACAAAAAGAGAGCCTCCTGAGAACACACATTTTTCAAAGCGCTATGGAACAACAGACATTTTTAACTGGAAGTGATTGATGGCAAAGGGTTAAATAAAGTTTAAATAAAGTAAGGATGGATCATAGTAGCTAATTCTCAATAGCTTTCTTGCTCTAAAATTACCCCCCCCCCCAATGCTAAGACATCAAATCACATTAAGTAGTAAGGACTCTAACTTGTGTGATGCTGAGAAACTCATGGATGGGTAAAGGGAGTTCAGTTCCTTTAAGGACTGGATCCTCGTGGTTTCAGATCTGTCATTGTTGTCATTAGGAAAGTGCGTTTTAAAGGAACATGGTCAACATTCTGTTTTCATCCCTCTTCAAGGAAATAGCCAAATTGATTTAAATTAAATGCTCATTTAATAAGAGAATTACTACTACCCAGACCTATGTCCTTTAGCATGAGATTTAGCTAGTGAATTATAAGTGGTTGATTTCAAATCCATTCAGTAAAGGGTCTTCAATTGAAATGCTGACAAATGCTGTACCTGTTCTGCTCAACACACTTGTAAAAGCCTTTATGGAAATCTTTGAATTATGACTTGCCCTTTGAAGGTAAAGAGAGAGTTTCTCTAAATGATAAGGAGATGGATTGCACAGTAAAGCTCTAATATGAATTCTGTAAATCCAAATACATTTTACTAGGCTTTAATTTCTTCTTTTACCAGGAATACTGTTAAATGATTAGTGCAATGTTTATT
Source organism: Lepidochelys kempii (assembly GCF_965140285.1). Lineage (NCBI taxonomy): Eukaryota > Metazoa > Chordata > Testudines > Cheloniidae > Lepidochelys > Lepidochelys kempii. The sequence continues at coordinate 142,945,705 of NC_136382.1, read as the reverse complement.
CCTAGAATATATTTTTCAAATCTATTCTTGATTATTTACAGACACTGCTTAAAAAGGGTGTCTCTTTGGGCACAAGTATATTTTTAAAAAGACCAAATTTCTGTTAGATGGTGGAATATTGTAAGTTGTGTTATGGGAAATATTCAGAAGAAAATCAATAGGACAGTACTTAGTTACTGGCAGTACTTAGGATAACCTTGTGCTTTCCAACATTTTATCAATATACATGTAATATCAAATTAAACAAAGCAAAAACATATCTGACTTAAAGAAATTTTGTTACATACATTATACCAATCCGTTATTTCCAGTAATGGAATAATTTAATAGGGAAAAAAAGCTACATGCTTGTCTAGCCAGTGATGCCACCACACAATAAATGTGTAATGCTTGGGAGAGAGGGAAAGTAGCACCACATTGGTGAGGATGTAGGATAACAAATAAGTATAAATATAATAATAATTTGCAATTCTCTGACAGAGTGACCTTTTGTAGACTGGGACCGAGCCTGGTAGATTGCTAAAAATGATAGAATTCTGTGGTTAATTAGAGAAAATAATGTTTTAGCATTATTAGTCCTGATGAACTGCAAAGTCATTTGTTTTAATCAGTTTTTGCCTTTATTTATTCACTTTCAGACAGTATTATTGTCGCTTATAATTTTTCCCAGTAAAGGGACTTTTAGCATTACGTATGTGTATTTATTATACTAATTAACTTTTCTTTTTTTTTGCAAAATCTTCCAAAGCAACACATTCCATGAACAAAACATCATCATTGCCCTGTCAGCTGTGAGCATTACTTATGCAAGCTTATAAAAATTGGCAAAACAGCACTCAGGCAAAGTTAGGCCAAGGCAGGCAAAGTTGCCAGGCAAAGTTAGGCCAAGGCCTTGGCACAAGTGTTACTTCATCCAAACTCATTCACTATACATAATTATAATCTGTTAAAGTAAAAAAACCCTTATTTTTACCATTTAGCAATTCTTCTTTATATTTCAGTATCATATTTCAGTATATATGTATTCTCATAACTAATTTTTTTTTTTTTTTTGGAACGGGGAAGGTGTTGTGATTTTTGAAGAAGACAAAAATGTTGGGTTTTTCAGGGGACTTTCTACTAAAAGTCTGGCATTGTGCTTGTAACTCATTTTAAAAAAAAGTCAGTAATTTTACATGTCACATTTTTGAGATGCTTCTTATTTTAATTTAGTTCAGGGTATTTAATTTTGTTCCCAAATGTCTCCCAAGTAACAGCCTTTGTTGTACCTCTTCAATCCTAAAGACCCAGCAAAAGAGATGAGGTTTTCATCAAACAGTATTGGCTAACAGGCTCAGGGTGTTTTGGTCCAAGACATTTAGCTAGAAAACAGGATCTTTGTGGCTTAGGAGTTCATCTGTTCCTGAGGCTAATTTCGCACCTCAAGTCAAAATCCTCTATTTATAACATCTCCGTAATCTCTGCAGCACTTCATTGTGATATCCCAAACTAGGATTCGCAAAAAGAAAAGGAGTACGTGTGGCACCTTAGAGACTAACCAATTTATTAGAGCATAAGCTTTCGTGAGCTACAGCTCACTTCATCAGATGCATGAAGTGAGCTGTAGCTCACGAAAGCTTATGCTCTAATAAATTGGTTAGTCTCTAAGGTGCCACAAGTACTCCTTTTCTTTTTGCGAATACAGACTAACACGGCTGTTACTCAGTCAAACTAGGATTGCAACTTTAGGTGAAGAATGAGTCTGCGGGACAGAAGTGCTTCAAAGCAACAATTAAGATTCTGTTTTCATGGAAATGTAGCAAAACAAATACTTACATAAAGTTAGAGAAATACAGACAATTGTAAGTGAGATTTTTTCAGAGTTTTCTGGGATGTAGCAGGAAACATTTTATGTCTTCTTTACCTGCTTCTCTTTCTTCCGGTATATGCAGCACACTCAAAACAGGATTACTGTAAATTTCATATTTCTGCCACATACAAGAACAACACAGGAAGAGACTATGAAGAAAGTTTTGTGAGTATGTGGACATCTGTGATCCAGAGCACACCTGCTTGGTCACACATTTGGTTGACAAGTCTTTACATAATGTCCCTTTAATTTTTTATGTAGAGTGCAGATAATGATGAACTGCATGAAGTGTTCATTTTAAGTAACAGCAGTGGGAGTATAATACTGCTCTTGGTACCATTCAATAGGGTGCTTCATGGGTTTAACCTCTGTTGCAGTTAACAGAAAAATAAAGTGTGTACTATATGGAAAGGAGAGACCTGTGTTTGCATTTCCTAGGGTCAAGTCCTGCCTTGCTAATGCATTTTTTGCTATTTCCAGCATTTTCCATTTTTCTTGATCTGTTTCATCTCTTCCTAGATCATTTTGTACAGGTTTGTTAAACTTGCAGATTGATGACCTTGTATGATTTAATAAATATTTTTCTTTGAAGATTATTATATCTTTGATGGGAGAAAATAGAAAAACTGTTTCAATAAGTAGCCTTATTGGCCTTATCAGCATCAAGTGATGAATTCTTGGCGAAATATGATTTTCAAAAATGTATTGTATTAGAGCTTATGCTCTAGTCCACACATTTTAAAATGATTTTAGAATCACTTTTAAATTAAAGCTGTAATGCCAAAATACATAGCAGATGAAAATATTATCAATTTGCTTCCAAAATCACCATGGTATTAAATATTAAAATATAATTGTTTTTATACTGCTACTATTGCAATGTTCCAGTGTTTTGAAATGCTATAAGTGATAAACGTGTCTCATTTCTAATCTGTAACTGTGTTTTAGATCAAGGTAGTTATCACATGTTGGCAGGCTCTTCTCCGTGAACAGCTGTTTTAAACCGAATTTGTAAATCACCTATGAACTTCATTTCCAGGTCACACTGAAAACATACCTGACAAAATTATTTCATCTTCAGCAGAATTTGTTGGCTGTCCCCACTAATCAGGCTAAGAGAGAGGGATTTGGCTCATTACCAGCTATAAATACACGGTTCATTTAATGCTTGCAACTGTCTGTCTCACTTTTCCATGATGCCCTATCAGACACCATTCTGGTGACATCCTGTCTACCACAAAGAATCATGTGGGAGCATTAAGCCAGTCTTTGAGGGTGGAGTTAAATAAGTGCATTTTTTTACTATTAGATTTGGCTTTTACAAATTTTCATTTACAATTTGTATGTATTTTGAAAGGTGTAAAATAATAAAAGAATAAAGATTTCAATGACAAAATTCTTGCAAAAATTGCACTTACTGTAGCCTATGAAGGCTGCTTATGTTGGGGGATGAACACGCTCTGTGCGATATTCCTCTTAGCCTAGTTGTGGGGGAAACCAAGCATATAATGTTAAGGGTACTAGACCATTATTAATTCCGTTAACAGGTGTCTTTTAAAATAATGCTTTCAACTACGTAATTCTTTAAAAAAATGAAATCTTACCGAAGCACATAAGGGTTCAACTCCCCATCCCTTTTGTGCACTTCGCTGCTGTTGTTGTTAAAATTGTTGTACTATGGTAACACCTAGAAATCTCACACAAGGATAGGGGCCATGTTGTGGTAGGCACTGGAAAGACCAGTAACAAGAGAGACTGGCCCAGGGAAATTACAGTCTAGGTGTCAGACAGGATGCAACAGACAAAACACACTGATGTGTCTTGGTGGGTTGGAAAGATGAGGTAAAAATAAAACAGAGTTTAGCTGAATACTTGCCTAACCTATGCCAGATCAGTGTGGCTTGTAAGCAATACAGCAGAGGTAACTTTTAATGAGGATTTAAAGGAGGTTGAAGTAGCAGCTTTATAAATGTGGATGGGTAGTTTTCTCCATGCATGCTGCTCAGTAGGCAGAAGGCACAGAGGGACTTCTGGAAAAGTGGACAGGTGGTGATCAAGGCTGCCATCATGGGTCAGTAACAACTAGATAACTAGATGTGATATATAGGAGTGGGCTAAATGATAAAGAGCTGTAAGGGCAAAGACAGATAGTTTGTTTAATGTAGTGGAGGAGGAAAAGCTGCAAAGAGGCAGATAATGTGGCTACGCAGATGAGTCAAGAAGATGACTTCGCAGCAGCATTTTGTATGGATTTGAGGAGGGTAATGTGGCTAGAATCTTGGCTAGAGAGGAGGAAATTACAGTTGTCAAGGGGAAAAGTAATGAGGGCTTGAACTAGAGTAGCGGTTATCAAACTGTTTATCATTGTGGGGTACATATGCAGCTCTCTGTGTTATGTGGGACGCATCCACACAATATATATACTACCTGTATGACCCTGCGGATGTCACATGGGCCGCAGCTGTGTGCTGATCGGGCCACGGGTTGAGAATCTTGGAACTAGAGTGTTGGCAGTCTGGATAGGGGAAAAAAGCCCAAATCTTTGAAATGTCACATAAGTGGAGGCAAGACTTGGATGTAGTCCGGATGTGTGGGTCAAGAATGATGGCAAAGATGATTATGCCCCGATTACAGGGCTGAGTAACTAAGAGAATGATGGTGTTATTGACAGTGATTGAGAGGGAAGCTCAGTTTGGTCCATATTGAGCTAGATTTGTCACCCGGACATCCACTGCAAATGGTCAGAAAGAGAGCCTGAGATATGGAACCGGATGGAGAGTGGCAGGTATCCAGTAGAGCTTTAATACAGTTTCCTTGTTACATGGTTAATTGAATTTTGAATGATCCTAGAGTGTTTGTCATTAAAATTCAGTTAGCGGGTATATAAAATTCTGCAGTATGTCTCTTGTCTCCAGAAAATTTTCTATTATACCAATTCTAATATTTTTCCCATTTGAATTCATCCTATAGTAACTTGTACTTTGGTTCTGAAGCCCTGAAATACTATTCCCCTGAAGAGCATGATTAATATTAAACTCTGTATAATACATGTAAGTTTGAGATGGGTACGTCTTAGTTTTTAAGCATTCCTTTTCGACTCGTAGAATCGTAGCACTAGAAGGAACCTCAAAAGGTCATCTAGTGCAGTCCCCTGCACTTATGGCATGTTTTGTAATGCTTGTGAAAGGTGCTGTTTTTTGGCACTTGAAAGTAACGTCTTTGGTTTATTTACATAACAGATGCATCATAGACAACAGCCGGGCCAGGATATTATTCAAATGTTCTTCAATTTAAGGGGTGTTTCTCATTTTAGTCCCAGTCTGCCTGCCTTCCAAACAATTTGGTGTCCCCTTATGATGATTGTATTAAATTACTTACAAGATGGGTGAGTTAATATCTTTTATTGGACCAACTTCTGTTGGTGAAAGAGACCAGCTTTTGCGTTACACAAAGCTCTGTGTAGCGCAAAAGCTCGTCTCATTCACCAACAGAAGTGATAAAAAAAAAATTACTTCTCATATCCTGGGACCAACATGGCTACAACACCACACTTAAATTATTTAGTTCAAAAATGCAGAATTATGAAACTGACATTTCAGGGAGAGTTATTTCCACTTAGAGTCAATCCCCGTGCATTTAAAGCTCCCTACGTTCATAATTTTTGTCTCTCCCTCATTGTGGACGTTGTACCAATAAAATAAAAACCAGCAGGATCTTATTAAAGGGAAAAAGGCAAAATACCACATTTATTGTGAATACAGAAAGAATCATAGTAAGCAGTTAGTTCTAGTTATAACATTCCATTCAATCTCATATTTATTCACACATTCATTCATACAAACACACACACACATACACACCCACACACACAGGTTCTGCAAGGTTGTTATCATAGTTACCAGCCTTAGAGTTGCTCATGCCAAGCCACTGGCCAGGTGGCCTGGACATGAGGAGGGAGCAGGGCCTTGTCAGATGCTCATCTGATGCTCCTGGAAGTTGGTTTGCAGAATCAGACCCCAAAGTTCTCACTTTTTAGAGTCTATTTTTATAGGAATTTCTTCCTATGCCAGTCTATGGAAATTGCTTCATCATGCTGTTGCTGAATCAATCAGCAGATAGCACATTCCTGACGGCTCCAAGATGTTATCTTGTTCTTTGGTTCTCCCATTCTTGAGGCTGTTGGGTGGATTCCAGTCTGCCCTCCGGGGGGTCCTCTGGTTATTTCCACTTGACGCCTTCTTCAGCCGATGGACACTGGATTCTTAGGCTGGCACCTCCCTGATCATTCAGTTATTATCTACACCAAGCATCCATCCACATACATCCTCTATCTCTATTTTAATCACAATTGTTAATACAACAAAAGGGCGGGGAGTCTCTGGGTGCTGTTTCTGTTGTTACAGAGTATTGCTTTGAGTCTTTCTCTCTGTGTGAATTGCTTTGAGAACAGACTCTGTCTTAGAATGTACTAACACAATTAGCAGCTTGCAAGTTTCACACATAGAGGGAGAGAAACAGTACCAAAAACCAAGAGACCTCTTAATTAGTAATACCCTGGAATTTAAACTCTGGGGAATCAAACTCATTTGTGATTTTAATACAGAACTTCTTTAATATGATCCAACATGGATATTTGTCATACATTGCAGCTCAAATTTGCACTTTAGCATGTGGAGAGGTAGGAGTAAGACCTTCTGAACACTGCCCTAGTGGTGAAAGAGTTTACGCTCCACAGTCATATATTCCATTGGGGGGAGGGATAGCTCAGTGGTTTGAGCATTGGCTTGCTAAACCCACGGTTGTGAGTTCAGTCCTTGAGAGGGCCATTTGGGATCTGGGGCAAAAATTGGGGATTGGTCCTGCTTTGAGCAGGGAGTTGAACTAGATGACCTCCTGAGGTCCCTTCCAACCCTGATATTCTATGGCCCTTCTGAGTGTCAACAAGGGTGCCTATGAATGCCAGTGGTGGTGGTGGTTCTGTTGCAAACCATTGTTTAGTGAAACTGATTGTTTAGTGAAAAATGTAACAGGGTAATTACTTTTTTTTCCCTTTAGAACTCTCTCTTCCAATGTTCCGCAAGGTTTCTTTTTGTCTCTCTTGAAGCTGTTAGGGTTAGTGAGGCAACATTGGCTAGTGTGTTAATGATGCCCAGCTTTATATATTCATGACATCTTTCCCAGGTGGTGCAGCTGAGCCTTCTTTCCTGGTGTCTAGTTGAGACTAATGCAGGGTTGAGGATCATCTGGCTAGTGCTCAATACAGATAGGATGGGGGTAATGTTGATAGGTTGAAGGTAAAAGTTTTAAGAAATAGCAGAGTTTACATCTGGCGCTTTGGTTGACACACCTGCCTTTTGTCCCTTGGGTTTGCAACTTTGGAGTTTAGTAAAATCGTGGGCTGCTTTTAGACGAATAAGTAGCAGCTGTAGTCAGGCTGATTGTTTTTTAACCCCTATAAATAATGGCAGTAAAGGCGTACAGCATTTTCTTTCAGATGTGGATCTTGCTTTTGTTATCTGTGTGTTTGCCACTTCAGGATTAGATTATTGTAATACACTGTTCATGGGATTGCACTTTAGAGCCAGTCAAAACTTGAAATTTCTGTTCCATGGGAAATTCTGACATTTTAAAATTTCCTTTTGTTCTGAACTAGAGTGAAAAGTCAGAACTTGGAAATTTCCCACAAAACAAAATTTGGAAATATTGAAACATTGTTTTGGTAAAGTCAAAATGCTTTGTTCCGGATTCATTGTCTTGACTTGCATAATAAAATATAAAAAATGAAGCAATATAGTCAAAACAAAGCACTTTTCAGTGAGAATTGGAGAAATCAATACATTCTTATAAAAGCTTTCAATTTCTACCATCGGTATTTTCTGACAGAAAACTTCCATCAGCAAATTTACAACCAGCTCTATTTTTAAGACTCTTTTGTAACTTAAACTAGAACAGAATGTGTCTGCCTGCTTCTGATGTGGTGCATCCCACCAAAAGCACATTGCACAAATGGTCTGTAGTCTGCCTTTGTTGGCTGTTATTTCTTAGTGAGATTTAAAGTGTTTGTGTTGACCAATTAAGTCCTCAATGGTCTGGTACCTACTTCCCTGAAAAGATTACCTTTCTCCCTGTGTGATGCTGCCACTGCTGCAGTCAGAAGAATCCCTTGGTTTAAAAGGGAGATGGCTTGTGGTAGAGCATAATAATAAAGAAACTGGCATGTACTTTTTATGACCACTCAAAATCTACTCTCAAAAATTACTCTTGATTTTACCATTTATTAGCAGTCTCTCTACAAATACACTAAATATTCAGAATCACAGTTATAAACGTTATGAGGAGCTGTGCTTTCAAGAATATCATAAAATGTCCTGCTGAGCTCCAATTTAGTATTTCACAGAAAATCATGTTGCTGCAAGACCTCCAGGTCAAATTCTAAGGTTTATCTTGGGTGTGGAAGCTGTCTGCCTTGGTGTCGATAAAGACCTCCCTGATTGATATTGTTCATTCAAGAGTTGACCACTGATTTGGGCAATGATCAATATTACTTACTTTTAGATTCCCTAGGTGGTGATAGATTTCCCATAACTACAGTGTATTATTTGTGCAAAGCTAGTTGCTGTAAAGCTAGTTGTTAAGATACTGTACAGTGACTTGACTTCAGACTTCATAATAGACCCCTGTGCAGTACATAGCATGCTATAAAATGCAAACTGGTCTTAAAAGAACCACCAAATATGGTTGATGGTAACAAAGTAAACATTCCTTGGATACTGTTTTCTCCCCTGTGGTATTAATTGATTGATCTTACAAGTGACCAGTTATAGAAACAAAAAGAAAAAAAAAAAAGAGGGGAGACATTTTCCTATTATTAACAATATGAACACACTATAAAAACTTGGAAGCTTTGTGGTAAACAAAATGATTTATAAGAGCTTGTGGCTTGTTTTGACAGTTGAAAAGTGAATATTGGCTGTGTACAGTGCTTGTAGAACTTGCGCATAAATGAACACAAAATTATTCCTAAACAAATGTCAGGGTTAAATTTATGTCTAGATTTCCTTGTGCATTAATACTTTATATTTCTGCTCTTCATTAAGAATAGAAGGTGGGTTGAGCAGGTGGTATTTGGGTTTAGATTCTCGTCAGGTTAAGGTTTGGGTTTGAAACTGAATAAAGGCTTTGATTTAGTTTATGTGAGATTTTGGCCCAAAACGTGAAATAAGCTGTTCTCATGAGACTTTTGGCTGCATTAGAGCAAGCCCCAGAAAATATGAGAGAGAATAAGGCACAGGTTGCTTAGATTGCACAGCAGAGTACTCCAACTGGACAACCACAGTGGGTGTGCTATGAGAGCTTTGACTATTCTATGGTGACAGGTTTCAGAGTGGTAGCTGTGTTAGTCTGTATCAGCAAAAAAACCGAGGAGTACTTAATTTGTTACTCTCCAAGGTGCCACTACTACTCCTCGTTTTTTTTTACTATTCTAGGCTTTTATGCTAGAAAAATCTCCACCATTGCTTGTCATCTCCATTGCTAGTGGCTACGATGGGAGTGCTAGTGTGTACAAGAGGCCCGGGGCTACTGGCATTTTAAATACCCTTTCATCCACCCTGGTAAGGTGGTTGAAACACTGGTGGCTGCTGACACCTTTTCTATGCTAGGGCTGCCTTTGAAAAAAATCAAGCCTCTGGTTATGCACCAGTGTGATAATTCAGTGGTTGCTCTCTGCCGTGCGAGATGAGAAATCCAAATTGGATTCCTGTCTTTTGCTTACAGGACTGTGGAGATAGGGTACTTAACCGCTAGATGGAGGGCTGCCTCACATTATAGGGGTCCTCCTGGCTGATTTTAAGAGGGAATGAGGAGGTGACTTAAAAGAATGTCACTAAAACTTTCCTGTAGGAAAACCAGGTGAAGAGCACAGTGAGTCATCCAACCCAGTGCACTCCAACCAATCCTTGCTTCTGCAACTTTATTAAATGCTGCATTGCGGGCTAGAGGGTAGTCATGTTGCTGAGTGCTTACTCTCATTGGGACTGTTTTTGTAAATGTACCAACATGAGTTAGGAGTTTAGGACAAAAATTGGGGGTGACAAGTCTCCACTGTAAAGTCTTTCAATTTACTACTTGGAGGTTTGGTTGGATGAGTATTTTCTGGTTCTAATGGAAAACATCATTGCTGCATTCACAAGTAGCGACATGTCCGCCATTTTTAGAAAAACAGAGCATTCTTTCAAGATTGTTTTTGAGACTGTCACCTCTGGAAGACCAATATCAAAGTTAATCGAACGTGTGCTATTATTAAAAGCATCAAGCTGAAATGCATTTCTTACATCCTAGATAGATAGTATAAAAAAATCTGTAAAACTCAAATCAGGCTGCCTTTGCAAATATGTTCTGTCCTTTCTTTTCTAAAATCTTTATCAGGTGGATGGCTGTCTAAGTTTAGTTGTCATGCTGCTGCTGTTATTGTGCATTCATGAGCTGCCATATGTTTTAACAAAGCCTTAATATATCTGTTAACAGACATTCTTCGTTATGGATGGGCAGTACAAGTCAGAAGTGAGCAAAGCTGATTGTTCTCAAAGATGGCCAAAGGACATTTATCACCTTTTGTGAGAATTTTGTGGTTCTTAGTATATTGATAACAAAGAGATGTTATCCTAGGTACTTCTGTTGTGAGCCCTTATGTTGCTAAGTAATGTTGAACTGAAATTTAAGGATTGATCTGCTGGTACAGTAGCTGAGCAAGATTAATGTTAATTGATGGGGGTTTGTGATAAATATCAGTGCTAAATAATATGTCTGCATTTCCCATGTAACACGTTCAACTAGACTTTACAGATATATGTTTGTTCAAGTCTAAGAAATCTGAAAACTTCTCCCTGTTTCTTAGAAGATGTTTTTTACATTTAACAAAATAATCTTAATGTTTTTTTGTGTGGGGGGGAATCAGGATGAAGAAAATGTACTGTATATCCCAGAAAAGAAATTACTTTCAGGTTTAGGTATCTATCAGAATTTAAAAATTAAAAAAATATAATTATCCCAAAACTAAGTATTACAGACCCAGGAAATTCAGAATTAAGGTTACACTTTTAAAGAAATCAAAAGATGTTAAGGTTGTTTGGCTTTCTCACCTTAACTCATCCCTGCAAAAATGTCATGCAGAAAACATATGATTATGATTAAAGAGACAAAGTGGGTTAGGTAATATCTTTTATTGGTGAGAGAGACAAGCTTTTGAGCTTACACAGAGCTCTTTTTCACCAGCTTGTGTCTCTAATATGCTAGGACCAACATGGCTACAACACTGCATACAGTAATGGAAGATTATTATTCACGCATTTCAGTGTTTGTGATCCAAGATTAGAATAAAGTAGTTTTTAAAGACACAGTAGATTTTTTTTTCATATTATTTGTTCTGTCATGGCATCACTACAGGTCAGATTTTATTGTGTCCCTTATCTGCTTAACCTTAACATGCTTTGGGTTTCTTTTAGAGCAACTCTCAATTGCCTGTATTTTTAATGCTTGATTTTGTGATAATTACAACAACCCTATAATTTATTTTATTTTTAAATTACTCTCAACCTAATTCCCCAGTTTAAAAAAGTTATTTAAAATTTCATACAAGAAACTCAAGGAGATTACTACCATGCAAAATTTTGAATTATTTGAAGATCTGTAATATCCTCTTAAATTGTTTTTAAAACGGTTTACCTTTAAGGGCAGCAGATTCGCCATTGCAGCAAAGCAGCATAAAGCAGCCACAGCTGATCAGCCAGTTAAGTTGGGTTGACAGCTGTCTTGCTTTGCCAGAACAGTGCAAAGCAGCCACAATATACTGGTGATTCTGGCCGTTAATTTGAAATTGACTTTGTGGTATAGAAGGCTGTGCTAATGAGACTGACGCTATGTCAAGGGAAGGCAGGGAGAGCTCGATTCTTGGGTCCAAATGTCTCCAAGCTTTAAAAGCTGCCCGTGTGCTCCTGCAGTGCTATGTCAATGGCCTTGGAACTGAGGCAGCAGGGCCATGGGAGCATTTCAGGTGCTGTCACAGAATCTTTAAATAGCAGTGATGTTTGAACCAAGTAAAAACTGCTAACTCTCATGCTGTAGAGGATGGTGACTGAGTTAACTCAGCTATCTCAATGACATTAAGATTTACGGGAGCTGTTGACCTTTGCCTGTCTGTAGTCTATATAATAATAATTCGATACAACAATTGTTAATACCTTAGCTTATCTGTAATCTAATTTATTCAAATATAATTTATGTGCAAGCTTTCAGTTAATTTTAACTATACAGAAAGTTCAAAGAGTCTATGTTAGTCTTTTCTTAAGATCATTCAGGACAAAGAAGACACAGATACTGGATTTCTTAAAGGAGCCTGTTTTTATTTTATTTTAACTTCTAAATGAATCAATGGATTTACTTATGAATTCTCAGAAAATTCATTCTGTACTCCGAGTAAGTGACGTAAATTTGGGGATTATACATTGAATTTTTCATATAAAATAAAGAGCATGAATCCATGCTCTAAATGCAAAATGAAAGTTAATCTTAATTAAAGAGTCGTGATCAGCATGTCCACAATTGAATCAACGTTTATTGTCAAACCTGAGTTTGGAAAACTCAGTTGTTTTTAGCAAAATGTGTTGTTACTGTGAAAATTGTAATTTCAAGATGCTTTTTAGTTTTTTATTGACTTTTGTATTCAACAGAAGAAAGGTTATAGTTACAATCAGAACATTTGTTCTCACTTTAAACATATTTAAAAGAGTAAGTAGAGAATGAAGAGGGAATCTTTATTGTTGTTTGTATTGAGGGTAGTACGTAAAAGCTCCCACCAGGGTTCAAGGCCTGTATCTTGCACTAGGCGCATAATAAAAAGATAGTCCATGCCCCACAGTGCTTAGAGTCTAGACACATGACAAGAGACCATATATGGGAAAGAACAAGGTAATACTGAAATGGTCACATTTGGCGTAGTAAGCAATAGTTAAATGTAATATTGTAGCAGTGTGTCCTACAGCTAATTTTTATGCCAGTTTTTAAATCCCTCCTCCCTTCATTACTTTCACTTAGAATCCCTTCCCCAAAGAATGCATTGTCATCTTAAAGTATTTTGTGTTGCAGTTCAAAGGTATGCACCTTTAACCTTATTGGCTCCAAAATCTGTGGAACATAATTTAGAGAATTTTTTGTATGTTGGCATTAATTCTGCTAGCACATTTCAATAGATTATTTTCTCTAATGAAATATATATAAACATGAATTATGTATCTTATGAAGTGTATACATTATGTGCACTTATTTATCTTGCATGAATGATTGTTTGCATTGTGTTTTACAAAATTACAGTAATTGCAAACAACCTTTCATGTTCTATTGTTTTTTCTTAAATAGATATACAGTAACAGCAGAGATTTGTCAAGCAACAGTTGAAGTGAGGAGTACTGAGCTATGAAAATGAGATTTCAGAAGGGTCAGGATTTCTTGCTGTGTTTGAATAAATTAAATAACTTTGGAGATGGGGAGAATATGGAAAGTGTGGAATTTGCAGAATTATGGGATTTGAAAACTAGAGGTTAATTCTAGAAAATGTAAAATAAAAATTGGAGCGGGGTCAAGGAAGTTGTGTTTGAATAATGGTTCGGTTTAAATGAGTTCAGATTCAAGGTGGAATTCGAGCTAAAGTCTGGGTTCAGATGGCATCAAATTTTGTGTTTCTTGAAATATTTGTCTCATGGCTGAAATCATGCAAGATGGTAAGCTGTCCTCATGAAATTTCTGCCATCTTGGTTTCATTCATATTGTGGTCTGAATATAGGCCCATTATAGGGGTCACTGTACCCTGGCACCACTGAAAACGTTCGTGTTGCATTACTGCAGATCCCTGTCTGACAGCTGCAAAATATGAGAGTAGATTGCAGCTCCTTTTGGGTTCATTCTAACTGATCAGAATTGGCTAATCCCACCTAGTCTCTTCTTCTTTCCCAAATCTAGATGATCCTTCATTCCAAGGGACTGGCAGCTGCTGGAACCCCTAAATCAAGAGACAAATTAGTTTATACTTAGCGTTGAAATCAAGTACTGTTGTATAAGAAAAAGAGGAGAGAACAGATAAAAAATAGAGATGTATTTTTTTCTATTTCCACATACTGTAGTATAGCTATGAAAGGATGCTCTTGCTATGGGTCAGGAAACTATATTTCCAAGATTAAGGGAATGGGATTCTTACATTCTGCTTTGTTTCAGTTCATAGCTATTCTTTGGCTCTGACAACTTCTCTGTTCTCCAAAAGTCTGTGATGTCCTGTTCCATGCAAAGGCAGTTAGACAGTCAAAGGAACAGTAATCCACACCGTGTAGAGTCAAGCACAGGAGTTTATTACGCACAGCGCTGGTGGAGTGTCACTTTGCTTATTAGGCTCAGAGACACTGCCGAACAATTGATTACAATAGATTATATAGGGTACTCACTGGGCAGAGAGAAGTGACAGGGATAGGTTTTCTCAAGCCCCTGGGTAGGTTCTAGCAGCAAGACAAGATAAGCACAATAAGCCAATGGTCTAAAAGATTAAATAATAGCTCTGCCCATGGCTCAAATTAACATATTGCTGACACACAGGTAATTTACCCCCAAACTATGTCTATTAAAGTATATAGGTTAAATCCTAATTTTGGGGTCCAGGGGAATGAGGTAGCAGCTCTCCCTGTTGACCAACAATTCCTGGAGATTTAAAGCAAAAAAGCAGTAATTAGTATTTAACAATAACAATGGTTTATAAATTTACCTTTGCATTTCCGTGGGCTAGGATTGGCATACATCTGTGTGGGGAGGGTGTCATAACTCATGTCAATCATATTAGGCCTCCCCCCGAACTTTGTCTGGGATCTGAGGGGTATTGTACCACTATCTCCTCCCTGCATTAGGGAGTAACCGTGAGGCCTTTCTCAGTGGTTCATGTGTCTATAACTCGCGATAAGGACACCCAATTACATTCAGAGTTATGCTGACTCTGCTCACTGACTTGAAACACACAAGGCTATCTGTTTACCCCAGCTTTCTCTTAGCCATGTATAGTTCTCTGTTAGCTAGTCCTCATCTGGGCCTATATGAAAAATTCTTAGCAGAAACTGTAATTAAGATCTTACATCTATAGCAAGTAGATTTTGGCCCTTCACAGTGAAGCTCAACCACCTCTTGTGTGTTGGTGTCTTGATGTATTGTCTCCACTGTACATTTGTTGAGACTTATCCAAACTTGTTCTTTCTAATCCCCTGCCCCTTCCCTAATGAGGAGAAACCCTGTAATGTGAGATAACAGATTTTTTGATCTGGCAGTCTTACCTCTGTGTCCCTAATGAGCTAATGTAAGGGAAGCTGCACTGTTGGGGTGTTCTGTTTTGGATGAGACACACTGTAAACCCAAGGTCTTGACCATTTGTGATTGGAGCTTATCATATTTTTCACTAGGGATGTAAAATCTTTAATTGGCATGGCATCTTAGCCACAGTGATAACCAAAAGATGTTAGCCACACAGTCCTGTATGGGGAGGAGGATGAAGAAACGACCTCTTCCACCCCCCCTACCCCCCCATTCCCCTCTGCATCTCATTGTGACTTGACTTTTCACCCCAGCAGCAACCATTCTCTTGTCTATGTCCTCCCACTTTCCCCTTCACATGTAAATGCAATACAAACACTTGAAGGCTCTTTAATTTTCCCTTCTGTGGTTCTGCTCGTTCCTGCTCTTCTATTGCCATCATGTCTCCTGGATCCTGCCATTATTTCCTCTTATGTGATTCTGTTCCTCCCTGTACTTTGTACTACACATGGCTCTGCCTGAGCCTGGTCCTAAACCTCATTACACAATCCTGATCATTCTGATTATCCTGACCATTCAGTTTTCCCCCAGCAGCCTGAGTGTTTCCTCATTGTGTTCCCAGACTGCCAACTCTGTTCTGATCTATATACTGGTGCTGTGTAGAGGGGGTAGAAAGTAGCTGTGGTTTTGGGAGTAAGCACTGCGCAGCGTCTGGGGCATTGGAATGTCATCAGCAAATGTGCCTTACTATATTTGGCAAGTGTGTGAGAGACCAGTGTGCTCAACTATACATGTCTCTTAGTCATAATGAGTGATTTGGCAGTAGTGTGAGCATGCTACACATGAGAGGAGGGCCATCTTGCAGTTTAGTCACTCAGGACTGGTACTATCATGGCTATTTTTCTGTGTAAAAAGTATTCCTTTTGTTCTGTAATTGTCTTATTGACCTGGTCAAATGCTTTCCGCTTGTAAATTTTGCTAATGAAAGAAATTGAATGCAAACATATGGTAACACAGGGAGCTTTTTTTTCAGCATGAGTTTCCACACAGAAAGGAACCATATGGCATGATGTAAAAAAGTCTTGTATATTGTAAAAACTTGTATTAGTTATAAGATTTAAGTGGCGTCAGCAAAAATAAATAAGTAAATAAAAAAACTAGACTTTTTATGACATTGTTAATTATGAACTGTGATCAGACGTAACAAGAGGAGAATTCAGGATTTATTAGTCTTTATGGTGTAATTTTGTATAGATTGATAATAAATAGAAAAAAAATAGCATTTAAGATAGGCTTGCATAAAAACCTCAACCTATTTTTACTTAGTTTTATCTCTTTATTCCTTTTAAAACAGGGGCTACAACAGTTTTCAGGTAGATTGTGATTGTAATTGTCATTTGTGCAAGTGACCAGTATCTTTGTTCTATTGAATAAATTGGCTGGAAATGTGTTTTCCTTCCAAAAACAACACACATATGTTTTCACCAAATATATGTTGTATAGCAAAGACTTTATATGCTATGGCAGTTTAGATGCTGTCACATGGCTGGCCCAAAGGCCAAAAAGTTCACAAGCTTCTTTGTACTGTGAAACATTTCAGTATAAATATTGAAATTTAAACTGTCAGAAGCCATAAGAAAAAGACTGGTTATGAGCACAGCTAATGCAATGAGATTTAATGTAAAGAAGTGCAAAATTAACATAACTAAGGATGATTACTTACTGATATAGTGATAAATCTTATCTAGGAAACATTTGTGAAGTAAAAGGATTGTGGTAATGGAGGATAACAAACTGAATATGAATGTTCAGCACAGTGCAGCTGGGGGGAAAAAAAAAGACCATACAGTTCTGAGAGGACTGTGCAGTAGTTTTTCTTCCAAGACAAAGGGAGTAATGTTGCTTCTCTTCAATGCACTGGTAAGAGCACATCTGGAATAACGTGCTCTAGTTTGATCCTCCACTCTTTAAAAAGATATCGAGATAAAAAAGGCTCAAAGCAGAGCTGACAAAAGAGTGCAGTTAACAGAGGATATAATACAAATGACATATAACAAATAATACTTGTTATTTATGTTTTATTTTATTATTAATACTTGGTTATAAAGCAAACATTAAGGGGATTGCATTTATTTAGCTTGCAAAAGCAGCTAAGGGATGCTATAGTAATGTTATTTAATCACACAAAGACAGATTGTGCCTCTAAGGCACATCTCAGGGTGGTGGGGTGATGTGCATCCACATTGACCCAGGAAGAGCTCGGGGTGGCAATATGTAGTGCAGTAAGGCATAGGGTCTCCTGCAGCACCTGAGAAACATAGCTGCTGTGCATACTCTTGGGAGACCTCAGCATGCACATCTCTTTGCAGCTGGTCAGTTCCTTTGACCTGTGTATATGTGGGTGGGGAAGGAGGTAAAGGGCCTTGGCCTTGCCGCCGCCTCATCCTTTGGGGAGAGGGTGGGTGGGGCAGAAAAACTAGTTGTGGCCAGCCTCTGCATGATGAGGAGATGGGGGGTGGGATGCAAGGGGAGGAAAGGTTCTTTCCTTGCACCCCTCCCCATCTTGTACACTCCTGCAGGGGCTGGTCACAGTTTGGCCACAACATGAAAGAAACACTACTGAAGGAAATAAGCTATTTACATTGAACGACACTGATCAAGGGCCTGAATCTGCAACCCATGTTCGTGATGAGTAGCACCCAGCCATGTGGGTAATCCCAATGACTCCAACGGGACGACGCATATCAGGAGGGGTTACAGTATCTGGCCCATAGTTAGAGCTAATTATGGGTTGCAGGCCAGGATACAATACTTATGCTGATATTAACAATAGTTCCAGGTCAAGTTTGACATAGGTAGTGGAATTTATCCAATGTGGGTTGTACCAGGGAGGGTTGCTGCCCATGTTGAAGGAAGTTTCTTAATTGTGGCTTGCATAAGAATTTTGGGCTAGATTGTGCCGACTCATCCTGTGGGCAGGCAGGAGGGAGTAAGGATTCCTCTCTGTCACTTACACAGTCCAGGTCAAGGCTGTCTGGATCATGTCTGTGAGCATTTGGGGAAAGCACTGGGGCTTCTGGCCAAATGTATCCCATCTTCCCATGGGAGCAAGAGGGTGAGGAGTAGTCAGAGCTTTGACCCAGCCATTGATGCCCAGCCATTGATGGACGGGGGCATGCTACTCCATAAATGGATCTTGCAGACTATTTCCCCCTCACCTCACAAACATAACAGGGGAGCTCATGAGGTATTGTATCTCTCCAATGCACATAGCTTCCCAATATTGCCCTGGGTGCAGCATGTTTATGCAAAACCCCTTACTCTGGGCAGCATACAAATAGCATTATCTAGCTAATGTTTTGGAAGGAAAGTCTGCTTTTGCTGTTCTGTTTGGCTAGCAGATTTTGTGTTTTGGGACGATAAAATGGATCATTGGATAATAAGGTGAGCCTCAGTCAAACAGATTTGCTGCAAAATGTAGAAGGAAACAGAATATTAAACAGTGGAAATGCCTTTCATCTGCTTGTTCTCTCACCTATTTTGTTATTCTTCAAAGTAATAAATAATTAAACAAAAACGAAAGCTGAAGAGAAAACTAGTCTGAATTATTTTAAAACTTTAACTTGGAATTTGGAGGAAGTACACGGAAAAGATTGTGAGGCGTATAGACTGGGCATCTTTTTATTTTTTTTTCTCCCCTCCAGGCTGCAAATGCACCTTGAAGTGCCATTACCCGCTGTAGCTGAGCACAAGGCAATTTGTTATGTGGAACAGCTAATTTTTCATTGCAGTTCCACTGGGGCATAGTGCAAAGCAATTCAGTACTGCTACAATAGTAGTGCAGCAACTTGAATTCAGATCAGGTACCCTATCAGTTTCCATCTCCTGTAACCTTTGGGCCAGTGACGTTGCTGTTTACAGAATTACTTTGTCTTCTAATTTATTCAGTGCTTTCTACTCTCTACCTATGTGAGCATATGCAGTGAGGGAAAATTGAGTGTAGCCCATAAACAGTCTACTGTATCTGATTAGCTAGCTTTTTACCTCAGTCCGGCTGTCTTAATCACATTCGGCAGTGAAACGACCAATGCTCTGAACGACATAGGAGGAGAGGTGTTTTCGGAGCCAGGTTTGGCAAATTAATGAAATTCTTTGCTGCTGCTGTTGGACATTACAGAGCATAAAAAAGAGCTGAAACAAGGCAGCCTTGTGACTTGGCGACATGCTGACACTGAAGAGAATCCCAGTTAGGGAACAACTTGAAATAGGAATAGTGGAGCTCTGTGTTCTCAGAAACACAAACAGAGCTGTGGAATTAAGCTTTTTGCATGAATTTTGCTGTGTTGTCTAGAATCTCATCTTTCATTTATAAAAACCAACATCTCATGCCCTTCTGGGTTCAAAGATAGCGGTGACAATGTATGCCTATGTAGTATAGATTTGCTGGCTCTGCACTTTGATTGAATATAGTAATAACAACATCAAGAAATCTGTGAACTTTCTCCATTCTTCTTAATGGCATATTAACTTTGAGGCCCTACTTATCAGGTACAATGACCATCCACTTTCAAAGTACACTCAGACAACCACAGAATTGGAGGAGGTATGTGGAATTTTCAGTGTCTTGGCAGCTCCTGAAATACATAATTCCTGTTCAGCTTCTGGAAGAGCGGAATTGGATTGAGAGACCTAATCTCATTTGCTGCTGCTCTCTTGAACCTCCAGACTTGATACCAGAAACCTCTCCTGCTGGCTTCCTAGTTCCCTAGTCCAGATCCGCTCTACAACTCTGCTGTTGTTCCCCCGCCTAAACCTTCAGACACAGACTGTTCCTCAACCCTTCTCACTGTCTGTACTCCTACCCCCTCACTCTCCCCTCAAACACACACCTGAATCCTTATTTTCCTTGCTTTTTCTTGGATCTCTTCAACTGACAATTGCTGAACCTCTTTCCTGGCTTCTTCCCAGGGTCCTGACTGATCTCAACATGCTTCTCCGTCTGTGGCCTATGGAAAGGAAGACATACATGGCCACAAAGTGAGCGGGGCTTTTAAGGGGTTCAAGTTCTTATCTGTGCCTGGGTTTTCTTATATTCTTCTCTGCCACAGATGCCCTGATTGGACCTTGTGCAAGTCTCTTAATCTTACTGAGCCTCAGTTCCCTGCATCGGGATGTTAAAAGGATAAATCTATTAATTTCTGAGGTGCTCAGATAATACTGTGATGGAAAGGGTCATATAAGTATCTAGATACCTGGATAGGCTTGGGTGGACAATTTCATGTAAAATAAGAAGAACCTACATCATCACCAAACTTGAACTGAACTCGCATCAAATGTTTTGGGGGTTAATAAAATGTATATGCTCCCTCTCTCCCATTATTTCACATTTAAAAACCCCTTCTTTTCGTTCCATATAAGACCAGAAGTGAAGTGCTGAAAGGATGTTCTCACATTATTTCTAGCCCAATTTGAAGCAGGAAGTCCCTAGAATTCAGAGCTTGTTCTCATGAGATCAGCATGATCAGGGGATGATTCAGTGTAATATGTAACTCATTTTGACAAGTAAAATTCATAATTATTTCCAATAATAAGACTGTACTCGTCTGACTGTATCACTCAGTTCTGCAGGCCGTCGGGACATTCTTGTGCAGCAGTAGTAAGCGTCTATTCACTGTAGTAGTTCAGTGTTTTCACTGGAACAATGTTATTTCTACTACAGATTAGACTAATTTCCATTCTTTACTAATGTACTACGAGTAATATGTCCATTTTAGTCAAATAATTGAAGAATTGCTGTTTAATAGCCCTCTTAATTAACACCCTCCCCCAATACTGCTATGGAAGAGATGTTATTTGAAAAGTTCTCACCATGTGCTGTGTTTCATCCAATTGAGCAATCAGATGCATCAGTTGGAAGACTATTTGACGTAGCATTTCCTGCCCCATTAAAATCCTGTCTATCCTGCAGGGAATTTTCTGCTTGCAGGGGCAAATTCCATTAAATTATACTGCATTTCTGTCAAAAAAGACATTCCTCTGAGGATGGTAGAATGTTAGGTCTCCTGAATGTTAGGTTGTAACATCAACAGCTTCCTGGGCGCCAGTCAGGGGAGACCATTTTTAAGGTTGGATTCCATATCCTTTCCCTAGGTAGCAAAAATGTATTTATATTTGTGTTTTCCTGTTAAGCGAATAGCAAATCCCCAGCAGTACCAAAATAGTATAAAAAGAAACTTCTGTAAGGGCTTGTATAGTGTTGTAGCAGTGCAGATGCACTGGTGTAATGCTTAATGAAGATGTCACCTGTGCCCTACGCTGATGGGAGAGCTTCTCCCACCAGGGTAGGTACTCCATCCCCCAGAGAGGTGGTAGCTGTCTCGACAGGAGAAAGCCCTCCTGTCAACATAGCTCTGTCTACACCGAGGGTTAGGTCGGTATAACTGCGTTGCTCCGGGGTGTTGATTTTCCACACTTCTGAGCGGTGTATTTACACCGACATAAATGCCTAGTGTAGGCCAAGCTGTAGGGTCCTGAGTTTCCCATGGAAGTAATCACAATGGAGCCAGGTAGAGAGGAAATGCATTCTTGCAGGAGGCTAATCTCCTCTATATGGCCACCAGTTTCAACATCTGTAAGCAGCCTGTATGGCATATTGGCCATTTGAAAGAAGAGGTTAGGGGGAGGAGCCACACCGACTGGGATGCTTCCACAACTGTTAGTAAAATGGGGCTGCTTCTGTAAGTACGGCTCACATGAGTCTGGCAAGGAGGATTTTTTCCTCCTATGCTAAAAAGGGATGAATTTAGTATGAATTTAGCTGCTACATGTGACTGATTTCTACTTGCAAAGTGTCTTTTACTGCCTTTAGCCAGGCTTCGTCGTTTCTGATCACTGACAGGAGCAAGATCCTGAAAATCCTAAAAATAAGTAAAAATGACTAAAGGTGCATTCTATTTGTAAATTTGTATTCAGGAATTACATTTGTGTATGTTTGGCTGCTTCAAGGCAGACTGTCATCAATATTGATCTTTAAACACAAATGAGAACACTAAGCTACTATGTAATTCTTATATGACATAGGTGTTGACATCTTCTTGAGGAAGGTGAAGGCCCTAAATCTCCTAAGTTACTAAAGTATAACCTGAACTACCTAATTATTTAGCAATTCATTACTTGCTTGCTGAAATAGCTGTGGTTTTTAATGAGTATCTTTTATGAAAAATAAATGTCAGTAACAGGCAATGTACAGTAAGTGGGATGGCACATCACTGAATTTCCTTCTCATAGAGAAATGTTAGAGATAGGTCTATGACCTCACCATTTTATTTGTGTATTAATTAATAAACTAGGCATTAGAATTCCATGGAAAGATTTCTCTTCTCCTATCTTCTTCTATGGCTTCATCATCTCTTGGATTGCTTTACATCTTCTGCATATCTGAGGAACACGTGTCTGACGGTATTAAACTGTATTGCTCTAGGTTACCAAACTATGGCAATACAAGTCATGAAAAGGAAATTTAATGCTTACAAGAACCTAATTAGAGGGGGAAGACAAAATGGAATTTTATGGCCCTGAATCAGATGCTGACTTTGCAGAAGAGAGGTGTATCTATTGTAAACTCACAGTGCAGTGTTTTAAGTTACAGTTTTACTTGAAGAAGTGACTCTGTGAAAGTGGTATCATAGAATTCACTGTCAGTTGTCCATTATTTCATGTCAAGTTTGATAAGAAGATGGTTTCTCTGACTGCCAGTCTTGTACAAACCCAGCCAGAGATCTGAAAGTCCAGCTGGATTCTTTCCAGCTCGATCATCACCCAGTTCTGTGTTTGGAACTTAGTAAATAATTCTGTTGATTATGTACCAGAAGGAATAGAATCCAGCTCTCTGTCTCTTAGCTCTTTTGGCTCTGTAGGGTTAGCAGGGCTAAGAAGAGCAGTACAACCACATTTTTTCTCTTTGGTAAAGTCAGAAGATAAGATTTTGAATATATATGGGGAGCAAATTTATTTTCTTTGTGTTCCCAGACACTGTGGTAATGGAGGCCATACAAATAAATAAATCCTTGAGAGGTTTATTAAGAAGCTGTAGCTCATGAAAGCTTATGCTCAAATAAATTGGTTAGTCTCTAAGGTGCCACAAGTACTCCTTTTCTTTTTGCGAATACAGATTAACACGGCTGCTACTCTGAAACCCATTTTTACTTAGTTTTCGGACCATAATTTTCTTTTAAGGAGTTTGGTTGTGACTAGAGTTCCAATTGTAGCAAAGACCTTAAATCTGTTATGGTGGTTATTTTTTTGGCTAATGTTAGTTAAACATTAAAGGAGAAAAAAAGATCATGTGCTAGGTATAAATGTGTTTTCATTTGTCTGCCTGTTAGTGTAGCTGTTGTGTTAATTGATGGCTCTTTCTTAATGAGGCCTCTGGTGGTGGAACAGAATTGAAGTGGGAATGTGCTGTATACGTTAAACCCACAAATAAAATATGAATCTGTAGTCTTGAACAGAAGAATTATTTACATGGTAAACTGTACAGATGGCTTGTGTAGGAAAATTACTCTTCCTTCCTGAAAAACCACTTGATAAATCACAGGCTTCTCTTTCTGCTTGCTTCTTTCTCAATGTCTAGGTAATCCAAAAGTTATGCAAATTTGTAGCACTCCAATCACACCAAACACCTGGCAAAACATAATAAGTGCTCTTAACAGCTTACCGTAACGTGTAATTTTTTTATTCCTAACATTTGTAAAAATAGGTGAAGTTCTAGGCAATGGGTTTTATTGAAATATAATGTACATATTATGCAGTTAATACATTTTCTATCCTTTGTAACTGACAGGAGCGAGCTTTTGAAAGGCTGTGACACAATATGTGTATGTATTTGAGGTCTACTTCTCCTTTCACTTAAATTGGGAGTAACAACAGTGTCAGAGAAGAATCCCTCCCTAGTTTTCATGTCATAATTTCTGGGCTCAAATTTGGTTTTGAACTGATGGATCTTTCAGATGAGATGTAAACCAAGGTCCAACTCCTGCTTTTGGTAGTCACTAAAGGTCCTGTGCTATTGCTTTAAGAGTGAGACGTGTGCTACCATTGGAGTGCTGGCCAAACTCCAGATCTGATAATTACATTCTGTCTGTGTAAATTTCCCCTGTGATTTCAGATGTGTATATGCAATGCTCTACTTCCTGTCCTAAATGGTTGTTTAGTATTACTGTGCACTGCTAAACAGCTGCCATGTTACCCTCCGGGGTGGCTGAAGAGATCTTATTATTAGCTATGTAAAATGTACTGGGATTCTTCGGGATGAAAGGTGCTGTATGAATGATGGGAGGTATTAGGATGGTCTCAGGCTAGTGAACATTTATCTACGTCATTTAGAGTATGTCTTTACTGCAGGAAAGCAGCCACGGCGGGCCTGGGTCAGCTGACTTGGGCTCACAGTGTGGAGCTATAAAACTGAAGTGTAAACATTCGGGCTTGGGCTGGAGCCGAGGCTATGAGACCCTGTGTCCCTAAGGGTATGTCTACACTGCAATGTAAGCCCAAGGTTAGTATAACTCGAGTTAGCAGACTCTGGGTTTGTTAACCCAGGGCTGAGCATCTACTCTTATTTGTAACCTGAGATTAGTAATTGTTGAACCCTGGGGCTCCAGCGTCTATATTCCATTATGCAGATTTGAGTCCAACCACCTATATCCCAGACTTCCTAGCGCCTTCCCAAAATGTGGGTGCTCTAGCCCTTTATTCATGGTGCAGTGTGGGAAAACTTGACTGTCCACCAAACTTGATTGTCCAGAGGATAAAGAAAGTTGGCAGTAAAATTATGGGATACTTTCGGTGGACTTCCAGAGCACGAATCCAGTGGTGCTGCATCTACACTGCAAAACAATAGGTCTTGAACTCTGGATCCCAGCTTGATTCAGGCTCGGAACCTCCAACCCCATGGGGTTCTGGGACCCTTGATCCGAGCACTGAGTTAGCACCATTTGTGTGTAGATGGAAGAGGGGTTAGGCTTGAGCCTGAGTTTGAACCGTGGGCTTACATTGCAGGGTTGACATACCCATAGGATTTTGAAGGAGGAGAGAGTAATGGCTTTATGGACCAGTTCATGAGCACCACAAATGTTCAGTCCTGCTAAGCCCTTATGTAAGTAGTGACTTTACTCAAACAGGGCTAAATCCTGACATAATGATTGGTCCTGAGTAAGCCACTACTCTTGGAGCAGACCAGGAGGCAGATTGTGACAGTTCTTCTGCTCAGGGCTGCTGGAACAATTTGTATAGAGGGGCCATTGAACCATAATGTAAACCTTGTATATGATGGAAATCACTTTAAGCCAGGGGTGTGGCAGCACCCCTGGTTCCAGCACCTGTGCCTTTGCTACTCTGAGGTGGAGGTAAAGATACTTGACACAGCATGTGTTGCTCTGATGCCCATTCCCAGCCATGTTCCATCCCCTCTTGTCCACCTGCTCTGGAGTGTGGGGAAGTAGCTGCTCTACTTTTGTGCTAAAAGAAAAGGAGTACTTGTGGCACCTTAGAGACTAACCAATTTATTTGAGCATGAGCTTTCGTGAGCTACAGCTCACTTCATCGGATGAAGTGAGCTGTAGCTCACGAAAGCTCATGCTCAAATAAATTGGTTAGTTTCTAAGGTGCCACAAGTACTCCTTTTCTTTTTGCGAATACAGACTAACACGGCTGTTACTCTGAAACCTACTTTTGTGCTGTGACCTGTGGTGCAGGTAGCTGACATGAGGTCAGATGGGGGCATCTTCTTGTACCCCTTTATGCCCCTCCATCACTGTGCTAAGCAGGTCATAATCAAGCCCACAAGTCGTCCCACTGAAGCTGGTAGAAATATTCACTAGAGCAGGACTATTCTTATAGTAAAGCTTTATAGGATCAAGTCCTAACATTAAAAAAACCAAAATACTAAACAAACAGGAAAAACAGAAAACCAAATAAAACAAAAAAACAGCAAGTAACAGTATAACACTGGTCTAGTTTATTAGTATTCCTTTCTTTGCAGTAAATACTCCATTTTAATTACTTTGCAAATAGCTTGCTGTTTGTGTTTAAAAAAAATCCACAAGAGAAATATCAAATGATTGTTAGTGAAAAAAGCCTTAATGCATGTTAACTGTGTGTTTGAGTCTTCCAGTATTAGCACATACTGTTAAATAGCAAGTGTCCATCTTTAAGCCTCAGAAGAAAAATGTATATTACACTCCTTTCCTTACTAAATGCTTCTACTGAGAACAGGATAATGGGGAACTGAAAGAGAGTGGAGGTAATGTTAAAATTTGAAAATAATATGCAAAAACTGTAGCACCACTAGTTTACACTGCTCTTAAAAAAAGAGTATTGAATGAAAGAATGTGTTAAAGTTCCCTAGTTCACAGTTTCAGGTTGCAGATCAGGACTCTGTGAAAAACATGTCCTGAAATGCTCTGCTTGGTACTGATAGATGGAAACACTTCAGGTTCTTCTTTGAGCAGTGTTTCTTTAGTCGTTTGTTTAGGATTAGTTAGTATAGTCAGTTGTTAGTGATGGTTATAGTTAGTTAGTTAGAAATAAGTAGTGAGAAGACTGTTTGGTTCTTCTCCCTCCCCTCATGGAGCCTTATTCTCCTGACAGGGCAGGCATGACTTGCCAGGTTAAACGCTACCTCTCCTGCCAAGAGGATTTATCTGTTAGCGACAGCTACTCTAAGTGTGTCTTTTGCTTGGGGGAGTCCTACATCTCCCACAAGTGCAACTTCTGCCTGGCCCTAGGTCCAGGACAAGGAAGAACAGGAAGATTAAACTTAGACTGTTAATGATGGAACATTCCCTTCAACCAGCTTCTGAGTCAGGTCAGGTGACACCCCCTCTTCCCCGAACATCTGGTCCGGATAGTTCCAGCGCCCCTTCAGCCTCTTTGCAAGATCCCTTACTTTAGAGGCTTCAGGGAAGATTGCCAAAAAAGAGAAGCAGGACTCTCATGTTAAGGAACCAGCTCTGAAAAAGCCCAGATCCCCTGGCCTATGATATCTACAGTCTCTGAAGCCTTGACCTCTTGACTCTGTACTATTGAATCAAAGGGCTCTTTCTTTGGTATCAGCGGGGCCAGAAAGTCCCAGAGCTCAAAAGAAAGAGACAGCTCTGACAGGGCCTTGATACCCACAATGCGGGACAAGGAGGTCAAGCATTCCGGACTGGTCCCATCAGGCTCAGCCCTACCAGCAGGACCTACCAATTTGGCACCTTCTGTACTGAGCAAGCAATGATGCCAGACATCACTGGCACCTGAATTGGTACGTGCCCCATTGATGATACTGTCAGCTTCGGCTACCATGTCTTCAATTGTGAGGTTGGTACTAATCCTCTACTCTGTACCTCAAGAATTCAGATACAGAAAGGACCTGTCTGTAACGGATGAACCAGAGTCCCCACTCCTCATGGATACTGAGCATCTCTCGGTACAGAGACCCCGATTTCCAGACCACCACTGTCCTCTGGTACCACAGGATTCTCCACCTTTTTCTGTGGGAGCTCCTCCATTGGATGATATTGTGAAGGATGAAGGAGACTTCCAGTCAGTGTCTTTTATTTCTGTTCAGATTTCTCCAACGTATTGTTTATGGAACCCATTCTTCAACAGTCACAGGAAAGATCATGCTCATTAACAAGGGTGGTGGAACCAACCCTGCATGCCACCTCTGCTCTGATGTGGCCTCCATACCAGTTACCATACTGGGACCCCTGGACTGCTTATCAGCAGCCACTTTCCAGATCACTGGTACCATAAGAAGGCTAGAGTCAAAGTCCCCTCCTCCCCAACCAGTCCCCCGTCAAGGTTCCTTCCCCACTCTGAACTCTAGGGTACAGATGTGGGGACCTGCATGAAAAACCCCCTAAGCTTATTTTTACCAGCTTGGGTTAAAACTTCCCCAAGGTACAAACTATTTTACCTTTTGCCCTTGGACTTTATTGCTGCCACCACCAAGCATCTAACAAATATATAACAGGGAAAGAGCCCACTTGGAAATGTCTTTCCCCCAAAAATCCTCCCAAACCCTACACCCCCTTTCTTGGAGAATGCTTGATAAAAATCCTCACCAATTTGCATAGGTGAACACAGACCCAAACCCTTGGATCTTAAGAACAGTGAAAAAGCAATCAGGTTCTTAAAAGAAGAATTTTAATTGAAGAAAAAGTAAAAGAATCACCTCTGTAAAATCAGGATGGTAAATACCTTACAGGGTAATCAGATTCAAAACATAGAGAATCCCTCTGGGCAAAACCTTAAGTTACAAAAAGACACAAAACCAGGAATATACATTCCATTCAGCGCAGCTTATTTTATCAGCCATTTAAACAAAACAGAATCTAACACATATCTAGCTAGATTACTTACTAAGTTCTAAGACTCCATTCCTTTTCTGTTCCCGGCAAAAGCATCACACAGACAGGGAGAACGGGTTCTCCCTGCCTCCAGCTTCGAAAGTATCTTGTCTCCTCATTGGTCATTTTGGTCAGGTGCCAGCGAGGTTATCCTAGTTTCTTAACCCTTTACAGGTGAAAGGGTTTTTCCTCTGGCCAGGAGGGATTTAAAGGTGTTTACCCTTCCCTTTATATTTATGACACCCACCAAAGGAGGAGATGTCTGAGGAGCAGGAGGCCAGGGAAAATAAAAAAGCCACCCCTCAAACACCTATTTCATCCTTTTCTCTAGATGAGAAGGTCCTGGCAGTAGTGGCTGCTTACCTCTGACTAAGAACAATCCTAGTCTTCCCATATCTTGACAACTGACTACTCAAGGGTGTTCCTATGAAGCAATGCTATCTTCCACTCATATGGCACTTGCTCTTTTCCAGGAGTTGGGTCTCCAGCTGAATGTAAAAAAATCCGCATTATCCCATGTACAGAAGATACTGTTTATAGGGACAACTTTGGACTTGTTTACAGCCAGGACCTACCTTCCCTTAAACATTCATAACTTTCTTGATTCTGGCAGGGTCAATTCAAGGGAGCTCTTGAACCACAATAAGGTACTGTCTTCAGCTCCTGGAAAAAAAAAAGTGGGTGGTCAGCACCCACTAGCAGTCCTGCCTCCCACCTGCCAGCGGGCCCCAATCAGCTCCTCCCCCCTCCAGCGCCTCCTGCCCACCGGTGATCAGCTGTTCAGCGGTGTACAGGAGGTGCTGGGAAGAAGTGGGAGGAGCAGGGGCGGGACGCATTCTGGGAAGGAAGTGGAATGGGGTGGGAAGAGATGGGGCAGGGTGGGGCGAGGGCGGGAAGGGGATGTAGCAGGGGCGGGGCAAAGTGGGGGTCAGGCACCCCCCGGGAAATCACAAAGGCTGTGCCTGTGGCGGTCAGCATCATTTGTTTCAGAGGAAGGTGCAAGAACCCTGCGGTAGGCAATTATGAGTGAACTCATAGCGAAAGTTTCCTCCTTTTTCCCAATCTGACTCAGTGCTGTGCTCAGAGATGTGTGGGAAGGCATTCACTGTGATTTCCATGGTACCCTAAGCCTTGTTTCTGGGTAGTGCAGGGCACATTTTGCCCCCTCTTTTTTAATTTTGTTAAGTTTATGTAGCGTTTGTGAATAGTGTACTGGAGAGAGAAGTTCCATGTCCACAGAACTCTGAGGACTTCACAGAACTGTTGTAATAATAGGAACACTTGACATCATGTATCAAAAAATGGTTTTAATATGATTTGTCAAATTCATTTATGGGAGCTAAGGATTGATGTAGACCATCTGATTGTTGGAGTACATTACAGAATACCCGTGTTTATAAAAATTAGTTCATAGATTTGCAAATGCATGATCATCAATGGGCATGCACGAAAACTCCATATCCAAATACCCTTGCATTTTGGGGAAATTCAGGTCCAGATCTAAATGTGGAAGCTGTGGATCATTTCTGCACATTAGTGTACCATGCAAAAAGGGGGAAAAAACCAAAAAATTACTGCTGCTGTTTGTCTCACATGTACGCAGAGTGCCCCAACCTACTGTGTTTCAGGATTTTTTAACAATCTTTAAAAAATGTTTTTCTTTATCCACACAAGTTGTCATCTGGTGTCAAAACCATGCTAATATAAACAGTTGCTCTTTCACCTTTTCAGGAACAGGGGATTTCTGTAGTCTGTATGGAATTTAATAAAATTAGAAGACATTAAATTGAAAGAAAATGGAGGGTGTCCATGATACAACCTAATTGATCCTTAAGATATCAGGCAGTTGGTCCACAGAATCTCTGTGGGTCTAAGGACTTTCTGGGATCCAAAGTCATAGAATGAAATCATGGCTCTGAGATGGTAATAACTTTGCTCTGCAATCGTAGCTGCAGAATTATGGAAATCCATGCTGATTTCCTCCTAAGAGCAGAGTATCTGACTTTGCCTAGTCCAGTTGGGCTTGGAAATGAGGTCCAAGGACTTTACTCAGTATGCTCAGGTTTTCCCCTGTTTGGGCCGCCTTCTGTCCTTATTCCAGCCAGTTATCATCTGTCAGTCAAGGAGGAATGAATGTCAGTGAATACAGAGCAGCAAGGGAAAATTTTTTATGAGATCAGAACCCCACAAGGAATCGTATGGTTCCTTGCCACTGTTATTTGCATTTCATATTTTTATTAGAAAATAGGTCCTTAACCCGAACACCAGATCTGACCTGAACTGTGAAGTTTGGATACAGACCTAAATTTCAGCTTTGCTTGTTCAGTCTATTTCTATAATGGGCCTTAACTAGAGTCCCCAAATGAGTGTTTGGGGAAGCTGGGGCTGAGACCTGGATCTGAACTCAGTGACTCAAGCCCTTCTATGAAATGCAGATGGAATACTTAGCTCTAAAATAGCTTTAGAAATAGTGGTTTCAGAGGGAATAGTGGTTCTGTCCATGTACGTTTGTTGGTCTCCTATATGTGGTGTCCTGTGTTACATTACTGTGACATATGTTGTACTGTGGTATCTTTTGTAACCCTGTTGTTTATTTTTTCTGCTGATCAATAACTACTTCTGTCCAGGACACCACTAATACTTTAGGACCTTATACCAACCTGCATTTTCTTCCTGTTCTGGCTTTTAGTCATCTTCTTTTATTCAGCTGCTCTAATGAGTACACAGTACCTACTGTCTGGACTTAACAGCACTCTCCCAGTCAAAGATTTATGACATAATTCTGCTTTAGCAGATTTAAACCACTCTGTAGCCTTTTAAACAAGAATTTACATTACAGGGTGGTTCATTTTGTAATCTGCTAGACATTTATTGTTTTACAGGCTATATGCAACATTCAGTAGCGGGGAAAATGTAATTTTAGGTGCTAAAATACATACCAGCAAATACAAACCAGTAACCTGAACAGTGTGATTTGAAGACATGACTTCTCTCTATACAGTACATGTTCTTTAAAGGGAGCAGCCACCGCTTTCCAGCTCATTGTAATTCACACCACATCCAGAACTACTGGAAAACTAATGAAAATGCTGGGAGTACAAGGCTTTATTTTACTGTTGAGAATTCTCACAGGTTACAATATTATGTTGTGCCTAATTCTCCTGGTGTAGCATTTTTTTAACATGATTTTTATTTTCAGCCCAGTGATCCATTTCATGCATTAACCCCTTACCCACTGAGTACACTGTGTAACACAAATGCGCTTTCAAAGGAAAAGGCTTTCACTAGATTAATTATAAATGGGAAAAATCTTTGCAATCAACTAGAAATCTTTTATATTCGTCGTCTTGCAGACGTGAAAATCTGGAAAACTGGGGCTTTTAAGTCCAACTCCAAGAAGATCAAAGTGCTGGGATAGGGCAAGGATGCTGTCTTTCATCCTAGAGTGTGAGATCTGAAGTGATGCAACTGTTGCCATAGTAGAATTATATTAAACTGAATGAACTCCAGTCAACACCACTGAGAAAAAATAAACCAGCAGGATAAATTATTTTAAAATGATTCCCATCACATTTCCCTCCTTGACATAAAATAAAATTTAGGGAGACTTAGTGTTTTTTGAAATATAATTAGAACCAGTGGAAAGTCAGGGGAATATTTTTGGAGTATAATCTGTCTCAGAAATAATTCATATGTTCTACTAAAAAAAAGTCATTCATGAAACACCTTCACTTGTCAAGTGTGTGATAGACAATCACGTCCCCAGTTAACTGATGCAGTTTTAAAATGCAAAGAATGTTATCACTAGAATATTATGATTGGTGTCCTTAGATGTTAATAAATTCCTTCAAAATTCAAATAGGGATATTTGCCTGCCTTTTTTACAGAAATAAATTATTAGTCATTAGCATATTAAAATGCAGCTAAAGGATAACATTATTATACAAAATATGTATATTAGGGTGCTTGAGAGAGTGAATAAAATCACGTGCTATGGTCTCTGCCCCTAAGAGTTTACAGTCTAATTTTAGACATGACCTTGAGTGAGAATAACAAACAATAGGAAGGATGTGGTAAATGAAATACCAGGGATATAGTAATAAAACGATGCAGTTACTCAGTTTTGGTATTTGCACTTCTTAGTGGTTCTGTTAAAAACATATTGTAGCACCAGGGGTATTTGAATTAATGAAGTGTTGCCACATTGTTAGGAGTTTTTTGTTTGTTTTAAACAAACTTTAATGCTACCAGAGCCCACACAAAGCAGTGCCTGCCTCCCTGAAAGCTGGTAACAGCACCAAAAGAACACTTTTGCTACGTCTACACTGCCTCACAGTTGAAACTATGGGGTATGAATAGCGGTGTGCACCAAGGTGCTGCACTGTAACTCTGCCATGTGGACACTGTGGGTGTGAACAAAAAGGTTCCTAGTTCGCATTAATGTAGTTCCAGCCAAGTGGCGGAGTTACAGTGCAGCCCTCACAAGCCCTCAGTTTCATTATCATTTCCCCAGACCTCTCTCTGAAAACATACCCACCTTCTAACACTGTAATAGGGGAGGGTAAGCTCATTACATTGCCCCTTTCTATATTTTATTTTATGTAGGTTTTTATACTGTTCTCATCGATACAGGATCTGAACGACTTCCAGTACTGCATTACATGACACACCTAACATCTGTTGTGTGGTTTGTGCTCTCATCCTCTCCCCCTAGGGAGAATTGTACATGTTGTGAGTGTTTTGTTTTGGTAGGACTGCTGGTTTAGTTTGTATATCCCTGTTGCTCTGTGTTTGTGTTAGAAAAGGCAGGTTGAAGAAGTTCGCCTTACACTTGGAGTGAAGGTGGTGAGGTCTGCGATGGTTTTTAGTTTCTGTTGCAGTTCATTCCACAGTCTCAGAGTGGTTCCCATGAAAGATCAGTCTCCTACACAGACAAGTTTTACCCTTACCATAAAGAGTACCATTGTGCCAGAGGAACAGAGTTGTTGACCTTGGTCCTCATGTTGGAGCTTTAGGGGATCTTTTAGATATCCTAGGTCCAGGCCATGAAGCACCCTTAAGATAAGGACTGAGACCTTGAACATGACTCCATATTATATAAAGACAAGATGGGTAATATCTTTTATTGGACCAACTTCTTTTGGTGAGAGAGACAAGCTTTCAAGCTTACACAGAGCTCTTACTCAGGTCTGGGAAATGTGTTCAGAGTGTCACAGCTAAATACAAGGTGTAACAGTTCAACACACATTTCAAGGTACTATTTGAGGTGGAGTGACCTGTTAACACTCCTCCAGTCATAGAGGGGAAAGGAAGGGGTTGAAAGTAATGGGGGGGAGAATTATTAGTGGATTATAGACTGTTGTAATAAGCCATAAATCCAGTGTCTCTATTCAGTCCATGATTTGTAGTGTCTAGCAAAGTTATGAATATAAGGTTCCAGGTGAGCATTTTCTTTGTCAAGTCAGTGTAGAGATTGGAGGGCAGGTTTTATGTGCTTGTGGTGTCCCATATTGGGTATACAACAGTGTTCTGTAGGAGTTTCTTTAGCACTGATGGATTCATGCCCAAGTTCCAGACAAGAGGTGAGTCAGGCATGAGTAACTGAGACTAGATTATCATCTGCCAGGTGGGAATGGAATCTCCTAGCCAACCAGAGATGGCAGAAAGCACTACTCACAGATGCTACTGTGTGAGGAGAGCTTAATATCAGTGAGTAACCCAAGAGCATTCCTAAACTACGGGCTGAATAAACCAATTGTGGGAATATACATTTGTTCCTATTCTCCCACAACAGAGGCAGAAGTTCCAGGTCTATGAATAAGCATCGGCAAACTGTGGGTGGTCTGCAAATTCTCTGGGGTCAACATGAGGGTTGGGGATTGTTCAAGAGATGTCTGTTTTGCCACTCATGTATCACACCTCTGGCGCCAACTCTCCATAGCTCTGCAAGTGATCATATGCCATCTTAAACACTGCAGGCTGTATGGTCAGTTTCTGTGCAGTACATCTTCCTACAGCTCCAGGCAGTCCCATTGGCCCCACAAAGGTGTAATCAGTATCTGCTCCCAGGAGGGCTCTGCCCTGCCTGTTTCTGCCAAAAAAGGAGAGCTAAAACCAGAAGTTATGGGCCTGATGCAGAAATTACTGGGTGAAATTCAATAGCTAATGTTATGCAGGAAGTCAGACTAAATAATCATAATGGCCCCCTCTGGCCTTGAAATCTGTGATTCAACTTGCTGTTGAATCTGTCTCTGTGGTACCAGCAGTCAAGGAAAAGTTGTGTCCAATTATCTTCTTTTATTATTTGTATTACTGTAGGGCCCAGAGACCCAGCTTTATGCTAGGTGTTTACTAACACATAGTAAGAGACAGGCCATGCCCTGAAGAGCTTACAGTCTACAAAGGGCAGTAAAAGGAAGTATTGTTATCCCCATTTTACAGATGGGAAACTGAGGCAATGAGTGGAGAGATTAAGTGATTTGCCCGCGTCTCACAGGAATTCTGGGGTAGAGCAGGGAACTCCTGAGTCTCCTTCCAGAGTCTTAGCCACAAGATCATCCTCTTTCATTTCCCATGTGCCCTCTCCAGTGTGCCCAAGCAATCAAGTCCAGTGTTTCTACTAGAAGAAACATGTCTCCCTGGAGGCCTTTATTTTTTTTTTAAAGGGTCAGGCCTTTTTTATACACCCTAAAGAAGCAAAAGTGGGCACAAACATAACCTCCCCCCCCTTTGCAAATCACCTTTAGAATTCATTCCATGCTTTTATTCTAGAAAAGGAGAAAGTAGGATAAAGATGTACCTAATGCCTTTAAAACAATGTTTTTACAATAGGTGTTTTATATAAAAAGTTTTAAGGCTTCTCTAAAAGACTTGACCAGTGAACTGATTTAAATTGTGACAGGAATTGAATTTGAAAGATGGCTTTCCAGACGCCTGAGACTTTGGCCTGGTCTACACTTAAAAAGTTTTGTCACCATTACTATGTTAGTTAGGCATGAAAAATATCATATCCTTAACCGACATAACTAGGCTAGCAAAACTCCTAGTGTAGATGCACAAATAGTTATATCAGCCAAAATGTCCTTATTTTGTCAGGGAACTGGTATGAGCTGTGCTGTCAAAAGAAGGGTTTGCCAGTACTGCCAAATCCTTTCTAGGGTAGACAACGCCTTTAACTCAGGATGTCGCCACTACTTTAAAGTCATGATTGGATGGCTGTGTTTGCTTTATTTTGATGTTCTAGAATAATATGCAGCTATAGCACACACACCTTATAGAATAATAATTCATTTATTAATTAGAGTACAGTATATGTAATTTTCAGTTGTACTGAACATTTATTTTCCTAAGGGTAAGGCCAGCACGTTGTCATTTGGCAATGGGATTTGACTGCATATCTCTCAATTGTCAGATCTGCCACTATGTGATGGAAGCAACCAAAATATGTGACAATCAAAATGTGGAGCACCTGTGTTTTGTGGCACCTCACACCATAGTTGACAGACACTAAAGGTTAATAACTATAAATCTGCTTTTAAGGATGTTGTTTTAATTGTGTGAGTTAATCATAGAGCCATAGAAGATTAGGGTTGGAAGAGACCTCAGGAGGTCATCTAGTTCAACCCCCTTCTGAAAGCAGAACCAACCCTAGCAATAAACCAGTTATTAGGAAAGCAACAACCGAGAAAACAGAAAAATGTCTGAGCAGCAATGATTGAGCTCTGGAACTTCAGTGCCCCAGCACAGACCTCTACCATTTGACCTGAAGAAGCAAGTGTTATCCTTCAGATGGACCAGCCAGCCACTAGTGGAGAATGGGGCATTCGCTTTGTCAATGGGTTATATAACTGTTGAATTAGGACTCTTGGGTTCTAATCCTGCCCTGGAAAAGGCTGGTATGTGATACCGTGGTTATAGGTACCTAGATTTGGCACATTTTGCCTGAGAGTCAGTTTGGCTGAATGAATGAGACTTGGGTTCTATGGTCATTTCTTGCAGAAATATAACCTCTCAGGCCATTTATTTATAAAACGGGGATGATACTTGCCTGTGTCTTAGTGTAAGCATATGAGGCCATGCTCAAGGCAAGGTTGTGAAGTGCACAGAAATATCAACAGCATTCAGCATGGAAGAGGTGAGTTTAGAATCCCTGGCTGCCTGGTTCACAGTCCAGGGCACCTAAGCGAAAGGGGATTCTTCAGGAGAATCTGTCCCTTTATGTCTGCAGAACATTGCCTGCCTTGACTCAGCTGATTCACCCAAAATGCAGAACATACTGCGAAATCTGGGACATCGGAGAGGTATAGAATCATACAATATCAGGGTTGGAAGGGACCTCAGGAGGTCATCTAGTCCAACCCCCCGCTCAAAGCAGGACCAAGCCCCAACTAAATCATCCCAGCCAGGGCTTTGTCAAGCCTGATCTTAAAAACCTCAAAGGATGGAGATTCTACCACCTCCCTAGCATTCCAGTGCTTTACCACCCTGCTAGTGAAAATCTTTGATTGACTTTCTTTTCTGATGAGCTGTAGCATACAAAATCAGCCCTCTATTACTTTTTGTTGTTTATGTTGCCATAGCACCTAGGAGATCTAGTCATGGACAAGGACCCCATTGTGCTAGGTGCTGTATACACACAGAACAAAAAGACGGTCCCTGGCCCAAAGAGCTTATAATGTAAGACATGAGACAAAAAGTGGGAGTATAAGGAAACAATAAGGCAGTATTGGTTGGTGTTCTAAGTGGTGAACTGTGCACTAGCGGCTTAACTATGTTGAATGTTTTGAAGATACCCAGGAGAGTTTTCAGGAGGGATTTGAAGGAAGGTAATGAAGTCGCCATTTGGATATTCACATGGAGCTCCTCCGAAGGGAATGTCAGCATAGCACTCATAAGGGAATGAGAGGGTTAGATTTACTTGAACTCTGTCCCATTAAGGATTGAGGGTCTGCTGAGTGGGTCAAAAGGGATGTCTTGGGCTGCAGCAGCAGAGTTTGGTGCGCTCTGAAAAGACTCAGCAGCAACGGGCGTGTGCAAGCTGTGTGTGTTTGGTTTTGGATACTAAGTTTAATAAAACTCCAATTTTAAAACGGGTCTGGGAGTGTAACATCTACACAGCAAAAGCTGTGCATGAGTTAGCCTCCTCAGCGAGCTGGGGTAACGGTACTAGTGAAGACAGAGTAGCGCGGGCTTCAGAACAGGCTAGCAAGCCAGCCAAGTATATACCCAGGGTCCACGCCAGGCCTGTATTATCTGTGCTGAAGCTCATACTGCATCATCTTCACGGCTGTTGAATCCAGCCAGTGTGGGTAACAAGTGAGCTTGGGTGGGCTAGCCCATGAACCGTTTTTACTGGGTGGACATACCCTACGTGTGAGGGACAGCATGGGAGAAAGCATGACGGTGCTTGTTTGAAAATTTAACAAATGGGTGGTGGAGGCTGGTGTCATGGGCCAATTCAAAGGCAGGAATCAATATTTCTATTATAAATGAAAGATGATAGGTAGGGTGGGGCTAGGTCGTGAAGGGCCTTGACGGTGAAGACGAGCTCATTCTGTGTTGTCTGTCAGAGAAGGGGAACCAGTGGAGGGATTCAAAGAGAAGGGTGATGTAGTCAGACTGACAGGCTAGAAGAATGATCTTTGCAGCAGCATTTGGAATGGATATGAGCAGGGTGAGATTCCCTTTGTCAAGGCCAGAGAAAAGGTCTTGTTTCTGGAGCCAGAGTTCATAAAGAACAAAAGAATAAGGTCTCTTGCTACCTAAGTCTGCACATGCAAGGAAGATTTCTGCAGGCAAAGCTTTTCCATACACTTTTTCTTGGAATGAATCTGTTCCCATTTCACTCCAACTCATTTACAGCAAATGACTGGTAAATATTTCCGCTTCTCATTTCTGATGGAGAAATCAACTTCACCCAGCCCCGTTCTCCTAATGGCAGAGCTGTGTTACCAAAGGCATCTGTTAAAGTTTTAACCCTCTTGCTGACAAACGGTGCAAGACCTCTGTCAAGGCTGAGTCCCCACTCTGTTAGTTTGAGTGCAGAAGGTGGGGGCCTGCAAGGATTCTAAAAATTAATACTTGCCACTCCAGGCTTGTATTAAACTCCCAAGGTTACAGCTTTTCTCTGACCTTGGCTTGGTAAACACTGCCACCACCCAAATGCAAAAACACCCTTGGATCCAGGAAGGCGCATTTGGGAATTCCTCCCTATGGGATACCGTCAAACCCTTTCACCCCCACCCCTCAGGGAAGAGCTGAGAAAGAAAACAAAGGAAATTAGCTGTTACCACCAGCTAGTTAAACAACATATGCACGAACCTCTTAGGGATACAAAAATCCAATCCTGTTGTTAAAAAAGGTAAATATTATTAAAAAAAAAAAAGGAAAAAATACATCTGGAACTTAGGCTTTTGCTGGATTTTAGAAGAGCAATTCCACAAATTAATCACCCAAAATTGCTTTCTTGGGGGTTCAGTTTAAAGGTTGCGAGCAAACAAAAGCATCTGGGGTTAGCACAGAGGAGATCCACAAGCCAAAATAAGAAACATTCCCTATCCAAATAATTTCTTCTAAGTATGGAAGATACTTTTTCATACCTGGTTCAAACCTTACACAGCATTCCTGCATATAGCATTGCTGCTCCATGTCCCTGCAGCCCAGAGAACAACAGACAAAGGGAAAGTTTCTTTCCCAATTTCAAAAAAGTTCTACCTTCCCATTGGCTCTTTTGGTCAGGTGCCCACTCCTTTTCTTTTACTTGTGGGCTTGTTAACCCTTTACAGGTAAAGCAAGCAGAGAACAGCTACCAAGAGGGATTTTACAGCTAACTGGCTGGCTGGGTGTCCATCAAAGGGAGCTCCCCCCTCCTCCTTCATTTATCACAACCTCTACATCCTATCACAACACAAAGTTTTTGTAGCCAGGGGATGAATGTTAAATCAAATCTTGAAGTCCTTACTGAGGCCTTCGGCAGGCAAAAGTCACTTTCACTAACTTTGAATAAGGTCTTCAGGATTTGCACCAGGACTAATGGGGTGAAATGAGATTTAGGATGTAAGTGTTGGTTTTCTAAGTACTCCAGATGGTTGTTTACAAGTAGGCTGCCTTTCTCGAGCTTTTACATCAGTGTACAGTGATCTGTGATGTAAGTATCTCGTGTTTATCCTTATGGTCCAAAGTTTCCACATGTATATCTGTTTCTTCTCATCACTCTTCCAGTTTTGGATAATTTAGAAGAGATGCCCTCTATTTTTTTCTCAGAGGACAAATTCACTGCGACTGTAGGCCCGAAGTGTATTTGGGCCTTTATTTTCTAAGACAGTAATTTTATGCTCCATCATTAAAACAGGCTTGATTTCCCACTTCAATACATTATTAGAATGTAATGTGTAAAGTTACTTAGGCTATGCTAGGGTGTGGCAGAGTACCACCCCATCCCCTCATATTGCTGTCTTGCAAGTCACTTAACAGCTACAGTTTTTAAAACATTTGCCAAAAATGGCTACGCTAGTGAATTTGCGATTACAAGACAGTTGGTGACGGAATGGCTGACAGCTAAATTTAAATGACGTCATAGTATTGATTAACAAGCATATATCGTGATGACTATTGACTGTTAGCGATGGATTAGAGCGTATAAAGCATTTCTTTATGGCACTCTGTGGCAATAACTTGTAAAATAAACCCTTTTGTATTTATAATGAGCTCATTCATTATTTCTCATTGTTTTTACCATTGCAACCATACTAGTGTGCTCAGTTCTAGTAGAGTGGCACCTCAGCCATGTAGAGGCTACCTTTCCAGTTTCATCAGCTCAAAAAGGCAGGAAGTCTGTTCTTTCCTCACTACCAGTAAAGAAAAACTCAAGTGAACTTGTTTGTTTTGTTTTTTCTTTTCAGGAAACTGAGTCGGATTTTGTACCTTGTCAATGGCAAAATGTCAGATTCTGATTTCGGTGATGCAGGTGTAAAGTCAGAGTAGTTCCATTAACATCAATTATTGTTACTCTGGACTGGCACCAGATCAGAATCTGACCCCAAGTACATGGAAATGTTTTCAATTTTACAAGTTTGAGTGGTGATGATGTGCAAAAGTTCATTTTATCAAAGGGTCTGATGTAACTTCATTATGCAGATTGTATTTTAAAGATACCAAATATACTCATTTAAAAAAAAATCTGTTCTAGTAGGAAACAATACTGTAATTCTGTTGTGGGCTTTTTCTTCCTATCCTATCAGCTGGGAAAAACTTCGGGTCTTATTTTTTCCCTAACAAAACCTTACAGGTTTCAGTCGTGCTATACCAGTGATGAATTTGGCTTTGTGGAAAGAAAACAGAAAACTGCATGATTTAAGGGTAAGGCTAATAGTAAAGGTTAATGTCATCTTTGTTACTGATGGGTGACTTCTTACTTGTAAGAACCAAACCAACTTTTGGCCTATTCCTTCAAGAGAGCCTGAGCTTTTGACATTCAGGAAAGGTGAGGTAACCCACTGGCACCTCGATATCACGCTACCTCTATCGTTTGCAGGTCAGCGGTAAGGTGGCCCACTCTGCTTCAGTGTCAAGTTGTTGGGTGAGGGGAATGCTCCTTTCCCTGGTGGCCGCATCACAGAAACGTTAAGTGATACAGCCTGTCTTCTGTATTTATTGAAGTGAATGGTGCATTCTGAGTGATATAGAGTAGGGCAGTCCCAGAGGCCTCCTTGGTTAGATGAGAACAGCAGGACAGAGCTAGACAGAGGAGTACTGCCACCTGGCTATGTATGCTAAAGAAAGGGTGGGTGAACCAGACTAACTCCTGCCTCCAGAGATAGGTAGTGAGCCATGTTTAGGCCATTTCCAGAAATGGCCTAAACTGGAGAGGTGGGGTGGAGTGGGCTAACTAGCCACTCCTGAAGATAATTTTATTTAGATCTAGGGCTTGTTCTCAGGGTGCAGGGGGAGAGATGCTGAAAAGCTATAGGTGGGAATGGACTTGTGCCAGGGAACTAGGAATATCTATAAACTAGAGCTGCTGTTTATAGGCTAGTTTTTTATTGTGAAAATGTGCTCTCATTTAAAATGTAATGAACCTAAAAGCCATACCTTTGATTAGACAGTGTGTAGGTGAAGATTTTTAATACAGTCTGTGCCTAAAAGTAAGAATGGGAAGTTGTGTTTCTTCCAGCTGCATGTTTCCTTTGGCTTTGCAGGTCTTGCAACACCCTGTGCTTCATGCATTGCAGAAGAACATGACCTATAAAGAAACAACAACCACCTTTATTTTCCCTTGAGACAAAAATCAAGGGCATCTCTTCTAAATTAACTAAACTGGAGGAGTGATGAGAAAAACCAGATACACAAGTGGAAACTCTGAGCAATAAAGATAAAACATGAGATACCTGCATAACAGCTCACTCTGCACTGATGTAAAAGCTTGTTGCAGACAACCTGTCTGGAGTACTTAGAAAACCAACTTTGTGCCAGAAACATAAGAATTCTCTTGAGCCCCAAATGAGGAAGGTGAGATGGATTTCGTTTCCTTTATAAAATGCTGTTATGCCATCAGTTCTAAATCTTCATGTGGCAGAAGATCCTATATACGGTATGTAGGAAAGACTCGCCAAATTCCTATGAGGAAACCCAACACAAACACCCAGATGGGGAAACATTATACTTATAACCCTCTGTGGCCAAAGAGACTGGAAATGAATGCTACATGTATCTCCCTTTCAAAATATAGGGTAAGATTCTGATCCTATTATAAATAATTGGGAATTTTGCCACTGATTTCAAGGGAACTGGGATTTGGTTCATAGAACATAAGTGGGCTTGATAGAATTAGGTTTTTATTTTTTAATAATTTCGACAGGTAATATCGATGTTGACTTTTAAGCATTTTTAAATGTTTATTGACTTACATTTTTACAGTTGCACAACATTATGGGTTTTAACAATTTTTCTTCCAATTTTTATTGATTTAAATTATGGGGGGGGTATCAGTCAATTATTTAGTGACAGTAGAAGTTGAGATTCAAAAAGTTAAAGTTTTTATAACCATTAAAATACACATTGTCAACATCATATGTCAAAGTATGCAAAAGATATGGCCTTAAACTGTGATCAATTCTCAAGCAGCATTTTTCTTACTGCTCTTATCTGGCAAATTTAGATTATTATCAATAGAAATATTTTTTTCATTTGTTTATGTATGTGTGGTGAAATTGACATTTTTCAGCATTTACCAATACAAATCTGATCCTTCTAAGCTTAAACATAAGGAAGCAAAATATCTTCTGCAGTCACTCAAGCTGGGCTAAAGGACATGGCAGAAGTGATTTTGAGTGGTTGGAAGAGGATGTAAAAGCTACTATAGTGCTGATTGACTGGCATTTCTTGTCCTGGTTCCATGGCTATGTGGCATTGCAGTTACCTGAGGTTTTTTTCTGTAATTTCTGGCACGGTGGCAGTGCCCTCTATTTCAGAGTCTCTTTTCTTTCTTGTGCAGTGGTAGTATTTAAAATGTGTCCACTACTTTGAAAGTTTGTACCTCTGGAGAGATTCCCTATTCACACAACAGGGAATACTGGCCCATTGGTGGTAACTCTCAAACCAGTAGAAACTTTTAAACCCACAGTACAGCTGCTGTACCTGGCACATAGATACAACTATGATGGTGCATTGCCATTCATGGCTAGTGAGCTAGCTAGATGGACAAGTGTGTAGATGATGATGGGAGGCTGGATTTTAAGGTGTATGCTGAGTAAAGGTGGTCAACATTTCTCTAATGAAATTTTTTGGTCAAAAAATGGCCTTTTAAAAATAACAAACATTAATGAAAAATGTTCTTTTTTTAAAAAAAAATGTGAAAAAACCTGAAACATTCTTCATTTTTGGACTTCCTCTTTTTCCTCCTTGTGTAATAAAAGGTGGGAAACATTGTGAACATTTTCCATATTGGTGCTTTTCAAAAACTTAAAAACAAAACTGTTTTTGAAATTTTTACAATTTCCTCCCTGTCTTTTTGACAATCTCTAATGTGAAAGATGTTTGAATTCTGATTACCTTTTCCCTTTATGTTGGGCACCAGAGTGTGGCAGTTTAAGCAAAATGGGGAGGAGATTCTCATTTGTTTTCCCCATGAATATTTCTGTTTTCCACTGCTTTCCCATTGCATGGTATTAACTCTCTCTGGGGATGCATTAGCAGTCAGATGGTTTCCTGCTCTGAAATATTGGAAGTTATTTATGAGGGTAAAGACTATGATGATCAATAAGGCTGATGAAAGGTAATGAACTACTGCTTCCAAACCACGAGAGTGTCCATTTACCCCAAACCATCCCTGCTGTCCAGCAACCTCTCCAATATTCCATGGTTTGGAGAAGAGATTTAGGTGTTCATTCTGCATGACATTAGACACTTAGCAAAAATGGCCTGCTGAAGATTGTTGAAAATGGAGAGGGCATAGCTTGGAGATACTGACTGAGATTTGTCCTATTGAAGGTGT
This sequence comes from Lepidochelys kempii, assembly GCF_965140285.1. Lineage (NCBI taxonomy): Eukaryota > Metazoa > Chordata > Testudines > Cheloniidae > Lepidochelys > Lepidochelys kempii. Next base: position 142,901,637 of record NC_136382.1, on the reverse strand, counting down.
AAGTTGTTTCCAACCTCAAGTGCTTTGGCGACCCGCATTGTGGGTCACATCTCAAAGGGGCTTCTGTGGGGCTGCTGCTCCGCCTCCCACATAGACGGACAGGGCATGCATGAGAGGGTGGAGTCCTGGAATTCCTCTCCTCCCCTGAACTGACACAGTGGAGTGGCGGTGGGAGGAGAGTAACCTGCACCTGGCAAAGGCTGACACAGTTTGTTTTTCCCCGTGGAGCAAGGAGGGATCTAGGGACTGAATCATGGCCCCTCAGAGTCGCAGGTTCCTGGTCTGCACTTGCGGCAGAGCAGCTACCTCCTAAGGATCGGTTGTGTTGTTACAATCTAGTCCCATGTGCTGATAAGTAAGTAGACACCACCACCACCACCACCTAACACAGGGTAACCTCTGTAAATGGTTAAGCCTCACCAAAGAGAGCCAAGGGTTTGTAACAATTAGAAAAACAAACCAAAGATTTTTTTCCACCCTGAGAAGCATAGAAACTGTGACTGGGTTGGCTGTTTGAAATGGTCACTATGAAAAGCAGAGTAACTGACTGACCCAAAAATGCAACTAGTAAGGCTAGTATTTTAATTTCTATCGTTAGGTTGCCTATAGAGGCTGCTAATGGGCATATCAAACAGGAAAATAAAGATATGTTCATTTTGTGCTTTAAATCTTCAGCTGTTCGAGCATCAATTAGGGGGATTAGAAAAGCTCCACCAGAGTTGACTGTATAAGATTCCTGTCTGCATAATGGATTTGCCCCCACTACAGCCCCTGGTGTAGCTGCCTTAGTACAACTACCGGTATGAACAGGCAAACCGTTCTTCACATCCATGCATCTTACTCTAGAGTCAATCAGGAGAAAGCTCCACTAGCATAAATAGTGGCTTTCCTGCTCTACACTAGGGCGTGCTCTGGTGCAGCAAGGCCAGTGGCTGGCCACTCATGATTGAAATTGGGGCAAATCTTCAGTGTAGATGAGGCCTGGCTCTTGATAGTCCCCTACCCTCAGTAGAAGAGTTGCCTTAAGTGAATCACGGATCCTGCTAGGAGGAGTGGATAGAGGGATGTTGAATCCCACATCGCTCCTCTCTTTCAGAATAGCCACTCTTCCTGTAACAAGATTCAAACAATCTGAAGGTAGTCACTAGAATCTCTCCGTAATAGAGTCCTTTGTGGCCATTAATATGTACAGTGAGTGTCTTTCACACAATGGGAGTGGTCAAAAGGATACAATAGGATAATATAAGAAAGACAGCTCTAGTGCATAATTATATGCATAATGTCATGGACACTCATTTATCCCTTATAGCTTAGGAAATATCCAGGAGATCACCAGAGAGAGGAGGGAACAATCAAATGAACAACAAAATCGAGTAAGCCCTCCCCTTCCTCTCCTTTAGACCTCCTTATGCCTGAAATCCCTCTCTTGCTTTAGGAAGCCGTGGGTACATATAACGCTGCACATAACAAAACCAAACCAAACAAAACATGGCAGTGAGTCTTAGAACCTGGGTAAACTGACTCAGGCTCATGGGGCTCAGGCTACATGGTTAAAATGACAGTGTAGATATAGATGTACTCTGGCTGGAGCTCGGTGTCTGAGACACTCCCCCCTTTCTGGGTTTTAGAATCTGGGCTCAAGCCTGAGTGAGAATCTCTATGCTGATATTTTTAGCCCCGTACCAAACCCAAGTCAGGTGATGTGGGCTCTAAGACTCACTGCTGTAGTGTAGCTATATCCTAATTATACCGGGGTGCTAATTCAGTTCACTTTTAAGTGCTGAAATCATGAAGAATCTCTGGTAGCAATTAGCAGACATCTAGTCACAAAGCAAGTCTGATCCTGATCCCATTCAACTGAATGGGAGTTTTGTCATTGGCTTTAATGGGAGCAGAATTAGATTGTTAGTAGAAAATAACTAGTAATAAACCTTGGGTTAAAGTTTTGTGGTGGGTGGTCATATGTATGATTTCCCCCAAAGGGTGTGTGTAGCTTATTGGTGTAACATTTGCCTTTTTTCGCCTCATTCCATCCCTACGGTTGTTACCCTCATTGTTTATTATCCTGTTTGTTCTTTAAGCTCTTTGGGGCAGTGACTCACCTCTTGCTTACTCCACAGTAAATCAGGAATAACTCCATTAAAGTCTATGGAGCTACATCAATATGAAACTAGTTGATAGTCTGTGAGTGAGAGGAGAATCAGTTTGATGCATTTTTATTTGCTCTATAAAGCACCTAGTGCACTTTTGGGAGCTGACATAATAATAAAGCCACTGTAGAAGTATTTTTCAGCATGTAGCTAAATCACCACAGTCTAGGAGACCGTTTCTAGTTTTTAACATTTTTGGAATTAAAAGGGTTTATTAATTCCATTCATTTCCCAGATAAGGGATCTCCGCAGCTGTACCAAGAGAATTTTTAATTTCTCCGTGCTCCGAAATCAGAACTACTTTTTGAAGTAAGCTCTGCTACAGCAGCTTATGATGTTAATTAGTTCATTGAAAGTAAATAGTAAAAATTAGCACTTCCAGCACATAGCTGTGACTGAACTTGGTAATCATAAATGGGTCATTTAAACATTCCAAAATATTTGTTCAATTTTTCATTGCTTTCTTCTATACTTATAGACCTTAATTGGTTCTTTACAAACCTCCTTTGAAAGGAAGTATCCTTACAGAGCTCCACTCTTTGGTCATATGTCCTTATGTGCAAGACTTCAGGAGCTGGAAGTAAATTTCTTATAGTTTCCTGGACATTACTGAATAGACATTCTGTACACCTGACTTAGAATCACAGAAGTGTAAGGCTGGAAGGGATCTTGAGAGGTCATCAAGTCCAGCCTGCTGTGCTGAGGCAGGACCAAGGAAACCTAGACCATCCCTGACAGGTATCTGTCCAACCTGTTCTCAGAAACCTCCAATGACAGAAATTCCACAGCCACCCCTGGTAACCTATTCCAGTACTTAACTATCCTTATAGTTAGAAAGTGTTTCCCAACATCCAACCCAAATCCCCCCAACTACAGACTAAGTAGGTTACTTCCTGTCCTACCTTCGGTGGAGCTAGAAAACAACTGACCACTATCCTCACTATACTTGCATAGTAATAAACAGTGAAATACAGCATATCTTCTTCCAGGCACATCCATTTAATCCAAATGGCAGCATTTAAAGGTAAATACACACACACACAGAGCATTCTTTTCCATATGATTATATTTTCTGCCATAGTTTTTAATAGCCCATTTTGGACATTTTGGGGATTGCTGAGTATTCTTTAACAGAATTATAGTTGTGGGGAAACAGAAGAGAAAGAGTACATGTACAAGGCACCTTTCTTTGATCTTGCCTTCTTTAACATAAACATATAGCAAAGTGTTGCTATATATTATTATTAAACAAACACTCCACTGCACACATCTGTCCCCTGGGAGAGGATGAAGGAACAAACGACAGATGTTTATCTTGTTGCTTAATACGCTATTGGAAAGCACTTAGATATTATGGTGATGAGCATGGTTTCAGAAATACAGATAATGGTAAAACAGAATAGTAGAGTTGCAATTGTATACTTAATGTAACACAGAGAGCTACTATAATTTATGAAAAGCATATACCTAAAAGAAAAATTACATGTCGTAAATGAGACTCTGAATATAGATGAAGGAAATATTCACAATATAAGATGAAAGTACTGTACTAGTAATTTAAGTATTTAAATAGGGCTTTTTCACTGAAAAATTGCCATGTTTCACAATTTTTTTTCACTTAAAAATGGGCTCCTTCTCCAGTGAAAATCAGCCCATCTTTGAGAGAAAATGACCATGTTCTTGGGGAAAGGTGTTTTCCAAAAATGGAATTTTGAATGTTTTCAGTAGGAAAATTGCTGTTTTACAGAAGCTTGCAGAAGGACAAACCTTGAGAGATGCAAAATCACTGAAAACATAACATTAACCTTTTTTTGGGGAAATTTACCAGAAAACTAGTTTATAGTTTCACACTGTAATGTTTCTAATTTGTTCTGTAATCAGTGGTCAGAAACAGAAGAAATACTAAGTTCTGCTGGCCAATAGAAGAGCCTGAGGTTCTTTTTTTTTTTTGTTTGACTTCTCTGCCATTTGGGGGAAAAAATAAACATTTTATTTAAAATCAGGTGCATAATTTATTCCCTATTTCATCTGAAGCCAGACAATAATGGGGCTCATTCTCACAAGAATGAGAGGTTTCAGAGTAGCAGCCGTATTAGTCTGTATTTGCAAAAAGAAAAGGAGTACTTGTGGCACCTTAGAGACTAACAAATTTATTTGAGCATAAGCTTTTGTGAGCTACAGCTCACTTCATCGGATGCATTCAGTGGAAAATACAGTGAGGAGATTTATATACATAGAGAACATGAAACAGTGGGTGTTAGCATACACAGTGTAACAAGAGAGTGATCACTTAAGGTGAGCTATTTCCAGCAGGAGAGCGGGGAAGGGGAGGACGGGCCGGGGGGGGGGGCGGGGAAGGACACCTTCTGTAGTGATAATCAAGGTGGGCCATTTCCAGTAGTTGACAAGAACACCCCCCACAGTTCCTCAGACTTTCTTGTCAACTGCTGGAAATAGCCCACCTTGATTATCACTACAAAAGGTCCCCCCCCACTCTCCTGCTGGTAATAGCTCACCTTAAATGATCACTCTCTTGTTACAAAAAGAAAAGGAGTACTTGTGGCACCTTAGAGACTAACCAATTTATTAGAGCATAAGCTTTCGTGAGCTACAGCTCACTTCATCAGATGCATATCGTGGAAACTGCAGCAGACTTTATATATACACAGAGAATATGAAACAATACCTCCTCCCACCCCACTGTCCTGCTGGTAATAGCTTATCTAAAGTGATCATCAGGTGGGCCATTTCCAGCACAAATCCAGGTTTTCTCACCCTCCACCCCCCCACACAAATTCACTCTCCTGCTGGTGATAGCCCATCCAAAGTGACAACTCTTTGTCATGCATATTGTGTAATCAAGTTGGGCTATTTCCTGCACAAATCCAGGTTTTCTCACATCCCCCCCACCCCCATACACACACAAACTCACTCTCCTGCTGGTAATAGCTCATCCAAACTGACCACTCTCCAAGTTTAAATCCAAGTTAAACCAGAACATCTGGGGGGGGGGGGTAGGAAAAAACAAGAGGAAACAGGCTACCTTGCATAATGACTTAGCCACTCCCAGTCTCTATTTAAGCCTAAATTAATAGTATCCAATTTGCAAATGAATTCCAATTCAGCAGTTTCTCGCTGGAGTCTGGATTTGAAGTTTTTTTGTTTTAAGATAGCGACCTTCATGTCTGTGATTGCGTGACCAGAGAGATTGAAGTGTTCTCCGACTGGTTTATGAATGTTATAATTCTTGACATCTGATTTGTGTCCATTTATTCTTTTACGTAGAGACTGTCCAGTTTGACCTATGTACATGGCAGAGGGGCATTGCTGGCACATGATGGCATATATCACATTGGTGGATGTGCAGGTGAACGAGCCTCTGATAGTGTGGCTGATGTTATTAGGCCCTGTGATGGTGTCCCCTGAATAGATCTGTGGGCACAATTGGCAACGGGCTTTGTTGCAAGGATAAGTTCCTGGGTTAGTGGTTCTGTTGTGTGGTATGTGGTTGTTGGTGAGTATTTACTTCAGGTTGCGGGGCTGTCTGTAGGCAAGGACTGGCCTGTCTCCCAAGATTTGTGAGAGTGTTGGGTCATCCTTTAGGATAGGTTGTAGATCCTTAATAATGCGTTGGAGGGGTTTTAGTTGGGGGCTGAAGGTGACGGCTAGTGGCGTTCTGTTATTTTCTTTGTTAGGCCTGTCCTGTAGTAGGTAACTTCTGGGAACTCTTCTGGCTCTATCAATCTGTTTCTTTACTTCTGCAGGTGGGTATTGTAGTTATAAGAAAGCTTGACAGAGATCTTGTAGGTGTTTGTCTCTGTCTGAGGGGTTGGAGCAAATGCGGTTGTATCGCAGAGCTTGGCTGTAGACGATGGATCGTGTGGTGTGGTCAGGGTGAAAGCTGGAGGCATGTAGGTAGGAATAGCGGTCAGTAGGTTTCCGGTATAGGGTGGTGTTTATGTGACCATTGTTTATTAGCACTGTAGTGTCCAGGAAGTGGATCTCTTGTGTGGACTGGACCAGGCTGAGGTTGGTGGTGGGATGGAAATTGTTGAAATCATGGTGGAATTCCTCAAGGGCTTCTTTTCCATGGGTCCAGATGATGAAGATGTCATCAGTATAGCACAAGTAGAGTAGGGGCTTTAGGGGACGAGAGCTGAGGAAGCGTTGTTCTAAATCAGCCATAAAAATGTTGGCATACTGTGGGGCCATGCGGGTACCCATAGCAGTGCCGCTGATCTGAAGGTATACATTGTCCCCAAATGTGAAATAGTTATGGGTAAGGACAAAGTCACAAAGTTCAGCCACCAGGTTAGCCGTGACATTATCGGGGATAGTGTTCTTGATGGCTTGTAGTCCATCTTTGTGTGGAATGTTGGTGTAGAGGGCTTCTACATCCATAGTGGCCAGGATGGTGTTATCAGGAAGATCACCGATGGATTGAAGTTTCCTCAGGAAGTCAGTGGTGTCTCGAAGGTAGCTGGGAGTGCTGGTAGCGTAGGGCCTGAGGAGGGAGTCTACATAGCCAGACAATCCTGCTGTCAGGGTGCCAATGCCTGAGATGATGGGGCGCCCAGGATTTCCAGGTTTATGGATCTTGGGTAGTAGATAGAATATCCCAGGTCGGGGTTCCAGGGGTGTGTCTGTGCGGATTTGATCTTGTGCTTTTTCAGGAAGTTTCTTGAGCAAATGTTGTAGTTGCTTTTGGTAACTCTCAGTGGGATCAGAGGGTAATGGCTTGTGGAAACTCGTGTTGGAGAGCTGCCGAGCAGCCTCTTGTTCATATTCCGACCTATTCATGATGACAACAGCACCTCCTTTGTCAGCCTTTTTGATTATGATGTCAGAGTTGTTTTTGAGGCTGTGGATGGCATTGCGTTCCGCATGGCTGAGGTTATGGGGCAAGTGACCCCGACCTGGGATATTCTATCTACTACCCAAGATCCATAAACCTGGAAATCCTGGGCGCCCCATCATCTCAGGCATTGGCACCCTGACAGCAGGATTGTCTGGCTATGTAGACTCCCTCCTCAGGCCCTACGCTACCAGCACTCCCAGCTACCTTCGAGACACCACTGACTTCCTGAGGAAACTTCAATCCATCGGTGATCTTCCTGATAACACCATCCTGGCCACTATGGATGTAGAAGCCCTCTACACCAACATTCCACACAAAGATGGACTACAAGCCGTCAAGAACACTATCCCCGATAATGTCACGGCTAACCTGGTGGCTGAACTTTGAAACAATACCTCCTCCCACCCCACTGTCCTGCTGGTAATAGCTTATCTAAAGTGATAATCAGGTGGGCCATTTCCAGCACAAATCCAGGTTTTCTCACCCTCCACCCCCCCACACAAATTCACTCTCCTGCTGGTGATAGCCCATCCAAAGTGACAACTCTTTACACAATGTGCATGACAATCAAGTTGGGCTATTTCCTGCACAAATCCAGGTTTTCTCACATCCCCGCCACCCCCATACACACACAAACTCACTCTCCTGCTGGCAATAGCTCATCCAAACTGACCACTCTCCAAGTTTAAATCCAAGTTTAACCAGAACGTCGGGGGGGGGGGGGTAGGAAAAAACAAGGGGAAATAGGCTACCTTGCATAATGACTTAGCCACTCCCAGTCTCTATTTAAGCCTAAATTAATAGTATCCAATTTGCAAATGAATTCCAATTCAGCAGTTTCTCGCTGGAGTCTGGATTTGAAGTTTTTTTGTTTTAAGATAGCGACCTTCATGTCTGTGATTGCATGACCAGAGAGATTGAAGTGTTCTCCGACTGGTTTATGAATGTTATAATTCTTGACATCTGATTTGTGTCCATTTATTCTTTTACGTAGAGACTGTCCAGTTTGACCTATGTACATGGCAGAGGGGCATTGCTGGCACATGATGGCATATATCACATTGGTGGATGTGCAGGTGAACGAGCCTCTGATAGTGTGGCTGATGTTATTAGGCCCTGTGATGGTGTCCCCTGAATAGATCTGTGGGCACAATTGGCAACGGGCTTTGTTGCAAGGATAGGTTCCTGGGTTAGTGGTTCTGTTGTGTGGTATGTGGTTGTTGGTGAGTATTTGCTTCAGGTTGCGGGGCTGTCTGTAGGCAAGGACTGGCCTGTCTCCCAAGATTTGTGAGAGTGTTGGGTCATCCTTTAGGATAGGTTGTAGATCCTTAATAATGCGTTGGAGGGGTTTTAGTTGGGGGCTGAAGGTGACGGCAAGTGGCGTTTTGTTATTTTCTTTGTTAGGCCTGTCCTGTAGTAGTTGGCTTCTGGGAACTCTTCTGGCTCTATCAATCTGTTTCTTCACTTCCGCAGGTGGGTATTGTAGTTGTAAGAAAGCTTGACAGAGATCTTGTAGGTGTTTGTCTCTGTCTGAGGGGTTGGAGCATATGCAGTTGTATCGCAGAGCTTGGCTGTAGACGATGGATCGTGTGGTGTGGTCAGGGTGAAAGCTGGAGGCATGTAGGTAGGAATAGCGGTCAGTAGGTTTCTGGTATAGGGTGGTGTTTATGTGACCATTGTTTATTAGCACTGTAGTGTCCAGGAAGTGGATCTCTTGTGTGGACTGGACCAGGCTGAGGTTGATGGTGGGATGGAAATTGTTGAGATCATGGTGGAATTCCTCAAGGGCTTCTTTTCCATGGGTCCAGATGATGAAGATGTCATCAATATAGCACAAGTAGAGTAGGGGCTTTAGGGGACGAGAGCTGAGGAAGCGTTGTTCTAAATCAGCCATAAAAATGTTGGCATACTGTGGGGCCATGCGGGTACCCATAGCAGTGCCGCTGATCTGAAGGTATACATTGTCCCCAAATGTGAAATATTTATGGGTAAGGACAAAGTTCAGCCACCAGGTTAGCCATGACATTATCGGATTTATTACCAGCAGGACAGTGGGGTGGGAGGAGTTATTGTTTCATGGTCTCTGTGTGTATATAATGTCTTCTGCAGTTTCCACGGTATGCATCTGATGAAGTGAGCTGTAGCTCACGAAAGCTCATGCTCTAATAAATTGGTTAGTCTCTAAGGTGCCACAAGTCCTCCTTTTCTTTTCTCTTGTTACAGTGTGTATGGTAACACCCACTGTTTCATGTTCTCTATGTATATAAATCTCCCCACTATATTTTCCACTAAATGCATCCGAGGAAGTGAACTGCTCATGAAAGCTTATGCTCAAATAAATTTGCTAGTCTCTAAGGTGCGACAAGTCCTTTTCTTTTCTCATAAGAATGGTTGTCTTTGTAGCTTGCCTGGACTCTGTTTTCCCTTTATTCTATTCAGCATGTAATTTATGGAGACAAATATCATGACTGTCCTGAGCTTTTGGAAACAGTCCTGAGGTCTTGAACTCTCCCTTAAGAGCCTGAGTCTCAGGCTGAAAGCCTGACCTTAGGCAGCCATCATGAGGAATTTTGCTTGCTCTGTTTTGTTTAACCTTATCCTATTTGGAGAAAGAGGAAAGAAATGTACACTAAGCCTGAGAAATGTAAAGCCATCAAATAATTCCCTACAACCGTTTTCAAGTTTCTTTTCAAGAAGAGATAGACATATGTGTTTATCCCAGAGGCACAAAATAAAATTCTGAATTAAATCAGTTTTCATCTGAATAAAATAATCTTCAGGAGGCCAAAAACCTTCCATCCAGATCTTAGAGTATGAACCCCTTTGTGTTGTGTGCCACCTCTCAGTATGAGCCTGGCTTGAGCTCATGGCAGGTTTTACCCTTGTTACCAGTATTTTAACCTGTTCAAATAATTGAACATGTAATGACAGAATGTATTTTTAAAAGTCTGTCAATTTTTATTTAAAAATCTTAATTAAAATTAATGTGATCTTTATGGGTTTTTAACATTACTACAAAGGTAGGCTGTGTGCAATGTTACTTGTATAAGTGACTGAACTCTTGCATTTTGTACTGGTATAAAATGAAACAATTCCTATAGAATCATAGGACTGGAAGGGACCTTGAGAGGTCATCTAGTTCAGCCCTCTGCACTCATGGCAGGACTCAGTATTATTTAGACCATCCTTGACAGGTGTTTGTCTAACCCGCTCTTAAAAACCTCCAATGAGGGATTTTATTCCAGGGCTTAATCACCCTGACAGTTAGGAAGTTTTTTCTAATGTCCAACCTAAACCTCCCTTGCTGCAATTTAAGTCCATTGTTCTTTGTCCATAAATGTCAGTTCTGAATTTAAAAAAGATGATGATGTTTTGTAGGTAGGACTGCATGACAGCCTTAAGGCAGAGGCAGTAGAATACGAAATCAGCCTGGTTTGGGAATAGGAAACAGCTTTTTTCAGTGCCCTATAAGAAATAGATGATCTTTCCAGTTTAAATTCTAGTAGACAGGATTCCTCATAATTAAAATTACCATCACAATTGGTACCTTCATGGGCAATTAAAGCGGAGTGGCAGTGGATTGAATGGACATGAAGAGTGGTCCCTTGAGGTGGTTCCTCTGTGTCAAGATTGGCTACCAATGCTATATTTATTTTTATGGATAATTACAGGACTTCACTCTGCAGGCTGTCAACCTGGTAACTTTCACAAGCATTATGTTCAATTTAAAAAGAAAAAAAAAACCATTTTCCTTTACGTTACACTCTGGCTTTCTCCCCCTGTCTCCTTGTAATTTAGAATGGAGGATTTTATGCATTCTTTTGTGTGGTAGTGTATACTCATGTTGATTGAAGACCTAGATGTCTTATGGAATTTGACATCCTTCCAATTTTGATGTCGACAAGAATGGATCTAATCTAAATAAAATACTTCCTTCTGCTTTCAGTTTTGTCTTTGGCTGTGTGTGGGCTTCATTTGGGATCAGTTTTACACCATTCAAATTGTTGGCAAATACTCAAGCTAAACAAAAACTGTCCATCTGTGTAAATCTCAGCCAAAACATTAAACCATTCAAAATTAGCAGGCTGTGATGTAATATGATGCATGATTTGACAAGGTGCAAGATAACATAAAAGAAAGAGAGAGAGAACATAATGTATAGTCTACTAAGTAGGGATGCACACAGATCCTAAAATTTATGATTCTGGAAATTTCAAATTCAAGACTGAAAAAAATCCCAAGAAAATCCAAATTGTGAATAGGTAAAAGGCAGGAACGTTAAAGACTGATCCAATTCAATATTGCCTAGTAGGAGAAAATCACTATCAGAAGAGGAATGCAAGAACCAGGGGAAAAATACAAGTGCTGGGGGGTGGGAATGGTAGAGGGAGGGTTTGAGTTTGTAACTCAGGACCAGCCACAGGAACATGAGAGAATAGAAAAAAACTGCTGAATTTCTGGTCAAGAAATGACTGACTGATTTAGGAGGGGCGGCAGAATCTGAGCCTGTCCGAGCCCTGCCGCCCTGGGTTCGGGGGCCGGGACCAAAGCTTGAGCCCCAGCACCCTGGGCAGGGGGCCAAAGCTAAGGTCCAAGGGCTTCAGTGCCAGGCAGGGGGCCTGTAACCTGAGCCCTGCCACCCAGGACTGAAGCCCTCAGACTTCGGCTTTGGCCCCGGGTGGTGGGGCTTGGGTAGGGTTGCCAACTTTCTACTGGCACAAAACTGAACATCCTAGCCCCACCTTGTCCCCGAGGCCCCGCCCCTCCCACTACATTCCCCCTCCCTCGGGGCTTGCTCTCCCTCACCCTCACTCACTTTTACTGGGCTAGAATGGGGTTGGGGTATGGGAGACGGTGAGGGCTCTAAATGGGGGTGTAGGCTCTGGGGTGGGGCCAGAAATGAGGGGTACAGGGTGTGGGAGGGGACTCCAGTTTGGGGCAGGGAGTTGGGGTGCGGGCTCTGGCTGGGGGTGCAGGCGCTGGGGATGAGGGGTTTGGGGTACAGGAGGGAGTTCCAGGCTGGGGAGGGTGGGGCCGAGGGATTCGGAACGTGGGAGAGGGCTGTGGATTGAGGCAGGGAGTTGGGGTGTGGGAGGGATAAGGGCTCTTTGGGCTGGGGGTGCTGGCTCTGGGGTGGGGCCAGGCATGAGGGATTCGGAGTGCAGGAGGGGGCTCTGGTTTGGGGCAGGGTTTTGAGGTGCAGGGTGGGTGAAGGCTCTGGGGTGCAGGAGAAAACTCCAGGTTTGGAGGGGGCTTAACGATCAGGGTTGGGGTGCAGCGGGGGGTACTGGCTCTGGGCTGGGTGTATGGGCTTACCTTGGTCTTACCCAGAGATGAGGGGTTTGGGGTGCAGGAGCGGGCTCTGGGTTGCGGGGGGCTCAGGGCTGGGGCGGGGGGTTGGGGCTCAGGGTTGGGGCACTACTGGGTGGCTTGTGATCAGCGGCACAGCGGGGGCACTAAGACAGGCTGCCTGCCTATCCTGGGGCACCGTGCTGTGCCCCGGAAGCGGCTAACAGGTCCGGGTCCTAGGCGGGGGGGTGGCAGGAGGATTCGCAGCATGTGCTGGTCTCGCCCACGGGCACCGCCCCCCCATCAGCTCCCAGTGTGTGGAGTTGGTGCTCAGGGTGGGGCAGCACGCAGAGCCTTGTGACACACATCCCCCCTCCCCCTCCACCTAGGAGCTGGACCTGCTGGCCACTTCCGGGGCACAGCACGGTGCCCCAGGAAAGGTAGGGACTAGGCTGCCTTGGCTACACAGCACTGCTGACCGGAGCCGCGAGGGTCCCTTTTCGACCGGGTGTTCCAGTCGAAAACCAGACACTTGGTCACCCTAGGCTCGGGCTTCAGCACTGGGCCCCAGCAAGTCTTAAGCCAGCCCTGGTGACCCCATTATAACAGTGTCCTGACCCACTTTTGGGGTCCCGACCCACAGTTTGAGAGCCCCTGGTTTAGCTTATACCATCCATACCCCTCTTCTAAATACATTCTCCCAGTCTCTTCAGTGCGTTGGTGATATTGGCTGACATTCACCCCTGCACACCTCTTAAGTCAGTATAGGCCTTAGGTGGGAATTAAGTAGTGCCATAGGGCTTTGATCTTTTGCCCCGGGGTGAATTTTACCCACTGAGACTACTGCAGAACAATCTGGGAAGTGTTTTGGCTGAAATACTCTCAGGATGTATGTTTGTCAGGGTCAAATGGATCTTCACAAGAGCTCTCTGCCAATGTCTGTGCAAATGTTTCACATTCAGAATCTGTCCCAACTGTCTTTAGGTTAGAGCTGGGCATGATTTATGTCTGTGTGATGCAGGGGGTATGATACAATTCTGAATGCTGATCCATACATGTAAATAATTGCATCAAAGGGAAATAGATTTGGGGGGTTTTCACTGTATTTTCTTCTTCTCAAAATCCATTTTAAAAATGCCAACATTGTGCTTTACAAACAGATCTAAGACACATTTTCTGCCTCTGACTGATATTTTTGATTGTTTCTAAGGATGATTTTGGTCTGTAGACAATTTGACTTGCACATTTGCAAACTGTAACTAAATGGTGCTGTCAGCTCTTCAGTAAGCATTGGCTGCCATCAAAGAATGTTGTTTGCTATTACTAGTTACACACCAACGGTTCCAAGTCCCTAGATTTCAAACAGCTTCTTACTGCTATTTCTGCTTAGAGTCACCATTGACAGAAAAGGCCAGCAGGGAAATAGATGTATTAAGTAATCAGAGTAAAAGGCTGAAAATAGTAAATAATGGAAAATGGAAAGAGAAGAAAAAATACATGCCACAAACAAGTCACAAGGGCTCTGATAAGAGAGTAAGAAAGAAAAAAATGTAGCTCCTTAAACCATTAGAGCTTCTAGGAGGCAAGGATCAGAATGTTTCATTGACAATTCAGCTCTCTTGACTACATATAGTATGTTAAAAGAATAATGCATGGTGATTGTCTATAGAAGCTGAACAGTTTTACCTTCCTTTTTCTTTCCTTTGTCCATGCAGATCTTCCATGGACACCAGAAAACAATGACTATTTTTTAAGACCTTGCACCCCAAAAAACTTCTTGAGTGATACGAGACATAGGTGACCCTTTAGTCTCCGCTGTATACCCATTGCGTGCAATGGACTGCAGAGGACAATATGCTTGCTTTTGTTCTGCTGTGAATTTTTTTGTTTTGTTTCTTTCCCATGTGAGTATCAAACCATATGAGTAGTTAGGTTATGGCATCAGAATCATGTATATATTTTTAGTCTTTAAATACACTTATCTGTTTGTTTTGATTTGTTGTTAACTTGTAATGATGTCTTGAATTAGCAACTCCCATGTTTATAGTTAAAGGCAGTACATATACATCACTTGAAGCCTTAACTGAGTATCATTTGTGTCCATGCACTTAGCAAAATTAGTTTGAAAGTGTACTGCTATTTTCACTTCATTACCCATTTCCATTGGGAACAAGATTGATGCTTCTCTGAAATTCTGTTTGTCTAAGCTACCTACTTTTCACTGTCTGTGTAAATTACAAAAATATGTTTTCCTTGGACATTTTAACAGATCTTACATTAGCAATTGCGTCATTGCATTTTTAATTTAGATAAACTTTGTGCATACTTTCAATTTAACATTAGCATTTTTCAACTCCCTAAAACTTCAAAGAATATCAGGTCTTACTAAAACAAGCAATGCTCAGACGTATTGGGAGATGATGACCTAATTAGATAGTGTTGTAACATCCACTGCAGAAGAGTATCCAAAAGTTTTCCTTCCACTTACACAAATAAGATCAATAATTTTAGAACAAAGGGATGATAATATAAATGCTCAGATTAAACAATGCCGCTGACAAGGAATGCAGCCAAATAATGTTCTATTGTGCTCTGACTAAATTGCTTATTTAGGTATAAAATTGTTTACTGATCGATATTTGGAATTGAGTGTTACTGAAGTCAGGAACCAAATGATCTCTGTTGTGTAAGTATTCTAAAATTCAGTGCCAGCTTATTCCCTTTCACCTGAAAAGCTACTGCCTGGTACTTTTTGGGAGAGGATCTTCATAGAAACTCCTTCTCAGAGATTCCTCCCATCAAAGAGAATGGGATTCCCCTCCTTCACATCCAGTGGATCCAGTGAGAGACTAGGGCCATCCATGTGGAGGACTTCAGCTCCTGAACCAGCTTTGAGGGTCCCCAGTGGCACTCCCTTCTGGTAGCATGACTCTGTAAGAGTGACTGATGAAACTCTGGTGTTTTCTCTGAGTGAAATTTACCTCTATGCTGGGGGCCTGCACAAGGTCTATGTGCCACTTAATTCCAACTGCAGTTCTTAGAATAGAGCTTACCTGGGACTTAAGTATTTCACAGGCCTTTTGTAGGAGGCTCTTTTCTCTCCCCTCTCCCCCATTGGTGTGTTTGGACAGGTAAGTGACCTTATTGAACAACCTGGGATGCAAACTTATATTGAGAGACTAAATATTTGGACCACCTGGGCATTAACATAGGAGGATCTTATGGGTACTAATGGCTCTTCTGAAAAGAGCAAAAAAGAAACAGTGGTGTGGAAATAAACCAGAACAGAATTTTGTTGGAATTAGCAAGGGTAAAGAAAACATGCTTGTATTTGAGATGTGTAAAAAGTATTTTATTGATGCAAATAAGTCAGTTTATAGTGCAATTAATATAAGTGCTACAGTGAATCAATAGGAAAACACAAATCACATGGAAATAACTCAGTAACGTATCTTCTAGATAGAACTAGTCATGTAATAGTGAGAAAATAATAGTGCATAAAAAGTTGGTGGTGTATGTGTTTGAAGGGGGAGGAAACAGTGAATATGAATTTATGCAAAGTATTTTTGAGAAGAAAACATATTTCAAGAATAAACTCATTGTGTGAAATTATAACCTAATATATACCATTTGGGAATATGTACAATTTAAATTGCGCAAAAAATTTTAGTGGTTTAGTATGATATATAAATACATTAACTTGTTGCAGAATCCCATTCTCTTGATGTTGCTAATTTTTTTAAAAAAAGAACTAGATAAATTCATGCAGGATAGGTCCATCAATGGCTAATAGCCAGGATGGGCAGGGATACTGTCTCTAGCCTCTGTTTGCCAGAAGTTGGGAATGGGCGACAGGGTATGGATCACTTGATGATTACCTGTTCTGTTCATTCCCTCCGGGGCACCTGGCACTGGCCACTGTCAGTAGACGGGATACTGTGCTAGATGGACCTTTGGTCTGACCCAGTATGGCCATTCTTATGCTAATTTATTTCTTTTGTTGAATATATTTGTTACTTTATTTATGAGAACAGAATAACAAATGGGGGCTCTGCAATGAAGATCTGTTTCAAATTCACTGTTCGTTTAACTGAAAATGGGCTACACTAGATCAGATATGAGGCCCAAAAGATATACTTTGTATCCATACATGCAATTTCATGGTGTTGAAATTAGTGCAAATGTAATGCAGCTGCATAATGCCTTTTGCCATGCTTAGCCCCAATCTTGCAAGGCAGTTAAGCGCATGTATAACTTTAAGCAAGTGAGGAGTCTAGCTGAAAGCAATGGGTCCATTCGCATACTTAAGTTCTTTACTGACAGAAAATAAGAGGAGTGAGCCTGTGGAGAATGACAAAGACAGTGATGTCTGAGGTGGAGGGATTCCACAGTGATAGGGTGGAAAAAGGATTGCTTGCTCTTTCACCCTCTTTTCCCTAGAAATATCTATTCATAAAGATTAAGCAAATTAAGAGTAACAACTCTTAGGTGATTCTCATTCATCCCCTAATGCTCTCTTTGGTCATTGTTTATTGTCTCAATCACTGAATAATATCACTTAACACTATATACAGTAGTGCTTTCCCTGTTCAAAGTTGTTCTTGCAACACCTCTGTGAAATAGAAATTGCTATTATTTCCATTGTAAAATTAGCAAAGAACCACAGATTTTTAAGGCCAGAAGGGACTATTAAGCCCATTTAGTGCTATGTCCTGCATAACACAGGCCACAGAATGAGGTGCACCAAGGTTAACTGATTGTCCCAAGGCTGTCCAACATATCAGTGTCCAAACTAATATTAGAATTGAGGAAATCCTGGCTCTCAGTCCTGTTAGCAGTCCAGGAGAACAGACTCTCCCTAAATCACTTTCTTTAATAGGATTTTAGAGGTCCAAATCCTCAGCTGGTGTAAATTGGCATAACTCTGCAATGCAGCTCTGCTGAATTACACCATCTCAGAAGGTGGCCCAGTATTCACAGAGACAAGAGACTTGAATTTGAATATCTAAAATACAGGACTCTGACTAGTTGGACTTCAAATTTCACTTCTCTACAGGCTCTGTTTGTCTTCAGTCAGCCCTGGGTGAAAAACTACAACTTGTTTTAACACTTAATTTACAAAATGAAGTATTATGCACCTATTAAACAGCTGTGACTTTTGCTTCAGTCTTGGAATGCAAAACTTAACCCTACTAGTCAGAGTCTAAATTCAAAGCATGAATACTGTAATTGGCCACATTTGTCCGGCATAACTTCATTGCTGTCAATGGAGTTACACCAGTGATACAATGATTTGGCCTATCATTTTCTATTACTGTTATTTATTTATTTATTTTACAGTACCTATGAGCCCTAGTCATGAACCAGGACCCCATTGTGCTTGGCTGTCAAAATACTGTAGAAAGCATTCTCTATTTCACTTACTTTTAAAAGATGCTTGCTCAGTCATCTCACACACTCCAAAAACAAACTTTTAGGATATTGATGTTGCTAGTGACAGTTTTTCAATTGCAAACAGTTTGGAGATGTAAAAATGCCTCCAGGGCCGTAGGTGAGAAAGTAGAAATAAAATACTGCACGGTAACATCTGTAAATATTTAATTACAGTAGGAAAATTAGTTGGCAGATTTTTGAGGGGGGTGGGGATGGAGAGAATGGACAACTAAAATTCTAGGTAGCTCACGTTTTATATTTGAAGGAAAATACTTCATTTGTAAATACTGTCAAGCCTAGGGGGAAGCAAAATTACCGATGAGGAACAACCTTCATTCATTTCATTCTTATAATGGTTTTATTTCTTTAAAAAAAATTAAAATAGAGAATTGCTCCTACTTCTTTGCCTTTCCCCTGAACTGACAAAGTGACGCCTCACATAATGTAGATTGAAATAGAAAGAAATTCATCCTGTCAGCTTCATAAACAAATTAGTAATCATTAGGTGGAATCTAACGTCTCGGAACATTTTTCATTGAAAATGAAGGGCTAGATTGTGCTTTTAGCACAGTTCTTAGTCACAAGCTGCACCAGCCTAGTAGTAGCCCCAGGAAGCATTGTCCCACAGGCAAACCACCACCACCTCTCTGAGGCACAACTTCCTCTGGCTCTGTGTGTGGGGGGGATAATTTGTTGATAGCCGGTACCAGTAACGATTATGATGCCCCCACTGCAGGTCAGCTGTGCTGGCTAGTTACTTGGACAGATGGAGCCAAGGCTCTGCCAACTCCCCACCCCTTCCCACCCTCATGATCCTGGGGCAAAGCAACAGGTGCACAGCACCTGCTTACTCCTGTTCTTATTCCGCTTTATACTCTTATGCAGGTGCATATTACAAGTCACAATCTAGCCTTAATAAGGAAGTCATAAATCTGGTGGGACTAGCCAGAAAGTAAAGCACCCTTCCCAAAATACTTTTTCAGCACATATAATTTTACTTCTGCTGCAGTAAGTTTGCGTAAAATTAAAGATGTTTCTGGTAGTAGCTTAGGTCAATCACAACATGCTAGTGCCAAACCAAGACATTCTCATCAGTGTTCTCCTGCCAGTTTTTCTCAGTCAAATGACTCATTCTCCATGAATGGTCAGCATTACTGGGTTGAACCATATCTACTCCAAACACTAGAGGCAGCCGGAGGCAAATTTTTTTTGGCACCCAAACAGTGGCCCTTCAAGAACATACTAGATCCCATTGCCCCAGTCTTCTGCTTTTAGCAGCAAGGAGCTGCAGTTCTGTCTCAGTTCTGATCTTTGTCCACTATTTGATTCCATCCTGCCTCTTTGCTACTCCCTCTTCCTCCTTGTCCAGCAGCAGCGGATAGCAGGTCAGCTCCCATTCTTAGCAGGGAGCTTTGATATAGCTGCTCAGATGGCTTTGGTAGCTTCCTCTATGACAGGGGTGGGCAAACTTTTTGGCCCGAGGGCCACATCGAGGTGCAAAACTATATGGAGGGCAGGGAAGGCTGTGCCTCCCCAAACAGCCTGGCCCCCACCCCCATCCCCTATTCGCACCCTCCCATTTCCCGCCCCCTGACTGTCCCTCTCAGAACCCCTGACCCATCCAACCCCCTCGCTCCTTGTCCCCTGACTGCCACCTCCTGGGAACCCCCACCCCAAAACGCTCCCCCTGGGATCCCACCCCCTATCCAAATCCCCCTGTCCCCTGACTGCCCCGACCTGTCCCCACCCCCGCCCCCTGACAGGCCCCCCAGGACTCCCACACCCTATCCAACCCACTCTGTTCCCTGACCGCCCCAGAACCTCCGCCCCATCCAACTGTTCCCTGTCCCCTGACTACCCCCCGGGACCCCCTGCCCCTAACCGCTCTCTGTCCCCTGACTGCCCCCAGGACCCCCTACCCAATCCTGTTACCGCCGCACGTGTACTGCTGCTGCCACCGCCGCCACCCCCCCACCCCCTTACCGTGCTGCTCAGAGTGGCAGGAGCTCACAGCCCTGCTGCCTGCGCAGTGGCGTGGCTGCAGGAGAGGGGGGGACAGCAGGGGAGGGGCCGGGGGCTAGCCTCCGAGGCCAGAAGCTCAGGGGCTGGGCAGGACGGTCTTGGGGGCCGGATGTGGCACGCGGGCCGTAGTTTGCTCACCTCTGCTCTATGAGAAGACCTGATCCAGCAGCTCCCACTTTTGCTCAACGTGATCTCTTCACCCAGGCCTTGCTGGAGTGCAGAAGCAATGGGATCTTTCCCACAGTGTCCCCACAAGGTCCCAGTGGCTACAGTGGCCTGTCCTAAACTGTTTTGCATGTATTCCCTTCTTCCCTCGTAGCTGCAGCCCAGCCTGAGTTGTCCCAGAGGGATTGCATGTGCTTTGCTCCTTGCATTGGTGTGTTATGTTTTCATGGGATACAAAGACTGGAGTTAACTAAAAACATAAATACTATTGCTGGAAGGTTGCAACATAAAACTGCTTTATTTCTTAGAATTCAGAATAGCATATAAGAACCCACAAACAGAGAAAGAGCGAGAGAGACAAGGCAGGCTGCTCCCTAAGACAGAAAGGTGCAATTTACCCCACCTAACTCTAGGTTGTCTACCTGCAAACTGATTGCAGCTTGTGCCACTTTGCACATTTTCCTACAAAGCCCACTACCATAAGCCCTGACATTTAAAGTGCCAGCCTACAGATTTTAACACATCTTTTAAGTACACCACATCTAATAGCCTTATTCCACACTGAACCCAATATGGCAAAATACCTTGTTCGCCTCAGTAGGCTCAGTCCTTTTTAGCCTTGGAGACTCAGGTTTGGGGCAAGGTGAATCCTCATCGGTGGCACAGGGTCCTGCTACTCCTCTCCTCAGTCAGTCCCTTGTGCTTGTGTTCCTTCCCTTCTGGGGAGTGAGTGCAGCCTCCCTACTGGGAAGGTCTGGTGTCTTGCTGCAAATAGCCTACTGGCAGCTTCCCTGCTCCTCTCACTCCCTCACTCTTCCCCTCCTACCACCCAGGGGAGGGTTTAAAAAGGTCCCAAGTAGTTGGAGTCAGCTGAACCTAATTGTTTCCCTAGCAACCCCTTTTCCAGCTGAACCTTATTGCCCCGTGGTTCTCTCTCCTCAGTGGATAGGGAGGGGCCTTTTAATCCTCTGGGACTAATTACTACTCCCCTTTTGTAGTTGTTTGTCCTGGGTTTACCAAATCCCCCCCCCCCCCCAACAGTACGGGGTTGGGCTACTTGGGTCGGCAAACAGTGCACTCTCGACAGGCCATCCGCATTGCCATGTTGGATTCCAGACCTATGTTGTACTCTGAAGTGGAAGGGTTGAAGCAACAGGAACCATCTCGTCACTCTGGCATTTTTGTCTTTATTTTGGTGCATCCACTGCAGAGGGGCACGGTCTGTGACAAGGGTAAACCTCCGTCCCAGTAGATAGTAGCGGAGACTTTCTACGGTCCATTTTATCACCAGGCATTCTTTTTCGACACCAGCATATTTCCGTTCCCTAGGCAGGAGCTTCCTACTGAGGAAGAGGATGGGGTGTTCATCGTCCCCGACCATTTGTGAAAGTACCACCGCAACCCTACATCAGAGGCGTCGGTTTGTAGGATAAACTCCTTCCCCCAGTCTGGGGCCACGAGTATGGGGTCAGTGCAGAAGGCGTCCATAGATCTGAAAAAGTATCTTCAGCCGTGGTCATCCATCTTACTATGTCTGGGCCCTGAGCTTTCGTTAGGTCTGTTAATGGGCATGCCCTGGTGGCAAAGTGGGGAATGAACCGTCTATAGTACCCCACTAGTCCCAGGAATGCCCTGACCTGTTTTTTTCAGAGTGGTCAGGGCCACTTCTGTATAGCTTCTAACTTGTTGAGTTGGGGCCTTGCCACGCCCCTCCCCACTATATACCCGAGGTATTTGGCTTCAGCTAGCCCGAGCGAGCAGTTAGAGGGGTTTGCTGTCAGCCCCACCTTCCTCAGGGTATCCAGCACTGCCTCCACCTTCTCCAGGTGTGTCTCCCAGTCGGGGCTATATATGATAATGTCGTCAAGATAGGCTGCCATGTACTTGCCATGTGGTCGCAACAGTTTGTCCATGAGCCTTTGGAAAGTAGTGGGCGCCCCATGCAACCCAAAGGGGAGGACGGTGTATTGATATAGTCCCTCTGGAGTTGCAAAGGCCGTCTTCTCTTTATCGGCCTTGGCCAGGGGGATCTGTCAATAGCCCTTGGTCAGGTCAAGGGTAGACAAACCGTGCTTTTCCCAATCTGTCAATTAGCTCATCTATCCAGGGTATAGGGTACGCATCAAACTGGGACACCTCATTCAGCTTTCAGAAGTCGTTGCAGAACCTCACGCTGCTATCTGGCTTAGGCACTAAAACCACTGGACTTGACCACTGGCTATGAGATTTTTCAATGACTCCTAAGGCC
Organism: Lepidochelys kempii; assembly: GCF_965140285.1. Classification (NCBI taxonomy): domain Eukaryota; kingdom Metazoa; phylum Chordata; order Testudines; family Cheloniidae; genus Lepidochelys; species Lepidochelys kempii. The sequence goes on along the minus strand of NC_136382.1, from coordinate 142,879,472 downwards.
AGCATTTTCCTGACCTCTGTCCTGATCTCCTCTCTTTTGGCCTTCGGGATCCGGTATGGCTTCACATTCATCTTCACTCCAGGCTCTGTGAGGATGTGATGGTGAACCTCAGTAGTCCTGCCTGGCTTTTCTGAGAACACATCCTGGTTGCGTTTAATCAGGCTGATCACTTCAGATTGTTGCTCCGGAGTCAACTCCGGGGATATTTCCACTTGGTCGGGCTGGTTGCTTTTAGGGGATGGTGCCCCTGGCGCAACCACATGCGCTTCTCTATACTGCCATGGTTTCAGCAGGTTTATATGGTAGATCTGCTCCAGCTTCCAGTGACCCAACTGTCGGACCTTATAGTCGACTTTTCCTATGGCTTCTATTATCTCATATGGCCCCTGCCACCTGGCCAGGAGCTTGCTCTCTGCCGTGGGTATGAGCACCGTTACCCGGTCTCCCACCTGGAACTTCCGGGTTGTTGCTTGGCGATTGTAGTATGCCCGTTGGGCCCCTTGGGCCTTCTCCAAGTGTTAGCGCACAAGGGGGGTGACTTGGGCTATCCTGTCTTTCATTTGCAATACATGTTCAACTATGTTTCTCCCGGTGTTCGGCTGTTCTTCCTAGCCCTCTTTGGCCATGTCCAATATGTCCCTGGGGTGGCGACCATATAACAGCTCGAATGGGGAGAATCCAGTGGAAGCTTTGGGAACCTCCCGTACAGCAAACAGGAAGTAAGGCAGCAGGGCGTCCCAGTCTTTCCCGTCGCGACTAACCACTTTCCGTAGCATGTTCCTCAATGTTCTATTGAAGCGTTCGACAAGACCAGCAGTCTGGGGATGATAGACTGACGTCCGGAGGGTCCGTTTATGGAGCATTGTACATAGGTCCTTCATTAACTTGGACACAAAGGGGGTCCCTTGGTCCATCAGGATCTCTTTAGGTATCCCTACTCTGGAAAAAATCCAGACTAATTCTTTGGCTATGGTCTTGGACATGATGTTCCATAGGGGTATGGCCTCGGGATATCGGGTGGCATAATCTAGTACTACCAGAATGTGCTGATGACCCCGGGCTGACTTCTTCAGTGGCCCTACTAGATCCATAGCTATTCGCTTGAATGGGATTTCAATAATTGGTGGAGGTACCAAAAGGGCCCTTAGGTGTGGTCAGGGCGCATGTAACTGACATTCTGGACAGGAGGTACAATATCGCTGGACAGCCGCATAAATGCCAGGCCAAAAAAACCTCTGCAGAATCTGATCAAGGGTCTTATCTACCTTTAGATGGCCCCCAAACAGATGGCTGTGGGCCAGATCCATCACACCCCTCTGATGCTTCTGTGGGACCAAGAGTTGTTCTACGACTTGCTCTTGGACCTGGACTACTCTGTATAGCAGTTCACACTTAATCACATAATATGGCCCTGCGCCCTTGACTCTCCCCTCCATGGGGACCCCATTTACCTCGACTACTTCTTTACGAATATTGCTGTATATTGGATCATTGGCCTGATCCTGACCAAAATTCCCGAGTGAGGTCCCCATTTGTCCAAAACCAGGGGGATCTACCTCTGCCTTCCCCTCGGGGAAAACCCCTGGGGAACAAGGTTCGGCTATTGGGTCGTTGATCTCCTGCCCCGCCCCGCTGTCCATTGAGCCACCTCTTTCCCCTACAAACGTAGATTTCTGGTACTGGGTCAAGATCCTCATTCCCCTCCTTTTATCCGCCCTCCATTCCCTCTGAGTCTTCCAAGGCTTTCCCGGTGGGGAGAACAAATCCTGGCCAAATTCGTGGAAGGCTGGGGAGGTGTTACCTATTTAGGCCACCCCCTGGGTCCCGGGTTCATTATTTTCTTCCACCTTCTCCCCAGGGAGTAGGCTATCAAATCCAGGGAAGTCTTGTCTGGTAAGGACTGGGTAGGGGAGTTTCGGAACTACTCCCACCATCACCTTAGTGGGGTTTCTGAGAACGTCTGTTTTTACGGAGATGGTTGGGTAGTAACTGACATCCCCATGCACATAGGATATTCCTGAGCATTTGGCCCGGGATAGTTGGTCCTGCCCAACCAGCTTCCCCAAGACCAGCGTGATTGCACTTCCCGAGTCTACTAACGCAGTGGTTTCTATACCATTCATCTTAACAGGTCTAGTGCATCTATGAGGGACCATTGCAACCCCTACTAGACTTATTAGATCACATGGTCCCCCATATCTCCCAGTTTGCATTGTATGGGCTCTTCTAGATTTGGGCATTGGGCAGCGATATGCCCCAGTTTGCCACATGCATAACATTGGTTCCCTGCTTGGGGCAGCCCCTGATTTTTTGGGCTACTGGGCTTTATCCCCTGAGCCTTTCTTCCCCAGTCCTCAAGTCTCTCCGGGACCTCTGGCTGCTCTTCGGCCTCCTTCTTCCCCTCCATAATCCGGCCTGGTGGTAGGGCAAACCGGGGCCTCGGCACAGAGTCTTGTCTCCGATTCTGGCGCCTTCCTTCCCTGGTGGTCCACGAAAGTTCTTGGGCTGTTAGGTGTCTCTCTACGAGGGCAACTAGTTCATCATAGGAGGAGGGATCGTTTTGCCGGACCCACTCCCATACGTCCGGCGGCAACCCCTTCATGTACCTGTCCAACACGAGGATTTCCACTATCTTCTCCGGCCCATGGTTCTCGGGGCGGAGCCACTTCCGGGCGAGGTGGATTAAATCAAATAGCTGGGACCTTGGCGGTTTGCTGTCCTGGTATTTCCACTCATGGAAGCGCTGGGCGCGTATGGCTGACGTCACACCTGACCTTGCCAGGATTTCCGCCTTCAGCTGGGGGTAATCCATAGCTGTCTCTGTGGTCATGTCGAAATAGGCCTTCTGGGGCTCCCCACACAGAACTGGAGCCAGGATACCTGCCCACTGGTCTTGGGGCCAGGCCTCCCGCAGTACCGTCCTCTCGAAGACGAGGAGATATGTCTCTATATCGTCAACTGTAGTCATCTTCTGTACATAGTTGCTTGTCTGCAGCGGCCGGATCCCCTGGGGCCCGTGTGTCAGCATGGTCAGGGCTTTTAGCTGGTTCACTATTTCATTCAGGGTGGCTCGATCTTGGGCCGCCTGGTTCATCAGTAATTGGTTCGTCTCCTGTTGGACACGTACTGACTCTTGCTGGGCAGCCACCTGCACCCTGGTAGCCTCTTGTTGGGCCGCAGTGGCCTGTACCAACGCCTTCACTACATCTCCTGCCCTGAGATGGCTTGCCACAGAGCCTTACTCACTCACCACATCCCACCTCTCACACCAAGTGTGGCAAAATACCTTGTTCGCCTCAGTAGGCTCAGTCCTTTTTAGCCTTGGAGACTCAAGTTCGGGGCAAGGCGAATCCTTATAGGTGGCACAGGGTCCTGCTACTCCTCTCCTCAGTCAGTCCCTTGTGCTTGTTTTCCTTCCCTTCTGGGGAGTGAGTGCAGCCTCCTTACTGGGAAGGTCTGGTGTCTTGCTGCAAACAGCCTACTGGCAGCTTCCCTGCTCCTCTTACTCCCTCACTCTTCCCCTCCTACCACCCAGGGGAGGGTTTAAAAAGGTCCCAAGTAGTTGGAGTCAGCTGAACCTAATTGTTTCCCTAGCAACCCCTTTTCCAGCTGAACCTTATTGCCCCGTGGTTCTCTCTCCTCAGTGGATAGGGAGGGGCCTTTTAATCCCCTGGGACTAATTACTACCCCCCTTTTGTAGCTGTTTGTCCTGGATTTACCACACCAAAGAAGTAGTACAAAATATATTTCTAAATATTGTTTTGCTGGAAACTACTATTGAAATTTTTCCACATCAAAAATATAAGTGGTGCGTTATGTTTAACTCTCTTAAAGAATCCTGGTGTGACTTTAAAGTCGATTTCCCCGAGAACTGTTTACTGTATTCATGCTGCTTCTACAAACAGGCATCTTACTATCCCAGGTTCACATGATCTGGATTTGCTAACTGTCGCTAAGATATATTTGCTGCCAGAGTCCATGCCAATGTCACACTTTATTTTCTCAAACTGCGCCCCTGTTGCTACCACTAATGGAACTGCACAAGTGGTAGTGTAGACACAGCTCAAGGATGATAAGTTGAATGTACTGCGTGGTATGTTTCTGTAGTAATACCCCGAGTGTACAAAATTATGTCTTGCATCCAGTGCACTGCTGCTTTTGTGTAAGTTCCTGACCTGGGATAAAATGGTATTCTCATTTTAATTTGCTCATCCATTGAATAAAGACCAGTGGAGCTGAAAACTCTATTGATTGTTTTAATCAAGGCTATATTTGATATTGGACTTCACAGAGGAAAGTTCATTAACATAGAGAGAGGTCCGCATTACGTGCTAGTGTGGGGGAGGTGGGGTAAGAGAACGTACACATTTGGCTAAATAGCAGTCTATATGAGAGAGAGAGACTGGAAAGTGAGTAGGGTTTTAGAAAGACAGGCAGGGACAAGCATTCCCGCTGCCTCACTTATTTATAATTATAGTCTGGGCACTCAGATCTCTCTAACCAAGGGTCCAGTCTTAGCCATGATATATCTAAGTACATAAACTTGTGCTTAAGTCTGTCCCTACTCAGCAAAGCATTGAGGCATGTGTTTGTCCATGGAAGTCATAGGGGTATAAGCATGTGCTTGAAGTTAAGCACAAGTGTATGTATTTTGTTGAATAGGTATGGACCTATTCATGTGAATATATTAAGTATGTACATGCTTAAAGTACAGCAGCTATTCTGTGCTAAATGTTATGTACTATACCTTTGTCTCTAGAAATATTGGTTTTCATATTTTTAACAAATTGTTACAATATATTGTCAATGAGGAAGCATATTGAAAATCATTGCTATTAATAACCAAGCACATAAGGGACTCATTACCTTTCTAAGGAGGATGCACCACTATAACTACAGGATATGAAAACCACTACAATTTTGTGTTACCTTGTGAAATTTGCATTCAGAATGATAATTCAGGCTAATGGCTTCCAGCTCCCATGGGGCAGCTGGAATAGATTCTGAAATGGCAGAAGAACGGGGGATAGCAAATAAACTCAATGAGCTGTCAAAGAATATTTCTACATCAAACGAGTCTCTGAACCTTTTTGTGCTTCAGACAATGACCTTCTCTGGATGTGAAGCGGTCTTAGGTCACAAAATAAATAAATAAAATTTTAAAAATTCAAATATATACAGCTATTGAAACATAAGGTATTAGAATATTGTGGAGAGATTTCTCTTAATCTACAGGAGAATTGTGAGGGCAAAATGCACTTTGATTGCTGTTGCTAGGCAACCTTTTCATAGCAGATGTACATAGGGCTCCTGATTGTTTAACGCCAACAGTACTGGAGTCTGTCAACAAAATATGTTACAGCAGCAGAAGGAAGTTGCAACAAGACCTAATTCAAGAACTAAAATCCTATAGTACCTTCCCCTTACTTCTTCCTAAGGATGAATAGTATAAAGTGGATTCCAATGAGAAAATGTAGCAATTAGTAATAACATTAATACATAGTTAGTTACATACCTCTTTTCACCCATAGATCTCAAAACACTTTGCAAAGAGGACAAGTACAATTTGCCCCATTTTTCTGCAGAGGAAACTGACTTACTGAGAGGTTAGGGGACTTGCACCAAACCTGCACAGTAAATCAGTGACAGAGCTGGGAATGGAACCCAAGCATACAGTTTTACTTAGAACTTGGGAATTGTTTAATATTATTGAGCATAATATTGTGGCAGTTCCTTTAGAGCAATGGTTCTTAACCTGGGGTGCACGCACCACTTGGGGGTGCGAGATGCCCTTTCTGGAGGTGCAAGACATGCCAGATTTTTTTAGAAGGTAAATCATCAAAAACACAAATTAAGCACAGGCATGTAAGTACAACTACTTTGTTTCATCAAACCTATGTATTTATTAACATTATACATTTTTAACAATTACTGTACTATACAAACAAAAATATATCTAGGTTTAAAGAACTGACCTACGTCAACAATTTTTGATAAGGGGTGCGAGAACACATTTTGAGAACCAAAGGGATGCAGGCTGCAGTAAAGGTTAAGAACCATAGCTTTAGAGTGAAATATCCCTTGTGTGCAGAGGGCCAGCTCAAAGTTTAAGAAGGACTTAAAGTGTCCATGTAGATGTTGTCTGCCTTGCATGGGGCTTGCCATACACGGGGATGAGTTTTACCCTTGAAGAGCTGCAAGTTAAGCATTTATTTAAACCCCCAACCTCTTTTCATCACTTGTACTTGGCACCCAGCACATTTTTGTGCACTCTGACAATGTTTCAAATTAAAAACTAAATTGAATTTATATTGGATGGACCAAGAAAGCAGTGTTAGGGGCTGGATTAGGGTTAGGTGAAGGTTAAAAGTTCACATTTGATGGTGCTGAAATTTGGTGAGCTGTGCTCCCAAGATTTCAGACTGAGAGCGACAAATTCTTGCAAGATTAGCTGATCTCAAAAAGTTTCCACCATCCTGAATGATGCACTGTAAATTTAATCAGATTTCTGCCCTCTTTGCCTGCATCATCTCGTGTGAGGGGACATGGCATTCAGAAAAAGATGGGGGCAAAGTAATAAAAGTATGAAAAGAGTCCCTGTCCTCAAGCAGGCCAATAGCTAGTCAAACTAAGGTGTGTGAGTGGGTGTATGCATATAATGTGGAACTGGTGGTGGGGGAGGGGAGGGTGTAGGATGACATCCTTTGTGCTCCCATCCATCTTTCCTATATCCCCTTCTATCCTAATTTAGTCCAGTCTGTCCACGTTCTTAGGCTGCACTCATCACCGTAGTATCTGAATGACTTCTGGTAGCACATTAAACAATGTGACTAACATCTGTCATGTGTGTGTTCTCTCATCTTCTCCCGAGAAGAAGAAATGTGTGCAATGGAGTGTTTTGTTTTGATTTTTTAAATCTATCTTTATAAATAGATATATACACACACAGGTTGCTATGCATTTGCTAGAGAAGGCAAGGTCAAAGAAAGGTGCTTTGCTTTTAGAGCACAAAATGGTGATTTTTCTACACTAAATGGAGCTGCATTGATGTGGCAACCATTAGGAATTTTAGGAATAAAAGTCTGTATACTCACCCACTCACAGTTCTTACATAGTATAAAACTTGTGTATTAAATTTGAGTTTCCTTTCCTTTCTTTACTTATTGTATCTGATCACGATGGCTTCTTACAATATATTTAGCAAAAGATAATCCACAAACACTGAACTCTAGGCTCAAGTTGCAAACTTCTGATCCAGGTTTCCAACACTCCAGTCATGGAGAGTTTGGATCTGGGATTTTGGTTTGGCCCATTATAAAGACTGGGGCTATACACCAGATGGAGACTGGATCAGAATTCAGGTTTGGAATACCCGCAGTATTCTGTGATGTTGTAATCTTTTATTTTGTTTGGGGACTACCTCTAGTTTAAAATTAGGGTACTGAGTGTTTTGAAAGAAGAATTTTGTTGGCTTTCCTGATATCTTTTACTAACCAGTCTATGATAGTATCCCTAAAATTCAAGCAGCTTGAGGGCAATAGATTCAACCTCTTATGTTAGTTTGTAGAATGTCTGTGTACTTTAAATGGAACTAAATATGGTAATGAGAAATGAGGTTTCAGCACAGCTACATCTTTGCTTACAGGTAATGTAATTTTCTTAAGATCCAAATAATGGCCAACGCACAACAGATTATTAATTCACTCTACGGATCATTATTATTCATTCATCAGACTCATAGAATTGGCTGTGCAGGTGGTTTATATACTTAAATCCTAAAGATGTTGTTAATTGATCCCAGTAATTTATTATTGCTTATATTACTCCTGACCTTATTCTTCATTCCTCATAAGAGGTCCGTTAAATGAATATATATTATGTAATATAACAGAAATTAGGTAGCGCATAAAGTCACTAGCAATATCAAGAATAGGGGTTTAAATGTTTGTACTAATCAATTGTAGTAATTAATTTATGTACTCTGTAATGGAGATGTTTTATATTACATTTATATTTTACAAATCACTTCCATTTTTTTTCAGTTAACTTCCTTCAAGATAGGGCAAAGAAATTACTGTACAATTAAAATAATATGGTATATTTTTATGGAAATAAATGATCTTTTCATTTAAATAGACCTTTAACATGCTTCAGTAGTGAAGCTCAAAATGAGTAATGTTAGAGTTTAAAAGGGGCTTTCAGTGGTAAGTTTCCACCGCCCCAACTGTTTAAACCTTATGAAATCAACATGAATGATGCCCTCAAAAAACAACTTAGAACAGTGTTTCTTAATGTAATCCTGGTGTGATATAATGGAAATGTACATAACACTTCAGTGGTTAGGCATGAATGGCAATAGAGTTTTAATTACTGCGAGAGGAAGATATGATTGATTTGGACCAGTACAGCACTTGGTCTCAAGATGTATGTTCTCCTCTGATGCAAACATATAACTTCCCTTAACATTACTGAGAGTTACACATGTGGATTAAGGGTAAAATATTTAGACATGACAAGCAATGAATTTTGAGGTGATTATTGTTTAACGCTCAAGTGGGTTGAAAGGCACAAATGACTTCGAACACCAGAGAAATGCAAGAGTCACTCAGAAAATGACTGTTTTCAATGTCTTATTTCTATTATGAATCAGCTGTTATATTGAAAAACCCACAGTTGCAATTCTCCCAGTCCCCAAAAGTCATCACCATTTAACAGCTGTTCAGTGGCATATGTGAAATGTGTTGGTTGTCTCAGTCCAGTTTCTAGTGCACAGATGTCTCTACATCACAAACAGAAAACAAAAACAACCACCCCCACCACACAGCACTATGACGAATTAATTGGCAGCTTTTTCTTGGTACTGAGGGCAGAGGTCCAAGTTTGTATGGGCATGGAGAGTGAATTATGGTAAATGTATTCTTATCCCTAGATCTGATGTGTCTGAACACATCAATGGGGTGAGGCAAGAAACGTGGAACTGACGCTCCCTATGCTGCTGTGCTTGTTCTATACATAACTAGAGAGCTCCATTTTCTACAGATGTCAATCTACCAACTTTCATTGATCCTAAATTCACTTTAAAATAAAGCAAATTAGTGTAAATAAAGCTACACTTGTGTAAAGAGCTTTCAAGACCTTTCATATTTAAACATTGGGATATGGCAGGCAGTGTATTATGAATTAATAAAGCTTGCCAGTGTACATTGTTAGGCATGGGATCAATGAAGCAATGTGATCACTACATCTGAAAATGTGTTATTTTTTTTATGGTGCATTCCTTTTGCCTCCGATTTCTTTATTGAACTTGGAAAAATTCAATTTTAAGCCATTGTCTAATAGTACTTAATTTCTCCACTGTACGTCCCTAGTTTTATCCTTACAGTCCTTAGTGGGCACTACATGCTGTGCACTTGCACTTCAGCTTTTCTGTTTTCTTATTGTATGAATTTTTTTAACTTTGGCTTCTAAAGCAGTTTTGTGTAATCTAATTATTTTCTGAATTTTCCCTCTTAGAACAATCACTATTGTGCCAGTGTACCTTGATTATAGTAATTTACTACTCTCTAATATTATGTACTGTCTGATATCATCGCATCTTATAATTTGGTGTCAGGTTGTAGGATCCCTTAGGTCCATTCCTAATACAGAATATCCTACCAGTCTGTGATTGTTTACACCAGAATTACCTATATTCATTTTAAAAAAAGAAAATGAGTACTTGTGGCACCTTAGAGACTAACCAATTTATTTGAGCATAAGCTTTCGTGAGCTACAGCTCACTTCATTGGATGCCAGTAGCTCACGAAAGCTTATGCTCAAATAAATTGGTTAGTCTCTAAGGTGCCACAAGTACTCCTGTTCTTTTTGCGAATACAGACTAACACGGCTATTACTCTGAAACCTATATTCATTTTGAGATTCTCAACAATTTTCTCCTTGTTCAATTCTCTGGTCTCTGAGAGAAGAAACTGTCATACTCTCTGCTTTGCTGTATTCATTTTCCAATACATATCTTAATAACTAAAATTAAAATTGCAATAATTACTAGTTTCTGTAATTTTTTGGTTTTGCTTAGGCATTCATTTATTGCAGGCATAGACAGCTGCAAGTCACATGGATTTGAAGTAAGAGGGGCACCTATTTATGCCAGGGATTTGTCCTTTGGACTCTTGATATGTATTCTCCAGAATCACTGGGGCAGATCCTTGGTCCTGCCTTAGTTCCCTTTTCACTTATTTGGTACAAAGCAGACTTAAAACTACCTCAAAAGGCAAGTGAAGATTTCCCTCTTGTTGTGGAGGAGGTAGAAGTGAGGGAAGCTACAAGAGTAAGGAGGCAGGGCTGAAGCACTGAGCTGTGGCCAGTTCTCAGTCATTGGTGTCATCCCTATGTTGCTCCAGCCAACATAACTTAGAGCTGTTCTTAGGCTGCTTTAAGTTACCACAGGGTTGCTGTAGCCTTTAATCGTCCCAGGATCAAGAGAATGGAAATATGGTTTTAGAGCCACTTCCACTTTCCCCCACTGCTGTGTTGAGCATCTACTCTTCTCTCAGGGCTGGATTACTGCAGGGGCTTTAGGGGCTGCAGACCAGGGCCTTGGGCGAAGGGGGGGCCCCACGGGCCAGATGTGGCCTGCTGTTTATTTTCATCCGTCCTGCGGCAAGTCTCTATGCCGTGGGCCAGATACCGGTCCCTGAGCCTCCCCCCTTCCCACCCCGGGGCTGGAGCCGCAAGCACCAGCTTGCTGATGTGCCCCTGCAGCCCCTAAAGAGATCCCCGTTCAGGGAATCTCTGTGCTGCCCCAGCGCCAGCTCTGCAGTTCCCATTGGCCAAATGGGAGCTGCAGGGGCGGCACCTGCGGGCATGGGCAGAGTGCACCGTGCAGAGTGGCCTGGCCCCTCTGCCTAGGAGCCACCTCGTGGAGCAGAGCAGCGCAGAGCCAGGACAGGCAGGGATCCTGCCTTAGCCCTGCTGCACTGCCGACCAGGAGCTGCCTGGGATACGCGCCTTCTGGCCGGAGCCTGCACCCCGCACTCCCTCCTGCACCCCAATCCCTTACCCCAGCTCCCTCCCAGACCCCACACCCCTACCTGCACCCCAACCTCCTGTCCCAGCCCTGAGGCCCCTCCTGCACCTAAACTCCCACCCAGAGCCTGCACCCTGAACCTCCTGCTGCTCCCCAACCCCCTGTCCCATCTCTGGCCCTATCCCAGAGCCCACCCCCCCAGCTGGAGCTGCACCCCAAGCCCTGCCCTAGCCCTGAGCCCACTCCCACACTCCAAACCCCTGGGGCCCCACAAAAATCTAATAGCCCCGGGCCCAAAGGAGAGTTAATCCGGCCCTGTTTCCTGTGTCTTCTTTCACCCCTACTCTACTATGACCCCCCCCCCCGTAGATTTTTTGCTTTTACTCCTTCTCTCATCCTTCTGAACCTTACCAAGCATGCAGATATACTTGATGCATAGTGCAATAAACCTTCCTTTCTTCCCCTCCTGATCCCTCTTGTACAGGTTATAAACTACCCTCTTGACACTGTAGCCATGTCTTTCATCCCACCATGTCTCTCTGTCAGCCCAATCATTGCATTGTTCTTTTCTTGCAGTTGGATATGGCTTTCTTTCTGTTTTTGCTGAGTCCTGTAATCTTCGCTCATTTTCCTTCCACTGTGCTGAAATTTTAATTAGACCTAAAACATATTCTTCAGTGATGTGGGGACCTCATTTGTACCCTGCTAAACACGCAGAATAAAGGAGCAAAGAAACACATTACTCCAACACAATAATTGAAAAAAATTCACAAAGATTATACAAGCTCAAAGGCAAAAAGGAGGGCTGAACAGTCTGTGGTTATTTATGAATTATTTGCTGAATACCAACAGCCTGCTTGGTGCTGCCGAAAAAAGTAAAGAAAAGTATACAAGGGAGCAAATAAAGATTAAAAACATTTTAAGAAAAAATGAAATCCTCAAAGACTGTCTAGGGGACCGCTGAACATTTCACACCGATGCTGGGTGTGACCCCAGCTCTCCAATAAACTCTGACACTGGAGCCCATATTGAACTCCGTTGACTTCTTTGGGGCCCCACATGGATGTGGGAATGTGTCAATATGGAGCTGGCTGAAGGACTGGGGCCTGAGACTTTATTTAAGGACTCAGTAAGTTGTGAACATCTTAGTAGTAGCAGAAGTGATATCCATGCACTGGACTACATGAATTAATCATATCTAAATAAAGACAGGGACAAATTGAAGTGCCAACCCCAGACACCTCTCAAATTTTGATGTATGTATGTTTGCTTTCAAAATCCGTATTTGAATTTTGCATTATGTTTATAATGAGCCATCTCAAATTCCCACATTCAAGCCCCCTTGCACTTTGGAGTGTTAAAAATCTAGATCCAGATTTTGTGTTTGGAGCTCATCTCAATATCTCACGTTCTACTCATAAGAGAACTGACCCACTGACCATCTAATTTCTCCAAAATATTAACATTCCATGAACTACCGAGATTCACTGCTGTTGAAGCAATATTGGATGCAGTGATATGGAACAGGTAGAGGGCACGTCAAGTTGTCTCAGACTCTGAATCATGTTGCCAACCTTTCTTTCTAGTTTCTAAGCCCTTTACTTTAAGTTTCTAGAAAGCCCCTGAACTCTCTTGTGCAGATTTCTCCAGCTATAATTTGATGATTGATTATGCTATTTTAGCTTCTAGTACTGTCTTTTAAGCATCCTGCATGTTGTGCATGACTTTCAAATGTTAAAATACATAAATATATTTTTTCTGGTAAAGTTATTTCTTCAGTATGTCCATTTTTTTCTCATTTTTTGGTAATGCACTAGATATAAAGTGATCTTGATTTGCCACATAACTAATAGTTTGTCAGAGACAATGACAAATCTACGTGTCTAGGAAAATCCAGAGGAAAGGATTCAATGCAGTCAGTACCTAAATTGCCTTTGTGTACTACAGTAGATGAAAATCTAGAAATAGAATTGAGTATTGATTTTTTCCTAATTTTTTGGTATTTCTATCAAAAATCTGTCTTCTGCTTCCCTCAAAAATAGGTTACTCTCTTAATACTAAATTTTTTTACAAGTTGTAAAGAACTCACTTTTGCAGGTATTTAGGTATTATATTATATTTAGGTATTATATTTACTTAATTCAGAGCACAAAATCATTTAATCCTCTGTTAAAGCTGTTACATTTCTTTGTTCTTCCATGACCAAATCCTGAAGTCCCTACCCAGTTTTACTCAATCCTTACTTGGAGGAACTTCCTTTGGATCGTGGAAGGACTGAATCTTCAATTTTTATTTTCATGCGTGGTTTGTTTTCTTCAGAGCTATGAATTACTGCAGAGATCCTTACTCTTGAGTTGTTGTGTCGACTTTGGTACACGATGTCATGCTGTCAGTGCTAGAGAGTAATAGAAAGTTTATTCCCCCACCATAAAGCACCAGCAATTAATATTTGTTGGCTCTCTTATCTCCATTTTGGAACAACTGTTTCTTTTCCAAAATAAATGTGGAGTTGCTAGAAAGATAATACTTTTTTGAGGTGGGAGGGGGAGGGTGTCAGTGATGACTTGGTTAATGTATTTTTCTATTCCTATCATAGATAGAGATTGGCTTTAACTCAAACCATGGTTCTGAATTACTCCAGCCTTTAGGAAAGTTCCGTTCCAAATCCTGATTATGACTTTATTATATTTTATTTTTATTTTGGTAGAGCCTATAGGCCCCAGTGAAGATCGGTATCCCATTGTCACACATGGTGAGAATGATGCACCAGTGTCTGTTTATGTGGACCCTGGGGGGGAGTAAGGTGGAGTCAGGAAAGCCAGAAAGGAGGAAGTTCCCAGTGCAGATGTCTCTTCTCTTTCTAAGGGTACATCTATACAGCTCGCGGAAGCGAGCCTCCGGATACAGGTCAACAGTCTTGGGCTAGTGGCGTTCGTGCTAGCGCTCTAAAAATAGCTGTGTAGACTGCGCTCTGCAGTCATGGCTGGAGCTACAACTTGGGCTCCAAAGCCCAACTTCACAGCACTGTCTACATAGCTATTTTTAGAGCACTGGAGCGAACCTTGCTAGCCCAAGTTTGTCGACGAAGGCTGGGAGGCTCACTCGATATACAGAGAGTGATGGTGGCATTTTTCCTTTTCTTCTATTTCAAATGTGCAAGACAGTAGAATGACTGGTAGAAGGACTAATCCGGCATTATATTGATGAGCGCTCCCTTATAGTCCTAGTTGGAATAGAACAGAATAATAGAAAACCATAATTTTCCCTGACCGATTTTGTCATTCTGCATCAACTGAAAGGAGCAGGGTCTGAAGGACTGGAGTATTTTGAGGGAGATGGAACTTTTGTCTTTAGCACAAAACAAAATAGTGATTCCTTCTGTGTAATAAAAAGTCTGAAAGAAAATGGACACATGCTGAGAATTACTATTATTGGTGTGCCTTAAGGAAGAACATAAGAACAGCCATACTGGGTCAGACCAAAGGTCCATCTAGCACAGTATCCTGTCTTCTGGACAGTGACCAATGCCAGGTGCCCCAGAGGGAATGAACAGAACAGGTAATCGTCAAGTGATCCATTACCTGTAACCCATTCCCAGCTTCTGGCAAACAGAGGCTGGGGACACTATCCCTGACCGTCCTGGCTAATAAACATTGATGTACCTATCCTCCATGAATTTATCTAGTTCTTTTTTGAACCCTGTTATAGTCTTGGCCTTCACAACATCCTCTGTCAAAGAGTTTCACAGGTTGATTGTGCATTGTGTGAGGAAATACTTCCTATTGTTTGTTTTAAACCTTCTGCCTATTAATTTCATTTGGAGACTCCTAATTCTTGCATTATAAAAAAGAGTAAATAACACTTTCTTATTTACTTTATCCGCACCAGTCATGATTTTATAGACCTCTATCATATCCCTCCTTAGTCGTCTCTTTTCCAAGCTGAAAATTACCAATCTCTTCTCATACGGAAGCCGTTCCATACCCCTAACCATTTTTGTTGCTCTTTTCTGTACCTTTTTCAATTCCAATATATCTTTTTTTGAGATGGGGTGACCACATCTGCACACAATATTCAAGATGTGGGTGTACCACGGATTTCAATAGAGGCAATATGATATTTTCTGTATTATTATCTGTCTGTTTCTTAATGATTCCCAACATTGTTTGCTTTTTTGACTGCTGCAGCACGCATGTTTTCAGAGAACTATCCACAATGACTCCAAGATCTCTTTCTTGAGTGGTAACAGCTAATTTAGACCCCATCACCCAGTTTTGTGAGATCCAGTTTTGTTAGACCCAGTCACCCATGAGAGGACCTTCCCTCTTATCCCATGACAGCTTACTTTGCTTAAGAGCCTTTGGTGAGGGATCTTGTCAAAGGCTTTCTGAAAATCTAAGTACGCTATGTCCACTGGATCCCCCTTGTGTACATGCTAGTTGACCACCTCAAAGAATTCTAGTAGATTGGTGAGGCACGTAACCAGGTGGTGTTGTTAGACAGTCTTCCAAGATTTTATTAAACATGGGAGCAAGTTTAATTTCTTGGAAGACACACTGTGTTGTTGTTCTTAGTTTTGGGTTATGCAAGAGTTTGTGTAGAGGCAACTTTGGGAGAGGGAGCTGTGTGATCAGCAGGAGAATTTGTTGTTTGCCTTGTGCTCTGATTAGATTTCAGGATAAGGCATCTTTCCTTAAAAGTAGACCTACATTAGGACTTTTAGTAGAGTAACTATGGGTGGGTCTACACTTAACACTCTGAAGCCCTGCAACTGCGCCGCTGTAGCGTTTCAATGAAGATACTATTACGCCGACAGGAGAGCCGCTCCCATTGGTGTAGTTAATCCACCTTTGTGGTAGGCGGTAGCTGTTGATGGAAGAAGCCCTCCTGTCCACATAGCGCTGTGTACACCGGGGCTTAGGTGAGTGTAACTGCGTCACTCTGGGGTGAGGATTTTTCACACCACTTAGCGACGTAATTATACCAATGTACATTTATAGTGTACACCCCTAACAGACATAGCTATGCCATAAAACTTTTAAGTATAGAGGAGCCCTAAATAAATTAGGGACTTCTGAAACTTCTTCCCAGTAGCTGAAGGGGTTAGCTCATCCATCCAAGCATCAGGTTTGAAATGGCTATATGCAACCCTTCCTCCTCAAGACGAATATATTAAGAGACATGCTTACTGTGTAGGGCTCTCTTGAGTGAGACCTTAAAAACTAAGGTAGTGTGTGGTCTGTGTAAACATTTTTAGTTCCCAAACAATTTCATTAACAGGATTTTACTCCTGTTTCCTTGGCCTAAATTTAGTCTCCCACTGTTTCCATTTTAATGGAGTTGTATGTTCCACTAAAAACCTGGGGGTCAATGGCGCTATGGCTTGGGATTGTTTGCAGGAGACTATAGTTAGTCAAATTCTCTGGGATCCTGTGAGATGAAAGGCAGAATAAAAATATGAAATACTGTAATTATTAAAGAGAGTCATTGCCATAAGCCTCTTATTGTTTTAATACACAAGAACATGTGCTGCTTGCATAATTTTAAAAATAAACTCAAGTAAAGCCCAACTTAATGGAGACGTAGTGGCTCAGAACGAGAATGTCTGGATTAACAAGAATGCTAGAATGAGGGTTTTTTGTTGGATTACAGATTTTTTAAGGATTACTGAAAGGATGGCCTAGTGAAGGGAGTGGGTTTATGCAGAATTTTTCTTCCTGCATTTACTGAGAGCATTACAGTACGCTTATTTGCAGCAGTTTAGGGTTTGTGACACGGTTTGGGCTCATTGCAAATAGCTGTATATGTTACATTAAAGCTCTGTAAAGGTTTGCTAATAAAATCTAAGAACTAGTTGGCATCCAGCTATATCCCTGCAGTGGGGGTAGTGCAGCTCCACCCCAGGCTCAGAATTGAGAGTACATCATTTGTAGTATTGCCAACCCCCAGAATCATGACCTGGGGTCCCAAAAATCATGAAACTGGCTTTAAAATTATTTCCCACTTCCAGGTTTTTCTCTGCAGCCATGAGGACTAGAAACTGTAGCTAGATAGATTACATAGGTAAATGAAAGCTGAGTTGGGATTTCAAGAAAAACACGAAATATTGCAAGACTCGTTGTCAGAGTTGGCAACACTGCATTTGTGCAGGTTGGGTGGGGAGAACAATCTGCTACATCCCTTTAAATGGCACAGCATGCTCTGTCCTGGGCATCTGGCTAGCAAATCTGACCTGGGAGAGAGGGGGAGACCAGTGCTCTGCCTACCTCTCCTCTGCCTTCTTTCCAGTGAGTTGCTTGTTAGGGGGAGAAACACAGAAGGCGGCCCTATGTTGCACCCAAGCACAGGGGCTGCAGTTTTTGCCTACCAGGCCAAAAATGGAGAGGGGGGACTTGGCCACACAAGATGGGACAACAATCTGGTCCTTAATGTTTATGGATAGGTACCTTTAACATAACTATTTTTTATGGAACTTTTCATAGAATCATAGAATATCAGGGTTGGAAGGGACCTCAGGAGGTCATCTAGTCCAACCCCCTTTTAGGAGGGAATAGTCAATACAGAATGTGCAGATTTAGGCAAGTGACTGCCATCAAAGTTAATGGGGTGGGGATAGGCTAAATCACCCCAAAGTGCATTGCATAGTTACCCTTAAACGTTAAACACACCATTTGGGTGACCTACATAGCCTGGAATATATTCACTCGTGTCTGTATGTGTTTAATTACAGCATGTTACATACAACATTGTGCTGAATCAAACACCACTGTTTTGTAGAGATGAGAAAAAAACAACAATAACATGCATCACTCCTCCACAGTTATTGAGATTCCATGAAGGCTAGCGGCTAGAACAGCTGATACTACCGTACCTGTCGCTGGCCTAATGTAATGTTTCTCATAATGCTCCCATACCATCTGCTTAGTTTACCATTACAATGGCTGAAACAAAGGGATTCACGCCAGGGCTGTGCAAAATATTCAGCTGAAAATTCAAAGCACTCATCATGTGCCCACTTTTGAGTCTGCAGCACCTCCGCAAACCTGCTGTGTTTAATTTGATTGGGGATTAATGGTTAATGTTCAGTGTGGAAAGAGGTCAATAACAGGGGTGACCTAAAGGTCCATTATAGGGCTGGTCGTAAATATCCCCCTATATTAGCAACACCTGTACTTAAGGTTGTTTAAGCATTTCCATTCTAAATCTCCATTTTCAATTGCTTATGCATTTAGGAAATGTTCTGCTTTGACACGGAACTCTTCCAGGCATGATCCTTACCCGAGGATGCGTTTGGACCAACTTTAATTTCTTTTTTTTTAAAACACCTGAGCTGTTTTGAGAACGATGACCCCGGGGGAAGTAAAACCACATTCTGTATTCTTTTTAGCAACTTTTCCTTGAATAGCTTTTGTTCCAAAATGGAGGGGACTAAGAAGTAGAGAGTTGATATGGAAATGGATCTTACAGAGAGAAGCTGCCCTTTTTTGGCCAGGTAAAAATTGGGTTTGATTTGGCTGAGTTATCACGATTTCAAAATCCTAGTTGGTGCATGCATGGTGATCTAAAGCAATGCAAATGCTTTTCAGTAATGTATCTTAATGTTTTACCAGAACTTGTAAAGTACACACACATACTTGTCAAGTGAAAATGCACCTTACCTCATTCAGTGCAAGGGAACTTCATATACAAGCAAGCTCAGGAACTCTTCAAGAGAGCAGGTTCATAGTCCTTTACTGTGGAGATCAGGAGCCCTGTGGGAATGGGGAGTCTTTGCACTCACCCACTAGTCAGGGCCAGGTTTTCAGAACTCAGCTCCAAACATGCACCAACTTATGATTATCTGGCCCCTAATTTTCGTACCTAAAAGGGAGCTGAGCTCTTATGAAATCTAGCTCTCGATGATGGGTGCTGAGCACTTCTGGGAATTCTGGCCTTACTGTGCAGTGAATGAGGGAGGAATGCTTTCCTTCTGCACTGCACAGCATAAGTGCTGGAACTAGGGGTGCTTGGGGTGCTGCTGCACCCCCTGGCACTCCCACTCTACAAATTGTTCCAGCACCGCTGCTGCACAGTTAAGTGTGCATAGCCTAAAGAAGGTAAAGGCTTTTCAGAAGCCCTGTCCTCCTTAACCTATGGTTTTCTACATGAGATGGTGGGGACCTGGCACAGTTAACAACTTTATGCACCAAGTGCTATTTTCTTTTCTTTTCTTTTCTTTTCTTTTCTTTTCTTTTCTTTTCTTTTCTTTTCTTTTCTTTTCTTTTCTTTTCTTTTGTAAAATTAAGGGGAGAATGGACAAAAGGACAGGGAGGGAAAGGAAAGGAAGGAAGTGGGGCAGGGAGGGGGAAAGGAGATCAACATCTTGGTTTCCATCTGCTAGGAATTAGTCAAAGGTCCAATGCATTTTCAGTGCAGTGGCACGCAAGCCTAGATTCCCTGATGATGGTCTTGTGCTTCCTAGGCAAATTGTCTAGACAAATACTGGAGATACTCTTTCTGGATTTAGGAGTTGTGGGGGGATGTCACTGCTTGGCTGGGGCTCTGGGCTAACCAAAGTGGACTATGCTGTAACTTTTTTTCTCTGTGTTCATCAAGGGCTTTCTGTGCTGTGTTCCAATCCTACTGTTTTTAGGACGCTGGCTGAGAGTCGCTGCAGCTGCTAAAGGTGAGGGTGTATTGCTCCCTTTGAGGGTACAAGTCTCCCTGAGGTCCCCATCTCAGGTGAACTTGCTGAAGGGAACTCAGGGTGTGAATCAGGGGTTCTGCAAGCTTAGAGATTCGGTCCCAGGAGGCTGTGAAGCCAAATGGCTTACCCTAGTGAGAGAGTGAGACCCTAAGGGGGTCTGGTCCACTGAAGGGGTCTTCCCAGGGACTGTTCCAGAGGATCTGTGACAGTTACTGAAAAGGAGACAGCAGTGTGAACAAGGTGCATTAAAATGTCCAGCTAAGAACATGATAAAGGAATTCTCTTTTATACAGGGTTATTGTTTTTCTCCTGTTTTTATAGATCAGCTTGTCTCACTAAGAGAAGTTCATGCACCATATCTAATTCAAGTATTTACAGTGGTAAAATGTGGTTCACAGTGTTAATAAAAACAATAATACAGGGCAGGACTGTCTGAAGATTGAAAGCTGGATAGCATGCTCAGCAGAGTCCTTCAGGATGTCATACTTCAGTAAGACAGTTTACTGGCACCGTAACCCGTAGAGTGCAGAATAGATTTGTGTGCATAACAGAGATGCTACAAATACTCGGAGACAGTCCAAAATCTCTTTCTGTAGGATTGTATTCATAAGCACTATTCAGAAAGGGTGACATTCGTCTGTGGTGTCGAGGGCTGGCACAAGGTCTTTTGCGCTGCTTAAATCTTGCCTGCTCCGTGCTCGACTTTAACAGGAGAGTGGGTAAGGGAGGTGTGGGGTGGACTGAGGATGAGGTTTATTACTATAGTGCCCCTAACACTCTGTGTATAGTGGGTGTAGAGTGGCAGAAGCTGCTACAACAATCTGTGGGCTAGAGTAGCGACAGTGGAGGTGGGCCCTGCTGCTGGTGTGCATAGGCCTGTGTGAAGTCAATGGAAAGGCTCGCATTGACTTTAATGGCCTTTGGATCAGGCCCTGAATTCCCACCCCACTTAGTACCCCCTGCACAGCTTGATTACTTGGCCTTTTTGCCACAGGGATTTTCACGCAAAGGGAATATAATTAAACTAGTTCATGCTAGCTTCCTTTCCACCCTCCCTCTTTTAAACTAATATACATTCTGGTATATTAAGAATATCTGTTTTCTGACAGTGGAGATTTCATGAATCAGTGAGATAAAAATAAAACTATTTTAATGTGATTTTCGGTTTACTCAGATTGATCAAGAATAGCTTATTAATGACTTAATAAAGGAAAGTGTGCACTGCCCTACATGATACCATAAAATTCAAATTTACTGATGAAAATTATGACCTTTGATAATTGATACCAGTAATTTATTTTTCTGTTGTATGCTGACAGCCACAGATTACGGCCTGATAATTTAGAAGTGCCAGAAGCACTGATGGGGTATGATGACGGGCCTTTTAATGACTAGGGTAGGTTTGATATTCAGTGAGAGCCACTGGAAGTGTTGTATGAATATTCATTGTAATGAGATGCATTGGTAGGCAA
The DNA here is from genome assembly GCF_965140285.1 of Lepidochelys kempii. Classification (NCBI taxonomy): domain Eukaryota; kingdom Metazoa; phylum Chordata; order Testudines; family Cheloniidae; genus Lepidochelys; species Lepidochelys kempii. The sequence goes on along the minus strand of NC_136382.1, from coordinate 142,858,288 downwards.
ATAATAGTAAATCATGGAAAGGGTGAACCTATCTCTTAAAAATTAAATTAAGATACTGTAAACTGTAGACATTTTATTTAAAGAAGCTCCAAATAGTTTCATTACATTCAGCTGACAATGATAATTTTTCTTAAAACAACAAAAAAACAAGCCCTCCCTCTGCTTATAGACTAAAACTGAGAGCACATTAGCATCATGTGTGTATGATAAGTGGACAGGTACTGCCCATATCATCTGAAATTGCTGACAGCTGCTAAAATCAGTCCTGTACCATGTGCAAAGGCATTAATCATGTTGCAGGCTACATCTGTTCTTGGGAAAGGGGACATGTTTTGTCTTTGAGGACAGATACCTGGCTCTAAAAGGCTTGTTTTCAATTGCTATGCAGAACAGCATGTCATCCCATTACCACAGACTGCTAGTCTGTGATAAAAATTAATTGACTAGCAATGCCTTGTTTTCATTGCATTTTTGATTCCCAGAAATCAATGAATAACCTTAAAGCCATAGTATTATTGAGGTCAGTGCTTGCTGGGGCACACACACAGTCATATGGTTTGATTAACTCTGGAGTATCAGCATGTTCTTTGTAATTTTTTTCTTTGACTTTGTGTTGTGCTGCACATTCAGAAGAGGTCAGTAGGGCTAACAACTGCACACGTAAAGAACTTTTTGTTGCTCTGCAAGCCAGGTGCAGTGTGGGCAGGTTGCAGTCAGTGCTTGCCCACTGACTTCAGGTGAAGCAGTCCAACCTTCATCTTATGTTGAAGGGGCATTATAATAATGCAGTAAACTTCATTATACCCAACTTTGCTCCTGTATTTAGCTACATAATGCAGAATTTTCAAGAGAAATGCAGTCTGAAGAAGGTAGTCCACTAAGGGATACATTCATTAGCAGTGAACCAAATGTTGAAAGCATGGGAAGTACATTCTTTTCCTTTAAAATTTCCTTTACGCTACACAGGAATTCTGATTTGGCAGTTAATCTAGATCTTCAAGTTTTGTAACACAGCTTGCAATTTTCTATATGAAAACAGGCTACTTTTAAAAATGAGAACTAGCTCCGCCAACGTTAAATATACCTATGTCCAGTAACTACTGTAATAATCACTGCTATACTATGCTCTGCAGTATCATTCTCAATCCAACAGGTTTTCCAAGAACAGGTTTTATGAGAAAGGGCAGCGCTGTCATCGTAATGTTAATTGGGACCAGTAAACTGGGCTTCAGAGTACATGCTAACAAAAACAAGTTTTTAAGAGGGAAGAGTTGGATATTTTTGTTTATCTCCATTAAGGATGGCAGGAATGTGCTGTGTGGAATATAAAATAGAATGGAGTGAGACAGTAGAAGGGAATAGAACTAAGGGGGAATGAAGGGAGGGAAATGGAATTAAGGGAAAAGGAGCAAGGAAGAGAATGGAATGTGGAGGAAGGAGGAGAGGGAAGTAAAACAGAAGGATAACTGGGAATGGAGAAGATTGAGATAAGGCAGCAGAGAATTAGGAAGAGGGTGACAGTAAGGGGAGGAAAAAAAGGAAAACCAGAAAGAATTGACATAAAGTACCACCAAATAAGAGAAGAAAAACTGAAGGGGAAAATAAGAAGGTAAAGGGAGAGACAGAAAGAGAGGAGGGAAGAAATGTCTTGGAGAGAAGAATAAAGTTTTGGGTTTGTAGAATGGGAGGAAACACAGGAAATTTGAACCAGCATAAATAATTACAGAGAAATTAATTATCAGAAACAGACACTGATAAAAACAGTGTAAAGCCAAATCTAAAAGGCGCGAGGGGGAGCAAAGGAGCAGGGACAGGGAAAAATCACAACAAGGACACATACAAAAATATTATTTTGTAGAAAAAGTAGATGACAAAACATACAGAAGTAATAATGATTGTGTGTGTGTGTGTGTGTGTATATATGTAATATAAACTTTGTTTATATGATACACACCACACCCCCCCTCTCTTTCATAGCACCAACTGTTGAGCATTATGCTTGTGTATACAATTGATGGGTAAACTTCAGAAGGTTTGTTTTGTTTTGAGTGCAGATGTTTACCCAAACTTTCTGAGAATTCTGCAGACCTCTTCAGTTTGCAAAACTTGATCTCCTGAGAACAGGCTGCCTTATGAAATTTCTGACACTTCTGGTGTTGTCAGAAATACAATGAGAACATTCTCTGTCTCTGTATTTTGCCATTTCTGCTTTCTGTTCTGTCTGATCAAGCAATGTGGAGGTGCAAAACAATGTGAAAAGAATTTTTTTTTAACCTCAAACTTTTTGGAGTACTGGGCAAAGATTATTGTGTATTCTTGTTTTATCCAAACCAGCTCATCCATCTATAATGCTGTGTATTGTTGAGTGGTTTAAATTATTGTATTAAGCAGCCACTTGTGCATTGTGTATTTTTTCCATATCTACTAATCCGTGAACCAAATAAACAGAATAGAATTTATAGTTAGCTAAATGCAGCAGTTAGTGGTGATCTTTTTTATCATCCTGGTTTGATCTAGGGATTTTCCCTAGTTCTTTAAACCTGCTCCAGGGAAATTTCCTCCAACCATTGCTGTTTATTTTACATACATTTTCAAAAAATAGATTTTGATTAAAAAAAATTCTTCTACCATCAGTTTCAAATGCAATGCTTGGGTTATAAAATCCTTAGAAAAAAAGTGGGTGTTTGCTAATGCATAATAGGTGTTAGGACAACTGTCTTTGCATATCAATTATTTTAACTTCTTACACTGATGGGATATAAACATTATACATTTGTTTTCTATTTAACTTTTTCCTCTCTAGGGAATGAAAGATTTCCATTCTGTGTGAAAAAAAATTACCAAAGGCATGCTATTAATTTCACTTACTAATTAGTAAATCTTTTTAATAATGTGGGCCTAGAGGAGAGGAGAAAGTATCTCTCCTGAGTAGATTCCCACATGGAACAAAACATAGGTAACACATACACTGTTGTTATATAAGTACCCTATTTTTCCTATTGGACTTCTATCCAGTCAAGTATATACTTAAATGAAAGTGGCCCCTTTTCACATATTACAGTCCACAGACCTATGTAACTCCAATGTAAAACATATGACAAAGTCTCTGGGTGTATGAAGCACAGAAGTCCGTTCTGCATAGCTACTGATATTTGGCCATTCATCACAAAAAAATCAATAATTCCGTTTGTGTTTACTGTGTGGTATTTTTTCATGGTGTGCTGTCTTTCCTTCAATCAGTAGAAGAGCGACTCTTTCAAAGAAAACTGTGCCCATTCTGTTCAGCATAGAAATCTGAAAATTCTTATGGTAAGAAATAGTCTCCGCCCCCCCCAAACAAACTGTAAAATGGTTTGATATGGATGCAGCAGCAAAATGAGGACAGACACATGCATGTAATTAAATGGCAGGCTGCAACTTTTATTAAATTTTAACACAGGAAAGGGGCGCTACCCGTTTATCACCCATACTCTGTTACACCAAATTTAATTGGTTCCAGTGTGGGGTTACAGAGCTCCTTACCATATACCTGTAACTAGCGTCAGGGTTACAGGGCTCCTTACCCTATAACCCATAACACAGGGTAGGCTCTCCTTAGCCTACCCCCCAGGACTCAGCTCTCTCTGAGTCCTAGCATCCTCCCCCTCCCAATGAGGAGGATAAAGGGTGCAGCAAGGTGGGGATCTTGGCCTGTAAAGGCCACAAGTCTGACCTCGCCCATGAAGGCATCAAGGTCTCACCCCATCACATGTGCCCAAGGCCTAACACCAAAATTTCAGGCCTTTTACTTCTGGGAACCATTCATTTTATTCTCTTGACCACAAGTTGTGACAAATAAACGACTCCACGCCAGTACCTCAGGCACCTTTCCTACTCAATCCACTGTGGCTTGAAGGTGCTGTAAGGAAGGCAAAAAACTCCCTGGTCCTCTGCCAACTGGCCCATGGGAGAAAAAAATAAATTCCTTCCTGACCCCCAAACAGGTAATTGGCTAGACCCGTAGTATCTGTCAGGCTGGCTTCCCATTCCTAGTTTGGGTGAGTAGGGTGGGCTGCTGGAACAGAGCCAAAAGGGGCTGCACAGGGCCCTTGCATTGGGCTAAATCCTGGGAGCTGGGGAATGCTGGCCAATCAGCACCCCTGTCCCCTAGCTAGCCAATGGGTACCAGGGACTCCAAAGGGAGGAGCTACCTGTTGTCCCTTGGCAAGTGTCTCCCTCCCTTGCCACTAGGACTGTCCCCCTTTCACCTCTGGACCCCATCAAGAAAGAAGAAAGCCAAGGAAAATGTGGGCCCCTTAATGAATGAGGGAGGCAGCCTAGTGACAGAGGATGTGGAAAAAGTTAATGTACTCAATGCTTTTTTTGCCTCTGTCTTCACGAACAAGGTCAGCTCCCAGACTGCTGCGCTGGGCATCACAACATGGGGAATAGATGGCCAGCCCTCTGTGGAGAAAGAGGTGGTTAGGGACTATTTGGAAAAGCTGGACGTGCACAAGTCCATGGGGCCAGACGAGTTGCATCCGAGAGTGCTAAAGGAACTGGCGGCTGTGATTGCAGAGCCATTGGCCATTATCTTTGAAAACTCGTGGCGAACGGGGGAAGTCCCGGATGACTGGAAAAAGGCTAATGTAGTGCCAATCTTTAAAAAAGGGAAGAAGGAGGATCCTGGGAACTACAGGCCAGTCAGCCTCACTTCAGTCCCCATAAAAATCATGGAGCAGGTCCTCAAAGAATCAATCCTGAAGCACTTACATGAGAGGAAAGTGATCAGGAACAGTCAGCATGGATTCACCAAGGGAAGGTTATGCCTGACTAATCTAATCGCCGTCTATGATGAGATTACTGGTTCTGTGGATGAAGGGAAAGCAGTGGATGTATTGTTTCTTGACTTTAGCAAAGCTTTTGACATGGTCTCCCACAGTATTCTTGTCAGCAAGTTAAAGAAGTACGGGCTAGATGAATGCACTATAAGGTGGGTAGAAAGTTGGCTTGATTGTCGGGCTCAACGGGTAGTGATCAATGGCTCCATGTCTAGTTGGCAGCTGGTGTCAAGTGGAGTGCCCCAGGAGTCGGTCCTGGGGCCGGTTTTGTTCAATATCTTCATAAATGATCTGGAGGATGGTATGGATTGCACTCTCAGCAAATTTGCGGATGATACTAAACTGGGAGGAGTGGTAGATACGCTGGAGGGCAGGGATAGGATACAGAGGGACCTAGACAAATTGGAGGATTGGGCCAAAAGAAATCTGATGAGGTTCAATAAGGATAAGTGCAGGGTCCTGCACTTAGGACGGAAGAACCCAATGCACAGCTACAGACTAGGGACCGAATGGCTAGGCAGCAGTTCTGCGGAAAAGAACCTAGGGGTGACAGTGGACGAGAAGCTGGATATGAGTCAGCAGTGTGCCCTTGTTGCCAAGAAGGCCAATGGCATTTTGGGATGTATAAGTAGGGGCATACTGAGCAGATTGAGGGACGTGATCGTCCCCCTCTATTCGACATTGGTGAGGCCTCATCTGGAGTACTGTGTCCAGTTTTGGGCCCCACACTACAAGAAGGATGTGGATAAATTGGAGAGAGTCCAGCGAAGGGCAACAAAAATGATTAGGGGTCTGGAACACATGACTTATGAGGAGAGGCTGAGGGAACTGGGATTGTTTAGTCTGCAGAAGAGAAGAATGAGGGGGGATTTGATAGCTGCTTTCAACTACCTGAGAGGTGGTTCCAGAGAGGATGGTTCTAGACTATTCTCAGTGGTAGAAGAGGACAGGACAAGGAGTAATGGTCTCAAGTTGCAGTGGGGGAGGTTTAGGTTGGATATTAGGAAAAACTTTTTCACTAGGAGGGTGGTGAAACACTGGAATGCGTTGCCTAGGGAGGTGGTGGAATCTCCTTCCTTAGAAGTTTTTAAGGTCAGGCTTGACAAAGCCCTGGCTGGGATGATTTAATTGGGGATTGGTCCTGCTTTTGAGCAGGGGGTTGGACTAGATGACCTCCTGAGGTCCCTTCCAACCCTGATATTCTATGATTCTATGATTCAAGTTTCCCCACCCATTGATGCAGGCGGATGGTATTTTTAAGAGAATTGGCAAGCAGATGAAAAATTGTATTTGTGACTTCAGCTGAATGGCAGCTTAATGTAACAATTTGTTAGCCGATTTCTCTTCTGCTGTAATACTAGTTTGTGTTATTTTTATTTATTTAAAAAAGTAAATGCTTACTATTTAAGAGTCCAGTTCTTCTGAAGTTAGTATATCTGTTATATCCAAGGTCTTAGTACCTAAAACCCTTCATAACTTAAGCCCTTAGAATTGAGTGAGTGCCTCAGCTGAAGGTGGGTGCTTACAGTTGCCTACGCTGAACCTTTTATTTATGTTCAGTCACATCTAGGATGTGGACAGCACTTGTTCCGGTGAAGGTCTTTTGTGGAACTCCATCCTGGAGAACGTGTTTCAGAGTCCTTTACTGAGGGCATACTGCAAATCCCATTTGTTGCAGTTGTTCTCTGCCCTTGCAGATCTCAGGACACACCCAGAGGCCGGTTCCTCAACACTGCTTCCCCATTCTCCTCATGGCAGCTTAGCTCCTTCCAGGGCAATGCTACCCAATACCTTCTGTCTGGCCAACTGTCCCTCACAAGGTTTCACCTATCAGGGGAGAATAGGCTCAGCATTATGTTACTTGGAGTAAAACATGGGTTTCCAAGAGGGCATTACCACATAGTGCATCCACCTCTCCAGCTGCAGCCAATCTTCCCCTGATCCCCACTGCGATCAGGTGAGGAGGGGAGAAAATGGGGCAATAACCGGACATACCAATCCATATCAACCCAATCTGATTATCATTTGTTTGAAGCAGTAACATGGATGATCAGGCTCTGAGTAAGATCTGTAGGATTTGGCCCCCTATAGCTTATATTTGGAAGAGGGTCTTATCATGTTATGTGGATTTTCAGAGTGCTGTGGTAAGTAAATTAGAATTTTCTTTTGAAACTAGAACTACATGGTATATGATAGTTTGACTAATATTGGATCAAACTTCTTTATGTTGAAGGATGTTGGCTAGAGCGGTCAGGCACTACGGGTCTCAAACCCAAGCCTGCGGGCCTGACTCAGTGGGGTCAGATGACTAACTGCAGACTGCTGAGTGGTCACCACTAGGCATAAAGCTTTCTGTTCATGTCCCATCCCTTGTCTGAGCAACTAGTTGCTAGGCCTGTTGCTTCACAGATCCCTGAGACCAAGTCCCTGTCTGGTTTCTGCTTCCTTGCCCCGACCCCAGTATCAGACTCTGGCTTTGACCCTTGGTGTGACCATGACCCTGACTTTACTCCTGGCTCTGACCACTAGGTCAGACAGCCCACAATATGGGCCCTGACAAGAGTTTTCTTTGGGAAGATGGTGTCATTGGTGGTTCTGTGCTCTGAGTGTAACGCCGACAGATCCTGGTCGTCGGTGGGCAGGATCGAACCAGGGACCTCTGGAGCTTAGTGCATGAGCCTCTATGGCATGAGCTAAAAGGCAACTGGCTATTAGCTAAGGCTGTAGAGCAAATTCATTTCTCTCTCACCCAGGAGGTACGTGGGTTACTTGAGCACAGCCTTTTCATGCTCTTATCTTCTCTAATTGTGTATTATGATTTGTGCCAAATGTGGTCCTGTTTGTTCCATTGCCTTTAGAAAAGTAGTCCTAGTTCAAAATAAACAAGCCAGAGGACTAATAATTAATTATTCCAAACTTGAAATTTTGCAACAGAAATAAGAGTAGAAGTCTTCACATTGTCTATATGAAATGCAGATTTTGGACTAGTTGTTTTGAAATGAGATGGCCAGCCCTCTGTGGAGATAGAGGCGGTTAGGGACTATTTAGAAAAGCTGGACGTGCACAAGTCCATGGGGCCGGACGAGTTGCATCCGAGAGTGCTGAAGGAATTGGCGGCTGTGATTGCAGAGCCACTGGCCATTATCTTTGAAAACTCGTGGCGAACCGGGGAAGTCCCGGATGACTGGAAAAAGGCTAATGTAGTGCCAATCTTTAAAAAAGGGAAGAAGGAAGATCCTGGGAACTACAGGCCAGTCAGCCTCACCTCAGTCCCTGGAAAAATCATGGAGCAGGTCCTCAAAGAATCAATCCTGAAGCACTTGCATGAGAGGAAAGTGATCAGGAACAGCCAGCATGGATTCACCAAGGGAAGGTCATGCCTGACTAATCTAATCGCCTTTTATGATGAGATTACTGGTTCTGTGGATGAAGGGAAAGCAGTGGATGTATTGTTTCTTGACTTTAGCAAAGCTTTTGACACGGTCTCCCATAGTATTCTTGTCAGCAAGTTAAGGAAGTATGGGCTGGATGAATGCACTATAAGGTGGGTAGAAAGCTGGCTAAATTGTCGGGCTCAACGGGTAGTGATCAATGGCTCCATGTCTAGTTGGCAGCCGGTATCAAGTGGAGTGCCCCAAGGGTCGGTCCTGGGGCCGGTTTTATTCAATATCTTCATAAATGATCTGGAGGATGGTGTGGATTGCACTCTCAGCAAATTTGCGGATGATACTAAACTGGGAGGAGTGGTAGATACGCTGGAGGGGAGGGATAGGATACAGAAGGACCTAGACCAATTGGAAGATTGGGCCAAAAGGAATCGGATGAGGTTCAATAAGGATAAGTGCAGGGTCCTGCACTTAGGACGGAAGAACCCAATGCACAGCTACAGACTAGGGACCGAATGGCTAGGCAGCAGTTCTGCAGAAAAGGACCTAGGGGTGACAGTGGACGAGAAGCTGGATATGAGTCAGCAGTGTGCCCTTGTTGCCAAGAAGGCCAACGGCATTTTGGGATGTATAAGTAGGGGCATAGCGAGCAGATCGAGGGACGTGATCGTTCCCCTCTATTCGACATTGGTGAGGCCTCATCTGGAGTACTGAGTCCAGTTTTGGGCCCCACACTTCAAGAAGGATGTGGATAAATTGGAGAGAGTCCAGCGAAGGGCAACAAAAATGATTAGGGGACTGGAACACATGAGTTATGAGGAGAGGCTGAGGGAGCTGGGATTGTTTAGCCTGCAGAAGAGAAGAATGAGGGGGGATTTGATAGCTGCTTTCAACTACCTGAAAGGGGGTTCCAAAGAGGATGGCTCTAGACTGTTCTCAATGGTAGCAGATGACAGAACGAGGAGTAATGGTCTCAAGTTGCAGTGGGGGAGGTTTAGATTGGATATTAGGAAAAACTTTTTCACTGTGAGGGTGGTGAAACACTGGAATGCGTTACCTAGGGAGGTGGTAGAATCTCCTTCCTTAGAGGTTTTTAAGGTCAGGCTTGACAAAGCCCTGGCTGGGATGATTTAACTGGGAATTGGTCCTGCTTCGAGCAGGGGGTTGGACTAGATGACCTTCTGGGGTCCCTTCCAACCCTGATATTCTATGATTCTATGATTCTATGAAATGTTCACTAATATTGGGTGCCTCAATTTTTGATTGCTGAATGTGAGACATCTTTAGCCTAATTTTCAGAGCAGCTGAGCATCTGCTCATTGAATTGACTTCAATGAGAGGAATAGATAATGAAAACATCGAGGCACTTTTGAAAATGTAGGCTTGTATAGGGGTTAAATGATTATACTGGGAAAATGTAAACTGCAACCCCCTGTTGAATGGTGAATCAAGCCCATTTTTCTGAAGCTTTGTTTATCTTATATCTAGTGAAGGTTCTAAACATAGGCGCCGACTCCATGGGTGCTCCAGGGCTGGAGGACCTATGGAAAAAAAATGGTGGCTGCTTAGCACCCACCAGCAGCCCCCCATCAGCCTCTCCCCTCCCCTCCCCTCCAGTGCCTCCTGCTCCCCAGCAGCCCTGCTGATTAGTGCCTTTCCTTCCCCGCCCAGTGCCTCCCACTGGTGTGATCAGCTATTTGATGGTGTGCAGGAGGTGTTGCGGGGAGGTGGAGGAGTGAGGGTGGGGCACACTTGGGAGAAGGGGGCAGAACAGGGTGGAGCGGGGTGGGAAGGTGTGGGGCCTTGGGGGCAGGGCCTGGGGTGGGGTCAGGGGCGCACCCTTTGGCACATTACAAAATCGGCACCCATGGTTCTAAATGTCTTGAATATTGTGCTCAGGATATGTGACTAGTTCAGCTGCTATTGCATTGATGCTGATATTTATTTTTTTAGTTTTTTTTGCTTCTGTTTGTGTTTTGTATAGTTTAAGTAAGAATTCTCAAAAGAGAGCAAACTTGCAACCATTTTTTGTTGTTAAATGTTTTGTTACAGAACACCCAGGCTTTACAAACAGTGATCTTGATCCTGCAAACCTTTAGTCATGTGAGAAGTCCCATTGGCTTCAATGGATTTTTCACATGAGTGAGGAAATACAGGATCAGGGTCAATAGCTTTCTAATTAAGGACTATTTTTGTAAGTTTACCATGATCTATAGTGTTTTATCAAATAGATCTTGATATCAAAGTGTCTTAAAAGATTATTGCTGTAGTTACTCGATTTCTTGTTTGAAATATATCTAAAAGTGTAAGTGTCTAGAATAGGTAAGCTACATGCCCAGCATAATGGTTGAACAGTTTTCTCTGCAAATAATCCATGGGTTATGTGAGCCCATTCAATATTCATATAATGTCTGCTATTATACAGTATATTCTTCTTTGTACACACTTTCTGATGTAAAGAGGAGAGGATTCTGGACATGTTCCTATAACACAGTAAAACTATTAGTGAAATGCAACCTTCAGTTTCTTAGAGGATTTTGAAACTAATCTAAAATGTATTTAAAATTAATTCTAGAAGACAGCATTGGTTTCTCAGAGGTATTGGTAGTTATATTTGCAATGGATAAAACATTAGTGATATTAATTATCCAACAGATAATAAAATTGCTTCTGCAAGTCACTCTTTGAGTTGTCTTTGTAACTGCTGAATAACAATGCCACATCACAATGCTGTACAAGACATTTCACTAACAATTTAAAGTAAATCACATATATCCTAAATAATGAATATAAAAATAAGTACAAGCCAAATGATGATCATTTTTAAAAAAAGGAAGGAAGGGGCCATTTTAATACAAAGGGCCAAAACAATTAAAATTTGAAAATATATCTGGAAAAAAAGAGTGTTCAGTTTTTTTGGGAGATGAGGATCAGATTAGCCTGGAACTGTGTATGCCACACCTTCAGACCCAGCACAGCTAAAACATGATCATTGTACTCAGTACAGGAGTAATTGAGGACATTCTATGGCCTGTGTTATGCAGGTCGGACTGGATAATCTAATGGCTCCTTCTGGCCATAAAATCTGTGACGTTATGAATCATATAATCTTTGGGGTGATGGTGGAACCTGTAAAATACAAGAGCTGTGGGAGAACAGAGACCTTTTGGGACCAGGAGGTCTCAAATATAGCTAGCATGCATGCAATTCTGTTAGTTAAATAATGACAGTGAGTCTGCCACTTTACAGGCAGCCAGTATTAAGAAATACATAGAGAATATAATATGAGCGCAGCTGTTCTTCCTAGGAGGTGGTTTGCAGCTTCATTATGCTGAAAGTGTGAAAGGAACTCCGCTGAAAATCCTGCAAGGGGCAATTACACTAATTGACCCTCATAGTCACTAGGGCATGTGTTCAAAGAAGCTTTGCTGTGATACTTTAAATGAGGGTGGGGTTGAAGATGTGTTTTTTTTATGTACCCTTTGCTCTGAACATTCAGATCTGCAAAGGAGCTTATATACTTCCCCAGCAGACACTGTTTTTAAGCGGGTTCTGACTCAATGGCAAGCATACATGTGCATCCCCAAAAATGTGATCTATACAGGCAATCATCTCAAAGTGCTACAGTTCCTGGTAAGTAGCCTTTCTTTCTCCTAGTTCAAGCCATGTATCAGAACTACTTGGAGTTTTCAAAATAGAGCCCCCAGAAGAAGATGTCCTCATCTGGCAAATTTTATTTGTCTAAGTAATCCTGACTTATGCAGCCTGTCCCACTAAAACGAATGGGGCTCTATGTTTGAGTAAAAATGTGTGACAGGATCCACTTCCTGGACACTACAGTGCTAATAAGCAATGGTCACATAAACACCACCCTATACTGGAAACCTACTGACCGCTATACTTACCTACATGCCCCCAGCTTTCATCCAGACCAAGCCACACGATCCATTGTCTACAGCCAAGCTCTACAATAAAGCCGCATTTGCTCCAACCCCTCAGACAGAGACAAACACCTACAAGATCTCTATCAAGCATTCTTACAACTACAGTACCCACCTGCTGAAGTGAAGAAACAGATTGACAGAGCCAGAAGAGTACCCAGAAGTCACCTACTACAGGACAGGCCCAACAAAGAAAATAACGGAACGCCACTAGCCATCACCTTCAGCCCCCAACTAAAACCCCTCCAACGCATCATCAAGAATCTACAACCTATCCTGAAGGATGACCCAACACTCTCACAAATCTTGCAAGACAGGCCAGTCCTTGCTTACAGACAGCCCCCCAACCTGAAGCAAATACTCACCAGCAACCACACACCACACAACAGAACCACTAACCCAGGAACCTATCCTTGCAATGAAGCCTGTTGCCAACTGTGTCCACATATCTGTTCAGGGGACACCATCATAGCGCCTAATCACATCAGCCACACTATCAGAGGCTCGTTCACCTGCACATCTACCAATGTGATATATGCCATCATGTGCCAGCAATGCCCCTCTGCCATGTACATTGACCAAACTGGACAGTTTCTACGTAAAAGAATAAATGGACACAAATCAGATGTCAAGAAATATAACACTCAAAAACCAGTCAGAGAACACTTCAGTCTCTCTGGTCACTCAATTACAGGCCTAAAAGTTGCAATTCTTCAAAAAAAAAACTTCAAAAACAGACTCCAACAAGAGACTGCTGAATTGGAATTAATTTGCAAACTGGACACCATTACATTAGGCTTGAATAAAGACTGGGAGTGGATGTGTCATTACACTTTCCCCATGCTTATCCCCTCCCACCCCCCCCCCCCCACTGTTCTTCAGATGTTCTTGTCAACTGCTGGAAATGGCCCACCTTGATTATGACTACAAAAGGTGTTTTTTTTCTCTCCTGCTGGTAATAGCTCACCTTACCTGATCACTCTTGTTACAGTGTGAATGGTAAGACCCATTGTTTCATGTTCTCTGTGTATATAAAATCTCCCCACTGTATTTTCTACTCATGCATTCGATGAAGTGAGCTGTAGCTCACAAAAGCTTGTGCTCAAACAGATTTGTTAGTCTCTAAGGTGCCACAAGTACTCCTTTTCTTCTTGCAGATACAGACTAACACGGCTGCTACTCTGAAATAAAAGGAAGTATTTCTTCACATAACGCACAGTCAACCTGTGGAACTCCTTGCCAGAGGATGTTGTGAAGGCCAAGACCATAACAGGTTTCAAAAAAGAACTAGATAAATTCATGGAGGATAGGTCCATCAATGGCTATTAGCCAGGCTGGGCAGGAATGGTGTCTCTAGCCTCTGTTTGCCTGAAGCTGGGAATGAGTGACAGGGGATGGATCACTTGATGATTACCTGTACTGTTCATTCTCTCTGGGACACCTGGCACTGACCACTGTCGAAAGACAAGAAACTGGGCTAGATGGACCCTTGGTCTGACCCAGTAGGGCCATTCTTATGTAAGGCTACAACACAGCTGAGACAGGATCATATATAACATTAATTTCCTGAATAAAAACAATAATAGTGACAAACTCCTATGGTTCATAATTCATAAGTGTTTGCTAAAGATTTTCAGATCATATTAATAAATCACAGATATAACAATTACATGTCAAACCATCTGCTATCAAAGTATTGTTCTGTATAAGGAGATGTACAGATAATTATTTGTTCAAATGTGTTTTTATTTATTATGAAATGTACACTCTGGAAATCAAAGTACTATGAACCTTACCAAAGTGTTAAATATTACAGTAGTAAATAATCCAGACAGTTGAGTTTATCTGTTCAGGTACACTCATTTAGCACAGTTTGGGCCATATATCCTGATAGATCAAATAATACAGCAGTGGTATTGTAGTAACTGTTATAGGCGGAGCCAGGTTTTGACTTCTCCATTTGCAGTTACTGTTATGTCAAAGGGGAGTATTAAGTCATTCAAACTGAGCTAATAAATAAATGGTATAATAATCGGCAGTCTTGTAACTTTGCCACAACACACACACACACAGTGTGGGGAAGGGAAATAAAGCAGGTGATAGAGGAAAAAGCCATGAAAATGGTTTCTTTCATAGTCACACAACCAGTAATGTATTGTATCAGGCAAAGCAAATTATTAAGGGCCTGATTTTTAAAAGTAATCTCCCATTTTGTAATCGCTATTACTTTTAGTAATACATTTTGATCTGGTATCTACCTGCATGCTTGGACATACAACTCAAGTGGCTAGACATCTGCATATGATACCATCATTTGTATCCACAGTTTTATGTAAACATCAATCAATTTTAAGTGGGCAGAGGTAAATCAAGACTGAGTTTGGCCCATCATTTTAAGAACACTTCAACCTATTGGTTAATGGGGGAGACTTTCAAAGGCTGAAAAGGTTACCTGGGTACCCAATTCCCATTAAAAGTCAATGGAAGTTGGACATTTAAATCCTATTTGTACGTTTGAGAATTTCCTCATAAATTTTAACTTGTTTAAATAGTTCTGTTTTGAGAAAGACCAGAAATAACAAGTCTGTGTTAAGTTCCAGAATTCTCAGCCTCAGCCTTTGAACTTCTGTCAGCCTCTTTTATTCATTTCATCACAGAATAACTCCAGGGATTCATTAACAAAGTTTTCTTTCAAATTTGAGTTATAATTTGGCTAGAAGTAACAAAGCTGCTTCTGGTTTTATCTTCTGAAGTGCTTTTTATTACATAAAGGAGAGCACATCCTTATCTTGGCGAAAGAGACCTAAATCTAGAAAATATGAATTTGGAATTTTTATCGGTGTCTCCCGATACAGAGTATTTCACAAGTAATGTAAATTAAATTTGTATTTAAGATTCCACATTACTAGAAACCCTCAGAAAATTGTATAAATATTTCTGAAGTCTTACTAGAGCTAACTGAAAAATGTAGGACAATTTTTGCAGATAATTTTTGTTGAAATTAAAATTTTTTTTTTTCAATTTTAACCACCCCATAGGCTGGTCAAAAACCAGCAAAATACTTTTACAAAATAATTCCATTCAAAATCTAACCTAATTATTATCTAGAATTAAGACAACTAATGTCTATGGGTCAGATCCTGCTTTCTTGGCTCATGTGAATAGTCCCACTGAAATTACTGGGCATTGAAATAAGAGCGTGAGACATAGAGCTGCTAAGAGACTGTTCTTTATTGGCGGGCTATTGTCACATGATATCAGTTAGGGATACAAAAGGTTATAGCTCTATCACAGTGGTTCACAACCTGCAGCCCAATCAGCACACAGGTGCATCCCCTGTGACATCCTTGGGGCCATACAGCTAATTTATATATTGTGTGGATGTGGCCCCCATAACTGAGTGAGAGCTGCATATGTGGCCCACAATGATAAATAGGTTGTCAGATGGCAGGGATCAGAGTCCACTAACTCCTGTGGCTTTTGATACAGGTACTTCTCAGATGAGTAAGAGGAACAGAATTTGGCCCCTATATCTTTAAGGGTGCCTTCTGAATACCAGTGGCAAAGGGTCCTGTGGCACCTTATAAACTAACAGACGAATTGGAGCATAAGCTTTCGTGGGTGAATACCCACTTCGTCAGATGCATGTAGTGGAAATTTCCAGAGGCTTGTATAAATATGCAAGTGAGATAACGAGGGATAACGAGGTTAGTTCAATCAGGGAGGATGAGGCCCTCTTCTAGCAGTTGAGGTGTGAACACCAAGGGAGGAGAAACTGCTTTTGTAGTTGGCTCGCCATTCGCAGTGTTTGTTTAATCCTGAGCTGATGGTGTCAAATTTGCAAATGAACTGAAGCTCAGCAGTTTCTCTTTGAAGTCTGGTCCTGAAGTTTTTTTGCTGCGGGATGGCTACCTTTAAATCTGCTATTGTGTGTCCAGGGAGATTGAAGTGTTCTCCTACAGTTTTTGTATATTGCCATTCTTAATATCTGATTTGTGTCCATTTATCCTTTGGCCAAACTGGACGGTCCCTATGTAAATGTACATAGCAGAAGGGCATTGCTGGCACGTGATGGCGTATATTACATTCGTGGGTGTGCAGGTGAATGAACCAGTGATGGTGTGGCTGATCTGGTTAGGTCCTATGATGGTGTCGCTGGTGTAGATATGTAGGCAGAGTTGGCATCGAGGTTTGTTGCATGGATTGGTTCCTGAGTTAGAGTTACTATGGTGCGGTGTGTCGTTGCTGGTAAGAATATGCTTCAGGTTGGCGGGTTGTCTGTGGGTGAGGACCAGCCTGCCGCCCAAGGCCTGTGAAAGTGAGGGATTGTTGTCCAGGATGGGTTGTAGATCACTGATGATGCATTGGAGAGTTTTTAGCTGAGGACTGTATGTGATGGCCAGTAGAGTTCTGTTGGTTTCTTTCTTGGGCTTGTCTCGCAGCAGGAGGCTTCTGGGTACACATCTGGGTCTGTTGATCTGTTTCCTTATTTCCTCGTGCGGGTATCGTAGTTTTGAGAATGCTTGGTGAAGATCTTGTAGGTGTTGGTCTCTGTCTGAGGGGTTGGAGCAAATGCAGTTGTACCTCAGTGCTTGTCTGTAGACAATGGATCGTGTGGTGTGTCCCAGATGGAATCTGGAGGCATGAAGGCAGGCATAGCGGTCGGTGGGTTTTCGATATAGTGTGGTGTTAAAGTAACAGTCACTTATTTGCACCGTGGTGTCTAGGAAGTGGACCTCCCATGTAGATTGGTCCAGGCTGAGGTTGAGGGTGGGGTGGAAGCTGTTGAAATTGTGGTGGAATTCTTCCAGGGTTTCCTTCCCATGGGTCCAGATGATGATGTCATCAATGTAGCATAGGCAGAGAAGGGGTGTGAGCGGACGAGAGCTAAGGAAGCGTTGTTCCAGGTCAGCCATAAAAATGTTGGCATATTGTGGGGCCATGCGGGTGCCCATAGCGGTGCCACTGGTCTGGAGGTACATATTGTCACCAAATTTGAAATAATTGTGCATGAAGATAAAGTCACAGAGCTCAGCAACCAGTTGTGCTGTGGCATCCTCAGGGATACTGTTCCTGACCGCCTGTATTCCATCCGTGTGTGGGATGTTTGTGTAGAGAGCCTCTATATCCATGGTGGCTAGGATGGTGTTTTCTGGAAGATCACCAATGCATTGTAGTTTTCTCAGGAAATCAGTGGTGTCACGGAGATAGCTGGGAGTGCTGGTGGCGCAGGGTTTGAGTGGAGAGTCCACGTATCTGGACAGTCCTTCAGTGAGAGTGCCAGTGCCCGAGATAATGGGGCATCCAGGATTTCCGGGTTTGTGGATCTTGGGTAGTAGATAGAATAGCCCTGGTCAGGACTCTAAGGGTATGTTGATTTGTTCCTGTGTTAGTGTAGGGAGTGTCCTGAGTAGGTGGTGCAGTTTCTTAGTGTATTCCTCAGGGGGATCTGAGGAAAGTGGCCTTTAGAATTTGGTATTGGAGAGTTGTCTGGCAGCCTCCTTTTGGTAGTCAGACCTGTTCATGATGACAACAGCACCTCCTTTATCAGCCTCTTTAATTATAATGTCAGGGTTGTTTCTGAGGCTGTGGATGGCATTGCGTTCTGCACGACCTAGGTTATGAGGCAAGCAATGTTGTTTTTCCACAATTTCTGCCTGTGCACGTCGGCGGAAGCATTCTATGTATAGGTCCAGACTGTCATTTCAACCCTCAGGAGGAGTCCTTGTGGAGTTCTTCTTCTTGTGTTGTTGGTGGGAAGGTATCTGTGTATCAATGCACTATTCAGTGTTGGAAGTTTTCTTTGAGTCGGAGACGGTGAAAGTAGGCTTCCAGATCACCGCAGAACTGTATCATGTTTGTGGGGGTGGTGGGGCAAAAAAAGAGTCCCCGAGATAGGACAGATTCTTCTGCCGGGCTGAGTGTGTAGCTGGATAGATTGACGATATTGCTGGGTGAGTTAGGGGTACCACTGTTGTGTCCCTATGTGGCAGGTAGGATTTTAGATAGCTTACAGTCCTTTTTCCTTCGTAGAGAGGTGAAGTGTGTAATGTAGATCTCCTGTCTTATTTTATTAAAGTCCCGTTTGTATGGAAGGTTGGTTATTTATGACCGTTTCCAGGTTGGAGTGCTTTTTTTTTATGTTTTCCAGTTTGCTGTATAAGATGCTGATCATGTGGTTCCTCAGTTTCTTTGATAGTGTATGGCGTAATCTCTCACTGTGGTCTGTGTAGTATGTAGATAGCAATGGATTTTTCACCTTCAGTCCGTTTTGTATGATGTCCATCCGTTTGCATTTGGAAAGGAAGATGATATCTGTCTGTTCTTGTGCAAGTTCTTCATGAGGTTGATGGATTTCCACTCCATACGGCTAAATGCAGTGCCTTGCATGGTGTCAAGCATCAGAGGGGTAGCCTTGTTAGTCTGGATCTGTAAAAGCGGCAAAGAGTCCTGTGGCACCTTATAGACTAACAGACGTATTGGAGCATAAGTTTACGTGAGTGAATACCCACTTTGTCAGATGCATGTAGTTCACACTTCAACTGCTAGAAGAGGGCCTCATCCTCCCTGATTGAACTAACCTCGTTATCCCTAGCCTGATTCTTGCTTGCATATTTATACCTGCCTCTGGAAATTTCCACTACATCCATCTGACGAAGTGGATATTCATCCACGAAAGCTTATGCTCCGATATGTCTGTTAGTCTATAAGGTGCCACAGGACTCTTTGCCGCTTTTACAGATCCAGACTAAGACGGCTACCCCTCTGATCCTGGATACCAGTACACAAACCAATCTTGCAAAAATCCCTCCCTCTTGGATCAAGTAGAAAGCTGTTCTGGAGAAGTATGATCAATATAATCAAATTCTCCACAATCTCAGCTTTTATTTTTAGAAGAGTGTTGCTGGATGATGTCAGAACTCTTGCTTACAGCACAGCTGGCTCTGCAGCTGAACTGAGAGGAATAGAGGGATAAGCAGCAACAACCTCACTAAATCCTGCAGGCTCCAGGTTCCCTCTGGGCTCTCCCTATTCTGGGCCCATGGGGAGTGTGAGTGAATACGAGCGCATGCCTCAGAGTCTCCTTCCTTTGAGTCAGATCCATCTCTCTTTTTGCTGCCCAACTGGCCCAGAGTATTCCTGTTCCACAGCCTGTTCCTCCCAACCTCCCCAGGCCGAAGGAGGGAAACAGAAAAAATGGATTCTTTAGTCTTCCCCAGAAAAGGGCCAAAGATTTCAATAGCTCCAGCAACCTAGGATGCCATTACTCCAACAGCGTTTAACAGGTACCTAGAAGGAATTTTGAGTTTGTGGGTATGTATGAATGTGTAAGTGACAGCACAATACAGAATTCAAAACCATTTTACCCCCCGCCATACCCATTATTCTGAAGCATTACTTAATGCATGTTTTTTTGTGCAGAAAATCCCCAACATGAGATTCCTAGTAAAAAGTTCATGCCAGAGCATCTGTAAGCATGAAGTGTTAATAAGGCATGGAATTTTCATGGCAGAAATTCTTTGACTGAAAATTTCATCTTGACATGTGTAGATGCAGATGCTTGAAATCAGAAGTGCCAAAGAAAGAATATATTTTACAATGTTTAAACTTCTGCATATAAAACTGCCATTGTTGCTTTTCAATATGCTAAATTCCTCCTGTGGTATCCTGTAAATATGCTAAACACCTCCTGTAGCGAGTCTCCCACTCCCTTTATAAACAAGAGCAAAGAAAACCTATTTCGTATGTTATAGTTTCTTTTTCCAGGTGTAAACCTGCTGATTTGTTTGGTGTTATCAACTCAACACCTTGACTGACAGGTTTTGTAGCTTACCATAATTGTGAGCTTTGCTTTCTATCATCATGCTTTAGAAACAGCAGGGAATGATGGTGCACGTTATTTTTTAAAACAGCAAAGGGCATCACAATGCCAACATCTAATAAATCAAGAAAAGGACATATGCTGCGGTTGCTTCTTTTTTCTGTTTTTCTTCTCTCTTGGCATCTTACGAAATACAGCAACTCTTTAATTGCCCTTACATTCATAGCAACACAGTCTGTACCAGTGTAGTTATAGTTGTCTCAGCATTTCCATTACAAACACTGATTTCCACAAGCTATTAAAAAAAGAACAGTCCAAGACCTTTCTGACCGTCTGTCTCTGCTTGTCTGTCTTCTCTTTCTCTCAAGTTTTAAACCTTGCTTATTGCTATAGCATTGGTCCAGGAGCAAAACAAGTGTCGGTAGAAGGAAAGAGAGAAAATCATGCTCTCAAAGAACATGCAACTTAATTCAAAAAATAAAAAGAAAGGGCAAGCCATAAGTGTTACATTTTTGAAAGGAATGTTTTGTGGCCTAATCGTTATGGGACAAACCCAGCTTTGCAGAGCAAAAGACTAAAACGGGTTTTCACTCCACAAAAATATGATGGTGCTGAGTAATGGTGTCTATTGCAGCGCAAGTATGAGCGACTCCTCTACACAGTGGTTATGGCTAAAGCAAGCCATGCAGTGCACTGACCTACTGTGACCAAGGCCTATCCAATTTCCCACTTATGCAGTCCAGTGGTGGCTGTAGAAGTTCTGAAGAATGGGCAACCCGTGCACAGCAGATGTGGTTTTGTCCATTCGTGGGTGTGAAAGAGCAAATAGAATGTGCTCGTACACTTGAAAAACAAAACGTCCTGACTTATTTGCTAATTAACATACACTATAAAAATGGCACTTCCTAGAAAAAGGGTAAAAGCAAAGTGTTGTAATGAGCTCTCATATTACTCAGAGTCGATTAATTTTTAATGGATTAGGCTACAGGGCAATTTACTAGAATAATACCATGTTACAAGTTCCCCTAACAAAACATCTTAGGGCCAGATCCTGAGCTGGCATGAATCAGCATAGCTGTATTGACTCCGCCAATGAGCACCTCAATAAGAGTATACAATGCAGGCAGTCTAAGTGAGGGTCTGCTGCTGAAAAGTACACAGCACCTTCAATTCTAGGATTTCAGTGGGAGCCGAGGAGTTTAGCCCCTAGCAAGCCCAGGCCCTTAGTGTTGATATTGGCCTTTCCATTGTATATGGTTCCTGGTAGTCCAGAATGACAGTCCAACAGGTAGAGGCAAGGTGGTTTGGGAAGTATCTTTGATTAGACCAACTTCCGTTTGTGAGAGACACACGCTTTTGAGCTTACACAGAGCTCTTCTTCAGGTCTGGAAAATGTACTCAGAGTGTCACAGCTAAATACAAGGTGGAATAGGTTGTTCTGTGTAAGCTTGAAAGCTTGTCTCTTTCTTTCATCAACGGATTTTGGTCCAATAAAAGATATTACCTCACCCACCTTGTCCCTCTTCTATCCGACTATAACAACACTGTATAATCCACCGGCTTTTCAGCTCAAGGTTTGAGGACTGCAGGGCAAACACAAATTATCATCCAAAGCTTGACATTCTTATGGAGACCTTACTCCCACATTGACTTTAATGGGACTATGCCCTGGTCTACGCTAGGACTTTAGGTTGAATTTAGCAGCGTTAAATCGATGTAAACCTGCACCCGTCCACACGATGAAGCCCTTTATTTCGACTTAAAGGGCTCTTAAAATCGATTTCCTTACTCCACCCCTGACAAGTGGATTAGCGCTTAAATCGACGTTGCTGGCTCGAATTTGGGGTACTGTGGACACAATTCGACGGTATTGGCCTCCGGGAGCTATCCCAGAGTGCTCCATTGTGACCGCTCTGGACAGCACTCTCAACTCAGATGCACTGGCCAGGTAGACAGGAAAAGAACTGCGAACTTTTGAATCTCATTTCCTGTTTGGCCAGCGTGGCAAGCTACAGGTGACCATGCAGAGCTCATCAGCAGAGGTGACCATGATGGAGTCCCAGAATCGCAAAAGAGCTCCAGCATGGACTGAACGGGAGGTAGGGGATCTGATCGTTGTATGGGGAGAGGAATCCATGCTATCAGAACTCTGTTCCAGTTTTCGAAATGCCAAAACCTTTGTCAAAATCTCCCTGGGCATGAAGGACAGAGGCCATAACAGGGACCCGAAGCAGTGCCGCGTGAAACTTAAGGAGCTGAGGCAAGCCTACCAGAAAACCAGAGGGGCGAACGGCCGCTCCGGGTCAGAGCCCCAAACATGCCGCTTCTATGATGAGCTGCATGCCATTTTAGGGGGTTCAGCCACCACTACCCCAGCCGTGTTGTTTGACTCCTTCAATGGAGAGGGAGGCAACATGGAAGCAGGTTTTGGGGATGAAGAAGATGATAGCTCACAGCAAGCAAGCGGAGAAACCGGTTTTCCCGACAGCCAGGAACTGTTTCTCACCCTGGACCTGGAGCCAGTACCCCCCGAACCCACCCAAAGCCACCTCCTGGACCTGGCAGGCGGAGAAGGGACTCTGGTGAGTATACCTTTTAAAATACTATACATGGTTTAAAAGCAAGCATGTGAAAGGATTAATTTGCCCTGGCATTCGCGGCTCTCCTGGATGTACTCCCAAAGCCTTTGCAAAAGGTTTCTGGGGAGGGCAGCCTTATTGCGTCCTTCATGGTAGGACACTTTACCACTCCAGGCCAGTTACACGTACTCGGGAATCTTTGTACAACAAAGCATTGCAGTGTATGTTTGCTGGCGCTCAAACAACATCCGTTCTTTATCTCTCTGTGTTATCCTCAGAAGAGTGAGATATCATTCATGGTCACCTGGTTGAAATAGGATGCTTTTCTTCAGGGGACACTCAGAGGAGCCCATTCCTGCTGGGCTGTTTGCCTGTGGCTGAACAGAAATGTTCCCCACTGTTAGCCACGGGGAGGGGGGAGGGTTGAGGGGTTTAGCCACGCGGTGGGGGGAGGCAAAATGCGACCTTGTAACGAAAGCACATGTGCTATGTATGTAATGTTAACAGCAAGGTTTACCCTGAAAGAGTGTAGCCACTGTTTTATAAAATGTGTCTTTTTAAATACCGCTGTCCCTTTTTTTTTCTCCACTAGCTGCAAGTGTTTCAATGATCACAGGATCTTCTCCTTCCCAGAGGCTAGTGAAGCTTAGAAAGAAAAAAAAACGCACTCGTGATGAAATGTTCTCTGAGCTCATGCTGTCCTCCCACACTGACAGAGCACAGACGAATGCGTGGAGGCAAATAATGTCAGAGTGCAGGAAAGCACAAAATGACCGGGAGGAGAGGTGGCGGGCTTGAAGAGAGTAAGTGGCAGGCTGAAGACAGGGCTGAAGCTCAAATGTGGTGGCAGCGTGATGAGAGGAGGCAGGATTCAATGCTGAGGCTGCTGGAAGATCAAACCAGTATGCTCCAGTATATGGTTGAGCTGCAGCAAAGGCAGCTGGAGCACAGACTGCCACTACAGCCCCTGTGTAACCAACCGCCCTCCTCCCCAAGTTCCATAGCCTCCTCACCCAGACGCCCAAGAACGCGGTGGGGGGGCCACTGGCCAACCAGCCACTCCACCACAGAGGATTGCCCCCAAAAAAGAAGGCTGGCATTCAATAAATTTTAAAGTTGTAAACTTTTAAAGTGCTGTGCTTAAAGTGCTGTGTGGCATTTTCCTTCCCTCCTCCACCGCCCCTCCTGGGCTACCTTGGTAGTCATCCCCTTATTTGTGTGATGAATGAATAGAAAATGCATGAATGTGAAGCAACAATGACTTTATTGCCTCTGCAAGCGGTGATCGAAGGGAGGAGGGGAGGGTGGTTAGCTTACAGGGAAGTAGAGTGAACAAAGGGGTGGGAGGGGTTCATCAAGGAGAAACAAAGAGAACTTTCACACCGTAGCCTGGCCAGTCATGAAACTGGTTTTCAAAGCTTCTCTGATGCGTACCGCGCCCTCCTGTGCTCTTCTAACCACTCTGGTGTCTGGCTGCGCATAACCAGCAGCCAGGCGATTTGCCTCAACCTCCCACCCCACCATAAACGTCTCCCCCTTACTCTCTCAGATATTGTGGAGCGCACAGCAAGCAGTAATAACAGTGGGAATATTGGTTTCGCTGAGGTCTAAGCGAGTCAGTAAAGTGCGCCAGCGCGCCTTTAAACGTCCAAATGCACATTCTACCACCATTCTGCACTTGCTCAGCCTGTAGTTGAACAGCTCCTGACTACTGTCCAGGCTGTCTGTGTATGGCTTCGATGAGCCATGGCATTAAGGGGTAGGCTGGGTCCCCAAGGATACATATAGGCATTTCAACATCCCCAACAGTTATTTTCTGGTCTGGGAATAAAGTCCCTTCCTGCAGCCTTTGAAACAGACCAGAGTTCCTGAAGATGCGAGCCTCATGTACCTTTCCCGGCCATCCCACGTTGATGTTGGTGAAACGTCCCTTGTGATCCACCAGAGCTTTCAGCACTATTGAAAAGTACCCCTTGCGGTTTATGTACTCGCCGGCTTGGTGTTCCGGTGCCAAGATAGGGATATGGGTTCCGTCTATGGCCCCACCACGGTTAAGGAATCCCATTGCAGCAAAGCCATCCACTATGACCTGCACATTTCCCAGGGTCATTATCCTTGATATCAGCAGATCTTTGATTGCGTGGGCTACTTGCATCACAGCAGCCCCCACAGTAGATTTGCCCACTCCAAATTGATTCCCAACTGACCGGTAGCTGTCTGGCGTTGCAAGCTTCCACAGGGCTATCGCCACTCGCTTCTCAACTGTGAGGGCTGCTCTCATCTTGGTATTCATGCGCTTCAGGGCAGGGGAAAGCAAGTCACAAAGTTCCATGAAAGTGCCCTTACGCATGTGAAAGTTTTGCAGCCACTGGGAATCGTCCCAGACCTGCAACACTATGCGGTCCCACCAGTCTGTGCTTGTTTCCCGAGCCCAGAATCAGCGTTCCACAGCATGAACCTGCCCCATTAGCACCATGATGTATGCATTGGCAGGGCCATGCTTTCAGAGAAATCTGTGTCCATGTCCTGATCACTCACGCGACCGCGCTGACGTCACCTCCTCGCCCGGTATCACCCTGCCAGGTTCTGGTGCTGCGTATACTGCTGGATAATGCATGTGGTGTTTAATGTGCTCCTAATTGCCAAAGTGAGCTGAGCGGCCTCCATGCTTGCCTTGGTATGGCGTCCGCTCAGAAAAAAGGTGCGGAATGATTGTCTGCCGTTGCTCTGACGGAGGGAGGGGCGACTGACGACACAGCTTACAGGATTGGCTTCAGGGAGCTAAAATCAACAAAGGGGGTGGCTTTACATCAAGGAGTATTTCAGGCAGGACTTCACGGAGGGTTCCAATAAGAAATGGTGCACCTAAGTTATTGTTCTTATTGGAACAAGGAGGTTAGTCTGGCCTCTGATTGATACATGGCTAGATTTACCTCGCTGCACCTTCCCTGTGAGTGACTGCAGTGTGACCTAGAGGAATGAGTCCCCTAGACGGGGGGAGAGGGGGAAGCAAATGAGTACAAAACAAATCTGGTCTATTTCTTGTTTTGATCCACTCCATCTATCTTTTATATCTTTGGCTGGCAGCAGATGGTGCAGAAGGACTGCATGCTATCCACATCTCATGGCTACTCGGCAGAAGATGGTACAATACGACTGCTAGCAATCCATACCACCTGCCTGCTCACCATAAGATGGTTCAATAGGACTGACTGCAGGACTAAAGAGAATGACCTGGTCAAGTCACTCCAAATTTAGTCCCTGCACCCATGTCTGCCCAGGCGATCCTGGCCGATGTGGCCAGGAGCACCTCGGACATGACGATGACGGCTACCAGTCCTATTGCACCGTCTGCTGCCACAAGGCAATGGGTTGCTGCTACTGTGTAGCAATGCAGTACCACATCTGCCAGCACACAGGAGACATACGGTGACGGTTACCTGAGGGGGCTCCATGCTTGCCGTGGTATGGCGTCTGCACAGGTAACTCAGGAAAAAAGGTGCAGAACGATTGTCTGCCCTTGCTTTCACGGAGGGAGGGAGGGAACGGGGGCCTGACGATATGTACCCAGAACCACCCGCGACAATGTTTTAGTCCCATCAGGCATTGGGATCTCAACCCAGAATTCCAATGGGCAGCGGAGATGCGGGAACTGTGGGATAGCTACCCACAGTGCAACACTCCGGACGTCGACTCTAGCCTCAGTACTGTGGAAGCGCTCTGCCGAATTAATGCACTAAGAGCATTTTCTGTGGGGACACACATACTCGAATATATAAAACCGATTTCTAAAAAACCGACTTCTATAAATTCGACCTAATTTCGTAGTGTAGACATACCCTATGATGTGTTTAAAGGTAGGCATGTACTTAAAAACTCTGATTCAGGAAAGTACTTTCAGTATAGTAAAACTGGAATAACTCTATTGCGTGACGTATTGTGGTCAGTGGAGTTACTCCAGATTTATATCGGTATAACTGAGAATAGAATTTTGGGTCAGAATATGGTTCTTAGCTTTGAAATTGCTGCTTGTTTCCCCCCTCTCAAAGTCATATTTAATAATATCTTTTTGCTGTCTAGATACAGATTCCTGCATTTTCTTTGATTGCCAGTTTTTTATGTTCCTATATTATTTCAAATTCATTATTTTGTATAAAAATTCTTTGCCTAATTTAGGATTCCAGAATTCTGTATAGATCACACTTGTGAAGATTTAACACATTTAGGTTGCTGTTAAAATGATATAATACTTCTCTGTTCATTTCTTTATTATATAGAACATGTCTTACATGCTGCTTCAAACAGACCATTTTTGCTATTTTATGGTTTTATGTTCAATTTATTCCACTTCCAACAGAAATATTGGGGAGTTTATGTAGTTTCAGGAGAAAAGTGGGTTATATTTTATTTTATTTAAAAGCACCTGATATAAATAGCTCCTGAGTGAGTCTAATATAGTGATACTTATTACCAGAAGAGAGAATGCATTTAGTAAACTGTGCTTACGTTTGCAGCTTTTAGTGAGAGAAAAATCTTTATAGCTTATAAAATCGCAAAAAGTGAAGATTTTTAATATCAGTGTTTGCTAAAGTATACATTTGGAGAGTGATTTTTATATATAGGAAAGTGATGCCATTTTCCAGGAAAAGTATAGTAAATAAAACCTACATAGTAAATTTGTTCTAGTCTGAATCTTTTAACAATATAATCTGGAAAATGTTCAAAAATATACATTAAAATATTTAGGAAACTTGAGGCAGTATGTCCTTCTGCATCTTTCTCAATGTATCAGATGAGTGCTCAAATATTTTACGAATTATTTTTTTCTCCTCCATTAATTTTCCAAAATTTCACTTCTGCAGGTGGTGGAAGAAACTAGAAATGAGCTGGTTTTATTAAACATCAGTAGTTCAGCGGGAATACCTTCTTTCACCTTCAGCTGAATGTGGTTATTTTCCTAGCAGAAAAATGTTATCCTTTCTCCCCAACCCTTCAGTTTATCCTGATTATGGTCCCAATTTTGCAAATACTTACGCTCATATTTACCTTTTCTCAGAGGAATAGTGCCTTTGAAATCAATGACACTATTCACATAAGGAAAGTTAAACATATGCATAAGTGTTTGTAGGATCAGAGCTTATGTCTTCTTTTTTGGGACACAAATACATAAAAAGAGATGTGCCCAAGTTGCAAAATGCCAGTCCTGATTTTGAATACTCCAAACCTTCTTTGGATCTGGAGTTTTGGTTCAGCCCTGTAAGCAGCATTTTTTCCTCACTCTACTTCTCTTAATTCAGCCCACAGGGTATGTAAAGTCTGCGCTTATCCCCTTGCTGGTGTTTGACTTTATTAACGAACAAAGCAAAAAGAAGATAACAGAAAGATCAGCTCCAAAATACTCTCAAAGCATGGCTGTTCCTGGGGTCCCTTCCTTAGGACTTCTCCGCCCACATCCCTGGATCCTCTCTCCTAACAGAGCCACTCAAATAACCTTTTATTCAGCTGGGAGGACTGACTCACTTACTTGACTCAGCAGAACCCAGTTAACACTTTCCCAGCAGGAACAACACTTGCTGAGTGGGTGGAGTGTTTCAGGCACTGCCAGTTTGTTCAAAGCCCATTATGAAGATTGGAGCCATTAACAAAATTCAGATCTGAATCCAGATTTATATTCCAGGTGCCTTAAATTTGAGGATTTTGGACATGGGCTTTTGGTTCAGGCCCTTGTCTACACATAAATCCTGATTCTTATTATATATTTTAAGAGTATTTCTGATTTTGGTCCAGAAGCAGGTGTGCGACCACTGGGAGTGAAGAGGAAGAAATGTCCCTCCTCCTCTAACTTCGTTCTGTCTTTTGGTCTTCTCAATGTGGCTTTTGGGAGTTTTGCAGTCTCGCTGCTGGTCCCCCAGAAATTGTCATTGGGATTGTTTTGTTGCCTAGAAAGAGTGAAATATTGGACAAAACCATCCAATGTGTGCCATGTTCCATTGAATCTTCATTTTCACAATGTGCAGCATTTTTTATTGGTCACTAGTCTCAGTGCTGGAGATCTGCTTGGGATGTAATAAAACTTGCACATTATCTTGTGTTGGACTCACATGCAGTCCTCTGATGTAGAACTATTTCTTCTCTAGTTGTACTTTTCTAGTGAGCCCTCTGGTTCCATCCACATGTCTAATGCCTTTTTTCTTCTTTATTAAACCAAGTTAACAGTTCAATAAATTTCATATTAATGTCAATCTTCCCAATAATACCTTTCATTTCAAAGGTGTATAATCATGTTACAACTCTAATTGCTTTCCCTGATGTCTTTGCATAGGTTTGTTTAACCTGTTAATATTCCAGTATGTTAATTTAAAGCACACATCAGCCAGGCCTAGTGACTTGTAGCAATCCTTCTACAAGCCATTCTTCTCTCTCCTATTTCTCTCCTGTGGTTATTTAACTTAACAATTCTCAACAAAGTCCATGTTCCGACTTCAGAAAACTTTATATTTTCAGATCTTTCTGTATGAAATATACTGTCAGCCAGTGGATGGCTTCCCCTCCTCCTCCTCCATTCACATACCTACTTTTTTCCTCCCTATGCAGGGACATGCTCTCTCACAGCTTCGCCTTGAATCTAGGACTCCAAATGTCTTATACAGTGCAGTCTCAATTATCCAAACCTCACTCCTTTGAAATCCCCTATTATCTCAACAAGGATAACTCTTGTCATGTGCCCCTCAACTTTAGCTGGAGATGTGCTTCAGATAAGATCAAGGAGGAGAACCACAGTGAGCTAGAGGAGTGTCTTTGATGCTTCACCCTTGTGATGCTTAGAAGCACTGCAGGAGCAGAGCTTTGATTCTGTGATGCTGGGAGATGTTCTCCTCCAGTTGGTGTCTTCCTCTTGGAATTCCCTTTCCTTTCCACCAGGCACTGTCCCAGACCATTGGAACATCCTCTGTATGACCATAATCAGGGGAGCCAGCCAGCAGGCTTTGAAATCTGAATTAAGTCTGATGACATTGAGCATAGACATCAATGCTTGTTGGAGCCTTCTGTTATTTAAACATATCTGAAGACTTCTGGTGTCCTCCAAGATAAATTTTGCTATTAATGACTTAGATTATGGTGATGCTCAACATGTGCTAAGTGTTTTCCAAACACAAAGGAAGCTGCAATCCCTGCCCCGAAGAGCAGGCAGGCAAAAGATCTTGGTATAATCAAGGTTGTGTGGTACATACTTTATAAACAAAAGCTCTAATGGGCACAGTAAGGGTTAACATCCCATTCACTCCCCCCAATTTTCAGTTGTAAAAACTTTTAATGAGCTCTTTTAAAAACAGCATACTCTGAGTCAAAAGATCAGTTTCTTTTTAATTGAAATATATCTGTTCTGCCTTGTCAGATACAGTGATGATAAACGCGGTGTAAAAAGCTTGAAAGGATAGTCTGTGCTAAATCGTTCCTTCTCTTACCTGCGTGGGGCAGCTTGTTCCTGCCACTGTTCATGCTGGATTTCTGGGACCCAGGGATAAGTTCTGAGAAAATCATGGTATTCCCCACCATAAGAAGAATTTTGCAGAGGTCTTTACTGTACGTAGCCTGTTGTACTTTATATGGGTTTCCACTTGGCAGGATACCAAAGGTTGATTTTAGATCACATATATCCGTCAGCTGCGTTTTAACGTGGATCCCTTTGCTTTGAGTCTCCGTGCTTACATCAGGAAAATGCATTAAGTCGTTTCCCTTTTACTTCTTTGATTCTGTTCCACTTTCTAGACGTGGTAATATGTCTTGGTTCTGAAGCTTTTAAAATTTGTTACTTTAGCTGCCTGCAACCTAATTCATGATGATGCTTTGGACTGCAAACTTGCATGCTCTCACTCTTTCAAAATCCAGTACACTGTCCCCATTTTTTCCAGCCACTTATTAAGAATAACATTATTTTCTTCTTCCTCTGGGAGTTCTAGCAAATGGAATTTATCTTCCAGTCCTCTATTCTTACTACTTCATTTTGCAGTTTATTCATTGTTAAAGAGTTTATTTTTCACCACTAAAAATGTTTTTATCGAATTCACAATGGCTAGTATTGGACTTACTAGGTGTGCTGGAATTGTGGTCTTATGGTTAAGGCCATAGGTGCTAGAACTAGGAGTGCTGGGGGTGCTGTCGCACCCGCTGGCTTGAAGTGGTTTCCAACATATACAGGGTTTACAGCGTGGTTCGGTGGCTCTCAGCACTCCCACTGTACAAATTGTTCCAGCACCCCTGGTTAATGCATTGCTTTGAGGCCATGATTCAGCAAGGTACTTAAGCACATGCCTAATTTTAAACATGTGAGTAACCCTATTGAAGTGAATGTTCTTTAGGATACACATGTGCATTAGTATGTTGGTGAATTGGGGCCTGAGATGAGATCTAGGTTCTATTCCCAGGTTTTCGATTGATTCACTGTGTAATGTTGGGTAAATCACTTAACTTTTCAGTTCCCTCACGTGCAAAATGGGGATAATAATACTAAACTACCTTGCACAAGTGTTGTGAAGCTTAATTAGTATTTGTAAAACACACTGAGATACTCTCATGAAAGGTGCTGTAGAAATGTAAATAGCAATATTATTATTGTTTTGACAATTGGTAATCTGTCTTTTGGATACCTAGCAATATTGGTTGTACTGCTTCCTTTTCTCCTTATAGGGTGTCTGGAAGAAGGCTGTCATCTCTTTGGTCCCCAGAGAGACGTGACACAGACTAACCATTAGAGTGAGACAACAAGCATTACTTGATGTATGCTCTTTTATTTCTTTATTTCATTTTACCAACATCGTGTCAGTGGCTCTAGGTTGAGCCATGTTGATATTTTAATTTGGAGTCTAGGTTGAGCCATGTTGATATTTTAATTTGGAGTCTGGGAGGAAAATTAGTTCGCCAGCTGATGGAGCTGCACTGATTTCAGCTTGCTGATATCTTGGGTCACTGGACCTTCCAATAACATAATTACGTTAAAGAAGGTAACATTTGGGACCTCACATTTGACCTCTTAGTTAACCTTGAATATTTTTTGGTCTAACTACATTTCTACATATGTGATTCATAAAACTCTTCCTATGAATTAATTTTTTTTAACTAAAAAGCTGCATCTCCAAATATAAATGGGAATTGAAAAGCTTTTCTGAAATAATACAATACAGAAAGACTAGGGGCAAAATATGATGATGGAGTAAGTGGGCACAGCTCCATAAAAGTCAGTGATTTGTTCCTGCTTACGTCTGCTGTAAATTTGGTCTTAGTTCCCCATTGTAAAAGTAACATTAATTATGCAGTTGATTCTGCAGCATTACCATTAAATAATTGACCTATTGGGATTATATAATAAGCATTCTGTGGCAAATCAGAAAGAGAAGGGCTTTAGAAGTCTGGAGACAGTGAAAATGATTAGGGGCATGAAAACACTTTTGTGTGAAAGTGAGATTGAAATATATATGCACTGTTTAGTTAAGGGAGGAGACAGATAAGTGGGGACATGATAAAGGAACAGAAAATATTCAGTGGTATAGAGAAGGAGAATTAGCAACTCCTAATACAAAAGCAAAATGGCATTCAATGAAACTGAAAGGCAACAAATTTAACACTGATTTAAAACATTTTTAAATAGCACATAATTGTCCTGTGGGACTTAATGCCGCATGATATTGGGGCAAAGAGCTTAGCAAAATTCAAATAAGGATTGGGGAGTGAGAACATCCTTGGTTATATTTGATAAGACTAAAAACAAAATTAAAAATATGAGATGTAAACACTCATGCTTCATTGCGTATGCCAACCCCTAACTGAGGGGAAAAAGACCACAAGTACTCCTGTTCTTTTTGCGGATACAGACTAACACAGCTGCTACTCCGAAACCTGTCGTGACACAAGTAACTGAGGGGAGTGGAGGTAGGAAGAAATTTCCTTTATGGGTGAATATTCCATAATTGTCCACTACAGGGTTTCTTGCACCTTGTTAGGAAGCATCTGGTACGGGCTATTGTGAGGCAGAATGCTAGATTTAGGTGGACCTTTGGTCTGACCTAGTATACCACTTCTATGTTCCTTAGTTTAAGGTCAAGACTTTAATGTATTTTGTTGAACATATGCAATTGAGCTTCTCCAATCTCTCACAGTGATGATCGTATGATGCATAGCTCAGTGTGCATCATGCAGCTGGTTCTCTATTACACAGTATAACTCAATGGAGGAGAGAAGGGGAGCCCAGTGAATACCCCAATACAACTAAAAATAGCTCTAAGGGAATGTGCCATGTCTACTAAGTTAGACATGAGGCCATTTTGAGTTACAGGAATAAATTCAGGTCTGTTGTAACTCTGTAGACTTCAAAGGAATTGTACCTGTGTACAGCTGGTCTGAATTTGGCCCATTATGCCAAAAGATGCAGTGTCCTGGATGTACCACTGTAGCACTATATTTGGGATGGGCTGGACTCAGTGGTATGCTGTCTGATCATTCCTAGAGAAACGTATAAAAGCATTTTCTTTTCAACTTAGCAGAAGCATTTTGTTTGCAAAACACGTAGTCTCACATTCATGTCCTCTTCCCAAGCATGGGAATGCATGGGGTGAGATGGATGATAGTAATTTTCACAGCTTAAGTCACCACTTTATCACCAGGGAGTAAATAGAACCCATGCAATGTACATTCTAAAACAGAATGTGTTCTTCATGTTGTATTAGGCTGCAGTTAGAGCCCATGAAATCTTGTTTATGGCTCCTTACTTCTCAGACTCTATTTATGTCAGATCTAGTTGTGTAATTCATTGGTGACTGCATTTAAGGCAACACGTCCCAAATAGGAAACTGGCTGCTGATTGCTACCCTGTACAGCCATTCTTGGATAGAAAAACAGACTAAAAACATCTACATAAACAGAAAAACTAGAATTCCCAGTGCTCAAGGGGATATCAGATGCAACAAAGAGTTTTTCTGTGATAATTTTTACTGAAGTGTGGAATTTGCTGTTTAAGATTTGTGAACTTGAATAGGTCAGATCACAATGTTTCGTTTTCAATGGGACCCTAGTGTAATTTGTGTTAGGAAAAAGTGTATATGTGGGGGGGAAGCGGGGGCGAGAGATGCAAAATATCTAATGTTGATTAGAGAATGCAACTTTGGAATATTTAAAAGAACACTGCTGTATACTATAGAACATATTCTAATCACCCTTTCTAATTAAAAAGAGAATGGAGCTCATAAGTGTCTAAAGTTGAATAAAATAGTAACTTGTGTGACGGGGCAAAGCCAGATGGCTATAGAAAAGTAGTGGGAGATAAATAGATATATTAGCTCCAGGCTAAACAAATCCCTGGTACCAGGATAAGTGAAATGGAAGCTGCTCCAGGTCAATTAAGACACCTGGGGCCAATTAAGAACTTCCCAGAAGGCAGGGAGAATGCTAGGTTGATTGGGACACCTGAAGCCAATCAGGGGCTGGCTGAAACTAGTTAAAAGCCTCCCAATTAGTCAGGTGAGTGTGGATGTCAGGAGCTGTGGGAGGAAGTTGCGCTGTTGGAGAGGCTGAGTAGTACACACCATTATCAGGCACAAGGAAGGAGGCCCTGAGGTAAGGGTGAAGTGGAGCTTGAGGAAGTGAGTGCTGCTGTGTGGGGGAAGTAGCCCAGGGAATTGTACATGTTGTGTTTCTAAAAAGTCAGCTACCATAGCTGATACTAATAGGGTCCCTGGGCTGGAGCCTGGGGTAGAGAGTGGGCCCGGGCTCTCCCTCCCGCCCACCTTTGCCCCCTGATTAATCACTGAGACTGGGAGACAACAGAGACTGTGCAAGGAAGGATAACTTCTCCTCACCTCCCTCACTGGCTTATGATTAAAATGGCTCAGTAGACTGTGACCCTTGTCTCTAGAGAGAGAAGGATTACATGGAGGGTCACAGTGAGCCTCTGAGGCTAGCAAAATCCGCCAGGAAATGCGGGATCCACGGAGGCAAGGACAGAGCTTTGTCACACTTGTGTGATTGTTAATTATCTTAATGTGTCATAGCTGAGGACAATGGAAATCCAACTGCTATTGCCTGCATAAAAAGGCAGGAGATTTTCAGGGTTGGTGTATCATAAACTATATTTTTATTTTTTAAAAGTTTTGGTCATATTCAGATTGGAAGTGCATTATCTGGATCAAATACTAACCATTAGATTGGACATTCTGCTGAGAAGTATGAGAAAGATGTGAGTTGTGTGTAATAGAATTATGATGATAATCAACTATAAAATGAGCTTCGGGTTTTCATGACCAAGTTTTTGCATACATATATCTGAAAGCTGTGTTCAGTGTGTGTTGTCCCCTTTTGTACCTGATCCCCAGAAGATAATAGTCCGCTACAGCTTCCAGCTAGGGGACTTATTCCTTTAGCACAGACTTCCGAGGCTCGTGCTCTAGCTTTTGAGGCACTCGGTTCTTCCCTAGTGATGATCAAGATGTCTGTGGTTACATTGCACGCACCACTTCAAACTTTGGTTTGTACACAAATTTAAAGGTGTGAGATTGTGGAATTGCTTTTGCAGGCCAGGTTGCAATACAATAGGCCAGCATACGTGTTGTACAGTTCACTCTGAGAGTGTTCCTTTATTTTTGAAATTACCTAGTTTATTACTGTGTTGCAGCTCTTCTCAGAGCACATTTTAACCCTAGGAGCAACAAAAAGGGAGAGCTTTTCTAGATACTCTTCACTGTGTTTGCTAAGCGAGGCTAATTTCCTGGCTTCAACAAGTCTTAGGAAACTATTGTAATTGTTTCAGAGGAGAATAAACCATACATTTGCAAAGAGGCTACTATATCAATGTGATATTTAAAAATAAAAGCTAATATGTTTCAAACCTACCCTGGGAGAGCTATTTTAATGTGATGTACAGCCAACAGCGATGAGCTGTTTTAGGAGGATTTATTAACCTGCATATTCTGTTACAAAGAGATCTTACAGCTGTCAGAGCCCTTGACGAGGATAATCTATGCACAATACATCTCTGTAATCTATTCTGGCAGATTGTTTGTTTGCTGAACTGTTCTTTCTTATTTTATCCTTACATGCACTAGACCTGTACAGTAATCCCAGTTCACAATTAATCTTCTTTACCAAGTCAGAAATATTGTATTTGCTATTGAATGCCACATTAACCTGCATCCTGTGGTATCAAAGCAGCTCAGCCCTTCCTAATTAAATTCTTTCCTTGCTTTTATTCTGCAGTACCTGCCAATAATAGGCCCAGTCCTGCAATCCTTATGCAAGTACAATTCCCACTGATGTCATTGGGTGCTGTGCTTATATAAGGATTGCGGGATAGAGGCCAATTTACTCAACTGGTGTCTTTGGTCCATTACATGTTATCTGAATTTTTAGGGAGGGGTGTGTAACAATATAATTTCCTACAGACAACAAACACAGTTATTAGATAAATGTCTCACCCACAGAGCAGGAATCAGAACCTTTGCCTTGCTGCTCCAAAAAGATAAGCCTCTACCACTGAAGAGCTCCTGTTGTGGGTAGGAATATGTCCCTTATTTTTCTGTGAGCCAGCCATTTAAATTTACAAAGTCAGATCAAGTTGTGATCCCCCGCCCCAACAACAATTGTTAAAATGTGTGAAGTTGCAGTTGCATATTTCAGTTGGAAACACCTCACATGGATCCTTGTTTCTTGCATTAATTATGCTAGTAAGCAGCAGTGAAAGTAACTTAAAGGACTTACCGGTACTCCAGAGTCCTTCGGGGGGGCGGGGCCTCAACCAGAAAAGGCGTGGCCTCTACTGGAAGAGGCAGGGCCTTTACATCTCTGGGCCCTTTAAATCACCCTGGAGCTACCAGCTGCAGAGGTGGCTGGGAGCCCCGGGGCTCGGCGGTGATTTAAAGGGCCCCGGGGCTCCAGCTGCCGCTACCGCAGCGGAGC
Source organism: Lepidochelys kempii (assembly GCF_965140285.1). Lineage (NCBI taxonomy): Eukaryota > Metazoa > Chordata > Testudines > Cheloniidae > Lepidochelys > Lepidochelys kempii. Next base: position 142,821,799 of record NC_136382.1, on the reverse strand, counting down.
CCCAGGCCCTTTAAATAACCATCCGAGTCCCGGGGGCTCCTGGCTTCCACTGCTGCCCCGGGCTCTGGCAGAGCAGCAGCCGGGAGCCCCTGGCCCTTTAAATCACTGCCAGAGCCCCGCTACCGCTACCCCAGGGCTCCAGCAGCAGGGCTCTGGTGGTGATTTAAAGGGCTCCGGAGGGTAGCGGCAGTGGGTGCTCTGGGCCCTTTAAATCGCCACCCGAGCCCCGCTGCTGGAGCCCCGGGATAGCAGTGGCAGCTGGGGGCTCCGGCAGTGATTTAAAAGGCCAGGGGCTCCCAGTCGCTGCTACCACAGCGGAGCCCCGGGCCCTTTAAATTGCTGCCGTGACCCCCAGGGCTCCAGCAGCAGGGCTCGGTCGGTGATTTAAAGCGTCCAGGGCTCTGGTTGCCGCTACCGCCCCGGGTCCTTTAAATTGTCCCTGGAGCCCTGGGGAAGCGACAGCGGAGATCTGGCGGCTATTTAAAGGGCCCGGGGCTCCGGCCGCCATTACCGCCCTGGGCCCTTGAAATAGCCGCCAGAGTCCCGAAGCTGCTACTCCAGGGCTCTGGCAGGCTCCGGGGACGATTTAAAGGACCCAGGCTACTGGTCAAGGCTATCCAGGTCGAGGCTACTGGAGCCCCGGGCCCTGTAAATCGCCGCCCAAACGCCACCGCTTCCCCAGGGCTCTGGCAGCAGGGCTCTGGCAGCAATTTAAGGGGCCCGGGGCTCCAGCTGCTGCTGGGAGTCCCAGGCCCTTTAAATTGCTGCCTGGGGAAGCCGATCTGCCCTGATATGGTGCACGGGCTCTTGCTGGTACGCCATACCGGGACGTACCGGCTTACTTTCACCTCTGCTAGTAAGTCTTTTATTTTTCCATTTTTAAAATGTTTGAGAAAGCTATTAGGCTATTGAAAATATTAATATGTTTATACATTAGAACTGTGCCAAAGTGGCTTCAGCTGGTGTCTAAGGTTCTTTACAAACCCCAGATACAGGTCAGGTTTGTGAAATTTTCAGTAGAGCTTGGCTGTTTATGGAACTGAGGCGGCTGAAGCACAAAAAGAAAAAAAACGATTGCACTGAGGTCAGTATTCAGCTGTGTGGTTGATTGTAGTGAAAGTGTTGAAATCCTAGCACTGTGGCAGAGATGCTCGTGTCAAGGCTGACAGAGTCATTCCATTCGAAACACCTCATCTAAATTGCTTATAATTTTCTAAAATTTTCTTCTTAAGCAGACATTTTTCTGGCTTTCAGCCCAAAGGTGTGTCTTCCCCCCCACTCCCTCTGCCACCAAACGTGGATGAATGTAGCGAGCTCAGTGTGTGTGAAAATGCTGCCTTTCCCATTGAAAAAAAGGTGCAGGGGAGCCCAGTTTTTTTTCTTTTTGTGCTTGGATAATTCAAAAACCATTGGGATTTAAAATGGATTCAACTCAGGACAGGAATCTGAGCCTTGGAAAGTATTTTTGCTCCAGGAATGTCATAGAATCATAGAATATGAGGGTTGGAAGGGACCTCAGGAGGTCATCTAGTCCAACCCACTGCTCAAAGCGGGACCAATCCCCAACTAAATCATCCCAGCCAGGGCTTTGTCAAGCCTGACCTTAAAAACTTCTAAGGAAGGAGATTCTACCACCTCCCTAGGTAACGCATTCCAGTGTTTCACCACCCTCCTAGTGAAAAAGTTTTTCCTAATATCCAACCTAAACCTCCCCCTCTGCAACTTGAGACCATTACTCCTTGTCCTGTCCTCTTCTACCACTGAGAATAGTCTAGAACCATCCTCTCTGGAACCACCTCTCAGGTAGTTGAAAGCAGCTATCAAATCCCCCCTCATTCTTCTCTTCTGCAGACTAAACAATCCCAGTTCCCTCAGCCTCTCCTCATAAGTCATGTGTTCCAGACCCCTAATCATTTTTGTTGCCCTTCGCTGGACTCTCTCCAATTTATCCACATCCTTCTTGTAGTGTGGGGCCCAAAAGTGGACACAGTACTCCAGATGAAGCCTCACCAATGTCGAATAGAGGGGCACGATCACGTCCCTCGATCTGCTCGCTATGCCCCTACTTATACATCCGAAAATGCCATTGGCCTTCTTGGCAACAAGGGCACACTGCTGACTCATATCCAGTTTCTCATCCACTGTCGCTCTTAGGTCCTTTTCCGCAGAACTGCTGCCTAGCCATTCGGTCCCTAGTCTGTAGCTGTGCATTGGGTTCTTCCATCCCAAGTGCAGGAGCCTGCACTTATCCTTATTGAACCTCATCAGATTTCTTTTGGCCCAATCCTCCAATTTGTCTAGGTCCCTCTGTATCCCATCCCTGCCCTCCAGCGTATCTAGCACTCCTCCCAGTTTAGTATCATCCGCAAAATTTTCTGAGAGTGCAATCCACACCATCCTCCAGATCATTTATGAAGATATTGAACAAAACCGGCCCCAGGACCGACCCCTGGGGCACTCCACTTGACACCGGCTGCCAACTAGACATGGAGCCATTGATCACTACCCATTGAGCCCGACAATCTAGCCAACTTTCTACCCACGTTATAGTGCATTCATATAGTGCAGTCAGTCCAGTGAGTTCTTACTGCCCCCTGAAAATCAAGGGTAGCTGGTGTAAATCTCCTGCTGGGTTGTGCTCATCTCCTCAACGGACTTTCAAAAGACACAAAGCGAAGAGCTCTTGGCCATGCCAGAGCAGCAACAAAGCAGACAAAGTCAGCCGTCGGAATCTGTAACTTCAGGATAAGGGCTGGCCAAATGGAGTAGATCATTCTGGGAGGCGTTGGAAGCGGGATTGGACCTGAGATCCTGCTGAGTGTCTCCAGACTTGGCACATGCACAGTCTACATGTTTGTGGATCTGGAAGAAGATAGTTGAGAAATAAGGAATATTTCAGTTAAAAGGATGTTCGGAGTGTGTGGAGCACTCTGTCTTTCAGAGGTGATATATGCATGCCAGAGTGGTGTAAGGGGCCCTAGTGGCTGCACGGCTACCCAAAATCGCTGCAGGGCCGGCCACACCTATGCCAGAGCTTGTGAAGAAGTCTTTGGAAGACAGCTGTAAGGCTGCCCCCAGGTTGAACTAGGACTTTTAGGTCCCCTTTCCACCACTCTGGCACTTTGACATGGTCCTTTGACATGGCTGTGGTAAGGCTAAGTGCAATTCACTGGTGTACAGAGGTCCTGCAGAAGCCCCATGCACCACTTAAATCCCTCTTACTCTTTGTGTGGACTCTTTGCAGAAGGGTATGTTTCACCCACTGTGAATAAGTATGTTTTCATGAAAGAAAGGCAAGTTCAGAGAGAGGATTTTTTTGGTTCTCTATTTAAACATTGTCCCATAGTGCCATGAACCCCAAAACTAGCAATTGCGCCAGTGGAAGAGAATCAAAAAGAGAAGCTGATCAGAACTGAAACTAGCGTGAGAATCAGAACATGAAATTGACAGTCTAGTTTTATTGTCCAAATTGAGTGAAAGGCAAAAGATAAAGAGCACGAATCACAAGTAGTAAAGTGGATTGCTAAAATTGTTTAAATGTCATCAAAAATTGTCCTAGTAACACAGATGCAGTAAGAATTTTTTAAAATTACATATGAATTTTATTTAACTACTGTTTCTTTAAACACACTGTCAAATTATAAAAGCTGTATGTTATAGTTGTATAAGTGAGGCCAATTACAGGTCATAATTTCCACCATTCCATTCAGTGTGCTTGATTACATGAGATGTAAATCAAGGCAGAATTTGGAACATTCTCTTTGTGTTTATTAGTGTATTTTACGTAATTGATTCACAACTGAATAAATAAAGAATAAAAATGGTAATTATCATAGTACTTAAATATAAACAATTTGATATATGCTTAATGATGGCATGTTTGCATTGCTTTGTGGATGTACAAGCCATATGCCCAGTGCTGCATTTTTAAAAGAATCAGTCTGGGAAAGATTTGTTAGGGAAGATACTAGATTGGAATAATAAGCACATTCTCAATGAGATAACACAACTTTCAGAAGTAGGTTAAACTGGAGTCCTGCTGTTAATGGTTTGACAAGTGCCCTTTTAAGTCTTTGCAGGTGCCTGATAGATAAGGGGGTAAAACACCCAACAGATTCTTCTTACTTCTATTTCTTCAAAGGCAGACTAAAAGCAATGGATCTGAACTTTCTCAGAGTTCAGAGGACATCGGATCTGGGGTTTTGTTCTGGGTTCAACTTTTAACACACAGTATACTTTATTTTTAATTCTTGCATCTTTTATGCTTGTGGTGACATTTATTTTTTTTTCTTTGTAAATCCAAATCAGCTTAATTTATTTAGAAAATATCCTCATATTTTCTTTCTCCGCTTCTCTAAGGCTACATCTGCACTGCACCACAATGCAGACTACAGGAGTGCGAATTGCTGAGCACACCAAAGTGTTGTGTGATAGAACTTCCATGTGTGGATGCTGCTGGTGCGAATTAAAGGTACCTAAAAAGAAAAGGAGTACTTGTGGCACCTTAGAGACTAACCAATTTATTTGAGCATAAGCTTTCGTGAGCTACAGCTCACTTCATCGGATGCATACTGTGGAAAATACAGATGATGTTTTTATACACACAAACCATGAAAAAATGGGTGTTTATCACTACAAAAGGTTTACTCACCAGCAACCACATACCACACAACAGAACCACTAACCCAGGAACCTATCCTTGCAACAAAGCCCGTTGCCAACTGTGCCCACGTATCTATTCAGGGGACACCATCACAGGGCCTAATAACATCAGCCACACTATCAGAGGCTCGTTCACCTCCACATCCACCAATGCGATATATGCCATCATGTGCCAGCAATGCCCCTCCGCCATGTACATTGGTCAAACTGGACAGTCTCTATGTAAAAGAATAAATGGACACAAATCAGATGTCAAGAATTATAACATTCATAAACCAGTCGGAGAACACTTCAATCTCTCTGGTCACTCGATTTCTTATCTCAAAGTGACTATCCTTCAACAAAAAAACTTTGAAAAGAGACTCCAACGAGAGACTGCTGAATTGGAATTAATTTGCAAATTGGATACAATTAACTTAGGCTTGAATAGAGACTGGGAATGGCTGAATCATTATAAAAAGTAACCTCTTTCCCCTTGTTTATTATTCCTCCCCCACCCCGTTCCTCAGACGTTCTTGTTAAATCCTGGATTTGTGCTGGAAATGGCCCACCTTGATTATCATACACATTGTAAGGAGAGTGGTCACTTTAGATAAGCTATTACCAGCAGGAGAGTAGGGTGGGGGGAGAGAAAACCTTTTGTAGTGATAAACACCCATTTTTTCATGGTTTATGTGTATAAAAACATCTTCTGTATTTTCCACAGTATGCATCCGATGAAGTGAGCTGTAGCTCATGAAAGCTTATGCTCAAATAAATTGGTTAGTCTCTAAGGTGCCACAAGTACTCCTTTTCTTTTTGCGAATACAGACTAACACGGCTGTTACTCTGAAACCTAAAGGTACCTAGTTTACATTAACATAGTGCTTTTTCAAACAGGATTTTGCACCAGCAGCATCCACACATGGCAGTTAGATTGCAACGCTTTGGTGCACTCAGCAATTCGCACTCCTGTAGTCTACACTGCAGACATGCCTTTCGTCTCCACTGTTTTTATCCCTGGCTGTTCTGCTCATGATAACAATTACCAAGTATTGATATGATTGTAAAATGATCATCTGCCCCATGTACGGGCAGTGAACAGTTGAGCTGCCCAGGGAGCAGACCAAGGAGCAGACTGCGAGCATCCAACTCCCCATTTGTAAAAGGATAGTCTTGGCAAATTAGCGATAATGCCATCATCTTAAATGAGTATGTTGCTAGGGGGCAAATATGCTATCACGGAATGAACGGTAACTCATGTTGAATTAGATTGTCACTCTTTTTATAGATGGATAAAATGGATTTAAAGGAGACTATAGTTTGAACTCGATTTATTTTTTAATACGTTCTGTAGAACTCATTTGAAGTGTGTAGCTAAATAATGAATTTTCATTTACACTATATTTATAAGAACAATTTTTAATTATCTGATTGACATACATAAAATAGGCTTTACACTTCCAAGCAATTACTTATGCCAGTAAATTGCTCTCTCTATTTTAGGTTTTATGCCAAGTTAATATTTGAAACACCTCAGAACAAAAGATTTTGTAACAATTTTTGGAAGTTCGGGGAAGCTTTAAAAACACTTGAAACTACTGTTAAACTTTGTTTCCTAGATCATGTAATGAAACCTTTAAAATTGTCATTAGATGCTTTACAGGACCTCCAAAAGTCTGGTACAAAATATCCGTACTTAACCAGAGTGTTTAAATTGTGACCTATCCAGATTAAAAGTGAGCTGCTGCACTTGGAGTGCTCAGTTGTATCTTTAAGGCACAGCTTGGGCTGAGGTGCCCCACCCCAGCAGTAACTACATTTAGAGGTCTTTTGACTTCAGACAGGTGTAGTGCCTGTAGGAGAGAGGAGTGAGTATTGCAGAGGCTGAATCAGCACATTCCCCAGCCACCCTGGCCACATACCAGTCTAAAGCCAATCAAACTGACTTTGGGCTGCCTTTGTAGCCCCCTCCTCTGTTTCGCCCCATCCCCCAGCAGAGGGGAGGTTGCAGTAGGGATTGCAGCCGGTGTAAAAGAAGGCCCTGCAACTAGAACGTTACCAATTTTCCTCATACCTGAGAAGCAATAGAGTTGAGCTCATGCTCTGCACTGTGTTGTCTCTGCAGTGGTAATGGAATTAAAAACATAGTTATGTCCCTAAGTCAGCAGATCTGATTGCATACGCACAGGGAAGAGATCTGAGTAGGTGCCACTTTCACAGCCACTCTTTGGAGTGTAACTACATTTAAAGCCCTGCATTAAGGGCCTGAGGGTATGTCTACCTTGCAATAAAACACCCAGGGCTGGCCTGTGTCAGCTCACTCAGACGGGTAGGACTCAGGCTGCAGGGCTGTAAAATTGCAGTGCAGATGTTTGGGCTTGGGTTGGAGCTGGTCTCTGAGACCGTCCCCCGTGCAGGGTCCCAGAGCCCTGGCTCCAGCCTGAGCCCGGACATCTACACTGCAATTTTATAGTTCCACAGCCTGATCCCCTTAAGCCTGAGTCAGCTGGGTGTGGGTGTTTTATTGCAGTGTAGACATAACCTGAGTGGCATTCAAATAGGATTTTGAACCTTGCCTGAGCTTTCTCCAATGGGGTGATTGTTGCCTTGTGAAAACCACTTTTTATCCTATGAAATGTCACACTGTTCGACTGAAGTAAACAGGTGCAGTTTTCATTTAAATAGTGATGACTTCCCTATATCTTTACTACTTATCCAGACTTATTCAGGGTCTCTTTCGTTCCCCCACACAGACATGGCAATCTATTGTCAATCAGAGTGTTTGCAGTTTCTATTTTAAGACAAGTAGAACAATAGTAAATAGCGAACAAAGAAAGTTAATCTGATTCTCTACTGAGAGCATTTTATATAAATATCAGCTAAAAAAAATCAATATAGACCCATTGTATCTTGCTAACTCTTGTTTGGTGTCTGCATAATAAATGGTAGACTATGTTGTGCCCAAATGTGGAAGGGGAATGGTCAAATATAAGGAGACCTTCACCCCAGTATTATACCCTCCTGGCAGGCATCAACCCTGAACACAGTCCTCCTCGTATTTCTTGAGTGTGAGCACTGCTCAGCTCCAGTGCTAACAGCAGTTAGCTATCCCAAAGGCCAGATGGTGTAAATTGCAGTGCTGCCAGCTCTGATGAGTTTTACTGGGAGTGCTACGATATTTGGTATTTTTCTTAAATCCCAGCTTCCTGCAGTCACATAATTACATGGCAATCCCAGCTTGCTTTCTTTTTTTAAAGTAAATTTCTAGCCTTTGTGATTGCAGGGAAAACCTGAAAACTTGAACCAAGTGAACTGTAAAGGCTTGAAAACCAGAGGACAAACAAAAAGAACCCCAAAGACATGGTGTATATAAAAATCTCATGATTTTTAAAGCCAATATTTCCCCCCCTCCTCTTTTGGAGTGGGCGGGGGGCTGACTCATGAATTTTGAATGCTTCATTTTGGCCATGCTGAAATTGGTGCATCTCCATTGACTTCAGTGAGCTAAACTGATTTACAGTAATTTATAATCTGGCCTCAAAAGAGGATGGAGGGACCTGGGTTGAGGGAGAGGTCATTGCCCAAAAGCACTCCCCATCCTCCTACATACCAGTAGCGTTGGCTGAGCTGGAGCAGGCAGAGTACATGCAGTACACCCTTTCAGTGGACTCCAGCATAAGTTTCCTGTCCCCTCTATGCCCCTGAAAACCTTGGTGATAGCTCAATGTCCCAATTTTCCTGTGTATTTTTAAACTGAGAATTTGCTGAAGATGGGCTGGTTATATAACGAATAAACGTAAAACCATAAAATGGTTTCAGTGTAAATTGGGCACAAAGGTTGCTGGGATTCTGTTCTGCTGTGACTATTTAGTAGTGCTGTGGAGACATGAACATGTTGTTATACTTCACTGAGCCCCAGCCTTACAATTCTGTGAGCTTCATTATCTTTAAGGTTCTTTTTTTTAAATCAGTCCAAGCCTGAGAATGTCAAATAGCCTGGGACTGTAGAATCTGCTCCTATTTTTCATTAAGTGCCTTTTTATCTCATTCTGTAACTGTGATTGTCTGTCTTGGCTGTGATCAGCCAGAAAACTTGAAAGTCTGGGCTCTTTCAGTTTAGACTATATAGTAATACAGAAGCATGGATTAATCCTTTCACTTTTATACAGCCAGAAACAGTTTTAGGATTGCTCAAGTCAAAGATTTATATACATAGGGCTTGTCTACATGGTTCCCTACAGGGCTGTGATTTCTAAAGCACACTAACATGTTGCACATTAAATGGTTTGTGTAGACCCTGCTGGTGCACACCAAAGGTTCCCTAACATGCTTTAACATAGTGCTGTTCAAACAGCTAGGTCCAGATACGGGGCTCTGCCCCAACTCAAAGTATGTCTGCCCTCCTGCGACTCTAATAAGAGAAAAGGAGTACTTGTGGCACCTTAGAGACTAACCAATTTATTAGAGCATAAGCTTTCGTGAGCTACAGCTCACTTCATCAGATGCATATCGTGGAAACTGCAGCAGACTTTATATATACACAGAGAATATGAACCAATACCTCCTCCCACCCCACTGTCCTGCTGGTAATAGCTTATCTAAAGTGATCATCAGGTGGGCCATTTCCAGCACAAATCCAGGTTTTCTCACCTTCCACCCCCCACACAAATTCACTCTCCTGCTGGTGATAGCCCATCCAAAGTGACAACTCTTTACACAATGTGCATGACAATCAAGTTGGGCTATTTCCTGCACAAATCCAGGTTTTCTCACATCCCCCCCACCCCCATACACACACAAACTCACTCTCCTGCTGGTAATAGCTCATCCAAACTGACCACTCTTCAAGTTTAAATCCAAGTTAAACCAGAACATCTGGGGGGGGGGGTAGGAAAAAACAAGAGGAAACAGGCTACCTTGCATAATGACTTAGCCACTCCAAGTCTCTATTTAAGCCTAAATTAATAGTATCCAATTTGCAAATGAATTCCAATTCAGCAGTTTCTCGCTGGAGTCTGGATTTGAAGTTTTTTTGTTTTAAGATAGCGACCTTCATGTCTGTGGTTGCGTGACCAGAGAGATTGAAGTGTTCTCCGACTGGTTTATGAATGTTACAATTCTTGACATCTGATTTGTGTCCATTTATTCTTTTACGTAGAGACTGTCCAGTTTGACCAATGTACATGGCAGAGGGGCATTGCTGGCACATGATGGCATATATCACATTGGTGGATGTGCAGTTGGAGTCTTTGCCTTGTTCTCGTGCTACTGGGGACAGCAATACTTCTGTATTTTTATTTCATTTTATATATTAAACTGAAGTTCTTAAATTAGTTTAATTTCAGACAGGTGCCAGCGTGGGTAGAATAAGTAAATAAAGATATGGGACAGTTAATTAACAGCACCTGAACACAACCCTCCATAGTGGCGATTGGTTTCGATATAGTACCTTGGCAAGTAGTGGAAACTCTCAGGAATAATTGTACCATCTTGCAAGTTCCTTGTTTAAAAATAACTTTCTATGAGTTCCAGTTAAACTTCAGAGGACGCTGCTTGACACGTGAATAAGCATTAGGGGCCATATTTTTAGTTCTGTTCACTCTTAAATTTTTTACTTCATCATTATTATAGAGGTGGAAAACCACACAGTTCTCTTACTCTTTACTTCCTGTTACTGCTGGAATGGTTGTGTGTGCTTTATGGGGACACTGCTGCTTCACTCCTGCCTCTGCTTTGAAGCACTCATTTAGGATGACCTGCTTAAATTATTTGTGGCTCTGTCATACCAAACTCTCATACTGATAAATGCTTTCTCCCACAGCAGAAAATAATTTAGTCTTTCCCTCTGTGTGTGTGTGTGTAATTTATTTTTGTGCAAACATGCTTTTTCAACTGCACAAGCCAGTACACAGGGAGGCCCCGGTTCATTGTCCTTTGAAGTCAGTGGAAAGACTGTCATTGACTTCACTTGACGTGGGTGAAGCCCAGAATGAGACAGGGTTCCTCTTGGTTCTCTTAGAACTCTGTCTCTTTCAGTGTGTACTCCGTTGTCCTGTTGAGCACTGCTTCAGGTGCACTGACCAGTGCAGAGGAAGTAGGAATTGGTAGATCAGACCCGCGGTCCAGCTAGTCTTCTACTGTATCCTGCCTCTGACAGTGGCTAGTACCAGGTGCTTCTGAGGAAGATACAACAAACCTTATGGAAAGAATACTAAGGAAAAACCCTGCCCAGGGAGGAAATTTCTTCTTAATGTCTGTCAGCTAGTGGCTGAATTATGCCTCAAAACTTTTTAGTGCTTTCTAGTGTAAATGGGGATGTCTTCCTTATCCATTACCATGCCTAATCCTTTTGAAATTGTCTTATGCTCTTAGCCTCGCTAATAATCTTCTTCAATGAACTCCACAAATTTAATCATGTGCTGTGTAAAAAGTGAAATGTTTCTTTCATAAGTTTATCTTCCTCAGGGTTGCTTGGCCCACACCCATGGGTGAAGTCAATAAAGTCAGTGGGAATTTTCCTGCTGACTTCAGTGGAGCTAGGATTTCACCCCAGATCCTCTCTCACTATAGAGCCACTGCTGCATTCCTTGCCTCAGTGAGTCGGCAGAACCCATTTCATACTTTCTTATCACTATCTACGCCTGCTAGTGGGGTCAGGTGTTTCAGGCAAACAAAGCCCCTGTGACTTCTACGATATCTTTTTTGAAAAGGGGTAACCAGAACTGAACACATTCGACAAGGACCTCAACTGGTGTAAATTGGCTGTGGATTTATCCCAGTTGAGGATCTAGTCCAGTACTGCAGGTGAGGGCATGCTGGTGGTACATATAAAAGCCTAATATTTTCAGTGACTTGAAGAAGAGATCTGTGAAGCTTGTTCTTTCCATCAACAGAAGTTGATCCAATAAAAGATATTACCTCACCCACCTGGTCTCTTTCATATCTTGGGACCAACCCAGTTACAAATAATATTTTCAATGTCATTTTCCCTCTTGTTTTTTTACACCCTAACATTTTTTTCCACAATCACTTCACATTGAGGTTTTTATTAAGCTGTTCAGTGTAATACCTGGATCTTTCCCCTGAATATTAACAGGGTGTCAGCTAGTTAACAGCAATGTGTAAGATCAATTTAAATCATTCTCTCCAACACGCATTACTTTGCATTTATCATCCCTCAATTTCATTTGCCATGGTGTTGCCCATATACTGAACTTCGTTAGGTCCCTGTGGAGTTCTTCACAGTTTTCTTTAGTTTTCAGTATCCTAAAAAAAGGTGTCATTTTCAAATTTTGCCACTTAACTGGTGACGACCTCATTTTCAGATAAAGAATAAATATATTAAAAATCACTCAGAGCATGGGACTACATAGCCCTCCCTCAACCACATTGGTACCATTTGAATTGAAAGGGTAAGCAGCAGAAGATTGCACACCGGCTGGTCTCATTTGGAGTGACTCACAAGTGGATGTTTCTCCCAGAGAGGATTTCACTCTTTGTACTTTTTAAATACTTCACACCAAAATCCAGCCTCTTTGTGAAAATCTCTTGCTCCTTTTGAATCTTTCACAGTTTGCCATGATGGCTGGATGCCAGACAGGTACACAACTAGAGTTGCTGTACGACAAGATTGGGAATAGTTCCAAATAGCTGGCAACTCAAAATATCTGCAAAACATTGACAGACAATCTTGCTACCAGCTGTCTCTGTCTGACAGAATGTCATCTTGGGTTAAATCAGAGGAAAGGAAGGGACTTTTTTTTTCCTGAGTGAGCTATAGTGTCGGCTTGACAACTATGCAAGAATTACAAAGGCATATATTTTAGTGAACTCACCCTTCTCTTTGGCAGGCATGTTCATAATCCTTGTAGTGATCTTCACAAAGGACAGGCTGCTATTTGCATAAATATGAATAATATAGCAGGGGAACAAAGTCTTTTACAATGTAGCTTCCACCCATAATATAAAAGATATTCTAATCACGCCAGCTAATTGCGAAGAAAGGCAAACCAGCAAAACAAAAGTGTTGAGATTTATGTTTTAAAAATGTTTTAAAACAGGTCTTAAATATAAATAAAGAAGAATGAACTAAAAAATTGCTATCTTGACAGTGCAACAATGTATCTTAGGACACGGAGAATCTCTCTCACCATTGGAATGAATGGGAAATCTGATTTTTTTCCCCCCGAAATTGCTATAAGTGACATCCTGTTTAAAGCATTTGGTGTTTATAGTTAAACTGTGTTTAAAAATAGAGCTTATAAATATTGCTAAAAATCTCAGACACTCCTTGCTTTTCATTCGTCAGAGGCTCACTCTCTTAATTGTCATCTTCTATTTGCTGAGGGGCACTTCAACACCATTCCCTAATGAAAGTAAGTTCTAAAAACTGTTTGGAAAAGTCATATTAGTGTTCTATTGATGTATCTTTTACAATGGGAATGGTTTTGCTTCCTCCAATTCCTTCTTTCTTTTAGATACTGTCTATTTGTATTTCATAAGATTATTTACAGAGAGACAGAGCAACGGATCAAGTCTACAGAACAATAATATACACAAGTATTTGTAGTCATGAAGTGATGTGGGCGAATAGGCAGGTTCTGCAGGGGAATAATCAAAGTGCAGAGTTTTTGAGTATTGGCTAGTATACAACATGGATGCAAAACGGAACACTGGCCTTAAGTTTCAATGGTTTAAATTACCTAGCTGTTGAGTATGAATTGGTATGCAAGTGATGGAAGTTGAGTGCAGCAGATTATTATGTATCTAGGGCTCTGTCTACACTTCAGTAGACTGTAGACATCTGCACTGCTGAAGCACTTCAGTGTAGATGCTTACCACAGCAATGAGATGGGGTTCTTCCATCACCCTAGGTAACCCACGTCCCCAAGTGGCAATAGCTAGGTTGGTGGAAGAATTCTTCTGTTGACCTAGTGCTGTCTACATGGCAGGTTAGATCGGCTTAACTGTGTCTCTCGGGGTGTGTGCATTTTTCACACCCTTGAGAGAGGTAGCTATGTCGATGTAATTTTTCAGTGTAGACCAGCCCTAATAAATGGAGCATAATTTCCAGTGACTATTTATCTAGATCTAAAATAATATAACTAGACTATCATTGATTCCCAAATCCAAAACACCTCTGATTTTTGGCCGGGATAAAACTCTGGACCTGAACCCGCTCCAGATTTTGGCTTATGGTTTGTGTCTCTAACTAATCAAACCCAAACATCCCTGGAATCTGAGGATGTATGAAATCCAGGTCAAAAGTTGAAATGGAATTTTGTGGCTGAGACTCATCTCTAAGTAGATGTAATCATTGTAGTTCTCCTTTAAAGGCTATATAGGAGACATTGTTCCCCCTTCACACAAGTGCCAGTGCTTACAGTGTAAGAACCTGCTGATAGCAACTGTTGGTGGTCCCTCCTTAGTGAGGGAGGAACCCATTGTTTGTAGCTCCATCCTGTGCCCTTCGGTGATGATAATGCTGCTTATTCAGAAACTCAGTATCATTACCTGAACTAGCAGGAAAATGTAATCATCTAGTGATGGTAGCCTCCTAGGAGTCAGAGAAAAGCTACAAAACCCCCAATATAAATTGCACAAAAGCTGTCACATGAACTATACAAGTAAGTACACTAGCATTTATCATACAGATGGATGAGCTGACTGCTCCTGACACGCACGCTGGGATTGGTTGATTTCCCCTTTTTGCTAGGCTGTTGTAACAACATTCCTAAAAGCTGTTTGATTTTTCCTCTTCATCTCTTATTTCCAATTGGAATTTTTTAATGTGTAAATCAGAGGTGGGCAAACTACAGCCCGCGGGCCACATCCAGCCCGTGGGACTCTCCTGCCTGGCCCTTGAGCTCCCAGCTGGGGAGCCTAGTCCCTGGCCCCTCCCCTGCTGTCTCCCCTCCCCTGCAGCCTCAGCTCGCCGTGCCACCAGCGCTCTGGGCAGCTGGGCTGCGAGCTCCTGCTGGGCGGCGTGGCTGCCAGTCCTGGTGCTCTGAGTGGCATGGTAAGGGGGCGGGGAGCATGGGGGTTGGATAAGGGGCAGAGGGTTCTGTGGGGCAGTCAGGGGACAAGGAGCAGGGGGCAGTTGGATAGGCGTGGGAGTCCTGGGGCACCTGTCAGGGGGCGGGTGTGTGGATAGGGGTCAGAGCAGTTAGGGGACAGGGAGCGGGGGTGGGGGTTGGATAAGGGGTGGGGTCCTGGGGGGTGGTTAGGGGCGGGGGGTCCTGGGAGGGGGCAGTCAGGGGATAAGGAGCAGGAGAGGCTGGATGGGTTGGGGGTTCTGAGGGAGGCAGTCGGAGGGCAGTAAAGGGGCAGAAAGTGGGCGGGGGCAGATAGCGGGTGGGGGCCAGGCTGTTTGGGGAGGCACAGCCTTCCCTACCCGGCCCTCCATACAATTTTGGAACTCTGATGTGGCCCTCAGGCCAAAAAGTTTGCCCACCCCAGTGTAAATAAAACCCTGTGAAAAGGTTATCAGCACTTTGCAACATTCCCAAACCACGCACAGTGTTAAAAACAGGAACATTTGTTTACTTCTTAGGGAACAGGTTTTGTGTTCCCATACCCTTGTGGGTAATCTCAACCAAAAGGCCAAGCACTGAGTGGATGGATGTGAAGGCTGAACAACTCTGCCATCCCACCCAGACAGGAGTCCTTCCAGGTGAAGGTGGAGGCAGATTGGCATGGCAGTGTGAGGAAAGATTTCATCGCTCTGGATAGCGCTGTACCTGTTCTGTGAATAAACAGACGACGTGCTAGCTGTGAAATTCAAACACATGCTTAAAGAAGAGAGAAAACAGTAACACTTTTAGGGCACAATTCTCTACTGATGTAAACTGGTGCCACTCCATTGAAATCAGTGGAGCTGCACCGGTTTATATCGGCTGAGAATTGAGCCTTGAAAGCATTGCTGTTTTCTCCCTTCTTCTCTCCTATGGTGGATTTAATTTTTTGGTTAGTTTTTTTAATCTTAATTTTACATATTGTACTTGGACAAATTAAAGAGAATATTACTAGGAAGTGCATAGAAAAATATTGAAAGGATTGTGATAACTAAAGAGCTTTTCTGTAGCATGGCCCTGATAGAGACACATCAGAAATACTGAAACGTATGGTCACACAACAAGCAGCTGTCCCCTTCTTGCACCCAAATGCACCATCACCTTTCTAATATCCCCTAAGGTCTCCTTTCCAACAAAGAGATCCAAACCAATGCCAAATCTACCTGTGGGTAGCTGCTTCCAAGGCTGTCAGTGGGCTAACGTGCTTGCCTTCTGTCGCAGAGGTTTTCAGTATTGCAGATACATCAATTGAGATATTACAACTTGCTCCAAACTCTGTGAATATTATCGCAGAGGATTTAAATGAAGCTGCATTTCATGTCCATGTGAAATTCAGCCCTTGTTAACAAAGCCTGTGATCATGCCCTCCTTACTCAGGCACAACTCCCCAGGAAGTCTGTAAGGAGTCAAGAATGCAGGGTTGGGTCCCAAACCAGAATGAGGGCCTCCTTCTCTTGAATTCGAATCTTGTCTTTGACCTCAGTAGGAGCAGGATTTGGCCTTTTATTTGTGCTTTCCTCACAATGTTAACAAAAGAATTGGCCCTTCAGTTAGGATAGGTGCTATTTCCTTTCTAAATAAAGAGCAAACTACATAGGATTATTTTTATGTCACAGTAAAGGGAAACAATAAGATTACTAAATCTGAGGATTCCTGTTAATTGCCAGGTCCTGGACAATGTTTCAAGGTAATGTAATGGACTTTTTATTCCATTCTGGCACTAGAAGCTGTGAATGATTCCTCCTCAGATGCAGAAAACCAACTTCCCCCCAGACCGCATCAAAATGCTAAATGAGCTATTTTACATGTTAAGATGATTTTCTTTTCCTACAGTGACAGTTTATGGATCTGCTTAGCTCAGCATTCATCAGGTGCACATCAAGGAAAAGCTGTGTCATTTTACATCACAGATGCAAAAGATGTAGGGGGATAATCTGTCTATTTCCTCCCCCCAAAGTAGGAGCATTCAAGATGAGATTCTTCCTTTGGGAATCTGTTTTCCACGCAATTGCCCATGCATGTTGGCTTTCTTAATTCATCCCAGGATTATGCACACCTTGTCAGTTTCCACTGAGCTCTCTTGCTCTTGGTACATACATGGCGTAACTCCCATTCATGTTAAAAGGAGTTTTAGGTGCACTTGTCCAGAGAAAAATATAATCCTATTACATGGAATAATTGAAGTGCTTAAAGTGCTTAAAATCCTGCCCCTTATCAGAGGGAACTGCTTAAATTAAGCAGGGAGAGGAGTGGGGTCTGCCTTGTACTTGGCTTAAGACCCATTGGTGGTTTGACTGCTGGACAGGATAGTTCTGGGGGAGCTATTTGGGGATAAAGGATTACTGACTGAGAACCCCTTTTCAGTCCCTCAACAACCCTTCAAAAAGAATGAGGAGTCCTTGTGGCACATTATAGACTAAAATTTATTTGAGCATAAGCTTTCGTGGGCTAAAATCCACTTCATCGGATGCATGCAGTGGAAAATACAGTAGGAAGATAGATATATACACAGAGAACATGAAAAAATGGGTGTTGCCATACACACTATAAGGAGAGTGATGAGAGTGATCAGTTAAGGTGAGCTATTATCAGCAGGAGAAAAAAAAACCTTTTGTAGTGATAATCAGGATGGCCCATTTCCAGCGGTTGACAAGAAGGTGTGAGTAACGGTAGGGGGGAAAAATAAGCAAAAAGAAAAATCCCCCGAACAAAAAAACCCTCAAACACTGATTCCAGCTTGTGCATATGGCTGATCCTTGCATTTAGCAATCTGGGAGCTTGGACGCTTCCTAGCTTGTAGACAGTTCCCCCTTGAAAATGAGGTGCATCAGTTGGTGCCAACAGTAACCGGTTTCTTCTTATAGAGTTCCCTAGCACGATTATGGAAGGATCCTGTCCTGCTGCCTGCATGAGGCAGAAGTTCCCTATACTTCCTTCTGTCTTAGTGCAACTTTGCAGCACAGGGCAGGGTTTTGCTCTAATTTAGTCTCCACCAGTTGTTAGACCAAAGGGAATTGTTTGGCAACATGTGGTTACAATCCACTTTCAGCTGAATCAGAAATTCATATGCAAAAATCTTGCTCTTAATGGTATCTTGCAGATTGGTGACGTTCCCCTGAGGGGGAGGTTTCCATAAGCCTCCAGATAGATTTCAGTGATCTCTTCATTTAGCATTTCTGTTGGAGGCAGCTCCACAGATACATGCAGAGTGGTGTAAAACATACATAAAAGATTGTGAGAGAAAACACCAGGATGGAAATTGATGATGCAGGATGTTTCAGTAACATCAGTTATACACGTTTCATTGCTGGGCTTTGTGTATAGGTTGTGATTATAATATTCACAGTAAGAATATGAGGAAAAGAGAGAGATTATTTTGCTTTAGAGCCTCATAGAAGTGATTTCATGGTGAAGGTTTAGATGGCACTTCAGTTTAAATTTCCCATTTTCTGCCATGTATGGCTTTCAAAAAAAAATCTGTAGATTGAAACTTTTCATGTATGGTCTTCATTTAGAAAAAAGAATTAAAGTGATATTTGAAAAAAATCCATTCGTCCATTTTTGAGTTATCTGATCTTGAAAATAAAAATGTTTGGAAATTGTTCATTACTATTTAATGCTTGTGTAATTTGAAAAAACAGTTCTGCTGTAAAACCATCTTGGATGAGGAACTGGAGATGGGTCAAAATAGGAACCTTGGGTCAGAACCCCTTTTATTCAACTGCATTCAGATCCCAGATCTGAAACACCTCTCCACCCTCACCCAAATTATAGCCCAAAATGGACAGGTTCTGCTTTCTGGTTTGGATGCAGCTGATGTTTCAAGATTCCTCCCATTCAAAAAGAGAGAAATCTCCCCATTTGGGACCAAAGTCCCATGAGTTGAGATTTCAAGATTTTGATGCTATTCACTCCAAATCCAAACTTGAACTGCTCTCCTGCTTGAATTCTAGCCTAAACTTATACTGGAGCCATCCACATACAATACCTTCAGCCCATTTTTATTTTGGAAAAAAAGAAAATCATATTTAGCATATTGCCTTCCTTATTGATTTATGGCTAGTGCAATACATAGTGAACTAGATCCTCAATAGTTTGATATATCCCCTTTGACATCAATAAAGTTATACCAATTTACTCCAGCCGAAGATTTGTCCCCACATGTTCACAGGCGTATATATTATCTATTTCATGCATGTGTTTTAAGTGCCTTGTTGAACTGGGTGATATAAAGCAAATACTCACCAGCAACTACACACCACACAACAAAAACACCAACCCAAACACCAGGACCAAACCCTGCTACAGACCCCGGTACCAGCTTTGTCCACATATCTATTCAAGGGACACCCTCATAGGACCTAACCACATCAGCCACACCATCCGTGGCTCGTTCATTTGCACATCTACCAATGTGATATATGCCATCATGTGCCAGCAATGCCCCTCTGCGATGTACATTGGCCAAACCAGACAGTCTCTATGCAAAAGAATAAATGGACATAAATCTGAATCATAACATTCAAAAACCAGTCAGAGAACACTTCAATCTCTCTGGTCACTCAATAACAGACCTCAAAGTGGCAATTCTTCAACAAAAAAACTTCAAAAACAGACTCTGAGGTGAAGCTGCAGAACTGGAATTAATTTGCAAACTGGATACCATCAGATTAGGCCTAAATAAAGACTGGGAGAGGTTGGGTCATTACAAAACCTAAACTTAATTTCCCCAATAGTAAGTTCTCCCTACTGTTGTTCACACCGTCTTGTCAACTGTCTGTAATGGGCCACTCTCTTAACACTTCAAAAGTTATTTCTCCTCCCTTGGTATCCTGCTGTTAATTGATTTATCTCTTTAGACTGACCTAACACTTGGTAAAGCAACCCACATCCTTTCATGTATTTATACCTGCTCCTGTATCTTTTACTTCATACATCTGATGAAGTGAGTTCTAGCCCACGAAAGCTTATACCCAAATAAATTTGTTAGTCTCTAAGGTGCCACAAGGACTCCTCTTTTTTTTTTTATAACCATGAGTGATTATCACTGTCATTATTTTTAGGGCCCAGTTGTACTAGGCATTGTACAAACACACAGTAAGAGAGAGAGTTTCTGCCTTGCAAAGCTTACAGTCTAGTTGAAGGCAGGATGCAACTGGTGGGTGAAACAATCAATCAGAAAGGAATGAGGCAGGGAGGATGTAGGTCATGCTGATTGACAAGTCAGGAAACCTCTCGGTATCATATATCAGACTTACAATATATACCCTCGAAGGGTATTGAACGTCTGCTCAGGGTAAACACTGCTCAACACCCTTTTTGTGAATTCATGGGCAGTAGCTGCAGAGCTGTGACATGACCTAAGGAGAATAGCAGCCTGGCAAAGGCTAGTCAGTGTTCCAAGTAATTTCTTCTTATCTTTTGTACATCTTGCTGTTGGTGAAAGGTCTCACGTAGGACTACTACTGACAGAAAAAGCAGATGGGTTTACAGCTCAACAGATGCCCCTATTACCTTTTGACATAGAGGTCCCCAGTTCAATATCTTGCTGTAATGAATTTCTTACAAAGAAAGATAATCCTTTGTTTGATGTTTACTCACTTGGTTACCTGGATGTATTCTGGATGCTCTGCACCGGGCTTTGCAGTTTTTATGTTTAATCTTGTTCAAATGTGCTTATTCATGAACTGCTTTCATTATTATTATGGGTGAGCTGGCACTTCCATTCACATGCCATATTTTTATAGTGAATTGCTTGTGGAAGGTGCTGGGCTGACAGTCTTACAGATTAATGCTCACAGAAATGGTGCGGAATGGGCAAGTGCAATGCAAACTTCCATGGACCACAGTGCCTCAACCCTGATCTAGAAGATCACTCCACTGATGTGCAAGAGGTGCCCTTTTAATCCATGTCACTTTATTACTTAACAAACCAAACTAAATGTGTTTTTTCAGAGGTGGGCCTCAATGAAAACCCCACATCCAAATACCCTAGGATTATCTGGATCCAAACTATGTGGCTTGCCTTTTCCTACATAAAACGCCAAACCACATCCCCAGCTCACAACAACCCTTGCACCTTGGGCCCCGTGTTTAGCTTTTCTAAACTTCCTAAATTTGCTTCCTCTCTGACCACTTGGGTGGCACATTTTAGAGCAAAGCAAATTACTATACTTAAGAGGGTGAATAGTGGAAGCACTGACTCCTGCTGAATTACATTTCTATAAATGATACTGTGTTAAGAAAGTAAGTAGGCTACTGTATGATTAAGCTGATGTGTGAATCATGAGCACTAATGTAGTCCAAAGTGAAGAGCTCGTTTCCTGTATAGATCTGCTGTAGATAAGATTTATAAAAACATACATTTAAAAAATATCGAACATAGAAATACACACACATACCAACACACTGATGGAATTGACCATTTGACATAGCCATATTAATTATATAGGGATAGATCATGATACCCTTTGTTATAAAGATCTATATCTTACTCCATACATAGTCCCAAGTAGTCAGTGGGACTACTTGGCTGAGAGTAAGGTCTCAGTTCTGCAGTGGGTCTCGCCCTTTGGCCTTGATCCAGCAAAGTGCTGTGTGCTTTATTTTGAGCAAATGAGTAGTCCCATGAGACTACTCATATTCTTAAAAGTAAACACATGGTTAAGTGCTTTGTTGGATTAGGGCCTGAGTGCTCAGCACATTGCAGGGTCAAGCCCTAAAGTACTGCTAAATATGAGTAAGTTTATCACATTCTATCTCACAACTCTTTGAATGATTCCACAAAAATGTATAGAGATATAGGCCATGTCTACACTGCAAAGTTATGTTGACCTAAGTTACGTCGGCATACAACTACCGCAGTTAGTACATTGCTTATGTGCATGCATGCTTGGCTTTTTGTGTCTGCGATGCATGCCCCCACTAGGAGGGCTTCTATCGATGCAGAAAGTGCACACTGTAGGTATCCCACCATCCAGTGCAGGGTCTTTTGGGGAAGTTTTTGCAATCCCTGATGGGGCCAAAACAAGTCATGCAGGGGTGACTGGGAGCATGGGGTCAACTTCCCATAATGCTGTGCTCTCCATCCCATAATTTCATCTGTATCCTATAATATTTTGCACCTTCTTTTCAAAACCCACACAAACTTGCACGTCCCTCCTCGCTGTCCGCCATCTCCGACAGAAGCTTGGATCCTGCACAGCTTTGCACTGCTGTCGTGAGTATTGTGAGCATGAGTCACCTGATCCTGCGGTATTTGCAGAGCCACAAGAGGAGCTGCGAAGAGCACGACGATTCCTTGGAGGCTAGATTGCTGTGACATGGAAAAAAACAATTCAAGGTTGTTGGTGGCATTCACGGAGCAGCTGGACATGGTTGAGCGCCGGTTCTGGGCCCGAGAAACAAGCACTGACTGGTGGGATCGCAACGTAATGCAGGTGTAGGTTGATGAGTAGTAGCTGCAGAACTTTCAGACGCACAAGGTCACATTGCTAAATCTGTGTGCCGAACTCGCCCCGGCCCTCTGGCACAGGGACACCAAAACGAGAGCTACACTGACAGTTGAGAAGCAAGTGGCAATTGCACTGTGGAAATTTGCAACTCCAGATTGCTACCAGTCAGTTGGGAATCAATTTGGAGTGAGAGGCCATTGTCAGACAGATGTTCAGGACCATTCATTACCTCGTGCTACGCAGGACTGTGACTGGGCAACGTGCAGAACATGGTAGGTGGCTTTGCAGCAACTTCGGTGGGGAAATAGAATGACGCGCATGTCCCTATTTTGGCACCAGCCCACCTTGCCACAGAGTACATCAACAGAAAGGGCTATTTTTGGTTATGCAAGCGCTGGTGAATCACCAGGAACACTTCAACAGCAAAGTGGGCTGGTCAGAGAGGGTGCATGACAGGTGCATCTTTAAGGATACAGGACTGTTCAGAAAGCTGCAAGCAGGAACTTTCTTTCCCGACTGGTGAATTACCATTGGGAATGTTGAAATGCCAATACTGATCCTGGGAGACCCAGCCTGTGCCTTACTCCCATGGCTTATGAAGCCGTAAGCAGGCCATCTTGACAGCTGGGTCCCCCTGATCACCTGTCTCCCATATGCTGCTTCCTCGTCCTCATCCATCTCCTACTCCTCACTGTTCACTGCAGGGGCTTGTGACTCGGGCTCCTCAAAGTATCCACGGGGCTACTGAGGGTAGTGCTGGGATCTCCACTGAGGATGGCTTGCAGCTCTTTGTAAAAGCGGCATGTCGGTGGCTCAGCACAAACTAACCAAGTAGTGTACACCAGGCCAAAGGGTGAAATCAGGATGCTGTTGAAATCAATGGCAAACTTCCCATTGATTTTAATGGAGCCAGGATTTCACCCATTATTCTTTGACTGTGAGGTGTAAAAGCAGCCAAATTAAATATCACATCTTTGGTAAAACTGGAAAGATTACAACAGCCTTGCTGCTGTTTTCTGTTAGTTTGGTAGGATTTTTGCTTTTTATTTTTCCCCCATTTTTAAAGTAGTTAAGACTACTTTGATGACGACTCCTTGATAAGGAGCAGCACTGATGAACCACTATCTTCATTTAACCAACATTATACTCATGTATGATGCTGGCAAAATGAGTAGTTTAAGACAACCCACTGGCATTCTTCCCCCTTTGTCTCCTTCAAAACAGTAAATGCAAAAGAGCTGAGATTAGTAAACTTGTTTGATAAAACTCCAGCAATTATCGTTAGGGTTTTCATTCCTTAATGCTCCCTTCTGTTGCCTATGTAAATTAGCATGTTTTGCATTTTGCTCTTTACTGGAAGGCTAATATTTGATAGTTTCAACACAGACTTTCTTTTTTGCATTATGCTGTTTGTCTTCTATAACCGCAATCTTTTAAAATACTCAACTGGCAATTGCTATTTTAGTTGCTTATTTGAACCAGGCAAATTGCAGAATAAAAGGTTTGTAAATTATATGCTTTATATTAGTGCTGTCCTCAAAAGATTGAAATTTGCTTTGGGAAAAAGCAAAGGGCCAAGTAATCACATTTTCTTTTTTTAAAAGCACTGCCAGGAAGTTAATTTCAGAGAGCCTTTTATTATTATTTTATTATTAAATTTCTCAGCCTTCCTTTCAAACACTTTATTAGGAACATGGCTCATTTATTTGGTGGGGATGGAGGTGGAAAGCAAGCTCATTAATTCATATTGTGGTCTAAGTGTAATGTTAATATTGGCAATGATTTCATTTTTCTAATAGGCTGTCATTGTAAAAGGTTGATTTTTGGTGGGGAACCTTGAAGAAGGGGAGGTTTTGTCTCTCCCCTTCGCAGTGTAGTTCTTATACGTGAAATTTGTAAAGCCTTTGGAATTGAAATGGTTGCCCTACAACAAGTAAAAGTGCTCCAGCTTAGCAGTTTTATCAAAGAAATCATGAAAAATTGGAGTAAAGTTTCTGCTATTAATTAAGATTAGATTGAGCCTTTTTGCCCAGCCCTGAGTAAAGGACAGCACGTAGTTCTGCTGCCCTAGGAGGAACCACAGGGAGAAACTGTGTATCAGAGTTACAATTCCTTCCCTCCTCTTCTCTTGCTGCAGGATGGGGGAGGAAGTAATTTGAAAGGATACAGATTGTTCCTACTCACTGCCCACCCCAGCTCATCGTGTGTGTGTGTGTGTGTGTGTGTGTGTGTGTGTGTGTGTGAGAGAGAGAGTGCACAAACACATGCTCAGATTGAGCTGGGGTCTGCCCTGACTCTGCTTGCTGGGAGGAGTACCTGTATTTCAAATTCTTTGCTGCACTCCAGACCCAAGGTTCATACAAGTCTACATGGCTACACAGGAAGATAGGTGTAGGGACTTTACTCCCCATTGTATCCCTGCATGGTTGTGCAATACGAAGATTAGAGAAGTGCTCCATGAAAGAGTGATGTGTGTATATTTGTAAATAGTTAATAGATAAAGTTCCAGGAGAGAGCTCTGAACAGGTGAAATTTCGTCCTTAAAGAGAGGCCATTGGATTGTAGGTTGCAAAATAAATCAATCCTTGTAAGATATCGTAGGGAGTTTGATAACTGCGACTACAGTTATAAAACGAAGGTGGGACCAGTGCTTCTCTATTACTGTCTGCTGTAGAAATGTGTAACACATGGCTTCGGGGTGCAATTCAGGGTGTTGACTCTGGTCTGTGAAGCTCTTTGTGGTTTTGGTCTTGGCTAGATGAGAGCCTGATTCTCTACCAAACTACCAGTGTGCCTGTTAAGATCATTGTTCTCAACAATACCTAGATTTGAATATCTGGGAGAGTTGCTTAGGTACCGGAAATTCTGACATTTAAAAAACCCCCAAAACTTCCAG
Organism: Lepidochelys kempii; assembly: GCF_965140285.1. Lineage (NCBI taxonomy): Eukaryota > Metazoa > Chordata > Testudines > Cheloniidae > Lepidochelys > Lepidochelys kempii. The sequence goes on along the minus strand of NC_136382.1, from coordinate 142,796,732 downwards.
TTCAGAATGAAAAGCTGAAATTAAAAATTTCCCACAAAATGAAAATTCTGAAATATATTGATTCAGGACCATTGAAATGTTGTGTTTAGCTAGTATTGAAATATTTCGTTAAAATTAAACATCATATTTTAAAATATATTTAAATTAATATTTTAATATAAAAGTCCAATTGAAATGAACAAGAATGATACTAACAAAACATTTTGACTTTTTCTTGTTGAAAAATTCTGTTGAAATTGACACGTTCCCACAACATGTTTTGTTTTTCAATGGAACGGCATTCTTTAATGACAAACTGTTTCACTGAAATTTTTTTGACCAGCTCTAATATTTAGGGACTTCAGACAAGGCACTCACTGTGTAGGGCCTGTGATAGGGAGGCTATTTGTCCAGTTACAAACCGGAGAATTCTTTTCTTGGGTGGTTTGTCCCCCACGGTAGGAGACAACACCAGATGTATCAGGGGATGCCATCAGGAAGAGCATGCCGCTCTGCCCGCACCGGTAAGCCCTCACACACGTAGACGACTCGTGCCTCCCCACACTGGTAGAGGGGGAGGGCGGGACAATCTAAAGGGGAGGACAAGGGACTGCCCAACTTGTCTCTTCTGCCCAGAGACTTCTCCTCCCCTCTTCCCGCATCCAGCCTGGGGCTACTGCACTCTCTCCATTCCACATTACCTATGTGGGGGTGGGGTGCTTCGTTCTCCTCCCGCTGCGCCTCCCCCCCGCCCCCCCGCCCCCCCCCCCCCCGGGGCACATTCGGCTGCTTGCCCTGGCAGCCAGGCCCAGGTGGGAAGCAGGACGGAGCCACTTCTTCCATGGCTGAAGCCGGCTGCTCCAGGTGGCTGCTCTGTGCAGCACAGCAGTTTCTCCTTGGAACAGAACACCCCTCTGCGCTCAGCATCTTGGTTCGACCTCTTGGCTCAGAAGTATCCCTCTAGGCTACGGGAGAGGAAAAGTGGGGCAGACAGCCCAAGTTATGAATGAATATGCAATATTACTTAAAATGAAAAAATACTGGGGCAATCAGCTGAGAGGAGGCTGCTGGACTAAAGCACAGCCGTGCAGCAACTCCTTCCTACTGTCCTCTGCCCGAGAAAGCTAGCATGGGGCACACCAGGGCTGGTTAGGGTCACCACTCAGCAGTCACCCACACACCATGGTGTATGTTGTATATGCTGCTCCCCCACTGGTATAAAACGAGGAATAACTACCTGAAAAGTAGTAGGTAAAAGGTGGTAAAAGAAAAATACTTGCCAGTACTGTCCAAAAAATACTAATAAAAAACAAGTCAACGAGAGTTTGGCCTCAGGAGCAACAGAATAAGGACATTGGGCCCTGGTCCAATAATAACACATACTGTGTTTTTCATATTCTAAATACTGTACAAGTAAAACTGCTCACCAGTTTACCATTCTCACTGTATAGATGGGGACACTGAGGCAGAGAGCTGACATAGAGTCTTGCCCATGTCTACATAGCAAATCACTGGCTGAGCCAAGATTAAAACTCATGTCTCCTACTCTCAAATTTGTTCTACTGGACAATTCAGCTACTATTGTTACTTAAGAGGGACTCAAACCAGCATTATATTGATAGGGCAAATAAACTGTTGATGTTTTCACATACACTACAAAAAGAAAACAAAACCTAAAAGAATGTTTCTAGGAAATGGTCTACCTTCATTCTCTCGCCAAAATCAGACAGTTAAAAAGAAATAAAGTTGAAGATGGGATGCTGAAATAGAGCAAATTTTGTTTGTTCAAGCTCCTGATTTCCTATGTGACTGTCTCGTAACTCATTAGGGTCCATCATTGAGCCCCACTCTCTAGTTACTTGAGCACTGGGCCTTTATTCTTAAATCTGCCCCGACAACTGTAAAGGTTTGCAGGATTGGGTCCCTAAACTGTATTTAAGAAAGAAGTTTAAAATTACAGCAACAATATAACTCCGCAAAGTAATTACATTGAATATGGCTAAAGTCATTTTTTTAAACTGCAATGTAGTCAGTGGACCGCACAATTTCAAAATGTGCCAGTTTGCCATGTTCAGCACACCAATGTGGTGACAATGGCACATGTTTTGTTTTGGCCTTTTGGAAACTATAAAATGTCATGGCATCTGCTGATATATTGGAGAGTCAGGTACATTCCTGACTGATTTTCGAGCTCAGAGTTTATGCAAAGTTCCAGTATGCTGAACATTATAGGGGGCAGTATCACTTCTGATTAATGTGCATTATCTTTTTGCTACCATCCTCTTGAATGCATTGAAGCTGATACAATATACTGATGCTCATGCTGATACTTAGCACTTTACATGTTCAAAGCCCTGTACACACATTAACTAATGAATTAACATAAGCCTTCATTTCCATAAAATGGTTTAGTATAATAAGGCATTGTGGAGATTCATTCACCTCCATGGGCTCAGGCCATTGCAGTCTGTGCAACAGTAGTCATTCACTCTCAGTTCTCCACCGCCCATCCCTGGAGCTTCCACCAAAGGTGAGGGCAGCTTTAACTTTGGCCAGGGCTCTGTAGAGTCCATGTCACAATTAGGCTGGTTCTGCTCACTTTTTAGGTTGCAGCAGCTTCTTCTCGGCCTCCTCTGGTGGAGCACGAGTTTAGTTGTGCCAATGCAAATCCCTTTCCTCTGAATGGACTTTCTACCATTGGTGGCTATAACCTGGAGTTCCAGAAATGAATGGGCACATGTATTTTTAAAGTGCCTGTGTGCTCTAGTGTTCTAGGCAGCATTAAAACACTGTCAATTGCAATTGTTTCATTCATAAAAGGCAAAGGCTATGCCATGTTTTGCCCTTTGCTTGCGGTGTCTTGGGCAGATGTTTCCTTTGGCATAGTGATTTAGAATAGTGGGTTTCAAAAATTCAAACTTAAAATAATATATACATTCCTAAAAGTTACAAAGTCCAGAAGCAAATGAATCTTAAATTAGTGGACTAGAAATAGGTCAGGTAAAGTAATGCAGGGATCAGTTCAGCTGATGTGGGTTACATCAAACCTCAGAACCTACGGAGCAGGTTTCCCAGTTGTGGAAAGTCTACCCAGAGAGAATTGTGGTGGTACAAGATACCTACAGGATCCCAGCCCAGCCCTGAAAAGGCATGACCCTGGGGAGATGCATTGACTGATTCAGTGCATTCTCCCAACAGCCTCCACTGCCTCCCATGGACATCCATTAAAGTTACCCTCTCCAGACAGAGCCCCCAGTGAAGGGTGGTTGTACAGATAAAACCTGTTCTCCCTCAGTGGTGAATTTCTCCTGCAGCACAGTAGCCCCTACTGGTGTAGAGCCAGAAAACTGGCCATTGCCTGTGCCATTGTGAGGGTTTATTGAGTCCATAACAAGGCTGCACTGCTTTACTTACAACTCCCTCTTTTCTCATATGGCATTATCAGCTTCTCAGAGCATGCAAGGTAAATCAGTGTCTTTCCTATCACACACTTCCTTGGGCACACAATTAGGCTAAAATGTGGGGAGTTGTGCGGAAGGGTCTTAGGCTTCCATCCTGCAGGTTGCAGAGGGGAGAGGCACACCTCCCATCTAATCCGGGGGGTGGGGGAAGGGTGCTGAGCATTTGCAGCTCTGATTTGTAGACGCCCCTCAGGACCAGGATTGCCGTTGAATTAAACCCTGCTTAACAGTATGGTAGTGATGCCATTGTCCAGGACAATTGTAAACCTGCTACAAGCAAAAGTACAGTCAGATCAGTTGTGCTCCACTGCTCATCTTCCTGGAATGTAAGTAGCACAACACCAAGCTAAGTAGCTTCTAGTGAGTCTCCAGTTTCACTCTCTCTGCAGGATTGAGCTCTTGACAGGTAGATTGTCTGTAGGGACCAATCTGAGGCTGAGCCATTTGTCTTAGAACATCAAATGGAGTTCTGTAAGGTTGTAAGTCTTATGGTGCTGTGTTGTACTCCCTTCCAAAATTATTTAAATTGTATTCATGAACATGAACATTGAGTTTGCATTTGTAAATCTGCTGTAGATTTATGTTTAGAAGTCACGCTTGTTATGTAAACTGAATGAAATTGAATTTTGTGCAAAACTGTGATTAAAAATATGGCAGGAACAAAAGATAAGGCTTCCTAGGAGTGGAGAGATTAGTCAGAGAGTCACTTCTGGTGTTTGCATTTTATAAGTCATGATTTGAAGCTCTCAATTGTTGTAGACATCTCTGTTTTTTGTAGTTAATTTTGAAACTGTGTTAGATAGTTTGTGAAAATTAATGGGATATGGCAATGGAGAAGAGGATGGGGTGAAATGAAAAGATGAGTAAACATGTATTCATGTATGCCAAAAGGTTATTCTGTGTTTGCCAGGTAGCAATAAATGTACTAGAAGCAACAAAGAAAATGCCAATGTAGAAGAACATGGAAATAGCAGAAGAAATAATTCAAAGGTAGTGAATGTCATATGAAACTTCAAGCATAAAAGAAGAAAAGAAATATTAGAGTGATGTTTCAAATATTTTTTTTGAAGAGGGAAGGGAGAAATGGAGAATGAATAGATGGAAGAAGAGGTTGCAAAAGAACATTTTCATATATATATATATATAAAACAAAAGAGGAGGGTAGAAAATAAGAGATGGCATGCATAATGGTTTGACAGAAGAGGTATATGCTGCTAAAAGAGAAACAGAAGCTGACTGTTCACAAAAGAGGATGTCTGACAGATTTGAGAAATAGACTTAAGTTTGCATTGGGAGGGGCCAAGCACAACCTGTGACTAAAGTGTATCAAAAGTGTGTCTACACAGCATGCTTGCTTCGGTATGAGTACGTCGCTTAGGGATGTGAAAAATTCACACCCGTGAGTGACGTCGTTATACCGACCTTAACCTCCCCATGTAGACAGCGCTATGTCAGTGGGAGAGCTTCTGCCTCTCACAAAGTGGTGGTGTTAGCCGATGGGAGAGCTCTCTTCTTTTGGCTTAGAGCATCTCCACCAGTCATGCTACAGCAGTGTAGCTGAATTGGTGCAGCTGTGCTGATGTAAATTTGTAGCGCAGACCTGCTTCTGGATATTTTCAGTTAAAATATCTGGACCAAATTCATTGTTGGTGTACCTGAGGAATTTACTGGAGTTGTACGCTGGATGAATTTATTCCTCTCTTTCGCCTCGTCTGTTCAGTGAATCTCAATATTCCTGCACTTTTCACTCTGGGAGTGTTGGGGAGCCTGCTGATTGATCTACAGTGCCAAAGGTAGTACTGGCAAAGCTGACTCTTTAGAAAAGGCGCACGCTCGGAGTCTCTGCCAGCCAGACGAAATCATCAATTGCTGAAACTACTCATTGGGATGCGCGACTTACTCCAACCCACGTTATCAATCAGCAAGACAAAGCTTGGGAAATATTGAGCAACCTGATATAATTAGAAAAATGAAGAGGCAGCCAGAGCTCAGACTCTGAACAAGTTTATGGAGAAACGCTATTAAATTATCCAAGAACATGATGAAAACAGGGTAAGGAGGACTTGTGGCACCTTAGAGACGAACCAATTTATTTGGGCATAAGCTTTCGTGAGCTACAGCTCACTTCATTGGATGCATTCAGTGGAAAATACAGCGGGGAGATTTATATACACAGAGAACATGAAACAATGGGTTTTACCATACACACTGTAAGGAGAGTGATCAGGTAAGTTGAGCTATTACCAGCAGGAGAGCCCGGGGGGGGGGGGGGGGAAACGACACACCGACCTTTTGTAGTGATAATCAAGGTGGGCCATTTCCAGCAGTTGACAAGAAAGTCTGAGGAACAGTGTGGGGGTGGGGGTGGAATAAACAAGGGGAAATAGTTTTACTTTGTGTAATGACCCATCCACTCCCAGTCTCTCAGTCATTACACAAAGTAAAACTATTTCCCCTTGTTTATTCCACCCCCACCCCCACACTGTTCCTCAGACTTTCTTGTCAACTGCTGGAAATGGCCCACCTTGATTATCACTACAAAAGGTTCCACACACACACACACACACACACCCCCGCTCTCCTGCTGGTAATAGCTCAACTTAAGTGATTACTGTCCTTACAGTTTTCAGAGTAACAGCCGTGTTAGTCTGTATTCGCAAAAAGAAAAGGAGTACTTGTGGCACCTTAGAGACTAACCAATTTATTAGAGCATAAGCTTTCGTGAGCTACAGCTCACTTCCTCAGATGCATCTGAGGAAGTGAGCTGTAGCTCACGAAAGCTTATGCTCTAATAAATTGGTTAGTCTCTAAGGTGCCACAAGTACTCCTTTTCTTTGTCCTTACAGTGTGAATGGTAACACCCATTGTTTCATGTTTTCTGTGTATATAAAATCCCCCTACTGTATTTTCCACTGAATGTATCCGATGAAGTGAGCTGTAGCTCACAAAAGCTTATGCTCAAATAAATTTGTTAGTCTCTAAGGTGCCACAAGTCCTCCTTTTCTTTTTGCGAATACAGACTAACACGGCTGCTACTCTAAAAACAGGGTAGTAGACCTAGAAGTAAAAAAAAAAAAAAAAAAGGGGGGGGGGGGGAGTATTTGCCACATAGCTATCACAAATATTTCCTTCTTTAATTGTAGGAGTAATCCCAGCAGTTTCTTATTTGTTTGGCAACGCTAACTTTTAATGTTGATTAAGCTATTAGATGTTTGGAGAACAGGAAATCAGGAAAATTAAACATGGAGCTGTTGCAGGGAGACTGAGATCAGGTGAAAACAATGAGATCAGAGATGTTGCTGCTTTCATGTAAGTGCTTTCATCCTGACACTGATGGCATTTTTCAGTGAAGGAGAACACTGTGAATAGGGAGAAGGGATGCCAGATTTCATATAGCAGATCAGATGAGGCAATCATTGAAGTACAGTATTAAAATTAGTATTGTAATGTAAATATCGCAAGAAAACTGAGAGCTGTGCAGATGAAGTCAGACATTAGGGTAGGAAAGTTAAAAAAATATTTCTAGCGTTAATAGGAGTTTTTAAATGTTGTGGGAAACAAACCTTTACTGTGTTTACTGTACTGTTAGCATTAATATTTGTTTGTATAGATCCCAGTTAAATAAGATACTTAATCACAGACCTGACCTTAACGCAATGGAAGCTTGATCCAATGCCCAATTAAAAGTGGATTATTCATGTCAGTAGGCTTTGGATCAGGCTCTGAATGAGGATTCCCACTGAATTCACAGTTTACTACCATACTTAAAGTTAGGCCTGTGCTTGATTACCTTCCTGAATGGGAGCCATAGTGCTTAAAGAATGGTAAGTGGTTTACAGGGAAGAATGAAGACAATGTTCCTGCCAGGAAGAGTTTACAATCTAAGGTCCTGATTTTGCAACTGATAGTCCATAGATTGAGGTCAAGGTGCAGGGATCCCTTCCTTCATTTGTCCAGCTACATCTTCTTGGAGCTTCTTTATACTACTGGGCCATAGGACTGTTTAGCCTTAACTTTTTTTTTTTTTTTTTTTTTTTTTTTAGGTACTGCTCCTAGTTATTGCCTAAGAGATTCTTCCATTAAATGTACAGATTATTGTGTCCCACACAGGCTTAAAGAAGGGATAGTTTTTAATCAGAGATTTTCAGTAGAGGCCCAAATCTACAGAACCTTAGTCAGTACAACCATTGAAGTCAATGGGAGTTTTGCATGAGATTTTCAGGGTCATGTGCTCACACAGAGAAAGCATCTCTTTAAATAGGCAATGCAGTGCAAGTAGAAGTGCATCCTTTTCTTTTCATATTGTTAGGCAGTGACGGTGTTAACTTCATTAACTCGTGTGTGTGGAAAGCCGGAAGCCAACTTCTGTGAGGTTAACAACTGAAGATGTCAGCTTTCAGTGTCTATTAAAAACTTAAGGAGACATCCTGATTTTTGTGGGTGACAAATGAGCTCTAGCATACTGACTGCAAGTGCAGGTTGAAAAGGGGACCTGACAGTGTCCAGTCAGATCTATTCAGCAGACACCAAAAGTCTGGTTACTGCGTGCCGGGGAGGCGCTGGGCCATCACCAGCCCCTGCTCAGCCAGGGCTGCCTCCTACCTGAGTCAGGCAGCTGCAGCTCCCAGCCCTGGCTCCGCAGGCAAGTCCCTCCTGACCTGGGGTCAAGAGGGGAGAGGGGAAGAGGTGTGAATGGGGGTGGGCTTTGGGGGCAGGGGTGGGGTGGAGATGGAGCCTCAGGGGGAAGAGGCAGGGCAGGGGGTTCTGGCACTCCTGCTGAAGTGTCCGGTTTTTAAATATTACAAAGTTGGCAACTGTAAGTACCCTACATCTGGCAACCCCATTCAGCTGAATACATCAGGTGCTCCTCTGGTTGGCCGTGCAGCAAGTTAGTGCCTTCCTCAAAACCAGGTGAAAAGCCTGTGTTTTTTCTGAACCTAGTAAAAGTGTAACTTTTGCTCATTTCTTGGGACTGGGAAATGCTTTTCCTCAGCTCTGTGTAAATCATTCTGTGTATTGTATTTCAGTTTGCTGGAAAGGGATTTATAATTTAAGAGTCAAAAGAGTCATTTAAATAATTCCTTGGGGGTATCAGGTTGCTGTAGTGAGCCACTTGAGGTGCAGTTTTGTAGTTGCCCCATAGGAGGTGCCTCTGTTCCATGGAATGGTGCATTTGCACCGCCAGAATCTGAAGGGGAAATCCTGATCCTGCCTCCACAGCCACAAAGGGATGCTTTCAGTCGGAGGATAGCAAACCATACTCATATATTTTGAAATCCCCACACCATTGATTTAATAGTATTGTTCAGCTTAGTTCCCAGGCCATAACAGCAGTCAAAAACCTTTTTTTGGCATCCATGGAGATAATTTCAGCATGACAGGTTTCAGAGTAACAGCCGTGTTAGTCTGTATTCGCAAAAAGAAAAGGAGGACTTGTGGCACCTTAGAGACTAACCCATTTATTTGAGCATAAGCTTTCGTGAGCTACAGCTTATGCTCAGATAAATTGGTTAGTCTCTAAGTGTCACAAGTACTTAATTTCAGCATGGTATGTCATCATGTGAATAATGTATTACATGAAATAATCTCCTTACATCACTAGAGGCTTTGTGTATGTAATAAAGCCTATTTGGTTTATAGCCATCAATCTAGAGAGAACCTAGACCAAACTTTCGGCTCTTACTTTTGCACCACAACTGACTAACAAAATTGACTTCTCTGAAGAACACAGATATGGAGCCTTTCCCAGTTTTATTTGGGCTGCACATCAGAGATTATTTCTGATTTTAAGCTGTAGTGAAATGTTATCTAATAAGAGTCAGGCTGAGTTGATCAGTGAAAGTTTTGCAGTAATCAGTTGTAAAGCCAACAGGGTTGAGTGATTTTCCTGCTTTTAAAGAATGTAGTGCTGATTTAATCTCCTTTATGGTAATATTTTCATTCAGTGTTTCCTCTCGAGCTTCACTGAAGCTTAGGTAATTTAAATCCAATAGGATATTGTTGGTTTTTCTGTGTAGTTTGTTCTAAGGTTAGTTTATCCAAAAAGGAGAAGTATGAACTTTGGTGCTTTGCAGTGTTTCTGAAAACAATCAAGTATCTTTTAAAAGTACCTTTTACATTAGTTTGTACTCTATCTTTGCAGTTGTTTATTCAGCTATTCAATATTCTACTACTTAGTATTCTCCCAGACCTTTTATCAGGCTCATGCTAGTTATCTTTCACAAAACAATCATTATAACTTGGCTTCTGAAACATTATTGCATCTTAAGGCTTTCTTAAGGCTAAGCAATTTTAACATTTTTGTATTAGGATTGTCAGTGTTTTCTTAGTTTGGAGCACAGGTTGGACAAACACCTGTCAAAGATAGTCTACGTGTACTGCAGGGGTGGGCAAACTTTTTGGCCTGAGGACCACATCAGGGTGTGAAATTGTATGGAGGGCCGGGTAGGGAAGGCTGTGCCTCCCCAAACAGCCTGGCCCCCGCACCCTATCCTCCCCCTCCCACTTCCCACCCCCTGACTGCCGCTCTGAGAACCCCTGAGCCATCCAACCCCCCCTGCTCCTTGTCCCCTGACCGCCCCCTCCTGGGACCCCACGCTGCAAACTGCCCCCTGAGGGCCCCAGCCCCTATCCAACCCCCTCTGCTCCCTGTCCCCTGATTGCCCCCCCCCGACCCATATCCACACCCCTGACAGGCCCCCTGGGACTCCCACCCCTATCCAACCCCCCTGCCCTGTTCCCCATCCCCTGACCATTTCTGCCCCCCACCCAAACCTCTGCCCCATCCAACCGCCCCCTGCTCCTTGTCCCCTGACTGGCCTCCAGGACCCCCTGCCCTTTATACAACTCCCCGCCCCCTTACCATGCTGCTCAGAGTGGCAGGAGCTCGCAGCCACACCGCTGCGCTACCCGGCAGGAGCGGCGCACCAGAGCACGGGCAGCACAGTGAGCTGAGGCTGCAGGGGAGGGGGAACAGCGGTGGAGGGGCTGGGGTTTAGCCTCCCTGGCCAGGAGCTCAAGGCCAGGCAGGACGGTCCCGTGGGCCATAGTTTGCCCACCTCTGGTGTACTGGGTCCTGCCTCAATGCAAGGGGCTGGAATTGATTACTTCTCAAGGTCCCTTCCAGCCCTACATTTCTAGGTGTCTGATTTTTACTTTTTCCTAAGGGGGGGGGGGAAGAGATTATGGCTCTATAGTGTGCAGCAGTAGGGTAGTACCCTTTAAATAGTTTGGGATCCTTCTCTAGCGGCACTCAGTGTGTTCTCTGTGTTAGAGGGCTTATTCCTTCACCCACTTACTTCCCTGGTCCTTCTCACATGAACAGAGAGCAACAATACCCGAAGTCCAAAGGTGCAAACAATTCGATGTTTATTGGGGTGAACTTCCAGCAAGCATGATTCCAGTTTCCTTCCTTACTATCCTCCTTCCCAGCTCTGACACCACAGAGCCTTACGCCTGTGTCCCTGTTCCCATTCCTACCCTTAGCCAAACATGATTCCAACTTCCTTACTCCCATTCCCTGTTCCCATTTCCCCCTTTAGCAAAACATGATTCCAATTTTCTTACCCCCATTCCCTGTTCCCATCTCCCCCCCACACACGTGCCCATGCCCACCCCCACTTCCTCATTGACTACAGATTATATAGTAAAACTTGAGTTCTGCTTAGCTATACCTTAACCAATCATTTTCCTGAAATTTAACTAACCAATCCTAACATATTGTAACATGATTATGTAACCAATTATATCCCACCACCTTAATTAGTTTACACCCAGCAAAATTAATTATACAGCAGACAGGAACAATCACAGAACCAGACAGAGATTATACAGACAAACAATAGCAAAGTGGGAACTATAATGACAAAACAATACAGAAGTGAGGATTCCACATCCCAGCTATTAATAAGTGAGTTCTTGCCAGACAGGATGCTATCAAACTAAGTTTCCTTTTACATTTTCTAGGCACTTCCCTTTCTCTGGAGGTGATAGGAATACAATCCTGTCCTGATAGTGCCTAACAGCCCAATAGCACCTTATTTCAATGTGACTAGTTTGGAATGCGAGGATGTGACCGTTCGCTTCCCAGCTTATGGCTGCCTCTGCTGCTTAGCCAAAGGCCTGAGCCTAAGCACAGGGCCACAAACTGTCACAGTAAGAGAAGGCCCTTACACCGGCAGACAGTGATTTTGATTCTTTCTTTTATACCTCTATCACTAGCCAAGCAATAAGAATACACCTAAATTCTTAGAGTATAGGCCTTTACAGACAGACCTGAATATCTATATCCTAACACTCTGTTTTAGCAACTGCCAGTATCCAACTGCACCTGTGTATAGGTAACAAGTCCTTGTGTGTCCTATATATTCAGTAAACATGGTTAATTGAATGCCACCATGTCTGTGTGGTTTCTTCATATTATGTTTGTTTTATAAAGAGAAAAATACATAGCTGTCTTCTCTCAGAATTACCTTCCATAATATGGAAGACAAGACACTGTCTTTGTTTTGACTTAAATATTCTTGTGCTTTATTTATAGTGATGCATTTAAAAGATAGAACACCGAGAACCGTTGATGCCCCGAATTGTTTGCTTTTCCCACAACTGACTCTGGGCTATTTTTCTACACAATCTGCAACCCTCTTTCTCAACTGGGCCCCAGTCCTGCAAAAACTTATGCATGTGCTTCACTTTACATGATGACAGAGACTGCTACTCACAGTGCATAACAGGAAGCATGTGCATATGACTTTGCAGGATCAGGGTTCTGCTTTGTAAGGCCTCTGCTCTTTCAAATTTCTGTTTGAGAGCCATTTCTACTACAGTGCCTGGAAGAAATGAGTCAACAAAGGCGTTTAATTTTTAATGAGAAAATATTTATTTTTGCTTTCGTGTGCCATGCCCTAGCTTTTACCACACACACCCATAACTGTATTGGTCACTCTTGTTCTTCCTCTCCCAGGCCCCTGCTTAATGTTTTGGTACCCCTTCATTGCATCATGTCTGAACTCAGTCTGTAGCTCTTGAGGCAAGGATCAAGTCTTGTTTGTTCTGTGAAACCTTGAGCACACTTTTGGGTGCTGTAAAGTAATTCGTTAGTATCTACCTCTCTAAAGTTAAAATTTCTTTATTAGAGAGGCTAGTACTAAATACACAGATGCCTGCTCCCTCCTTACAATACGCCTTGTGTTTTGAGGATAAAATCTGCTTGACCCAGTTTCTGGACACTTAAAAGTAAGCTGTTCTTGAAGCCTGTCAATGAGAAGTGAGGTCTCTTGGTGTGAAAATCCTCCCTTTCTCATATACCTGCTCAGTGAAGTTGCTAAGTATTTTAGTTTGTTCTCTAGTCTTTGATGTTGGATGTTTTCTGCTTTGGAGGAGGTGGCCCTGGGAACTGTCTGAAAGGTGAAATTTCCAATATAGACTCAAGATCAGGAAATGATCCTCTTTTTTGTTAAAGTTTTATTACCAAAATTCTCTGCATATGGCATTCACCCAAGAGTTCTGAAAGAACTCAAATGTGAAATTGGGGAACTATTAACTATGGTTTGTAACCTGTCCTTTAAATCAGCTACTGTACCCAGTGACTGGAAGATAGCTAATGTAACGTCAGTATTTAAGAAGGGCTCTAGAGGTGATCCTGGTAATTACAGACCGGCAAGTCTAACGTCAGTACCGGGCAATTTAGTTGAAACAATAGTAAAGAATAAAATTATCAGACACGTAGAAGAACATAAATTGTTGTGCAAAAGTCAACATGGTTTCTGTAAAGGGAGATCATGTCTTACTAATCTATTAGAGTTCTTTGAGGGGGTCAACAAACATGTGGACAAGGGGGATCCAGTGGACATAGTGTACTTAGATTTCCAGAAAGCCTTTGACAAGGTCCCTCACCAAAGGCACTTACTTAAATTAAGTTGTCATGGGATAAGAGGGAAGATCCTTTCATGGACTGAGAACTGGTTAAAAGACAGGGAACAAAGGGTATGAATAAATGGTAAATTTTCTGAATGGAGAGGGGTAACTAGTGGTGTTCCCCAAGGGTCAGTCCTAGGACCAATCCTATTCAACCTATTCCTAAATGATCTGGAGAAAGGGGTAAACAGCAAGGTGGCAAAGTTTGCAGATGATACTAAACTGCTCAAGATAGTTAAGACCAAAGCAATCTGTGAAGAACTTCAAAAAGATCTCACAAAACTAAGTGACTGGGCAACAAAATGGCAAATGAAATTTAATGTGGATAAATGTAAAGTAATGCACATTGGAAAAAAATAACCCCAATTATACATACAATATGATGGGGGCTAATTTAGGTACAACTAATCAGGAGAAAGATCTTGGAGTCATCGTGGATAGTTCTCTGAAGACATCCACGCAGTGTGCAGCGGCAGTCAAAAAAGCAAATGGGATGTTAGGAATCATTAAAAAAGGGATAGAGAATAAGACTGAGAATATCTTATTGCCCTTATATAAATCCATGGCATGCCCACATCTTGAATACTGTGTACAGCTGTGGTCCCCTCATCTCAAAAAAAAATATACTGGCATTAGAAAAGGTTCAGAAAAGGGCAACTAAAATGATTAGGGGTTTGGAACGGGTCCCATATGAGGAGAGATTAAAAAGGCTAGGACTTTTCAGCTTGGAAAAGAGGAGACTAAGGGGGGATATGATAGAGGTCTATAAAATCATGAGTGGTGTGGAGAAAGTGAATAAGGAAAAGTTATTTACTTGTTCCCATAATATAAGAACTAGGGCCTCCAAATGAAATGAATGGGCAGCAAGTTTAAAACAAATAAAAGGAAGTAGTTCTTCACTCAGCGCACAGTCAACCTGTGGAACTCCTTGCCTGAGGAGGTTGTGAAGGCTAGGACTATAACAGGGTTTAAAAGAGAACTGGATAAATTCATGGAGGTTAAGTCCATTAATGGCTATTAGCCAGGATGGGTAAGGAATGGTGTCCCTAGCCTCTGTTTGTCAGAGGATGGAGATGGATGGCAGGAGAGAGATCACTAGATCATTATCTGTTAGGTTCACTCCCTCTGGGACACCTGGCATTGGCCACTGTCGGTAGACAGGATACTGGGCTGGATGGACCTTTGGTCTGACCCACTATGGCCATTCTTATGTTCTTATATATACTAGAAAGCAGCAGGGGCAAATCATTTAAATTATTTTGCGCTACTACCAAGTTCTAGCTTTTGTGCCTTTTTTGTGGGGGATTTTGTGAGAGTCAGAACACAGCCATGCCTCTATTATTACACATGGAAAAATAAAGTTGCCCAAGGCAGGACCAGGGTCTGCCAAGCTAGACTCAGACTCGGCCGGAGCCACAGGCTAAGAAAGCAAAATTAAGCAAAGAAACCCTCTCTGGGGTCTCAGGGTTTATTTACAAGTTTTCTTGGTACAGCCAAAATAAAATTCTTTGGCCATCCGCTTCATGTAGCTGATCAGTCTTTACATGCCAAAGCGTATAGTCTGAACAGGGTGCTCTTCTTGTGTCTCCAGGACGCGGTGTCCTGGCTTTCTGGGCAGGCTCTTTAAGGCTCTAAATGTACCAATATTCAGCTTCATTACCTCGAGTGCAGGTAAGAAACCTAAGGTTTGCTCAGTTACCCTCAGCTCAAGGATATGTTTGAGATGGGAGTTGAGAAACCCAGTCTTGAACCCACCGCTGAGTTTAATCCCAAACTCTCCATCCTACTGTTTGGTTTGGAGGGCCCTTCTTTTAGGGGCAACATAAATCATGTCAATCAGGGTCTCCCATGGGACAGTGAAGACTCTGTACATTCCATCATGGTACCCAACCCAGCGCCTTGTAATTGATCATGTTCTTCTTGTGTTAAGTACCGGGTTGCTCCATCCTTGCATCCCATTCTGAGCATGTGTTACTTTTCATGCTGCATGTGATTTAAAAGTAGATCTGTGTAATCAAATGCCATAAACTACATTCACTCCTGTATTTTATGAAATGCAACATGCGTTTAACTTTTTGCTTTCTTTGTAGGTAAGTAGCTGTTTTCCTCCTTTTTGTCAGTCCATTGCTGGTAAGTATATCCTGTATATTACATAAAATTAAATTGATCTGCTATTTTATGTCTTTAAAAGGGCATCATCTATCTAGCCATTAAAAAAGTGGTTTCAGATGATCCACCTGTCTCTAAATTGTTGTAAAATCACATTTCCTACTTTTCAAAGTGTTTCCCCCTAGTTCTTTGTGAAAGGCCCACACAAATAAAAGGAATGAGCCAAGGAGACAGAAAATAGTAGAGCTGATGAAAAAACAATTTTTTTCGGTTTGGTGGCTGAACCAAAAAAAAAAAAAAATCTGTTTCCAATCAAAATGGAAATGTTTTGATTTTTCTCACTGAAACATAAAAAGAAAAAAATGTATGTTTCAGATGGAAGTAAATGTTTCATTTGACCTGAAACAGTTTTATTGTTTTAGGTTTTTGTTTTGTCAGGTTTTGGGTGTTTTTTAAATCTTTAAAAAAAAAAACAAATCTAAATTTCAAAACAAAACGTTGTTTTGAAACAAAAGGTCAAAACATTACATTTTGAAAATGTCAAGCCAGACCATTTTGATGTTTGTGAAATTGTTGTTTTCAGTTTTGAGTCAGCCAAAACTATTTTCTGAATTTAACCCAAAACACATTTTTGGTGAATTAACTATGTAGCAGAAAATTTTCACCCAGCTCTAGGAAACACTGAAATTGACTATTCACAAAGTCGTCAAATGAGATTTCCATCCTTCCTGTTTCCTCTACCGATAGTAATGTTAGAGGTTACTTGTAACTGTAGCACATGAGGATGCCAGACAGGTATGTGTAATCTCCTGGTGTTTCTCCAGAGGTAAAAGTAAGCTGGTACGCCCCGGTACGGTGTACCAGTAAGAGCCAGTGCGCCTTACCGGGACCAGCTTTCCCAGACAGCAATTTAAAGCCCTGGGATAGTGGCGGCCGGGCTGCAGCGAGGATTTAAAGGGCTCCGGAGCTCCAGCCGCTGCTATTGCCCTGGCCCTTTGAATCTCCACCTGAGTGCTGCTGCCGAAACCCTGGGGTAGCTGCGACGGGGCTCTGGCGGGAATTTAAAGGGCCCCGGAGCTCCAGCCCCCGCTACCGCCCCAGCCCTTTAAATCCCCATCGCCGCTACCCCAGGGCTCGGGCAGCAGGGCTCAGGTGGTGATTTAAAGGACCCCAGAGCTCCAGCTGCTGCTACCCCCCCGGGGCCCTTTAAATCCCCGCCTGAGCCCTGCTGCCCGAGCCCTGGGGTAGGGGTGGGGGGCTCTGGTGGTGATTTAAAGGGCCCCGGAGCTCCAGCTGCCGCTACCGCCCCGGGCCTTTAAATCCCCGCCGGAGCCCTGCTGCTGAAGCCCTGGGGTAGCGGCGGCTGGAGCCCGGGGCCCTTTAAATCCCGACAGAGCCTGGCCGCCGCTACCCCAGGGCTCGGCCAGCAGGGCTCAGGTGGGGATTTAAAGGGCTCGGGGCTCCGGCACCCGCTACCACAGCAGAGCCCCAGGTCCTTTAAAGCTCTGCCAGAGCCCCGGGGTAGCGGTGGCAGCCGGGATCCCCCAGGGCTCCTCAGTGATTTAAAGGGCCCAGGGCTCCTTTGCGGTAGTGACAGCTGGAGCTCTGGGCCCTTTAAATCACCCCTGAGCCCCAGGGTTCCCAGCCACCTCTGCAGCTGGTAGCTCGGGAGTGATTTAAAGGGCCCCAGGCTCCCAGCTGCCACTACCGCAGCTGGAGCCCTGGCCCTTTAAATCAAGATTTAAAGGGCCTGGGGATTTAAGGCCCTGCGTCTTCCGGTTAAGGCCATGCCTCTTCTAGTTGAGGCCATGCCCCCTGCTCAGGACTCCGGCATACCGGTAAGTCCTCTAACTTACTTTCACCCGTGTCTCTCTAACATTTAGAAGTATTGTTGCTTGTAGTCTGGGGGGAATTTCTCAGAATCTCCTCTGCTCCTGCTGTGCTCTGACTTGATAGATGACCCTGTATAATAGTAGACTATCCTAAAATAAAACTGATGTCCAATATGTAGCGCTGTCTCACCTGTGTGGATTCTGCATGTCTTTTTTGAATATTGGCCAAGCAATCTTGATAATGAAACATCCATTATCAGCTTTTTCCCCACCACCCAACCCCTAGTCTCTCCAGAGACATGTAACACTTTTTCCTGTTCCCCAAAGGTTTGGAATTTTCTAATTACTGCACATAATATGCTGTTTCTTGTGGTCCCAGCATCATGGTGGGCCCTTTCAGTGCTTTATAGGGATGCTATTTTGCATGTTTGAATGCCTAAAAAAATTCACTGCATTTTATTTTATTATTTTCTCAGGTCCACTGTTTTCTCCTTGAGCATTTTTCTTTGGATTTTTCTGATTCCCACTCAGCTGATTAGACAACTCAATCCTTCTCAAGTCCCCTTCTCAAGTCATGGTGGTCCTTTCTTCCATCTTTTCCGTAGCTCGGACAACATCTGTAAGTTTATAATCTCCTCTATTTCTGGTTCTAGTCTCTCAAATGTATGTGCCAGACCAGTAATTTAAGTAGTTTAATTTTTGATGTTGTGTTGTTGTTGTTGTTTTGATGGGTAGGTGGTAGCAATGTGACCTCTTCCAGAGGTGTTTGTCTCTAGCACTGCCTGTGCTTTGTGATCTTTTGTGGTCTGCCTCTGCATATTTTCACCTGGTTTTGACTCTTGGATCAGCTATGGGTTTCTTCCCAAAGATTTTCATAATTTTTGTGTGTGTGTGTGCAAGAGTGATTTAGGTTTTGCAGTGGGACTTAAAGATTAGCAGAAAGAGAGGGAACAAATGAGAAATTGTGCTCTGCTTTTAGCATGCATTCTCAACTTGGGGATTGTGAATAGTCTTCTTTTTGTATGTCTAGATGGCGGGGAGAGGATCCTGAATGTTTTTCAGTTATAACATTGAGTCTTGCTGCAGATCAGGGTGAGAGCCACCGCCTTACTACATATTAAAGGGCCTTTTGTGGATCTTTTCAGGAGCATTGTTAGGAGAGGGTGATGTGGTACAACTCATGCCGGTATGATGAGACACCCACAAGGACTGGGCTCTTCCCCAGCTAAGCTGATGCTTTCCTTCATTCAAAGCAAGTTACTGTATAGAGGAAAGGCTGGCCTTACCATGAGGTGAACTTAGACGGCTGCCTCAGGTGCCAGACTGTGGGGGGGCGCCACTAGGACCCAGAATATAGAAAATTGTGTCTGTTGCTGGTGCATATGTATTCTCTCTGCTCTAGATGCACAGAGATGGTGCAGTGCTGTGCTGGAGGAAGGAGGGCACAAGAGACATAACAGGCAGGCAGGCGAAAAGGTGAAAGGGAATAACAGAAAGCAGTGGGAGCTGCAGGGAGAGAGAGGAGGAGGAGCCTCTTATGTACCTCTCTAGCACCCCCAGGAGGCTGGACTGATTAACGCCAGCTTCTCAGGGAGCTTCCTGTTTCCTGCTGCTTCCCTGAACCCACTTGAGGAGAACAGGCAGTCAACTGAAGTAGTAGGAACCAGTTAGGCCCTTAAGACGCTGATATCTTCCCTCACGCAGGCCCTGCTACCGGCCTGCTTATTTGTCCCCTTCAGCTGAGTGTTGAGAGCCACTATAGCTGGCACAGAACAGCAGTCATGAGTGAAAGAAGGCAGCATTCAGCAAAAGAAAGAAAGCAAAGGAAGCTTTTCTGTCTAAGCAGGAAGGAGCTCTCCTGAGATACATAGACACACATGTTCACAGTGAGCCTTCCGGCCCCAGTGAGGATGTGAGTGGTGAGGAGATGCCTGATCTTCCAGTTAGTCAGAGTGTAGGTGACCCGGCAGCTACTGCAGCATCCATATCTCCATCTCAAATGGATGTAACCATGCACATTCCTGAAGAAAAGTGTAGATCAGAGAAGAGTGTGGTGGAGGCGCAAGAAACAGCTGCTGCTGAATTTAATTCCTTAAGTCAAGAAGATCCAGGACTGTGGACCCACTTGAGCAGTAGCCTGAGGGACTTCCTTGTACTGCATGGGCCACAGCAAGGGAAAAACTTCATGTTCCCCAAAGACAATGAAAATAGAAGTTTCCATGCAACGCATTACTGGCGTGAAATTCCCAATGGTGACAAAGTGGAGAGGCCATGGCTTATGTACTCAAAAACCCAGAATGCTGCATATTGTTTTTGTTGCAAACTCTTCCAGTCTAATGTTCCAGCCACATTGGGTTCTACAGGAACAAAGGACTGGAAAAATCGGGCTAGAAATCTGGCATGCCATGAGAAGGCAGCAAATCACCAGAGAGCCTTCCATAGGTGGAAAGAGCTTGAGATGAGACGAAGGTTAAAGGCCACCATAGATGATCAGCATCAAGAGAAGATTGCATCAGAGTCTCTTTACTGGCAAAATGTTCTAAAAAGGCTCATTGCCATTGTGAGAATGCTTGCTACCCAAAACCCAGCACTGCGTGGCACTTTAGATCAGCTGTATGTGCCAAACAGTCCTTAAAATTGTGGAGCTGATGGCTGAATTTGATGCTGTACTCCAGGAGCATCTAAGAAGAGTCATCACCCAAGAAACGTACACACACCACTACCTTGGAAAAACAATTCAAAATTAGATTATACAGTTCCTGGCAACAAAAGTCAAACAGAAGATTGTGGCAGATCTGAAGTCAGCAAGATTATTATGTTATTTTTATGTTATTCTGGACTGCACACTTGACATCAGCCATACGGAACAAATTACTTTAATGGTGCGTTTTGTAACAACAACAGAACCTAGGGAAAATGTCCCTGCAATGGTGACTGTCAGAGAGCATTTTCTAGAATTTATTGACATTGATGATACTACAGGAGCTGGTATGACAAATGTGCTTCTTAAAAAGCTGGAAGATACGGGAATTGCGATCGCTGACATGAGAGGTCAGGCCTATGATAATGGTGCCAACCTGAGAGGAAAGAACAGAGGAGTGCAGACATGGATCCGAGAGTTAAACCCTTGAGCTTTTTTTGTCCCATGCAGTTCTCATTCATTGAACTTGGTGGTCAGTGATGCAGCATCAGCTTCTAGTGAGGCTGTTGAATTTTTTAATGTAATTCAAAGCATTTTTCTCTGCATCAACTCATCAATGGCAAATTTTGAAGCAACATCTGGAAATATCCTCTCTGACACTGAAACCACTGAGTGCCTCACAATGGGAAAGTCGAGTGGAGGCGGTAAAGCCTATCAAACACCAAACTGGGAAGATAGATGATGCCATAGTTGCCATTATGGAGGATAATGCTATGACAGGAACTGTTCGTGGGAGAACAGTGGCAGAGGGAAATGGAATCAACAGAAACATACATAACTTCAAATTTCTGTGTGGCTTAGTGTTGTGGCATGGTATACTGTTTGAAATAAATGTTGTAAGGAAGAGACTCCAAGGTGTTGACCTTGATATATCTGGAGCAATGGAACAACTGGAGAAAGCAAAGTCCTACCTACAGTCTTACCGGTCAGATGAGGGATTTCAAAATGTTCTGAAGAGTGCACAGAAGTTGGCAGAGGAACTTCACACTGAAGCTATTTTCCCACCCATTCAAGAATACAAGAGTCACCGAAGAAGAAGACATTTTGATTATGAGGCACAGGATAATCCCATAAGAGACCCAAACAACAATTCAAAGTTGAATTCTTTAGCCAGGTGCTAGATTGTGCAGTACAGTCAGTTGAAGAATGTTTCAGGCACCTCAAGGAGCACAGCAGTATATTTGGGATATTGTATGATATTCCAAAACTCCTCACTATATCTGAAGAAGACCTATACCAGCAATGCAGGGCACTAGAGACAGTGTTGACACTTGATGACATGCGCAATATTGATGCAAGTGATTTAGCTGATGAATTGAAAGCCCTTTCAGGATACATTTCAGCAGGATCAACTCCAAAGGCTGTTCTGGAATATATATGCACAAATAAGATGACAACCTCTTTCCAAATGCTTTTGTTGCTCTGGGCATACTTCTGACACTTCCTGTAACAGTTGCCAGTGGAGAACCAGCTTCTCCAAGCTGAAGTTAATAAAAACACATCTATGCTCCACAGTGACACAGGAGAGGCTGGTTGGTCTTGCAACCATCTCAATAGAGCATGAGCTGGCCCAGACTGTGGACCTTCAGCAGGAAGCAGTTCAAATTTTGCAGCCAAGAAGGCACGGAAAGCACCACTTTGATTATTCAAACAGATAAAAATGCCAGTGTTTACTATGCAGAGAAGAAAAGTTACATTTGCTGTTCAGGCTTTTGAAAGTTAAGTGTTACTTAAAATTTTTGAACAAGGCATTTTAAGTTGTTAGTTCTCCTTTATTGGGGTAGGTAGCGGAGCAGTACCATGAGAGGAGTAGACCAGGAAGAAGGCAGAATTGAGACCTTTCAAAGTTTTGGCCCAAGCGAGAGGACATGGGGGCATCATTTGAGCTCCACACCTGAGGTGCCAAAGTGTTGTGGGCTGGCCCTGTATAGAGGAGTGAGTCTGTCTGTCTGTGTAATAGAGAGGGAATAGTTGGTATAGAGATCTGTATGGTAGAGTACAGATGAAAATAAAGGGAATTCTTTATTGAGGCCACCGGACACACTAGTTCTCTTTGGCTGTCTGGCTTCCAAACTAAGTACTCAAGATCTCAAGTCCTGACCTAGATTGAGAAGGGTTGGCAGGTACATAAATAGCTCTTCTATCTCAGAACATCATCAGCCTTTTTGTATGCATAGGTTACTTGCATAAAATCTAGAAAAAGCTTGTGCTAATTGACTTGAACGTACATTAGTTTAGTAATGACTTTTGTTCACAACTGAATGAGGTTCTGATATATATTTTCAGTACATTATACTTCTTTCTTCCAGGAGAAAGAAATATCAAAGATAGCCCTAGTACTCTTTTGCAGACATTGCTGGTATTATTGCTTTCTCAGAAATATGTTGTGCTCAGTTATGAGCATTTTGTTTTAGAAGCATTATTTTCAGGGGAGCTGTAAAAAAATTATGGTGCCATACACAGGTTCAACAAAACTTCCATTGAGGTATTATTCAGGTGATACCATGGTATGAGACTGAAAGTGTCTCTTCACAGCACAGTTAGCTCAAGTTTTAACTTGAGTGTTACCCCTAACTGGTCTCCCATCCACATGCAAAAATCTCTAGCTCATGTAAAGTGGTTAAACTCGAGTTAGCAGTGTCAACATTGCAGTTCAGGCTCACAAGCCTCGGGAGGTACGTGAGCTTCAGAGCCTGAGCTGCAACATCTATATGGCTATTTTTAGTTTGCTAGCTTGAGCCCGGCTAGCACATGTCTGTGTACCTGGTCTGGGAGTATAGACGTACCCTCAGGTGGGTGAGTTTGTGACAGATTTCTGTTACCAATCTGCCTGAAGCATCAGGTGATTAGGCTGAGTCCGCAGGATTGTTAGGGGAGGAGATGAAAGAGCACACCAAGTGACTAAATTATAAACCTTTATTAAATATTAAAATAACAGTGGAGAGTGCTGGGGGTTCCCCACATCACTCAGGGGAAGGAAGAAAGCGTTAGTGCCCCAAGCCTTAACCCACTTTCATATTCACACACGTACTACACAAGGCTGGCCAAGCCTGGGTGTAACGTAAGAAGAAGAGGGGGAAGGTTGGACGGGAGTTCTGTCCCGTGCATGGATCGTCCAGGGTCCGCTGTTGATCTCCAACTTGCTTCAGCTCTTGGGAGGGTTTTAAGTCCTGGGTTCTTCTGGGGGCGTTTCGTCCAGGGACCTTTGTTCCCCATGCTCTTTACATCACAGTTCAAACCGGCCTTCCATAGCTTCCTCAGCTTTCCCAAAACATATCGGCTTCAGGGCCGTGAGACGGTTATTTTTCCCTCGTTGACCTTGTTGTTTGACTCCTTTTCACGGCCCTTGCAATTTTGTTGAGCAACTCTCTTTTCTCACAGCTGGTCGGGGGGGGAGGGTGGTGGACTCCCCCCCTTCTTTCTTGGCAGGTAGCATAGTGTGTGCAATGGCCTTGGGCTGGAGTCAGCTCCTTATCTTCTTTTTTAGCTGGAACATCAAGTTAACCTGTTCTTTTCTCCTTTCCTCCCCCTCCGGCCTTTCACCGCCTATAAACAAACCTTTCGTTCCAAATTCATACCTTTAACCCTTCCCGAAATTTTTTCCAATACATACAAAAGCGTTAGCAACATATGAGGCGGGTGTTTACCCAGGGGACCCACTGGGCAGGGCAGCTATATTGTGACAAGTTGAAACTTGACTGCTCAAGTGATGCTAATGCTCGAACTAGTGATGCAATGGGGACGCAGTAGCTCAAATTACAGTAAATCCTTGGCAGCTAATCCAATCCAATCCAATGCTTAATTTGTAATGAAAGAGACGCTCAAGCAATTTTTTTACATTCATAAATAAGGCTACGATTATGTCATAGAGGTCAGGGAAGTCACGGAATCTGCCAGCCTCCCCGCAGCTCCCAAACCCTGCCCTGGTTGGGGGGACTCCACAGCTGCCCAGCTGCAACAGATGGCAGGGGGACCCTCTTCAGCTGCCCAGCCATGTTGGGGAATGCCCCTGCAGCTCCCAGCTGTGGAAGGGGAACCCCACAGCAGCTCAGCCCCCATAGGCGGGAGGACCCCGGAGCTTCCACTTGCCACAGGTGGTGGAGACCCCCCAAGAGCTCCCTGCTGCTGTCCATGGCAGGGCTCTCTCAGAGCTGCTCAGCCACTGCACAGGGGGGACCCCAGAACTCCCACTCACCGCAGTGGTGGGGGACCCCAGAGCCTCAGCAGCAGTCGGTGCTGAACCTGCCTCCCCATTCTGTCAGGGATATTTTTGGTGAAAGTCAGGGTCAGGTCACGGGCTTCCGTGAATTTTTGTTTATGGCTCATAACCTGTCCATGACTTTTACTAAAAATATCCATGATAAAAACTTAGCCTTACTCATGAGTTAAGCTGGTCTCCTCAAATTGGCCACTGTTTCCCATTATTCTGGATTGAGGCACTAGGATGCCCTTAGCAGAGATGGTAAATTGTGTTCGTCCACCCACTGCTCCTCACAGTGCTTCCTAGTCTCTTGACAGTATGGGTTATCACCATCTTGCCTGAGGGCAACTTGGCATTACCGGAATCAATGGAAAGCTGTGACCATCTTTGCTTTAATGGTACAACTTCATGCTCTATATACCTTAGCTATTCTATCTTTGATCAGTATGAGATCTTAATTTGGGACCATCTTTTTGTTCCATGTTTGCGAAGCGCTTAGCATAGTGGGGTCCTGGTCCATGACTAGGCTCCTAGGCACTATGGTAATGCAAATAATAAATAATGACAACAATAATAAATAATAGGCCCTGCTGCCCCAGTACTCTTCATTCTCAAAACGGCATAAAAGCAACATGATCAGGAATATGGCTTTACATTTTCCCAAGTGCACTGTCAATATTGTTTTCATCGTAATTGGTTACATTAAATATTGAATTTCAGTGGAAATAATTATATATTTTTTCCCTTCCAGTAGCTGTGTATTTTCTCCCTGACATGGGCAATCAAAATTCAGGCCTTAATTTTGAACTCCTGTCTGCTCACTAGGATTCACTAGGATTCACTCTGATATAGCAGCAAAACCCAAAGCAGGATGCTTCCATAAAAATCATTACACTGGATCAGTGCATCCCCATTCAGGCCTCATCTCAGTAAAGCAGCTAGATTATGAACTTATTAAAATAATAATAAAAAAAGCTGCTCATCTTTGTCTCCCTCATTATTTTAATATGTTTCAGTCACATTCCGGACCTAATAACCCCTTTGCTGCTGAAGGTAATTGTAGTTTCTTGTGCTGAAGAAGGAATTCTGTGATTTTTTTTAAAAATGGTTTCCCCAGTTATATCGCTGTGATTCTCTTCTCTTAGAAGTACCCTAGGCCAGTGGTTCTTAACCACGGGTACACGTACCCCTGGGGGTACACAGAGGTCTTCCAGGGGGTACATCAATTCATCTAGATATTTGCCTACTTTTACAACAGGCTACATAAAAAGCCCTAGCGAAGTCAGTATAAACTAAAATTTCATACAGCCAATGACTTGTTTATCTTGTCCTATATACTATACACTGAAATGTAAGAACAATATTTATATTCCAATTGATTTATAATTATATGGTAAAAAACAGAAAGTAAACAATTTTTCAGTAATAGTGTGCTGTGCCACTTCTGTATTTTTATGTCTGATTTTGTAAGTGAGCAGTTTTTAAGTGAAGTGAAACTTGGGGGTCCACAAGACAAATCACACTCCTGAAAGGGGTACAGTCATCTGGAAAGGTTGAGAGCCACTGCCCTAGGCAAACTGTATGTTCTTATGTATTCTTAAATGGCACTCATGTTTTGTGGATATTGGATTGCCTAACTGTAGCCAAATGGATTTTTTTACCTGCTGTTATTTACAGGATTGTCCCCCTCCCCCTTGAATAATTGCTGTGAATAAAAATATCTTAAGTAGGAAGCTTTATGTCGTAAGCTCTCATTAGAGAGCTATAGCTCACGACCGTGCTAGAGAAAATATTGAGCGCTGCTGCATTGTGGAACCCCACCCGTAGGGGCTGAGGTACACTGCTTTTTGTCTGTTATGTAGCATGGTTTTCTGCAATGTGTTTCATAATCATGTAATTGGCTTCCCCGATCCCACTGGCAGGGTTGAAGGTGGGTGTGGTTTGAGGGAGGGGCTGGGAGAATGAGACCTGAAACAGAATTCTTGTGGTAGATGGCGCCCCCTGTTGCCAGCTCTAGGAGAGCAAGTGCTGCTGTTTTATGGCTGTGGCTGCATTGAAAGAGGTAAGGTCTTTAGACAATGTGTTCTCAGCTACTTATTTCCACATCTGTGGGTGGGCTCCATGCTCCAGAGGCCTTCTGGTAGTAACAGTGATGTCAAAGAATTCTGCATTCCAGAGTGTCATAGAAGAACAAAGTCTACCCTTCGCTACTTCAGGCAAGCTGAAATAAATAAAAACAGAATACTGCCCCCTCTTCTCTTTGTTGTTTGGGTCTTTCAACCTACAGGAATACATTTAATGGGTTTTTTAAAAATGAAGTTCACCTTTAATAAATATGGCCTCAATCCCATTGCCAACTACTGTAGTTTAAATGAATTAATTATATTTCACAGACATGAGTATAAAATTATACGGTATTTTCCCAAAATTTGTACAAAGCCACTCTGACAGTAGAGCTGTGAAATAAACTGGATTTCAATTATAATCCGTCCCCCCACAAGAGCATTTTCTGTTGCCAGTTGACATTTGGATGGTGTCTCTAAGGGCCAAATTCACTACTGGCATACTGTATGTATATGAAACACATATATACCTTATCAATTTTTTCAGTGCTACAGTATTATATAGATGGTTTCCAAGGTGTCCTATTATGCACCCAGTTTTGACCCTACAGTTAAGGTTCCAACCATTCTTCCATTTTAAGCTCTCAGTTTCACTCAGCTTTCTTAAAGAAGAAGAAGAAGATCAGGAACTAAACACTTTTGTTCTGAAAATTTCAATTCCTAAGTCTCAGACCAGATGATTATTTTGTTTTATTTTTTATTTTTTGGTGAGAACTTCAGGGAAGTGATCAAAGCCTTTTGAAAGTATAAACTATGGAAATTTGACAAGCTTTTGGCTTTTAGAAATCATGTCTAGCATTGGTTTGAATATTTCCTTATGATCTGGTGTCCTGCCAACATTAAAATTGTTTCTGAGTTGTATGAATACGAAATCTCATCCCAAATAGAGAACAGCAATTTTCCCTCCATTTTTATATTACCCGACAAACAAAATCTCCACATTTCTGAGGGAGAGAGGGAAGAGGATGAATTTGGTGCTGGTGAAAGGCACGCAGACAGGCCTATAGTAAAATGCCCTGTTTATCCGCAGAGCAGGTACCACCATGGGCAACGCCAGTGAAGGCTCTGTCCCCCATTGCTGTAACAATATGCTTCAAGAACCCTGACCTGGAAGGGCCACAGCTAGAAGTAAGAGGATGTTTTGGTCTCTGTGACTTTCATTCCTTGGCCTATCTGCAGACACTGGCAACAAAGTTTCCAGTTAGTGCCAACTATGATGGTGGTTTGTGCAATGTTGGATACTTGTCTGCTTGGGACAGTGTGGAGACTACCAAGAATATTGCATATAGAACAGCAACTGGATGAGAACGATACCTATCGATCACTGCCAAACCGGGCTGGATTCTAATCAGCAACCTATGGGTGAATTACTATTTCCCATGATGCTTTCCCTGAGCTATCTATTCTTCCTAAGTCTTTGAAAATAACCACTTAAACATATCTTCCAAGCTGAAAATGCTTGTTACATAAAAGTTACAACCTACAACCAACATATATGACCTATGTCATGGCAACTGTCTGTCTCAAAAGACCGTGGTGTAAGCGCCAAAGCAGCTCAGTGTGTCACGCTGAAGCATCGCAAGTAGCTGAAAAGTCCAATTCTTGAGTGACAATTCTTACCACAAATAGTGCAGGTGTAAGGCCCTGGGCCAGAAGATGAAGCCAGGGCGCTACTAGCTCTTAAGGCTTGCTGCTCTTTCTTCTTCACTCTCAACCCTCTTTCGCTCCTTGGTGCAGCGCAGCCCTCCAGTGTGGCCAGTTGCTGGCTGCATCTTCCCAGCTTGCAGGATCGATGCTGAAAGCTTTCAAGTCCCTCTTGTAAACATCCTTGAATATATATACTCCAGAACATAGTTTGCAGTGATCATGCTGACAGGTCCTTAATCCTGTATGCATACTCTAACAATAATACCATAAGGTATTTTTAAACTGAAACTGACTTTATATAGTGCAGAGGAAACTAAAAATTCAACTTACAATTTAAATCAAATGTTCTACTTTTAAAAATTGTATTTCGTGTGGCTGCAACAAAACGCAAATTACATTCATGCAGTGATCCTCCAGGCATATTGCCATGGGGTTCATGCTGAGAAACTGGCATTTCTTAAGCCTGAATGCCCTCAAAATGCCCACACACTCGCTGTGACCGTATGGCTTTTGGTGACCTATTACTTGACAGAGTCAAAACAGGCTGTCAGCACAGTCCAGAACACAGTGACTGACCTATGTGTCTGGAGCTGTAGAGTCGCATGCATACACTACTACTCTGTAGTGACAGAGAGTACTATGCTGTTACATGTTTGCATCTTCCTGCAGCGGGGGGATAGGTCATTGCTGGGGATTACACAGTGGGAGTGTTCATACCCAGATTTATAAACCAAGAACAATCACTACTGGGAACTCTATAAACCTGTGGTAGGATTTTTCCCCAATCTAATTGGTTAATGATGTTCCTGCAGTCATTAATCAGTATCCTAGTAATGCTCCAATGCAAGAGGTATGTACATCTCTTTCTTCAGGTGCAGTGTGCTGAGCACCACAGGAGGTGCTGTGCACACATGCAGAGTCTCTCGTGCAGACCCAGGGATTCAAGCCCTAAAGCCAAAATGACCTGATTAGAGTGCTGGTTAGGGCCAGTGGTGAGTAAGCCTTGTACCATCATCTCCTCCCAGATGAGCATGAATCCCCAGGAAAGACTGTGTAGCTTAGTGCTGTTGTTTAATTGTAGCTCAGTGTCTTAGAGTTTTCTGTACTTTTGAACACGAAGTAAGTCTACTGTGCGTATTTCAGTCATTCCGCTCAAGACATTATCCAGCGTTTGAGGACCTTTCCATACAGGAATGGAGGATATTTGAGTAACATTGTGTTATCCATTTGGCACATTATTTCTGGAAAAAGGCCAGTATTGAATTCTACAGGAGAGTGTCATGATGTGGCTAGGACTACAAGCGCTAACTCTGAATGGCAGTACTAGAGAGGCTGTTAGTAAATGAGAGAAGAAAATTGACAGGAAAAACATTAATAAAATTACCAGAGATGAACATACTTAAGAAGGGCATTCATAGTTCAGAGCAGGATTGTATTCCCAAAGAAACATATTAAAGATGTGTTTAAAACACCTAGTTCTGGGACATTGTCATTCAGATTGGTAGTGAGGGTTCTGTAGCTTAATAACAATAATACATAGGATCATAGAATCGTAGACTTTAACGTCAGAAGGGACCATTATGATCATCTAGTCTGACCTGCACAACCCAGGCCACAGAATCTCCCCCACCCACTCCTGTAACAAACCTCTAACCTATGTCTGAGCTACTGAAGTCCTCAAATCGTGGTTTAAAGACTTTGAGGTGAAGAGAATCCTCCAGCAAGTGACCTGTGCCCCATGCCACCGAGGAAGGCGAACCCCCCCAAGGGCCTTGCCAATCTGCCTTGGAGAAAAATTCCTTCCCGACCCCAAATATGGTGATTAGCTAAACCCTGAGCACGTGGGCAAGACTCACCAGCCAGCCACCAAGGAAAGAATTCTCTATAGTAACTCAGATCCCACCCCATCTAAGATTCCATCACAGGCCATTGGGCATATCTATCGCTAATAGTTGAAGATCAATTAATTGCCAAAATTAGATTATCCCATCATATCATCCTTTCCATAAGCTTAATAGCACTTGTCATCAGTAGATCTCAGTATCATTATCACCATTTCACAGATGGAGAAACAGAGCAGTGAAGTGACTTGTCCAAGGTTATCCACAGCAGACCAGTAACAGAGCCAGGAACATAACCTAGTGCCACTCCAGTGTTCTATCCACTAGTCCACGCTGTAGGGTAAGAAGCAGCAAGGAGCTCCTATGACTCAGGACATTCACTGGGAGGAACTGAACTTCACAATGACTCCTGGAGCTCTTCAGCATGCAGAGGTAGCATACCCGCTGTTGCACTCTTTAGGAGGTTGCAGTACGAAATGCTCTGTTGGCTTCGTATGGTGCGGGGAGAGAACTACGGCCCCACCTCTTTCCCATCTTCCTTGGGGTGGCTATAGGGGGATTGCTAGCAAAGGTTTCTTGCAGTCGTGCAAGTTCACGCATTAGCCAACCCTGTGTATTGAACAAGTTAAATAATTTAGGTTTCAGAGTAGCAGCCGTGTTAGTCTGTATTCGCAAAAAGAAAAGGAGTACTTGTGGCACTGGTTAGTCTCTAAGGTGCCACAAGTACTCCTTTTCTTTTTAAATAATTTACAGTGTCCAAATGCTGCTGCGTGTAAAGCATCTACATTTTCTTGAATATCATTGTTTGTGTATTAGTAAGCCCATTTTGTGTTCACTGTTTACTAGCTAGTTTATTTTTAATGATTCATGTCTGCTCAATAAATGTTGGCCCTGATCCTGCAAACACTCAGGTGTGGAGTTTCTTCACACTGGTGATAGTCCTCTTGAATTAGTGGGGCTAATCTTATGCATAAAGTTGCTCACATGTGTAAATTTTGTAGGATTGGGGCCTAAATGAACAGTATATATTGGAACCCTAGTTGGAAATTAGGTAGTTACTTCTAAGTAGGATTTTTTTAACATCAGATCACACCATTGTCATTGTCAACTTCCTTCATTTGGCAAAGTTCCTCTGTCTACTAGGGGTTCTATTTTTGTGTCTGGAATGCACCACTGACTCCAAGCTGGAGGAGAGGTGATAAGACAGTTCAAGGAAGCTCACATAGCTTTTAGTCAGGAATACAAGTCAAAGGGTTCACCCAGCTTCTTGCTGCTTGAAGATTCACATGGTTTCCTAGCCATGCATCAGCCTTTGCTTCACTACTCCGCTGTTCAGGTTCAGATTTAGACAGCTGATGACTCTGGAATAATGTGGAAGACGGCTCCAGGCAGCTCTTACTCACTTCTGCTGGGTTCAGCCTGAAAGTGTATTTTACAGAGCTTTCTTCAGATTTTGAGAGGGCTGTCCGAGAATGTGAGAGTGGCAGGTGCGGTTAGAAGGGATGGAGGGGAAGCACAACCACTCTTTCCAGTAGGTCTGAACACCAGATTGCTGTTCAGTTTATCCTTATTTTTTAAGCTCCAGGTTTTTGAACTGTGTTCTCTACAGTGTCCAGTAGATGGCAATGATGTATTAAAAATGCTGCTTAATCTGTTTTTTGACTGGAGGAACTGCTGCTCCAATTCCAAACACATAACTACAGTAGACTGCCAGGCTTGGTGCCCTTCACTGCATCATTTTCCTCTACTTTTTGGCATTTCTAACACATGTAACTTTTTAACTGTGTTTTATCTCTATAATTGTTTGGCCTGTGTTTTACAGGAAGTCAGGCTGAATGATCACAGTAGGGTGACAAAGGGTCCAGTTTTCGACCAGAACACCTGGTTGATAGGGGATCCCGATGCTGACTGGGCTGTTGACTGTCCGGTTGGCAGCTCTGCATAGCGGACCTGGCAGGCTCCCTGCTAACCTCCATACCACGCGGCTCCCAGGAAGCCACCAGCATGTCCGGCTCCTAGGTTTAGGGTGATCATCACAGAAGTCCCTTTTGGGCTTAAAATCTAGCTACTGCCATTTTCTTATATATTGAAACAATCACTAGGACCAAGTCCCAACACTAGAATAAAATAGGCAAAATTGCCATGACTCTGAGAACTCCTGAACTAAAGAGAAATTTCAAATATATGAACCCAGCATTCATTACCTCGAACTTGACAACTCTTAAGATTTTTATCATGAGTCTTGCAATATTTGGTGAGTTTTATTAGTTTCTCATGATAAATTGTTGGCATCAGTGTTACAATTTTTCCCCTATTCAAAATGGCCACCATTTCCCATTACTTTAGTGGAACTGAAGGCACAGAATGACTTCAATAAAGGCACCTAGTTCTGTATTTAGGCACCTAAATAAACAACATAATTTTTAGAGGAGGTGGGCACTTGCAATTCCCATTTCCATTAATTCTTACGCACCGAGAAAAGTAGCCCAATTTTCATTTAAGTAAGTGCCCAGTCTTTAAGCACACAAATCTGCAAATATCAGTTTAATGGTTTATCAGTTTAAATAGTGACTATTTAAAAATGTGCTTATCTTAAGGTTTTTCTATAGACCCTATCACCAGAGTATCTAAATAAGCAATTGCATATGAGATTGAATTTTTAGATTGGCATTATTGATTTGCTAACCCATAATACCTACTCTGGAACTGTTATAATCTTATCTAATAAAACATATTCATGCAGACGTGTATATGTATAGACTTTTTAAAATAAGTATTATTGACCTGGCAGACTGTAAGGACATCTTCAGAGCTGATGAAGTTTATTTTGTCAGTGTAGCTATTATAAAGGTAAATTGAAGGGGGACGGACGGACAGTAATTCCTTTGTAAATTAAGCATAATCACTAGAAGAACAGACCCTAATTTTGTGAGTTTAAAGCTCATTATACGCTTTTGTGGGGGAACAATTACTGTGCCTGTAAATTAGCTGCTTCTCCTAATGAAATAACTGGGCAATTTTTTTTAGCTTTGTCTGATAAGAATAGGAATTATATTGGCAGTGGAAGGTGGAATCATGCTATTCTTGCTGGCGTTTTTCCCAGTTGTAAAAGAAAATATAACTGTGAGCACATTTTGATTCAGATTCATCTCAGTCTCTAATAAAAGCATCTTTTGTCTTGGTGTTTTTTCAGCTCCTCTTTTCCACCTCTTTCATTAGAGCTTAAATAAAGACTGCTCCACTAGCCTGTCTTGTGGGCTTCTGACAGAAATTCTCTGGGGGCATGTGGGTTTCTCAAACAATGAAGCATCATTACACTCATCGTTCCTGAAGATGCAGCATTTTACCTGAGAGTTATGTTCTGGGGGGAGGAAATGGCTGATTTCACCCTATTAATTTTCCCCAAAAACATCCCTGGGCTTTGCAAAGGCAAATGTATCTGCAATAGAAATCTTCTGTGCAGATCTAGTTTTAACCTGAGCATCCTGACATATGACTTTAGCTGAAACCAAATACCTGATATTTTAAGTACCTTGGATGCAGCTACCACCAACATAAGTGGCAAAATAGGAAGTAATTGTTCCTGAACAGATTGTCCTGTGCCAACCAGCAACACCTTCATGTGCAAATTAACCAGACAACATGGTGCATATAATTCTGCAAATGACACACAACCGTCTGCTGAGCCAGTTGTCGTTATTATGCTTCAGCAGTTAAAAGCAGAGCTCTGTAGACCTGAAACTTGACTTGAAAATAATTTTAAGATTGCCTAAAATAATTGCAAATTTTTTTTTTTTACTGGTAACAATGCAATACGTAGGTCTGGCATTTTGCAACCTATTTTCCGACTCTTTAGTTTACAGTCTCCATTTTAAAAAAATGTATGGTAAAAGCATCCCAAATAGATGTCACTAGTGTGGTGGGAATGAGCCTGTGGTATTAAAAAATGTCCAGAGGGCAACCTCCCCCATCATGTTTTATTTTTAAAACCTCATGATTTTTAAGCCAATCTCAGGATTTTGGAACACATGATTCATGATTTTTGAATGCGTGGGGTTGGCAGTACTGACAAAGTGAGGAGCACATGAAAAGACCTCATTCCTAAACAAGTAGGGATATCTAATAGGACTGTTTGGGATATTTTTAAAATTATTTCTTTAAAAGGTTTTATTTAATTTTTTAAATTTTTGTACAGCAATTTTTGGTTTTCAGCAACAGAAGTTTTAGTTTAAACCTTTTTTTAAAAAAAATCACATTGCGGGGTTTCCATGGAAGTGGAAAACCTGAAAATTTTCAACAATAATGATTTTTTTCTTATGAAATTTTCTATGTAGTGGAAAATCATTTTTAATTAAAAACAATTTCAGTGGAATAATTTTGACCAGCTCTGATGAATATCTGAGATCCCAGATGATGGTCCCAGTTAATTATCTTGTTAGGGCTATAATTTTAGATTAAATGTTTATAATGAACTTCATGCATTAAGACTGTATTGTTATTGTTTAGATATTAATTATATATCCTCAAGGACCACATTTTTGCTCCTCTCTTCCTTTGGTACGTATGTTAATAAATTTAATGTCCTAGTGACTGCACTCCTAAAAGTTCCCTACTTCTACCCCGGCCACTATCATCTCCTAGCCTTTCAGACCCTGGGCAAAGAGCCACTTTGGTTTCAGATAGGAACATTAACTGAGCAATGCTATAAACCAAGTGGCTAGTATTCAGAAATGTCAGCTAAGTGAATGGATACCTTGAGTTCCATTTTATAGTACATCTTCATTGCTCAGTAGTAATAATGTGTAATGTGCCTTGAGGTCTTATGCAAGTGTATTAAAATTAGTGAAAGGTTAAATGGGTTTGTGTTAAGTTTGATCGATTTGAAAGTTTCCATAACCATGCACGAGCTTTCCTCAGCAGTTAGAAGCAGCTGGTGAAATTCTGTTTTTGATCAGTATTTCTTGGTTAGAATGCTGGAGAAAGCCATCAACAATGGTCTTACCCAGGAAGCGTCCTAATTGCTCTCTATGCTAACAATTTTGAAGCAGTTTTCTTTCCAAATGATTTTTTTTTGTCTAAATGACTAAATTTCTGCAAAACAGGTTGCTTTTGATGAATCAGCATATTCCTACAGAAATACGTGATGGTGGAAAATTTTCCGACCAGCTCTCCTATCTTTGGACATTTGGCCCTATCCGGGCTCATCCTTCTTGTTTCTTAAAGAGACCGTTGTAAAAATTAAAATTTTTGTAACAGGTATTTTGACAAAGTAGTAAAAATATAAGCTCCTGTGATGTGATCTTCTGGGAATTATGAATTCACACTGCTCAGTCCACCAACATCCTCCTCCTTAGGACTGGACCAAGTGTGAATGGATGGCATCAAAAGTGTAAAGAAAGTTCCTGGGTTTTTACTTTTTACACAAAGTGAGGCAGCCCAGCGTTCCTGTTTAATTCTAATGCCTAGAATATTAAGCATTCCCTATGGATCTGAGGGCAGTTATCGACTTGGCTGCCAGTGACGCAAGAGCACGGTGTGTGTCGTCCGTCGTTCTCCCCCCCCCCCGAATCTCTTTAAAAGCTACAGCTTTTTCTAAAGGTCTCTCTTTTTCAAAAGCTGTTAGTTATGCAAAACAGACGATTAGTGTTGGTGCTGTGAAAAAATGCCAGTTAAGAAGAAGTGTGTAGATTACAAATCAGTGTCAGCTAATTAAGTTATGATGTGCTCTTACCATTAGTGGAGCCAGAGAAAGGCGGGGGGGGGGGGGTGGAGGGAAAATAAAAAAAATAAGAAAATTGTTGCAACGCTCTCTGAGATGGAGAGTACATTACACCATCTCTACTTTGAGAATTAGGAGGAATAAATTAATAGTTACCTTGTTAAGGTACATTATGGTAAGTCTGTTATTATGTTCTTCCAGGATATAATTAATCACTTGGAGCTGCATATGTTATAGACATAACGGTACAGTAGTAGCATTTCATTAAAAACTAGTTCAATAATAATGGGTCAATCAAACTGTCATTGTCTCTAAAAGACGTTTAGAAGCTAAACACACATTGTTTAAAGTCATTGGCTTTTTGCATCAATAATCTGACTTGAATTGAAATGATGCTGCTAGCCTAGTAATTTAGTATTGCTGCCATTTCTGAAACCTTGTTTTGAGAACAGATGCTGATCCAAGACCCTGAATTGGAGGGGGAGGAGGCTGAGTGGATTGCAGTGGCAGTGTAATATATTCAATCTTCAAAGAGGGGCGGAGAGGCATACAAATTGCACCTTCAGCAGTATTCTGGCCGAGGCTTGATGCAGCACTAAGGTTAGCTCACCAGGGAAGCTGTAACAGTTGCCTTTCTGACCAGCAGTTTCATGTTGTGCTGAGGTGGCTGCAAAGAGAAAAGGAGGATGGTTAGAAATTGCAAAATCAGAGCAGAAAAAAAGCTACATTCCTTCTCCATAGCAAAGGAGTCTTTGTTTACTGAACTGCCTGCTTTTGGAAGCACAAATGTGGGACACTGGAAACTAAACGTGGTAGGGTTTGTATTAATTTATTTGGCTGTATGAGCAGCTAGATGTCAGTGTTGTTATTTAGATTACAGCTTTACCAAGACACCTGTAAGTCACTGGTTCAAACACAGCTCAGGCTGGTAGTGTCCAAAAGTTTTTGCTGTCTTAGTTGTTTACTGGCTTGTGCAAAATAGATTGTTGGTCTTAGTTACATTGCTATTGAAGAGGAGTCTAATTAGCATAAAAACACCAACACCACACCAGTTGTCATTAATTGGTGATCTTTTCTGTGCTACTGCTACGTTCAGTTGGGACTATAACGTCTGCACTGTTCTATCAACCTAGAACCAAATCCTACCTGCAGAAAAGAGAGAAAGAAGGGGAGTCAACAAAATGATCATATGAAGATACTGTGTTTGTAACTAATTTCTACTGATCCATTAGACAGTGAGATAAATCCAGTGGCCAAATTCTGACCTGACTTACTCCATGTGCAGTCCCAAAATCTTACCTGAGGTGTAAATAAGGCCAGAATTTAGCCAAATGTCTGGCCTTGAGGACTGCATGAACTGCACTACAGTTTCTTATTCCCATCCATTCACAGTTTTAACAGAAGACTATTATTGACCGTCCTTAATTTCAAGCCCAAGAAATGCATTTCTATTTTGATTTGTTTTCAGAGTTTAGCAGTGCTTCAAAACTCAATCTTTTGAAGTGGGACTGTTCCCTAATTAAAAGACAAAAATACCCAGGTTCCAGAAGAGGCTTAACATATCTTTGAGGCTTGGAGAGGAAGGAAAGGGATTAAAAGATAGCAGAGACTGTGGATGAAATAAGTAATAAATTAAAGGTTTTTTTCTGGTTGCTGAAAGGAATTTGCAGCCAGTCTTGTATCCTTTACTCATGAATTATTCTTACTCACACAAGCAGTCCCACTGACCTGAGGACAGGGCCCTTCAGCTGTCCTGGCAGTGCTTGGAATGAATGAGTGAAGGAATGAATGGGGAACATGTCTTGTGTAGCCTGATCCTATTATTTTAATTTTGTATTAAAGTTTAAGTAAATGTTCTGTAATCAGTCTTTGCTATTATAGGTTGTCATCGTGGGGCTGTAACAATTAAAGTAAGAAAAATAGAATTTTTGGGAGAAAAACTACAGATAGCTGATCTAGGGTTTATTTTTTTTCTTAAATATGATTTACTGCTCTGTGAAGAGAATTAAGAATCCTATTTTATACTGAAACATGCTATTAATGTGCAAATATAAAACCTCAGCAGTTTTTTTTATTGAAAGTTATAAATTCTCAGCTGCTCTTGGAATAAAAAAATTAATGAAGGCAACATTCCCTCCCCCATCATTGTGCTTGGAGCATTGTCACATTTTGAAATTAGCAAAATAGAACCTTATTCTAGCAAGGATGGCTCAGATTTATTCTTCAGTTTCACCGAGTCCAGCACAAAAGAAAAATCAATCATAAAGCTTAGATTCTGACTGCTGATGCCAGAGATTGTTGTGCACCATATCAGTATCAGTCATGACTACAACAGAAAAACAACTTCTGTATAGCTTTAGGGCCAAAAGGAACAAACTGAGGTTATTACAGTTGGGGAATTATGACAAGTTTTATTTTAACTTCAGTTATAGTGTTGTCTGAAAGTATTTGCATATTAAAGGGACATTAAGGACAGGTATTCAAAGATAGGTATGTGTAATTGTAGACAAACATTTGTGCATAGCTAGCTTATGTGTTCAATTCCATAATATAGGTGTGCAAATGATCTGCATATGTACAGGGCTGCACACATTTGTGTGCACACATTAGGTGTTTGCATGTTTAATGGCAAGAATCTGGGCCAGGGACAGTGCTGGGGGAGCAAGCAGGGTCTATAGCCACTCCAAAATTTGCCTTAGCCCCCCGCCGTAGCAGCTGCCATTCTCTGGCCTCTCAGCTCTGAAGGCAGAGCGGAGAGAGCGGCAGCTGCTGTCTGGGCACTTAGCTCCAGCAGCTGTACAGGAGTAAGCCCAGGCAGCGGGAAGGGCCAGGGTGTTCGAGAGCAGTCCCCAGTCCATTTTCCCCACCCACCGGGGTGTGCTGCTCAGGGCAGATGGAGGGTTGGGGGCTCCCCACAGTGGCCCGGACTGACCCGCGCTGGCCCCACCCCCTATGGTCACTGTTCCCTGAAAGGGATCTGCTGCAAGGGATCTGCCAGCTGTGGAGCCTGATCCCCGCACCTGTGTGACTCTTACTACCTGAGAGCGGCTGGTGCCGTGCACTGCCTGGCTCTGGCTTCTGACTTGGTCAGGGGACGGCGCCTTGGGCGGGGACAGGAGGAGCGGGGCAAGGCCTTGGGGTGGGGGTTCATGGCGAGCAGGAGCTAAGGCCCACCACAGGCCCCCCCTCTTCCTCCCTCCCCCCGGGAAGAGGCTAGCACCACCCTTGATCTGGGCCTAAATGATCCTTAAGATAGTAAATTTACCACAAAAAAAAAAAGTGGAAATAATCTACAATCCTATAATGTTTATTCTGGTTTGAGAGAGAGAGAGAGTTGGTTCTGGTTCGAGAAAGATTTCCATTTCCAACAGTGCTCTCCATTTTAAGTAAAAGGGAATAGCTGTCAAATCAGTAGAATCTTTGAAACTGAACTTTGAGTTAGTTTCCCAGACCTGAAGAAGAGCTCTGTGTAAACTCAAAAGCTGGTCTCTCTCATCAACAGAAGTCGGGCCAACAAAAGATATTATCTCACCCACCTCGTCTTGAAAACATTGTAAGTGCAGCCACTGTAATGTGTAGTCACCTCTACATTCCTAAATTGCATCCCATTTTACAGGTATCCATTATTTTGAAGTCAGTGTGATTGTTATGTAAGACTTTTAGAAACCTTGTTCTTCTCAGACCTCAGTCCTCTACACTGTGAGACTCCTGCACCTATACTGCCCATGCTACCATGGCTACCCTACTACAATTAGCACACTAGCTCAAGGAGAGGTAGCATGATTATATCTACTCAAGCTGGGAATCACTCCCTCCGCCTCCAGGGATAGACATAGCCTAAAGGTGAAGGGAAATAGAAAAGTCTTTGAGAACATGATTGGAGGAAGAAATTAAAGTGATTAATCTAAAATGTGACCATGGAGATGCTCCATCTCTAGGTAAATCTTTCTTTACTGTGGAAACAGTCTTAAAAAATCCTTTAGCTAGACATTCAGCTGTGAAAAGAAACGATAGTGACCTAACGAAACATCTATTTAATTTGTGACTTTCCCCCCTTCTATCACATACACATGCCACCACACAGTTTGATATGCTTTTCTGGATCTTCATCTTCAGAAATCTGACCTTTCTGATTTAAGGGCCAGATTGTGATTTGCTCATACAAGTGCAGGGCACAAGGAGGCCAGTTGCTGGGTTCTGCCCCTGCCATACTCCCACTTTGACCATGGAGGCATTGTGCTTCACTGAGCAATCCCTTATGTCTTGCTAAGCCACCCACTTTGTCCCCATGGGGATCTTCTTCTGCACCCCACTGCTGCTGCTGATGGCACCTTCTCCTATGTTGAACTAGGACCATTTAGCCCTGAAATATTTAGTTCCGTTTTCCCTGATTGGGTCACTGTTGATACTAGTACCAAATATTCATTAGTCTCATGACAGTAGAGCTACAGAAAACCATTTCAGTCCTACAAAATATCATGTACATCTCTCTCAGCATTTTGGAATTGTATAATTCATGCCACCCACCTGATTTGGCCATGGCTTCAGCTTTTGACCTACTGTGATGCTCACTCAGAGTCAACTACTGTCAATCAGCCATTTTAAAAACAAAGCTAACAAACAGGATCACTGTAATGAAGATTAATGTTTTCAAGGCAGAGTCTTTTACAGTACTAAAAGGTATGAAACTGTTTCTCCTCGACTTTAGTCTTCCTTTGTTCACTTTGTCACCTGACTTTAATGTTCTCAGAGCTTTTAATC
Organism: Lepidochelys kempii; assembly: GCF_965140285.1. Classification (NCBI taxonomy): domain Eukaryota; kingdom Metazoa; phylum Chordata; order Testudines; family Cheloniidae; genus Lepidochelys; species Lepidochelys kempii. Next base: position 142,756,443 of record NC_136382.1, on the reverse strand, counting down.
CCAGAGAATCAATGTTGATTTCTTGAATGCTCTTTGCAGAAACTCTAATTATTATCGAAGGGACTGGATTGACTCTGAACTTTTATAAGTGGTTTTATATCCTATTAACACAAAACAAAATCACAAAACCCTCACAACTCTTCTTGGAACTTTTGTATCAGGGAATGATCATTTCTGACAGTTATTCCCCTTCTGTATCTAAAAACACCAAGAACAAAGAATACACCCTAAAAGTACTGTAGTAGTCATAGTTTTGATGACTTATTTACATAATTTGCTATGAATAATTTAAATTTTTTAGTAAATTATTTTACAGTATCCAATTTGAGAAAATATCCAGAAACGTTCAAATCAGAAGGAGTGTTTGACATAAAAAAGACAACTTTTGGCATGATTAGCTTACAAAATGAAATATCTATTTTGATCTTATCAGTGACTCAATTCTATGTCCAGTGAACTCCGTGTGAGTTGGATGAGTCTTTAACAGTTAATAGTGGCAAGGTGATATTAAAGTGACTAAAAGATGAACATTTATAATAAAATTTTTTAATGACTGTAGTATTTATGTGCAAACTGATGGAAAAGGGTTCTCACTTATCGAAATTACACTGTACTTTGCAGTTTAATGTCTCACTTGTCTATCTTTTGATTACTGAAATATGTATTCCCTTCTTGTTAGAGATTTATGGATGAAACTTCCATTGACACTATTGAGAGTTATATGTCTAAATTCTAAATGAGAGTTATATTTCTAAATTATGTACAAATTTCTGTGAATTAATAAATGTAATGTCATACAAATACTATGATTAATTTAATCTTTACAATATAGGGCACAATTCTATCACTAAGGTTGGTGTTTTCCTTGAAACCATTATTTCACCTAGTTGTACTTAGCATGTTTGAGTCTTCAACTCAAGGTACTTGTTAATTAATCTGGCCATTTTAGGAAGTGGAGAACTTTGTACAGTGGCTAGGAGGCCACTCTCAATTAAACAAGAACAGCAAGGTCAACATTTCAGCAACAGTGCTGTGCCTTACAAATCAGGCAATTGCGACAAACAGGTATTTAAGAACAAAGTTACCCAATATTCATACCCAAAGAAGCATTTGAAAATGTGGAGATTTACAGCTATCCCAGTTGCAATCATAGCTGGAAATATGTCCCCAAATGTTCTACTTATGTGAAGAATGCAATTGAAATTAAAACTAAAATTCACACATTCAAACTGATGGAAACCACTGTGAAGAAAGAGGGTAGAAACAGGCAATGTAGTACTGTAGTAATAGTACTATAGAACTTCTCAAGGTTAAATTATTCTCAGAGTCAATCAGCTTCATATCTGAGTGATGGTCAACATATAAAAATCTGCTGACAAAAGTTGTCTTTGCTACTTCTGTTTTAAAAAAATCCTTGAAAATCCTCTGAGGCTATTAGAACCAAAACCTCCATTATCTACCAAGATACTAAGAATATTTTCATTCATATTATACTCCTACCCTCTTAAAGATAAGAAAGGACTATATGGTAGAGAAGCAGAAGTTTAGGGCTTTAACAGTTTCTCATGCAGAGATGGTATGGATCTATATAGGTAAATTTAAAACTTTAACACTTTTCTGTTTTTTCACTCACTACTGAAAATATGTCCTTTGTCATGTATTCATTGGCTAATATAGACCCATGCTGCTTCTAGGTTTATATTAGCCGTATCTCCTTGTGGTTCCTTTTAACATAAATATTTGGTTTGCAGCAAATAAACATGATATGTGTTTAGGTGGTATTTTGCTGGCCACTTTGTATATCTCTTAAAAGTATATAACACACACACAAACATACAATTGGATGCTTTTTAAAATATGCTGAAATTATTTCCAGATTTACTCTCCAGTTTTTTTTTTTTTGTTTATCCACCTGTGAATCTAGAATTGCCCCTGATGTTATCTCACAATCTCAGCCATATTAAGGGACATTGGGATGATGGGTTTTGAATTATTTGCTGTGCAATATTATACAGTTGCTTTGGTGTGAATAGGCTTTGTATGCCCTTGCCTTGTTAGCCAATTGTTAATTGGCTCGTACTGTACTATCTGTTGCGTAGTAAATGCAGGGTATGACTCTTAATGATACAATTCTCATGCAATTGTTTAGAAAATTATCACAAATTAAATCAATAAAACCTTAAAATGATTAGTTTACTGCATTTGTTTTATTTGATAGGCCTGGTATTCTGGAAAAAGAAAAGGAGTACTTGTGGCACCTTAGAGACGAAAATTTATTTGAGCATAAGCTTTCGTGAGCTACAGCTCACTTGGTTGGATGCATTCAGTGGAAAATAGAGTGGGGAGATTTTATAAACACAGAGAACATGAAACAATGGGTGTTACCATACACACTGTAACGAGAGTGATCACGTAAGGTGAGCTATTACCAGCAGGAGAGGAAAAAAACCTTTTGTAGTGATAATCAAGGTGGGCCATTTCCAGCAGTTGACAAGAAAGTCTGAGGAACAGTGTGTGTGTGTGTGTGGGGGGGGGTGGGAATAAACATGGGGAAATAGTTTTACTTTACGTAATGACACATCCATGCCCAGTCTTTTTATTCAAGCCTAATGTAATGGTGTCCAGTTTTCAAATTAATTCCAATTCAGCAGTCTCTCATTGGAGTCTGTTTCTGAAGTTTTTTTGTTGAAGAATTGCCACATTTAGGTCTGTAATCGAGTGACCATGAGATTGAAGTGATTTTGAAGTGTTCTCCGACTGGTTTTTGAATGTTATAATTCCTGATGTCTGATTTGTGTCCATTTATTCTTTTACGTAGAGACTGTCCGGTTTGGCCAATGTACATGGCAGAGGGGCATTGCTGGCACATGATGGCATATATCACATTGGTAGATGTGCAGGTGAACGAGCCTCTGATAGTGTGGCTGATGTGATTAGGCCCTATGATGGTGTCCCCTGCATAGATACGTTGACACAGTTGACAATGGGCTTTGTTGCAAGGATAGGTTCCTGGGTTAGTGTTTTTGTTGTTTGGTGTGTGTGGTTGCTGATGAGTATTTGCTTCAGGTTGGGGGGCTGTCTGTAAGCAAGAACTGGTCTGTCTCCCAAGATCTGTGAGAGTGATGGGTCGTCCTTCAGGATAGGCTGTAGATCCTTGATGAGGTTTTAGTTGGGGGCTGAAGGTGATGGCTAGTGGCATTCTGTTATTTTCTTTGTTGAGCCTGTCCTGTAGTAGGTAACTTTTGGGTACTCTTCTGGCTCTGTCAATCTGTTTCTTCACTTCAGTAGGTGGGTACTGTAGTTGTAAGAACGCTTGACAGAGATCTTGTAGGTGTTAGTCTCTGTCTGAGGGGTTGGAGCAAATGCGGTTGTATCGTAGAGCTTGACTGTAGATAATGGATCGTGTGATGTGATCTGGATGAAAGCTGGAGGCATGTAGGTAAGTATACAGGTCAGTAGGTTTCTGGTATAGGGTGGTGTTTATGTGACCATCACAGCCAAGCTCTATGATACAACCGCATTTGCTCCAACCCCTCAGACAGAGACAAACACCTGAAAAATCTCTATCAAGTGTTCTTACAACTACAGTACCCAACTGCTGAAGTTGAAGAAACAGATTGACAGAGCCAGAAGAGTACCCAAAAGTTACCTACTACAGGACAGGCCCAACAAAGAAAATAACAGAACGCTACTAGCCATCACCTTCAGCCCTCAACTAAAACCTCTTCAGCGCATCATCAAAGATCTACAACCTATCCTGAAGGATGACCCATCACTCTCACAGATCTTGGGAGACAGACCAGTTCTTGCTTACAGACAGCCCCCCAACCTGAAGCAAATACTCACCAGCAACCGCACACTACACAACAAAAACACTAACCCAGGAATTTATCCTTGCAACAAAGCCCATTGCCAACTGTGTCCACATATCTATTCAGGACACCATCATAGGGCCTAATCACATCAGCCACACTATCAGAGGCTCGTTCACCTGCACATCTACCAACGTGATATATGCCATCCTGTGCCAGCAATGCCCCTCTGCCATGTACATTGGCCAAACCGGACAGTCTCTACGTAAAAGAATAAATGGACACAAATCAGACGTCAGGAATTATAACATTCAAAAACCAGTCGGAGAACACTTCAATCTCTTTGGTCACTCGATTACAGACCTAAAAGTGGCAATACTTCAACAAAAAAACTTCAAAAACAGACTCCAATGAGAGACAGCTGAATTGGAATTAATTTGCAAACTGGACACCATTACATTAGGCTTGAATAAAAAGACTGGGCATGGATGTGTCATTACGTAAAGTAAAACTATTTCCCCATGTTTATTCCCCCCCACCACACACACACACACACACACACACACACACATTCTTGTCAACTGCTGGAAATGGCCCACCTTGATTATCACTACAAGAGGTTTTTTTTCTCTCCTGCTGGTAATAGCTCACCTTATGTGATCACTCTGGTTACAGTGTGTATGGTAACACACATTGTTTCGTGTTCTCTGTGTATATAAAATCTCCCCACTGTATTTTCCACTGCATGCATGCATCCGATGAAGTGAGCTGTAGCTCACGAAAGCTTATGCTCAAATAAATTTGTTAGTCTCTAAGGTGCCACAAGTACTCCTTTTCTTTTTGCGGACTAGCACAGCTGCTACTCTGAAACCTGATATTCTGGGTTTATGTTTCAGAAGGAGAACGTATTATCGAATCTTTGTAGTCTTCATTCATATATTTCTGCAGCACCATGCTACAGGCGTGGATCAGAAAGAAAGGTTCCCGCCTCAAATTCCTTACAACCTCATAGTCTGATCGTGCAGGGGGCTGAAGTCAGTGGGAGTTGAGGTCTTTCTGAAGCTCACACAGCAGGGCAGTAAGGGCGTGCTCTTGTAAACTGCTTGCTCACCTGAGCAGTCCTTCCTTGCATGAGTAAGATATACTTGTTTATGTGGATGTTTGCAGGATTCGTCTTAAATTGACGAAGAATTCTTTTTCCCCATGTAATGATTACATTTAGACAAAATTTCTAGTTAGTTTATACAACACTTCTATTTTAAAGAACACTATTAGAAATCTCTTAATTGTTGTTTCTAACCAGAACACTTGCATAATGCATAGGGCCATACATACTCAAGCACTTTTTACTTGGTAAAACACCAGTTGCAGCATCGAGCCTATTTTAGTAGTACAATGTGAAATCCAAATAAGCGAGAAGATTTTGTTCTGGGGCAAAGGATGGCATGTTTGATTTTTTTAAATTTTTTTTAGCGTGTGTGTGTGTGTGTAAGAGAGAGAGCTCTGCCAGTGTTTATTGTACACAGTAGCCCCAAGCTAGACATGCATTTGTTAAACCCTTCTTATATGCAAATTATTTAAATTAGAAAAAATACCCTCGTAAAATATGAAAAGCTGCTTTAACCTAGTGTATTTATTATGGTGCTTTTTTGTTGTTGTTTAGTTCTCATTACTTCAACCCATTAACTAAATGACCAAGCAGATCGAGAGCCCAGCTTGTGTGCTAGGTGATGGATGCTGTGGTACTGTATCCATTATTCTGAAGAACACTGTCATTTTTAAAAGTCAGAAACTCCAAACTGGTACTTGTGACTGAAAAATGATTGTTGTGTATCAGGAGTGCAGAAAATGAATAAATAAATACAAATGGAGGGTCACAGACTTCCAAATGAGGATTTTGAGCTAATGGACCTGCTGCCCAGCATGGTGCTAGAATTCCCCAGGACTTTAACATCCACACAGAAAATATGAAGGATCTCTTGCCTTGCATGGAAAAATACAGATTTTGTACAAGTCCGTAAATTTATCTGGACAAATGTTTACCAGAGCTTCAGGTAGGATTGGACATTTCTGATGTAACACTCTCCTTCTCTGACAGCCACATTATTTTAGGAGAAGATCACGGCCTTCCCTCCCCCTCACCAGTAGAATGAGCCAACAAAACTGGTTCATCCTTGACAACTCTTGAATCCATGTCGCTCTCAGAATGGCTTAGAAAAATAAACTACCAAACCACAAGGTCAAGGAGTGGATGAGTTGGTAGAGCAGAGTAATTGCTAGATGTCCACAATCATGGACATCTTGGCCCCAGGTCTCCTCCCCCTCCCCCCGCAACTCCACTCCTCAACCCTTCCATCAAGCACAAGATGTCTATGCTTCAGCAATGAATCATGACACATGAAGCACATAGGAAGAAGACCTGCTTGCTCCCAATATTTTCACCAACAGCATAAGACTTCCTCTAAGACTGTGCTAAACGAAGCAAAGCAATGTCTTCCCTTCCACCGTCACAACTGCAAATTCATATTTGGTAAAGTTGTGCCACATTGTGAACTGGCTAATCCAAACACTGTACTCAAATGCTGCCTGCTGTGAAGAGCTTTAATATTTTTTTGCAGAAAGTATCAGCCCACTATGAGAACTTCATGAGGTGGTAGACTGTAAGCTGGGCCATATAGCAGTAACCACCCTAGTAGAGTCTGGCTTCATCACACACAGTGGAGATGTGGAAACCCAAACTATCACCTTAAAAACAAATCTGTGCCTCTCCTGGCTACTGAAAGCCTACAAAACCCAACCTACCAGCCTTGCTAGGAAAAAAAAAAAAAGGGAGGGGGTAATTATCTGCCTGGTACTCAAAAAGCCAATACTTGGTGCGGATGACTTCTCCCAACTCTTCTCCTATCTCCAACTTCCTATACCTAGGCAAAATCATAGAGAAGTGTCGGCAGTCAGGCCTAGTGGTGAATCTAGAGTTTGGCCTGCTGGTTAAAGCTGGCTTCAGGGTGGGTGGATCCCAGGAAACTAGACGAGGGTCAGTACCAGGAGAGCAGAAGCCAAATGCCAGAGGGGAGTTAAACCAGTCATAAAACAGGAGCGGAGACCAGGATTAGTAAAGGAGAGACGTCAACCAGAATCATAAGCCAGAGACTGAGCAGTGGTTAGAGCCAGTCTGAAGCCAGAGGGGAACAGGGGCTGGAACAGGCTGGAGCAAGCATGGAGTTGCGGGGCTGGAAGTAGACTAGAGCTGGGGCTGGAACAAGGGCAAGTGCAGCTGCGGGCGTGGTATGCATTGAGCAGCCACCGAACTGCTCTGGGGAAGGCTTATAAACAGGGCTGCAGCCATTTGAGAGTTCCAAGGCAGTGCAGCTGGGCTCAATGGTTGCTTAGCAGCAAAGTTAGTCAGGGAACAGGCCGGCAGCTGGTCCTACTGGTTTGGTCCATGATGGAAAATATCGACAACCAAACTCCAGCAACATGTGACTCCTTCCAGCATATCAGATGCTGAAGAATCGGGCTTCAGACCAAATACAGTCTAGAGAGAGCCCTGGTAACACTAAAAGACCGGCCCTTGCATGACAATGGATAGAGACTATATCTCAGTGCTCATACTACTCTGCAGTCTTTAGTACAGCCTTGTGAGGTGGGCTGGGGAGTGCCAGTCCCCGAAGTCAGGCTACCTGAGGTATACACAGACAGGCAAAATGCTTCTCCAGTGATGGGAAGACCATGCTCAGAAGTGTTTTCTTTATGGAGATGTACTCCTATGCTGACTCCACTCCACCAACCAGTGTGGAGCAAGGAGCGCAGGGCCAGGGCCCCACCTGCCTCCTCCATTGTGTCTAGTATCACTGGTGACAACAAGGAGCAGCATCCCAGCTGACCTCTGTGGGGGTGAGATTGTAGGGAAGGAGTCTGCAGTGAGAATATGTAGTCCTATGATGAAGATAGTCCTTGATAAGATATCAGCCTGTTAAAAGAGAAATAAAGAAATCTATTTTGAAATATTTCCCGCAACTGACTGTGCTAACAGAAAGCTGAAACTAATAATCATTAAGAGAGAAGGAGGGGAAAAAAGGTAGTTTGCGTTGAGGACCACCAGTTGTCTTTTTAACATCATCCATCAACAAATAAGAAATATTTATAAGAACAAAGCATAAGAACGGCCATACTGGGTCAGACCAGTGGTCCATCTAGCCCATTATCCTGTCTGTGAACACTGGCCAATGCCACATGCTTCAGAGGGAATGATCAGAACAGGTAATCATCGATCTTATAAATAAGGAATGGTGGGTGCAGAATGACTTGGATCAAAGCATAACTCTCATTGAAATAATCAGAAACCTTGGATCCACATCAGTAGCCAGAGAACAGGCCTTATTATTTACCTGCTAGAAAAGAATGATACTATGTATGTAATTATTTAGGCTGAAGAATGCTTTGAAAAACAGTGAACATTAATTTGCAGCTATTGTTTCTAGCAGCAGAGAAGTGTCAACATTGATCAGTAGGAGTGCAGCTAGGAGTTTGAAAATAGATTCACAGATTCCAACGCCAGAAGGAATCATTGTGATCATTTCGTCTGATGTCCTGTATAACACAGGCCATAGAACTTCTCCAAAATAAATTCTAGAGCATGTCTTTTAGAAAAGTATCCAATCTTGATTTAAAAATTTTCAGTGATGGAGAAACTACTGCGACCCTTAGTAAGTTGTTCTAATGGTTAGTTACTCTCACTGTTAAAAATGTATATCTTATTTTCAGTCTGAATTTGTCCAGCTTCAACTTCCAGTCATTAGATCACATTATACCTTTCTCTGCTAGATTAAAGAGCCCATTAGTAAATATTTGTTCCCCACATAGATACGTATAGATTTTCATCAAGTCACTGCTTAACTTTCTCTTTGTTAAGCTAAATAGATTGAGCTCTTTGAGTTTATCACCAGAAGGCATGTTTTCTAATCCTTTCATCATTTTCTTGGCTCTTCAATGAACCCTCTCCAATTTATCAAGATCCTTCTTGATTGTGGGCACCAGAACCGGACCCAGTATTCCAATAGCAGTCACACCAGTAAAATAACTCATCTACACCTACTCAAGATTCCCCTGTTTATGCATCCTAGGAGCGCATTAGCTCTTTTGGTCACAGAGTCACTCTTGGAGCTCATCTTCAGCTGATTATCCACCGCAACAAGATTATCCAAATCTTTTTCAGAGTCACTGCTTCCCAGGAGAGAGTCCCCCATTATGTAAGTGTGGTCTGCATTCTTTGTTCCTGGATGTATACATTTACATTTAGCCATATTAAAATGCACATTTTTTGCTTGGGCCCAGTTTACCAAACATTCCAGATCGCTCTGAATCAGTGACCTGTTGTCTTCATTATTTACCACTTGCCCAATTTTTGTGTCATCTGTAATCTTTATCAGTAATGATTTTCTATTTTCTTCCAGGTCATTGATAAAAATGTTAAATAGTGTGTAGCCAAGAACCAATCCCTGCGGGACTCTCCTGGAAACACACGTGCTCGATGATGATTCTCCATTTACAATTACAATTATCAGTTAGCCAGTTTTTAATCCATTTAATATGTACCATGTTCATTTTATTAGAGAGACAAGGTTGGTGAGGTAATATATTTTATTGGACCAACTTCTGTTGATGAAAGAGACAAGCTTTCAAGTTTACACAGACATCATCTTCAGGTCTGGGAAAAGTACTCCAAGTATCACAGCTAAATACAAGGTGGAACAGATTGTTAAGCAAAAAGAGTTAACAAATATTGCAAGAGATCATTAAAATTCAGCCCAAATTCTTTCTGCAGCTACATGTATATAACTTCTTCCCTGTGGCCAGATTCTGCCCTGACACTCATCCAACCCCATTGAAGCCAAAATCTAGTTTGTACTGTGCAGTCAGTATTATTTCTAAACACAAAGGAGCATATTTTGCCCTGGGATATGCTTGCCCAACATTCATTGAAATAAATGGACCATATTCTACTTTCAGTTACATCTAGGGCAGAATTTGTTCCATTCTGTTTAGAAAAAATATGGCATCACTGTATAGGCTAATTGTGGTTTCTCCTGCAGAGATGCACATGAAAAGAGAGAGGACCTTTTCCTCCTTGTATACTATGCGGAAGGGAGAACTGCCAAAGAACTAGATTTTGAACTCCTTGAGTGTGTCTGGAGGTAAAGCAGGCTCACATTGCCTACTGTGTGCATTGCCTTCTTTATACACACTAAAATCACCAGATAATCTGTATGCCTCGCTATATTCCTGTCTTTCAAGAAGGAGACATCTGATTCACCAGGCTGTGCCTGGCAACAGAATTCTTTCTCAATATTCTTGGAAAACAACCTGCCATGTGTAGTTTGGGATCAAATCTCCTACTGCCACTGCTTGTAACTGTGTCTCAGGGGAGATCTACACACGATATAGAGGTGTGACTCCCCGCCTCCTCTACACCTACTTGTGGTAACTCGACGAGAGCAAGTGTGAGTCTGAATAGTAGTGTAGCCAGAGTAGCACAGGCGGTGACAGCAGAGGCATGGCTGACCCAAGCACGTATCCCACGTTTTCACACGGGTTTGTACTCGGCACAGCTCAGCCGTGATTCCACTGCTACTGTCCATGCTACTGCCGCTAGACTACTATTTCTGCTCATGCTAGTTCTCATTGAGCTCCTGCGAGTATGCGTACGTGGGCAGGGGAATCACACCCCTAGCTCGTAGTGTAGATGTAGCCTCGATCTCTCCTGGCTGATCAGCTCCCAATGGGAATTTGGAGCTGAATAATGCCAGAGGCCAACTATAATTCCTTCTTCCCATTTAATCCTGGTTCATCCTCTACTTAGTCACTCATTATTTGGAAATGGTTGGAATGCTCCAAAAACAAGCACATACTCTCTTATTGGAGAGATCCCCTTTTGGATTTCAGATCTGACCCTGAAACAAAACTGTAGGGTGGGGGAAGGAAGCTGGCAGAACTGGGAGGTTCAGATCCAACCTCCATCAATCTATCTCTTCACCTTTATGTTTTGGGGAAGGAGAGAGGCTGGACTGGAATCCCCACAGCTGCCAGCCTCTCCACTTCCTCTCTGCCATCCTACAGTTTTATTCGGGAGTCAGATCCAAATGCAGAAGGGGCCTGTTTTTTGGATCCAGTTTTGATGCAGCTCATGAGAGTGGACAATCTCACACTGACTTCTGTTCTAAAGATATTGTCGTCGTTTTGGGATGAAATGCCACAGGAACAGCTTGTGATATTTTTATACTGTTGAACCAACCCCCCCAACTCTAGCCGTGATACAGCCGTAAACTGGCGAATAAAAGACAATTGGTTCCTGACCTCCCACATTCAGGAACTGACTCCCCTCTTCCTTCCACCAGTTTAACTCCATTGACTTCAATTAGATTATTCCTGAATGACACCAGTTTAAGGATGAGGAGAATCAGGCCCCCAGCCTCTAAAACTAACCTAGTTGCAGACTGCGACACTGCCTTCACAGACAGTGAAATTGTGCAACAAGCACATCTTTATCCTTTTCTTTTTACTTCTACCAGATCCTCTTCTCCTTCCTGCTTCCCCCATTCAGAACGTCTCCTTTGGGCAATGGCAGTCTCGCTAAAGGAACGAGGGACATCTCACATTCTTCCTAATACCACACAATTGTGTGAGCTGACCCTGAATCCAGTTATTGCGTTGTTCAAGCCTTGATAACCTGGGGCAGACAAAGGTTTGCAGGACCACATTTATGAATGCATTTATCTGAAACTGGACGCACAACATGACCTGCTTTGTTCCATGCCAGCACAAAGCTGATTATAAAGACTATAAAAAGGCATCTCACGGTATACTGAAATGTTATGACTTCTTGTCACTCTTCACTTCCCCCGAATAAAGCTTTTAAAAATATGGCTGAGTGCAGAAGCCAATTTGTTTCTAATGTCATTGATAATCATTTGGTTTGCTATTGAGGACAGGTTTTATTAACCTTGAGACTAAATGTCCGTAAGAGATACTTGCTTTAGATACTTTATTGCTGTTTCAGAAGTTGGTCTATCAGCCCCATGGATTTGAAGGTATTTTCTTCTTGCCCATCCTTTCACAAGCATTGTAGTAATATAGAGCTTCAAATTAGGAAAGAGAAAATTTATTTCTCCCATCTTTATCTGCTTAAGAGCAAAACAAAGTATGTACAGCATGGGGTACTCTGAAGAAAAGATTACCTTTCAACAGCCTGCTGAGGTTTGGGTTGCTGATCCTGTGGGTCTCTGGCCATTGGCATTAATGTACAGAAAGTCTTATTGAAGTGTAAGTGTAAGATAATGAAGATAATGATGAGATAAGTTCCGATTTTTTGCATTAATCTTGTTAAGCTCAAATTACATGGTGGGTAGCTTTGTCACAACTTTCAGTGTCTGAAAGTGAATGACAAAAATCAATCTGCAGGATATTTACTGGTGTTATTTTGTTCCATAGCCCTAAGCACACCTTTTGTCTGTCTAGGATAACGGGCTTTCCATTGTTCCTGAGATAGCATTACCTATCTCTCAGGTAGTTTTGTATTTTTCTTGTCTGGGAAACAGAAAATAGATTTTCAAGAGAATTGTATAATATGTGGATGTGAGGAGAAGATGCAAAATACCCACTATGTGTTACAATAATAATTGCAGGGCAAATACTCTTTTTTCCCTGTGAAGACAGCAGTTCCAGTTCCAGTAGAATTGTTCTGGTTCTTCTTTATATGGGGAGTTTAGTATTTGAACCTTACCTCCTTGCACAGTACCTAATTTGGGTTCAATGCACCCAACACAGGTCAGTACAATCATTGCAGTTGCTCTCTTACTCCCGTAGATTGGCCTGGCACCGCAGCAACTCCCATTCCCCTCTTGATCTTTGTTGAGTGCCATGAAGATCTGGCCCAAAGTGACTGTAGTAGAAGCACTAATAATAGTAATATCACTCACTGTCAGGTCATCTGTCAGTAACTGTTCAAAGAAAAACTTCCAGAACACTTTGCAAAAACAGGTTTCAGAGTAGCAGCCATGTTAGTCTGTATTCGCAAAAAGAAAAGGAGTACTTGTGGCACCTTAGAGACTGACAAATTTATTTGAGCATACGATTTCGTGAGCTACAGCTCACTTCATCAGATGCATGCAGTGGAAAATACAGTAGGGGGATTTTATATACACAGAGAACATATAACAATGGGTGTTACCATACACACTGTAACGAGAGTGATCAGGTAAGGTGAGCTATTACCTGCAGGAGAGGAAAAAAAACCTTTTGTAGTGATAATCATGGTAGGCCATTTCCAGCAGTTGACAAGAACATGTTAGGAACAGTAGGGGGAAAATAAACATGGGGAAATAGTTTTACTTTGTGTAATGACAGATCCACTCCCAGTCTTTATTCAAACCTAATGTAATGGTGTCCAGTTTGCAAATTAATTCCAATTCAGCAGTCTCTCATTGGAGTCTGTTTTTGAAAGTTTTTTTGTTGAAGAATTGCCACTTTTAGGTCTGTAATCGAGTGACCAGAGAGATTGAAGTGTTCTCCGACTGGTTTTTGAATGTTATAATTCTTGACGTCTGATTTGTGTCAACTTATTCTTTTACGTAGAGACTGTCCGGTTTGGCCAATGTACATGGCCAAAAACAATTGCAGATGGACAAGAAGTTAGACATGGTGCTTTCCTATACGGAAATGTAATTAGATTTAAAGTGTCCTGATGCTGCTTTTCACAAAGAATTGAGACACCCATATGTAGGTGTCGTTTATAATCCTGCCCCCCACACTGGAGTTATAATTAGACCTCTATTTAGATCACTAAATTGTTTTCAACTTAATTTAAGAATCTCTTCTCTCCGTCTATGCTTGGCTGTATTTGTCCCAGATACTGGGAATAGTGTAATAATAATACTGAGAATTCTTTTAGTGCTTTACAAATACTAATTACTGTAATTCCAACATCAGTCTCCTGTAAGTACTCTAGTATTCTATGGTTTCAAACACCTCCTTTGCTGCCAAAGGAATTTTAATTTTTTTTACATTTCTGGAGAGCTATAGCAAGTACTCACTGCAGTTTCTTCTTTATTTTATTTGATGCAGTTATTTCATTGTATTGCATCTACTTGGCTCCTGCCTTACACATTTTCAAATATCAGTATGATTTAGGGGAGCAAAGCAACTCAACCAAGTTCTGTTATGACGACCACACAGACCTACCCTTTTCATACTGCAGATATTTTATTTGCTGCTCTCCCCTTTAATGATACTGGTTGTTGCACTGCATGCCGTTGTTTTAATTGTAAAAATTCCAAGAATATGTAGTTTTCTGCCTTCTGTTTAATTGTTTTGTTGGTTGACTCTGCTGAATTAGCCTATGAAATATCTCATTGTACTATCTTAGAGTTGGTTATATAATTCTCAGGATGCTACAAAAACTGCTTACAAAATATAACCTTGCTAGGATTAAAAAAAAATATAGGGTGAAACTTTGGCCCTGTTGAAGTCAATGGAAGTTTTGATTTCAGTGTGGCCAAGATGTCATATATATTTTTGGCTAAGATAATGCATCAATTTTAACTGTCATACAGAATAAGTTAATAGTGACTCTATACATTTGTGGAAAATTACATGGCACTTAGGGATTTTCCATTAGCACTGAACAGGATTAATGGTTAGCAACTACTCATGGAAATCCATAGCAGATGTGTTGATCCATAATAATTTATCAGTTACCAGCAAATAAGATGACTCCCAGTTTTACAACTTAGAGTTTCAAGTTCTGATGGCTTTAACCTATTTAAAAATATAGATTTTTAATACTTTTCATCTGCTGTCTGTAATGTGTGTATTGTAGAGATAATTGATAGTTATCTGCAAAATATGATATTGGGTACTTGAAAAAATATTAGATTTTTTATATCAGAAATGTCCTTATTTGTATAAACATTTGTCTAAAATATGTTTAAGGAATGGTAGCTCGGAAAATCAGTGCTACTCAGAGTTGCTTATGAACTAAACCATTAATACACAATTATTGCTGTATGATATTAAGCTCTAGAAAATACAGAGGAAAAATAAAATATATTGAAACTGTTGCGAAAGCTAAAATTTAAAACAGCAAAACCCTTTTATTTTGTTTTATATTAAAATCTTGATGATGATTACGGCCATAATTGCTTTTCTCACAAATGTGACCTGGCCTATTGTTGTGAAAGATATGATGAGCACAGGCATATCTGAGATTATTGTATACTCTCTGAATGTTATCTGTATTTCTGTTAGCCAGGGATTGTAGGTTCGTTGGGAAGGGGAACAGAGCTCTGTCCAGGAACTAAAATCAGTGGTGGGAGAGGGGACAGTGTAATTCTGCAGACCATGGGACAGGTAAACAACCCCAGAGAAATACCTGTCAGGAACCACAATCCACAGGGCTATTTGGAGCCAGTGAGTTCAAACCTGCCATCCAGTGACCTGTTAACAAGTGCCAGAATTAAAAACTCAACTCCAACAGAGGACTCTGGTCCTGGGATCTGATCGGTGCAATTCTGGGGTTCCTGATTGCTTCCCTGCTTCTATTTAAACCAAGCACTGGAACTGGAAGTTGTCCATGCAACTGGTTTCTTATTAGCTCGTCAGCCTTCTGCCTAATTAAGCCATTGAGCATTCCTCTCCCAATTTTAAGTCCACTTCTGGGGGACTAGCTAGTATCTTAGTGACCAGAGCGCTGGGTTGACTCTAGGCTCCTAGCACTCTGTCACATAGCCCTACAGTGTTAATGCTCTTTAGAGGTATTTCACTTCATAAATTTGCAGCATCGAAAAGAAGAGAAAAAAAAAAGTTTGGTTGGAAACAAGGGCTCTTTTGGTTGATCCACTTTTATTATGAGCATTTATGCTCATATCCCTTATGGGGTTACTGGCAACTCTGATAAGTTCTCAATATCATGCAACCAAATCAACAATTGCTTATTAATCCATCATAATCCCATCAAATCCATTATAGAATATATTTCTTTTATCTCATGCACCTGTTCACTTTTGAAGTTGGCAGCCAGAACTGTAAGCGTTGATCTTCAAGTGAGAAGAGCTTGGTATTAATTACTGTTGAAGGTACTGAGACCTGAACAGGTTGTCAATAATGTAACTAACTGTTCACTAGAGCAGGTTGGAAAATGGAGTTTCCTTCCTTTGGGTGTGACGAAGTTCCTCCTCTACCTTGGTGGGTCCTGCGCTTATTGGCGGATTTTGCTCGCCTCAGAGATTCACAGTAGCCCTCAGTTTGACCACTTTCATGGCTCAAATCTGCCGTTCACTCAGATAACCTCATCACTGGCCGGCATGGGGAAAAGGAAGCAGAACAATCCCCACAGTCTCTGCTGGTCCACCTAGTGGGTCAGGGGACAGGCCAAGGACCTTCCCCTCTGGTGGGACCCACAGTCCAAGTCAACTCCTCCTGTATCCAATAGGGGGATGGGGGGGAACCTGGGCCAGGCCCACCCTGTACTCCGGGTTCCAGCCCAGGGCCCTGTGGATCACAGCTGTCTATAGTGTTTTGTGTAACACCTGTGTGACAGTTACAACTCCCTGGGCTCCTCCCAACACCTTCTGTATCCTCACCACAGGACCTTCCTCCTGATGCCAGATAGCGTTTGTACTCCTCAGTCCTCCAGCAGCACACCCTCTCATTCTCAGCTCCTTGAGCACACCTCACTAACTGGAGTGAGAGCCTTTTTAAACCAGGTGTCCTGATTAGCCTTTATTAATTCTAGCAGCTTCCCAATTGGCTACAGGTGTCCTAATTAGCCTTCCTGCCTTAATTAGTTTTAGAAAGTTCCTGAGTGTTCTGGAATAGTCCCTGTTGTTTTACCCAGGGAAAAGGGACCTGCTTAACCTGGAACTAACGTATCTACATTCGACCACTCTTTTGTAGCCATCTGGCCTGACCCTGTCACAGGGAAATTTCAACATTTCAAAATTTGTTTGTATTGTGAATCAGAATGAGAAGTCAGAATTTTTCACAGAATGGAAATGATGAAATATTTTGGTTTGGAAGCATCCAAACATTTTGGTAAGGTAAAGACATTTTGTTTTGATAATGTCAAAATATGACAATATATAATATTACATATATATGCACATAATATAATACAAATAATGTTTAATATAATATAAAGTCAAAACAAAATGAATCAAAGCAGTAAAGCCAAAACAAAACCTTTTTGCTTTATTGAAACAAAATATTTCAACATTATTAAAACAAAATGAGAAATGATTCATTTCAACTTTTTTTGTTGAAAATTCATCAAAATTGGCATGTTCCCACAAATCTTTTTGATTTAGATGAAAGTGTATTTCCAGATGGAAAAATGTTCCACTGAAAATTTTTCAACTGGCTCTATTGTCAACATAATATAAATAAAATGTTATATATTACATCTCATTCAGAAAAGCACTTTCTATTCCAAAGCAGTATGTGCTAATCTTACTGCAGGAATACTGAATGGATAAGTACATTTAGCTTAATTACCTGCTAACCATGGTATTCAGCTTTCTTTGTTTTCAAAATATGAATGAGGTGAGTAATAATGAGGAAACTCAGCTTTTCTTCAATGTTGTTGATGTTGGATGATATAAATGTTATCAAAACTTAAAAAAAAATCAGTTCCAAAAATATATATTGTCAAGAGTAACAAAAACACGTGTTAGGAGATTTCTGTCCAAATCCTAGTCCCAATTACAAAGCCAAGTAAACAAAGTATGCACAGTGGACTTGCACATAGGTTGAGAAGATGAAACTTTCCCCTCCCACTTCAGCCCTGCTGCAGAGGTGAAGTACAGAGCATCAGTTCAGCTGCTGCTATTCTGTGGACTATGGGAATAGCATATGCACTTGCTGCAAACCTTCCTTGTACCTGGACAGAAAGGTTTGGTCAGTGGATATACTTAGTCACACACTAGCCATTCTTCCAGCCTGGCCCCAAAAGACTACCTTCGAGCCACTATAGAACACTGTTAATTATTATTTTGGGGAAGTTCTCTGGCCTGTGTAGACAGGAGGTCAGACTAGAATATCAACAATGGTCCCTCCTGGTCTTGGAATCTGTGAATTTATGGGTGCAGAATCCCCCTGGATGGTCTTTCCATCATGATTTTGCTGCTTTTTGTACATCCAACTCTCCTTCTCGCCTCTTAATTTTTCTGAAATCATTCCATTTTACACCTGCCATCTTTTAAAGAAGTCTCAGCTCTGCTGCCTCCAGCCTTCTCCATTTAATGCAGCTCCTTCCAGACAATAAAGTAATACAGTGATTTGATACATTTTCACTTTAGTACCATACATAATGTTCTATCAGTCCACAATTCTGTCAGTTTCTGCACAGCACTTGGGGCTAAGGCAAATCTCCTTTTGACCTCATCCTTGATGGAACCATCAGCAGTGATTAAACTTCCTAGATATAAAGAAGATTCTATTTGTTCTACAACTTCCAACTTCTGCATTTCAACACTTTGGTGTCTATCATACCATATCTATTTTAAGATTTCTTGTGCCACCTATTTCTGTGTATGCAAAGTCATCCCAGTTAAATGAAATCTGTATGTTGAGGTCCCTAGGGGACTTCCAGGACTTTTCATCTCCTCTTCCCAAGCAGAAAAGGAGGCTGACCGTAGAAAACTTTTGTTTGATTTTTAAAGTCGTCATCATGCCGGTTTTGGTGGAGTATTTTCCTAGTGCCCAAGAGCCTGCTCTTGCTCCCAGTGAAGCCATTGGAAACTTTTCCATTTAGGCAACCTGTGGAATTCAGTGCAAGAGGGGCTGTATTAATTTAGATGAAATAAATGGGCAAAATGTGTTCATATAACTTAGTTACTGGTCAACATCAAACAGTGTTAAACAAAGTTTGGGGTTTAGTGTACAGAGACCTTAAGTTGCTTAGTCTTCTGGCAAAACCCACCATTAATTTTTTTTAAACTTTTTATTAAAGATACAGGAAAGAAAGAAAAACAGTTCCAGCATTTGAAATGTAAAGTATTAAATAGGCTTTTATTTTAACAACAATATTTGTTCTTTCTCCCTTTAGCTGAAGAGAGTTTTAGAAGGAAAAAATCCCTTTGTCTGACAGTCTTTTAGATGGTAGTAAATATGCTTCCTTTGCGTAAAGAGAAGCAGTTCGTTGAGATGAACAGGAGCTGCTGTTGTTGCTACTGCTGCTCCCATTTCATTTCAAGTGGTGGTCTGGATTTAGCAGGAGTTGGTAGAGGTGATTATGTTATCTAGATCCCTCTCCTTTTAGCTTGGTCTGTTCAGGACACTTTTTAGGATCAGGGTGACGAAGGCCTGCGTTTCCAGGGAATGGTGTGGGTGGCAACCATGGTGATGAAACTTGCTCCAGGAGCTTTCGTCTGCTTTTCTGTCTTTTTCCCCCAAGTCTTTTTTCTTTAAGCACTTTAAAAGGGAGTGATGGGTAGAATCGGTTTCGTTTTTGATACACCAATTTTGGTATACTGATTTTTGGACTTTACATTTTTTGTTTAATAAGCATGATTTTAACAATTTTTGAGTTATACTGTATTAGTGGGGCTTTTTGTTTAGACTAATAAATTTTTTTTGCTTTTCTGTACTTTCTTGTTAACATTTGTTACTATAGGTTACTGTGACATTTTATGAGCTTCTACATATTTTTTACAGTAGAGCTTATACATAGAGTAAATTTGTTGACATAATTAAAACATAATTCTTTTCTTTTATGGACCAAATCCGCCTAAGACTGGACATTTATTTATAAAACTACTTTACCTAACAAAAAACTTTATTTTAGTTTAAGCATTTAGAAAAAGGAAAAGAAAAAGTTACTTGATTATATTTTAAGGTTTGTAAATTTTTTATTCCAAAATTTTGATTTACAGATTTTACTTAATTAAATATTTAAAAAATTACAATTACACTTTTTTGATAACAAAAACTTACAACTTATTTGTACTTACAACTTTATTTGTAGCTGAAACAAAACTTAAAACTGCTGCTGTTATGTTTGTAAGATGTTTAAGAACAAATTGGCTTTTATTACTTTTTTGGCTGTATGCTCAGAATGGGTAAAAATGATAAAAGATTCCCCCCATCTTGTGAACTTTTACATACGTTTTACAGTTGAGCTCACTATTAAGGTAAATTTGTCGGCCCACTTATTACCACAGATTCAAATACTGGATTTTAAACAGGGTTTGATAATTGTATATTCACTAATCAAACAAAGAACAATATGAATACTTAACCTCTTGCCTTGGGAAGTAAGATGATTGCCTGGGATGTAAGAGGTCACAAAGGTATTTCCTCTCCATGTAAGGCATTGTACAATTGGCTAGGGTAGCAGCTGTGCAAGTTTCTCCACATTGCCCTGCCAGTGTACTTCAAACCTGAAAGGAAGGGACTAGATAGTTCACTTTATGGTAAATGTCCTAGAAATTGTGCTGATTAGTATCTGTTGTGGCAATTGTTGTGTCTGATGTGGATGCCTGCCAAATAGAAAATAGACTAGTGCAAAGAACTTTTTTAAAAACTGTGTTTTATGGGGATACATCTGTAATACACAGGGGGAGGTATGCAGAGTTTTGATGTGGTATTATTGTACATAGGTAAGAATACAGGTGCCTGATACTGTTGTTATGCACTAGTATTTGCACAGGTTTTTACATTATCGTTGTATATGTAGAGGTCTGCACATGGTCTATATTGTGTTTAAACAGATGGGGAAGCAAGGAGATTGGGTTAAATGGCAAAATTCCAGATCAATTTTATGTTTTTATTTTAGACAAAAGAGAAACTATTTTCAAATATAGCTTAATAAAATTAAAATAGTGTGTTTACTTATTTAAGCTAAAATAATATGAATACACAAATCTAAATCAAGACTAAGTTATTATTTGCCAGGTGTTGAAATGCAGGTGACATTACTGGAAGATGATATGAATGTTGCATTACAGCTGTACATTTGAAATACACAGTAATTGTGGGGTAGCTTTCAAGTGCACAGGGTCTAGCCAAAGAGAAATGTATTGACATGGAAACAGATGCTGCTAAAGTCTTTGCATTTTGTTTGATACTCTGCATGTTCATGGAAGTCCCATGAACTCAAAACCAGACAGATTAATTATCTTTAATTTCATGCTGAATATTTCATACACGTCTACCTGCAACTTAATTTACAAAGTACAATGGTAACCAGTTCATGATTTATAAAGCAGTGAAAAAATATCATTTTATTTAGATGAGAAACAAAAAAATGTCGAGAAAGTAGGTTCCTATTCTGGTAGTTTTAAAATTAGCTGATTTACAGAATTACATCTCATTAATCAAGAAGCAGTGCTATTCATGAATAACTTTAAAAAGAGATTTTCATACTGAAACAGCTTTAGAAACGCATTAAATTTGCTTACTGTGTACACAAAGCAATTAGCTTTGCCAGTAATTTTCTGTATTCCTGTTTTATTACTGAAGCTGCAGCTGATGTGTCAAATTAATCCTTGATGTAATTTCTTTGCCTCACTGGAGTTATACTGGGAATGAAATTGGCCCAGTAAGGGGTACATTTAATTGGTAAAATCATCCTCCACTTCTGGAGACTTAGTTAAAAGTCTTGTTTTGGGACACAAAAGAAAATAGATGAGGGGTTCTCATTCTTAACCCTGATCCTGCAAAGACTTGTGCAACAAAGTCAGTGGGACTTCTGTGAGTATATAAAGTTAAGCAGATGCATAAGCCTTTGGAGGATCAGGGCCTGAGTTATGTTACAAACAACTCTGGCTCAAGAGAGAGAACTGTAACATCATGGATATTACAATTCATGGTTGAGCTGGGTGGGAAATGACATTTTACCATCTGCTTTACTTCAGATCTAGTTTTGGGCTCCTTACTGGCACACTTTGTCTCCAGTTCTGCTTTTACTCTTTGTAATGGAGCTTGCCTTGACGTTTAATAGGGATACTAGAGTTCACTGGATTAGCACTGCATTGGCTTTGTCTGTTCTTGGGGAGACATGGCTTCTATACTCTAGGTCCATGTTCTAAGGAGTAATGAAGCAGAACAGCAATTGCCATTTTTGTGGGAGAAGGAGAGATTTAACAATCAGCAACAACAGTAACTGAAGTCATTTTGGGTTCCTACAGGCATTTTTCACCACTTTGTGAAAAACAAGTGTATCAACAAAGTGTAACTTTTTTAACAAGTTAAGCTTCTGGTGTTTCTGGTAGCAACGAGTAAGAGTCCAACTTACAAGAGTATGGCACTTCCTGTTAGTTGATTAAAAAGATCTTCCTAATTAAATTTGCGTGCCTTTCCATAATTTGTACAGTCCTCAGTAATTAAATAGGTGGTGATCTGTCAACAGCACCAGACCGTGATCCTTAAATTTGTATTCCCTTCGGCAGCATTTACAGTTATATAACAGCATTGCCTCTTTTAATTAAGCCTATTTTAAACCAAGTGTTAGCAGTTATTCCTGGTATTACTATCACAAAGTGGATAGGGAGAAGACAGAGGGTTCCCTCTCCCGCTTTAAAATTGTTGACTATAAAATAGTGATTCCTGCCCCACCCCTCCAAAGGAGGAACAAAGTATTCCTTGGTTATATTGTAGTTCTTCAACTCTCATCTGTGCCTAAATTGAAATTAATAACAGTTGTGGAAGCTGGAATGAACATTGCATTGTTCGTCAAGGAATAAAGGCCAATTTTGTTTTTTATCCTTGGGTGCTTAAAGATAGGCACTCAAATCCATATTAGGCACCTAAATCAGCAACTTGATTTTCAGAGGTACAGCTCTGAAGTCAGGGAGTTGGCGCTCAAACCCTGCAACAGTCCAACCACTGATTTAGCTGCTTAACTATGGAAGCAGGTGCCTAATTGAAAGCACTCAGGGTTTAAAATGTTGCCTTAAATACATATGCCCATTTTTTTGTTTTCCCAGTCTTTGCTCCAGGCAAATAGGAAAGTAGACGGACCAAATAAAGTGACAGGTTTCAGAGTAACAGCCGTGTTAGTCTGTATTCGCAAAAAGAAAAGGAGGACTTGTGGCACCTTAGAGACTAACCAATTTATTAGAGCATAAGCTTTCGTGAGCTACAGCTCACTTCTTCAGATGCATATCGTGGAAACTGCAGCAGGCTTTATATATACACAGAGAATATGAAACAATACCTATTCCCACCCCACTGTCCTGCTGGTAATAGCTCATCTAAAGTGATTTCCAGCACAAATCCAGGTTTTCTCACCCTCCACCCCCCCCCACAAATTCACTCTCCTGCTGGTGATAGCCCATCCAAAGTGATAACTCTTTACACAATGTGCATGACAATTAAGCTGGGCTATTTCCTGCATAAATCCAGGTTCTCACATCCCCCCCACCCCCATACACACACAAACTCACTCTCCTGCTGGTAATAGCTCATCCAAACTGACCTAAGAGTGGTCAGTTTGGATGAGCTATTACCAGCAGGAGAGTGAGTTTGTGTGTGTATGGGGGTGGGGGGGATGTGAGAACCTGGATTTATGCAGGAAATAGCCCAGCTTAATTGTCATGCACATTGTGTAAAGAGTTATCACTTTGGATGGGCTATCACCAGCAGGAGAGTGAATTTGTGGGGGGGGGTGGAGGGTGAGAAAACCTGGATTTGTGCTGGAAATCACTTTAGATGAGCTATTACCAGCAGGACAGTGGGGTGGGAATAGGTATTGTTTCATATTCTCTGTGTATATATAAAGCCTGCTGCAGTTTCCACGATATGCATCTGAAGAAGTGAGCTGTAGCTCACGAAAGCTTATGCTCTAATAAATTGGTTAGTCTCTAAGGTGCCACAAGTCCTCCTTTTCTTTTTGCAAATAAAGTGAGTTTTACATTTTCTTTGCTAGTCTTAGAGGTCGGATTCCTTCAAGTTCTGGTGCAAGCTGCCATCTTGAAAGGTTTCCCAAGTACCCTTGTGGACTGGCACGTGCCTGAAAGTAGTGACTGATTTGGGAAATATCTCAATCTAGCACCACTGAAATAAATGGAACGGCTCCAACGTTGGATCAGGCCCCTTCTCTGATAAGTTAGAGCAAAATCATCCATTCCAAGAGATCACTAGACGAATCTCCTCTTTCCTGCCCTTCTCTGCACATGAGCAGTGTGGTGGTTCACTCTTTGAATGGATGATTCTCATTCTTCTCCTGCCGCTTGTGGATTTGATTGTGGAAGGAGCCTTCACATGCATATTTCTAACATATATAATAGCCAGCATTAATCACGTATCGGGGGCTAGATTTATACATGTGCTCTTGACTCAAGCCCTGGCTGCAAGCCAAACACGTGGTTCTCCCCCCCTCTTAGTTTCTCCTTGCAGCAACGTTCAGTGATTATCATCCTAACTAATTTAGACTAACACTTAAATCACGTTTGTGCTTGAGCTTGAAGAGAGAGGTCACAGCAGTACATCTGAAAGATTATACCATAACATACTTTCCCAGGCAGTGTTTTCTGAAAATATCCTGTGTCATACTTTAATGGGGTGTGTATACTTTGCTCTGAACAAGAGAACTGAACTTTTGAGAATGGGAGGAAAAATACCTGCCCTGTCCCGCCCCGCCCCAAAAGGCTAATGCTTAGGTTTACTAGAGCTAGCTTTTGCTTAGTATTGATGATGAGGGCCATGTGACTTGGTACAAATACAGCGGCACAGACACTGTGCTGAGGGGAGGGACCAAGGACCAGAGAGAGAACTGTTTTCTGGCTACAACGATGGGCACAGTGGGATCACCTAGGGGATCTTGGCAAATGGAATTGTCTCTGTGCGGCTTTGCTGCCATTTTCACCATCTCTCTTCAAAGTACACATGACTTGTGTACATTTTGTGAATAAAAATAAATTAGGAGAAAATATCCAAAAGGAAACTTGCCCATTACAGATCCCCCAAATCTGCTACCTCTTGGCAAAAGGGCAACAGTACATTGTTATAGATGCAACAGTACATTGTTATAGATGCATCTAGGTTCTCTAAGCAATTAGAGAACCTAGATGAGTCCCATATATTTGAGAAACACAGCAGTTATGCTTTGAAAGTTTTCTCAGCATGTTGAAGCATATAACTTATAATAAAGAGATAATGAAGCAAATTGTACCTGCTTGAAAATATTATAGAGCCAAGGTGTGTGAGTCACGCTGTTTATTTGGCCAACGTCGGTTGGTGGAAGAGACAAGCTTTCGGGCCACACAGAGCTTTTCTTTTGGTTTATGTTGCTGTTGAAGTGGTGGACAGGGGATTAGAATTTCAAATGAAGGAGTGAGATACACAGGGGGATACACTTGGGTGCAGCATGATTCCATTTTTAGAACAGTTTGCGGTTGAGCTAAACTATAAATGTTAAATGTATAAATGTCAAAACTATAAATGTTACACTAGGTGTTTTTAAACAATATTAATCTTATTTTCCATGTCATGACACTTCATTGTGCCTCAGACAGAAAGGGTGGTAGATTTTATGAGAAGTACTGCAAATGAGGCTAACCTGCCCTGCACCAATGAGGTGACTGCGTTTCAGTGATGCTATATATAAAAGCCAAGGATCCATCAAGGCTATATTTATATAAATACAATTACAGTGTTCACACTAAACGGTCAGCATTTTTTAACATAGTCCAACAGTTTCCCCCTATATTTACTATGGGAAA
Source organism: Lepidochelys kempii (assembly GCF_965140285.1). Lineage (NCBI taxonomy): Eukaryota > Metazoa > Chordata > Testudines > Cheloniidae > Lepidochelys > Lepidochelys kempii. The sequence goes on along the minus strand of NC_136382.1, from coordinate 142,730,918 downwards.
TAAATGTAGTATCTCAGCTTCCAGAGTGGTAACTGTTGACAAAGGTGGAGTTTTAATAGACTCCACCTTAAAAGATAATCAAATGCATAAGAATTGCATATTAGGCTTGTTAGTTATTGTTTTGCCAGGAATCTAAGCGATGATTTACAGCAACTGGAGAGATCATCCAGGGCCTATTTGCTTTCATGCAGCAAATTGACTGTATTAAATAATGCTGGATTTTGTACCTTGACCATATTCAATTATCTTTAAATTGTTACTTTCTCTTTGCTTGGCCCTGCCTTCTTTATTTTACCAGAGATATGGCTGAGTCGAATTACTATAATACTCCCTGTAGGGAACTGCTGACTTTGCTATTCATTGTTCCAACAATACATACATGTTCCACATTCAGAGTCCCATCAGGATTGTCTCTTACTGCATTAAACGCCAAAAGGTTATGCAGATATTTTTCCTGAAATGTATTGTTAGGTATTTGAAAAGTTGCTACCTTGGGTACAGTTGATTCATGTAGAAGATTTTGTGGGACATTTTGAAAGGCTGAGAGGGCCGTCACACGCCCAATTCCCATTGACTTTCTATTGCAATAGGGCATCTACCTGTCTTTTGTGCCTTTGAAAGTCCTTCTTCTTACGGCTGAAAGTTTATTTCAGTTTTGATTTTGATTGCTTACAATATATGAATGTTGTCCATGACTGAATTATATATGTGATGGGCTAAAAGAATGCACTGCCTTTTAATATCATTTATTTAGTTTTTGGCCCTCCATATTTCTGGTATGATTAAAAAATATACTTAAAATTTCTTTTGGAGTGGGATGGTCTAGCTGTAGATTTAGTGGGCTGATACAAATATTGTTTTCAAGAATGATTAATCTGCCAAAACATTATCAACGTTTTATATTCACTCCATCTGCTTTTGGCTAAATAAATTCCAGTATTTTATTTATGTAATGGATTTTGTTTGAATTACATTTTTACTACTTGCCCAAAAATTTTATGCAGTTTTCCTGTGGTATGATACTATCACAAATAGCTTCATTAAGCACCTGACACTTTCCGAAATCTTTTTGTTCATATAAAAGAATTATATTATCTGTTGTTTTCAGTCACTTTAATTTGGTATAGTGTGTAGTTAATTTTTCACAGAACACAGGGACAGTGTGAAGGAAGGCTGATGATGGGATAGACTTACTGGGCCAAATTTACACCTAGCCAGGGGTGCTGGAACTAAGGCTACCAGGGGTGTGATTTCCATCATATACAGGGTTTATAGTTTTCTTCAGTTTTTAGAGTAGCAGCCGTGTTAGTCTGTATCCGCAAAAAGAAAAGGAGTACTTGTGGCACCTTAGAGACTAACCAATTTATTTGAGCATAAGCTTTCGAGAGTTACAGCTCACTTCATCGGATGCATTCAGTGGAAAATACAGTGGGGAGATTTATATACATAGAGATCATGAAACAATGGGTGTTACCATACATACTGTAAGGAGAGTGATCACTTAAGTTGAGCTATTACCAGCAGGAGAGCGGTACGGGGTGGGGGGAAAGCCTTTTGTAGTGATAATCATGGTGGGCCATTTCCAGCAGTTGACAAGAACGTCTGAGGAACAGTGGCGAGTAGGAGAGGGGGGATAAACATGGGGAAATAGTTTTACTTTGTGTAATGACCCATCCACTCCCAGTCTCTATTCAAGCCTAAGTTAACTGTATCCAGTTTGCAAATTAATTCCAATTCAGCAGTCTCTTGTTGGAGTCTGTTTTTGAAGTTTTTTTGTTGAAATATTGCCACTTTTAGGTCTGTAATCGAGTGACCAGAGAGATTGAAGTGTTCTCCAACTGGTTTTTGAATGTTATAATTCTTGACATCTGATTTGTGTCCATTTATTCTTTTACGTAGAGACTGTCCGGTTTGACCAATGTACATGGCAGAAGGGCATTGCTGGCACATGATGGCATATATCACATTTGTAGATGTGCAGGTGAACGAGCCTCTGACATTGTGGCTGATGTGATTAGGCCCTATGATGGTGTCCCCTGAATAGATATGTGGACACAGTTGGCAACGGGCTTTGTTGCAAGGATAGGTTCCTGGGTTAGTGGGTCTGTTGTGTGGTGTATGGTTGCTGGTGAGTATTTGCTTCAGGTTGGGGGGCTGTCTGTAGGCAAGGACTGGCCTGTCTCTCAAGATCTGTGAGAGTGATGGGTTGTTCTTCAGGATAGGTTGTAGATCCTTGATGATGCGTTGGAGAGGTTTTAGTTGGGGGCTGAAGGTGATGGCTAGTGGTGTTCTGTTATTTTCTTTGTTGGGCCTGTCCTGTAGTAGGTGACTTCTGGGAACTCTTCTGGCTCTGTCAATCTGTTTCTTCACTTCAGCAGATGGGTATTGTAATTGTAAGAATGCTTGATGGAGATCTTGTAGGTGTTTGTCTCTGTCTGAGGGGTTCGAGCAAACGTGGTTGTATCGTAGAGCTTGGCTGTGGACAATGGATTGTGTGGTGTGGTCTGGATGAAAACTGGAGGCATGTAGGTAGGAATAGCGGTCAGCAGGTTTCCGGTATAGTGTGGTGTTTATGTGACCATCGCTTATTAGCACTGTAGTGTCCAGGAAGTGGATCTCTTGTGTGGACTGGACCAGACTGAGGTTGATGGTGGGATGGAAATTGTTGAAATCATGGTGGAATTCCTCAAGGGTTTTTTTTCCGTGGGTCCAGATGATGAAGATGTCATCAATGTAGCACAAGTAGAGTAGAGGTATTAGGGGACGAGAACTGAGGAAGCTTTGTTCTAAGTCAGCCATAAAAATGTTGGCATACTGTGGGGCCATGCGGGTACCCGTAGCAGTGCCGCTGATTTGAAGGTATACATTGTCCCCAAATGTAAAATAGTTATGGGTGAGGACAAAGTCACAAAGTTCAGCCACCAGGTTTGCATTGACATTATCGGGGATACTGTTCCTGACGGCTTGTAGTCCATGTTGAATGTTGGTGGAATGTTGGTGCAGAGGGCTTCTACATCCATAGTGGCCAGGATGGTGTTTTCAGGAAGATCACCGATGGATTGTAGTTTTCTCAGGAAGTCAGTGGTGTCTCGAAGATAGCTGGGAGTCCTGGTAGCGTAGGGCCTCCCCAAATCCCTTGCACTTCAGTGTAGGAATAGTCCGTAAGGAAGGGCTTGACAATTGCTTTCAAAAAGCTAAACAGATAAAAGAAATAAAAAATCCCCTTTGGTATGCAGTTGAATCATTAACGAATGGTATAGCTGGGACTGCATTCCTGTTTCAGCATGAAGGGTAAAGGATCATGTTTAGTTCGCTATCAGTGCCAAGGTACTGCAGCGAAGTGGAAAAAGTGCTGCTCTGCTGGCCTAATTTGAACAGTTATCAGAAATGTGCAGGATCAGGAATTTTATTTGTGGTTATCGGGAAAATATTTTCTTTTTTGCTCTTCTTTTAATTGTAAAAATTCTATCCCACACTTGTACTGAAAACATTCAAGTTGAAAACCGACATTGGAATATTGCACTAAAACATAAGCAGACTGGCTGACTGCAATAAACATATTTCTCACTTATGTTTCAACCCACAATTAATCTTAAATTAGATATTTCATTGAATGTTAATAACTTTGGGGACTTCCTCCGTTTCTATTTAGGTCTTCTGAGCTAGAATTTTCCAGTGCAAAAAGATGCCTGCCATATAATGAATGTGGAAGCAGTGTCAGGGGATGTTTCTGAGTGCTTAAGCCCATTTGAGGTTTATTAATTTTCTGGATTTAGGTAACATGGTTCCATGAATAGGCACAAGGCCTGGAGAGTGGGATTAGGAAGATTTCCAGAGGCTCTGAACTCATGTCAAGCAAAACTGTCATGCCAAGCAGCTAAGTCAACTGAATAGGGCAAAGCCTTTAAAGTGCTTTATCAGTGCATAATGTTTGTAAATTTTATTCAATTAATTTACAGCTGCAGGGCTCATGAGGCTGAAATTAAAGTTTTGTAAAGTTTTGATAAGGAAGCAGCCAAAACAAAACAAAAAAAGTTTGATTAGCTGTGGATGTTTTTTAAACGAGTTGGCAGTGGAGCAAAAATAAAAGGTAGTGTTGAAGAAGAAGGTGCATCCAGTACTTGGAATTACTGCAGTCATTTTATGGGTAACAAAATGCCTGCTAGTACCATCTACAGTTGTCTGCAGGTGCACTTTCCGTTTACTCCTGGCATTACCAGCGGATGCCACAGTGAAAAGCCATGTGCCAAAGCAAACCCTCTGGAAGGTGGTACTATCAGAACCATTTGAGTGAATAAGCATTTACTTAGCTCTAGTGTCATTTCCAGAAATGCCAAGTCTGGGCCAAGGCTGTGCTTCTAAGGTGTCTGTGCTGCAGAGGACATGCCAACGGGCAGGTACTCTACTAAAATACCTACTTTGCCCAAAAAGTCTGTAGCTAGTGCATGCTTGGAGATGACTAAATTGTTGCACTGGTACCTGCCACATTTCTGCTTTGTTGTTTTTTGTTGTTGGGAGGATCAGGCATGCAGTGTTCCCTGGGCTTTCAACAGAGCTCTGAGGATCTCCATTTAGAGGAATTGAGTCATGTCTTCCCAGAGGCCTCTCAAGACAATCTAGTGCCCTAGGCAAAACTTCAGTGTGTCACCCCTTCCAACTCTCTAGAACAGAGGTTCTCAACCCGGGGCAGCGGGGGAGAGTGTCGGTCTTTCTGGGGGAATGCAGTGAGCCTTCTGATGGTTCGGCAGTTAGGGGCCGGGGGGGAGGGGAGGACAAGAAGTCTGAGAATACAGTGAGACTCCAACCCAGATCTCCTGAATCCCAGTCCTCTGATTTAGTCACAAGAGCATCCTCTCTCCCCAAACAAAAAATACTCTCTTGGTCTTTTTTCCATTTACTTTTCCAGATGTTTAAAACATGCTGCCATGCCTGCTGTTCTTCTGCTCCCACCCCGGAAAAGTGCAGACCATCAAAGAGATCTGCAGCTAAACCTTAACCTCTAAATATCTTGTCATCCTGAGTGAAGGTAGAGAGAAGATGGCTAACATACCAGTTCCAGCAGTTAGGCTGAGCCTGATTGATTGTGACATAGAGAGTTTTTGAAGCCTTGTGCGATGGTTGCTCAAGAGGTAAAAATTGTTTCTGGCCTCCACCATAGTAACCATGATATCCTGGAAAGCAGAACTGTTCCAAGACGTGGATGGCCTGATTAATCAGTTTCTCTAGTGCGTGTTAATGTTGTCTTGTTTCAAACAGTACTACATTAAAGCATGCTAAGGAAATTTTAGTGTGCACACAAGCCAGTTAAGGTGCATCATACTGGTGCGCATTAGAATTTACAGTCCAGCTAGTGCAGATAAGCCCAGGCTTCTCCCTGCACTGTCCCGGGCCTTACATAGGGGTTGGTACTTATCTTAGCCACACCCTCAGATAGTCCAGTACTATGCTTGGCTCTAAATGGCTGCCACTGGTCTCTGGAGCCCTGGCCTCTCACTGATCAGTTCTCATCACTGCTGCTTTGACAGACTGCTAGATTTGGATTTATGCTTGGAAAACATTTCCAGGCTAAATGGCAGAGGTGTGGATCAAACATTGCTTATTTGAACGAAAGATACAATATTGCCAACCTCAAGAGATCAAAAATCATGAGTCAGACCCCCTGAAGAGAGAAGAAATCATGAGATTGGCTCCCCCAAAATCACCATTAAAAAAAGAGTATGTTGTGTTTCGTGGTCTTTTGATTTTTGAGCTCCCCATGCCCATCCCCAGTGTGTAAGTTACAATAAGTGTCGCCCACTCTCCCAAATTTATTGGGTAATGTGATTTTGGCCCCTGCTGCAGGAGCTCTCACCCCCACATATGCACATTCCCTGCCCAGTGATGTATTCTGCCCCCAACTTCCAAATCAGTCCTGTCCCCCCAAATCTGTCCTGCACAGTCCCTGCATTAGGACTGCCTCCCAGCTCATCTCAGTTCTAACCAGCCCCCCATAGCTATCCCACCCCCACTCCCACCATCATATCAGCCCCCCCACCAGAATAGCTCCCACCAATTTTGACGCCCTAAGCAGCCGCTGCCGAATTGCCGCCGCCCCCAGAACAGCGGTGGAACTGCTGCCGAATTGCCGCCGCAGAACACGTACTGCTGCCCCATTCTGAATGCCGCCCCAAGCACCTGCTTGGAAAGCTGGTGCCTGGAGCCGGCCCTGGCTCCCACCCAGCCTCACCCCGCTCCCCATGGAGCTTCTCCCCTCCCTCCCCAGGCCTCCAAGGGGGCGGGGGCAGCAGCATGGTCATCTCCTGTATCTTCCCAAGCCTGGTGTTGCGAAGAAAGAGAGAGGGAAGTGGTGGTAGGGAGCAGAGGCGCTGTCCCTGTTGCTCACAGTAGAGGAGGGGGGAAGAGGAAGAGCCACTCTGAGTTGCTGGACTCTTTCTCTTCCCCCTCACCAATACTCTGAGAATGGCTTTGCACTGTTGAGGGGAGAAGGAGGAAGAAAGAGACATTTTTTCTAGGGACCTGTGACACACAAGGCTGGGAGTCATGCAGTGTTGCTGCTGTTCGGTCAACTCATACAAAGATTTTCCTTAAACCGTGTCTGGTAACTTAGTTTTACGGACTGCTGAGCTTTTTATAGTATTTGATTAAGCCAGTGTGTGTTGCAGCTGTCCTTTTTGCTTTCTCTAGTTCTGCAATTTGGCAATGAAATCTGTCTTTAATGAAGGTAACTGGCATTGGATGATAGATACTGTTAGGGAGGTTTCCTCAGAGAGAAAATGAATTCTGACCTCAAAGAAATTAGAATAAGAAGTGGGTAAGTGCAAGGGGTCACAGGTTGCAAGTATGTGTGTGGAGATCCTCCTTCCTAAACATCGCCAAAGGATACTGGAAAGAAGTAGGAGAGGCATGTGAAGAACCCCTGACATGAAGGGTATTAGGTCTGGTTACATTTTCTCAACTACTTCTCCCCTGCTGCCTTCTGGAAGAATCTTTATAGTATGGACCTTTGTTGACGTCTCCTCCTTGACATTCCATTGCTATGTTTCACAGTTTTCTGTTACAATACAGTGGCTATCACTGTTCTGGAATAGTAGCTTGATCAACTGTCTTAGAGAAAAGAATACAAAGAACATTTATACTCGACATTTCCCTGTAAATGAGCTGGGTTTCTCTTCCTCAGTCTGAGCATTTCTAGCTGCATGCTAGAGCTAAACTCCTGGATTGTTTTTAAAACAAATTTTTCACCCACAAGTATAGTATTAGTTGCCTGCTTCCTCAGAAATCATAGATAAAGGCTGGTCAATGAAAGGCAGTTTGAAACAAATACGTCTTCTCTAGAGCAAGCAGATTAGTGACAAGATACTGCAGAACTTAGCTGCATTCAAACAACCAAAGAGGATTTCAAGTCAGTTTTTTCAAAAGCACAGTTCCTGGGTAGATCTTTTCCTACTGGTAACAAGGCTTTGAAATCTAAGAATTTAAATAATAAAATAGACCTTTCGGTTATTGCATGACTTTGTACAGCATTTGCCAAAAGGTGAGAGTAAAATATATAATACCTATAGAGTACCTTATGTGTGTGATATTTCATCAGACTCTAAAACATACACTGAAGGTTCCTATTTACAATATGTCCTTTACAGGGCCTCATGTAAGGTCCTAATGACATGTGCTGTACATCATGCAGTTACACCGGTTAAGTGGATCAGACTCGGTTATGCACATGACTGAAAGAGGACTGGCATGGTACTCGAGGGGTTAATTGGAATAGGAAAGAGCAATTAAAGGGACTTGAGCGGGTCTTCCTAAAACTGTAATTGATGGTTCTTCATTCTGAAGATCTCATTAAGCTTATGCAGAGAATTTTTGTTGTTGAAATGTTGACCTCCCATTAAGATTTTCTAATCAGCTTTCTGAAAGAAGAAATTATTATAATGCCATAATTCTCTGAATAATTTTAAATCCTTGTGGTTGTATTCAAGATACTGCTATGCATGTTCTATGTGGATGTGGTTTTCTTGCTCTCAAGATGTGGAAATGGGACTCAGAATATTACTTAGGTATGAGTGACACGATTATACTATTTTGATTTACCCAGCCTACAGGACAAATGAAGATTTAGCTTAGTCTCAGTAATTGCATCCTTGTATTATGTATATTGTGTGATAATTGCTATTTCCATTTTTAAACAGGATGCTTTGCTCTTTACAAGTGCAGAATATAAATCACTAGATCAACAGTAAGAAGCGGATGGATGCTGTGAAGGAATTTTGTTGTCCATTTATTGATTGTGTATAGTAGTTTATTTCAGCTGAGGCCTACCATAACCGTTAGTGCCAAAATAAATATCAAACTGAATACTAGCCAGGTGAAAACAAATTCCTATTGATTTACAGTATACTAATGTTGAATGCTAGAATAATTATTTGGTTTCACCTTAAACTCTAATGCTGGGATTCAGAGAAAAATATTACTCACAGTTCATGTGCAAAATGATAATTATTTATGGAATAATATGAAAACGATTATCACAAAGAAGTGAGTAGGCATAAATATTTTATATCCCAAAATGCAATACATGTGAAGGAAGAGGACTGTTAAAGGGACACCACCAACACACCATGGTGTCAATTTAAAAATAGAAGAGAATTAAAAGTAGTTTGAAGTATTAAAGATGCCCCTGCCAGTTGTGGGTCCCCCTCCTCCACACTTCCTTTCCAATAGTTTTTCTCTCTCCTGTTGCTGGGTGAAAGATTCACAGAAATATAAGAGCAGTTATGCAGGGAGAACAGTGAAACTGACTATGCAAGAAGTGCTGTTAAATGCAGAAATTAAACAAATTAAATATAAATTGAGGAAAACACTTGTTACTTCTTTCATCTCTATCCCTTACAGTAATCCTAGGGTATGGCTACACTAGAGAGCTTACGGCAGCACACAGCTGTATTGCTGTAAACTCTGTAGTCTAGCCACTCTAAGATGAAGGGAGAGAGCTCTCCCATCAATTTAATTAATCCAGCCCCAACGAGCAGTGGCAGCTATGCTGGCAGAAGAAGCTCTCCTGCTAACATAGCACGGCCCACATTTAGGTTGTTGTACCTTATGTTGCTCAGGGGAGTGGCTTATTCACACCCCTGAGCGACATAAGTTATATCGGCATAAGTGGTAGTGTAGACATAACCTTATATGTTATGTGTAGTAATGGTATGTATAAAATTTTCAGACAGAAGGGTGATTTTTAAGTTGTCGATGTCCCTCTAAAATCTTTTAGAGCTACGCAGAGACACAAGTGCATAGTGTCTTACCCATAGTGTACATTATAGCTATTAAGCATTGCTCCAACAATTGGTAAACATTTGATAAATATTCTAAGTTTTCTAAATACCCCTTCAGAGAAGTAAAAGATTGATTTCAAAGAGATTTCTGAGCACCTTGGCACATTCTGTGTAACTCATGTTGCTTTCCATTTCCAACAAAAGCAACAGAACTGTATAATTTTTTAAAAGGAATAACTGAACAGCTTGCGTCACTCTTAGTCCTGAACAAATCTCTAAGCACAAAAAGAAAGGAGAAAGCACAAAATGTTTCTTTGCTTCCTGTGCCACCTGGGAATTTTATTCCCTTGGGGTATTTAGCCATTTGTTTTGGTTCTGAAGCCCAGAAGATAGCACTGCTCCCTCTGTCTCTTAGTAGTGTTGGCTGCAGTGGTATCCTGAGAGAGACTGATTGATTTTAGGGATGTGGGAAATTTTTGGAAGACAAGAGGCCAGGAAACCCATCTAGCACTATCTCCTCTTCCCACTTAGCAACTGCACCCCATTGCCGAATTCTTTCAAATAAACCCTTTAGAAAGCTAGCTGTAGATAGACACATCCGGACCAGATACTTTTTAATGGGGGAATGACTGACAAATTCAAAGAAAAGCACTTTCTGTTATTGGCTTCAGACTTTTCCCGTTGACCCAGCTACTCCTTTAAGGCCAATTCATATGGCCAATTCAGGGAAGTGCACTTGGAACCAGTGCAGTGATTCTGCTGGACTGTGATCGAAGAGCAGGATGTGGATAGCCCAGCTAATGGGTCTGCACTCTTTGTGTGCTGCAAAGAGCAGCAATGTAAGGAATCTTTGCACCCAAGCAAGCGGGAATCTTGAGGAGTGGAAATGGGGGAAGCCAAATCTTGTGTGGAAAAACAGTTGCCACAAAGCTCTGCAGCCTGCAGGAAGGTTGCCCTTTCCCTGCCCTTCCCCAGGCCCCTTTAGATCTCCCCATTGCATATATACTTATTGTGTAGTACAGTAGCACCATTCCCAGCAGCCTGAATTATTTTACGTTATACTTCTTTAGAAACATTGTTGGAAAGCTCAAGAAAAATGCAGGTGTTGTAGACAGTGTGATTTAGGGAGCAAAAATAAAGGTAGCCTGATATAGAGTGGTGATCACCCTAATGTGCTGATAAAGGCTGGTGGGGAAAATGTAGTTGTTATGATGTGCACCATCACTGCATTGAAATGAGAATTATGCTGCTTACATTAGGCTTGAATTTAGTTCACAAATTTGTTTAGTTACAAGTATATTCCTAAAAAGAACAGGAGGACTTGTGGCACCTTAGAGACTAACAAATTTATTTGAGCAAAAGCTTTCGTGAGCTACAGCTCACTTCATATATTCCTAGTTCTCTCTCTCTCTCTCATTAAGAGCTAATCCACTCTAGACATCTTCAGTAGAAAGGCCAGAGGACACAACAAATAAAAACTGGATGACAATGGTAAATAAAACCTTGTACTTGGAGTCTATAATCTTTTTTTGTGCCCTTGCCAGATGCTTAGCCAGCTAAATACCATCTTTTGATAATGACTTGGTTCTCAATGTGATAACAAAACTTAATTTATACTGTTAATTACTTTGTATGAGTTTATTCCACGTCTTCAGGACTTGTATATATGTACAGTTCTATACAACTTTCATTATCATAGATAAGATGATGACAGAGGCAGCCTGTCCTTCCTTAGAAGCCTCAGATTAAAAAAAAATAGATTTTTGTGGCTTCCAAAGGACTGAGGCTGTATTGTGCTATTTGTTTCATCTTAAGCAGAAATGCTAATTGAAATAGTTGATGGAATCTGCTTAAAAGTTGATGGCAGGATATGACTCGTAATTTGTGAGTATTGCATGCATTGTTTTCTTTGGGGTGTTTAAAAACAAGAAATTCTGGACTGAACGGTGAAGCCATTGTGAAGTCCTAATGCAGTCAAAAGATCCTATTTAAGCAAACTCAAACTGCAGGATATGTCTCGTTAATGCTTTATTTTGGAAATAATTGCAGCTAGCACTATATCAAATCCATAAATTTAACAATCTGAACGAGGAGTCCTTGTGGCACCTTAGAGACTAACAAATTTATTTGAGCATAAGATTTCGTGGGCTAAAACCCACTTCATCGGATACATGCAGTGGAAAATACAGTAGGAAGATAGATATATACACAGAGAACATGAAAAAATGGGTGTTGTCATACACACTATAACAAGAGTGATCAGTTAAGATGAGCTATTATCAGCAGGAGAAAAAAAACTTTTGTAGTGATAATCAGGATGGCCCATTTCCAACAGCTGACAAGAAGGCGTGAGGAACAGTAGGGAGAAAAATAAGCATGGGGAAATGGTTTTACTTTGTGTAATGACCCATCCACTCCCAGTCTTTACTCAAGCCTAATTTAATTGTGTCCAGTTTTCAAATTAATTCCAATTCAGCAGTTTCTCATTGGAGTCTATTTTTGAAGTTTTTTTGTTGTAGTATTGCAACTTTTAGGTCTGTAATCGAGTGACCAAAGAGATTGAAGTGTTCTCCAAATGGTTTTTGAATGTTATAATTCTTGACGTCTGATTTGTGTCCATTTATTCTTTTACATAGAGACTGTCCAGTTTGGCCAATGTACATGGCAGAAGGGCATTGCTGGCACATGATGGCATATATCACATTGGTAGATGTACAGGTGAACGAGCCTCTGATAGTGTGGCTGATGTGATTAGGCCCTACGATGGTGTCCCCTGAATAGATATGTGGACAGAGTTGGCAACGGGATTTGTTGCATGAATAGGTTCCTAGGTTAGTGTTTTTGTTGCTTGGTGTGTGGTTGCTGGTGAGTATTTGCTTCAGGTTGGGGGGCTGTCTGTAAGCAAGGACTGGCCTGTCTCCCAAGATCTGTGAGAGTGAGGGATCATCCTTCAGGATAGGTTGTAGATCCCTGATAATGTGCTGGAGAGGTTTTAGTTGGGGGCTGAAGGTGACGGCTAGTGGTGTTCTGTCACTTTCTTTGTTGAGCCTGTCCTGTAGTTGGTGACTTCTGGGTACTCTTCTGGCTCTGTCAATCTGTTTCTTCACTTCAGCAGGTGGGTATTGTAGTTGTAAAAACGCTTGATAGAGATCTTGTTGGTGTTTGTCTCTGTCTGAGGGGTTGGAGCAACTGTGGTTGTATCGCAGAGCTTGGCTGTAGACAATGGATTGTGTGGTGTGGTCTGGATTAAAGCTGATAGCTGACAGTCTCAAAGGTGACAAAATCACACAGTTAGCTTAAGGTACTGTATAAGTGTACTATGGCTAAATCGGGCAGACATCTCAGTGCAGTTTCTTTTATTACAGTGTTTGATTTGTCTGGGGTCACACATTGTTTATGCCTTTGATAGGACGGTTGTGTAACATGGCAGCCTTTATGTACATCCCTGTTCGTAGGGGTCCATCTTGTCTGTTTTCCTTGGGCCCTGGAGAGTAGGGAGACTCAGCTGGTGCTTTTGTTAGGGGGCTGCATTAATGTTTTTGTTTACCTATGATGCTTCCAGGTTGCTGTTATGAATGGAGTCTGTTTATTTTATATGTCATTTAAAATGTTTGTCAATGGCACCCAGAGTTTGGGAGGCAGCTCTTCTGTTATTGCAATATAAATTGGAATAAATAAAATTAGGCAATACAGCTCTAAGCCTGAGGCAGTGTTAACTTTTGAGAGGATTCACCACTGGTTGGCATGGAGGGTGATGAGTATGATGGTTCAGATTGCTCAGATCCTCAGCAAGTTTCCTCCCCAGCTATGGAACCTCACCCCAATTTAAAGCCCTGTGCAGGGTCTGATGACAGTGGGGCAGTGAGATGAAGATGGCAGTCCTGCATTCTGCAAAGGAAGGGGGTGAACCACACAGGAAGGAGTCTCCTCTGTACATTGAACCAGGTGGAATGATCAGATCCTTAATTCTAGCTCTGAGGACCTGATCTATTAACTGTTGAAGTCAGTGGGAGTTCCCACATGGACTTCAGTGGGCTTTGGATCAGATCCTTAGTGCAGTGGGCTCATACTTTTGACAAATATGTTTAGCATGACTAGCATCTTCATGTAGTTTTCTCTAACCCACTAAAGCATATGTGTAGCCAAGGGGGTCTATCAGTGCAAGATGCAAATGCCAATGCTAAATCAATAACATATTTTCTTTGACCAACATAGAAAACAAACTCAGCAAGATTCAAAGCAGATTCTTCCTGTGGGAGCAGGTTTCAGTTTCTTGACTGAAATGAGAATGGGCCCCTTTTCTACATATACACCTGTAGATATGCCTGTTGCCGCTAGAGCCAGGTGCAGTATTGATAATAATTAATTTACTTCATGATTTTGGCCACTTTTTCCACTTCACTTCATGAGTTGTTTGCTCAGAAACTGTGATTACAACAGGCAGTGTCTTCTGGTAACCCAGTGTGTTAGCAGGTGCTCGAGCCCTGCATGAAGTGGCTGGCTGAGTCCTGCTGGCCGACGGTGGCAAGTGCAGCCCATTAATGCTTCCCTGCGTATAGGGCGGTTGAAGTGGCTCTCTGGGCAGAGGGAACCAGAATGGGGGGCTAAGTTAGTGTGCACTAACACTTCGTACTAACTCCCTGTGCGGGCGTTTGTACTGTGCACAGCTTACTGCTCTTTGAAAATTCATTGAGTTAAACTGCATGCGGGCACAGTAAGAGTGTCCACCTGGGGAGTTAATATGGAATAGCTATTGTGCTTTAAATTGACACCCTAGCTTACTGTTCACTGACTTCCCCATGCAGATAAGGCCTAAGATGTCCTGCAGGAAGACCCTTAGGAACAGCCAGTCTTGGAGAGAATTGTTGAGCTGGAATTTACGTTTTTTTATTATTTACCTGGTTAATGAAGCCAAATCCAGAGAGAGAGGGAGTTTGGACTTTATTGTGTGTACTCTTTTCAGAGTATTATAAGTTTTTTCACCATTTGAAACTATACAACGTATATATGATGCAAATAACATCTCCCCAGCTGGACTTTTACAAGCTGTTTGCTATACTAGTTATTTGCTAATGGTGCTGTGTGACTGGTCAGCTTAGTACATGATGTTGTTTCCAGGCCCTCACTGCCTGGCTGAAATTACAAACGCCTTCCACAAATCACTTTTAGCAGAACTTTTGCACAAACACAGGAGATTTGGGAGACTTGCTATCCACAAACTTTCTTAAAAGAAATATTAATTCAAGAGAACAGGAACAGCAGTTGTTCCTGGCTCCTGCATAAAGGAGCAAGGCTTGGGGGAGGCTGATGGCTCCTGTCATTCCCCCCTCCCTACTTGTACGCTCATACAGGGGTCAGCCACAATCTAGCTCTAAAAATAAAAGCTATCAAAGGGGGGAAGTTAGATACGATTTGCAAGTCACCTATGCAAATGAAAATTGAACTAATTTTTGAAAAAATATTTTGGAATCTTCTTGTAATTTTAAAAAAAAAGCTACATTTTCAAACTCTGAGCGGTCTTTTTCCATAGAATGGGCATCGGTGCCATCAATGAGCCACATCTATGAAGAAAACAACTGCAAAGTAAGAAACATTATAGTATGTGGCCAGCTGACCATTAATTTCAGTCCCCAAACCTTTCTGGGATGTTCATCATCACAACAACGTGCCTAATTTAGTAAACCATTTAAATCAGTTCTAGTTATATGCCTTTGTTCATATCGGGAAGGTTATTGGAAGAACATTGTCATCTCTGCATATTTATTTATTATAAAGTATTTCTAACCTGGATATGACATTGCCTCAACTCCAAGAAGCTTGAATCATTCTGAAAGATTGCAGCTATCCAGTTGTCATCTTGAACAATCTTCTAACCTTTTGGTGTTTTTCAATAGGCAGGATTTTTCCTGAAGTATGGTGTATGTGTACACGCCCACCCACACCACACTAGCCACTTTACTGTTGAAAGCATTTGATTACAAATAGATGTGTCAATTATTTAGAGTCACTCTCATCAAAAAAACAAAAACCCCCTCCAAAAAAGAAAACCAAACCACCCACCCTGCCCCTCCCCCCAAAGAAAGCCCACATCATGCATATAGCAATGATGCTAGAAAACCCTGGAACCAATCTGTTAAAGTGAAGAGAGTTTGAGATCTTTCTTCAGTTCAGTTTATATGTTTAAGATGGCGATTACAAGTTAACGGTACTGTTTTAATTATTTCAGTACAGATGCTGACACATTCACACTGAGGAGCACTTTAAATTAATCTATTTTTAAGGTTGGAAGAGACCATTATCATCATCTAATATTCTAATCTGATCTTCTGCATAACACAGGCAAAGAAACTCACCCCATAATATCTGAGTCAAGCCCTTAACTTCTGTTTGAGTTGTAGCACATGTTTAAAAAAGTTATCCAGTCTTGATTTAAAACCAGTGATGGAGAAAAAAAATTTGCATCTTGTTTTTAGTCTGAATTTGTATAGCTTCAGCTTCCAACCATTGAATCGTGTTATGCCTTTCTTCTGCTAGATTAAAGAGCCATCTGCTATCAGAAATCTCTTCCCCATGTAGGTACTTGTAGACCATGATTGAGTCACCTCTTAATCTTCTTTTGGGTAAACTAAACAGCTTGCATAAACTGAATAGATTGAGCAAAGTAGATACTTACTTTGTGAGAAGTCCTGTTTAAATTAATGAGATTGCTTGTGGAGTAGGTGGTATGTGCATCAGTGTTTGGCTGATGGTAACTCGTCTGTGTGTGCTTTGCGACATTTTTAAGGTACATATTCCGTTCTGCTAGGCCATGTAGAAAGCCTTCAAATCTGCAGAAGTTAAGGAGCTAGTCCAGCTTCTACCTCCAGACTCTGCAGAAGCCCCTTTACATCTGGGGTATGATCCAGGGACAGGGTGAGAAGGAACCAGGGAGGAGATGGAACTTCAGGGAGTGGCCATAGCATTCTTTCCTCTGCAGAGGATGGATTTCCCAGTGGAAATCTGCACCGTAGTTACTGCTATTGAGGCCATCGGTAATTTCCCTTTGTGTCGGTAACCTCTCTTGGAGAATCAGGGTAGAGCACAGGTGTGGGTGCTGGAGTTGTGCTACTATGAATGGATGGACCAAAAGACTCACAAGAAAAGTATTTCTCTCCATGGGGTTAGGGCTATGTCCACATGATACTCTATAAACTTCCCAGCAGATTCTTGGGGATCTGCTCATTTTACCAGTCATGCAAAATAGAAATGCCTGGGTTCAGAAGAGGCTGTTGAGATGGAAGAAGCAGCACAGAGGGGAGACTTTAAGCAGCTTTACAGAATAGTGAAAGACCTCTCAGGAAGAACCAAACTGTCACATGTCATGGCCATCGGGGACTCTCATGGACAGATGTTGAAAACGTGTGAAGGACAAGCCATTCCGTATTAAACTGTCCAGAGCTGATGGTCATGCACAGGTTTGAGAGAAATGGCAATGCTAAGTTAGAAACAGAAGAGGGGCCAGTAACACCCAATGAAATTAAAATAGCCATCAAAGGCCTCAAACAGGGGAAAGCTCCTAGGGTTGACAGAATTTAAGCAGAGGTCCTAAAGGTGAGAAGTGAAATTCTGATTGAACAGCTAACAAAACTCTAACAAAATATGGGTGAAGGAACAAGTGCCACGAGACTTGAAAGATGGTATCTCAGAGACATTAGAGAGTTAGTTTATTACTTTAAAATAGGAGAGTTTCAAAAAAAAAGAGTTTTATATTTGCTTTTGTTATTGGGTAAACAATGTTTATCCTGCTGTAATTAGCACTGTGTGTATTGCAAGTGCAAAAATGGTTAGAGTTTTGCATTTGAGAAAGGTTACTCTGCAGTTGCATTTTTGGGGTAATAGTCCCTGGGTGTAATTCTCCTCTCACTTATATCTGTGAAACAACGTGAGGGTGCATCTATATTGCGTGCCTCATTGGGTGGCATTTAATGTACATACCCATGTAGCTCCTCTAGCACTGGAATAAATAGCAGTGTAGACTGTGATGAGACATATTTTAGGAGAGCAAAGACATGCCTGTATGGTGTGGGTGTGTTACTTGAGTACACACCTGTCATAAATATAAAGGGAAGGGTAACCACCTTTTTGTATACAGAACTATAAAATCCCTCCTGGCCAAAGGCAAAACCCTTTCACCTGTAAAGGGTTAAGAAGCTAGGATAACCTCACTGACACCTGACCAAAATGACCAATGAGGAGATAAGATACTTTCAAAGCTGGAGGGGGGAGGAAAACAAAGGGTCTGTCTGTGGGATGCTTTTCCCAGGAACAGATCAGGAATGCTCTTCATAACTCCTCAGAACTTCTTTTAAGTTAGTAAGTAATCTAGCTAGAAATGCGTTAGATTTCCTTTTGTTAAATGGCTGGTAAAATAGTTTGTGCTGAATGGAATGTATATTCCTGTTTTTGTGTCTTTTTGTAACTTAAGGTTTTGCCTAGAGGGATTCTCTGTGTTTTGAATCTGATTATCCTGTAAGGTATTTCCCATCCTGATTTCATAGAGGTGATTCTTTTACCTTTTCTTTAATTAAAATTCTTCTTTTAAGAACCTGATTGCTCTTTCATTGTTCTTAAGATCCAAGGGTTTGGGTCTGTGTTCACCTATGCAAATTGGTGAGGATTTTTATCAAGCCTTCACCAGGAAAGGAGGTGTAGGGTTTGGGGGGAAGATGTCTCCAAGTGGGCTGTTTCCCTGTTCTTTGTTTAACACACTTGGTGGTGACAGCATAGGGTTCAAGGACAAGGCAAAGTTTGTACCTTGAGGAAGTTTTTAACCTAAGCTGTTAAGAATAAGCTTAGGGGGTCCTTCATGCAGGTCCCCACACATGTACCCTAGAGTTCAGAGTGGGGAAGGAACCTTGACATGGTGGCAGAGTGGTGAGATCATTTTGAGATTTTTTTTTTTTAGATCATTTTGAAGCAGAAGCACAGTAGGATTTTAAAAGGACATTTTTTTTCCTTTGGGCTGCTTGGAAGCAGGTTTTAAGCTGAAAGCAATTAGAGTTTTTCTGTCTCTGCCTGGGGGCCAAAGCAGCAGGCATAACAAAAGGGATCGTTCTTTTTGAGCTGGAGTTTTCTCTACCTAAAGGCAGGGTAGTTAACCTCCTGCAGGGAAATTTACCAGTTTTTCACAGACCTGAAGAGTTTTTTTTTTAGCTAAGAGTAGTTAGAGGATTTTTCTGGAGGCTGAGAATAGCTATCACAGAACATAGGTATCAGGTTACAGCACAACTAAATTTTACAAGCCAGTTTTTTTTTTTTTTAACTCTCGGGTGTAAAGTTAGTTAAAAACAGAGAGGCTAAGATGACAGAACCCAAGGCAGAAAAAGCCAAAGAGGCTGCCCACAGGAGAGAAATGGAGGCAAAGGAAAATGAAATGGAAGCTGCCCACAGGAGAGCTATGGAGGTAAAGGAAAAAGAATGGAAGCATGCTGAGGAGGAAAAGGAAATCTAATGCATTTCTAGCTAGATTACTTACTAACTTAACAGAAGTTCTGAGGAGTTATGAAGAGCATTCCTGATCTGTTCTCGGCAAAAGTATCCCACAGACAGACAGACACACTTTGTTCTCCCCACCCCCTCCAGCTTTGAAAGTATCTTGTCTTCTCATTGGTCATTTTGGTCAGGTGCCAGCAAGGTTACCTTAGCTTCTTAACCCTTTACAGGTGAAAGGGTTTTGCCTCTGGCCAGGAGGGATTTTACAGTTCTGTATACAGAAAGGTGGTTACCCTTCCCTTTATATTTATAACAACACCCTACACAGGTCTCTACTTGCCCAAGCTGTGCCTCCCTTTCTACACTGATATTTTTAGCAGTGCAGTGTCCTGCTGCTGGAGGCTTTTCCTGGAAAAGCTTTAACAGCAGAGGGAGGCAGCAGAGAAAGGCTCCAGCAATTTTCATTGCCACAGTGAAAGACTCAAGCAGGGGAAAGGTTCTGCCAGCCCCTGGCTGCTTCCCCACTGCAGGGAAAGAGTCCGGCAGCAGGGAAAGGCTGGCAGAATCTTTCTCCAGTGCTGGAGCATTTCCCTGCCACAGGGAAAAAATCCAGCAGCAGAAAAAGGCTTTGTCAGCGGGCGGCAGTGAGGAAAGCCAGAGCCTTTTCTCGCTTCAGTGAAAGGTTCCAGCAGCAGGGCACATGGAGCTGCACCCCGCATTGCAGTTGCAGTAGGCTTTTCACTGCAGCATATAGCTACAGGTACGCTACATGCCGCCAAAAGTGGTGGGTAGTGTAAAGATAACCTAGGTTACTCCTGATTTATACTGCTGTAAGCAAGAGTAGAATCAGTCTGCTAAAGCTGGCATGATGGGTTCAAATTCTCTGAGTGAGTGAGGCTCCTTCTGTCCTACAGCTATTAAGCTTGGAGGATGGCAGGTGATTATGTTGACTTCTTTTGGGGTTCCCTTTCTCACCACCCCTCCTGACTAGGTAACTTCACCAAGTTCTTGGGCTGTGCCAATCCCCTAGAGCCATTTTGTGGGTTGTGGCCATTTTGTGCTGCTGAAATAGACTTTCTGCCAAGAGGATAGTATATCAGCAGAAACCAGCATATACCCGGTGGAGGTGGAATCTAGCTTTTTTTTTTTTTCCCCACCTGCTTCAGTGCATTAGTGAAAAATCAATCAACAACAGACAAAAATCGGTGGGAGCTGCTTGAAAAAAAGCAATATACACATCCAGTAATGTAGTGTTCCGTTCATGATGCATGTAGAATAATATGTGTGGGTGAGGGCAAAGCAAGCAAAACACATCTATTGAAGTCAGAGAATATACAGATAATGCTGTAGTGTTGATAGCTTATATAACTTAAGGATATTATACTCTGCCCTTATTAAGATGGGCTGTTAGTTTGCAAAACATTTTCTATTTATTATAGTTCCAGAATATGTATTTGATTTGTTTGGATTCCAGTGGACTCTTGATTGTTATGAATGTTTATCCCATAGGCAGTATTAGGTGTCTTGCATATAGATCTATTTGTGCTCTTCATGTTTTTCATTTCTCTTCCTAGCTTACGTAAACATGGGCCCCAGCAAGGGTTATGCTCAAAGCTTACATTGCCTGAACAGTTCATGAACTATAGATGTACTGGAGCTCTCCATTTGTATTTGTTATGCCTAGTGTATATGGCATACTGGCAGGGACAGATCAAAGCTGCTGATTCTGTAGTTTCATTACTTCTGTGCCACACAAATCACATTTGTGCCTGTTCTCAGAAGAAATAACATGCTGACCAAAACATGGGATTCAAAGTGGTGAATGTATAAAAATAGAACAGTCTCATGATTGTAAATAATGTAGAGCAAAATATAGAGTTGGGAAATGAGTGAATAAACAGGGATTTAATACACAGACAAGGTTATGGAAACTACCTATTTTGTGTAGAAAGCATGGACAGAAAAATACACTAGCAAATTACTAAACAAAAAGTCATTTTTTCTTGGGTTTGCACAAAAACTATGTTCTTGTCGTGGCAATGAGCGATCATATCAGCAATATCCTGTTTCTCATGCACATTTCTGAATAATTGCATTTATTTGGAAAAGAGAAAATAAAGCAAGTGAAGGATCTGTACCACATCAGCTTCTGAATAAGAGAACCAACTCTACGATCTAGGTTAATAAAAATGACCAAACATTGTCAGCTGAGATAGGGCTAGATCAGGAGTGGGCAAACTTTTTGGCTTGAGGGCTACATCTGGGTGGGGAAATTGCATGCAGGGCCATGAATGTAGGGCTTGGGCAGGGGGTTGGGGTGAAGGAGGGAGTGTGGGGTATGGGAGAGGGTGCAGGGTGCAGGAGGGGGCTCAGGGCAAGGGGGTGGGGCACAGGATGGGTGGGGGTGCAGGAGGGGTGTGGGCTCAGGGCAGGGGTTTGGGGTGCAGCAGGGGGCTCAGGGCAGGGGCTTGGGGTACAGGAGGTGCGGGGTGCAGCAGGGGCTCAGAGCAGGGGGTTGGGGTGCAGGAGGGGTGCAGGGTGCAGCAAGGGGCTCAGGGCAGGGGGTTGGGGTGCAAAAGGGGTGTGGGCTCAGGGCATGGGGTTGGGGGATCAGAGCAAGCCTTGGGGTGCAGAGGGGTGCGGACTCTGGCCCGGCACCGCTTACCTGGAGCGGCTCTGGGGTGGCAGCAGCGCGCAGCGGGGCTGAGACAGGCTCCCAACGTGCCCTGGCCCCGCGCCACTCCCAGAAGTGGCCGGCACCACATCCCTGTGGCCTCTAAGAGAGGGGGAGGAAGAGGGCTCCATGCGCTGCCCTCGCCTGCGTGTACCTCCCCCGAAGCTCCCATTGGCCGCGGTTCCCTGTTCCCAGCCAATGGGAGCTGCATGGGGCGGTGCCTACAGGCAGTGGTGAATCACACCCATGAATCTACAGCCAGTTTAAATCCTTATCATACCAGGCCCTTTAAAAATGTGTGGCCATGTCTATCCTGTTGTCAAGCATTTTATTGTGAAATCTGGATACGCGGCCGCTCTGTCTAGACCTTTGATCACATTTGAGGAGTTGAACCAGTGGCGGACTAGCACAAAGATGTATACAATTTTGACTGAAGAAGAGTTGATAAGAAAACAACCCGGATGAAAAGATGGGAATGGCCAAAGAAATTAATCTGAAGTGAGTCGGTCTCTGTGTGAGGAAAGGGGGATAGACACCTTCAGTTTGTGTAGCTCAGAAAGAAAAGTTTTATCAATTATTATGTAGATTACATTTGACTCCAGTTAAGAGCCATCATATTTTTGCTAGTAGGGAGATGCTCTGTTAGAGGGGTTGCAGTGAGGGGAGGGGGGAACATACTTGGACATGTTATAGTTGTGTCTAGGATTAGTCAGTTTTGGGAAGAAATTATTCAGGCAAAATGCTGGCTTCCTGGAGATCCTCTGACCTGCTTACTTAACTCTCCAGTCAAGGCTCTGCACTTTAAACAGAATGACAAATTCATTGGTTTTTCATTGTTAACAGCTAGATTTTGTATTGCACATTACTGGAAAAATGTGACTCCTCCTCCTATGGAATTGTGGTATAATAAAATATGGACTGTCCTTATAACAGAAAAGCTTTCACACCAAGTACTTCAGTGAAATTTCTTGGGGGTACCTGAGACTGTGAGTCACCTTGTTACTCCCTGCCTCTAGTGAGAGGAACTCTTTCATGTGGTAGCTGGGTGTCAGCATCCCGACACTGCCAGCCCTTCAGCCACTCAAAATACTCTCCTCTGGGCTATGCCAGCCCTTCTTTCTCCTTGCAGGTTAGCGGTAGGTGCACCCCAATTCCTTTGAATCATTCCCCTGTGATGTCCAGCCCCTAACGCTGGCTACTCACAGAAATTCCAGATTCTCTGCACCTGAAGGTGCAGTGGATCCCAGCTTACCAGTTTTACCTTAAACCACACAGAACTTGTGAGCACTTATGATAGAACAAAACGAGGTTTATGTAAGAAAGGATACGGCTTTAACTAGAAACGAGAGAGAGCATGGTGGAAACAAGTATTTACAGTACAAAACAAACTCATAAAACACCAACCTGGGCGTCCGCTTATCAATAGTTCCCTTTCCTATCTAATAAAGCAGATTTATCACCAAAGTTCCATCCGTTGCAGAGTTGGATGGTTTCACAAGACCCAGGATCCTAATATTCATGAAAGCACACCCTCTTTTCCCCAGTGAATGAATACAGAGTGCCTTTCCTTATACTCTGTTATACTGAAAACAGTTATTTGTTTCTTTGCACAGGCAGGGCAAACCCCAGCCTTATTGTAGAGTTCCTTTTCTACCTGTAATTGATTTCAGTTTTTTGTCATTGTCTCTGATGGCTTTCCACTAACTGTGGCAAGGGTAGACAACAGAACCTTGTATTCGCTTGGTGACTGACATGGGAGTGGTGACAACTCCCTCTAACTTGAATGGGTCATCAACACACCTTATAACGTGGTGACTAACTTCTACTCCAGATCCGTAAAGCATACCTTTAATATAAATACATTATTCCTTAAATATTATCCATCCATACATCTCACAATGGTTATGAGTCTTGACAAGTTGTGAGCTTTCTGTAGATATCATACCTGTTACTCTGTATGGATAAATATCCTGTAATACATGTGTTTGGTGTAGTGAGTTGA
Source organism: Lepidochelys kempii (assembly GCF_965140285.1). Classification (NCBI taxonomy): domain Eukaryota; kingdom Metazoa; phylum Chordata; order Testudines; family Cheloniidae; genus Lepidochelys; species Lepidochelys kempii. The sequence goes on along the minus strand of NC_136382.1, from coordinate 142,707,499 downwards.
TCAAGTTTTGGGTAAGAGCTATTTACAAACAACAAGGGGTCCTTTGCCAAGAAGTTTCTGTGTCACAATGTATAGAAGAGAAACGCCTAAAAGAGAATCGGTATTTAGAAATCTGCTCACCCTTTTTAACATACTCAGAGGAGGAGGGATTCCCCTGCCAGCAAGTCAGAATCTTTAGCCAGTCCTTTTAATACAAACCTGATTCTGAATAAGTAATGTGTGATACAGTGTGCTTGTGTTTCATTGTAACTTTGGCATTATAAAAAGTTTTAACAAAAGTATGATCATTTGTTTTATTGAGCTACAACAGAGCATAATGGGATATACAAAATAAGGAATCCTGTTACGTGGTATGTGCCACCCCCATTGAAGTGAGCATTAGGCATGAAGGCCTACATTTTTACCATTGCAACACCTGACTGATTCACGAGTGTAAGGGTTTGTCTACGTGGAGCAGCAGTGTGCTACAGGGGTGTGATTTCTAATGCGCACTAATGTGCTGTATGTTAATTGGTCTGTGTAGACCCGCTGATGCGCACTAATGGTTCCCTAGTGCACTTTAATGTAGAACCAACACTATGTTAAAGCACACCAGCACTGTGTTAAAGCGCGCACTGGCAGGGTCTACAGAGACCAATTAATGCATAACATGTTAGTGTGCTTTAGAAATCACACCCCTGTAGAGTGCATAACCCCATCTTGTAGATAAACTCTAAATCTCGTTTTCAAAAGGAGATTAGGGATTTAGGATTGTCTATGGGATTTGACTGAAAATGGGATTTTGGCTCTTAAATCCTTTTAAAAGTAAGACTTAAAGCACCTAAATCAGTTAGATGTTGCAGCGGTGAGTGGAGCGATGCCTGAATTCTTTTTAAAAGCTTGGCCTAAGAGCCAAATTTTCAAGTTCTCAGCACCCACAGATAGGACTGGATTTTCCAAAGTGCTCAGCTCCCATTTAGGTGCCTAAACAAGGCCATATTTCCACAAATGCTTATCCCTCAGCAGTTTCCATTGTGACACTTATGGACAGATTTTCAAACAGGCTCATCACCCAACATGCTGAGCTCTTTTGAAAATCTGGCCAAGATCATAGGTGTTCAGCTCTGTTGAAAACCAATTAAAATGTAGTTACTGTAAATAGTGTATTCTTTTATCCACAAGAATTGAATGGCATAGATTTGAATTGTAGAATTAGTGAAATGTCTGAGCACTTCTTTACCGCCAATTCCACAGATAAATGTAGTCCACCAAGTTGTTTTTATCTATTTCCTTTCAAATATTTTCCAACCTAAGTGAAGCTCGAGGTTTGAAATCCTAAATGTAACTTCAAATCCCTCAAGGAGTAGATGAACAGGCTACAAAAAATAACTGGAATTAGTGATAGTTTGCCATTTCCAATAAGCTTTTAAATTCAACAATAACTCTACATGGATCAATCATCGGTCTGATGCAAAATTAATAATACAATTGATTTATTTTGTCACCTTTACTGAAACATTAAATAACCTGCATTTTTTATAGAGCCCAAAGAAAGCTGGGTCCTAAGAGAGAGATGAATTAAAAGAAAAACTTGAAACCGATCCTACACTTGTCAATGCTATATCCTCTGACTTGCATTAAAGGCGAAATTCCACCTTCAGAACCAACTGAGCTGTTCCATTGGGAGCCCCACACACATCCAAGAGCAGAATTTGAGATTTGACTGAAAAATTAGACTGTTAGTCAGTCTTGGCTACAATGTAATGATTATAACAAATTGCATCCATTTGCCAGGAGTGGTGCAGGGTTTTTTTTAACTTTCAAGAAAAACAAATGTTTTCATTTGGAACATAATAGAACAGAGGCTGGCTATTGCATTGCAAATCTAGTCCTCATTCTGATCCCACTTAAGACTAAACTTGGACTGACTGTTGACATCAGTGCATGAAGAAACAGGCTGTTTAATGTTGTAAAACAGAAATGCACAGAGACAGGAATGTTGCTGCTTTGGCCTGTCACGGGTTCTGAAAAGAGCTGTTTCTGTGCAGTATATTTTCTTGTCAGCTGTTTCTGTGCATGGTTACAGCCCATGCCATACTGAGCAAACAAAAGATATTAGATTTTGTGTATTTTCTAGGTCACGAAGTTCCTCTCTTCATGTGGCACCTTAGAGAGTAACCAATTTATTTGAGCATAAGCTTTCCTGAGCTACAGCTCACTTCATCGGATGCATTCCACTGAATGCATCCGATGAAGTGAGCTGTAGCTCATGAAAGCTTATGCTCAAATAAATTGGTTACTCTCTAAGGTGCCACAAGTACTCCTTTTCTTTTTTGCGAATACAGACTAACACGGCTGCTACTCTGAAACCTCTCTTCAAGTGACACTCAGAAAGCTGGTTTGTTGATTTATGTTTGTACTGAAGATATTCAACTCCTTAAAAAAAAGCACTCATCCTTTTTACATTCTTTGGTGATGTGCAAAAATGGCCTCTCCTCCCAAGAGACATAGATAGTCCAGATGCCGCCTCCCCATGCCACATGTGGCTGTATACAATGTCAATGGGCATAGAAGTGGTATAGTTATGCACATGGAGTGGCACATCATGGAAGACCTGCAGGGGCTGTGAAAATAGCACAGTCCACCTGTATAGTTAACAGCCATAGAAGGGCTCTGCTAGTGCGATGTGGCCTTTGGAGGATTCTATTCCACTCAGTGGGATTAAAGTGGTGCATAGGCCTTGTGTTAGATCTCCGTGCAAGGATTAATTTAACTCAGTGTGAGGATTTGGGCCTAGTTCCATGTATTTGGTGAGCCTCTGATGTGCTCTTCCAGGAAATAATTAGAGGAGACACTCTGGAGGCTGAGATCTAGACTTGGGTCAGTCAGTTCACTGAGTTTCTTGTTGCATTGTGTTAATCGAAATTGCCTGGAAAATTTCTGCTGTAACCCCCTTCTCATTTCTTCCCCTTTATACTTCAGTTTTCCATCTCTAAAATGGGTAGAGTAAGACTTCCTTGCCCACAGATAAGTTGTGAGGATAAATACATTGAAAAGATTGTGATGTACTCAGATACTACAGTAATGAAATACTGTAGGTTACTAGCAGATGTTATGGTTAAATAAATGGTTAGTTCTTTTGCCCATGCAGAGGGTCTATAATGATCTTATGCTGCCTTGCTAACCTTTAGTTATGTTCATAAAGATACCCTAGCACATTACTTACATGCTTGATTATTTTCCTTAATTCTCATTACAGACTGTTAGGTTTTCCAGTAACAGTGTGAATTAAGTGTGTGTGTGTGTGCGGGGGGGGGGGGGGTAGTAGACAAAGAAGACAAAACCCCTACTATCAGGACATTTGGTCACCCTATTCAGACCATCCCACAGTCTCATGAAGAATCACAACACCATAAACAATTCAAGCTGGTTGTAGCTGCTCATGGAAGATATGCATGGGTCTAGGAGACAACAGAACCATCCCACCCCAGCACAGGGAGCAACCAGAATCCAGACGCTTGTGCTCCCTGTGCACAAGGTGAAGATAGTCATATTGCTAGTGGCAGGGCAGGATGGGAGCATGACAACTGCCCCACTCCTTTCCACACTAGAGGGCCGCCTGGGGTCAGACAGCAGGAGGCATCTCTGTAAAGAGTGTAGTAGTCATTTGCTCCTGCATGTGCTTACTCTGCTGTTGAAGGAACTGCAGCTCCATACCCCACCCCTGTAACTGTCAGCTTAAATGCTACAGTGACAGCGAAGTAGTGGATACGGTTACTAGGAGCCCCCTTTTTAAAATTTCAATCCACAAATTTAAGAGGGTTGGGATGGTTTCCCTGCCTCCAGTAGAGTTGTTTCTCTTCCTCGGGGGACACTGCTAATCTATCCCCACCAGAGATAACTTAGTCCTGGGCTCTTGTGGGTATTTGTGAAGAACCCTATTTTTACCACTGTAACTGACTAGGAAGAGCAGGAAGGTATTTTTTAGAAATGTTCCAAGGGAAGGATGCTGTTCTGCTCTTATACAGGGTCTTCACTCCACTCCACTCCAAATTACACATGTTGAATGCTGTATTGTACTGGCAATATATATTCCATAGATTTTCTGGGGGTTGAGTAGGCACTGTAAGATAGGTGGGCTGAGATTGACTTATATGGCAATGGGGAACCGGATGAATCCCGTCATTGTTCATTGCCAAAGATTTCTGATGTTTATTTTTGTTTTTAGAACATTATAGACTTTGTATAATATTAGTTTCGGGTCTTGCTGGCCTCCACTGAAACAAACTTTCAACCGGAACTCTTTTCTAAAAAAGCATTTTGTCAGCAAATTTCCCAGGTCTTAAAATGAGCCCCAGGATTTTAAGTTGGCTTGCTGTAGATGCGTCAAAGAGGGAAACTCTGCTCTGACATTATATGAGACAGATCAAAGCACAGCTCCCTTTCTGCAGACTTTATGAAGTCTGTGGGTGGGGATGTGTGACGCTTCCCGAGGATACCCCATCATGCAACCACCTGCCTTTAGCGTGAAGAAACCTTCTGAGCTTGGGTCAGCTCCCCAATTCCAACGGCTACGGGCAACACAAATGTTCCCCTCTGGTCCTTACAGGCCCCACTGTCACTCGACAGGTTAGTGATTGGCAAACCCAGCCCACAAGCCCTCCGAGCGTCTCCCTTGAGTATCCAGCCCCTGGTCTACTGGACACTTGCAGTATTCACAGATTTGCTGCTTCCAAAGAAATAGTACACCACAGCGAACCAGTGCCCCCTCAGATCACTGCTCTGCCTAACTCACAGCACTTAGATACGTTCATAGTGAAATCAAGTATAACTTGATTTAACAAGGCATAGGGATTCAAGTGGTAGCAAGCAGAAGTATTGGAAACAAATGGTTACCTATAAAATAAAATCATAACATGCATTCTGGAGCAGGGGCAGCCAAACTTTTTGGCCTGAGGGCTGCATCGGATTTCCGAAATTGTATGGAGGGCTGGTTAGGGGAGGCTGTGCCCCCACCCCCTATCTGACTCCTCCTGCTTCTCGCCCCCTGACGGCCCCCCCCGGGACTCCTGCCCCATCCAACCCCCCCTGTTTCCTGATGGCCCCCTGGGACCCCTGCCCCATCCACCCCCCACCGCTCTCTGTCCCCTCACCGCTCCCGGATCCCCCACCACCACATCCAATCCCTCCTCTCATTCCTGACTGCCCCCCCTGGGACCCCTACACCATCCAACCACCTCTTCTCCCTGACCACCCCTGGACCTCCCACCCCTAACTGTCCCCCGCCGCCCCATCCAACCCCTTGCCTTCCTGACTGCCCCCCCTGGACCCCTGCCCCATGCAACCACCCCTTCTCCCTGTCCCCTGACCGCCTGCAGAACCCCTGCCCCTGACTGCCCCCTGCTGCCCCATCCAACCCCCTCTCCTTCCTGACTGCCCCCCGGGACCCCTGCCCCCATTCAACCTCCCTGCTCCCCACCCTTTGACCGCCCCAACCCCTATCCACACCCCCAGCCCCTGATCACCCCCCAAACTCCCGTGCCCTCTATCCAACCTGACCACCCGCTCCCTGCCCCCTTACTGTGCTGCCTGGAGCACCGTTGGCTGGCGGCGCGGCTGCATCAGGACAGGCAGCCATGCAGTCTGGCTGGAGCCAGCCACATGCCACGCAGCACAGAGCACCGGGTCAGGCTGGGCTCTGCAGCTGTGTTGCCCCAGGAGCTCGCAGCCCCGCTGCCCAGAGCATTGAGCGTGCGGCGCAGTGAGCGGAGGCTGTGGGGGAGAGGGACAGTGGGGGAGAGGCCGGGGGCTAGCCTCCCGGACCAGGAGCTCAGGGGCCGGGCAGGAGGGTCTTGTGAGCTGTAGTTTGCCCACCTCTGTTCTAGAGCCTGGGCTTAAATAACAAAATACTCTCTTGTCTTGTAAAGTAATGCACAACCAAAATCCTTGCAGTGCTTTAGAGTCAGGCTTGGCTGTGATCTTCCTTTCATGAGAGAAACACACTCTGTTTGTCTCCTAGGTGAGGATTCCATGATTTTCTTACACTCCATGCTATACCAGAACAATCCCATATCTTTATTCATAAACAGGCCCCCCACTGCTGTTTATTTCATCCTGTAGATTTCCTATCTTATAGATTTCACAAGCTCTCATTTCACAAATGGCTAAGTATGCAAACAGGCATACAGTGTGAGGCATACAAAACATGATACCCAATGGCCAGAGAGGCGGTGAAAGGTGTTAGTTATCTCCTGCCTGAAAGAGAGTTGTCTGAGGTATGTCACCTTCCTAGCTCCAAGATCTTAAGAATGTAATTTTACTGTAGACACATAACTCCTTAAATATTATCGGTATAGAAATTTCACAAGGATTATGATGACTAGAGGGCTATGGACTCTCAGGTCTCACATGCCACATCCTTTGGTGAACTATTATATAGACGGCCCACCCAGAGGATCCCTGTAAAACCCTATCCACCCTCACTGCCCTCTGCCAGTTGGCACCAAAGCGTCCCTGGGTCCCAGGATGGTAGGGATGGAGGAGAAGCTGTAGCAGGGTGAGATATGGGGGTTAATGGTAGTGGATGGGGAGAAGTGGACCTTTTGTCCACATTGAAAACTTCAAGTGCTTGTAATGTTATGTCTGCATATTTGAAGATTAACATGCAGGAGAACCTCTGTCTTTCCCTGTCCCTTTCCATGCACCACAGTTCGCTCTGTCTACTTCACCTTCCACTCCACTATGCCCTGCCAGTCTCCTGAACCCCTTCCCCATAGGCCTGGCCAAGACCCAAGAGCAAATGGCACAGCTCAGTGCCACCCAGTACGTGCCTCTCCCAGTCTATAGCACAACTACAGTAGAATCAGTTATCCCACTTAAATTATCTGGCCTAGTTTTCTAGACACCTGGAAAATTACAAGACTTTACTAGCCAGTTATATTAATTTCTCATAATATCCAGTAGTACATGGACCATTGTAAATGTTTAATAAATATAGTGAGGTGCAATTCTGTCACCTGCAGAGCAGGAAACTTCTACATCTGTTCACTTTTAGTTTACTTTATAAATCTTATTTTTTTTTCCATTAAACTGTTTTTTTTTGTTTTTAAATTTCCTGGCTCGCTAAACTGCAATGAGATTTTGGAGTGTACATCCAAGTGCTCTCCCATTGTGTGAATTTCAGACACAAGTGTGCAGCTGGCAAACCACAAAAAGTTTGGATGCTTATCTGAAGATGTCTTGAAGATCTCTTTGTTCTGGAGTTCAGGATGGAAATACTTCGGGAATAATTTCATGGTATTTCAGATTTCCCTTTCCCAGTCCGAGCTAAGAGCAGGAGCTGCAAAGTGCACAAAAATCAAAATCAACAGCCAGAAAATAAGCGAATTTCAAATAAGGGTCAGGTTCAGTTTTTGGTCTAAGGTTATTTATTAATATCCAACTAGTTCACACACACATTAACTATCTTGATCTTTATTGGCAAAACAGTAACCAGACTTTGAACTAAACAAATCCCGCTGCCATTCTGGATCCAAACACTCTTCCATTTTGGAAAAATTTCACTCTTAATTTGGATCTGGATCAGATTCAAACTTCATGACTTACTCCTCTCTCTGTAAGGGATCAATCTAAAAACTGGGATCTCATCACACCTGAAGTTTTGGAAAGCTGATATCCAGACAAGGCTTTGTGGCCTGAGCCTTTCTCTAATAGCAGCATCTTGGAGTAGTTATCCCATGGAAGGAAGGACAAATAAAAGTGGAGTCTGAAACTAGAGAATGCTGAATTATGCTGTACTATGGTTATATCTCTCTCAGCAGACTTCATCCCCTATTATTAAAGAGGACGATTTGATGAATCCAGGTGAAAGAAACATAAGAATTAAAGGGGAAAATGTTTAGATAAAGCTTTTAAGATGGAAGAGAGAGGGAGGAAGGAACTCCAGACTTCACTGAGACCTTTGCATTTCTGATATAGGGAGTTGGATTTTTATCTTGTTGAAAGGAGATATTCATATCACTTATAATTATCTATATTAGAGTTAATGATGGGAGAGACTCTCACAGGGCTCGGACAACTGAAGGACACATTCATGTTGTGAAAACTAACACAAACCTCGCCTTCAAAAGGCTTCAGATAGCAGCTGCACAATGTCTGATAATATTGACCTTGCAAGTCTTTGTGGATTACAACAGAGCTGTAAGAAATCACTGCAGCCAGTAAGCAGGGCGTAAGGTGCTGAATACATATGAAACATGAATTAAGCACAAAAAATTAAGGCAATGCAACATCAAAGTTACAATCACAAAACCACAAAATGCAGTGTGGACTCATTCCTATTGCTTATGCTTTATATGGTATAGAATTTAACATATAAATGGTAATATGTAGTAAACAATGTATTTCTGCAATGTGGTATTAGGTTATGTATTTCTTCTCATCATTTGAAGAAGGGGATGCTTTGGAATTTATTTGTTACTGGAGCACTGTAGGAGTCTGATGTTTTGTATAGCAGGGTGAACAGTTAATTGTTTACTACGATGATATTGATGTGATTTTAATTGTTGTCTGGCTGCCCAGAGCATAGGATAGGCTTACTGAATAACTGGATATCCTTTACATATCCAAATACATGTAACCTGCAAAATATGACTGGAAAATACAAGTTATACATAATGAAATTGAGTTGAAGACTGGATTTTGCAAATTTATACTCATGCACCTGTTCTTTATTGATGTGAGCTATTCCATTGACTCCAATGGGAATGTTCACATGAATAAGGGTTTGCAGGTATGGGCTTTACTATTGCTGTTGGAAGCTAGCCTTTATAATTTCTGGCTGAAATTCTGGCCCCATTGATGTTAATGGGAATTTCTCATTGACTTCAGTGGGACCAGCATTTCACACACTGTGATGTTTAACTGCAATCTAGACATTGCTTTAAGGTAGCACTGTGCATTTAATGTCTTTATTTTTAAAAAAATTGCCCGTGTTTAACAGTGCAGTATTTAAATTGTCACAGTGAGACTTTGAATAGAACAGACTTAATCAAAATAAGTAGGGGAGAAGAAAGGTGACTTCCCACTTAGTTTGTTTTCAATAGAACTGGTTGGGAATTTTCTGTTGGAATGACTTTCTGATAGAAAATACAGTTGGAAACTTTTCATTTTCCATCAGGAAAACTGAAATGAAATATTTCATTTCAGGTGGGTTCAACCTGAATTGGAATATGTTGTTGTTTAAACTGACCCAAGTATTTTGTTTCAAATCAGTTAAGGCGCCTCCACCCCACCCCACCTCCCCGCCCCCATTAAACTGCCTTTCTTTTGTGGCACATTCACTTATCGGAGTTGTATTTTGGGCCCCCATTGTCTCCTTTGAACTGTATTTCCTAGAGGACTACATCCTCCATAGTGCAACATGGCTTTCCTCTGACCAAGATGTGTGTTGCATCAAGGGAGTCAGATGACTCTAGGTGCACTGGGGGAGATGTATTCTGAACAGTGAGCCTGGCTCATAGGGGAGAATGGAGAGATCAGGCTTTTGAACTACAACTCCCAGAAGGCAATGCACCACTGTGAGAAAATGACTTGAAACAAACCAAACCTTTTTGATTTTGGGACTATCTAAATATGTTGTCGATCTAAAATATCTAAACAAAATGTTTCAACATTTTTGAATAAAATGTTTTTGGAATTGCCATTCTGTGAATAGTTCCAACATTTCAACATTTTGCCTCTATATGGGATGAAAACAAATGTTGAAATGTTGGAATTTCCTGCAAGACCAAAATTCCACATTTTGCTCATCTCAAGTTTTCAGCAAGGCTACGTTACCAGGCCAGCAGCCTGTTAGCTACATTGTGATGTCTATATCTTTGTAATAAAAAGAGGGAAACTACTTTTTTCATATTTGAAAATAAAAGTTTTGGTAATTCAGTGGCCAGGACTCAGTCATTCAAGGTGCTGAGTGAGCACTGTGGTCCGGATCCAGTAATGCCTTTAAACATGTGCTTAGGTGCTTTGCTGAATAAGGTCCAGAGCACTCAGACCCTTGCAGGATCAAGACTTTTTCATGGATATTTGGAGTTAATGGCCCAAATCCTGTTCACCTTCTTCACATGAGGTTGCCCATTGATTTCAGTTTCACATCTCATGTAAAGTGAATAGGATGTCAATGTCAAGGCCTCCCCTCCTACTTCAAACTCTCTCTAGTTTCTCAGTTCTTAAGTATTTGAAGTGATTTAATGGCCTTTTAAAATGACGACTTAATGTATTTTGATTAAAAACCAGGAGGACAAGAAAGGAGGCAAGAGAGCTGGATCTGAGTCAGCAGTGTGCCCTTGTTGCCAAGAAGGCCAATGGCATTTTGGGATGTATAAGTAGGGGCATAGCGAGCAGATCGAGGGACGTGATCGTTCCCCTCTATTCGACATTGGTGAGGCCTCATCTGGAGTACTCTGTCCAGTTTTGGGCCCCACACTTCAAGAAGGATGTGGATAAATTGGAGAGAGTCCAGCGAAGGGCAACAAAAATGATTAGGGGACTGGAACACATGCGTTATGAGGAGAGGCTGAGGGAGCTGGGATTGTTTAGCCTGCAGAAGAGAAGAATGAGGGGGGATTTGATAGCTGCTTTCAACTACCTGAAAGGGGGTTCCAAAGAGGATGGCTCTAGACTGTTCTCAATGGTAACAGATGACAGAACGAGGAGTAATGGTCTCAAGTTGCAGTGGGGGAGGTTTAGATTGGATATTAGGAAAAACTTTTTCACTAAGAGGGTGGTGAAACACTGGAATGCGTTACCTAGGGAGGTGGTAGAATCTCCTTCCTTAGAGGTTTTTAAGGTCAGGCTTGACAAAGCCCTGGCTGGGATGATTTAACTGGGAATTGGTCCTGCTTTGAGCAGGGGGTTGGACTAGATGACCTTCTGGGGTCCCTTCCAACCCTGATATTCTATGATTCTATGATCTCAGTTCCTTTGCTTCAAGGTGAATGTTTCTTGTTTAAGAAAAAGACACATTCTCGTTTAAAATATTATCCCAAGACAAGTGATTGGTCATGGGGGAGAATAATTATGTAAACAGGTTTACCAAAGCATATGGAAGCCCTCAAAGAAAGTCACTGATGCTGATGGAGGTATTTTTAAATAAACAGACAGAAGAAAGCAGAGCTCATGACTTTGGTTTTATTTATTGTACAATATTTCAACCAACATCATTAATTTCTTTGAATGGTTCATGAGATTATATTCGGTAATCCATCAAACAGATATTTAGAGTTGTTAACATTCGTTTTCTCTAAGAATGACATTAATGTAAAATGGCTGTTATGAAGAAATAGAAAAAATAAATTGATTAAAGAATTAAAATTATTTTCATCTTAGAGACAATATGGCATATTGGATAGTGAGGTAATGGGCTGGAAATGTCAGGAGAGAAATCATGACATCGAACAGACATTTTAGATCTTGTTCTCTACATTCCTTCTCATTATTATGTACGTTACAGTAGTACCTGGAGAGCCCTAACTCAGCATGGGGACCCCATTGGGGACCCATTGTGCCATACACTGTACAAACACATATATAGAGATGGTCCCTGCCCTGAAGACACAATATGAATAGACAAGACAGACAAAGTGTGGGAGGGGAAACAGGCACAGAGAAGTGTAGACTTGCCCAAGGTCACATAGCAGGTCAACAGTAAAGTTGGGAATAGACCCCAGATTTCCTAAAACCTGTAGAGCTGTAATCACACTTTTCATTCCTTTTTTTCTTTCTTAGAATACCTTTTTTATGGTAGGCATTAAGATTTTTGAAATTTGCTCATATGTTTGGATAGAAAACATTCTCACTGAGGTCAGTGGGCCAAAACCGAAAGTCCTTACTCAGGTTCCAATCCTGCAAACACGTAAGTGCTTGAAGTCTATGAGACTACTCATGTGCAAAAGAACAAAGTTAAGCACATGCATAAATGTTTAGAGGACCTGATCTTCAGTTTTTACTCAGCCCTTACCAGAGCTGCATGAATAAAATTGTAATAAATAATTTACTGAATATACTTAGCCCTCTTTTTCTGTTAGCAAATTATCTGCAACAGCCAAGTTTTTACTCATCTTGTGGTTTGATCTTATTTGAATAATGTTTTGTGAGAACATACTTCAGCCCATGGGTTGGCTGCAAAGTTTTTGCATGTGCTGCTTCAAGTATTTTAAATGCATAATTAGAGCTGGTCAAAAAATGTTTGCTAGAACATTTTCTGTTGAAAAATGGACCAAATCAGAACATTTCAATGTCACAGAAATTTTCAGTGGGAAATTATCAAAACATTTTGTTGTAATAAGATTGAAATGTTTTGACTTAATTATTTTTACTTTTGTGTTATATGATAATTTCTAAAATAAAAGTTTCAGTGGTTCAACTTTTATAAGATAGTTGAAACAATAAATTCAAAACAAAACATTTTGATATGGTTGAAATGAAATATTTTGTAATATTTTGTATTGAGGTAATTCTGAGAGTTTGACTTTTTGTCCTCGTTCAGGACAAAGCCAAAATGTTAAATCTCTGAATATCCCTGGGATGGAAATTCCATTTTTTTGGGTCCAGCTCTATTTATAACTTGATGTTCAAGCTGATTTGATTGGTCATGCAGGTAACATATTTCTGTTCCCTGAGTGGATGCAAGTAGCTCGTAGAATCAAGTTTCTTTTGCAAATTATAAATTCAGAATTTGCCTACAGGGTATATTCATTTAAAATCCCTGTTTCTGTGAAAACTCCTGTTTGAGAGTGTGGTTCATGGAATATTTGCAGAAATGAACATTTGAGAGGTGAGAACAAAGCTAAAGCAAATTCACCTAAAAATCTGATTGCATATTCATGGCTAATTTTGTCCTCTGTGTATCCAGCTCTAATTCTTACTCAGGCAAAACTTCTACTGACTTCAGTGAGAGTTTTCTGTCTATCTGTGAGTGTGTCTGCAAATAAGCATTGGGGGTTCAGAATTTGAATCATTGGATGTTTTGCTGAGTAAGGACTTCAGGATTTGGTCTTCTGTGACTTTGGTGATTTCCATGCTGCTATAATACCTGCTTTAAACAACACAACTATTAAAAAATTAAACAGACATTTTAAAGTATTCCAATAACTCTGTGGATTATCAAGTGGTTATTAAAGCAGGCTGGAGACGTAAAGTTCTCATACATTGTACTCCCATATTGTCAATGTCACAAATCATGTTACAAGATGGTTGCCAAACAGCAGTAGGCTCACAGAGGCCAATACTAATTTAAAACATTATTTTAAAATGTATTTGACAGTTGTTTGAATGTTTGAAATTTCTTCATTCCCTACAAATTCAAGATACTTGAACGAAAGTGAGTAAAGTTATTCTATAACACAGCTTTGTAGCTCATGTCACACTTTGTCAGCTTGTGACACCCAGAAGTCATAATTACCATTCAGAATAACAACCTACACCTCTGTGTGACTCTGCTTCTCACGCCTCCCCCCCCCTCCCTGCAGTTAATGGCTAAATGGATAATGAATAAAGACTATCCATAAGGCTTTGCAGGATCTGGCTCTGCCTCTCAGACAGCTACTGTACTTGCAGCATCCAAGATCTGCAGCTGCTATAGCATCACTGTTCAGAAAGGAGCACAAAATTACATGAAAAACAGAGTTTTCTCATGATATGGCTGTTCATATATGGGTGTATGCAGGCAGTGGAGAGATGGTGTGGCTACTCTCCAAATTTAATCCTGTAAAGGAATGAAAAGTAGAAGGGACTCAGCACTATTTGGCTTGTTTAATCCCAGCTGACAAGTAATTGAGTACTGCTGTGCAGAAACAGGCAGCCAGATACGCCTTTAAATCTCCCTTTTGTCAAAAAAGTGAATGGACAATGAATAAATACTTTGAAGTAGCTCCTCTTCTCTCTCATCAAAACACTCAGCAGAATCAAGGCACAGAATTGGAAAATCTTTAACTTCTTTAAATGCTGGATCAGATACAGTATTAGTGAAACTTGTCATTTAAACAATTAACAAAAGCCAGCTGTTTTTATTATCAGACAAGTAGCGTTGTATAGAACCTTCCCTTACAGTATTTTATCAGCTTCATAATAAAGTAGTTATGGAATTCAATGATAATTCCTCCTTTGTCTTTCCTCCCATATCTATTCTGTGAATACATTATTATATTTGGCACAATGCCATTTCCCCAACAATAGACTAGGACGGGTCAGCAACCTGCGGCATGCGTGCCAAAGGCGGCATGCGAGCTGATTTTTAGTGGCACTCTGCTGCCAGCCAGGGTCCCAGCCATTGGCCCCGCTCAGCTCACTGCTGGCCTGGATGAACAGAACCCTGGGCTGGCAGCGGGCTGAGCGGGGCTGGCTGCCAGGACCCCAGCTGGCAGAGGCCGGCGGACGGAACCCCAGACTGGCAGTGCGCTGAGCCGCTCAGCCCGCTGCCAGTCTGGGGTTCTGTCTGCTGCCCGCGCTGCTGGTCTGGGGTTCTTTCTGCCAGCACCTGCCAGCTGGGGTCCTGGCCGCCGGCACTGCTCAGCCCGCTGTTAGTCTGGGGTTCCGTTGGGGAGCCCTTGTAAATATAAAATTTATTACTGGCATACGAAACCTTAAACTAATGAAGACTTGGCATGCCACTTCTCAAAGGTTGCCGACCCCTGGACTAGGAGTAGGATTTGAGTTTTCCTCAAGTTTCTTTAAGGCTCCTAAATTTGGCCTCCAGTACTAGAAAAGGTTGTTTTTTAAGGGATCAACAATGAGAATGTCTTCAAGTGCCTAGTACTATATTTACCCAAGCCCATTTCTGGAGCTTTTCATCATAATTTGAAACATAGCTAATCAGTTTTACCCATTGTCACAGTATGGGACAACTGCATCTGTATTCCCCCTCTGCGGTCCCTTGAGGAAACCCACTCTAGGCTCCTCAGTCATCACCTCTTTTGGGTAGAGACCCGTATCGCTTTTGCTCCTGACTCGGGCTTTTCCAGATTGCACATTTCCCTGTCTACACTGTGATATCCCCAATGACCCAGATTGCCTACACAGGCCAGGATCTGAGCTTTACTTTCTCTCTGAAGGCTATGAACAGCTATAATTATCAGCTGTTATAAGTTACCACACAGCCCTCTGTAAGCAAGCACATTTATAAGAGATAAAAATATTACAGAGAAAACATATTAAAACCAATAGAAGAAACTACATGATGCTAATAGGCTTACCAGAGATCACTCCCAACTCCAATAAAGGCTCTGGTTGAAGTCAGACTCAGTTTGCGGAGAGACCAGAATTATGGCCTAAAGATTGCATCCCAATCACTCCCAAAATCCATGCACAAAGGCTGCTTGGTCTTCCCCATTTCTGTGTGGAAGGTGGTGTGACGGGTTCAATCACACAGACCCCCTTGGGACTGTCACCTGATGTGCTGAAACTACCTCTGAGCCTGTTTTCTTTGATGGCTTAGGACTCCAGAACCCTGTCTTGTTGAGCCAGACACGCTAGCCTGCTGCAACACAGCTCCGGGGTCTGAACCATGCTCCCAAAGCTGCAGACTAAACTGAAAACAGCTCAGCAAGTACTCCTGTCTCCAGTACTCAGACACCCACCTCCCAATGGGATTCAAACCCCAAATAAATCCGTTTTACTCTGTATAAAGCTTATACAGGGTAAACTCATGAATTGTCTGCCCTCTATAACACTAATAGAGAGATATGCAAAGCTGTTTGCTCCCCCAGGTATTAATCACTTACTCTGGGTTAATTAATAAACAAAAGTGATTTTATTAAGTATAAAAAGTAGAATTTAAGTGGTTTCAAGTAATAACAGAGAGAACAAAGTAAGTTATCAAGCAAAATAAAACAAAACACGCAAGTCTAAGTGTAATACATTAAGAAACTGAATACAGGTAAGTCTCATCCTCAGAGATGTTCCAATAAGCTTCTTTCACAGACTAGACTCCTTCGTAGTCTGGGCCCAATCCGTTCCCCTGGTACAGTTCTTGACAGTTCCAGCTCAGGTGGTAACTACGGGATTTCTCATGACTGGCAGCCCCCTTTGTTCTGTTCCACCCTCTTTAGAGCTTTGACACAAGGCCGGAAACTTTTGTCTCTCTGGATCCCCACCCCCCTTCTAAATGGAAAAGCACCAGGTGTAAGATGGATTCCAGTTCAGGTGACATGGTCACATGTCACTGTAAGACCACCTCCTTCATTACCTATTAGCTGGAAGACACGTACATAGGAAGGCTTGCAGGTAAACAAACCCGTTCACTGATTCTGAAGCACTGTTAATGGCTTCCACTTAACATGTTTACATCAGTAATATGAGTTTATATCTTATTCTCCTAACTCCAGACATAGAAATAATACATGCAAACAAATAGGATGAACACACTCAGTAGATCATAAGCTTTGTAATGATACCTTACAAGAGACCTTTTGCTTGAAGCATATTCCAGTTACATCATATTCACACTTATAAACATATTTCCATAAAACATATGGAGTGCAATGTCACAGTGGGGGCTCAGCCGCCTCTGCGGCACCATTCCCCACTCCCTTCCAGACCCTCTCCACTAGTTAGGTTCCATATTGGCAAAAAGGATAGACCAGATATGCCAGGGGTGAGTAATGCGTGAAACAAGGGATGCATATTGTTCTCTCTCCTGCCAACTCAACTGAGAACCACAGGAGAAGATAATATAACTCCAGGATGTATTATTTTTTCCATGGAGCCCTTCCCTTTTTCTCCCAACCACATGCATTGAGGTCAGCTGCAGCTCGGAGGAGTCCTTGGCAGAGCAGAGAGCTTCCACTTGAGTCATGTCAGGCAGGCAGGGGATCAGCCAAGGGCCAGAACTGGTGGGGCCTCCATGTGAATGATTGCCTGTAGATCTCCTAGATCCTGGGAATCTTTCTAGGATTAGGGACAAGCCCCGATGTTTTTTCTGTCAGGGTTGAAAACCTTGCTCTCTGATAGGATCTTCCTGGGGACTTTCTTTTCCAGGTCCTCCTCGCCTGGATTTTACTGCAGGAATGGATGGTCTGAGCCTTTGGTCTCAAATATTATGGTCCATGGGCTGGGACCACAAAATTAGGGTCACACATCCATTCTTGAAGCACAGCCGATCTCCAGCTGATATCAATTGTTGATATCAGTTGCCCATGGTCAACAAAAAGAGGGCTTGCATGTCAGAAACAGATTTCCTAGGTGTTAGTAGTTGTATGTTCTGACAGGGATGCCATCCCCTTTGCTAAAAGTGATGATGGTAAAGTTCTTCATTTAGAAATCGCTTTTACATTCTTATATTGGCCTTCTGTATTATTGGAGACACAAATGATATCATCAAGAACATTAGCAGTAGGTTCAAAAATGGGTAATTTTAATTAAAAAGACATCAAATACATCTTATGGTCTAAGCATAGTATTTATATTTAGTCAAATGTTTCTTTCATAATCAGAAACATCTGATGGTCAGATGTTTCACAGTCTGATGTTTCTTGCCATCTGAATTATTAGTTGAGAAACTTTTGTTTTAAAAAAAATCCCAAATTTTGGACATCATCATCAGCTGACCCCCAGTTGGGCTTAAAGGAAACCACTGGGCCATATGACTGGGGAGAGGCCTGGTGAGAGCTGCCTGGCTCAGTCAGGAAAAGGGCAGATGAGAGCTGCCTGGGGGTAAGAGATCAGCAGGTGAGAGCTGCCCGGCATCAGGAGACTGCAGGAGATCCCTGAAGAAAGCTGTAGGTGGTCCCTGGGGGAAAGCTGAAGGCAAGAGAGAAGCAGAAGGGTGTGCCTGATGACCTCCCCAAACCAGAGAGCCAGGGCCAGAGGGCTGGAGAGAGAAGAAGGCCGAGAGCAGCAGAGGGAGTTGCCTGCAGATTTGAAGCCAGAGAGCTGAAGCTGAGGAAGGATGAAGGCCAGTAGGGAGAGATGGATGCTCTCCTGGTAAGAATGAATGCCCAGTAAAGAGACTGGGGGGGTTCCCTCTGGGCAGAGTTGGGCTGCACTCCCACTGGAAAGGCTGGGTGGCTTTCCTGGCAGAAGGACAGGAGAGGACTGACAAAGATCTTCTCCAGGAGTGGAGAAGATGCCAGAATGTGGCATGTGCTATGCTGACGGACTAGATGGTGTGGGATTTTAAGAACTACATGCAGTGGGGTGACAAATGGACTATGTTTTGGTCTTTTGTTGTGGATTATTTTGCAGCATGTTTTTGGTAATAAACCCGAAGGGGGCGGGGGGTGGGTATTACTGAGGCAAGAGAACCTGGCGTGGAGTTACTGAGGGAACTGAGGGAGTGCACCTGTTCTGCCATGGCCTGCCACTGGTGGGTGCTCCAGCCAGGGCTGCCTGATGACAGTAGCCAAAACACAGAGGAAAAAACGTACATAAACTCAACGTGGTAAATATCACCGTATCAAACTATTAGATCTGCATGAAGGATTTGTCATAAGCAACAGTGGACCTGGCTTAAAAATAAACCTAGCTTGCAACAACATGCACAAATCTTATTAGCCTAAAAAGATGGATAGAAATGTGAAAAGAGTCTATTGCTACAGGTATTACTTTCCTGGTAGTACAGATGGCAACACCTTTGCATGATCACTTTTGTAGAGTCTACGTCAAGATCCACATATTTAGATTAAAAGAAATGTCATGAAGGGCTGTCAAAGACTGGGGAAAGCTGCCAGCCTGCATGAACTGTCAGTGTTATTAGAAACAGACACATATGGCCAGATAGCAAAAACTGTCAAATGTCATGATTGCCTGTTTGCAACTTTGGAGTGTGCTTTTTCTGGTCTGCTGCAACATTTGGATTCAAATTACTACTGCAAGCTCTCCATGTGCATGATTTCTGGGTGAAGTCAATTCTGGCTGGAGTTCTGCAATCTTTAACTCTAGCTTTGGTATAACTGTTTTTCCTAACCAGATAGAGAACACCATATTGCTGTCTCGCCCTCTATCAAGCTTCAGTTGTTTCTGTCTCAGGACCAATATCTTGCGAGCCCACTACTAGAAGGAAGAAGCAGGCATGGTATTATCAACCCAAAGTGTTCAAAAGTCATGGATTTACGTTGGCAATGTGTTTCCATCCTGACTCATGCTGGGAAGAAATCTTCAGAAGACTGCCAAGTAGAAAGGAACCTTCACTCTCTTAGCAAAAGACTCAAACCCCAGATCTGAACACCACCACAATTTGCGGAAGTTCAAATCCAAATATGGTTCTGAACTTTGGCAGTTTGGGCTTCTAAGAGATATGCCCGCGTAGGACCCCTTGACTTCAATGGGAGTTGGGCAAATATGTCTGAAGGCAGAATTTGGCCTTATGTCAACTGTATGAGCAATCCAAGAAGCTGTGTGCAATAGTTTTATGTTTTCCCAACTTATATTTAACCAAACATATGGAAGAAACAGTGCTTATTAATTTGATTATTTTTCATTTATTAGCCCATCTGAAACTTATTAAATTTGACTGCCCTAATGCAGTGTTTCACATATGTGATCGATTTATAATATAAAAAATTGACTGGCAGTGCATGCAAAACCAGCTAATACCTACCAGTAGATGTTCAGAAATGCCACTTACCCGTCACAGTTTCTGTTTTCTGCTAGTGAATGTTTCCAAGCTCTGCTAAGTACCAGCTGTTCCAGTGACGGAATATGTAGCATATTTGCCTTACTATCACATGACTCACTTAGCTGACCACTTATAGAAGCATTATGCATATAGTAAACCACTTTTTAAAATCGTAGTTGTTTCCCATTTGCCCTGCACCAGAGGTTTGTTGTGGACATGTGCTTTGAATTCAGACAAAATAATAAGGGCTGATTTAAATCAAGTAATTTAGATAATTGTCTTGTTAATTAAAATGATCTACTCTACTACATTCATGACTAGCAGCATTGTCACCTCCATTTAGCATATCTGGGCTATAGTCCATGTTCAGATGCTTAGAGGGCCCTGCAGAACAATATTGCCTAATCCTTCATAGAATTGAGAAGCTTTGCTAGAAAGTTTGGAATACAATTTAAAATCTCTGTACCTGGTCCTGTGAGTTGCTGAGTGCCTCCTCAGCACAGTGCTTCTCAGGATTGGGCCCCTAAAAAGCAGCGTTATAAATCTTGACACACGGGGTAAAGAGCTTAGGATTTTTCAGAAAAGTTATTGTTCATTAGGATATCAATATGAGAACATGAAAGTAAAAGGAGAAGGGGAGGAAGCTCAGTATCCCTACAAATTGGGAGGGTCCTCAGATGGAGTATTTTAATTCATACAAAGTCATTCTGTTCCAGTGACATCTTTTATTTGATAACAGGTGGAGAAACTGACACAGGTATTATACAATAAACATGGATGTGGTAAAAGGATGCTTTCGTACATTTATTTGCTCTTAAATGCTAATAGGGCGTTGTAAAATACTTTCACCCCCCCTCTCAAATAGAGTCCACACAAAAAATCAATAATCATGGTGTTCTGGGGTGTAGGAGCCCCATCCTACACCCCATACCCCTCATCCCTGGCCCCACCCCAGAGCCTGAACCCCCAGCCGGAACCCTCATCCCTCCCGCACCCCAACCCCCTGTCCCAGCCCAGTGAAAGTGAGTGAGGGTGGGTAGAGCAAGCGACAGAGGGAAGGGGGATGGAGTGAGCAGGGGGTGGTGCCTAGGAGAAGAGGTGGGACCTTGGGGGAGGGGTGGGGCAGAGGGCAGGGCAAGGGTGTTCCGTTTTGTGCAAGTAGAAAGTTGGCAACCCTAGTTTAAATGTACCTAGAGATCGCTGATACATATAGAAAGATTTAAAAAAAAGTTCTAGTTTGGATGCAGCATGTCAACTGTTGTTTAGTTATAGAATCATAGAATATCAGGGTTGGAAGGGACCTCAGTAGGTCATCTAGTCCAACCCCGTGCTCAAAAGCAGCACCCATCCCCAATTAAATCATCCCAGCCAGGGCTTTCTCAAGCCTGACCTTAAAAACTTCTAAGGAAGGAGATTCCACCACCTCCCTAGGCAACGCATTCCAGTGTTTCACCACCCTCCTAGTGAAAAAGTTTTTCCTAATATCCAACCTAAACCTCCCCCACTGCAACTTGAGACCATTACTCCTTGTCCTGTCCTCTTCCACCACTGAGAATAGTCTAGAACCATCCTCTCTGGAACCACCTCTCAGGTAGTTGAAAGCAGCTATCAAATCCCCCCTCATTCTTCTCTTCCGCAGACTAAACAATCCCAGTTCCCTCAGCCTCTCCTCATAAGTCATGTGTTCCAGACCCCTAATCATTTTATTTTTCCAGTGCTATTAATATGGCATAAAACAGGAAAAGTTGGCCTGATGGGTTGATCATTTGAGTTTCATGACTGAACAGTAATTTTCATAGCTGAGCCATGGTTGATGCTAAGTTATGCCTTTCTGCTCTCCTCACTCATGGAAATTAAGGGAACTTTTAAACAAACTGTCCTCATGAACTTTTATATTTGGTAAGCCTAATATATTTCCGATAAGTGTTGGACAGAGCTGCCAGTTGTGTAAAAAAACAGTTTATTTTGCTGTTTTTGAAGTAGCTGATGCATTAGTAACCCTGCCACCTTTGAAATTAAACAGGCTTTTGTCTGCAGTTTAAGCACTCTGAAGTGTCTTCTATTTTTAACTCACATATTAGTATTGGAAATGCCTTCAGTTACCCAATAAATGGGTTTTGTTTAATGATGCCTGTTGTCTAGAAACATAGTTTTGGCATTGCAAGCCAGTGGCAAAGAGAAACAAAAATCATTTGAAATTATTTTTAATTGAATGTACTTAAAAATAACATAGGGGGAAGCAGCGTTCTGTTCTGTGCTACTTCAGAACAACATCATATCAGCACTGGGTCGGGGGGTATTTTTAAAAAAAACTGTCCCGGGCCCCCAGAGCATTGGATGGGCTCTCATTCAATGCAGTTTGTAAAAATGAAATAAATAAAGTTTTGCTTTTGCACCCCAAAAGTTTGATTAAACACCCCCAAAATAAAAAGAAAAGAGTCATGGACCTCACCTCGCCTGATCAGTGTCCTCAGGGATGGTTGGAAAAATGCATTTCTTTCTGCACAGTGCTCATTCTCGTTAAGTGTTCAGGTACCCTGTTAATGAGTATGATATTAATACTAGATGGACAGAGGTAGATATAAGACCAGATCCTCTTGTGTAACCAAGACTGGAGTGGGAGGGAAGTAAAGTGCTGTAAGCCATGTTTCTGGACTTCAGTTGTCCATAGCACGCAAGGGACCATTCCAGCAGCCGACAATTTGCAGGGCATAAGGATGCTCCAGCCACACCCCCTTTTCCCTTTAAGTCCAATGTACTTTAGGCCATTTAGTCAGCTTTAGGGATGCTTTGCACCACCAGAGTGCTGCCTCAGATCTGGCCATAAGCTAGACAGCTTGAAAAATGTTTCAGGCTAACTCGATAACCTGCTACCAATAAGGAGTGAGCAGATGGTATTGACTGAATCATATCTATTTAGAGGACTAAGGAAAAAAGAGAAGTTACCAGTGAGGTGGTGATTAGATAGATAATGAAGCTTTGGAGAAGTGGAGGGTGAGGTGTTAATGTTTCATACAGAAAGAGAAAATTGAGCTAACTTTAAAGCGACCTCTCATTATGCTGCTAGCGTCCTGCTGAATGCACATTTGTCATCAAAAAGCAAGCAAAAAGTAAAGTTATATTAAGAGAGATTGAATAATATTGAAAATGTTATAATGCCAGTATATAAATCACTTGGTACTGGACTAGGTGGACCACTGGTTTAATGCAGTATGACCATTCCTATTTACAGTGTGGCATGTAGCTCACAGAATCAACTGTGCAGAGCAGAAGAGGGAAGCAATCTTGGTTCCTTTTGGAGTGTGATATGAAATATCTCGAGTGGTCAGGAGATACCTGATCACCTGAGTGTATGCAGTAGTTCTTCACTGAAATGTAATATATTCAGCATGTAGTGTGTGTTCACAAAGGTAACAGGCATTTGACAAAAGTTTGCCAGCTTTTCCTGTGATTACTGAATTTGCTTCATGTTGCATATATTAAGAAGGGCTCCCCTTCCTGTCTTTCTAAAACTGAAGTGTTCTGAAGAGCACTGTTTGTAAGTTATGAAATGTCACAAATGGTAAGGTAGTGGTTCTTGGAACTGTCAGACTAGCAAGAAAAGTACCTTATAATTCTTGAAAGAGAAAGACATGGAGTTCTTAAAATATACCAAAGAAATCAAACAAGGACAAGATACAGTCATCAGAAAGTGCATTTATTGCTATGAATAGGCCAAACAAAAAAGTTACTTTAATCACCCCAACCTCTTTCCCATCATTGGCACCATTACTGCTGTACTGAAATGCCACAAATATTTTCTTCCTGTGTGTGTGTCCTTACAGTTTTTTCTTCCAATTTGTACTCGAAGGTGCAGCCCAAGGTAACAGTGAGATCTGTTGTTATATCCTGTGCTGTAATTGGTAGGATGCATCTAAGTGGTTTGTAATGGATTTTAAAATCATCTTATTCAGAAAAAAGAAAAGAATTTGCATGACCAGAATAAGGAACAGATTTTTTTTATTATTATTATATGTTTCTGACAGTTTGTGGTATGTTGCTTTAAAAACACCAGATCAAATTGGGCCAAGAAAGTGGAAAAGTCAATATGATCTTAAGGGAGCCATTTAAAAAAGAATATTTCTTTTTCTCAAACTGATATTTGTGGTCTAGCCCTTTCCTATGTTCCCATGTAATCAGGAAAATGATGTTAGGATCTACACTGCAATGAATTGTAATTAGTCTTACATTTATTCTGGTGTACTTTTCATCTACACATCATGGAGCAGAAAATGAGAGACATGCACTATCAGAATCCTCACCGGGGATCATTAGGATTCCCCACTGTTGTCTAATCATGTGCCATCCCACTGATGTGTGTAGTCAACTGATACGATAATTTTATTCTATGCATAAGACCTCCCAGAATATGGCAGTCTTGTGTTTCAGTTGTTAGTTGAGTCTGGTATGGGAATTGTAGGACACCTTTTAAAGCAGCAACTACTGTCTCTGCTTAAAAAGCAATACAAATGGACAGTTTGGGAAATATTTTTTACTGACAGTTTTTCAGGGGCACGTTTATAATACAGCCGTTTTTGTGCGGTAGTTTATGACCTAATTACAGATATCTAATTCAGCATTTGATGGCTGTGTTTGTGGTTGGGCTCTTTGTAAAGAACCAGTGAGAGATATTCTTGTAAAATCATTAGGGTCTTTCTTTCCTTCTTGTAATCCTGCAAACAGTTGCATATGGAAATCCCTTTCTGATATAACTGATCATTCAGCTGTGCAGGTATCTAGCAATTGAAATGTGATTATCTGAACCAGTTTGGATTATTTAAAGCTAATGTTGTTTCTTTTTGAGCCAGAGAGCCCTGGAGAGTGGCTAAGGAGCTGTCATGCCTGACCGCTGGTGGAAAGAGGTATTTAAGCCTGTGGAAGGCAAATATTTTGCCTTCAAGACTGCTGGGGTGGGAGTGGGCCTCAGTAGCAGCAGTTGCTACACCAATAAAAAAGGTGTAGTATATGTACCCTTGACGACATTGGTTTCCACGCAGTGGCCAGTGAGGCGCAAGGGGAATAGGGCCGCAGCCACGCCCTCACCCACTTAGCCTTTTGGACATGCAGTACCGCCAGGTCCCCTTTGTACTCAAGGAGCACAAGAAGCTACATTTTGGCTGCCTGCTGCATGGGCACACTGCTAGAAGGGGGTCCCATTCCCACTCCCACCTCTTCCGCACAAGAGCAACCATAATTTGCTGCTCATATTGCAAAATGTTGAACAGAAATAGGCTAAAACTCAAAGGGGAGCCTAATTCTAGAGCGAGGCAAATCACTAGTGCTGGCAGCTGGTAGTCATGGCAGATGTGAGGTGCATAATAAGGTACTGTATATAAATTCACTTACCTAAACTTGGTCAGAGATATTAAACAAATAGCATTTTACACTTTGAGGAACTTGTTTACTGTGAAGTAAACTAATATGTACTATATTTTTCAACAATATTTAAATGGAAGTGTTTTGGTTTCAGGTATTATTTAAACTCAGCAGCCCTAAAAGTCAGATAGACTTAAAAAAACCAAGGCTGTTTAAATCTGCAATTAATTTGGCAGAATTTTGTCTTTCTAGAACATGTCATCTGGGATTTTGACTTTTTGTGCTTACTGTCATCAGGTTTTTAGAAAGTTCATGTATTTGGAACTAAAAAACTGGTGGTGGTGGTGGCTGTTTATTTCTTTTATCGGCATTGGTCTGGTGCCCATTACTGTGGTTTCTGGGCATATTGCAAGACGAGATAGACAAGATCTCAGTAACAGAAACCAATCACCGTGCTCTCCTACAGCCTGCAGCTTAGCAGCTGGCTGGGAACTTATTCATTTCAGAGAATGTAAGCAAAGTGGCCTGGTTCATGTTTCATATGTATCTGCTAGGAGCAAATCCAAAAGGCATAAGTCAGATACAAGAAATCTCCTTCACTAGTAAGGGTTAGGCAACTGTATAGGATCATCGTCCTGTGTTTGGGTTGGTAGTGGAAAGCTCTGACCAGTACTGTGAGGCAATATAGAGTGGCCCCAGAGTTAATTTAGCAGTGGCAGCATTGAAATGTTTGTTTGTTGTTATTTTATGGTAGCACATATGCTTAGCAAATTGCTGTTTTGAAGGTCAGTCATGGGAGCTCAATGCTTTTGCTAATTACTGCAGCTAACTTCAGCTCTCATCCTGATTGGCTGTGGTTCTCTTATTACAGTTACCTTTTTTTGTTGAGTTTGAAATCTACTATTAAAAGCAAATTGTCAGTGATAATAGATTAAGATGTTTCTATTTGGCATTAGCCGCGGATGGGAAAAATGAGGACATAATTTGTTTTTTCTTTCTTGTCTCATCATTGATATGGTAATGTGTGTGTTTGTGTGTGAGAGAGAGCGAGTATTTGTAATTTGTACTGGTAGGTTAATATTCTGACACCTACTAATGGCAAGCTTGCAAAGCCTGCAGTGCTCCAACACGTCTAGTACAACTTCCATTTCGGTAGTTGAAGGGCACGACAATGAGATCTTGCCAATGGCCGCGGTAAAATGGCATAGCTGCCAAGTTAATCTATAATGTGTATTGCGTCACCTATTGTAAATGTTGCCCAACCACACGTGGTTATCAATGGCTTATAATTAAGGCCCTTCATTTTTTATTTTTATTTTTTAAAAGATTTCCTAGGAATTTATCTGTAAGTATTCAAAAATTTGGGGGAGGGATGCTCGGTAACTCATGGGGGTCAACAGCCAGAGAAGTTACTTAGGATGCAATAGTTGGATGGTCTCGGTCGCTGGGAACTGGCTCCCTGCCCATCTCACTCTCCAGGTCACAGAGTCCTGTCTGCTTCCCCCCTTTGCCAGATGGAGTTTCCTCATGGGTTGCAGCCTTCCACTCTCCACTTGCAGAGTCCCTGCTGGCTTCCTCAGTGCACCTGTACAGAGCAGGGTAACTGCTGGTTGGTGGCTGCTGCAGCTGTATAGCAGAAGAGTGAGACTGGCAGGGAGCCTAGTCCTGGCAGGCGATACTCCCTGCACAGAGCCCCATTCCCTTCCCCTGCTGGACAGAGCCCCCTGCTGACCCCAGCCCTTCAGCATGTCCCCCGGAAGTGGCTAAGGCTGCACTGAGGTGCCAAGATCAGCAGGGGCTTCTTTTCAGTGATGGGGGGCTGGTGGGGATGGTGGCAGTACTCATGGACTGTAGCCTCCCCTCCCCTGGAGACCCCTGTGCTTAAGCACAGCCCTGTCCACTTCCCCTGTGAAAAATTCCCACATCCTAAGAAAGTCAGAATTCAGGTGAAAATTGGTATAACCTGAATACTGGCTTTTTCAAAACTGGAATTTTTCAGAGAAAAATCTGTAAATAACAAAAATGAAGGGCCTTACTTACAACATTGAAATTTTTAATGCCGAGTGCCTGCCTGAGGCTGACTTCTTTTTCTTTTTTTTTCTGTCTCTTTGAAAGCAGTCCAGCCATTTCTTAGAATGAGATTCGGGAAAAGATGCATTGTTTTGCTTGTGTTAGCAAATTCTTAGGGTCATTTTGTTGAGAAACTCTAGTGGCTCCATGCTTTGGAGTAGGACACGAAATGTGGCCACAGGGGTTGCCCTAGTGTCAGGGTGTGTCTTTTCCATCCCCGAGAAAGTCTGCTCAAACTTGGCCAGTTTATAAGAACTGCGATTTTTCTGTGGCTTATGTACTCAACAGAGGTGTGTTGGGGTTGGCAGCTTTATCCTCTGAAGATTCCATCTGGACTGAGCATGATCTTTCCTTCCACAGTTTCTACATGCCCACCAGACTGCATATGCTATCCTCACAGAGTGCCTGTGCGCCCCTGCAGGGGCTGGGGAGAACTTTTTCTGCAATTGCTCCTCCAGGCTGCCAAGAATCAGAACTGAGAGCAGGGAGAATATCTCCTGAACTCTCCAGCCCATTTCCTAGTACCCAGGAGAGAACACATGAGAAGGAGGAGGCAGCTGGATTCAAATTCAAAGTGGGATAAGGAACAGAGGGAGAGGCCAAGCTGGTTTCAATAGGAGCTGAAGGATACAGGGTATGGGAGGTTGGGGGTGGGAGTGGTTAGGAGCTGAGGGATTGCTATCATTTTCACATTGTTTCCCAAACTTGGGACATCGCCTGTTCAGGGAAAGCCCCTGGCGGGCCGGGCTGGTTTGTTTACCTGCCGTGTCCGCAGGTTTGGCTGATTGCGGCTCCCACTGGCTGCGGTTCACCGCACCAGGCCGATGGGGGCTGCAGGAAGCAGAGTGGGCCAAGAGACATGCTGGCCGCCCTTCCCGCAGCCCCCATTGGCCTGGAGCGGCAAACCACGGCCAGTGGGAGCCGCAATGAGCCGAACCTGCGGACATGGCAGGTAAACAAACCAGCCTGGCTCGCCAGTGGCTTTCCCTGAACAAGCGGCGTCCCAAGTTTGGGAAACACTGATTTTTAGAATTTCATAATTTGTATAGATCAGGGTTGAACATAGGCTTCTAAGTCACTCAGGCACTTTTCAAAATATTATCCTAAGTCCAGCTTTTTAATTGATTTAGGAACATAAGAATCTAAATGTCATTGAAAGTCAATGGCACTTAAGTGTCTAAGTACCTAAGTCACTTTTGCATATGAGAGGTAGGTTTCTAGATCATTTAGGTGAATTTGAAAATACTACTCCTTGTCAGAAGGAATGGCTGCATGCAAAGCTTATGTAACAAAACTCAATGATTTAAAATCATAAGAACTGCGGACCAGGGGGATGAGGCTTTCTTCTGGCAACTCGCAGAAGCTACTAGCCCTGGTTCTCATGGGTGACTTCAGTTTTCCTAATATCTCCTGGGAGAGCAATACAGCGGTGCATAGACAATCCAGGAAGTTTTTGGAAAGCGTAGCGGACAATTTCCTGGTGCAAGTGCTAGAGGAGCCAACTAGGGGGGAGCTTTTCTTGACCTGCTGCTCACAAACCGGGAAGAATTAGTGGGGGAAGCAAAAGTGGATGGGAATCTGGGAGGCACTGGCCATGAGTTGGTTGAGTTCAGGATCCTGACACAGGGAAGAAAGGTAAGCAGCAGGATACGGACCCTGGACTTCAGGAAAGCAGACTTCGACTCCCTCAGGGAACGGATGCTTAGGATCCCCGGGGGACTAACATGAAGGGGAAAGGAGTCCAGGAGAGCCGGCTGTATTTCAAGGAATCCCTGTTGAGGTTACAGGGATAAACCATCCCGATGAGTCGAAAGAATAGTAAATATGGCAGGCGACCAGCTTGGCTTAATGGTGAAATCCTAGCGGATCTTAAACATAAAAAAGAAGCTTACAAGAAGTGGAAGGTTGGACATATGACCAGGGAAGCGTATAAAAATATTGCTCGGGCATGTAGGAATGAAATCAGGAGGGCCAAATCGCACCTGGAGCTGCAGCTAGCAAGAGATGTCAAGAATAACAAGAAGGGTTTCTTCAGGTATGTTGGCAACAAGAAGAAAGCCAAGGAAAGTGTGGGCCCCTTACTGAATGAGGGAGGCAACCTAGTGACAGAGGATGTGAAAAAAGCTAATGTACTCAATGCTTTTTTTGCCTCTGTCTTCACTAATAAGGTCAACTCCCAGACTGCTGTGCTGGGCATCACAACATGGGGAGTAGATGGCCAGCCCTCTGTGGAGAAAGAGGTGGTTAGGGACTATTAAGAAAAGCTGGACATGCACAAGTCCATGGGGCCGGACGAGTTGCATCCGAGAGTGCTAAAGGAATTGGCGGCTGTGATTGCAGAGCCATTGGCCATTATCTTTGAAAACTCGTGGCGAACGGGGGAAGTCCCAGATGACTGGAAAAAGGCTAATGTAGTGCCAATCTTTAAAAAAGGGAAGGAGGAGGATCCTGGGAACTACAGGCCAGTCAGCCTCACCTCAGTCCCTGGAAAAATCATGGAGCAGGTCCTCAAAGAATCAATCCTGAAGCACTTAGAGGAGAGGAAAGTGATCAGGAACAGTCAGCATGGATTCACCAAGGGAAGGTCATGCCTGACTAATCTAATCGCCTTCTATGATGAGATTACTGGTTCTGTGGATGAAGGGAAAGCAGTGGACGTGTTGTTCCTTGACTTTAGCAAAGCTTTTGACACGGTCTCCCACAGTATTCTTGTCAGGAAGTTAAAGAAGTATGGGCTGGATGAGTGCACTATAAGGTGGGTAGAAAGTTGGCTAGATTGTCGGGCTCAACGGGTAGTGACCAATGGCTCCATGTCTAGTTGGCAGCCGGTGTCAAGTGGAGTGCCCCAAGGGTCGGTCCTGGGGCCAGTTTTGTTCAATATCTTCATAAATGATCTGGAGGATGGTGTAGATTGCACTCTCAGCAAATTTGCAGATGATACTAAACTGGGAGGAGTGGTAGATATGCTGGAGGGCAGGGATAGGATACAGAGGGACCTAGACAAATTGGAGGATTGGGCCAAAAGAAATCTGATGAGGTTCAATAAGGATAAGTGCAGGGTCCTGCACTTAGGACGGAAGAACCCAATGCACTGCTACAGACTAGGGACCGAATGGCTAGGCAGCAGTTCTGCGGAAAGGACCTAGGGGTGACAGTGGATGAGAAGCTGGATATGAGTCAGCAGTGTGCCCTTGTTGCCAAGAAGGCCAATGGCATTTTGGGACGTATAAATAGGGGCATAGCGAGCAGATCGAGGGACGTGATCGTTCCCCTCTATTCGACATTGGTGAGGCCTCATCTGGAGTACTGTGTCCAGTTTTGGGCCCCACACTACAAGAAGGATGTGGATAAATTGGAGAGAGTCCAGCGAAGGGCAACAAAAATGATTAGGGGTCTAGAACACATGACTTATGAGGAGAGGCTGAGGGAACTGGGATTGTTTAGTCTGCAGAAGAGAAGAATGAGGGGGGATTTGATAGCTGCTTTCAACTACCTGAGAGGTGGTTCCAGAGAGGATGGTTCTAGACTATTCTCAGTGGTAGAAGAGGACAGGACAAGGAGTAATGGTCTCAAGTTGCAGTGGGGGAGGTTTAGGTTGGATATTAGGAAAAACTTTTTCAGTAGGAGGGTGGTGAAACACTGGAATGCGTTACCTAGGGAGGTGGTAGAATCTCCTTCCTTAGAAGTTTTTAAGGTCAGGCTTGACAAAGCCCCGGCTGGGATGATTTAATTGGGGATTGGTCCTGCTTTGAGCAGGGGGTTGGACTAGATGACCTCCTGAGGTCCCTTCCAACCCTGATATTCTATGATTCTATGAAAATAGCAGCGAGCATCTTCCTAACTTCCATCATTGTTTCAGATCCATTCTGTGTAAGGTCCTTGCAGGAGCCTTCAAAACAGGCATGCTTCTCCGTAATGTTTCAGATTTAAATATGTAAATATCCTTGTTATTTTTGTTGTGAGGCTTTTTAAACACCAAAATTGATTAGACTACATTATAGATTAATTACTTCCCCAATGTGAATTCATAAATCGAAGTCATATATGATTTATGCAAGTGAAAAGAAATGTTCAAAGAGAATATTTTATTTTTTCATATTTATATATATATACCTAAAAATGTTTTAAAAATATTATCTGTCAGATTTCAGCCTGGAGCAAATTTATGTCTGAAAAAATCTGGATTTACAGATTGATAGACCTTGCTTTATTGCAGCTGAATTATAAAGATATTATAGAGTTATATTTTGGCCCATTGTTTTTTTTCTTCATTCTGACATATATTCTAGGGAAAATTATGGATCTTTATGGTAAAACCAAATGGAAGAACATTAGGCCAAAATCAACAAGAGTGTAAGCCCGCGAATGGGCCAATGGCATTTCGCCAGAGGTGAATTTTTCCACATTGTATTTTTCTTTGAAAAAACCATGCAAACTACAAATTTCAAAATCAGCACTTGGGAGTTCCATCTTTTGAACATTGCGACTCCTACAGTACTTTGTAATTTTATACTGAAAAAACACATTTGCTTTTTGGAAAGCACATCCTGAGGACTTCAAAGAACCAAAGGTCATGCCATATCAAAGGCAGTCTTGTAAATAAGTAAAGCAATATCAGGGTTTTGGAAAGACATCCTCGTTACATGGACAGTAATATTTGTGGATTCTGTGTAATCTGTAAACTAAAAGAGGCAAAATGCAGACATAAACATGTGATTCATATGAAGATGTTTAGATCAACCAGGGGAAAGTAAAATAATGTAACCCTGTGTTTAAGATGTGCTGTCACTTCACTTGAGTTCAGTGGGTGGTTATGGAAATGGAGGTTCTGTTTGAATTCTGAAGTCAACTGTGAAGTTCAGAGCTTCTGGGTGCAAATAATTGCATGCTAAAGGAAATAAAAACTTCTGACTCTATCTCTTCATGGTAATCTATTCATTGTCCATTGCATGAAAGTCAAATAGAATTTCTTTCTAAACAACAACAAAAGAACCAAGCTAAAAAATGGAATCAATAGTTTACAATGGCTAGGGTTGGTGTTTCTTCCCTTCCTCTCCGGTACTACAATTTAGTGTTTTTGTGCACATTTAAACATTTTCTGCCCTAGGATACACTCACAAAACTAATCTGATTATTCATGCACCTTACTAATAGATTACTGTGCCATTCAAAATTATTGGTGTTGGGATCACAAGATTCAAAATGCCAAACTATGCCCTCAAATGCCCATGCATGGTTTTCGAGCCTAGTTGTCCTAGTAATGTCAGTTCCTATTTCATGGCATTTATATAGTTATCTATAAGAGGCATTGTGACGTTCCCCTCTGGTGTTATCCGGACCGGTGATCTGCTAGGTCACGCCAATCCTTGACTCTGGGAGCCAGCCTTACCCTGCTCTGCTGTGAGAACCTCCACTCCTGGGCTGTTCACGCACAGCCTCTGGCATGTAAACTGCTTGGATTGTGCATGGCAAACGTCTCTCCCTTTTATCATGTTCTTTTTTCCCTCTTGGCTTTGCTCCCCCCTTCAGGGTCAGGTGAGCATTACCTCATCGTAGTCCCTGACTGACCAAGGGAAAGGGGTGACTCTTTCAAGAGTCCAACAGATCCTTTGTTGCTGCCTAGGCCAGTGTCCTTTGTTCCTGTGAGGCTGGGCTGGGTTTGTCCCATACATGCCCTAAGGAGATGTGAACTGCCCCTCTGTTCCAGGAAAGATTTGCCTGGGCTTGTTTTAAGCTAC
Organism: Lepidochelys kempii; assembly: GCF_965140285.1. Taxonomy (NCBI): domain Eukaryota; kingdom Metazoa; phylum Chordata; order Testudines; family Cheloniidae; genus Lepidochelys; species Lepidochelys kempii. Next base: position 142,674,748 of record NC_136382.1, on the reverse strand, counting down.
GAGGACACATTTCAGCCTCATAACTATATACATGAAATTACAACCTATAACATTACTATAACAACAATGCTTAGTGCATCATGAGCCTTCTGAAGACACCCAACATGACAAACTTTGCATTGGATACCACACAATCATATTATAAGGATGAACATGGGAGTGCAGGATGTTCCCCTGAGATACAGAGTGTCACAGGTGTATGACAGGTTCTGAACTAAGAATGCTAATTTTTATGTCTGAAATCTTAGACAGTCACTGCAATTTGTCAACAGTCATGATTTTCAGGTTATAACAGTCCTTTGAATTTTATTAAACTTTGGAAAATGCTTGCGTTTTCCTGAAATTTCTTTCCTAATGAAAGTTGTTCATATTTATATAAATATAAAAAATCCTCTAAATACCGTCCTGGGTGATTATACAGTAGCATGCAGATAGATATTGTTTTACCATTGTGAGGTGCTTAGGAGTGTGCGCAGCTGCTCATCTCCTCATTCCATGGCCTATGACGGGTTATCAACACGCGGACTGTGGACCGAATCCGGATCACCAGATGCTTTTGAGTGGATCCTGAAATATTTTTGTTTGCTTATTATTATCATCATTGTTATTATTTTTAAAATTATTTTCTCTGGAGTCTGGACTTTGGCTATATCTTGATCAAGAAATTTGGACTTTGAAAAAAAAAATAATTGACTACCCCCAGGTTGGCCACACTCAGTTCTCCATTGAAATCAGTGGAATTAACTCCAGCTTTATATCTGTGTGACACAAAGCCAAATTTCTCCTGTCACCATTAGCTGGCTTTGAACATTCTCTCATCATTCTTACGCTGATGAAATCTTTAACTTCACAGGAAATGGGAGATCTAGAAAGGGCCCTATTGTGTTATCAGTCCTGGTGAGAATAGATTTCCATTTCTAAAATGAATATGGAAGGTACTAAACTTATTGTGAAGAACAAAGGAAATATCTGTATAATAGTTTACAGATATGATATATGTACCTCAGTTTACCGGCTTGCCTACCAGCCATGGGTTTTTAATTACAATGTAGACATACCCTAAGAGAACAATGAGGTGAGGTGGTGTAAATGGGAAATGCCTAACACATTTATTGTCCCAATGCCAGAGCCTAGGGTCAGAGGGACACAAATGCATTAAAGACCCTTGTCTAAAGAAGAAAGGGAGCGGGGGAGCAGGCTGCAGCTGCTAGAGGTGAGACTCTGACAGAGAGATGCTGAAAGAATGCAGCAGCACCGTCTGTTTCTCCCAGCTCAGAAGAAAGAGGCCTGGGCTGAGTAGAACTTACCCAGAACTTGCAAGGAAAGGAGAAGGTTTATGTAAGACCCAGGCATATGGACTTGTTGTTTTATCGCTTTTCTCTGCAAGCTGTGTATCTTTGGTGAATGGACAATACATTTGTTTTGAGGAAGCAGTTTTTGGGTCACTTTAATCAACTGCATGTTACAAGCTCCCAGAGAGAAGATTTCTTGCAGGTATCAAATACATTTGGGGCTGTTGTGTTACCACAGTTGGGAAATGTGAGCTGTGATCCAGAGATGTAGGATAGGAGAGACTGAACTGCAGGATTCCACCCTTGAGAGAGGTAAAGGAAGCCAAGCCTGTCATCTGAGTGGTGCACTCGGGAGGGATAGCAAAGTGGTCAAAAACATAGGTTATCCGGTCACCCTGATACTTACCATGACCTTGTGACTTCTGTGCTGTTTTATTTTGCCTCCCCTACCAAGTTTGATGCCAGTTCTAGTGGAATTGTAGCAAGTGTAAGTGAAGGCAAGTAGCTCAGCAAAAACAATATGGCAGTGCATGGGTGGCAGGTATCATAGGCAGGGGAAGGCCATGCCTCCCCAAACAGCCTAGCGTGGCCACGCGCATGCTCCACAGGCCCCCTGCTGCCTGCTGCTCCCTTCTGAGGCTGGGGCAGGCAGGCTGGGGATCATGCTGCACGAGACGACGCCACACCACCCGTCCTCCCGGTGCTGACACCACACTAGGGCTGGGGGTGGTCCGGCTGTGCTGCCTGCCTGCCCCGCGCTGAGACCATGCTGGGGTTGGGGGCGCTCCGCCCACGCCGCCCACGTGCCCAGCGCTGAGGCTAGGGGCACACGGGGGGTGGGTGGTGTGCTCCGGGCTCCAGCAGGGGAGCAGACTGGGCGGGGCCTTGGGCAGAGAGGAAGGGGCCAGGGGCTAGCATCCCCCAAGGGCACATTCACCCGCTGCCCATGCTGCAGTGTGTGTAGTGATGCAGGCATCTGATGCTACAAATGTGTTCAGAGCAGCCATTAGAGGTAGTTAGGATATAGGAAAACCAGATGACCATGGAGTACCTTTTAGAAATATATGTTCAGTCAAAAACAGATTGGCAACTTAACATCTTTAGTGCAAATTCCTGAATACATCGTGCTCCCTGGATATACGTGTAGTAGGCCTGGGTTGAGCAGTAGGACTGTAAACAAACATGAGGGGTTTTTAGCATTCTGGATGCACAGATGTGGAGCTAGATTTGTGATACATTTTCCTCACAGATGTACACACAATTCATAAATCTAATGGAAATGATAATTTAGTCTCTTTGGAAGATATTCATTAAAATACATACAGGATTGTTTTGTCATTGGATATGCAGATTTATTTATTTCAGATTCTTTATTTTTCAGGATTATTGAGGTACCCAGTCAGTATTTTGGTTATTAAAGAATTAAAATATTGTACTTTCTTACAGGAGAATATTTTGGATGCATTTATCTGCAGTAAAAAGTGTTAAATCATACGTTACCTATAAAAATGCACTATCTATGACTAGGCAGGGTATATCATCTAATCTTCTCCGATAATCGCTTGGCTTTGCCATATGTACCTTCCTTACCTCCTGATTAGATTAATGCAGTGAAATACACTTGTTTTTAAGGCATCTGCATTGAAAAGTAAAATTCAGCAAAGGGGGTCACAAAGTGCATGCCAGCCTTGAATCCTGCTCTCTCCACTGTCTCCTTATTGAACATCAAATCAACTGTGAAGTCTTTCTTTTTGTTTGCAAGGCTGTCGTTGGTCTGAACTCATGATACTTCAGAAACAGCATCACGCTGTGGGATCTTGACTACCTGCCACTGCTCTGTTCATCAAGAACAACAAGCAGTATACCTAGGCAAGGCTAAAATATTCAGGCTTTTTAGATGCTAGGACTGACACACTTTGGAATTTGCTCCTGCAGGAACTAAGAATTATCATACCTAACCACCTTCAGGTACAATGCAAATCTCACTTTTTCGACCTTGTGTCCCACACAGCAACTCATAACCTATTGACACTTTTGAAACCAACAAAACCAGGCACAAAGATAAAACTAATAATAATAATTGTGTAACATACTTCCCCAGTTGGGTGCTGTGGAGAGAAAACTTTAGTAATGAAATTCACCTTGTATATTTTTTAACTTTGAAAGAATGGTACTTGCATACCATGGCAATGGGTATGGTACAAAACCCCAGGCTGAATAGTTAATGTTTGTAAGACATAAAAATTGAGAGTTCTGTTCATTGTGCCTGCTTTTCTCTTTCATAATTTTTCTGACAAAAAAGCATCAATTTTAAAATAATGTGGAACTCATAATAGAAGATTGATTCTGAAGGTCTCAGCCCGGTACTTAAAAGCTGGTACTGCTTATTGGGGAAGGAAAAATGTTGAGTAGAGATTGAGAGGAGATGTAAGGGATGGGCACAGAAAGATTGAGGTAATTTTTGTGGTGAAAGAAAAGGCTGAAGAACTGAGGATTCCCAAGAATAGCTTCACCGGAGGCTACCAAATCCTAAAGCTGACTGTAAACGTTGCCTTCCTAGTTTCTCAGGCAGTGTCTTTTACTACCAATATTTATTATTATAGGTTATTTTGACACTCATGAACTTGCATGTACTTTTTACAGTTGAACTCACAATTAGGATAAATGTGTAAGCCCAGTTATCACAGGAGTACTCTATACTAGCTCTGAAACAAATGAGGATACCCACTGGCAAAAAACAACGTATTACTACAATAGTAAATTCCTAGAAAACCATGATTAGAACGTCAGTGGAGAAAAGATCTTGTTGACACTATTGAAAAAGCCGATGTACTTGGAAGCATGGTTTGACATACAGGAAGGCAGAATCTTAACCCTGCACAAATGCCACAAGCTATATTATCCGTCACAAGCTATATTATCCAGCACAAGCCTTCCTACATCCTTGAATAGTCGCAGTGTCAGATTGCTTTCAAGTGCAATGGTCCATAGTATTTTGACTGTCTCTCTTCCACTTGACTCCATCTTTTCTTCTCTCCCAAATGAAGAGGAATTGAAGGATTTTAAGACACTTCTCCAGCTATGTCCTTTGGTCAGGGTAATGCTCAGATCGGACTATAAAAACTTGACAGAAAGATGTACATGGGCTTCAGTGGGACACTCTGAGCACACATGGGGCAATGTCTGAAGACCTGTGGTCCTCAAAAGAAATAAAATAGTCAAGGCTTAATTGGAAGTAAGAATAACAAGACTCTCATTTCTCCATTTATGACACAAACTCATCCAAGATCTGGATATAGTTGGGAAAAAAAGAGGCTATAGTTGCTTACATAAAAACAGACAGGGAAGCACAAGAAGGACCCAGCAAGGAGACACTGTTTTTTAATCCAGATACAGTGAGTGCCTTGTGCAAGGTCAGAGAAGGAATAAACTCCAGAGAGGCCTAGTATCATGCTTTTGACAACTAGACCATGCTTCTTCTCCCAAAGCAAACCAGGTGGTATGTCCATTCCCAGTGGATATTTGTGTGAATCACAAACGCCATAACCACATTTGCTGTTAATTGGCATCCCCTCATTGGCAGTCTCAGCAGGTCCTGAAAAGGATAACCTGAATATTTCCTCTTGATCAGGGCTGAGACTCTTTAGTGGAGCAGTGTGAGGTAAGTTTGCACCTGCTCTGTGGATAAACAAAAGACTTCATTCTCCATTCCTGTCACTCTAACACCTTAAAAGACTGCTTAATTCGGGCACAACATTTATTCTAGAGACCGTAACAACATGAGAAAAACACAAATGTGCAAAATGATCTGGTTGCATTTGCATCCCAATAAGCAGATCATTTACTCTCGGTCTCTTCTTGTTACTTCCCAGAAAATCTAAATCTGATTTAAGTCTAACAATTAAAATAGTATAAAGAAAAGGAGTACTTGTGGCACCTTAGAGACTAACAAATATATTTGAGCATAAGCTTTCGTGAGCTACAGCTCACTTCATCGGACGTATGCATGCAGTGGAAAATACAGTGGGGAGATTTATATACATAGAGAACATGAAACAATGTGTGTTACCATACACACTGTAACCAGAGTGATCACTTAAGGTGAGCTATTACCAGCAGGAGAGTGTGTGTGGGGGGAACCTTTTGTCGTGATAATCAAGGTGGGCTATTTCCGGCAGTTGACAAGAACGTCTGAGGAACAGTGGGGAGTGGGAAGGGGGGGGGGGATAAACATGGGGAAATAGTTTTACTTTGTATAATGACCCATCCACTCCCAGTCTCTATTCAAGCCTAAGTTAATTGTATCCAGTTTGCAAATTAATTCCAATTCAGCAGTTTCTCGCTGGAGTCTGGATTTGAAGTTTTTTTGTTGTAAGATAGCGACCTTCATGTCTGTGATTGTGTGACGAGAGAGATTGAAGTGTTCTCCAACTGGTTTTTGAATGTTATAAGTCTTGACGTCTGATTTGTGTCCATTTATTCTTTTACGTAGAGACTGTCCAGTTTGACCAATGTACATGGCAGAGGGGCATTGCTGGCACATGATGGCATGTATCACATTGGTAGATGTGCAGGTGAACGAGCCTCTGATATTGTGGCTGATGTGATTAGGCCCTATGATGGTGTCCCCTGAATAGATATGTGGACACAATTGGCAACGGGCTTTGTTGCAAGGATAGGTTCCTGGGTTAGTGGTTCTGTTGTGTGGTATGTAGTTGTTGGTGAGTATTTGCTTCAGGTTGGGGGGGCTGTCTGTAAGCAAGGCGAGTCCTACGTAAAAGAATAAATGGACACAAATCAGACGTCAAGAATTATAACATTCAAAAACCAGTCGGAGAACACTTCAATGTCTCTGGCCACTCAGACCTAAAAGTGACAATACTTCAACAAAAAAACTTCAAAAACAGACTCCAACGAGAGACTGCTGAATTGGAATTAATTGGTAAACTGGATACCATTAATTTAGGCTTGAGTAAAGATTGGGAATGGATGGGTCATTACACAAAGTAAAACTATTTCCCCATGTTTATCCCCGTCCCCTTACCCCCCACTGTTCCTCAGACGTTCTTGTCAACTGCTGGAAATGGCCCACCTTGATTATTACTATAAAAGTTCCCCCTTCCCCCCCCCCCCCGCTCTCCTGCTGGTAATAGCTCACCTTAAGTGATCACTCTGGTTACAGTGTGTATGGTAACACCCGTTGTTTCATGTTCTCTATGTATATAAATCTCCCCACTGTATTTTCCACTGCATGCATGCATCCGATGAAGTGAGCTGTAGCTCACGAAAGCTTATGCTCAAATACATTTGTTAATCTCTAAGGTGCCACAAGTACTCCTTTTCTTTTTGCAAATACAGACTAACACGGCTGCTGCTCTGAAACCTGTCAATTAAGACAGTAGTACAGCTATTGCATAAGTACAGCCATAGCTTAGAGGAACAAATAAGAATAAATGTGTTCACATTTTGGTGGAGAAACATTTCCTACTCATTATCCTTTGGGAATCAGTCAAGCCTCAGTGTTAACAATATGTTGCTGCTGACTGGGCAATTTTAAATAGTGCTTAGAATTATAAATTTTTAAACATCCACATGTGATTCTATAGCAGCATGTAAGGAAAAATGTCATTGTTCAGCAGAGGGCCAACTTGGCACTTGGAACCTAATTATCAGGCTGATCCTTCACTCTTTATACAGGCAAAATTCCCACTGATGTCAGTGGGATTTGTCTGAGCAAGGACTGCAGGATCTGTTCCTATCAATATACATATTCAAGGAAACATATGAAAAATATATAATTTGGGTAGGGAAAGTTTCATTAAAAAAATAAATCTTTTCCTCCTTTGTCAAATGCATGCACCTTTTGAGGTGTATCCTTATCCTCTTCCATAGGAATTTACACACAGAGGGTAAGTCTCCACACATCTGCATAAGCATATATCATTTAAAATTTATGATGGCTGCAGTGTCTCTTGACGGAAGCACAGTATTTGATGTAATTTATTAGTGTAAGCCTTCTGAAATCCCTTGTCTTCCATATACCTTTTATGAATTAATGGCATAAAATGCTATACTCTTAGGCATTGGTTTCAGTTCCCTCCTGTAGGGTGGAGTATGGGATTCTATCATAAAAATATAGGTACTGTGTGTCCCAAAACTTAGCAGTTCAGTTTCGCTCAGAGTTCAAGCTTAAGAAAGAAAAATGAAAGGTCTGAGTTTATTCATCGAATATGGTTTAGATCATGGTGCTTTTCTGCTCCCCAAATTGCTACTTTTTACTTATGAATCTTGTAAAACTCAGCTAGCAGGTGTTTGATGCCACCTCGGGCTTTTGGCCATAGTGAGTGCAAGGAATTTGTATATTCACCTTTGACACTTTCCTGTTACTTTTAGCAGCCTTTCTATTCTATTGTAGCATAAGCACAAAGAATAACCGCATAATTTCCCCTGTATTAGAAGGCAAAATTCACTAATTTTTCTTTACTGTTGTTGTTGTTGTTATTACTATTATTATTTACTATTACTTATTTAAGGCTGAGGCCCCAATCAGGAGACATAGCCCCATTGTATTAGCCAAAGTATATGCATGTAATAGAAGAGCATTCTTGCCAGAGGCTAAGATCCCCAACCCTGAAGGGAATTTCATGGCATCAGACCCCTGCACCCACATGGAGCCCCATAGAAATCAGTAGCCTTGTTCACATCTGCAGAGGTCCATCCACATGAAGCTCCTTATAGGATCGGAGCTTAGCCATATAAGTTTTACATGCTTTCCTTTGGGTGCAGCTCTAGTGTGGACAATACTGTAGAGCCACAGTAGCAGCAGCAAGACACAGAACTGAAGAGGAAGGTGGGATTTAAAAAAAAAATACAACTCTGCTTCCATTGCCTAATTTAATAGCTGTAAGTGACAGCGCAGATTACAACTTTGTGGAATTAGTTGGTGGTCCTCTGCAACATATGTCAACCAATGGCGGCAAAGGAAAAAATGGAAGGAAAAAAAAGGAGTGGGGGTGGATTTCTGCACTACTGGGCTTCATCCGGATTTGCAGCCAAGGTTCTGTGAGGAGGGGGATGGTCACAATTCCAGGGCGCATGAAAGCAACAGTAAAGTATAAGTTCTCATCTATATCAAGTTTGGGGCTGTTTGGTAACTGGGGTTTTGATTCAGTACATTATACAAATAAGTCTAGCCACAAAATTCAGATGCGGATCTAAACTTCCCTATTCAGTTCTCTGAATGGCTTGCACTTATCTCAAATATGCACAGAAATGAAAGACAAAATTAAACAAAGAAGATATCTGACTTCACAAATAGAGTGCTGCAAAACTCCTAGTGATTTTCATTAACAAGGAGATTACACAATTCGTTTGTTTGTTTTAATTTGAGTAGATTTGCTTGTCCTTTCCCACCCTGTACAAGGTTTGTGCTGAGCTTCGAAGCAAGACAAAGTCCAGAGCAGAAGACAGCCAACACCATGCAGCTTTGCCTGATTTGGGGTCAATAGCATGCCAAGATGGCTTTGAATGAAACCATACAGTATATCTCACATGCTCTAGACTGGCCAAGATTGCATGATCTGGCAAGAGCTGGGTTAAAAGTTGGCCTAGGATTACTCCAAAGGTTTGCAAGCCTTTGAATGAACCTAGGATGACATTTGGGTTTTAACTAACCTAGAGGTAAACCTAAGGCCACACCTCAAATACAACTTCTTCAAACATAGGAGGTGTTTGAATTCCAGACGTTTGAAGTCCAGTTTTGGGCCCCACACTACAAGAAGGATGTGGAAAAATTGGAAAGAGTCCGGTGGAGGGCAACAAAAATGATTAGGGGACTGGAACACATGACTTATGAGGAGAGGCTGAGGGAACTGGGGATGTTTAGTCTTCAGAAGAGAAGAATGAGGGGGGATTTGATAGCTGCTTTTAACTACCTGAAAGGGGGTTCCAAAGAGGATGGCTCTAGACTGTTCTCAGTGGTAGCAGATGACAGAACAAGGAGTAATGGTCTCAAGTTGCACTGGGGGAGATTTAGGTTGGATATTAGGAAAAACTTTTTCACTATGAGGGTGGTGAAACACTGGAATGCGTTACCTAGGGAGGTGGTGGAATCTCCTTCCCTAGAAGTTTTTAAGGTCAGGCTTGACAAAGCCCTGGCTGGGATGATTTAGTCAGGGATCGGTCCTGCTTTGAGCAGGGGGTTGGACTAGATGACCTTCTGAGGTCCCTTCCAACCCTGATATTCTATGATTCTATATCCTATTTTTTTACATGGTACTTATCTTTAATTAATGACTGTGAAAACCAAACAAAAAAACCCAGTCAAACTAAGAAACCAACCAGCTCCAAACACTCCCAGATTTTAGGATGTTTCAAATCCAGACCCAAACCTTGTCTTTATCATTTAGGCCAGTCTGAAACTGAAACCACGTTAGTTTCTCATGATTTGGGGTTTGATAAGAAAAGATTCACACCTTTGTTTGCAAATTGTGTAGTGTGCTATTACTGAGAAATGTTAAGTTCACAGATTGCTGGGGTTGGGGGATAATAATGCAATACTCTCACTTCTCACTGCTACTAGTTTTTAAAAAAGGAAGAAACCATTAAAAATATTAAGAGGTGAGGTCACGGAAATTGGGATCCAACCCCCCACCACCCACTTTTTTTCAGTTGAAGCACTAACAAGACTGGTGGTAATCTTTTGGAAACAAATATCTTATACATTGAAATTATGTGCTGAAATTTCCATTGTAACATTGCTTTGAGACTACAGCGGTAGCTGCTGTAGGATAATGTTTATACATACAGTGGATAGATTATAAAGGAGATTTATTTCTTTATTTTTTTTAATGTTTGGTGACTAATTTAAGCCTTGAGTGACAAACTGGGTCCATTCTGCAAACGGGCACCTCCCATGGTCTGTCAGATGGCCTGATGTTTGAGTCACATTGAAAAGCCAATCTGGTGCTGCTAGAGGACACCGGCTTTTATGGAAGCTGTGAAGGAATTAAAACAACTTTGGAGAGCTTATTTGCTCTGCATTTACGGGAAAAACACCTTTAGTTTTGGACATTTAGAAGAAAGACATGGAAGTAGCATACGTGCTTCTCCTAATATGCCTAAATGCTGATTTTGAATTAATGGGGTTCATCACAACACAGACGCCTCACCTTAAAATGAAGCTAAAATGAAAATGATGCTGTGTTATGAGTACAGTATATGTGGTATGATTTAACTGAGCAATAATCTCCTTTGAAATCAGTCATTAGCATTAGTTTGTTTGCCTCTAAAGGTTAATGCTGTAGCTATGGTAAGTAATAACTAATTTTAGGGGGATTTATTGCTATTAAAAACTATAATCAATTTCTAATAGCACTACTTAATTTTTTAAAAGGCTGTAGGTTGGTTGAGTGACTGCATTTTGATTACTTTAAAATGGGTATTTTTCTAGGAAATGAATAATTCTCTCCTAGTCAGAATTCAGTTTTGAGCCCTTAGATTTAGCATTTCAATTATGCATTCTTGGTTTGTTTTATTAATTGTTTGGTTACATTTGACTATGCTGAACTACACATGCATGCATAATATAGGACATATTATTTCATGAAATTTTCCAAAGTGACAGGCTCCAGTTACTCACCAATAATACAGTCTCTATCACATAATAAATGGAGTAGAGCTACTTTATGTAAGCTTGTTCTAAGTTCTTAAATGTAATTATCTGAATTGTTGAAAAGAAATAAATGCTTAAATTACTATGCTGTGCCATGTAGCATTTCAGGGAAAGAAATTCTTACATCTCAGGTAGAACTCTCATAAATACATTTCTGACATAGGAACAAATAAGATAAATGGATGTGTTCACTATTTATCAAGATTAAGGATCGCTTAAAACTAGTGCCAACTCCCATTCTTCTGAAGTAAAGGCCTGTTCTACTGGAGCCACATTTTTTACTGGTATAAATTTGTACATCTTCATTGACTTCAGTGGCACAGTGCCATTTTTCATCAGCAAAGAATCTGGGTTATGAGATACTTACCACCTCTGGGTGAGGCTCAGCAGCTTGAAGGATCAGGCTTATAGACTTTAAAATACAAAATAAAGCAGAAACCTTTTGAACTCCAACAGTTCTTACTAGTAGCTACTGGGTAAAATTTTCAAAAGTGTCTTGGCATTTCAGGAGCCTAAGTCCCACTAAAGGTCAGTAGAGCTGTTCAGGAAATTTCTGTCAATGTTTTTTCAGTAAATAATGTGGTTTCCACAAAATCAGACATTTCACTGCGAAAATTTTGTTTTCACTGAATTTTTTTTATTTTCTGTCAGGAAATAGAAACAAAATATTCTATTTTGGGCCAAATCAAACCAAATGGAAACATTCTGGTGTGTCAAACTGAACTGAATCCATTTAATTTCATTTCAGGTATGTTTGACCAATGTATTGGCTAGAACCGTCACAGTGACTCATGGGACCTGTAGTTCTAATGCCTCATGCCCCTGTTCTCCACTATATGCCAGGCTCTCTACCTGGACTACATCTCCCTTACAGTCTCCCCTCTGGCTGAACTACCGCGTGCATCATGAGAGATGTAGTCCCGTCAGGAAGCCTGGTCCACAAAGGAGAACGGGAGTGATAAGTACTTGAAAAACAACTCTCAGAAGGCTCCATGGAAGCTCTGGCAGACGCAGTTCAGTGTCAATCCAAAATATTTCAATTCGGGAATGCTGGAACTTTTTTTTTTTAATTGAAAATGTCAAAAGAAGACATATTGACATTTCCAAAGTGAATTTTCAGAATTTTTCATTCAGCCAAAAATGTCTATAAACAAACCAATCACTTTCCTTGTGGCACATACTTATAGACCTTAACTTATTTCCTTCCTTGATTTAGACAATGGAATCTAAAATGTAAAAATTTGTAATTTCTCTTCGTATGATGCCTCTGTGTAGTGGACACAGTCGTAACATATATGTTTTCCTCTCCCTTCCCCATGATGCGCAGGTTCACAGGTCTCTTACTAAAATCTGTGCCTGCTAGGTCGGTATCACTACATTTTGCACACTTGTTCTCTCACTAGTTCTTTGGTGTTAGAAATTGATCTGTGTTATAGCTTCAGTGCTAACCTACAGCTTCAACCTATTGTGTTTAAATGTCTGTGATGTTTCAATAGCTGCACTATAGTTATGACCTCTGTTCTCTTCCTAGGGTTTTGTAGAGAAACTAAACAATCCAGATAAGTTAGTTGTTACAAAAATGAGTTCTACATACGTACACTTGTCATCCATTGAAATCAGTAAGATGTACTAATGCTCAGTCTGCATTTGGCTCAGTATTTTAAAATGCTTACAAAAATGGCTTTATTTTGCATTATTCGTCCTTGTGGCAAGTTCAGTTTTTTTTAAAACCAGAATTTGCACTTCCACCACTCTAGGACTGGCATCAGAATGAATGAATTGTGTGCCATTTACCCTTCTCACTGCCAGCTTTGTCTTGAGAATCATAGTTACTGTTATACTAACAGTGTTTCCTACATTCACTTTTTCTAGGCAGATAAAATGTTCAAATTTTAGAACAGTTCATTCTTGTATTACTAAAAGAGAAACGGGACAGGTGTATTTGCCTTTTCCCCTGCACATCCTTAAAACTGTAACGAGCACAGAAACGCCTCAGAAATTAATCCTTTCCAACAAGGAAGGTTATACAACAAAAAATAGTTTGAACAGTTTAAAGACTCTACATTCTTGTTCCTTTTTTAATGTTATATTTAGGTCACAATGTTAAAATTAAATTTAGCTTCTACAGTAAATTATCCTGACTGAAATTCATCTCTACTCACTGATATTGGAAATTAATGTAAAAGGATTTTGGCTACATAAAGATAGGGCCCTACCAAATTCATGGTCAATTTCACAGTCATAGGATTTTAAAAACAGTAAATTTCATGATTTCAGCTAGTTAAACCTGAAATTTCACAGCGTTATAATTGTAGGGGTCCTGACACAAAAAAGGAGTTGTGGCGGGGTCGCAAGGTTATGGGGGTGTGTGTGGTACTGCTACCCAGTACCAGGGGCGCTGCCTTCAGATCTGGGTGCCAGGCAAACAGCGGCCGCTCTCCGGCCGCCCAGCTCTGAAGGCAGCGTAGAAGTAAGGGTGGCAATATCGTGACCCCCCCCAAAAATAAGCTTGTGACCCTCCCTGCAACTCCTTTTTGGGTCAGGACCCCCAATTTGAGAAGTTCTGGTCTCCCCCGTGAAATTGGTGTAATAATGGGTAAAAGCACACAAAAGACCAGATTTCACGGGGAGGGAGACCAGATTTCACGGTCCATCACACATTTTTCATGGCTGTGAATTTGGTAGGGCCCTTCATATAGGCTAACTTTAAAATGTCATTAAAGCACCATTAGTGTGTACTATCATTTTTACAACTTTTCTGTTCTCATAATTTCTGGTTAGCAAAGGCCAAATTCTGCTTTCAGTTATCTTCAGTGTGAGGTCCTGATACTGCAATTGATAGTGGCTGGGTGGACTCCTAGCCCTGCGTAGAACTCCATACAATTGTAGCACTCTGCCCATATGCTATTGGTTGCAAGACAGGGTCTACAGCTGGAGTAACTATACTAATTCCTTTAGGTTTCTCCTGTTATAACTGGAAGCAGAATTTGGCCCTAACATGTTTCATGGAAATATCTTTTTTGCCTGTATCTTTAAAACAACTTACTTTGGACATTTCACCAACAAAAAATCCACTACATTCATCCAAGGTTTGGTCTATTCAGCCTAGCTGAATGCTCAGTCAATGGGAATTGGAATCAGGCCCTCAGAAAGAGTATCCCCAGTGGGAATGTCATTCAAGGACATGTCCTTAGACCACAATGCCTCCTTATAATTCCTTCCTTGCTGAGTTAAAATCAGTCAGACAAGGTGGGTGAGGAAATATCTTTTATTGGACCAACTTCTGCCAGTGAGAGAGACAAACTTTTGAGCTTACACAGGTCTGGGAAATGTACTCAGAGTGTCACAGCTAAATACAAAGTGGAACAGATTGTTTGGCATAAGGCATTAACACATATACTTATGCTAAACCATCTGCTCCACCTTGTATTTAGCTGTGACACTCTGAGTACATTTCCCAGATCTGAAGAAGAGCTTGTGTAAGCTTGAAAGCTTGTCTCTGTCACCGACAGAGATTGGTCCAATAAAAGAAATTACTTCACCCAACTTGTCTCCAATATCCTGGGACTGACGCAGCTCTAACAACACTTAAAATCAGTCAGTCAGGGAAGAACCTATCCCTTGCAGTAAATTGAGGGATTCACTGGACCTGTTCATTCCTTCCCAAGACATTATTCCTTTGAGTCCTCATTATACTTGTGCCACTATTCCTGTGGCAGTTGGGTAGGCGTGTCCAACTAAAGAAAGGAAACAATGAGGAACCTCCCTAATGGTTTGTCACAAGATATCTGCAGATTTTGTGGGTCTGCAGCTACAGTGGGTGGTGTTTAATAGATCCTACTCTGGTACTTTATGCCCTGGTCCTACACTGGGATCTGTTAGTGCAGGCCCCTGTGCCCTAGGGTGCAGTCCCATAGAAGTCAATAGGACATTGCTGGGGTCAGGGGCCCCTGTTAGCAGGTCTTGATGCAAGGCTGAGGCTTTGGTGATCAACATTCATGAGCAGTGCATTACATGTTGGTTTAATGGATTTTGTATAAGATAATTTACTAATTTATAAAGTTTGCTGGAGTGACTGGTTATTTTAGTATACTGTATAATAAAGAGGGCAGATTAAATATCGTATACCTGAGCCTAGTTACTTTCAACTGTCTTAGTTTAGCTTTTTTAGAGTCCAAGTGGTAGTAAGTGTCAGATCTGTCAGCAAGATATAATCATGGTTAGATGGATCAGGGGTAAAGACTAGGTAAGACATCATTTTCCTTAGCTGCAGAGGCTAGTGAAATGCCTAGGTTTTAACAATTAAACAGCTGGAGATGAATCATAAACTATTCTATCAGACCAATAGCAGTGAGTGAAAAGACTTTGATTGAATGAACAGGGGAGGGGCACAAACTTCTTCTTGAGGTTAAGAAAAAGATTGCAAATAAAACCATATTATATTGTGGTGGTGGATTTATTTTTTATGCGAAGACCCAGACCACAATTCTGACCTGCATTCCTCCTGCGTTACATCACTCTGGTATACCACTCCACTCTACTTCTCCACTTCCTCTATGTAGGGCAAATTCCTAGATGGAATAGAGGCAGCTCAGTGATTTCGCATAACCCCCTTCCATACACTGTCCTCTCTGCAAAAGGGACATGGACTTGGGTAAAGGTTTGCAGAATTATGTTACCTCTGATTAAAGTGTATTTGTTAATGCATTTTTAGGCACTAGCAGCCAAATGTTGTAGTAATTGTGATATAGAAGCATGCTGATTTAGTTGTCAAGAGCCAAGGTTGTCACTGCAAGCATAAGTGGGAGTAACCCCGTTGACTGCAGTGGGATTGTGCCTGCCTGTTACTGATACTTTGTAACTACAGTCCACTAGATCAGAAAGAACTCCCAACAGCACCCCAAATCAGCCAAAGTTGCTGGCACATCACAACACAGTTGGTGTGAGAACCAAATCTAATTGCAAAACAGTATTACGTTTTAGATATCATCATCCGCTCTTCAGCTTTCATATAAATAGATGTAAGTGTACCACTTCCAACAACACATGTGCAATATATTAAGCACCTGGACTTTTCTTTCACAGTTGTGTATCAGGTTATTCTGTTGAACTGCCAATTTTCATCGAGTACAGAGATTCTGTTCAAACAGACACCAACTTTTAAAAAAAAATTCCGATTGAAGAAGTGAAATATTTCAAGCAAATTGTTACATTAGTGAGGAAGTCCTGTAGTACCATTTGTCATACAATGAAATTGCACAGTGCATATGAATAACAGCATGCTGTAGGTACCCAATGAGAAATCTTCAGCATGGGAGTTTTCATGTGAAAAGCACAATATATAATTTATCCTTCTGTAACATCTGAATAACAATCTTGAATCCTAGAGGATTCCTAGTAGAAATGTGATTCCTGGAGCTGTTCTCTTATTCTGAATGCCAAATATGGTCTTCTGAGACAGAAGAATGAAATCAGTATTCAGTTCAGTGTTAGAGTTTTAAAAAAAATCTATATCCCAATTACTGCTAGCATTTCTACTTTTAAATTTCTCATCTGTGTACCTACAGACTTGCCTAAGGGCTTCATTGTGTGCCCTATTCTGCCAAACAAACGTGCTGGCTAACAGAAAACCAACAGAAACATTTCTGAATTGGTTTTCTTTCATGCCTGCAAGCCATGAAGTTTCCAGGATGAATATAAATATGAATATAAATCAATATTTGTGGTAGAGCAGAAGGTGATCTGCATAATTGCAGATGAAGAGAACACTGAAGCTTTCATTCAACAGTCAAGGACACGTGAATCAATATCATTTAGAGATTTTTAAAATGCACATCAGGATTTTCGGTCTGCGGTCTTAGCTCCTTTGCAGGAAACTGGAGGAATGCTGACCCCTCAACATAAATAAATAAATAAAATAGAAAAGGCAGGATAGAATTCAGGACAGGCCCCCAACTGGATATTATGTGTCACCACTGCAGGCTATAAATGCTGCCCGTCTGCTACTGCAGTGTGGAAGGCAGAGCTTCCATGACGATAAGGCAAATCAAAGGAGTGAAGATTTAAAAATATATAAATATACCCCACAGGAAAACATAGACTTGTTGGCAGTAGGCATGCTCCCCTGTGTGTTTCCAAGCTCCATCTCCTCATCAATCCTTATTTGGAGGGCTAGAGGGTGTCTATCATGCACAATTAGGCCCGTAAGGTAGTTTTTATTTTTTATTTTTGCATTTGTAAAACCTGTTGACCATTGTGGACTATAATAATTAGAGACAGACCAATCCGAAACTCCTTCATCCACACTGCCACCTCCTTCCCACAGAGCTTTGGTGGCTCTAATAAAAGGGGGCCTGGATCTAAACCACGTACGCCAATTCAAATAACCATATTGAAGAACAATGTCTGTTGAAAAGAAAAAGAGAGATTTTATTTACTGGAAATATCCAGTTTTATTACATTTTCAAAGAAGCCTGCCTGAATAACCCAGTAAAAGATTATCAGCAAACAGGGATTTGCTGCCTCGTTAATCCACTCAGCAAAAATGCTTTGTTCTTCTTTTATTCTGACAAATTAGGCCAGAGGCATCAGGGTTTTCATTCACATCCTCCACAAACAATGAATAGTTAAGAGTGGCGTGGCCAGAGGGAGCAGACAAACAGTAATCAGGTTCCCATTTGTGCATAACTCCATCCTGCACCTGCAGTACACTCTTATTGCCCATGGAGGTGCATGAAGACTGACAGAGGGTATTATGTCATCTCTTGAAGACAGAAGGAGTCACAGTCTTGGTCAGGATTCTGGTCTTTTCCTGCTCATAGAACAGGAATCCTAGCCATTCCCCAGCTTGTGTGATCTGCCATGTGGTAGCATGAAGATACCTGTTGTGCCATGAGTTTAGCTCTACTTTCCCTCCTGCCTTTCCCTCCACTTTCCTTACCAGCCAAACCTCTACTGAGACATAAAAAATAACTCTTATGAAATTGTAACTGTTACATTATTCTGTTGAAGATATGCATGAATATCCTCTCTATATACAGGTGAGTACCATATGCCAAGTTGGAATGAGCTTGATAAAAATATCTCTATATTTATTATAGAGGTACTTGGTGTGACTCCATAGTTCATGCTGCAACAAGGGATCCATTATCATTTTTATTCTTTCCATGCCCCTCTCATTTTCAATAGCAAAAGAAGCTTTGACTACTGTGAATTTTGATGAGGTCATTCCAAGGGGGAGAGAATTTTGTATAGAGTTTCAAAAATCTAGAATTAATGGTTTTGAAATGACAGGAACTCCAAAATTGACTCCTCTACAAATTCTGATCTCATACCTCTCACAATTTTTTAGCCCTCTGATCCTCACAGTTGCTACACACACACAGATTTGCCCGGGTATAAATCTCCAAACACACATTTGCATAGTAAAGTAGACTGGGTAACTGCTTTTGAAATAATAGTTATTTGTATTGTTCATCATTCCTGACTGGCTCACTGTCAGCAGAGCCACCTTGTAAAGGTTTATGTGGTGTTTTATGAGCTAAAATTTTAAGCACATAAGTATTTAACTGACTTAACTATAAACTAGTGGTCTCCATGTGGGCAAGTAGCCCAGGGTACTGGACTCTATTAATCTCCTTAAGTTATATGTTACTAGAAGGAAACCAACTTCGAGCCGAGCCAGCTAAGCACTGATGTGTGTATATCTGTTTGCGATGTGTACGTTTAAAGGGTTTGTAAATATGTGCTATAGGTCAAAATGAAGGTTGTTTGTGAAACGTGAAAGGTGAGTGTTAACATGACAATATTGTTGACTGAATGTATGAATTGTAAGAGTAATGGATTATTTATGTTACTTTAGCTGGTCTTTGCCATTATGTTAAGTGCTTAAGTTTTTTTTTCTGTTGTAATGTTCTATTTATGTAATTTGCATGTGGGTTATAGCAATTGCTGCCACAACATTAACTATATATTATATTGTTGTGTGTGTATAGGAGATAATATATGAGAGGGAGAGAGAGAGAGAGTACATAAAGGCAGTATAACGGTTCTATTGGCATTAATTTCCAGTGCCTGCATTGCTCAGAGCAGCAAAGACACAAATGATTTGCTTGAGGTAATGCAGTAACTCACTTGGGAGTCAGGTGTTGAAACCAGACTGGACGACTCCCAGTCTGCTGCAGTAATGGTTAGATCACAGTTCCTTCCCCAGATCCATTGTGTGTGCCGTAGATGGTCTGTTGATAAAGAGTGGACTTCATTCTCCATGTCTGTCAGTCTGGTACCTTTCATAAGCATTATATTTATTCAAAGGAAAAAAGAAAAGTAAGGAGATGTGCACATTTATAGGAGAAGTAGTTTTAAAAAAAAAAGGAGTACTTGTGGCACCTTAGAGACTAACCAATTTATTTGAGCATGAGCTTTCGTGAGCTACAGCTCACTTCATCGGATGCATACCGTGGAAACTGCAGCAGACATTATATACACACAGAGAATATGAAACAATACCTCCTCCCACCCCACTCTCCTGCTGGTAATAGCTTATCTAAAGTGATCATTGGGTGGGCCATTTCCAGCACAAATCCAGGTTTTCTCACCCTCCACCCCCCCACACAAATTCACTCTCCTGCTGGTGATAGCCCATCCAAAGAGACAACTCTTTACACAATGTGCATGATAATAAAGTTGGGCCATTTCCTGCACAAATCCAGGTTCTCTCACCCCCTCACCCCCCTCCCAAAAACCACACACACAAACTCACTATCCTGCTGGTAATAGCTCATCCAAAGTGACCATTCTCCCTACAATGTGCATAATTAAGGTGGGCCATTTCCAGCACAAATCCTGGATTTGTGCAGGAAATGGCCCAACTTGATTATCATGCACATTGTGTAAAGAGTTGTCACTTTGGATGGGCTATCACCAGCAGGAGAGTGAATTTGTGTGCGGGGGTGGAGGGTGAGAAAACCTGGATTTGTGCTGGAAATGGCCCACCTGATGATCACTTTAGATACAAATAAATTGGTTAGTCTCTAAGGTGCCACAAGTACTCCTTTTCTTTTTGCGAATACAGACTAACACGGCTGTTACTCTGAAACCTAGTTTTAAAAAAAATCCCAGTAAATTAAACTGAATTGCCAACTTGCATTCAGCACTAATATGTCATACTTAAGACTACATTTTAGTTACGGGTATTTTTAGTAAAAGTCATGGACAGGTCACGGGCAGTAAACAAAAATCATGGCCCGTGATCTGTCCATGACTTATAGTCTATACCCCTGACTAAACCTTGGGTGCTCTGAGGCAGGGAGCTCTGGGGGGGTGGGCAGCAACGTATGGCCCAGGATCCCTGCTAGTGCTGGTGTGGCGGGGCACAGCACCCTGAGACTGCCCCAGCAGGTGTGGCTGGCCCAGGGGCTGCCCCAGATGCTTAGGTGGCCACTGGGCCAGCCGCACCAGCCACTGCAGAAGTCACGGAATCTGTGTCCTCCGTGACAGACTTGCAGCTTTAGTCATAGTGTAGATGTAATGACCTGCCAAACACTGCATTTCTTTTAAGTCACACGTCAAGAGCCAAAGCTCTTCATGTGCCATAGCGGAGACGTCTGCAGAATCACTATTTTAAGATGAAGTGTTTTGGACCGTTACTGTAGAATAATGTAGGATTTTTTTTAATATAGGGGAGATAAAACAATTTAGTATCTTCCTTCAGCTGCCCACTTGAGACACCATGGGGTATTTTGTTTCATTCCTGGAAGTAATACTGTTTTCTTTTATAAGAAGATGAACCTTCCAGGAATGATATTTGAAAAAGCACTGGCAATATGCCAAAAGTATTGACGTGCAGAGTGTCACTTGAATATAAGCACCTGGATGTACTGAGTAATGTCTAATTTTATTTAGCAAGAAATTGATTTTATATAAGCTTATTAGTTACTGTACCTAAGTACTAATGTTAGTGGTCGTACAGGTGCCCTGCAGTCTAGAGAATACACTGATGGGGCATTATAAATACAACAGACAGATAACTATTTCTTAACATGGTATATTTGACTATTCAGCATATGGAGTAGACATCACTTAGTCACTGAACTGCTCTGGGTCCACCAACAGTAAATGAAATGCGTAAAATTGTAAAACAGGGAGTGTTATGTATCTACTTCTAGTGCCTCTGTAGTTCGGAATCATTCATCATTTTCAGTTTTCAGGGGTATATGAAAATAATTTTTCCTCTGCAGTGAAACCTGATTAAAAGGTCTCAGCGCAGGAAAGCTGTTCTTTTCCTAAAGGGCAAGCCCACTAAGGATGATTGCTTTCCTAAAAACCAGGTGGGCAAGAAGGATGAAGCAGCACTCCGAAAAAACAACCCGCCCTCTTCTGGATTTTTGCATCCCTCAGTCTCAGTTGTTGACTTAAGAAGAGGCCTTCGCTGTTCTGTGAGAGAGACTTTGTGTTGATAAAAAACAAAATAGGCTAGATGCCCAACTGGTCTAAATTGGTGTACATGAGCTGAGGATCTGGCTCAAAGTATTCATGGTATAGATAGAGGGCCATATTCATCACTGGTATAATTTCATTGGCTTCAAACCAGGAAGGAACTTGCTCTATAATGTTAGGGGCTCAGCGGCATGGATGACATTCGCTTCTGTGCAGAGTCCACACAAGGTCTGTACACCATTTAAGTCTTATTTAAGACCTCAGAATTAAGACTAAAATGGGGCTTAAGTGGGGCATAGGACTTGTGCTGTTCCTTTGAATTGATTAATTTCACCCTGTGTGTGTGTATCTGAGAGTAGAATGTAACCCTAAATGCCTTGCATCCACAGAAACAAGGATATTTATCCTTCATACACTCACTCCTTCAAGTGAACATCTGTAAACTGCCCCTGTGCAGAAGGTCCTATTTATGGCTTATTCTTAAGGCTTAAGTGGGACTCAAGTGGTGCGCTAACTTTGTATTGTCTCTCTGCACAGAGGTGAATTTCACTCTAATTGCTCTTGACTGATACCACACAACGGTGCTCCAGTATTTCACCAAGAAGCTTTTGTGGGTTGATATTGGATCTGTAACATTATCTAGCATTATTTCTGTAATAGAATAGAATAATAGTCAGATGATCCTACACTATGTATAGCAAAGTTTATGTAGAAACTTGTGCTTTGCTCTTTTTACTAGGTTTGTCTGAAACTGAACCACAGCCATGATTGCAAAATGCCATGTTTATCCCCTAATGGAGCACATACATATACTGGATATTAAACAGATGTTTAAACGTGGTGGTGTTTTGGTTTCATCTTTTTCTGGGGATAGCAGACAGTCTGGCTCATTGTTGGTAGAGACCTGAAGGAATGATGTAAGGGCTAATCTGTTTCCTCTTTTGCAATGAGTAAATGGCTGTTGAAATTCAGTAGAAAACCAGAAGACATCCTAAGACATTTGTTTTTAATTGCAGCGTTGGAGTCAGTTTCCTTGTACTGGAGAACTATCGAGGTGATTGTCTTGTGGCCATCACTGAACCAGTGGTGGTTTTCTGCTGACAAAATTGACTCTGAGAACAGGGCTCATTTTCACTATAAAGTTGGTCATGCAGTTCAACAAGGAACAGAATATCCAAATCCCCTCTTTCTACCCTAAGTCCAAATCTCCTAAAAAAGATGGACTTTCCTGAGGTGATCAGAGGTTTCTGTGTAGCACAAGAAATAAAAGTATTACAGTATCTATTCCAATAGTGATTTGGTTTAAGGTCCCCACAAAAAGATTCCAGCTCCATTTTTGTTTGTACTTGTAGGTTCCAGGACCAGTCCCTTGATCTTGGGTCTACAGGCATTGGGTGTGCTGTGGAAGCAACCCACTCATTCCCTGGGAAAGGAGAACTTCCAAGTTGCTCTTTTGCACTTTCCCTGAGTGGGTACAAACAGATTGGTGATGATAGTCTCCAAAGAGAATGGCTTTTGAAGGGAGGGTAGAAGTGAGAGGAGGACCCTGGTGATGGATGGAGTAAAAAAAGAAGAGATTGGAGATATATTTTTGATTCTGACAACTGTGGAATAAATTTAGGTATGAAGAGAAGAACTCAGGCAATAAGCAATAGGAGAAACAACAAATTGTGTGTGTGTGTTTGGTGAATTACTGTTAACAAATCTGTGCAATAAACTCCACATGGGCACTCTTCCAATCACAAAGATGATAAAAATAATGCTGACCATATTTGTCAGTGGTCACTCATAGATTTTAAGTCATTGGTATGTGGATTTCTTCTTGTGTCAGACATTGAACCACAGCTATTCCATGACAGGAATCGTTTGCAGAATTAAAGTAACACTTTTGGGTTTCAGATTTCATACAGAACTACTGGGTGAAATTCTGACTCCATTGAAGTTAGTAGCAAAGCTCCCATTGACTCTAATGAAACCAGGATTTCACCCACTATATGTAGCAGGCCAAACCCTTCAGTACTTACTCAGTTGCTTACCCTGTTAATTTAAATAGGAATTTTGAAAGAGTTAGAAGTGCAAGATTTAGCCCATAGTGCTGCCAGATTATGTTGAAGAGGGGATAAATTGTGAAAGGCTGGCCATATACTTTAATGCTTTCCTACTGTTAGAACAGCAAATTAGCCATGCAAGTATCCATGCTGCTTGGTTCCTGGATGGAGTGTTTTGGACCATTTGTTTGATCTTATGTGAAATTCATTTTTTCTGCGCCTGGGGAGGATTAAATTGTGCTCTAATCTTGTATTTCATTACAAGCTAAGTTAGATTGGCTTTCCTCGCCAGTTACAGGAACAGAATGGAACCAACTCTCATTCTTTTAGAAGTCAAAGATCTTCCTATGTGTCTGTGGGTATCTGTCTGGTTCTTTCTGACGCTCCCCTTCCCACCCACCCCCACCCCCCATCCTTATATCAATCACATACCCCTTCCTTTGTACTCCTGGGTTCTTGACCAAGTGTACCGGAGTCTCCTAACCTCCTCTCCTTCAAATCCGTTTGGAGGCTGCCTAAGAGAGGCTAGAGCCATTAAGGCTACTGCCTCTGGTATTGTCTCTGAAAACCCCTAAGTGGAAGCTGTTAAGCAACTTTTATAAAGGGGCTCTTCTTTACTGCTAGAGTATTCCAGACAGTCCCCTATTGGGAAGTACTTAATCAAGAATATTTTACAGGAACATCTTGCTAATGACAGATCCAGAAATAATCATTATTAAAGAACATCCCCACATTTCTCACAATACTTTGTGTTACTGAAACTGGCACCTTAAACACCTTCCTCCCACCAACCTCCCTAATTTATGAAGCAGCTTTGCAGTTCACCTTTAAGAGACTGAGATGTTATGACTATCACAGTTACTAGTTAGTCATGTTCTTTTATGAAGTCAGTAGTGATAACAATAACTTAGAGGATTGTAATCTTTATAGTAGGAAATTTATTGCAGACAAAAAAGATACATTACAAAACCAGGGTGAATAAGATTCCATTATTGCTCAAGACATGCAACTGGCAATTGTCAAGGTTGAGGAATCTGCACTAAGGGAAGATTGTATCTCATTAAAACATTTCCCATGTGAAGAAAAAAAACAAAAGCCAAGTGACACAAAGAACCATTCAGCCACCCAGAGGTGTTATATGTATAGAAACAACCACTCTCCAGAAGGATTAGCTGTAGAATCATAGAATATCAGGGTTGGAAGGGACCCCAGAAGGTCATCTAGTCCAACCCCCTGCTCGAAGCAGGACCAATTCCCAGTTAAATCATCCCAGCCAGGGCTTTGTCAAGCCTGACCTTAAAAACCTCTAAGGAAGGAGATTCTACCACCTCCCTAGGTAACGCATTCCAGTGTTTCACCACCCTCATAGTGAAAAAGTTTTTCCTAATATCCAATCTAAACCTCCCCCACTGCAACTTGAGACCATTACTCCTCGTTCTGTCATCTGCTACCACTGAGAACAGTCTAGAGCCATCCTCTTTGGAACCCCCTTTCAGGTAGTTGAAAGCAGCTGTCAAATCCCCCCTCATTCTTCTCTTCTGCAGACTAAACAATCCCAGCTCCCTCAGCCTCTCCTCATAAGTCATGTGTTCCAGACCCCTAATCATTTTTGTTGCCCTGTATAGAGATTCAAGCAAAACAAGGCATAATTTTGACTAAGTTGGCTCCCCTGAGAGTTCCTTAAGCCACACATGGAAGCACTCATTAGGGTTTGCATCCTTATTTTTCCAGTAACACAACAGAAATAATGATTGGGAGGAAAATGTAAAATATTTTATTACAAAGCTCTGGTGTAAATCAGTGTAGCTTCATTGACTTCAGTGGAGCTGTCCTGACTTACACAAGCTGATGTCATAGATCTGGTCCTTTGTGCCATGCGGATGTCACATCACAATACAAGCGTCACAGTGGACTGTTGGAATAGCTGTTTTGGCTCTTTCACTCCATTTGCTGAAGAAATGTCTCTTGAGTTCTACACTGACCTGATAGAGATCGTCTGAAACCAGAATCATTTACTGAAACTTTCCCCACCCGCTCCCTTGGTTTGAATGTTGGGGGTTTGGACAAAATGGGATCAAACACTGAACTATCCCTGGTTTGGGTTTTCCAAAGGCTGAGTAAGATTTGTTTTTGTTTTAAAACACTCCTGCTTTTGTGTATCTCTAGATCCTTCCCTTCGATCAGTTCCAGAACCTCTAACAACTTTTCTAAGACCACAGTTAATGCTCAAGACCACCTTAAATCAAGCCCTGCCCATATTGACTATTAATATTATTTCTCATGAGATATATTGGATTAACTTGTCATCATTCTCACACTCTTCTCAGGAAAGGCCAATGACCTTCATGTCAAAAGGAACACTTGCTGTTTAGGACCAGGGGAATTAACAGACCTGTTTCTGATACAAACCACCCAGAATTTCAGGGTGTTCAAATTCAGTGCGTTGCTTTGGGCCTATCTTTCTCTATGGTCTACAATTTTAGGGCCTCATTCAAAGTCTCCTGAGATCAGTGGGCTTTGGATCGTGCCCTTGAACTCCAGATCCACATGTACTTCTAAGGAAGAAAATGTCTGGGATAATGATAGCAAGAAATAGGTGAAAAGAGCTGCAAGTTCATATCAGCGTAAATGAAAGTTATCTTGTCAAGACTTGCCTGGTGAATAGATGGCAGAATGTGAAAGAAGGAAAGGAGAAGTATTATATAATCTAATCAAAGTCTGCAAATAGCAGTATGATTGAAGGATTGTGTGCAAGGGAAGAGGTGAATGTTTTACAGTGGAGATTATTGTGGCCACTTGGCTAGAACTCAGGGCTGTAAGGATGGAATTTTTAAATTCTTTGAGACAAATGAATCTGCTCAACATTATATAAATTGTCATGGAACAAATTTCAGCACTGGACAAAAGACATATTAGAGTATCTGATGTACAGTGATCTTTAAAATATCTTGGGACAAAAGATGTACAAATGATAGAAGCATTTATTATATAAAAAATGTATCAAGACTAAGCACAGATCCTAAGAAAGTCTCAAAGTCATTATCTACCCACTAGTTAGTCAATGACAAAAATAAGTTACATGCCTCAGAATGCCAAATTCTTTTTGAAAGAAAAACAACTCTAAGACTGCAGGAAGGAAGAAGGTAGCTATGGGAAGCAGATGTGTAAGGTGTATACATTTCAAGGAATGTAACAGCTAAGAGGTAATTTATTTTGTGTTTGCATAAAATATGGGAATGTGTTTGAATACATTGGATGAAATTCCATCCTAAGATACATCTGAGTAATAACTGTGTATGCATTCTAATGGCAAAATTTGGCCCATTTTCTAGAAACCACACAGTTGATGTGGGAAGATGTACAATCACCATTTTAAATGTCAACTTTTGCCTGCAGTACCATACAGTGGTATGTGAGGTACTATATTTATTGATCATACTAAATATAGGGAAATACTGTTGTTTGTCAGATAATGGTGTGGGTTTTGTGGCAAATGTTGACTTTTTAATGGTGATCACTCCAGGCAAAGTGTATGAAGCGAGAATAAAGGAAATAAAGGAGTTTTGATAATCAGTGCACAAGGTGAGTTTAATTGACAGCACACCTCTCAACCAGAAAAATTGCTTCTCAGTTTAAAACACAGACTTCTCTCACACTGATATTGCTATTGACGTAATGGTTAGGAACCTATATGCTAAGGATAGAAAAGTTTAACTGCAATTAATACATTTATTTTAGAGGCAATTGCCAAAGCAGGATAAAGTAGTTTGAGATTTTGTTTTTCAGATTCATAGATTTTTAAGTCAGACTGGACTATTGTAATAATCTGAGCTGACCTCTTACATAACATAGGCCACAGAATTTCACCCAGTGATTCCTGCATTGAGCACAATAACTTGTAGTTGAACCACAAGTTATTGTAGTTTTAGAAAAACATCCATGCTTAATGTAACTTGTCCAAGTGATGGAGAATTTGCCACATCCCTCAGTAGTCTGTTCCAATGGTTAATAGTTAGAAGTTGAACTTCGATTACTTGAATTTCCAGCCATTGGATCTTGTTACATCTTTGCCTGCTAGACTGAAGAACCCTCTAGTATCAAATATTTTCTCCTTGTTTAGGTAGTAATAGACTGTGATCAAGTTGCCTCTTAACCGTCTGTTCTCGATGTGACTATAGGATTTCTGCCACAGATTAGCACAGTGATCCCCAATCACTTGAATATGTTTCTGTACTTATGCTTTAGACATGTGAAACTGGGGCTCTAAACTGTATCTTCATGGCTTAGTTGCTCCAAATGTTTGTTAGTCTCACCATGCAAATGCTTTGGAGCAGCCTAAGCCCCATTGCAAGTAAGAGTATGACAACTGAATGAGAGGTGATGGGTGCTGGCTTGTACAGCAGAGGCATTGGTTACTAAATAGATATAGTTAGGGCCCTACCAAATTCACAGTGCATTTTGGTCAATTTCACCATCATAGGATTTTAAAAAAATTAAATGTCATGATTTCAACTGTTCAAATCTGAAAATTCACTGTGGTGTAATTGTAGGGGTCCTGACCCAAAAAGGAATTGTGAAAGGGTCACAAGGTTATTGTAGAGCGGCTTGCGGTACTGCTACCCTTACTTCTGTGCTGCTGCTGGCGGCAGTGCTGCCTTCGGAGCTGGGCAGCTGGAGAGTGGTGGTTGCTGGCTGGGAGCCCAGCTCTGAAGGCAGAGCCGCCGCACACAGCAGAGCAGAAGTAAGGATGGCGTGGTATGGTATTGCCACTCTCACTTCTGTGCTGCTTCCTGCAGAGCTCGGCCCTCAGTCAGCAGCTGCCACTCTCCGGCCACCCAGCTCTGAAGGCAGCAGCGCAAAAGTAAGGGTGGCATGGTATAGTATTACCACCCTTACTTCTGCCCTTCTGTTGGCCGCGTGCCACCTTCAGAGTTGGGCACCCGGCCAACAGCTGCTGCTCTCCAGCCATCAGCTCTGAAGGCAGTGCAGAAGTAAGGGTGGCAATATTGTGAAACCCCCCTACCCTAAAATAAGCTTGTGACCCCCCTGAAACTCCTTTTTGGGTCAGGACCCCCAATTTGAGAAATGCTGGTCTCCCCCATGAAATCTGTATAGTATAGGGTAAAAGCACACAAAGGTCATGGGGGGAGACCAGATTTCACGTTCTATGATGCATTTTTCATGGCCATAGATCTAGTTGCCTGGAAATGTTTGGAACTTCTGCATTTAGCACATACTGTGTCTGCAGGGCTAAGCCCAAATCACTATGTGGAATGCTGTTAGCATTGCTGCTCCCTGGTTCCATCCTCAGAGCTTTGAGTCCAGGCCCCTCTTTTATTCAATTAAAACTTATCTGGCTTATTGTACCAACTTATTATTTATTATTATTTATTTAAAAGTGTCATAAATATGTAAAATATTACAGACACATTATAGACACTGTTCCTGGCTCTAGTAGCTTGCAACCTAACTTAGATTCATACAGTGTAGTACAATATAGTTCAAATGGAAAGAGATGCAAAAATGCTAAATAAGATCACCATTGGAAAGTTTTGTAAAGAAGGATGTTGTAGGGAGGAATTTGAAGAAAGAAATGTAGGTCACACAGTCCATGAGAGAGAAGCATGAGGCAGTTCTACGTGGTAGGAAGTGGCGTGGGAGAGGGAGATAAAGAGAAATGCTAGGAGGTAGGTTTGGGAGGCCCAAAGGGAGAAAAATAAAAGTAGAAAAATATAAAAGATCATCATTGGAAAGTTTTGTGAAAGAAGGATGTGTTAGGGAGGAATTTGAAGAAAGAAATGTAGGTCACACAGTCCATGAGAGAGAAGCATGAGGCAGTTCTACGTGGTAGGAAGTGGCATGGGAGAGGGAGATAAAGAGAAATGCTAGGAGGTAGGTTTGGGAGGCCCAAAGGGAGAAAAATAAAAGTAGAAAAATAAACAAAGTAGAATTGCATAGGTTCTTGAAAGTGAAGATGGAGAATCTGACCTTGTCACAGAAAGAGGTGGAGCCAGTAAAGACTTTGAAGAGGAGGTGATGCAGTCACAACAGTGAGAATGAACAATTGTATCTAATAAGTTGTATAAGAAAGCTTAGGATGGGATAGATAATATTTAATGACATGCAGGTGACATAGAATTAAGTAATTGTCATTTGTTTACTTGATGTAACCCTCAGTTTGATATATTGGACCAACCCCAACCCTATTGTAACTCCATTGACGAATTTGATCCATTCTGCCTGATATAAGTGATTAGATGGAAGGGAAGAAAGATGTGAAATGCTTTTTCTTTTTAAGCATCCAGTACCTCACTCGGACTTTTGCAAGTTAGTTCTAAATGTTATATCATAAACTATACAAAGAATGTGTTAGTCATTTAATTAGCCATATCACACTGTATAGTACAAGTCAGTAACATAAAAGGTTTGCACAGTTTCCATCAAACACAAAACAACCTTTCTTGTACATTTATAAGATAAAAATCTGTTTAAAGTGAACAAGACTGTAGGGAAAATTTTGATATTGGAACAACAGATTTTCAAAGCACCGTAACAGGGTACTTACCACAGAATTTGTCACAACAGTGGTAGAGTTGTTCCTCCTATATATTTATTATGGTCACGTGTGAAGAAAATATCAAACTCCCAGGAAGAACAGAAATGTTATTTCTGACATGGTTACACTAAAAATCTCCATCAAATTCAATAGTGTAAACAGAACCGCACCATCAACATCCATTAGGTTATATCTGCTTACACCAAGACAGATCTTTTTCTCTGTAGTTGGATTAATTGTAGAATCCCACATTTAGGGGTGACAGACACCAAGGTACAGGCATGGGAATTATATTGATTTGAGTGGGTGTGGGTTTGCACCTGTTTTTTACTTTTTATTCAAAAAAGATTTTTAAATTCTTGCATGAGAATAAATGAAATACTTAAATTTAAAATATATATGTATGTGGATTGGGTGTTCGTGTTAATATACTTGCTCTGAAGGAGGCAAGTATATCAGTTATTAAGAGATTGTGTAAAAGAGAGGCACTTAATGTATGCTAGAACCATGGTATGATTGTCTATGAGTAAGGCTATGTTTTAGTCACGGGTATTTTTAGTAAAAGTCATGGACAGGTCACGGGCAGTAAACAAAAATTCACAGCCCATGACCTGTCCATGACTTGTACTATATACACCTAACTAAAACTTGGGACAGGGGACCGTGGGTGCTCTGGAGGGGTGGGACAGGGGTGCCGCGGGTGCTCTGGACGGGGGCCGGGCAGCGGCGCACAGCTTGGGACCCCCGCTGGTGCTGGGGGTGAGGGTTGGCAGGGCTGGTAGGCTCCCTATCCAGCTCCGTGTATCCCTGCAGCTCCTAGGGGAAGGGAAAGCCAGGGGGGCTCCGTGTGCTGCCCCGTCACAAGCTCCAGCTCTGCAGCTCCCATTGGCCGGGAATGGCAGCCAATGGGAGCTGCTGGGGCAGCACCTTTGGGCGGGGGGCAGCAGGCAGAGCACCTTGGTCCTTCTGCATAGGAGCTGTAGGGACACACCAGCTGCTGCTGAGAGCACCCCCTGAGCTAAGCGCCACCCCGTACCCCAACCCCCTGCCCCAGGCCTGAGCTCCCTCCCACACCCAAACAGCTCCCCCACCAGCAGCAGCTGGTGGGGCTGGCCCAGGGGCTGCCTGGTCTGCTGGGGCATTATGCATTATGATCATCTAGGGGCATTATCATCTAGGGGCATTATGCATTATGATCATCTAGTCTGACCTCCTGCACAACGCAGGCCACAGAATCTCACCCACCCACTCCTGTAACAAACCTCTAACCTATGTCCGAGCTACTGAAGTCCTCAAATCGTGGTTTAAAGACTTGGAGGTGAAGAGAATCCTCCGGCAAGTGACCCGTGCCCCACGGCCTCTGCCAATCTGCTCTAGAGGAAAATTCCTTTCCGATCCCAAATATGGCAATCAGCTAAACGCTGAGCATGTGGGCAAGACTCACCAGCCAGCCACCGAGGAAAGAATTCTCTGTAGTAACTCAGATCCCACCCCATCTAACATCCCATCACAGGCCATTGGGCATATGTACCACCACTAGTTGAAGATCAATTAATTGCCAAAATTAGGCTATCCCGTCATATCATCCCTTCCATAAACTTATCAAGCTTAGTCTTGAATCCAGATGTGTCTTTTGCTCCCACTGCTTCCCTTGGAAGCCTGTCCCAGAACTTCACTCCTCTGATGGTTAGAAACCTTTGTCTAATTTCAAGTCTAAACTTCCTGATGGCCAGTTTATATCCATTTGGTCTTGTGTCTGCATTGGTACTGAGCTTAAATAATTCTTCTCCCTGCATGGTATTTATCTCTCTGACATATTTATAGAGAGCAATCACATCTCCCTTCAGCCTTCTTTCGGTTAGGCTAAACAAGCCAAGTCTTTGAGTCTCCTTTCATAAGACAGGTTTTCCATTCCTTGGATCATCCTAGTAGCCCTTCTCTGTACCTGTTCCAGTTTGAATTCATCCTTCTTAAACATGGGAGACCAGCACAGCACACAATATTCCAGATGAAGTCTCACTAGTGCCTTGTATAACGGTACTAACACCTCCTTATCTCTACTGGAAATACCTCGCCTGATGCATCCTAAGACCGCATTAGCTTTTTCCACGGCCATGTCACATTGGCAGCTCATAGTCCTCCTGTGATCAACCAATACTCCAAGGTCCTTTTCCTCCTTTGTTACTTCCAAGTGATGCGTCCCCAGTTTATAACAAAAATTCTTGTTATTAATCCCTAAATGCATGACCTTGCACTTGCCACTATTAAATTTCATCCTATTACTATTACTCCAGTTTACAAGGTCATCCAGATCTTCCTGTATGATAGCCTGGTCCTTCTTTGTATTGGTTTTGTGTCATCTGCAAACTTTATTAGTACGTTCTCACTTTTTGTGCCAGGGTCAGTAATAAAAAGATTAAATAAGATTGGTCCCAAAAC
Source organism: Lepidochelys kempii (assembly GCF_965140285.1). Taxonomy (NCBI): domain Eukaryota; kingdom Metazoa; phylum Chordata; order Testudines; family Cheloniidae; genus Lepidochelys; species Lepidochelys kempii. Next base: position 142,642,303 of record NC_136382.1, on the reverse strand, counting down.
CGATCCCTGAGGAACTCCACTAGTAACCTCCTTCCAGCCTGACAGTTCACCTTTCAGTGTGACCCGCTGTAGTCTCCCCTTTAACCAGTTCCTTATTCACCTTTCAATTTTCATATTGATCCCCATCTCTTCCAATTTAGCTAATAATTCCCCATGTGGAACCATATCAAATGCCTTACTGAAATTGAGGTAAATTAGATCCACTGCATTTCCTTTGTCTAAAAAATCTGTTACCTTCTCAAAGAAGGAGATCAGGTTGATTTGACATGATCTACCTTTTGTAAAACCAGGTTGTATTTTGTCCCAATTACCATTGACCTCAATGTCCTTAACTACTTTCTCATTCAAATTTTTTTCCAAGACCTTGCATACTACAGGTGTCAAACTAACAAGCCTGTAGTTACCCGGATCACCTTTTTTCCCTTTCTTAAAAATAGGAACTATGTTAGCAATTCTCCAGTCATATGGTACAACCCCTGAGTTTACAGATGCATTAAAAAAATTTGCTAATGGGCTTGCAATTTCACGTGCCAGTTCCTTTAATATTCTTGGAACAAGATTATCTGGGCCCCCCGATTTAGTCGTATTAAGCTGTTCAAGTTTGGCTTCTACCTCGGATGTGGTAATATCTACCTCCATATCCTCCTTCCCATTTGTCATCCTATCATTATCCCTAAGATCCTCATTAAAGACTGAGGCAAAGTATTTGTTTAGATATTGGGCCATGCCTAGATTATCCTTAACCTCCACTCCATCCTCAGTGTTTAGTGGTCCCACTTCTTCTTTCTTTGTTTTCTTCTTATTTATATGGCTGTAGAACCTTTTAGTATTGGTTTTAATTCCCTTTGCAAGGTCCAACTCTACATGGCTTTTGGCCTTTCTCACTTTATTCCTACATGTTCTGACCTCAATAAAGTATCTTTCCTTGCTGATCCCTCCCATCTTCCACTCCTTCTAGGCTTTCTGCTTTTTCTTAATCACCTCTCTAAGGTGTTTGCTCATCCAGCTTGGTCTACAACTCCTGCTTATGAATTTTTTCCCCTTTCTTGGGATGCAGGCTTCTGATAGTTTCTGCAACTTTGACTTGAAGTAATTCCAGGTCTCCTCTGCCTTTAGATCCGCAAGTTCTTTAGTCCAATCCACTTTCCTAACTAATTTCCTTAATTTTTTTAAGTTAGCTCTTTTGAAATTAAAAACCCTAGTCACAGATCTATTTTTGTTTATCCTTCCATTTAGTTTGAACTGAATTAGCTCATGATCTCTTGAACCAAGGTTGTTCCCTACAACCATTTCTTCTATGAGGTCCTCACTACTCACCAAAACCAAATCTAAAATGGCATTCCCTCTTGTTGATTTAGCAACGACTTGGTGAAGGAATCTATCAGCTATTGCATCCAGGAAAATCTGAGCCCTATTATTATTACTAGCACTCGTCCTCCAGTCTATATCTGGGAAGTTAGTCTCCCATGATCACACAATTCCCATTAGTATTTACTTTATTAAAAACATTAAAGAGGTCTCTGTCCTTATCCAAATTGGATCCCGGGGGTCTATAGCACACCCCAAGCACTATCCCAGAGGGGGCTCTAGTAGCTTTCTTCCCCAATGTTATTTTTGCCCAGACAGACTCTGTCTTATCCATTCCATCACTTCTTATTTCTTTACAGTCTACCTCATCATGGATATACAATGCTACTCCACCACCTTTGCCTTTATTTTGGTCTTTCCTAAACAGCACATACCCTTCAATAGCTGTAGTCCAGTCATGACGACTATTCCACCATGTTTCTGTATCCCTATAATATCTGGTTTCACTTCCTGCACCAGTAGCTCTAGTTCCTCCATTTTGTTACCTGGGCTCCTCGCATTAGTGTACAAACATCTTAATTGTTGCTGTTTGGCCTCGCTCACATTCTTTACCCGATTAGGCACAGACATTCTACCGCCAGTATCACCAGCATTAGACTGGTATGTACACTACCCTTCCTCCTTATGTCCATTCTCCTACCAACGGCTGTATCCTTTCTTACTTCGTTTTCTTCCTTCTCAATGTTAAAATCCAGCACGGAAATTACCTGGACAACTCCCAACCATCTCCCCCAGATTCCTAGTTTAAAGCTCTCTTAATCAGTTGTGCCATCCTCCATCCTAGAAGTCTATTTCCCTCCTTACCCAGGTGAAGTCCATCCCAAGAGAACAGTCCTCTGTCCATGAATCCTTCCCAGTGGCCATACATCTCAAAGCCCTCCTTATAGCACCAGTGCCTAAGCCATCTGTTGAGCATCATAATCTTGTCATACCTTTGTTGCCCTTCTCTAGCAACAGGCAGAATCCCACTGAAGATCACCTGAGCCTCAATTTCCTTAAGCGTCTTCCCCAGTCTGGCATAGTCTCCTTGGATACATTCCAGCGAGAATCTAGCCGTATCATTTGTTCCCACATGAAGGACAATCAGTGGATTCTTTCCCACTCCCATTAGGATCCTCTTCAGCCTCAGTTCCACATCTCGTATCTTAGCACCCGGCAGACAGCACACCCTTCTGTTCTCTGGATCAGCTCTTGTTACAGGCCTGTCTATTCTTTCTCAGTAAGGAGACCCCAATCATGTAGACCTGCCTTTTCCTGGCAATGGCGCGATTCTCCAGTCTATCCCCTGTTCCCTCTGGCTGCAAGTCCTCTTGATTCCTATTGTCCCTTGCAATCCTCTGCAACCCATCCCGTATCCTCCTGGGGCTCAAATTTGGTGCTGTTATCTCCATTGACTCTTGCTCTCTTCCTATAGGAGTAGCTGCTCTTCTCTTCTTCCTTGCCCTCTCACCTTCAGTGACCACCTGCTGTGCCCCTTCTTCATTTTCCAACTCCCCAAACCTGTTCCTGAGCTCTGTTTCTCCTTCACTAGCCCGTCTTTTCCTCTGCCTGGTTCTCTTAATCACATGCTTCCACTGTCCACTTTCCTCACCCAGCAGTATCCCCTCAGAGTTCTTTGGTCCTGCTTCCATCTGTAAGTCTGAGTTTTTCTCTTCAGCTTCCTCCTGTCTTTGCTCCATCATCCGCTCGAATCCTTTTCTAAACTCAACCAGAGTTTCCACCTGCATCTCCAATCCTCTGATCTTTTCTTCCATCAGCTTATCAGGCGACACTTCATGCAGACTAAACTCTTTTCAGGTCCCCCTTCCAGGATCATGTACATGCCGCAGCTTCTAGTCCTTTCCAGTTCTGCTCTGTGCTGAAGTTCAATGCATTTGCATGGACAATCCATTAGAATAAGCAAGACAGCGACGATGAGTATGCAAGTAATTGAATATACTTTTACATAATCAGAAGATACTTGAATTTTGAAACTGCCATAAAAATTGAGCTAAAAATGATTTTAACCTAGCAAGTGTTGAACTCTCTTGGGGTTTTATGTGTGGGTATTTTTTTAAAATAATAAAATGCTCCTTAGAGCATGAGTGGTGGGAATTCTGATTAGAAATGGAACAAACATTTTTATAAATGACCATCCACCATCACTATATTTTACAAGGGTCCCTTGTATTAAAATACTGGGGTACATTGAAGTAGCATAGAAGATAACAGGAAAAATCCTTGGGGGAAGAACATTAGCCTCTCAGGGAGGAAATCCTAGCAGATACCATGTTATCAAATAAATAAAAATATATACAGCTTTTGTTTTTTTCTCAATCCTCTGCCAATCATCAAATCTCAGACTTATTTGGGGCCTGGTCCAAAGCTCTTTGAAATCAGTGGGAGTTTTTCTATTGAGTTCAGTGAGCTTTGGATCAGGCCGTTGTTGCACCAAGATATTTTCACGGTTTTGCAATATTTGAAACAAAAAATGAAGAAAAAAGTGTCATTTGCCTTTATCTCATTGTCCCAAACTTCAGAGTAGTTCAACTGTGCCTGGTCCTGTGTTGGTGAGCAAGGATGGGCAGAGCCCCTGTGGGGACTAGGCACAATGTTGGTCCTTGCACCCTCGGTACATTAGGTCTGGGGGATTATGGCCCCCGCACTAAAGGTAGGATGCGATCAGAGCCATGAGGAAGCTCGACATTTCATTTGTCTGTGGTTGTGCATGCTGTACTCTTCCTGAATGCTCTGGAGGCACTGTGCCTGTTTCATCAGAGAGACCAAGAACTAAATGGGCCCTGGAAACCAAGCTACCCTCTCTACAATGGAGCTGGCTCTTCTGGGTCATGTTTGAGGCAAATTGTAACGGTAGCATGAGGAAGCCCACGCTATGTGCCAAGGTTGTTGTTTAGTTATTTAGAATCCACAGCCCAACACTTCTTACTGGCTTGCAGTCACTCAAAAAAATTCAAACCACGTGTGCCTGAATCTGATCTCATTTACACCCCTTTTATACCTGGGCAATTCTATGATGTCGATGGAGTTACTTCTGATTTACACTGGTACAAGTGAGAGCAAAACCAGGCCTTGCATTTAGAAGTTTATGAGCCTTTACCTTACCATAGTAATTCATCTTACAACTGGGAATCTTTTAAATCCTGTGAAGTTTTATGTGTAGAGTTTTTTCCATATAGAAGTATAATTAAATTAAAGCAATCTTTCACCCATGAATACTTTGTTTACAATAGGAGTAAACAGGGGCCACTCTAGTCATTTTTTCTGTCATTTAAAGTGTCACCATGTAAACCGGCTGCTCCCTTCTAAACCTACATTCAGTAAACACTGCTTTTCTCTTTTCCTGTCTCATTGGAGATGACATTTGGTTAAGTGGGATCACAAAGGGTATAGCTGTTAGGAAGAGTCATGCAGAGGAGGGAGTGCAAGATGCCCACAGTTTGTTTAAGAAACAGTGGCAGCACTTTTTTACATAGCAGTAAATCTTTATATTGTGTGAGAAATCCGGTGTCTGTTTATCAAACATAGGAGACAGGATAACGAGAGTCTCCCTCCTGTGAAAGTCCACCTGCGAGGGAATGCTGAATAGCCGTTCACAGACATCTGAAAAGACTGATGTTTCCCTCACTTGGTTTTCTGTTTGATGAACAGGTTTCGCATTCAGAAAGGATTCACTTTAGCCTGACTCAGGGCTTATTTACTGCCGGAAACAGAATTTTATAGCTAATAGGTTAAAAGTAACTCTGTATGCCAACAAGGTATTACCACATTGTAGGTAACTATGGCACGGGTGGGATGAGGTTAGAAATCTGACAAATATCATGAGACTGGATTCATTTAAACCACTGCTCATTCTTTGCTAAAAGAACATAGTTTAATCATTTAGCATTTTTTACTTTCTCTTCATGTGAATGAGATATTAGCTCTTTATTTCATAATGTATGTTGTGAATGATAATATGAAGGGTCCTACCAAATCCAGGGTCCATTTTGGTCAATTTCATGGCCATAGGACTTGAAAATTAGTCAGTTTCACCTTTTCAGATATTTACTGCTGAAATTTCATGGTGTTGTAACACTGGTGGTCATGGGGGAGGGACGGAGGGAGGAGTGTTGCAGGATTGCCACCCTCACTTCTGCGCTGCCTTCAGAGCTGGGCTGTGAAGGCAGCAGCCCCTGGAGCTTCCTGCAGGTACAGGAGGTTGCTGGAGGCGGGTCTGATCTCCCCTGTGCTGCTGGGAGTGCCCCAGACAGGAGCTCCTAGCTGCTAGTCCTGCCCAAGTTGGAGAGGGTCAGGGCTTGCTCTTCCTGGCTGTTCTCGGGGGAAGATCAGGCCAACCTCCGGCTACCTCCTGAGACTGCAGGAAGCTCTGGGGTTGCTGCCCAAACCTAGAACTTCCTGCAGCCTGGGTAGGAGTCCAGAGATGGCTCTGATCGCCCCCTGAGAGCAGTTGTGCAGGGGAAGAGTAAGTTCCGTACCTCCCCAAACTGGATGGGACTAGCAGCTGGAGCCAGGGGCATGGCAGGATCCCTGGGCTGAGGCACTCCCAACCCTGCCCCCCCTTCCCTTCCAGTAGCTAGATTTCACAGGGGAAGTCTGATTTCATGGTCTGTGACATGTTTTCATGGCCATGAATTTGGTAGGGCCCTAGTAATATGGTTATTATTTTGACTTTTGTGTTCCAGTGGGCACTAAGGGTCTGAGTTTTTACTGTCACACAACACCCCTGTAAAAAAGCTATTATCCTCATTTGACAAGTAGGGAAACAGAGGGCCTGAGCTGAAGCCCATTGAATTCAGTGGGTCAGAGGGAGGTTAAATGAAATACCCAAAGACACATAGGAAGTATGTGGCAGAGTCAGGATTTGAATGTGGGTCTCCTAATTCCCTTTTGCTGTTTCTTAACCACAGAAATGTCCCTTTCTTTCACCGTGATGAGAACATCATTCGTGCTAGAAGCTAGTCTCACAATGATCGTTATTGATTGCTAATGCAGGTGACAACCATATTAACTCCAACTAATTTAAATCATGCTGTGCCTTTACTTCTCTTCTCCTTTTGTATTTGCCACTTGTTAATTTTTTATTTTCTTAGGCTACAAAGCTTATTTTAGGAAGGAGATATGTGGTGTGGACTTACTGATGTACCACACCATCTATAGCCCACGTATATATTGTGTGATCAGTTCCATTAGAATAATCCTCTGTGACAGTCTGAATATAGCCAAGAGCCTTTCCTGATTTGCATTATTAAAATGTTAACTAATAACTAATATCCCGGGAGATCATTACCAACTTCCATAATCTATTCATTTAAGTAATGTCGTGTAGGTTTAAGACCTTTCCTTAGAAATTCCCAGTTGCTTTTTTCCATGATGAAGTCTGAACTTGCCTTACAAACCATTTAGAGGGTCAAGTTAACTCAGATATGTCTCAAATGAGTTGCAGTGGAAGGTCACACGTGAGTCTGTGATTCTTGGAGGCTAGCTCATATGTGGATTCATACTGGAGTCAAATGACTGCTGTTGGCCCTAGATCCTACTCCTGGGTTGAGGATAGGTGGGCAAACGCAAGGCTATGGCCATCTACTAGTCTGTGTAATTGAGCCAGCACAGGTGCAACACCTGCTGCACCCTGTAAAAGTGTATTGCAAGAGTTGCTTTGTCCCAAACTCTCATGGAGCCAGAGGGCCATTGTGCTCTGCACTCCCTATGCTGCCAGCTGCAGTGACAAATCACAGTTTAGCTGGTGGATTTGGTATGTGCCTGTGAACTTTTCTGGCTGACTAGAGTCAGGCGTCCAATCATATGTTTATTTTATATTTCCAGTTATGTTAACTTACCGATGCTGGTATCTTTTAGTATTTGTTACTTGGTACAGGTAAATAATGTATGGGAAACAACAGAAAGCCAAATTATGGGTTTCCAGAGTTAGTGCATTTATGCCGGAACAGGGTGCTTCCCTCACCTACTGCCCTCAGCTGCGCCACGAGAGGCAGATCCTCCGGCAGGCCCTGAAAGTGAGGGGGAGGGCACTAGTTTCATCAGCAGTGGTCAAAGCCCCCCACGGAATGTGCCAGGGTGGGATGGGGGAATGGTGATGGTCCTGTCCTTATCGCCCCAACCAATGGCTGGAGCAGAGCATGTTATAGCTTTTCTAAAGGTGGAGCAAGGGCCACTGGTAAGGATGCTTCTTTCAGTGGCCCTTTAGGCATTATTCTTTTGTCTGTTGTATGCAAAATGATGCTTCCACCCACTGCTGCTGCTTCCCAATCTCCCCAGTGTACGTGTGGCTTTTAGGGAAATATTCCAAGCTGTACTAAACAGCAGTAGTTGCATTTTCATCCCTCTGTCTGTAAACTGTCAGCTGCCAACTGATTCAAGGTCATGGTACTCCTTCCACTCCATGATTCAGAGCTTGCTCGGGAATTGCCTCATAAACTCATTTTTGAATTAAATGGCTCTCTCTCTCTCCCCCCCCCCCCCCATTTCAAATAGAAGGGGCATGACACCACACAGAGGGCTCATTTAAAACCTAATTTTGCAATTTAAGTCTCGTGAGTAGAGCCCTTATAGCCAAGTGGAGTTCTCTCTGAAGTCAGTGAAGCACAACATGGTCACAGGTGTCTGCCCACGTGGATCAGACTGCATGACTTAAAGAATAACCACCTTTAGTTGTTCAAAAATCTTCTTGGACAATATGCAGCTGCAAAATCTCCAGTTGTGCTCGGAGCTTTGGGAGGCACTCAGATTCTGCAATGATGGGTGCCAATATAAGGCCCTAGCTAGATAATGAGACAGTTTAAGAACCTAGACAGAGACTGTGTCTAGTATAATTTTAGAAAGCAACAGTGAATATTAATTTGAATATTTAAAATGATTGTAGAAATGGCAACATTCATCAAGTATTTATGAGGAATCTTTAAAAACTAAGAGATAATATAAGTATCGGAGAGTGGAGACATTATACTAGTGAGAGATTTTCAGATGTTTTATTTTATTGATACACCCGCAGAGTAAGTCTGAGATGAGTGCAAGAAAAATGGTTCTTATATTTCAAGAAAAAAGCAAACTGATTTTAAAAGCCACTTTGGACATCAGGTCATGGGCCTCTAAAATATATCTTCTGTACTTTCTCTTTGATCAGCTCAGCAGTATTACTCTGTAGGGCATTTAGGGTTAGAGCCACTTTGGTTTTTTATTTAAATGTTCTCTGTTTCTCAGATAAGTAACAGTATTTTGGCAAATGAACGACTGTGCTTTTTTTTTTAAGTGCTATAATGGATTAATTGTCATTGCCAATTAATTTTTTATCCTTGTTTTCTTTTTTTCTTAAAGCTTAATTTATACTCATTTTAACAGAGTTCCCGGTGGAGAGCAAGACTAACGTGAGTCTCAGACAAAAGTAATTCCACAAATGCCAATGGCCTCAATAAGATATTTAACAACAGAAAGAAAGAAAAACTTTGTCTTTGTTAGTCCCTGAGCACTACTGGCCAGATCCTCAGCTGGTGTAAATTGGCATAGCTCCATTTGAAGTCCATAGAACTATGCTGATTTACATCAACTAAGGAACTGATCCAACATCACAAGCCTCCATTTGCTGTCAGATGTAGAACGGGGCATACTTTACATGCATTATCTCAGGAATCTGCTCTCAGTTATACGTGAATCTAGACTGTGAATCTAGACTGAAACTCCACCGAAGTGTGGATTTACACTGAGAGTAGAATTTGGCCCCATGTTGTTAAATTAACTTCAGTCACGGATTAAATAAACTTTGTTGAAATTAAACAAGTGAAATACAACTTCAGGGCCACTTGGTAATATCTGAGTGAGGCGAGTTGACAGAGAGAATAGTTTGTAGCAGCTGTGGAAGGGAGAAGAGAATCCAAGAGGAAAATGCAGCTCTGGAAGAGAAGGAAAAGTAGCTAGATGAAGGGAGGTAAAGAAGACACTCCAGTGCATTCCTAATGTAGGGATGGGAAGCAAAAGAGAGGACAGAAAGAGTCTGGGGAAAGGATCTAAGCAGCTCAAACGAAACAAGCAACTCTAACCAACTCTTGTCCTCCTCCTTCAACTCATCATTTTCATTTCTAAAATATGTCCAATAACATGGTACGCATTCTCTTCAGCAACATTGTGACTAATATTTATTTACAATATACCTTTGCTTGTATCTATAGTCACAATCATCATGATACTATATCTGCATTAGCATTACAGTACTAGTGCACTTCCTTCTTAGTGAGGCACGCTCCTATCCTTGAGCACTGGTAAGCTGGGTTTTCTGTTCTTTTTTTTTTCTCCTCAGAGCATGTTCTGCTATGACTTGGCCATATCATGGCCTCTGTCTCCTAACAGCTCCAAGTGGCGCTAGTATCCAAACAAGTTACATCAGGGTATGATGTGTGGACATGCATCCCCTACCGTCCAAATAAGGCATTATAAATTTAACTTACAGTGTGTTTGTGTTTTTTACAAAGTTAAGCTCCCAGCCTGCTAGTGAAAACTCTTTCCAGCTGCTTCAGCTCACGGTCCCAGCAAAGTTGTTGCTAACTGTGTTCTAAAGCTAATATGGATGGTCAGACTGAGGCTTTGATGCCAGTGCTCCTAGGATTGTGTATGCCTGACATGGGTGGTTTGTACTCCTACTGGGGTCTCTAGCTATCAAGGCTCACTAAAGACCGTCCACAACAGTGAAAAGTAGTGTCCTGGTGTTGTAACAATTTTCATTACTTTCTATGGGCCTGATTTTATCTCTTACTTGCACTGAGAAATACATTACTGAGCAAGGAGTTCTGTTAGTTTCAATGGGACTACATGCCAAGTGAGCACCATGTCAGCACCGTGGGCTGAATCCCCAAAAGGAGTTAGGTTCCTAACTTCTCTTTAGGCGCCTACTTTCCATTGATTTAAATGGTCCTTTTGAGCATTCATCCCAACATGACTAAATAGAGAACGAGGCCTTGTGTGTTTACTGAAAGAGCCAGAGTGGGTTGGCCTTTTAAGCAAAATGTTATGTGCAGTACTGCGATAACAGGTGAATTGCACAAACTAAACACATCATTTGAACTAAATCCTCGTACTTGTAGGTATTTTTTCAAGGTATGAAGTGAAGTAAAATAGCGAAAAGAGGTATGATATGAAATCAGAATTAGGCCATAACCTCTTGATGAACTTCAGCACAAGTCTCTTGAACATGAGAGAATGTATGAGAGAAAATGATATGCATGTGGGTTTGAATAAGAACCAACGCTTGGGGCATGGTGTAAAAACAGCTACAGAAGTAAACCACACCATAGGCCCAATCTTGCTCCCACTGAAGTTAGTGGCAAAACACAGATTTCATTGGGAGCAGAATCCAGGTTTGTGTATTATCAATCTGTCCATAGAAATCAACTCATATTACTTACCCGGTAAAAATGAATAGGGATAATTCTTGTCATATGCAATAAGTAGTTGTGTGATCGCTTTCCAAACAAAAGAATCCTTTCTTTTTCTAAATTCAATCATAAGCAACTTATATTGGAGCCAGAAGTTGCATATGCTTTCAATATTAACAGAAAAGTATCATTCTAGAAAACAACTTTGTGATGATGGGTTTTTTTTTTTAAATCACTGCAGGGGGGCGTGTTAGCCTTTCAGATCTGCAAATATATTTTGTTCAGATACCTTAAGCATTTGTACTTAAAGTGGTTTGCTTGTGACAGCTGTTTTTGGTTCAGCTGTTTACGAACTAATCTTAAATTAAAGCTTCTTTCAAGCATTTATTCCCCTGAAATATTTCGGATGTGAATGTATAGAGAGGGAAGAGATTTTGAAAGGTTCACTTTAATCTATGCTGTCAGTCTGGCACGGCTTAATTTTTGTTATGATTATGTCTTAAATGTTATAATAGATGTTTGCTTGGCAACACTTTGCCATCAACACAAACACATGATCTGATTCATCAAGGAATTTAAGGATATGCCTAACTTTTAAGCACATGAATATGCCTATTGACTACAGTGGGAGGACCGGTAGTGTTCCCAACTCTTGTGATTTTTATCACAAGTCTCTTGGTATTTAGTGTTTTTCATAAAGCTCCAGCTCCAGAAGTTCAGGTAGTTATGTGAGGGTCTCAGCTTTTATTTAAAAAAAGAGTAGGTTTCCAGCCCTCATGGTTGCAGAGAAAAGCTAACCGTTCATAAACCAGATGGCAAATTAAAAAGACCCCAAATGTTATTTTTTAAATCACATGATTTTTAAGTGATTCTCATGATTTCAGGGGCCTGAATTGTGATTTTTGAAAGCAGGCCTTAGCAGTATTGCTGCTAATGTGCTTAAAGATGGCACATTCATTGCTGAACTGGGGATTGAAGTTAACTCAGCTACAGCTACCCTGCTCCTCATGACTCCCCCTTGTGAGCTCCAGAAGGGTTCACACCACATCCTACCAAAGCTACTAGAATTCCAGGGCCTAGAAAGGAAACAGCACGGCCCCACAAGTAGGGTGACCAGATGAGACGGACAAAATATTGGGACACATGGGGGAAGCAAAAAAAAAAAAAAACGCCGGCTGCAATATCAGGACACTGCTATCGGTCAGGACGCGGGACAAAGAACCAAAAATCGGGATGGTCCCGATTTTATCAGGATGTCTAGTCACCCTACCCACAAGTCTGTCCTTCTTTCCCTTCAATTTGAGGCGTTCTAAGAGTTTTGAAGCCATTTCCTACCACTGATGCAGGAGTTCCAGGGTCTATGCACCCAAGCCCTCCATTACTGCTGCTTCTGACAAATAAATAACAGGAATTTGTATTAAAGTAGTCTGTAGCATTAAAATTCCACCTGTCCAGTGCTGTTACAATGGATTTCATGGAATTATACTAGGTTCCTTTAAAAAAAATGCTCCTTTCGTGCCACACTGTTTTTGCATACATTTCTACACCCCTCACCCCTCCCACCCCCAATATAATCCACCTCCGTTCCCTCTGTTTCTCGCTCATGCCTATGTATATATGAATTCAGCATGGTAGCACAATAGATCCTCACTAATCTGCACTCATGGTCGGGGGAGGGTCCTGAAGTGGATTGGTCAGATGCATGAGGAAGAACCCCAGAACTATCAGCCTATGTCAGGGCATTACTTAGCCAGGACAAAAAGCACAGAATGCACCTATTTGTCATACCATGACCAACACTGGCCGTTTTCTAGTACGGCAGCAGAATATCATTGGTCTGTGCTTCCGTGAAATTCAAGGCTAAAAATCCAATTTGACTATGGATTTTGTGGTTTTGTTATTTACCAAAGTACAGTTTAGTGAGGTTCAGCTTTTTAGATACCATAATGGGTACAGTGTGTACAAGACACTAAACAAAATTCTGTTGTATTCTAGATTGTCACTGACTCATTCTGTGACTGTAGCATTACATTCAACATCATCATGACTTGGTTTTACCCTTCTGTACTTCATAGGGCTGTAAAGGATGTGATGTCCTTGGGTGAAAAGAGCTATAAAAATGCAAAGGACTTATGCAAATATTATTATCTGTAATGAACTATTGTCTCAAACTTGTAGCTACAAGAACTGTAAAGTCAATACAGTATAGTCATGAGAAATTCTTTGGTATGTACCAGTCATAATAAAAGATGGTGAAAAAACAGGGTTTTTTCCCCATTCCATCAAGAAGTCTGTAATATTACTTAATTTACTTGCTGTAATTTTTTTTTTATTCAGAATTTTTATTATGAAACATATATGGAATCCTTTGACTTATTGAGAGTATAATGGGAGACTAAATAAAAAAAAAATCCCACAGAACTTAGTTAAAATCATGTTTCCTGGAATTCTCCCTCAATTAATGACTGCATGGGCCCAAAGGGGAAAGGATTATTAGTTCCTAAAATTCCATATTCCTGCTATATCTCTACTTAAACTGATACTTCTTCCTGACAGAGCCAAAGCCCCAATGTCTTCTTCAAACCTTTCTCCTGATTAAATACATTCAATACAAGATCTAAGCTCATCCAAAGAGGTAAGAAAAAACTAAAAACAACTGGCCCCAAAATCCAAACATCATAACAGTCATGGCCGATCACTACTAACCGAGCCCCCAGATGTACAAAAAAAACCATGCTTATCTTTCAGTATATGAATAATTCCACTGGTTTCAATTCATAACTGTAGCTTTTTGTGTGTGTGTTCTGTGTTTGTACAATGCTTTGCACAATGGGGTGCTGGTCCAAGGCATTACCACAATACAAATAATAAATAAAAATCAGACCTTCATGCCCTAAACTAAGTATGTTTGAAGGATAAGGGCTCTACACCACTCAGATTTCAAACACTGAATAGTGAATCTGAGTAGACAACAAGTTCATAATCAAAGAGTAAAAAATAACACACAAAAACAGTGTTGAGTAAATTTGAAGAATTTATAATCAGTTTGCAGACATTTCACAGGCAGAAAAAGAAGTGGAATTTGTAAGGTAAATTCTTTGGTGCAAATTATTTGCTCAGCTCTAATTCGGATAAACATTTTTATTCATACATATCAAGGAAACGAGCAGACTCAGATGTTTATTCATTCAAATCTGCAGCAGTTAGTTTCATTTGTGAATAATTTTGAAACTGATAAATAGTAATGTTCAATTACTATATAGACAGTTACTATGGCTACTTGGATTTCAGGATGTGTGTCTTCTTCACTAACATTTCTGCTAAAGGCCATATTGATAAACAACAAGGTTTTTCATGGGTTTTTGTTGTTTTTGCCAAAATGCATGAATTTACAGGACAGTACAAAAAATATTCCATCTCACAGAATTCATCCTGCATAAGTACCCCTGAGTTTTAGTTTGCATATATCTCTTTGTATGTCTCCTGACCTGATTTGCATAAATAGGGCTTGTTTAATATCAGCTTTTATAGTGAGAGTTCATAAACTCACTGTTTTAACAAAGTCATACCTGCTTCAGTTTCTTCACATGACTGCTAATGCATCTCACTCCTGATTTGCAACAGACCTCGCTGCTTGATTCTCTTGTGTCAGAGCTGCTCAGTCCTATCAAATTGCATGGAGGTCTTGTGTTACGAACAAGTCATCCTGTAGATGGTATGACATGCCCACCACATGAAATTCCTCAACTGAACACAAGTGTCCAAAGGAGAAAGACTGTTGCATATAAGCTATTGTGTATTGCCATGTGCCACTCAGTGACTGTCTTCTGAGAATGCAGGATATGCACAGGCAGCCATGTGTGGCTATGGCACCCATGCTCCATCTCATGTAGAGATATCAGGAGCTTCTGTAGTAGAGAAGTCCTTGCAAGAGACAGCTTTTGCATGACCCATGATCCCTCTGTAGTGGAGAGGAGGGTACGAGAGTCTTTTTGGACACTCTTCCTGCCCCCCCCCTCTTGCAGGGGCCTCTGTAAGGGCCAGACACAACAGGAGTCTCAGAATTCAGTAGAGTGCATTAACTTCTCCTTTCCCACTCCCTTTGGGGTGCACAGTCCCCCAAAGTAGATGGGGAGAAGGCAGGACCATGTCCTTGCCCCCTCCGTTCAAATCAATGGGATTACTCATGTTTAAAACTAAACAGGTGTGTAAGTGTCTGCAGAACCACGGCCTCATGTCTCAAACTGTTACAAGAGCATGGAGGAAAGCTTTATTTCCAAGTTACTCAGATTTCGGACCTCCTAGGTTGTGGAGAGTTTTGAGACAGAATCTGCTTTTCTGTTGAGCACAGACCTTACTTTTTAACTTTGAATGATCTGTAGGCCACCCTGGTGGAGTTTTCTGAGTAACTGGGATTAAATACGTATCACCTCATATAGAAACAAATTATAGCTCTGTTAGAACAGGGATGGTTTCTTTTTATTAATGTCTTGGGTGGGTTTTTGTAGGGTTTTAATGGATTGTGTAGACTGAAAAGTAGTTTTGGTACAACTGAGTGTTCCTATGGAACCTTGGCATTTGCTTAGAATCTTAAAAGCTTTTGTGGTAAATGACATCAAAATACTACCTTTTAGAGATAGCCAACTCGGAGAGGTAGTAAATTCTCCTATAGGTAATAGGATGCTGAGAGAAGGACGACTTGGTGGTGTGACAAAAAAAAGCTTGTGGTGTTTTTAAAGTAATCTTTATAAAACAGAAGAAAAGGGTTGGTATTTATTCAGGAATTCATTCATGCAACTGACTGATACTTTGCATCCTACAGTTAAGAGTACATTCTCCTGATTTGGACAGGCCCTGATCCTACAGTGAGCTCAGTGTAAATACATCCCTCCACTCCTGCAGAGTTCATTGTAAGGTCAATTATTTTCCCTCCGTGGTTTACATTTTCACAACAGCCCAGGCTCTATAAAGCAGACTTTATCTAGTAGGACCCAGATTTTGATAGATACTGAGCACTCCCTGAAGTCAATAGTGATTTGCTCAACACTTCACAGGATTGGGTCCAGTTCAGCAGTCCTTACTGAGGCAAAACTTCCACTGACTTTCATTCTGTTTTAACAGCGTTTTATGAGTGACTTGCAGTTTGTAGAGGAGGATTGCTCCTTACCTCCAATTACAATATTAAGAAGTTATGTTGATAACTAGTTTTAGAACAAATTCTATTTGTTTTTCACAGGAGTGTTTTAGGGTGATCCACATATCGCACCACTTGTGGAAAATATTATGTGGGAATTTTACAATGTTTGACTTGTTTATGGGTTTTGCTGTATTAGCCAAACCCTCTCCTACCAAACCCTTCCCCAAAACAACCTGTAAATCAGAAGCCCATTAAAAAGTAATGTGCCTATTTGAATTTGTTTTTAAAATAAGTTCTCCTCTGTAGTTTTACTCTTCGTATTTTTATTTGTTCACCTGCATTTAACTCACTTTATAGTTTTCATGCCCTACTGCTCTTGACCTTATAGTTTTCTATGTAACCATATGTTTAAAAACAGGAGTTTTCTACTGGAGAATGGACAATGAAATTCAGGGAGAGAGACCTGAACAATTAATTTCTGTTTAAAAAGAGGGCAAGATTATTGCTTTAAAAAATCGTATGTCAATCAAATAATTGATTCAAATGATAAAACAAGTGCTAATAGTTCCATAAACCACCTTGATGCTCTGCTACCGTTGTGACTATACACTGTTAAAAAAATAAATGGAAAGTTTAAGAATATAGAGTACAGCTGCAGCCTATGCAGTGAAATAGGGACCTCAGGTTCAATTACTCAGTGGTATAATTGAATCTCTAGAGCTCAGAGTCAGATCCAATAGTTTAGTTTAGATGATGATGGCTGCTTAAGGACACTATGATGGGGTGGGACTTACCACCCTGGTGCGTCCTGCTGGCTGTGATGAGAATTGGCTCTACTCGCCAGGGTGCCCTCTTCCGATGGTGCCTTGCGGCCGTCACTTTTGTTCCAGGACCCAGGCCATTCTCAGGACTGCGGAGTCCTCTTCATTGACACTGCCCTCCATCTGTGTCACACTCTGTATTCCCCCCCTTCCTGGGGACCTGCATTCTCTGTCCGGCCACTCCCCCAGTGGCAATTGCAGTCAATTGTCCCTGGGGCAGCTTCCCATGTGGCTCCAGCACCCTCTTCTGCCCTTACCTCAGGGTCTCACCTCTAGGTCTCTCTAGCTACCCCAGTCCCTGCTTGCAGCACTGCTCTGTTCCAGGTGCTGACACTCCTTCCTCCTGCTAGGAGCATGGTCTTCTTCCCTTGAGCTAGAGCCAACATCTTTACTGTTGTGACCAAACAGTAGTGTGTACTTTCTTGTCCTCATTGACTCTTACCTGTTCACAAAGACAAAAATGTAGGCTGCTTAAGGCAGCATTTGTGTTTTCTATTCCCTGATGCTATTAGTCTGGCTGGATTGCTTGCCTAGGGTATCTGCAAAGATCAGATTTGTTCAGGATGAAATAAGGCCTTAAGTCAAGGTCGTCGGGAATGGTAGATAAAGATTTGCTGACAGTGAAATGAAGTATTCTGTACATCAATGAAAACTGGTGCGCAGGGAGAAAGAGGAATGCAGTGAATCAAAAGGCATTTTAATTTTGAAAAGCTAGCACAGACATCTTGTCTGTTTAAAGTAAATAATATCATCTCTACATAAGTGTGGCCAAAGCCAAGTTTTTCAAAAGCAAACAGCAGTATTGTCAACCCCTGCTATCCAAAAATCATGAATCAGATCTGCAAAAAAAGACATGATTGGTTTAAGCATCACGAGATGTTATTAAAAATAATCAATCACGTTGGTATTCGCCTGTCTTCTGATTTTTTTCATCTTTAGAGGGAAGCCATCAGCCCCTAATTTGTGTGTGATTACACAACCTCTTTTATCCCCCTCAGTCTGCCTCCTGCTCCTCACCTTCCCCATATTTTTCATAGTTTTGCATCCTATTTCCTAACACAGCCCCACTCCTTCCTTCTCCCACAGTCTCATTTTGGCCCCTCCACATTCTTGCCTGGCCTTCATGTAGTGACTAAGGAAGTACCATCTTCCCTGAGAGCAGTAGGACTTCAGCCCAGTTGGAAACAAATAGACGTGGTGGCCATCTTTTCTGGGGCACCCTGACTTTCCCCTGCAGCAGTTAAAGGGGTATGGCAACCATCTTGTTGATGGCAGCTTGTGGATTCAGTCCTACTGACAGTAAAAGGAGATTGGGACCATTGTGGATAGAGGCAGAACTTGGTAAGTTTTCAGGCAGAAAATCAGAGTATAGTGAGAACCCTTAAAATAATGAGACTCATGATAAAACCATAAATTAGCAATATTGGACTAGGGATTTTGAATGCCTTAGTTTGTGGGTTTCCAACTTCAAACATCTTAAAAGGGTCTGATTTTCAAAAAGTGCTGAGTACTCACCCTCTGCAAATCGGACCTTTTTAAGGTCTCTCAAGTTGGGCACCAAAAAATTGAAACAATAAGAATCACTTGTCACTTTTTAAAATCTTGGCCCAAATTCCAAGTTGATTGTCAGGTTACTAAACTGTAGCCAATGACATTCATACCACTTACGTTGGGTTGTTATTGTTTTATTTTGTTTTTTACTGCTAGCACTTAGACATGAGCTTGAGATGCAGTATTCAGGTCCAGACTTCCAACATCCCGAATGTGGGGGTACTTAAAAGCAAGGTTTTGTTCTGTCTGAAACAGACACAGGGGTAAATACAGGGAGCTGAAGTATTCCACTTTCAGAATTTTGAAAAAATATCATCCGTACTTTTGTTGATGATCAGCTTACTATCTCCTCACTTAACATCTGTGTTATGCCATTGTAACTTATGTGACTTCAATGAAGTTACTGCTAATTAATACCTGTGTAAGGAAGAGGAAAATCAAGCCCTAGATGTCTTAATGGACAAGGGTACTTAGTATTTATGGAGTCGTAACAGGAAGAACTAACAAGAAAATAGATCATATTTTTTAAGGTTATGTCTTTTATTTAAAAAGATCTCATTTACCAGTTGCTAAAATCAGATTTCTGAAAGTTGGCAGTCTGTATTCATGGAGGTGAGGTAATGAGTTTAATTTTTCTTATAAAGCAGGGGTAGTTCTGTTCAACTCCAAAATGTTGCATCTGAGGACATTTCTTTCTGCAAGGGTAAGGGTAGGGGAAATGGGGAGAGAAATTCTTTCTTTAACTAGACTGTTTCCTGTAGGCAGTGATTATGTACAGGTCTCTGAACTTTGGTCGGCTACCCACAAACATTTGAATTGTGAGCTTAACAGAGTGTTTGTCTAACTCTGCCTTCTTTTGGTAATGTTTCCAAGACATCTGGTAGACGCCCGTCACAAATGAAGTATGCTTTCTTTCCTAGAGGGGGAAAGATCTAATAATGTAGTTATGTGGGTGGTGGAAGTTCTTTATTTTTATTATTTATTATTTGCAATATCCATTTTTAACTTTATGAGCTGATGTTAATCTAAAAGGTTAGGCAGATGAGTAAGAATTCTGTTATTTCTTTTGACTATAAAATATATTATGTTTAACTCAAAGTTATTGCACATCTCCACTTTTACTTCTTATTATCTCCAGTAAATTCCTGTACTGTATCTGATCGGCCCATCTTTTCTCTTTCCTCTCCTCTCAAAATTCTATAGACAGGATCCTTTTCACTATTTCCTTTGGACATGACTGTGACTGGATATGGCCAAAGCTAAAGGTATACCCACTTCATTCTGCTCAACTCCTTCTTTTGCTTTCTCAGCTGAACAACTAGATGGCCAGATCCTAAGTCCTTACTCAGTGAATTTTCCCAGTGACTTCAGTGAGAGTTTTGTCTAAATTGGGTTTTCAGGATTTGAGCCACATTGGGGACCAGTCTCTGTTAAATGGAAGTACAGGAGGCTGGATTGTCCCACTTGGATACACACATAGAAGGCCTTCTTTTCTGTGTTGATGCCCCTTCCTGTCCATATGGCAAGTGAGAGCTCTCTCCACTGCACATCCACTCCTGCTCGGTTTATGGGGAAGTGGATGTGCTAGGTGCAAACACCCCCTGGATACCAGTAATGAACCCTCTCAAAAATGTCAGGCTGTTTTTTTCCAGGGGATCCCTCAGCACTATAAAATAGACCCCTTTTTAGGGAGGGATTCCAGGAGCAACAGCCAGCGGAGGAAGCCCTGTCAGCTGAGCACCGTCTTGGGGACAGCCTGGGCCTCTAGTGGACTCCTTGAATGTTTGGTTTCCTAACCCCTTGCTCCACCTCCTTACATTGGCAGGTGATCCTCTGCCACCCACCCCCAAATGGAATGATTAGGTAGACACTTGATAAAATAAAACTTTCAGAACACTGTAACTCCATAAGGAGACACACCTAGCTTCCATCTGACCCCCTCACACCGATTTTTCATCAGGAGGTGGCAATCTAGCTTAGGGGTAGTAACGTTTTAATGAAGGTCCATGCATTTCCCTTTTCAATAAATGTGTGTGTGACGGGGTGGGGGGTCCCCGTCCAGTGAGGGGTGAGTACACCCCATCCCTCTAGCGCCTGTTTCTTTGGGGTAGGTTGCCTGATGAACTTACACTGATAAGATTATCCTACATGACAGGGCAATAAGGCCTACTGGTCAGAGTCAGTGGCAAATCTCTGGTTCGTGGGGTCAAGGCCTAGCGGCTTGAGTCTATAGGGGGTCTCTGATTCGCAGTGTCTCGAGGCCTAGTGGCCACAGTCAGCAGTGGTTCCCTGGTTTGCTGGGTACCCAGGCCTGGTGGCCAGAGTCAATGAGGAGTCCCTGAGCTGCAGGCCTAGTGGCCAGAGTCAATGAGGCATCCCTGATTCACAGGGTAGTGGGCCACCCCCAGGGGGAGGGTGGCAGCCTAGGGTAGGGGGTCCCAGCCCAGGGCCCTAGTAGTGTCAGAGGGTTCCGCCACTGAGGTCAGCGGGGATCCAACCACAACATGCTGCCTATGTCCAGGACTATGGCTAGTCCCCCCCAGGCTACTTCCTACCGCGATTCTGGTGGCAGTAGTTGGGGCATCTTTGAATTGCTCGGATGGGGCTGTTCCCAGCGTCTCCGACGCCTCCTGGGTATCAGTGAGCGCCTGGGCGTTGGTTGGGGCCTCAGCACTTTGGGCTTCCAGCAGTCAGCACCAACTGAACTGGGCAGCCTGCCTTTATACAGCCACTGCACCTGGAGCATGCCCAGTAGGGCTGTGGGGGCATGGTTTCCTCAGCTACCAAGGAAGTGTTAACCCCTTCCTGTCCAGTGTGGGGTGAGTACACCCCGTCACAGTATGTATAAAGCATAGAGCTTGAAAATGTTACTGCAAAAATGGGCAGTGCAATTTAAATAATAGCACCTCTCTGAGTGTTGTTATTGGAACAATCAGCCATGGGCATAACAAAAAACCAGGCATTGAAGAGAGGCAAAATCAGAAAACTTGTTGGGGAAGAGCTATACTCCACCACATACAGGGCGATCTAGAAATGGTGGGCCAGATCCTCAGGTAGCGTAAATTGGGGTAGCACTATTCCATTGACTTTAATGTTACAACATCAATTTGTATCAGCTGATGAGGCCTGGATGTATGCATGTCTGTGTGGCATGCATGTCAGGCGGTTGGGGCCTGAAAAAGCTCTCTTCTTAGCTAAAGTCAATGGAATGGCGCTACACCAGTTTACACTACTTGAGGATCTGGCCTGCCATTTTCAGATTTCCCTGTATTCTTAGGAATCAGTGAAATGATTATATAATTGTACCCCTAAAGGCAGATTTCTGCCAATAGTGGATAACCGTTGCCCAGTGCAGCAATAACTTACAGTGCATATTCTGTAATAGGCTTTGTTTGGTTAACAGTGTATTGCACAAAGTAGTTTGGATTTTCCCAGAGTCCTCCCACATTTCCACATTCCACAACCCTATTTGTGCCTGTAGAGGCTCTCCGGCATGAAGCTATTTTGTATTTTTATTGTTGTCCCATGATTTGGCATCATACCAAGTAGAAGGCTTTAGCATGTGAGGCTGGTTGTGTAGTAAGTCAATACATTTTCTTCACTCTGTGGCCCCTATTCCTATGGGGAAATATGGCTCATAGTTATCTTTCTAGTGGTTTTCCTTAACTGATGACACAGAATATGGCTACGAGACAGACCAGTCTTCACAATATTGTATTATGAACCGATATTAGCGATATTATTATTAGCATATTAGTGATCTGAAACATTAATAAACCAAAATACTGGTGCAATGGAGAATTAAAAATAACATTTCTATTAGGAGTATAAAATATTAAATGGTTAAAGTGTAAGCATTAGTCTTACCATTAACCCATCCTAACCGTTAACCCCCATCCCCGGGCCGGCCAGAGCAGCGCCAGCCGGCTGACCCCAGCCCCAGGCTGGCCGGCCGGAGCGGCCCCAGCCCCAGCCCCCAATCCCTTTAATTGGTTAACTGGTTAAACGATATAATTTTAATAGTTTAAATGGTTAACTTTTTAAACAATGTTTACATCCCTAGTTTCTACACAAATATGAAAACAAATTAGGGACAGTGTAATTGGATGTTAGAATTCATCCTGCATCAGGGAAGGAGGCACATTTAACAGTAAGTCACCAGGCCTGATTGTACTTTGTTCTTCCATGAGTTCATGGAAGGAAGAAGGGAAGGGTGCAAGGAGCCTTTGTCCCCTTTAATTCCACAAAAGGGCCATTCACAATCAATACCATCAGGGGAGCACAGGGGCTGCTTTCTCCTAGTGCTTCTGGGGGGCACAAACTACCCCAAACGGTGTGTAGGAAGTTGGGCCATGGCACCCCTTCGCACCTGCTCGATGAGTTAACCAGGCAATCCCAAAGGAGCATGCTGCACCATCCTAAAGCCCCCTGAGGCAAAATCCCTCCCAGATTTATAAATGGGGTGGGAAGGCTCTGCACTACCCTCAAATACACAACTGGCTCCAATATAGCAGAGTGGGAAGAAGTTATTTTGGATTTTTGTTCAGTGAAAGGGGGTGATGTTTTTGGCACTGAGAGGCTCCATTGATTGTCTCTCTATCTAATCATCAAATCAGATTGTCCAAGAATGACAGAACTGGATTATGAAAGGATAAAAATACTGGCGGCACCAGTAGGAAAGAAAGCTGTAGCTGTACCTCACACCAACTAACTGGATATGTATTGCTTTGAGACTAAACATGTCCAGTGTTGTGGAATTCCAGCAATGACTTTTGTTTAAACTGTTGCTTGACCAGCCCAAAGTTTGAGATAGCCCAAGAAGTACTGAGTTGTGGAAAAAATACCAAAGTTACTGGCTGGAAATATTTGGGAGTTGATGTGCACAGCTCCAGTTAATTTCGCTGAGTGTTGTGGGTTGAAAGCCTCTGAAAAGCAGGCCTCAGCATTACTATTGATTTTAATGTGTTGTTTACCTTGTGTTTGCTACTTACCTTGCACACATCTGCTCTAATCTACCCTCATAAGGAAAAGGAACTTGACAAATGTTTCTTGCATTAGTGATCTTGCCAGTTCCTAATAAGGCTAAGTTTATCCAGCAATACTAGAAGGCAGAGCCAGACCTCTATCAATTTTCCTTTTTTTATCAGAGTGAATGAAACTAGGTTCTAGAACTGTGGTCTGGATTTAACCATCTCTGGCCTGGATTTTGTGCGCTAATACACTTTTTGAAAGATCCCTATTTAGATCAATCATTTGCATATTTGAGTATTGTGTGATTACGTACATACCAGGCTCTCTTGTTTCACATCTTTCCCTCCTCCTATTAAACTTCTAATTACCACCTGCTCTTATGGATTTGATGACTACTGTCTGGCTTTAGAAGCCAATCTATTGCACTGGTTATAGAATTCTATAACAAAACGTCTGGGAATATATGGTACAGTGTCAATCTTCATATTTGCTGACCTTATTCTAAGCCCTCTGAAAAAAGGAATTGGGGTGGGCTCAAAGGAATTTTGCAGGCATATGGAAATCAGTGTGTAACAGTTTAGGATGAGAGCAGCTTTATTTATGAAATTCCTCATCACTGTTTTATGAGCAGCTTGTACAATTTAAATATATTGTTTTGTGCATAATTAAAATGACCTGCTTCTGGTTGGTATCCGATGTGCCAATTAGCAGACTTGTACACCATTTTTTTCCCAGCTATATATAACCAATTTATTATTTTGTAAAGGGTTCCAATAAGGGATTCTTAGGGGAAAAAAATTGGACCAATTTCATTCCCTGTTTAACTCCACTGGTGTTGATAGAGTTAAATCAGGGATGAATCAGACCCACTGAGGTTAGGAACTAATACACAATATATTAGAGGATATAGTCCAATTTGAATGGTAGGTAACTTGCACTGTGGGGAAGTAATAAAGGAACATGCAAAAAAGGAAGCAGTGTACAAATAGGTTGCACAGCATTTGTTTATTTTTTGCTTTAAAGAACCAATAAAATGAACAATGATTGTCTTTTTTTAAAAAAAGTGGCAATAGCCAAATTATATGTGGAGATGGGTTGGGGGAAAGGGATGTAGGGGAAATGATTGTGCCACAGTGTTTCTTTATGAAAAACAACTATGGTTTCAGTATAATTTTAGGGTTCAGGTACCTGAATTTTGTACACAAGATCCGCATTTGTAATCTGCCAGTATTCCAGTGGTCATAGCATTCCTAATTTATATAGAAAGGAGCAAATTACAGCTAGCCTCACCTTTAATGCAGCCTGTGGTCTTCATGGGTCCTAGTATACTCAAGTCTAGATGGAACATCACATGCTGGCACCTACAGTTCTCTCTATTCATTCTATCACTTTATTAAGAAGGAAGGTGATATCATGCTTAGTTCTAAAACTCTCTGGCCATCCATGTGCTAGGGGATAACTAAGTAGTAACTTGAGACAAGAGCTGGTTGGAAAACCAAGCTCTTTCTTGTGGAAAACTTTGTGCGGGGAAAATCCCCATTTGTAGTTTTTTGGTGGAAATTTTTTTGTTTTTTACAAGAAATTCCTAAACAAATAAAAATGAAAATTGTTGTTTGATTTCATTTTCAAATCACATTTCTAAATGAAAATTTCAACTTATAATATTCATTTCAGTTTTTAGAAACTGAAAAATATTGTTTTTCTATTTTGAGGTTTTAGATTTGCGAACTCCCCTCCCCTCCCACTTACTGTTTTCCATTTTTTTTCCAATAGGAAAACAGTAAAAGAGTGTGAAAAGTGTCCCTCCCCAACTTTCTCAACTTTCCCTCCTTTTTTCCAGTGGAAAGAGCCTGAGAGTGGAAGGGTAGAGAGTAAAAAAGAAAGAGAGAGAAGGGACAAATCCCCAAAATCAAAAATGGAAAACGTTTTTTTATTTTCCAAAAACTGAAACAACATTGTTTAAGCAGGTGCTTAAAGTTAAGTAGGTGCTTAAGTCCTTTACTTAACCTGAGCCTTTAATAAGAAGAACTATGACCAAAACTGTAAAAATAATGCAGACAAAAGAAAAGCATTGTTTATCACAATTAACCCTTTTCCTTCAAAATTTTTTGTACTGCAATACAGAACAGATAGATGCTGGTCTTTATTTAAAAAAAACTAAAGACAGACAAAAGCAAAAAGGCAATTAAATATTACTGAATGACTGTGAAATTTAACCTGATCAACTGCACAATCAATTTATTTTTGGCTAGGTGGGTGCCTTGTGGCTGCCTAAATCAAGTTTAGCTATTTCAGAGATCAGATTTCACAGTAACAGCCGTGTTAGTCTGTATTCGCAAAAAGAAAAGGAGTACTTGTGGCACCGTAGAGACTAACCAATTTATTTGAGCATAAGCTTTCGTGTGCTACAGCTCACTTCATCGGATGCATACTGTGGAAAATACAGAAGATGTTTTTATATACACAGACCATAAAAAAAATGGGTGTTTATCACCACAAAAGGTTTTCTCTCCCCCCCACCCCACTCTCCTGCTGGTAATAGCTTATCTAAAGTGATCACTCTCCTTACAATGTGTATGATAATCAAGGTGGGCCATTTCCAGCACAAATCCAGGTTTTCTCCCCCGCACCCCACCCCACTCTCCTGCTGGTAATAGCTTATCTAAAGATTTCAGAGTAACAGCCGTGTTAGTCTGTATTCGCAAAAAGAAAAGGAGTACTTGTGGCACCTTAGAGACTAACCAATTTATTTGAGCATAACCTTTCGTGAGCTACAGCTCACTGAAAGCTTATGCTCAAATAAATTGGTTAGTCTCTAAGGTGCCACAAGTACTCCTTTTCTTTTAGCTTATCTAAAGTGATCACTCTCCTTACAATGTGTATGATAATCAAGGTGGGCCATTTCCAGCACAAATCCAGGTTTTCTCCCCTCCACCCCACTCCACTCTCCTGTTGGTAATAGCTTATCTAAAGTGATCACTCTCCTTCAGAGAGAGAACTAACTTTGAATTCTCATTTGAAAAGAAAAATCTTTTCCTGGGGGATGGCAAGAGCTAGAATTTCATCCAAGCTAGCAGGAGGCCTGTGGGTTGCAGCTGGGGGAGCATTTTTGTGGAAAATAGCTTGCATCATTTTTTCCCCCAAATTTCCTTATTGTGGAAGTTCTGCAGAACTTTAAAAAAAACTTAATTCCATCTCCAATATGTACTACTGTTGCACATCTGTATTTCTTAATTTTGCACTTCTCTGATTCTTAACCACATCTTGCACATGCTAAAGGCAAACAGTTTATATTTTACTAGAATGCCCATAGCAGACAGAATATTTGTTTTAGTAATTACGGCTTTGAAATTTGGGTTCTTGTCTAAATAGTCTTCTTTGAGTGATGGTCCCTGTGTGTGTTCCACCTGTGGATATGCATGCATACCATGTGCCTGAGTCTGGAATTTTTTGCAAGCCATGACCATTCGTCCGCACATGTGGCATAGTTCTCCTTGAGCTCCAAACCAAGGACATAAAATGTGGTACAGGCTGATGACTCTCCAGTTCCGTCTTACTGCCGCATGGTCTGAGTTAGAATCTTCAGTGTCCTCAGCTCCTTTATTGACTACATTATTGCTGTAATATATTGTATATAGTTAATTTTAGTAGTTGTCACAGTATAGTTAGATAGGAGTTTTTCCCCATTTTCTTCCCCACCCAGGGACTCCTTTCCCCTTCTCACTGAGAAGTCTGGGATTATGCCCAGGGTCCCAGGGTTCAAAAACTGTTTTCTGCCCTCGCTTCTTTTGGGTGAGCAATGAATATCAACATTGCCTTTACTGCCTGGGTCAGGCTCATATTTCTGCCAAGTGCGACATCTGCTGCTCTTTTCCCACCAGAACTTGTGAGGGTAGAGAACTGAAACTCAGAAAATGTCTCATGGGGAAGGCGATGAAGCCCCAATCAGATCCAGGCCAGGGGCCGCCCCGTAATCAGTCTCTCCCAGTGAGTAGTACCCCTCCGAGCACAAGCTTGGGAATGGAGGCTAAAACTGTTAAGCCTCAAGAGAAGGCTTCACATGAGAGCAAAGGGCATTCTCATAGACATAAGTCTTCATGTAAAATGGCTCCAAGGAGAAAGGCTCCCTCCCTGACCACATGCATGGATGCTAAGGGCTTAGGCCTGAGTAAATCTTCTTGACAGGAGAAGGAGATGCGCAAGGGTATGGGTCTGACAGTTCTGACATTGGCTCCGATGGTGCTCAAATAAGCAGTTCCTGGTGCTCTCTTCCAACCACCATGGTGCCCAGGGAAGCTCTGGCTTTGCCAGCTCCACCAATGGACTCTCCTTGTACCCCAAGGTGATCAGAGACCTATTTCTTCCTGGTGGACGTCTTCTTACTTATCCATATTTACGCCTTCTATTGGGACCACCTCTATTCTGGGACGTTGGTACACCAGAGGAAGAGACTAACCTCATCCCACCTGCCAGCCTTGAGGAGCTATATCCTAAGGACTATATCATTGTGATCCTATAAGAAGCATGTAGAAACACAACCAGAACTTAGTTCTGCTCGTGTTTCTAAACTGATCTCCAGAACAAATTAGAATTCATTTACTTATTTTTTTCTTCTACTCTTGAACATCTCATTACAGCTGACATCCAAAATACCATGGGCTAAATTCTGCTATCAGGGTTTGGGTGGTCTGGTTTCCCTAACACCACTGCAAATCTGGAATATAAACTGGAAAAAGTGAGATCAGAATTGGGGCACAATCTCTATTCGTCAGTGGAGTATCTCCAGATTTACAAAAGAATAATCGAGAGCAGAATCTGGCTCAGTATATCGCTGGAATGAGGCCTCTGAATCCATCCAACAGAGACTTTCCCATATGTTGTCAAGTCATGTATAATTTTCCTGGCTCTTCAATAGATTTCTAATATTCCAGGAACAAAATTTCTTATAGAGCATTCTGCAAGGTGCATCTTTGAAACTGTTAGTAGAAGATTCTTTTTGAGGCAAGAAATTGATATATGAAGAAGTCAACCCTTTGTCTCCTATGGCTTCAGAGAGGAAAACTTAAAAGATTAAGTACAGTTACTGTTATAATTATTATGTATTTGTGTTGCAAAAGCCAATTAGACACCCTCTCATGATCAGGACGTCTAGCGCCAGCCATGGTACAAACACATAGTAAGAGACTGTCCCTGCTCTGCAGAGGTTACAATCTAATATATCACATGCCTATCTTGTTTGCATTTTAGTTTTCATGTTGTCTGAGCTCTGCTTACGTGTAGGCCATATAACCATTATGTGGAAATCAATGTGGTTAACTGGTGATTGAGAAATTAAGGGGAGAAAGCTTTCTTCGCTCTGAAGAAATGTCTTTTGAATTTCTCCCTAATGAAGTTGACTTCACTGTCTCATGGTGTGATGAAAAAGCTTTCTCACTTTGTCTGCAGTTTGGAGTTTCTCCTATATTTGATGCATACTTTCTTTATACCCGTTCTCTAAATGTAAGATTTGTTAGCCAGAACCCCTGAGTGGCTTACAATGTCTAAATTGGAAGTGGTAGAGCTCCTGATGTTCACTCAAAGGGACTGCATATGGAGTAATGTGTGTTGTCCTTGGATTACCATGGCTAACTAAAAAACCCCACAAAGGCTGAAAACCAATACAGTCGTTAGTGTGTGCGCACATACTCTCAACAGCGTGATCAAGAAAGCCGCAAGAAACCATGTCTCCTGTAGTAATTAGTGAGGGTTTGCTTTGTTGTTTTTATCCACGGTAGGGGTTGATCTGTAACTGTTCCCTCGCTTCTTCTCTCAACAGGCTGCTCAACTGTGCTGCTTCCGCAGCAGCATGTAGATTTACCAAGTAGAGCTATTGTCTAGGCTTTACAAAAGTCTGGAAATTCTGAGGAGTTTTTGTGAGCTGGGGTTTTCTTCAAATGCTGTGTAATGAAATCCATTCTTGGTTTTGTTCCTTGAGAGAGACAAGCATGACAAACTTGCCTAGTCCTTGTCTTTGCCATCTTCTCTTGTAGTGAATATTTAGGCAGAATTCTAAATGGTAGGTGCTGATATTTACCTTTGATTTGTGGATCCCCTTAAAGTTTTGTTTAATATTAAATGTTTTTAATGTAGAGGTTTTTCCATAGACTTTTAAAATCTTTGTAACCAGGCTAAAAGACAAAAACAACCAACCAACCATAAGAGGGTCATTTGGGTTTCCTGTTTGATACCTATTAATAGCAGCAGACTATAGATTAAAATACATGCTTGATCATCCTTAAATGAGAATTTGCCAACAGTTACCACACATGTGAGATTACCATAGGTTTTTTCCCCCTAAACTGAGACCTGGAAATAACAGTGGTATGTCTTGGCAAAGGTTAACTTTTTATTGTCACAATTGTACCTGTAGCCTACTCATACATGCATCTCTCCACAGTTGTCTATGCTTTCTGTTCCTCCTTTTAAAGAGAGAGGAAGGATGGTCGAATGGTTGAGGTGTTAGCCTAGGACTCAGCACACCTGAGTTCAATTCTCTGCTCTACCATAGACTTCCTATGTAAGCTTGGGCAAGTAATTTACTCTCTGACCTCAATTGCTCATCTGTAAAATGGGGATAGTTAGTATTTGGATAGTATTTCACTACCTGACAGGGCTTTGTGACAGTAAATACATCAAATATGGTGAGGCACTCGTATTGTAATGGGGACCAGATCACTATCTGAGATGGAAAGGATAGAATTGTAACTTGCCCTACATTGGGCAACTCTTGAAGGCCACTGTCACTGGGTTCCTTCCTCAGGGCACTCACTTGAGCCTCTGGTCGGTGATGTCTGGGCATAGCTGGGTCAGTTGCCTCCCGTGCACCCAGTCGTGGCCAGAAGTGTCCCTGCAGTCCCCTGCTAACAATTTCTCCCTCAAAGGGCTTAAACAAACTCCGCACATTCCTTTTGTCCATCCACAACATCCCTTCTTGGGGTCTGAGTTTATTCAGATAAAACAAACTCAAAAGTAAAACTCAAAGTCCCAAATCAAAATCCATTTTTTACCCTCTTGTCAGGTCACTCCCAGGCCTTTCCTGCTTATTGTCTCAGTCCCATGTCCCGGGACTCTCTGCTGGAGCCTGTTTACTCCTAGCAGTCTCTGATCACGCTACTCCCAGGCCTTCTTGCCTGGAACCTTTCCTGTTGTAGCAGGCCACTCCCAGCGCCTCCCTGCCTGGAGTCTCAGTTGCAGGAATCTCTGCTGGAGCCTGCTTATGCCTAGGAATATTTTATCTCCCTGAACATCTCCCTTCACTGGAGGCATCTGCTGCCCTTTACAGGGAATTACCTGATTCAACCCAGGTGTGCCTTATTCTGTAATCAGGACTGACTAGCTCCAGCCTTCCAGCCCTTAAGAGGCAAGCCACCCTGTAACACTGCATGTTCCAACACACCAATCCAATCGTAAGAGCCTCAGCCCTGAACAGCTAGTGAGCCTTGCCCTTTCCAGGGTTCCTAACAAATACAAAAGAAAAGCAAATGAATATTCCCAGGGATGTGGTTCATCCCTCTGCCTTCAAAGAGGCTTTTGTTGAGTTAACTAAGCTCACAGACTGATATGGAGAAATAGTCTCAAAAGATGTATGAGGACGGGGTCCTCTCTTTCTTGAGGGAGGGGCCATCAGGGAACAGTTAGGTGAGGGGCACTTGCCTTTAGCCAGCCCTCTCTCCCATCTGCCACCAACTTTTCTTTTTTTCTGTTTCATGGAGAAGCAGACTTGACTAGATGGTCTTCATTAGCGGTGGGCAACCTACGGCCCGCGGACCACACACAGCCCATCAGGGTAATCTGCTGGCGGGCCGCCAGTTTGTTTACAGTTGCATGGCTGCCCGCAGGTCCCAGTGGCCGTGGCTCACCGTTCCCGGCCAATGGGAGCTGTGAGAAACAGTGCAGGCTCGTACTCTGTAAGAACTCGAAACAAAAACACTTCATTTTTCCTTTCTGGAGTGTGACGTATATCATAATCCTCAACTCTAGGACACAATTCAAAAAAATCCTCCTCCTCTTTTTTTGTTGATCTAAATTTTTTGTCATTTCTTTTTAAAATTGTTCTGTACTAGGCTTTTGAATTCCTGTTCACTCAAGTTTCAGAGTAGCAGCCGTGTTAGTCTGTATTCGCAAAAAGAAAAGGAGTACTAGTGGCACCTTAGAGACTAACCAATTTATTTGAGCATAAGCTTTCGTGAGCTACAGCTCACTTCATCGCAGAGCATAGAAGGTGTAGCCTAGAGGCTGAGGAGAGGGGCATGAAGGTAGCGTTAAGCTACCTTTTCCCTTCCCAAATTCTGGGCTGCTCTATGGGCCAGTGTGGCCCCTGGTATAGGTTAAAACAGCACTGAAAGGATTCTGCAGCCGAGAATTGCCTGTACCCGATGAAGTGAGCTGTAGCTCACGAAAGCTTATGCTCAAATAAATTGGTTAGTCTCTAAGGTGCCACTAGTACTCCTTTTGTTCACTCAAGGAAATTTCTGTCTATATCCTTTCATTTCTTACAGCACCTTTAGCTCTGCTGCCAACTCTGGTGTGCTTTTCTCTTTTAAGCTCCTCCCTCCAAATCAGATCTCTCTCACTGATGTGGCAGAGTGGGGCCACCTGCTCATTAATCCTGTGTTGGCCAGGGTGTTTAAAATAGTGTTTAAAATCATCAAATTTTGGTGTAGACCTGTTTATAAGCTGACCCCCGCTCTTCGATGCCTCACTTTTTTACCAAAAATATTTGGCTTATGAATGAATATATACAGTATATTTCCTCTCAGTGAACAGTATAGCTAAACTTCCTTCTTGTAACTACTTCTTATAACTAACTGCCCTGAAAAAAGTGTGTTTCAATTGTCTTGGAGTTACCAAGTTTCTTATCAGGACTTAAATTTCCCAATGTTCACAATGGTTGAGTCTAGGAGCATATCTTCTTTTCACCTCGGTAAAACACATTTTGTAATGAAAATCCACAACTTGTGCATGTTTACAAAAAGAGGGGAAAATAAAATTTGTTATTTTTCCTGTAAACATTTTTCACCCGAGACTACAAAAATAACTAGACTTATTGGGAAACAGTAAAAGTTCTCGACAAAATCTGCACTGTTCAGGAGTCAACATAGTTAATGTAAATACTTCATGGTAATAATGAGTGAGATACCATAGCAGATTTTCTGAAGAGAGGGGATGAATTTAGATCTACTATGAATGACTTATTTTATTGCATAATCCAGTACAGAGAAGAAACTTGGCAATCTATTCTTTCACTGTATACCGAAGTCAAGACAATATTTTTGTAAGATATATAATTGCTACTTAACAAGCACTAATCTTAATTCAGAAGTGTTGTATGGTATTCTATGTCTAATATCAGTAGGAGAGAAGTAATTAAGATGTATGGTTTTTGTAAGTGATCAGGAATGTTTGAATGGGTTACATAAATAACAGACTAATCAAACCATTAAAATGCATACCTTACTGCATATTTGTTCATTTAAATCAGATTTTATTAGAAAATTCTGAAGGAGAATTTTATTTTTCTCTTTATGGTTAACACACTGGCAAATATTAATTTGTGAGTTCCATAGGTAAAATATAATATGTTATGTTTCAGTGTATTTCTTTAAACTAGGTATGATTACAGGGCGATTATATTGTATGAAAAAACTCAGTGATTTTTCAAAACTCACACCTGCCAAATCTCCTCACTAACTCTTTTCACCACTCTGCAGAGAATTCATGATGCCAATGGAAAATCAAACTTAAAAATAAAAGATTCAGACATTTTTCTTGTTTATGTTAGGGTATGTCTACACAGCAAAAAAAAAAAAAAAAACCCGGCTTGGGCTGCAGGGGTGTTTAGAATTCTGGGCTGGGGCTGCAGCCCAAGTTCTGGGACCCTCCCACCCCCTCATGGTCCTAAAGCCTGGGAATCAGTCTAAGCCCGGCAGTCTACACATCAATGAGAGAGCCCCGCAGCCTGAGCCCTGCGAGCCCGAATCTGCTGGCAGGGGCTAGCTTTGGGTTTTTCTTTGGTGTGTAGACATACCCTTATAGTCTGTTATAACTAGTCGTGTTCCGTTAAACAGAAATGTTTGAAAAGAAAAGGGACCAAATTCACGGTCCATTTTGGTCAACTTCACGGTCATTTCCTCTTGTTTTTTCCTACCCCCCCCCCAGATGTTCTGGTTTAACTTGGATTTAAACTTGGAGAGTGGTCAGTTTTGAAGGGGTTTTACCAGCAGGAGAGTGAGTTTGTGTGTGTATGGGGGTGGGGGGGATGTGAGAAAACCTGGATTTGTGCTGGAAATGGCCCACCTTAATTATGCACATTGTAGGGAGAATGGTCACTTTGGATGAGCTATTACCAGCAGGATAGTGAGTTTGTGTGTGTGGTTTTTGGGAGGGGGGTGAGGGGGTGAGAGAACCTGGATTTGTGCAGGAAATGGCCCAACTTTATTATCATGCCCATTGTGTAAAGAGTTGTCACTTTGGATGGGCTATCACCAGCAGGAGAGTGAATCTGTGTGGGGGGGGTGGAGGGTGAGAAAACCTGGATTTGTGCTGGAAATGGCCCACCTGGTGATCACTTTAGATAAGCTATTACCAGCTGGACAGTGGGGTGGGAGGAGGTATTTTTTCATATTCTCTGTGTATATATAAAGTCTGCTACAGTTTCCACGGCATGCATCCGATGAAGTGAGCTGTAGCTCACGAAAGCTCATGCTCAAATAAATTGGTTAGTCTCTAAGGTGCCACAAGTACTCCTTTTCTTTTTGCGAATACAGACTAACACGGCTGTTACTCTGAAACCGTTCACGGTCATAGGATTTTTAAAGTTATAAATTTCATGATTTCAGCTATCTAAATCTAAAATTTCCCAGTGTTGTAATTGATGGGGTCCTGACCCCAAAAGGAGTTGTGGGGAGGGGGGGGGTCGCAAGGTAATTGGGTGGGGTGGGGTTGCGGTACTGCTACTCTTACTTCTGTGCTGCTGCTGGGGAGCGGCAGCTGCTGGCCAGGATCCCAGCTCTGAAGGCAGAACCGCCTCCAGCAGCAGCACGGAAGTAAAGGTGGCGGGGTATGGTATTATTAGGGTACCCCTGACTTCTGCACTGCTGCTGGTGGGGCGCTGCCTTCAGAGCGAAGCGCCCGACCAACAGCTGCCTCTCTGTGGCTGACTAGCTCTGAAGGCAGTGCAGAACTAAGGGTGGCAATACCGTGACCGCCCTAACATAACCTTGAACTCCCTTTTGGGTCAGGACCCCCAGTTTGAGAAACGCTGGTCCCCCCTGTGAGATATGTATAATATAGGGTAAAAGCACGCAACAGACCAGATTTCATGGGAGGAGACCAGATTTCACGGTCCATGACACGTTTTTCAGCTGTGAATTTGGTAGGGCCCTATTTATTAGTATGTAACTGATGACATGACATGCCCCACATGTAATCAAAAATTACAAAGTATTGCTCCTCCTTTATTCCAAATAAAGTCAGATGGACTCTAACACAGAATTCAGATCCTGGTTTGGAATACTTCAAAATGCAGCACGTTTTTGCATTCTAGTTTTTGGGTCAATAGATTGTAATAACAGTGGCCATTTGCAAAATTTGGATCCCGGTTTGGATTTTGACCACCACCAAAGTTCAGATCCAGGGTTTTAGCTTGGGCCCTTCTCTAGTTGCAAGCAATTATTTCTTTTCTCATCTCAGTTCCAAATCCATTTCAGCCCTGAAAACTGTATAAGAGAAAAACACACTCTACAGTTGGGTATGCAATATAAAATGGAAGAAGATATTGCTCTTTTCCTGTGAGAATAATTAATATAAGATGTCTTGTAGCTTGTAACCATTTGAGTTATCCCTCCTTTCCCCACTTATTATGAAAATAAATGCCATGCAAGAGATCACCCTTCAGGTAGTCACTCTCTGTGTTTACACAGGCACAAGCCGTATTTCCCCAGTCAGTGTAGCTATTTACCTCAAAGCTCTGGTTCATTCTTGGGGCTCCACTGTTTTTCATAAACTGTACTGTGGCAGTTTGGCGCAAATCTGATCTGAAACAGCTACTCTGTATAGCCACAACAGCCACTGTTCCCCACTATATTGTCTATATGCTGTGCTTTGCAGGCTTCATGTATTTCCTGCCCCCCCCAGCCCCCCGGACAGGAAAATAGGGCCTCTGCATGTGTTTAACCTCACATTTTTGCAGGATACTAATATTTCTGGTCTTAATTGACTATAGTTTTACAGGGGAGTGTGTCCCAGATGTGATTGCTCTAAAATGAAAGAGTATCAGTGTTGGGCTTGAATATCTGCAATCTAATTACCAAAATGCCCTTACATTTTATTTTGAAAGTTTCTTTCACTTAGTTATGACATTTCTAAATGACACTGGTAATCCTGGATTTTTTCCCTTGTTTTTACAGGTGACCTGTAACTGTTTCACCATCAGTAATGGAGAAATGCAGGATGTTGGTGTTGGCCTGTATCCCAGGTACTGTGGACACTGTTTCATTCACAGGCAAAAACTCTGTGTGTGGCTTTTTATTTTTTATTTTATTGTTTTTTATTTCTAGCTAGTTAGAGGGGTCACTGAAGTAGCAGGTACCATAGCTAAATAAGAAATTAGGAAATGCAAATAAATTACAAGAACATGAAAAACATTATTGAGTTTAAAAATATTTTTAAACTCCTAATTGCAGAGTTTTAACATAATTTAGATAGGACAGCTTTTTATACCTGAATTCTTGTTCTCATGGAGACCCTAATCTCTTCCTGGCAGTGGTAAGGATAAATACTGCCACTAAAACATGAGACTCGGGCTTCTTAAGAAAGTACCAAGAAGCTTGGTTAAATAGTTCCTTGAAAGAATAGGGTTTTTGCAGCCCACCACTTTCCTTTTTGTCACATTGAAAGAGAATATAGGATTTTAGATATGAAAATTAAGAATAATCAAGAAAATATTATAATGACACTTTGGTATGCCCACACCTTGATACTGCATGCGGTTCTGATCGCTCATCTCAGAAAAGATACGTTAGAAATGGATAAGGTACAAATCTCAGATGCTGGTGTTCTGTCCTCCTGTTGCCAGCTATCTCCTTCGTGCACAGGGGCTGATGGTCAGATGAAATCTCCCTTGCCCAGGGCATAGATAGGTTTCTTTGACCTCCTCAAGATTCATAGGGGCTTCTGTATGGTTCAGTGCAGGACTGGGTCCAGAAATGGTTCAGTGCAGCCCTTGGCAAAGCCTTCCACTTGGTTTACCAGAACAGCTTCCATTTTGGGTGACAGAAAGGTCACTCTCATCAACACTGAATCAGCTGAGTATGATAAAGGAAGAAAGGAGCCCTGCAGGTGGCCAATCTCTCCTTGCTCCTTTTCACGTACAGCTTTGGAGGGGCTGTCTCTAAAGGGTTCCACGTCACACAGCTGCTCCTCCCTCCTGGTGTCTCCTCCTTTGTTAGCGGGATTGGAGATCTGCTGAATGTATTTTATGCGCTCCCTCTCATTCTCATGTCCTCCAGAATATTAAGACAATGGGAAAAGAGGTGTTTTTAATAACTAGTGACTGTGCAGGATCTGGCACTCAGTGCGTCAGCTTTTTTCCAGGAGAGATCACATCCCATTTCCTCTGGTCCCATACCTTCTCTCAGTATCCAGGCCTCCGTGGTCCCTGGGTAATGTCTGCCTGAAGGCTATTAGTCAAAGGTGGACACTGGCAGAGTGGTGGTTTGTGGCTAAGTGGTAGATATCCCCCGTTAGCAATCAAAAAGCAAGTTATCCGAGAGATACTCAGTATAAGAACCATCCTAGTAGAATTTTCTACCGGGATTGAACTACAGCCTTTGTGGATCTAAAATCATGAGCATATATTGCTTGAGCTAACAGGCCGGACCCATTACCTCAAAGGCAGTAGCACAAACCTCTGTACACAGTCTAACTGCTAGAAGGGGGCAGAGAGCCACATTTTGTTACACAAAGGTGCTGGGTTAAATTTACTTGTTAGTACGGGGACAACGGATGTGAGCCAAAATCCGATTCCACCCTGACGATACTGGAATTCTTTTATGAAGGGTTCATCACCATGACAGGGCAAGCTTCTGTCCTGGGTGCTATGCAATTGAGGGCTGCCTGGTAGGGTCACACTCAGTGCTAAGACATCGTCACATGGAAATACGAAACATATAGAGAGACAAATTACTGTAAACCATCTCCTCTGATAGAGGGGACTAAGGAGAGAAGATTTCAGTGAGGCTCCCCTCAGAGTTTCCTCCCAAATTGTTCTATGGAAGGGCATATGTGTTTGTGCATGTGTGTACTACTCCCCATTCCCACATACCATGGAGCAGGCTGCAGTGCCGCCCCACAAATCCTATGGATCCTCTGGAGGCCAGAGTATCCGAAGGGAGATGTTGGATCCCTGATGCCTTCAGTACCACCTACAGAAATATACAGTTCTAGGATGTATTTCATTTCTACCCTGAATTCTGGTGGGGGGACCAATGGGAATGAAGCACATTCCCTTGTCTCCAGCCTATATACTCTGCCCTGGCCCACCCCTCTCCCTCACACAGAGCCCTCACAGGGAGGCAGCAGCCCCCTTCTCCCCCCCCCCCCGCCCTTTCCATGCAGAACAGTGAGAAGGAGGAATGAGCAAATGTGCAGGTCAAGGAGAATGATCAAGGCGGGGCTCCTGTTATTAATGAATATAAATCTTCTAAACCTTCATTTTCTTCACCTAACCGACCACACTTGATTACCAGGGATTTTCCTTGTTTGATAAACTGATTGCCTGGTGCATTAGATGTAACTCAGTGAGCTCATGTTAAATAATTCAGGAGGTACTGGCAGTGGAGGATCCTTCTTTCTAATGTTCTCTGTTTTTCTCTCTCTCCCCCCTCCCACCCCAGCATGTCTCTCCTGAACCACAGCTGTGACCCAAACTGTGTGAT
Organism: Lepidochelys kempii; assembly: GCF_965140285.1. NCBI lineage: Eukaryota > Metazoa > Chordata > Testudines > Cheloniidae > Lepidochelys > Lepidochelys kempii. The sequence goes on along the minus strand of NC_136382.1, from coordinate 142,604,100 downwards.
CGTTTTTGAGGGACGCCAGCTTCTACTTCGGTCAGTCCGGGAGATCCAGATTGGTGAAGAGGTAATTAACTTGTCCTCCCTTCCATCACTGACACCTGCAGCAGTGACATCTCCCTAAATAAATGCCAGACTGCAGGGTCACCAGTTTAATATTTTGTTGATATATTGATGCTAGTTTCTATCACATAGCTATCAAAGAGAAGATGATAAATAGAATCATCTCTTCACACTGGCTGGGCCCCATAATCATTACATCTCATAAATCACAGGCAGCCTTGATAAATTCTTGTTCCTCCATTCCTCCTTTAGGCACTTAATTTTGTTTGTATTTGAACGCCTTTACCCTGATGGAAATGCATGATATTTCTGGGACGATTGCAACGCTCACTAAGTCATCACAACAATAAGAGTTTGTCAGGCTGCCACCACACTGTAGCAGTAAACCTTTCGTTGGCAGTGAAAGTAGCAAGACAGGATTTGTTTGCTTGTCAGTTTCATTAAAAATGACTTGGAGAAATCCCGTTCAAAGTGATTTATGTGTTCTGATGTGAGGAATTCTCAACTTGTTTTTTAGTTGCCATTTGTACTACTTTTAAAATCAGTTGTGATGGCTGAAATATTTCCAGGTAAACAAATATCACACCGACTTGGTGTTGAATTTGCTGAGTAGGGCCATTATCTTGCAAAGACTGATACATGTGCATAACTTTAAGTACACGAGTAGCCCCTCTAAGATCACAATACTTACCAGTGTAAGTCTTTGTAGAACTAGGGCCTATCTTCAATCCAATGCATTTATGTGTCTCAGTCTTTGGGGATCTGAAGGGCATATAGATTCGACATTTACAACTTTGCAATATCTGATGTTCTATCGTCTTAATGCTATTTTTTTGTTTTTTTAAAATCATCTACCTCTAAACAACGATGCAATGGAGATAAGTAAAGGGTGAAAATCCTTCATAGCCATAATAATAAGATTCTTTAGGAAAATCAAGGAAAACATCTTTGCAGTACATACTTTTTTTGCCAGGAACACTCTCTCAGGATTCAGTGTGTTTTTCTGCAGTTATCAACTGCAAACTTCACTCTGCCTAAAATTCTTATTCAGGCCAGAAATGTATATACTTATTTTTCTTCCTTTTTTTTTTTTTTTAACTACATGCCCTTCTTACCAATTTACTGAAGTGAGTTATTTATTACAAAAAAGAGTGGAATAAACTTTAACGAGGTCTCCACAGTATCCAAGAACAGATCCTAAACTCTGAAGCTACTTCATTTTTCTCCATGCTTGGATTTTTTTCCAGTTGAATTTCACCAAACATGAACGTCACTCAGTATAGCACAATGATGGGCCTAATACGAGAACATGAATAGAATTCTGATTTCCTGATTTGTAAGACCAGTGCACTAACGCTACTATGACTTTGACCTAAGAAGCTGTGACACACCAAGTCTAAATTTGGAAGTGAATGCATCACTTATGGAAGCCTCTGGCTGAAAATCAGTGGTGAGATAAGTATGGTGTTTATTAGTCACTGGTTGTAAGCTGCTCAGAAAACAGATGTAATTTGCAGTGACTTTGGCAGCCGCAGGACCTTAAAAATGAATGCAACTTTCACATGTGGGAGCAAATATTCAAAAACTCTCAGCTCCCATTTAGGCATTGAAATAAAGGCTAGATTTTCAAAATAGATCAGCTCAATATGTTGAGCTATTTTCAGTTTCTTGATCCAGAGGCAATCCTGGCAATTAGAGGCTGATCCAGTGGATATAGTGTACTTGGACTTTCAGAAAACCTTTGACAAGGTCCCTCACTGAAGTCTCTGAAGCAAACTAAGCAGTCATGGAATAAGAGGGAAAGTCCTCTCATGGATCAGGAACTGGTTAAAAGATAGGAAAAAGGTTTTTTCAGAATGGAGAGAGGTAAATAGTAGTGTTCCCCAGGGGTCTTTACTAGGACCAGTGCTGTTCAACATATTCATAAATGATCTGGAAAAATGGGTAAACAGTGAGGTGTCAAAGTTTCAGATGATATAAAATTGCTCAAGATAGTTAAGTTCAAAGCAGAGTGCGAAAAGTTACAATGAAATCTCACAAAACTGGGTGACTGGGCAACAAAATGGCAGATGAAATTCCATGTTGATAATTGCAAAGTAATGCATATTGGAAAATATAATCCCAAATATCATAATGCCAGTATATAAATCCATGGTATACCCACAGCTTGATTACTGCCTGCAGTTCTGGTCACCCCGTCTCAAAAAAGATACTTTAGAAATGGAAAAGGTACAGAGAAGAGTAACACAAATGATTAGGGTATGGAACAGCTGCCAGATGAGGAGAGAATAAAAACCTTGGGACTGTTCAGCATGGCAAAGAGACGACTAAGGGGGGATCTGATAGAGGTCTATGAAATCATGAGTGGTGTGGAGAAAGTCAATAAGGAAGCGTTATCGAACCTGTCACATAACACTAGAACTATGGGTCACCCAATGAAATTAATTGTCATGAGGTCTGAAACAAAAGGAAGCATTTCTTCATACAACGCACAGTCAACCTGTGAAACTTGTTGCCAGGGATGTTGTAAAGGCCAAAACTATAACTTGGTTCAAAAAATAATTGGATAAATTTATGCAGGATAGGTCCATCAATGACTATTAGCCAAGATGATCAGATATGCAACCCCACCCCGAAGCCTCTTACTGCCAGATGCTGGGACTGGACAACAGGGGATGGATCACTTGATAAATGTCCTGTTTTGCTCATTCCCTTTGACGCATCTGACATTGGCCACTATTGGAAGACAGGATACTGGGCTAGATGGGCCATCGGTCTGACCCAGGATGGCGTTCTTATGTTCTGTGCTTGTTTTGATGCCTAAATAGGAGCTGAGTTCTTTTAAAAATCTGGCCTGAAGAGGGCAGATGTTGTGGGATAGAGAAAAAGCAACTAACATTGAGGGTTTGTGGTAATACAGGTAACCCTTCATTTAACCCAAAAATAGTGGATTGAGTTACATGCCAGTTAATTATGCATTCATGTATGTTAGTGGAAAAAATGGATATAAATGATAAAGTGATATTTGGTATGAATATATCAAATGCATATCATTTACACTTGGAGCGGGAAAAAGGAAAAGAAAAATAATCTATTAGAAGGGGGTAAGGAAAGGTAGGGGGTTCTGCATTATTTTGTGTCCTCATGTCAGTTGGTTTTCCTATTATATCTCTGCCTCTTTCGACCTTCTCTCTGGTATAAGTGAGATCAGAATCTGATCCGATGGGGCAGTACAACATGCAAGTCAGGGCAGAATCTGGCCCTGTATCAGTATAAAAACAGTGCTTCCAAAATGGATTTAAGGTTAAGTATAAGGTGTTGTTTCAAGTCATGTAGCAACAAGAAAGTTCAAAGAATTTTAAGGATTAGAAAGCCATTTATAGGCAGAATGTGGCACCTTAGGTAATGGCAAATAAAAGTCTGAGTAATCAATTACACTTATTGGGGAAAAAGAATCACAGTAGTGACTCAAAGCCAGGCTATAAAAAGAGCACTCTTGTGTAGTTATCCATACAGGAACAAACTCGATGGGAATTCCAGACCCTTGCCAGGGCAATACGAAGCACTAGAATTTTATATTTTCATTAGACCAGTGAGAAATAAAAATAATGTTGCACTTCTATAGCACCTTCCAACTGAGGATCTCAAAGCAATTTACAGTCATCAGTGATTTATGATCCCCATTTTACCAGTGAGGAAATGGAGACATAGGGTATGTCAACACACCTGCTGGGAGTGAGTCTTGCAGCCCGGGTTGACAGACTTGTGCTAGTGGGACTCACGCTAGGATGCTAAAAATAGGAATGTGGACCTTCCAGCTCAGTCTGAAGATAGAACTCTGCAGCCTATTGATAGGGGTGGGCTTCAGAGCCCAAGTGGCAGCTCAAGCCCAAATGTCAAAACAATGTGTACACAGCTATTTTCAGTATGCTAGCCCGAGCCCTGCTCGTGTAAGTCAGTCAGGCCAGGCTGCAAGACTCACTCTTTGCAGCTGTGTAAATGTATCCAGAGAGGTTAAGTCACTGGTCACTGGTTTTAGACACTGCTGTTGTGCTCATCTCAGTATCATATAAAGTGGAAGGCCCAGTGTAGCTCTAGTGGAGCAGCTATAACTGAGATCAGAATCAGGCCTAGATTAGGTTCTAAAGCGCTTATCATTTGAATTGGATGATATTGATCAGGTCAGTGATAAACATATATGGTCCATCTAAAAATGGTGCAGCTTTCTTTTTCCCTGCCAGTTTTGAGCAAACTGGAGCGGTTTGATGGTTTTATTCTCTCATCCACTGGGAATTTGTTGGTTTGCATGTTTTTGATGTGAAACCATGTGACACTAGTTTTGATTTCATTTTGCGTTGAACTTTGGGGTTCTTTCAAACCTCAAAACCAAGGTGAATCTCAGGAGCTGTGAAACTGGGCAGGTTAAAACAGAAAAAAATGTTTGCACAAATCCCCGTAGAGAGAAACTGCTGAGTCTGAGGTGACTCTGAATTTGATGAAAATGTAATCACTCTTAACATCACATACAAAATATCCTGGTAATAAATGCATCTTGTTTATGAAGAATTTAATATAGATTACCCCAAGAATTCAAAAATCACAAATCAGGCCACCAGCAACTCAAGAGATTAGTTTAAAATCATCAGACTTAAAAATAATAATAAATATGGGGATCTTTTTCTTTGCCTTCTGGGGTATGTGCCATTAAGGATTCACATTTACAAGCTTTTCTCCACAACCACATATGCTAAAATCTTACTGTTTTTTAGATTAGAAACTGAGATTCTCATATAATCACCTGTTTCTAAGCCCTGGGGCATTAGGGAAAAATGAAATTTCACAAGGCTAATAATAAAATTGCAAGAGTTAGCAACATGGAGAATTATTTGGTTGTTATGTTTTGTTTAGGAAACCAAACGTTCCATAGTGGGCTCTGATCTCAGTTATGTCAGTTTTACACTTGTGAAGTTCTATGGAATCAGTGCACAAACATCCTCTGCTCTCCCAGGTTCCTGCCAGTGCACACTCCATCAAGTGCTCAGAGGGGCAGCTCCTATTTCTATACTGACATAACTGGTACACCTAGGCCTTGTCTGCACTACACAATTAAGACAATCTGTGTTAAGCTGACATACTGCCGCCACAGTAATTAGTGCGGTATTTCATGTCCACACTACCCTCCTTCTGCTGGTGTTGGCATCCTCACCAGGAGCACTTGCACCAACTTAAGGGGAGCAGTGTGGGGGGCTGAGAGCCTGGGCTCTCAGTTCAGCGTGGAACTTCCAACTGGTGGCACAGCCCAACTCAGCACCAGGCAACTGGGCTCGGAGCTCAGTGTGGTGCTGACGGGTGATGTAAGTAATGCCGTGTCTACACAGACACTGCATTGCCCTAAGTCAGAGGTGGGCAAACTATGGCCCGCGGGACCATCCTGCCTGGCCCCTGAGATCTTGGCCCAGGAGGCTAGCTCCCAGCCCCTCTCCTGCTGTCCCCCATCCCCCACAGCTGTGCCGCCCCGGGGGCAATGCTCTGGGTGGCAGGGCTGTACGCTCATGCAGGGAAGCGCGGCAGCGTGTCTGGCTCTGGCTGGGCAGCACAGCAGCCAGACATGCTGCTCTGAGCAGCATGGTAAGGGGGCCGGGGGGGTTGGATAAGGGGCAGGGAGTCCCTGGGGGCAGTCAGGTAACAGGGAGCAGGGGATGGTTGGATGGGGCGGAGGTTCTGGGGGGCAGTCAGGGGACAGGGAGCGGGGGGAGTTAGATAGGGGGAGGAGTTGGTTAGGGGTGGGGGTTCCGGGAGGGGGTGGTCAGGGGACAAGGAGAGGGGGGGTTGGATGGGTGGGGAGTTCTAAGGGGGGCAGTCGGGGGCGGATAGTGGGCAGGGGCCAGGCTGTTTGGGGAGGCACAGACTTCCTGACCCTCCATACAGTTTCGCACCCTGATATGGCCCTCAAGTCAAAAGGTTTGCCCACCCCTGCCCTAAGTATATCTCCCTAAGCACTACGCCTCTCATGGTGGTTGAGTTATTAAGACGGAGTAGGTTTCAGAGTAACAGCCGTGTTAGTCTGTATTCGCAAAAAGAAAAGGAGGACTTGTGGCACATTAGAGACTAACCAATTTATTTGAGCATGAGCTTTCGTGAGCTACAGCTCACTTACATCAGCAGGAGCAACGCTGTAGTGTAGACCTGGCCCTAGTAACAGAAATCTAGAGCAAAAAGAAAAGGAGGACTTGTGGCACCTTAGAAACTAACAAATTTATTTGAGCATAAGCTTTCATGAGCTACAGCTCACTTCATATAGAGAATACGAATAGAACGATAAATATTTACACACACATTAAAAATCAGTACCAAATATAGAATTTTGCAATTTAAAGCAATTTCTACAACAACATTTATTCCAGAATCCTCACACTTTGGGCTTGTCAACACAGATATTTAGTTGGTGGCAAGCTAGAGTGTGAATCTACCCTATGTTAGCTTGCCGTGCACCAACTGTCCATGTGCACCCTGCTGACGTTAATTAACAGTTCATTAATGCACTTTGTTCTGGTCCCCTTTCAAAGAGGACTAGATCAAAGTGCATTGATAAACAGTTAATGTGTATCAGCAGGGTGTACATGAACAGTTGTGCCATAGCTTCACACCACAGCTTGCTGCAAACTAAATATTTGTGTAGTCAAGTCCTTAGAGTTTTAAGTGGCAGATATGGAATTCCTAGGCTCCTTGGAAACATAGGTTTGAATCCCAGCAGGGTCAGTTCAATGTCAGTGTCCTCACAGAGGCCAACATCTTCAGTGTTGAGCCCCTGATTATCCAGCACCAGCTGAGGTGGGGCAGGCACTGTGTGTGCATGCCTGATGTACGCTTACCAAAAAAACTACTGTAGGCCCGACTCACCAAAGGAGAAAGGAAACGAGGAGGCCAAAAGAAACACTTTAAAGACACCCTCAAGATAAAGATCAAGAGATGGGGCATCAACACTGCACACTGGGAGACAGCAGCCCAGGATAGGGATGACTGGTGAAGACTTGTCAGAGAGGGAACGTCCACTTTTGTGGAAAATCGCCTTGCCCTGGTCGCAGAAAAATGCCAGAAAAGAAAGGAAAGACAACTGTCATGCAGCAATCATGGCCCAACCCTGTCTTCCAACACCACCTGCAATGTCTGTCAACAAACCTGTGGCTAAAGGATCAGAATCCTCAGTCACAAAAGGGCCCATGAAAAATAAAACCCGTGAAAGAGATTCTCCTCCTCCTCAAGGGATCGCTGACAACCTTTCTGATGAGGATGATCAATTGGGTTGCATACAGTATGTGAGGTCCTTTTGGATATGACATTAAAAACCAGTGTCTGGCCTGTGCCCCAAGTTCTACTCTCTTATGTACCCATCCAATGTATTGAAGACATTTACAGAAAAAATCCCTTTGGCGGAAATGGAGCCATGTGGAAGAACCTCCTCCAGTTTTGGAACTTGGAGTTTGTATTTCATTCCCTTGTGAATCTTGGTCCTAGTAGAACTCTTTTACCTTCCCCTTATGGCCTTTCTCCCCTATTGTTTTCCTCATCTCCTTTCCCTGTGTTGGGCTGAGCTGTAAGGGCACACAGCTTCACCTGGGGTGTAACTAGCAGCACAGTGAAACTGACTGAAATCCTGATGTTTGAAATGCTGGAGATGAGCACCTCTGAGAACAGGATCTGGCATATGCAGAGCAGAGCAGCAGAGTGAAAGAAGCAGAGGTGAAGAGAAAACAAACGAGGGCTGGGAGCAACTTCAGATCTCCCTCTGCTGAAGCAGGAGAGAGAGGATCTCCTACTGCTCTCTTGACCCTAATTTGTGCCAGATTTCAGAGCATAATTGAGTCTAATAAGAGGAAGAAGGAAACGATGGAAGTCAGCTGTGGAAATTGCAGTCTGTGTGTCTCTAATGATAACTTAGGATACAGGAGTCTCTCAAATTTGCTTCCAGTCACTCATACCCAATTATAAGACCTTCCTCCTTCTCCTGCTCAGATAATGTCAGTCTTAGCATTGATTTTCCTGGTTTTTGTTACCTTAGGACAGGCCCTAAGCATTATGTAAAGTTTTTTTTCTTTTTAATTTCATTTTTGAAAGAAAGAAAATACAGGCTAAATATGGGGTGTGGGGAAAAGAGATTAGAACATAGAAATCATTTCCTTGGAGATTAAAGTGGCTCCTTCAGGGATAAGCTGGACTATCAAATTCATATATATTCAGGAACATTTTTCAAACACGCAGAGAAACCTGCTCTGAAGATGGCGTCCAATGTGCCCCTGTCTTAAGTAACAACTTTAAAGTAGCTGCAGGGTTTCCATTGTAATTTTGTCTGACCTACTATTAGAGAACAATTCTGGTACACAACCAATTTGGGTGGTTGGTTGCTTGTCTATGCTAAGTATACTTTAGAAATTCTTATAACTGGTCCACAGTATGTACAGATTTTCAACCAGAATATCTGTTGTTTAAAACATGTCTTTATAGTATTAACACCCGTTAACGGGTATTTGTTACAGTGCAGTTTTTAAATGAAATTAAATTATGGGACCTGGGGCCCAGATCCTCAAAGGGATCATTGGGTGCAGTTGGATGCAGTAAAGCTTTGGTCAACTGAATTAATGGTGTAATTAATACTGTACATCCTACACACAAAATACTATTAAAGGAATATTTGATGAGTGTAAATATTTCATAATTATGTACAAGTTAAACGAGCTTTGCATCTAATGAACAGATCCAAAATTAAAACAAGTGTAAGAGACAGACTTTAATAAAGAGCTTCTGTGTATAACTGATTAAATGATTAGTACACACTTAGTCACTGGGAGGGTGGTCATGTTTTTGAACATTACATTTACATTTTCCCGTTCAATCTGGCAACAACAAAATATTCCGCTCACTTAGGGCTCAATGCAGCTCCCACTGAAATGAATGGAAACATGCCCAATGATTTCAATGGGAGCTGGATCAGACCGTTTAACTGCAAAAAAAAAAAAAATCAAGGGGTTGTAAATTTCCACATCGTAGGGATTATTAATCATGTGTTGCCTTTCACTTCTTGGTCATAAGTTCAAATTCAGAGCAGGTTGTTAGTGACTGTTATCATCTGATAGCCGTTTAGTAGCCTAGAAGAAATAGCTTTCAGTTTAGTTCCTCTTATGAAGTTTCCTGCATCATACTTGGTACTCTTATCAGGAGCACAGACAGAAAGGAAACAAGGATTGAACAGGTCTGGAGACTGGAAATGGGCAAAGTGGGGGTTTGTTCACTCTCTGTTAGATCTAGGCTGTGGTTTGTATTCAGGTTTGAGACTCAACCACCTCTAATGCTTAGATTCAGCAGTGTTGAAAGCTTATGACCTTTTCTCTCAATATTTTGGCCCTGAATGGAGGAATCACACATGAATGTTCCCACAAGATTTCTGCTATCTTGGACCATGTTTTAGCCAGATTAGGTCTCTTCTGGTTTTGGATATAACCTAAACCTAAAATCATAGGAAGGGGATCAGATCCAGTGATTCAAATCCAACTCCCACCAAGATTTAGGGGAAGGTGATTCAGATTTGAGCTTCTGGGTCTTTATTTAATGGAGGCTGATACACATTCGCACCTTTTCCCAGTTAGGACTGAGGCTTATGGGTAGCTCAGTGTGGAGAAACATGCTCGTGAAGTATACTTGATCTGATCTGAGCTGAGAGTCATAATCTGCTTTCTGGTTTCCTCTTTGCTCTAAGGGGCTAATACCTGGTGCCAGGTCTACACCTGGTGCATCATATTTCCACCCTGTTAAGATTGCAGTCAGGCACTCAGAATTTTGGAAATGCCAGAGTAAAAGTTGCTTGGGCATCCTCAATTTGATCCCTTTATGTGTATGCCTTATGATACACTCTTTAATTACACAACTACAGACTATCCCCTGCCCCTCTCCTGCCCCCCCAACCTGTGGAAATTTAGGATGCTTGACTTTGCAACCTTAACAATGTTATTTAACATAGTTATTCTATGTTAATATGTGTAATAAATATGAAATTATATTCATAATAACAAATGAACAAAGTAGAGGCATTATGCTTGCTTGTTATTTGTTTGTTTACTCACACTACCCAGTAACTTGCAAAACTCAGTAACTGACAATTGGGTCTCCCAGTCATTAGTGAAAATTGGTAAGGTTTCCCTGTCATTTCTGTTTGAATGCAGTCTCATGATTTAACTAGGAGCCATGCAAAAACGTCTCCCTGTTAGTTGAAGTATCTAGGGTCAAGATGTAGTAATGTGACCTGGTGTCTAGTTCTGCCCTTTTTGGAGTACTTCAGTGGTCATTGGGTATCCTGACATATTACTGTGGCTCTTTGGCAATGTACATTGGTAAATTCTGGCTCCTTCTCAGGCTCAGGTTGGCCACCCCTGATATAAAGCATTATATAAATGCCATGATTATGGCCCTTCAAAATTTCTTCTGGCTGATGTGGAATTTTTTTGTTTGTTTGTTTTCTGTTGTTTTTTTAACAAGGAATTCGCTGTTATTCACTGGAATTTACCTGAATGGCATTAGGGTTTTTAAAGGGCTAGAAATGCAGGTATTATTATTTAGTTTCAATTGGGGTTGTTGTGTATCTTCTTGCAAGTACTTGGGAATATTTTTAGCAAGTCTAGATAGGAGGGTCTTATGTTTTTTCAGTCACAACAAAACAGCACTTAAATATTCCAATGATTGGTATTATAGACATACTTAAAATAGTGAGATAGGATTGAAATAAAACTAACCTGGTTGACATATATAGAATAGAATGTATATTCTCAAATAAAAGTGGTATCCTTAAGTCAAAATATTTTTAGACACTTGGATGGTGCTGGAGTCCAGGATTACAGTCAGAGTTAGTCAGAAAATGGAATTTCCATCCCATAGGAAATTTGGATACTTCAACATTTGCTTTCATCTCAAAATCAGGACAAAAAGTTGAAGAATTAAAAGTTTTCTCAAAATTAAAAGTTCGAAAAATGCTTTGAAATGGCAGTGTTAACATGCAAAAAGTATTTAGATTTTCTCAGTGGGATGTATCCATTTATATGAAATCAGATTTTGTGACTGGGACGTATTTTGGTAATGTTTTTTTTCAACCAGCTCTACTTATATACTGAATTGATGTTTAAGTATAAGAGTTCTGTTTTTTCTGTTTGTTTCACATAGCTCACTATCAGCTATATTGAATCACTGATGCCCAGCAGTGAGCGTCAAAAACATCTGAAACGCCAGTATTGCTTTGAATGCAACTGTCTTCTGTGCCAGACACAAGAAAAGGTAAGTTGAGTAAAATCTCTGGCCACTGAAATATAATTTCCCAAGGCCTGTGACCAATTGCCTTCTCGATTTGTAGGAACTTATCTTTTGTTACTTGTACTGCCAGAATCCAGAACCAAATGGCCTTTGCCCTCAGTGCTGTTGATGCTCCTGTGAAAGACAAGTGTAAATGAAAGAAAAGCAGGCCAAATAATCTACCTGATGAGCAGCCTTACTTGCTAAAATGTGTAATGCCTATTGAACCAGAATTTGTTTTCAGTCCTAAATATTGTAGGTCAGACCAGTTTGAGTTTCAGGGACTTCTGAACTTGAGGGTTAATGTGACTTTGAGCCATTATTTCAAAAGGAAAATCATTGCTCTTAACTGAAAACAGTTGTATGATTTTAGGAAAAACTATGTCCATCCACACTAGCTCTAAAACTAAACCAATTTTGAAAAATATATACAACAGTAAAATCTTGAGATATACTGATCACCTGCTGCACCCACTGGAGGCAGAATTTGCTCCAGTGTTGTGAAACTCTATTCCCAGCTCACTCCGCTCCTCTGCACTCTGCATGAAAGTTCCATTAAGAAGATAGGAAGTTGTTTGTGGAGCATTGGGTCACTAAGCTGTAACAGCATTAGAACTGTGTTCAAGACTGCTCCCTAGCAGGGCACAAACAGGCCCCTGTAGTTTGGTTCAAGCATGGTTTAATAGCTGTACAGTGTGAACACAAACTGGGTTAGCTACTTTTCAAAACACGTTGTGAGATCCTGTGGAATACACAGAATTAGTCTGTCTCTGTAGCAGTGTGTATTTGTTCCTCAAACTAAATGTAGAATTTTTTTTTAAAATTGATAATGTCAGCTCTGGGTCCCTCGCTTAATGTAGCTGTGCCTTGCCAACAGACCACAGAGGTGCATGACATAAAGTGATGCAAACATGCTTCTAAGGAACGAGATGATATAATGTGTGATCCAAGATGTAATTTCTACTCCAAAGAACAGAGAGAGAAATTCAGAATTTCCATTTCAGTTATGTACTGCCTCTGGATACTCGGTGTGAGGGAGGGTAGGGGTGCTGGTGAGTACAATGCCCCTAAAAGCATGCCAAGTCCTTGAAAAGTCTAACAAATCCTATGGAACTGCAGCCAGCATTTCAAAGAAAAGGGATCATAGCAGAATTATTTGCACACTAAGGGCCGTAAACTGCTTTCTGTTCATGCGGAGAACTCTTTGATATCAGTGGGAGTTTGGCATGTGAAGTGATGTCAATGTATAGCTGTAATGTTGGTCTAATATTGTAAACAGGAGAATAAAGGGAAGCAGCTGGGTTTCTGCCTGCTTTTTTAACTGTTTTCTTGAGTCCCATAGCATCTGAGGATTGTTTGGGTGCGCTGCATCCAACACATTCATCTCAGTATGGGTACAGCCACATTTAAGAAAGTTGAGCATCCAAATTCTACCTAAAAATCAAATAGGGGTCTTTTAACAGAGGCTGTGAAGTAGCACAGTAGCGATATTATTGTGAGGAGTGCTCAGCATGTTGAAAAATGGTGAGTGAGTTAAGAAGTAAGATCTGTGGAATATGCTGTACCACAAGAGCCCATGTATCACACCCACTAAATCTTAAGAGGAGTTGCGTGTACTCACCTTGATGAAAATAATAAAGTGCTGTAAATGCCCTTCAGACAGTGATAAAGTCTCTCTCTTTCCCTTAATCTTTTTTAGAGTGAGACTTCTAGGAGAAAATTAATTTTGTGTAATGGCAAATTTCCCAGGGGAAATGTTATTGCAAAATATTTTGGAAGGCTTGTTCTGGCAGCATTCTGAAATCCCCCAATGTTTCTGTATTACTACAATGTAAAGACCAAAGGCCCAGCCCTGAGAGATGCTAAGAGCCTCATGCCAACTTCTGGGTGGTCTCAATTCCCATTGACTTCTGTGGGAATTGAGGGCATGCCATTCATTGTCTATTAGGAAGACATCTTCCTATTGGGATCAGGTCTAACACCTTTCGATGTGTCCTGCTGTAGTCCCATGGTTAATATCTGTATCTCTTTTGAACACTGTTGGTAAATTGTGCTGACTTAGTAATTGTGATTTCACTTTTCTATTACTGCCACTCAATAGAACCTGGATTTCAGCCCCCAGTCATTTTTATCCATGAACTACATGTCAGATTCAAACTCTTTCTTACAATGACAATAGTTTTATTGTGTTCTTTTAGCCATCTTCTCCTCCTTTGGGATACATTATAGTTAGATAGATAGATATATATTGATATATATTTTCTGATTCTTAGAAAATCAAGTGGTAACCAATTTTCCATCACCTCTGTTTTCTAATTATATATGAATTCAGAGAATGATTGCATTAGCCAGTTGCTCCATTGCTTTTTGGTGTGTCACTCGTGTAAGCATTATCTAAAGTTTCTGGTGAAAATAGTTTTCTTGAACACAGTAGTTATTCTTTAGTCATAACTCACCATCATGAGTTGTGGATTCAGGGTGACTAACCGATCAAAACTGCAAGGTACATTACAGACAGTACTAGTAACATCTCTGAAGATTATTAAATATAACCATGAAGGAACACATGCTTTGTGAGAGAAAGATTTTATAAATATATTTGTCTGTGTAGGAAACTTGGAAGCCTCTGTCCTCCGTGTTACTCTTGTATTTCTTGCTATTGGTAAGCCAGGAGATATGCTAACACTCCAGTGTTAGCCATGAAGGAACTGGAAGTGTCAGGCCTCTTTATTCTAGAGGCAGTCATTTTCAAATTCTAGAATGGTTGGATACGTGTGCTGAAAAGTGCTGCAATCTGTAGTACAGTGTGCGTTCTCCCTGTGAAGCTCAAGAGTGTCACCTCTAGAATGCCCCTGCTATCCCCCAGCTTTTGTGGGGGTTGTCCCAAAAGTCTTCACAAGCCCAAATCTCCAGCAAGAAAACATGCTACTGCTGTGCCTCTGGGACAGCAAGGGTGACAAGCTCTTTACAGTCCTGTATGGTGATAACAAATACCAACAGTAAATTACCATATTGCTGGCGAACAGAAGGATTTCCCTGTAAATACAGTGGCATAGTCCAAGACAGTATTATTGCATTTTAGCTTGTAAAATTTCATTATGAATAAAAATGCAAATCCCAAGTAGCTGAGGAATGCTTTGTTATGTCTTGAGATAAGTCCTTAAATGTTTCTTCCATTGTAATTATCACCCTGAAAAAGCTACAGCATCTCCTTTATATAGAATTTTTAGTTCATTAGCACTTTAGGGACCCAGCATTGCAAGGCGCTGAGCACTCCTGGGAGGTGCTGAGCACTCGCTGCTTGCGTTTGAGTCAGTGGGTGTGGAGGATACACTCACAGGAGGCACCCAACAACTTACTGTAAAACCATGGGTGAAATCCCCACTGAACTCAATGGGAGTTTTACCATTCTTTTCAATGGGGCCAGGATTTTACCTGGTACTTTTTTATGACACTTTACTTTCAGAGAAGCTAATGCTAGGAGGTGCTCAGAACCTTTCGGGAGGTTCAAATTGAAGTTTGTGTATTGAGAGTACTCAACACTTGGCAAAAGCTGTCCTTTATGGGGGAAAATCATGTTGTTTCTTTTGTATGTTAAAAGATGCTGTATTTCTAGTCGGTTTAGTAGACCGGTGGATTGGGCAGAGGACTGGTAGTCAGGTGACCTGGATTCTGTTTACAACTCCAGTACTGACTTGCTAGGTGACCCTGGACAATTTACTTAGTTCAAATGTGGCCTCAGTTTCTCCTTGACACCATGGGCCTGATTTCCATAATTGCTGAGGAGCCACCACTCCAGCCGAAGTTGATAGAAGCTTTGTGTGCTCAGTACTTCTGAAAGTCAAACCCAAGGTGTCTTTAATTGGGCGTCCAGAATTCTGCAGATTTTGTCCTTAACCTCTTTTTGCCTCAGTTTCCTCACTACTGAAATGGAGATGGTGATTCTTAATCACCTATATAAAACACTCTGACATCTGCAGGAGAAAACAGACTATATGCATATAAGATAATGATTCCCTTACAAACTCAGCATATGGATGCTGCTCCAAAATGTATGACTTATGGTGTTTTCTCCTGTTCTACATATGGGAAAATCCTGCAGTTTCTGAGGTCCCTGTGTTGTAAATGTTGGGTTTTTTAATGGCACCCACTCCATTGTAAGGCATTATTATTTATTAGTTCTTCTATCCTTTTTCCCATCTATATGGGGTTGGATCTTCTTCCCCATTCCAGTCTGTCTTGAAGCAGTACCTTGGAAAGTATCTGCAGCTATTATTATTTATTAGTTGTATGACTTAATTATGTATTTTACGTAGTGCCTATTGTAGTGTGGTATCTTAGAGTTCTAATAAAAATTGAAACAAACATATTTTCTCTCAGGGACAGCCATCTGAAATGAATAAATGGATTAGCCTGCAGTCATTAGACTACAACAGAATTACTCCAGATATACATTGGTATAATAGACCTCAGAATCTAACCACTGTGTATACTAGATTTATATACACACAGGGCCAGATCCTGCCCCTCCATTGTATCTGGGGAACTCCACTGAATTCAGTTGGGTCATAAGGGTGCAAGTCAGGACAGCATTTGGTCCATAATATACATACACACATGTATGAGGTAGTGGTATCCATGTGATAAATTGCAGGGCTATATGATTAATTCTGACTCCACAGAATCATGTGATTGAAGTGCACCGTTGACTTCCTCAACTATCCATCTCTGCCAGGTCTATTTCTAAGGTGCCAGGCCTCTGAACAACTTCACACAGCTGCTATTTTAATATATATATCAATCAGGAAACCACAGAATATTTGTTTATTTTCCATCAAATGGGGTATTTTCCCCAAAATTGCATAGAACAGCAATATTCCACCAGTGTCATTGTCCAATGTCTCATGGCTCTTCATGACTAGATAAGGGAACTTCATACAGCTTAGAAGAGGAGGCTTCCAGTTTTCCAATGGCATAATCCTCCTTAACAGTCCCCTAACCATGGTTGGTGAGCTCTGTTGTTCACCTACAAAGGGCTTCCATTATCTAGGCCTTAGACTGGAAGATATTCATGTCAGAGTCTGTCTCTTCATATATTTTTATACAGCACCAAGTGTAATGCTGCCCTGATCCTAGCTGGGGCTGCTGCACATCAGTATGTATTAACAGTTGTCTAACTAACTATAAATACATATGCATGTAAAGACCACACACCACTGTCCTATCACATTCGGTAATGACTGTTAGCCTAGCTCACTACCTAGACATTGGATGTTTGAAAATGGAAAATTAACATAGTCTCATTGTAAGATCAACAAAAGTAAAATTTAGATTCTTCTTTAGAAAGTTGGGTTACCACCAAATTTAATGGCATGGGTCACAACTCTAACTGATAAAAATAATCAATTTTGATCTACACTGAAGGGCAGGTTAGTAAATGTAATAAGAAAACATTCAGAAAACTTGCTCACAGGATGCTTGCTGACTGTCAGTAGCTAAGGTATTACTATTGTAATGTCTTCAATTCATTGTACCTCTGACAGGTTTATACATTATTATCTGTTGCAGACATTTAAAGATCAATCTTCAGTATGATTCGGAAACTGTTCTTTCCTAGAAGCTGAACTCTTGGCAGCGTTTTACCATTCCAGCACACGAAAGTCCCTAACATCAGTTATAATTAAAGATGGGATTACAGCGTTGACAAACATTTTAAATGAGGGACTGTTTTTTTCCATTGTCATAATCCAAGGTATTGTTAATGTTCTACATTTTCAGCCAAGGATTTCAGAGAGATTTGTGTTTACTGAATCTCTTTGCTATGAGTTGTCCTTCTAATTGGGAGCCAAGATTTAATGTTTTAGCCTAGTTTGTTTTTTGAAATCCTTTATTTAGTAGTAGGTGCTGTCAAGGTCAGAAGCAATGAACTTGAATTTGAATCCCCAGTCATTTTTCCATTTGGCCAGCATTTGAAAGTTGCCAGAGCTAATTAAAATGTAATGGCATAAGTGTTTTATTTGTTTACTCATTTTATTGTTTTCCTTTAGTACTCTTTCACTCAGGTACTCTTAAAATTGGGTCTCCTGCACAATGGCCAATCCATCTGCATCTGAGCTAGAATATCCCTTGCAAATGTTTAATTGGGATTGTATTTCCATACATTTTCTCCCTGTTACTATAGAGACGTTGCATGGAATCAGGGCCCATGGGCGTTTTGACATTGACTTCAGTGGGGCCAGGATTTCATCTATTATTTAAAACACACAAAGGCATATTCCACCTATTATATAATTGCTGTTGTTGAATGTTCATCACTGGTGGATTGTCATGCAAAGACTTTGCAGTAGCAACACTAGATTGCTGGTACTCTACAAAATATAGGGAAAGATGCCATCCCTCCCTCATGAAGCATATATTCCAGATAAACCCAAATGATACAGTATAATGCAGTGGTGGTCAACCTGCAGCCCGCAGGCCACATGCAGCCAATCAGGGTAATCTACTGGCAGGCCGCGTGACAGTTTGTTTACATCAACCATCCACAGGTACAGCCGCCTGCAGCTACAGGTGGCCATGGTTTGCCATTCCTGGCCAATGGGAGCTGTAGGCTACGTGCGGGCCGCAGGTTGCCCACCACTGATATAACGTATCGTGAGGTTTCTTTTTGAATTGCTAACTGTGTTGCTGCTGCCTTCCAGAAGTCAGTGTCCAGACTTTCCAGGAGACGTTCTATCCTGATCGATATTTTCAGGTTTACTTATTTATTTTGCAT
The DNA here is from genome assembly GCF_965140285.1 of Lepidochelys kempii. Taxonomy (NCBI): domain Eukaryota; kingdom Metazoa; phylum Chordata; order Testudines; family Cheloniidae; genus Lepidochelys; species Lepidochelys kempii. The sequence goes on along the minus strand of NC_136382.1, from coordinate 142,585,940 downwards.
TTATATATATTTGGACTTAGCATGTTCTCCAGGCACAATATTAAAGGTGAAATCTCAAAATCATCCCAAAATATATTGGGGGTGGGGGACAGGCGCATGAAACAAACTGGGACCCAAAGGAGGAAGATCTGTGGCTCTTTGCAAGATTCTGTGAGCGTTGCTGCTAGTGGTATGGTCAAAGACACAAGACTAGTCAAAACTATCCAGTTCCAGAAGATATAACAGATAACTGTTTGTTTCTCTTCTTCCTTTTACAAGTCTGGGAGGGAGAGAGGTCTGCTGGAGCTATGAATTTTGCAAGGGGAAAAAGAGAGCCATTTATTTAGCTGATCTCAAGATGCCACTTCAGATCAGCTAAAGATCACCCCAGAATTTGAAACACAATATCCCAAATTTTGTCCTGGGGATCAACACTTCAATATTCCACCCATCTCTTCAGTCTGACATTAGCCTCAAGATGTTAACAGAAGTAATCACAAGTTACTGAAACATATCACTGGTTCCTTATCTAGATGACTAGCTGATAACACAGTTACTCCCTTCTGCAGAGCCATGTGGTGGTGACATGAACCCTGAATATGTTCCTGAAACTTGACAACTAATCCAATAGTGCTCCGTTCCTTTGAGGGGATCTTATCCTCTTGGGATGCATTTCAAAGCAGTCACGGACAGAGTATTTTTAATGCCAGAAACGACACTGAAAACAAAGGCAAACATTTCTAATCTCAGATGTTGGTTCAACCAACACTTAATCTCTTCAGCCTTTCAGAGTCCTCTGGTGTGAAGTTTCCTTGGGCTTGATCCATATTTGGAATTTACAGTTTTTCCTGATAAAAGCCTGGGCCCGCAGACTGTGTTAGACCTTGACAAATGGATTTTGATCCCTCTCATCACAAAAGCCTACCTCTCCTGGTTGTTTCAAGACTATTGTTTCCGTGGGCTTTGGTCACAATGGGCATGGGTCTGCTGGACTATCCTGGAGGCTCGCTTGGGTTGCCAGAGGACACAGAAAATGTACTACAGTTCATATAAATAGGCTGGACTTCAGAGCAGTCTGCCAGAATCTGTTCACATTCAGGGACACAAACCAGTTTCAATTTGGTCTGACAGTTTCACAGTCATAGGGTCTCTGTACTGCCAAAGTAGGAGTTGGAGGGTAGTTGTCTCCTGGGAGTCCAACCCTTTTAACTCATCTGGGAAGAACAGAATCTCATTACTTTCAGAACCAGCCATCTAGAAAAAAATGTAAATCTTCTGACAGATGCTTTAAGCAGAAACTCTTTCCTGCCAGGGGAATGGAGCCTAGTTCTATCAGAGTTTCACGCTTTGGGAGGTAAGCTCCCACCTGGTAGTCTGGTTCCTTTCTGAATGTCCAGTTCCCATGGCACTGCAGTCAGCACTAATTATTATTTATATTTGTTTTTATTTATTATTTGTATAGTGTTAACCATGCATTCTCCACTGAACAATACACAGAGATGAAGACAGGCTCCCACCCTGGGAGCCAAGAGTCCAAAACAAACATGTAGAGAACAGGGTGCAGTGAGAAAACCAGAAGTTGTTATTTGAAAGACAACACTAGATCTAGTAAACAATCTTCTGGACACTGTTCCCCAGGATATTTTGGTTCACGTATCTCCTCCAAATAAGCATTGAAGCCTGTGGCTGCTTTCCTGGATTCTGAGCCTAACACAAACTCAAATACTCCATCTGAACCTCCAGTTCATAGATTTGATGGTTTGACATGAGAACTTAATCTTGCTCGGTGAAGGCACCTCAGGAAAGGTTATTAATATCTGTCAATCTATCAGGAATGTTCCTCTTCTTTGAACTTCATATTTGGTTTATAATGCCTGATGCCAACCCCCTTATGGACCACTTTCTCACATTTCTCTGAAACCAGTAAGCCTTAAAGCTCTGCTTCTTCTAGCTATAATTTCTGCCATGAGAACTGGAGAATTGTGCAGTATCTTATTTCAGTCCCATTCTTTCACAAAGTTAAGGTGGTTCCCCATCCTTTCTTGCCAAGGGCAACTCATCTGTTTTTCCTGTAATAGTGTGCTCCCCATTCATGTCCAAATCCCTCTAAATCCCTTGAGAGAAAGTTCAGCTCCCTGGAAGTTAAGAGAGCCATGACATTTTATCTTAATGGGATGAAAGAGTCGAGATCATGCTTCAGTGGAGGAAATCTGCAAGGCTGTAGTCTAGTCCACTATTTGTAATTTTTTTAAAGCATTCCTGAATTAATTACTTTGCTTCAGCTTATGCCACCATTGGGCTCAGGACTTTGCAAGCAGTTTTGCTTTCCTTAAGTTCATCTTTCTCTGACTTTATTTGGACACCGCTACTCAGAGTCAGCCAGCATTGACCAGTCAAAAATAATTCCCTTTACCCTGTAAATGCCTCTTCATCTGATACGACCAGAGGTGTTCTATTCTTCTGCCCTCTGATGGACTTCAGATCTACTTGTTCTCTTTTGTTGATGTGTATGTCTTGCTGCACGTTCAGTATTATTCTGATTTGAGTATAGTACTGTGATGTAAGAGAATAGTTAATTTTCTCTGCATTACTATCTTATGTAAGACTAGTGGAGATAGGGTATATATAGTATAAATAAGTTACTTTTTAGAAATGAATGAATTCAGTTAATTGAATTTATCCTTGCAATTTACAAAATAAAACACTTTTACCTAGATGGATATAAATAACCAGTGTCGTCATGGTCATGCTATATATCAATTCTGAGGTACTATTGCAAGTCTAGAGTAGTTCTATATGTTTCTTTGGGACTTACTGTCTAAATAATTTTTGAATTATCAAGCCTATAGTCTATATATTTATAAAGTCAAAGTGACACCGATTTGTGATGTCAGTCGACAATATATTATGCTCTCTTTTCAAGAATGTTAATGTAGCACACCTATAGTAAATCCCTGCCTCTACTACAGTCAAAAGATGGTCTGTTGACATTTACATCCTGCCTACATTGCACCCAGCCTGGTTTAGCCAGAATACAGATTGTAATGCAGATAGGCCTAAATGTCCATGCATATAATGCCATCTTTCCTGCCATAAGTAACAGATATGCTTTTCAGTAAATGTCTTCAACTCTCCAATCACCATTAGTGCATACACTGTATTGTGTAACTGAATGACCATGCAAATTATTGGTTTAAGAAACACATTAATGGCTACGCGGATGAACACTTGGAGATAATTTTTATTTAAAACTCAAAACCACAGCACCAACAATACATGCACCAGAAGAACACTTGAACACTTACTACCATGTTGTATCCTTTGCCCTTTACACTTTGTCTGGCTTCTCTCCTTTTAGACTGTGAGCTCTTCAGGACTTTCTTTTGCACTGAGTTTGTACAGTGTCTAAAACACTAGAAGCCCCGCTCTGACTGGGGTTTTGGAACTACTGCAGTATAGATAATAGCAATAATAATGTTTACAAACACACACTGAGAGACGGTGTGGATTATAGGAAAGCATTTCTTACCAGCAAATTTGTGAGTAATCTGAGATAGCATGAATTTTAGTTAGCCTAACTGAAAATTATTGAAGATAAATAAAAATGACACAGCTGAGATGGAGTCCAAGTTGAAACAGAATTTAGTTGCCATACTGAAGATTCTGTAGTTCTGTAAGTAGAAGGATATTCTAAAAGTGGAGCTGAAAGAAAACAAAGATATTTTTAGCCGTTTAAATCTACTGACATCATGAATTTGACGGATAAGGGAATTCTTTGGAGGCTGGAACCACTTACTAATCTACAGAATGCACCAGTACAATCTCGGAGCACTTGAGTTGCAAATCTAGTTTGAGGCTCCTGTAATTATGATAAAGAAGCAGTTCTTTTCTAAAAGCAATACTTTAAGACCCACATCTTTGCGGAATGATAGTGCAGTACCCTATCAATTGAGATGCCTAGTTTCAAAGCCAACTTTGTGAATATCTGGTCCTGGGTCAGAGGAGTCTGGGATTGTTTGAGAGGTGTGTAAGTCTCCAGCTGAGGGAAAGGTACTTAATTTTCTTCAGAGAATACTTGTTAGGAAGACTTAGAAGGGTGATGCCAAACTGGCAGATCACAGCACGGCATGCATGAGGAATTAAAGGGGAGGAATTTATTTAGTAAAGCCAGATAGTAATTGTCAAATAATGGTTGACCAAACTGTAACTCAGCTATGGTTCAATGAACATTACTGAGCACAGAAGTCCATATTTAATTAATTTCTTATCAAGCTTAGAAGTATTTTAGTAGCCCAGAAATTAAAGTTCTGAGTACTAGTAAGTGTAAAATGTAAATAAACCAGATTTTTCTTATTAAGATTAATATAAACCTATTAAAATGAACTTTATTTGAGCCCACAGCAAGCTGGCATGTGGCTTTGGGTAGAGACGGACTTTTTGTTCTGTGTTTGTACGGCACATAGAACAAGGGGGTGCTGGTCCATGACTAGGGCTCCTAGATGCTACAATAATACAAAATAATTAATAATACTCACTTCTGGTGAGATTGAGCATTAAGAGGAAGAAATCCTGAAGTATGATTTTTCAGCTGACTGCAAAATATGGTAGCTATGATCTATCATATTTGAAGAAGTTTTGCAGTGTATATTTGCTTTTATCCATGTAACCAGCAGCTTACAATCTATAGTAATACATATGTTACTAATAAATACAGTACACAGAGTGCCAAAAACCGTGTGAGAGGAATCTTAGCTAATAACATGGGTTTAATTCTCTGGTAGTCTGCAGTAGAATGGATGTTTTGGTGCGCTGTATTTTCCTAGGAGGTACAGGAAAAGAGATACTAAACCAATGACATTAATTTTAATTAATATTCAATTTTAATCTCATTGAGAAACATTGCAGGGTCAATTAGTCTTCATGCAGCTAAGCTGGTCACTTGGGTTCAGGATCTCCTTCTCCAGGGAGTAGTTGTAGATAGGGACATTGCAGAATTGATGCATTTCTTGCCTGGGAGAGAAAAGCTGATTGCCCTGCTTTTGAAGCATTTAATTGTGACCAATTCTTGGAGTGGTATTGAGAGTGGCTCTGGTAGGTCAAACCAAACAAAGGGCTATGACTGTGGAATTCCTTTGCTTTTGTTGATGTAGTTGCAGTAAACAAGAAAACCTCTCTCTATTCCTCCCTCCCCCCATCTTTCTGAAGATAGTAAAGTCTCTACTTATAAAGACCAGTTTGCATTGTTTCCGCCATCTTCACTTCAGTGCCAAAACCTTAGCTGCTGTCCCAAGGAACCTTTTTCCTTCAAGAAATATCACCACCTTCAGCTGTGGTTGCTTGTAGACTCCTAGCTGTTGCGGGTCCTGCACACTTCCCTCCAGAGTCTCCCTCTTGTCTGAGGAGAAGGCAGAGTTTATGTAGTGCCACGTGCTTTTTTGCTCCAGTCCAAGACTAGAAACTAGCATTTGTGTTTATGGCAGGTGGAGTCTAAACCATTGATCCAGTCAGGAGTCTTTGGGCAGTTTGTCTTGAAGCCATTGTTACAAATAGCGACTGTATTTAAATTAGGATAACAAATTGTAAACTCCAGAGGAATTAACCAACAGAATGTGGTTATATATGACATTTCCTTACTGACCAGTTTTCAATGATGAAAATGATCAAAATGTAATCCCATCACAAAACACAACATTTCTCACATATGCTCTGGTTGAAAATTCACTTAAAAAAAAAAGTATTTTCCACATCTGTCCCCTAGGTTTTACCTGAGGAAAAAATCACTTTCCATTTTTGTGGAAAGCAATGAAAATATGAAGGCAAAATGTCTTTTTTTTTGTCGAGTAACTGGCAAAGCATGGTTTCTTTTTTCCTCTAGTGATGCAAACTTTTTTTTAACTCAGCTTTACCTAGAGAGTGTATATATGTGTTCACAAGAGGACAGTTTAATATAGTATACTCATGTGATCTGAAGGGTTTCATTTAATATAATCTTTAACAAGAAATATGGATATAAGGCTCATATTCTTGGCTAACTTCCTGGCTCTTCCATATTTCATTGTGACAAAAAAAAGCTCACTAGGTTAGTGAAGTTACAGTGCAAGAGCAGTCAAGCTAATTACAAATATCAGATCTTTCTGGCCACAAACTCACTACTAATTAATTCAAGCATCAGTGGTGACATTTCATTCCGCTCTCCACAAAATTCCAAGAAACTCTCTATCTACCATATAAAATCACTTTCACACTAATTTCTTATTCACTTTTCCTCAGTGCTAGTTCCTGTCAACTTGCTTTATCCTCTACAGGTGGGATTTTTCAAAAACACGTATGTGATTCAAGAGGGCAAATTCTGCTGATATTCAATGCAACTTGTGCTCATAACTCTCTTAGACACTATTGAAAAATCCCTCCTTACCTAAGTAATAGCTTCTAGTAAAGAAATGTGCAGAGTTTTACAGCACAAGTAGGGTTAATTACAAGTAATAATTACAATACTGAGTGCTAATACTGAGAACATTACTATTAACAAAACTTGGAGGTTTACAGATTTTTTTAAAATTGCAAATCAACGTTTGCATTAGGAAATAGCTGTTTCTCACACCTTTTCCATACAGTGTACTATTGTTTGTTTTTCTCTTATGAAACACTGCAACATTTATATGAAAACACACATTTCATAATGTCTGTTTCTTCTCTTAACATCAGAAGTGGCTTTCTAATGCTTGTGAAAGGTGCTGGATTTGCAGCAGTGCTGAGACTCAAGATGTCTGTTTTCCATAAAAGGGGTACAGCACATAGTAGTGGTCATGCAAGTTTGAGCCACTGATCAAATCTGTTATGGGAAAAAACACTGTCACTAAGTATAAGAGGTTTCTTGGTCCTGCTTATAGTCTAGGAGGCTCTGCAGGGAAACATGCATTCTGGGTCTTCAGTAGTCAGCCTGTAAAGGGTCAGTCTTTAGCAAGGTGGGTTGACTTGTACCTCTCTGCCTGCTATGTCTCTGTTTTTGGTTCTTGTATGTTCAGGTTCTGGGTTGTAAGAAATAAAGTAGTGTTATATTGCAGTCTTCCAGAAAGTATATTTTATGTTTTTGTATAACTTCTCTCTGTGTATGCCATGAACAAAACAGTAGAGTGGTCTTATGGTTATAGCACTGGGTACCAGAAGACATAGGTTCTGTTCCCATCCCTGCCACACACTTCCTTTGTGATCTTGGGCAAGACATTTAGGCACCTAAATACCTTTGAGATTCTGGGACTTAACCTTTCGGTGTCTCAGTTTCCTCACCTATAAAATTGGGATATTAAAAGTTGCAGTCCTTGCCACAGGTATTGTGAGGTTAATTACTGTTTGTAAATGTGCTTGGGAATCTTTGGATGGAGTCTCTTTCCCAATAATTACAAATTTGAGGAGTGTTTTTGGAATGCAGACATCTGCTCACTACGATCTGAAGTAAGACCACTGATTCATTTTGCATAGGTCAAGTACAGTAAAAGCCATCAGCTGGTAACATCTTTTATTAATGGGCCAGATGTGAACCAGCAACCTAAAGCTCAAGACTCTAGCCTGTTACCAAGTCCATGAACAATCCAATCTCTTTGTTATGTTTGTCAAGGAAAAACAATACAGTCTAGGTCCAGATAGATCATTTTCATTGCAACAACTCTTCATGGTGAAATGGAATATGTTCTTAATCTAGATGGAACAGAGAACTATCTAGAAGGCTAGGGAGGGAGGAAGGTGAATTATGTGAACTATAGTCCCATTGGGCTATGGATCAGGCGCTATGATAGTTCTAAAAATGTTATCCCTCGTTCAATGAGTGGCACATACCATAAGTAATAGCATAAGGGATCCTGTGGTTGGGGTCTGTTTACCCGACTGTCACTGCCTTGCTGTGTGATCTTGAACAAATAAAATACACTCTGTGATTCAGTTTGCTCTTCTGTAAAATAGGTATAACAATGCCTATCACTCAAGGGTGCTGAGAGCATTAATTATTGTTTGGAGTTTGCTTTGGATGAAAACTACTATAAAGGTGCACATTGTGATTATATTCCATGATTGTGGTGTACTCTAGAGGGAGTGTCCGATGAAGTGCGCTGTAGCTCATGAAAGCTTATGTTCAAATATATTTGTTAGTCTCTAAGGTGCCACAAGTACTCCTTTTCTTTTTGCGAATACAGACTAACACGGCTGTTACTCTGAAAACAGCATAGATGGCATCTATCCCCTTGCCTTTCTTAGGGAGTATCTACCTGGGGGATTTAATCCACAGCCTTTTATGTACGTCAGGTAACTTGCAGTATGCAAATCATACCAATTGTGTGCCCACAGTACGCCTGTTCTGTTTTCAGTTTGCATTGTGTGAACACATGGTTGTGGCGAACTTAGGGTGTAGCTTTCTCGGAAAGTATCTTGTTATACCATGCTTTTTATGTAGGCAATTTATTTTTGAGGCCAGTATGTTCAATATCCTCTTAAAATCTTTGCATAGGCTTTTCAATTTAATTATATTCTTGGTATTTGGGTGAATTAAAAGGTAGGGGTGTCATGCATATAACCAGACCCCTTTTGTATTTGTTTATAGATTTTAGCACTGTGCATACACACACAAAACATTTTTTTCTACTTAGGATTAACCTATCCCTCTCTTATTTTTAGGTTTGACTTCTTTTTCCACCTTCCTCTGGAGGGTCATAATTTGAGTCTTTTGGTTTCAGGTAGTTTGTTTGCTGAGCTTTATGGTATGTCCTTTATCTGTGGCTCTTTTGTGCTGCCATTTATGGGCAGTTCTCTCCTTCCTCTATTAGTTAGGTAATTTGCATCAATACAGATGCTTTCTGACTTGCTTTTGGATCCAAAGCCATCAGCAGCTCAGAGACTCTGTCTTAAAAGGGACACAATCATCTTTCACCAGAGTTTTGATTTCTTTCCACTTTCAACTCCTGCTTCCAAAACACACAGTGATTTGAAAAAGAAAACACAACCTATGGTGGCTCTTTTTAGGAGCCCTAATAGGATTTTAATTAAGTACAGTAGCATGTTTTGTTTGCATTTTTTTTACCCCTTTTACTGCACATGTCCTGGGGGAAAATGCACATTCCTTTAATAATTTAACTTCTATAACATTAGCCATATACATTTTTACATAAGGTGTAACTGTTTCTTTTGTGCTCACAGAATTTTCATGTATGCTTATTAAAGTGACATTTTGATTACTCAGAACCTTATGGCTCAGTTTTCCTAATGTTGCTTTTTTTATTTTGTGCCACTTACCCCTGCTGTTGTTCCGGAGGGGCACTATTTTCTTTTTAAATTTCTTATTCTTTTACTACAGCTCTTATCTGCTATTTTGTTACCAAAAAAACAAATCCAGTATCTCTTCCCATTCTCCTGGGTTTGAGTGCCCTGCTGCAGACACGGCTTTGGTCTTTAAAAAGATATTGAACTTTATAAAGCATTGAGGTACCTTAAGGGTTAAATACTAAATACCAAAGCCAAATAACACTAGTTAGCTGTGTCTGGCAAAAAGTGTCAGCTCTCTCTGTGCTTCTTCAACTTAACCTTTAAATGTATTGTAAATAGTTTTTAGCGTTGATAGTTTTTAGTATTTAGCACAGTTAGTATAGCTTAGTTAGCCCGTCCTCGAGAGGCCAGGATGCATATCAACCTACCAGAGCTAAGAATGATATATCTAAGCAATGCATTCCTTCCACTCATTTGATCCTGTCAGACCCAAATAGTGTCAGGCAACCTGATGACTACATAAACAAACAGGGTTGGGGGAGCAAAATCCCTTCCTCTCTGTGTAGAAGCAATCAACTTATGGAACTGGTGCATCAGGAGCCACATAACTTTTTCGGCAGCATATCTACCAAGTGTGTAGAATTCCCTGGCAGACAGTGTCAGCAGGCACTTCTCCACAGACCAACAGTGGGAGATGCACAATTCCATTCTGAACGAGATCTTCACCCAGTGGGGAATGCCATTCTGGGACCCATTCGCCTCCCAAACAGATAAGAAATTTCCCCTGTACTGCTCCAGAGCAACTCTGCACCAGGACTCTAAGGGTGCTGCCCTTCTTCTACCTTGTAAAGACCACCTGAGGTATGCCTTTCCTCCAGCCCCACTGATACCACAAAAGAATTGCTATAACAAAGCTTGAATCATTCTCATCATGCCCAGCTGGCCCCAGTAATTTTTGTTTTCTGATCTTCTGAGGATATCAGCCCATCCTCCTATTCACTTCCATTCCTTTCTGTAGCTGCTGACTCAAGAAACTGGTGTGACAAGACACCGCAACCCAGGCCCTCTTCATCTCATGGTTTGGTATTTAGATGGATGTCAGATCTAGTGCATTTATGTTCAGTGGCTGTTCAGTCTATTCGCAATCAAAGCAGAAAGATTTCCATAAGAAAATGCTATGTGGTTATCTGGAAATATTTCTCTACCTGGACGCAGCAGAAACAATTATCCCCAGAATCTGCAGGAACTCCTATTAGTTAGACTACCTACTCACTCTCAAGACGTCGGGCCTTTCCGTTAGCTTGTTACAGGTGCTTCTTGCTGCAGTCAGAGCCTTTCATCCGCTATACTATTTTTACTCACCCAACAATAACCAGATTCCTGAAGAGGCTCATTAGAACTTTCTATTGGTGGCGAAACCAGCACCACAGTGCGACCTTAATCTTGTTCTTTCAATACTTCCCAGACCTTCCTTTGAATCACTGACTGCCAGCTCCATGTCCTACTATGATGGGGTCCCTGGGGTGTAGCCTGGGACTGTTGTGCCCCCCCTTAACACTCCAGCCTGGGCTGTCTCTCACAATGCTTTGCTAGTGACAAGCAGCAAACCCCTCCAGGCCCTGTTACCACTTAGCCCAACAGCATGTGGAGCCCCACACCCAGCTAGATGGCATGAATGCTCCCATAGCCACTCGTGAATCACACAGAGAAAGGCACCAGCCAAATCCCCCCAGTTTCAAGCACTGTACCTCAGGAATATACCGTCTTGCACTGCTCAAGATGGGCAGTGAAGATTTATTAATTGGTTCACCACTTCATCAATGGAAAGTGGATATATACCAGCCTTTGCAAACCTGAGCAGTTTTGCCACACACTTCATACATACTCACTAGTAAAGATAAACAGTAAAACGAATTTATTGACTACAAAAAATAGATTTTAAGTGATTATAAGTGATAGGCAAAAAGTCAGTTAGTTACCAAAATAAAATAGCACGCAGTCTAAGCTCTCAACCTATTAAACTAGGCAACATCTAGGATAAGCAGTTTTTCCCACCCCACTGGATATTGCAGAACTTAATATACAGGTTTTGTCCCTTAAATTTGGACCAGTCTGCTCTGCTGGAGTCTTCATTCCTTTATGAGTGTCCTTGTTGCTTGCAGCATAGGTAGTGGCAGGAGCAAAGGTCTCCTGTGTTCTGTTTTATACCCTCAGACCCATGTGCTTGGAGAACACAAGTCCAGGCATGTCTGGTGGGCATTGCTGAGTCTCCAGGCAAGGTTGAGCAGTTCCCCTGGTGTGGCCTTAGGCAGGTGAGTCATTGAATTGTAGCTCCCTTGCTGGACATCATCCCTTGTTGATGTGGTGTTTGACACCCTGCCCAGGCACTGGTTACTTTCCTTGCTGTTGTCTCTGGGGAGCTAATATCTGGCTGATTCCCCAACTTATAGCATGTTTTATTGACAACCATAAAACACAATCACATAACTTCATATGCACGAAAGATACACATATTTAGGTAGAACAGTAGCTTTCAGCTGATCATAATCTTTTCCCTGATACCTCACATGGCATGCTTTATATGCAAAATCACAATTATATACAGATGAGGAATATGGAGGTTACAGGGCACTCCCCCAAGGTTTAGAATGTCACACCTATCTCTTCATGAAAGTTTCTTGCTTAGTCGCCATCACATCAGCCAAAAGGGTAAGCAAACTGGCAGATGCACCATATACCACATTTCATAACGAAAGGGGGTCTCCCTTCACTTTTATCCAAAATTAATCCCTAAAATAATTTCTGAGTTTCACATGAACCAACCTATTCACTCACTGGTATTCTTTCCAAAATCTCGTACTTCTGATGAGGAGAGAAAACGTCACTCTTTTGCAATGTCTGACAGGCTTTGGTGTTCTATTTGCAGAGAACAAAACCAATTAGGAAAATACCTAGACTGTTGTCGCGTTAGCAGAGCTGTCAAAAGGACAAGCGTTTTCTGCTCAGAAACTCTTGTGGATCTTTGGCTGCATTATTCTTTGTTAGCAACTGGTGCTTATTCCTCCCCAGATGGGATAAGAGCCCACTCCACTAGAGCACAGGCTACTTCTGTGGCATCTCTACTGAAAATATGTAGGGCAAGTACAAAACATTATGCATTAGTCCAGACCTCTTCTGCAGATGCAACTGTGGGAACGGTAGTATTACAGACATCTACACCCTCATCCTCATCCCCTTCTCTTGTTTGACTACTGCTTACCAATCTCCCACATGTGGAATACACATAGGGACCAGCACTCGAAGAAGAAATGAAGTTACTTACCTGTACTGCAAAAAGAAAAGGAGTACTTGTGGCACCTTAGTGACGAACAAATTTATTTGAGCATAAGCTTTCGTGTGCTACAGCTCTTTGAGCTATGTGGACCCTATCTGTACTCCATCCCCTGTGCAGATCATGGCTGGATTTGGGGTAAGAAGAGGAATTGGAGAGCATCAGTCCACATTTCCATTTATACCCTCTGTTTGGAGCCTGAGGAGAACAACAGTGTGTGGACCAACAGACACTACTAGCTAGAAATCTCCCATCTCAGGTGCACGGTGCTCATGAGACGGGAGATTTCTAGCAAATTCCTGGATCAGTTACACAGTATTCAGCAAAAAGAAAAGGAGTACTTGTGGCACCTTAGAGACTAACCAATTTATTTGAGCATAAGCGTCATTTATGGGCCTGCGAAAACAGTGGATTGGTGGGAGAGGATTGTTTTACAGACTTGGGATGATCAGCAGTGGTGAGAGAATTTCAGGATGGAGAAGGCAAACTTCTTTGAGATCTGTGCAAAGGTGACCCCAAAGCTGCAGCGACAGTATACCAACTTGTGATGCCCCGTGCCCATGGAGAAGCAACTCCCATTGCCATCTGGAAACTGGGGTACAGAAAATTCACGGATTTTGTCAGAAGTTCCACAAATTGAGGATTTATTGCCCAAGTCAATTCCATTCCTTAACTAATATCCTCCAAGTTCTTACTAAGCAAGAGTGATGTTATTTGAATAGCGAGACTATAACTTCAGAGGTTTTAAAGCTGCAGGCAGACAGCTTTGGAATGAAATGCTGACTCTTTAATAATGTTACGGTAGCATTGTGGGATATTCATTTCTTGCCAATAACTTAATTAATATCAAAACAAAGCAGTAACTAAAGCTATAGCTATAAATTATTCGCTTACAAGATTTATTTTTTGCCATAAGTAGGAACTTTTTGTTTTTTAAAGAGCAGCAGGCACGCAGAGGCTAAATTAACTCCAGCCATGTGAGTTACATGGGTGGAATGTTGTAATTTGCTGACCCATTGCCGGATCTCCTATTATTTTCCACAAGATTGCTGAATGGATTGGGTTACGAAGCTATTGTTTTCACTCAGAACAGTGTCTGCATTGATTTGAGTTTGGGGTGTGTTAATGGTAACATAAAAGGGGGTCTCACAACACCCTGCCCAAGATTTATCTTACAAAATCATTAAGAAAAAATTGTTGCTACGTCATGTTGCTTAGAAAGACATCAGGAGTGGTGCTTTGTTTTAACCAGAGCTGAGAAGTGAGGGGCAGTATGCAAGTTTCCCAGCCCTCTGTATCCATAGCAAGGAACTAAGCTTTCATTCTTCTCATTTTTCTGATGAAAAATATTACCCAAGGAGGTGGCATTCCAGGACAAGTGAGGAACTCCTCTGAGCTGTGCAACCTGTTGATGTGGTTCCATCTACTGCCTAATAGTGTGAGAGCTGGAATGCATAGTCACTAAAAGGATAGAGAGAAAAAATACTGATAGGCTGAGCTGCTGAACTGGAACATTAGATTGTAGTTAATTCATTAAGATGGGGAGCCATGTGCAGAGTGCAAAGTGAAAACGATAAGCTCTAATCTAAAGAAAAAACAAAACAAAGGTAGAGTTACGGTGGTGTTCAGAGGGATGAAACACATCCATCTAACTATGTAAATGTTTTGATAGACGCAGAAGACTGTTTAAGGTAGGTGTCAGTTACTTAAAGGTAATCAGAATACAGAGAAATACATTGTTAGTGCATTGCTCAATTAATTAGGGCATTAATTGGAAACACAATTTAAATGATATCACAACAAAATATTCTGCTCCAATTTCTGTGAATGGCTTCTTTTCTTCATTTCTTTTTTTCTTTTCTTCATTTCTTGCTTTGACAGCATTTCTTAATCACTGTGGCAATAAAATACCAGGCTAAAGTGAAAGAAATGGAAAACATTTCATGATTGGCCATTGCGAACCATACAGTATCTATGTTGTATTCTAGCTGACAATGTATCATTTCATGTACCACTGTATTTTACCTGATGGTTTTACCTACAAGGTGGTAGTCTTGACCGTGAACATTGGTAATTAGTTCAGGTACCAGATATGAATTTGGTTGATTAAATCTGAATAAAACACTCAAAACATGACCCTCCAACAGTCATCACGGAAAAGTGCTTGCATCCTTGTCACAAATAGAGATCTTTCACATCAAAATGGACACACTTTCAAACTGAGCCTTAGGTGATAGGTTTGATGCCTTCACAGACCTCAGCCTTTTGGACATAAAGTTTGGCAAATCTTATGGCCAAAGTTTGTTCACCCCTTTGGAATGCCATTGACCTTCTCTGTTTCCAGCTGGCTTCCCTTGTTTACCCTATCCTCCCTGCCCTGGGGCTTATTTAAATTGCAGTTGAGTTGGGAAATAAAGAGGGTTCAGGTGTGTGGCTGTGTCAGGGCCAGAGTATGGGTGGCTTGGCTTAGGGGCTAGAGTTGGGCATGGGCCGAGGGTCCAGGAGCCAATTACCAGCAATAAGGCCAGGTTGTAATGCCAGGAGAACAGAATCGAGAGCCAAACTGGAGGGCAGGGACCAAAAGTAAGGATCAAAAACAACTCATGCCTCCCCATGCTGGGGGGGGGCACAATCTAAAGGGGAGGAAACGAGATCACCCATGTGTTTTCTCTGCCCAGTAAACACCCCCTGCCCTGCGCCAAGCCTGGGTCCGCTGCTCTCTCCCTACCCCACATTACCTGTGGAGAAAGAGGTGGTTAGGGACTATTTAGAAAAGCTGGACGTGCACAAGTCCATGGGGCCGGACGAGTTGCATCCGAGAGTGCTAAAGGAATTGGCGGCTGTGATTGCAGAGCCATTGGCCATTATCTTTGAAAACTCGTGGCGAACGGGGGAAGTCCCAGATGACTGGAAAAAGGCTAATGTAGTGCCAATCTTTAAAAAAGGGAAGAAGGAGGATCCTGGGAACTACAGGCCAGTCAGCCTCACCTCAGTCCCCGGAAAAATCATGGAGCAGGTCCTCAAAGAATCAATCCTGAAGCACTTAGAGGAGAGGAAAGTGATCAGGAACAGTCAGCATGGATTCACCAAGGGAAGGTCATGCCTGACTAATCTAATCGCCTTCTATGATGAGATTACTGGTTCTGTGGATGAAGGGAAAGCAGTGGATGTATTGTTTCTTGACTTTAGCAAAGCTTTTGACATGGTCTCCCACAGTATTCTTGTCAGCAAGTTAAAGAAGTATGGGCTGGATGAATGCACTATAAGGTGGGTAGAAAGTTGGCTAGATTGTCGGGCTCAACGGGTAGTGATCAATGGCTCCATGTCTAGTTGGCAGCTGGTGTCAAGTGGAGTGCCCCAAGAGTCAGTCCTGGGGCCGGTTTTATTCAATATCTTCATAAATGATCTGGAGGATGGTGTGGATTGCACTCTCAGCAAATTTGCGGATGATACTAAACTGGGAGGAGTGGTAGATACGCTGGAGGGCAGGGATAGGATACAGAGGGACCTAGACAAATTGGAGGATTGGCCCAAAAGAAATCTGATGAGGTTCAATAAGGATAAGTGCAGGGTCCTGCACTTAGGACGGAAGAACCCAATGCACCGCTACAGACTAGGGACCGAATGGCTAGGCAGCAGTTCTGCGGAAAAGGACCTAGGGGTGACAGTGGATGAGAAGCTGGATATGAGTCAGCAGTGTGCCCTTGTTGCCAAGAAGGCCAATGGCTTTTTGGGATGTATAAGTAGGGGCATAGCCAGCAGATCGATGGACGTGATCGTTCCCCTCTCTTCGGCATTGGTGAGGCCTCATCTGGAGTACTGTGTCCAGTTTTGGGCCCCACACTACAAGAAGGATGTGGAGAAATTGGAGAGAGTCCAGCGAGGGGCAACAAAAATGATTAGGGGTCTGGAACACATGACTTATGAGGAGAGGCTGAGGGAACTGGGATTGTTTAGTCTGCAGAAGAGAAGAATGAGGGGGGATTTGATAGCTGCTTTCAACTACCTGAGAGGTGGTTCCAGAGAGGATAGTTCTAGACTATTCTCAGTGGTAGAAAAGGACAGGACAAGGAGTAATGGTCTCAAGTTGGAGTGGGGGAGGTTTAGGTTGGATATTAGGAAAAACTTTTTCACTAGGAGGGTGGTGAAACACTGGAATGCGTTACATAGGGAGGTGGTAGAATCTCCTTCCTTAGAAGTTTTTAAGGTCAGGCTTGACAAAGCCCTGGCTGGGATGATTGGGGATCGGTCCTGCTTTGAGCAGGGGGTTGGACTAGATGACCTCCTGAGGTCCCTTCCAACCCTGATATTCTATGATTCTATACCTGCAGGGTGGGGACCTGTTTCCTTCTCTTCCTGCACCTCCCCCCGGCATGTTTGGCCACTCTCCCTGGCAGCTGGCAGGGAGCGGGGAGCCACTTCTGTCTGAGAGCCTGGCTGGGAGGCAGCGGCAGCCTGCTTTCTGCTTGGGCTTGGGGACAGGGGCTGAGCGAACTGAGGGAGTGGAGGGCGGGAGCCAGGAGACAGTTATCAAGAGTCAGGTCAAGCCAGAATACTGGGAGGTCAGGATCAGAAGGCAGAAACAGGTAAACACTGGACCAGCAGTGGGTGGCAGGATGAAGCCCGTTGTACAGGCAAATGCCTGTTCTTCTTCAAGAGCTTGCTCATGTCCATTCCACATTAGGTGTGCGTGTGCCGCATGCTCCATTGCAGGGCCTGATAGATTCAAGCTTATCAAAGTCTAAGGTCAGGTTTTCTAAGGAGGCAGAGCATAGAAGGTGTAGCCTAGAGGCTGGGGAGAGGGGCGTGAAGGTAGCGTTAAGCTACCTTTTCCCTTCCCAAATTCTGGGCTGCTCTATGGGCCAGTGTGGCCCCTGGTATAAGTTAAAACAGTACTGAAAGGATTCTGCAGCCGAGAATTGCCTGCACTCCAACTATTCACCCTACTACTCCGAGCATGGCCCTATGCCTGAGGCTGCAGCGTGGGAGGCATAGGGCTCTGTATACCAGCTCTGAGCTGCCCCTGCATTAGGGAAATTCCCTGTGACTGCTCTGCCATCTTTATGATGGAAGGGCATAGAGGGGCAGTAGCAGGGGCTTCAATCCCTAATCTTCGAGTTATGGTTTTCTCCCAACCCCTAAAACCAAACTCCAAGTAAATCCATCCCTAGAATCCAGTAGGGTTTTCACAGCCCCAGGCACAAACTGCTTTTCATGCTTTAGAACAGAAACAGCCTATGGGCCAAATTCTGCCCTGGTGGGGCAACTCCAGTGACTTCACTGGATATGCTTGTGCATACACTGAGGCTGAATTTGGCTTCATTTTCATAGGGACCTCTTAAGAAAGTCCTCTTGTAGCTATGGGTACTCAGCCCCCCTGAAAAGCAGGCCACATACTTAGGTGCTTAAACGTGAATTGAGGTGTCTAACTTTAAACACTCAAGTTTTAAAATTTGAGCTGTATCTCCCCTGCCGTTTTGCATCACTCTGCCCTATCTCCATTGATTGCTAAGCCACACAGCATGTTGTAATAATGGCAGTCAACAGGAGCCAGCGGCCTGCAGCTATTGAAACATTAAATACAGACGCTGAGAAATATTCAAGGTCATTATTGTGGTTTCCATGGCATTATGACATTTTTAGAGAATGTCTTCTTCACGCTCCAGGACGCAGCCATTTTCCTCTTTTACATAATAATGACGAAAATGTCATCAATATTGAGACAGAATAATAGTATACTGGAAAGTACAGGAAACAGGATGTTTCAAGTACTCATTTGCTTACAGACTGTTTCTGGCAGCTTCATTTAAACATTAGAACACCTACCAACTGTAGTTGGTATTAATTGCTGAGGATAGTATGTAATGATTCTCCGAAGCAAAAGTGCTTCATTGTAATTAATTGTAATTCACTGTGCTGCCTCTATTTGAGACACCATAGACCTTAGACCTGTTATTTGTTTGCACCCAAATAATTTTCAGTCTGTGAAATATCAAAGTTCTCACTGAAGCAGATCAACTCCTGGGGGGAAAAGCTGCACATACTTTGTACATACAAGGGCTTTGGTTTGATCCAACTGGATTGAAACCCTTTTGTGTTCATGAATTTCCAAAACTTTGAAACTGGTCTGCATAATTCAGGCAAATACATATGTTCGACATTGAATATGTGTATTCAACCCACTGGTGACTTGGGTGATCAGTTTCAAATCATGAATGCCAAATACCAAGGTAGGAGACTTTGTGAACACTTCAGAAACAGACATTTCTTCACTTGTGAGATTTGTCAAATACTTTTGAATACAGAATAGATTAACAAATTATGGGACTGTGTCATATGCGCTTTGTAAAGCCAAAAGTCACTGTATTTGGTGAACACAATATATTCAGAAAACAATATGTACCAGTGTAATGTTTTTTCTCTTTACCTTGTACTTAACACTTACAGATAAAAATACTACAGATACCATAGCAACCACTGTATCATGCTGCTTTTAGGACAGAGAAGCACACACATACCACATTATGATATTATTGTTGTTTAAAATAGATGGGGTTCAGCTTTTGAGGCCAGCATATTTTCAGTAACTACCCAGCCCTACAATGTACATAGGTCCCCAACTCTTCAAAGCACTCAAGCATATGCTTAACTATAAGCACATGAATAAACACACCCCTGTTCAGCAGAGTACTTAATCAAGTACTTCCATACGCATCCGATGAAGTGAGCTGTAGCTCACGAAAGCTTATGCGCAAATAAATTGGTTAGTCTCTAAGGTGCCACAAGTACTCCTTTTCTTTTTGCGAATACAGACTAACACGGCTGTTACTCTGATACTTGCATACTGTTGACTTCAATGAAACTTATGCATGTCCTTAAAGGTAACCACATTGCTGAATACTGATGGGATTGTTCAGGTGCGTAATGTTAAGTGAATGCTTAAGTACTTTGACAACTTGGGGCCTCAACTCAGATCCACAAGGGCACTTAGGTGTTGCAATGCCAAGCGTTGCATCACCTAACTTTTAGGTGCCTAGAATATCACAGTAACAACACTGCCTTAAATGCAAGGAAATAGTTGTCCCATAATCCCTAGTTTGGTTGATAAGGAACAACTGGCATTAAATATCTGAGACAGCCCTTAATACCTAGCACATAGTTGCTAGGCAACCCCCCATGCTAGAGTGACTTGTCTGAACAGCATCATGCCAGGTTGGCCAAGTATCCATAGACCTGTTGGGCTGATGTTGGAAGCTGTGCTAGAACGCCCAAAGCCACAAAGTCTTTTTGGGTGGGTCTGGCATAAAGCCCCACTTCTCCTTTCCTAAGATGTAGAGACGTTTATTTTTCATTTTATTCGTTGATAAGTAATTAACCTTTATTTATTACACTTCAGATAGGTTCAGTGCTATTTTTATTTCAGTTTGTAAACACTGTATTGATATACAGTTTGGACTGGAATTTTACAGTATCTAAGCTCCTGGAAATAGGGAGTTTACAATGGGAATACTGCCACAGGCTTAAGGCCTAAAATTACTCCTCGTGGAGTCTAAAGCAGAATTTATGTTGACTTCAATGGGAACAGGACTGGACCTACGGGGCCTGATCCTGAGAGGTACTGGGCACAGTCCGCTCCCACTGACATGAGTTCTGTATGACTGAACTACTGCATGAAATGCTGTGAGACAAGTCCAGGGCTATGATTGGGATAAAAACTCTGTGATCATGTGGACATGGTGGAATTACTGCAGAATGTGTTAAGTTGTAATCTTTCATTTGAAGAGTCTCCAGATCTGCTTAGGATGCAATTGTGAAGTTTACATGTGTCAGCACTATATATTGCTTTAATGCTGACAGATGTCTTTAGATATTATCTTTCTTTCTTCGCCAGGTAACATAATACCCTCTGAGGAAGTGAGCTGTAGCTCACGAAAGCTTATGCTCTAATAAATTGGTTAGTCTCTAAGGTGCCACAAGTACTCCTTTTCTTTTTTTGATAATACCCTTAAATGCTGTTGTTTGGTTGCGGGGGGGGGGGGGTGCCTTTCCACAATACAATTGTTTTAGTGTTTAATTACACGGTGCACACATAAAGAAGAAAGGTTTTAATATTAATACTTGATCTGTGAGTGTTTATGCTATTAACAAAAGTCAACTGTACTTTGTGGTTTAGGGCTAATGAAAAGAATTTTTGGAGCTCATTTGTATTTGCTTTCTGTAAAAAGATTTATACCTCTGTGCCCTGGAGATTGATTTAACAACAGGTTTAAACATAAAATCACTATAATCATCAATTGTGTGCAGTGCTAACATGATGTTTTCTGATCTCTGCAATATTATAGTGTTACTGAAACACAGTTAACCTGCTCCCTTTGCATTCTGTTGAATTAAATTGGCCTGTGAAAATTTGCGTGTTGATCTATATTTTCTGTAAATACAAATCTAATTTTGAATAATTTTTCTCCCAGAAATGTTATTGCTGCCTCCTTTTAGGCTTCTAAGTAAGCAGAACACAATTCCAAATGTCTCATCAGACACTGTTAAATATTTTTATAGCCTCACAATATAGAACATTAGCCTGTGCTTCCAAATGCTTACTAGCGTCAGCACTCTGAAAATGGAAAGTGCTGTATGAATGCCATGTCCTAGTAGCTGTAACTGGGAAAATTAATTTAGCCTTTCTAACAGTATCATAGAATCATAGAATAACAGAGTTGGAAGGGACCTCTGGAGGCCATCTAGTCCAACCCCCTGCCCAGAGCAGGACCAATCCCAACTAAATCATCCCAGCCAGGGCTTGTCAAGCCTGACCTTAAAAACTTCTAAGGAAGGGGATTCCGCCACTTCCCTAGGTAACGCATTCCAGTGTTTCACCACCCTCCTAGTGAAAAAGTTTTTCCTAATATCCAACCTAAACCTCCCCCACTGCAACTTGAGACCATTACTCCTTGTCCTGTCATCTGCTATCACTGAGAATAGTCTAGATCCATCCTCTTTGGATCCACCTTTCAGGTAGTTAAAAGCAGCTATCAAATCCCCCCTCATTCTTCTCTTCCGTAGACTAAACAATCCCAGTTCCCTCAGCCTCTCCTCATAACTCATGTGTTCCAGTCCCCTAATCATTTTTGTTGCCCTTCGCTGGACTCTCTCCAATTTCTCCACATCCTTCTTGTAGTGTGGGGCCCAAAATTGGACACAGTACTCCAGATGAGGCCTCACCAATGTCGAATAGAGGGGAACGATCACGTCCGTCGATCTGCTGGCAATGCCCCTACTTATACACCCCAAAACGCCATTGGCCTTCTTGGCAACAAGGGCACACTGTTGACTCAGATATCCTGAATAATGGTCAGAGATATGGAATATTGCTTGCTCTGCATCTGTCCACCTATCTCTTTTATCTTGAAAAAAAGAAAAAATACAATCTTAATTTCTGAGTTTTTGTCTCTAGTTTTACATTCCTGTGTTTTTTTTACATGAAGAAATCCTCAGCAACCTCATTTCTGGGGAGAGAAGATTTTGACAGGTGTGTTGGGTGGGTAGGCAGAATGGTGGTGAGAGACTGGTGTGTTTGTGAATGTGACAAGGGGGTTGAGTGTCCCTGACTGACTGAGATCAGGCTGCTTTGGTCAGGGGAGAGGTGACTGGTGTTTCTCATAGCAGGCCATGTGGGCTGTGTTTTAACACTCAAAATTTTAAATGTGATTCTAGTAGAAACAGTAATTGATTTAGTCAGTAGGTGTGCTAACAGCATTACACATCACCTATAACAATGATAGTGCTTGGAGTGAACAGGCTAGGGAGCGCTTTGACAAAGGGTGAGAAAGTGAGTGGCAAAGAAGAGTGAAAAGAAGGAGATGGGGAGTAAGATGAGAGAAAGAAGACAAGAGAGGGAGGTCAAAGACAACAGGGGAGGAAGAGAAAATCAGAGCATAGAAGACAATATGTATCCTGTACCCAGAGACAACACTGCTCTCTAGTTGAGAGAAACCACTTTCAGGAATTATTAAGGCACCAAGAAGTAGCAGAAATGACAGGACAGATGTTGACTCGTGTGACCTGTGGAAAAAATTGGAGCATGTCCCGTACCTATGGTGAATGGTGTCTATTGATACCTAATACCAACTTTCCGTTATATGTTTGCATAGTGTGTAACACCATGGGGCTAGGACCTCTAGGTATGACCACAATACAAAGAAATCATCATCATCAAATGTTTCCCCCTCTTTCTTCAATGTTGTCCCCTTGTTCTTGTTATCAGTGGTCTCAGCTCCACTTCAACAATTGTGGCTAAAAGAACCCTGCACTGGGGAGAGACTGTGATGGCTTATGACAAATGTTGACTTTTAATAACGCCTGTTGTGCAGCAGACTGTTTTCATGAGCATTTTCAGTGAACACAGCTGGGCACACCACTTACAAGTTCCTTACATTTAAATTGATGATGAATATCTATCTACACACTTACAACCTCAAGCTTCACAGTTGCTCAGGAAGATAACTGGATTTACAAGCAGGGTATTCTAAAGGAAAAACAACAAACAATGCTGTCCTGATTTACAATCTGTAGGACTCATAATATTCAAGCAAGTGCATAAGGGATTTGCTAGTCCTGAGTTCTCAAATCCTTTATGGAACTGTACATCTGCCTTAGCTAGGGAAGGAAAAATCCCCAGAGTTTTACCAAAAGAAAATTCTGCTTATAATAGTATTACATATTCCTCTGTACACTACTCACTGTAAACAGTGTGAACTGCCAAATTAATTTGAAGGGTAAAATCCTGCCCTTTTGTAGTTATACACAAGAATCTTTGAGTTTTAATTTCCTAAAGTGAGTTGGGGGGAAAATGTCTGAAATTGCACAGTATTTTCTCTTTTGGGGTATCAGGATTTACCACTGCTCAAGACCATTTGGGAGGGATTTAGGTTGGGGCTCGTTTTACTACAAAAGCCAAGTTAGGCTCTGGGAAAGAACATATTTTGAACTGGAAAGCTATTGAAAGAGTAGGCAGTCCCCGCAAAGTACCAGAGATATTCTGGGTGGAGACCATGAATCCTCAGGCACCCTGCGGTTAGAAAGCTGCACACTGCTACCAAAGTTGTCCACAAGGAGGGATGAAGGAGGGGAAAAATGCAGAGCTTTCTTGTGCCTTCAGCAGGACAGAAGTTTTACTGTAAGATCTTAGTCACCATCCAGGAGACAAGCTAAGGGCTAAATTTGGGGGCATCCCCTATGCATGGGGAAGTGAGGAAGGTGCAGGGATCTTCTTTCTCAAGATAGCTATTTGGGGTAAGCTACAACACAGATCTTGGGTTCCCTTGACTACTGGATCAAGTAGCATGCCCAGTGGCACTTCATGACTCCAAGGGAATGTGGCCAGTCATACTGGCGGTGTTGCCAGGTCTGTGTTACCCTATTCTCCTGCTGGCATGTGGCAACAAGCATACTGTAGGACCAGGACGTACTGCAACAGCAAGGGCCATTGCTCAGTGCGCTCCTTCTCTCAGAACCTTTCCACTCAACGTATCTGCTTGCACTTCCCTCATCAGCACACCTCCACATGTGAAACATGAATCTGTCAATGTGCCGGCCTCATCCGCTGGAAGTTCGTCGTGTATCCCTGTGATGCAGTTAATTATTTTTTCAGAACAACACTGGATCCAAATAATCAAATCAATTTGTTCTTTTGAAGACTAAACCCTTGTGTTGAACACCAGTATTGCCAGTGGGGGAAATAATTAGACCGGTGTCACTAAACTTTCATTGTTGTTCAAAGGCTGCTGACTTTGCTACAGGCTGGGTTCTTCATTTCAACAGATGAAAAGACGTGTTCCTCTTTACTGCTGGCAACTGCACACCTGGAGGTTTGGCTGGGAACATGCTCTGAAGAGTCACTTTGAATGGATTATTTCATGGACATTTAGATCTTGTTACTGCCATGCTCTTAGATGAAATTAAACAGTTTGGTGTAA
This sequence comes from Lepidochelys kempii, assembly GCF_965140285.1. Taxonomy (NCBI): domain Eukaryota; kingdom Metazoa; phylum Chordata; order Testudines; family Cheloniidae; genus Lepidochelys; species Lepidochelys kempii. The sequence goes on along the minus strand of NC_136382.1, from coordinate 142,561,409 downwards.
CTATTAATCATTTCAATTATTTTTATAATTCCTACTCCAAGGCAGCTTTGTATTTTTAGCTGTCTTAGTCATATCATATGGCCAAGATTTTCAGAGCAAAGTCTAAGTCAGTGAAAGAAACAACTTACTGGGAAAAGCTTATTAGCCTGTAAGGCAGAAGTATTTTCACAGTGATCACTCAGTCATTTTGCTGCTTCCGATTGACTGCCTTTATTGAAGGGGTAGCCAGCATCCCCTGGGCAAAGTCCTACAGAAAAGGACAGAAAAAAATCTGTCCTGTCTGAAGTTTGGAACTAGCAACAAAAATATAGGAAGAACCCTCTTCCAAGAATCAAGGATGTTTAATGAGCTAAATCTTTACCTAAGCAAGTCCTCCAACAGCGTAATTCTGAGAACAAAGGCAAATCTCCTACTGAAGTAGTGATGTAAATCTTGAAGTCTTTATCAGGGCCAGAGCTCCCTCCGCACCACAGGCTCCTGGGGATGGTGGTCAAGGCCATGCCTCCAGCCCCCTCTAGTGTGATGTGTGCACAGGGTGCAGTTTCTGTGCTCCACCAAACACAGTGCCTGTGATTGTCTTGCAGGGGACATACAGGGCGGGGAGACTCTTTGTATCCTTGTGTCCCATGCTGCTGTGTAAGGGCTAGGGAAAATCTGATTCTATGTCCCTGCAGCTTGCGTCTTGAGATGCTGGAACAGAGGCATGCGGCAAGAAAAGCAACTCCCAATAGGTCTAAGAAGGTGCAAGTTAAAATCCTACCTTGACATATGCTTTAAACTTATACCATCCATTAGTCCCACAACATGTAAATTAACCCCCTTAACACTGCCTTGTATCTTTGGAGTGACCTGTAATTTCCTGTACACCATTTTACTCTCACCTCTAAATCTGGCCCAGTGCTTGTTATTCCAGTGGTCTCTGAGCACTTGGTTGTAGGTGTATCAGCCTGGATTTTAACACAATGCATATACATATATAGCAAGGCGACTACTGTGTTTGGGCAAGTGGCTGAGTTACAGTGGCTGTGGAAATTTCCTCCTTTTTGTTCATGTAATCCCCATCCCCCACCTTAATTTTGTGGTCATGTATTATTTAATTTTATGGGCCAAATTTTGTTTTCATTTATAGCAGTGAAAATCAGTGGACCAACTCTGGATTTACAGAGGCATTCAGTGAGCACCATCAGGCCCAATATTCAGGACAGTTTGTCAGACCAAGTTCAGCCTTGTTGTAAGCAATGCAATGCCGTAAAAGTCAGTGGCGTTATATCAAGGTTGAATTTGAGTCATTCAGTGTAAGTCTGGTACAAAACTTAACACGGTTAGGTCTGTACTATTAGCTGTGCTAACATAGCTACAGCAACATGAGCTCTTCTGTCCCAACTTTGACCCTTTTCCTTTCTGGTGGCAGATTTAGCCATGTACAAAATTATTTCCATGTGAGCTTTTTTTAATTGGAGAACTGGTTTTTGCATTTGCAGATTGCAATAAGGTAATGCTGCCCTCTTCATACCTTTCTGATCCAGAATGTTACAGAATTGTAAGACAGCTGAGACCAATTCTGATTTAACCATCTCGTGGACAATGCAAGAGTCCAACTGTTTTGTTGGACAGAGTGAAAGACATAACTGCAAAATTAAACATGAAAGTGAGCACATGTGCCCTGCAAATATTTTCTGTTATTTTGAATTTACAATCATTAATTTTCTTCTCCGATTTCTCTCCATTTATGTAGTGCAAGAGAGACATAGATTTTAAACTTCTCAACAGCAGTGTTCTTGTCGTACCTATGGCGTGTGTATTGGCTCAAAAGTGCTTCGCTCGCTCCTTATACCCAATTTCTTTCATGTAATCATTTTCCCCAGAGGGCTGTTTTTGAGATTATTTGAAATATTAGGAAATAAGTACAATTTATACTGCTGTAACAGCTTTCATCTGAGGGTACCCAAGCCTTTTGCAAAAATGGGTATTATTCTCCCCATTTTACAGGTGGAGAAATTGAAGCACAATTGGGTTAAAAGCACTTTTGGAAATGCCACTAACTGTGTTCGAGACACCTAAATATCTTTAAAAAATCTGGCTCTAAGTGACTTGCCTAAAGTTATGCAGTAAGTCACTGGCAGAGTTGTCTCCTCATGTCCAGTCCCTTACTGTCACCATTAAGCATTGTGCCTCCATACACCGCATTATGGAAGAGTGATGTGAAAATGTGACTGTTGGTACGGTTTACTGGCAGGAACGGGGATAACTGTGATTTACGCCCCTCCCCCCCCCAGTAACCTTTTCTGAGCAGCAAACTAATTCACTGGACTCGTGTTTATAATTTGAATATTGAATGAAGCTAGGCTCTTTCTGCTTGCAAACTATCTGTGCTCAGCTTAGTTTTATTGAAGTCATTCAAAATTATTAGCCGAGTCATTTCTACACATAGTTTTGTGTGTCTGTAGACTGTTAGTGAGAAGTTCTTTGTGAGTAGCTGATATCTGAACTGTTTGGTTTGTATTTATAGGAAACACGAGACATGCTATTGCTTCTATTCCCTGCTCAGATGATCATAATTCTTAGAATCAGCTTTCTGGTCTGCAAACTCACTGCTTATGAATTCAAAATTCACCTTCCTTGATATGTTCTAATATTCCTTAACATTTTCATTATCCTTGAACATTCCAGTGAGTAATCTCATTCATTAGAAAATTCATGGAAACCAAATACAGAGGAGACACAAACACAGGCCAACAGTGAATTCCATTATTCATTCCAGATATGATTTGGGAGAAAATGTATTGATACACGGGCCCAACACTCTTTGTGCCAGTGTAATCTTTTATAACCCTTTGTTCATCATTATGGCATGTTCTTACATATTCAGAGTCAACTCTGTTTTTCTTATCAAGCGCTTTTGTTTCTTGCTTTTGTTTCTGTCAAAACAGGATGTTGACATGCTGGCAGGTGAAGAGAAAGCCTGGAAAGAAATCAAAGATGCTGTAACTAAAGTGGGAGACCCAAGGTCACAAGAAGGTATCCTTTCAGTGACAGTCAATGGCAAATTAATCTTCCTTGCTTTTACTAACAATCCATAGTGCCCACCTTGTAAGTTTTTGCACCCCGTTTGGGGTAGAAAACATTTTTTATTTAATCTTCCCTTTTTTCTTTTTTTTTTAACATACTCTGCATTCATTTGAATTGTAAACCAAATAATATTTTAATTGTACCAATGATTATGTCATTTTAGGGTTCTTAGCCTATACTCTCATCATGGCAGGGACTGTCTACCTCTTGGTACAGCACTTACATGGCCTTGATCCTAAGCAGAGCCTCTAGGCACTACCCTAATATAATCCATGAGTCATTATAATACTCAAAACAATTGTTAAGCCAAAACTTAATGAGACTGCCTGGTACTAATAAATCATGCTAAGGCATAATGGCAGCCTTGTAAGCATTTAAAGACCATCAAAATGACCAAGAAACGTTGCGTAGGAGAAACAAAGATTTTTGTAGCTAACGATAGGCATATTGGTCTGTATTCCTCCTTGCACTTACTCCGTTTATTTCAGTGGAGTTACACCGGCCATGAATTTGGCTCATGAACTGTGGCAGGATGACTTGCTGTTTTCTGGCATCTTGGTACAGCTCTAGAGCTACATAGGTCAGAATCTCTGAGCGCTCCATTTTGGCCTTGCAAAAAAAGTTGTTTGTTTAGAGATGTCCTAGGCTGGAAAAGAGCAGATCAGTTTTGTACCATTTTTTTCCAGAGAAGCTGACCTCCATTTGCCAAAACATAGGATTTTCTTCTAATCAGAGAAACCAATTTATTAGCACAAAGAACGGTCACTAAGTTTTTTGATCTAACACTGGGCACAGTTCTGGCACGTTTGCTCACATAGTACCTTGATTTCAGTGGGATTACTTATCTAATAAGGTACAAATCAGTGTAAATTAGAGTGGGTTCTTAGTCTTCCTTTGGCTTGAGGGAAATGGAAGACCGCATAGTCATTGTGACTTGAGCCTAAGTTACAATGACTTGAGCCTAAGTTACAACTGGAACAGCTAATTTCTCCATAGCATTCGAACTGCTGACTGCAGGTTTTCTAGCTTGTGATTATGTACCTTACCAGCCAGAATTTGGCCTCAAGAGGTTTGGAATATTACACTTTTCATATTAGATGCTACAGAATGTATGAAACAATATCTTGAGACATGAAAACATCTTGAGTGATGCTGAACATCAGCTAAGATGTTGAACTCTCTGGAGTGTCAATGCTTTATGCTTACTACAAACATTTTATCAAGTGAAAATAATCTTGCTTTCTCCTGTTCATCGATCCTTAATCAGCCATAAAGAATAGCCTGAGAGAGAAAGATTCAGGGTATGTCTTCACTAGCAACGTTAAAGCGCTCCTGCGGCAGCACGTTGACGTGGCTGTGTAGTCGCGGCACCAGCGCTGGGAGAGAGCTTTCCCGGCGCTGTAAAAAACCATCCCCACGAGGGGAGTAGCTCCCGGTGCTGGTGCACTGTCTACACTGCCACGTTACAGCACTGAAACTTGCAGCGCTCAGGGGGGTGTTTTTTCACCCCCCTGAGCGAGAAAGTTGCTGCGCTGTAAAGTGGCAGTGTAGACAAGGCCTAAGGTACATATCTGAAATGACTGTATACGGCCTTTAAAAGAGTTTTTATAAAGGAGTCTATAATTCTATGTTAAATTAATATCATTATTATTATTATACTAATCTTTTCTCAACAGGCGTAGTGTAAGAATTCTTGTCAAATTACTGTTTGCTATACCTGTTTTATAGTTACTCTTTTTAATTAACATTTCAATATAGTTCCTGAATTGTGTGTGAGAAATCAATATTCATAAACCACATCATTGTTGGCAAATAAAATAATGATAAATTTCTTCCCTAATAAAATGCTTTCCATCTAAGGGTCTCAAAACACATAACAAACAATTAATTTAACCTCACAGTAACTGTGCCTTATAGTGAGTATTATTGATCCTGATTCAGCAAAGCACTTAGGCATGTTGTTAAATTTAAGTACATGAGTGTTCCCATGGTCAGGTAAAACTCATTCCCTCACCCTGGGAGTACTCATGGCATGCTTGAGTGCTTTGCTGGATTGGGGCCTGTGCTACTTTTCAGCATTGGCATGAGTGTGGACCTATGACCCCCGTGACCTGATTTTAGGGGAGTTTGTTTTGCAAGATTAAACTATACATTATGTGCTAAGCAATGCTAAAATGATTTAAATAGTAAAAATGGAAGCCATTAAAGCTGTTACGACAGTAGGGAAACATAAAATGTATACATATTAATATTTAAAGTAGGCTTTATGCAATAGGTTTGAGGCCTGTAGACCTGAAGGTTAGCATGAATGCTTGACATTCATAAGATTTAGAAATATATAGCTTTTGATAAGTAAACCAACAGAAGAACAAAAGGAAGTTTAAAATAGTAGATTTGGGGGATTATAAGTATATGTAATCAGGGAGCTAAGTGCACTGATGTATCAAGACCAATGGGAAGCGTATTGACTAAAGTATTTTGTGTAAGCAGCTCGAACCCTAATTATGGTTCCCTGGAATCCCACACATGGACAGGGCTTGAGTCTTGATCAAACATTGTCCCAGATATGCATGGGTGTAAGGGAAAAGGTGTATAAAAATGGTGTTTGCTTGACCCTAGTTGAGCACATGGGGGTTGACAAGAAGATGCAAGCTGGACTGTCACCTCCCCTCATAATGTACTCCACTGACTACTTTCTTCTGTATTTGTTTTCAGAGGTCTCTAGGAGTTTGTGAATGTGATAACACTACAGCTCTTTATGTTGTATGTTTCTTTTTCTGGAACTGCATTAATACTTTGGCTTATTTGGGTTTTAAATTAAGTCTTCAAGTCTATATTTATGTTACTCACCAACCTCACTTATTATAAAAGCTTTATGTCTCCACCTGAGTAAAGAACCTGTCATTAGTGACGTGCAATTTGCCCTCTGAATTAATCAAAGGCTACATGAGGTTAAATAAATTGTGAAGCACTTTGAGATTCTTGGATGGAAAGTGCTATATAAGTGCACAGTATTATTATTTCATTTGCCAGGGCATATATTAGTATATATGACCTCAGTGGGATTGCTCACATGCTAAAGCTAAGAATATGCCTAAGTGCTTTACTGGATCAAGGCCATAGTATCCATTTTACAGATGAGAAAGCTGAAAACTAGGTCTGATTCTCTTTTTGCTTTTACATGGGCTTTACGCTAGTGTAAGTCCATTAACTCTCAAGGAGTTATTTGTGATTTACACCAGTGTAAGTGAAAGGAAAATAGGTTAAGTAACTTTAATACATGGTGAAGATCAGAGTGGTTTGCAATAGTGAATGCCTCATTCATTTGAATGTGAACCCCAATTCACTTTTCTTCTCTCCCCAGCATACAAAAGAACCTGCTTGTATTGGAGATTAAAATATTCTTTCTCACCAAGATCCTTAAACCTAAGCAACAATCAGACAGTGGAACTGCAATGTTTTCTCTGTTATCCATGAAACCCGCAGTGCTGCTTCTCTGACACAGCCAATTAGATCACTGACAAAACCTTGCTCTCCAGAACTGTTTCAAATAAAATGAAAATTAGGTATCTGCAGGCTTGGTTTTAATTTCACAAGAACACTGAAGAAATCACTGAAACTAGGAAAGGTGTTTAAGAAAATAATAATGTTTCAAAAAGCCAAAGAATAATAGTAGCTGGGTTTTGCTTCAGCTATGTATTAAAATAATAATATATCCTCTCATCTTGTCACCTTTCCTTTACTCCTTACCACTCAAAATGCAGCCTTCGTTAGAAGATGGTTTGTTTACTGTAAACAAAATTTAGTTACCTGAGGTACCACTTATGTTTTTTTAAGTATGTTTTCAAGAGTTGAAACAGAGCCTGGAATAATGGGATCTCTTTTATCTTATGCCCCATGGCTCTTATTCCTTGCTAACAACATTGAAACTTGTATTTTTTGTTTGATGAAGAAGATGAATCCTTAACTGAGGTTAATAACAGAGTGGGAGCAGGTTCTGGCAATGTGCCAGGCTCTTCTAAATAACAATGCAGATAGTCTTCCAGACACAAACATCTATCTGCTGAAACTGCTTGACTGCGCCATGGATGCCTGTATTAATCTCAGACGGTGGGGGGAAGCCTTGCTTTATGGCAAAAGGACGCTAAAACCATACAGGTAAGAGCTGTGATGACTGTGGTTTATTCAAGTGTCCTACAGGGATGGTCTGTTTATTAAAGTTAGAATTTTTCCCCCCTGGAGACCATTCAATTAAGGCTTATCACTGTTATTCCTGAAAGTGCTTTGGTGCACACCTTCAACCGCAATTTCCCAGTGTGCTTTCTGGATTAGCATATGAAATAAAATATCCATTCTGCTTGGATAGTCAATAGAGCAGGATGTGAAATATTAATGGAAACCACAATAGCAGCTCTGATTATCCACAGTAGCCGTTGTCAACATCTGATCTTTTTATAAGCACATCACACCCATCATTCCATCACCAAAAAATCACTTGTTGGTAGAGACTATCACTGTGGGAGCTCCTGTGTTTGAAATTGAGGGTGGGAGTGTGTATGTGGGGCAGTCAGGTACAGTGTGTAGAGTTCACAGACCGTGATAGAATTAATGTAAATGAATTAGTATGAAGTGTGAAGAAAATAGTAATGAATAGCCCAATGTTTAAGAACATAAGAATGGCCATACTGGGTCAGACCAAAGGTCCATCCAGCCCAGTATCCAGTCTACTGACAGTGGCCAATGCCAGGTGCCCCAGAGGGAGTGAACCTAACAGGTAATGATCTAGTCATCTCTCTCCTGCCATCCATCTCAACCCTCTGACAAACAGAGGCTAGGGACACCACTCCTTACCCATCCTGGTTAATAGCCATTAGTGGACTTAACCCCCATGAATTTATCCAGTTCTCTTTTAAACCCTGTTATAGTCCTAGCCTTCACAACCTCCTCAGGCAAGGAGTTTCACAGGTTGACTGTGCGCTGAGTGAAGAAGAACTTCCTTTTATTTGTTTTAAACCTGCTACCCATTAATTTCATTTGGTGGCTCCTAGTTCTTATATTATGGGAACAAGTAAATAACTTTTCCTTATTCACTTTCTCCACACCACTCATGGTTTTATATACCTCTATCAAATCCCCCCTTAGTCTCCTCTTTTCCAAGCTGAAAAGTCCTAGCCTCTTTAATCTCTCCTCATATGGGACCCGTTCCAAACCCCTAATCATTTATTTATTGATGTTTATTTAATTAACATCAAGAGGCTGAGGTGGTGAAGGAACGTGCCTCCCTGGTTGCCAGTGCTGGTTCTTGTGCTAAATGCAGGGGGAGATTCTGAGGGCATTAGCCCTGTAGGTTATGGGTACCTTGCGACTCTGGCAGCAGCTCTGGCTGTCACGCCTATCCGACCCTCTGGGTCTGAGTTCAGGAGGCTAGCCTGAGTCTCTGCTGCAGCTGCAATATCCACCCAGCTGTTTTTTGTGCACTAGCTCCACCCCCACTAGTGCAGACACAACACCATCTGTCTACCCAGTCTGGGAGGCTCACTCCCAGCTGCAGTGCAGACATACACTCATAAGCCAACGGAAGGTGCTATGGATGATCCTGCTTTCTGTGGGTAGGGTTTGGGATTCACTGGGTCCCAGCACTGTCAAACAGTTCTTGGCAATCTGGTGGAGGAGAGATGGGGAAGGAGGTAGCATGGCTGGCATTGGCCTGTGGCTCCTCTGCTGATGCCAGGTCTTTTGATTCTGAATGTGTGGAGAGTTCACAAGTAAGTGAAGTGCCTGATAGACACGACACCGTCTGTGCTGGCCCTGTGCGTGGCGTAATGCGTGATAGCTGTGTAAACTGAAAATGCAGTTTTTCATTACAGTATCTATTTCTTCTCTTAGTCCTGCCTCATCATGTGATATTGCAGCACACAAAGAGGCTCCGCGACTGCAGTGAAATGCAGGGGGCATGGAAATGCAAAACAATGCATACTGCTGTGAACATGAACATCTCACACCCAGCACATCTTTGATTTTGGTAGGCTGCTGACAGTGTTCGGCATTGTGCTTGGGAACCTGTCCAGTAGCATACTACCTCTGAATAGCTGAGGCTTTGTCTACACTACGCACCTTTTAGCGACACAGCTGTGCCTCAGCAGCTGTGCTGCTCAAAGGCCCACAGTATAACTGCTGTTTGTCAGCAAGAGAGACCTCTCCTGCCGACAAACAAACTTCCACCTCCCTTGTGTGGCAGCAGCTTTACGGGCGGCAGAGCGCTCCTGCCAACAAAGCGCTGTTCACACCCGTGCTCTTTGTCAGCAAAACTTTTGTCATTTGGGGGGAGAGGGGGACTAACACCCCTGAATGACAAAAGTTTTGCTGATGACGTTCCAGTGTAGACAAAGCCTTAGACAGGGACTTGAGGTGCATCACAGCTCCATATTGTAAAAAGCGCTTCCACCATATTATAAGAAGCAAAAGGTTTGCATAAGTTGTGGGTGGCAAGAGTGGCAGAAACCATACATCTGTAATGGCCATGACTTGTTATAACGAGAGGGCATGTGTGCTTTGAAACACCCAAACTCCTTAAGGGTGAAAATCATCCCTATTCAATAGGCCAGCACAAACCACATGACCACACAAGTCCCACTTCACCTTTCAAAATAGGGCTTATGTGGAACTTCAGTAAGGCATAGACATTGTATCAGCTCTCTGCGCAGAGGCAAATTTTACCCCAACTGAATGCAATGCCCATTTGAATGTTCACTTAAAAAATCCTCCCTTGTCTTTTCCCCCTGAACCTATTAACAATGACTGTCAGGCCAGCCATACTAAGTGGGTTTCTCCATGTATTTCACAGCATAAAGATTACAGTAAGACAGACTGCAATTTCATTGGGTCTTTTCATAAATCTTCCCCTGTTTGTTTTCTGGGATATGCTCTTGTATTCAAACCACTTAATACGGTAGGGTTGTTTTTTCCCCCACCCTGTACATTCAGCTAAAGTGTCTTTTGTGAAATGTTACATGCATGAGAAATTTGACCTCTTTTGTACCTCAAGGAAGTTGCCCTTAGTCTTTCTAGATCTGAAAGCATTTTCTGAAGAGAGACATTTTCAGTTTTACTTTATTTCTTTTTACCTTCAGCCATCACGACAAGCTTTAACACACCTGACAAAAAATCCTCAGTTTCTCATTACAACAAATTGCGCCCAACGCAGTAGGAGAGAAAATCCTAGGAAATCTTCTGGGATACATTGACTTTCTCCTGTTGAATCAATCTACTGCTTGGCTGCTCCTGCAGTTCCATTACAGCTATTTATTTTCCTTTTTCAGCTCTGGAAAAAATATTCATACCATTCTCCACAGGGATCACTGAAACACTCAAGCAGTCTGTATATATGGGCAATGATTGCTACAATGGTGAAAGGCTCTAAAGAATTGGTCAAAAACAATTTTAATTTTAAGAAATGTGTTTATTGTGTGTCCCCCATAATTTAACTAGCAGGATTAATATTCGCTGCTGCATGCTCGATGCTGTTTTTAATATATATTTTCACTACAATAGTTACTTAATTTTCAGAATCATCCAGTTTATGTTACTGGCACAGACAGTTGGCTAACTTGCATAAAAAACGATTTATCAAACTTATATATTCAAGAGCTACCTTCAAGTTGTAAGGAATTGTAATAGTTTATGAAAAATAGTGTCTGGGTGCTGCTGAATATTTCTAGATCTTTGAAAAGAGAGAGGAGAGCTGACAGCTGTCAAAATGAAAAGCTACTGATTCGTTTGCCCTAAACCATAATTGTCCATAATTTGTTGAAACCGACAACATATACTTTCACTGAATAGTCTAAACCAAACAATTTTACACAGCTTTTCTTGTAAATTCCAGAGTAACAATTTGTCTGTCCAAGAACCTTAACAAAAGTTAACAGATACTTACTTAAATGAAAACCACCCCATATCATGGTCAGCACTCAACAGCTTGCAAAAATAAACTTCCTTACAAAAATCCTCATGAGCCTAACCACAAAAATAACAGAATATCAACAAGAAGTGCTAGTCAGGTTTGTCATGTCTCACTTAACACATTCACTCTCAGTTTTCACTCCTACTCATAAAGAGCCTGAGCTGAGGTACTTACTCAGGCAAACTCGTACTAAATTAAATAGGATTTGGCCCATAACTACAATCAAATCACATATGCTCAGTTCTGTCTACCTCAAGCATCCAGTCGTTAACTCCAGACAAATACTGGAAGTATGCATCTAATATAAGCAGTGCCTATAAGGACCTGGTATAAAAATCTGCTACACGACATTGGCTATAGCTAAATGGGGAAATTTGGTGACGTCATGGACATATTGGACTTAAGGTGTAAGATACGCAGAGTAAAATCTTGTTTCCCCTTCTTAGTCTGGAGAGGGCTGCAGCTGCAATGGAATTGGTGATGTTCTGTTGCAGAGGCCCTGGTTCAGCAAAGCACTTATGCCCATACTTATGTTCATCCCTATTCGTCACAATCAGCACTTAATCATGTGCTTAACTTTAAGGACACATTCCCTGCAGATGGACCTGCTGCTATCTTGGTCTCCTATGCAGCAACATTAGGGGTTATTGCAGACTAAGGGCTGTACAGTCTCAGGGTTGAGGGGAGGAAATACCTTTTGTCCCAAGGCCAGTGATTCAGTCTTTGTGGGGAATGAGGAGGGAGGATTTCAATTTGATTTCAAGTCTGTCTAAAGAGAGCTGTTACTTCAAAGCTGGACTGGAGAATATTGCATTAAACTGGCACTGAGTCTATGCACATGAACAAGAGACACACAAACAAGAGAGCATAGAGCAGAGCACAGCAGGACTCCGAATATTTTCTGAACAGATTGTTGAATTTTCATGAAGTATTAATGAAATGTAGAGCAGGTACTTCTCATTTAGAATTCTCATCTAGCAAGTTTGCCAGATCCTGGTCTTTAAATATCTCAACTAAATCAGCAGACAGATGAATTAATTTGTGATTGCTACAGTTTCTTCTCCACAAACCATCTTGATGTAAAAAGCTGAGTAGAAGTGAGTAGCTGTGGAACATCCTGTTCTAGAAATAGTCACTCAGTTTATTTTTTCTTTTAAAGCCTCCAAGAAGGCTCTATGGTAAAAATGTCATTTTTTTATTTGATTGATTTTTCTCTTCATTTAATGTGTCTTACAAATAAGCCCTGCACTTTGATGTGTGTGTCTTTTGTAATAAGTGTTTGATAGATGCGATGGCTAAAGACAGTTAAAATAAAACTGTGTTTCTATTGATGTACTCTACAAAATTTGTAGCTGAGAGGCAAAGATTCCCCAGTATAACATGGCATTAAGAGGTGCACTGCCTGTACTTTCTACTAAAAGTCAATCCTCCAAGAATACTGCAATGAAGCAAACTGTTGTGATACATAGCACCACTAGGGGATGCTGGTGTTTAAGGGTTTAAGTCTAGCAGCCAATGGGCATCTCATGAATGTGGGAGGTTCCAAAGAGAGTTGTGATTGACTGGAGAATATGTGAACATATTGATAGTTCAGTGAACAAAGTTCAGTGGTATTGTCTTGATCTTATAACCTCTGGAGTAAACATAACATACCTCTCTGTTCACCCTAGATTAGAACAAATAATTGTGAAAGTAAAAAACAAAGACTGTAAGAGACAAAGAAATGGAGAATGATATGCAGCTTTCCTCTCTTATTTATGGTTTGTACAACATGGCAGCATATGTGTATATTTGATAGTTAGAGCCAAATGCTCATTGGAAGAAGAGAAACTGATAACTACAACAAAAAAGTAATGAATGAAAAACTGCCTAAAATAATACAGTCTGTGAGAAAAGGCATGCACGGTGGGTATGCTTTCATTCCATCAAAAAATTCAGAAAACACAATCATTGAGACATGCATATGGTAAATTCCTTCGTGATGTAACTGATCACTTTGGGGCTGGAGTTAATAAATGTGTAAAAATAGATCCACCGTAAAGGGTATTTGTGAATGAAGTCATGACTGGAACTTGAACTGAGACTCAGGAATGATTTCGTTGGATTGATAAAAGATAAAAGAGCAATTAAGTTACACGGCTGTATAAAAGGAATAGGGACAACTTTTTCAGGCAGGGGCTGCATCTACCTACGTGAATGTGCAGCGCCCTGAGTACTGATCCTGATTAGAGCATTTGAGCAGTTGCCATAAACACAATAAAGCAGAGTAGGTGAGGCTGAAAGGTAAGAAAAGAGAGGGCCTGAATGGCTGAGAACTGGTAGAACGGTGCAGAGCTTTCAGGATGTAAGGCACCAGAACAAACTCACCCCAGGTTACTGGTGACCAAAAGTTACCAATCTGATGCCTTTTTAGTGGCTTATATGAAGTAAGTTGATAGTCACTGCCTAACTCAGTGGTTCCCAAACTTGTTCCGCCGCTTGTGCAGGGAAAGCCCCTGGCGGGCCGGGCCGGTTTATTTACCTGCCGTGTCTGCAGGTTCGGCCGATTGTGGCTCCCTCTGGCCGCGGTTCGCTGCTCCAGGCCAATGGGAGCTGCTGGAAGCGGTGCGGGCCGAGGGACATACCGGCCGCCACTTCCAGCAGCTCCCATTGGCCTGGAGCAGCAAACCGTGGCCACTGGGAGCTGCAATCGGCCAAACCTGCGGACGCGGCAGGTAAACAAACTGGCCCGGCCTGCCAGGGGCTTTCCCTGCAGAAGCAGCAGAACAAGTTTGGGAACCACTGGCCTAACTCTCTATGTCCTAACCACATGTCCTCCTAGGAAACAGGTTTTCTGGCTCATTGTTTACTTTCTGTATGTCTCTGTCTAGCACTTTAGACATTAGACTCTTCGTATTCTTCCCCGATTTCAGGTGAGACATGTATCAGGAACTATATGAATCCTGACTCTGTTATTGGTGGATAGTAATTTGTAGTCCAGTTCTAAATAACTCATTTTTTGAACGGAACTTTTTCTTAACTAGATCACAGAGGCTTGCAGAGACTCATCTTTCTCTGGCACAACCACAGGTGTACACTTTTCTCCACCTCCAGTGCAATGCTTGCATAGGATTTCAGGCGCTAATTATGGGAAGAATTTGGGCTGTATGTCATTTAGAGTTTCAAAATGTCTTTAGATGCTTTCCTTTGATTGCATTGTAGGACCTCTTTCAGGTAGGCCGTTTAGGACTTCAGGACTTCTTCAGAATAGGGATCGTAATCCCAATCTATCTTCTTCCTTTTAAGAGCTGCAGTGTTTTCTTTTGTTGCAGTTAAGAAGGATGAGTTGGAGGTCTCTGTATTGTAATTAGAGCCGTCATGTGTTGTACTGGAAATGTTAATCAAATGGTACTGATTGAAGCTCTTTGCATCAACCTACTTGTATGCAGACACCCATAAAAGGAGACAAAATGCCCAAAATGTAAATGATGATAAAGTACTATAACTGTGCACAATAGATAGCCAACAGATTCTCTGGTCTGATAAATCAATCTAGAAAGACATGAGCAGATATAATGTACACTTCAGAACATATACGGAGTGGCTATTGAACCTACAGCGGGAATGGTTTGCAGAATAGATGGGTTTGTAGGAGTTTTGCTAAGGAGAATGAGAGAGTTCATGGCAGGCAGTGTTCTTTCTAAGCACAAGGGTTGGGATACAAGGTGATCTAAAGACAGGATTCAGAGGTAGGAGGAAGGGAGCAGTCAGGATGATGAAATGGTGAGCAGGGAGCAGGAGGAATGTAGGAGATTAAGGCAATGGTGCACTTGTGGATTACTTTGAAAATGAGGAGAACTTTGAACTTTGTGTGAAAGAAGCCACTGAAGAGATAGAAGGAGAGATGGAGGGGACACTGTCAAGGCTGTAGAAAATAAGATGAATTTAGCAGCACCATTTCTGGTGGGTTGAAGAGAGAGAGAGAGACAAAGGAGAAGTCAGACTATGGAGTAAGCAGTTACCATAGACAAGTATTAAGGTGGGAGAAAGTGCAGTAGGCAGAGAGTTAATGGGAGGACAATTGTGGTCAGACAGTGTCTAGTTTTCCTTTGAAGAAGTTGACAAAATCTTGGATAGAGGAGATGAAGAATGGGGAGCTGGCAGTAGTTCCAAGAAGGCAGTCAGAAGTAATGAAGACTTCCTGGTAGTGGAGGAGTGGAAGCTGATGAGAGGGGGAAGTTGTAGTAGTTTAGCAAGAGAAAGTATAAAGTTGAGGCAGGAAAGAACAAACTTGTGTGGGTTGGGGGAGTAGAATTTCTCCAGTGATGCTAAGTGGAGTGCAGGTAAAGTTGCTGGGAAGAGAGACAGAATTGGAAGGAGGTGGGGGGTCATGGAGCAGCAGGAATGACGAGCAAAATGAAAATATCAGAAAAGGAGTGGAGAGAAAAAGACTCCTGGTCTAGAGAAAAATTTTTTCATCTCCCCTTCTCCCCTCTCCACTCTGACCCTGCAAAAAAAAAAAAGAAAGAAAACAAAATACTGTCACAACTGCAACACTTGCCTAAGAGGAAAATCATCTTTCTCCAGCTGTTTAATGCACTCTTGGAAGACATGGTCGACAAGCTGCCAAAAGTGAAGATAAAGTTGTAGGATCAAAGAATACTTATTACAATCCCATCATGAATACATTTCCATATTAATTCCAGTACTTTACCAAGAACGATGCACTCTGAAAACTTAATATACGTATAAGGCTGGTCAGCATTTCAGAAGTCTCTAGGTAACTGATGAAAGTGACAGCCAACAAGTAGGAGCATGATAGACAGTTCTTTCCTTTCAATCTGTTCTCAACCAAATTAAAAAAGAAAAAGAAAAAAGAAAAGAAAAGAAAATCTCTTAGTGCAGAAGCATGCTTGGCAGACTTTGAAAAGTGGAATTATATCTTAGACCACTATGAAACAAAAGGCTCAACACACACATTCATGAAAAGGAAAACCATTTAGGAGATTAATTTTATAGTTACCAAGGGAATTTGCAACATTTACCACAAATTTTTTTAGATCATTCCCTTTCAGGTAATGGCACGATATGTTTTTGTAAGATTTTGCTCTAAATCATGCCAGATCCTACTCATTAACTGCGGTACGTTGCAGCGTACAAGACGGCCCATCACATATGCCTTGTACCCTATGAAATATGGTGCAGTTTCCCAGGAGATCTTATAAGAGGTCGTGAAGCTTGTGACCACGGGAATGTATGACATGTTAGTTGCTAGCTTTCAGGAATAGTTACAGATAAGTTATCTTAGATCACTTGTCTTACCATTGTACAGTAGTTGTCTAGTAGGCCTTGCATGTTTCAAAGGATTTCAAAATGTAAAGCCACGTTGAGTAAAGTTACTTCTCCTCATTTAGCATGTCAGAATTTTCCGATGAAAAGCACGTGACGTACTTGAGGTGAGATAACATCCTGCATACTTCCCCTTACCTTTATCTATTGCTGTCTGTCTGCACACTGTTGATCTGTGTATTGTCTTGTTGGCATGTTTGCAGCACAGGTGAGCACTACCAATGCTGGAATTTATCAAGAGGTGCGCATTAGCTAGCAAGTTGTGCAAGGCTGCTTTCTGTGTCGACAGAGAGAGACCAGCTTTTCTTTCCTTGTGGAGTAAGGCATAGACAAGATTATGAACTAAATGGAAGTATGTTGTTTCCTAGACAAATGGAGATTTTCAAAATATTATGGACTCAGTAGTGCCTTCAAATCCCTGCCCCACACTGGGGACAATGCACAGCCCAACAGCCAGCTCCAGTTTCATGGTGGAGTTACATTTCCTGGTACTTTGAGGAGGAAAGGAGAGGGCAGCTGTTGCATCTTCTTGAGCAGTGTATGCTTCACACTGCACGCATTTGGCTCTATGAGCTGGTGCAGAGGGTACCACTGATTGCATCCTTTGATCCCTCACATACCTTAAAAGAGGCCAAAACACAATTTGACCCTAATACTTATCACCATCCAGTATCAGTTTGTTCCATTTATCTCTGGATGGATTGAATGGCCTAATTCTTGGCAGTATTAAAATGAAGTGTACGGTCTGTATTAACTGAGTGGGAAAAAGGTATTTTCTACCAGTTAGTTTGTAATGTCCCCACTTCACTGTTAGAATCAATGGTTGCAACTCCACTGAAGTCAGTGTCCTTTTGTGGTGAAATCCTGGTGCACTGAAGTCAGTGACAAAATTCTCATTGATTTCAGTGGGGTCAGGACTTCACCATTGGTGAATATGTCTCAGTATGTAGTCAGGGCTGGTTTTGGAGCAGAGTGCACTGTTTCTGATGTGTCTGGTCAGATTCTTTGGGGCTAGAATTTGCTTCACTTTTTAGAAGATTTGTATGGCAAGTGAAGCGGAGTATATAGAGGAACAGTGGCATATAAATGTAGTTCATTTCACACATGAAAGACAGTTGATTATGGTGACAAAAAAAATATGCCAAAGGACAAAAAAAAATTGGTTAATAACTTTCCTAGGTTTTCATCACATTAAAAGTGATGTGAAATAAGAGGAAAATGTCACAGAAAATGATTTATTGCTTGCTCAAGTTCACTTTTTCTAAAATAATATTTCACAAGCTGAGTGTGCTTTAGTTAAATAAATACTTCAAATTAATAAAAAAGGCCAGCTTCTCAGGTGGTGCAAATTGATTTCAATGGAGCAATGCCCTTTTACATCAGATGAGGATCTAGTTGAAAAATTTTCAGTGGAACAGCATGTCTCAATGGGCATGAATTCAAGTATTCATGCGGCACACAATAACCACATGCAGCAGGCTTCTGTTGTTGTTGCCTTTCCACTCAATAAGTGATCCCCATCAGGGCAGATTGCTCAGGGCAATGGCTTTATCTGTCTCCCAATAATTCACCCAATCATTGTATTAGTACACACTCAATTGAGGTCCCATTATATTGGGTTGTTTAGAACAAAGTAGATGCTGCCAAACAAACTGCATTTCAGTATACAGAGCAGACAGTTCATGTGGTGACTTCTGAACGTTCCTCACCTTGACATTCCTGGCTTCAGTAGCTACCCTTTGGCAAATTTTCACTTGGCTTTGTTTACTCAAGGTTTACAAAAGCTATTTGCTTTCCAGGGTCCTTGGCGGCACTGGTGACAGCAATGGCTTATATAGAGATACCTTAGTCTGTATCTGAAACAAAGTTACAGCATTGTATTCAGTACAATAACATTATCCCAACTTGTGATTAAGTGCTTATTGAGTTCCATTTCCTTATAAGAACTTGTGTAAGAACCCAAGAATGTATGCCACAAGTGAACTAAGCATTAATCTGTCAGCAGCTCAAGTGTGTTTGGGATAGTGCAATGGAAATATGCAATATAGTGACACATTGTTTGTTCGCTGGGAAGCATTTAAGAGCAGATGGAACCCGTAAAATAGACTGATTCATCAAAGTGCATAGCCTGTATCAGCTTCATTAGATGCCTCTTTGTTTTAACCTATATAAACAAAGGACAGAGATTTTGGGATCCTCAGTAAAGTATCAGAAGCTCTGCTTTTGGGAAAAAAAGCATTAATAATATACAAGACTTTATTGGGAGAGGGTATTTTAAAAGAAATCCATCTTGGTCCTGAAATTAAAAGTTGGGGGGAAACTACAGTATCTTTATGGAAATGTCTTAAAGAATTGAATGTCGGTGCAGGATGTGATTTTTCAAAGCAACCAAATGGAATTTGGTGCCCGGATCTCAGTAGAGTTTCAAAGGGAATTGGGCACCTAACTCCATTAAGCTCTTTTAAAATCCTACCCTAAACAAATAGGGTTCTGTAGCAATGTGGTGGGGTTCTGTAGAAATCACTCAACACACCAATTAAATTTAAGGCTGACCATTCTACAGGGTTTCTTTTTTTCTAACTATATTATAGAATTCTATAGAAAGTGGATCTAATTATGTGTTGAATCGATAGGGCTTCTCCAAAGGGGTGTATCTGAAAAGGAGAGACCTGGGCATTTCATCCTGAATGCAGACGATCTGTGTTCTACCATTTACAAATTTGTGATGCACAGTAAACAATGTGATGCACTCAGACAGACCCCTATGACAACAGAGCTCCAATGACAACTTCATCACTTGCAGGGTCCTAGCGGCCTCAAGCTGTTAATTGAAGGTGCAACTACATCTCTGCTTTTTTTTTTAAACTGAATTGAATTAGTTCAGTAATTTAATGGAAGAAAAAAATCAAATTCGGAGAAGACTGGTTTTGTAACCTGACAACAAAGGTCAAAATGTTCCATTTTGGAGACCGAGAGGATGTGGATTTTTAGTATGTCTTGCGTTCCATGTAGTACAGCATATACTTGATTTCAAAAGATTTGCAGGGGGCTTGTGTTAGAAATACTGCATATTGTCATAGCATGGAATAGCATGTCAGCATATATCATTGTATTTGTTTGAATTGTGTGTACTGTGGAAAGAGTGATGTATTGATTTTTCTGAAAACCCTTAAGTCAATTCATTTTATGCACACTACCTGATGTAGTTGTACTGAGCCAACTTTTGCATATGTTTTAGTGTGTTTGTGGATAATGTCCTGGGACGACTGTAATTGTTAAAAGATACTATAAAGGTTGGTCCTCTTCAAGCATATGTGAAAATTGGCTACACGCATATGCCGTAAGTGTAGTTTAGATTGTAGGGCTGTTAAATACAAAACACTGTGGCTCAAACAATTCTTGCCCTGGAATTCTGCATCATGTATAATAATCTTACTACCCAAATCAGGCAAACAGAATAACATGTTAAGGCGTATAGAGATAGTATGCCACTGAAGACCCAGTACGTGCTTGCTATGGCAATAGCTTCAAATGAATTATTGACATTTCAGTTAAAGATTTGTTTTTATTATATTGTTCCACTGCTCACCTTACTGTCGCCTCTGTAGGGGGAGAAGAAACCCCGTTTCCATCCACTCCCCCACAGTACAGGGAAGAAGTGGGAGTAGAGAAGGAGAGCAAGCAAGAGCAGCCAGTTCTGAGTGTGATAGGTCCCAAATTCTCACTTATTCTCAGATCCGTGCATATTCCTCTTTGTAACAATGTTATCAAAGGTCATCTTCTATACTTTTATTGATATGACTGCTCACAGTTATTGCATTTCTCAATGGAAGATAGGTAATGGTTTGGTTTGTATTGCACTGGATTTATGGAATTTACAGTGTCTGTGGAGATATTTTGCTTTCCTTGCTGGTTTTTATCCTACCAAATTGCTTCTTACTAAAATCCATGTAATAAAAGTGGTCATGAGGGCCTGATTTTAAAAACAAGGGAAATTTGGAGATAAAGCAGCAGCTTCATCTTTATCTGATCCCTGTGTGTGAAAATATTGCTGTACATAGTATGCCTGTCTTCAGAGACCTTTTGCGATACCAAGGCCGGACTAAATCATATTATATTGCCAGTTTAAGCAAGATCTTCCTCTTAATATCTAAGTGAAAACATCAGGTGAGATCCTGACCCTATTGTAGTTAAAGGCAAAACTTCTATTGAGTTCAGTAGGGCCAGGATTTCACTTGTCACTGATAAGTCATATTGAAGTGTCTGGTGTACTTTATCCATTTGTTCTTTATCGCTAAGGACAGTTTTATAGAATCAGGCCTTGATTTTCTTCCCTTACACTGATTTTACACAGGTAAAACTCCATTGCTCTGAGTGACATGAGCATCAAGCCCATCACCTTTGGTTTCTACAGCAGCTTCTTTTGTAATGTATTGACAGATATTTCCAATTCTCCATGTGGTCCATGAGGCATGATCTGCTCTTTAATATTAGCATAGCCACACTTTACAATTGAATCTTACTCATTATGGATGAAGACATCTGTTTTTTATAGCCTACTGAAGATTACAAAGTTTTATACTGTGTAACCCATATGAAACAATGATACAAAATGTAAAGTTAAGATTTCCTTAGGCAGCATCAGAATGTACTTTGCAGTTGGAACAAGCAAAGGGATTCTGGACAATGCAAAAAAAGCATCATCAAATCTTTTTTCCTCATTATCTCTCTAGGCTAGGCGTAGCAAGGAGAAAGATACTAAGCTGAGAGATCACGGAAATGAAAAGAGAACTTATAATTAATTAATTATCTTTAAGCTGTCCAAACATATTATTTTTCTCTGCTTCAAAGGCACACTGTGCACTACAGGAGGTTATCAGAAGTTATGATCCTTTTCCAAACGGCAGTCCTTAGCAAGCTGATATTCCTGTACGTGTATAAAACTCATCACAAACCTTTTTCTCTGAGAAACTCTGTCTCAGCACTCTGTCGAGATCAGACGCACAAATTAACAGGTAGTGCCAAAAACCACCAAAAGACTGTATGCAGAATTCAGTGATAACATAGTGGTGTAATTAACTTACACCGTGGTGACTGATCCTCTTCTCATAGCAGTTTTACACCGATGGACTTTCACTGGCTTCAGAGAAGTTACTCCTGATATTCACTGTGGAGGGTGAGAGTCTCCTGGCTTGTTGGTCAGTCAGAAAGCAGTTTTGGACTGATTTGGCACATAGTGGATGTGCGGAATGAGTGTAACCTACACCTTTTAGGACTTTACAGCGCTGCACTTTACAGTGCTGCAACTTTCTCGCTCAGGGGTGTGAAAAAACACCCCTCTGAGTTCTGCAAGTTTCTGCGCTGTAACATGGCAGTGTAAACAGTGGATCAGCGCTGGTAGCTACTCCCCTCATGGGGGTGGGTTTTTTAGAGCGCTGGGAAATCTATACCGCAACTACACAAGCCATGTTAAAGGGCTGCCCCGGCAGCGCTTTAACGTTGCCAGTGAAGACGTGCCCTTAGATGTTCTGTGGGAATACAGTTCAGCCTTTGGCATAAGCAGGTGAATATCAGATATGTGCCTGCTTACAGCAGAGTTGCATTTGGCCTCAGGGATGTTGGAGATGGTGCAGCATAGTTTTAAGAAGGGAGGGCTGCTTTATCTTATCTTGATGTTGATTGCTTCCTCCTTTGTCCCTCCCTTAACATGCAAATCGTTCTAATTTTGCACATCAACTTGCACATCACCAAGTTGGCAAAAGGTACCTTACTTTGCCATTTGCAACCACTTATGCCTATCTTCTGACCAATTTACAGCTGACCTGTCACTTATACTGATATATACATATATATAGGTCAGCAGTGATTTTGGTTGAGAGATTTCTTTTGGAGATGCATCCTCTTCCTGCAGGCTGCATCTGGCATTGTTTGTCTAATAAAAAAATACATTATTGCAGAAAAGTGTTATTAAAGAAACATGCTCTGCAGAACTTTGTCTTGCCTTTTTCCCACTTGAAAAGCCAGCCAGGAAGCAACAAGCTCTCAAGAGATCTGTTTTCCTTCTTTACATTTAAAATGTTGCCTTTTGTAAGCCACAGGGTTCCCTGAAGCACTATCCAAAAACACACAAGCATATGCAAAAGTTGGCCACAGATATGTACCATATGTGTATTGTACATTTAGAGACTCTAGGGCTTTCAAAACTACAAAACCTCAGGGCCTAAGATACCAGTGCTCAGTCTTATCCTGTTTTTTCTTAATGGCCCCTTAATACTTGGTGACATACAACAATGGAATGAAGAGAGACACCGAATTTAAGAAAAAACAACGAGGAGTACTTGTGGCACCTTAGAGATGAACAAATTTATTTGGGCATAAGCTTTCATGGGCTAAAACCCACTTCATCAGATGCATGGAGGGGAAAATACAGTAGGCAGGTATATATACACAGGTTTCAGAGTAACAGCCGTGTTAGTCTGTATTCGCAAAAAGAAAAGGAGTACTTGTGGCACCTTAGAGACTAACCAATTTATTTGAGCATAAGCTTTCATGAGCTACAGCTCACTTCATCGGATGCATACTGTGGAAAATACAGAAGATCTTTTTATACACACAAACCATGAAAAATGGGTGTTTACCACTACAAAAGGTTTTCTCTCCCCCCACCCCACTCTCCTGCTGGTAATAGCTTATCTAAAGTGATCACTCTCCTTACATACAGAGCATTTATGCTTATGGATGAATGTTATTGAAAAAGATATGTATTTGCATATGAATACAAATTTCACTTTACCTCTTTTCAGAGTGCCTACCGTGGATACCTCTATATTTCAGTACTTTCAGAATGATTCTTGGCTTCCCTTAGCAACCTTAAAACACACAATATGTAGAATTAATTCTGAAACAAAAATGGGAAGGATGGTGATGTGATGTGTTTGTGCTGGACCCATTGCTAACAACGGTGATTAGAGTCAAAGTCCAACCATTAATAATTCCTTTGTAAACTTGTAAGCAAGATGACTGCTATAAAGGGACCCTCTCTCAAGGCAGCTAAATCTAACACTGAGCTAGCGGTGGTGGCTTCGGTTCACAGGTTGCATGTGTGCATGTCACACCATCTCTTCCTTTTGTCTGCTCTGATCAAAGAGCTGGACACTGGTATATTTCAGTAGCCAACCTGCCCCTGAGGGTGGAGCAGGAGAACTGCAAATCTGTGGATCAGAGCTGGCTATAGATATTATTATGTGACAGTGACTCTTCAGGGAAGAACTAGGTATGTGCAAACAAGCCCACAGAGAAGATCTGTCAGATCACGCCATATGAAATCACAGAATCATAGAATATCAGGGTTGGAAGGGACCTCAGGATGCCATCTAGTCCAACTCCCTGCTCAAAGCAGGACCGATCCCCAATCATCCCAGCCAGGGCTTTGTCAAGCCTGACCTTAAAAACTTCTAAGGAAGGAGATTCCACCACCTCCCTAGGTAACACATTCCAGTGTTTCCCCACCCTCCAAGTGAAAAAGTTTTTGCTAATATGCAACCTAAACCTCCCCCAGTGCAACTTGAGACCATTACTCCTTGTTCTGTCATCAGCTACCACTGAGAACAGTCTAGAGCCATCCTCTTTGGAACCCCCCTTCAGATAGCTGAAACCAGCTATCAAATCCCCCCTCATTCTTCTCTTCTGAAGACTAAACATCCCCAGTTCCCTCAGCCTCTCCTCGTAAGTCATGTGTTCCAGTCCCCTACTCATTTTTGTTGCCCTCCGCTGGACTCTTTCCAATTTTTCCACATCCTTCTTGTAGTGTGGGGCCCAAAACTGGACACAGTACTCCAGATGAGGCCTCACCAGTGTCGAATAGAGGGGAACGATCACGTCCCTCGATCTGCTGGCAATGCCCCTACTTATACATCCCAAAATGCCATTGGCCTTGTTGGCAGCAAGGGCACACTGTTGACTCATATCCAGCTTCTCGTCCACTGTAACCCCTAGGTCCTTTTCTGCAGAACTGCTGCCGAGCCATTCGGTCCCTAGTTTGTAGCGGTGCATGGGATTCTTCCATCCTAAGTGCAGTACTCTGCACTTGTCCTTGCTGAACCTCATCAGATTTCTTTTGGCCCAATCCTCCAATTTGTCTAGGTTCCTCTGTATCTTATCCCTACTCTCCAGCGTATCTACCTCTCCTCCCAGTTTAGTGTCATCTGCAAACTTGCTGAGAGTGCAATCCACACCATCCTCCAGATCATTTATGAAGATATTGAACAAAACCGGCCCCAGGACTGACCCTTGGGGCACTCCACTTGATACCGGCTGCCAACTAGACATGGAGCCATTGATCACTACCCGTTGAGCCCGACAATCTAGCCAGCTTTCTATCCACCTTATAGTTCATTCATCCAGCCCATACTTCTTTAACTTGCTGGCAAGAATACTGTGGGAGACCGTGTCAAAAGCTTTGCTAAAGTCAAGGAACAACACGTCCACTGCTTTCCCTTCATCCACAGAGCCAGTTATCTCCTCATAGAAGGCAATTAGATTAGTCAGGCATGACTTGCCCTTGGTGAATCCATGCTGACTGTTCCTGATCACTTTCCTCTACCAGCACTTCTCCCAGGCAGTGTCTGCCAGCTTCTCCCATGGTAGTCTCTGTTTTCTGTCATGGTGGCTTGATACAGGGCAACTCTGGAACAGCTCATGCCCTTCCCTCTTCTCCCAGGTTCCAGTTCCTCCCAGCTTCAGCTCACTTGATGGCTATCTAACCTGTTTCCTCCACTTTTCTTCCCATTCAGCTGGGTAAGGATGTGATCAGGATGCCAGGTGAGCTAAATTTGTGGCAGAGTTGAGGTAGGGTAATTTTCCAAGGTGTTATAATGAGCTATTGCTCTGACTAACGACTTGACAATCTAACCCAAAAACTAATTGTCACCAGTGGCTGCCTTATTTCATGGGAGCCCTTCCCCTTCAGCCAGCCTCCTTGGGGCAGGAGTGAACAGAAGACCCGAATGACTCTTCTCCTCTCTTCATTTCTGAGGATAGGTTACTACTGCCAACCTTAATCCTCCTTTCAGAAATTGCTGTTGCTGTAGCCCAGGCCAGAGAATATTCTTTACCCCACCTCCCCTGGGGGTAGTAACTTCTTATCTCCTCCCCCTCCTCCTCCTCAGGCAAAGCAGAAGTGGGAAGAGCAATGCAGCACGATCCGGTCCTGGCGATGAATGCTCCTAGTACGGTGGAACTCAATTATGGTTAAGTGAAACTTCACTAGGGGCCTGAGCCAAGAAAACATTCTAGTCAATGAAAAGACTCCCATTGACTTCAGTGGGTATGGGTCAGACTCCATGAGAGGAGTACTGCTTCACTGTGGGCCAAGATGTCCCCCATCCTCTGTGACTGCAGGTTGTCCTGACCTAGGAAAACAGCTGCAGTTCCGCTGCAGAAAGGGGATTCTGAAAGGGGTAGCAAAAAAAGACGACTAGAATAAATACTGTAAGGAATGATCTGGCTCTGCCAGGATGATGGACCGGTAATGGAAGTTTTCTGTCTCTAGCTAAAATGATTCCATTATCCTTTTTTCCTTGATGGTGAGTTGCACATGACATTTTACCCTCAACACCCATTTTTGTACTCCCACTATCCATGCATTAATGTTATCTGTTGCCTTGCATTATCTCTTTGGTTATCATAACAGGCATTTGCCATTCCACAGCTGATTAATATGTTAGAGCATGTTGGATCCTCTATGGGTATAAAAATTTTTCCTACCTTAGACAAACTTTCTTAGACTTTCCGTTCTCACTAAAACCACACCCGCTGACTGCTGCTTGCATTACTTTGCATTCACCTCGCTCTGAGGCAACTCTGAAGTGTTTTTATACTACTGTGATTTTATTGCACCTGTTCTCCCTACACATCTATATTACATCGGATGACATAGCCTTTCATAGGGTCCCTTGTGAGTATGAGTTTTCAGAGGTTTTTTTAAACCAGATATGTTTCCACTTTCAGATCTCTCTCCCTTCCCTCTATTTCCTGTATATACAAATAAACTATTTTATATGCAGAGCCATTATCAACCTTGTCTTTAGCCTTATGATAAAGGTCAAGTAGATTAGTTAGGCAGGCGCTTGCCCTTCTAAATCCATGCTGGTTATCTCCTTTTAGATAATTACTATCTATTTTCTTCTCTTATATGCCCCAGGGTATCGTTTCCATTCCTTGAATACTGCAAGGTTAAATTCATCTACAACTGACACATTTTGCTAGGTTTCAACTGTTCTAACTGATTTAATACCAATGCTGCTTTGATTAGTCATCCAGGACACTGGAAATAATGCTAGATCAGGAAAAATATTTGTATTATTCTCTGATGTAAATACTCAAATATTTGAGCTCCATAGGCTATTGTTTCCATCCTCTGTAACAGCATTCCTCAGTCTATAGATGTTCTAATTTTGTTGTTCGCTAGTGAGTACAAGGAGCATATTTATATTGTATATAAAAAAGCCACGTAAGTTGAGGAGTAGAATCATAAAATAGACCATACTAGTATTAACCTCCTTGTAACCACCTATCAGATGGATTTCAAAACACTAGAGAGTCATGGCTTCTCAGTGCTTCATTTTTAAAGAAAACAATAATATTGTGCTATTAATAAACTAAAGATTGTCAACATTTTAAACCTGTCAGGGAAAACAGACAGTATAAGCATAACAGATTTTTTATTTTGCAGTCTGTGTGTATGATGATAATTACAGCATACATATGTGGGCTTTATACACATTTGTACGTGTGAAATGCATCTTAAAAATTACTTGCTTCCAGGGGACATCCAACGTCTGCTGAACTTTCAAGTTGGATAACAAGTGCATTGATAGAAGATATCTTATCCACAAATTAGTGTGTGCTTTTTAAATGTTAGTCCTTCTTTTAGTTGCCTTTCATTCTTACTTTTCATCTCAGCAGGGCATTGGAGAGGCCACACATAGTAGTGTGGCATGACACAATGAGACAAGTAGAAGTGCTTCTTTCAAAATCACTAGTGTGCTCTATGATTTCAGATGAAAATGTATGGTTCTGGCTCAGTGATGCTCTCTAAATATAGTATTGATTCCTAAATTTATGGTAACAAAATGGAACATTTTACTTCAACTAACCTCTAATGTCACGCTCTGGCGCTTTTACAGGACTGGGGCCAACCCTCTCCCGATCTTATTTATATCGTCATACCAAAGAAGAGAAGAGAGCTTATCACAGCAAGGAAGTCTCATTCTCTCAGCCTCCAAATAATTTACATTAGCCAGACTGTGCTTAGCTCAAACTAATTACGTTGGATGGGTTTTTGCCTTTGTGAAAAAATAGTTTTGAGAAGCAATCTTGGCCCTCGCCGCCCCACATAAATATGAGCACATAGACTCATCGTACCGGATCAGATTCCAGGAGGGACACCCACAAATGTTGCTGCAGCCTCCTACTCAAATGCTGTATCTCATAGAGCTCGTCAGTGAAGCAGTGAGTTTTAATAACACTCCTGGCTGGGACAGCTCATGTAGCTGAGTCCAGAAGAAAATAGTCAAAACAACTTCACTCTCTGATGAGTCTCCCTAAGTTAAGAGAGAACTCTGCTAACAGGATTTGTATGGTATGTCCCTCTCCTATCTCCTCTCTTCTTCCTGTATGTCTTAGGGTTTGTCTACACTGGCACTTCGTTGGCAAAACATTTGTCGTTCAGGAGTGTTAAAAAAACACACAACCCCGAACAACAAAAGTTTTACCGACGAAAAGCGCCGGTGTGAACAGCGCTTTGTCGGCAGGAGCGCTCTCCTGCCGACAAAGCCGATGCAACATGTGGGGGATGGAAGGGGGAGCCCTCTCCTGCCAACAAACAGCAGCTACACTGCACGGCTTTTAGCAACACGGCTGCAGCAGCACGGCTGCGTCGCTAAAAACCTCGTAGTGTAGCCATAGCCTTATTCTCACTTCCTTTTTGTGACACAGTGTACATACCCCACACTGTGTCCAGGAAGGGATTAACAGCATGCCAGAGCCTGCTTAACCTGCTAGGTAGGAAGGTCTCAAAAACTGGTGGCTCACTAAATACAGGAAGGAGTGCTAGGCTGTGTGTTCCCAGGGGGAGAAACAACCTCTCTCCCTTCCTCCTTTCTGGGAAAGGACACGAGTAGGAGGATCCTATGCCCAGGAACCGGTCCAGAGACTGAGGAAGAACTGTGGCACTGACCCTAGAGAAAGTGTGCTGGCTGAAAGATGCTGTGAGTTAAAGGCTCTTATTTTGTGCCTGTCCAGGTACTTTATTTAGAGTCTGTGTGGGAGTATTAGTGAGAGCTAAGAATATTTCTTTATTTGGGCTAGGGCCAAGGAAAGCTCTGGTATGTACGTGTCTGTTAAAATAGGTTGGATGCTGCACCTTTGTATATTGATTTCTAATAAAGCCAAACCTACTCTGAAGCTATATCTTCACTGAAAAAACGGTGGGGGGAGGAGGCTGCAGTGACATAGCTAACAAGCATTAATTGTTCCATGGTAAAAACAGACCCTTTTTTTCTGGCAATGAGGCAAAACCTCTCAAACATCCTTTTCCTCCATGTTTCTTCTTTATTACTCTTTCCTTCCTAAAGGTAAGAGTAGGCAAACATTCCCCCCCCACACACACACACACTCCACTCTCTCCTCCGTTGTCTTGTACTGCATGAAGTGAAGTGACCCGTGGAATGATGTTTTTACTACGAAGACAGTCAGCTGGCCCACAGCTATGAAACGCCCCTCCACCAGACTGCAAGCCAAAACGCAAGGACTACCTCTTTGCCTTAGCCTTCCCATATGAGAAACACATGTAAAGAACAAAGAGTTAATGTGCTCTCGGATGGGAGGGATTAAAGAGAAAGCAGTGACGGACAAGGCCAGTGAAATGAAGTTCCTGAAAATTCATCTTTTTTCTGGAAAGAGGGAGAGGAAATTCAGTTCTATTCGTAGACTGCTCAGAGGATCATTATAGTTTTGTATGCTGCTACACAGGTACTATGATGTGATGAGTGTAGTGTAAAAACCGTGCTGGATCAGCGCTCTAGCCAATCTTACATGTCTGAAATATTAAATGACTTTTTGATAAAAGCCATAGGAACATGGATATATTTTTATCTAAATATTTTAGGATTTGTCTGTATTTACAATACTTTGTGCTCTTCCTGAACAGTTAAAGTGTCCCAAATGCAGACAGTATGCAAACTATTACAATATTCGGAGTGATTTTTTTAAGAGTTAAAGCCAGGACGTTAGAAAACAAAGCAGTAGTCTTGAGTGTGTTAAAATAAACAGTCCAGCCAAGAGCTTTTCATCAGTTTAATGTTGCAGAACTCGACCAAAGAGGCAAGTTTTTGCATTAGATGGCTGCTAACATGAGCACTGCAGCTGCATTTGTGTGTTCATATTCATTATTGCTAGTGGTCCTCCTGGATTACAAATGATCCAGAAGAATTTGAATCTTCATTTTGATTCTAAAGTCTTTTTAATTTTGGAAGGAGCAGAAGGAAAGAATACTCAAAGCATCATTATTTCTCTCTACGATTTGCTGGAAGTGGCAGAAGCTATTAAAAACTGAAGGCATACATATCTCATGCTATTCCGCTAACTGGTAATTGAAGTGCAATTAAATTTTTCACGGTGTAGATTGTGTCTGTTTTTCAAATAACTTAGAAGCTATGAGCCTTTGAGAATTGTGCTCTTAATCTATAGACATTTACTGCTACAGCTTTTATTAAATGCAATCATTGAAAATGTTTGAAAATTTAACACATACAGGGGCATGTTTTCAACTAGGTGGCCTCTCTTTTTTAGGTGCAGTTTATCTCCACAGAATTGGGGTGGGAGTTCTGTTGTGCACTATGATGACTTGTACCTGTAGCTACTTGAGAGTGGCACAGATAATTTAATTAAAAGCCCTACTAATCAGATTTGTGCCCACACTTCATTTTGGAGGATCAAAGTATGGTGCAAATTACACCCACCATCAGGAGGTTGTGACTCAACCTAGCTGAAAATTGAGTCCACAAGATGTTCTTGAATTATTAATACTGGGCCAAGTTCTGCTCTCTGACATGTGCTTGGCCCAGTAAAAGTCAGTGAGGCTTAACATATAATTTAGAGCAGAACGTATGATTCATTGTTTGTTTAGCACCAACAGTGAGTCTAGACTTGGGAAAGCGCGTAAGTGGGTACTTAAGTCCCACTGAAGTCAATAGGACCTAAACGTTTGCTTGAAATTAAACACCTGTTTAAGTGCTTTCCTGAACAGGGATAGAATTTGTGCTTAAGTGCTTACCTGTCACTACAGAATACACAGTAGTATAAAGAGAGCACGTGCCTTAAGAGCTTACAGCCTGATGGATAGAGGCACAGAAGATAGTCTTACTGGAAAATCCAGAAGTGGGAGTAATGTAGAGGTTTTTTTCCTGTTGTAATTTTTATAATCTCGCTTTGTAGAAGAAGTGAGATTTTAGGAAGGGATTTGAATGAGGAAAGGGCCATGGATTGTCAGACTGGGATAAGGAGGTCATGGGAGGCATCACAGAAGACTGCACAGAGATAAGATTGGGTGAAATAAATTAATGAGGCATCAAGATTGGTATCCTTGGTGAATCAGGAGGAGTCTGGTTGGGGAGAACACAATAGGAGAAATGCTATGAATTGTTCAGGGCCTTGAATGCAAGCCCCATATTTCAAGTTTGTATTTTAGCTAAACATTGTAGGACTTATCCTGTGGTCCCTGATCACCTTCTTCAAGATGATTGGTGCCCCCAACTTCCACGGAAAGTGCTTGTTAGCACTTTGCAGGGTCGAGTCCCAGTGATGCATACACTCATGTTCATTTTGAAGGTTAAGCATATCCAAACTCCTGGAAATTGTGAGGAAAAGGTTTTCTGTCCAAATTCCTGTATTTCACAATTTAGGATGGATATGCTTTTCTCACACTTCTGCTGCCTCTTCTGACCAAAACTAGGAAAAACAAAGAACCCCAAAGGATGATTTTTTTTTTAAATGGAAAAAGCTTATCAGTTTTTTTTGACTCTCAGAGAAAAAGTTTATTTCACATTCAATTCAAGGAATAGGTGAAGGTCTAGGGATGTTGGTTCTGTTCTTATTTTATCCAAACCAGATCCTTGAATCAGTCATCCCTGGAAATGACGAGCTAGATTAGATATATGCAGGGGTAGAGATCTCTATGGTTACTAATGATTCATGAATCTCAAATACTTGCTCACTTTTATATACAAGGGACTAGAATTTCAGTCACTGCTGCTTCAGTCATGCATTTAAAGGCTTGCATTTGTGTGAGCAAAACAGGTAATTGTGCACACATACAACATCCCAGAGCCTTGAACCAGCACTTGTTCTGCTGTGGATTTCCTGACCTGGAGGGTGAGTTCCACTGAATAAAACTGAAATCTTAAAAAGGAAAGGGGAAAAAGACTAATTGAAAAAGCACACCATCTTCCTTCAGGGCAGGTTAAATGTTAAGATTCCAGGAATGTAGCTGAATTTGACTGTAACTGCTCACTTTGTGCATGTAACTCCCTGTTTTCTTGGGTGGGGAAGAGTCAACAAGTGCATCTTGGGTGCTAATGCCTGAGAACTCGGACTTTGATTTGCTAATTAACATCTTAAAATTCAATGCCATATTGATAGGTATATTCTCAGTAGATAAAATTCACCCACATAAAGACATGCAGCTCAAGGTTTATGCACCTCTTAAGTTTTATCTAAGTCCTTAAAATAGGGTTTAAGTGGGACCAATTGATACATAGGACTTGTGCTGCCCCTCCGCACAGGGGTGAATTTCATCCAGATTGCTGACTTGAAATAATTAACTATTGTATTTTGCTTTAAATATCTTGTATTGCTTGGATCTACTTCCAAGTTTCCTAATGGTGATGCTGTCATTTGTCTGCCTTGCATAAGCATAAAGGAAATATCGGTACTGTGATGTAAATTAGATACCAAACAAATGAAATGTGTGTTGGAAAAGGTCCATATTCAATAACAATTCAAATCATATATTTTGAACTGTCCCATGCTCTGTAGTCATTATGCAATCTATATAATATCTACAAGGGGATTGGACAGAAAATCCGTTAACACTGATAAGGTAATGGGAAAACACAAATTCTGTAATGGACTAAATTCACCTTAGTCCTTGATTTTTAAGGCACTGACTAAGACATGATATTACTATAGCAACTGATGATGTTTGCTGGTAGCTCTATATTTGCTAGCACATTAAGCACAATCTGCTATTTTTAATTCATACTTAATAATTCATACTTAGTGTAGCGTTTATTTTGGATAAAAATAGAAAACCACCAGTTTACCAACCTAATCATGCAAAAGTTATTCTTACATCTAATTTGAGCATATTGCAATTTACCCTCGGATAGAGAGCCCCATGTCTGTGGTAGAACTTTCTGGAGACCCAATAATTGTTTTCCATGTTAACTTGTCATTTTCCATCCTGAAGGCACCCTAAAAGCAGCAGTCTTCCTTGCCTTTAAGGAAAAATACAAAGGAAACTTTTCAAAGCCCCTCTGCACTCCTAAGTCAGCTGGGTAGTGGTGGTTGTGAGATGCATAACATTCTCTCCTGTGCCCTAAAGGGCTAAGCATGCTTTCTTCACAATCTGGTAATTGAATGGTTCTGGAAATTGGCAATGGGATACGAACCTTTCACTTCTAGGTCGCCTGTTCAAATCCAGCCCAAGTTGGTAGTAATCAAATGCACATTCTAAAGGCTTTTCATTGATTTCAAAGAATGGGCTAGTGGTTTTGAGCTAGTTCCTAGTGGACAGAGGTTCCTTTCACAAAATTGGTTGTAGTAGTGGGCTTGGTCGCACTTAAACAGCTATTCAAATGTCATAGTTTAAGCAACCAGACAGCGGGCATTATTTTTATATGTAATACAAGAGTTCATAGTTGAATATTGAATAATAAAATGTGTTTTTCTGTCAAAAATAATGAAACGACAGAAATTCAGTATACAGCATCCTGCAGAAATAGTATGGGATTTTAGATTTCAAACACATTTTGGATCTGCGTTCCAAGATATAGTACCCTTGTTATTTTCAAGGGGTACCATCCATGTTTTGGACAAATGATTTTGCAGAGATTATTCTGTTTATTCACAGCATCTAATCCAAACTAAATTTTGGGCATTTATTACATAGTAGGTTTTTACCCACATTTCATAACTGATGATAACTCCTCCTAAAAGTCAGTGCATGACCAGACATTTTAAATGTTAAAAAGCTGAAACGATGACATTTTTTCACATTTAGATCATATGTTCAGACTGGGTTTAGATTAGTAATATGTAACAGATGAGTTGTGTGCTAAATCTGCGTGCATACTGGAATAGCCACTTGTACAATAAAAAGTTATAAATCAAGCCCTCTGGCTTGAATATCCATTTTCCGTGACCATGTGCTGTATTTCAGTCTGAATAGCCTGGCATATCTGCAAACTAGATAGCCTCTCCTTCTTCTGCAAAAATGGCCGATTACAGCCAAAGCAGTAAAATCTGTTTAGAACAGTAAATCAGGGAGGCATGGAGTGTAAAATTTTTAAAAATGTTTATACTCTGAAGTGTTTTGTGATATAGTGACATTCAGACAGTGCGGTAATTAATATCAAAGTTATGAATTGATTATCTGGTGGTAAGGACATCCTGATTAGCTTACACCATATGAATCAGATGGTTGAATGTTTTCCAGATACTGTACAGCAATCTGATATGCATAATCTGCTTATGTGTAATATGGCCATTCAAATCTTTTAACTAAAAGACATGGTTTAGGACCTGTCAGACTACAAAAGTGTTGACATTTGGGAAGTAGGGGTTGAAGTGGTTCAGTAGAGTGTACCAGCACATTTTCCCTGCTTTGCTGCTGTGCTCCATGTGTGAGACTCCTGACTAAATAGACAAGATCTCTGATCACTTCAGAGACTGGAAATCTTGGCAGTTTCTCTTTGCCAAACCTCAGACATGGAGTAGAAGTTGAGTAGTGAGGGGGACAAGGGAGTGATGAAATTAGAGACCAGGGAGCCGGAGAGTGTGGCAGATTGTATGGCGGGGAGTTTAGAGAGGATGTGGTGGTGGAAGTAGGGGGGAAAAGGACGCCAAAAAGAAAAGTACAAGCGTAAGGGGAGAGTAATTGGACAGCGGGACAGAAAGCGATCAGTGTATTCCAGCAGTCAGCTGACAATAGACCACAACAGTGGCCTGATTGAAGAATGCAGATAACCAAAAGCTAGGTGTCACATAGGTATCAGAACCATAACTTATAGCTGAGGATTTTTATTTTATTCTGCTCAAACTCACATTTCTGGAAAAGAAAAGAAAATAGCTGGAATGCCTCTGACAGGCTTTTCATTGTTAAGTGAACACAAGGTAGGTTATTAAATGTAAATAATGGGTATTTGTTAAGGCTAATTAATGTAGGGGAAAAAATTAAAGGAGCAGCTGTCTTCCCAGCTGTTTGAGTAATAGTAATAAGGAAAAAGGGTAATGTTTAGAAATTGAAATTTGAATGATTATATAGCACCCAGCACAATGGAGCCTCAGTCTCCACAGGGTGCTACTGTAATACAATCATAGTAGGAAAGGTGCCAAGGTCCCAAACATATAGCTAAATTGATATCCTTAAAGTGTTCTTTATAACAGAACGTGTATAACTTGTATGTTGTTGCTGTTGTCATGACCCATTACTACAGTGTGACTAGTTGCACCACATCATGTGATTTCATGCGTTGTTGCACGTGCAGACTGGAGCTGCAGGTTAGAAATGAGATAGTTCTTGTGTTTAGTTTAACCAGATTAACTGTATTTACATGATATAAACATTATGTATATTTATTTTGTGAATTTAGTAGTCAAGAAAAGTGCCTCCTTGACTTGCCCTGGAGACTAATGACCTCTGTGTAGCACAGGCCCAGCAGGCCTCAGCCGTGAGCTTTGTTCAGAGTGACCGGGAAGGACCATGTCTAGGAGTGAGAGAGCAGTTTCGCCTCTAAGGCCTTTCAATTTTTGGCCTCTCTGTTGAGAGTAACAAGAACGGTGTCAGTTTAGTGCCAGATGTGGTGATAGTGGTGGTTTTCCTAATGTGAATATTTGTCCACTTGGAACTGGTTTAAAATAAATTATATCATAAATGAAAGGATGGGGGAAATTTTCTAGTACTGTCATATTTCATCTGTCGTGGGTTCTTAGTTGTAAATGCTAATGCAGTCGGTATGTCTGCTTATGTTCCTGTTTGGCCCATCCAACTGTGTGAGCCATAGTGGGAATACCTATGCTGTAGAATAGTGTGTATGCCGTCAGCGCACTTCCATGTTCAGAGGTGCAGCAACATTTCCCTTTTGGGTCATCTCTATTCATAAACAAATGTCACCGAGAAATTAATGCCATGCCATTTAAACAGCCTACTATATCATGCCTCAAACCAGCAGTTGCAAGAAAATAATACTTTGCAAAATTTACTGGCACAGCTAACATAATTTATGCTTTATTGCAACATGTAAAAATGATTATTTGCATAAACAAACTATTCAGCCCTTCTGTTTTATTGCAACTAATTAAGTGTCCGTTGAGAAGTGAGCCTTATTCTGATCTCCATAGTTACTACCAATTTTACACTCTTGTGAGATTAGAATCAAGCCCTCTTATTTAGTTCAATACATATGTATAGCAAAATTAGCTAACAATTTTTAGCAGGAAAAAAGTGCAATGCTATTATTTTAGCAGTCTCTGTTGGTAGCCACTATAATTAAGGTTGTAAAACATATTTTGTTATTAAGCCCCTGCACCGGATTCAGATCTCAGATGCACCAGTTTTATACCGGCGTAACTTCATTTGCTTCACGGGGTTACTGCTTATTTACGCTAGTGCGCATGAGATGAGATTCAAATGCTTGTTTTCAAACCCTTATAAGTCTTCAAAGAATTAATCTTTTAGAATGAATGTTTCTATGGTTTTTCATCCTTAAAGGTTTCGGGGGGGGGGGAGTGGGGAGAGTTAAGTTTGGACAAACACACTTTATCTATTTTTGAGTTATGGAAAAGTGTAAATTATACTTCACTGTTTAAAAAAAAAAAAAGCTTTAACACTTCTTTAACACTTTCTAAAGACACAACAACAGCAACAGTGAGTCGTATGTGGAACTTGGCATGAACAGAGTCCTTTCTGAGGAACAGGTGCTTTTCTCTTGATTTGAAAATAATTGGATTTGATTTACCAAAAGTATGTTCCTTTGAAAACTGTACCATATGAATGCACCATAGAAGAGTTCCCTGGTCCAGATTCCAAGCTTAATTACATCCTGTGCAGTCCACCTGAACTGGGATGTAAATGTCCTGGATATGCATGTGTGTGAGTCAGTGCAGAATTTATAGGGACAAATGTAAAGATAGCTTCTTTGGGCATTCATCTGCAGCTTGCTATGGGTTGTAACCTACAAAGTGCTGATTGCTTCCTGGAAGACACTGAATGCCTTCAGTTCTCATTGAGAGAGTTAAATGTATGTCCTAGGAGATGTTCAAAACTTTGCAGGCTTGGACCTTACTCATGCATTGGTTGGTTTAAGGAACTAACAAACTCCATTGGAGAGCAAACAAAGCTTGCAAGCTCCACAAACTGAATCGTTCTTAGTTTCTTTTATTTTTCGTTTAATTGTTTTCTTTAAAAATAACAAGTAGGACATTAAAAATTGAAAGCACAGTTAAACTGACTAGATTCTGGTATTCTTTGGTTTTTTGGTGGGGAGATGAAAAGTGAGGGGAATTGCATTTAATATAACAGAAACTGCAAAACAGGGTTGGGTAAATAGTTAAGATCTTAACCAGAACTATATTTTTTTCTGTTGGAGAATATGACCACCACCCCCACGATGGACCAGTTCATTGAACTATAACTAAATACAGGGTGCAGTAAGGCCAGAGCAGAAGAGCACCATCTATCGTAATTTTCTCTGGTACACTGGGCCACCAATGAAGGAGTCTTCCCACGCTTGCCACTCAGTACTCTTCTGCCACTAGCAATGCAGAGATCCACCTTGTTCCCACACCTTCTGTTCTTTCTTGAGTGCAATAGCAAGGCAGAATATGGAAGAGAACACCCTGATGTACTTTCTGTATGGGAGTGCTCTTCTGATCAGTGCTCAGCTCTCCACTCAGTCCTCAGACTTCTAAAGAGGATTGAACCAGTGGTTTGTGAGCACCACAGCTAGCAAGACTAAGAAGGATGAACCCAAAGAGGTCCCTTGGGCAGAACTGAGAGAAGGAAGACATGGATTAAAATAAAATGGGTAGTCTCACAAGGGGAGAGAGTGGGAATGAGCAGGAATTGTCTACCTACAACCCTCTAATAGAGAAAATGTGGTAGCCTCAAGTTGTATATTTTTACAGAGAATGTGACAACTCTTCTATTCGAGTGCCTTCGAGTTAGAGGAGACACTGTGTCTTACTCTCGGCTTCTGAAGCACAGAATCTGATCATGCCTTTTTCAAATCTCAATTTATAAAACTGTTTTCAGCTTTGGAAAATGGAAATTTAACAGACTAAAACAATGTTTAAGTGAGGACAGGCTGTGTTTCCTATAGCTGGAACAGGAAACTCACATTACCACCTCTGTGTGCTGCAGAAAAATCCCCAAGGCTGCAGAAAGAAGAGATCAGTAGCATCACTGCATTGATCTGTCCTGTCTATAGACACCCTGGAAGCTCTAGCAGCCCTGGCAAAGGCGGCGTGGCTTCAGGAGCCCAAAACCAAGGCTGTAATTGGGCAGAGCCAGGGAGCAGCTGATCTCTGTAGTTGTGCTCCCCTTAGGAACAGCAGAGTTCTAATGTGAATTCAGTTCAGTCAGTCAGTAACTCCCTCTTCATGCCTTTTGTCCTCATTCGAAAGAGTGTATGGTTAGAGGGCATTAACCAATAGCAGTAAGGCTGCTATGAGAAGTGGGCTGCCAGTGTCAAGGAATCAGATTTCAGAGTAGCAGCCGTGTTAGTCTGTATTCGCAAAAAGAAAAGGAGGACTTGTGGCACCTTAGAGACTAACCCATTTATTTGAGCATAAGCTTTCATGAGCAACAGGCACAGCCCTCTGCAGGTATGGCCTGGGATCCACAGGACTATTCCTGGCTCTCACCACAGACCTTAGGAAGCAGTAGAGTTTGCAGGCTTCTGACCTGCAAAGCTGTCCATCCCACTGACTCCAGGACAGAGAAGCCAGGCTGGAAGTTGTTGGGCCTATCCAATGCAATGAAGTAAATGGTAAGACTTGCATTGAATTCAGTGGGTGCTGGATCAGGCCCAATATGTGGTTTCATAGGATTTCCTCTGGGGTTTAGAGCCACCCATTGTTTTTTCCCGAGCAGGGTAGCATGTGGGCCCATGCTAGATATGGTCATGCTATTGCTCATTGCATGTCTACTTCCAGAATTCAGCTATGAGTCTGGTTCTGAGAGGTGCTGAGCACCTGCAGCTTCTCTTCTCCATCCCAGGCCCTATAGTTCCAACAACCAAAAGTCAACCAGCGGTTGGCCCTTAAAATGAAACACCTTGTCATTGCAGTGTATGTCTATCCCGAGAGCTACAATAGCAGCCATTAGACAGAAGGAAGGCCATCCAAGTCCTGATGAACTATATCCTCACATGCTGTATCCCACACTTTTAAAGATGTTTGGAGTGGCTATTCTGCAAATCCTCCATTTCTATTTTACCGAATAGGCAAATTCAGTAGGTCCCCAGATTCATAGCACAGTAGCTTATACAAATGAATTATTCATCCCTTATCTTGCCTATGCAAATACATCATTAGTTAGACTCAGCCCTCTAAGGGCCCAGTTCTGTAACTGATGCTCACACAAAGCTCGGCTGGCTTCAGTGGGAATTCTGTGTGGAACACTTGGGTTGTGTCCTTCATCTTCCTGTTTCACGCTTCTCTAAACAAGTTATTTACATCTTGGGCAGGGACACTAACAACCAGACATCATCAGATGTTTAATAGAACATTTTGATATACATTAGAACAGCAGTATTCTCTTTCTAAATAGCTTAGATGTTAGACAGTGATCCTGAATCATAACCGGGATCTGACCCCTCTCTGAAATTTGGGGTGTTTGAAAGCCCGCTGTGAACCCATCTGGAATGCATAGCATGCAAATGAAATTATGTTTAGCAATGTACTTGCTGTAGAAAGATGCATGCTGCAAGGAAAGCAGCACTCCTTCAAAAAAGTGGAAGATCAATCTTTTAACCCAAAATATTGTAAAACGTTTTTTAAGTTGTATTGTTCTGGAAATTTACACTGTTATTATGCGATCTTCCTATTAACATTAGGTGTAACTTGTATGCAACAAGGCAGACCCTCAGCTATAAAATGACATAACCCCCTTTAATACACTGAATATTGTATACACTGAATATTGAAGTCAATGGAGCTATGCCAACTTACGTTAGCTGAGGATATTGCCCAAGGTATTTTGCCATCTGATAATTTCAGCCATTAGGGAGAGTAGCTCACAGATGTAGCTGGCTATTCATATGAATTACCATGCCAAGCATGAAATCTTGAAAACTGCTTTACCCTGGAAGAACTGAAATCTTCATTTCATGGATGTAATTCCCACTGAACAAATGTCCTTTTAAGAGTCCCTCCCCACTTTGTCCTCCCAAGCGGTAGAAGCACTCATTAACCAAGGTGTACAGCGTACCAGCTGACAGCCCCTTGCTCTAAAAATACTTAGGAGTTAGGAGCTGAACATATGACTCCTGATTACAGACAGACAGCATAAGAGTGCCTCAGTCTCTTGAACTACTTACTGCCCAGCTCCTGTTTGTCATGTGGCAACACAATGGAGTTATCTGGATAAATCTATCCTTTGCATTGATAAGTATTTCAGACAGCACTTTAGAACCCAAGAGGGACTACTGAAGACTATTACTGTGCTTGACAGGTCCCCTTTCTTCCTGTCGAAATGTGATTTCCCCTGCCCCTCTTCTTTCCCCAGCTTTCTTAATTCCCTAAGATTCTTTCAAACAGTTTAGCAGAGAAATTCCATGTGGGCAATGGAGGAAATTTTCTATCCAGCTAAATGACTGCATGCAAGTTAAAGTTCTCCAAATAAGACAGATGGTCTTGGTTCAGCCATTGCATTATAATTGCATAATTTACAAAAAATGTATAATTTCTGATTACTACTGCTGCTGCTATTTTGAACTGCTACAGCATCTTCCACCGGAAGCACTCAAAGCTCTGTACAAACTTTAATTAATTAAGTCTCATATCAGCCATGCAGGGTAGATAAAGATGGGAAAACTGAGGCATGGAACAATTAAGACCAAAATACCCAAATGTGGGTGACTGAAGTTAGGCCTTGACATTCCTGTTCATGCACGTAGGCAATGAAGTGTATGGAAACATGTCACAAATAAAAGAAAAGGAGTACTTGTGGCACCTGAGAGACTAACAAATTTATTTGAACATCTCAGTCTCTAAGGTGCCACAAGTACTCCTTTTCTTTTTGCGGCTACAGACTAACACGGCTGCTACTCTGAAACCTGTCACAAATAATAATTATTAATAATGACATAGGTGGAATCCGTGGGTAGTGTAAAGCAAATGTAGCCAGCTCTATCTGCTCGCCACTACACAATGAGAACACGTTGGCTTGAGGGGGAAGGAGGCTGGAGGACAGAACACTCCGGCTGATGTTCAGCCAACATAGGACTGATGCTGTCAGCATGATTTAGAGCATTCCTTTGGCCTGTCCCAGGATCAGGGAAGCTTACAGTTGCCTGCCCTATCTCTCTCAGCTGCCCTGAGAGTGAGCTCGGCACAGCTGAGCATTCAGGCCCACGTGGTTTTGTTTGTTTGTTTGTTTTTATTCAGGGGAGTGGTGTGTTACAGCTTCCGTTTATTGAGATGGGGAGTGTGATCATTGGACAGGGCTTAAGAGTCATTTTTTGGTGTCAGTAGAAATGCTGGACTGTCAGTAAAAATAATCCAATTCAGGTCTGTGTTTGATATGCAGGTTACACCCTGAACTCGTTTCATAGTCTATTTGGATATAAAAACCCCATTGCAAGGACTATGACTGTTTAATAAAATTGAAAGAAACAGCCTTAGCTACTCTGATATCAAATGACAGCACAGCAGGCTTCAACACAGCAGGCCTGAGCTTAGCAGACAATTTGAAGCAAGGTGGGCAAACCGATTTGGACTAAATAAGAATGTGCTGATAAAAAGGGCTGGCTGCTTCTGTTAGGGCCCCTTCACCCAGCCCCAAAACTGAACACAAACCTGGTGTTAGATTTTGGGAACTTACCCCCTCTTCTCCCTCTCTCTTTCCATGTTCCCTTTCTACACAAAGTTGCCTACCTGTTCCATTTCCCTTGGCTGTTCCCATCCATCCCCCGGTTCACTCTCTAGCACCCCCTTCCTCTACAGGGTTCAGCTCTCCCACTGTAGACTCCCACCAATTCGCCCATCCAGTCTTTGTCCAACCCCTGCACTCCTCTCCTCTTTCTAGTCTGGTCAATGTGTCAATTAGACGGCCAGTATGTCTAATTTGTGTCATCACCTCGGCAAGCCTGGGAGGGAGGGAGGAGAAGCCGAGTGGCGGAGCGCTCGGGGAAGGCAGCAGTGGTGGAGTGGAGGTGAGCTGGGGCAGGGAGCGGTTCCTCTACCCCCCACATTACTTCCTGTGCTCTCCCCCCCACCCTTGCTCACCTCTGCTCTGCCTGCTCCCCTGAACGCACTGCCTCTCCCTCACCTGAGAGGGAGGGGGGAGACACGGAACGGCGGCGTGTTCAGGGGAGCAGGCGGAGTGGAGGTGAGCTAGGGTGGGGGGTTGCGCGGGGGGGAGCCGTAGGAAGCAATGGGGTGGGGAATGGGCACGACCGGGGGAGGAGGCGGGGCTGGAGATTTGGGGAAGGGGTTGGGAAGCGGCAGAGTTGGGGCGGAGCCGGCACGAAAAAAAGCAGGGGCAGCCCAAAATTTGTTTGCTTGAGGCAGCAAAAATCCTAGAGCCGGCCCTGTTCCTGACTGCAGTTGTCAGGGTTTCCTAGGTCTTCTAACATGATGACACAAATTAGGCATATTGGCTGTGTTATGGTTAGCATGAAATATTACCCCGTTGTATGAGAATTGTTGAACTCAAAATTTGTCACTGTTGCTGACCATTCGCTAGAGGAGATCTTTAATCCAGCTGGTCTATTGCACACATTCAGGAGACAGCTCTTTTCACAGTTGTATTGAGAATAGTGACCAGTGAAAGTGAGTGCTGATGCTGTTGTTTTTAATTTAATAATTTATAAAATGTGCTTTCTAAACTCAAGATACAGGTACACCGTCAATGTCATTTCCATATGATTTTATGCAATATTAGGAGCCAGAGCTCCAGCTGCTGTACAATGCCAATTTATATCAGCCGAGAATCATAGAATATCAGGGTTGGAAGGGACCTCAGGAGGTCATCTAGTCCAACCCCCTGCTCAAAGCAGGACCAATCCCCAATTAAATCATCCCAGCCAGGGCTTTGTCAAGCCTGACCTTAAAAACTTCTAAGGAAGGAGATTCTACCACCTCCCTAGGTAACACATTCCAGTGTTTCACCACCCTCCTAGTGAAAAAGTTTTTCCTAATATCCAACCTAAACCTCCCCCACTGCAACTTGAATATGGCCTCAGAGCATCCTGAAAACCAAATTCATTTCCAACCCA
Organism: Lepidochelys kempii; assembly: GCF_965140285.1. Taxonomy (NCBI): domain Eukaryota; kingdom Metazoa; phylum Chordata; order Testudines; family Cheloniidae; genus Lepidochelys; species Lepidochelys kempii. The sequence goes on along the minus strand of NC_136382.1, from coordinate 142,518,272 downwards.
CCGTGGGCCCTGTCCAATCAATACATCTCACTCCTTGTCTCTATTGCATCCTTCTCCCTGTCTCCACATCCTGTTTCCACATGACTCCATATGCTAGAGCTACTTCTGTGCATTCTGCACACCTCCTGTTTCTCCTCTAAAATGCATTTCTTCTGAAAAGGCCTCTAGAACCAAGACTGCTGAATAACCAGATATCTGAACTTTAAGACAAACTATATGGAAAAATCCTATTGAATTTAATGGCAGTGAATGTGACCCGGTATGCCTAGGGTAACAGTCACTGGAAATGCCAAGATCAGGGCAGGCTGCAAAAGGGAGAGCAGATACTCCCAAGACTGGTGGGTGACACTGAAGTTAAACTCCCCAACTAGTCACAAACTACTTCTGGATCTTTTGGATCTTACCCAAAATACATGCTGTCAAGGTTCCTCCCCCACTCTGAACTCTAGGGTACAGATGTGGGGACCTGCATGAAAAACCTCCTAAGCTTATCTTTACCAGCTTAGGTCAAAACTTCCCCAAGGTACAAAATATTACATCCGTTATCCTTGGACTGGCCGCTACCACCACCAAACTAATACTGGTTACTGGGGAAGAGCTGTTTGGACGCGTCCTTCCCCCCAAAATACTTCCCAAAACCTTGCACCCCACTTCCTGGACAAGGTTTGGTAAAAAGCCTCACCAATTTGCCTAGGTGACTACAGACCCAGACCCTTGGATCTTAAGAACAATGAACAATTCTCCCAACACTTGCACCCCCCCTTTCCTGGGAAATGTTGGATAAAAAGCCTCACCAATTTGCATAGGTGACCACAGACCCAAACCCTTGGATCTGAGAACAATGAAAAAGCATTCAGTTTTTTACAAGAAGACTTTTAATAAAAAATAGAAGTAAATAGAAATAAAGAAATCCCCCCTGTAAAATCAGGATGGTAGATATCTTACAGGGTAATTAGATTCAAAAACATAGAGAACCCCTCTAGGCAAAACCTTAAGTTACAAAAAAGATACACAGACAGAAATAGTTATTCTATTCAGCACAATTCTTTTCTCAGCCATTTAAAGAAATCATAATCTAACACATACCTAGCTAGATTACTTACTAAAAGTTCTAAGGCTCCATTCCTGGTCTATCCCTGGCAGAAACCAGCATACAGACACAGACCCTTTGTTTCTCTCCCTCCTCCCAGCTTTTGAAAGTATTTTGTCTCCTCATTGGTCATTTTGGTCAGGTGCCAGCGAGGTTACCTTTAGCTTCTTAACCCTTTACAGGTGAGAGGAGGTTTCCCCTGGCCAGGAGGGATTTCAAAGGGGTTTACCCTTCCCTTTATATTTATGACACATGCTGCCAGCCAATCCTTTAGTATCTAAAACTAAAAGATTTATTATAAAGAAAAAAGAACAAGAAGACACAGCCACAGCTTGGATAGGTCATTCAGTCCTTTGTTCAGAGCTTTGTTTGTAGAAACGAAGTTACTCCAGAGATAAGAAGCAGGAATTAAGACAAAATGGAGAAGATGCAGCTGTCTTTTTTAGTCTTTTGCAATGCGGCTTGTGCTTCCTTTGTTCCAAACACAAGCTGCCCAGCACATGGCTTGGAAGCCTTAGAGTTCTGTCCATAGGCATGTCCCTGCATGCCTTGCTGAGTCATAAGGTGTATCCTTTGCCTTCTCTCAATGGATCACTTGTATAGTTAATGGTCCTTAACTACTCCTGCAGGAATTCTGCGCCACTCACATGTGCAGAATTTATTTTCCCCACAGATTTCTTTGCTTCCCTGCAGAAAAATGACTTTTTGATGGGGAAGCAAAGGGAAGCCACAAGAATGGTCATGTAACCCTCCCCCCCTCTTCCTGGACCCATCGCTCCTCAGCTGCAGGGGGAGAGATCCCTGTTCAGGGAGCTGCTCCCCCATCCACCCAACCCCTGTGCATCCAGACCCCCTCATACCCAGACTCTCCCACTGAGCCTCACCCCCATTGCACTGACAACCCCTCCCCCGATGAGCCCTACTCCCCCTGCTCCTGGATTACCCCAATGAGCCACCCACATCTAGATCCCCACCCCACCAAGCCCCAACCAGCTGCACCTGGATCCCCACCTCACTGAACCCCACTCCCCCAGTATCTAGACCCCCCACTGAACCCCTGACACTCAGACCCCCTTGCCGAGCTCTATCCCTCCCAGACCCCCACCCGCTGAGCCTCAAGCACCTTCTCCTAGACCCCCCTGCAGAGTCCCATTTCTGTTGCACCCAGAACCCCCCACAAGCCCCTGTGCATCCAGATCTCCTCCGCACCCGGATCCCCCACTGAGCTGCCCACACCCAGATTGCCCCATACAGAACCCCCTCAACCCAGACCTGGATCCCCCCACATTAAGCCCCTCCACACTTGGATCCTGCCTTGCTGAGCTTGCCTGCCCACACAGAGTGGCAGGACCCTGAGTTGTTTCTGAGGCGGGCCGGGTCTTTGCACTGTGTCAGGGTTGGGTACAGCCTCACCGCTGAGTCCATGTCCCAGTGGGGAGCTGCACAGTGATCTTCTACCTCTGTGCAGCCAGTGGCCTGTGCTCCCCAATGCCATGCTGGAGCCTTGACATTTTTTTGACAAATAAAATTTGCAGAATTTTAAAATATTGTGCACAGAATTTTTAATTTTTTTGGCACAGAATGCCCTCAGGAGTACTTAATGGGCCATCAAACAGGCTAGGCAGTGCTGATGCCAAACTCTCTGGGGGTGTCACTCAGAAGCATAGCACAAATTTTGAAATATATACCTACATACATATCTATAACCCATAATATGAAGGTGATACAAACATATAGACCAGATTATCATATCTGGCAAATTATAACATTTTTGCAAATGCCTTACATGGCATATCAGGCACAACTCATTGCAATTTTACAATATTGATATTCATAATATCCTCAGGGGTCCCCCAGATTCCATACAGTGTCACAGTGAAAACAACAGGATTTCATAGAATTTGAATAGGCTTCTATACAAGTTTCCCTAAAAACCTATAGAAAGTAATAGAGAATGAGATCTGTTCTATAGGATTTTTGAACCATCCTGAAAATTGATCGTGTGGGTTGAAAAAAATCTGTGGAAAGATTATTTTCTTTTACGCTTGTATAGGATTTCACTACAAGGGAAGTATAACAGCATTTACAATACATAGAATAAAAACCAAAAATCATGGAGCCAACAATATTGGTGCTCAAATTTACTGTCAGCCACTTTAGTTCGTTTAGCTCATTCCCCATCCTTTGTTTGTATATTGTTTATTTAGGGCTAGATTGTAAGAATCCAATGTACGCTGAGAAAGGGACAGCATGTAGCTGTGTTGCCCCGGTAGCAGATCAAGGACTGAACTATGATTCAGAGTCATAATTCACTCCTTGGTTCCTCACCCTTTCCAGGAGGAAATAATCTTGCCTAGCCTTATACCAGTCAAGGATTACTTCCTCCTCTGTGCCAGCTCAGCTGTGCTGGATAGCGCAGTGAAGAGGTGTAGTCAAAGTCCCACTCACCTACCTAGGATGGAGAGTAGCAGCTCTACCAAGACTGCTACAATCTTAACCTCACTCCGTACACGCTTTGGGCCAGGCCTTAGCCTTCATTTGTCTCTGGGAAATGCTTATTGGTAGCATACCATCCACGCTCTATATACTGAAATAATATTAAATAATAATGCCATAGCCTCCAGCAGTGGGGACTGACTGAAATCCAGCCAGACAAGATGCTGCATTTATTCCTTCTTGACACTTACCAATCACCACATCCCAGCCTGCCTATTTCTGAACTGGCTTGTCCGTGACGTAAATAGAAAATTCCCCACAGCACAAAATAACTGGTCCTGTCTCTTAAGAGCGAAAGCAAGGACAAGGCAGCTGTCGCTCTTCCACGACACTTATGCTTGATGTAATCATGAAGGGGAAAAATACTTTCTTCACCGCCATGTGGGCCATAGTACAGGAATTCTGAATCTCTCTGCACTGCAGTTAACCAGGATCACCAGTACTCTACTTTCTACCCCACTAGTTTCCTGTGTTGCAGGAAATCTGTACTTTGAGGTGACCTGAGACGATGGCATATGGAGAGAGGACATTGAGGGTTGTGGGCTGAAGATGACAGTACTGTCCTACCAGGTGATCCATGGAGTGGAGCCCTGGCTGCAGGTTGTTCTGAGAGCCGGGGATATGGTCTCCCCTCAATATGTGCCTGAAGCTTCTGTTAACACTAGTGGCAGTTATGCGTGTGCTGGGCTGGCATTGTAATTGATGGGACCCCAAGCTGCAGTAGAGGGCAGAAGAAATTGAGTAGATGAAATTCCCTTTCCACTCCTGGATCCCAGGGTGTAAGGGATTGAGCAGCGAGATTCAGTTCTTTCCAGGCACTCTTGATACTGTTGCTGGGAAGAAAAGATCAAGCCACACTGGGTGTTGCCAAGTCAGAGCGACAAAATGGTCCGCTCACAAAATGCAGAGGCCCAGGCTTGCATGACTTGTGCCTATGGTCAGCCTTTTAATTGCACTCCAAGGGGATGTAACATACTTAGAGTGGAAGATGGGTGTCTGCTCATTGATCTACTGTTGGAGAAGATAATGAATGCCAAGGTCACTGTCACAAAATTACACTGTCTCCAGTGTACATCGTTCTCTTGTAATTTAGCTCCCTCTCCCCCTGCTCTCCTTTATTATCTTTTACTCTTGCATTACCGTTCTTTTTCTTGATCCTTTTACCTACTGCCCTCCTCCCTGCCGTTTTCACCCATTCCTCTTCACTTTCCTTTTGACCCTTTCCCCGCCTCTTTGGTACACATATTATGAAATAGGTTGCTACATTGCTGACTTAGTGGCCCTGTGGTAATGCCCTGCCCTGTGGGAGATGCATTCTCTTTGCCATCCTGGTCTCTTGCTTTTTTTTGGCTATTAGGGGACTGAAGCAATGTGCTCATCAACTGAAAGAAATGAATGCCCGGCACTGTTCAAAATAAGTGAGAGACACTGACCTGGTCCAGCCTGTCCACCTCAGCCAGAAAGATGGTAGCCACAAGGCAGGAATTTGAATATGGGAGTGCTGTAAGGACTCCTCAGGGATCAAGCAGGACATGCATGACCATCTCTGGAAAACCGTGCCCCACTGCCAGCTCTGAATCAGCATCTTCTTTCCTTGATATCTGAAATCAATAGCTTGATGCCAGAAAAAGGCAGAGCTTTCAAAGTGGACACTTTAGACTGGCAGCTTGGGGGCAGGGCAGCTCAGCTGCTGTGTTAGGATTTTAAATTGGTGAGTGAGATGGATGGCGAATGAAAGTGAAAATTGCAGTAGATATTACTTGTGTCTGATTTGCCATTTAGTTAAGTTATAATTCACATTTTAGCAGAGCCAGCACCTGAGATGCTATCCATTTGATTAACCTGATACAAATTATCCACATGTGGAACACAGCAAAAGGACCAAAGGACCGAGGAAATAATTTATTCAATGGGTATCTAATGTTTCTTGTGACTTCAGTTGATTTAGGCGTGCGTTTGATTATGTGGTCGTGTTAGTTAAATTACTGAAACAAGGTGTAGTGGGACATTGCTAGATCTGTATATGATGAAGGGGAATTTTGATCCATAATTTAGTAGTGCCAAATCCTGAACTTCCTACTGAGGCAAAAGTCCCATTGAAGGAACAAAAAGAAGTTCAGGATTTGGCACAAGAGTTTCTAAACTGAATGCTCTGGGCCTGATTTTTATTTCCACTACGGCTGCTTTACATCACTATAGCAGTGTAAAGAAGACATAAATTACATTTACAATCCCATTAAGGCCCTTTTGCACTGTCAGAATTGTGTAAAACAGCCCTTGGCTAAATGAGATTCAGGCCTTCTGCATGCAGAAAGGATGGTCTTGTGGTTGAAACACTGGCTCAGGGCTCAGTCAGGAGATCTAGGTTCAAGTCTTGGCTCTGCCAGAGATTTCCTATTGTGACCTGAGACAAATCACTTAATTTCTTTGTGCCTCAGTTTCCCATTTCTTTAGGGCAGGGGACTCTCTCAGTCTGTACTTGTATAGTGCTTAGAATAGTGGGGCCTGAATCTAGGTGTTACAGTAATATAGCAGCAAGTCACCATTCACTGCTTCATTGTGTGAGAGGTTTTAAAGGGCAAAAATCTTAGGATATTTTCCCTTTCATTCCTTCTGAGTGCTGGTGAGCTGAGCATGTCACTCAGACATTACACTAGCAATTAGCACTAGAAAATCCTGACTCCTGGTGCCAAGGAGCCAATTTCACACTCCTAATCTACAGAGGTCAAGTTTGGGAAAGATTAAAAAAAGGGTGAGGCCTGCATTAAATTGTTCACTGCTGTTCTGATTGTTTCAGCAAGACACTGTGACAGGGGAATAAAACGGACAATAAACATTTCAGGGCAGCTGGAGTATATCACCTCTCCCCCAGGTGAAGGATTCAGTCTGCTGTTCTAAAATGACAGGCCTGCCACATAGAGGGGTAGGGTAATGTCACGTCCTGAAGGAGTTTAATCTTATCTGATCCACAGTAATAAATGGGAGGTTGTTAAGAACAAAATGAAATAAAAAAAAGCTAGAAAGAATAAGACTTTAAAAAAGGAGATAATCCTGAGCCCACCTTCCCAAACACAGACACAATAGCATGTTAGTCGGTACTGCTTTTAAAGGCTTCCATAGGGGAACCTTGCGGATTATATTCTGCCCTTACCATTTAAAGTACAAAGCAAAATGCTTTAGTCCTGTTTCAAAAATATTTCCCTTCATATTTTCTTTCAACTTTGAATATGTTGAGCTCTCCAGTCAATAGACTGGTGGAGAGACTGTCTCTACACTAAATGCCAGTGCCATTTCTACACTAGCTGCCGGGCAATGCTCTTGCATGGGGCTGGTTAAATTATGTTAAAAGCACTAGAACTGGTTGGTTGAATTATATAAAAAAGTGATTTCAGACTATTTCTTCTGAATAGTGAATTTCCACATATGTTCTACTTCAACTTCAAGTTACTGGTCTTGATGCAGGAATTACCAGGTGAAATTCTATGGCCTGTGTTGTGTAGGAGGATTGCATGATCATGGTCCCTTCTGGCCTTCGAATCTATGACTAAATATAGTTCAGACTACTTTTATTGTTGAGGTCATAGAATTTGTTGTTTGAGTATTCACACAACCACTGATTTATTTGTGGACATGATAATAGATACCACACATTTCATGTATTTTAGCACAAATCATTATTTCTCCTTAAATTTATGCTGAAAATATGTTTCCCATAATTCTTTTGTTTAAAAAATTTCAGCCATTCAATCAAGGAGCAGAAAAAATATGTGAATTAGGTGACCAATCACACATTGTATAACAAAGAGCAAATAGCTGAGAACAGTTTACAAATAACCGACAGGTTGAAATTTGGTAAAATTTGGTATTTTGTTGAAATCATGAATAATGAGCATAGTCAAAGAAATCAAGATTGAGTCAAAACAGAAAATTAGGTCAAACTTGTTGGATAATTTATTTACAATGAATTCCACCAGCTTTAGATAATACATTTCCTTCAGAAGGCTGATGCTGACACCTCTGCATTCTGCTCATCATATTTCCTGTAGCCTGGTAGCTCATTCTTAATTCTCTCTCTGTTGCTAGAGATCCTTAAACTACTTCGGGTCTTCTATGCTGTTGTATTTACTTAACTTACACCAAGAGACGTTAGAGAACATATTAAAACCATGTGTAGCACCAGCCCTTAGTGTCACCAAATTAAAAGGTCTTTTAACATTTCCATTATAAACCCTCATTTCAGGGTTTATAAATCCTGAGAGTTTTAAATCAGATCAGACTGAAGACAGAGGTGTAAGTGTGAGCCCCGCAAATTGAATTACAGAAAATAGTGCAAATCTATTAATCTGTTTTAAATTGTAAAGTATCAGAAATGATAGTGGGTATAGATGCTCTCTTTTTTAATACCAAATGCTAGCTAAACTCATAAGAGAATGCAAAATCTCTGATTATTTAGCCAGGAAAGGGTAGAAATTGAATGGATTTGATTGTGATACAGTATTAAAGAAAATGAAGTGCATAAGTAAAACAAATCAGTCCTTGCTTTTTTATTTTATGGTGTCCTGTAATATGAGGACACCAAGAGGTCCCTCAAAGAAATGAACAGCAGATATATTTGGAACAAAGCAAAGGAAATACTTCTCCACAAAGCATATAGTCAGCTACTGTTGCAGGAGATCATCCAGGCAAAAATCATGGCTGAACTGGAAAAGGAGTTGATTATTTCAAAGTAGTTTGTAGCTATGGAAGCAAAGATAATTAAATCTCATTTTTTAGAATACGGGCCATATATTAAGCAGGTGTAAATTGGCATAGTTCCATTGAAAGCTTTCACCAGCTGCAAGTGCAGTCCCATAACGTGATAGTCTACAGAACTGAAAAGTCTTCCTCTGTAAGGGACTGGGACATAGGCAATCTGGCCTAAAACTCCCAGCTGGGCTGGTGTCCATATGTCAAGGATGGCCACAAGATGGTAATCCATGAGCAGGAGTTGAGGAATCGCTAGAGCCAGATGCAATAAGGAAGAGTCAGGGTCACAGTCAGGCCGGGTTTAGAGACCAGAGATCAGAGGTAGTACCGGGCTGGAATCAGAAAGCAAGAGTCAGGATAGGACTGAAGATCAGAGATCAGAAAGCAAGGTGATATCTGGAGTTGCAGCAGGCCAGAAATCTGTATAGTTGCCCAGACCACTTCTTGGGGCCCCATCCAGGGTTAAATAGTGCACTTGACCAGTCAGAGGCCTGCAGGGTACTATCACTCAGTGGTTCTCAACCAACGGCTGCTTTTGGCCCAATCAGCACACAGCTGTGGCCCATGTGACATCCTCAGGGCCATACAGGTAGTATATATAGTGTGTGGTGTTAGGGGGCTTATTCCTTCACCCACTTACTTCCCTGGTCCTTCTCGCATGAACAGAGAGCAACAATACCTGAACTCCAAAAGTGCAAACAATTCGATGTTTATTGGGGTGAACTTTCAGCAAGTTCCAGTTCCAATAATTCCAGTTTCCTTCCTTAGTGTCTGTCATAAATATAAAGGGAAGGGTAAACACCTTTAAAATCTCTCCTGGCCAGAGGAAAAACCCTTTCACCTGTAAAGGGTTAAGAAGCTAGGATAACCTCGCTGGCACCTGACCACAATGACCAATGAGGAGACAAGATACTTTCAAAGCTGGTGGGGGGGGACAAAGGGTCTGGGTCTGTCTGTGTGATGCTTTTGCTGGGGACAGAACAGGAATGGACTCTTAGGATTTAGTAAGTAATCTAGCTAGATATGCGTTAGATTATGATTTCTTTAAATGGCTGAGGAATTAAGCTGTGCTGAAAGGAATGGATATTCCTGTCTTTGTGTCTTTTTGTAACTTAACGTTTTGCCTAGAGGGATTCTCTATGTTTTGAATCTAATTACCCTGTAAGGTGTTTACCATCCTGATTTTACAGAGGTGATTCTTTTTACTTCTATTAAAATTCTTCTTTTCAGAAACTGAATGCTTTTTCATTGTTCTTAAGATCCAAGGGTTTGGGTCTGTGTTCACCTATGCAAATTGATGAGGATTTTTACCAAACCTTCCCCAGGAATGGGGGGTGCAAGGGTTGGGAGGATTTTGGGGGAAAGACATTTCCAAACAACTCTTTCCCAGTAACCCGGTTAAACAGTTGGTGGTGGCAGCAAAAGTCCAAGGGCAAAGGGTAAAATAGTTTGTACCTTGGGGAAGTTTTAACCTAAGCTGGTAAAAGTAAGCTTAGGAGGTTTTCATGCAGGTCCCCACATCTGTACCCTAGAGTTCAGAGTGGGGAAGGAACCTTGACAGTGTCCCCTTTCCCAGCTCTGACACCACAGAGCATTATCTGTGTCCCTGTTCCCATTCCCCCGCATAGCAAAACATGATTTCAATTTCCCCACCCCCATTCCCTGTTCCCATTCCCTGCCTACTTCCTGACTGACTGCAGACTATATAGTAAAACTTGAGATCTGCTTAGCTATACCTTAACCAATCATTTTCCTGAAATTTAACTAACCAATCCTAACATATTGTAACATGATTATGTAACCAATTATATCCCACCACCTTAATTAGTTTACACCCAGCAAAATTAATTATACAGCAGACAGAAACAATCACAGAACCAGACAGAGATTATACAGACAAACAGTAGGGAAATGGGGACTACAGTGATAGAACACCACAGAAATTAGGATTTCACATCCCAGCTATTGATAAGTGAGTTCTTGCCAGACAGGATGCTATCAAACTAAGTTTCCTTTTACATTTTCTAGGCACTTCCCTTTCTCTGGAGGTGATAGGCATTATCAGCACAGGATTGTATTCCTAACAGCCCAATAGCACCTTATTTCAATGTGACTAGTTTGGAATGTGAGGATGTGTCCGTTCGCTTCCCAGCTTATGGCTGCCTCTGCTGCTTAGCCAGAGATCTTAGCCTAAGAACAGGGCCTCAGACTGTCACAATAAGAGAAAGCCCTTACACCGGCAGACAGTGATTTTGATTCTTTCTTTTATACCTCTATAACTAGCTAAGTGATAAGAATACATCTAAATTCTTAGAGTATAGGCCTTTACAGACAGGCCTGAATATCTATATCCTAACATGTGGCTGCGGCCCACATAGCACATAGAGAGCTGCATATGCGGCCCACAATGGTAAATAGGTTGAGGACTACTGAGGTAGTACTTCCTGCAGTGCCCAGTCTCCACAGTGTTCCCTGGATATGTCTCTGCCTGCCCTCCCAGTGACAACATGGCAATGCTAGCCATCAGGCTCCACTGACCAGGGTTCTAGTCCCATGGATCCTTACATCCTCTCAGTGCCCCCAAACCTCTTCATTTACAGTGTTGCCTTACCTGTTAGTTGTAGTATGGGGTTAACTTTCCTTTACACTGTCAGACTTTGGCCGGAAAGGTGGACTCGATGGAACTCTGGGCCTTTATTTCAGTTCTCAGTAAGTTTCTCTGCTCTTACTATACCTTAGGCCCAGATAAATCCATGAAAATCCTTCCTAGATTGAGGCTGTAAGATTCTTTGAGCCTTAGTGCTTTTTAAAGTATGTGTTTCTGTGTAAGGGTCTTTAGCCTCTTAGTGATGATCTTTAGATGTCAATCCCCTGGCTGGTGAATCCGTTCCTGAGTCTTAATTTTAACCACTTGTTTTGATCAGAGCAACTGTTGGGGATAACATATTGGTTCACAAATACCTGAGGCATCTTCTTAGTCCTTGCCATGCGCCAGTTTTTTTGACAGTACACAGGAATGAGGACGCCTGGAAGAAGCCAACAGTATTTTGCCTCTTCACATTTCTCCCGGAAGAGCTGCATGTTGTTCAGATTCGTCCTGTAAGGTGGCCCCATGGACGTGCCTACACAAAAGACGTTCCAATGGTTCAACAGATTTATTCCAGAGAACGGTGATTAAATAGCTATTTCAAATGTTAGCACTGAGGCTTGCGAAATGTAACTAAACACATGCATAAGATCAGCACATAAATCAGCACAGTAAAACAGTTTTGTAAATATTTATGTACTCAGCGCGCTCAGTGTCACGCTTGCTTCCTCTACCGCCTCCTCGGAAATTTCCACTTGCATTCGTTTATGGCTGGAAGTGTTCTTGGTTGTGTGCCTGACATGTTGTTGAATTGCCTTCTGCTTTGTCTAGTATCGTATATACCATAATCCTAAATCTTCCTGGATTCCAGTTATCTTAAGAACTGGACACAAATATCCATTGAGATACAGGGACAGATTCTATCTCAGATAAACCTTAGGAAATCTGGTCTAGCTCCACTGACATCAGTTGTTATTATTCAAGATTGGGGCCCCACCGTTCATGACATTCCACAGACACAATGGAAGAGACAGCTCTGGCCTTGAGAAGCTTACAAGCTAGAGCCACAGTAGCGCATGAGCAAACTGCTATGCCCACACACAGCCCCGCTGAAGGCAGAGGGGCTCTGCACAGGCTCAGCAGCCTGCATGCATGCTAGACATGGCAGGATCAGGGCCTCAGAAGCCTATTATTATTATGTTATATTCATGTTTATTACAGTCGTGCCTAAAGACCAACCAAGAATAGGGCACTGTACAAACACAGAGTAGCAGACAGTCCCTGAGCTGGAGAGTTTACAGATGGATACAGGATGAGCAGAGGAGTAGAATACACTAGCAAAGTGAACCGTGTGATGGTAGCAAATGTCATGTTAGTGCCATGATTTCTTTTAGGTAGGTTTAAATAGGAGGGCATCAGATAAATTGAAAGAAAAGGGAAGGAAGGGGGGATGAAGGAGACAGGGCAGGGGGGAAAGAGGATAGGAGGGGCAGGCCTGGAGTGAAGCTAAGATGAAACTGAGGAAAGGGGAGGGAGAGGTTTGGACAAACAGGCAATCAGCATAGGGCACAGGAAGTGCAGTCAAAAGTGTAGAAAGTTCTCGGAATGTCTGGAGGTCCCGTCTTTGGCTGCTTCTGCAGCAGCTCTGGCTGGTTCCTCTCTGCAGTTTCCCCCAAGGCCACATGGTGAGGAAGGGGGAGGCACCATCGGGTCCTAGTGATCCCAGAGCTGTGGGTGGTGGTCTTCCCTACACAATTCTGGATCTGTGGGGTGCTGCAGGGGGTGGCCCCAGCTGGGCCCCATTTTAGCCCGTCCTCCAGTGTAGCAGTCATACTGACATACAGGTGGTGGGGATAGAGGCATACAATCAGATATGTACCATTTATATGGATATTAGAAGGTTTTACTGAGGTATTGTAATTGATTGCCAGCTAACCATGTCTACCCCCTAAGTCATCGTTATTGAAGTTACTATTACTCCTCTGTAATCACACTGGAATCTGACCTACTCAGCTTCTATTACATTTTTCCTCCAGTATAACTGGGGATGGATGTCCCCGAGCCAATAGATGTAACAACCGAAACTGAAAATTAAAAATAAACTCACTGGTTATTTTCAAGTGTTCAAACCAATTGTCTGTTCGGAGCCATGGATTCTTGAAAACTTTGACTGCCATATTCACTAGCTACTGACACTGCTACTGCTGATCTTTTTCTTCACTCTGGTCTAGTGGTTCTCAATTCCTTTTGGTCAGAGAAAAGGCCAAACAAATCATCTTGCAATCTAACGCATCCCCATAGTGCTTTGTGGTTACAAAGGATGGAGATTTTGAAGGCATGGGATAATTTTTTTGGCTATTTTAAGGATGAGTTGGCTTTTGCTGCTTGAAGGGGGGCTTTCTGGGGGAAGAGGCTGTTGTTGCTGGGTCTCATCCATATTGTGCATGTGTCAGAAATACGTTACCTATGTATCTTTGTACATCTTCGTGGCAGCTTTTTGGAATCAACAGAAACTTTCTTTGTGTTTACTTTACATGATGTTTATATTTCCATACTTCATTTGGAATTTGTAATCAGGGAACTTTCTACTTCATTGCTATTGAAATAGATGCCTATATTTACTCAGGGTTGCATTTTCAGCATAGAGTGAAAGGGGAAGGTAATTTATCCCCCTTTCATATGGATTTTCTGCGCATTTCCTGCACATCCGACTTGTTCAAATCATTTAATTTGTTATCAGGTTATTTATTTTTAATTTCTCCAGACAATGGGCTTAATTCTCCTCTCACCTACAATGGTGTAAATCAGAAATAAATCTGCTGAAGTTAGTGGAATCCCGTAGGTAAGGACAGGATAAGTGAAAGGAGAATCTAATCCACCATTTTGAAAATGTTCCTACTGAATTGTAAAAGAGGACATGTCTCTTCCCAGGGATTTTATAGTCAGCGCTTCTCCAATGATTATACTCAGAAAGAACCTTTAAGAGTTCATTATTGGTGTAATGGAGAAAATGGATTATTTATATTGATCAGAGGTGATGCTTATCCTTGCGGAATCATATGCTTTGGTCCTTAATCTTCAACGTGCATGATTAATAAAGATATGCTCTGCAATTTTGGAAATGCGGAAAGGTTGCCATACAATGCTGACACTTCCACAGTGTACTGTGGTACCACAGCATTACATGTGTTCCCTGCTCTAAACACAAGAGGGCGTGAATCGTGATTCTGCTTTCATCCGCCTAAACTAATGTAAGTCAGGAGTGAAATGGAGCGTTGGCCTTGTGTAAAACTGAGATAATTGAGAGCATTTGTGAGAGATCAAATACGTCCTACTTGCTCTTGATACCTTGTCCAGACAATGCCCAGCCCTGTGACTAGAAGCTTCCTGGAACATATTCTCTCCCAACTGTTTTATGGGAGGGAACTCCACAGGCAGCTCTCAAAATCAGCACACACACTGTTTTTGTCATAAGGTTTCCAGGCATTTCCTCTCCTGTGGGCTTACCCTGAATGAGGAATCCAGGGTTGGGCTCCATGCTGAAACTTCCCTTTGAAAATGAAATCGCTTTGGTGGTATTGAGACTGAATGTCTCTCTCTCTCTTTTTTTGAACACCAAGTACAGTAAATGTGACTGTACTATCCAACAGTAGTGTATGAGATAATCCCATCCCCTGTCACTTTCTAACAGGATAATGTAAAAGGTATTCCACAGAGACAGACAATAATAATTTGTTAATTCCCCTCAGTATTTCATGCTTCTTAGTAGTGCAGCTAATTTTCTCTGAGTACTTTATTAAAATTCACAATGATTTTGCAGTCCCACCCTAATAGCTCTCCACGGAGGCAGAGACTGTGAAGGTGAGAGCTGACAGAGTGACACTATATTTTTCCTCCTCTTCTCCACAGACTGTATTATTCCAGCTTTCATCCCTTGAGGGCTGTCCAGTTGATGAGAGTGGGCAAATTGCAGCATACTCAAGACATGTTTCCTCAAGCACTGAAAACCTTGAAGCAGGTCAGTGTTGACTACTGTGTTCCTCCCCTCCCATATTCTCCATGAATCCTCCATATTTTCCTCCCCTTCCAGCTCTGATTGCACCTTATGCTTCTGAATACCATTCCCCAGTCTTTCTCTCAGTGCCAACTCCCCAGGCAATAACTGCAGAGCGTGGTGATGGGTCATTGTTGCTTAGTGTTTCAAGTGCAGGCTTCCTTTAATATCAGTCATTTTTAATTACTAGTCAGTAGCACAAAGGTGCCATTAATCACCCCCTAACCTTGAATGGAAAACAGCTATTAAATTGGAGAAGGGTAAAAATATTTCAGTGCCTTATGCAGTTCTTCCCCCTTCTTCTTATTTCTGACTATGCCCTGAGTTGTTCCTTGTCGGAGTGGGTGTGAAGGGTAAAAAAGAAGGAGAAACTGGTAATGTTAAATGGCCAGATGCTCTTCTTCTCCTACGAGGGAGGAAAAGTGGGTGTAATTCCAATGGGAACTGTGGAAGGAGGATAGCAATGGTTGCGCTGCATTCCCCACCCTCCTGCTCCCAAACAGAAGCCCTGCCCCACATTTCCACAGGTTCTGGGCTCTGTGAGTTGAGAGAGGAGCTCAATTTGTTTTAACACTTGTGTTTTCTTACAAGCCCCACTTCAAATCAGTGAGCAGCTTCTGTTAATCCATGCTATTTTTTATCATTCCAATTCTTTCTCTCACTGGGATCCGTTTTGGCAGATGCTTCCTATCTAGTTATATTCCAGGTTTAAGCCGTCCCTGTTGTGCCTGAACTGAGTTTATATTCACTTCCTTCCACTCCAGGCTCTGCTCTGCCATTATATTACCATTATTACCATTTAAAAAATATTGAAGAAAACACACACACAGGCGGTTTGTATCTCTATTCCACAGCAGCTTTTGGGACATTAGGTTATAAGTCTTCTCCCATCCCAAGCTCCCAATAAGACTTGCTGCCCCAATGCCTTCTGGCTACTACTTTGTAATATTGATGTTGCCCATTTCAGAGTCAGGCCTGAAGGAGCTACACACAGTGAGGTCCTATACCAGTCTCTCTCCCCATCTCCGGTGTCTGACACTCTCTCCTTTTTTCCTCTGCTCATTGCCTCAGAAAGCCATCTGCTCCATCCTTTTGTCTTTTTGCTGCTGGGCTAGGATGGGGCTCAGCACTGACGCCAGGCAAGGCTTTCTGTTGAAACTGTATCACAAAACACAAGCGCTACACAGCACCTAATTGGTATGCTTTGCTACAAGGCCGGCTGAAGCAGCAGTTTCATTTTACACTCACTCCTGTCATGTTCTTTGTGGGACTCACGTTCATGTGAGACTTGGCGCTACCCAGAAGCTGCTACCGTGTAGCCGAGCAAGCAGAAATAGCTGATGCTGTACACGGGGGCCTGAGTCTTCTCTCACTTACATTAGTGTAAATCTGGAGTAACTCTGCTGAAGTCAGTGGAGATACATTGTGTAAGTGGGAGGAAACTTGGGTGTAGAGAACATTTGCACCCCACGGCTCTGTGGAATTCTGGGAAATGTCAAGCCTTTTCATCAGCTTAAGCCATATATCAATAAGGTTATGGCTCCATCAGACCAGGGGCAAGGACATTCATTCTCACAAAGAAACAAAGCCTATTCACCATTTCCATATCCCTAGCATACACAGCCAGAGTCATGGCTTTGGATGCATATGCACAGCTCCCATTGAAGTGAATGGGAGTCCCATGCAGGTATCTGGGCATTATATTTTCCCCATGTGTGTAAGTTAGCAAATTAAAAGAAGTGATCCTCATAGCTGTCTACCCCCAAATCATCACCTTCTGTGCTGCATAATCATTTACATTGAGCTCAGACTCCTTTCCCTCCAGAACTTGTTGTACTCTTAAATGATAAATGATTCCTAAAAGCTTCTTAGCTCAGTAGAAAGGAGCAATAGAAAATGTCATAGCATCTGATGATTGTTACTGAAACAAAGGAGCCCAAGCTACACTGAATGAGGTGGGCTGGGGAGCGAGAATGGCCTTGCGGTTACCCTCTGACTCAGGAGATGTGGGTTCTTTGTATCTACGGTACTTCTATGGCCTCATCACCCTAGTATCTGAGCACCTCACAACCTTTAATGTGTTTATCCTCACAACACGCCAGTGAGATAGGGAAGCACTTTTATCCATTTTTACAGGTAGGGAAATGAGGCACACAGAGGTGAAGTCAGTTGCCCAACATCACACTTGAAGGCTGTGGTAGAACAAAGAATTGAATCCAGGTCTCCACAGTCCCAATCCAGTGCCCTACACACTGAACCCTCCTTCTTTTCCGAGGGGTCTGTTTCTTGCTCTGCCACGGATTTCCTATGTGGTCTTGGGCAAGTCACTTTGCCTCCGTGCCGCAGTTCCCCACTTGTAAGACATAGAGTGAGAGACAAGCACTAAACAACAGCATGGTACAGGTGAAGATGGCAGCCACTGACAGCAATATGAGCAACATCAGGCTTAGTGTATTAATGGTCACCTGCTGATTGCCCCTGAGGACAGTGGAGCTGCACTGATGTAATGGAGAGCAGAGTTTGTCCCATTCTTCTTAACGTTATGCGGTTGGATTCTGTACACCCTGAATTTCAAGATGCAGATGCACTAAGATGCACCAATTGGTTAGTCTCTAAGGTGCCACTAGTACTCCTTTTCTTTTTGCGAATACAGACACGGCTGCTAACACGGCTGCTACTCTGAAACCCATAAGATCATTTTGCCTCTTTCTCCTCCTTTTCCCTGGATGGTCCTTGTAAATGGGCTTGATTTTTTTCTCAGTTCCATGAGAATAACTGAGAGCACGCTCTGACCCAAAGTATAGATTGATATTATTTTATTTCTTTTCCATTTATCTTCTATGTTTGTTTAGCAGTGATACAATTGAGGAACTTAAGAGCTGTCTCCTTCAATGCAGACATTGTCTGTATATTTGTATTCCCATTACTTAACATCCATATACTACATGTGTAAATTACTATTTTATATTCCTTACAAAATTGTTTACAGATTGATTGAGGTTTAACAATTGATTATGAATGTATGTTGAATAGTTGAGAACTTCCATGTTTTTAATAATAAATTAGTATTTAATGTGATGTCTGTCCTAGCTAGTCTTAGTAAGTTAAATCCTCACTTGATAGGTTTAATTTAAATTGTGTCCAATTGTGGTTATTAAAAAAGCTGATGAGAAAGTAATAAATTCTGGTTCCTTTTCATTATTCAGCAATGAGCCATATGGCTGTCTGGTGCCAGCTAATATGCGTTGCCATTTCCCCTATGACATTTATAGCTTGCGAACATGCGCAGTTCACTGGTCAGGAGATGGAATGAGTCCTCAGTCCGAGTTCAGCTTTCATAGATGTTACTATAACATTCTAGTGGGTGTACATGCATCTTGCCTGGTATTAGTTTTTCTGATTCTCTTATGTTATTGTAAGAAACTAGATAGAAATGGTCATCAGGAGAATCCCCATAGAACTGGCTGAATGTATGATTTGGATGAACTAAAGGGGTGTTTGGTTGTTTTAAACTATATTGCCAGTTTGGGGTCAGCTTGCCACTTTAAGATCTGCTTTCAGTAAGGGGAACAGGAGTACTTGTGGCACCTTAGAGACTAACAAATTCGTGTAGCCCACGAAAGCTTATGCTCAAATAAATTTGTTAGTCTCTAAGGTGCCACAAGTACTTCTGTTCTTTTTGCAGATACAGACTAACATGGCTGCTACTCTGAAACCTTCCGTAAGGGGTGGCACATAGCAGTGTTTCTCCAGGAACTGACCAGGGAGGGAACAGGGAATCACAGAATCACAATCTCCAGCCTTGCTCCCCTCTTTCTTTCATGGATCAGTAATCTGCTATTGATCTTCACCTTAGCTAATTACTTCCCCATCTGTGCCAGCTCAGCTGCACTGGTTGGTGTATTGAGGAAGCCAAAGCTGAGGGTCCACCCATTCCCCATGCGGCCCGCCCTCCCCTCATCCACCTGCATGAAACTGGGGAGACCGGTAATGTAGGTAGCCTGTGAAGGGGACTAACGGGCTGCCTTGTGCTACCTTGTAAATCAGAGTAGAATGTGGCTTCTTATGCTAAATCCTTCCCTGGTGTAACTCACATAAAGTCATAGAGTTATACTGGGGCTGGATTTGGCCCTTTGCAATTAGATATGTTAGAGTCCCTCCCTGTGTTCCGGAACTGCTATACTCTAGTCCTCTGTTTAATGCATTCCAACACTGAATATCATCCTTCCTGGAACGTTAGCCAGACTGATTGCAGTGTTAGTGTTAAGGAGAAGGATTTGGGATAGACAGAAGGAATTGGGATCTGAGTGAGATTCACATCACTCATGTAAATCCCATGTAATCTGATTTCCACAGCCACTACTCCAGCTTGTGGGTTGACAACCCCCTCTGCATTATGTGTGCAGTGTATTAAGACCCCCGAATAAACAAATGTCATGCCCCTTCCCCTTGGCTGCCCCTATTGCTGCATTCCATGTCAGCCCACTATCAACGCCCGCCTGCACCATTTACCTCTTGTCTCCGCAGCTCCAAATTGGGGGTTAAATGATGCAAAGGACCTTGTAATGGCCCTCTCCACCATAGTGAATTTCTGGCTGTAAGAATACATTAGATCCTCCAGTAGGAAATGGCCACATTACAGGGAGGCAATACTGTACTTCTGGAATACAATCTGAAACTGGCTCATTTTAACAAAGGCAAATTAATTTCTTTTTTTATTGTTAATAGCTAGACTCTGTATTGCTCGTGATTTGAAAAAATGTGACCCCACTATGGAACTGTGGTATAGTAAAATATAGACTGTCCTTGTAGTGGAAAAGCTTTCACACAAAGTATATGCACAAGAGAACTGCCAAAAGGAGGATAAGTATTTAGAAATTTGGTCACACTGTTTAGCATACTCAGAAGAGGAGGGCTGCCCAGCTGGCAAGC
Organism: Lepidochelys kempii; assembly: GCF_965140285.1. Classification (NCBI taxonomy): domain Eukaryota; kingdom Metazoa; phylum Chordata; order Testudines; family Cheloniidae; genus Lepidochelys; species Lepidochelys kempii. Next base: position 142,498,367 of record NC_136382.1, on the reverse strand, counting down.
CAGAATCTTTAGCCAGGTTCTTTGAATATTAACCTGATCCTGAACGGGTGATCTATGATGTAGTATATTAATGTTTTATTATAACTCTGCCTTACTAAAAAGTTTGAAAAAAAATGAACACGGGAGAGTAAGATTATAGTTCAGTGAAACATTTGCCAGCAAATAGCTGTAGCTGAGCTGCAGATTGGCTTTGAGGAGCCAGGAATGGTTCTAATAAATTGGCAATAATGGAAGTGCACTAGTGAGCTATCAGGAGAAAAGATACCTGAAGGAGCAGCACTGTCATATTAGGTCAACGGCAGAAGTGTGTGCCTAGAGCACATGGGAAACCTCTGTCAAGGAAAGAGGTATGATTGACTTCTAGGGCACTTGTTGACCAAAGCATTAAAAACTGATTTAAATAGTAATCACCTATCACAGTTCAGAAAGGTAATTCCTCACCATTCAAAGCTTGTGCACAGCTGGACTTTGGGGAACTAAGTGGAGCAGAGGGCTGGAATTCATCTTCCATCCCATGGCTGTTCCGTAGGGCTGCAGCACCGTTCCTTCTCGGCTTTTACTCTATCCTTGGGGCTTGGGTAATGGCCACTGCTCCATCATTCCATGGTTTTGTGACACTTGAGGCCAGATGGCATGTGGCCTTTAACTGGCTGCACAAGGCAGGTTGGGGCAGTGAATGGCTGGGCAAAGTTCAGTCCCTGCATTTACCTGAGCACAGGAACTACTTGCTTCTGGGACCTGTTGGGGCAGTTATCACCCCTTAAAAGGCCTGGAAGAAGGACTAGGTTTCTCACCCAGCTCACTTACCCTGGAGGACAGAGCACACAGCATCCCACTAACAGGTGGCACTACGTGGTTCGCTTCCCTGTGAACCATGGATCTCTTCCTGAGGAGGTGCAGCTCTGTGAGCAGATGCTCAGTGTGTAACTGGTCCTGTCCCCGGCATCGTAGCCATGCCATTCTATTCAATGCAGAGTCCCCGCTGCCTGGATGTTTTGCTCACGAGTCCCCTGTTACAGCACTAACCTGTCCCTCCACTCTAGTGTGCCCATCACTATAAATGAGCGGGATCAATTTCTTCACTATAATCCCAGTAGCTGAGGTAGTGGCATGATGTTTATAAACATGCAAATAAGAAATTTTTTATACACACTATGGTGACACATTATCCAGATGCTGAGCTGTGTCCTTTCCTAGCATAACCCAGCACCATTATTACCCTTTGGTAGGTGGAAGAGAAAGCGGGGTAAACCCTCTCACCCCAGTTGCCATGCAACACCTCAGAAATCCCCCTTTATATAAACAGATTTTTGTTCTAGACCCTGCTTCCATTCTGTGTGAGCAACAGTAGCTGTGGTTATTGTAGAATGAGGCTGAATCTAAAGGCTTTTGTTCTTCCTTTACCCTGTGTAACAAGCATTTGTTTTAATCAAGAGACACAGGTGAAACAAAAATAATTTCTCCAGTACACTGGCCTTCACATTGTACCACATCAGTGCAATGCAGTTTGCTTTCTTCCTTCATCATGATGGAGTGATGCGTCAATACATTTGCATACGGATACATGCATCTTTGATGTTCAGCACCTCGTCCAATCCCAGTGAAAATCAGACACAAATGAATGTGCTGTGCTTTCATTTGCATTCATAGAGGCACATTCATACCAATCATCTAATGGGTTTTTATATTCTTGAGGGAGAAACTGTGTGGCTGATGACACCATGCCCTGTGTTGCAGCGGTACGATTACTGTAGTTCTTCATAATTAGATTTATTCCTTAAACTGAGAGGGAGACCACAAGATCCAGCCTCATCTCTGTTACTTACTGTGGGAAGTCTGAAAAGCTTAAGAGAACAGGCTAGTGTTCCGAAAACAAAAACTGCATTTGCCTTTCTGAGCTTCAGCTTGGTAGAAAGTGTTTTACACTGCCTGAAAATCACGCCAGGATAGCAGGCCTGCATAAGGCCCTCAGCACCACTTAAGCCCTCCAGTGGCTCCAGGATTAGGGTTTAAGATGTCATTGATAAACTTGCCATTGATTTTAATGGAACCAGGGTAGGACCCTTAATGCAGGGTTTAATTGGAGCTCTCTGCAATAAGGTGATGTTCACCCTGGAAAGAGAAAATGAGAGAGACCAGATGCAATATTTGCCATTGTAACGGTTAGGTGTCTGGGAGGGAAGAGAAGTGTTATGTTCATTAGTGGTGACCAGAGCTGGGCGAATCACTGATTTTTTTAGTTCGCTGGCAGTTTCAAATCAAGGGGGAAGAAAGGTGATTTGGGTTGAACCAAAACGCCGAACAAAAAGTTGCAAATTGAAAACGTCCATTTTGGATTAAATGAAACAGGTCGTTTGACCCAAAATGTTTTGTTTCTGGGCATTTTTAAAGGGCTCAATTCATAAAATGGTCAGGAGACGCTGCCTATGTTGTAATGTTTAGCCCCATCGTTAGGAACTCAGCAGGGGAATGGGAGATATAGGTTTGAATCTCCACGCTGGAGCAGGGATTGGAACCTAGGTTTCGCTCTTTCCAGGTGGGTACCCTAACCGCCTCACTCTAGAGACCATCGTGCTTGTTCCCATTGACTGCTCTGGTATGTTCTACAAAGAGGAGCCGTTTCATCCCACCAGATTATGTATATTATTTCAGTTCCAAATAAGGTTCATAGAATCGTAGAATATCAGAGTTGAAAGGACCCTCAGGAGGTCATCTAGTCCAACCCCCTGCTCAAAGCAGGACCAATCCCCAACTAAATCGTCCCAGCCAGGGCTTTGTCAAGCCTGACCTTAAAAACCTCTAAGGAAGGAGATTCCACCACCTCCCTAGGTAACGCATTCCAGTGCTTCACCACCCTCCTGATGAAAAAGTTTTTCCTAATATCCAACCTAAACCTCCCCCACTGCAACTTGAGACCATTACTCCTTGTTCTGTCATCTGCTACCACTGAGAACAGTCTAGAGCCATCCTCTTTGGAACCCCCTTTCAGGTAGTTGAAAGCAGCTATCAAATCCCCACTCATTCTTCTCTTCCGCAGACTAAACAATCCCAGTTCCCTCAGCCTCTCCTTGTAAGTCATGTGTTCCAGTCCCCTACTCATTTTTGTTGCCCTCTGCTGGATGTTTTCCAATTTTTCCACATCCTTCTTGTAGTGTGGGGCCCAAAAGTGGACACAGTACTCCAGATGAGGCCTCACCAATGTTGAATAGAGGCGAACGATCACATCCCTCGATTTGCTGGCAATGCTCCTACTTATACATCCCAAAATGCCAGTGGCCTTCTTGGCAGCAAGGGCACACTGTTGACTCATATCCAGCTTCTTGTCCACTGTAACCCGTAGGTCCTTTTCTGCAGGACTGCTGCCTAGCCATTCGGTCCCTAGTCTGTAGCGATGCCTGGGATTCTTCCATCCTAAGTGCAGGACTCTGCACTTGTCCTTGTTGAACCTCATCAGATTTCTTTTGGCCAAATCCTCTAATTTGTCTAGGTCCCTCTGTATCCTATCCCTACTCTCCAGCATATCTACCTCTCCTCCCAGTTTAGTGTCATCTGCAAACTTACTGAGAGTGCAATCCACGCCATCCTCCAGATCATTAATGAAGATATTGAACAAAACTGGCCCCAGGACTGGCCCTTGGGGCACTCCACTTGATACCAGCTGCCAACTAGACATGGAGCCATTGATCACTACCCGTTGAGCCCGACAATCTAGCCAGCTTTCTATCCACCTTATAGTTCATTCATCCAGCCCATACTTCTCTAAGTTGCTGGCAAGAATACTGTGAATTTCCAAACACTGTTTAAGAAAAGATTCTTCCCCAACAGCTGAATGATTGAAATCTGGTCTCTCAGACTTGAGAACCAGAGCAGGAATCTGTCAAAAGCAGTATGAATGAATCGGGAAATGTCTTATGAGATGTAATGACCTTGGTGTGACTTAAGATGGGGGTATTTCAGGAATTTCTAAGGCAGGGAATCACCAGCACAATAGACAGGGAGCAGCAGAGTAGGTGGCATTGGCAAGTCCACATGTAGACTGTGTTCCTTAGAACAGTGACTCTCAACCTTTCCAGACGACTGTACCACTTTCAGGAGCCTGATTTGTCTTGCGTACCCCCAAGTTTCACCTCACTTAAAAACTATTTGCTTACAAAATCAGACATAAAAATAAAAAAGTGTCACAGCTTGCTATTAATGAAAAATTGCTTACTTTCTCATTTTTACAATATAATTATAAATCAATTGGAATATGAATATTGTACTCACATTTCAGTGTATAGTTTATAGAGTGATATAAACAAGTCATTGTCTGTATAAAATTTCAGTTTGCACTGACTTCACTAGTGCTTTTTATCTAGCTTGTCATAAAACTAGGCCAATATCTAGATGAGTTGATGTACTCCCTGGAAGACCTCTGCATGCCCCAGGTTGAAAATCACTGCCCTAAAGTAAAGCTGCAGATGTGAACTTGAAGGTAAGAAATGGTGAACTAACCTGTCCCTTTTCCTCTCTTCTCAAGGCTTATAACATTATGAAAGTTACACATGGAGCAGATCACAGCCTGGTGCAAGACCTTATGAAACTTAAGGAACAGTGTGAAGCTGGCATGTGAGCACAGTGAGGATGATCTCAGACTGGAAAACTAACATTCAGGGGAGAAGGAAAGCAAATCTTTTTTGTATTGACATTCTATGACCTGAGCCAAAGCCCTCTGAATTCAATGGAATGACTCCCATTGAGTTTGGTAGGCTTTGGATCAGGCCCTATTTCCTTTGCTAAAATGTTAAATGTTTATTAGCTTTGCTGTTCTACAGTGTAATTTTCCTCACTGAATTCAAATGTGGAGAAATACAGGCCATTTTGAGAGAGAGTCTACTCTCTGGGAAGCAAATAAGTCTTAGCAATTGATGTTCAAGTTACACGTTGGTAATAAAAATCATACCTGTATACAGAATGCTGCTGTGCACAAATCAGCATCTTCTTTGGCTGTTTATGAGGGGTTTAAATGGTCCCTCTCTATGTTTATTTTTTAATAAATAGGTTTGAAATAAAAGCCCAGTTTCAAATGGCTCTGGACATAGGAAGAGTTTGAAATCTAAAGTCAGACCCAGCCAGTACTTGTCTCACCATTCTGTTGGTTTCCTTCTCACACTCTAAACTGAGTTCTTCTTTCCAGGCTGCTCTTTATGTGTAGAATGGCCTCTGAATCCCAGCTTGCCAAATCACCACCGTCCTCCGTGCTTATTCAAATCCCTCCTTAAGCCTGTTTTTTTTCTGCCATGCCCACAGTTTGTGAATTCATAATAAAAGAGTAAATATGTAGTTAGAGATCCTCATCTGTTGTAAATCCATGTATCAATGGCTAATTGACTATGCAAGTTTATACCAGCTGAGAATCTGGCCCCAGATACATAATCATATAGATATATAAAAAACATAAATTATTCCCTCCTCTTGATTTCCCAGCATATCTTGTCTCTGAAGGCCTGATTCAAAGCCCATGGAAGTCAATAGAAAGACTCCTGATGAGCGGAGTGAGTTTACCCTCTAGATTGTAAGCTCTTCAAGGCAGTACCTGTCTTTAGTTTGTGTCTTGAAGGGGGTCCAGCACATGTATAGCACTTCCCGATAATATAACAATATCTATATTTTACAAATGTCTCCTGTCTTTATAATGGACTAAACTGAAGCACTGGATCAGAACATGGCTACATTTAAAAATGTTTGAAATTCTGGTCTGAATTTTGCCCCCATCTCTGTTTTCTTTAAGGGACATCATTATGATTGTGGGGTTCCTCAGTTCCAACTGCTTTAAAAATGACCTCAGAGACCTCTCCGGATCAGTGATCCTTTTGCCTTCTGCTCTAGGTCCACATACACAGCTTTTAAGGGCTGTGCATGAAACTCCTTCAAGATCTGTGGCTGTGATACATGGTCAGTTACAGACCAAGGCAGAGCAAGAAGACTGTAGATTATCAATTTGCTGCCAGGCTGATTTATATATGGCCAGGGAAAATGAGGAGCACTGATCAAACTCACTGATAGTGCAGGAGCCATGCATTTTCAATGTGGGAAGGGAAGGAAGGAAAGGACAAATGTAATCCCACTCCTAGCAGCAGCCAGTAGGGAGGCAGGTGAGGGGGAGAAGGGCCCTTTCCCTTTCAACAGCCAGTAGTGGCTGGGGTCAGGGGAGTCAGGAAAACAGAAGAGACCACTCCCTGCCACTAGAGAACCAAGCAAAGGAAAACCTTTCCCTCCTTTCCATGTAAAAGAGAGGGAGGTGGAAAAGAGCTGAGGAGACGCTCTTCTCTGTGCCTTATAAAGTTACTGCAACCCCTCATTCTCCTAGATTGGAATTAATTGGACACACCTGATCTGAGCTGAGAGTGACTTTGCAAAAATCTCTGACTCTCTATGCAGGGTTCCAGCACCAGACATCAGATTGATCCAACAGACGAGCCCTGCATTCTCGTACAGGGTCCCAGATTCTGAATATAAGACACTTTGTCGGGTCATCACAATGTTTTGGTATGGTGTGTGACAGGATCAGGCCAGATGGCTACAGGAGAGTGATAGAAGGCAGATATATTAGCCCCAGGTTAAGTAGGTCCCTTTTCCCTGGGTAAGATAACAGGGAAGGTTTTTTTTTTTTTTTTGTTTTTTTTTAAATTGCACAGTTAAACAGCAATAGAATACCATTTATCTAAACATTTTTAGATGTTTTCTATATTTTCAAATATACTGATTTCAGTTATAACACAGAATACCAAGTGTAGAGTACACACTTTACATTATCATTTTTATTACAAACAGTGGAACTGTAAAAAAGATAAAATAAAGAGTATTTTTCAATTCACCTCATACAAATTCTGTAGTGCAATCTCTTTATCGTGAAAGTGCAGCTTACAAATGTAGAATTATTATTATTTGTTTACAGAACTGCACTCAAAAAGAAAACAGTTGTGACAGGGTCAGGCCAGATGGCTACAGGAGAGTGATAGAAGGCAGATATATTAGCCCCAGGTTAAGTAGGTCCCTTTTCCCTGGGTAAGATAACAGGGAAGGTTCCAGAACAATCAGGAACTTTCTGGAAACAATTAAGGCAGACAGGCTGATTAGAACACATGCAGCCAATCAAGAAGCTGCTAGAATCAATTAAGACAGGCAGGCTAATCAGGCACCTGGCTTTAAAAAGGAGCTCACTTCAGTTTGTGGTGTGCCTGCGAGGAGCTGGGAGCAAGAGGCACAAGAAGCTGAAAGCGAGAAGGTATATGACTGGAAGACTGAGAAGTACAAGCATTATCGGACATCAGGAGGAAGGTCCTGTGGTAAGAATAAAGAAGGTGTTGGGAGGAGGCCATGGGGAAGTATTCCAGGGAGTTGTAGTTGTCACACAGCTGTTACAGGAGCCACTGCAGACAGCTGCAATCCACAGTGCCCTGGGCTGGAACCCGGAGTAGAGGGTGGGCCCGGGTTCCCCCCATCCCTCCCACTCCCTACCTGATACCGGAGGAGTTGACCTGGACTGTGGGTTCCACCAGAGGGGAAGGTCTCTGGCTTGTTCCCCGATCCACTAGGTGGATCAGCAGAGACTGTGGGGATTGTTCTTCTTCCTTTTCCATATGCTGGCCAGTGGTGAGGCTAACTGAGTGATCGGCAGATTTGAGCCATGAAAGTGGCCAAACTGAGGGCTGCCGTGGACCTCTGAGGCGAGCAAATCCACCAATAAACGCAGGACCCACCAAGGCAGAGGAGGAACTTTGTCACAGATGGCTCTTTACAAAGTCATTCTATGATGAAGTGGCTTTTCTTAAAGGTTGAGCTGTACTGCCTTAGACCATAACTTCCAATTCAGACCTTGTGTGAGGTCAATGCAGTTACATTATGGAGAAACTTCACCCACTATCTCCATTTTTCTCTCACCAGTTGTATGTTCTTGTCCGTGGGTGGGGTTAAGAACAGATACAGCTTCCTGGATTTCAGTGGAGTTGCACCTGCTTACACTAAGCCTGAATTTGAACTTTTTGATGCAGAGGCTAATAGGTTTCAGCCCGTGTTTCTGTTAGATATATTAGCTACTTGAGGACCTCTTGTGTTAACTGTTAACAATGTATTTAATTTCTAGAATAAACTGAGACGTTTAACATCAAGGTAATTAAATACATCCAATGCGTACGTAGTAGCTCTCTTCTTTTTTCTTTCAGACAAAGGGTAAACATTTTCAAAAGCACCTAAGTCCCATTTTCAAAAGTGATTTAGGCACTTGGTCCACATTCCATTGTTTTTCAGTGACATTTAGGCTTCTAAATGCCCATGTCACTTTTGAAAATGGGACTTAGGAGCCCAAGTTATTAAGGTGCTTTAGAAAATGTTACCTTAGGTCTTTTCTGTAAGTCTGTCCTATCTAATGTTATGGGTCAAATCTGTCCCGTGCAAAGATCTGCTCAGCATCTCAAAGATCTGCTCAGTTTCTCAGGCTGATTCTCAGGCTGTCCTTGCCCAGATGTAAATTAGAGCAGACGGGGGCTACTCTAACTTACGAGAGCTGGCTATGGTCCCTAAAGGAGCATATGCCAGCTGTAAACTGGCAGAGTGGAGATGTATTATGCCCTGCCTTAATACATCATTTCCTTCCCTGCAATACCTCCTAGGCTGGGGGTTGGCAACTCTACCAGCTTTATACCAGCTGAGAATTCACAGCCTGGCATGTGCAACAAGATTCTGTCCCCTTTGCACAACTCAGGCAGGACAAAGGGACCAGCGAGTCTGGCCCTATACATTTTGCTTTTCCTACAAATCATTCATTGTAAGCATACTTCAATACACTTATTTCACATTTCTTTAAGCAGCAACTACACTTCTTCCCTCCACCCACCCAAAATTATCTGCTGGTATGATTGCACGTCAGTGTGCAGAGAGTCATTTAGGACGTAAGGATGGTGCTGAATGAAGAGATCATTTCACATAGTGCTCACTGGGGGGAGAAGAGCATTTCTTGGAGAGCATGCGTTCCATTTTCCCCAAGCTCGTCAGCAAGTCGGCTGTTATTGCCAGTGCTGCTGACTTTAATTTTTAACACAGAAACAAATGTTAACAAAGCCAAATATTTACGAGGAGCATTTAAATCGAAATAATTTCAAGGCTTTGAAAACATCACTTAAGGTGTGTCATTCCTCACTAATAATTTATTGTGGCTACTGTAGATGTGACTGTCATTTAATTAATCGATAGTCGTAAAGTCAGGTTTTTCACACCAGTAACCTGGCACCATTAGTTACTATGAGATGAGAACACATTTAAAGCGAACATGAACACCCTGGACATAATTTATAGGCATGGCACATGACTGCCAACGTTGGGAAAGTTCGCCTGTCAAGACGTTTGAATTTGTTCCAAAGTATGAAGCATCCACTTGCCCAGCAGTAATATTCAAAATGCAGAGCATTTCTGGAGTGCATAGCAGGACATGAGGCCACAGGCCAAGTTGCTTCAGCCTCCCAAGAAGTGCAATAATCCCCACTGAAATTCATAGCTTCGTGGGGTTTTATTACTATGATGAACAGGAAATTATATGGGGGAAAGGTCAGCCCCAGGCATTTATGGGGATTAGTGACAGAGCAAGGGCATCACTGACAGCCAATCAGAAAAGTCCAGACGTACCCGGAGTTCAAGACCTATTTCATGGTTGTAAAGGGACACTGCCATGTTAAAAAGCACAGGGTGTTATATAAAAATGAGCCTTATCTGTGTTGCTAACACTTTATACGTGTAAAACTGAAAGGCTTGTGAGAATCTTAGGGGTGAGCCGGCTATGTCTTATATAGTATGTGCTGGGTGAGTGCATTCCAGCTGTGATGCATTCACACTCATGTGCATTCTGCATATGCACCAACACTCCCCATCTATTGCTCCCCATCTGTGTTCCAAGCCGCTCCCATGCACCCTGGGACCACAGCCAGGCACGTGGGCACGTTTGATATTGTGGAGTGGCATGGACTGGGGAGAGACCGCATTAGGCTGAATCTTTCACAGCAAAATGGCTAAGGAATAGGCTAAAAAAGTATTATGCTTACCGTGGAGCAGGCATGAAGGCATACGCTCCAGCACATGTGGGCCTAAACTAGAGCCCACTGAAAGCAATGGGAAGGAGCCCATTGACTTTAATAGGTTTTGAATCAGGCCCTAGGATCAGGATGACATCAGTACTCCTATACAGTCTATGCTCCATGCATTGTTCCAGCCACACTTCCTTAGTGCAGGAATGTAGTCAGTGCTTTGCATTCCTTATTGTTTGTATAATGCTTACATGTCTCTCAGGTTGGACAATGAAAATAGCCCAGTTTTATGTGTTTTATAGTCAGTTGCTGAGCAATTTCACTTTGAAGTTCACATGCACAGCACTAGTTACCGGCAAGGCATGTTGTTGCTGTTGTTTTTCTTTCGCAGTTTCAATTCCAACCTATTTTCTTCAAACATATTTTCTGGCATATGAGTTTTCAGAGAGCTTGGAAAATTAGAAGGTGCAGTAACTTAAGTGAGCTAAAAAGATGCTGGCCAACAATTGAAATTTCAAATCAAGATAACTTTTAAAATCATTTGTAACTCAAAAACAGTTTGCATTTCCTTCAGTCTGCGGTGAACCTGCTAAGCAGGGGGACTACAGCTCCCATCAGCCCCCTCCCCACTGTATTTCCCTTTCCCCAGGTTAGGTAGGAGGAAGGACCCTCCTTAACCCAGGAAGTGACTGGGCAGTCTTGGGAAGGAGCAGGTGAATGGCTACCTAGGAGCTGCAGGAAGCTGGAAGCAGAGAGGAATCCCCAGGAACTATCTGCAGAGTCCTGCATGGCACAGGCTGTGACTGTCAGACGTCCCACCTAGGTGCAGGTTTGTTTTGGGGCTTCTGGGGCAGGGAGCCAGTGCAGAGGGATCCCAATGAGAGACACTGGCTAAGCGTGGCCTGGAAACTCCTTGACTGACTAGAGACTGGACTGCAGAAGGTGCTCTAGGGATTAGGCTTGAAGAGCCCTTACTCAGTTGAACAGCCTCAGGGGCCCAAACATGAACCGCTACTGCACACTTTGAACTCTAGCCGTTGAAGCCACAGTATCTAGGCTGTTTGCAACCATTTAGTTTCCTGCCAGGCCTAGTAAAAGACCTTTTTTCGTAGCTATGTGTGTGGTTACTGGGACTCAGCCAGGCTAGTGAGGCCTATGAGGCCCAGCTGCTGAAGCACCAACAGTCCTTGCCTCTGAGTTGCGATACAGCTGGTACCTTAGGCCTTTGGTGTACGCCAGCCTGAGCAGCTGTAATAATCACACATCTCTGTAGAAACCATCTTCTTTGACTTCAGAGTAAATGTGGCAATTTTCTGGCTAAGTCAATTTTCCAAGCCAAAGCTATTGGGGGACAGAGGGCTTCATGAAGGAAGCAGATTGAAGTGTGGAAAGCCTGCTTCCTTACTTTAATACCTAAGGTACTTCCGAATCTTTTCAAAAACCATGAAAATATTTCTAGTCACTTTAAGGTTTAAAACTAAATGTAGGGTTAAATTTTGACTTGGCAGCATTCCTTAAGTTAGTGCTTGAGCAGTGATATTAGAGAGCAGTTAAGGGAGTACAAAGTCACTGGAACTGATTTTTTGGAAGGTTGCATAGCACCAGCACATAGGAAAAAAATATGGGTGTGTTACTGCTTTGCCAAAGTGATTGACTGCAATTGAGGGAAATTTCTAACGGTCAGAAGATAATTTTATACTTTAAAATGTGTTGCTTTTTAAAGTCCAGTGCAGTGCATTTGATCCGGGTCCTCAGTTGGGTCAGTTCTGCTGATGGAGCAGTGTTGTTCTTATTTTAAAAAATAGCTTGAGAGACCCAAATGGAGCACCACAACTCTGAGCAATTGATACTGGAATTTAAATGTGATGTCTGATGTTGTCTGCAGCTTGGGCACTTGTACAGTATTTAATGATTGTGAATTGGTTTTTGCTACCAAAACCTTTCCCAGTGTTCTGCCCATTGTTTACTTCCAGCAGCTTCTCTGTTCTATGATGGATGTTTTTAAAAAAGCCAACTTCATTTAAACATGTTGATGCTTTTATACATTACTTTTAAAAAGCATTTAAAAAGCATATAAAGCCATTCACAAAATACAAAGGGTATTTCCCTCTGCAATTTATTTGGATGAGTTTCTCATCAGTGGCACAGTCCAGTTTTTATGGAAGTTGTGCCCAATAAGAGGATTTAAACTGGATTCCGAAATAATTCTCCCCCTGTACATGGGAAGGAAGAGGTGGCCTTCTGGTTAAGTCATAGAATGTGGAATTCTGGGGCAAATCACTTGGGGTTAGGTTGTGAATGGCCCCCGATGCATGCACAACGGGGCCCAGAAGGTAGTTCTAGTCACTGCTGACTCTTGGGAACACTTCCCTTCATTGCCAAAGAAGGAAAAAATAAAGGAACAAGATGTGGCTCTAGATATGTTTAGAACCTATATGTAATCTACAAACTTATTGATCTTGAGAGCTCAGAGAACTATTTGCAGGAAATTAATGTACCTATTGAATGTAGCCTGTTTTTCCAATGAAAAACATCTCTGAAGAGATGACAATTTCCACAGATGTTTTAATTGTTTGCATTTGCATGCTTTGTACTAACATATGGCATCCTATTGGCTAGACACAGACTGCAATGTCAGGTTTCAGAGTAGCAGCCGTGTTAGTCTGTATTTGCAAAAAGAAAAGGAGGACTTGTGGCACCTTAGAGACTAACCAATTTATTTGAGCATAAGCTTTCATGAGCTACAGCTCACTTCATTGGATGCAGTCAGTGGAAAATACAGTGTGGAGATTTATATACACAGAGAACATGAAACAATGGGTGTTACCATACACACTGTAAGGAGAGTGATCACTTAAGATGAGCTAATACCAGCAGGAGAGCTGGGGGCGGGGGAAGAAAGCCTTTTGTAGCGATAAGCAAGGTGGGCCATTTCCACCTTGACAGGAACGTCTGAGGAACAGTGGGGGGACGGGGGGGTGAATAAACATGGGGAAATAGTTTTACTTTGTGTAATGACCCATCCACTCCCAGTCTCTATTCAAGCCTAAGTTAATTGTATCCAGTTTGCAAATTAATTTCAATGCAGCAGTCTCTCGTTGGAGTCTGTTTTTGAAGTTTTTTTTGTTGAAGTATTGCCACTTTTAGGTCTGTAATCGAGTGACCAGAGAGAGATTGAAGTGTTCTCCAACTGGTTTTTGAATGTTATAATTCTTGACGTCTGATTTGTGTCCATTTATTGCAATGTGTATCGCTTTGAAAACTCAGTAGTCACAATTTGATATTCAGGGTGCTTTGACTGGACACACATAAAAGATGGAATGTTTGTGTTTTGTGGCTGGGTGAGCATAATGCTTAGACAGCAGACTTCTAGTGAAAACCTTCAATTAGAAATGTGAAATTCACTCCCCATTACTATTCCACAAAATCCACCATCAGGAGTTCAGGAATTTTCACTGACAGTAAGGTAGAGATCTTAGACCTCAGAGTGCTTTACAAAGGAGAGTATCATTACCCCTGACTTTAGAGATCATGAAAATGAGGCACAAAGAGATGAACTGGCTTACTCAACTGATCACCCAGTATCGTACTGTGATTAGAACCCAGCTCTCTGAACTACCAGTCCAGTGCCTTGTTCATTGGACCACAAAAAGGCCCAGAGCATCTGGACTGGCATCAGCAGCATGCTGGCCAATGCACTCTGGGAATTTAAGACCATCTGAATTAGTTACACAAGCATGATTAGGAAGATTTGTCACTGAGCAAAATAACTATTAGAAACTGGTCATAGGAAGGCACAAGGCTTCTGGGAAGGGCAAAACCGTGGCTGGCTGCCATGGTAATTTACCAAGTACCAAATGTTGCATATGGATGTAAACCATGTACAGAGTCTGATTACAAAATGAATTGAAAGCTGTAAGTATATACAGGGGCCTAAGCTATATCCTAGTCAACACACATTCACTGGCTGTGGGATGAGTGAGATCACTTCATAGGTGTTTTTGCAGCTCTAATTAGAAGCATTATGTGATTTTTTTTTTTTTAATAATTGTCTGCACCACTGAATTCTGGTTCCTGTGGATCAGAGTTGAGACACATTAATGGCGCACTGTATAGATTCCTGAGCTGCCCTGGCCTATGCTGTGCTTGCTCTGTGGATAGAGGGCTTCATTCTCTATGGATGTCATTTCAACAAACCCCACAACTAAACGCCCAACACTCAGGCTGTAGCCAAGCCCAGCGGTGCTCAGGTCATTTGGCTCACTCTGAGCCCACACTAGACCAAGCCATTCCGCTTTTGTGTCTCATTCGGGAGGCAGAATTGCAACTCCTTTGCCTTTGATGGGATGCTGAAGCCTCACGCTTGACTCATCCTCCTCTGACATTCAGGTTCCTTCGCTAAGGTGCCTGAATGAGGAATACCTTGGTTTAATAGGCTATACCTGCAGTTCAGACTGTCTTGTGAGAGCAAATACACAGGAAGTTAAGAAAAGAATATTGGTCAAACAAAATGATACTAAGCTTGTCACCGCAAAAAGCACCACTCAGCAGGCCCCATGCCCCACTGACGGGATGTTGGTTAAGCCAGAGGAACTCCTTTCCTAGCAGAAAAGCCTTTTGCCAGTATCGAGTCTCAGACGTGCACTTGGGCACCACATCATTTCAGGCCAAACCCAGGTTAATCAAGTTTGAAATCCATTTGTTATGGCTCAGGTTTCTTTGTCCTTCCAAATAGGTAGTCCTGCCTGTTACGTTCACCACATTCAAGCAGAGACATTAGATAAAAAACAAAATACTCTTTCAGAAAGGTTGTAACGTAACAACCCCACTTTATTTCTTACAGTCCAGAACCTTAGCACACAAGAGCCAAAAGCGGAGAGAGAAAGCAGACTGCTGCCTATGGCAGAGGGGTGCAGCACACCCCATCTTGTTCTAGGCGGGCCCTTTGCAGACTGACTGAGAAACAAGATCACATGCTTCCCTACAGAGCCCTCCAGCCTGCAAACAGGACCGGGAAACCCCATAAAACTTGCTGTGAGAGCTTGTAATTTTTACACAGTTTTCGATATACCACAGTGCCCAAGAAGGAAGCACCTTGTTTCTTTCTTGTCTGATTTTACAGAGTTGATCATCTTGAATAGTGTATTTAAACTGGGCTTTTTGTGAAATGGCCACTACCAGTATACTGCAGATTTTTCTCTCCAAAAGCCACACCAATGTTTAAGATAGGAATCTGGTGTATCATATTTCCAGCTGTAGGTATCCAACACAATGATTCCTATTTATCCTCGTAACAGCGGGGTGTTATGCAATTAAGTCAAGCCTAGGTGACGCCCGTTGGTATTTCAGGGGCTGAGTACAACACCTTGGCCCAGTTTGTGAGCAACATGGTCAAATTCTAATGCTAGCATTCTTCAGAATGTTTGTAGGTTTTAATAAGGACCTTAGAGATTCCGCTCGCAAAGAGAGAGAATAATTTAGGCTTAGTAATTATGCCCCACACAGTCACTGCTCACATAGAGGAACCTAACAAGTTCTTTATAGCTCCCAGGAGACCAATTAACCTTCTTTTAAGTATATCTATATAAACATACACCAACACTTTCTCAGAAGTCACAGAACCTCCCTATCCCTGTTAATCAGATTCTGATGGGGAAGAACAAAAGGGCTCCAACAACCTGCCTGAAGTGCTGTTGAGCTCCGATGAGGCATGATTCAGAAAAGAACCCAGTTCACTCTCCCAGTGCTGTGTTTCTTCCGGACGTTAAAGAAAGGGCTGGCAAAGGGGAAAGCATAGTTCACTTCCTCTGCTAAAAGAAGAGGGGGTGCTTCCCCACCTCTACTTGGCTTGGGTAAGCCATGCTCTCCCCCTCCTCCTTGGCTAGTGCAAGGAGCGCTTGCTTTCCTGTTCCAATCTCTTTTAAGCACTGTTGGGTCTTCATTGTTGACAGTGGTAAAAATGGAGCAGAATCTGCTTTTTTTCCAGTGGCTCTGACTCCCAATTCCCATAGGCAGCAAGTATGACGGTGGCATTTTCACATACCTCTCAGGGGAAAGCTGCACTTTAAATTGCACGTGGTTCCTCTTCACAAGTCCACTTGACTTTCAGAGTGTGGCAGTCCGTAACGGAGAGGGGATGGGAGGAGGAAATTAGCAAGGGCTCTCCTCTCCCGCTCTCTTTTCCCTGCCCTTTGTCTTCTACTGCCATCCCTCCTTGCTGGTTTACATTTAATGAACAGTTTAAAGCCTTCCCAGTACT
Source organism: Lepidochelys kempii (assembly GCF_965140285.1). NCBI lineage: Eukaryota > Metazoa > Chordata > Testudines > Cheloniidae > Lepidochelys > Lepidochelys kempii. The sequence goes on along the minus strand of NC_136382.1, from coordinate 142,482,053 downwards.
GCTGCTCTCATAGACTTGTTGGTGTTGTGCTGGATGGCAGACAGGCTGCACTTCCTGGGGTGAATAGAAGCAAGAGGAGGCAATGAGCCTGATTCTTCTTTGCCTTGCAGCCATTTGAGCAAAGTGCATACGTAATGCTGCTAAATCAGCACCCCTGGCCCTCCCACCCCTGGCCCGTCCCTCACTCCACTGGCAGAGTTTTACAGCCATTTTGTACTGGAACATGAGCCAGATCCAAAGCTCTTTGAAGCTGATGGAGAAACTCTGACTCCCAGATCCTCAAAATGATTTAGGCTCCTAACTTCCTTTGAATTCCCCTTGTGAATCTAGCCTGAAATGACTTCATGAGGTGCTATGCAGTGGACAATCAGCCCCGATGTCCCTAGTAATGGCACAAAACTTAGAAGAGGATGGCGCTTTGGGATCTGGAATTGCACTGGTGCAGAGGGTCTGTATTATTAAAAGGAGCAATCATTTACTGGTCATGCTTTTCTTTATATGCCTCTCTGTTAATCTAGTTTCTCCCCTTTGCCCATCTGACCTCCTACTCCCATTCAATTTCCGACTCAAAATTGCTTCAGGCTTTTAGAAAAGGAGAGGTACTGAGGCTACTGGGAGAGGCACTGTTTTTATCTTTGGTTTCCTGCTATTGGAAGCAAATCCCCATGTGGCATTAGGATCCTCTCACCAGTCTCAATCCTATAACGATGATCGAAATGCCATTACTGGGTAGTAATCTTCCCTTGAACGCTAACGGGACATATTGTAGACTGCAAGTAATTCTTTGTTCTCTGTGTTGCAAAGCAGTATTGTTTGTTTCTGAATAATCAGTGGCCAAAGGCAGCAATAAATAATAATAATAAAGTCAATGTAAAGAGAAGATACAAAGCAATATTTTTTGCCTCTTACCAAGTGTTTCTGTGGGGATTCTCATTGAATTTTTGGAAAAAACATAGGCATGATCTGAATTTGTAAATTTTTTTGACCCACTGTGTAGAGTGGCAGCTCAACATGGAGATTAAGAGGGTCGGAAAACACTCCTTAAAGCCCCCAGTGGAAGATCTCCCTATGCAATGGAACATTGCGGGAAATGCTGCCTGGTTTTAGGATCTGACTGAATTAGGTTGGGCTGTTAATAATCAGTGAGGGATAGATCTTTGCTTTATGAGTGGCAATAAGGCTGGTTAATAAAAATGCCTAACGTTAGATGGACATTGTCCAAGTTAATCTCATCACAGTCTCAACAATTTCCATGCAGTCGCTGTAGTGTCATGGTGAAGCATTCAGGTCATGTAGGTTGTTCTCTTTGAGGTTTGAGTCTCATGCTTTGCCACAGTTGATACCTCCAATTTTTTGTTCTCTGGTGAGAAACCTCATCAAAAGGCCAACATACCCTCTCTGGGGGATATGCTGCTCAATCAATGGAGGAGTTTTGTCTGTTGTGTGAGCCAGAAAGAACTCTGTTTGACTTTCAGATCCTGGGCTTTGTTTGCAGGGCTGGGGAGCAGAAAAGACATCTGTTTGGAAGTTGTGCTCTAGACAGACTCATTTTTGAATGTGGCCCAGAGCCTCAGGCATGACTTTTTAACATAGCTCTAACCTGGTCTGGTTTCACCCACAATGAGTGGCCAAACCCTGCTGGAAAGCAGTTTACCTGGGACTGTTTAAACGCTGTTAGCTAGTTGACAAGCCAGTGCAGAGACAGCCAAAGGAATGGGAAATTTTGTTCAGTCTGCTTAACGTGACGGATTCAGTTAACACCTCCCATTGATCTGTGGGGAAAACAAAATGCTGAATATTGTACCTTTCACAGTAAACAAAAAAGCTGCCCAAAGCGTTGAATTTCATGCTGTATTGACTGTTCTGTGAATGCCAGGTTCCTTCCCATTTGTAGTGTTCCACACCTAAGAATGACAGCTTTGCTTAATGCACTCTTCAGCTTTGCCAGAAGATGATGTTGTTCCCAAAAGTTAAACAAACTCTAGTCAAGGGCCTTCATGCTGGAAACTGTCGGTGCTTCTGCCCTTGTAAAAATATGAGATGTTGGTGTGTGTGTGTGTGGGAGAGGAGGCGAAGGACAGAATGATGGCTACAAAAACAAAATTCAGCGCTTAAAATATGTGCTGAAAATAATCGCTTCTGTGGAGGCACAAAATTGTTTAGCTTGCTGCTCCCTTCTTGGCAAGTGTCAGAGAATGAAATTTTAACCTGCAGTTAGGCAGAATAAAATCTTAAACTCATAAATCGACTTTGGATCAAGACGACCCTTTTCCCTAGCTCAACGTTCTGGGCTTAGTCGTGTAGTCTTTGGAAAGGAACTGACATCTGTTCCTTCCTGCATGTCTACCTCTGGTGCTATCCCAGCCCCAGGTAGGCCAACTGATGGTTTGACTCTCTTACCACTATTGTACATTGTCACTGTCTTTCAGTGGCGCTCAACCTTTCCAGACGGCTCTACCTTTTTCAGGAGTCTGATTTGTCTTGCATACACCCAAATTTCACCTCACTTAAAAACTACTTGCTTACAAAATCAGACATAAGATTACAAAAGTGTCACAGCACACTATTACTAAAAAATTGCTTACTCTCTCATTTTTACCATATACTTATAAAATAAATCAATTGGAATATAAATATTGTCCTTACATTTCAGTGTATAGTATATAGAGCAGTATAAACAACTTACTGTCTGTATGAAATTTTAGTTTGTATTGACTTCGCTAGTGCTTTTTATGTAGCCTGTTGTAAAACTAGGCAGATATCTAGTGAGTTGATGTACCCGCTGGAAAACCTGTGCATACCCCCAGAAGTACATGTACTCCTGGTTGAAAACCACTGGTATAGATTGTCTTGTATCTGTAACTGAACATGCTCAATGCAGTGGACCAAAATAAATGAATGGTGCAGCTCCTTATTGACTTCAAGCAGGACTTTTGCCTGAGTAAGGACTGAGTAAAATTGAGGAAAGTCTTTAGGATTTGGCCTGTTGTGTGATTTGATAAGTGCTGTGTTTTATAGCTTTACCGTCTGAAACTCTTTTGATTCCTTAGTGGTCCGTGATCATCCAAATCAGCACATGGCTTAAAAATCCCTAGGCCCTAAAGATGTTTACTCAATCCTTCATGAGCAAGAATTTCTAGGGTCATCGTGGTAATTTAAAGATCAAAGGTTTACAAGCCCAGCAAGATAAAGCAGCATAACGGCCGGCCGCCAGGATTTATGGGGGTACCTTACCAAGAAATCTAAACTGCTTTGACCAAGGGTCAATTTTACACAAACTTTCCTGTTTGGAAAAAAAAATATTTCTCTCTAGTTTTGACCTTTGCTGTTGGATTGGGGAGGTTTTATTTCACAGCTGGTTTCCTGCTGCTTCCCCACGGGAAAAAAAAATTAGAAAGACTAATGAGACGTGCCTCCCTGTCATGACAGTGCAAGTGTTTGGCCATCTATCCCATCCCATACTGATGCACAACAGGTGGCTTGTGTAAAACATTTAGCCAAGACTGTGCAATCACCTGAAATCTGAGTAGGTTCAAATTCCAGCCAAACCTAAAAACGTCAGCCCACACACTTGGACATTGAGTGGAACTAAGTGGATGCCTTCTTACAACCAGCAGAGCTTCCACCCATCCCACTTACCACTGATTTCTTCTTGTGTTTGTCGAATGCCCCTCCATGTCCCTCTCCCTGGTAGCATCTGGTGCCCCCTTCCTGGGGTCTTTGAGATGCACCAGGTGGCCCCTTTTACCATCTTTCTTCTTGGAGGGACTAATGGGTAGAGTCGTTGGCCCACAATCCCCTGTTTCTTTTGGGATATGTGAGAGAGAAAATGGCTTAATTGCTGGAACCTGCTCAGACCGAGAAAGAGGGGAGGAGACTATGCATTTCCGCTGGCTGCTGTGCGTACTTTGCAGTGTGATGCGTCCTGGAAGTTGAATAGCTGATGGCAGCAAAGGTGGAGTACTTCCTCTCTCTCCTACTGCCTGTGGGGGGACAGGCCATTTCCTGGCTCCTCTGAAAACCCTGTGATTGCACCCAAACCCCTCTCTGGTGCCACCCTAAAGGAAAATGAGGGCGGGGCTACTTAATGCCCCCAAAACACATTGAGAAGGCACCTCAAGCATCCTGTCTCAAAGCCCGGAGGGTGGTGTAACTATGGGTGCCTGGAGAGGGCAGAGCAATTCTGGTTCCATAAAACCAGATTCTGATTCCAGGCAAACCAGGAAGAGCTGAGCCACTGCCAGCTTTTGTGCCTGAATCCTTCAGAATCCAGTAGATGCAGCTACTATGAATGAGCTACGAGCTCATCAGGCTTTCAGACCCACTAACAGGTATTTTCTAGCTCTTACTTTCCTGACTCTCTGATTGTTGTTGCTGCTGTGGCCAGTTGACGTAAGGCAGGGGACCCGCATATGTCCTGGATAGATTATGATTTTAGAAAAGAATAAGGATTCAAACCATCTCCGGGGGTCATAGAGTTTAAGGCCAGAAGGACCACCCACTCAGCTACTCTGATCTCCTGTATATCAGAGGCCACCAGCACCTGGACGCTAAACCCACCAAAAGTATTACAGCCCACAGGAGATTAACCTATCATAGAATCGTAGGACTGGAAGGGACCTCAAGAGGTCATCTAGTCCAGTCCCCTGCACTCATGGCAGGACTAAATATTATCTAGACCGGGGTGGGCAAACTTTTTGGCCCAATGGCCACATCAGGGAATAGAAATTGCATGTCAGGCCATGAATGCTCACAAAATTGGGGTTGGGATGCAGGAGGAGGTGAGGGCTCCGGTTGGGGGTGTGGGTGCCGGGGTGACCAGAAACGAGGCATTTAGTGTGCAGGAGGGTGATCAGGGCTGGGGCAGGGGGTTAGGGTGCAGGAAGAGGCTCAGGGGTGCAGGCTCTGGGCAGCACTTACCTCAAGTGGCTCCCGGAAGCAGCGGCATGTCCCTTCTCTGGCTCCTACGCAGAGGCGTGGCCAGGCAGCTCTGCACACTGCCCTGTCCGCAGGCATCGCCCCTGCATCTCCCATTGGCTGCGTTTCCTGAGCAATGGGAGCTGTGGGGCCAGCACTTGGGGCAGGGGCAGTGTGCAGAGCAGAGCAGAGCTCCCTGCCTGCCCTTACGCGTAGGAGCCAGAGGGGGGCCAGGCCGCTGCTTCTGGGAGCTGTGGGGAGCAGCCCCGACCCTGCTCCCCAGCGGGAGCTTGAGGGCCGGATTAAAACGCCTGAAGCCCGCAGTCCGTAGTTTGCCTACCCTGATCTAGACCATCCCTAACAGGTGTTTGTTTAACCTGCTGTTTAAAATCTCCAGTGTTGGAGATTCCATGGCCTCCCTGGGAAATTTATTCTAGTAGTTAATTACCCTGACAGGAAGCTTTTTCCTAATGTCCATCCTAAACCTCCCTTGCTTCAATTTAAGCCCATTGCTTCTTGTCCTGTCCTCAGAAGTTAAGGAGCTCTAGGAAATTTCACAGAGAGGAGTAAAAGGTACCTAGGACATTTTTTTTTTTTTACTGGGGAAATAAATATTTTTATAGTTCCAATTTTTTAACTATAACTGGAGTGTGAGCAGGGTGCCTTCTTGCTGGGCTAGGTTTTTCTTTTAAGTATAGTTTGCTTCTGTGACAACCTTCCCTGTAAATCACTTTGTGCCACTTCAGTATTAAGTGTAACTATTCCTGAATGCCAACAAAATAGGATTTGCTGCTGCCAGTTGTCACCATTTTTTTCAGCTTCTAAACAGAAACAATAGAGATCAATGAACTCAGAAGATATGCAGATTCCAGAGATTAGCAGCTTTCCTGCAGATTTGCCATGGATTTCACTGTACGCGCCAACATTGTAACCGGCTCTGCAGAGAACCTTCAGAACACAAACATCACTGCTCCCTGCCCATGAAAACCAGGCTGGTATTGTATCGAAGTGTTTCTCTCCATGCCTGTCCAACCGCCTTGTGAGTCACTAACCACTACGCCAGTGCAGGGGCTGTTAGCTTTTTCATTGTTCATATAATTGAGATGCCCACCATGGTCCATGGAAAATTAGGCTAAAAATGGTGTTAACAATGTTTGCAGCAACAATGCTGGGCTCCTATGATGCCATTTTAGGATACTGGGTTTTCCATCAAGTATGAGGTAGGAGCAGCTGAAGCTTTAATAAAACTGGGCCACGGTGGATGTGGAATTGAAGGATGGGGTATGCCTCCTCCGCCGCTCTGTCCTTTGCTACCTTGGCCCCAGGAGGGACCCCTCTGAGATGGGGCTCAAAATATATGAAGTGGAATGGAAGGGTCATGAGCATTGTTGCTCCCCACCAACCCCTCAAGGGGGCGCGAGGGACAACAGTGGTCAGGAGAATCCCTGGTAGCATAAAGCCGTGCTTCTGGGATGGGCCGGTATATGTGCTGAATGGCCTGCTCAGTGCAACTACTGCTGAGCAACTCATTTTCTTACCGCTGAACAAAGAGGACATCTCCCATTGTCTCCACGCTCCCTGTGTCTTACAGGTAGAGACTAGAGCTGAACAGAGAGAGGCAGGAGGCTGCCCCCATTAAAATTAATGGAAAACCTCTTTGTTACCTTCCACTGGCACAGGAGTGAGGCCGCCTTATTGCTGTCTTTCTGCAGCACATTTAGGAATTAGACACAGACACACCCATGTCTGGCTGCTCCAAGGTAGCTAGGAGATCCAAAATGAAAACACTGGTGTGTGCCAGACACATACAGCTGCATGTGTTCTCTTGCCAGTTGGCTGGCATGAAATCTGCCATATGACTGGATGAGGTTTCTAAACCCATAAAATTACCTTCCAGTGAGAAGGGAGAGAGAGAGACAGAGAGTAATACTGTGAAGCCTCCTTGCCAACCCATTCTTCTATGAACCAGGTTTGCTGTCCTGAGGGCAGTTCCCAGGTAAGGGCTCATTGCTGGAATAGCTGAGGACTGAATGGACAGGAACTCTCCCCTTTCTCTTAGAGGTCATGAAACGTGCCCTACTTCAGCCAAAGCTGTAGTGCTCCGTGGCTAGATGGTAGATGTCATCCTCCAGGGCTGTCAGACTTACCCTTCTCATGAAATGGCTCCTGGTAAATGAAATCATTTCACACTGGGAAATAACAGCACCAAAACACTGTCGTAACTTTTTGTAAAGGAGTTAATTTTCATGTAGAGCGGATTGTCTCCTCCTCCTGTAGCTCCAAGGTTTCTGATGCTGCCAGCTGTTTGGGGGACTTGAACATTTTAAAACTCTACAGTGGTATGTGCTCAGCTCTCAGGTTCTATGGTGTGCCATGAGAGCTGAGGTAACCACTTCTGTTTCTCATCCGCTCTATATAGACTCCAGCTCCTTCCTGACCTCCAATGCACTCCCACCTCCCCAGTTCTTCTTTACCTAAGAACTATGTGCGAGAAGACCCTGCCCCTATTCCTGTAGGTGGGGAGCGCCAGGCTTCCTCTCTCCATAGCTGAGTGGGGCAGTGGCACCAAGTGAGATCTTTCTTGGCAGGGCAAATTCTGATTCCTGACCTCTGCCGGTAGGGACCCCGTTCTGGTTGCTCATTCCTCTCCGGACCCCAGGTCTCCCTTTTCTCTGGTGCTGCCAGCAGTCAAGTTATCGGTGGACTCCCATTCTCTGCCTTACAGAAACCGACACCCCGTGTACCAGGGTGCCCAGCCGCCTCTCCATCTGGACAGAGAGATGGTTGGGCCAAATTTGAATGGGGTCTCAACACCAGTCACTGAAATTCTATCTGGCAGCCCATCCATCAATATGATAATCACCTGAGCTAGCCAGTGGGACATGCCACCTAAACCCTACTCCTCAAAGGGAGTTGGGGCCTAACAGGAGGTGCCTCTCTCCACTTGGGATTCACAGCCATGAACCTTCCCCTAGAGTTAGGCACCTAAACCATGTCAACCCTCTCTCACACAAAAAAGAGAGAGAGGTTATGCCTCTCTGCCTTATAGCTCAGAGGTGAGAGCATTCACCCAGCCTGGCTCTGCCTCCAGGAACAGGTACCCTCCCTTCTCCCACCCACTGTCACAGCAGCCTTGATCTAGCCCTTAAGTGTTAGCCTAGCCTTATGGTGACTTAGAACGGGAAAATGGTTAACTAATTCTCCTAAATGTGGGGCCTGTTTTCAGCCCAAATGTCTAGCTAGACAAGCAACTATGTTCCCAGAGCTCAGCCGAAGATACCTGTGATAAAACCTCTGCCTCTGTTTTAGGCACTTCAGGCCTTTTGCTACCAATGCTGATGTGTGGTAGCAATAATGAAGATAAATTACCTCATGTTCCTTTTAAAAAATGCAGTAAAGCCTTTTAGCTATTTAGAGCAAATCAGAACTATTTTGAACAGCCAAAAGAACAAATAAATGGCTCTTTATCATCATTTGCCATAACAGTGGAGAAGCATCAACATTCAAATCCACTGGCCCAGGGCAGTGGTAGCGTTGGAGAGTCAGAGCTGTGGGTTGTGTCCACCAAAAAGTACAAGTGGGAGTAGAAACATTTTCTCCTCTCTAACTGCCAAACCATCTCATGCATCTTTGAAATCTGGCCTCTATATGGCCACCCCTGGCTTGTCACTTTGAATATGTGGTCCTGGTACGTGACTGCAATCCCTGACAATTGAATGTTATTCTGTAAACTAGCCCCCACCGCCTCTCCAACCTGTATGCAATGGTACAGTAACTCCTCGCTTAACATCGTAGTTATGTTCCTGAAAAATGTCACGTTGAAGCGAAATGATGTTAAGTTAATCCAATTTCCCCATAAGAATTAATGTAAATGGCAGAGTTAGGTTCCAGGGACATTTTTTTCACCAGACAAAAATATATATATACACACACACACACAGATACAGTATAAACAATTTAATACTGTACACAGCAATGATGATTGTGAAGCTTGGTTGACGTGGTGAAGTCAGAGAGTAGAAGAGGGTGGGATATTTCCCAGGGAATGCCTTACTGCAAAATGATGAACTAGCATTCGGCTGAGCCCTCAAGGGTTAACACATTGTTGTTAATGTAACCTCACACTCTACAAGGCAGCACGAATGGAGGGAGGGGAGACAGCATGGCAGGCAGAGACACACACTGTGTGTGGGAGAGAGAGAGATGCGCATTGCCCCTTTAAGTATGCTGACACCACATTCTAAGTACCTTGCCTTTAAAAAGATCAGGAAGTTGAAACAGCAGCTGCGGCCAGCAAGCTCTCTCTGGCCTGAGCCCTGTCCTGTCCCCATGCTGCCCTATATGGAGAAGGGGTAAGTGGGGGGGAGGGGGATGCCCTGACATTCTTCCCCCCTCCCCTGCACAGCAAGCAGGAGGCTCCTGGGAGCAGCTCCAAGGCAGAGGGTAGGAGCAGCACATGGCAGTGGAGGGAGAGACAGCTGAACTGCTGGCAATTGGTAGCCTGCTGGGCGGCTGCTGCACAGGGAACTTAGGGGAGCAGGGAGCTGATAGCGGGGCTGCCGGCACACCCTGGTTCCAAGCGCCCAGCAGCTAGCTCCAACGGGCTGCTCTTCCTGCAAGCAGTGGACAAAGCAGGCGGCTGCCAAACAGTGTTATAAGGGAGCATTGCGCAACTTTAAATGAGCATGTTCCCAACTGATCAGCAACGTAACAATGTTAACTGGGACGACTTTAAGTGAGGAGTTACTGTATAGCACAGAAAACTGATCAGGCCCTTAGGAAAGAGGAAGACGTTAGCAAAATAATTTAAATGAAAAAATGTCCTGCCTTAAGTATAGACTATTTAAACAGCTCACAACAGCAGTGTATACATGTCACCAAGCAAGTCTCAGGCTGTTTCCCTTCCCATTTTCGAAGTGCATGACCACACAACCTGGGGTGCATTCGTTAGACAATACCCAGTGACTCTGCTTCAAAACCTGCTCCAGAAAACTAAAGCACGTTCCTGCTGGGTGTGAGAGACATTCCCTGAAGGACATTGAGGGAAAGGTACTGAGTTATCAAAGGCAATTTTGGAGAGTGTTTAATTGTCAGCACTGCACATTCAGCTGCGCCTGGCACCTCCATCGCTCAGAGGAGTAGGGCTCTTGACCGCTAAACCCACACTTGCGTTTATACTGTACAGCAGGCATCTGCTCTTTGGCCTAAGGGAAACTGACATGACCAACACAGAAAGAGGAGGAGGAGTATAGCCATGAAGCTATTTTTTTCTTGTAGGTTCTCCTTTGCTCCTCGTGGATCCTGATTCCATAGCCCCCTAATTACGTGAGGAGTCTTATCTCTGTGCGTGATCCAACTGACTTGGAGGGGACTAATGTGAGCAACGCTCATGGGGTTAGGCCCCATGGTTGTACTTTCCTTCTGCTGCTATTCATGGTGCTGTACTAGGTAGTTATTTTTCTGTTCTTTCAGTTCCTCCAGCACCAGCCTTGAGGGATCGGTTTCTTAGAGAGCATCTAGGTGGTAGAACGAGCTGAGAAAGGTGCTTTCACTCTCTCTCTCACCATAACATCACAGCGTCTTGTGGGTTAAAAAACAAACATTCCCCCCCACTCCATAATGAAGCCTTTCATTCCAAGCAAGATTTCCTGGCCTGGGAAGCACAAGTACCAATAAGATAAAAGTAAACATTTAATGCCACTCTATTTTGACAATATGTTTCACACCTCATATACCACAAAAGGCAAGAGATTTTTAGCCAGCAAAACAGTAAACTTTACATTTTTAATGGCAAATGGCTCAATGTATTCATATATGATCAGCTTGCAAATGGCTGCGACTTTCTGGATTCTTAACGTGTCCTCATGCTGTCTGTTTCATCTTTCCATTCTCATAAAATTTAGCTGATAAAATATATATCTGCTACTGATCCATCTTCCTATGGACATTTCTATTCTTAGGCCCAGTATAGTTTCAGTTTCTATCAGCTTGTCCGCAACCTGGGTTTATAACACTGTCACTATGAGAAAGAACATAGCCACAGACAGAATGAAATGGATTCAGCAAATATACACTTCAATGCATAGCACTTAGATAAGCATTTCCAACCATGATGTGTAAATAAATTATAAAATACAAGCAACTCTATAAAACAAGACCATCCTGAGTTTACAAATAAATTATATCCTTCATACATAGAATATGATGTAGATGTTAGTTAGTTACCAGCAGTTCAGCTACCGGAAAGGAAGGAATTAAAATTTAGAAAAGTTAATAATTATGTATACATAATGTGTGTGTGTGTTTTATATGTAAATACTCCCCCCACACACACACACACACGTGCTCTATAGGGTGAATACATCCATATATAGCATATATGTAATATAGGTATAGCTGAAACTGCCTCAAGCACCATTTTATTACCATTATTATGAAGTTTGCTCAATATCTGAGTAGGACCACTCAAAGAATGTTTGTTCTGGGAGTGTTTTGAAGTTAGTTTCAAAGACAATCACCCATATCTAATGTTTTGCTTTGAATACTGCCTTTCCTAGATAAAACAGAATCACCCCAAATTCTCCTGCTGTGTCAAAATCACCTAAAATGATCAGCCTGAAGTCCACATCATCAATAGGCCTGAGCTGCTCTCAGTGGAAGATCTAGTGACTTCAGTGGGAGCTAGATCAGAAAAGGTTGCTTTGCTATGATGCTTTAAAAAAAAAAAAAGTGAAACTGATTTGTTTTCTGGCGAGGGGCGAAAGAAGACCAGGTAGTGTCAATAAAATAAAATGGTTTATTATTTTCTAGGGTGTCTGTGGCTATTCAGGTTCTCAGATAACCCTATGGTGAGTTCAGTATAAATGGAACAGACAGGGATTATTAAGCATGAGTTGACAAATCATTCACAACCTTGTGGCTGTTTTGAAATTTGTTTCAAACCCTAAATACAGGGCATCAGCCAGCTCTGGTTGAGTGCTACTTCATAGGCCCTTTTACTAGCAAAAAAACCCCCCAAACATTAAATTGTAGGTAAGGTACTGCTTGTATTGACGTCCATGGCAAAAACCCCATTGATTTCAGTAGGAGCAGGATTTTTTTGCCCTAAATTTGTGCCTTTATTTAAGGGGACAGAAATAGATTGTGGTAGATAAGAAACAAGGAAAGTCATCCATCAGCTCATGTATGAAATCATATGCCCACCAATCCATCACAATGAGAATTACTTCCATCATCCCAAACTTCTTAGCAGCCTCAAAAACCACCCTGTCCCCCAAACACAGATCTGCTATATCAGTGGTTCTCACCCAGTGGTATGAGTACCTCTGGGGGTACTCAGAGGTCTTCCAGGGGGTACATCAACTCATCTAGATATTTACCTAGTTTTCAACAGGCTACATAAAAAGCACTAGCGAAGTGAGAACAAACTAAAATTTCATCCAAACAGTGACTTGCTTATACTGTTCTGTATACTATACACTGAAATGTAAGTACAATATTTATATTCCAGTTGATTTATTTTATAAGTATATGGTAAAGATGAGAAAGTCAGCAATTTTTCAGTAACAGTGTGCTGTGACACTTTTGTAGTTTTATGTCTGATTGTGTAAGCAAGGAGTTTTTAAGTGAGGTGTAACTTGGGGGTATGCAAGACAAATCAGATGTGTGAAAGGGGTACAGTAGTCTGGAAAGGTTGAGCGCCATTGTGCTAAACCACTGATTTAAAAGATTCATGTTTACTATATTCAATCTGCTTCAAGTCAGAAGCTTAAGGTTACTATTTTACAAACCATCAGCGCTAGACAGACAAGCTTAATCTTATTGGAGAGCAAAGATTTCAGGCTTGAACTTGCTATGTACACTAGTGCTTTTAACACTGGTGGTTGTAAGATATCTGACCTTAAATCCATGACACCCTGACATATAGAAAAGCTCTTTTGGATCATTTTTGTAGGTTTTAAAATTTCCTTCACTCAGGGGCCTCTACATGGGAATTAAGGCAGCCTGGCTTTATGGGTTGGTGGAAAAAAATAGGTCCAATTAAAATGTTTCACATCTGAGTTTTTCTATAAAATGTGGCATATTCCTTACAGTGAACTGCATAACTTACGTCTGTGAACAACCAGGCGATAAAACCTTTATACTACCCTGCTCCATCATATCATGTCTCTGTATGAGTCTGCCTGTGTGAATACACATATCTTTATTCCACTGTTGCTTTTAACCCGCAAAATCAGACCCATTTGTAACAAGTGGTTCATGGCTTTCAACTGTCACAGAGTTCAGACTGCAGGTTTAGGGTTATAGTTGCTATTTTTGAATGAACCATGTTATGGAATAAATATTAAAGAAAGACCCTGCATACACCACTAATTCCCATGCAGAGAGTTGGAAGAAAAGACCCTTATGAACCTTTTATGCATCTCTCATTCATAGGAAAATGATATTGCAGTTGCACTTCTGAATCCTCTAGCATTTGTCTAGTTGGAAGTTAGAGGAAGGATGTACAGAGGGTTCAGAGGTTACAGGCAAGACGCTCAGAATTGTTCTAGGCCAGGGGTGGACAAACTTTTTGGCCTGAGGGCCACATTGTGGTTCTGAAACTGTATGTAGGGCCGGGTACGGAAGGCTGTACCTCCCCAAACAGCCTGGCCCCCTCCCCATCCCACTTCCTGCCCCCCTCAGAACTCCCCACCCATCCAACCCCCCTGCTCCTTGTCCCCTGACCACCCCTCCCGGGACCCCCCTACCCCAACTGCCTGCCTGGGACCCCACCCCCTATCAATCCCCCCCCGTGCTCCTTGTCCCTTGACTGCCCCAGCCCCTATCCACACCCCTGCCCCCTGACAGGACCCCTGGGACTCCCACGTCTATCCGTCCCCTGAGCGCTGCCCCATCCAATTGCTCCCTGTCCCCTGACTGCCACCCAGGACCTCCTACCCCTTATCCAACCCCTCCGCCCCCTTACCATGCTGCTCAGAGTACCAGGACTGGCAGCTGCGCAGCCCAGAGTGCTGGAGAGGGGACAGCCCGGGGCTAGCCTCCCCGGGCGGGACGGTCCCGTGGGCCAGATACGGCCTGTGGGCCATAGTTTGCCCACCTCTGTTCTAGGCCATAGAGGCCTTGGAGGATCAAGCTGTGTCACACGAGGAGAGGAAAGAGAAGAAGACTCCGCTCCATTTCTACGACTGGCCGTGCAGTAAGTCAGCGGGCACTTGAAGAAGTTACAAGGAGACTTATTCTCCTTTTCCTCAACCAGTTTTTACACAGCTGTAACTCTAGTGACTTTAATGGAGTTGCTCTTCTGTTATGGCTCTGTAGATGAGAGGTGACTCAAGCCCATTATAACCGTACAGTATTGCTTTAGGAAAGGACAGGACCAGTATCAGTTTTCGCTTACATTTCCTCCACGTAATCCTTGCTTACAGTCTAAGTTCTCTCTAAGCTGCGCAGCTGGGCAGCCCCCCAGCAGGCTATCAAGTGCTGTATACTTCAGGTGTCCCTCCCGCCATTCCCATGCTGCTCCCGGGAGCCTCCTGCTTGAGAGGGGAGGGGGTCAGGAAGTGCTGATGTCCAAATGCCCCCTCCCCCCGGCCCTTGTACCCCATCTCCACAGAGCGGGGCACACCACTGGGCTTAGGACGGAGCTTGCGGCCAGCTGCTGCTGTGTCTAAACGTGCCCGATCTACTTAAAGGGGCAATGCGCATCTCTCGCTCTCTCTCTCACACACACACACACTCTGTCTTTCACACATACTTGTTTTATTGTTGTTGGTACTTCTTGATACTTCTTTCAAAGTGTGTTATTTTAGTTTTTTGACTGGTCTGTGCATTTCATAATTTTTATTTCTCTCATGCTTAAATTTAATTCTTTGAGGAGTGATTTCTAAAATTCCTAACCTGTCCTGGTTGGAGAAATTATCCTATGGTAACTTTTTAAAAATATATTTATTAGGTTTTTGGTTTCTACTGGTGGTGCACATGGATGGAAAAATTAGTGGGAACACTGCTTACAACTGAATGAATTATTCAAAAATACCAGGTTTTCCATAACCTTTGCTGTGCTCTCCAGTATCTAAAGTGATCACTCCAGCCTTCCACAAAGTCCTCTCCCACTTGGATCTTGGTTTTTAATGTGGCCCATTATTATAGAACATAGGGGACCAGCTGAGCTGTCCACATTCAGATCAGATTCAAACTCCCTCTAAGTCAAGGGTTTTCAGTCTGGTTTTGATTTAAGAAAAGCCCTGGTCTGATCTTAAACTCATATACCTCCACTACCTCTTTATTTATGTTTGTGTGGGTAAGCGATTTCAGAATTAGACCCAAAATGTCTTGTCCTTACAGTGCATTGGACAGCCATGGCAATGTAAGCCAGTACCTTGATGTCTTTTTCAGTCCTCACTTTGAGACCTGAAATTAGAGAACTGTGACCACCTCCCATTCATGTTAACGGAATGTTCACTTTGAAACCTAATTACAGCCAACGTTGCTACATTCAACTGCTAGTTGTCTGGATGTGCTTCTCACATCCTGTCATTCCATTCATTTGAAAAGATGTTCCAGTATGCAAATCCTGGCATTCTATTAAGTTGCACATGGAGAAGTAAGATACCTTGATTTTAAAAGGACAGTAGAAAGTAAGAATAGCATTTATGTTGGCACTTGCTAAAAAGTGTGGAATTGCCAGGGTGCGGCTTGTAGAATTTTTGGGTCTTCCAGTAATAAGGTAATAAATATTTCTGAATGATCCATTTTGTGTCTTGGAATGATATCTGAAATATAAAAATAGAGGCAAATAAAAAGCTATTTTCACCCAGGCAGAAATTCTGCAGCTTCAGATGTAAACATGTGGCAGATTTTCATTCCCCTTTATGCATTAATTCTCAAAAGTACAGTAGTAGAGCTTGAAGCAGGTCCATATATTCTACAAAGAAATGACCATATATTTTAGCATACAATACTGATGTGTGGTGGAATTGTTCATCCTCATTAACTAAGTCTTTGTCCCATAAGTAAAATGTTTGTAAGCACTGTGATTACACAGCAAATAAATACTACAATAGGCCAAATTCATCCTTGATGCAACTGCATTGACTTCATTGGAGCTACATAAAGGATGAATGTAGCCTATTGTGACTAACGAAGTTAAGCTAGTAAATAATATATCATTTAAAAGGATTGCTAGAGATACCTTCAAGCTCCACAGAGCTCTTCTTCAGAGCTGGAAACTCAGACCTGAAAAAGAGTTCTGTGGAGCCCAAAAGCTCATCTCTTTCACCAACAGAACTTGGTCCAATAAAGGACACTACCTCAACACTTTTGTCTCTCTCATATCCTACATGGCTACAGCAATACTGCAAACATGTTAGATAAATGGAAGACTTCTTTGTAATGTCTTAGAATCTACAGCTGTAACACTGCTAAACATATGGTCATAGCATTCAAGACAGTAACTTTCATGATCACTGAGCCTAAATATTGCAGGTAACAGGGACTGTACTATGTAGCTGACATTGTGCACACCCCGGTGATGAAAAATGATGTACAGAAGCTTAAATCCATACAAGTGATCTGCAAAATGTGACAATATGTGAAAGTTTGGGGCCAAAAGGACAATGCAGTCTACTTACCAAGTCAGATGTCAGGTATTAACATGTTCTCTGTGTTTACTATTTGCCAGCCTATCACTTTGTTTGCATCCAGTATTTGCTAGCTTTTAACATACTGCTTTCCATTTATAATCTGTCTGTAGCTCCCTAACACCATTGTGTACACACACAAGATACCAACATTATGCAACTGGTTTTCAACGGAGGAATAATTATGCTTCCCAGCCAGTCCCTGCTCTGTGTTTGATGCACAGAGTTTACGCAAGTGCATAACGCTAGAGTAATACAACAGAATAGCTGGGATTTCACACGTTAGGAATCTCCAGTTTATGAAATCCACAGTAATTGTTCCATGCGCATGTGTAGAGTTTTCTGTTATTTATTAATCCTTTGCTTAGTGCCATCAGTTTGCTTGATGTATTACAAACAAAGGGCTTGATGTTGTACGTGTCCTGTATGTGTCCAGGAAGCATCAGGCCCACAAAGTAAGACATCCTGAGTCCCAAGGAGCTTTCAGCCTAAGGCCCTGATCCTGGAAAGAGCTTTATGTAGGCGGGGCTCTGTGCAAAGCTCCCCTTGCATGGAGTTCACTGCAGAATCAACATCCAAACCTGCACCACTGAAGTCAATGGGCACTTCACCCGGGACATTAAGAGGCCCATAGCTAATAAAGGAGGTATTATATATAGAATGTGATTGAGTTTCTAAACCAGTGATTCGAGGCATATCGGAATACAGGTTAAATTCTGCCCTTATTTTCTCCCAGATAACTCCACTGACTACATATGCCCAAGGCTGTCCAGGTGTAACTGAGAGCAGAATTTGTGTGTGTGCTCATTTCAGTAAACAAAAAAACCTGTGCCAAATAATTCAGTGTGTTATAAAATAGAAGTGCTCATATATGCATTGAAATAAATACAACAGCATTTCTTCGCACATGCAGAGCTGGACCCATTGGCATCAGTGGGACTAAGATTTGGCACTTAATTTGGTATGGAAAGTGACATACACTCCATGCCCAAAATGATATGTCCACTCATTTATAAGGTGTGTTTACTTCTTGAACAATTACAACTGAGCCGAGCAAGTGCCCCTCAGTTATAGCCCTGACTGTGGAATGATCCATCACAGAAAAAAAGCAGATGAAAAATGTTTTAAAAATGGGATAACTCAAGAAATGATCAAATTAAATGTCACCAGATATTTCACACCCCCCCCCCCAAAAATCATTCAGTTTTGGACTGGTAAGCATGAGAACCTCAGTTTAAAGGGTAATTTTCCAGAAAGTTATTAGCACCTGAAAATAGGGGTTTGAGAGGAAGGTGTCTTGTCAGCCATAACTCTGGCATCACCAGGACAAGGCTAAGGGTATATCAAAAAGGAGAACAAATGGTAGAGTTACATCAAATGAAACACATATTGCAGTAGTTATTTTGCAATAGTTTTCTTTCTCCTCTTCCATGGTACCATGTAAAACTCTACCAACAGTAATATTCACAATGTTCTTTAACAGATAAAGCACTTTAAGAGCAAAGAGGGTGCAATCTAACTTCACTCACTGCCAGAAACAGTTTTCGAACCATCTGGGAGAGGTAATGTTCTCTTTGAGTGGCCTTACTCCGGTAACGATAAAAGACAGTTAACATTTATTCATATGCTGTACTGATTAGGAAATATCTCTACAAACACAAGTTACTTAGAAACAGCAAGTCTGAAATAGGAGAAAACACCAAGAGAAAAAACAAGCTGTAAATACATTTCAAAAATGTTTGATTTTGTTTCCTTTGACTAGCACCATATGTACACAAGAAAGTATGAACATAAATGTTTGGATAATAAAGATTTGCAAGGCACTTAAATAGTCTTTCTCTGCAATATTTTTTTTATGAAGCTCTCAACAGCAGTCCATCCTACAACCACCCCTTCCCCTCTCTCAGCTAACACAGGGGAAGAAGTCACTTCTGCCAGCAGTTCTTATTTACAAACATGTCCTTAAAAGTGCTCTTTCAGGCTAGGGAAATTGGCATCCTTACGTCTCAGTGTTGTTGCGTTCATCACATATTTGTTTTTTTTATACTATTCTTCGGTGTTATAAAGAAAATCTCTTCTCTCTCACACAGTCAAAACTTGACACCAACCTTCATCCTCATTCTGTTGTCTTTGGGGTGCTGTTCAAAAGAAGCAGGAAGGGGAGGGGGCAGTAGTTTGAAATTTTCTTGAGGTTGGTCCTTTATCGACGTCTGGAAGTGATGTCAAAGCAGGTGATCATCATGAGGTGGGCCTTGCAGAAGTTGACGCGGTTTTCCAGACGCTCAGTCACGCACTCCAGGGCCTCCAAATACTCCAGGGAATCCAACTCGAATACCTGCTCCAGGTCAACTGTGAGAAAGGAAATAAGGTAGTGAGGACAGTGGACAAAACCCAGCACAGATTACTGGGACAGATGGGCCTGACCCAAGCCTTTGAGCCCACCCCTGTTGTATATATTATCAACTCTAGGTTTGCATTTTAATTTAAAGCTGCATTTCATATTCAATGAGCGTGAAAATAGTACAGTAGCATATTAAATATTAACAGCAGTTTCTTCATCTAGTGTCATGCTCTCCCATCTGCTCCAGAATCACTGATTACTGTCGTCGTACCACATTTTCACAGAGCCGTATGCTCTCCCCCAGAAAACCACCCCCAAATACTCTATAACAACCACAGTGCTCACGGTAAGTACTTTCCATTGATTGGTATGAGGCATGAATGTGTGTGTTTCACTTTCCATGTTAACTTGGTTCTGTATGAAATATACAGGTGGAACCCTATGGAACCAAATTCAGAAGTGATGTGTAGGGTAAGTTAGATCCATTTACATTGATTTAGTCCCCCTTATACTCATGCCCTGCTTCAGTCCATCCCCATTCAGCACATGTGCTTAAGTCCCATTGACTTTCTTAAGTGCTTTGCTGAATAGGGATAGATTTAGAGACTTAGGCACGTGCTTAAGTGCTTCGCTGAATTTGGAGCCTTACACTTTCTTATGCTTTGAATCTCCTAGACCTGGTTACACCTGTTTTCCCCATTGGTAAGTGAGTCTTACATGTTGGAAAGCGTATGTTTAAAGTAGGTTGTGGGCTAACTTAACTTGCAACATTTTATGGCTCCTAAGCACATATATTAAGAGAGCTTGGATTCCCTTGCACAGCAGTAGTCTGGGTGAGGGTAGATCTGAGGGAATCTGGCTAATCTACATCACCTAAACTTCACTCCTAAGGTCTGGAGTCTGTACAATGCTTGAGGATTGCCTTGTTTCTCCAATGGGAAATGGAAGCAACGGAGCAAATGACTAAGTGAATGTTGATCTGTGCAAACTTCCAGTGGTCACCTTTAAAACTGTGTGTATGCCCTTGGTAACTAGATTACATTTTTGCAACTTTCACGAGACTCCCCCTGTCAAGTGTACCAAACACTGCAAATTCTGTGGTAATGTTATCTGCTGCACTTATCAAAGGGAAAATTAGAACTTTTCAAAAGCAACTGCTGCAACAAAAGTCCCATTGGCTTATAACAATTACAAGTAGCAACTACCCCAAATAAAACTGGATTCATTTTTTTAAAATAGATATAGACACACACACATCCCCCTAGAGTGTCTGAAGCTATGTCTACGCTACAAAGCCTAAGTTCACATACCTTTGTCAGCCTCAATACTGTACATGCAGCATATGCCAACACAAGGAATTTTTCTGCTGGTGCAGGAACACCGTCTCCCCTAATGATGTCAGAGACTTTGACAGAAGCCCTCTTCTATCAGCAGAGCCACGTCTACATTGGGAGTTTTGTCAGCATTGCTGTGGCACCGGAGGGGAGGGGGGTCTGCTTTTTCACACACCTAACTGAAACAGCTATTCTGGTATAAGTTTTAAGTGTAGACCAAACCTGATTGTCACTCATCTGTGTGCAAGTATGGATTTTTGCATGTTCATTGCAATTCTTTTAATCTTTTTCTTCTAGGCTTTTATTTTTATTTATTTAAGTCTTCCTTGGTTTGAGGCTATGATAGTGAATTCCTTTTAAGACAAACTTCTATGAACTTTAGCAATTTCTAGCTATAAATAATAGGCCAAATTAATCCTGGATGCAATTCCATTAGAGTCAAAAGACAAATTTGCTTCATAGTGTTATTTGGCAGAAGGATAGTAGATTTATTATACATACACATTATACACTCAGATATATGTCTGAGGCCAAAAATTAAAAAATAAAGAAATTTAAAAATCTAATTTTCTGGAGCTGTGGACTGAGACACATGAGCGTTAATCTGGCAATGGCAAGGGCAATATTCACCATTACAATGGTGAACCATTCCAGTATTCGGCTCCTGGGCGAATAGGATTGTTTTCAGCTCTGTAGTCAACATTTAATAGGAATTATGTGGGAAACAGTTCTAGAAATACAGTCAATCTAACTCCGGCCCCTAGGTCACATCAGTTCAATTTAGTTTACAAATATACTAGCTTACATCGCAGCCTCAGCATCAGTCAATCTTTCTGCTTCCCCTCAATGAAATAAACCGAGGGCACTTATGAATACAGGCAATTAAAATGAAGTCCTTACATTCACTAAGCCATTTATTAGGATCCAGCATCAGGTACTGTTTGGTCACTTCCAGTTCCCTCATTAACCACTCGTACTTGGCCCTGACCTCAGCAATCCTCTGCTGGCGATGCTCCAGGATTTTCAGCTTGGCATTGAAGCATATCAGCTCCTGCCAACCAGGAAAAAGGAGAAGGGAAAGAATAGGTGAAAAGGGTAAGAAAAATCCATCCTGGATTCAGTCAATTTTCCAGTCAATAATAACTACAAACCACTTAACATGGAAGCAGGTAAAATCACTGGCCAGAATAATAGGTGGTTTTATTTTTTGTTTGGTTGGTTTGGTGTTTGCTCTTCACAAGCGAGGCTAGGATATACAGGCAGAGCAGCAAAAGCTAATAGCAGCTATAATAATTTATTAATAATGGGCAACATCTTGAAATCCAAATTAATTCAAGCAAAAAAGTTGCTACAATTCATTTCCCTAGAAGGTTGGTTGGTTGTTTTTAAGTAAGGACATCAGGATTTGACCAAATAGTTAAACTCCTCAGAGTAGGAAATCCATCTCCCGCTGTATTAAACCACCATGCATAGCTATGTGCTATGTAAGTAATAGATACAATATTACAATTCTATAGTAAATAAGAGCTGATAAAAATCAAATTTCAAAAACGTTCAACAAAAGAGGAAATAGTTTTGTGAACATATTTGCATTTTTGACCAACTCTTAATTCATTATCATTAATACTTGTATTTTGAAAGCATCAGATATTTAGGGTGCTGAACAACAATTTAAAATAACGTACAATCTAAATCATTATGAAACAACAATAAAACAAACAAAAGCCAAATAATGTGACATGATTAAAAAAGGGTGGGGAGGGTCGTCGACAAAGGTCAAGAGAGATTATCATGGAAAACTCCATAGCTGGGGTAAGTGTAGCTCCATCGACTTCAAAGGTGCTTCACCAATTTATACCAGTTGAGAATCTGACTCTTAGACTTTCCAGATGCTTTTTAGAAGATGAGAGGGATGAGCTTGGGAGGATGTCAAGGGAGAGAAAATTTCACACCTAAGAGCCACAATGAGCAAAAGCACAATCACTCACTCTCCCAAACAGATGGTGGTAGGGCGCAGAGGTCAATCAAGATGAGGATCATTGAGCATGTGAGTTTCTGGAAGTTTCTGATAAAAGAAGCTAGCTTGGTTTGCAGTGCTCATCTATGAGCTTTGAGTTTTGATTTGGAACCTAATCCTGTGAGATGTTGAGCAGATCCCAGAAGCTGCTCATCACCTTTCAGAATCAGGCCTTTAGGATCGAAATGGGAATCAGTCCTTTGAGGTGCACTCACCTTGCTTTCCCCTCCTCGTCGCCGTTGGAGTCTCTCCACGTCGTCTATCTCATAGACTTTGATCTCAAAGGGTTCACCCATCCCCCTCTGTGCACTTCGCAGTGGACCATCTACCCAACGGACCCCTGGGCTGTTGGCAGGTTTTCTTACTGGGGAGGTTGTATCAAGTGACAAAGCCGGGATGAGTCTTCGTCTCTGAGACCCTAAAAAGTGCATGAATTGTCAAGTTATGTTAGCATAGTTAATTCCTCTCATTTCTGCTCCTCCTCCAAAAGAGACCTCTACACACACGTAATATAGTCAACCCTCTTAAATAAAAAACAATGAGAGAGAACCTGAAGACATGAAGGTTTGGGTTTTCTTAACTCTGAACATAGAGCACCAAGTCACTAAGACCCTGTACACGGGATGGCCCCAATGTGCAAAAACCTCTGTGCATGCTTTACTCATGTGCATACATTTACTGACATGCAGAAATTTTTGCAGCAGGGTTGGAGTCTGCTGGTGAAACTGGCCTGACATGTTCTACTGTGGTTTTACCACGGGTTCCTTTGACGAGTGTGGATTGATTTTTTTTCTGGGAACAACGCTAGCCAGCCCATGCTAGCCTGCCCCCATTAGGGAACAATTTCAAATGGCTGCCAACCTGTCCTTTGTGCCAACTTCCATGAAAAGTCAATGGGAGCTAGGTGCCCAACTATCATCTGTGCCTTTGAAAAGAAACAAGCGTAGAACTACCCCTGCAGCAATTGTGCTCCGCCTTGGTTTTCACCACCAGAGTTTCCATGCTAGAATTCTTCCAGAAATTCTCGCACTGGGGCACTTGCACCATTGCAGCTGCAGCAGTGGTAGGAATGACATAGTAATAATCAGAACTGCATGGTGAGAGGCCATAGTGGTTCAAATACCAGCAGTTCCCTGCATATGGTTTCTGTTCGCGGCACCGCTGCTGGTGAGGGCAGTGCAACGGTTGAACAGTTCTAGAAAAAAGGCCAATAGAGACAAAGCTGATGCAGTGTGGAAAGCTGCTACTGTACTGCTAATTGCAGTAAATATGGTGCTAACCTCATGACGAAAGAAAGCAAGAAAGGTGTGTGTATAGGGTGATGGGAAACAGAGAGAGACAGACTTACACAGGCAGAGAAAAAGGAATCAGCTATATTTTTCTTCCTGGCTTAATACAGTAAAAGAGACAGATGGAGGGTGAGGGGAGAGGGAAACATGGTTGGTTTATTTTCTAGCTGACAGCTACTGTAGTGTTCTTCCAGGAGAGGTTGTGGGGGAGGAGAGAGAAGCAGCCTGAATGAAACCATACACTGGCTCTCTTGGCTGCAAAGACTCAACCTGGTGCCAGCAGGGGAAGGATACAGCATAATCGTGCACAGATTTTATTTTAAAACCAAGATAAAATCATTTAGAGGAACCTCAAAAACTGCATTCATTTTAAGTTCAATGTAAATATCTTGTAAACTACTGGCAAGGTGATGTTTGGGTAAAAGCTAAAAATCTATTGACCTTCCAGTATTTGCATTTGCAAATACAGAATTAGGTCTGATTTTCCACTAATGTTTGCACACCAGCAGAAAAATAGGCAAACAAGCATGTCTTGTCCCACTGATTTAGGGGGCTGTAGGTTTGAAAAGAATACTTTTAAACACTGATGAATCATTTCTCCCACCATTCACCTTCCCTGTGAAAAACCTGTGGCTAATCTACAGAGCTTCTAAATTGGAAACAGCCATCCTGGACCCTAGATAGTCCCAATTTAAAATACTTTTCCATACAAAAACTATGTCCAGGCAGTTTTAAAATGAAGCACACAGATGACTAGAAATGTCCAAATTAAGGTTGCCTGTGCAACCTTGTTTCTGCCCCCTGTATTTCAAAGCAGTTTTTAATTACATGATCACTAACTGTGTTCTCTTCAGGATACCTGGAGAATAAGGCAGCTGCTCTAATATAAACCCTCAGGCTTCTGGGCATGAGCAAACTTTTAAACAGGGGGCAAATGATTCCATAACTGCCCACTTCAGGGTTTCTAGTACCTCTCTCTGTAGCAGCTGGTGCTGGCCCCTGTCAGAGACAGGATAGTGGACTAGATGGACCATGAATCTGATCCAGCATGGCAGTTCCTTTATTCCAAATGTGTTGTGGGTTTTTTCCCCTTATTGCTCAATTCGCACCCCCCCCCCATCTCATTCATTGTACTCCAGTCAATCCCCTCCAGCTGTCTGCCTCAATCACTATACATCCTTTCCTCGTTCACCATCCAATCCACACATTCAGGCCTGGTCTCCACTTAACATTTTTGCTGGCATAGCTGTGTTGCTTAGGAATATATATATATATATATATATATCACACACACAATTAACTGACATAGGTATGCTAGCAAGCCCCATTGTAGAGGCAGTTACACAAGTAAAAAAAAGGCCTTTTGCTGTGATAGCTCATGGTGTTTGATGAACTGGTATGAGCTATACAGTATCAGCAAAAACACTCTTTTGTTGGTAGAAGCTGCATCCACAGTAGAGGATTTTGCAGGTATAGCTATACCGGCAAACCCTGGTACAGGGTGTCATGCTGAAAAAACAGTGCATTATCCTGTAATTAAAAAGGTGTATCACAATGCAGACACAAAAGGGGGCAGAGTTAAGCTTGTGTGTGCAAATTTAACTTTGGTATTTCTAGTAATAAAGAGTTTACTTTGCAACTCTAGTGCTTTTTTCATATACTTTCTGTATGGAATTTTCTAGGTGTTTTGAAAAGGAAAAGGATAAAATACAGTGATTCCATAACATGGAACTATTTGCTAGACAGCAGACGAACCTTCTGCTCTGCGCATCATGGGCCTGATCCAAACCCTATAGAAGTCAATGGAAAGACTCTGCTCAATGAGGCAAGGGCTCCTGTGGTGCACAATCTTGAACCGCCAATGACACAGACTTGTATTCTCCTTTTCATATAGTATGCAAGCATGCAGGGAGCCTTCAGATCATGCAGGGAGCCTTCACTTGTGTATGCAAGTGTCAATGGAACACTGGCAGATTATACACAAGCTGTAACACAAAACCAGTGAGTTTGTGCAAGATACACTATTGGTAAGTCAGTATTAATATTTACACTGTGCCTTTCCTATGGAAATTTAGCTAAACATTTTTTAATGAAAAACAGAAATGAAAAAGTTTGTGGGAAATTTTATTTTGGTCAAAATTTTCCTCTTTTTTGGTCAAAAATCAAAAACTTTTCTCTCCAAATTTTCAGTTTTTAGTAAAAATGTTTGGCTTTTGTTTCAGTTTTCAGGGAGTAAAATCTGGTTTTGGTTTTCAAAACCCAGATATTTTTTAGCAAAATCCTTTTTTTTTAAACTGAAAAAAACCATCAGTTTTTCATTACCTTCCCCCCCCCAATATTTTCCCATTAAATTTAGAAACAAATATATTTCAGATTTTCCCCATGAAAAATAATTAGCATTTTTACTTGCTCTCATTATTAAGGGTTTATTAATAAACATAGTACAAATAAGAAAACCCAACTGCAGGGGGCCTGCCTATGTACCACCAAAGTCAGTGGATGTCATGGCAATTATTTCAGTGGGCTTTGGACCAGGCTACAAGGTTATGTCTATGTTACCGTTTATGTTAGTGTAGTGACAAGAACAGTGAAAGCACTGGTTTAGACAGGCTGATGCTTTTTTAACCGCCGTGTCATCTAGGCGTGCTCTGGGTAGGGTTAGACAAGTGGTGGTTAAAGTGAATCTCTCTAGTGCTCCCAGAATTCCTGCTGCTGGTGGAGTTATTTACTTATTGCATGATTAGTCCATGTTATGTTCCGCCTGCATAGGCAAGAATAAACTATGTAGTAATATGACTTGGCCACCACTTGTGTAACCGTGTAGTTTAAATAGGGCCTGAAAAAATCAGGAGGACTGACTGAGGAATAGACTCCAGATCTCCCGACTCCCAGTCCCCTACTCTAACCGTTAGATATCTGTTTCCCTCTGTTAGCATCACAGTATGGTAAAGCAACATCAACACGGCCTCAACTGAGAAAAGGGGCTGATTCCCTGACAGGTACTGGAAGAGGTGTGAGACAAATGAGACTAATAAATAGTTTACTGGCTGTCCAGTCCCCAAGCAGTTTTCTGTGGCTTCCTATGACTGGAAATGAAGGGCTACAGTGGTTCTCCCCAGCCTGCTGCTTGCAAAGACACACAAAATTATTTTAAAGATGTTTTTAACTGGTCCCCAGCACTTTTGTTGTTTGCTTTCTAGGGAACGAGGTGCTGCCAATTGGCACAACAGAAGAGGCAATATGAGCACTCAGAGAAGCTTTGGACTTAAGTGCTTGAGAATGAATTACAGTGAGGGAGTTCTGTGAGGAAGAGGCCTGGTCATGAACCATTCACGTTAACCTAGAGACCAATGCGTACTGCTACCCTACGTGACAAAGCTACAGATAGAAGGGGGAGACTGCAGAAGAGAAAACTGCAGAAAAGACCCTTAGGGAAAAATCAAAAAACCCATAGGGAATTTTGCTATTGACATCAATGGAGCCAGGACTGAATCCACAGAATCTAACGGAAAATGACCCCCCTTTCTATAGGTTGTTTGCAAGATCACATAGAAATTTATGGCAAGGATACAGTTGTATATTAAATGCTATAGAATCATCAAAAACAAAAAACAAACAAATGCCTACAGAAATTATATCACTTTCTATAGGATTTCTCCATAATGGGAGACTGTAGAAATAGACTTTAAAAGTGTATGGCAGACTGAACCACCAGATCAGAAACAGACAGTAATGTAAAACAGAGACACTGGGGAAATTTGCTATCAACTCTGTCAGAACGGCCCTGCCATCCTGCATTCACTTTGGCAACACCGGTAGCCCTTGTCATATCAATAAAGTTATTGAAACAGAAAGGAGAGAGAAAGAGAGAAGTCAAGTCAGGGAGAGACAGACTCTTTGTCTCCAAGCCCCCTATGCTAGGTTAACTTTTTGCCAAATGGTTTGAGATTTCAAAATAACAATGCTGTGACTCCTAAACTCTGGGCCCAGCAAATGCTGGACAATCCACCATGCAGGAACCAGTGAAGCCTAAAAGACATCAGGGAGCGACAGTGATCCTAGGCCTGACTTCAGTGGGCATCTTTCCATTAACTTCAACAGGCTTTGGATCAGGCCCTAGATGAAGCTGCATCATCAAGAGTAAAATCGACATGTGACGGATGACAACACAGACCCAGCAAGAACTGACCAGATGGCACAGATATATGTGGCAGTGGCCTGACAAGAGACAAACGCAGCAAAGGCACTGTTTCAAGTGACATAACTAAATTGCAAAGCTAAGAGTGACTTTGGTCCAGTGGCCCCACACAGAGACAACCAAAGGGAGAGACCAGCTGTTAACCAGCCGTGAGATTAAACAGCACCAGGCCAGAGAGTGGTAGAATTCTTGCATAAGAGTATAAAAGGGATAACCAATTTTGTTAAAACACTGAGGGCTTTACTTATGCATTTAGAAATGTACCATGTCACCTACTATGTCAAGAGCCTGGCATATTCAGGTTAAAGAAATCAGTTATAAAATAACAAAACACTAACCTTTCAGCTTAAAGGAATATCACCCTCACTTGGTGACAAGTGATACCAATTTTTCTCCTGACTCAAACCAGTCCACAGTGATGAAATTGTTTTTAAAACTAAAGTGTAGCAAATTTGGAGACTGATCTTGCACGGCGTGCTTCCATTATGAGCAGACTGTGTTGGATACTTCCCAAAAGGCTCTCATCCTACTGCAGGATCAAGCACTGGAATTTTTTAATCTGAGAACAAAGCTGTATTTTGCAACTTAGTACATTTGCAATTTTATATATTCATGGAGTCATAGACTTTAAGGCTGGAAGGGACTATTATGATCATCTAGTCTGACCTCCTGTATAGCACAAACCAAAGAACCTCACCCAATGAGTTTTGCATCAAGCCCGTGTGTTAATGCATACATCCATTTTCATGTCAGAGGGGGAAATGTATTAACGGTGCTTATGTGTTATTTTTAGTGCTACAAGGGTTCAGTTGAACACAACCAAAACTCATCCTGGTGGGAACTCCTGCTTGTGACTCATTTAATATCACCTTTGTATAAAGCATTTAGTTTGTATTTTCTCCAGTGTGCATGTGTTTGTTAACACCAATTTTTTATGTAATTGGTGCAGATTTGGGTTCATCTCATAGGAGATGGGACATGCCTCCCTATGGGAGATTCAGGGCCTGATTCCAATGGCACTTATAGTGGTTTAACTGCACTGAATTCAGTGGAGTTACCCAGGATTCACATTGCTGTGAGGACAGAATCAGGACCTTATTTGGAAATAGGGGGAAGATGTTACAGGTGTGTGTAGTAGAAGGGTGGTTTTGCTTTTTAGTACTCACGCATCCCCATTTGACCCAGTGCGAAAGAGGAATCATATGATCCAAAAGGTGGTTTACATGGGCTCTTACATTAGGCCATGTGTCCCGGTGACCATCACTAGGTGGACAGGCAGAGTGGACAAGAGTGGCAGAAGCGAATATGAGCTCATTGTGTTTTCCTAGTCAGGATTCCTGTCTGGGCTGCCAGTGGGTTACCACAATAATGTGGCTGTCTGGTCTTTGTTCCGTCAAGACATTAAATAAACACAGGCCAGAGAGACCTGATCCGGGTGGGTGGACCCTTATGTCTGCATGGAGTCCTACTGAAGTAAATGCGGCTCGGCACAGACACAGGGGACCATCTGTGTAGATCTGACTACAGGTTCAAGGTATGTATGTGTGTGGGGGGGGAGCATAAGGGGAGGGTCAACGCTCTTCATTTTTACTGACTCTGGGTGATATATCTTTGCTTTTGGGCATGTGTTGGGGAGAAATAAAATGAAACAACTCCTGCATGTTTGCAGTGATGCTGAATGGAACCTAATCTATTTAAAATATGCATTGATTAATGGGCTGCTTATTAGCCTGGGTACCTAAGGTATGGTGTATCTTGACAGGAATTCCTACCGCTTCTAGTCCTTCCATTTAGTCTCTGGGGTTTCTCTGATTTCACATTAAATGGGCTGGGTAAGGAGGTACATCCAAAGCAACATTTTAGGATGAATACCACAGGGCAGGTGACAGCTTGCTCATCCATGATAACACACAAAGACAAGGATTCAATTGTTCAAACACATATATATTTTTTCTTTAAAAATACCCCTTTGAAGACACATGTTTATTAATGGGCTCTATGGGGCTGGGAGCTCATAAATCTTTACTATGTAATTAATAAAGAGCTTTATAGCAGACTACAATGCACCACTCCTCTGCTCGCCAGCACGTTGCTTAAAAAAGGCAACTGTTCAACCTGGAAGCTTGGCAGTATTAGCACACATCCATCCATGCCTCTCCCCCTCCCCCTGGTAGTGGATATATGCAAACACACACGGTGCACCAGTAATCTGTTCAGGCCAGCTGACCCTCCAACAATATAAAAGCGAGTCATTCGTTTTCCATTTGAAAAACTAAATGGATATCAATACCTCATCCTAGAGCAAAAGAAATCCAGTCCACTGATTCCACTGCCAAATCAGTAATAGTGGTCTCAGTTATAGTACAGCAGGCTGTTTACTAAATAGCCTCTCCTGCATCTGACTCTAAGGCCAGGTCTACACTACAGTCCTAGATTAGCATAACTACATCACTCAGGGGCATGAAAAATCCACATCCTTGAGCAACACAGTTATGCTGACTTAACTTCCCGCGTACACAGAACTATGTTGACGGGAGGGCTTTTCCTGTCAACACAGCTACCGCCTCTCAGGGAGGTGGATTAACTACGCCAAGAGGAGACGCTCTCCCGCCGGTATAGGAGTGTCTTCACTACAGCACTGCATTGGTGTAGCTGCACTGCTGTAGTGGTGTACATGAAGACAAGCCCTAGGGCCTTGTCTTCACAGCTAAAACAAGTACCTTTTTTACTTCAGGGTACGAACATGTGTGAACTATCCCATAGTAAAAAAACGCAGTGAAGACCAGGCCCTTTATTTTTACCACAAGACAAACTAAACAAAGTCAACTGCAGGTGTGGGATAGTGCCGACCTCAGCTAGTTTACCTCAGGATAGCACGTGTGTGTTAGTTACTGCAATGTAAAAAATATACTTTTTGTAGCGTGACAACAAGGCCTAAAGCTATGTCTTCACTGTAGAGTTAATTTAAATGAGCTACACCCACATTAACTCCTTTTGAGTTAGTCTAAGTTGAGTGAGAGCAGCCACACTGTGAAATAACAGTTTGAGCTGCACAGAGTGACTGGGTTGGCAGCTGATGAGTTGCCTATTCCCCCTAAAGGACCAGCCAATTTAAAAGCCCCACCACACTGGAGTTAAGGCATTTGGCTGGGACTTGAATTGGGCGCAACGCTCAAGTTATAAGTCAAATTAACTCTGTAGTGAAGACAAGTGTTGAGAAGATTTCATCTTTAAGATACTACAGACAAAGGACTCTCAATCACTAGGTATTTGATCATAATTTGAAGAATATGAAGAGTCGAACTGAAGTCAATGGAACTAGTCAAATGTTCTTTGCTAAACACGTACCTGAAATCCTAAAAGATAATGGGATTTGCTTAGGTGTTGGATGTCTCAGTGTATTCCCAGTTAGATTGCTTTCTATGGGCAAATTCCAATCTGAATTTTTAAAAATAAAATAGATAAACGTAAAACAAAAAAGAACAAAAATAAAGTCTCCATAAGGAGCTGAATGTGTGTCTCCTCTGCAGCAGCCTGCATCTGAACTCTGCACAAAACAGTAGCTGCCCCCTAAAATTTCAAGGTCCAATAAATAGAAAAAATCATAACTAAATGCCCCATGACTCCACAACTTTACATTGCAAGTTCAAAGGGGGAAGAAGATAAGATACAGAGCAGGAGCCATTCATTACTACACGAGCTGCTGTTAGAAGTACAACTGCCTTTGTGTACAGATCTAACGGTTTAGCATTCTCCTGGCCAACAAACCATACAACTGACCCAAAAGAGATTAAACATCACCACACTAAGTACTGTAGAACTGTAAACCCCAAAACACACAATTTGTTCTACTGCACTGTTTTCAGAGAACACTTTCCTCCCATTAGAAATAGCACTTTTTTTTGTGTCGCTTCAGGCCTTTTGTTTGTTTGTGAAGACAGTATGCAGAGTTCCCCCTGCTGTTCCCCACTTTCTAGCAACTGGGCTTCTGCTTTTATTATTTGAGAAAGCAAGACTGATTTCTCCTCTCACTCCTACTTCCTGTGGGGTGTGCCCTTGCAGTCAGTTGCCCATGACCGAATTGCCTCCTCCCTTTTCCTTTGACCTGTTTTTGTCAATTTCCCACTACTCAACCTTTCCTGACCACACACCCCAAACTACTGCTTCCTTTGGAAGCATGCCTGGGGCATAGTGTTCAGAGCCAGTGAATGAGCACTGCTGAAACCAAATCAGGATACAGCACTTCATTTAGCCTGGCTGATTGACATGTAGTTTGGGAGAAGTCCCAGGGAAGATGTAGATCTTACCGGTACAGTGCTCAGCACCCACACATTGCTAGCAAAAAAGTGCCATAATATAGAGATTTTCCTAAATCTTTATCTTATGGCTGGCCTTTGATGCCGAATGTATTTGTCAGTTTCATGACACTATTTATATGGAGATGACACAGAGCCGTTTATTGTCCTAAGCATTATAGCACTGAAGTAATAGATTCACCAGTCACCTTGCCAGTCAAGCCAAGGACAGGGGACAATGCTATAACCGCATCAGCTCCAGACAGGACAGTGGCAGAGGCATTCCACTAAGCTAATTCTGTGCCAACGCAGCGACCAGGTTTTATTTACACCCTCCTAATGGTGTCTGACTCAATCATGCATGTTACATGGAGCCTGCAGAGTTCACAATAGCCTGCTGCCATTTCCTCTATTAAATCATTCCTATGTTCGTGCAGCCGAAAGCTCAGCACCGGCACATGGTAGTCAAGCGTGTAAAAAATGATTACTGTGATCCCTTTCCACACAGATCTGTGGCATGAAATGACCTGGCTTTGACCTGGGAAAATCAATGCTGTTGTTTTAATGAACAACAACAACAACAGAAAATAATTGTGGCTGGGCCCCACTCACCCCTCTCTGCAATACAGTCACACGTTCGAATGTGGGGGGGGTCACCAACTCACAAAGATTCATCTCCCTTTATAATTCTTAATGGCACCAGTCATGGCGGGGGATAACGCAGCATGTGAATTATCGTCTTTGTCCTTATCGTCCTCAGTTGTGGATGTGGACAAATTAAGATGCAAGGGTTGGAAATGCCCTTTGGCTTTATGGTGCCAGGGATATTTTGCAGTTCTGAGCTTATGCAGGCTAAATGTGAACTGAATTCCTTTTCACTTGGATGCAACAAGAAAAGCTCTGTCTCTGTGTTTCATCATTATTGCTAAGATCCTGTTTCAGTGCTGCCTGATATCAGTAGCAGGTTTGAGCTGGATTCAAGTTATTTGCTGCCCACAGATTCAATCCGTGCCTGGTATTTTCTAGTATTTTCATTAACAGAAATAGATCTGAAAGTTCTTAAGAGTTGAGGAGTGTTCGGATCTGGAGTTTACAGAACCTCTGAACCCCCATTCTTAAAAACATCTCTGACTCCAGAGAAACCTAGAGTTATAATGGTAGGACGTGATGTAAAGAGACTACAATTATATATAATTATTGTCACGTCTAAACAGTCTGTCATTTTAATGACGATGTTTAGAATCACGTAGTACTTTCCTCTACTCTTGGGGGTGAAACTTAGCACCAGAAGAGCTGCCAGCAGCCGTGAAACTTTTACTGCCCAACCCTTAAAATGTTTCAGCAAGAAGCTTTAATTATCTACAGTCCAGAAAGTTTCCGGATAAAAAACAAAATTTAAAAAAATTATATCCTGGATTTGTCAAACTCTGTAGGAGACAGAGACCTAAAGCAGATCCCTGCATCCAAACTCCTTTAAATACTGGGACAGTTCAGCTGTGAATCCAAATGTTGTTACTGAGGCCTAGTATTATAATAGACCCAAACCCCTTTAAACATTAGGAAAGTCTGAATTTTGCAGCTTAGGTCCACCCCCATTCTAGAT
This sequence comes from Lepidochelys kempii, assembly GCF_965140285.1. Taxonomy (NCBI): domain Eukaryota; kingdom Metazoa; phylum Chordata; order Testudines; family Cheloniidae; genus Lepidochelys; species Lepidochelys kempii. The sequence continues at coordinate 142,448,417 of NC_136382.1, read as the reverse complement.
AAGCCTCATTCAGAAGACTGGCTTGTACTTTTAATAGGGATTCTTTAGCTTCTTGTTTTTTAATGACCACTGACATACAATGATGAGTAAGGCAAAATAGGCCCAGACGGACCAAACTTGAAGGCCCTATATACAGCAGCTTCTTCCCTACCAAGCCACCTGGAGAGAATCTCCCTCCTCTCCAGATGGACTCGTCTTCCTCTCAAGTCTGAATCCTGATCTTTCCCCCAATGAGACAGCCCACCCCTGCCATGAGGCAGGCAGGCAGGCAGCCAGCAGCGGTCACTGCTTGTCTCTGACTCACTGCTCTAAGTCCCCCTTTGACCCTGAAGCCAAGATCCTAAAGATCCAAATATGTCACCCTGCTGAAACCAGCTCTGATACACATGCTTTTGCAAACTCAGATTCAATTTGCTTTTCAGTTATCTTCTATTTAAAAAAAAATTGGACTAGAGAGAACCAGAAATCTAAACACACACATACTCTTCAGGAGAGAAAACCATCCAGCCCTGAACTACCACTGCAAGCTGTAATTAGTCACAGACATGCCAGAGGCCTTTGATCTAGCCATATAAAACGCGGACATGAGACTCTTTTATGCACCCAAACCAATCCAGAAAGGGGAAGGAGGATGCCGAAGGAAGAGCTCTGTGGTTTCCATAGAAAACCCTCATCCTGTTACAAATTGTATCAAACGCTCCTCTGTGCTATTGGCCCCATGAGAGTGCTCGTTACAGACTCTGCCAGTCTGGAAACATCATAGGAGGCAGGTACCAGGAACCAATAAATAATATACTCAGGGGGAAAAAAACAAAGGCATTCATGTATATTGTATGGGAGTCCAAGTGAAGCTTTGCTATACAGTGTAAATCTAATTACAGGCCTGGATTCTGTTCTAGCCTTACCTCATTGCTGCCAGGAGCCATGCACCTGGAGTTAGAAGTAACGTTTTTCATATGCCTAAAAAGCTGGCTCTTTACACCCAGTGGGCCAAATTCAGCTTTGAGAGTGACTTCAGTGAAAGCTGTGCCTGCTTACACACAGACTGAATTTGGTCCACTGGTTTTCAGATGCTAAACTCTTTAGAATAATAGTGATTAACATGTATGTAATATTTTTTCATTCTAGAATCCCAATGGTTTGTACAAAGTTGGACAAAAATCATCCTGTTTTATGATGGGAAACTGAAGAATAGAGACATTAAATGAGTTGCTCAGAGTGACACAGAGAGTCATTGGCAGAACAGAAAATAGAATATAGGTTTTACAACTCCCAATCTGGTGCCTAGTCCGCTGCCCCACCCTGCCTACCCCTTAAAGCCGGCATTCCTGAAATACTGTCATGACTTTGCAAAAGGGAATTTGCTTGGAGTATTTTTCCTGGTAACATAAAGGAGACACAAAAGCACTTAGCCTTTACCAGTGACTTCAAGGGAGCAGAGTTAAGGCCATTGCTGCGTGCTTTTCAAATTCCACCCCCATTTAAAAAAAAAAAAAGGTCACTGTTACCTTATAGTTTGCATTTATTTCTAACACATGGCTACACTGCTAAAAAGAAGGAGCACTGCACCATGGACATGTGTTCAGAAGCAACCGTAGCACTTTGGTTCTCTGGGCTGGAAGTAGCTATTTTGTGGCCTATTCTGTGTGTGGGGATCAAGAGCTGCTGACCAGTGTATTATTATTATTATTATTTATTTGTATTACCGGAGTGCCCAGGAGCCTAGTTTTGGACTGGGACCCCATCATGCTAGGCGCTGTCCATGGGGAGGGTTCCCTAATAAGCAAAGTCTGGTGTCAGATAATATAGTTTTTCATATGCCTAAACTGCCTTTCAGCATGTGTGTGTCAGTTTTGCCTCCCTACTTTCAGGTGTCACCCGCCTTCACTGCTGCATAATCCCATCCTCCCAGTTGGAAGTAAGTGACTGAGGCACCTATTCACTCTTAGTGGGGAGTGGTTAATGGGGGAGGGAAGGAACCAGAGAATAAGCAGCTGCACAGATGCCAGGAGGTGCAGAGGCAGGACAGTCTGTCACAAATAGACAATTACAAATCAAACCTTCCGCTCTGTTGTTCTAAAAGGGCAGTGGCATTGATTAGAGACGTGTGGTCCAGCCAGCTGAGCTCAAGGCCTGGAGCCAACCTGCTTGAGGTCTAATCGTGGGTCTATCTAGTCAGCATTAGGGTGGAGGTGACTCTGTGGCTTTGGGCCAGTTAGTTAACCTCTCAGCCTTATTTTCCCCATCTGCAAAATGGGGATTATAATAATACTTACATCACAGGAGGATTAAATAACATTTGTACAGTGCTTTGAAAATGTACAGCCCCAGATTAGTGCTAACTGTAATTAATAATTAAAATCCCCTCTACCATAAGCAATCATTTCAGAGCAATAATATACTGACCCACTAATATTATAGTATCAGTGTTAAATGCTGGGAAAATTGGGCAACTTATTAAACTGATCTATTAACTTCAGGGAAGAAGGCTCATTGCTTGATGATGTAATCTTGTAATATTTCAGTTTGAAGAGTGGGTGGGAGAATATAATGGAAGATGGTTTGTGTGTGTGTGTGTTTATACTGCATATACCACGTTAGGCTGCCTATGAAACACACACTTACTTAGATTCTGAAATTTAAACCAAGGCTAAACCTATAGATTATGAATTGGCTTTATCTTTCAAAAGCTGCCATTGTATTTCTGATACCTAGGCTATAACAACCAATTCATAAGTACCCACAAGTAAAAATGCACTTAAGAACATTAAAAAAACCAAGATCTTAATCACAGAAAAAAATTCTGTCTCTTCAGCGTGTCAGAACTTCAAAAGTAATTGTGAAATCTGACAAGACTACTGGTGATTCCCTTAAAGGCTCTTTACAACTTCTCTTAAAGGGGCTTTCTGTAGATTCACGTTGATTATGTCTGACAACTAGCCTTTCTGTTAATAATAATCATAAATAAAGTGGACAAGGTCATCTGACCTGAAATGAGCATATCTACACTGCCGTATCCATTATAACACAGTGGATCTTTGACAGCAAATCAAACAGGGTCCAATGCTCGTGACACCATGCGTTAAAATAATATCCATGCTTCAAGAGCTGCACAGCTTTGTATGTTTTTTTTTCATAAAAATATTCCTTAACAGAGATGTTTCAGACTAGTACAAACCTACAGGAAGAGGATATTTATGTAAAAAGAAATGTGACAAACCAGTCTGGTTCTTGTCCTATTATAAAAATATATGTACGTTCATCATAACGTTGTTCGCCTTTACATCCCAGTTTTTCCCTTCATCTTGATACTGCACTGAAGTCATAATCCTGTTTTTATGACATCATAAATCTGTCGACATGTGGAAGATTGTGCTACCACCAAACACAGAATTATGGCTTCACTGCTGCAGGGCCCAATGCAAAGAGGACATGGGTTGTAAGAGAGCTACAGCTTTGTTAGTTGTCAAGTAAATGTTCCATGATGAGAAATGTGTAGACATTGAATTAACTTTTTAATTTTATTTCTAAAATGTGTAAAAATTACTGGACCCATGTCCAGCTCATTCAAAATAATATGAGAATTGGTGAACCAACTATATAAAGAGTCAACCTCAAAATTAAGCTGTTAAAAATAGCACACATACTCTCTCCACACAGCCACCAATCAAAAGCCTGAGTAAGCAAATGAGCTTTACAAAGTGCCCTGAAGGTGTCAACATGCTCAGGCTCTGTTGGATTAACAGGGTAGGCAGCTTCCAGAGATGATGGCCCTGCACTGAAAACGATGTGCCCCAGATATTCAAATCTTGGGGCCGCTAGTGATAGTGACTCATCTGAGCAAACCTGTGACAATGGTGTCTGGGCAGAAAGGACCTAACCCACACAAGAAATTCAAGTTCAAGATCAGTAATTTGGATAGCAGCCAAAAAGCCCCAACAAACTCCACGTCTGGTGAAAAAAAGATAAGAATCAGGTTAGTTTTCACTCTGCTTCAGCACTGGATAGCTCTGAGCAGCTCTGCGCGCGCTCTGTCTGCAGACGTAGGAAGACCACACAACTTCTGCAGAAGTTGGTGGCCTTGCTCAGGAATGTTCCCTACAAGCCCTGCTGTGGATTTTATTAGCCACTAACCTTGCATATGACCTAAGCATTTGGACCCTGTCAAACAATGCTTTATGCTCCTCAGAAGAGGTTCCAGATAAAATCTATAGAATTGATAACAAGGGCTGCACACCTGCCTCTATCAGCAAAAAAAGCCTTCCTCCCATTTTGTCTTCTATACCTGGTAGCAGAGCAACTAGCCATCCTGAGCCCCACAAATGATCCTTCCCTCAGATCTCCATGTTCACAGTCAATGGCATCATTTTCAGCCACCTTATAGCAATCATCTAAGAGGAAGAGCTGCTGCAGTTGAGGACCCAAGCGACGTTTAATTGTGAAGGTGCACTCCAAAGACAACATAGCTCTCACCCTCCATCCCTAGCTATCAAGAAACAAAACTGCTACCAAATAAAATGGGGGTAGTAGTGCCCTGACACTCTTCCACAGTCATCATCCAAACAGAAGGCTCTCCTCACCCACATCTCCTAGGACAGCTACTGGGAAGTTGCAATCCCTATTCACCCAGCCACTGAGATCATATTGATGAAAGGGGAAATGAAATGAAAAGCTAAGGAAAGATCTACCCCTCACAGAGTCACCCGTCTGCCACCTAGCTCCCAGTACCATCCACACAGACCCTTTACATCTGTCAAAGTGAGAGGTTCCTGGTACCTTCAGACCTTTCACTACTAAGGTGAGTAGAAAGCCAAACCTCAAAAATGGAAGCCAAAAAATAAAATGTCCCCAGCAAAATATCCCATATCACCCGGACAGCCTCCCAGCAATATATAATTTATTGTGCCCTTTTCCTTGTGCGAGTCCTATAGTCTCTTTCTCCCCTTTGCTGGGCTCTAGCATTTGTGACTAGCAGTGACACTGGTGCAACACCCACCAACCTCTGAAACCTTGTAGTCACAACCAACCTCAGTTCTTGCCCTCATGACATACATCAGCCTTCCTCTCCCTGCTATTCACCATAATAAAAGCCTCCAATTTATGACTGGAGTTTATCTATTTGACAGCTATTTGATAGGGTTTATAGAGAGGGTGGAGTGTTTGTTTCCCAGAAAGGTGAAGTGTTGGAAAGGAGCTTTTTCTGGCTGAGTTCTTGTCTGCATGATTGTTTCAATTCTGCTGGGGCTATATTGTAATATATATTACATGTAAGAACCTTGCATGGGCATCTTTTTTTGAGTTTAAGCTAAAAAAACCCAATCACTAAATATTTGAAAATAGTTCCCATTATAAAAGTTGCCCTGCTTTCAGGAAAAGGATACAATAAGAGCAGCTTGAAACAAATAATTTATACTAAAACTGTTGCAATGGAAATGCCTTCATAAAGGAAATGTGGAACTGAGCAGGGCTTGGTAAGTGAATAAACCTAAGACGTTCACAGCTCAAGGGCCTGTCATTAGAATTACCCTGTTTCTAGTTCCAAACAACCACATTAAATACAACATGTGTTCTGCTATTGACCTAGACATCCCTCTGTGCAAGCCTTGCCGCCCAAGAACAAGCTAGCCTGGTGGTCAATGTTATATTTGGACACATCTGCAAACATACCTGTGTTTGAGCGTTTCTTTTGATTTTTGAGACTTCGGCACCTCCCGCTGACAGAGCTGCTGTTCTCACTCATAGAGTCTTGCGCTGAAGAAGCGCTCCCTGTTGCTTCGCTGTCTCTCATCATACTCTCATAACCACTGCTTCCCCCACTGTGGTAGAATAGAGCTGTTTTCCCCATGGCTGGCGGCAACTCCCCACTCAGGACGCTGCTGTTGTCACTTCCATGACCACTGCTACAGCGGTGAGGCTTCCGCGGAGGGGTGATTTTGCTGTAGGGTGAAGGCAGCATATGAACAGCTGGTTTCTCCTCTCCATGAAGGCCACCTCGCTCATCTGTGTCCGAGTTTCCACGCATTTGTACACCTCTGGCACTTGTGCTCCCTTGGAGCAGTTCAGAAATCCGTCCATTGACAGCTCTGAGGGGCAATTTTGAAGCAAGACCAGAGCCTCTGTTTCTGCTAAGGGACTGAGTTGACCAGGACATGTTCTTCCCATTGGGAGGCAAACTTGAACTCTGCCCCACAGACTGAGGCAGAGACTTGGTAGAAAAGCTTAATGTTTTGGTGGTGGAAGCAGACAAGCTTCGGGCCTTGGGACTTGCCAAAAGAAGTTTGCTAACTGCAGATATCTTAGATTGGCTGGCCTTTGGCGAGGCACCTGCAGACTGGGATGTGCCGGAGTTTGTTGGTGAGGACACCGCACTGCGGCTGAGGCTCCTCCCAGCCCTTGGCATGGTGGTATCTTTTCCAGGGCTGATTTTGGAGCTTACTGAAGATAGGCTTTCTGCCCTTTCCAAAGACAAACACTCATAGTGGCTCACAGTGGACCTGCCCAGGGAATTGGTCCTGCTGGCTAGCTGTTCAAGTTTGGCACTAAATAACTTGCTGCTGCTATTGCTGCTGGTGTCAATGCTGGAGCCCTTCTGCTTCCCATTCAGCTCATCAGGAAAGCTGGCCGGAAAAGACACTGGTTGGTTGGGTGGGCTGCTAGTGCTGCTGCTACAAGCACTATGCTGAGGGCTGGCCCTGTTCTTCTGATCCAGGCTTGATTTTCTCACAGGAGGCAGCGGAGGAGTTCCTTTGGAGCGAGTGAGAACGCAGTGCTTGGGAGAAGCGACTCTTCTTTCTAGGGTAGCCTTACTAGACTGGGAGGGAGAAGGAGAACTCATTCCATTGTTCTCAGCAGCACAGTGATAGAGGATAGCATCAATTTCTTCCTGCTTGCTGACCTTCTGGAGGGCCCTAGGGAGACTGCCATTCTTCAGAGCATCCAGGGAATGAACAGGGCTCTGGGTTGCAGAACTTGGAAGTGCCATCTCACACCCATCCACAATCCTCTTCAGAGGATCGGAACCTGGGGAGCTAGAGGTCTCCCCGCTGCTGCTACTGAATCTGTCAGCTGAGTTCTGTTTCTTGTTCTGCTCAGGCTTGGCTGGACCAACTGCAGTTTCTAGTCTTGGCCCATCACTGGCCCCAGAGCTGTCTTTTTTCACATCATCTTCCCTCTTTAGCCAAGGGTCTTCAAATTTGATATCCTTCCTAACACTAGACTCTTTCTCCTCATGGGACTGAGCAACTTTAGCAGCTGAAGTTACTGCAGATGTGGCCTCATCAGTCTCTTGTGCCTTAAAAGGACTAACAGCAATACATGGATAAACAGTAATGTTGGTCTTCATTGGGATGTAGCCTTCACAACTGCTTAGGCTTGCTGTGTTTGAGATTGTGACAGTAGTTTTCCCCAGGGCTGATATTTTGCAACCCTTGAGGGGTGGGACTTTACTGAAAGTTTCCTCCCCCATTTCTGATAGTATGAGCAAATTGTCAGTCACTGGATTTTGCTTGTCATTTACACAAATCATGCTAGTATTCTGTATGGCACCTGCAAACTCAGAAATAGGGGGCTCTGCCATAGCCTCACCATGCCCATAGCACGCCTGGGCTATGAAACTGTGGCATGATTGTTCACCATCACTCCCTGTGCTCATTTCACTCAGCCACGAGCTAATGGATGAGCGTCTGCTGCTGGCATCCCGGGCTTTGTCATCCAGTCCTAATTTTGGAAGCGGCATGAACTGTGTTATGCTGACCTCAGAAACAGGAGCTGCATTGGAGTAACACTCGAGGTCTTCACTAATGCTACTGATAATACTAACTGGCCTAGACCCAGAGGCCAGAGCCTGCACAGAACAGTCACTGTTAAAGCTGATGATGCTAGTCGGGCGTCCATTCTCAAGGACTCCACTAATGGTTAGTTCTTCAACCAGGGTGAACACCAGCTCATCCTCTCCATTCAGCTCTAAGGGTTGCTGCACAGTGACCATGGTGGTGCTCAGAATCTCCTTCTTTGATTCTGGTGAAATATTTTGTTCCTGCTCTTCATCAAGAATGGTCTCTCCAAAATCCCCACTGCTGGAGGGTACTGACTTTTTCAAGATCTGAGGACTCATTCCCACTGGAGGGGTCCGGATCTCTGGCTGCAGCAAAGATTCGCTAGACACCATTCCAGAGTCCTTGCTCAGGGGTGATGGCGCAGGGCTTGGCAATACCCCTTTTTGGGTGTAAACCTTGCATCTCTGGGAAGGAGAAGTTGGTGGCTTGTACTCTGATGTCTTGGAAAGACTTGCAATGCCAAGCCGTGGTGAACCCATTGGCCTAGGTTTGCCTTCTACAAAGCCACAGGTGTTGAGGCTTTCTCTGCTGCTCTGCAGGCTTGTGCTATGGGCTAACTGGGAAGAGCTAAGCTGATTACTAGAGCTGCCAGTTACACTCCTAGGAGAAGGAGGAGTTGAAATGTTAGTGAGAGCTCCAGGAGGAACAGGGGAATGATTTCTCTGAATTTTGTTGGTTGTTGCACTTACATTTTCCCTGACTTCCTTCTCAGGTTGTTGACAGTCGGCGGTGGCATCTTCCTTATCCGATGCTGATAAATGACTGAGACCAGCCACTTGGCTTGGTAGAGGACACTTAGACATCTGATCTGTGCTAAACTGAACAGGCAGCTCTTCAAATGGAAATTTGTTGCTCTCCTCACTGCCATCTATACAGTCCAGCCTCTCTTGTAGCTCAGCAAACGTGTTGCACTTCAGGCAGTCTCTCTCAGACTTGCTGGAGTCTGTCTCACTCACTTCCTCCAGTTTGCCCTCAGTTTTGGTCTTCTGCAGAGAAGGAACTATAGGGACAAAGTCAGGGGGGCCTTCATTATCTGTCAGTTCCTTATCAGAGAGGGCTGTGCCATTGGGGCCAACATAAATCACTGTGTCACAGGACTGTTCGCTGCTGGAAGAATAATCAGGATCACTTGATAGGTGCAGAATAGGGAAGTCTGGGTCAACTACATTTCTAGAATGGAAGGGTCTCAACTGGGTTGGCCTCCGCATTCTTCCTTCTTCACAAGAGCTTTCACCACCAGAAGAACTTGATGTGTACTATGATTGGAGAGCAAATGAAATGTCAGAACCACAAACAGCTTCCGTAAAGCACACATACAGCGGAATCCCAACTATCGATGCAGCTGAATCCTAAAATGACTGGAACAATGCATAGTGTTGCATAAATGCATGACATATAAAACACCAACGTGGTAAAAGAATTGTTATGAACTTTGGGGGGAAGGGAGTTAAATCCAACAATAACAAGAAGAACTTATAGTTATATTGTACCCTTCATTTAATTATCTCAAAGTACTTAACAAAGTTGGGTATGTCTTATTAGTGCCATTTTGGAAACCTATGCACACAAAGATTAAGGGTCTTGCCCATGTTATTATCATAAACTAATTGAAATAGACCCAACTCTAACCACTAGATCATGCTGCCTTCCAATGACTGCACTGAATGAATGCATTAAGACCCTTCAGTGGATCCAGTCTTGATCAAAGGAACTAGATCGCTTTCAAAGCACTTAACCGATAAGACTTTGCTGTAAAAGAAGTTCAACCTCATGGTTCAAATAATGCACAAAATACAAGGAAAATCAAATTTTGATCACAATACACACTTGGGTGTGGTGTGCATCTCTTTCTGTGGCTAGCTTGTTGTGACATGGTATAGATGGAGTCCATTTGTTGGTCTTAGCTCAGATTTAGCATTAATCCATGTAATCATTTTAAATCATGATCACAAAACTCACCTGCTATAACAAGTTAACAGTCCAGGTTATAAAAGAAGCTAGGATTCTGGAAGCATGAAAATGAATATACCTCACTCCCTATTAGTCCACTGCTTGGAAAAATCTACCAAACGTATGCTGAAATAACAGGACTATGTGTGCGTCTAAGCAGAGGTGGAGATTTTGCCTTGTATTACATTGCTCTTGCTGTCTTATGGGAAAAATAGGGAACCTTTTCTTCATTAATCTTAATTTCCTTTAATTCTAAAAAAGTAACATTCATTATTGTTTTATTTACACTTGTAACTTTAATTGAGAAAAGCACATTACCAGCTATATTTGCACTACTAAATGACAGACTTGGAGTTAGGCTTAGAAAGCTATTATAGTAAATGTGCTTGAACTCTCCTCTGCATCTTAGGTTGAAGCTTTCTCTCCCTTACTCTCTGCTATAAACTCTAAACCACACAACAAGCATAAAATACATGCAACCCATACACTAAGGAATTATGAGTACTGACTTGGTTATGTTTCAGGCCTCTCCATCTCACTAAGGGCTCTGTAGGGTCCTTGTTTTCCACTACAAGGAGACAAGGAGTTACACATCTCCTTACCTTAGTTTTCTTTTTCTTCATCCTCAGGACTCGGGATGCAACCTGAATGGTGGACAGTGTTTCAGCATAATTCCCTGCTGCTGCCGAAATGTGAGCTATCATAGTGGTGCGGCAGTTCATGTTTCCCAGGGACTCCCGGAGCAACATTGTGAGCTTGCTGTCTCTGCAAAATAAAATGAATTAAGGCTACATTAGTGAGCTGTGTTTCACTTTTTACTGTTGTGATTTGACTTCAGATCTCAGCAAGATTTTTTTTTCTCTTTTTAATGGAACACCAGTTAGTATTGTTCTCCGGGTTGGTGCTGTTTTTCGTCCGCAGCTCAGCAAACTGAAAAACCCTTGGGCTAAAATTAGAACTTTTTTTCTTTTTTTGATTCTTCCTCCCTATCTTCTTTGCTGTCCGATTCCCCCAGCACTATTTCCACAGCTAAGACAGAGGGGAGAATGAAGGACCTATGCCCATTATACTTGTTCAAGACTAGTTCTCAGGAAGCACTGTAGTATACAGTATAAAAACAAACTGTCAAAGGATGACAGAGAGATGGAGGCTCCAGTTCTTCTCTCACCCACAAGGGTAACAGATTCCAAGCCAGAAAAGATCATTGTGATCACCTAGTTTGACTTCCTGTATAACATAAGCCACAGAACTTCCCCAAAATAATTTCTAGAGCATCTCTTTTAGAACATCCAATCTGATTTAAAAGTAACTCCAGGAATTACAGTAGGGTAAAACGGGTGAAAATCAGAGAAAGATTAGGCTGCAAGAGTTTGAATCATTGTTCATTTATATTAGATCTTTGCCTTGACAGAGGCTGGAATCAGGTTGTGCCATCTTCTGTTCTTGTCATTCACTCCCTCTCTCTGAATAGGCCAGGTTTTGAAATCATGACATTTTATCCCCCAGGCCTGTGATTATAATGAGTACAGGAAATGACATACATGACAACTACTTTAACAAGACAATGTTACAAACATACCCCCTTAGTGGTACCGGTTTAATATTGTGGGAAGTGATGGGTTACCAGTATAAAAGGCATTGCCTCAAATACGTTCTACCTCAGTCAACAATTAATGTGACATTCCTTGCATAAAATAGTCCCCACATGCTTAATGACAACAATTACATCTCCTCCTCCTCCTCCTCAAACCTTTCATCCTTCCATATACCCACTCTTCAGCCCAGCACCACTCAACCTACTAGGCTTGCCCCTCCCTAGGAGCTCACTGAGGTTCCTCTGTGTGACTGCCCTATCTGCACCTCACAGCAGCAGCCATGTTGGCAGACAGATGTCCTTCAGACTCTGCTGGTGGAAGGCAAGTCACCCTGCTGCCTACGGCTGTGGGAAGCAGATCCCCTATGGAAGTGGGCTGTGTGATCAGTTGGGAAATGGATCCCCTTTGGGTCTTGAAGTAGGCAGGTCTTTCCCAATTGCTAGGAGTCTCCCCCAGCTGGTGTGTGGGAGCCAGTTTCCTAAGCTGGGGCCAGCGAGTTTCCCATGGCTGGTGCCTGGGGTAGAATGCAGGGCAGCAGTAGCTTGACCCTGTCTCCCTTCCCTCTGTTCCTTGTGCATGGCTGGAGCAGCTGGCAGGGTGTGGGGGGATGGCTTGTAGGGATCTTGCGGTTTGTCCCTCATTCATGCTACAGAGGCACTGTTGGGGAAAACAAACTGTTATGGTCACAGTATAGTGGGCACACACAAGGAGCTCAAAAACTGATACCAAGCAGAGCCCATCTTAGCATTTTTTGGAGGGCTGAGAAAGAATTCTTTGCTGCTTCCCTTACGCATGTAACCACCCAAATGTAACACCATCACACCATCATGCACAAGGCTACCTAAGGATTTCGGGGAGGGTTGGTGAGATGATTCTTTGAGATACAAACCAAACCTACACAATGCAGAACTAGCTCTGTGCCTTTCAAACTTAGCTTTCAGTGTGCATCAGTTGACATGTTTCCTGGCTATCCTCACAAGTAAAAGGGCCAGACACTTACAATACTTTTTGAAAAAAGAAAGTTTCGAGTCTCCTTCCTGGGACTCCACAGCCAGCTTTATTAAGAAGAGGCTCACATGAGACCTTAAAACACACTCAAGTTCATCAGCGATTATGCCCCGAGAGGCTGTACCAACACTAAGAGCAAACAGGTCATCTCCTTAGGACGCTCAGTGACTCCTGACCCAGGTTTTTAAATGAATTCCAGTTTGCCTCCACAACTCTCAACTCCTGCCTTCAGACCAATCCAGGTGGCTTCATCAAGACCATAAAAGGACTTACTGTATCTTTCCTTTTGGAATAAACATGGCCCTGACGTGTGATGATAAACAAGCAGGGAAAGAAGTGTAGGTGACTCCAAGGAAATTCTTTTCTACCCTGCCTATACAAGGATATCCTCTGAGTTATGCAAGGGATAGACGGATTCCTGCCAAACACTCTCCTCATCTGTGAGGAATCAAGCTAGCTAGATGTTAAATTATATATATAAAGCTTAAGAGCTTTTTTTAATAAATTCTATTCATAAAGGTTTGTTTGTAAATTTCCATATTCAGTAAGTGTCTTTTCTTGGTGCGGGATTGGCCCAAGTTACTTATCATTAATTTACACGATGGCTAGAGAAACAGCCTACAGCACGAATGGAGCAGTGCAGTCTGACCTGATGCATCTCAACAATGCACACAGAAGTAGTAAAAATCTTAAAAGAGGCAGTTTTCTAAAAATGTCAGGGGAGGAAAAAAATACTAAATTAAATCTAGAGAGGGGCCCAAATGAAAACCCTAGATCTGAATGTGATACACTGGTTCAAATGGCTGAAAGCGGAGACTATAACCGCTAGCTGTTTACTCACTACAAAAAAAGTGGTTTCTTTAGCTCTAGTGGTAGGAGTTTGTACTTTCCAAGTCTTTCCATTGACTTTAGTGGGCTTTGGATCAGATCCTTGGTGCTGAAGGTCCTGGGTTCAATCTCTGTTAATGACCAGTGCTACACCTGTTAAACACCCCCAAATGTTAGGGAATTCTGCAAGCAGATCCAAACTGTGAGGGTTGAGCTCATAGCTGGACATTAAAAGCTTTGTAGGGCTCTTCTGGATTGGTTAAGCAGCCAACAGTTTGGATGACTACCTGAATATCTTTGTTCTAGAAATAAGCGTAGAAAGCTCATAAATTATGCCTCTTATGAGATCTCCACTACTTTTTGGTTTCAGCTGGGTCAGAGATACCAAAAGAACACTCTCTCTCGGTACTTCTGCTTCCTGATACACTCAAGACTATTCGGTGGCTTTGACATGTAAACAGATGTCTGTAAGGATTAGACACAGACAACCTCACTCATTTCACTTCGACCTAAGTCAGCTTTGGACCCACAGATCCAGAGATAAAAGGCTGTTTTATCAGTTTACTGCACCCCCTTCCCATCAAAGAATAATTAAGATGTCAAATTCTGTACATCAGTAACTGCCATGCCAAAGCAGAGTTACATGGAAATTATTAACATCGGCACAGAAATCAATAACAAGCCTTTCATTTCATTCAAGCTTCCATCAAAGCAAAACATGCAATGACAGTGGGGAGAGCAACGTAATACATTCTAACCATTTAGATCTCCTGAAAATACATAATCCACAGAGCTATCATCATCAAACTGTGCTATGGCTCTCCTAGAGATTTATATGGTATGAATATAGGGTAACTTGCATCACCTGCGATACACCAAAATAAATGCTTGCAGCAGGAAGAGTGAAGGTGTAGAGCAAATTCCTGTGATATAATTCAGCTGGTCCCTTGATATAAATCAAATAGCAACTAAAAGGGGAATTTCATTTAGATTATTCTGAAATAACAGCAGCAAAAACCCAGCCATTCCCTGATTTCTGGCTATAAAGCTCACTCATTCAGTATTAACTGGCTTTATTTTGGTTATCAGCTCCACTTTTCTCTGAGATACAATAAGCAGCCTCCTGCTGCTTACAAACAGGATCCCAACAAGAGAATAAAAATATTTGCTAATCATATTTTTTGCAAACATTTTGCATACTGTCATGAGACACATTCCTCCATTCATGGTTTGCTAATCTCGTACAATAGGACATGCTCAGATTTGAAGAAAAAGATCAAGGGGAAGATGCCATCCCATAGGTGTTGCTTAGTAGCAGATTATATATATTTTTACTCTTCTTCAGGCCATAAAATTACTGGTAAAATATTTTTATATGGGTCTCAGTATATTCTAAAATATGCCTGATGGATTGTCCAAGACAAGGAGTAAATGCTTTGTTCTTTTGAATGCTGACATGGCATTTATGTCAGTATAAAGAAAGTCTATGAATCATTTCATTAGGGTAGATAAGATGATATTTGCAACAGCTAAATCCCTTTGCTTGTGAGGCAGTGGGTTTTACAAAAAGGAGATCTGGAATAAGTGTCTTTTGTGAAGATGAGACCATTACAGATTCTCATGTTGTCCCGACTATGTAAACTAAAGGAACATGTGGGAAATATTAAATGAAGCAACCTCAAGGGCTGCTGCTCCTGAGGAAACATTGTTGCTTTTATTGAGCAGAGGCTGATTTGAACAATGTTTACAGCTCTTCTCATTAGATGGGGGTGCAGTTCAGCCTTCCTTGGAGGATTTCAAGGAATGCAGAGGGTTCCTTTTTATTATCTTCCCAGAGGAACAAAATGGCCTGGATGATGGACACGATTCCCCTCCTCCCCATCAATTTTTTTTACCACTGTCTTAATTTTTAAAATTTATTTCTGTCATATCCATTAACGTTTTTATGTTTTAGGAAATTTACCATAAGCCACTTTGCAGCAAACACTGCATCACAATGCATGCTCTGTTGCAGAGAACAAAGGATGGGAAACAAACCTCCCTCTTTCAGACCTCAGAACAGTAATATCATCACAAATATGATTGATACATCCTGCACAGTTAAACACAAAAACAGATCACCGCCACTATGAAGAAAGCCAGGGAAAGGAGCAACAAGGGCAAGAAAACACTGTGAAGTTCCCCTCTTGGAATTTGTGGTAAATCATTCCTTCAGGGGTTGGGATATGGGGGAACCACAGTGAGAAGAGGAGAGACCTTAGCACCCTGTACATCTCCAGGATCTATGTAGAAGCACCCCCAAGATTTGGGGAGGTCAGAGCTGTCCATGTGGATGGCTCCTACCTCCATAGTGCGCCAATATTCCACTTCATTTCCCCTCGAGTAGCTCAGTTCTTCTTGCAGGAGACATGCTGCCACTGCAGATTGCCACACAGAAATGTGGGAGTACAGCAGGGGCCATGCTGCAGAGAGCAAACCATCCTCTTTTCATCCCTTTTCAGACAGATGATGCACAATACCAATGGAAACTGGAATAGGCCTAAACTGCTGTTTTGTTATTTGCTCAACAGGGAACAAGGATAGAGGCTACAGCTGATTGGAACCCAGAATCCCCATTCTGTAGGATTTTTTTTTTTAAGTTCAAAATTTCCTCCACATTGGAGCAAAAACTCGCAATTTCAAAATTGTGGAACTCCCATGGGGATAGGAAACCATGCCATGTATCTGCTATTGACTCAAACACAACTTTCCATTCCATTATAGAGCTCTTCTATTAATTACGCTATCTTCCCAGGGATGCCAAGTCACCGCATTAGATCCCACAACATTATGTTCACATTGTGAGGGTGTTTGTACTAACACTGACCACCTGCAGCAATTGTCCTTGTAGATGAGATGGCCAAGAGTTTCTCTTCTGCTGAGTTGAAAATGGCCAGTGAACCCCTATAAAAGGGCCATTCCGGTATCCTAAAGTGTCAAAAAGTGTTCACTAATTTTCGGTGCCCAATCTGAGATACTAGGCCCTGATTTTTCAGAGTACATAGCATTATTAGTACTGTATAAGTTAAAAGCTCAGCTCCCATTGATTTCAGTTGCAGCTGAGAGTACTCGGCACTTCTCAAATCAGACCCCAGGGTCGTGAGTTGGTACCCAGAAAATGAGGAACACACAACTGGTGAGAGCACCTGTGAAAAGTTTGGTTTAAGTGACTTGTCCAGCATCACACAGGGACTCTGTGGCAGAGGCAGGGATAGAATCAAATTCTCCCAATGCGAAATTCGACTGCCTTAACCATAAAGTCATCCTTTCTTTTCCTGCAATCTCCTGCCTCATTCACTATACATCTTTCAGATGATACAACAAATGAGGCAAGGGTCCTACAGACAACAGCCTCCTTCACTACACAAGCCTGCCTCAGCCCCAAAGCAGGTCCTATGCACAGTATGAGGCAGGGGTCTTGTTTTATGTGATTGTGATGGGGTGTACTTGGCCTTTGCCAGGAGGCTAACTACACTCCACCCCAGAATAGGAGTAGTGAAGGTGGGCCCTGCAAGCCTGCCTAGAGAGGTCTTATGGAAGCAGCCAATCAGAGCCCAGCAGGCTCAGATAAAAGGAGCTGCAGGGCTTTGTTTGGCTGGAACTGGAGTCTCAAGAAAGGATGCTCCTCTCTGGCCACAGGAGCTTGAGGAACAACCAGCATTTGGTTCTAGTTGCATTTGCTTAAGCTTGGGAGAGAGGGGACCTGAGAACTGTAACCCTGAGGTAAGGGTTGAAGATTAAAGGGGCCGGGTGGGAAGAGGCCCAGTGAAACAGTGGCAAGCAATTAAAGGAAGCCATCAGTGAAGTGGTGTAAAGCCCAAGCAAAGGGCTGATTTTAAAGGGCCCAGAGCTGGGGCTGAAGACCCTGATGAGGGCAGATAGATAGTTTTGTTAGACTTTTGTTACCCAGTAAGGGGCTCATTTTGATTGTGACACACGGCCGGAGGGCCTTGGCACCGAAGACCTACCAAACAGGGTGGATAACCTACAGCAGTGATTCCCAAACTTGTTCTGCCGCTTGTGCAGGGAAAGCCCCTGGCGGGCCGGGCCAGTTTGTTTACCTGTTGCGTCCGCAGGTTCGGCCGATCGCGGCTCCCAGTGGCTGCAGTTCGCTGCTCCAGGCCAATGGGAGCTGCAGGAAGCGGCGCGGGCCAAGGGACGTACTGGCCACCGCTTCCAGCAGCTCCCATTGGCCTGGAGCAGCGAACCGCAGCCACTGGGAGCTGCGATCGGCCGAACCTGCGGACGCGGCAGGTAAACAAACCAGCCCGGCCCGCCAGGGGCTTTCCCTGCACAAGTAGAACAAGTAGAACAAGTTTGGGAACCACTGACCTACAGGGAAAAGGACTGCAGTACCACACACAGCAGCAGGAGACACCTAAGAGGTGAGTGCCCCCCCCCATTACAGTAATCGTGTAATTAAAGATGTTCTCACAAAGCATATGCACAAAGGGAGCCAAATGAAGGTTGTTCAGGGAACCTTAACTCTTTCACTTCCTAACTTTTGTGTGCTTCACTTTACAACCCTAACATTCGTTTAATGTATTTTTGGGTGTACATTTTTTATTGTTTGAAAAGGGCCAACTGAAAATTCCATCATGTGGCATCGCAGATACACTCCTTTGGGTCATCAGCAGGGTTAGACCTTTTATATGCACAAAAACCTCGGCCACTTGAGCTAATGGAGCAACTGACAGCAGAAGTAGGTTTTCATCCTCTGTGTGAACCAGCACTAGAGGGGGATGAGACTCACTCATTGCCACTGAGTTTCACAGATATTTGCTGACAGCAGCGGAGTGGAGAGACCCAGGAATCTCGGGTTCCATTCCAGGCTCTGGAGTGGAGTGTTCTCTGGTCGGCACAGAACCTTTGGACAATGTTCTCCCTGCAAAACCTGAACCTTCCACCCTTGTTCCCTCCAACATGTCCTTGGTCTAGTCTTGTCTCTTCCGTCCCCACAGCCTGGCTCCTCATCCCCTTCACAGTCTCCTCTCCTAGCCAGTCAGTCTCCCCCTTTGGGGTTCCCCATCTGAGTCCTAATCTTTTCCCCCATCCCGGCTCCCAATCTCAGTCTCCCTCTCTGTACGCCTCATCCCAGACTCCATTTCAAGCTCCCTGTTCCAGTCTCCTTACCTGGCCAGTTCCAGTTTCCCCCGCACTGGCTTGCAGTCCCAGTCTCCTAACCCAACCAGTCCTATTCTCACTTCCCCCATCTAGTTCCTCACCCTATCTCAGTCTCCCTCTCTGCCCCAGGTTCCCAGTCTCCCTGCCCAGGCAGTTACAATCTCTCACTTAGTTCCAGTCCCAATTTCATTCATCAGGACCCTTGTTCTAATCTACTCCCTCCACCCGCACACGCGTCCAGCTCTTGTCCCCTCTACATTTGAATCAGGCAGCTTCTTCTTCCTTGTGGCCTGAGCCCACAGGGCAGAATTGAGAGCACAGAAGTTTCCCTGTTCTAAGTTTCAAGTGTTCAAGTGGCCCACAGCTTTCCAATGGTTTCAACAGACCTTGGATCTGGCCCTTTGCCGGTGTATTTTTGTAGTGCAATTCCAGTAGGTAATCATTTTATAAACATCCCAGCTGCTGATACCATGAGGGAAACAGGCTCTCTCATCCCCATGGATCCTTCCCCCGCACAAAGCTTGGCATGACTGGGCTTCTGCACAGAGACTGCCAAAGATAAACTAGAAGGGTGATGGCAGGTCAGGCATGAGACATACTGGCAGCCCTGAGAGGGCATAGCTTGTATAATGTCTGTACTTGCCTTGCTATAGCTGGTGATGTAAGTACTTCAATTTTATAAGAACCAATGTTAGCCAAAGTATTCAAAATCTGATACAAAGAAGAAAGGGAAGTGAGGATTGCTTTTGTTAAGGGAAGTAATATCAACTCTATCAACAGAATGTGAAGTAGTCAGGGATGGGTATTACATACAACATGCTCAGGAATTTCATAGAAATGTTCATGACCATATTTCATTCACTTGGTGGAGAAAGGAAACTCCTATCCTCCAGATGTAAGAGAAATATTATAAGAAAGAGATCCAGTTTTTTTCCTGGGGGCCTATTTAGCCAATCCTATTATGTGCTTGTCCCTGGGTTTTAACCTTATTAAAACAAACATTTTCTTTCTTCTTCTCCCACACATACCACCCCACTTCTTTGAGAACTCTGACCAGTGACAAGAACATTAGCATCAGTGGTAGAAAAAGTAAGGCTCCACAGAGAACATTACATTTTATTTGAGCAACATGACATGTCAGAACATGTGTAACTACTCTGTTAATCGCACACCTTGGTGTCTTGCTAGGCACTAGGCCAAATGGAGAATGTTGTCAACCACCTAGGTGTGTTATTGTTACATGATAAGCTAATATATGCCCTCAAGTAGTTTGTAATGTAATTATTTATATAGGGTTTATAACATTCAAAAAGTTAGTAAATATCAAAGTTATGTTTGCACATAAAGCTTTAACTCTGCTCCCTCGTACATATGCATGGCTTTATTAGTAATAGTAAACATTTATATTATGGTAGTGCCAAAAGGCCCCAGTTGGTTTCAGGCCATTACATAGGTAAGAGAGAACCCCTGTCTTTTAGACAAGTGTGCTGTCTAAAAGACATAAAACAGATGAAGGTATAGGATCGGCATGTAACTTTCAAGCCAACAAATATGGTACCGCTTTGCTAGCTCCATGTTTGGTTTTCTGTTCATTTTTATTAAATTGGGGTAGAGGCAGAGTAGGGAGTGGTAGGAATGGGCAAGTTAGCAAAAAGTAGAAAAAGTAAGGCAGGGGAAGAGGGACAAAGTTTTTTTTTTTTAGCCATGATCAGTATGAGGGACTTTTTAGGCATCCAAGGCAAGATAAGGAGGGATTTGAAGTAAGATAAGGTAGTAGCTTTATTGTTTATATCAGGGAATTCTTCCCATGATTAAGGGCAAAAAGGGGAAGCGGGGATGAGTTTCAGTACGAAATTGATTGGTGGGCCTTTGAGGAGGAACTTTGGCAAAGTGAAAGTAGCCATTTACATCATGATAAGTTACTCTTTATCAGCTAGGTAGAGTGGGGCTAAGTTGTGAAGATAAGAAGCTTGTGTTTGATGATCAGGAGAATGGTGATCCAGTGGAGAGACTCAAGGGTGGGGTGGTGAACAGGACAGACTGACTAGCTAGGAAAATAATCCAAGAAGCATTTGGAATGGATTTGAGAGAAACAGGGTTGCAGGAGTCATGGCAGAAAGGGGGAGGCTGCAGTAAATCAAATAATAAAATGACAAGGGCTTGAATGAGAATTACAGTGTTATGATCATCTTTTACATTTCCTGGCTTTTTAAGAGTTTAACTGAGCAATGTTAATATTGCGACATTGTGTGTGTGTGTGAGTGTGTGTGTGTACAATGATCATTTCTTTTTCCCCATTAAAGACAAAAATAGACAGAGGCCCAAAAGTTCAAAGAAGCTTCTTTTTTTCTCCATTAAACTTAACTAACCTCTGATCGTAGAAGTGCTTATTCAAGAGCTATAACTTTTGTATAATGGTCTGACTCTTCCCAAGCTGAAGAGACTTCAAACGGCTATGGAAAGAGCCAGAAGGGCTGGACCATAAACTGACAGTAACACACATGCTCTTCTGGGCTTTAGGCTCTTCTGGGTTTCTGTTGTGTAATCAAATTAATTTAAACCTAGGTATAGTGGAAACCCTCTCACAGTGAAGCCATTATTATCATAGAACAGTTCTTCTGTAAGTTACAAGTTAAAGGCTTAATTTTTCCTGATATTGACAGTCCAATTCTGAGCAGCACACTGCTGCACTAGCGCTGGAGAAGCTCCAGGAGGGATGGCCCCTCCTCCACTTCCCTCTTTCTTGACTCTTTGTGGTGTGTTGTACCTCCCAGGAAACACTCACGGATGGAACTATCATCATGACTAGTGCACAACTGGTGCAATTGCCATTTTGAATTTGGAGAGAATGATCCACTCTGTGGCTGGCAGCAAGGACTAATGCAGCTACAGAATATAGCCAGGCCCAGGCAGCTTCTGCAGCCATAGCATTTGATAATGGAAGACAGGTCCAGTGTACCCTACCACCCAAATATCTTTAAGATGAGATTTCCTACTGCAGACAAGGAAGTGGCTAAGAAGTTACCACTCCTGATGGGTCTAACACAGATTGAAATGTTCATCTGCAAACCTGTGACATCATCTTTCCCCGGCCCTTTGTAACAATAAATACTCAAATCAGTCTGACATGGCATGGTTCCACATACTGTCAAATGTGGCCATCCTTGCACAGTTTTATACTGTAGGTTCTTGACCAAATGCCAACCCAAGCATTCTCCTCCCTACCCGTATCTGAACAGAGAGCTAAATCCTGAGGCTCTTACTCAGGTTACACTCAGACAAAATTCCCATGGGGTGAGGATTCAGGACTGGGCCTATAGTCAGGAGTACAGTTTCTTAAATTCTTAGGTATGTTATTAATGACCCATGTAAACCCCAGAACTAGAAGGCTTAAACTGAAAAGCAGCAGCTCTCTGGTTGCTGGAAAACTGGCTCATGTAGGCTTAATTTTCTTTAGCAGTGTACACTGTGGCTGGCCCGCCCTGCTGTTGAGTGTAGAGGAGCTGTGAGGAATAGGACCAGGGAGCCCAACACCTCTGGCATGGCTAGCATCCGCTGGGGTGCTAGCAGGGATCTGTATCTGAACTGGGGAAATTGCAATGACAACAATGGTCCTTGTCCCCAGTGTGGTGGGGAAAGCAGTTGAGAAGATCCCTTGTATTCTCCTCCTCATTTAGGCAGCCATATAAAGGGCAGGCACTATCTGGTCCTAAATGCTATACAATGCAGTCCTCCCCCGGGGCCTATGAGCAGAGTTAACAAATGTAATAATGTTGTTTTTAGGACGTAGATAGTGAACACATAACTACAGCGCCCTTCTCTCCACTTATGCATTAAGCCTAACTACTTTGGTTTAAACAAGTGGAAGTATGTTTACTTTGTTGCAGGAGGTGTTTGGGCAGGGACATATCAGTGCTGAAATAGAAGTGTATTGGCAAGATCATTTCACAGGAGAAAGAAAACTACACTAGTGAGGGATAATTGCCTCCTTTTTCATCTGGATAAATAGATTATGGACCCTAGCTACCATTATTATTATTATTTATTTGTATTAGCATAGAGTGTAGGAGCCCTAGTCATGGATCAGGACCCCATTCTGCTAGGCACCATATAAACACATTACAAAAACATGGTCCTTCCCCTAAAGGGCTTACAATCTAAGTGTAAGACAAGAGATAACTGATGGATAAAGACAGGGCCAGATTAACACAGGGGCTTTAGGAGCTGCAGCCCAGGGCCCCGGTCTAAGGGGGGCCCCTGTGATAAGATAGGTCTCAGGCAGGCTGCCTGCATGCTGTGGCCCCATGCCGCTCCCGGAAGAGTCTGGCTGCTGGCACATCTCTGTGGCCCATGGTGGGGGGGGAGTGGCTCTGCACGCTTCCCCCACCCCTAGCACCGTCCCCACAGCTCCCATTGGCTAGGAACTGGCCAATGGGAGCTACAGGGGCAGCTCACGGAGACACACTGTCCCCCTCCTCCCAGGGGCACACAGAGACGTGCCAGCAGCCGGCCGCTTCCGGAAGCAGCATGGGCCCATGGCATACAGGTGGGCAGTCTGCCTGAGCCCTGCTGCACTGCCGGCTGGGAGCCACCTGCCCCTTCCTGCACCCCAACCTCCTGCCCCAGGTCAGAATCCCCTCCTGCACCAAACTCCCTCCCAGAGCCCACACCCCTCACCCTCTCCTGCACCCCAACACTCTGCCCCAGCCTGGAGCTCCCTCCTGCACCCAAACTCCCTCCCAGAAAGAAACTAATATAACAGCTGTTCTAAGATAAGAAGTAGGCTATTTCGAATTAACTTAACTATATTCTATATGTTTTAAGACTGAAATGAACCACAGAATGGCTTTATGTTAATTAAAAGGCAAGTTTAGTCTAGCGTTAATAACCTTGATGTCATAATTGTGATCATTTTCTTTTAAATTAGGAAAAAGACTTGTATACAGGGGCCCCACAAAATTAAATAGCCCCTGGCCCACAGGAGAGTTAATCCGGCCCTGGATAAAGATGGATCAGTACATGGAAAACAGTGAGACAATATTAGTCAGCATGATAAGCAGTGAGGAGCAGCATAGGCAGGAGTTGTAGACCAATCTGGATGAGCAAATATCTCAGAGAGGTGATTAAGAAAAAAGCAGAAAGCCTACAAGGAGTGGAAGATGGGAGGGATCAGCAAAGAAAGCTACCTTATTGAGGTCAGAACACGTAGGGATAAAGTGAGAAAGGCCAAAAGCCATGTAGAGTTGGACCTTGCAAAGGGAATTAAAACCAATAGTAAAAGGTTCTACAGCCATATAAAGAAGAAGAAAACAAAGAAAGAAGAAGTGGGACCGCTAAACACTGAGGATGGAGTGGAGGTTAAGGATAATCTGGGCATGGCCCAATATCTAAACAAATATTTTGCCTCAGTCTTTAATGAGGCTAATAAGGAGCTTAGGAATAATGGTAGGATGACAAATGGGAATGAGGATATGGAGGTAGATATTACCACATCCGAGGTAGAAGCCAAACATGAGCAGCTTAATGGGACTAAATCGGGGGACCCAGATAATCTTTATCCAAGAATATTAAAGTAACTGGCATGTGAAATTGCAAGCCAGTTAGCTAGAATTTTTAATGAATCTGTAAACTCAGGGATTGTACTGTATGACTGGAGAATTGCTAACATAGTTCCTATTTTTAAGAAAGGAAAAAAAAGTGATCCAGGTAACTACAGGCCTGTTAGCTTGACATCTGTAGTATGCAAGGTCTTAGAAAAAATTCTGAAGGAGAAAGTAGTTAAGGACATTGAGGTCAATGGTAATTGGGACAACATGGTTTTATGAAAGGTAGATCGTGCCAAACCAACCTGATCTCCTTCTTTGAGAAGGTAACAGATTTTTTAGACAAAGGAAACGCAGTGGATCTAATTTATCTAGATTTCAGTAAGGCATTTGATATGGTTCCACATGGGAAATTATTAGCTAAATTGGAAGAGATGGGGATCAATATGAAAACTGAGAGGTGGATAAGGAACTGGTTAAAGGGGAGACTACAACGGGTCATACTGAAAGGTGAACTGTCAGGCTGGAAGGAGGTTACTAGTGGAGTTCCTCATGGATCGGTTTTGGGACCAATCTTATTTAATCTTTTTATTACTGACCTTGGCACAAAAAGTGGGAATGTGCTAATAAAGTTTACGGATGACACAAAGCTGGGAGGTATTGCCAATACAGAGAAGGACAGGGCTATCATATAGGAAGATCTGGATGACCTTGTAAACTGGAGTAATAGTAATAGGACGAAATGTAATAGTGAAAAGTGCAAGGTCATGTATTTAGGGATTAATAACAAGATTTTTTGTTATAAGCTGGGGACGCATCACTTGGAAGTAACAGAGGAAGAGAAGAACTTCGGCGTATTGGTTGATCACAGGATGACTATGAGCTTCCAATGTGATATGGCCGTGAAAAAAGGTAATGTGGTCTTGGGATGCATCAGGTGTGAAGTTCTGGAGCAGCCTTCCAAGGGGAGCAGTGGGGGCAAAAGACATATCTGGCTTCAAGACTAAGCTTGATAAGTTTATGGAGGGGATGGTATGATGGGATAGCCTAATTGTGGCAATTAATTGATCTTTGACTATTAGCAGTAAATATGCCCAATGGCCTGTGATGGGATGTTAGTTGGGGTGGGATCTGAGTTACTACAGAGAATTCTTTCCTGGGTGTCTGGCTAGTGAGTCTTGCTCACATGCTCAGGGTTTAGCTGATCGCCATATTTGGGGTCAGGAAGGAATTCTCCTCCAGGGCAGATTGGCAGAGGCCCTGGGGGTTTTTCGCCTTCCTCTGCAGCATGGGGCATGGGTCACTTGCTGGAGGATTCTCTGCAACTTGAAGTCTTTAAACCACGATTTGAGGACTTCAATAGCTCAGACATAGCTTAGGGGTTTGTTACAGGAGTGGTTGGGTGAGATTCTGAGGTCTGTGTTGAGCAGGAGGTCAGATTAGACGATCATAATGGTCCCTTCCGACCTTAAAGTCTATGATTTTTTGGGAAAAAGCACCAAGGTGTGTGTTGGTAAATTTCACAAGTGGGTGATGAAGGCTGGCATCATGACCAATCGGAGGCAAGAGTCTACATCTCGATAGTGAATGATAGGTAAGGTGGGGATAGGTCATGAAGGGCCTTAAAAGTGAAGACAAGTAGCTTGTGTTTGATGCGACAGAGAAGGGGGCTCCAGTGGAAGGATGCAAAGAGAGGGCTGACCAGGTCAAAGCTGTGGGCTAGGAAAATATTCTTTGCAGCAGCATTCTGAATGGATATGAGCAGGGCAAGAGTGTATTTATCAAGGTCAGAGAGAAGGATTTTGCAGTAATCAAGGTGCAAGATGATGAGAGCCTCGCAAGAGATTTAGCCGTGTGGATGGATCAGAAAAGCTGCACCTTAAATATGTTACTCAGAAAGAACCAGTGAGATTTAGACATAGCTTAGATGTGAGGACACAGAGTGGTCTGAGTCAAAAATGATACCCAAGTTACAGGCCTACATGACAAGTAGGATGGTGGTGTTTTCCACAGTGAAAGGAGTTAGCAATTAGGGCTTGGGGTTGTGTGTGGGCTGCGGGGAGGCAGGGATTCAAAGTTCTGTTTTAGCCAGGTAGAGTGTGAAATGATAGCTAGACATCCATGAGGTGCTGTCACAGAGACAGGCTGAGAATTTAGTTTGGACAGAAGACAGGTCTAGAATAGGGAGGTTGATCTGAGAGTCCTCAGGACAGAGATGGTATTTGAATTTGCATTAACAGATGAGACTACTTGGAGATAAGATGTAGAGGGAGAGAAGGGGACCACAGGCAGAATCTTGTAGAATCCCCACAGAAGTTGGAGGGCAGATGAAGAGGATTCACCAAAGGACAGGATGAAGAAGTGATTAGGAAGAGAACCAGGAGAGGCAGCGTCATGGAAGCCAAGGGAGTACAAGATTTTAAGAAGTAGAGCATGGTTAACATGGTTGAAGGTGAATGACAGATCAAGGAGGATGAAGAAGCAGTACTGATTTTGAGTTTTACCTAGGACATCATTAGAGACTTTGGTGAGAGCAGTTTCAGTAGAGGGCAAGGGGTAGAAGGCAGTTTGGAAAGGGTCTAGGATAGAACTGGAGGGGAGGAATGCCAGACAGCAAATGTTAACAGCAAGTTCAATGAGCTTAAAAATTTAAAGGAAATGGGGCAGTAGCTGGAGAGACAAACTGGGTGAATAGTGTCGGGGGTAAGGGGGGTGTTTAAGATGGGAGAGACTAAAGCATGCAACTTGCATTATGAGCGAAAAGAGCCAGAGGAGAGCAAGAGGTTAAGGAGAAGGGTAAGGAAGGGGAGGAAAGTGGGCATGAGGGAGAATAGGACATGGGATGAGATCACTGGGGCAAGTGGAGGGGTTAAAGGAGGAGAACAGATGAGAAACATCTGTTTCCATAACCAGGGATAAGGAGGAAAGAGCTGTAAGTGATGAAAGGGGAACAAAAGGCAAGTTGAGGGGAGAGGTAAGGTCATGTATTTTGTCAGCTCTCTCTTGGAAGGAATTGATGAGATCTTGTGCAGAGACAGAAGTGAGGACAGGAGGAGAGGACAATCAGAAGAGTGAGTCAAAGGTGGCAAAAAGGCAGCTGGGACTGAGGATGTAGGATTCAATTACACTGGAAAATAGAGCTGTTAAGCTAGGAAGATGGCAGAACTAAAAGAGAGAATGAATTTGTAATGGAGGAAGTCTGTCTGCCGTCACAGGATTTCTGCCAAAGCAGATGTTGGGGGTTACCAGGGTGGACCTTGTGATGGGGTGGGGCAAAAGAGTCAAGGGGGGAGGAAAGCGAAGCATGTACAGAACCAAGAACCACAGCAATGAAAGAAAAGGAAAAGAGGCCAGGGAGGAGGGCTGACAAGAAGTCATCAACACTGATGGATTGGAAGGCATAGAAAGGCTGAGAGTGATAGGGTGAGAGAGGCTGAGAATGATAAGGTGTGAGGGAGCGGGTTGATGGATGTTGCTAAGAGAGACCAGGTGGTGGTCGGAGATGGGGAAACTATGTGTTGAAACCTGACTACAGTACATGACAGAATCTCTTTCCCCTCCATATCCTAACTCCTGCCATTTACAGTTGAAATATCATTAAAAAAGCTATTAAAAAACAAAACCCAGAAACCCTTCAAGATAAACACAAAGAAGCAGAGCTCTAATGCTAAATGAGATTGTGCCTCTTTACAGATGTCAGTTCCCAGTAAAATCTCTATTGAAAAAAGGAAGCTCAGTTAATCCAGTGAGCTAATTAGGTTTCCCAACCATATGTTGGAGAAAACTCCATAGGCAGCAAAAATGGTGTTGGCAGATAAAAGCTCAATAGTAAATGCTTTCCTATAAGGTGGTGTTTTTTTAAAATATATATACACCAGTTAACCCAGTTCCAGATTTTAAATCACATAGAAATCTTACAAGTAACTTAACTTTGCATATCAAAATACCACATCTCATTCTCAAATGGCAAATAAAGTGCCCCCCCACCAGCTGTTCCCTCCCCAACCATTTGATAACTTCACTCCCCCACTTGGAAGCATTATGGCAACTGGCAGAGAGGCCCAATCTTCTGCTGTCTTTTCCCAGCCATCTGGTTGGCTCACATGATAAGCAGACCAGTTACATCTCCTGATGGAAGGCAGTGGAAGTAGTTTAAGAGTTTGCATTCTGCTCCCCTAGAAGCATTTCTGTTCCTTTGGGCTGCGTAGGAGGAGCAAAGCAGGAATGCAGGTGACAAAGTGGCTGGAGAAGGGCTGTGCAGCATACATGTGGCCTGTAAAGAGACTGGCATTAAAGAAAACCCAACTAGTCAGAAAGAGGCAGGAAGAAACCTTCTCCGACAATCAACTCTAGAGACATTTTAAAAAAAAACATTCTTTTCTCCTTCTTTCATCCATGAAGCATTTGCACCAGTTCCTCCAGTGACTAACACAGGAGAGCAGTGGCTGGACAACAGCAAAGCAATGACCAGCGAGAAATTGGGGCGAGAGAAAGTACATTGCCTTTCAGGGGAGTGAAGGGGTTGGAAGCCAGATTGAAGAAGGTCCAGGAGACTACCGCCAGCTTTGAAAAGGGATTTCTGTCACACTCTGAAGAGCTCCATCCTGCAGAGGTGCTGAGCTCCCTCAGCTCCCACTGACTTCAGAGGTTGCTCAACTGTTTGCAGGATTGGGCCCTTGCACGTAAGGCAGGATGGCCACAATTTTCAAACTTGGGAGCCGAAAGTGAAGCACCTAAACCCACACTTAAGAACATCAATAAGTGACCTACGTTTCTGAGATTCTGAACAGGCCAGTTCCCACCAGCTTAATAGCTGTAACTGATCTCCAGCGGCATCCCTTGGGACAGGGGTTCTCAACCTTTTTCTTTCTGAGCCTCCCCCCACCCCAAGATGCTATAAAACCTCCACGGCCCACCTGCGTCCCAACAACTGTTTTTTCTGCATATAAAAGCCAGGGCCAGCATTAGAGGGTACCAAGCAGGGCAATAGCCCAGGGCCCCATGCCACAGGGGCCCCTGCAAAGCTACATTAAGGCTTTGGCTTCCGCCCCAGGTGGCAAGGCTCAGGGCCCCGGGCTTCAGCCCCATGCAGTGGGGCTTTGGCTTTCTGCTCTGGGCCCCAGACAGTTTAATGTTGGCCCTGCTTGGCAGCCCCCCTGAAACCTGCTTGCGGCCCCGCAGAGGGCCCCAGACCCTGGTTGAGAAACACTGATTTAGAAGGCAGGACAGGACAGTGACTGCCTCTGAGCCCAACCTCAATGCCACTCAGTAAATTGGTGAGCAGTAGATGCTTGCCTACCTGGCTGATCATAACCTCTGGGGCCTGTGAAGACCCTCCAGGTCCCAGTCAATGTTCTGGAAAGGCTAGGTCAGCATTTACCTGCCTCTGAGAGCTGTGAGAATAACCAACTTTTCAGTTTCTTGACTGAACTGAGCAACTAAAAGGGGTTGACCCAAAATGAATTTTATTTTTATCTTTCTGGCAAAATGAAAAAGTTAAAAGTATGTTTCAGGTTGAACCAAATGTTACTTTTAATTTTTGAGGTTCTTAAATTTTTTTTAAATGAAATAAAACATTGAAATTCTGAAACAAAATGTCTTTCTGAAATGACTAGTCAAAATATTTAGTGCAGAAATGCCAAAATTAACCATTTTGACATTTAAGAGGTTTTTTTTATTTGACCAACACAATTAGTTGACATTGACCTGAACTCACAAATTGTTTTGAGTGACTTGAATCTGTGTCTTTCAGCAAAAGAATGATTCACGTGAAAAACCTCACCCAGCTCTAGAGTTTTTGGTGCAGAAGAAAAGGATCCTTACAGAGACTCTTCAATAAGGGCCGCAGGTAACAGTGTTTTGCCCTCCCCTGCTGGGGAGCATTACAGCTCACATGTACCCAAAGTGGAATGCCATGGTTATTTCCTCAAGTGAAATTAACATCAAACATTAATGATTGTTTAATGAATATTCCTGACCTTTCAGGCAGATTTCATAATTGCTTCTTTCTGGTTAGACTCATTTGATCTACAGGAGCAGCCAACAGTAGTTTACTTTCCCCTATCAAGATATCAACAAGTTTGCAGCATGGCTTTCCCAATTTCCTGCACTGGAGAGCAGCTCTAGTTATCCTAATTGCAATTCCAAAGTGAGTGGTACCTGAAAATAAATTGTTTGCTGTTCAATTTCAGAAACCACTCACTTTGGATTTGCAACTAGCACAAATAGGTCAACTCTCCAGGAAACTAGGAAGGTCACTCAGTGAAATACTTAGCATTTTGAGGAGAAAGATTGTGCATGCTAGCCCCTTAGTGTGTTCAATCCACAGCATTACAGTGAAAGACCAGAGAAAGCATAACCATTTATATGCAGCAAATTAAAGACTGACTTTAATAAATGTGCTATACTGCAGAAAGTTGTCCTATTATTCAATCATATCAATAGATAAGTAAAGTAAATCTGGGTATTTGTTACAAAATTTCAAAAACACAACATAAAATAGCGACAATAGTAAACTGCAAAAATAAGGCAAAATAAACTGCCATAGGCCAAGATTTACTGCTATGACTAGTAATTCCCTTTGAGTCCCCATTGTGCCATACTATTCCAAACCCTACCTCACATAACCCCAAAAATCCTGCTAAAAAATGTTCAACCCACCTCCTCCCTAAATGTCCCGGAGGAGCTGGACTTTGCGTCATTTCAAAGTTTAACAAATCTGGGATCTGGTGGATAAATGGTTAAAGCAAATTCCAAAGCTGGAGTCTCTATGGTGGGTGGAAAAGGATCCAGCATCCCCATCTACCACTTGTGAAGCAGTACAGTACATGCTGATGGGCCCAGTCTCACAGATTGTCCAGTCCTACCATCTGGGGCTTTACAGATTAAAAACATTACTTTGAACACCATTTTGAAGTCCAAAGTTAACCAATACACATCTGGAAGCATCTAGAAGCTCTCACTGCAGTCAGTGGAAATTGTGGGTTCTCAGCTCCTCTTGAAAATCAGGTCACGTACCAAGATGCCTAAATATGGATTTACTTGCCTAACTTCAGGCACCCAAGTTTGAAAATGTTGACCATACTCTTTTTAAAAATACAAAAGCTGAGATTCTTCTTCAGATTTATAGTCTCCACACATCAGAGGTGCCTACAGCTGCAGGTCTTGCCTCACAGAGGCCAAGGATGGATAAATCTGCAATATATAGTCTGAGGGCTAAAACTCATTCTTGGGGTAACCCCAATGATGTTACAAACCTGTGACCACAGAAACATGGACCTCCTTACTGGTACTGCCAACAGCAGAGTCAATTGGGGTGGGGAGTTTTTAGGATGTGAACTTTGCAGGGATTGAATGGAGAGCATAAATTCATTTCATACAGACAGGGAAGAGCCATCAGATGGCAATGATCTTCACTCACAAGTGGTCTGAGCTGCACTCAGAATGGGCAGCAGGAAATGAAGTTTTCTAGTATTAAAATTGATAAAAATATCAATTCATTTTAGTAATGTTTGAAACTGACTTCCAAATTGCTTACATTTCCCGCACTGCTATCTCAGGCACCAATCCAGTTCCCACTGAAGTCTAGAGAAAGGCTCCCACTGACCTCAGTGTGAGGTTTATGCAAACTTAGAAGGAATAAATGTCTTTTGAGAATGAATAGGTGCTCTTTAATTATATGTGGTGGTGAAGTTAACTTTGGAAGGTGATGCCAACTTTTTTTTAACTGTACTATTGGGCCCAATTCTGCACCCACTGAAGTCGGGGAACTTTTGCCATTGGTGTCAATGGAAGTAGGATGAGTAAATGACCAATTCTACTTTTTAAACTCACATTGAGTAGCACCTTACTCCTAGAGAAGTCCCACTGAAATCAACAGGATTGCTTCCAGAGTAAGGTGCTACTCATTGTGATTAGGGGCCTGGGGCACATGACTTATGAAGAGAGACTGAGGGAACTGGGCTTCTTTAGTCTGCAGAAGAGAAGAGTGAGGGGGGATTGATAGCAGCCTTCAAGTACCTGAAGGGGGGTTCCAAAGAGGATGGAGCTCAGCTGTTCTCAGTGGTGGCAGATGACAGAACAAGGAGCAATGGTCTCAAGTTGCAGTAGGGGTGGTCTAGGTTGGATATTAGGAAAAAGTATTTCACTAGGAGGGCGATGAAGCACTGGAATGAGTTACCTAGGGAGGTGGTGGAATCTCCATCCTTAGAGGTTTTTAAGGCCCAGCTTGACAGAGCCCTGGGATTATTTAGTTGGGGTTGGTCCTGCTTTGAGCAGGGGGTTGGACCAGATGACCTCCTGAGGTCTCTTCCAACCCTAATCTTCTATGACTCTATGATTCTATGAGTAAGAGTGGCAGAATCAGGCCTTAAGTGTGTAATGTTGATTTGTAATGGATATATACTTGCCATTTTAACTACTTGGAGAATTAGATTAGGCTGTATTAATTACATTTATCTTCATCTTTACAGCAATTTAGCATATTAATGTTGCACATGTGGCTTTCATGTTATCTGAAGTTTCACTCCCCATATAAATGGATTCTTGTATCTATTTTGCCCACTACAATACCATTAATTAGACAAGCCCTGTATAGACTTTTGGATCTCTAAAGTGTCAGAGATCTCTTAATAGCTTGTGGCAGCAGGGAGAACAAAACCTTTTAAACTTGCAGCATAATAATTGTTACAGAGTTTGCAATTTTACCTGCGCTAATATAGCATGCTATGAAGCCTGAAAGACATCTACCATATCTGGAAATCATTCTCAAAGTCTGCAGCATGTGTTAATCTCTCCATGACAGTGGCCGCATCTCCACCAAATAGGCATTCAGAACAGATCGGAGTGTGCAGGAAAGTGACAGAGCCACAAAAGTACTGGTATTATCTATGTATTTATTTAGATTGCAATAATAAAAAGATGGCTATACAAACTTCTAGGTGCCCTAAACAGAACTGATAATAGAACAAAATCTTAGAAGTGTTACACTGACAATTTCAAACAGGAACTGAGCTAGTCATCTACAAAAAGCTCTTTTCAACTCCGTCATCATTCTGGGACGCATACCTTCAGCCCTCTCCAAAACCCCTCTCAGACAGGTGTCTTGGTCAGTGTGCCTGAAAGGTCACACCAAATATAGGCTATTTTGGACCAGGGTAGGGAGCCTCACAGAGTTAAGGTCCGCATCCAAAAGGAAATGAAATGCAAAGTTGCAACCTCCTTGCCAGACACGTGTAGTAAAAAGCTGACTGAGCCACTGCAGCAATGTGATTGTCGAAGAGCAGAGGAGATCTAAAACCACCCATTTGGTGCAAACCCTAATAACTAATGGTGGACATGCTCCTTCAAGCCAAGGGACCGATATAATCTCCTCCATACCCTGCAGCTGCTTGCCCCAACCCACCACTGTCACCTCAATCAAGCCTGGAGTGAATTCAGCCCGCTCACTTGCATCCATGCCCCCCATCATCACAACTAGGCACCAGCTGAGGCACCGATCCAACTTGTCATACCCTACAAGGAATTGTTATACAATAATTCAAACCCCCTGAAGGGCCCATTTGCACTTTTTTTTTAAAGACAAAGAAAGGAAAATGAAAGAGGAAGCCAAGCATGGAAGATCCCTTCAAAATAACAATTTCTGAAATTAAAAATGTGCTTCTTTCTCCATCTGATGGAACCTCGTCATTGAATCTCAATAGCAAAGAGACATCTGAGATACCACAGTTATCTCTGAGTCAAAGCATACCGTAACACTCTGGTATTTCACATATCACTGTGTGGTAAATGTAAGCAAATGCTGACCAGTTAATGCCAGTCACGGTGCCAAGAGATTAGTGTTATAAGGGTTGATTCTTTTAATAGGCATACATCATAAGTACTAAGGCTAATATTTTGTTTACAGTCTGGATAATCTGTGAGAAGTTAATGTTTTTTTATGTAAAGGAATAGACAAACTGGGAATTTTGGGAGGTTAGGGTCCAAGAACTCAATCTCACTTCTACTGAAGGCAATGGCACAGTTTTGTCATTGACTTCAGCAGAGACAAGATGGAATCCCAAACTGGCAGGCTGTTGGGTAGTTGCTAGTCTTTGGTATAGCACTGTCCAGGTTCCTTGCTCTGAAAAATCATAGAATCTTAGGGACCTCGAGAGGTCATCTAGTACAGTCCCCTGCACTCATGTCAGGGCTAAGTATTATTTAGATCATCCCCGATAGGCATTTGTCTAACCTGCTCTTAAAAACATCCAATGACAGAGATTCCACAATCTCCCTAGGCAATTTATTCCAGTGCTTAACTACCCTGACAGGAAGATTTTTCCTAATATCCAACCTAAACCGTCCTTGCTGCAATTTAAGCCCAGTGCTTCTTGTCCAATCCTCAGAGGTTAACGAGAACAATTTTTCTCCCTTCCCTTGTAACAACCTTTTATGTACTTGAAAATTATTATGTCCACTCTCCATCTTCTCTAGACTAAACAAACCCATTTTTTTCAATCTTCCCTCATAGTTCATGCTTTTTTGACCTTTAATCATTTTTGTTGCTCTTCTCTGAACTTTCAGGAAAGATGTGGACAAATTGGAGAAATGTGGCACCCAGGACTGGACACAAATACTCCAGTTGAGGCCTAATTAGCGTGGAGTAGAGTGAAAGAATTACTTCTCATGCCTTGCTTATAACACTTCTGCTACTACACCCCAGAATGATGTTTGCTTTTTTTTTTTTTTTTTTGCAAGTGTTACACTGTTGACTCATATTTAGCTTCTGATCCACTATGACCCCCAGATCTCTTTCCGCAGTACTCCTTCCTAGGCAGTCATTTCCTATTTTGTATGTGTGCAACTGATTGTTCCTTCCTAAGTGGAGCATCCTGCATTTGTCCTTATTGAATTTCATCCTATTTAGTTCAGACCATTTCTCCAGTTTGTCCAGTTTTTGTTTGAATTTTAATCCTATCCTCCAAATCACTTGCAACGCCTCCCAGCTTGGTATCATCTGCAAACTTTATAAGCGTACTCTCTATGCCATTATCTAAACCACTGATGATGACATTTAACAGAACCTGATCCAGAACTGATCCCTGCAGGACCCCACTCGATATGTCCTTCCAGCTTGACTGATAACTAATCTCTGGAAATGGTTTTTCAACCAGTGATGCACCCACCTTATAGTAGCTCCATCTAGGTTGTATTTCCCTAGTTTTTCTGAGAAGATCATGTGAGACAGTATCAAAAGCCTTACTAAAGTCAAGATATACCACATCTACTGCTTCCCCTCATCCACAAGGCTTGTTACTCTGTCAAGGAGAGCTATTAGGTTGGTTTGACACTATTTGTTCTTGACAAATCCATGCTGTTACTTATCACCTTATTATCTTCTAGGTGTTTGCAAACTGATTGATTTATTATTTGTTCCCAGTACTGAAGTTAAACTGACTGGTTTGTACTTCCCCAGGTTGTCCTTATTTCTTTTTTTATAGTTGGCACTATATTTGCCCTTTTCCAGTCTTCTGGAATCTCTCCCATCTTCCAGGACTTTTTGAAGATAATGACTAATGTCTCAGATATCTCCTCAGTCAGGAAGAGATTATTCCTGAGTTTATCCAAAAGAGATTTGCATTGGAAAGGACTTCCTTGTAAATCACCTGGTTTCCAGATTCATTGCAAGCTCAGCACTGAGATCATGTTCGCTGAAAGGTTTGCCGAGTTCTATGCACCTTTCAAGCAAATCTGGGCCCAGTGTAGGAAGAACTTAAACTGATCCATGCTTTTCCACTGAAGTCAAGTTAAATCTGGAGATTTGCCTATTTAATGTATTCTTTCTTTATTTTGATTTATCAAAATGCTTTAAACCCCAAACAAAGCAGTATGAATGGTGGCAAACTCCAAACTAATAGGAGCAGTAGAAAATATTTGCACAGAGTCTGGAGAATTGAGGTCACCAAGTCACAGACAGATCTGCTCCTGGGTGACGTAGTTTATCTTTACCCCCTGTATTAACCTCACAGCCCTGCCTAAGGGGGGGGTGTGAATCTGGGTCTGGGCTCTGGGAGCCACTGTATTACGTGAGGGAAGCACAATCCCTCCCTGAACTACCAGGTGTGCAGGGGATGTATGCCCACTGCACAACTCCTAAGTAGGGTAAAGCATGCTGCCCAGCATCTACTCAATCCAGACCTATTGGGGTGTTGGAAACCCACAAGGTGCTAGTGGGTGTTAAGGAGAGCACAGGGACAGCAGCTGTATCTGGCCCATGCTTGGGGTGAAAGGGAGGGAAGCCTACTTGTCCTCTCCCTTTGCTCTTTGCACAAGAGAAAGACACAGTGCACTCCTGGAGGCCTGATCCAAAGCCCACAGTAGTCAATGGGAAGACTCAATGTAAATTGGGAATTGGGCACCTAACCTACTTAGGAGCTTTTGAATCCCACTAAGTGCCAATCTGCATCTTGAGGCAACTAAATACCTTTGAAAATCAGGCCCTTACTTCTTACACTAATACCCCCATTCTCTAAATAACTCCTACCGCTCTTCTGAGTTATCAATATCTCTCCAGTTGTCACAGTCTGAAAAATGGAAGACAGATAAGTTTTAATATCCTCAACATCTGGCGCCAGTAAAAGGTAAGCGAGACAGGCTGTTTGCTTGAAAAGGCATTTTTCAGGGACATGGAGCTATTCATTCCCCCAGTTACAGTGGCTTCAAAAGATTTACTGTCATAGTCAAGAGCACTGGGTCTTGACATCCTGGAAGATGCTACACAAACATGAACAGGCTTTAGTGCTTAGAAAAAGAGGACTCTGCCACCCTTATTCATACAGAGTAGTAACTTTGCAATTAGCCCCATTGGAGGCAATAGAACTAAAGGGCCTGATCCAAATCCTACTGAAATCAATGGCACTACTTGCAGAGTAGGGTGCTACTCAATATAAAGATAGATGGATCAGGCCCTTAGAAAACTAGCAAAAAGAGAATTTGAAAATGTTCTTATCTGCTATATTTGTCTGCTTTCTTTCAAGTATATTGATATGATAGAGACTTATGATGGCAATGGATTAATTATAGTACAGTGGATTAATTTATCTACTCAAAATGCTAAACAATCAAATCACTCAATTTTTCCAGCCCATTGTAAAATTTGTGTTAAAGACTTGGATTTGCAACACTGAAAGAACGTTCCCTAAGGTCAGACCTTGTGACTTCACTGGATTATAATTAGGACCATTGCCTAGCTCTAGGGTTTTGTTTTGCCATTTCTGTGCTTTATCTCTGTCAAAATAAACAGACAACATGCAGACATTGGGCCTAATTCTGCTCTCACTTGAATCATTGAAGGCAATGGAATGACATAAGTAGAAAGCCAGAGATCAGAATCAGACCCATAAACTCCGGAGTAGTATTTCAATTTGTCTTTAGGTAACTCTGGGCTGACCTTATGGACACATCTCTAGGCTGTCCTCTCTCCACACAGGGCTTCAGTTCAGTTGCTATCTCATTCTAGCCTCGCTTGGATTTATTTGTTCCTTTTCTAGTTTTTGTTGGTGATTGTAGAGATTAGACATTCCATAGAGGAGACAAATGTCTAGATCATGAAGTCCTTACTTAGCCAAAACTCTGACTGAAGTCCTGATCACAGTCCTCCCACAGCTATGCAGCCTGACCCGGCTCTGTGCCCATGGAGTGGTAAGCAACATCTCATCTTCTCTCCAGTGGGTGGAGACTGTGACTTATCCCCACATTATGTACAGATGTAGGGTCACCAGTGAGTAATGCCAGCAGGAGGTCATCATTTCTGCAATGAACCTATCTGGGGGGCGGGGTCTCCAAAGATGAATGGCTGCCGGAGTTCTGTGGCTGAAGCAAAGGGCTTCCCCTCACCAACAGGGCTGAATCAGAGCCCCCACTGGCGGTTCTGAGCTGCAGCTGTCTGCCAGCTGGGGATCCTATTAAGATGAAGAAATTCCTCAGCCTCAGATATAAAGCAGCAGAAAAGGGGAGGAAGCAGAACTCCCCAAAGACCCTCCAGACCCACAAGTAGTTTTCCTTGGAGATTAGGGGGATTTACACTGATTCCCTTGACCCCATAGTGGACTGTAAAGCTTCCCAGGTCCCTGCGTACAGAAGAGAAAGGATTTACGATCCAAAGAGTTTTAGTGGAGAGGTGGGGAGCTCATACACATGAGCAGTCATTCCAAACCCCATTCCATGGCAGCCTGACCATCCGTAGTCAAATCACTGCAGGGTTCCCCTCCAGGGGCAGAGCACCTAAATTGGCATCTAAATTTGTCCCAATAGTTGTTTAACAGAGTAAAGCTTTCAGGATTTGTCCCAATAGCTTCTGAATATGAGCCCTGAGTTCCTAGCTCCAGCATGACTTTCTACACATGTAGCTGTCAACTTACGTAACTGTTTCCATTATGCAATAGCACTAAGTGAGCTAAATGGACATCTTAATTCAGGCAATTTAGCAGTGAATGTATTTAAAAAAAAAAAAAAAGCACAGCCAACCAAACGTTGATGAGCACATCTTTTAGAAGGCAGCTCGTCTGCTGACTGGACAGGTTCAACTCAGCAGAAAAATACAGCAGTCTAATTGGATTACAAATGGAGAATGATTTGAAGAAATTAAAAATCATTTGGAGCATATATTACAGCACTAATCCCATTGCATAAGCCATGTCAGACATCCTGGTTTTGGAGCATAGCGCTGAGTACACCAGTCATCCCCATCATTGACTACTGAAAAGAGACATCAAATGGAACTTGTTCAGAGACGCTTCCTGTCATAAATATAAAGGGAAGGGTAAACCCCTTTGAAATCCCTCCTGGCCAGGGGAAAGCTCCTCTCACCAGTAAAGGGTTAAGAAGCTAAAGGTAACCTCGCTGGCACCTGACCAAAATGACCAATGAGGAGACAAGATACTTTCAAAAGCTGGGAGGAGGGAGAGAAACAAAGGGTCTGTGTCTGTCTGTAGTCGTCTTGGCCAGGGACAGAACAGGAATGGAGTCTTAGAACTTTTAGTAAGTAATCTAGCTAGGTATGTGTTAGATTATGATTTCTTTAAATGGCTGAGAAAAGAATTGTGCTGAATAGAATAACTATTTCTGTCTGTGTATCTTTTTTGTAACTTAAGGTTTTGCCTAGAGGGGTTCTCTATGTTTTTGAATCTAATTACCCTGTAAGATATCTACCATCCTGATTTTACAGGGGGGATTTCTTTATTTCTATTTACTTCTATTTTTTATTAAAAGTCTTCTTGTAAAACACTGAATGCTTTTTCATTGTTCTCAGATCCAAGGGTTTGGGTCTGTGGTCACCTATGCAAATTGGTGAGGCTTTTTATCCAACATTTCCCAGGAAAGGGGGGGTGCAAGTGTTGGGAGGATTGTTCATTGTTCTTAAGATCCAAGGGTCTGGGTCTGTAGTCACCTAGGCAAATTGGTGAGGCTTTTTACCAAACCTTGCCCAGGAAGTGGGGTGCAAGGTTTTGGGAAGTATTTTGGGGGGAAGGACGCGTCCAAACAGCTCTTCCCCAGTAACCAGTATTAGTTTGGTGGTGGTAGCGGCCAGTCCAAGGATAACGGATGTAATATTTTGTACCTTGGGGAAGTTTTGACCTAAGCTGGTAAAGATAAGCTTAGGAGGTTTTTCATGCAAGTCCCCACATCTGTACCCTAGAGTTCAGAGTGGGGGAGGAATCGTGACATGGTGGCACAGTGGTGGGATTAACCTGAAATTATTTTGAGATCCAGTTGAGATTTTTTGAATTAGAAATACAGATTTTAAAAAGGAATTTTTAGGAAGTCCAGAAAGCAGCTTTGAAACTGAAAGCAGCTTGGTTTCTCTCTGCTTTGTGGCCAAGCAGAGACAAAAGGGGATTATCTTGTGAATTGCAGGTTTTCTTTGCCTGGAGGCAGGGTACTTAACTCCTGCAGGGAAATTCACAGTCTTCCAACCCAGAGGTTTTTTTTTTTTTCTTTTCTTCCTAAAAGTAAATAGGGGGTGTGTGCTCTACCCATTTGCCTGGAGACAAAAGTGGCAGGGTTTTTTTTAGGATTTTGATTTTTTTTTGTTTTACAAGGAGCACAGGTTTGAAAAGAAATTTTTTTTTCTTTGGGCTGGGTAAGCAGGTTTCCAAGTAGTTGGAGGTTTTTTGCTTTAATTTGGGCCCAGAGCAGAGACAAGGGAATTGTCTTTTTCTGTAGGCTGACAATCACTATCAGAGAATAGGTATTCTATTCCAGCACAGCAAAATTTTACAGCCAAGTTTTGTTTGTTTATTTCTAAACCTCGGGTGTAAAGTTAGTTAAAAACAGAGAGGTTAGAATGGCCAAATCCTCGGCTCGACTACAGCTGGAATTAGCCAAATTTCAGGCTGAGGAAAAACAAAGGGAACATGAAAGACAGATAGAACTCATGCGGCTGGAGAAGGAGGTACAGGAGGCTGCCCACAAGAGGGAAATGGAGGCAAGGAAGCATGTGGAGGAGATGGAGAGGATAAAGGCCCAGCAGAATATACCAACAAACCCTAGCAATCCTTCTCCAGGTACCACTTCCCATCCC
Organism: Lepidochelys kempii; assembly: GCF_965140285.1. Taxonomy (NCBI): domain Eukaryota; kingdom Metazoa; phylum Chordata; order Testudines; family Cheloniidae; genus Lepidochelys; species Lepidochelys kempii. The sequence goes on along the minus strand of NC_136382.1, from coordinate 142,407,934 downwards.
AGAAAGTTCCCCACCTACAAGGCAGGTGATGATACTGAGGCCTTCTTAGAAAACTTCGAAAGGGCCTGCCTTGGGTACAACATCTCTACTGACCAATACATGGTAGAGCTGAGGCCGCAGCTCAGTGGACCCTTAGCTGAGGTGGCAGCTGAAATGCCTAAAGAACATATGAACAAGTATGAACTGTTTAAATCCAAGGCGAGAGTCAGAATGGGGATAACACCCGAGCAGTCTCGTCGGAGGTTCCGAGCCCTAAGGTGGAAACCAGACATGTCATTTACCCGACATGCCTACCACATTGTGAAACATTGGGATGCCTGGATATCAGGAGCAAGTGTTGAATCTCCAGTAAATTTGCCCTTCCTAATGCAAATGGAACAATTCTTAGAGGGTGTTCCTGAGGAAATAGAAAGATACATCCTAGATGGGAAACCCAAAACTGTAATTGAGGCAGGAGAGATTGGAGCCAGATGGGTGGAGGTGGCAGAGAAGAAGAAAACTGGTCGCAGTTGGAGCGGAGACAAGAAGGGACCACCCCAGACCACACCCTATTACCGGGGGCCGCCCAAAGCCCCACCTACCTCCCAAAGAACCCTCCAGACCCCTTATCGTCCCACCACCCCGTTCTCCAGCAACCCACCTCGCCCCGGTGACCCGTCAGCTGGACGATGTTTTAAATGTAACGAGCTGGGGCATGTAAAGGCCAACTGCCCCAAGAACCCCAACAGATTACAGTTCATTGCACCGGAATCACACCAGAGGTCCACAGGCCCAGATACCTCCCAGATACCCTTGGAGCGGAGGGAAACTGTGAGTGTGGGCGGGAAGAAGGTCACCGCGTGGAGGGACACCGGAGCACAAGTGTCAGCTATCCATGCTTCCTTAGTGGACCCCAATTTAATCAACCCAGAGATCCAAGTGACGATTCAACCCTTCAAGTCCAACTCTTTCAATTTGCCTACAGCCAAGTTGCCTGTCCAGTACAAGGGCTGGTCAGGAATGTGGACTTTTGCAGTCTATGATGATTATCCCATCCCCATGCTGTTGGGGGAAGACTTGGCCAATCACGTGAAGCAGGCCAAGAGGGTGGGAACGGTCACCCGCAGCCAGGCTAAACAAGCCGTGGGGCCTAGCTCTGTTCCGGAAACTTCTATCAGGGCCCGGTCAGAGGTGATGGACCCGGACCCCAGGCCAATGTCTGCAACAGCAGTAGTGGATCCAGTCCCAGAGACCCAGACGGAACCAGTCCCAGAACCGGAACCAGCCAAACAACCAACACCAGACCCCGTGCCAGCACTGAATCCAGTACTTGCAACCTCAACACCAGAGGGCCCCACCGAACCTGAACTGGCAGCAGCCGATAACCCTACACAAGAGGCTCAGCCGGAGCCTGAATCCCAACATAGTGCACCAGCGGAGAGCGGTTCACAGTCAACAGAAACAGCTCCATCCCCTATATCGCTTCCAGAGGGACCAAGCCTATGTCCCCAATCCAATGAGGAACTGATGTCTCCAGCATCAAGGGAACAGTTCCAGACCGAACAGGAAGCAGATGAAAGCCTCCAGAGAGTGTGGACGGCGGCACGGAGCAACCCACCGCCTCTCAGCTCTTCTAATCGATCCAGGTTTGTGGTAGAAAGAGGACTTTTATACAAGGAAACTCTTTCTGGGGGACACCAGGAAGACTGGCATCCTCAGAGACAGTTGGTAGTTTCAACTAAATACCGGGCCAAGCTCTTGAGCTTAGCCCATGATCACCCTAGTGGCCATGCTGGGGTGAACAGGACCAAAGACCGTTGGGGGGGTCATTCCACTGGGAGGGAATCGGCAAGGATGTTTCTACCTATGTCCAGTCTTGTGAGGTGTGCCAAAGAGTGGGAAAACCCCAAGACCAGGTCAAAGCTCCTCTCCAGCCACTCCCCATCATTGAAGTTCCATTTCAGTGAGTAGCTGTGGATATTCTGGGTCCTTTTCCGAAAAAGACACCCAGAGGAAAGCAGTACATACTGACTTTCATGGATTTTGCCACCCGATGGCCGGAAGCAGTAGCTCTAAGCAACACCAGGGCTAAAAGTGTGTGCCAGGCACTAGCTGACATTTTTGCCAGGGTAGGTTGGCCCTCCGACATCCTCACAGATGCAGGGACTAATTTCCTGGCAGGAACTATGAAAAACCTTTGGGAAGCTCATGGGGTAAATCACTTGGTTGCCACTCCTTACCATCATCAAACAAATGGCATGGTGGAGAAGTTTAATGGAACTTTGGGGGCCATGATACGTAAATTCATAAATGAGCACTCCAATGATTGGGACCTAGTATTGCAGCAGTTGCTCTTTGCCTACAGAGCTGTACCACATCCCAGTTTAGGGTTTTCCCCATTTGAACTTGTATATGGCCGTGAGGTTAAGGGGCCATTGCAGTTGGTGAAGCAGCAATGGGAGGGATTTACACCTTCTCCAGGAACTAACATTCTGGACTTTGTAACCAACCTACAAAACACCCTCCGAACCTCTTTAGCCCTTGCTAGAGAAAACTTACAGGATGCTCAAAAAGAGCAAAAAGCCTGGTATGATAAACATGCCAAAGAGCGTTCCTTCAAAGTAGGAGACCAGGTCATGGTCTTAAAGGCGCTCCAGGCCCATAAAATGGAAGCATCGTGGGAAGGGCCATTCACGGTCCAGGAGCGCCTGGGAGCTGTTAATTATCTCATAGCATTCCCCACCTCCAACCGGAAGCCTAAGGTGTACCATATTAATTCTCTAAAGCCCTTTTATTCCAGAGAATTAAAGGTTTGTCAGTTTACAGCCCAGGGAGGAGACGACGCTGAGTGGCCCAAAGGTGTCTACTACGAAGGGAAATGTGGTGGTGGTGTGGAAGAGGTGAACCTCTCCATGACCCTTGGGCGTATGCAGCGACAGCAGATCCAGGAGCTGTACACTAGCTACGCGCCAACGTTCTCAGCCACCCCAGGACTGACTGAACGGGCATACCACTCCATTGACACAGGTAATGCTCACCCAATTAGGGTTCAACCTTACCAGGTATCTCCTCAAGCTAAAACTGCTATAGAACGGGAGATCCAGGATATGTTACAGATGGGTGTAATCCGCCCCTCTGAAAGTGCATGGGCATCTCCAGTGGTTCTAGTTCCCAAACCAGATGGGGAAATACGTTTTTGCGTGGACTACCGTAAGCTAAATGCTGTAACTCGCCCAGACAACTATCCAATGCCACGCACTGATGAACTATTAGAGAAACTGGGACGGGCCCAGTTCATCTCTACCTTGGACTTAACCAAGGGGTACTGGCAGGTACCGCTAGATGAATCTGCCAAGGAAAGGTCAGCCTTCATCACACATCTCGGGCTGTATGAATTTAATGTACTCCCTTTCGGGCTGCGAAATGCACCCGCCACTTTCCAAAGACTTGTAGATGGTCTCCTAGCGGGATTAGGAGAATATGCAGTCGCCTACCTTGACGATGTGGCCATATTTTCGGATTCCTGGGCAGACCACCTGGAACATCTACAAAAAGTCCTTGAGCGCATAAGGGAGGCAGGACTAACTGTTAAGGCTAAGAAGTGTCAAATAGGCCTAAACAGAGTGACTTACCTTGGACACCAGGTGGGTCAAGGAACTATCAGCCCCCTACAGGCCAAAGTGGATGCTATCCAAAAGTGGCCTGTCCCAAAGTCAAAGAAACAGGTTCAATCCTTCTTAGGCTTGGCCGGTTATTACAGACGATTTGTACCGCACTACAGCCAAATCGCTGCCCCACTGACAGACCTAACCAAAAAGAAACAGCCAAATGCTGTTCAGTGGACCGGAAAGTGTCAGAAGGCCTTTAACAAGCTTAAAGCGACACTCATGTCTGACCCTGTACTAAGGGCCCCAGACTTTGACAAACCGTTCCTAGTAACCACAGATGCATCCGAGTGTGGTGTGGGAGCAGTTTTAATGCAGAAAGGACCTGATCAAGAATTCCACCCTGTAGTGTTTCTCAGCAAAAAACTGTCTGAGAGGGAAAGCAACTGGTCAGTCACTGAAAAAGAATGTTATGCCATTGTCTACGCTCTGGAAAAGCTACGCCCATATGTTTGGGGACGGCGTTTCCACCTGCAAACCGACCATGCTGCACTAAAGTGGCTTCACACCGTCAAAGAAACTAACAAAAAACTTCTTCGGTGGAGTTTAGCTCTCCAAGATTTTGATTTCGACATCCAACACATCTCAGGAGCTTCTAACAAAGTGGCTGATGCACTCTCCCGTGAAAGTTTCCCAGAATCAACTGGTTAAAATCGTCCTTGAGATGTGGAAAATATTGTTAGTCTTTATGTACTTGGTAGTATATTTAGAGATGCATGTGTCTTATTAACTCTGTTTTCCTAGAGCTCCAGGAAGAAATCCCAGCCAGTGTTTCACCCTAGCTGAGATTTGGGGGGCGTGTCATAAATATAAAGGGAAGGGTAAACCCCTTTGAAATCCCTCCTGGCCAGGGGAAAGCTCCTCTCACCAGTAAAGGGTTAAGAAGCTAAAGGTAACCTCGCTGGCACCTGACCAAAATGACCAATGAGGAGACAAGATACTTTCAAAAGCTGGGAGGAGGGAGAGAAACAAAGGGTCTGTGTCTGTCTGTAGTCGTCTTGGCCAGGGACAGAACAGGAATGGAGTCTTAGAACTTTTAGTAAGTAATCTAGCTAGGTATGTGTTAGATTATGATTTCTTTAAATGGCTGAGAAAAGAATTGTGCTGAATAGAATAACTATTTCTGTCTGTGTATCTTTTTTGTAACTTAAGGTTTTGCCTAGAGGGGTTCTCTATGTTTTTGAATCTAATTACCCTGTAAGATATCTACCATCCTGATTTTACAGGGGGGATTTCTTTATTTCTATTTACTTCTATTTTTTATTAAAAGTCTTCTTGTAAAACACTGAATGCTTTTTCATTGTTCTCAGATCCAAGGGTTTGGGTCTGTGGTCACCTATGCAAATTGGTGAGGCTTTTTATCCAACATTTCCCAGGAAAGGGGGGGTGCAAGTGTTGGGAGGATTGTTCATTGTTCTTAAGATCCAAGGGTCTGGGTCTGTAGTCACCTAGGCAAATTGGTGAGGCTTTTTACCAAACCTTGCCCAGGAAGTGGGGTGCAAGGTTTTGGGAAGTATTTTGGGGGGAAGGACGCATCCAAACAGCTCTTCCCCAGTAACCAGTATTAGTTTGGTGGTGGTAGCGGCCAGTCCAAGGATAACGGATGTAATATTTTGTACCTTGGGGAAGTTTTGACCTAAGCTGGTAAAGATAAGCTTAGGAGGTTTTTCATGCAGGTCCCCACATCTGTACCCTAGAGTTCAGAGTGGGGGAGGAACCGTGACACTTCCCATACTAGCATTAGGGGGAGCTTGGGAGTGGTTACCACCAGGTAATTACATCTCCGCAAGGACAAAGCTTAGTGCACAGAAATCAGGTTACACAGACTTGGTAAGTCCTTCATGTCCCATTGCATAGGTCATTGTTTTTTTTTTAAAATGATTTCATATACTTGCTTTAGTTTTCTGTCCAATTAATTCTGTGGAATTTCAAGTTCTCAAACAGACATGGAGTAAATAAATCAACAGCTAATGGACTTGTCTGAGAGTTCAAGCCATTGTAGCATCGTTACTCATTTTCAGTAGTTCATGTTTAGTTATTTGTTTCAGTTGATGTCTGATGTTTACTACAATGTACAGTAGGTGGCTTAATATCTCTGTTTTCTTTTGAAAGCCTCCACTGTAATAACAACAATGAAGCAATGGAGTAACAAGGGCCCAAATTCTGTCGTGATTTACAACACGTGCATCGGCTTTGAAGGTCTGGAGGTGCACGTGGTGTAACTTAGAGGAGAATTTCAACCAAGCCCTTTTAATTAACCCTTTATTTGTCATAAATAAGGAAGACCTTTATTTTGGTTTTCGAGTATTTTTGTTGCAAATGTAACTTCTGGAACTCCCAGTTAGCCATCAAACCTAGAACTAGGACCACCAGCTTAGAAATGGAAAGCATCACATCCCACTGCTAATCCAGACTCCTTCTAAAGAACATCTACTAATTTTTATGTTCAGCAGTGACATTTTGGCTAGCTTGTCTGAACATTACACACTAATGAGCCAAGCACAGCCTAATGCTTAAAACTGTAACACAAGATTTTGATCTCTTACCATTGTGATAGGTGGCATTAAATCAGTTATCACAGCAGCTAATGTCATTTTATAATCACGCCTGGCAGACATGGAAGAAAACACAAGGTGAGAAGACCCCACTCCCCCTGCAGCCCATTTACAGGGGATAGTGTGGCATAAATTGGGCTTTTAAGTTCCATATCAGGCTGGGGGAGGATTCCTCCAGGGCTGGCAGTGAAGAGACAGCTGTACGGCTGCTTCCCATGGACCCTTCACAAGCCCTGGCGTAGGCAACATGCAGGGGGGGGGTGTGTGTGCGCGCGCAAGGGGCATGCTCGTGGAGTTTCCAGGCAGCATTATGGCCCATTGGGCAGCCTGAAAAGGCTGCTGTTAGGCATGTTCCCAGGGCTGTCCAATTAACACTAGGGCCTTGGAGCAGCCCAGGAGGAGGAGGGAGCAAAGGTGGCTTACACCTACCTTGCGCCCCTCTCCCTCCAGGACTAGGAGTTCTGTGCTGTGCTTGTTAAAAAGTGCCACACAGATTCTCACCCATAGTGTTTTCCTGGGGATGCCCCTGTTTGGAAGAATTCTAGAATTAAGATTACAGATAGTATGGAATAACTGGGATTAAATAGGATTCTAATATATTTTTAAGAACAGGTTAGGGAAACAGCTGTAAAGGATGTTCTAAGTTTACTTGGTCCTGCTTCAGCAAAGGGGGCTGGACTTGATTTCTCAAGGTCTCTTCCAACCCAACATTTCTATGACTCTGTGTGAAACCACTCTGTCTGGAAGAAGATTATGAAAACATCTGAGGAATCCCAACAGGAATTTGGGACAGTGGAAACAACATTCTGAAGAGACTGCAACCGACTTCCTCATATCTCATTTTTGAAGTCACGTAATAAAGAAAAAGTAGCACCGAAGTAAATTAGAGCGAAAGGAAAGAATGTGGAGGTGCTTTCATTCAGTTGTCTTTTATTAATCAATGTGAACGTTTAAAGATGGTAAGATCTGTGTAGGGAATGTGTCTGATCCATGTTCTGTAAAGCTAAGTGTAAACTAGCAGTGCTACCATATCTGTTCTCTATGTAGTAATTAATAAAACAGGTGAAATACAGAGCATGTAGACAATATGGAAAGGTGCTTTGAGGATTAATGTAAAAAGACTACAGCAAAGAAGATGACGTGACAAAAAGCCTGAGATTGTTTTTAAGGGTCCTATCCCACAGTCTGAACAAATGTAAACTCCATTAGTGTCAATGAGAGTTTTGCCTAAGAAACGGTGACAGGAGCTAGCCAACAATTACAATATTTTACACAGAGATGGCTTGATTTCATGCAGGATCCAATAAAAGTAGAGCTGGACAAAATGATCATTTCCTGCAGAGCACAAGTATGGCTCTTATTCAGCCAACTGAACTGAGTATTTCTGTCTGAGATTTGTGCTATAGTATATCTGGTGTGTTGCTGATAGCAGGCTCTGCTAGGAGCATATGCTCCGCACTCCTTTAGCTCTGCCTAGCTTAACCTTTGCTGGTTAGGGGGAAGCATTTGATCCACCTGAGGCAGGACACACTCCCCCCTCCTCCCAAACACATGGGCACAGAAAACTTCTCTTTCTCCTCTTAAGACCTTGGAGGAGCAGGACAAAGATCCCTCAATACTCCCCTACCTGGACCTATATGTAGGAAGTAGAGTGAAGTTCTAGTGCCATTTTCCCAGGCCCCAGCTCTCCTCATGAGGATCAGGGGGAACGTCCAGACCTTTGTATATTTAAATACAGGAAATGCCTGAGTATGAACATAACGGCCCATCACTATGAAAAAGGGAGCCGTGACAAGGCGGTGGCCGTTTGATTCTTAATGCGTGTTATGAGGTTAACCAAGGATAAAATTCTTTTGCATTCAGGTATTGCAAATGCTGAGTAAAGTGATGAGGGTGGCATATCACAATGAATGTCAGCAGAGTATTATTTGATTCGAAGAAACCCAATTTCTTTTGGGTTAAGACTACAAATTGTCAATAAATGGTACAAGCTGGCTTTTGGCACAAAGAGTGGTACTGCCTAACTGTATAGCTTTAAAAGGGAATTTATGTGAAGAATAGCTTCAGTTACTGGCACAAGTCAAGGGTAATAGGGAGATAATAGGTAGAAGAGAACACAGAATTCACCTTTTTGATTAAATATGGGCCATAGAATAAGATTTGAATGGGAAAGATGGGATTTTTATATTTCTGGGAGAAGAGTAAAGATGAACTAATAAAGCTCTTCCCAGTAATATTTACTGTACAGTATATACTTATATGTGTTGTGTTAATAACTCAAAATTATTAATAAACGCATGTGTGTTCTGCATTGGGATAAATAGGTTTTAGGGTAGAGGGATGAAATAGATGTGTAGTTCCAAGTCTGAATGATTTTCTCATATCCAAATTATTATTGTTATGGCTGACATCAGCAGGTGGCACGAGTACACGCAGGCTTCTGAGTTCTCCGTGTGTAAGCTAATGTTCAGTCTTGGGAAGACATGTTGTTGTTAGGTTTTGGTTGTACAACATTCTGGGGAACAGGGAGCACCGTGAACCACCGATGAATTTGCTATTTGTCTTGGTCACTGATTAGAATAATTTTTTGATGCAGTGTTGCTCTTTGGGAATTAAGATATTAGTTTTCAGCTGGGATTCCTGAAAGAATCTGCTACTGCTCAGCAGAGGAGCAACACTGGTATCCAGATACACGTGGCAGAAGTAAGGGCAACATTATATATAAATCTACATACGATACAATTAAACCAGAGCATACGATATATCATTTATATCTGATAGAAATAAGGCCAGTGGAACTTGCTGGTTGGTTTCAAAGGCTATTCTCTATTTTGCATACACGTGACAAAATAATGTGAATACAGACACTTCAAAATCATGTTTTATTCACCAATGTAAATATTTCCCTAATTAGATGAGCAGGCTTGTAAAATTATTTTGTGGTATTGTGTTTGCAGGAGCCAGAGATTACATGCTCACTTCCATGATATTTCCTTGCTTTCACCGACTCACAACTTTGTAAAAAAAATCTTTGGGGCTAAAATTTTCCATGCTTAATCGCAATCATTTCCAAGAAAGGCTGAGAAATCCTTTTCAATCCATTTGAAAATCTATTAAATGCATTCTCAGTAGACCCAAGTCCTAATGAAGCTCTATCCCTTTCATGACATCCCACAGAGGACTCTGACAATGACAGGTATGCTCTACCTGGCCTAGCCAGGCCCCTACTGGGAACATGGATGGCAGCTGCTGGAAAATTTTGCATAAGGGAAGCTATAAATGTCTCATTCAAATACGCACAAAAGAACAAAGCAGCTGAAGCATTCCAGTGACCCTGTTTCTGTTGACTTACAGTGGTGGGTGCCTGCCATACTGAGCTGAATAGAAACATGATTTGAAAGGATGTTGTATCTGTGAGGGGACGTAGATGACCTTAGCAGGTGTTTCCAGGTGAAGGACTCAACAGAACTTCAATAAAGTGTAGCACAGAACTAACACAAGCCATTTCAGAGGCAGTTCTGCAGAGTCTAGAATAAAGGTCTCTTGATTATAGCACCATTAAACACCACATAAACATCCGAAGTGCTAGCAATCACTCACTGAGGAGAAGCGAGGGGAGGAGATATTGCCAGTTCAACAGGCTTATTTTGGATTCCAAGATCCCAAAGTTCTTACCAAGAGAACAGCCTAGCTTTTACTGCAAACCAACCACTCAGGGTATGAAGCCTCAAATCCAGGTGAGGAATACAAATACCAGGACATTCAGAATTTCTCTGGAGCACATAGGGCCCACGCCTCTAATATTCTTTAGCCACCAACAGATTCTGTTTTACCGACATGTGCTTTCTCGGTCAAAACTTGTCCATCTAAGAAGTACCACTGAAGTCAGTGGGACCAATTCTCCTCTAACTTGCCCCTGTTTTACACTACTGACTGCAGTGGAATTACTCCCAACTTATATTAGTATAAGTGAGAGGACAGTTATGTCCAGTGGGCCTACATACACGAATAATGCAAACAGTATTCAGCTCCGTGTCTAGATCAACTTGGAAGGGATTCTGACTGATTGAATCAGAAAGCCGAGCAGTCTCAGGTTCTCTCTTTTTTTTTTTTTGCAGAACATCCAGTTATTTCTCACTTCACAGCACTCTACTGGAAATGCTATCTCTGCAAACAGCTCTCTTTTTCCATCCACTATATGCTAACTGGGTAGCGAAGGGCAATTCTGTATTTGTGTCCTTCTGCACAGGCTTGCAGCTAGAAAGCACATTACAGAAAACATCACTGTTACAACAGACTAGGAGCATATTTCCAGTGCCAAGGACCTATAAACACAGCAGATTCTGCTACACTGCTAATGTCAGTGGGTTGATATGAAAATGTATGTTCAGTATTCAAAAGGTGGTTTCAAGGAACTCAGGCCCTGTCTCTATAATAAGGGCATGGCGTTATTGACAGTGAGTATAAAAAATATCTCCCCTTACCCATCTTCCTTCAAGCAGTGTTGAAAACAGTGTCCCTAAGTGCTGACAGAGTCAGTCAAGTTCAACACCCATCATAGGAAAGTGCTGTAGTGTAAGCTATTATTCACTGTCTGTCTGTTGTGTGTCCCTCACTGAGCCCAATTCATAAATGATACGAATCCCAACTACAGGACTTTGTCCTTTGGCTCAAACTAGAGCAGCTCATGAGTATGGTTCTACAGATCCCTAGTTCAATCCTGGTTACATCCAAGATAGCAGATATCACCTACCACAGCTTAGCAATGTTGAACTCAGTTAACCCTGTCTATGCTAGTGGGACAAACATTTTCAGCAGTACTGAAGGAAGATACAAGGGATAGACATTTTGACACCAATTGACATACTCTTCGACATTGATGGATAGCGTCTTTGTTTACATAACTATATATACTAGGGAAAACAGTGTTGATCTTAGACAGAAACCTCAAGACCTCAAGCCCCATCTACTCTTCAAAACTGACTACATTTGGCAATCATATAAGAAAACAAGATAACAGCCTGGTCAGATAATGCTGTTTTGTTAATGGGGTGGAAGGGACAAAACATATTTATGGAATCTGTAATGCTGGTAAACCAAGCGCCAGTTCTGAGCAAGGTCAAAGGCATTAGCTAAGAACAGACAAATTCATAGCTGCAAACCAAACCAGCTCACCTGCATGTTAGTATTGTTCAAGACAGGGTTAGTCTTATAAGAATGTATTTAGCATTTAGACTGTATGGAATGCTTGTAAACTGCTGCAGGCATTAATCTCACTCCTAATGTCTGTATTCCATGCTATAAGGAAATATACAAGTTTTACTTTATAGCTTTGAAAATGTTTGCTCTGAACTTGTGAACCCAGGCACAGGAATTGTCCCCCCGTGCCCATTAAGGAGGACTATCAAGATTAAATGGGCCTGAAGGAACATCACAATACAAAGGATTGGTGAATGGCCCTATCACACCCTGGAAATGCTACATGCAAGGGAGCTTGTCTCAGGGACTGGAAGTAACCTGAATATTTTATTTATAATATTCCAATTGTCACTAAGACCAGCTTGCCTGGGTGGCAAGATAATTGGAGAGCCTAAGGAGACTGTCTGTGGCTCCATGGTAGAACTGTTATAATGATCCAGGAGTTCACATCTGAGGAAAGGAGTTCACTTTTAAAAATTAGGTTAATAATAAGTTCAGTTTTGTGGCATAAAAGGGGCCTGATTTTGTTTAGTATTTTACAAGTTGGTTGATTTTTACCAAACTGCATACCTCTAAAAAGTCTGTGTGCTCTTTAAAAAAACCCACTGCACATCTGTTTGCTTGTGTTTAGGTCTTCAGGCAACCAATAAACACAAAACTTTGATAATTTAGAAAGGAAGTCAACGGGGTTGTTTTTGTTACCTTCTTTTCAAATATATTACAAAAATATGAAGGAGTTTTATTAAAGTTTAGAAGGAGATGACATCTTTGCATTAGCACTGTAGTTCCAATGCTCTTAAGACAATTAGATATAGTGGGCCCAATTCGTCTCTCATTTGCCCCTGTGTAGTTCTCTTGACTTCATTGGTTTTATTCCTGGTTTACAGTGTGAGGAAAAACAGGTGCAAATGTTGGCCTTAAAGATAAAGGGAAAATTCCCACCAGCAGTGTAAATCCAGAGTAATTTCACCAAGTGCAGTGGGGCTTAGACAGATTTAGACTGGCATAACGGAAAGCAGAATTTGGCAGAAAGGCTTTATTCTCCTCTCACGTATACAAAAATAACCCGGGGGTAATTCTGTTGAAGTCAATGGACTTTATATTCATATTATAAAACTACGTATAAGAGGAGACTCAGGTCTACAGCATTTCTTATAAAACAGCTTCCCTGTGAAACAACACTGATACCTCACGTTCTCATCAGGAAGATCCTAATATCCACAAAATGTAACTGAAGAGGTTTTTTTTAAAAAAAAAAAGGGTTAGAAATACCCATCACGTACATCTCTGACTTTGGAGAAGAAAATCATATAGTTGTTCTTGAGCCACTTCAATAAAAAGGGTTCTCATAAACTAAGAAGAAAGTTGATGGTTGATACTTCAATCCCTACTCACGTGATTTTGAGCCCAGAATCACACTGCCGTTTTTCCAATGGGACCTTGGTAGGTATAAATGCTTACAGCTTCGTTTTCACTGGCTGATGATCAGGCTCTACATTTCTAACTTTCCAATGTGTCCCATTGTGACACACTGTACCTCAAAAGAACACTCTCTAACCCCCATATTCATAATTCATATATGGTTGTGATACTTCACACACTGCATACTGTGTAAGAAATCACTTGAAAGGCCATGATCTGCTGAAACTGTTGTTCAGCCCAAATATGTATATCATTAGTGTGCATGAAGTTATGAGATTTTGCTGTATGGTTGTTACTGAAACATGCTGTAAATTTGCTAGGGACATACAAAGAAGGCAATACACTCCCAGGAGGGTGTTTAATGTCCATGAATCAGCAGGGAAGCCGTAATCAAGGGATTTACAATTCAATGACAATTGCACAATCACCACACAATGGGGATTGCTAAACCCAGTCTCTCAGCACAGCCCACCAGGACATGTCTGGGCAAGTGTCTTCTAGGCACGTGGACTAAGGACATAAAATAGGGGACAGTGGCATCATGCTTTTGCCTTTCTCCTCTCCACCCTATGCTGGAAGCAAAAGAATAAAGACGCTGAGAAGACGAAACCTTCAACTGAGGAGACTGGTCCAGGTTTAAGAGGGAAACCTGTGTATTATGAACTGTAACATATAGTGGAGTGAGAAAATTGCTTGATCTAAATACTGCCTAGTGTAATAAGGTTTAAGATGAAGATTGTGTGCTTATCTTTTATTTTCTTTGTTAACAATCTTTGACATTTTATGTTTTATGATCAGTGGGCTTGAAGCCCGAAGCCCACTGAAGTCAATAAAAAGACGCCTATTGACTTCAGTGGGCTTCCAGCCAAGCCCTATGAGAACTTTAGCATTCATTTCAGAAAGAAAGGGACCTCTAAAACTGTAACTAATTGATTAAGGAGATAAACTGGATAACAAAAGTTAAAACACCAGAGAAGGGGACTGGACATTCCAAGTAATTGCAAAGGTGGGTTTTCTGAGGAAGGTGCCAACTGATACAGTGAAACCAGAAGAGTTTCTTTAGCATATTGAATCTTAACATATAAATAGACAGCCCATTTTCAGACTCTCACAAATGAGAGTTCTGAAAGACTTTCTAGACCATATAGATTTGTGTAGTGCCAGCAGTGTGATACTGTAAATGCTTTACAGACATGGATGAAGATAAAGGACCCGAATGGAACTATTTCCACTGACACCTGCTGAAGATCTGGTCCAAGGATCCTGCCCTCAAAATCTGTCCCCCACCAATTCACCATTATTTCATACAGTATATTTACCAGTTGTATGTCCAGCCTACTTATACATTATTCTGCTGATGGGGTTTTCACCACATCCCTTGGGAAATTATTCCACTAACAGGCTTCTCCTTCAGCAAATGTTTCAGTGTAATTTTCCCTTTGTTTATTTTCATTCCATTACTCCAACTTAAATATATCCCCTTGTGTCACCATAAATAAATTCCTCTCTTCCCTATGTATTTACAACAAAGCTTTATTTCTTTTAATCAGTCCTAATAAATAGGTCAGTCCCTCAAGACCTTTAACAATACTTACTGCTCTCCCCTGAATTCCCTCCAGTTTGCCAACCTCCTTCTGGAACAGAGGTGCCCAGAACTGAACCCAATATTTTAGGGAGTATGTAGTTATGCTACGTAGAGAGGAATTCTTCTCTCTTTTGTCTGCAATGGGATGCCTCTGAATTGTCTGCCCAAAATCACATTCTTTGTTTTTTTGGTGGTGGGAGGGAATGGAAATTAATTTCAGTAACGATATCTGATCCTTTTTCATTTGAATGCAAACATTTAAAAGGTATTGGTCCTAAAAAACAAATTGAACTAAGCCTCAGAAAAACGACTGCACATTTTAGATAGTTTGCTACCACTAATGGCATCTATCTTTTCCATGAACATGACTTTTTAAAATTTGTTCAATTATACATGAAATGAATTATTATCTCATTTGCATAAGAGAAAAATCTATTAATGCTTAATTGAGCCTGAACCAGTTGTGAAACAGGTGAGAATGTATGGGTGGATACCCTGATTGAAGTGCTATTAATGTTCCAGATAGCATTTTAATGAATTAAGCGCAAATTCATTTGTATGCAAAATCACTGTTACTGCCTAATTGAGCCTCAATCAAGTTATATTTGAGCAATAATTGCACATTGTTGGCTCACTTGTGCAATGGTGGCTATGTGCACGTTGGCCCTGGACCAACCTAGAATCCTTCCCTGATACAGCTGCATACTTCTGCTGGGAAGGAGTATTTAAATGTAATTATTAATTCACATTAAGTATGACTGTAAACCATGAACACTTAGCTTCTAATTTTCCTTAGTAGTCTATCATTATTTGCATATTACAGCATCTACATAAATTAATTGATTGAGTAGTTCTATACAGAATAGAAAGAGCTAGATTGTGGGTCTGATTCTTCTCCCATATGTGCTTTGGGTGTAAACTCGGAGTTATAATATTAATGCCAATTGAGTTATGCAATAAAATTGGTGGACTAGGGAATCAGGCCCAGTGAATATGGCAGCTTATATATGCTGTGTTGGCTTTATGATGTCTGGCATCACCAATGTGAACCCCAAACCAGATAAAGTCATGCAGCCCAACTGCTGTGACTTGTAATATCACTACTGAGACTCTGAGCCAGATCCTCAATGGGTGTAAACTGGCATTGAAGTGAGTGGAGCTAAGCCAATTTATACCAACTGAGATCTGATGAAGCAGGCTGATCTTGTGGAGACGTAATTCAGACCTGGGGCGATCAAATTATCTAAATGATACAAACTGCCCTAGAGCAAGTACCCATTGCTCACCAACACTAAAATGTTGGTGGCTGGTGAAGTCAGTATTTTGTTGTTCTCCTGCTCTTGATCTATAGTTCGATTTCCTCTAATGAAGTGTGCAGGTAAGAGTTTTCCTGCATTCCGAAACTGCATATCCCCAAATCTACTACACAATGATCCTTGGCTTAAAGAAGAAAATCTGCCAGAAATTCGAGCTGGTAAAATCTTCAACCATATCTGTCATCAGTGAAAAACCCCTAAAAGTGTCTTTAATAGCCAAGCTACTCATTATCCCCACCCTGACAGTTTTGTGGTTCTCACCACTCTGTTACAATTGCTTTTGCTCTTCTTCCATTTTGCAAAACGTAAGGTCAGTGTCAGTGAGTATCACCTCAGTGAGTAGGCACCTAGGAGCAGATCCTCAGGTGATGTAAAATGGCAAAGTTCTATTGACTTCAGTTTAGACCAGCTGAGGCTTTGGACCTTAAAGTCTACCTGCCAACATCATGCAAAAGCCTTTTGTTCTGAGTGACTAAGAGTGGAAATTATTCAATATCAAGTTGACAATATCAAGTTGACAATATCAATATCAACTTGACAATATCAACTTGACAATATCAAGTTTTCCAGCTTTTTTCTAACTTTTTCTAAAATAGTTGTCTCATATTAATCAAGATCTTTGTTGATGGATCTCCCCAAGCTGGATGCGTCAGTGATGGTTCTCCAGCTTTATTCCTCTTCCTGAAAGGACTCATTCCCCTTTCTCCTTCTCTTCTTAATTCCACCCTGTGCATTGCTGCATCCTCAAGGCCCTATGTCCCAGTTTCTTTAAGAGATCTCTCTTTCACCTTGTCTCCCTTCAGGAATATTTCTTTTTTCCCAGTCCCCTGGTTCTTTGCCAACTCTCATGCCTATATGTCCTCATCTCTCTCTTTTCTATTCCTGTTTTATCTGTACTCTGATTTCCATGAATAAATTTTGAACTAGTAAATTAATTCACCTATTTCTAATGCACTAACAGTTATTTAAATTCATCTAATCACATCAGACTAGGGTGCTAATCCAAAACCCACTGAAGTCAATGTGAGTTTTTCCAATTATTTCAATGATCTGTGGAACATGCCCTTATCAAGGGGAAGATAAAGGAGGTGATATAGACACATTCCAATCTTCACATCAGTGTAAATCAAGACTAATTGAAGTAAGTAGTTACACTAGTGTAAAGCCACTATAAATACTATTGAATTGCACCCATACACTCAAGCAATAACTCACACGCCAGAGAGAGCCTGATTCTGCCCCTACTCAAATGAATGGCAGTTTTGTCATTAACTTCAGTGGCAGCAGGACGGGCCCAGAATGCAGTACTAAGAGGTACTAAGAGTTTTACTAAACTAAGATTCGGCAGAACATCATAGCTAAAGACAGAGTTTGTATGTGCCAATTCTAGTTAACGAGAATCTTAATGGTGACAGGAGCTCCATCAAGCAGCAATCTCTGCCATTAAAATATTATTCTACTTAATTGGAATGATCTGCTGTTTATTAGCGGTTATTGTCAACTTTTCTCTCAACAGCTGCTCCATACACTCTGTGGAAAACCTCCTTTCCTGATGGCATTGAGGGAGCCTGTCACTGTACCTGATTACTGACAGATTAAGGAGGGATACAGGCAAATAGCACTGTTTTGCATACAACTGGAGATTTGGAGGTGGCCCTTCCAAAGATTTCCAGTGTTGGACAAAACATATTTTGTCTGATTATACACCAACACCATTTTTTCAGCAGTGTAACTTCATTGACTTCAATGGAGTAACTCCTGATTTACCCCGATGTAAGAGAGAAGATGATCAGGTCCATTAAGGCCAACAATAGTGTCTGAGTTTGCCTTATGTAACAGCCTGACTCTTCTGTCACTCACATGAGAAGCCTAGTGTATGTTCTCCACCTTTGCATTCTAGAGGATAGTCCATGAGGAGCATTGCAAGAGGCATAATTATAATTTGAAGACTGAAGGAGAACTCAGGATAACCTCCAGCGTGAAGAGTCATATCCACACTAGCTCACTAGCACTAAAAATAGCATGTAATTGCAGCAGTGTGCATGGCTAGCCATTCTAAGTGTGTACCTTTTCAAGATGCTAAGTACACACTCAGGGGAGCTAGCTTTTCCTGCTGCCACAACTACAACTTATTTTTAGTACACTAACTTGCTGAGAGTTAACGAGGGTATGACTTCTGGAGCTGGAATTTACACATCCAGCTCAAGGTGTAGACATATCCTTAGTGAGGCCTCTGTGCTACTGGTCAGATTATTCTGAGTAGTGTTTTGCATTGTTTAGTTTATGGTTCACGGTTTTCTAGCTGTCCCCCTGTCTCTAGTGAAGAGGTTTCAGTGCTATATTTCTGTAGAGCACAGAGAGGTATAAATCGAACTCACGCAACAAATGCCATGACAATGCATGCAATACAACAGACACTTCATCCCTGATTCTCCTCCCATGCCAGCTTTTACACTGCTATATCTCCACTGGCTTCAAAAGAGCCACTCAGGATGTGCACACATGTAACTGAGAACATAAGTGGACTCTTCGTATACATTCAAATAATCATTTTTCCTTTTCTCCCATGACTAGAAAGGAACAATTTCAAATGATAAATTTAACATACCCCATATTGCTTAGGGGAAATTCTTATACCATGATAAATGAGCTCAAAACAGTTTTCCCTCTTCCCTTTCTATAGTGATAGACTGTCTTTCGCTAAACAACAGGTCAGCTTCCCTTTGATTCCAACGTAGTCACACCAGTGTAAAAATCACATAACAATGAAGAACCGGCCCAGCCTATATTTGTATACTCAGCTTTTATGCAGTGCTTTTCACCCACAGATCTCAATGCCCTTTACAAAGTGGGGTGGAGTATCAGTATCCCTATTTTATGGGAAACTAAGGAACGAATAGGGTTAAGTGACTTGCCCAAGTAACACAGTAAGAGAGAAAAGATGGTCTTATGGTTAAGGCACTAGACTGAGACTCAAGAGATCTGGGTTCCGTTCTTGGCTCTGCGGCAGACTTCCTGTGTATTCTTGGGCAAACCACTTAATCTCTTTGTACCTCAGTTTCCTGCCTATAGTAATAATACTCATCATCCTCCAGCATTTAAGAGGCACTCACATACTGCAGCGACGTGGGCAACCTACGCAGATTGATAAATATACAAGTCTGTGGCAGTGCAAGGAATTCCCAGGTTTCTTCACTCTCATCCACGTGCCTACTAGACCATGCTGCCTTACTGGATAAGCATCAGTAGCTCAACAAACAGGATGCTTCCAGGAACGCAAACAAATGTAAAGAGTGAATTTACAGACAAGATCTATTAAATAAAATAAAATCAGCTGAGATTTCTGAGAAAGGAATTCATATATCCCTGCACTTTTCTAAACACTGTTTTCTTGTATTATCAAAGTCATTAAAATGTGTAAAAATGATTATTTCCAACAAGGCATTACCATGAATTATCACCACTACTGTTGCCTAGCAACCAGGGTCCTTTTTGAACAGTGAGCTCTATAAACTGGTATCTGGAGTTTGTGCAAATGGGTATTCATTTGAGGGTTTAAACACATTCATCTTTGAAATCAGAGGCAGATAACACAGCACTTTTGTAAATCTGAACACTTTAAAACAGTAACAATTACTGCACGCATCTTAGCAAAACCTTCTTCCCGTAGCACACTTAAGTCCTCTAAAACATGCTCAGTGCTGGAGTTTTGTTCCTTCAGCTTGTTGGAGCGTGTGTGAATCTTTATACTTTTTATGCAACTATTTTATATTCAAGCAAAGGAAACAATCCTCTCCCACTCTTCTGAGGGAGATATGCATAATGTCAGAACCAGGGGACACTGATGAAATTGAAAGGCAACACATGTAAAACTGATAGAGGGAAATAATATCTTTCACCCAGTGCATAATTAGCTGGAACTCATTGCCACAGATATCATGGGGGCCAAGAGCTTAGTAAGATTTTTGAAAGGACTAGATATTTATATGGATAATAAGAAAACTCAGAGTTGCATTAAATTGGATAATATGGGATATATATTCATACTTCAGAGCACAAACGGATCATTAACTACATGTGGTGGTCTATAATGAGGATTCTTGCACCTTCCTCTGAAGCTCCCAGGACTGACCAAGATCGGAGGCAGGATACCAGGTATCCGATCTGATTTGAGAATTCCTACATTGCTATGTTAATCTACATTAACTGAGTTTATGCTGAAGTTAATAACAGTCTGTGTTATTGCTTCCAATCTGTTTTTCTTTGGCAAGAAAATCTGCTTCCAACTCCCTGGCTTCTGAAATTCCATAGCCACATGGATATGAAGAAACATTCAAAGCATATTTAGGCACTAGGAAATATTTTTTCATGAAGACTGCAGACACAAGGACATGTTTGTTCCTCGCATAAACATACACACTCCACTGAAGTCAATTTAGCTGAGTGCTTACCCCAGCTATAAATTTAGACCATTGTTTTTCATACTTCATCTTGCAGACATGGGGCTTGATATAGCATTGAATGGAAGTTGAGGGTTCTCAGCACTTTACAGTGTGGAGAATGGACTTGCTTCACTGAGAAAAATGAACATCATTTGTCATTATCTGATCTAAGTTGTGTGGTAAGATATGGGATAAGCCTGTTCTGAGATTTTACAGTATATTGGGGTTCCCAAGAAACCATATGGAGTATATTGATAGATTGCCATATAAATACCAATGGCTGTTTAATAACACAAATACTAATAGGATGCTTTGTCTGTGTGCTGTTTTATGGACATTTGCTGACTTCACATACAGCATCACTCTGTCACATAAGAAAACGTGTGTTAATATTAGAGTACCATTTGCAAGACGTAAGTTCACACATCGTTAGGCTCACAGCTTACCCTCAACAATGAAATAATGTGTCACCCTGAAGAAAGGTAAAACCTCTAAGTTAAACAGGCTAGACTGGAGCACACAGAGCCAGAGGCAGCACCAGGAAAGGGGTATTGTTAAGACACACCATTTGAAGGGGAAAGGGAGGGGAGTGAATGTACAGGTTATAACACCCTTTAGAACAGTGCAATCCACTCCCTATGATGCACCATGGACATGCCTCCCCGCCTCACCTTTCCACTCTGGGGCAATCGCACTCTTGCTAGGGCATGGAATCAGCAGCGTCTGCACTCTCCCAAGCACAGGAACTCCAATTTCCCTCACTGTTCCATGGGGTGTGCAAGGGGGGGAAGCTCCTTCCTCTCTCCCACTGCCCCTGGCAGAGCTACAGGCAATCTGGCCCCAAATATGTTAGCGTGTATTCTAATATGAAATTTAAAAGGCTCCTTGGAAAGTATTTTAAGAGGGCTGTGTCTCATTGACAGCCGGCAAACCATTTATGCTTTTCTTTTATCAACAGATTCTGGAGGAAATGCAGAACAAGAAGGAGCTTTAGCTGCTTTTCACTAGATAAACACAAACATGAGCAAGTGTGCTGGCACCTCTGAG
This sequence comes from Lepidochelys kempii, assembly GCF_965140285.1. Lineage (NCBI taxonomy): Eukaryota > Metazoa > Chordata > Testudines > Cheloniidae > Lepidochelys > Lepidochelys kempii. The sequence continues at coordinate 142,386,724 of NC_136382.1, read as the reverse complement.
TCTATGTAAACCCTAAAGTAGTACAGTATAACAGCTGGGAATCACTGCAATGAGAGACTGCCAGAGTAGCAAGTAGAAGGCACTTTTGCTGTTGCCTTTCTCCTAGCACACATTGCCAAGAAAGACAGCTGTTCTATTTGGTAACTATTTTACGTATCTATAGTCCTAGCCTAGGGAGCATGACTAACAAACACCCTCTACCAGTCCTTCAGCCTGCCTTCCTTTCAACCCACAAACATCGACAAGAAAAGTGATCTATTTTTCAAACATACATTAAGCTGCACTGTCAAGTATGACATACAGGACATTTTCATATCAGAGCTAGGCAAATGCTCCACAAGATGTTCCAGGAATATTCATTGATATTTTTATATGAGTTCATTTGGCCCTTTTGAGTGTGAGTTCTGGTAACATGACTATTTGTGAAAAGCAGATTTTAAGTTCACACAGCCAAGTAGTGATGGGAAACAAATGTTATATTAGCTTTTCAAACCAATTTCACAACCTGATTACTAGAGTTATGATCATCCAAGCCAGGAAGAGAAACAAGCCATTTGACCTATGTGACCAATCACAGTTAAGCTTGAATTCTGAAAGTCCAATACCAAGACAAAAAATAAATAAAACTTGAGAATAACTTCAAATCACGAATACATTTGCAAAAAGGATTATCTGTTTGTGGACTCTGGACCGTAAGAAAGGTGAAATTCAGGGAATGAATTATTTCTTATGAATAGCTCACACAACTTTCCCTGATACATCCTCCCACCCCGACCCTCTTCAATGTTTCCTTCATGAATGGCAACATTCATCCAGACTCCACAGTATAGGATGTTGACTAGACGATTACTCTTTGCTCATGACACTAAGACCTGAAAGCTCTAGATGCTGCTACCTATGGTTTATGCTCTCTACTAAGAAAGCCATATGATTCACAAAGTCAGAATCATTTAGGATATGGATAAGGAGTCTGTGTGACTGCAGACTAATGAATCCAAACTTGCTTTCAGACTCGCAGACATGACAAATGGCCAGAGATAATGATGAAGAGAAATGAGGACAAAACATATCCTCTATGTACACATTTTCTCTGATTTCCCAGAAACTAGCTGAAACAGCACAGTTTAGTTGTCTGGCATGACCAAACAGAATGCATCTTTTTTTGCAAGCTGATAAGGTGACACTCAGATTCGCACAAGACTAGGAAAAAGTCAAGAAACTTTTGAAATGCAGTAACTAAACCTTGTAACAATGCTGCATTTTCAGTGTGATGCATGTGTTACCTCCTGAGAGGCTAAAATCCACTTTGGAAATAGAAAATCATATGAGTTCCAGCTTGCAGCATCCTCCAAATTGTTCCATAAAGGGAGCAAAGTGTGTACCTGTGGAGCAAACAGGGAGTTTTTGCATTCTAATGTCTCAGATGCCTTGAGATGGCCACAAATCTTCGAGCACCTCTGGACACCAGGACCACTGCACCAATTTTCAGTCCCCTGGGTCTCCATGTCAACATGGCTCTGTCCCTACTGGCTGTTATCTTTGAAACCACCACCACCACCACCACCACCCTTCTTTAGGGGAGGGAGGATTCACTCAGTGGGATCTGCTTCAGGAAAAATATAATGTCGACACAGTCAGAATTGTCTTATATGTAGGGAACCCAAACTTGTGCAAGCACCATGTGCAAAGGAGATGGAGAAACTCTGCCCTGATCATTGAAAGCACAAGGTTCAGAACTGAAATCTCTCTGCTCCATCTAGCTGGCAGATATCATACAGCCACTGAGCCCTATACACATTTTGCCATTTACTTCAAAGGGTGCTCAATCTGGCCCACAGTTTTCTATCATTCATTTCTCTATCCTTCCTGAGCACTGCTATTCAACCCCACCACAAAAACAAACAGCTAACACCACAGAAAGGCACTCATCACCATCCACTATGCCTAACATAAGACTATCACTTACTTGTATGGGATGTGTTTGCTGCCGTTGACGAGGGCAAGGATGACATTGCCGAGTGCTGACAGCGAAAGACAGAGTCCGGAGCCTCCCTCTCGGTTTTTGCTGAGCACTTTCACACAGCTACCCAGGTCAATGAGATGTAAGCGGCTGCGACCTCCGGACACTGCCATAAATGAAGATCGGAGAGAAGGAGAGCAGTTAGCATCGTGCCTCTGATGAGTTACTCTAAATGCAGCTCCTGGAAAGAAAGTTTCCCCCGAAAGCAAAAGCCATTGCTCATCATGACCTATTAAGGGGAAACAGTTCAGAAACCGCATCTCAGTAATGTGAGCAGTAACAAACGGTAGGAGTCCTGTTAACTCATTTCCACCACTCACAGCTGTAGATTGCTGTTCATTGCTGACCTGTTTAAAAACTGCCGGCATTAGCAGCAATCACAAATCCTGCAGGCTTCACTCTGTAGGAGTCACTGTTGTGCCATTTTTTTTTTTTTAGTGATTCCACGAATCCAGCAGTTCTCAAACTTCATTGCACCGTGACCCCTGTCTAACAACAAAAATTACTACACGACCCCAGAAGAGGTGACTGAAGCCTAAGCCCGCCCAAGCCCCGCAGCCCCGGGAGGGAGGGGGGGAAGCTGCCCCAGGGCTTCTGCCCTGGGCAGGCAGAGGGAGGGGGCATGTAACCTTAGCCCCCCTGCCCAGGGCTGAAGCCCTTGGGCTTTGGTTTCAGCACTAGGTGGTTGGGCTCTGGTTTCAGCCCTGGGCCCCAGCCTTGGCGACCCCATTAAAATTTGGTTGCGACCCACTTTGGGGTCTTGACCCACAGTTTGAGAACCCCTGCACTAGTCCATACCCGAGTTGTCCTCTGTGCTATTGGCCCTTCAATCTCCTTTGTCAGAAATGGAGATCTGGCCACTGATCTACAGCTTGAGAGGCCGGTTCGTGGACAAAGGTTCTGATGCAGTTTCAATCTTTCCCTTACTTCACCATCCCCTCTTGAGTTCCTGATGTCCAAAATCAATAGAAATCCACCAAACTTTGTAGAATATTCAGCTTTACTTGAAAAATGTTCAGCTTTCCAATGGTTCTGAAGGTATATTTATGAGGAGTACTCAGAGACGACTTAAAGACATACCTGAGTTACAAGCTATCACTCCACATGGCTCTACTAGTACACCTTAGACATCAGAAGGGCATTATTCAAAATATTTTTCATAACTAATTTTTCATAATTGCAAAATGAATACTACTATCCAAATCACCCTGGAAATTAGAGAATTAAATTTGTTTTTCCTTTATATTTTTCCATCCATTATGAGCACAGATTTGTTGCTACTATAGGAATGGTGGCACTGTTTATGGGCTTTAAAGGAAAAAAGAGCATTGCAACACTTATTCCAAGAAAACAAAGCACATACTAATCGCTTGTCTACACTACAAAATTAAGTTGACTTTATCTAATTCGACCTCGAGCCTCCGAATTAAGCAAGCCAATTGTGCATGGCCACACCATGCTCATTATCTCAATGCAGTGCCTACATTGATGCACAAAGCAGTGCATCGTGGGTAGCTATCCCGAAGTGCACCTTGCCGCAGTGTGTTTTGAGAAGTTTGTGGAATGCCTCGTGGGGCCAAAACACTGTGGCATGGGAGAATGTGAACATTGTGTCAGCATCCCATGATGCACTGTGCTCAACAGCAAACAACCCAGTGGTTTTCGGACCTTAAAACCACTATGTGTACACCATGACCACAGAAGCATGGAACCTGCTCAGTTGTGCACTCTTGCTGTGAGCATCTCAAACACCTCACGCCTTCTCCTGCAGTATTTCCAGAGCCGAAGTAGGGTCCACTGAGCGGAACATAGCGATGTCCTGCAAGCAGCCCTGCTGCACGCCATTGAAAAAAACAATTCACAGTTGCTGCTGGCAGTTACAGAGCAGCTGCACTCTGTTGAGCGCCGTTTCTGGTCCCGTGAAACAAGCACTGACTGGTGGGACTGCATTGTTTTCCAGGTATGGGATGACGAGGAGTGGCTGCAGAACTTTCGAATGCAGAAGGCCACCTTCCAGGAACTTTGTGCAGAGCTTTTCCCTGCCCTGCAGTTCAGCAACACAAAAATGAGAGCTGCTCTGACAGTGGAGAAGTGAGTGCTATTTGTAATCTTGCAACGCCAGACAGTTACCGGTCAGTGAGGAATCAATCTGGAGTAGGTAAATCAATCGTGGGAGCTGCTGTGCTCCAAGTGTGCAGGGCCATTAATCGACTTCTTCTATGAAGGGTAGTGAGCCTGGGAAATGTGCAGGACATAGTGGATTGTTTTGCCATGATGGGGTTCCCTAATTGCGGTGGGGTAATAGATGACACCCATCCTGGCACCAGAGCACCTTGCCAGAGAGTACATAAACTGAAACAGATACTTTTCAATGCTGTTCCAAACGCTGGTGGATCACAGGGGGCGTTTCACCGACATCGATGTAGGATGGTCGGGAAAGGTTCATGATGCGCGCATCTTTAGGAACTCGGGTCTGTTCAAGAAGCTGCAATCCAGGACTTTCTTTCCAGACCACAAAATGAACATTGACGATATTGAAGTGCTCATAGTTATCCTGGGGGACCCAGCCTACCCCTTGCTCCCCTGGTTCATGAAGCCATACATTGGCCGTCTGGACAGCAGTAAGGAACAGTTCAACTATAGGCTCAGCAAGTGCAGAATGGTGGTTGAATGTGCTTTTGGTCATTTGAAAGGGCACTGGAGAAGTTTACTAACAAGGTTGGACCTTAGTGAAGAGAACATGCCCATGGTTATAGCTGCCTACTGTGTACTGCATAATATTTGTGAAAAAAGGGGGAACATTTTCCGCAAGGGTGGGCAGTTGAGACAGATCACATGGCAGTCATTTTTGAGCAGCCAGACACCAGGGCAATAAGAAGAGCACAACAACAAGGGGCTGTGTATCTGCGAGGCTTTGAAAAGCCATTTCAATAATGAGCCATAAGTAATGGGAGCTGCTCATGTGCATTGTGCTTTTCCAAATCTTCACCTGCCTTGTATCGCTGTCCCTGTAAAGCCAACCCCCGACCCAAGCCCACTGCTTCTATTTAATAAAGAACATTTATTTCTCAAATCCATTTACTTTATTTAACAAACATAAGTAGAGGGAGAACAAAAAAAAGGTAACCTTGGGGAAAAGGGGTTGTAAAGTTGGAAGGGGAGAAACATAGACTCATAGACATTAAGGTCAGAAGGGACCATTATGATAATCTAATCTGACCTCCTGCACAATGCAGGCCACAGAATCTTACCCACCCAATCCTACAATAAACCTCTCACCTATGTCTGAGCTATTGAAGGTCTCAAATCATGGTTTAAAGACTTCAAGGTGCAGAGAATCCTCCAGCAAGTGATCCGTGCCCCATGCTGTAGAGGAAGGTGAAAACCGCCCAGGGCCTCTTCCAATCTGCCCTGGAGGAAAATTCCTTCCCGACCCCAAATATGGTGATCAGCTGAACCCTGAGCATGTGGGCAACATTTCAGCTGTGTAACATAATACCGTACTCCAGACCATCAAAGACCTGGGAATGGACGCCTTCTGGTCCTTGTACCCTCCCCCTGAGTTATGTGAAAGGGAAAATGGACTTTTCGCCCATGCCTCAGGGAACGCTTTGGGGAGGGTGATTCTGCACCAGGTGATGCTGGCTGGCTGTCCACCAGGGTCTGCAGAGGGACTCTCCCCTCCTGCTTCTGTTCCTGCAGTTCAACCAGATGCCTCAACATGTCTGCTTGGTCCCTCATAATCAAAAGCACCTCCTGCGCCGCATGCTCTCGCTCACAAGGAGCTTTCCCGCTCTCCATGTCCATGTCTAAATTCTCAGACAGTGAAATCCTCCACGCTCTCAGCTCTGTGTCAGGTACCCCGGAGGCATTCATTATCTCGGTGAACATGTCCTCCCACGTTCTCTTTCTCCTTCTTCTAATAGCGAAAGTCTGCTTTCAGGTGTTGATGTCACACTGAAGGACACATTTCCAGTTGTTAGTCATGGGAAAAAATAAAGGAGCCATTGTACATGAATAAAATGTTTCCATAACAAGGCCATTTTCATTAAAACAAAAAAAAAACCTTATTACACTAGGTGCAAGCCATAACATAATCAGAATCTGTAACCATTCACTGTGCCATTTTACTGCTCCAGACATGGTGAATAGCCCCCCCCCCCCCCCGGGTCATGGGTGACAGCACTTTGAATGAAGTTTATGGCAGGCTCATGTCAGAACCAGAGGTAGCTAGTCAAACAATCGCCCCTCCCCATAGCACAATGGGAAGCTATTTACGAACTGGGCGGGGGGAAGGGGAACGTTTTCACTCCCAAATTGCGGAATCTCTCAGGTGGGGCCCCAGTCCCCTATCAGCCACTTTAAGCTACTTGCCGAGCACAGTAAAGGCACATTAGCAGCCGTGTGGTTTAGCGATCCGGAATGTGTGTGTGTGTGGGAGGGGGTCTACATGCCCTTTTTTTCTTGTAAGAGCACTTTTAATGAGAAATTCTCCTGTTTCCCCTAGGCGACCCTATGTGATATCAGTCTCCTGAGGGTAACAGAGGCGGAAAGGCAGGAGATGCTGCAAGCGTCTGGGTATCAACCCGGTCCTTATGCTGTGTACCACAATGATGCCAGCAGAATTAATTCAGGAGTTGCGTGGGAAAGTGTCCTACCATGGTGGAAGAAATAAGACTGCCTTGTCCAGAAACCTTCTGCAAAGGATTGCAGAGTACCTCCATGAAAGTTTCCTAGAGATATCCATGGAGGATTCCTGGGCTATCCCAGTCCATATAAACAGTCTTTTCTGGGGGCCACCCTCTGTGTAGCTGGAGCAGCCTCTTGTAAGCAGAAAACCACAGCACCTCGCTTTTTCTTCACAGTAAACATGCAATAAAACTGAATGTGTGCGCCTGCTAAAGTTTAACTGGACTTTGATTATAACTGTAGACTCACGATAGGTGCCTTCCCTGGCATCATGGTCAGCCACCGTGATGTCCTGTGATCCACAGGGCTCCAGGGTTAAAAATATTTCCTGGCTCTCGGGGAGAATGGATCCACTGCTCGCCTGTCTCCCATTCTCCTCCTCCTCCTCCTCATCCACCGTATCATCCTCTTTGTTGTCCCTAGACTCACACACCTGTGAGGTGTCCCTGTTGCTTGTGGGAGTGCTGGTAGGGTCACCCCCGAGAATCACATGCAGCTTTTTGTAGAACCAGCATGTGTGGGGTTCAGCACCAGAGCGACTGTTCACCTCCCTTGCCTCCTGGTACGCTTGGCGAAGTTCTTTTATTTTCACACTGCACTGCTGTGTCCCCCTCGTGTAGCCCTTCTCCCCCATTCCACGAATGATCTTTGCATAGATGTCAGTGTTTTCTGGATCGGAGCTCTGTCTGCACAGACTCTTCTCCCCACACAGCGAGGAGATCCACCACCTCCTGTGCAGACCAGGCTGGAGCACGTTTGGGGCGTGTAGTCTCCGTGATCAGCGGTGCTCAAGCTGGCACGTTCCCAATGCTGATCAAACAGGAAATGGGAAGTCAAAAATTCCCGTGGCTTGAGCAGGGGAGGGGCTGTTTCCTGTGTACCTGACTGCAGTGCAGCGGAGTTGAGAATGATCTCCAGAGTGGTCACAGATGAGCATTGTGGGACACCACCTGGAGGCCAATTATGTTGAATCACACAACACTGCATCTGCACTACCTCGCAGTCGACCCTAAAATCGAATTAAGCGCTATGCCTCTCGCAGAGGTGGATTACAGAAGTCGACATTAGAGGCAACTTAGGTCGGCGTAAAGAACCCGGTAGTGTAGACACATACGTTAACAGGTCGACTTAAGGCGGTTTCCTTCGACCTAACTTTTTAGTGTAGACCAGGCCTAAGAAACAAATTTCAAGGACTTTGGGAGTACAGATGGAAGGAAGGAAGGAGAGGTCAAATTTTGGCTCTACTAGTGTTAACAGTACTCCTTTAAACTGATATTCTACCCTGAAAAGTAAATCTGTAAAAGCAGCATTGTACAGTTTCAGCATTTATTGTGCCATGCTGATTTCCTATATGCTCAATTTACAAGTTGGAAGATGCATTTTCAACCTGTCAGCCCTGCAAACTCGACTTGAAGTTAAGTTCTTTACAACACAGGCATCACCGCCAGTGATATAAAGGTTCTGCAGCCAAATTATGTCCATATTTGTACTTGTGCAATCCTACGGTCTTCAATTTAAACTCTCAACTGTTCCTATATAAGCACATTAATCTCCAATAGAGCATACAAGTGTAACTGAGGATATGAGTGCTCTTGTAGAACTTTGTACCAGTGATGATGCACAAGGAGAAAGGAACCTAGCTTGACTTTCCCAGGTTGAATATGAAGGACTTGTAGTTCTAAAAGTAACATATTTTCGGTAGCAAAATTAGCAGAATTGATATGGAGTAATCAAGACACAAGCAGGGAACCATTGGCAGTTTTACAGAATCACTTTTCAGGATACAGCAGCATTTTAAAGTAACCACAATTTAAAGTACCATTAAAAGAACTGTTTACAGTTTTCTGTAGATTATTTTCATAAATATTGTCCCTGTTATATTTCAGTGGTTCAAGGTGAGGAGCTGTATTTTGGACTAATTAGTGAACTGTTATACTGTAAAGCCTGCAGCAAACGCTGAAATAACAACCCTGCCATTTCAGATACCATTTGATAAATGGACCTGCAGCAGGCTTCGTGAATGAATGCAGTATATAGGGAAGGTTGAAGAACTGTGGTGACTGTATGGGGTTACTATAGAGATGGGCAACATTTTTCATATGAATATTTTATTCAATGACAAATGTCATTTCAGGTCTACTGAAATTATTCATGAATTCAGATCAAATTCAATAAATAGTTTAGGCCAAAAAATGAAAACAAATTTTAAAAAAATCAAAACATTTTGTTTCGACATCTTTAAAACAAAAATGCTTTGACTTTTTGTTTCAAAACAGCATTTTGTTTTGAAATTTAGCTACATTTATTTTAAAACAAACAAACAAAAAGGGTAAAAACACGAAAAAAAAGAGACCAACCTCCCCACAATTCCTTTTGGGTTGAACAGACTGAATCGAAGACTGAATTGTCAGCTGTCGTTTGTCAATCAAGACCTAATCATTATTGCGCTCACTTGTTATTTTGATTCAATGAAAGGCATGGGGGTTGATTAAAAAGGAATGGCTGGCTCACTGGATTTATGGAAGACATGGGGGAAAAAGCTATTGGTGAGAGTGTTATATCTTTGTGATGGGATCCTTTTAGAAAGAACAAAGTTATCAGTGTGGCAGCATCAGGAAGAAGTCTGTGGTTAAAAATGAAAGGAAAAATGGCCCCCGATGGAAAAATGGACAGTTACCATTTTGATGAGAAAAGGAGAGGATTTGAAGTGCATGTGAAAAGCAATATTTTTATGCCAATGGCACTGAGCATATTTGCAAGATCAGCTGTTGTAAATGGTTGATAAAGGGACATTTTCTCTCTTGAAAAAGTTTTATTTCCATTAAATACTGGCTGATATGAACTATGAGGACTTGACTGAAGTGCTTATGAATCACTTTATACCCCAAGCAAACATCCTAGTTGCAAGATGTACAATTCACTTCAGAAAACAGAGAAGGAGAAAATGTATCTGATTTTTGGCTTGTCCTAAATTGTTCTTCACAGCCTGTCATTCTGGGAGCCATCTATCAGGAGAGATAGTTATGTACGTAGAACCAGAATTCCAGAACTAAGAACTGTGTCACAGAAAAAAACTTAACCTTAAACTCAAATGTAGTATGTACTGCTGCTTTGAGTCCACCAAGAGAAATTATTTTCACCTAAAAACGTGGAACAGCATTTCAGCTATGTAAGTGGAGAGTGGACTCCTACGAAATCTCTGTGTAACCCCCTTTGGAATGTGCTAGTTCCAAGAACACTGAACTGAGCCCCTTTGGGTCCTACCCTCTGGACTACAGCAACAATGGCTCCAGAACCTCTAGACACCATTTCCCAGTCTGTACAGGAATGGGGGCAGGGACACGGAAGAATAGATGGGAAATTCCTACAAAAGCCAACGGGGAGCTTCAGATAGAGTGATTTATATAAACAGTTTGCTAAGCCAAGGACTGCACAATCCATAAGAAAGATCATTTTGGTTAATGTAATCCAACACACTCTTTCACACAGTGTATGAAAGATTGTATCCTTATTCTTGGGGGGGGGGGGTTGTTTTTTTTTTAAACTCAGTTTGTCAGTGGAAAGTGATTACTACGGAATATAAAAGTAATACCCAAAAGTTCACAGCTTCAGATTCTGGTTGAATTTCACTGATCATCACCAAGTAAAAGTGAAAATGGAAAGTCTGATGATTAGAAGTTAATTTTGGTGGCCAGATTTGGACCAAGGTACTGAAATTAGTCAAACTGAACCCTATAGCAGTCACTGTATCTTGGCACATGTTATCTATGGAAGTCAGTTAATGAGCCTTGGTGAATATTATGCACTGATATTGCTAAGAAGAATCAATGACCCGTGTTTGGTTGCTGATGGTGATTATTCCAAGTGGCCAGGACTGGCACACATGACAAACACTTCTGGTGCTCAGACTACTGGGTATTGGAAATATGTTTCCTGCATATGGTTAGCCTGAAGAGAGAGTTTCAGATAAACAGGTTGAGATTGTTTCTGAGGAACTTCAGGTTTTCCTTCAGAGAAATTCACACACATGTAAAGGTCAGCTGCTCATCATCCAGTAGCCAGTGGGCAAGAAGAACATTCTGTGCAGAAACTTAAGAGAATCAGCAAGTCAAAACAAGACTTGTTTTTAGGCTGACGGCACCACTCACTCAATCTGGGATCTGAAAAGGAAGTTCTCCATTCTGCATGCTTTTTACCACCAAAAATTCTGGAATCCAAAGTTAGGTGGCAGTTTTTGCTGAAGATGAGATAAGATGAATACCATAAAATTTCATTGTCCATGGCCAGCTTGACTCTGCAGTACTGACAGTTAAAAAAAAAAAACACCACCACCACCTGTAACGTTGCAGGCATAATTCCATTGATTTCAATGGCACTGTGCCTGCTTCTTACATCAACAACTTCTGGCCTATCGTGAATTAGGACTCTAGGTAAGTATAGTACCAAAGTGTCCTTTTTACAGTCACTTTTCTGAACACAACCACACTTAAACTTTTTGATCTTTGCCTCACTAAAAGCTGCCCCCCCCCTTTTTTTTACCCTATTCGTTGAACCAACACTACTATCTTGTCATTGTTTTCTAACAACTGCTTCACTACAGCAAACTAGGCTCTGATCATCACTAGGAACCCTTTCCTAGCATAACCCCTTCCCCCCCAAACACACACTCCTCCAATCATCAACTAGATCCGACCTCCTTGGCTTATTAGGTCTCCCAGATATGGAAACATTCAGTCAGGGCGGCATGGCCTGAAAGCAAAACATACCTACAACTAGGGAATGATGCATCTCACATTATAAATCTATGGGATCATGTAATCTTTTAGAATTAGCCATTAAAGCCATCAGGAAACAATAAATTTTACTCCACAGCTCTTTTTTAAATTGTATTTGAAAACAGGCTGTGTGTGTGCATATGTAAAAAGCATGGAGTATTAAATGACTTTAATGGTAATGCCCTCAAAACCAGTCCTCTTTCTTCCCAACAACCAGATAGTTTGAGCATTCACAGTCTTCCTTTCCACTGCAGGGTGGTTAGTTAATAAACATTTAGTTAATTGAATTTTGCCTTCCAATTCCACACAGGTTATTACTAAAACAAAATGCAATTTCCACTTTCATTTGAGCAACTATAGCTGTTACATTTTAAATACAGTACAGAATATTTGAATATGCTGCATTCAAACTATAGGCATAAATATGGCAATGATGGCCACTCTTTGGACATCTTAGATTGTAGTCTGCTGCCTAACACAAATAATCTATAGAGATACACAAGCTGAAATATTCACGGTCTCCGCAGTGCTTATTTAGGCCCAGAAAAACTATACATTATAGAGGGTCGGAATTTTTTTGACGAAATTTTGTCATCAGAAAATGCCAATTTAACAAAACCAAAACTTTTCACGGGAAAGGGTCAATTCTGATAATTTTTTCAAAGCTACAATGTTTTGAAAAAGTTCTGAAATTGTCAAAACATTTTGTTCCAACATTTTTGAAACAAAAAATTATGGTTTTAGTTTGATATGACTTCTCATTTCAAAATTTAAGCGAATTATAGTAAAAATAAATCAAATAAAAAAGGTCAAAATTGAAACAAAATGTTTCAAAGTTATTGAAACAAAACATTGCAATTGACCTGAACTGATATCCCTCCCCAATTTTTGGTAGGCAATAATTTGAGATTGACTTTTCATCCTGATTCGGGATGCGAATGGTTTTTGATATCCTGGAATATTTTGGAGCACAGGGGAAAATCTTTCCCGCTCTGAGCCACTAAACATATGTTAATGAACCTGCTGGCTCCTTATTGGATGGTGTGTTAGTATCCAGTGCAACATTCAGCCAGCAGAGGGCTTCATAATCCCTTTCCTGTTCTGGATGGATAGGGCCCTACCAAATTCAGGGTCCATTTTGGTCAATTTCACGCTCCTAGGATTTTTAAAATTGTAAATTTTATGATTTCAGCTATTCAAATCTGAAATTTCACGGTGTCGTAATTGTAGGGGTCCTGACCCAAAAAGGGGTTGTGAGGGGTCACAAGGTTATTGTAGGGGGGGTTGCGGTACTGCTACCCTTACTTCTGCGCTGCTGCTGGCGGTGGTGCTGCTGTCAGAGCTGGGCAGCCAGAGAACGGCAGCTGCTGGCCAGGAGCCCAGCTCTGAAAGCAGACCCGCTGCCAGCAGCAACACAGAAGTAAAGGTGGCATGGTTTGGCATAGCCACCCTTCCTCCTGTGCTGCTGCTGGCAGGGTGCTGCTTTCAGAGCTGGAAACCCAGCCAACAGCCACTGCTCTCTGACTGCCCAGCTCTGAAGACAGAGCAGAAGTAAGGATGGCAATGCTGCGAGTCCCCCCTAAAATAACTTTGTGATCCCCCCGCGACTTCCTTTTGAGTCAGGACCCCCAATTTGAGAAACGCTGGTCTCCCCCATGAAATCTGTATAATATAGGGTAAAAGCTCACAAAAGACCAGATTTCACGGGGGGTTGGAGACCAGATTTCACAGTCTGTGATGCATTTTTCATGGCCGTGAATTTGGTAGGGCCCTACGGATGGAATACTGGCAGCGGTTAAAGAGGACCTGGGCTCAGGTGGGAGCTGGAGGTTGGGTATGAGCAAGAGCAACTGAGAGCTGGCTGCAGAGAGAAATATGGGCAGCTTGGGAGCTGGGACTGAAGGGCAGAAAGCCAGAATGGGAGCAGCCTTTTGCTTGGAAGAGGGACAGTGTTAGTGGTGGATAACAAGCAACGGGCTGCAAAGGCGGAGGTGGTTTGTATGGATGGGTCAGAACAAGATAATGGGTCAGACAAAAAGGACTGGACTCTGGCCAGCATGCTGTTGGCTCTAACGCGAGTACTCCTGGCACTAGGCCCAAGTAGCCCCACCTTCATTCTCTGTACTGTTCGGCCCCCCCAGGGGCTAGACTGGGAGCTGCTGGGTGTTGTGTTTACTATCTTTTGTTTGTAACTCAAGACCACAGCGCCACTGGTAACTGCAATGTCTGTTTCTGGCAGCCCGAGTAAAGCAACCCTGTATTCATTTATGGCAAGCGTTTATAGGAACCCAAAGGGTCTAGTGCTGGGAATGGCTACAGTGTTTGCTTCTGAGCATGCGGGACAGCTGGCACGTTGCCGTGCTGGTGCGTTACAGCATTCACAGCGACTTCCTGCTCTGGGGACTGCTACAATATGTGCAACAGACTCTCCTGTAACAGTTTTGAAGCATTTTTGTCTTCTTGATACTTGGCTTTCCCTATGCTTTCAACAGACAGGAATGCCTTTGTAAAAGCTCTCAGAACCCCTCTTAAGTGCTAATTCTGTAAACAATGAAAACAAACAGGTTTGCAATTTATTAAAAAAAAACAACACAAAAAAAAACCAGGTCCAGAGCCAGGAGTCCTTAGTCCCTCAAAATCAATGGGAATTTTTCCTGAAGAAGTACTGAGTGAGAATTATTGTTTTTATTTATCATTTGTATTAGAGTAGTCCTACCAAACAAGAGCATGTCCTCATGGTGCCAGGCACTGTAAAACACATAGCCTTTTTAGAGGCAGTCCCTGAGTCAAAGAATTCACAATCTAAATATTATTTGTTTTACAATAGTGCCTAGAAGCTCTGAGATTTTGACCTTATTGTGCTAGGCACTATAGAAACATATAGGAAGAAACAGTCCCTGCGCTGCAGAGTTTATCAGTCTACATGGACACGATAGAGAATGTCGTATTATTATCCTCAATTTAGGCTATACCGTACTGATGAGAAGAACCTTCAGTCTTCATGGTCTTTTGATCCTTAATCTCTGTGCTGAGGCTCCCAGCAAGGGTGATAATTAAGGCCAAATCTGATGGTGTTTTTCATTTAGATGTATAGACCAGCCCACTAATTCACATTACAAAGGCAACTGAACACTGAACCAAACACGCTGCTGGCATATATTGGCATAGCTCCATACACCAGTAGACAATTTGGCCCCTCGTCTTTTCAAGGACACCAGTTGATAGAATTGCACGTGGCGAGGAAACAGAAGAAAACGGAATGACTTACTGCCACCTTTACCGCTCTTCTCCATTCGGTATTGGTAGATGTGCAGAGTGAAGAGCATGTGCGAGTTCCTGTGGTCCTCCTCATCGCAATCTCGCTGGCTGCTTCGGCGGGAGGCTATCGCTGCATCGAGGAAGAAGGCAGCCTTCTCTGCAGTGGGGGCACGGAGCTCACTCTGGTTTTGAAGCTGCAAGACAACCCAGGGGAAAGCAAATAAAGCAGCCCTGTTGGGTTTCAGCACTAGCAGGTAACATTCTTGGTGCCCTGAAGTCTAAGCACAGGTAAATGTACTAGGGACATAGGATTGTGATACTGGATCAGACCGAGGGTTCAGCTGTCCTGTCACCAAGCATGGCCAGTACCAGATGCTTCACAAGATAGATTGCCATGTCCAGGCTTTTGCCTGAGACTGTATGGCTGTACCTAATTGCTGTACCTTTGGCT
This sequence comes from Lepidochelys kempii, assembly GCF_965140285.1. Classification (NCBI taxonomy): domain Eukaryota; kingdom Metazoa; phylum Chordata; order Testudines; family Cheloniidae; genus Lepidochelys; species Lepidochelys kempii. The sequence continues at coordinate 142,371,531 of NC_136382.1, read as the reverse complement.
GCAGTTCTATGAAAATCTAAGGACTAGATGTACTCCTAGGGGGATGGAAGGATACGTGTAAGTGTCTCTGTTGCACTACTTTCCTAAACCTTAAGCCATGTAATATGTCACATTACCTTGGACTTGCAGTTGGTTTTTAACAACCACCACCGTTTGCGGTTCATTGCCATTCCATTTCAGAGCTGTCAGTTAACAGGCATTACCACAGTGTTTGCTCTGCTAAAGTGGGATTACTGCATTATCCCCTTTTGAGATTTAACATAGAAATGAACCACTGTAGCAGAGATATAAATTCATGTGTCTTTTTAATACATATCGTACATGCCCAGAACCTTGTTCTTGCTTTACTCTCTATCTGCATTTAGGCCCCAAAAATGTCCACGAGGAGGCTTTGCATTGGCTGCAGCCTGTGTTTTAAAATACAACAATAAAAAACAAGATGCTTCTCGGTCACATCGATGGAAGCAGGGATCACTAATGGGCACAAGGCTCCTCTAAGTATTCAGTTTGTTTTTAAAAAAAAAGAAAACCCAAATGTCATGCGGAAGTGCTGTTTTTGCATCTCTATGGATGTGACAACCTAGAGGCTTGCTAACATCAGCAATGGAATCACAGTGGGGAGAAGTTAGAACTACAGAGTGGATTCAGCCCGTTACCTGTGCTATAGCCTGTGAAGGGACCAAGCAAAGGAGGGTTGAGCCTCCCCTATTCAGGGGTTGCCCAGGTTGCCCTGACTTGTACTTCCCACTGCAATAGCACCGAAAGGCCTTGCAACAGCAGGGAACAACTGGTTCAGGCTCTCAACATGCTAGGGGCAATTCTGAGCTGGACTGGCCTTTAGAGAGACACAATATATCCCAGAGCTCCCCAGAATGCTCCCTTCTCTGTACCCGGCCAGCTCTGCTGACTGGGGCGGATGGGCAGGTGCATGGCTATGGCTTGCGTGCGAGGAACTGAGGGGGGAGCAGTCCCTGCACTCTGGGAAAACAGAAGTCTGTAGATTATACTCAGCCCTTGTGAGGGGTGGAGGAAGATCATAAAAGAGAGGAAGCCCCTTGTGTCTTCCCCCACAAGTTGGTCGGAGGCAATCCATTAGATGAAGCAGCACATCGTGTATAATAAAATTGCATTTGCTGGACCTCAGTCACAGTCTCCAGTGTTGGGAATATAAACTGCTCTTCTTTCTCCAAAACGATAGCCAGCATTAATTCAGCTATTATTAACCCTTGATAATGTGAGGAATGTGTGTGTGATTCATGTAATCAAACGTTAGTTTGGAGAAGTGACACGTGATTATGAAATATAACATTCATAGCTCCATAGATTCCAAGGCCAGAAGGGACCAATGCAATCATTTAGTCTGACCGTGTGTATAACACAGGCCATAGAACTTCACCCAAGATAATCTCTAGTGCATAGCTTTTAGAAAACCATCCAATCTTGAATTAAAAATGGTCAGCGATGGAGAATCCGCAACGCCCTTGTTAAATTGTTCCAGTGGTTAATTACCCTCACTGTCAAAAATTTACACCTTATTTCCAAGTCTGAATTTCCAGCCCTTGGATTGTATTACACCTTTCTCTGCTAGACTGAAGAGCCCAAGTAGATACTTATAGACTGTGATCAAGTCACCCCTTAACCTTCTCTTTTTGAAACTAAATAAATTGAGCTCTTTGAGTCTTTCAATATAATGCATGTTTTCTCATCCTTGAATCGTTTTCATGGTTCTCGTCTCCAATTAATCAATATCCTTCTTGAATGGTGGGCATCAAAACTGGACACAGTATTCCAGCAGCGGGCACACCAGTGCCAAATACAGAGATAAAATAACCTCTCTACTCCTGCTCGTGATTCCCCTGTATATCCGTCCAAGGATCACATTAGCTCTTTTGCACACCATGTCACACTGGAAGTTCACATTCAGCTGATTATCCACCATGACCCAAAAAACTTTTTCAGAGTCACTGCTTCCCAGGATAGAGTCCCCCATGTTCCTAGATGTATACATTTACGTTCAGCCATATTAAAACACACATTTGCTTACATCCAGCTTGCTCTGTATCAGTGACCTCTCTTCATTATTTACCTCTCCCCCTATTTTTGTGTCATCTGCAAACTTTATCAGTGACGATTTTATGTTTTCTTCCAGGTCACTGATAAAAATGTTAAATAGCATTGGGCCAAGAACCAACCCTGCATGACCCTACTGGAAACACACCCGCTAGATGACAATTATCCATTTACAATTACATTTTGAGACCTATCAGTTAGCCAGTTTTTAATCCATGCCGTGTTAATTTTTAATAATTGTACACACACTGATAATGGCATTGGTATTGGTAATACACAGAGCTGGTCCACAGACTACAGGGGAGGCCTGTTTGTCTGAGAGGTTAAAATACAATGACAAGTTCCCCTTTTCAGCCCTTACTATGAGTGCAGCCCAGGAGTAAGTTCCTCTTCTAAAAGAGAGGGAGCCCAAAAAAGGGTGAATAAAATCATTAGAACGCTAGACTCAGTCTAACCAAGTCCCACTAATCTACTTGTTTTCTTACTAACGCATAGTTTCTCAGTTGATGCAGAGCATGGTTTGTGGTAGATATATATTAAAACAACCTCACCTTGTAAACAACAAGATAATGCTCAAAACCATATACACTAAAGTCTGATTAAGAATAATGTGACGTATAGGAATCATGTTGCTGATTTTGTACATATATTAATAGAACATTTTACCTTCTTTTCCTCTGAGTATATCAAGCATTAATTCAGTTGTGTTGTATGTAGCTGTGAAACCATGAGGCCCTTGTTTTCTACATACTGCACTTTGACAGTTGGGGTTGACAATACTGTACATCATCCTGTGGTCCTGCTTCTACTGTCCCCACTCTCTAGAGTGACTGGTGCCCTGAGGCTGCTAAGTGCTTAGGGTTCAGAGACCATAATTGTGTCCTGTCATTGTGGATTTCCCCCAAATTGTGAGCTCACGTGGGGACAAGGCCTGTTGCTGTGTATGTAGTAAAAGGAAAGAGTGAGCATTTTTTGTACCAACTAAGTAAAAGTAAAAAACCCATAGACTTTCTGATGGTTGTCCAGGAGGTAATATGAACTACTTAGGTGTTCCTGCTGACTCTCCACGCCTGAAGAGAGCTGGAGTTATTCTTGGCTTGCCCAGCTCTAACATTTATTTCTTGGCAACAATTAATAAGTAGCTATTAATACTTCCTACAACATTGCTAATGCTAGTGCTATAAATAATGGAGTTTATAGAGAGATAAACAGCCATATAAATGACTTCCAGCTATTTGTGCAATACTGTAAATATTTTAGCTTGTTGTTTTATAAAAAGAGATCGCAGTTCTTCTCTTTTTTTGGGGGTGGGGGGGGTGAATTTTGCTTGCTCTGAATGTTTTCAAATTTTATTGCAAACATCAACCCCTGCTCACCATCAGTTATATTGGAGGTACAAATATTGAGGCCGGAAAAGCAGATGGTCCCACAGCTGCAGGTCATAAAGTTCTTGTATGTTTCAAAGTAAACACATTCAAGTCTGAAAAGTTTATACTTCCAGTAGTTCTTGAATTTGAGTTCTACCATCTCAGTAGCACAGAAAAATATCACTAGGCTTGGCAGAATTTGATTTAATTTTTTTTGATAATTTTGATGAAGGTTTAGTTTTAAGCATATTTTAATTTTTATAAATTTAAATTTTCACAATTGCAGGAAATTGGGGGGAGGGTGTTGGACAATAATTATTTAAATGATAGTAGACGTTGAGAATCAAAAAGTTAAAGCTTTATAACTGTTAAAACAAAAATTGCCAGCATCACATCAAAATATACAAGTAAATATCCTTAAACCAAATTCAAATAAGTTCTCAAGAAGCATTTTTCTTACTTTGCCTCCCTGGAAAGTTCAGTTATCATCGATGGACATATTTTTATCACTTTTGTGTGTGTGCAGCAATTGATATTTTCCAGCGTTTACTGATGAGAATCTAATCCTTTCAAGCCTAAATATTACATTGCTAGAGATTAATTCCCTTTAAAATAAATCTTAAATTCACCTGCATGCCACAGATTGGGTCCTCACAAAGGTAGACACCTGGGGACTGACCATCCTGCAGGCTGCCTGTAGCTACTTCTGACAGTAAGTCCCTCAGATTTTCTTCTTTCCCCCACACTTCCACTGCAGAGATCCGGACTGAGAAGCGGGCCCCAGTCTTCTCTTTCCGTTCATTAATCAGCTTGAAGAGCCATGAGATGGCACAGGGGATTATGCCTAGGTTCTGCATGGAATCATCTTTTCCAATCATGGTGTATGACTTTCCTGTCAGGTAGGAGGGAGGGGAGAAAAGAAAATTAAATTACACTCAGTGCATCCAGAGCTTTCTGTCAAGTGACATTATTCTGCACAGGCTCAGGAAAACAATTTCCTTTACAAAAGACAGACAGACGGAAAGAAAGGACAAATAACAGCATTTAAAATTGGTAGGCTAGATCCAGAGCTCTGCTATCCATTTCTCTGCAGCATTCCGCTACCATAAAGGGGCTGAAAAACAGCCAGATCTTCCTAGATGAAGATTTCCCTAACATTCAAGGAATCCTTAGCTGGGGTATATCTGGCCCCCACACCACTCTGCAGCTAACAGTGTAGAAGGCATGTCGGGTAGGGTGGCCAAGTGTCATGTGCTCCAACAATCCCTAGTTTGGAAATGATCTCCTGGGGGAGGTGGGGAGGAATGTTACTAGCCAGCATACTTTAGAGCAGCCCCTAGATAGTTCTATAGGATGCTAGGGCTGGAACTGACGTAGAGCTGGCCCCGGGGATCAGGTAGCTGCAGGTGGCTCTTTTCAGCATCCCCACCCTTAGCTACACTCGGCAGAAGCTAGACATATAAATAATCTGGTCCAGAGGTGGTCCCACAAATGTGGAGTCTGGATCCAGATCAAAACATTCCCTAAGTTTGGTGCTCTCTGGAACCAGGATTTTGGTGCAGGCCTGTCTCTGTTTAAAACATCTGTTAATTAAAAGCATCCATACAGTATTATCTTACTGTTTTCTGTATTACTTCATATACTGCACATAATTAAGTTTTCAGAATCTCTCTCATGTATAGCTCTTTCTATAGCTGTCACACAAACGATATCGATATGCATACACTTCAGACAATTTCTCGTGGCTTTTTTTTAATCTCATTTTATTTCATGAATTATGGACATAAGTGGTATCTAATGTTAAGAGGGTTAGTGCAGCAAGATATTTTTAGACTTTACAACTCTTTGTGAAACTGTGTGTGTCCATAGGAGTAGGAATAGTGGGGAAGGCAGTTAATGAAGCAGCTGCACATTGTCAGCTAATGTTTTATGCTTTATCTCAGTCTAGATTAGATAATTGAAAACTGTGGAAATTGGGAGGCACAATCGGCCAATTGGTAGGACATTGGATTGGGAGCAGGGATTACTCTCTGGCCTTAAGCAAGTCATGAAGGCCTGAGACTTCAAGTATTCATCAGTTCTGGGTACCTCCATTCTGGATGCAATTTGAGACAACCAGGCCTTGACAGCGTACTCTACTTCTTCATTGCCTGAAGAATGGAAGTTTCCTTGAAGTGTCTTTTTAATGTGGTAGAACTGTGTGGGATCACTTTTCAGGTAGTAATAAAGGTGGCAAAGTTGTTGCCATTAAAAAGTCATCATTTCCCAACATATACCTCTAGATACGGATGAGCAGTACATAAAATTATGTTAGAATTTTAATGTCTTCTAAAAGAATCTTGTTTTGATTACACTCTTTTTGTCAGCATTGAAAGTTTTGATCATGCAAATGGTTGCAGAAGCTAATTTTTGGCTAGTCGCTGAAGATTCAATTAATGCAACTTGTTTCAGGCAGAAAAGAAAGTGGTTTATAATGCGTAGGTCATCCATCAAGGAAGAGCAAAAAATATCATGTGTCTTAGGCACCCAGTCCCAATGCTTATATTCTGAGTCACAAACATTGAAGGAATATAGTCAGTTTGTAAGCAGCCCATAAGACTGAAATGGTTGCCTAGATTTCTAACACTGAACATCTTCATAAAAGTTGTAGACTACTATGGGATAATTCATTAATCACCGAATTATTCTTATTACTATTACTTCCACTGCAGTAGTGCCCAGAACTCCATTGTACAAAGTACTGAACAAACATACACAAAGGCAACCCATGCTGCTGAGACCTCACAATCTAGGACTTCGACAATATGCAACAGCAGAATAAATGGACAAATAAGAAAGAAGGACCAGGTAGGGAAAAGACATGTGCAATTTCATACCTAATAGTGTACTGAACGCAGGCAGTTTAAAAGCTGTTGTTTTCCTTAACCTAAAATAAAAATCATTTAAGGCTTGAAGTAGAAACTGCTCTGTTTGATTAAGGAAATGCAACAATACCAACCCAGTTTGGCATGGCCAAAGCAGAACACGCAGCCGTCTGCCCCATTCACCACTGACTGGATCACTTCAGCCACAGTCCCAGCACACACTTCAGCCTGCCACAGGTAGAACAGGATTGACAAAGATATTTAACAATAAAAAAAATTAACAGAACTTCATAAATATTCATGGCTGTGACAGCACCAAAATGCAATTGCTGATTTCCAGTAGTATCGTGTCATCTCTGATGACAACTCTAATGGGGCAACTCACCTAAGTAGGCCCAATCTTGCATGCCCTACTTAGGTGAGTTGCCCCATTGAAGTTAATGAGACTACTCAGATGAGTAAGGTGATTAGGACTTGGCTCTGAGCCAATTAAATTCCCTTTATGGAAGCCCTAGTCCATTTGCTTCAGCATGAGGTGCTGAAACTTCATTATCCTTGTAAAAGTTCTGTATGTTGAGAAATGGCAGATGGCTCTTTTATTCTAAATAGACTTCGCACCTGCTAAGCAGAGGTGGGTGAAATGCGCATAATGGAACAGGAGAGGCTCATTATTTGGTAAAGCTGGATACAAAATTGGATTCACTTGGCCTTTTTTTGTTTACCTTTTTTCTTTAAAAAATTGCATTTTTTCAACCAGCTCTATTGTTTAGCAAATTATTACCAGAATTTTGGATGCAGTGGAAATGTTACAATTCTGCTGTTGGAGAGTTTGTGCGGGGGTGGGTGGAAGTCTATGAACAGGGCACACCCCCTTTTGTTTTGTCTTCACTAGGAAATATTTTCTAAAATTCCCCACCTTTGCTTTGAATCTCCCCAGCTGTTAACAATGGTAGGAGCCCTAATGAAGACAAGATGCTGGTAGCCGGTGGTGTTTTAAGCACCTTGTCATATAGATTCACCCTGAGCAGGTTTAGATAACACAGACAGACACCCAGACCCCTGTCTAAACTATTCTATTCCACTTCTTACACTATACCAATCAGCTGGAGCTCAGCCAGTGGTAGCAACATTTAGGAATTTTAGGAAAAATTTCCTATTGTAGATAAGATCTTGGTGGTTGCTTCTCGATTGGTCCAGTTCACAGACATTTGTTACTCTGTTGTTTTCTAATCCGTAATTAAGATTATCACTAATTATTTATATATCTGGGGTAAAGCCTGTGTCTTCTTATACTGAACTGGGTGGAAAAACCTGACATAAATATTCCTCTGCTTTTTAATAAATTGAGGACAGCATGTAGGATTAGCCATCTTCACATTATTGACTTGCAACACTGATATGATCAACATGAGCACTAACCAAAAACAGTTGAAAGTGTACCATCAAATACTGCTATCTGGTGTTTATTTGCAGGCTAGGCAGCATTTTATATCACTCGTATGATTTATCGCACATGTAATGCAAAAGATTAAAGTAGGGATTCTCAAAACTTCATTGCACCGTGACCCCCTTCTGACAACAAAAATTACTACACGACCCCAGGAGGGGGGACTGAAGCCTTAGCCTGCCCAATCCCTGCCACCCCGGATTTGGGGGCCAAAGCTAGCCTAAATCTAAGCTAGCCCTGGCGACCCCATTAAAATGAGGTCTCGACCCACTTTGGGGTCCTGACCCAGAGTTTGAGAACCGCTGGATTAAAGAAAATCTGATCATCATATTAAAGAGATTTGATTTAATGTATTTGTCACAATATTGCTGGCATCTATGGACCGAATTAATCCCTGGTCTAACTCCAGTGAAATCTCTGAAATTACAGCAGGGATGAATATGCCTCTTGGTCACACTAGTGCAACCTGGAAAGCATCTTAGATCCTTGTTAGTCCAAGTCATACGTTGCCTACCTGAGATGCATCTTGGGGGAAAACTGCATCAAAAGCAAACATCTTGGGGGGAACCTGATTGCCCCTTTTCTGGAAGGTGTTCTGGCCTCCACAAGACAATGGGTCATACAGAGTAATTTGCTTCTTACGGGGATCAACCTTTAAGAAGGAGCTGGACTCAGATGTATCCCTGGCAAGGGTGGAACAAATGCGCACCATGACTTTCACCTGTCAGCAAACACAGAAAGAAAACCACATTTAATTAGAGCACTGAATATACTAGAGTTTAGGATTTTTTAAATGGGTTTTCAAATTTCAGTGAGCCAAATCATTCTTGCTTTACTCAAGCCAGTGGGGCCACTGAGGTCAATAGACATCCAAGTGCTCGTAAAGGAAGCAGGATTTGGCCTACAGTGCACAATTAATAAGGCCGAGAGCCCCCTCTCTCGCCTTAATGGTCAGCTTGTATATTTAATAATTACCAGGCACATCAATGTATTTTAATGTCTCTGTTACTCTAGTACAAAGGTATTACATCCTCTTTTTTTGTCTTGCGATTCACATAAATAGAAAATTAACTGCACCCTGGTAGACCAATTAAGCAAACCAAAAGGTAATCTAGGCTGCTAAGCTATCAAGACTGATGCTGTTTCTATGAAGACGACTGATCAATAAAGCAAGCACATAAAAGCTATATCTGTAATTTACACGTTTTAATTTCTAATCCAAATGCAGACATTAAATGCCCAGTTCGTAGTGTCATCGAAGAGTTGTGAAAGAGCCTAGTTTTAATGGTCAGCTTTTGAAATTATCTCCAAGGGTCTGGAATGTAATAAGTGTTAAAGGATGTGTTAAAACATGTTCGCTCACAACCCATTAGATGAGTACATAACAAGGTGTTATTTCTATAACTAAGATACATCTCTGTGGGATGTAATGAGGTTATACAGTATCATTAACCAAACTTGTAAGCAATTTAGATATAAGCAAAACCACTGATAATTCAACACAGCTTTGGTCCCTTCAGTAATTTTATTATTATTTGGCACTTGACTTTTTGAACTTTGTAGGATACATTCCCCATCTTTGTCAACTCCTGTGTATTTCCTTTCAAGTCACGGCTGTGTTGTTTTGTCCGGAAGCAGACTAACTTCAAGACGGCAACCAGACAGAACTTATGGTTAAAAGCTTCTTAAATATGTCAATTGTATCAAACACACAAGTTTGGGCAAGTAGCAGTGCAGTAAGTGGTGTCCTCATCGTAGTGTGAAAGCATAACTACTGTTAACATTATGGAAGGGCATGTATGCCTTAAGAGAAGACTATTTTCCAAATTTTGAGGCAAATACAGTTTCTTTCTCTTTGCAATGCAAACAGAGCAATTTCATGCAAATTACCATCTGAATATAGTCTGTGCACAAGCGGGGAATGGACCCAATGCCAAATGCTCCTCTCCCCCTTTGGGATGGCACTCCTTGTGGGTGAGGATCCCCCTTCATGGTGGCACTAGCCCTCCAAACTGAGATGAGATTAAATCAGAAGCTTGGTGAGTTCAAACTCACTGGGACAATTTCATCATTGCTATAACTCCACTGACAATGGAATTACACCAGGCATCAGTGTAGTCCATTCAGTATTTTTGTGTTCCTTTCTGCGTATACTCATGCCTAAAAGGGGTGATTTGGCCCTAAATCTATTATCGTAAGAAAACAATTTGATCATTAGACAGGGAGTCTGGTTAAGACTCTGTACGCAGGCTTTCTGTTCTGTGTTCCACTATCAATTAAGATAAAGCAGAGAAACACTGTTGGAGTGTGGAAGGTTCTGTCCTCATTTATTCAGCCTCACTGTCTGTTTAACCTTTCTCCCCAATCCCTCATTTTAAAAGGCTTTTTTTGTTACACTGCCCCACTTTCCATATTGTGTTAAAGGCATTCTATTCAGCTCTGCCGTAGGTAGGCCCAGCTACCATTGAAGAAAGTGGGAGTTACGCCCATTAGAGCTCTAGGGCTGAATTTGGCTCAATATAATTAATTGATTGCAGATGCAATTCTCCAGGCAGCTCAGGGAGAGCTCACTAGTCAAGTCAATGAAGGAGGGAGGAAGCACAGCAATAAGTCCCTGGCAGGGCAAGAAAACAAAAGAGCAAATATAACCCTTTAACAGTTTTCCTGCTTGCATCTTGCTCCCTGTTTGCTTTCTCAGCAGCGTCCTCTATTTTTAAACAGATGCCAACATTTGGGATCTGCTGGATTAGACTGATCTGCTGGAAATCAAACTGACATAACACTGTAAATAAAAATAAATTGCCTGATGCACTTTTAAAATCTATTTTTTCTGTGTGTTCAGGTGTTGTATTTGAGAGCTAATAACTCAGATCCTGAAAATTCCTTATCACTTCATGCAGGGAGAAGACCTGACTGAATACACCCCAGGACTGATTCTAATCTCAGTTACATCGGTTTTACATCAGTGTAACTTCCTTAGCTGCAGTGGAGTTACTCCTGATTTACACCTGGATAAGTGAAATCAGAATTAGGCCCATTTCTTCTCGTTGCTGAATTAACATAACGGACCGTTCTATTCTCCAACAAATGTTTCTGCTTTTAGGATGGCAGAGGTTTCAGGAGCCAGGTTTCTCTCTCACTGGCATAAAAAACCAGTGTAGCTGAAACTATAAAATTTACTATCATTAGTGGTAAATTTGCTGAATAAACTGCCATCCCAAGTTCATCAGGGAAGACCCCAGAGACAGATAGCATACATTATTTGCTTACTAGTTCCTGGTCTTCTGATATATGTGAGGTGAGATGACGACACTGTGTTGCAATGCACATTTATAATTCCAGAGCGTTGGTCTTTCATTTGTTTTGAAGAAGAGACCGAGGAGTTTCTATTGGTCAAAGTGAAGAATGATTATGTTGACCAGAGAATTCTGGACTGTAACCTCAGTTAAGAGAGACACTCACGACAGGGTAATGACCTTAGGCAAATCACAGGACTGCCTTGTGTCATCGTCCACTTAGTAGATGCCCACTATAAACCAGATGCAAGGACTGCCAGATTCTGATCTCACATGCTTGAAAATCAGAAGCAGCTCCACTAATGTCACCTGGAGTCACCCCAGGGTGAAACGGCTGTAAGAGCTAATTAGACACAAAAGGTCTTAGCTGACCTTTCTTGTACGATGAAATGGCAAAGAGGAGTGTTTAAAAATTGTTTAAGACTAGGAAAAAGTGGATCAACTTCACATCGTTATTTTCCCTATGAATTTAAACAGTTTTCTCCAAATATTATAAACAGTTTGGATAGGTAATATTTATATTAGTTTCCAAAACTAAATATTCCTTTAATTATTAAACATGGGAGATGTCCCTTCGACTGTTAATCTACAATGTCACTTAGTGTGGCTTTTAGCAGATATTTTAAGGAGACACCACAGTCTCAGCCACAAAGTTGGAATGACTTTTTTGGAGGTTGAGGTTTTACCAACCTCTTTGAAAGCAATGTCCTCTCTGAAAAAAGACTAATAGAACATAGGCAGGTTTTTACTAGACACAAACTCATTATGGAGCAAATCTGGACCTAGAAAAAGAAATGCAACTGTCATGGAAATCTCTTGGACAAAATGAATGTGAACAAAAACAGTGCTTTAAATTAAACACTGGGTGTATAACCGACGTGAAAAGTGAGTGTGAGTAGTAACAAAGGATTACCACTGATTTAGCATTTTGTAGGAGCCTGACTCTGCTCTCAATTATACCAGTTTTATCACATTGTAATTCCCTTGATTTCAATTGAGTTATTCCTGTTTTACGCCAAATTAATTGGAAGAAGAATCAAGCCCTAGGTGTGCAAAATAAGTATAATTTACAGTCTAAAGAGAGCTGCCATTGCGTATAGTTGAAGAAGGAACAAACAGAAAAGGTATAAGATACAGTAGAGGTGGCCTGCAAAATGGGGATATTGATATTTAGATTCACACATGTAACCCTGGTACTATATGCTAAGCACAGTAAAACATTACGTCATATCCAGGTCAAAGGGTTATTCATATTTGGAGCAAATGGTTTGTGGGTAAGGCATAAATGACTGAGAGCCAGGAGATATGGATTCTATCTCCGGATTTGCCAAAGACATGCAGTGTCTTACCACCTCCCTCACAGGAAAGTTGTATGGCTACATTCAATTACATTGGTCAAGTGCTTTAAGGATTCTCAGATGGAGGGTGCTACTGAAGTGCAAATTATTATTACATATTCTAATTATTACCTATGTAACTTAATAGAGAAGATGTCACACAAGAAAATTCCCCAACTCTGGTTATGACAATAGTAAATCATATCGACTACATAAGGCAGAACTGATGAAGCCACATGGCCCATTGAACTCCCATTTCACAATTTCACATGCGATTTATGAACAGGTAGGGGTGATGGGTTTAAAGCCAGTGCAGGACCAAGCAATATACTACACCAGGGAGGCAGTATGAAAGAAGGTAGAACAGTAATTCATTCAGCTATGGGTATAGCTCCAGGAACCTAATGGTCTTAAAAGACTTTCAGTTCAATTTCAGGTTGAAGATCACAGCTGCTGCTCTGGGTAAGAGAGAATACAGTGCAGTTCATTTGAAGCCAGCTGAACAGTGGGGTTTAAGAACTTTAATACTTTTTGCCTTGCCTTGCAATTTAAATGAACTATAAATTGAGATTTTTCTCCTTAAAGGCAGGAAATTGGGTTTTTATGCTTCGCTTCCTGTGTGTCATTATTCCCCGAGTCCATTGCTACACTTCCCAACTAATCCCCTGCAATTAAGGGGTTAGGATATACCACCTGTGATTTACAGGACCACTCAGACTGCCTGCTGAAGTTCTTATTTGAGTCCCAATAATTGTTCAGGTCCTTGACAGTGTCAAGCTTCAGATAGACTTCTCTGATTGTTTCCATAAAACAGAAAAAAAAAAAAAAAAGCAAGACACAAGAGTGTGCTCTTGGAACACACAGTATTGATAAAACAAACATTCTGGGTCAAATTTTGGTCTCATACCCATATCAATCCAGATTAACTCAGTCTGCTTACTCTGGATTTACACTGGTTTGAATGAATTCTTTTCCTGTATTGTGAAGTTTCTTTGCCTAAACCTAAGCCTTGCCTCCTAATATTGCACACTCCAGGGGCAGCAGCACCAGTGCTTGCAAACTTGAGGATACAGGGCACAATCCAAGCCCACTCGTCTCAGTTGTGCATACAGGGCTTGATAGAAGAGCACTGAATTATTAGGAGTCCTTTAATTGATTTCAAGGGGTTTCGGGTACAGTCTATAGGCCTTTATTGTGCTCTTACACCAGTTCTGCACTCTGTTGATTGGCTTCAACGGTGTTGCTCTTGATCTACATTGATGTAAGCGAAAGCAGAATCAAGCCCATACTGCTTAGGCTTTCATTACCCAGGCCTGGTTTTAAATTGTAACACCACTTTTACGGATGTCTTTATGTCCAGGGGTCACCGGCATGAGAAAGTCACCATTTACTCACAGGTCCCGCTCAGTAGTGTCAGTCATAGCACCGTTATTTTATGCATAGGGAACTAATTTTGTCATTTCTAGACCACTGTACAGTAGCTGTAAGTCCATGTGGATTTGTTAATGGTCACTATGTAATTTAGGCTGAAGAACCATGCTGACTCACTTCCCACCTTTCACACTGTGCCTCCAAAACATGGTGATCTTCAATCAAGAGGAGAGAATTGGTTAACTGCAGGTTTTTTCCTCTGATAAGCCCATTTGGTGACCCACCATGGCCCTTTTCTTACGTTCTCAATCTGCACAGAAAGACAAAGCTTCTGTGAGTGCCGGAAACTACAACAGTCAGGTCCACAGGGGAAGAAAAAAAGCTAAACTAAGCCAGTGATATGTCCCTCTCTCAAATGCCTGCCGGGGACTTGTGGATTCCTGGCAGTGAAGTATGGAACATGGGGTAGGTAAACTGCATAAAACACCAATAACCAGGAATGGAAGTTGGAATAAGGGAACACAAGTCTTCTGAGACCTGCTTCAACATTGGGGATATTCTCGCTTCCTCCTACCCCTGACTGTAAGATCTAGTTTGAGGCTCATTTATCTAATTATTCAGCGGATAGGGCTAGACAGCTGTTGCTTTGGGCAGTGTGCTTGTCTTTATGAGCTGCTTCACTCATCAATCATTTCAGCACCTTCTGTTGGACATACACTGTAGAGTGAGGGGAGGCAGGGATTGTGATGTATTCAGTGGAGAGACAGGCAGAGCAAGGCTATTGAGCAATATTAGCACTCCATCAATGTAATGGCAATCACTGGCTGCAGGAACAGCCTTATTGGAGGTTAATGAAGAGTGGGCTTTGTAATTTCTCACCGTTACTTCTGTAAATAATGGCAGCAGATATATTTTGTTGTAGCCAAACACAAAACATTACAATACAATAAAATCTATAACTTCTCATTGCTTATGCACGTGTACTTTTTCACACGATGGATGTAAAGCTAGAAGCTTTCCCGCACTGTCCAGATGATCTGGAAGTGTTTTGGTAAGTTTCACCATTTCAAGGAGACTCACATCCTTTTCTTCCAGCTCAGAAGACATAACTGTTAAGGTTAAAATGAAATCTAGATGGTCAAGATAAAGAGATCAGGCCAAATTCAACCAAATGCAGCCTGGAGTAAGTGAAGGCAGCTGCAATGGAAATCTCTGGGCCAAGCTCAGAAGTGACAAAAACCATGGGGTAAGTTACATCAGGTGTAACTTGGTCAGAAAATGTAATTTTCTCCTCTCATGCCATTTATGATCAGTGGTGTAATTCTGCTGGATTCCGTGGACCCCCTGCTGATTTACATTAGTTTGAGTGAGAAGAGAATCAGGCCATTGTGTGCAAGTGGCAAAGCAGTGCTCTGGTATTGACATTCGTTTGGGATTCAGTGGGTTTGTAACTCATACTCCAAGGGAATGGAAGAGAGGATGTAGCAGGATAAGCAGCTAACAGGAAGATGCAAGATAAAACCCACACTTCTAGTTTAATTCCCACCTTCACTATCCACAACTCTACTAGGGAGCAATTTCACATTGACATGAGTGCAACCTCCAGTGGTACCTGATTGGAATGGCGTCCTCTTATGCAAGTGCTGAATTCTGCATACCCACTAATTGTCAGATCTGTGCAAGTTACCGTATGCCACTTACATTCATTGGGCTAAATCCTTCACTCCCCTATAGCCAGCACAAGGGGGCTGCAGAGCAGGCTCTATGGATACTGCCAACACCAGGAGCACTGCTCAGTGGCATAAAGCTGGCATAGCCCAGCCTCCAGCACTAGTCCAAGCCAGAAGTATGCACACGGGGAGGGGCAAGACCAAAATCTTTGTTGCCCTGCAATCCCCAGAAGGCAGATGTCCCCAGGGTTGAGGAGCAGTGCTGAAGGTGCTCTAAATTATATTGGGAAACAAATTGGTTCCTGGCTGCATCCAAGATTGGGGACCCACAAATGGTTCCTTTGTGGTTTCCCCCCCTTATCCTGTACACAAAAGACTGGTCCAATTTTCTTATCTATTAACACTGGAGTTGTAAATTACACCACCATTTATATCACCTATCAAAAGGCACAAACAGTTAAAGATAAAAATGTTATGGCAACTCAGCAGAAAACTAACACACACTATTCCTTATTATTCTATTTGTACAGAGCTCATTGGATGCTACGTGTGTTACAAAAGGGGTCCGATTCTTCTGTCTTTCACACCTGTAACCCCACTTGAGTCACACCAGGATAAAACCAGTGCAAATGAGGGGAGAATAAGGGCCAATGTCTCTGCTTTGAAAAAACTCTAGACAAGGCCTCATCCTTGATGATGATGATCTCACCCATTTTACACCAGCATGCCTCCATTGGCTTGATTAGAGTAACTCCTGATTTACACCAGTGTACGTGAGATCAGAATCAGTCCCAGAGGGTCTAATGTCAGCACACAGACAACAAAAAAGGAAAAAGTTATGAAAGAAGAAGAATGGGGAAAAGAATATGGTAAAAAAGTTGAAAGCTGGGAGATAAAATCAATGGTGTACTCCAGAAAACACAGATCTCAATCCAGAGCCACTTTAAAGTATGGATGCATGAGCAGAAGTGCCACCAAAAAACAGATGGGTCTTTCAATTATTATTCCATTATGGTTCTATGTTTCCTTCTCTTCTAAGCACCCCTTCCATTTCTTCTGTGCTGGTAAAACCAACAAGGAGGCTTATCTCCTTTATTGACTCATCATCACCAATCTGCAGAGCTGTAAAGATGATTTGTGCTTCCAGCAGTAAATCATAGAATCATACAACTGTAAAACTGGAAGCAATCTGGAGAGGCCATCTAGTCCAGGGGTTCTCAAACTTCATTGCACTGCGACCCCCTTCTAACAATAAAAATTGCTACTCAACCCCAGGAAGGGGGACTGAAGCCTGAGCCCAAGGACTTCAGCCCCAGGCAGTGGGGCTTGGGCTTCAGCTTGGCCCCAGGCTTCGCCTTCAGCCCTGGGCCCCAAAAAAGTCTAAGCCAGCCCTGTTGACCGGTTGTGACCCACTTTGGGGTCCCAACCCACAATTTGAGAACCACTGATCTAGTCCATCCCCCCATGCTGAGGCAGAATCACACTGTAACATTACCCAGGGTACAGTCTAGACTGTCGAACAGCTCTGGTCCCTTAATTCTCCAGCCTGAGGTGCCTTTTACACTACTTCACTGTGAGAGCAACCACTCCTGGTCAACACTCACATAGCCTCCAGCATGGAAATTACTCCCAGCTATACTGTATGAGTGCTATAGCCAGCCACTATTGAATTACACTGCAGGGCAACACCAACTAATTCCCAGTCCCAGACTGCCCCCTTAAATGTGCATACCGTACTGCCCAGCCCTCTCATGGACAACACAAACTAATATAAAGTCCATGATTTTATTAATAGAAAATGATATGCACAAATCCTGTTATCTCAAACGGAGTTTGCCAAACACTTCAATCCAAGCACGCTGGTTTAGATAAAACAATAAAACAAGTGTATTAATTACAGAAAGATAGATTTTTAAGCGATTACAAGTAATGAGGCATAAAGTCAGAATTGGTTACAAAGAAATACAAGGTAAAATACAACTGACACCTAACTTAGCAAGCTAAGTGAATTCAAAGCAAACGTCTCTCTCACCACATGTTCTAGTAATCTTACTGGCTGAATTCCTTTCTGCCAGGATCCCTCCCCAGTCCAATGGTGCTTCCTTTGTCCTTCAAGTGTTGTCGAAGCTGTCAGTAGAGATGAAGGGAGAGATTTTTTTGCGGGGGGGGTCTGTTTCTCTCTCTTATAGTTCTCTTTTTCTTTGAAAATCATCTCCAGCTGACGTTCAGGAGACAGCAAGTCTGTGGGTACGGGAACCTACAGCAGTTTCTTTTCCAAAATGTACCCTTTTTCCTACCAAAGGGTGACCGCTTAACCAGGTGACAGTCCATTTGATTTTGTTGACACCTGGCTGAGGCATCCGTTTGCCTTTTGTCTCTGAGGAACTGGTTTGTGCCTGCTTTTCTAAACTTGGAACATGTCTCAGCAATGTAATACAGTAGAATTTTATAACTTTACATACTATGTTCCCACACATATTTTACCAGGACAATAATAATCAGCAAATTATAAGTTTTCAAATGATACCTCACAAGGCATACTTTGTACAAAATATATCATCATATATCATTGTACAAAGGATGAACATAGGGATACAGACTGTCACACACACACATATACCTAGACCATCCCTGACAGGTATGTGTCTAACTTGTTCTTAAAAATCTCCAGTGACAGCAATTTCACAACCTCCGTTGGAAGCCTATTCCAATGCTTACTATTCTTATAGTTAGAAAGTTCTAACCTAAATCTCGCTTGCTGCAGATTAAGTTGATTACTTCTTCTCCTACCTCCAGTGGACATGGAAAACAATTGATCCTTGTCCCCTTTATAACAAGCCTTAACATATCTGAATACTATTATCAGGTTCCCCCTCAGTCTTCTTTTCTCAAGATTTAATATGCCCAGTTTTTAACCTTTCCTCATTCCTTTCTAAAACTTCTATCATTTTTGTTGCTCTTCTCTGGACTTTCTCCTATTTGTCCACATCTTTCTCAGAGTGTGGCGCCCAGATGTGGACGCAGTACTCCACCTGAGGCCTCACCAGTGCTGAGAAGAGTGGGAAATAACATCCCATGTCTTACATATGACCTGCCTGGAATGACAGTAGCCCTCCTCCCCCCCCCTTTTTTTGGCAAGTACATCACATTGTTGATTCACATTCAATTTGTTATCCACTATAACCCCAGACCTTTTTCAGTAATACTACCACCTAGCCAGTTATTCCCCATTTTGTAGTTGTGCATTTGCTTTTTCCTTCCTAAGTGCTGTAATTTGCACTTTATTGAATTGCATCTTGTTGATATCAGACTGGTTCTCCAAATAATCAAGGTCCTTTTGAATTCTCATCCTGTCCTCCAAAATGCTAACAGCCCCTCCCAGTTTGGTATTAACTGCATATTTTATAAGCATACTCTCCACTCCATTATCTAAGACATTAATGAAAATACTGACTAGTACTGGAACCAGGATAGATCCCTGCAGGACTCTATTAGATATATCCCTCCAGTTTGAATGTGAACCATTGATAACTACTCTTTAAATACAGTCTTTCAATCAGTTTTGCATGCAATTTATAGTTATTTCATCTAGACCACATTTTCCTAGTTTGCTTATCAGAATGTCATGTGGAGCTGTGTCAAAAAAGCCTTACTAAAAATCAAGATATATCACTGTGACGGGTTGCCCCCTTCACAGTGCCACTGGATGTACTGAGATACCACTGAGCCCACCTGTTCTGCCAGCCTGGCCCCCCTTTAACCTGTCTTGCTGAGCCAGGCTCTTAAACCTCCTCTAGCACACCCACAGGCAGGGCCACACCCAGCTGCAGAAAGACACAGACACTGAGATTAGCTCTGGGACGACTCAGTTTAAGGGACTTGCCCAAGCACTCTGGTGCCCACCTCCCTTGGAGTGCAGACCCAAAGGTACATTGTCTTGCACTGTATAGAAAAATATGCACAGTGCAAGTTCATAAAAATTTGCCTCTTCCTCAATGTGAAGAGAGATATGCACGACTTCTTGCCACCCCCCCCCAGTTAGAATTTAATGGGTTTAATAATAAACAAAAATGTATTAACTATAAAAGACAGATTTTAAGTTATTATAAAGATAGCAAACAGAACAAAGCAGATTATTAAGCAAAATAAAACAAAGCATGCAAACTAAGCTTGATTCACGAAAGAAATTGTCTACAAATAGTAATTTCTCATCCTAAATGTTGTCTTAGGCAGATTCCAGATATTCTTGAAAGCCAGCTGCATTGACCTGCAGCTTGAAACTTCAGGTATTATTACTCACAGGCTAGAGACCCTTCCAGCCTGGGCTCAACTAGTCTTTAACCAGTTCTTTCCTTATTTTGGCTTGTGTTCCTTCCCCCTTGTTGATAACGTTAATTGTGTTAAGGATCTGGTCACAATTTACCTTTTTAGTGAAGACTGAAGCAAAATTAACATTAAACACCACAGCCTTGTTGATAACATCCATTATTAGCTCTACTTCCCCACTAAGTAGAGGAACTACACTTTGTCTTTCTCTTGCTTCTAATGTATTTATAGAACCTCTTTTTAATACCTCTATTTCCCTTGCAAGATGTAACTCTTTTTGTGTGTTAGCCTTTCCGATTTTGTCTCTACATGCTTGTGCTATTCTTTTGTACTCATCCTTAGCAATTTATCCATGTTTCTACTCTTTGTAAGATTCCTTTTTGATTTTCAGATCATTAAAGAGTTCCTTAAGGAGCCATACTGACCCCTTACTATTCTTTCTGTCTTTCCTTCCATTGGGATGATTTGCTGTTGCGCCTTTAATATTATCTCTGAGAAAGTGCCAATTCTCCTGAACTCCTTCTTCCCTTCCCTTACCTACTAGTTCTTAGAGTTTGTTGAAGTCTGTTTTCAAAGCCTATTGTCCTTATTCTGTTGCTCTCACTCTTTCCTTTCCTTAGAATCATGAAATCTATCATTTCATAATCACATTCACTGAAATTGCCTTCCACCTTCAAATTAGCAACCAATCCCTCACTGTCACTCAAACAAATGTCATCAGCGCAGATTTCACAGATTATAACCTATCTTGGGTTGTACAGCAATAATTTTACTCCCTACAGATACCTAGCCATCTACACATTGTTGTTTCTGTAACTAATATAACTGAAAGGACAAAAGAAAATATGAGGGGGTATATAAGAGGTCAACAGTACAAACTCTTTTAGGTCACAAGACGAAGCCTAAGCCAGTTGGATCTTGTTCATATAGGGAGCAGCCTTAAATTCTGTAATCATTTGGACTGATATGGAGACAATGCTGAGTACCACATACTGCCTGAAACCAGCTTATATGTCCCTGCCAAGTCACATGAGAAGTTGCTTTGCCATCTGGTCATTTGTTAACCTAATGAAGAAGAGTGCAACTTTATGGTTCTTTTCTTTTTAGGGACAGGTTTCAGAGTGGTAGCCGTGTTAGGCTGCATCAGCAAAAACAACGGGAGTCCTTGTGGCACCTTAGAGACTAACAAATTTATTTCGGCATAAGCTTTCGTGGGCTAAAACCCACTTCATCAGATGCATGGAGTGAAAAATACAGTAAGCAGAATATATATTATAGCACATGAAAAGATGGGAGTTGCCTTACCAAGTGGGGCATCAGTGCTAATGAGCCAATTCAATTAAGGTGGAAGTGGCCTATTCTCAACAGTTAACAAGAAGGGGTGAATACCAAGGGAGAGAAAATTACAAGAAGGTTAACAGTTAACAAGAAGGTGTCTCACAGACCTTGGGAGACAGGCCAGTCCTCGTTTACAGACAGTCCTCCAACCTGAAGCAAATACGCAGCAGCAACCACACACCACACAATAAAAACACTAACCCAGGAACCAATCCCTGCAACAAACCCCGTTGCCAACTCTGTCCGCATATCTTTTCAGGGGACACCATCATAGGACCTAACCACATCAGCCACACCATCAAAGGCTCGTTCACCTGCACATCTAACAATGTGATATGTGCCAGCAATGCCCCTCTGCCATGTACATTGGACAAACCGGACAGTCTCTATGCAAAAGAATAAATGGACACAAATCAGACATCAAGAATTGTAACATTCAAAAACCAGTAGGAGAGCACTTCAATCTCCCTGGACACTCAATATCATTGTTTTTAGGGACAGAGGAGTTTGGATCACATCACCAGAAGGCATAATCCCTCCCTGAATTGCCCAACACCCATGGGATCATGTACTTTATGGGCAATTTTGCCTCCCAAAGGAGCATGAAGGGAGCAGTCTCTATGCTTCCCCGAGCACAGGGACAGAGAGTGACCTGGGTCCTTGGGTGCCCCCTCTCCCCTCTTACCCCCAACATACACACCTGCCTACTTGCAAAAGGCCCAGCAACATTTTAATCCAGATTGTATGTTGAAGATGGAATTCTGTCCTCTCCTGGAAATTTCTTTAAATCAGACATTTCATATTATTTCCATAAGAGAGGGACTCAAACCAGAACAGCCCAACCTAAACATCCCTGAACAAGCTGTCAAACTCGTCTCCTCCAGAACTATTATGTGGATCTTTTAGAGGACACCTACCAGTGAAGTCAATAGAAGCTTTGCATACAAAGTACTCCAGGGTTTCCAATACCAGTAGAAAGAGGAAAATTTCTGCTCCACTTCTCCCCTTCAGTACAGAATGTGCTCTCCAGCTTCGATTAAAAATGTAACCAAAAATATGTTTGACTGCCATGAATTTCAAGAATGCTAATGAGGGCTCCACTTTCCCTGTGGTCAGGTTTCCTCCCCTGTCTAAACTGACCGTCTTTTATGCACAGCTTCACTTTTAATGGGCTTTTAGGCTGGAGTTTCCCCCAAACCCAAACACAACTCTAACCCGGTTCCCCTAAATCCTCTCCTCAATATCCCACAGGGATACTCACATTCTGATTAGCGTTCAGCCTTTTAGAACATACGTCAAATACACAAAGCTCAGAAGGAGTACCAGCCTCCCATGCATACCACAGGCCAAATGCTGCCTCCATGCACACCCCAGAAAGGGCATTCTGTGCACCAAGAAAATCTGCAGAGACCAGGGACGTATATGTCCCCAAAGACATTGGATTTGGAGTATCAGTGGAATGGCTCGTCTGCCTTTATCACATAGCCTCAAAGCCGCAGAAACCCCCATGGGTTTTCACAGTGTGTTCCCATCATGATAAGGGTAATGACTGGGGAATCCAGGCAGCGAGGAGTCCACTGGCCCTTTTGTCTAGTCTATGGCTACACCACCCACAGAAACACTGAATCTGCTGCAGTGCAGGAAGCCTTAAGGGAGCTCTGCTCTACTGCACTCATGGTTCCCTCCTAGAAACCTGTTCCTCCTGCAAAACAGAACCACACTGATTTCAAAGCCGTTAGGGCTCTCCATCCCTGGTGTGAATGTGTCTATACAGAGAAAGCAGCAGGAAGCAGGTGTATTTCACACAGCATCAACATCTCAAACTTCCTCGCTATGTATTTAAGATGATACATTGCTCCATACTCAACATACTGCTAAAAACACCAGTATCCTCTTTGTGAATTAAACAAGTATTACATAGGTGCATTATAACTGACCTCGTACATTCAGCAGCTAGTTTACCTTAATTCTCTAACTAGATAGAGGGGCAGTCAGGGTTTCTCATTATACGTGATAAGGTACAAGGGCAGAGACCAGGAGCTCCTATTTAAACAAGATGCTCTGTTTCTTGTTTAATCAAATGAGAATTTTAATGGAAAAAATTAGAAAAAAGAAAAACAATTCTGAAGTCACTGTTAAGCATGCCTTTGAGATGACTTCTGCTGTAAGTGTTAGCCAGACAAAGACTGCTTAGGCATTGCACAAAAGACAAAGAAGCCTAGGCCTTTTTATTATTTATACAAATGATCTCCATGATTACGCATGAAGGAAGATTTCCAAGTCTGCACATGACATTGTATGGTGTGGCACCGTAAATAATGAGCAGCAGTGCAATCAGATAAGAAGGATTTACATTATTTAAAGCTGAGCGGCAATAGGTGACAAATTGCAGTTTAATGTAGATAAGTGTGGAAAAGTATGCGCAGAGCCAGGGAATGAAAACTGATAATAATAGCCAATAAATAAAGTGGGTGATTCAAGGTACTGAGCAGGGAAAAGATTTGGGAGTTCAGTGAGAGAAAAAAAATTCCAAAGCTCTAGACCAATATGCATTTGTCAAGAAGAAAACAAGCAGGAGGAATAGCATTGCTCGGTGGAGTCAACATAAATCCAAGGAGGTGACATTACCGTATAAGATGACATAGCTTGTCTATTATTGTGTACACAGCACAAGAACCCTACCTTTGAAAGGGGTATGGCAACCTTAAATGGGTGTGTAGTGTGCAGCTGGGAGTTTGGGAAGAGGCTTCTGGGATTAAGGCTATGGGAAAATATCAGGACATTTAATGATTTGCTTTCACAGGCAAGAGATGTGATTCTGCAGTTAGCCTTTGCAGAAAATGGAAGCTTTTTCACGTTGAAAAAAACTCAAGAGTAGATCCAGATTTCACTTCAATTTTATACCAATCTAACTTCCTTATCTTCAGTGAAATTACTCCTGATTCACGCTGGGGTAAATGAAATCAGAATCAGGCTCAAAATCTAGAAATGAGCAACAACAATCAAAAAAGATAAAAGGTAAAGGGAACTTATTAAATGAAAACAATAAATACAGGGTTTCCACCCCAAACAATAATATTTCCCATTGTTACCACACCTTCCATCTGAAGATCTCAGCATGCTTTACAAACATGCATGTATTAAGTCTCATGACATGCTCGTGAGGTAAGTCTCCTTGTCCTCATTTTACAGATGGGGAAACTAAATATTAAAGGGATTAAGTGAGTTGTCCAAGATCACATAGGATGCCCAGGAAATAGAACCTAGATCCTGTCTCCCACACCTGTCCCATAAACACGAGGCTATCCTTCCTCTCAGGTGAGGAACCCTTTTAACTGACATTTTCCTTCAATAGGTTTTATTTTGCTCAGGATTACTTGTTTGCTTTGACCTTCAGACTCTAATCCGAACAATCAACTATTCATATCTTATTTATGGAGCGCTAACACAATACAAACAACAGATCAGTATCCGGGGACCTGATTCTTCCGCCATTCTGAAAGCAAAGGGACCATGCACAGCGTAAGGGGCTGCAAATCCTGAAGAGAGATGCCAGAATCTAGCCCTTATTAAGGATTGAATGCTGCCCTCACTCACAACCTCGGCAGCCCCACTAAAGTCAATGGAATTCCAGGGGACACAAGTCTGGGCAAATTTGGCCCTAACACGCTGGTGCTCAGCAAGCATTGCTTCCGGGGGGGTACAGAGTTTGGACCGAACTGTGCTCTCAATTACACTGGTGTAAATCCATAGTAACTTCCTGTTGTCACTCTGGATATACAGTATTGAATCTGAGGGCACAATTTGGCCCTGTGACTAATAGAAGCAAGAGGATATTGGGCTAGAAAGGCAGATAAAAGGATAAGACAGAAGACTAAACATGACTGCCCAGAGGGGAACTAAACAGAGCTGCTAACTTGAAAAACTGAACTTGTCTAACATTGCATTGAGCTGTGAACCTCCTCTGTATTCTCAGCTGCAATTTACAGCATAGCACCACTATTGACCCTCAACCCTGATAAATGAAACAGTGTAGCAATTTGAAACAGCCAAACAATCGGCCTAGTCAGTCTTAACACTAATAATCTCAGCCACGTGCTTGTTGCCTTGTAAAATGGTATAACAAATAACGCTGGTGTCTGTGAATAAAAATAGGTAACTAACTAAATGCCATAGAATGAACATACACTGCTTGTTAGCATTCATTGTATATATGCTTGGCAGTATTTTGCAATCCTTACTCAGGCAAAATTCCCATCGACTTCAACCTTAGCCATCATTTTCTGACTTGAGTGCTCAACCATGCAATCTTAATGTTCTCTTAACGTAGCTATTATTTAATGGAATAATTCATTATGTTATATGTAGCTCAGGGGCTGTGTAATTCTTTCTAGCAAGTAGCAACCTTTAACAAATGGCACCTGATCAATAATGCAGAATTCAACATTTGAGAATAAATAAAAGGCCTTCTTTGCAAGTTGTGTCTGTGGAAAATGTCAGAATCATTTATCATGGAGCCAGATTGATAGCCTGCAGCTGCTGTCCACAAGGTCTATAAAACCTAACTTTACTGAGTTCTGCAAATCTGTTTTTGTATCAGATATAATTAGCTTTCTTGTATGACCAAAACACAAAATAAGATCTTATTGAGTATGCAGGCAATGGTCATTATTACCAGAACTTTATTAGAGCAAAGCTTTGTCATAATGGTACTTTGTTCTCAAGCTACTTCTTACATAGGGTTATTTTATCTTGATTTCCAGGTGCACTCCAAAACAATCCTCTGTAACTCTATACAGTCTGAGCTCCTTAATCTAAATCAATTTGTAAAATGCATTTATATTTGGGTTTTAAAAACCTCAGATTAACAAGTTAATTGGACAAACAGTGAAAGCCAAGTGAATGGTAACCACTTTACCTCTGCCCGTCAATATAGCAACCAAGTTTAGGAGGATTAAGTAGGTTTGATTGTCCAATGCAAAACTTTTCAAGCACCAGTCCTATGGAAAAAGCACACAGCGACTTCATCCTCTTCTTCCACAATTCCCTTCCGATGGAAGTGGACAGATGATTTGTAATGGCTGAAAGGCCAATGTCACTACTGATATAAACGAATAAGATGGTGCAAACAGGGCTGTCTTAAAGTGTGGTACTACCCTGAAAAGTGACTTTGTAAAAACAGCATTGTAGGGTTCCAGAAAGATTTTGTAAAATTGATTTCCAAATCCACTGTACTCAGTTTTCAAGCCAAGATATTTCTTTAAATTCCCAACCGTGCAATCTCAGCCTGGGCTCTGACACCCATGATGTGTCTTTCTATCACACCAGCAGGAACAGAGAATCCCCAAACCACATCCTCAGCTATCTCTGCATCTCCATTATCTGCAGATCATGCAGACATCCCTCCTCTTCGTTTCTTGAAACCTCCTCCTTGTCGCAGAGGGGTGCAGACAGTAGGTCTGCAACATTCTCCTCTCCCACGGGTTTAGGTCACAAGGCATTGTTGCTTCATCCCTTCTCTAGCACAGACTTCCCCTGCCTCATGCAAATTGCCCCTCATGATCTCCAGTTTGAGCATATTGATGTCCCTGTGATGTCAGCATGCACATCAACTAATCAAGTGTTTCCAGAGCTGAGGGTCCTAGGCAAAGGCCTACCGTGCATATAACTTATTCCAGCCTTTGGTGATTCTGTCCCATAAATCCTTTTAAAAGCACCTTTTCACCTGCCAGGATAATTCCCATGGTAATATTACTGACTGTTAGTCAAGGGTGGCCCAGCATCCCAGACAGCGGACAGGACAATAGCAGCCAATGAACAGGCCCAACAAATGGTGGAAGCAACTGGCTCTTTGATGCAGTAAAGCTATCTTCCCTTTTAGGGTCATTCACCCTCTATGCCTGCCACCACCACAGATTAGCATTGGGATGGAGGATTTTTTATGTCTGGTAACATAAGAAAAGGAAAGATTAAAGGAAGAAAGCTATTCAAATCACCTAGTCTGAACTGAGAGGCAGTGTAGACATAGCCTCAGTAGGCCTCCTAATATTATTTTAACTGAGCGGCTATAGTCTCTCATGTCAAAACATAGGAACACAGATTATGTAAAACTGCATTAAGGGACTTTTTAAAGCTCTGATTAATGGCCTGATAGGTTGTAAAATGAAACCAAGTTGTAAATTTGTACTTAGGGTTTTTCTAAAATGTGAATTATTGACTTGACAGATTGTAATAACTTCTTCAGAACTGTTCTGGTCTATGGGTCAAATCCTTTCTGTACAGCTCACTGACATGCACAGTAAGGCTAATTTACTAGTCCTCTCAGAGCATGAACATCCACAGGCTACAACTTTTTCTGAAATGTATGTTAAAATATTGCAAGTGACCAGATGGACTTAGCCAAAGGGAGGAAAGTGAGATTTATGTAATAGTGACGTCCAGCTGCGAATAACTCAACAACCCCCTGCTAGTTCATCTGGGAGTTAGGTTTTTTTTTTAATTCACTTGATAGATATGATGCCTGCAGACCATAGCTATTCTGCCTTTAAGATTCAGCTATAACAGATGAACCATGGTAGCTGTTGAAATGGCAGCATTTACCCACAGTTACATATCTGAAATGCCTCAAAGTGATAAGTATTTCCCTGTCCACAGAGTCGGAGATACTTAGATACCAGAGTTTGGAGCCACAATTCTGAGCCTCCTTTGCGTGCTCTGTACTCTGCAGAGCAGTATCTATATTATTGTTTCCATTTCATTACCAGATTTCTCTGCAAAACTCGAACTTGTGTTTTGTGCCACCTCTTCCAGCTATCCTTTGAACATATTTAGACCCTGAATCTACAAGTGACTCTGCATAGGTGGACACTTGTCCCCATGCAGAGCCCTATGGACTTCAGAGGAACAGGGGGTCTGCCCGGGCAGTTTTTCTTGCAGGATTTTGGCCTTATTGTTAATCAGGTTAATTCATAAGAACTGTCTGTCTCTATTTTCTATTGTACATTTTACAATGTAGTATCTATGGGCTCAGTCCTGCAAAGCGCTGAGCAACTTTATGAGATGCTCAATGCCTTGCAGTATAAAGCCCTAACCACTTCCAAAGTGAATAGGAACTAGGTCTGGCAATTAGGAGATGTGCCCGGATGAAAACAAAAAATCTGAATTGTGTGTCTGAGTGTTCAAATTTGGAACCGAATTTTGCAGATAGCCCC
Organism: Lepidochelys kempii; assembly: GCF_965140285.1. Lineage (NCBI taxonomy): Eukaryota > Metazoa > Chordata > Testudines > Cheloniidae > Lepidochelys > Lepidochelys kempii. The sequence continues at coordinate 142,343,234 of NC_136382.1, read as the reverse complement.
TCTCTTCACAGAGGACTGAACAAAAACCTGAACCCATGCATCTCTAAATTTCAGGGTATTTGAAATCTGGGTCCTGCTTCAAAATGTGCAGTTGAAGCCCCTTTCCAAATATGAAAGAGAGACATTTAACTAACAACAGCTGCATTTTTGAAAAGGTAATTATTAGAACTAGTCAAAACTCAGAATTTCGGTTCCATGGGAAATTTTGACATTTCAAAATTTGTTTTAGTCCAAAATTGGAATGAAAACAAAACAAATTCAAGATTTCTAGTGAAATAATTATTTTTTCAAAAATTTCTTATCAGGTCAATTAAAACTTTCTGTTTTCATAAAATCAAAATGTTTGCTTCTGATCCAGACTTTTAAAAATTATAATACAATTTATAACAATATAAAATAGTAAATTTAAAAGCAAAAAAGTCATTTCAAAACAAAACAAAAAAATCAAAATGTTACATGCTGATAAGAGACTTTTGGACCTTCCAGAATGATTTTTAAATATCTTTTTTGAAAATGAAATTTCATCAAAACTGACACGTTTCCAAGGAAACTTTAGATTTTGAATATAAAAAATCTGACCAAAAAAAAAAAAGTTCAGTTGAAAAGTTTTCAATCAGCTCTAGCAGTTATTAGTTTCACTGTCAATCAGTGAAGTTTGTCAGATTTTAAAGAATTAGGTTTGGCAAATTTTAGGGATTTAGCATTTAGGCATATCCTGGAATATGTATTTTGACATATGGCCATTGATTTGAAAGGAGAGCCAAGACATGCAATGACTTGGTAGATGTTGCTTCATCAGAAGTTCTAGTATAGTGTTTGCAGTGTTCACAGGTATTGAAGGGGTTAAGAAAATTGCAGTGAGGAAAATTATTATTTTTAAATCCTTCATAATGGACATTATAAAATTGAAAAAAATAAGACTTAGCAAATTGCTATCTGTAAAACCAAGTTCAAACTATGTCATTATAATTTTTGAAGTCGTCTAACCTGTACTTTGAAGAGCTAATCTACACTCCCATTGGTCTCTAGTGATGCTGATTCAGAGCAACACATTTCCCCGTACAAAAAATCTTAATGTCCCAAGACAAAATGAATTGAAAACAAAACACATTCTAGACAATGCCTCACATGAAAACAGGCCTGGAAACCCCTGGGCAGCAGATGAATAAATGACAGAAACTTGCCATCCAGATACTGCCTCTTCCAGAAAGTCACGAAAGTGCCATTGGGAAGTGGGTGGAGGTTATAAATATATGCCCATATGCGCAGGCCGAAGCCTGGACCCTAATCCCTGTTCAAATCATTCCTAACCATTAAGCACTAAAGCGGGGTTGTGTGTAAGGGCTGTTTTCAGGCAGAATATAGGTAGATATTAAAGCTGCTTTTGCAAAATATATATTGTGCTTATTTGGCACAGTCTGTGCTCAACCAGGTCAAAATATACGTGAAACCATGGTCCCTTTGAAGTCAATGGCAAAATTTCCCATTTTTACCACAAGCCTATTTAGCAGGCAGGGTGGGATAGCTTTAGGATCCCAACCAGCTCAAATCAGTCCAACCCTGAATGAAATACTTAAAAGGTAGATAAGGATTTTGTTAGGCTGGAAAAAAGGAGATATAACGAAAAGGAATGGATGAAGTTACTAAGGGGAGAATATAGGCTAAATATCAGACAGACAATGAGTCCTATTAGGCCAGGGAAATTCTGAAAAGAGTAGTGGGTGTTTTAAGAAGGGTTTTCTATTGCTAATCTCTATGACCTTGTGACACTTGAAATTAAAGTGTTTTTAGAATCTTTGAGCAAGAAAAGTAAATTTTGAAACAATAAAAGGGAAGCACTTCTTCGAGAATCCTCTAGTCAACCTGTGGCACTCACTACTTCATGATGGCATTCAGGCAAAATAACAGCTAGATTTTTTTAGGGATCTGTAATGTGGTGGCTGCCACCTGAGCATCCCCTCACGGCCAAAGGTCGCTCCTTGGTACCCTGCCTCTCTTCCTCCCCTCCTCCCTGGTAACAAAGATCCACCTCAGTCTCCCCTGATAGCAAGGGCTGATCTAAGCGCTCATCTAGGCGCTGACTCCTTGGGTGCTCCGGGACTCAAGCAAGCACAGAAAAAAAAATAGTGGGTGCTCAGCACCCAGCAGCCACTGCTGTTAGGCAGGGCCCCCAATCAGCTGTTAGGAAGTGCTGCCGATCAGCTGTTTGGCAGCTGGGGGAGGCGCTTGGGGGAGCGCAAAGAGCAGTGAGTGGCAGGCAGGGCCCTTGAGGGAGGGTTTGGAGATGTGGCAGGAACAGGCGGAGCAAGGGTAAGGGTAAGGACCTTAGGGGGGCTTAGGCTTTATTATCCACAAGTGTAGCCCACCCCCCTTTAACTGGCTCACTTGGACCCACCTGTTCTGATGCAGAGGGAGCTGGGCCTGGTTTAATCACAGGAGCAACTACCATGTGACAGTCTGGACAATTGTGTAACCATTAATAACATTTATTCTGTAGTTATGGTACAAAGGAAACAATATGGGTAATCAAACCTCCTACTTCACTGTGTCAGCTGATTGTCCATGGGAGTCAGGAAGTAATTCTTTTTCCCCAGAGACCTATGTTGCACAGTTTATGCTTTAATTTTCACCTTCCTCGGCGCAAACAGGAAGCAATCACTGATGGAAGAGACAGGATAATAGACCATACGGGCCAATGATATGAGCAATGCTAGATATTCTGTTTTTATATTACTGAACACTCCCATGAGCGAGCCTGGAATTATCAGGATCCAACACTTTCTATCTGTATTAAATGCCCTCCCATACTATATGCCGTGCTTCCTTTGCCGTATCATCTTTTTATACAGCTCAGTCTTTTCTGGCTCCGCTACAGTGAATTATTATTTCTACAGTTTTATTATCTTGCATAGTCCCCTACAAACAGGAAGAAATAGACGTTCGTTCCTTGCCCTAAACAGTTGATGATTTCATGACCCAACAGTGCCACGCTTTATCATGTTGAATAGTACTCTGCCCTGATGATTCCATGAGACTACTTGGGTGAGTCAGGGACTGCTCAACATGAGCGTCAGCACAGGCCTTAAATTATGCAAAGAGTCCAGTAAGTATTCACAGAACCTATGCAATCACCTTCATGACAATGTCATTCAGATACACCAGCTGGGGAGGAATAGATGGAACTATCATTTTCACTTCATAAGAATGGCACCTTTATGTTTTCAAACAGGTACATAATGCTATACTCTTTACAGTACTTTTATTCATCCACCACAGGCCCAGTGTGGGTAGGTGCCGCAAAAACTTCTTCACAATCTCTTTCAATGCTTCTCATTCTTGACCTCCAGCCGCCACTGTCATCCTCCTCCTACACTTCTCCGGAGGAGAGATGGAAACATGCCAAACCAGGTCGCAGCAGTATGAATGAGGTGTGCTTAAAAAAAAGTCCTCAGTGACTACAAACTCATTTTTACACAAGGCTTGAGTCAGGGTGTGAGCCCAGATGTCTAGAGGTGAAACACTGCATTAACCCACTGTGCCAGTTACCCATACTAGTAGCAAACATACTATATTTGTGGGCAAGACAGCACATCTGTTAATCAGAAGCTGTAATGTGGGAATTATTGCAATTTACTTAGATCTAATTAACAACAAAGGATTCAGATGATGCTGTATTACATATTTTTAGGGCTGTCAAGCAATTAAATCATAGAATAGAATCATAGAATATCAGGGTTGGAAGGGACCTCAGGAAGTCATCTAGTCCAACCCCCTGCTCAAAGCAGGACCAATCCCCAATTTTTGCCCCAAATCCCTAAATGGCCCCCTCAAGGATTGAACTCACAACCCTGGGTTTAGCAGGCCAATGCTCAAACCACTGAGCTATCCCTCCCCCCACAAAAAATACAAAATAAGTAATCACGATTAATCGCACTGTTAAAAAATAATAGAATATCATTTCTTTGAATATTTTTGGATGTTTTCTATATTTTCACATATATTGATTTCAATTACACAGAATAATAGAGTGTACAGTTCTCACTTTATGTTTATTTTTATTACAAATATTTGCACTGTAAAAAAATAAAAGTAGTATTTTTTAATTCACCTAATACAAGTACTGTGGTGCAATCTCTCTATCATGCAAGTTGAACTTATAAATGTAGAATTATGTACAAAAAATAACTGCATTCAAAAATAAAACAATGTAAAACTTTAGCGCCTACAAGTCCACTCAGTCCTACTTCTTGTTCAGCCAATTGTTCAGACAAGTTTGTTTACATCTGCAGGAGATAATACTGCCTGCTTCTTGTTTACAATGTCACCTGAAAGTGAGAACGGGAGTTCGCATGGCACTGTTGTAGCCAGCGTCACAAGATATTTACATGCCAGATGCACCAAAGATTCATATGTCCCTTCATCTTCAACCACCATTCCAGAAGACATACGTCCATGATGATGATGGGTTCTGCTCAATAACAACCCAAAGCAGTGTGGACTGACACATGTTCATTTTCATCATCTGAGTCAGATGCCACTAGCAGAAGGTTGATTTTCTTTTTTGGTGGTTCAGATTCTGTAGTTTCCGCATCAGAGTGTTGCTCTTTTAAGACTTCTGAAATCATGCTCCACACCTCATCCCTCTCCAATTTTGGAAGATTCTTAAACCTTGGGTCAAGTGCTGTAGCTATCTTCAGAAATTTCACATTGATACCTTCTTTGTGTTTTGTCAAATCTGCTGTGAAAGTGTTCTTAAAACGAACATGTGCTGGGTCATCATCAGAGACTGCTATAATACATGGCAGAATGCAGGTAAAACAGAGCAGGAGACATACAATTCTCCCCCAAGGAGTTCAGTTTAAATTGAATTAGCACATTATTTTTTAACAAGCACCATCAACATGGAAGAATGTCCTTTGGAATGGTGGCCGAAGCATGAAGGGGCATACGAATGTTTAGCATATCTGGCATGTAAATACCTTGCAATGCCTTTCACAAAAGTGCCTGTTCTCACTTTCAGGTGACATTGTAAATAAGAAGCAGGCAGCATTACCTCCTGTAAATGTAAACAAACTTGTCTTAGCGATTGGCTGAATAAGAAGTAGGACTGAGTGGACTTGTAGGCACCAAAGTTTTACATTGTTTTGTTTTTGAGTGCAGTTATGTAACAAAAAAAATCTACATTTGTAAATTACACTTTCACTATAAAGAGATTGCATTACAGTATTTGTATGAGGTGAATTAAAAATATGATTTCTTTTGTTTATCTTTTTACAGTGCAAATATTTGTAATAAAAATAATATAAATCTTTCAAAAATATTTAATAAGTTTCAGTTGGTATTCTATTGTTTAACAGTGTGATTAATCTTGATTAATTTTTTTAATCGTGATTAATATTTTTGAATTAATCACGAGTTAACTGTGATTAATCGACAACCTTAATACTTTTCTTTCAGATTTGTCTCTGACAAATAAACAGTTTGTGCCATTGACACTAAAATGTACAGGGTACTGCAAAAATATATAAAACTGGGATTTTCAAAAGTACTATGGATGATCTCTTATAATTGATTTAAATAGGTGCAAACATCCATTGAATCCACTCAGAGCAGAGTTAGGCAAACACTGTGTACTTCTGAAAATTCCACCCCCAAACTCCTATATATTACATGTCACAACTGAGATTACACCATCCTCTGGAAATTTGGTGCATTATATGTAATTGTATTGCCCATCTGATTTAGAAGAGAAGATCCTTGAAGCAGCATCAAGAAAACTGATGGCAGTTATAAACAATAAAATATGAACAATACTTGTCGGTAAGTATCAGCTCTTCCATGTTTGGAAGAAGAAGGGGAATCTCTCCAGTCTGAGCACCAGACAGGGATTTTTAAATACGCTGTTTTAAAGAAATATGAAGACAGATTGTTTATTCAACATTTCTGGTGCAACATCAGTGTGGCCGGCAGCTGACAACTAAATGTATCCAGTGAATTCCATTTCTATGACCTTGAAAAACAACAGACATTTTTATTTTCAAATTCATTACATGCTAAATTCCTCTCTTTATTTTATTAGCTCTTTTTCATTTTATTAACAGAACTTTATGAAGTCTTCACCAGGCAAAAGGCTAATCTAATTATGCAGACTTTTATGGATCAGATTTGTTTGCTATAGTGTAATGGAATGAGTTGGCCTCTGCCTGGAAGCATCTGTGCATGTGTCTGAGATGGGGGTGAGGGGAGAATGTCTATATAAAAATACACTCATGATAAAATAGATGTTCATTCTCCCCTGCTGTGAATTGTCAATACTTTTATATAAGCAGACACAGATACACTGGTTTTAATTTTTATTCTGGAAGTAAGCAGGTACAATCTTTGCAAAAGGAGGAGTTACAGAGAGAGAGACAGAGGAGATTTAAAGGCGAGGTTACTTTTTTCAATATCAGCTCACTTGAGATTGTTTGTACTGAAGACTTATTCTATTTTAATTATACACTTTTACCCATTTAAGCATTAAAAACCTGACCATGTCATATGAAGCATGAATGCCTATGCTCATCAGGAAATTTCCCTCAAAATGCAGCTCTCTTCCCTTTCTGCACTATTTTCTTCCTTCTGATACTCTACTGTTCAAATCACCCTTATAGTTCCGACACAGCCAAATTCAGAGGTGATGTATCAAGGGATGAGAGTCTAAGCATGTCTCAGGGAATCTGGAGAGAATCTAAGTTGATGTAACACACATGTAGAAGGAGCCAAAAGAAGGTTACAAATATGCCAGTTTAGATTCCTAGTAAACAAGCTCACAATGCCAGACCCTCGGCCCTAATAAGACTGCTTTGCACAGCTCAGGAAATGCAAATCACCCTTAAAGTGGCATACCTGGCTTGTTATAGATTCCTCCAATGTGCAGGAAATTCCTGGGTGGCTAATGAGGAGCAAGGCAGTGATGTGGGGAAGGGGTCTCAAACTTTGGTTAATCATGTAAACTGATAATCTTCGGATTTGTTTTGGATAAATGTCCAAAAGTACGAGCCACTTGAGGTCCACCCACTGAGATTCTTGAGATTGTATTTGCTATTTTAACTGAAGCAGTTCACCTCATTAGAACAGAAACTTCAGTGTACCAGCACAGTAACCACTTAAGCTGACTTCTATTGAGGTGACTGAGGGCTTGTCTTCATGTACAATTCTACTTTATAGCGCTTTAGTGAAGATGCCATTATACCAATGGGAGAGCTTCTTCCGTGGGTGTAGGTACTCCACCTCTCCGAGAGCTGGTAGCTGTGTTGACGGGAGAAGCTCTGCCACCAACAGAGCGCTGATTACATGCGGGGGTTAGGGAGGTATAATGCAGGGGTGTGGATTTTTCACACCTCTGAGTGACATAGTTACACCAATATAGATCTGTAGTATAGACCTAGGCTCAGTATTGTTCCTTCTGCTTTCTCTCTCAACCTCCCACAATCATTCTGCTCTAAATTTGAACCAAAGAGAACAAAGGGAAAATCAGCAGAAAGACTAGCAGTTACTAGCTGAAGCATTTAATGAAATTTTCTGGGAGTACATTCAGAGATTGACAGAGAGCCTGCTCTCTATTAGTCTCACCTCTGAATGACTTTTCCTCAGCTTGGCTTTTGTTAAACCATGAAAATGAGATGATTTGACGCAGAGGGTTGTTTTCCAATTGCCTACCTGTCATTCTCTCAGAGTGGTCCAGATTCTGTATTCCAGCGCAGGTGTTTTATGCCATTCCAGCGGCACAACAAGGCCACAGAGCTAGTGGATCCAATGCCCAGGGAATATCTCTGGCATAAGGGAGATCCTTGGATGCTGCATAGTTGGAAAGGCTCTACATTTTCCCACTTCAAAGTCCCTGATACAAAGGCTATGCCAAAGGCATATCAGGGAGAAAAGGGACATCCAGCTATTCTCAGCCAACATAATGGATCCGAGGGGGTAATTAAAAAATGTAAATTAGGGTAATACTAGGCCTACACTAAGTTGTTTCAGGAGCTGAACAAAGGATGGTCCAAAAATATGAAGAGATGTAAAAGTGATTTAAAGGCACCTTTAGTCCCCACTTTGTTCCTACAGACGGAGAATCTGACCCAGTATCCTTATCTCTGAACACATCCATTAAGAAATGGAAGGCGCTTTTTGGAGAGCCTCATTTTTGAGGCTCTTTAAACCACTTATGACCAAACTCTGTCCTTGGAGAAGTGATCTAGCTTTAATTGATTCCAGTAAGCGCACTGCCTACCCATTTAAGTGCAGCATTCAGGTATAAGGATCTAACACTTCACTTAGCTTTGGATACTATTAATCTAAAAAGTGATTTTTGCGAAGTTCCTCAGCATACAAAGAACAGAAACCAAGATGTTCTAATTAAAGTATTTCTTCTGTTACCAGGGGATTTTGGATTAGTACAAACCACATCAGAGGAAACTAGTTAATCCATGCTTGGTTCATTTGTACATCTGGAAGGCCAAAAGATTTTAGCCGTCAGTTTTATTTACGGCAGTTATAACATCCTGTCAGTTCAGTGACAGCAAATCCAGCATTACTTTTTGGCTGAATTATTAGTTTTAAAAAACCCCCACATTTTCTGAATACCTGGCGTCTACCCTAACATTATAAATAGACTACAGCTTGCCATGTTAACTTCAACAAAATCCATGGCATGTGAATTAATTGTAAAGATAATCTGCAGTGTCTTGCAAACATGAACACAATATGATAGAAGCATTAAGTCATTTCAGGAGTACTTAAACCTAGTGTGGAAACTGCATTCTTGATCAAGTGGTGAGATGACAGTAGACTAGACTTGCATAGTTCTATGGGATTACTGTATGTTGTTGCCATAAAGCCTTCTAATAAGATCCACAATCGTATTCGACAAGGACAGCAATGGGACTACACCCTTTTACACCTGCCAGGGATATGCCCCCAACGTGTTTACAAATCTGAATAATCTAGTTGGGTTTTGATTTTCTTTGTGTGTGTGAATGTACATTCATATCCCCTCATGCCACATTCTCATGAAATGGGGTTTTTCATTCTGTGTCCTTAAGTCCTGGCACTCCAGTTGTGTTGCTCCTGGTCCTTTTCTATTTGGCACACAGTTTGGACAAAGAAGAGTTTGTATGTTTTACTAAGTCAAAGCCTGAACTTTCAGGGCAGGTGATTCCCCCCCTCTCTAAATGAATGCCTTGTTGAACACTTTGTTGATACAAGGCTGAGAGAGGCACAGAATACCATAAGGGACTAGTTTACATATAGCAATACACTGCTTTTTTTTTATTAATGCAATCCATCATTTAACTTATACATGCTTTTAAAAAAAATTAAAGGATAACACTGATATGTAACAGCCAGAAGTGAGATTTGTAAGCCTCATTTATGAAAAGGGATATCGCTGCTATGGTAAAAATAATTAATAGCTTTGTATTATACTCTAATAATACACTAGGGATCATTGCACTGTCAAACAAAAAAAGCAATAAGTCAGTGGGAAAAAGGGCAACAGATCATTGCATCACTGGGCAGCAGAGAAGACTGGGCAACTGAGAGGAGGCGAGCATGACTCCAGGGTGTGGAGACTAGACTGAGCAGCTGCACTAGGTGATTTTAGGTGTAGCTAGTCTGAAGCAGCTGTAAAAATGCTATTTCGGGCAGTTGACACAAAGCTATTGGATCATATTGGCACTCGGATAAAACTAGTGCTCATCTGTATGCCTGGTTCTATATGGTAGCTCTGAATCCAAATGCTTGTCTTTTTTCCCCATCTGTATTGGATATACATGCTGAATTATTTGAAAGTTTCAGATTTTAAGGACCTGATCCTCAGTTGGGGTAAATCAGCACGGATTTGTTCACCGCAATGGAGCTATGCTGATTTACACCACATGAGAATCTGGCCTAGTCCGTTTGATCATCCTGTGACGTTCCCCTCTGGTGTTATGTGGACCAGTGATCTGCTAGGTCACTCCAGTCCTTGACTCTGGGAACCAGCCTTACTCTGCTTTGCTGTGAGAACCCCCACTCCTGGGCTGTTCACTCACAGCCTCTGGCCGGTAAGCTGCTCCTTGGATTGTGCAACCGAATGACACTAGCCAATATCTCCAGTCCCAGACACAACCCTAAGTACCTCCATCTTGCAGTGTCCAGTTATGCACACTGGACACTGCAAGCTTACATGAGTTTGTCAATTTAATAAAGAAATTGATATGTACCAGGTTTGTTATCCCAAGGAGAGTCTCTGACACTCTTCAAACCAAACACACTGCTTCAGGTAGTATAAACAAACAGATTTATTAACTATAAAGATAGATTGTAAGTGATGATAAGTCAAAGCATAACAAGTCAGATTTGGTCAAATGAAATAAAAGCAAAACGCATTCTAAGCTGATCTTAACACTTTGAATGCCCTTACAAACTTAAATACTTCTCACCACAGGCTGGCTGGTTGCTCTTCAGCCAGGCTCTCCCTTTTGATCAGTGCTTCAGTCACTTGGTGGTGGTGTCTGTAGATGGAGGTGGAAGAGAAAGGAAGAGCATGGCAAATGTCTCTCCCTTTTATCATGTCCTTTCCTCCCTCTTGGCTTTGCCCCCCCCCCCCCCCCCTTCAGAGTCAGGTGAGCATTGCTGAGTCTCTCCAAACAAGGTTGAGCATTGTAGCTCACTTGCTGGACAACAGCTATTGATGGGTTGTTTGACACCCCACCTGGGCATTGGTTACTTTCCTTGCTGTTGCCTTTGGGAAGCTAATATCTGGCTGATTCCCCAACTTACAGAATGCTTTAGTGACCACCACACAACACAATTCTCATAATTTCATATGCATTAATGATACACAGAAATGGATAGAGAAATGACTTTCAGCAGATCATAACCTTTCCCCGATACCTTACAAGGCATGCTTTATATGCAAGATCATGATAATATGAAAATGAGGAATATGGGGGTTACAGTATGCTCCCCCAAGTTACAGAATGTCACACATTCCCTTTTGTTACAGTTAACAAAAATATTTGTAACATTATAACACCAAACTTTTCCCCTCCCCCACTTCCTTAGAGTGGAGTAAGGTTAGCAGAGTTCATGGGGGAAGTTAGATGTGAATGAAGACAATAATTTGGTAGACAAGGAGAGAAAAGGTGTTCAAAGAGTAAGAGGGAGCAAGGAAGAAGGCATGGAAAATGAGAATGAGAGGATGCAAATGTAGCTTTAAGGAGGGTGGCATGGGTGGACCATGCTCCTGACGGAGGAGGAGGACATGAGAGGGGAGGTGTAGGGGCAACGTTCTGCAGTAGCTTGCAAGTGAGAATGAGAAGTGTTAATGTGATCCAGAAAGCTAGAGGAAGCCAGTGGAGGGATATGAAGGATGGAGCAAAATGCCACAGTCATTTGCTGAATCCTGCTGCAAATTAGATTACAAACCTTTCGGATTGGGACCATTTCTGCTTGAGTGGGTCTGTACAGCACCAAGCACAATGTAACCCCATTCTGGGCTCGAGATTTTTGGGGGGCTATCACAGTGTTAATGACTTCAGAGGAGTAAGAGAAGATGATTTTGGCAGTGGCATTTTGTACAGATTGGAAAGGGGAATGCTAAAAAGCAGGAAGACTAGATCAGAGGCAGCTGCAGTAGTGATGCATAAGCAAAGTTCTGTGGTGGGAATGGAAAGGAAAGGAAAGGAGAGGTTTGGATTAAGCCCCTACACATACACATTATGCATGTGATTACTGCTTTTATTATTACAGACAATCCTCATTGTGAATTTAGGGCTCTGCCTGGTTTACATGTAATCTTGGTATCAGAGACCTAATGGTCACATGTGAACAAATCTTGAGACAACAAGCTGACTGTGTAGAAACAAGTGCTATTGTTTACAGCAGGGGCACAGCTATTGCATTCAGCTTTGCAGTGCTCTCGTACTGTGGGCTGGCAGCTTTAGAAAGAGAGGCCTCTAGGTCTGGGCTTTGTAAGCAATTTGCCACACTTGTCATTCTCGGTGTATAAAAGCCTTTCCCTGCAGAGATTGTTCTAACAAAATTATTCACTGCAAAGGCCAGCAGTATGCTCATCTTGTCTCAATCAAGGCAACATAAAGAGGAAAGCCAGCCATGCATGGCTATCATTTGGACGATCAGCCTTTTTGACTGCAGACACTATTCTGAAAAGCTGGTTCTTAGAAGCACCTAATTTCTCACTTGGAAATAATTTTTCTTTGTCTGTCAAAGGCATATGGGGATGAATGTCCTACAAGAATAGTATCCAATGGGTGACAGCAGAATCAATGTAAATACACTCTTGGGTCTTTTGAAATATGGGTGAATTGACCAAAAAGACATAAAAAAAGACCACAAAAAAGCCCAACCGAAAAAGCAAAACAAAAACTCAAAAGCATAGCCAATTAATTAGTGAATCTTCACTAATATCGACACTGCTGTTGTCAGTCTCCTTTGCTTACTCAACTTGCCCTCTGCATCTCATCAGCTCTACCCATTAAAATTAAAATTAAAAAGAGAAAAAGCACATGGCCAAAACAAAATGAATCATTCTTCGTGAGGAACTCGTGACACATTCTTTTAGTCCTGAATTATCTATTTTATATTTGAGTTATACTACTATCAAAAGACTTTTTGAATGTATATCTGCATGGATATCTTCTAAAAAAAAACCCCTCAAGCAAAGGAAAAAGCTTTTCTATCAATGGTTTACAGATAATGTGCTTTAGTATACAAAGGTCTGATGAGCAATAATGGGAAACAAAACAATTTACTCAGCAGTTTGAGAATGACAGTACAGTCTGTGATAATGGCTCTCTTACCACCTTGGACAGTTTGTGTCAAGGCAAGCCCTGCAGCCAAGCAAAGTTTTGGAATTTACAGTTTATCACTTCTCACCTCCCTTCATTCCCCTAGAAAGGTTACTTTTACCTATAACTTATTTTAGATTTATTCTAACTAAATGTGTAAATGGGTCAAATATGGATTGTGAGGACAAAGCATTACCTGTACAGAGGTAGGATTAAGATTTATTTTTTTAAATATCCAAATTGAACAAATAGTTCATTACTTCCCCCTCTCCCCCCCCACATTTGTCTTCGCTCTCTAAAATGTGTGTGAATAAGTTAGGCAACTTAAGACCAAAAAACAAAGCTCTAGACCATTTTTCTATTATGCAGCTACAGCAGCCTGTACTTTTATACGGATATTTTGTCTGAAAGTTCACCTATATATTAGCAAACTAAAAGCTCAGCTAATCTGAACATATACTTGCCCAATCCTCCTCATCCTTCCTTCTTCATCTTCCCTATATTCTTGGACTTGCTGTGATCTCTAGCAGCTGCTTGGTTTGTGTAAACTCAAAGGCACTGCTGCACGACAGAGACGGTTTTGTTTTACTTTTTCACAGGAAGGCTGGTATTTCGGTTGAAGGCATGAGTGCTGCAGGACAGCAGACCCAATGTATAGGAATTAGGAGGTTTCTTTGTTTATTTTATGAAGTGAATTTAATACTTAGGAAAGATGCCATGTTGACAGTCTTGAAGGCCAAAGTCTCTCTCTATAAACAGACATGGTACAACATAAGCAATAGCCATGGCAGCTTCCCCACCCATCTATCTCAGCACTGTTGGTTAGAACCATTTCCAGGACCAAAAGGATTGTTCGGTGTCCATAACTGTTTAAATCTTGGGCTCTCTACTGAGACAGCCAGCTGAAGTGCTGTTTTCTCTGATATAGACACCTATTCACCAGGAGACCACCAACAGCTTTCCCCCTCAACTTCCCTAAGGGCTTGTCTACGCTGGCACTTTACAGTGCTGCAACTTTCTTACAGTTCTCCCCTTAGTTTCCTAGGAAAGTGCCTTTCCATTTTGTTTCAGGCTTTCACTCTCAATCAGGGTATAGCCTATTTCAAATAAAATGTGCTCCAAGGCCCCCACAGAAAAGCTGTTACTTCTCAGCATAACGCCTCCTTGAGCTCCCCAGGAACACAACTGCTGCACCATCCCTTCAGAGGATAGAATGTGAGTGCCTCTAATCAACAGGCTGTCCCACTGGTTGATTTAGAGCAGAGGATGGGTCAAAGCCTCACCTCCTCCTGCCCATTTTGGGGTGACTTACATTGCTAACCTCATATAGCCCTTGCTCTCCAGTTAGAGCAAATACTGCAGTTGTGTCTGGCATCTCCTTATAAAAGGGCACTAAAAGGGTGAGGTTTCCTACACCACCCATGCAAGACAAGCCATGCAAGAGCTGGGCCTAATTTCTCCCCTCCATTTTTAAATTTCCATTAGTAGAAACAGATTTTGTGGGTGAAACATTACATTTTATTTTAACGTTTTCTTCAGCTCAAGATAAACAAATTTTTGTTCATATCAGCAGAACTCAAGATGCCTACTTAATCATTTTATAGACACTTATCCTTTTCAAATGTTTGCTTTGAAATCTAGCCTTAAAGAATGATGAACAAATATCCTATTCAACCTCAGGCAGATCTACATTGTTTAGTACATTTCCTATTAAAACAATGCTTATTATCAGGTGTGAAGGACTATTCTCAAGAAGCTATCAAGAGCCATTACGGATATTTAACTATCCCCAGTTTAATTTTCTGATAAGAGGGACTTCCAACAACTATTACAAATTTAGTTTGGATAACTGGATTACCGGAGTTTTGTTATATCTATGTTGTTGTTGGGTTATTTGATCTTGGAATAACGGATGGATCTGTTCACTTATTCAGTGTATTGATGATTGTCAAGGGAGCCAGTGAATTCTGCATGGGTGCTTCTCAATCAAACAGTAATATAAATCTAACAATTTTTTAATTAAAAACAGGTTGCTCATGAGAGGCTGAATTAAAAAAGACAAAAATGAAACTTGAAACAAAAGGAAAGGTGGTCTTTGTCCAGGATCAGATAGTTAGGGCCCATTCACCAGCAAAACCAAGTCTCATCCATCCACACTTCTATATCTAATAGGATTACCCTAGAAGTGTGCTAGTTCAATACGAGTGATTATGGAACATAACCAAAACTCAGCTGAGGCGGAAATGCTTGCTATGAAAGCTATTGTATTTCAGATGGAGTCAACTCGTATGACTTTTCCAAAAAAGCAAGAAATAATCATATGGGATGGGCATCCGCCTTATTCTCTTCAGCAGGGTAGTCTGCCCAGACAGTATCGGGGAAAGCTCTGAGAAAATATTAGTTACTTGCCTTTGGAACACTCTTTACAGATCTGCATGCTTCCCTAACTTGATCGCCACAGTCTAGCCCTGTGAAACAAAGGATGCTGACTGTACCTTAAAACAGAGACTGTCTGATTAATCATTGGTTTATGGTTATCACTCTATTTGTGTGTATGTGGGGGCAGGGACATCCCTTTTAAAAGTGAAGATTAACATATACCTTTTGATTCTAATTTTAATAGCTGCATCTCCATCTCACCCCCCCCCCCCGCCCACCCTTCCCGATGTAAGGAAAAAGAAAGCCAGCCACTGACATACAGGTGAATCACACTGGAAATAAAAAAAGGGCCTTTGAAGTCAGAGCACTGTCCCTAAAGACACAAAACTCAGTTGGGAACAGACAAGGCCATATTAACCACCATGTTTGCAAAACCTGGCCTAGAACATGGCATTTGTAGACAGATTGGTAGGCAAACAAGTAGAGGAGCAGCAGGTGAACCAGGCAGATGAAGGGCACTGAGACACAACAGGATGGGAAATGTTAGCACTGGTGGGTAAGTGAAAAAAAATTGCAAATATTTTTGTAAATAAAGACACCACGTTTAATTTGATAGGATTTGTGGGGTCATATCTCGTTTTCATGGGTATTCGCAAGGCTAACAGGGACATATGAAAATGCTTGTGAATCCTCAAGGTTTCACACATTTGTATCCATTCCCCCACTCAGAATGCTTAAGTCATCCAATCACAGAGCAAAAACAATGCTACATGAGTAGGGAGACCAGGCACATGGCAGGAATGGTGAATAGCGACTGGCCTGAGTGAACACTTTTTGAACCACTCAGTCTGAACATTTGATAAATATTTACAAGCCACAAATGCACGTGCGCACGCACGCACACACACACAAAATCAGAATCAGCTGGCAAATTATTTGCCAACCAAAAAGAGGAGCTTAAATGGTAATGATTATTAACTGTAAATGAAGAGTTTGGCCAGCTCTAGCTGGCATGTGTTCAGTAGCTTCAGCTGTAGCAGTTGGCTTAGGGGAGGAGATACAGCTGCATGCCAGCTGCCAAATGAGGCAAACGAGTGGGAAGTGTTGGGCTTCTGAGGAATAGGCAAGAAGCAGAGGGGAGGCTGGTGGATCCACCAGCTGTCCTCCCACCCCATCCCCTGCATCAAGGGAACCACACAGCATAGAGGCTTCTTCAGCCGTAAGGTTGAATTGGCTTTAAGCTGGCAAACCAGCTCTGCAGTTGCTCTGCGGCCTGCCATGGGAAAATTCCAAGCCCTCAGCCACAGAGAATTTCCAGTGCACAGCTTGGCTGCTCAGTCTAGTGTGTGCTTTGTCATTCCCCGCATTCTACCTCCCACTACTCTAACTGAAGATATTAATATTTAAGTAACAGCTTTCTCCACTCCACCCTTTTAACCTGCTGAATCATTGATACCGACCTTACTCCTTATAGCACAATAGGGTATTTCTGAGGCAATGGACTATTTTGAACAAAAAATAAAGTCCTTCAGTAATAATAGAGCACAGAGAAGCCCTTGACTGCTAAATCACGTTAAAGCAGGCTGACAAATGATTTACAAACTGAGACATGGTGCACCCATCTTGCTAGTTTTGCAAATGCTGTCACTTTTCAGCAACAGGGTGGGAGTAATGGGCGCACTACAGCCTTTGTTTGTTTGTTTGTTTGTTTTTAAAGCTTTGGCTGTTTTTCTGACTCAGGCATTCAAACAAACAGGCTTCACTCTGAGTGGGCCTGTGTTGCTAGGACAGAACTGTGTGACACGGCTGGACACCTCACTAACTCAGTTACCTATTTCACCGAGAGCTGAATTTTAGAGTGCCCTCAAAATTACTTAGCAAATAAGGGGCCCAATCAACGAGAACTCAGCCCACACGTTGAAGTAAATATACTCTTGGTGTCTTGCAGCGGTGGCAAAAAGAGTGGCTCAGCTCTGTTTTGAAGTTATTATTCATTCTTTTACTGCTGTTCAAATCTCCCCTGTGGTTGCCCAGAAATTAGTTAACTCCCTCCCTGGTCTCCATAGGTCAGTTCATGGATAAAGAGGTCTGGATGGTTGCAGGTAAGAGTCAGGGGAAAAGAATGGTAACCAGAAATTTAGGAGATGGATGCTGCATGAAGGGTCCCATTTCTAAGACCCAACCATTGTGTCACCAGGGACCAAGGGACATTCAGAGTGGGAAACTCTTTCTTGAGAGTGGTGACTAGCCACTCTGCTGGAATGTTATTTGTATTTAAATTTAGCTTGGGGCTTGAACAGGTGAGATTTACAGTATAACATGTAGAGCTTTCTACTGCAGGTTGGGAGTTGGAGGAGCACAAAGTGTACGGTGGAGTGGAGAGGGGGAGGGATAATGTTCAGAGTGTTATTCATATTCAAAATACTATTGGCGCCTATGGAAGGAGATAGACCAGCTAAAAATTGGCCCCAAATCATAAACAAATCTGACTATTAAGTGCCACGTAAAGCCCTAGTAGTCAGGCTCACAGAGATAAGCTGAATAATAAGAAAATAATAAAAGCAAAGAGGCCAAGGCTTATTTCTCCCTATATTTCCTGCATTGCAGTGCATCGTTTAAAGCAATTTCTGGTCGCCTCTACCTCAAGAATTCTGCTTATCAGCCCATCCAGTTATTTTTAATTTGTACTTCTTTTATTAACTGCTGCATTAATAATATAAACTGATAAGGTAGGAAATAGCTTGGTGGTGTTCTCTTGCAGCAATGCCTTACACTGCATAATAGTCTTCATGATAAATAGCTCCCTCCAATCTGAAAAGATTCATGGATTCCCACTGCACACAGAATACTAGTCTCTTGGGGAGTTCCGTTTCCTCATTTGTGTTGCTATTCAGTCTCCCCAAAGAAGCATGGGCCTCCTTATGTTTATCACATCTGCACATGCTGTTGTCAATCAGTGTGCATGCCTTCACCTTCTGTGTGGCCAGACAGCACACATCTTCAGCACCTCTGTCAGATCTCTTGCCAGCACATACCTTACCACTGCTCCTGATAGCTGACAGCAATTTAAAAGGCAAAATCCAGTGGTTTAAATTATTTTCCTGGACGGTGAAGGCTTTTTAAGTCAGGCAGCTGCTGGAATCTGGATTAAGGTGCTGGGGCCAATCTAGTCAAGAGCATATTTCTATTTCTAATTGACTGTGTTCAGATAAACCTCCAAGGATACAGAAGGGTGGGAAGAAGAAAAGACCTGAAAGAAAGATAGTTAATCCTACACTTGTGTACAACAATTTAAAATACACGTCATATTTCCTGTGGGAGAAGAGGGGAGGAGGGAAAGGACTGACAGATACGTTTTTCTACCTCTCTGTATCTATCATGGAAGTATCTGCAGTAATAAAGGCTAATTTACAGCACAGAGGTACACACAATCCATTTCTTGCTAATATTCCGACATAGAGCACTTTCAGACAATAGCTTTTCCTAAATAAAATGAAAAAGAGAGTTTTATAAATTGAAGGAATTTATGGAAGGTTCCTGCAGAATGTAACACAGATGAAGCCATGAATTTTATAGAAATGCAATAAAGGGCTCTATATAAATTAATTTGAAAACCTATGGAATTTAATAGCATTTTCTATCAATTGTGTCAGTGTTATGAACCACCCTACAGAGGGAATAAAATTTCCTGTTACATATGGGATGGTTAAACCAAAGTACAGAAAGGACATAATTCTGAATTAAATTCCATAACAGTTTTCTATTAATATATTATTGGCAGGTGTTGTCTTTCTTTTACAAAATATATGGTGCATATACTAGTTATACACACCAGTAATTACTTTGTAACAAGATCTATATATAATATATGTAGACTATGAAACAAGCACTATTGCTTAAAATTTTATCTTTTCAACTGACATACTCAACCAGCATGCCACTGGCCATCTCTGTGCTGTGTGTGTATCATGCTCCATTCCCTAGAGTAGAAGTTTTGAGGGCCACAGACTTTAAAAATGGATTAACTTGCCACCTGTTTTTATATAAAGAATTAATCGCATGACTGATCATGCTGATGATTGCAAACTTTGTTTTCACCTTTACCACATACAAAATGTGGAAAATACATTTTCATAAGTTATATTTTTTAGACAGCAGGAATGTGAACTTTGAAAGGATGCTTATTGTAGCTTACAATTTGTATTTTAGTGTCTAAAAGTGTATTTTAACTGAGACCGTATTAATGACAATATAGAAGGACCTATTTGAATACACAGAATGAATCATTTAGGATTGATTAAACAGTGATCCAAATGCTGTTTCATTTTATTATCCCACATCCTGCATTATATCCCACCGTCAGTTTCTAAGCAGAAGTCCCTAATGAAATCAATTCAGAGTTCTGCCTAACAGAGACACAATATATCTGTAGTGTTGTTGTAGATGTGTTGGTCCCAGGATATTGGAGAAACAAGGTGGGTGAGGTAATGTTTCTTTTATTGGACCAACTTCAGTTGGTGAGAGAGACGAGCTTTTGAGCTTACATAGTGCTTTTCTTCAGGTCTGGAGAAAATGTTACAATATGGGCACCTAAGGTCCACAGAAAGCCTTAGGTGCCCATATGCTCTGATTTTTGTGGAGTACTGTGGCATCTTGACTAATTTCCAGAATGGTCAGCCATGCATGGCAGGGGGCACTGCTTGGACCTCTCCTACACCTGAGATCAGATCAAAAATGTGCATTTGCACACCTTCCCCTCTGTTCACATATGACCAAATACTCAGCCATACAATGCAAAGCCAGCAAGGTCATTTTTACCAAGTCCCAAAGATTTGGTACTCGCAAGTCTGGCCATCTCTTCACTAGATGGAGGCAACCCCAATGGTTTACAGGTTAGTTATTACCAAACTGAACCAAGGATTGTGGATGACTTCATGGTGTTCGCTAGCCAGCCAAGCTGGGGATGGGGCCTGACATGCTCAGAATCCGGAGGGAGGGTTCTGCAAGGATCTTGCTTTTATGCCTCCTGATGGATGGTCCTGGAGTAATGTTACAGATCCAGAGTATAAGCAAGCCTGTTCTCTTAGCCACTGAGTAACTGTAGTTGTGGTGGCTGTTCCTGAGGCACCAGGGAGTGGGGAAGGAAGGAAGCAGATGAAGTTCCGGAGCATGGAGAGAAAGGATGTCTCAGAGGAATTGTGAAGGAACCGGTGAATGCCGAAGACAGAAGTTGTCAAGCTGTGCTCTATTGGAATCACAAATGGGAGGGGAAATGGGTTCACAGAGGAGAGTAAATGGGAGGGATGGTGTCCACAAGGCACTCACATTATTAAAATCTAAGATCTTCCCCAGCTAGACTGACTGTTTAATCAATGCTGTGTTAGAGGCACAAGGTAAAGCCCAGGCCTTTAAAGAAAAAGAAAAGCAGAGCAACCTTCGGGGCTTAATCAATAAGCTCATTGGATCATTAGTCAGTATTGTTAGAGCAGTGCTGTACTGAAGCCTCCAACAGCTTTACCATCTTGTCAGTTCCACTGAACATTGCGCATGGACACATGCAGAGAGGAGTCAAACACACAGGGAAAGGGCTGGGAGGAAGAAATGGGCTTTTGGAATTTAAGAAAAAAATATCCATATTAAATACTGTGGGCTTAAGCATAGAATCATAGAATATCAATGTTGGAAGGGACCTCAGGAGGTCATCTAGTCCAATCCCCTGCTCAAAGCAGGACCAATCCCCAATTTTTGCCCCAGATCCCTAATTGGCCCCCTCAAGGATTGAACTCACCTGGGTTTAGCAGGCCAATGCTCAAACCACTGACCTATCCCTCCCCCCCAGCACTTACTACACTATTGCCCCCCGAACTAATAAGATCTTAAAAAACAAACCAACCAGCCTACCTAAGTTCCTAGGTTTGGGGAAGTATTCAGCATCTAAATTTCTTACTAGCATTGCACTAGAATCATTGTTGTAATTTTCAGATTCTTTGATCTTGACTTTCCTGATTTCTATTAACCTTCTCTACAGGGATTTAAACATGAGCAAAAAGGGGGGAAAGAGTTTTAAACTACACTTTGGAAAGCTCCAGAAGTGAAGTGGAAGTGATTAACTAGGTCTACTAGAATGCCACAAAATATTATTATATAGAGAGTACAATTTTGATCTAAGTATCAGAAGTAGTAAAAATAAAAGGTCCAAAGGTCCAAAGAAATCAAACTGTTAAGAAGGATGAATTTTTATAATCTAAAAGAATTGTAATTTATATTTGTGTAAGAGATTTATAAAATATGGCTACTGTACTTTTGTCATAATTTAAGCAATATAATATGCCTTGTGTTTTTCAACCCTGCAGAAAAGATCACTTAATATATTGACCGGTTGTTAAGGATTTCTAGAGCTTCTTTCATTAGATTCATTAGACTTCAGCAACCATATCAGCTGAGCTGTGTTGACTGAATCTCATGGATCACGGCAGGTGGTTGGCTAGTGATCTACAAAGCAATTATAGTTACTTTGCCCTTTAGTGACATCACACAAATACACTACCACAATGAAGTAGTCTACACTAATGAGCATAAAAACATATGTCCAGCACAAGGTCTAGGGCACTGTGTGGATAAGCCAATTAGAATTGTGCAAAACTCAACTGTATCAGTTCACAGGTTTTTGTGTAAACCTTTTTTTAAATTGTACTCCAAAGCTAAAAGTGAAATTGAGCTAAAAACATGAAGTCAAATCATGTGAAACAATCAAGTTTCATGGTAGAAACTATGCTATAGAACCATGTTAAAGAATCACAGAAGAAACTGCTTTCTTCTATCACTGAACGGGGACCTTTGGTAGAATAAGGTAAACAGTTTTATTTCTAAAGCTAACCCCATCCTCTGTTTTACTGTAGAGCTTTGTCTAGAACCTCCCTCAGTCCATCTATGTTTCTATAAGGTCACCCATGACCACGGTATCTGAGTGCATTAAACTACTTCAATGGGAAAAGAAACACCATTTCCTGTAGATTTTGAGGTACCAAAGGAAAACTCACAACTTACTAAACAGTGACCCACTGTCCATATTTTTCTTTAGACGAGTTCCCATTCAAATGAGACAGTGATGATCAGCACTGGTAGGTTTCCACTGAGCCACTAAAGAATACAAGATAGACAAAGACATGAAGAAATGCCACTCTGGGGGTTTGCAGCAGGGTAAATCAGGAGTGACTCATCTATAGGATTACTCTGCAGCAAAACTGGTGTGAATAACATCAGAGTTGGACCCAAGATATCTACTGCCCACACTTTTTTTTGACAGAGTCAGCCATCATTTAATTTTGCTGAGATTAATCTAAAATGTGATTGTGACAGGAGGCGAGAGGTCAAAGGTCTCTTTATGTTGCTCTATTCAGCCTCTGTGCTGTTTAGATTTAAGGGGAAAATGAAATTCCTGCCACAGCAGTTTGTAAAAGATCTTTTCCACTTAGGGCAAAATTCTGCTCTCAGGTCAGCAGTGGGAACTGAGATCTGCCTTGCCGATTCGAAAGTAAAATTTCACCATTAAATTCTGATTCTAGTTGAGCACAGGAATTCCACTGAAGCAGATTTTCTTCCCAGAGCTCCCAATCATACAATAACTACATGACCATTTCCAGGAGTTTAGCAACACTGGCCCAGTCACACAGCAATGCTGGCCGGTTGGCATAGGTTAGGAAAAATAACCTCTTTTTGGGGTGCCTTGCACTGCCTGCAGGGATTCCAGCAGAGAGCAGTTCCTGCACTTAGGAGACAGCAGGAACCATAACAACGGCAATCCCTTCAATGGTGGGTGCACAAGTGAGTGGAGGTTTCTTGCACACACACACTCCCTCCCTTGCATAGCCAGGCGGGAGCCAGACACGTTCTGGCCCAGTGCTCCAGCACAGAACTGGGAGCGTGGCACTGGCACCATCAGGCTGGGCTTTAATTTAGTGCAAATTAACTGTACCTGGAAAATATGATTGGGAAGGCCGGTGAGTAACAGCTTAGAGCAATTCTTCCAACTTCTCTTAATTTCATCTTTTGTCTTTTAAATGCAGCTTGAAGTGAAGAAAATATTTAAAATCCTTCTGGTAGCGCGCACACAGAAGGAATCTGGCCAAAATGTACGAAAGCCTCAGCCAGATCCTTTCAACGTGCTTGCTGGAGAAAATTTCAGTTATGAGCAACTAACTGGAGGGCAAAAGGCCACCTGGATTTCATTCCAAGTGGAACTAACTATTTAATTTATAGAACAGTCATGTTGACAACAATGATGAACACACGTGTCCTTTAAACGCCTCATGGGGTATTTCTTCTTTTTTCCATTTCAGTAACCATGGCAACTTTGAAAAGAAACAGTTTTCACTCTTCTCCTCATAAATTGTGTTCAAGTGGTAATGGGTTTAGATCTCATTTGTCCTGTAACAGTTAACGTTCTTCTCTCTGTACTCCCAAGGATGAAGGTTTCCAAAGGAGAGACAAACCTTTCCCCTGCTTCACTTTAAAAAACTTCAAAATGGATGTCAATGAAGGGAGCTACTGTACATATTTCAGAAGTTGCATCTGGTTTTCTGCTGACCTTAATAGAGGATTTTCATAAACGCCCACTCAATGCACACAGGGATGTTGCCAACAAATTCCTCACATCCACAAATCTGCTCGTCAAAATACAAACACTTCTACACTAAAATTTTTTTGCCTGTGTTTTGTGGGTTTAATCAAGACATACATTGGTTTTCTTCCTTTCAATCCAGCTTTCTGTCTTTGCTTTCCAATGAAGTGCTAAAGAGGAGTTAGGAAGTTAAAAGAGGTAGTGAAACAACTCTTGGAAACACTTTCTGACCAGGATTATTCAAATAATCTACGATCTGTACCTGTAGCTAATGTAAATACAAGCAAGTATTGTAACACCCGTGTTGTACAACATACACCAGTTATATTGTTCTGTGTGTCTGGGAAATGACTGGGATGACCACAGAGGCTTGAGGGAGTTGTGTGTCGAAATCCCACTGACTTTCAATAGGAGTCAGATGCCCAGCTCTTAGGGACCTATGAAAATCCAGCCTATATCTTTTCATGGCTGTTGGAAGGGAGTTGTCTTAGGGTCTGGTGAAATCTTGATATGGATTTCTGGTTTGAAGGTTGTGTTTGTTTGGAAGGCCAGTCTCTGCTGTTATGGAATATTCCATGAATTGTATGGCAAATTTTGGATTTTTTTTAACCAAATAATAGTGTTTTTAAATAACGTGAAGTACTTAGAGACTGGGACAGGCACCGAAGAAATCAAAAGCAATTAATAAATATATCTCTAATCACGGCACAGACAATAGAAAATGGACAGAATCAGGAGCAATCACCACTTCAGCTACTAATCTACCTATCAGTGTTTGTCAGTTAGAACGTGGTTAGGCTTATGTATTACAAAGTGTATTCAGCTTCTCCTAATGTGCTGAAATTCCCCCTTATGCAGAGCATCCACATTAGAGTCATGCATCTCTTAAATCCCATTTAATTCCTATGGCAGCCATCTGTCCGGGGCTGAATTTCACTCACAGTGCATTACTATTTTATTTTCGGCTTTAAAAAACAATCCTTTTATCACAATACAGTATATGAGCAAACAACCATTTGGTCTCTGCCCTTGACACAAATGTCATCTTTCAGTGGCAGAATTTTATAAGGATACTTGCAGAAAAACAACAGAAACCACATCAGGCCATGAAAAACCAAGTGCCGCATGCAAGCAGTACATTTGCTAGGGCTGGTTGAAAATTTTCCATTGAAACTGTTTTTCAATGGAAAATTGGATTTTTGACAAAATGAAATTTCTCACTAAAAGTGTCTGCTCTGCAGAAAATTTCAAGTTTGCATTGAAAATCTGGAAACTGAAAATTTTCAGGTTTTGACCAAAAACCCAAAACATTTTATTTTTATTTTTTAAACAAAAAATTGAAGTGTTCCGTGGGGAGGAGGAAATATTTTTCCAACTAGCTCTAACATTTACCACAATATTCTAATGCTGAGTGAAATCCTGGTATTGTTCATCAGTTGTACAGAGAGCACCTTTCTGCTCCTCTGCTCAGTTCTCTGACTGAAAAAGGCTAACCTACAATATATACTGCCGAGATAAAAGTACAAAAGAATTTAAAGATGTCCTGTGCAAACATTGAGTACAACTACACTCCATATGTATGTCTAAATCCAACCAAACTAATCTGCCACCCAGATGTGAACAAGAGTACAGAATATGACCATGACTCAGAGATGGGGGCAAAGGAGAAGCAAGTGTAGTGGCTCCATCTGTTGCATGCTATGGAAGAGGATTATCATTCATGCCCAAAAGACAACTCAATCTATTTCTGTAAAACTGTGGGGATCCCACACAAACATCTGGTTACTAGCCAGCTACTGTCACTAGTACATGGAAGCTGAAGCACCTGTGGGCTAGATATTGATGGATGTGTGTGTGTTCCACTGCTAATTTATTTGCAGTACAGGCCATGTATCTCTTTCTTTAATTAGAATTTGTTGGAAATGAATCCAACAGAGGAGGGCCACAGAAAAATCAAGACATCTATTTTTCCTTCGCACAGCTTCCTGATTATGGGTCTTATTCTTCACTGCTTTGCTCCAGTTTGACTCTGGTGAGATTCTACTGAAATCAGTGGAAGTACACCCGTCAAAACAGGAGCAAATCAGTGCTGAAAGAGGCCCTTCCTCCTCCTCTGGGGTTGAGTGTTAACAAGAAGACAATGCTTGTTCCAAATTCCAGTCAGTTACAGTATGTTTTATGGGACGGTCTTGGGTGCGAGAAGTTGTTAAACACCTGACCCCGACTTCACTTTTTAAGTCTAATACATCAGTCAATCTATATTCTTATTCTATACCTACCACCTTTGTATCTGAGCTGGTAAGTAACCTTAATACCTCTGAATATTTTGCTGATGGCTAAAACCTGGCTTGTATCACAATTAAATATCAAATAGCCAGATATTTCAGTCTTCACTCACAATTAATCAGATCTTTGCTATACTGGTCATTTTTTGATAGCCTCCTATTATTCCAGAACAGATTAGCCACAATCCCAACCAACAAAGTAAAGTCTTGAATTTCCTAAACCTAACTCCACATCCTTCACTTTAATCTACACTTTAACTTCCATTTAAATGCAAATATTTGAAAGGAAATGTGGGGGAAATTAACAGAGCTTCTTGAACAGCCATATAGGAAATATTTATCTTTGAAGCAGGGCACTGCCAAACAATAAGTATGTAAATAATAATTAATGTCTCAGTGATCCAATAGGTTGAAAATTTCCATCACTAGATCTGAGGTCTCCACAGTCTGACTGGCAAACTACATTCTCCATCTGCAATTATCCATTTATTATGTCTCACACCTATCCCTGACATATTAAAATGCAAATTATGCTACAGAGGAAAATTGATGGGAACAATTTTGATGAACGTATATGAATTGTAGGTGATAATTATAAGGTGACTCATAGGAGAAACAGAAGAGGACAGAAATGGAAATGCAGGCTAGACAGCTTTTGGTACAGAAATATTTCAGAATTAACTATTTTCACTTGTTTTGGTTCTATGAATTAAATCTAATTTGTGACAACTACTTTCTTTGAAGAAGCACACATTAAATATTTTAAAAGCCCTCATTTATGACTCTTTGTACAGCTTCTTTCCTAAATATATCAGTTACTACTAGATGACAAAAAATTCATTTAGAAAGAAATATTCTCTTGTGTACCTTGGATGGGGCACACCCTCATCCCAATCAGGAGAAGGCTAACAAGCAGCACAACTGCAGAGCCTGCTCCACTTGGGAGGAAGCAATCTTAAAAGGGAGAACTTGTTACTGGAATGGGTGGAAACCAGGAGGAAAGCTACTGTGCCTCAGAGTTAGTGGATTCTTACAACAGG
Organism: Lepidochelys kempii; assembly: GCF_965140285.1. NCBI lineage: Eukaryota > Metazoa > Chordata > Testudines > Cheloniidae > Lepidochelys > Lepidochelys kempii. Next base: position 142,316,080 of record NC_136382.1, on the reverse strand, counting down.
GTTGCTGGGAGGAAGACAGCATGTAAACCTCCGCCTCCCACAAGGACTCACCAGGCCAGGTACAAGCCCATCACTGAAGACAGGGATAGAAGATATGGCTAAATCCTGGGTGAGGGTTTAGCCATACCTTACCACCATAAATAAGCTAGACCTCTATAGATTCTCTAAAAGGAAAACCCAGAGCCTGAACATTCCCCAGGTTCCCCCATACCTGTGTACTTAAAAGACTGGAGTAAGGTTCCCAAAGGGGACAGGTTTTGGAAGGGAAAGAGACTCTGAAAAGCCACCACCTATCACAGTATCATAAAATGAAGATTAGAATCCAAATGATCCTGGGTTTTATTCCATTTATTACAGTGGAGAGAGTAGAGTTACACTTGGAGAAAATGAGGCTGTACGTGAGAGTTAGGTGGGATAGTAGAGTGGATGAATACAATGCCCTTCTACTCCCACAGACTTAGGGCTTGTCGGCACTACCCGCCGGATCAGCGGGCAGCGATCGATCCAGTGGGGGTTGACCGCTGAGCGCTCTCCAGTCGACTCCGGTACTCCACCAGAACGAGAAGCGCAAGCGGAGTCAATGAGAGAACATCAGCTGTCGACTTACCGCAGCGAAGACACCGCAGTAAGTAGATCTAAGTACATCGACTTCAGCTACGCTATTCACTATTAGATCGACCTGGCGCAGTAATGTAGACAAGCCCTCAGTTCCTTACTTGGGTTCCAAATGTAAATGGTTTTGGTAGACAGGCTAATCTTGGCTCTGTTTGTGGATATAAAAAAACTACCACACAACTGGAACTCCATGCTCAGTGGAGGCCCAGAGATAGAATAGCAGGAATGTAGCAGGTCAGAACTGAAGCATATTGGCAGAGCTGTATGTGTATATTTGCATAGCCCTTTCCATATTATGGAAAGAAACCTGATGCCCTTACTCAGGAAAAAAATCCCATTAAAGGCAACAAGAGATTTGTCTGAATAAAGACTGAACGATTAGGCCCAATGCTACTTTTGGTTCCTTGCCTCCATGAGCACATCCCTCACTATTCGTAAATGCAAACTTTATTCATCTTGATTCTGGAAACATAAGAGCCCTGGGAGGACATAGAAAACTTTGCAGTGGAAATCATTTAAAGACATTACTCAAAACAGGACTGTTCAAATCTTGTACCTGGTTGTCATACTAAATGCTTGGAACAACTAATAGTTAGAGCCCAATCCTGCAGCTCCCACTGAAGTAATGGTACCAGTATCAGGCCCACACAGTACTTCTCATCCAAACCAGGAGGGAAAAAAAAATCCCGTGAGCCCTCTAAGATGATAAGCCATCCATGAAAATAATGGATGTGGTTCTGTGAAAAATCATGTCATTGCCTGACTCTTTCCCTTAGTGCCCAAGGGCAGCAATGGAAACAGTGAGGCACATTCTGTGTACAGTATGTCCAGATTGAACATTACCATTTCTCTGCTAAAAAGGAAAGAGGTTTTCTGCAAATTCAGTGTCTTCACTTAGCACCTGATGACTACAGAAAAGCATAATATACTAAAAACCTGTATAAGAGACTATCTTTATTAAGGTTTCAGAGTAGCAGCCATGTTAGTCTGTATCCGCAAAAAGAAAAGGAGGACTTGTGGCACCTTAGAGACTAACTCCTGTCTTGAGCAACTGTCCCAAAGTATTCCCCAATGAAATGGGCCAGACTCACACCTAAGATGGCAGGGTATTTGTACAGGGGGTTAGAGAAGGGATTATCCCTCAGGTAAGGCAAGCAGCTATCTCGCCCTGGGGCTTCAACCATGGAAGGGTACCATAGATGACCCAACAGTGGAAGCTGGTTTGGAGAGAAGATATATCAATGTATCTTCAAGCTGGCCTAGTGCTGCCATCATGTACTTAAGGATCTGTAGCCAATCAGTATATTAAAGGGGTTTTGATTGGGGGAAGGGGGCAGAATCGATGGACAGAAGATAAGACTGAGCTGTAGCTGTCAATATAGAGACCAACCTACTGGAAGGCCCCAGGTGGAGTTGGGGTTGCAGACAACTCTTGTCGTTTCACCGGCATTTCATTTACCACAGCAAGGAGTTTGAAACCTGTGTTATGCCAACAAGATTGAGTCTGGTTCATTGAGCACAAAATGTGCTTCAGCTTTATTAGAAGGTCACCTGCATTAAGCAACCAATTTGTCAGACTTGTGAGTGGATACTGAAGACAAGTTTCAGGGTATGGCAAACAAAAAAAAACACAACAGGTCTAGTACTCTATTAATGTTTTGCATAGGATATGTTTCTCCTCTCAAAGAAAAACAATTATTTTAGAGATAGTGTGATGCCTACCTTGCCCAACCCTGGGGTGTCTTTCACTTTGTTGACTGCCCTCAGCAAACATGGTGGTGCAGGGGGTGGGGAAGTCTGAAGGATACTGCTGAAGTTGGTAGAGAAGAGAGGAGATTCAGACACAGATGATGTAGATGGCCTATGTTTCTTCTTTTTGGATGACAGATTCAACTTTTGAGCAGCCCTGTGGGGAAAAAAAATTAAGTAAAATAAAAACTCTACTCAAAACAATAAGTTATAACTAATGTATTCACAGCTTCTCGTTTACAGAGAATCCCCAATTTCGACCTTATTGACTCCAAAAGTGATTCAGATCCAGACATGCCAAACCTGCAAAAAAAACCCCGCAGAAATTGGACTTGTTTTTGGCTTAACTGATTTTTGGCTTAACTGATTTGTGAGTTGCTTGTTAGAGGCTAGTTTTTTGGCTTATAGCTTGTTGCAGCTTGTTGCTTCTTTTTTTTTTTGATCGGCTCCCGGCAAGCAAGGGCAAGGCAGGGAAGAGAGTCGGGGTGCACAGTGGGCCCAGCACAGTCCCAGACTGCACGCCGGGGGGATCTAGTCACATAGAGTGTTGGGGTTCTTAGGGATTGTGTTGTTCTGGCCTTGTTTTGAAATGGGATTAGCTTGATTTTTGACTTATTGTGAAAGTCAGGGTGCTTATTTACCGCATGAAAGTTGGCAACTGTTCAGATCTCTTTTACACCAATTTTTCACTGGTATAATTCCACAGATTTCAGTGAAGTTATCCCTGATTCACAGCACCATGCAATAAGGTAGGATCAAAATCAGGCCCCTTTCTCTATACTATCCTCCAATTTAGTCTGCAGGAAATCTCCAGAATCTATAATTAAGCTAATGAGCGTACAGCAATTTACGTTATAAAATTAAGTCCAATCAGTGGAACATTCTGCTATTTCTGTTCACAAAGAATTGTTTGTCACCCATAAGCCTTTGGTTAAAGAATTAATAGTTGTGGAATGGTTGGATGTAAGCACCCACTATTATGTTAGTTATTATTAAATATTTAGGTGAATTAACTGACATGTAAGAAGCCTTCCACAAGCTATTTTAAAAATTCTACCACCTCATAAAAAATAACCAGTCTAACATCTGAACATGTGGTGACCAAAAGTTATGCTATTTGCAAGGAGGTGGAGAGAAGCACACAAGCTACAGTTGTACTAACAATTTAGTAAGTTTAATTTTGACTTTGTTTTCGCAACGTAACTTTGGACAAGAATGGTGCTTTTTTGTCCAGACTTTGACTCAAAAAGCTAGGCTTTCCTACATTAGCATGATAGATTCTTACTCTATTTCAATTAAAAAAATATTTGGTCACATTTTCTTATTTGAGCAGATTTCTAACTCTGAGAAAAGATTCAGCAATTAAACTTGATTGTTGTTGTTTTGCACACTCTCTCTCTCTCACACACACACTCCACATTGGTATCCCTACCTAGGCAACCAAATATAATGAGTATATTATAATATTGATGTTATTTTGCTCTGTGTCTCAGTTTCCCTAGTTGTAAAATGGGCACAATTATGGGGCAGACCCTTAGCTGGTGTACATTAGCACAGCTCCACATGATCTCTTCCAAAATACTCCAAGCTGAGATGCATGTATCATTCTGAACTCTAGGGGCCTGATTCTCAATTACACCAAGGTCCCTTGATGCTGCATGTTCTAGCAACAGAAAAGGGCCTTAAAGTAGGTATGAATATAATTTATGCCCACTTAACTCCCCTTTACCTTGCCAGAGTATAAATGAGAATCAGAAATCTAAATTCTGTCTGGCTTTTTTGTTGGCCAAAGTTTCATAATTGTCAGATTCATACATACCAGCCAAATCTAAACCTCAGAAACTGATCAAATCAATTTACTCCAAAGAATACATACAATAAAACATGTTTATATATACATTCATCTCAGCTTTGAATATTTGTGTCCTCGTCAAGCAATTATTATTATCCCCATTTTACAGATGGGGAAATTGAGACAGAGAGAGATCTTAAGGCCAGTGTTGCTGTCACTGATTTTGGTGCCTCATCCAAGATGGCAAAATCAGAAGCCACTTTTGAAAATTCTGGCCTAAGAGACAGCCAAGGACACTTAAGTCTGTGGCAGAGTTGCGGGAAGGGGTACCTAGGTCACCTGACTCCTGGTTCTGTGCCTTAACCACAAGAACCTTCTATTGTTCCAGCTCCTTGTCCATCCCATTCCTCTAGTATCTGACTTTGATTTATCACCTAACCTTCCCTTTTATGATGATCTTCTTCTTCCTCAGAGAGAAGACAGAAAAAACAACCCTAAAAAAGTTGCCAAAAGAATTGCATCACATTTTGTTCTTTTGATACATCATAGTCTTGGCTTGAATTTCAGATGTGTTCGTGAGAGGATTGGTAACACTGGTCATTCTGAATTGTAGTTTCTAATGGGTCCCGGCCTAAATATGTTTACACCTTTATTTCGAGCAAAATTTTGTACTGCAAATAACTGTAGGGCTGGATAGAAATCTCGCTACGCTGAAAAGTCCACTGCTGTGTGTATGTCTTTAGGCTCAGCAGTCTATTTGTAAAGACAGGCAATTGCTCTGTAAACCTCAGGCCAGATTACACCCTCAATTGCACCCATTCAACTGCATTAACTCATGCCTAGGGTAAAACTGTTCGTGAGCATATTTCCTCAGAAATGTGTTCTAAGTTGGTTCAGTCATTCTCTCTCTCTCATGCCACTTTATTCTTCCCCAACATTATGTTGTTCCCTTTTTCTATACTGATAGTATAATCTTCTTAAGCTCCTTCTTGAGCCAATGAAGTCCACAGTTGACATTTTTCTTTAAAGGGAAAAAACACTTGTAGGATAACCGGCCTTTCCAAACTTCAGAACTATATCCTGATTTGACAGTTATAACCTTTGGGATGGCATTCAAGAAAAACCCTGAATTCTTTTTTGACCTGCAAGTGGCAAAATGTATTTAAGAGCAAAGTGCTACATCTCCCTGCCTTATGACCCAGCCCCCTGCCCCCCCCAGGTTTTGACAGTTGATCAAGAAGGCAATAACTGGATACCTCCCAAGGCTTCTGAATAAAAAGATATTTTAAACATATTTGAACTGGCTTTAGGCTGCATGATGATGCTAGTTTGCATGATAGATTAGTTTATTTGAATGACTTTTGCATGATGGACCTAAAGTGGTCAATATGGCCAGCTATCAGTTGCTTTGGAAATAGACAGTCCCAAGGCAATGCTGACGTGGCTGCGTGGCCTAGTGAGGGTGGATAGAGTTGCGTCAGAATGGTTCCAACTCATTCTTTTCAGGAAATTAGAGTTCGTGGTGTTGCATCGTCAGCTCTGGGGACTCTCACACCTCGAATCCCCTGGAGATTCATTATATTTATTCATGTTGATGCCTGGTGGCTAGGACTCTAGACTGGGAGTCAGGAGACTTGGATTCTGTTCTAGCTCTGCCACTGTCCTGCAGTGTGACTTGGACAGGTTACTTCACCTTTCTGTGCCTCTGCATTCCCTCCCACCGATTATCTGTCTTGTCTGTTTAGAATGTAAGGGCTTTAGAGCTTCTCTTATTATGTGTTTGTTCAGTATCTATCTGATCTCACTTGGAGCCTCTAAGAACTACCGTAATAAAAATGGTAATAATAATGGTAGCATGGCCCTATAGATCACCAGTAAGCTGACAATATCCAGATCTATATTACCATCTCATCTGATCCTAGTGATTCCCACTTAAAACTGTTCCACTGTCTGACCAAGGGCCCACTCCTGTAATGGGATACAGTATTGTGTGAACCAATACCTGTGTGTGATATTAGGGACTTTGCGAAAGCTTGAAGCTCTGTGGTCAAGGATCTCACTGCAGGGCTAGAGTCCAAGATTGCAGAAAGGATGTCCGAAAGCTACTCAAAGTTCAATCCAAATATGATAGAAGGTCCATTGGTAGTAAAGGGGAAATGCTTTGAAGATCTAGCTTATCTGGTGGGTTTGCTCTGTACTGAAGAGGTCTACCTCTAGGCTAGTGTTTCTCAAATGTGGCCACCATGGCCGCATGCGGCCACCAGGGTCTTTTCTTGCGGCCACAGCCTCATGGGCTGTGATGGGGTGGAGGCTGTGGGCAAAATAGCAGTCCCTCCCCATCCCTGTTGTTCCTGGATGCACCACCTTGGTGTTGATTGCTGGGGCTGCCAGCAGGGGTTGGGCCCTGCCCCCTTCTGAAGACAGTTGGGGCACAATGCTGGAGAAGCAGGCAGTAGGTGAGTTCCCCACCTTCCCAGGCATGGCGGGGCTCTGGCTTTGGGCTTCAGCCCTGGGGTAGTGGGATGGCAGGCTCTGGGTGTGGGGCTTCAGGCTCCAGCCCCCTGCTGCCTCCCCTCCGCCCCATCAATCTCCCCTCATTGCCCCTGGCCCCCACTGCCTCCTCTGACACCCCATCCAGGGCCTACTTTGTCCCCAGGCTTGCCAGGGCTAAGTAAGGCTGCTGCGAAAAGTGATACTTGTATCTTTATTAATATCGCTTTTCACAACAGACTTACTAGCTAGCAATAAATAAATTATACTGATTTGGACATGTATATGTGCATATTTATTTGTTTTCCAAAAGTTAATTAAGTGTTTTAGGAAAAATTGTCAGAGCAGCCCCCAGCAACACTCTGAGGCTGCCAAACAAATTGTCCTGAGAACCCCTGCTCTAGGCAGACTGACAGGGTTCACTACTTTGAGGGTCAACTTTTACAACAAATTTAACTAAGAAAACCATGTTCCTGTGGGAGTCAGGAGTGACTTTTCATCTCCCAAAATACTCAGAAGCTGTGACATCTCCTCCTCCCTCATTATAACTGTGTATATGCAGGGGGATTTTCAAAAGGGATCAGTGGTCAGCTAGCCACTCCCACCAAAGTCAATTCTTAATTGAGATGGACTTTCAAAAAGCGAAAGACCCTCACTGGGGTTTATTAAAGAAACCAAGAAGAAATTGCTTAGAGGTAATTTCTTAAGAGTTAGAAGGGCAAAATGCATTGCTCAGAAACTTGTTAAGAGACGGAAATGAAAGGACAGAATTAAAAGCTCAGTTTTCACAAGGAAGGAAGTGAATAGTGGGGTAACCCAAAGGCCTGTACTATGAAACCCATTCTTCATGTTTATTAATAGTCAGAATGTAGGAGAACACGAGGTGGCAACATTTGCAAATGACAAAATTATTTAGGTGAATCAAGCCTAGAGATATTTATGGAAAACTTCAGAAGAACCTAACAAAGCTAGGTAATTGGGCAACAGTAAAAATTCAACATTGACAAGTACAAGTTAATGCACAGGGGAAGGATCAATTTGAACTACTTGTATACATTGATAGCTTCTAAATTAACTGCAGCTGCTCACCAAAAGGATCTTAGTATCATTGTGGACAACTCAATAAAAACATGCTTGCTGCATTGCAATAGTTGAAAAAGCAACCAACATGTATGCAGTGTCAGGGATAGAGAATAATACAGAAGAAGCCATTGTATACATATTGAGGGCACAGAATCATAGAAATGGAGGGCTGGAAGGGACTTCAAGAGGTCATCTAGTCCAGCCCCATTCACTGAGGCAGGATGAACAATATACTTAGACCATCTCTGACAGCTGCTTGTCTACCCTGTTCTAAAAAAACTTCCAGCAATGGGGATTCTAGTGTTAGCAATGTTCATTAAAAAAACAGGTCTAATTATTTTCCTTATTTTTATGTACAAATTCCATTTCAAAATAGCAATATTGTACTTCTAGGTGTGCGAGTAACTGCGCTCCAGGGGAAGGACAAAGTTCACATTTAGGCCCATGGAGATCAGTACACTTCTCTAGTAGTTAAACTGCTATGCTCTATTCACACAGAAATGCATTGCATTCTGCTTATTACAACTTTATTAGAAAATGGATAAAAGTCACAGTTAGAAAGCAGTGCCTTTCACAAACACCCTAAATATTTACTCAGTGAAGTTTTAAAAATTAATATCACAACAAATAAGGAAATTGCTAGTCCCATCTATTGCTGCCAATGTTTGTGCCTAAACAACATTTTCACAGGTAGCCACTAACAGTGGTTGTATCAGTTTCTGGGTGTCCCGCTTGAGACACCTATGGCAGTTCCATGGTGTCAAGTTGGGCACTCAAAATCAGTGGCCACCTTTTTGAAAATTTGGGCCACATTTTTTACTTCAGCAAAAGCAGAAACTGCAATTGCCACCTATTGGCAGAGGTGTAATCTGAAAATGAGTCTTGCTAATCGGTGTAATGCCAGATAAAGGTATACTAGAAGCCTGCAGTTTGTTTTGATTATTTCCAATTGAAGTGTTGACAAATATGATCTGCATGTTGTGTGCTATGTTTGGGATATATGCATTCATTTTAAAATGAGTCATCGCAGCATTGCAGGTCCAGAAAAAGAAGTGGCTTGAATGAAACTAATAAAGGTAACAGCCAACATAGTGTACAGTAAGATGACAGTCACGCAAACATTATGCTTCACATTATTTCCAAAGCTCTGCCTTAGGGTGGGATCATTCTTCTGGCACTGTTACTATTTGTTATTACTGTCACAACTCAGAAGCTTCAATCATTGCGGCAGCCACTGTGGGCGGCAGTCCTGGAGATACCTATGCATCAGCCAGCCTGCTGCCAGTTTCAATAGCTCTGCAGGCTAGTGGTTCCTTCCAGTGGCCAATTTTCAGCGGTTTACGAAAGGTAGGACAAAATACTGATTTTTGTGAAACCAGCGGGAACACAGGGATCAGTCATGAAAGCAGGACATTCCTGGTTTTCAGGAACACTAGATCAATCTACTTAGAACTTGCTTCTCTTCTGGATGGTCCTCAGGCACCACATTTTACTAAGGGATATTAAGTTAACACCATCCACTGGGAGTTCCTACTGTGTTTTTGTGTCTGCCCTTAGTCTTACAATCAAAATAGAAAGTGCCTCAGTGCATAGGCCAGGTCTTCCTTTATGTCTTCTAAAGCTCTGAGGACAGTGTGGGTAATTAACAGAAATCATTCACAGAATCATAGAACTGGAAGGGAAGGGACCTCAAGAGGTCTTCTAGTCCAGTTCTCTGCATTCATGGCAGGATTAAGTATTCTAGATCAGTGTTTCTCAAATGTGGCCACTGTGGCTGCATGTGGCCACCAGGGGCTTTTCTTGTGGCCACAGCCTCCTGGGCTATGATGGGGGTTGGGGGTAAGCAGTGGCCCCTCTTCCAGGGCCAGCAGTGGAGGTTGGGCCCCGCCCACCTCTGGAGACACAAATGCTGGAGATGCAGGCAGCTGGTGAATTCCCCACTTTCCCTGGGGCATGGTGGGGGCCGGGGGCAGCCTTTGGCCACAGGGCTTTGCGCTCCATCCACACGATAGCAGGTTCTGGTCCCAGGCTCACCACCCATGCCATCATCCTTGGGCCCCATGGCCTCCCTGCCTACTCCCCATCCAGGGCATAATTTGTCCCAGAGCTTGCTGGGGCTGAGTAAGTCTGCTGTGAAAAGTAATATTAACAAACATACAAATATCATTTTCACAGCAGCAGACGTACTATGTAGGAAGTTTTTTTTAAACAAAAGCAACCAAAAAAGCAGAAGAAACAACAAAAAGACAAGAACATGCAAAGCATCCTTTTTGTGTTTCTATTCTGTTTAGGTCCATAAAGAATAGTGACCACTGTACATTATTTTTACTACTGAGTCTGAAAAAACCCTACATAAATAAATTACAATGATTTGGACACATATATGTACATATTTATTTGTTTTTCCTAAAGTTAAGTAAGTATTTTAGGAAAAAATGTCAGTGCAGCCACCAGCAAGGGTTGGTGGCCGTACTCTGAGGCCACCAAAAAGTTTGTTGTGAGAACCCCTATTCTAGACCATCCCTGACAGGTGTTGTCAAACCTGCTCTTAAAAATCTCCAATGACAGAGATTCCACAACCTCCCAAACCAATTTATTGGCAATATAGAATAATATCTTGGCACAAGGGGCTAAATTGTCATTTTACAACCTGTCCTGAGTAAAGAGCCTAACACAGGTGCATCGCTCCAACAGCAGATCAGAGCATGAACCGTAAACTCACAGAATCTTGTTCTGGGGGAAGAAGTAACTTACTTCACCTCTTTCCATTTTAGTAACTTAATTGCTCCGTGAGCTTGGCTGGTGAATGGATGAGGGGAAGAGGAGCAGAGTCAGGGCTTCTTCCACTCTAGACCCCTTTCCGACCCCTTCCAGGCAGCAGGAATACTGGGTGATTAGGGTCTGCTCTCATCATTCCACCTGGAATTACAATCTGAGCACAGTCAAACAGAGAATTAGGGGGGTTTTACACTGCCTTAATTCCCAGTGCAGCCAAAACTAGTGACAATCTAGCCCAGTGAGATGAATCCAGAATGGAATAAGAATCATCAGTTTAAAGTTTCCTGAATTTGTAGGTTCCTGTCAGACCCTTAGCATTTGTGTTTAATTGTTGTGCAGTATCTTTAAAATCTGGACACAATTTGAGCTTTCTGCTTGCGCTGTAAAAGATGCCATAAACATTTCTCTAATGCCCAGTAAACACTTGGTCCTTACTGTTGCCTTTATATTTATGTATGCAGTCAATTTCATAGCAACAATAAAGCTATCCAGGCTGTACATTTCAGAGCAATCTTTTACTTCTTGGGTGGTTAAATGCACACACAGACCCCGTACAGTACCTTAATGACTGGACTCCAATACAGCTGGGCTATAATCACCCAGAAATTCACTGTTGTGACTTAATTGTAACAGACAGTAAAATAGGTCCAAATCCTTCAATCTTTGATCAGGGCCTGAGCCCAGAAATTCAGAGCCCTTTTTCACACAGGAAGAACTTACTGAAATCAATAGGCTTGATTCCGATTTCACATCAGAATTTCCACCGCGTAAATCCACCAGCTACAATGAAGTAACTCTTGAGTTACACTAGAATAAGTGAGATCAGAATCTGGCCAAATGAGACCACTGTGCTAGGACTAAGACACCCTGGGGCTGTCTCCCACAGAAGTTCAAAGGGTGAGAACCCATTGAAAATTTGGGGAATTTCCCATATAGCAAACTGTAGGGACGGGCACTCCAGATGGAAACTAACAAGCTCCTTCCTGGCTACATCAGTCTTGATACAAAGCTGGTCTCAGTGGATGTCTCAGTCTCTTCTGAGCAGGTTTGCACATCCCCCACCAGTTGAGCCAAGACAGCCCCAGGGGGCTGCCCCTGGCTGCCCTGCTGGCTCAGTGGGCCAAGGCCGGGCAGCTGCCACGCTGCGAATGGGAGCATCTGCAACAGGGGCCTGGAGCAGCTTGTGAGACTACAGGAACTAGGCTGCTGTCCACGTTATCTACCCCATGTGCCTGAGGTTGCTCCTGGGCTCAGGACAAGCCACTACCAAGACCTTGGCTGGATGAACAAAAAGGGGTTTATTTGGCTGCCGCTCCCTTTAGGTGGGGCACAACCTGACGCAGTCTTACCCCTCAGCACAAGTAAGGCACTGTTAGGAAACAATAGTCCCTCATTAGACCTGTCTTTCTCTAGGGAGGCTCTGGCAAGCAGCAGTCTCTCAAGCAGTTCCTGGCTCCAGCCAGGCCTCTCTCTCAGAGCATGAGCTGGAGGTCTGTTCTTTCCTGGTCCACGTCTGACACCTATTGCAAGTGTAGCAGGGCAGGGCTGACTGAGCCCACAACAGCTCATTGAGCCCACAACAGCTCGTTAACCCTTTTCTGGCCAGTGTGGTGTTTGTACACCCCCATCACTGTGTCCACCTTAAATGAGCCTAACTTTAAGAAAGTGATGACCACTTACCATCTAAAAATCACAGGCTCCTTATAAATGTCTCAAGCAGGACAACCAAATACTGAGGTACCCAAAATCATTAGTTACTTTTAATATTTAGTCTGGTCATCTTTATCCTTCCTGTATGTGCAGAGTGACATTGTATTTGTTTGCAACTGACTACTGTCCCTGCCCCTATCCCTTTAATCTCTTTAAATGCCTTTATTTCGCTTTACAGACAGAATAGTCTCAATGATCACAGTGCTCCTGACTCTTGTAAAGTTTCAAGGTCTTGAGAGTCAGACAGGTGTCATACTATGCTTGATGCAGGAATCAAGCTAAACCATTATGTTTGGATACCATAAAATTAGATGGTTACCATTAGCTTAATATGGGAAGGAAAACAGCTCCATATTTTTCTAAGAAACTTAAATCAAATCAAATGTAACCACTGAGCAATTACTGGCTTGGTTTCTTAGCAATGTACCTTCATGTCACTGGGGAAAAAATATCTCAGCAAAGGGCCTGATGACCCTTCAGGAGCGAAGTTGAGAGTGCTCAGCACTGTGCAGGTCAGGGTGTAAAATTAATTATGTCATGCCGAAGATTTGGATGTGAGAAGTGAATGTCAAGAGAAAATCCTCTTTGCTTCTATCTAGCATTAGACTATTGCCGGACCCTTCCAGAGTTAGTACTGCCTTTAAAGTAACAGAAAAGCAGTGTGCACTGTTTTACATTTATGCTGTTTCAGTATAAAACAATAAAGCTGTGCAAAATTTCCAGGCCTGATTATTTAGCTAGAAAGCATTAAGGGCTAGGGGTGACTAGGAGATTGCACTGATGATGTGTAGTCTTTTGTAGCATCACCACATAGATTTTTCCAAATGTTGACATGCAGGGATTTGGCAAACCTCAGATCAATGGAATAATAAGATTGATAAGAGAGGAATGACCATGCTCCTGGTTAGTTAGCCCATTGCTGACCTTACTAAAGAGTCAGTAGTTTACAATTATGGCAGGAAATTCAAGGAATTTACTACTTCAAGCCTTCCAATGTGAGGCCCATAAATTACTGCCCATTTAAAAATAGTCCTTAGAGTCTTAAACAATTATTTAAATGGAGTTTTCATGAAGTTTATAGGATTTGGGTTCTTTCACTACCTCAGATGCTAACATCTGACCACATAGTGCAGCAAGCTAGTTTTGCTTCATCTTGCCCCAGTCATTGCAACACACTCATAACATCAACAGAGAACTACAAGTCGTATTATTGCTGTTTAACATTCTGGCTAGCAGGAGAACTACAGGAGACACTAAACTGTGTATTTTTCATTTTCTTGTCATATTTTGAAAGCCAGCAAATAAAAACCAACAGTTGGATATTTCACTGAGGCATATACAGTGAAATGCAATTCCGTAAGGATCAGAGCTGACAGGCAACCTTGTATTTTAAGCTACAACGTTAAACGATCTCCAAGATTTCCTGTACATCTTTGTCTGATCTTTATTTAAACACTGACAACTATGAGGTGACATTTGTTCTCAGTACTCCAATTCCTTCTAGTCCTACAGCATATGTCCAAAGATGATGAACTTGGTTGGCTGCTTCTACTGACCACAATGGAAATACACTGAAAAGGCATGTGTGGCACTGGGGAGTCCAAGACAAAAGGCACCTAAGGGCTCAAAAGCATACTGCAGTTTTTGAAATGTTTCATTTTTACTGCTGGTTCATATTACAAATAAATTCTAGTTTGTTAAAGAACAAACCAATTGCAGTTCCATTTTTTTTCACAGAACAATGTAGTTTTTAAATTGCTCACAAATTTTATTATTATTTATGATGACAGCGCTGACTAAATTGGGGTTCCATTGTGGCAGATACTGTACAAACACACAAAACAATCCCTGCCCCCCAGGAATTGAGGCACAGAGAGATTAAGTGACTTGTACAAGGTCACACAGGAAGCCACATAGCCCGGTAAGCCTAACTTTAGTACCAGGCAAATTGGTTGAAACTATAGTTAAGAACAGAATTATCAGACATATATAGATATAATTTGTTGGGGAAGAGTCAACACAGCTTTTGTAAAGAGAAATCATGCCTCACCAATCTATTAGAATTCTTTGAGGGCATCAACAAAGCACGTGAACAAAGGTGATCCAGGGGATATAGTGAACTTGGTCTTTTCTGAAAGCCTTTGACATGTCCCACACCAAAGGCTCTTAAGCAAAGTGTGCAGTCATGGGATAAGAGGGAAGATCCTCTCATGGATCCATAACTGGTTAAAAGATAGGTTTCAGAGTAGCAGCTGTGTTAGTCTGTATCCGCAAAAAGAAAAGGAGTACTTGTGGCACTTTAGAGACTAACAAATTTATTAGAGCATAAGCTTTCGTGAACTACATCCGATGAAGTGAGCTGTAGCTCACGAAAGCGTATGCTCTAATAAATTTTTAAGTCTCTAAGGTGCCACGAGTACTCCTTTTCTTTTTTTGGTTAAAAGATAGGAAACAAAGGTAGGAATAAATGGTCAGTTTTCACAATTAAGAGAAGTAATAGCACGGTCTGTCCTAAGACCTGTGCTGTTCAACATATTCATAAATGATCTAGAAAAGAGGGTAAACAGTGAGATGGCAAAATTTGCAGACAATAAAAAATTACTCAAGATAGTTAAGTCCAAAATGGAGTGCAAAGAGTTACAAAGAGTTCTCACAAAACTGGGTGGCTGGGCAACAAAATGGCAGATGAAATTCAAGGGCTAAGTGCAAAAAAATAATCCCAGCTATACATACCATATGATATGGTCTAATTTAGCTGTTATCACGCAAGAAAGAGACCTTAGAGTCATCATGGATAGTTCCCTGAAAACATCTGCTCAATGTGCAGAGGCCGCCAAAAACGCTAACAATGTTAGGAACCATTAGAAAAGGGAAAAAAATATAATGCCACTATATAAATCCATGGTACACCTGCTCCCTGAATATTGCCTGCAGTTCTGGTTGCCCCATCTCAAAAACATATATATGAGAATTGGAAAAGGTACAGAGAAGGACAACAAAAATTATTAGGGGTATGGAACAGCTTCCATATGAGGAGAGATTAAAAAAATTCTGGGACTGTTCAGCTTAGAAAAGAGATGACTAAGGGGAGATATGACAGAGGTCTACAGAATCATGACTGTTGTGAAGAAAGTGAATGGGAAATTGTTATATACCCCTTCACAAAACACAACACTCAGAGATCACTCAATGAAATTAATAGGCAGCAGGTGTAAAGCTAATGTAAGGAAGTACTTCTTCACACAATGCGCAGCAGTCAACCTGTGGAATTCATTGTCAGGGAATGTTGTGAAGGCCAAAATATAACAGGGTTCAAAAAAGAATGAGTAAGTTCATGGAGGATAGGTCCATCAATGGCTATTCGACAAGATGGTCAGGGATGCAACCCTACGGTCTGGGTGTCCCTAAACCTTTGACTGCCAGAAGCTGTGTCTTGGCAACAGGAAATGGAACAGGAAACTTGATAAACTGCCCTGTTCTGTTCATTCCCTCTGAAGCATCTGGCATTGACCACTGTCAGAAGACAGGACACTGGACCATTGGTCTGACCCAGTATGGCCATTCTTAAGTCTATGGCAGAAACAGGAGTACAATCCAGATCTCCTGAGCCCCAATCCAGTGCTTTAGCCACAACACCGTCCTTCCTCTCTCATGATGACTTGGGAAGCAATTTGACAAGCTGTTGAACACCCTTACCACCCACTGATTTCAGCTGGAATTACAAGCTCTCGGCATTCTGCAGTATCAGGCCCCAGGTCCTTGAGCAGTTGCCCTTAATATTTCACATTCTTTAATTATGCTTCAAACTAAATTATTTAGAGAAAGATGAGGCTGGAAAGCATTAGCATTGTTAGCGTGTAGTGTTGTCATTAAACAAACCTTTTGTTCTTACTTTTCTATTTTCAGTCAAGTGAAATGAAAAACGACATGAAATTAAACACATCACGCGAAGTAGTAATTCATTGCCTTAAAGCAGTAAACTGTATAGAGGTGCAATTAGATACCAAGAGGCAGAATTTGCAAAGGATGCAAAGCCTTTAATCTGCAGCTTTTCGCTCATTACTTATGGGTCTTTCACTGAAAATCCAATTAATTTTCAATTCTGGGGACATTTCTCATGGATTCGGGCCTGCTTATTAATTAAGCAGAAATTTGACATTTACTTTTGTTTTCCAAGAAAAGCAATTTAAAAAAATATCCATTTCTTTCTTTAACTTTCTTTTAAAAAATGATATTTACAATAGGGGTCATAAACTACAGACCACACTGGCTCCTCTAAGTAAGGCCCTTTCCTGTTTCAAGAAAGAAAGAGGCAAACCCCACAATATAAAACACTAAGCTGGCTTTGCTCTTTCATTTTGCGGAGATTCCAGAGTAGTGATTGCCTGGTGATCTTTCTCCCCAATGACACGCACATGCAGGCCATCAGCACACTCAACCAACTGGTCCCATCCACCAATTAGTAGATGACATCCTTGTTTATATCTCTTATCCATCAGGAGAAAACGGTGCTAACACCCCACTGACCCACGTGCCAACGCCTAAAAGAAATAAGTTCCTGATTCCTGAATGCAGAACAGTTGGCTCTTGTTCAACCCTGCTGGAACAAAGATGATCCTTGAAGGAAGAGAAAAACATTTTGAGTAATTAGCAGAATCCTTGACTGCACCCATTGTTCTCTCAGCACATCAAGGTGAGTGCAGTCTCAGAAGTCCTTCTGGACTCCTCATAGTTCCTACACAACCAAACAGCAGCCAGAAATCCCTTTTTCCTATTTAAGGTTAGTCAGAGACCTCTTCTTTCTTTTTAGATGCAGATTTAGCATCAGTAATCTATGGCTTTGTCATCTCCAGGCTGGGCTACTACAATACGTTCTAACTAGAGCTAACTGAGAGTGCTCTTTGTGGAAAGCTCACGAAAGCTTATGCTCAAATAAATTGGTTAGTCTCTAAGGTGCCACAAGTACTCCTTTTCTTTTTGCTAGTACAGCATGTCACAGCTCATTTCCAAATCAGCAAAAGCATGGCATCCCTATCTTCTGAGCTCTACACTGACTCCTCATACAATCTGGTACCTGCTTAAAAATCCTGGTCTCATCTGTGAAGCACTAAATAGGTTAAGAGCCCGTTAGGCCGGGGACCAACTGACCCTCAACTCCCTTCCAAGAATGCTATATTCAATATCAGTGATGCAAATGACAGCAGCTTGGGCAAAGCTGTCAGGGGCTGAGGGCAGGGTTCTCTTGCTTGAAGGGCCTCAGTTGTGGAGCTCCCTAACATCAGGGGTCAGGCTCACATTGTTGTTTTGCCACAGTCAGAGCATAATCACCTGTTTGTGCAGGTCTACTCCTAATAAGGAAGGCTGCTAAGTAGCTTGAAGACATCGCCTCCATAATCGATATCCCACATCCAAAAAAGAAACACATCCAGTTAGGGGCTTGCGGACAATGCTTTTAGTTGAACTGAAATCACGTTTCTACCAGTTCTTGTATTGGATGCCTAGCTATAGACATCCATAGACAGATGAAATATGTCAGCATGGCTAACGTGAGGCTTGTGACCCCATGTAGTTGTCCAATGCAGATGTGTTCTCCTGTTTGATATAGGGATTAAGCTTTCCGGGCACTTGAATTAAGATGCAGGATTGCATGTCAGGTTCTGTTGCCTCTCTTCTCTATTTTAGAGATGAGGGCAGCTACAATCTGCTCCTGTTCTGCTTTTCCATATAAAGGGAGCACAACATGTATTCCCCAAAACAAATTACTTTTATATCAGAAGAAAGAGAGACAGAGAATCAGAAAGAGAGAGAGAGAAACACACTCTATCTGGGACTAATTCACCACTGTAGTACTCTCATTTTATGCTAGTTAAACTCCACTAATTTCCATGGCATTATAATGGCAGAAAACTGAAGTAATACACTGATAAATCTGACCCTCTGTATGCAAGAGAACAGAGTGACTCTCCCTGTCATTCTGCCCCTGCAACGAAAGCAAACCGGCAGCTGCTTCACAACAGAGACACTCTACATTTAAAGGTGCAGAGCACAGAAAAGAGTATGGCAACACGTCTTATAATTTCACAGCTAGAAACACCCCAGCTATGTTTTTGCAAACAGGAGGTGAGTTTTGAGCTCCTAGCAAGTTATCAATCAGCACAAAACTGGGTAAAGTTTAGGTACCCCATTACGGTCCCTGACCAAAGGGCTGCATTACTGTTAAATAGTGCTATCAAGTGTCATCTAGCAAAAATAGTTAAAAAGCCAATTCTGATTGGGGCCTCTGCGTGTTGCTGCAATACAAATTCAAAATAATTGTAGCAAAAACAGTTATGTCATAAAATAGTGACTAATGCAACATGGAATGCCTGATCCACAGGAAATACGCTAGAATGTTAGCAAATTCCTTATTCCAGTTTCTTATGCCTAGTGTAGTACCTGGCTACATGACACTGGGTGGTCTCCAATGGAAAGTCATTTTTTTAATCATCGTGCTTACATACTCTAAAGGGGGTTGTAAGTCTTATTTCATCCAACCTGTTCTAGAGTTGAGTGAGGAGGTTGTTTATTGAACAAGAACTTCCTCGGCATGGCATGGCATTGCAGGACGGATAATGTTATAACCTAGAATATTATGATTCAAGTATTTCCTGATCCTTTATACGGTTATCTTTAAAAGTCAATCTGATTTTGTAAAGTTTATGCTACTGTTGACCTTTAGCAAAGACACAGTCCCTGTCTTGCCATTTACAGAAAATGGAGAGTTGCAATCTTCTTCGAAAGGGAGCCTACACTTTAAGCTTTTCTCTGGGTCTTTGGACTGCCTCATTGTTGCACACACAGGACTTCTAATTGATCCTCCTTTGCCATGAATTCCTATCAGTACTGAAGCAGGAATCAGGGCTCAGCATTCTGAGATACTCATCAAGTTTTTGGGAAGTGTTAGGGAGTACACAGTATTAATGACTTATTAAGCCCTGCCCTGGGCAGCGGACACTGAATAACTGCGCAGCTCCGGGGGAAGTCTGGGGGACAGAAGTGATGTGCAACTGGGGACACATGAAGGGAGCAGTCCCTGCACAAAAACCACCCCCTCTGCCATCTCTCCAACCCTTCGTCTGCAAGAGGGGTCCTTGTTTTTTTTTACTTTGAAAATCTGGTCACTTAAGGTATAGGTGACAAGTTGATGATTTAAAATCACCTCAGTCTTACATTCTACTATTCCTGGCCAGTAAATAAACCTTGGAATTTAGTTTCCCATATTACTAGACTCTGTGACCTGTCTAAACACACTCACCATTTTATTTAGTTTAAACAAAATGGAAAAGAACTGAAACCCTATTGAGAGGATGCGAGGTAGTTAAGGAGTGTGATCTGGCACATAGTGAGTTGCCTACTGAAATTAAATAACTCTCCAATTTATCTACAGCAAAACACTCTCCTGTTGAACATTAGATCAGAATGAAAGCTTCAGTCCATCTGTAAGGTATTGATCAATTTGTGACTTATCTTAGCTCGCTGGCCTTATCAGTTTAGGCCTTCTGGGCTCTGTGCAGAACTATATCAAACTCCTCAGGAGACTACTACAGCCTCTTTCTCTCTTCATCCTCTCACCTTGACTCCTGCATTGTACTGCTCAGCAGTATCACAGATTCCAGTCAGTTCCTTTCTAAACTACTGCTTGTAGATATCAGCATATCTAGACCCTTTCCTTGTCGACTACTAAAAAGTATTTTGTCCCCTCTCAGAACACTGCTCTTGGCAGCTAATCATTTTAGTTTAATAGGATGCACATTAAGCTTCATAGGGGATTTAACAGGCAGCCTTTGGGAACTTTCATAGGCAGCCTTCAAAGGACTACATACATAGCCACCCATGCTTCAGGAATTGCATTTATTTTTGGTCAATCTATCTTTCACTTTGCCCCCTTACACCACCACCACAGGCTGTGGACATACTTTATAAGACCTGTGAAGAAGCCTCATTCAAACATTCACTTCATATCAAATCAGCAGGCTGAGAGTTTCAGGAAGAGAATAGTTTAATTTGAAGTAGTTCATATTGCATCCCATGTTTCCCCAAGTTCTCTCTCATTGGACTTCTAGGTGTGAGCTTTTCCCTTCTTTCCAGTTCTTCTTAATATGAAAATATGCCTTAATATTCTTTAACCTGTGTATGGCACTTAAGATAATACAATGATAAGTGTAATAGAAATGCCATAAACTGATAGACAGCCTTGTATTATGCAGTACAACCATGTATTTCTTTGGCCTTGTCTACACACAAAAGTTGTACAGATGCTCCCCGGGTTACGCAAGACCTGACTTATGCAAATCTGCATTTACGGAAAAAGTTCCGTAAGCTAGAAATAGGAGGGTTTTTTCGTTCTTGTTTTTTTGGCGTAATGGTCTGGTATACGTTTCCGATTTACGCAAAATTTGAGTTACGCAAGGCGTTCCGGAAAGGAACGATTGCATAAGTCGGGGAGCGTCTGTACTGCTTTACTATACAGGTCTGGTCAAAGTGGTACACTCCTCCCCCTACCGGGGAGGCTGTTAAACCGGTACAAAGGTGTTTATACTGGGACAGCTTCTTCCCAGTGGGAAACAGAATAGGCTACACAGGTATAAAGTCCAGTTATACCAGTACAAACAAAATAGTATAACTGCCTCCTGGTATAACTATTCAGGTTGTAGTTATGTTATACCAGCAAGGTGTGATAATGTAATCCTTACTCTCTCTCTATTAGTTCTTACTCACTGTACTAAATACGACCACTTGTATGAGTAACCTTTGTTGAGCCCTTAGGCTAAAGCAGACTAGCATGGTCTTACATAATTGTTTTGTGTTCCAGATACCCACCTCCCAAAATAAAGTTGTTTAAAAAAGCCAGAGTCCATGTTGTGCAGGAGTAGCCAGCATTTTATACCAGATGGAGCGATACATCAGCTCAGCCTCTCTGTATGGTTATATTTCACACCATTGACACTGCGTGGAGACACTCTCTGATCGCGTTAAATGCAAATCAATACCGTGAGGTGCAGTTTCAGTCAATCTCACAAGATAGGATCTCACTCACCAGCTGACCAAGGCTGACCTCAGCTTTATTCATGTCTGAGCTTGCACAAGGAACTCACAGTGTGAGCCCACTCCTGCAAGGTACTGAGCACCTCAGAGTGCCTTCAGCTCCTAATGGAAGACAATGGAACTTAAAAATGCTGAGCATCTTGGAGGATGTGGCCCTGCCTGCGCGCCTTGCCTCTCTGTGAACCTGATCCTGCACAGTGCTGACAGCTCAACTGCTACTGAAGTAAGTGGAAGCCAAGAGTGCCCCCCTCCCCAAGACGCTCAAGACCTCACAGGATCAGGCCATAAAAGCCTGTGTTTCAGACTCAGTGATTGCATGTGCTATAAATAGGATCTTTATAACGATCTAACATGAGTTCAGAGTCTTATAATGAGAGGAGCGCTAGACGTAGCATGGGCAGCTCTCCCATGCCCCTGTACCTGATGCAGTGAGGAAAGGCAGAATTAGAAGAGCAAAGCTTGTTTTCATGTTACTTTTCCACCAACCCTGAGATCACAGCACAGGCTGCAAGCCAGGCATACTATATCAATTGATGTTAATGCAGAGATAATTTGAAGCGTGCAGGGGAAAAAAAACCCACAACCTATTTTAAGTAGTCATACATAGGCAGCAAGCAAACTTATTCTGAATGCTTTGATATGTTGTCCCATTGCCACGAGAACAGGGAGTTTAAATAGGTATGTGTGGCCATTTGGCGATCACTGTTTTTAATTAGTCTGTAATAAAT
The DNA here is from genome assembly GCF_965140285.1 of Lepidochelys kempii. Taxonomy (NCBI): domain Eukaryota; kingdom Metazoa; phylum Chordata; order Testudines; family Cheloniidae; genus Lepidochelys; species Lepidochelys kempii. Next base: position 142,294,051 of record NC_136382.1, on the reverse strand, counting down.
TTTAGTTATATAAAGTCTTTCCAGGTTGAATTAGCAGGAAAAAAGAGCCAAGGAGATTAAAACTGCAGCATGTCTAAATCATTCCAAAGCTAAGGACAAAAATCTGCCCTTATTTACAGAAGCCACACTGGCAATGGGGAAGGTGCTAGGTACTTATTAAATACAAGAGCCATCGTCACCCTGGACTAGGGTGACCAGATAGCAAGTGTGAAAAATCAGGACTGGGGTGGGGGAGGGACAGTTGCTTATATAAGACAAAGCCCCTAATATCGGGACGGTACTGATAATATCGGGCCGTTTGGTCACCCTACACTGGGTAGGATTCTTCAAGGCAGGCAGCTGCAACTTATGGACAGCATACACGGCTGGTCTTGGGAAAAGGAGCACCTTTCACCCACTAGCTAGAAAGTGCCACAGACAGCAGCTCATGTGCAACATGGCTGGAGGCCTAGCCATGCCCCTTGAGGTCATGGTATGCCAGAGCATTCATTAGCCAGCACTCCAATCTAGCACTCTCTTGAGTGATAGGCTGGGATGATGACCTACCACTGGATGGGGCTAATAGGATCCCTGGAACCTATTTCCCCACCAATGTGTGCACGCAGCAGAGCACAGGATTCGTCTCCACATTTCTTATGTTTCTAGACTTTCTTTTTCTGCTACTTGCTATATTTAAATAAATTGGTTAGTCTCTAAGGTGCCACTAGTACTCCTTTTCTTTTTGCAAATATAAAACTAACACGGCTGCTACTCTGAAACTTGCTATATAGATTAATTTTTAATGATCAGTCAATAATTTGGAGTTAAAAACTCCTGAGGGCCGTGCATTTGCGATCCTGATTAGAAAACAAACAAGAACAGAAGGAAACTTCTGTGGACATTTACCAGCAGCAGCAAAATGAGCTTCTATCACAACAAACTGCTGTTCCTCGCAGGGCTGCCCAGCTATATACACAGCACGTCCTGTTATGTAGAGAGATGCCATGGCACTAGAAACTTGGCAAACAGCAGAATGAAAAATATATTTTAAGCACTAGCAAATTATTGTGTGTATTGAAGCAAGCTCGGCAGCCATGGAAATACTGGGACAAATTCTCATCAAGTGTAAATCAGAGTTACTCCACAGACTTCAGTGTCAATTTACACTAGCTGAGGATCTGGTCCACTGTATCTGGAAACCAGAAGCTTACCTCAGTCTCTTAGCCTGAACTTATATGAAATTGCCTGTTTACATCTCAAACTAGGAGCTTCTCCCAAACTGAAAAAGGTTGTCTTTTCTAAACTGGATTAGGCCCAGTCATAAAAATCATTCTGGCTCCTAAAAATAATGTTAACTAGTATTAATTATTCAACCCTAATGTACTGTTTTATTGGTTTTTGATCCATCCAGGCTCAAGATCGATTCTGCATCAGGAAGATAAGGACCCATCCAGATGCAAGCCTGTCATTCGCATGTATTATTCAGCCATCCATTTATGAAAAATTCTACATAATCTCAGCACTAGAAACTTCTCATGGTAACTGATGTGCAAACCAGGGAACATACTGTTTTGCTTATATTTTTAAAATGTGCATATTGAAAGCTATAAAAGGAGCAAAGAAGGAAACAAAACTCTTCTGATTTACTGTCTGAATAATCAATCATATTACTTACACTGCTTTCCACTCCATCATCGCTACATTATGACTACATAAACAAATACAAGATAACTTCTTCAAGTCCATTCACAGGCTACTTCGCTCAGATCTGTGGCCATCTCACAAGGAAGTACAACAGTGCGAAGGTGAAGAAAGAAGGACATGAAAATCCTGAAATCCATAGGGTCTGTGCATTCCCAGAATGAACCCAGGAATCAAAGGTCTTGAGGTATTCTAGTGCTCCCAAGCTGACGTTTCCTCAAGATACTGGCTGGCTCTATTGAACTTCGGATCCAATTCAGCACCTGCTTCAGCAGCACATTTCCCACCTACAGCAGTTTTTAAATAGCATGTTGCAACCTTTCCAGTGCAGCTTTCTGGAAAAACTGCATCGGTTTCTGTCTTCTCTGCAATCTGGGAGCGTGTGTGAGACAGACAGAGAGAGAATGTCTGTGTGTGACAGAGAGAGAAACAGAGAGGGAAACACTTGCTGGAACTCCCATTAACTTACTGTAGTGCAGGAATTCCCTTATGGAGCAGCCACAATGGAACAAACCATCAAACTGAAGTGGTTTTAAGCCTATAAACCTTACAAGGATATACATCAGGTCATTCACGTCTATATAATAAATCTGTATACTATTTGCTATGCATTATTTACATACTATACATGCATACAGAAACACAGATATACAGAAACACAGATATACAGTACACTCATGCATATACAGGTGTTCAATTTGTACATGTACAAACATGTGCAGATACTGAACTGCTGTGAGGATGAATTCCCTCTCCTTTCTCTTACCTTTTGCTTGGCCATACTGGTTCCCTCTTTCAATTCTTCCACCCCCACTCCCAACATACACACACACTCCATACTCTTCTCCTATTTATTACCAAAGGACATCTTTCAATCAAAGGGCAGTCTGAGAGATGGAATGAAACTGAATATACAATAATTATACTGAGACCTGGGAATTTACCCAATGCGTCTGTTCTCTTCTCAAGGGGAGTTATTGCATCAGCTGTGTGCTGGGCAGTATTCTGTACAGAGATGAAGACATGAGGCCTGATTCTTCACTTCCTCAAACCCTGTGCAATCATTTACACCTGGGCAAAGCGGGTGTAAAATTCTGATGAAGGCCATGTCCATCGATGGAGCTGCTCCGCTATAAGATCACTCATGTAGCTGCTCTATGCTGACAGGAGAGAGCTCTCCCGTACACATGATAAAACCACCTCCGTGAGTGGCAGTAGCTTTCCTGCCAACATAGCACTAGCTAGCAAACACTAGCACTTATGCTGGCGAAACGTATGTCACTCATGGGGGTGGTTTTTCACATCCCTTAGCAACATAAGTTTTGCCAGCATAAGTGGTAGACATGGCCTTAGAAGCAATTTATTTATTTGGGAAAGTTTTAACAGGTTTAGAAATCTTTGTCATGTGAATAGAGAAATTGATAATCATGACTACAGTCATCTTTTGTTAGAGAAACATTACACACTAATAGAATCATCAGCTCTCTCTAATTATCATGCTACCCAGGATTCATTGTTTCTAAGCATTTTACCGCTACTTTGCGCTCGTTTTGCAGATGTAATGACCACACAAGGCAAAAGAACATTGGAGAAACAGGCCCTATAGTTTTCCTCCCCAGATGTAGGTGACAAAGTCCTGTCTATACTTATCTCATTCTAATAAGTTCAGGATAGTTGTAACATCGTGTACACTACAGTGTGTACAGTACACAGAAAAACAACCTATAGCTGCATGCAACACACAAAGGAAGGAGTACTGGTTAAAATGTTTTCTTTCTAAATTCTGTGCTCAGGTTTCTACATGCACAAGTGCACCTCTTGGGGAGAAGGGTGCAGGAGCCTTGCACTCCAAACAAAGTCTGGGTACAGTCCAGTTGGAACAGAGGCACTCTACCAGACTGGAGTCATCACCAGCACTAGCCTCCCCAAAGGGGGTAGGGTGAAGTGAAGGTGGGGCCAGACACCTGGCTTCCGTATGCCAGCTGATTGAGCTGCCCTGGTGATGGTGAAGCTGGCCAGAGCCACTGAAGGTCCCCTGGGAGGCAGCTGGGAGGCATGGGGGCAGGGAATGCCAGCCTGCAGGCTGTGGGGCGGCTAGCAGCTGGAGGTGCGAGGTGGCTGTTCCCCAGGCCCTGTGAGGTCCCCAGGAGGGTCAGCGGTAAAAAAAGAAGTGAGTAAACGACCCCAAGCATAACTCCATAGTCCCCAAACTCCATTTTCTCGCATTTCCCCTTGACTACATTACTACTCCCTGGCCTGCACCCCACTTCTAAAGAGCTATGGAACAGTTACTCTACCATGTGCTCTCCTGGAGCCTCACAAGTAACTCTGGCTGAGTCAGGCAGAATTATTTCAGGGAATGCCTGCTGCCACATAACCTCTCCATGGCTTCCCCCTACCCATGGAAACAAACTGTGGCCTTGGCCAGCAGGTAGAGGTAGAGAAGAGGAAGAGGTAGAGAGCTGAAGATCAGCTATTGCATCGGTATGCAACAGTAGTAAAAGCCTTTCCATTCATACAGCAGTTTCCTTTAGCATTAGGTTTTTCTTTTTTTTTTAAAGTTTCCTTCTTGTCTATATATGTTCAAAACTTTCATACATTTTTGGTAGACTGTAAAGAATTTTATGAATTATTGTACAGAGCTGCAAGAACTAGCGTTAACAAGTTACTATGAACCACAGTGCTAATATGTGAGGTGGTTACTGTTGATAAGCATACCTCATACACACCCCATGTGCTAAAGTCAAAGGTGAGTTGTGCACCGAGAGGGCTTCCACAGCTGGGCCCTTAAGAAGTGCATTGCACTATACAATATATTATGATGTGCATGTGCACACAATCCTATAGCTATGCTTCTGCATGAGCGAAGGAAGCGTATGAACTGTATTCAGAGGGGAGGACCAGCCACAAGGCATTATGCACTATTTAAACCCAACAGAAAGCCCTACATCGAGGAAATAAATGGCATGTGTAGACCCCTTCTACAGACCCTCTGCACTGCAGTGAATTTCAACCTGTATTTACATGCAGTTCTCCAGGGGCCCAGTCCTGCAAGGTGTAAGGCCAGAAGGGACCACCAGTTCATCTAGTCTGACCTCTTGCATATCATAGGACACCAACCACACACTAACCCCAAAACTGAAATTAACCCAAAGTATTACAGCCCACAGGCCAATAGCCTATTACATGCTACAGGCATATATCATATAGCTAACACTTCACTAAGTCTCATTGGGCATTAGTGCCTTCCAGGTGTCAAAACCTGCTTGTCTGATGCACATGGATCGTGCCAGTGGAATAAGGCTCCACAAGCCGGATTATGTACTGGGTTTTTCCCTCCCACTGAGTTTGTGTGTTTCAGATCATTTCCCCCTGTGACTACTACCCATCTCTCTCGCAGGGTTTTGTATAATGACCATCACTATAGTATCTAAGCATTTATGAGCCAAGGCTATGTCTATACTGCAGCTTATGTCTGCGTAACTTATATCACTCAGGGGACTGAATAAATCACCCCGAGTGACATAAGTTACATGGACATAAGAGCTTCTCCCTCTGACACAGCTACCACCACTCCCAGGGGTTGGAGTAGTTAAGCCCACAAGGGAGCTCTCTCCCATCGGCTTAGAGCGGCCCCACTAGAGGGCCTGCAGCGGCACAGCTCTCTAGCGTAGATGTAGCCTTAGATTTCTCCAATACCATTCAAAGTAAATGTGTTTGCAGTAATACATAGGCCTGTATTTGAAAGTTGAATATTGCTCTTGTGTATTGCATTTGCAGTATGCATCACGTATGTCAGCTTTTAAGACAACTGTAAAACAGGGGGTGTTTATTGCTACCCGCTTTGTTACTGTCTGAGTTTCACAACTCATCCTTCCTGGGGAAACACTGAATGGAAAATAATGAAATTTTTAAAAGAGCAACTGCAAATGTCAGGGTCTTTAATAGAACAACAAACGTCGATCACCTTTACTGTAATGTAAATACAAGGGTTAGATTCTCTTTACAGCACCTGCGCCATAACCACTGAAGGCAACAGGAGTGTACCTCTGACAGCAACAGGCTTTGGATCATGCTCTTAAAATGTTCTGGAGACGTAACAGGAGGAGCACATACACTGCTCTACATATTTGTGGGGTACCGATTACTCCCCCAGTGTGCCAGTCCGACGCTTTGGGTTGGTGTGTGTGTGTGTGTGTGTGTGTGTGTGTGTGTGTGTGTGTGTAATTGGAGACACCTCTCTACCTTCTCCCGGCACCCTTTGGGAGGAATAGAGGGATCAGGGAAAGTGGAGTCTTTGCTCTCCTCTCAGTGCAGACTCTACCCGTGCCAAGCTCTTCCATGGAGCATGTGGAGGTGGGGAGTGGGAGGGGAGAGAGAGAATGCTTCTTTCCTCTGCCTCCCCATCCCCACGGCACACCCATAAAGAGGCCAAGCATAATCCTGCCCTAAGTGAGTAGCAAGATACATTTAAGACACTCCATTTTAAAAGAGTTACCAAAAATATTTATCTATTGCATGGTTCTAGTGCTTAATGGAAACTGTATATCAGAAGAACAGCTTCCTCACCCTCAAAGTGCTGGTAACTATGAAGACGTAGGATACAGCTCACTCACAGGTGAGTTCTACAGCTCACTCACAGCTGCTACTAAAATAATAATGGGCCACAAAGGACAAGACGATGAAGCAATGCCTAAGGATAAATACATCACTTCACTGGACCCAAATTTAACTACCAGCTCAACAGATCCTTTTTCATAAGCAGCTGTTTTAGAATATTCAAGAGACAGAGTATACCATGGATGAGCCTTGATGAGCAAGTCACAGAGTGAGTGTCTTACCTATTTACATTATAGGGCAACAGAAACTGACATTCTTAACGTTTTAATCAGTGCTCAATAGTGGGTCAAAAAACTTGTTAAAAATGTTTGTTCTACTGGAATAACATTTCCCAATCCTTTCGGACAGAATCCCAATTGACCAGTCATTTGGTCACAAAGTTCAAATGTTGGCAATATATCCTATTTCTGTTCTAGCTAACAGTAACCTCTGGTTTATCTTGTGCTACATTCAATATTTTATCTCCTTTCATGGGTGGTCTAGCCTCCATTCTCTATTTCTGTAAAAACCTCTATATAGTTTTATTAAAACCTATCCTGCATCCCCATAAAACTCTTCCCTAAGTCAACTGGACCTGCCCACATATGTCCAGGGGCAGAATGTGGCACTTAACGTCAATATACTCCAATGTTTGTGCCTATAAAATTGTTCCTTTGATACGGGATCCTCTAGTAGAAAATTTTCAAACAAAAAGGGTTTTTTGTCCAAAAATGAACCTTCTCCAAAACAGATTTTTCCCCATAATTTCTCTCAACACTAGTAAAAAAATTTTATCAACATTATCAACATTTTTTGCTTACGGAAAACATTATGGGAACAAGAATATCTAATATTTAGTGATTTTAAAAGTCATTTGGAAGAGGTATAAGAGCTCAGACTTTAAGCCAATCTTTAGAGATTAGGAGCAGACTTCCCTGCAGGGAAGATTTTCCCTTATCTGTCTACTGTAAAGTTTCTTGCACCTCCCTCAGAAGGCCAAAGTTTCTAGTGTTGGCTATTGTGTACCTGTTACAACGTGGCAATTCCTGCGTTTCTAGGACGCACTGTTGCAGTTCCTATATTGTAGCAGCTCCATCTACTCAATGCCCCAACTCATTTCTGGTTAGTGATGTGCCAACATGGTTGCTGTAATATACCAACTGCTGCTTTTTGACATAGACTTGGCTCTGTTGGCTGCACTGATGCAGCCTTTTATTTAGTGACCTGATGCAATTTCTGCCACAGTTCTGAGTTGGAGCACGGATGCAGTACAGCCAACCTGGTGCACCAATGCAACATGGCTCCCGTTGTAGTGAGTAAAACTGACAATTTCTTCTACAACAACACAAGGAGGTTGCTACGGCCTGTGCTCTAAGACATTGATCATACAGGAGCCATATTTTGTTGGTGCACTGCTTAGGTAGTAGACAACACTTCATACATGGGTAGTCAGGTCACATTGAGGCTAAAATGTCAGAGACCTTGTTCTTGTAGCAAAGGCAGAGGGTGTGTCATATACATTCTGAGCTGTAATATGACCAGAATCTGGGTCAGAAAGCTCGTGGCACAGGAAAATGTCAGCCAGAAACACCACAGAGAACCTATCAAAGGGTTTTGTGGGGAGATGCAAGTCTCACAGAGAGAACTTGATTCATTGACAATCAGAATTTTCTGCTGACAATCCTCTTGGAAGATAAAAGCGGGGGAGGGAGCAGAGACAGGAATGTGAAACCACATTCAAAGGAAATAAGAAAAGCAAACAGAAAAGCAAACTAAGATTGAGCAATGCATCCAGTTATTTCACACAGCACATGATTACCATTCCCCCTTTGTTTTTGTTTTAATTGACAGAATCCAAAGCAGATCAGAAGCAGCTGGAGTCCTTACCCCCTCCCGCACCCCAACTCCATGCCCCAGCCTTCAGACCCCTCCCGCACCCAGAACCCCTCATTTCTGGCCCCACCCTGGAGCCTCACCCCCTCCCACATTCCAACCCCCAGCCCCAGTGCAGTGAAAGTGAATGAGGGTGGGGGAGAGCAAGCCACCGAGGGAGGGGAAATGTAGTGAGTGGGGGGCGGGGCCTCAGGGAAGGGGCAGGGCTTGGTGTTCGGTTTTGTGCAACTAGAAAGTTGGCAACCCTATATATAAAAGTCCTTATAACTAGGTAGATTAGACAGAGCACAAGTAGCCTCTCTCTCTGGACTCCTTGCACAAGGTCCAGACAGAACAGCATCCCATGTGCTCTTGTATACCCTTTCACCTTTCTGCATCTGCCAGTGGAGAAGCAACACAAGCCGCACCTCCCTACCAGGTGGTGTGCACTTACTTCACTCCATATGTTTGGCCCTTAGTAAGTAAAGAGGAGTATTAATATTAATAACTAATTTGATTTTTAACAGCAAATGCTAAATACTGTAACTTTTCTTTTCTTTTCTGGGACTGTGCATTTTTGACATTGTTCTTATCTTCACAGACCTATTAGTTCATCTGCAGTCAGATGAACTACATAGGAAATATGTCCATCATGTTATTGTTTAACAGTATACATGTGAAAGACACAGGCTTCCCATGGATGAATACACTAAGCCTCAGTGTTCTCTGGGAGGTTTTTCATTTAGGTATCCACTATGTCCCTAGTGGCTCATGCAAGCTTCCCCAGGGACTTTCAATTAAAGTACCACCTGTAGGCATCTGCTCCCCTGTAAACTATTCAAGAAGGCCATCTGGCCAGGAGGTTCATTTCCCTCTGTTGGCTCCACCTAGATCTTCCCTCCACATTACCTCATTAATCAGTTTAAATATCTGTCCATATGTCCAGTAGTAAAATATTTAGTTGTCATGGTTAGACAACTAAATATTTACTCATCAGTGTACCCTACGGAGACATATTTAATCATTAAATTACCTGGTATCAAGTATTTCAGTCTCTGTGCCACTGGTGATTAACAATCAGTTCCCAAGCAACTTCCAGTAATTTTAGATATCAGACTGATTCAAGATGACTTGGTTTAGTACATTTCCAATAACACAGCTCATCCCAGAATCCTCCTGCAGCCAGATTACCCCCTTGAAGACTGGGCTGCAGGGCTCTGACGCAGGGGCTGTGGCTAGTGGGGACATTAAGACAGCAAGGAAACCCAGAGATGAGGGGACCTGGCACCTTGAGAAGTCTTGAAGAAGAGACGGGAATCAGAAGGATTGGGAAGAGTGAGCAGGGATGACAACGACTACATGATGAGAACCGGGACAAGAAAGAACCTAACTGGGTCATAAATCATGGTGGAAGGAACTGTGGGCAGCTTGCTGAAGGAGAAACCAGGAAGAAGCACTAAGGGAATGTTAGAATTCAATTCACAGTTGACCACTCTTCTGTACGCCGGAGTTGCATTCACTTTCCTGTTACAAAATGATTTATCTGCTGAAATCCTGAGGTAGTTTGCATTCACGGTCAGTCCACTCACAGAGAAAACTCTTTCTGTGCAGAACCTGCCTTAAACAGGACACTCTCTCTATTTGCCAATAATTTTGAAACATTTATTTTTCCCCTTAGCTATAAACTCAAGAACATCTTGACTAAATTTCCTTCAAACTTAAAAAAAAAAATCCTCTAGCATGAAGTAAATATGGCACGTGGGTTTTGCAAAAGCTGTCAGCCTTGACCTAACTCTACTCTGTTGAAATCCAAAGGATTCTACCCCTGAATTCAACAGGAGCAGAATTAGTTCAATGCTGAGCACTTTTGAAAATTGCACCTGATAAGTCCCAAACCAAAGTGACCCTGTTTTAGAAAGGTGTCCAACCTAGGCCTTACAGTAGAGATTGTTATACGTTTAACCAGGTAATTGTAAATAACAGGTCCATGATTAAGTAGTTTTGAATATCAATAATGGGGTTAATAGATAGTGGCCCTTATGTATGGAAGAGGCAAGAAACAGAATCTATGATTATAAGCAGGTGCAGTGCATGAAAATTTTCTATAACAAATAACATAAATTATTTGAGTCAGTCATGTACCCTAGTAATTTTTTGTAGTATGTATTAATACATTCCACTTCAGAGAATGACAGAACTCAGCAAGTACCAAGTTATAACAACATATTTTTTTAAACCCTAGTTAGCTTCTTCTTAAAAAGCTTGGGGTTTTTTAGTGAAAATAGCTTGATGGTTCAATTATTTCTTCTACTAAAATTTTACCTTATTCGTTCAAACCATTAGTCTGGAAACGTTATCAGCACTGGAAATGTTAATTGCATTGTCTAGAACTTTATATTTTGCATCTAGCAGTTAAACTTAATAGCAGTTGACAGGAATTTAAAAGCAACTCTGCATCTTTTTCAGCTGCATGTACGATAAAATGGAATCAGACATTGCATTCCTTAATATTATTATCTGTGGAAGAAATTCTGTGGGAGTTACAACTGCTGTGTGATTGACTGTAGCCTACAAAGTTTGAACTTTTCATTCACTGCTCAGAGTTCAGCAAAAAGATTTGGCCAAAACTCTTGTCTCCAAAAAAAAAAAAAATTCAGGTTTGGGTGAATCTCCCAGGTGGATGCCCTAACCACCAGGCTAGAGAGTCATTTTCTCTCTGGCTCAGTGACTACTTTATAAGTGGAACAGGTTCAAGAGGAGATCTTGAAAGCACCCCATCCTAGAATCATCAATAGCCAGTAGTCAAGTTACTTAACAAGGGAGGAGGGAAACGTGGACCTGAACCCACATCTTCCCCTTTCCAAGTGAGTACCCTGACCACTGGGTTACTGAATACAGCGGAGATACCACAACCTCCTTCTCTGCTTTTGTGAACCTACCCCTTAATTTCCTTTGTTTTTGTTTCAAAAACAGTTTAAAAAGCCCAAAATTGAAGTGACATTTTTCAATTTGATGAAAATGCTGAAAAATTTTGGTGTTGGTTCAACCCGAAACAAATTTTTCAGAACTGCCAGCAAACCGAAAAATCAGATATTCACACAGCTCTACTCAAGCCATTTCATGTTCTGAACCAGGGGTATTATGGGTTCTTTTCTTTCTTTTGGGAAGGAATAGGCTACACAAGCCAACCTCTTGTGTTTGTAAACAGCAAAAGCCAACTCCTTCTTACAGCTGGTAAATATGCACTCTGCAGCTTTTGCTTGAGTTCTGAGCCAAGTCAGAGAGCCTTTAAATTCAATTAGTATCTTTATTTTTCCTCTTGGATTTGTAACTGTAGAAATCAATTTAAAAGGAGAGTGAGCAGGATCATGGAATATGAATGTCACTGGCTCAGTAGTGACCTACAGTAGAGCTCCAGTTGCTATAAAACACGCTCCAAGAAAATATTAGACACATCCGCCACAGTTTCCCAAATATATCCCCCCCCATTTTTTTCCTACATCTTTTGTTCCCATTTATTCCCCTTCTCCTGCTTTTCTCCCATACTGCACACTCGTTCATGACAGATAAAAAAGAACAAATGAAATAAAGAAGAAATGGAGCTAACTGGATGAGAGGTAGGCATATCATCACCTTGATCTCTTTACTTGTTTGCATTTTTTATTCTTCCGCTCCCGCCTTTTTGTTTGTGTTTTGTCTTTTTAAATTGTAAGCTCTTTGGGGAAGGGACCACATCTCTGTTTGTTGTTCCTAGAACAACAGGAGTATGCACGTCATCAGGAACTCTGGGAGCTACTGGAATAGAAATAGCATGCAATAACAATAGACAATAGAAAAATAATATTTTTGTTCAAATTATTTCTTTTTTCTTTTTAAATTTCCAAAGTTTATTTAGAAAAGCTGTTAAAAAAAATCATCAAGTTATTTGGAGAGAGTTTCAACTTTTTGGGGAAGTCCATGACGGGAATAAGAAATGTTCTTGTCTTCCCCAGACTGAAATGCAATAAGGTGGGAGAAAAAAAAAGAAAAAAAAAGCAACTACAGAAAGCTCTACCTCAAAACAAGCCTGCATCAAGATTAATCATCATCAGTCAGCCATTCTAGCCACTTATTCAATTTACCATATCAGTTCTCTTTACTATAATCCTACCAGTATGTGAAATTACATTATGACTTAAATGGAATGAGAAATAAAACCTCACATTTCTTTGGGAGCTTTTTGGGGGGGAGAGAGGAGACGACACTAATTAATATTTCCTGAGAGCCAGTTACATCACTAGGGCCGTAATTAACCTTTACAGAGGGACAATACGTAAAATACATACAGATATGTGAATTTTCCTCATTTCAGGCCAAATTGTAGTTCTGGTCCTGTGAGGAGTGCTAATGGGATGTGGAGTTACATATGCAGGTGAGTGAATGTGCTTTGAGACATCCTCTTTGTGCAAGGCAAACTGTCGTAGGCAGCTCACTATATAATACTCATTATACCTGCTTGTCAAAACATGTAATGTCTCCCGTCTTCATAGGTCTTCCATAAGCAGAACTGATTGAAAATTTTCCATCAAAATTGTTTTTCAATGGAAAATTTGCTTTTTTGACAAAATACAAAAACAAAACAAAATTTTGCAGCCAGGGACTCCATGTTGCACAGCTTCCCCTCAACAATAATGAAGGCAGTGGTGCTTTATGGGTCCAGCTGGGAACCCCAGCCCATAGAGAAAAGTGAGGAACAAACTCCAAGTCCCGTGAGGTATCACAATTCCCATTTTCAGCCAAAAATCTTTAGTTTTCAGCTAGAATCTTTCAGCTCTGAATGTCTGGTCAAAATTCAAAATTTCCCATTGAAAATTTAAACAAGAACAAAAAGTAAATTTCCACAGATTTTTATTACAGACCAGCTAGATGCCCTAGGAAAAAGGAAGAGGCTCCCTGTGCCATCCTTCCCACATCATATCCAAGAGGGACAAGCCAAAATCTAATCTTTTGTGTAATATACTAACTTAATGTACGGGATCATATAGCTCCTCTAGTGGCTGGTCTTAATAGCATAAAAGCCTACTATTTACAAACAGCTAGCGGAATAACTTTTTGGTATGTGCTTTTTGGTTCTTAATGTGTTGGGTTTGATTCCCACCGATGACTATGCTGTCTATAAGTACACGGATATAGTTTGTTGCATAAATACCTGTAGGAAGCATAAATGAACTGGACAAGATCTATGTAAGCAGGGAGAGTAGAGTTTCCAAGTGGTAAGCAAGGTAACCTGACATTATTCCTCAGAAAATAGTTATGAATAAATCAAGTGAGGTCATAGTATTCACTGTTAAATTTGGAAGCTCAGAATGGGAATGCAGGGTGTACATTTCTGCGGGGGCAAAGGAACTTTCTTCTCTCAAAAAGGGCAGAGCTGTACCAGGCAATACCTGACCGTGACAATATCCAGACCAATAAAAGCCGTACAAAAGCCCTCTTCAAAGTATATTCAGTGCACAGACCTGTAATTCTAAAAACTGTTGTTGATGAAGTCTGAGCGAGTCTAGTCAAATAATCTGTATGAAGCCAGAGGGATGCTACATTACTATCCTAAGCACATCAATTTCATAGATTCCAAAGCCAATAGGGACCATTGTGATCATCTAGTCTGGTCTCCTGTATAACATAGGACAAGGAATTTCCCCAAAATAATCCCTAGTGCATAGCTTTTAGAAAAACACGCACTCTTGATTTAAAAATGGTCAGTGATGGAGAATCCATGATAACCCTTGGTAAACTGCTCCAATGGTTAGTTTCACCTTTGAGCCATTGGATCATGTTATACCTATCTCTGCTACACTGAAGAGCCCATTATGAAATATTTGTTCCCCATGTAGATACTTATAGACTAATCAAATCACCCTATAACCTCTTTCTTAAGCTAATTAGACTGCACTCTTCAAGTCTACCTCTGAAAGGCATGTTTTCTAATTCTTGAATCATTCTCATCAACTCACTAGAAGGAAGCATAAGGGATATAAGAAAAGATGACTGTACAATCCCATTTTACCCTTTTGATGTCTCCCATATGGAAAAAATAATCTAATTTCCGTGTGTGTTTTACCATGTATGACCCACAAAATGCCCCACACATCCATTTAAACATATTTAATCCTTTGCATAAATAGATGGTGGAAAATTAGTCAATTTAATATTTTAAAAACTGGTCAGTCAAAATCAAAACATGTGCACCTGTAGTGGGGCGGCTGCCCACTCCAGCAGAACAGGGGTTAAAAGCAGCCCTGAAGAGGGCTGCAGCTGGGAAAAGCAGTGAGAGCAGCTGAGTGAGTAGCTGACCACAACTGTGGCCAGCTCATTCAGGGCCCAGCTGGCCCTGATAAGAGGGCTGTGGGGCCAGGAGCTGGAGGAGTCTCACTCTAGCCCTGGCAGCTGCCTGGGAGCAAGGTACCTGAAATGGAGCAGTGCTGGGGAAGGGCAAAGGGAGCTGGGGAGCTCCAGCCTGCTAAACCCCCAGCCTGCAGGCTTTGTTGAAGGCCTACGAAAGGTACTGGGGCTGCAGGGGGCAGCCTGGGGATAGGCAAAGGCAACAGGTCCTACCCACTCGCCAATGATGAGTGGCCACTATAGACTGCAGTCTGCCCCAGGGAAAGGGGGCTGGATGATGACTAGTAGTAGCCACTGAGGTAAGGTGGGCTTAGAGGGTTGGGGGTTCCCCTGGGAGGGAAGACCCAGAGCGTGGGGGCACTGCAGTGGCACAGCACCCTAAGCTACGGGGCACCGGGGTCCGGGAGGGACACGGCCTGAGGCAGGCGAGACACCGGCCAGCAGAGGGCACTCCAGAACTGGAAAAGAGCTAATTCCCAGAGAACCAGCAGGAGGCGCTGCAGCGGTGAGTCTTCGCTTTCCTACAGTGCCATATATACTTTGCAAATAAAATATAATGAATTTATGGGGAATTTTTTTTTGCCTCTCTATATGGACTCATCATTAAATGAAAAATCCATACAATCGCCTATGGAAAGGGGGGGAAAATAATTGAAAGCCTCACTAAGGACTCACTTTCACAGTTAAGCCTATGAGAAAAAAAGTCAGGAAGTTTCATCTCTATACATACTGTGCTGTATGCAGTAACAAAAAAAGAACAGAACACGTCAACGTCACTTAAGTCCAGAACACCCAATGGACCGAATCTTAGAGTGCAAAGCAATTAACTACTCTGTCACTCAGGACCAGCATGTCTTTATGCTCCATTATGAGTTTGTGAATAGTTGGGAATAGAATGTCTTTGGATTACTAATTCTACTTTATCCCAAAGTTGTACAGCAGCCAGTCTTTACAAGGATGGAGTTTTAGGACAACATAAACCACAACATAGTCTTGGAGACTCTTCTGAGAGTTCTAAAGGAAAACAGAGTCAGTTGTGACAAGTTGTTGGCAAAAACAACAGAAAGCACTGCCAACTTGTTCAAGGCATTCTATATGTTAACAGGTATTATACCAGATGCCATTCATGTTACTTGTGTAAAACTTAGTTTTCATCCTATTGAATGTTCTATGCAGCATTATGAGTTTAGTGTAAAAAAAAAAAAAAGGTACTCCTCTAATCCTCAGTACACCGGTGCTACCAACTGAAAAAGTTTAAGAACTGAGAGAAAGGAATCACTCCCAGAATCATACATGATATACTGATATATAATATGATCTTCATATGCTACTGTGCTTTTAACTGCTTAGCAGATAAAACTTTCCACTTTCCCTCTTCCAAAAGCTAACAGATTTGAAGAACTGTATTGTTGAGAAGTTTGTAGTCAAAGCTAGCTTTAGGAACAAAAACACAGGTGCGTATGATGGGCTGAGTACCCCAGACGGGCCCTGAAGTAGTTAATGTGGGCCTCGGGGGCACAGTTCAGATAGCTGTCTGCACCTGGAGGAACAGCGAAACCTAACTGAACAAGGAGTTCAGGCTGGATCATAAAGCCAGGAAGTTTGCCGCAGACAGAGGCAGCAGGGAGAGAGTCTGCAGTCACTTTCTGGGAGCAGAGAGGAGGGAAGGAGACAACCCAGGAGGGAGAATAAGCCCCAGGATTCTAGCCCTGGAAGAAGAGTTAACCCCAGAGAAGTTGTGGGGAGAAGGAAGCCTGAGAAGGAGCCCAGGGAAATAGCAGCAAGAGGTGGGACCATGTAGACCCTGGCTGCTTGTTAAAGGGTCCCTGGGCTGGAACCTGGCGTAGAGGTGGAGCCTGGGTTCCCCTATCAGCCACTGGAAAGTGGCACAGGAGCTTTGGAGATGCCAACCAAACAGCAGCTCCGGAGAGACTTTGTTACCTTAGAAGGGGAGGACTATATATAGTGACCTGGGCAGAGGGCGGATTCACAAAGAGGGAACACCCCTGAGTCGTGATGAGAGGGGGTGGATCACAGCTTGAATAACCGAAGGAGGGTGCCAGACCGGCTGAGAGCTGATCCCAAGAGCAGCCACAAGGAGGCACTACCTGCACGAGTGAACACCTTCACAGTCTGCTTCTTCCACAGGACTGTAGGTCCACCTTCTTAAAAGTACTTCTTGGGAATCAAACTACCATAAATTCAGAATTCCCAACTTCCGAGGCTGACTCAAATTTAGCCCACACATTACAAAAGTTTTCTGAAGGCACTGGGAACTGATAACATGTGGTGGCTGATTTTGAATAGACAGCAGTAGACTATCAAACACAGGCAAGCTCTGTGGTTCTGGATCTCTAAAAAAACTGAAGGCTTGAGCCTGCAACCCATATTTACCTAAACAGTATTCATGTGATTATTCACATGGGTTAAAGGTTGCAGGACTGATCTTTGAGAATATACAGAACAAAGAGAATAAGAGGGGCATTATTTCTTATGCTGTCCAAATCAATGGAAACATCCAGTCTCTGTTTTCAAGATCAGTGCTACAGAATTTTCATCCATCTGTACTGCAGCAGTCAGAATAAAGAACATCTTTTCTTCTCTGCATTGGCACAAGTGCCCAATCCTGCTCACATTAATGTCAACAGCAGTTTCAAATTTAGAAGCTGAACTGGAACCCAACTCAAAGAAATATCCAGCTTTGGCCATGGATGATTCTGGGAAGGCATTTTCCCTGTATTCAGAATAGCTTTGCAACAGTCAGTCTCCATTAAAGGAAAATGTGTTTCTCTGGCTGATGCCGACATACAGAGATCTACCATAGATAAAAAGGGCACTAAAATGCAATAAAAAATCTTTGGCAATATGGCTCTTTTGCATCCCACTGGTTAATGATTTTAATTAAGTGTGTTTTTCTTAGAACTCTTTTCCCACAACTCTTCCCCCTCCACCCTGAACAAGTACAGATTTCTTACTGACTCCTCCTCACCTGTCTATTAGCCCCATTTAAATAGGTTATCTGATGTAAAAGCACTGGAATATGTCAACAGCTGTGGGTGAAAATGCAAATGATATTGTTATCAGAACTAACAGAACCAGAATTGTCTACAAGTTTTTGTGTGTACGTTGGAATGACTTGCTTACTGGGGCTTTGGGAAGGCTTCCTTCTTTGGGAACCAACTACAACGATTTTTATTCTTACCCTCACAACACTGATAAGAAAAGGAGGACTTGTGGCACCTTAGAGACTAACCAATTTATTTGAGCATAAGCTTTCGTGAGCTACAGCTCACTTCATCGGATGCATAAAAGTGGAAAAAAGTACTCCTTTTCTTTTTGCGAATACAGACTAACACAGCTGCTACTCTGAACACTGATAAGTGCAGTTAAATCTTAGGAAGTTTATCTAGGTGATGTTATCATATTTAAACAAGAAAAATGGGACTGTGGCCCACTAGTTATTTGTAGCTAACATACAATTAGTAAATGCTCTGGAATTTTAAGGCTGCTCTTTAAACCAGACCTCTGAAGTGATCTTAAAAACCTTGTAGGATAATGCACAGTATACTGGGGGAAATCTCTCCAAACTGAGAGTAATGCATAGATACATGGCTTTATTTCTATCCATGTAATACTTGATATTAGACCCCACTGTTCAAATTCCCTTAGGACAAGTTCCCCAGCGAGCACAGATATTGTTGGCTAGTGCTCTAGCCATTGTTTTAAGGACAAGGCAAATAACTTAAAAAAAGCAAAATATCCCTAAACCCATTTTTCCTTAATGAAGCCCAGTTTGTAGAGATCCACACAAGATGATAGCTTAGAACTAATTATTTCACTGCACACACAGGAATTCTGTTAGATTGCCAGGTGCAGCGTTTTCCCTTCCCCACTCTTTCCAGTGGTTGCCACAGATAAATAAGCGTTAGTTATGGCTCACGAAACTCTGCCACATGCTCGTCTTGATCACAGTTTCATTTCCAATGAAGGTTTTTGACACTCTGGTGGAGTAAATGATAATCAGCTACTCAACTTCTAATTAAGTAGATGGAGCAGATAGTGAAAGCCTTAGTATCCCTGGCTGACTTATCACTTTTGAGGCCCTTGAGGTTTCCAATTCAATTTCCAGTTCCTCTGATCACACAAGAGCAATTAGATTGTTGATTTAAGTACACAGTATAGAACACATTCTTTAGTTACAGTACTGAGTATCATCCATAGGTAGGAGAAATGAAATTCTGTCAAAGGAGGAAGTATGAGAAGAAGCTTTAACCACTAGTGTTACATTTTCATTTTAGTCTCATATTTCAATTATAGGAAATGTTTTAGCAAAACTTACGTCATTGCATTTCCACTTGTTCTTGTGCCTTACATGCCAGCATTGAAAGTGTGTTCATTGAGCTGACACTTCTTTCCTTGGTCCTAGTGTACTGGTGTTTAAATAGCATTGCCCATTGTGTTTATACTTATATTATTGAAAATACATGCCATGTCTATAAATACTATAATATAATATTGTAGGATAACAATTCTACATCATTCATACTGTCTGCATGATTCGTGAAGGAATACATCAGAATTATTATTCTACAAAGCATCTTCACAAAGTTCACACACCATTTAGATATAAAGGCAGTCTCCAAGCTTCCTTTGGACACCTACATTTTGGGTGATCCTAAAGCTCAAGTCATTTGAAGTGTCAAAATGCTTTTTTTAAGCATTCAGTCCCTCAACAGTTTATTTTGTTACAGTACACAACACTGTAATTTCCTCCCGAGGAAGTATCACAAGTGTGCCGATGGAACACATTGCCCACTCCAAGAGACCTTGAGATCACTGGGTTTTCTGTTCAGATTTATTGAGTGGCTTTAGACACAAATGCATTAAATCTACAGTTTAGACCAAAGTCTGTGCATATATTTGTAAACATGCAAGGTCCACCTCTGACAGTTTTCAATACTGCCCAAGATGCAGAGAAACATCCATTTGCTGTAGAGTGGTCTACATTAAAAAAAAAAAATCAAGCAAGCAATCACATATTTGCACATGGCTATCCTGGTGATATTTAAGATACTGCATCCTCCTTCTATATATTCATAACAAGAAATAACAGTCATATCTTAGGCTTGGTCTACACTTAAAACCTCTTCCGTTGCAGTAGGCTGAGTCTACATTACAGGGTTATGTTGGCTGAGCTATGGCACTGTAGCTACAATGCTATAGTCCCCATAGTGCGGGAATCCAACCAATACCACTGTTTGGTGCATGAAATAAACATGGATTATTTTAATGATAAAAACTATACTTGCAACTCAGGAGACTTCATTTGGTCTCATCTTGTAGTGTGGGATGAATCCATCCTAAGGTGCCACAAGTCCCATGACAACCTGGGGGTTCAGAGGTCAGCTCTTTCATCTTAGGTTAGATGTAAACAAATCCGCATTAGGGAAAACTCTCTCCCTTCATGCTATCACGTTTTGTAATCCAAAACTCAAACAACGTCAAAAAAATTCAACGTTTTCTTGTCTTCAGGTAGACAAGACAATAGCTGGCATACGTTTCGCCAGCACAAGTGCTAGCGTGCACAGTGCAATGGGGACAGTATCTAGCAGCTTCTAGCATTGTCAGAGGGAAGAGCAGCAGACAAGAAGTTCACCACTTTTATAGAAGAAAATACATTTTTCCCATTAAATTGAAAATGTATGAGATAAATCTGGTAATACTGACAACAAGACAATGTCTCTTGATAATATAAAATGTTGACCTATCTTTACTCTGAGACAGGGAGATGCCTTTAAATGCAAACATTCTTTGTACTGAGAAAAGGAGTCCTTGTGGCACCTTAGAGACTAACAAATTTATCTGAGCATAAGCTTTCGTGAGCTACAGCTCGCTTTTCTCTTTGCGAATACAGACTAACACGGCTGCTACTCTGAAATCTTTCTTTGTACTGTGTCATGTGTCCAACACCATGATCGGCAATTTTAAGCATAGGAAATACTACAGCATACCCCCATCAGAGTCGATGCTTTAGTATGGAAAGTGTTTATTCTAAAGATTGTGTCCTATGTCTTTGATCATGTTTTTGCAACTTTTCCCAAACTTTTATTTTCACACTTTTTCAAATACAACATAAACCAAATAAGAATGATAGAGAAGGATACATCACATTTATCTATTAAGGACATAGTTCTTCTCCAAATAATGTAATAAGTTACCCAACCCAAGGGCATTTTTAAAATAACCATATTTCAGTTATCCTTCTCGCCTTATGGGAAACACCTATCAAATGTAAGGGTTAAGCCAATAGTTTTATAGAAGTTACTTTATGAGACCTATTTAATAAAAACAAGAGCCTTTCTACTGAATTTTTAAACTAAATAATAGACTTCTATAGCAGGGATATGATTCCCTGTTAAATTCAACATACTGATTTAAAACTCTAAAGAAAGGATATAGTTCACTACAAAATTCTATAAGATTTTTCCATTAGAGAAACAAAGAAACCAAACAATGCTAGTATCCCAGCTGTCCAGAGCAGCACTAACAAAACAGAGCAGTGCGCCTGCAAAAGGAGGAGGCAGTTTTCAACAAAGGAACTGATTTTATTTTCACATTTTCAATGAGTTATTATAAACATCAGTATGGGGGAAAAAATGACAAAATTATCAAAGTGCCCTTTTAATCCCTTGGCATGTGACAGTAGGGGATGCTGCTACAAAAGGACTCCAAAAATAAAATATAGATCACAGGACAGAAAATGATTAGTGAAGAGGAGGAAAGCATGAGTTAGACAATAAATTAGCATAAATAAATATAGAGATGATTAAAAAGCGCAGACAAATCTCCAACCTGGCCACAATTCTACAGTCCTTAGTCAGGAAAACGCTCACTGAAGTCAATGAGGGTTTTGTTGGGAAAAGGGCTGCATGACTGGAACATTAGTGGATCACCTCAACCAGGATAATGTTTTAAAAGCCCAGATATTAAAAACAAAACAACAAATGTGAAAGAGGAGCTATTCAAATGAACTTTTCTGAAGGCTCCCTTGTTGCCTTTTAAATGTAAGGCGCCTGTCTTTGAACTTGATAAATTGAGACAATACTTTCAGACTCCCTCAGTGCCATTACACCAAGTCATACAGGGTGACACTTCTTTGATTTCCACTCTAGGACTTCATTATGTATGGTATAATTGCCTAAAAGGATCTCAGAAGGGAATACTTCATTCAGTATACAAATATATTTTTCGATGATATCTACTTCACTATCCCATGTTTATTAATAATTGACATGCTGCTGCAATTTGACAAAATGATCAAGCATTCTCATTTTGCTCTCAGGGTTTAAAGATCAAACTGCATTCTTTAAATTGTGCATTAAATAAACTCTGAATAAAATTACTATCATGTACTGCAGCAGAAAAAAAAGAAAAAAAGAAAAAAAAATCACCTGATAAATCAGGTTGTGCGATTTAGAGCTCCCACTACAGGTACCTTTTCTGGGTGCTTCTCTGCTTTTAACAGATCACATTGCGAGTTGTGCTAAGAAGGTGTACACTTGCCTTCTACCAGTATAGATAAATTCCAGAAAATAAAATTCTACCTGGTAATACAGACTCTGGGGCATGGACCTACATCAGTTCAGACAATGAAGCTTCAATGACTTCATTTGAGTTACATCAGGAATGGCATTTTGCTGAGCCAAACATCCATTGTGATCTCCCAGAAGTGGAGAAGCGTCTTGTAGAATGGGATCTGACGGCAGTATGAATCCCAGAAGTGAGGTTTTCTCATCCCCTTTTCTCTAGAAAACGCTTTCAAATATGTTTGAATAGGTACTGAATACCTTTATCCACTTGAATGTAATTCCTGCTAGAATATTTCATTATTTCTTGCATCCACAATGAAGGCTTGTGTTGTCGTGAAGAAAGGATTATGTTAGCCATTTCAAAGCAATCATTGCATTTTCCAAATCCCAATGAACCACAGATATTACAAAGAAATAAATGCAACCACCAGCAAACAACACTACACTGCTAACAATATCATAGCTTTGAAATTCAGACCAGATTACCAGTTGCTCCAGCACTGCATTTATGAATTACTGCATTTTACAAAATAGCGTGATTATTTTGAAACCTTTGTAGTCACAAGCAGACATCATCCAAGATCCTGCAAGTAAAATAAAAGTAATTACAAAACTGGGTTTCCCAGTACTAATAGATTCTTTGTTTATCAGAGAAAATAGAAGCATCCACACTATGTTTTTACCTAAACTATATCTCAATATATTGATAATATCCTCCTGCAACTTGTCATCTTATCAAATTAGCACTGCAGCGCTTGTGCTCACTCTCTCTCTCTCACAAACCCACACCCACACCCCTCCTTTGTCATGACCTATAATATAAGCTCTCTATTACAGCAACGTATTTCGGCTCACACCAGGCACAGACCACAATTGTGTGATGTCAACAATGTCCACCTACAGACTAGCATGGGAGAGACCATCAAGTTCATTTTATTTGGGATCTACATAATATATTTGAGCCCAGATCTTCTAATCCTGAGGCACTTATCATGCATGTGCTTGATTTTTTTATCTCAATTGCCCTACTCACAGAGAGTAGAGACTCTAATTCAAGAAAGCAGTAGAACACATTGTTAACTTCAAGTACATGTTCAAGTCCCATTTACTTTACTGAAACATTAAGCACGTGCTTTAACGCCCTTCCTAAATAGGAATGCTTTCCAGAATCAGGGCCTCAGTGATGAAAAGTGAGTATAGTATTCTACTGAACCATGAGGGGATTCAGGGTACAAAGAACATGCAGATTTACAAAAAATAAAATCTGAATTTGTCTTCCTTCCATATATGACTTCGCTAAATATAGAATGAGTCTATTGCCGATATCGATACCACATGATGAAACAGCATTATCATTGTATGAAACTATTAACACATCACACCTTCAAACAATTGCAAATGCAGTATTTAGACAGCTGTGGCTTGATTTGTTAAACAGGAACTAATATGATGTACTCACACAAAAGAGAATACAAGCTCTGTTGTGAAGATATAATTCCAGCAAAACAATGCAGATCTGAAGACACTATAATGTAGCTGGCTGCGAGGATGATTCATTGTCTCTGTTCAGTTACTTACAAAACCTTATTGATACTTGTCATCAAGAGATGTATTAGACATACAGCACTGTATATTCCATTAAATAAACCCTACATTTAGAGACAGGTAAGGTCACATGATTAAAACATTCAAAAGTCAGGCAACACAAAAGTTCACGTTGCTCAAGCAACCACACCTCTTCCCCCTTCTGCATATTCATTGGTATAGTCTTTAATTACAAGATCACCTACTATTTCTCAAACAACACAATATGATAGCAAACATTCTTCCAAAACCTTATTCTGGAGAACAAGAGAGGTGTGTATTATTTACGGATATCTATGTACCTCAATTTATCTGCTTGATATTATTCTGTCTGAATGCAACAAATGGACTGTTAGGAAGAAGAAGCAGGAAATGAAAGTGATGGGGGTAAGATACCTCCAGTGAGAATACCAAGGTCTTTAAGAGAACAATGGGAGAGCTATTAATTAGAAAATGCCCACCTGTCTGGCTCCCTGGGCTATTAGTTTTATTTTCTTTCTAAGGCACAAGCCAAGGATCAAAGGGACTCTGGCCCATTAAAGACTCCTACCTAGAAAAGAAGTAGGAAGCAGGGGCTCAAGGGAAATCTAACAGAATGCTGCCGTGCCAGTCTGTTTCCCACAGCCGAGAGATGGAGGTAGCTGGGTTAAATGGGACTTACCCAGAGCCGGCGCAAGGCATACGTAGACTAAGCAATTGCTTAGGGCCTCAAGCAACTCAAGGGGAATCCCATTTGCTTTTTTTGTATGTTTTGTGTGGTGGTGGGGGCCCCAAAAATATTTCTGCTTAGGGTTTCCAATGGGCTAGCAGCATCTTTGGGCTTACCAAAATGTGCAAAGAGACATAGGTTTAGATGAGACCACCAGCACATACACTTTTGTTGTTTTATCCCTTTTCTCTACTTTTTATGTAACTTTGGTGAATAGACAATATATTTGTTTTGAAGAAACTAAGTGGGTGAGGTAATAACTTTTATTGAACAAGTTTCTGCTTGTGTAAGCTTGAAAGCTTGTCTCCTTCACCAAGCTTTTCTTCAGATCTGGGAAAGATACTCAGAGTGTCACAGCTAAACACAAGGTGGAGCAGATTGTTTAGCATAAGGAGCTACATGCATATTGTGAGAGACCATTCAAGGTGAAGTGGGCAGTTAATACCTCTGCAGTCATAGGACAAAGGAGCATTAGTGGGCTAGAGTGTGTTTGAGTGGGCCATAAATATAGCGTCTTTATAGAGTTCATGATATAGTGTCTAACGAAGTTATGCATTTAAGCTCCCAGGCTAATTTTAAGAAAGTACTTGTGCAGGTTTCCTTTGAGGATGAGGACTGAGAGGTCAGATAAGGAGTGATCGCTTTGTGAAAACTGTTCACTCACAGGTGCTATGGTGTTTTTGTCTTATATGTCTGTCACAGTGCATTCGAGAATGTAGTGATTGTCTGGTTTCGCCCACATCGCTGTTACTGGGGCATTTAGTGCACTTGGAGGAGGTACTATTGAAGAAGCTATTTTGAGGTCACGTTAATCAACTGCGTGTCACAAGCTCCTAGAGAGCAGAGTCTTTGCAGGTGCCAAATACGGCTGAGCCTATTGTGTTATTTTGGTTGGGATGAAGGGGGACTGCAACCCAGAAAACCATTCTAAGAGTGGCTGAACCGCAGGATTCCACTCTTGAGAGAGGGGACGGAAGCCAAGCCTGTTACCTGAGGGGTGCATTCAGGAGCAACTGGAATGGGGTCTAAAATGCAGCTCGCTTTGTAACTGTGACTCGTACACAGACGAGAAGTATCTTCTTCAACTAATGCATAAGTGCTCTGGGTATGCCAGGCAGAGTCCGTGAAAGTCAATGCAATGTAGAGTACACAGCTAAACCATATTCATACAACAGACTGCAAGTTAAGTATAAACACTACATAAGGTAAAAACGACCACTTGCTATCATATACAGGCACCCAACATTTTACTGAAGTGTTAGTTGTCTCATCCCATGAATTAGATCCGAAGGGGTATATGGTATACAACTGCTGACTAGACTAATTTAAATACAAACCTCAGAGAAGAGAACCCATAAAAAGTCTAAATTAATGAAAACATTCTGGACTATTGTAACAAAAATTGTGTAGGTATACAAGAAGGACGGGCAGAGAGTGGGTATCAGATATGTATCCAAAACTGTAAACAAAAGTTGTTTTGTACTGTTCAATAAACAGTATGTGATTGTTTGCTTATGAAACAGTCTTGAATTACACACACACGAGGAACATGCAAACTTAATTTGGTCATTTCCTGACACATGAATGCTCAACTTTTTGACCTCAGTGCTCTCTCTTCTAATTTTTTAATGTAACTTACCGTGAGCTTTTGGTTTGCCTCTATCTGTAGAAAACATAAATTTCATAGTTTGGAACTGTTTGACTAAGAGATCACATGAATGCCTGTCTTATGCATCTTATGAGACCTACAGAAAGGGTACACCTCTAATGATCCCTAAGAACTGTGCAGCTCAGCAAAGCACAGAAGAGGAGCTCCATCTAGATACAAGGATCCAGAAAGCTGCAATTATAAAAGGGGAAGTGATTATGATAGATTGTTTCTCTTCATGTTAAAGTTTCATTACCCATACACTAATATGGTTTTTTATTTGTAGGCTGACTCTTTGCAGGTTAGTACTGGGTGCATATGCAAATACCTACACGTTTTTGGGAACCTCTTGTATGTAGAAGTATGGGAATTTTAATATGGCTAATGTGAACAGATACAAAGAACGTAGGCCATGCTTACAGGATGTGGGACTGTCCTGGGAAGCAGTGACTCTGCACAAGATTTGAGGGTGGGGCATGGGGGATAATCATCTGAACATGAGCTCCCAGTGCAACTCTGTGGCCAAAAGGCAATTCTGGGATGCATAAACAGGGGAATCTCAAGTATTTGTAGGCACGTTATTTTACCTCTGTATTTGGCACTGGTGTGACTGCTGCTAGATACTGTCCCCATTGTTCTCTTAAAGACCTTGGTATTCTCACTGGAGGTATCTTACCCCCATCACTTTCATTTCCTGCTTCTTCTTCCTAACAGTCCATTTGTTGCATTCAGACAGAATAATATCAAGCAGATAAATTGTCCGCAATTCAAGAAGGATGTTGAAAAATTGGAGCGGATTCAGAGAACTGCCAGGAGAATGACTAAAAGGATTAGAAACAGGCTTATTACAGTGATGGACTCAAAGCGCTCAATCTATTTAGCTTAACACAGAGAAAGTCATGGGGTGACTTGATTCAAGTCTATAAGAATCTACATGGGGAACAAATATTTCATGACGGGTTTTTCAATCTAACAGAGAAAGGTGTAACATGTTCCAATGAATGGAAGTTGAAGCTAGACAAATTCAGACTGGAAATAAGGCATACATTTTTGGCAGTGAACATAATTAACCATTTGAACAATTTAAAAAAGGTTGTTGTGCATTCTCCATCACTGACAGTTTTCAAATCGAGATTGGATATTTTTCTAAAAAAAGATATGCCCTAGGACTTATTTTGGGGTAGTTCTGTGGCCTGTGTTAGAAGGAGGTCAGACTAAATGATCACAACGATCCCTTGGGAAAATCTATGAATCCCTTCCAAACCATCTGTTGATGTTGGGCCAAATTCTTAACGATTGCTTGTCAGTATAAATACGTAAATAAGAGATGTTTTCACGAAGTTCATATATGAACATATATCTCTACTTTTCCAAAAGAGTTATCTTAGGTGCTTTATTTTAGAGTGCCCTCACACACCAGACCAAAACAGCCTGAGGGAGCACCTTTTGGAGTAAGCCTTTCTAGTGTAAAAGATCAAAGACCTCTACTGGATACCAGCTATGACAACTGCATGTGGCACAAAAAAACCCCTCCACAACATATGATGTGCACAGGAGTATGAATCAGACTTCCCTCTGAACTGAATGGAAATTACCAACTTTTAAAAGGTATAATTGCAGCCTTCTCTTCAGCTGCAATAAAGACAGGTCTAAACACTACTGTCTTTGGCATTTTTTTCCTGCTTCCAGAAACCGCATTTTAGAGTTTCCCACAAAGCAACTGTCAATGCATTCAGACCTGGTAAAATTCATGTTACTGCAGGTTTGTCCTGAAGTCTAGGGATAAGAAACAATTAACTTGTAGCCAACTTCCCATAGCACTTTTCTCATGTTGAGCTGGAGTTTGCAATAGAACTGTTAATAAGCAGCAGCTTCACGACATAGCCAAAATGAGGGGATTCATTAAATTTCACCCAACATTTTGCAGACCTGTTAAGGTCTTTAATGTCCAGGAAATGTTTTTTTTCTTTTGTTTCAAAGTGTTTAAGTGATTTTTTTTTGTGCTTGGAGAAGGAAACCCTCTATATATCAACAGAATAAACACAGATTGAAGAGCAGAAGGGCAAGACCATCCACATTGTTTAATCTCCTTTGTTTGTCACTCAGACTAATAAATCCATAACCCTCGGTGTTTCCGCCAAAAGATACTAAAAAATGGCAGCGTGGGGTTCTTTTTTTACTGTCTTTCAATTATCCAGAGCAAAGTAAGTGTGCTTTTAAAACAAAGAGATTTTTTTTTCCAGCTGCAAACCCAGCAAATTCTACATAAAATAAAGCTATCTTTTTTCTGGCTCACACATTCACAATCTATAGTAACTTCGACCAATCTGAGGTGAGGTACACGTGCTGTTATTATGCAATTGAGATGTAAACCTTTGCAACCCTTGAGGAGGAGAGTCTGTAGCTGGAATTTAATTAGCAATTCTGTTAATAATGTCTGAGACAAAGAAGAATCCAGCTCTCTCCCTCACAGCTTTATGGACTCTATAATGCTAACAGGAGTTAAAAGTAGCTAAATGTATTTATCTTATTTCAGCTAACAGCTCTGACTTGGAACATATGAAAACAGCTGATCTATGGAATGAGTAAGAAGCTGCTATTTTTCCATAGTCACTTTTCTGACCACAACTGTCAGTATTCTTGTCAGCAAGTTAAAGAAGTATGGGCTGTATGAATGCACTATAAGGTGGGTAGAAAGTTGGCTAGATTGTCGGGCTCAACGGGTAGTGATCAATGGCTCCATGTCTAGTTGGCAGCTGGTGTCAAGTGGAGTGCCCCAGGGGTCGGTCCTGGGGCCGGTTTTATTCAATATCTTCATAAATGATCTGGAGGATGGTGTGGATTGCATTCTCAGAAAATTTGCGGATGATACTAAACTGGGAGGAGTGGTAGATACGCTGGAGGGCAGGGATAGGATACAGAGGGACCTAGACAAATTGGAGGATTGGGCCAAAAGAAATCTGATGAGGTTCAATAAGGATAAGTGCAGGGTCCTGCACTTAGGACGGAAGAACCCAATGCACAGCTACAGACTAGGGACCGAATGGCTAGGCAGCAGTTCTGCGGAAAAGGACCTAGGGGTGACAGTGGATGAGAAGCTGGATATGAGTCAGCAGTGTGCCCTTGTTGCCAAGAAGGCCAATGGCATTTTGGGATGTATAAGTAGGGGCATAGCGAGCAGATCGAGGGATGTGATCGTGCCCCTCTATTTGACATTGGTGAGGCCTCATCTGGAGTACTGTGTCCAGTTTTGGGCCCCACACTACAAGAAGGATGTGGATAAATTGGAAAGAGTCCAGCGAAGGGCAACAAAAATCATTAGGGGTCTGGAACACATGACTTATGAGGAGAGGCTGATGGAACTGGGATTGTTTAGTCTGCAGAAGAGAAGAATGAGGGGGGATTTGATAGCTCCTTTCAACTACCTGAGAGGTGGTTCCAGAGAGGATGGTTCTAGACTATTCTCAGTGGTGGAAGAGGACAGGACAAGGAGTAATGGTCTCAAGTTGCAGTGGGGGAGGTTTAGGTTGGATATTAGGAAAAACTTTTTCACTAGGAGGGTGGTGAAACACTGGAATGCGTTACCTAGGGAGGTGGTGGAATCTCCTTCCTTAGAAGTTTTTAAGGTCAGGCTTGACAAAGCCCTGGCTGGGATGATTTAGTTGGGGATTGGTCCTGCTTTGAGCAGGGGGTTGGACTAGATGACCTCCTGAGGTCCCTTCCAATCCTGATATTCTATGATTCTATGAACTGCACTTTAAGCCAAGCCTCCAGATGATCCAAAGGAAATAATTTCAACTAGGTGATACATAATAAATTAAATTAACTACAAATAGAGCCAGGACACCAGGCTCCTCCCTCTCAGTGTAAATCATGTCACTCTGCTTTCTATTCTCCCTTGTAATTCAGTAACGGAGTGTAGTGAGAGAACCCTGTGAGAAAGACTGGAAAGCACTTGTCCATACTATGTGTGTGCTGTTTGTCCTTCACTTTTTTGATCTATCTACCAAAACATTTAAAGAAACCTGGGAAGAAGCTGAAGAAAGAAGAGACAAGTAATACAGCAGCTCTTTTTGCCAAATATAGGAGGCGCTAATTAAGGAGTGAACTCTAGTTCCTATGATCTGGGTTAACGAGGTTGGAAAATAATTAACTCAGCTCAGCTGACTGAGGGTGAGAGCACGACTGCAAAGTGTACTCTAACATATCTGTCCCACTCAAGCACATAGCTGTTTGAAATACTGGGTACAATATCACTTTTTCTGATGACCTGGGGCACACAAGAGCAAGAGGGAGGGACAGAAGGAGATAGAGAACTGGTATAGAGCTTCCAATCCTAAAATATCTTTGGAGCTATGTCTATTTACATCAGCTGAGAATCTGGTCCACGGTATTCTTCCCCCCCGCCCCAAAAAAATACAAATGATTATTACGGCATCCAGCACAATGGGTCCTGGCCTTTAAAGCACTACTGTAATAAATATGATTATATACTCAGATTCCAAGGCCAGAAGGGACCACTGTGATCATCTCATCTGACTTCCTGCATAACACAGGCCACAGAACTTCCCCCAAATAAGTCCGAAAGCATATTTTAGAAACATAACCAATCTTGATTTTAAAATGGTCAGTGATGGAGAATCCACCATGACCCTTGGTAAATAGTTTCAATGGTTAATTACTCTCACCATTAAAAATGTATGCCCTGTTTTCAGTCTGAATTTGTCTAGCTTCAACTTCTAGCCATTGGCTCCTGTTACACCTTTCTCTGTCAAATTGAAAAGCCCATTATTAAATATTTATTCCCTGTGGAGATACTTAACCTTTTCTTTGTTAAGCCAAGTAGATCGAGCTCTTTGAGTCTGTCACTTTAAGGCACATTTTCTAATCCCCTAATCAGTCTTGTGGCTCTTCTCTACACCCTGTCCAATTTTTCAACATCCTTCTTGAATTGTTGGCACCAGAACCAGTATTCCAGAAGCGGTTTGCATAAGTGCAAAATGCAGAAGTAAAACTCTCTCTCTACTCCTACACCACAACCCACAAATCTTTTTTTTCAGGGTCACTGCTTCCCATAATATACTGTTATAAGTTTGCATGAGAGTTTACAGAAATAAAGCTTTCCCAAAGAGTTTGTAATCTAAATTGGACAAACACAGAAAATGATAAACAAGAAACGGGAAGGGAAGGATAACGTATGAACACACACTGCTTTTTATGGAGGAGGAACCTATCCTCTATCTCACAAGAGAAATGAATGTCAAGTTTTTTAAGGAAGGGTAGGCACACTCAGGAGAATTGTCTTATTTAAAAAGAAAAGGAGTACTTGTGGCACCTTAGAGACTAACCAATTTATTAGAGCATAAGCTTTCGTGAGCTACAGCTCAATGCATCTGATGAAGTGAGCTGTAGCTCACGAAAGCTTATGCTCTAATAAATTGGTTAGTCTCTAAGGTGCCACAAGTACTCCTTTTCTTTTTGCGAATACAGACTAACACGGCTGTTACTCTGAAACCTGTCTTATTTAACAGTCACAACAACAAACAATATGACATCTTCGCGCTTTCTCTAATCCATCTGTCACAGCTGCTGTGCAAAGGTGATCTTTGCTGTCTGGCATGAGCCATGATCATTTCAGAATGTTACGCAGGGCAGTCTCTGTGATTACAGAAGATTATTGCACATTAACACCATGTCAAACAGCTCTTTGCTACAGTGCTCTCGCATTTACTCCTTTCCTCACCTATTAATTCTGAGTGTGAAAGTGGCCTTTAAAATGTGAGGTTTCAGAGTAGCAGCCATGTTAGTCTGTATTCGCAAAAAGAAAAGGAGTACTTGTGGCACCTTAGCGACTAACAAATTTATTTGAGCATAAGCTTTCGTGAGCCACAGCTCACTTCATCAGATGCATTCAGTGGAAAAACAATGTGAAGAATTCAGCCTGACTCTATGCTTTGTGCTTAATTCCATACCTGCTGACGAGTGGAGTGAGAGACCAGCCCAGGAGACTGAACTAACATTTCCAACACAGCAAAAGGCTGCTAAATAAGCTATTGGGATCAGTGCTTAATTTGTGCCAAGGCTTGCTTGTGCTGAGCCCTGGCACCTCTAGTCTTGACAGTTCATAGCCCAGCACCTCTGGGCTTGCCACATCAGTTATGAAAGTAAAAAAATTGCTTGTGCCCCAGCACCTTTCATTACAAATTAAGCACTGATTGGGACTTCCCTATTTCATTCTTAATTTCAAGAAGTTGTGTTTAAAAAAACCAAACATATAAATTCTCATCCAAACCCTTCCCATTGGTTCATGCTGGTCAATAACCCACGTCCCATCCAAAAGAGCTGACATGAAACACACACTAACCACGTATATGTCATTGTATGACTCAGCCAGCAGAAAGCACTATATATGTTACGCAGGGTCATGCCAGTTAGAAGAGCAGTGATGTACCTTAAATGTATTAATGACATGGGCAGAACAATATAATAATATGCAGACATTACTACATTTACAGCACACTATCTCAGACGTAGACAGAAGGCAGTAAACCCATCACATTTTTCAGATCTTCTCTGCATACTTAGAATGTGTGCAGGGAGGCCCCAGGTACATAATGTGAAGCAATGCACTGGTTTTCCTATTTCAGCAATAAAAGATGAAGAAATAATGAGAGAACTGACAAAGTCACATCACAAAAATGTTAAACAATTATTAAAAAAAACCCAACCACCACCACCCCACAGAGGCGAAAACCTAGTGATCATGGAGCTTAGATTCTTGGAAGCTGAACTGATGCTCAAACCAGAAGGAAATTAAGAATGACCTTGTACAAGTGAATCAGCAAACGATGCTCATTTAACAGCCAGACTCAGCAAGGTGATATTGAAGGTAACCTAGCTTACTCTGAGGGAGGGTTACCATGGCCACTGGTTCAGGGAAATTTAGAAGGAAGGAAGCAAAGGGACAGTAAAGGAGAGAATGCAACAAAGAATGTACTGAGCTTACTTTACTTTAATAGAGAAATGCACCCCAGGTAACGCTTTCCTTCCTACCCCTGCCCATTGTATATAAAGATCATACTGCAAAGGCCTTGTGGACAAAATAGGTCAAGAAAATGTGTGGCTGATTGATTTTCTCTCTCTGCACTCCTGACAGACTACTTCTGCTGAAATACTTCTTAATAATTTTAATTAGTTTCCTTCCTTTTTTTGTTAGATCAACTGACATTTAATTAAAATTATCTCCATAAAGGAAAAGGGCTAGCCTAATACTGTTCAGCATTATTTATTCAGGACATCCTGGAATCAAATAACTGTCCAATGGCCCATGACACTGTTTACACTTTATAATCCAAATGCAAAAAAAAAAAAAAAATCTGATTTGACTGGGATATACAGTTATTGCACATGAGTTCTTCCAATACAATTACAGTAACTGCTCGCTTAACGTTGTAGTTATATTCCTAAAAAATGCAACTTTAAGCGAAACGATGTTAAGTGAATCCAATTTCCCCAGAAGAATTAATGTAAAAGGGGGGAGTTAGGTTCCGGGGAAATTTCACCAGACAAAAACCTATATATACAATATAAGTTTTAAACAAACAATTTAATACTGTTTATAGGGTGACCAGATGTCACGATTTTATTGGGACAGTCCCGATTTTAGGGGACTTGTCCCGCGTCCCGACCTTACATCCGTCGGGGTGATGCCCTTTGTCCCGATATCGGGACCATCCAGACCGCAGCCGCGGCGCCACCATTCACCGCTTCCTGAGGCAGCTCCTGGCAACCAGCTGCCGGCAGGAGCACCGTGTGCTACGGGGCGGGGCTTGAAGGCACTGGGAGTGGGCAGAGAGCCCTCCGCCCCCCGCCCCACCCAACCCATGACTCTAGGAGCCAGAGGGACCTGCCTGCCGGATGCTTCCCGGGATGGGAGCCACCCCACGTAAGCACCGCTGGGACTCCCCACCTCACCCCCCAGCAGGTCCATCTGCCTCTTAGGGTTGGGGGGCTCTGCGTGCTGCCGGCACCTGCAAGCCCTGCTCTGCGACTCGTGCAGCTCCCACTGGCGCTTTTCCCGGCCAATGGGAACCACGGAGCTCACACTTGTGGTGGGCGCAGCACGTGGAGAGTTCTGGAGACTCCCCTCGCAGCTCTCACCTTAGAAGCCAGAGACCTCCCAGCAGGGCTGGTGAGTGTGGCCAGGGAAGGGGGCAGGGTGTGATGGTGAGTGTCTGGGAGGTGTGGGGGGGGTGCTGGGCTGTGAGGGTGTGGAGGGCGCTGGACAGTGGGGGAGGTTTGTGTGTTTTGGGCTGCTAGACAGTGAGGGCCTGTTGGGGGGTGCTGGGAAGTGGGGGAGATCTGTGTGTGTCAGGGCACTGGGAGTCTGTGTGGGGCATTGTGTAGTTGTGGTGGTGTGGCTGTGGGGAAGGGCACTGGGAGGGAGGAAGGGAGTGAGGGGAAATCTGTATGTATTGGGAAACTAGCTAGTGGGAGGTTCTGTGTGGGGTGCTGGGCAGCTGTGGTGGGGCTGTGGGCGGGGGGCGCTGGGCAGGGTGTGTGTGTGCACAGCACTGTGCATTTGTGGTGGAAGGTTTATAGGGGGGCTCTGGGCAAAGTGGATCTAGGGGGCGCTGGCAGGGAAGCTGTGTGGCACAGCATGGGCCCACCCCCAACAGGAAGGGGCACGCTGGTAGCACAGGGCCAGGTGGACCAGTGTGCCTTTGGCTCCAGCCAGGGCTGTGCACCTGTGTCTGTCTCTCCCCCACCCCTCGCTTGCCCAATGTGTCCTGATATTTCACTCTTGCGATCTGGTCACCCTAACTGTATACAGCAATGATGATTGTGAAGCTTGGTTGAGGTGGTGAAGTCAGAGCGTGGAAGAGGGTGGGATATTACTGCTAAATGATGAACTGGCACTGGGCTGAGCCCTCAAGCGTTAACACATTGTAGATAATGTAGCCTCACACTCTACAAGGCAGCACGAATGGAGGGAGGGGAGACAGCATGGCAGACAGAGACACACACTGTGTGTGTGGGGGAGAGAGAGAGATGCGCATTGCCCCTTTAAGTATGCTGACACCACATTCTAAGTACATTGCCTTTAAAAAGATCAGGAAGTTGAGACAGCAACTGCTGTCCGAGTCCTGTCCTGTCCCCACCCTGCTCTATATGGAGAAGGGGTAAGCAGGGGGCAGCAGTATGGGGGAGGGAGGCACCCTGACATTAGTCCCCTTCTTCCCCCTCACCCCTCCACACAGCAAGCAGGAGGCTCCTGGGAGCAGCTCCAAGGCAGAGGGTAGGAGCAGCACATGGCAGTGGAGGGAGAGACAGCTGAACTGCTGGCAATTGATAGCCTGCTGGGCGGCTGCCGCACAGGGAACTTAGGGGAGCGGAGAGCTGATATGGGGCTGTCAGTTCACCCAGGTTCCAAGCCCCCACCAGCTAGCTGCAAGGGGCTGCTCTTCCTGCAAGCAGTGGACAAAGCAGGCGGCTGCCAAACTACGTTATAAGGGAGCGTTGTGCAACTTTAAACGAGCATGTTCCCTAACTGATCAGCAATGTAACAACAAAACAACATTAATCGGGACAACTTTAAGTTAGGCATTACTGTATCTAAACCACTAAGTATTGCATTCAGTTAATTATCAACTATTTATAGCCTAAACAGAGAGAATTCTTATTGAAAGTTTCTATAAAGTTAAACCCTTTTCAGGTGATGAAACCCCTCAAGACCTTTAGGCCAAGTAGTTTAAAATACAAAGAGACAGATGAGACAAGAACTAAAAGGTTATCTATAGAAGACAAAGAACCAGATCCTCAGCCACAAGAGCCGCAGTGAGCAAGTTGGAGGGAGGGTTGCAAAGACAGGATGAAGCTCATCTATACACCACCCTAATCCTGATGTCATCATGTATGGGTCCAGCCCTTCTGTGCCACATTAGAGAAGCCCAAGGAAGCTGGGGATTGGAGCAGCAGAGGGAAGACCAAGCCAGATTCCCTTCCATCCAACTAGCCCCCCTGTTCCCTGCTATACCAGCACCAGAGACAAAGAGTAGCATAAGAGCTTCTATGCCACCAGTGGATTCCCTCTGCAGAGGAGAGATCTTTCCTAGCCAAATCACTTCACAGCCAGACCACTTCAGCAGTGCAGCACAACACATAGGGGAAAGTGGCCAAAGCACACATCATACTGCTGTCCAAAACTTGTGTGTAAAAAGTTCACAATTAAGCTAATGAATTTGCAGCCTTTAAGGGCTCAGGGCTCCCCAAAGTCATACACATTTGCCTTTGTTATGTAGCACTGCAAAATCTTATGTGCCTGCACAATTATAAGAGACATCCTGCTGGACAAGGAATCCCAGTTTCCTACTGAAATAAATCCTGAGCAGAACTGAAGTGTCACCTTAGGAAAGGCTCCTCCTTCAAACACCACCACATCCAAACAACAAGAGGTGATTCATGAAGGGATGGGCCAATGCTCAACATCTGTAATACTTATATCAATTATTTGTTGTCTTGTCATTCTCTGAATAGGTTACTCTGGTCTCCCTTTCCCCTGCAACAGAAAAGTCTACACAGGGGGAACTAACTATCTCGGGGGAAACAGCAATAAGGTGGGAATCCCTTCACATATCAGCTGTTGGCTCAAATCTGTTCTATTTCAGTAGGGAGCTGAAGTTATTGCTATCACTCAGTGAACTACTTGCAACAAACAAGTTATTTTATGAATTAAGCCCCTTTTGTTATTCATTAATCTCAAATTTAAAATGTGGTCTACTCTGTTAATAAGATGTTATGGTGATTACATACCATGAGACCTGAAGAGTCACCTGTTCTATGCCAACACCAAAACAGACATTTAGGTCTAAAAATGTGTGCTTGTGTTTATATTACTTAGTTTTAAATATGCCTAGAAAGGAGTACAAAATAGTTGAAATTAACAGTAAGGGCAGTGGCTGGGAGAAATACAACAAACCCACCCTTACCAATCTATTCAGGGAGTCAAAAATTCAGTGCTTGCTCTAGGTAGTTGTGATATCAAAGTTTAGGAGCCACATTCGTGGAGATGATACAAATAAGCCAACAAAAACAACAACCACCAAAACAAACAAAAATCAAAACAAAAACACTACTTCCATTTTTCCCCATACAGGTAACAAATTTCCAGGCTGGTATTTCCACGGAAACTAATGTGCATTTTTAAACATCAGGATTTTCTTTTTTAAATTGAAGCCAAACTGTCTGCAGGAAATGAGTGTGCACTAGAGAAAGATTAAATAAAATAGGTTTAGAAGGCCCCTATGCTTTTTATTATTATTTTTGAGATTAGAGTCTAATATATTTTTTATGGAAACACTTGAATACATATTGCAAAGCCTGAATGGAACATTTCTGCCTGTTTCTTCTTAATAGAGACTAATGCAGGTACACACAGCTTATACTCCACAGGAACTACTGTGCAAATTTATTGTGGATGTGCAATTGTTCCTCCAGTCTGTAGTTGACAGAAGCTATTCATTCAAGGTCTAATATGTGCATGACCACTTAATCCTTTTGGCTATACCTAATGGAAACCATTCAATGAGGATGTAATACAGATATCCCAGTACAACACTGGACTAACTATTCACATGTCAATGCATCATTTGCGGAAGGTAGTGGAATATGCTAATGCCAACAATATTTGGGAAGCTGAAGACACAATCGGAAAATGCCTGGAAGCTGAGTTGATGAATTAACTGTTCTTCACACTCTCCTAAGCTGTGAAAATTTTTGTTTACAGTTTGACTGACCCGCTGACCAACTTCTAACGATATTAAGTTTTTTCTCATAACTTTAAAATATTGGATTCTGGTATCCTTACTCATGGTGAGTAGTACCTTATTCCACTGAAATCAGCAGCACTGCTCATGAAGTAAGGAATGTAAGTGGGAAGGGCAAAATTTGGTCCCTTGTTATGGGGTAAAATCCCAGCCCCACTGAAGTCAATGGCACAACCTCCCATTAATTGCTGTTCTTACTATTATTAAAAGTCTATACTGTGGTAGCACTTACAAGCCACGAGCAGGTTGGGCTCCATTGTGCTAGGCACTGTACAAACACACAATAAATGGACAGGGTCAGATTCCGATACACTTATTCATGGTGAGTAGCACCTTATTTCATGAGTGTTCCCATTGATTTCTATTGGGCTCCTTGTGGAAGAAGGCACAGTCTGGCCTATTGGCTAATAATGTTGTATGATATGCGTAGTACAACATAAAGGAGTGAGTTACCACGTGTGCTGCATATTGGAGGAGTTAAGGGCAGGATTTAAGCCTCACTGTGCAAGCCTTTTAAGTGCAGGTGCATCATTCTAGCAGACTTATTTTAACAGACGTTGTGGAGAGGGGTTTAGTGTCAATGATAGATTGGAGAAACACAGATCCAAACACAACGTAACGGAAGTTTTTTTCACAGGCCCACAGATAGTTGGGTCTATTTTCTCCCTCTGTTCCTTTTAATGAGGTTGCTCCAGTTACTGATGAGAAATAACTTTCACTGCAAAAATACGTACTTATATAATCCTGAAGTGCTATCCCTGCTGAACTGATGAGTGGCTGGCAAGGACCATACACAGCCTTCTTCCAGGAGGTACCTAACTTTTTAATAAGAGGATATCTTACTGAACAAAAAAGAAAAGCAAGTCTATATATTTTCATTTTAAATGATGCAGTTTACCTTCCAAGTTCTTCTTGTTACAAGACAGTCCATACTTGATAGATCTTGGTCCTACAGAGAAGGTAGCCTTCGGCCAAGTTTACAACATAAAGTGTTGCTCGCATACCTATGTGGGTTAGGAGTGTGGGGGTAAAATATTCACACCCCACCATGCCAACATAGCTGTACTGGCCGACGCCCATGTGCAAACTTAGTTTATATGGGTGTTGTTCCAGGAGGTGGTTTAACTACATCAGCTAAAGAACTCCTTTTGCCAGTATAAGCTGCATCTCCAATAGCAGGCTTTGCCCATCTAGCTATACTGGGGTACAGCACTCTTGTCAAAGACTGCATAGTGGAGATGAGCCCTCACTCGTGTAAGTAATCTCATTCATTTCATACTCACCCAAGTAAGAGAAGCAAGATTTGGCTCAAAAAACTTCTCCTGTTGGCAAAACTCTTTCTGATTTTCATCAGAATTGTCTCTGTTCCACAGAACAGGTGGGTGAAAAGTAGGCAAGGAGAGACAGTGAATGAGCAGAGCCTTGATTTCATACCCCCCAAAGTGCCAACCAATGCAGATGAACTGGCATGGGAGGTGTCACAGTTTGATCCTGGAAATTTGACAGCAGAAGATTATTAGCCCCCACATCCTGCTCAGAACAAGGGGGAAGCAAGGAGGGAACCGTGTCTGTAGTAGGTATATCTACACTTCAAGCTGGAAGTGTAATTTCCAGTTCAGGAAGACATGCGCACTAGCTTTGATCAAGCATAGCTGCAGTGACTTGGGCAACAAGTGCCCTAAGCACAAATCTGCTTGGGACCCTAGGTAAATCCTTGGGCAGATCAAGCAGTAGAAGGGGCTATCTGTCCAAGTATGTGCGTAGGGTCCTGAGCAGGATTGTACTCAGGTCAACTAACCCGTTTTGCTGCTCGCACTGTGAGCTACACTTCTGTTTTTAGTGCACTAGCTCAATCAAAGCGTAGGTTTGTCTGTCCAGGCTGGAAATTACACGTCCAGCTCAAAGTGCAGACATTCCCCTGGAAGGTTGTCTCTGAGGCACACCACCTCCTGTGGTTACACCTGGCATGATGCAGCTTGCATGCTACCCCCTGCCGAGGCTATGCCTAAAGAGGCAATCTATCTCGTAGATTTCAGTGGGACTATTTGTGAAATAAGGTGAGTAAAGGGGTGGCAGAATCTAGCCCAATTATTTTTGGTGTCATGTTGGGTCCAACTGGGATCACCCTTACTTATGCTGAATAGAACCTTAATCTACAAGAAGTCCCACTCAAAAAGAAAAACCTTGTGGAGCAAGGTACTACTGATGAGTAAAACTGGTATAAGTGGACACATTATTTTAATTGTTGAGTATTTGGACAGCCACCAGCTATTTGTGAAAATGTTCATGCAAACTGAATGTTTCACAAAATGTTAACATGAATGACAATTCATTCAAAAATGTGTATCAGATATATAAACAGGCCAAGTAAAGAGAGTCCCTACAATTAACTTGATAGCATTTCTGTAATGCGATAACTTTTGACCACCACTTCTGATCAATTCGGAAATTTCAAGGAAAGTTCTAGGCATCAATGAGCAGAACATTATTGATTAATATGAATAGCAGTTATCAGGCTTTTCCCATTATCATGTGCATTGCATCCATCTCACGCTGCAAGCAGAGGAATCTCTGGTACCTCCTGCTTCTACCTACAGGTATCACAGGTATCAGCTTATCAATTCATAGTTTGAGACCAGAAGGCACCATTGTGATTGTCTAGCGTGACTTCCTGCATAACACAGGCCATAGGATTTGACTGACTTAATTTCTGTGTGAACAGGAGCATATCTTTAAAAGAAAAATCCAGTGTTGATTTATTTCAGAGTAGCAGCTGTGTTAGTCTGTATTCGCAAAAAGAAAAGGAGTACTTGCCAGTGATCCACCACAATCCTCAGTAAATTGTTGCAATGGGCAATTAGCCCGACTCAAAACAGGGCATGCATATTTAGTAGTGAGGATAATTTAATATTACCCTTACTGTTAAAAATTTGTTTAGCAGCAGGTTCCAGCAATTAGATCTTGTATTAGTTTTGTCTGCTAGCTTGAAGCACCCTCCATTATCAAATCTCACACCAACATTCCCACATCTATCAACCAAATTTATAATCTCATCACAAGATCTATTTTCCAAAAACCCTGTTGATTGACCTTAATTCTATTACCCTCCTCTAATCCTTTATTAACGTTAATATGCTGCTTTCTCTCATTGCGTGGACAGGTCAGCCTACATAAGCAACAAAGTGGTTTTGAGAAAAGGAGGACTTGTGGCACCTTAGAGACTAACCAATTTATTTGAGCATAAGCTTTCGTGAGCTACAGCTCACTTCATCGGATGAAGTAGCTCACGAAAGCTTATGCTCAAATAAATTGGTTTGTCTCTAAGGTGCCACAAGTACTCCTTTTCTTTTTGCAAATACAGACTAACACGGCTGTTACTCTGAAAGTGGTTTTGGTTTCAAAGTGCCAGTGACATTTGTACTGACGCACAGAGCTACATCAGGGAAGGTGTTACTGCCACGTAAGAAAACAGTTCCTGCCGCAAGGAGTTTACAATCCAGTCCAGAGCCCATCAGAACAGTTCAGATCCACAGAGCACAGCAGCTTAATAAGATGCTCTCTCACATTTACAGCAGTCAAGATAGGCTCTCAAATGACTCATGAACTAAAAAAAAGTCTAGATTTGGCATTAATGTTATCTGCAATTAATTCAATCAGCTCCATTAAGGTCTATGAAGGTACCAGCCATTTCTTCTATCTCACCACTCATCAATAGCTCAGTTTACTAATATTTAGTTGTACTCATGTAGAGTCTATGAATTTTAACAAACCCAAGAAAATTCAACTGATTCAAAGTGCCTGTGTTCAAACTTTGATCACATGTAGTTGTTCACAACTCCTTTGTAACAAAGAGTGACAAAGGCCTTTTTCTCAAAAGTACAAATTATTGGGCAAATCCCAAAACTGCTTTATGATCTAGACAAATCAAAATCCTAAACTGTTGACATCCTTTTTACTGAAACCTGTGTCAACACTTTAAGGAGCAGAGTGATTTTTACACATTTTAGCACTTAAACAAGTAGCATTTAAGTTAGAGACATACTAATGTCTGCCCAATTGTTTGCACTACATTTACAAAACAAACAATGTAGTATGTTTTGGCATGTGGTACTTCTAAATCCTTACGTCTTACAATGTGCTACAAAAAACACTTGGTATGCCTCAGAAAATCTTATTTAAGGAAACAGTTTCATATTCCTTTCCATTTTGTTTCAATACAAAAAGACAGGTCTTTAGTTAGTTGAAAATGACGTGACTTGAAACTAGCCCAAACACTTTG
Source organism: Lepidochelys kempii (assembly GCF_965140285.1). NCBI lineage: Eukaryota > Metazoa > Chordata > Testudines > Cheloniidae > Lepidochelys > Lepidochelys kempii. The sequence goes on along the minus strand of NC_136382.1, from coordinate 142,251,885 downwards.
TCAAGGTTGTGAACATATATCAGTAAGATGAGCATACAAAACGTTGACAGGAACTCTGAAGCCACTGGAAATTCAGTTACATTAAATTTTACAGAAACTGAAACATTTGACTGTCTGGAAATTCCCAGTTCTTTCTTTCTTATGGATGGAGTAGAGCAGCAACTACAATTTCACTTGAAGTTGACTGAGGAGTAGCAGAATTTATTACAGTAATTCCTCCTTCATATTTATAAATTGGGCAGTAGGTAGTGATATGTTCGATAGTCTGTCGTGGGAAACCATACTCGCACACTGGGGAGTCCTTGACTGTCCATTTGTGGTATCTACCACTGTTAAATTCCCAGTTAAGGTGCATGACAATCATCCTTAACCCCACTTTCAGGAAGATTTTTTTTGGAAATGAGGAGAGGGGAAAATTTCCATTGATTTCTTTATGGGGGGAGGGGTGTTAACGGTTTGTGACATGACTTGGGAGGGAAGGAATGAAACATCTTGTAAAGCTCCTAAACCCTATTGGGTACTGGGACTGGGGTGGGGGAGTGAGGGCAGGAAACAGAGTTTTGCAGCACATAGGGATATAGGCTAAGGCAGGGAACCCTTTGGACTTTAGAAGCTCCACCAGATCCTTGCTCCCAAGCCAGCACGTGTGAATCAAGTCACCTCTGCTCCTAGACAAGCTCCCCAAGACTCATGGATTCTTGCACCCACTCTCAAGAAGTCAGTAGGAACCATGAGCTTGATTCAGGTTCTCCTAACATCCACAGCTGCTACTTCAGAGTCTAATAATCCACAGGGAGACCAAACAGGATAGAGGGCAGGAATCAAGGAATGGAAACTGTCAAGCACAGATGAACGGAGCACAGAAGAGTAATAATAGATGATTGAGGAACCAGGAGGGTTCAAGCATCCCCCAGGATCATGAGAAGCCTTCAGAGGTTACAGGGAGCAAAATCTTGGGAATTTAATAGTTCAGTGGGGTTAAAACAGTCTAAGGAAAGTGGAATGCAGATGCTTGCATCAGGCTCTGCTGAAGCACTGCTGGCTACTTCCTTCACACCGTTCATTTTTAAACATAGTGGAATGCTGTGAATCCCAAAGCAATCTATTCCTAAATCATGCATGAGCAGTAGGAGAATAGTTCTATAACTGTCATCACAAAAGAGATGGATTCCATTATTCTCTTTTTCTTGAGCCCCATGACTTTCAGGATGCCCTAACTTGTGCAGGAGCACTGACCTGATGCAGAGCAGTTCTATGGTGGGTGTCATAGGGTAACTTCCTCCCCACACCCCTCGTGGCCTCACTTGCAAGTTGCCCCGCCTCAGTTTTCCTTTCTGACGCTCTCTCAGTTCAACCTTTTCCCATGGATGGATCACCTACTCATAATTCCCCACCATGTGTGTTCTGGCAGCACATTCCTGAAATGCCCTCTTGTGGCAGGCCATGCACCTGTCTCAGTTTCCCCTTTCTTTCAGATTCCACAGTAACTCCACACAAGGTCTCAGATTATAAATAGCCTTGTGTGGGGTTCATGTCTTTCAAAGAGTCCCACAGCCGCAATCCAGATTTCCCCACGACAGTCCAAACGGCACATTCAATCAACTCCCAGAGAACAGCTATAGTGTTTCTTACCATGTCTCACTCCAGCCCCTCCCGCTAGGCTGCTTCTCCATCCTGTTTCCTTCCCAGGTATGGCTTCAGTCTTTGCCCAGAGACATCAGCGGGCTCACCCCCTCCATCATTCTCCAGCCTTTCTTGGACTCAGAAAGCCAGCAAAGTACCTGCCTCTGTTGCTCTCAGCTTTCACCCCTTTTTGTCCATGGCTCTCTAGCCTGGGGAAGTTTGTAAGTGACCCCCGACTGCCTTCCAGCCTTGTGCTTTCAACAGCCTGATCTGGATCCAGGGCTCACTAGGAAACTTTCACTGCTCTCTCCATATTGGGAATTCCCTTCCGGAAGCTCTCAGCCCAGCTCTGCTCTGTGGCTAGCTCACCCACCTCGGAACTCTGCTTTCTGAACACACAGTCACACCCTGAGCTCTCTAGGTTCTGAACTCTCTCTTGCTTTTGGGCTGTCTCCCATTTACAACTCCCAGGGGCCACCCCGTCATCCTCAGTCATTACACCAAGCTAGGGCACACCTGGACTGGAACAGGAGAGTTGGGCCTGATTTCATTGAAGGGGCAAGCTACTCTGTTATAGTGGGATGCAAAGATTACCATCCTGTGTTCAATTCCATAGGATTTTAGAGACATTTTTATAGAACCCTTTTGATTTCATCTCTATTATCCTACAAGACTTTTCTACAAGGTAAGGAAAATATCAGGGGCAGCTAGAAACCTGGGCCTTCTGGCAGTAAGGTGGGAGTTCTAGAGGTGAGACCCACATAGGAAAAAAAATCAGAGTCTACCCTGCATGTTGCTCTGGGGAATCAGTACATGACAGGTTACCAGGCTTTAGGAGCATGGATTGGGGCAGAGCTACTCTGGTGGCTCATCCTGACAGCTAGCACAGATGACTCTCTCTAGTGTCACCTCAGGGATACAAAAGAACGGAGAGTCTCTCGGAGACAACAGAAAGCAAGAGGGAAGGATGAAACAGTTCTGAAGGGAAAAATTCTAAAAAAAACCCCTGAAGCCAGCTCAGGAAGGAGGTTGGTCTAAAGACATGTGTTTCCATAAAGGTGTTATAGCAGGTGGCCAAAGGAAAAGAACATGGGGAACAATGGTAGGAACTGGACCCAAACCAACACATGAACATTTTTTGCTGTGCTTAATCTGCCCCGTGGCCACTTTCCAATGCATGTCAAGACATCAAGTGCTGGAGAGGAGTTGTACTGAGAAGATCCACCTGGTCAAGAAAACATGTGGTAAGCAACCTGGATAGGTTCCAAATCTGATTAGCAAAAGAGAAGCTAAAATAATTTGGCAACAAGTATTGCTCTGCACACTCCAGTATCATCTTTGTGTTTCTCCCACCATGCAGTGTGCAAATAGTTGGCTGTTTGCAAACAAAGACAAGGAGGAAATGCTCAACTTAAAGCAATACATTAGTATTTGCTGCTAGATTTTTATTTATTTATTTATTTGGTAGCTTGTATGCAAAGTGAATTGTGTCTGTGCTGAAGTTCTTGCCTCATGCCCCTCCTCCCCTGTTTTTCGCCTCCCCACGGTGGCTGAAGTAAAATGGAAACTGGGGTTGTGCTAGCAATTTCACAGCAATCTAAGAAGAAAAGAGATGATAGGCGCCACCATGCTTGTCTCTGCCAAGACTGTGGGAAAGGGTATGAAAGTTTTCACCACACTGACTCCAATATTTAAAAAAAAAAAGAGATTTGCAGCAGAAATTAAAAACCCTGTGAAAATTAATTCAGACATCTAATTTTGTGGTCTTGTTTCTCCAATACTATAGCTACTGGAACTCCATCACTTGCTCTGATAGTTTGGGAGGCATTTACACTTAATTAGCAGTTAGCATAGGGCTAGATATTGAAATCCTCATCTTTTACTCAGTCCTCACCCAGACAAACTCCACTTGAAGTCAAAGAGTTTGCCTGTGTAAGGACAGAATAAAAATGGAGTAAGGACATCATGAGGAGGTCCATATCATTGGAAATCTGGACGGATCGCTCACTAGTAAATTCAGCCCCTGGGTCATAAAAAAATCAGTTACGGAGGTGAGCACAATGACCTCAGCTAACTTACCCTCAGATTTTGGCAACCGTTACTTGATTATAGGGGTATGGCTAAAGCCCATACGTGGGGGTTAGACTAGATTACCCTTGTGGTCCCAATGATGCTGTGATTATTGGATCCATTTCTAGTCTGCTAAAAATCTGATTTGGGCCTATATATAATAAGGCATATTTCAGTATTAGAAACATTCCCATATGAATAGCCTATCAAATATTATTACAATATATATGACTACTGTATGTTACATGAGTTATATTGTAAGATGAGAAATATTTTCACAAGTTAGGAACAATAGGCTAGATTCACAAAAGGACTTAGCTGCCACTTTAGGCTCCTAAATCCCAGAAGCAGACCCCACTGTGATTCACAAAGCCCCTGCTCAGCTGTCCCCTAGCCCTGCAGGGACCTAAACTTGCCAAATACCTAAATTTTTGCAGCAAAAGTACCCTAGATGCCTGTGTTTCTGCTTCTGGACTGCAGCTCCATGCCATATGTCCGAACACCTAAGCCCAGAGCAATGCACAAACCAAGAACAGACTAGTGCTTCCTTTGACTAACTTGCCTGTCGGGCTCAATCCAGCAAAGCTTGCCTACCAGATTGGGCCCCGTACAGGAGCTCACAAAATGGCCAGGGGGCATGGGAAGAGGCTTTCCCTCCCAGCGAGTAAGGCTATGGCTACACTACACAGCTTTTAGCTACACTTCTGTGCCGCTACAGCCGTGCCGCTAAAAGCCACACAGAGTAGCTGCTGTTTGTCGGCAGGAGAGAACGTCCGAGCGGCATTGGCTTTGTCAGCAGGAGAGCGCTCCTGCTGACAGTGCTGTTCGCATCAGCGCTTTTCGTCGGTAAAACTTTTGTCATTCGGGGGAGTATTTTTTTAACACCCCTGAACAACAAAAGTTTTGCTGATGAAGTGCCAGTGTAGACAAAGCCTAGGGTACTCACCTGGGCTGTGAGAAACCCCTGTTTCAAGTTCCATTTCCACCTGAGGGGTAGAAGGGATTTAAACAGGGATCTCCCACCTCGCAAGTGAGTGCTCTAACCATTGGACCATAGGATGTTCTGATGTAAGGTTCCCTCAGTCTCTCTTGTTGAAGCTGTTCCACTGTGGATAAATAATGAAAGATCACTGGGGGGAAGAGAGAGAGAAAAACTTTAAAATGACTGTATCCAGGTGGCTGGAGCCCTCACCTGGGAGGTGGGAGACCTAGGATCCAGGCCCCCTCGCCCAATGACTTTTAAAAATTGTTTCTCCACAGCGGAACAGCTTCAACACAAGAGAGAGTGAGGGAGCCCCACATCAGAATAGCACGTAGCCCCGTGGCTGGGGCACTTTTCTGAGAGATAGCACAGCCTTGTTTAAATCTCTTCTCTCTCTCAGGAGAAGGAAGGTCTTGAACCAGGGTCTCCATAGCCTAGGTGAGTGAGTACCCTAATGACAGGGCTAGAAGTTACGAGGGAGCGTTTCTTTTTCTTCTTGCTGAAACTGTAGGCACCCAATACCAATAGAGGGTTTGCAGCTGAGACTTCCAAGCAGGACGTGTCTCCCTGCAGCCTCCATTCAGTTGCCTATCTACGAGAGAGGCAGGGCTCAGCACACCCCTTAGCTTGGCATCTCCCACTGGCTAGCTTAGATGAGGCGCTGCCTAGCGTTTTGACTTTTATGAATCCCATTCTAAGGCACCTATCTCTTCCCATTCATTGCATAGGGAGCCTAGGTGCTACATTCAGGCTTTGTGAATTCCAGGGATTTAGAGACCTAAAAGATAGGTGTGGTGATGCTCAGCATCACCAGGTTGTGAATCTAGCCCATATTTATATCTCCTGGTAGCAGAATGCTGGCTAAGTGAACCCTGTTGTGAGCTTTGGGCTCTCTTGGAATTGAAAACACTTGTAAAAACCAGTAAGGACCAAAACACATTTACAAGATAACCTGGGGTTATGCATGTCCTAATTTATCTTCAACTTGCCTCTGAATTGTGTCACTTCACTTTACTCATATTTTACCAGGCCTCCCTTGACAATTGTCAAAGAAATAGATTTTGGGGCCTACTTACATGTCAACAATTCTATATAAACATAAGCAAGCATCCTCTCTGTAGGCTACAGTTAATGAGACCTATATAAGCACCTAGACAAAGATAGAGTGAGATAGCAGTTTAAAGTAGGTGTCATACAGAAAATACCACAACCCCATGCCTCCACTAACAGCCTCCGATAATTACATGCATTGAACAGCTGAGCAACAGAGCATATTCTACAGAGGTGCTGAAGAAAATTAGAATGTGCAAAAAATCAACGTAAACAAACAATCACTCTTTTAAAGTTCCCAAATGCGTGCCAGGAATTTAGCAGAGAAATATAAATAATATTTATGTTTTATATATTGGCATCTTTTTGATGCACTGACTTTTTTTTTTTTTTATTGATTTGTGATTCTTCACGCCACAAGCTGGATAAATAAATATGGCTGTTATCTTTTTAAAAAACTGGATTTCAGGAAATGTGACCCTTTGGCAAACCATATACATACAAACCATGATCGGAGCAATATTGCCTGTGAATTGTACAGACAGAGAGCCTTTGATGAAATAGCCAAAAGATGTGGAAGTTCCTTTACTGTTCTGCTTTTTATGCCTCTTTAATGCAATGTGGCAGTGGCCTCTCACCAGCAGAGTTTTATATGTCTATGGAAAGTTTCCTTTCCCTCCTCTCCCTCTCAATCGTGAAGAAAAAAATACAATGAGATTAGCTTTCTACTCATCCAGCAACTAAGTGTGCAGCCCACAAAATGGCGCACTGATGAGCTGAGCATAAAATTGGTCCTAGCCACAAAATTCAGATCCAGCTGCAAAGTCTGGGGAATGTTTGGATCCAGGTTTTTGGCTTGGCGCCAGCTACAATATATTTCTATAGTGCCTTCCATCCCCAGGAGCCCACCAAAGTGCTTAAAAAATGAACACTATATCCATACTCTAAATAAGGATCCTATTTATTTAAATGGGAACTGCTGGAGGCTCAGAACCCTTTTAAAAGCCAGCTGATAGAGGCACTAATTCAATATAGCGCTTAAAATCTCACATACTTAAGTCAACCCTTTAATTTTAAGCATGTGCCTAAACCCCCTCGATTTCATGTGTCTGTATAACTGACTGCAGTGGGACTTGCTGAATTAGAGCTTTGTTCAATAGCCTATATCAGGACTTAGGAATCTGACTTTAAGTTCCTATCTGTGAAAATCTTGACCTTCAATTATTGGAGATCTCCCTTAGGTTGTACTATAGTAGTCGTAGATCCTTTATCCTCTTTAATATAATGTCTCCTAGTGCAAAGTAGCTCCGCACAGGGCCCAGTGTCTATACAGCACAGTCAAGCCCTAAATAATCACCAGTAAGTACAAGAAATGACTTACCACTCGTTTTTGAATAGCTGAAATTTAATATTCTCATTTGAGGGTTTAGCGATAGTCCATTGATAAGGGGAACACCACACCAGAGCTCCCAAGGGTGACTCAGCCACCAGTGGATCATATTCCAGCTGGATGGCAACTTTTGTCTCTCTCTGTTGCTGTTCCATTATTAAAACTCTTGAAGCAAAACAGGGATGTTCTATGAATCTGCCTCTTAGGGAACTCTCTAAATAAATTTACTGAATAGGCTTTTGTGCCAGATTTATTTCCAAGTTTTATCTCCCAGAGAGAGTCCAAGTTCTTCGTTTCACTTTTTCCTCAGTAAGGGTCAGGAAGAGTGGTAGAGAGCTGGTATCAATTAGCAACATTGGCCACCAAAGTGTAGGCAGATAAAGTCTTCCAGAGGAGTGGTGTTGTGCTCAGACATGGTTCTAACAGAATGTATCATTTTCAAACAGAATGAGAGACTGAACTCTTGTTTTGTTTTTTGTTTGTGTTTGGTGGAAGGTGAATGAAGTGATGGCGCCTGTCTTGATTAAGTCTAGAATGTACCTGATAAGTAGCTCCTAGAGGCTGTTACTTAAAGCTTTTTCTCCCCCTGCAGTCCCACAAAGGGAGTTGCAGGGGAGATAAATTAGGTTTGTCATGTTTATCACTCTTTGTAGGACAACCACAAGGAAATGAAGACGGGACAGATTCTGATGGGAACTAGCTAGATTACAGGCCACGAACATCAGAGAGAAGAGAACCTCCTGGAGATACAACCAATTCACAGGCCCCACAAGCACACATCCCTTACTCCTTCCACATGCTAACCCTCCTGTGGACAGCCATGTGCAATTATATCTCACAAGCACTGGACAACCCCTTACTCCTTCTGTTAGGCTCTGCCTGCTCAGCCTTGATAAGGATGGAGGGGGACCATCCAGTCTTAAAGAATGTATCCTCACAGCTCTTAGTTATACATTAGGAAGGTACGGCTCCACATCTTCCCCCAGTCTGAGAGTCGAAATCAAATTTAATATCTACCTTCAAAACTGAAAAAATCACCCTCTCTAGAATAAGCAGGGTGGATGTGTTCTCCCAGTCCCAGAAGATGCTGCAAGGCATTTTCATGTCACCAAAGCCCCTACATGATCCCTTTTTACTGCATGTTCTCACTTCACAGCCTCATCAGTCTTCGCTTGGAAGCAGGCTGAGAGAGAAAGGGAGTTCCTTCTCCTTTTCTCTCACTTCCTTTCTTTTCTGTCTCTCACTATTCCTGCCTTTCGCTCTTCCTCCTCCTCCACAGTTTCCAACCCAGACAACTCAATGAGATGTTAGTTGAATAGGGTTAACTTGCACCCCAGCACAATTATACACTCCACTTATAGAAACTGTATTGACTTCCCAGATAATAAAAACTTTAGGTCAAACTGAGACTCTAAAACGTTTCCTTTGAAACTCCCCTGCCTATTGCTGCTGGCTCATATCAACTGGTGTCTTTCTAGAAATTTTGTCAAATATGCTCGTCCCATATGCGTCAGCAGGGTGCCCTTGTTGCCAAGAAGGCTAAAGGCATATTGGGCTGCATTAGTAGGAGCACTGCCAGCAGATCGAGGGAAGAGATTATTCCCCTCTATTCGTTACTGGTGAGGCCACATCTGGAGTATTGCGTCCAGTTTTGGGGCCCCCACTACAGAAAGGACGTGGACAAATTAGAGAGAGTCCAGCAAAGGGCAACGAAAAATGATTAGGTGGATGGGGCACATGACTTATGAGGAGAGGCTGAGGGAATTGAGCTTATTTAGTCTGCAGAAGAGAAAAGCGAAGGGGAATTTGATAGCAGCCTTCAATTACCTGAAGGGGGGGTTCCAAAGAGGATGGAGTTCAACTGTTCTCAGTAGTGGCTGATGACAGAACAAGGAGCAATGGTCTCAAGTTGCAGTGGGGGAGGTCTAGCTTGTATATTAGGAAACACTAGCTCACTAGGAGGGTGGTGAAGTACTGGAATGGGTTACCTAGGGAGGTGGTGGAGGAATCTCCATCCTTAGAGGTTTTTAAGGCCTCGCTGGGATGATGTAGTTGGGTTTAGTCCTGCTTTGAGCAGGGGATTGGACTAGATGGCCTCCTGAGGTCTTTTCCAACACTAATCCTCTATGATTCTATGGCCAGAGAGCAGGCAAATTGGCATTTTTATTTGTTTGTGTTTTGATTATTAGAAAATGCACCTTTCTTTTGCTTCAGGTGGATGGATAACAACATACAAATCTTACAAAATAAACCATCAACTCCTCACCCTCTCATCCATTTAGTTTAACAGAAGTAATCCAGTTTGTGCATTTACTTACTTATATTTTAACCCACTCCCTTCTTGAGAACCTGACAAAAGAAATAACATAGATTTTGCTGGCTGTGTAGGACGACAGGGGAGGCAAATTTCAGAATCAAAGGCCCCTCACTGAGAATGCCCTGCCAGCAGCTTTGTGCCATTTAAACCAGGGCAGCTCAAGTGCCTAAACTGCTCTCAGTTGCCATGATCCTGCAAAAAGAGATAGGCAGTCTCTCAGCTAGCCAGGTCCCAAACAATTTAGGCCCCACACTTTCAAAAGTCACAAAATAATTTTGGGTACCCACCCAAAGCTCTGATTTTCAGAGCTGTTCAGATATTACATTGATGAGTGGCAGAAAGATGCAGGGTGAGCATGCAACACTCTGTGAAAATCAGCTCCCTTTTATTTGTCTCAAGCCGTGCACCCAAAAAACGGAGCTTTTTTTTTCTTTTTTTAAAGTTGACCTAGGGATTTATAGATCAAACCCAACACTCAAAGCCAGGCACACTTGGGAACACAAGTGTAATGTGCTTCTTCTGGGAGAGATCACTAAGCCAGCAATCATGCATTTCAAGACACTGCATTCTTTGCAATACTCTTTGGGTTAGATTGTGCCTCATCCTTACAATGGCGTATAGTGGGGAAGACATGAGAAGCAGGCCAGGTGAACAGCAAACAGCACTCTTTTCCATCTTAAGGGATGTTGCATAGTGACACTCCACTCTGCACAGTTAACTACTTTACATTTACAATAGAGATGGTTCTGAGAACTCAAAATTAGATCTGGATGTAAACGTTCCTAAAGTTTAGGGATGGTTATATCTAGAGTTTTAGTCCAGGCCCATTTCAGCTTTCTATTTAGGATTGTTTCTTTTTGGTTGCAGAGCTGCCAATATACCTCATTCATATTCTCTTGTTAAACAAGCCTGATTGTTCTCATCCCACCATTTTTAGGCTTCATAAATTGATTCCATAGGACCATTACTTCATAGTGTATGCGGCTGTTGCTCTTCTGAAACGGGATTCAGCTACAATAATGTCCTAGCTGTCCATGCCAACTGTTAAGTCTCAGTGGACAGCTTGTTGATATTGTTTTGGCAGACTGTCAGCTTTATTGTTGCATTCATTGGGGTTAGGGATCACCATGATGCTATGCTGTTGTAATCCAAAGACTAAAGAGAAAAAAGGGGCTGCCTGCACATTATCACAGTGTTCTATGAATGAGATCAGTCCTTCAAGTAAAGATGTTAAAGATAGCAGTTGCCTTGTGTCTGCCATAAAACCCACTATAATTAAGACTTCTGCACTCTGATTTGATTCAGACTTGTAGAGGTCTTCTGAATTTCCAAATCATCACAGTGCAGTAAGAAACCTATGGATAGATCTCCTTCCTTGAAATAACGATGCTTACTTGGTTCTTGATAGCTAAAAGAGAAGCATGACTTGTCCGCACTGGCTGCATCCCAGCCAAAGACTTTGCAAGATACTGCAACTGAACTTGTGAGGGTTTCTTGTTGCATTTTATGTTAAGGAATGCATCACAAAGAGTAAAAAGAAAAGGAGTACTTGTGGCACCTTAGAGACTAACCAATTTATTTGAGCATGAGCTTTCGTGAGCTACAGCTCACTTCATCGGATGCATGCCGTGGAAACTGTAGCAGACTTTATTTATACACAGAGAATATGAAAAAATACCTCCTCCCACCCCACTGTCCTGCTGGTAATAGCTTATCTACAGTGATCATCAGGTGGGCCATTTCCAGCACAAATCCAGGTTTTCTCACCCTCCACCCCCCCACACAAATTCACTCTCCTGCTGGTGATAGCCCATCCAAAGTGACAACTCTTTACACAATGTGCATGATAATCAAGTTGGGCCATTTCCTGCACAAATCCAAGTTCTCTCACCCCCTCACCCCCCTCCCAAAAACCACACACACAAACTCACTATCATGCTGGTAATAGCTCATCCAAAGTGACCATTCTCCCTACAATGTGCATAATTAAGGTGGGCCATTTCCAGCACAAATCCAGGTTTTCTCACATCCCCCCCACCCCCATACACACACAAACTCACTCTCCTGCTGGTAATAGCTCATCCAAACTGACCACTCTCCAAGTTTAAATCCAAGTTAAACCAGAACATCGGGGGGGGGGGTAGGAAAAAACAAGAGGAAATAGGCTACCTTGCATAATGACTTAGCCACTCCCAGTCTCTATTTAAGCCTAAATTAATAGTATCCAATTTGCAAATGAATTCCAATTCAGCGAGAAACTTCCAATTCAGCTCACGAAAGCTTATGCTCAAATAAATTTATTAGTCTCTAAGGTGCCACAAGTACTCCTTTTCTTTTTGCATAATCTGGATGTGTGCTGTAAGACTAGACCCAGCATGAGACTACTAAATTCTAGTATAATGGGGTTTGCTTTATAACATGTTATATAAAATTTTGAGAGCAATAATAAAGCAAGGAAGCACTCTGCATGTTTCAGCTGTGATTGGACATCTAAACATGCACTTTCAAGGAGGCATATACAATAGTGCTGGAGCACATTTGTCTACAGCACTTTCAGTGTTTATGTGTTTGACAGAGACAAAGCCAGCAAGAGATAAAATCAGATTTTGCTATAAAGTAAAAAGGAATTTTGTTTCCATGAACATCTGGTATATATGTGAGTAACCGCTGTGCTGCTAAACAGAAGAGCTGGCATAAAGAAAAAGGATGAGATCTGTTTTCATTTAGAATATTGTCCCTTGGAGCTAACATATTGTATAATGTGCTTGGGGTTTAAGCGTAGCTATTTGTTAAGAAGAAGAAAAAAGAAGCATCATTTTTGGGGATTTGAGAATTGCACTTTATGTTAGAACTAGAGAGGAGCCTGAACCAGAACCCAGATAGGAAACCTGCCTCCCTGAACTATAGGAAAATTTGGATCCAGACCACAGGTAAAATTTTCAAAAGTGCCTAAGGCCCATTTTCAAGAGTGACCTAGTCACATATAAGCCAAAATTTCAATGAAGGTCAATATGACAAACTCACAATGGCTAGTTTCACTAAGGGGACATTGCAGCCTCTAACTCATCAGTGGTATATTGCATATTGCTATTCCCAGAAGACTGTGGCGGGCGCCCGACACCCCGCCAACGAAATGCCACCAATGAGAAGCGGCAGCGGCAAGAAGTGCCGCCGCCAAAATGCTGCTGAGAAACAGCAACGCTTCTCGGTGGCATTTCAGTGGTGGGGTGTCCTGCGGGCGCACAAAAATGCCCCGGCGGGCGCCATGGCACCCATGGGCACCGCATTGAGGACCCCTGTCATAGGTGCTCTTTTGCCAAATGGAATTCATAACTCTAAGCTAGGCACCTAGGCTATATATATAATGCCTGGGGAGAGATGGGCATCTAAGAATGGGATTCACAAAAGCTGAGCTGAGCTGCTTAAACTACTAGCCTGTAGGAAATGCCTACATTCAGACTGGAGAAAGGCACTGGTGATCCCGGGACTCCCTTGGTACCAACTGGCAAACGGCTCCAGGAGTGCATAGGGTTATACAGAAATCCCCTGGGTCTGATATATGCATAACTGTTCACCAAAGGGTGGCATATAAATTCTCCATCAAGAGTCAGTAGCCCACTGGTCGCCATAAACATTGTGAAATGTACATACGGGTAATATTTAAGGATTTATGTATTTTCACTGAAAATTATGGTCTTAAGGTGTCATTAGTTAAGGCAAGTCACCAGGAGATGACAAACCTCAGAGATATTCCGGTCAGGCAGAAGATAAGACCCATTTCCCCATCTGACCATTTGTGTATTGTATGCCTTATGCCATATGCCTATCTGATACCTAGCCAAGTCAGAAATCTACAAAGAAGGAAATCTACAGGATGAAAGGGACAGCAGGAGGGTGCCCTGTTTATGAATAAAGATAGATAGTTCCGGTATATCTTGGGGTACAAGGAAACACTTGGAGTCCTTCACCTAGGAGGAAAGCTGACAGCATGGTTGTCTCAAGAAAGGAGGGACACAGCCAAGTCTGGCTTTAAAGCATGGCAAGAATTTTGGGTGAGCAATACTCTAGTAAGTCCAAGAGCTAAAATGCATGTTATGATTTTATTAGGGCTGTCGATTAATTGCAGTTAACTCACACGAGTAACTCAAAAAAATTAATCACGATAAAAAAAATTAATCGCAGTTTTAATTGCACTGTTAAACAATAGAACACCAATTGAAATTTTTAAATATTTTGGATGTTTTTTCTACATTTTCATATATAGTATTCTGTATTGCAATTGAAATTAAAGTATATATTATTTTTTATTACAAATATTTGCACCGGAAAAAATGATAAACAAAGGAAATAGTATTTTTCAATTCACTTCATATAAGTACCACAGCGCAATCTCTTTATCGTGAAAGGGTAATTTACAAATGTAGATTTTTTTTTGTTACATAACTGCACTCAAACACAAAACAACATAAAACTTTAGAGCCTACAAGTCCACTAAGTCCTACTTCTTGTTCAGCCAATTGCTAAGACAAACAAGTTTGTTTACATTTACGGGAGATACTGCTGACTGCTTCTTATTTACACTGTCACGTGAAAGTGAAAATAGGCATTTGCATGACACTTTTGTAGCCGGCATCGCAAGATATTTACATGCCAGATGTGCTAAACATTTGTATGCTCCTTCATGCTTCGGCCACCATTCCAGGTGACATGCTTCCATGCTGATGATGCTCGTTAAAAAAATAATGTGTTAATTAAATTTGTGACTGAACTCCTTGGGGGAGAATTATATGTCTCCTGTTCTGTTTTACCTGTATTCTGCCATATATTTCATGTTACAGGAGTCTCGCATGATAACCCAGCACATGTTCGTTTTATGAACATGTTCACAGCAGATTTGACAAAACGCAAAGAAGGTACCAATGTGAGATTTCTAAGGATAGATATAGCACTCGACCCAAAGTTTAAGAATCTGAGGTGCCTTCCAAAATCTGAGAGGGATGAAGTATGAAGAATGCTTTCAGTTGTCTTAAAAGAGCAACACTCCAATGCAGAAACTACAGAACCCGAACCACCAAAAAAGAAAATCAATCTTCTGCTAGTGGCATCTGACTCAGATGATGAAAATGAACATGCATCAGTCTGCTCTGCTTTGGATAGTTATCGAGCAGAACCCGTCATCAGCATGGATGCATGTCTTCTGGAATGGTGGTTGAAGCATGAAGGGACATATGAATCTTTAATGCATCTGGCACATAAATATCTTGTGATGCCAGCTACAACAGTGCCATGTGAATGCCTGTTCTTGCTTTCGGGTGACACTGTAAACAAGAACCGGACAGCATTATCTCCTGCAAATTGTAACCAAACTTTTTTGTCTGAGCAATTGGATGAAGTAGGACTGAGGGGACTTATAGGTTCTAAAGTTTTATATTGTTTTATTTTTGAATGCACTTTTTTTTGTACATTTATAACTTCAACTTTAATTATAAAGAGATTGTACCAAAGTATATTTATTTTGTTTTTTACGTGCAAATATTTGTAATAACAAATACAAAGTGAGCACTGTACACTTTGTATTCTGTGTTGTAATGGAAATAAATATATTTGAAAATGTAGAAAACATCCAAAAATATTTAAATAAATGGTATTCTATTATTGTTTAACAGTGTGATTAATCACGCAATTAATCATGATTATTTTTTAATTGCTTGACAGCCCTAGATTTTATTTTATATGTAATCATTTATTTCCAATGCTTTTACTTGCTATTACTTGAATCTATATGCTTTGATAAACATATCTAAGTGCTGTGTGTTAAGTGGAACAGTGATCTGAGGTGAAACTGGTAAGCTGGGGAGTACTGTTTCTATGGAAGCAGCAAATCAGTGAACACTGAGTGGACCAGTCTGGATACTCCGGGTAGAGGCTCAGAAGGCTTGAGAGTTGGGGAGTGCCAGTCACAAACCTGCAGAGTAACAGTGGGTCCTATGAGACCTAGAGGGGCGTGCTTGTGTTCCCATGGCCAGTGGAGTCAGGGAGCTGACCCCTGACTGGTACAGACAAGGCTTCCTCATGCTAAGGGTGGGTGGTAGCAAGGTACCTCACAACCCTGGATCCCCCCATTGAGCAACAGAGAGCCCATCTCTACTTGCGATTCACAGCCATTACCTCTCTCCTGGAGTTAGGCACTTAAGCAAGTCAGACCTTTTTCCAAGAAAAGCTGAGGAGGAAGAGGAGGTGCTGCCCCTCCTCATAACCTTTGGCCTCTGGTTAGGGCACTCACCCTGGATGTGGGAGACTAGGATTCAACTCTCCCCTCTGCCTGAAGCGAAGAAGGGATTTGAACACGGGGGTCCCCACCCTCAGCAGAATACTCTAACCACTGGGCTATGGAATATTCTGAGGCAGGTTTCCCTCAGTCTCTCGTATTGAAGCTTTTCTGCTGTGTATAAAGAATTATGTATGTACGTTTACTCCTGGGTGCATTCTGCACCAAAATGTTTTAAAAATCTGCAAATTTTATTTGTCAAAATAACATTACATAAACTCGCCAGTTTCAATTATTTTTGTAATTTATTTCAAAATACCTGTCATCAAGTATGTCTGTAACAACACAGACACACACAAAAATTCCCCCAGGAGTAGAGAGTTAAAGAAACCCCTATGGTTCTTGTTTCTCTGCCCCCTTCACACACACACACCCCCAAGCCCAGCCAGGTGGCCAGACACCCACAACCCCTCCCCCATCCTGAGCCCAGCCCTGGGTTTCCCCTAGCTCAGATACCTGCACCTCCTTCCCTAGAGCCCAGCTGCAGGACCCCCAGTCCAGACATCCGCCCCCCGCCCTGCCCCCCCCAAGAGCCCAGGGATTCAGAGGGAGAAACAGCCTGATGCTCGGTCCCAGGCTTGCATGGAGTTTCCTGCCTGCCGCCCTCTCTTCCCTCAGGGCATGCTGGGAACTGCAGCTGTCAGGAACCCTTTAGCTCTCTCTTCCCCTCCCCATAGTGTCTTCTATGTGTGAGCTGGGCTCTGCTGGGTCCAGCAGCCTGTAGTGGCAGCCAGCAGCACTGCAGCCCATTTCTGTGGGGGAAAGGAAATTCTGTGTGCACAAAGTTAATTTCTGCAAAAATCTGCACTGCAAAGTGGCGCAGAATGCCCCAGGAGTAGTATGTTGCAGTGCTAACCGACCTAGGAGCCTAAGTCCCATCTGAACACTTTTGAAAATGACAGTTAGGCAGGGACGCTGGAATAGAGTGGGCCAGGGCCCTCCCACTTTTTGAAAGTGGATGGGCTTGGCCTGTCCATTTTTTGCCACAGTCCCCCTGCCCTTTCTGTTCCCCCTGAGGCCCTGCCCTGGCAGCATGTGGCGCTGTGCTGCGGATCCTCTACCTGCCCGCGGTGGGTGGGGCCCGAGAGCAGCCCCCAGCCCATGTCCCTGCCATGCGGGCCCCCCACCCAGGGTACGTGGAAGGTCCACAGCTCCTCACAGCTGACCAGCTGTGCAGCACTTACCATGGCCAGGCTGCGGCTCCGAGGCCCTGTTCCCTGGCCGGAGCTGGGTTGGGGTAAGAGCCACGCAGGCAACTGTGGGGAGCTGCAAACCCTCCACTTGCCCTGGGCAGGGGGTCCGCAGGGCAGGGAAAGGGGCCTCTCTCACCCCTCCCATGCCAGACAGGTGCATGGTCCGTGGCTCCTGACCCATTCCAGCTTGTCCTGGGGCAGTGCCTTAGGTAGACGGGGAAGGGATTTCTGGCCCCACTTTTGGAAAGGCTCTGCTGCTCCTGAGTTAGGCTCGTAAGTCAACGAGGTGTTTCAGTGCTAAGCATAGCAATGTCTAAATACCTTTGAAAATCTGGGCCAAAGTCACTTTTGAAAATGGAACTAAATTTCCTAAATCACTTAGAGCCAGATTTTCAAAGGTAGTTAGGCAGTTAAAGATGCAGATAGGTTAGGCACCTAACTTGCTCAGGCACTTTTGAAAATCCCACTTAGGCATCCATCTGTATTTTAGGTTCCTAAATACCTTTGAAAATGTTACTCTAGAACTTTGTGGCCTTGGCATTTGCAATGATCCTGAATTGCAACTTTTAATTTGAACACATCCAAACGTGAGGAAAAAAGTTTGGGCCACACTGGAACTTGGTGACTTGAGCCATCTCCAGTCATAGAAAAAGAAGAGACTCACAGGGTCCTCTCCCCATACTATTATTGTTAAGCAACAACGTGTTCTGCATAATATAAGGCACAAAATGAAGATGGCCCCCACCCCAAAGAGCTTATTCAGTAAAAGATTTTGCCTTGCACTGTTTTGGATGTGAACACTCTGAGTTGCAATCCTTGACCCAGGTAATGTCATCTTGGAGTATATTATAACTTCACATAATTTGATTGCTAAATATCAACTCTTGCCAAAGAGAAAAGATAAACTGTAGCATTAGAATGACAAATGTGGTCAAACTGGAAGTGACTGAGGCAAATCCTGCTTTTCCCAGTCATCCAATAGCAATTGGGTTCAGTGGGATTGCTCACGTAAGTATGGTGAGTAACATTTGGCCTCTATGTCTCAAAATAAATTTTGTTTAAAGGTAATTAATCAACCCCATCATTTGAACTCATCTGGGAAAGACGCAGCCATGTTCTCAAGCTTTCGTGGAAACCTGCCAACCCCTTTTGCCTTAGTTATGCCCGATATATATTCTTGACTTAGACAATATGAGACACTGATTAATCCTATTGACTCAGGTGTTGCTATCTTATCAGCCAACTCTTCGCACAGGTGAACAAAGGGAATCTTATTCAAGGGCTTTTCACCAGAATTCCCATCACTTGTGTTAACTGAACTTCACTGATTCTACATATTCCCAGCACACCCACATGCATTTCTTATATTGCAGCCATTTAAATGAGGTACCCAGTACTTGTCCGAGGCAAATTGGTCTGTGCTGTAGTGTTGCTCTGCAGCAGACAGCATGCTGGTCAGTTCCTGTGGATTCTCTGGATCTCCCAGAGACAGGAACCAGATGCTATCAGAACTGCACAAAAAAGGTCTTGTACTAGAAAAAAGGCTCTTGAAGGACTTAATTCAGATTTTATGAGCCATCAAGTGAAATAGCTGTATAGTTTTTGCCTTGGTTTCATCCCAACAATTTCAAAGCAGCAAGCATGGGTAGAGCTACTTGGGAATTTTTCAACAGCTGTTCTCCCACCAAAAAATGTTGATTCATTAAACTCGAACTGGTTTGTGGGAAAGGGTCCGTTCTGTTTTGCTTTTTAAGTCAAGAAATTAATGTTGGAAAAAGAACTTTTGAAACTATTGAAACATTCCGTTTTGAAAAAAAAAATCTGTTTTCCTAAGCTGAAACAACTGTTTGTTTCTAAATTTTAGCTAAATGACCGTATAAAAACACATTTAAAAAAATTAAAACGATTGAAATTGAAGCAACAAGTTTCAAAATTAATAAAATGTTTTGATGGACCTGACTCTTCCCCTCCCCCCCAGTCCAATTTATCAATTCACTAACATATTTAAGATTTCAAAATTTCATCTCAATTTGAGATGGGAACATTTTTCACCATCTTGAAAATTTTCTTGTTCAGCTCTAGCCATTAGCCCCAAAACCTTTCCCCTCCATAATAATGTGTTATTCAGTTTCAATCTAGGTTGGTAACTTTCCCTATTAATTCATATGTCAAAAGATTAGGGTGCTCCTTTTTCACCCAGTCTGACCTGCTGATGTTCACAGCTGGCACCAATCATCTAAGCAGACTGGTACCTCTAAGCCTAGAGACAGATGAACGAAGTGAGGGGCTTGTGACCTCAAGAGCTTATTTGATTAAAGCTTCTGGAGTCATGACTATCTGAGATTCTCAGATTTCCTTTTTAAAGTATGCTTCTAACCCTCATGAATGTGGAGAAAAGCTTGAAAATTTAAACTCTGAAGGCTCTAAAACCTGGGGGGCAAATGCAAAGATCTGAAAATTGAAATATTAATCTCATAATTTTGGGGTCTGATTCATGATTTTTCATGACTTGGGGTATGCAATACTAATGTCTACACAAATGACCATTAAGCTTTTGATTGTTTAATGGTCTGATACTGTGGTAGAATGCCAGACCCTAAACCCTCACCCTTCTGTTGAGTCATCCTGTTACCAGATGCTTGAACCCTGCACAGAGATTAAGAGCTATTTTTCCTAAGTCACTGTAGGTGAGACCCATGAGGGCACGTAGGCATTGCAATGCTGTGCATCATGGCACCTAACTTTTAGGCGCCTAGAAAAAAAAATCACAAGAACAACACTGCAATCCACAAAACCAAGTTACGTGTCTAGGCTCCCTGTGCAATGACAGGGGAGAGGTAGCCACCTAGAATATGATCCACAAAAGCCAGCATGAGAAGAGGAGAGTTGCCTACGTTAGCCAATGGAAGATGCCCACCAGCGGGGGGTGTCCTAAGCCCTGCCCCTCTCATGGAGATAGGCCCTTAATTGTGAGCTGCAGGGAAGCACTTATTTCTACTTTCCAATCCATAAACTGGAACCAGCTGTCTGACTGCAGGTGGCTTAACTGTTTCTTGAAGACATGAGTTAGTCGTCAGCCTGATTACACACAAAACAGCAGCAGAAGATGGAGGCAGTGACTCCACATACCTTATTAGGAGAGAGGTTAGAGCACTCACCTCGGATATGGGAGAGTCAGGCTCAATTCCCCCTTCTGAATCAGAGAGGGAGAAGAATTTGAACAGAGGTCTCCTACCTCTCAGGAAAGATCTCTAATCACTGAACTATGGAAATTCTGATGACCATCTACATTACACAAATTAAAACTATTTCCCCATGTTTATTCCCCCTATGTTTATTCTGTTGGAGAGACAGATACTTACAAGCCAAGCTGGCAGTAGTCTGACTAATGTACACTTCTTTTAAAAAAATACAAGGACTTCACAATTTTAAGGGGCCACCAGTTCTTCCCCAGCAATCTCAGTTGAAAGCCATCCAGCTGTTGAATGGGTTGCGCTCTTAAGAAAACATTAAGGCTATAGGCTTGTCTACACTTAAAATGCTACAGACGCGCAGCTACACCACTGTAGCACTTCAGTGTAGACACTATCTACACCCATGGAAAGGGTGTTCCTGTCCATGTAGGTAATCCACCTCCCCAAAAGGCAGTAGCTAGGTCAATGGAAGAATTCTTTGATTGACCTAGTGCTGTCTATATGGAGACTTAGGTTGGCTTAACAACACCATTCAAGTGTGTGGATTTTTCACTTCCCTGACCCATGTAATTAAACTGAACTTTTTTTTAAAGCGTACTCCAGGCCTATGTCTACACTTAAAACATGACAGTGGCACAGTAGACACAATGTAGACACAAATGGGAGGGATTCTCCCATTGCTGTAGTTAATCCACCTCCCCATGAGGCGGTAGTGCTGACTACACCGGGGGTTAGGTTGGCATAGCTACATCTCTCAGGGGTGTTGATTTTTCATGCTCCTGAAAGACATAGTTATACCAATGTAAGTTTTCAACATAGACCAGCCCTAATTCTTAGAGCGGGGCTAAGAGAATTCAGTAAATCACAGCTGGAACTCCAAGGCCGCTAGTGCAGGGCTATAATGGTCATTACCCTCAGTGCATCTCATAATGGGAAGGCAGTGATCAGAATTAAAGGATCAGAACTCTGAATTTCTAGGTGTATAGGAAATGGTCTTTTTACTTTGGATTTATAAGATCCAGAGCCTAAAATAATCTAGTGTTTCATTTGGTGGGTTTTTTTGTTTATTTTTTTTTTAAAGTGGGAGGTGAGAGACAAAAAAAGCCAACTAGTGTTGTTTGAATTTACTGCGGCAGATAGTGCAGCCGCATCAGCTTCCTCACTCCCTCCCTCCGTTAGCCAAGATATAGACTCTATAAATCAGATCTTCTCTTGTGTCGAGTTTTAAGGGAAGTAAGAAACATGCAAAACAGTAAATCATCCTGAGGTCATCTACACTGTGCTTGGCAGTCCTGACTATACTAGAAGTCAGAAGATTAATGCTGTCCACTTTTATTTTCTCTGCCCTTAGAGTAAAAGCTAAGATTAAACACTAGGAGCCTTATGTAACAGGTGCTGAGGGATTATTGAATCTGTTGCTAGCAATTTTTCTCAATGCATGTATCCATTTCAGGGGACAGTTGGGTTGCGGGGGGAGGGAATAGCTTCACTTCTTTTTTCCTTTTTCTCAAAGTAGCAGATGTGGAGTCTTGAGGCAGAAGCATTGTGGTACCAATAAAAACAAAAAACAAAAAACTCACATTCTCTAGAATTCAGAGGGCCAAATCAGTCATAATTTCTCTCCCCATGCAAACCCATTGAAATCATTGGGGCTGTACAAGATGCAAGTGAGGGTAGAGTTTGACCTACTAGGTGCCTTAGCATGGTGAATGGAGGGTAACAGGGATGGGGAGCACGGAGATTGCCCTAGAGCATCTGGTGAGTGCAGAGGTTCTCAAACTGTGGTCCATTGACCACCAGTGGTGCATGAGCTGCACAGGCATGGCTCCACTAATTAAATTCTCCAGGGTGCCTGGACCCTGGAGAAGATGCACATGTAAGGTAAGGTGGTGGCCTTGGGGGGAATAGCGGGTAGGTGGGTGAGGGCAATGGGGTGAAAAGAGCAGGTGGGGGGAATTTGGGATGTGCAGGGCCAGAGAAAGAGGTGACTTTCCCCAGCTCCAGGGCTGCGGCTGCCGGGGAGATATGGCCCTCCTTCCCAGTCACAGCTAGGGGGCTGCCGCGGTGGTGGAGAGAGGGAGAGACCCCACTCCTTCGCAGCCCCCACTTGGGGGCTGCTGCAGCGGGGGAGAGAGGGCACAGCCATCGCATTAGAAAGGTAAGACTTCTGATATTAAAATACGAGTTGTGTGCTTTTATTTGTAGAACAAAAAATATTAATTATTAAGGTTTTTTATATAGCACTTTTATCCAAAGCGCTTTACAATAGTTAGCTAACAGTACAAACAACATTTGGAAAGATCATTAAGTGGTCCACTGAGACCCTCACCAATTTTCAAGTGGTCCGTGATAAAAAGAGTTTGAGAACCACTGCTCTAGGGTAGAACGGTCAAAAATATCTAAGGGATTTAGGAGCACAAGTCCCTGAAAAATCAACCATTGTTTAGCAAATCACAAAGACTGTGGTTTTGTTGAAAGATTAATGATCTCTGAAGGCCTCTTTTTGCAATCAGATATTGCTTTTCTATACAAACTATGCTTATGTTAATTCTGGCACAGGAGTTGTAGCAGAGATAAATTTGGTCATCTATGCTTATGCCTCTGAGCCTCTTAACTGTAATAACAGCAACTGATGAGGGACTAATATACAGAATAAAATTTAAACTATGGACCTTACATTTCAGAAATGAGGAGCAAAGCTCATTGCTAAGTACAGAAGCTAGAATGTGTTTAGGCTACTCTTTCTTATTGATAGGAGGTACACAAGACCCAGAGCTTCTACCACGCAGTGCACAAAGACATTCAGTAGATTAAACAGATATTTGAGTTACCTTTTGCATTGTAGTATAATCAGGTAGGAAAACATTTAAGTTATTGACTGAGGTCTTGGGGAGACAGGCAATATTTGCTCACTATCTGCCAGAGTTCCCCGATGCTGAGAACTAAACCTTTTCACGGATATGTACATCAGAAAAAGCATGTAAGAAAACATTCCCTCCTCAAGTGCAGTTTTTTCAACTGAAAAAAAAAGCATACCAGCATATTAAAATTAGTGGGACAAATGCCTTCCAGAGGCAACTCCACTGACTTCATTTATATGTGAAATTAAAATGCACAAATTTGAAAAAACAACAAAGTTGTGAACAATAACAATTCACACAGACAAAAGCAAAGGCTGTAACTAAACAACAAATTCTCAACATGGGTGAGAGGAAAGTAACCTTTCTGGCTTTGAGGCATGTGTATTAGAGGCAGTAAATACAATAAATGACGCCCAGGTAGCCAGGCTGTGTTTTCTTCTTATTAAGAGTGTCCCACAGTCTATTGAACCAGTTGCTCATACGAGGAATTTGGGAATTATGCCATTGGGCAGCAATAGAAAGTCTCACAGCTGTCAAAAGAAAATGGAGGGAATCAGTTTTTCTAATGGCAACATCAGTATCAACACGCAGCAGCACTGTGGACATAGTTACATGGGAAAACCCTAAATCAAACTAGCTTGTATTTTAACCATTTCACTCATACATTTAGACTTATTATTCCTTTTATTGTTAATAAACGTAGGTCTGATACTGTGGCAGGTGCAAAAATCAAGAATCATAGTCCCTTCAGGTTTCAGAGTAGCAGCCTTGTTAGTCTGTATCCGCAAAAAGAAAAGGAGGACTTGTGGCATCTTAGAGACTAACAAATTTATTTGAGCATAAGCTTTCGTGAGCTACAGCTCACTTCATAGGATGCATACATCCCTTCAGGCGTTTCCCAAAAGCAGGCGCAGCATGTTTCAATCCCACTCATATCTGACTAACATACCTGTCATGGATTGGAACTTTAATTTTGCTGCTCAATGGTCAATAACTCGTTCCTGGATAAATGTCTGTTACACTATATAATGAATCATTTTCTAAATAAATTACTGTTAAAGGGACCCTGTGACTATGTTCAGTCCAGAAATATATATTCATTACATTAAGGTAAATTCTATGCATTCCTACAGGATTATTTTGATCTCTGGAACATGCAGGGGGGTTACCTTCCTCTAAGTAATGTATAAATTTGGGACCTAAACAGACTGCATGTCACTCCGAGTACAGCATTATTATACTATCAGGATAAAATAAACAAACAGAGGAGTAGTTTTTTTCATTTTCTGCCTTGCCCGGCCCCACTTTGAAAATTCTTTCTGGAAGGCAAGGACCATAATCTACTATTTTAATTTGTAAACAAATTCTAGTCATCTGCTGCCAATATACAATGTCCTAATTTAGCATGGAAGACCAAACTATTTGTTTATCTTTCTAGCAGGAAGCCAGGTTAAGTATCACAACTAGATTTTTGACTAGCACTTAAATATGTTTTCCTTTTCTTGAGTTATTGTTAGTAATGGTGGATGAACTTCAAAAGATTTCATGGTTTCATTCAGATAAACACCCAAAATTTTGTCTGCTTATCAGAACTTTGTACTAAACTTGTTAGCTGACGGCCTAGCTCTGTTCCCACTGAAGTCAGTGACAAATTTTACTTTAATGCATTGACTTTAATGCGAGCAGAGCTAGTTCAAGGCCTACATAGATTTTGAAAATTCCACCTGCTGAATCTGCAAACCTGGACTAGAAACAGAGCAAGGAGGCTTCTTGTAGACACATACAGAAACCAGAATTTCCATCCTGTAGAAGATTTGGCATTTCCCAGTTTTTAATTTTTTATTTATGGGGTAGTTAGTTTGTTCCAAATTGGAATGAAAAGTTAGAAATGCAAATTTTTTCATGGAATGGAAATTTTTAGAAGAATTACATTTTGGAGAAACTGAAATTGATTTTTTTGGAAAATTTCTGGTTAGCTCCAGGCTGGCTCCTGAGCTACGCAACTGCCTGTTGGGGGAGGGGGAAGAGACAGGCTTCCCGGAGAAATGTGTAGCCTATGTGCCTGCCAGATATGCAGCCTGGAGAGCTGGGCAGCTAGGAACTCACCAGATGGGTATCCCACAGAGTTGGACAGTCCACTTCTCACTAAGAAGATAAAATTTTTAAAAATTGCATTATTGTAACCTGGTGGGATGATTTCCATGATTGGAATTTTAAAATCAGAGGCTATATCCTGTTTAGGAAGAACATAGTGGGTAAAAAAAGGTCAGGGGGAGGTTACTCAGAAGCGCAGGATCTTGAGTGCACATGGATCAATGTGCTAACTAAATGCCCAGCAAGGGGACTGGTGGGGGGGGGGGGTGTCTGTTAGAGACCACAGAGTCCAACCAGATCTGTATTGTGTGCAAAAGAAAAATTTTGTTGTTATGTGGACTTAGTTTGGGAGATATATCCAGGAGAACTCATGCAACCAGTAGTAAAACGTCATTAGATAATTTTCTAACACAAAAGGGAGTGCACCCAACAATGAGGTTACTCTATTTTGGACCTCATTATGATGAATAAAGATGGATTCATCACTGGACTACTAGTTGGCAGTTGCCTCCAGACCAGTGTTTATGACCCGATTACATGCAATATGGGCAAGCACAGGATAGGCCCAACCAGTAATACATATACTTAGTGCTTTAAAAAGGCTAGTTTCTCAAAGCTGAGGAAAATTATGAGTGAAGTTGATTGGGAGGAAAAAAATTAGACAGAAAAATGTGAATGAAAAGTGGGAGTTCTTTAAGAAGAGTCTATTAGATGCCAAAAAGCCATAATTCCACAATTAAGAAAGAGGAAAACTTTGGCTAAAAGCCCGTCTTGATTCACTGGCAGAGTGAAGGCAGCCATTAGAAATAAAAAGGCAATATATAACAAATGGCAAAGGGTGGGGAGAGAAGAGATAGCAATTGATATACACGAGAGGTTAGGAAGTGCAGAAAATTGGTAAGGAGAGTTAAAGACAACAGGGGAAATTCCATGGTTGGCAGGGCTAAGGACAACAACAAGGAGGGGGAGGAGGATTTGTTTGGTTTTTTAAAGTATATTAAAAACAACAGAAATCTTATCAATGATAGAGACACATTACTGGATGGAGATGGTAAAATTATTTATAATGATGCAGAAAAGGAAGAAATATTCAATAAATATTTCTGTTCTGTATTTGGAAAGCAGGATGATTTATTCATAGTATATTAGGATGATGAAATATGTTTCAGTCCATTAGTAGCTGAGGAGGAGGTTATATCACATCTACTAGGGGTAAATATTTTAAATGGACATGCCTGGATAACTTGCACTCAAGAGTCCTAAAGGAGTTGGCTTAGGAAATCTCCAGCCTACTAATGTTAATTTTTAATAAACCTTGGAATACCAGGAAAATTCCACAAGACTGCTAATATTGTGCCAATATTCAAAAAAGGTAAGCCGGATGACCTGGGAACTTTAGGCGGGTTTTGCCCTGCCTAGCAAATGTCAAATAATATAATAATGGAAAAGCCGATATTGGATTCAGCAGATAAAGAATAGGAATATAATTAATATCAGTCAACATGGTTTATAACCATGTCTTGTCAAACAAACCTGATTTTATTCTTTAATTAGATTACAAGTTTGGTTGATAAAGGTAACTGTAGGTCATACATACATAGACTTTTTGCATGGTGTTTGACTTAGTACACATAACGTTCTGATTAAAAAATTATCACTATAAAATATCAATAGAGCAAATATTAAATGGATTAAGAACTGGTTAACTGACAGGCCTCAAAAAAGTAGTTGTCAACTGGGATTCGTCAGTAAAGGGGAGTGTTACAAGTGGGGTTCCACAAGGATTGGTACGAGGCCTGATTATTCAACGTTCTCTTCAATGATATGGAAGTAAATATAAAATTACTGTTGATTAAATTTGTGGATGCCACTTTGATGGAGTGGTAAATAATGAGGACAACAGGGCAGTCAGACAGAGCAATCTGGATCACTTGGTGAGCTGGGCCCATTCAAACCAAAATGTGCATTTGCCTCTATTAAAACAAAGTGCTACATCTAGGAACAAGGAACGGAGGCCATGGAGGAGCACCTCAGCATAAGCTCCCAATGCATTGCTGTGGCGAAATGGGCTTATGCAATCCTCAGATCTATAAACAGGGGAGTAATGAGTAAGAGGAGCAGGTGATTTTATCTGTGTATATGGCATTAGTTAAAATCTATATAGGAATATTGCATGTAGTTCTGGTGTCCACTATTTAAAACGGACACTGAAAAACTGGAAAGGGTGTAGAGATGAGCCACAAAAATTATTTGAGGGCTGGAGATAATGCCTCAGAAAGAGAGAGAGACTTAGGAGGTGTGTATCCTAGGAGCAGGGGTGAAAGTAACTCCAGACACTTACCGGTACCGTATAAATACCTTCACAGAGAGGAAATACTGGGTACAAAAGGGCTCTCTAATCTAACAGAGAAAGGCATACCAAGAACCAATGGCTAGAAGCTAAAGCCAGACAAATTCAAATTGGCAATTAAGCACAAATGATTAACAGGGAGGGTGATCAACCACCGGAACAAACTACCAAGGGAAGTGGTGGATTCTCCATCTCTTCATTGTTTCAAACCAAGACTAGATGCCTTTCTGGAGGATGTGCTTTAGCCAAACAAGTTATTGGGCTCAATACAGGGTAACAGCATGAAATATAATGACCTGTGTGATACAGGAGGTCAGACGAGAAGATTTAATGGCCCCTTCTGGCTTTAAACTCTATGAAACTATGAAGCCCAGGGAGTGGAGCATCCCAGAGTGCCTGGGAAGCCAGGTATCTTGGGGGCCAGTCAGCCCAGCATCCCACCAGAAGAGCACCTGGGCAGATCAGGGGGCTTCTGAGCCAGGCAGCTGGTAGCTCACAACATAGCCTAGGGATCCCCGGGCACTAGGTAAATTGGCAGGAAACCAAACAGGCAGTTTTGCTGGAATTATGATGTTCTCATGTAACGTTTTGATCCTGTCAAATGGGAATTTCTTGGTTACGTTTTTGTCTTCTATACTTCAATGCAAAGCATTTCAATCACTCAAGGGTTCACAAAATGTTGGCAGCCTGCAATCCCACACAATAAAATGGTGGGAAATGTGTGAATTTTCATTTATTTTCTCCCCAGTTTCACACAGCTCTGCTTACCAGTCCTTCTGATGAGAAGATATTTCGTTTTCATAGAATAATCCTACCATCCCAAAGACACCATCATTCACATTTTTCAGGAAGTTCCTCTGTCATTTCAGCTCTCCTTTTCAAATTACTGTGCACAGGGGCAGGAATCTAGCCTTGAGAATTCTCCCGGAGGAGAGGCTACAATGGCATACAGCCAGTGGAACTAGGTTCTGCACCAGTCACCAGCCACTCCAGAATACAGGGCATACAGAAAGAAGCTCAGTGCATAATGGGAAAGGAGGTGGGTGGTGGGAGGAGTACAACTCCAGTAGACCAGAGTACAGCTGGTGTATGGTCACC
The DNA here is from genome assembly GCF_965140285.1 of Lepidochelys kempii. Taxonomy (NCBI): domain Eukaryota; kingdom Metazoa; phylum Chordata; order Testudines; family Cheloniidae; genus Lepidochelys; species Lepidochelys kempii. Next base: position 142,223,335 of record NC_136382.1, on the reverse strand, counting down.
TAAGGTACACTGCCACCTTTCTGCAATTACAGCAGCCTCTAGGCTGCTTAAATTCATGTCAGAGCCAGGGTAGCAAGAATCAAGAAACTGTGACTGGCTCTCTGATGGCCACAGATGCCCCATTCCTGCTGCGTCAAGTGGGTCTCAGCACAGGAGACAGCCTCGCTCATAAGCACTTATTTTCAAAATTGGCCTCTAATGCTCCATGCCCACGGCCTGAGATTGAGATGCAGAGAACACACAACTCCCTGTTAAGTCAAAGGGTACTACAGGTGCTCATCACCTCTGAAAAATCAGCCCCTAAATCCAAAACCCAAGGCACCCAAAATTAGAGGCCACTTTTAAAAATGTAACCCATAACTTTTCAGGCTGACTGAGATCATTGTGATTGCAGCTCTCCCTGCTCAAGCTTTAAAGTAGAAATATCTGTGGAAATGATTTACAGAAGTTTTTAACTTGCTGCCAACACTCCCACTGACAGACTGTTTATGGGTTTTTAATCCTAGTAGTCCCCATTTTTCACAGTGTGCGCGCGATGTGTTAAGGAGAGGAGAGTGCAAACACTGGCCGCATTTGTTAACACGTATTTCTTCAGATGCCCAAAATACAACCCACAATGTAACCATTAGATATAGCTTGGTCAATGAATGAAAGAGAATTCTGTTAGGAACTGCATAGTTTGGACAGCAAGAAACCAAAACATGTATTCATCTAAGCCTCAAAAAATAATTCCCCTCAAAGTTGTTGAGGTTGGCACTTTCTTTTGGCATTTGATACTTTTAAAGCCTTGTGTCCACCAGGAAACTGAAACATTGCTTGAAATAGCTGTCAGCAAAGGGTGCATCTAAACCAAGCCTCAAAACAGTTTAAAGAGGTACTGTCAACCTGAACGATCTGCAATTAGCCAATTTCAAAAAATGCGAGTCTCTAACAGCATATACAGAATTGGATAAGGAGTTTCTGCTGACCTTATACTCAGTCTTTTCCTAACAATGGAGAGTGTGCTGCTGACCCAAAAGTAACATGAACAAACATACTCTGGCCCATTCTTTCTCCCCTTCCTTTTCACTCATGCAGATGCTTACTGCCAAGGCAACTCTCTCTTCAAAAACAGACTCCGACTAGAGACTGCTAAATTGGAATTAATTTGCAAACTGGACACTATTAAATTAGGCTTGAATAAAGACTGGGAGTGGATGTGTCATTTCACAAAGAAAAACTATTTCCCCATGTTTATTTTTCCCCCTACTGTTCCTCACACGTTCTTGTCAACTGCTGGAAATGGCCCACCTTGATTATCACTACAAAAGGGTTTTTTTTTTTCTCTCCTGCTGGTAATAGCTCACCTTAGCTGATCACGCTCATTACAGTGTGCATGCTAACACCCGTTATTTCATGTTTTCTGTGTATATAAAATCCTCCTACTGTATTTTCCACTGCATGCATCCGATGAAGTGAGCTGTAGCTCACGAAAGCTTATGCTCCAATAAATTTGTTAGTCTCTAAGGTGCCACAAGTACTCCTTTTCTTCTGTTTCAGTTTCACATTTGCTAGTGGCAAACACCCTCTTGCAGCATATGGGGAAGAGTACGCATGTGAGCTCCACAGACCACAGTATTACCGAACACAGACATTCAAAATCCTGAGTCAGGACCCCCAAAATCATGGTGGTTGTCTTACAAATCACAACATTTTAAAATTAATAAACACTGGGTTCTTTTTATTTGCCTTCTGGTTTTTGAGGCTTTAGGGTTCATATTTTCAGGCTTTTCTCCACAAGCAGGAAGGCAAGAAACATAATTTCCCCCGCCCCTGTTAGGATATAGATATTCAGGCCTGTCTGTAAAGGCCCATACTCTAAGAATTTAGGTGTATTCTTATCACTTGGTTAGTTATAGAGGTATAAAAGAAAGAATCAAAATCACTGTCTGCTGGTGTAAGGTCCTTCTCCTACTGTGACAGTCTGAGGCCCTGTTCTTAGGCTAAGGCCTTTGGCTAAGCAACAGAGGCAGCCATAAGCTGGGAAGCGACTGGTCACATCCTCACATTCCAACCTAGTCACATTGAAGTAAGGTGCTATTGGGCTGTTAGGAATACAATCCTGTCCTGATAATGCCTATCACCTCCAGAGAAAAGGAAGTGCCTAGAAAATGTAAAAGAAAACTTAGTTTGATAGCATTCTGTCTGGCAAGAACTCACTTATCAATAGCTGGGATGTGAAATCCTCACTTCTGTATTGTTTTGTCATTATAGTTCCCACTTTGCTATTGTTTGTCTGTATAATCTCTGTCTGGTTCTGTGATTGTTCCTGTCTGCTGTATAATTAATTTTGCTGGGTGTAAACTAATTAAGGTGGTGGGATAGAATTGGTTATATAATCATGTTACAACATGTTAGGATTGGTTAGTTACATTTCAGGAAAATGATTAGTTAAGGTATAGCAAAGCAGAACTCAAGTTTTACTATATAGTCTGCAGTCAATCAGGAAGTGAGGGGGGAGAATGGGAACAGGGAATGGGGGTGGGGAAATTGGAATCTTGTTTGGCTAAGGGCAGGAATGGGAACCAGGGCACAGGTGTCAGAGCTGGGAAGGGGGAACTAAGAAAGGAAACTGAAATCATGCTTGCTGGAAGTTCACCCCAATAAACATTGAATTGTTTGCACCTTTGGACTTCGGGTATTGTTGCTCTCTGTTCATGCGAGAAGGACCAGGGAAGTAAGTGGGTGAAGGAATAAGCCTCCTAACAGCCCCCTTCAGTGAAAGCTGCAATTATCACATAATCACATCGCAGCGTTAAGAAAAACCACCACATATCATGAAACTTGTCATAAAATCACCAAGAGTTGACAATGCTAAAAGCAGAGCATGAGTATCATCATCATTTGTGTGTCTAACAAATACACTCAGTACTAGTGCTCAGAATGAAGATGACCTTCTGAGCTGTACCTAGTGCTTTTTGAATAACAGCTCAATGGATATTTTAAGAGGGGGATCTGTCCAATACTTCCTCCCTTAAGCTCCACATACCTGATGTAAAGTGTAGCCGTATAGAATGGGAATGGATTTCAATAGCAGAAGGGAAATTGTTCCAACTCCCCCTTCGATGTGGTGGCAGAAGTTTAAGGCGGCATTCCCCAGTAGCCCCTTTCAACACACCACTGCATCAGTTCCTCCCCAACCTGTCAAACCAGAGAGCCATGCAGAGTGCATGTGAGAGAAAGGGTTACGAGCAGTTTTTCCAAGAGAGGAGGCAGTTGTAACTGGAGCACGTCCCATGCTGAGTAGCTGCACGTCTGTTACGTGTGAAGCTAGGGGTTTTATTATCGTTTCCTCCCAAAATAATAAATATTTCAAAAATTTGGACATCTCTGTATTTTAACTGAAAAACATTTCCTGACGCATCTGTGAGTGCAGTGGTGTGTAGCCTCTGGCTGTTCCTCAAACCTTGGAAAGGCATAGAAAATGAACCCCAAGACACATTTTCAGGCCACTTTCAAGAGTCCCTGCTCTCCGGTCAGACTCAAATAATCCGAATACAGTGATATCAGGTTTCAGAATGAGCTTGCTATTGCTCAAGACACTATTATATTTCCTGGCTAGTGACAGAAAACAACCTTTACAACCACAAAAACAGCTAAACTGTTACAGTTTTTCACATCTCAAGAGAAACTGGCATTCATGCTTTTACTCTCCTCCTGAAAAACCAGGAGGGTCGGTCCCTCACACAGGAGCAACCCACCCAGTGCAAATATGGCAAATGAGGAGCTGGATTGGGATACTGGTGACAGACTAATGCTGGGAGGACCACCGGAAGATTCTGGTACCATGCCTCACTGGTACCATCCTTGCTGTTCCCTTAACATTTTGAATGACTAGCAAGGTTGCCTACAGCTCTACATGTAAAGCTTGGATATATAACGCAGAGCAGGGAAGGCCAGATGAGCATATAAAGCCTTCTGTCTGAAAGAGAACAAAGATTAATCTCAGAAGTTTCCCTCCTGCCCTAATCATAGGCCCAGCTCAATTCCCACAGAAGTCAATGGGCGACAGAAGGGCTAGGGAGGCTGGTCCTAACAGATTGGTCTTGCTTGGTACTTATTGATGCTTAGCACAGTCATGCTCCTTTGGCCTGCTGGAAACTCCACGAAGAGACCAGAGAGGCCAACACTAGGAGGTGGTTTTCCTCCTGCTTGTTTTTGAGGAGGCAGCACTGGCATGTTCCGCTGCCCCAGTTGGTGCTGACATTGTCCTGCATCCAGGGCCCAGTAGGAGGTTGATGCTAACCCCATCTTTCAACCCACCATGCATGGCCCACATGTGAGATGCAGCATGTGACAAAGACCCGAAATGAGTGACCAAAAAAAAAAAAATTATTCATGCAGGAAATCTAAAATGCTGTGGGATTGATTCTTTTAGTATAAACAACTCTTCTTAGAACCTCAGTTTCATTAAAAGTTATTTACATCACAAGGGAAGTAACAGTAAGTTGTGAAGAGACACCTAATTTGCATGGAACACAGGTAACTGAGATTAAAATTAGTGATCTCCCTTAAAATGAAGGATGTTTGGTCGGTTTGGTGCTAGCATCCAAATAGTACCTCTGACTAAATTCAGCCCCTCAACCAAGACCATTGTTTGGTGTTTGGAATGTGTTATTTATATCTGCATTATCTGGTATTTCCTAAGTTTGCCAGCACAGTCCTTTTGGCAATTTTCATTTTTCGTTACTATAGAATATTCACAAACTCGCCCATGGCAATTTTGGATCTAACATGAGCACTGGGATGGCTCATGTTCGATGACTGACAGCTCTCCAGGCTTGTCAGAAGTCCAAGAGTCATTGCAGTCTTCAGAGGAGTCCCCAAGGCTAGCAGTTGGCCCTAGGCTAAAGTTAGTGAATATCACTGTCATAATAAGTGCTGCTTAAGAAGATCAGAAAAAATAAGAGCTCAGCTGTTCTCAGCCTGCTCCAACACTGCTACACTTTGTTTCTACCTGAATTTCAAGAAACTTCACAGTCAAAAGTTCTTAACCTGGTGTGTGCTTCATCCTAAAGCATTTCAGTCATTTGTTTCACCTCCAAGGGATGAGTCTTTACATCCAAGTATCCCTTGAGATGTTGTCACATTCCAGTATGCAACCCAGACTAGTGAGCGGTTGTGTCACCACGTGACCTGTAACCTTGGGTGCCTCACAATGCTTTGCTGCTTTAACTCCAACCGGGGCTGCTCACAAACAGCTTGTAGATCACACCCTGAGCATCTGTGTATAGCTGCAGTGCTGGTCTAGAAACAATGACCCCAGCAGCCTGTCAGCAACACCAGCCACACTCTGGCTTCCACCAGCCTTGGTTACTACTTGCAGGGTGACCCAACACACAGCCAGTCCCAAATTTTCTCCCAAACATGTGGTCTGCACTGTCCAGCCCTCTTCTGCACAATTCAGATAGTATAGGTCTGTTACCTTGAAAGGGATCAATATTCAACAGCCTGCTACTTTAGCTGGAGTTACCGAACAGGTCAGTTTAATCAGAACTGATCCAGTGTTGTGCTTAAAGAATAAAACAAGTTTATTTAACTACAAAGAAATAGATTTTAAGTGAGTACAACTACAAGGTATTAAAGTCAGAAATGGTTACAGGAGAAATAAAGATAAAACACCTTCTAGTAGCTAAAACTTAAACTAGACTCGGTTCAAGGGAAAATCTTCACCACATGTTCCTGGAAACAGGGCTGACCAAATTCTCCAGCCAGGATTCTTTCCCTCCTTCCCCACAATCCAAAAATCAAAGGGCTGGTTCCTTTGTCATCTTAGGCGAAAGAGAGATGGGGGAGAGAAAAAGACTCTCTGAGGTGTTTTTGGCCCTCTCTTTTGTAGTCCAGTCACCCTTTGAAATGCACTTTCCTGAGAGTTACCCCGAGATAAAGTTCCTTCCCACTATGAGGAGAGAGACATGGAGTCTCATGGTGAGAGAGGTTCCATGTTGTTGTTTGCTAGGTTTACCTCCTCCCCTGACTTGTCTGGTAAACACATTTCAGTCATGATTTCAGTTACATTCATAACTTTACATATAAATATTGCTATGTACATTTCACCAGGATATTATTGATCAGTGAGCTATTCCTTTTCAAATTATACCTGACAAGGCACATGCTGTACAAAGATTAATACAATATTACAATAGTGAGGTGTGAATACAGGGGTGTATTCAGTCAGAGATGTGTTTTATCTATTTGGGGTAAATACTATAGGTCTTTACTTAGATTATAAAAAAAGCAGCTTCTACAGAGCTCCTTTACTCTCCAGACTCAAATTAGGAAATTGCCCAGGCAGTTCTTGAATTTACTGTTGTCTGTACAGTAAAATATGTCAAATAAACTGACCACAGTGGATAATTACTGCTCTGTCCAGGCTCCACCTTTAAACAGGAAACAGAAGGCTTGGCATTCTGGCTACTTCATCTCATCATGCTGCAGCACACCAGTGGGTCTGATTTTTCACTGCCTTGCCCCTTATAATCATTTACACCTGTGCAAAGTGCAGGGAAGAGGTAAAATGCTATCATTCTAATGGCAGCTTCTTAGACCCATTTTATCCAGGTGTAAATGACCACACCATGTGCAAGGCAGGGGAGAATCAGTCCCCTACACTCTGAAAACATGAGCAGTGGATTCCCCTTATTATAAGTAAAGCAAAGTGTGCTTGGTTTAGGTTGATGTCTTAGCCATCATTCCATATGATACAACCGGAAGCCCAGAACAGGACTGCTTTATGGTGTGAAGATATTATGTCTTTATATAGTATTCAAATATGGGTCCACTTTTGTCATGCAACGTGCGCTTTTTTTTAAAAACAAGAGACAACAAAAAGATGTGGGATCTCTGTGATTTCTGGCTTACAAGCAGATCCTATCCAAAAGTTCACATCATAACTGGAGACTAGCAAGAACTTTCCACTGGCTCCACTTTAAATGCTATGATTTGCACTATGGGTTTTGAATGGGTTTCATTAATTTCCTGCATTTCACTGAAATTTACTTGGAGAAAATAAATCCTCTCTACTTGAACAGTCAGTGAACACTTAGCAAATGGGGCAAATCATCTTCATAAATCTACTTAAGTCAGTCCTACTAAAATAATTGCTGATCCAAATCTGCACTCCAGTTGGATATTACCATGCAAGAAGGCTCGGCAAATCTCGCTGAAATTGCCTGTGATTAAGTAGAAAATGACAGCAAAGCAGGACCACTGTCATCCTGCCATGCTCAGCTTTGCAGCACCACATTTATAATGGGAAAGTGGAAGAGCTTTCCCAGTTCTGAGGTAAATGGAGTCGGCAATGGTTCCTATTAAATGCTGTTTTTAATCCAACTTTTGTCATAAATGAAATGTATTGAGTGAGATTGGCTCAATATGTACAGCCCTCATCATGGGAAGGAACAAATCAAGTAAAGGGAATTTCTTCTTTTTCCACCTCTAGTGTTTTCAAAGTTCAGAAATCTGAAATATTTTTCCCCTTAAAAAGAAAGAGAATCATATGGCATTAATAACAGCTGGACCTCCAGGGATTCAAGAAGTGTGTCTCTGTTGAAAAGAGGTGGATGCTTAGAGTTGGCAACACAAATTTCAGCTGTGGCTAACTACATATATGTTTAAAATTTATCTGTGTTTGACTTTTGTAAGACATTTAATAAATGGAGGACCAGATCCTCTCTAAGGGTAAGTCAATAGAGTCAATGGAGCTATGCTGATTTACACCATCTTAGGATCTGGCCCTAAATGTTTTTTAAATGTTTAATCCAGCATCCATTTCCTTTGGCGAAATGTGGAAATAAATATATATATAGATCACATTGGCAACATACATCAATATTTGCTATTCCCAAGAATCCTATGGTATGCTGCTGAGATCTTCTATTCCATCATGCCACCCACATTCACACAGGCCATTTTGGTCACTCAGATTCTATGGTCCAATACAAACAGGGAGGAATATATTAATCCCATTTCATCTTTTAACAAATAAGTGTTCATACAGCAACAGTACATGGGGCATATACAAAAACCTACTGTACAGCCTGAATCCCAATTATTCAGCTCAGAACTCCAGTGCAGAAGGGTACTCAAACCATCCCTTTTCTGTTGCACTGACACCAGCCCTTTCAACACACCTAAGCTGGATCCAGGCATTCCAAATTGCTGTGGAGAACAGGTGAAAAGTCTCTCTTACCTGGCAAAAAAGGAGGCCGCCACTGAGGTGCCGGTTGAAGTTTCACTGGAGACATAGGTGCTCTGGGAACCAGGGAAGCTGTACAAGGAGGGTTTATCTGCATTGTAGCGGTTCAGCACTGCTTCAGTCAGTCCCTCTCGACCAGTCTCTGTCATCAGCTGGGAGATCTGAGGACAGAAAGAAGGAGAAGGCTCGTTAGATGTAGCCTGCTGTCTCACTCCTCTGCAACGTGATCTAACTTTTGGGGGTAGGAGGGATGGAAGAGGAGTGGTACATGTGCCACACTTTTGCGGCTCAGTGAATGAGCTTATTGCTTCCATGGTGCTGTTTTGCAGCATTCTGTATCGGTCCTCACCTCATTTTCATTAAAAGTAATGCGCTAAATGATTACCCCCTGACATCGTACGTTTCAATTATGTCTGTGGTCTTCCTTCCATTTGGAGGGGAAAGTGTAAACCATTATCCTTGCTCAGTTTCAGCACAGCAGGGCACAAGACATTAGCCAATGCTTATTTATTAGAGAAAACAACCACAAAGATCAGCAAGTACTGTACTGGTACTGAGAACCTACATTTTATTCAGGGCAAATGTGAATTGGATGATGGGCTCAAATTAGAAATGTAACAAGATATTTATTATTAAAGAAAAATATACATCTGCATTTGTTAAAGAAAGCAGCACTAGAGTATCAAGCATTTCTGGTGACACTTCTTTTTATAACAACCCAAACAATCTGAGAAGTGAAGGAAAGTGTCATTCGGGGTCCAAGTGAACTATTTATTAGTTCTCTTGGAAACCAATGTTATAGTCACGCAGTCTAATTCTCACTGATTTTCCTAGAGGGTTTTCAATACCATTGGATTTCTCCCTCCTGATGTCCCACTATAGCAATCGTTTTCTCCTGTTGGCATTATGTCCTGTACCACGTAAATGGAAAGTCTATCAAGGCAAATGAGGAACTGCTGTCCAGTAAAATCTCAGTCCCATTCAAACCTCTCTGGGTTGAGTGTTGATGCCTGTAACCGTGCAGAGGACAAAAAGCATTTTTTTCTAAGTGCCATGAAGAACAGATGCTGTTTGTCTAGGACCTGATCCACTAAAATCAATTGAAAGACTCCCTTGGACTTCAGTGGAAGCTGAGTCAGGCCCTGACAGAGCAGCCCAGCACAAGTGTGACTATTTTTCATTTTAAGATTCTAGCCTGAAATTCTGCTTTTGCTTGGACCTATGTCAGTACTTCATTATCCTCTATTGTACCTCATACACTCCCAGTCCTTAACAAATTCCCTTCTCTTCTTTCCTTGTGGCACACACAATCATGTTTTTGCATACCTATCTGAGTGCACCTCTGCACTGCTAGACCCCTCCCAAATCATAGTTTAAATAGTTCCCTCCAAACTATTGCTAGCAACTGGTTTCCTTTATGGTAGAGCTTCTTCCTTCCACAAAAGGTTTTCTAGTGTCCAATGTCCATCTATTCTATTCTACTCTGGTTCTTATGCCACCCTCATCCCATAGTATGCTTAATGCACTTCTAGAAGTACATTAAACAATGTGACTAGAAACTATACAGTGCAGTCTTATCTTTCTCCCTGGGTGGAGAAGCGGGGGGGGAAGGAATTAAGTGAGGGATTTTTTAATATGTATTTTGTGTTTGTGGTGCTATATATTTTAATTACTGAAGGTGAGGCTGACATGTGCCTTGCACTTGGAAAGGAAAATCTGAGGTCTGTGGAAGATCTTAGATCCTGCAGAAGCTCATTCCACAGTCTTGGATTGACCCATTACAAAACAAGATTTATCCTTAGGATGGATGATTCCATTATGCCCGACTTTAGGCCTCAACTTTAGGCCTTCTTTTTAGACATTCTTGGCCCAGCCAATTGTATGTCTTGAAGATAAGGATCTTGAGTTTGACTTTATATTCCAAGGGGAGCCAGTGTAGACAGCAGAGGTTGCGCTGCACAATCTTCTCATCCACTTATTGCTCCCCCCAACCCTGTCTTGCTGATCTAGTGCATGGAAGGAGTAGCACTCTCAGTAGCACTATTACCAATAGTTTTAATTTGGCTTCCAGGATGTCTCATGCATTTCTACCATGCACTACAACCAAACATTACTCTCCAGCGCTCTACGAAGAGATAAAGTGTCTGCCTTCCTTGTGACATCTAAAACTGTTCCACACAATAGTCAGTCAGCCCATGCTTCTCCCAACCCTCACAAACCCAGCTAGGCAATGAGTGAGTTCCTCACAACTGTGCCCTGTCTCACCCAATTACTCAACAGAACTAGACTGTCATCTGCTGGAGTGGTCATCAGCTGAGGATGGCAGCACGCATCTAAGCCTAACCTTCTCTTGGATCCTCCACCCCACATACCTAAACTCAGGGAGACTGCCATTAATCAACAGTCAAGGCCAACAAGAGATGGAGCTGGTATATCCTCCCATAGGAGCTATGGAGTTGATGAAAGATAAGAAGTGGACGAGTTGAGTTATCTCAGTTGCAATTTGAAATTGTAGTTTCTCCACATACTTCCATGAACCAGATAAGGATTTTCACAGCCTGTGCAACATATTTGTTTTAGCCACAACAGACCTCCAAAAGAGCAGGAAGGCGTGGCTGACAACATGCACTCGTAGCCAACTGTGCCACAAATATTGATTCTACTGTCTCAAAAATTGCGACAGCCAGAAAATATCCTTCACCTCATCTGTAGATAAACTGCAGCTAAACAGTCTCCACACTTGTGGAGACACAGAGTAGGAAGGTCATGGATGTATATGAATGCAGAGCTGTCAGCATGAATAGAACAATGAAAATGTTAGAAATAAAGACGATCAAACCTATTCTGGATGCTTTCTGGAGGGTATGACCTCATGCCTCTTCAAAATTTGATTGGGCATTTTGTATACTGGCTTTTGTGTACTCCATTTTTAAAAACAGTGAAGTGTGCCCATGTTCCAAAGACCAGGACTAAAAAATGCTCAAATACTTACTGGATAGACATGGGGTGACTTTGAAAAGACATAAAAAGAGAATGTCCCCCCACCTACACACACACACAGAAACTGAATCAGCAAGTAGCATGTTTGTGCCTTTTAATACATAAAAGCAAAGGTCTTAAACAGCCACTACTTATCAAGTCACTTTTTCTTACACTAAAATATTAATCAAAGGGATTCAACAAGAAGCTGGAAATAACAGAAATATATTAAATCCTGAGTTTCTATGATATCTTAGTATGTAGGGGATGGGATAGAGGAGACAAATACAGTTGAGTTGAGGAGATGAATATCCTTTTGTGAAGTACAGAGGAATTTTGTTTATGCAAGTGTACACTAATCCCATTTTTCAGGATTTTCAGTAAAGCTTTTTGTAACACTGTACCAATATACTGCTACTACCACCTAGCTCTTACGTAGCATTTTTCATCAATAGATCTCAAAGGACTACACAAAGGAGTATCATTATACCGAGTTTACAGATGGGGGAAACAGGTACAGGAAGGGAACTGATTTGCCCAAGTTCACCCAGGTGGCCATTTGCAGAGGCAGGAACAAAAAACGTCTCCTGAGTCCCAGTCCAGGGCTCTATCCATGCTAAAAGGTTGGTACTGCTGTTCAAATTTGCATATGTGAAACATCTGTGTAATGATTATCACCATAGTCTGCAGGACAGACTGTGGTTAACAGTTCTCCTTCCTTTATCCGCACACACCCCTCTCATCAGTTGTTGCACAAAGCAGTAAACGGCTGGTGATATTTACACATCTGTCAAGAGCAGGCATTCTATTTCTAGTGTAGAAGTTTGCTAATCCCAGCTCCACCCACCTACCCGCCAGAAACTGGAGAGAAAACTCTAGAACACCAGGCCAGATTCTGAGTTGTGCCTCTCAGAATATACACCACAAGGTGGTGAAGGGCCAAGGCAGCTTCATGCCACTTTTGAGCCCCCACAATTTTTGTATCTGGCTGGGGATGTAAATGGCCCCCCAGTGTAAATCCAAGCACTTCTTGAGGGGCTTGAATTTATGGTGCCATCCCACAGCTGTATATGGGCCATTCCATGGTGAGCGCACACACACCCCCAACACTCTGGAGTATGGCTGCCTATATGCCACCTACAGGATCACTTTGTACCCAGGAAGCTGCTAGCTGGGGGAATTGGGCTTCTTTCTGGCCCCTTTATACCACAGGAGCCATGAAAAGGGGCTCGAGTACAGTTGAGAATCTGGCCTGCTGTGTCTGGACTAGGAGACCAATCTTGAAAACTCTCACTCATTCCCACTGATGTCAAGGTGACTATTCATGAGAGTAAGGGCACGGGTAATTCAGATCTGGAAATCTATAAACAACTGATTTAAAGCTAACGTTATTGCATTTGACCTGGCTACAGTGGTAAGTAGGAGGAATCCCACGACTCTCGTCAAAATTATTGTATCAAACAGAGCGAGCTGCAGATTTCCTGCCCGCTGGTGCACTTCATCCTCTTCTTAAGATGGTATTAATTTATCCCTGCCAAGTCTGACATTCATATATGGGACTTAAAAATATATATTTGAGAAGAAAATAATTTGCCTTTAGAACACATGAGGTGTCAGATATTTAAAAAACAAAAATTCACAGGGCAGACACCTGCAGTAACCCTTCCAGCATTTCCTTTCCTTCCCACCCCAAGTCAAATCCTGTGATCTAGCATCAACACAATCAGTCTATCAAAGTATGCCCAGCATATACATTAGGCTGTTCAGTGATGCTGCCGTCCGACTGCTATAGACTGGTTATGAGAGCGCATTCTGGATTAAAAGACCTTAATAGATTTTCCCATTCTCTCACCTCTCTCCTCTGTGAATACATGCATTCCTTGTACTTCATGGTTTAACACAAGTCAGTAGGACACATTTTGAGAAAGTCTTTTGTTAAAATATTGGCAGCACATCACTGCCTCGATCAGCAGCAAAAGACAAAGCATGGAACAATGCAGCCTTTCATGCTACAACAAAAGCTTCCGAGTGAACGTGGGACAAAACATATGTCGCTCCTCAGGCCCCATTTGTTGTCCAGTTATAAAAATCAGACACCTCCTCCACCTCCTCTTTTGCCACATCCTCAGAGTGAACAGCAATGGCTGGTGATAGATCATGATTTAAATTCTCTACTTTAGGAGAAAAAAAACATGGACTTGTAGTTTAACCACAGAACTTGATGTTAGAACCCTGGCTGGCTATCCCTACCCCTATTAACTAAACCTCAGGGCACCTAAGTTTCTCCATTTGTAGAATGGAGTTAATAGTATTTACATAGTAGGGTGCAATTCATTAATGTTTGTAAAGCATCTTCAACTGGAAGGTGCTATAAAAAAGCACATATTATTACTTATGTCATGGCTGAAGTTTGCCTTGCTTTGGAGGGAAGCAGAATATTTGGGGGTCACCATTAAATCTAGTTAAATTCAGCAACTACTTAACAAATTAGGTGCACAGACTATCAGTGTCTGAGATACTGAATTTAAGCTAAAAACCTGTTACTGAAGGTTATTTGACACAATCTGCAGTATTCAGCAAGAGATCCTTCTAATCAGGGAAGAGATAAGATTGCTAGCCACAGGAAGGTGATAATAGAAATCTCTCTCTCAGACACACACACACACACACTTACTTACTTTTCCTGGGCAATCTATTCTTTCTTTCAAAATAGCATAACCAATATTAACCCCTAAGGAAATGCCTGTCTGGCTTAGCATTTCAGAAAAAAAGGAATTCTTCTTCTAAAAGGAATGCATCTGATGAAGTGAGCTGTAGCTCAAATAAATTTGTTTCGCTCTAAGGTGCCACAAGTACTCCTTTTCTTTCTTCTAAAAGAGATCACTCTAAAAGATTACTAGATAACGAGGTTATATTTAAAGGATACCTTACCCAAACTCCCTATACACCATGAGCATCATAAATATTTTGGAAGAAAGTTTAGTAACCTTACTTTTGTTTTATCTCCATCATGTTTCATAAAACTAATGAAAAGCAATCACAGCATGTATTACCTACCATAAAAGCCCAAGGCAGTATTTTTAGGTGAAACACAATACAATCAGACTTTTGGTTTCCCTCAAATCTTTTGGGTGTGAAACTTGGTTTCTGATTACATCTTTGTTGACACTTCTAATCTGACCCTCACCCTTCAGATATGAAGCCATTTCCCCTTTTGAGCTACTCCAAAAAGCAGTATAAATGTGGAATATTTGTTCTTCGCATGTCTCCATCCTGCCCAGACCCATGAATGAAGCAACATAATAGAACAGTCACTGAAGATACAACTCATGATGCAATAAATCTAATTGCTCAAATCAATTCCAATCTTTTGTCACTGATTCAACCTGAAACATTTTAGTTTTCATTTAAAAAAAAAAAACTTGCCTTATTTGATTTTTCACTTGCTTAAAAATAAGAAAACTTTAAAAAATACTGATTAATGATTTAGCGAAACAAAATAATGTAATGGCAGCCTTGGACAAATCAAGCCTAGCGAGATATGTAAAGCAAGTAACTTCTACCATGGCAGGACCAGGGCTGATAATATACTTTCAATTACACCTCAATTACTCGCTTCCTAGGTAACCGAATGTCTGCTTTTCAGCTCTACGCAGGAAATGTTGATACTCCGCTTCGAAGGGAGAAGCAAAATGAAGAGAGAAGAGGGAAAACTGCCCTTCTAAGGAGTCAGAGTAACAGCCGTGTTAGTCTGTATTCGCAAAAAGAAAAGGAGTACTTGTGGCACCTTATAGACTAACCAATTAGCTCATGAAAGCTTATGCTCAAATAAATTGGTTAGTCTCTAATGTGCAACAAGTACTCCTTTTCTTCTCAGGAGTATACAAACTATTGGACTGCCTCTCAGACTTGATCTAAGCAATTTTCCCCAGGTGCAAGCCACTTACTGAGCCTTTTGAGATTGAAGGCAAAAGCCCTGCCCAAAGGTGGTGTCATTTTGGGAAGAAAAGCACCAAGTTCAGTCCTCCAAGAACTGCCAAAAAGGCCACTTTGGATCAGCAGCAAGCAGAACCAAGGATTGGTCCTCCAGCAGGTAGAAGGGCTGGGAGCAGGCAGAAGCCAACCAGAACCTAGCAGGCAAGATAAAAAGAGCCAGCTTCTTCTTCCAGTGACCGTTCTGGGTGAAATTGGGACAGGGAGGAAGGATATCCCCCTGCTGTAACCGAAGAAGCCTGGCCTGACAGTACCTGTTGTTCCGAACTCTGACAGTGCCTGCTGTTGAGCCAGGATATGTTTGGTCATTTTAAAGCCAACGTGGCCCTTTTGAGCTGAATATTAATTTAATGTGGCAAAAATCAGACGGGCTTTCTTCATGAATCATTGGTTCAGGAGAGTCTAGGACAGGGCCATACTCTACTATTCACCCAACTATCAAAATAAAGTTGGTACCTCAGGGTACAGAGTGAAAAGGAGGAGCAACCCCTTTTCCCAGAAAGACCATCATTTATCAAAGTAAAATGGGGGTTGTAATTTGAGGCTACTGGGGGAGAAGTGACCTTTCAAACCCCCACACGCACTACAGAGCACCAAGAACTTGCACTGCTTCATGTATCGGTCTCAAGCCACTTAACACAGCCAGATGGCAGCCCAGGCTTTCATTTGGACTTAGGCAATAATAACTCATGGGGGAAAGAATTTGGGACTAAATAACAAGAAGCCGCAGCTGAAGGGATTGTCGTAGCCTACAGTACCATGGCTTTACCCAGGGTCACTAAGCTAGATTTTTTTTCCTCCTGCAACGGCGTATTAAACGATGACAGCTTGAGGTCCTTGGCTACAACAATCCACTATTGATGCAGAAGCCAAGTGTAAAGGGAGTAGCTGCTAGACAAGAGTTCCCCTCAGAATACAGTCCTTTGATAGGTAAGGGCCATGTGCTCCTGAACTGAAAACTCACATTACACAGTGTCTGGTGCTGACTGCAGCCTGCCACTATGTGCAATCCAGAACCCCACCTTCCAAAATGGAGAATGGCCGGTGGTTTCTGCAGTCACACCCTACATCCTTATACAACAGCAGCTACAGAGTCAGTGCACCCCTCAGCCTCTGCGGAGCCACAACTGCAAATTAAAGCCACCCTCACCCAGCGTAACCATCCCTCCATGAGGGTGAATCTTCCTGGAGTGCAGGGAGGTACAAGTGGCATACCTAACAGCAGCAGGGAATCGCACACTACCCCCCAGCTTTACATCCCAGTAACCTTGAATTCACCTCAACTCCAAGCCATTTTCCTCTGATTCCTGGCTCCTAAGAATGTTATCTCCTAAATTAGGGTGCAGTATTTTTGAAGGGATTTTTAATCTTTCCATGGTTTCCTTGGGAAAGGCAAGAACCGCACCACTTACTCAGCCAATTGGCCTCCCTCCCTCTTCCTTTCACCCATTCACTCAATAGCACTCATTCTTTCCCTACCTTTTGAACTTCATTTGCAGGGCAATGGCTGTGCCTGGACCTGAACATTTGTAGTCCACATTTTAACCTTCCTCTCTTCAAAAGAAATATTCAATAGGAATTGTGGGAGCGGGGGGTGGGGGGAGGTGTTTCTGGCAACAATCAAAGCTTTATTACAAAGAGGAAATCTGCCCTATCAAGCCTCTGCCACTGGCTCCTTCACTTGAGCAGTATAATCCCCCACAGAAAATAATTTAACAAACATAGGAGGGTGTATCCCGAAGCTTCTTCAATCACTTAGACTTTTGGGAGACGCATGTTTTGATTTGGCCTTGTTATACTTTCTGTTCTGTTAAATTGCCAGTGCCCCCCTGAACTATGTTGTCCATTGAAGAAACAGAACTCTTAAGTATACAGAGAAGCAGTATACCAAGGCAGACAAAGTACAGATCAAATCTGCCTCACAAGGTCCTATTACATGGACTATAGCTGAGTCCTGTTTCCTATAAAGGTGCCTCTTGAGCAGAGGAGCAATTACGTTTAAAAAGGTAAAGGCTATGGGGAAACCATAAGCCCTGCAGCATTTCTAAGAGGAACATTCACAGGATAGTCAAACATTCAGGGAGAGGAAATGTGCCCCCCCCTTGGGGGCTGCACCTGCGCTCATGTGGAAACTGCAGGTCCAAGTATGCAATGATCCATTTTAAACCGAAGTGGCCAGGAAAAATGTGGCTTCTCCTAGAACTGCTGATATATCCTTAAAGCATGGTTGCCCGCATTTTATGACTGACCCACTTTTCATAAAAGTGAGGATTATATAGTGTTACAAGAAACATTCAAGGACTCTGCATCTAACATCTCTTACCAGCAATCATGAGGAATTCTTCCATTTCTCCCCGAGGAAGCAAGTCACAGGATAACATATCCCTAGGCAGATAAGCTAACCCCTTTTTGAATGCCAGGGGACTCTTCAGACAGGCTAATTCCCCTGGGGTCAGTATGAACCCTGAAAACCTCATAACTGAGATGTGCAAGCTGTTTGGCAGGCTACAGAAAGCCAAGAAAAAGAAAATTTAGGGTTAGATTAAGCATTTGCTGTTAGCCCAGTGTGAGGGGAGATGCACAGCTGTGCCGCCAGAGGGGTAACTCGGGGAAGGAATCTGTCTTCTGAGAACCACAATTCCTTCACTATTCCCCATTGACTCCCTCCCTGGGGATAATAATCTATTACTGTGCTGGCTGGCACATTATGGGGTGGAGTTAAGACTGACCATTCTTGTGCAGAGTGGGAGAGGGGGTAGAATTAGAGGATTCCCTGCCCCCTCAATTTACCCCTAGGCCTGCAGCAGTAACTGCAAAAAGGCTGCACAAGGGCCACGGCGGGGGGGGGGGGGGGGGGAGATCTTACTCCCTCTTAAACTCTGTATGGCTCCCCAGAGCTGGGCCATGATCAGGCCCTTTGTGAGTAAGCTGATCCTGTTCAAACAGCCTAGGCCCAAATCGCCCCCTCTCTCAGAAAATACCACAATAGATGGTTTGAGGGAGAGAAAGTGCACAAGGTTCCCCACATGGAGTTTCTTCCAAATTATTCCATGGGGAGGGGGACAGGTATTAATACTAGCAACACCTGCCAACAACATGGTAGTGCAATAAAATGGCTTCCCATCTCTGGAGTTTGCCTCCAACCTTCATAAAATACCTCTTTTAAAATGGCTAATTTATGAAAGATGTTAATTCTCTTAATTACCTGCATTTCCTGCTGCTGTCATAAATCGTTCAGATGGAAATGGTGTTTTTTTTTTAAATCCAACTTTTATTTGCTGCCAGATTTGCAACAGGACATTCTTTTTCGTTGTTCAATTTAAACACGTATTTCACACTTCCAGATTCAGTGCTTATATTTAATCCCTTTGTTGTGTCAGGTACTTTACATCAACAGCTACGGCCAGAGTAGCAGCGCTAAACGCACTAAGTTAAGAATTGCGGTAGCAATGTAAGATTCGTGTGGGTGAAAGAATGTGTACACCGGGGTGTGTGTGTGTCTCTCTCTACATGCACATGTGTGCAATCTGAAAGTTGGGGCAGGTCTGTTCTGCAGCTGAAGCACAGAATTTTAGGTTAATTGCTGAGCTAGGACAAACTTAGGCAAACCTTCATTTTGCTGACCAGTTACTATTCTACCCGTCATGTCACGACATTATAAGAAGTTCAAATCTTACTGTAGCTGCTACCAGACCACCAGCAGCAATCTGTAAACCATTGACCTTTCACTTCTCTTCTGACAGGAACAGTACTTGAAGCTACCAGAGTATGTCAGCATGTGGGCTTAACTTAAATGGCATTACTGACCCAGAAAGCAACCTCTTTCTATCTATAATAAGCAATATAAAGTACTTCTTCATACAGAGACATCTAAATTGGATCATTAGTCTTTACTTCAAAGAAATATGACAAAGTTCTGCCATGAAGAAGGGGGTGGGAGGAGGAAAGAAAAATTATTATTCTGCATTTTCAATATTTTATAGAAACAGATACACAGGGCAACTAAACAAACAGACCAGGGGAGAAGTTTTCATTCTATTGGATTGAATTACTCTAAAGACCAGTGAAGGAACGTCACCAGTTTTCCCCGGCTTGGATTCTTGTCATGTTTAATGCACAAGAATGCTACATATGCAAATTCCGCCCATCCTACTAGTCACCTCAAGACTTTAGTTCTCTTCTTGGTTCTAATCAGTACATACTTCACCATTGTCTTTTATCCAGCTGTTCTTTGCAAGTGTAGTCAGATTGTTCTCCACTAGCATTTCCCATCCCCAAGGGATGCAGCAAATATCTTGAACCCATTTAGAATTTAATGTCATTTCATCTCCTTCCTCTTCCCCACAAAGTAGTAATAGGCTGAGATGATTTTTTTTCAAAGCTTTTTATGTATACAGTATTTTTGAAATTACTGCCACAGGTTTAACTATAGTAGTGTTGGCAGATGCCACAAATTCTTCTCTCCCCAAATATATTGTACGTTATCATTCCTCCTATGGTTATCAATACAGTACTTTATAAAAGTAAAGACTAGGCCAAGAAATTGGTCTTGCAACTAAGGCACATGCTTTTCAATAACTTACTTTGTTTCAAAAAAGCAGGTGGCTGTTCTCTGCTAATTCGACTGCTCTGATTTTGTGGTGTTGAGTAAAATTTTCAAAAGCCCCTAATTGGCTTAGGAGTAAATTTCCAATGATTTTCTATGACACGTAGACTCCTGTATCACTTTTGGAAAATGTGACAGGCTCCTAAATCACTAAGGTTGTTTTGAGAATTGTACCCATTGGTTCAAATCCCACTCATCTTACTCAAGCAAATAGTCCCACTGGTTTCAGTGGGTCTACTAGATGAGTTTGCCAAGCAGAACATGGCCCTAAAGGGCTCAACTATGCCTAGATAGACCCACAGCTAGGTAAGAAGTGATGAGGAACTGAGTCATCCCAGGGAGAGTTCTAGGAAGAATTGTTCTCCCAGGCCTGCAGAAGAAGTTAACCTGTGGCTACACGCCTAAACGGGCTACAGCAGGCTATGCTCCATGTATCTGATCAGTTCCGTAGGCTGATGCAGAGGGGAACTGTGATTGTGTCCATGTGACACTTTTCCCCACCCACAGACACTTTTTCAGCCACAAAGGGAACAGGCACACTCTGGCCCAAAGGATATAGAAGCATGGCACTTAAATAAAACGTTTTAATTAATTAATTAATTAAATAAATAAATAAAGTCTGGGAAACTCATGACTGATTTTTTTTTTTTTGGTTGCATTTTTACACCATCATATTTTTCTTCTACATGCTTTTCTCTACCTTTTTCATATATGATCATGCACTTAAAACTGATGAAATACATGCTTTTCTCTACCTTTTTCATATATGATCATGCACTTAAAACTGATGAAATAAGAGTTAACCTCTCATCTACACTTATTAATTCTCTTTATAGTACTTTCTCTCTTAGCGAGTAGTTAGTATTTCAAAGAGGCAGCAATCTGAAGATATTCTGCGGAAATTCTTTTATGCCCAGATCCAGGAAAGCATCTCTTTTCAGGAGGGCAGTTAAGCATACACTTTAGCACTGTGCTAAATCAGGGCCTCAGGAACCCATCCTGAGAGGTGCTGAGTGCCCTCAACTCCCATTGGCTTCAGTGAGAGGTGCAGGCAGCAAGTATCACATAGGTGCAGGATGGAGTCCTTACTCTCCAGTCCTTAAACTGATGTCTCCTTTCTCTTGTGTTTGAGTCTATGTGGCATAACACTGCAGCAATTTCTTCCTCCAACTTTCCCCTCAGCATTCTGTGCACTTTCTAACAAAGAAAGACCTAATTTTTCTATCATTTTTGAATAACTAAGCAACTTCTCTCCTTGCTTCCTTCTGCTTCCCCTGTTGTGTACCTTCTGTATTTCTCTATGATCCTTTATAGCAAGAGTCTAAAGCTACAGAATAGCCAGTTCCTTCCTGTTAATTATATTTAGTGAACAAAATTCATTACCCACCTAAATGGACACAGCTCAACGGATATAATTGAAATTGCACTCACTTATGCTAGTGACAAGTTCCCCCAGTGTTGTATGCAGGATCCATAATTTGGTTTCCATTTTTGACCACTGATTACTAGATATTGTCCCAAAGATTTTAGCATTTCAATCCTAACTAATAGGACACATTAATAATAATATTATGACGAGAGTTGGGGAAAGCTCACTGAAGCTGGTGCCCTTCATTCAGGATAAATGTAAGAAGCAGTTAAGTCCCTTTTAGGAGTAAGGTAGCTAAAATAATAGGCACCACTGCTGAGCTATGTGGGCAGAGGAGTTTCGCTGGGGGCTGAATGCAAACACAGGAGGCTGAGTATTGTTTAGTGGAGGTATGTGTCTGTGTGCAGAAGCAGACAACAAGAGAAGTACTGGTAACACGGCCCTAGGAGAATGCAAAGATGGGGATCATTTGGGGACAGAGTGCTGGCTGGAAAGAGGGTTGGAACCATACATGAAGAAACTGCCTCCTGTTTGATTCCTACTCTGTTCAGAGAAACAGGATTTTGTGTTTATTCTTTGTAAATAAACAGGATTGCATCAGAGAAATATCTGAGTTCATCATCAATTTTTCCCACAAATGAAACAACCTGCAGGACACTGAATACTGGTTAACCACTCAGGTCAAAAGGGGTAATAATATTATTATTTCAGAGTAACAGCCGTGTTAGTCTGTATTTGCAAAAAGAAAAGGAGTACTTGTGGCACCTTAGCGACTAACCAATTTATTTGAGCATAAGCTTGAGCTGTAGCTCACGAAAGCTTATGCTCAAATAAATTGGTTAGTCGCTAAGGTGCCACAAGTACTCCTTTTCTTTTTGCGTATACTTTACAGTGTACAGTATAAGCCATTTGTAGACCCACAACCCTATCATGAAACAGTCATGCTGAATTATATTGTCCTTTGGCTTTGTGCTAATTGGCTCCCTTTCCAGTTCCCTTTTTTTAATACTACTGTGGGGCACATTCCTTCCTCCAGGTCACCAATACACATTTGTAACAACAGTTAATTTAAGAGTTATCAGGGCTAATGGGAGTTGCCATGTAATTGTCTCGTTTCCAGTGGAGTCACTGGTGGCAGTTGCTACCAAAAAAAAACAACAAAAAAAAAATCTCTGTTCTGCAGAAGCTATGTAATCAATTTGGAGTGACCTGTGCGTAAATTTAACCAGGCTGGTTCATCTAATATTAACCTCTGTCGTAATACATACACACCTGTCTTACTTTGAAGTTAATAATAAAAAGTGTCCTGCTGGGGTTTTTTAATTATTTTTTATGACAGCAGCAACCATCAGTTTTAACAAGAAATACATGGAAAGAATTCAGAAGGTGCCAGGAAGGGCTTTCAACTGGGGCTACTATCAGGACAGAAACAATTCCTTCCTGGTCCTGAAGGTAAACGCCCTGAGGTATAAGAGTTGGTTGCCCTTAACATTATCTTAGTTTGCATAGCTACAGACATTATTAGTGGTCATAAAATCATCCAGGTACAGTATTTGACTTCATGACCTCTTCTAGCAGTGAATTCCACAGGCTGACTAGATGCTGTGTAAAGATATATTCCCTTCTATTTGTTCTAAGTTTACTGCCTTTCTGTTTCATTTACTGCCCTTTAGTGTTCCCTTGTTTTTGTACTATGGGGCAATGTAATAAAGGGTCCTTCATTATTCTGAACAACTCAATTAAGCCCCCTCTATATATTGTAAATACTCTGGGGCAGGTATTTTCTCCATGCTGGCCCCAACTCAGCAAGCTAATTTGAGGCCAATGGGATTATTTGTGTGCTTAAAATAAGGCACGTGCTCAAGTGCTTTCCTAAACGGGGCTGTCTGCCTCTCATACAGTGCCAAGCATGTTTTCAACACTTAAATAAATTCATCGTCTTGTTTTCTTTCCAGGATAAATCGTATGTTTGCAATTTCTCATTTCATGCAATCCCTCTCATGCGTCTTAAACTGTTCGTTGGATTTATTTTCAATTCTCAACTATATCTTTCTTACAGCAAAGTAATCAAATTGGAGCACTTTATTCCAAATGAGGGTGGTGACCTCCCTCTTTCTAATGAGCCCATGCAGCAGTATATTCACTTGCAAACTGCTGCTGTGCACAAGACACACATCTTCACTGTACTGTCCATACTGATTCCAAAATCTTTTCCCACAGATAATCACAACTTTTGGTCACTGATAACCTGCAATGGATTTGAACCAGTGACTGCACTACGAAATACACTTTAATCTAGTAACAACATCCTGAGCTATCCAGACCCCTTTAGCTCCTTCTGTGAGATGTCATACTGTATCTAAAAACAAACATGGAGTTTATTCAGTGTACAGTATGTTTTCATATTACAACTGGGTAACTGTTATCATAACATTTTTTCAGTTGCATAGCTACAATATTTAAATCCTGTTTTAACAACCACTCACCCACCCCAGACCTGCTCCACAGAAAACAGAATAGTCCTATTAATAGAAGTATTTTATATGAGACTTGGTTACCTGCATAATCTGAAGTCTTTGGGGTCTGAATCTCATTTGCACAAAGGTCCTTTTAACACACTTTAGCAGTGTAAAGGGGCTTTAATATAAATGAGAATCAGGCCCTTTTAACTCTAGCGAATAGTCCGTTAATTTGTTGAACTGCCCAGGAAAACATAATAAAATTAGCTAGTTGAACATTAGATTAGCTGAAGCTGATCTAGCATTTAATTCAGATACAGATCATGGCCTTTCCCACTACATATATAACCTGTGTTTGTCTGCATGGACCATCATCATCCATCTTCACTAAGACATCCCTACACCGAGCATGTCACGTTCCTACTCTTTCCTTTAGGCCTTTGGGTCTGTGGAGAACTTTAAGGAGACTGATAGTAGGCTCCCACCTGGAATTTATTGCACATTCACTAAGAGGCTGAATGAATGATAACAACCCATCTCTCCTGAGTGGCCAATGTAGGGGAGATACAAACCAAAATTTTCCTAAGTTACCATCGATTTGGGGTGACAATTTTTGGATAACTCTCTCTATTGGTTTCAGAATAACAGCCGTGTTAGTCTGTATTTGCAAAAAGAAAAGGAGGACTTGTGGCACCTTAGAGACTAACCAATTTATTTGAGCATAAGCTTTCGTGAGCTACAGCTCACTTCATCGGATGCATACTGTGGAAACTGCAGAAGACATTATATACACAGAGACCATGAAACAATACTTCCTCCCACCCCACTCTCCTGCTGGTAATAGCTTATCCAAAGTGACCACTCTCCCTACAATGTGCATGATAATCAAGGTGGGCCATTTCCAGCACAAATCCAGGTTTTCTCACCTCCCCACCCCCATACACACACAAACTCACTCTCCTGCTGGTAATAGCTCATCCATAGTGAGTTGGGGGGCGGGGGCGGAGGGTGAGAAAACCTGGATTTGTGCTGGAAATGGCCCAACTTGATTATCATACACATTGTAAGGAGAGTGATCACTTAAGCTATTACCAGCAGGAGAGTGGGGTGGGAGGAGGTATTGTTTCATGGTCTCTGTGTATATAATGTCTTCTGCAGTTTCCACAGTATGCATCTGATGAAGTGAGCTGTAGCTCACGAAAGCTTATGCTCAAATAAACTGGTTAGTCTCTAAGGTGCCACAAGTACTCCTTTTCTCTCTATTGGGCATCCCAAATCAGTGATCACTTTGGAAGATTTTGACCATGAACAGTGCTGATACTATTCTCCTCCCCCGCCCCCCAATCTGTTTAGTTTTTTGAATTAAATACAAGAATGGAAAGATTCACTGGCTCTCAAGGATCCATGACTAACCTGGTCCTATAGCTGTACCTGAAAAAGGCAGGAAGGGATTAGCTGGTCATTCACAAGCTGCAGTACTGACAAATTGTGAATGCTCCTGCAAGGAGATATTTTTTAAAACTCCTTTACTCTCAGTCAGAATGATCTATTGAGCATGAAAATTGACAATTCTAGAAATTTTGAGCTGACAAGTAAAGACCACTTAATCCAATAAGACTTGTCCCTAGTAAAATAGGATCCTACTATTCCTAAGTATAGAATCCACTGAATCTTTAATGACTTCAGTGTCAAACACCATGCTGGCCAGAACAGAGATTTAAAGTAATATAAGCATATGCAAGATCTTTTGCAATCTATGCAGCATATTCCTAGCTGCTATTCTTAACTTTGAAATGCAGTGTTGTCATTAAATAATGCAAATAATTAGCTTTTTCATTCATACGCCACATTGCACTAATTTGATTTCAAAATTCACACATACACAAATCTGCATGGAGCACGTTCTTCATTTCTTGCTAGAAATTCTGATCTTTGGTCTCTGCTGTACAATGATCCCACGTAGGCCTGTCTACCACATGAATGATTAAGATCTATCTGGGTTTGTTCCTTTGTGCCCCAGGTAGAATTATTATTTCACATACTTATGATTCAGAAAAGATGTTACCAGAATCATTTTTTAATTTTTCTCATTCCCTTACATATCCTGGTCATTTTACCTATACAGATTAAAGGAGATGTGGCCAGGGTGCGGCGGGAAGAAAGAAAGAACTTAGTGGAAACTAACAAATTTTTAGAAATTTTTGTTATTCCCTCAATCTTCTATTTTTATACTACTAGGATTTTTTTTTATTACTGTCTTCCAGAGTCATAAAAATTAAGTAATAATATTAAATTTGTTTCTTTCATAAAAAGGTAAAGTAACCAACATTCACTGGGCCACAGGGGCATGCACAGGAATAAAAATTTGGCTGCTTTTGGAGGGGCACTATCTGGGGCCCCCGGCGGCCGGAAAAGCTGGCTCTCCCGGCCGCAACCCCAGGACAAGTGGAACTGGCTCCCCCCGCCCCCCAACAGCCAGTGGAGCTTGCTCTCCCCAGGCAGCTGGACCGCTGGGTCTTTTCCTGCGGCCCCAGAGCTGGAGGAGCTTGCTCTCCCCTCCCCGTCCCCAGAGGAGTTCTGTGCTCCCTCCGATTGGCGGGGGGGATGTGCCCCTGCTTGCCCCCCTTGTGCAAGCCTCTGGGGGCCCACATCTCTACTTTATGTTATTTAATATTTGTCAGACACTGACTGTGTGTGCTCTGTAGAACACAAAGATAAGGACAGTTCCTGCCCCAAGGAGCTTACATTTTAGAATAATTCAACAAAAACCATCTCCATGAAGCTGCAAAATCAAACAGCTATTAAAATCCATTCAAGAGATTTCAGTTGATATTTATATAAGCAAACAGCAAGATTAAATTAATTGGCCAAGTGGGAATAGTGAGCAGATATACAATGGATTTAATTACAAGCGCTTTAATGAAATCCAAATCTATCAACAAACAGGCTCATCATCTGAGATGGTGTCTAAACTCTAGTAATCCATCTAAATCATACTAAGTGTTACATGGTCATTATCTTCCATTTTCATTACCTCTTAGAACTCTCTAAAGAGAGTTCTAAATGCCCACGAACTGTTTGTTTCTCAACTGATTAGAAAAATTTTGTAAAATAAGATATTTCAGAGCGATTCAAGAACAAATTTTAGGAGGTCTCTGTTTTAATTTTTTTTTCAATTAAACACCATGGACTAAGTTCTCCTCTCACAATGGTGTAAATCAGGAGTAACTAGGCTGAGGTCAGTAGAGTTGTAATGGTGTAAAACCAGCACAAGTGAAACTAAAAGCAGGTTTCATAGGGTTTTGTCTACATAGTACACGCAGTGAGGCTAGCAGACTTGGGCTAGCGGGCTCATGCTAGCGCTCTAAAAATAGCTGTTGCAAGCCCAAGCCATAACAGCGCTACCAGCAGCCCTGCTAGTCTGAGTCTGTTGGCCTGGGTCTGGGAGGCTCGCTTCTGTGGGCTGTATAGATACACGCAGATTTCCCCTACTCCCATCCCCCAATATACCTTTTACACGGAACCTAGTTGGCTTTTAGTCATTTATACCAGGGCGAGTTGAATGCAGAGTGGGCGTAAAACACTATCAGATCAGCATGGTAGCCTTTTATGCCCATAATGCAGAATCAGATTAAGACATGGTCCTAGAAACACTCCTAGGAAGGAATCGTTCCTAACAGAGAGGTTAAGGTTTCCATACCACTCTCCTCCTCCAGCACTATCTATCACACCTCAGAGAGTCTGTTTCTAAGTTTCTTATTGATAGAAGTATGGCAGTTCACTGAATAAAGGCAAAGGACATGATGCTGAGCTCAGTTACTCCAGTGTGAATCCAGAGTAGCTCCATTGACTTCAGTAGGGTTACTCTGGATTCACACTTGTGCAATGAAAATTGGAATATATTGCAAAGTGTATATTACTAATAGCAGTAATTTTCTCTGGAGAAAACGTTCTTAGAGTAAAAAACAGGTAGAAGAGAGCAGTTAATATATATATATATAAAATTAAAAGTGTATTTCTGTTGACTCAATAGACCACATTCTGGTTTCAGTCCCAGTAGTGTAAATCTGGAGTAACTCCACTGATGCCAGTGGATTTACATTGGTGTAAGTGAGATCAGACACAGGACCAATACTTGTATGCATTATGGGTGAAAATCAATTGGGAGCTCAAGGATGCTTCAAGCCCTCCACACCACTGAGGCCTTGGAAGTCATGGGTGTATCAACCACACAGGGAAAACTCTAGACTGGGGTAGTTAATGGGCGGACTGTGGGCCAAATCTGGACTGCCAGATGCTTTTGAATGGACTGCGAAATTTTATTTACCTATGATCATTATTTTTGTTGTGGTCTAAAAAAAGTGTCTCTGGAGTCTGGACCTTGACCGTTACTTGACCAAGAAATTTGGACCTTGACAAAAAATTGACTATCCCTGCTCTAGACTCCATGGAGGAGGGCTTTGTGCCAGGTTGAAAACAGGCCAGCACATAGCAGAGAGCAGATTGGGAGGCAAGCCATTTGAAGGCAGTAGGGTCTCTATATGGATGCTGTGGCCTTCCCCACATAAGAACAGATGAAGGGGAGAGATAAAGAAATAAACAGTTTGTAATGAAGAAGGGTGATTTTTCCAGCAGTAAATCATGGGATGTTCCCTCGGTGCAAACAAAGCAATTTACACTGGATGAAAGGAATTTAGCATCTGCAGGAACTATTTTTGTGTTAAGAGCTAAAGCAGGGCAAATAGCAAGGGAGATGTACCCTGGACTAGGAAGCTTGTTAAAAAGAGCAAGATTCAAGGATGCTAAATTCACAGACTTCATAGATCACAGCCTTAAAACTTCCATAGTCTTGTCTTTTCCCAAGGGCACACTTTCAAGCGTTCTCCCCAGAAACAACGCTCCTATTTCTGATCTCCTTGTTTTCAGAAAGTACAATGGCAATATACATAAGCAGTATTGTGTATAAACTCAGTTTAATTGAAAAAAAAATCTGTAAATCACGTTTTTTTCAGGAAAGAGAAAACACAAAATGAGTCACAGCCTGATTAATCTACTATAGTGTATATTATTTGTTGGAAGGTCTTCTGTTTTCACAGTAAAGATTCTTCCAGAGTGTTATGGATCATTATTTCTCTCTTCCCATTTCACAGTCCAATCTAACAATGACTCTTTCCCACTGGTCACAAAAAATCTAAACAATGCCACCTATCCAATGGCCAACTGTTCCTGCTGCCTACAGCTAAACTAACAAAGGTTATTTTCCAAGCTCTTCCACAAATTGTGTTTATGAGACCATGGACAAATCAGTTCCCTTCTCCTTGCACGTTTCCCACATGTGTAAAATGGAAATAATAATATTCACGTAATTCACAGGTGTGAAGCAATATGCTTGAAGTTCTTTGGCAGGAAGGTGCTATAGTATATACAACAGTTGTAGTAAGAGATTATTTTATGCCTTGCACTTCCAATGATGTCTGTGTTTATTTTTTCCACTCAAATGTTAGACAGTCTAATCAAGAAAAGGTCTTGGGGCCATACTCTCTACTCGTGCAAGCACATGCAATTTCACTGGTGTTGTGTTTCCTTGTACTAGCAGCAAATAGGGCCTTTGGCTTTTCATGGTACCATCTAAAGGGTACTCAGTGGAGTAGAAGACATTACTGCACACAAAGTGGCGCTGCAAGTAATGGTGTTCAGACAGAGACAAAATAATAGCAAGCATTTAAACAGATACTCCACACTAAATCTGATAAAAATTGTCCTGAAATAAATTAACGATATCTTAATATTTGCTGTTTCCCACAACACAAACCTAAGCAAAGATTTAGCCAAACCAAGCCATCATATACTTTTTATTCCCTTTTACCAATCTAATATATACCAGTGCTAGGACAACACATTATTATTTATTGTACAGTAGTGCCAAGAGGCCCCAGAGATAAGCACCTCATTATGCTAGGCACTATGGACAGACAGACAGTTCCTGCCCCCGAAGAGTTTATATCTAAGTAGACAAGGCAGACTAAGGGTAGGAAGGGAAATGGACAAATAGACTTGAAGTGACTCCCCAAGGTCACATAACCAGTAAGTGTCAGAGCTGGGGATACATGCCACGTGTCCATCTCAGCCCATTCCATCTACAAATTTCTGTCTCATGATTCCTTTCACAGAAATGCTGGTTCAATCTCAGTCATCAGGCCAGGCGTCCATCTCTCCTACTTTTATTTCAGCATGAACTGAAACTGATGACCTGGTCTAAAGCAATCCTTCCATATGCTCTAAAGTGCAATACAGCACTCAGGAGATAATCAGTGGCGGCTAACATTGCTTCAAGGCATTTAGGATTATGAGGCTGAAGGCACCTATGATAGCTGACTAGGTCACATAGTAATGAAATAGGCAACAAAAGAGGTCATTTAAAGGTATTTTTCCTGCCAGTTATTTTTCTCCAGAACCCTCATTTATCGTGAAACAATCTAATCTGCTGATTTAGCACCTAAATCTACCCCAAAAATGGCCAAATTTAGCACATACTGTGCATGATGCTTTCAAAACTCCTCAGTGACATTTGGAGGTAAAAAGTCCTCATGTTGAAAAGTTCTCTAGAAACCTGATTAATTTCAGCTGGCGACATTGTTTGGCCAACAGGACAAAAGAGGGGTTTGCTTTAATTCCTTCAGAGCTAAAAATCCTCCAGTTCTAGGGCTTGATTAAGCTCCACTGAAGTGAATGAGAATCTTCTTGTTGACTTCAATGGGAGCTTGATCAGGATCTTAAACAATCACTGCTGAGGAATACACACTCCTCTTTATCCATGTGTGTAATGCCTATTAATATCTCTGCAGTGATGTGCCTGCATGGAGAGAAGTATATATCCTTTTTTAAACTAAGGTGTGTCCCCCTCCTCCCCCGACACACTTCAAAAAGATCATGTGAAGTCCACAGAGTATTAAGAAAATTGACTTAAGTATGTAATCAGATCCACACCAGATCAAATAAGAGTTTCACTAGATCAGAGATACGGAGGGGCCTGGGTTGTTACCAAGACAGAACTATCTTTATTAAATGCCTGCATTGTGATGACTAAGGAAATACATATGAATAAAACATACAGAGTCAGATTGCACCTTGCCTTGTCCGTGTGCATAAGTCGGCTGAGGAGTGTAGAGAGTCCTCCCATCTGGAAACACTGTCGGTGATAGACTCCCAGAAGTAGCCCAGGGGAAAAGCTGAGCACTAGTGGGGGCCTGAGCTGCCTCCTCTTTAAATTGATCAGTGGAGCCACTGTCATGCTCCCCCTACATTCCCAAAGGCATTGTACCTAAGGCACAGTGCTAATGCTAGCGTCTGCAGGGGTGGTGGACTTCCAGACCACCACTGTACCAACCAGTGACTTTACAGCCATGATCTGGCACACATGGGGGGACCTGAAAGGAAAAACATCAAGGGATCAATATGTTAACCATGGTACTATCAAAATGGGACTATTACCAGAAGTCGTTCATTTCTTTGTCCTCCACAAGCTAACAACTGTGAGAAAACACTGGTACCTAAAACTGACTAATATTTAACTTTACAACTAAGGGTTTCCTCAGTTAAACCTGTTTAATCCTAGTGAAAGGGTGTAACTGAGATCAGAATATCACCCTAAATCCTTTAAATAAGGATTGCACATACAAAGCTTGGGCCAAATTCTGCACTGACCTATATCTTGGGCAACTAATTGAAATCAGTGGAACAGCAAAGTGTGTGTACAAAGGTCCACAATTCAGCCCTTTATATTTTGTTTCAATTTGTCGTAGTTACAATTACACATCTCAGGCCAAATTCTGCCTTCGTTTATACCACTGCAACCCCACTGCAGTCAATGGGCAGTATCTACTCTCTATTATTTTCTTTATTGGCTCTCTTACTAGCCACAAACTTTGAAGGCAAATTCAGCGAATTCTTTTTTATATATAAAATAAAACTTTCATTTTTAAATCTCACACATTCAAAATGGAGCCATTCTAATGTAAAAGAAGAAGAATCCTTTGATTTAAACATTATTTAACCTTTCATTTGCAAGCACACCATTTCCTGCACTACCTGTAGAGCAGAGGTGGGCAAACTACAGCCCGCGGGACCCTCCTGCCCGGCCCGTGAGCTCCTGGCCCGGGAGGCTACCCCCTGGCCCCTCCCCCCACAGCCTCACCTCGCCGCCGGTGCAACACTCTGGGCGGCGGGGCTGTGAGCTCCTGGGGCAGTGCAGCTGCAGAGCCCGGCCTGACCTGGTGCTCTGTGCTGCATGGTGGCGGCGGCGGCAGCATGGCCTGCCTCCAGCTGGGCAGCGCAGCTATAGCACCGCGGAGCACGGTAAGGGGGCATGGAGCAGGGGGAGTTGGATAGAGGGCAGGGGAGTTCGGGGTGGTGGTCAGAGGACAGGGGTGTGGACAGGGGTCAGGGTGGGAACAAGGGGGTTGAATTGGGGCAGGGGTCCCGGGGGGCAGTCAGGAAGGGGGGCGGGTTGGATGTGGCAGCAGGGGGCAGTCAGGGGACAGGGAGAAGGGGGGGTTGGATAGGGCAGGGGTCCCGGGGGGGGGGCAGTCAGGGAACAGGGGGGGTTGGATGGGGCAGGAGTCCCGGGGGCAGATAGGAGGTGGAGGCTGGGCCATGACCCCCTCCCCTAACCGGCCCTCCATACAATTTCCGAAACCCGAGCAGCCCTCAGACCAAAAAGTTTGCCCACCCCTGCTGTAGAGTCTTTAAGGGACATTTTTAAGACTATAAACTGGACTAGAGACTTTTTTTATGCTTATGAAAATGAAGTCTCAGCTACATTAAAGGACTTGAATGATGGAAACTGGAATCCTCTCCCTTTCTGAGGCACAGTTACAGATGTTCATGCTGAGATTTCCTAGTGACCTTAAGCATGACCGGCTTAACCCCCTCAAAGGTTACTGGTCATTACCCTCTATTCTTTGTGTATCCTTGGAGCTCTCCTGAGTACAACCAATTACATAAGGTGGTTGTGAAAGGTGAAGCATGGTCTCATTCCCCCTCAGAACAGATTGCTGCATTTAAAATGGCTTCATTAGCTGGGAGTGGTGCTTCTTCACCCCTGGCCACATGAAACCCCCTCCTTGCTCTTCAGGAAATACACCCGGGGCTGGTCCAAAGTTCAGAAGCAGCTGGACAATTGGCCTTCTTCATTCATGCCTTTCGTATTGTAGAGGCAGCTCTACCTGACATAGTGAATTAGACCTATTCAGGTTAAGGGTCAGACGAGGGATGTGTGGAAGGAAATATGTTCCTCTCACTCCATACTAAAGAGAAATTCCATTTACCCTGAGACCACACCAGATCCATTCCTTATTACCTCAGCTGTTCTCACATTTGGGATGACAAGATGCTAAGGGCCTGATCTTGACTTCATTTGCATCTGGTTTACATTGGTGTTAATATCATTGTCTGCTGTACAATTTACTCTGGATTTACACTAGTGTAAGTGAGAGGAGAATCTGGTCCTAAATATATTTTTATCTGATAAAGAAACAAAAAGTTTCTTGATATACAGAAGATGAGGTCTCTATCAGCCTTTCACTTTTGTTTTAATAGAAAATATAGTGCTGCCTACTACAAAGGAACAATGGGCCAAATTCTCTTCACTTCAATCCATTGATTTGAAAAGGAGTTATCCCAGCATGGAATTTGATACCACATTTCAAAAGGCCATTTCAAGAACACTTTATAAGAAAAGAAAATAATGTTTTACATGCTAGCTCTGTGGAATCACATTTCACAACTGTATCAGCCATTAGTAACTTCCTCCTTACCTCCCACAAGCATATCATCCAAGCAAACAGCTTCATTACTATTATTTCATTTTGTCTGTATGGGAATATGATTCTTCACCTATAAAAGCTTACATCTTTGGGACCAAAAGCTCCCCTGTATTCACACCCTACGAACCACTGTAATAAGCTAATATGCCTTGTGAGGTATCATTGGAACACTAATAACTCACTGGTCAATAATATCCTGGTGAAATATATTTATCAACATTACATCTAAAGTTATGAATTCCCCCTGCATGATGCTATTAGCATATGTTCAAACCCAGACAGTCCTGCCTAGGCAAAAGTTTTTAAACAGGCTTATCCTGTTTACCTCAATTTACATAAAAGTAGCAAACAGGGCCAGCAAGACAACAGGGAGAGGTGATGGCAGGAAACAGAGTAATTTGCATTTTAGCAAACACAAGTACAGGAAGAAAGGGCACGGAGCTTCCTTCACCACCAGATTCCATGTCACCTTCCCCACTGTTTGGATAAACTTTGCTTTGAGGGGTAACCTTCAGCAGAATCCATTTCAAAGGTTCACTGGACCACAAAAAATGGGGGCAGAAAACTCCATGTTCTCTTTCATCTAAGAAGACAAAGGCATCAGCACTTTGGGCCTCTGGGAGAGATTCTGACCTTCCATCAGTCACCATCTTGCTCGAAGACGCTGGTGAGAAGGCCATCTTAAACAGAGCTTTGAACCAAAACTTTGCTAGATTAAGCTTTAGACTTTTAGGTGTGTTTTCACTTTTATTTGCTTGCAACCATTTCTAACTTTCTCTCTCGTACCTGAATTTTCACTTAAAGTCCTATCTGATTTTGTTGATAAACTTACTTTGTTTGTAATCTAAACCAACCCAGTTCTGTGTGCTTAACTGTTTGGTAACTCCAATTAAAGTAACAAACTGTTAAATACTGACACTTTACAGGGACATCGGAATTTAATATCTGAACTGTCCAGGAGAGGGCTGGACATTCCTGCAAGTAGTAACCAAAGCTGGTGGAAGCCACAGCATGAACTGGTGTGTGTGGCTGGCAAGCTGATGGGGTCAGAGGTGCAGCTATACACAGACATTCAGGGTATGACCTGCATGCTGGAAGGCTGTTTGTGAGCAGCCCAGGTTGGGAGCTCGCTTAGCAAAACACTAAGAGACACCCAGAGTTACAAGGCAGAGGGTTACACAGTCCCTCCCTTGTCTGGGTTGCACCCCAGAACATGACAATCTGCTCTTTAAAAAAATCACAGTTCAGATGGGGTCCTTCTATCAAAATTATAATAAGTTTATTAGCATCTCCTGACCCCTGAATCCTAACCTCAGGGTTCATTTTTACACAGAAGTGGATAACAAAACCATCTCAATCACAGAAACAATGCATTAATTTGTGTCCTATTGGAGAGGTACCTTTGGGACTTTCCAGGAAGGTCGCTAATAATTTTCATCTCTTAGTCTCTCACCATCCTTTCCTTTTATCTTTTCAGGCATCAGTAACAATGAGTTCCCCTTTGGTTCCTCCATTCATAGTCTTGGGAAAAAACAAAATGCTGAGAGCTTTGGCCATAACATTTTGTCTGGCAGGAAGACACACTGCTGCAATTCTTAAGAGATGATTTACACGCCAGCTCCATAAGCTTATTACTTTGGTGCAGAGGGAAGGGGAATCTCACTTCTCCCGGCTGATTGATATAGAACATGCAGGCCATGCTGCCCGTCATGATTCTGATAGCCCTGTACCTGATGAGATGAAAAACACAAAGGCAGGAATTTCTGACTCCTCTGAGCTTCAACAGGTTGATATGGAGGGTGGTTTATTGGGGTGACCATCTGCCCCATACTGTGAGATCATCAAGGTGTGCCCCCCATCCTAACAGAGATGCATCCATTGTTACAGTTACTGTTGGCATCAGTTGGAAGATGGGAACCCCTCATCCCTACATTGTGATGACCCTTCTACCACTCTAGGGAGTGCTTCCCCAGCTGGGGAACAGACACCTGCTTGTGTAGACTGTCTGGCAAGTAAACTGATCTGAGCCACCCCTGGAAAAACACAGAGTCACAAAGATGCAAGCTGCCATGGGACTGAGAAGTTGAAGACAGTTTCTGACTGAAGTCTGGGGGCTCCCTGGAATAGTTCTGACAAGTTTTGATAGTGTCATGGATCTGTCCATGGGAAGGAAGGCCATGGATGCCAAGGAATCCAGGGTTGCCCCTATAAATTGTACATTCTGAATGGCAGCCAGTGTGGATATTTCCACATTCAGCTGAAGACCTAAGTCCAAGAATAGAGAAAGCACTTTCCTTGAGTGGATGACACCTCTTGGTATGATAGACCCTTGAGTAGCCAAATCGTCGAGGTACAGGAATACTATGGTCACCTGATGACACAGGTAGGCAGCCAGCACCCATAGAACCCATGGAAAAAACCCTTGGAGTCAAGGAGAGACTGAACGAGAGCATCCAATGCTGATCCTGGCCTATGATGAAATACAGGAACCTTTTATGAGACAGATGTGTTGTTATATTGAAGTACACATCTTGAAGATTAAGGGCAAAAACCAATCCCCTGAACTGAGGCCTCATTAATTTGTTTAGGAGTCTTAGATCTAAGATTGATCTCCACCCTCCATTTTTTTTGGTACAAGGAAATATAAAGAAAAGCTCCTTCCCCCTGTACTGAACAGGGCCCAGTTCTATCTCTCCTAAACGAAGAAGGGAGTTTATTTCCTGTCTTAGCAAGAACTTATGAGAGGGGTCCCAAAGAGCAACGGGAAGGGGAATGAGGAATAGAGAAGGAAATAAATTGGATGGTGTAGCCTGATATTACTTCCATCACTCATTCGTTCGAGATGATACGTTCCCATGCTCGTTGGAAATGGGAAAATCAGTCTTTTTTAATTGGCCCTCTTAAGTACGGGCATTACTGTAGCTGGGGTTTACCAAATTGCTTTTGAAGGTCCCAGCAGAGTCTCATTGATAAGGAGAGCAGCTCTGGATCGTATTGCAGAGTGAGGGATATCCAACAGCTTGTGTTGGGACTCTCTGACCTCCTCAAGAGGTATCTGTAAGGAGTCTGCCACCTGCTTACTGGGATCTTGGAGCTGCCAAAATTCATTGGCCATAGACAGAGGAGGAGGCAGTATTACTGCTTCATCTGGCAAAGTGGGTGAGATAGTGGCATGAGGGGTGGTTTCTTTATCTGCCCTAGTCTCTTGGTCTTCACATGCTTCCTCCTGTTGCTGGGGAGGAGAAACTTGAGTCTCCCTATCATCCCAGTGGGAGAGGGTGATAGCCCTGGAGATCTCCCAGCGATAAGTTGCTCAGGGGTCCCAGTATGGGCATTGAGGGCCATATGGTAGCATCCAGGGTTGCTCCCACCGGGAATGATGAGGTCCCCAAACATCTTCCCTGCTTCTTCAAGAAAAGAGTCGTTATATGGGTATTGGGGGAACCCTGAACAGAGACTGATGATACTGAAAGGAGATCATCATTGTCCTCTTTTTCCTCCAATGGCGGAGCTCCAACTGAAAAGGGAGGTGATGGCACCAGGGAATGTATACAGTTGCAGAGACCCAGCTGTTCTCAGTACCAAGAGGCATTCAGTACCCACCAGCAATGGAGACTCTGGTACAGCAGTCACTGAAAAGTCCTTTGGGTATTCTACAGCATCAAGAGGTGTTGTGGTACCAACAGACCGCTATGCTTGTCCTTGCTGGACAGTACCGATGGTCTGGAGTGCTGTGCAGATGGCACTGACGTGGCTGGAGGCTTACACAGTACCAAAGAACCTGATAAGGGTACCAGGAGAGGAGTTAAGCCCAAGGGTACCAATCTGTGCTTGCTTTGACCATCTCCACTAGACTGTACTGGAGCCTGCTCAGAGCCATGTTTGGACTTAGAGCTGTGGGACTTTCCTGCTTCACCGTACTGGAAGAGCTCTTTGCCTCTACAGAACTGAGCCTTGGGGGATGACATCTCAGGCTGTTGAGAACAAGGTCTTTTTGAGGTAGGATTCTTGGGAAGGGAATTAGAGCGCCTCCTCTTAGAATGTTTTGACAAGGTCTCTGAGATTTCCCCCTTCTGGGGCAATGTTGTGCCGAGGTTGAAGGGGCACTAGAGAGCCTCGGGCACTGATGTGGAGGGAGTTCTCCTAACCTGGCTCCAGAGCAGGGTAAAGAGGGCACTCCATCACCCATAGCTGACTTTTTCTCAAACCAGAACTACTAGCTACTCTACTAACAACTAACTAAGCTAACTAAATTAAGAAAAAAAATAAAGCTCAGCAATAGCCGAGGTACACACACAGCAGACATGCTAAACTCTGTCTCAGGCTGAGGTGGTTGAGAAGGAACTGAGGGCGGTTCACTCATGCAGCCTCAGAGAGCCTCAGTGCGGGGCACCTCCCGGACATCATCAGCACACGCACTGGCCGAATGTACACTGCTAAGGAAAATCATGCGCACCTGAAGTGGAGCACCCATAGGGTGATTACTCAGAGAAGAAACACAGATTTTTCCATTGATTTAAGGGTAAATTAGCTATCTGGGGGATGGGGATAAGCTGCAAAGTTCAGATTCCTAACACCTCCAAAGTTTAGGAGTGTTCAATTCCAGGGCTTTGGTTGTGGTTCATCTCCATTATTTGGCTGTCCAACATACCCTTTAAACTGTAAGGCCCCAGTTCAGCAAAGTATTTAAACATCGTGTGCTTTATAGGGAGGGATTTAAGCAAATGCTTAATGTTAAGTACGTGCTTAAATGCTTTGCTGAATTGGAGCCAAATTGTATTCTATACGTTGAAGTCTCTGAAAACAATGCCTGGTAAATGATGTTTTCAGCGACATTAGGTTCTGGTAATCAACATACTGACAGGAGATACAGTAAGTCAGTTATTTATGAGGTACTTACAGTCGAGTCAGGCATATTGGGTCTCACTCCCTACCAGAACTCTAGCTAATTTTTCCTTCCCATTCCTCCCACTTCCTCCAACTGATACTTTTACCCAACTATAGCAGGTAATCAGTGCAGGGACATTGTCACTATTATTCCATGAGAGACTCATATCTGGACAAGCTTCCTAAGCCATGGAGCAGGGGAGGAAATCAAGACTCCAAATCCTCACTAATTGTGGTTTCATGGCTTTCACTAAATTACAGGATTATCTCACTCCTCTCAGAGCTCATAGATTTCTTTCTCACATCACAGCTGAGTCATGGGGCTCTCATACTCCTAGGATAAGCCTCCTTAGCTCTTTTCAAACCATGGGATACCCTTTACCTCTCACTTCCCTTGGTCAGTGTAATATCATGAAGGAAAGAGTAATGATTCTAGGGGTCATTAAGCCATGCAGAAAAATGCCATGTGACATCAAATCACGCCAGAGTAATTGTAAAAAAAAATTACAATTAGCATGGAATTCTGAACTTTGCCATCCTGATGGGATGAGTCAGGATACAATGAGAGCATTATTTTGAAAAAAAATTCAGATATAATTAGCCAGTTACGGTAATACACAAGCTTGAGTGATCATTTCATGGAAAGAAGGTCAGCTGATGACTTATAACCCCACTAACGTCACTATGTATCTAATTATCAGTGATTTGACGCAAAAAGGACATTAGTCTATTCACAGGAAAGATGTTTTATATATATATATGTACACACACATATATAAAAGTGTGGAGGGTGGGGATGGCAGGAGCTAGGATTAGAGTTGGAAATTTTGTTTCAATGCTAATCAGCTTGTTCTTCTAGGTCCACCAAGGGACAGTTTGCCAGTTTGTGAAATCAAATTGCTGGTTTGTGTGTTCTATACTGGGATCATTGTCCAAAGATTTTCGTTAGTTTGTTAGCATCCAAAGCACAAACTGAACACCACACACACACAGAGGATATTTGCCTACTGCCTTATGCGCCCAAGCAAGGTTCCCTGCCTGATAGAGCAGAGTCAGAGCTCATGAGAGAGAGGAGCCACTCTTCCTCTGTGCAGCCACTACTCCGCCATGCAAGCAGACGGACTCAGGAGACCTGAATTCTATTCCCAGTCATGCTGTGTGACTACCGACAAGTCACTTAACCTCCCTGTGCCTGTTTCCCCTCCCACCTTTTGTCTCTCATCTGCCCCATGCTCTTTGGGGCAGGGATTGTCTCTTGCTCTGGGTTTATACAGTACCTAGTATAATAGAGCCTCTAAGTGTTACTGTAATACAAATAAGAATAAAGGGCCAGATAATCTGGTGTTGTATTACTGATGGACTTTGGCCATACAGCCAACGTACTGGAATCCTCAGTGGAAGGGCACACAGCTGGGGTAACAGGCTTCTAGGCTATCACCTTCCCTGCTGCTGGTGCAGAGGCCACACTCAGGACACCCCTATCCTATCTCCAGCATAGTACTTTGCTAATCCTTCTGTAAGAACAGCAATACCCTGAGAAGTGTGTCACAGGGTGTGGTAGGCACTTCTAGCTTTTCCTTTGCTTGCTATATTCATGCTTTGACAAAGCAGCGCTACATCTGTAAGACTGCGTGTAATATGATAGTTACACTAAACACCCGTTAATCTGCAAATTGAATCAAAAGTATGATTTAGGTACCTCCTGTTATAGGCTTTAGAAACAATTAAATTAGCCTAGCTCTGTCATAATGATTATTAACACTTCAGCCTTTTCCTGCTGTATGTGTTTATCAGCAGCAGCAAGTGAAAGGAAAGAAATTAGAGAGCAGAGACTTGAAAGAGCAGGAATCAAATCCCCAGATCTGAATACCCCACACACAGTGTTTTGATCCAGGCTTGAACTTTATATCTTATGCCAAACTCTAATCATTACCAATTTCTTGCAAAAAGCCTGTGCCTGAAAGAGTTAGTGTGTTACAAGGCAGCCGTGACCAAAATCAACCCCAAACAAACCATTCATCACTGCACAGCTCCAGAACTAACTTGTACTTTCATCAAGAACAGTACAGTTATAAACACACATCATAGATAAAGAGGAAACACAAAGTATGTACTGTAAGCTTTCATGAATCGTACACAAACAAAGCCTTTGATAGCTCTCTGAATACACACTATATCATTACGCCCCGGGCTAGCAGGCTCTCTGCAGTCTAGGTTCTTGGTTTCTAAAGGGATGCTTTTTACTGGACTAAGAGAAAGGGACACATCCCCCCCTCCCCATCCCCCCACGTTCAAATCTCTCCACTGGTTTTCTGTCCCTTTCCAGGTCAAGTCCAAGCTCCATGTCCCCAGTCTGAAGGAACTGAACACGTGGTGCTCACGCTGCCCACACCGGTCCTCATCTCCTACTACAACCCTGTGCTTGTGTCTCTGCCTTTTTCTCACTGCCCACACCCCATGCCTGGAATAGCTTTCCTTCTCCATTACAAGATGCCACTTCACGCTCCTTTAAACTTCTCCAATCCTTGTGGCTTGTCTTTCTCACTAACCCTCCCTCTCTGACACACACTGCTCACTCAGTAACTACCAAATTCTTTTTTTAAAATAATCTAGAACAGTACAATACATGTGCCAATCTAAATAATGTAATCCAGGTTCTAGGACCCTGCATAAAGATGGAGAGTTCTTCTGCTGACTCAAGATGGCAACCAGACAAGAAGGGGCCCTATTAGATCCAGCTCAGGATATAAAAGCTTTAAGAACTCTCTTCAAAGCTGAGAGCAGCACTAGAAACCACCACGTTCAAGAGTAAACTCTGTCAGGCCTCTTACATTGGTTGTTGTTGAAGTTAATGTTAAAGGAAACCCAGGAAAGGGGTTTGTTTGGCCCCTACTCAGTCTGTTAGGAGAAGGGCAGATACAACCAGCTTACATGCCTTTCCCCCATTCCCTTTTCTTTACGTTTGACTTGGATTGTCAAGTCTTTGGAGGCGAGACCTTGTCTTGTGTCTGCCTAAAGTTATTGCAGTTGTAAAGTCATAGCAATGTAATAATGCACTAATAAATAATAAATACACCAGTGCCAATTACTTCCAAGGTTTAGATTGGACAAATGCTTGGTGGTGGAGTGGTGAAACAGTTGGTTAGTAGCTTTTCACCTATGGAGACTTTAGTTGAGGGTTTGGCCTAGCTTTTAAGTGGTTTCATTTTAGGGTTAATTTGTGTAGCACACCAACTGAGCACGAGGCGTGGCCTGCTCAAGAGGCTCAGATTTGGAACAGCAAGGGATGTTGCAGGTCAGAACCCAGGAGTGCTGTCAGAGTGACTAGTATGAGGAGAAGCTTGTACAATGCTAATCCACATGATGCCTTTCACACAAATTTTTACAAGGATTAAACCCATCCAGTTTTAGTTTGAATCAAAATATATTTTTCTCCCTCACCTCTCCCGGATAGACGTTTAAATTCTTTGAGAGGGAACGACTCCTCCACCCAAAACTGGGTATCAAAGGGAACTTCGTGGGCGTATGCCCTAAAACTAAAGATGGGCAAGAATTGGGATTTCCATTCTGTGAGAAAATTCCAACATTTTAAAAAAATAATTGATCCAATTTGGAATAAAAAGCTAAATTTAAAAATATCCCACCAAACAACATTTTGATTCAGGGCCATCAAAACATTTCATTTAGATAGTGTTGTCTCAATTCATTTCATTTTGACTTATATAAAAGTCAAAATGAAATTAATCAAAACACTATTGAAATGAAATGTTTCAACTTTTTCCCCACCAATAGTTTGGTTTCTAATAGACATGTTCCCACAACAATGTTTGGATTTTGATGAAACTTTTTTTTAAACTGTTTCATGGAAAAAATTTTGACCAGCTCTACTGAAGACCCAGACATATGGAAGGGTTCACAAGTGGAGATCCAAAAGAGAAAAAGGATTTGGAATCACTGAACTAGGAAGTGTCCCCAACCAAAAACCTTGAGAATAAGGGCACAGGCTCTCATGCTTAAACTAAAAACAGAAGTTCTAATTGCTAATGATTCAGATTTTAGTGGCTTCTTTAATGTGGCCCAACAGTGTCATTTTTACAGATACATTAACTAACAGCTTTACATAGATAATGAATAATGAAGTTTCCATACGGTCGCTGACAATTTAATTGAGACACTTTCTTGATAAAATTGTTGCTCTGCCTCATTTTTATAAAAACACTGGGACTTTGGGATTCTTAACAAAATGAACAGTCATATCCTTACAGCTGTAAAGTTTTCCCACTCGTCGTAAATGATAACATGGCAACCAATGAACAATAGAAATGTACTGATTAGGGTGGTATCCTGTAAGGTGTATCATCATCAACTGGCCAAATCCTGAGGTCCTTGCTCAGGCAAATTCCCTTTGACATCAGCTAGTGTTCCCCTATGTAAGGAATGAGTATAAACTCATATACTAAATGAGTATAAACTATGCAAAGGACCCACACAAAATCTTTACCCCATTTAAGACACAACTAAGCACTTAGGGTGCATACACCTTGTGCTACTCTGCACAGGGGAGAATTTTACCCTGAATGTGAACTTCAGGATCTGGCTCAAATCCAATTTGGATTTGGCCATTATTAGTTTCTTAATTGTATGCATAACACTGAATAGAAGAAACTTGTGGGGAATATAATTTTTGCCCCTGATCAAAACACCCTATTACTGGTTTACTAAGTCGTCACAGAGAAAGAAAAGAAAAAACTGTTCAATGTAAAAATTTGCTCTTTCCTCCCTACCCTCTCCCCTCTCCCGCCACCTTTTTTTTTTTTTTGGTACACAAGTCTCTTGTCTGAAGACTGGAAATTGAACTGAGTCACCAAGTTTTAACCTGGGATTTGGATTCAGCCCACTACAGAATCATGGGTCAGCTGTTAAATAGAGATCCAGAGCTAGAAAAGTCCCAGGGTTTTTGGATCTGGGTTTCTGGTTCTGGCCCATCTCAACTCAAGGCTGCTGGTTTTTAGCCTGTGAGCATACAGTAAGTTATTAAAGTGGGGAGCTTTTGAATTCACACCTATTTTACACACTTTCAGGTGGTAATTTTTGACTTATTCTGTGAAAATAGTGGAAACTCTCTCTCTTCCCCCTCCCCCCACCCTTTACCCACCCCACCCTGCTTCAGAAGCACAGCACTGGGAAATAATCACAGGTAATTTCATTCCCATTGTTCTCAACATGAACAAAGCAGTGCTGTCATTCATTCCCTGTATCCTACACAGGGCTCTGGGTTTAGGCAGAGACTGGAAATGATTTTCCACCAGGAAGGCTGAATAACGCTCTTGGAAGAACTGTAACTAGGATATTTCTTAGTGTGTGAAATTACCTTGAGGGCACAGAATGGCATGGCTTATGAGCCAGGTTTCCCCTTTTTGGAGTGGTGGGCATATTAGTAGGAAAAATAAGGTCAATTTTCAAAGCACTCAACTGTTTCTGGCAGGTTGTCTAGACTATCTGACTAAAGCTAATTTACAATGGGGAGATGCCCACACCAGGAGCCATTAAGTCTAGCCAGTCCCACAGCTCTTGTCCCTGGGCATCAGTTTGACAAAATTATGACACAGGAAGGCACTGAACCGCTGCTGGAAACATAATGCTCTTTATCCCCTGGAGACTTTTGTCTGGTTCTGTTAGCTATTGCATAGTGAGGGTGTTTCATTATTAGGTGCAGGAGAAATATTCAATACAAGGAAATATTCTCAGGCAAGTGGCTAGAGCAATTTTTTTCACTTTACCTTCAAGCCAGGAAAATTAGGTTCATTTTCAGGGTTCTAAATGAGCCAGAAAAACTGATATGGTCTACTAGCACTTTTCCCAGCAGGATATTCTAGCTCTGACCAATTAATATTTTTATTTATATAGATATAAGAAATTGGAGAGACAGATCTAAAGCTGTTCTGATAATCTGAGATCATGTGTAACATAACATATTCAACAGATTTTATCTTTTTTCTGTATACAGAATGTACATAGGCAGAACACAAAATTCTCACATTTATTCACCATTCAGAATTATTCATGAATTTCGTCCCAAAATTATTCTACTGAAGCAAATAACTCAAACAGTCAGAGGCAAATACTCAAACTTTGAAATCCATGCTTTTTGATAATTAAATGACACAGGCTGCCATTTCTGTTCCCTTATGACCATAACTAACCAATACTGAGAGATTTTAATTTTTGAATATGACAACTGAATACAGAATTTAAAATTCACGATTATCAATGACTGGTCCACCAGTGCCCAGATTTGTTAGTCTCCTGGCCTCACTCCAAAGCCCATATTTATTCTCTTTTGCAAGTCTGTCGAGAAGAGGCTGTGCTGAAGTGGACAGATTATCATGCAGTCCTTTTGCATTATGTTGTGATTTCAACTTATTGGATAGCTACGGAAACCACAAGATCGGCATCAATAGCTATATTTTAGACAATGGCGGAGCCAGGGTTT
The DNA here is from genome assembly GCF_965140285.1 of Lepidochelys kempii. Classification (NCBI taxonomy): domain Eukaryota; kingdom Metazoa; phylum Chordata; order Testudines; family Cheloniidae; genus Lepidochelys; species Lepidochelys kempii. Next base: position 142,178,489 of record NC_136382.1, on the reverse strand, counting down.
GCAATCACAGGGTGATGGACTGGAAAGTGAGCCTGCCCCACACGCCCCCTGCAGAGGTGGCTCCTTTCCCAGGAGCTAGGCCCAGCATTGCAACCTAGTACACGGGGTGACAGTTCCATTCAGATTTGCCCCAACCACTTCTCCATCATGACGGAGGAGCAGCTGGACCATATTTGAGTGATTAGCGTTGCAGCCTGGCACATAGGGTTGCAATGCCATTCAGGGTTTGGCCCAGCACCCCTCTGGACAGTTGGGATGCCAGGCCAAATTTCAGAGAGTAGTGTGCACCATGTTGCAAGGCCCAGAGCAGGAAGCTGGGCCCAGTCTATGCCAGGTGAGTGCAGGGCAGGCTCACTCTCTAGCCCCCTGTGAAAATTCATGTCAAACATCTCCTTTCTTTGATTGCACAAATACTTGAAAAGGTGCCACACGTACCCTATTAGCCCTGTCATTGACTTTAGACATTTGAAGAAATAAAATAAAATATTTGAGCTTTCAGGCTTAAAATATGATGGAGTGGCACCAGTCATAGGGCCACCTGTGATTAACCTGGCTGCACCAGACCAGTAATAACCCTGTGGAGCTCTTAAACTCCTGTAATAAAGTTGTACAGTGTGGGCATGAACAGAGGTCCATAAGTATACGGTTGTTGTTCAAGATACTAAAACTCAACCATCCAAATGCTCATAGAAAATGAAGGCAAAAAGTTGTGAACACAGTCAAATTGAAATTACTTTTCCTATTCAAGCAATAATTCACAATTTTTATCCACTCTTTGCTCAGGTCTAGTTTTTTCTTAGATCAAACTGCACAGTCCATGTCACATGCTGACATCTCCAGATGTGATTCAGGAAACTGTAAAGTCACATATATTTTCCAGTTAAAATAATTTTAAATACACTCTTATTTTTTGACCCAGCCCTTTTCTACGTGTGATAAAACTGATGTCTCAACGCTCCTCATTCACTTATTTTTTTCTTACCATAATAGTAACTACTCTCATAGCTGATAAGTATTAAAATAGCAACAGAGGGATTTACCCTGCAAATGCTTATTAGTGAGCACAGGGCCAGATTATCAGACGTATTTAGGTGCCTAAACAGGGAGATAGGCACCTAGTAGAATTTCCAAAAGAGAGGAGTTCGACATCTCATGGGATTTTCAAAACACCCAAGCAGGTTAGGTGCCTAGCTGCATCTTTGGTCACTGTGGAAAATCTGGCTCATAGTGCTTAGTACCGCGCATACTCAAAAGGGAATACCCACATTTTTAAAGCAGAAGTACATTTTTGTAGGATCAGTCCCACAGTGTGAGGCTGGGAAGATGTTAGTAGGATTAAGATTATTAAAGTGTTTAAATAAACATTTTTAAGCCACTTACCTGGTATGGATACAGGGTGACCCCATTTGTTCTTGACAAGGACCAGGTGCCGTCAAGGTACTGATGAGCCTGGATAGCTACAGAGTTCAGGATGTTGCCATTGCTGGGGCTGGTAGCCATCTGTAGGCTGACCTTGGCCTGGTGTCCAGGGGAACCATTTTTCTTCTCCACCCCATTGATGATCCCCAGGCTGTTGGGCTTCCCACTGTGCTTGTTGGTCACAAAGCCTGTGTAATTAGCAGTAGTGTAGGAAGTGGGCATGTATGCCCAGTCTCTGGGCTGCAGGCTGCCCATATGTCGGGAGCCCACTAACGTGGGAATATTGGAGAGGGGTGGGGGTGAGCCTGGTGAGGCATCATACTGTTCGGTGTTGGCAGCCTGCTCCAGCGTTAGCACCATCTGAATGGCCTCCTGCTTCAGCTGGTTCAGGTGGGTGGCACAAACGTCACATCTGTTGTCCCTCTCGTTCCATGCCTTCCGAATGGTGTTGGGAACTTGGAGTTTGTCATGGATCACCGAAGAGAAAGCTGGGTCCTGAAAACCAAGCAGAGAAGAAGGGGGGGAGGGAACATTTAACCAGGATCATTGCAGTGAAACATTTCTGCTGAGGATTGTGCATTTCAAAAGGCAATTTATGAGATAAGCTTAAGGAGCAAACAAAGGCCATTTGATACAGTGAACATATGCCAGCAGCAGAGAAACAAAAATCAGAAACTAGGATGTGTTCAGGAGAAACCTTCCCTTTTACTTCAAATACAGAGAAATGGCAAATGTATTTAAATATTCTTAATTCCATCGCAAGCCTGAGTGCATGGCAGAGAGAATGAATTAACCTGCTCTACCCCATTGCTGGCTTGAATGAAATCTGCTCTCATTTACACAGGTGACATACAGCCTAACTCCATTGAAGTCAACTGGCTGATAAGGTTCACAATCTATCTAGAGGTCAGTATTTGGTCTTTGACAGCTAACAGAGCTGGGTGAAAACGAAGAAAACAGTTTCACAATTGTTTTTTAAACAAAACTCAAAGAATGCAAATCAAGGCAGGCTAGTATGCACATACTGGGAAAGGAGGAGTGGCAAGTATAAGGCATGGAGGGAGGGGTTCATAAGTGGGAGGGTCATATTAATTACGATCTGTCTTTATTATATACTCAAGCATTTTATTTTCTCTGTTTAACTACCGTGAAGAGCTCCTCAGCATGCAGTGATTAATTGATTCATAAATCACGGTGCCTTTTTATGCACAGCAGCAAAAAGAGCAGTTCTAGCAGCAGAAGCCCAAGAGAGTCATATAAACTGATGGGGAAACAACAGGGGGCTGAGATTTGATCAAGCCTCAGGCTGGTCACTTCTATTCAGTGCACAAAGGGGTCAGAGCATCAAAGTGTGTCAGAAGACAAGAGCTGTGTTGTACAGCAGCTCCCTGCTCGTCACACTGCCGTGAAGAATCAGGAAAAAATGGGGAAACACAGTTGTCAAATTTTATTTTCCAGCCCACAGAATGTCCACCATAGCTATGGCTGCATATCGAATAAACTAGCTTATCCATTTCAACTGCAATATAGGAGGTTTTCACCCCCTCATTTACATCCAGGTAATGCAGAAAGGGAATCTGTACGTTCACCACAGTGCTTGAGAAAAGCTCTCTATATAGCAAGATTAAGATCTTGGTCTTATTTCGATTTGCTTGATATGTACCAGGGAAACACCCTGACAGTTCTACCTTCCTCTAGCTAGTGAGACAGAGCTGGTTATTGTTCTTTGAAAGTTAACCACCCCTTAGGCAATTGGGCTGGAACCCAAAGTAATTATATACAGTGCTCAGATCCAGCAGCAGTACAGCATGGAAATTCCTGGACACTATAATAAGTATTCTAAGGAAATAAGGTCATTTCTAAAGTAAGCAAATGTCAGAAAGATATAAATAATATTCAAGTAGCACGGTGGCTTTAAGAGATACTGAGCGTCAATTACTTCAGCTTCATCTCAGTGTTAAAACAAACATTAGATCATTCTGATATAATAAACAGAGTGAGAAAGGAAGATCTCTCCTCTTCCTGAGGAGGAACTAGGAAGATGGGCTCAACTTTGGATTTTTGATCCTTATGTATGGTCTTGCCATTCTGACAAGAGTCCACTGGATAGCTCTGCATTGGTTTCAGGACGCAAAATATAAAAAACATAATATAAAAAAAACAAAAGACATACAGATGCTAGAAAAATGTGTCACTAGGCAAACTAATACCCCAAACATTAATCAGATTTGAGTGGACTAAAGTCTGTTCTCATATTGTGATCTCTAAGTGGATGCTGGCTTAAAAATATTAGTCTTGACTCATTTTTGTTCTTCTGCATTGGCAGATCTGTTGCAATGTTGTGCCAGGAAAGGAAAGTCTGACTGGGCCGATGGACCCTATACTGCCTCTGACACGGAGGACGTTAAAACTCCATTCTCAGAGAGACACCCACGCAAACACTTGAGATTTCAAGGAAACAGCTGCATGACAACTATGGCTTCAGCATTCCATCAGCAAGCAATCTGCAGGAGTTCCCTGGAGGAATGCTGGTTATTTTAATAAGCAGCAAGTAACTGGTCCCATAGGTGTGTATTAACTAGGGATGGACGAACCTCAAAAGAAGTTTATGTTCACTGCAAGAAGCACCAGGAGCCTGAAAGGCTATCCATATTATCAGAACTGTTGGGGTCTGCAAAACAGCACTAAATCTCATGACAGCAGGTTTGCTTGAGAGTTTTCAGGTTGGGCTAGAAATACCAGGGCATTTTGGCACTTGTTCCCAGTCCTGGCTGGAACACAGGAGTGCAGAGCTCCAAAACTGAAATATAACAGAAGATTCACCATTTCTTTTGTTTGAATCACAAAAAGGACTTCGTTTGAGTTCAGGGCAAAGGTTCAGGATGGCTTTTATTGCAGCAAACCTGGTTCACCCATCCCCAGTATAAACAGCATTGTAATGTGGGTACCTAGTTGACACTGAACAGGTGAAGAAGCTAAAGGAGTCTGAAGGCATCAGGAGATCAGTCACAACGAAAACTGCAACTCAAGTGAGTAAACTGATAACAGCTAGGCAGGCAGGCAATCTAAACTGTGCACACTGTCAGTTTATGGAAAACATGCTCTTATTACTGTTACCCTCCCCTCTTTGTCCCATCCTGTTTATGTTACATGATTCCTACTATTTGTATTATATTGATGCCTTGAGGCCCCAACTGAGCCCACAACCCATCGTCCAAATGGACAAGACAAAACACAGTGGGGTAAAGTAAGGAGTATTATCCTCATTTTACACATGAGAAATTGAGGCACAGAGAGATTAAAATTTGTCCAAATAGATTACAGAGCCAGGATTTGAACTCACATACCCCAAATCCCTGGCCAGTGAATTGTAAGCTTTTTTTTTTAAACAGCATCTAGCACAACAGCGCCCTGCTCCCTGACCAACGCCGCTAAGTATTGAAGTGATACTAATATGTCTGTGTTCACTGTGCTAACCTATCGTCCACACGCTCAGTACTCTATATTTATGTGCACCTGCAATCCTCTGATCTCCTCGTTAGGGCACACACCTGTTGTGGCTTTACTTGAACACACTGCACTGGCAATATTAATATTCACCCAGTACAATGTGGGTGTATGTCTGCCCTGATTTCAGGAAGACTTTCCTGTTCTCTTTGAATGTTGAGGATCAGGAAAGTACTTTCCTTTTATGTTTCAGACTCTTCAGCTTAAGGGACTTCTTTTCCCCTACTGTGAGCAGTTGAGCAATACCTGAAGCTTTTACTCCTGGACTAAATCCACATGAGAACATTCCTGTTTTCTAGCTGACATCACTGTAGCTATCTCATCACAGAAAGAAAGGGAGACAGCTGTGGTCATTCCCCATTAGCAAAGCATACTGCGTCCTCTAAAAAGCACCCCGTAATATGCTGATTGGGACAAACTATAGTACTTATACAGGCTAGCTACACCACTCCGGGCGAAACGTCAATCTCATCACTAAAATGGCAGCTCAAAGCCAGAAAAAAATCCCTGCTTTGTCCTAGCTGGGTTGCTGCACATCTCCCTGATCTTATAAAAGGAAACTTAAAGGATAGATTTCAACATTGAGTATGCCCAGTTGCACACCTATAATATATAATATAATATAATAATAAAGGGAGGCGGCAATTATTTCAGGGCCTAGGGGTGGCAAAATCATTAATCCACCACTGGATGGGGGTCATGCAAATAAGGAGAGAAAGATGGGCACAAATCAGATACTTGCACATGCCCAATTAGGTATCTGTTAGACCATAGGTATGTGGAAATACCTGCTATGCGTACCAGATTTTTGCACACATATGAAAAGTATGTGCGCAACTGTGCACATCTAACTTTGAAACGCTGTCCCTACTTGTAATACTTCTGTAGTTATTCCTTAGGTTCAGCCAATTATGGTTTTAATCTTGTCTACTGAAGAAGACTCCATTCTCCAATGGGCCTAGTGTCTCTTTTATCCAGTTGTATTCTTTGACACTAATTTATAGAAGCTGCTATTAGCCTGTCAGAAAGAGCAGTGGAGAGGAATTAAGAGTCACTGAGGCAGCTGGATGGTGGGGGCCATCTCCCGCTTGGAGTCACTCACAAAGTTCCACATAGAGCTTCTGGTTTTAAAAAAGTACAAGCGGCAATGGCTGCTGGTATGTGATCAATCATACAAGGTGATGGATGAGGGGGAGGAGAACAAAGATCAAGGGATACACAACTCTGTCCTGGAAGAAGTGTGGTTTCCAGACTCTCTCCTCCCAGTGGGGGGTGGGGGGTAAGAGAACTAATTAAGAAACACTGGTGGAAAGGGAGGCTCTTTCCCTGATAAAAAACAAAACAAAACACATGGTTTTCACCACTGTATAAATACACTCCAAGCACTATCCCACTAGCCAACTGGCTGGTTTCTGTTTAAGAAGCACTCTTTTCTTGTGTGAAGGTAAATGTAGTGAGTTTTTCCTTCCACTAAAAAGTACCTACAAATTCACATTCCTGACACATCTGGGATACTTTCCAAATGACTCTGCACCCCAACCTGAACACACGCGGTTTCCTAAAACTGAATGGTCTCTGAGATTTGCTGCTTTCAGCAGTCCATTGCCTGGCTGTTGGCAAAACAGCAGCTCATGACTGCTGGAATGGCAGTGCTTCGGCTGAAACAACAGGGGGCTCAAAAATAAACTCAAGTCAATGGGAGGTTTACGCGAATAAGAACTGCAGACTTTAACCCGGTGACTAGAAATTAGAAGCGTTCCACCATCACGCTGAGCAAGGTGCTGTTGTATACAAATCAGCTGTTTTTCCTCAGTAAGGGGTTGGTTTATTTGAACACTCTGAAGGAGAAGGATCTGTCCACACCCTCCAGTCATGAGGGAGATGGGCCAATAAAAACACGTTATACAGGCATGAGGGTGGTATAACACACAGGTGGTCCTCCCCTTTCCTGCTGCTCCCCATGCTTCCTCCTTCCCCCACACAAATGACCAACCCACTTCCTTCTCCTGTCTTCTGCACAAAAGAAACTCCCCTCTCCTCCTACTTCTCTCGTCCCCCACAAAGGAACTGCCCCCTCCCTTAGGAATCCCCATTATGCTTTCCCACAGCTGAGGAACTCCCCTTTTCTCCACTAAGATTTTCCCTTCCTCCAGCCCTTCCCTGGGCCTCCTTCATAAAGGAGAAAAAGAGGCTGAGGAGAAGAAGAGAGCAAAGTAAGGGATCCCCAGTAGGAGGGCCAGAAGTAGGAGACTTGGGGAAGAGAAAAACGGGCTTTTACAATATGCTGGTTTCAGTGAGACTCCAGACTGCCTCCTTAAAGGGCTGGTGTCTTATTGGCCCCAGCCTGTAATACAACCTTTGTTCTCTGTTCCTCTGGTCTCTCCACATCCAACCTCTTCAGTGACCCTCCACCAACTCTACTCCTGTCCCTCCGCCCTCCCCTGGTCAGACAGAACTCCTACCTCTGCTTTGCACTGGGGGCTCCATTCTCCTTTTGCAGGAAGTAAATGGCAGTTACTTGTACATTGGGAAGAATTGGGTCCCAAAAGTACAAACTGGAAACAGGAATTATATGGGGGCTTCAAACTCATTCTTCTCAGAGGAAACTCTAAAATCCTAACCCCGCCAGTGCTGTCACATGTAAATTTAAACTAAGACACGCTGCACATCCTAATAGTTTCCAGCGTCATTTCTCTAAGTGACATATACTAGTAAGATCTGCACAACATACATATTTTAATACAGATAGTCTAAGCTGTGGCTTACTCATGTACTTACACTTACTTCAAAGATGTGAGCAAATAAGCCCACTTTGCACCGCAAAAAGTGCTCCGTTGCTTTGGGTACTCAGACTTATTACCTGAAAATTACTAACCAACTCCTATTTCAGCAGCTTTCAGCACCAGAATAAAAGCAGGAAGGAGGAGAAAAACAGAAGAAAGGTTATAAAAGGAGAACAGGGAGGAGGGAAAAAAAGAAGTGGGGGGAGGATAATTGTTTTGTGGGCTGGCTTGAGGCTCTGAGGATGGATCAGCAGTAATAGGCTCACAGCTGTACACATCTGGCACACAGGTGTTTGCATATTATTTGCTAGCTAGACAGCAGCCAGATTTTTAATTGGGGTGGGAAGAAAAGATGACAATACCAGCAGGGAAATCTAAAGGTACAATCAATAGGGCGAATCCAAATCCTGCCCATTCATCCGTGCCCTGAAGTCGAGTGAAGCTCTGTAGCCCAGCCTGACTCTGGCCACAGAGTGTGTGCGGTATCCTGAGGGCTACTCCGCAGCCAGACACAAGCCCTTGCTGAGAGCCTGGAATTTGTCAACAGCCTCTTTACAGCCTGGACATCAGAACCAGTCAGTTTTCCAGTAGTAGTCTCACTAATGCTATATACAGTGATGCTACCACCTCCCAACTTCAGTTCAATATTTCCCTGCTTACACATCCAAGGACTGCATTTGCCCTCTCAGCCACCAGAGCACACTACGAGCTCATGATCAGTTGATTATCCACTGTGGCCCCGAAGTCCTTTTCTGCATTACTGTTTTCCAAAATACAGTCCCTCATCCTACAAGTACAACACATTCTTGGTTCCTAGAGGTATGACCTTCACATTTAGCTGTACTAAAGTGTATGTTGTTGAAGTGAGCGCAGTTTATCATGCAATCCAGATCACCTGTCTTTATCACTACCACTCCACCAGTTTTTGTATCATCTGAAAACTTGACTAGTAATGATTTTGTTTTAGTTCATAACATTGATGAAAATATTGTGAGATACCACTACAAAACCCTGGACAATGATTTCCCACTTACAATTACTTTTTGAGATCTATTAATTAGCCACATTTTAATCCATTTGCTATTTGCTGCATTCATTTCTTATAATGCTAAATTTTTTAATCAAATGCCGTACAGGTGTCTAAGTATATTATGTCAACACAGTTACTTTATCAACCAAACTTGTAATCATATAAAAAAATATACAATCAAGTTTGTCTGACAAGAGCTATTTTCCATAAAAACATGTTGATTGGTATTAAAGAATTAAATGATGGTTAGCATAGTCAGGATTTCCATGATTTTAACTCAGATCAATGTCAAGCTAACGGTCCATGGTTACCTGGGTCACCACTTTTAAAATACCGGAACATTAGCTCTTTCTAGTCCCCGGGGATTTGCCTATTATTCCAAGATTTATTAAAGATCAATATTAGTGGCCCGATAGAGGCTGTTTAAGTATGAATGCCACAGGACAGTTACACTGGTGTATCTCCTTTTTTTCAAATTTAGTTTGTTTTTCTCATGAGAGAGATCCTACAGTTTCCTGATGAGCGTCAGCACCAGGCTACTACTGACATCATAACCAGGGTAGGTCTACGTGGCAGCTATAGGTGTAATTTCCAGGCTGGGTAGAGGTAAATAGCAGCGTAGCCTAGCCACGCAAACACATACCTAGGATCTCGAATGGGATTGTACTCAGCCAGCTAGCCTGAGTCACCACCCATGCCACTGTGGCTATATTGCGGCTTTTTAGTGCATCAGCTTGATCAAAGGTAGTGTGTACACAGCTACCCCTGCTGGAAGTTACACCTCCAGCTGCAGTGCAGACATGTGTCCAGTCCAGTGACTTTCCAAATGACCATGTCACATGCTTGCAGGATGATAGCCAAACAGATCATGAAACTACAAAGAGTGAAGGTGAGAGCAACATTGGTCTTTCCTACCTACTGCTCTCCAACATAAGCATGTGCACATGTGTATAGTTCCAGTAGCCTCATGGGACATTTCTAGAAATCCAGAACCTTCTGTAACTGATGTAAGCCAGTTGTTTTGTTCACACAACAGTGTTACTTGTCGATTCAAAAACACTCGTGATGCTTCAGGAGACAATTACTGTTTATTTCATCATAACTTTCTTGCCTCTCAAGAGAGCTACCAAGCACAGAACGGCTGTATCTAATCTGGCTTCAACTTCCAGTACCTCTACAACCAAGTGTTAATAATTGTGAAAAACCCTCAGGCGATTCAGGAGTCAGAAAAGCTACTCTCTCTTCCAATTAGGCCTCCTCCTCACCCATTCAGGATATGTACTGTAGTGACCTTTCCTGTACATTCCTAGCTTTTGCCCTTATGTTTCTCTTCCCACACTGAGCAACACTTGCATCAGAAGTTTGCTTATGAATGAATGGTAGCTTCTGGGGTTTTTTTCAAACAGTGATCTAAACATACTGATTTATGTTGTCGCCAGCTTCTGTAAGGGGTGAATAGACTGGTTTACACCTTTTCTTTCTTCTCTCCTCTCTTTAGTTTTCTTTTACTGGCTTTTCCTATGGAAACACACACTGTGTAGCTAAAAGAAAAGGAGTACTTGTGGCACCTTAGAGATTAACCAATTTATTTGAGCATAAGCTTTCGTGAGCTACAGCTCACTACAGCTAATTTCCTCATCTCACTTTGAGGTTCAGAACTGATCTCATTCACCATATCCTCCTCCCTTCATTAGTCTCTGCTACACGTGCCTCTATCAGCTATCAGACTGTGGTCTTTCTCCCATTTTTCTTGCCTGGCACCAAGTCACTATCAAGCTTGATAGATAACTAGATGGGAAGGTCATGGGATGGCTTGGGTAGAACAGCATTGGTACAACACTTACATTCAGTGCTACAGATCTTTATTGAATATACTCCCGTGCTTAAGTCCCACTACATAATAACATATGGGATCAGATTCATTCCGAGGGCTGCACCCACAGAAACAAGTACAACCTAGTGAGCAGAAATGGGGATACCATGGTGCAATCTGCCTATTACTGAAGAAGTGGCCAGCATAGTCTGGAAATGTGCTGATTGAGAACCTTTGGACTCCTACATATAAACTAAAGCTGTTCCCTCCTAGCTGAACTGCCAGAAGAGGGGTGAATACCTCCCTCCAGTGCAACTATCCCTGAAGGCACAAGTGATTAAATATTGCACTTCCTGAAGCCATGGGGATGAATTTGGCATACACATTGCAGATTAGAGAGGAAACTGACTTATACCGGGCTCATGGCTGCAGTATCCGAGCATCTTCCAGTAATGCTTTAAGCAACGTGATTATTATCTGTCACGTTTGTTCTCTCATCCTCTCCCCAAGATGAGTAGCATGTGCAGTGGAGGGTCTTGTTTTGGTAGGGTTTTTTGGTATTGCTTAAATATATATGCTATGTATTTACTTTAGGGCTTGTCTGTACAGAGACTTAGAGCGCAGCAAGCTGTGGTGTACATATACTGTGGATCAGCTTGCTGGCCACGCTACAGCAATAGATCAAAACACACTAGGGAACTTATAGTGCATGGCAGCAGGATCCACACAACCACCTGGGGCACAACAAGCTGGTGTGCTGTACATTTACACCCCAGCTTGCCATGCACTAAGTCTCTGTATAGATAACCCCTTGGAGAAGACAGGTCACAGAAATGCACTTTGGACTTGGAGCGGAAGATGGTGAGATTTGAGAGTGTCCACACAGGGGTTTAATGCAGTTTAACTAATCCACTTCAAATTCACACTGGTAGACTACACCCTCACTAGCTGCACAGCTGTAGGCCTTCAGTGTAGACACTCACTACAGTGGCAGGAGGGGTTCTACAGTCACTGTACTTAATGCACCCCCCTGTGAGTTGGAAGAATTCTTCTGCTGACCTAGCTACCATTGGTCTACGGCTCTCCACACCGGGGTTAGGCCAATTTAACTACGTCGCTCAGGGATGTGGATTTTTCACACCCAAGCAACATACTGGTCAACTTAACTTTTTAAATGTAAATTCAGTCTTATTTCATTCAGATTAATTCTCTTCAGTGTCCTTATGTAGACAAACCCTGAGGCTGAGCAGTCCTAAAGAAGGAACCCTAGAAACAGCCACGCCTAGGGAGAAAGCTGGGGCTGAAGTTTGTTAATAAATCCAAACCAAAGACCTGTGTTTGGGATCAGAAGGGAATTCCATAACTATTTTCAGTCGGCAGAAACTAGTGAACACTATGCTGTGCTTCAGAGAGGGATATTCTATTAGGGATTTCATCAGGGAAAACAGACATAACAGCAACTCCACAGGTAGCAGTAACAAACAGCCCTTCTTGCCGAAATTGAATTGATGTTCTATACTCTTCATTCAGGAGACTGAGGGCTTGTGTACGCTACCGGCTGGATCGATGGGCAGCGATTGATCCAGTGGGAGCTGATTTATCGTGTCTACTATAAAAGCGATAAATTGACCACCAATCACTAACATCAACTCCAATACTCCACCTTAACAAGAAGCACAAGGGAAATCAACGGGAGAACGTCTCCCATCAACACATCACAGTGAAGACACCACGGTAAGTAGATCTAAGTACGTCGACTTCAGCTACATTATTCACGTAGCTGAAGTTGCTTAACTTAGACCAATGAATCCCCTCCCCACCCCCCGTAGTGTAGATCAGCCAGGAGAATAAACTTCGCTCCTGATCACGAGCAGTGGAGTGGGGAGATGGTAAATACTTCACAGGAATAACTCTCTCTCTCCTCGCACACAATGCACACCACGTCTCCTTTCTGGTGTGAACAATGAGCACAGAGATTGCATTGTTAAAAAAATAATTAAGTGGGGAATTAGGAATGCCTCTGTATAGCACAGTGGTTTTCAAACCGTGGTCTGTGGAGCGTTCCAGGTGGCCTACACGCCTGCTTTCATCGCTATGGCAAAACAGCTGTCTGTCAGTCTGCAAGCAGTTGTAGCACAACCAGGACTGTTTTAGGATTTCCACCAGCTTTTTAGCCCAACCAAACTCAAAAAAACAAGCACTTCTCTGCATCCTGTGCAGTTGCTTCATGCCTTCTACGTCAGGTATTCCTTTGATGTGAATTCACCCAGGATCAAATTAGTGGGGTGGGGGGTTGCCGAACACACAGGAGGACAAAACCAAAAGCATAAAGCAACCTGTAGAGATTACAGCAGTTGGGGCTCCAGGCAATGAGGGAAGATACTGTACAACTATATAAACCATTTAACACCCCAGGGCAGGAAATCATTAAAAAGGGGAGAGATATAAACAGCAGCACTATCCATCTCATTAAAGCCATTTGATTTCCATGTAGTCTCCTTAACACTGTGCTAACATTACTTGTTCCATGTAAACAAACACTAGTTTAAAATATATGTAACATCACACAGCTGCAGACATGAAGGTCACATGGCCTGCTCCCAGTCCTACACAACTGTGTAGCTGCAGGAACAAGATGTGAAATTGGGACTGAGACATTAGGGAACCTTTAAGTAACCCAGATACACTGGTGTATCCAAACAGAAGCAGTTTTACACAAGGATAAGAGTGTAATGCAGCTACTGTTACTAAACCAGACGTGATACAGCAATATCACTAACACCACATAGTGTAGTAGTGCCTAAAAGACAACCAAATTAAGGGTCCATTGTACTAGCCACTGCACAGTCTCTTCCCAAAGAGCTGATAGTCTAAAACACAGCGTAAGTAAAATACATGATGGTGTGGTATGGCACAGGTATTTATGACACTTGTTTGAAACATCCTGCTTAACTCACACCTGGCTTTGCCATGCCTGAATAATGAACCCCTCCCACACTGATGTTGTTAAATCTTAGCATGTTGTGTGTGTTACTTGCATTTTGCTACTCAAATCCTATGACTATATTATGCATTATTACTATTATCATTATCATTAAGGGGAATTGAGCAAGAAAATCCCTGTGCAACAATGAAATTTTATTTTAACATTTTTAAATTATCTTGGAGGAGATTACACTTGCATATGAAAGCTTTTTAATCTTTAATGTGGTATTAGATGATGCAGTTTGTATTTAGAACGGGTTCTATTAACATAATTATATTAAGGGTTTGTTAATGATCTAATTATTAAATTGCCTAATGATAGTTATTTTTTCTTTATTTATGTGCATACAATAAATTAAATGTAATTATTTGCCTGTGATCCCTGGAACCCCCAAAATGAGATGTGGCATATCAAAGGGGCTTTCTTGAGGAGTGAAATTGTAACATGGAAACACATTGCTCTGCCTCTATCCCTAAACAGCTAGCAGCTTGCCAATCGATGCCTGTAGTGAGATCAGAGAAATGCCCACACAAACCTCTCCGCCTCTAAAATATTTAATATAAACATATGAAAGATGAATAAAAACTAAAACTTAAAAAAAAAGTTGGAACATCATACAGAAATTTAGGCCCCATCCTGCAAGATACTGAGTGCCCTCAACTTTCACTGAAGTCAGTATAAATTAAAGGCACTCAGCGCCTGGAAGGATAGGGCCCTAAAGTAGCAATGAAGAGATTATACTCTGTTTCAACACCAGCCCAACAATCATGAATGTGAGTAGCCCCACTGATTCCAATGAAAATATTCCCAGGAGCTCAGTTATGTACATATTTCTTTCCAAGATCAGGGCTTTGGCCCTGTCTGCACAATTTTTCTACTGGTTTAACTGTTTTGATTAAGGGTGATATTAGAGTAGATTACACTTGCAGAAAAGTCACGCTGGTAACAATCCCTAGGGTAGACCCAGTTATAATGGTATAGCCTATTTCCCTTACCCTAAGAAGCTACAACAGTTGATACCCACCAGCATAGGTGCATCCACACTAGGGGGAAATGTACCACTTTAACTATACCCATATACCTGCCAGCTTCATGTGTGACATTCCACAAAAGATGTATAATGAGCTAAATTGCATCCTTGCAAATCCTTTGCATATGATCATAAACTTTGTCTTATGATCAACAGACCCTGCCCTGAGCAGCGCTTGGGGCAGGATATGGGGCTGTGGAAAACTTGGCAGCTATGGCAGGGATACAAGGAATGGTGGCTGCTAGGGTAGCTGGGTGGGTACGTGCTGGAAGATGTCTGTAGAGAGGTGGGTACTGGAAGGTGCTTGGGTCACAGGGTAGATGATCTTGTGGCAGCCTTCTGGCCTATGGCTCTACAGGAGGGGGTCTGGAACTGCTGACAGGTGTCTGGAGTGCTGGATGTACGTTGGTGGGACGATGGGGGTTGTCTGGCTGGAAGACTGGCTGGAGGACAGTGGGTGAGGGGAAGGCTGTCTGTGGGGCACCTGGTGCCAGCACTGAACCCCCACCTCTCCCCTCTGCAGCTATTGCTATGGCCACCTGTACCCCCTCTTCTGCTCCTTGCCACTAATATTATGAGGGCTCTGCAACATAGCAGGGCTTTCAATTGCATTTGGGTTTTTAACTATTTAGCAATTCATTACACATTTCTCCATTCCATCGTATATGAAACTTTTAACTACTAGTTGTCACAAGATCCCGTTCTCCTGGACCCTTGTAAAACCCCAAGGCCTCCAGCCTGTGACTAAATGCAGGATATGAATGGTCTCAGCTGAAAAGTCTTCTCAGCAGGGACTCAGTGAGAGAGCATTCAGAGCTGAGCAAGGCCAGATGCTTCCCATTCCCCAAGCTTTCTTCCCTCACGTGTGCGTGGACATCCCACACACACACACACACACACACACCATGCCAGCAGGTCTTTGATACTGAGCATAAGGATGAGCCATGTAATGAGCTCTCGCTACCGATCAGTACGGTGTTGCTGGGCCTATGTCACTGATCTACAGGTGTGGGCTGAAAACATTACCTCCCCTTAGCCCCTCCGCAGCTCACGTTCTGTCCTGAATAAACCACTGAATAAACCACCCAAAAGGGGATCAGCCTCTTGACTTGTGTGGTCTGACGAGGGATAAGATTACAAATCTTTTCCCAAGTACTCCCCTAGTGACCCATCCAAAAAAAGAAAAGAAAAGTCTAGCCTGGTAACATTACCCAATCTGCAAATCAAAATACACTCTTACTTGGGTTACAGTGTCAGCTGAAAAGCCCTCTAATCACTGGGGAGGAGAATAGGCTTCCAACCCTTTGAAAAGGGTAAACTTTAAAGTCACTGATCATTACTTCAGACTAATGCCGTGTTCCCTGTGTACCCCAGTCACAAACTAATCAATAGGGAAATACGAATGTCATCTGAAAGGAAGGTGCTTTTAGTTCTCAAGCTAGCCTTGGGCACTGCTGCAATGCTCTTGAAATCCACTGATTGGAGCTACCCACTCTTCGCTTCTCCAAGGGCATCTCTTGCAATTAATCTAGCATTCTGAAACAGCAACTCTCTTTAAGTTCAAGTGGCTCCAGGTTCTCCTCCACTGACTCCATTCTATAGGCACTGAAGTCAAACTTGCCACACAATGCTCCTTTTAGGAAAAAGTTAAAACATCCCTCCTGAAATGAAAATGGATTTTGTGGTCAACAAAAAATATCCAGTGGCTTCATGAAGCATTTTATAAAAATTCCAGTAATCTGTTGATTACAGATCATATACAATACAGGCATCCCTGCTGCAGAACTCATCCAACCTGAAATATCACTTATCATTATGCATCTATTGATGGACTGACTGACATTTGCATTCGCTTTCAAGTATCAAAGCTGATGCCATCTAAATCCAGGCTATATGTGGCAGAGTCTTTTAAACTTTATCACCACCTATAAAGAAGAGTATAGGGGGAGGGAGTGCATGTCCACATGCATTACTTGTACTTCCCCTAATCTGCTTCTTTTTAGCTGAATGTCTACAAATAAATAAATAGGAGTCCAGAAACATAGTAAAGAAATCCAGATTATTTTGTAAAACAGACAAAACAGCAAGTACATCATCTCATCTTGCCTATAGATCCATTCCCAGAGCCTGGGTCACACGTGTTTGTGTTAAAGATTATTCTCTATTTACACTTCCCTGCACATCTCAAATCCCTCTGGCTCAAACACACAGTGCTATTGCCTCATTTAGGATTATTTTTTCCAGCCGGCTGCTTTGTTCTCCACTGAAAATAAACAGGGACAGGCTGATCGACATAGCACATTTAAAATGGGACCTCAGTATTTCTAGAATATAAAGGCCACATTGGTGGAGTATGTGTGCGTGTGTGTGTGGGGGAGGGGGTTTGAGAACTCTTAGAATTGTTATCCTGATTTCAATTTATTCCTGCTGATGGAACTGGACAAGGGCTCACAAAATGATCAGTGAAAGGGAAGAGTGTCACACAGTTCAGAAAAAGCTAAGTAAGCATTAGGGGCTTGAGCCAATCCCACTCAAGTCAATGAGTTTTAGACCAGGCCCTACCTCCCTTCACACAAACAAGCTAAAATCCCTGAGTTAAGGGAACTGCTCTGGCAGGACACCGCTGTAACAAAGCACAGGGCAGTGATGGTCACATGCCCCAAATTAAAGTCAGCTCTGATTGCGTTTCTCGGGTTTAAATTCCCCCCCCCCCCCGCCAAAAAAAAACAAACACCAAAACATACTGTATACCTATGAACATCTAATGGCGTAGATTCAGCCAGGGTTTATGATGGTATAAGGCTTAAGCTATGGCAGAGAGGGCTCCGGGATGGAAATCTACCAGTGGGAGATGGCAGAAACAGAAAGACTACAGCGTCGTCTTTCACCGCCCCGTGGGGACCGGTGCTGCCCAGTAAACTAGCCAGGGGGTGGCACTGTTGGAGACTTGGCCAGAAAGTGCTAGTTCAGCGCTTCCCCTCAGCAGCCTCCATCACTGGAAGGTCTATGTTTCCCCAGCTAAAGCTATGTCCCTCCCTTCCCCAACAGGAACCTCAAGGGAGGGCAGCATAACACTACTGTACCTAATGTGCCTCAGGGGGAATCCCCACCTTGGCACAGGAGGCTTTGTTGGCACTGCGAGGTGTAATTTATACAGCCCTTCCCAAGCACTTGTGAATTGGGTGTAATATGGGCAATCACTTTCCATGCGGGGCGACGAACAGCAGAGAGGCTAACAGAGGGAGTTTGCCTGGGAGTTTGCCCGGGGAGAGCCCACAGCGGCTTACATCTTGCCGGCTTCTCTGAGTAGTTACTACAACTCCTGAGGAAGCTCGCAGAAGGAAGGTAACATGGATGGGGAGCGTTCAGCTGTTGTGATCTGCATTGGATGTGCCATGTTTGCCTTTCTTCCAAAGGACAGAAGTGACTTTGTCTGTACAAAGTGCAAGCTGGTCTCCATATTGGAAGAGAAGGTTCAATGTCTGGAGAAACAAATATCGACCATGTGTTGCATAAGAGAAACTGAAGATTTCCTGGACAGATGTCAGGATAGGCTTCTACAGGCACAATGTTCTGAAGATTCAGAGCAGGCTGTGCAGCGGGGACAGGAGGACAGTGAAGAAATTTGACAGCATGTGACCTCCAGAAGAAGAAAGGGGAGCATCCATGTACCAGCAGTGCAGATACAGGTAAGCAACCGTTTTCATGTTCTCTCCACAGGTACTAATCCAGAGAGTGGACTAGATGATACATCTGAGGGAAGGGAACAGGAGACTCTGTTGATTGGAAGGCATGAGATGCACTGTCCTAGGGATGGGGGTTTCACGACCACCGCTCCGAAGAGGAGGAGACGGGTGGTGGTGGTCGGGGACTCTCTCCTCAGGGGGACTGAGTCATCTATCTGCCGCCCCGACCGGGAAAACCAAGAAGCCTGCTGCTTGCCAGGAGCTAGGATTCACGATGTGATGGAGAGACTGCCAAGACTCATCAAGCCCTCGGATCGCTACCCCTTCCTGCTTCTCCACATGGTCACCAATGATACTGCCAAGAATGACCTTGAGCAGATCACTGTGGACTACGTGGCTCTGGGAAGAAGGATAAAGGAGTTTGAGGCGCAAGTGGTGTTCTCGTCCATCATCCCCATAGAAGGAAAAGGCCTGGGTAGAGACTGTTGAATCGTGGAAGTCAACAAATGGCTACGCAGGTGGTATCGGAGAAAAGGCTTTGGATTTTTTTGATCATGGGATAGTGTTCCAAGAAGGAGGAGTGCTAGGCAGAGACGGGCTCCACCTAACGAAGAGAGGGAAGAGCATCTTAAGAAGCAGGCTAGCTAACCTAGTGAGGAGGGCTTTAAACTAGGTTCACCGGGAGAAGGAGACCAAAGCCCTGAGGTAAGTGGGGATTTGAGATACCAGGAGAATGGGAAAGGGGCGGGCTCCTGCCTCATACTAAGAAAGCAGGACAAACAGCAAGTTATCTCAAGTGCCTATACACAAATGCAAGAAGCCTGGGAAACAAGCAGGGAGAACTGGAAGTCCTCGCACAGTCAAGGAATTATGATGTGACTGGAATAACAGAGACTTGGTGGAATAACTCACATGACTGGAGTACTGTCATGGATGGATATAAACTGTTCAGGAAGGACAGGCAGGGCAGAAAAGGTGGGGGAGTTGCATTGTATGTAAGAGAGCAGTATGACTGCTCAGAGCTCCGGTATGAAACTGCAGAAAAACCTGAGTGTCTTTGGATTAAGTTTAGAAGCGTGAGCAACCAGGGTGATGACGTGGTGGGAGTCTGCTATAGACCACCAGATCGGGGGATGAGGTGGACGAGGCTTTCTTCCGGCAACTAACAGAAGTTACTAGATCGCAGGCCCTGGTTCTCATGGGAGACTTCAATCACCCTGATATCTGCTGGGAGAGCAATACAGCAGTGCACAGACAATCCAGGAAGTTTTTGGAAAGTCTAGAGGACAATTTCCTGGTGCAAGTGCTGGAGGAACCAAATAGGGGCAGAGCTCTTCTTGACCTGCTGCTCACAAACCGGGAAGAATTAGTACAGGAAGCAAAAGTGGATGGGAACCGGGGAGGCAGTAACCATGAGATGGTCGAGTTCAGGATCCTGACACAGGGAAGAAAGGAGAGCAGCAGAATACGGACCCTGGACTTCAGAAAAGCAGATTTTGACAACCTCAGGGAACTGATGGGCAGGACCCCCTGGGAGAATAACATGAGGGGGAAAGGAGTCCAGGAGAGCTGGCTGTATTTTAAAGAATCCTTATTGAGGTTACAGGGACAAACCATCCCGATGTGTAGAAAGAATAGTAAATATGGCAGGCAACCAGCTTGGCTTAACAGTGAAATCCTTGCTGATCTTAAACACAAAAAAGAAGCTTACAAGAAGTGGAAGATTGGACAAATGACCAGGGAAGAGTATAAAAATTTTGCTCAGGCATGCAGGAGTGAAATCAGGAAGGCCAAATCACACTTGGAGTTGCAGCTAGCAAGAGATGTTAAGAGTAACAAGAAGGGTTTCTTCAGGTATGTTAGCAACAAGAAGAAAGTCAAGGAAAGTGTGGGCCCCTTACTGAATGAGGGATGCAACCTAGTGACAGAGGATGTGGAAAAAGCTAATGTACTCAATGCTTTTTTTGCCTCTGTCTTCATGAACAAGGTCAGCTCCCAGACTGCTGCACTGGGCAGCACAGCATGGGGAGGAGGTGACCAGCCCTCTGTGAAGAAAGAAGTGGTTCGGGACTATTTAGAAAAGCTGGACGAGCACAAATTCATGGGGTCGGATGCGCTGCATCCGAGAGTGCTAAAGGAGTTGGCGGATGTGATTGCAGAGCCATTGCATTGGCCATTATCTTTGAAAACTCGTGGCCATCGGGGGAGGTCCTCAATGACTGGAAAAAGGCTAATGTAGTGCCCATCTTTAAAAAAGGGAAGGAGGACGACCCTGGGAACTACAGGCCAGTCAGCCTCACCTCAGTCCCTGGAAAAATCATGGAGCACATCCTCAAGGAATAAATTCTGAAGCACTTAGAGGAGAGGAAAGTGATCAGGAACAGTCAGCATGGATTCACCAAGGGCTAGTCATGCCTGACTAATCTAATTGCCTTCTATGACGAGATAACTGGCTCTGTGGATCAGGGGAAAGCAGTGGACGTGTTGTTCTCTGACTTTAGCAAAGCTTTTGACACAGTCTCCCACAGTATTCTTGCCAGTAAGTTAAAGAAGTATGGGCTGGATGAATGGACAATAAGGTGGATAGAAAGCTGGCTAGATTGTCAGGCTCAACGGGTAGTGATCAATGGCTCCATGTCTAGTTGGCAGCAGGTATCAAGTGGAGTGCCCCAAGGGTTGGTCCTCGGGCCAGTTTTGTTCAATATCTTCATTAATGATCTGGAAGATGGCGTGGATTGCACCCTCAGCAAGTTTGCAGATGACACTAAACTGGGAGGAGAGGTTAGATACGCTGGAGGGTAGGGATAGGATACAGAGGGACCTAAATTAGAGGATTCGGCCAAAAGAAATCTGATGAGGTTCAACAAGGACAAGTGCAGAGTACTGCACCTAGGACGGAAGAATCCCATACACCGCTACAGACTAGGGACCGAATGGCTAGGCAGCAGTTCTGCAGAAAAGGACCTAGGGGTTACAGTGGACGGGAAGTTGGATATGAGTCAACAGTGTGCCCTTGTTGCCAAGAAGGCCAATGGCATTTTGGGATGTATAACTAAGGGCATTGCCAGCAGATCGAGGGATGTGATCGTTCCCCTCTATTCGACATTGGTGAGGCCTCATCTACAGTACTGTGTCCAGTTTTGGGCCCCACACTACAAGAAGAATGTGGAGAAATTGGAAAGAGTCCAGCAGAGGGCAACAAAAATTATTAGGGGACTGGAACACATGACTTATGAGGAGAGGCTGAGGGAACTGGGATTGTTTAGTCTGCGGAAGAGAAGAATGAGGGGGGATTTGATAGCTGCTTTCAATTACCAGAAAGGGGGTTCCAAAGAGGATGGATCTAGACTGTTCTCAGTGGTAGCAGATGACAGAACAAGGAGTAATGGTCTCAAGTTGCAGTGGGGGAGGTTTAGGTTGGATATTAGGAAAAACTTTTTCAGTAGGAGGGTGGTGAAACACTGGAATGTGTTACCTAGGGAGGTGGTGGAATCTCCTTCCTTCGAAGCTTTTAGGTCAGGCTTGACAAAGCCCTGGCTGGGATGATTTAGTTGGGGATTGGTCCTGCTTTGAGCAGGGGGTTGGACTAGATGACTTCCTGAGGTCCCTTCCAACCCTGATATTCTATGATTCTATGAAGGTTCATGAAGAGTTTTCTGATTTTTCTACAATAAGATTGAAGGCAAGTAGGCAGCTCATCAAAACATCAGAAGATGCAGAAGAAAATCACCAGCCCGCTGGCCTGGGTTCCGGGGAAGTAAGGGAGACATGCCATACAATATCCATCAACAACATTTTTGTAACACAGGATAATATTGCCCTTATATGTTTTGTTGGCCAAACAGGGGACAAACAATTGCACTTGTGAAAACACAAACTAGCTCCTACAGTAATGGCCATTTGCACATGCAGATTAATGGGAACTGTATGCAAGTACTAGCCATACAATGATCCAATTTCCACATGCCAATGGACCACATTGTTGGCATGAATGTTGCCCCACCTTACACGTTCTTGACCTGTGTGTTTGAACAAATGGAGTTCCAATATTACTTATACTTAGTTTTTAAGATTGGAAATAATTTTACTGTGTAGCTTGATTTCTTAGCACATTTTTTAATTAAGTGCAAGAATTTTTTTCCCCCCTACAACTTGTTATTAGTAACTTTAATTATACAATTGTGGTTCAATCTTATAAGGCTTTTTTATTAGATTCTGAACTTATTCTACATATATTTTACCCGCATTACCCAGACTACTTTTAAAATGTTCAAGGCTTTGCCAGGAGTAAGCCCAGTAACACTGGGATCATTTTGATTTATTCATGTTTAAAGAGTCAGCATTGATTACTCTAGTGCTTACCATAGAGACTGGAAGGATGGTGTTACTGGAACATTTTCCCTTTTAAATGCTTTTGGTCCTTCAGTTAACCAGACTCTGTTAGTGCTATAATTTAAGCTACTCACATTTATTACTATCCACCGAGAGCTTCTTGGCATGTTAAAAAAACTCCACCACTTTTTTGGCATTACTGTTGTAACATTTTGTGAATTTACTAATATCTAGAGCAGGGGTGCTGGAACAATTTTTATAGCAGGGTTGCTGCTGATGGAAACCATGGAAACCATTATTTGGTTATTACTACTTCAAGCCATGGGGTTCATAGATTCATAGATATTTAGGCCAGAAGGGACCATTATGATCATCTAGTCTGACCTCCTGCACAATGCAGGCCACAGAATTTCACCCACCACTCCTAAAAAAGACCTCACACCTATATCTGTGCTATTGAAGTCTTCAAATTGTAGTTTGAAGACCTCAAGGAGCAGAGAATCCTCCAGCAAGTGACCCGTGCCCCATGCTACAGAGGAAGGCGAAAAACCTCCAGGGCCTTCCAATCTGCCCTGGAGGAAAATTCCTTCCCGACCCCAAATATGGCGATCAGCTAAACCCTAAGCATATGGGCAAGATTCATCAGCCAGATACTACAGAAAATTCTTTCCCGGGTAACTTGGATCTTACCCCATCTAAAAACCCATCACAGGCCATTGGGCCTATTTACCATGAATATTTAATTACCAAAACCATGTTATCCCATCATACCATCTCCTCCATAAGCTTATCGAGTTTAATCTTAAAGCAAGATAGATCTTTTGCCCCCACTGCTTCCCTCGGAAGGCTATTCCAAAACTTCACTCCTCTGATGGTTAGAAACCTTCGTCTAATTTCTAATCTAAATTTCCTAGTGGCCAGTTTATATCCATTTGTTCTTGTGTCCACATTGGTACTGAGTTTAAATAATTCCTCTCCCTCTCTGGTATTTATCCCTCTGATATATTTATAGAGAGCAATCATATCTCCCCTCAACCTTCTTTTAGTTAGGCTAAACAAGCCAAGCTCCCTGAGTCTCCTTTCATAAGACAAGTTTTCCATTCCTCGGATCATCCTAGTAGCCCTTCTCTGTACCTGTTCCAGTTTGAATTCATCCTTCTTAAACATGGGAGACCAGAACTGCACACAGTATTCCAGGTGAGGTCTCACCAGTGCCTTATATAACGGTACTAAAACCTCCTTATCCCTACTGGAAATACCTCTCCTGATGCATCCCAAGACGACATTAGCTTTTTTCACAGCCATATCACATTGGCAGCTCATAGTCATCCTATGATCAACCAATACTCCAAGGTCCTTTTCCTCCTCCGTTACTTCTAGTTGATGCGTCCCTAGCTTATAACTAAAATTCTTGTTATTAATTCCTAAATGCATGACCTTACACTTCTCACTATTAAATTTCATCCTATTCCTATTACTCCAGTTTACAAGGTCATCCAGATCCTCCTGTAGGGTATCCCTGTCCTTCTCTAAATTAGCAATACCTCCCAGCTTTGTATGATCTGCAAACTTTATTAGCACACTCCCACTTTTTGTGCCCAGGTCAGTAATAAAAAGATTAAATAAGATTGGTCCCAAAACTGATCCTTGAGGAACTCCACTGGTAACCTCCCTCCAACTTGACAGTTCACCTTTCAGTAGGACCCGTTGTAGTCTCCCCTTTAACCAATTTCCTATCCACCTTTCAATTTTCCTATTGATGCCCATCTTATCTAATTTTACTAATAATTCCCCATGTGGCACAGTATCAAACGCCTTACTAAAATCTAAGTAAATTAGATCCACTGCGTTTCCTTTATCTAAAAAATCTGTTACTCTCTCAAAGAAGGAGATCAGGTTGGTTTGGCACGATCTACCTTTTGTAAAACCATGTTGTATTTTGTCCCATTTACCATTGACTTCAATGTCCTTAACTACCTTCTCCTTCAAAATTTTTTCCAAGACCTTGCATACTACAGATGTCAAACTAACAGGCCTATAATTACTTGGATCACTTTTTTTCCCTTTCTTAAAAATAGGAACTATGTTAGCAATTCTCCAATCATACGGTACAACCCCTGAGTTTACAGATTCATTAAAAATTCTTGCTAATGGGCTTGCAATTTCTTGTGCCAATTCTTTTAATATTCTTGGATGAAGATTATCTGGGCCCCCCGATTTAGTCCCATTAAGCTGTTTGAGTTTCGCTTCTACCTCAGATATGGTGATGTCTACCTCCATATCCTCATTCCCATTTATCATGCTACCATTATCCCTAAGATCCTCTTTAGTCTTATTAAAGACTGAGGCAAAGTATTTGTTTAGATATTGGGCCATGCCTAGATTATCCTTGACCTCCACTCCATCCTCAGTTTTTAGCGGTCCCACTTCTTCTTTCTTTGTTTTCTTCCTATTTATACGACTATAGAACCTTTTACTATTGGTTTTAATTCCCTTTGCAAGGTCCAACTCTACTTGACTTTTAGCCTGTCTCACTTTATCCCTACATATTCTGACCTCAATAAGGTAGCTTTCCTTACTGATCCCTCCCTTCTTCCATACCTAGCATACCTAGTTCCAGCACCACTGATGTGGAGCCTCAGTGAATGAAGAAAAAAAAGGATACTTGCACCACTGACATTTCACATCATCTCCCAGGGAAGAGTTGAGCCTTTGTGAATTTTCTTTTTTTCCCCCGTTTCCAGCTTTGGTGCATAATTGTTTTCACATTTATTCTTAGCAGCAATGATCTCAGCAGAAGTTGGGCATTAGGAATATCTTGCTCACCTAACACACGAAACACCATGCCATCTTCCCAAAGTCTCTCTGTTCTATAGACTGTTGACCTTTTTGCGGAAGTTCAAATTAGCACTTTGTTAAAAAAAATAAACATATTGACACATCAGATTTACTCATATTACAGAAGATCAATTTACAAAAGATACTTAGACAAAAATAAACTTTCTTAAAGATTTGCTGCAAAAATGGAAAGCAAAATGGAAGCTATTCCTTTTTTAAACAATAATTATTGTTTTTATCACAAGGATAGAACTTACAATAATTAAGAAAAGGGATTATTTTTCCACATTCTCCTCCTCTTCGCATCCCCCACCCCAAAATACAATAGACTCGCATTCTGATTCAGCCAAAGGGAAAGTGGTCAGCAGAAATCCAGAGGTATGGGGGGAAAGTAGCTAACGGGCTTTAAGCAAGCTTTGCTCCAACCTATCGTGGGGCAGCCTGGGCCTGGTCATATCGTTTATACCAGAGTAGCCTGAGGGCAGCTAGCCTGAGGGCAGAGTAGCCTGATATGCACCAGCTGTGAAATGTGGCCAAGGATCAACTGACCATAGGGGACACTCTGGCCCTTTTCCTCTACTAACTCTTCCTGTGTTGGTGGTGGCCAGGAGCCTGGTGTGAGCGCTCCTGTACTGGCTTTACATCACTAGAGTATCCCCCAAAGCAAAATGGAATCTTCCAGTGGCCAGTTAAGCCAACTTTAGAGTAGCTCTGCACTGCAGAAGCAGGGCAAAGTGGCCCTAAAGTGCTTGTGAATCAGACCCACAATATATACCACAATGCACACGATGAACCAAATTATTGGTATTCTGCCAAGCAGCACTAGACAGGGAAGAATGAACAAGTCCCTTTCCTTCATAAAGGAAGCCTGCACAGAAGGCAGCCATAATTTAGTTGCTTGAACTCAGAGCTCTAGAGGACAGGTTGAGCAGTGCTGCTGGCTGCAGTAACTAGGCCAGGAAGGGCATGTTGGTGTAGAGTGGAGGCATGCCCATAGTCTTGCTCCCCTCTGCACCAGCCCTCAGGTGCAAAGCAGTTCCGTGGTGGTGTAAGTAGCTGATATTGTTATAGAATCATAGAATATCAGGGTTGGAAGGGACCCCTGAAGGTCATCTAGTCCAACCCCCTGCTCGAAGCAGGACCAATTCCCAGTTAAATCATCCCAGCCAGGGCTTTGTCAAGCCTGACCTTAAAAACCTCTAAGGAAGGAGATTCTACCACCTCCCTAGGTAACGCATTCCAGTGTTTCACCACCCTCTTAGTGAAAAAGTTTTTCCTAATATCCAATCTAAACCTCCCCCACTGCAACTTGAGACCATTACTCCTTGTTCTGTCATCTGCTACCATTGAGAACAGTCTAGAGCCATCCTCTTTGGAACCCCCTTTCAGGTAGTTGAAAGCAGCTATCAAATCCCCCCTCATTCTTCTCTTCTGCAGGCTAAACAATCCCAGCTCCCTCAGCCTCTCCTCGTAAGTCATGTGTTCTAGACCCCTAATCATTTTTGTTATGATTTGTTCTGTGTACTGCATCTTTAAATGGAGAGAAGTCGCCCTCCCTAGGACTCTCTGAAGACACTTTATATTTTTTTCTTTCATGTTCCACTTTCTTTGTTTTACACAGAGATCATTCTAAGCAAAAGTTCATGGCTGCTTTGTGCATAGAAAGCATGTCAAAGGGAAGGCTGGCTACCCTCATAGTACAGTCATGGCAAATGCCTCCTCAAAAGTGCACCACCCAAAACAATGAACCAAATCCTCAACTGCATAAGTCAGCAAAGCTCCACTGATTTCTGTGCAGCTACGCTGATTCGCACCAGCTGAGGATCAGACCAAATCCCTGAGCAGATGTAGGGTGGGATTTTCAAAGGCACTCACGCACTGAAGTCGCGGAGAAAATCCCATTTACTTCAATGGGAGCAGAGTCAGGTCAACACGGAGTGCGTTTGAAAATCTGAACTGTAGTACCTCCAGGAGCCATTGATCACATAATGCTGTCTACTTCCACTCTCAGGGGGCTCTAGTCAGACTAGAGCCCAATATAAATATCTCACTAAAAATAAATGAAAGCTATTGCTCATATTGATCGGTGGGGAAAAAGTCACAATAGCAAATCCAGAGTTTATGTAACTTACTCTAAAGTAGCAGCTTTTGTTCATTACGTTTATTAGCACGCTCCAATGCAAAACCTCAGATTGCCTAATCTAAAACATATTACCTATCGTCTATAAAATACCAGCTCCAAAGTAACTAGTCTTCGAAGAACATCAAAAGGATCCAGTTTTTCTCCTACACCCATAAACCATTTGTCAAAGTTGGACAACCAGAGTAAGTCTATAAGCCTTTAAAATGTTCTGTATTATTTTGAACTCTTATTGCCTAATCCCACTTACATTGACTCCAATGGGGACAAGACCAGACCCCTCCTCTATTTCCCCTCTAATATTTCTGTTGAAAATCTTAAGGAGAGTTTCTTTTCTCTCTCACAGGGACCATGTGAAGATGCAACCAATTTATTGATTTCTACCTTAATGCAGACTTCAAAAACGCTCAGAAACAATTTGCATTGACCGGTATACCACACCTTACATGCAGACTGATCCCACAGCACTTTACAGACTGTTCATGCACAGAGATCACTTCACATAGCATTAAAATGCATCAATCACTATTGCAGAACCTGGAATCAGATGTCTTCTTTCATCGAGTCCCTTTTTCAGGAGGCAGCACTTGATCTAGGTATGCTGTGGCAAACAAAAACATCCAGTTTCAGTGTATACTTCACCTTCCTCAAAAGACTTGGCCATAGCAGATTTATGGCATTCTATATTAATCCAAAAGTTTTGGCATACATCTTGAAAATCTTCCTGATATTGTAGGTGCTTTGCTGCTGAAGATTTTAGTTTTTGCAGAGGAACATCTACTTAACTTCTATCAGCTGTTAGGGTAATAAATACTTGAGAGTATTTCTTCTCCACTTGTTTCCTTGGGAAAATAACCCCATTATTAAACAGAGGCCTGATATAAGCAATAGCCTACATGCAAATTTAATTAAATTGTGCATGCACAGCCAAATAGAGTGGTAAGTGTTAGTGCAGGCTCTGAGGAAGCATATACCTTAATCACAACGAACAAGGAGTACTTGTGGCACCTTAGAGACTAACAAATTTACCACCCTACCTCCAATCTTTGAAGGGCTTATAAGAACTGCAGGATACAGAGCCATTCTATCTTCTTTCTAGGGGTTTTAGCACTTTGCTTTGACCTCATCATCCGAACTGCATTCCAAATCTGCATGCTACCAAGGATGCGTTCCAAGGTCTCCTATCCCTGTTCTAAACCATGCCAGTCACTTATGCCTTCGACAAGCCACCAAACTGTGACACTCTGGATACCATGGCCAAGAGGGGAGGCAATATAAAATCAAGCCTAAAAACATCCAGTCCAAAGCACTAAAAGATTATATCTAACCTGATGCCAAAACACACCATGCACACAGCTGGCAAATCAATCCAGCCTCCTTTCTGTCTAGCAGGGGGTATATCTCCCCTGCCCCCCAAAGAGGTGCTTCAAGGCCTGTTGTGACATCCTCCATTTCACACAGCATGAAACTTACCGAGCCTCTGATAATATCAGGAACGCTGGGGGGAGGGACAAACAAAACAAAAATCAAGAGGGAGTATAAATGGAATTCATGAAGGAAGTTGAAATAGCAGAAATGCCAAAGGTTGGCTGTCCTTATGAGTGAGATTTACAGCCCCAAAGAGTGAGATTCAAGGCCAAGGAGTAAGTCTTTCCAGGTGGTAGTAGGTCATTGCTTAAGACAGGGACTCTCATCTTTGGTCCTGGTTTTTAATCCAACCAACACTTACGTTTGTTTTAAAACGTACACTGCTTAATATTGCATATGAAACACTTACATGATCTAATTCATACTAAAGTCTAGGGCATGTGAGAATTCTATATGCAGTACAAACCAGTGGATTTTAATAAAAACAAGTATTTGTTGATTGGAACAAAAACCTGGATCGTTGGAGATCCCTGAGGACATGAATTTGTCCAGTACGGTTTAAATTTTGAACTGATCTGCAAACTTTTTGAACAGGATCTGCAAACTTTCAATCAAGTCCTGCTTGTTTTTTGGGCAAACTCATTTTTTTGACTGTCAAATTCACACACGAAAAATCCAGCATAGCCTCCATGGTTAACACAGTACACAAGGTTGGAAAGCAGCTTTCCAAGCTCTAAACCCCATGTCTTAGGCCCCAGATGTATTGTTGTCTCTTGCAGCACCTGAGTAAAAATATTTTAAATATTTATATATTTACTCAAAACGAGCGAGATAAGCTTAGGAATGTGTGTGACAGTGAGATAGGATACGAATGAGTGAGACTTGACATGTCTGAAATAGATGGAAAGGGAAGTCATAAAGGCACAGATGTGAAGCAGTTACTGAAAAGAAGGTTCACTCAATACATTGAAGTTAAACACAACAAGCATTAGCCATCCATATCTTCCAGGTCTGGAATGCTATTTAATTAAGGGATATTAAAAAAAAATATATGAGGAATACTCGTAGTCACAGTTCAGGGCACCTGCACCTGTATTCCCCCTCTGTGATCCACCAAGGGCAACTATAGCTCATCAGCCCTCATTGCTCTTGGACAGAGATCTGCGTCTCTCCCTCCTGACTGGAGTTCCTCCTGGCAGCACAGTTCCATGCCTACACTTTGATATTCCCAGCAAGCCAGACTGCCTACAGAGGCCAGTGTCTGAGTTTTTATTCTCTCTCCGGAGGCTATGAACATCTGTAAAGGTTCACACTTACAAGTTACCTCACAGCTCTTTATAACCAAGCACATTTATTCTTAAGATGAAAGCATTACAGAGAAAACATTAAAAAACAACAAACAACAAACCAACCTCCCCGCATGCGAAAAAAAAGCTTACTAGAAGTCACCCCAACTCTAGTCTTGGTTTGTGATAGGTATCAGTCCTTCAAAACCTACAACTGGGTTTTCCCCATGGCAACAAGTTCATAACTGTCTCAGATTCAGAACCAGAACCATGAATAGTTCAGTCTTTCCTTTATACAGCTTGGGCCTTTGATCTTGTTCTCACATAACAGATGATCAACAAACATTGGCCCGCTGCTCAAGTCTTAGTTGCAAAAGGCTGGGTTTTTGCATAACCAGATGTGGGGAATTTGCATTCACCTCCCCACTTAGATATTCGTCAGGAAAACCACTTAGCAATTTTTGTTCCAAAAAGGCCATTCCTGTCTGGCGCGCTGTTCAACGCAGTATTCATTTGAACCCCGAGGTCTCATATCTATCACATCTTCCCTCTAGAGAGATTACATACAATCCCGGCCCATTCATTTAATACAATGGATTCCAAACATACTTAAAACGTATTTCAGTAAGGTCTCCCAAGAATATGGCAGGAAATTGCCATATCTGTCAACACTGGTAATTTGGAGAAGGTTTTACCAGCAACACTAATGTTGATAACCCAGAGATGGATATCTTGGACCAGCTTCTGTTGCTATCAAAGCCAGTGTGACTTTTGTCATTGACATATGCAGGACCAGCACCGAATCCACTAAAAATAACTCATGTATCTGAGCATTATGCCCATTTATTTATTAGGCAATAGGACACATGAGCTGGGGCAGGTTCAAATTCAAACCAGGGGTCTAACAACTTTGTGACTTTTCATTATTCTTTGCCACAGTTCCCACCAGCAACCATCCTCACTGTTACATTCAAACAGCAAGCAGCACTCACAATTCCTTAGCGACATATCACTGCAGTTAAGGGGCATAATTCTGACATTATTTACACTGGTTTAACTCAGGAATAACTCCATTGAAGTCAACTAAGTTAAATCTATAGGATATCAGAATCAGGCCCAAACGTCTACCTCACTTCTGCTAGAATTACTGTAATTCCCATAAACATTAAAACTACATTTTCACCTACACACACAGATAGTTTGTGTTGGAAAATTCATACTAAACTGAAGTTCACTTATTACAGACATCTCTTTCTGCAGCTTCTTGTGCAAATGATACAATCTCAAAGCATATCAGAAAAATTTGCTTTATAACAGTCAGAAGAAAAAAAACCACAGCACATTTTCATTAAAGGGTCTAACTATAGTCCATACAAAAATATAAAAGAGAAAAAGGACCTTTTGTCCTGGAATCAGATCATACCAGGTATTCAACCTCTAAATTTAATAAATATTGTAAGGCTTTGGAAGTTCAGTGAAATGGCCTTTTTAGTAAAAGATATAGGGGATTCTGGGCAGAAGTCTATAGAGCTATAGTCTATAGGATGGAAGACTTGAAGTTATAGCCAAAGAAATTAAATAATGAAACACTACATAGGTTTGCTCTTTGGTGTTCCTAAATAATTTGCTACTGGAAATGGGGGCGTTACTGTCAAAAAGCTGGGGGGAAGGATGCATTCAAGAGCTAAGATATTGAAAAGATTCCCCTTACAAGGTTCACTTGCCACCTCCAGTTAGAGCTCGATAATGATACTGGCAGGTCTTTTCCAGTTAAATATCAGTCTAAACCAAAGCCCCCATATGGATCCATATCTTAACAGATTATACACAGTACCATAAGATGACACAAAGTGATAATAAATGATGCTAAAACCATCAAAATGTTTCAATGACCATCACATTGATATAACAAGCTGTACAAAGCATTATGGCTGAAACATCAAAGTTAATTCCCTTGTCATTTCTGCCCAGAGAAGTACAGGAAATAAATATTTTCCTCTAGTTTGTTTGCATGTCTTCCCATGATGAAACCCCTACATTCTGGATTCCTAGTTTCATCTTTGCAGTGACGGCAGATATAGTACAGGAGGCTGTCCTGATATTGCCCCAAGACGGGGCCCATTACACACAGAGTCAATCCTGTCCTGAAGAACTTGTGATGCTGGCAAACCAGGTCAGATCAGGGCCACAGGCCAATTCGCTTGTGTAGATTAGTATATAGATCAAAATGAATAATATATAAGTGTGTATTCAGATATTTAAACTTCATGAAAACTAGTGGAATGTTACTTGTATTGTGTTCACTTATCTATTCCTGTTATAATGTAATAACAATCATTTCCATTGTGTATACCCACGTAACTAAATAACCTAAACAAATATTGTGATACACTAATGAAGGACTAACAGAAATGCTCTAATTCCAAAGCAAATGGCCATTGTGATGATGACCAGAGGTCAAAAGTCTGAATGCATTCCTCACTCATCATCATAGGAAAAGCCCATGTGGGTAGAGAATGTCAGCTTGTCTTCTGTCAGAAGAAGATAGAAAAATTGATTCAAAGAAAGAGCCTTCATCTCTGAACTGTCTGGACTCTTAAAGGGAAGTGTACCAGATGCAAAGCAGAGATCCCCAGAGACAATCTGAGTACCCTGAAAAGACTTTTGGGAGACTGGCAGTTTATTACATCACTGCCACCATTTGGATTTACAAACTGTGACTCACCTGTTAATATATTTTACCTGCTTTAACCTCTGAATAACTCATTTCCTTTTCTTTTAGCTAATAAACCTATAGTTATTTTACTATAGAATTGGCTGCCCGCATTGTCTTTGGTTTAAGATCTGGAGTACCAATTGATCTGGGGTAAGTGACTCATTTCTTGGGACTAGGAGAAACCTGAAGTGATGTGATTTTTGGTTTAAGTGACCATTATAAAAGTCCAGTTTGTCTGGGTGACAAGATAGAGTCTAAGGAGACACTGGGCGACTCCATTGTAAGACTGGCATAGTGATCCAGGAGTTCATATTTCTTACTGGCTTGATGAAATCTAATTATAGAACATATCATCAGTTTGAGGTGTCTACACTTGTTTTCTGACAGTCTGACCTGAGGTAGGCACACTCAGTTGTGAGCTACTCCAGAGAGTTTGACAGACCTCATAATGCAAGTACTGTATGTAATTTCCATGAAACTTGAGCAAGAGATAATACAAAAAATGTTCATTTTATTAGATAAAAAACCTTTTCTAAGAAAAGTATGGTGAAGAGTAAGCAGAAACTCCATTCTTTCCCTGAAGAATTTTTAAACGAGACTGGTTAGAGCACGAGAAAATATATTCTGAGAAAGAGAATGGTGTAGGAAATCTAACAGCTGAGTTGTAAACTAATTGCAGAGAACAGCATATTACGGTAAGATTAATAAATAAAGAATTAAAGGAGAGTAATATAATTAATGCCAATCAGTATGGTTTTATAGAAAATAGATCCTGAGCTAAGTTGATCTCTTTTTTTATTTTTCATTTTTTAAACTGTGAGGGCATTTAACCATTAGAACAATTTACCAAGTGTCATGGTGGGTACTCTATCACAACATTTTTAAAATCAAGATTGGATGTTTTTCTAACAGATATATGCCCTAGTTCAAAGAGGAGTTAATTCAAGGAAGTTCTATGGCCTGTGTTATGCAGGAGGTCAGATTACATAATCAATATGGTCCCTTCTGGCCATATAAACTGTGAATCTGTGAAAACAGGTCTTTTTCTCCTCTAACATCTATGGGTCATATCCTCAGCATTGGTGTAAATCAGTTTAGCTTCACTGAAGTAAATGGACTATGCCAATTTACAGCAGCTGAGGATCTGGCCCTAAGATTCAAAGAACCTTTGCTAAAGGAACATTCCCAAGGTAACAGACCACCTTGGGTCAAGACCCCCAAGCAAATGTAAACATTGTAAAGAATGTTATAGTTGCTGTGAGGTACAATAGGTGAGTAGGCAGAAAATTTGCTATCAGCCAAGATATGAAAGGAATGGAAATTTCTTACCTGGTAGTTTAGTTTATCTAAATCCCTCTATCCCACGTTAGACAGAAGGTATAAATCCTATCACCATAAGAGGGAGACCAGAAGAAGTTAAAGATCTGGTAATACCACCTCTCCCTACAACGGAATTTGCTCAGTTGATCCTGCTCAGTTACAAACTTCCAATGTGCCCAAGAGTGTGTTTTAATTTCAAAAACTATATCTAAAAACATTCTGAACAGTCCAAGTGACACCAGCACAACAAAAGCAATGTGGGATGCCTAGGATAGCATAGAATGAGGGATGAGGGAGGGGGAGGACAAAAAATACATATACGAAATTACAATCCTTGACTGCCCCGCTGTAATCAGCCTGTAGCACAGGAAGTTCAAGGATGGGATCCAAAACTGGAAAGGCCATGGAAGGTATGTAGTGTGACCAGACATCCTCTATTTTCAAAATGAATTAGTAACAATTAGCCATCTATTTATCGTAACAAAGAGAAGGTTGATGGGTGACTTGATTAGTCCATAAGTACCTACATGAGAAACAAATATCTGATTATGGGTTCTTCAATCTAGCAGAGAAAGGTCACGATCCAATGGCTGGAAGTTGAAACTAGACACAAACTTAAATTCAGACTGGAAATAAGATGTAACAGTGAGGGTAATTAACCAAGGGTTGTGGTGGATTCTCCATCACTGGACATTTTTAAAATCAGGATAGGATGTTTTTCTCAGAAATGATTTTGGAGAAATTCTACAGTCTGGATTATACAAGTGGTCAGACTAGGTGACCACAGTGGTCCCTTCTGGCTTTGGAATCTATGAAAGAGCAGAAGGGACACATAACAGTCACTGGACTATCCCTTTCTAACAGATTTCACTAGGAAAGAATTGTTAAAGTAACACCGTGCTGACCAATACTGTCTCAGTGTTTCCTTGTACACCCCCATTTATCATTTTGTCTTGCACTTAAATTGTAACCTCTGTGGCGCCAGGGACAGTCTTTTTGTTCTGTGTTTGTACAGTACCTAGTACGATGGGGTCCTGGTCCATGATTGGGACTTGGAGGAGCTATGATAATACAAATAATAAAACAAAATCCAGAGCCCAGAATCAAGATTAGGGCGCCCACTGGCCAAGGTATTGTACAAAGTACATAAGAGATAGTACATGCTATGAACAGTTTATTCATCTGGTCTATTTAGATTACAAAGGGTGGGGGAAAGGTTTCTTGAAAGGGCCTCAAGAAAACTGTGTGCTGACTTTTGCACTGAAAGCAGATGGATTAAAAAGTCACACCCCCCCGCAAGTCGTCCTTCCAGACACAGTGCAGATACCTCAGCAGCAGTAATGTCATTAGAACTGGATCTTCCAAATGAAATGAAGACCACCTGACTCCAAAGAAGAGATGTGTCCTGACATCTTATTTACCTGCCCCCCTCATGTAAAGCCTGCAAACACAACTTGGGTTTCTGTCTAGGACTTTGTGTCACTTTATAAAAAAATAAATACTTTTGTGCAATGCTAGAGGACAATTTATACAGCTCTGCTTTGTAGCATACCTACACCCTTGTTTCCTGACATGTCTACACTTATAAGCTTACAGCAGCAGAGCTGTACCAATGCAGCTGTGCCACTGTAAGAGCACTCGTGTAGCCGCATTATGCTGATGAGAGAGCGCTCTCCCATCGACATAATAAAACCAGCTCAAGGAGCGGTGGTAGCTATGTCAGTGGGAGAGCGTCTACCGCCAACATAGCGCTGTCCACACGAGTGCTTATGCTGGCAAAACTTACGTGGTTTAGGGGCGGTGTTTTTTTCACACCCCTGAGCGACAGAAGTTTTACCAACGTAAGTGCTACTTTAGACATAGAGGTGATGGAAACAATGGTGCAAGTTAGGCTAAGTACTAATTTTTTTAAACAAAGTGGATTTTTCACGCACACACATGCACATAATATTGTTGAGCAACTCAGCAATTATTAACCACTGTGATAGACCCAGACCACTTAGGTACAGCAGAGTAGTCGAAGGCAGACATACTGGCCACGGGATAAGCAGTTTTCTGTTCCCTGACTGACCAGAGCAGGGGCTGCTCCAGGCTAATGAGAACACCTGACTCCAATTAGCCTGCAAAGAGTCAGGTGAGGCCATTAAGCTAATGTGAACACCTGACTCTAATTAAGGCCCCTCTGATACTATAAAAGGGCTCACTCCGGTCAGGCTGAGGCGAGCCAGAGGAGAGGAAGTGTGGCTGAAGGGCTGGGTAATGAAGACACCCTCAAGCCACTGAAAAGGGAGCCCTAAGGTAAGGGTGAAGAACAGAGAAGCAGGAGAGCAGTGGGGAAGTGGCCCAGGGAAATGTAGCAACTCTGGCAGCATAAGGTCGGCTGCCAACAGCTGCTGCCATTAGGGTCCCTGGGCTGGAACCCAGAGTAGAGGGTGGGCCTGGGTTCCCCCCCAACCCGCCACTACCGAAACACCTCCTAGGAGGGGAAGACAGGCCCCTGTCAGGACAGGAAACTAAACTGTACTGGAATAAGCCCATAGGGACAACAGAGACTGTGGGAGTTCTCTCACCAACCTCCTTGCTGGCTTATGATGAAAAGGGCTCAGTAGACTGTAACCCTGGCCCTAGAGAGAGAAGGGCTATGTGGAGGGTCGCAGTGAGCCTCTGAGGCTAGCATAAACCGCCTGGAAGCGCAGGACCCATGGGGACAAGGTCAGAGCTCTGCCACACCACATTCAGATTTCTCACAAAAAAAAAAAAATATATTAGAGTTGCAGCAGTTTGTTCTCTCTCCACACTAGTGCCTGTCACTAACTGCTTTTGGAGCAGTCATATAAAACTGCCACAAGAAGTCTGAAGTTGGCACAGCTTGGAGCAGTGTGTTTCATAAGCAGCAAAAGCCAACAAAAGCTCTCTCACACCTATGCTTCCGGAGCACTCGTGGCTGCTGATGCACTTCAGAACACAATTAAAGGCTCTGGTCCTAATCTGAAATGTTCTCAAAGAGATTGATGTAGTCAGGAATCAGACATCCATCAAGACAGCTGAGCGCCACAGAGATGAGGTAGATGACACAGGCAAGTTCAGACTACCCGGCAATTAGATCAGTCTTAATGACAGGACTGCTTGCCAGAAGACACGAAACTGAGCCCAAACCTGACTAACTTGCAGGGACTGGAAAGAGAAAGCACTGTAGCTTTGTACTCTTGCTTCTTCCTTATTTTTGTCTGGCACTTAGATATCTACCATCAACAGATTAGACAGTTTCTAATTCATGGTGGCATTTTTAAGCCTCCACATGGCAGCCAACATCTTTTTGAAAAGTGACATTTCTGATTTCATATTTAGATTATCTACATTAAAAACACTACAGCACTTCAATGTAGATCAGTGATCCCCAAACTAGAGGGTGCACCCCCTGTGGGGGCATGGAGGAACATGGGGGGGGTGTACAATGGGGCCTGGCACAGCCCCCGATGGGGGTGGGGAGGGAGCACCACCCAGCCCTGCTCTGCTCCTAGCTGCAGCTCCACCATCATTCCCTCTCTGCCCCCAGGCCAGCTCCCATCTCTAGCTCCAGCTCCTCTCCCATCCCCAATTCTGCCCCCAAATCTGCCTTCAGCCCAAGCTCCTCTGCTGAGCCAACTGTGCTGTAATGGAGGCAGACATGGCCAGATTCCATTACTGGTAAGGGGGGGTGGGGCGTGACAGGAAAAGTTTGGGCACCACTGATGAAGACATTTAGGGCAGAAGCTTTCCCACCGACATAGTGCTGTTTATACCAGCAGTTAGGTCAGTGGGGCTTGGGCTCTGCCAGTCCTTACCCAAACCGTAGCTTGGTAAAGAGAACAGGGGAAATGTAACATAGCAACACAGTTATGCTGAAGTAATTCTGCAGTGTTGACCTGCCCAGTGCTTAGTCTGTGCCAGGAATGGCCAGAGTTGAGTCCTGGCACCTCTAGGCTTGGCAATTCATAGCCCCGGCACCTATGGGTTTGCTGCATCAGTTATGAATGTAAAAAATATTGCCTGATCCCCAGCACTGCTTTCATTAGAAATTAAGCACTGGTCCTGTTTTTACGACACTGACAGGAGCATTCCTGTAGATATAGTAAATCCACCTCCCCCAGAAGGCAGTAGCTAGGTTGACCTAGTGCAGTCTACAAGGGGATTTAGTTTAACTACATCACTCAGGGATGTGGATTTTTCACATCCTTGACCAACCGAAGTTGGGTTAATTAATTTTCTAGCATGGACGAGCCCTTAGACTTTTATTCATGTGGCAGAATTTCTTCTGTTTGCACAGTGTGCTGTAGTTCTCGTTACTATAAAAAAGTAGCCGTCGATACTACATATACACCTTGGGAAAGAAGGCACTCTAACACAGTCAAATATAGTCTGACCTCCCATTTAGAATCTGTCTGCATTTCAGTTAGTTATTCATAAGGTCTGAAAAGTTATTCATATTTGAGCAAGTGCTGAATATGGGTGGTCCAAGTTTTCAGAAAGCTCCCTATTTACAGAAACAAAATGTGCAAGAGATATAGGCCTTACTGCCACAGTAAAGGGGCACATTTAATGGCAAGATATTCTGCTGCTACGTAAAGAACATTTGGTTATTCTTGCCAGTAAGGGACAAATTCCTGGCTTGGTGGTGTTGCCACAGTAATGCCTTCAGTTTCACCAGACTGCTGCCAGTCTTACAAGGGTTATCGGAGAGTTCTGAGTGCTAGTTTTAAGAATCCTACTTTGCTTTTTTTTTCCTCCTCTCTCTCTCTCTCTCTCTTCAATTCTCTGTTTGGAAGGGGGGTGGGAGAGTTTTCCTAATTGCTTTGATGAGAGGGAAAAGGGGATATTGATCAACCACGATTAGGTCTGCTGTCTATTACATGTTTCTTGGGCCAGATCTTCAGATCTTAGGCCTGGTGTGTGCTCTGCTGACTTCAGTGGAGCTGTGCAAGCTGAGGATCTGGGCCAGAGGGTATCAGAAAACACTGGGCTGGATTCCCACTGCTTTGCACCATGTATACTCGCTTGCACCAATGTACAATGTTTGCCAACTGCGGGTTAAATGCTTCTAAATCAGAATGGTAATGTTTGACTCACTTTGCACAGGTGTAAATGGCTACACAAGGTATAAGGCACTGGAGAATGAGGCACAGATCAAGGATACATGTAGGAACAGGTGCTTAAATTGCCCTGATTGTTAATGACATTGTATTGTTACTTATACAGCAATATAAATACCTGGTGTGTTACAAAAACATGAGATGTGTCTGCCCCACAGAGGCCACAATCTAAATAAGACACGAGACAGTAAGTGGAGACAAGTAATGGTGTGGGAGTGGCAGGAGAAAAGGGTGAAGAGTGATTCAAAGATAGTACATTAGCTTTAAAATTCAGCCCTAATGTCATGTAAAATTCAGCTAAAGGCAAATGGAGATACATGGGGCCAGACTAATTTCTGGTGTAATTTGCACTGTAAACTGTGTATGTATATTCCAAAACTCTCTCCCCCTTGCAGCCCTGCTCATTTTTGGAGAATCAGGTCAGGCATAAGAACAGGAGACGATGGTATGAGGGTGGAGGTTTGCTGTGATCTCCAAAGAAATCAGAAGGGGGCAAGTGATAGCATATTGAATTATGTAGTGCACATTCCACTAGGAGGCTCCAAAGCAGCCGCATTTGAGTGAGAGTGCCTTCATTTTATTACATATTTCAGCTACCCCAGAAGCAGCTGGGGAGGCAGGGGGAGCCTATAACTGCTACTGGTGGGAACAGAAGGACATATACGGTTTAGGATCTCTCAATCCAGATTCCTCTTCCCCTGAAGTGAAGGAAGTCTAGGTGCAAAATTGCAGAGAGAACCATTGTAAAGTTTTTGATGAACCAGAGCTGGAACATATTGGCCAAACAGTCACTAGTTAATGTTCACACATGGATTTAAAGATATTGAGCTTGGTAAGTGACAATATTACTACTGGGAAATACAAAAACCTAGAGTCAGGGAGGATGAGAGAATGTTTACACAAGAAAAAGCAGTGTACAAGCCAAATCACCCCTGCAGTTACTGGTACGCTCATCAATCATTGGCTTCAGTGACACCTATTGATAAGGGCTGAGAAGTCAACTACCAGCTGTCCTTCTCATTTTTTAACTAACTGGAAAAAAAACTATACTAGTAACTATACTATACTAAAAAACATATACTAGCTTGGTATATACATTCAAGTTTATAAACTAGTTTATTTGTACATACTTTCTCTCTTCCCCACTCCTTCCCTACAGCAGCACTTTCAAGGGTGTACTTCTTTGATGTCAAGATGCTATTTTATATAGCAATCAGATCCACCACCAGGTGGGAGTCCCTTCACACACACCTTATTCAAGAGAAAGGTCTCAGAGAAATGAGAGATGAAACTATAAAAAGGAGGCATAGAGTCTGTGAGATGCTCTTTCATTTGTTTTTTGAGGGGCAGAAGAGGGGCAGTCTGAAAAGCTCACTGACATGCACACAGACAAAAAAGCTGTAAGATGTTTTTGTTCCTTGTAATCCTGTTACGGGAGTCACTGTGTCAATTTTCCTTTCTTTTCCCCCCTAAGAACAAAGTTGGCATAGTAATTATCCTGCCAAGCAAAAAAGACATTATAGTAAAGAAACTTCACATAAAGGGGAAGGAAATCACTATTTTTGCCAAATTGCTTTCATGGCTAGTTGTCAAGTCTGGCTCATAGCCAGAGGCAGGAGATTTCACTAGGAAAGCTATGCAAGAATGGCATGGCAAAGTTACACATTATCTTCTGCAGTTAAATAGGCTACTATTCACGCTGAAGGAGGGGAGAGAGAGAGCGCGCGCTATACATGGATAGACAGAATGCAGAGTTCAGTATTCTAACTGAACCCAAACACTGCTATTAGGATGGTTTTGTCCTTTTGATTTTGCGGTGTCCTACAATTGAGCTGGAGAGCTGAAATGGAAAAGGTTTCCTTAGCAGTTTCAGTTCATCCCACACCCCCACCCAACACAAAACCACAGGGGCCAGAATCAAAAAGATCCCTGTCTCAAACAGAAAATCATTACTGCCTTGGAAAGGCAGCAGTCTATACTGGAATGCAGCTATTCAGCACTGCCAATTTTTGCAATTTTTAATCAAAGTCTGGCAATATTTAATGTTCTGTGGAAAGCCCTAGCTTCTGGATACAATTGACAACATGAGAATTGCAGCTTTCCTTTTTTTAAAAAAAAAGTAAGTTTCTAGCCATCATCATTGCAGAGAAAAGCTTGAAAACATGATCTCAGTGTACTCAAAAGGCTCAGATACCAGAAGGCAAAGAAAAAAACCCAAAATTTATGATGA
Organism: Lepidochelys kempii; assembly: GCF_965140285.1. Taxonomy (NCBI): domain Eukaryota; kingdom Metazoa; phylum Chordata; order Testudines; family Cheloniidae; genus Lepidochelys; species Lepidochelys kempii. Next base: position 142,136,876 of record NC_136382.1, on the reverse strand, counting down.
CATCCACAGACTTCAGTGTCTACAGTAGAAGACCTCCCTTTAAGGGCTTTAGCTCTCCATCTGCACATTACAATTTCAAGACTGGCTCCATACTCGCGCTTTCCATCTGTCTCTATGCATTTTTTCCTAAAAGTCTTTAAGTCTTCCTTTGTCTTTTACCTATCTGTACATTAACCATCCAATTTCAACCAAAATTTCAAACACACTCTCTTTCTCCCCCTCCCATTCATCCACAGAATTTCCTCATAGGCTGCAGACTCTGTGCTTAAGTTTAGGAGTATAAAGAGACATCCTTCAGATACTCATTAACAGGGAGGGAAAAGGGTACAGAAACATACCCTCAAAGCCACAAGATCAGCTGAAAATTATTCTGGTGGGAAATGTAACTAACATTGTCTGCTTCACCTTTTCCTTCTTGCAAATTTCATTGACAAGTACTGTCTCCTTTCCAAAATGACAATGGATGTATTATAAGGTTTGAATTGATTAAGATATTACCCCATTAAGAGCATTGTTCAAGCCCAAGAAAACTCAGTCTCCAATATCTTCAGATCTCAGCTCACTAGCTTGTGGATGTGTCTCTTGACCTTCAAAAGCAGAGAGTCACACTCTACCTCAGGGATTACAAGGGCTGGCTGAATGAATGGAAAAGTCAACTAGTTTCCCAGTTTGCTAAACCACCAATTTCATCCCCCACTTCTCACCATTCAGACATTGCCCCTTTAAATAATGCTTGAATTTGCACTTCGCATGTTCTGATCCAGCCCTTTTGACCTATCTTGAAAAAAATTCCCTGTAGAATACATCTCTCTGAAACTGTAAACATCTGGAAATCACTGCTGTGCAGATGTAGGATAATTATAACACCAGCTTGTAATCTGCAGGCCAGAAGCCAATCAGATATCATGCTAGCTCCCCCTGGGTTGCACTCGCCACACAATTGCTAATGTAAAAGAGAATACCTTGGTAACGAGCAAGGAGACAGTAAGGATTATAAGGAAATGATGCGTCTAGCAGAGACAAAGCAGCAAAACATATACTGAAAATAAGGAGGTTCTGAGAGGTCAGGCACAATGCTGTCTTATCATATGCCCTCCATTGGCAACATTTCAAAAACATTTGACAATTTCTAATCAAGTTGTGAGAGAGTCTGAATGACCGAGCCTGGGATGTTAGGCTAAATTCCACTCTCACAATGCAAGGCAGCCATAAACCCAATTTAACAGGCTGGTTAAGCTAGGTTCATGGCTGCTCTACAGCACTACAACGGTGCAAAGCAACCGGTCCATACTGGGAAATCACGCCGGTTATCCTTCTATTATTTATAGCCTTGTAATTCTGAGGAGCCCTAGTTACAGACTAGGACCCCATTGTGCTTAGTGCTGTACAAATACAGAACAAAAAAAGACAGTCCCTGCCCCAAAGAGCCATGTAATTAAAACAGAAACTGCATTAAGGATGGGATTTTCCAAAGCACTCAGCATGGGCTAACTCCACTCCTTGTAGACATTGCTAAACATCCCGTTGACTTCAATGGGAGCAGAGTTAGGCCAACACTAAGTGCTTTTGAAAAACTCCCCATACATGTCTCGAAAGATAGAATCCACTCTTTGCAAGTCTCCCTGCTCTACACACTCCTCCTGAGAGCTCTGATGACCTGTGGCTCCTAACCCCACCAAAGCCAATTACCTATTAGAAGAATATGGCTAATCCAATTCAATGAAGGATGTGCACCAGGAGGAGAAATAAGGAGAGATTTCTCCATAATCAAGGTTGCAAACAGGTAACATTATAAGCCCTATTTCAGTCCCCTATAATTTGGTTAGCAAAAATTGGTTTGGTCTGAAGAACTGATAGGCTTATATACTCTGAAGAATAAGGACAATGTTTCTGTAAAGTTTGAAAAGAATTGCTCAAACTGTTTGAGTGACAGTTCATGAAAAATTTACCCAAGTATGAAATTTTGATTTATGTCTGTTTCTTTGTCTCCCTCTAGTACTCAGACATCTTTTTCCAACTCTTCAGATTTCCATACAGTTGAATTTCCTTGAAACTTATGCATAGGGTTATAGTTAGGGAAAAAAACACATTGTAATTAAGGTTTCAGAGTAACAGCCGTGTTAGTCTGTATTCGCAAAAGGAAAAGGAGTACTTGTGGCACCTTAGAGACTAACCAATTTATTAGAGCATAAGCTTTCGTGAGCTACAGCTCACTTCATCAGATGCATATCGTGGAAACTGCAGCAGACTTTATATATACACAGAGAATATGAAACAATACCTCCTCCCACCCCACTGTCCTGCTGGTAATAGCTTATCTAAAGTGATCATCAGGTGGGCCATTTCCAGCACAAATCCAGGTGATGATCACTTTAGATAAGCTATTACCAGCAGGACAGTGGGGTAGGAGGAGGTATTGTTTCATATTCTCTGTGTATATATAAAGTCTGCTGCAGTTTCCACGATATGCATCTGATGAAGTGAGCTGTAGCTCACGAAAGCTTATGCTCTAATAAATTGGTTAGTCTCTAAGGTGCCACAAGTACTCCTTTTCTTATTGTAATTAAGGAAAGTTATTAACAATCAATTGTGTCTACTTGGAATGCAAATAGACTGTGCAGGAGCAGTTTGCCCTCTGGTGGTTTGTTGCAGCTTATAGAGAGACTATAAGGCTCCTTCTGAACTGCACCAGTTAAGGACCCCAATCCTGCAAACAGTTATGTAGGCGAACAACTTTGTTCATATGACCAAGTCCATTCAAGTTAACATGAGTGAGTACTTTACATGAGTAAAGTTACTTATGTGTAAATGTTTGCAGGATCACCCCCTAATATCAGCCAAGCACTTAATTGGAGGTCTAAATTCCCCCCTGCTTTTCTACTGTGGCATCTTCATGTGACTGAATTTTATTTTGGATATATTTTTTAACATGCAAAATATTTAGGATCAGATATTTCCTCCCCACCTCATTTTCTTTTCTCTTAGCTGTTTTTTTACTTTAGAAGAATTAATTAATCTATTGCTGCCTTGATGTAAAAGAGCTACAATTAATTTTAATATAAACATAAAACCATAACAGGATTTGAACTCACTTCCTTTGATATGTGAAGCTAACAGTGGCTCAAGAAGACTTTGAGAAACCATTATGAAAAACTACAGGAGGGCTCTCCATGTTCTCTGAATGCAACAGAAACATACTGAGAATTCAAATAAAATAAATAATAAATAAATAAAGTAGAAAGGTTTTGGTTTATACCAAGAGCTATGTGATGGAAAAAATTAAGGAAAATCAAAATCAGTTGCCCTGGGCTTTTGCTTCATCAAGAGAAAATATGAACTATATTATTACATGTTAGCAATACTTTTTCCATAAACGGGTCACATATGAAAATTATTTTTGTGCATGCAACAATAGATTGTCTAGGTCCTCCCACAAAGGGAAAACTATTGCTTGTTTTACTCATAGAATTAATCCTACTGACTTTACTTTACTCATACAAGTAGTCCCAGTGAACAGGCTTTGGTCCAAAAGGACTAAAGTCCCAGTACCCCAACTTCCCCCCACAAATTCAGTCCTGTATCTAGCATAATGGTGGGATTTTTTCTTCTGTTACATGAGCTGACCCTGTTCCCAGTGAAGACAACAACAAAAATCCCAGGAACTTCAATGGGAGCAGGGAGTGGACCAGATGTGGGCAAACTACGGCCCGCGGGCCACATCTGGCCCATGGGACTGTCCTGCCCAGCCCCTGAGCTCCTGGCCAGGGAGGCTAGTCCTCGGCCCCTCCCCTGCTGTCCCCCCTCCCCCGCAGTTACGCTGCTGCATGGGCAGCACAGCTTACACCCACCCACCTCCCAGGCTTTCCAATAAGCCTGTCCTGCTGCTCTGAGCAGCATGGTAAGGGGGAGAGGGAGTAGATAGGGAGCAGGAGGTCCTGGGGGGGCAGTTAGGGGACAGGGGGTGGTTGGATGGGGCGGAGGTTTGCGGGGGGGCGGAGGTTTGCGGGAGGGCGGTCAGGAGACAGGGAACAGGGGGGTTGGATAGGAGGTGGGGTCCTGGGGGGGCAGTTAGGGATGGGGTTCCCAGGAGGGGACGGTCAGGACACAAGGAGTGGGGGGGAGGTTCGATGGGTTGTTGGTCCCAGGGGACCTGTCAGGGGGCAGGGGTGTGGATAGGGAGTGGGGTCTGGGGGGGGCAGTTGGGGAGGGGTTTCCGGGAGGGGGTGGTCAGGGAACAAGGAGCAGAGGGGGTTGGATGGTTCGAGGGTTCTGAGGGGGGCAGCCAGAGGGCAGGAAGTGGGAGGGGGAGGGCACGGGGGCCAGGCTGTTTGCGAAGACACAGCCTTCCCTACCTGGCCCTCCATACCGTTTCGCAACCCCGATATGGCCCTTGGGCCAAAAAGTTTGCCCACCCCTGGACTGTACTCTGAGATATGAGTCTCTACCAGCCTGAGTGAATAATAAAAGGGTTTGTTAAGGTTAGAATGTCTTTCAACTGTTTCTGATGTTCCAAGTGTCACCATAAGATGTTAGGTATGGGCTAAATCCTGAAGTTCTTACTCAGGCAAATCCTCATTCACTCCTGTTTGATGGAGCGAGGACTGAGTGAAAACAAGTGGCTATACTGAATGCCTAGATCTGTGCATAGAAGGGGATTCGGGTACCTTCACAGCACCTTTCACCCTATTGAGGCCTTTCCTTATGGTCTGGGGTCTGTGCAGGCACAGGGACAGAGATGAGGAGAGGAGTGGGTAACCCAAATGAAAGTATACATAGTTTTCCACCTCTTCCGGCCCCAGAAAAGTAGAATCCAGAGAGATTCACGGGATACCCTAGTGGAGCAGCTCAAAGGGAGCCATGCTGGCAGAGAGCTGGTGGAAGCACAACAGGGTCCAAAGCCTATGGCCACCCACAAATCTGCCTGGTTTGGGATGACAGGAGGCATCTCTACATGGGAATCCTTCCAGGGGAGAGTTCCTCTCCTGGAATCCTGTCCTATAGAGTCTATCACAGGAACCATCAGGCCTAAAGGCTTGATCCAGTGTCCATTAAAGTCAACATTATTTCCCTCTGCTAAAATGTCTTAATTTTTAAAATAATCTAGAAGTGTTAATATTAACATATCACATTCCAAACCCAAACTGTTGTTTATAATTGCCCTTTACACATGAACACAGCCTAAAGTGTTTTGTTTGCTTTCTTACAGTTTATTATCATCATCTAAATGAAACTAAACAATGCCCAGCTTTCTCTTCTCAGCTCCCTCTGATGAGAAGTACAAGATAATCCATCTCTGTTTTTTCTCAGCAGTGGCCAATGCAAACAGCTTTGGTTCCATACTATTTCCTAGCCATTGGGTGAAACAGGGCGATCAACCCATAGGGACAGCACAACAGAGCTCTACTAAAATTCACATAAGATACATGAAAACACCATTCTCATCACCAACCCCTCTGTGAATGCCCAGCAAGGGGATTGCATAGGAAAGCCTATACAGTTAGAAATGTAAATATTGAAAGCTTAAATGTGTGTAACGAGTTGTACGCTGGTCTATGCATTAAACTGGTTTCCTGTGTATTTCCCCTTGTTCAATGGTTGGGTAAAGGACTGCGTGACAGAGAATTTCTACTAAAGGAGAACAAAAATCCATGACAAACCTGATCTGTTGAAATCATATATCATCTCCTTGTAACAGATCCAATATACAGTCCTGACAAAGGCATCACAGCAGCTAACAGCAGGAATAAATCTTCAGAGCAAGCCCACAAAAATAAATGCAAAAAGCTGCATAGTATTTTAAAGTACCATCAGTGTAGTAACTCAAGGCTTCCCAAACATTTTCATAGTATGGATCACAACTTAACAGGCAGTATCTTGTGGGTGCCACCCCTCCCTTTCACTGCTGCACAGAACCTTTTTCCCCGTCTTATTCTTATAAAATACCGTCCCAGTGAAAAGGATAGCAATTGGTACCCAGCAGATTAATACTAGGGAAATACTTATTGGGTTTTTGCTGTCTTTGAATGCAACTGGCAGCTAGACACAAAGAAAATCAGCCCCCTGCAAAGCACACAGCTCTGTACTGACCACTAGACACTGTTCTGCGGACCACAGTGTGGGAGCCACTGTAGTAACTTAGGCCTAACAAAAGCAAGAAAAATTCACAGTTGAGGCTGCCCAGCCAAATTTAGTGTAATCCCCTGTGCTAGACTCTGGTATGGCCCCAGAATGACAAGTGATACAACACTCCACATAGGTGTGCATCATCTGTTAAACTCAGCTACTGTCTAAGCACTCAGATCTGACAGAGCTGATCATAGTCCAGCATGCCTACATACCTTACAGAAAAATCTAACCTCATACATCTACCACCACATGGGATCAGAGTGGCCAACTCAGCTGTATGCTTCCTTGGGTTTGTCAGCTTGAGAGACAAACCTAGTGGTCTGTTCTCTGCTCATTTCAAAATACACACCTCCCCAGCCACTCATTCCCCTCGGAGGCTAATGGTGCCTCCATCTGAACCTTCCCCAATGCACATGCTAACTAGAGCTGTGTGACTGTTTCAAAACAAAACCTGAAACCATAAGCAATGGCCAGGTGTGGGTTCCAGGCCAAGCAGTGAAACTAGGAGAGTTTTATCCAAGCCTTTCTATGCCCACTGATATCCCCAAAGCCCAAATCCTTCTCTTTCTGAAGAGACATATCTGAGCTTGAGGTGTATGTATTTTTTAGTTTCCTAAAAAAAAATCTTTTGTGAATGTTGGTCACAGGGAAGTTGACTGGATGAATTTCCACTGAGTTAAGTCCGTCATGTGACAATGGCAACTTAATCACGCAAGTCATTTTCTTCAAACAAGGAATGTTACACTAAGGCAGCGGTTCTCAAACTTTTTGAGCTAAGCCTCCCCTTTGAGTTACAATTTTTAGTTGCGCCCCCCTCAGACAAAAAATAGACAATATCTGTCCCTTCCTCCTCAGGTTTTCAGGGTGGGGAAAGGCGCATGCGATGGTCTCTGGGGGCGGAGCCAGGGCTGGGCAGGGAGGTTGTCGGGAGTGGAAATCGGTGCAGCCGCGGCGGATGTTGACACTGACCCCCAGGGCTGGGTGTCCCACTGAAGTGAGTCAGGGGTAGAGGTGGTGCTCCTTCCCTAAGCCCCACCTGGCGGTCACTGGCCTGAGCCCCCAAATGTTCCTCTGTGCACCCCTAGGTAGGCACACCCCGCAGTTCGAAAACCACTGCATTAAGGAAGAGTAGTATCATAGAATCATAGAATATCAGGGTTGGAAGGGGCCTCAGGAGGTCATCTAGTCCAACCCCCTGCTCAAAGCAGGACCATCAGAATATGGTGGGGAAAAGTGGCCACTAAACTCTCCTCCCCTTATGACAGGTCTTCAGAGAAGCTTTGAGTTGGACGCATTGTGATTTTTCCATACACAAAGAGCAATAACAGGATTTGAGTGATGTAGAGTAAGAGAACAAAAGTAAAGTTTCCATGAAAGAGTACAATGCATATGCTTCATCTGTAATGGGGACTGCGCTACTTTTAGGAGCTGCAGATACTATGGAAGGGAGGGGAAATAATGATGAGATAGAGGATGGATGGGCAGCGGAGAAGGAGAAGGGAAAAAAATGAATTTAAACTCTATACCGAGTCAGTAAATCTGGCAGCAGGATAATGTTTCCAGGAACAAGTGCGATGTGACCCAGAAAGAACAAATTTAGTGTCTTCTAAAATTCCCTAATCCTGTTTGATACCTCTCCCTGAAAAATGTAATGCCCCCGTGGCTTCCTCAAGCTCATGCCCCCAGTTTAACAGAGTCATGCCAATGCAATCAGAAACAACATGGCATATGTGACCAATCACAACTAACCTAAAAAGCTTAATTATTGAGTATGAAAGTCACAGAAAATTGTTATCAATCGGTCCTGACAGTGTAAAAAAAAATTTATGAAGATAGAAATTAGTTGCATAAATTTGAATAATAAATCCCGAAAGCTTTTCTGATGCTCTGATTCAACTACAGAGCTTCCACTTAAAAGCTTCATTGGCCCTCTGCTGCCTCACCTCCTGCTACAAATTTAAAGAAATTCCCACTTCCGGATTCTATTTCAGATGATACCACAAACTTGTAAGCAAAAGCAATACAACAGGGCTGAGCAGTTTCATTTGAGTCTTGGCTTCGTCATGCATGTTTGTACACAATCAATACAAAACCATGTGAGCCAGAACTGTCAAGACAGTGTGACAGAATCCATGTGAAGCAAACTGATTAGTTTCATGCAGCTTTAAGTGACATCCATGCAGTTTGTAGAGAACAGAATAGGAGCTATATAAATGTCACTTTAAATGTTTATTTTTTCCATTAAAATGGCTTTAAAAAAAAAAGATTCTAAATCACTACATTAGTGTATATCTTCCTTAAGCTTCCGGATACACTGGGCAAATTTCTGCTCTTAGTTGCAACAACATCTCCACTGAAATGGAGTTTCGTCAGATTTACATTGGTGTAACAGAGGAGAATTTATCCCATTGCTTTCTGTTAACAATTTAAGATCTTAACCAGCTACATCCACCTTTTGCCCACTCCAAATTAAAGCCAGAGCTAGGTGCCTGCAGGTATAGCAAATTTGCCAGACACTGCCACAGATCATTCAAAGGCAGTTTTGGAATGCAGCCCAATTCAGGACTTCAGCCTACTGAAACTGAAGTATTGAAACAAATAGTTATTTTCTAATTAGTTTCCTAATTGCACTACTAATCATAAGCATTTGCTTTCTATGATTAAGTTCTTTAAAGTTTCCCCCTGAGAATCCATGTCTCAGAATGACTAGCTTTACAGAAAGGTGCTGGAAGCCAAAAACTCAAGGTGCACAAAGGAAGACAAGTGAGTGTAGACTGGCAGACAGGGGCTGCGCAGACGGTGAGTGGAACTCTTAGTCTGGAGTTTCTTTATATCACCTTCCACCAATGTGCTATAGAACTTCACTGAAAGGCTTTCCGCCTTGCCCTTGCCTGCTCTATTTGAGCCGCCTATCAGGGATCTGAGTACTGGCCACCCATCCAAATACACTAATCTGCAACCAGCCTCAGCAGATAGCTTATCTTTCTCTGGATAAAGTAGTATCTCAGCTGATTGACAGGCTAATGTGGAAGATTAAAAAACAAAATCTTAAAAGGAGGTCCTGAAAATAGCAATTAATCAGTGCTAATCTAAACAGCTGTGGGACATGTGGATAGCATCTTCCTCTGCAAATTACACTGAGGTACAGCAGCATATTATTAAAATCATCTTTGGCTAAAATACCAGTGATATAGTTTCATGGTGCATACAGTGCGTGTATGTAAGCAAGCCATGCAGAAAAATGTCTCCAGACTTTCATTATTCAAAAGGTATTGAGTGATCCATGGCTTAGATTCTGTACTTCCGAAGGCAGTGACAATTTAAAACAAATATTATTAATACAAGCCAAATTCCAAAATCTTTAATTGGGCTGAACTCCTATTTGAGCAAAACCATCTCTCATTTACCAAGTATAAATCAGGAGTAGCTCCACTATGCACAATGGAAGTACTTCTGATTTACACTAGTCTAATGAAGAGGAAATAGTCCAATGACTTCAAATCAGTCAGAACTGAATAAAGACTTCTGAAAGTCTCAGATACTATGATCATGAGGATGGTATAAAAAAATACAATAGGTAAAATTTGGCCCTAAAATTTGATTTTCAGCCTAGAGAACTTCTTGTTGTTAACGTGAGTCAGGAGAATAATTCACACCTGATACAACTTGATAGATTTAGCATCTATTTTTCCCCACTCGTAGAAAATGTGCAAACATACCATGAGTTCCTAGTTGGATTTATTCATTCTTTGAATGTATTCCATAAAATTGTATCAAGTTTTACACTCTGTGAAATAATCACAGATAGTTCACTGTGATTATTTAATAGTCAGTTTTCAAAATCTGAGTTGTATTGGTTAGAAAAGTCACCTGACATAGTTGCTGCTGTCTGATTAGACAGATTCCTAAGCACTTCCAGCATGAACACTCATGCCCGAATATTTCATATTGGGATTCTGTGAGTTCTCATGCATGTGACTTTGAAATTTGCTTTCTGCTACCATTTATGTCTGTACACTGGATCATTTGAAAGCTCATAGAAAACACAGCAAAGAGGGCATGAAAAACAGTCAGAGCAAGTTCATTTAAAAGTTTGAGCGCATATTTGTGAAAGAATTTTTTTGCAGTATTTGCCTAGCTCTGAAAAAAGGGATCAATTTTAAAACAAAGACATAGCAATGTCTCTTCTGGGGGAGAGAAGCCAAAAACCTTTCTATTTTCTTTCCATTAATTTATTAAAAGAAATCTGCAGTGAAACTAAACTCCTGGCGTGGTCATTTAAGCTAGGGCAAATTGAGGAGTTTCTAACAAAGACATTACCTGCCGACACATCAAGCTTACCTTGTTGTGCAGCCTCTTTTGGTTTAGCTGGTTTCACTACTTCACATTCCCTCAGTATGGGACTATTGTGTGATGCTATCCAGGAAAGCCCCAGGCCAAAAAACAAGCAAAAACCTTAATTTTTAATCACATGCATATACTAGGGCTGAAAGAGTCAGAGAGGCTTAGCTAGCCTTCAGTTTCAATTAAAACATACAGGAGGTCAGGTAAGTCACCCCTCCCAGTTGAGTTTTACCATTAGTGACTCAAAAACAACAGAAAGCTTATTCCAGTACCTTGCTTCTTGTTTTGCTTTCCCAGTTTCCTCCATGTCTCCACCACACACCGCCTGTGCTGGTAATACAGAGAGCTGCTGTGGGAAAACTGTAGTTATGGTTTTGTTACAGTTTTAGACCCAAAGGGGCTTACCGCAGCTGAATCATTTTATTGCATCGCTCTGCTGCTCATTTCTATGCACACAGCTGATGAAAATGAAGAAATAACTCCAAAGAGAGTCCTGTTAGTCTAACAAAGCTGCTTTGTCCCCAAAGGACCATACAATAGGAAATGAAAGTTGGATGGAAAACAGATTCTAACAGGAAACAGAATGATCCATGCTAGAGTTCAGCACAAAGATAGATCACTGTAATAACCACAGCAATGTGAGCCGGGGAACTAGGGACTTCAATCTCTAATTCTAGAGGGAGAGATACAAAATAGCTACGGGAAATAATAGCAAATGAAAAGCCTCCACAACTGGAAAATGAAGTGAATAGCACAGTGACAGAACACAAAAGTCTTAGACTCTGCTTGGATTTGGATGAAAGTAAACAAATGCATACATCATAGTGGGGGGTGGGGGGGAGTGACAAATTAAAATTAGTAGATTTAACCAAATATTTTATGTAGTTTAACCATCTGTTTAAAGAAAGGAGAGGGGGAAACGATATGCAGCTATATCAGTTAGGGCTGTCAAGCGATTAAAACAATTAATAGCGATTAATCACATTGTTAAACAATAATAGAATACCATTTATTTAAATATTTTGGATGTTTTCTACATTTTCAAATATATTGATTTCAATTACAACACAGAATACAAAGTGTACACTTTATATTTATTTTTATTACAAATATTTGCACTGTAAAAAACAAATATTATTTTTCAATTCACCCAATACAAGTACTGTAGTGCAATCTCTTTATCATGAAAGTTGAACTTACAAATGTAGAATTATGTACAACAAAACTGCATTCAAAAATAAAACAACATAAAACTTTAGAGCCTGCAAGTCCACTCAGTCCTACTTCTTGTTCAGCCAATCACTCAGACAAACAAGTTTGTTTACATTTGCAGGAGATAATGCTGCCCGGTTCTTGTTTACAATGTCACCTAACAGTGAGAACAGGCATTCTCATGGCACTGTTGTAGCCGGAATCGCAAGATATTTACATGCCAAAAATTCATATGTCCCTTCATGCTTCAACCACCATTCCAGAAGACATGCATCTGTGCTGATGACGGGTTCTGCTTGATAAGAATCAAAAGTAGTGTGGACTGACACATGTTAATTTTCATTATCTAAGTCAGATGCCACTAGCAGAAGGTTGATTTTCTTTTTTGGTGGTTCGGGTTCTGTAGTTTCCGCATTGGGGTGTTGCTCTTTTAAGACTTTGGAAAGCATGCTCCACACCTCGTTCCTCTCAGATTTTGGAAGGCACTTCAGATTCTTAAACCTTGGGTCGAGTGCTGTAGCTATCTTTAAAAATCTCACATCGGTACCTTCTTCGCGTTTTGTCAAATCTGCACTGAAATTGTTCTTAAAATGAACAACATGTGCTGAGTCACCCTCCAAGACTGCTACAACATGAAATATATGGCAGATTGCGGGTAAAACAGAGCCGAAGACACGCAATTCTCCCTCAAGGAGTTCAGTCACAAATTTAATTAATGCATTATTTTTTAAAGAGCATCATCAGCATGGAAGTATGTCCTCTGGAATGATGGCCAAAGCATGAAGGGGCATACGAATGTTTAGCATATCTGGCACGTATATAGCTTGCAATGCCTGCTATAAAAGTGCATGTTCTCACTTTCAGGTGACATTGTAAATAAGAAGCAGGCAGCATTATCTCCCGTAAATGTAAACAAACGTGTTTGTCTTAGCAATTGGCTGAACAAGAAGTAGGAGTGAGTGGACTTGTAGGCTCTAAAGTTTTACGTTGTTTTGTTATGGAGTGCAGTTATGTAACAAAACAAAAAAAATCTACATTGTAAATTGCACTTTCACAGTAAAGAGATTGCACTACAGTACTAGTATTAGGTAAATTGAAAAATACTATTTCTTTTGTCATTTTTACAGTACAAATATTTGTAATAAATATAAAGTGAGCACTGTACACTTTGTATTCTGTGTTGTAATTGAAATCAATATATTTGAAAATGTAGAAAAACATCCAAAAATATTTAATAAATTTCAATTGGTATTCTATTGTTTAACAGTGCGATTAAAACTGTGATTAATCGCAGTTAACTCACGCAATTAACTTAAAAATTAATCATGATTTTAAAAAAATGAATTGCGATTAATCGACCGCCCTAATTTTAATACAACGCAGTACCAGCCGTCACACGACAATAGCCAACTACTCAGCAGCTATACTATAATAGAAACCAGGCTTGCGTGTTTCTAAAACTATATCTGAAATTAGCAGACCCACGGTGACAGACCATCCCAAGACCAATGATGCACTGCACTGCAAGAATCCGCAAAAGGGACAATGAGAATGGAATACAGTAAACAAGGTTTTCTGTGACTCCTGGGATAGGATTATAAAAGATTTTTTTTTTTAAACACAAGGATTGAGCAAGAAGCCTTTCTAAATTACATTTCTTGAATTTTATTGTATTATCTTCATGGCACAGTTATTACACATTAAAGGTAATGACTCTCCTCTGCAAGTAACCTAATATTGGACGTGATTGATAACCCCTATATGTGCTTTAGAGAACACTTTGAATTTCATAAATGGGGAAGAGAGTAGAAAGTTGGAGGAGGGGAACCTCAGTGGATTATCTTCATGCATACAATACATTGACTGCAAGGGTTTCACTAGAAGGTATAATATTTCTTCTAACACCCACTGAGGGCTCATGGACAAAGTTTCCCAGATCCTCTCTTTATAATTAATTCTGCTCCTATTGCATATAATCCATTATTTTCTGTATTTTTCTTCCTTCTTTTTATAAACTACTATATTTATAACTCACTCTTGCTCCCTCTTTCTTATTCTGACAGTTTTTCTCCCCAGATTCTCTTCCATGAGCTGGGCTCCGCAGCCAAGCTACATCTCCCATGATGCACCATGGCAGGTCAGCCAGAGGGGATACCACAGTGCACCATGAGAAATGTAGTCCTTCCAGGAAACCCAGCTCATACAAGCAAATGGGGGACATGAGGTATCCAAACTACAACTCTCAGAGGCACCATAGAAGCTAGCCAGGCATGGATTAACATCAGACTGACCCAGAACAAATGTTTCAGTGCAGTTCTACAAACCAGAATGTTTCAAATTTACGAGAACATGGACCAAAATGAAATATTTCATTTAGATGCCCTCACAGGTTTGGTTTCATCACCTTTCTTGTTATGGAGATATTAGGATGGAAGACCAAAGATTTACGATGCAGATTTACGAAGAAATTTCACTACATGGCCAGTGATCGAGTACCAAAAGTTTTGGTGGTGTGACTAAAATTACCCTGGATGACATAGATTGATCATCCAGACAGACTGTCTTAAGGACTTCGCTAGAGATTCATCTGGGTATGCTTGATCTACAAAGAGGCTATGTGCCTTTGGGATTTGCCATGAAGAAGAAGAATGGAAAAAGTGAAAAATTTCAGCAACATCAAAATTTTTCCTGTAAAAAAAAAAAAAGTCAGTTTTGTGGAAAACTCACTTTTCATCCAAAACTGATGGAAAATTCCTGACTTGCTCTAATATACACATATAATAGATAGTTGCACATTGTGTTCATGTATGTGCAAAAAGTTGGAAGCAGCAGAAAACATGAGCCAAACAAACGCACTTGAAAACACTTTAGCCTTAAATCCCACACAAATTGTACTTGATGGAAATCAAATAGTTGTCCTGGGTAACGTAAGTTCTGTGGCCACTTCTTCATGTTCACCTGAGACTTTAAGGCAAATCCACAAAAATGAAATAAACATTAATATTCTGAATAATCTTTTTGAGGAAGGCAGTTCTTTGCTAGATGTGATGGATGCTGTCCTCTTAAGAGCAGGGCAGTTTGGGTTCCCTCTCCAAGAAATGAGGTAAGAGTTACCAGAAGGCAAGCAGTCTGGAATAGACTCTTGGAAAGAGTCTGTGGGTACTGCAGTAAGAAGCCTAGAACCTAGTAAGGGAATCCTGCCTGATTTGTCTCTTTCTTGTTGCTAATAAACTGGGAATTGGCATTGTATGCCCCTGAGCCCTTGTAATTCTTAGGCTCTGAGCTCTGGGAGCCAGATGACCCTACATCACAACTACCTGTTAATGAATCATGTTGTTGCACAGCAAGCCTCTGTATTTAAGGGGCCCTAGCTGCACTCATTATGTTGCTTTTAAACTAGGGAAATAAAAAAGGCAGTAAAACTTCTTAAAAGGAAACATTTAAATGAAGAAATGGTTCATTAGAAAGCAGCAGACTGATTTCTATTGGGAAGAAAAACAATATTTTTTCTTTAAATGCAAGTTTGACCAGACAGAGAATAATCCACAATGGGCCCTATAAAATACAGCTAGTAACCTTCCCTTCATTGATAAGAAACAGCCTCCAACAAGCTCTATAACTCTAATGCAAAATACTGTCAGCATATCTGGCTGTTGTCATAGTTTTGTGGTGTGAAGGTTCCAGGGATAAAATGAGGTTTTACAGATCTCACTTATCATGTGCAGGGGAAGCTTCGACAGCGAAGGTAGATTTTCCACAGAGAAACATCACTGTATAGAAAAACGAGGTTTTGTCTAGACTTGGGAAATTTACATTGCTGTAAATACATCAGTGTAGTGTAGCCCCATACCGTAGAGACACTGCACGGGTATAACTTATCCCAGTTATTTTTACAAAGCTAAATCACATTAGTGCAAGGCCTGCCTTACACTAACACAGCACATCTACTCTCTGGATTTATACCAGCATAGCTGTGTAGTTACGTTTAAAAGAAAAAAACAACAACAGTAGAGACAGGGCCTGAGACTTTAGTGATCAGAGTTTCACTCTAGGAAGTCTTCTAGGGTTGCCACCTGTCCTAGTATTGGCAGCAGCACCACACTTTACTTACAGGGTAAGTCAGTGCTTGGGTATGTGACATCACGACACTTGTGTTACAATTTAAGGCAAGACGTGTTCCCTGTTACCTGCATGAATGCACTGAGGGGGCAGAAGGGCATGAAAAGCCTTTGGGAAGCGGTGAGCCCTTGACCTGAGAAAATACATGGGAACTGGGAAAGACTGGCACTGGACCCTGGAGAGATGGTGAGGAGGGGGGGCGGGGGACCATAACAGAGCTAGCAGGGCACAGATGGGAGTGGACACTGCACCTTCTGGAAGGCTGGTGGAGCTGCAGCACTCTCCCTGTGCACCCCAGAGCTTTGGAAGGAATAATGGGAAGGGAGAGACGAGGACTCTGCTGCAGTTACCCCCCACCTAAGGCTGGGAGAGGAGGGTGAAGAGTCCGTGGAGCTGCAGGAGGAGCAAAGATGGAACTGGGGGTGGAGAGAACAGAATTAATTCACTAGACTGTGGGGGTTGGGGAGAAGCTCTGCGATATCTGGCAGTCAGTGAGCGCTCCTGCAGCAGGGGTCAGGATCACCTAATGTTGTACATTAGAGATAGCGGATACACTTACTGCCACCCACATACCAGGGTGGGGGGCAGGGAGAATTTTAAACATAAATACAAAAAAATCAAAAGTGACCAAAAACCACAATAGAATCTTTTTGTTTTTTAAAGACTACTTTTTTTTTTTTTTTTTGCACCAACTGCTTGATTTCTGGAGATCTGAATTGTGATATGTTGACTTTGGGGGTTGGCAATACGGAGATCATGACATCAAGCAAGTGGGAGGAGTTAGTCTCACTTGAAAACCTTCCAATGGGGCAACTCTACAGTAAGACTTTGACAAAGATCATCTCGCCTGCAAAGCTTATCCTGTGGCAAAGATATTTTTTTCCTGTTTTTCATTCTTAATTATCTTTTAGCTTAAATGCTCAATCAGGTCACTGAGACGTTACTGTGACAGATGTATCCTAAATCCCTAAGACAGACAGAAATGGAACATGTCTACGCATTCAAGCAAAGAGGGAATATAGTGCAGGGCTAAAAGTCACACACAAAAGCAACAGCAATGGAAGTATGGATAACAAAGTTAGATGTTGGACCAAGAACTATATTAACATTGTAGTGTGCAATGAGTTGAGACAAGTGTTGTGCTAAGTATTTTAAGGCAACAGTGTTACCAAACAATAGTTGAGGGGGGAAAGTGTGTTTGATGTGAGCTCAGCAGGCTTGCTCATTATCAGAGATTGTTGGTTTTTTATCAATCTTAACTTGTTTCAAAACCAACAGCTCTGAGCTTTCCAACCCTGCTATACTTCTTTGCTGCCAGTTTTTCATACCACACCACTCACCAGAATAGACTAACTTATGTTGGAAAGAAATTACCCATTTCAAGTGTGAGAGCAGGATGGATTATGCACACAATCCAGCAGTGTTTAATCCATCAAAATCTCCTGTGACTTCAAATCTACAGTGGGAGTTTTGCCTGAGCAAGGACAGCAGGATCAAGGCCTGAACACAGTTAACCTGGGTCTGGAATTCTGTATGCTTTGGGCTCAGTAGTGCAGCTCTTACGTTACTGAGCATTCATTCCTGCAGGTAGGCATGAGTATACATTGTGTTTCTTCAGCATGAGAAAGGGTTGCATAATCTAGTCTTACACATAAACAACAGACTCACTAAACTTGATACATAGGAGTTTAAAAAGGGAATACTTGGTAACAAATGGGAATGCAGGGAAATGAATACAGAATGATATCAGATGGTAGTAAATGAAGTGAGCCCGGATGACTGATGTGCAAGACAGAAAAGTAGACTGATGACATGAAGTGAACAATACAGGTAAATTGTTCCACTCAAATTTATGCACGGCAGAGACTGAAATGCAATCACTATGGCAATAGGTTGGAAAATTAAAGCACTTTAATTCAGACATGTTTCTTCCTTTGTTGTTTTTCTTTTTTCTTAACCCTTTAAAAAATCATTTTTCTTGCTGCCCGCCTTTTCCACGTTTTATTAATCTCACCCCTTTTTCTTTTTTTGTGGCTGTCTTTCTGAGCTTTCTGAGCTTCTGTTCAGATGCATCAAAAGAAAAGTGTGTGCACAAGACAGGCAACCTGCCAAGACTACACAGTTTCTAAAAAAAAGTTCTAAATATTCCCATGTGTTTATAGTATACATGGGTTTGATTTGCCTCTCTTACACTGGTACAACTTGTTTTCAGAGGAGTTGCTCCCTATTTACACCAGTTTAAGCAGAGTAGTTGCCCAGAAACATAAGGAAGGGGTAAAAGCATCACAAGTTTGTCTCCTTAATTGGACAACTGAGGCAAGAAAGTGGGGATACCCTTGACACACGGTGTTGCGATGGAACAAGGGCAAGGCAACAGCCCATATGAAACACTAAAATCCATACTAAGCAGTAGTATCCAATTGTTTAAAATGAATCTCCAATATAAAGTTAATAAATAATGCTTCATACTAAAAAACAAACAAACATTGCCATCCTATCAGATTTAGCCTCAGTTTATACAAAGGGGTCACCATGAGAGAAAGGAAAACCTTAAGCAGCAAGATGAGAATTTACATCTATGGATATGATGCAATCCAACAAGAAGTAGATGCATAGTTTGATTCTGCAGTTCTTATTCAGGCAAATCTCCTGTTGAACTAGATGGGAGTTTGTGCTGTGCAGACACAGTAGAACTGGCTCCTAAAGTGGTTAAATTCTGGGAAAGTCTTTAGACAACTAAAGCAACCTTTGCTACAAGTTTGCCATCCCTACTGTACCAACAGTATTTGCTTTTTAACTATCCAGCAAAAAATTAAAACCAAAACAGTGAGAGGTCATTAAACAGCATTCTGCACTGACAGCAGTTCTTCCCAATAAGGGAAGATACGGGGAGGCTGTGCTACCATTTTTCTTAGTGGAAGACAAAGTTCTAGTCTTTGACCCTTAGAAAACTGGTATTTTCCAGGCTTACATCTAAGATAAAATAAGATTAACATCCACATTTGTGAAAGGGTGAGATCCTCACTCACACTCTGCCTATTTTAATTTACCTGGTGGTATAAAGAAGCCCTATGAGACCCATACCCATCCAGTGAGGATTCCTCTGGACTGCAGGCACATGTACAAGACTGCATTCCAAGGACCCCCGCACAAGCTCTGCCATAGTGGATATACCAGGGGCAAGACTGTTGGTGAGATGGCAATGCAGGTGGTGAGACTTCAGGACTGTGGAGATTCTAGGCAATGCTGGGACCCATAGGGTAGCCTAAAGGGCTGGCATAACTTAAACAGACCTCCAGGAACAGCTAAGGGTACATCTATACTGCAAGTGAAGACGTGACTCTAGCACAGGTAGTAGGACAACAGTAGTGGAGAAGTGATGGCACAGACCTCAGTGCAGGTCAGCAGGGCAAGTATATACCCAGGGTCCCCTATAGGCTTATATTGGAGCAGTTAGCCTGTGCTGACACTCATGCAGCCACATCTTCATGACTATAGTTACTCATGCTAGCTAAATTAAAGCTACCGCATGTATTCCTACTTCACACCTTAAATTGCTGCATAGACGTACCCTAAAATAGGCTGTAGGCCTCTCCCCACCCCTATGTGTGAATTCGGTCACAGACTTTTACTCAAGGGAAGGAAAGGAACTAATTAAGATGATAGCTCCTTGTACTACCTTGAGTCATAGAATGAAAACAAGAAAGAGAAAAATTAGATTTAATATTTGGAAAAACATCCTGACAGTAAGATATTATATAGTGGAGTAGTTTCCCCAAAGCAAGAGGTGGAAATTGCACAACTTCAAAACACTCAAAACTAGACTAGACAACACAAGAGAATATTCTGTAGGGAACAATCTTTGACTGGTAAGGAGTGAACTATATCACCTCACAAGACTTTTCCATCTCCAAACCCTATGATTCAGTGCATGCTTAAAAGAATGATCATACATGAGTGTTTGCAGTATCCAAAGGGCTAAATTAGAAGAAGTATTTCTTTTCGAGATATTCCTTTCAGCTTAAGAACTGCTGGAAATTTTAAGTAGGTCTGGCCATTACACTAACTGACTTCTTGGAGTTTTTTGCGGGGAGAAAGAACATTTTGTTTGGAAGGTAACAGAAAGCGGTCAACTTGAAGTTAATCTCTCTGCGTTTCATTTCGCATAATGCAAATGCACCCTTATCACACATAGCTGTGTTTGTAGGTAACTGAAAGTGAGTTGCTGAGCTCTCAGAATAAACCAGAAGTGATAAATGATAAGAGAGATTTTGGAAAGGAGTAAATTTGTCTTTTTGACAGCTGAGTTAAGATAGGGGTCATTGAAGTCTCCCTCAAGCCTACAAATGAGCCCTACAGTCTCCAGTACCCATTTCAAGGTTAAGTCTACTGAAGCCATTACAAAAAACTCTCCTCCACCTTTTCCCTTTACTTTGCTGAAGTGTTGGTAAATAAAGTGGACATCTTTCTTTTTCAGATGTATACACTGAATATACAGAATCTGATAACTGTTTTGTTTGCTTGTGTTTTTTTCAGGTCACCTCCCCAACAACCCCAGTTACCAAGGGTGTAATTTAGAAAAGTACTTTGTGCTCCTAAGCCACTTCAATATTTTTGTAAATCCCACCCTAAACGTACTAGATATGACACGGAATTTATGCCTTGTCCCATGTTGATGTCCAGCTGTGTAGCAGTGCTTTTAAATTGCAGCTCAGGCTGAAGACTCAGGCTCTGAAAACCACCCCCTTCCCATGGCTTCAGACCCAAAGCCACAATGTCTACACAGCTATTTTTAGTGAGGTAGAAAGAGCCCAGGTGCTGCTGCACACCCATAGCTGTGATCTGGTATGTGCAACATAGAAATTAGAGAGTACAACCCACAAGCATTGGCTTCAAAACCACAGGCTCTTATTGTGCTAATAGAAGATCCCCATTAGATGAGTTAGTAGAAACACTTTTAGCTTTTTGAACACACAAAGCTGTGTTTGAGTTGAAGGCAGATACGTGGCATGGTTTCCTATCTCCACGGCAGTTTGGCAAGGCTGCGTTCCATCACCATCATTGTTCAATATCAGCATTGACTGGTTGATGGATAATCTTGAGGAGGCTGCTGTTGGTGATGTTGTGCTGAACACCATTATGCTCTGCAATCTTGAATATGCCAATGACATTGTCTTGTTGGCTCAGTTTGATGAATCTCTGCAGCTGATGATTGATCTATTCAGGCTAGAAGCAGTGTGCATTGGTCTGGTTATTAAAGCAGATATAACTAAGTCCTTGGACATTACCATCAAGCAGCCTCCAGCGTCAGATTATAACCAGTTCAGTTTTAATCTATCCAAACAGGACACTGAAGAGGTGGAAACGTCCACACATTGGACAGAGTCATAGACAATGGTGGAGTATGCTCGACAGATGTGGACATTCGTATAACAGCAGCTGCTGCCAAGTTTTGAGCCCTTCAGTGGCATCTGTGGGGATGTCATGACAACAAGCTGGCTAGAAAGTTTTGGATCTATAGAACCACAGCTATACCAACTTCATTGTATGCGAGTGAAATGTGGGTGCTGAGAGAAGCTGAAGAACACAGGATTGTTATTTTGATTCTTATCAAATTCTTATCAGCTGCTCCACATCAAGTGGCAGAACAAGATCAGAAATGAGGATATTCGAAGCTGAACCCAGCAACTGCCTTCATCAGCACTGGTTTGGTTTTGCCGGCTTTCTTGGTATGGGCATATTGGACTGGAAGACCAATGAATGCCAGAGCATGTGTACCAAGGAATGCTGCTATACGGTTGTCGAACACGTGAGAACAGGTTCGGTGGCACAATAATATTGCTAGTCGTGGACAAAAAGGTGATCTGTCTGGATATACAGGTTAAGGACCTAGCAAGAGATCTGCAAGCAGGCCACGTACACATATATACCCCTACCTTGTTCATTAAGAGCTAAATTCACCCCACGGCAAAGGACCCGTGTTCCACTTACATCCTTCTTGATCTCCATATTGAGGGTGGTAACCTTATGCTGGTCCTCTGAACTGGGGTGAATTTCACTCTGCATGCTGTAAATTAACATTATCCTGGGAAGAACATCCTATAGAAAAAAAAAACACACCCTTTTACTACATGGCGGCCAAAGTTCCCTATAGAATTTCCTTTAATATTTAAATTAAAATTCTATTTTCCACATTACCCTAATATTTTCTCTCTGGCTTACTACCTACAATAAAATACAGTACTTTTAATGAGACAAGGCTACAATGGCATGTATTCCAGCTACATTTAACCCGTGTTATAAATGTCTCAGATGCACGAATCACAGCAGAGAGTGTAGGTGATTGAATAACTTTGGCCCTATCTACAAAACGTATTTAGGCACACAACCACCACATTTATGCTGCACTATAATCCATACAACCCCCACTCAGCTGTCACTTAACTCTGTAGATGGTTCAGTTTTCAGGGTAAATCTAAGCCGCATTGCAGTCCATGAACGAGGGAAGATAGATGGGCGAAAACTTGGCTTCCCTGCTGGGTTCTCAGAGGCTGCCTACCGGATTGGCCCCATTCCGAATCCAGGTCACTGGAGCAGGGGGACTGGATCCTGGGTCTCCCACCTCCCAGATGGGTGCCCTAGCCACCAGACTAAAATCTGTCTGTCTCTCTTCCCCCCTCCCAATGACTACTTTATCCGAAGTAGAACAGCTTCAACAGGGGACAGTGAGGGAACCCCACATCAGAACACCCCATAGCTCAGTGGTTAGAGCACTTTCCTTAGGGGTGGGAGACCCTGGTTCATACATCTTTACCTCATCAAGCAGGGACAGGAATTAAACCTGGGACTCCACTTCTTAGGAGAGTGCTCCACCTGCCGGATTAAAAGTAATAAGGGAGGGCAAGCCCCTCACACACCCATTTTGTGTGGAGTAAAGCAGGCACCTAACTCATTCTCACAAGAAACAACCTAGGCATATAGGCCACCTGACTCCAAGACAGGGGTTCACATTCACGGATCACAAGCAGATAGATGCCCAAGTCTGGGCTGCCGGGAGGTGCCTAACTCCACAAGAGGGTAGGGCTTAGCCCATACCCCCCTCATTGGTTCATTCAAGCATCTTCCAGCCTAGCATACTGGCTTTTGTGGATCATGTTCTTAGGCACTTATCTCGACCCTTTCATTGTATAAGGCACCGATGCACGCATCTCAGGCTTTGGGGATCGCAGCGTTGTTCCTGTGATTTTCTAGGCACCTAAAAATTAGGTGCCATGATGCTCAGCATCACAATTAAAAATACTTTGAGATCTTTTAGTATTCAGGTTGATAGCCACCCTCCTCCAACCTGATAGAGCTTTGTTTTCATACTGACCTAGACCTCACACAGTCTAATCATCCCCTACACAGACCATCTGTCACATGCACTCCATTTGTGCACCTGTTTTCCTGCAGGGTACAGGAATGGAACTCTGCTGGATAGAATGTCAGGCCTCCTCCAAGATGTTCTCATGTCGCCCCAGTGACTTCCACCTAAGAATGACACACTCTTTAGTTATGTTATACAAGTGTGAACGTTTCATAGGTTATCGCTAGTCAAGTTTCTAATTTGCTAACTCCTTGGCAAATCTTACATGAAGTGTCTGACAGATATCTGAGAACAAACTAAAAAAACAAAACAAAAACAGGTCTCGGTATTCCATGGCTTGACCTGTCAACTGGCCCTCAAACCCCACACCTCCCTTTGGGAAGTCTTATTTATCTTAAGGACTTGTTCCAAGCTCCAAGTGCTCTAGTCAGGAAATAATTTTACCATTGGAATTTCCCACTGGACCACAAGTCAGCAAATGCAACAGCTATGGCAGTCTTTTTAAAAACACACCCTTCCCTCCCATCAAATAGAAAACAAAACAAAACAAGTAAATACAAGCTGGCTAGCTTAAGCAACCACAACAAAAACCCAACTGTGCAAAAGGAAAGACCATGCTACCAAAACCCACCTCTTGAACACTTCCTGTTATGTCCTCTCCATAGATCTACTAAGATGGTTGAGCATTATTAGCAAAGTGCTTTGAGATCTACAATAGAAAGTGTACTATATGAAAGCAAAGTATTATTGTAATGGTATGTATTGTCCCTGTAGGGCTGGTTGGGCAATCAGCTGGGGCACTACTGGAGAGCACTACTATGTTCCAGATTCTCTCTTTTGACAGGGGAAGTAGTCACTGAAGGAGAAAAAAGTGGTCTTAGGGGGATAGTTTCTGTTGGAAGAGGAGCACACACCACTAACTGTGATTAACACAAACACCAAGTGCAAGGCAGGCTAGAACTCCCCCTCGCCTGAGTATGGAATGATTGCTGGGAAATGTAGTTCCCAGGCAGGCAATTTCTGATATTGAACTGAGACAAGACTTGCTGGGAAAACGAGATCTATAAACCTCACATTCTCCTAGATTAGATAGAGACCTGGTATGTGCCAGAGGGGCAGACAGTCTCTCCTAGAAGAAGGGAGAAGTAACCCATTTTGCAGTTTGGTTAGCTCTGTTTTCATATACAGCTCTTTTTTATTTGAAAAAACAACTGAAGCAGACCCCAGGGAGATACCTGGATAAGTTTGGATTTCGATCTGAGGTAGTCTGAAACAGACACTCTGGAGCACAGCATGCTACCTCCAGAATGTTTGGGGAAGAGAAAAGCACTGGGGTAAAGCAGGCATTTTTGTTTTTGGAAAGGATTCCAAATGAGGTCCTTTGTGTGGTTTGACCTACCATGGTGGCTGATATTACCGTCATTCCCATTTTTACAGGTGGGAGAACAGAGACAGGGAGAAGAGGTTAAATTATTTGCCTGCGGACAGCATTGTAGTTTAGGGTCTTAGACTCTACTCCTGGTCCTGACCTGACTTGCTGCAGAACCATCTACAGGTCTTGAGCGACAAACACAACTTTCACTATTCCAATGGTCTCTCATGGGTGAAGCTCAGGAACAGAATCAAGTTTCTAATGCTGCAATTTTCTGCATGACCCCTGAATCCCACAAATCAAAAGCAGCAGTTGTTAAGAGTACCTTCCATTAGCAAACCTAGAACTGTCAGCTGATGTAGCAGAAGATTCCTACAATGCAGCAGGAAATCTATTTTAAAGCACCTAGGAGACATGGTAACCTGCTAACATAACATGTCAAGGGTAAATCAGGAAGTAAAGGAAAATCATGCCTGTGTAATCAATTAGAATTCTCTAGCATAACAGTGAATAAATGAAAAATGGAGGTCATCATTTACCTGGACTTTCAAAATGCCATTGACAAAGTCCCCTGCAAGAGGCTATTAAGGAAACAAAGTCATCATGATATAAGAAGTAAAAT
Organism: Lepidochelys kempii; assembly: GCF_965140285.1. Taxonomy (NCBI): domain Eukaryota; kingdom Metazoa; phylum Chordata; order Testudines; family Cheloniidae; genus Lepidochelys; species Lepidochelys kempii. The sequence goes on along the minus strand of NC_136382.1, from coordinate 142,111,715 downwards.
ACTATCATAGGTTAAATATGGGCTAAAAGATAGAAAACAAAGAAGTACGAGTGGTCAATTCTCAGTCCGACAAAAGATTAACTGTTTTTTATCCTAGGACTTGTGGTTATTTTTACACAAGTTTTTTATGTAAATGCAGCCCTAGAGTTATGTTTGCTAAACAGAGTCTCTGTTCCACAATCTATAGGTACTGGGGTGAGGTAGCTCTATGCTGAACAGGTGGAGTTTGGAAAGAGGCCTGTTTCAGTGTGATTAGCAGCATTTCATTTTATAGTCTCCAAGAGTAGACCTATTCATTCTTTAGTCATTTTAAAGAGAAAGAGCTTTGATCATTCTCCAACACAAATACTATTGTTTACATACAGTACAGCAGTGTTCACCGTGTTAAGCCTTAATCTGGAAATATTTCAGACATTAACTTCATACTTCCCTATTCTTGCAATTTATACCTGAATCTCTTCTGACTCAGAAATTCACCATTTTCTTTTTCTTGCACGTAAATATTCATTCCCTTTCTTTTCAGGCATTTTGACATTAGCCTCTCCAGATGCTAAGCCTTGGTCTACACTAGGAGTTGAGGTCGAATTTAGCAGCGTTAAATCGATTTAACCCTGCACCCGTCCACACGACAAAGCCCTTTTTTGCAACTTAAAGGGCTCTTAAAATCAATTTCCTTACTCTACCCCCGACAAGGGGATTAACACTGAAATCGGCCTTGCCGGGTCAAATTTCGGGTACTGTGGACACAATTAGACGGTATTGGCCTCCGGGAGCTATCCCAGAGTGCTCCATTGTGACCGCTCTGGACAGCACTCTCAACTCAGATGCACTGGCCAGGTAGACAGGAAAAGGCCCACGAACTTTTGAATTTCAATTTCCTGATTGGCCAGCTTGGCAGACTGCAGGTGACCATGCAGAGCTCATCATCAGCAGTGACCACAATGGAGTCCCAGAATTGCAAAAGAGCTCCAGCATGAACCAAATGGGAGGTACGGGATCTGATCGCTGTATGGGGAGAGGAATCTGTGCTATCAGAACTACGTTCCAGTTTTCGAAATGCCAAAACATTTGTCAAAATCTCCCAGGGCATGAAGGACAGAGGCCATAACAGGGACCCAAAGCAGTGCCGCGTGAAACTTAAGGAGCTGAGGCAAGTCTACCAGAAAACCAGAGAGGCGAACGGCCGCTCCGGGTCAGAGCCCAAAACATGCCGCTTCTATGATGAGCTGCATGCCATTTTAGGGGGTTCAGCCACCACTACCCCAGCTGTGTTGTTTGACTCCTTCAATGGAGACGCAGGCAACACGGAAGCAGGTTTTGGGGATGAGGAAGATGATGAGGAGGAGGTTGTAGATAGCCCACAGCAAGCAAGTGGAGAAACCGGTTTTCCCGACAGCCAGGAACTGTTTCTCACCCTGGATCTGGAGCCAGTACCCCCCAAACCCGCCAGGTAGAGAAGGGACCTCTGGTGAGTGTACCTTTTAAAATACTTTTATACATGGTTTAAAAACAAGCATGTTTAATGATTAATTTGCCCTGGCATTTGCAGCTCTCCTGGATATACTCCCAAAGCCTTTGCAAAAGGGTTTGAAGGGGGGGCAGCCTTATTCCAGACACCATGGTAGGATACTTTACCACTCCAGGTCAGTAGCACGTACTCGGGAATCATTGTAGAACAAAGCATTGCAATGTATGTTTGCTGGCGTTCAAACAATATCCGTTCTTTATCTCTCTATGTTATTCACAGGAGAGTGATATCATTCATGATCACCTGGTTGAAATAGAGTGCTTTTCTTAAGGGGACATTCAGAGGCCTGTTCCTGCTGGGCTGTTTGCCTGTGGCTGAACAGAAATGTTCCCCACCGTTAGCCACAGGGACGGGCTAGCCACGTGCTGGGGGGAGGCAAAATGCGACCTTGGAACGAAAGCACATATGCTATGTATGTAATGTTAACAGCAAGGTTTACCGTGAAAAAGTGTACCCATTGTTCTATAAAATGTGTCTTTTTAAATACCACTGTCCCTTTTTTTTCTCCACCAGCTGCATGTGTTTCAAGGATCACAGGATCTTCTCCTTCCCAGAGGCTAGCAAAGATCAGAGGGCGAAAAAAATGCACTCACAATGAAATGTTCTCTGAGCTCATGCTGTCCTCCCACACTGACAGAGCACAGACAAATGCGTAGAGGCAGACAATGTCAGAGTGCAGGAAAGCACAAAATGAGCGGGAGGAGAGGTGGCCGGCTGAAGAGAGTAAGTGGCGGGCTGAAGACAGGGCTGAAGCTGAAAGGTGGCGGCAGCGTGATGAGAGGAGGCAGGATTCAATGCTGAGGCTGCTAGAGGATCAAAATAATATGCTCCAGCGTATGGTTGAGCTGCAGGAAAGGCAGCAGGAGCACAGACCACCGCTACAGCCCCTGTGTAACCAACGACCCTCCTCCCCAAGTTCCATAGTCTCCTCACCCAGACGCCCAAAAATGTGGTGGGTGGGGCCTCCAGCCACTCCACTCCAGAGGATTGCCCAAGCAACAGAAGGCTAGCATTCAATAAGTTTTAAAGTTTTAAACTTTTAAAGTGCTGTGTGGCCTTGTCCTTCCCTCCTCCACCACCCCTCTTGGTGCTTCTCTCCACCACCAACGCTCCTGGGCTACGTTGGTAGTTATCCCCCTATTTGTTTGATGAATTAATAAAGAATGCATGAATGTGAAGCAACAATGACTTTATTGCCTCTGCAAGCGGTGATCGAAGGGAGGAGGGGAGGGTGGGTTAGCTTACAGGGAAGTAGAGTGAACCAAGGGGTGGGGGGGGTTCATCAAGGAGAAACAAACAGAACTTTCACACGGTAGCCTGGCCAGTCATGAAACTGGTTTTCAAAGCTTCTCTGATGCGCACCGTGCCCTCTTGTGCTCGTCTAACCACCCTGGTGTCTGGCTGAGCGTAACCAGAAGCCAGGCAATTTGCCTCAACCTCCCACCCTACCATAAACGTCTCCCCCTTACTCTCTCAGATATTGTGGAGTGCACAGCAAGCAGTAATAACAGTGGGAATATTGGTTTCGCTGAGATCTAACTGAGTCAGTAAACTGCGCCAGCGTGCTTTTAAACGTTCAAATGCACATCCTACCACCATTCTGCACTTGCTCAGCCTGTAGTTGAACAGCTCCTGACTACTGTTCAGGCTGCCTGTGTATGGCTTCATGAGCCATGGCATTAAGGGGTAGGCTGGGTCCCCAAGGATACATATAGGCATTTCAACATCCCCAACAGTTATTTTCTGGTCTGGGAAGAAAGTCCCTTCCTGCAGCTTTTGAAACAGACCAGAGTTCCTGAAGATGCGAGCGTCATGTACCTTTCCCGGCCATCCCACGTTGATGTTGGTGAAACGTCCCTTGTGATCCACCAGGGCTTGCAGCACTATTGAAAAGTACCCCTTGCGGTTTATGTACTCGCCGGCTTGGTGCTCTGGTGCCAAGATAGGGATATGGGTTCCGTCTGTGGCCCCACCACAGTTAGGGAATCCCATTGCAGCAAAGCCATCCACTATGACCTGCACATTTCCCAGGGTCACTACCCTTGTTATCAGCAGATCTTCGATTGCTTTGGCTACTTGCATCACAGCTGCCCCCACAGTAGATTTGCCCACTCCGAGTTGATTCCCGACTGACCGGTAACTGTCTGGCGTTGCAAGCTTCCACAGGGCTATTGCCACTCGCTTCTCAACTGTGAGAGCTGCTCTCATCTCGGTATTCTTGCGCCTCAGGGCAGGGGAAAGCAAATCACAAAGTTCCATGAAAGTGCCCTTACGCATGTGAAAGTTTCACAGCCACTGAGAATCGTCCCTGACCTGCAACACTATGCGGTCCCACCAGTCTGTGCTTGTTTCCTGAGCCCAGAATCGGCATTCCACAGCATGAACCTGTCCCATTAGCACCATAATGCCCACATTGCCAGGGCCCGTGTTTTGAGAGAAGTCTGTGTCCATGTCCTCATCACTCTCGTCACTGCGCTGACATCGCCTCCTCGCCCGGTTTTGCTTTGCCAGGTTCCGGTGCTGCATATACTGCTGGATAATGCGTGTGGTGTTTAATGTGCTCCTAATTGCCAAAATGATCTGAGCAGGCTCCATGCTTGCCATGGTATGGCGTCTGCACAGAAAAAAGGCGCGGAACAATTGTCCACTGTTGCCCTGATGGAGGGAGGGGCGACTGACGACATGGCTTACAGGGTTGGCTTACAGGGAATTAAAATCAACAAAGGGGGTGGCTTTGCGAGAAACAGAATGGCCCCCTCAAGGATAGAACTCAAAACCTTAAGGATAGAGCTCAAAACTGGGTTTAGCAAGCCGTTGATTTCACGGAGGGAGGGAGGAGAAAATGAATACAAAACAAATCTGGTCTATTTCTTGTTTTGAGCCACTTCATCTATCTTTATACATCTTGCTGGCAGCAGACTGTGAAGTACGACTGCTAGCCATCATGATCTCCTGGGTGCTCGGCAGAAGATGGTGCAGTATAACTGCTGGCCATCATCTTCTGCTGGCTGCTGATTAAAAGACAGTGCACTGCCGGTAGGACTCAATTGCCATGAGACGAAACTTAAAAGGGAAATGACCTGGCTGAGTCACTCCCATGTTTGCCCAGGCACCCCGACCTCGTCGAGGTCGGTTAAAAGAGCACCCAGGACTACGTCAACGATGGCTACCAGTCATACTGCACTGTCTGCTGCCAAAATAAACTGTTGCTGTGTAGCAATGCAGTACCGCGTCTGCCAGCACCCAGGAGACATACGGTGACGGTTAGCTGAGCGGGCTCCATGCTTGCCATGGTATGGCGTCTGCACAGGTAACTCAAGAAAAAAGGCGCAAAACGATTGTCTGCTGCTGCTTTCACGGAAGGAGGGAGGGAAGGGGGGCCTGATGATATGTACCCAGAACCACCCGCGACAATGTTTTAGCCCCATCAGGCACTGGGATTTCTAGCCAGAATTCAAACGGGCGGCGGAGACTGCGGGAACTGTGGGATAGCCACTCACAGTGCAACGCTCCAGAAGTCGACGCTCGCTTCGGTACTGTGGACGCACTCCGCCAACTACATGCACTTAGAGCATTTGTGTGGGGACACACACAATCGACTGTACAAAACCTCTTTCTACAGAACCAACTTCTATACATTCGACCTAATTTCATAGTGTAGACATCCCCTAAGAAGCGCAGGGAAATGCCTGGAACCAATGACTTGTAACCGTGTTTCCAGTATTACAGATAAAGAGAAAAGCAGGCTTGTTGCCTGCGGTTTGTAAAGCTGTATTGAAACAGCTTTTTTTTTTCCCTTAATTGTATGAAATGCACTCTTAGCCTTTATAGAACATGAGGGTCTGTAGGGAAAGGCAATTGCTTAAGAGCTTAGTGGAGTTACTCTTGGGTGCTGTGTGTTTGTTTGAGACGACCATGTAAACTTATACATTGACACTATCATGTGAAATAATCGGCCTTGGTAGAAAATGTATTGACGTGTTGAAGATGAGTTTTCAAGCAGGGGAAGAGTTTTAGAGGAAAAAACTCAAGGCTCCCCCTGTTGCTGATTTCAGTCTAATGGAATGGGTTTCACAGAGCTCTAATCAGAAAGCAAAAACGACTTTTCAAAGGCTTAGAGGCAGATTCTCCTCTCACATCAGCATACGTCAGGAGGAACTTCACTGAAACGAATGACAGTGAACTGGTATGAGAAGAGAATGGAAAGATTTGAGCGTTAGAGAATATTATGGAAAAAAGCTAACCTGAACTGCTGCACCAGAAGGCAAAGAGACCAGTGGAGTTAAAAATGTGTGGGCAGAGGCAGAACTGCCAATCTTTGTATATAACAGAGAGAAGTAGGGTTACACTATTTCTCCATGAGTCCATGTTTGGCAACATGCATTGTGGATGTCATGTAAAGCACTGTGGATTGTGCCATGAATTATGCTGACTTTAAAATGTTAAACATGATTAAAGGGAAGAAATTGCTTTTGGCTTCTGTTCAGAAATGCTAAATCCTAATTAAACCAAAGCACACCTGTACTATACTCTCCAGTATTTCCCATAGAATATCAAGTCAAGTTCAAGGTCTTTGTCCTTATCTTCAAGGTGATACATGGTCTGGATCCAAGACACTTAAGACTGCCTAAAGCTCTGGGATGAGGACCCTGATCATCAACTCTACTCTTCTGGCAAAATGTAACTTCCTACCATAAGAACAAAGCTCATCTGGGTGGGAGACGGAGCTTTTCTCAGAGGCTGGTCTGAAGTTGTGGAATAAACGCCCTCAGGAACTAAGGACTATCATAAGCTTCACAACCTCTACTCCAAGTGCAAAGTGAACTTCTTCAACCTGCCCACTCTAATATAAAAGAAAATCCACAGAAGCTTACCAAAATATCACATAGCACGCACAATTTTCCCCAGGAGATATGGTTGATTCTCTCTCCCTCAGCCCCACCCTACTTGACAGTCACATCACTTAATGAACTTTCGGAAGGCACTCAGATACAATGATGACGAAGATGACGTAAATAACCTAGATTGAACCAAAACAGAATATTCTGGAAGTCAGTCTGTCCTTCTCTAGACACATATGCAGCTGGCTAGCTGACTACATAAGCCTCAAGGACCACTCCAGCAGGAGTGCTCCAGAAGATGTGTCCTTTGGCCAAGCAGGAGCCAACATCCAGAGCCTTGCAAGTTAATTTCCCATGTTGGAGCAGAAATCAGTGATGTGGAATCTGGTATTTTCTTAGAGTAGGTTTTGTTGTTTTGGTTTTTTAAATACACAAAAACATGAACAAGTCCTAATTCACTGAACAGAGGTGGTACCAGATTGTAAATGGACAACTCAGTCTTACTGAGAGCCACCTCTCCACTGTCCCCAAATCCACCCAAATGGGTGAGAGGATAGATTGAAGGATGAGGATAAACAGGAGGGATGAGCAATGAAATGGCAGAATCACAAGACCCAGAAGAGTGAAAGTTGAGCAGCTGAGAAAGGACAACATTTTTGTCAGACTACTTAGAATACTTGTGTTTTGTTTTTGTTAACATCTATTTAGCTTGAATGACCAACAATGAAGCCTTTTTAAAGATTCAGCCTCTAGACCCTTCAATTAAGGAGTTAAGTGTTCACAATATACATCCCTAAGTCCTCCCAGGGAATGTCTTCACTGCACAGTTAACTCAGACTCTTACTAGGGTTTTAGCCCACCCCCACCCCCGAAAAGCCTCTGACCCAAAAAGAATTCTAGAGTGTATAAACACAAGGACGCATGGGATATGCCCCCAGACACACAGCCACGTGCAAGAACAAACGGGGATAGAGCTCTGCTATGGAAATGTTCACACCTGGGCCAGGCTAATCCAGGTACCAATCACCGGTTTAACGGCCCAGTTAAGTCATATCCACAAAGATCTCCCAGCAAAACTGGATTTGACATTCCTGACCCCTCAAAAAGTTTAAAACAAAAAACACACGTGGGGAACAAAGCAAACTTTTAAAGAAATATTTGCACATCATAGAGCAACAAAAAGTGCTCAAACTCATATTTCTGAAAATCCCTCACAGGCCACTTTTAAAATATAGCTTTTATTTTTTGGATGTATATATTTGGAGCCTCATGTAAGTGACAGACCAATAAAACCGACTAGAGTTAGTCACAGTGAGGACAAGTATGGTTTAAGCTTTCACAACAGCTCTGTCAATGCACCACTTATCTAAATTTTAAGAAAAGCTACTGAATGCGTAAGTCTAGCTTTTCAGTGATTTCATAAGACTTGTAGAGGTCAATAAAGTTAACAGTCCTTGCATTAATAAAAAGGAAAGAAAGGCTATACTGATCTCTTATAGTCTCCGTCCAAGCACAGGATGTCTATTAGATTGGCTAAGAGGCATGCTGCTTGTTAAATACACAGTGTGTTAACACAATATGCTTTTATTCTGTTATAAACACTTAATAGCAAGCGCGCATTGCAAGACACAGTGGAGAAGTCCCCCGCTGAGCTGACTGCTTACCATTCAAAAGCTTGCAACAAATCAGTTAATTCAGCTGCTAAACAAATTAGTACACATACATCTTCTCTCCTCCCACAGCATCATACCCCCCCACTGGTTGGCAGTAATCCAAGTCAGAACTTGTAAGGCAATGGCCCCAGAAGTTCTTCCCCACCCCCACCTCTTTTGACTTTTAAACAAGTTATTTTATTGGGGGAGGCGGAGAGAGAAAAGGAGTTCACTAACAAATAACTCTCTGCTTCCGCAGTCAAGGAAACAGGAACACTTTGCACTGAGAAAAGCAGTAAGTGTGAGCGTGCTGTGAAAGCCAGAATTGGGTAGAAACTACTCTTCAACCTCCTGGCAGAAACCTCTCCCCCCCACACACCACCACCACCACCCTCCTGAATTTCAGTTAAAATAGAGCTGGGTCTGAATTCCATGTGAAATGAGAACATGGTGAATCTTTCTGCAAAGTAGATGTTATTTAACAGAGCTGAACTGTGTTACAGTTTCCAGCTCTATAACATTAGAGGGGCCCTGGCACACTTTGAGTGAGTAGTTCCATTGCTTTCATTGGGACTAGTCAGAGTGCATAAAGCTAAGCACCTGCTTAAGCCTTTCCAGGATTGGAGCCTAAGATTCCTAGTGATGGGCTAAATTCTCAAGTCCCTACTCAGATTTTTCCTCAGTCCTTCCTTCTTTTGCTTCATGGTAATTTTGCCTAAATAGAAACTAATGGCCAAATTACGCTCCCTCATGGTAAAACCTGTGGGAGAAATTGGGGGGGGGGGCACAAGAAAGGAGAGAGAAAACAGCCAATTCCCCATTTCCCATCATTTTCTTCTTTGGGGACATTGCAAACTGTTTCTCCCTTGGGAGGAGGGGGACCCCTGTCTCCAAGCCCAACAGGTTTTAGCCCCAGCTCTATGACAGTGTGGTTCCTAGGCCAGTGGCTGCTACTAAGACCCCGCTTTCAGCAAGCAAAGGGCTCTCTATGGGGTTGAGAGAAGGAAGATACATGCCCTTTCTCACCCCTTCCTTATGCACATAGCCCTAACCACAGAAAGTCATCTGTGAGGGCCATCTGTGGAATGGTGTGACCGTCAACCATGCAGGACTGAGGCGATCCATGTGTGAAGTGTCCCCTTTTAATACAGATCTAGGTGCTAAATTTGTACACAAGTACGTTCCTCAGAGTACAGCCTATTACTTATGCATCTTCTTGATCCCTTTCCTGACTCATCAGAATAGCTGTTTTAATGATAATTCTGTCAATTTAGGCCAAAAACTTTGGAGCACATATTTTTGGTGAGATTTTGGCCAAAACCAGAAGCCAGGCTTCTTTTGTATGTGGTCTGAGACCAAAACTGTAGGGGCAAATTCAGCTCCACCTGGAATCAAATCCAAACTCCCTCGCCCCGCAGTCTGAAGAGGTTCAGGTTCAATATTCTGGATTTGGCCAGTTTCCTCTTGCCAGCATCATTTTGCTCAATGTCCTGGCTATTAGGAAGGAAATTAGTGTGATTTTTAAAAAAGAAGTTGCTTATGGGGAAGCAGACAGAGGTATAATTTGATCAAGAAATATATCTTGATTTATGACATGCAAAACAATAATGCATCATAACAACAAAAAAGTAATCATATATACATCCTGATCTAGCTGTGACTCTGTAGTATGGGCCTGATCCAAAGCCACTGAAGTCAATGGAAAAACTCCTATTATTGGCTTCAATGGGCTTTGGAGGATCAGATCCCATATTACCAGTATATTGGCAAGTCACCCAGAAGATGGTGGATCTGACTGCAGTCTGTACACCTTGAACTGTTTGGACTACATTGCTGCATCTCCATCTATTGGTCAAAAAGACTTAGCAGGAAAATGGTTGCGAGATTCAATTCTTTGAGGAAAGGAGTACTTGTGGCACCTTAGAGACTAACACGGCTGTTACTCTGAAACCTCTAAATTCTTTGAGGGAATCTAATCTGTAGTTAGGCAGAAAGGACACAGATGAAAGCAGAGAAACATGTGTGCTACAGGAGAACGTGCTGAATAGAATTAAACTAAATCCTGTTTATTACGGCAATTCTAGTTTATCTATGACCATCACTCAATAAAGAGTGTTATGCTGACCTCTACAGAGGTGACATTAGAGACTTACCATGTAAACCAAGTTAACTAGTTATTCATTATGAAAATTATCTCTACTTGTTTAGGAATCTGGGACTCATTGTATGGCAAAGTTCCCATTAGATCCAAAGCTAGGGTTAACATGTTTTTCAGAATCATATTATATATATGGATATATCACTCAGCACAATGGTGCCCTGATCCTGATTGGGGCTTCTGAGCATTGTAGTATTGCCAATGACTGAATAAATAAGTCAGCTTTTAAAAAATAAAGCAGTTGTTCCACTAAAGCAGCTGTCTCTCACAGGCACAGGGAATTTAATTATAAACCCTACAGGCAGTGCTTATTTCTCGACTAGAAGCAACTGAGGGGAAAGGATGTGAACTTCTATAAACTTTTGTCGTCACGTCTAAAGGCAGCAGGTGAAATCAGGGCGATATTGTACTGCACACTGTACAAATATGAAGTTAGAGACAGTATCCACTCTGAAGAGCTTGCCATCCCAGTGGACAACAGAGACAAAGGATGAGAAAAACTAAATATCATTATCACCATTTTACAGATGAAGAGCTTAGGCACAGATGGTGGGAGCCATAAAGGTACTCAGGCACCCAAATCTCAGGTTTAGGCACTTAAGTCCAAGCTTTCACTCCACAACATTCACAAACCTCCTGCCGAACCCTGTAGACGTCTACGTTTTTCAGAGTAAAAGTTCCCTAGGTGCCTACAGTTCCTGCCTCTGGACATGCACGCTGCTGCCCTCCCTGTGGGCATCTGAATGCCTATCTCCAATCTAATGAATCCCACAGTGATTCACAAACCAAGGGAAGACGGGTGCATGGCCTAATCCAGCAGGTGTGCTCAGAGGCCACATACCAGATTAGGTTCCTTTCAAAATCCAGTTGTAGGATGAGGTGCAGGTGGTGGTGCTACCCACCTTTTAACTTTAAGCCCACTGGTCAGAGACTCACCTGGACTAAGACCCAGGTTCAATTCCTCCATCTTTTCCAGAAGGGGAGAAGGGACATTCCTGTTCAAATCCTAACTCTCAGAAGACTACTCTAACCACTGAATTAGGAGATATTCCATTGCGGGGGAAAACCTTCAGTCTCCCCTGTTGGACCTGTTGTACTCTAGTAATTGGAGTAGCGGGACTGGACCTGGGGTCTCCAACCTCTTAGGTGGGTGCCCTAACCACCGGACTACAGAGTCATTCCCATTCCCTCTGCCCTCTCTCTAGCCCAGTGATTGTAAGTATTAATATACAGTGGACATTGGGCCAGAGAGAGAGAAAAAGTGAAAAACACGCCAATTGTTGGCATCTCCCATTGGCTAGCATAGGCGGGGAGTCATCTAGGGTGCTGGCTATTGTGGATCACATTCTTAGGCACCTATCTCTTCTCATTCATTGCATAAGGAGTCTAGGCACCTAACTCAACTTTGTGGGTCACAGTGTTGTTCCTGTGTTTTTTCTAGGCACCTAAAGGTTAGTCACTGTGATGCTCAGCATTGCAACACCTATGTCCCTTTGTGGATCCCATCCAGGGAGACTAAATGACCTGCCCAAGGTCACACAGGGAGTCTGTGGCGAGAGATTTGAGTCTTAGCCACACAATCATCCCTTCCTCTCCAAACAATGTACAATTCTGAGTTCATTTATACTGCTTTTATATTATACCTGATCCTAAGAACACTGAAGGCAATGGAAAAACGAGGCGTAGTTCCAATGAGGTAAACAGAGTTATGCCACTATAAAATTAGTATAACAGGGGAGAAACAGAGAGACAGACTTTAAAAAAAAACAAACCTGTCACTACTAATACTTGCTGCTCTTTCTTTAAGCCCCGCTCCCAAATGATTTAACATGAGATTCATACGTAGATGACTTTTTTTAGACAAGGTAACAAACACTTGCAAAGCTCAGAATATAAAAAGAAGTTTTCAACAAGCCAACTAATTTAGATTTGCAGTTTTAAGCTTCATCAGCACCGTGTGTCCCCCAAGACGACTGATTCGCACTGCACAAGGTTAGACCATATGGTGCTGGGCTTTATTTTCTTTTGATTTTTATTGCTACTGCTAATTCTTGTGTGTCCACTGTCTCCCACGGCTTCATTCCCTTCATTTTCCAGATCAAGATCTCACATAGACATAACATTGACAAGACAGAACATCCTACCCACCCCCATCGCCACATATACATTCACAAGCACACCATTTTGCAAATGTTTCTGCACTCTATACAAGTTTCTTCATTGCTTTGTTCTGTTTTCCCCATGTCCTTTCTGTTCTCTCAGTAAAGCAGCTGGGACAAACAGAAATCAGATGCGTCTTCTGCTGATAGCCCATACTGAGCAGAAATCAAAACCACCTCCCTACTGAGAGATATGCACTTCCCACTCCAACAGTACGGGCAACATTATACACATAGGAATGTGTATGTAACATACCCCAATGCCCCCAAGCATCTTGAATTACAGAAATATTTAAAAACCCTCTACTTTTCAGCATATTTCTACTGTAGTAGCTCCCACAGGTGCGGATAAGAATTAGGGTCTCATTGTGCAAGGATATGTTCAAAAACAGAGAAAGACAGGATCTTAAGTCCCAAAAACCTTACAATATTCTCATGAAGAATCTAGAGAATGCTCCAGTGTCCATTTATTAGCACCATTGTATTCTCATTCAATTTAAACAAGCAAGAGCTATAATTAGGACAGGTATGTGGGCTCCACAAGCACCCATCTCTCTGAGGTACGTATCAGATGTCAAAACCGGTCAGAAACCTACTTGCACATTAAATTGTTCACAATTCAATGAGTGCAAAAAGGTTAAATTATTGCATTGCACATTCCAAAGCAAGATTACAGTTACCAGCAAGTGAAACAGCTCCATCTAAATAAATGAACTCTTCTTAATTTAAAAACAGAGGATAATTCCACCGACTATAAAACACAAATACAAAGGGGCTGAAATAAATCAATTTTTCTTGCCTGCAGTAAGATGAACTAAGTGGCTAAATGTAGATCTTAAACAAATTATTCATTTGGAGTAAAACAAATGAAATGTTTCGCCTTCAGGGACAGTTTTATATTTAATAGTTTTGTGTTACAATGACAGAATGTATATTCTCCTAATACGTGGGGTCTTTTGTTCTCTGGAACACCTTGAATAAGGGGGGGGGGGTCTGTCTCTCCAATAGTTAAATCTCCCACATTTGATAAATCTAATGTCTCCACTGCAATGAAAAGAATTTTTACAGGAAGCCATTTTGTTAATCTGGTAAGGAAATAAGACAGAAAAGTGAAGCACTTCTCCTACTGGAAGGGAATTCTTATTTTAGGAGTGCTCTGCCCTACATAACAGATGACTGACAATATCAATATAAACACAGATTCAGGGGATTATGGGAATCTGACTTAATAGTCAAAACAAGTAATAAATAGCGAGTTATATTACAGTTTGGGGACATTTTTTAAATAGCAGGAATAGGACAGATTTCAGTGATAAACTTCAGCATGATGGAAGGGCTAATCTACCTAAAATGCCCCACGGACACAGACATGAATTTGGAGTCTCAGCTTCATGTGTGTGCTTTGAAAAAATATAATTATATTTTTTCCAGATCAATCTGCATATTCTCCTATTATGAGTCAAGGACCAAATCTTGATCCGGTATGTTTATGTAAATCTAGAATTATCTTGACTCCAAAGGAGTTGCTCCCAATTTATATCACTGTAAGAGAAATCAGCATCTGAATCAAGATTCTGTTCACCTTATTCTTGTGAATAATTTCCCCATTAGCTTCCGTGAATAAAGGAAAGCAGTACTTAGCCCTTAAACATACAGTAGTTATTGGAAGGAGTAATTATTTTCTCCACTCTCTGATCTATCAAAATATGCCAGTCTTCTATCCCTCAGGTTGCCACCAGAACAGCTGGATTTTTTAAAAGTGGCTTAGAACACAGGAATGGTCATACCTGATCCGACTCATGGTCCATTCAGTCCAGCATCCTGTCTCCGACAGGAACCAGTACCAGCTACTTCAGAGGAAGGTCCAAAGCCCATAGATCCAGGGACAGTTTTCCAATATGCATTCTGAGGAAAGATGCTGGGGTCCTGTTCTGCTCTCACACTGATTTGCAAGAGTGCAATTCCATTGACTTCAACAGTTCCATCCAGTTTACACTGGTCTGAGATCACTCAGGCCCCCTTTCTTGAGAAAACTGAGTTAATCATAGAATCATAGAATATCAGGGTTGGAAGGGGCCTCAGGAGGTCATCTAGTCCAACCCCCTGCTCAAAGCAGGACCATCAGAATATGGTGGGGAAAAGTGGCCACTAAACTCTCCTCCCCTTATGACAGGTCTTCAGAGAAGCTTTGAGTTGGACGCATTGTGATTTTTCCATACACAAAGAGCAATAACAGGATTTGAGTGATGTAGAGTAAGAGAACAAAAGTAAAGTTTCCATGAAAGAGTACAATGCATATGCTTCATCTGTAATGGGGACTGCGCTACTTTTAGGAGCTGCAGATACTATGGAAGGGAGGGGAAATAATGATGAGATAGAGGATGGATGGGCAGCGGAGAAGGAGAAGGGAAAAAAATGAATTTAAACTCTATACTGAGTCAGTAAATCTGGCAGCAGGATAATGTTTCCAGGAACAAGTGCGATGTGACCCAGAAAGAACAAATTTAGTGTCTTCTAAAATTCCCTAATCCTGTTTGATACCTCTCCCTGAAAAATGTAATGCCCCCGTGGCTTCCTCAAGCTCATGCCCCCAGTTTAACAGAGTCATGCCAATGCAATCAGAAACAACATGGCATATGTGACCAATCACAACTAACCTAAAAAGCTTAATTATTGAGTATGAAAGTCACAGAAAATTGTTATCAATCGGTCCTGACAGTGTTAAAAAAAAATGTATGAAGATAGAAATTAGTTGCATAAATTTGAATAATAAATCAATTCGAGGCAACTGTTATCAACTAGTTGACATTACTATTAACTACAAGTTATTCACTCAGCTGTAGTCATGTCACACTTTTCATATGATGGGGATTTAGAAGCACCCAGTGCACAATTGATTGATCCTGATATCAGTGTCATCAAGCGCTGATGGTAGCACCAAAAGCATCTCAGAGCAGCACCCAAAATGTACTTTGAAGAGCTCTTCTCATGTTCAATTTACATAAACAAGATTGGCCTTGGGCAAAGGTTATTTCCTACCAGAGATCAATGACCAGCGAGACTGACGCACAGTGCTGTATCTCAGGCCATCACCTCCTTGTAGCCAGTGATTAATCCCCCAGGAAATGCCCTTCTTCTCAGCCATTAGCGAGAAGCAGACAAGCACTGGTAAATGAAGGAACTCTAATCCTGTAGTTTGAAGAGTGGGACTGGAAAGAGAGGGTTGGGTTTCTAGAGGGACACAGGTTGGTGAGAGACCTGGAGCTCAGGAATGGAAACTGGTAAGCAGCTCCTCCTAGACAAAAACACAGGCCCCTTAATATGGAACACCGGCTTCTATGCATGCTCCATGAAGAGCCTTCCTGCAACCCTACCTGCCCACTGCACCACTTATCGCTAATGAAAGATCCTAAATCATCAAGGGCAAATAACCCAGTCCTTATTCAGGCAAACTGCAGTTGAAGTGAGAGAGCCTGGGTAAGCAAGGTTTGCAGACTATAGCTCTAACTAAATAGATGTGTGTAGTTAGGATTTACATACACATGGATATTTTAATACCAAGCTATTGAAAGTTCCTCCTTCGCTCTGTTCAAGACCTCCATTCAAGATCACCCCTGCAGCAGTTAATTGCATCACCAGCATCTAAATCAAAGCAGGAAGTGTGGGAAGATGGTCTAGTCAAGCTGTATACAATAATATAATCTGTTACAAGACAAATATTGAACTTTATACTCAGGTAAATAAAGGAAGAGCTGATTTGCAAGTCTATATATATTGCATTACAAATTTAGGATCTTAGAAAGATTTTACAATTTACGGGCGGAGAAATTCATTTTACTCCACAATGTTAATATTGGCTCATCCTACAGGAAATCATAGCTTAGAATTTACAGAACAAGAAAAGTGTAAAACATATAGCTCACAAATATGACCAAAAGTTTTAAAGCAAGAATAACCACCCTCTTACATTGCTCAATAACTAAAATAGCAGCATTCTGTGGATAGACCACTGGGCATTGCCTGATGGTCCAGTAGCTTCCTAGGTCCTCAGGGCCAGCCAATTTCTGTGAAGTAGCCAGTTCAGATGTGACCCCTGCTGACTGCTTCTCCCTCCTGCTCTGAGCCCATTGCAGTTCCTGCATCTCCAAAGCACTGCTCCCCCCACTATCAATGGATGACTTTTTAGCCTCCTGAAAATAATCAAGTAAAAAATATAAATACAATTTTGAGCCAAATGGTGTATTTCTTTTCAGATGAGATGTTGGCTGCAATTCCTCTTGAAACCAGGTGGAGTATGGTGACTCTAGCCTGGTAAGAGAGTCAAAACAGGTGACATTTCAAGGGTTTTTTTGGCCGCACTGTCTCAGAACCTCAGAAGTGGTGGTCTCAAGAAGATATACCTTCTCCCCACTCCCAGCCTCATACACATCTTCACTGTACTCTGGGCTTTCAGATCAGCATGGTTTGCAGGACTGGACTGGCAAATCCAAGCAACCTGGGTGATATATTTTGAGCAGCCCATGAAATACGAAGGACCAGATTGTAAAATCATAATCTTCCCTGTATAAAGAGTAGTGCCAAGGAGGGAATCAAATCTCCTTATTTTTCATTGCAGTCTCAGAAGAAGAAAAAAGAGAGGAAGAGAGAAATTGAGAGATGTAGCCATTCTCCAGCAATGGTGGGGATTTGCCTTCCCTTACAATAACACTGCTAAAAAAAAATCCAAATCTAGAAAAACCCTACTGTAATTTTCAATGGAAGAGCATACTTCCATTGAATTACATCCTCTCTCAATATCCTCAAATACTGAGTAGTATAATAAATAGAATTGCTTAAACTCATGTTTTACAAATATCTATTTTAGTTGCCTCCATTTTCCTCAAATTTTTTTCATAGTGAGAATTCTTTACAAAAGATTATTTTAGGACTTACATAATGTTCAGACACACACTGAATAAATTTAACCCAAATTCCAGGTGAAGGTCACAGAAGAAAGAGATTTTTGAGCTAGTCCCATCTTCCCTTGGCAGTGTGAACAATGCCAAGAGAATCATAAAATCATAGACTTTAAGGTCAGAAGCGACCATTATGATCATCTAGTCTGACCTCCTGCACAACACAGACCATGGAATCTCACCCACCAACTCCTGTAACAAACCCCTAACTTATGTCTAAGCTACTGAAGTCCTCAAATCGTGGTTTAAAGACTTCAAGGTGCAGAGAATCCTCCAGCAAGTGACCTGTGCCCCATGCTGCAGAGGAAGGCGAAAAACGCCCAGGGCCTCTGCCAATCTGCCCTGGGGGGAAATTCCTTCCCGACCCCAAATATGGCGATCAGCTAAACCATGAGCATGTGGGAAGACTCACCAGCCAGACACCCAGGAAAGAATTCTCTGTAGTAACTCAGATCCCACCCCATCTAACATCCCATCACAGGCCATTGAGCTTATCTACCGCTAATAGACGAAAAGATCAATTAATTGCCAAAATTAGGCTATCCCATCATATCATCTCCTCCATAAACTTATCAAACTTAGTCCTGAAGCCAGATGTCTTTTGCCCCCACTACTCCCCTTGGAAGGCTGTTCTAACTATTTGATTATGGATATACTGAAGATAAAAATGACTGGGTCAGGGACTTAAATAGTTTGATGATTGTACATGAAGTTTGCTAAAGCATTTCAATTAGAATTAGTCAAATGTTCCTTCAGAACATTCCCTCTCCCCCCTATGGAAAATACCTTTTTGATTAAACTAGACTTTTTGCCAAAAAAGCCACTTTTGTTGAAAATTTTCAAGTTACCCAAAAAAAAAAAAAAAAAGTGCTCCCTCGTGGGGGGGGGGGGAAGTCATCTGTACCAAAAAGAGGGAGATGAATGAGTCCCCTGCCTTAGAGCTGAGGAAAAGGGACAAGTTATGTTTGGATGTGTTTTTCTCCATTTTAAGGAATAACTCCCCCTCCCCCACACACAGCACAAAGGCACCTCATCTTCCAGTCAGGAGGGCAGGTGTGTTCAAGCCCACCCATAGCTTCAGGACTACTTTGAGATTCCAGGCTGCCAGAAACAGACCATATTCAGAGATTCTTACTCCATGATTGTTATTTATAGGTCTGCTTGATTATAGACCTGTTTAATTACATTGTGTCTTCAAAGCTGACCTCGCCAGCCAAACTGTTACTGGTATTATGAAGGGGTGGGGGTAACTGTAAATGGAAGATTGAAAGAAATCCTTCAGTGCTGGGATTACCAAAGCCTAGAAAAGCTGAAAGAAACCAGGACTATTGACTGATGAGTTCAAAGATTGGTAAAATACTGCAGACAGCAGAAAACCCTCCCTTCTTTCAGCCTTGCAAACTATTGCTGCTCCATTTGCAGGATTTTGAACCAGTGGGAAGAACACAACAGCCTGGAAGGGTTACATTTTTGCTCATTAAAGACCTACTTGCTCTAAGTCCTGTGTTTAATTGCTCTTGGCCCTTCCCCTCTCCTTTAAAGTCATTGTGGAAGACATCACAGGCAAGAAATTCATTAGCAAATGTATTCATTCACAGGTTAAAAAAAAAATCATGACAAATCCTTTTATAACCAGCTTCAAAGGTGCAACTGCTAAGATGAGCTCTTTCATTTTGTGAGAGGAGTTTCTTGAATTCCAAATTCTTACACATCATGAGCAAGCCAGCCCACAGGCAATGCTTGCAGCAGCAAATGGAGGGTGAAAAGGGGGAAGAGATATATATACCTTCCATATTTAATTACATCAGGTAGCATCTGTGGAAACATTCCTGCAATTCATCAGATAAGCAAAAAATTCATTTATCTGCATGGCTATGCACCAGAACTGCTTCCTATTTGCACCTCCTTGAAAAAGTGATACACAGGGATATTGCACATTTCATTTTCTTCACCCACATTGCTTGCCTTAGGAATTTCCCAGCCAATAAGGTTTCACCATCTTCTCCCTCCCCAGCAAGTTTATGCATCAGAAAGTTACAGCATTTACCCTTCTAATACAACCTTCTAGAATCTTACTATTTGCTTGATCAAGACATTGGTTTGATTACTCAAGAATCTGCTCCCTATTTATGAAAGCGTAAAGAGTATTTATAACTTTAGTGATAATTAAATAGTAGACATGGGTCGGGTGACTATTCCAAATCTGAACAGCCTCTGGAGTTTGAGAGAGCTTCACAGATCTGGGTACAAACTTTGAAGTTTGCTGCTATCCCTATAATGGGTCAAACCAAGACCCTGATCTGAACACACTGAGCTTGTGGAAAGTAAATTTTCTAACTTTGTGATTAGAGCCCTTCTCTACTTCTTACAGAACAATCAATCCTATGCTTGAAGGATCTGTTAACATTAGGATGTCATTATAGGAAGGCAATTTCTTTTCCTCTTATTTTTCGTGTTGTTTTCCTTAGAGTTGCCCTTCACCAATCTACTTTTGGCATTCAGATAAATCATCATTTTATATGGTGTAACTCCACCTACAGGAAGCTCGAAGCAATATCTATCCAAGCATATGCCCAATAAATACATGAGTTGTGTGAAAGTCTTCTCCCTCACTTGCGTGGCTTTGTGTCATCATCTACTTTGATATTTTGGAGATCCTCCACTTACTGTTGGGTCAGGAAGATACACCATAAAGTAGTCGTGTCTGGAGATCTGCCAGTGTGGCATTGTAGTCCACAGCATACGGATTCCTGGTAGCTACCAGGATTACCTTCAACCTAAATAAACTTTTTTTAAATGGTTAAGAAATGTGGGAATTGCATACAGCCCTGCCCAGTACCTCTTCTGTTTCCCAGATTTGGATTCAGCATCTCTACAGCATGTCAGTAAGACCTGCAACTAAGACCAGTATTAACTGAAACGTGTCCAACTAAGCTGGAACTTCAGCCCTCCCACTGCAAGCCACCAGTACTTGCTGTACTGATTTGTATCAAGGCAGTAAGCATTCCAAGCCACAGAGTACACGACATCCCAACTTTCAGAGCAAGGAGTATAAGAGAAAGGGAAGTTCATAGAAATATATCTTTAAAGTTTACTATATGTAGGCCCTGAACACAGGCCTCCTGATTTTTCAAGGAAAGGAAACAAGTGGTAGTAATTAATCCTTTCCCACCACTGCCAAGAGGAAATTAGGGAGACTACACATTTTGGAAGAAAGTTGTGAATTGCTTACGAAGATACTCTTACCTGTATGAAAGGATGTTTAACTAGCATTACAAATCCAGAAAGCTCCTGAAGGGTGAACTAGAAGGAACTCTCTGCAGTGTCTCAGTTATAAGGTGATTAGGCTTCACACTTCATGAAAACTGAAGGATCTGACAATAATGAGACTGAAAGTACAGAGTATCCCACCAGATAATACCAGAATTGAGAGAAGAGTCCATAGTTTTATTCCAATATAGCTGTGAATGTTCAGAAAGGGGAGTGTGTAAATTTGGGTTCAAGCTAATGATATTATGCGCTTGCCAAAAAGATACACACACAAGCCTGCAATACTCTATGTTCCCACTCACCTTGAGCAAGTAAGCTTTATATTTTTTCATTACTTCTATTCACCATGCAAAGGACAAGTAAATAGACTTGCTCCTCGACAGACTTGTTAATTTTAAAGTTTTCATTACTTTGAGAGAATACATATCTGAGTTTATATCTACAAACAATCAATCTATACTCAAATATGCTTGAGATAGTTGACAGCTAGTTTCTTTACTTCCAGTTTCCAATGGTAATGTCAAATCCCACCTGGTGGTTTCTCATCTGGCAGGGATAAATAAATTGCCAGAGGTAACAGTTACAGGATGGACTAGGGGTATGATTCCCCTGCTCATGTACACATACTTGTGCTAGCTCTCACTGAGCGAGTGCGAGTATGAATAGCAGCGTATCTGCAGTAGCATGGGTTACAGTAGAGGATGCCTGGCTTAGCTGTGCCGAGTACATACCCACTTTGCGTGTTAAATGGGTTTCTAGTCGGCACGACGCAGCCAGGCCTCTGCTGCCACTACTGTGCTATCGCATCTACACTGCAATTTACACTCACACTAGCTCAATGAGCTCCACTGCAAGTATGCGCGTACACAAGCGGGGAATTGTACTTCTAGCTCATAATGTAGACAGTGTCTTTGCAGGGGCCTCAGGTTTACTCTTATGCTTAACTTTACTCACTCTGGGTATGTCTACACTACGGAATAAGGTCGAATTTATAGAAGTTGGTTTTTTAGAAATCGGTTTTATATATTCGAGTGTGTGTCCCCCCCACAGAAAATGCTCTAAGTGCATTAAGTGCATTAACTCGGCGGAGCGCTTCCACAGTACCGAGGCTAGAGTCGACTTCCGGAGCGTTGCACTGTGGGTAGCTATCCCACAGTTCCCGCAGTCTCCCCTGCCCATTGGAATTCTGGGTTGAGATCCCAATGCCTGATGGGGCTAAAACATTGTCGCGGGTGGTTCTGGGTACATATCGTCAGGCCCCCGTTCCCTCCCTCCCTCCGTGAAAGCAAGGGCAGACAATCGTTTCACGTCTTTTTTCCTGAGTTACCTGTGCAGACGCCATACCACGGCAAGCATGGAGCCCGCTCAGGTAACCGTCACCCTATGTCTCCTGGGTGCTGGCAGACGCGGTACGGCTTTGCTACACAGTAGCAGCAACCCATTGCCTTCTGGCAGCAGATGGTGCAATATGACTGGTAGCCGTCATCGTCCTGTCCGAGGTGCTCCTGGCCACGTTGGCCAGGAGCGCCTGGGCAGACATGGGCGCAGGGACTAAATTTGGAGTGACCTGACCAGGTCATTCTCTTTAGTCCTGCAGTCAGTCCTATTGAACCGTCTTATGGTGAGCAGGCAGGCGATACCGATTGCTAGCAGTCGTACTGTACCATATTCTGCCAGGCAGGCAAGAGATGAGGATGGATGCAGTCATATTGCACCATCTTCTGCCGGGCAGGCAAGTCATGATGATGGCTAGCAGTTGTATTGCACCATCTTCTGCCAAGCAGCCATGAGATGTGGATGGCATGCAGTCCTTCTTTGGCTGGCAGCAGGCGGTGCAGATGTAAAAGATAGATGGAGTGGATCAAAACAAGAAATAGACCAGATACGTTTTGTACTCATTTGCTCCCCCCCCCCACATCTAGGGGACTCATTCCTCTAGGTCACACTGCAGTCACTCACAGAGAAGGTGCAGCAAGGTAAATCTAGCCATGAATCAATCACAGGCCAGACTAACCTCCTTGTTCCAATAAGAACAATAACTTAGGTGCACCATTTCTTATTGGAACCCTCCGTGCAGTCCTGCCTGAAATACTCCTTGATGTAAAGCCACGCCCTTTGTTGATTTTAGCTCCCTGAAGCCAACCCAGTAAGCCATGTCGTCAGTCGCCCCTCCCTCCGTCAGAGCAACGGCAGACAATCGTTCTGCGCGGACGCCACACCAAGGCAAGCATGGAGGCCGCTCAGCTCACTTTGGCAATTAGGAGCACATTAAACACCACACACATTATCCATCAGTATATGCAGCACCAGAACCTGGCAGAGCGATACCGGGCGAGGAGGCGACGTCAGCGCGGTCACGTAAGTGATCAGGACATGGACACAGATTTCTCTGAAAGCATGGGCCCTGCCAATGCATGCATCATGGTGCTAATGGGGCAGGTTCATGCTGTGGAACGCCGATTCTGGGCTCGGGAAACAAGCACAGACTGGTGGGACCGCATAGTGTTGCAGGTCTGGGACGATTCCCAGTGGCTGCGAAACTTTCGCATGCGTAAGGGCACTTTCATGGAACTTTGTGACTTGTTTTCCCCTGCCCTGAAGCGCATGAATACCAAGATGAGAGCAGCCCTCACAGTTGAGAAACGAGTGGCGATAGCCCTGTGGAAGCTTGCAACGCCAGACAGCTACCAGTCAGTTGGGAATCAATTTGGAGTGGGCAAGTCTACTGCTGGGGCTGCTGTGATGCAAGTAGCCCACGCAATCAAAGATCTGCTGATAGCAAGGGTAGTGACCCTGGGAAATGTGCAGGTCATAGTGGATGGCTTTGCTGCAATGGGATTCCCTAACTGTGGTGGGGCCATAGACGGAACCCATATCCCTATCTTGGCACCAGAGCACCAAGCCGACGAGTACATAAACCGCAAGGGGTACTTTTCAATAGTGCTGCAAGCCCTGGTGGATCACAAGGGACGTTTCGTCACATCAACGTGGGATGGCCAGGAAAGGTACATGACGCTCGCATCTTCAGGAACTCTGGTCTGTTTCAAAAGCTGCAGGAAGGGACTTTCTTCCCAGACCAGAAAATAACTGTTGGGGATGTTGAAATGCCTATATGTATCCTTGGGGACCCAGCCTACCCCTTAATGCCATGGCTCATGAAGCCATACACAGGCAGCCTGGACAGTAGTCAGGAGCTGTTCAACTACAGGCTGAGCAAGTGCAGAATGGTGGTAGAATGTGCATTTGGATGTTTAAAGGCGCGCTGGCGCAGTTTACTGACTCGCTTAGACCTCAGCGAAACCAATATTCCCACTGTTATTACTGCTTGCTGTGCACTCCACAATATCTGAGAGAGTAAGGGGGAGACGTTTATGGCGGGGTGGGAGGTTGAGGCAAATCGCCTGGCTGCTGGTTACGCGCAGCCAGACACCAGGGCAGTTAGAAGAGCACAGGAGGGCGTGGTACGCATCAGAGAAGCTTTGAAAACCAGTTTCATGACTGGCTAGGCTACGGTGTGAAAGTTCTGTTTGTTTCTTTTTGATGAAACCCCCCGCCCCTTGGTTCACTCTACTTCCCTGTAGCTAACCACCCTCCCCTCCTCCCTTTAATCATTGCTTGCAGAGGCAATAAAGTCATTGTTGCTTCACATTCATGCATTCTTTATTCATTCATCACACAAAGAGGGGGATGACTACCAAGGTAGCCCAGGAGGGGTGGTGGAGGAGGGAAGGAAAATGCCGCACAGCACTTTAAAAGTTTACAACTTTAAAATTTATTGAATGACAGCCTTCTTTGTTTTTGGGCAATCCTCTGTGGTGGAGTGTCTGGTTGGCCGGTGGCCCCCCCACTGCGTTCTTGGGCGTCTGGGTGAGGAGACTATGGAACTTGGGGAGGAGGGCAGTTGGTTACACAGGGGCTGTAGTGGCAGTCTGTGCTCCAGCTGCCTTTGCTGCAGCTCAACCATACACTGGAGCATACTGGTTTGGTCCTCCAGCAGCCTCAACATTGAATCCTGCCTCCTCTCATCACGCTGCCGCCACATTTGAGCTTCAGCCCTGTCTTCAGCCCGCCACTTACACTCTTCAGCCGGCCACCTCTCCTCCCGCTCATTTTGTGCTTTCCTGCACTCTGACATTATTTGCCTCCACGCATTCGTCTGTGCTCTGTCAGTGTGGGAGGACAGCATGAGCTCAGAGAACATTTCATCACGAGTGCGTTTTTTTTTCTTTCTAATCTTCACTAGCCTCTGGGAAGGAGAAGATCCTGTGATCATTGAAACACATGCAGCTGGTGGAGGAAAAAAAGGGACAGCGGTATTTAAAAAGACACATTTTATAAAACAGTGGCTACAGTCTTTCAGGGTAAACCTTGCTGTTAACATTACATACATAGCACATGTGCTTTCGTTACAAGGTCGCATTTTGCCTCCTCCCACCGCGTGGCTACCCCCTCAACCCTCCCTCCTCCCTGTGGCTAACAGCAGGGAACATTTCTGTTCAGCCACAGGCAAACAGCTCAGCAGGAACAGGCTCCTCTGAATGTCCCCTGAAGAAAAGCACCCTATTTCAACCAGGAGACCATGAATGATATCTCACTCTCCTGAGGATAACACAGAGAGATAAAGAACGGATGTTGTTTGAACGCCAGCAAATATACATTGCAATGCTTTGTTGTACAATGATTCCCGAGTACGTGTTACTGGCCTGGAGTGGTAAACTGTCCTACCATGAAGGACGCAATAAGGCTGCCCTCCCCAGAAACCTTTTGCAAAGGCTTTGGGAGTACATCCAGGAGAGCCGCAAATGCCAGGGCAAATTAATCCTTTCACATGCTTGCTTTTAAACCATGTATAGTATTTTAAAAGTTACGCTCACCAGAGGTCCCTTCTCCGCCTGCCGGGTCCAGGAGGCAGCTTTGGGTGGGTTTGGGGGGTACTGACTCCAGGTCCAGGGTGAGAAACAGTTCCTGGCTGTCGGGAAAACTGGTTTCTCGGCTTGCTTGCTGTGAGCTATCTACAACCTCTTCATCATCGTCGTCATCATCATCATCATCTTCTTCGTCCCCAAAACCTGCTTCCGTGTTGCCTCCATCTCCATTGAAGGAGTCAAACAACACAGCTGAGGCAGTGGTGGCTGAACCCCCTAAAATGGCATGCAGCTCATCATAGAAGTGGCATGTTTGGGGCTCTGACCCAGAGCGGCCGTTCGCCCCTCTGGTTTTCTGGTAGGCTTGCCTCACCTCCTCAAGTTTCACGCGGCACTGCTTTGGGTCCCTGTTATGGCCTCTGTCCTTCATGCCCTGGGAGATTTTGACAAAGGTTTTGGCATTTCAAAAACTGGAACGGAGTTCTGATAGCACAGATTCCTCTCCCCATACAGCGATCAGATCCCGTACCTCCCGTTCAGTCCATGCTGGAGCTCTTTTGCGATTCTGGGACTCCATCATGGTCACCTCTGCTGATGAGCTCTGCACGGTCACCTGCAGCTTGCCACGCTGGCCAAACAGGAAATGAGATTCAAAAGTTCACAGTTCTCTTCCTGTCTACCTGGCCAGTGCATCTGAGTTGAGAGTGCTGTCCAGAGCGGTCACAATGGAGCACTCTGGGATAGTTCCCGGAGGCCAATACCGTCGAATTGTGTCCACAGTACCCTAAATTCGACCCGGCAAGGACGATTTAAGCGCTAATCCACTTATCAGTGGTGGAGTATGGAAATCGATTTTAAGACCTCTTTAAGTCGAACTAAAGGGCTTCATCGTGTGGACGGGTGCAGGTTTGATTTAACGCTGCTAAATTCGACCTAAGGTCCTAGTGTAGACCAGGGCTCTGAGTAGTCCCACTGAAGCAATAATGCATAAGTTAAGCATGCAAGTCTTTGTGTGATCAAGGCCATAAAAGGTGTAAAAAACACATCTCTAGCAAAAAAAAAAATCATTTTGCAATATTTAAAATCACTTCCCAGTGATCAACTTCAGTATCTGTTCAATCTTCATCTACAGCCCTCTTGATGCCTGCTGCTTCTCCACCCCACAAAAACTCAGAGAAATGACTGCCTAGGTAAAGCAGCCACTCATACTCTGGATGGGGCTAATCAATATAGTTCTAAGTCATGTATGTTTATTTTTCAATTCTTACAGAGAAACCCCCACTAAAAAGCAACAACAGGTATCTGAAGTGTGGGCAATTATGGACAAGTGCCATTTCAGCATAAATAGGGGAAAAATAAATGCAAATTATTGAACACTTAACTCCTATGAATTGGCTGTTAACTGAGACAATAGTCTACAAGATGTTGTTTGGAGCAGCTCATTAATAAAATTCAAAATTGTTTTCAGCAATTATGTACAATCATTGTCATTTTATCACTGGCCAGAAAGAGTCCCGCACTGCATGCTTCAACATATAATTATATCAGACTGCTGAGAAAATCATCCTGTCTGCAGAGGAGACTTGGAATTGTATTGCACTGACAGAGAAGCAACACACACTAACTAAAGAGAATATATTTATTTTGAGAAGGAATTTGCTGTGAAAGAAAGCTAGTGAATGATGCTCAGAAATCAGCGAGCTGACTTTATAAAAAACCTGTATACTTGAGTGATTTGTGTTTTTGAAGGACCATTTCAATGTACCTACCCATTTCCCAATCCATTCCTTATTCTCTCTTTGGAACAGAAATGTAATGGAAATGGAGCCAGTGTTCATTCTCATACGCATCCCTCCATCTGAATTTTACATTCTATTTTGTAATGAATTAACAGTGGAGCAGATGAGCATCTAAGCATTATTTATCTTTTTTTACCCCCATGGATTCAGGCTGTAGGACTTCCCTGAATTAGTTTGATTGAACTAGTACGTCTCTTGTAGAAAAAAAACCAGTAATTTCATGGTGCGCAGCACCACAGAACTGCACACTTCTTAAACATTAATAAACTTATCCTTGCAAAATCCCTGTGTGTTGGTCAGTATTTTACCACTCTGTAAAATGGGGATTACACTGGTAGAGGGGAACATTTGCTACCAATTATCTATAGAAGATTCCAGGAATATCACTCTGACGCCTAAAATGTCTTTTGAGTCAGTGTGAAGCGATGGAAGCAGCTGCACGTATGGCTGAGATCTTTTTTTGTTCAGAATATCACCATGGTTGAATCATCACTGTCTTGTGTGGTCTTTTTCAGTTCTCAGCCACATACAAGTTGTCAGCTCGCCCCACACCCCCCACGCCTTTATGAATTAAAGCCTATGTGACAACACAGGTTTTAAACTATTTACTAGTCAATAGCATTGCAATAGCATCTACAACACACGCTCCTTCAAGCCTCTACTGGCATCTCTGAGTGGGTGGTGCTTTCCCCTATTGCCAGCCCGACTGTAATCATTCCAAAATATTCTTACTTTGATCCCTTCAGCATACAGGGATGTTTTCCTATTCCTATAAACAGTTTGTGAGCCCTCTAGTAGCAGTCACTGTGTTGTATGTTGTAGAAGCTGTCTGAAACCAGTCAGAGCAGCAGCATGTACATAGCTATGCCAGGTTAGGTTTGTATATATTTAGTAATCATGGCTGGTTGGGATCCAGCTGTGCCTGTGGTTCCTTCATAGTATTTTGATATGTAAAGAGCAAAAGACGCAACCATTCCCCCACCCCTGCTGTCCAGGACTAAAGCTTCAAACTACTCTGAATTAAGCAGTAGCATGTGGCTCACTTGCAGGAGAAAGTCACAGAAACATTTTACTTTTTAGCTAAATTATCCAGTTGCTGATAAATTCTCTCTAAATGATTATATATACTTTCAATTACATGCTGACAGTTAAGAAGCCCCACTTCGTAATTGAGGTCTTGAAACAGAACATAAATACTGTCTGAAAGACCGTTCTTTCAGCTTTACTTTTTCATTAGCAGTAAACCTCTGGCATCAGATCCCTCTGTCACCCACAATCTGACACGCAAGAGAATGAAGTGGAATGATGTTAACCATCACTTGCTAATTTTCATAGATAAGGTCTGGCCCTTTAAAATTTATGAGATTGACGTTTGCCTTGAAGGGCATCAGTTCAAATGCAACCATAAAAGAAAGGATCTGTTGAGTTGTATTTACTGAGTGATTTGTCTTCACATACAGCGCTGCAACTGTGCCAATGCACGCTTTAGTGAAGACGCTTCTCCTGTCGGCATAGTTAATCCAGCTCCCCAAGAGGCAGTAGCTGTGTTGATGGGAAAAGCTCTCCCATCAACACAGTACTATCTATATGGGGTGGCTATGTCAGGATAATTACATTGCTCAGTGGTGTGGATTTTTCACACGCCCAAGCAACATGTTATACTGATATAGGTCTGTAGCGTAGACCTGTTCTCGGAGGTCAATCAAAATGATAAAGTTCACACGTTCTCTTTTAAGAGCATGTACTCTATATGAAAAAGGATATTAAAAACAAACAATTTAAGGATTGTAATGAAATTTAGGGCAAGATTCTCCTCTCTCATCCATGTCAATCAGGGCATAATTCCACTGAAGTCAATGGAATTATCCGCGTAGGTAAGAAGAAAATCAGGTTGATATTCTCTGTCTAAGGTAGGGGTGACCACTTATGTGTGCAGGAAAACTGAACATTCCAGTACTTCCAGTTACGGCGTGGGCCTGCCTCTGCTGTGGCCCTACCCCTGCCAGTGTGACTTTGGAAACACGTGTGAGAAAGCACACTGCATGGGGGGCACCATTTTAAGAGCACACAGCCCCAGCCCTGCCAGTATGACCTCGGGCACCACAAAGGAGAGGCATCATTTTTAAGAGCGCACCACTCCACCCCCTGCCAGCATGACCTTGCGTGAGAGGCTGTGGGGCAGAACGGCGTGCTCTTCAAAATGTATTGTCCACCATCCAATATCAGACAAAACCACACCTAGTTGTCCAAGTACTGGATAGGGGACAAACCCTAGAAAAGCAGGACTGTTTGGTTTAATAATGGACAAGTTGCCTGTCTAGTCTAAGTACTATGGGTATTTGTTCCCTATTACCATAATATCTGAGCACCTCACAGTCTAATGTATTTAGTCTCACAGCACCCCTGTGAGGTAGGGAGGTGCTAATATCCCCAACTTACAAATGAAGATTGTCTTGTAGAGAAGCTAAGTGACTTGCCTAAGGTCACACAAGAAATCTGTTGCAGAGCAGAGACTTGAACCCACATCTCAGATGAGTGTTCTAAGCACTGGACTCCCCTTTCTTTCTCCTGAGGGAAGTTTAGCCTCAAATAAGCCCTAGCCTAGCCTGTTTTCTGATTGTACATATAGAGTCCATACAAATAAGGTTGTCAATGCTGTCTGGAATGGCTCATGACCCGAATGCCAGCATCCAGGCAGACAGTCAAGAAACATGGCAGACACCCCAAAACAGGTTTTATGTTCTATAATTAGATTTCAATCAATCGAGTAACAAACATGGACTCCTGAAGCGCTATCGCAGTCTTACCATGGAGTCACAGACAGTCCCTTCAGGCACTCCAATCTATTTTACCACTCAGGCAAGCTGGACTTAGTGATAGTTTGCTATACACCAAAGATCACAAAAGATTCAAGTCTATAGTCTTAAAAAGGTGACAGAGTTGTAGCAATCTGTCAGCTCTGAATGTTTTCAGGGCTAATCCAGGTTGACCCTGGGGAATCTCTGCTTCTGTTTCATAGCTCCAGCCCTGTGAGACTCCAAATAGGAAAAGAAACTAAAAAAAATTTGTCAGCTATTTTTATTTCTTTCTTTCAGAATTCAAGCTAATGGTGCAAGCCCTTTTGCATGTAGCCTCGTCACACCTGTGAAGAGGCAGTTAAAGTCTTTATATTGTGATATCCCACAATGGTCCATTTAGTTTTGATAGGGCTTCTGGATGAGCAAGAGACTCTTCTTCCTGACTGATTTCATAGCTTCAGAGCAAATTTTGTTTACAGTTATAAAGCAAAAACAAATATTACCTTATAGCATGTGATAAAGACGTGATATTAATGCATGTAGCGATTTACAAGCATGTCATAAAATCTCAACACTACACACATTGTTGTAAATTCAATACCCATCTTAACCATAACTTACACACAGGTGAAAAAGACTGGTTTCCAGCAATGAACATGTCAGTGCTTGGCTGAGGCAGAAAGCCTCGGCAAGAGCTGGCACCTGGTCTGCCAGCCTCACAAAGATGAGCAGGGTTTAGTCCAATACTAGTATTGCAATGTTAGGAGGACATGGGAAAACAAGTATTGGCAAGATAAATGGTCTTCCAGAGAGCTGCACATGGAAGTGGTCCTCCATGCACAGATCTCCCCACAGCACCTTCCCCCCTTCCAGCATCCACACAGGGGGAAGAGATAAAAATGGAAAAGGGAACTGAATCATCCTCTTACCAGCTCTTTTGTAGAGTACTAGGACAAGGCAATGCCTTTTCTGCATGTGTTCCCCATGCAGGGGATCCTGCCATTTAAGGGGAAGGGGGATGCCCAAGAGCAGCGATGGCACAGAAGGCCCTGGAGTCATGCTGCCAGAAGGCTCTGCATAGATGACCTGTCATCTTAGAATCCCCAAGACCAGTTGGGTTCTGGGCATGGAACTATGGCTCACTCAGCAGCAGAACAGTGGCCTCCTTACCACCACCTCTGACACGGAATTAGTATTTGACGAAACACACATGAAGAGATTCTCACTTGGTTTCTCCCCCACCCCAGAATCCCTGCCATAGGAATTTCTAAGAGAGGACGCTTTGGGCTAGTGGTACAGTCTATTTTTTATTTTATAGTGAATCCTTTACACGACCCTGAACACTTTCTTCTAGTTCCAGCAACAGCACTGTCAATCAGGGAGACTTCACGACTAAGAGTACGGGTAGCTTTGACAGACAGGGGCCCCAGTTACATTAAGAAAAGAATTAATAGAAATCTACATTAGGGGAAAATAATGTTTAAAAAAATCCCTTTGATCTTAGCTAACCAGTTGGATGGGCTGTACATTGTCTATCCCAGTTAGGCCCCAATTCAGCAATGTACTTAAGCATGTGCATAGCTTTCAGGGTGGTCTTTGGATTATTCATGTGCCCAAATACCTTGCTGATTCAGGGCCTAATACATCTGTGCTACTAACAGTCTCTGTAGTTACAAGGAGCCATGTTCCTCTACTGTGGACATGAAAGTAAGAAATCAATCTCTGATGTAGCAATCTGGAAAAAGAGAGATCAAGTAAAGTGTGCATGTTTTTAGGTGCCATCTATTTTTCTCACCCAAAAAAAACCACATGAACCAGGAAAAGCAATTCATCAATAGGCCAAATTATGCTGTCAGTTAAACTGGTTCAAATGGGGGTTTGTTTAAGTGTAGTGACTCCAGATTTTCACCAAAAAATGCAGAATTTGGCCTGGAGTCTATGGAACATGCCTGAATGTCAGAATCCTAATTGCACTTCTTTACCCTAACACAGACATCAGCACCAATCACACAGAAAAGATTGAAATCATGCTTTGTTGGCCTTATCATCAAGCAAAATAATGCTAAACTATAATCAGTTTCTTTTAAGAATTAAGTGTCATTAGTGGAGTACCTATATAATCTAGAAAAAGAAAGAGGGCTTATGACAGGAAGAAGGGGGTCAAATTTCCTACAGCAAGTTTTGTGTTCTAAGAAGTAATGGAGTGGAAGACTGTCAAAAACACAAAGACAGACTTTTCTGTGGTGTATGGACAACATGACACCAGGAATGAAGAAGAAATGTTCTCTTCTCCCAGCCTCCTTCTCGCCCCATTACTTTATTAGTTGCATTATGTAATTTGCATGTGTGAAACGTTTATAAAATCCTTTAGGTGCTTGTCAAACTACCTGTCATTATCTCCCTTGTAAGCAGTTATTCTGTCTGGCATTACATCACCTGCTTCAATCTTCTCCCCTCTCCCAGAGAGATGGCACAGCAGAGTTTGCGGTTCCTTCTAAAAAGTTAACTGCTTCATATAACTTGTTTCTAAGCATTTCATAAAATATCAATAAAATCTTACTTGACTGAACAGAAAAAGGTGCTAGAAACAGGTTAAAATTCATTAGAAAGTAATTGAAAAAATTAAAGTCTGGTCATGTAAAACTTCACCTACCAATAGATTTTACTCTTATTGTTCATAAGAATTAGAATAGTATTTTACATCCTCTAAAGTATTATTCTTTTTACAGGTGGGGAAAACAGAGACAGTCCTGCTCCCACTGAAGCCAATGTTACAACTCTCTTGGATATACACTGGAGCAGTGTGAGACTAAGACTTGATTAAGGTCCAAAAGCGAGCCTATGGTAAAGCGAGAAATAGAAAGCAAGAGTTCTTAGTCGCAAGCTCACTCCACTAGATTCACAACATGGAACCACTCTCTCAAAACTTTGATATCCACAATCTAAAAACAGAGCTATTTACTCTCCCAACATCTCCATATGCTCAGTCCTTTTTCCAATAGTGAGGTTTCCATCTCAGTCCCAAATACTGTAGAACTTTTGGAACACAGAGACTTTCCTCATAAGTAGCCAGGTCTGAAGACATTAGCAAAAAACAAAACCAACAAAAAAAGGTGAAGATCGGTGCACACACAGCAAGAGCAATACACAGAAAATAAAACCTGAAGATCTAAATTATATTGGAGGAAGGCTGGGAATACCACTGGATGGCCCAAACAAATTATTCAGTTGTCAATCAGTAACAGGGCTTAGAAAAGTGAAGTGAGTTGCCTGATCCTGTTCTCAGAAAAGCTAATAAACCAATGAACGGAGCATTTCTCTAAGCCTTAGCAATAAAAGAAGAAATAGGAGGGAGAGAAAAGAGTCAATTATTTACCCCCTCCAAAAACTGATTAAAGATGGGATTGCACAGTCTAACTTTGCAGAGACCCTGTTCATACTGCAAGTGATCGGTTCTCCATCAGCCCCAAACAAAACACGCTACAGAGAAAAATCATACAAAGACTTGCTTTCATTCTCCTACATCCCCCATTTCCATGTAGCTATTTGCAGCAGCACTGAGTGGATGAGGCAAAATTTCTTCTTTGTTTTGCTAGCCCATTAAAAATATGTTTATGGAGCAGTCATGAAAGGGGTGGGGGGCAGTTCTTAAAGTTTTAGTGCTTGGGGAAAGTGGCCAGTCTTGTATAGAAGAATTAAGTATCCATTTGTAGAAGAGGTACAGAGGCTGCAGCACCAGTGCTAGCTTCCCCCTGTAGCCCCACACATGTACCTCCGCTCTGAAGCGGAGGGATCACCTGCATGGACAGGTGAGACTGCAACATTAAACTAAGTCCAAACAGCCTGTCAGCTGTGAAGTGCCAACTAGGAAAGTGTGGTGGGACGCGGGGGTTGTCAGTTGAATACTTGCCCAATGGGAGTAGACAGACTACCAACTCTTTTCACTTAGGCCACCAAACATCCATCAGAGAGTAGCACCTTTTGAGTGCTACCGACCTAATGCTGGGTTTGAACTAGTAGCTTAGCTGCAAAGGGCACCAGAACACATGTCCAAGAAGCCCAGAGCCATTCAGAACTCTGCTGAGACATACTAGTACCAGATCACCTTCTCCGACCCCAACCGAACTGCCTGCATCTCAGACTCCAATCATAAATGCAGTAATCAGTCTTTTAGAAGCATTCATATTTGAATCTGACAGAAAACCTAATTGGCAATTCATGGCAAGTCCAGTCCAGGATGTGTGGCTACAGACAATGCACAGATTTCTGCTATTCTGTGCACTCCTTCCCACACCAGCCCACTCCAACTGCATTAACAAAGCATTCACTGTCTTCAGCTTAGTTTTTGCTCTGATTCGCTAGCCTTTAAAAAAAAAAAATAGTTCAGACAACAGCAACTCACCTTTGCCCTCTTCCTCAAAACTAAACACCTCCCTGTGACCTCACTAGGAGCAGGATTGGCCTTCGGACCAAATTCTGGAGTTCTTTACTCAAACAAAATACCCTTTGAAGCCAAAGTTTTGCTGAAGTAAAGACTGTAGAATTTGGCCTGGTGTTGAGTCCACCACTACACTGACCACAGTCATCAAGGCTTGATCCCTGCCCCTTACACCTCATGTACGTACTTCACTCTTCAGTCTTAGGCTTGGTCCACATTACATACTTACTTCGATATAAGTAGGTCACTCAGGGGTACGAAAAATCCTCATCCCTGAGCAACATACTTATGCTGACTCTAACCACCCATGTAGAAATCACTATGTCAGCAGGAGAGCTTCTCCGGCCAACATAGCTACTGCCTCTTGCGGAGGAGGAGTTACTAAGCCAACAGGAGAGCTCTCCCATCAGCTTAGAGCATCTTCACCAGATGCGCTGCAACACCAATGTACATTTGTAGTGCAGACCTGCCCTTACTCACTTCATTAGTCCAACTGAGTACAGTGGGAACACTCATGAGAGTATGAGCTGCAGAATGGGGTCCTGTTCCATGATACTTTGACATAGTGAAGCAAGCAGGTTAGTAGGTTGGTTTTTTAGTATTCAAACAATTATAAAAAGAAACAATGACAAAATGCCTTCCTTTGCCACTTCCACTCCAAGCACGCAGTTGTCTGTTGCCCTCCACTTTGTGCAATCATTTACACTGGTGCAAATGGCAAAAATATCTGTAAAATGCCATCAAACCAGAACAAGAGCATTTTGCATCCACTTGCACTCACTTTGCTCTGGTGCAAATGGCTGCACCAAGAATCAGGCCCAAGCTGCCTTGCTAACTGCAAAGATCTCTGACACACAAATCGGTGATCCAGTCCTGTTCCTTCTGAAGTTAATAGGAGCTGTCCCATTGATCAACAGGCCCCACAGCCATGTTCCTGAAGATATTTACTCACATTAGGAAACCCATTGACTTAAATCAGGTTTACATATAATGTACATATTGCACGTACAGTATAGAGGTTAGAATTCTCAGGGAAACAAGCAAGCAATCCACAGGGGAAAAAAGTCAGCTATAACAGACAAAGAAGAAATGTGTGTGTGTGTGTTTCCATTTTAAACCAATCTAAAAGCTGGATAACAACCTGTGGAAACATTTAACTGCTTTCATTTCTCAGAGTAATGGCTTTTCCCCCTCCATTGTGAAGGAGAAAACTGAATATATGCCAAGGTGAAAGATCGAAGACCTAGAATTATACGTCATTTACCATAGTTATCTTTCTTTGCCTTTGGGTAGAAATGTCCTAAAAGTTATAAAGTTATAATTATCCAGGTGGTGAATAACCCTTGCAGGGTAAAGTTTCCCAATGGTCAGGAAAACAGCTGTTGGGGGGTGTGGAAAGAGGAGATTGGAAATGTATGTATGTGTCTGAGAAGCGTCTTATCTTAGCTGCTGAAAAATCAGGGTCTTTGGGAATGTTAAACTGATAAAGAAGAAGTTTCCCTTTCATTCCCTCCTAGATTAAAAATAAGTCAGGCAGCTGTGTTTTTATTATGATAAAGAATGGATATTTTGTAGTTTATTTCATACATATATTATTCATGCCCCCATAATTTAACCAGTAACAATTAGGTAATTAATTATTAATAAACGTGTTAAAGTTCTACAGCATCTTCCATCTGAGGAGCTCAATGCAGGTAATAAAGTAATGAATTAAGCTTCACTGTGAGAGGTAAGTTTTCTAAATTGAGGCATCAGTACATTGTGAAAGTTGCACAAGGTCATACAGAACATTTCTGAAACTCACATCATTTAACTCCCTTCCTGCCCTCTAACGATTAAATATGGTGTTCAAAACACAGCATGATCCCTTGTTTCTCCACTCTGGGATAATCCAGCACTGAGACATCCCATAATTTATGGGAAAGAAGGTATTTGGTTTGACCTCTGTACCTGAAAATGTGTGCAGATCCTAGACTTTGATGCTAATACTGAGTTGCAAGTAACCCATACCACGGCTAGCAACAGCTTAAATATCCAGCATTACATCTTCTAGAGGTTGTCATCACACCCAAAAATAATAAAATACAAACATTATAGGAGGTTTGTTTGGGAAATTTTTAAAGATGCAAATGAAGCAAGAGAAACCTCAATGAATGCTCGTGGCAGGTGAAAGAACAAGTAGTTGACTAAAATCTGTTGTACATTTCTTCAGAAAAGAAGACAGAAGGGACCTGATAAGTCTTCAAAAAGAAGACAGAAGGGACCTGATAAGTTTTCCTATGCAATGGAGAGGGCAACACTGAGGAAACCCAGCCACTGTCTGGCAACTGCTGGCAAAAATTGACTTTTTAATAGCAACACAAATGAAAAACGAAACATTTCCCAACCTATATTAGATTAATTTGAAACAGCAAAGCTACAATCTATTCTAGTCAATGTGGGTAAGAATCAGAATATGCACAAGGGAAAGATTTTTATTTTTTCAGCTATCCCGGTCTAGAAGAAAGGAGGAAGTTTCCAAAGAAAGTAGACAGATTTATCATTCTGTCCTGGTTAACATCCCTCCTATGTCAAAGGCCAGCACAATGCTCATGCATCAATTAAGTCCCTCTCAAGCCTTATTATTCCACTGAAGTGTGACTTACGTGAAGCATAGGTCTTGAGCTGGGTTTCACCCATCAAATACTACACTGAAGCCTTTATCTTGACCATCTTTCATGCCAGAGCTGAAAGAGGACAGATTCACCATTCGACCAGAAGAGATCTGGTTATAACAAGAACCTTTTGTGTAAGTAGTAAGGTACTAATGAAGGGAATTGTGTGTGTGTAAATCAAAACCCAGAATCTAAAAAACCCCTGTTGACCATCTTGTCAGAGAAGCCTCAGATTGATTGACCATGGAGACGGAACTACTGTTTCAAAATTCTGTGGAAAATTCTGTATGATTATCCATGATTAAGAAGATCTGAAGTCCATCTGAAAAAAGTGTTCCCACTGACTTCAGGGAAAAGGTATATTCTCTGTAATGGTTTAATGGAGAAATAAACTGATACGAACAATGCCATCCAGCATTTTATTGTACAGTCTAGAGCAGTGGTTCTCAACCTGAGGGTATGCAGAGGTCTTCCAGGGGGTACTCAACTCATCTAGATCAGTTTCTCTCAAGCTGGGGGGTTCAGCCCCTAGGGGGATCATGGGATGGGTTTGGGTGAGGATCCCATGTGCAGGGCTGGCATTAGGGAATGGCAAGCAGGGCAACTGCTCAAGGTCCCATGCCACAGGGGGCCCCCGTGAACCTAAGTTACTTGCTTCAATCCTGCTGTGTGGGGCTCAGGCTTCAAACAAGGCTCAAGTATCACACAGAAATGCAAGTACAATAGTTATATTCCAATCAATTTATTTTACAATTATATGGTAAAAATGAGAAAGGAAGCAAGTTTTCCAGTGTGCTGTGACACTTTTTTATTTTTATGTCTGATTTTGTAAGCACGTAAGTGAGGTGAAACTTGGGGGCATGCAAGACAAATCAGATTCCTGAAAGGGGCATAGTCTGGAAAGGTTGAGAACCACTGGTCTAGAGCTCTAGACTTCCCCCCAAATCTCAATCCTCATCTCCTAAGAGCTGGCCTCTGGGATAGAGATATTTATTAGCTCACCATTTTTCATAATTAAAAGAAATATATCATTATGGTAAGTTAATAAGCAGCAGAGACTCCCAGACAAAGGAGCAGCAACATCTGTTCTCTTCAGAGTGCTTATCATATTGAAATGTGGGTCCATCTCTTCTCCTTACCTCTGATCTTTCTTGCTGATGGATGCTGGGAATGCCAAAGTGTTGAAAGATTATAAACAGATCTGGACTATGCCACAGACCAGTTCATTATAAATAATAATGCTTTACTATGAGGTTCACAATTTTCAAGAGGCCTGAGGAGGTGGGAGACAGACAGGTCTGTGGAGAGTTTTCCACACCTCTTGTATAAACCAGTGGAGATATTTCTAAGTTTTTTCAACACACACAAAGAAACACTGTTTCAAACATGGCTACGGGTATACAGAAAACACACTCTTAGCAGTACTGTTTGTTAGTTATTCTATGCATAGTTTCAGTGTTCTACCCTTGATGAACAGGTACTGGAGAACAAGTCTGCTCAAAATCACCTTTGTGGATAAAAGCAGAGGATTACTATTAAAAAGTTTAAATGTAAAGGGTCATGGTTTTTATAACGACAAAAACTATTCCTACTTGGTACTTCCTTCTGTGCCCTTTCATTTGTAGTTGTCACTCTTTAATTAAGAGGGTAGAGCAAAAGGACGGAAAGATGAGAGATCTGGCTTCCATTTCCAGCTCCCTGTGACATCAGAGACAACTGACTTTTTTTACTCTGCCTCAGTTTCTTCCCGTCCCCATCTGTAAAATGGAGATGAGATGAAGCGCTTTGTGAAACACTTCGAGACCTATGGATAAAAGTGCTGTTCAAGTGTTTATAAAACAAAAGCATTTAAAATATGAAGAAATATTAATGTATTTCATACAGACAGCTGAGTTATTTTATTCAGGGGCATCAAGATTGCTATTTAAAATTGACTCAAGAACAGTGCAATAGGAGCCTCTTTCTTCTATCCCAACTTGTGTCTGGATAGAAGTGATCATTTTTAACATTTTCTGAAAATTGGGTAAAAGAACTCCAACCACTTGTGTTTAACAAGAGATGCCTGAATCTTTGCTGTATATGGCTAGGGATACTTCATGCTTTTCCAGTACGCTTTGGGGAGCGTTAAAGAAGTTAGAACAGGCACTCTTCACAGTCATACTGAGCCCGCGAGCTGGCCTGCTGATTGTGCTCTGCACTGCAGTGCCATCTGTGAGACCCACGGGAAAGTTCCAGTTCTAGTCTCTTGCTGGCCCAACCGTACAAACCCTAAGTGATGTAAGTCAGTCATACTCACACAAGTACCCACTGAACTGCGTGCGGCTATTCACGTTTGGACTACTTGCATGAGTCACTGTTTGCAAGATCGCGCTCCTGTTGTCTAGCTCAAGAGGGGATGAGAAATAAATTAAAATCCTTTGAAAACCATTGAATCCTATGCCATGCTGGAGCCTGTCTATAATTTTTTTTATTTATTTAAAATGCTGCATTTTGCCTCCTCAATTCTTTTGGTTTCACCAGAACAGACCATATTTCATAGACCTTGATCTCACAGACAGGGCCAGATTCTGCCAGCCTTATTCCAGATGTCAATTCCCCTTCAGCCCATGCAGTTTAAACTCCACCAGTGGACACTATCCTGTGTATCTGTGCTCAACTTTGTATTTATCCATGGTTAACATTCGATTCACCATCAGCTTAGGCATCAGCAGATCACCCCTTGCTTTCCACTGGGCAAGACTAAGTCCTGTGCTAGCTAATTTCTCCTTTTCCTCCAAGAACCAGTGATTTGGAATTTAGGAAGAATTCACACACTTACTTTTCTCTACTGTACAGGAATCTTCACTGGTCAATAAAATATAAAGGGAAAGTCTCCAAAGGTACAAATGAGAGTTAGATGTCCAATGGCCACTCATTTTTGTTGGGAGTGGGGTGCCTCCTCCCTGCCTTCTGTGCTTTTGAAAACCTCCCCCGAAGTCCTTTTTCTGGGCTATTCAAATGCTCTGGGGAATCCTTCTCTGCATAATAGACAGGATTGAGTTTATTGGCTTGCTGTATAGGCACTGTCACAACAACATTTAATGGGAATGCATAGCACAGCCAAGATCAGATTAGCATAAATCCTGTACAATAGACATGAAATTTACGACAGTTAATGTTCTCAATATGGAAAGATTTGTCTTGGATTTCAATGAAAATTACCACGTGACGGAGCATATTACAGGACACATCCTTTATTCATCCGTTTATAGCACATCATCCTCCAGTTGTTCTCCTGCTGACATATTCACCTTAGTCATTTAAGTTCCTCTTCCAGAGCCAACAGACTTTGTCCTGAATTTTGTTAAGCTGATTGTTATTGAACGCTCCTTCCCCCTCATGAAGTGGAGAAAAACAAGGCAACTCTGAGGAACTTTCTGAAGAACCAAAGTTGTCCCCTTTATTCAGCAAGTTTATAATTTCCTTCATTTGTTCTGTTGAATGTTATTATACAGCTCCCAACAGGGTGCTAGGTAATCTACTGAGCCCACAGAAAGATGTTTGATCCCTGTCCTGAATCTAACATTTAGGTGGTGCAACAAGTGAGGATAACAGACAAGAGAAGATGGAGCTGTGATGACAAGGGATGCAGCAATAGCATCATACTGTTACAGAGTTTAGGTTTGTGCACATTTTGACAGTTCTTTTTTAAATTTAAAAAACTGACCTCTCATGGGCCTCACAGAAGCAAGCCAGCCTTAAGGAAGGGTATGAACAGGCAAGGATACACTGGTATAGATATCACTACTAATGGGTCTCTCTCTGACCAGATCCTCCTTGCAGTCTGGAGAATTTGGAGCAATGAGAAGGGCACACAGCTGTACTTCTCAAAGGGAAACACTAAAAACCACAGTGGGCTATTGCTATCATGACTGGGGCAATATGGAGAGGGGAGGGGAGCAGTTATAAAGAGCACTAGTCCAATTAGGGAAGTGAGTGTCAGGCAGTTGAATTCCCTATCATTTCCTGACATTGCTGCCTTTAATTAGGCTTTGGATTGATTACTGCCTTTGTTCTTCATTGACCCTCCAGTGACTCTGACAGGGGTTATATTTTCCTCTACTACATTTGGAAGACAGAGTTCTGAGTGTCAACAAGCATTACACAGGAAACCAGACTGTTTAACTTTAAATTACAAAGCCTTTGGAGAGAAGCTGTGTACACGACATTAATGTGC
Source organism: Lepidochelys kempii (assembly GCF_965140285.1). Taxonomy (NCBI): domain Eukaryota; kingdom Metazoa; phylum Chordata; order Testudines; family Cheloniidae; genus Lepidochelys; species Lepidochelys kempii. The sequence goes on along the minus strand of NC_136382.1, from coordinate 142,070,382 downwards.
ACACACTTTAAGACAACAGCAGGCTAAAGTCAGCCCTGGAATAGTGCCATTGAGCTACAGCAGAAGTAAATTTGGTCCAATACTCTTCATATGTAGCGCTTATGTACTGCATTAGAGAGACAAGGAGCCAAACCATTGATACCTAACCCCCTGCAAACACTATCTTTTATTATTTAAGGGGGAAGGGATAAGAGAGTTGTGGGGAGCTTTAAATTACTGTTTGCATGTTTTGTAACTGACAAGACATGAGGGCAGGATCTGTTTGTACAGTGATAATTGGGAGAAAAATACAGAGCTCCATGTACATTTTCTAGATCAAGAGAAGCAGGGTAAAAGCACTTTAACAAAAACCCTAAGAATGGTGTTTCTCTAGCATTGCTTATTTGTATTACAGTAGCATCTAGAGTCACTAGCCAAGATTGTGCTAGGCACTGCATAAACAGTAAGAGAATTCAATCCCAAAGCATTTACAATCTTAATAGACCAGACAGATGAATGATGGGAGGAGAAAGAGGATGTGACTTGTCCAAGGACACACACAGTACCACAGCAAGGAATAGAACTCAGGGTTTCTGCATCCCAGTCCAATAATCACAGAAGAGAACCTGGGCCAAAGCACAGGACCAGGCATCAGACTATCTGGCTTCTATTCCTGACTCTGCCACAGCCTCCCCATGTGACCTTGGACAAGTCACTTCACCTCTGTACACCTCATCTAGCATAGGGGGAGTGTTGAGAGATGGATCATTAATCTTTTGAACTATTTGACTTTTATACAGAATTTGTTACATAAACCAAATCAGTCATTAAATACAAATGGCCACTATTTTAATATTTTGAGTAACTGTGAACATCATTGATTCACAGGGAAATTCTGATTAACGTTTTCCCTGATGGCACATAGAGGATCTCAGAGTGCATTTGAGTGTGTGGGTGTGGCCACAGGATGATCACCCCAGAGAAGGGGAACTCTGTGGTGGAATCGATCTGGCACATTGACTCCTATACCATCCCATGCTTCTATTGCCACCACAGGGGGCATATACAGAGGAAAGAGTCATGGGCACACCTGCCCTACTTCCACCAATTCATAGTTATCATTTTTGGCCCCCTGGGGCTGTTGCAGTTGGAGCAAGTTACAGCAGAACGGAAAGCTGCTCTATCTTCTGTCTGTGAACTGGACCAGCAGCGAGTAGGCTCAGGATCATGGGAGTTCAAAGGTGAGCTGATGCAGTTCAGCTGGACCCCAGGACCTGGCCAACTGACTTCTTAAAAGTCTACACACACACACAAAAACCCACCAACAACAAGTTTTAAAGGCCCATGCACACTCCCCCTGTATTGTAGTCCTGATGAAATAGGACTACTTGATTACTAAAAACACTAGGAACTAATCAATGGCAACATACAGGCGGCAGTCTTTGGAGTGAAGAGGTCAAAATGATATTTACAAGGCTAACATATTCCACTCACTGTATCCCCATGACCCAACAGACATGTTACTTTTACATTAGGTCTATCTATTAACTGCCAGTTTACCACTGCATTCATTTTGTGCCCCTGTAGCTCCACTGAAGCGAATCAGGCCTAGATGGTTTAGAAACAGTTTCACTTTCATCATAATAAAGCAGAAGAGTAAAATAAAAAAAATTTAAAAAGCGGGCTGCAGAGAAGCAGTGAGGAATTAGGAAGAGAAAAAAGATGCAACACCTAAATCCTCTTGCTTACCCAGTTTTCACATGGGCCTGACTCCATTGGCTTCAACAGAGTTATTCCTGGTTCACACCACCTTGAGATCAAAGTTTGTGAAGGCTGGAGAATTGTAAGCAAAATGAAGTTTTACTGCCCTGTAAAGTGGCCAGGGCACAATTTTGACTAGTGCAGAGATTTCCCACGACCCACTCAGGGAGTAGCTGGCACTACTGAACCTGCCTCACTTTGTGGTTAATAGGCTGTTATTTTTTTAAGTAAAACCCCCGCAGTTGGAATGCAGCAGCTCCATTAAAAAACATAAAAAACTTAATCATCATGGGGCTTTGGCAACAGAAGTTGATGCCCACGATATTTATCCATCCATATTGTGAGGCTAAACTGAGTCATTGACAATTTTCTATTAGCCATCCCAGAATCACAGATTTGAGTCCTACCGAACCCTAAGAAAGAAGGGGCAGGGACAGAAGGTTTCAATGACTGTAGAATAATAAGTGATGCTGAAGTTCTCAGTAATGGAAAGAGCCCAGAGAGAATGTAAATTCACCCCGTTGCAATGCAGACCTCTTTGCTGGGTTTGTTTCATTAGACTCCTCTTTGCTACTATACACAACACAGAGGGGAGCAAAAGGAGCAGGATATTGGATGCATAGTGCCTCACACTCTCAAACTCAGCAGCATACTTCCTTGCTCTCCCCAAAAGCCATTCCATACAAGGGGCTGTTTGAGGTAGAAGGCATGTCAGCTCAGAGAATGGCCACTCTGCACCACATGTTCCTGTCATCTGGCAGGGTTTTTGCAGCCTTCAATCCTCACTTGTTTTTTCTAACTCTCTCCAAGAGGGCACACCCCCAGGAAAGGAAGCCTCTGGCAGCCCCCTGACCCCACAGTGAGCTATACTGATGGGGGGAGGGGGAAAAGAGAATGATAAAGATGGAGCATCAGGCTTTTCAAAAGGATGCCCCAGGATCCTCAGAGTTGGGATCCCACTTCCTCCAGTTTTGGAGGGCACTACTAGGTCTGCTCTCACCTGAAGGGACAAAGGTGACAGTAACTCTGCAAGGTGAATTTCTCTGCATATTTCAAGCACTTTTCCCCTCTCATGGGCTTTCCTTCAAAAAGGCAGCATTTAACCCATGCTTTGTAACTATCAATGGTCACCTATTACAGCAATACTCCTTTCAGTATTCCATGAAGCACTCCAGCCAGACCACTACATTTTCCAGTACAGTACCTGTCTACATTTTCTTCTACTGCCTCAATAATTGGGCAAATCCAAGCACAAAACTCCTGCCCTTTCTACCTATTTATATCTCACAGATTTAAATCTATGTGCAGGAAAATGCTTGTAAAAAGATTTAATTGAGGTAATCAGACACCATGATATATAAAGGGCTTGGGTTCTGAGTGAGTTTTGGCGTGAAACAATCAGAACGGTGTGATCAAACCAATGTAAATACCAGGACTACATCTAGCCACAGGGTGAGAACTTTTAGCATTATCATGAGGTCAACTGAACAATTCAGGCCTTATCTAAACCAAACCAAGTCAGTATTTGGCCACTGGAATACTCACATTGGTTCATTAGGCATAGGCACTTTCACCGGAATGAGGGGGAACAAAGGTGAAATGAGGATTGACATGCTGAGTGAGCAAGTCACAGGGCATGACAGGTGGCCAAAGGACAGCTTTCCCTTACACACTGGCTCCAAGATCATTCAATCCTCTAAGGACCAAACTCTGATCTGTGTCACACTAGTGTAATCCCTTAAGTAACTCTGCTCACGTCACACAATTACCCTGGCATGATGGAGAGCAGAATTTGGCCCATGTAGCAACAAATGCAGAGGTCTCCATTCTGAATTCGGTTACAAAAAATCTCTCTGCAGGCAACAAGGGGAACATAGCCTGCACCATATACCTACCACCTGATTGGCACAACAGTGTGCCAGTTGCATTGTAGTAGGGCCATATTGGTGCACTTGATGCCTTTCTAATCCAATATAATTCATTAACAGGCAGGGAGGGGGTTTTTTTGGAGTTTGGTTTTGTTTTTACTCCTTTCCTCTGCTCCGGTCTCCCAAACCCCATCATCCCTTTGGGAAAAATCATTTTAAAAAATACAAAATATCTTGTCAAATCATTATTGCCTCTTAGTCATTTGTAGGCAGATTTTGCACCTTTTTTAATGCATTTCCGACAGCCTGTTTAGCAGGGTGCCTTCAATGCTATAAAGATTGAATGGAGCTGCATAGCCCTGCAGAACTTCTTTGCATTGTCACCTCTGATGCTAGTTGAGAAGTTGAAGTTTTCTGTTAGCACCTGGTTTCTGGAGTAAGTCACGCTTTGAGAGTTCCCATGTGTGACATTAGTTCCAAACCTGAACGGTCTGTTTAAGATTTCAAACCCTGGCTTACATGTCAGATTTTATCTTTTCATTATTAGTACATGGGCTAGCTTGCCAGTGCCCATAATGTAACATTAATAAGATTCCCAAGGCCCTTTATACATTTAAACTGGAATTTAATGTTTCTCCGCAATGTAAGAAAACATTAGGTCTGGGCTGAATGCCAGTGTAATTAATTATAAACATACAGAAAAGCAATCAGCACAATAGTAGTTGTTCAAGTTCTATCCTAAAGTCTTTTTAGCTAAAACCAGAAGGCTTTGTTTACAGAATTGCTGAGCACACAGCCCCATTGAGTTGTGTAACATTCACAGCAACTCTGGAAAAAAAAATCAAACAAAACCCATCAACTTGGAAATATTTTAGTCACCTTGAAAACTGGTAAACCTCTACACAGAAAACTGCCATGCATACTAAATCAATAATCATCTTAACATAGAATGAATCTGACTTTATTTTCTTTCTGTTTTATCAGCTACTGCAGACCCCACGCTGCCAGGCAAACCAGCAAGTTGCCATCTTAGGGTTAGAGTTAATTGCTACATCATAGAGCCAGAGGCAATCCTATCCAGATGAGTCATTAGTTAGAAAATATATTAAAACGGGGGGGGGACAACGACATCAGGGTAGAGAAGTTAAACAGCATGAAAGATTTAGAGGAAAGAGTTTTAAAGTTTGTGCGTGCATGCTAACAGGAAAAGAAGCTGCAATATGTATAGCAAGCATGGGCTGTAGCGAATTAAAGGCACCTATGTTCTGGGTGATCTAACAAACCTCAAACTGTCTGACAGGATCCATCAACACGCTATGATAAAGGGGAGTACAGGCTACCTTACTGCCTCAGCCAGATGAGAGGAATTCCTTACAAATGGCTGCACACACACAGGGCATTTATATTTACAACCCAATTTCACTGGATTCACTGTGGTTGCATGAGGGCAAGTGAGGACAGTTTGGCTCAGGATATGCACAATTTAGACTTAAGTCAATTAATGTTATACCTGTTGTAAATCTAGGAACCATTTATTCTGTGTTGCCTATGGATTTTTCACCTAAATTCCCATGGTGGTTGCCAGCTGATTCTGGGAAACAGACATAAGAGTATTATAACATTAGAGTATGCACGTTACACCAGAAGGTTCAAATTAAGAGATCTTAATAAGCTGCTCCATAGGCACAGAGGCCGCACATCCAGCAGCGCTCATAGGGAGATCAGTGGCTCAGGACAGGCCTGCCTCAGGATAAATTCCAGAGCACATTGCCCAGTCTGACAACCCTCATTCACACGACTGAAGTCAAAAGTAAGGTTGTAAGACTGGACCCCTGACCAAGCTAAGCAAGCCAAGCCAAGCTAAGCAAGAACACACCTGCTGCCCAGTCATTTAATTGCAATGGTGTTAGTTTTAAAGAAAAAATTTCTTGTTTGCCCTTCTTTTCTCAACCCGCATTAGGTTGCTGATAGGCAGCACATAGAGGGAAGGATGTGGGGAGGAAAGTGAAATAATGTCAACAAATAAAATAGGTTAAAGCTGCAGCATTCACCCAGTCATCCATTCATAAATATCTATTCACCACTGATGACAGATATCTTAAAAAACTGTTCTAACGGGTCAGTTGTGGCACAAATAGGTAGGAAACTGTGACAGTGTGTGGTTTACCCAATTGGGTAAATGCTAGAATTTGGTACCCCAAGGATGAAGTTCACCATGGAGGCCAATGGTGGAGCTTTCTCAGGAGAGGACCCACACATCTGGGATTCACGCTGTTTTTTAACCTACCACTTTTTAATACAGCTGCAAAACCCACCTCTTTGCCCAGGCTTTCCTAACTGACTAAATCCTGGTTTCCAAGACAACCGGTAAAGCTTCAGGATGCAGAGAAGCATGGTGTTTGGTTTCTCTTACTTATATCTTCAGCATCTCAATTTAAACTTTGTAAGAATTCCAGATAATACTTTGATGGGAACTAAATAAATGCTTGGGATAATGATGATTTTTAAAGTTTTGGTTTGGTGAACCTGGATGCTTGTCAGCAAGTATTCTTGTCAGCAAGTTAAGGAAGTATGGGCTGGATGAATGCACTATAAGGTGGGTAGAAAGCTGGCTAAATTGTCGGGCTCAACGGGTAGTGATCAATGGCTCCATGTCTAGTTGGCAGCCGGTATCAAGTGGAGTGCCCCAAGGGTCGGTCCTGGGGCCGGTTTTATTCAATATCTTCATAAATGATCTGGAGGATGGTGTGGATTGCACTCTCAGCAAATTTGTGGATGATACTAAACTGGGAGGAGTGGTAGATACGCTGGAGGGGAGGGATAGGATACAGAAGGACCTAGACCAATTGGAAGATTGGGCCAAAAGGAATCTGATGAGGTTCAATAAGGATAAGTGCAGGGTCCTGCACTTAGGACGGAAGAACCCAATGCACAGCTACAGACTAGGGACCGAATGGCTAGGCAGCAGTTCTGCAGAAAAGGACCTAGGGGTGACAGTGGACGAGAAGCTGGATATGAGTCAGCAGTGTGCCCTTGTTGCCAAGAAGGCCAATGGCATTTTGGGATGTATAAGTAGGGGCATAGCGAGCAGATCGAGGGACGTGATCGTTCCCCTCTATTCGACATTGGTGAGGCCTCATCTGGAGTACTGTGTCCAGTTTTGGGCCCCACACTTCAAGAAGGATGTGGATAAATTGGAGAGAGTCCAGCGAAGGGCAACAAAAATGATTAGGGGACTGGAACACATGAGTTATGAGGAGAGGCTGAGGGAGCTGGGATTGTTTAGCCTGCAGAAGAGAAGAATGAGGGGGGATTTGATAGCTGCTTTCAACTACCTGAAAGGGGGTTCCAAAGAGGATGGCTCTAGACTGTTCTCAATGGTAGCAGATGACAGAACGAGGAGTAATGGTCTCAAGTTGCAGTGGGGGAGGTTTAGATTGGATATTAGGAAAAACTTTTTCACTAAGAGGGTGGTGAAACACTGGAATGCGTTACCTAGGGAGGTGGTAGAATCTCCTTCCTTAGAGGTTTTTAAGGTCAGGCTTGACAAAGCCCTGGCTGGGATGATTTAACTGGGAATTGGTCCTGCTTTGAGCAGGGGGTTGGACTAGATGACCTTCTGGGGTCCCTTCCAACCCTGATATTCTATGATTCTATGATTCTATGATGCTATGTAACCAGAAATAAACTTCTGACCCCATGAAAATGGAGAGATGAACCAAGAGAGGGGCAGAAGCTGCACCCTCAGTGCAGGGAAGAGGCCATCAAACACCAAAATGCTAGTTGGGGATGGGGGAATGGGAGGTATATTCAGACAACAGATATTTTTGCAACCCAAGCCTTACAGATAATGCCCTTAACCATACAAATCTGAAGACTGGAAACCCAGGGAAGGAACATAGTTTAAACAAGATCTGGTTGACTATGGAAAAGAATTATTCAACAATTACCAAAACATAAAACCCCTTGAAATAATGTATCTATAAAGCTGATCAAACAACAGGGAAAAAATGCATTCACAAACACTGTACTTGTCAACTGGGAGGGGGAATGAATAAAACTATCCACCAAAGTTGTGAACCTAATTGGAAAGGACAAAGCCCTTTCCCTTGCCCCCCCCCCTCAGCTCCTGCCCCTTCCTGCTCTCTTTGACACAGTTCAATAATATGTATATGTTGTAAAGCCGTGCATCATCCATTTGTTCTTTGGATAGACATTGAGAGGCAGGCTGAATACAAAATTAAATTAACAAGAACAGAATGCCTAATACCATGTCATTCACAGCAGCGAAAACAGAGGACAATTAAATTATTCATGTATATGAGCTGTCCAGGTTTGCCCTGACCATTTCCAGGAGGCTTAGAGGGAGGCGGAGAGGGAAGGGGAACAAAACACCTTATCTTTAAAACCTAAAGAACCAAATCTCACTAACTGCCAGACCAGTTTAATTTATCAGTTCACTTCTGGTAAAGATTATACAGTGCCAGTCATGCAGAACCAAAACCAGAGAGTCTTCCCTTTTCTTCTTAAAAGATTTGTCTCTCTCTCATATTGAGAAACTAGTAGCCAGGTATTCTAATACCATACTTCACTCCCTTAAGAGCGCAGATGCAAACTGCAGCTCCCCACTTCCCTTTGTAAGGAGCAGGTGGTCACTAGAGCAGGTACAGTCAGCCATTGCAAGAAGAGACTGAGGCAGCGAGAGGCAGAGAAAGGATGGGCTAGTGGATAGAGGGCACTAGCCTGGGACCCAGGAGACATGCGTCCAAGTGACTGCTCCATTGCAGACTTGTGGGCAAGTGATCCTTTCAGTCCCCCATCTGCCAAAGGGAATAATGGTACTTCCCTCGTGTGCGGATAAATACATTTAAGATTATTAAGTGCTCAGATACTATGGTGACAGGGGCCATATAAATATAACAGATGGTTTGTGCTACCAGAAGAATGGAGTTCTAGAATTTTTTGAGCATTTGAGTGTTACCATCTATCCTGACCCAGGGTATTCTAGCACAGTTAGTTGGTAACGTATCTTCTCAGAAGCAATTAAAGAAAAGCAACCAACAGCCAGATCCTCCACATGCTGCTCTTCCCTCAATGACTTTCAGCTGCAGCTCTTTTCCAGATCCTTCTCCCCAGATCTGTGTTGGACTCTTCCTACTAGAGTCTGCTCTCACGCTAGTTTTATGCCAGTGTAACGCTGCTGACATCACTTGTTTGACTCCTGATTTACAATGGTGTAAGCAAAAGGAGAATAGTGCTGTAAGCTTCTCTCAGAATGAGATAATCTTTACACATATTTGCAAATGGCCCCACTTTCCTTAGCAGAGGTTAATCATGGATCTTCCAGACAATGAAAATGAAGAGTCCTCTTTCTTCCTTTCCCCAAACTCCACTCACTGCCTGTGCCAGAAGTGCTCTGGGAGCATGCTCGTAACTTAACTGTTCATTCTCCTGACTACAGACAATGAAGCTGAGGCTATTAAATTAATTTCATTTGGTGCAAACAGGATTCTAGAAGTCAAAGGCTAGTACTTTACCCAGAAAGCCATTTAGCTCTTAGAAATGAGACTAGCATTCTGATCAGAAATAGCCTAGTGCTGCTGCTGCCACTGCCATTATACATCACTGCAGAAAGCAATTCAAAGAGAGAAATTATATATATGCAAAGCAAAAATCAAATAAAACCTGCACCGAACCAATGAATCCTAACCCCTCATTTCTTATGTAAGTGAGTAAATAGCGCCTCCGAGATTTCAGTCACACAGAGGAATAGGGTATGCTGGGAAATCGTCTCAGTCTGACAATTTGCTGCAGATGCTTGTTTAGAGGACAATTTATCAGTCTCATCTATACATGTTACTATACGCTACTTCCTCAACAGCAATACTTCTACACAAGCTTCCCACATAACACACACTGGTCACTGATATTTCAGCCACAAAATAACCCTTATCTGGGCTTTCCCAGTATGTGCTTATTGAAATGATTCCTGTTAGCCTGTGTGTGCTTTTGGACTGCGGGAGGGAAGAGTTTTATTTCCTTTGCTGATAATGCAAATAGCAAAATAGGAGTCAGCAGTTCTCTCTTCTCTTGTACTTATGTACAGCTCATTGCTTATAAAGAGCCATCACAAGCATTCACTTTGGTAAAAACTGACTCCTAGAAGATACAGACATTTGGATGCTTCATCTTTGGTTAAACTGAAGTGGAATATTAAACAGACAAGACAGAAACAGAGAGAGCTACAAGGAAGAACTGAGGCATCCACCATCCATGATTTAAACTAGAGCAGTGGCAGAAAGCGCTAATCTGTTAAACTACAGCGAGCTAAGGCCATTTTACTTATGAATGAGTGCATCCACACAGGGATTTACTGTGTTTTAATTTGTGCGCATAACTTCGCAGCTTGAGTTGATTCCTTTTAGCTTTCCTGAATGATGACCCTGAGCCAGAATCTGGTGATAAGGCACTTGCTTGGGAGTCAGGAGACCTAAGCGCAAATGCCAGCTCAGCCTTGACCTGATGTGTGACCCTGTACAAGTCATTTCATCTTGGTTTCCTCTTCCAAGTTGCCTTTCCTGTCTATTCAGATTGTAAACTCTTGTCTTTGGCAAAGGGACGCTCTCTCAATTATATGTTTGTACATAGCCTGGCTTAGTGGGGCTCTGCTCTCAATAGGGGTCTCTAGATTCCTCTACAAATAATTACTGATAATAAATTAATCTGGAGAGACAATCCTGTCCCGCATGGATCCTAATACCTGGGCAAGAAGTAGTTAGATTCAATTCACAGATACTAAGGCATGAGTCTTGCCCCACAAGTGCAAGATGGGCAGTGCAACAGCCTCAAGACTATCTGCCACACATCCAAGATGCTGCAGTGGAATGTACAGATTTTAGGGACTGGAAGAAGAGGATGAAGAAATTAACTTGATTCAAGGAGGAAAATCTGCAGTTAACACTCCCAAGTCCATAGAATCAAGTCATGGCCTCAACCTTGGGAAATGAAAATCAGGATTAAAATATTAAATCTAAATTTAAATAAAGAAGATTCCCTCAAAATACCATTTCTGCTGTTAGGACAGTTCACTCTTTTTTAAAAAACAAAATGTGCACAAGTCTCTGCATTGTGATCTAAATGAGAGAGAAGAGGATTTGGGAGTAATTTTTCTAGCTTTTATACAAAGTGTATTTCTATAAATCTTTCAAGTCTCCAGAAGAGCTCCTCTAGCAATGAGCAGAGCTTTTTAAATCAGGACAGAGAAGAAGTGGTGAAATACAAGTGAGGATGTCTATAGTTATGGAATGGAAATCCTATACTTATCACTCTTTGCTCCCAGACTCAAGTCCCTTTACAATATTTTGTATGCACCTCTCCCTCAAACGCTACTTCTTTTTGCCTTATTCCTCTACTCTAGAAGACCTACAGCATTAATACTGAATATGTTGCAAAAAACTGAAAACTGTTATTCAATATTGAATTGTCAAATACTCAAGAGCTAATAAATAATTTTTGCAGCTTCTCTATGGTAAGAATGGGCTACATAATTATAGTAATGTTTTAACAACTGTGTTATGGATGAGACTGTTAAATAGGTTACAATCAAAGATTTATTTAGTAGCTTCGTGTGCTTGCTCAGGGATAGTAGCTGCTTTTATAAAAACACCAACAGTCACAAGAACAAATAATGCTCACACTCAGCCCTAGGAGCACTTTGCATGTTCTTCGCAGACCAGCCACTCCCTCTGGCTGCTTGTCACAGAGCTCTCTTGACAAGGCTCTGGAAAAGCATTGGAAATAGAAAGTGGACAACGTGGCAGAAGAGTTGAGGGGTGAGGGGAGAAAAATCACAGAATACCCTACCCCCCCCCCACCCATCTTAATTTAAACCTAAAGTACTCACATAGAATTATATTGGCCTTTTGAGCAGGAGATTTGCAAAGGCACAAAGGGCAGTCAAGTACTTAACTCTGTCACTGAAACTCAATAGGAGTTGGGTGCCTAACCTTCATTTGTGCCTTTGAAGATCTCCCCCTCAATCTTTTCATTGCATTCACTTTCTCTGAATGAACATAAAAGCAAAAAGTTATATAATTGCAACCCCTTATTAGTTCAGCATTTTGCCAAAATCATATTCACAAGTTTTAAAATATAAAGGAGAAGTAGTGGATGCAGAAAGCTACCTAAATCAGAACTAGTGGTTATCAGAAAACCCCACTTACCCATCAGAGGCCAAGCAACCTCTTTGCAGCAACATAGCATGAGAAAAGTTTACGAAAAACAACTCTTCAAGAATCCTAGAACCCTATTTTTCATATTTGCTATGTAAGAACAAAGGAGGCTGCAAGAATCTCCATTAACCCAACTCCTGAACTTTAGTGCCTTCATTTTTTGAAATGACCCCAATGCCAACTTTTCCCACCCCACCCCAAAAACATCTGTGTGACTTTTAATCATCAGTGGACTTTTAGCAAAGGAAGCAGGAGATGATGATAGGCATATTAAAGTTCACCCTTATATTTCATTTACCACCCTCACTGCAAAAATACTTATAAAACCATCACTAACAGCCTTGCAGGTGGCCAGTAATTCCACGACTTTCAGCCTGCTGAGACAGCTAGCTATCCTCTTCTGCTGAATGCCCTTTTTCATTGCATCTTCCAGTTTATTAGCCACCTTGACCCCAATAAAAGCTATCTATGGTCTAACAATCCCTTAAATTTGAAACTCATACCAGCTGACATGTTCATCATTTGTACATTTTCCCAGCAGGGTTTCCATGCAGTAAGATACATGCCTGTTGTGAAGAATTTCCATTAGAAATATTTACACTAGAGCTATAAGAACAGTAGGGAGAAAAAGAAGGGGAAGGAGTACATGCCATATATTAGAAATGTCCCCATCCAACATCTTTTTTGTTGTTGTTGTTGCTTATATAGGGATATATAGTGCCAATGTTTAGGCAGCCCCAGTACTTTCCACTGAGACACAAACGCCAGCCACACAATCTCAGAGTGCTAACTCTTCCTATGGGAATGCTGCCAGAAATTCCAGCAATATTGACCCTGGGAATACTAACATGATTTAGATGACTTGTTAACTTTTAATGATATCCATTAGGAAAGGGGAAAACACACAAGTCAACTTCCAATTTGGTGCATTTGACTGCTGAATAGGATATTAATGTTACTTTCTGCTGGCACTGTTAAATGAGCAGAGAAACTAATAGAGATATGAAGAGTAATTGCTTCTATTCTTACTGTTCGGCGCCTGTTTACAGTTAAGACTGCTCTGGTGCCTTAATGCCTCCTAGGATTTTTGCAGAAGTCTATCAAGTGGATGGAGTAAATGAGTAATTCTTTCAGCATTTGGCACTTAGCAAGTCAGAGGTTCATTTAGCTAAGAGGCACAGAAAAAATGAAAATATCCATTTGAAATAAGTATCATGAAATCATTTCAGCATATGTTGAGACCTACACTGTGGAACTGGTTGGTAGATAGAATTTATACCAATGAGTACCTGTTCTTCCATTAGTATAGCCTGACAGACAAACAAATAAGGGCTAAATTCTGCCCTGACTCAGATCCCATCGAAGTTCATTTGATTCTGATAGGGTTTTACAGTATTTAAGTGAATCTGAACAGAATTTTGCCCATCTACACCTCTCCAACACATAATATACCAGAACCACCGCTGTCCCCATTTCACTCTTCCTTACACTTCCCACAGAACATTAGACCAAATCCTTGCCAAAATAAGATGAATGGGAATTTTCAAGCAAAAAGTCACAATAAATCACATAATCTGGAGGATTTTGTTCATACATTTTCCTTCATGAAATACAGTCCTTGTTTACTTTGGACTGGTGATAAAAACCAACATTTCATTCCTCAGCATAGGCAAACAGGCCTAGATTCACAAAGAGACTTAGGTGTCTAGAGAACCTCAGGAGCAATAATGCAATCCACAAAACCTGAGTTAGGCACATAGGCTCCCTGTACAATGAATGGTAGGAGACAGGCTCCTCAGAACGTAATCTGCAAAACATTAAGCAAAGAGCAGCCTAAACTAAACAGCGGGAGATTCCAACAAGAGGGGTGTGTCCTAAGTCCTGCACCTCTCTCAGAGGCAGGCATCATCTCTGCTAGGAATCCATAAACAGAAACCTCTCTGCTGGAGTCAGGTGGCCTAGGCACCCAAGTAATTTCTTGTGAGATGCAGTTTGGCCCCTGCCTCACTCTGCACAAAACAGCCAGAAGAGGTGATGATAGGGCCACTGCCACCACCACTGGCCCAATTATAATTTTTAGCACCGTGGTTAGAACACTCATCCAGGATGTGGGCAATCCAGGTTCTATTCCCCACTCTGTCAGACAGGGAGAAGGGATTTGAACAGCAGTCTCCTACCTCTCAGGAGTGTGCGCTAACCACTGAGTTATGGGATAGTCCGATGGGGACAGGACGGGGGGGGGGGGTCTTCCTCCTCAATCTCTCCTACTGAAGCGGTTACATTTTGGATAAAGAAAAAGTAATTGTAGCAGGGAGACTGGACCCAAGGTCCCCAAGCATCTAGGTGGGTGCCCTTACCAGAGCTACAGAGCTACTCTCTTACCAGAGCTACCAGGCTACAGAGCTATTCTCACTCTCTTTGTCTGACCCCATGACTTAAAATTATTTACCCACAATGGAAGAACAGAAGGGACTGCAAGCCACACACCTGAATATCCCATAGCTCGGTGGTTAGAGACTTAGAATCTGAATAGGGGTCTCCCACCTCTTTCTCCCCATCAAGCAGAGGGGTGAATTGAATCCAGGTCTCCCACATCCTAGCTGAGTGCTCTAACCACTGGGCTAAATATATACTGGGGGGAGGATGCAGCAGTATCATCATCACCTCCTCTGGCCAGCTTTTAAATGGAACCAAATCCAGTAGGCAGCCTTTGAGCACACCTACCAGATCAGACCCCATGGGTGAGGTAGGTGCTCCTCTGCCGGTCTTCCCCCAGTTCATTGATCGCACCAGGGTTTAGGTATGAGGTAGCTGTGCCGATACTAGAATGAGGCAGCAGTGCATGTACCCAGAAGGAGAAACTAGGTTAAGTAGGGAACTTTTACTGCAAGAATGTAGGTGTTGAATAGTTCAGACATCTACAGTGGATAGGCAGCAGCCAGGCTGGGATTTTGTGGTTCACAGTAGAACATAAAACTGGAATTTAGGTATCTAAGTATCTTTGTGGAGCTGTGCCATAGGCTATGAATAACCTTGAAAAGAGCTGGACAACCCCCCTACCCCAAGCAATTGCAGACATTTGTTAATACAAGCACGAATTTGCTATGATGGAAGTCATAGCCCCTTTTATTTGCTTTACTCAAACATTCATGCAGGTGGAATTTTGTCCCCATGAACATTCATGGAGTAAGAAAGTGTTCGGAATACCCATGTGCAAATATATCCATGCATGAATACTCATGATTAGGGCCCTACCAAATTCACGGTCCATTTTGGTCAATTTCACAGTCATATGATTTTTTAAATTGTAAATTTCATTATTTCATCTATTTAAATCTGAAATTTCATAATGTTGTAATTGTAGGGGTCCTGACTGAAAAAGGAGTTTGGGCGGGAAGAAGAGTAACAAGGTTATTGTAGGGGGGGGCTGCGGTACTGCTACCCTTACTTCTCTGCTGCTGCTGGCGGCGGCACTGCCTTCAGAACTGGGTAGCCGGAGAGTGGCAGCTGCTGGCCAGGAGCCCAGCTCTGAAGGCACAGCCGCTGCCAGCAGCAACGCAGACGTGAGGATGGCATGCTATGGTATAGCCACCCTTACTTCTGTGCTGCTGCCTGCAGAGCTGGGCCCTCACTCAGCAGCCGCCACTCTCTGGCCGCCCAGCTCTGAAGGCAGCAGCGCAAAAGTAAGGGTGGCATGGTATTACCACCCTTACTTCTGCACTGCTGCTCCCGGGCCCTGCCTTCAGAGCTGGGCATCCAGCCAGCAGCTGCTGCTTTCCAGCTGCCCAGCTCTGAAGGCAGCGCAGAAGTAAGGGCGGCAATACCATGCCCCCCCTAAAATAAACTTGAGAGCCCCTGCAACTCCCTTTTGGGTCAGGACCTCCAGTTTGAGAAACGTTGGTCTTCCCCATGAAATTTGTATAGCGTCGGGTAAAAGTACACAAAAGACCAGATTTCATGGGGAGGAGACCAGATTTCACTGTCCATGACACGTTTTATCATGGCCGTGAATTTGGTAGGGGCCTACTCATGATTTAGGTGACCAATCTCACACTACAAAGGGTGAAATATAAATAGCAAATACTAACTTATGAGGATATGATGAATAATTCACGAGCAATCCACAAGCTGAAATATGTTTGTATAAACCATCGTGTACTTTTGAAGATGTAAAAGCAAATTCCATTTGAAGATAATTTGTAAACCAATAAATAAATTAGTTGAATAAATTATTAACTGCCAAGCAAGCTGTAGTGATGAGAACAAAAAACGAACAATCTTACATTTATATAGCACCCTTCATGGACTCCTGTGCACCTCAAACCCTAGTATTTGTGATCTATGTGATCACAGTCTGCTACTGCCAGTGTGACACTTCCCGCAGCCATGCTTTCATGCCTGCAGTTAATAGTTGAATTAACAGAGTTTGGTGGAATCTTTTTGAAGGACAGACCCCTTGGAGTTACAGAACTTGAACAATCATTCAGCCAAATAGACACAGCACAGGCTTTATTTACTGTTAGCCAATTCCTTCTGACTTCAGTGGAAGAAAGATGAATGGGATTCAGCTCGATGTTTAGTTATAAAGAAAGCCAACCACCTCAAACAGGCAATACAAAAGTCTTACCCAAAACAACGTACAGTAGTCATTTAAGTGATTCCAGA
Organism: Lepidochelys kempii; assembly: GCF_965140285.1. Taxonomy (NCBI): domain Eukaryota; kingdom Metazoa; phylum Chordata; order Testudines; family Cheloniidae; genus Lepidochelys; species Lepidochelys kempii. The sequence continues at coordinate 142,053,878 of NC_136382.1, read as the reverse complement.
GAAGTCAGCCTTGTTCTGTGGAGAGAGAACTTCTGTTTCAATCATGGACCGTGGGCTAAGTCTACAGAGTTTGGACCACCCTCCTAACTCTTCAGCAGAACTCCCATTGATAAACAATGTAAGGTTTGCACAAGAATCAAGAACAGAATTCTACTTTTGTGTCATAGCTAAGTTTTTAGTTAGTAAAATTACTGTTGCATTCTGCATCACTCAGCAGGGGAAAAAAAATAATTCAGGGCCCTTTTAGGATTGAAATCATGGTGTTTTTTCCCCAGGAAGTATACTACTATTGTGAGAGTACCCTGTTCTACAGTAAGAGGCAATTTTGGCTCCAGCAGGAGCTCTTTTAATGACCTGAAAATCAAAAAGGAAAACTACGAAAAGTTGAAATAGACAAATTACTAAGGATGGGTACAAAAGAATAGCACAAGCACGAAGGGACAAAAATCAATAAGCTTAAGGCACAAAATGAGTTACACCTATTAGCAAGGGGACATAAAAGGCAATAAGAAGAGGTTCTAATAAATACATTAGGAGCAAGAGAAAGACAAAGGAAAGTATGCCCACTAATGAGTGGGGAAGGAGAACTAATAATGGATTACATCAATATGGTTCAGGTGTTTAATGGCTGTATTGCTTCAGTATTCACTAAAAAGATCATTTGTTACCAGATATTTACCACCAACAACATTAACTACAAGAGGAAAGGAATGCAAGCCAAAACAGGGAAAGAACAGCTTAAAGACTATTTAGATAAGTCAGATGTATTCATATCAGCAGGTCCTGATAAAATTAATAGTAGGATACTTAAGGAATGATCTGAAACAATCTTGGAACTGTTACCAATTATTTTTCAGAACTCATGGAGGGGCAAGGTCCAACTGAACTTGAGAATGACAAACATAGTACCCATCTTTAAAAACAGGAATAAAGAGGAGCTGGAAAGTTATAGACCAGTCAGCTAACTATGACACCTGGAAAGATACTGGAACATCTAATTAAACCATCAATTTTAAGCATCTAGAGATAAAAGGATAATAAGTAACAGCCAACATGGATTTGTCAAGAACAAATCATAACAAACCAACCTAATTTCCTTCTTTGGCCGGGTTACCGGCCTAATAAATAAGGGGGAAGTAAATGATGTGATATATTTTGATTTTAGTAAGATTTTGATAGTTGTACGTGACATTTTCATAAGCAAACTAGATGGAACTACTATAAGGTGGGTACATGACTGGTTGAAACACAGTACACAAAAAGTAGTTAATGATGATTCGGTCAAACTGGGTGGATGTATCTAGAGGGTTCCCCACAGAGGTCTCCCCTTGGTCTAGTACTGTACAACATTTTCATTAATTACTTGAATAATTTGCAATGACACCAAGTTGGGAGGGGCTACTAGCACTTTGGAAGACAGGAATAAAATTCAAAACAACCTTGACAAACTGGAGAAATTGGTCTGACAACAAGATGAAATTCAACAGAGACAGCTGCAAAGTATTACACATAGGAAGGGGGAAAAAGTCAAATGTGAAACAGCTAGCTAGGCTAAAGAGGAATTGGCGGTTATAGTGGATCACGAATGGTATACGAGTCAACAATGTGATGCAGTTGCAAAAGGGCTAATAGCATTCCAGAATGTAGTAACAGGAATGTCATATGTAAGTGGCAAATGCTGTTCTTCTTAGCACTGATGAGGCCTCAGCTGGAGTACTGTGCGCCACTTTTAGGAAAGATGTGACCAAATTGAAAAGAATCCTGAACAGAGGTACATATATGATAAAAGGTTTAGGAAACCTGAACTATAAGGAAAGATTAAAAAACTAGACATGTTTAGTCTTGAGAAAAGATGACAGAGGGAGGAACCTGATAACGGTCTTCAAATGTTTAAGGGCAGTTATAAAGAGGATGGCGATCAAGTGTTCTTCATGTCCACTGAGGGTAGGAACAGTAGTAATTGGTTTAGTCTGCAGTAAGGGAGATTTAAGTTAGAAATTAGGAAATCCTTATAAGGATAGTTCAGCACTGGAATAGGCTTCCAAGGGAGGTTTTTAAGAACAGATTAGGCAAACACCTGTCTACATATACTTGGTCCTACCTCAGCACAGGAGGCTAGTCTAGATGACCCCTTGAGGTCCCTTCCAGCCCTATATTTCTATGATTGTCACAGACAATTAAGATGGAAATATTAATCAGGGGAAGATATTAGAACTGCAAACAGCTGTTCATTTGAACCACAGTTTTGAACTAATCAACAAACACATTTTAACAACGCACTATAAAGTGATACAATTTCAAAAGACCAAACTAAACAAAAGTTAAATGTACCATTGCTGCAGTGGTAAATGGCTTTTTTAACATAATACTTTTCACATTTTGTAATCGTTATAAAACATGAACTGAATTATGACTCCAGGACAAAAGGGGGAGGGCGGGGGAAATCAGAAAACCAAACTGAGTCTTGGATTTACTGCCCAATAACTTTATATTATTGATAGCAGTGTTTGCCTCAAAATTCTACTGGGTCAAGTAGTTAAATAAAAATAGAACCAAGGTTCTAAATTAGTTACACCTTAGATACATTTAACGATCCCTTTTGTCAAGGGATACAATAGGTGAAATCTGGCTTTTTTCAAATTTCAATTGCATTTACATAGATGTTCAAGTCAAGCATGTTAGTCTAAACGTTTTAGCCATTCAATAGCTGAGGGAATGGCACTGTGCAAGTCCATGAGGGAGCAGAACAGCCCCATGCATATGATCTTCCTCTCCTAACTGGGCACAGCAGGAAGGGGAGAGTCACAAAGTCCCCACTTCTAGGCATTTGCACACATCTGACCACTTTACTTCTAAGCAATTTAGCTTTGCCTACAGATGGTATGGAAGGGCAAAACCAGGAGGCTGGACTGCTGGATATGCTTCGGCTATGTTTGAAGCTGGTTGGTTCTTTGTTTTTGAAGTCAATGGTAAAGCTCCCATTTACTTCAGTGGCGTGAGAATTCGTCCCTGTCACAAGTCCATTGATTTCAATGGCATTAACAAGGTATACATTTGGACCAGAATTTTTTCAGAGGACCTGGATCAGCGTTCATGTCGCACTCCCCATCAGTACCTGGCCCAGGGAACCTAATGATCCAACTCGCAGACCAAATTTGAGGATGAACTCTGGTCACATGCCACCTGAGGCATGTTGCACATGTAGAAAAAATACTTCTTAGCATACTACTTCAGTGATATAATAAGTTCCTAGCAATATTTGGCATATTAGACCAAGAAGCCCACACTAAGAATTTTCAAAATTCAGTACTATTTGTTTAAGGATCTGTTAGCAGCCTCTACATTAGATTTTTTGCATTGTTGATATGATGGCGTCCTACTGGGAGAAGCCCTGTCAGACAGTTAGCTATTCACCAATGGGATACGTCCTTATGGCTCATCTGATGCCCCCTCCTTCGGTTGCTCACCCTGTGGCAGGATGGCGTCTCTCACTCTCTCTCTGGACTTGACTGCTCACTCTTCCTAACTCAAGGAGCTCCCTCTTTGTGGCTTGGCCCTCTGGTCAGGTCACTGTAATTTTCCCCTTTTGGGGTGTCAAAGTCCCTCTGGACAAACTGCCTCAGGCAGTTTTCAGCTCCACTGCCCAGACTGTGCCACTTCTCCAGTGGCCGGTAGGGGAAGCTATACCCTCCCACTGCTCCAGGTCCCAGTCCAGGGATGATATGTCTAGCAAACAGTCTCAGACTCTGTTGCTGTTTCCCTGGGCTCTTTCCTACTTTTCCTTATCTTCTGGCCCACCCCTGGAGCTTCCTCTGCTCCCTGTGGCTACTTCACACCCTTTGCTCCCTCCCCCTCAGTTCTTGCCACAGTCTATAGTCCCATGCATGATCCCAGGGCTTACTCCCTCCTAGGACTCCTCTTTGTTTCTTGCCAATTCCCCACCTCAAGAATGTGACTGCAGAGTTCTTCCTACCGCACCCTCTTACCACCAACTTCCTCTCCTTATGCTTAGTCCAGCTCCTCCCCCAGCTGGGCTTCATCAGCCATTAGACCTTATCAGCCCTGATTCTTCCCTAGGGCCTTGTGTGGATAGAAGCTGCCTCACAGCCCCACAAAAGAGATAGACTGAAAGCATATATAATACTAAAGAGATAGATCTGAAGGAAAAACATTGAGAATAAATGAATGCCAGTTTTATCTGGAATAAATTGTTCTCTACAGCATCTGCAGACGGACAATTGCTGTGGAGTTGTCTGGTTACAGGTCTTTCTTTCACATGTCAGTTAAATGAAAAATCCTAACAGCAATCAGCAATATTAGTCAAATTATGCTCAGTTATGTTTTTGTAACACCACTTAAAATCAATGATGTTTCATGGGAGAAATTGTGATCAAAGTTTGGCACATATGATCTTGGAGGATTTGGTCCCGTAAACTACTGAATAGAGACATAACTATTAGTGTATTCGTCTGTGACTCAATCTAGCTCCAATATTATACATGCTATGTAAAAGAAAACTGCATGTTTCTTTCAGATGAGCACTCTAAAATTTCAAAAGAAAAATAAGCACCTCTGTGCATGGAAAAAATTAGAAATGTGACAATTAATTTAGCATCATCTTATAGAACTTCACACTTCCTGGAAAAGCAAAATGGCACCTTTTTGGTGTATTGGATTGTTGCTTTCCTAAATCGGGGCCATGTTGTAGTGTAAAGGCCTTAAGCATTTGCTTAACTTTACGTAGTAAGCTGCTTTCCTGAATAGAGATTCTTTTCTGAATAGAGACCTAAACAAATATGGACTGGAAACTGCCTATCCAAAACACGAAGCGTACTTGCAGTTCGTGATAGCATCTAACATATATGTTAGTGAAGTGTGAGGAATGCCATGGACATGCTTTTTATGCCGTGGCATGACACCTACATTGTGACATATTATAAACTAGCAGTGTGACATACCAGTCAAAACCATGTGTGACATGCCTCACAGTTCGGACATATGTACCATGTGCCACAAAAAGCAGCAACCCCTTTTACATAACAATGCAAAGCATGACAGTCAGGTATAGTGCAGAGATGGGCTGTCCAATTAAGTGCTTGGAAGCATCTCAATTTCTGATCTTAAAGGGCTCACTCATGATGTGGCTAAAGCTGTGCAAGCCTCTTTCAGCCCTAAATTCACAAATACTGTGATCTTTCTAATAATCCACTGACATAAGCAAGCATCCCATTACATACTGATGGCCCATATTTGTAGTATGTGCTATTTTCACGAGTACTATCAAGGGAATTCATTGTGAAACAGTCTTCCCAAAATAATACACTGGGACTCTGTTCTTGTATCACACACAAAAAATTGCTACAAATGATTATACAGTATTCCCTTTTAGGAAGATAATCCAATGCATTTAGTTAAGAAAATTCCTTGGGAGCCCAGTGTGTTCTCTGGGGCCTGTAAAAGACACCTTGAATTGACCACAATACTCAAAATTCACCCTACATAAGGGGCTAGCTATACACTAAGCATTGACATGTTTCTGAATAATGGTTCTGCAAACCCATTTCACAGCTTGTGGAAGGGCAGAGTTTGGTCAACATTCTACTCCTTTCCTCACTCACAGAAATTGACTGAATTTTTCATCTTATGCAATTTTTTCCCTCCAAAGGTCAGGCCATGGCCCTCTGGAAGTATTTTCTGTTCAGAAAGGGAAACAATCTCCAATCAATTGAATATAGAGATGGGCCTGGTCCAAATTTCGATTTCAGTCAATAATAGTAAGCCTCTTTTCAGAGTAGCAGCCGTGTTAGTCTGTATTCACAAAAAGAACAGGAGTACTTTTGGCACCTTAGAGACTAACAAATTTATTTGAGCATAAGCTTTCGTGAGCTACAGCTCACTTCATTGGATGCATTCAGTGGAAAATACAGTGGGGAGATTTATATACATAGAGAACATGAAACAATGGGTGTTACCATACACATTGTAATGAGAGTGAAGCCTCTGTGATCCCATAGAGGTGACTGCAAAGCTACGAACCTTGACAACTTCACAAGAAGGGATCTTCTTAAAATACAGTATTTTCACCTTTCCCCAAAGCAAGGTTGCCATATGAAAGTTTGGGCAAAATAATCATATCAACATTATCTCACACGCAGGAGTCTCAGAGTGAACTGTAGCCCAGGTGACCTCCGGCTGCTTTCAATGGCAAGTTGGCATGCATTTTTCATTGGTGAAGATATATTCCTAGGTCTGCTTTCTCCAGTATACATATCTAATCTGAACCATTCTAAGCAGCTGTAATTCCAGGTCACAGGAGGAAGAATGTGGGGACATCCCTATTTGCCAGGAGATATGCAATTGCAAAATGTGTTGCAGGTGACTTATACTAAATGTTTGGTATTATGACCTGTGATGCAATACAAAAGAATGGTTGCTGTTGTCTAAACTTTAATGGAGTTAATGCCCCCAAATGCTGACAAATTACTGCCCCAGGCCATTTAAAAATCACATTTCTAATGCAATAATCCTATCTGCATTACAATGAGTTGGGATGAAATGATTAGGTGCCTGATATTTTTGCACAGTGAATTAAGTCACTGTACTGGCTGGCCGTGCTTGTTCACAAATTAAAGGTCTAGACAGAAATGAAATTCCATTATTCTGCCACTTACTAAGCTTCGAGGAAGGGTTCATTACTGTCTTGTCTCTACTGGGAAGGTTTCTAAAGTAGCTACAAGCTATCGGGAACCTATTTTTCCATTATATCAACTGCACAGCTTTTTTCATTATTAGTCAAGCCTTTGACTACTGAACTCTTCTGAAATGGGAAAAGGCTAAATCAACAATACGTGAGCACAAGTGAGCAAAAGTTTCAGAAAAATGCAAGATGTAATTTTTTTCGCCCATAATCCACAGGACTTTTCACCGTCCTGGGCCTAAACCAGATCTATTTATCCATCACCCCGGAACTGTGGGTTATTCAGCTAAATGGACCAGGATACAAACCACTTAACAGATGGTGTTTTACAAAACTAACCTCTGTTTTGGCCACCTAATGTTTAGTTAATATGTTTCAGGTAGATAAGTGTAAGCACAGAAATTATTTCCAAACAGGATACATTTAAATTACCTCTTACAGTAAAGCTCCCATTTTGGATTTTGTTGAACCCCAGAACAAGATAGCACTGGAAAGCCTGAGACTATACTCTTGATCTGAATATTCATGTTATTTATACACACACACACACACAGAGCAGAACCTTTAGTTAACCCCTAGTTATTTTGTAATACATAATGTCTGTGTTCAGCATCATTGAAGTCAATGGGAATTTTGCCATTACATGCAGCCAGGATTTCATCTCAAGTCTATAGTAAATATAAAGCTATCACATCATACATGTTTATAGATACAGTTGAGTCTGATGCCCTTCTGAAGACATATTCCAAATGGGCCAGGTTCAGAAAAAGCTTAATGAACTCTTTTGAAGGAGAAACGGATTAAGGAATAAAAACCTACCAATAGTCTTATTCATTTCTGAGACAGTCCCTATTGCTTTTCAAATGGCATACTTCATTAAAACTGCCTCTAAAATATACTGAATTCCTTTTAATATACAGCACAGTGTATAATTAATTACAACCTTCTAAGATCAATTGTGTAAATCATATTCAACACATATGTGTTTCAGGGTACAGTTACAGTAACTCATCTCATTCTCATAGTACTTAACCCGTTGAATGCAGATAGCTAGTTTGTGTACATAGTTTATATCTGTATCACCAGGGGAAAAGGGATTTGAGCTTTATGATGTCTGTTCCAGATGCCAAGAGTGCAGCATTTAAATGGTTAAACTAAGGCAGAACTTCTGAAATTAGAACTAATCTTTCTGCCAAACAACAAAACCCCTAAATTTCCATCCTGTTGACATATTTAGAATGAATGTTTCTAGTTAAAGTTAAAGCTCCACACCTCAGTGCTAACAATGAGCTAGTCAGAGGCAGCCTTGTTCCACATTAAGTATTGCTTTTTCTGTACCAATGTAATGCTTCACTGCATAGCTTCATACTCAGTCTGCTTACACAGCAATTAAGTGTGGTATTAGGCTAGATAGATATATTCAAACATTTTAAATTGTATGATTACTCAGTATGAAAGAATTCATATAGGTACAGGTTCAGATAAATCATTGCAGATTCTATTAATCTATATTGTGTATATGCCAAAATAAAGCTGCTAATGGATTATTATATTCACTACTACAATATCAACTACCCAAAGTTATATGCATTTTAAATACAATATAAATGAAAAATATGTTTTACTGACTATAGATATAATGCTTATGAAAGTTCCAGGCTATTTTCAGTAGCAGCAGCAAAACAAAAAACACTTCTAAGTCAGCTAGATCCATACAAGATGACTGATGCTTTTTAGATCCCCAATTTCATGATCCTCCCAATGTTTCATAGTTACAAATGGATGTTACTAATTAATCATATTACGGTGGACACTATGGATCCTGCAAGGTGCTCCTGAGAGATACTGAGAATCACCCTTTTGACCTGCTCCTGCTCCCATTGAATCAAATTGTCAATCGCTCATTGAAATCAATGGGAGCAGAATTGATTCAATGGGAGCTGAGGGTGTTCAGCAACCTTCAGAACTCTAGGAACAAATACACTAGATCCATTTATGGGCCTGATCCTGAAAGTCTTACATGAGGAATCTTTACACAAATAACCCTAATAAAGTCAATGGAACTACTCACATTATGTTTATTATGGTAGTGCCTAGAGATTAACCAAGAATGGGGTCCCATTGTCCTAGGCAGCTACAAACAGAGTAGACAGTCTCTGTCGTGATTCTAAATCCTGCTTACATAAACAAGGTAGACAAAAGATAGGAGAAAGAGATACCCATACACACATACAAGCAGAGTGATGATATGTAAATGGTATGTTAATTCCATAATTTGTTTATTTATTTGTGAATGGGGGCATGCTAAATGGAAGGGGAAGAGAGAAGGGACATTAAAGGATTACTCAACTGCATAAGGCTTGCAGGATCAGGCCTCTATAACACCATCATTAGCAGCTGGATTTTTGAGTGGACAATGCACAAAGCTAAGGTAAGTGATTCCAGGGGGATTTAATGCAGTTGGGAACGAAGGTAATGACTGCAGCCTTTACAGTGTTAATAATAGAGAACCATACAAGAGTGCGGAAGAGTTTTTACCTCATACAATGAGATCTATCATTTAATACCTGACATTTTGTTATGGGCAGAAAACCCTACAGTTTACGATTTATCCACCCATTACTGTAAAATGTGATTCCCCTTCTTATCTCAAAGCTCACATTGTGGCAATCACACGGGCAGTAATTCCAAAGCTGGCAAGCCATAGCTGTTACATATCATGTAACCTGAAAGTTTTAAATAAATTAATTCCAAGCACAGCTTCCTCAGGATTCAGCAACAGTTATGAATATTTAAGTCAATTTAACCCTTTCAACATACTTTTTTTTTTCTGCTTGTGAATAATTCAGCTTAAACAAACCAGCTATTGAGAGGAGATTACTACTAGCCCTTTATTCTGTTGTTTGGGATCACACTGACTCCCTTTCAAAACACAAGGCACATAAATAAATAATGGTAAATACAATAACAGTACTAAAGACCCTTCCACAGCAATCAGCTCTTTTCCAAGGTACTTCTTTATCGTAACCACTAATGAAAACTCTTTGAAGTGGAAGAGTAAATATTATCATTTGATAGTACTTGGGCCCAACAGTGCAAACACAATTGCATTGTGTTACATTCTGGGAGCTCTAGACCTATTCACAATACAGCACTTGCAGGGTTGCTATGGAGGAGTCCAGTGCTTACAATTCTGTTGGCACTCAATCAGCACAAGAGCTGCTGATCACTCTTTCAGGGCTGTTCACCTTAATCTTCATCTGCAATACAAGTGGAAAAACTACTGACTACAGAGGATGGCTTTAATAGGGCCACATTTTCCAATGCTGACCACCCACAATCAGAGCCAAAATACATCTCCCCTTTAGGCACTTTTCAAAACTGCTCTGCACGCAGCAGCTCCCAATATGACACCTGTGGCCAGATCCCTCATCTCTTTAAGAGAGCTCATCGCCCTTGTGGTTGACGTTGTAGCTGGGGTCTCTAGAGACCTGGGTGCAATTGCTTGCTCTGCCACAGACTCCCCCTGTGAGTTTAGGTACTTCACTTTCTCCTCCTCAATTACCCATCTGTAAAATGGGGCTCCCAGGGATGCTATGAGAAAAACTGTATTGATAATTAAAAGGTCCGCAAGATACTACAGTATTAAGGGCCAAGTAAGTACCTAATAGATCTGGGTGCTTGTTTGAAAGTCTGGCCCCTACAGGGGAGGAGAGAAGGGGTGTGAAGTGGGAGTGGGACCACAGATGCTCAGACACTTGCACCCTAGCCCATGCTCTGTTACCAAATACAGTAGGTACGTGGGGAATCAGAGTACAGAAATACCAGCAACGGAATGAAAGGGGGAGGCAAAGAAAGGCTTGAGGGACTGACTCAAAATGCCCAGAAGCCTTCCACATGTGCAAGGGCAGAGGAGAGATTCCCACAGGGACAAAGCAAGAGGTGGGGGGCGCATTGGAGGGAAAGAAGAGCTAGGAAGCGGGGAATAAAAACACGGTATTAAAAAAAACCCCACCCCAAATGAGGGGTGACCCCGACCTCCATCAATCCTGGCTGCGAGTCTGCTGGCGTCACGGGAGCCCCGCCGGCCTTGCGAATGGGGGTGGGAGCATGAGCCGTGGGGGCCCGCCTAAGGCCCCCGCCGGCCCTCAGAGGCCTGCGCCCCGTGGCGGGAGCCCAGCCCGCGCCGCCCGCGCGCCCCGCCCCGCCCCGCTCACCTTGCTGCTGAAGGGCCCGGGGATGAGCAGTTTCAGAGCCTGTCTCTTCAGCTCCACCAGGCGGGCGTTGCAGTTCTCGCACCAGACGCCGCTGCCGGAGCCCGGCGAGGAGCCGCCCCCGCTGCCGGAGCCCGGCGAGGAGCCGGAGCCCGAGCCCGGCGAGCCCGTGCCGAAGCCCGGCGAGCCCCCCAGCGAGCCCGGGGAGCTGCTGCCGATGCCCGGGGAGGCAGGACCCGGCGAGCCGCTGAAGGAGCCCGGCGAGGAGGTGCCGGATCCGGGGGACGGGGTGCCGGACGAGCCCAGGGCGGAGCCGGCTCCCTCTGGGGCTGGGCGGCTCCCGGCCCGGGATTCCTCGTAAGCTTTCCGGTACCAGCTCTCGGGGGAGAAGGGGGCCGCGGGCTTGGTCGGGGAGCAGGGCTCGGTCACCTGGAGGAGGAGCAGAGCGGGAGGCAGCGAGTGAGGCGCGGGGCAGCGCGGGGCCGGCCAGCGGCCGTCGGGGACTGCGGCTGCTCGGCCGACCCCAGCCGCGAAGCGCCCCGCGTGGTCTCCGGGCGGCCCCCTGAGAGCGGCGGGGGCAAAGCGGTAACGGCCTCGCTTCCGATCCCCTCCCCCCGGAGCGGTGTCCGGCCCCACGCACTGCGGTGGCTCGGGGACGCCTTCCCGGGCAGGGGGTGTCAGAACACCCCGCACGTGTGGTCGGCAGAGAATCGGTCCCCACCGGTACGGGGCCGTGCAAAGCGAGGGCAGCTCGAATCGCACACTGAGATGCACCCCGGGGCTGGGAAATTACAAACAAAGTTACACAGGGAGGATGCGGAGGGCGAAAGTCTGCAACGATCGCAGGGGGAAGGGAACCCAGTGTACTTCATGCAATTATTTTTGAGCACATTGAATAGACCAAGTAATATACTCAGCCAGGTGAAGCTCTGAATGGGAACGTGCAGCTTAATAAGGTTCATATGTTGGTGTCATTTGTTACAGGTCAGTTTACAGGGAAAGCTATAGCATGGGTCCTTGGGAAGGAGGGGGAATTAAAACCCTTAGCGCAGATGGATTTAAAAGATCCCCTGCATTTCATGTCTGGATAACTTACCCCGTATTTCCTGCTTCTGGTTGTGACTGCAATTCTCTCTTTATTTCCAGCCACTGAATTCATGATGATTTTATAAAACAGGAGAATGTCCTAAAAATTTCCCAGGTTACATCCAAAATAGAGAATTTTCAATCCAATAAGGTTCACCAGCTGGATAGATGGACTGTAAACACTGCACCAAATTCAACCTTTTCCTCCAGAGAAAACACTGAGCCCAGAAGCACCATCAGTTTTCAGGCAAATGTTTTGGATTTTTTTTTCTTCAAAACATCTTTTTCCTCATGATCTTCTCTCTCATTCACTTACACTTCTTGTTTTCACAGACACACCAGCATCCAGAGTATCAGCATTTTCCCCCACCAGACAGTACAGTTTTCCTCCACAAGTGAAATGAACAATCACATCCAAGGTAGCTTTAGGAAGGTATAAAGAGAGAGAAAGCCAGAGAGCTATGCTCTGCCTAGAAGCAGAGATTTCTCTCTCTGCTACTGGTGCTGTGGTAACTTGTTTCCTTCACTAAGGTTTGTAACTGAGTTAAAAGAAATCCTCCAAAAATATCAGGATCCAGTCTCTGGGAGGAGCTTCCGAGTCCCTTGCAGCCAATATCCTTCTGCCCATTTGTGCCTGACAGTTTTGTAAGGGAAAGGAAGACTCTGGCTATATAACACTCCTTGGTCAGTAGAGGAGCTGCAGAACGTTTGCAAGTGACGCCCCTGAAGGCTTTGAAAATACTGTCAAAGCTTCACTGCAGTTCTGTGCAATAGATTAGCTGCTGAGGAGGTTCCATTTTATTTTGCAGTGTTTCTTGATTGACATTTGTGATTTTTTTTTCTTCTTCTTCTTAAAAACAAACAAAACCCCAACCACCTTGTTGCTTCCCTGCAGTTATTGATTAGTTGCCAATATCCAGAGCTTTAATGAACATGATTTTTGCAAGTGTTCCCAATATTGTATAAATAATCATGAAAGGAAAGCTAGTTGGAATGTTTGCCACATCTATAACAGTCACTAGAATCTCTTTGTCTGTGTTATTGTTTTGAATGTATTAATTAAACTTGCAATAAAGGGCATGTTACAGTGACTTGTTAACAATTGAATCCCAAAGTCTAACTGTCTTCCCCTCTCTCCCCCCACCCATTTCACAGAGGAAGGTTATTTTGCCCCCTGACCCCTATTTATTTCAAATCTTGAAGGCAGCACAAACATTTCTAATAAATCACTTGTTGGTTCCCACAGAAAACTAATGAAATTAAGAAACTAAGGCCCAGATTCTTATAGGTATTTAGGTTCCTCACTCCCACTGAAATCAAAGGGAGTGAGGTGCCTAAATACTTTTGAGGATCTGGGGCTAAGTGCCAGATCCCCTGATGTGGTCAAAATGCAGAGTGCAAATTAGGGGGCATGATGCAAAGGTGGTTTAACCCCCACCTTTGCACTCTTCTGGTACTGGTGCTGCTCTCTGAATAGCAGCCTTTGGTCTGCTCTAATGAATACTGGGATGTAGTGGCCACAAGGGGCCAAAAGTGAAGTCCTGTGTTCCTGAGCTGTAAAGATAGCCCAGTGATGCCCCCTTTTCTTAACTATGCTGCTAGCAGGAAGGTTTGACACCACCTGACTATTATCTTTATTTTGGAACAATTCTTCCTGTGTCAGTTGAACCAGCTTTACAGCTAGATCACATGGGCAGTGCAGCAGAAAACAACATCACTGCTGGTGGATCTGGCCCTGAATATTTACAAACACATTAAAATAGGATCAAAAGGGCAAACAAAGAAGGTGCTACTTGAGTCCCTCCAGATACAACCATGTTTCAGAAAACTTTTGATATAGAGGTACAAAGTTATTCATTCCACTGATAGGAGCAATCAGGACCACAAAGTAATGAAGAAAAAGTAATGCAAGTCCCTGCTTCCTGATATTAAAGAATGACTGTACTCTGTTCTCAGTCCCACAGGAACAGAGACCATGAATAGAGGCAGACATGTGCCCTGTACACCATAGTGTATAACTTTTAATTTTTGGGGCTCGGCATTTCTTACGGTGAACTGGCAGATTTGCTTTGTTCTTCCGCAGAGCTTTCATTACCCCACTATTAGATGTGCCTGCCTCCCACATCTGCTGTGTTAGTGATCATCAAAGTGTGTGTCACGGCATGCCTCCTTGGGAGATTATGGATATAGTGTAGCCAGGGGGCAACAGATTGGCTAACATGCTTACACAGTCCAAATTGCAGGCTACTGCCCTGTTAGGGATTGAGAAGCAGAGACTCTACAACATCTTGGTGTCCATCTCCTTGAAAAGTTCACAGGGAGGAAACAGTAGGTATTAGAGGGGGTGTGTGGACACAACAACAGTTCAAGGATGATCAATGAGGCAATATTGTACAGCTAATTGGTGAAGCAGCAAACACAAAAGTGCATTTAAATGCTTGATGGTTTTCATTATTTAGAGATGCCAAATGCTGCAGGGAAGAAGTAGCAGAGAGAGAGAGAGAGAGAGAGAAATAACACCCACTAATGCTTCAGTGTATTACCTGTAGCCTCGTCTACGTGAGGGAAATTAGGGCCCATAATTGGCCACCTTTGCAGCTCCATCAGTGACAGCAATAGTGGAAGATGGAAATAAGGAATATTTTTTAACAGCGGGGGTAATTAACCATTGCAATAGTTTACCGAAGGTTGTGGTGGATTTTCTATCACTAGAAATTTTTAAATCAAAATTGGATTTTTTTAAAAGATATGCTCTATCAAACAGGAGTTATTGTACGGAAGTTCTATGGCCTGTGTTATACAGGAAGTCTGGAGTCTAGAAATGTAGAGCATCCAGGATTCAGGTGTTCTGACCACTTTGTCATCTAACCTTGATCGCAGTAAGATTAGACAACAAAGTGGTAAAAATGCCTTAGTCCTGTCTGTATTATGGCCCCCAATGATACTGCTACTGCCGGAGCTGCAAGAGGGCTGTATCAGTAATGAATTCTGGTCACGTGCCACCTGAGGTATGTTGGGCATATGCTCCTAAATTTACCAGTGTAGATGTTGCCTTGCAGTGTGGGCCAGCGAGGATGAGAGCCCTCAGCACTTCTTCCTCTGCTGCATTTGTATTCACCAAAACAGCTGCAAGTGAAATTTCAGTGCCATTAGCAACACTTTGCTTATCAGGTTAAATGCAGCGCAACTGCACCCATGAGATGAAATGGACAAAGTGGTACTGCAGAAAAAACCCAAAAAAACAAAACAAAACAAACCCCTTGCAAATTTGTCACATTGAACAGCCATGATTTGCATTCCAAAGCAGTGGAGTCCAAAGAGAGAGAGAGAGAAGCTTTCAGTGGGATGTGAGTGCCCTCTGCTGTTTGTAGTGCATAACATGTAGACTGGTATTTTGATCCTTACTGTATAGATTGCTGTAATATTTCCTATAAGGAAACTGTGATGGGGTGGCCTGCCCCAATCATCAGCCCACCCCACCACCTGTCATGGCTCTTCAATGATTTTGGTAGGCCCAATAAAGATATACAAGGGCCTAAGGAGGGATAGAGCTAGAGAAGAAGCAGTACCTGGAATAAGCAGTGATTGGGAGAAAGATAGGCACTGTTTCTTTAAAGGCTTGGGACTAGGAGCCTGGTAGAGTGCATGGGGGCTGGCTCCTGTCTTCCCCAACCAGTTGGAGGATGAACTGGGAGAAAGGGGCCAGCATATAGGCTGCCTCCTCTCTCACAGAAGATGGCTGGTCTGCTGAGCCCTCCAGTTGGGAAGGCCAATTAGAGAGAGCATTTAGCTAAAGGAAGCTGGCAAAACCCTTGCAGCTGACTATTCCAAGGCAAGAGGCCTGTGACACAAACCTCAGCTCCAGGAAGAGGGCTCAGGAGGAGGGAGGAATCAGCTGCTCTAAAAGCAAGAGGCAGAGGGACTGCTCGCAGTGCAGCCTGGCTGCTGCAGGAAAGAGCCACCATCATAGCTGGCTAGAGAGAAGCTCTGACAAATCAGAGGTCTAGGCAAGGATAGCAAAGTCTAGAGATCTGGTGAAGACATTGATAAGTGGGTTGAGGGTAGGAGCAGCTCAGGGAAGTGGCAGAGGGATGAAGGAAACAGTCTTTGTCTGCCTAAAACAGAGTCACTGGGCTGGTACCCAGAGGAGAGGGCAGGCCTGGGTTCCCCTGCCTCTCCCCTGGACAAAGAGCGGGTGCATGAGTGTTAAGAAACCAAGAACAAGAAGTTCCAGATAAATGTTGGGAGATGGGCTTGAAGTCCGTTAGATTTTGAGTTTCCTATTTTTGGACCTGGAGGGGAATGGACTGAGTAGTGACAGAGAAAATGATAGATTACTGTGGAACCAGAATACCTAAAGGGGGTGCAAAACTTAAAATAAAAACCCTGCAACACCGCACCTTAGCATGTGAAGGCACTCTACAGGAACATTACTGTCTGTGCTAAACTTACCAAAATCAAAGTAAGCTGGCCATTTGCCTTGGATCCTGTGATGGCAATAATTTGCTCTTTCACCTGCCGAGTTCTGAATTTTTCAGTACTGGAGAATAAGAAGCAAGGAGACTGCTGCTCATTCTTGCTTTCCACTATACTTATAGCTTCTGAATCTTTCCGTTTTTGAGGCCACGTCACTGTAAAAGTGAAACACAAATGCATGCAAATCTTGCTAAATGTTCTTTTGCAACCCATTTAATCCTGTTTCTCTACAGATTTCATATATCTGTAGGAGTTCCTGATTTATGTTTGTGTAAATAAGAGGAGGACCCAGGGGGCCCAGGCAGGACCACCCCTCCACTCCAACCCCTGGATCCAAAACTGTTCAGGAAAGACCCCCCTCCACTCACAAACACACACTACAGGGGCAGTAGGACCCAGAGGTTGTCTATTCCCCATGTAGCCTTGAGGGAAAACTGCAGAGAGGAGCCAGCCAGTAGCGGCTGAAGCAGCCAAAGCAGGGACCTTTGGCCATTCACAGCACTTTCTACCATTTTAATTGGACTCCCCTGTGCTGACTGGCTGTTTGCTCCAAACCTCCCTTTCCCTCACAGTCACTTCACTCCACATCTGCCCTCTTCTCCCACTGCCCTGTGCCTACGCTCCCCTTTTCTGTCCTTTTAGCTGATCCTCCTCCTAAGTAAATTCATCCCACCAAAAAACAAAACAAAAAACATGGAGCTAACATGACATTTGCTGCCATCACTTTGTTAACACTCCTTGCCCCTTCCTGTGTCTGTCTGGTTTATTTAGTGTGTCAGCTCTTCGAGGCAGGAACCATGGACTGCTCTGTTAGAGTGCCTAGCGCGATGAGGTCCATCATGGCTGGCCCTTAGACGCTACTGTAATAAACATTATTATCAAAAACATACTGGGCAGGATTTTGCTGAGATGTAAAACTGGAGTAATTCAATTTATTTCAGTGGGGTTACTCTGGATTTACACTGGTGTGAAAGCACAATCTGGGCACATCTTTTGTATTTTCATTTCTGAGTGATTTCCATGTTAGTTCTGGCAAGAAATACCAATGGGGCTGAAAGAGGGCATGTGCAAGGTGCTGCTGTGTTTCGTGGTTAAAGCAGCTTATACTGTCTATGTGGTGTCTAGATGACTGTGGAGGTAATATTCACATATGATCTACTGGTGTTCTCCAGTGGCCCATCCTTAAGTCATTAGCTTCCTAAACAAATTCCTTTTGTGACGTAATTTTGGCCTGCTTCCCAAAAGAGACTTGTTTTTGAAAGCTTGAACAAAAACTGTTCAGCTGATTTTGGGTTAGCTGAGGATGATAAGAATACTTGTTTTGCTCTTTTTTGAAGTTTGCTGACTCTTTGTGATCAAAATATGACTAATCTTTGGAATATCAAAATTAGTATCTGAATGTCCTTCAATGTAAACCTCTAAGAGGTCACTGAGGATTTGATCCTGTATTCATTGAAGTCAATGGCAAAGCTCTCATTGATTTGAAAGGTGGAGGATCAACTATATCTCTTTAATATGTTTGACGATAATTAGTTATAAGTTATGAGCAAAAACCTCATATCATATGTTTGGTACATATATACATATATTTCCTTACTGATGAAGTTGTGCATCTGTAGGTGAAAATATAATAGGCTAAATTCAATTTAGCTAAATCCACACCAAGGCTAAATCCCTTGGTGTGGATCTATTGACATTAATAGGGCAGCATAAAGGCTGAAATTGACCCAATAATATTTTGCTCATATATTTCAGTTTTCATCCAGCACTTTACGAATATGGCTATTGCCCTCATTTTACAGCTGGGGAAACTGAGGCAAAGAGAACTGAAGTGACTTCCCAAATTCACACAGCAGTCACGTAGACCTGGGAACAGAACCTTGGACTGCAGATTCCAAGACACTTGCTTTGGAGAACTTTCAAAAGGCTTGCCCCTTTGCATGGGCTTGGGCTGGCCAGCTTTAGGGTGCTCAGGAAATAGGGAATATTCAGACCAGATTTTTGCCTTCCATTTTTCTTAAATAGGCTCTCTTTACTGTGCACACAAGTTGTCTAGGTGCTAATTTCTTACTTGGCCATGCAACTACTGGGATTTTCAGAACCTCAATATTGCCATACACTGCTGTCCCATTTATCCAGTGCAGGTTCCGTTATTTCTAAATTTCACTTCTTTGTCTTCTACAATCAATCAGGACACTACAATAATTTTCCCATGGGACACCAGGGTGGCTTAATAGGAG
Source organism: Lepidochelys kempii (assembly GCF_965140285.1). Classification (NCBI taxonomy): domain Eukaryota; kingdom Metazoa; phylum Chordata; order Testudines; family Cheloniidae; genus Lepidochelys; species Lepidochelys kempii. Next base: position 142,035,165 of record NC_136382.1, on the reverse strand, counting down.
TTCATAAAGACCTGAATAACACCTTAGTCTCTACAAAAGCAGCATTAAAAGGATGGGCATGGGAAATGAGTGTCACTTTGAATTTTAACTGTAGTATTGTTGTGCTTTCTGGCATGGTAGGGCAGCTGAGAGTGTCTTCTTGTGACCATGCAGCTGTGGTACTACAGGAACTCAGACTGAAACCAGGGATATAAAGTTTAAACCTCAGCTCTCTTTAGTAAATACATAACAAGATGGCTGCTAGACTCTGAGCATCCAGACCCTCAGTGTGCCTTGTATCTTGTAAGAGACCCTCATAATGGGATGCTCTTCAGTGATTACACACAACTAATCTTAAAGAGACAGTACCAGAATAGCTACAAGTATTGACAGTCTGTGCTATAATGTTGAAAAATGTGGAATGTCACCCAGATAAGGGGTTTCTGTTCCCGATGACCCAAAAATACATTCAAAGTGTGTATCCGAGGAGTAGCCGTATTAGTCTGGATTTGTAAAAGCGGCAAAGAGTCCTGTGGTACCTTATAGACTAACAGACGTATTGGAGCATAAGCTTTCGTGGGTGAATACCCACTTCATCGGAATAAAACTTTGACTAAAACCCTCATTGCACATGAATCGTTCTTTTGCAATTCACACATCAAAGCAACCCTCACTGCAGTGTGCCAGGCCCAGTGCCAGATGATATTCTTCATTTAATTTTTTAGAGATCTTGGAAAGGGGGTGCAGCTTTAGAACAGTCTGATGGCTCCATTCTCTTGCTTCAGGAAGGGAGATCCAGGCAGCCTGGCAACCATGGCACACATTCCAAAGAGGCCACAGGATTAGTTGGACAGCATCGGTGAGGATTCACTTGTCAGGTTTTCCCTAGAGCTATTCAAAGGTTTGCTTCCCCCCGCCACCAGGGCCTGCCATACAGCCACAGCAAGTTAAAGCAGTGGGAGTGGTTCATAAGGCTTTCCCAGTATACTGAGGGATTTGTGTGCATGAGAATTCTACTCACCCAGTATCCATCTAGATTCAGTATCTCCCTTGTTGATGAGTGCTAGCAGTCCTGGGTACTCCAGGATGAAGGATTCATGGCATGATCCTAAATATCTAGCCCCCACAACTATGTACACTATCTTTACATCACTCACTACCAAATTGGCATGTTCCTGTAGGCAGCAGTGATCTCCTCAAAAGCATATTCATTCCATCCAGAGAGCCCACTACCAATGAGAAGTGAGCAGAACCGACTATGGTGTTGTGTGTTCCTGTCCTTGGGGAAGCTTAGATGATCTATTACTCAAATCACAGCACTGAGGAAGTCCTCCAGGCACCCAGAGGCAGTGCGCTGGCTGATCCCTTTGCTGTATGTTCAGCAAACTCTCATCTGAAATGATGGGCTATCCTGGGAACCCCACTTGTCTTAACTCTGTTGCAGAGTCAAGTTTCTCTCATTGTAACAAGTCTTCCATCTAAACTGCTTAGGGGAGAAATCCGTCACATCTGGGGATGGCTGTACAGTGGTCTGTGTGCAGTGTCAGTGCAAAAGGTTATCAGAGCATTGCCTTCTCTGGCTGAGTTTCACCTGTCCTGGCCAATGAGATCTGAAGGCTTGTCTATACTGGTTTGTTTTGCCTTGGTATGGCTACATCAGTGCAACATTCCAGTACAGACACACACTTAGAAGTGTTGGACTTGTGTCTCACTACCTGGGAACTGGTCCCTTGTCTCTTACTGATGATTAAGACTAACCAGGGATGGTGTGTTAGGTCCATTACTAGCAAGGACTGATAACACGTCTCTTCAGAAGAACAGGGTACCAACTTCCCTTAAACAAGCGGTGACAGTCTCTGTCCCAAAAAGCATCTCGAGGTTAACAGTCTCATCAATTATTTCCTATTCTCTCACTTCTCAAATTTGGGAATATGGAGAAAGAGGTGTTGAGATAGCTCCAATTGCATCATATTGGATCCCTCGTTTGTTACAGCAATGGCACAAAATGGCTTTTTTCCAGTTTGGCTAGAGTGGAAACTGAAACCAGTTCATTCTGAAATGGGCTTCAGCACAGAAACTTACACTGGTGTGATTGCATGGATAGATTAATACATTGTGATTTACTTACCGCTGCGCTATGCTTGACAAATACGTGGAAGCCCCAGCAAGGGCACATTGTTTTGGGGCAGGTTTATGAAGAAAGACCTTCTTAGATTTGTAATTTATTAATTTTGTATTTATTTTTAGTTAGTGCAAAGTTACCAGCTGCTGATGAAATGGGCATTGTTTAAAAAGGTAAACATATAGAGGTGGGCCTGCACTGAAGACTTAGCCCTAGTCTACACTAGGATTTTAGGTCGAATTTAGCAGCATTAAATCGATGTAAACCTGCACCCGTCCACACGATGAAGCCCTTTATTTCGACTTAAAGGGCTCTTAAAATCGATTTTCTTACTCCACCCCTGACAAGTGGATTAGTGCTTAAATCGGCCTTGCCGGCTCGAATTTGGGGTACTGTGGACACAATTCGACGGTATTGGCCTCCGGGAGCTGTCCCAGAGTGCTCCATTGTGACCGCTCTGGACAGCACTCTCAACTCAGATGCACTGGCCAGGTAGAGAGGAAAAGAACCGCGAAGTTTTGAATCTCATTTCCTGTTTGGCCAGCGTGGCAAGCTGCAGGTGACCATGCAGAGCTCATCAGCAGAGGTGACCATGATGGAGTCCCAGAATCGCAAAAGAGCTCCAGCATGAACAGAATGGGAGGTACGGGATCTGATTGCTGTTTGGGGAGAGGAATCCGTGCTATCAGAACTCCGTTCCAGTTTTCGAAATGCCAAAACCTTTGTCAAAATCTCCCAGGGCATGAAGGACAGAGGCCATAACAGGGACCCGAAGCAGTGCCACGTGAAACTGAAGGAGCTGAGGCAAGCCTACCAGAAAACCAGAGAGGCGAACGGCCGCTCTGGGTGAGAGCCCCAAACATGCCACTTCTATGATGAGCTGCATGCCATTTTAGGGGGTTCAGCCACCACTACCCCTGCCATGTTGTTTGACTCCTTCAATGGAGATGGAGGCAATATGGAAGCAGGTTTTGGGGACGAAGAAGATGATGATGATGATGATGATGAGGTTGTAGATAGCTCACAGCAAGCAAGCGGAGAAACCGGTTTTCCCGACAGCCAGGAACTGTTTCTCACCCTGGACCTGGAGCCAGTACCCCCCGAACCCACCCAAGGCTGCCTCCTGGACCCAGCAGGCGGAGAAGGGACCTCTGGTGAGTGTACCTTTTAAAATACTATACATGGTTTAAAAGCAAGCATGTGAAAGGATTACTTTGCCCTGGCATTCGCGGCTCTCCTGGATGTACTCCCAAAGCCTTTGCAAAAGGTTTCTGGGGAGGGCAGCCTTATTGCATCCTTCATGGTAGGACACTTTACCACTCCAGGCCAGTAACACGTACTCGGGAATCATTGTAGAACAAAGCATTGCAGTGTATGTTTGCTGGCATTCAAACAACATCCGTTCTTTATCTCTCTGTGTTATCCTCAGAGTGAGATATAATTCATGGTCACCTGGTTGAAATAGAGTGCTTTTCTTCAGGGGACACTCAGCGGAGCCCATTCCTGCTGGGCTGTTTGCCTGTGGCTAAACAGAAATGTTCCCCGCTGTTAGCACAGGGAGGGGGGAAGGTTGAGGGGGTAGCCACGCGGTGGGGGGAGGCAAAATGCGACCTTGTAACGAAAGCACATGTGCTATGTATGTAATGTTAACAGCAAGGTTTACCCTGAAAGGCTGTAGCCACTGTTTTATAAAATGTGTCTTTTTAAATACCGCTGTCCCTTTTTTTTCTCCACCAGCTGCATGTGTTTCAATGATCACAGGATCTTCTCCTTCCCAGAGGCTAGTGAAGCTTAGAAAGAAAAAAAAACGCACTCGCGCTGACATGTTCTCCGAGCTCATGCTGTCCTCCCACACTGACAGAGCACAGACGAATGCGTGGAGGCAAATAATGTCAGAGTGCAGGAAAGCACAAAATGACCGGGAGGAGAGGTGGCGGGCTGAAGACAGGGCTGAAGCTCAAATGTGGCGGCAGCGTGATGAGAGGAGGCAGGATTCAATGCTGAGGCTGCTGCAGGACCAAACCAGTATGCTCTAGTGTATGGTTGAGCTGCAGCAAAGGCAGCTGGAGCACAGACTGCCACTACAGCCCCTGTGTAACCAACCGCCCTCCTCCCCAAGTTCCATAGCCTCCACACCCAGACGCCCAAGAACGCGGTGGGGGGGCCTCCGGCCAACCAGCCACTCCACCACAGAGGATTGCCCAAAAAAAAGAAGGCTGTCATTCAATAAATTTTAAAGTTGTAAACTTTTAAAGTGCTGTGCTTAAAGTGCTGTGTGGCATTTTCCTTCCCTCCTCCACCACCCCTCCTGGGCTACCTTGGTAGTCATCCCCCTATTTGTGTGATGAATGAATAAAGAATGCATGAATGTGAAGCAACAATGACTTTATTGCCTCTGCAAGCGGTGATTGAAGGGAGGAGGGGAGGGTGGTTAGCTTACAGGGAAGTAGAGTGAACCAAGGTGCGGGGGGTTTCATCAAGGAGAAACAAACAGAACTTTCACCCCGTAGCCTGGCCAGTCATGAAACTGGTTTTCAAAGCTTCTCTGATGCATACTGCGCCCTCCTGTGCTCTTCTAACCGCCCTGGTGTCTGGCTGCGCATAACCAGCAGCCAGGCGATTTGCCTCAACCTCCCACCCCGCCATAAACGTCTCCCCCTTACTCTCACAGATATTGTGGAGCACACAGCAAGCAGTAATAACAGTGGGAATATTGGTTTCGCTGAGGTCTAACCGAGTCAGTAAACTGCGCCAGCGCGCCTTTAAACGTCCAAATGCACATTCTACCACCCTTCTGCACTTGCTCAGCCTGTACTTGAACAGCTCCTGACTACTGTCCAGGCTGCCTGTGTACGGCTTCATGAGCCATGGCATTAAGGGGTAGGCTGGGTCCCCAAGGATACATATAGGCATTTCAACATCCCCAACAGTTATTTTCTGGTCTGGGAATAAAGTCCCTTTCTGCAGCTTTTGAAACACACCAGAGTTCCTGAAGATGCGAGCGTCATGTACCTTTCCCGGCCATCCCACGTTGATGTTGGTGAAACGTCCCTTGTGATCCACCAGAGCTTGCAGCACTATCGAAAAGTACCCCTTGCGGTTTATGTACTTGGCGGCTTGGTGCTCCGGTGCCAAGATAGGGATATGGGTTCCGTCTATGGCCCCACCACAGTTAGGGAATCCCATTGCAGCAAAGCCATCCACTATGACCTGCACATTTCCCAGGGTCACTACCCTTGCTATCAGCAGACCTTTGATTGCGGGGGCTACTTGCATCACAGCAGCCCCAACAGTAGATTTGCTCACTCCAAATTGATTCCCAACTAACCGGTAGCTGTCTGGCGTTGCAAGCTTCCACAGGGTTATCGCCACTCGCTTCTCAACTGTGAGGGCTGCTCTCATCTTGGTATTCATGCGCCTCAGGGCAGGGGAAAGCAAGTCACAAAGTTCCATGAAAGTGCCCTTACACATGCGAAAGTTTCGCAGCCACTGGGAATCGTCCCAGACCTGCAACACTATGCACTCCCACCAGTCTGTGCTTGTTTCCCCAGCCCAGAATCGGCATTCCACAGCATGAACCTGCCCCATTAGCACCATCATGCATGCATTGGCAGGGCCCATGCTTTCAGAGAAATCTGTGTCCATGTCCTGATCACTCACGTGACCGCGCTGACGTCGCCTCCTCGCCTGGTATCGCTTTGCCAGGTTCTGGTGCTGCATATACTGCTGGATAATGCGTGTGGTGTTTAATGTGCTCCTAATTGCCAAAGTGAGCTGAGCGGCCTCCATGGTATGGCATCCGCACAGAAAAAAGGCGCGGAATGATTGTCTGCTGTTGCTCTGACGGAGGGAGGGGCGACTGACGACACGGCTTACAGGGTTGGCTTCAGGGAGCTAAAATCAACAAAGGGGGTGTCTTTACATCAAGGAGTATTTCAGGCAGGACTTCACGGAGGATTCCAATAAGAAATGTTGCACCTAAGTTATTGTTCTTATTGGAACAAGGAGGTTAGCCTGGCCCCTGATTGATACATGGCTAGATTTACCTTGCTGCACCTTCTCTGTGAGTGACTGCAGTGTGACCTAGAGGAATGAGTCCCCTAGACAGGGGAGGAGGCAAATGAGTGCAAAACAAATCTGGTCTATTTCTTGTTTTGATCCACTCCATCTATCTTTTACATCTTTGGCTGGCAGCAGATGGTGCAGAAGGACTGCATGCCATTCACATCTCATGGCTGCTCGGCAGAAGATGGTACAGTATGACTGCTAGCCATCCTCATCTCTTGCCTGCCTGGCAGAAGATGGTACAATACGACTGCTAGCAATCCTCATCTCTTGCCTGCCCGGCAGAAGATGGTACAGTATGACTGCTAGCAATCCGTTTCGCCTGCCTGCTCACCATAAGACGGTTCAATAGGACTGACTGCAAGACTAAAGAGAATGACCTGGTCAAGTCACTCCAGATTTAGTCCCTGTGCCCATGTCTGCCCAGGTGCTCCCAGCTGACGTGGCCAGGAGCACCTCGGACACAACGAGGACGGCTACCAGTCATACTGCACTGTCTGCTGCCAGAAGGCAATGAGTTGCTGCTACTGTGTAGCAAAGCCGTACCGCGTCTGCCAGCACCCAGGAGACATAGGGTGACGGTTACCTGAGCGGGCTCCATGCTTGCCGTGGTATGGCGTCTGCACAGGTAACTCAGGAAAAAAGGCGCGAAACGATTGTCTGCCCTTGCTTTCACGGAGGGAGGGAGGGAGGGAACGGGGGCCTGACGATATGTACCCAGAACCACCCGCGACAATGTTTTAGCCCCATCAGGCATTGGGATCTCAACCCAGAATTCCAATGGGCAGCGGAGACTGCGGGAACTGTGGGATAGCTATCCACAGTGCAATGCGCCGGAAGTCGACTCTAGCCTCGGTACTGTGGAAGCACTCCGCCGAGTTAATGCACTTAAGCATTTTCCGTGGGGACACACACACTCGAATTTCTAAAAAACCAACTTCTATAAATTCGACCTTATTCCGTAGCGTAGACATACCCTCAGATCCAGATCCAGGTTTAAGGCAAGGTTTCCAGCTCAAACCTATCTCTATAATGGGCCAAATCAAAGCTCTGGGGGCCAGTGAAAAGCTAACTGCTTGTTTTGTGTCTGTACATTGGAGATATACATAGAAGAAAGCCTAGTGATTGCCTAGCTGAAAATTTGGCCCTGAACTCAAACACCCCCAAATCTGGGAAAGTTCTGATTTGGATCCAGTGTTTGTACCCCTGTGACTGAGAGTGTTCGGATCTCGGATGTTGGTTTTAACCATTATAGAAACATAATTTGATTCTGTTCACAACTACACTAGTTTTACACTGCTGTCACTCTATTGATGTAAATTCAGAGTAACTCCCCTGAAATCAGTGTACATGAGATCAGAATTTGACCTGTAAAGTTCAGCTACGTAATTTGGATTTGGTGTTTGGATGCCGGGTTTTGATTCAAGCCCAGCTCTATAAATAAATAGCATTTCACGGGAAAAGAAAGAAATTAGTTGCATCACATAAATCCTTTGAGGCATTAAAATGTATAACAAACCTATGGATTAAAAAAAGGTGATGGCAGCTTCAACTTCAAGAGTCATCACACCCTACACAGAAGCCTCATTCTCAGGATTGGTGCTAATAAGACCCGAGAAGCAGGTCTTATTTAAAATGTTAAAAAGCTCTTTTTGGGAGACTCAAGAGACATGACCACCTAGCTACGTGAATGGAGTTGCATATAAACAAGTGGAAATCCATCAGAGGACCAAAGAGAAAGTCAATTGCATCTTTAATAATTGGGACAAAGAACTAATTATAAAAATATGGGCAGCTAGTCTTTGGCTACCACAAATAAAATGACAAAAATCTTTCCAATTAGAGATGCTTGGTTTCTAAATCTCTTGCAGCCAACATAGAAAGTCTTCTTGCTCTCTTGCCTTTCCCAAAGTATATCATTATTCCAGCAAAAAACTATGCTAAGAGAATATTAATGCCTTGATCTTTTTCTATAGCCCATACAGTGCAATAAAAAGCACCATCTGATTATGCAATATTTTTCACTGAGGAGTGTTTGGAAGTTCTCTTGGGGCACTGAGGATTGACGTCTTTGGATGTTGTATTGCCGTCTGTGTGATTTGGATTGCTTTCTATGTTTCGGTGCAATCCTGATGGACATGACTGACCTCACCAGGTGGCGGTCAGTCCAGCAATCGTCAACTCTTCTCATGACACGGTTGATTTGGACATCTCTTAGATCCTGTGTTCTTACAATGACAATCTAGGAGGTGCCACTGATTTGAGCGAGGGTGTTTTGTACTTGTTGCTTTATCTAAAGATTGTGTTTGTGATCACAAGGTCATGCTCTGCACATTTGCTGAGTAGAAGGATGCCATTGGAATTGGTCGTGCCCACTTCTTCCCTCTATTCCATACGTTAGAATCTCAGCCAACTCTTGAGTTAAAGTCCCCTAAGAGGATTATCTTATCTGTTTTTGGACTCAATGACAAAATTTTATCAAGGTCAGCGTAGAAGGATTCTTTCTGTTCTTCAGCATCAAGAGTTGGTGCATATGCACTGATGATAGTGCCAAATGACTTATTGACCAATTGTATGTGGAAGGTCATAAGGCGCTTGTTGATGCTGATGGGGAGCTTAGTCAGGCAGTTGACTAGAAGGTTTCTGATCGCAAAGCCAACACAGTGTATTTGCCTGTTGCTTGCTGGTTTTCCTTTCCAGAAGAAAGTGTAACCACCGCCCTCTTCCCTCAAGTGGCCTTCATTTGTACGTCTTGTTTCACTGAGAGCAGCAATGTTGATGTTATACCTTGAGAGTTCTCAGGCAACAATTGCTGTTCTTCATTTGGGTCTTTCACTTTTTGATCCGTCTAGTAGAATACGGACATTCCAAGTTGCAAGAAACATTTTTGTTTTTTGACCGCATTGGGAGTGTTTCCTCTGGACATGGTTATCCAGTCAGGTCTAGTGGGATAGTCTATGTTTGGGGCACCTTTTCTATCCCCTTCCCTGTATGGGGCTAAAGGCTAAAAAGGCCTGTTCAGTCATGACCGCTGCTACCGAAAATGCCCCCCTATCCCAGTCCAAGGGCACATGACGACCATCTTACGGTCACCACCTGTGTGTGGGTCTTTTACAAGGGACTCCTGGTGATCACTTCACCTATCCCTATCGCCACTCGCCCATCGCCGCAGGACTTTTATGGGTAGGGGTGGGGGAAAAGTTCTTCCTGTGAAAGAAGCCTGCGCGCAAGTAGTTTAATGCGGGGGAGCTGATGTGCACCAGCAGCCACACAAATCTTGGCGGAAGAGGCACTTCTGTCCCATGGCAAGGAGGTCCAAGACGACTGGGGATTTCTCTTCCATTGCAGCCTTTGTCATCCTTCACAGCCATTGAGAGGTGATCCTGCTTCATCTGCCTATTCTGCCATTGAGGTCTTATACTGGGTTGTGCTGTGCTGGACTGCACTTTGTCTGGTACCTCGCCTTCAACCTTATTGCCATGGGTGACCCTACCAGGAGTACAGGATTCCAGACTGGCCATATGCACACCTGGAAATGACAAAACAAGTGTTGAAGAAGACTGGGAAGCCCTAAAACAGACCATCCATGAGGTTTGCAAGGAATCAATTGGCCTTGCTACCCACCGCCATCAGGATTGGTTTGACAACAACAACAACAACATTGAGATTACAGCCCTTTTGGACCAGAAGAGAAAAGCTTTCTGCGACTGGCAAAACCAACCACTATCCAGTCAGAAGCAGAGCTCTTTCCATCAGCTCAAAGGTGAAATTCAAAGGAGGATCGGAGAAATCAAAAACAAATGGTGGGAGGACAAAGCAAAAGAAATCCAAACATTCGCTGACAGACATGATATGCGGAGCTTTTTTTGAGAGACAAAGACGCTGTATGGACCAAGCTCATGTGGCCTTACATCTCTGATATCTGAAGATGGTAGTACCCTTCTTAAAGATAATGAATCCATCAAAGAGCACTGGAAGGAACACTACCAAAAGATTCTAAATCAAGCATTGACTGTGACTGACGACACCGTCGACTCCATCCCTCAGCACCCAATCGGGGAAACTCTTTCCAAACCTCCGACACCTGAGGAGGTCTGCAAAGCAATTAAACAAAAGAAGAACAATAAAGCACCAGGTCCTGATGGCATACCAGCTGACTGAAAGTGGGGGGAGAAACACTGACTAACAAGCTTCACTTGCTGATCCTCAAAATCTGGTGCACCGAAGAAATCCCTGCCGACTTACGTAATGCTAACATCTTTGCCATTTTCAAAAAGGGAGACAGCGCTGACTGTAGCAACTATTGAGGCATTGTCCTCCTCTCCATCACTGGGAAGATCCTTGCTAGATTCTTACTGAATCACCTGCTCCCTCTTGCAGAGGAAGTACTTCCAGAGTCCCAGTGCGGCTTCAGACTCTCATGAGGCACAACCGACATGATTTTCACACCCAGGCAGATCCAGGAAAAATGTCAAGAACACCACCAAGAGCTGTATATGGCCTTTATCGATCTGACCAAAGCCTTACACCCTTGTCAGCCGTGAGGCTCTGTGGAAAATCATGTCAAAGTTTGGCTGCCCAAGCAAATTTATTACCATTGTAAAACGCCTCCATGTCCAGATGACTGTCTCCATCTTGTGCAGTGCTCTTCCTCTGAGCCCTTTGTCATCTGAACTGGCGTAAAACAAGGTTGCATACTGGCACCCACCCTTTTCTCCATTTTCTTAGCAGCTATGAAAACATTAACCCAAGACCATCTACCATAGGGCATTGGCCTCCAATATCAGATTGACAGCAACCTCTTCAACCATTCTCATCTCTGAGCCAGAACTAAAGTAATATCGGCAACATAACTGAACTCCAGTATGCAGATGATTGTGCTGTAGTTGCACACTCAAAGGAGGATCTACAAACAGCCTTTAATTGCTTCTCTGAAGCTTACAAAAGCCTAGGGATAACTCTGAATCGGCAAAACAAAAGTTCTCCACCAGCCAGTCACTGGTCAATCATTAGATCCATCAAGGAAGATCTATATCAACAAAGAAGAACTGGAAAATGTAGAATACTTTGCCTACCTTGGCAGCCATCTCTCACAGAGAGCAGATATAGATGTCGAGATTTAGCACAGAATTCGCTGTGCCTTTGGCAGACTGTCTCGCTGGGTGTTCAGCAATCACAACATCAGAACACATACCAAACTGTTAGTTTACAAAGCCGCGGTAATCCCAACTCTCCTCTATGGCTGTGAGACTTGGGTGACCTACAGAAAACATCTGAAAAACCTGGAACTCCAGCACCAGCGCTTTCTTTGGAAGATCCTCAACATAAAGTGGGAGGATCATCGCACTAATGTCAGTGTCCTCACAGAGGCCAACATCTTCAGTGTTGAGGCCCTGACTATCCAGCACCAGCTGAGGTGGGGCAGGCACTGTGTGTGCATGCCTGATATACACTTACCAAAACAACTGCTGTACGCCCAACTCACCAGAGAAAGGAAATGAGGAGGCCAAAAGAAACGCTCTAAAGACACCCTCAAGATAAACATAGAGAGATGTGGCATTGACACCACCCACTGGGAGACAGCGGCCCAGGATAGGGATAACTGGCGAAGATAACTTGTCAGAGAGGGAACGTCCACTTTTGAGGAAAATCGCCTTTTTCTGGTCACAGAAAAATTCCAGAAAAGAAAGGAAAGAAATCTGTCACACAGCAATTGCAGCCCAATCCTGTCTTCCAACATCACCTGCAATGTCTGCCAATGAGCCTGTGGCTCAAGAATCGGACTTTTCAGTCACCAAAGGACCCATGAAAAATAAAACCTGTGAAAGAGATCCTCCTCGAGGGATCGCCAATGACACAATATTACACATAGTTTTATGAGGTGGGACTTCTGATGTCTTTGTACTTTTGATGTCTTAGGTAATATTTTTGTATAATGTTTGGTTATACTACTGTTCAGCGGTTGGTTATTGCTTTGATTTCATTTTGTTTTTTCCTTGTCATTGACTTCAGTGGAGTTACATTAACATGCTAATACAATACAGAACCAAGCCCACAAAGAAAATTTGAGTAATATTAAAAGGAAAAAACAAAAAGAACAGTTTATAGTTACATTAGTAAAGGGAAACATTAAGATTCAATGACTTACACACATATTCTGTGTCTTCCATTTCTGTGACAGACATGGCAATATCTGAGAAATATTACGGTATTAAGTTCATGTATCATTCTGGTATTGTATATAATTCTGTGGGGGAGAATGACCACAGCTCCTCCAGGAACTAAGAACAGTGAACCGTAATTAGACAAATTTACTCAGATTGTAGTAACACCTCCAGAGAAGCAACACCACCTGGCGAGGCTCACATATATTAGTTCAAACTGGATTCTCCAGAGACCAACAGACAAAGAAAGGACTTTTGGCTAAATAGCCTGAGTTTAAACTGACTCAGCGTCTTCTTTCTGAATCAACAAACAGACAGGACCTTCTGTTCAAGGGAAGGAGAGACTCTAGCCTACTGAGGCCCCATAAGACTGATGAGTGACCTCTGGTAAGCTTTCAGTGTGCACATAGGAACTTTTATTGTTTTAATATGTTTTCTCTGTAATGCTTTCACCTTAAGAATAAATGTGCTTTCTTATAAAGAGCTGTGCAGTAATTCAAAGCTGCTGCAATTATGTTGGTCATTACCTTTGAAGAGAAAGCAAAGTGCAGGTATTGGCCTACCTAGGCAATCTGGCTTGCTAGGGATATCACAGTGTAGGCATGAAACTGTGCAGCCTGGAAAAATCCCAGTCAGGAGGGAGAGAGACACAGATCTCTACCCAAGAGAGGTAACAGCTGAGGAGCCAGAAGCCTATAGTAGATGCTCTTAAGGGACTGCTGAGGAGGAATACAAATGTAGTTGCCCTTGTCTCTAATAAATGGACTCCAATCTTCAATATATTCACCCTTGTGACGGGGTGAACTGGCCCCGCACTGGGAATGAGAGGGTCAACCCTTCCCTGCTGGCAGAAGAAGCCACACCCCTGAAGCTCTGCTGGGCATGCTCCAACAGCGAGAGTCAAGTATAAAAGCCTGCAGAGCTGCTCAGTCAGGGCTGGTGGCTGAGGAAGGAGGACACCCAGGAGAGGCTCCAGCCCAGGAGCAGTGGCGACTCGTACAGCAGGGAGCCGAGGGGCCAGGAAGTGTGACCAGAGACTGGCAGCTGTGGGAACCCCAGGGGCTGAGGAACCTGAAGATCCTGATGCCACAGGGACTGCTACGGTTGGAGAACTGGTAGGAAGTGACCCAGGAAAGGGAAGGGAGTGGTATCTCCCACCACTCTGAGGGCAGCGTGTTGCGGTAGGATTCCCTGCTGACCCGGGGCGGATCACGCCATCAGTGACAGGGCCCTGGGTTAGAGCCTGGTGAAGGTGGATGGGCCCGGGCTCCCCTACCGGGGGTCTCTAACTCCCCCCCCCACCCCACCCCTTTGTGACGACATAGTTAACCGACCTCTCTCTTATCTCAAAGGAGATAGATGAAGTCCAGCTGCTGGGCCGCACTATCCTACGAGGGGAAGAGGACTTAGAGGGACTCTGGCCCTCAGGCCACACCGCTTTAGGAGTGCACTGTAGAGACTCCAGCCGTGAGGCCACACTATCCCACCAAAAGAAGAGAGTTTCGGGAGACTCTGACCATTGGGCCACGCTGCTTTAGGAGCACGTTGTAGGGACTCCAGCTGCTAGGTCACCCTATCCCACCAGGGGAAGATGATTTAGAGGGGCTCTGGCCATTGGGCCATACAGCCTTGACTACCAGGGAGATTGTAGAACCGGCATAGAAGCCAGGAGGCGGGGTTAACTCCTCCCCCCTCCCCCCCCCCCCGCCAAAATCAAAGGAGTTGACTAGGTACAAAACCCGCCACAGCCCTATACATCATTTCTAATGATGGTAAGTCCCTTCATGAACAAAGCCCAATATTTATCTCCAACAGATCCTTCCCTCCACAAAAAGGATGCATCTACACTTATAATATTTCTAAACATTCCTGTGCACCAGCACCACTGGACTGGTGCTACCAGTCCTGGAAGTGGTAGTGTAGACAGGACATAGGCATTTTTAACCTATGGGCTCTCTCTAAACTGATTGTACTACAGCTTCCACTATTGATAGTACAAGTGGAGCTGTTTAAATGTACAGTTAAACACTTGCACATTTTCCTAGTGTAAATGACAAAAAGCTGTGTCTTTAGTCCAAAGGAGAATATGGTTCCCTGTCTTCCTAGTTCAGTCACTTTGCCTGAGGGGAATTATGCAGGTGTCTTAACCCCCTCTGTCCCTACTGCACTTAAGAATCTCAGACAAGAAAGCTTATCAAAGGAAACCATTTGTCTTCAAGCGTGGTCATTGATTGCAAACCATTTGTCCTTACTCCTTCCCCAGAGACAATGGCCTCTTAAATGTTGAGTTTTCCACATACCTAAATCAATTTGTTTTTCCAACTGGGACGGTCGCTTTGGTTTAATTTTGTTTGGGATGGAAGATTCCCTTGCATCTCCAATATAAAATGTTTCATAGATTTTTATAGAAACTACTTTCTCAATTTTTGCCACATAACACTGCCTACTTTCATAAATCTTTATGTTCTCCTCAGTAAAAATCGATGCCTAATTATTAATATATATTGATACGTGTTTCATGAGTAATAAAGGATTTAGTGTGTGCACATACATATACACAGAGTACGGCAGCATGGAGTAATTTAGTCATTTTATGCCATGGGATGCATTATAATGTTCATAAATTCAAATACTAAAAGTTGAGACAATCCCATTTTCCTCTATCCCAGATACAATGAACAACTCTACAACTAAAGATGAATTAGAAGAATGAAAAAAAAACCCAACTGTGAGCACCTGTGACTATGTAATATTATCAGACACACATGGAGTAACTAGAGACCAACAATATGTTGGGGTAGCAAGTGTGAGCACCACATTGTGTGTGAGTAAATGGCCTCACTCCAAAAATGAGACTTTTTTTTATCATCCTAAAAATCCTAGTTTCTTTTATAGGGGTGTGGGGAAACCATCTCTTTTCCATTGTTCTGAGTTTTGTGGAGTCATAATGGATCCCAATATAACACATGTGTGGTATCGCAATGGAGCTGATGGAATTAAAGAAGCCTGTTAGCATTTAACCTGAAGTGCCATTTTGAGAAATACTGAGAGTTCTTCTTGAACTAATGGGTCCTAGCATAATTCTAACACTTTTACCAAGGCATCATTGAAACACACTGGTGTCTTTCAAGGGCAAAGCACACCATTTAAAGATTTACTTTTTTAAAAGCCACTCCTTACTATCTAAAAACAAATGAATCCTGGTTCTTAGGACCTGCAGCTTCCTGTAGAATTACCCATTCTTGGTAATCTTCTTAAAAAAGGAGAAGGTAGAGAGCAGAAGAGATCCAACATATTTCTAATCACACTGGTTGTACGGATAGGAGGAATATAGGCCAGAAGGTATAGAAGGTGGAAAACTGGCAAATGGAAGTGAGTTAATGGCTTCCATGCTGTGGACTAGATTAAAGCTTCTTATGTATACCTAATGGTAGGAGTTAGGTGCACATAAATAAGAAGCGCAGAGTGGGTGTGGAAGGGTACAAGCAGAGGACAGAGCAGTGTAAATAAGCCCCATGAAAACCCAAATAAAGAAATGTTTAAGTTGTCCTTGTTAGTGTTGCACTCTTTCTTGCAGCTGGAGTAACTAATGTTAGTAGGGACTTGACAACAGAACAGACATATCAGGCATTAGGCTATAATAATCCTATAAATGCATCAGATGAAACACAATGTGAGAGGCTAAAGAATTTACTACTCTACGCACCACCACATCTATAGCATACTAATTCTAGTCAAGGCTTGAATATCTGACAAAGAAATGCATTTACAGTGCACTAGGACTGCGGGATCTCTTTCCACTACATCTTTAAGATTTTAAAAACTGCAGGACATGTTCTGTGAGCACAGCAGACCTGAGAGCACCAGTTTCATTTAAAACCATTTTGTCAGCATCTGATTCAGATATATATTTTTTTCACTAAGGTTAAGGCTGAATGTGAATCTTACAGTGAGCAGATTACTGAAAATGTTAATGCCCCATTTCTCTTTTTGATATACATCTATTGCATGCCAGTTACATTATTTACAGAGAAAATTCAGTGGGCTAGTGACAGGCTTATCTATCTTACATTTCCTTCTTATCTTTATAGGACTTGCTTTAGTTTCTTATTGCTCTGAGAGCCACAATATTATGCCTGCTTCTTCCTCTGTTAGCTTGGATGTGCTGGCTGGCAGGTTGGGGATACAGACCCCTGCCTGCCCACTCCTCACCTCCCAGCATAGGAGAAGGTGTAGAAGCCTGTCAGCTGCTCTCTCCATTCTTCCCTGCCCACCCACCTCCACCCCTGCACAGGTGCTGGTTATGTGAGTACAGCGGAGTACAGCAGGATTCACCA
The DNA here is from genome assembly GCF_965140285.1 of Lepidochelys kempii. NCBI lineage: Eukaryota > Metazoa > Chordata > Testudines > Cheloniidae > Lepidochelys > Lepidochelys kempii. The sequence continues at coordinate 142,018,498 of NC_136382.1, read as the reverse complement.
TTGAGTCCCAAATTACCACCCCTATTTTTGCTTTGGCCAGTTGAGAGGTGCTAAACTTGAAAGAGCAGGTCAGAGGGGCATGGAAGTGGGAAGGTGAGGACAGTTAATTCTGTGGCATGCCTCCCTCTTCAGAGGACCCACACCCCCGGAAGCCTCTCATTTGCAGCATTATGAAAGTTTGGGTGTGTTCCATCAAGTTTAGCCCCACCCATGGAAGGAGTGAAGCCATGAAGCAGCTGCACTCCACAACATGATCCCATCCACAGCGATTTTGATCTAGTCCCTTTCCAGAATATAACTATGCTTTCAAACACTCTACAGCAGAGGGAAAACAATCAAATACATTGGCAGCTATCAGTGCTAGCGTAATTTCAGTGGATGTCAGGCAGCAATTAATAGGTTACTATTTCCACACATTGGAAAGCTTTTGCATAAAATAGAGCAGAATGAGTAACCCAATGTTACCAAGTTTGGCAGAACATCGTTCTTTAACTCTTTAGAGAGGACTTGGCGACACACAGAAGTTGCATCAGTTTAAGTCGATTTGAAAACAGAATCAGTACAACCCCCTGTGCAGATGGTTACATCAGTTTACAGCTGGTTTATATGGTTTCATCTTGCACCTGTAAATTAAACTGATATGGTGCAAGCTAAACAGAGGCCTGGACTTCACTTAAAATTTAGGTCGACAATACTACGGCACTCAGGGGTAGGAAAAATCCATACCCCTGAGCACCAAAGCTATTCTGATCTAGCTCACAGACTAGGTGCAGCTAAGTCAATGGAAGAATACTTGGGGAGGTGATGTTCTTATGGCACTGGGGGAAAAACCCTGTTCTGTCGCTGTAAGCTGCATTTACATTAGGAGGTTATGCTGACGTAGCAATTCAATTTGACATGCAAGCCATTTTCCCCCTAGCACACCTGTAATACAACTGATGTCTACACACAAGAGTTCTAATAGTTCATAGACTTTACAGCCATCATTTATTGGTGTGCTCAAATTACATCCAAGGTTCCCATTGGGGGAAAGCCCACTGCAGTCACTTGCACCCCATTGATCCTTTGTCAATTCTTGGTGGCTCTTACTTTAGGGGGAGCCAATCATCACACGCTGCCACTCAGCCTCTAGCATCCCTCCCCCTTTCGGGGGTTGAGGTGAGAGGAGACATTGTTCCCCACAGCAGCTCCTCCATCAAGCACATTGGTGCAGTGGTTCCCGCCCCAGGTAGCGTCCCACTTCCTGGTTCTCATTTGTCCCCAGGGGTTTAGACACAATGCTCCCATCTCATAAGGGGATGCCCTTGGGATGCTCGCTATGTTACCTTTTTGATTTGTAAATCAGCAAGTCCTGCACTGGGCACCTGACATAAGGAAGCGCTAGCATCCGCTTGGCTGCCTTCACCCCACACAGGCTATCTAAGAGTTTGGCCAACTTAATACAAAGATCATCCAGGAACAAATCGGCCACCAAATCCTGTGGGTCAGCATCTCTGACCGTACTATCCCCACACCAGGAAACATGTCCACCAACAGTCTAATATCCTGCTTAGCCTTCCAAATCAGTTCGCGCCTGGACCATGTTCCAGCTTGTTCTCCCCTAGGTGGATAATAATGATGTCTGGTGTTTCAACTAACAAGGCCTCCATCAGGCAGCCACACATGTGACTTATAGGCCCTGGATTGTGAGTGTTCTATAGCCTGGATCTCTCATGTACCCAGGCCCAAATGGGTAGCTCCTGTTGCGGACTGTATATGGAACAAGTGGCAAACCCAAGAATGACATTCCTCTCCTAACCGAATTCCAATTTGTGGGAGTGTTTAGGAAGGAATGGTCCCTGTGCAGGAACAGGGGACCCTCACCGAGTGGCTGTTGAGTCACTTGATTGTCCCACCAAAACCTGACGCTCTTGTCATGTGAACTCCCCAGCCCAGATGGGGACCACCACCAGAATGGGGAAGAACTCCAGGAATATGATGTCCTTCAAAACTCCAGACTCCTTCCTCTCCCAGGCCACTCATGGGCACACCAATGACTCCTGAAATACAAATCAAAACTTATCCCACTCACTACGTCCAAGTGGACTTGCAGGTCAGTCTCTAGCATGTAAACATCCCTCCACCCTGTCATAGTGAATGACAAAATGGTGCCTAGTCACCAGGTCTTCCTTCATCTCTTTCATGCCTCGCCACTTTGTACTGGATCCTGAAACTCTGAACAAAACCCTCCCATGAATATATGAGATCCTCCTTCTTAGGGTAGTTCCTTTAAAGGGCGGCTAAACCACCCAAGTTAATTGGCGACATTGCCTTTTTCAGCCATGTTGGCCCTGTCCCTATTCCTCCCAGTCTTGGACTGTCGCCCAAGACTCCTGAGGAAGGTGTGCTTAAAACACAGTCAGACTGAAGACACGTGCCTGCCTCCATGTCTGCATTCATGAAAACACTTCTCTGTCTCATTGCATTCCCAGCACAAAAGCCTCAGCTGGTCAGGCATTGGTGCCTTGAGCCTACTCCCCCCTTTCACAATCTCACCCCAGCGTATGGCTGTTAACAGTATGAGAGCCTGTTAAAGGCCCCCCTCCCACTCCAAGCTATGCATTCCAGACATAGTTCTTGATCAATTTTGTCCCAGCACAGGCAGGGGGACAGGTCTGCCCTCATTCTAAAGTGCTCATCATACAAGAAACATGAGGTGGGCATTTTATACACCCTACCTATAATAGCTAAAGACTTCTGCATGGGCCCATACGTTGTTGGGTATAGCTGTCCCATCACCCTCCTGTAGGTGATGCAGGCCAAAAGCCAGTTGTCCCAAATCCTCTCTACTTTGGGGCACCTTGTCCTATCTGTTCTCCTCCTCTCAGCCTTAGTCCCCTCTTCCAGTATAAGTTCCCTGAACAGCAGGTAAAATATGTCCATATACTCCACCCGTCATAGGTTCCCATGTGTTAACTGGGGAAGATGGGCCCCCCAACCAAGCAGAAGCAGCTACATACAAGATCGCATTCAGACCAACATAGCAGACCTGCTGGGTTGCTGCAATAAAGGCTATGCAGTGGGGATGGGAGCTGAGGCTGTGAGGCCAGCAGCTGTGACACCAAAATCTGAATGGCCACTGGCTGAGCAACTGGTGGTTGGAGGGCCAGCAGCTGCAGGGACCCTGTGCATTGGGGACCCCCATACCCTATTCCTGCAGACACGATGTGTTCCATGACCCCCCCTGTGTTCCCCCATAGGTCTGATCCTGAAGCCACCCGGAGCCCCACTCATCACTCCCATCAGAGAGCCCGAGACCATGCGGCCTCACTAGGGGGAGTGTGTTGAACTCCAAACACACCCACTGAGCTGGTCATACCTCCAGGGCCTGTCTCCTACTTTCCCAGTGGTCCCTGACTGTGAACTTACCCTGCTGCAGGGACCGGGGTGTCTCATGTTGCTCTTGACCATTGGCTCAGAGCCCTGAAAAACAATCAGAAATGGACTGTATCATCTCCATGAGTTGCCCTATCCCTGGCTATTTAGGACACAGTTCCCTTCATGGCCTCTTGCTCTTTTCTTTCTCCTTCCTGACCATTCTAGTTACCTCTTGGTCTGGGATAGGCAACACATGGCCCCCTGCATTAAGCAGCTGCAATGGGTCTGTTAGCCAGTCCTGCTGCCCCACTGGGTCTTGGTCCTAGCCCTGCAGCCAGCAGGCCATATGCCTTGCATTATCAAGCAGGTTTTGGTCACTGCCAAACTGTTGCCTATGACCCATGTGCTCTGTGTGCTTTGGTCCTCGTTGACTGCTGGCAATCAGCAATCGGGAAGTGGCCCAGAGCGGAGGGCTCCTATTATAGCTCCAAATTTCATAGCAAATCCTGCAATATCTTGTGACTTCAAATCCTGTGCCAAATCCCACAAGACCTCAAGTGGAATCTGGGCCTTACAGGCCTTTATGCCCTCACCGTCACAGGAGACACCAAAACTCAACCTTCACTAGGCTTGGGGCCCTCAAGCAGACTTGCTTCAAGAAAAACTAACCACTGTGTGGTTCTCTACCGTGCATGTCTCCACCTATGCAGCATCCGTGTGGACAGAGACCACTGGTAAAACCATCAAAAATGGTGTAAGCAGCCCTCTCACTACCCTCCCATGGTATAACAGTCACTTCTTAGGTAGCCTTTTGCTCTATTCCCTGTACTCTGCTGCACAGGGGTTAAGCTGGCCAGAAGCCATTTACCTGTACAAATCATGCTGGACACGTGTGGCGCTCAGCTGCAAGCTATTTCCAAAGCAAACAACTTCTACTTCTCAGTGTGATCACCAGAACATGTCAGATAGAGGTCAGTATACAACAAGTAGAACACCAGCTGACTTCAGGTTGCTGAGTGGGCTCTGGTATCTTGCTTGACAGCAGAGGAAGTCCAGGCTGCATTTGATCATTTATACTGGATAGCTGGATAAAATGGACATCATCAGGAATGGCAAGAAGTTAAGGGACTGAAGATCCTTTGTATTAAGATCTGGAGCCAAAAAAATCAGTCCAGTTCAGTGTGGACAATGTACTCCTTTTATAAAGAGCTAGACTGAATTGTGGGACTCACCCCTACAACTTGTCTGAGGTGCCTGTTGGCAGCTTGAAGGCACCTTGGTGCATTAATGAGAGACAAGGAATATGCAAAGGACAACACTATTTCTGTGAACTGGAGGAGCTAACAAGAGAAGCTAGACCAGGAGATAGCAGACATGTTGCCTAGACCTACAGGTTTCTTTGGAGTGGACCCAGGATCCAGAAATGGTTGTCAAGCTGGAGGAATCAGTGGACAAGGGCCCTTTTCAGGACGTATGCAGCTTTTCATTTTAAAATGTGCCAATGGTGGTTTCTTTTGCACGGTCAGCGGAAAAACAATATAAAATCTTGAAGGTGACCTCTTCGCTATTAAGGTAGAATAACATTACACGTGTGGGCTGTGTATCATTCACATGTGCCCATTTCTGGATACAGGAGAGTGTGAAATTGCAGTTAAGGTTTTGCGTTAGAGCAACATTTCTCAAACTGGGGTCTGCGAACCTCTAGGGGTCCGTGAGGTTACTCCAGGGAGTCCGCGAGCCCTGCTGATCAACTCCTCCCCCTCCCTCCCAGCACCTCCCTGACGCTGGGGAACAGCTGTTCAGTGACGTGCAGGAGGCTCTGGGATGGAGGGGAAGGAGCAGGGACGGGGCACGCTCGGGCTCCCTACCTGCTCTGGCTCTGCATGGCTCCTGGAAAAAGCTGCCAGGTCCCTGCAGCCCCTAAGCACTTGGGTGGCCAGGGAGGCTCCACGCACTGCCTCTGCCTGAGTGCCGGTTCCGCGGCTCCCATTGGCTGCGGTTCCCTTAAGTGTCATTCAATTAAGTTTTTGTTTGAGTCAGTTAATGATTCTACTTTCCTCTAGGTAGCTGTGGCAGTACAGAAAGTTATAGGCAGCCCTGAGTGAAACAGGCTCAGTGCAGCAGCAGTAGCTAGAAGATGGACAGCAGCATGGTATTTCTTTAAATTCACACAGTTATGCTGTGTAGATATCATTATTCCTGCTATTCAGATAATCTAATGAATTGCCCAACAGTGGTACAACTCACAGGCGTTTATAAACAAGTACTTTTTTACTCCATCTGCTTTCTTTTAAAAAATGCCTTGCAAACAGAGTCATAATCTTTCCTTGTTTAAACAAAAGTTTGAGCTCTGTGCTATTTATCAGCATTACACAAGATGCGCCAGACGCCCAATGCACAAGATGGTTCAGATTTGGTTCATAGCGCAGCTTGAGCAAAATGCACTTGGTGGTCTCAGCTCAATGCACATGAGCACTAGACAAACACTAAATACTGCAGTTAAAGAAAGAACAGAAAGAGTGTCCCCACGTTGCCCTTTTTATTGTCCCTGCAACTAATTTGTAATTTACCCATTGGCAACGAAAAGTTAAAATTTGAGTAGTGATGAATGCATTGCTTTTAGAGTCATAGAGTTGAAGGCTAGAAGCAACCACTCGATCATTCAGTCTGACCTCCGATGTGTCACAGGCCTCCAACCCCACCCAGACCCGCACACTAAACCCAACAACCAAAATTGGACCAAAGAATTACTGCCCACCGGAGACTAGACTGTTATGCACCACAGAGAGAGAATAGAGGGACCGAGGTGCACCAGTGCCTGAGACCCCCACAGTGGCAGGGAGATCCTTAAGTGAGATGTAGCCAGATAATCCTGGTAAGTGACCCACACCCACATGCTGCATAGGAAGGTGAACCCCCTTCCCCCTCCAAAATCACAAACAATCTGACCTGGGGGAAAATTCCGTCCCAACCCCACATACTGCTCTGAGCATGGGAGCAAGAACCAGCCAGCCAAACACCTGGGAGAGAGAATGCTCGTTGCCACCTCAGAGCCCTGTCCCGCCCTGTCCAGAGGCCCATCTGTTGCCGCGGCCACCCCTGATGCTTCAGAGGAAGGAGACAAATAAAAAAACCCCACCAGAATACACTGTAGGCAGGGGATGGGGGAGGGAATCCCTTCCCGACCTCTGCAGGTGGCAGGATGAAGCCTTAAAGCATGATCTTTTAGGAACGTAAGACATAATACAGAAGTGAACCCCACGGCTACCAACACAAGCAGTCCCTTCAGACAATCACACTCATGCATTTGTCCAGCTCTCTTCAAACTAACTAAATTGCTTGTCCCCACAAACTCTTATTGGGAAGCTGTTCCAGAAACCTCACCCCTCTGAGGGTTTTTCTAGCTTTCAGACAGAGTTTGATCATGGCCAGTTTATATCCTTTTCTTCTTATGCCAATGTTGTCCTTTAGCTTAAATAGCTTTTCACCCTTTCTGGTGTTTACTCTCTATAAACACATCAGAGAGTTAATCACATCCCTTTTCAGCCTTCTTTTTATGCGGCTGAACAAGCCAAGCTCTTCCAGTCTCATCTCAAGATGGGCTCTCCATTCCCCTGATCATCCTAGTAGCTCTTCTTTGCATCTGTTCCCATTTGAATTCATCCTTCTTAAACATGGGTGAGCAGAACTGTACACAGTATTTCAGATGAGGTTTTACCAGTGCCTGGTACAATGGCATTAATACTGCTCTCTCTCTCTACTGGAAATGCCTCACCTGATACATCCTAGGATCACATTTGCCTTTTTCACAGTTGTATCACACTGATTTAAAAATGGTCAGTGATATAGAATCCACTATGATCCTTGGTAAATTGTTCCAATGTTTAATTACTCTCACCATTAAAAATGTACAACTTATTTCCTGTCTGAATTTGTCTAGCTTCAACTTCCACTCATTGGATCATGTCCTGCCTTTCTCTGCTAGATTGAAGAGCCCATTATTAAATATTTGTTCCCTATGTAGATACTTACAGACTTTAATCAAGTCACCCCTTAGCCTTCTCTTTGTTAAGCTAAATAGTTTGAGCTCTTTGAATCTATCACTATAAGGCATGTTTTCCAATTCTTTAATCATTCTCGGGGCTCTTCTCTGAACCCTCTCCAATTTATCAACATCCTTCTTGAATTGTGAGCACCAGAACTGGACACAGTATTCCAGCAGCAACCAGTGCCAAATACACAGGCAAAATAAACTCTACTCTGCTCCTTCTCAAAATTCCCATTTATGCATCCCAGGATCACATTTGCTCTTTTTGGCTACAGCATCACACTGGGAGCTCATGTTCAGCTGATGATCTACCACGACCCCCAAATCTTTTTCAGAGTCACTGCTTCCTGGGAGAAAGTCCTCCATCCTGTAAGCATGGTCTACATACTTTGTTCCAATATATATACACATTTACATTTAGCTGTGTTAAAATGCAAGTGTGTTGCTTGTGCTCAGTTTACCAAATGATCCAGATCAATCCGTATCAGTCAGAGGCAGATTATGGGTTTGTGGGGCCCTGGGCCAGAGCAAGTGGGGGCACCCGCCTTCAGTCCTTCTTGCCCTCCCCCCACCCCCTGTGCTCCTGCTGGGGAAAAGGGGTCAGGGCATGAGGGCTTGCCCACCTCCCCCCCCTCGTCCGGCACTCCTGCTGGGGAGCTGGGTGCGGGGGCACCCATTTTTCCAGGGGGACCTGCAGTTGGCCAGGGCCTCTAGGCAGGGCTGCTGCCACTCTTTGGCTCCTCAACTTGGAAAGCATTGGCACCGCCAGCAGGGGCACAAAATGAAGGGTGGCAATTTCATACCATGCCACCCTTCCCTTCATTCTGCCCTGCTGCTGGAGGCAGCGCTGCCTTCCAAGCTGGGTGCCCGGTCAGTGGCCACCACTTCCCCAGCTACCCATCTTGGAAAGCAGAGCTCCCACGAGCAGGGGCACGGAGGGAAGGGTGGCGATACCATACCGTGCCACCCTTTCTTCTGGGCTGCTGCTGGCGGCGCGGTCATCTGAACTGGGCGCCCGGCCAGAGGCTGCTACTCTCCAGCCGCCCAGCTTGGAAGACAGAGTCACCGCCAGCTGTGGCGCAGAAAGAAGTGTGGCAATAGCCACCCTTCCTTCTAGGCTGCGGTGGGGGTCACACTGCTGTCCGAGCTGGCTGCCTGCCCAGTGGCCACCACTCTCCTGCTGCTTTGAAGGTAAGGAAAAATCAGAGACATTTTTTCATATTTCCAAAATCTGCCCGGGGGGAGATTGGAGGAGCAAAAAAGAGGTCAAGTCTGGGAAAACCCAGACATATGGTGACCCTACTTGCAACCCCCTACACTAGCCTTGCAACCCCCTCTTGAGTTGGGACCCCCAGTTTGAGAAAGGCTGCACTAGGGGATTCCCCAACAACCCTGAGGTCCAACACGGCCAATAATTTCTGGTGGACAGTTTCCCACAACTTCTGCCGAATAAGTTCTAGATTTTCAGTGACCTTTTCCTCAGGGTTGGTGTCCACTTAATGGTAGACTGGGTGGGATTTGTTCTAGAAATGCTAAGAACACCAAGCGGGGGTCTTCGATTAACCATTGCATTTGCTGTTTCTGTTTGGGCCAGAATAAAGGATTAAGGTCACTTGTGGGCCGAGTCAGGTTCTGGTGAAAAAGGCATTATGAGGAGGCCTTCTTGGTCCTTTCAAGCCTTCTGTAGGTTCATGTGGTACACCCTTTCTCTCTTTTCTCTTCCCTGGAGGGTGGATTTAATAATCAACTGCCCTTGCCCTTTTTACACCTTGAATGATCCTTGCCACTTGGCACAGTTTTGAGGTTGGCACCAACAACAAACCCTACCACTGGGCTTAAATTTTCACATCCTGGTCCCATTATTTTAGGTCCATTCCTGGTTCTACTGAGATTTCAATAGCTCTCGAGAGAGAGAGCGCGCGCGCCCCAGAGTCTCCAAGTTTTCCTTCAAACAGAACACGTATTGTACCATGTTGGTTGTTCCTGGGTCTGGCTCCTCCCATGTCTTGTGGGGGAGAGCTAGGATCCTGTGGGGCTGCCTCCCATGTAGTAGCTCAACTGGGAATAATAGGAGGCATGGGATCAACCAGGCTCAGTGATGGGGATCTGAGGCCTTGGCCCTCCAGCCAGTTCACCAATTGAGTTCGGATTAACATAGTCCAACAAAAAGTATACAGTCCAACGTCCCCACAAAAGAAAGGGTCTTCAACTCACCTTTCATTGCCTGTGAGTGGCACACCTCTGGCTCAGGGTTTATAATGTCTTTATTCCCTCCTCCTCTCCAATGGAGGAAAAGGGGGGGGTCTATGTCCCCTCCATGAAATGGGTGGTTAGTAAGGGAGCCCAGGCCCGCCCTCTCTACCGGGTTTATGGTCAAATGCCTCACCCATAATCCTCTAGAAGTTAGATCAAAGGGTTCTGTAGTCTTAGGGAAAGGCTAACCCCTCCTCTCAGGCCTGGGGTAGCAGCTGCTAGCAGAATCTCTCCTGCAGCCTGGACTCCTGCTGCACCTTTAGTCAGGATCTCCCCAGGTAAGTCTCTTGTTCTCTGCTGTCTCTTCCCCTTCCGAGCTGTCTGGTTCTGTGAGGTGCTGCGTCAGTACAAAGGTACCTCCCCTAGCAAAACAGGGGGAGGATGTGACTCTGGCTCATTCAGCTCGGGGGGCTTCAGTCCACTCCTGGTATCTAGTAATCTGGACATCCTCTCTGTTCTGTCGGGGGGGGGGGGGGTTGATAGGGGAACCCAGGCCTGCCCCTCCATGGTTCCAGCTCAGGGCCCTGAAACTAGACAAGGAGAGTCAGAGAGTTTGCTGACACTGATACTGACAGTGCCCTGAGCTCCTTCCTACCTTCCCTCAGGCCTCTGTAGGCTCTTCAGTCTGTTGGCCTGTTTACCTCTTTCTGGGGTGTTGTTCCCAGGTAGCTCTCTAGCAGGCTGCTGACTGGCATTCCTGTCTCCTGCCTGCTCACTCCTCTTTAGCCACCCCACAGGTCTGCTTCCCAGCCCTTTTATCCTCCCAGCTGCTGTTAGCCTGCCAATCAGCAGCAGCTGGCAGTGCCCGTATTAACCCTTTGGTTGCTGGGCTAGTGTGGGAGTACATACAACCCACAACAGGCCCCCTTTGAAACTCCTCCTCCTCCTCAGCTTGATCAGGTTCTGCAGGTGTGGTGGGGCAGGATCACCATAGCCCAGGACTGCTCTCTAACACCTCCTGGCCTGGTGTGGGGTTATACACCCCATCAGAGGCATGCTAAAAGGTGCAGCCCCTGCAGAGCCTCGGGCACCCAGTGAAAGGATCAGATGCTTTGGAGCTGGCACATCACCTTGGCCGTGATGTCCTCCTGTCTCAAGAGGACACAAGATTTTCTGATAGCATTTGGCTCTAATGCCTGTGGATGCCTTTCCAAAAGACGTGCTCTGGCTCAGCCACATGGATGGGTTTGATGGAGGAACCACTTCGTGACATTCTATGGCCTGTTTACAGAGGTGACCCGTGGGAGGGGCACAAAGGGTCAAGTGCCCCTCCCCAAGCAGCCAGCCTGGGTGCGGAGAGGAAGGGGAAGTGCAGCGCAGCTGACTGGGAGAGTGCCTGGCTGCGGCAGCAGCGGGCTGCCCTCTGCCCTGGCTCAGCTTCTGGGGACAGGAGCTGACTCTGAGCATGCCGTGGTAGGGGGGCTCCAACTTGCTCAGCCGCTGTCCCAGAAGCTAAGCCCAGGCCGGAGGCAGCCTGCGGGTGCCGCAGCCAGGCATGCTCCCAGGCATCTGCTGCGTTGCACCAGGCAGCGTCCGGGAGGGGCTCTGTCCCACTCCCTGCCTGGCTCTGGCTGCCAGGAAGAGCAGCCGAATATGCCAGGGTGCCGGGGGAAAAGGGGCAGCAAGAGGACAGAGCCCTCCCCACATAACGTGGGGTGGAGAGGGGGTGGGGAGAGAAGGAGGGTCCTGGGCTGGGGGTAGGGAGGAGACATGTGGGGAGGTCAAGTGCCCCCTAGATTACGTGGGGGGGGGGGGGAAGGAAGGGGCTCTGTCCTTTTCCCGCTGCGCCTGCCCTGGCACGTTCGGCCCATCTCTGGCCCCGACAGAGAGTGAAAGGAACAAGACCAGCCGCTTCTCATGCCAGCCGAGGGTGGCCACTGTGGGTCACTGCTCTGTGCAGCATGGCAGCTGCCTGCAAGAACCTGGCTGGGGAGGTGGAGGCATCCCACCCCCTTTGCTCACCACCAGGGCCCAGCTGCCAGGGACAGAGCCAAGCAAGCCACGGTCCCCCTTCCCGCTGGCACGATTCCGGCTCGCTCGGCCCCTGTCCCTGGCAGCCGGGAGAGGAGAGAGTGGATCTCTCTCAGGCATCCACCGTGCTGCACAGAGCCAGCGACCAGAGCAGCCACCTTCAGCCGGCATGGGAAGTGGCTCCCTCCCGGGGCCTGGCTGCCCCTCAAAGCCTCGACCGGTTTCAAACTTAGCAGGGATTGGTGCTCCGTAACAGGTGCTAAGTGCGGTTGGCTGACAAAACAAATGGTTAAAAATAATAAAAAAAAGAGTAGGTGCCCTCCCCCCCCATGAGCAAATGTTGAGATGGCCGTTAAGAGGGACCGAGTGCTCTCAATAACAGAGGTTTGTAAACAAGTGTGAACAGTGAAGACAAAAAGCATTGAAAAATGATCCCATTACAACTCAGCCGCTAGGCTCCCCAGCACAAACCCAGCCCTAAGGTGTTAACCCAGTGGGGGTGCCCTGTTTATGTGTGAATCCTAACAAAAATGAACAGCTAACCACTGTTCACTACAAGGGAACAAACCCCTCACAAAGCTATGTGGCCCCACCCGTATGTGCCAATGTTCCCTCACATACTTCTCCAGCAGCTGTACAGGGTGTGAAGTTGTCCCTCGCCACAGGCAGATGACATCCTCTGCCTCCCTGCTGTGCCAAGATGTGTGTGCATATGGCATCTCTGATATCCCTCACCCACTGGGAACCAAGACCAATGTGCACAGGGGTGGGATGCAGTTGCCAGTACACAGTTTGTAAACCAGTCTTGTCCTGAGCCTACTTAGGACAGAAGTACTCCACGCCATAACATTTGTGAGGGTCCAGGGAACAGCAGACAATGATTATGAACAATGTCACACTGGCATCCAGACGAGTGTGTAAGGAGCGACAATGAGATTTCAGCCTACCAAATGCAGACTCCACCACCATTCTGCAGCTAATGAGCTTGTAACTAAACTCTTTCCCCCAGAGTCTTGATGTTGGGATACAGTCTCATGAACCAAGTTAGGAGCAGGTATGCAGGGTCCCCCAGAATAAGAGCTGGCACAGCTCAGTATCATTTCTGGGGAATAAAGCTCCTTCTTCCTCCTTCAAGTACAATCCTGATCTCCTCAGCACCCTGTGAGCATGAACCTTTCTAGTGCTTCCCACATTTGTATTCATGAATTTGCCTCTGTGGTCCACTAAGCCTTACAGAATGAGTGAATCAGTAACCTTCTCAGTTCACATACTTGCCCCTTGTGATGGGCAAAGTACTGGGATATGGGTGCCATCCATGGCTCTTACATGGTTTGGATACAGCATCCTCTCAAATCCAGCTGTTATTTCTGGAATTAGTCTTATAGCAAGCTCCCATGAGTAAATCACAGTGTTAATTGCCTACAGTTCTGCACAATCACAACCCTGACAGTGGACTTTCCAACATCGAACTGGTTTGCAAACGCTCAATAGCTGTCTGGTGTTGCCAGCTTCCACGGGGCAATAGCCACTCACTTCTACGCGGGCATGGCTTCCCTGAATCACAGGTTCTGGAGCCGGAGGTTTGGTGCGAGCACCTCATACACCTGCTCCCTGAAGGTCTATTTCCTCATTACAGAATTCTGAAGCCACTACTGGTCATCCTAGGTTTCCAAAACAATGTGAGACCACTGCACTATGCTGGTTCTCCTGCACCAGAAGAGACAGTCCACCCAAGGGCACACCTTGTCAATGCCAGCATTCACCACATCTGTACCATGGGAACTGAACTAATTGTCATTGACCCTCAATGGCAGCCATCTTCGATGTGTCAAAAATTCTGTCCAAATTCTATCCAGCAGCTCACTGACCACCTACTCAACTGCATAACCTGCTGTCCTGCAATAAGAAGCAGGAGCGGAACCAAATCATCATCCCATTGCTCCATGTCTTCCTTCCAATATGGCAGGATGGAGACATAACCAGGAACTGCCATAGGCAAATGTGTGAAGGCAGGGCACAGTACCAACACCACACACCAAAGGGGTTCCTAGAGTGTCTCCCTGTCGGCCCAGAACCCTGGGATACTGCTCCTCAAATGGTAGCACTAACGTCATGTAACAGCAGCGGAGTGGAGGCAGGTAGACAGTGTTATGCATATGTGGACACTTGGTGCTCATATGGGGAGCATGCATGAGCATATCCAAGGTCCAGTAACTAACTATGTGTCAGTGTAGACGTGGCCTACATTTGCTTGGAGATTTGTAAGGTACCTATCAAACAGATTGGATTTGTGTACAGTGTCTCATTCCCAGTAACACTCTATTCTATATATTTACTGCTCTGAGAGTGAAAACAGTTTTCCTGAATTCATTCTTTGTGCCTACTAGTTTTGGGACTGGTCCTACTTTCCCTATGCCCCAAAGACTCTCCCTGTGGGAGTTTTGAGTGTGCAGGGAATGCAGAATGAAAATCTTCATCTGTAGAACATTTCATATGATTTCAAGGTTTGTTGCAAGTGTCAAGAGTTTATTGTTCGTGATTTTCTTTTGTGATCATATCATTGTAAAGTCTGCTCTTCTCCCTAGAGAATAAGCATAGAGTGAACATTGGCACTCAACTTGTGTGTTATCGGGAGATAACACAAATGTATTCACACTGTAGTTTATGGCTTTTTTCTTTCAGCTGACATTGCCTCCTTAGGGAGCAATGGTTTCTAGCTATCATGGGCTCAGTGGCATGGTTTACAAAACTGCCATGCTTTTGCATTGTTAGTGGGCATTGTCCCCATGTATTTACACAACCATTGCTTTCCTAAATGATCAGACCCTAAGACAGTGATGTGATAGAAGGAGCTTAAGGAGGCTTGTGGGAGCCCCTTGTTAAAATTTTGCTATTAAGCTAAAAAAAGATTTATAGTGATTTCCCTACATCTGGTGGATTTCACCATCTGTCTGAATACTGCTAAATCATCCCTGCTAGAGAGAACTTATCCCAGGGGCTCAGAAATGTCCTTACGAAGAGCAAGGCTTCTGCTTCTGAAATGTACCATATTGCATCAATTTTTTAATAGTTCCTGGAGAAGATTATCGCCCATATACTCCCTGCAGTCTCCACTTCCACTCACCTTCCACTGTGCTATACTAGAGAATCTAGAGAGCTTTTTTTCCCTCCAAGAATAAAATATAGACCTTCCCAGCAAACACATTTCACATAAATTGGTTTGCTAAAATGTGGCCTGCCTTTTTAGTTATGGCTCTGAAAAAGCAATTTTTTTACCTGAGCAAAAACAAAAACAAAAAAATGCTTCCCCAGTCCCTCACTCCTCTTCTTTGACAAAACTCCTGAGTCCAAGGTTTTGTCAGAGGCCAGAAGGGAAACTTTTGTGGTAGCCTCTTGAAATACTGGCAGCATGTCACAAGTATAAAATGAAGAGGCAGACCATATTCTTCATGTTTGTGCAAAAGAGATGGCTACATATTCTGAATCCAACAGTTGTTTTATGTATCGGTCACCACTTCAAAGCATGTTTAAAACACAATTTTTAAAGCCACATGCATTAAAATATCTGTATGGTTAGATGACATCTGCAAGAAATCAATCTTGGCTGAGGAGAAAGAGGGAGAAATCAATACTTGTTTATATAAATTACAAAATACAAATGTATATATTTATATAAAAAATTTGATTGTCTCACTCACACCTCATGTTTCTCTTTTCTTCTTAGATTGTAAATGCTTTGCATCAGGGACTATGTCTTCATATGTTTGTAGAGCACTTATTCCGATAAGACCCTGATCTCAATGGGCTACTGTAATATAAATATTAAAGAACAACAATAAATTAGGAGATTTAAGAAGAAACTGCCAATGAAAACAAAACTTAATTCACAGAAGAAAACCTTGAGACTCAAGCCAACTCCCCTAGGGGGAGTAAACAGACAGCCTGAGGATATAGGCCTTGCGACACGTCCTGCAGATCAACAAACTCTGGTTCTGTTGGACCAATGGGGGAAAAGAGTTCCAGAGTCAAGGGCCCTCTCCACTTAGAATACTCTGCTTCCAGCTCGGAGAGGTACTAATTGTTTCAGCAAGAGCTCCCCTGCTGATCTCAATTGTTAATAAACAGAAATAGTTTATTATTAACTACTCAACTGAACTTCATAAAACTTTCATAAGGAAGCCTGAAGAAACTCATCGGTTTCAAGTTTTGTTACCATTCCAAAACTTGAGACAGGTTCACAAACGATTTGACAGACCTGGGCCGAGTTCTCCCGTGAACCTGGGTCTAGGGGGAAACTATGAAGGATTGGGTAGTTTCTGGTAACCCATCTGAAACCAGGTGAAAGTTGGACTCTTGTGTTGAGATTTCTCTTATGCTTTTTTGTTCAAACCTCACAGCGAAACTCCCCCATGCAAACTGAAACTTTAAAAGAGGTTCTCTTGAGCTGTAATTGAAACTGTGAAGTTTTTCACAGCTCTGGTACTGAAAGTTATTTTGAAACTAAATGTCAGCTTTTGCTGTAATTTTCACCTTGATTGTTTTACTTAATATACTTGCTTAATATTTCCACACTAAATTTTCAGCTTCCTTAAAACCAAGGCCAGTAACAGCCTCTGCCTTTAACAGACTGTCTTAAAACAGATGGAACAGCTTCTCTGCTCAATCTTGCTGTATAACCTTAAGAGAATTGTTTTCCTTAACATGTTCATTATAATTTGGTTTAATTATTAATTGTAGTAAGTGGCGAGCCAGATTAATTGGACTGATTGATTATATTTTAATTATAACCTTAAGTGTACTATTGCCTTGTACCCTTGTAAATTAGCTGATATGTATTTCACTTATATTTGTTCGATAACGGCTTGTTTAATCTTCTACTACATTTATAAAAGATAAACCAGGTCAGTGTCTCTCTCAAAACTTTGATGCAGACAAAATAACCTGTGTAGAGGAAAAAGGTGACAATTACAAATCATTCCTAAGCCCATCCTATATTTTAATTACTGAAAATAACATCCTATTATTCCTACAGGAGTGTAACAAACCATGGCAGCATATGTACAGACCTCTCAGGCATGACCTGGAATTGAACATTTGTACACCAGCTCCAAAAACACAGCCCCCCCTGCAACTTGAGCTGACGGAGAACCTCTCTCTGGGAAAGCAATAGGCGGATATAATAATTTAGGCAAGCCCCTGGAGGGAGAAGTGAACAGATGCACTAAAGCAGAACCTAGGACCCATACTGCACAGGCAGTTGCTACGCCCCACGGTAGGAAAGGGGTTAATATCTCCGCAAGAAACATTTAAATATTTTCCTACATTAAAGTTTCACATTACAAACTTTGTTTCCTCCCCCAGGATGCGCCTCCCTCCCTTGCACTTCCCAGGCCATCCTGCACTGCACCTGCAGCACCCCCGGGGTCCCCCCCCAAGTTTTAGTTAGGGGTATATAGTAAAAGTCGTGGACAGGTCACAGGCCCTGAATTTTTGTTTCCTGCCCGTGACCTGTCCATGACTTTTACTAAAAATACCTGTGACTAAAATGTAACCTTAGCTAGAATACATCTGAAGAGGCTGAAAGGTTTTTTTCAGTGCCTTATTATCCTGTACATCACTTAGGGTCAATTCGTGAAGTCCATGTGCAGATCGAACTCCCTTTGAAGTCAATAGGAGTTTTGTCCAAGTCAGGACTTCAGGATTTGGGCCTCAGGGTATAAATGCTGAGAGCCCCCAAGTTGGACAGCAGATGGTGCACAGGCAATTGCAGCAGCAGCAGACAGGTAGACATCAACGAGGTGCAGAACTAAAACTGAACGTGCAGAGGAAGAGGCGCAGCAGTGGCTGTTTCAACTCTCAGGTAGCCAGGCAAATTGGTGAATGAAGCAAGAGGAAAGAGAGGGCAAAAATTGACATCTGCTTGCTTTCTTGAGGAAAAACCCATCTGCTCCAGTCGCTCTCTACCAGGGGCGCCTGGGGTACTCTGGGGTCTGTAGCCAGTATATGTACATTGAATGGGGTAAAGGTGGCTTTCTAGACTATACCTCTAGAGTAAGGCCTCCATACTTGGAATGCTGGGGCATGGATTTCACAGGCAGAGAGTAGCACTGGGATTGTTTGTTGGGGAGGATTGTGGGAGGTCTCAGCAGGACACTTGTCTTGAGATGAAAGTTACCGGAAAAGAAGGGAAAACTAGGATGCGTGTCTTTGGGAAGGGGAGTGGATCCTAATGTTCTGCAGCTGGTTGACAGGAAGCCATGAACAAGTGTTTGTGGGGAGCAGTGGAAAGTGGGAGTAAAGTCAGGAGCAGGCATTCATTGGGGAATAGGCAGTGGGAGCATTTTTGCCAGCTGGCAGGTGGTTAGAATCAAGAACTTGCCATTGGGGTCAGTGGGGGTGGGGTTTAGCAGCTGGAAGAGTTTGTTCACACTACAAATGAAACTCAGAGGACCCTGTTGCATAACTCAGTTAAACACATCTAAGCCATTACATGATTTATAGAACATGGTTGAGGTCCTTTCCACCCTAAACTTGCAATCATGTTGTGAAGTTTCCTGACTCAGTTGTATTTATAGTGTAGAAGGCACCCAAATTGTGATTATTATTCAGAATTTGTTTTAGATTTTTTGTACATCTGGGTGATGACCTTCCTTCACTTCCTCCCTTTCTTCCCTCACCATTCAAAGAGAATAAGAATTTCATTTCCCTACAGCCCTTTACTGGGTTGGAAAAGCCCATCCTGGTGTACATGCTCTTCTCCTTACAGCCTTTGGCTTTACCTCCCTCCATGAAAAGAAAAGGAGTACTTGTGGCACCTTAGAGACTAACCAATTTATTTGAGCATGAGCTTTCGTGCTGGAAATGGCCCAACCTGATGATCACTTTAGATAAGCTATTACCAGCAGGACAGTGGGGTGGGAGGAGGTATTGTTTCATATTCTCTGTGTATATATAAAGTCTGCTGCAGTTTCCATGGTATGCATCCGATGAAGTGAGCTGTAGCTCACGAAAGCTCATGCTCAAATAAATTGGTTAGTCTCTAAGGTGCCACAAGTACTCCTTTTCTTTTTGCGAATACAGACTAACACGGCTGTTACTCTGATACCTCCATGAAGTTACTCTGCATTCTAAGTTGGTTCCTTCCTGCAGGTTTCCCAATGCAAAAACCATAGGACCCTTAGGACAATGTCATCAAGAGTAAAATTCCATGCAGGGAGAAAACATGGTAAAGTTGTTAAGAGATATTTATTATTTGTATTACTGTAGAGCCAAGGGGCCCTAGTCATAGACCAAAACCCCATTGTGCTAGACGCTGTACAGACAACAAAAAGATGATCCCTCCCATAGAGACCTTTCAATCTGAGAAATAGATTTGGATAACTGGATCATACAATTTATACCAGTAAGTGCAAATCATGCTAAACACTTGTCTATGACAGACAGCAGGCATCACTCTATAGTGTATTAAATAGCAGATGGAGGTTAAATGATGAGTATTATATGTATAATATCAAAGTGGTTATCCAAGGGCCTATGAGTCAGGAAAAAAAAAAACAGTTACTCACTTTCTTGTAACTGTTTTCTTCGAGATGTGTTGTTCATGTCCATTCCAAATCAGGTGTGTGTGCACTGTTCGCACAACAGCTGGAAGATTTTCCTCTAGCAGTATCCATAGGATCGGCTTGGGCTCTCCTTAGAGTTGTGCCTTCATGGCATTTACTATATGCCCTGCCGACCCACCACCCCCTCTGTTCCTTCTTGCTGGCTACTCCGACAGAGGGGTAGGAGGATGGGTATTGGAATGGACACGAACAACACATCTCGAACAACAATTACAAGAAGGTGAGAAACCTTATTTTCTTTGCCTGCTTGTTTATGTCAATTCCAATCAGGTGACTCCCAAGCCTAAATTCCGGAGGCGGGGTTGGAATTCAGATGTCCACTGACTGGAGCACTGCTCTATCAAAGGCCGCGTTGTCTCTGGCCTGCTGGATGATAGAATAATGCGATGTAAAGGTATGTATTGAGGATCACGTCGCTGGTCTGCATATTTCCTGGGTGGGAACCCTGGTGGGAGTGTGCTGTGAGCAGAGGAGCAGGCATCTCTGCCACTCTCAGATGCAGGACATGATCCACGATGAAATTCGCTGAGAGGAGACTTTCATCCGGTCTACCACAGCCACAGTTGAATTGACTTTTGGAACAGCTTCGTTCTTTCTATGTAAAAAGCTAGAGCTCTCCGGATGTCCAACGAGTGAAGCCTCTGCTCTCTGTCACTTATGTGGGGCTTAGGATAGAACACTGGAAGGAAGATGTCCTGGTTGATGTGAAACTTGGAGACAACCTTCAGGAGGAAAGCTGGGTGGGGCCTGAGCTGAACCTTGTCCTCATAGAACACTGTGTGAGAAGGCTCTGATATTAGGGCCTTGAGCTCAGACACCCTCCTAGAAACACCAACTTGTATGAGAGGTAGAGCAGGGAGCACGTCGCCAGCAGTTTGAAGGGTGGCCCCATCAGTTTGGGGAGGTCCAGATTAAGGTCCCAGGCCAGGATCGGTTGTCAGCTTTGTGGATATAGTCTATCGAGATCTTTCAGAAAACGGCTGACCATAGGGTTGGTAAAGATAGAGCGGCTCTCTGCACCTGGACGAAAGGCAGAAATGGTGGCCAAGTGAACCCTTATTGACGATATGGACAGCTCCTGCTGCTTAAGATGGAGAAGGTAGTCCAGTATAAGTGGTATTGAGGTGAGCATCAGGGATGGACAGTGCTGTGCCGACCAGATTGAAAATCTCTTCCATTTGGCCAGGTAGGTAGCCCTGGTGGAGAGTTTCCTACTGCCAAGGAGGACTTGTCTGACTAGATCCGAGCAGAAGAGCTCCATTAGGTTCAGCCACGAAGCTTCCACGCCGTGAGGTGCAGCAACTTGAGATTCGGGTGCTGGAGATGGCCATGATCCTGAGTTATTAAGTCTGGGAAGAGTGGCAGGGTGACTGGGGCTTCCATGGACATTTTGAGTACAGATGTGTACCAGTGTTGGCAAGGCCAGGCTGGAGCTATCAATATCACTGCAGTTTCTTTCCTCCATATCTTGAGGAACACCTTGTGAACAAGAGGGATAGGCGGAAACCCATATAGGAGATGGCCTCCCCATGGGAGGAGGAACCATGTCCGCGATGGAGCCCGGGCTGTGATTCAGGGAGGTGCAGAATTGCTGGCACTTGCTGTTGTGTCACATGGTGAACAGATCTATTTGGGGAAAGCCCCACCATTGAAAGATGGAGTTTGCGACATGCCGGTGTAGGGACCACTCATGGCCGTGGAATGACCTGTTGAGATGGTCCGCCAACTCATTCTGTACTCCCAGGAGGTACGATGCTTGCAGGTGTATCAAATGAGCTACACAAGTCCCACAGCATGAGGGCTTCTTGGCACAGGGGAGAGGAGTGCACCCCCCGTTTGTTGATCTAAAACATCGCCATGCTGTTGTCTGGCATAACTGATACACATCTCCCTGCCAAGTTGGCTCAGAAAGTCTGATACGCTAAACACACTGCTCTCAGCTCTCTGACGTTGATGTGGAGAGCGAGCTCCACCTGCGACCAGAGGCCTTGTGTCCTGAGGTCTTCCAGGTGCGTAACCCAGCCCAAGTCTGACATGTGTGTCATCAGTGAGAGGAATGGCAGAGGACTGGTAAAGGGGACTTCCCCACACACTACCTGCAGGTTGAGCCACCACGGGAGGGAGTCAAGGACCGGGGAAGGCCGAGTCACAACCTTGTTCACACTGTCCTGAACTGGCTGGTACACTGAGGCTAGCCAAGATTGAAGTGGCTGGTGTCTGAGCCTGGCCTGTTGCACAACATAGGTACACATGGCCATGTGTCCCAAGAATCATAGAATTTCATGGTTGGAAGGGACCTCAGGAGGTCATCTAGTCCAACCCCCTGTTCAAAGCAGGACCAATCGCCAATTAAATCATCCCAGCCAGGGCTTTGGCAATTCCTTGCTGTGGTGATGGGGACCCTCCTGCCTATTCTCAGGATAGTAACTCCTCGGCGGGTGCTGTGCTCTAAAATGCCTCCACCCCAATGCAGGGGCGTGACAGCCAAGGGACTTTAGGGTGGCCCTAGAGTCCTTGAGGCTGTGCAGGTGGGAGTCAGTCTTTTCCAAAAATAAAGTCTGACCTTAAAAGGGGAGGTCCTGGATGGTCTGCTGGACCTCATACAGGAGGCCAGAGACCTGCAGCCAGGAACTCCTCCTCATGGCCTCCCCAGTCGCCATGGTGCATAAAGCCATGTCTGTTGCATCCAAAGCTGCATGCAGAGACACGCAGGAAATTAGTTTACCCTCCTCTACTAGCGCGGAAAACTCAGCACGAGAGTCTAGACACAGGAGTTCAGTAAACTTTGTCAAGGCCCCACATGTATTAAAGTTATATCTGCTGACCACTGCCTGATGGTTAGCAATGCAAAGCTGCAACCACCCTGTTGAGTAAACCTTTCCCCCAAAAAGGTCCAACTTTTTGGCCTCTTGACTTTTCGGGGAGAGCCCCTGGTAGCCCTGGCGCTCATACTGATTGGCCTTGTTCACTACCAGAGTGTCCAGCGGAGGGAGGACAGGTGTATACAGATGTTCATACCCCATTGGAGGGGACAAAAAGTGTCTCCGTTCATACCTTTTTGCAGTGGGTGGCAACAAGGACGAGGTCTGCCACGGTATCTTAGTGGCTTCGCTGATGGTTTTGATCAGGAGTAGCGTGATACAGGATGGCCCAGGATGGGAAAGGATATTGACCATCCGTCAGTCTCCTCCACCACCTTCTCTGTTTCAATATTGAGGTTCTGAGCCATCCATCTCAGCAGCTCCTGTAAGACCCTGCTGTCCTCCAGGGCTAGGCAGCTGATGTGCCGGCCACGCCTCATCCAGGGAGGACGAAAGGCTGACCGGTACAGGAGCCTGCTCTCTGCCCTCAGCAAATCTGGGGTCCCAAGGAGCAAGGACCTCCAGTGCCGCAGTCGGTGCCACAGTCAGTGCTGGAACTGTTAACACTGGTATGCAAGTCAGCTGGGTCACCGTTGAAATCCCGAGTGCTGAAAGTGTGAGAGGCTGCCCAAAGGACACCGAGACCACCAGTGCCAATTTGGAACTGTGGCTCTGCCCCTGGCTTTCATGATAGGCCCAGGGCGTCCAGAATGGCCACTGAGGAGCTTGCCACTAGATTGGTCATGGTGCCAGGTAGGGATGGCGGTCTTGGCAGGAGCAGGACCTCCTGCTTATAATGGAGCATGAAGACTCTGCTTCCGACTCTGAGGTCTCTGACTGAGACAACCAGGAAGGAGCGGAGCCCCTCAGTGCCAGTGACGGGTGCCACAAACTGGGGGACCGGAATGGCTCCTCCATAAGGGTGGCCAGTGCCAGGGAGGGGGAAGGGGGGGATGCGCCAGGGATGGTGCACACATAGTTGTCATCATTGCCGGCTTGTCCATGGATTGCACCGGGGCCTGAACCACTGCCAGCTACCTCTCCTGCCTTGGAGGGGAGGCTGGTGCCATAAGTGCCAGAAGGCCCAATGCAGCCTCAAACGCAGCCAGCATGGAGGGGAACTGCAGGTCTTCTTGTTGGCGGCCTGGCAAGTGAGGAGGGTCTGGACTTGACTGAACCCCCGCTGGGGCAGGAGTCGACATGACCTGTGGTGATTGGGCACGGCACCGGATGGAGGGTTACTGACTGCCTGATCCTTAGACCTGGTCAGGGAACGGCCTCTGAATGACCTCTTCTTTTTGTGAGGCACCAGGATTTGAGACTGGTGCCTCACAGAGGTCAGGGTTCTGTGTGCAGAGCCGTGGTGGTGCCAAGGATCTCTGGAGGAGCCCTTTCTCGGCACTGGCTCATGCGTCGAGAGCGTCAGCGCACCGTGCACTAAAGGAAACGGTGCTTGGGGTTGGCTCCCCGCACTGGGTTTGGCTCCCTGCACTGGGTTCTGACTGAGGCTGAAGCGCTCCCTCCATGAGCAAAATACGGAGGCACTGATCTCTGTCCTTTAGGGTCCTAGGGCGGAACCCTTTGCAGATCTTACAACGTTCTCTAAGGTGACCCTCACGGAGATATTTCAAGCATGAAGTGTGCGGGTCGCTTCTAGGTATAGTCCTGCCACAGTCTGTACATGCCTTAAAGCCCGGGGACAGAGGCATGCCCCGGTACTGGGGGAATGTTGGGTGGAGGAACCCCCCCGCCAAAGGAAACTTATGAAGCTATTATGAAGCTACACTAAAAAGGACGCTGCAAAGAACATGCGCTTGCCGAGGCAAGAGCAACAGGGAGTTCCATCTAGGTGTCACAGGCAGTAGAGAAGGAACTGAGGGGGTAGTGGGTTGGCAGGTTGACTCCAGGACATCCACACAACCCTATGGATGCTGCTGAGGAAAAATCTTCCAGCTACCGTGCATGTGGCGTACGCACACCTGATTGGAATTGACATGAACAAGCACTCAAAGAAGAGGCTTATGTTCTGTTCTCAACTCTGACACTGACACTGTGAGAGATGGGAGAGTCATTTCATGTCTCACTGCCTCAGTTTTCCCATCTGTAAAAAGGTTTTATAGGCGTAATATAGGAATGTTCTGAGTTTTGTTCAATTAATGGATGCTAAGTGCTTTGAGCTATTTAGATGAAAGGTGAAATGAGTGAAAAATACTTATTCTGTAAGTACCCAGAACAAGGACCATTTCTTTCTATATGTATAAGATACAGAACCAAGCTTACTGTTGATGCTTAACAAATAACTGAGATAAAAGTAAAAAAAAATTGTAAGAGCATAACTTTTATTCACAATGGCCTCAAGTGTTCTTCCATAATTTCCCTGTTACACAAAGATTTCTGATTTCCTCACCATTATCTTTCCATTCAAAACTGAGCAGAATTGTTATTTAAAAGACACACTTAGATAATTGAGACCTCACATTTAGGTTATGGTAAAAAGGGGGTGCGTTTTTTCTGTCAATTCCCATATTAAACAGAAATTTAATGATTTCTTTTATTTTACATTTAAATTAGCAGCATTTTTGGATTTCCCTGCTCTTTTTAAAACTGAAGCAAAAATACTATGTACTGGTGAATGAGAACCTGAAATGAAACTGACTAGTTTCATTGCTTAATGTGAGTAAAATAAAGAAAGTAAACAAAAAATAAATGCTGAAAATAAAATTGAAAGTATTTTACAACTCTAAGTGTTATTTTAAAATATAAATTTTATTTTAAATTATAAAAATTTTATCTTGGTAGTATCCCTTTAAAATTTCAGCCATCTTAAGAGCCTCACAGATCTGCAACAGTCCCATTTCCCCCCCCCCCCCCACCCTCACTTTTTCAAATGTAATTCTAAAATAGTTTCTTGTTCCTTATTTGTCCTGTTTGTGTGTCACTTATACATCTGAATTCCATGCTTTTTATCTCTCCTCTTTCCCATCTTCTATACAATATTTCTTTCAATAACCCCTTTTCAGACACCTTAAATGTTTCTTGTGTTCAAAGATACAAAATCCAAGGAAACGCTTTCATAAAGATTGTATTGGAATTACAAACACTGTCAGATTCTGATTTCTATGATGCCACTGTATATCCAGACTAACTCCAAATTTACACTGGTGTAACTAAGTGGCCCATTAGTTCTACAGGATGACTCTAATTTTCATCTACTACCATCATTGTAATATAATCTCTGTAACGAACAGTATTTGTTTCAGGATCTACAGCAGCAGACAGCATCTCCTCCATTTCTTCCTGTGTAAAAGGTTCACCTGCAAGAGGACAGAAGTGTCAGTTTGTCCTGATACTATATATTAGTCAACCTTATCCAATAGACTTAGTGTTTGGGCTCTCCTTTGAAATCCTTTTGGTACTCAGGCAGAAGACAGGCAGACCCAGGACCCAATTCTTTCACTTACACCAGTTACTTGCAGTGTTGTTGTAGCTGTGTTGGTTCCAGGATAGGAGACACAAGACGGGTCAGATAATATCTTTTATTGGACCAATGTTGTTTAGTGGAAGAGACAAGCTTTCAATTTGCACAGTGCTCTTCTTGAGGTCTGGAAAAGGTCACTTTGTGAAAAGTTCGCCCATGGGTGATTAAAAAAATGATATAAACATAAAATAAGGTGGTTTTGTCTTTTCATTTTTCTAGAACTTCCCGGAAATGGGGAGTGATTACAGAACAAAAGCTCTAGTCAATCAGGATGAATTCTTAAAGGCAGCATCTTTTTTCAGGAACACAGGAATGGCCATACTGGGTCAGACCAAAGGTCCATCTAGCCAGCACCCTGTCTTCCAACAGTGGCCAATGCCAGGTGCCCCAAAGGAAATGAACAGAACAGGTAATCATTCCCTGTTGTCCGTTCCCAGCTTCTGGCAAACGGAGGCTAGGGACACCATCCTTCTAGGAAACCTTCCACCATTTCACTAGCACCAGTGCAGTTAACCTGGGATCATAATAGTGGGACTGTTAATGTAGACAGGGCACAGCCATTTTCACCATGGCTGTACCCTGTCTACACTTGTTCTCTCACTTTTGCCACCACTGGTGGAAGAGCGGCACTGAAATTAGTGAAATGGCGGGAGATTTCCTAACAAACATTAGCTTCTGATTGTCCAAGAAACAGTAGATCTTTCCTACATTAGCGTAACACATTTTCCAACTAGTTACAGGTATTTTGGAGAAATGATTTTACTTCTTATCCCTGCACAGGACTAGCATGCCTGTGGTGAGCAGTGCAGTGTATGTGTTAAACTCCTTCCTCCAACAGCAGCTGCACTAGAGATGTTTAAAACTCTCCCATCTAAAACTACCATAGTTTCAGAGTAGCAGCCGTGTTAGCCTGTATTTGCAAAAAGAAAAGGAGTACTAGTGGCACCTTAGAGACTAACCAATTTGAGTATAAGCTTTCGTGAGCTACAGCTCACTTCATCAGATGCAAGTGAGCTGTAGCTCATGAAAGCTTATACCATAGTTTGTTTTCCCCACATATTCAGTCATAGATTGACCTTAACACCAAAGGCGAATTAGGTTGTAGATGGAGCAGTATTTTCTCTACTACTGTCCTGTTAGGGACTCTATCTTCTGTTTTCAGACATGCTGTAGGAGCTTGAGCTTGCAGTCACTCCACATGCTACCAGAAAGAGTTGTTAGTACTGTAATTCTTCAACAGTGTTGTCTGCATATTCAGACTTGTGGGAGAGAAGCTCCTAGTGGAGCCTGAAGGGAAAAGTGAATTATCAGAAGATACTGCTCCCTCATCCCAAGAAATGTTGAGGTGTGCCTCAAATCCATCATGGAGAGCATCAAGGCTAACTGGGGCACTGAAAAAAGACAGTTAGATCCTCCAGATCTGAAGATCTCAATCTATTGGTTCTCTTCCAGGAAGAAAGGATACAGTGAAAAATAGAGGCACATTGGCACAGAAGGACCATCACTGTCTCCAAGAGAGGGAGAGCCTAAAAGAGGGACCAACATTTTGAATCCACCCAGCATAAGTGCCAACTTCTTCTGGCGCTGGTTGGTGCTCGAACCCCCTCTGCCTCCAGCCCCGCCCTGACTCCACCCCTTCCCAGCCCCCTCCTACCCCCATTCCAACCCCTTCCCCAAAGTCCCCACCCCAACTCTGCCTCCTCTCTGCCCCTATTCGACTCCTTCCCCAAATCTCCGCCCCAGCCCCGCCTCTTCCTCACCTTCTCCCCTGAGCATTCCATGTTCCCACTCCTTCCTGTCCCTCCCAGCACTTGCTAAAGCGGTTTGGGGGCAGCAAGTGCTGAGAGGGAGGGAGGGAGGAGCAGAGACACAGCGTGCTGGGAGCAGGTAGAGGAGGTGGTGAGGCGGGGGAGCAGGGCAGGGAGGTTGGCTACCGGTGGGTGCAGAGCACCCATTAATTTTCCCTGTGGGTGCTCCAGCCCCAGAGCACCCACAGAGTCGGCATCTATGCCACCCAGACAATTCCTAGATCCATCGTGGTATTTCCTCTTCCTTCTCTGTGGTGGCACTGACTCTTTCCGTTTGGAGAACCTCTCTGGGCCCCACACTTGAGGGCAAAGAAGAACAGAATCTAGACCTCCACAAATATCAAGCCCAACTGAAAACCCTGATCCAAGGAGAGGTCAGTACATTAGAGGCTCCTTCAGGGCTAAGAGAGAGACTCCAGAACGGAGGAAATTGCCCTGGCTGTACCATCTGGTTCTTCTCTGGGAGGAGGCACTGTCCAAGTCCACAGCAGTAAGGATGTCTTGGCACTGAGAGACTTAGATGATGGAGCATAGCGTTCCACTGAGCTGGTGCCAGAAAAAGGGCAAACCCCGGCACCAAAGTCTTCTGTTTTCCTGCTGCAGGTGGCTTAAGAGCTGATGAAGGGCTGCTGTGTCCCTGCATGAGAATAGGGCCCTGAACCAAGGAAAGGCCTGGGAGAGTTAGGAGTGAAGTATGTTTGTCTTTTTGAAGTCAAGGCATAAAGAGCTGGTATGCCAAACAACCCATACAATAAATACAAACACTTCAGGCAACAGATATGTGCATCAAACTTTGGAAAGATGGAAGTGCATAAAAATACACTGCTTAAATCTGGTCTTTTTCTCCGATTCTTTCGGGTTGGACATAATGCTCTTGAACCAGAAAAGAGATGGTCCTGCAAGAAAGATGTGCATTGGCACAGAAACTACCTAAACAACTACAGTTCTAAACATATTAACAGGAGATCTTTGGTTAAAAAAAAGTAGCTCCTCATACACAGAACATAGCAGGACACTATATCTACAGGTAGCCATGGAAAGGAAAGAAATGAAGGGGTTGGAAACTGTACAACCTCTTATAAATTTGACTGACTATTTGATGCCACAAGATGGTGCTCATCTGGGCACTGATTTTCTAGAAAGTTCTGGAAGCTCAGTGGTATCAGGGTGCCTGTCACAAGTGGAAATATGCAGATGCCATCTCAAAGAACTGTTCATGATTATTATTAATTTAATTATTAATTTGAATTATTTTTCAAGTACCAGAGGGGTCTAGGATATGGTACAAACAGTTAAAGAGATAACATCCTTTCCCTGGAGAAGTTGCAACTGAAATGTTTTGTTCTGCAATGTTTACTCAAGTGTATTCTTTTATTAAATATATGTTTTATATGTTAATTAGCAAAAATCTTTACCTTCTTCAGTCATATATTTGACTAACTCCTCTTTAGTAAGATGTCCGCATTTATTCGCATCTAAAACCTAAAGAAAAGAAATAAATAAAACCTTTTGGTTTAACACCTTATGGAGTCAAGATTCAATAATTATTTTCCCCTTAACTAGATGCTTTAAAATTGTGGTTACAGACCTCAAATGCACGTAAAAGTACATCTTCTGGAATAGGCCGGTATCTGAAATCATTGAATTAGGACAATTAGTGCCATGACTTGAAGGGCTATGCAGTTTTGGAAGCAGGACCTCACAACAGTAACAAAACAATACACAATAAATCCTAAACACTAAAGAAAAAGGAAAAACACAAATGAAAATTTACTTAAACACACTTGCAGCTTGCAAGTTATGTGTGCTGCAAGAATACATATGCAAGGAAACAATTTAACCTAATCATGCAGAACTACATTCCACTGAAGTCAGTTGGAGTTTTGTATGCAAAAGAACTTTGCAGCATTGGATATAAAACTATGGGGTTCACAAAACTTTTAAGACACTGCCACCTTTTTTTTTTTTAAGAATAAAGGTAAGTTCATTACAGGTAATACTGTTACAATGAAGGACAAATGAAAACACATCAAGTCCACCTGTAAATGCAAAGACCACTGCATGCCTCTGAATACTGTATGTATAGCCTTCTACTTCCAGACCAGTTAACCTTTTAGACTGCTAATCATATTTACTGTGCATGGTAGTTATTTTGTTAACACATTAATATGAAGCTGATTTATGTGTTATTAGAAACATGCTATGTCTACCCATAAATTAAACTCAGGTTTGCAAAAACCTGATGATTAAAGACCTTTATTTTGATAAAATCTCTTTAGAGACACACAAAATCAGATGAATGGGAAGTTTATTTTGATTCACACTATACAAGACAAGAGAAGCGACACATCATAATTCACAGTGACTATAAACTATGTGATATTATTTGTGTGGTTTTAGTGACTAAAACATTTTTAGATTAAATCAGTTTGAACTAAAATACTCATCATCACTATCAAACTTGGATAGAGTTAAAAAAAACCCAAAATATTTACTTTTTCCAGTTACATAAAAATATCTTTGGTCAAAATCAGCCACCCATGGATCTGAACCAAGCTACAACATAGAAAAAAAAATAAATCTATTTTTCCATTACCTTCTTTCCATTAATACTTTTGTCATCATTGGAAGAAATTTTTCCAAACGAATATACCCAGTAGGTTCTTCTTCTTCTACCTGATATTAAAACAGAAGGATAGTAAATTTAAATCTTAGATGACACATTAGAAAACTAAAAAGAGAACCAGTTGGCTCTGCATTAAAATAGAAGGGTTAGATTTTGACTAGTCTTAAAGTTGCCAGACAGGAAAGAAGTGGTTGGATCTATAAGGCCTCACTCATCTCTGAGTGGCCATTTTTTTTTCCTTGTCAGATGGCATGGCTACACGCCAGCCCATACGCAGGGCTGATCATAAAAGCTCAATCTAGCCTATAATAAATAAATAGTAATGATACATTGTATGAAGTACTTAATTGATTAAGCTAAGTGAATATTACTGGGTTTTGTTCTCAAGAGTGTCAGGCAGAAAATTTAGCATCTAACCAAGGCCATGTTTACACTATGAACTAGGGGGTATGATTCCGCTGCTCATGTACACAAATTTTTGCTCACTCTCATGGAGCTAGTGTGAGTATAAATAGCAGTGTAGCTGCAGTACCATGGAGCAGTGGCAGTGGAAGCCCGTCTTAGCTAAATACATACCCACCGGTTTCAGGCAGGTTTGTATTCAGTATGGCTAAGCCATGCCCTCCACTGCTGCTGCCTATGCTACTGCAGCTACACTACTATTTATAATCCTGCTAGCTTGATGAGTGCTAGCCCAGGTATGTATATATGAGCAGGAGAATTGTACCCCCTAGCTCATAATGTAGATGTAGCTCAAGAGAGTGTGCCAAAGTGTGTGCAATAATAGATTTTTCACTTTAATTTTCTAAGCAATTTATGTTTTGGTTTTTTTTAATAACTCACTCATCACAGCATCTGAGTGAAATACTTGTGATCAAATAAAAAAAAAATCGAAAGGAAGAGACTATATCCCCAGACAAGCTACAGGACAATTATAGTGGGAGCTTTGAACGACTCAATATTGTCCTCTAGTGGTACTCAGTAACCGATGCTAAGTTATCACACAAAGTGTTTATAAACGATACAGCATACTGTACTCTCTCTCAAAGACTGAATGGTTGTTTCCGGATATTTTACAGCCAGAGAGTGCTGTCAAGGGAGAGGCCGAAGTGGCAGCGGCTCTCGGTTCAAGGCAGTCAAACAGACAAAAGGGTGGGGAAAATGACAAATACCATATATACAAAGAAAAGACTTTTCTTGCCAACCAAGTATATTAATGAAAGATTTTCTACACACTATAGGAAAGACTACCGGGACCTCACTGCATTCCTACGCTTCCATAGGGGTCAAGCAGCATGAACAAAAAGAGTTTCTAATTGTTCAGGAACATGCCTGTGTTGAAAACTTCAAGTTTCACTCCTGAAAGGAACACTCTGGGCTACATTGTGCCCATACAAAGGTGGGCACAGAGCAACTGAGTTAAAACCAACCCCATATGGGGACGAGACACACTCAATCCTTGCACTCTTAGCAGGCAAGAATGGAAGAAGTCTAGCACAGGCAGTGGTTCTAAATTCCTCGGGAAAGAATGTGGCAAGAAGGCTCCTGCTGTCCTTTTCTGCATGATCAGTGGAGATGAGCCAGAGGAGGGATCACCACATGCAGCACCCAGTTAAAGCATGTAGCAGGAGCTGCTGCGTTCACTGTGTGTTCTGAAAGGCATTTTGGTTGCCTCAGGGGCAACACTTCTAGCAGCAGTCACCAATGAACAGTCCATCTTCATTCCCCACCCCTTCAGTTCCGACAATGTCTTGAAGCTACAGCGTTGCCCTCTGTCTGCTGTGCCTTATAACAGAGAATCTTTTGTTAGAAAATGAAGCTGTTCTATACACGAATAACTCTGTAATCATTACAGGGTTGTTTATTTTAATGCTGAATACACTGCAAAGATGCAATAAAATGGATGGCAAAAATTAATTTCCCTCTCATGACATAATAGTCAATAAACTGAACTATTTCATGCTTCACAAATATTGAGACAATGTCTGTAGTAAGGATGTTTTATGAAGCACCTATGTTCCAACGGGCTGTAGGTTAGGAAACCAAAAAGACAGAAGTAGTAATGTGGTAAGTATTTATAGATACTATACAGAGACATCTTATATTATACATTAACTAAGGTCCCAAAGGGCACATAAAGATCATACTGCAAATAAATCATGTTTAAAAGCCAGAACCATTAGGCCTGATCCAGCAGGTGCTAAGCACTCTCAATCGCCATTTCCATCAATGGGATTTGCAGCTGCTCACCACAGGGCTAAATGTGGTCCTAATTTTCAGACTGGGAAGAAAAAACACATTAGTAGCAAATAGCCGCTCCAGAATCCACGATGTAACAAAAACATGTATTTGTGACTTACAAAATAAAGTATTAGATTTGTCTCTTTGTTGGTTTACCGTTTGCATTTTATCCCAATAAAGCATTTCCTGGTAAAAGAAGTGTTTCATCACCGATAATGGACCCGCTACTGTGAGGTGATGAGCAACCTCAACTCCTACTGATGTCAAAGTGAGGGAAGCACCCACCAATTCATTTGTACTGTAGGCCCAGAGGTGTCTTGGGATTTTCTCTACTCTAAAATGCAGAAAGACTGAAAATAGGTTCTTTCCTTAACACTGGACAGGTGGTAATGAGAGGCCAAATAAATGCTTTGCTTTAAGTCCTTCAAGTTTTGCAGATGTTTATCTTCATCTTATCCACCATCATGGTCACTCCTATCTTAAAATTGCTTTTTCACTAAAATTTCATCTTCTTGCCTGTATTTTTTGCTCTATTTATGGGGGCTATGACAGTAATAGCTACTGCAGGGTGAAATATTTAAAGCATTATACTCATCTATCTAGTCAAGGTACTTCTAGGACCTCTATTACCATAGTATCTGAACACTAGTGTCTTGTGAGTATTATTACACTAACCCCCACTGTGACGTAGGGCAGTACTATTTTCCCCATTGTACAGAAGGAAAACTAAGTGATTTGCTCAAAGTCACACAAAGTCTATGGTGGAAAAGGTTTGGACCCAAGGTCTCCAGAGTCCCAGGTCAGTGTCCTAATTCTTGACCATCTTTCCTCCATCTCCTTCCATTTCTCTTTTGTAAATCTTGGGCCAGGGTGCAGAGATTTTCATTTATCAGTAAATGACAATCCATGTGGGTTTGTTTTTTTTTGTATTATTTATATTTTGGAGCATAAATTTCTCTTTCCTCAGACTGTCTTCTACTTCTTGGTTGAAGATAGGAGTTGGGGAACTCTGCTAATAAGGGGAGCAAAACCACAGCAGGCAGGCTGTAGCAGGCAAGACAACTTTCTATTCTGCTGGTTCTTTGCACTTTCTCTTCATCTAAAGAGCAGAGAGTCAGCTGAGCCAGGGAGTGGAACCACTGCTATGTGAGACTCTAGGGGGGATGGAGTTGGCATACGGATAAGAGGTAGGGATAGCAAAATTTTCTGGGTGGGAGCCAAACTCCAGCATCATGACATATGGGGGGGTGTGTATATATAAGGACACACACACACACCCCTCTCTTCAGGCTACTTCCAAGGGATCTTTCCTTCCCACAAGGTAGCATTTCAACCTGATATCACCTGCAAAAGAGAAGAGGAGGCAGTCGTGGAAAATATTTCTGCTGCTGTGTCCCGCACTCTGGCTCCACCCTATGCATCGTCACTGTGGTGACCCCAGTTTCCTACTAGGAAGTAGAAATAGAGCAGGGACTGAGCGGACAAATTACAATCTAAAATCAAAGTATTCAATAAAAAAAATAAAAAACCATTGGACTGGTGTTTACCAGTAGAAGTTCCCTGCACACAATTCGGGGAGTGGGAACTCGGACTTATAGGATGAAGGAAATGAGCAAGAAAAGATTACTGACTAGTTACTGTGCATCTTCAAGAGAAAGTTTTGGACATTCACACTCATAGGACTGGCATTTCTGGAACCTTCTAGAAAGCCATGTCTGTTGGGGCTACAAAAGCATCACCTCATGGCACTGAACATTCAGCACCAGGTTATATACAGAGCTGCAGCTTCCAGCTATCTCAATTTTTCGTTGTCTGCAGCAGAACGCACAGGAACTAAGTTGCTTGTTCAGACCATTGCATGAGTACTCAAAACCTCTTGTTTTGTAAATAGCTAAACTGTAGGGTATTACTCCCTTTAAACCTGAATTTAGACTTGTGAGATGCAATTTTTAGTTTCAAAATGTATTTAGTCCAAATTCTGCTTACTAGTTACACTAGTACAACTCCATTAATTTAGAAAGAAACCAAACCCTTTTAAATGTTATTTTAAAGAATAAAGATTGCATAGCAACTTTAGGAGAAGACAATCCTGGGAGAAAGGATGAAGACTCAAAGAGAATCAGGAAAAAAGGGTTGGAATGAGGAGGTTGAGCCATACAATATTGGTAAAGGTACAGAAGTTCAATGCACCAATACATTTTTAGCATCACCATAATCAAGGAAACTGGTTTAATAATCCTATTGTATCTCACTTTTATACTGTTCAAATAATTGTGACCTAGCATTACAGAAAAGGCAATACAATGTTTAAAAGCCAGTTTAAAACAAAACATTAACGTTATTACAAACCCACAAAAAGGGGAAAAATCGCCATTATGGGTACAACCATATCCTTAGCTCCCCCCATTATGTTGAACTGCTGAAACAAAGAACGTCGCACTGAAATAGACTAAATAATGCATCAGACGTGTGCAATATGTAGGAATCATAGGGGATAAAAGAAGAATACATGGCAGGTCTTTCCTCAGAAGCTCTTTGAGGTTAAAGTCACAACTTCAATGCTATTTCATGAGTTAATTGGTATTACTTGTTCATTCTGTTTGGCGTGATTGTGTCAAGAAGTTAATTCAGTTGGAGCTTGTGTAACCTGATGAGTTTGGAACTCACTTTTTTATTTTTCCATCTGCAAAGGTATATTTTTCCTTGGTTCTTGACAAAGAACTCCCCCACCCTCTTGGCACTGGATCACCGTAACCATCCTTGGTAGGAGACAAAAGCATTTTGCCTCCCAGACCAGGTTGACAGACTTGGGGCTCGCACTTTAAAAATATCTGCATAGGCAGCACTTTGAAGTTGCGGCTTGGGTTGGTGCTTGGACTCTGAAATCTATGGAGGTGGGTGGGCTTCAGACCCCAAGTTCCAGCTTAAGCTGTAACTTCAACGCACTGTCTATACAGCTATTTCTAAAGCCCTGCTAGCCCAAGTCTGTCAGCCGATATGTAGCCGGACCTGAAAAGATTCCTTTTTGTATTCTATCAGTGTTGCTCCCGTATCAGCCTTAGGGGTTGCTCAAGGCAATCTGAGGGACCCCCTTGCTGAGTGACCTGTCTCCATAACATTTCCAGCCTCTGGGAAACAAGCTAAGGTCTCCCACACAGCAATGCAGAGATTAAAACTTTTGCAAATTGTAAGATTGAAGAAAAATTACAAGAGACAAACCGCTTACCTCTGCAAGCAGATCATGTAATTCGCCCTCACTTGGGCAGCATCCTAATGACCTGATGATTGTACCAATCTCTCTGAAAAAGAAAAAAACATTTTGGTCAGTAAATCTAGAGTACAAGAAAACCTATGGCAGAACCAGCTATCAACCCAGAGCAAGTGTGTGTGGGAGGGAGAGAAGGAGGGAAGAGGAGGGTGGTGGTTTATAGTGAGGCCTTAAAACTAAGATCCTCTTTGTTTTGTGTGGACATTAAAAAAATCTCATGGCACTTTTTGAAAGAATATGGGTTTGCCCTGTGGCCTTAACCCAAAATCTGCTCTCCCCCTGTTGCAGTGCAGTGTGTTGTGTTGTATGTAGGTTGCTTCCTGACTGCAGTTCTCTTTCTCAGTATGGCTGGATTTCAGCAGGGTCTATATTTATACTGTATACCATAGTTAATAAAGCTCTTTGGAATCCATTGAGATGAAAAGTCCTATATGAAGGTAAAATGAAGGTAAAATGAAGGCGGGTGCAGCATTGTTGAGTGAGCTTCAAAGTTGAAAACACCACTACATGGTCAAGATTACCAGCCTGGCTCTATGTTGCATGCACACATTAGTGGTTCATGAGTGGAAGACCTTACTAACAAATCTAGCGCACTTGTTATGAAGTTCCAAATAAAATTTAGGACCAAACTAGTGATGCCTCAAATAGAAACAAAAAATTAAATATCAAGAGAGATGCTATCTGAGAAATTTAGAAGGGTGTCACAGTGTACATATAAATTCACCTGAGGTTTCTAGAGGTCAAAGATGAGCAAACTGGTTTCAACTGATTAAAAAAAAAAAGACAGACCTGAACCACCTCAAACTTAATTTTTCCCATTTTGAAATTGTGAATTTAAAAAAATGAATCCATCTATCTTTGCACTTCCCAGTTGCATCTTAGGCCTTGTCTATATTATAAATGCTTTGCCAGTATAATGACAGGTTTCAGAGTAACAGCCGTGTTAGTCTGTATTCACAAAAATACATCCGATGCATTGAGCTGTAGCTCACGAAAGCTTGTGCTGAAATAAATGGGTTAGTCTCTAAGGTGCCACAAGTCCTCCTTTTCTTTTTGCCAGTATAGCGATACTGGCATTGCTATACCGACACAAATCCCCACAGTGTAAGTGCTAACACAGAGCGTTTTTCTGTCAGCATATTAACACTTCCTCCATGAACAACGTTAGCTATAGCGATAGAAGAGTGCCTTTGTTAGCATAACTGCGTCTGTATTTGGGGTTTGGCTGGCAAATCTATGTCAACTAAGGGGTGCGGTTTTTTCGTATTTCTGGTGTGATGTAAATCAAGAAACACAGGAACTCGTGTGTGTTTCTTGAAATTTTTCTAGTCCAATTCCAGAGCAAAGAAGTTCAGTTAACCTTGCATAAACATCCATGCTATAGGATTCTTAAACTTTTGAGGTTCATCCATCACTGCCAGTGCATCTAACAGACAATTAGAGTTTTCTAGTGGAAGTTGTATAGATAAAAATCAAACACTTACAAAACAATCACATTATTACAGTAACACCCAAAATGTGTTAGGCACCATAAGGATGTAGAGGAAGACAGTCCCTGATTTGAAGAGCTTACATTCAAATTGCACACACGATGAAAAGTAACAGCAGCAGATGGGAATAGTAGAATGGGTGGACCAGGGTTGTAAAAATAAGGCCATGTCGGTTGTTTTTGGTGTCCAGGATTAAAGGAAGCTAAATACCAGGTTCTAGTGGTGGCATAGAGTAAAGAAGCTTTAGAGACCCCAGCTGAATCACTATCTTTCCCTGCCAGCCTCCCCCCTCCACTTGATGCACCATCTTTGGCTTCTGCTAGCATAGTTTCTAGCACACAGAAGTGATGGTGAATCTAAGCAAAATGCTCACCTACTTGATGCATCTGAGTTAGTGAATCACAGTTTAATGCTCATCTACTTAATCTGAGTTTATACTGCAGATGAAATATAATCCTAAATGTCATATTTATCAAATAAAAAGTAATATTTTGCAGGACAAACTTTGCAGTAATCACAAAAAAAACCTCTTTGTAATTTATATTGTGAGAAAAAGAGCAGAACATCTTCCAATGCAAAGCTTGTTTCTTTTTAGTCTCGTACGTGCATGCTTAAAGGTCAGGCAGTATATTGGTATTGGCTTTCTGCAAATAGGTTAAAATCTCACCTTCTCTTCAAGGGTACCTGATGTTCCAAGAGAGAATATTCATAATACTTTTATGACCATGGTTAAGAATTGTGCAGTACTGCCACCCTCTGACACAACATAATCACCTACTATTCTGAATGTGATAAAACAGGGAGATAAAAGAAATTGCATTTATGAATCAGGAAGGATGCGTGAAGAAATACTGTTAATGATTTTTATAGGGTAATAATTTTGACATGAAATAGTGAGTTTGTTACATTTAATAGAC
This sequence comes from Lepidochelys kempii, assembly GCF_965140285.1. NCBI lineage: Eukaryota > Metazoa > Chordata > Testudines > Cheloniidae > Lepidochelys > Lepidochelys kempii. The sequence continues at coordinate 141,980,558 of NC_136382.1, read as the reverse complement.
TTTCTGACCTCCCCTTTCATATCTTACGGTTTATCATCTCAAGAAAGAAACTGTCAAGGAAAAGTTTATTCATATCATTTCATTGTCCCAGCGTTTCCCTCAAAATACACATCCAACATACAATTAAAAAAAATGAAGATTTTAGCAAACTTCATGGCTAGTAGCATGCTTTGACCACTGTCCATTGGTCATACTGACTAACATTGTCTCACTGTTTCCTTGTACTCCCCTGCCTGTCCATATCTAATCTGTTGTCTCGTCTTATACTTAGCTTTAAGCAACTTTGGAGAGGGACGGGTAATTTTTTGTGTGTGCGTGCACATGTGCAATGCCTGTCACAATGGGGTCAGGGCTCCTGGGCACTAAAGTAATACAAACAATATACCAGAATATACAGAACCAAATAACAGTTAAAATGAGCACCTAGCAGATAGAAATATCAAAAGGAAAAGGACAACTAATGTAAAAGCTCTTTCCTACCCAGGCCAGGAAAGACAGCAAGGTGTAAGCCGATTTCCTCATTGGTATTCAAAATGAAAGAGCACACTTTTCTCAAATACTTCTACAGAAGCAGGAGTAGCTACAAAGGCTATGGCTACTCTACAGAATTTACAGTAAATGTGTATTGCTGAAAAATTACTGATTTAGGTCACCAGAATATTAAGAAATTTAACAAAGACTGTGCAGACAATATAAATAGATGACTTAATTACATAACTTTTTCCCTGGCTCTAGATCAATGAGTAATACTAACTAAATCATTTTTAGATGGTTATATCCAATAAATATTGGGTAAACGCGCGGAAAAAAAATCCAATTTCTCGTTATTGCCCCTGACCCTACAAACATGCTTAAAGTAGGTGGTATGTGAAAGTAATGGAAAATACTCACTTAAAGATAAGCATGTATGAAAGTGTTTCAGCATAAGGGCATGTTTCTTTCAAAATAAAGTATTAAAATAGACACCCTTGGATTCAGGAGAGATTATTTTCAAGTACTCTTCACAGATTTTTTTTTTAATTGGGTTCATGTCCCCTCATTTTTTTTCCTTTCTTTAGGTTGTATAAAAGAAGGCTGGAACATTTTTAAAAGGATTTTTCTCTGGTTTTACTTTACAAATATCAGGAATGTCAAGTCTTCTCCCTCCTAGTTTTGCTATAAGGCTTCTTGAGGGGTGATTCTTCAGAAATGTGTACTGTGAGCCCTCATCCCTCAACTGGAGAGGCTGGGGTGCTGAATCTTAAAAAAAAAAAAATCCTCTCTCTCTAGTGTTTATTGGACATTGACATTAAATAAGGGTGGGAAAAAAGGGTTTTAAAAAGTCTGCAATAAAAATCTCTTCCACTATCAATTTCAGTCTTTCAGCCTCCAGTCTCTTCGGATATCAATTTCTTTAGCTCTCCAGTCACCCTAAGCTATATTTACACTGGAGAACTGAACTCCTGGTAATTGAATTGATGACATTCCACTAGTGAAGAAAAAAAAAATTGTTCAGTGCATCCACACTAGTGAAAATATAAAAAGAATAATGAAAACACGACTGAAAGTAAATGTTAATGATAATGGCCTATCTCTGAAGTCTTTTCTCTGAAACTCGATCCTCTGTTTATTATATAAAAATATATACGTTAAAAGAATGAAAGGTTTCAAAGCTCTGAAGACAGAAGGATTTATTTCCTCATGGACTTTTCAATGGTGCTTTTCACTGTAATATCTGAGTGGTTCACATATATTAATAGGTTTCAGAGTAGCAACCGTGTTAGTCTGTATTTGCAAAAAGAAAAGGAGTACTTGTGGCACCTTAGAGACTAACCAATTTATTTGAGCATAAGCTTTTGTGAGAGCTGTAGCTCACGAAAGCGTATGCTCAAATAAATTGGTTAGTCTCTAAGGTGCCACAAGTACTCCTTTTCTTTTACTGTACCCCATGATACCCTCTGTACCCACATATCCACTACTATCATATGATTATAATATGTTTTGTACAAAGTATACCTTGTGAAGTATCATTTGAAAAGTCTTAATTTAATGAACCTCATTATCCTGTTTAAATGTGTATATCATTATATATGAAGTTAAAAGACTTTGTTATATGCTTGTTACTGAAACATGTTAAGAGTCTGGGAAACTCCCACTGACTAGCTCTTCAGTAGCAACAAAAGAGTGACCAACACCCAGCCAGGTGTTAAGTAACCATCACTGGCCATTCACCAGCATGAAGGATGGTCAGCAGCTCATGTACACAATGGAGGTAGCCTAACCCCCATGACAGCATGGATTTTTCCAACACCTGGAGGCGAATATAAAATAAGGGACAGTGACATCATCAGTTCACCTCTCTCCTCCCCCATCTCAACATCTGGAAGTAAGTTCATTTGGAAGACAAAGAAGTCTCCTTGAATTGGAGGGAAGGGATGGTCCTAAGTAGAAGGCTTTCTAGTTAGTGTGAACTGAAAACGGGCTGCAATGTCCAGCAGGGTGAGAAAAACAGATTCAAATCTTGCTTAGCCTGATAAAGTTTAGGGTTTAGTGTGCGTGTTTACTTTTATTTGTTATGTAACCAACTCCGATCTTTATGCCTATCACTTAAAAAAAAATCTCTCTAGTTGTTAAACTTATTTTGATGTTTAATCGAAACCAATAAGTTTGTCTCAAGCGCTTGGGGGATCTGCTCAGCTTAGAGGCTGGTGCACGTTGACTACCCTTTGACAACGCGAACACATTTCTGGGTGCAAGGCTGGGGCAATTTTCTGTGGTCTCCCTGTATTCACCTCATGAGTGGCTTGAGAGTGCATTCATATAACTTTGGGCATGCCTCCAGAGAGCAAAGCCTAAAGGGGCTGCTAGCAGAGCAGAGTAAAAGGCACCGTTAGTGAGAGAATTAAGGAGACGCAGTAATTCCACAGTCCAAATTGTGCCTCAGGACGTCATACATCCCCAAACCAGGTCCATCCTGTACAGTGAATGAAGCACAGGTCCTGTGGGAAAAATAGTGTGTGAACATATAATACAAGACTATAGCATAATGCATACACACAAGGGAACCAAGTTTGGGTTGCACAGGCAACCTTAATTCTGGTATTTCCTAACTTTTAACTGCTTCATTTACAATCTTAGTGTTCTTTTAACACTTGTGCGTGTGTGTAACTTCCTAGGTTTTTAAAAAAGCAAATTAAAAAATTGATGTTCCATCTGTGGCTTCATGTTGACATCTAAATGGATCATCATCAAGGTTGGACCTTTAGATCCACAGTGCAGACCTCTGCCACTTGAGCTACTGGAGAAACTAATTACAAGAGTAAGTTGTCACCCTCTACATGGACCAGCATTAGAGGAGGAGGAACCATACTATGCAAGTGGATTTTATAGATATTTACTGACAGCAGGAATACTGAGACTTGGCAACCCCGGTGTGACCAAAGACACCCTTGTATTCACACCCTACACACCATTGTAACAATCTTTGTACCAAATATCCCTTGTAAGATATCACTGGAAAACTAATAACTTGCTGGTCAATAATATCATGGTGAGATTTATGTAGTAACATTATATGTAAAGTTATGAATATAACCTGACATCATGACTGAAGGGTGTTCACCAGACAAGTCTGGGGAGTGGATAAATCTGTTTCTCAAAGACAAGGGATAAACTGACCCCTCTAGTCAGGCATCATCAAAGGTGATAGTTAATCACCTATCAAGTAACCATTCTTTGGCAACAAGGGATGTATGAAGAGATCTAGCTGCATTTTAGCAAACAGCAGCATGGAACCTCTTTCACCACCAGAGTCATAGAATATCATGGTTGGAAGGGACCTCAGGAGGTCATCTAGTCCAACCCCCTGCTCAAAAGCAGGACCCATCTCCAATTAAATCATCCCAGCCAGGGCTTTGTCAAGCCTGACCTTAAAAACGTCTAAGGAAGGAGATTCCACCACCTCCCTAGGCAACGCATTCCAGTGTTTCACCACCCTCCTAGTGAAAAAGTTTTTCTTAATATCCAACCTAAACCTCCCCCATTGCAACTTGAGACCATTACTCCTTGTCCTGTCCTCTTCCACCACTGAGAATAGTCTAGAACCATCCTCTCTGGAACTACCTCTCAGGTAGTTGAAAGCAGCTATCAAATCCCCCCTCATTCTTCTCTTCTGCAGACTAAACAATCCCAGTTCCCTCAGCCTCTCCTCATAACTCATGTGTTCCAGACCCCTAATCATTTTTGTCCTTGTCTCCATTCTCACAGTAAGTATGAATTTTATCTAGGGGTAACCCTCATGAAAATGCATTTCAGAGTGTGACTGAACTATAAAAGTGAGGGGCAAAAACACCCCAAGCTCCCTCCCCCATCCATCTCTTGCTGTTTCCCCTAAAATGACAAAAGAAACCAGCCCATTTGACTTTGGGAGAGATCCTGGTCATTTGGTCAGCCTTGTTGCTGGGAGCATGTGGTAAGAATTTTATCTTGAACTAATATTAGTTTAAGTTTTAGGACTGTAAATCATTTTATCTTTATTTCTCTCGTAACCATTTCTGGTTTTAATGCCTTGTAGTTGCACTCACATAACACCCATCTCTTTTTAGTTAAACAAGCTTGTTTTATTATGTAATCAAAACTAATCCAGTGTTGTGAACTGTGTGAGTAATGCCATTTGGGAGAGTAAACGATCATATATTGATCCCCTTAGAGGGGCAATGGACCTAATATATCTGAACTATGCAGGAGAGGGCTGGACAGTGCAGAACACATGTATTTGAAGGAAACTAAGACTGGGAGTGTGTTGGGGTAACCCTGTAAATAGTAACTAAGGCTACTAGAAGCTAGAGTGTATCTGGTGTTTGCTGACAGGCTGCTGGGGTCAGAACTGGCAGACCAGGGCTCTGGCTATACAGACACTCAGGGTGTGACCTGCATGCTGGCAGGCGGTTTGTGTGCAGCTCAGGTAGGAGCTACAGTAGCAAAGCATTGTGAGATACCCTTGCCCTGCAACCTGGGGTGACACAGCCCCTCACTGGTCTGGACTGCACCGCACCACAGAACGTCATTCTTGGGTTCCATTTCAGGTTCTGGAGGGGTGTGTGCTTCGGTGGCTATAAACCCTTCTGCCCCTCTTCCACCCAAGCCTGACATTGTTCCAGTCTGGCCCTCCCTCTCCCCACCCAGCTTGTCATCTAATCTCAGTCTTCCCCTCCCTGGGCTCCTCATCCCACTCTCCTTGCCCAATCAATCCCAGTTTCTCCCCAACTCCAGCTCCTCTTTGCCCTGCCAGCCCACTGCCTCCTAATCCAGTATCAGTCTTAAATCAGTGGGACTACGCACACTAGTCCAGTTAAGCATGTGCATAAATGTTTACAGAATCAAGGTCATGGTGCATTATTTCAATTTTGTTTCTTGTTAAAGTGGTTTAGGATTTAGGGCAGTGTTTTGCTCTGCAAAAAAAGTCATAATATTTCTCTGAGAAAAGATTTTCAAACCTGACATCCACAGTTTTATTGCATTCATGGTCAAACACTTCAAAAGCGTCTGTAATCTTTTTCTGAATGTCTGCTATTACAGCTTCTGCAAGACACAAAACCAAAAAAAAGTTTCACCAAGCTATTCCAATGAATTTTATCTCTAATTTAAGTATCATCTGAAGAAAGACTCAAATACAGTCTCTACCCTAAAATGGAACGATTCACTTCTCTGAATTTCCCCCTATTCACCCTAGCTTTAGGTTTCACACATTCCATTCTACCACCAGGTCTTATGTCTGTCTCTTTCCACTCCTTTATTTCTTTAAGCATCTTACTCTTTGCCTCTTAATCTTATCCCTCTTTGTTTGAGGATCCCTTTCTTTTTTGGGAAGAGAGAGATGAAAGGACTCCTCTTTCTCCTTCTACTTTCTTCCTCTGTTCAAAGGGCCCACATCATAGCAACAATCCCTCCATCTGTTGAGGGTAATGCATCTATCCCTTTAGTGCCCTCTTTGCATTGCTCTCAGCAGAGTAGCTGTTCCTCCTGTTGTCCATCTTTTTCCTCCTCCCTCCTGCAATTTATTTCTCTTCCATATCTCTGTCTCCTTCCCTTTTAATTTGTCTCTCTCTTTCATAATTTTTTTCTTCCTGCATCTACTTCTGAGGCGTTTTTTGTTTTGATTTTTTTGTTCCCCCACTTTGAGCAATTTGGTAACTTCTCTCTGGACCCTCTCCAGAATGTGTCTGTTCACACAGATGCACAATTCCCCAAAATGGATGCAATAACTCTACTGGGTCTTCATGATGGTATTGTACATAGGTAAAATACTTTATTTCTTTGTGTATATTAAATGTTTTTTGATACAACTTACTGGCCTAATTCTCCTCTGTCTTGCTCCTTGTGCATTAATTTATATCTGTGAAAATAGGTATAAAATGCTATCACAAGTGTCTGAGAGTAGAGAATTGTGATTCGGTAGAATTTATATATATTTTACTTGGTTCTCATCCAAGGTACATGTACCCCTCGGGATATGCAGAGGTCTTCCAGAGGGTACAAAAAGTCATCGAGGTATTTGCCTAGTTTTACAACAGGCTACATAAAAAGCACTTGTGAAGTCAGTATAAACAAAAATTTCAAGACAGTAACTTGTTTATACTGCTCTGAAATTTACATAATGAAAAGTTATATTCCAATTGATTTTATTTTTACCATAGAATAAAGCAAGCAATTTTTCAACAATAGTGTGCTGTGAAATTTATATTTTTATATCTGATTTTGTAAGCAAATAGTTAAGGGACATGAAACTTGGGGGCAGGCAAGGCAAATCAGACTCCTGAAGGGGTCTAGTAGTCTGTAAAGGTTGAGAGCCACTGTTCTACACAAGTGTAAATGGCTATAAAAGGCAGGAGAGGATCAGGCACTAACATCTTATTTGTCTTTACTGTAACTTATTACCAATTTGGCTTCTTCCATTGTCACTACATTACAATTCTTCATCAGTGTATAGTCTGGTCTTCAGTTAGAGCCTACAGGTCTGATCAAGAGTACACTAAACACAATGGAAAGACTCCCATTCAGAGAAATAGGTTTGTATCTGGCTCCAAACGCATTACTTTGCATTTGGTGTCTTACACCTTCTCTACCCTACAAAACTAGACCACGTAGCAGCACCTTTTCAAAAGCTAGCTAAAACCATGAATGTGGTTTGTACTTGTATCCACTTAAAACTAAAGTGTTTTCATCATTGCTTTCAGCTGTGGTTAAAACCTAGGTGGACCTAATCCTAAGTGGTGCCAAGCACTTAAAGTCTGATCCTCAGCCTACTGAAGTTAATGGAAGTCTTTCCACCGACTTCAATGGCTCCTGGATCAGGCCCCTACTGAGCACCTATAATTCCCACCGAACTAAGGCCAGGTCTACACTAACAAGTTATATCAACCCAGTTACATCACTCAGGGGGATGGATTTTTTCACACCCCTGAGTAGAGGCACCAACTTTCTAATTTTCCCAGGGGTGCTCGACCCCCCCATGCCACCCCAGACCCAGCCCTCACTCCACTTCTTCCCCCAAGTCCCCACCCCACCTCTTCCTGTGCCCGCTCCACCCCTTCCCACCCCCTCCCCTGAGCACATCCTGCCCTTACTCTGCCTCTTCCTGGCCCTCCTCACAGAACCTCCTGGACGCCACTAAACAGCTGATCCTCTGCTAGCATGAGGAGCTGGGAGGGTGATGGAGGAGCTGATCAGCGGGGCCCACTGGTGGGTGGGAGGTGCTGGGGAAGGGACAGAAGCTGATCAGCCAGGCCACTGGTTGGTTCCCGAGTACCCACTATTTTTTTTTCCTGTGGGTGCTCCAGAGCATCCATGGAGTCAGTGCCTATGTCACTGAGCAACATAGTTAAGCCTACCTAACACTGGGTGTAGGCAGCACTAGCTCAATCGAAGACTTCTTCTGTCGACCTAGCTACTGGCTCTCAAGGAGGTGGATTAACTACAGCAACAGGAGAACTCGTCCCATCAGTAGAGAGAGTGGCTACACTAAATGGCTGCAGCTGTGCCGCCATAGTGGTTTAAGTGTAGAAATAGCCTCACTAGGTGTTCAGCTCTTCTCAGGGTCAGGCCTTTAAACGCTATACTACTCCTCTAATGTACGCAAATTTGTGTGTATATGGAGGAGCCTTACTAGGTGCAGATTAGAAGAGCTATGAGCTAGTCCTCTGTATTTAAATATTTTTTTAAAAAATGATATACACAACATATACATAACAAGTAGAACACCAAGGACTTTATTTTGAGGAATATGTATTCAGAATTATAATGTGAATATACAAACTGGAAAAGGCACAATGTGTAAAAGCACTGGGTAGTAATGGCACAAAATAGCAGATTTTTTTTATGGCTTGAATGAAACCTAGGATCTATAGGGTATATGAAAATTCCATTGCATGCAACTAATTCCCAGCAAAGTCACACATAGAAAAAAAGAGACATTATCTGTTATATCGCTAAAATGCTTCACATACTTCTCAATTTTTTCCATTTTCTCAGGTTCAATTAGTTTTAAAAACACTTGAGCAACTGGGAAAGAAGATGCCTTAAAATTCATTCATCAAATGTTAAATATAAAAGCTATTTGCAGACCAATTTCCCCTCATTTATCATCTTTGCCAGATTTCCCAATATTTTAGGATTTTTAAACTTATTCCTATGAGAGCTACACAAAGCTCCAGACACTCCCACTTTTTGAGAATGGTGGGAATAGAGATGCCCAAATTAATTTTCCTGGCTGCTCTCAATCTGGATTTTTCCTCTTTAGAGGATCCATGCTGTTCTCTACAATGACGAGGCTGTTTAAGCCCACCCCTTAGCAGCAGATCTGTCCTGTTCGTGACATTATTTCTTCAAAGAATTATTGCTGCAGTCAGGGCAGGGAAGAGAAGAAAAACAAACAGATGTGGCTCTGCCACCATCAGAATAATGAGAACTTCAAAAAGTGGCTCTTAAAAAAAAATCACTATATTTTATCATTAGACATAAGCTTTTTCTTCCTTTCTTTTTTCAAGGCCAGTTGCTCTGACAGTCTATGCAATGGAGCCATGGCAGTTTCAAAGCCTGTCATTCCTTTTGCAGAACTGAAAAGTCACAGTTTGAAGAAACGGCATCAGGACGACAGGCAGGCAGGTTGGACCAAGATGAAACAGCCCCCTAAAATGCTAGGTAGTGGTAGACGCTCACAAGAAAAGGTCCAGTCTCAAACAGCCTGATGAATTTGTTATACAATGTTACCTTCTGAAGTGTTCTTGCCCCACATACAAAATGTTAAATTATGTCTGCAGTGTACTGGGTGATGCAGGTTGCTCAGCACCCTTGAAACTCACAGAATTAATTTCTTTATTTGCTTAAAATACAATATATTAACTTCTTACGCTGGTTATTCACATACATGAATTGGGAAAATAGGATATAAATTATTCAGATATGTATCTATATTAACAATTAACCTAATAAAGTCACAAGTATAATGTAAATTCATAATTGTAAAGCAATTTCCCTATATCTCACCTACTAATTCCACTTTGAGTAACCTGCAGAGAATTAAAAGGGCCTCATGCCTCTAGAGAGCAACAACATAGAATATCAGGGTTGGAAGGGACCCCAGAAGGTCATCTAGTCCAACCCCCTGCTCGAAGCAGGATCAATTCCCAGTTAAATCATCCCAGCCAGGGCTTTGTCAAGCCTGACCTTAAAAACTTCTAAGGAAGGAGATTCTACCACCTCCCTAGGTAACGCATTCCAGTGTTTCACCACCCTCATAGTGAAAAAGTTTTTCCTAATATCCAATCTAAACCTCCCCCACTGCAACTTGAGACCATTGCTCCTCGTTCTGTCATCTGCTACCATTGAGAACAGTCTAGAGCCATCCTTTTGGAACCCCCTTTCAGGTAGTTGAAAGCAGCTATCAAATCCCCCCTCATTCTTCTCTTCTGCAGACTAAACAATCCCAGCTCCCTCAGCCTCTCCTCATAAGTCATGTGTTCTAGACCCCTAATCATTTTTGTTGCCTTTTGCTGGACTCTCTCCAATTTATCCACATCCTTCTTGTAGTGTGGGGCCCAAAACTGGACACAGTACTCCAGATGAGGCCTCACCAATGTCGAATAGAGGGGAACGATCACGTCCCTCGATCTGCTCGCTAAGCCCCTACTTATACATCCCAAAATGCCATTGGCTTTCTTGGCAACAAGGGCACACTGCTGACTCATATCCAGCTTCTCGTCCACTGTCACCCCTAGGTCCTTTTCCGCAGAACTGCTGCCTAGCCATTCGGCCCCTAGTCTGTAGCGGTGCATTGGATTCTTCCGTCCTAAGTGCAGGACCCTGCACTTATCCTTATTGAACCTCATATTTCTTTTGACTCCAAGATCTCTTTCTTGAGTGGTAACAGGAAATTTAGACCCCCTCATTTTATATGTATAGTTGGGATTATGTTTTCCAATGTGCATGAATAGCAGTTTAGAAGATCTAGTCAATAGTTCATTGTCACTTTGTCCATATGTAAAGAGTTACTCCATCTCCTCCTCATAGTTATACCCAAAGTATTATATTTTTCCAGTTCTTGACATAATTTGTATTTTCTATTTACAGTCTGTTTATTAGAGATTATTAGAGACAAACATATTTCTGTATCCTGGCAATTTGGTTTATGAAACATTCAGAGTATGTGAAAGCAATGTGAGAGAAGCTGTGGTTGCCACTGGTACCTAGAGGTCTTAACCCCCATTTTGTTAACACAGAATTAAAGTTACCCAGTGGAGCCTTGCCCTTCCAGCATGGTGAGTTCATCAACACTGAAATCTTAGAAAATCAGGAATTGAAGAGTTAAGGCAATACAAACAAACTTCTGAAACCCAGTCAATACAGAGTTAAGGTACAGACCATCCCCACAGTTCACCCTTAACTCCTCCCCCTGGAGCCAACAATAGCTATTGGGAATGGTTCAGTAAGTGGGTGGCATAATAAGTAGACATAAGAAAAGACTAAGAGAAAGTGCATTGTTTGTGTTGTGTTCCACAGATATACATCAAAGCTGTAACTAGGCACTTTAGCATCCAGGGCAAACAAGCATATCTGCACCTCATACCAGAGGCGATGCACGGGAGTCATGTGCCCCCCTAGATTTTTTGGTTGTACTCCATCAACCCAGACAGGCTGGGTGGCACGCTGAGGTGAGTTGGGGGGGGGTCCTCCCCATGCCCTCCCCCCATAGGGCTGGCCTGCCTGGCATCACCAGCTCAAGCTACCCCTGTGGCTTTGCACCCTGGGCAGCTGCCCCACCCTGGCTGAGATAAAGCTTAAGAAGCTGAGATCAGTTTGGGGAGGATTTAAAGCATAGTCTGAGCCCCAGGTGAGCATAAAAGAAGTTAGAAGAACCAAGTGATTTTGAAAACAGCTGATTTTAGGGAGAGAGTATCATAAGAATCCCTTGCTCAAATGATCCCAAATTTGGAGCACAAGCCCTACCCAGTGGCGCTGGAACACTTTTTATAGTGGGGGTACTGAAAGCCAGTGAAACTGTAAAGCAGGGATCCCAAAGCTTTTTTACCTTGTGCCCCCCCTTACAATGGGGCTGGCAGCTGGGACCCCGGGCGTGGGGCCAGGAGCAGAGCCCTGTGTAAAACCCGCACAACTCTAAAACCCGCACCCATAACCCTACCCCACAGGCCCATGAGGCATAGCATGTTTTGGCGCTTTTAGAACAGTCATCCTTTAAACAATAAGCAACTCTCAACCTTAACTATAAAGAGATCCCATTGTGCTAGAATACTGTACTTTGTAAAGACATTTGGGATGAAGGACACAATAGATTGCAAAAAAATATTCTTTAAATCCTTAAAATCCAGAAGACTACATTGGATTTCATGCAATTACTTTATAAGAAACAAAGTTTTTAGAAGTATGACTTTTGTATACATATGTATCTTAACTACTAGAGTTCTGCTGACAAGAGTTGGTCTATGGTAAAACACACATGGTCTGCCTAGTGTACAATCTCAGATTGACCTCTCTGAAGTACTGGTTTTGGCCCCTTTGAGGAAATCAATGTAAAGCGGAAAAAAACAGCAAAAAGATTAAGAATTTTAAAAATTGGTCTTAAAATAATTTGTATATACAATAGCACATCTTCTGCACATGCCTGTGTCAGGCAATGAATGTCAACTTTTGGTATGTTCAGCTTTTATCTAGGGCCATCTACGATCTATACTACTACAGCATGCGAGCATCACACCACAGATAGAGTGTCCATTTATTGGCTAACACACAAAGCTCATCATGTGTTATTGCTTATGTATCATAATTTATTAAGACTGGCTACTAGAAGCCCATGTGCTACATGGCACCTGAGTTTTCTATATGCCTATAATGGAACATTACTCTGCACTTGTACAACATCCCTCAACTGACATATTCAATGCAGTACATTTATCAGTTAATTAATCCTCATAAAAGCCAAATGAATTGGTTGTTTTACAGATACGGAAGCAGAGGGACAGACACTACAAGGAATAATTTCAAAAGTAGCCTCTAATTTTGGGTGCTGTACTTTAGCTACCCAAGTCAAAATTTCATACGAGTGCTAGAAGTTAGGCATCTGTCACGGGGCAACGACTCACCAGTGCAGTGCTTCCTGGCAGTCATCCTGCAAATTAGCTCTTCCGGCCAGGAACGCCCTCTGCAGGCCGGTGTCTTGCCTGCCACTGGCACCCATGTCCCTCCCAGACCCCAGTGCCCTTCTAGATTAGGGTTCTGCCCCCTGGCTGTACCCCCTCAGTCTGGGTCTCCCTTCCCAGGGGAACGCCCAACCCCCTATCCCTCCCTTACCTCAGTGGCTACTGCCAGTCATCATCTAGCCCCCGCTCCCTGGAGCAGACTGCAGTCTATGAACCACTCATCAACGGCAAGGGGGGCTGGACCAGCTGCCTCTGCCTATCTCTGGGCTGCCCCTCTGCAGGCCCAGTACCTTTTCATAGGCCTTTAACTAGGCCTACAGCCTGGGGTTTTGCTAGGCTGGAGCTCCCCAGCTCCTCTAGCTTTCCTCAGCTCTGCTCTACTCTACTCAGGTACCCTGCTCAGCTCCCAGACAGCCAAGTCCTTCTCTCTCTCTACAGATAGAGAGTCTGAATCCTTCTGGCCCACCACCCTCTTATAAGGGTCAGCTGGGCCATGATTGCACTGGCTACAGCTGTGACTGCTTTCCCAATTAGCGCAGCTTTCCTCACTGCAGCCTTCTCCGGGGCTGCTTTATCCCCTTCCGGCAGGAGCAGGGTTACCACCCCACTACAGCATCTAAATCTATACTAGAGTCCCTAAGTAAGTGGCCTTATTATTTCAGAGGTTCTGAGCACCCACCATTACCACTTACTTCATTTTGAATTGTGGGTGTTCACAGTTTCTGGGGGGGGGGGAAATCCGACCCTAGATTTCTAAGGCTGGGCATCCAGAATTAGAAGCCACTTTTAAATAATGAACTTTTCACACAGCAGGTCCATTGTAGTGCTATGCTAACCAGTAGATCAAGCTCATCACCTGCACTCCATTTTGCCAAATTTTATTGCAAATTATATATTTGTTCCCACAACATAAAAGTACTTCTAAACTGGAGAAAATCTAGGATGTGAAAAAATTAGCACACAGATATGGAATGAAAACCCAAATTCTTCTGAACAGCATATTAACTACAGTTGGAGAAAAGATCATTTGTATGAGCACTGCAAATCCCCTTTAGCATTGTGAATCTGATACTTGGCATTGTTCAGAAGACAAAATATTATTGACAGCTTTCTACAAACCTGCTAATTTCTTGTTGAATTAGTGAGCTAGAGGTAGAGTTAATCTGCAAAATTTCTACACTTGTATGCACGATGGAAATAGGAAAATCTCTCTCTGAAAAAAAATCCACAATTGCCTTAAAAGTCAGCCATGGTTTTGTCTATAAAAATGACTGCATTTTGTTGTCTACTTCAGTCTCAAATATAAGCTGAACCTTTAAGCTTAAAAGTTTGCGTGTATACAGTCCATAATCAAGTATCAGAGGGGTAGCCATGATAGTCTGTATCCAAAAAAACAATGAGGAGTCCGGTGGCACCTTAAAGTCTAACAGACTTATTTGGGCATAAGCTTTCCTGGGTAAAAAAAATCCACTTCTTCAGATGCATGGAGTGAAAATTACAGACACAGGAATAAATATATATTAGCACATGAAGAGAAGGGAGTTACCTTACTAGTGGAGAACCAATGTTGAAGGCTAATTCAGTCAGGGTGGATGTGGTCCTCTCCCAATAATTGATGAGGAAGTGTCAATACCAAGAGAGGGAAAATGGCTTTTGTAGTGAGCCAGCCACTCCCAGTCCCTATTCAAGCCCAAATTGATGGTGTTCAGTTTGCAAATGAATTGTAGCTCTGCAGTTTTCTCTTTGAAGTCTGCTTTTTGTTGAAGGATGGCTACTTTTAAATCTGTTATTGACTGTCCAGGGAGATTGAAGTGTTCTCCTACTGACTTTTGTATGTTACCATTCCTGATGTCTGATTTGTGTCCATTTTATCCTTTTACATAGAGACTGTCCAGTTTGGCCAATGTACAGGGTAGGGGGCATTGCTGGCACATGATAGCAAATATCACATTAGTAGATGTGCATGTGAATGAGCCCCTGATGGTGTGGCTGGGTCCTATGATGGTGTTGCTAGTGTAGATATGGGGACACAGAAGGCAGCAAGGTTTGTTACAGGGATTGGTTCCTGGGTTAGTGTTTCTGTGGTGTGGTGTGTAGTGGCTGGTGAGTATTTGCTTCAGGTTGGCAGGGGCTGTCTGTAAGCGAGTTTTGGCCTGCCTCCCAAGGCTTGTGAGAGCGGGGGAAATTGAGTGGCTGTAATGTGCAAAAATTATCAAAATTAGAAAACATGCAGAAAACTGCATAATCTATTTTAAAGCTGTGATGCAGGATAGCACTTAAGTACATGTGTAACTTAAAGTGCATTAGTACTCCCATTCAGTGGTATTACTTGAAGTTACACATGTGCTTAAGTGGTTTGCTGCATCAGGGCCTAAGCAGTGTATTGATTCTACATGCCCTGAGAAGACCTAAAGGACACAGAATTAGATCCTCAGATATTTAGGGACTTAATTCCCATTGATTTCAATAAAATTTGGGAACCTAAATACCTCTGAAGTTCTGGGCCACAGTGCTTAAAATTTCAATAGCAGCCCGCAACCTGTGTATTGCTAACTGAGTTCTGGTCTACACTACAAACTTATATTGGTATAACTTTGTCACTCGGGGGTGTGGATTTTATGAGGGAGAAAACAACACACCCGAGCAACATAAGTTTAGCTGGCATATGTTGGTTGGAGTGCTTCTCCTGCCAACATAGCTACCACTGTTTGTTGGGGATGGTTTAATTATCTCTGCTGTCTCTCCCATGGCTACACAAGAGATCTTATAGCAGCGCAACTGCATCAGTACAGATGTGCTGCTGTAAGGTCTCTAGTGTAGACATAGGTAACACACATGTGGAAGGAGTCAGAAGAAGGTATGTATCACACTAATTCAGGCTACCTGTAATCAGTATTGCCAGCTTTTGTGATTTTATTGTGAGTTTTGCAATATTTAGTGCTTTTCTTAAAGCCCGATTTTCTGGAATAATGGCATTAAAACAGAAATTCAGATTTCATCTTAGACACTCTGGTAACCTACCCCAGACCTGAAGAGCTCTGTAAAGCTTGAAAGAGCGTCACTTCCACCAACAGAGGTTGGTCAAATAAAAGATATTACCTCACTTACCTTGTATCGCTGATTGAAAAAAGTAGTACATTTCTAGCCTTTAATGTTACAAAGAAAAGCTGGGAAATGGATGTAAGAGTAACCTACAGGGTCAAAATCCAGAAGCAAAGAACCACCACCCTGGGTTATTTTTGGCTTAAAAATTGTGATTTAAAAAAAAAAATCTCATGATTTTGGGATGGGGTCTCACTCATGGTTTCTGAATGTCTGTGTTGGCAATATTCTGTATTTGATTTTAAATGTAATGTAATCCTATATATGAACTGTTAAATTGCAAAATACAGGTAGGGGAATGAAGTTATCAAGGGTGATTACATATTTCAAACAGTAATCAAACTACCAACAAAAGCAATTGATAACCACTGGAACAAGCTACTAAGGGAAGTGGTAGATTCTCTATTTCCTGAAATCTTCAAATCAAGACTGAATGCCTTTCTGGAAGATATGCTTTAGTCAAACCCAAAATTACTGGGCTCAATACAAGTTGTTACTTGGTGAAAATCTATGGCTTCTATTACGCAAATGATCAGATTAGATGATCTATCTATTGGTCCTTTCTGGCCTTAATATCTATGAATCTTAACTTCACTTCCCTCTCCCCCACACCCAAGACCATCTTTATTATATCAGAAAGACTGATCAATTACATGACATTCCTATGAAGATATAAGGATGTTCAACCCTTGCCTTTTATATGATTACTGGAAGAAAAGAGACCTATTTTCACTAATTCTACATTAGGCTCTAGTAGGGCACCATCTGACATCTTGCTTTCAGGTTCTTGCAACAACAGTAATGAGATGTTAAAGCTTGGGAGTATTGACATGTTATGTCAAAGTGTAAGGAAGCCATCAGCACACACAAAAAAGAAAACATTGAATTAAGCATCATGAAAAGGGAAAGAAAACAGAACGACAGAAGGGAAAATACATATAACAGAAACAGTAGAGAGCAAAAAAGAGCAATAGTAGAATCAGCTGAGTATAAAATACATTTTCAGAATACCTATTAGGAAAAAAGTAGCTGTACAATAAAGAAACAAAAGATAATGAGAATAGGCATGGACACTATGGTCCTGATCCCGCAAACATTTAGGCACATGCATAACTTTGCTCACACAAGTAGTCCCATTAACTTCAGTGAGACTATTCTTGTGAATAATTATTTAAGTTAACAGGATGACTTGTGCAAATAAAGTTCAGCATGTGCACAAGAATTGGCAGAATTTGGTCCTATACTGTCTCTTGCTGTGTACATCCATAAAACACAGAATCAGGAACTTAAACTCAGATGAAGGAAAAAAGTTTAAAATAATAGGCCCCAAGGGAAGCACTAACCATGAAAACTAGTAGAAGCCTACAACTAAGAATTTCTGGGAATACCCCAAAGGCTAATTTGGCAATGCAATTAATGTTACTGTGCTCTTTGATCCACAATATACACACTAAAAGAAAAGGAGTACTTGTGGCACCTTAGAGACTAACCAATTTATTAGTTAATAAATAATAAATTGGTTAGTCTCTAAGGTGCCACAAGTACTCCTTTTCTTTTTGCGAATACAGACTAACACGGCTGTTACTCTGAAACCTGTCAATATACACACTGTAATTTCTATTTTATAGTGCAGAGCACTGCTTAATTGGTGAAAAACTAGGGACAAGATTTTCAAAAGTGACTAGTATAACTGGCCAAAACTCAGGAGTTTTGCTTAACAAATTTGCTTTTGTACCAATCTGGAAGTTTTGTTCTGAAGACACCAAAATATGGCATTTCTAAAACAAAATAGGACATCAATATTCTTGTCAGTTTTATTGCTGTTATTGAATGAATAGCAGTTGTGAAACTGACAAAAATGTCAATTTCATTCAGCTGCTTCTTGGCAGGGAGCCAAGACTTTCAGCTTTGCTATGGTCCCTGTCATGGACCTGGGAGTCCTACGACTCACTCCCAGGGTCTGTGGCAGCCCTGCCATGTGGGCTTCCTAGTGTTTCAGCAAATGTGTTGTCAAATCTGTAACAGATTTGGCAAGCCTTCACTTCAGCAAGTCAGCATTTTCTGACAAAATGTAGCTTCATTGTAAGATTTCTATCCAGCTCTAGCAACTAGTGATTTTAGATGCCTCAATTCTGAGAGCCCTAATTGATTCCTACCTAGAGTCTGCAGAAACACTTCACCTGAAAGAGAAGCAAACCATTCCCATTCATCTCAGCATAGGATTAATTCTGAAGACTAATGAGGCAAGTCACTTCACCATACTGTTTCAGCTCATCATTGGTAAAAAGGAAATACTACTACCTCACAAGAGCATTATGAGGAACAGCAAATGCACAGCAGCACATCCTCACTTCATGGGCCTCCCCTCATCTCAGATCACAGCATTGCATGGGGTTTTTAGCTCTAGTACCACCTACTGGGGCTCTCCCTTGGGTCTGCAATAGCCTTTGAGCCTGTATCTTCTCCTGTCTCCGCTGCTAGGTGTTCTGTGGTTTGGCCCTCCAGCCAAGTCACATAAAAGTCTATACCCCTTCAAGGGTAGCACAAATAAGTCCAAACAAATCAAAATAACAGCCCTTCCACCCCCTGAGGCCTCATGGTAGTTCCCTTGTTAGCTCTATCTCAAGGCTTCACTTGCAAGAGCTATCTTGCTTCTGTAGTGTGTATGTACTATCATTTCCTGTTATGCCCCACTCCAAAAATTCTCCATACCAGAGACTGCTTTCTTCTACACAACTGTGCTCCCTCAGTCTACTTATAAGGCCTAGCTCCACCTCCTCTGGCCAGGAGGCAATTATTTAATTACCCCCCAGGCGCAGAGCAGGACTAAGTTCTTTCCCTTGTTTTGGAGGTGATGGGGGTTAAGCTCCATCAGAGCAAGATTTTCACAAATGCTAAAAAAGCAAGTTAGGTGCCTATCTCCTATTGATTTTCAATGAGAGTTAGGCACCTGACTCACTTAGATACATTAGAAAATCCCCCTGAATGGCTGAAAATCTCTCTACTTAGATGGGCCCCATTACTGTATTATCTGGGCACCTCAAAATCTTCAGTGTATTGATTCTCACAATCCTCTGAAGTAGGAAAGTATTATCTCCATTTCACAGATGGGGAACTGAGGCACAGAGTGAATAAGTGGCTTGCCCAAGATCTCAAATGAAGTTTAGAAATGCAGGGAACTGCACCTACATCTTCCAAGTCCCAAGCTAGTGCCCTTAACCATTGGACTATCTTTCTCAAAGGAGATATTATTATTCTTAACTAGACCTATTAGAAATAATGTTCTGGACAATGTTCAAAACTTGAGAAAACAAAACTGAACAAAAGATGCTGGATTTCTTCAATATCATATTGATTTGTCTTCAGAAAAAATATTCTCATTGTGAAAACTGTGTAGAATGAGCATTAATAACATTAGCTACACAATCCACCAGGAACTCTGACCATCTCCTCTGTCTGGTCTTATATTGCCAAAATGGTGCAAAAACCCAATATCCCAATAATGATGGCCAGAAAGATATGGAGCCAAAAATGTCCTGTTACTTTTAGTTGGCCAGAACACTAGCTAGAACTTTTCCACTCAACTTTTTCTAAGTGGTATTATGGGTCAGTAGCTAGACTTCCTGATTTTTAGTCGTGTACCCTAAGTTCTGTTCCCAGTTCTGCCAATGATATGCTGTGTCACTTTGGGCAAAGCTGCTTAGCTGTTCTGTGCCTCAATTTCCTTACCTGTAAAACAGGAATAATAATCATACAACTCAAAGTGCTTTTACAGAAAAGGCTAAGTATGGATGAAAACCACTACATAAGAACTAAGTATTGTTATATGAGAAGATGTGGAACTAGCCACTGTAATTATTTTGAGACTGAATTAATGCAACTCACTCTACCAAATTGCGGGAGCCAGAGGTCTACCCACAAACTACACATGCTTCAAGATGCAGTAGCTAGTCCGCTGGGCAGACCAATGAAAGTACATCACAATACTCTGCGTGCTACACTGGCAAATTCCAGTTATTATTAAAAGTCCTGGTCCTTATCTTTAAAGTCCTATGTGCCTAAATGAGGGTCAAGCTACTTCAAAGACCCTCTTCAACTCACCATTGTAGCTGCTTCAACATGAACACTGGTTGATACAACCCAGAGTCTAATTTTCTGGTGAATGCTCAGTAAGTAGAAGGCTCTTACCTGTGGAATCTGTTATGAGCAGAAATCAGGATAAGACCAAGTCTTACTACTTTCAGGTCATGATGCAAGACTTCTCCCTTTTGGTAGGCATTCCCCTAAGATTTATGCATAAAGTGGCCCTGACTACAGGACCAAGTGAACTATATAGATTTAACTACTCATTTATTAGCCCCATAATACTGAATGGAGGGAGAAAAAAAAATCAGTTCTTTATTCTGAAGGAAGGTTGATGTTTTTTCTTAATTTATGTATGGTGCCTACATACGACAGTGATGGGTTCTTTAGAAATACATATAACAATAATTTCCAACTTCTCATCACAACTATTAACAACAAATATTTCTGTAGAACTGCTCTATTGATCATACCGTTTTTCATAATTAACAACAAACATTACATTTTTTACTACTGAAATTTGATTATTTCAAATACAATGTTTAAAGTTTGCAAATTATGAATAACAACTAATATTAGTAGGGCGTGAAAGGAAAAATAAGGGTTAAAATAAATAAAAATATTGAGAATTATGGGCAATCAAATGTTATTGTTCTTTTATCTTGGGATATAATGAGGTTAGCATTCATGATGTTTGAATATTCTGGTTATAAATCATACTTATGGTCCATTAAACATAGCCTCTGTTAATGCCTCCTATACTGAAATACCATGAGCATTATCACTTCATTTAAGGATATCACACTGGTGACTTTTTCTTGGCAGTGGTTACTAGCTATATTTGAAAATGAAATATAACAAATTGTTCAGGCAGAGGGAACAGCTGACTGGTTGAAACATCTGATTCCAACTACTTAAATCCTCTGGAAACACAAAGTCAGATCCCAAGAGGAGATTGGTTGTTTGTTCATCCAACACAGATAAATTGAGTTGCATACAGTTTACTATGAGTGCCTTTCTACTGTGGTAAAACAAAACCACTGTCTACTCTCCACGGTCATTAACAATCCCATGACACTTTTTGTAAGGTTTGCCCTAGAGTACTTGTCCAAATGCAATCCCCTTCATCTCAGACAAAAACACTTCAGTGGTAGATGAATTATTTTCATCATGTATGGTACTGTATATAGTTTGTTAAATCATTTTATGAATTAAGGTGATATATATAATATTTATTATGGTAACAAAGCCCTGCAAAGGGCAAGGTTGTTTTTATTTAGCAAACCAGGAGTTTCACAATGACAAACTGAGCAAGACCATAAATCCAAAAATTAAAACTATAAAGGCAGATTTCATCCTTGGTTCACATGTGAGCTGATATTGGCTTTTAATTCTGGACTGTGAACTCCCTGAAGTTAGTAATAATAACTGTAAGGTGATGCGTCGTGACTGGAAACAAAAGCACAGTGGCCGGATAACATGCGGGGGACGGGACCCTCTTGACCCCAGCAAAGACTGTGAAGAAACAAACCTACCAGGATGCTCCTTCCACGTGTTGGTCTGGGCAGGTTTGGTCTTCCTGCCTTACACCATCTCCCAGCGTCCCTGTGCATCTTCTCCCAGCGTCCCCGTGCACCATGTCCCTGCCCTGCCCCATCTCCCAGCGTGCCCCCCCCCCCCGGCAGTATCTTTATCCCTCCCCCGCCCCACCCTGTCACCAGGCCCCCGGCCCGGCTCAGGCGGGGTCTCTGGGCTTTCGAGGAGCCCGGGGACCGGGGGTGTTTCTAGTGCATGGGGCGGGGGGAGGGCTGGGCGGCTGCCGGGGCCGCTCTCTGCTCCTGCGGTTTCTTACCCGCGGCGGCTCCCTCCTTCTCCTCCGCCATGTCGGCCCCCAGCCGTAACCATGGCAACGCGGGGCGCCGGCGGCTCCTGCCAACCGGGCCGCGCCCGCGCGCTCCCAGCTCCCGCCAAACCTCGGCCCGGTGCCTGCGCAGCGACCCCGGCCCGGCGCCCGGCAGCGCCTCCTCCTCCCGTCAGCTCTGGGCCTGAGGGGCGGACGCGGAGGCACCGTCGTGGGCCCGCTGCTGACAAGACCCTGGCCCCCGGGGCGCCGCTGCCCCGCGCTGGGGCCGGCTGCAGCCATCTCCGGGTCCGCTCGCTGAGCGCAGCCCCTGCCTTTGCAGAGCGGCGCGGGGACCAGGCCAAGGGCGGGGAAGTGACTTGGTCGAGGTCACAGAGCTGCAGGGACCCCCAGGGCACCTGACTGTCCATCCAGTGGTTCTCAAGCAGGGGTCCATGTAGCCCTGGGGGTACCCAGAGGTCTTCCGGGGGTACATGAACTCATCTAGATATTTATCGAGTTTTACGCCTGGCTACAGCAAAGGGCCTAGTGAAGCCAGTACAAACTAAATTTTCACCCAGCCAATGATTTGTTTATACTGCGCTATATACTATACACTGAAATGTAAGGCCAGTATTTATGTTTCCAATTGATTTATAAATATAGGGTAAAAATGAGAAAGTAAGCAAGTTTTCAGTACTAGTGGGCTGTGACACTTCTGAATTTTTATGTCTCATTTTATAAGCAAATAGTTATTGAGTGAGGTGAAACTTGGGGGTACGCAAGACAAATCAGACTCCTGAAAGGGGTACAGCTGTCTGGAAAGGTTGAGAGCCACTGCCTTAACCCATCATACAAACTTTCAGCACAGTTTTGGGGTGCAGTTAAAGGTCCACATACACTGCAAAGCAAAAATAGGTCACTGTTGTTTACGTTGCAGTACAAATGGTTCCATGTCTATGCAGCAGCCCTGGAGGAATCTCCTTTTAGGTCTAATTTAGTAACCACTGAAAACCACAGCTCCCATTAATTTGAACAATAATAAATAAACTTGCTTCCCTGCGTTTCTCCCTAGCCCCAGTGCTTATGACTCTTCACAAACACTGCAACTACAATCAAACAACATAAAAACAAATAAAATATTTTAAAATGGGGATTCCTTAGAATCTGACCACTGTGTTTTATCTTCTTCAGGAGAGTATAGGCCAATAGAGAAGGCAGCACACTATCTTTTGTGTAAAAGTTTCAAACTGCTGGCTACACCCAAATACTGAATTTTATTTGTGGAATTTTGTTTATTTATGTTTAGTGTTGCTATTGGTATACTGGTAAATATATGTTAACCCTCATACATTCTTTACAAATTATGCTGATTTAAAAGCAGAATCTGCACCACTGATGATCGGAAGAAAAGGCCATGGGCCTGGTTAATTAAGCTGCACTGAGAGTAGTGTGTCTTGTTATTTTGGAGTATTATTTTTTTTAAAGTGAGGAAAAAAACATTAATATCCCTAAATAATCTTAAGTTAAGGATGCACTGAGATGCATCTATAGTATTCATGTAGGATTTCACAGCAAGCACATTCATTATAAAAGCCCCAGAACTAGACCCTGGTCCTTGCCCTCACTGCTTCTTTTTCTAATGTAGAAGTACAGCAAAAGCAGAGATAGGTGGTTTTTTCCTAAACATACAGCTATTGTGTGTTCAGAGTTCATGCAAAATAATTGAAACTTGAACAGCCAGTTCAGCTATAAAATTGAACAGAAGCCAAACCTCTTTGCTTGATCAAAGAAATGTTTTTCTAATACTGTAACATGTTATTTGCTGAAATGACCACACCATGTACCCCTTGCATTAGTTATTTTTGTCTTTCCTTTTACTCAAGCATAATGTAAAATTTAAGAAATGGGCATGGTAAGAGTCCTAAGACAACATATAATTAGCCTACTGGGACAACATTTTTATGTTATCTGAATAAAATAGATGCTTTTGAATGGTTATGAATGGATTGGAAACATTAGGGCAAATTACTCTAAATATTACATACATGCATACAGTCTCTCTTAGTGCAAAGCACCACAGAGTCACATCACAATTAAAAGTAAACACAACAGATGGAAGTCTTTGGCCAGCAATCTTCCTCCACAGTTCCTGCTCTTCACACAGCCTTGAGAAAAATGCCATGATGCATCCCATCCAGTTAGCCACATCGAACCATGTTTGCCATGAGCACTCTCCTGCCACTGGCAGCAGGCATCAGTCCCTGCAAACTTGTTTCAGCAATCTTCCTCTGCTCATCCCACCCACATGTCCTGCAAACTCAAATTTTCTTTGATCATCTTGATGATATCAGGTATCGCTTCAGCTATGCTGTAAATTTGGGCAATTACCTCCTCATTAGTCAGGGGTACACGGTATAGCTAATGTACAGCAATTGTCTGTAGAATTTCAATTTAAGAGACTTTCTGCCTTCAGTGTCCTGTTTCCTAAGGTCATGTCTACACCAGAGCTAACAGCGGCACAGGTGTACCAATACAGCTGCACCACTGAGATCTTTCATGTAGCCGCTCTATTCCAATGGGAGAGAGAGCTCTTCCAACAACATAAACCAACCGCCCCCAATGAGCGGCAGTAGCTATGTTGGCAGGAGACGCTCTCCTGCCGTCATAGCAGTGTCTGTACTAGTGCTTCTATTGGTGTAACTTATGTTGCTCCTGTGTGGTTTTTTTCCCCCACAACCCTGATCAACATAGTTATACCTACAGAAGTGGTAGTGTAAACATAGCCTAAGCATCCATATCTCACAAGCATTCAGCATCTTGCTACAGATGAGATGGCAGCAAATTTCATTTTACACTTCATGGTAATTCCTTTGCTTCTCCAAATGTGGCTGTGTCGCTAGAGCAACAGTTGTGATTCCAGTTCTGTGTCAGATCTCTAAGTGATGTTTACCATCCCTCGTTGTCACACTACCTTTGTGAAGTGCTCAATGCACTTCAAGGCCTCCTCAGATTTGGGTAGGAATATTTTTGCCTTTTCAGCAGACTTAACTGCCACCATTGTCTTTGTGTGTGATATTTTAAGACCTAATTTCTCTTTCCACCACTACTCTCTAGCAGTTCTGGCACCTCTTCTTGCCATGATCCCATCCTGTGAATGTCAGTGAAGCACAGATGACTAATTTTTCAATCCACCAACAGATACACCATCCTGTAGGTTTCCATCAGAGCATCTTCTTAAAATTTCTTCAAGATAACAGTTGAAGAGGGTCAGTGATAGCACGCAGCCCTGTCTGACACCTATCCTCAAGTCAAACCAACTACTTTGCTCACACCCCATAAATACTGAAGCCATTGCATTTCCATAGAAATATTGTATCAGCCTTATTACATTTTCACCAGCTCTACTCAGCCCCAGGATAGCCTGAAGAGATTTGTGCCATATGCTGTCAAATGCCTTAGCAAAATCCAGAGGCATGGGCCACCTGCCCATCTCCATCACTTTTTCCACACAGCACATACCGATTGAATATTTGCTCCATTGTACCTCTTGGGTCCAAACCCAGCTTGTTCTTTAGCCAGAAAGTTCTTTATCTTGGGCACAATTCTCTTCAGGATGATGTGCAATAATATTTTGCTCGGATATGTCAATAATGAGATAGCTTTGTCCCCCTTTGTAGGACTAGGGACCATCAGGGATTGTGTCCAAGTCTTGGACCATTTTTCAGACTCCCAAATCACATTGACAAGCTTATGATATACCAAGATGAATGCCTTTCCACCACTTTGAATTAGTTCTGCTTGTATGTTATCCACTCCAGGGGCCTTATTGCTTTTCAGTGTCCACATCACATCTTCAACTTTGTAGATTGGAGGAGGAGTCAGGATAAGTCAAGCTTCTCAAGTAGATCCCCTCTGCCTCTCACTTCCAACTTAAAGTTCATTTTGATCATATTATACAGTTATCAGCAATACTTACCCCAAATGTTGAGTGAAATGGTATTTTCCCTGCTAGGGAAACTTTTCAAAAGAGTTTTGAGGGTTTGGAAGATTTTCCTAATGGCATTTGCTGCAAAGGATTCTGTATATCAATCCACTGTTGTCCAAGTCAATCTTCTTTTGGCACTTTAATCAGTGCATCTATTTCTCATGTCATATGAGAATATTGCTCCCTTGCAGTTTCATCCATCTTCTTTTGTTCTCTTAGCTTCCTTCATTGATCAGACAATTTGATAATATTCTCCATGTGTGTCTTTGTCTGGAGTGGCTCACAAGCAAGAATACCAACAGGGCAGACTGTTAAGAAGGGCACAAACCCCAGACTTATTGTGAGTTCTGTATGTAGATTTCACCAAACAAGTGTAAACTCCTTAGGCACAATACAATTGTCAGGCTGCCTTTGTTAGAAATCACAGGCCAGAGATGAGAGGCAGGAATGAGGCAAAGAGGTGATGTCAGAGTCTCCAATTTATACCTCCATGTACCTGGAAAAATACTGTCTCAAACATGGAGTCGTGAATCATGTGTTCTAGTGCCTTGCTGAGTCAGGAGGCATCCATTGTCTGTGCTCTTTGAGGCGTCTTCAGGAGGGGACCACTGGAAGAGTTGATTCTTCTTAATGACCCATCACCACATGGCTGGCTAGTCTCAATGTAAATCTGTTTTGTGGGTGTTATCCAGGAACACAACATATTTGAGACAAACACATAGCAAAGTTTCATGACTTCATACCCAGTGATAATACATGCATTTCAACAAGACAGTATTGTTCAACAGATCACAACTTTTCCAGTGATACCTTACAAGGCACACTTTGTATAAGATTTATTGCAATTTTGTAACAGTGGTATTATATTAGTGCAGACAGTCATCTCCCTTTTTATATGGCATCACAAAAGCCTTAACATGGATTCACAGACAGTACCCTTGGGCATTCTGATCTATCTTGCCACCCAGGCAAGCTTAACTGTGATAGATGGTCACTCTACACCAAAGATCACAAAATATTCAGGTTACTCCCAGTCCCCAAAGGACCAGTCACATGCCCCAGGTCAATTTGTACCTTAGATCTCACATCAAAAACAAACACTCATTTATTTTTCTTAGTTAATACTTGGTTTACTATAGGATTGACTACAAGGTTAAAACAGGCAAACACACACACACACAAATGAGCTGCAGTCTTAGGTTTCAGATGGCAATAGAGCTGCTGAAGTAAGCCAGCTCTATAAATCCTTTCGGGCTAATCCAGGTTAATCCTGGGGATCTCTTGTTTATGTTTAGGAATCTTTGCCCCTTGGAATCCAAACAGCATAAAAAGACTTAAATTCCTTCTGGTCAGAGATTTTTATCCCCATCTCCCTAGAGTCCAAGCTCATGGGATGAGTGCTTCTGGACATCCCCCTTCATGGGTGTGCTGGGAGTAGTAAACAAGGTCCTTGTTCTTTGATAGCTTACAATGGCCCATTTGGATTCAATAGGCCTTCCAGATGGGCTGGAGATAACCCATCTTCATGGGTGCAAACCAGTATTTCACACTTGGTGATGTTTCTTTCCTGACTGGATTTACAGTTCCAGAGCAAACATTTTTTTACAGTTACAAAATAGACACTTAAGTATTGCCTTATAATATGGGTTACAGATACCATTAGTGAGATTAATGCTTGCAGCAATTTATAAGCATTTCATAAAGTAGAATACCTATTTTAGCTATACTAAAAACACTCTGGTAAGCCAGACTGGTTTCCAGCTATGCATTGGTCAGTGTTCAATGAGGCCTGGGGTCTTGGCATGAGCTGGCACTTGGTCTGCCAGCGTCAAGAGATCCAAGGTTTTGTCTTTAGGATCTGTTTCCCTAGGAGTTCATCCACAGCCTCCGTAATGCAGCAGGAGATGTTGTGGTCTGTCTGATCTATGCTACCAGTGCACGGAATTAAATATTACTAAAAAATAAATTGACCTCATTAGGAGTGTGAGCCCATTCCAGCTGAAGTTGATGAAAGTTCTGGGGGAGGTGCTTTGAGGAGGGTGGCAGGACAGAGGAAAAAAGGGACTCTTTGGACAGGAGAAGGAGGAAGAATCCCAAACATAGCACTCTAAAATCAGTCAAAGTTTACCTCTGCCTTAACTATTAGTGGTCCCACCTCCCCACCAAAATAGAGCTCTCAATTCACACTGGGAAAATGACTAGGAGGGTTTCTGCAGTGGAGCTGCATGATGGGGTAGACTAGGTTTGGAGGCCCCCTGCTGGAGGGCTCACAGCCCTGTCACACCCCACCCCAGAAAAGGGCAGAAGAGAAGTCCTCCAAACTGCCTAGAGCAGCTGTGTGGGACACAGCCAATCACAGCTGAGCAGGCTAGTATAAGAGTAGCTGTAGGGCCAGTATGAGATCAGTTCCTTGCTGGAAGAGCATTGAGTGAGTGAAAATTGCAGGACCTTGGACAGGGCAGTCATGAGAGAGAGAGAGAGAGAGGAAAAAAAAAAAAAAAAAAGTTCTGGGCTGGTTGCTTGGACTCCATAAGGACAAGGCCCTGAGGTAAGGGTGAAGATGGTGGGCCATGGGGAAGTGGTTCAGGGAATTAGAGTAGTGGTGTGACTTAGATGAAGGGACATGGTAGATGGCTGCTATCTACAGGGTCCCTGGCCTGGGACCTGAAGTAGAGGGTGGGCCTGGGTCCCCCTCACCCCATTACTCACTGGGGGAAGTGGCCTGGATTTTGATGCACCCCAGAAGGGGAACTGAACTTTTTAGTGTCCCAGCAGGAGAGCTGGGGCCTGAAACACACAGAGAGGGCCAGGAAGTATGGTGCTGAGACCAGTGATAGCCTATGGGACTAATTAAGGACCTAAGCCCAAGGAGGGTACAGGGAGAGAAAGTGCAGGCCTGCACACACTTGACCAGGTGCAGCTTGTGAGAGGTGCGTGCACCCCATTGCAAGCAGTTATGCTTGAAACTAAGAAATGGTGAGAAATCATTTCAAAACTAACATAGGGACTTTTCCATTGCCTTCTTTCCCTATACCCAGCTCTGCAATTTCACTTTTTCTGTTACTCCTCTTTCCCTGGCATTTTCTCCTCTGGTTGCCTAATTCAATAAAAGACTTACAGATACTGTCCTGAATTCAGAAGCTCCAGAGTGCTTATCACATTGACCTAGCACAGGGTTGGAGAGCCTTTTTTCCCTATCGGGGCCATTGACTTGTATACAGAATCATTTGTTGGGGGGGGTCACATACAGTCCCATGGGTGCGACATGGAGGCTCAGGGCTTCCCCAAGGCTCTAGGGTGGAGCCAGAAATGAGGAGGTTGGGGAGTAGGCTCTGGCCTGGGGCCATGGGGTTTAAAGTGCAGGAGCAGGCTTAGGGCTGTGGCAGGGGGTTTGGGCTCCAGGAAGGAGTTGGTGTTCTGCTCTTGTAGTTAGCCAAGAGATTGAAGCCTTGAACATTCAGCACCTGTTTTTCTCCTGAATGTTCAAGGCTTCAATCTCTTGGCTAACTACAAGAGCAGAACACAGTGCTGGATGTCTCTTAAAACAGGGATTTGATTATTTTTTTTTTTAGTTTCCTGGCAATATGCCTTGAAAAATGACATGTAGAAAAATTGTAACGATTATAGTGATCAAGAGTTCGACCTAAACTATGACACTGTCCCTTTTAAACTTAATGCACAAACGTCTCACTCAAGAGTATGAGTGGGTTGAAATTACTAATCATGTTTTGGCACAGACAAATGCTAAAGGAAACCTGGAGCAACTAATTGAACAGCTTGGAATGTCAGCTGCTACACACAAGAATTTTTAAGAGTTCTGAAAAGAATGTACCCTTAAGCTTTTTTAAAAGGAAAAAATGGTGTCAAATGTAGGGAAATAATGGAAGGGACAGCAATGGAAGAAGCTAACATTGTTGATATAAGAACTGAATCCACTAAAGTTATTGGTGTTACTCTTAACTCTATGCATTTGTGCCCAGAGATTGCATCACAAACAACCCTCAGAGGCTCCCACATTCCAGGGTCCCCTATTATACCTACCCTGGGTGGTACTTTCCGTACAGACTCTAGTACTATATTTTGAATGCTGAACAAAATGTTAAGTAGATATGTTCCTAGCGGTATTTAGTAGTCTGAAGTACAGACTCTCTGGGTATGTCTGCACTGCCATATAAGACTGTGGCTGGCTCAGGTCACCTGACATGAGCTCATGGGGCTCCAGCTGTGGGGCTATAAAATTGCAGTGAAGATGTTTGTGCTAGGAGCTGGAGCTGAGTTCTGCAAGGGGAAAGGGTCCCAGAGGCTGGGCTCCACCCCAAGCCCAAACATCTACACTGCAATTTTATAGTCCTGCAGTCCAGGCCAGCCACAGCTGTGCCACAGGTCTTTTATTGCAGAGTAGACATACCTTCTGTTGCCTTGTAGATTCCTCACTGATGCTACACCCCCACATGGCAACCTCCGTGAGTAGCATTTTAGATAACTTTTGGCTAAGTCTGTCTCATCCTAGTGGATGATGATCTGCCCTCAGTTATTCATGCCTTTGTCACCTTTCTGGCGCACTAATATATAAGCCCTCAGCACTTAGGATATTCCAAATAGTACAGAATGCTGCAGAGGTTCTTAATAATGGCTACCACAAGCACATCAAACCTGTCTTCTGGTCTCTACACTGGCTTCCAGTAGACTATCATGTTCAAGGTCTCAGCCACTTTTCAAAGTGCTCCATGGCCTAAACTACTGTCTAAAAGGTCCAAGATGAAGATCATGGTCCACAGTTTTGCTCCTCTGGCACAATGGAGTGCTCCATAACAAGGCTAAAACTCATCTGTGCAGGAGATGAAACTTTTGCGGGGGCCAATCCAAGAATATGGTGAATGATCTCCCGGAGGAACTAATGACCATCACAAACCTCATCACTTTCCACTCCAAGTGCAAAGTACATTTCTTTGACCTTGCCTTCTATAACAAATAGACAGCAACATTAAAAAAAAAAAAGAAAAGCCACCTTACTAAAATAACACTCCACTGCATGTTCTCTTTCCCCAAGGAAGAGAAGGAGAGAACCACCAATATGTGACAGTTATTCACATTGCTTAATGCCCTACTAGAAGGCACCCAGTTGCAATGGTGACAAGCATAGTATAAAAACCTCTATACAATAGAATGGCTGCTGTATTTAAGCACAAAAACTTCGTTCTGAATAATTGTCATAGAAGACGTTGACTTTGGAACCTCCCTCTGTTGGAACAATTACAATTTTAAAAAATCCACACAGGTAAGGGCAAGAAAAAAAATCTATGCATTCTCCCTCATGGAGAAAGTGAATTAGTAACCACTACTAGAGGCAATAATAAAATTAAATACCTATATTCTGTGCAGAACTGGCTTACCTCAATTAAGCCAGACACACATTAGATGGCTGATATGTGTTTTTAAATATGTGTATTGTCTTTAAATGTTTGAGTTTACACCTACTGTACCTCCTAAAAACCAAAACAAACTAGGGAGTTTGTACGACATTCTTCATTCCTGGAATACAAGTTAGTGATCACACAGATTTGGGAAGGAAACAGCTTGAGTCTTAATAGTTGAAGGGGAAAAGATCTTGTGGATCCAGGTCCATTGAGAAAGGCTGGCCTTGTGAGGAGGAAATACACAAAATGGGATTATAAAACCATTTTATGCTGTTTCAGACTAAAAGATTCACTGCTACCCTTCAGAATAATCCATGTGAACAGGGAATATCTCAGCAGGAGAAATTAAGTATAACTACCATTGGCTTAGTTCACTCACTGCATTTCTGGCACCCTTCTCCATGCTCTTTCCATTCTCCTTCTCCATTAATTATGGTGTAGCCACAGTATGGAGAAAGCTGTTCATGGCATAAAAATTGGAAATAGTTATACCTTAATTGACAGCTTTAGGATCTATGAAATGGATGGTTAATTTTAACATTAACAATTGTATTTATTCTGCATCTACAAATAAAAAGGCAACCTCTACACTGCTGGATAAAATATTGGAAATTACTAACTATGAAATGGATTTAGGGATTCTGGTTAGCAGTAACATGGAAGGTGGGAACACTGTTCAATTGCAGCAAAGGCCAATAATGGTATGATAGGGGCCTGCATTAAATTATAAACAAGACAAATTATACAGTTGTACAAGGTCATGGTGAATCCCCTCTAGTAATACTACACTGAGCATAAATACCTTACATTCATATTAATTTACAAATTCTAGGAAAGCATAGAAAGGAGCCACTAAACTTAGCAAATGGCCTTTGCCTACTCTGGGTTCCATTCTGGGAAATCTTTAAACATGTGCTTAAGCCCTATTAGGCCTTAAGCATATACTTATGTCCTGACCTGGGATGCTGTAACCCTAAAAGTCCCTTTATGCCAGCTGGCAAAGGGCACACTCAACACACTGTCAGAATATTTAGTCAAACAGTGTCTTATAGGGTATAAGAACTGGTGACACGCTAGTCAAGAATATCCTTGCTTGGTGTGTTTATGGGTTGTGTATAAAGAGTTATTTATGTATGTGTGCTGGAAATATGTTCCTAAAATACGTTGTGGAGAGAGTTGATAAATAAGCCTGTCTTGGGCAAAGGAATGTGGATTTACCTGTCTGGGTCAAGGTTTATAAGTCAGACAATGAAAGTACATTTATATATAAGGCAAGCAAAGCAACAAGTTAACAAGCAGCAGAGGTAACAACTCAGTGAGCACACTGAGAGACATACCAGAGTCTGAACCCTCAGGAGGTTTTCCTAGCTCTTTAAGCAAAGGCAATGGACTCTGGCAAATATAAGCGGAGCAAAAAGTTAAGTTATCCATTACTCAGGGGATAAAGAAGACAGCACCCTCTAGTTCTCAGAGCACTGGATCCTCCTGACAGAAGGGCTAGAAATGCTGGTAACTTGACATAAATGAGAAAGCTGTTTAGGCAAAGATTGTAGTTTGATAAAGTGAGTCTTAGACACTAGAAAACATGGTTTGTAATCCTGTCTTTTCCTTTGCTTAGTATCACTTAAATCTATGCTCTTTATTAATAAACTTAGTTTTACTATGAAGAATATCTCAGTGCTGTAACTTTGAAGTAAAGGGTGAGTCCTCAGCTAGACCAACAGGATGGTGCGAATATTGTCTCTTTGGAGTCAGTGAACATAATTTTGTGAGTGTCCGGTGAGAGGGACTGGACAATACAGAGAGATGTCTCTGGGGAACTCAGACAGAAGGGTTCACTGATTGTTACCTATAAGGCCAGGTTTAGATGAGTGGTGTCTCAAGGAATTGTCTCAAGGGAGGCAGACTGGTGTGGCAGAGAGATGACACACAGTTTAAGCCCCAGCAAAGCTCATTCTTGCTGAGGCAGAGAGAGAGCGCACAGTGGCTTATGCTTCTGGGTGCCCTGAGGAGAGCATATCAGATGCTTTCCTGAGTTGGGGCCTTTATGACAATAGGCTCAAGTGCTTAAAGAACCAGTCTGCTGTGGAAAAAGGACTCTAACATAGGCATCATGGAAATGCCATGTTTGTTGTCTCAGTGAGACATACCAAGAAAAGCTCAGTTCACAAGTAAATGGATGTGTTTCTAGCTGCCAATTCTGCAAACTCAATCTAGGATCTGAAGGTCAAGCTGGGTTCTTTTGGGCTCATGCATCACCACTTGTAATTAATAGTCTACAGGCCAAATTGTGCCATTAGTTACGTTACTGAAACCTCATTGCTTTTTCCTTTTGTCAGGTGTAACAGAGGATAGAATTTGGCTCTGTAATCTAATGTCACCTACTTAATGATTCTGTTGATGATTTGCAATCCAAATTAGAACCCAGCTCACTTGAAATAGTTTGGGTTCCAGCTCTGAGAGATCTGATATGTGGAACCAATCAATTTCAATAAATAAGTACCATAAGTAAAGAATTATTCTCAAAGTCCAAGCATTTGGAATCCTCTGTCTCCAGATATACTGTCAAAAATCTACCTTCTAGGAGTTTAGGGCAGGGCATGGAAATGAACAATTACTTAGTTACCAATAGTATCTCAGAGCATAAGTGGGATTAAAGGTTTAACCATGACAAAGTTTGGTCACGTGCTCAGGGCTGAACTGGTTGTCAAACTTGGGATGAGAAGATATTTCTCCCCCTCCCCAACCAGAGCATAACAGTGATCTTGAGAGGTGGGAGAAGCTTTGCTTTCCACTGGACTCTCAGACCAAGCCCTTAATTTCTCCATAACCACATGGCTCATTGCTGCTTTCCTTAGGCATTCACAAATGGCCTCTGTGTTTAGTCGTAACCCAAAATGGAAGGATCAAGAGCTAAATAAGCTTGAGGTTCCCCCACCATTCTCATTGTGCAAATGCAACGAAGGATAAGACACAGAAGAGCATCAGTGGCACTTATTTCATGGGGATTAGACAATCTTTTTTAAGCAAGTTAACTAGAAGCTAGAAAAAACACTACAGTGCCACCTGTAAGGTGTCAGAATTCCAGTCCCCTCTCAGTCAGGCTTCTGGTGAGGGTATGGTACAGAAACAGCCCTGCTGGATAACTTCCTCCCATCCTGTGACAAGTTAAATATATATCCATACTTATACTGCTAGAACTTTCAGCAGCACTTGAGCATATTGATTTCTGAATACTTCTCTCCCCCTTCTTGTCAACTGTTGAGACTAGCCCACTTGCACCTTAACTGAATTGGCTCATTAGCAGTGACCACCCACTTAGTAAGGGAACTCATCTTTTCATATGCTGTGTATTTATACCGCCCCACTATGTTTTCCACTCCATGCATCTGATGAAGTGGGTTTTAGCCCAAGAAAGCTTATGCCCAAATAAATGAGTTAGTCTCTAAGGTGCCACAAGGACTCATTCTTCCTTTCTCACCCCACAAAGAAATGTCTCAGATCCTTCGCCTCAGACTGAGCCCAGAGAGGAGTTATGGGTAAGTGTTCCTCTACCTTCAAATGTCTCAGTGAGTCCCACAAGACTCAATCCTTTTCCCAATATTCTTAGATATCTACATGAAGTCACTGGGAGAGTTGGTGAGACAACAGGGGCTGAAGTGTCAGCAATATGCTGAGAACACCATTCCCTCTCCTTCATGTTAAACATGAACACCATTATCTCCCAGATTTCTCTATGCCTATCATGATCAGCACTTGGATAAAATCAGCCCAGCTGGCAAAAGCTGGACCTAGACAAAACAGGGGTGATAGTAATAGGCAGAGGGAAACACTTGAATGAACTTGCCCCCTCACTAACATCCCTCACTGTCAAGGGCTACTACTGAGGTTCCTCAGCCTTGGGGTCCTTTTGAACTCTATTCCAAGTAGCCATAGCAGCAAAAACCTCCTCTTCAACCTGCAACTATCCAGATGACTATGCCCCATTCTTTAAGACACATGATTATTGTAATTCACTATGTCTGGAAACTAAACCCTTGAGAACACTTCAACTGGAACAAAATGCAATAGCTCATCTGCTTCGCAACATAGGCTGTTATGAGCACTTCACCAGTCCTCCACTCTCCGCATTGGTGCCCCATTGAATATAGAATGAAGTTTCCTGTACTAATAATCAAAGCCTAACTATCTGAATGATTGCCTCTCCTTCTATGATCTCCTATAACACCTCTGTTCTACCAAAACAACGAAACTGTCAGCCCACAGAGGAAGCTCATGACTGAGGCGGGTAGAACTTTCACAGGAGCTGGACTTAGACAATGGAACTTACTTTTACAAGAGAGTCATAACTAAAGGCAAAGGTCATTCCTTCAGCATAGTTTTCCTTCAGTAACTTCTTTACACTCACACCAGACACATACAACATAATCCAACTTTGACAAACAAAAGAAAACAAATCCTATAAACTAATCAAACTATTACTTGTACAGACTTGGAAGGAAGAAACTGACAAAGATATACTGTTATTGAATGTGTGGCTTTTTAATATGTGGGAGGCACTCAGATACTACAGTGAAGCAGGCCATATAAGAATACAAATTGATAGATACAGAAAGATAGACGGATAGTCGAAATAATCAGCTTTGGTTTGTCAATTAAGCAACCATAATGGAATGGGACTTTGAAGGACTGGAAGAGGTCTGTAATATTTGATATTACATGATCATCTGTTTGATTGTTATTCTATTGTTTGCTCCATGAACACAAGGGATTGGATCAGACATAGGTTAGGCTGCATGTGGAAAGGAAAGTGAACACACTTCTCACTTACTGATAATTAAAGGGCAAAGCAAAAAACCAACTGCTTTTAAATCTATCCTTCACCCCCTGGTGGGGGCACATAAAGTGGTGTCACCAAGTTTAAGAGACACAGGGAAAGACAAATAATTTAGATATGGATAAAGAGCCAACCGTTAAAGCATGTCAGGGAGAGAGGCAGAGACTGCAGGGGTGCAGACTGTGCCCTAGTCCCAGAGGTGGGGTTATCTAGGACAGCTTTAGGAAGTCAGATAAGATACATGTGTCAACTTGTGTTAAACCCTTCATTCTTATGCTTTCTTCCTACTGTTAGATTAAATAATAAAAGATTCTTTTAAGTCCCTGTATTCACACACTGGTCAGTTTCCAAAGGGAAGATTTGCAGAGCTCAAACCCAGCCAGGTGTGCTGAGCAATCACAGTTGTTACACAGGGGGCTGCATACCAGCACGCAGTCTGCAAATGTTTCCACACCAAGGAGAAAAAATCTTGAAGCCTGGAAGGGCATGCAGTTAAAGAGAGACCACCAAAAGGGTCAGAGATGCCCCTAACTCTGGATTAGGACAGTGAAAATTCTTTTCACTTTTGAGGGTAGGTACTTTAGGGTAAATAGTTTAAAAAAGTCACAACTCACTTTTTATATAACATGTATACAATTATTGAAAATCATTCTCATAGCATGTGGAAGAGGGTTTTTTTGTTCTTTCTTAGGCCTTTTATTAACATGTTCTTAGATATCAATATATTGCTGCATTCACTATATTGGTGATTGTCACAGAGCACAGACTCACCAGCAGTGCCTCCTGCTGGTTGTCCTTGGGATTTAATGTTCCAGCCTACAGAGCACCCTCTTCAGGCCAGTGTCTTGCCTTGCTGCTGGCTCCCATGTCCCCAGTGCCCCTTTCACAGGGTACTGCCCCCTGGCAATACCCCACAGTTGTGGGTCTCCCCCTCCCAGGGGAACCCCCCCCACACCCACTATCCCTACCTCACCTCAGTCATAGGCTCCTGCCAGTCACCAGCTAGCCCCCATGCCCTGAGGGGAACTGCAGTATGAGCCACTCATCACCAGCAAGGTTGGGTTTGGACCTGCTGCCTCTACCTACCCATGGCTGCCCCTGCAACCCCCATATCTAGTAGACCTCACCAGGCCCACAGCCTGGGGCTTTCCTAGGCCAGGGCTCTCTTGGCCTTTCCCTAGCCCTGCTCCCAACTGGGTCCTCTATTCAGGTCTCAGCAGCCAGATCCCTCCCTCTCAGAGCTAGAGAGTGCTCTTCTGCTCCTGGCTTTTGTAAGGCCCGCTGGGTCTGTTTGGGGTGTGGCCTGCAGCTGTGGCTGCTCTGCCAATCAGCCCAGCCCTTCCCCTGCCTCAGCCCTCTCCCAGGGCTATCTTAAACTCCTCTGGGCCTGAGCAGGTGTCCACCCCACTACAGTGATCATCTGGAACATAACAAATCTGCGTACAAGAAAAGCCATAGATGTAAGCTCTTCCCGTGGATTTTACCGTTTTCCCCAGAAGTTAGGTTTTCATATTTTTTTTAAAAAGCTAGACCATCTGTTTTTGCAAGTTATTTTTCCAGAATATAATTTTATGCAGCAATGTTCTTTTGATTCTGCAGACAGACTGAAACAATAGTACAAAGAGATAATTCCTGGTTCCACTGAAGTCAATCTGTAAGACACATTGACTGTAATGGTACAGGATTTCGGTTTGAGGGTCTGATCCAATGCCTATTGAAATCAATGAAAGGATTCCAGTGGGATTTGGGACAGGCTTCAAGGGCTCAATCTTGTTTCCATTAAAATCAATGAAAAAACTCAGACTGACTTGAA
The DNA here is from genome assembly GCF_965140285.1 of Lepidochelys kempii. Taxonomy (NCBI): domain Eukaryota; kingdom Metazoa; phylum Chordata; order Testudines; family Cheloniidae; genus Lepidochelys; species Lepidochelys kempii. Next base: position 141,942,789 of record NC_136382.1, on the reverse strand, counting down.
TAGCGCAGGATAAGTGAAGTGTGGACTTCCTCATTCATCTCAATTGGGTTTTTAGAAGCTAATTTTTACCACTTCTATTTCAAGGTTAAAATTATAAACCATTTCAGGATGAATCCACTTGTTAAAAACTAATAAGTTAACTTGCTTTTCCAATGTCCTGACAGTCTTTTCATTTGGCAGAGCATTGTGTAGGAACAACCTTTAAATATGCAAAGGGTAGACTATTCTATTTGATATTCCTTTGCATATTCAATCAATTTTAAGGCTTGCCTACATGAGGAAATTGACCAGAACAGCTATTGCAAAATAAACTATTCTGCAATAGCTAGTCCAGAATAGCTCCATGTATAGACATGCTATTCTGGAATAAAAGTCAGTCACTTCAGAGAAAAGGTTTACCAGTATAGCTATTATAAGGTAGACCAGGCCTTAAACCTAGTCTACATATAAAAGTTAGGTCAACATAGTAACAGTGCTCAGAGCTATGAAAAATTCACACCCTTGAGTGTTGTAGCTATTCCAACCTAACTTCTGCAGCTAGGTCAGCATTTCTCAAACTTCATTGCACCGCGACCCCCTTCTGACAACAAAAATTACTATATGACCCCAGCAGGGAGGGAGAAGAGGGGTCAGAGCCCTAGCCCTGCTGCCCTAGGCTGAAGCCCTCAGGCTTCGGCTTCAACCCAAGGCCCCAGCAAGTCTAACGCAGGCTCTGGCGACCCCATTAAAATGGGGTCACAACCCACTTTGGGGTCCTGACCCATAGTTTGATAACAGCTGAGCTAGGTCAATGGAAGAATGCTTCCATCAACTTAGCTACTGTCACTCAGAGAGATGGCATTCCTCCAGCTAAGAAAAAAACACTTCCCTCCCAATAGGAAGCATCTACACCATGGCATTACAGCAGCATAGCTATTGTACCACAGTTGTGCCACTGTAACACCCATAGTGTCGGAGTTGCCTCAGAGATGAAGATAAAATAAACTGCTGCTAATGGACACTCCAGACATATTATAAAAATTGTCCTAGCAGAAATAGTTCATTTTAATGCCCTGATAAAGCTATATGAATTAGTCACCTTTTGTGACTCAGAATTGTATCTCATTAAAATATTTGACTAGGGCCAAACAGAATAGAAATAAAAACAAAATCTCTGGAGAATTTATACAGTAGTTCCACAAAATTAGAGTGGGTCAGGGATTCTGTCACAGATTTCTACTGTCTCTGGTGATCAAATTGTGCTCAATCCTGAAAACACATAAGTAGTTATATTGACTTCAGTGGCACTACTCGAATGAGTAAAATTACTCCTGTACGCAAATATTTACAGAACTAGGTATATATAGGAATATTGTGATCATGTGTGTTATACAGGTAGGAGGCAAACGAGTAATCAATGCACTTACACGTTTTAAATTGATAGTTAAGCTTTTGCAGTGTTGAAATACAAATCTAATAATCCACCTTGGATTAAAGGTTGGTAACCCACAGAGATTAAACACTGCTTCCAGTTTTATTTTAAGTGCACCATGATTTACTATCACTATTTGCTATATAGGGGTGCCTATATAAATATGTCTAAAAATGGTTTTGTTTACAGTATATGATAGCCATTTAATTTTTTTCTTACTGTTCAGGGTTTGCAGTTTGTTTAACTGTGTGTGGCTGGTTATTAAACTATATAATGAAATCAACACTTTATTTTGCCTGCTGTATAAATGATCCGGTGGTACCAAAGTATCATCTGGCATTGGTGTTTGTTTCATCTCAGTCTCTAAAGATGCATTTACAGTTATTCGTAGTTTGTACTAAATCAACCAAAGAAACTGAAAGCATAATTTCAAGGAAGGATGGTCATGTAGCTAAGGCACACAGTTTGGATCAACTTGCCTAGAAAGCAAGAGAAAATAGAAGAGGGAAGTGTGGCAGCCAGATACCACTGAGTAATGTAAGAGTTAATGTCCTTCATCTGCAACCATTTAAGGGGTGCATAGTCTGTTACTAGATCAAAGGCACCCCTAACAGGTAATAGCCTCATGCCCCCCCAGCTCATTTGTTGGCCAGCGCTCTTTCTCAGTGATAAAATACTGGATCTGTTGTGGCTGCAGCTTCCATCTTAGGTATAGTATTAGCTGTTCCAACCTCTGAAAGTTTTGTGACAGTATGCTCCCAGTCTAATGGTGGAGGCATCCATTTGAAGTATAAAACAGGAGTGAAAAATCCCGACACCATAGCACAGGTTGTTGACCGAGGATATCCTTTATTAGGCAAAGGCCTTGTTATACTCAGTTATCCACTGGACTGCTTGGGGTACATTGGCCTTCACGAGGTTTGTCAATGATGCTACACGTGTCATGAAGTGGGGCACAACACTTTGGTAATAACTGGGTAGACCCAGGAAAGCCTGTTCCTGTTTCTTGGTGGTGGGAACTGGGAGTCTTCCTGTGTAATCTTGCAGTGGTTGAACCCAGACAATTCCCTATGAGACACTGGATTTCCTGCATCCCAAACATACCTTTTTTTGGATTAGCAGTGAGTCCTGCCTGCTTCAGTGATTGCAACACAGAGGCCAGGTGTAGCAGATACAACTGCCAAATTGTACAAAAATGTCATCCAAATAGGCTGCTGCGAACTGACTGTGGTGGCATAGGACATAGTCCATAAGTGTATGGAATGTGGCTGGGGCCCTGTGCAATTCAAGGGGAATGGCTGTAAATTGAAAAAGCCCAAGATATGTGGCAAGTGCTATCTTTCCTTTGGAATCTGGGTCCAGGGGTATTTGCCAGTGCCTTTTTGTTAAATCAAATGTGGTTATAGACTTAGCTTCCCCAAGGTGGCCTATGAGTTCATCAATGTATAGCATTGGGTAGGCATCAAATGTGATACTGAGTTAAGCCTCTTGAAGTCCACACAAAAATTGAATGGCCCCCATCAGATTTGGGAACCAGAACCACCAGGCAACACCAGGGGCTCTTGCACTCCACAATGATTCCAAGGTCTAACATGGCCTGTACCTTCTGTTCCATGGTTTTGCGGAGCGGCTCAGTAACATAAGTCTCATGTTCTGGGTTTACTTCTGGGCTGGTTTGGATTTGTCGTTTCATAAGATGTGTTCACCCTGGCTGGATGGAGAACACCATGTCATAGTAGTAGGTCAGTAAGTTCCTTACTTGCTAGCGTAAGAGAGGAGGAAGCTTTTCTGCTATTGGCACATTTTCAGTGCTTGCTGGCTCTTGTATTTGGGGACCCAGATCCTCAGGGAGGTCCCTGGGAATCTGTTAATAACCTTTCTTGAGCTCACCACAGTTTTAACATATTTATGTGGAAGATTTGCTAATACCTAACTTAACTAAGTGAACTTAAAATCAAAAAGGTTTTATCTCACCATACATTTACAGCAATCTGTACTGGCTGAAAAGCCTCCAGCCCGGACTCCCTCCCCCACAAGTTTAGTTCTTTAAGAGTTGTTGATGTCATGAACACAGATGAAGGAGGATAGTGAAATCAAGCGTTTTCCTCCCTCTTTATAACTCAATTTCTTGTGCTAAAAACATCCTCATGGTGACAAAACAGTCTCTTGTGGATGTGCAGCTTAAACCATCCCTGTGATGGAGTGTAAATTTTTTGTTTACCCCTGCCCCCTGCAGGAAAATGGCTGCTTAAGCTGCTGATAGCCCTTTAACACCTGGCTTAGCTGCCAGTGTGTCTTTGTCCCTGAAAAACTGGTTTGGCCTGCTTTTCTTAACCTTGGAGCACGTTATAACAATGTAGAGTCTTGTAACTTTACTTACCATGTTGCCACTCATATCTTACCAGGACAATAATGTTCAGCAGATTATGCCTTTGCAAATGATACCTCACAAGACATACTTTGTACAAAGTATATCATCACCTTATAAAATGGTGAATATGGAGAGAGGTTGTCACAGATGGTATGTTGGGGAAGAGTCAACACAGCTTTTGTAAAGGGAAATTATGCCTCACCAATCTATTAGAATTCTCTGTGGGGATCAATAAGCATGTGGACAAGGGTGATCCAGCTGATATAGTGTACTGGACTTTCAAAAAAACCTTTGACAAGGTCCCACACCAAAGGTTGTTAAGCAAAGTAAGCTGTCATGGGATAAGAGGGAAGCTCCTTTCATGGATCAGTAATTGGTTAAAAGATAGGAAACAAGGACAGGAATAAATAGTCAGTTTTCATAGTGGAGAGAGGTAAATTCCAGGGTCCCCCAAGGATCTGTACTGGGACCAATGCTGTTCAACTTTTCCATAGATGATCTGGAAAAAGGGGTAAACAGTGAGGTTGCAAAATTTGCAGATCACACAAAACTACTCAAGATAGTTAAGTCCCAAGCAGACTGCAAAGAGCTACAAAAGGATCTCACAGAACTGGGTGACTGGGCAATAAAATGGCAGATGAAATTCAATGTTGATAAATGCAAAGTAATGCACATTGGAACACACAATCCCAACTATACATACAAAATGATATGGTCTAAATTAGCTGTTACCACATGAGAAAGAGATCTTGGAGTCATTGTGGATAGTTGTCTGAAAACATCTGCTCAATGTGCAGCAGCAGTCAAAAAAGCGAACAGAACATGAGGGATCATTAGAAAAGGGATAGATAATAAGACAGAAAATATCATAATGCTATTATATAAATCCCTGGTATGCCCACACCTTGAGTACTGCATGCAGTTAAGTTTGCCACATTTGCAGCTGTAAAAGAAACAATGGCTAGAGGTACTATTGTGAGTGCATTCACTCCCCTTGATCCACGCAAGTCACAAGCACTACATTCTCACATCTGCTTGGGATTCAGAGGCACAGAGGCATTCTCAGCCATGATGAGTATGGCCCACAGGGGTAGTGGTGGGCAGCTGAGACAATAAAGGCGGGGAGGCCATGAGTATTTGGATAGGGCAACTGAACTGAATACTGGCACAATTGTCCACAGGCAGTGGTGACTTTAGCTGATATCTCACTCCTGAGGGTAATGAAGGCTGAAAGGGAACAGCTCCTGCATGCATCCAGCTGCAGATTGGGTCCATGTGTTGCTAGTCAGTGTGCTGCAATCATGCCTGCTGAAGTAATTGCAGAGTTGCGCAGGAAAGTGTCCTACCGCGGCAGAAGAAATAAGGCAGCCTTCCCCAGAAACCTTCGGCAGGGGATTGCAGACTACCTCCAGGAAAGCTTCCTTGAGATCTCTCTGGAGGATTCACAGGCCATCCCGGTGCACATAAACAAACTATTCTGCAGAGCTCCCTTTGCTTAACTGTTAAGACGCAGATAACAATTCTACCTTTATTGGTTATTTCACTACCTTTTGCAGCATGACTAAAAAAGAATAAATGAACAGATGTGTCCGAGCAATATCAAAGCAAACTGCATACTTACCAGAGGTTACTCCCTCTGCTTCAGGCTCACCCATGTTGGACTGCTGGCTTGACTGCTCAGGTGTCAAAAAGAGGTCCTGACTCACAGCACCACTGGATCCCCCAATCGCCAGTCCTTCATTCTCCTCCTCCTTTTCCTAGTCCAAAACCTCATCCTCAGGGTTCACTGTAATGGCCTGTGACTACAGCTCCCCCGAAGTATCGACAGGGCCTTTGAGGGAGGTCTCCACCAAGGATGGCGTGCAGCTCCTGGCAGAAGTGGCATGTCTGCAGCTCCGCACCAGAGTGACTGTTTGCCTCCCTTGGCTTCTGGTATGCCTTCTGCAGAAACTTAGCTTTCACACGACACTGCTACATGTCGCTTTTGTAGCCCTTCTTCCCCATACCCCGAACAATCTGCTCATAGATGTAGACATTTCTACGGCTGGGTTGGAATTGTACCTCCACAGACTCTTCTCCCCACAGACCCAGGAGATCCACCACCTCCTGTGTACTCCAGTTAGGAGCGCGTTTGCAGCATGGAGCCAACATGGTCAGCTGGGCAATTGCTAGGTGAGCTCTCCATGCCGAGCAAACAGGAAATGGAATTTAAAATTCCCAGGGCTTTAAAGGGGAGGGGTGTTCTCCTGTGTACCTGACCACCAGGCAGCAGAGTTCTAAGCAGTTACCGGAGCAGTCATGGTGGGGCATCATGGGACACCTTCTGGAGACCACTAAAGTTGACATAAGTAATTCAGTGTCTACACTGACATTGTTCGACCTAACTATGTCGAACTAAGCGCTATGCCTCTTGTTCAGGTGGAGTTATTAAGTCGGCATAGTGGGCGAGTTACATTGGCAGGAGCAACACTGTTGTGTAGACGCTTACACAGTTAGGTCAACATAAGCTGCCTTGTGTCAACCTAATTCTGTAGTGTAGACCAGACCTCAGTTTGCAAAGTTTGGCCACCCGCTCAGGGAAGGGTGGCCTGTGCTGTAAGCTTGGCATCAATCTCTAAACAAAAATAGTGACTCAGGATTCAGCTGTCTGCGCTTGTGAACAAAGAAAAAAAACCTCTTCAAAATGCGAGTACTTAGGGCCAGGCCTGGTTCTGAGGCATACTTCCCCTGTCCCAGTCTGAGCCAGCTCTGCCCTCAAGCAAATGCAAGCAAACCTTCTCAACTAGCCTGCTGGTTCTTGCTTGGTATTTCCTCTTGACCCTTCTAGGCCTCTGGAGCAGTGGTTCTTCCAGTAGGTACATCAGCTCATCTGGCTATTTGCCTACTTTTACAACAGGCTACATAAAAAGCCCTAGTGAAGTCAGTATAAACTAAAATTGCATACAGACAGTGACTTATTTATACTGCTCTATATATTATACACTTAAATGTAAGTACAACGTTTATGTTCAAATTGATTTATTTTATAATTATATCGTAAAATGAGAAAGTAAGCAATTTTTCAGTAATAGTGTGTGGTGAAACTTTTCTATTTTAATGTCTGATTTTATAAGTAAGTAGTTTTTAAGTGAGGTGCAACTTGGAGGTATGCAAGACAAATCAGACTCCTGAAATGAGTACAGTAGTCTGGAAAGGTTGAGAGCCACTGCTCTGTAGGATTGTCTTGTTGGTCATCTGGTCTGGGTGGATTTTCCTTGGGCAAGGAGTGTTGGAGTGCAGATGCCTCCAGCAGGGGGCAGAGAAGGTCTGATAGACCTCATCACAGGGAGTCAGTGGCATCTAAGGGTATGTCTACACTACGAAATTAGGTTGAATTTATAGAAATCGGTTTTGTAGAAAGCGTTTTTATACAGTCGATTGTGTGTGTCCCCACACAAATGCTTTAAGTGCATGTAGTCAGCGGAGTGTGTCCACAGTACTGAGGCAACAGTCGACTTCCGGAGCGTTGCACTGTGGGTAGCTATCCCACAATTCCCGCAGTCTCCGCCGCCCATTTGAATTCTGGGTAGAAATCCCTGTGCCGGATGGGGCTAAAACATTGTCGCGGGTGATTCTGGGTACATATCGTCAGGCCCCCCTTCCCTCCCTCCTTCCGTGAAAGCAAGCGCAGACAATCGTTTTGCGCCTTTTTTCTTGAGTTACCTGTGCAGATGCCATAGCATGGCAAGCATGGAGCCTGCTCAGCTAACCGTCACCGTATGTCTCCTGGGTGCTGGCAGACGCGGTACTGCATTGCTGCACAGCAGCAGTTTATTGCCTTTTGGCAGCAGACAGTGCAGTATGACTGGTAGCCGTCGTCGACGTAGTCCTGGGTGCTCTTTTAACCGACCTCAACGAGGTTGGGGTGCCTGGGCAAACATGGGAGTGACTCAGCCAGGTCATTTCCCTTTTCTCATGGTGATTGAGTCCTACCGGCAGTGCACTGTCTTTTAATCAGCAGCCAGCAGAAGATGATGGCCAGCAGTCATACTGCACCGTCTTCTGCCAAGCACCCAGGAGATGATGATGGCTAGCGGTCGTACTGCACACTCTGCTGCCAGCGAGATGTATAAAGATAGATGAAGTGGCTCAAAACAAGAGATAGACCAGATTTGTTTTGTATTCATTTTCTCCTCCCTCCCTCCATGAAATCAATGGCCTGCTAAACCCAGTTTTGAGTTCTATCCTTGAGGGGGCCATTCAGTTTCTCGCAAAGCCACCCCCTTTGTTGATTTTAATTCCCTGTAAGCCAACCCTGTAAGCCATGTCGTCAGTCGCTCCCTCCATCAGGGCAATGGCAGACAATCATTCCGCACCTTTTTTCTGTGCAGACGCCATACCATGGCAAGCATGGAGCCCGCTCAGATCACTTTGGCAATTAGGAGCACAGTAAAACCACGCGCATTATCCAGCAGTATATGCAGCACCAGAACCTGGCAAAGCGATACCGGGCGAGGAGGTGACGTCAGCGCGGTGACGAGAGTGATGAGGACATGGACACAAACTTCTCTCAAAGCATGGGCCCTGGCAATGTGGGCATCATGGTGCTAATGGGGCAGGTTCATGCGGTGGAACGCCGATTCTGGGCTCGGGAAACAAGCACAGACTGGTGGGACCGCATAGTGTTGCAGGTCTGGGACGATTCCCAGTGGCTGCAAAACTTTCGCATGCGTAAGGGCACTTTCATGGAACTTTGTGACTTTGCTTTCCCCTGCCCTGAGGCGCAAGAATTACCAAGATAAGAGCAGCCCTCACAGTTGAGAAGCGAGTGGCAATAGCCCTGTGGAAGCTTGCAATGCCAGACAGTTACCGGTCAGTCGGGTATCAATTTGGAGTGGGCAAATCTACTGTGAGGGCTCCTGTGATGCAAGTAGCCAACGCAATCAAAGATCTGCTGATAGCAAGGGTAGTGACCCTGGGAAATGTGCAGGTCATAGTGGATGGCTTTGCTGCAATGGGATTCCCTAACTGTGGTGGGGCCATAGATGGAACCCATATCCCTATCTTGGCACCGGAACACCAAGCCGGCGAGTACATAAACCACAAGGGGTTCTTTTCAATAGTGCTGCAAGCACTGGTGGATCACAAGGGACGTTTCACCAACATCAACGTGGGATGGCCGGGAAAGGTACATGACGCTCGCATCTTCAGGAACTCTGGTCTGTTTCAAAAGCTGCAGGAAGGGACTTTATTCCCAGACCAGAAAATAAACGTTGGGGATGTTGAAATACCTATAGTTATCCTTGGGGACCCAGCCTACCCCTTAATGCCATGGCTCATGAAGCCATACACAGGCAGCCTGGACAGTAGTCAGGAGCTGTTCAACTACAGGCTGAGCAAGTGCAGAATGGTGGTAGAATGTGCATTTGGACGTTTAAAGGTGCGCTGGTGCAGTTTACTGACTCGGTTAGACCTCAGCGAAACCAATATTCCCACTGTTATTACTGCTTGCTGTGCACGCCACAATATCTGTGAGAGTAAGGGGGAGACGTTTATGGCGGGGTGGGAGGTTGAGGCAAATCGCCTGGCTGCTGGTTACACGCAGCCAGACACCAGGGTGGTTAGACGAGCACAGGAGGGCGCGGTGCGCATCAGAGAAGCTCTGAAAACCAGTTTCATGACTGGCCAGGCTACGGTGTGAAAGTTCTGTTTGTTTCTCCTTGATGAATCCCCCCCCCTTGGTTCACTCTACTTCCCTGTAAGCTAACCACCCTCCTCCCTTCCATCACCGCTTGCAGAGGCAATAAATTCATTGTTGCTTCACATTCATGCATTCTTTATTAATTCATCACACAAATAGGGAGATAACTACCAAGGCAGCCCAGAAGAGGTGGTAGAGGAGAGAAGCACCAAGAGGGGTGGTGGAGGAGGGAAGGACAAGGCCACACAGCACTTTAAAAGTTTAAAACTTATTGAATGACAGCCTTCTGTTGCTTGGGCAATCTTCTGGGATGGAGTGGCTGGGTGGCCGGAGGCCCCGCCACCGCGTTCTTGGGCGTCTGGGTGAGGAGACTATGGAACTTGGGGAGGAGGGTCGTTGGTTACACAGGGGCTGTAGCGGCGGTCTGTGCTCCTGCTGCCTTTCCTGCAGCTCAACCATACGCTGGAGCATATTAGTTTGATCCTCTAGCAGCCTCAGCGTTGAATCCTGCCTCTTCTCATCACGCTGCCGCCACCTTTCAGCTTCAGCCCTCTCTTCAGCCCGCCACTTACTCTCTTCAGCCGGCCACCTCTCCTCCCGGTCATTTTGTGCTTTCCTGCACTCTGACGCTGTCTGCCTCCATGCATTCGTCTGTGCTCTGTCAGTGTGGGAGGACAGAATGAGCTCAGAGAACATTTCATCGCGAGTGCGTTTTTTTCGCCTTCTGATCTTCGCTAGCCTCTGGGAAGGAGAAGATCCTGTGATCCTTGAAACACATGCAGCTGGTGGAGAAAAAAAAGGGACAGTGGTATTTAAAAAGACACATTTTATAGAACAATGGGTACACTCTTTCACTGTAAACCTTGCTGTTAACATTACATACATAGCACACGTGCTTTCGTTCCAAGGTCGCATTTTGCCTCCCCACAGCGCGTGGCTAGCCCCTTCCCCCTCCCACCTCCCCGTGGCTAACGGCGGGGAACATTTCTGTTTAGCCACAGGCAAACAGCCCAGCAGGAACGGGCACCTCTGAATGTCCCCTTAAGAAAAGCACCCTATTTCAACCAGGTGACCATGAACGATATCACTCTCCTGAGGATAACACAGAGAGATAAAGAACGGATGTTGTTTGAACGCCAGCAAACATACACTGCAATGCTTTGTTCTACAATGATTCCCGAGTACGTGCTACTGGCCTGGAGTGGTAAAGTGTCCTACCATGGTGGATGGAATAAGGCTGCCCCCCCGCCCCCCGAACCCTTTTGCAAAGGCTTTGGGAGTACATCCAGGAGAGCCGCAAATGCCAGGGCAAATTAATCATTAAACATGCTTGCTTTTAAACCATGTATAGTATTTTAAAAGGTACACTCACCAGAGGTCCCTTCTCTGCCTGGCGGGTCCGGGAGGCAGCCTTGGGTGGATTCAGGCGGTACTGGCTCCAGGTCCAGGGTGAGAAACAGTTCCTGGCTGTTGGGAAAACTGGTTTCTCCGCTTGCTTGCTGTGAGCTATCTACAGCCTCTTCATCATCATCTTCCTCGTCCCCAAAACCTGCTTCTATGTTGCCTGCATCTCCATTGAAGGAGTCAAACAACACGACTGGGGTAGTGGTGGCTGAACCCCCTAAAATGGCATGCAGCTCATCATAGAAGCGGCATGTTTTGGGCTCTGACCCGGAGCGGCCGTTCGCCTCTCTGGTTTTCTGGTAGGCTTGCCTCAGCTCCTTAAGTTTCACACGGCACTGCTTTGGGTCCCTGTTATGGCCTCTGTCCTTCATGCCCTGGGAGATTTTGACAAAGGTTTTGGCATTTCAAAAACTGGAACGTAGTTCTGATAGCACGGATTCCTCTCCCCATACAGCGATCAGATCCCGTACCTCCCATTCGGTCCATGCTGGAGCTCTTTTGCGATTCTGGGACTCCATCATGGTCACCTCTGCTGATGAGCTCTGCATGGTCACCTGCAGCTTGCCACGCTGGCCAAACAGGAAATTGAAATTCAAAAGTTCGTGGGTCTTTTCCTGTCTACCTGGCCAGTGCATCTGAGTTGAAAGTGCTGTTCAGAGCTGTCACAATGGAGCACTCTGTGATAGCTCCCCGACGCCAATACCGTCTAATTGTGTCCACACTACCCCAAATTCGACCCAGCAAGGCCGATTTCAGTGCTAATCTCCTTGTCGGGGGTGGAGTAAGGAAATCGATTTTAAGAGCCCTTTAAGTCGGAAAAAAAGGGCTTCATCGGGTGGATGGGTGCAGGGTTAAATTGATTTAACGCTGCTAAATTCGACCTCAACTCCTAGTGTAGACCAGGGCTAAGAGAAATGACACATGTGAGGTTCAAGCCCACTGAAAACAGGATATGACATTGCTGTCCATCTCTTAAATATTACTGCAGCCATCCAAAGGTGAAGCTGCTAGCAGACATTGTGCCTGAATATTCATAGAACAAAGTAGGCCTTAGTTTTTATCGTTGTGATACAAATGACTATGCATTAATCAATGACTAATCCAGCTTCTTGGAAATTGCCATGCTGGAAAGTGTAACTTAATATTTATTTAGGCTTTCCCATGGTTACCTGTATGCACATTACAGTGGCAGAAGTCTTCTAAAAGTAGGCATCATGCTGGTTGTGTAAACCTATAGCATAGGGTGGATCCTGACTTCTGCTTCAAGGGTACACTAGGCACAAAGGGCTTCTTCCATCATGAAAGCAGAAATGCAAGAGCTGTACCTGGCGCTCATGAGACTACCATGAGGGACTGTTGCTACCATGCCAGCCAATGCACCATGGCCCTAAAAAACATGGCTTACTAACCAGGGGCCATGCCCTGCATAGTCAGCTAAGGCATATGATGCAATCTGTATCATATTCTAGCTAGGGAATCATACCAGTCCCTTTCACCTGCCAGCATATTGTGGCTGACCACATGGAACCATCTGACCCTGCCCTGGCAGGATTGTTCTTAAAACAGATGTTCGGCTGCCTGCAATTCTCCCCCTCCCAAGGTCACAATGAGACCTGAAACCAGGGGAAACACTGACTTCTGAATTTCATTACAAAGGGGTTGCCTCTACAAAGATGTGGGAAAACCTGCTACCCCCTCCAAACCATGTGAAAAAGATCAGTGGGCTAATTTCTAGTCTGAAGTAAGGATTCCACAGATCTCAAATCCAGGCCCACAACTCTCACACCCTGGCCATCACCAAGCAGCTCACCCAGAAGTACTGGAAGTGAGGGGCTAGCAAAACTATGACCCCTCCCAGAGGCACTGCCCACAAGGATCCTGACTGGGGACGATGAGCAGCCCCACTGATTGGCTGACCATACTGTTTAAGCCAGAAAGAGGCACAGGAAGTTGTTTGACCAGCCAAGAGACTTTCTGATTGGGCTGGACTCTTGTTTGATCCCTGGTTCTCTGAGCCTGACCCTGATTCTGGCTCTGACCCCTCGCTTGGTTCCTGATTCTGGCTCTGACCAGTAAGTCAGACAACCCACCTCCTGGTCCTGACACCCATTCATTCAAAACTTTTATGATATCCTGCAACATGCTAGTACAGTGAAGTACTACTATAACATGTTCTTCCTTTTGAATAAGGGTGAAATGCCAACTCCTTCTGTTTTAAGAGCTCAGAGAGCAAGTTTGCATGGTTATTAATACTCTTTACACTGTGCACTGTATCTAGAAAAGATTAAAAATGGCTAACAAATATCTGCCAAGTTGCTGATGAATAGTTCTGGTAGCTATGGAGATAATACATGTGACTTTTCCGATCTTTTGTGATTCTGAGATCTATCTCCCTTTTTCTTACCATCAGAAGCTATATTCTCCTGAATAATCTGGCAGTCACAATTCCTGTAAAAATTTCAGAGGTCCAGTTACCAGACTGTTTGGAGCTCTCCCCAGCAAAGATGGGTCAATATGCCCAATTGACCCAGTCCCTGATATGATTTCAGTGGCATCTCCTTTGGGGGGAACAGATAGCTACAGAGAGAAGAAACAGAGCTGACTTTTAAAGACCTATCTTTATCTTTCTGTCTATCCAGCTGATGCTCATTACCCTAGTATCTGAGATCATTTATCAGTCTGCAGCTGTTAGCCTCTCCACTGACTTGAGAAACCTAGAAATCCAAAGAAGAATCTTAGATTTAATTTTTTTAAAGAGTCAATTTCCATCTCTTTTCTTTGTAAAGATAGTCTTGAAAAGTAGAGCACTAGAGTTGAAAATTTGTTATTGACTTCTAAAATTCACAGGTTATTCAGAGCCCCCGCAAGGCTGGCCTTTGGGTCTGTGAAAAGTATGGTCACAGTTGGGACCACCCCAGTGCTGTCAGCAAGCAGCCAGGTGTCTCTTGATTTTGGGGAAGATTCCATTCTAATTTTTGGCTCTGAAGGGCAATGCCAGGCAGGCTGCTACTGATGACACGGGGGTTGTCACAAATTCCCTTTGAGCCTGTAGCTGAGCCAACTCCACTGCTGAGCAGCCAATGAACTTTATGGCCATAACAAAGGGCAGCTCAACATCATGACAGACAGCGCAGTATAGTGGACTAGATGCAGGCCTGATGATAAGGGACCCCTGCATTCTAATCCTTGTTCTGCCACTTTCTCCCTTCTGTGGCCTTGGTCAAGTCACTTCACCTTTCTACTTTGGTCTCCCCACTCTGTACAATGGGGATGATAGTATTTACCTGACTCATGGCGAAAGGATAAATAATAATTGTTTATAAAGCACTATATACATTCTGAAATTCATAAGAGTACACACAAAATCCTCCAGTGGCTGGAGCCACGAGACAATTGTCCCTTGCAAAACTTTTTAAAATGTAACCAAATATGACAGACCCTGGTGCATGCATCTGGACTCCACTCCACAGCAGGAGTTGGGATGGACCTAATCATCACACATATACGCATTTCCTATATAACGTGAGTTTAACTAAATTAGGGTGACCAGATGTCCCATTTTTAAAGGGACAGTCCCGTATTTAAGCCCTCCTGCAGGTGTCCTGACTTTTTCTTAAAAACAGGCAAATTGTCCCGTATTTTCTGTTTCCCCCTCATCAGTACTGGTGGGCCCTGCTGCTGTTCAGATCCCTGCTCGCCAGCTGCCTGCCCACCAGTGGTGAGTGGGGGGTCCAGTGGCTGATGATGTGGGGGGGCGTGCAAGGCTGGTGGCGGGGCAAAGATGCAGCACGTGGGGCCGGTCGCTGGTCCATCAGCACAGCGCTCGCTGTATGCCAGCTCTTGGCCAGCAGGGCCCCGCCGCTGTCCCAGCCAGCTCTGGCTATGCACTGTTTCCAGCCAGCACTGGCTACAAGCTGCAAGGGCTGGTGAGTGCGGGCAGGCGCCAGGTGGCAGCTGCTGGTTACATGTTGCCTCTGCTGCCAATCCATCGGCCCTTTACATGCTCCCTCTCTTGCAGTCCTCTCCCTGCTTTGCCCCTTCACCCCCCTCCCATCCCGCTGCTCCTCCATATCCCCCCCAGCAGGGCATGTCGGAGTGCTCAACTCACCCCAACAGCTTGGCCGGCAGGCTCCTTCCTTCCCCATTGCCTCTGGCTGGGCCAGTGTCCTGGGAAAGCCCAAGACCCTTTGGCCCAGGCGCTGGCCAGGAGAAGCCAAGCCCTGCATGTGCCAAAGACCCGCACAGCTCTGGCACGAGGAAGCCCCTCTGCTCATCAGCTAAGCTCTGGAGTGTGAGGGAGGTAGGGGGAAGCGATTTCCAGTCTGTTCATGCCCCAACCTGTTGGCTTCACAGCAGACCCCAGGGCAGGGGCTTAGCACCCTCTTCACCCACCCTCCCCACAACCCTGGTTCTTGCCCTCAGGGAGTGCAGGGCTGCTCCATCCCCCAGGCACCCTCCCTTGCTGAGCCACATCTCTGGCCACCTTCACTGAAGCCCCTGCAGTCAGGTTCCCTGGGCCTTGGTGCACAATGCATCCTTAGGGCTTAACCCCTTCCTGCCCATGTTGTAGCCGGGGGACAGGACGCTGCTGGGTTATGTGGGTGGCCAGCAGAGGCCTGGAAGTGTTAGCTGCCTTTCGACACTGTACGGGCAGGAAGGAACAACTGCTTCCAGCCACACGGGGAAGGGGGGAGTAGAGATGAGCTCTGCAAAAACATGGGCCAGGTCATCCCTTTTCCCCACCCCTCCCCTGCCTGTGGCTGAAAGCAGCTCTGGTCTCTTCACTCTTGCACAGTGCTGAAAGGCTGCTGCTGGCCACAATCTGGTGTGAACCCTGGCAGAAACCTGGGGGGGCGGGGAGGCGAGCATGTGACCCTGTGTACCCCCACCACATGTTGCCTCAGGAAGACACAGCACCAGGTATTAGGAGAGGCAGGTCCGTTTCAGGGGCCCAGCTCAGCATGGAGGGTGGAGAGCACTGGACAGAGAGGGTCGGGTAGGTCGGCCACCCCCCTCTCCCCCTGTGAGAGAGGTGTACGGGAGTGTGTGTGTGTCACCTCTCCCTGTGTGTGTGTGGGGGGATTAGGGGTGTTTGTGTGTCACCCCTCTCTGTGTGAACCCTAAAGCAGGGGTGGGTATGGAAATTGTATAGTGGGCCATGAATACTCACGAAATTGGGGGTTGGGGTGCGGGAGGGGGTGAGGGGGTGAGGGCTCCAGCTGGGGGTGCGGGCTCAAGGGTGGGGCCAGAAATGAGGAGTTCAGGGTGCAGGAAGGAGCTCTGGGCTGGGGCAGGGGGTTGAGGTGTGGGACGGGGGGAGCTCCAGGTGGGGTGCAGGCTCTGGGGTAGTGCTGGGGATGAGGGGTTGGGGGTGCATGAGGGTGCTCCGGGCTGGGACTGAGGGGTTCGGAGGGCGGGAGGGGGATCAGGACAGGGGGGTGGGGCATGGGAGGGGCTCAGAGGTGCAGGCTCCAGGCGGCTCTTACCTCAAGCAGCTCCCAGAAGCAGCAGCATGTCCCTCCTCCGGCACCTACGCGGAGCATGGCCAGGCCCTGCCCCGTCCACAGGCACTGCCCCTGCAGCTCCCATTGGCTGCGATTCCAGCTGCAATTACATGTATAATAAATACTAAACAATAAATAAATAAAGCCATCTACATATCCATGTGTCCATGATCTAGAGCTTCAGAAATCCAGAGCAAATGTACAAAAGGTTATCTCTGGGACTAGGAGAGACAGAGCAAGTTCAGTGTTGAGCAAGACAACAGCACCTGGGTGGGGGAGCAAAACCTAAGATAAGAACAGAGAATAAAACAGAATGAAACCATACCAGAGGGGGAAAAATTAGACAAAACAAGAGAGAAAACTTGGAAAGAAGAACAGAAACTGGAGAAAATAAAATGGATAAAAGAGAGAAAAGCTGGATATGGGATAGAAGACAAAAAAGATCAACTTTCATCCTGTCAGCACCATAATGTGACAAAATGGTTTTGAGCCTTGAAAAAGCAATAAGGAAGAAAGTGGAGGATCTAGCAATCGTAATATCAAGTCTGAAATGCTGATGGGTAAGGCCCAATCTTGCAAACACTTATCCAAGTGCTTAACTTTACTAATGAGTAGTCCCTTATAGTTCAAGGGATAACTCCAACAGTGCAAATCACAGTTTTCCTTGTCTACACCAGCAGCCTGTGCTGCTGCAGCTACACTGGTAGCTGCAAATGATGTCTGAAATTAGTGGCAAATCCCCAACGTGGAGAAGGCCTTGAGCTGCACATTAGTCATAGCCATGACTTCCATGACAGAAACTCAACTTTTTGTAAAAAAATAAGCATTTTTGCCATGGTGACCAGCCTGTTCCAGAGCAAGACTCCACCACGAATTTTTACGAATTTGGCTCCATATGCCTAGAGTAGCAGAATATGAGGGGTTTTATGGTTTTAAACTCTTAGTAAAGTATTATTACATAGTTTAAAACCATTTGTATTATAGATTCACTGTTCCATTCACAAGGAGTGATACTGAATACAGGTTATGTTGAGCAAGTACAACTTTATGAAACCCTGTGAACTGTTCTATGTGCCTGCATTGCTTGCAGCCTAACGCACCACATATACTGTTGACACTCATGTCCTTCAATAGCAGCCCCTGCAGGGAAGGTGGGCTTTCTGACTCCAGTTCTGGTGATCAGGAGACATATAGGATATTTATGTGACTTCTCTTATTATTTCCCATGACAAGCAGCTCAATATAAATTAAAATATCATGTGCCAGGGCTTTTCCTTTTTTTAAATAAAATTAAGACTTTCCCCTTTTTGTTGTGACAAACAACCAGCTGTAATGAGAAGGCCCTGGAGAAAAGGCAGGAACATTAAAATGTTAGTTTAAAAAAGCAGATTGAAGGAATGCAAAATGAGTTAAAGAAAACTGGTTGACATTCAGTAATGCTGGCAAGGCAAGTGTAGAAAAGCAATGTGGGGGGGATGTATTTGTTTAACATATTTTTAAGTGATTTTAGGGCTCATGAAAGGTCTTGATTGATGGCCTGGAAACTGAAATGCTGCTTATCTACTACACCTGAAATTCAAGCTTCCTCATGCTGTCTCCATCACATCATTGTTTCAACACTAACCTGGAGGTGAGGGGGTAATTAAGGTCCTGATCCTGCAAGCAGCAACTTTGCACAAGGGATGGGCCCTGTGGGGGCAGATTGCAGGATTGGGGCCTTAGGCCCCATGGAGACTGATTTTTCCCTCAGTTTACACCAGTTCATTGTGTATCTCACATGACTTCAATGGAATTACCCCTGATTTACATCAGTGTAAGTAAAAGGAGGATCAGGCCCCATTGTCTATTAAATTCTCTCTGTTGAGACTCCCAACATGAGTGTTATTTGTGTTGGTATTTTCATGTGAAGTGGATAGTTGTTCACTAGGAAATGGACTTAAACCTCCAACTCATTTCATATAGGCCACTGTACAGCTATTAAATGCTAATGATTTAGGATCACTGCCACTCTAATCCTGAGTTAAACCTGGCACCTAAATGTGCAAGGAAAAGGGGAATTATGTATAATTATGATATAGTTGGACTAACTATAAGGGTAACAAACCACTGAAACTAATTAGAAATGTAAGGATATAAAGAAATTTTAAAAATGCAAAGAAACTAAGAAGGAGGAATATTGGGAAAGTTATAAACACAAAAAAAGAAGTACAAGGAGACACTAAAAGAGCAAAAACAAATGAGTGAGAAACTGCCAAAAACATGTAATCGCAACAAGTGTTCTTCAAATAAACAATGGACCAGATTCATTAACACTGATTTCTGATTTACTGGAAGTTGCTAAGGTATGGAATTAGGTACAAACTCTCCTTTTGTCATTTAACAAATTGGAGAGTGATCTGTAGAGCTAATCACTATAGCTCTGCTCCTCAAAGATATTTAGGCACTTAACTCCTATGGAATTAAAAAGCATTGGATATTGTGAAGGGTCCATCCTTGCCCCAGAGCTACATAAAAGTAATAAAAGATTAAGGAGAAGTGTTTATTTTCCTGAATATCAAAGAACTGCTCTCTGAGTGCTTGTGCACTCATTGCATTTGACGCCGACCAGCGTGTCACCATTTACATTATATTTCTTTTTCAGAAGCTTTTTGTGTCTCATTTATATTTGGAGTTTAGCTGTCTCCTTGATTATGTGTCTCTCTATATTAGGGCTTCATAGTGTTTCCCATCCCCAGAATATCTGATCACCTTCCACATTAAACACATTGGCAATAGCAAGATCTGTAGTAGACTTCATGACATCTCTGCCTTTTCTTCCTTTTGTGGTAAAGTTTTCTTTTCTTTAACTATTAACTTCCTTGCTTTTATGTAAGTGCTTGGGTTTGTTGTGATAGGTATGTGCACTGTTGTCACTTAGCAACCTTAGTCATTTTAAAATTTTATTTCTGTATCCTATACTTGATAACAGGATAGATAAGTCACTGCTCTCATGGGAGTAACATGCTCCTTGAGTCTTGCTTTTTATTTAATAGCTGGTCATCACTTACCTTCCTGGTTGGGAAAGATTCCAGGAAGCAAAATGCAGTTGTTCTGCCATATGCAGGGACAGACAGCTGGAGTTTTATGTTTTGTGGAGGAGGACTCACAAAATCAGGAATTTCATTTAGGCCCTGACCCTCAGCACAAGCATAGGGATCTGAGGCAGTAAATAAGGTCGCTTTAAAGAGTAAATAATGAGAGCTGATGGTTCTGGAGAAAACCTTTTGGCCTGATGTTATTTGAAAGGGTAATTTCCTAAAAATGTGGGCCTGTGAATGGGCATGGGCAATTGTTAATTAATAGATTTTGAAACACCAGTACTACTTTTCAGGGAAATCCATCAGAAAAATTTTTGCCCATTTTTCTGAGATGCTGTGAGGTTGGTTTGTTTGGCTTGTACTGTTTCTTTAAAGAAGCATGACCTGATGGGATATCTGACTCAGGTTTAAAAAAACTGCTACAGCAGGATACCTTCCCTCTGTTAAGACTGCACTCCTAGAAGTATCCTTAGACTATGGAGTTGGAACAGCAAGGTTAAGTGAAAGTTCATTTGTTCTGATATTTGCTGCTGTGTGTGTACAGATATTTGTGCTGTATTTATTCCCTTTTATAGTAATATCCTGTAGGAAGGACAAACTTCACTATGTAAAGTGCAGTTGCCTAAAATCTGGAAATTTCTGATTATTATTTTTTTGAGAATGTTATTCATTCATACTACCACAGATGACTTCTTGATGTAAAGATGATGGTATCAAATAGATTCTTGTAGTGTTATTGATACCATCTATGCTTTTATCACCATTAGACGTGTGTGTGATATGTCAGGTCTCTCTGTCTTCCAACACCTGTTGTGGAAGGTAACTAGGATTAATGGATCAGATTCTGAGATGCAGTTATCAAAAAGTGCACTAAGATGACTCAAGAAAGTACAGCAGGGTATAAGGTGATTTTGCTCCTCCCTAATTCTGGGCTGCTTAGGGTTGTGATGTCCCCAGAGAGCTGGTCTAACTTATTGCAGCCTTGCATGGTTGCCTATGAGTTGCACAGCCCAGAATAATCAGAATACTTTTGTGCTCAAGCTACTTTCCTTCTCATTCTGAACATTTCCCCCCTACACGAGGGACTGTGCAGGAGAGTAGTTTGTAAAGCTGCCTACATCAGCCCTACACATCTCCAGAGCTTGGGGAAATTACGGAAAAAAAAACTTGGCTAGAAAAAAATCAGTTTCCTTCTGTTGAAATATATGAAGCTGTGGGAATTCTATTGCTTGGGTTACTGAGCACATGTAGAGTAGGAAAACAGCCAGTTTTAAAACCCATTGGCTAAAATGTAATGCACACATTTTTTAAACACCTCTTACTTTCTCAGTCTAGACAATCCCAAGCTGAGGTTTGGGCAATGTTATTAGTTGGTGGTAGTAGTGCTAACAGCATGCTAAGTGCTTTGGAGCTTTGTTGTTGTTTTTTTTTTTAAAGAGACCCAAAAAAAAGCACTCCATAATACGCTTCAGGGAACAATTCTATTCCTGTATTAGGGAGGGAGCTAAATTAGATGACCTAATAGATCTTACATTACATCTTTAACTTCTGTGAACTCCAGCCACACTAGCTAAGCATAGCAGCCAGATGTTTCTTCTAAAGTCTTGAACAGTGACATACAACATAGCTGACACTTGACTCTGAAGCCTAATTATGACTCTTTAACCCTTCACAATGTCCAATGCTTTTTAATTTCATAGGGTCAGCTCAAAGGTATTTAGGCACCCTTTCTAGTGGATGAAACAATTTCTACTTCTCCACTCCTTCATACTGTCTGTGATCTCAGGAAGGCGGTTCTGTATTTTTGAAGCTGACCCATTGTGTATTCTTCTGCCTCCACCTTATCTCACCAGACTGCCATTCCGTTTAAGGGTTTTACCAATAGATCCTACAGCTAGGAAGCATCAAGGTTATTCCACATAATTCTTTCGAGTCTGGCTCCCTGCCCCAGTTAGCATGTAGAAATATCACTACAGAAAGACCTAAAGAAACTTAGTGTCTGTTTCCACTGAGTTATGTGGCATCACATGAAGTCTTATGTGATAGTACTTAGGATAATATGAAGTTGTCAGCTAAAGCTACTGTACCATGGCTTTGAGTAAAGTCACAAGAAACCCATTATGGTTAAATAATTGGAAAGGACATACATTTTTCCAAGGCCAGCCTTGTAAGCTGTTTGAGTCCTTGAACCTTGCAGAATGCTCTGAATCCAGAAACAGTCTCTGTCAGTCTTCTGCCTATTTCCAGAGCATGAAGAATTGTTGAGCCAAACAGATTATTTCACAATGGAAACATTCCTGTCTCTATAGTGGCAGACGACCAGCTGATGCTGGTGATGTCCTGATGGCCCTCTGACAGGATGCCATGAGTGATGGTGACTCTGACTTGTATAAAGAGGACATGGTTCTCCCAACATGAAGCATTAATAACTTCTGCAGCCATTCCACACACAAATATATCAAAAATGAGCTGGGTGGAATAGCTGAAAAATCAGATCCAGAGCTTCATTTTAGTCCACTGTGACAAAAGCCAAGTGACATGGGGCCCTGAGAAGGGATTGGTGCATCTTGAGCCCTACTGGAAACTGTTGAAGTACAAAAAGGGAAGTGATGGCAATGGGAAGACTGGTGCCAAATTAAAGCCAGGGGATTGATTTTCACGATTACCAAGCCCCCCTTAGCTCCACTTGAAATCAATGGGAGTTGTTATTACTCGGCACCAGTGAAAATCTGGCTCCAGGTCCTCTGAACAAATATAAGGCCCTAATACTGCATGGGGCTTCTGCATTTTCCTGGCTTCTAACCAGACTCTTCTATTCTGCAGCCCAACTGCTGGTTCCAGCTAGTCAATACCCTGCACCTGCCACTGTCAGGAGCATTCCTGAAGGAACGTTCCTTTTTTAAGCAATAAAGTTCTTTCCTGTACAGCTTCACTGCAGCTCTTTTGGCCACCTGGAGGCAGAGAGCTACATAATGCTGGCTGATGCTGCTTGCACAGGAAACACTAAAGACACAGTGTAGAGGCTGGCAGAAGCATGGACAACTGAGGGCTTTGAAGGGAGACACTTAATTCCTGAAAAGCTACAGAAGTTGGAAGAGCAGAGCCCTCCTGCATAAAGGAGAAACTTGGGTCCCTCTGATGGGTGGATTTGGATCTCGTTCTCCTGACCATACCAGGCCTAGATTACTTGAAGAAAAACTGGCAAACTTTTCTTGGTCATAATTTGATCGGTCTCATGTCAGAGGCTCTGAGTTACGGGGAAAATGTGGCCTGTACTTAAATACAGGGAAAGTAGGTTACACCCATAACAGAAACCACACAATTATACTAAGGGGGGAGGAAGGAGATTCCTGCTATTCTAAAAGCAAGCGGGATGTTTTGGGGACAATATTTTTCCTTTTAAAGGGAAAGTTGTTATCAATATTTGGAGGCAGTTGAAATTAGACAATTTAGGACAAGGGGGAGGGCGGGAAGGGTACAAAGATAGAATAGGAAACTAGGGTAATAGGTGTGGGGAACTATACTTTTAAAATGCTCTGACAAGAGCCAGTTGGAACCAGTTATGATGTTCTGCAGAGGCTCACGTTATAACAATGCTGATCAGTTAGAACTCAGACACTGAAAGAAGTGGACCGGTGTCAGAGTCCATAGCTCTGTGATCACTGAATGCCTCAGTAGGAAGGAGGGTAAAGGTGAGAATAGCGGGTGGGAGTGGGGTAGATGGGAGAGAGCAGAACTAAGAAATGGTAGCCATCCAAATAGATAAGTGCCCCTGTTGTCTGACTGTATGGAAGATGTAAGAAGGGGATTGAATTGCTACTGGACACCTATGACCCCTGCCATGTGCCTGGCAGAGTGACATACATAAACGTGGATCTGTCTAATCCAGGCTGTGTGTGGGACAGGGTGCTGAGCAGACAGCATAGCTTCCATTCACTTAGGGTCCAGTCTAAAACTTGTTAGTCTATTGAATGATTGATTGGGGTCTCTAAGCAAGAACTGCTTAACAAACAGTACATGAGGGTGTGAGAGCTACTGGATATGTCCTGCTACTCCTTCCATATCCATGTTTCTTGCTGGGTGGGGGGAAAAGAGACCTTCCAGGAACATGGAGGACAGATAGCAATGGAAACTAAGGCCCACGGTCAATGGGAGAGAGGAATTTGAAGAGACCAAGGGAGTTTAGTGTAAAGGAGATGAGGAAAAGTGAAAATTGACAAATGAAATAATGACTAAAGGAATAAATGTGTACATAGCAATATCAAATGGGAGTAGGCAGCAGTTAAACTGTAGGAGGGAGTGAAATAAGTTTTAAAAAGACTCGAAAAGTACCTTTTGGAGGGGTGTCTGGGAAGGAAAAAATAAACTAACCTTAAAAATGAATACAGAATAAGTAGAGGGGATAATAGACACAGAAAGAAATTGGAGTATGATGGTTGTCACCTTTCAGTTTAAATACACAGCAGTGTCTTATATCATGCAACAGAAGGGTATGGGACATAAGGTCTAGAATACAGAGATTTGTGAGTAGCACTGATGCTGCGTTTTTATATCAGTTATGTTATCTGAGTAACTTTGTAAGTTTTATGGTTGCAAAACAGTTTCTACTAGAACTCCCTATTTTCAGAGGTTCATAATCTTCCAAAGGTGAATGGTTTGGATAAGGAAAACCTCTGTGTTTGGCAGCCAGAAACTGGAGATGGTGAAAACTTGAGTAAAGTCCTTTCAGCTGCCTGAGCTGCAGAAGAGAAGGATGAGGAAAGCATATTCCCCATTAATTACACTTTTTGTTTTTAAAATAGGGCTATAGTGCCCCCTCCTTCCACCCCAAAAAAGGGCTAAAGTTCTAAAACATTTACAGGACTCAGGACTAGTGAGTCTCTTGGTTTGGAAAAACATTGTCTTGATTTAACAAAATGACTGTATGGCAATAATGTATCTCGCATCAGTATGGTTCTACTCTTAAAAGTACAAAAAAAGCTACATGGGGCTCTGTCTGTCTCAATTATTTCATATCAATTTTTTCAGTTTCTACAGGAAAAAACTTTTCTAACTGCCAATGACACAATCACCTGGGATTTGAAAATGAAACTGGGTTCTCTCCTCAGACATAATCACCAGTAATGAAGGTGCTGTAGACCAAAACCTGCCCTCAGCTACACCTGTGAAAATCTATTGAACATCGTTTTGCACAGGTGTAACTGAAGGCATAATTGACCCTGCATTTATTACTGGCCCAAACTTAGGGCTTGTCTACACTACAACAGCACAGCTACAGTTGCTGTAGTGACATAGTGTGGATACAGTGTTGGAAGGGTTTTCCTCCCCACTATAGTTAATCCAGCACTCCAAGAGGCAGTAGCTAGTGGTGTCTATACGGGGATTTAGGTCAGAATTTTTCACAACCCTAAGTAATGTAGCCATATTGATCTAAGTTTTAGGTGTAGACCAGGGCTAAGTAAAAGTGGCTCAATGATCAGAGGTGCTGAGCAACCCACCTCCCAATGGGTGCTGCATGTGTTAAGCATCTGTGTAAAACTAGACTTTGTGTGTCTAAATATTACTTTAGGATCCTAACTTTAGACACGTAATTTTAAAAATTGTGGGGTAAGTAAATCTTTTGATGGGCATGAAAGCTCTTAGCTGTTTTGATTCTCCAGGGTTACACGAGTGTAGAGCAGTAAGAAAGTGTGACTAAAGTTGGCAGACATGATTGAATACATAAAGGGAGCAGATATCTTGAGAAATGCAGATGCTTTTTTACAATTGTCTTCAGTGTACGACTATACCCTAAGTCAAAATGAGGGTACCTTTTAAATATAGAAGTATGTGCTGATGGGTGGATTAAGGCAGGATCTAGAGCCTAGGCTAGAAGGAGCCCATCAATATGTAAAGCTTGGATCTGAGGCTACGGAGTAAAAGTCCTGGTGGAAGCTATGATTTGTGTGTTTAAATGGGCAGCCAGATTAGGACATGAATATGGCTTTAGTTTACAGGGCCCCGCTCAATAGAGTCACGTGATATCAGAACTTAATTCGTTTTATAGAAGTTTCTACGATTCTTGGTTGCAAAGAGAACCCGGGAAATGACCTGTAAACTGATGCAGTGTTGTCTGCAAACTTCAGGAAGGCATTTGAAACAATAGCTCTGGCTATGTCTACATGACATCCTTTACAGTGGCACACCTGCACTGATGCAGCTGCGCCGCTGCAGTGCTTCTGGTGAAGACGCTCTAAGCTGACGGGAGAGAGCTCTGTCATCGGTTTAATAACTCCCGCTTCCATGAGAGGCGGTAGCTATGTTGGCAGGAGAAGACATAGCTCCTGCTTTCCTGCCAACATAGCGCTATCTACAGCAGCATTTAGATCCGTATAATTTATGTCACTCAGGGATGTGGATTATTCACATCCCCTGAGTGACTTAAATTCTATTAAAGGAATTTGTAGTGTAGACATAGCCTCTGTAAGGTCTGAACTGCCCATTCACTTTAATAGGTTAATGCTGAACCCCCACCACCACCTTGCCCAGAACAGTAGTGTCACACCAATACTACCTCAGCAGAGTACCTGGGTTTGTCTAGATGAAAAGATTAAGGTTAGATTATCTCTGTTGGCTAACCCTGACCAAACAATTACCTTTCCCCTCGTATAGATGCAGGCTAACGCCTTTTATCTCTCTTTAGCTGGTCCAGGTTAATACAAGGCACCCATTTTAGGATTGACTTAGAGCTACTAAATTGATGTAAAATATATTAACCTTCATCAACACTAGGGTAAAACGTTGTGGTAGCCCTGATCTTTTTCTCATCTTTATAGACTGTGTGTGTGAAGGAGCCGGCCCTTGCTGTTGCCACCTCAACGTGTCTGTGGGGGGATGATGTCAAGGCCTTTTGACTGAGTCAACTGGGTTGGTGGGTACAGAGTCCTCTCCCACCAGGATGGACTTAATTTATCTGAAGACAGAGCAGTAATCTGAGGGCTTTTATAAAAACAAAAATTGTACTGCTTTAATTATACCACTTCCGTTTTAACTATACAACACCCTTAGAGTGGATGCACTGACACTGGTATAAAAGCTTATATAGCTTATTCTAGTTCAGGAAAGAAAATCTGCTATACCAGTATAAGGCACTTTTATGCTAGTATAACTGTGTCCATATTAGGGGTTATACTATCATAACTGTATCAATAAACAGTAACTGACTGAGGGCCTGTCTACGCTACCCGTCTGATCGGCAGGCAGAGATCGATCCAGCAGGGGTCAAGATGCGATAAATCGACCGCTGAGCGCACTCCCGTCGACTCTGGTACTCCACCAGAATGAGGAGCGCAAACGGAGTTGACGAGAGAGCGTCAGCTGTCAACTTACCAAAGTGAAGACACCGCGGTAAGTAGATCTAAGTATGTCGACTTTAGCTATGCTATTCACGTAGCTGAAGTTGCATATCTTAGATTGACCCCACACGGTAGTGTAGACAAGCCCTGAGTTGTACCAGTATAACATTTCTCGTGTAGACAAGGCCTAAACTATAAACTAAGCACCTTCATATTGGTATAACTGCCCACACTAAAAAGGGTTACCTGGTATAACTATGCTGGTATGATTAAGGGGGTACTACTTTTGTGTGTAGACAAGGTCTTAGATCCAGGAGCTTGGCTCCTAGCATGCTTGTGTGAGCTCTGCATACTGAATAGGTGTAGCCTGTGGAGTCCGCACTTGGATTCTGATCCTGTGAGCCAATATGTGCAGGCAGACCCTTTAGGGAATCTAACTAAATAACCTCTCCCCCCACTCAGCTGGGGGGGAGAAGTAGATACGCCGGAGGGTAGGGATAGAGTCCAGAGTGACCTAGACAAATTGGATGATTGGGCCAAAAGAAATCTGATGAGGTTCAACAAGGACAAGTGCAGAGTCCTGCACTTAGGATGGAAGAATCCTATACACTGCTACAGGCTGGGGACAGACTGGCTAAGCGGCAGTTCTGTAGAAAAAGACCTGGGAATTACAGTGGATGAGAAGCTGGATATGAGTCAACAGTGTGCCCTTGTTGCCAAGAAGGCTAATGGCATATTGGACTGTATTAGTAGGAGTGTTGCCAGTGGATCGAGGGAAGTGATTATTCCCTTCTCTTTGGCAGTGGTGAGGCCACATCTGGAGTATTGCGTCCAGCTTCCCCCCCCCCCACTACAGAAAGAATGTGGACAAATTGGAGAGAGTCCAGCAGAGGGCAATGAAAATTATTAGGGGGCTGGGGCACATGACTTATGAGGAGAGGCTGAGGGAACTGGGCTTGTTTAGTCTGCAGAAGAGTGAGGGGGAATTTGATAGCAGCCTTCAACTACCTGAAGGGAGATTCCAAAGAGGATGGAGCTCGGCTGTTCTCAGTGGTGGCTAATGACAGAACAAGGAGCAATGGTCTCAAGTCGCAGTGTGGGAGGTCTAGGTTGAAACATCACCTTCCTAGTAAAATAGTGAAGCACTGGAATGCATTACCTAGGGAGGTGGTGGAATCACCATTCTAAAGGTTTTTAAGGCCCGGATTGACAAAGCCCTGGCTCGGATGATTTAGTTGGCGGGTTGAGCAGGGGGTTGGACTAGATGACCTGCTGAGTCTCTTCCAACCCTAATCATCTACGATTCTATGACATCCCTGCAGGCACAGAGGTTCATGGACATGGATCAGCTCACAAGATTGGAGCCTTCAGTTCGACAGACTAACTCTATATTTTCTTCTTTATTCTAATGGATGATGTAGATAGGGACAACACAGCTTCCTGGGGCAGGGAGACAATACTCCAACTCACCCTTCTGGAAGGGGAGACTACAGCCTCCCTTCCCCGCTAGGCAACAGGTCAGGTTTAAATGGACACTGCAGGATTGTAGGCTGCAGTTTACTAGCTAGTCAGCCACGCTTCCACTGTGCCTGTCTATAATCCTTATCAATTAGTGCTGATAGCTACTATTTATATAGCACTTCGGGGCCAGGGCGCTTGGTGCTTTAAGGATGATGATACTTCCCTACCTTTGTATATTTCAGATGGGGGCCAAGGCACAGAGCAGGGAAGGGACTTGCCCAAGGTCATACCCAGCCAGTGGTACAGGCACAAGTAACATCAGTAGCTCTTTGCTAAGAGCACTAGTCGGGTTCCTGCTGCCCCGTGAAGGGTTCATACCTGCCCCTTTGTGGCGCTGGAAAAGCTGGGGGTTGGCAAGGTTGAATGCGCTGGGGCGGGTATTTACGGTAGTGGGGTTGGAGAGGCGCTCGGCGGCACTTACGGTAAATGGGGAGGGAGGGGGTATATTGCGTGCGCGGGCGGGGCAGGCAGAGCTGCGTGCTCGGCCCCGCGAGGCGCGTCTCTCCCTCGCGAGCTCGGTGAAAGGATTTGGCGCCAGGCGGGTCCGCTCTGCAGCTGCCGCAGCCGCACGAACCAGCCGCGCCACCCACCCACCCGCGTCCCACCGGGGCCTCGACCCAGCGCCGCCGCCCGACCGAGCCCAGCGCCGCCAGGCACCGCGCCGCCGCCATGAGCTGCTCGCCCGTCAACGTGAAGAAGCTGAAGGTGTCGGAGCTGAAGGAGGAGCTGAAAAAGCGGCGTCTCTCCGACAAGGGCCTCAAGGCCGATCTCATGGAGCGGCTCCAGGCCGCGCTAGACCAAGAGGAGGCTGGCGGGGGAGGCCCCGCCAGCAGCGCCGCCGAGCCCGGCAACGGCAGCATGGAGGGGGAGGCGGCCGAGATCGGCCAGGAGGGAGGCCCCGACCAGGCCGCGGCCTCCACCGCCGAGGACGACGACGAGGAGGGGATGGAGGCGGCCGATGGCGACGCCATGGAGCTGGGCGAGGAGAACGGCGAGCGGGCGGGGGCCGGGGGCGGCCCGATGGAGGAGGAGGCGGCCGGCTCGGAGGAGGAGGAAGAGGAGGATGAGAACGGAGACGACCAGGGCTTCCAGGAGGGGGAGGACGAGCTCGCCGACGAGGAGGAGGCCGCGGCCGGCGACGCCAACGGGCACGGGGAGCAGCAGCCCCCGCAGCAGCAGCCGCAGCCGCCGCCGCTCCTGCAGCCCCAGCAGCGGGTGCCCGCCAAGGAGGCGCCCGGTAAAAGCGGCGCCTCGGGACCCCCGGCAACGGCTCCTGCCGGCCCGGCGGCCCCCGCCAAGTACCAGCCGCAGCAGCAGCAGGACAAGAAGAAAGCGGAAGGCGGCGGCGGAGGCGGCCGCCCCGGGCCCCAGGCAGTCGGGGGTGAGTGCGTGGCCGGGCCGCAGCGGCCTCCCCGGGGCTGAGGGGCCGGGCGCGCGGGGGACGGGGGGGGGCGGTTTCCGGGGTGAGGGATTCGTAGTTTAGCACGAGATCCGGGCCCTTCCCCGCCGGCGATGGGGGGGTGGGGGGGGCGGGATTCGCGCGCGGCCCCCCCCTCCCCCCAAATCCCCGCCGCATGTCTCCCTGCGGCGGCTGCGCCGGGCCCCGTGCTGGGGGCGGGGGTCTCGGGCAGGTGGGGTGGTTGCGCGGGACCGTTGCGCCAGTCTGCGAGCGCGGCGGGGGGTCGAGGGGGAAGGGGTTGCCGCGCCGTGGGGGAGGGGCGGTTCCGGAGGGGCCGCTGGGGCGCGCTGTATTGTGCAAACGAACGCTTCGCGGCGTGACGTTGCTTCCGGCCTGGCTGCTCTTCGGGATCGCGCTTTTGGAACGCTGGGTACAATGGAGGCGGAATCCCCTTCCCTGCGGCCAGGCCCCATGCGGAGCGGCCCCCGCCGCCAAGCTGCGCCGGGCCAGGCGGAAAGGGAGGCGCTGCAGTTCCGTAGTGCCCTTGTGCGCAGCTCCAGTGTGCCCTACGGGGTGGGGGAGGGGAAGGAGGCTGTAAATGATCTATTGAATGCAGTGAGTTACTGGTCTCTTAGCTGCTTAACTTTCCTGGGCCCTGAACCCAGCAGGTGTCTTCTCTGTGCAGGGACAGTATAAATGAGCTCATATTATTTTTGCCACTTTTTTTTTTTTTTTTTTTACAGATCTGACAATTCATGAAGTAATTTTCAATAATTTTCGGACCACATCATTGTCAGAAGCTTAGTGCTGCAGCTAGGACAACTCTGCTTTTTTTTTTTTTAATTTTTTTTTAAAATAATGTTAAGAGATCTCTATGCAGGACGCTGGTATTATTTTCTGGCAGCTAGGTTGTGTGCTCTTAAACTTTAATTTGAAACCTAACATTTAGGGAAATACTAACTTGTACAAATTAAAATGCATTTCTCAACAGGACCTACCTTAAACATATTTTTCATTTAAATTACTTTCTGTAGGAGATACTAAAACAGAACAACAAAAAGCTAGTGATAAAAAGAGAGGTGTGAAGAGACCACGTGAAGACCATGGCCGGGGATATTTTGAATACATTGAGGAAAACAAGTATAGCAGGTAGAGAAACTTCAAACCACTAAATAATATTAGAGGTCTATCAATGAAAAGCACTAAAAGTTAGGTATTAATTACGCTTTGTAAAAACCACTGTTAAGGAAAATACCGAAATTTATTACGTTGGTTTTTAGGGCCAAATCTCCTCAACCACCCGTTGAAGAGGAAGATGAACAGTTTGATGACACAATGGTCTGTCTTGATACTTGTAAGTATTTCTGCTTTTTTGACTCTAGTGACAAATTCCCTGCCCTCCTCTTCACACACACCTCCTTATTTTTTAAAACTAGCTTGCCGAACTGTAGTAGGAACATGCAGGTTGACTCTCATCAGTGAAAGTGACCTGTGAAGGACTTCAGAATTGGCTTGTGCCATTTTTCTGCTTTTTATGATATATGAAGAGAGACAGAAAGGCTTTACTTGGTTTTATTCTGTATGGTGCTTTTTTAAAACTTTTTTTTTTTTTAAAAAAAATATCATCCCTGGTTTTGCTGGTGAACTAGGGAATGGGGGGAGGGGTTTCAGGATGTATATTGCAAAGGGGTACGTCAGATCTGTAACTAAGACCTTTCCAAAATGTTCACCAATTACTGACAGGTGTTAACAAATGAGATTCAAAATTTGGGAGAAGGTATAAATGAAGTGGAAAGAAACTCAATGGGCTGGTTTATTTTGAGAACTTGATTATGAAATGGTACGTACAGGCTCTGTTATACTGTACAGCCATTCTAACTTAGGAGGGAAGAGGCAGCTTACCTTAATTAAAAAAAGTGATGAGAGTACATATTGTGATGAAGTAACCCTGCTTTTTAGTTCGCTTAGGCCCTATTCTGCAACGATCAGTCTTTGCGTAGATATTAAGTTAGAACAAACCATTACTTAATTTCTGATTGGTTGTCAGTCATCAGTGCAAAGTAGAAATGTGTTGGTATGCATGGAGAATTCTTACCTACTTGTGTACAAACCTTGTACAGCTGTAAAGTCTTACCTATCAGTCATTTGTAATGTCAGCTGTACATTAGACTCAGAATTGGTTGAGCACTAGTATGTCCAGTTCCAACCATGTATGTGATTGACTTATGCAGAGTAGTAAATTTGTAAAGGGGAGAGAATTACCAACTTGTGAGCCCTTGGTGCTGCCCCTAAGGGTAAAGTGTGTGGGGGGAGGGGCGGGGGGGTTAGTTTTTCCAGATATGATATGTCACTAGCATTTAATGGTCTCTGTGTAAAGCAGTACCATATTTTCTACAGTGCCTTGAGCCAATGGATAGTTACCGTGTCAATTTAAAAAGAAACTTTATCCAGTCTGTTAGACAGCTGCAAATTATATCCTTCACTTTCATTAAAGGGAGAACAGTTTAGATCACACTTGTCTAAAAGTAGCATACATAGTAGTAGTTTACAAGTAATGCTAAGGCCACGTCTACACTACCCGCCAGATCTGCGGGTAGTGATCGCTCTATCAGGGATCGATTTATCGCATCTACACTAGACGCGATAAATCGATCCCCGATTGCTCTGTCGACTCCGGAACTCCACCAGGGCGAAAGGTGGAAGCGGAGTCGACGGGGGAGCGGCGGCCATCGATCCCGTGCCGTGAGGATGCAAAGTAAGTGATTCTAAGTCGATCTAAGATACGTCTACTTCAGCTACGCTATTCTCATAGCTGAAGTTGCATATCTTATATCGATCTCCTCTCCCCCCCCCCCGTGTAGACCAGGCCTATGATTACTATAGCTGAAAGTATAGAAGTGTTTCATATTTCAGCTTGTTTGCTCTGTGTATTTTGACATCATTTTATCAGGTTTCTGCTCTTTGTGGAGAAACTTTTTAAAACTGGGAAAATGGATTCACGGTCACCTCAACAGACAATATGGGTTAGGTGTAGTTTATGAAACTTATAATTTTATTTATTTTTTTGGAAAGTGCTAGCAGTTAATTCAGTTTGGTAGTGTTTCTTGATAGACAGGATTTCATTCTTAATTGAAAACTGCTAGTCGTAAGCAGCTGTTTTTTAATGATAGAGCTTTCAGAGTGCCTAAATAATAGCTGTGGCTTTTTTGTACCACTAGTAGTGGCTTAGTTTTCTTGAACACAAGTAGTTATGCCACTGAAGTCCAGTCATTTTACACAGATGTCAACTTAATATGACCAGTGAAGTGAGGAAACACTACATGTGCATTGGTGGCCTGTATTTCCTAGAGTCCACCAGTTTTTAGATTGCATTATATTTCTACTTGTGTCAGCCTCTGGGCAACATTGATCCAGATTATATATTCCTGACACTTCCATACAAAGGGGTGTTAACTTTTCTTTTAAATTGTAAATGTTTTTATAAAACAGGTAAGCAGAACTATGCAAGCTTATCTCTAATCAGTTTCACTTTCTGGTTTGTATGCAATAATGTGTGGAGGGTATCGGAAGTGTTCTGAGAACCGTGGATGAAAGTATTATTAGTAGTACAAAATAAATTTCAGTTGCAAACATTGTAGTAGTAGACAGGGTCATTCCATACAAACCAAGAATTCTGATAATACTAAGCACCTTAAATCTTAGACCTAAAGTATATGTGTACTGTTGAGACTTCTTAGTTTTAAGATTATCACAAGATGCAGCATGTAAAATAGTTCAGTTCCTTTGTGTGTGCATAGACTGGTTACTGTTAACTTTTAAATCTTATGTGCTGTTCTAATTAGAAGTGGGGAAGGCAAGTCTTATACATGGGCAGGATAATATATTCGCTAAATTTCAGCGTGGCTGTGGTTTCTAGTACATTCTTGGGCACTTCAAGGGCTGCATCCCACACCTCGCATCCCTGTGTTACATTGGTTTGTTATGGCTTAAGATCTGCTTTTTTTTTGCCCTCAAGAGGCTTCCATGGTGTTACTGGCTTCAGTTTTGACATCCTCTTTGGGACTGAGGTTCCAACTGTGCACCAGGGTGGTGTTTTGTTTGTGTCTCTCTCCCTCCCTGCCCCCCCCCCCCCATGGCGCTTTTTTCTCATTTTGAAGGATCATCTCCTGCCATGCTCTCCCTGTGTAAGCTACCAATATCTGATTTGGAGTATTTTATTTTAATGGTCTACATTACTAACAAGTAGCCATCTTAATTTCAAGCCAGTCACACACACACACACCCCACATATAGCTTTTGGTACTCTGTTTGTATCTTAATATTGTTGTATAAACTGTTAGCACCTATCCGTGTTTAAGGCTATTTTTGATGTCTGCCTGTAAACAGTTAACTTTGTTACACCATATGGTAAATAGAAATAAATTAAACGGTGACGTGTAGACTCACTAGCAACAGGTTTTTATAGGAAATTGGGAAACATCAATAAATGTGTAACACTGATTCGTAACACTCATCAGGCTTCCTCAGGACTTTCTAGTTGATCAGCTATCTGAAACCTTGAGCTGGGAAAGAACCACCAATATTCAGCGAGCCAGTTGGCTTATCGAAGTGTCCATATCCAGGAACAGGAGAGCTGTGTTCCGGTCATGCCTCATATGGAATAACTTACTGAATAAGTTAAATACTGAAAACAATACTGAGAACTTTCTGAAGTTAATTGTAACTTAAAGGTGTATGCCGAAACTTTTTAGCATGAGTGATCACTTTAGATAAGCTGTCACCAGCAGGAGAGTGGGGTGGGAGGAGGTATTGTTTCATGGTCTCTGTGTATATAATGTCTTCTGCAGTTTCCACAGTATGCATCCGATGAAGTGAGCTGTAGCTCACGAAAGCTTATGCTCAAATAAATGGGTTAGTCTCTAAGGTGCCACAAGTACTCCTTTTTCTTTTTGCGAATACAGACTAACACGGCTGTTACTTTGAAACCTGAAAGTTACACTGAAAGCCATATCCGGGCATCCAAATAATTGGCTTACTTTCATGAGTGCTAAGACCACTTGTAATCAACAGCTTGGCACTTTTGAAAGTCAGATCACCTATTTAAGTGCCCAACATTTGTTTTAAACTAATCTGTTTAAATTTCAGACGACATATGAAAAGCAGTAAAAAGTATGATTTTTATTATATTGACAGATAACTGCGACCTACATTTTAAAATCTCAAGAGACCGTTTTAGTGCTTCCTCTCTGACCATGGAAAGTTTTGCCTTTCTCTGGGCTGGAGGGAGAGCCTCCTATGGAGTTTCTACAGGCAAAGTCTGCTTTGAAATGAAGGTAAATCCTATTATTACTGTTTTAGTGGGGAATAATCTTGAGCATGTGTAAAGACTTTAATTATTGCTCATCTTGGTATAGCTGGAATTTTACAAAAATATAATTCCATTCAATTGTAGCTACATCAGATGGGATAAATCCAAAGCATAGGGATTTTTAAATTGTTCCTCTGGTCCGTAGAGAGAACTTTTTATTTAAAACATGAAAAATAACTTAACTGACAAAATGACTTCCTTTTATACGAAGAGTCTACAGAATGCAGCGATTTACATGCATATAGCTATAAACAAGGCTTGAAAAACTTAGATCTAACGCCAACTAGCCAAGATAAGAGGATTGCACTTCATGCCACCTACAGTCTGAAGGAATAAAATGGTACTGTACTTAATTGTAATTTAACCCAGCAATCTCATTCCTGGCCATACCCAGTCATGTATGCCTGCCACAGGAGTTGGTAACTTTACCAGACAACTAATAGTCGGGACTCTGTCTCCTAGCTGAAGCCAGCATTGATCAGAGTGGGAAGGGGAAAGAAGCAGCAGTGCTGTAGATGGTCCACAACCATGTACAAAGCCAGCACCTCCCACCTGCTGGGAAAGGGGTGGGTGCTGAAGTTACCAGCAGGTGCTGGTCCTTGTCTTGGCTCACTGCTTCCAGCTTATGTCTTAAATTCTTAAGCCTTTTCTGTGCATGCACCCCAGGCACAATTCTAGTTGCTTTTTGTTCTCCTTTCATCCAGTGCCCTTAGGCCTCCTGGCTCCTGCAAGGGTTGGTGGGTGGGTATCTCCTTTTACCCAGGCTCCCTTAATGAATTATTCTTGGTGCCTGCTGCCATTGCCATTACTGCTCCAGCTCCAATTGTCTTGTCTGTCTTCAAGTCAGTGTCATTCTGCTTATGATTTTGAAGAGCACAGGATTCTAGTTGGTTTTCACTTGATACAGCTTGGCAAAGCTCTGAGCAGCGGCAAACATGTGGCAGCTAGCTGTCTACACATTTATGGGGACTTAAGGGTGTTGTTTTTTTTTCTTTGTAATCATAAAAGTAATATGTCTTTAAAGAAAGAATAGGTTCTGCAAAAGTTGATAACATTTGCCTATTAGTCGCTTGCTATAAAAGAAATATTGTTAAGCTTTAAACTGTCCTTGTATCACTACAACAGTGTTTTGTTGTATCAAAACACTGGCTTAATTTCTTCATGTAATACTGCACTTTAATCTGTATCGTATTGGCTAGAGTACTGTTAGTTCACTCTCTTATGCATGCAGGGTACTTACATATTACCATACAGAAGAGTCGAGTGATTGTGTGTGTATTCAACATAATACTAATTTTAAAGTTAAAAGGGCTCCTTGTACTTCAAATGCCCCAACCTCCCCATAAACAAAGTTCCTTGAAGTCACGCACACCTTTACATCCTTAGCCAGAAGATATAAGTACTTGGTAGCTGACTTGTAGTTCCAGAACGTTTTAACTCAAGACTACTTAACTCTTCCCCACTTCAACCCTCCCCTTCTCTCCCCTCCCATACCTGAAAATGTGGTATGCTCCTATTCATACTTAATATTTTGCATCACCTCTTAATACAGGCTTCAAAATATTTCCTTCAGGAATTTGTCTTGTTTGAACCTGATATTTCATTTCACTTTATCAATTTTTGTTTAAAAACAGGTTACAGAGAAGATTCCTGTTAAACATCTGTATACAAAAGACATTGACATTCATGAAGTGCGGGTTGGCTGGTCACTGAGTACAAGTGGAATGTTGCTTGGTAAGACTTCAAAATATGTCAGTCAGTATTACTTAAACTTATCTAAAAGGCATTCAGCCTGTTTTTGATGACTGCTTTACTTCTTATGGAGTAACTGAATCTGTGTAGGCTTTTTTGCTGTTGGTGATGCCTCTTAACCACAGTAAGATAGGCATTGTATCAAGTGATTCTGTGAAGACCGTGGCTTTGAAAGAAGAATACACTTCAGCCAAAACAAGCTGGTTTTTGAATATTATAGATGTAAGGGCTATTTGACTTTGCAAGAACTGTGCTTCCCTCTTAATGATAAAAACATCAGCTGTGTAGAATAATTCTGTATAATCTTTGCTCTGCATATAACCTGTGTGCCGTCAGCACAAGACTGTCTTGAAGAGCAGATTGCTAAGTATCTTGGCACAAGTCCAGAGAAAGAAACACAGATATTACACTCAGAATTATTAATAGGAAAATAAAGAATTGTGATGTTTCTACCAAAATTATTTCACTTTTGAAAGTGGGCAGGAGGAAAGAATACTCTGCTGGATGAAAGGAAATTATTCTTCTAGTATTCTGCTGTCTAAATATTTAAACACCCACTATTGTTAGTGAGGTGCCATTTTTGTAGATAATGTTTGAGTTCCCATCTGTTTCTGCTGCAGCAGCTGTAAACTAATATTTTTAAAGGTGTGCTGGTGCACAAACAATTAGAATGTAAGATCCAGTTTTCATACCTATGTCTACTGTGCTTGTTGAAATGTTTGCTATTGAACAAATGGTAATCTGGAGCAGTATCTGTTGATAGTATTGGCTCCTTCTAAAAGATAGTTCTTAGCTGCCACCTAATTCGTTTCAGTAAAAGTCAAATATCTTTTTAAAAACTAAAGATGTAGTCCATTTTTACAGTTCGTAAGGTAGAATTCAATAATGAGCTACAGTACCTGGAGTGAGTAGAGAAGGTCAAGAACTTCAAGGATGTAATAAAATCTATGGTGTAAATTTTTTTTTTTTAAGACTAGAAATATTTAAAAACAATGCTGAAGGACAGACTTTGAGTAATTTGGAATATCTGATTTCTTTGTTTTGATGTCTAGCTGCATTTTTTTCCTCTTATTTTGGAACGCCTACTAGATAATCCTACGGTGAAGCACCTGCAAAATGAGACACAGCACTATTCGTTTGAATGAATATAAACTCTTTTTAAACTTTTTTTAGAATGTTTTAAAGTAAGTAATCTAGAACGCAAGATTGTAGCTAGTTGCTGTAGCTTTCCTCTAAGTTGTCTGGTCTTTCACCAGGTGAAGAAGAATTTTCTTACGGATATTCTCTAAAAGCAATAAAGACATGCAATTGTGAGACTGAAGACTTTGGTGAGAAGTTTGATGAAAATGATGTGATTGCGTGTTTTGCTGTAAGTTTTCCACTATTTCTGTGTTTTTGAAACTTGAATTTTCTGGCTTAGTTATGTGGGAAGGACTGACCTGATTCCAAAAAAAATGGAGCAAGATAGTTTATCTTAAACATTCTGGTTAATTTTCTTAGTGTTGGTACATTACTTGATGCTGCTTTAACTGAGTTAAAGCCATTTTCTACATGGAAGACATTTACATTATACAAAGTTTGATAATTTTTATCTACGTTTATCTTAAGGGCTGCATTTTTCTTATGTCTAGCAAAACCTTAAATAAGATAAGTTTGGTTACTTGTATTGCGGACAAAAGATGGAAACTGAGATTCCATCATGAAGTCTTGATAAAAGGAAACTTGAAGTGATTATATACAGAGTACTTGGGTTCCTACTAATTTGGTCTTTATACTAGTGCAAGTTAAACTAGTTTTATGTATTAACAGAATTTTGAAGGCGATGAAGTGGAACTCTCATATTCCAAGAATGGGCAGGATCTTGGTGTTGCATTCAAAATCAGTAAGGAAGTTCTTGATGGGCGACCACTCTTCCCACATGTTCTCTGCCATAACTGTGCAATTGAATTCAACTTTGGTCAGAAGGATGAACCCTACTTTCCCGTACCTGAAGAGTATAGCTTCATCCAGAAGGTTCCATTAGAAGATCGGGTTAGAGGACCAAAGGGACCTGAACAAAAGAGAGACTGTGAAGTAAGTGTGATATTAATCTAACTGCAGTAATCAGATTGAAAATTTTACTACACAACTCATTTTGGCCATCTGTGTGGATGTTAGTTCTTAAAACGGGTAATTTACGATTGGCCATTCTATGAAGTTTACCAGTTTGTTTGGACCCGTTCTAATGTTTCTCCATATTTTAACTAAATGAACCAATTAAAGCAATAATTGGCATGATATGGCAGCATTTTTTGATAAGCTGCCAGTTAGCACAGCTTCTAATTTGGCTTTCCACTTAAACTATAACATCTAAACTGTGTCATAATAGGTGGTAATGATGATTGGCTTGCCTGGAGCTGGGAAGACGACATGGGTTTCCAAACATGCAGCAGAAAACCCTGGAAAATACAATATCCTTGGAACAAATACTATTATGGACAAAATGATGGTAAGTAGTGGCAGGACTGAGGTCTGTCGTAGACTTATAAAAGTTGAAAGGTTACTTGGATTTTTTTTCATTCCCATACTATTTGATATTTAAGTTCACAAAGTATTGACTAGTTCCTTGCCTTTTGGGAGCCTTAAGGAATTTTGATTAAACAAAGTAAATATAGCATGAATTACAGCAGGCTTCTAAAGCTTATGTAGTATATGTTCTTAGTAGAAATCAGATTTCTTTGGTTGACCTGCTAGTTATGAAATGTCTGTCTATTTTTGTTCTAGTCCTGTATTACTTTTTGAGGATGGGTTACACCTCTAAATTCTGACATGGATTTTAATGTAGTAGTTATTGCTTTTGCATGATGTCTGTGGTGATTATAAAGAGAAATATTGCTCACTTGCCACAGCACACTTTTTAAAGAATTACCATTCCTTTTGTGGGATGATGTTAAGAACACCAATTCAAATGAGTTTTGAGGGGTTCACTTGTCTTAAAAAAATTAAGTCTTCAATGTCAGATAAAAGCACTTAACAAAGGAATAGGTCAGCAACCAGATCGGTACTACTATAACTTTGGAAAATATGTTTCTGTAGGTTGCAGGTTTTAAGAGGCAGATGGCTGACACTGGAAAACTTAACACACTGTTGCAGAGAGCTCCGCAGTGTCTTGGCAAGTTCATTGAGATTGCCGCTCGTAAGAAGCGGAACTTCATTTTGGATCAGGTATAAGCTACAGAGTATGAAATTAATTTTAAATTAGAATGGAAATAACTAAGTGGGATTCAGGTTTAGAATCTAGCAGCTGTTGTGCTCTACCACTTTTCCTGCTTACCTCATTGAGGAGGCCAAAGGTTGAATTGTACGACAAGCATTTTTAATCACTTCATATATCATCTACAATTTTTCCAAAATTGTGGGGTGTTGAGGGAAATAGTGTTCACATCCAAAAAGAGTAAGATTTTGTAAAGTTGCACCATGCTACATCTTTCCTTCCACTTACATGTAAAAGTCATTGCAAGCTCTTGTAGAGATGAAATTTATACACCATAAGTTTAACTTCCTTTAGTTCTGACAATGACAGCTACGTGTAGTAAGTTACTGCATTTTTTTCAGACAAATGTGTCTGCAGCTGCGCAGAGGAGAAAAATGTGCCTGTTTGCAGGCTTCCAGCGCAAAGCAGTTGTTGTTTGCCCAAAAGATGAAGACTACAAGCAAAGAACACAAAAGAAGGCAGAGGTGGAGGGAAAAGATCTTCCAGAGCATGCAGTTCTCAAAATGAAAGGCATGGAACATAATCCTATACTGTGTTTTAGGATGTTGAGTATCTGTTTAAAGGGATAATGTAAATTTTTAGAATTCAAATTTGCTTACCTTAAAACAGTTACACTAAAACCTAGAAACTGGAAGACTATC
Organism: Lepidochelys kempii; assembly: GCF_965140285.1. Taxonomy (NCBI): domain Eukaryota; kingdom Metazoa; phylum Chordata; order Testudines; family Cheloniidae; genus Lepidochelys; species Lepidochelys kempii. The sequence continues at coordinate 141,902,074 of NC_136382.1, read as the reverse complement.
ATAGCTTTGTAAGACAACACTATATTGTGTGTTCCCTCTGCTGCAGTCCTTAACACTACTCAGTCATGCTGATATGCTCCATGCAGATGCACAAAGCTGTCGTGGCATAAAGTGCCCTATTAAAAAAAACATTAAACATGCTTGGCAGACATTGATGTTTGCTCTGAGTGCAGGGTTCAAAAAATTAATAGGCAGAATATTTTCTAGCTTTGGATAGTGTTAGCAACTTCTTGGTGGACTGTTTGCTTCACTTACCACTCCTCAGTTTTGTCTTCATATTCAGTGATTCGGTTTCTGGAATTTTGTCCCTGCTGTTGTAGGAGGAGTGAGTAAAGGGTTTTATTGTATCTGAATGGGTATTCTGAACATCCAGGGTTTTCTCCTTTATAGGAAACTTCACACTGCCGGAGGTAGCAGAATGTTTTGATGAAATAACCTATGTAGAATTACAGAAAGAGGAGGCTGAGAAGCTCTTGGAACAATATAAAGAAGAAAGTAAAAAGTCTCTTCCTCCTGAAAAGAAACAGAACACTGGCTCAAAGAAGAGTAACAAAAAAAGTGGTAAAAATCAGTTTAACAGAGGTGGCCAGAGAGGACGTGGAGGATTCAACATGCGTGGCAACTTCAGAGGAGGAGGTAGGCCTAGAAACAGACCTGTTAACTTTATAGGCGTTTCTGGCTTTGGTGTTAACCTTTGACTGTAGCTGTTTCATTACCTTTATGCTGGGGAAAGCTTGACTCCAACTCCAGATACACTTGAAGAGGAAGTCAAGGCATTTAAAAAAGAGTTTGCTAACTAACTTACATTAGTCCATAATTTAGAGGGAACTAGAGATCCTGTACTGTATTCATATGGCTTGTCAAGGGCACTGCTTCTGAATTTTCACATTTGGATTTGGTGTTTTGGTTTTGTACTACATTGATGTGTCTCTAGATGTTTTACTCAATTAGATCAGAAATTTCCTATTCAGGCATTCTTTTTCATTTGAAGCCAGTGGGCTTGAAATCCAAATCCATTAGGCAAAACAAATCTTCCTTAAAAATGTAGTAGGTGTAAAACATAGGATTTGAGATATGTCAGCTATATCAGACAATAGTTCTCATATAAGAAAGAGCTGTCAAACAAATGCATGTTTTTTATTTTTTCTTTCCACAGTCCCAGGGAACCGTGGTGGATACAACAGGAGAGGTGGCAATATGCCTCAGAGAGGAGGTGGTGGCGGTGGTGGTGGCAGTGGGGCAATTGGCTATCCATATCCTCGTGGTCCTGTCTTTCCAAGCAGAGGTGGTTACTCAAACAGAGGAAACTATAACAGAGGTGGAATGCCCAACAGGGGGAATTACAACCAGGTAGGTAATGCATTCTGTAGGTGTGCTAAAGCTGACTTACCAGGTATTTAAGGCAATTTCTTACTTGAAAGGTTACAGTAGTAATTTACAAATTTGCAGGTTGAAGCATGTTGATTCACAGTTTTAAAAACAACTCTCCTTTGATAGTGGTATGGTGAGCTTTTGTGTTAAAAGGCCTGTCTACTTTAATATTGGTGCAAGCATCTAGAATGCTTGCTAATACACATGGTACCAAACCTTTATTAAATGTGCTTAGAGCTAATGCATCTGGTATAATTGGCAAGACTTTACGCCTTTGCTTGCTCCTGTTAAATCAGAAATTTAAAGCTCTTGTGTTTGCAGTCTAAGCGCACTGCAGCAGAATTTTTCATTATGTTCCCACGAGATTTTTTCCATGTGTTGTGAAAGCTAGAAGCACTAGTCTAAGTACTTCACTATCTGCTCTTCCACCGCTAGTTCTTTGGTGCCCAACAGCAGTTAAGGCAGTTCATGGCTTGTGTGCCCCTGCCACACCTGAGGAGGAAAGGTAACAGTTAACTGATTTAATAGAAATGTTGACATAGAATTGTTAAGTGAAAGGGACAGCACCTGTGTAAAATGCTCCTGAAAACATACATAACTGAGAGAGCATTTTCACAACTTTAATAGCAGTAACCCAGTAAATGAATGTACTTGCTTTATGGAATATCTGGAGGCATATGTAGGCTCAAAACTAGAGGAGCTACCATATCCAGACTACCAAGACTTGAAAAATAACACTAGGGACTGTGTTCCATGTTTCACAGTCCCTGGTAGCTCCCGAGATGTACAGATATGCAAGGCTCCCCTCACATTATTGCAAGTAAAGTGAAATGTAACTGAAGGAGTAACTTTTTAGTAAGAAAAGGGGTGCAAAAAGAAATACAAATTTTAACTGCTTCAAGCACTACAACCCAAAGTGTACACTGCTCATGGTTTGGGGGGTGGCCATGGGACCTCCTTATGACTGGCCATGTCACTTGTATGATGTGGGAGGACAAATGTATCCCAATTTTGGGGGCTGATCTAGTACATGATACATCTGTTAAGCACAGTGCATTCATTTAGGCAGGTTAGTGAGGATAAGTAGTGAAAGCATTGGTTCCTTGTTATTCCAAATGGCAAATAGCACTATCTATTGTCTGGCTGTAGTAAGTCATCCAGATATTCTTGTAATGTATTAATGAAATGCTAACTGAAAAGCAAAGGAACAGGTGTTCAAGCTGAAACTTCCTCATCTAGACATCATGTTCCATAAGTATTTTGAGGATCTCCTAATAGCTGTTTGGGATCTGAACAGCACCAGGAACTTAATTGCTACTTTTTCTAATGGACAAATTTCAGTAGAGGCATTCAAAAGTTAGGTTGGATTATCTAGACTGTCAAAGAGCCAGCAGATGGAGCCCAAGCTAATAGACTGACTTGACAAACTTCCCAAACACTTATGTTAAGCCAGATTGCTGCATTTCTTCCAATATAGTGAAAATTCTTAAGTACACTTCCATAGTGTGGCTTGTATCCCAAACTCTGTGCACCACCTTTTCTCTCATTCATTCATTATTAAATGAACCATATCTTTGTCTGATCACAAAATAGCCTTGTGGTGACTGCAACAGTTGCTTACATGAAAGAATGGGAGCATTATTTGTATTTATAGTTGTCTTAATAGAATTAGCCAGCTGGAAACGAGTCAAAACTGGATTAGTCAGTTCTTCAGACCAGCAGCAGCAGTTTGAGAACTACTGGCTTATGAAACCTATCCAATCCAAAACCCTCACCAAATATAAATCTCTGAAACAATGGAGAGAAGTGTAAGCATTTTAAGAGCTTTTCAGTGTCTTTGCAAGGTTTGTACCATGACAGGTGCATTGGTAAGTCTTGGATTCTCATGCATACCCTTCTGGAATGTGGCCTACAACAGATGCAGTTGTGTTCTAAAACACCTTCTTGTTACAGAATTTCAGAGGAAGGGGAAATAATCGTGGCTACAAAAACCAATCTCAGGGCTACAACCAGTGGCAGCAGGGTGTAAGTAACCTCTGAGACTTTTCTTTAAGTCCTTAGGAATTGGCTCATTTACATGTGTGAAAATGCTGTGCAAAGTTGTCTCAAAGTCTAGGAGATATGCTGGGCAAAGTCTAGGATATCTTGCATTTCAGCTGTGGCTTATTGGTTGTCATGTCTGTCAGTATATTTGGTTTCTTCTCAATATGGCATTACATTAAACAATATGAAACTTCCTGTTTCTTACACATTTTAGATATTACTGCTAACTGAAAAGTTGTAATCTTCCCTGTTTAGTTAGGTGTCATCTAATTTCCTTGTAAATATTTTTAATGTAGGAAAGTGAGCTGTGAGTAATGTCTGGTTACAATTCAAAATTAATTATTTATCCCATCTATTGCAGCAATTCTGGGGTCAGAAGCCATGGAGTCAGCATTATCACCAAGGATATTATTGAATACCCAAATAAACGAACTGATACATATTTCTCCAAAACCTTCACAAGAAGTCGACTGTTTTTCTTTAGTAGGCTAACTTTTTAAACATTCCACAAGAGGAAGTGCCTGCGGGTTCCTTTTTTAGAAGCTTTGTGGGTTGATTTTTTTTCTTTTTCTTTTTTTGTACATTTTTAATTGCAGTTTTAAAGTGATTCGTAAGAGAACCTCAGCATTGTGCACGATAAGAGAATGTGTCAGTATTTCAGGGTTCTACATTTTATCTGTAAAATGTGACTTTTTTTTTTTTACCACAACAAAAGTAAAACGTTGCTTTGTACCTGGTGTCTTTTTATTAAAGAATTTTCTCCTTTTTCCTCCCTCCCCCAATTTCTAGGAAACAGTCGTGAGTCATTGTCACAATTGAATAGAAATGTTAGCAACCAGATTCATGTGGAGGCTCATAGTGGCCCTCATGGATATCATGAGACTATGTAATGCTCATATTACACTCCATCCTCTCTATATGGCTTCTGGGTAGAGGGAGTGGGAAAGCAAAAGTTTTTGGCAATAACTAGAAAGGTTTTATAACATTGAAGTTCAGCAAAACGGGGTGCAAAGAGGAAACCTGGAGCTAAATAGTGAAGGTGGAGTGCATGTAGAAGAGCTCTTAAAGTGTAAAACTTGGTTGCATTAATTGTGAAGGCTCAAACTTGTGAAGGTACAACACCATGAATTCTTTTCCATTTGTTCTGCATTTTGATTCTGAAAAGAAGCTGGCTTTGCCCATTTCTTATTAAACAAAACTTGTTGTAAATCCAGTTGTCTAATGGGATCTATATGAAGTTAGCTGTGTGTCTGTATAACCCTTTTCCCCCAAAATACTGTATACCTAGTGTGCTTGTAGTAGTTACTCCACCATTTTTGTAAGCTAATGAAACTGTGAGTCACCCATTTTATATCTAATTTTTAATCATGTCAATTCTCAAATGGGTGTATCTCCTTAGCCTGCTGATTCCTTTCTCTCTTTAAAAAAGTAGGTGGAGAAATTTAACTTTAGACGTTTGTTTGCAATAAAATAAATTCATTTTACTCTTGTTTTGGGATTCTCGCCATCAAGGTCTAAAATCCCTTTTAAAACTCTTCAGAGGAAGAAGAAAATGTACAAACTATTCTGTTGGACAGCTCCAATTCTTTACTCTGTACACTCTAAAAACACTGAAGTGAAAACTGGTGGCTGCTATAGTAGAAATATTGAAGTGGGATTTTCTTGCTTGTAAACTTGCTTGTAAAGGAACTACATTTCAGTCTCATAAGACAAATGTTAACCTAGCTGACAAAGTCTTTCATTAAACTTCCATATGACAGTAAATTGTTCCGAGCTAACATTACCATATGATCCTTAAACCCTCCACCGATCTTGAAGGAAGAGTCTTTTTTTAAAAAAAAGGACTGCCTCTTAACTAGTCTATCAAATATTTGAATGTCCTGGGGTTGAGGAGACCTAATATGGAAAATATACATCCCATGTATAATTCCACAATCTACTTCACTAATATGTAAAGATTTAGCCTTTGATGTGGATTGTACTGACTGCTGTGTAAATCCGTTTAAAGAAATCCCACTCTTGCTGTGAAATAGAAAATAGGGAGGGAAGAAAACCAAGGCCAACTCTAACAGCCGTGTTCAATTAGAAGCATATATACAATTGTTGTAATGTTATTGCTAGCTAATTCTTGGCCTGCATAGGCCATATTATATGGGCAAGATAGATACTATTGACCTAAAGCTAGAATTAATACACCTTACCACTAGAACAAAGAGCTAGGGACTTGGATCACCATGTTCTAGTGTTTAAAACTAAAACCATTATAGCAGAAACTGACGTCCTCTGTCCCGATGTAGAGGCAGTGTGGTGCACTTGAACAAAACAGTTTTAATTTAAAATGTCACTTGGCTAGTAAAAGGAGTCCTGTGTAATGCTGAAGTTTGAAAATACTTCAGTTGTTTCATTGTTAAGAACTTGTAGCCATAGCAGCAGATGACAACTGAGTACTAATAACCCCCCCCACACGTGCGCACACACACTCTTCCCTGAGGTGGTGGTAAGTAGTAGTAATAAAATTGCTTTGAGGGAAGACAAATTTATTAATCATTAACCAATTTTTCCCATAAAGACACTAGTCACTGAAGCCAAATGGGAACTCTGTAACCACAGTATCCCTCATTGACTGGGAATCAAGCATTTTGAGTGGTCTGAGACGACACCATTTTTCTCTAGTACTGTTTAACTTCTTGTTCTGTCTCCATGTTTTGCTATATATATAATTTTCCTTCTATTGGTCTTAAATACAAAACATCAGCATGTATTTTAAAAGTAGACATGGATTGTTTTCATTTAGAAAACTAGTCTGATTATGTAAGATACCTTTGAGCATGCTGCAATTTCAGTAGTATTGAAGACTACATATGCAGTAAAAATGATTTCTCTAAAAATTCTGAGCTGTAGGAACAAACATCTCTAATTAGCTTAAGATCTGAGCATGGGTATAAGAGGTGCTGACTCTTGACATCTCTTCTGATTCTTATAGCTGTGCCATTTTTACTATTAATCTAGATTTTAGAAATCTCCATCAAAAAATGCAAACTTGTTTAAAACTTACAGAAATTGATTCTTTACTTTGATTACAAAGTTCTAGTCTTAAATAGATTTTTTTTTTTTTTTATTAGCCAGCAAAGGAGAGGCTTTTTCTATAGTTTTAGGGGATCTTGTTGAAAGTTCAAAAAATGTGTATACATTTATTGGGCTGGCTAAAGTAGTGTATGAAGCTGGAATGTTAACTGGAGAGGGAAAATGGAAACTAAGTTGGATTTAAATATAGCTAGGTCATAGAGACTCTCATATGACTGTTACCACACTTTCTGCATTTAAATTTCTAGTCTGAGTAAAGAAATTAAAGAGAACACATTCATGAGAGATGGAAAAGAGAGAATGTAATTATTACTCCCTTCCCCCCCCCCCCATTTACTGGTCTCTTGGGTTACAAAAATGTGATTATTTCCCTCCCTTTGCTTCCAAAATGACTTGCCAAAAAAAAAAAAAGGCAAAAAACACATTTGTCGCTTACCTATGCCTAAGGAAAAGCAATAGAAAATTTGTATGGAGTTGGGTTGATAGATTAAAGTAATAGTGTTTCAGCAGAGTATAAACCACAGCTGTATGCTGTCACCAAAGAGGGCTTGCCATCTGGTATATTAAGTAACCACCGGCATGTTATAAGGCCTTGTTTACACTAGAAAAAACAGTGCCCATTTTATAGCAGTTGCACTGCTGCTAGCTATGTTGTGAGTACTCATAAAATGGGTTCCTATTTTACTTCCATGTCATGAAAAGTACTGGAGTTGCAGTGATGGTGTAACTGGTATACTTAATAGTGTGTAGATAAGGCTTCATTGTACACCTGTTAGCAGTTCTGGTACCATACATAGTGTCCAAGCTTTAATGACTTGTCTGGTAAAATTGCTGGAGTCTTCTCTGCACTAGAACTTCAACTGTAGCTACTAGGTGCTGTAATATGGGCACTCACTTTTCTGGTTTCAATGTACCCTGACGTTTTGTCTTCTGTACCATCAATGAAGGAGTTCCACTTGTGTCAGAAACTGGGATTGCCAATATAGAGAGAACTTGGACAGCCACCAGCATTTTCTAATGCAGCCATAGTGATAAAGCAATTGTAGGAGACATCCCAAAATACTTGGTGTGGGCACCCTGTGCCCTGAAGATTTCACAATGGGTGGCTCTAAGAAACTACTCGCTCTTTAATGTGCTGGGGAAGTGGTAGGTGGTACTACTACACCACACTTTTATAGCAAATCTAGTAGAAGTTAGTGTGAAATAAGCCTTTTTGAAATTCTGTTTAAAATCCTGACTTGGAAATAAGCTCTGTGTGTGTTTCTTTTTTAACTGAACTCTGATAAATAGGAAACTAGATTTTTGGGACCACTCTCTTGCTCCCAACCCAGACTGGTTTGTCTCATCTGCCCTATTGGGGCCTTGTATACACTATGAAATAGAACCATTACTGAGCATAGCTGTCAGCAAACAATTCAGGTGACTTGGAGCTAAACACAAATAGCTCACTGACCAGGGTTTGTCTTGGCCTATGCTTACTGGTTAAATGTTCTGTTACAGTTCTGTTTGTTTTCTTGTTTAGATAAGGACTAAGCTTGCTGGCATACCTAATGGCAGCAAATCTCTTCTTCCTTTCTCCTTTTTCTTTTATCTTCAGTTGACTTGTGGGAATTAATGTAGTACACCTTTCATTTTGGTATAAAACACTTTGTTGGTTCCTGAAATATACATAAAACATGTTGCTTTTGAGCGAGTCTGTTTCCCACTTGCTTCAATTGGGGGGGGGGGGTGCGATCTCAAATCTGTACTTATTGTAACAATCCCTCTCTCCCAAAGAGGCATGAGTCCTCTGGTTTGATAGACATGTCTGTTGAAGTCCATACCTCTTCTTAAAATCCCAGCCCTTTAGGAATCTCTCAGTTAATGTTTTCTAATGGCACAACTTCAAATCCGGTTAGGAGAAATCAAATTAAGTCCATAACAGAGCATGTATTTCTTAGATAATACTACAAGGCGTAGCAGCCTGAAGTTGGAGTGCCCACTGCCACTTAAAAGTGTGCTAGAAGCCTAGTTTGGGTTAGGGCCAGTGGAGTATGTTTTAAGAATAACAAAAGGTAATGTAGTCCATTAGTGGTAGTTTGAGGGGAGAGGGGTATTAGGAAGATGCCAGGAAAAGCTTATGGAGGGAAAGTTGAAATTGAGGAGTGCTGCTTTGCAGTGTAAAGGTGTTACCACACCAGCTATGGTGGGGTTAAAGGAAGCATGCTAGCTCTTCAGCACACAGCCCTTTTTTGTGATGCAAAGTTCACTTAAATCCTACACAACTGGTTGCATGTGGTTGGTTGGGAGGAGGAGAGGGTATTTTATTGCAAGATCGATTAAGCCATGGTGCTTCCCAGTTTTATATAGCTGCTTCTCCTTCATCTACTCAGAGATTGAGGCAGCAGCTGTCCATTCACTGGCCTTTTGGGGGCTGTAACAGTTGTACAGAATCAGCCAACTGGAAAAGTGATTGTGGACAGTAATGAATTTTCATTTGACCTCTTGCCTGTAGTCTTCCATTTCACAAACATTGGGAGTGGCAGGAAACCACCGGAATAAACACCAAGCAGCTGCTTGAACACTTTCACTTAGTGAAGTAGCTACTGTAGTAAAATTCTTAATAGATATTTTTGAAAGTGGAACACCAGGAACAAAACTCTTTTTCATTTCAACAGGTGTTTCCCAGTAACCTCTTCTTTACCACTCCTTGTCCCAATATTGTACAAGCCATTTTTTAATCCTTTCTGGTTATGGAGAGGAAAAGCAGTTGAGCCAATTCTTTGAAAATAAGTGAATAGTATTAAAATTGTATGAGATAAAATAGCTCTGACAACTTTCTTTAAAAAGAATACCTTTGCAAATGTTTTGTAACCACTGTTTACACTGTGGTAGGAGTGGTGGTAAAGATGAGCAATCACAGTATAAAAAGAATTACTTTGGACCTCATTGGATGGTAAATGGGGACTAAGGGTATGGTTATCACCTCGGTGGCATGATGCCTCTTACCCTGCATCTTCTAGAGGTGCCTTCATGTGCTGGGGGGGTCTCCACATGGTGAGTATCACCAACTGAGGCCTTGTCTAGGAAAAATAGATGAAGTTTACAATAAGAGAGCTAAGATGTTGTAAAATTCTAGTGTTGATGGGGCTACTTGTAGTTTTTCCTTGATGTAGCTGGTAACGGTGAACTATAATGGGAAGTCTAGGGTTTATCTCATCCCAACTACATTAAGGTAAAGCTATGCTTTGGCCCATCTATAGTAGGATTTTATGTGCTAGCTACTTTGGTGGAAAAATACCTTTTTGTAGTATAAAGTGGCATTAGAGTTTTTGTAGCTTTAAGCTGCATTCGTTCTTCCATGGGCTCTTTCACACTCAGAAACTTTCACAGTGTCCTATGGAAACACACTTGCAGGGGACAGGTGTAAGACCAAGGCTGGAGTGAGGGGCATGTTCTAAATATTCTGATATGAACATGGGTATCCGAAAGACTAGTTTAAAGTAAACAGTGCCCAGAATACGCCGAAGAGACTCCACTGGGGCTACTCACATGCTTAAAGTTAAGCATCTGTGTAAGTCTTCACACAATCAGGACCTAAAAAAGAAATTGTTCATATGGACTTCTTTATAAGTAGTCTGTATATATTCTGTTGTTAATTTGATTTTTACAAAGAAGGCATTGCTGTTCATCTTTAGATAAACTGGTAAAATACATCAGCCCCTGTAGAAAAACTTTGCTTTTATGACAAGAGTGGGGGAGAAATGTACCAGCTGCTTTTAGTAGTTAGAAATACTTTTGCTCTGGAAAAAACTCATGGATATAGTCACCACTGAATTTTGTTTTTAGTATTTTCTTAGACAAAAGTATAAGCTCCCTTAAACTGGCAAACTTTTATTTCCAGAACATGGACCTGATCCTATAAAAATTTAGGAACAGACTTATGCTCATTTGAATAATCTCATTGGCTTTGCATGTCTGTGCAGCATCAGGCTTTATATGTGTGCTTGTAGATATCATATACTATTGGTACAAAAAAAAAACCCCTTCCTATTTTTAGAAATATTTAGGTTGCAAAGTCAAGCACTGGAAAGATAAGAAATGCCAGATACATGGTTGCCTGTATATCTTTAATTCTGCCCTTTGCATCTCCATCCTGTGCAGTGAATGAGACAGGGGTCCTATAGGAAAGATTGTATGTGATCATGTAACTAGTGACTATTATAATGCAATGCCCAAGGGGGCTGTAATGCTGGCATTTCCTAACTTTCAAGGGCTTGACTTTACAAAAATATTCTTTTAGTGTAGTTTCTTGTGTGAAATTTTCAGTCTTTATTTTTTTCTTTTAAAAAAAAAATTATTGTGCATCATCGTCAGGGTTTCAATCTTGAATATTCAGCATTGCAACACAGACTTGAACTACTGGGCTAATAACATTAACAGGGAGCATCAGAAGACTGTTATCTTGGGAGTGAAGTGGGGGAATCAACTGTTGGGGGCCAATGAGTGGTTGGCTTGAGTCTGGCCTAGCATGACTCTTCTCCAATATCTGGGCATTGAGGGAAATCTTGCCCCATGTGGTGTCCTCAGGGATGGAATAAGGGCAGCTGCGGCCATGTGCTGGATCGTGGGGAAGCCCACCCTGGCTCCCCCGGCTATAGCTGCCCGGCAGCTCCCAGGCATTCTCAGTGTAATGACTTCTGCTGCTTTAGTAGTGGCATAAGCCCAGCTTTGAAATGTTGTTTAAGTATTATTTTGGCCGTTTGCTACCACCTGAGCAACACTATGTAAAGTGAGAGAAGGAAAATGGCAATTTTCAGCAGTTTACATCTCAGCAAAATCTTGATACAGGAAATCCACTTCTCTAGCTGGAGAGCTTTACCTGCTACAAACAATGGCAGTGTTGGAGCTTCTTACTATGTCTACACTAGTGCTCTGACAGTGGCACAGCTACTGTGCTGCTGCAGCGTCATAGTGTAGACGCTTCCTATGTTGATGGAAGAAGTTTTTCTGTCCTAGTTAAACCACCTCTCTGAGAGGTGGTAGCTAGGTCAATAGAAGAATCCTCCTGTTGAGCTAGCCGCCTCCATGCCTTGCTTAGGTCAACCTAACTATGGTTCTTAGGGTGTGACATTTTTGAAGCCCTAACTAACATACATAGGTGGACCGAAGTTTTAGGTGAAATGAGGCCTCTGAAAAAGGTCCCAAGAATCTTCTCTAATGGAACGTGTTAGGCCCCTAAATATAGGGATCTCTGCCAGCTTCCCCTATAATACAGCAAGAATTACACTACTACAACTAATTTAAAAATTAAGATCAGGAAAAAGAACAGTTATTTACAGTCCAGTAACTCTGGTTCTTTGAGTATATGTTAATGTGGATCCCTCTGTAGGTGACTGACAAGCAGTAACCTCCCTGGAAGGTGTGGTGTTTCAGCTGTATCAGTCAAATAGCAATTGAAGTACTGCTCTCCCAAACTTGGCATCTGACCTGGCTGTCATGTCAAACGCATAAAATTTAACAGAAGTCAGTGGATTGCTTCACATTGCAAGCCTTGCAGCTCTCAGAGTTTGGGATATTCCTGAAGCAGGCAGAAGATGCTGCATGTGTCCTGGTGACATTCAGAGGGAGAGGCTAGCTGGAAATGCACTGTGAGGACCATTTAGAGGTTCTCAGATGAGATAGCTTGGCCTTTTGATGGGCTAGATTATAGCCACAAAGAGATGGGGAGATTAGAGCAAAGGTCTGGATGTGTACAGTATGCGCAGCTTCTCCTATCCTAGTGTCAAGTGTGGCTCCAGGAAGATGACTGACAAGGTAACTGATCAGTTCAGGTAGAATTCAGAGGCAATTTTGGAGATGAACTTGAGTGTGGTTTCAACCACCTGTGTCCCTATGGAAGGAGGAGTAAGCTCACTGACTGCTGAGGCGATGGCTGTGGCAAATTGAGAAACTTTTAATTTGTTTTTATAGAACAGTAGGTGTGACTTAGTTTTCTCTCTCATCTTGTATTGTTACTAGACAGAAAGGACCAAGTTAATTTCTTTTCTTGACACAAGACAAGCAATACAGCAACTGAAGAGAAGTCATCTGGTATGAATGAGCTATCAGAAACTAAAATCATTGGGGTGGGGGGACTTAATGCAAATCCCTAGACTGTTAAACAAGTCTATAGAAGTATCATGCCCTGGAGGGAATTGCATGTACTGGTTTTGATCAGTTTCAAGAGACTCAGCAAACAAATAACTGACTACAGTATAAAGTGGGCATCCTGATCCAGAAGAGAGGAGGCAGTCTCACACAATCCAAGAACTGATACAATACTGTGACCAAGAGGGACAGACCTTGCAGAAAGGGCTTGAAAAAGTTTAAACCAACCAGGGTCTCCATGTGGAAGATGATTGGCATCTGGTAAAACAGGCACGTGTATAAACTGTTCATTGTTTTCAAGATAAGTATTCTCTGTCATACTTTTATTCTAAATCAAATCTTCTGTTTTATGAAGGTTTGTTGGTCATTTCCCCCTGAGAGAGGACACCCAGTGTTGATCTAAACTCAAATTTGCTGAGGTGATTGCATTGGAGGGCAATAAGAATTACAGCCTAAATCCCAGGTCTGGAGGGAGAGGAATGTGAGTTCTTGTCCTGAGAAAGGTGATGGCTAGAGACCTTAGACCTGTTTGAGGTGTCCTCAATGAGGCCATGAAGGAGTCAAAGCTGAAATTACCTTGAGAGCTGTGACAATGGCCACCAGAAAAACCATGTTGATGGTCAAGTGGTGTATTGAGCACCCCAATAATGGGTCAAAGAGCAACTCCATGAGTTTTAGGAGGATGATATTGAAATCCAAGGTAGGAGTTAGATCTCTAGCCAGCTGGCAAGAATGAAGGAGGCCCTTAAGGAATTTAGATACTAGCGGATCAAAGATCGAATATGATTGTACCAGAACATGACACACTGATATTGCTGCAACATGAATTTTGAGGAGTTAAATGCTAGTTGGGGATCTTAAGTATTGGGTCTGCTACTTGTACTAGATTGTTTTGGGGGGCCCATGTGGAAAATCTTTTCCATTTCAAGGCGTGAGCCTTCCTGGTGGAAGGTTTCCTGCTTTGTATGAGAACTCCCTGAATCTGTAGGGACCAATCTCTGTCAATAGCACTGAATCAGCTATTACCCAATTTGTCAGGTGCAATGACTGCAGGTCTGGGGGCAGTGTTTGACCTTGGTTCAGAGATACTATGTCTGAGCTGCTTGAGAGGTGAATGGGAGGCCTCCTGGACATTAGCAATAGCCTGATAGAGAGAACTGCCTTGGCCAATAAGGGGGGGGGGTCTCAGGATGATGTAACCTTGTCCCATCTGATCTTGGGGATCAGGGAAATTGGCAGAAAGTTATAGGAGTTTTTGAGATCACCGATGGAGAAAGGCATCTGGTAACAAAGCCAGGTTCACACCCATCTGGGGCAAAAATTGGGCATTTGCTGGTGTCCTCTGGTAAACAAGTCTATTATGGGAGTCCTCCATTGGTGGAATATTGGCTGTATGATGGACTTCCACAACAACTATCCATTCTGCTAAAAAAGCTGGCTATGTCATTGTTGATGCCTGAGAGATGTAGCGCCAGCAGGGTTATTCTGTTGAGAACATCATAGCTAGAGCCTGATGGCTTCTTGGCAGAGGGGAAGTTTGAGCACTTCCTTGCTTGTTTATACAATGCACTGTGGCCATGGGGACTTGCACAGTGGTGTTCCACAGAGCAGGCAAGAATGCTATGCAGGTCACTGTGATGCCTCTCAGCTATAGGATGTTCATATATAGTTTGACTGTCCTGAGACCCTGTTCCATGCACCATGATTCAGATGGGCATTCAAGGCTGTTCCTGAAGTGTCTGATAAGTGCCATTCTCAGGAAGGGGGTAGAGAATGGGTACCCCTTTTTGTATGTTCATTGGGTCTACCCTCCAAGTGAGCTCTTGCAGGACTTGAGATGGGTCTGTGACTGTCTTGATCATGTGATGTCTGGATGTGTAATCTATAGACCTCTGCCAGAGTTGTAAAGGTTGCAGGTGAAGTCTGTCAAGTGAGGTTATGTGTGTGTGTGTATATATATACGCTGATGTGTGGCTTAAGAGTCCGAGACTCACATGCATGCATGGTTGTTGGATTTGATTTTTGGTTGCTTGCCATCAACTAGAGCAACCAGAATCTGTCCTCTGGGAGATAAATTCTTGTCAAGCAGGAGTTGGTCACAGCTCCTATGCTCTCTGTTGTCTGTGATGGTACAAGGGAAACTTTCTTGTAGTTCACAAGGATTCCAAATTGAGAGAACAGGGAAAGGACGCATTCCAAGGCTGCTGCAGTCTCCTGTTGGGACCTACCTCTGATCAGCCAGTTGTCCAGTAACACGTAGATGTGGATTCTGTCTCCTTAAATACACTGCCAGGCATTCTGTGAATACTCAGTGCTGTGGAGAGTCTGAAGGGCAGAACCCTCTGCTGGTAAAGATTGGGACACTGTGAATCTTTGCTATTTCCTGGGGTTTTGGATGGATAGCTATATGGAAATACACAGCTTGAGAGCCATGAACCAGTCTTGAGCTTGGAGAGATGGAATAATGAAGACAGTATTATCCTGAACCTTAGATGGTGTATATATTTGTTGAATTTGTTCAGATCTAGGATAGGATGAAGACCCCTTTCTTCTTTAAAATCAGGAAATACTGGGAGTAGAAACCTCTTCCCCTGAACTCTGATGGAACCTCCTCTGTGGTTCCTAAATAAAGCATTAAGACCCCTTCTGTTTGTAATAGGCTCTTGTGAGAAGAGTCCCTGAAGAGGGATGGGGAACGGTGGGTGGCTAGGGTGTAGCCATGGGTGATGAGCCTCTAGACCCATTTGTACAAAATGTCATGGCAGACCACATCTGGTGGAATGGTACAAGGTGGCGTTCAAAAATCATGCTCTCTGGACTGGATCTAATATGGATTCCAAACACTTCTGACAAATTTTGCTGATGTGTTATAGGAGTGTTGTGCATTGCTGTGGAGGGGAAAGGCTAGGGGGTCCTCTGCTGTACCTGAGTCTTTTCGTGACATGGTATTTGGTTGCCTTGGGTGGTATGATGGCATCCATTGTCTTCATGGGGGTTGATGATTGTACAGTGGTGATCTTCCCCTGCATCACAATAGCATTTGTGCATCTCACAATTACTACTTCCCTATCTGATTACATGTATCAGTATTTCCATTTCACAGATGCACAAGCCTACAGTCATACAGTCTGTGCCAGAGCCAGGAATTAAACTCTGATCTCTGGCATCCTAGTCAAATGCCTTAACAGTAAGACCAGCCTTTCTATACTGATCTACAGGGAGATGAGCTTTACTTATATATCCCTGCTGCTTCAGGGAGCCATAAATATACTCTAATTAAAGACAGATTGACCTGTGAGCAGCCTCCTCTAAAAGAATCCCGCTACTTGTGGGTAATTGGGGGAGGTAGCAGGCTATTTGTGACATCTGCTGAAGATTCTACTGTAGCAGGATTTGGTGGTGACATGTGTCAGTTCATGGTGCCTGTGTTTGTGTGTTCTGGCAAAATCCAGGCAGCTATCCTGTATTGCCTCAGTGGGAATTAGAGCATTGCCCCATGTTACCATGTACATATCCTATGGGAACTCTCTGTACAGTAAATAGGATGTTCCAGAGAGCTCTAGGGAAGGAGGACTGATCAAATGAGCTGCAGAGTTACAGCTAGCGGCTCCTATTCACATAGCAAAAGTGTTACAGGCTAGTTATGGGAAGACAATCAGTTTAGGCCCCTGGCAATTTAAAAAAAAACAAAAAAACAGGGTTAGCAATCATATTAACCCAATATAACTAGCTTATGTATAGAGGTAAATGTCTTTAAAAAAATCATCTATGTCACTAACTAGTTGCACACTTGATTCAAAGCTGTAAAGGTGACAGGACTGAGTAAGCCCTCATGTTTGATGTAGAAGGCACTTAAGCTAAAATCTTCACACTTGATATGAATGTGGTAGCCCATATACAAACATGACACTGAAACCAATGATTTTCTAGAGTGACAACTGCCATAGCTTTAATACAGCCAGAATTGACATTTGAAACAGATCTCATGTACACCACAAAACCCACAGCTACACGTAGAGCTAGAAGAACAGGAGTACTTGTGGAACCTTAGAGACTAAGAGGTTCCCCAGCTTGTACAAAGATAGCTGTGCTAGCTCTCATTATAGAGACCCCTAGCTCCATAGTCTTAAATAGATAAGGTACAATAGGGTCTGGATTAGTAGGCTGCTAGTGCACACACCATGTGTGTTACTAGTGCTAGCTGTTAAGAGCATGGCTCATTAATTTTAAATGTATTTTTTGGAAAAATAAAGTTAATCAATTGCCATGGTGATAAATAGTTCCTATTAGGATATAATAGGGAACTTACAAAGAACTCTTCCTAAGTATTTTGGCATAGGTTCCATAACCTCCAGCCTCTCTCTTCCTGTCCCTCAGCCCAGCAGCCCTTTCAGCAGCAGTACATTGTGACCAATCACTTTGTTTATTTTCTATTGTTGACACAGAAACAGCTGCAGCAGGCACTTTGAGACACAGATGATGTCAGAGGGCTTTCTGCTTTCTATAGTTTTCACTCTGAATATTCTTCCCCCTCTTCTGCCTGTTCCAAACCATCCCCCTTTTCACTGCAACTTAACTCATGCTCCTTTCCTTTCTTCACTCCCTCCTCCTGTTTTTCCACTTACTTCCCTCTTCAGTGTGTCCCCTCTTCCTTTTCCAACTTCATTTAGCTAACTCCCTCCCAGCAAAACCCCCCTTTAAAAAACAAAACAAAAAAAAAATAACCAACCACTCTGAACAATGATGATCTATTGGCTTGTATGTGACATCTGGTCCCCCTACCCTTTATCTCATCTAGGTTGTAAATTCTACAAGGCAACCACCATAACAGACTGGTTGGGTCATTACAAAACCTAAACTTAATTTCCCCAATACTAATTTCTCCCTACTGTTACTCACACCTTATCAACTGTCTGTAATGGGTCACACTCTCAACACTTCAAAAGTTATTTTTCCTCCCTTGATATCCTGCTGTTAATTGATTTCTCGTTAGACTGACCTCACACTTGGTAAAGCAACTCCCATCCTTTCATGTATTTATACCTGCTCCTGTATTTTCACTCCAAGCATCTGATGAAGTGGGTTCTAACCCACAAAAGCTTATGCCCAAATAAATTTGTTAGTCTTTAAGGTGCCACAAGGACTCCTTGTTATTTTTGCTGATACAGACTAACACAGCTACTACTCTGAAGCATAAGTGTTATTAAGCAATACTGTAATTCAAATAAATAATCCATCATGAAAACTAAGGTGTCGATCCGACCAAGATTTGTACATTTGAGTTGCCACATTGAGTTCAATGGGATGACTCAGGTGAGTAAATTTAGATCATTGAACAGTTTGCAGTTTTTGTTTTTACAACAGCTAATAATAAAATCATGGCTGTAGGGCCATGGACAGCTGCTGAAAAGCTACTTGGCAATCTGGGGGAGGAAAATGAGCAGTTTAAAACTGACACCACTGCTGAAAGGGCAGCAGGGAATATTAACACCACTTTCCTCCCAAAATTTGAATATAGATATATATGCAAAAATAGTGAAAAACTATTGATGTTTTCAACCTTTTCCCTCCTATTTTCTGTTAATCTTCTAGTAAAACATAATTTTCAGTTTAGTGGAGGAAAATTTTACAAAATCCCAACCCCACAGAAGTCAGTTATTTTAAAACAAATATAAAAAGGAACTAAATACAGTACTAACAGCAGCAATATGTAACCTTAGTCTGAATGTTAGGCAAGTCCAAAAAAGATACAATTCTGCACTACACAGGCATGTGAGCTGACACACCAGTCTTGTGTAATACTCTTTACCCCTACATTGTAGCATCGGGGTCTAACATCCCTAAACTGACATAGCATAAGACAGAACTGAATGTCAATCTACACTTGAAGTTTCCTTGATTTGAATCTTAACTTGCTTACTTTTACTACTGAAGTTTTTGCTGGTTTCCCTTCCAGATGGGACAGTGTGTTCATTCCTGATAGCCCTTACGTGCATGTGGAGAAGGAGTTAAACATTTCTTTGCAAAGAAAGGTGTAAATTGTAATCTGTGATTGTTTTCTTTACTCATTTATGATCTTTCAGCCAGCAAACATGCTCAGCCCTTAATTAGGCTGTAATTCCATCACAATTCTTATTCTGTCAGATGAGGAAGAACAACTCAGCCATGTATTAAAATAGGAGTTTGCTGAGCATTATTCACTACTGTCAATTCCCCAGCGTCACTCCCAATTGCCATACTGTATGTGGTAATTGGGTTGGACAGAAACTGGGGGTGGGGGTGGGGCAGGAGGGAATCCACTACAGGGGAAATACTTTCCTTTCTGAACTGGATTAGTTGTGTATGGCAGCTGACTTATGAGTTTGTACAGATTCTCTGGTCAATGGAAGATTTAAGGAAGGAAGCAAAGGTTACTTGAGTCCTGCAGAGATTATTTTGTACTTTATACAAAAATCTCTTAAAACAAAAATCTCTCTTCCTGAATAAAATCCATTTTACTGTTATTTTTCCCATACAAGATCAGAACAGGAGAATTCAACCACACAGGAAGTGAAGAGAAGGATGGAAAGGAAAAATAGGATTTTTTGGTCTGTTGGGAGAGTAATCTATGTTTACTTAACTTTTAATTTTAAGTAAGAGACACTGTAAGCTTGTCAATGCTATCACAGGTAATAATTTTAAAGAAAAAAAGTGCTTTGGCCCAGACAAGGCGTTTCCTGAATTAGAATGCATTAAAAAAAATGGTGCACTGGTTAACATCCAGAAGGTTTTTGTGTAAAACTTCCCTCAGGATCAAGCGATTTATAAAGTTATTATAGCCCTGAGGTGCAAATAAATCCAAACCCCTTTCAGTCTACAGGGTAATAAGAAAAAAAGGTGTATTTTACTCACTAGAAAGGATGAACTACTTTGGACCAAAAGCAGTCTATGGGGTAATGCACTTTATAAAGAACAATACCGGGCTTGACTCTGAGGTACAAAGCACCCTCATCACTGACATTAATTGCAGAATATAGATAAGCACAGCGTACAAACAAACAGAAACCCTGAATTAGAGCGAAGTTTCAACAATATACACTACTGCTAAACGATGCAATACCATCTCCAGGGGGTTGTAATACAGAACAATTCATAGTGTTTTTTTTTAAATAAATTTATTACATTTTTATGACATACAGAAATGATAAATTGAGGGTACAGTTTCAAAACACCAATTTTACAATATATTGTGCATATTTTAAAATAAACTATTGACCCAGCAGTGGTTTATGTAATTAATCAAGGCAAGCAGGTACCTCTCTACCCAGTTATTAAACTGTAAATAGTACAGGCTACGGCAAAGAAATGCTCTAAGAGGAAGACTGGGACTTATGAGATAAAGTATCCCAAACATAAGGTACAAAAGAGTAGCAAATAGCCCTCTTGAAGAGTTATTAGTAAATTATTTCATTTTTAGTTTAAAGAACATCCCATCTTTATCCTCAATTTAAAAGTGTCTTAACAGTCTTAAAGCCAACATCACTAGTAAAAGTTGCCCATTATTCTGTATGTTTCACAGAGATAAGAGGGATCTTTACATTATTCATTTTGTTTCAGTCAACCAGATTAATATATTTTATTATAGTAATTACTAGGAATAATTTTTCACATTAAACATGAAACAGCATAGAGATATAAACTTCATTTCATTTTAAATAATTAATAAAGATCTTGTTTAGATATGGGAAAATTTAAAAATTAAAAGCCTAGGTTAATCTTTCATTGTAAAATAATGCCAAAACCTCTAGTCATTTTAGAAAAGCTACGCAGCATTGTTCTAAACAATTCTGAAACACTTATTAATCCCCAGCAATTAAACGTATCATTTTCAAACACAATGGGACAGAAACTGGAAGGCCATAACTGATTTGTATATAAATGTACACAATTTTTAAATCTATACACAACCCTAACATTTGTTAGGGCCTTCTTTAACAGACTGAGTAGTTTGAGTCCAGCAGGAAAAATATTGTGTGGGTTATCAGTTTTGTTCTCATCCCACACTTACAGGCAGAGTGTACCTTTGCACTTCCATTTTAAGATGCCACAGGTTGTATTTGACCGTTGGGTTGCTCTGTGATAAGCTAAGAATTGCTTCCTCGATTGCTGTTTTGTTTTCTTTCTGGATCAAACACACTACTTTCATATAAGATCTTGTTTCTCATCCCTTCTTGAATAATTCTTTGCTGGATCCTTAGTTTTGCACGATTGTATCTGCAATATATCCTTAAGGAAGAAAAAAAACAAAGTACATTTGAAAAAATCAACTGTTCAGCTAGTTAAAATGTATGAACTGTAAATTCTACACATCATAACTGGACATTTTACAAGCATTTATGTAAATATTAGCACAGCTGCTAATTCTCTAAGGCATGGTTCTACAGCCACTTTCCACAAGGAATTATTTGCAAGCAGCTACAGAATTGGTTCCTAAACATATAATTCTTTTGTACTTTTAAAGATCTGGATTTGGTCCTGATCCTGCAAACACTTGCACACCTGCATAGTTTTAAACATGTGAACAGTCCTCACTGATTTCAGTGGGACTCCTTATGTATCTAAAGATAAGCACATCTTTAAGTGTTTACAAGATTATGGCCTAAGTTAAAATTTTAACTGAAAGTGGGAGGAAACAGAGACATGAAGAAAGGAAAGGACAAGAGGACTGCATGGTCTCTTGGGAGACTAAGCCACATGTAGCAGAATGCTTTTTTTAATTTAATTTTAATTAAAAATATGAAGTCCAATAGCTTAAGGTTTATGAACATCCTTGCAAAAATAAGTTTTGGTAATGAATTTAAAGGAGAGGAAGGAGGCATGGCTAGAGTAATGAAAGGTCTTCCCAGAAGAGTATGAAAGGTAACAGAGGACAGCACAGGAATATATGTACAAATTTGCAACTCTGGTCTGTCAAAATTCAAGAAACATCTTGTATACCAGCATCCTAACGTTGTCAAAACAAAGCCTCCCATTCCAAAGTCAAAAGATCTTCTAACTCTACCTGAAAGAGAACAAACAAAAAACAGATAATGAAAACAATTATCCAAACTACTTTTATTTCTCTCAACTAGCAGAACAAAATCAAGCAGAAAAATTAATCTCTCTTGCTGAAGAAATTACAGGAAAACAATAAAAAACACTCACTGGTTGCTAAAAAATGTCCAAGGCCCACAACTAGAGAACCCAGTGACCCATAGAGTATTGACTCTCGTGCACAGGGAATATTTTGGACATCAAGGATTCCTAGGAGCTTAAAGGTCTAGAAAAAAAAAATAGTTACATTATGACTATCTTAATTCAGATAATTTTTTAAAAAAGAAATAATACATTAGAGTTGCATTCTCCATCCCTCTTTCTGATTTTCAGACAAAAAAACAAAAAAAAGTGGTCCCCTATAGATTCAGTCGTTAGCACAAAACAGTTAATTTGTTGTTGGTTTTATTTTAAATACCCCATAAGACTTATTATTTTCAGCTATATTTGTTTTTGTGCAAATAATGCACTGATCATACAAAACACGAGATTGTGAAAGTAGACGGAGCTAAATTAATCCCAAATCTATCCTGTTAGTCCACTGACTGCTACTGAATTATGTCAGGGATGAATTTGGCCCACTATGTAATTCAGTGATATGAAGTAAACTCTGAAAATTTTACCAATATTCATTCATTATAAGCAATCATCAGTGCCTTCGAAAACCAGACTGGGGCTAATAAAGTGATTATACATTTGCTAACTAGTTCCATCACTTCAATTTAAAATCTAGAAAAAGGATACATTTCCATGCAGAGGCGTCAGTCTCAACTCTATCACAAGGCTGACTTGATCCCCCTTTAGTGTTTGTGTGCGCGCAAGGGTGCATGTGTGTACACACACATAGCACCACGGTATCTTTCAGATTAGGGTTGTCTCCATGACAACTAAAACGTGGTCAAACTGAGGAAGTGTTTTTCGAGATTAAGACTTAAAATGGCTCAATTCTGAGATGTCTGCATCCTACCTGCCCAAGAGAGTCACATTACCCCACAAAATTTGAGACAGAGGTAGACTCTGGACATGGGCTAACGCAAGAGGAAGCGTTCAGGAAAAAGTAAAATGTTTTGTATAATTCAAAAGGTAGAGAATGATTATTTCATGAAAAAAAATGGCAAAAAACAAAACAAAAAAAACGGTGAAGAATATTCTTGTCATCCTCCAAACCCACCAAGGCTAATTTTCATCTTTAGGTGCCTAAATACCTTTAAAAAAAGCTGCCCTCAAGTAACTTGCTAAAGGTTATATAAGGTATTTGTGATAGAGCTGGAAACAGAACCCCAATTTCTAAGTTTCTAAATTAATTGACTCATGTCTACCCACCAGTCCATACAGGCTCAAACAAGTTGCTTTATATTTCTTTAATTGGCCAGCTGCAAAATAAGGAGAATATTTACCCACTCTGTAAAGTGATTGGAGATGTACAGATTAAAAAGATCTATGTTTTTCAGAGGCATTATCTTGAAGCATTGAAATTCGAAAAATTAGTGAGGAGGGCTTTGAGAACTAGTATATTAAGCATTATATGCTTAGTCAACAGACCAAGGTTCTAACCCTGATTTTGACACTTAATTTACCGAGATGTTTTAAAGCATATTTTACCATCATTCAGCTTTTAGTTACGTTGTGCTGCACATGAAAATGTGACTAAATCACACAGAGAACATGTGTATCTTTGACAGGCAGGCACAGCAGGAGACAATTTGTTTCAGCTGCACTACTCACACCACAATCCTTTAACATAATCTGATGACCAGTCCATCCCATTTAAAATTGTAAAAAGCTATATACCTTCATTTATATTCACAAAAGAACAATAGTAGGTCTTTTACAAAATCCAAAAAGAATTATGTTTTTAAAACATACGTTCTTACAGAAATGCATATTTCAACCACAGAACAACCTTTACTCTGACCAAAAATAAATAAATAAATATCGTCCTTGTCGGTAATCATTAACACAATCCTTTTGGGGGAAAAAAAAGTGTTATATATGTAGCCAAGGGTTTCTAAGGGAATTGAGTGCCTACTACTCTTAGATCCCTTTGAAAAAATCAAAGCAATAAACATTATTGAATATTGATTAGCCTCAAATGCTGGTCCATATACATAAAATTTACCCAAAACTGATAGCTATTCACTTTTCTATTACATTATTCTCCAACAGTAATTAGAAGTAACATTACCAAAAGAAAAACATCTAACAATTTGCAATAGATTATTTCAGATTTATAAAAGCCTCTACAAGCATTTCTAGAGCCTCTGCTCTGAATATAGTTA
Organism: Lepidochelys kempii; assembly: GCF_965140285.1. NCBI lineage: Eukaryota > Metazoa > Chordata > Testudines > Cheloniidae > Lepidochelys > Lepidochelys kempii. The sequence goes on along the minus strand of NC_136382.1, from coordinate 141,878,096 downwards.
ACTGATAGTATTTCCTACTTAATAGTATTCTTCCAAAAAAATCTATTTAGATATCAAAATCAAGATGAAAAAATATGCATAAAAGGCCGCAAAAACACATGGCTCAGAGTTAAGGGTGCTATTGTTGTGATGAAATCTGCATTTCCTGCAGATAAAGAATGTGTTTGTTCATTATGAAGGTACATTTCTGTCTTTATTAATTCTCTTGCTTTTAAATCCTTAGGTTTTACATATGTTATGACCAATAGCTATGTTGTCACTTAGTATCTTTACGTTTTTATTTTTTTTTTAGTTATTTTTTAATTTGGAATGATACTGTTCTTGAACACTTTAGATATATCACTGAACAGGGGCTTCATTCCAGCTCCAAAATATACAATGCCACATCCTATCTCTTTCAAGGAGTTTTGTTTTCTTAACAGAAAAACAGTCTTAACTCAGTCCTCACTTTCAGTTCTATCTCACTCACAGGTCTCTCACAGCTTCCCAGTTCTGCCCCCTCTTTTGGGCAGCAGCCTCAGGGCTGTCTCCCTGAGGATCTGGCTCTTTGCTCCAGGAGACCTACCATGGGAGTCAGCTCCATTCCACTGTGGCTTCACCCTCTCTCAATCATTCACCCTTCTACCTCCTGCCCACTAGCAGCTTTTTAGGGTCAGGTGTATTCAAGTCCCCCTTTAATTAGGTGGGCTGGACTCACCTGCTCTGATCCAGGGGAGCTGGGCCTCCACAGGAACCAACTATCCTGTGACAAGATGGTACAGAAGATGCTATGCTATTGTATTACTTTTGAGAGACGTAATTTAGGTTCTTATGCAACACTTACGAGTAGTATTAGACAGCCGGCTTACATATGAGATTAGAGTTTGTACACAACTATCAAAATTTTTTGCAGAAAGTTTAAATACATAAGTGTCAGTTGATTTAGGACCAAATCTACTCATGCAACTGAGATAAAAAGGAGTTGTCCCTTACTCATGTATTCTCATCAGGAATAATTTCAACAGCTCATATGTGGAAAAATCATTTGAGTTGCTGTTGTTTTCAAAGACTGTATCCACACTATGTATATGCTGCATGATGCATACTTTCAAAATAGTATTTCAACTACTGTTATACTGAAATAATTTGCTTACAACTCCAACTATAACACCAGAAAGTATGGATGTTACGGAAGCTGATCAGTTTGTCCAAAAAAAAAATATGAAAAGAGACAAGCCCATACATAATGTTTACATGACAAAATGCTGTGGAAAAATCTTTATTATTTCATTTTTCAGGTCATCCTTAGTTATGTTTAGTACCTTATTCCACAAGCAGTTCCACTGAAATCAGTAGGCCTACTAAGAGAACTGTATTGGTAAGAATAGCAAAAATGTCCCTATAAGGCTTCATTATGTAAGGTATTGAGCACCCTCAATATTCACTGATGTCAAAGGGAGCTGGTCAGCACCTCACAGGAGCACACTCCTTGTCACAGGATCAAGACATTCAATTTCCATTACAAGATTTTCTGTAATGAGGACATGCTACAGAAAAAGTAAAAACCTTTCAAATACACAAACTTCTTATAAAAATTATTGCTTTACATAGGTCTGTATGTAAGAGAAATAAAGAATTTGTCTAAGAGGCTTTGTCTGTTTACAGATATTTCTCTTGGCAAAGAGAAAGCGTAGACTGGGTAGACGGTCGGTCCTTCATCAGTTGAGACTGAGCTGATCACAACACATCTTCCAATCTTCTCTCGCTCTGGCTATCCTTCGCCATGCTTGTCCATATCTCCTTGTTAGGAAATCACCCCACCTCTTTGGAGGCTCACTGCGTGGCCATTTCTGCTCTCACGGATACCACTTGGACATAGCTGCGGTCCATGTAGCTGTTGTCGCTGAATCGGGCCATATGTCCCGCCCACCACATTTTGCTGAGCCTGCTTTCAACAAAAACGTCCCACACTCCAGACTGCTCCCTACTTATATCGTTGGGGACGTAACTGCGGAGTGAAATGCCCAAAAATGTTTGCTCCATCGCCCTCTGTGTGACAGACAATTGATGTTCTTCAATCTTTGTCAGCGACCATGTTTCACTGCCATATAACATCGCTAGAAGCACGGTCGAGTTAAAAAGATTCGCACAAGTTGTTTTGCTGATCTTTCCTTGGAGGATGTCCTTGATGTCACTGAATGCACACTATCCAGTTTTTTTTCTGCATGACAGTTTGCCTTTCTGATCGTGGCACATGTTAACTTCCTGGCCCAAATAAACATGTTTATCAACCTCTTGGATCTGCTCTCCTCCAAGAGTTATTTGGGTTCTTGGCAGAACATATGATTTCATGTATTTTCTTTTCCACCAGTTCATTTTTAATCCGAATTGACTACTTTTTGCGTTCAATTCTTTAAGCATTCTCTCAAGCTGGGCTGTATTTTCAGCTACCAGCACTATATCATCTGCGAACCTGAAATGGTTGAGCCACTCGCCGTTGATATTAATCCCGCCTTTCAAGTCTGCTCATCGAAAAACCAATTCAAGACAGGCTGTGAATAATTTGGTGAAACTGTTTCTTGATGGGGATTCGGAGGGGATGCAAGAGAAGTAAAGAATTAAAGTAAAGAGAAAGCATGTTAATTTAATAGATTAACTTTCTAGTGTACAGATTTTTGAACAGTCTGAAATAGACTGTCTAGTAGTACGAGGCACAGATTACAACACAGATGAAAAGGGGAAAAAGAATAAGGGAAGAAAGAAATAACATTTTTAAGATGTTACTTTTCCTATCACTGTATATGACAGACAGTAAAGCCTTGCACAATGAAAAACCTATAAAATTCTCAAAATATCAACATGAAAAATACTGGTCTTCAAAACTGTAGGGAAAAGGTGAGACCACCATTTCTTTGGTTAATTAAAATAATTAATTAAAAACAGAAAGAGGACAGGAAAAGGTAATTTTAAGTTGTTAAATGTGTGTTTCTGGAGACCTGAATAGCTGAATTGGTTGCCGAACTTTCTGAAGTTACCACAGTGCAGTGAAAAAACTTTCAAAAGACTTGTACCTAAAAGGTCCCCTTAACAACTATTCTTAAGTGAGGACACCTCTTAATGAACGTTCACTTAGGCCCTAATTTTGCAAGTGGCTCTGCACAAGTGGCGGCCTGTGACTATCAGAGTCCCACTGACTGCAGAGCAGCTAGCAAGATCAGGGCCTTGGTTGACAAGACCAGCTGTTTTCAGGGTCCACTGCAACTATAAATTGCCTGCTTAAACAATGTCTGCAGCTCAGGTTAAAGTAATCATTGTCTGAAACTAGTCCTAAAGCAGAGAACAGGGATTCTCAATTTTTTTTCATAGTTGTGGTCCACACAATAAGTTTCATGGACCATCTCCCCTTCCACTCTGAATTGTACGGACTGTGATTGCATAACATTCCTGTGACAATTAAATCACCTGATTAAGTGGAAAAGAGATATTAGGAAAGCATCTACTGTATTTTTAGCTATCTTTAGTACACTTCACCAGCTGGAAAGAAGAATGAAAGCCAGCACCATATGACCTAGCAACCTCTGTATTTCAGCAGGAAGTACTTCAGCATACCACAGATTTAGAACCTTTGTCCTAGAGTAGTTATATTCAATTAAAATTAACTGGAAGTAAAATTTAAGAGCATGTAAGAAGCTTCAATAAAAATGTAATGCATTTTAATACAAAAATATTTTTGGTAAACAATATGCTGCATATGTGTACACAATGGTGCCATCCATTAAAAAAGACAAAAAAAAAAATCACAGGAAACCTTCAAGCTCCTTCAAATTCCCATGAGTTTTTCCCATCTGCTTTTCAATGGTTGACACTGCATCATAGCAATCACCAGGGTCTTCAGAATCTAGAAGAACCCTAAATCACATCCCATAGAAACATCTGTGGGGAAGGGGATCTGGCCATCTTCATTCATGTCTTCCCCTGACACACACCATCCTTTGGATAGGTTACCATCCCTCCAGGTCTTGTCCCAAACCTGGCAGATTCCAGGGGCTCCTTGGGATGCCCTGTACCTCATCAGCATCTTGAAGGTAGGGCAGCTCCATTGGAGCCTTGGTACAAAGAACTCTTTACCTTACAACGTATGTCACCAGTGCATGTTCTACAGAAAAGATAATACAGCAGAGACTGTGACATATATTAAATATACAAAGGATCCCAGTCACCCAAAGAGCCACACCCAGATCTAAGGGAGAAGACAGTCAGGTCAAAGAGAGCACATGACACTTACCAGCATGTACCTTCTTTGCTTTTTAGTATTATTGGTTATTTTAGAATATTCACATATAAACTGTATGCATAAGAAATAAGCTTAGAAAGAGTAGATTTTATTGGTATGCATCAGTAAACATTGATTTCACTGTACATAAAAATTGATAAAAAATTCCATCAATAATAACTGAAATGTACAGTTAAATAAATTATGAAAAGTGCTGCTTGAGAACTACAGTTTAATTTCAGATACTCCTTTTCTTTTCGAGGATATTTACTGTGTTTATTTTACCATGCAATGTTGACAATTTGTGTTTTAACAGTTACAAAGCTTTATCTTTTTGAATTGCAACATCCATCATCATAAAATAATTATCTGGGCCTGCCCTAATTTCCTGCAATTGTGAACATTTAAACAGATACAACTTTTTAAAAATGCTTAAAAACCCCTAGCCATATGATCGGGAAAAATTATGAAAACCCAAATCACGGACTTTGACAGCCTAGGTAGGAGGCGATCGCTGCAACCGGGGAAAGGCCGGCCCGAGCCCGCGTACTGACTTGACAACCTTGAGAAGACCCCTGTCAAGGGCAGAGGATCTAAAATTAGCTTTGGCAGCCCCGCGGTGAGTGGGAGCTGGGCGAGGCGCGTCGCTCCCGGCGCCTGCCCCGGCAGACCCGCCGTGACACCCGGCCGGGCTCCCCGAGCTGCAGCCCTGCATGGTGGGGGGTCCCGGCTCTAGGGCAGGGGCGGCGACGGAGCGGACGCGGCTCCCACCCAGGGCGCCGCCGCCTGTCTCTGCGCTCACTCCGCAAGGACCAGGCACTCGCCGGGGGCCGACGCCCCACCCCGGGGCCCCAGGGACCCGCCCCGGCGAGGGGGGGAGGGAGAAGAGCTCGGCCCTCCCGTGCAGCCGCCACCTCGCGCTGAGGAAGGGGGGGCGAGGGGGGACACAGCCACTAGCGGGGTGGGCAAGGCCCCTCCCCCACTTGCTCCGGGGAGGTGCCGGCTCCCGACGAGCCCAACCCACGAGGAGAAGGCGCCGCTCTCCTCTGCCCCCACCCTTACCTTCTCCGAGCCGGGCTCACCCTCCCCCGCCATGGCAGTGTGCTCACAGCGCCCTCCTCACGCTACCAGTAAGGCCGAACCGGGCCGTGTGTAAAGAACGAGAGAGAAGTGCCAGCGGAGCCGCTCTAGCCGCCGCGCCCCGCCTCATCTCTATGGTGCCCGAGATGAGCGCGCCGGGCGCCATTTTAGGTATAGCGCTGAGAGATTCCAGCGAAATCCTTTGTTCACTGAAATGGGTCACGGAGCAGCGCGGGGGCGCGCGCGGGAACGCGCGCGGCTCCCCCTTCCCCGGCCCAACCGCCGCGCGCGCGCACGTTCTCGCTGAGTCTCTCACCCGCACACACATAGGCAGCGCGCACGGGAGCGGGTTGGGCTGGGGCTGGTGTCCCCGAGAGACGTGACAGAGCTGCGGGAGGGGGGAGATGGAGAATAAAATGGAAGGCGGAGATCAGCCCTTCCCTGAGGCGGGGACACAGACCTAGGGGCCAATATTGGCCAGTGTTTAGTGTCGCCTCACAACGGGGGTGCAGCGGCCAGCAGCACTTCTGGACACACACACCCGCCCCAACAAGAGACAAGCCTCCAACCCCTCTCAAGGGCATGAGGGGAAAGTGACACAGCCCCTTTCTACATCTCCTTTCCAGCCTCAAAGGCCCATTTCTGGGGTCTCTAAGCCCCAGTCCCTGCAGTAGAAGTTATGCCATCAAAGTTATCTAATTTGCAGTTTATGTAATTACGACCTTGTAATATGCTTGGTGCACTGTACAATACGTAAGATGAAGCTAGGCCTTGCCCCAAGTTAACAACCAGCTCCAACTCCTATTGCCACCAATGCAACCTGAATTACTAAGAGTGTTAAGAGGCACTAAAACCCAAAAGAGTAAACATGCTAAATATGCTGGTTGAGCAATGACTAAGTGGAGGAAGAGGGAAAGTGATGCATAACCCTATATAAATAACTGAATGATGTGAACACTGTGGAAGGAGAGGGATTATTTAGGGTTACAATGGGAAACAACTAGGAATAATGGGATATGATGAAGAGAAAATGTACCTTCAGAATGAAGTAAAGCATCCTGACAATGAGATTTACTAGAATAGACTCTTAACTTGAATTTTCAAGGCAAGTGCTGAAGTACTATTGGTTGGGACTTTCCAACTAAATTAGGCAAAATACAAGCAAATGTACAATAGGAAATGGTTATGAGGTGGTTCATACTGTAATTGGTCTTTTCCATCCTTAACTATTATTAAGTTATGTACATGTAAGCAGTGTCAAGATGAGCTCCACCCTGACATCTGGTGGTGAGGTGTGGCAAGTTGTGGAAAAGAACTTCAGGGGCCAATCTCATTTGCATAGGCACACCCACCCCGCCTAGAATGAGGCCAGAGCTGCCCAAATGGTCACTTTGGCTGCTGTGGGATCCCCAGTGTCTCTGTTACTGGGGCAGGAAGAATAAATTGTTATTACCCTGATTATGGGAACTGTGCTTGGAACTGTACTTGGCCTTTTGTTATGATGGAGGGACTCGCCATCACCTAAGTGGCACTCGCTAGGCAAGGGTCATGGGTTCCAAAACTTTGTGAATTGAGAGAGGCTGGGGACAAGTATTAATACTTGGTGGCATAGGCCCCTTGGTGAAGGCCTTACATGCTAATTGCACTTCCTCCTCTCCCCACTGTGGAGTATCAGAGCTAATTTTGATTCCATTAAAAGTCTAGTTACAGGCTGCTGAGCTCACTTTGGGCTAGTGGTGCACTAGCATTGAGGCTCCCCTACTACAAGCTGAATTCACCAAAGAGCTGAACTGACTAAGAGCTGAAATCACTGAGTGTTGTGTTAAGTAGTGGGGGAGCCTGAAGCTATATTGTGGAGCAGTTTGTGGGATGGTTGGAGTGCCTTGTGGACAGGCTGGTAGAGCAGTTCATAGGACAGTGGGAGCTGCTTGTGGGACGTGGAGCAGTTGTGGGGTGGCGGGAGCTGCTTGTGGGGAGCAGAGCTGAGCGAAGCAGTTTGTGGGGCAGCTGGTGGAGCAGAGTGGAACTGTGGGGTGGTCAGCTTCAGATCATGTAAGGTGCCCCTTACCTCTCTCTTCCCCCACACCTCCCATCTCCGCCCAGGTTGGGAGGTAAAACTCTGCAGATAAACTTTCGAACTCTGTGGCTGTCCTGACCAGGGACAGAGACTTTTGGGTCATTGGACTTTTGGGACTTTGGGTGATTCGGGGTTGCTGGACTCAAGAACCAAAGGGAAAGGGCATGCCCCAATTTGCTTGGGGTGGGTTTTTTGCTCATGGGTTGTGTTATGAATCCTGTTGGTGGTGTTTCCCCAACATAATGCCACATTGTTTCTCTCTGTTATTAAAAAGTTTTTTGCTACACTCAGACTATGTGCTTGCAAGAGAGGAAGTATTGCCTCTTGGAGGTGCCCAGCGGGGGTGGTATATATTTGTCCCAGGTCACTGGGTCGGGGCTCGAGCCAGTTTGCATTGTCTTATTGGAATGGAACCCCTAGATACTGAACCCGGCCCTTGTTGCTGCCAACTCTGACGGGCAGAAGGGTTACATACATATGAAAACAATAACAGTAGTATTTGGGGAGATAAACAGTGATAAACTTTTTAACCCTGTTGAATGACATAGAACAGAGTTTTCCAATGGGACAGAATGGAAATATTGAAGCTATTTTGCTTTAAGGAAAATAGAGGTTCACTCTCATAGACAATGAATTGTTGGGAGGATTCATTTTATAACACTACAATTGTATGGAGATTCATTTTAGGACATTTTAAAAAATAGAATCCTCTCCTTCTTGGTGATGAAGAACTGTGTTGTTTCAACAAAATATTTGTAATATTGCTTATCAGTTTTAAAAAAATCTTCCCTCATTGAGGAAATACCACTGATTTAAATTTTCAGTGTTTGAGAGCCGAGTCTCTTTACTGGACTAAAAGTGTAGTCTACTCTTTGCTCTATTCACTAATTTGTTGTCCACAGAGTATGCTCAGAAAGAATTAATGGAATGTATATCACTAAAATGCACTGGTTAAAAGTTTCTTAAAAATCAATTCAAGACAGACAAGTATGGTTTGAATTCTGATAGGTATACGTTAGTTTTAAATATTTTCAAGTAGTGATTATTATTAGTTATATCAGGGATTTGGAGCAATCAAATTTTTGAATAGTGATTGCTCTAGCTCCGCTCCGCGCTCAGACTCAAGTTAATTTTTAACTAAATAAAAAAGTGCATACTGTAATTTTGAAAAACATTATTTTTATTCAGACTTTTAACACAATTTAAATGTCATCAACAATGATACAACCTAGAATCATTCATAATTCATTCTGTAAAAAAATTATTGCAGCAATCAAGTCATCTTTCATAGCCTGCTGCAAATAATTTAAAATTAACTTTAAAGCTGAAAACAGTCGCTCTACACTAGCTTGAGTTGTTGGCATGCTCGAAGCAATTCTACAGGCAGCCTGAATGTGTTGTGGGTAGCTGTAAATGGCCTCAAAAACAGACTTAACTTTTAGCCTACCAATAGACTCCATTGCTTCACAATCTTCCCGAAAATTTCTCTCGACTAATGCTTCATTACAATTATGAATTGCAGAAACTTGCCGGCGTCTTTCTTGTTTATCCAATTCCTTTTTGAAGGCGTCATCTTCTGAAGAATTGGTGCTTGAATTATCTCCATTTCCCTGTGATGGTTGAAGACATCTGAGGGATGGATGCTCGAACAAGTTCAGAGTGGAGACGGAAGTTTGAGAACAGCCTGCTATTTCTGAAGGATGTGAACTTTCCAAAACTGCAAATTCGATTGTTGATGACTCCTTTTGTTGTGTTTCGTTTTCTTCAACCTCTTTCACCAAGTTCAAATGTAGCAATAGATTTTGTTTTTTGAGTCGTCGAGCAATATCAAGGAGCCCTTTCTTTGCCTTTGGTATTTCCCTTGAGGTAAGAAAAATCCGATACTGTGGATCAACATAAACTCCAGCAAGGAAATGAATATTGTCAAAAAGCTTCTCTTCGCGTTTCTGCATGGAGGATAGAATTCCTTCTGCAATTTGCCCACTATTTTCTTGCAAGGATTTTGACAGTTTTCGCCATTCCTTCATTAAAACTCCCAGGGTTACATTGACAGCTTGAAGATTCACGGTTGTTTGGTTTGGTTTTTCCAAGAGGTCTCACAGGTTCTTCTCTTCGTCCCATTCAGCTTTTGTTAACTTGAGTTCTCTTCTTCCAGCAGCAGCCACTTGTTCACAGTAAGATTGAAAAATGAGAAGCTGATCAATCATCACAAATGTTGAACCCCAGCGAGTCCCAGTATCCAGTGATTGAGTTACCCCGTGTAGATCAAGCAGAACACTTTGAATACTTGGGGTTCGTAGTTTGATAACAACTTGTCGAATTTTTGCCAGAAATTTCTTCTCATGTTCTTTGTTCAATCCATCCCAGATTGCCAAAACTGAAGAGTGTGAATACCACACCTCATCAGTTCGACTTTTGAGTTGTCTCATGAAGCCATGTTGGAAGTATGAGGCTAGGGTCATTAACCCATTGCGCAGCAGCATCCATGTTGAGTTTGATTTCATCCATTCCTTTAGTTCCTTCATCAGGCAAAATAGCTTCAGTTCTGTCCACATCCCTGTTGTCAGGAGGTAGAAATGGTTTCATTGTCCTTGCTGAAATTTTTGATGGCACACGTCACGTTTGCTGCATTGTCAACGTAGATGCGCAGCACTTGCATTTCACTGATCCCAAATTTTTCTAAAATAGCTTTTACATGACTTTTCACGTACGAAGAATTGTGACGCCCTTCAGTGTCGATTATGGCCAAGGTTTTTACAACAGCTTTATCTTTTCCTTCTTCATAGTACTGAGCATTGATTGCAAGGAAATTTCTGCTTCCACGGGTTTCCGCATCCATTTTCAGGTAGCACAATTTTTGCTCCAAAGCTTTCTTGAGCTTTTTGCGACCAGACTCAGCTGTGCTGACAACTAAATGACAAACCGCATCTTGCCCCGTTGAAACGCCAAGCTGCCGACCCATTTCACCTGTAGTTTTTTGGAATCCTTTGTTCTTGAGCCTGAAGGTAGTGAGCGGTGTTGAACTCAAGCAAACCATTTCCATCAGCCCTTCAGGGAAAGTATTGGCATTCATGGTGACTGTAACCTTTGAGGACTTCAAATATGAGTCAAGTTTTGTTTGCTCAATTTTGGGTTTCTTTTCAGATGAAGCTCCGCAAAAAATCTTTTCTCCAGGAGTTTTAAAAGAGCCAGATGAACGTCGTTTAGCCGCATCAGCTTTCTGTTTTGCCTCATCTTCCTGGTCCTTTTTTGTAACCAGAGCCACATAGTTTTCAGGATGGTTATGTTTTACATGCAGCCAAAGGCTGAAACTTTTCACGGCACTTGCTTCACTTGTCTTGAAGCTACATGGTTTGAGCTCACCATTCACTTCCTTTTCCACCTTGCATGTTGCCTATTTCTGTTTTGCTTTTCCCAAAAGCCCAAATTTGGGCTTTTCAAATTCAAAAGTAAAGACGTCGTTGAGATCCTTTTGTGTAAATCGGCTATCTATCTTGGGGGACAGATTTGATTTTTTTGTTGAAGCCATGGCCAAATGTTCTTGTGCTGCTACCACATCCAAATGTTTCTTGTTATGATCTTCGAAAAACAGTGAACAAAAGCATTACATTTTTTTATAATGTACCTGCCTGTGATATCTTAACCACTTCAGGTACTTCGAATTTATTTTGGATTTTCTGGACAAAAATGATCGCATTTTCTTTTTACACAAAATTATTATTAAAGTATATTTTAATATTTTAACATGTTTCTTGCAGTTTTAATGAAGTAAGAAGTATTTTAATAGACATAATTCATATAAATTTTTATTTATAAATTGCAAGTTAGTTTTTCTTGTGAAATTTTGTGGTAAAAATATTCAAAATATTTTCCAAGTTTTTAATTAATATCTCAAAAATGCTTTAATATAGATATATCAATGAAATTTGTATGTGCTGTAGCGTTAGTACGTGCTATCGCTGTTCTACAACATTAATTGTTGGGAAGTAACGAGGCTACACGTTACAAGGTTGAAAATAAACTTTAACGGGAAAGTGGATTCAAATTGCAAGCACTGTCCTTTTAGTAAAGAGAGCAAATTTTCGGAAATACATTTTTCCTTCATCAGTCTGGAAACATTATACAAGATAGAACCTGTTATTAGATGCATAGAAATAAAGAATGTGACTATTTTGGAATAACAGAATGGGAAAATAGTTTTTTTTTGCTTTAAAATACTGTAGTATCATCTACTGTACAATAATGTTGTTATTGTCATTTATTTGTATTATTGTAGATCCCAGGAACCCTCATCATGGGCCAGGACCCCATTGTGCTAGGTGTTGTACTAAGCCTATGATGATGTCTACCTTGTGTTTGATATGTATCAATTACAAATATTACTGGTAAGAAGAGACTTCACGGTATTGCACCTGTCCAATACAAAATCACTGGCTCCATGAACATCTCCAATGTCACAATGAAGAAGCTACTGTCTCATACTCACATAAAGGAGAGGTTAACCACATACCTTGCAGGAAAAGCATTCCAGCTTTGATGAAATGGGAATGGTCTTAATGTTTTCTCTGAATACTGTGTGGGTGCCTCAGTTTCCCCTATTTATTTCTTAAATATCTAGGTGGTGGGGTAAGGGTCTGTGATTGTTGCAGACACCTTGTCTCCTGGCAGTTGATGGCCTGGACCCCTCCCCTGCAAGGTGTCAACTGAAGGTGTTGGAGAACAAAGGGATCGGTGGCCTCCTTGCCCAAGAAGAGAGACAAAGGCCAGAGGAGGGGCTGGAGGGAGTTTCAGTTTGGAGCTGGCTGGGGAAACTGAGGGAGGCCCAGAACCGGGGTCTGGGCTCCCTATCCCCCAAGATGGACCTGACTGAGGGGTTCTGTTTTCTGTACCTACAAGCTGTTTTGACTTTGTTACTGTCATAAACCTTCTGTTTTACTGGCTGGCTGAGAGTCACAGTGAATCGCAGGAAGTGCGGGGTGCAGGGCCTTTACTCCCCAACATTCTGTGACAACTAGTGGCAGAGGTGGAATGTTCTGCACCCTGTGGATGGCGCTTCCTGCAGTTAGTGACTAGGAAGCAGTAAAACGAAGGGGGATTAACGAGAACTGGGCGTGCTGAAGGCTCAGAGAGGAGCGGTTTCAGGAGGCGAAGGAGCTATGCTTAACCCCTGGGAGTGTGTGACCAGTGAGAAGGATTGTTGCAGGAACGGGGTTCCCCTGGGGACTGTGGTGAGCGGTTCCAGGGGCAGAGGAGTCTGCGGCTTGACCCTGTAAGAGAGGTGGTGAACTGGAGAAGGGCTGGTACAGTAGGGGTTCTTCCTGGAAACCGTGGGGAGCTGAGAGCACACAGGCCTGTGAGTCCACAACAACTTGGGAACAGCGAAGTGATGGCCTATCACCATCTCGTTAAGAAGGACATTGTAAACCTGTGCAAAAAGAGAGGGTTACACATTGGAAAGTTCACCAAAACACAGTTAATCGTGCAGCTGGAGGACGATGACTGCTCTAAGGAGCAGATTCCTGACCCAAATGGGGCTACAAGAGGATCTGGGAGCAGCTGGAGCGATAGCCAGGCATCCCCAAGATTCCTGTCCCCAACCAGACGGGGGTCTTCATGATCGGGTTCCCCATCAGGGGATCAGAGATGGATGGGATTGGAGCTGAGTCCGAGAGAGCTGGAGGACAGTGAGAAGAGCGAGAGGACCGTGAGAGACAGTGAGAGCCCAAGAAAGAGCAGCAGGAGAAGCAGCAGGAGCAGCATGAACTGGCGATGGTGGAGCGGAGAGGCATAGCGGACTTCCCAGGGGATCCAGGCCCTGCTCCTATAACAGCCGAGGATTTGAATTTGAATCCAGGGAACCAATCGTCTGAGACTGAAGCAGTCAGTGAAAATGCAAATGACCTGGCTGGCAGGGGGGAGGAGCTGTTAGGCTCAGGATACCTGCCTGTCTGTAACCAGCCCCTGGGGCTGAGTGGGACAAGGAGATGCTCCCCGCCCCCTGCACACCGGAGAGGGAGCTCATGCTGGCTCTGATCCTGTGACCAAAGCATGAGCTCGCTGCCTACCCCCACTGGGACAAAAAGGGCAGCACTGAGCATGGTGGGAGCTGAGACCCCAGCTGAGTGGATGGGGACACAGCCAGGGCAGGACAGCGGCCAACCAGGTTTGCCTTGTCTAGAGGTGCTTCTGGGAAGTGATTCCACAGCAGGGAGGGAGCTACCAGGGACAGGGCTCAGCGGGGTTGTGACCCCAGGCCCAGCCAGCGAGAGGGAAAAGATTCGACTCCCTTCCCCAGAAGCTGAATTCCAGACCAAACTGCAGAAAGATCCCTCCTTGGAGAAGCTGAGGGAACTTGCTGGCCACAGCACTGCAAACCCCCTTGGGGAAGGCTGCAGGAAGAGATTCCTGTGGGAGAAGGGATTCCTGGACTGGGAATGGGCTCCCCAAGGGGAAGTAGAACTGTGGGGAATCAGGAGGCAGCTGGAGGCCCCCCAGAAGTACTGCTGCAGGCTATTGTAACTGGCCCACAATGTCCCTTTCTCAGGACACCAGGGGATGTAGCACACCGGGCAGCAGCTGCTGCAGAACTTTTACTGGCCTGGAGTCTGTGATGCAGTCCAGCAGTACTGCAGGTCCTGTGATCCCTGCCAGAGGGTGGCGAAGGCCCAGGATAAGGGTGAAGCTCCCTTGAGACCCCTGCCCATCATAGAGGAACCTTTCCAGAAGGTGGCTATGGACATAGTGGGGCCCCTCAGCAAGGCGACGCCCAGTCAGAGAAGAAATACATCCTGGTGGTGATGGATTTCGCCACCGCTATCCAGAGGGGGTGGCTCTGTCCTCCACCGAGGCAGACAGTGTGGTAGACATGCTGCTGACCATCTTCAGCAGAGTGAAGGTCCCCAGTGAGGTCCTTACAGACCAGGGGTCCAATTTTATATCAGCCCTGCTCCGGGGCTTGTGAGAGAAATGTGGTGTCTGGCCTACCTGAGCCTCTGCATATCACCCTCAGTCCAACGGGCTGGTGGAGAGATTTTATGGGACCCTGAGGATGATGCTGAGGATTTTTATGAATCAGCATCCGAGGACTGGGACAAGTACCTGCCCCACCTGTGGTACAGGGAAGTGCCCCAGGAATCCATAGGGTTCTTCCCTTTCAAGCTGCTGTATGGGAGGAACATAAGAATGGCCATACTGAGTCAGACCAAAGGTGCATCCAGCCCAGTATCCTATCTACCGACAGTGGCCAATGCCAACTGCCCCAGAGGGAGTGAATCTAACAGGTAATGATCTAGTGATCTCTCTCCTGCCATCCATCTCCACCCTCTGACAAACAGAGGCTAGGGACACCATTCCTTACCCATCCTGGCTAATAGCCATTAATGGACTTAACCTCCATGAATTTATCCAGTTCTCTTTTAAACCCTGTTATAGTCCTAGCCTTCACAACCTCGTCAAGCAAGGAGTTCCACAGGTTGACTGTGCTCTGAGTGAAGAAGAACTTCCTTTTATTTGTTTTAAACCTGCTACCCATTAATTTCATTTGGTGGCCCATAGTTCTTATATTATGGGAACAAGTAAACAACTTTTCCTTATTCACTTTCTCCACACCACTCATGATTTTATATACCTCTATCAAATCCCCCCTTAGTCTCCTCTTTTCCAAGCTGAAAAGTCCTACCTTTTTAATCTCTCCTCATATGGGACCCATTCCAAACCCCTAATCATTTTAGTTGCCCTTTTCTGCACCTTTTCTAATGCCAGTATATCTTTTTTGAGATGAAGGGACCACATCTGTGTGCAGTATTCAAGATGTGGGCATACCATGGATTTATATAAGGGCAATAAGATATTCTCCATCTTATTCTCTGTTGCTTTTTTAATGATTCCTAACAATCCATTTGCTTTTTGACTGCTGCAGCACACTGTATGGATGTCTTCAGAGAACTATCCGAGATGACTTCAAGATCTTTCTCCTGATTAGTTGTAGCTAAATTAGCCCCCATCATATTGTATGTTTATGTAACCCTTCTGCCCGTCAGAGTTGGCAGCAACAAGGGTCGGGTTCAATATCTAGGGGTTCCATTCCAATAACACAATGCAAACCGGCTCGAGCCCCCACCCAGTGACCTGGGACAAATATATACCACCCCCGCTGGGCACCTCCAAGAGGCAATACTTCCCCTCTCGCAAGCACATAGTCTGAGTGTAGCAAAAGTCTTTTAATAACAGAGAGAAACAATGTGGCATTATGTTGGGGAAACACCACCAACCGGATTCATAACACAACCCATGAGCAAAAACAACTCCACCCCAGGCAAATTGGGGCATGCCCTTTTCCCTTTGGTTCTTGAGTCCAGCAACCCCAAAAGTCCAATGACCCAAAAGTCTCTGTCCCTGGTCAGGGCAGCCCCAGAGTTCGAAAGTTTATCGGCGGAGCTTTACCTCCCAACCTGGGTGGAAATGGGACGGGGGTAAGAGGCACCTTACGTGATCTGAAGCTGACCGCCCCATAGCTCCATAGCGGCGCTCCGCTCCGCTCCGCTAGCCGCCCCACAAAACTCCTTCGCGCAGCTGCACTCCGCTCCACCAGCCGCCCCACGAACTCCTTCGCTCAGCTGCGCTCCGCTCCGCCAGCCGCCCCACGAACTCCTTCACTCAGCTCCATGGCCCACAAGCAGCTCCTGCCATCCACACACTGCTCCGTGTTGAACTGCTTCACCAGCCGTCCCGCAAACTGCTCCACAATATATCTTCAGGCTCCCCCACTACTTAACACAACACTCAGTGATTTCAGCTCTTAGGTGAATTCAGCTTATAGTAGGGGAGCCCCAGTGCTGGTGCACTGTCAGCCCAAAGTGAGCTCAGCAGCCTATAACTAGACTTCTAATGAAATCAAAATTAGCTCTGATATTCCACAGTGGAGAGAGGAGGAAGTGCAATCAGCATGTAAGGCCCTCACCAAGGGGCCCATGCCACCAAGTATTAATACTTGTCCCCAGCCTCTCTCCATTCACACAGTTTTGGAACCCATGACCCTTGCCTAGCGAGTGCTACTTAGATGATGGTGAATCCCTCCATCGTAACAAAAGGCCACGTACAGTTCCAAGCACAGTTCCCATAATCAGGGTAATAACAATTTATTCTTCCTGCCCCAATACAGAGACACTGGGGATCCCACAGCAGCCAAAGTGACCATTTGGGCAGCTATGGTCTCATTCTAGGCGTGGTGGGTGTGCCTATGCAAATGAGATCTGCCCCTGAAGTTCTTTTCCACAACTTGCCACACCTCACCACCAGATGTCAGGGTGGAGCTCATCCTGACACTGCTTACATTTAATTGGGGTTATTTTTTCCAATGTGCATTACTTTACATTTATCCACATTAAATTTCATTTGCCATTTTGTTGCCCAATCACTTAGTTTTGTGAGATCTTTTTGAAGTTCTTCACAGTCTGCTTTGGTCTTAACTATCTTGAGCATTTTAATATCTGCAAACTTCCTCGCTGTTTACCCCTTTCTCCAGATCAGTTAGGAATAGGTTGAATAGGATTGGTCCTAGGACTGACCCTTGGGGAACACCACTAGTTACCCCTCTCCATTCTGAAAATTTACCATTTATTCCTACCCTTTGTTCCCTGTCTTCCCAGTTCTCAATCCATGAAAGGATCTTCCCTCTTATCCCATGACAACTTAATTTATGTAAGAGCCTTTGGTGAGGGACCTTGTTAAAGGCTTTCTGGAAATCTAAGTACACTATGTCCACTGGATCCCCCTTGTCCACATGTTTGTTAACCCCCTCAAAGAACTCTAATAGATTAATAAGACATGATCTCCCTTTACAGAAACCATGTTGACGTTTGCGCAACAATTTATGTTCTTCTATGTGTCTGACAATTTTTTTCTTTACTATTGTTTCAACTAATTTGCCCAGTACTGATGTTAGACTTGCCGGTCTGTAATTACCAGGATCACCTCTAGAGCCCTTCTTAAATATTGGCGTTACATTAGCTATCTTCCAGTCTTTGGGTACAGTAGCTGATTTAAAGGACAGGTTACAAACCATAGTTAATAGTTCCGCAATTTCACATTTGAGTTCTCTCAGAGCTCTTGGATGAATGCCATCTGGTTCCGGTGACTTGTTACTGTTAAGTTTCACAATTAATTCCAAAACCTCCTCTAGTGACACTTCAATCTGTGACAATTCCTCAGATTTGTCACCTACAAAAGACGGCTCAGGTTTGGGTAATCTCCCTAACATCCTCAGCCATGAAGACTGAAGGAAAGAATTTGTTTAGTTTCTCCGCAATGACTTTATCGTCTTTAAGTGCTCCTTTTTTATCTCGATCGTCCAGGGGCCCCACTGGTTGTTTAGCAGGCTTCCTGCTTCTGATGTACTTAAAAAACATTTTGTTATTACCTTTTGAGTTTTTGGCTAGCTGTTCTTCAAACTCCTTTTTCACTTTTCGTATTAAATTTTTACATTTAATTTGGCAGTGTTTATGCTCCTTTCTATTTACCTCACTAGGATTTGACTTCAACTTTTTAAAAGATGCCTTTTTATCTCTCACTGCTTCTTTTACATGGTTGTTAAGCCACTGTGGCTCTTTTTTAGTTTGTTTACTGTGTTTTTTAATTTGGAGTATACATTTAAGTTGAGCCTCTATTATGGTGTTTTTGAATAGTGTCCATGCAGCTTGCAGGGATTTCACTCTAGTCACTGTACCTTTTAATTTCTGTTTAACTAAACCTCCTCATTTTTGCAGAGTTCCCCTTTCTGAAATTAAATGCCACAGTGTTAGGCTGTTGCGGTGTTCTTCCCACCACAGGAATGTTAAATGTTATTATATTATGGTCACTATTTCCAAGCTGTGTAGTTACCTCTTGGACCAGATCCTGTGCTCCACTCAGGACTAGATCGATTGTTGCCTCTCCCCTTGTGGGTTCCTGTACCAACTGCTCCAAGAAGCAGTCATTTAAAGTATCGAGAAATTTTGTCTCTGCATTTCGTCCTGAGGTGACGTACCCAGTCAATATGGGGATAATTGAAATCCCCCACTATTACTGAGTTTTTTATTTTGATAGCCTCTTTAATCTCCCTTAGCATTTCATCATCACTATCACTGTCCTGGTCAGGTGGTCGATAATAGATCCCTACTGTTATATTCTTATTAGAGCATGGAATTTCTATCCATAGAGGTTCTATGGAACATATGGATTCATTTAAGATTTTTATTTCATTTGATTCTACATTTTCTTTCACATATAGTGCCCCCTCTCCCTCCCCGACCTGTTCTGTCCTTCCAATATATTTTGTACCCCAGAATGATTGTGTCCCATTGATTGTCCTCACTCCACCAGGTTTCTGTGATGCCTATTGTATCAATTTCCTCCTTTAAGACGAGGCACTCTAGTTCACCCATCTTATTATTTAGACTTCTAGCATTTGTGTACAAGCACCTTAAAAACTTGTTACTATTTATTTGTCTGCCCTATTCTGAGGTGTCAGATTCTTTATGTGAATGTTTCTCGTCTGATCTGGCCCATACTTTATCCTCTTCCATCCTCACCTCCTGACTAAAACCTAGAGAATCTCTTTCAATAGACTCCTCTAAGAGAAGTCTCTGTCTGATCCACGTGCGCCTCTGCAGCAATTGGCTTTCCCCCATCTCTTAGTTTAAAAACTGCTCTGCAACCTTTTTAATATTAAGTGTTAAGTTCCTAATAAATCTAAACCCCTCCTCTCTACATCATTGTCTCATCAACGCATTGAGACTCTGAAGCTCTGCCTGCCTGCCTGGCCCTGCGCGTGGAACTGGAAGCATTTCTGAGAATGCCACCATAGAGGTCCTGGATTTCAGTCTCTTTCCTAGCAGCCTACATTTGGCCTCCAGGATGTCTCTCCTAGCCTTCCCTATGTCATTGGGTACCTACATGTACCACAACCACTGGCTCCTCCCCACACTACAGATAAGTCTATCTAGATGCCTCAAGAGATCTGCAACCTTTGCACCAGGCAGGCAAGTCACCATACGGTTCTCCTGGTCATCACAAACCCAGTTATCTATGTTTCTAATGATCAAATCTCCCATTACTAACACCTGCCTTTTCCTAGTGACTGGAGTTCCCTCCCCCGGAGAGGTAACCTCAGTGCGAGAGGATACCCCAGCATCATCTGGAAGGAGGGTCCCAACTATGGGAAGGTTTCCCTCTGTTCCCGTTGACTGCTCTCCTTCTCTGGGCCTTTCATCCTCCTTAACAGTGCAGGGGCTGTCTGACCAGAGGTGGGACAAATCTACAGTGTCCCGGAAAGCCTCATAAACATACCTCTCTGCCTCCCTTAGCTCCTCCAGTTCCGCCACCCTGGCCTCCAAAGCCCGTACACGGTCTCTGAGGGCCAGGAGCTCCTTGCACCAAATGCACACATACGCCACCCACCCACAGGGCAGGTAATCATACATGCTACACTGAGTGTAATAAACAGGATAGCCCCCACTCTGCTGCTGGGCTTCTGACTGCATTTTCTCCTACAGTTACCTAGGTTAATGATAGGGGTTTTGTTTAAATCAAGAAGTTTTGATTATAGTTTAGTTTTGATTATAGATTATAGTTTAGTTTAAGGGTTTTAAAGAATGGCAAGTATACCTTGCCCCCATCCCAACTACCTCTCGAAACTCCCTGTTAGCAGTCCCTGGTCGCTTGCTCATTGCTTTATAAAGCCCTGGCCTTCTTGATAGCCCCGCCCCCTGACTAAGGCTGAACCAGTGAACAAAGTCTTCTAGATTTCAAACCTTGTTTAGAAGCTCACAGCTTCCAACTGCCAGCCACAGCACACGATCCTTCAAACAAAACAAAAACAAGCAAACAAACAGACAAACAAGCTCAGCACACAGCAAGTAACCCTCAAACACAAACACACACTACAGACAGCTACTTACCCCAAGGGTCCCGTATTTGCTCCTCCTTCACCTGGAGAACTCCCTCTTGAAACTCCCTGTTAGCGGTCCCTGTTCGCAAAGCTAGACTTTCTCCTAGTCTGGGTCCAGCAATCACTCACACCCCTGTTTTTTTTACTTTACTTTTTTTCCTGGCTCCAAGTGTCAGTTACTGTCTTTTGTTTCAGTTCCTTTCAGGCATCTCTTTCGGGTGGAGAGGCTATCCCTTGAGCCAGGCTGAGCCTGAAGACAAAATGAAGGAATTTCCAGGGGCTTATATAGTCTCTCTCTTGTGGGTGGAAACTCCTCTCTCCCCCTGTGTAGAATCAAAGCTACCAAATGGAGTTTTGGAGTCACATGGGCAAGTCACATGTCCATGCATGACTCAGTTCTCTACAGGCCAAGCCACTGCCCACATGTTAGCCCAAACATTCCCAGGAAAGCTCAGATATGGATTGGCATCTATCAAGGTCCATTGTTAGCCAAGTACTTCCATTTACTTGAATAACCCCTTCACACTATGTTGATCAAATCTGCCTTAGGGTATGTCTACACTACGAAATTAGGTCGAATTTATAGAAGTCGGTTTTTTAGAAATCCGGTTTTATATATTCGAGTGTGTGTGTCCCCACAGAAAATGCTCTAAGTGCATTAAGTGCATTAACTCGGTGGAGCGCTTCCACAGTACCGAGGCAAGCGTCGACTTCCGGAGCGTTGCACTGTGGGTAGCTATCCCACAGTTCCCGCAGTCTCCGCTGCCCATTGGAATTCTGGGTTGATATCCCAATGCCTGATGGGGCTAAAACACTGTCGCGGGTGGTTCTGGGTACATATCGTCAGGCCCCCGTTCCCTCCCTCCCCCCGTGAAAGCAAGGGCAGACAATCATTTTGCGCCTTTTTTCCTGAGTTACCTGTGCAGATGCCATACCACGGCAAGCATGGAGCCCGCTCAGGTAACCGTCACCCTATGTCTCCTGGGTGCTGGCAGACGCGGTACGGCATTGCTACACAGTAGCAGCAACCCCTTGCCTTGTGGCAGCAGACGGTACAGTACGACTGGTAGCCGTCATCGTCATGTCTGAGGTGCTCCTGGTCGCCTCTGTGAGGTCGATCAGGAGCGCCTGGGCAGACATGGGCGCAGGGACTAAATTTGGAGTGACTTGAGCAGGTCATTCTCTTTAGTCCTGCAGTCAGTCCTATTGAACCGTCTTATGGTGAGCGGGCAGGCGATACGGACTGCTAGCAGTCGTACTGTACCATCTTCTGCCGAGCAGCCATGAGATGTGGATGGCATGCAGTCCTTCTGCACCGTCTGCTGCCAGCCAAAGATGTAAAAGATAGATGGAGTGGATCAAAACAAGAAATAGACCAGATTTGTTTTGTACTCATTTGCTTCCCCCCCTCCCCTGTCTAGGGGACTCATTCTTCTAGATCACACTGCAGTCACTTACAGAGAAGGTGCAGCGAGGTAAATCTAGCCATGTATCAATCAGAGGCCAGGCTAACCTTCTTGTTCCAATAAGGACAATAACTTAGGTGCACCATTTCTTATTGGAACCCTCCGTGAAGTCCTGCCTGAAATACTCCTTGATGTAAAGCCACCCCCTTTGTTGATTTTAGCTCCCTGAAGCCAACCCTGTAAGCGCCCCTCCCAGCGTCAGAGCAATGGCAAACAATCGGGCATCTGAGAGTGCTGTCCAGAGCACTCACAATGGAGCACTCTGATGGGGCTAAAACATTGTCGCGGGTGGTTCTGGGTACGTGTCGTCAGGCCCCCGTTCCCTCCCTCCCTCCATGAAAGCAAGGGCAGACAATCGTTTCGCGCCTTTTTTCATGAGTTACCTGTGCAGACGCCATACCACGGCAAGCATGGAGACAGCTCAGGTAATCGTCACCCTATGTCTCCTGGGTGCTGGCAGACGCGGTACGGCTTTGCTGCACAGTAGCAGCAACCCATTGCCTTCTGGCAGCAGACGGTGCAATACGATTGGTAGTCGTCCTCGTCGTGTCCGAGGTGCTCCTGGCCACGTCGGCTGGGAGCGCCTGGGCAGACATGGGCGCAGGGACTAAATTTGGAGTGACTTGACCAGGTCATTCTCTTTAGTCCTGCAGTCCTATTGAACCGTCTTATGGTGAGCGGGCAGGCGATACGGACTGCTAGCAGTCGTACTGTACCATCTTCTGCCAGGCAGGCAAGAGATGAGGATTGCTAGCAGTCGTATTGTACCATCTTATGCCAGGCAGGCAAGAGATGAAGATGGCTAGCAGTCGTACTGTACCATCTTCTGCCAAGCAGCCATGAGATGTGGATGGCATGCAGTCCTTCTGCACCGTCTGCTGCCAGCCAAAGATGTAAAAGATAGATGGAGTGGGTCAGAACAAGAAATAGACCAGATTTGTTTTGTACTCATTTTCCTCCTCCCCTGTCTATATCACACTGCAGTCACTCACAGAGAAGGTGCAGCGAGGTAAATCTAGCCATGTATCAATCAGAGGCCAGGCTAACCTCCTTGTTCCAATCACAACGATAACTTAGGTGCACCATTTCTTATTGGAACCCTCCGTGCAGTCCTGCCTGAAATACTCCTTGATGTACAGGCACACCCTTTGTTGATTTTAGCTCCCTGAAGCCAACCCTGTAAGCCGTGTCGTCAGTCGCCCCTCCCTCCGTCAGAGCAACGGCAGACAATCGTTCCGCGCCTTTTTTCTGTGCGGACGCCATACCAAGGCAAGCATGGAGGCCGCTGAGCTCATTTTGGCAATTAGGAGCACATTAACCACCACACGCATTATCCAGCAGTATATGCAGCATCAGAACATGGCAACGCGATACCGGGCGAGGAGGCGACGTCAGCGCGGTCCCGTGAGTGATCAGGACATGGACACAGATTTCTCTGAAAGCATGGGCCCTGACAATGCATGCATCATGGTGCTAATGGGGCGGGTTCATGCTGTGGAACGCCGATTCTGGGCTCGGGAAACAAGCACAGACTGGTGGGACCGCATAGTGTTGCAGGTCTGGGATGATTCCCAGTGGCTGCGAAACTTTCGCATGCGTAAGGGCACTTTCATGGAACTTTGTGACTTGCTTTCCCCTGCCCTGAAGCGCATGAATACCAGGATGAGAGCAGCCCTCACAGTTGAGAAGCGAGTGGCGATAGCCCTGTGGAAGCTTGCAACGCCAGACAGCTACCGGTCAGTTGGGAATCAATTTGGAGTGGGCAAATCTACTGTGGGGGCTGCTGTTATGCAAGTAGCTCACGCAATCAAAGATCTGCTGATATCAAGGGTAGTGACCCTGGGAAATGTGCAGGTCATAGTGGATGGCTTTGCTGCAATGGGATTCCCTAACTGTGCTGGGGCTATAGACGGAACCCATATCCCTATTTTGGCACCGGAGCACCAAGCCGCCGAGTACATAAACCGCAAGGGGTACTTTTTGATAGTGCTGCAAGCTCTGGTGGATCACAAGGGACGTTTCACCAACATCAACGTGGGATGGCCGGGAAAGGTGCATGATGCTCGCATCTTCAGGAACTCTGGTCTGTTTCAAAAGCTGCAGGAAGGGACTTTATTCCCAGACCAGAAAATAACTGTTGGGGATGTTGAAATGCCTATATGAATCCTTGGGGACCCAGCCTACCCCTTAATGCCATGGCTCATGAAGCCGTACACAGGCAGCCTGGACAGTAGTCAGGAGCTGTTCAACTACAGGCTGAGCAAGTGCAGAATGGTGGTAGAATGTGCATTTGGACGTTTAAAGGCGCGCTGGCGCAGTTTACTGACTCGCTTAGACCTCAGCGAAACCAATATTCCCACTGTTATTACTGCTTGCTGTGTGCTCCACAATATCTGTGAGAGTAAGGGGGAGACGTTTATGGCGGGGTGGGAGGCTGAGGCAAATCGCCTAGCTGCTGGTTACGCGCAGCCAGACACCAGGGCGGTTAGAAGAGCACAGGAGGGCGCGGTACGCATCAGAGAAGCTTTGAAAACCAGTTTCATGACTGGCCAGGCTACGGTGTGAAAGTTCTGTTTGTTTCTCCTTGATGAAACCCCCCGCCCCTTGGTTCACTCTACTTCCCTGTAAGCTAACCACCCTCCCCTCCTCCCTTTAATCACCGCTTGCAGAGGCAATAAAGTCATTGCTGCTTCACATTCATGCATTCTTTATTCATTCATCACACAAATAGGGAGATGACTACCAAGGTAGCCCAGGAGGGGTGGTGGAGGAGGGAAGGAAAATGCCACACAGCACTTTAAGCACAGCACTTTAAAAGTTTACAACTTTAAAATTTATTGAATGACAGCCTTCTTTTTTTTTGGGCAATCCTCTGTGGTGGAGTGGCTGGTTGGCCGGAGGCCCCCCCACCGCGTTCTTGGGCGTCTGGGTGTGGAGGCTATGGAACTTGGGGAGGAGGGCGGTTGGTTACAGAGGGGCAGCAGTGGCAGTCTGTGCTCCAGCTGCCTTTGCTGCAGCTCAACCATACACTGGAGCATTCTGGTTTGGTCCTGCAGCAGCCTCAGCATTGAATCCTGCCTCCTCTCATCACGCTGCCGCCACATTTGAGCTTCAGCCCTCTCTTCAGCCCGCCACTTACTCTCTTCAGCCTGCCACTTACTCTCTTCAGCCCTCCACCTCTCCTCCCGGTCATTTTGTGCTTTCCTGCACTCTGACATTATTTGCCTCCACGCATTCGTCTGTGCTCTGTCAGTGTGGGAGGACAGCATGAGCTCGGAGAACATTTCATCGCGAGTGCGTTTTTTTTTTCTTTCTAAGCTTCACTAGCCTCTGGGAAGGAGAAGATCCTGTGATCATTGAAACACATGCAGCTGGTGGAGGAAAAAAAAAGGGACAGCGGTATTTAAAAAGACACATTTTATAAAACAGTCGCTACACTCTTTCAGGGTAAACCTTGCTGTTAACATTACATACATAGCACATGTGCTTTCGTTACAAGGTCGCATTTTGCGTCCTCCCACCGCGTGACTACCCCCTCAACCTTCCCCCCTCCCTGTGGCTAACAGCGGGGAACATTTCTGTTTAGCCACAGGCAAACAGCCCAGCAGGAACGGGCACCTCTGAGTGTCCCTGAAGAAAAGCACTCTATTTCAACCAGGTGACCATGAATTATATCTCACTCTCCTGAGGATAACACAGAGAGATAAAGAACGGATTTTGGTTGAATGCCAGCAAACATACACTGCAATGCTTTGTTCTACAGTGATTCCCGAGTACGTGTTACTGGCCTGGAGTGATAAAGTGTCCTACCATGAAGGACGCAATAAGGCTGCCCTCCCCAGAAACCTTTTGCAAAGGCTTTAGGACTACATCTAGGAGAACCGCAAATGCCAGGGCAAAGTAATCCTTTCACATGCTTGCTTTTAAACCATGTATAGCATTTTAAAAGGTACACTCACCAGAGGTCCCTTCTCCGCCTGCTGGGTCCAGGAGGCAGCCTTGGGTGGGTTCGCGGGGTACTGGCTCCAGGTCTAGGGTGAGAAACAGTTCCTGGCTGTCGGGAAAACCGGTTTCTCCGCTTGCTTGCTGTGAGCTATCATCTTCTTCGTCCCCAAAACCTGCTTCCGTATTGCCTCCATCTCCATTGAAGGAGTCAAACAACACGGCTGGGGTAGTGGTGGCTGAACCCCCTAAAATGGCATGCAGCTCATCATAGAAGCGGCATGTTTGGGGCTCTGACCCAGAGCGGCTGTTCGCCTCTCTTGTTTTCTGGTAGGCTTGCCTCAGCTCCTTCAGTTTCACGTGGCACTGCTTCGGGTCCCTGTTATGGCCTCTGTCCTTCATGCCCTGGGAGATTTTCACAAAGGTTTTGGCATTTCGAAAACTGGAACGGAGTTCTGATAGCACGGATTCCTCTCCCCAAACAGCGATCAGATCCCGTACCTCCCGTTCGGTCCATGCTGGAGCTCTTTTGCGATTCTGGGACTCCATCATGGTCACCTGTGCTGATGAGCTCTGCATGGTCACCTGCAGCTTGCCACGCTGGCCAAACAGGAAATGAGATTCAAAAGTTTGCGGTTCTTTTCCTGTCTACCTGGCCAGTGCATCTGAGTTGAGAGTGCTGTCCAGAGCGGTCAGAATGGAGCACTCTGGGATAGCTCCCGGAGGCCAATACCATCGAATTGTGTCCACAGTACCCCAAATTCGAGCTGGGAACGTCGATTTAAGCGCTAATCCACTTGTCAGGGGTGGAGTAAGGAAATTGATTTTAAGAGCCCTTTAAGTCGAAATAAAGGGCTTCACTGTGTGGACGGGTGCAGGTTTAAATCGATTTAACGCTGCTAAATTCGACCTAAAGTCCTAGTGTAGACCAGGGCTTAGGTAGTTTCTACAGCTTTAAATAGACGCATAGAGCCAACGCTCATAACTTCAGATATAAAAATGATACATGAATACGAATAGGATGAATACATTCAGTAGAACATAACCTTTGCAAAGATATGTTACATGGCATATCTAGCATAAAACATATTCCAGTTATGTCATATTTACACTTCTAAGCATATTTCTATAAAGCATTATGGGGTTCAATGTCTTACCTACTCCACTGCCCCTATGGCAAGGAGCGATTGCACCTCCTAGATAAGGAGTTGCTTGTGAGAAGGGTCCCTGAAGAGGGAGGGGAAGCGGGGTGGAAGGGAGAGCAGGAACAAAACTGGAGGGAATATCCCACTTCTACCATGAGGAGCACACAACGGTCCGACGTTATTTGCGACCAAGCACAGTAGAAGTGGGACAAACGATTCATGAAGCACAGGGAAGGATCCGCCATCACAGCAGGTATGCCCTCCTTGGGCGTCCCTTCAAAAACCTTGTTTGGAGCCCAATGATGCTTGGTCGGGCCCTTTCCCTGCCCTGAAGGCAGGTTTGAAGGCTTGCGCCTGTTATTTTTGCCCCTCTGGCGGTAGAAATCCTGCCTTGGGAGGGACTGGTACTGCCTCTGTTGCTGTGGCTGGGGCTTGAAATGCTTGAGCTGGGTTTCCAGTATGTGCATTCCCAGAGACTTTATAGTTGCCCTAGAGTCTTTCAGGCTATGCAGCTTTAAGTCAGTCTGGTCCAAGAACAGCCCTGAGCCCTTGAAGGGAAGGTCCTGCAGGGTCTGTTGAACTTCTGGAGGTAACCCGGACACTTGGAGCCAGGAAGTTCTCATTACCACCCCCAAGGAGAGGGTACGGGCAGCTGAATCAGCTGAGTCAAGGGAGGCCTTTAAGGAGGTCCTCGCTGTTGCCTTCCCTTCCTTGATTATGGTGGAAAATTCCACCCTTGACTCCGTTGGAAGCAACTCCTTATACTTAGACATAGAAGTCCAAGAAATAAAGTTGTACCTGCTGAGGATAGCCTGCTGGTTGGCTATCCTCAACTGGAGGCTCCCTGCGGCATAGATCTTCCTGCTGAAGAGGTCCATGCTTGGGGCCGGTACCTGTTGTCCCTGACTCTCCTTTTTGTTTACCACCGAGACCACCTGTGAGCAAGCATGTGGGTACAAGAAGAGGTGCTCATAGCCCTTGGAAGGGACAAAGTAATTCCTCTCTACGCCCCTGGTGGTGGATGGAATGGAGTCTGGAGTCTGCCACAGGGTGTTGTTAGTGTTTTGGATGGTCTTTATTAGCGGTAGCCCCACCCAGGAAGGACCTTCTGGGGCAAGGATGTCTACCATAGGGTCCACTGCCTCGACCACTTCCGCCGCCTGCAGGCCCACATTGAGAACAGTGCGATGGAGCAGGTCCTGGTGTGCCCTGTTGTCAATTCATGGAGGTTAAGTCCATTAATGGCTATTAGCCAGGATGGGTAAGGAATGGTGTCCCTAGCCTCTGTATGTCAGAGGGTGGAGGTGGATGGCAGGAGAGAGATCACTTGATCATTACCTGTTAGATTCACTTCCTCTGGGGCACTTGGCATTGGTCACTGTCGGTAGACAGGATACTGGGCTGGATGGACCTTTGGTCTGACCCAGTATGGCCATTCTTTTGTTCTTATGTTCTTAATAGGCGGGGGCCCTGAAGCTGATGCCCCTGCTACCGCCTCATTGGGGAAGGAAGATGAGGTGGCAAGTGGTGGTACAGGGTCCTCCTGGCCCTCGAGCTGCCTGGGTTGCTCCTGGACTGTACCAGGCTCCACCACTGGCTCAGCAGGGGCAACTGCCTGGTGGCCTAGTGGCACATCCTGAGCTGGTTCCAGCCCCGCCTCTGCAGTCTGAGGGGGTGGCCTGGAGAGGGCAGCTTCAGCTCCCCGAGAGGCAGGCGTATCTCTAGGTGACTGGGAAGGGCAGCATCCCGAGGTCACAGACCTAGAGCCAGGACAGGGGGACCCTAGCCCTAATGGTAAGCCCAGGGGGTCCAAAAGAGCCATTGTGTGTGGGGGTTGCCACTGTGGCTGCTAGGCCACCCGCATCCCTTCGGCGCCTGCCCGACCTGTGTCGACTGCGCCTCAAATAATACAAGTCTGCATCAGACTCTGAAGAGCCTGAGGGCAATGACCACAGCGGAGCCAAAGCCCCATGTGCTGGCCACTGGTGTTGAGTGGAAGAGGCAGGGGACTGGTGCTGCTATTATCTCATCGAGGATTGGTGCTGGCGATCTGGTGATGGGGACCAATGCCAGCGATTGGCTGCTGGGCTCCGGTACCGCTTGTCAGTGCCGCTCCTGCAAAGGTGTTGTGGACCAGTGCTGATCCGTCCTTGGTGCCAGGGAGATAGATCACCGTGTCCCTGATGCCAGGCATGTTCCTGCTGAACTCAGTGCTGGGGAATGATGTTATGGTGACTGGGATCAGAAACGATGCTGGGCATGGTGCCAGTCCAGTCACTGGGAGCATCATATCGTGGCGGGCTTGCCTCTGGATGGTACTGGTCTCAACAGTACCGGAGGCTTGTCCCTAGTAACTGGGGGCTGAACTGCAGTCATCTCTATGAGATCTTTTGCAGCTTCAAAAGTGTCTGGGGTGGAGGGAGGCTCCAACACCTCCACCTGACACTGCCCTGCCGGAGAGTTGCTGTGTGCCAGACTCGACGGTGCCTTCTGGGGTGCTGGAATCAATGGCACCAACTCTCGCTGTCTGGGAGCTGGGTCCTTCCTCAGGGGCAGTGAAGTGTCCCCTGGCAGTCCCACAGCTCTCTGAGGAGAGCACCCTCTCTCAGTCTTCTTATGTCACTTACGGAGCACCAAGGAAGTAAAGCAGTGCCGGGCCGCTGCTCCCCATTGTGGTGACGGGGATTGCCAGTGCCAAGGGTCTCTCATACTAGACTCCTTCCTCGGCCCTGAGTCGCAAACCGATGCTGGAGCACTCCGACCAAAGCGCTTGGGCCTGAGCCTTGGCTGTCTAAAGCCGCTGGACGAAGTGCAGATTCCATGAGCAGCTGCTTCAAATGGAAATCCCACTCCTTTTTCTTCCTAGGTTTAAAAGCCCTGCAGATTTTGCAGTGCTCGGTCTGATGTGCCTCCCCCAGACACCTCAGGCAAGAGTCGTGGAGGTCACTATTTGGCATGGGCTTGTGGCATGCACTGCAAGACTTAAAGCCTTGGGCTCACAGCATGCCCCGGAGCCCAAGATGGGGTAAGGGGATAGGGAAAGATCCCGCTCACAAACACCTATACTAACAACTACACAACAAGAAAACAAGAAGAAGAACTAGACTAGGTAACTATGCTCGGGGAGCACTTGCAAAGCAAGCAAGTCACAGTTCCAACGACCACCATGGATGGTAAGAAGGAACTGAAGGGGGGTCAGGTCAGCAAGGTCATATATTGAGCACCAGGAAAGCACCACTCCAGGTGGCTCCCCAGCCGACCCAACGGGAGCTGCTAAGGGAAAAAGTTTCCAACAACCGTGCACGTACACCTGATTGGAATAGACTTGAACAAGCACTTGAAGAAGAATATTTTATTAAAATGAAAGCCAACATTCCAGAGCACATTTGTGCAGCATTGAGTGAATTCTATGACAAATTCTGCAGAACTGTAGAATACTCACCATTCTGCATAAAAGCTTTTGCAGCCAAGTGGCCACAGATGGGCTTGGCCTGGGGAAGAGGTCAGTGTGGTCTGCCTTTGTGTAGGTCCAATGGGAAGGAGTCATTTTATAAGTAATATAAATAAGTACAGGTATATGATGCAAATGGTGGACTGTAGAGTATGGCTTATAGCCTAACTGCTACCCACTGGTGGAGCTCCCTGCTATCAGGAGATGTGAGGCAGCGTCTATGTCTGACAAGAGGAGGACAATGTAGAGGGGCTCCTGATCAAGTATTAACTTAGTTGTTTGAACATGGGTTCTCTACACTGATTAACTGCACCTACATCTCAGTATACCCTACTGCCACCCCCAACAGTTATCCTTACCTTAGTCCCCTTTACAGAAAAACAAGCCTCGTGTGGAGCCCTCCATGACAATGTGCGGTGATGAGAGATCGGTAATTGCGGTCGGTTTGAGTGCTCCTTGCAGATGTTGTCTTCAAGGTAAGCTACTGAATGGACAGCTGCAATTGGTCAAACACCACAGTGTGTTGGGAACTAGTATGGATAATAATACTGTGAATGGTACATACAAAGAGCCAGAGACTGTTCATGACTTTTTCAAATAACATGAGCCTCGATTCAGGTATGGTGTCACTGATCCCAAGTTTCTAGTAGTCCTAAAGGCATTTTTTCCCAGGATCTTACACAATTTTTCCTTTCCTTACACAATTTAGGGACATACTGGACAATATAATTTAAGGACAATCATTTTTAATAATGTTTGGGATTTTATCTCATTTCAAATCATTTAGGGTGCTGGTTATAGCCTATGTGTTGTTTATATTAACTGTTTAATTGGGGGGGTCTGATTAAACAATATAGCAATGTTGTGCAAATTATTAATATTTTTCTTTGATATCTAACTCTTCCACTTTATTTCTGATTGTGGAACAACTGCTTGTGTGAGGAGAATGCGCGCCTGTGGAGTGAAACAGAAATTTGGAGTAGTGACATCACATGGACGGCTTCCGTAGTTGTATGTTTTGCAATTAACAACACTGTTCTGTAACAAGCCATGGTGATGGATCCACCCTTCACAATTTCCTACAATGGCACAGTGGTCCTCCATCCATATCCTAAATTCCTGCCCCAGGTGGTGACTGACTGCCAGCTCAGCCAGTCAGTTATACTACCAGGAGTCTTTCCCAGGTCTCACATACACTCAGGCAAATTGAGACTCCACAGCAAGACACTAAAAGCACAGGTTTCAGAGTAGCAGCCATGTTAGTCTGTATTCGCAAAAAGAAAAGGAGTACTTGTGGCACCTTAGAGACTAACAAATTTATTTGAGCATAAGCTTTCGTGAGTACAGCTCACTTCATCGGATGCATTCCTTATGCTAATACTCAAATAAATTTGTTAGTCTCTAAGGTGCCACAAGTACTCCTTTTCTTTTTACTAAAAGCACAATCACTTTTTATTTAAACAGTACCAAATACTTCAGAAAGTCCCCATATCTTTTCATATCCATTAAAGAGAATACTAAGGGTCACCCTAGTTCTTCTCAATGATTTAAAAATAATGGAGCAGGTCCTCAAGGAATCAATTCTGAAGCACTTAGAGGAGAGGAAAGTGATCAGGAACAGTCGGCATGGATTCACCAAGGGCAAGTCGTGCCTGACGGATCTAGTTGCCTTCTATGATGAGATAACTGGCTTTATGGGTGAGGGGAAAGCAGTGGACGTGTTGTTCCTTGACTTTAGCAAAGCTTTTGACACAGTCTCCCACAGTATTCTTGCCAGCAAGTTAAAGAAGTATGGGCTGGATAAATGGACTATAAGGTGGATAGAAAGTTGGCTAAATTGTCGGGCTCAACGGGTAGTGATCAATGGCTCCATGTCTAGTTGGCAGCCAGTATCAAGTGGAGTGCCCCAAGGATCGGTCCTCGGGCCAGTTTTGTTCAATATCTTCATAAATGATCTGGAGGATGGTGTGGATTGCACCCTCAGCAAGTTTGCAGATGACACTAAACTGGGAGGAGAGGTAGATACGCTGGAGGGTAGGGATAGGATACAGAGGGCCCTAGACAAATTAGAGGATTGGGCCAAAAGAAATCTGATGAGGTTCAACAAGGACAAGTGCAGAGTCCTCCACTTAGGACGGAAGAATCCCATGCACCGCTACAGACTAGGGACCGAATGGCTCGGCAGCAGTTCTGCAGAAAAGGACCTAGGGGTTACAGTGGACGAGAAGCTGGGTAAGAGTCAACAGTGTGCGCTTGTTGCCAAGAAGGCCAATGGCATTTTGGGATGTATAAGTAGGGGCATTGCCAGCAGATCGAGGGACGTGATCGTTCCCCTCTATTTAACATGGTGAAGCCTCATGTGGAGTACTGTGTCCAGTTTTGGGCCCCACACTACAAGAAGGATGTGGAAAAATTGGAAAGAGTCCAGCAGAGGGCAACAAAAATTATTAGGGGACTGGAACACATGACTTACGAGGAGAGGCTGAGGGAACTGGGATTGTTTAGTCTGCGGAAGAGAAGAATGAGGGGGGATCTGATAGCTGCTTTCAGCTACCTGAAAGGTGGTTCCAAAGAGGATGGATCTAGACTGTTCTCAGTGGTAGCTGATGACAGAACAAGGAGTAATGGTCTCAAGTTACAGTGGGGGAGGTTTAGGTTGGATATTAGGAAAAACTTTTTCACTAGGAGGGTGGTGAAACACTGGAATGCGTTACCTAGGGAGGTGGTGGAATCTCCTTCCTTAGATTTTTTAAGGTCAGGCTTGACAAAGCCCTGGCTGGGATGATTTAGTGGGGGATTGGTCCTGCTTTGAGCAGGGGGTTGGACTAGATGACCTCCTGAGGTCCCTCCCAACCCTGATATTCTATGATTCAATGATTATCCAGATGAGTTAGGCTATGTATAGAAGCGACCAACAGGCTAGCAACTGTCCCTCTTCCTGCAAGGGTTAAAGCACACTTTACTATGCTGAAGGCAGCCACTTTGGCATGCCTTAAACTTGTCCCCATTATTGAAATCTGCAGCGCTGCAGCTTGGAGCTCTAGCTACACATTCACTAAACATTTAGCCTCCAGGGCTGATGCACAGTTTGGTAGCAGTATTTTGGCCACTATTTAATTAGGATTCCATTTCCCACCTTCCTCATTTCACAGTATGATTTATCAGATGATCCCAAGAACGGCAATGTTTAGCAGCTACTCCACTCAGGCAGAGGACGTCTGGTTAGAGGCTAGTAACCTCATTTTTTTCAAACCTTCTCTCCACGTATGCCACCCATTAATATTTTCACAAAATGTGTTTTGTTTCTTAAATAATGTATTAAAAATGTGAACCAAAATCAGTTAATTTACATGACTGGAGAGTTTCATCATTAGATTGGGCAGTGAAAGGAAATACTTCTGACTGATGGCCTGCGCTAGACTTTTGATTTCATTTTTGAAATCTCCCGAGGCCAATGAGACATGCCCCTTTTTAAGCAACGTAAAGGATGTGATTTTTTTTAATTTTGTTTTTGAACTATGAAGAATACATTGTCTTTAATTTCTTTGGCCTAGATTGTGATACGCTAATGCATGCTGATAGTACCTTACATTATAGCTAGCCCCAGTGAAATCAATGTGACTACTGGTGGAGTAAGACACTACTTAACCTGAGTAAGGGTGTTTAGCTGTTGTCCCCTTCCTTTGTTAAGAAAACTGGCACAGGAGGGGTTGTATCAGGGCTGTTGAGGGCCCCCTATGGGTCCCAGAAGGTCTGTCCTGCTAGTCACAGGCTTTTGCATTTGTCTATTTGTAGATGAGCATACATTCTCTCTCTCTCTACAGCACACCTATGAAGCTTCAGACAAATGTCAATAACTTACCATTTCAAATAATTAATCTTCACAATAATAGCCCTAGGAAATTAGTTACTGTTAGGACAATAGCACTGATGGCCTTTTTCAGGCCACTAGTCACTTGGTTGAAAGGGAGGTCTACGGTCTTATTTATTATTGTGACATCATCATGGTAATAATGATGTAATCAGCACATGCTTCCATAGTAACAAAACAGAACAGCTGTTGGCCAAGCAGTTTGATCTTTACAGACAAATATGTCATCGTCTATGTAATTTCTTTACCTTTAGAAGCAAAAAATAGGGTGACAAAGTCAGTAAGAGTACATGTACAGTCTTTTGCTATTGAGTTAAATTGTTAAGGTTTATGAAGCTGACTTAAGTTAACTAATCTTACTACCTTTTTCCTCACAGACAACTTAAAAAACAACAGGTGGGTCTTTGATGATCAAGACCCTCTTGAAGGATGGTAGAATATATTAATAGTGGTCTTCATCTAAGTAGGAAAGAACTGTCAGAAAAACTACCACAGTTAAGAGAAAACTGCATGAAATTGAATGACAGATTCAAGGTTTTTCTAAATATCAGACTTAAAATGCAAAGAACAACAAAGGTGGAGACGAAAAGAGATGCTAGTTTTGACAGTTGCTGGTACTTCAAGAAACTTTTCAAGAAGAAAACCCAACAGACCAGGTGGCGGAAGACTGTGAAATACAGACTGGCAGGCGAACAGGTCAAGGAAAAGAGAAACAGTGGGAAAAATGCCTCTTTTCTGGGACTGTTTAGAAGGTTGAGTACTTGGAGAAAACAGTATGAGGGAGAAAAAGATGAAGCTAAGGAACTGATTGCTTTGGATTTATTAGGCATACGTTGGAACACAGAGTAGAACTGAAAATGTGCATTATCTGATACTGAGTACATTCCTACGTATATTTTCTCTAATTTTCCTGCTGCATGAATAAAGGCTATTCATTTATTTCTTAGTAAAAGAAAATGTAAACCATTTTAGTGCAGAGTAATAGATTTACTTTTTAAACTTTGGTATCATAAGGTCATTATTGAGTTTTTAATGTTAAGTGTTTATTGCTTAACATTCCAAGTGTTAAAGCTTTTAAGGGTAAAATCTAACCTAAATAAGAATGTGTGTGCTTCCACATGTGAGGAAATTTTTTTGCAAGTTTGTCTGTCTTTGTCTACACTGAGCAGTTCAGGAAAATCCCCCATCAGTAACAGTATCAGTTAGTACCAGTGAATCTCCCTCCCAGTATATAACAGGCAATAGTTGTGAATCCGACGCTGGTGCTCTGAAACCTTATTATGCAGCCAGACTACATGATGAACCTCAAGTGGTTTGGCTCTGTTAAAATTTTAGAGTTGATTTGCTTATCTGAAGATCAGCTGCATTGAGCTGGACCTATTTGGGCCAGGAAGGTAAGCTAGAAATGTCATAAAACTCAATCTTTCTTGCAAGATTTTGACACTTCCATCCAGACTAGAAATACTGCAAGAATAGCTGCTGGCACAATCTTTCCATGGATAACATCA
Organism: Lepidochelys kempii; assembly: GCF_965140285.1. Lineage (NCBI taxonomy): Eukaryota > Metazoa > Chordata > Testudines > Cheloniidae > Lepidochelys > Lepidochelys kempii. The sequence goes on along the minus strand of NC_136382.1, from coordinate 141,842,379 downwards.
GTCCTAGTTCCTGCTGAAACTAGGAAATACACGAACATGAAATGAGGTAACTGAATGTTTCTGAAACAAAGCGTTCAGATTGCATTTCAGCCAAGGTTTGGGTCGTGCTTTATTGTAGAAACTGAATGGATTCACCATATTCTGCAGAGGCACCAGGTACCTTTGTAATTCAAATAGGGACAGCGTAAAGGCTACAATCCGCATGCCTGCCTCATAGAAAAATGCTCAGAACAGTCCTAAAGACTTTGAAGGCTTGTTGACCATCTGCCATTCAAGTCACATATTTGACTTTCAACAAACTTAATTGGCAATTACAGTCCCAGTGCAGCTGGCTAGATTATCCTCCAATCTTGAAGATATTTTTACACTCAAATTACATTTTCCAGGGGCAGGGCACTGTGAAGTTGATGTACAAAGTTGACTGCAAGCAGGCCTTTGAAATCAGGGAGGGAAGTTTGTAGTGTTTGGCAGTCATCACTTTTGCAGTGGCCAGGGCCTGGCACCTGGCACCAGCATCAAAGAGTTGAAGTCGTGAGTGGACAGAAAAGCATCACTGCTCTAAAATTTCAAAGGCAGCTCCTTTTACAGCTGTCCTTTGTATGGGGACCCATCTGGTAGGGAACTTCCTATAAGAAAAATAAATGGAAGCTTCCCTTTATCACTAATAGGTCGTGACTACTGAATTCAAAAATTGGGTAGTCTGGGTGACTAGTTGCTGGTGTTACAGCCACAAACATTGCTGTTAGGAAAGGACATGTAGTGGCAGTGTTGAAGCTGTATCTAATAGCTCTTATCAGCTTCAGCCATGCAGGCCGGGGCAACGACTTATATGGGCCTGTGGTGCCTGTGCGCCAGCAAATTCAGGGCCCGGGGGCCTGCCTCCACCAATGTTTGGGGCCGGGACTCTACCCTGGCCCCAATGCTGCCCCACGCGCCTCCCCTGGAGTGTCCCTGCCTGCACCCTGGGCAGTAGGCAGCTGCCCTGCTGCTCTGCGCTGCGCTCCTTCGCTGGCCACTGCTGGCTACAAAAGGGAGCGGCGCCGGTGGCAGGCTGAGGTGGCGGAGGGGAGGAGGCGCACATGCAATGGCGGCCCTCCCCTTCCCCAGCACCCACCACAGGGGAGGTGAGGGGCTTCCTAGACCTGAGAGGGGCCCAGCCCCTAGGAGCACTTACAGTGGTGGTCCTGGGTGAGTGTGCTGCCAGGGGGGGAGGGGAGAGAATATGGAGTCCTCCTGTCTGGCCCCAGCCCCAGGGCAGCCTGTCCGCACCCCAAACTTCTCATCCCCTGTTCTGCCCCACCCCAGAACCCTCACCCCCAGCCCGAGCCCTCACCCTAACCCTCTGTCCCAACCCTGAGCCCCCTCCTGCACCATGAAGCTGCCTACTGCCCAGGGTGCAGGCAGGGACACTCCAGGGGAGGCGCGTGGGGCAGCATTGGGGCCGGGGTAGAGTCCCGGCCCCAAACATTGGTGGAGGCAGGCCCCCGGGCCCTGAACCCCCAGCCCTCACCCCTGCACCCCAATCCTCTGCCCTAGCCAAGCCCTTCCCACACCCCAAACCCCTCAGCCCCAGCCCGAGCCCTCACCCCCCCACACCCCAACCCTCTGCCCCAGTCCTGAGCCCCCTCCCACACTCCGAGCCCCCTCCCACACTCCAAACCCCTTGGCCCCACCCCATTAATTTTGTTATGTGCACCAATATGGAGGTGATTTGTCACACATCACCTCCATATTGGTGCACATAACAAGATTCATTCTGCACATGAGTGGGAAAAATTAGAGGGAACACTGCTGTATACTGTATGAGCACCTGAAGGAAAAAAAACACAACTTAAATTCAGCAGTCAGTTTGAGGTATGATCATGTTTAGCACAATACTTGATTATTTTATACTCTTTAAAGTATATAACTGGTTGAAGAACATTGCAAAACAAGGGGCTACATTTTGTTTTAATTTTAGAAAGTATTTGCTTTTGAGGGTTATTGATCCAAGAGTGCTTGGTTTTTTCCATATTCAAAAGAGTATTAATAAAGTTGATATTCTTAGTTAAATAATTTTTTCTTACAATAGTGATATTGTGCAATATAGGGAAACTGTTAAATGTTTACCGTTTCCAGTCCATTTTTACATTATTAAAACAATATATATATATCAGCTTAAAAGGCGGGTGGGGGGGGGGAAGGAGGAGGAGTGGACTTGGACCCATTCTGGGCACCACCAAAAATTATACAAACCTGCAGCCCCTGATGCAGGCTATATGGCGGCCATCTTTGTTCCAGTGTGTCTCTTTTGACTTTTGACACTGAGGCTATATCTTCACTGCCCCCCAAAAGGTATTTTAGTGAGATGATAATACACATTACCTATCACTGCAAAATCCTTGTGGAGATAAGATACAGATAGCTTATACACCCTGCACACCCCATTACTATTCCCACTGCATCGGGGCATAGGCACCGACCCCTTTTGGTGCTCCTCTTACAGCTGTCTTTTGTATGGGGATGCAAAGAAGTTACCAAGTTACCAATTTCTCAAGATAGCAACAGCACTCAACCCAAGGTTTAAGAATCTGAAGTGCCTTCCAAAATCTGAGAGGGACGAGGTGTGGAGCATGCTTTCAGAAGTCTTAAAAGAGCAACACTCAGATGCAGAAAACTACAGAACCCGAACCACCAAAAAAGAAAGTCAACCTTCTGCTGGTGGCATCTGACTCAGATGATGAAAATGAATATGCATCGGTTCACTACGCTTTGGATCGTTATCGAGCAGATAACCCATCATCAGCATGGATGCATAACTTCTGGAATGGTGGTTGAAGCATGAAGGGACATTTGAATCTTTAGCGCATCTAGGATGTAAATATCTTGCAATGTTAGTTACAACAGTGCCATGTGAATGCCTGTTCTCATTTTCAGGTGACACTGTAAACAAGAAGCAGGCACCATTATCTCCTGCAAATGTAACCAAACTTGTTTGCCTGAGTGATTGGCTGAAGTAGAACTGAGTGGACTTTTAGGCTCTAAAGTTTTACATTGTTTTATTTTTGAATGCAGGGGGTTTTTTATACATAATTAGATATTTGTAAGTTCAACTTTCATGATACAATGATTGCACTACAGTACTTATATTAGGTGAATTGAAAATACTTTCTTTTGTTTTTTACAGTGCAAATATTTGTAATAAAAATAAATATAAAGTGAGCACTGTTCACTTTGTATTCTGTGTTGTAATTTAAATCAATATATTTGAAAATGTAGAAAACATCCAACAATATTTAAATAAATGGTATTCTATTATTGATTAATTGGGGGATTAATTTTTTTAATTGCTTGACAGCCCTAGAAGGTACACCCTGCCATGGGGTGTCAGGTCACGTGTGGTCAAAAGAAAAGGAAGAGGCTGTACTGCAGCCAGGTTAGGTCCTATGCTGATGCCCTTATAAAATGTGGTAGTACAGCCTAGTGGCCAGAGTCAGTAGAGTGGCCCTTCCGCTCAGGGCAGCGTGGTCCAATGGCCAGAATCAATAAAGCAACCCTTACAGTCAAGGCAGTGGGTCCTAATGGCCAGAGTCAATAAGTCACACCGCTTTGTGGAATTGTGTGACTTATTGGCCCATTGAGGAAATGGGACACCACTCAGGGGTGTGTGGTGCCCAGGGTAGCGGGACTCGGGCCCTCCCCCGAGTCCCAGCCAAGGGCCCTGGCAGGGGTGGAGTTACTCACCACTGAGTCAGCGCTGATCCTCCCAAAACATGCTGACTGGTTCCCCGGTTCACCCACCAGAGCAAAGTCTAAGTCCCCTGGGCTGATTCCTACCCTGTCTTCACCAATGATGGTCCATGGTTCCCACTCGTCTCTGGGGTATAGCTCCGGACAGCGCAGCCTCCTCCCTGTGTTTCACAAGCAGCCTGAAATCCGTCTGGGGCTCTGCGTGCCTTGGCTTTGGAGTCAGGGCATGTAGCACCTCCCTGGAGACAGCCTGTAGTCTACATCCTCTCCCTTCAGCAGCCTTCTCAGACTGAGCTGGGTTGCTTCCTTTTATTTCTTGCCTCCAGACTGAGCATACCCAGCAGAGGTGAAGGGGCATGGCTTCCTCCGTCTGCAATGCACAGTTAAGCCTTGTGGGGCCAGTGCGGGGTAGGCACACCCCGTCACAAGCAGGGACCATCTTTTTGATCTGTGTTTGTACAACCCTAGTATTATGGGGTCCTGGTGCATGACTAGGGCTCCTAAGTGCTACAATAATACAAATAATACAAGCAACAGTCAGGAACAGCAGCTCATTTATTTCATTTTAATAAAAGGGGACAAATTTAGTCATGGTAGAGAATTACTAATTAAAGTGAAACACTTTTTTTTTTTTTTAAACTCTAGTCCCCCTATCCTCCAAGTCATCTACACACCTGCTTTATAAACTGGTTGGTCACACTGCATTCTAGAAAGAGCTTCACCCTGATGCCTGCATGACAGTTTCTCAAGTCTAAGCCTTTTCAGTCTTTGAATCTGAGTTCATGTGAAATTGACATGGGATAGCTGGGTCATAACATGACAAACTAAAAGAATGATCTTAGGGCTGAAGCCCATCGCCCCCAATGGCCTTAAAATGGCAGAATAGTTTCTGAGACTCACAGGTAGATGACAACAGTTTCATGGTGGCAGCTGGTCCCTGTTGATAGACACCTCAGACCTTCCTAGTTCAGAATTGCATTGGTTTGGTTTAACAGGCAACAACACAGACTGATCATCTCCTCTCATGCTATCGCTACATCAGATTGAAAAATGTAGATAGTAATTCTTAAAGTGTAATAGTCTGCTTTTATTTTGGGGGCTTACAGGCCTATGCACCTGTGAATAAATTGAACAACTGTCTTGTCAAGCTTGAACGGAATAGAAGTATTGCAAATGTTAGGCCTCAAACTTCCGTATACTTCAAAATGCAAGCCTTGCAAAAATAAAGCTTGAGCTTGTGGTCAGGATGCGCTGCAACCAGATAACATTTTATGCTGACTCCTATGTACTTATCAAACCCACATTACTCACATTTAAGACCAAATTGGCTACAGAAAATAAATAGGCCTAAATTATACGAACAACTAACAATTGGATATAAAAATTAAATATGCATCAATTATACAACTAGGGCAGCCATATAAACAATGTGGCCCACCCTGATTGGTTGGTCTGTTCTAAACATGGCCGTCAGATCAGATAAAAAGGACAAAGGCACGGGACTGTGTGTGTGTCATCGGTATCCACACCCCCTGACCCAAAAGGACGTGCACTTCTCGACTGTCTGTACCTGGCCAGTGCGGAAATCGGCTGACTGAAGGGTAACGTATTTTCGGACGAATGCAGGGTAAGTAAGTCTGGTTGCTCGAGCCGAATTGATCATAGTTGTATTGATACTGTAGAATAAAACCAATAGTAGGTGGCTGATGCATAATAGCTTTGCATGTATTTGTGCTTGTCTTTCAAGTAGTCCTAGTGGATGCAGGTGATGCTGTCGTTCATTAGCTCCTTATACGTATATTTGTGTTTGTCTTTAAAATATTTTGTCACCAGGAATATAAAACTGGTGAATAAGAGCTTTACTTATGCTTGTCTTTGGGGCTTTTATTATGACCTGCCAGGACCAGCATATATAGAGTCGTTGTTCAGGAACTCGCAAATGGTCCACAATATTACATGTACTTGTGCTTGTCTTCAATATAATCTGCCATTTGCATTAATTCTTATTCAGTGTTGGTCTTTGGTTTTCCTTTTTTTGTTTTGTTTATGGCTGTTATTATAGTAAAAAATCATTAAAAACCTTCCTTGAGGAATAATTAGTAGTTCTTACTTATTTTATACGGCCACCACTTAACCTCATTACATCTGTGTTGGGTGGTGGAAAGTAGCAAACACCCCAGAATAAATTAGGGCCCCAAGGCGTGCCTCCTTCTTCCTTTATCTCCGCAGCACCCATCAGAGAGAGAGAGAGCAGCAGAACCAAAGGGCTCTGGAAACCCCTTTGATGTTCTATCTAGTGAAGGAGTAGTAGTTTGGGTTACATGTACCTTGAGACACATATATTAGAAATACCTACATAGACATGCTAATTCATGCACTGAAGGGGAGCTATGGTATGGCTGAATCACTGAATCACACAATCACTGAAAGGGAGGAAGCCATCACTGGTTTCTAAGCATTCCATTCAATGGACATGCTCGGAGTGAAACTGTTGTGAATGACTTCTGTTACGTAAGCAGCCAACTGGAGACATTCACAACACTATACCTTCCTGAGTGCTGAACAGAAAACTGCTTTGCATTGCTCTCTTATTTCCACTTTCAAAGGCAATCAAAATATGCCCTCATTCAATTTTTAAGTGTAAGCAGAGTCACAATGAGCTCTCTCCTGACATCTGGCGGTGAGCTGTGGAAAAGGACTTCAGTGGCTAATCTCATTTGGATGGGCACACCGACCCTGCCTAGTATGATGGGACTGCTTGCCCAAATGGTCACTTTGGCTGCTGTGGCATCCCCAGTCTCTTTGTAGGAGTAATAAAAAGTTGTTATCCTCATTATGTGAATCAAGGACAGTAGAACTGTACTTGGCATTTTATGACTAAGGGACTCACCCTCAACTAAGCATCACACACTGGGCAAGGGACATGGGTTCTCAAGCCCAGTGACTTGAGACAGGTTGGGGATAGGTTTGTGTACCTGGTAGTATAAGCCCCAAATGCTACCTTGAGCCTTCCTCTCTCTGCTGTGTAATAGAGCTAATTTAGATTCAAATAAGAGTCTTGTTATGTGCTGTAGAGCTGAAATCACTGTTACCTATATTTAAGCACTAAACCTACTCTGGGCTAGGGGTTCTGATACAAGAAGACTATCCAGGTGCACCAGCAGTGAGGCTCCCCTACTAACAGCTGAAATCACAGAGCTGTGTTGGAAGGGGGTGGGGGCTGAAGACCTATTGATGAGCAGCTAGGGGAGAGGTGTGGCCAGCTGGGTGGCTGGTAGAGAGGACTGGAGCAGAACCCCACAGAGAGGTGTGGCAATTGGCCATCAAGGGCCCAAGCAGCAGAGAGTGTAAGGTGCCTCCAGGCTGGGAAGTGAACTCTGCAGATGAACTTCTGAACTCTGGGGCTGCACTGCCCAAGGATAGCAACTGTGAGTTGGGTGACTTTTGGGTTGCTGGACTTAACACCCTGAAGGGAAAAGGACACTGCTCAACTTACTTGGGGGTACGTCTTTTGCTCATGGTTTGTGTTATGAATCCTGTTTGTGGTGTTTCCCCAATATAATGCCATATGGTTTCCCTCCTTTATTAAAAGGCTTTTGCTACACTCAGACTCTGTGCTTGCAAGAGGGGAAGTATTGCCTCTTAGGTGCCCAGGGGGTGGTATGTAATTGTCCCAGGTCACTGGGTGGGGGTTCAAGCCGGTTTTGCATTGCGTTATTGAAAAGGAACCCTTAGATACTGAACCTGGCCCTTGTTGCTGCCAACTCTGACAGGCAGAAGGGCTACATTACTCTTGCTGCTGTTCAATCCTGTTTTGTTGTAAGTTATGTAATATGCTGATTCTGGCTAGCCCAATCACAACAGATGGGATTTTTTCCTTCCTTAATCCAGAAGAACTACTCAGTTAGTAGAGTACAATTGTTTCCTATGAGGTCTGAAGGTAACTAATACATGAAGGTCACAGTGGAAGATGTCAGCACCTCAACATCAAAGTAGTTAAAACAAAGGTTGGTTAGAAGTTATTTTTAATGACCAGATTTGGAACAAGATATTGAATGAGAAATCTCAGACATAGGTCAGAAGGGACCATCATGATCATCTAGTCTGACCTCCTGCACATTGCAGTTAATGTGAACTCAGAACCAGGCACTGAAACACGCCAAAAGCTACTCTGTCATCCAGGGAAAGCAGCTGTTACAGTTTAATAAAGACAACCCTTTGATTTCACAGAGAATGAGAAGCCAATGGGCAGTTGTAGGTGATGCATATTCCTTGTAGAAGTGGTACCTACGACAAACTTCTGCCAAAACTGTGAGGAACAGCATATTGTATTTGCCTAGATTGATAGTGCGCCTTTTGTTTGGAGAACTTCAGTTTGTCCTCAAGAGCAATTCAATAGAAAGTTTGCTTGCTCACCACTTAGCAAGAAATAGATTAGGACAACATTGTGTAGGCACTTAAAGTGGCATTCCAGAAAACTAGGTAGCCCTCTGCTGTATTGGCTGGCAAAGCTTTTAGCATCTTGTTCTACTTCCCAGGCTGCCAAACAGAAAACTGCAAGAGTTTCTTAATCATTTAAGAATTAGAATAGGTTTGGCAAAAGAACTAGATGAAAGAATAGAGTATGAAACCCATACCACAAACCTCCCAGCTATTTATGCCTAGACCAAATGCTATTGGATCAAAGTTGGAAAGGGAACTGAGAAAGCCAGGAAAGGATGTTTTAAGAAACATATTGGGAGCAGTGGCATGTGTGGCAGAGAAATGGAGAAATAGTGGAGACATCAGATTTATAAGTAAGCGTTCAGAAAATAAAAACAATTGAATTGACATTGACCACATATTTACCAAAAAAAGCCAAAACAAAAAACAAAACAAAAAACCAGCTTAGTCTTTTCACTAGCTTGAAACGAATGTTGGTGTTGTAAGGATTTTTCTCTCTTGGGGGCCTATCTGACCAGAAGACTTCAAGGAGCCTTACAGTTTACCTTCTGCTGGGTCCCCCCTTAAGCCCATCTATCAGAGCTGAAACCAAATAAACCATCACACGCAAATGTAAAATTAACAACACTTTTATTTACTAAGGGAAAGGGAAGGAAGAAGAGGGGGATGGATTAAAACACTGGAGATTCGGAGTAAAACACATGCACACACACACACTCAGTAAAACAAAGGTGGTGTTCTACCTTTTTCCAGGTGCTGGCGATGTAGAGGCTGCAGACTCTGGATTGACGAGATCGACGGTGGACACCAGCGGTGGATCACAGATGTCACAGACAGGTAGGTAGACCTATCTTAGACCCGCGCCCCCCCCGTCCCACTTTGTGTCGTCTATGAGTGAAGGTCTGAGCTGAGTAACCGGACTGAGTCTGCGTGTGCAAGTCTGCTTCCCAAAATAAAATAACAAACCAATGCAAAACGTGTACTGAGTGGCTACTGCAGGCCAGCAACCACGGTGAAAGAATGTACCACACAACAACGAGAGAGAGCATTGGACACTTGAGCCTTCTAACTTCCAAGCTCCAGAGCCCACCAACGAACCCCCTTGGCTCCTCCCCTCATCTGCCTTTACGGGAGCCTGTTGCCTAGCAACAGATTCCCGCTCTTTCTGTTTCCTGCCTTTTCCTTGGCGCAGGGGAACAAGAACCTAACACAAAACGGAGGTTACCTTGTTCTTTTTCCAAATCAAGATGGCCTCTTAATACACAAACTTTAAACCCAACTTCTGTCACTAATTTGGGATGATTAAACAGGGTTTAAACTGAAACTAACAGGTGTTACCATAGAAACTTGATCTGTAGGGGTAAATGAACTGGTGAAGAAAGTGACAACTGCTCTTCCTATTAGGTACTTCCAACCAAAATAAAAACCATACCTTCTATACAAATAATATTGATAATTTTAAAGTTACACAGGAGGAGTGTGATGTTTTGTTTTAAGAATTGTGGCAACTGGTTACTATGCTTTTAAAGTCTGGAATTTTCTTTCTGGCCAAGTTAAAAAACTGTTTGGAAGCAGTTGCAGCTTACATCAGTTAGAAACTGAATGAAGGAGGGCTGGAAGCAGTTGGTAAGAGCCCATCCACTGTGTTAACTAGGCTTTAATTACACCTCCCTCTCCCCCCCTCCATTTTGTTTGTTTGTTTTGGATATTCTGATCCAATGAAGAGTCTGTGTAGTTTAAAAAATATAATTGGTTCATTGGATCCTGTAGACAAATGAGTCACACTACTTCCCCACCCCACCTCAGGTCACAATGGGCCCATGTCACAGGGTGTGCTCATTGGGAGCACAGCAGCTTTCGGTGCCGTGCTAGTTACTGCTGACTCATGGTCTTAGCTTGTGCTGGGACACAGGTAGATTTTATGCTGCTTCCAAAGGGAAATGCACTGCAGCAGAGACAGCTGGGTCCCAAGCTTCATAGCCCTGCAGAGCCACCAGCTGGCAATGGAGAGGGCACAGGCACTTTGGGGGGGGACAGAAGACAACAGAGAAATGGTCTCCAATTTTAACTAAGAAGCTTAGATTTGAGAACACCGAGCATATTCAGTGAGTGATTCAGAGGTCTATTTAATGTTCAGTCCTTAACATCAGCTCCTTTTATTTTACTGAAGTGAGGCAGCTTGTCCAATCTTATTTTTTGTCAGTTTGCTGCCTTCTGGTAGTGAATTTCCATTTTTTTCTGTTGAGGCAGCTGAGGCTAGGACTTTGAATGCTGTCTCTCTCCATCCCAAGACAAACACCTCTAGCTATCTAGGCATTTCTGCCACACCCATTGCTGTGGTTTCGAGGCAGCCATGACCGCTGCCCAGACCCAGAGAGTGAAAATGGGAAGTTCCTGGGAGAGTTCTTCCGAGAGAGCAGCGTGACACCAGCTCAGGCACACAGCCAGTGGCCACTCATGACAAGTATCTGATCCAGAAATCAGAGCCTATCCGCAGAGGAAAGCCTCCCCCAGCTCCCTGGTCTGCATCTCGCCATCTAGGAGGGATTGACTGGGAATGGCAGAACAACAGGACCCAGTGCCCCCAGCTCCCTGGATTCATAAGAATGACCCTACTGGGTCAGACCAAAGGTCCATCTAGCCCAGTATCCTGTCTTTCGACAGTGGCCAATACCAGGTTCCCCAGAGGGAATGAACAGAACAGGTAATCATCATGTGATCCATCCCGGCGCCGCTTCCCAGCTTCTGGCAAACAGAGGCTAGGGACACCATCCCTGCCCATCCTGCCTAATAGCCATTGGTGGAACTATCCTCCATGAACTTATCTAGTTCTTTTTTGAACCCTGTTATAGTCTTGGCTTTCACAACGTCCTCTGGCAAAAAGAGCTTCACAGGTTGACTGTGCGTTGTGTGAAGAAATACTTCCTTTTGTTTGTTTTAAACCTGCTGCCTATTAATTTCATTTGGTGACCCCTAGTTCTTGTGGCTGAGCGAGCAATGGGGGTCACTCCAGATGCAGCAGGAAAGCAGCAGATTCTACGCTAGAGCTCCATAGCTGTACACAGAATATTAGGAGCCATTTGAAAAGGGATAGATAATAAGACAATTGCCCTGTGCAGTAACTGAGGCTCTTCGAGATGGGGGCCCCTGAGGGTGCCCCAATTTAGGTGTGCCAGCGTCCTTGCACCTGGGATCGGAGATCTTCAGTAGCAGTGCTTGTTGGGCTGCACATGGGCTTCTCCCCATCTCATGCCATGAGCGGTGTCTATATAGTACTGTGTGGTCCAAACGCTCCCAGTTCCTTCTCTACCACAGAGTCAACGTTTGAATTCTGAAGCAGAGGGGAGAAGGGTAGGCAGTGGAGTACCCATAGGGGACACATCTCAAAGAATCTCAGTTACTGCACAGGGTGAGAAACCCTCTCTTCTTCTTCTAATAGTGTCCCTATGGGTGCACCCCTTTAGGGGCACTACTCTACAGTTACCTAGTTGGAAGGCTGTGGCTTTGGAGTTGTATTGATTAGTAAAGACAGGACAGTGTGTCCTAGTATGGTATCTGATGTTGAGTCGTGGATGATTGCGTAATGTTGTATGAATGTGTCTATTGATGCCAAGGTGGCCACTTTACAAATGTCCGCAATCGGCACGATATTTAGAAAGGCTATCAAAGTGGACAGCGATCAAGTGGAATGGATTTGAGTTCCTAGTGGCAGTCATACTTTATATTGTCAGTAGCAAAGGGGAATGCACTCAGATATCCATTTAGAAAGCCTTTGTTTTAATATGGCAGATCGTCTTTCAGCCATAGAGAGGAATAAACATGGTGACTGAACAATTTAGTTCTGTCAAGGGGGAAGGTCCATGCCATTCTCACGTCTAAGGTGCATCATGTGGCCACATGTTGATTTCCATATCAGGTTTGGGGAAGAAGGATGGAAGGTGGATGGGTTGGTTTAGGTGAAAGGATGATGGTACCTTGGATAAGAATTTCAGGTGGGGTCATAACATGACTTTATCCTGGCAGAAGATTCTGTATGGGGGGGAGGGTATGCTATGAGGGTACCTATTTTGCCTACCTGTTGGGCAGATGTGATGGCTACAAGAAAGACAGTCTTCATAGATAGGTGCATGTAGGAACAGGTTGCCATGAATTCAAATGGGGAGGCAGTGTAAAACTAGACTGAGATCCCAAGGTGGGGTATGCATCCGATGAAGTGAGCTGTAGCTCACGAAAGCTTATGCTCAAATAAATTTGTTAGTCTCTAAGGTGCCACAAGTACTCCTTTTCTTTTTTCAAGGTGGTGTAGGATATCATACCTCAGGGTACAAGTTTTGAAGGCCCTTAAGGAATTTTTTTTTTTGTCATTGGGTAGGTAAAAACCTAATGGTCGTCTTAGAATGGAATGCAGAAATGGTAGTCAGGTATACTCAAATGGAACTCAAGGAGTCCTGATTTCTTGAGTTCGAGGATGTAGTCCAGTATGAGTGGTAAAGGAGCGCTCTGCGATTAAACCTGTTTGGTGTTACACCAGGTCTGGAATCATTTCCATTTGTGCAGGTAAGTATGGCATGTGGTTGAGTGTCTGCTATTTAAAAGGATTTCTTTTACCTCATCTTAACAGGTCATCCCAGGAGCCTGGAACGTTGAAGGAACCAGGCCTTCCAATGGAGAATACAACCTGCATTCTGAGAGAGGAGGTGTAGATTTGGCTGTAGAGTTATTGGAGGATAAACCGCCATGCGCAAGAGGTAAGGATACCATATTTGTCGTGGCCATGTTAGGGCTATTAGAATGACTCTGGCTCATTCTACTTGTATCCTGTGAAGCACCTTGAATAGTAGGGGAAAAGGTGGAAAGGCATAGAGGAGATGTGCATTCCATGTGATAAGAAAGGTGTCGCCTGGGGATTGATGACCCAGATCTGCTCTGGAGAAAAAAATCATGGACTTTTGGTGTTCTTGGTGTGGTGAATAGATCTATGGTTGGGATTCTGCAGTGACTGAATATTGTCTGTAGGATTGCCTTGTCTATCTCTCACTTGTGTTCTTGTGAGAACTTCCTGCTCAGTGAGTCTGCTGTGGCATTCCGGTGACCGGTAGGTATGCAGAAGAGATAGTGATTCCATGTTAGACGCACCAGTTCCACAATTTTAGGGCTTTGATGCACAGGAATTGAGATCTTGCTCCCCCTTGTCTGTTGATAGAAAACATACAGGCAGTGTTGTCCGTCATTACTCATGTACTTGTTCCTGATTGGTAGAAAGTGGAGACATGCATTGTGGACTGCACATAATTCTAGAAGGCTGATGTACAACGTAGACTCTGATAGTGACCGCTTGCCCTGTATGCGTGGTTCTGTAGATGCGCTCCCCAAACGAGGAGGGAGGTGTCAGTCATCAGTCTTAAGGATGGTGGGGGTGGGGGGGTGAAGGAAGGGAACTCACCTGCAGACATTCTGGGGTTTTGTCCACCAGTGTAATGAGTCCTTGATCTTGAGCGGTACAGAGAGAGATTTACTCAGGCTGTGTCTGTGTGGCAGGTAAACTGTTTGAAGCCATCCTTGGAGGCAGCACATATGGCACCTGGTGTGTTTTACAATGAATGTGGTTGATGCCGTTTTACCAAGCAATTGCAGGCAAGCTCTGGAGGAGATCTGTGGGCTGGTTCTCACGTTGGAAATTAGGCTATCATGACAAATCTGTAGGTTGGTAAGAAAGCTTTGGTTTCTACTGTGTCCAACTGTGCCCCAATAAATTCCAGTAGTTGTACCAGTGTCAGTATTGATTTGTGTATGTCTAGTTCTAGGCCCAGTCTCAAGAAAATATTCATTGTCCTTATCGCTTCGAGCATGTCACCTTGCGATGGGGCCTTTATGAGGCAGTCGTCTAGATATGGGAATATCATCACCCCTTGTTTGCGGAGAGGTGCTGCCATCACTGGTAGGACCTTGGATAAAATTCTGGTGTCTGTGGAAAGGCCAAAAGGGTATTGCCCTGTATTAATAATGGTCTGTCCCCAGGACAAATCTGAGAAATCTCCTGTGTGACGGGTGTATGGAGATGTGGAAGTATGTATCTTGGAGGTCGTGGGCCGAGACTCAGTCCCTTTGTTCTAGTGCTAGGATTATTGTTGTAACATGACCATGTTGAACCATTGCAGTTTGACAGACCATTGAGGTTCCTCAAATCGAGGCTAAGTCTTCCATCTGCCATTTTTCTTTTGGATTATGAAGTATTTGAAGTAAAAGCCTTTCCCTCTGTGTTGGAACAGCACTGGTTCTATGGCACCCAGTTGAAAAAGGTAGCTTATCTCTTCTCCTAGAAGATGCTCATAAAAAGGGTCCCTGAAGAGGCATGGGGAGGTGGTTGTGGGGGCAGAAGGGAGAGGAACGGAATGGCGTACCCCTTGTTTATAAATTTCCAACACCCACTTGTGAGAGGTGATTGTTCACCACATTGGGTAGAATGGGGTCAAATGGTTGCCAAACTGATGGATTTTATTGATGGTTGCAGCATCTGGTCTAGGGGGAGACATCTCAGGGCCTCGCCCAAATTTTCAAAACAGTTATTTCAAGATAGATGGATGAGTTATAGCCGACTGCATTGATGTCTGCCTGTGTTTAGGAGGGGGTCTCTGATGTCTGCGTTGTGGATCATAGTGCTGTTGGGGACTGAAAGATGGAGGTTGAGATCTCGGGACAGGTTGGTATCTACCTTGTCATCTCTTTGGCGCCGGTGTATTTAAAGGCCAAGTGAGCGTAGCGTTGCTCTTCAATCCTTCAGTGAATGAAAGGATTCATCACTACGCTTGGCAAGGAGTTTGGGGCCTTAAAACAGGTGATCCTCCACAGTAGTCTGTAATTTTCTGGGTAATCCTGATAGGGGTAGCCACAAAGCCCATCTCATGACCACAGATATTGCTATGGATTGGGCCGCTGTGTCAACAGCATCCAGGGAGGTCTGCAGCGCAGTACATGCCAGTAGTTGACCTTCAGGCACTAGTGCCTGGACTTGTTCTTGTTTGTCCTCTGGGATATGCTGAATAAACTAAGTGAATTTGGAATAGTTTTTATGGTTATATTTTGATAGGAGCACAAGCACCTCAGAGTTAGCAATCCTGAATTGGTGGTACTCATTGGTGGATGAGTAAGCCTTGCAACCAAAGAGGTTTAGCCTCTTCCATTCTTTGTCATATGGGGTCATATGGGAATGTTCTCTTCTCTTCTCATTCACTGCATTGACTACAAGGGAATTTGGAGTATGGTGGGAGAATAAGAATTCCCTTCACATGGACATAGTATTTCTTGTCCACACTGTTGCTGGTAAGTGGTAGAGATGCCAGGTTCTGCTAGACCACTGTGGCTGAGTCCAATAAGGCTTCATTGATCAAGAGTGCAATTTTTACCAGTGAGGAGGTCTGTAATAACTTATATGGCTGCTTTCAAACTTCCTCTAGTGGAATCTGTAGAGTCCGCTATTCTGCAAAAGAGTCCTTGAAATTGCCTAAAATCATCCACAGCTCTGGGAGATGGTGGTATGATTGCTTCTTCTGGGGAGAATGAGAAGATGTTAGCTGGAGGTATGATTTCTTCCTCCAGTTCTTCCTTGTGTTCCTTGAAAGGTTCTACCTCTGGTTCAGGAGGCCTAGAGACTGATGAGGATGGAGACTGTCTTTTGGTCCCTCTGATAAGTGGGTAGTTGAGGAAAGTGTCATCTATACGCCACCCAAAGGTCCCAAGATGGCTAGTGTGGGGGGAATAGGATTATGAGGTGGCATCCAGGATGCCTTTACTAAGGACTTGGTTCTGTTCTAGTGTTTTGGTATCGAGGATGCATATACGGGTTACATTACACTGTCCTGAGATATAATGGGGTGTGTGGGGTGCAACTGAGTAGTTCTCCTTCTCCTCACTGGAGAAGGGAGAGGGCAGGTCCAGGTGGTGAGGAAGAGTGTAGTAGTATTTCCATCTCCGGGGAAGAGACGTGAATTGCTGGTAGTTCAGTATGGGAGGAGCAGTAACTCCAGGATTTCAGAAATGACCAGATCTCTCAGGAATCTGAACTCTTGTGGTACCGGCATGATCATCATTGGTACCATATGGTGTGAGTGCACTGATGCTGTAGAAGGTCTAGATATCGGTGCAGATGTTGTTGGTGCCGAGCTCAGAGTGCAGTCTGTCAAGTAGCCAATAGGTGCCAATTGCCGGTGCTAAGGCACTTGGACCCTAGCTGAGGTAGCTGGTACCGACTTTGAGATTTTTGCTCTGTCTTTGTCAGTATCATGCGATGGTAATCTTTATGTGGTCCCACCCTAGGGCTTTTAGACCTATCGATAACACCGATACTGGAAGTACCCAGGCAGTCAAAGAAGCCAGGTCTCATTCCAGAAGATGTGTAGATCACAGCCTATGCTGGGGGATCCTTTTTGGGGGTCGGGGGGGGGAAGGTGGCTCCTTGGTGGGTGTTTCTTGTCATCCTGAGCGACTACAGATTTTCTCTTTGCAGCACATGGAGAGTGTGGGGCAGCAGATGATGGTGCTGACGGAGATCACTGTGCAAGAAAGATATTGGGGCCAGGGTCTGAGTCTGGCCGCAATGAGCTTTCCATCCTAATCAATTTTAGTTTCAGTTCATGGACCTTTCGGGCTTGCATTTGCAATTTGAGGCAGTGGGTGCACTTCTGTGGTACGTGCCCCTTGCCCAGACAACAAATGCACCAGGAGTGTCCATCACTGACGGGGATGGCCTCACGGCAAGAGAGGCATCTCTTAAACCCAGGAGAGCCAGGCATAACCCCAAGCAGGGAGAACTTCCCTATAGGATCCCTAAGATCTATACTAAACTAGAGTTAACGGAGAGGAAAGAAGGGAAAGAAAAGGTTTAGTTTGCTTTTTTTCTTTCAAGAAAATAAGGGGAGGAAATGACAACTATCTACTTTGAACAGAAACTTAACACTAAAGGCACTCACAATGCTTGTGAAGGGCTCTGCTAGGGATTCCATCCCAGACCAAGGGCGATTGAGAAGCAATTGAGTGTGGTTGGACCGCCCAGCACTATATAGTCACTCACAGGACGAGATGGACAGGAGCTCATGTGCAGCCTAACAGGCATTGCTACTGAAGATCTCCAATCCCAGGCACAGGGATGCTGGCACACCTAAAGCAGAGCATCCATAGGGACACTACTAGAAGATCTCATAATGCCACTATATAAATCCATGGTATGGCCACACCTTGAATACTA
Source organism: Lepidochelys kempii (assembly GCF_965140285.1). Taxonomy (NCBI): domain Eukaryota; kingdom Metazoa; phylum Chordata; order Testudines; family Cheloniidae; genus Lepidochelys; species Lepidochelys kempii. Next base: position 141,824,966 of record NC_136382.1, on the reverse strand, counting down.
TATGCAATTCTGGTAGTACCCAGAGGGGATAAAAATCAAATGATTTATTTTTATTTAAATCGGATTTTTTTGATAAAATGCCCTTTGAGGAAAATAAGACCTCAACCCTATTGTCCCTCTGCAAATTTGTGTACACAGAGTCAATCCCTTACCTCTCTCTAAAAGTGCAAAGTTTCAGAAAGTTCAATGAATAGAAGATTGTTGGGGGCGCAATAGATCTGGACAAGGAGGAGAAGTCTGGAGATAAATGTGAGAAGGGAGGGACAGGAAGTAGAAACAAAAGTGACACTGTTTGAGCAGCATACTCCATAAGTATTGAGGTCTTTGAGTGTAGCCTTCATTGATTTGAGATCTACCATACCACTCTCTCACTAGAAGGAAAAAGCTATAACAGCAGCAGGCTGTAAAAGAAACCCTGTTTGGGAATATTTTAATGATGTTCCTCTACCTGTGGGTAAGACAGGCATGTGTGCAAAATGCAAACAGTGCAACAAAGAAATGCAAGACCTGGTTGCCCGAATAAAACAACATCATGAGAAGTGTTCCTTCTCAGGAGGAAGCTGCATTGAAGATGATGAAAGGAACATGTCTGAACATGCAGGATCTTCAGGTTGGTAAACTTTTTTATTTCATACTTCTTTCTTAAGGACTGCCTGTCTTCCTTCTGGACTATTCTTGAATTCTCATGGTTGAGCAAAAAATATAGTTTCTCTATGGTACTATCATTTTAGATGCAGTTGTGATAAAAAAATAAATAGCTGAAATAGGCAGATCTTCCTTTTACAATTTCACCTTTAAAGTAGTACTGAGTGTCAGTGAATGTAATGAGTAATACTAAATGAGCAGTATGGTAATGGACTTATTTTGTTTAGCAGAATCCATCCTCAACATACAGTATTCTGAAGACTATCCACCCTCAAGTTCACCATAATTTTCTATAGTTTCAGAGTTCTCTGCTAATGATAGTAATTCAGTCACATCATGTATGTCACACAGCCACAGTATATCAGCTGTAGCTGTACCTATGGTGTATCTCCATCATCCAGAAACTACCATAGGTAAGTTTGTGGTAAGAACCAACAGATTACAAAAAGAGGTAATTGATGAAAAAATTGCCTAGTTTGTTTATGCAACAAATTCTCCTTTCCATATGAAAATAGAGAAATTGAGCAGTGTGCAAAAGGTCTAGAGGGTGAAATTGTTAAGCTGAGTCTTGATGGGTGGAGCAATATCCACAATGATCCTGTTGTGTGTGTGTGTGAGTGTGAGAGAGAGAGAGAGAGAGAACAGAAGAAGGGAATGTCTTCCTTACAGAAACGATACGTCAGGAAATGCGCACACACAGCAGAATACTTACAAGAAGTAGCAGTAAAAGCTATAACAAATGGTGAAAAAAATTCAAATGTCTAATACGCAGTTTGGTCACCGACAATGCTGAAAACGTATCCAAGATGAGAAGAAATGATTTAGAAGAGAGTCCCAAGCTAATAACATATGATTGCAGTGCTCATTTGATGCACCTCCTAGCCAAAGACTTCAGTGTTCCAGAAATAAAGGCTAATGTTACTAAAATTGCAAAATATTTCTGTTAACCACTTTGCAGCAGCTGCTCTGAAAAAAGTGGGATGAACCAAGCGAACTCTCCCACAAGCTGTTCGATGGAACTCAGTAGTGGACTGTTTTGAGCACTATATCAAGAACTGGCCTAATCTGATGAGTTTGTGAACAAAATCATGAAAAAAATAGATGTCACTGTCACAGCCAAAGTTCTCAACGTTGGGCTTAAGAGAAATGTTGAACACATGCTGAGTACCCTGAAGCCTATTTCCGTAGCCTTGAACAAAATGCAGGGAAATAGCTGTTTTATTGCTGACACGGTTGAAATTTGGAAGGAACTGACTGAGATCTTAAAAAGAGAAATATGCAATGACCGAGTTAAATTACAAGCATTAAAAAACCCGAAATGGTACAAGCACTATCTCCAGCTCATTTTCTTGCAAATATTCTCAATACTTGGTATCAGGGTCAAACCTTAACTGCTGAAAAAGAGGAGTTGGCTATGACATGGACATCCAGCAATCATTTCTCCATAATGCCAAGTATAATAAACTTCAGCACTAAGGGTGAACCATTCAAGAAATATATGTTTGCTGATGATGTTTTAAAGAAAGTCACACCACCGAACTGGTGAAAGTCACTTAAGCACTTGGATTCAAAGACTGTTGAAGTGATAATCTCACTTTTAAACAGCAGTAGCTACTTCTGCTGGCGTAGAAAGAATATTTTTCTTCCTTTGGACTAATTCATTCCAAATTGAGAAATCGTTTGGGACCTGGAAAAGCAGGAAAGCTTGTTTTTTCTTTTCCAGATTATGAAGAAACAGGAAAATGAAGGTGAAGATGACTGAGTTAGCTGCAGAAGCCAATATTTTAAGTTTCTCACGTGGACCTGCCTGACAGTCAATTTAATTTTTGTTTGTTTTTTTTAACAAAATATTTCATTTAACTATTTTAGTTAAAAACAATTAACAAAAATATACCTGATTTTAAAAAACTTGAATGTTTAACTAAATTCAAAAATTCATATGCTTATTTTGTTAAAATGTTTGCTGTTGAAGAAAAAAAATCCAGAATACCTAACGTTGTTTTAGTTAAATAAAAAAATGTAAATGTCTGTTTGGTGGTGTTCTCTTCTGAATACAGTATGGAAAGAAAATCCTGCAAATATTAGTGATTAACCTGCTGAATTAGAGATATTTATGAAGTCATTGGGAGGTGAACTATCTGCTTCAGTTACCTTTGGTAAATGAAAAAAACAAACAATCATTCATTTTCTGATAGAGCTGTAAAACTAATCTGAAAAGTTTTCAAAATAAATAATTATTAAAATGTATAGTGTGTACCTTCTAAAAATGAAGCCTACATCTGTCTCTGAGTTGTGAAGAATATGTATTAAGGTTATAAGAATGCACTTTTATGTAAAAAAATCTATGATTAAATAGTCTTCCTGACTAGTGATTTAAATCAAATCCACCCTGGTTGCACCATCTCAAAATATTATATATTTATTGGAATTGGAAAAGGTACAGAGAAGGCCAACAAAAAATTATTAGGGAAATGGAACAGCTTCCATCGGAGGAGAGATTAAAAAGACTGGGACTGTTCAGGTTAGAAAAGAGGCAACTAAGGAGTGAGGGAGGGGATGGGCTAGCAGTCTATAAAATCATGAATGGTGTGGAGAGATGTGAAGGGGTAAAGATCACTAACAAGAACCAGGGGTTAATTAGTAATTAATAAGCAGTAGGTTTAAAAACCAAACATAAGGAAGAGCTTCACACAATGCACAGTCAACCTGTGAAACTCATTACCAAGGGTTGCTGTGAAGGCTAAAAGAATAATCGGGTTAAAAAAATATTAGATAGCCATTGATGGACCTATCCTCCATGAACCTATTAGCCAAGATGGTCAGGGATGCAACCCCATGTTTGGGGTGGCTCTAAATCTGACTGCTGGAAGTTGCAACAGAATGGTGGGAAGGATCACTCTAAAACTGCCCTGTTCTGTTCATTCTTGCTGAAGCATCTGGAACTTGCCACTGCTGAAAGACAGGAAACTGGGATAGATGGACCATTGTTCTGACCAAGTATGGCCTGTATTACATTTATATACTGTGACAGACCCAGACCAGGGGGGTACAGAAGTCTGGTAGAAGGCAAATATACTCTCCACTGGATGAACAGTTTTCTGTTTCCCGAGTGACCAGAGCAGGGGCTGCCCTAGAGCAATCAGGAACCTGCTAGAACCAATTAAGACAGGCAAGGTAATTAAGACACCTGAAGCCAATTAAGAACTTACTAGAATCAATTATGGCAGGCAGGATAATCAGGACACCTGGTTTAAATCAGGACCCATCAGTTAGTGGAGGGCACACAAGGAGCAGGGAGTGAGAAGGTGTGCTGCTGGAGGACTGGGGAGTACAAGCGTGATCAGGCTTCAGGAGGAAGATCCTGTGGTGAGGATAAAGAAGGTGCTGGGGGGAGGCCATAGGGAAGTAGCCCAGGGAGTTGTAGCTGTCGCACAGCTGTTCCAGGAGATATTGTAGACAGCTGTGATCCACAAGGCCCTGGGCTGGAACCCAGTGTAGAGGGTGGGCCCCCGCAACTCCGTATCTGACACAGGAGCAGTTGACCTGGTCTGTGAGAAACACCAGAAGGGAAGGTCTAGCTTGGAAAGGGATCTGGCCTGTTCCTGAGACAACAGAGATCATTCTCAGTTTCCCCCATGCTGGCCAGTGATGAGGTTAGCTGAGTGAATGGCAGGTTTGAACCTCTAGCAGAAATGGCCAAACTGAGGGCTGCCGTGAACCTCTGAGGCGAGCAAATCCCCCAAAAAAGCAGAGGACCCACCAAGGCAGAGGAGGAACTTTGTCACATTACATCCCTTTTCAAAGTAGAGATCTTCACAAAACTCCACATATCAAGAGACAATGCCACATCCCAATACTAATAAACAGACCTTTAAAATGTGGAGCCACATACCAATTTCTGTTTCTCAGAAATGTAACTGCATTCTCCTCTCAGGCAATACATACAAAGATTTTGAACAGATTTCACATTTAACTACCACGACCTCTAAAGTTCCACCAGTTAAAACTTGTGGGACATCTTCATTTGGCTTTTATGACTTTAGTGCTGAAGGAATTATGTCTGCTGTACATTTAGATTGGGAACCTGTCACTGATCTATAGGATCAGTACAGCCCCAGCTTTGGAAGTCTATCAGAGGAATCCCTTCAGTGTGCCAGACTCCCTAAGGGTCTCACCTCTTCCTCCCCTGTAAGCCGTGCAGCTTCACTGCCTCCAAAGACTGGACCTCTGGGCTGTCAGCACTCCTATTTCACATGGTGAGCTCTGTTCAGAGTCCAGCTGAGAGAGACTTGTACACTCTCCAGGGTTTAATGCACTTCCCAAAGCAATTGCAGTGACACTCTGTTGTCAAAACAGTTGGGTTTATTAGTCAACTGGAACACAGCATAGGAAGTCCTTCAGTTAGCACAGACTAGCGGCCCCTAAACTGTGGTGCATGCCCCCCTAGGGGGGCACAGAGGAACATTCAGGGGGCACAGAAAAGCCTGGGCCAGCCCCCAGGGGAAGCAGGGGAGGGAGGATCACCCAGCCCCACTCTCCTCTGGTCCTGCCTTGGCTCCCAACCACTGGCCCTGACCCTCAGCTCCTTTCCCGGCTCCAGCCCATGGTCTGCCCCTAGCTGTGGCCCCACCCCTGGAACCATGGCCCTACTCCTGGGGGCATGCCGACAGGGGTAATGGGGTCACTACCATGAAAAGTTTGGGGACAGCTGGCGTAGACAACTGAAGGTTAAAGCATAGACCATTCTGGTTAGCCAAGCTGAGGTGAACCCCATTGTTCAAGCTGTCTTCTCTTGGTCTAGCCTCCTTGGTCACACTCCAGGTGAGAGCCCTGACTCCTTCCAACAGCCACATCTTATCCCCTCAATAGGCAAGATTGCATCATAGGACTCAAATATTACAGAAAATTCCCATTGTCACAGAACCATTACTCTGTCTATTGGCTTTATTGTGGTATTTGCTGTATTTTCTATCCTTGGAGGAAATCCTACAGATACTGCAGTAATATTACTGCGGCTTTTTAAAAAAATAAACCTGCCTACTCGTGGTTGCATAGAAGCAACATTGATACAGTGGGCACATTTAACTTCATTTCAGTTTGATACATTACAGCTTCAGAAGTTATTTCTATCTAGTGAGGAACACTGCCTGAACTGGTAATCGCTCCAACTGGAATGAACTTTAAATGCACCCCCTGTACTAAATCATAAGTAGTCTAGAATATCAGGGCCTGTATAACAAAAAAAAAAAAGTGGTGGTCCTTACCCATTGAGTAAAATATTCTTCTCCTGCAAGTTGTCAGAAAGTGATGAGCTAATATTGCAGTACTGATCAGACAAAATCTCGACCAAAAATATTTGGAAAATGTAAGAATACGATAAACAGTAATTTTTATAAAAGTATTTTTAATAAACTGAAGACTAAGTTTAACATGATAGACACCTTGACATGTCAAGAAGCTAACAAAAGTCAAATCTCTGAATAGTTTATACAAACACTATGAATTACAGTAAACTTGAATTCAAGTTTACAAAAATCTGTCTGTAAAGATTCAACAACTTGTAACCACCTTCCAAGAGTGAAATTTTTCACGTCTCACCTGTGATTAGAGTTGCGCTGCAAAGTTTAAAAGAAAACCAACTGCATTTTTATCAAATCATTCTGAAGTTATTGTTGTGCACTGACAGTACATTGGATATTTTTGGCTCACTGAAAAAATGGCATCTTAAACAAAAGTGACTTTCTGTAATTAAAGATACAGTATGTATCAAAAGTACTATCTTTCAGAAAATTAAAAAAACAGAAAGGAAACCGATTAGAACCCTGATGCAATGAATTATTTTTCTACCCGTTTTATGATGGAAAGACTCCAGGTGTCCAGCATTCTCGCAGCCTTTTGGAGTGTTCAATTCCTAGTACACAGTGTGATCACTAGTTGACTAAAAGTGTAATTCCCTGCTTGGCAGTAATGCTGGTGAAAGGTAACTTGCACTATTGCTAACAAATGAGAGCAACTGTTGGCAGGGTGTTTTTTTTAGGCATCAAGTGGAGACTGAGTTTAGAGTCCATGATCAGAGATAACAATACCATCACTTTAAGATGCAATACGGAATAGACATCAGGGTTCAGATGTCAATTTTTTTTCCAAAGGATGGAAAAAGTGAATGGATGGCTTGAAATAAAACAAAAACAGTCGAACACATGATGATATCTTCATCTGTACAACTACCAACAACATGAGCATATTTTTGTAACAAACTTTCCAACCAGTCTGCTTTATAAAAAATATTAAGTTTTACTCCAATAAAAACTGTGCTGTGTATCTGTACTTTGTTTTTTGCATTGTACATGCTGCAGTTGTCACTTTATGAAAGTAGAGAGATTTGTGGCAGTGCTGTGGGTATATCAGAAGCCTAAAAATCTGATGTTGGTACATAAAAATTAGGTAGCAATGAAAACCAGTTGTGTTTCTTTCAAACCCTAAGAAAAGCTACAATACATGCTAGATCGGGAAAAAACAAACAACCCATGGCCTCAACCCTGAGCTGAAAACAAGAACCTGCTTTGCCAAGAGATTACCACCTCAGCTCTAGATCTGAGGCAGAAACCACCAATTTCCTAGTGTCTTAAATGTCTGTAGTGCTTTATTTACTTCAATTATCCTTAATCAACTAGAAACCACCCTATTCACTTTCACTAGAGAAAGTAACACTGACCTCAATTCAGAATTAAACATGAAAAAAAATCAACGTGGAAAGTCAATTTATGTCTTCTGAAGTCTAAATAATCATACTCAGACTAGTCACTCAGGGAAATTGCTGTCAGAGTAGATTTGTCAGCTGCCACCACTTGTTACTTCCTGAGAGAGATAGTAAATATGTAACAAAACACTACTTTTAAATGAGATTATGGCACCTCATTTTCTCTAGAAGTAGCTGTGTGTGATTTCTATAGATTGTGTTCAGAACTGAACACATCAAATTTTTTACAAGCTATTTCATCTGGCCTCTCTTTTGATGGTATTAACACATAATTACCGCAAACAGGAACCCAATTCAAGTTTGCAAATTAGGCCCTATGGAAAAACAAACCAACTCTTGCTGAAGCCAGTAGCAGCAATTCCACTGCCTTCAACAGGAACTGGACTGGGTCCTCCTGGAAGTTATAAATAGAATGATGTAGCCTAATCTGCACTTTTGAAAGGTTAAGTGGCACTACTTGCTGAAGGTTTATATTTGTAACCTAAAGTATGGTTCTGTCCCAGCACCTGCAGATTCAGCTATTAACAAAAATAAAGTCAGCATTTTCATTTAGCTTATTGCAACAAGTCCTTACGCTAACATAACAGTTACATTTAGCAAATCTAGTGACACCCTGAAAAATTTATAAAAGTTTGTTTAATGCAGGTCTGTGTGAACTGATACGTTTATAAATGGTGTTCAGTTTTGGGTTTGGTTTTTTTGTAGTTTACTGAAAGTTCCTTAAGGCAACAAATCTAATAAAAAACAGTCACACTCCCATCTTTTGCTACTGTATTTCTATATATAGTGTAGAACCTCACTGATTTATACTAGTGACTGGGGGAACCACTGCAAGTTTCTAATTAACGTTCAAAATGCAGTAAGTGAACAATAAAAAGAATAAGGCATTCCATAACATATGCCGATCACTAATTATAATCCAGCTTTAATTATAATCCATGATGTACCAGCAAGAGTCTGTCATTTTCTAAAATAATTAAGTATTACATCTGCCAACTTGAGACGTGAGTAACACCACATGCAGATTAGTGGAGTTCTGCCATGTGTATACGTAGGTGTATGTAATCTTCAATGCATATGACAAAGTTAATGCCACAGATGGAGATAATGAATAAAATCAACTTCTCCTTATCGTGTGTGTATGGAAATATGAGTATCTAGCAGGGAATAATTCATATTTTGTTTTCATGAGTTAGGAATGGTTACAGAATTCAAATAAAGCAATCATGAGTAAGGGAAGTATGGCCATTCCCAACCCATCCATGTGTTATGTATTAGACTGTCCAATGTTACATGAAGCATACAAACCAATTCAAAGTACTAGCGTTCTTAATCCTATTGTTCCACATTTTAAATTAAATAAACCAGACAGTGTGACCTGATGTGTGACAGTTTGAACTTGTGATATTTAAAATGATTCTACATCTCTACTCAAACAGAATTTAAAATAAAGAGGAATATGGGGCACCTTTTAGAAATGTAATGACTATATGATTGAAATATGATGCTATGGATCAGATGTGTAAACACAACGCGGATTGTAGTTACACAAACTCTCCCCTCGTATGTGCAAAACTCCACACTTTAGTTAATGTGGAGGTCATACTTCTAGTAACAGTTTGTTACACACTAAGCCAATCTACCTTTTTATATCAATCACTCTAAATGTATGGTACCCTGTTCACATATACAGTACTTAACCATTTCTGCTATATTTATTTCTGGCAACTGTCAGAAGTGGAGGAAGTTTACCTTCCTAATTCATGAAGACACTGGACAAAATTTATCACTGGTGTGACTCCACTGCCCTTTTGAGTTACACCAGGAATGAACTGAGCTCAGAGTTTCTCTTCTTTCATGGTGGCAGGAGTCCACACAGGACTTGTAAACAGCAGTACACAATACTGTAAACAAATAATTTCAGTTGTTTTATACAAGATCTGTTATGTAAATTCAAGTTCATAGAACAGGTGAAAGTGAAAAAAAGAGTGGCTTCAAACAAATGTCTTCCCCTTTCTCCCAGTGATTCTTTTCACTACATATATAATCCTGAGCTGAAATAACTGGGTCTTGGAGGTGGAGAGAGCCATTTTTCATACAAAAGGAATGTTAAAGTCAGCTCTCTAATTTTGAGTAATGAAGTCAATTGCTGGAGATATTCAACTGAAGTGTTTAGAACTATGTGTTACTTTGGAGAGAGATTTATAGTTTGGTGTGGCGTCCAGTTCTAGATCCCGATGCAGAGTTTGACAGGGAAGCTGCTGCAGCATCCTCGGCTTCCTCCAGCTCCTCCTGTAGTTCCTGGCTGACACTAGATTGAAGAGCTGCAGGAGTAAGCCATTCCTTCGGTAGGCAGCTTTGGAGAAATGGTATACAAGAGCTGAAATAGGCGAGGCGATTCACCCAACGTGGAATCTCTTTCCCACATAGAATCTAAAAAGAAAGAGGGGATTAGGGTTTGCCTTATAGTTAGATCACTAACGGACTAAAGTAGATAGATTGTTGTATAGAAAAAATGAACTCCTTCAAGTCCCAACTACAGCATCCTAAAGGCTTACATCAAAAACATTAATGAGTCAGTCACACACACACACTAAAGCAAGGAAGTTGTTTTAGTAGGCAGATCAAGAACAACATTCCTGTGGATGGTGTAGACGCCCATGTCACTTCGAACAAGAGTAATGCTTCTCATTTAAGAGCTGAATCTGTCTAAACTGGCAAAAATACCCAATCATCTTTTCAGAAATCTCACACAAAAAGCACTGTAATGATAGAGTTTAGTGTAAGTTTTATATCTGTAGAGAATTCCTCAGAAGTAAGGTAGAAGATAAAGAAAAAGCTCACTATCGTATACATTTTTCTATAAAACTAAAAGAAATTAAAGCCACCAATTAATGTCACAAAAGAAAGCTCACAAGAGACAGAAAACGTCAAAGCTATATTTGTATACTTAAATTTAACTCTGCCCAGCTGCATATATTTATTATGATAGCTTTCAGTGACATGATCATACAGAGGACCATTGTCTCATTCAGTGAGTAAGCTAAATGCTGCCCAGTAAATGATTCATATGTGCAAAGTTTATCAAAACAGAAGACGAGAGCTGCACAGCACACAATTACTGTCAACAGATGTTATTTTCCTCATGAAGGTTCAGTAAAAATAAGCATTTTTAATATAAAGTTAACTATACTAAATTTTTATCCTCACTATATAATGGGAGGAGCTCTATCTCATTCACAATGTCCAATTCTGGTTTCACTTCCTCCAGTGAAAATCTGTAACAAGTTAATTTCTGTCAGGAGTTCTACCTTGATTTGCACTATTATAACTGAACAGTGTTTGTCTTAATTAAATCCTGCTTTTCATTACATACCTTTGTCTTATTCACTGCACACTGTATGGGGTGCAGCACAAGTTATGTGATCATATAATTAAAGACTACGGATGAAATCCTTGTCCCACTGAAGTCAATAGAAAAACACCTATTGACTTCAGAGAGGCCAGGATTGTACTCCATACATGCACAAGCAGACACAGTTAAGACTGCATATACACCAATAACTGACATTTGACTTCCCAGTTGCATTTTGAAACTGGAACAGTTTTACTGCAGATTTTATTAAGTTTCGTCTTTTAAAAAGTAATAAGTTCCACGAGGGTTTATATAGGAAATTATTCCTCTTTTGGAGCGCTTTGATTAGCAGTAAAATAATTAAGCATTGAAATGCAAGCCTCAGTAGAAGGTTGCACAGAAAACTAAGTGATGGAAACAAGTAATTTTGAGGTAAGATTCCATAAACAATGTAATTCTGATCCTTTATCTCTGTCCAGTGAAAATCAGGAGTATCTCCATTGAAGTAAGTGGATTTATACTCACATAACACCAGTTTAGGGTGAGGGGAGGATGAGGGGAGGATCTGGTTCATAGAGGATAAAAGTGGAGTTTCTGACCTATAAGTGGCTGAGGAGACAGCATTAGATTTAAGGTGATTTTGTGGAACTTCAAATATTTTGTTATTTCATTTCTAATATGAAACACACCAGCACATTTCTGATAAGCTTGATGTCTTTTCAAACGTAAGAGTTCCATGTTTGAGGATTTGCTGTTGCAATTCATTTAATTTAAAAGTCATCCATCCCATTTTCAGCAATGATCTCAAGACTCCTAAGCCATTTCAAACCTATACTTACAACCACTGTACTATGTATTGGACTTGGGAATGTAGTCTCTTTGGGGTAGTGACTGGGTCTTATTTTCATAATGAGATAAGCACATTGGTAGCATTCAAATGAAGTTAATTTACTGAGCTCTGTTGGCACTAAAGTCTTGGACATAAGCATAATCATTATGCCTGAAACAAGGGAGAGATTTACCTAAAAATGTTAGAAAAAGAAACTGGCAAATAAAGGTATACACAAGCTACACGACAGGTAGAAAATACTGATGCTGTCCAACCATTTAAAAATCAGTTTTGCGGAAAGGTACAAAGCCCATGTTTGTTTACCTCTGATAAAGCTGAAGAAAAATGATTACAGTTTTTGTGCATTAAGTGATAGGCATTTCCTTTAAATTCTTTTCCAAGCTCTTCTACAATTTTTTCTATGTCATCTTCCATGAAGTCAGTACTGCCTAGAACTACAGCTTCTCTAAAAACAAGAAGAGATAACAGGGTGACAATGCTTCCAAAACTTAAGACACAAGACAAACTACTGTTCTCCCACTGCTCCGTGGGTGAGGTGGTAGCGTACCCAAGTTGTCTGTGGTTACCCTTCTATTCTCCATTACGTTCTTCCTCCCATGCCCCACTCTTAATGTCCTCCATACAGACGGTCTCCCCTTCTCCAGTAGCAGTCCTCTCATTAAGCTAAGCAGAACTATAGTCTTTGAGACTCCACTCTTTTTGGAGTAGAATACAATTCCTGTTTCCCAGATCTTTTAAAAGGCAGCTAGCACACAGCAAGTGAGCAGTAGATGAGAGCCAGCTGCTGGAGGTAGTGCCAAGGAAACCTTGACAGTACTGTGGGAATAGAGACAAGAGGTGGGAAGCCTCTCAGTGTTTCAGATTCCAAGGCCAGAAAGGACCACTGATCATCTAGCCTGACCATAGAACTTCCCCAAAAGAAGTCCTAGAGCATCTCTTTTAGAAAAGCATTCAATCTTGATTTGAAAGTCAGTGCTGAAGAAACTACTACGACAGTTGGCTACACCTTATTCAAAGCAAAAGAATTATATGACATCTTATATTTACTACGCAAGTACAATATTTAACAATACATTTATATAATGGGTATTTTGAGAGGACTGAAGAATACTTTATCTTGAACAATAGGGGTACACAGGTAAGAGATTCTTTGCTTAAGATTTCAATGCCTCACAACTCCCCCCAGCTTCCTTTCATGACACCCTTGCAGAGAAATACTATCCACCCTGGGTGATCAGATTAGACCTCTGACAAAAACTCAGGAATTAATGCAATAAAGCAAAGTTTTAGTTGTTCCACTTTTTTAGTCAAAACAAAAACACCTTCCTTACTTAAATTTAAATGTTTCTCCTAGTTCAGCAGCATTTCCCGGAGAAATTTCAAATATTCCAGAAAAAGGATAAGGATGACCACCATAAGCAAATTCTGAAAGAGAAATTCAGAATTTAATACAGCCTGCACAAATAAATAATAATCAGATGTGTAGCCCAGATTACTGAATGACCAGTAAGTGAAGGTCAATTTCTTCATAAAGATCTTAAACTGAAAAAAATCAAACATCGTGCCTGCAAGAGAAATAAGTGCAGAGATCTACTAATGAATACTTAAGATTCCCAATTTTAACTAAGAGAAAGAATCAAAATTAAAGTATGTTCACATTAAATTTGCACAGTGTATTCTAGGACACTGGCATGTGTAATATTCACATCCTAATCTCACCAACACCTAAAAATATATTTAACTTCAAGCATGTGCATAAATATTTGGACAACTGGCACCTCAAATTATTTATGCCTTACTCTACAAGATACAAAGGAAATGTAATTTGGCAGTTAGCATTACTGTACCAAGCTTGGTGTTTGAATCTCTTGATTTACGGATTTAAATTCTTTACTTTATTACATTTAAAATTTCTTTTCTTTAACTAGAAGAAAAACAAGATAACAAAACCCAGATCTAAAGTCTGTGCTTCATATCTGCTAGCATAAACACAGAGTTAAAAAGGAAAATATTACATAGCACACTAAGTGAAACTCCATTATCTTTCACAAGGAACTTCCTTCTGTCTCTGCAGAATAAAGAAAATGCTATACAGTACACAACACAAAAGACTATGTTATGCTCTGAGGGAGACTAAACTGTAACCTCATGCTCTCGTCCTCTCCCCCAAACTCACAACACACCCTTATCTTATGGTTACCCGTGATCATATGACATTTTTAAATAAGAAGTGCTTTGTCTACAATAGATGAGAGTCCTGTTTAAAAAACCCCGTTTGTTAACACTTTTAAAAGTACAATCTATTGTCCTAGTCCGTTCATGGCCTATCACACTGGAGAATTTTTATCTTATTCAAGAAGGAAACACATGATAGGACTGTATTAACATTAATCACAATTAAGAGTTCTAAATCCAAATTAATACCACTATAATTAGTTGGCTCCTTATTTTTTAACAGCTGCACAGCTACACGGAAGCACGTGAGTGGATAGCCAGATGACTGGTGTTCAAGGTTTGTTGCAGGGAGAGAACAAAAATATGACAAACAACATATGGGAACCAGACAATACTTCTGCCTCATTGGTGGCATACATGAAAGATGGTTTTGGATACAAAGTGTTTACCTAGAATGAAGAGTAAATTTAAAGTTTCCTGAATGTACATACCTCTGCCGTATACCTCTATTCCTGAATGGAATACTCCAATTCCAAGGGAGGAGGTGTATTCATTCATCCAATACTGAAAAAACAAAAAAAGTTCAAATGAGTTTCCAGTACAAATAATTTATATTTGGGTACAAAATTGATCTGAATTATCTGTCCTGACTACCAAAGCACAAAAGCTGAACATTCAGTGAACCTATGTAATCATTCTTTGGAAAGTCAACTACAGAACACACTATTAAAATTTACAGCCCATGGATTTGACCAATTCCATTAAGTTCTACTTTAAAAAGGACATGTGTGAGCAATCAAAATTCCAAGATCTAAATAGTTTCTCTTGCCACTGTGTTGCACATAGATAAAAACCTCTCAGATGGAATGTGCTAGAAGCAGTTAGAGTTTTTATACAAACTGGCATGTATGAGCATGGTCATGATGTCATATTTCTTGTTAAGGAAAAGCATGAGCAAAAGTAGGATTGTGCTGATTTCTACAGTCAAGACAAACTGGTCTCAACTGTCATTTATACTGATATCTGCACTTTTTTTTTGCGCAGGGCAGGATAAAATTAACATAAACGGCACTTCTGGCCACAAATAAGCTGAAATGTGGCACTCACCAAAAGACACAGCAGTAAGCAGCCATATTTGTGTACAAGTAAATGTTTTTGAAATGGTCAACCCTGTAAAACTTGCTATGAGATCTGTGTCAAGCAGGTCCAACTATCAGTAGCAACGGAAGATTTTGCAAACACAGTTCAGTTAACATTTCTGGTGTCCAGGCCAGAACAGAATTCATCTCATTCTCTCATAGCTGTGCTCTACACGGGTAACAGGAATAAAAACTAAATGAAAAACTGTAGCAAAATAAAACCAATATGATCAAACAAACAGGCTGCTCTAGTGTTCAAGAGGGTGACTTTACAGTTTTTTTTGAGATACAACCGTAAGCTGCGGTTTAAATTGCAAGCATAACGAAAACCATCACACAGAATGACTTTCATCCATATTCTAGTATAAGGCAGTGGAAGACAAAAATAGAATCAGATTGCAAGGCTTCAATACCAGCCCCTGCAAAACAGGTAGGCAGCATGACCTCGTTATGGCTGCATCCTAGATACTTTCGGTCTGTCAAGCATCCTATCAATTGTGCAGACCTCACTTAGCACAGTTATAGTACCTTAAACTTTATAAATGTCGAGTGCTCTAACAACAATTATTGAGCAATCGTGATTACCTGCACAATTGTGAGTTTTACAAAAACTGCTCAAAGCACTTTGTAATTCAATTACCCTACCTCCCTCCAGTCTTATTGAAATTCTTATATCTCCATTAAAGACTTCCAGCAAGATAAAATTAGTTTTCTCCAGAAATAGTAATTATGCATAATTACTACTTATCTCTACCTGCCATTGAAAGCTTGGTCACATTTTCTGCCTGAACAAGATTCCTTTTAACTCCCATGAAGAAGAGTAAATGAGATGTGGGGGATTGCAAAGTACTGTAAAGCTGTTGGCAGCCTGTGTTAAATAACTTGTGTACAATCCTTTCGAAGTACCTAAAATATGGGGTGAAAAATGGTCAAAGACTGCTCAGAGTGTCCTTGTAAATTCTAGAATCTCAAAACAATCCAATAAATATAATTCCTCACCTCCATTATATGAGCCTGATTCATTTTCACATTCAGGGAAGTGTATTTTGTCACAGTAAAAAAGGAATATTGTATTCTAAAACACCAACGCTGATTTACATCAACTTAGCAGGGTTAATATTCAATATTTTTGTTCCAACAGCTCTATTAAGAATTCTTCTAGTAGATGCACATTAGCTGAAGTTGCCACTGGGATAAGGGAAAAATTCTAGACATTGCATCACAAAACAATACTATAGTTACATTGCTGTAGCTACTTTCTTCTTAGCTCCCATCAATACTAGAACTGTAGATTTAATCATTTAAATCTTAACTGGCAGAAAGAGACAGAATGTTACTTTGGACACAAACAATAAGCAAAAGACTCCCAAAAGTTTACATTTTCATTACAATTGCAGAAAAGGTTAAGATTACTCCGGAGGGCACACATTCTGTGCCAAAAAAAATTAAAATACTGTGTGCAGAATTTTAAAATTCTGCAGATTTGTCAAATAAATGTGGAGGGTCCAGCATAGCATTAGGGAGCCCAGGCCACTGGCTGCACAGAGGTGGGAGATCACTGTGCAGCTCCCACCTGGGACATGGGCTCAGTGGTGAGGCTGCACCCAACCCTGACACAGAACAAGGATAGGGACTACCCCAGAAACACCCCAGGGTCCTCCATGTCAGGTGTGGGCAGGCAGGCTCAGCAAGGTAGGATCCAAGTATGGAGAGGCTTAGTGTAGGGCAATTTGGGTGCAGGCAGCTCAGTGGGGGATCTGGGTATGAGGCGGAGGGCAGGAAGTAGGATGCACAGGGGCTTGCTGGGGGATTCTGGGTGCAACGGTAATGGGACTCTGCAGGGGGGTCCAGGTGAAGGTGGCTGGGGCTCAGTGTGGGGGGGAGGGGTCCAGATGCTGGAAGAGTGGGGCTCAGTGGGGTGGGGATCCTGGTGGCTCGTCAGGGTGGTCCAGGTGCTGGGGGAGTGGGGCTCACTGGGGGGAGGGGTTGTGAGAGGAAGGGGGGTGAGGCTCAGTGGGAGGGTCTGGATGCATGGTGGCTGTATGGATGGGGGAGCAGCTCCCTGTACAGGGATCCCTCCCCCTTCAGCTAAGGAGCGATGAGTGCAGGAAGCAGGGGGAAAGAGTTTGCAGAGTTTCCTGCAGCTGAGGGAGAAATCTGGGGGTGGGTCTGACCCAGCCGCAGATGCTGTGTAGACTCTTTCAGCTTAGAAAAGAAAAAACTGGTTTATGTGGAACTGAGAAAAAAAAAATCTAGATAAAAATTTTGGATAGGGCCATGACACCTTCTCCTTGGAGGACACAGTAAGCCCTGGTCTACATTAGGACTTTAGGTCGAATTTAGCAGCATTAAATCGATGTAAACCTGCACCCGTCCACACAATGAAGCCCTTTATTTCGACTTAAAGGGCTCTTAAAATCGATTTCCTTACTCCACCCCGACAAGTGGATTAGCGCTTAAATCGACGTTGCCGGCTCGAATTTGGGGTACTGTGGACACAATTCGATGGTATTGGCCTCCGGGAGCTATCCCAGAGTGCTCCATTCTGACCGCTCTGGACAGCACTCTCAACTCAGATGCACTGGCCAGGTAGACAGGAAAAGAACCGCAAACTTTTGAATCTCATTTCCTGTTTGGCCAGCGTGGCAAGCTGCAGGTGACCATGCAGAGCTCATCAGCACAGGTGACCATAATGGAGTCCCAGAATCGCAAAAGAGCTCCAGCATGGACCGAACGGGAGGTACGGGATCTGATCGCTGTTTGGGGAGAGGAATCCGTGCTATCAGAACTCCGTTCCAGTTTTCGAAATGCCAAAACCTTTGTCAAAATCTCTCAGGGCATGAAGGACAGAGGCCATAACAGGGACCCGAAGCAGTGCCGCGTGAAACTGAAGGAGCTGAGGCAAGCCTACCAGAAAACCAGAGAGGCGAACAGCCGCTCTGGGTCAGAGCCCCAAACATGCCGCTTCTATGATGAGCTGCATGCCATTTTAGGGGGTTCAGCCACCACTGCCCCAGCCGTGTTGTTTGACTCCTTCAATGGAGATGGAGGCAATACGGAAGCAGGTTTTGGGGACGAAGAAGATGAGGAGGAGGAGGAGGTTGTAGATAGCTCACAGCAAGCAAGCGGAGAAACCGGTTTTCCCGACAGCCAGGAACTGTTTCTCACCCTAGACCTGGAGCCAGTACCCCCCGAACCCACCCAAGGCTGCCTCCTGGACCCAGCAGGCGGAGAAGGGACCTCTGGTGAGTGTACCTTTTAAAATACTATACATGGTTTAAAAGCAAGCATGTGAAAGGATTACTTTGCCCTGGCATTTGCGGTTCTCCTAGATGTAGTCCTAAAGCCTTTGCAAAAGGTTTCTGGGGAGGGCAGCCTTATTGCGTCCTTCATGGTAGGACACTTTACCACTCCAGGCCAGTAACACGTACTCGGGAATCACTGTAGAACAAAGCATTGCAGTGTATGTTTGCTGGCATTCAAACAACATCCGTTCTTTATCTCTCTGTGTTATCCTCAGGAGAGTGAGATATAATTCATGGTCACCTGGTTGAAATAGAGTGCTTTTCTTCAGGGGACACTCAGAGGAGCCCATTCCTGCTGGGCTGTTTGCCTGTGGCTAAACAGAAATGTTCCCCGCTGTTAGCCACAGGGAGGGGGGAAGGTTGAGGGGGTAGTCACGCGGTGGGAGGAGGCAAAATGCGACCTTGTAACGAAAGCACATGTGCTATGTATGTAATGTTAACAGCAAGGTTTACCCTGAAAGAGTGTAGCCACTGTTTTATAAAATGTGTCTTTTTAAAAACCGCTGTCCCTTTTTTTTTCTCCACCAGCTGCATGTGTTTCAATGATCACAGGATCTTCTCCTTCCCAGAGGCTAGTGAAGCTTAGAAAGAAAAAAAAAAAACGCACTCGCGATGAAATGTTCTCCGAGCTCATGCTGTCCTCCCACACTGACAGAGCACAGACGAATGCGTGGAGGCAAATAATGTCAGAGTGCAGGAAAGCACAAAATGACCGGGAGGAGAGGTGGCGGGCTGAAGAGAGTAAGTGGCGGGCTGAAGAGAGGGCTGAAGCTCAAATGTGGCGGCAGCGTGATGAGAGGAGGCAGGATTCAATGCTGAGGCTGCTGCAGGACCAAACCAGTATGCTCCAGCGTATGGTTGAGCTGCAGCAAAGGCAGCTGGAGCACAGACTGCCACTGCAGCCCCTCTGTAACCAACTGCCCTCCTCCCCAAGTTCCATAGCCTCCACACCCAGACGCCCAAGAACGCGGTGGGGGGGCCTCCGGCCAACCAGCCACTCCACCACAGAGGATTGCCCAAAAAAAAAGAAGGCTGTCATTCAATAAATTTTAAAGTTGTAAACTTTTAAAGTGCTGTGCTTAAAGTGCTGTGTGGCATTTTCCTTCCCTCCTCCACCACCCCTCCTGGGCTACCTTGGTAGTCATCCCCCTATTTGTGTGATGAATGAATAAAGAATGCATGAATGTGAAGCAACAATGACTTTATTGCCTCTGCAAGCGGTGATTGAAGGGAGGAGGGGCGGGTGGTTAGCTTACAGGGAAGTACAGTGAACCAAGGGGCGGGGGGTTTCATCAAGGAGAAACAAACAGAACTTTCACCCCGTAGCCTGGCCAGTCATGAAACTGGTTTTCAAAGCTTCTCTGATGCGTACCGCGCCCTCCTGTGCTCTTCTAACCGCCCTGGTGTCTGGCTGCGCGTAACCAGCAGCCAGGCGATTTGCCTCAACCTCCCACCACGCCATAAACGTCTCCCCCTTACTCTCACAGATATTGTGGAGCACACAGCAAGCAGTAATAACAGTGGGAATATTGGTTTCGCTGAGGTCTAAGCGAGTCAGTAAACTGCACCAGCGCGCCTTTAAATGTCCAAATGCACATTCTACCACCATTCTGCACTTGCTCAGCCTGTAGTTGAACAGCTCCTGACTACCGTCCAGGCTGCCTGTGTACGGCTTCATGAGCCATGGCATTAAGGGGTAGGCTGGGTCCCCAAGGATAACTATAGGCATTTCAACATCCCCAACAGTTATTTTCTGGTCTGGGAATAAAGTCCCTTCCTGCAGCTTTTGAAACAGACCAGAGTTCCTGAAGATGAGAGCATCATGCACCTTTCCTGGCCATCCCACGTTGATGTTGGTGAAACGTCCCTTGTGATCCACCAGAGCTTGCAGCACTATCGAAAAGTACCCCTTGCGGTTTATGTACTCGCCGGCTTGGTGCTCTGGTGCCATTGCTTTCAGGTAGTTGAAAGCAGCTATCAAATCCCCCCTCATTATTTGTGGTGCCCAAATAATAAATATATATTATATGTAATATATGTATAATAAATATGTATTATATAGCCACCAAATAATAAATTATATGGTGGCTATATAATACCATATATTATATGGTGCCCAAATAATAAAACCCAATCAGGAGCCTTCATCCTTAGAGCATCAAACAATTTAGGGAAGGAATGATAGCTCAGTGGTTTGAGCATTGGCCTGTTAAATCCAAGGTTGTGAGTTCAATCCTTGAGGGAGCCATTTAGGGACCCGGGCAAAAATTGGTCCAGCTTGGAGCAGGGGGTTGGACAAGATGGATTTCTTGAGGTCCCTTCCAACCCTGATACTCAGTGATTCACAAGTGCACTTTAAACCAATACAGCAGCTAGTGTTAGGGAAAAGCCTATCCAAAATATTTGCCAGCTAGTTTTATTTAACTATGCCTGCTATTCCAATACAAAAGATTATAGGATAATGCAGAGATTCTCAAGCTGTGTGTGGTCTGTGGCAAGCTGGCTGGTGCTGGTTATTTCTAGCTGGAAACTGCCTTAAATCCAGATAAAACACACTCTGTTTTCTCATATTACTTATCCATGTCTCCTATTCTATATAGTTTCTCATACCATTTGATTCCATAGTATCCGAGTACCTTCCAATAAAGCATTAAGCAACTTAGCAATTGCTGTTGAGGTCAAATGGAAAATTACACAATTCCAAAAAGGGGAGAGTTGTCTCCACGGGCCTGCAAAGGGGATGGAAGTGGTTCATAAATCAATCTCTATTAAGTTGTGGTCACACCGTGAAACGGTTTAAGAACTCCTGATCTAAAGAAATAAATGGGTATGATACTGAAAGAGTATTATGCACTTCTGATCCTTCAGAAATAGCAAAAAAAAAAAAAACCAACCTCCCCCTACATATCCTGTGTATTATGACAGATTGAAAAGGAATGCTCAATTTAACTTTCAAAAACATCAAAGAAACAACTTAATGTCCCTACATTAGAAAAGACAGCTTTACAGGTGAATTTATTTATTCTTAGTACTTTGTTAAACTTTTAATGAATAGCAACTTAGTGAAGAACAGTAGCTCCATCATCATGCACAGTCTAAGAAAAATAAGGAAATATACAAAAGAATTTGAAAATAATGCTAAACTTTGGCACAAATAATCCAGGAAATTCAGAACTGGTGAGTCTACAGGAACCAGAACCAACTGCTCACCAATTCAGCATCCATCCCTTTTAAGAGAAAAGAAACCCCACAGAATAATAATCCTCTCTTTAAATAAAGAAATCAAAAGAGATGCAGGGCAAAAGGAGAAACCAGAGTCAGTCAGCTTCCGAGGTTTGTCACCCTAGAAGTTAGAACACTAAGTCTTATCTAGTCCAGTGATCCCAAACGCATACTTCAGAAGATGTGGCAACTGACTCTTTACCAGACCAGTCTTTATTTGAGAAAGACAGGCCTACTCTCCTGGGTCAAACAAACCAAGAACATCCAGTGTACTAAGAGCACCCCCAAATAAGTATAAGAGGGGTAGCTGCGTTAGTCTGTAGCCACAAAAACAATGAGGCACCTTAAAGACTAACAGATTTATTTGAGCATAAGCTTTTGTGGGTAAAAAGCCCACTTCTTCAGATGCTGTTGTTCGTTCAGATGTTCATTGTTTTCCCAAATATCAAGACTACTTTCTGTGAATCAGCAGCCACAAAACTGGTTTTCTCCTGGTTAGAGCCCTATATAAAGGAATTTAAATTTGATGCAAGCTTTCAAATAACTCAGCTTTCACTCTAAGGGCAGGTCTTCACTACCCGCCAGATCAGCGGGTAGCGAGCGATCTTTCGGGGATCGATTTATCGCGTCTCGTCTAGATGCGATAAATCGATCCCCAAACACGCTCCCCGTCAACTCCAGCTTGCAAGAGGCAGAAGCAAAGTCGACGAGGGAGCGGCAGTGGTCGACTCGCCGCCATCCTCACAGCCAGTTTAAGTCAACCTAAAATACGCCAAATTCAGCTACGCTAGTCGCGTAGCTGAAGTTGCATATCTTAGCTCGACCCCCACCCCTCCAGCATAGATCAGGGCTAAGGGCTTGTCTACACTACCTGCTGGATCGGCAGGCAGTGATCTATCCAGCAGGGGTTGATTCATCGCGTCTAGTATAGACGCGATGAATCAGCCACTGAGTGCTCTCCTGTCAACTCTGGTACTCCACCAGAAAGAGGAGTGCAAGCAGAAATCGATGGGAGAGCGTCAGCTGTCGACTTATCATGGTGTCTTCACTGCGGTAAGTAGATCTAAGTACACTGACTTCAGCTACACGAATAGCGTAGCTGAAGTTGTATATCTTCGATCGACCCCACGCGGTAGTATAGACAAGCCCTCAGAAAGCTTCCACTTCATGTGGAACTAGTCTGATGTTTTTAGTCAAGTGTTCTCTCTCACCCCATCCAGAAGTAAACTCATTAGAGCCTCATCATTTCATCACATTTCAAAGTCACATAATTATAATATGCATCCGATGAAGTGAGCCGTAGCTCACGAAAGCTTATGCTCAAATAAATTGGTTAGTCTCTAAGGTGCACAAGTACTCCTGTTCTTTTTATAATTATACCAGTACCGATTTGTTTGCTTTGCTCTGAAGTCATTCCTATTTTTCCAGTTTCCTTCTTTGATCATTTTTGTTTCTTCCCCCCACCTTCTTCATTTTAATCATTTCCCCTCGTTTGTTCTTTTGGTAAGTCAAGAGGAGTCTAAATCCCAAATTAATACTATGTTCTTCAATACAACACTAGAACGGCAAAGTTTTATGTCAGATAGGACCACAAGTCGCCCTTGTTACTGCCAACAGACGGTGTCCTCTCTCCCAAGGCTCCTACATTCAGCCAGCAGCGAAGCCTACCGCCCCCCGCCCGACTCTCTCCCACCTGTTGATGCCCCGGCGAGCCCCTCCTTCCTGGCACAGTTCACCCCGCCGAAGTGGCGCGCCGACCCCAGCTGCCCGCGTTTCACAGCGCCCTGCTAGCGGGGAAGCAACCTCCGCCCGGCCGGGCTGACGTGGGGGCCCGAGCGCAGAGCGGCGCTGCTCCGGCCCCGCGGCGCTCGCCGGAAGCCGAGTCCCGCGGAGGCGAGCAGCGAGATCCCGGGGCTGGGGGCGCCGCCCGGGGCGCGGCGCAGCCGGCCCGCACTCACCATGTCGTACACGTTGAGGATCACCAGCTGGCCCGCCATCCTCCCGCCGCCGCGCCCCGCGCTGGGGCCTGTCAGGCCGGCGGCCGCGGGGCGCCCGGAGCTGGGGCGGGCGGGACCCCCGGGGGGCGCCTCCTCCGCGTCCTGCCTGTTGCTGCAGGCACCATGGAGCCGCTGCCGCGGGGAGACGGGGCCTCGCCCCCGGGAGAGACGCTCGCCCCGCGGCAGGCAGAGGAAAGAAGCCGGGACTCGGGGCTGCGGCTGGGGCGGGGCTTGGCTACGGCACCGCCTCCCGCTGGAGCCCCACCCCGGCTCCTTAGGCAGGCAGGGGCAGGGCAGCGCCGGGATCCGCCCGCGCGCGGCCTGGCCGACCCTCCAATGGGGACAAAATGGAGCAGCCCGAGCCCGCCCCCGTCCTCCACGGAGTCTAGAGACCGACTCCCGGCATGCAGCGCGGCGGGGAGACTACAGCTCCCGGCACTCCACGCAGCGAGCGCGCAGGCGCGGGGGCCCCCGCGGGTTCGAACGTCGCCCCGGCCTCTGTTGGGGGGGGCGCAGCCCGAAACGCAAACGGCGTAGCTGTGAGAGCTGGGGAGTGAGCCCATAGGAACACCCGTTAGCAGGCTGCGACGCCTCTGGGGCAGGGTACCTGAGCTACAGTTAGCAGGGGCTGCTCGCCAACGTTTTATTTTAACTGAGGTGGGGGCAGTGCCAAATGCAGAGAGATACACACGTCATTCCTCCCCTGCTACATTCACAAAATAAAGTTTTCTGTGCATTCCTGAATCATAATCTCTGGGTAATCAGGAGAGCCCTGCAACCATGAGGAAGGGTGTGCAGTATTGGTGCCTTGCCCACATCCCAGTCACCTACAAACACACAAATACGTTGACATTTTGATTAACATTTGTTCTTTTAACTCCACTGCCGGAAAAATTGTCCAGTGTTTTGTGACTAAGCAAATTGTGGGAGAGATGAAATGTGGCACATCAAAAAGAGAACCACCCTCAAGCTTTTCAATTTTCAAATGTAGAGAGATTTGTCTTCAACTCACCTATGGAATATACCCACGGGGCATGTCTCCACATCAATATATGAGGCAGAAAGAATCCACTTGCTTTCCCTAGAGAATGGAGGGGAAGAGGCTAACCCAACACTTTCTGCATAATTTTCATAACTTTCATGATAAAAATAAAATTTAAGTTTTAATCCCTAGGGTTCTGCTGTTAACTTAAAAGTGAAATGAGTATAAATGGATGCAGCACTATCTTTCAAGGGTGCAAACAGCTTCAGGGCCTCTGTTGGAACTCATAGCTTTGCCAAGCAGGAGAATGCAATCAACAAAAATGGTTAATTGCACTGTTGTTATTCCAGTGAGCAGCTGTAAAACTCACATGATTGTTGACAATGTTATTGCTGCTTGGGAAAGCTAGGAACAAAAACCAGAGACAGGTACTGGAACTATTCAGAAGGAAGGAGGCTCTATAAGACAGAGACCGGGACAAGAATAGAGTAGCAAAAACCTTTTCTTCCCCATACACATACACTAACAGCAGATAGGTTGCAGGACAGTTAGAATAGCAGAGATCTTCCCTTCAGAGGTGGCTATGAGGTAAGGGAAGAGAATATATAAAGTCAGGAGGCTTTGTAGGACAGAACAGACAATGACCCTTTTCTCTTCCTGCAACTAATCCATGGTGTCAATTCAAATGTAATCAGACATCTATTTCCTCTTCCCTTAAGTTTTGAAAGATACAGTCCTCAACAGAGTCCAGGAACAGCACACTGGTGAGATGATAAAGAGCTTCCTCTTAGTTGGGAATAGAGGCAGCAGGGCTCTGCTGCTTCTCACCAGTGTCCTTCCTTGGCCCACTACCATTTCTGGTATGTTTAGAGGGAGAATGAAACGGGTACTCACATTTCCTCTGCCACCTGTAGCAACAAAAAACAGGTCCCATTTTCTCCCCTTCCAAGTGAAAGGACATCTCCTTTGTCTCTCCACAGTTGATTATTTCTATTCCATGCTTTTCTCCTCCCTCAA
This sequence comes from Lepidochelys kempii, assembly GCF_965140285.1. Classification (NCBI taxonomy): domain Eukaryota; kingdom Metazoa; phylum Chordata; order Testudines; family Cheloniidae; genus Lepidochelys; species Lepidochelys kempii. Next base: position 141,799,519 of record NC_136382.1, on the reverse strand, counting down.
CACATAGTGTCTACTTAGTGCTCCCTTCCAGGCTCAAACCTCTCATGCACATGACAACTGCTGAGCACTCCACTACAGGCTCTCCTGCCTGTCTCTGAGTCCATCTCAGTACTCGGCACACAGATACCAGCAGAAGCACAAGAGGAACAGCTGAGATAGATGGGAGAGAAGTTATTATCCTGACAACTTTGCACAGTGGCCTTTGGTCATAGGAGGCCAGGCCAGGATTGCTGCAGAAAACCTGTCAGGCTTCAGCTGTCAGTCCCCAGAACACGAACTGGGACTTTGAACAGCTGGGACAGGTTTGTCAAACCCAGGACAATTTGGGCTAGATCAGGACTATTAGCAGTTATAATATGTTTCGTGAAGGAACTGTAATCTTATGCACTGCATGTTCAGGATCAAGGCAGTTAGACACGACTTAACTCCTTTGGTTCACAAGTTGCAGTTTGTTGTAGTAAATGTTGCAGTAAATGAACTGGCAACTATCCAACACTTTTCAAAGTCGGGGGGCGGGTGGGAGTGATTAGGGGATGTTGAGGGTCACATGAACAGGCCTAGATGATAAACTACAAGGGCCAAAGCCAAAGGCTGAAAACTCAGGGGATACAGTTTCCCATCTCTATCCTATTAAGGTGCTGTCTTTCATTAACAGTGCATACTACCTGTAGGGATAGAAATACGAAGTGCTGCAGGGACTCTAAATGATTCACTTCCTTATTCCTTGCTGGTGATACTGTGTTCATCAGAGCCTCTGGCAGGAGAAAAGGAAAGTGAGATAAAAACATAGCTTCCAGCCAGCCTGTAATTGCAAGAAAGACATGGAGTATGTAAATAAAGCTGAAAATTAAAGCAAAAAGTGCCATTTATGTTGTTTAAAAAATGCATTTCCAGTAGTTCATAACAGGTATTATTACTGCACTGAGACCACACCTTGCTCTTCTACGTGCATTCTGCAATTCAGGCATCTGTTACTAAAAAGAATACAAGAAAAATCCTTCTAGTGAGCAATAAGACAGAACAAGTGTGATGCTGGATATCTGAGGCAAGGTTAGGCATGAATGCTGTAGGCTGAGTTACACAATTTTCTGAGCACCGGTAATATCCCTTAACACTCACTGTGTATTTATTACATTATTGCAGTGATCGGATTTTTTCAAAAAGTATTCTTGCATACAAAATTGTAGTTCTAGCCTCAATATTTAAAAACAATTAGGTAAACATAATGAAAAGTAAACATTTTTAAAAATGTGCAGGTGACGTCTTTCTTGCTCTGGACTCATTGCTCCTACCATATTTTTAAAAGCATATTTCTATTATTTTTCTAATATAGAATAAAAGTTATTATACAGGTTAATGCACACTGTGCTTCCTAGAAAAATAAAAGAGGGAAAGGTAACATGTTAATAAGAAAAGAGGAAAAAAGAAAAGTACTTACCTGTAATAATACTTCTCTAAAGATATCAGGCCTGATTTTCCACTCTAGTGCATTGGTTTTATACCAGTGTGACTCCACTGATTACAATGGAATTCCCTCAGTGTAAACCACTGTAACAGAGAAATAAGCCCACCAATTCTAACAGATCACACTGGGTCTGTGCCATCTGCTGGGACTCAGCAGGAACATCTTAGACTAATGAGTTTTCAGGACTGTTATTCTCAACTATAGTAAATTGTACATTTCACCCCGGCTGAATGTACTCTGCTGCAATCCACAAAGGTACTTACTCTCATAAGTCCCATTTTTGGGCACTACTGCGATTAAAAAAAATCCTGCTCAGCTGCTACCTAGCCTCACTCGGCACTTCAGTTTCTGCCTCTGGGTATGAATGCTGCTGCCTTCCTCTAGGCTTTCAGGTTCCTATCACCTGCTTGAGCATGAGCACTCCCCAACATTAGGTGTCTGGATGCCTATCTCCTGCCTAAACTCCAGAGTGATTCAAAAACTGGGAAAGATAGGCATTCCGCTGCCTAAATCATTTGCAGAGGTCCAATCTGCTAGGAATGGTCAGAAGCTGCCTACTGGATTGGGCCCTTCAGAATAGTTCACACAAAACAGCAGGAAGGCCCTCCCACATAACCTTTAGCCTAATGTATTCATCCAGGATGTGGGAGACACTCCCTCTGTCCCCAATTCAAATCCCACTCCTACTGAGGGGAAGACAAGATTTGACCACCTCTCAGGGGAGTACCCTAACCACTATGCTATAGAGCAGAGGTCTTCAATCTGTGGGGTGTGCCCCTAGGCGGGAGCATAGTAACATTCGTGGGGCTGCATGGCTGGTGCCTGGACCAGCCCCACAGGGGGCAGTGAGGAAGCACTGCCCAGCTCCGTTTCTGGCCCCAGCCCTGGCTGCCATCCCTGCACCCAGCTGCAGCTGCAGGCCTCAGCCCCTGGCTGAGGGTCTGCTCCCGCCCCTGCCTCCAGCTGTGGCTCCAGCCTCAGCCCCGTTATCCCTGTCCTCATCCCCTCCTCCCAGAGCTGCGGCCCGACTCCTGGCTCTTGGGGGCAAGGTAAAGTTTGGGGACCACTGCTATAGAGTCTTTCTAAATCTGTCACTGCCCCAGTTAATATTTAATTGAAGTAGAAAAACTTCAGTAGGACAGACGGAGGGAGACCCCTCAGCCCTGCATCAGTATATTCCATAGCCTAGTAGTTGGAGTACGTACTCACCTGCGAGGTGGTCAATCCCTGTTCAAATCCCTTCTAACCATATACTGAAGTAGTGAGAGTTGGAGTCCCACGACAACAAGAATTTGGAACTCCAGGCATGGAACTGCATAGGTAATAGTCAGCTCTGGACTGCACTGGAGACGTAAACAAACCAAAGGTTTGATTTGGTACTTTAGTTATAATCAAGGAAAAGCAGACTAGTCACCAAACATGGTGACCAAAGAAGTACTGGTAACTAGGTCAAAAAGAAAGGCTGGAGAAAAGAAACAGTTCTCTGCAGAGGAAACTAAAATGAATTATCCAAAAGGCAGTCATGTTATGAGGAAAGCTGTGTATTTTCTGGACTGCAGGAATGGTGATGAACTCTGCTTACACCAGCTCATTCTCATTCCTTTTAATCATGAGAAGGATTGGATTGGATTCAGCTAAATTTCAGAATAATCAGTCAGAGAACTCAATCAGAACTTCTATGGCTCCTTGTTTCAGAAATACTGAAGATCCTAGAATATATATAATCATATCTCTGAGCAGCATTTTGAGGAGGAATCTCTCTTACCTGTTTCATAATACTAAGAAATTAGAGCCATGTAGTAAGAAATACCTTCTACTAGCAGTACCTCCCAGGGCTATCAAGACCAAATCAACCAGGTCTGGAAACATAACTAGATCTGCAGTTTAATCTGTTAAAGATCTGAAGTCTACAGATGGAATGGAGTGGCACTGTTGGAAGCATGTATAGTCTAGGTGCAAACTATGCTCAATGAGATGTAACTAGCAAATTGTAGAATGCTAAAAAAAGTTCCCTTCAATCCTCTCATACTAGGTGTTATTATTCCTATTTTAGTAATAAGTAAACAGAGACAGAAAAATTAAGTGACTTGATGGCAGGGGAAGAGAGGAGCATTGTGAGCTTCTGAGTTAGGCAGGGTCTGCGAGTCAGAAGACGTCAGTTCTAAAGCTGGCTCTGGTACTAATTTGCTATGAGTCTTTAAGCAGGTCTCTAAGCATCAGTTTTCCCATCTCAAAAATGGAAATAGTGATATATATCTTCCACACAGGGTGTTGTGAAGTCTGCCTAAATAATGAATGTAAAGAGCTATGTAAGTGCAAAGTGTTATTAAAGCTAGTCACTGGCAGAGATAGAAAGAGAACTTGGGAGTTCTTGGCTACCACTCTGAATTCAATGCACAAACTACACCATACTATCTTAAGGACATACATAATCACTTTTATGTTTTCAGTAGGAATGGACTGCTTTCACTTCAGGTCAAAAATTCACAGCTGCAAATTTTCAAGCAAAATTGGCTTTATGATTTTTTATATGCCTCAATGCAAAACTTCTAATCTACTTAAATGTCAGAGGTGCCAAATGCTCATGAATTCTTTGAGCCAGTTTTGCATCGCTGTATTAGCCTTTATGATTTTCATGCACAGCAGAGTGTGGCTCTGTTATTTTTTATGAAAGAAAGTGATTGTAACTCAGTCCATAGGCTCAACCAATGAGCTATCTTTATTCATTAAATTGTGTGGATTTGTAATTGCACCAATCATCTTACACCAACTAAAACAACCAATGCATTAAAAATATAAGCTTTTTAAAATAACTAACTTTGACAACTAGAAAATTTTGACTAGCAGTGGAAATATGTCCTCCAATGGAGCTATGGAAATGGATTTAAATGTTTTTTATGGTTTGTAATTGCCACATCATGTCTTTCAACTAATTTGTGAGATTAACTATTAAAGTAGATGATAAACTCTTATGATAAACTTGGTCACTCTACATTTTTATTATATAAATTAACATTTTTATTAAGCACCAATAAAAATCATACGAGTAAAATTCCTTCAGGAATATAAAATCAATTGCAACTTTAAACAATGTAAATTCTATTTCAAATGCTCAAACGATACCTGTTAGGTTAGTAATAAAAACATTCAATTTGCTGTGTCTGAATGTATTAAGTTACAGTAGCTGATGTAACTTGATTCTCTTTTGAAGATTTACAAAATATACTAGTTATCTGAAGGAGCTGTGATGGGGTCTGTTGAACATCTGAGCTCACTAAAAGGTTACAAAATTTGTTTCAAGTTTGTAAACAGAAATCTAGTACATTTTGCATTCAGTTGCATGTACATTCAGATTCACATTCAGTAAATTACAACCAATAATATATTTGAATTGAAGGTGTGATCACAGAAGTTTTCAGATTTGAGTAACTGCTATTTGCCATAAAATTTATAATAGGCATTGAGAATTACAGCTGTCAGAATATTTTAGAAGTAGCATTATCTACTAAGTCTTTGAAACATACTTTTTATACAAGGCTCTGATCTATTCAAAGTATAAGTGATTATTAGAATCTGAGGGCCAGATCATCAGCTAGTATAAATTAGTGTAGCTACACTGAAGTCAATGGAGTTGCTCCAACATTCACCAGCTGACAATCTGGTCCTGACTGTCTTATGGACAAGGGGATTCATTGACTGATACTTGTGAAGGGGAGGCATTGTTACCCACTCATGGGGAAAGGCAGCTTTAAAGTGCAACTGGAGTTTCACAGGAGCCCAGTCACTATACACCATCCAAAACAATATGTTGAATCAGCATATCTCCCTGCTGGTCCTGGGCGTTCTCCTGCCCTAGACAGTGCTGCTCAGTTTGTGGACTGCAGTGGCTGCATACAGGCTCTTGATAGAGTGGGAGTTTTGTACTGACGCAGCCGTGACCCAGATTTCAAATTACCAAAAGTCGTGCATGCTAGTTATGCTGATGAAAGCCAGCATAAATTGGGGCTAAATCAAGCCTAAAGATCATAGATGTATTTTAATTTAATTTGGTTTGAGAGGTGGTTATTAAAGGGGCCATAAACTGCCCTCCATCTATACACACAAAAGAAACCAATGGGATATGTTAAGCTCAGCGGTAGAGCTGAAAACTAAACGAGAACTGGGAACTAAACACACAAGTCACATTAGTCTTATATGAAAGGTGAAAAGCGGTTTATGAAAACAACCCTTAACACATCCAACAAAATTGAAATTATTTAAAAAACCAATGTACTTTTACAATTTCTTTACACAGAATGCCATCAGTATGGTAGATAAATTATTGGTCCTTCTTCAACTCATGTACTGTTGTTCTTGTTTGATCTTGTTGGTGATGAGATAGCAGTCGATCAACATAAATGATTGCTCGATAAATCTTCACATACCTGAAGTAGCTTATAACAAGGATGCCCCCAAAAATGGACAGTATGAGGACTGAAAAGCCAGCAACCTTACCAATGTTTGGACTGAAATACAAATGAGATTCGATTAAGAATAGATGTGGTAAATTTTCAAATTCTCCCCTTGTTTAGTCAAGAATCTCTTTGACTTTATATTGACAGAAGACATAACTCTATTTGGAATGATGTCTTCTGAAAACTCTTAAAAATGATTTGCATCTTCTTGAAAATATGGCTGATTAATGATTAAGTTTCTCTTTTACTCTTCTTTACGGTCATGATGATATAGAATTCAAGGGCAAAATCCAAATGGTTTTCTATAGAAGTGAATGGCAAGACCCTATGATTTTAGTGGGACCAGGATCAAACACTTTATAAAGAAGTGAGTGAGTACAATGGGCACACTACAGACGTTCATTCTGGTTTAGAAATATTACTGGTTCCAGAGATATCACCTATACTTAAAAATGGAGAATACCGTTCGAACTGGAATGAAATTGTATCCTACCAGCAGGCCAAAGGCTTGGATTTGGATATTATCTCTAAGATTTCATTACCCAACTGTAAGATTGGGAGTGTCGCCAAAGGATAACAATATTTTTATCACTATATAAATATTAAATAATAATAAATTATGTTTAGTTGTGGCTATTAGCAATTACCTTTCTACTATGCCATATGTACGGACCGCAAAGACTGTATTTAAGTCACAAAAACTGGAATACAAAAAAAGATTTAAATATTTTCTCAACTGTAAAAATATTCAGAATGAAAATACAGAATCACAATGAAACCAACTGGTGCCCACATTCACCCCACCTCATGTACGAACTAAAAACTTTATTTAAACTTCAATAAAGACATTCCGATTATTTTTAAAAATGGTGTACTTTTATGTAACTTTCATAATGTAATGCAGTGTTGTCAATGCTACTGATTTTTTTGTGAGTGATGGGATTTCACCTGGGGCTGGAGCCAATCTGGCAATGATGTGAGTTGCTTTAGCTCTCTAGTGAATTTCAGCCCGCCGGGGGGGAAAACCCACTGACTGGCTCTTTTCTCCAGTTGCCTGCCTCCTGGCGAAGAGCAGCCAATCAGAGCTGCTGCAGGAGCAAGCAGCGCACTCTCCCTCTACCCTCAGCAACCTGAAGCCATTCTCACAGGAGGGGAGAGGATAATGGGGAGCAGAAATGTCAGGAACATTCTAGGGTGAGTTTTGACACCTTCCCTGCTTTGGAAAAAAACGTGTTGGACAAGATTCATCCTGGCAGTGGCATTAGGGCTGGTGAAAGGCCTAATTTGTGCTCAAGTTGCAGCCAGGGAATAGCTGGGTCAGTGCCCATCCTGCCCTCAATCTGCACCTGCACTGGTGGCTCCTGCATTGGGGGACACATCCCCTGTGCTAGTGTATCCTGGGAAACACATCCCTTTGTCAGGGTCTCCTTCAGGGGAGGGGGGGAGGGGGTGCAGCCTGCACAAAGGGGCCATAAGGCAGTGATGAATTTCTTCTTTTAATGTTTCATCAATGAAATACCTCTATGAGTGTTTGGTATTCATGGGTCTTTCTCACAATGTTTCAGAAAATATGTAGGATGCGTGTTACTACATATTCCTAAATGAAATCCCCTATGGAGTTTATTAAAAATTTTCTTTACATTATGGGGTGGATAAAATGAGAAACTTTGAAATGGTTTATTAAAGGGAAGGCAAATATCCTTAAGGTGTGGCTAATCTTTGATAAGTGACTGTAAAAAGTCATTGTGCAGTTCAATATTTCTTGTCTTTCAATGGTTGCCACATCAAATACGTTCAGTTCACACAGAAAATATTTTTCTCCAAATACCAGCCCTAGAAACTCAACCTGAGCTCTGAGAACCAAGCCGGGGTTTTTCTTGCTCAGACATGTATCATCACCTTTAGGCCAAATTAGACCCTCCGTTACAGCTGTGCAACCCTACTGTCTTCAGATTATACCCTCAGTGGCATTTATGCAGTTGAATTGTCATCCATTGATCCAGTTCACCAACTCCTACATGGGTTAGTTCTACAGTGCTAACAGGAATAACTTTCTTTTAGTCACTTAGCCTAAATTTACAGAGATTACTCTGAATATATGCAAAGAGAAAATCTGTTAAGATGACATTTTTACAATCACTTTAGAAAAAAAACTGGTTTGACTGTCAGATCCTAGATTTACACTAATGTAAATTGAGATTACAATCTGGCCCTGTGGGTCCTGTCGTCAAATCCACACGTTGAAGGCCTCTTGCCTTCCTTTCCATAGAGGTAGGATAAACATTATGTTTCTAGCAGTCTATACAGAAAATGAGTAGAAATCTAAGAGGAAAAATAATAGCTGCACTATGAAAGGGTTGAGGACCCTCAGAGCCATATCTGAACCATCCATGAGTTAGAACTGGTAGTGGAAAATACCTGCAACATCTATGGCCAAGTGATACCTCAAGCAAAATAATTTTTTAAAATGACAACAGTGGTTACTTTATTCATCTTAATCCTAAATCAATCATTAAAAATACTTTTTACATGTCAAGAAAGAAATAGATAACCTGAAATTTGGGTCCACTATCTTCACTCTGAACACATAAATGCCACTGTACTCAGTAGGCCAAATGAGAGAATTGTAACCAGAGTGGTTCAAAATTGGATACAGCTGATTTAGGTCTCCTAGACGTCCAAGTTCAGATTCAAAGCAGGATCTGTAATTCTGATTAGAAACAATAAAGGAGATTTTTTAAACTAGCTTTGAAAAACAATTAGACCTACTTATCTGGGTTTCTGGACTTGTAATTATCTCTCTCTCTCTCTTTCTCCCTTTCTCTCTATATATATCCCAAAGGAATAACTCCTTGGAGATTGTACAGCACACTCACAAGCTCTATACTTAGTCAGCTATGTTGGCTAACAAGGAGGGGAGAAGCCTGGTTCCCACACATTCCTTGCCTTGTTTCAAACAGTCTGCACCCTAAAATAAACTTGTTTCGTTTAAATCTAAACCAACCCAATGTTGTATCTGAATTGAAGTGACTGGGATTCATTAACTCCAGTTAATGTGGCAAGCTGCTGGGTATTTACTCTTTAAAGGAGCAAGCAAACCTTATTAGCCCTCTGAATACTCCAGGAAAGATCTGGACATTTCAGAGCAGATAGTTTTGGGAAATTTCAGGACTGGGGGTGTGTTGGAGTCACTTGGCTAATGGTAACCAAAGTTGGTAGATGCCAGAATGAAGCTGGGGTGTAACAAGCCAGCTACTGGAATCAGAGTGCTGAGCCAGAGCTGCTTAACAAACAGACAGTGCATGCTTGTCTGTTGGCTGTCAGTGTCCAGGTTACGAGCCACAGCAGCAGAGCACTGAAGGCACCCAGAGTTACAGGGTTCGTGGTAAAACAGATCAACGGGCTGAAAAGGCATGAGGACATAAGGGCATTCAACACCAACACTGAAATGTTAAAAAAAAAAAATTTGAACTAACTTCCCATACATCCGAAGATGTCCAAAACCTTTACCCCCAACCTGAGGCCCCTAATTGCACTAGGGGGCGCACATTAAGATGAGATGCTCAGCCTGGTGATGTGGCTGTTAGGTGGCTGCTCAGTTTGAACCTCTGGCCTGGTGGAATATATTGCTCCTCAGCCTTCACCTTCTCTTGGAACACATGCTAGTCTAAGTGCAAAGTGTTCACTACCTTTTCCCTTCAATCATAGTCCTTTCCCCAGGCTCATGCACCCTCCCACCTAGAGCAACACAGTCCTTCCTTCTTTCACTGAGCCCTCCCCACAGCCCTCACTCTTCCAACCACACACTCCTGCCAAGATAGTGCCTGCCCCCAAGTTCCTCCCAACTGTCCAGGAATCCTCCAGCTTCTTGCCCTTCTGGGCCATTGATCCTCCAGGACTAGGCTGCTCACGCTTAGGTGCTGATTACAATAGTTTAGTGAATTGGAATCATACGAATGCCCCTTTGGCCCAGCAGAAAGCCAATTTGGGGCCTTGTAAGATGATTTTGTTTGGATGAGAAATCAGTGAGACAAAATTGAGGTAATCCTTGGTGGTAATTCTTTTATACATAGAATATATTGGTGAAGTCCTAGTCCCACTGAAGTCAATAATGAAACTCTCATTGACTTTAATGGGGCCAGGATTTCACCCAAAGTTCTGTTTCTCTGAACATACAGCACACATGCTTTTGGAGAAATCTCAAGCCAGACTCCAGACCTGTGCCCAAGAAACTGCTGTAACAGGGTCACCCTGCCACTGCTTACTGATTCTAACTTCTCACAGCCCACAGCCCCTGCATTTGTGCCTGGGGAGCCTCCATTAGTTCCACACTTTCCCTCTGGCCACATGGCTTGTCATATCTCTCAAGGGTTAGCCCCTCCCTTGTGTCCAGCTGTTTACCACTACAAAAGAATTTCAGTTGCTCCTAAAGCTATACAATATTTTAGTACACTCATTTATTTTAATGATGTTTGTGATTTTCATTCAACCAGACACATGACAACGAGGGATTAGTGTCTTTCGGAATAACAATATCCTTTCATAGCATTGTCAGATCATTACTGTATTGCCATCTGACTTGTATTCCACTTGCTCGAGATACTAATAGTGTGAGAATGCCAAGTAAGACAGCTGCAGAGTTCATTCATATTTTTCATAAACAATTTGTAAATATATAATTTCCTACCTGTGGCCCCCATATTTCATCTAATGTACTGTTTTCATGTCCCTTAAGCATTGAAATCCAAGTCTGTGCTTCACGCAAACAACCCACCTATTCAAAATCATTCAAATGTACAAATTAAAAAAAATATTAGTTCTCTATCCCTTTGTTATTTTCTGAAGGGTAATACAGTATTTACATAGGTATTGGGCATTGTGGTTCTGTATATTTATTTATCTTATATAGCTGCTATAGTGAAAGTACCACAGTATAAATCTAAGGCAACAAAACATACTCGGGGAAAGACTCTGCCCTTAGGGAGTACATTGTTTTAAAATAAAATATTGGGGTAGTAATATTAGCAATAATAATGTTAACATCCAGTGGTGCGTCAAGTTTCAATAGCTACCTGTACTGAGTGAAGTAGGCAGCACCGATGAGAATAAAATAAATGCTCCATGAAGGGAGCCAAATAAAATGGGCTTGACTTGACCATGGTATGTAAATAGCACTAATGTAAATTGTAGCCATAACAAAAATACATTCTGAGAAGGAAAAGGAACAAGTGGACTTGTAGCCCTTACAGCATCTACAATGTCTGAGCTGTGCATTCTGAAGAAGAAGCACTTAGGATATGTCTACATTGCAATTAGACTTGGGCTCGCAGGGCTTGGGCTAATAGGCTGTTTAATTGTGGTATAGGGTGTAGATGTTTGGGCTCGGGCTATAACCTGAGCTCTCACTGAGACCCTCCCACCTCGCAGGGTTCTAGAGCCCAGGTCCACCCACCCCAAATGTCTCCACCACAATTAAACGGCCTCCTAGTCTGAACCCCATGACTCCAAGTCAGCTCGCACAGGCCAGCCGTGGGTTTTTAATTGCAGTGTAGACATATCCTCAGGCAAAACGTATGGTGTCCAAGAAACAATGAGACATCAAAACAAAGAGGGATGCAACACAGCTGAGGAGCCAGACAGTGACCCTCCACAGGTGCTCTTTCATCAATCATGGTCATTCAGGTACTGACAATTGCAGCATTTAGGACTATAGTCTGACTTCACTTATATAAGACTTCAGTCCCCATAACATTATGGTTCTTTCATGAACTGTTGTCAGAGGAATCCAGTCTGCTGTTCTCTGAGCTCCCACAATCCCATACTATGGATGAAGATTCAGCAAAAGGTAATTAAGGTAATAGGCCTGACCCAAAGCCATTGAAGTAAACGATTGATTTCCATAGTTTTTTTTTTTTTAAATCAAACCCAATGTTAGTACTATCTTGCTTTAGTATCTTTCTGCAGGGCGTGACATTACTGAGATAACCTGTAACTGTATAGATCATTGTTACAACCACTGTTATATATTTGCAGCAAATATTGTACAAAGGTTGTCATGTAAGGTGTCTATGGGAAGGTTATGATTTGCTGATTATGATTATGCTATCTGTATGCATGTATCATTTTTGTAGTTGACGTTATGAATATTGGCTATGTACTTGTATATCAACGTGTTTTAATTCTAAGTAGCCTCGGTGAAGCATTTGGTCAGCTTCTTGAGAAGGGACTATTCTCAGTAAGAGCCCAATCAAGAAACACTTAACTGACAATGAACTGTGGGAGATGCCAATCCACTTCAAAGCTTTCCTGGGAAGGTTCAACTGAATGTAAACAATGGCATGGGCCTGTAAAGAACTGAGCCATGCATGGACATGTGACTTGCCCATGTGACTCCTAACTCCCTCTTGCTGCGGTGATCTTCCAGAGGGCAGAGAATATAAAAGGCTACTGCATCTCCTCCATCTTGTCTTCAATCCTGCTTCTTACTTCTGGAGGAACCTTGCTACAAACTGAAGCTCTGAACAAAGGACTAAATGACCCATCCCAGCTGTGGATGTGTTCCAGAGACTTGATTTGTGCCTGCAGCTTATTCCATCACTGCTATAAGCCTGAACCAAGAACTTTGCCATTACTGTATGTAATTGATTCCATTTAACCAATTCTTGCTCTCATCTATATCTTTTTCCTTTTATGAATAAACCTTTAGATTTTAGATTCTAAAGGATTGGCAACAGCATGATTTGTGGGTAAGATCTGATTTGTATATTGACCTGGGTCTGGGGCTTGGTCCTTTGGGATCAGGAGAACCTTTTTCTTTTACTGGGGTATTGGTTTTCATAACCATTCGTCCACATAACAAGTGGCACTGGTGGTGATACTGGGAAACTGGAGTGTCTGAGGGAATTGCGGGTGTGACTTATGGTTAGCCAGTGCAGTAAAACCAAAGTCCTCTCTGTTTGGCTGGTTTGGCTGGCTCCTCACCTTAGAGGTGAAGAAACCCCAGCCTTGGGCTGTAACTGCCCTGCTCTAAGCAATTTGTCCTGAATTGATATTCTCAGAAGTGTCCCACCAAAGGCAGCAACGTTACACAAGGGTAGGGATGATGATGTGTTGAGCAGCCACGCCACACAAGCCCTGGCTTTTCCACTGCCAGCCATTTCCATCTTCCAAACTGTGAAGCCTCAGTTCTGCTAAGGCTCATCCCTATTTTTGCCAAATTCTGGCCTAGTCTAGCAATAATTCCATTTCCCAGCCTTCTACACATTGCTTTGACAGCATGATCTGGCTTTGAGAGTCCTGGGGAGCATGTCACTCTGCTTAAAAATGAAAGGCTATATTCTGCTTTCAGTTATATAGAAATTGCCTTCAATAGGATTGCATGGGTATTACTGAGGGCAGAATTTGACTTCAGAGATTGAAAGAATCTCTTTTTAAGAACAGGCTAAATAAACACCTATCAGGTATGGTCTAGGTATACTTAATCCTGTTTCAGCATGGCAGGAAGGACTAAATCTCTTAAGGGCTTCCCAGCCCCACATTTCTATGATTCTGTATGGATAGTCCTGTATTCCCATTTCCCCCAAACAGAGGGCAGACTAAACTTAAAGATGGTTTTGAAGTTTCACTTCCTGAACCATACTACCATGCACAGAGTTCTTTTTTCTTTTCTTTGATTACCTCTTGATTTTGATTCATGTGTTCCATTTTGAACAGTGGATGCTGTTAAAACCAATACATTAGACGCTGAAAGTTACAAGTAATGTAATTTACAACTACTATACAATATCTCCATTCAAATAGGGTGATTCAGACAGAAGAGGACTGAACATGTATAAAATCAAGCATTGCATTTACCCAACTTCACACAATATATAGCAACAAATATAATCTAAATAAAAAGATGCCATACCTGCTTCATAGATGAGTTGTAGCTGTAGTCATTTCTGCCATGAACCTCCCATAAAATAAAATTTGCCTCAACTGTTTTAACAAATGTGCTGCCATTATATCTATAAACAATACAGGTGTTAAATACTGCTTTGGTAAAAGCATATAAATGGGCAAATACCTCTCACTCCGTGGCCCTGGAGGGAAACATGGACAGTGCGGTGCTGCTGTGCAAAAGGAGAAAAGGACAAGCAGGGAATGTACAGCCCAGAGGCTTTGCTCCGAGGACTCCCTGCACAACAGTGGACTATGAGCAAATAGGATGCAGCATCATGGGTGGGACCAAAGGCTCTGCTGCAATGTGGATATTCCTGCCTCCAGCACTGGGCTTGCTACTGTTATGCTTGCCATTCAGCTGGAGTAGCCACTACAGCTTCAGAGAACTATGCAGCGCTGTGGGAAGGAGTCCTTCTCTTGCCACACAATATTTCAGCGTTATACTTACAAGGCAATATCAGGGTGAAAAGGTATTGCATAATGAAGATCCATTAGGCAACCATACTTATCCCAATCATAATTTACCACCTAAAAAAAGAAAAGTTGTGGTAATATACTGTATATTTCTCTATATTTCTTCTTTGCATGCCCACACACATCAACTAAAATAAAACCCTGTAACTCTCTTACCAGGTCTTCCGTTGTTGGAACCCACAGATATTTCCTAGTGTAAGGAAAAACTTATTGTTGGTTTTACACCTTTTAAAACCATATTCCCCTCTTTTCTGGTATAAAATGGATTGGATTGTTTAAGTAGGAAGATTTAAAACTGAGCATGCAATTTTTCTTCATGGCTTAAAAACATGTGAAACAAGCTTTTGCAAATCCTCCTGCTATAAAGTTGTAAACTCTCCTATATCATTGGACATCTTAAAGAGACATCAACTTAAAAATAACACTTGCATCTGACAATCTGTAAGCAACTACTGTTATAAGTATTATTTATAACTAGTAACTACAGTAGCTCTTTTTCCTCCCCTCATCCCAAGTTTCTTCCCTTTGAGCATTTGGGTGCTCTCCTGGCCCCATTGAATTCAATGGGAGTTTTGCTCCTTGACTTCAGTCGGCCAGGATTTCACTCTTTTTGTACAGTCACTTTCATTGTATAGTCATTTGAGGCTTGATCACGTTACCATTGAAATCCAATAACAGAACTCCCATTAACTTCTATGGATGAAGGATTGGGCCCTTAGTTGTTTCCCCTATTGTTTGTGTGGATATTTCAGACAGCAACATTGGAGATCCGATGAAGTGAGCTGTAGCTCACGAAAGCTCATGCTCAAATAAATTTGTTAGTCTCTAAGGTGCCACAAGTCCTCCTTTTCTTATTGGAGAGAAAAACATTTTTAAAAAATAGGATGATGTGATTGGATCAAACACAAACCCTGTTTCAGGGACTAAAGGACAGGTGTAGTAACAAACTACTTTTAACTAGATTTTCTTTTTTTTTTTTTTTTTTGGTTGACTAGCTTTCAAGTTGAGAATGTCTCTTTACAGATATTTAGAATAATAATTTGTGTATATATATAAATGGCTTCCTGCATTTCCATATATAAATTATATCTAAAAGACCCTATATTTCTTTTTATGGTCATTTAATAAATCAAGTTTCTTACCCACGTATTTTGTAAGTAGTAAAATTATGTTTCATACAGGTTACATATGAAGGTCTGTGGAAATAAAACAAATAATCAGTATAATGTAAAGGTTTTTATTTGTTACTGAAGTAGTGCATGAAAGTGTAAATGACTGAACTCATCATGCTAGTATTGTCAGAGAATTATCATAGTCCAATATTTGTTCTATATTTTGACCTCTATTCAGCAAAACTTTCTCAATAGCTTTGATACATTAAATATGGGCCAGATTCTCTCTTTCAATCTGGCCCCTCTTCACCACTCTGGCAGTGCAAATGGGCCATACACTGGCTACATTTGGCCAGCTGTGAATTCCCTCCGCAGAGAGAAGCTCTGAACTGACATGGAGCCAGCATAGCATAACTGGTTCTTACTCCACTTTCTCTCCCAGCTATGTCATAGGGAGCATGCCAAGTGGGGGAAAGGGATGAAGCTGGAGTGCCACTGTGGTCTGCCTTCAGGGGCCTTTGCCAGCTGGCATATATTAGAGCAGCCCTAGTGCTGCTCTAATCTACCTAGAGCTGGAGCTGTGCAGGGCAAAGTTTCATGGCTCCTTGGTGGCCCAACTTCTCATCTGCATTGAGCACCTATTTCAATGATAAAAATTGGTTATTGTGGTTCTTTGAGATATGTTGCACATGTACATTCCACTCTAGGTACGTGCACTACAAACACAATCACTGGAAATGTTTCTCTCAGTGGAACCCATCAGGGCATCCCCTGCCAGTGTGCACAAACAGCACCAGTATAAAGCATCCAGCTGACCCCACATCCCCTCAGTTCCTTCTTTCTGGAAAACTCCAACGTAGCGGGGACAGGAGGGGGGGTCGTGTAATGGACATGTTCAGTGCATCTCGAAAAACAACAGTTATGGAAGTAACCGTTTTTTAGTAACCGTTTTTTCTTCTTTGAGTTATTGCACATGTGCATTCCACACTATGTGACTCCCAAGCAGTTGAATAGGTGGAGGGCGTGGAGTTCATGGACCCACAGACTGCAGAACAGCTCGACCAAAATTGGCATAATCTCCGGAATGCTGAGTGATGGCATAATGGAAGGAGAATGTGTGCACCAATGACCAGGTTGCTGCTTTACAAATGTCCTGAATAGGAATCTGTGCTAGGAATGCTGCTGGGGATGCTTATGACCTTATGGAATGAACAGTCAGGTTTGTTGGTGGTGAAACGCTGACCTGCCTGATCGTAACAAGTGCAAATACATGAAGTTATCCAGGATGAAATTATCTGTGAAGAGATTGTGAGACCCTTCATCCTGTCAACTACAGCTATGAACAGTTGAGTGGACCTTCAGAATGGTTTAGTTCTTTCTATGTAGAAAGCTAGGGTTTGTCTAACATCCAATGAGTAAAGCCGTTCATTCCTATTTGCATGAGGCTTTGGGTAGAAGACAGGTAGGTAGATTGCCTGATTGCTATGAAATTGCAAAACCACTTTTGGGAGAAAACGGGGGTGAGGACATAAATATACCTTATCCTTAATGGAGGTTCTGGTGGGAAGGCATGGAGTTCCAAGACCCTTCTGGCCAAAGTGATGGCAACTAAGAAAGCCACTTTACAGGAGAGAGATAACAAGGAGCACATTGCCAAAGGTTCAAGCGGTGGCCCCATAAGCTTCTATTAGACCAGGTTCCGGTCCCAGGGGGGGAACAGGCTCTTACTCGAGGGTACTGTATAACCTTTCTAGGCCTTTGAGGAATTGGACAGACATGTCATCTGAAAAAATTGACCTGTTATCCACCCAAGGGTGGAAAGCTGATACCACTGCAAGGTGAACCTTGACAGAGGAGACTGCTAAGCCTTGCTGTTTCAGGTGCCATAAATATTCAAATATGTCTTGTATGGATGTATGCATGGGTGAGACTCCATGATGGGATGCTCAGAGAATTGCTTCCACTTCAAGACAGGAGGGCTGGTGGAGGGCTTTCTACTACCTAGCAGGATCTCTGAGATTTAGCTTTGGAGCTTCCAGCCATTAGATGAAGGAGGCTCAGGTTTGGGTGGAGCAGCCAACTTGGGCCTGGAAGTGGGATTGGAGTTGCCACTGAGATGTCTAGCAGAGAACCAGTGTTGGCAAGGCCATGATAGGTTCATCAGAATAATCTGGGCGTGGTCCTGTTTGATCTTTAGCAGCACCCTGTGCATGACTGGACTAGGAGATAAAGCATAGTAAAGATGTCCCGTCCAAGGTAGTAGAAAGGCATCCGTGATACAACTTGAACTGTGGCTTCTTAGGGGGTCACAACTGGTGACACTTTCTGTTGTACTTATTTGCAAATAGGTCTATCCAGGGAGTCCCGCACTGTTGGAAAACATCTCTCATCACATCCAGGCGAAGGGACTACTCGTGGTGACTGGAGAAAGACCTGCTAAGGTGATCTGTCAGTTTTGTATTCCTGGAAGGTAAGAGGCCTCAAGACTGATTGGCAGTTTTACATAGCCATAGCTGTATTGCTTCTCAACAAAGGAGGGAAGAGCTAGCTCCTCCTGTCCTGTTGAAATAAAACATGGCTGCAGTGTTGTCTGTGAGAACAAACAAGTTTCTGCCCATAATGTGGGGCAGAAAGGCCTGACAGGCAAGGTAAGCTGCTTTGAGTTCCCTGACTTTGATGTGGACTGATCTCTCTGCCAAAGACCTTGCATTCTAAGGGGCCACACGTGAGCTCCCAACCCTAGCACTGACGCACCTGAGACCAGGGTCATTGATGGTTGAGGGCGCTTAAAAGGGACTCCCACACAAACTGTGAGTGGATCCAACCACCAATTTAGAGAGACGAGAGCCTGTTGAGGTACCTGTGAGTACAGATGGTGGCATGTTGGCGAGTACATGCAGGCCAGCCATGTCTGGAAGGGTCTGAGGTGCAGCCTTGCGTGTGGTACCACGTGAAGCTCCTTCGAAAGGCAGGTTCTGAAGTGTCTGCTGGACCTCCCGAGGGAGTTCCAAAGACTATAACCATGAACTCCTGCGCATGGCAACTGCCAAAACCATGGACCTGGCTGCCGAGTCAGTTGCATCCAAAGCAGATTGTAAAGAAGCCTTAGCTGCTGATTCTCCCTCGTCCACTAGAGAGGAGAACTCTTGCATGGCCTCTTGTAGGAACAAATCCTTCAATTTCTGCATGGAGTCACACATGTTAAAATCATACCTGCCCAGCAGCACCTGCTGGTTTGCAATTCAAAATTGTAATGAGGGCCAGCCTTAGGGAAAATGGCATACTGGGCAAACTTGCCCTCAATGCTTCCCTCAGTGACCCAATGCCCCTAGGCCTGGGCAGCCACCTTGATCCCCTCCATGCCCCCATCACAGCTTGACCATGGCTGAGGCGCTGGAGACTGACAGCACTGACAGCACCATGTCCCAACCCCTTTATGGCCCCACAGACACACTGAATAGAGGAGGGGCTTCTGCAGCAAAGCAGATCCCACCCCAGAGCTTTAGGGGCCACAGTCCCCTCCCACTGAGGCACTCACCATGGAAGCTCAGGGAGCCGAGATCTTGAGGTGCCAATAGGGCAAGGGGGTCTGGTCTGTATCCCAGGGTCCAGTTGGGGCCCTGTGACTCAGCCCCAAGAGCTGTCCAGGGTTCTCTTATCGGTGTCCCCGTCTGGTTCCCTTCATTTTACCCTTTGACCGCACTCCTGTCCCTGTTATTTCATTAGTTGTCCCCCGGAATTACTTGGTTTCCAGGTCCTGTAGATCCCCTTCTTAGGCTGAAGGGGGGATCCTTTAGCAGTAGCTCGCCCACTTCCTGGATCCCAATAGGACCAGCCCCAAGAGGGTTAACTCTGCTGAGGAAGTCCCGCCGGGAGGCAACATATAAAAGGTAGCAGCCCAGCTCAGTCTGGGCAGGCTGTTGGAGAGGAAGGGCACAGGCTGCGAGCTCTCTCCAGGGAGTTGCTACAGGCCCTGACTGTGGAATCACAGCTTGCAGAGCACCAGACAGACTCTAGGCTGCCCGATGAGCCCTGAGAAGGGGCTGCACTGGTGGAAGCTTGGCCATTTGAGGACCCTAGAGACCCAGCGGAACTGGGGGGAAAGGGTAAGAAGCAGGTCAGGGGACTTAAACTTTTTGTCAGTGAGTGAACTGGGGAACCAGTCAGGATGTATTGGGGGGATCATTGCTGACTCAGAGGTCAGCACCCCTACCTGGGCTGGGACTTGGAGGAGCAGGGAGGGCCCGAGTCCCCTTACCCAGGGCGCCATCCACTTGAGTGGTACCCCACTCTCCCAATGGGCCAACAGCCATGCAATACCACAGAGGCAGGATACTATGATGACTCTGGCCATTGGGTCACATTGCCCCTTGTAGAAGGGCTGTCTCTGACTCTGGCCATTAGGCCACGTTACCCTGACTAGAAAGGCCGCCTTATTGATGTCAGCCAGTAGGTCAAACTACCACAGCCATAATAAAGGTTATTATTATAAGAACTAACTGACTGTGGTACAGCCTTTTCCGTTCTTTTGGACCATACATCACTTGACACCCCGTGGCGGGGTGTACCTACCCCACAACAGGCCCCTTTTCCCCCAGATTCACCAGGCTTCAATCTGGCCCTGCCTCCCCTCTCAGACTCACCCAGGCAGGAGAAGATGAAGCTCAGTGCGAGACTGGAGGGGGAGGGAAGAAAGAAAGAGGGAGAGCCTGGGCTGTTGCCAGGCGGGGCCTCAGCTGGTGGCATAGCCCTGTGTCTGGGATCCACACAGAGCAGTAAAGCTGGAGTAAGGGAGGCGAGCTCAACACTTAACTTCATCCCCAGGTCCTTGAGGGAGCAGTGGTCACAGCCCCCCACCGCGTTGCCCCCTGCACAGCCATGCACACCCCCTGGGTGAAGCAGCCAGGCCAGTCCACAGTGGGAGAATCATGCGCACATGCTTCTGTCCCGGGGACTCCACGCTCCAGATCAATTGTGCCATTGCAGTGAGTTCTTGGTCTGCTGGAATGCCCAGTGGGCCTACCTGGGGCAGGTGCAGCCTCTGGCTCTGCTCTTGCTGCCCCCAGTGAGTTCCTGCCCAATCACTTGATGGTACTCCTGTGCCTGGGAGCATGGACAAGTGGAAATGCCTAGAAGAGTGACAAGAACAGCGCCTCGGGTGGGAGAAGTAAGACCTGATCTCCGACGTGGAAGATGATGAATCTCTGTCCAGTGACAAGAGTAGTGCTGCTCCCACCAGTGTCGGAGACTGGTGCAGTGGTGGTGATGTCCACACAGTGGCAAACCTAGCTGGGCTGTTTTTTCATTAGATCTCCTTGACTATGGAACTTAACATTTATTGAGCTTCTGGTTATGCTACAAGGCTCATCTATTTTTAATTTCTCTATAGAAGGAGGAGGTGACTGAGAGTTGGTATATTAGGAGATAATGTGTATTTTAAAGCTATTTTTTATTTTGGGGTTTTTGTTTGTTTTGGGGGGTTTTTTGCACTAAGCAGCAATGAGCTGAATCTATGTATTTTGTCATGTACATTTTTTTAAAAGATGTCTACAGCATGGGAGAGGTTTTTGCTTTTAATTATGTATAAAACCAATATAAAGTAAGAAACATTTTACAAATGGGATAACTGAGGCATATTAGGCTAACAATACTACCTTATTAGCATTTATTTTAACTTCTGTTGTAAAATTAAATAAACCAGAAGTAATAAAATATTATTAAAACTTGCCTTTGAATGATAATATGCCTTGATGGAGGACAACCAACAAATAAATGAGTTAGCTGAAAAGAAATACATTATATTATATATAGATCTATATCTATATTTTTGTATATACTACCATGTACATAATTAATGTACATCTACTACATACATAATTAATTTACATAATTTTAATCAATGAAAAAAGGTCAGGCTGAGCCGTGATGGATTTTAGCACAGAATTACATACATGCATATGCGCAAACAGGGTAAATCAATTTGATATGAGTCAAAATGTATATCTGTTGCAATACAACCTGCAGTGTGTAAATGTGTTTATGCTTTTTTATCATTAAAAAACAAGTCTTAAGCCTAAAATGTTTAATATTGTTTTATTATTAAAAAATAGTTCAATTATATAAGTTGATTCCAACTGTATAAGAGCACATTTGAACTATCTGGATAATCAGTAGTTTGAATTATGAGGAGTTCCACTCCAAAAGCTTAAAAGTTCCACAGGAGCTTAGCTTCAGAAGCCCTGAGGAACTTTTAAGCTTTCCAAAAATGGGTCTTTGTCCTTAAGACTTGAGGAGTCTGAATGGAGGCATTGATGCTAATGCGGGCCAGTAGCTTCATCTAGATATAGGGGGAACTCTACTTCTCTCTGTGGCTTCCTCCTTGTCCAGGACACATCAATCCTTCTCCCTGTCTTGAACACTTTCTCACCAGCACCCTGCTGTGAACCCTCCCTCTTCTGCAGCTCTACTTAGGCAGCATACAGAAACCCTTGGAAGATATAACCTTACTTTAGTTAACTGGAGCTACATTAATTGGCATTTATAGCCTAAAGATGAAATCCTAGCCCCGCTGAACTCAGCTGTAAAACTCCCATCAATATCAATGGGGTCAGAATTTCACCATAAGAATCTAAAATGTAACACCACTATATTTTAGCCAAATAAGCTTCTCAAGATAAAAAAACTTACCTTATTGTTTGTTGAACACATTTTCCCAGACATACTAGGTTGCAGTTCAACTGTCATAACACCTGTGGATGCAATTCTAAATGGGACCCCACCCCACCCACAACAAGAATTAATATTAAGATTTACGTAAGTTTGAAAATAAATCAGTAACAGCACTTAACTAACTAAACTAAGGATATATCTACACTGTAAATTGTAATAAAAAACCCATGGCTGGCCCATGTCAGCTGACTCAGGCTTGTGGGGCTATAAAATTGCAGTGTAGACATCCAGGGTTGCGCTGGAGCCTGGACTCCGCAACTCTCCCCCCTTGCAGGGTCACAGAGCACAGGTTCCAGAGTGAGCCTAGATGTCTACACTGCAAATCTATAGCTCAGCAGCCCAAGCCCTGAAAGCCCATGGGCTGGGCGCAGGTGTTTTATTGCAGTGTAGACATACACTAACTAAACGAACTACACAATTGCACTGTAGCAAAGTATTTGTTTAGCATCAGTATAAGCCCCCATTAAGCCATTTGTATTTTAAGGATGCTTTGTTTGCAGTGTTGTTGTAGCCGTGTTTGTCCTAGGATACGAGAGAGACAAGATAGGTGAGGTCATATCTCTTACTGGACGAAAGTTTTTGGTCTGAGACAAGTTTTTGAGCTTTACAGAGCTCTTCTTCAAGTCGGGGGAAGGTAACCAGAGTGTCTCCGCTAAATACAAGTTGGAACAGACTGTTAAGCATAAGGGGTTCACATCTACTGTAGGAGATTGCTTAAAATGAAGTGGGCAGTTAAGGGTTAGCAGGCAGTGGGGTGTGTTACAAATTGTTGTAATGTGCCATAAAACCAGTGATCTGAGTCTATGTTTTTTAGTGGCTAGCAGAGTTATGAATTTAAGTTCCCAGGCTTGCCTTTTGAAGGTGTTGTACAAGCACATAATAATGGATATGTCTACACTGGAGCTGGAAGGTGTAAATTCCAAAAGTGACACCTAACCCACCCTAACTCTGATCAAGCTACTGTGCTAAAATTAAAAGTGTAGCTGTTGCAATGTGAACAACGACTAGCTGTTCTGAGTGTGATCCAATCTAAGAACCTAAGTGAATATTTGCGGCAGCTAGCCCCTCTTTCTGCTTGCACCGCTGTGGCTGTACTTCTATTTTTAGCGTGCTAGCTCAATCAGTGCTAGTGTGGGTATGTCTCCATGAGCTGGAATTTATACTTTCCAACTCAAGTAGACATACCTAAATTGATGGTGCCTACCCCAAAGAACTTAAAACCTAAGCGTAAAAGACAATGTGTGGGTAGAGACAGACAGATAGGGGAGCACAAGGAAATAATAAGACAATACTTGTAGGCATGATAAAGCAGTGGTTTCACCATACCAGCTGCCTTACCATTATCAAGTTTTTTGTAGGCATTACAGCAAAGAGAATTTTAGAGATGGATTTAAAAGGAGGACAATGAGGTAGCTTCTCAGAGGTTTATGGGGAGCTCCTCCCATATGTGAAGGGCAGCATAGGAGAAAACACAAAGGTGCTTGTTTGAAAATTTAAGAAGCTGAAAAATGGAGGCTGGCCCCATTAACAGAGGAGAGGTGGAAGTCACATCTTGATAGCACATCAGAGATGACGGGTAGGGTGCAGATAAGTGGTAAAGGGCCTTGAAAGCAAAGACAAGTAGCTTATGTTTTTAGGTTTTAGAGAAAGAGGAGCCATTGGAGGGGATGCAAAGAGAAGGGTGACATGGAAAAAGCAAAAAGCTAGGGATATGATCTTTGTAGCCATGTTTGGAATGAATATAAATGGGACAAGACTGCATTTGTCACAGATAGAGGGTAGGAGGTAGCAACAGTTGAGATGATGAAGGCCTTGCCAAGTGTTTTAGCTGTGTGGATAGAGGAAGGCTGCATCTTAGAGATATTATGCAAGAAGCAGCAAGATTTAGGCAAGCCTGGGTGTGAGGATCTAGAAAGAGGGCCAAGTAAAAGAAGACGTACAAGCCTAAGTGACAGGAAGATGGTGATGCTGTCCACCACGGTGACTGAGAAATGAGTAGCACGGAGGGATTGCGGGGAAAGGTTAAGAGCTTTGTTTTGGCCAGGCTGATCTTTAGCTAACGACATCAGAGAAAAAGGCTGAGATTTTAGAACTGGGGCTTTAGTTACATCATTGTATCAGAAATCAGATGCAACTCCATTGAAATCAATGAGATTATACTGTGTACATTAGATTAAAATCAGGCCCACCTTATTAAAATAAAATTGAAATATACAATTTCACATTTCAAAAGCAAAGCAGTAAAATCATTTAACACTTGTCTTCAGCTCTACGGATTTAAAATACTTTTAATTTATACTCATCAGAACCAATGGACTGTGATATTCAATATATGTATAAATTACCATCTACATCTTAAGTATCTTTAGCAATTACACAGTACTTACAATGCTTCTGTGTAATTAGATTCAAGACTATAGTCCATTTTATGGTAAAATTTCATTGTCTAAAAGAGACAGAATGAAGAGGAATGATAATTAAGAAAAATCCTTTAAAAATCCTTGATTTGAACACAGACATTTTCATGATAAACAGAGCATACCTTAGAAAAGATGAGCAGGGATGAAAACCAGGCTCTGTCTAGTAAAGCACCTACCACAACAGTATATATGGCAAAATATCTAGCACTAAAGATACTATTTCAGTGGGCTCTTTGTGTTCCTGGTGAAGGTCTGAAACATTATGAGCTCACTAGTTTGCTATCTCTTCTGAATGATATAAAGAATACTAGCTTGTTTTTCACCCAAGTCACACTACACAAATAGACATCTGATTAAATGCAATGAAAGTTATTGTTTTCTTACTGAATAAATGTATAACAAATATTAAAAAAAATGTCATTTTATGTTATTTGTGAAACAAACAACCATCAGTTTGTTTTACAATGTTAAAAAAAACGAACAAATTCTGTCTTAAATTTTCTCTTAGGGCTCGTCTGTGCACTACAGGGGTGTGATTTCTAAAGTGTACTAATGTGTTGCGCATTAATTGGTCCGTTTAGGCCCTGCTGGTGCACACTAAAGGTTCCCTAGAGTGTTTTAACATAGTACTTCATTAAAGTGCATGAGAAACCTTTAGTGCGCACCAGCAGGGTCTACATCGACCAATTAATGCACAACACATTAGTACATTTTAGAATTTTCAACCTGGTAGCATTCATTCCCCACTGTGTAGAAAAGCCCTTATTCAAATAAGACCTTTTACTACATCAGTCCCTTTCCTCTCTTGGGGAACAAGCTTCTTTAAAGCTCTATCCCCTACCTTGCAAATATACTTCTGCAAAGCTACAAGATATTTGGCTTCCAATAACTTGTGGTGAATCCCATAATTCAGATTCCAAAACTAGTTCCTTTTCTTACTAAACTAGAAAGCTAATAATTATATTTTAAACTGCAAAGATTATTTTTATTTAATATATCTAATCTAGCAGAAAACTAAGGGCTGATTCAGATTGGATTTATGCTGGCAGGAGCTGTCACAGGGCCTCAACAGCAGCAAATCTGCCAAGGAAGGAATTTGTGGGGATGAGAAGCAGCCCCTCACCCACCCTTGAACGAACACACACACACACACACACACACACACACACACACACACACACACACACTCACACTCTATTGCCCAAAGAAAGCAAAGAATGGAAGTCTATATGAAGATATATACTGCAAATTATGCTAAATATATTGTAGTTAGAAAGCAAATTGTATTGTATACAGGAACCATTTTAGTATAACTTACTTGGTTTTTAGTACAGATTCCATGAGCTATTTCATATTCGACATTTGTTGTCTGCATCAGCAATTCTGGCCTGTAGATTTCCACATCTGTGGATAACCCCAGATTCTCTACATAGACTACTTGAGCCCAAAATGTCACTTCATCTCCCATGTCCAGATAATAGACATTTAAATCCATGCTGTGCTTAAATACGAGATACGGGCAAATATCTTGAGAATCATGTATGGAACTAAATATTTCAGTTTTCAAGGGATAGTCCTCACGGTGTATTCTAGAACCATTGATATACAGTATATATAGGTTACCAGATGGATTCAAGTAAAGGACTATGTTTTTGCTTTCCTTTTCCCATTGAGGGAGCACCACAGCATCTTTCATTTCAACTTTTAAAAAAATCATGACATTGTTTTTCATCTTTATCACAGTGTTCCCGAAATAGTCTGCAGGAAGGAAAAAGAAGAGTCATCTTTCCTGTGTAGTTTAAATTTCCAGATCGATGATGAAAATACTAATTCTTTAAAAAAATACAGATTTGTTTTTCTATTTCTATTGTACTTTCCACATTTGTTCCTAGCCAAAATTTCTCCTGCTCATTATATTGTCATGCAGTGTGATCTGTGCTTTTTGGGTGCTGTCCTCTACCACACAGATGATGCTGTAAGTGTCTAAACAATGAAGTGCTTTAGGATCTTTCAGGATGAAAAGTGCTGCATTGGAGCAGGGAATGAGTGAGACTGTGTGGAAGTGGGAGAAAGAGTAGGAGTGAACAACCAGGTTTATGGTGACCCTGGTGATACAGAGATGAGCAACACCTGATTCGCATTTTCAACATTTTCTTCACAAACATGAAGAGACAAGTTTTTATTTTTTTAATTAATGAAAGCTTAGATACCGTGCATCCATTTGTCATCAAGTATAATTGATGATGAACATTTTTCTCCATCACAGAGTGGTTACTTACCTTACAGTAACAGTGGTTCTCCTAAATATGTAGTTCACATGGACCCCTCTGAACGTGCATACACCCTATGTGTGAGATTGTATTCTCTTGGCCAGCTGCACGTATTCAGGTCATGCCTGTGCTCTATATGTCCTCATGCCCCCAACGCTGAGGGCGGAGTAGACCAAAACATCTCTCAGTTCCTTTGCCAATACATTATCTCAGAGCAGTAGGATTCTGTACTGGCAGAAGAGGAGGGTAGGTTGTGGAATCCATGTGGATGACACATTTTGAAGAACCAGTTACTGTAGAATGAATAATCATTTTCTCTTTTTCGAATGATTGTCCACATGGATTCCACTCTTGGTGATTCACACGCAGTTGTCTTTTTATTTGGAGGTATGTACAAGGAGTTCCATTTAAGCAATGATTAAAGGACAGCCCTACCAAAATGGACTGATCTGGAAGCCTCTACCAAAGAGCAATATCTTGTGAATGTGTGGACCAAGCTCCACGTATTTCTGAATTTTTTAGGGGAGCTAAGGACATTCTTCAAATAGGCAGCAGAATCTGCCTGGATGCTAGTGGAATGAGCTCTAATGTGGCTAGGTGGCTGTAACTTGACAAGTTTGAAACATGCACTTATACAGACAGAGACCAATTTTGATAATCTCTGTGAGGTTATTGCCTGACCCTTAATCCTATCAACAAAGGCTGTAAACAGTCTAGGCATATTCCTGAATGATTTTGTCTTGTTCAGGTAGTATGACAGTACCCTTACTACATCAAGTGCATGAAATTTAGCTTCCCCTGGGGTTGAGTCAGGTTTGGGAAAGAAAACTGGGTGATGAATAAACTGTTTCATATAGAATTCAAACAGTTTTGGGCAAAAACTTGGGATGAGTGTTGAGAGTAACTCTGTCCTTGGCCTGAAGGTTGAGACTTGATGCCACCCTTCTCAATAGTTCCTGGTGGGCTTTAGAGTCCTCCTGCGGAAGGAGGGAGGAGGGGCCGTAATCGCCACATCAGGGGAGGGTGAGGAGGCAGGTGCAGTACTTTGCATGTCCGCCAGTACCGGAGGACCCACCACTTGGTTGCCCTCCGGGAACGGCACCGACGATGCTTGTCCCACCGACTCCTTTCTCGGAGGCTGGGACAGGGAGGCTGACGGCTGTTCCAAGGCTCCGGCCACTGAGTGAGCTCCCACCGGGGGCTGCATCAGGGACCACGGGGCCCATTGGTACCACTGTGCCGGCCATGGAGGCTGGTGCCACTGCACCTGCTGTGGCACCGGCGGAGCAGGCTGTTCAGCCTGACTGTCCTGTTCCATCAATCGACGACTACGAAGGGAGGCCGGGCTGGTGTACGACCTGCCACTGTCCCTGGACCGGGAGGAGTGGTGGCATCGGGAACAGTGCCGACCATGAGACCGCGATCCCAATGTGGAGGAATGGTATCGCCGGTAGCACTGCTCCACGATTGGCTCCGGCGGGTATATCTGCGATGGCGAGGCTCCGGCTATCGACGCCTGGAACTGCGGGAGTGGTGCCATGGCAGGGTCCTGGAGCAAGACGACTAATGGGAAAGGCATCGACATTCGTGTTGCGACCGGCTACAGTAGGCCTCGGAGATGAAGTCCCAGGTCGCTTGCAGGGCCTCGGGCCTGGAGGGCATCTGGACATCCGGGGAAGCCTGCTCCGAACGGGCCAGCCTACTCCACTCGACCTGAGTTGGAGGCCTGGAGGCCGATGGGGACCGAGGACTGCCCAACATGGGTCTAGCCTATCCCCCGGTCTTGCTCCTGTGCTGCGGCAGAGGAGGCCTCTTCTTAGCCTTCTTGGCATGCCCCACAGACGGGGAGCAGTGCTGACTGGTAGATGGCACCGAGGAGTCACTGCACACTGACACCGCGGTACCCAGTGCCAACTCGGAGCGGTGTGCCAGAGTTGGGGTCAACACTGACTCCATCAGGATAGCCCAGAGCCAAATGTCTCTTTCTCTCTTGGTCCGAGGCTTGAAAGACCTGCAAATCTTGCAGCGATCGCTGAGATGGGTTTCGCCCAGACAGTGTAAACAATCCGTGTGTAGATCACCCACTGGCATTGGTTGCCTACAAGTGTTGCATGACTTAAAACCTGGGCATGGGGCATGCCCCGGCCTGGGCACACTAAACTAAACTAAGTTACACTAATTACTTCAACTACAGGTACTACTACACTGAACGAACAAGAGTTCTGGAGGAAAGCTGCAGACAAGCTGGAGCAGAACAGTTCCGAAGCACCTTCACTGGCGGCAAGAAGGAACTGAGGGTGGGGGGAGCACACAGTGCCCCTTATACTGCGCCATGGAGGCACCACTCCAGGGGTCGCTAGGGCTCTCCCCTACGGGTACTGCTAGGGGAAAAACTTCCGGCACCGGTGCACGTGGCGAGCACGCACACCTATTGTGGAATACACATGAGCAATCACTCGAAGAAGAAGGGTATTTCCTTTCACACCTGAAGTAGGCTTTTCCCACAAGTTTAAAAAGAAAAGGATTCTTTGTGGGACTGTGACCATCATGTCCATGTAGTGCCTGCTGGGTAGATAAACTGATTCCAACCACCTTTACATGAAGCATAGGCGAATTCTGGCAAACTGTGTCACATAGATGCATGAGGCCATATGCCCAATGTGCCTTTGGCATGCTCTTACAGACGTCTTTGTGTAAGCCTGAAGTTGGCTGATGAGGTCCACTATCATTTGGAATCTTTCTTGTGGAAGACAAACTCTTGCTTACATGGAATCTAACACGGCTCCTATGAACTTTATACTTTGTGTGGATTTTTCTCCGGCTTTGAGGCCTAGTATGGCAAAGACCTTGAAGGTTACTTGATCCGAGTTGGTTACCTGGTGTGGTGGCTCCTTGGATCAACTATCAATAGGATATGGATAGACCTGGAGTTCTTATCTTCTTAAGTGAACTGTTATGACTGCCAAGTACTTGGTGAATAACCTTGGTGCTACTGAAAGATCAAAGGGCAGGACCCTGTATAGGTAGCGAGATGTTCCTGGTAGGAATTGGAGGATATTTCTTGTGAGCCGGATGTATGCTGATGAGATGTCGAAGGTCCAAAATAGGCCACCAGCCCCTTTTCTGCTTTAGAATGAGAAAATAATGGGAATAAAACTCCCTGCCCCTGAACTCTAAGAGCCTCTCTTCCACTGTTCTGACATGCATGAAGCAAGAGCCTGCACCTCTTATTTCAACAGTATTTTGTGACAGGGACTGTTGAAGAAGAACAGGGATGATGGGTGGTAGATAGGACGGGACTGAAATTGTATGCAATACACATTGCTGACATCTCTTGGACCCACTGCTCCATATTGAACCTACTCCATGCTTCCTGAAAAAATAATAGCAGTTGCCAAAATTGGGGGAAAAGGGTAGAGATCCTCCAAAAGTTCTACTAGGCTCTAGACTGTGGTGTGTAAATTGCTGTCGAGAGGAAAACATCAAGTGCACCATAGCCGAGAAAGAGGTGATGGGTCATCTGTGTTGAAACATCTGCTTCTCCCTTGGGAGCTCCAATGCCCCCTGTGGGTTTGTGAGTTGCTGGACTGTCTCTCTAGCCCAGGAAGAACTCACTTCTATGCCCAGAGTCTTTCAGGCCCTTCTTCCAAAGCACCACTTTATTGATATAACAAAACTTGCAAAGTAACACAAAACTCACATCAAAGCTGGATACTGGGACTCATAAGCCTTTCATTCTGCTTCCCTCTCTCTGTTCCAAGGCTAGTCACAGGAGACAACCTTGCTCTTATAGTCCCCACTCCCTCTCAGCTGAGTCCTCTCAGCCCTTTATAGAGAACACTCGACCCCTTCCCAACTGGATCTGATAATTGAAAAGGGCTGGGTGGCCACAGGCCCCGTGGCCCTTAAAGGGGCAGACAATCCTATTACAGGTTTATAATAGTAAGGAACAGAAGGATGCTGTCTGAAGGAGGTTTGAGGTCCAACTTGCACTTTCCAACCCAAAGGAGGAAGCAAGTCCAGAGAATGCAAAGTGGCTCTAAAATTCCTTGGTGAGTTGAGGGCTTCCTAGCTCTTTTAATTGAAGAGGTTGCAGCCCTCGAATGGAAGATGTTTTGCTATGGTTTGGCTCTCCTTATGTATTCCTGCTGACTGGTGCCAGGAGGATCATCGTATTGCCACCTATCTGGCTATGTACAGATTAGCCATGACACTGTTTCAGATGCATCCAAAATAGTCTGCAAGGATGTTCTAGATATCAGTTGCCCACTAAACATGATTGATTTTAATTCTTCTGTGTGCTCCTGCCAGAGCCTTTCCATAAAACTGAGACAATTTCTTCTAGTACAGACTGAAGTGCCTGGTCAAAAATGTGCATCTGAAGAATGGCAGAGGAGTCGGGTTTTTTTGCTGTACGCACCCAGTTTCTTTTTCACTGATGTTTGTTTGGATCTTTCCTGAACAGCCACTATGAGTGAGCCAGGCACTTGATGTAAATAAAGTACACTGAGTCCTTAGGAGGAATTTGGTACTATCTATCCACTCTCTTGAAAGTGGCAGTTATTGATGCTGGACTCTGCCACAAGTCCTTTGCAGGTTGTAACAATCCCCCATGAATAGACATGGAAAGTTTACCAAGCATGGAAAGGAGCAGAATGTCTAGTAGTTTGTGTAACTTCTTTTGCACTACTTTCAGTAGGATGTCAAAGGTTTCAGACATGTTTCATCAGCAGGTCTTGGAAGACCTTAAGTTGTCTGCAGGACAAGGTGTAGAGGGATTGGCTGCCTCATCAGGGAAGGATGACAAAATTGCAGCTGGGATCAATTGTTCCTCCACATCTGCCTGTTGATTGTTCTCACTCTTCAGGGAAAAGGAAATAACCCTAGAAAGAGGATAGAGAATGTTGGCTTGCAGACACATGGCTGCCTACCCCAAGGCACCCAGTAGGACTATGACTGATAAGTATATGGATACTGGACTGTTGGATACAGAAAAGGATATCAGAAGGGCTGCTCCCTAAAAGACGCATGCCTTCTCCTGCTCAAAGAGCAATCTCTGGACTCCCTCTCTAATTCCCAGTGTGGCTGAACAAGTGAGGTAAATGGTACTGATGTCTCAATTGCTCTATGTGGTATCATGATTTTGAAGACTGAAAGCCTAGTTAGCACTGCTGACATTGTACGAGCCAGCAAGAAGGACTTCACTACCGGACCCATGGACAGGTCACTTGGTGCTGAATAGGCCATAGATGGGTGCCAGGTACTTCAGGCATCAATGTGCTGTCCACCAAGGTGCTGGGTTGGGATGGTGCCAAATTGGTGTGGCCATACTGAATGAATGGTGTGAGCATAACTTCACATGACTTAAACATGGCTGAAGAGGATCCTGGGAGCAGGGTCCCCTTTAAGCAGAAGCAGATTTGATAAAGGACTGGCAAAGCCTGCATGTGTGATCGATATTGAACCTATAGGTCGGCAAATATGGGCCCATGCAAAAGTAAATATCACATGTATAAAGTTCCAGCACGGAGCATAGGTCGACCTGGTTGTAGTGACCTTATAGCGAGGACACCATGCAGAGAGCCAGAGTGAATGATTGATGAGTGAGTAAACGTGGTGTGATCTTCAATCGATACCACCCCCCCAACACATTCTAAAGTATTAATCAGATAAAATTAATAACCACACACCCACTGAGCATGCTTTTGAGACATGTAACTCCTGTGAGGAAAAAGAGTATAAGAATCAAGCAAAGTAAATTACTGGAGTTGGGAATTCCTTAAGTGATGCTTGAAGAAGCTGCTAGACAGAGTAGCCAAAACTCAGCTCCGTGGGCTCATGTAGGACTGCAACCAGAGGGGTTTCCAGGCAGCCAGGGCCTTGCCTCGAGGAATCCGAGACAGACCAGAGGGCTGAGGAGACCAGAGCTGGAGAGAAGAATCAGTCCCTAGAATTGGTAACCACCTTCTCTGTTTACCAAGCAGGGACTGCGTGAAGCTAGCCTGTTTGTGTATGTTTGTGAAAGAGAGGCTCGCTAAGAGGAATGTCAGGTTTCAGAGTAGCAGCCGTGTTAGTCTGTATCCGCAAAAAGAAAAGGAGTACTTGTGGCACCTTAGAGACTAACAAATTTATTTGATCATAAGCTTTCGTGAGCTACAGCTCACTTCATCGGATGCGTTCAGTGGAAAATACAGTGGGGAGATTTATATACACAGAGCACGTGAAACAATGGGTGTTACCATACACACTGTAACGAGAGTGATCAGATAAGGTGAGCTATTACCAGCGGGGGGGGGGGGGGGGAGGGGAACCTTTTGTAGTGATAATCAAGGTGGGCCATTTCCAGCAATTGACAAGAACGTCTGAGGAAGTGGGGGGAGGAGGAATGTATAGCTCGTAATGTATAGTTCTTAATGTTTAATATAGGAGTTATGTGCTTAATGTAACCCTTTACTGCTTGTGTAATTCCTTCTCAATAAACTGCTGTGCATTGAAGATAATTGCTGTGGACCTTTTTCACTGGTATGACAGTAATCTTCTCTACTGGGAGCCAGTAAAGATCCATTTCAGGGGCAGTAGCGCCCCCTGGTGCCAAAAAGTACCATTAGTGGTGATGAGTTAGTGTCATAGGAAAGGTGGTCAGCAGATTTAGTTACTTCCACAGACACTCTTTCCATAGCCAGAAATGAAGGACTAGATAACCCATCTTAGGCCATTGGCTGCCCTTCGTCTGTGGAGCTTAACATGAGTCTAACTTGTCAGACACACATCGACTCTTGTGTGCCGGTTCTTAGGGTCCCGGAGAAGGAGATCTATGTCTTAGAGAAACAAGATGGATGAGGTAATACCTTTTATTGGACCAACTTCTGTTGGTGGGACAGACAAGCTTTCAAACATACACAGAGCTCTTCTTCAGGTCAGGGAAATGTACTCAGGCCTTGGCTACACTTGCGCGTTATAGCGCAATAAAGCTGCCAAGCGTGCTCTACCTTACTACCCGTCCACACTGGCAAGGCACATAGAGCGCTCTGACTCCACAGCTGGAGCGCTCCTCATACTCCACCTCCCCGAGAGGAATAACGTTTGTTGTGCTCTCGCTGGAGCGCAACGGCGCTAGTGTGGACACCTAATGCGCTCTGATTGGCCTCCGGAAGTGTCCCACAATGCATGTTCTAGCCACTCTGGTCATCACTTTTGAACTCTGCTGCCCTATCCTCAGGTGACCAATCGTCAGACCCGCCTTTTAAATTCCCTGGGAATTTTGAAAATCCCCTTCCTGTTTGCTCAGCCAGGCGTGGAGTGCTCTCAGCCAGGCGTGGAGTGCTCTCAGCCAGGTGACCATGGCTCCACGCAGCAGGCGATCCCCAGTATGGAGCAATGGTGAGGTGCTGGGCCTCATCAGTGTTTGAGGGAGGAAGCTGTGCAGTCTCAGCTGCGCTCCAGCCATAGGAATTACGATACGTTTGGGAACATATCAAGGGTCATGCTGGAAAGGGGCCATGACCGGGACGCCGTGCAGTGCAGGGTTAAAGTAAAGGAGCTGCAGAATGCCTACCGCAAAGCCCGTGAGGCAAATGGCCGCTCCGGTGCTGCCCCTGCGACCTGCCATTTCTACAAAGAGCTGGATGCGATACTTGGGGCGACCCCACCTCCACTCCAATGACCACCATGGACACTTTGGAGCCCAGCACAGCAAAGGGGGAGGAGGAGGAGGAAAATGTGAGTGAGGGTGCTGAGGTGGGGGGAGACACCCCGGAATCCCTAGATGCATGCAGCCAGGAGCTCTTCTCGAGCCAGGAGGAAGGCAGCCAGTCACGGCATCCGGTGTTTGGGGAAGGACAAACACCAGAGGAGGCTCCTGGTAAGCGGCTTTTTTTTTTTTCAGGAAGGAAGTTCTTTGGTGCGGGCTCTTTGGGCGAGGAGGGTTTGGGATGCATGCATGCCGAGATGTGGAATAGAGCATTGATGTGGTCTATCACATCACGGTAATTGACATTGGTGATCTCCTCAAAAGTCTCAGACAGAACGTGGGCAATGAGCCTGCACAGGTTTATTGGGAGAGCCAGCATGGTTCTTGTCCCAGTCAGGCTAACGTGTCCGCGCCACTGTGCCGCAAGGGGTGGGGGGATCATTGCTACACACAGGCAAGCTGTATATGGGCCAGGGCGGAAGCCGCATTGTAGTAGAAGACCTTCCCTTGCTTCCCCGGTCACCCTCAGCAGCGAGATAGCTTCCAGGACTCCTGTGGATCTCCTGTGGAGAATGTTGCGACAGTTTTCAGTGTAGGTTTCCCCTGCAGCTGTTGGCTCTCCCCAAGGCACAGAAACCCAGAGGACAGTACATCCATGAAACAATCAGTCCCCCTGGACCCTGTGTTTACTCACCATTTCTGGGGCTCCCATGGGTTATGTGCGCTCGCTTTGGGACAGGCAAAGTATGGTTTTGTATGGACTGTGATTGCCCTCCTTAAGTGTGGGGGAATCATTGCTCTGTCTGGTGTGTACAATGCTTCCTCTGTTAAGTGTTGCATTTTGCCTGTATAGGTGCAACCTTGAGATCTCAGCTGCCAGTGTTATCACCAGCCGACAGACTGAGAGCACTCAGGAAGAGGCCCCGTAAAAGCAAAGAAGACATGCTGCAGGAAGTAATGCCTGTATAGGTGCAACCTTGAGATCTCAGCTGCCAGTGTTATCACCAGCCGACAGACTGAGAGCACTCAGGAAGAGGCCCCGTAAAAGCAAAGAAGACATGCTGCAGGAAGTAATGCGGCAGTCTGTGGAAGAGAATTGAAAGGCACAGAAGTGGAGGGAGAGTGAAAGGAGGATCTGCCAGAAGAATGAGGAGTGCCGGCAGCAAAACGTGGTGCTCTGACAGCAAAGCACGGATTGGCTGATTAGCATAATGGAGCGCCACGCGGACTCGATCCAGGCGCTCGTCGCCATGCAGGTGGAGCACTACTGCACTCGGCCCTCCCCACCCCCTCCGCAGCCCTTGTCCCAGAACTCTTTCCCATGTTCCCCATGTCCCCTCCAACCCACTTTCCCCAACATCTGGGTTCTTACCGCCCCCAGCTGCCTCCTACACCCCTAGCTTCACCATCCACCCATGAAAACTACGACCCTTATCCACCGCACTCAACCCCCCTCAGCATGCCTTATAGCCATCCTGAAGTGCAGCACTCAGTGCACAGCACTCCAGACAGGATTCCAGAGTATGAAATCAGGACATACTCAAGTCTGTCAGTGAACTGGTCCCCACCCCATCCCCTTGCCGTTGTGGTATTGTGTTACTTTGTTTTTATTTCAATAAATGAATTTTCTTTTCAATAAATGGAGTTTTCACTTTGAAAACATACTTTATTAGTGCATAAAGCAAAATATACCTTAACCCAGGAAAGCAACAAGCACTACAATTCAGTGTACCAAACACAGCCACTGCACTTAACTCCTGTGCAGAGCAACAGACATTACTGGTGGCTTTCAGTCTCAGATTGCTCCCTCAAGGCATCCCTAATCCTTGCAGCCCCACGCTGGGCCCCTCTAATAACCCTGCTCTCTGGCTGTGTGAATTCAGCCTCCAGGTGTTGAACCTCCAAGGCCCATGCCTGAGTGAAGCTTTCACCCTTCCCTTCACAAATATTCTGAAGGGTACAGCACGCGGATATAACCGCAGGGATGCTGTCTTCGGCCAAGTCCAGCTTCCCATAAAGAGAGTGCCAGCGGCCCTTCAAATGGCCAAAAGCACATTCCACAGTCATTCGGCACCAGCTCAGCCTGTAGTTGAACCGTTCCTAGCTGCTGTGCAGGCTCCCTGTGTAGAGTTTCATGAGTCGCGGCATTAAAGGGTAAGCTGGGTCTCCAAGGATCACAATGGGCATTTTGACTTCCCCTCCGGTGATCCTCTGGTCTGGGAAAAAAGTCCTGGCTTGCAGCTTCCTGAACAGGCCAGTGTTCCAAAAGATGTGTGTGTCATGCACCTTTCCAGGCCAGCCTGCATTAATGTCAATGAAACGCCCACATGATCCACAAGCTCCTGGAGAGCCATGGAGAAATACCCCTTTTGGTTAACATAGAGGCCAGGTGGTCTGGTGCCAGAATAGGAATATGGGTCCCATCTATCGCCCCTCTGCAGTTAGGGAAACCCATTTGTTCAAAGCCAGCCACAATGTCATGCACGTTACCCGGAGTCACAGTTCTTCTGAGCAAGATGCGATTAATGGCCCTGCAAACTTGCATCAACACAATTCCAATGGTCAGCTTTCCCACTCCAAACTGGTTAGCAACCGATCGTAGCTGTCTGGAGTTGCCAGCTTCCAGACTGCAATAGCCACCCGCTTCTCCACCGGCAGGACAACTCTCAATCTTGTGTCCTTGCACCGCAGTGTGGGGCGAGTTCAGCACACAGTCCCATGAAAGGTTTCAGAGTAATAGCCGTGTTAGTCTGTATTCGCAAAAAGAAAAGGAGTACTTGTGGCACCTTAGAGACTAACCAATTTATTTGAGCATGAGCTTTCATGAGCTACAGCTCACTTCATCGGATGCATCAGTCCCATGAAAGTGGCTTTTCTCATCTGAAAGTTCTGCAGCCACTGCTCAACATCCCAGACTTGCAGAATGATGTGATCCCACTGCTCAGTGCTTGTTTCCCGAGCCCGAAAGCGGCGTTCCACAGTGGAGAGCATGTCCATGAATGAGACAAGCAATTTCGTGTTGTATGTGTTACACGACTCAACATCCTCGTTGGACTCCTCACTGTCACTTTGGATCTTAAGAAGTCGCTCGAATGCTAAACATGACGTGCTGGTGAGACTCGTCTGCATATTCCTCAGCAGTTCGGGCTCCATTCCCGCAGACCGAAAGGGAAGACAGAAGTGCGCCGCACAGAAACCGTTGAAAGATGGTGCCAAATGTGGACGGAAACACAGGGATTGCTGGAATGTGAAACGATGCATCATGGGGCATTGGGACAGGATCCAGAATGCCCCGCACCCCATGTGCCCTGCCCATAAGCCACAGCGCCAGAATGGGAAGAGGTGCTCTGTGGGATAGCTGTCCAAAATGCACCGCTCCCAGCGTCGCGAATGTGGCCACGCCAATGTGCTTGCAGCAGTTAGTGTGGACAGACTGGAGTGCTTTCCGTGGCCACGCCAGTGTGCTTGCAGCTGTTAGTGTGGACAGACTGGAGTGCTTTCCGTGGTGCGCTCTCCGAAGGCTGATTTAACCCAAAGCGCTCTACAGCTGCAAGTGTAGACAACCTCTCAGTGTCATGGCTAAATACAAGGTGGAACAGATTGTTTAGTAATAGTAGTTTGCACATATTTCAAGGGACCATTAAGGTAAAGTGACCCATTAATACCTCTCCAGTTATGGGGGAGAAAGGAAATGGGGGGAAGGAAGCTCTTGGGGGAAGGGGGGGTTGTTAATGGGTTATAGGTTGTTGTAATAAGCCATAAATCCAGTGTCCCTACTCAGTCCATGATTTTTAGTGTCTAGCAACGTTATGAATTTAAGCTCCGAGGCTTATTTTTTGAAAAAGTGTTGTGAAGGTTTCCTTTGAGGATGAGGACTGATAGGTCAAATGTAGAGGGATCACTTTGTGGGTATTCACCCACAAAAGCTTATGCTCCAATATACCTGTTAGTCTATAAGGTGCCATAGGACTCTTTGCCGCTTTTACAGATCCAGACTAACACAACCACGGCTACCCTTCTGATATTTGTGAAAAGTGTTCACCCACAGGTGATATGGTGTTTTTGTCTTTTATCATTTTGCTGTGTGAATTCATTTGAGACCATAGTGATTGTCTGTTTCATCCACATAGTTGCTATTGGGGCATTTAGTGCACCGTGTGATGTGATTTAGTGCACATGTTGTGATAGGCATGTGTTGGACCAATGGATCTTGAAAGGGGAAGTCTGGGGGAGGGAGCTGATCATTGTAGCAGTGGAGATATGTCTGTAGGTTTTGCATCCATTGTTCTGGCAGAGTCTGGTGCTGCTTTCATCCACATAGGATGTAAGCAGGGTGTGAATGAGCTCCCCCCTGACATCTAGTGATGAGTTGTGGGAAAAGACTTCAGGAACAGATCATATTTGCATATACACACCTACTCTGCCTAGGTGCACAGCATGATGGCTCTGCTTTGTCAAAATGATCACTTTTGGCTGGCGTTGGGTTACAAATCACTTTAGTGTGGGGGTAATAAAATGTTGTTCTCCTTATTGTATGAGTGAAAGGCAGCAGAACTGTAGTTAGCTTCCCCTGGTTGCGGGAGTCACCCTAAACTGAACCTCACACACTAAGCAGGGGGTAGGGATGCCAAATACCAGTGGAGATGAGAGGGGGTGGGGAAAGGTATTCCAACATAGTGGTGTGAAACCAGACAATTACTATGCTCACAAATGAACTCAGAACTGAAACTGATAAAAGACTAAAACCACCATATCACCTGTGGCTGAACATTTTTTTACAAAGCAATCACTCTATATCTGACCTATTAGTCCTTTCATGGAGAGCTCCAGAAGAAATAAATTTAGGCAAAAATCCCTAGCTTTCTGAGTTGATCTGGAAAAAAAACAGCAGATTGACCAATGTTCAGGGATATACCCCCTGCCTAAATAACAACAAACAACAACAAAAAAGGCACTTAGAGTGCCTATAATTGAGTGGCATAGAAGCATCTTATATCCCAGAGATTTGGTTTCCACTCAAGACCCAGCAGAAGGAGTGGAGGGACAGAGCTCCAAGTCTACTAATTATCTATTAAAAATGAATATTTTTTCCTTTTTTAAAGCCAAGAAGCTTTAAAAATTAACTACCTACTTGCAACTCTACTAACTAATCACGAACACTAACTGCAACAGAGTTACAGAGAAGCAGGCAGACATTGGAAAGAGTTCCATCTTGCTGCCACAGTTGGTAAGAAGGAACTGAGGATGGCTGGGCCCACTCTGCCCTTTATGCACTCAGGCTGTGGTGTGAGGGAGGCATGAGGGATCTGGCATGCAGCTGTGACCCCAGTGGATGCTGCTGAACAAAAACAGTCCAATGTTGCAAGCACTGGGCACATGCAACCCAAGAGACGAATCCATCAAAGACAATCACTTGACGAAGAACAAATAGTTATGATGAATGAGGAGAAATACTTTTTTATGTTTGTTTTTACGATTAGATTAGTGACTTGTGTCTAAATTCAGGTCTACACTAGAAAAAGTTTGCTTGCATGGCTATACCAGCAAACATTCCTACTGTAGATGCAGTTTATACTGGCAAAAAAGTACTTTTGTTAGTATAGCTTATCCTGGTTCCTTGGGAAAAAAGAAGCCAAGCAAATAAAAGCATTTTTATGCTGGTATAACTGCACCATACTAGGATTTTTGCCAGTATAGGAATGTCGTAAAATAACAATCAAAATCACACCCTTAACATTTTATCATACTGGCAAAAGTTTCTAATGTAGACTGTACTTTTTCTCTCTCCCATTGTTCACAAGACAAAGTCTAGGCACCAGAAAGTCACTTGGTTCAACCTCTGGGCCTTCTTAGTAGAGCTCAATGCAGAGGAAGCCTTAGCTTCAAATTTTTATAATCTGGTTTTGATAGAAATAGTCAAGGGATTTCTCTACATCAATTTTACTAGGTGCTTACTTTAGGCAAAAATAGCTATGGTGTCAAGGTGCCTTTCAATGTGAATGTAGCCAGACACTCAGCACCACACTTACTCAAGTTGGCCTTAAACTCTTCAACAGTAAGAATTTAAGGCAACACTCGCATCTCTAAACCTTTGGGGAATAGTATTGAAAAAGACATGCAACTTCTGCCTATATTGTGCCTCACACTAAGGCATTTCAGCCATCATTCATGAACATCAATGTGTGACATTATGAAATTGCATAACACATTAGGCATACAGCCAATTTTCTTGGTGGTGGCTAAGACAATAGAATCCACAGAACCAACTGTACCATCAGTCAGAAGAAACTGTTCAGTGGGGTTGGGCCAAAATAAAACCAGCATGGCAGAGAGTGAATGTGTGTGTGTTGGTGGGGGAGGGGGAGGAATTGCCCAATTATGCCCACAATGGCACATAAAAGGTTTTTGTTTTTAATAATACTAAAAACACTAATAAGGTGGAGAAATGATGGAAAAAATGTGTACAAGATACCACTAAGTCCTTGTTTGTAGGGAATCAGAAGGAACTGAGGGGTGGTGGCAGTCCGTTATGTACTCTTGATCTTGAGAAAGATGTATGTATTTCCCAAACAAATACTGTTGGCTGGAAGATTTCAAGCTTCCCTACTTGCGGCATGCAACTCTCAAGAATGGGGATCCATGTGGCAATACTTGAAGGGCAAAATTTTGTTAACTATAATTTAAATATGCCTATCCATCTAAAAATGGTAGATTTCAGTCCTTATGAACCCATTAATTTAATCAAATAAATAATTAATATAATCATCTAGAAAAGAGATATCTTCAGGGACCCTCTTATTTCTGAAGTTGCTGTCTTACACCCAAATTATTATGTATTCAAATGTAATATACTTAACCAATAAGCAGCTGGTGAATAGTGCTCCCTTGAGCTTTTTCCGCTTGTCTCTTAACTGACTCAGGTATTATAAGAAATCCATTAATTGTGTTGTTTTTATAGCTATAATAGACCGTTTGCTTGTCCCACAGCAGCATAGATGGTGATGCTGAATATACAAATTCCATCAACATAAAACCCTGCAGAGGAGCACTTAAGGAAAAGTCTCTTAAGACCCACAAATCTCGGTCTTCATTATACGCTGACAGATAAAACACCCTGGAGGAGCTGCACCCACCGCAGGCCATGAGCAAAACAACCTCAGATGGGCGTGAGTCATAGCAAACAGTGCCTATAGATAAAGAAGCAGTCACTGGCAAATCTAGGACCTTCTTTAGCTTTGTTGTATCTGTTATTTTAATAAACACATTGCCACCATATCCTAGATATTGTTCACTTGGTGTCCATATTGCTACTGTACTTAATTTTCTTCCACTCTGTAAAAAAATAAAAATAAAAAAATTGAACAAAGCTATTAGATAAATAGTACATTTCAGATACTGTACAAACTATTCCCTCTCAAACTTTGCATAAATGATACCAGTATCTCCATTAAAAAGTAAAAAGGATTTTCAGCTGATGTAATTAGCCTAGCTCCACTAGAGTGAAGTTGTTGTTATGGACTCGGAAGTAGGTGGTCTGGCCTAGTAGTCAGAGCAGGAGTCATGTCTAGTGGGCAGAGCAGGCATCCAGCTTGGATAATGAAGCCAAGAGTCAGCACCAGAGTCAACTGCCAGTTATCAGAGCCAGGGGTCAAGCCAGAGCCAGAACTAGGAATTGAAGCTGAGGGTCAGAGACCAAATGCCAGGGCCATGGGTCAAAGCAGAGTCAGGGTCTGAAGTCAGACGCTGGGGTCAGAGCCAAAAGTGATAACTGACAATTGGAGGTAAGACATAAGGGCAGGAACTAGAGGAGAGGCAAGGATCAAGCACTGTGCAGGAGCATGGTGTAAACAGGAGCAAAAGCAGGGGTCAGGCAGTAGCCGGGAGCAGAGCAGGAAAAGGGATGGGTGCAGGAGGCAGGCACAAGCAGGGTCCAAAGCAGCCACAACAGGAAATCACTTTGTTGCTCAGACAAACTTCCTGTGCCTCCTTCTGGCTTCAATAGCATGGTTGGACCAATTGGTGGAGCTGGGTGATTCCCCAATATTAGTGCCTTGGGTGAGGATACAGTCCTACTACTTCTTGGCCCATCAGATTTCAGAAGACATTAGGTGGAGACCAGCAGGCAGCTGCTGTTTGAGGACTCCTACGCCTGGGTTCCTAGACCTGGGACATCATAGTCACACACTTAAGTCCTCATCCTGGAACTAGCTCCATGTGGGTACTCCTCTTGATCCATGTAGACCCAACTGCAGCATCAGGTACTTATTTTTAAATGACCTGAAAATTAATTTGTTGCACTCAGTGCACTTCTAATTCCAAACCTATTATTAGATCGGGCGACAGGGGGCCAATGGGTTAATCCCCAGGCCTACTGAAGAACTTTCATATTTCAAAATGTAAAACAAGAATTGTGTGAGACTTACCTGTACTGGATATGCAGATGAACACCAACTTCTTGACTGTATTCCAATTATTCCTGTTTCTGGTAGATTGTATTCAGGTCCAAGTTTAAAAAAACGATTGGACTCTCTTTTGTAAATTGTCCCGATTATTAAAAATAAGATCCCATCATCAGTTAAAACAATATCAGTTACTTTGTGACTTAAGTCAAAGTCCAAAATGTGTGATGGAGCTTTGATTTCTTTATAAGTTACGAATCCATCATTTGTATGGAAAGTTCCAAATTCTGACAACAAAAGTGCAGTTGTTGGAATACATGCAGACCACTCAATGTAGGGCTCACTACCAGCTGCGGAACAGAGGGAATTATCATTTACATTGTTTGGAAATAGCTCTTCAGGCCTGGAAATGATAAAGGGACTATCTAGAACAAAACAATCCTGAAAAGCTATTGCCTTTCCATGGATATTAGTAATGATGTCATCTGACATTGAAGGTACATTAATTTTCCAGAATCTGAAAATGGAAGAAATTACAGATAAATTGGCAAGAATTAAACTTTATATCAGATTCATTAAGCAAAATAATTCTTGACAAATTTCAGAGTTTGTAGCAATTCCAAAACAATTTATTTCCCATTTCTTTTTAACAATTTCTCTAAACCTTTTACGTTTTTCAAGTCACAATATTCTCAGGCACACCCTACAATCACAGTGTTCAGCACATATACCAGCAACTATTAGAGTGGTTGTACTGTTGTTACTACAGACAAGCTGTGCACTCCTGGTCACGATCATTTCTATTTGTTCTATTTCATACCGCTCCTCCAAATTGTTTCCTGCTATTCCCCCATTCCCACCAAATGTAAAATATAAAATTAAAATAAAATGGGGGTGGGGGAGGAGACCAAAATCAGCCTCCAGTGGGATTTTAACCTGCAACAGCAGCCAGGCCTCTAATGTTCAGTGCCTCAGTAAATGCTGGGAATCAAAAATCTCTGAATGGTCTCACATAAACAGGCAAGAAATGTACGTGCTCTGGAGCTAGGAGAACGAGGACTGGTTATGACATCATGGATTACTGTGGCAACAGCAGATAGACCCATTATTATAGTCACTTTTGCCATGAACAGTAAAAGCTGCATTACTTTACAAAATGAGTTTCCTAACTTTAGGTGATACTGATGACACCAGTGGATGAAAAAGTTAAGTTATTAATATCAGGATATGAATTATTTGGTCACAAACTCACTTGGTTCAATGTTTAGCTAGTGACAGAATTATCAAAACTTCCAGAATTCTATAAAAATAGGGTTGTTTTAATAACGGAGCTAAGATAGTTGAATATGAGAAAAAACAGCCAAATTTTGTCTTAGATATACACATGCAACTGCTATTGATTTCAATGCAAATTGTATGCACATATTCAAAGGCAAAATTTGGTCCATACGGAATAACTATAATGAAATAAGAAAAGGAGTACCGATGGCACCTTAGAGACTAACAAATTTATTTAAGCATAAGCTTTCATGAGCTACAGCTCACTTCATCGGATGTATTCAGTGGAAAATACAGTGGGGAGATGTATATACATAGAGATCATGAAACAATGGGTGTTACCCTACACACTGTAAGGAGAGTGATCACTTAAGGTGAGCTATTACCAGCAGGAGAGCGGGACGGGGGGGGGGAGAAGCCTTTTGTAGTGATAATCACGGTGGGCCATTTCCAGCAGTTGGCAAGAACGTCTGAGGAACAGTGCGGGGTGGCAGGGGGGAAATAAACATGGGAAAATAGTTTTACTTTGTGTAATGACCCATCCACTCCCAGTCTCTATTCAAGCCTAAGTTAACTGTATCCAGTTTGCAAATTAATTCCAATTCAGCTGTCTCTCGTTGGAG
Organism: Lepidochelys kempii; assembly: GCF_965140285.1. NCBI lineage: Eukaryota > Metazoa > Chordata > Testudines > Cheloniidae > Lepidochelys > Lepidochelys kempii. The sequence continues at coordinate 141,754,661 of NC_136382.1, read as the reverse complement.
TCTGTTTCTGAAGTTTTTTTGTTGAAGAATTGCAACTTTTAGGTCTGTAATCGAGTGACCAAAGAGATTGAAGTGTTCTCCAACTGGTTTTTGAACGTTATAATTCTTGACATCTGATTTGTGTCCATTTATTCTTTTACGTAGAGACTGTCCAGTTTGACCAATGTACATGGCAGAGGGGCATTGCTGGCACACAATGGCATATATCACATTGGTAGATGTGCAGATGAACGAGCCTCTGATAGTGTGGCTGATGTGATTAGGCCCTATGATGGTGTCCTCTGAATAGATATGTGGACACAGTTGGCAACGGGCTTTGTTGCAAGGATAGGTTCCTGGGTTAGTGGTTCTGTTGTGTGGTGTGTGGTTGCTGGTGAGTATTTGCTTCAGGTTGGGGGGCTGTCTGTAAGCAAGGACTGGCCTGTCTCCCAACATCTGAGAGAGTGATGGGTCATCCTTCAGGATAGGTTGTAGATCCTTGATGATGCGTTGGAGAGGTTTTAGTTGGGAGCTGAAGGTGATGGTTAATGGCATTCTGTTATTTTCTTTGTTGGGCCTGTCCTGTAGTAGGTGACTTCTGGGTACTCTTCTGGCTTTGTCAATCTGTTTCTTTACTTCAGCAGGTGGGCATTGTAGTTGTAAGAATGCTTGATAGAGATCTTGTAGGTGTTTGTCTCTGTCTGAGGAGTTGGAGCAAATGCGGTTGTATCGTAGAGCTTGGCTGTAGACAATGGATCCTGTGGTGTGATCTGGATGAAAGCTGGAGGCATGTAGGTAGGAATAGCGATCAGTAGGTTTCTGGTATAGGGTGGTGTTTATGTGACCATCGCTTATTAGCACCGTAGTGTCCAGGAAGTGGATCTCTTGTGTGGACTGGTCCAGGCTGAGGTTGATGGTGGGATGGAAATTGTTGAAATCATGGTGGAATTCCTCAAGGGCTTCTTTTCCATGGGTCCAGATGATGAAGATGTCATCAATGTAGCGCAAGTAGAGTAGGGGCATTAGGGGACGAGAGCTGAGGAAGCTTTGTTCTAAGTCAGCCATAAAAATGTTGGCATAGTGTGGGGCCATGCGGGTACCCATAGCAGTGCTGCTGATTTGAAGGTATACACTGTCCCCAAATGTGAAATAGTTATGGGTGAGGACAAAGTCACAAAGTTCAGCCACCGGGTTTGCCGTGACATTATCGGGGATACTGTTCCTGACGGCTTGTAGTTCATCTTTGTGTGGAATGTTGGTGTAGAGGGCTTCTACATCCGTAGTGGCCAGGGTGGTGTTTTCAGGAAGATCACCGATGGATTGTAGTTTCCTCAGGAAGTCAGTGGTGTCTCGAAGATAGCTGGGAGTGCTGGTAGCGTAGGGCCTGAGGAGGGAGTCTACATAGCCAGAGAATCCTGCTGTCAGGGTGCCAATGCCTGAGATGATGGGGCGTCCAGGATTTCCAAGTTTATGGATCTTGGGTAGCAGATAGAATACCCCAGGTCGGGGTTCCAGGGGTGTGTCTGTGCGGATTTGTTCTTGTGCTTTTTCAGGGAGTTTCTTGAGCAGATGGTGTAGTTTCTTTTGGTAACCCTCAGTGGGATCAGAGGGTAATGGCTTGTAGAAAGTGGTGTTGGAGTGCTGCCTAGCAGCCTCTTGTTCATATTCCGACCTATTCATGACGACGACAGCACCTCCTTTGTCAGCCTTTTTGATTATGATGTCAGAGTTGTTTCTGAGGATGTGGACGGCATTGTGTTCTGCATGGCTGAGGTTATGGGGCAAGTGATGCTACTTTTCCACAATTTCAGCCCGTGCACGTCGGCGGAACCACTCTATGTAGAAGTCCAGTCTGTTGTTTCGACCTTCAGGAGGAGTCCACCCAGAATCCTTCTTTTTGTAGTCTTGGTAGGAAGGTCTCTGTGGGTTAGTATGTTGTTCAGAGGTGTGTTGGAAATATTCCTTGAGTCAGAGATGTCGGAAATAGGATTCTAGGTCACCACAGAACTGTATCATGTTCGTGGGGGTGGAGGGGCAGTAGGAGAGGCTCCGAGATAGGAAGATTCTTCTGCTGGGCTAAGAGTATAGTTGGATAGATTAACAATATTGCTGGGTGGGTTAAGGGAACCACTGTTGTGGCCCCTTGTGGCATGTAGTAATTTAGACAGTTTAGTGTCCTTTTTCTTTTGTAGAGAAGCAAAGTGTGTGTTGCAAATGGCTTGTAATAGTAAAACTTTCTATGTGGGCATGCATTAGCATTACTGGAGAAACAAACGCTATTACTCTATATGATGAGCAATCTTGTTTTTCACTCTCTTTTATTTGGTTCTTCATACTATTGCTGTATAGAGAAAGAAGAGGTTAAAAATAAGACAGAAAATAGATATTACAACTTACTTCACTATAACAGCAATTTACTAAAACTGCCATCATTTATAAAAGGATTTTACCCCATTTGCCAAAAATGCTTCTATTCCTTTGGTTAAGTAAGTGGAAATATTCAAGAAAGGCTTTATCTGACGACAAATTTCTTTAATATAATGATATGTTGCTATATTGCCACCTAGTGATGAAATGGATGAGATCCAACTGAAAAAGATGTCTGACAGAGATGACAGTAAGCCAAATTCAGTCTCTAACCCAAATGTAACAGTGATGTAAACAGTGCTGTAAGTTACTAGTTGAGTGTAAACTGGTTAGAAAAAGGCAGTAAGATGAAAATTAGTGCAACTTGTTTTAATATGGTATTCAGAGTGTGTAAAAACAACTGCAAATTAAATGTCAAAGGGACAGATGGGGCACATGTTTCAGGAAATGAAGCTAACAAAAGAGCCCGCTACACTTTAATCTAAAACAGAATCATCCTCAATACTCCTGGGGCCAAATCTAGCCCTGGGGTAAGCCTGTGTAATTCCCACTGACTTCAATGAGCATTTGTGCAGGGCAGAATGTTGTTACTACAGAGTACCACATTGATGGAAAATACACTTGCTTTGTACATCCACTGAATAAAAAAATCAGTGCAAGTTATTCTCCTTCACCACATATCTATTTTCTGATCAGCTCACACCAAGGTATAAATTATATTATCATTTACATCCCTGTTGAATTTGGCTCTTAGTGTTTCTGTTATAAATTATATAGTTTTATAAATATTATAGCATTAGAAATTAAAATTAATATGTTGCCAGAAGATGGAGCAAACAGTGAAGAAAGTAGAGAAATAGACAGTTGGAGAGTTCTAGGGTTAAGATTAATATTTCTACTGACAAAAAACTAAATACCAGAAGAAATATTGCAGAAGGGCTTCATTGTGGATTCAGCATATTGCTACTACACGGAGGGGAATAGAAAGAGGTAGGGGATAATTAAGCAGTGTCCCTAAAGTATTCTTAACAGTCAGCTATGCCTGGACATATGAATTACTATTATCTGGATATTCTCATCCATTAGAAGTTTTCTATAATGTCAGATACGTCTTTGGGAGAAACTTTATATTACTTTCACAGGGAGTCTCAGCGGATTGCTGGAAAGAAGAAACAGCCAAGACATGCTCTGTAGAGTGTGTATTGAGCTAACAATTCTTCCTGGAGGGATGAGAGAAGATGATGACCTACTCACCACACAGGTTTGCCCTAGTGAGAAGGAATGATCCCTATTTTCAAACAGGACTTGGAAACCAGCCAATAAGGAAAGAAACATAACTTGTAAGAAAGAGAAAAGGAAGGAGTATCTGACTGAGATAACTTATTTTTTTAAGAAGGTGGTGGGTTCAGCAGAGCACCACAAACAGGCTGTGAGCTCCAGGGAACTGACATGAGTTGGGGGAAGGAAAATGGTCCTTTGAAATGCTAACTACCCATAAGCTTGATAATTAAGCTTCTCGGCCCATTATAGTGAAGTTTTGTGCAATCTTAGGGCCCAGTTCTGCAATACACTGCCCAATGGTGTTCATGCATGTTCAGTGGTGCATTTGTGTTGGACTGAGCCATGGTCTACATGAGAACCAACATATGTTTTATTTTTAATGTTTCTTCTCTCTTTCTAAAATAATAAACAATTCCTTATTTAAATGAAATTATAATTTAGATTTAACTGCTAAGTTTGGGGGAGAGCAACGGCTGACTAACCATGCTGGGATATGACAGGCTCTTCCCTCAAGGAAGAAAGGATATACAGTTTGTATTCACTACTCACACATAAAAGCTACCTAAAACTAGAAAAGGAGGTCCGGATGGGGCCACCGTCTCTATCCAATGATGTGTCACAACAGCATTAAGTGAGCTTTCATATTTTGGGGAGCTGGGGCACTGTGATCTCACAGTGAAAGCCACTGAAAGACGTGCCATATTGTGTAGGCATCTGTGGGCTTCCTTCCCCAGGCAAGGTACATCAGTGATTACTATACATTTGGATCAAAGGAATTTGAAAGTCTTTTTCCAGTTGAGTTCTTTGGCACCAAGCCACCAAAGTACTTTGCACCTACGGAGGAGGTCAGAAGGGCCTATATATAATTCATTGCAGAGGGGCAAGCTCTCCCCGCAGAGTCTGAAATTGAAAGGAGAATTCCCAACAGATTCCCAGAATCCAAACAGGCTTGGAGGCTACTGCCCTCTTTGCAAATCTCCAACCCCTTCCATACTGAGAAGAGTACTAGAAGGACACCCCCTTAGGTTCCCTGGAAGTTCTGCTATTTTCCCCATAGGTTTTTCTGCTACCATGTACAATATGGCCACTAGTTATTTCTGTACTAGTTGGTGTCATAATAATAAACTTTCAGTATCTTTTCCTCCAGTATACATTAACAAAAACAGGCCAGAATGGCTTATTTATACATTCAACTAAGCCAAGTGTTTTGTAAGATGCTTACATTACAATATATCTACATAGCCATAATCTGTGCAATCATATGGGTGTGTGAAAAATTATTTTAAATGAAATTCTGTTCAGAAAAAATTAAATGAAATACAGTACCCCAACTCTGGAAATGCAGTAGCAAAGTATTTGGTATTTCTAAAATAGGTCTGAACAACAGGTTCCTGTCCCAAATTCCAAAACTGCTTGCTAAGTGTCTTAGAATTCTGTTTAAAATAAAGTAAAAATAAAGTAAAATAAAGGCTGTTAGTTATCATACATTTTGATGTCAATATAGCCTAAGGCTGTATATGAGAAATCTCAGGGTTAAAATATTCTTTAAATAACATTCTAAAGTACACTTCCAAATAAGGGCGCATTATTAAACACATTTACACATTTTATCCACACTAGAATATAGTATATTTGGAACCAAAATTAACTTTCTTCGCAATATTTCCTAAAGTATATATAGCAGAAAATTAAAAAAATGACACATAGAAATCTAATAATAAAAATATTATGTTCTTCTCCAAATTCCAGTACTTCAATTAATAATATAATTTTAATTCTAGTAACTCTGATGCAAATCAACACAGTTATGAAACGAATATTAAAAGATGCCAAAGAGAAGCAATCCAGCATGGCAATTTATAATAAAGTAATAACTCCTAAAGGGCATCCCTTGGTCATGGATGCACACCTCAGGTAAGGTATGATGCCAACGGCTAAATATCATCAACCACCCCACAAAGGCATCAGGAGTGCATACTCTGACAACGTTTACTGCATATACCAATCCTGCAAGCTGATCCATGTGGGAAGAACTTTGTGCTCACATGGATTCCCATTGGGTGCAAGAATCCGTCTTCACATATACGCTTGTGGGATCAGGGCCATAATGTACCTCCTTAAAAAGTAAAGTTCAGTTCTACTGTTAAATGCAGCTCTATAAAAATGACATAATGGGTTCACTGTTTATTATGTCTTGTTACTGCCATATCATCATTACTTAGACAAAAAGTAAAGAGTTTTTTTCTGAGTGTCAGCCATGCAAACTCACTCTAGGAAGTGAAAGTCAAGCTTGGATCTTTCCTTCTCACCACTACCACCAGTAGCAAAACGGCTGTGGGCTAAATTCTGACCCTAACACAAGTGTACTGATGGTAGAATTTAGCTCTGCTACTGAAATTTAGCTAATAATTCTGTTTTTAATGCTGAGATGGAAACAAAACCACCTCACTCCCCCCCAGCTGTGTTACCTCTGCAGTATTAACTGGAACAAAAAGCACCAAAAACTTATTTTTGTCACTACCTTAAGTTGAAATGACTATGGATGCATATAGGCAGCATATCTAATGATTAAGACAGTGCCAGTTTTAATTTGTAACTTTTCACAGTAGACATGCACTTTCAATACCATGTTTTTAAAAGAAAATATAGAGCTATTTTAACATACCCGTGGAGGAGACGTTGCAGTGTGATTCAATTCAGAGGGTTCTGCACTTTCTGGATCATATATCCATAAGATTAACTCCTAGCAAATAAAAAAGGCAAATGATAATATTTTGTTAATAAACACGTTAATATTCTGTCACCGTGGTCTGATTTCTTTTGGTGACTAGATGTATACTAGAATGTAGTAACAATACCATATAAAGGAGCATTAACTTGGACAATGTCAGAATTAAGTCTTGAGCCTGATTTTACTCAGACAAAAGCAAAACTCCCATTGACTTCAGTGGGCAATGGACACTGAGGGGATCCAGATCCACTCCTCATAGAAAGGGAGTTATTTCCTTTCAGTTCTTCTATTCGTCCCTCAGCAATACTTCACATACCATAGTCTCTCTTATTCTACTGGGGCCATGCTACTTTACAATCCTACTGCAGTATGGAGAAAGAGGGATCAGAAATGAGTACTTAACTCTAAAAAGAAACAACAAATTAGTCTCTTAGCAGGAAGATATATGTATCTTTTTCTCCTGCCTCCATGATTCCTATGGGTCTTCAGCCTGACTGTCCTTGGATTTTGCTCCTCAAAGACACAACCATTTCTGATCAACCATGTGGCCCATATCAGTCAGCCACGGAGGAACTCAACCCCTTACGAGTTCATAGAGCCCAGACTCCTGCCCAAGCCTGAACATCTACACCACAGTTAAACAGCCCAGGAACCTGAGTCCCACGAGCCTGAGCCAGCTGACATGGGCCAGCCGAGGATGTATAACTGCAGTGAAGAAGTACCCTTAGGATCTTGGAATCTGTCCCTGAGTAGAGGGGCAGGTTTGGGTAACTGTGAAGCTGCTCTTTCAGAGGCGGCTGAGCACAATACCCCTCATTCCAAGGACATAAGTAGACTTCCACTGCTGTGGAATCCAACCAGGCTGTGCCTGTTTGGCAGGCTCCACATACAGATGCAACTGTGCCCTGAATTTGGTCCATAATCAATAAAGGTGAATGTTCTTTTAGTTTCCATATTTTCTGAGCCAAACACAATCTCTCTCATAGAAAAAAGAAAGAGGGAGGGCATGAGAAATGATTAAATATGTAATTTGTTTATACTAACTTTGGCAAATTTTGTGAAATAACAACACATTTTACAGACTGAATGATAGGCCATAACATTTTACGGTATATTGAAATTTTTAACCAAACTCACTAAAAAAACCCTAGCTTGGACATGAAACATGCATTTCACAAAGCTTCAGAAAACACAAATATATAGAAGAATAAAGAATAAAGAAAGGGTTGGCTGAAGTCCATTGACCTTTCCTTCTGACTGGACTAAATTTGTATCAAATCACTATTTTGGAGAAGTGAGAAATAACTTCTGAGTTGAAGTTAGTTAAAATATTAGGCCAAAGATAGCACTGAAAAATAAAATTTACCTGGCTATCATTTTTTGAGGATGGAATAGAGCTGCAAAAAATAAAATAAAATAAAACAGTTATTTTTAAGTATAAGTAATAACCACTGCTTTTTAAAAGAAAATAAAGGTTACTTTCTTACAGTAACTGTAGTTCTTTGAGATGTTCTGAACATGTTGACCCCACTCTTAGCATACATGCACCCCATATGCTGGAGTTCGGAATGTTTTAACCAGCAGTGTCCATTTGGCACTGCACATGTGCCCTGGATGCCCTTGTGCACTCCCTTCCACAAGCACATAAAGGGTAGAGCATCCACAACCACCATTCAATTTCATAGATTCACAGATATTTAGGTCAGAAGGGACCATTATGGTCATCTAGTCTGACCTCCTGCACAACGCAGGCCACAGAATTTCACCCCCCACTCCTGCACAGAATCCCAGTGTTCCTTCACTGCACAGAATCCCAGTTAAAGACTCAAGAGCTACAGAGATGAAGGGTAGATCATGGTGTGACGTTATTGACATGAACTGTGACTGTATAGATCATTGTTGCACAAGGTCTTGCAGAAAGGAGGTCAAGTGGGTTGTCTATGGAAAAGCTGTAGTTTGCTGGTTATGATTATGCTATCTATATGTGTGTATCATTTTTGTATTTGAAGTTATGAATATTGGCTATGTACTAGTATCCCAATGTGTTTGATTGCCAATGTGTTGGGATTCTAAGTATCCCAATGTGTTTGATTCTCAGTGAACCATCTGGTCAGCTTCTTGAGAAAGGACTACTCTCAGTAAGTGCCCAATCAAGAAACACTTAACCGACAATGGACTTTGGGAGACACCAATCCACATCTGAGCTTTCCTGGAAACATTCAAACTAATATGTAGACAATGGCATCGGCCTGCAAAAAGCTGAATCATTCATGGATATGTGACTTGCCCAGGTGGCTACAAACTCCATCTTGTTGTTGTGACTTTGCACAGAAAAACAAAGAGGTTTCCGCCCACAAGAGAGAGAATTCGGTCTATAGACAGCCTCTCCACCCCAGAGATGCCTGAAAGAAACTGGAACAAAGGACTGTAACTACGGGGGGTCTGAGTGATTGCTGGACCAGGCCATACACCACAACGTTGGTCTGAAAAGGATTGTACCTGAGATAACATCTAGGGTGAGAAGTTAGTATTAGTAATTAGATCCTTAGTGTATTAAGTTAGCCTTGCGTATTTTGATTTATTTTACTTAGTAACTTACTTTGTTCTGTCTGTTATTACTTGGAACCACTTAAATCCTACTTTTTATACTTAATAAAATCACTTTTTGCTTAACCCAGAGTATTAACCAGAGTAAGTAATTAATACCTGGGGGAGCAAACAGCTGTGCATATCTCTCTGTCGGTGTTATAGAGAGCAGACAATTTATGAGTTTTACTCTGCATAAAGCTTATACAGGGTAAACGGATTTATTTGGGGTTTGGATCCCATTGGGAGCTGGATATCTGGGTGCTGGAGACAGGAGTATCTGCTGAATGGTGTTCAGCTAAAGCCTGCAGCTTTGGGGACATGGTTCAGACCCTGGGTCTGTGTTGCAGCAGGCTAGCGTGTCAGGCTCAACAAGACAGGGTTCTGGGGTCCCAAGCTGACAGGGAAAACAGGCTCAGAGGTAGTTTCAGCACATCAGGTAACAGTACCAAGCAGGTCTCTGTGACCGAACCCATCACATATGGAATCTACATGTACAGAATATCTTGAAGAACTACAGGTTTCAGAGTAGCAGCCGTGTTACTCTGTATTCGCAAAAAGAAAAGGAGTACTTGTGGCACCTTAGAGACTAACAAATTTATTTGAGCATAAGCTTTTGGGAGCTCCCAGTCTCTAAAGTGAGCTGTAGCTCATGAAAGCTTATGCTCAAATAGATTTGTTAGTCTCTAAGGTGCCACAAGTACTCCTTTTCTTTTTGAAGAACTACAGTTATTTTAAGGAAAGTAATCTTTCTTTCTTTGAGTATTTGTACCTGTGGATCCCACTCTTGGTGATTAGCTAGGAGGCAACTCCTTTAGGAGGTGGGAGTTTGGAGCTTATTGAAACAAAGATTGCAGCATTGCTTGACCAAATTGAACATCTAATCTGGAAGATTACACCAAGATGTAATGGTTGGCGACAGTGTGGGCAGAACTCCATGTAGCTGCTCTGTAAATTTCAGCTATAGGGACTCTGGTAAGGCATGCTGCTGAGGCTGCTTGAGTTCTGGAAGAACATGTCTTAATGTGAGAGGGAGGAGTCAATTTCTTAGTATCATAGGACACCCTAATACAGCTTGAAATCCACTTAGAATGTCTATGTTTCACAACCACCTGATCTTTGGACCTGCCCCCAAATGTCACAAAGAGTCTTAAGGGTTTACAAAATTGTTTTGTCCTGGGGAGATAATAGGACAGTGCTGCCTTCTTCATGTTCAGGCTATGAAGTCTTGCCTCTACCAGAAAGGAATGAGATTTAGGGGAAAGTATAACTGGTTTAAAAAAAGAATTAGAGTTCATGGAGGACAGTTACATCAATGGCTATTAGCCAACATGGTCAGTGATGCAACTCTGTGCTCTGGATGTCCCTAAGCCTTTGACTGCCAGATGCTGGGACTGGATACAGGGGATGGATCACTAAATAATTGCCCTGTTCTGTTCATTCCCTCTGAAGCATCTGGCCTTAGCCATTGTCAGAAGACAGGATACTGGGCTAGATGAACCATTGGTCTGACTCAGTATGGCCATTCTTATGTAAAAAAACTGGTAGATGGACAATGTGATTGATGTGAAAACTGGAGACAACCTTAAATTTAATCTTTGGATGAAGTGTATGTCTACACTGCAAAAAATAAAAACAACCCACATCAGCAAGTCTTAAAGCCCAGGTCCACTTCTCGGGCTCACAAAGCTTGCACTATGGGGCTAAGGGTCTCAGAGCCCAAGCTTCAGCCAGAATAGGAACATTTACACTGCTATTTTTAGCCCCATTGTGTGAGCCTGGCTGAGGTGCTGAGGCATGCTGACACAGGTTTTTTTTTTGTGTGCAGTGTAGTCATACTCATAATTACTCTGTCTGTATGGAAGACTGTCTATAGGGGACCAGCAATCAGAGCCTGAATTTCATACAATTTCCATGCATAAGTGATTGTCATTGGGAACACCATAGTGATGGTCAGGTGATTAAGTGAACACGATGGCATGGGTTCAAATAGCCAACCAATCAACAAGGTAAGTACTAAATTCAGATCCCAAGTACGAAAACTTTTCGTATCATGTAGGATTCATACAAGGTTCATGCGCCTGGCAACATTCAGGGCACACCCGGAGTGTTGTGCAGGAGCTGTGCACACACAGCTCTTCTCAAGGGCATGAACCTTGGAATCTCGCCCAGATGACATGAACCGTGGGAAGCCTCCCAGGACTGGGCTCAAGGCCCGAGAGCAAGGAATGCGGTAAATAGAAATTGGTAAATAAGAATGTTAAACAAAGCCAGTGTATTCCTTTTATCTGTTGGAGAATGTAATGCGCGGGGGGAGAGAAAAAGAATAAAGGAGAGGGTGGAAAGCTGACAGGCAGAAGTCCGTTGGCAGACGAGCCTGTTTGCTTGCTTAAAGCTCTGTGCTGTCTTGTCATTGAACCGCAACAGTATCAGGTGTGAAAATGTGTAATAACCCTTTCAGGAACCTTTGAGCAGCAGTGTGTGAAAAGACAGAGTAATTTTGGATGGGTTGGTGAAGAGCAGATATTGCTGTTAAATGCACTTAAATCAAGCTAATCGATTGTCCTGAATGCATTAAAGATATAATTCAATATATCAGGAATCGAAGATCGTAATGGGCTAAGCTGTTGTTGAGCTGCCCAAGAGGAAAAATGTTTCCATTCTGCACCACATGTGTGCCAAGTGGAGGGCTTTCTGCTCTGTAAAAGCAAATCTCAGACCGGTGCAGAGCAACTTCTGTCTACTGATGTTAGCCATGCAACAGCCATGTTGTCAGATGTAGAAGCAACAGGTCTGCATGAAGGACTAGACCATGATTTTGTGAGACTGTCTGGCAGAGATAGAAATGTTATCCATGGTTTGTTCAGGAGAGATAAAAAGAAAAGGAGTACTTGTGGCACCTTAGAGACTAACCAATTTATTTGAGCATGAGCTTTCGTGAGCTACAGCTCACTTCATCGGATGCATACCGTGGAAACTGCAGCAGACTTTATATATACACAGAGAATATGAAACAATACCTCCTCCCACCCCACTGTCCTGCTGGTAATAGCTTATCTAAAGTGATCATCAGGTGGGCCATTTCCAGCACAAATCCAGGTTTTCTCACCCTCCACCCCCCCCCCCCACAAATTCACTCTCCTGCTGGTGATAGCCCATCCAAAGTGACAACTCTTTACACAATGTGCATGATAATCAAGTTGGGCTATTTGTAGCCCAAATATTTGTATTTGTATATTGTATTTGTATATGTATTTGTATTTGTAGCCCAAATATTTGTAGCCCAAATAAATATCCCAACTTGATTATCATGCACATTGTGTAAAGAGTTGTCACTTTGGATGGGCTATCACCAGCAGGAGAGTGAATTTGTGTGGGGGGGTGGAGGGTGAGAAAACCTGGATTTGTGCTGGAAATGGCCCACCTGATGATCACTTTAGATAAGCTATTACCAGCAGGACAGTGGGGTGGGAGGAGGTATTGTTTCATATTCTCTGTGTATATATAAAGTCTGCTGCAGTTTCCACGGTATGCATCCGATGAAGTGAGCTGTAGCTCACGAAAGCTCATGCTCAAATAAATTGGTTAGTCTCTAAGGTGCCACAAGTACTCCTTTTCTTTTTGCGAATACAGACTAACACGGCTGTTACTCTGAAACCTGTCAGGAGAGATAGAAGTTCTAAAAAAAAAAAAAATTGGCGTGGCTATGCTGAAGCTATTAAAATCAGACATGTCTTGTCTTGCCTCAGTTTTCAAAGGATCCTTGGACTAAACGGAAATGGTGAGAAGGCATGCATTCCTGGAAAAGTGTTGGATATAGACCTCAGACTCATTACCCCTTAAGAGCAAAAGCTGTGAGACTTCCTGTTTTTCCTGGTCGCAAACAGATCTACCCACGAGACTACTCATTTTTGAAAGAGCTGATGCACAAGGAAGTCTTTTAGGGACCACTCAGACATCAGCATCACTCTTTTGGTCAGATGATCTGCCAAATAGTTGTTATCCCCTGAAATACATAAAGGTTGACTTGATACAGAATACACCATTCCTGTAGAAATAAATCGCCATCTAGTAAATAAGAAAAGCATTGTTCACCATTTTCTAACATAATAAAACCTAAAAGTTAAGAATCTGAATAAATGTCAGTTAAGATACACAATTGCTTAAATAATTGTGTACAAATATAGTGTATCCTCCTGTGACACTTTCTTAATATGCGCAGGACTGTGGGTGACCTTGTTACCCCCTACCTCCAGCGTAAGAGTCTATCTTGTGATAGCTGGGTTTGTTAGCTCCAGTACAACATCAACCTTTCAGCCACACAAGCACTCTCCTCAGGCCTCTGCTAGTCCAACCCTTGCCTTGCAGGTTAACATTAGGTGCACCCCAACCTTTTGGGCCCCCTTGAAGAGCATTCCTCTCCCGTATCCTGCCTGCCACTGGATACCACAGAAATTACCAGGTCCGCTGTCTCCAAAGAGACAGTATGCACACCATCCTGTTAGCTCAGCTAAGCACAAACACTTTACTTTAATGACAGGTTTCAGAGTAGCAGTCGTGCTAGTCTGTATTCGCAAAAAGAAAAGGAGTACTTGTGGCACCTTAGAGACTAACCAATTTATTTGAGCATAAGTGAGCTGTAGCTCACGAAAGCTTATGCTCAAATAAATTGGTTAGTCTCTAAGGTGCCACAAGTACTCCTTTTCACTTTACTTTAATATTACAGCACTGAGATGAATTTATAGCAAAACCAAGAATAAGTTTTTATTAATAAATAACAAAAGATTTAAGTGATACTAAGCAAAAATAATAGAAACATAAATGGTTACAAATGAAACAAAAGTATAAAACATTTCTAAGAGACTACATATAACCTTATCAGGCTCCAGTCTTTGTCTAAAGCACTTTTGCTCACCCACAACCACTTCTCAGTGCCACTAACCCACATGACTGGAGATCTACTGTTTATGGATGCAAAGAGCGTTGACCTCTTTGTTTCCTCAGTGATGGATAACTAAAATGTCTTTTTGCTTCTTCTTATATACCCCAAAATTTATCATCTTTGTCACCAGAGTCAGGATGAAGCCCTGGGGTTCAGACTCCAGTGCATTCCTGTCATAAATGTAAAGGGAAGGGTAACCACCTTTCTGTATACAGAGCTATAAAATCCCTCCTGGCCAGAGGAAAAATCCTTTCACCTGTAAAGGATTAAGAAGCTAAGGTAACCTCGCTGGCACCTGACCCAAAATGACCAATGGGGGGACAAGACACTTTCAAATCTGGAGGGCGGGGGAACAAAGGGTTCGGTCTGTCTGTGTGATGCTTTTGCTGGGAACAGATCAGGAATGCAAGCCTTACAACTCCTGTAAAGTTAGTAAGTAATCTAGCTAGAAAATGCGTTAGATTTTCTTTCATTTAATGGCTTGTAAAATAAGCTGTGCTGGATGGAATGTATATGCCGGTTTTTGATTTTTCATTGTTTGATTTTTCATTGATTGATTTTTCATTGTTCTTAAGATCCAAGGGTTTGGGTCTGTGTTCACCTGTACCAATTGGTGAGGATTATTATCAAGCCTTCCCCAGGAAAGGGGGTGTAGGGCTTGGGCGGGATATTTTGTGGGAAGACATCTCCAAGTGGTCTCTTTCCCTGTTCTTTGTTTAAAACACTTGGTGGCGGCAGTGTTTTGCCTAATCCAAGGGCAAAGTTTGTACCTTGGGGAAGTTTTTAACCTAAACTGGTAAGAATAAGCTTAGGGGGTCTTTCATGCAGGTCCCCACATCTGTACCCTAGAGTTCAGAGTGGGGAAGGAACCTTGACACTTCCCATGCTCACTTCACATCCACATGTTAATTTGTTCCTCCTGCTTACCTCTGATGCAAATAAGCTGTCCATTGTCTCTGGCATCATCATGCTCAATTTACATTACAGAAAGGGAGATAACTATCTTCCCTCCTGTCTGGAAGAAAACCTGTTTCCCCCTTTGTTTGGGTATAGACTTTAAAGCATAGTATCTGTAAGTATCCATAATTCCTTGTTAATACATACATTTCACAATGCCATTAATGACCAGTTTGTGACCTGCTTTCATTTGATATGTCACACCACATTCTTTATAGGTAAATATAATGACAGCAATATGTTAGGCATAGTAAATTTGTCAAGTTTGATAGGAACTGCTGTTACTTGACAGTGAACCATTTGCCAGTGGGCATTTAGGGGCTGTTAGGGTCACACCTTCTGGTGAGAAAATAGAAGTACCAAATTTAGTGTAAAGGTTATTATTATATCCTTCTCATGTCAGTACTGGTGCACAGGGCTGAAACTAGTCTCTTCCATCCTTCTCTCATGTACTGCTGCCTGCCTCCATCTGCTCAATGTTGTTGAAATTGACTGTTCTGCCCTCCCTGCTCAGAGTTCTTCTTTAGGTTTCTCTTGGGGGCCCATGTTTCCTCACACCAGTTGGTTTCTACTTGACAGCTTCATGTGGGAGTCTGTGTTTTGGCATCCAGAGTACATGTCCCAAATATGTCCAACACTTCTTTCTAATTCTAGTGGAGATGAGGTTATATTTAGTTGCAAATAAACTTTTAGCCAATGAGAATCAATCTTTCTTTAGGAAAATAACTAAAAAGTACAAATTCAAAAAAAGATTAAAATTGATTATTTAAATCAAAGTTCCTGCTTGCTGATTTAAATATTATTAAAATAGGTGATTTAAGTCACTTTGATTTAAATCAATCAAACCTGTGCGGCAGTCATAACCAAAGAACCTGGGGTAGGAGGAGTATAAAAATACTCATACCTTTTGGATGGGACTTGATATCTGTGGTCCTCTCTCCTAAATATTGCAGAGAGTGACACAGGTATAGCCCACAGATTTTTTGTCAAGTCCAAAATACCTTCATTTATTGACATTGCAACACAACCCTGAGTTACTGGCTGAAGAATATTAAGAAAATGTACAAGATTTCCCTCCATCACCTCAAGAGGAATCTCAAGCATCTCTGCCATCCTCTTCAGAATGTCTCTGAATGCTCTAAAGTCATCCTCTGTAAATGGGGTAGAAGGAATGACTGGTCTCCTGTTCTGGTCTTGTGCTCCTGTTCCTCTGTTAAAATGTTCTGCTTGCAAGGCAAGTGTGGAGCTCTGTGAGTTTGTGCAGATGGTGACTTGTCCCTTGATCTTGCACAAGGAACTTTCAAAGGGGGTGGATACTGAAATTGTGGGGTCCAGGAAGGCCAGTACAACTATGACTGGAAATCACAAAGGTATGGCATTTAATGTTGGGGAAGTGGCATCCAAGGCACATGAGAAGCATCTGTAGCATGTCCTGTATATTGTTCAGATTAAGAACTTCTCTTGCGGTGATCTCGAACTCTTGAATAGTTAGAAGAGTATGGCTGTGAGCTTGGAAAAGTACTGTTGCTAGAGGCAGCAGATGAAGAGTAGACTTGTTCAACTGGAGGTGCAGTTCCCCTTGGAATCACTGGAACTTGAGGAGGGCTGACAGGCTTCCCCTGAGATGAAGATAAATGGAGGGAAATTTTCATAACCAATGCCATAGTCTCCAGTATCAGGGCAGATCATGAAATATCTGATAAAGCAGATGCATTCAAGGGTGACACTAGTTTCGGAGTGATTCTAAGTTCTGTCAAATCAGTGAATGCTGTAGAAGTTGACAGTACTGGGATCATATACATTGGTACCAGTGCAATGGTCAGTGCCATCATAGATCTCTCCCTAGTGGGTACTATAGTAGATATTAAGGATGGTACCATAGCCATTGGTACTGGAATGACCCTAGAGGTTGCCAATTTTGGTTGGTGTGGCATTGGTTCGGAAGGGAAATCTGCACCTTTAACAGTAAAGGGGGCCAAGGAACAGCCAGCCCTGTTCCAGGGTGGATCCCAAAGCAGGTGCTGGGAATCATCAGATCCACCTGGGCAGTGTCAGGTGATTGGGTCTGATGATTACTAGCTAGGCAATATAGATGAGGGCCTAGCTTCATTAGGGTGACTGGGACTAGGAGAATGCTAGGAGAACACCCTCCTGTAATTACAGTCCAGACTGCAGACAGTGCAGTGGAGGACTGCGAGCAGGTGGGAGGCCCTGTGGATGTCCTTAGGTAGTGAGGAGACCCTGACCACTAAACTGCCAAAGGCCAGGGGGCCCACAGCTATGCTGGGAGCAGAACAATTGCTTTATGTTTTCATTCCATATATTGGAGAGACAAGGTGTAATATTTTTTATTGGACCAACTTCTGTTGGTGACAGAGGCAAGTCTTTGAGCTTACACAGAGCTCTTCTTCAGGTCTGGGAAACATACTCAGAGCATCAGAGCTCAATACAAGATGGAACAGATTGATTTGCATAAGTAGTTAACACATATTTCAAGGGACCTTTCAAGGGATCTTGAAAGGGGGGTTGTGCAGGGTGCTGAGCACTGTAGGAGATCTGCAGGTTTTGTATCTGTTGTTCTGGCAGAGTCTGGTGCCACTTGGAGTTGGTGTGCCCTGGTCTGTGGGGAGCTTGCTTCTGATGATGAGCTTGGAGAGGTTAGGGGGTGGTCTGAAGGCCAGAAGAGGGGGTTAAGGAAAGATTTATTTCAGGATGGGGTCCCTCTATCCATACAAGCAGAGTGGCTCAGCCAGATAAGGAGAAGAAGGAAGAGGACATAGGACGACATGTTCCAAGAGATCCTGCAAGCCTCTGCTTCTTCGGACACCGAACAGAAGGCTTGGAGACAGCGTAGCCAGGGATAGAGTGGAGATGAAAAAGGCACAGGAAAAGGAGAGGGATGTGCAGCAGGAGTTTCTAGCACTTCTCAAGCAGTAAACAGCCATGCTGCAGACTCTTGTTGACCTTCAGGTTCAACAGTCCTGTGCATGCCTCCTTCTGCAGCCCTATGATACAGTGTGCTCCCCCAAATGGCCCTGCAAGAGCTGAATTGGGCCATATGGGCTCAATCAGCTAATTAGGTTGCAAATGGGGAGCTATAGGCTGAAGGCAGGTAATTAGGGAGAAGCTCATCTGTGAGGGATAGGTGGGACTTCTACAAAAATCAGGAAACTGGAAGCAGAGGGGACTGCAGGGAAGGAGTCTGCAGTCACTCCCTGGGAGAAGGGAGGTGTGTTTGGGGACTGCAGAGACGAGTTGCCTAAAGTTACTCCCTAGGAGGAGGGAGTGAAGAGACTGGCAAATGCAGAGGAATGGGGAGGGTCAGGAATCATGGAAGCAGCTCAAGGAAAGTCAGCAAGGTGCAGGGAACGGACCTTGGCTGCTGTGTAGTAGAGGGTCCAAGTTGATTCCTGAGTGATCAGTAGCAGTTGGGCACTGCAAGTTCCCCCAGAGCAGTAGTCACTTGCTTTTCCGCTGTCAGTACAGATCTCATTTTGGTGTCACTGCACTGGAGGGCTGGGGCAAGTTCTGCACACAGATCCAGGAATGTAGCTTTGCACATCTGAAAGTTCTGCAGCCACTACTTGTCATCCCAACCCTGCATGACAATGCGATCCCACCAGTCAGTGCTTGTTTCTCAGACTCAGAACCAGCGCTCCACCGTCTGCCGCTGCCTCGTGAATGCCACCAACAATCCTGAATTATTTCTTTCTATATCACATAGCAATCTAGCCTCCAAGGAATCATCATGTTCCCCACGGCTACTCTGGCAGCTCTGCAGATACTGCAGGATCAGGTTCCCCATGCTCACAACACTTATCACAACTGTGCAGAGCTGTGCAGGATTCATGTTTCTGACACAGATGGTGGACAGTCAGGAAGGACATGCGCGTTTTCAGGGATTTTGAAAAGAACTGCGAAATGTTATGGGATGCAGATGAAATTATGGGATAGAAAACAATGCATTACGGGATGTTGAAATTATGCTCCCAGTCACTCCTGGATGACTCAGTTTGGCCCCATGTGGCATGGCAAAATATTCCCCAAACACCCTGCGCTAGATTGTGGTGAGTTACACACAGGGATAGCTACCCATGGTGCACTGCTCTCTACATCGATGCAAGCGCTGCTAGTGAGGATGCACAACATTGACACAAGGAGCATAGTGTGAACACACAAAAGCAATTTAATTACTGCGGCAGCTGTATGCTGACGTAACATAGGTCAACATAATTTTGTACTGTAGACATGTGTTGTGGGGCAAGTGCACCCTGTCCCCTCTTGGGGTGGGGTGGGGTGGAGTAATTACTTTGCCGCAGTGGAATGCTTACTTGGTTTGTCTTGACCACCGTGGTGAAGACAAATGGTAAAAGTCAATATGGCTACTCTCTCTCTCTCAGTTGTATGGCTCAATGGTCAGAGTCAGGGTGACGGTCCCTTCCCACACGGCCATGGGGCCCAATGGCCCGAATCAAAATGGCTTTCTGGTTCGGTTGGGGTGTATCGCTGAGTGTTCAGAGTCAGTGTGGCCGCTTGGCTCAGCAAGGCAGTATGGCCTTGTGGCAAGAGTCAGGGCTGCCCTCTCTCAGAGCTGTGTGGCCCAATAGACAGGACTGATAGGGTTGCCCTCTCTCAGGGCCGTGTGGCCTAGTAGTCAGAGTCGAGGTGGCTCCCTGGCTCAGTAATGCTGTGTGGTCTAGTAGCAAGAGTCAGTTGGGCTGTCCCCTCTGTCAGTGCTGTGTGGCCTAGTAGCCAGAGTCAGTATCACTGCACCTTCCGTGGGACTGTGTGGCCTAGTGGCAAGTATGTCAGCGGGGAATCCGCCCAAAACACGCTGACTCCACTTGGCACCACAACTAGTCTCCCTGAGCTACTTCCTACCCGGTTCCTGATGCCAGGGTCCCAGGCATCTCCGTGGGCTCTGGACTCCTCACTCAGGGCGGCTGCCAACAGCTCCGCCTTGCCTTGGGTGTTCTCTGGAGTCTCAGCATCCCTGGCTCCTGTCGTCTGGGGCTTCTGCGATTCCTGGGCTGGAGCTTGCAGCATGCATCCTCTCTTTGGTGGCCAGCCCTGAATGAGCTGAGCTGCTTTCTTTTATACATAGTCCGCAGCTGGAGCATGCCCAGCAGGGCCGTGAGGGCATGGCCTCCTCGGCCCAGAGAGTGGAGTTAACCCTCTCCATATCAATGAGGGGCACGTGAGCTCCATCACAACATTTCCTAGACAAACTAGTTAGGGTAACTCTGGCCTGGTCTACGCTACAGAGTTAGGTCAACGTAAGGCAGCTTACGTCAACCTAACTATGTAAGTATTTATAATAACATTTTGCTCCCGCCGACATAACTGCTTCACTACGCTGACTTAATAACTCCACCTTCATGAGAGGCATAGGTCAACAGTAATGTAGTTAGGTCAATGCAGTGTCAGTGTAGACACTGTGTTGCTTACAACCATTGTTACTGGCTCTCAAACGCCATCCCACAATGCCCCACACTGACAGTACAAGTGATACAAATGCTCCCGGTGAGGACGCACACAAGGAGCAAAGTGTAGACATGTGCAAGTGATGTAATTACTGTGGCAGCTGTATGACGACATAAGTTAGATCAACTTAGGCCGTTTTACAGTGTTGCAACTTTCTTGCTCAGGGTGTGAACCCCCCCCCCCCCCCGAGCGCTGCAAGTTTCAGCGCTGTGAAGTGGCAGTGTAGACAGTGCACCAGCACTGATAGCTGTGCTTCCAGAGCTGGTAGCTACTCCCCTTGTGGAGGTGGGTTTGTTATAGTGCTGGGAGACCTCTCTCCCACCGCTGGTGCCACAACTACACAGCCACACTAAAGCGCTGGGGCTGCAGCAGCACTTTAATGTTGCTAGTGAAGACATACCCTCCAAAATTAAGGGTAGGCATGCCCTTACACAACGGAGAAAAAAGTTTGATCAAATTTGATCTCTAATTTGTTGTTGTATTGGAAGGCGTTAATGGCTGCCATCAAGGACAAACAGAGACCTTGTTAAAACTGATGATGTGTGTGTTAATCACCTTTCTTTCAGGTTAACGGGAAGGAGCAATTAAATTTCCTTTTATGTACTGAGACAAGGTGGATGAGGTAATAGCTTTTACTGGACCAATTTCTGTTGGTGAAGGAGACAAGCTTTTGAGCTACACAGACATGGGCGGCGGGTACCATAGGCTGGGGGAGGCTGTGCCTCCCCAGACAGTCAGGCATGGCCCCGCCCTCCAATGTTCCTTCTAATTTTTTACATCCGTGTGCAGAATTAATTTTGTTATGTGCACCAATATGGAGGTGATGTGTGGCGGGGGTGGGGCGGAAGGGTTTGGAGTGTGAGAGGGGGCTCAGGGCTGGGGCAGAGGGAATCTAGCTGCCCACACTCTGCCCCCAGTTCCCACCTCCTGCTTCTGCTCTGTCTGGCTGCTCCAGGCTCCCTGTGGGGTGGCCCCAGCTTGGGCCTTGCTACCTACCCTCCTGGTGCTCTGGGGCTGGGGACGCTGGGGCTGTGCAGCCTGCCCGCCCATCGCTCTGGGGCTGGGGTGGGCTGTGGCTGTGTTGCCTGCCCTCCCAGTGCTCCGGGGCTGGAGGGGCCGTGCTGCCCGCTCCAGGGCTGGGGAGGGAGCACTCTGGGGCTGGGGGAGCTAGCCTGGGCTGGAGGGGTGGAAGGGGCAGGCTTCAGGCTGAAGGGGCAGGTCTGGGAGCTAGCCTCCCCCAGCCAGCAGTTCACGCGCAGCCATGTACAAAGAGCTCTTCTTCAGGTCTGAGAAAGGTACTCAAAGGGTACATCTACACTGTGATCAAAAAACCCAGGGCACCCAAGTCAACTGACAAGGGCTCATAGAGCTTGACTACAAATTGAAGTGTAGATGTTTGGGCTCAGGCTGGAGCCTGGGTTCTGACTCTCCCCCCTTGTGGGGTTTTATAGTCCAGGGTCCAGCCGGAGCCCAAACATCTGTATTGCAATTTTATAGCCCTGTAGCCCGAGAACCACAAGCCTGAGCCAGCTGACCTGAGCCAGCCACAGCTGTGGCTTTTATCACAGTGTAGACATACCCAGAAAGTCACAGCTAAATACAAGGTGAAATAGACTGTCTAGCATAAGTAGTTAACACATAAAAAAATATTACCTCATCTATCTTGTCTCTCTAATATCCTGGGACCAACACGGCTACAACAATATTTCAAACAACCTTTATGTACTGACAACTGGAAACAATAGGAAGACATTACCCAAGGCTGTATGACGAGGTCTATCAGAAGCTCAGACGGCATGTAGGCTGATGGGTTTCCCTGGGACTGACTGCAAAAGCAAGAGTTAGGAGATTGATTGGTTGCAGCTATGTTTGTTTGGGTGTGTGAGAGGCAGAAAGCCAGACAAGCAGTTTGAGCGTGGCCCTGATGGGGAGCAGAGAGACAGAGTTCCTTGGAGTACATTACTTCAAGAAAGACAAGCTTGGAAAATGTGAGCCAGGAAACTGCCTGCTGTTGTTTTTCTACTATGTTCAAGGAAACAGGACTTTTTGTACATTCTTTGTAAATAAACAGGACAGCATCAAATAAATATACAACTAGTATCATCATCAATGTATCCTCCTACCAAAAACAACTCAGCAAACATTAGTTGGAAATCTTATGAAAAAAGATTTGATTTGCAGGACACATTTTAAGAGGTTCAATAGGTGATGCATGTTTTCAGGCCCTGGAAGAGAAAGTTGATAGTAGAAGAATGCAAGACAGAAAAAAGAGCTAGGATGGACGATGTATTCTGGGTGGATCAAAAGGACTATTCATCCACAAAGTGATTAGCAGAGGACCATACAGAATGGGCTAACATGGTTGCAAACATCTAGTTACAGAGATGCCACATAAGAAGAAGTACGGAAACAACCTGGCAAGTCCTCAAATGTGGGCTAACTGTTTAGCCCAAAAAGGGGCAACATAGGCTACTGTCTTGACCTGGACCTTGCCAGTTTTATTCAGAAAGCTAAGAAAAATTTTTCAGCAAAGTTTGAAGAAAATTGGTTAAGCTGTCTTATTGTTAGGTTTTGAGTTACAAGTCATTAAAATATCACCCTCATAAGAAACATTGACTCACATCTGGCATTTCTTTATGTCCTACTAGCATAAAAAGGGCTTATTACTACCCTGACAAACTTTCCACATAGTAAGAAGAAACTCTCTATATGAACAAAATCGGTTGTAATTAAGTAAAGTTATTAATTAATGTTTTATCTAATTTTACTCCTCCAGGAATTCTGCACCACTGTGCACATGCAGAATGTATGTCCCCTGCAGGTTTTTTTTCTCTGCAGAAAATACTTTCTGTCAGAGAGGTGCTGCAATTATATCTTTTTCCCACCAGGGGCTACTGTAGAGCCAGAACAGAGGGCAACTGGCTCACTGGTGGTAGCACCCAAGTGGGTGGAACAGTGGCTGCATTTCTCAAAGCAATATGCCCGCTGGGCCAGGTGAGGAGGCACAGGATATGGGAGGGACATGGGGCTTCTGGGGGAGCCACACAGACTGGGCTAGTGGGCAGGGACAGACTGAGGCTGGGGCTGAATGGGAGTGGGGGTATAGGGACACATGGGGATGGGGGTGGGGGGTGGCTGAGTGGGGGTGCAGGGACACATGGGGAGCGGTGCAGGAACATCTGGGGACAGAGGGAGGGGGTACAGGGACACATGGGGATCAGGGTGGCTGAGTGGGGGTGCTGGGATGCCTGGGGATGGGGGGAAGGGGGTGCAGGGACACATGGGGACTGGAGGAAGAGGGGTGGCCAAGTGGGGGTGCAGAGACACATGGGGATGGGGGAAGAAGGGAGGCCGAAGAGGGGAGCAGAGACACATGGGGACTGGGGCAGATGTGCCTGACTGAATGGGATAAGCTAGAGGTCAGCCAGGGTCTGCATGAAGGAGTCTCCCCAACTTCCTAACAGTCTCCTCCCCCACCCCAAAAAACCCCTGTTCCATACTTACCCCACCCACAATCAAAACCCTCCAGGTTCATTCCCAGAAATTACTTTCCTCTCCCTCAGTTCCTCCATTACTCCTGATTCCCCTAAGGATTTGCACTGCTTCTGAGGGGAGCAGGAAATACATTTCTGTATTGTAGTTTAAACAAATTATTACTCAAAGTTCTGTATTAATATGCCTAATAAGGAATCTATTTGTCAAAAATCATTTCCTGAATCTTTTTCGTTGGCTGTATTGTTACAGACATACTTGCTGACAGGTATTTTGAAATAAATTACAAAAATAATTGAAACTGGTGTGATTATATTGTGTTATTCTGACAAATAAAATATGCAGAATTTTAAAATATTGTGCATAGAATTCTTAATTTTTTGTCGCAGAATTCCCCCAGGAGTGCTAATTTTAATAGTTACATTGTGTTTATGAGCAGCTTGCTCTCTGGCAGTGGGCTGCAGTTTAGAGATAACAAAAGGTTCTGTCTATTCATTACAACTCTAACAGATTTCCCTTAGCTTAGGAAGTAAAGACCTGGGGAGAAATCCTAGCCCCACTGAAGTCAATGGGGCAACCGGGCTGACTTCAGTGGGGCCAGGATTTCACCTGTATATTCGTGGAGCTAAATTACAGTAGTACTAGTCCCAGCTGTGCATGTGTGTGGTTTAGCCACTAATTAATCATTTATAACAATGGCTCTGTTGTTTCCAACTGTTTTTCTGCCAAGTAGGAAGAAAACTGGTCAAGCTTTCTTTGAGTAATTAAAAATGACCCTAAATATTGAGCCACTCAAGAGCAGTTTCATAGAGCTTGTCTACACATAAACCGCTACAGTGGCATAGCAGCACCATTGCAGCTGTACAGCTGTAATGCTTCAGTGAAGATGCTGACAGGAGGGGTTCTCCTGTTGGCATAGGTACTCCACCTCCCCAAGAGGTGGTAGCTAGGTCAACAGGAGAATTCTCCTGTCAACCTAGCGATGTCTGCACTGGGAGTTAAGTTGGTTTAACTGGTTCACTCTGGGCTGTGGATTTTTCACAGCGCTGAGCGATGCAGTTATACTGACCTAATTTCCTCGTGTAGACCAGGCCATGGTTTAAGTTGTAATTAGAATTTTAGTGTATGGCTATATTCACTTCCCTTATAACTTTGCATGGGAAAAAATATTTTTTTCTAAGTTACTTTCAGGGTAAACTAAAATAGATATTCTTTTAAAGTTTTAGGGCAGTTAGTCAAACCATTTTTAAGTAATGGATGTTTTAAAAAAAAAGATACTTTTTTGCAAATTATCTACGACGACTCTCATTCACTGTTGTCTTGCACTGTCCTGAAATCTGAGAAGATACAAAGACATTACCTGACGTACTGCTTGCACACACTTTGGACCAGATTCACTGGAACACTCCAGCCTGCTTGCACTACTCAAGTAAGGCAAAGCAGCTGCAAGCCTGAATTAACTACCACTTTTCTTTTATAGAAAACCCTTATATCTGGCCCATACTTTTTAACTTAACTGAGCAGCATAACAAATTATTATTGACCATTTTTGTGTCAAATCACAAAAGACATCCAAATACAATTAGATTATACATCTCCAAATATATACATATGGAGAGAAGGTCTCATATGAAAACACCTACCTCTGTGCTGGAGAACTTTTCACCACATACCACAAAAAGCAATTCAAATGTTCAGAAATAGGCATATAGCGTTCCACATTCTCAAATGTCTAAAACAGGAAAAAAAAACATACTTCATGTTTGTATATGATCGACATGATACCTACCACCTTTAGGCTCTGATCATGTTAACATTTATATATGTAAGTATCTTTATGTACACAAGTAGTCCTACTGAATTCAGTGAAACTAGCCATGTGCGTATGTGTTTGCAGGAGTAGGGCCCTAGAGGCCAAAGGTGAAATCCTGACCCGATTCAGTCAATGGCAGCTTTGCCGTTGACTTCAGTTGAATCAGGATTTCACTCCAAGTATTTTGTGTGTCCAGGTAACTACATATAGGACTTTTATATCTCATGTTTGTTACATTTGTTAATGTATTGTTTAATTACAATTTAATGCAATGTTGGTGAAGAAAGAAACATAGGAGCGGTTCAATCATGACACAGTTTCCTCTTATCTATTCCCTTTTTATTTCCTCTTACAGCTCTCTCTTTCCTCAGCATCGAACAATAAAAAATGAACCAGACCTCATGGTGGCACCAAAGAAGCATGAATCGCAATCTCCATGTCACAGAAGGTATAATAATACAAGAGCTACTCTACTTGGGGACTTCCCAGCCATTTTTCACCAAATCAAGCTGAGAGGAGCTGCATGTAGGAGCCTGATGAGGCAGGGGGAAACCTGCCTTCTTGTGCACTGATGAACCCCCAAAGAAAGGGAGAGCTACTGTTATTTTCTAAATGATCTGTACTCTTCTGTGCTTTATCTGTTAAGTAAAAGAGCAATGGTATTAGAGTCCTGTGCAAAATGTCCATGTGTGTTACATACGTCACAACTACCAGTTGCCTCCTGAGAGAGTTAAACTATAACCCAAAAGTCTCACACCCTCACTGGGATACTGGGAGAGGGTGTGTTTACTGGGGTATTTTGCAGGTTAGCACTGACCCTGGGGCCTTAAGGCAGGTAGGCTAAGACATAGTAGACTGAGTGTTAGTGCCCAAGAAATGTGCCAGAGAGGCCAAGGGAGAAAATAGTGCAGCAGCCTGCTGAAACCCACAGAAGATTAGAACACCTAGGTATCCAAAGGACTGGATTCCGCTCAAAGCACTCTGGTGGGTGGTTGGCAGGGGGGAGCATGACCAGGTCTGAGACACCTTCTAAGGAACATTGCACTGGAAGAGATTTTTTTCTGTTAATCTGATTAACTGTCGAAAGTCCATATGTGTTCACTGTCCAGTATGTATGGATTTATTTTTGGGGGGATCCTACATTGGAGTGACCTACGAACAGAGCTGCCGGGGGGGGTGGGGAGAAGTGGGGTAATTTGCCCCAGGCCTCAGGCCCTGCAGGGGCCCCAACGAGAATGTCTGAAGTCTGAGGTCTGAGACAGGGAAGGGGCCAGTAGCGTAGCTAGCGGGGCAGTGGTCACTCTCCCACTGAGCACAAGTGGCGCCTTTTAAAATTTTTGGCACCTTTTTAATTTTTACTCACCCGGCGGCGCCCCGGATCTTCGGCGGCAATTCGGCGGCAGGTCCTTCAGTGCCGCCGAAGACCCGGAGCGAGTGAAGGACCCGCTGCTAAAGTGCCACCGAAGACCCGGAGCGCCACCAGGTGAGTATAAGCGGCTGGCACCTTTCTTATGTCCGCTCCCCCTGTTTGCTCCACCTGGCTACGCCACTGGAAGGAGCCCCTGAAATTGCTTTGCCCCAGTCCTCCTGAATCCTCTGGGCAGCCCTGCCTACGAATACTAGATTGTTTTGGGGGGACTTAGTAATCATTGATCACATTCCTCCCTTGGATCTTTAGAAAATATTTGCTGGAAGACATTCCAATTATTTGCTGCACTGTTTGTGACTTTTGCTTCTTTAAAATGGTTGTAATTTTAAAGAATTTAAAATTAATTCCTGCAGCCAATGCTAGGCCTGGCAGGCAAAAATGGAGGGAGCCTGGCTCAGTTCGGGGCTGATCAGCGAAGAGGCAGGAGCTACTTATCTCTCCATGTGAGGGAAGGGTCACTAGCCTGGTGAGGCAGCCACCAGGGACCAACCAATGTTGTCCTGGCAAAGGAGATGGAGAAAGACGTCCAGGAACACCTGGCTTGAGAGGAACCCTCGTAACTGAAGCAGAGACCGCGGTCGGTGGGGGGAGGTGTTTTCTGACCCTACCAAGCTTATCACTGCTGCACCACAGCCATTGGCACCTGCGACAGGGAACTCAAATGACGCCCTCTTGCTCCCTTGCTTGGGCCAAGACTTTGAAAGGTCTCATTTCTGCCTTCTCCCCGTTCTACTCCTCTCTCATGGTATTGCTCTGCTACCTATCCCAATAAAGGAGAACAAACAACTTAAAATGCCTTGTTCAAAAATTTTAAGTAACACTTAACTTTCAAACGCCTGAACAGCAAATATAATTTTCCTTGTCTGCATAGTAAACCCTGGCTTTTTTTTTTAAGCTGCGTTCTCCACGTGCAACTGTTACAGTAACTGTTAGAAGTATGTGCAGAGCAACAAAAGCATTTGGAAAGAGGGTGATCATCTGATTTGTGCACATATATTCTAGAACAGCCTTTGGAGTTGATCCTGCTGAAATGTGTCTTGAAAGGACTTTCGTTCATCACCTAAATCACTCGCATCAATATCGCGCATATCATCATGTGTCAACACTGTCTCCAGTGCCCTGCATTGCTGGTGTAGGTCTTCTTCAGGTATAATGAGGAGTTTTGGAATATTATACAACATCCCAAATATACTGCTGTGTTCCTTGAGCTGCATGAAACATTCTTCAACTGACTGTATTGCACAATTAGCACCTGGTTAAAGAATTCAATTTTGTATTGTTGTTTGGGGTCTCTTATGGGATTATCCCGTGCCTCGTAATCAAAACGTCTTCTTCTTCGGTGACTTTTGTATTCTTGAATGGGTGGGAAAATAGCTTCAGTGTGAGGTTCCTCTGCCAACTTCTGTGCACTCTTCAGAACGTTTTGAAATCCCTCATCTGACCGGTAAGACTGTAGGTATGACTTTGCTTTGTCCAGTTGTTCCATTGCTCCAGATATATCAAGTTCAACACCTTGGAGTCTCTTGCTTACAACATTTATTTCAAACAGTATGGCATGCCACAACACTAAGCCACACACAAATATGAAATTATGTATGATTCTGGTGATTCCATTTCCCTCTGCCACTGTTCTCCCACGAACAGTTCCTGTCATAGCGTTATCCTCCATAATGGCAACTATGGCATCATCTATCTTCCCAATTTGGTGTTTGATAGACTTTATCGCCTCCACTCAACTTTCCCATCGTGTGGCACTCAGTGGTTTCAGTGTCAGAGAGGATGTTCCCAGACGTTGCTTCAAAATTTGCCATCGATGAGTTGATGCAGAGAAAAATACAAAGATGCTTTGAATGACATTAAAAAATTCAGCAGCCTCACTAGAAGCTGATGCTGCATCACTGACCACCAAGTTCAATGAATGAGAACTGCATGGCACAAAAAAAGCTCGAGGGTTTAACTCTTGGATCCGTGTCTGCACTCCTCTGTTCTTTCCTCTCATGTTGGCACCATTATCGAAGCCCTGACCTCTCATGTCAGCTATCGCAATTCCCGTATCTTCCAGCTTTTTAAGAAGCACATTGGTCATACCAGCTCCTGTAGTATCATCAGTGTCAATAAATTCTAGAAAATGCTCTTTGACAGTCACCACTGCAGGGACATTTTCCCTAGGTGCTGTTGTTGTTACAAAATGCACCATTAAAGTCATTTGTTCCATATGGCTGGTGTCAGGTGTGCAGTCCAAAATAACAGAGTAATATCTTGCTGACTTCAAATCTGCCACAATCTTCTGTTTGACTTTTGTTGCCAGTAACTGTATGATCTCATTTTGAATTGTTTTTCCAAGGTAGTGGTGTTTGTACGTTTCTTGGGTGGTGACTCTTCTTAGATGCTCCTGGAGTACAGCATCAAACTCAGCCATCAGCTCCACAATTTTAAGGAAGTTTCCATTGTTTGGCACATACAGCTGACCTGAAGTGCCACTCAGTGCTAGATTTTTGGTAGCAAGCATTCTCACAATGGCAATGAGCCTTTTCAGAACATTTTGCCAGTAAAGAGACTCTGATGCAATCTTCTCTTGATGCTGATCATCTATGGTGGCCTTTAACCTTCGTCTCATTGCAAGCTCTTTTCACCTATGGAAGGCTCTCTGGTAATTTGCTGCCTTCTCATGGCATGCCAGATTTCTAACCCGATTTTTCCAGTCCTTTGTTCCTGTAGAACCCAATGTGGCTGGAACATTAGACTGGAAGAGTTTGCAACAAAAACAATATGCAGCATTCTGGGTTTTTGAGTACATAAGCCATGGCCTCTCCACTTTGTCACCATTGGGGATTTCACGCCAGTAATGTGTTGGATGGAAACTTCTATTTTCACTGTCTTTGGGGAACATGAAGTTTTTCACTTGCTGTGGCCCATGCAGTACAAGGAAGTCCCTCAGGCTACTGCTCAAGTGGGTCCACAGTCCTGGATCATCTAGACTTAAGGAACTAAACTCAGCAGCAGCTGTTTCTTGCGCCTCCACCACACTCTTCTCTGATCTACACTTTTCTTCAGGAATGTGCATGGTTACATCCATTTGAGATGGAGATATGGATACTGCAGTAGCTGCCAGGTCACCTGCACTCTGACTAACTGGAAAATCAGGCATCTCCTCACCAGTCACATCCTCACAAGGCTCACCGTGAACATTTGTGTCTATGTATCTCAGGAGGGCTCCTTCCTGCTTAGATAAAAAAGCTTCCTTTGCTTTCTTTCTTTCTTTTTCTGAATGCTGCCCCGGAGGGGCGTTTTCTTCTTTCACTCATGACTGCTGTTCTGTGCCAGCTATAGTGGCTCTCAACACTCATTTGAAGGGGACAAATAAGCAGGCTGGTAGTATTGCCTGAGTGAGGGAAGATATCAGCATCTTAAGGGCCTAACTGGCTCCAACTACTTCAGTTGACTGCCTGTTCAAGGAAGCAGCAGGAAACAGGAAGCTTCTTGAGAAGCTGGTGTTAATCAGTCCAGGCTCCTGGGGGTGCTAGAGAGGTACATCAGAGGCTCCTCCTCCTCTCTCTCCCTACAGCTCCTGCTGCTTTCTGTTATTCCCTCTCACCTTTTCTCCTACCTGCCTGCTATGTCTCTTGTGCCCTTCTTCCTCCAGCACAGCACTCCACCATCTCTGTGCATCTAGAGCAGAGAGCATACATACGCACCACCAGCAGACACAATTTTCTACACTCTGGGTCCTAGTGGCGCCCCATCCCCCACACCAGTCTGGCACCTGAGGCGGCCACCTCAGTTCGCCTCATGGTAAGGCCAGCCCTGCTGGGACCGCAGGAGGATGCTACCCAGGGTCCATGAGGGGACACTACTAAGAGTCCAGGCACTAAGACACTACTAAGAGACCAGGCACCACAGGGACATGGTCCATAGGGCTGCTACATGCCCCAAACTAAAAGGACCACAGAAGGAAGTAGCCCAGGGCAAGGAACGTAGACTCCCTGCTGGGAAGTCCCCTACTACAGGGTGATTTACACAGAGCCCTGGACTGGGACCTGGTGGAATGGGACATCCTGGATCCCCCCTACCTGAGAGGCTGAGGCCCTTTGTCCACAGAAGCAGGGGCAGGAAGCCAGGTACTCCAACCACTAGGCTGACTGGCCCTCCAAGCCCCATCCCCTTCGCCCTGCAGTGCTCTTCAAAGAACTTCCATGATAGTTGATGCCAAGGTTTTGGTCAGCAGCCAAGTGGGCTCCATGCTTAAAGAAAGTCTGATCCCTAGTGAGTCTGTGATGGTATCCCACAAAAGGAGATAGCCAAGGTTCATGAACAACCTCAATGGACACAACTCTGTAGAGAGTTTTTAGCTTGCACGCTAGAGGGCCTAGACATAAAACATAGTGAGGACCCATGAAGAACAAAAAAAAAAAAAAAAAAATTGATAAAAAGCTAAATTTATTTCTTCCCCTCTTTGGGGTGATTTAATGAGTATGTTTAAGTGTTCTTTATTGTATAAAACACCAATTGTTAGTAGAAACTTTTAAAATAACCACATCCCACTGAGCTCCCTCCTCCCACAATACTGTATATATTCTGGATAAAATAAAAAAATAATAATCATAGTCAAATCCCAGGAACTTCATGGCAAACTTAACCAAAATTCTGTGGCAAGATCCCTGCAATCAGTGGTATGCAAATGCAACAGATTGGAGATTCTGTGAACGGCACACATAAATTTAGAACTGAGGCTTCTACTTAACTAAATATGCAAATGAATAATGCATTCACTACAGTATCACATCACATTATTTAATTTGACATTAGACCCAATGTACACTGCTCCTAATTTGTTAACTTTCTTTGTATTGCAAAATTGGATATAAAAATCCCAAACACAGTATCATAGAAATGTAGACACCCAGAGCATCGGGTTGCATCCCTGACCATCTTGGCTAATAGCCACTGATGGGCCTATCCTCCATGAATTTATCTAATTCTTTTTTTAACCCAGTTATACTTTTGACTAGAGCTGTCAATTAATCACAGTTAACTCACGCGATTAACTCAAAAAAATTAATTGTGATTAAAAAAATTAATTGTGATTAATCACAGTTTTAATCGCACTGTTAAACAATAGAATACCAATTGAAATTTATTAAATATTTTGTATGTTTTTCTACATTTTCAAATATATTGATTTCAATTACAACACAGAATACAAAGTGTGCAGTACTCACTTTATATTATTAGTATTACAAATATTTGCACCGTAAAAATGATAAACAAAAGAAGTAGTATTTTTCAATTCACCTCAAAGAAGTACCATAGTGCAATCTCTATCATAAAAGCACAACTTACAAATGTAGATTTTTTTTGTTACATAACTACACTCAAAAACAAAATGATGTAAAACTTTAGGGCCTAGAAGTCCACTCAGTCCTACTTCTTGTTCAGCTTAGCGAAACAAGTTCGTTTACATTTATGGGAGATAATGCTGCCCGCTTCTTATTTACAATGTTACCTGAAAGTGAGAACAGATGTTCGCATGGCACTTTTGTAGCCGACATTGCAAGGTATTTATGTGCCAGTTATGCTAAACATTCATATGCCCCTTCATGCTTTGGTCACCATTCCAGAGGACATGCTTCCATGCTGATGACACTCTTTAAAAAAATAATGCATTAATTACATTTGTGACTGAACTCCTTGGAGGAGAATTGTGTCTCCTGCTCTGTGTTTTACCGGCATTCTGCCATATATTTCATATGATAGCAGTCTCGGATGATGACCCAGCATGCCTTCTTAAGAACACTTTCACTGAACATTTGACAAAACGCAACGAAGGTACCAATGCAAGATTTCTAAAGATAGGTACAGCACTCAACTCAAGATTTAAGAATCGGAACTGCCTTCCAAAATCTGATCGGGATGGGATGTGGAGAGTGCTTTCGGAAGTCTTAAAAGAGCAACACTCCGATGACGAAACTAAAGGACCTGAACCACCAAAAAAGAATATCAACCTTCTGCTGGTGGCATCGGACTCAGATGATGAAAATGAACATACATTGGTTTGCTCTGCTTTAGATCGTTATTGAGCAGAACTCATCGTCAGCATGGACGCATGTCCTTTGGAATGGTGGTTGAAGCATGAAGGGACATATGAATCTTTAGCGCATCTGACAAGTACATATCTTGCAACACCAGTTACAACAGTGCTATGCAAATGCTTGTTCTCACTTTCAGGTGACATTGTAAACAAGAAGTGGACAGCATTATCTCCTGTAATTGTAAACAAACTTGTTTGTCTGAGCGATTAGCTGAATAAAAAGTAGGACTGAGTGGACTTGTAGGGTCTAAAGTTTTACATTGTTTTATTTTTGAATGCAGTTATATTTTGTACATAATTCTACATTTGTAAGTTAAACTTTCATGATAAAGAGATTGCACTACAGTACTTGTATTAGGTAAATTGAAAAGTACTATTTCTTTTATTTTTACAGTGCAAATATTTATAATAAATAAATACAAAGTACTGTACATTTTGTATTCTGTGTTGTAACTGAAATCAATATATTCGAAAATGTGGAAAACTTCCAAAAAATTTTATATAAATAGTATTCTATTATTGTTTAACAACACAATGAATTGCGCGATGAATCGTTCGATTTATCACGATTAATTTTTTTAATCATGCGATTAATCGCGATTAATTTTTTTAATCACTTGACAGCCCTTCTTTTGACCTTCACCACATCCCCTGGCAACGAGTTCCACAGGTTGACTGCATGTTGTGTGAAGAAGTACTTCCTTATGTTTGTTTTGGCTATTAATTTAATTGGGTGACCCCTAGTTCTTGTGTTATGTGAAGGGGTGAATAACACTTCCTTATTCACTTTCTCCACACCATTCAAGATTTTATAGACTTATGTCCTCCCTTAATAAAATAGGTAATGATAATGGTAATGTTGATAATGAAATTTGCATTATTTGAGTTGTGGATGTGGCTTAGATGCCGGCCAGGTCACTGACAGTGTTCAGTCCCTTCCAGAGAAGTGGAACCTCCAAGTCAAAGTTCAACATAAACACAAACCAAAAGAATCTTCAGTGCTGTTGGGCTCAGTTTTCAGCCTCCTTCCTTTCAGGAGGACCCCACCTGCAGCAGCTCATCTTAACACCCACCCACCGACAGGTTCATGGTAAAAAAACAAACAAATAGTCAGTGACAGGCCTAATCTCCCACAGGGAGGTCCTAGCAGATCACAGTCTTTAGTAAGCTCCTGGCTCTCCCTAGGCTTCTCACACAAGGGAGCTGCCAGTCTGTTCTCCTTTCAAGTCCATTCACAAACGAGCTCTCTCCCTTGTTCAAGTGCCCCCCTCCAAGACTGAAAGCTCTGCAGGATAAGAGGGTGGAGCTGTTTGATCCTATTAACCTATCATCCTATTAACCTTGGCCAATGTGGTGTTTGTATACCACATCACACACCTCAATATAATGAATGGGGGCTGTTCAGACATCTCTGAGCTATTGATTCAGTCTGTTAGCAGACTCAGGAACACATCACTGCATTGGTTACACTCAGCTGACATTTGGAAGGTTTCTTTCACAACCATTAGGGCTAGAAAGATTTGATTCTGGAACAATACTATGAAGCTAATCATAGAATCAGTAACATGGGACTGGAAGGAACCTTGATAAGTCATCTAGTCCAGTCCCCTGCACTGAGTCAGGACTAAGTGTTATCTAGACCATCCCTGACAGGTGTTTGCCTAAGATGATAATAAAAACCTCCAATAATGGAGACTCCACAATCTCCCTAGGTGATTTGTTCCAGTGTTTAACTACTCTTACAGTTAGGAAATTTCTCCTAATGTCTAACCTAAATCTCCTTTGCTGCAGTTTGAGCCTATTACCTCTTGTCTTGTCCTCAGTGGATAAAGAGAACCCTCCTCTTTATAACAACCTTTTACGTACTTGAAGACTGTTATCGTGTCCCCCATCAGTCTTTTCTTCTCTAGACTAAACAAACCCATTTTTTCCCCAATCTTTCCTAATAGATTATGTTTTCTAGACTGTTACTAATTTTTGTTGCTCTCTCTGGACTTTCTCCACTTTGTCCACATCTCTCCTGAAGTGCAGTGCCCAGTACTGGACACAGTACTTCAGCTGAGGCCTGATCAGCGCTGAGTAGAATGGAAGAATTACTTCTAGTGTCTTTCTTATAGCACTCCTGCTAATACGTCCCAGGATCATTAACATTTTTTGCAACAGTATTACACTATTGACTCACATTTAATTTGTGATCCACTGAAGTGGACTCTGTGGCAAATTCTGCAAAATACGAGGAACACATGGACCTGACTACAGTGCACTATGAATTTCTTATAGTTATTACTGACAGCTTACCTCATTGTCAACTTTTGGTCTAATTGTGTGAGTTCCAGGAACTGGACAGTTCAGTGTTGTTGTAGGTGAACTACAGTAATTAAAAAACAAACAGCCAGGTATTTAATACTAATTAACACCAGACTGGTGTTCTGACTGGTCCATTCAGTCTTAACTTTGACTCAGGACCTAATTCCTCCCCTATCTCCATCTTTCAAACTGAGCAAACCTTTCTCTTCCTTATTCTCCAACAATTTTTTTTAAATGTACTATCATTAGATTGCCCGTTCAGTCCAAAACCAATGTGCTCAGTTTTTTAGCTTAGCCTTAATCTACACACTATTTCAGGTAGAGCTGATATTTTTTATACCATAATAGTTAAATGAGTACAATCCCAACTGTGAACCCAGTTATGCCAGTGTATAGGTGCTTTATACCAGTATAGCTTATTCCCGTACATTTATGAGACAAAAGCCGGGTCTACACCTAAAACTTAGGTGGACCTAGCTACCTTGCTCAGGGCTGTGAAAAATGTCATGCCCTGTGCAACATAATTAAGCTGAACTAAGCCCCATATAGATACCAAAACGTTGATGGAAAAATTCTTCTGTCAACCTAACTACTGCCTCTCAGAGAGGTGGATTTACTACAGTGAAGGGAAAACCCCTTCCATCACTGTAGTAAGTGTCTATGCTACTGCTGCAGCTGCACCATTGTAGTGTTTGTACTGTAGATATACCCGCAGGGATGGCCTCACCATGAGGCGAACTGAGGTGGCCGCCTCAGGTGCCAGACTGGGGGGCGGCGGGGGAGGGGGCGCCACTAGGACCCAGAGTGTAGAAAATTGTGTCTGCTGCTGGTGCATATGTATGCTCTCTGCTCTAGATGCACAGAGATGGTGGAGTGCTGTGCTGGAGGAAGAAGGGCACAAGAGACATAGCAGGCAGGTAGGAGAAAAGGTGAGAGGGAATAACAGAAAGCAGCAGGAGCTGTAGGGAGAGAGAGGAGGAGGAGCCTCTGATGTACCTTTCTAGCACCCCCAGGAGCCTGGACTGATTAACACCAGCTTCTCAAGAAGCTTCCTGTTTCCTGCTGCTTCCTTGAACAGGCAGTCAACTGAAGTAGTTGGAGCCAGTTAGGCCCTTAAGATGCTGATATCTTCCCTCACTCAGGCAATGCTACCAGCCTGCTTATTTGTCCCCTTCAAATGAGTGTTGAGAGCCACTATAGCTGGCACAGAACAGCAGTCATGAGTGAAAGAAGAAAACGCCCCTCCAGGGCAGCATTCAGAAAAAGAAAGAAAGAAAGCAAAGGAAGCTTTTTTATCTAAGCAGGAAGGAGCCCTCCTGAGATACATAGACACAAATGTTCACGGTGAGCCTTGTGAGGATGTGACTGGCGAGGAGATGCCTGATTTTCCAGTTAGTCAGAGTGCAGGTGACCTGGCAGCTACTGCAGTATCCATATCTCCATCTCAAATGGATGTAACCATGCACATTCCTGAAGAAAAGTGTAGATCAGAGAAGAGTGTGGTGGAGGCGCAAGAAACAGCTGCTGCTGAGTTTAGTTCCTTAAGTCTAGATGATCCAGGACTGTGGACCCACTTGAGCAGTAGCCTGAGGGACTTCCTTGTACTGCATGGGCCACAGCAAGTGAAAAACTTCATGTTCCCCAAAGACAGTGAAAATAGAAGTTTCCATCCAACACATTACTGGCGTGAAATCCCCAATGGTGACAAAGTGGAGAGGCCATGGCTTATGTACTCAAAAACCCAGAATGCTGCATATTGTTTTTGTTGCAAACTCTTCCAGTCTAATGTTCCAGCCACATTGGGTTCTACAGGAACAAAGGACTGGAAAAATCGGGTTAGAAATCTGGCATGCCATGAGAAGGCAGCAAATTACCAGAGAGCCTTCCATAGGTGAAAAGAGCTTGCAATGAGACGAAGGTTAAAGGCCACCATAGATGATCAGCATCAAGAGAAGATTGCATCAGAGTCTCTTTACTGGCAAAATGTTCTGAAAAGGCTCATTGCCATTGTGAGAATGCTTGCTACCAAAAATCTAGCACTGAGTGGCACTTCAGGTCAGCTGTATGTGCCAAACAATGGAAACTTCCTTAAAATTGTGGAGCTGATGGCTGAGTTTGATGCTGTACTCCAGGAGCATCTAAGAAGAGTCACCACCCAAGAAACGTACAAACACCACTACCTTGGAAAAACAATTCAAAATGAGATCATACAGTTACTGGCAACAAAAGTCAAACAGAAGATTGTGGCAGATTTGAAGTCAGCAAGATATTACTCTGTTATTTTGGACTGCACACCTGACACCAGCCATATGGAACAAATGACTTTAATGGTGTATTTTGTAACAACAACAGCACCTAGGGAAAATGTCCCTGCAGTGGTGACTGTCAAAGAGCATTTTCTAGAATTTATTGACACTGATGATACTACAGGAGCTGGTATGACCAATGTGCTTCTTAAAAAGCTGGAAGATACGGGAATTGCGATAGCTGACATGAGAGGTCAGGGCTTCGATAATGGTGCCAACATGAGAGGAAAGAACAGAGGAGTGCAGACACGGATCCAAGAGTTAAACCCTCGAGCTTTTTTTGTGCCATGCAGTTCTCATTCATTGAACTTGGTGGTCAGTGATGCAGCATCAGCTTCTAGTGAGGCTGCTGAATTTTTTAATGTCATTCAAAGCATCTTTGTATTTTTCTCTGCATCAACTCATCGATGGCAAATTTTGAAGCAACGTCTGGGAACATCCTCTCTGACACTGAAACCACTGAGTGCCACACGATGGGAAAGTTGAGTGGAGGCGATAAAGTCTATCAAACACCAAATTGGGAAGATAGATGATGCCATAGTTGCCATTATGGAGGATAACGCTATGACAGGAACTGTTCGTGGGAGAACAGTGGCAGAGGGAAATGGAATCACCAGAATCATACATAATTTCATATTTGTGTGTGGCTTAGTGTTGTGGCATGCCATACTGTTTGAAATAAATGTTGTAAGCAAGAGACTCCAAGGTGTTGAACTTGATATATCTGGAGCAATGGAACAACTGGACAAAGCAAAGTCATACCTACAGTCTTACCGGTCAGATGAGGGATTTCAAAACGTTCTGAAGAGTGCACAGAAGTTGGCAGAGGAACCTCACACTGAAGCTATTTTCCCACCCATTCAAGAATACAAAAGTCACCGAAGAAGAAGACGTTTTGATTACGAGGCACGGGATAATCCCATAAGAGACCCCAAACAACAATGCAAAGTTGAATTCTTTAACCAGGTGCTAATTGTGCAATACAGTCAGTTGAAAAATGTTTCATGCAGCTCAAGGAACACAGCAGTATATTTGGGATGTTGTATAATATTCCAAAACTCCTCATTATACCTGAAGAAGACCTACACCAGCAATGCAGGGCACTAGAGACAGTGTTGACACATGATGATATGCGCGATATTGATGCGAGTGACTTAGGTGATGAACTGAAAGCCCTTTCAAGACACATTTCAGCAGGATCAACTCCAAAGGCTGTTCTGGAATATATGTGCACAAATCAGATGATCACCCTCTTTCCAAATGCTTTTGTTGCTCTGCACATACTTCTAACAGTTCCTGTAACAGTTGCCCGTGGAGAACGCAGTTTCTCCAAGCTAAAGTTAATAAAAACACATCTACGCTCCACAATGACACAGGAGAGGCTGGTCGGCCTTGCAACCATCTCAATAGAGCATGAGCTGGCCCAGATTGTGGACCTTCAGGAAGCAGTTCAAATCTTTGCAACCAAGAAGGCACGGAAAGCACCACTTTGATTATTCAAACTGTTAAAGAAGCCAGTGTTTACTATGCAGACAAGAAAAATTACATTTGCTGTTCAGGCGTTTGAAAGTTAAGTGTCACTTAAAATTTTTGAACAAGGCATTTTAAGTTGTTTGTTCTCCTTTATTGGGGTAGGTAGCAGAGCAGTACCATGAGAGGAGTAGAACAGGGAGAAAGCAGAAATGAGACCTTTCAAAGTTTTGGCCCAAGCGAGGGAGCACGGGGGCGTCATTTGAGATCCCCACCTCAGGTGCCAAAATGTTGTGGGCCGGCCCTGACATACCCTAAGCTGTACATCACAATATAAAGCACCTTTATATCAACATAAATGTGTCCATATGATGGGGTTGCACTGCTTCAACTATATTAGTTTCTCACTGATATATTTAAAGTGGAATAAAAACTATATGTAGACAAGCCCAGAGAGTGTGCTACACTCTTATAAAACACACTACATTTAAAATAGCTGTCTACCTATTTCGTATCTCAACACCTTTGTAAGACACACTGTGGTATGAGAGATCTTTCAGCTGCTCTATTCTGTGTATGAAATACAGCATTAAGAACACTGCTGTGCCACCACTAGCTGAAGTGAAGGAAATATCAAAATTAAATGATCTAAAATTAGGTAAAAACTGGAGTGGTTACAGTGCATCCTAATATTAAGATGCACATGGATGTATTAAGAAAATAAGAATCATTTATATTTATAAGAATTTAATAACTAATAAAGACAGGTTTAAGCAGTTAGGGCCAGGAATAATAAAATGGTAGTTGCAGGTAATCAGAGCACAAAGATTAAAGTGGCGGTCTTGGAGTAATTTGGCCTATAGCAAGCTGGCAGGCGGAGGTCAGATAAAGATTACTCCAAAACCTAAAGGGAGGGGTCAGTCAGGTCAGGTGCAGGTTTTCAATCAGATCCAGCTTTGATTGACAGATAGGTTTAGCGGCTTTAATTGGTTCATAAGAATGGAGCAATCAGAGAGAACTTAAAGATGATTGGAGGAGAAGTATGCTAATGATAAGGATTGAGGAAATAACCAAAGTAGGCCAAAATCATATATAAGTCAGAGAGCTGACAAGTTTGGTGTTGGTGGTACTGATGTGTGTGAGTGACTGGAAGGAAGAGGTTGTCAGCAGGAGAAGTCAGAAGAAGCAGGAAGAGAGAAAAATCACTGAAGAGGGAAGAAGGCGGCTAGATTGTTGTGATGGATCAAGAAATCACCTCAAGCAACAGCGGCAGTAGCGCAGAAGGGGTGGCAGAGGTGCGGCAGCAGCAGACAGAGAAGAAGAGCAGGAGTTTGGCACTGAGACAGACAGGGACCTTTTGACAGATCAGAGGGAAAAGAAGACTGTAGAAAGTAAGCATGAGACCTATGGTATAAGAAGGAGCTAGGACATATGAGTGTGTTTGAGATACTAAAGTTGTATATATGTTACTATGTATAAAAGTTTAGTGCTTTAATTAGAATTGCTGTCAGCATTCTACATGTGATTGATCATGACATGTAGAATGTAACCACTTGGAGCCATTTCCAAATGTATGACATTGCAGTATTGAGTACTTTAATGTGAATACTTGTGCTAATAGAATTTATGTTTATGTTTCTTGATATATGTTTTTGTTCTTTTAAAAGATTTTATTGTATCAGGGAATCTTGGTACATTAAATAAAGAAAATTTTTGTTTTCAAAGATTACTGCCTGAGTGTCAATCCTTTGAGCCGAAGGCTATATCCATGTCTTCCCAAGCGTAAACAAAGTTAGTCTGTTCTGGGGAGTTTTCTGAAGGTCACAGGGCAACCCCTAGTAAAACCCTGGCAATTCCTCTAGGATGGGCCATCTCCTTTCACCTACCAAAACAAACAATTGACAATTGAGTTACTGAAATAGGCAAACCATTGTGGGGGTGCCTTAAGTCTGGATTTTGGGAGTAACAACTGCATTTTGCATCTGGATTTGAATTTGCAATCTAATGATAATACACTCACATTAACACACAGATGTATATGCCTGAATGTGCAATCATTCAAATGTTTATTTAAATATGTGATATCTGATTGTACATTCAAATAAGCTTACCAATACAATAATTTCAAAGACATAACACATATAAACACAAACACAGCAAGATAGACAAATTAAAGCTGCAGTGGAAACCACAACTTTTTATCTGACTTTCGCTTATCAAAACTTTCAGCCACAATGCTGCATGAGTATAACTTTTATGTACTCCCGCTATACTGTAGATAGTGTTGGATCTCAGTGCTATGCAGATAATAGCTGTAATACATCCCTCTGTTAATTTGAAATCTTTTTAAAGGTTGTA
This sequence comes from Lepidochelys kempii, assembly GCF_965140285.1. NCBI lineage: Eukaryota > Metazoa > Chordata > Testudines > Cheloniidae > Lepidochelys > Lepidochelys kempii. The sequence continues at coordinate 141,713,071 of NC_136382.1, read as the reverse complement.
CCATATCCTGGCTAAACAGTCATTTAGGGGCAGAGATGCTTTTTTTAAAAAAAGTGGTATTTTGGGTTTCTTACTCCTAGTGTAGCTGGATCTAATCTGGAGCTCACAAATGCATTAGGTATCTTGGCCATTAAATGATCAAATAAGAATACCTAGACAAAAAAGATTGTGTCCTGTCCGTCCCACTACCTGAACATTATGTGTCTAGAAATCTTTGTGCAGTCTAATGTCTTAAATAGGGTCCTCCTGAAGACCCTAGCTGCTCCAAATGTAAGGAATCAGACACGTTTCAACTTAAAAATAACACAAACATAGAATACAATTCAGCATTTATGTTCTACAATGACAGACTCTTTACATCTCTGAGATAGAAAGAATATCTGTTTACATGGCATTGTTCATATAAATGCACTGGGCCAAATAAAAAAAATTAAAAAACCCAAGAACATAAAATGTGCAATTCTTAATTTAGATACATATTTTAAAGTATTTATCAATCTTTTTGGCTCAAGGTTTCCTCACATGTACAGTACATAGGCAAGGAAGTTTAGGAGAAATAGCATACTTAGAACTACTTTATATTGTATATGTCAATGCCTAATTCTATATTCCATTACATCAATAAATATTTAACTTACAATATAAATTATATAGAAATCTCAGGACCTGCATCTCTGTCTCCTCCGCAAATCTCAACCCACAACTCTTATTCTGAAACAAAGGATCTGTACTTCATAATTCTTAAGGGAAATAAAAATAACATTTTGTTTTCCAACAGATCTCCAAATGAATGCATGTGCCAGGCTTAACAGAAGCCCATCTTATTTGTATGTGTATACAAACATGACCGTATCAAACTTTGGGTGGAATTTTCAAAAGTATTCAGAATTGACCTAACTCTGCTCCCAATAAAGTCAATGTGAGTTACCATTGTGCTGTTATTATTCACTTTTGCAGTCCTTACCTTTTATTTGCAACAGTACATAACGTAGAAACTTCCCATTGCACAAATTCAGCTCCTTCATACTCTAAATATATCTAAACAAAGAGTAGAGAACTTATGGTAGTACATACAAATATATAATCTGTTGCAATATATCTAACTGTATAGTGGTTTTAAAACCATAATGTTCTTTTACCAGGTTTTTAATTATTACACAGAAATGATTAAATTCTTTAAATATTAAAAATGCCTAGGGACAACTTCAAACTTAAAATTGTAATGACTATGGTATTTAAACCCAGTCTTCTGCCACTGTCAAAAAAAGTTTTGTCAATAATTTCAATGGGAAAAAAACAGACTAAATTATGTAAAGCACACTACAAATAAATAAAATGGTATGTCTTCTATAAAACTAGCAAATAAGGTTTTGAATTACAACTACCATTTCTGAAGTCCCTGTTAGCAGGGCAGGAAATCTTGTTGCAAAGTGCAATCTTTGTGACACTCACAGTAAGTAGTGCCAGTGAGAGTAAACTAGTTTTCATCTTGCTCTTTATTCTTTAGTTCAATACATCAGTAAAGATTTCTGTTTTCCCCCCTGGGAACAGTTCACTATTGCCAAGGCCATCATCACGCAACAAAAGCACACTCAAAACTGCCTTCGAGCTCTTTAGATGGTGCTCTGCAATGAGCCTAGGGTGACCAGACGTCCTGATTTTATAGGGACAGTCCCGATTTTGGGGGCTTTTTCTTATATAGGCACCTGTTACCCCCCCACCCCCTGTCCCAATTTTTTACACTTGCTATCTGGTCACCCTAAATGGGCCAGATAAACTGTTGTCAATAGACAAGGCATTCCCTCCCCTCAATGCATAATTTTACTCCACTGAACTCCCATGCCTGGTGCCACAGAAACAAAAAACTAGGACTGGCAGTTCAATAAAATCTGAATTTCCCTCCAAGTAGTGCAGAGAATTACTAACCCTTTCAACTTCATTTGCTTTTTAAACTGTTGACGTGTACAACAGTGCGTGCACAAGTGTGTTCACAATCACTGGTAGTAGCAACAGTGGGAATTTTTTGCCAAGAAAATGATTCTAATTCAATTACTAAAGCTGACTGCAAATGATTTTGAGAATGGCACCATTTATTCATACATTGTGATACTGAACTGGTGCAAGCTATGGAAAACTCATAAATTGCTAACATGGAAATGCAACATTAGAAAAATATTAAATCTGTTTCAGCTGTCTTTTAATGCAATGTAGCAGCAGTTAATAAGGAGGAAGAGCCTGTACCATATAACCAGTCAGCTCTGTAGATGACCAGCAATTGCTCTGCAGGCCACAATTTGAGAACCACTGTGTTACAGCATTTTTCTTTTATTCCCACTTGTATCCTTAACTTTCCTTTCTGATTTATGGGTCTGACCCTGTTCCCACTGAAATCACTAGCAAAACTTCCATTGACCTCAATATGGGCAGTACTGAACCCTGAACAGGTTAAAGTTGAATTGATGACTGATCAGACACATACTTACTGGGTATTTTAAACAGATATATAATCATGCTGGTTTGAGATGTCCTTACCTGACTGCCAGAAATACATACTTTGGCCTACAGATGTGACCATTCTAAATATCTCTTCAGTATATTTAAATGGAATGTGATGAACACACTCCACCCCCTCCACTTGTAATCACTGATTATCTACTAACTGTTCCTATATGAGAGTTGCCTCTTATCCCCCAAAGAAGTATATTTGCATGTAAAGCTTTAGTGTGTCCAAATTAAAGTGAAATTTGAAATAGATATGACTGTTTTGGCTATACATCTTCCGCCAATAATTTTGTTAAATTTGAAAAGACAATACGACCTAAATTATTACACTTATTATGTAACATATATTTTTGTTGTTTCTCTCACTTAAAAGTGAAAATAAATAATAAAACAAAATGAACAAGTGCAAACGGAAATCTCTGAACAGTTTTGCACTAGGGCTTTCTCTAGACTACAAAAAGTGCTTGTTCTTGACAATGGGTATCAGCAATTGTATTTTTTGAACTTTTGTCAAGATTTAGCATATTTTATAGCCATATTATTGAATGGTATGGTTAATTAAACCCATGTGAGAAAATGTAAAGGAGTAAAGCATTGGTTAGGTGAGCTTACTCTATATAACCTGGTAAAGACCCAATGCTTATTTAGTGGATAATTGATCAGGAATGTATAAGTAGAAGTATAAACAACATATGTGCAGGTTTTGTAGGCCTGCATACTCAAGTGTGGTTTTTATAACCTCTGTATAACCTTTTCAAGATGGAAAAGTGAGGACAAAGGTTCCTGACCAAAAATATTAAGATCTGAACGTTCTGTTATTAAGATTTTGGGGAGACTAGGGAAAACAAGCAAAATCCCTGTCAAATAGTATGATAGTTTTATTATTGCTAAAAAGGGGAACAATGCTTTTTGCAACTTATTGTATAATTCAGAACATGATGAACAGCAATAAATATTACCCAATAGGGAAGAAAAAATTTGGGACAGCAAATGAATAGAAGGGCGTGTTGATAAAGATAATGTGTAATACTATGTATAAAAGATCACGTCAGAACCTAGAATCAATGCCTTTCCCCTTGTGATATAGCCAGTTCACTGGCCTGCTACACGTCATTTGATCACTGGGTGTAGTGCTCTGTACCTATGCAAATAAAACCTGGTCCTTGGATCTAAGAACTTGGTGTAAGCAGTGGTTTGTCTGCTTAAACAGAGGGCTTGTCTGCTTTCCATGGGTCTGTGAAGTAACATGTCGGCCTGATTGAATTAGTCCTGAAACATCCTTACAGAAAAATCTTCCTATATACAGCAAAATCTACTCTACTTTGCAATATTAAGACATTACAAAATAAAGGGTCTTTGAAATCAGACCCAAATCATTGTCAGTCCCTAATATACACAAATAAAAGCCGGAAGCAGTGTATTACAAATCAAGACTGATTTGTTTTGATCATTATTAAATAACACTTACGGTGGTTCTGGTAGTGAAGACAGCATAGTTTTCTACATTAGTTTTATACCTGCAAAGAAAATGCACAAAGGTATGAATGTCAAAATTAATTTCTTCTCCAAATAAAAATAGTAAAGCAGTGATACTCTATGACCCCCTTAGAGAGCAGCATTAGAATAACATCACAAAGCAATATCATGTTATGACAATATTCTGGAGGTCCCAAAGCTATTTCAGGAAGCCAGGGAATAGCTGTGTGAAAGCATAAGATTACAGTCTACAAACCATGGATCAATTCAAAGTCAGTAGACTTACTCTGGATTTACACTGGTGTAAATGAGGGCCAAATTTGGCACTATATTTGTATATGACAAACTAGAATTACTCACACACCAATGGTACGTTACCACTTCTTAGATGTATTGTGTCAGCTGTTTAACAGCACATAGCAAAACTATACAACTGTTTAGGATCGGAAGTGAAGAATATAGTAGTCAATTGAAACGGCAGTGAAAATTTATGTAAGCACAATAAATACCCAAATTAGATTTAGATCAAGACATCTAATCAGGGATGACGGCCCTACTTTGTTAAAAATGCCATAAAATCGTGAATGACCATTTCAGCTTTACATTTAACAGGAAAGTTGGCACCTACAGCAGAACAGTGCAACCTAACACAATGCTGGGCATTGGTTCAGTAGGCTCAGAGGGAAACTGTCACCAATTGAACCATCTGGAAACTTCCTGCAACTCTGCAGGTTCCTGGGTCGTCTCCAATATATGTAACTACAGGCTTACCATTACTTAGGCTCACAGCCTCCAGGAGGTAGAGCAATCATAGCTTACTTAGGGTATGTTCACACTAAAAACTTGGGTCGACCTATATTAGGTAATTACTGAGATGGTGCATGTCCACACTATGCTCCTTGGGTTGGTGGTGTGCGTTCTCATCAGGCACACTTCCACTGACCTAAGAGGGGCAGTGTGGGGAGCTGAGAGCCAAGTGTCTCAGTTCTGCTGGCAGTTCCCTGCCAGGAGCTGGGCTGCCCCACAGGGAAGTGGTTTGCACCCTGACTCGCCACCCTGTTCCCCACAGGGAGCGGAGGGAAGCTGCTTGGGGCTTCTCACCTCCCCATTTCCCGTTGGGAGCGGGTGTGTTGGGGGAAGCTGCCCCAGGCTTCTTGCCCCTAGGGAGTGGGGTCCAGCTGCCCCAGCTTTTCAGCTCCACCCTGCCAGGAGCCAGGCAGCCTTTCTCAATTTGAAATTGACAAGACAGACAATGTTCCCAGCCAGGAGCGGGAAAGCAACCCGGGCTTCTCACCTCCCGGCTGGGAGCGGGTCAGCCACCTGGGTTTGTTGCCCCAGCTCCCAGCTGGGAGCAGGATCCAGCCTCTGGGTTTCTCTCCCCAGATCCCAGTTGGGAGTGGAGTCTAGATGCCTGCAGCTCCCAGCCAGGAGTGCTGTTCAGCTGCCCAGCTCTCCAGGGGAGGGGTGGGCAGGTGGGCTCTAGCTGCCAGGCTTTCTTGTCAATTTCACCCCTGGAGCTGTGAAATTGTGCGCTTTCTTGTCAATTTCACGGCTGGGGCTGCTGGTAGGGGCTGGAGCTGTGAAATTGACAAGAGCGTTAACAGCCCATCTAAGTACACTGCACTAGCCTAACTACACCGACATAAGGCCTACGCTTCTCATAGAAGTGGAGTTATTATAGCAATGTAGTAGAGCACTTACATAGAGGGACACAGCTGTCATATAGACGCTGACATAATTAGATCAATGTAAGCTGCCTTATGTCAACCTGTGTACTGTAGACCAGGCCTAAGTACAGGAGTCCTAAAACGTTTTCATACTGTGGACAACAGAGTGTCTTACCAATTCCTTCCCCCGCAATCTGTGATTACATGGATCACCTCACCTGTTATTCACAATCACACAGCATCTCTACATCAACTGCAGCAGTTGCTTACATGGAAGAGTGATTTAATGAAAGTATTTCTGTATTTTCAGCTGTCTTTAATGCAAAATGTGTTTAATCTTTTTGAAAAAACATAATCAGGCTTCCTACTTTGGCTATTCATTTCAATTTCCCTTATATACATATATATTCTTGGTTAAGTCAAGAGTCTGTCCGAGGTATTCTTAGTAAAAGTCAGGAACATGTCGTGGACAATAAACAAAAATTCACAGAAGCGCACGACTCGTCCCTAACTTTTACTAAAAACACCCTGGAGGGGTGAAGGTGGGGGACATAGAGCGCTGCCAGGACTTGCAGCTGCTCCAACCCCGCTGCTGCTCCTGCAACAGGGGCTGACCACTGCTGCTCCAGCCTTAGAGAGGCTGACCTGGCCCTGGCCGCTACTTCTGTGGGCTGGGGACCACTGCTCTGGCGGAAGGCCGACTGTCAGCTATTCTGGCAGCCCTGGGGGCTGCCGGCCAGCTGTTCTGGGGGCCACTGCTCTGGTAGCCTTGGGGCTGATCACTAGCCGGCAGTTCCAGTGGCCACTGCTCCATGCCTCCCTACCAGTCAGTTGTTCAAGTGGCTGCTACTCTGGGACTGACAGCTGCTCCAGCCTTGCCCCAGGAGAAGTCATGGACATCTTGCAAAGTCCCAGAATCCATGACAGGATCGTATCCTTATTCATGGTCCTTAGTAGAGGCAGCTAGACTTTCCTATTTCCAGTGACTATTATAGACTGTAAGGATCTTTGCAAGACAGAGCCCAGAGACCTCAAGAACCAGCAGACAACAAGAAGCTAAGACCATGTGATCAGACAGCTCTTTGCAGATCATCATCAAGCTTGATGACAGCAAGTGCATGTGTATGCGAGCGGAGGAAATCACACAACCAGCTCATAATGTAGAGGCGCCTGAGCCCAGCATATGATGATCCATCTTGATCCAAGACAAGAGAGAATACATGTGCTACACTATGCCTGTCAGCTGCTGGGCATGGGTCAACACATGTTGGCAGCTGTCACCCCATGGGGCGAGGGCTGGGGCATGTTGGCAGCTGTCACCCTGTGGGTGGCATGGCTTGGATCGGGGTGTGTTGGCAGCTGTCACCTGGTGGGCTGCGTGGCTTGTGCTGGGGCGTGTTGGAAGCTGTTGCCCCGTGGGCCGCATGGCGTGGGCTGGGGCAGGCCAGAAGCAGGCGCCCGGTGGCTCAGGCGCTCTCTGTGCCCACCCTGGGATTCTTCCCCCACTCAGACTGGGGGGCAGGGACACAACGATGAGCTGGGCACCCTGACAGGTGCAGCCCCCTCAGGCCTCCCATCTCATTCTGTTCCCATCCATTTTCCAGCCTCCCACCTCCACAGGCAGCAGCATCCACCCAGGCACAGCAGCAGCCCCAGGCCTCGAGTGCCCCATAGCGGCTCCAGCGCTCGCGCCATGGGCCCGCCTAATAACGGCCCCAATAAACCGCCACCCATCCGATCACGTGACACCGGATCCGCGGCGGAGGTGCTCAACAGAAACTGCCTGGCGCCTCTCGAAGGGGGGGAGGCAGCGGCAGCATCTGCAGCCGCCGCGCGCCCGCCTCTAGCACACCCGGTCCCTCCTTCTGGGTCAGCCCCAGGCCGCCGCAGCAACAAGGCTTGTTCCGCCCCTCTCGCAGGTGCGACCCATAGGGACTACTCGCCCCATCAAGCATCGCGCAAACTCCGTGCGGCGCCCTGCGGGGAAGCGTCGTGCTGCATGCCGGGAAGCGTAGTTCCTGCCGCGAGAGCGGGGTTGAGGGCGGCATCGGTCTATGCAGAGAAGAGGGCGGGGCTCCCGGGCGGGAGCCAGCGGTCGCCACTGGATGCGGCGGCTGCAGTTGCGGTATTTCCCGGCGTGGAGGAGGCGGGGTCTGGGGAGGGGGAGGGGGAGGCGGCGTTGAGCGTGCCCCTGTGCCGCCTCATGTGTACCCTGCCCTGGGAGCAGGAAAGGAGCCTCCGGCGGCGGCAACCATGTCTGAGAAGGGCGCCTCAGCTCCCCCCGTCCCCAACGGCGAGTGCGCCGCGCGCCCGCCCGGCAACAAGGTGACCGTGGTGCTGGGGGCCCAGTGGGGCGACGAGGGCAAGGGCAAGCTGGTGGATCTGCTGGCGCAGGACGCGGACATCGTCTGCAGGTGCCAGGTGAGGAACGGCGCCGGGCTCACCTGGGGGGGGGCCGGAAGGGCGGCCTGGCGCGGCGGCGGCGCCGCCTCCTCCTCTTGCGACCCAAGATGTCACCTTGAGCCCGGGTCCCCCTCGCCGCCGCCGAGAGGGGCTGCCCCGCACTCGGTCCTGCCGCCGGGAGCCGCTCCCCAGCATCCCGCTCTCCTTGGCGGCCCGGCCCCGCCGTCACCCCTAGCAGCCCGCTCTCTGCCTCGTGCGCCCTGCCCGGCTACTAGCTCCCCTGCCGCCCCTTGTACTTCCCTAGCGCCGGGGTGCCCGCCTCTGCCTGCCCTATTGTTAGCGCGGGCCCCCGGCTTTCCTCACGCACCGGAAGCGGCGCACATGCTAGGCTGAGCCAGGGCAGCGCCTCCAGCCTAAATTCAAGGAAGTGACCGGTCCCTCGCACACTGGGAAGCGGGCGAGCAGCTCTTGGGTGCTGCGGGCCCCGCTGTGTGCTCTCGGGGCTCCGCAGAGCAGCCCTCGCTTCATCCATCACCGCTGCTCCCTCGTTTGCTGGGCGGCAGTATGAGGCAGCCCACCGCTGCCGGCCAAGCCAGGCCAGGCTCACCTCTGGGCGAGAAAGGCTTTTTACAAATTGCAGTGGCTAAGCCTTCCTTTGTGCACTCTTTGCTTGGAGGGAAGAGGAAGAAGGTGCCTTAGTAGGACAAGGTTGACGTGCAGAGTGTCATGGAGAGAGGGATAGGCTTGGAATCTGTTTTCACAGCCACAGTAACTCTGTGCCTTTAAGGTGCTTGAAGATGAAAAGTGTGGAATATTTCCAACAACAACGGTTACTGAGCATAGAATTATAATTGGTTAATTGCAGTGCAATGAAATAATCTAGAATTCTCATCATACCTCCCTGCAGGCCTAAGTTTAACATAAACAGGTTCTACTCCATTTGTTCCTATTGAAAACTAGGAGCCATACAATATGTGTGGGTTAGTATGTAGTTTCTCTGGTCAGCTCATAATCACTTAAAATATATTCATTCTGTAAATCAATTACAGATGCCCTTGAATGTTGACAGCTTTTATGATAGCTTTTATGATACTGCCATTACATGGGGGGAGGGATAGCTCAGTGGTTTGAGCATTGGCCTGCTAAACCCAGGGTTGTGAGTTCAATCCTTTGAGGGGGCCATTTAGGGATCTGGGGCAAAAATTGGGGATTGGTCCTGCTTTGAGCAGGGGGTTGGACTAGATGACCTCCTGAGGTCCCTTCCAACTCTGATATTCTATGATTCTATGATACTATTTTGTCTAGATATTTTTTCCTCCCATTTTCCCACCCTACAAGTAAAAGGAAAACTGGTAGTGGAAGGGGAAAGAATAAGATTGGCAGCATTTTGCATACAGTCAACTGCTCCAAATAAAACTGAAAGAAAGCCTAGAATTTTTTCTTAATCTTTCAGTTAAAACAGTTCTGTCTACAGAATTTTAGACAACCTAAATGATCTTTTTTAAGTTGACTTACCTTTTTAAAAAAAACAACTTTCAAGTAGGTTAGGGCCAAAGTTCAGTCTTTGCATATATTTTATAAGACATAAAGTGTTTGAATAACAGTGTGCTCAATACACTTATTTTGGTAAATGAATTCTTTTGATGTTGCAAACTCTGCAACATTTTACTAATTGCCGAGAACCATGGTGAAAACTGATCAACTTGTTGTTGTTGTCCGAACAAAGCACATGTGAAAATTAATTAGAATTTCAAAACTTGTAGTACAAGTTATCCTTAGGGCTAAAAAGTGAGGTTTTTTTAATTGTCCTCTTAAAGGTTTGTGTATTTCTTCCAGTTATCTGGCAATGGATAGGTTGGGGTGGGGGAAGAGAAGGAAGTTATCCTTCAGTCTTTTTTTTTGCTGACTGACTGTTGCCAAATCAATAGGAATGTAAGAAATGGTGCTGGCAGCCCACAGGAGGGTGGAGGTAGGACTTATACTTTTAGTGGTATTGACTAAACAGTCTAAAGCCCAACCAGCCATAGTCTGGGAACCCAGGCCCTCAGACAGGGCAGGGTACCAAGCACAGTCTAGGGCCCCAACCTCAGGCAGGGCAGAGCAGTGAATAATCCAGGGACCCTGGCACACAAGCACGGCAAGGTAGCAACAGTCTAGAGCTTCAGACTGGAGCAAGCACTCAACACAATGTAGGGGAGCTCAGGCTAGGACAAGCACCCAACAGGCTAGGATCCTAGCTCAGCAGACAGACTCCTAGAGGCCTCCTGGCCAAAGGTGGGGAGGCTGCCACGGGCTCACCTGACTCCACCATATCCCAGCCCAGGGCCCTAACAGTGGCAGAGTGGTCTGCCACTGGGTCAGCAGGGATCCAGCTGCAGCACACTGAACCAGACTTGGGCAGCAACCCAACCAGAGGGTAGTCAGCTGTCCCTGGGCCACTACCCTCAGGGTGCACCTGGATCTCTGGGTTGTCCTCCATCTCCCCTGGGTACACTGCAAGCAGTAATCCCAGTCACTCCTCATCATCAGCCACATCTGGTAGTTCAGACAAGTCCTCAAGTCAGCAGAAGACTTCAGCAGGCTCTGTTTCCAATATCAGTTTGGAAACATCTGCCTCTTGCAGTGGTTTCTCCCTAAATGAGCCCATCTTTTATACTTCCTGTTCCTGTCCTGCCCATCTGCTCCTGGTGTAGTGGGCATGGCTTTCCTTGTTCCGCCCACCAGGGGGCATCTGAGCCTCCCTTGCTGTCGATCTCTGGGGAAGGACACTCCTCTTTGCAATACATGATATATTGCATAAAATATTAAACTGTTTAGAAACCATTGTCTAGAGGGTTTGTAAAGCTGCTATGGCTGATCCAAAGTGGCCAAGCAAACTATGTAGTATTATTTGTATAGCAGTAGTGCCTAGGAGCTCCAGTCATTGACTTTAAGGCCAGAAGGGACTGTTGCAATCATCTAGTCTGATCTGCACGTTGCAGGCCACAGAACCTCAGCCACCCATGCATGGACCAGGATCTCATTGTACTAAGAACGGTACAAATAGAACAAAAAGATTGTCCAAAGAGTTCATAATCTAATATAAAGTAGCATAAAATCAGGTCTCTTAATATGGCTTAATTTTTACAGAGGACCAGTTGACAAGACATTGCAAAACCTGTAGGTCAGAATCTTAAGAGCTTTTGATGCTTTGTGGTATGTCCACCATGTGTCCCACATGCTCTGTAATGATATGTCATGCCAATTGGTTATGATATCTGGGATGAGATCTTTAGCTCAGATACGGTTCAAATAGAGCAGTTTTACTATGGTAGTTTCTAACCAGTATGACAGGAAAGAAGCAGTAATATTACTACACCAATTCAGCCTATCCTCTATACTGGGGTATCTCAACCTGTGGCTTGGGACCCCAAATTGGGTCGCCAGAATGTTTCAGAGGGTTGCATGCCCCAGTCCTCTTTATAACAACCTTTTACATATTAGAAGACTGTTAAAATATTCCACCGCAGGCTTCTTTTCTCTTCTCTAAACTAAACATGCCCAATACTTTCCTCACAGGTCAGGTTTTTTAAATCTTTTATCATTTTTGTTGCTTTCCTCTGGGCTCTCTCCAATTTGTTCACATCTTTCTTAAAGTGTGGTGCCCAGAGTACTCCAGCTGAGGCCTCACCATGGCTGAGTAGAGTGGAACAACTATCTCCTACCTCCCAAGATTACATATGACAGTCCTGTTTAAAACAGAATGACATTTGCCTTTTTCTCAATAGCATCACATTGACTTATATTCACTTTATGATCCACCATAATCACCATATCCTTTTCTGTAGTTCTGCTGCCTAGCCAATTATTTCCCATTTTGTATTTGTGCATTTATTTTTTTTCCTTCCTAAAGTGAGTATTTACATGAACATAAGAGCTTTTTCATACTAGAAAAATTAATCTCTAATTTCAGTCTGTGAATGAAAACTTTACTCTGGAAAGATAAAAAAGAAAAGATGAAAACTGGATTTTTATTTATTAAAAAAAATAAGACATTTATAAATCTTTCTAGCACTTGGGGGCAGGGGAATGGATGGACTTATGGATTGAAGACAGCAGCATTGGTAGTGGGTGGAATAAACTGTCACTGGAAGTTGAAAAGAGGGAGGAGGTAAAGGGAGCTGTAAGCTGTTGTGGGGGTTGGTTTGCTAAAACTTCTGGAAGGTGGGCAGGGCATCCAATGCAGTTTCTTATAAACCTGGCAACAAAAGCAACTTTGCCTCTCCTGGAATTGACACCCCCTCATCAATTATTGGGAGTGAACTATATCCACCCTGATTGTATTGGCCCTGTCAACACTGGTTCTCCACTTGTGAGGTAACTCCCTTCTCTTCATGTGTCAGTATAATAATGCCTGCATCTGTAATTTTCACTCCATGCTTTTGATGAAGTAGGTTTTTTACCCAGGAAAGCTTATGCCCAAACAAATCTGTTAGTCTTTAAGGTTCTACCAGACTCCTTGTTGTTTTTGTGGATACAGACTAATGTAGCTACCCCCTGCTATTGACATTAATGTTAGATGTCTGGTAGTCCATGAGAAATGACCCAATAATGGCTACAAGCAAATACAAGGGGAAATGAATTCCCATTTAATACAGTTTTGTTTCCTTTTAGACATAATGTATCCAAATTCCTGAAAATGCCATCCAAGAATGCAAAGAAAAGCGTAACATCTTTCATTAACTTCATTTGACAGTGAAGGTGCTCAGCATATTGTAGGTCAGAGTCTGTGGAGGCCTCGAAACACCTGCTATAATATTCACTTTTCTCTTGATTCTGAAGAAGAGAGAACTAGAACATTAACCTATACTTCTTAAAACAGAGATGGAATGTTGGATTTCATTGGAATCTTTCTGCTGATAAATCTTCAACCTGCTATTTTGACTCTTGGGGTCTAGAAATATCCTGTGTTTAAATAAGGAAATGTATGGTATTTCCATCCATATATTATGACTTCTTTGTTATTTTAGTCTCTCGTCATCTGTCAAACAATACCTGAAGTCTTATTTCTAATCCTGTTTTTTAAAATAAAGATTAAGAAAAAATTAATCTCTTCTAATTTGTCTGCTTTAAACCAGTTGTTAGCTCTCTGCAGCAGCTACTGTATTGTTTGTACAGTGCCTAGCATGATGGGATCTTAATTCCTGACTGGGGCCTTTGCATGCTACTATGAAAAAATATGCATAATAAAGTGAGGAATTTCAGTGTTCTTGCTGACATCTAATCTTTATACAACATACACAACACAATGTAAAATCACCTAGTATTTGGAGACCTAAAATACCTACAAATAACTGGACAGATTTTTGGCGATATCTCTGAATTTCCTGCCTATTTTGCTTAAACTTCACACTTCAGTACAACTTTTATGTTTTTAAAAACCTCACTTTTAATCTTGCTATGCTGACTTTTAAAATGCTATGTAGTGCATTAGTTAAAGTCCATATTAAGGTATGCCCACAGAACACTCTTGTTCTAATACTGTTCTCTGTCTTAAATGCAAGTTGTATGTTAATACCTATTGTGTCAGACGTCTACAGCACTTGGGTAAGGGTTCATCTTACAAACAGTTCACCTGATTTCATTGGTAATAGTATATTTGACACTAGCCATAACTTTACCCACATTTAGCTTCATATCTTGGTTTTTAATGCACTAATACACAAATCACTATCACTAAAATACATTTATGGGATGGAAATGTTTTAGGGTACAGCTGATTTATCATGAAATTATGTCCTCAGCTGTCATTAGTTTATAAAATGCAAAGATGTATGCCAGAGTTACTTCAAGTTGATTGGTTTCAGAGTAACAGCCGTGTTAGTCTGTATTCGCAAAAAGAAAAGGAGTACTTGTGGCACCTGAGAGACGAACCAATTTATTTGAGCATGAGCTTTCGTGAGCTACAGCTCACTTCATCGGATGCATACTGTGGAAAATACAGAAGATGGTTTTTATACACACAGACCATACACATTGTAAGGAGAGTGATCACTTTAGATAAGCTGTTACTAGCAGGAGGGTGGGGTGGGGGGAGAAAAAACCTTTTGTAGTGATAAACACCCATTTTTTTTCATGGTCTGTGTGTATAAAAACATCTTCTGTATTTTCCACAGTATGCATCCGATGAAGTGAGCTGTAGCTCACGAAAGCTTATGCTCAAATAAATTGGTTAGTCTCTAAGGTGCCACAAGTACTCCTTTTTTCTTTTTGCCAATACAGACTAACACGGCTGTTACTCTGAAATATGTCATTATGCAAGGCACTGCATTTAGCCGTATGGAGTGGAAATCTATCAACTGCATGAAAAAACTTATACAGATACAGACAGACATCATCGTCCTTTCCAAATGCAAACAGATGGACATAGTACCAAGAGGACTGAAGGTAAAAAATCCATTACAATCTACATACCACACAGACTATACTGACAGCTTGTGCCACACGCTCTCAAAGAAACTGCGGAACCACCTGATCAACATCCTCTACAGCAAACAAGGAAAGATGAAGAATGAGCTCTCAAAACTGGATACTCTCATAAAAAACCAACCTTCCACACAAACTTCCTCGTGGCTGGACTTCAGACAAGCCATTTACAGCACACACTTTGCTTCTCTACAAAAGAAAAAGGACACTAAACTTTCTAAACTACTACATGCCACAAGGGGCCATAGCAATGGTTCCCTCAACCCACCCAGCAATATTGTTAACCTATCCAGCTATCCTCTTAGGACAGCTGCTTCTGCTGGGCTATCTCGGGGCTTCTCCTTCTGCTCCTCCACCTCCACAAACATGATACAGTTCTGTGGTGACCTAGAATCCTATTTTTGACATCTCCGACTCAAGGAATATTTCCAACACACCTCTGAACAGCATACTAATCCACAGAGACCTCTCTACCAACACTACAAAAAGAAGGATTCTAGGTGGACTCATCCAGTCTGCTGTCTCAACCTTCAGGAGTTCTACATAGAGTGCTTCTGCCGACGTGCACAGGCTGAAATTGTGGAAAAGCAGCATCACTTGCCCCACAACCTCAGCCGTGCAGAACACAATGCCATCCACAGCCTCAGAAACAACTCTGACATCATAATCAAAAAGGCTGACAAAGGAGGTGCTGTCATCATGAATAGGTCAGAATATGAACAAGAGGCTGCTCGGCAGCTCTCCAACACCACTTTCTACAAGCCATTACCCTCTGATCCCACTGAGTTACCAAAAGAAACTACAGCATTAGCTCAAGAAACTCCCTGAAAAAGCACAAGATCAAATCCGCACAGACACACCCCTGGAACCCCGACCTGGGATATTCTGTCTACTACCCAAGATCTGTAATCCTGGAAATCCTGGATGCCCCATCATCTCAGGCATTGGCACCCTGACAGCAGGATTCTCTGGCTATGTAGACTCCCTCCTCAGGCCCTACGCTACCAGCACTCCCAGCTACCTTCGAGACACCACTGACTTCCTGAGGAAACTACAATCCATCGGTGATCTTCCTGATAAGACCACCATGGCCACTATGGATGTAGAAGCCCTCTACACCAACATTCCACACAAAGATGGACTACAAGCCGTCAAGAACACTATCCCCGATAATGTCACGGCTAACCTGGTGGCTGAACTTTGTGACTTTGTCCTTACCCATAACTATTTTACATTTTGGGGACAATGTATACCTTCAGATCAGCGGCACTGCTATGGGTACCCTCGTGGCCCCACACTATGCCAACATTTTTATGGCTGATTTAGAACAACGCTTCCTCAGCTCTCGTCCCCTAAAGCCCCTACTCTACTTGCGCTATATTGATGACATCTTCATCATCTGGACCCATGGAAAAGAAGCCCTTGAGGAATTCCACCATGATTTCAACAATTTCCATCCCACCATCAACCTCAGCCTGGTCCAGTCCACACAAGAGATCCACTTCCTGGACGCTACGGTGCTCATAAACGATGGTCACATAAACACCACCCTATACCGGAAACCTACTGACCGCTATTCCTACCTACATGCCTCCAGCTTTCACCCTGACCACACCACACCACGCGATCCATTGTCTATAGCCAAGCTCTGCGATACAATCGCATTTGCTCCAACCTCTCAGACAGAGACAAACACCTACAAGATCTCTATCAAGCATTCTTACAACTACAGTACCCACCTGCGGAAGTGAAGAAACAGATTGATAGAGCCAGAAGAGTTCCCAGAAGTCACCTACTACAGGACAGGCCTAACAAAGAAAATAACAGAACGTCACTAGCTGTCACCTTCAGCCCCCAACTAAAACCCCTCCAATGCATTATCAAGGATCTACAGCCTATTCTGAAGGACGACCCAACACTCACAAATCTGGGAGACAGGCCAGTCCTTGCTTACAGACAGCCCCCCAACCTGAAGCAAATACTCACTAGCAATCACATACCACACAACAGAACCACTAACCCAGGGACCTATCCTTGCAACAAAGCCCGTTGCCGACTGTGCCCACCTATCTATTCAGGGGACACCATCACAGGGCCTAATAACATCAGCCACATTATCAGAGGCTCGTTCACCTGCACATCTGCCAATGTGATATATGCCATCATGTGCCAGCAATGCCCCTTTGCCTTGTATATTGGTCAAACTGGACAGTCTCTACGTAAAAGAATAAATGGACACAAATCAGATGTCAAGAATTATAACATTCATAAACCAGTCGGAGAACACTTCAATCTCCCTGGTCACGCGATTACAAACGTGAAAGCTTGTAATCTTACAACAGAAAAACTTCAGAAACAGACTCCAAAGAGATTGCTGAATTGGAATTAATTTGCAAATTGGATACAATTAACTTAGGTTACTTTTTATAATGATTCAACCATTCCCAGTCTCTCTTCAAGCCTATTTCCCCTTGTTTATTCCTGGCCCCCCCCCCCCGCCCCCGTTCCTCAGACGTTCTTGTTAAACCCTGGATTTGTGCTGGAAATGGCCCACCTTGATTATCATACACATTGTAAGGAGAGTGATCACTTTAGATAAGCTATTAGCAGCAGGAGAGTGGGGGGGGGGGGGGGGGGAAGAGAACCTTTTTGTAGTAATAAACAACCATTTTTTCATGGTCTGTGTGTATAAAAACATCTTCTGTATTTTCCACAGTATGCATCCGATGAAGTGAGCTGTAGCTCACGAAAGCTTATGCTCAAATAAATTGGTTAGTCTCTAAGGTGCCACAAGTACTCCTTTTCAAGTTGATTGGGTGATCTTAACTGTGCTTTAGAGTATGTACATGTTTTGGCTGGTAGTTGAAAAGTTGAACTTTAAATTTCAAGACTAACTGGGAAATTATGATCTTAAGGTTTTGTTTTATTTCAGTGAAATATTCTTTCAACCTTAACCATTTTTTTTCTGAGAATACAGCCTATGATGTAAACAGATTGGTCAAATAGGTTTTATCAGTTAAATTTGTTGGAGACCAACTATTTGTAGAGCTAGAATTAATCTCTGGTAATTATGCTGTAACTCATTTAAATTTCTCTCCAAATCAAGATTTTTTTGGGGGAGGGGAAAAAAGACCATAGAGTAGCCACCCTTTGATTGGTGTGTCACTGCAATATAGGACTGTTTGTCGGATTTGGGAAGAAATAAAGTGGGCCACTGGAATTCCAGGAAACTTTCACCACAAAAAGATGCCATGCTGACAAGAAAGTCAGTGAAGAAATCCCTCAAGTCAGTGAATAATGAGGATGAAGGCTAGCCACATGACGCAATTTGATTAAACATTGAAATCATTCGTGTTCAAAATAATTTACCATTCATTCCGTATTAGGAACAATTTCCAGTAAAATGAATACATTGAAAAATTAGACCCCTCTTTCAGACTTTGTCCAGTCTTTCATAAGTAACGCTCTCCAAAGCTGCTATCTTAATCATTTCGTTGTACCATTCTTGTGTTTTGTGGAAAAATATCCCCTTCCAACACTGAGGAATCGGATCTTGGCCAATAGGAGCTGCTAGTCTAAATTGTTAAACCTTAGGGTTTGCTTCTAATAAAAAAGTTAGCTGATGATAGAATGGTCAGGTTGCAAATTTTAATTCTGGAGGGCGTGAACCTCTCAAAGTTTTCTGCTCAAAGGGTGTTCCTGTAGCATGTTTATCAAATAGCCCCCTGATGTTCAACACCTCCAGCTTGCACTGCTATCTCTTATATCCCATCTGTGCAGTCTGTAAATAATTCTGTACACATTTGCCATGTAGTATATTTTTCAGAAGAGATTCTGGGACTGTCTAGTAGATAAAGTCCAATATATCTCAGTAGAAGAAATCTTATGAGTTCTCGCTGTATTTGTCCAGAGTGGGGAGCTAGTCTCTAAAATCCTTATCACTATAATGCTATCTTTAGGAAAAAGACCATTAAAATAGGGAAAAGACTAGTTGTTCCAAAAACTTTTGGATCTGCTTTTGAGGAATTTTCTGTTAGAACAGCATGATTCTAATACTGATGGTTCATAAGGAACCACTTAAAGGGGGAAGTTTCTAGAAACTAAATAGCACTAACTAAACGGATAGTATACCGTATTATGAATACCATGGTCTTCTTTCTGGCAATATTTTTGTTAATTTGTCTAAATATTGGTATGCCTCTTATCAGACATTCATGTACTTAACTGCTCTGCTTGTTGAATAACTTGGATATTTCAGGATTATCAGCTAGTGATCAGGGATCATACTATGTTTCATGTAGTTATATAAGCAGACTGCAGTTGTTGAGTTGAAATAACATTTCTCTTCAGTATTGACCATCCTGCAACTACGATCTCTGAGTAAAGGATTGTAGATGGAGTAACTAATAATTAAGGCGTGTAGACTAGTGATTACATTGTGCCTATGCTTTGTGTAAAACGGAATTCCATCAACATTGTAATAATTAATTTAAGAATGTTCTAAAAGAGTACTATGATCTGATAGCTTCAGATATCCTCTTTAGGGTAAAAAAAAAAATCACTGCAGTGTCTAAATATTGTTTGTCCATTAAATTCTTTAGAGGACATCACAAAATTAAAACCATGTATCAAATCATATTGCCAGCTGCCATAAATGATATCCATTAATCCAGCAGTCCACCCCAATATGAAGAAAAAACAACTTCCCCACTATATCCATCAAGTTAACTGAGCTATATGTGCGTTTTTATGTATACATAATATGTATATATTTAGAGCTTGGGTAGCCAGGGCTTGAAAAATCCACTTGCAGGATGATTAGAAAACTTTCTTGGCTGACTGCCATCTTCTTCAGCATCTAAACTTTTAACAACAGTTGTAGTGCTTATGGTTGCAAAAGTAATTTATCAACAGAGGTTAAGGTGATAAGTGCTCTTCCAAACTTGACAGAGGGCTCCACTGCCTGCATTGCTGCAGGCAGCTTCCACAAGCTGCAGCAGAGTGCAAATGACCAGGATTCTTGTCAGTTTCCACTGCCATGTTTCATATCCTTTCCAGCAGTAAAACTAACAAGGATCCTGGTCAGTTTTATTCTGGTATCACTTTTGGAAGCTATGAGCAAAAGCAGAGGCAGGCATTGTAACTATTCTCTCGGAAGAGGGGATTAAAGGCTGGAAGGAAGGAAGAATTCAGACAAAAATATGAATGATAATTGGGAGTTGTTTAGGAACACTTTACTAGATCCTCAAAAATCCAGAATCAAAGAAGAAGCCTGTCTTGGTTTAAAGAACAAACAGAGAACAAACAGACTTTGGTTTAGAGGGGAAGTGAAGGCAGCTATTTTAAAAAAAAAAAAAAAAAAAAAAAAGGAAGAAAGGGGAAATTTATAGTAACAAATATAAATCAGGAGCTTGGAATTGTCAAAAATTGATAAGGAAAGCAAAGGGAAACAGGGAGAAATCAACGGCCAGCTGAATTAAGGACAATAAGGAAGGGTTGTGTTTGTTTTTTTTTAAAATATATTAGGGGTTTTTTTTTGTTCCCAACAATGGTATTGGTCCATTGCTAGATGAAATAGTAGAATTATCAATAATAAGGCAGAAGTATTCAATAAATATTTCTGTTCTGTATTTGGGGAAAAACATGATGTAGCCATATCAGATAACACTCTTTCCTTTCCAATAGTATCTCAGGAGGACGTTAAACAGCAGCTACTAAAGTTAGGCATTTTAAAATAATCAGATCCAGATAACTTGCATCCAAGAGTTTTAAAACAGCTGTCTGAGGAGCTCGCTGGACTAGTTATGTGAATTTTCAATAAATGTTAAAACACCAGGGAGGTTCCAGAAGATTTGAAGAAAGCTAATGTTGTGCTAATATTTGAAAAGGGCAAATAGGATGACCTAGGTAATTATAGTCATGTCAGCCTGACCCCTAAATTGGGCAAGATAATGGAATGGCTGATACAGGACTTTATTAATCAAGAATTAAAGGACGGTAATATAATGCCAGTCAGCACAGGTTTATGGAAAATAGATCCTCGCTAACTTTTTTTTTTTATATATATATGAGCTTACAAAGTTTGGTTGATAAAGGTAATAGTGTTGATGTAATGCACTAAGATTTCTGTAAGGCATTTGGCTTGGTACCACATGACATTTTGATTTAAAAACCTAGAAAGATGCAGAATTAACATGGCATACATTAAATGAATTAAAAGCTGGCTAATAGGTCTCAATGTAACTGTAAATGGGGAAATCATAGTAGAATGGGTGTGTTCGGGTGGGGTTCCACAGGGATCAGTTCTTGGCCCTACACTATATAACATTTTTATCAATGACCTGGAAGAAAACAAAATCACCACTGATAAAGTTTGCCAATGACCCAAAAATTGGGGGAGTGCTAAATAATGAAGAGGACAGGCTACCAATATAGAGCAATCTGGATTACATGGTAAATTGAGAGCAAGCAAGAAATACATGTTTTTAATATGACTAAATGTATACATCTGGGAACAAGGAATGTAGGCCATACTTATAGGATGGGGGACTCTCTCCTGGGAAGCTGTGACTTTGAAAAAGATTTGGGGTTGATAGAGAATAATCAGCATTGCACTGGGAGCTGTGATCCTGGGATGCATAAACAGAGGAATCTTGGGTAGGAGTAGAGAGGTTATTTTGCCTCTATATTTGGCATTGGTGTGACCGCTGTTAGAATATGGTGTCCAGTTCTGGTGTCAACATTCTTCATGATTTGTGAATAAATTGGAGAGCGTTCAGAGAAGAGCCACAAGAATGATTTAAAGGATTAGAAATATGCCTGTATATAGTGACAGATTCAAGGAGCTCAATTCTTTTTAGCTTAACAAAGAGAAAGTTAAGAGGTGACTTGAAACAGTTTACTAAGAGTTGTGGTGGAGTCAAGATTTTTTTAAATTTTTTTTTTTTTTTTAAATCTTGACTGGATGTTTTTCTAAAAGATATGCTCTAGGTAGGAATTATTTTTGGGGAATTTCTGTGGTCTGTGTTATACAACAGGTCAGACTAGATTATCACAATGGTTACTTCTGTCATCAGCATTTGCGGGGAAGGGGAAGGAGGAATGCTGGAAGGACAGCAGTGGAACAGAATATCAAAAATGCCCATGCACCTTTTTCTGGTGATGCTTAAACTTTATTATCAGTGACTAACTATCAGCTTTTGAAATGTTAATAGGCTGCCATCAAAGTCTTATTAAAAAAACATACAGTTGGCCCACTCCAAATTGGCATAATGTTATCGAGCAGAAAACTCCACAGGTTTAGAAGTAGTTTCTGGACTCTTACTAATTGGCTAACAGGGACTAAAGTTTTTGGGGCAGCAATCCACAAAAATAATCACAGAAATATAGGGCTGGAAGGGACCTCAAGGTCATTTAGTCCAGCCCCCTGTGCACCATCCCTGATAGGTGTTTGTGTAACCTGTTCTTAAAAACCTCCAATTGTGGGTATTCCACAACTTCCTTTGGAAATCTATTCCAGTACTTAATTACCCTTATAGCTAGAAAGTTTTTCCTAATATCTAACCTAAGCCTCCCTTGCTGCAGATTAAGCCCTTACTTCTTGTCCTACCTTCAGTGAACATGGAGAACGGTTGATCACCATCCTTTTTATAACCACCCTTTACACATTTGAAGATAGTTACCAGGTCCACCCAGCTTTTCCTAATTTTTTTTATTCCAGTTTTTTTTACTCAATTAAAATAAGCACTTAAAGCAAGGTAAATTTAATGGAGAGTCAGTAACTGAATTGGGAGAGGTTTGTGCAAAAAGATAAGCAGGAGGGAATTTAATTCAAGTATGTAAAAAAAAAAAAAGGCAAAACCACAGGTAAAACTGTCCTTTAATCAAGTTCCGTATTCCAGTTAAAGAAGTGTAACTAGAAAAGAAAGTAAGTTTTATCATTAATAGTCTTGGTAAAGTAAAATTTGTTGGTTTGGCCTTTTTCCTTTTGTCATGAAGCATAAGGAGCTTGAAATAATTTTGCTTTTGAAAAAAGGGTGTTTGGGGCTCTAAACTCAGAAGTATTACCAATATAAATTTTAGTCTTTCAGGTTTCTGCTGAGGTCTTGTAAAATCAAAATAAATAATTTGGGATCGGTGTGTATGGTGTATGTTTATCTTAAGAAGCAGCAGTGTTAATTCTTCTTTATAGATGAGAAGTACTATAAAATGCTTCCAGATCATATTATAAAAGAGGGTAACTATTAAAATATTAAATTTCACTACACAGAAACAGGTAGAAGTGCAAAATATTCTAAGTCTCACCTATTAAATTTTTTAGTTGCTTTACAAAACTGCAATATATGTAGCATCCACTAGATTTCTGTTAGATTAGAACAATTTGAAGTGTTTCTATTCTACAGATTTACTTTGGAAAAAATGCAATCACAGTGTTCAAAGTTGTGTCTCAAAGATATCCATGTAAAATGTGCTCCATTTTTGAAAGTTAAAATTTCCAAGTTAGTAAAAATTTTTCTTTTTGTTGTTTGTGGGGCAGTTAAGTGTATTTACATTTAATTGAGAATACAATATAAACAAAAGTAATTTATTTAAATTTGTCAGGTTTCACCTGCATTGTAGTTGTAATGCAATACCAAAAATGTTGAGTTTTTTAAAGGAACTGCTTAATCTGACTAGCTCCTCAATAAGCCAAAGTATGTTCCCAGAAAAACAGTAGACAAGACCTGAATTTGTAATGCAAAAAGCAAGGGTGGGGGGAAGCTTCTGAAGACCAGAAAAACTGATGCAGGATTTATATATCTTTTAAAATGCCCTTCTTTTTTTTTCTTCCCTGTTTTATGAGTTATTTGATACACTATATTGCATATCTGCCAAAATGGTAGAGAAAGATGTAAATGTCAACCGAGAAAGACAGCGGGCCTAACATTTTATAAAAATATCTTTTCTATAAAATATAATTCTTGGATCAGTTAAAACAATTATTCAGATATTGTTATGTGAAATTTAAAAATAGAATAAATGAGTTGATAACTTCTTAATAAACACACTCTTACTAGAGTGTCTTTGCTCTTAAATGTGTTCTGCCCATTTATAGCTGTGTAAGTTATTCCAGCGTATTTAGGGTCAAGTACAGATGCAAACTAAATAAAAAATTGCTGAAGATTTTGGCCAAAATCTTGCTGATTTAAAGGTAAATCTGCATTGACTCTTTATTCCCCATATCTGGCACAAAATATAAGTGTACATTCAACCTAGAAAATTTGGCTGATTAGGATTTATCCTAGTGCCATGTTATCAAGGATTTCCAATGAATAGCTTTTAAATGAATTCTTTGGGATTTGTTGCATCACGCATTAAGGTAGATAAGCTTGCAGTATTCATTGGAAACACAAAGAGTTATTTGTTTGGATTTTTTAAAGTTTCAAATGACTAACGGAGAACACTCCGTAATGTAGCTAACTCGTTTCAGTTTTCTGTATGAATGAAAGAAATAAGATGCATGACACAAATCTCTTTGGGATTAAAGGGTAAAATGCTGCCATTCAGCATAATTTGTGATGCTGAATGTACCCAAAACTGCTTTAAGACTCAGACTTCCATATTTCCCAATTAGTAAATCCTTTTAATACTGTAGTAGAAAGAGCCAAGACTATCACATACCAATACATTCTATGTAAACAGGCTTTCTGTTCCTCAGGAAGATCATGTTTTGGTTTGTCATGGATCCCTACCCCTTAACAGCTCGGTTCTCTTCACCTTGAAAGGCAGGATGTCCCTTCTGGCTGAAGAAATAGGCTTGGCTAGTTTATGCATACTGAGCATTGGTCAGAAAAACATGTACGGGACAGAGCTCAGAATACAAATTGTGAGCACTCACATGTTAGATTGCTGGTCTGGTCCACCTTGAGGATTTTAAGAAAACTTGAAATATAACTGTGCCAATGATGATTTTGTAGCCTCATCTCCATTCATGTTGCAGTTTCAAAGACTTAACTAAGTGTCCACAGCAATGTGCATATGTGTTTATAGTGTCAGGGGGTAGCCGTGTTAATCTGTATTCACAAAAACAACAAGGAGTCCGGTGGCACTTTAAAGACTAACAGATTTATTTGAGCATAAGCTTTTGTGGGTAAAAACCCCACTTCTTCAGATGCATGGAGTGAAAATTATATGCGTTTATAGTAGGAATTTTGGATTCAACGGAGCTATTCATATGTGACTTCAAAATTGCAAAGAACAGTTGTGTATTATCACTAATTCTAGAATATTTATGCTTCTACCATGGAAATGGTGACCTACCCTTTAGACTATACCTTTATAAATCTGATCCAAAAGCTTTTTGGATAATTGGAGGAGTTGGGGGAGGAACATATGTTTTTAAAAAAAAGTGTAAGCATGTAAGTGTCAAAAGCAGGTATAGAAAAAGAACAGCCGTTGAAATTGTCAAGTTAATCACGATGATTCACTTGGACTCCCTCCTATGTTAATAGACACATGGGAGCTGCAAATTTGGGAGGGGAACCAAGGTAGCCCAAACTCCAGTTCTCCATACTTGTTGATCTTCAATTATACTGAAAGCAATAAATCGATGTTTGATTTTGCAGGGAGGCAACAATGCTGGGCATACTGTTGTTGTAGATTCCGTGGAATATGATTTTCATCTCTTACCCAGTGGGATCATCAATCCAAAAGTCATTGCATTCATTGGTAAGTATGGCATTTTCCAAAACTGCAATTTTAACACCAATACAAGTCCAGACTCTTGGAGTTCTATTCTTGAAGCCATCAACATCCACTACAGCTCAGAGCATAGTGAGTCAGGAACTTCTTACTCCTGCTCAACCCTTTTCTCCCCTTGCTCAGAAGGACTTGGGCCCTGGGTCCAGAGAGTCTTTGCAGCCTCACTGCATTGTCCTCACTCAGTTTTGAAATTTGGACTCTGGTCACTTTTTTTCTTATTTGCTTTATTGCTGTTGCTTTATGCTCAAATAAATTTGTTAGTCTCTAAGGTGCCACAAGTCCTCCTTTTCTTTTTCCTACCACTGTAACCTTTCTCTGTTCTTCTCTCTCCTTTCTTTACCACCTTCCCAGTTTCTCTATCTCTTTACTCATTTCCAGAATCCCTTCTCACCATTTCTTTCTCCCACTTCAACCTCAGTGAGTGACCACCAAAAAATCCCCTCAATCGTTATAAGTAATGATATTTTTTTTCCCTCTCTTCATGGATTGAAGGGCCGTGAGTGCAGGGCCACCAGGTCCCAAAAGAGGCACCTGCTACCATATTACTCCTTTCAGATGTCCTTCTGCCCCAGGGCCACTAGTGACTTGTGTGTGTAGTCACTAGTCCCCTGATCTTTCAGGAGAGTATTACTGTGCTGAAGGCATTCTGTGTTTTAAGAACAACTTCACATCTACTGAGCTTAGCATGACCCTAAGATTGTTCAGTTTTTGTGCTGGGGAAAGCCATTCCATAACAATATACTTCAGCACTCCTTAGTGACTGTTGCAGTTATGTACTATGTGCCTTTTTAGGGAACAGGTAAGTGCAGTGATCCAAATTGCTGATAGGAAAGAATGACTATGAGCAACCTCAACTCACTGATTGATACAGTTTCTCTTTTTGCTAGCACAATGACAACATTGGCTTTGTTTTTGCATCACAGGGTGAGAATAACGTATTAGATTATCAATATCTCTAGTGAAAATAGAAATAAATAAAAAAGGCTTGTAAAAACCATAAGAATATTTTAAAAACAGCTTGTATTACCCTAGGAAAAGTAAGTCTATGAAATGAATTAATTTTTGGAGGTGATGAAAGAGAAATACTGCTGTGCAACAGACAGGAATGCAGTTATTTTTCATTGTTAAATAAGAATGTTAAATTTCCAATTTAGAGGAGTTTAGTGCATGCAGCTAGGGACCTATGTACTTTAGCTGTAGGTCAGGGAGTTTCTTATACCTTAAATTCCTAAGGATGAAGGTAGTATAATGGAACAGTTTTTGAAATGTATGTCTTAAAATATTCTTTATGCAGAAAAATGAATCATGGATATGTAAGAAACTAGTTTTTCATGTCTGGTGTCATACATTAAACTCTGTATTCCTGATTTCCTTCAGGAAATGGTGTGGTGATTCACTTGCCAGGACTGTTTGAAGAAGCAGAGAAAAATGTAAAAAAAGGAAAAGGTGAGAACAACCTTTAAAGGTATTATTTTAAAAGGGGGCATAAATGCTTTCTCACAGGGATCTAGCTAGCAGTGCTACGCCTAGCATAGAGGCCAGGAGAAACCATATGGCATGTCCTACCAGAGCTCTTCTTGCTCACTTCTGGCAGCAATCCTGCAAGGACTCACAGAGTTCTGTTAGTCCCTGCAGCTCCCATCAGGAGTCTCCTTAGAGCCTCCTAGAAAGATGCATTTATTAAGTTTCAAATAATGGATTTAGGGCAAATGATAGGAATGCCAGATAGTAACCTGACAGAAAATGTATTTATCCAACTTCTGTAGCCATTTTTAAAGAAAATGGTCTTGAAAGAAACCCAGAAGGAAGAAAATTCTAACATTGGTAACAGAACAGCTGAGCTTGTTTTAGCAACAGTGAGAAACTTGAAAAATTTCCCTAGTGTATGTAGAATGCCTAGAAGCTTCAACTTGTGATAAGCAGCCTGCATTTCCTGGCTTTGTAGGTTCAAGTTAGACCTTAACAATTGGAAATTGTTTGCTTTTTCTGGTGACTCAGTTTGGTGCTTCTTTTAAATGGCTTCCATTTTCAAATCTATAATTAGTCTTTAGAAGTTTTGCTTATTCCATCATGAAAATAAAAGTGATATACAAAACATAATTTAAACTTTTTTTCATTTGTTTTTAAGGACTAGAAGGCTGGGAAAAACGACTAATAATTTCTGACAGAGCTCATATTGGTAAGATGCCATACTGAATCTATTTTTATTGATTTCCATAAGAATTTCCTCAGACTTTTCAAAGAAACTGAATAGCTG
The DNA here is from genome assembly GCF_965140285.1 of Lepidochelys kempii. Lineage (NCBI taxonomy): Eukaryota > Metazoa > Chordata > Testudines > Cheloniidae > Lepidochelys > Lepidochelys kempii. The sequence goes on along the minus strand of NC_136382.1, from coordinate 141,685,561 downwards.
GCAATTTTATTTTATCTATAATTTATCATTATTGCAGTGGCCAAAGGTTCCAGTTAGGGATCAGGGCTCAATTATGTTAGGCACTATAGCTTCTTTAATATTAACCTTTTTTTTTTTATTTTTAAAAATGTGGAGCCACTCTAGACTCAAACATTTTAGTTTGACTCATTAAGCTGATTCCAAATGCATATCATGTTTTCTCAGAAAGCAGTTCAAAAGTTACTTGAATGTTTGAAGACTTCATTGCCCATTTCAATATAGAATTTGTGCTCTCCTCTTCATAGGAAGCCTTGCCTTATATTTTTGCTTCTCTCGGGGATCACATAGGCTTTTGGAGAACACCAATTAAACAGTGACTTCAAGTTATAACCCTTTGAACACAGACCTTGTAGTAAAATCAGATTTAGAGTGTCCCTGTAATAAAATCAGATTTAAAGTGAGAGGCCCTCCCAATCATCCAAAAATGCTTTTTATGCTGGAGGCCTTTTAATTACTGACTTCTCTGACCATTTGTTCCTTCTACAGCGTGTGGATGATCTTCACCTGTCTAGAGGCTAAATCTATACAATAGTGTTTAATGAATGTATGTAGAGACCTCTCTAAGTCTGTCTACACTGGGAATTTGACCAAGTGTTGATACTCAGCAACAATGGGTCTCTCTGGAGAAGAACTGAAAAGTTTTGATAATGTAAAAAAATGTGATTGAGATCTAGGCACTGTATACACAGGGAACTTGACTGTCATAGCTACTGCGGAATAAGTTATTCCACAACAGCAACTCTGGAATAGCTTCCTGTGTAGACAGTAGTCTAGATCAGTGGTTCCCAAACTTGTTCCACCACTTGTTCAGGGAAAGCTCCTGCCGGGCCGGGCCGGTTTGTTTACCTGCCGCGTCCGCAGGTTTGGCCGATCGCGGCTCCCAGTGGCTGCGGTTCGCTGCTCCAGGCCAATGGGAGCTGCTGGAAGCAGCGGCCAGTACATCCCTCAGCCTGCGCCGCTTCCAGCGGCTCCCATTGGCCTGGAGCAGCGAACCGCGGCCAATGGGAGCCGCGATCGGGCGAACCTGCGGACGCGGCAGGTAAACAAACCGGCCCGGCCCGGCAGGGGCTTTCCCTGCACAAGCGGCGGAACAAGTTTGGGAACCACTGGTCTAGATAAAAAGCGACTTTAGTCCAATATAATTATACTGCTCACAAAGCAGAATAATCGTTCTGGAATGAATAAAATCACTTTTATTCCAGAATAAGTCTATACAGGGAGTTATTCTGGAACAGCTATGCCAGTTAACGTCCCCTGTGTAGACAAGATCCTAGTTCAGAAGGACCAGTTGCTGACTACCATTATCAGTAATTGGTCTCTTTAGTAAAAAGAAAAGGAGTACTTGTGGCACCTTAGAGACTAACCAATTTATTTGAGCATAAGCTTTCATGAGCTACAGCTCACTTCATCGGAGCATGCATCCGATGAAGTGAGCTGTAGCTCATGAAAGCTTATGCTCAAATAAATTGGTTAGTCTCTAAGGTGCCACAAGTACTCCTTTTCTTTTTGCGAATACAGACTAACATGGCTGTTACTCTGAAACCGGTCTGCTTAGTGTGGATGTTTTGAACTTTTCTGAATGGAAACAGCCTCGAGGTTTGCTTGCATAGTAGGGTTGCCTCATGAACATTGATACATGGCCTCTGAGTTGTCCTTCTAGCCTGTAACTGGATATGAGACTAGTCATATTCCATGGCTGTCCTGGAGACATAAGGCCCTGATGAATTAGTGTTTATTAAAAGACAAAACATAAAGCTAGGTGTACTTTTCTGTGAGTTTTAGTTAACTTCAGGTAAAAGCTTATGCCCAGCTTGCAGGAAAGGGATTTGCACAGTATGGATAATTAAAATGTCAACATGAGGTGTTAGATTGCTCTTTAAGAGGTATCTTTTCACCCATTGACCAGCCTTCTGGCTCTTGTTTCCCTCCACTCATGTTCTGTGTATTGTAATTTAAAATATTATAATGCCTTAATGTGGTATAAGCATTTTAATCAATCTAAATAATTTTCTTTAAAAAAAAATGGTTCTAACTGTTTAGGGTAATCTAAGGAATTTGATCATTTTTAAACTATATGGGGAAGAGGTAGGAATACCAAAAAAGCAAATTTTATTGCAGAAAGACTAGAGTACTCATTAAAGCCGAGTCCGCTTTTTTTGTTATCCTTCCTGTGTGTGCATTGAGTAGAAGATTTCAGGTCCAATGCAATCTATTGTACCTTCAGGAATGTATTGTTTTTAAGAAAAATATACTTACACAGTGACATCAGGTGACCAGTAGTCCCCTGCAGTGCCGTACCTTAATTATATTTGGCATGAGTTTTCCCCCACCATTTGTTTGTTTGTTTGACAAGATACAAAGCAAATGTGAAAGGCTTAGCATGATCAGTGTTTTGAGTAAGCTCTCTCTCTTTGTTTTAGGAGTAATGTATTGTTCCCAAACATTTGCCGATGAACTGTGTAAAACTCATCTACCTTCTTCATCTTTACTAGGATGGCTTTACTAGTCCAAAATTCCCCCTCTCCCAGTCATTTTTCTGTTGATAAATGTCTTCCTGATAGATAGTTTATGGGGTTTAAGCTCTCCCCACAATGAGTTACAAAAAGCTTAAAATTAGAGCTGTCAATCGCAGTTAACTCACACAATTAACTAAAAAAAATTAATCGCACTTATAATAATAGAATATCATTTGTAAATCATTAAATATTTTTGGATGTTTTTCTACATTTTCAATGTGGATTTCAATTACAACACAATACAAAGTGCAGAGTGCTCACTTTATATTATTTTTGATTACAAATAAATGCACTGTAAAAACGATAAAAACATTTTCAATTCACCTCATACAAGTACTGAAGTGCAGTCTCTTTATCATGAAAGTGTAATTTACAAATGCAGATTTTTTTTTTTTGGTTACATAACTGCACTCAAAAACAAAACATTTGTAAAACTTTAGAGCCTACAAGTCCACTCAGTCCTACTTCTTGTTCAGCTAATCGCTAAGACAAACATGTTTGTTTACATTTACAGGAGATAATGCTGCCCACTTCTTATTTACAATGTCACGTGAAAGTGAGAATAGGTACTCTCATGGCACTGTTGTAGCCGACGGAGCAAGGTATTTTTACATGCCAGATATGCTAAACATTCATATACTCCTTCCATGCTTTGGCCACCATTCCAGAGGACATGCTTCCATGCTGATGATGCTCGTTTAAAAAAAAGTGTCAATTAAATTTGTGACTGTACTCCTTGGGAGGAGAATTGTATGTCTCCTGCTCTGTTTTATCCACATTCTGCATATATTTCATGTTCTAGCAATCTCGGATGATGACCCAGCACATGTTCGTTTTAAGAACACTTTCATGGCATATTTGACAAAATGCAAAGAAGGTACTGATGTGAGATTTCTAAAACTAGCTACAGCACTCGACCCAAAGTTTAAGAATCTGAAGTGCCGTCCAAAATCTGATAGAGACAAGGTGTGGAGCATGCTTTTAGAAGTCTTAAAAGAGCAACACTCTGATGCGGAAACTACAGAACTACCAAAAAGGAAAATCAATCTTCTCCTGGTGGCATCAGACTCACATGAGGAAAGTGAACATGCATCAGTCCACACTGCTTTGGATCGTTATCAAGCAGAACCGATCATCAGCATGGAAGCATGTCCTCTGGAATGGTGGTTGAATCATGAAGGGACATATGAATCTTTAGCACATCTGGCATGTAAATCTCTTGCAATGCCAGCTACAACAGTGCCATGCGAACTCCTGTTCTCACTTTCAGGTGACCTTGTAAACAAGAAGCAGGCAGCGCTATCTCCTGCAAATTGTAACCAACTTTGTTTGAGTGATTGGCTGACCAAGAAGTAGGACTGAGTGGACTTGTAGGCTCTAAAGTTTTACATTGTTCTATTTTTCAATGCAGTTTCTTTTGTACATAATTCTACATTTGTAAGTTCAACTTTTATGATAAAGAAATTGCACTACAGTACTTCTATGAGGTGAATTGAAAAATAGTTTTTTGTTTTACAGTGCAAATATTTGTAATAAAAAATAAATATAAAGTGAGCACTGTACACTTTGTATTCTGTGTGTAATTGAAATAAATATATTTGAAAATGTAGCAAACATCCAAAAATATTTAAAATAAAAGGTATTCTATTATTGTTTAACAGCGTGCGATTAATCGCGATTAATTTTTTTAATCGCTTGGCAGTCCTAGTTAAAATGTCTCACTTGCTCTTTGTCCATATGACTTGTTACTAAATATCCTTTGCTGGGTTTGTTGGGTTGTATAGTGTTTTCCTTCCTTCTTTGGGCAAGTATAAAATTGGAATAAATGCTAATTACTCTCTGAAAGTCTTTCTTTTTAAAGCATACACAGGTCTGTGGTACAGTATTTGGCAACTAGAACACTAAGACAATTTCAGACTTGTTAGATGCTTCAGAGGCTTCTTTTTTCTACTGAAGACCATTCAAAATAGAAGATGTAACTTACAAAAAGGAAGAAGGCTCCAAACTTTACAGCATGCTTCTTACTTGGAGTTCACCATTTTGTTCTCCATGTAGGAAAAAAAGCACTGTTGATCCTCAGCTAGCTGTGAGAGAACCTCTCTTATCACAAACATAAAACACTTCAATAGAATGGCTTATATTACCTAACCAATATATGATTATTTTCACCATGTTAATCTGCACTCAAAGAAATTGAGAAAAAATCATGTGGATATCATTAATTTCAGTTTCAAATTGTTGCACATGCAGTCTTGTCCAAATTTGCATTTTAAGAGTTTTTCTTTAATTTCCTTAGTATTTGACTTTCATCAGGCTGCAGATGGCATTCAAGAACAACAAAGACAAGAGCAAGCAGGAAAGAAGTATGTAATTTTCTTTTGTGTGTGAAAATATGGGAGTATGAAGTTTAAAACAAAAAAAAAAATCCAGTTTTCAAAGCTTGACAAACCCTAAAACAATAAAATAATGATAAAGTAGCATGAAGTTTTCTGGGATTCATTTTTAGACATATCTTAACATAAGTGTCCCACCAATGACAAATAATAGGATCACAGTCTTAAAGTATGGGTCATACCACAATATTTTTGGTACAGAAAGGGACAAAAAAGCTGACGCTTCCCAGAACTTAAATTAGGTCTTTTTCTAAAGAGCCATCTTTGAGTAGTGTTGTCTCCTGGGCTGAGAAATTATGAAGACTGGCAGAACTGAAGTAACATTGACTAATTTTTGCTTTGTTCAGAAGTGCACATGAAACATGAATGTTCATGCTGTGCATTATATGCCACCTGCTATCTCTGTTCTATCTGAGCTTTTTTATGAATTTTAAAACTTACAACCTAATCACAAGGTATTTTTGTAAGTTTCAGTAACTTGCCAGCTCTGGGATGGAAGCAGCTGGCTGAATGAACAACATAACATATATCTGCAAATGAAAATAAACATATTATGTGAATTTCTAAGGTGCCAGTATATTTCAGCCCAGGTATGGAAGATTTGTCTATATGGACGAATGAGTGAGTAACTCTTTGCTGTTGCTGCCAGTAAAAGGGATCATTCATGACTGACCTCATGAAGTGGACACTTGTGCTCAGGGAAATGCACTGAGACGATCTCATTGCACATAAGCCGCTATTGGATGGTAACAGATTTCAGTTACTTCTGCCCATGGTCACGCTGAAAACTCCATGCTTGTCTTTGTCCAGTGCTAGCTAGCTCTCATTTCCAATTATTTAAGAATGAAAAAGCAAACTAAAAAAATCTTTTTTTTTTTTTATGAGCAGATATCTGCATGCTAACTTTTAGCTAAGAACAATTTTTTATGGCCCACTTACAAATCACTGCAAGATGACATTTGTAATAGAAACACTGTTGATCCTCACTTAGCTGTGAGAGAACCTCTCTATAGCAAACATAGAACACTTCAATAGAATGGCTTATGTTACCTAACCAATAAATGATTATTTTCCCCGTGTTAATCTGCATTCAAAGAAATTAACAGTACAAACTACATATTAGTTTAATTTTCCTTTTTAATTTACAAACAAGAAATCTGAGTATTAAGATCTTTCACTCTATTTTGTATCACTCTGGTGATATATGTTGTAGAAATCTCACAGCAGTCATGTAATGCTTCAAGCTGATGGTAAAACAAAGCTTGTCAAATTCTCACTATTTTAGTTAAGTGAGTAATAAAATACAATATATTTAGGGGTCAGATTTTCTGTGACCTGAGGCTGAAGACAGTATTGTTATCTATCCCTGAGGGATCCAGTCTCAACACTAACAGAAAGTAAACTTTTGTTTCTAGATTGCTGGTTTGACTCTAGTCTGGATTGATAATGACCAACAATATACCTATCATCTCTTTCATGCTTTTGCCTCCATGCTACCAATAATGCCAACCTTTGTTACCCACTTGTTAAAATTTCAAATGAGTACCTTTGCATTTTCTCCTATTCTGCCTCTGGCAAATGGGAGGAGCTTTGTGTAAGCATTTGCAAAGTCACTTAATTGTCCTTTTTCAAATCCATCTTTAAAACTCATATCTGTTGTGGTACCTACAAAAACTTAACTCTAAGGTAGCTGGTTTACTGAGATTCCTGCCTATCATATTGATCAGTATTATCTCAGTTTCTTTGTGCTCTCCCATTTGTCTGTGTACTCACCTGCTCCGCCTAGGTATGCCTGCATCTTTTGATAGTGGTGCCTGGACTGTGCATGCTCCACATACATCCTTGTGCCCTGTGACAAGGCTATATGGGGCTGCATGGGTGAACCACCCTAAGTTCCTTCTCAACTGCCATTGGCCTGAGATGAAGTCTGCAGCACGTGTCTGTTACCTGTTTAGCATTTAGATTGTTTATAGTTACTTACCTCTTAGTTTTTCCTTTTTTTTTCCTTTTTCTCTTTTAAAAAAAAAAATCCTTTTATTCTTTGATATATTTAACTAGAAGTGCTAGAACTTCCCTTTCTTGGGTTGTCTCTCTTTTTTTATTATTTTTTCCATGGGAATGCTGGATTAAAAAGGGGCCATTTCTTCTGCTGTGTGGCTATTCTGATCAGAGACAGGCATTTCCAGTGGCTCTGCTCTTTGTGTGATACCCATGTTCCTAGTGAGTGCAAGATCTGCACATCCTTCAAGGGTAGCCTCCCTACTCTTCCCGTCTTCCACTCTCCACCATTCCTCCTCCCATTTCAACTCCAGTGAGTGCCCACCAAAAAACAAATCCCATAGTTTTTGTGAGATAAATAAAACAATAGCCTGTTCACCCTTTTTCCTACCACAGACAGTGGACATAAAGTCCCAGCAACATCTAACTACTGCTGTCTTCTCCACTGTACTTTCTGGGGACAGAACTCCAAAAACCTCCCTCTCCTGCATCGGGTCCAACACTAGACGTCCCAGAACTGTTTTCTATCAGAAAATGCAATGGCTCTATATAAACCATTCATCTTCTTGGCCCGATCATGTCTGCCAGCCTCCAGTTTCTTTCCCTCTCCATCTACTCTGTCCTCTCCCTTTTTAACATACCCTCCGTTCCTTTGCTCAAGTCTGCTCTCCCTCAGAATTCACTTTCAGCTTTATTTAATTTGTAATAAGAATATTAATATTGATAAGCAAAAGGCTCGTGTTACATCTTGTCTACCTACAAACTTAACATTGTATTATGTAACTTCTGTGCTCCCTTTCCCCTATTTCTCACTCCAAATTCATCCTTAATCTTTTTACTGATTTCACTTGATTTGTTCTGTCTTAACTTTACATTGCAAACTTTCAGAGGCTTGACCAGTTTTGTTTTTCAGGCACTTCTGGGCACACAAAAGTAATACTGGTGTGAATTTAGAAGCCTAAACATTAATGTCCCTATCCAATTAACAGTGGATGATGCCTCAGAAGGCTGTATATTGTGGCTGTATATTAGTCCAATTAGAATGGTTTAGACACAGGTACTAAGCCCATTTTAGGTGAGCTTTCTTATGATGCCTCTCAGAAATGCCTTTAAAACTTAAAAAAAAAAAAAACCATTCATTTTGGTGAAATGTCATGACAGGACTTTAGAATTAAAAATTAGGACAAAATTGTATATGAGGAATCCTTGCTGAAGTCATCAGATTTTGCCAAAATTCAAGTCTTATATAACCAATGAATAATACATTTAGAATAATAGAGTTTTTCATCAGTAGATATCAATGTACTTAATACAAGATTAGATTTTTTTGAAGCCCTGTTTTGTTTTCTAATTGGAAATTGAGAATAAAGTTGCTTTGCAATCTCTCAATACAGTATACCATCTGTTTGATTATATAACTGCCACGAGTGCCATGCAGACTACCATTTTATTAGCTTGTTTCTCATTCTTCTGATCAGGTCTAGGTTTTTCTGTTGTTCTTCCTCTCTGAAAGCAGTGGAGACAAATAATTGTATTTTGCAGTTCTACTTCCAGATAAAAGAAGACTAGTGTCAGTCCTACATTGTTTCAGGAGAAACAATTTAGATACCTTCTTGTTTTAGACTAGCTGCTTAATTTTTCAGATGCTAGCAGTTCTGCAAATCCAATTAATTCTTGAAGGTATTTCATATCTCTGAAACTTCAGTCTGTGCATTTCCTCTTCTGATACCGAGCAATGTTCCTGTTCTTCTTGGTCCTATGTGGTGGTGGTCTTTTCTAGTGTTTGTTGAAAGATTTCACATACATATTTTAAATGTAGTCCTGTGTCTTTTGTCACTTCAGTTAAAATTAGCTCTTTGTCCTCTCATTTTGAGAGTAATATGTATGACTTTTACTTTTTTGAAAGCTTGGGAACTACTAAAAAAGGGATTGGTCCAGTGTATTCTTCAAAAGCAGCTCGAAGTGGCCTCAGAATGTGTGATCTTGTTTCCGATTTCGGTGAATTTTCTGAGAGGTAATTCTAGTTTATATTTGAAATGTAACCTTTCAAGCATAACTTTAGACTAACAGTACCCTAATTATATTAATGGTATATTTTTGGCATGTTCCAGTAAATATCTAATTTATATTCCAGAAAGTCTTAACTGGATGCATCTATCTGAATTTTCTTTTAATAGTGTAATCACAAAGTAACTTTATATCAAGAGGTGGCAAATGAAATCTTAAAATGTTGCTGAGTAAAATTATGAAAGAATTGTTTTTGCCTTTCAGGTTCAAAGTGTTAGCTAACCAGTACAAAGCTATATATCCAACCTTAGAGATAGACCTTGAAGGGGAATTGAAAAAACTCAAGGTAAAACTATTTGTGTTACAACAAATTATTTAATTGTATGTGCTCTTATTGTGAATCCCTAGAATGCAGATCATGAAACATTTATGTGAGTTTCTATTTTGATAAATAACCCACATATGTCTGATAATATATCAATTGTTAAATAGATTTCTAGTTCTTATTTTAAGAAGACTGTCAGTCTTACTTTGTGCTCTGTTGGCACATTCTACTTCAGGAAGATTATTTTAAATTAAAAAGGAATTGGGTGCTTAGAACACAAATGTCACCTCAAGTTTCTTAACATACATCAGCCAAAAAAGTAAGTGTTAAAATTAGGGGTTTTGAAAGCAAATTTGTTATGATGAAGAACAGGGAGAGAACTGAGAACATAAGTCTGAACACTGCAGTTAATTGTTAGAATTCTAAAGAGACTTGAGCAAAGACTTTATTACCAAACATCCACGAGAAAAAGTTATCCTTTTAGCAGTTTCTTGATTATCATTGGACCCAGTTTCTTGACACACAGATAAGTTGAAGAGTGGAGCATTTGGAGTTCTTCCCTTCCAGTTAACTGTAAAATTATGTACTTTTTTTATCTGTGGAAATCTATGAGCCCTATTGATCGAGAATCAGTTACATGTTGAAGTTGAAGATTACCTGTCTGTAATCCTTTTTTTATACTTACATATGCACTATATTCGGGGCGGTGGGAGTGGGGGAGCCAATAGATCAACAATTTACTGTGTGGAGTGGAAACATAAAAACATCACAGTGCCTGGGGGGAAGTGACTTGTATTTATTGTGCTTTTTACAGTGGTATACTAAAATGTTGAAAGAGTAAAGCTGTGTGCTCCAAGTAAACCAAGTCATTAGTATGGGACAGCATCTATTTATACTTAGGGGGGACAGGACGTATGCTCAGTACTAATTTGCATGTTACAAAATGCTTAGTTCCTGATAGGTAATAGTAAGACAACCCCTCTCTCCATTAGCATAAAAATATAGAGCCATTAGGCCATGGGTTCCAGATTGTCACTAATGGAATTTCAGAGTACTGGCTTTTGTGGGAAGTCTTAAACACTTGCAAATAAGTTGCTGAATGTAATAAAATGTTTCTTTTTAGCTACATGTTTGAGTATTAATTTGGTCTTTCAGATTTGTATTTGTAAAATATTCAAAATGCTGTGTTTAAGAATTTTTGGATTAGATTTTCATTTTTTGCTTGCTTTTTGTCCTTGTGGGAAGAGATCCTCATATCCATTATCTCTGCCCTTGGCCTCCATTACCAACACACAGTGCCCCTCACATCTTTCTGATCAAATAGAACTGGGGGATGACCAGCACCACAGGAAAGCCCAGTATCTTTCTAGAATTGTCTATGAAGGATTATTTCTGAATGTGTACCCCACTTCATTTCCTCTATGCCAAAGGAATGAGTGGGTTGTCAGTATGGGCAGTAGCACTTGGACTGCAAATCTAACCTGGTTACTTATATGGCAGAGCAGTACTCATAAGGCCTCTGGCTGGCTTTATCATAGTGCAACGTATAACTAGAGTATATTGTACACCTAATCATTCTGGATTTATAACTTACTAATTAAAATCAATCTTTAAAAATTATTTGGTATTACTTAGGGCTACATAGAAAGGATTAAACCCATGGTGAAAGATGGTGTTTATTTCATACATGAGGCTCTACATGGACCACCAAAGAAAATCTTAGTAGAAGGTGCAAATGCAGCATTACTGGACATTGATTTTGGTAGGTATAACTTTTTCTGAGAAACACGGTGGCATGTATGTGCCATGAAGGGAAAATGTCTAGTGGCTGTGCCATGCATAGGTGCTCTTGTGGAAAATGTGTGTTTTGTATTATGAGGAAGCACTAGACTTCCTATTTTAGGTCAGATTTTGACTCCACACTAAAATTCTCTCCCCCCACCCCCCAAAAATCAAACCACTCTTTGAGTTTTGGGTCTTAGAAAAAAGAGGTGTTAATTTACATTTAGGAAATTCTTCTAAAGTGTTTTGGAAGTCAGTAAAAGTATTCACACATGAGGTCAGGAATTGGCCCTTGATTTGATTTTTAAGAATAACTTGTTGAATGGTGTTGGTGTTATAGTTGGCTAAACCAATCACATGCAATTAACTAGTTAATTTGCATATAGCAGTCCTGTTAAAAAGCTGAGTAAATTACTATGGGCTTTTCTTAGCATTTATAAAAGTCATATTTCATAGCTCACAGTTGTGGAGCAGAGCTGTGAAAATACTTTATGAAAAGAACTGAGCTACCTAGCAGTGATGTTCTTTCTATATACATTTATTTTACAGTATGACAAGATATTTTTAGTGTAAATTACTACAATACTTCAAAGTATGCAATATTACAGGCTATTGTGAGCTTATTAAACTAAAGATAGTGTTTTTTACTTACATGGCTTATGAACTATCTACCTGAGAGAACTACTTTCTCCATGCTATACCTCTACATTTGAGATAGCAAATTCGATATTTTCTTGGATGTTAAAGTGTTTTCTCAGGGTGTACATCTGTGCTGCATTTCCTTACAGCGATGTTAGGGGGCTTATTCCTTCACCCACTTACTTCCCTGGTCCTTCTCGCATGAACAGAGAGCAACAATACCCGAAGTCCAAAGGTGCAAACAATTCGATGTTTATTGGGGTGAACTTCCAGCAAGCATGATTCCAGTTTCCTTCCTTAGTATCCTCCTTCCCAGCTCTGACACCACAGAGCCTTACACCTGTGTCCCTGTTCCCATTCCTACCCTTAGCCAAACATGATTCCAACTTCCTTACTCCCATTCCCTGTTCCCATCTCCCCCTTTAGCAAAACATGATTCCAATTTTCTTACCCCCATTCCCTGTTCCCATCTCACACACCCACATGCCCACGCCCACCCCCACCCACACCCAGTCACTTCCTCATTGACTACAGATTATATAGTAAAACTTGAGTTCTGCTTAGCTATACCTTAACCAATCATTCTCCTGAAATTTAACTAACCAATCCTAACATATTGTAACATGATTATGTAACCAATTATATCCCACCACCTCAATTAGTTTACACCCAGCAAAATTAATTATACAGCAGACAGGAACAATCACAGAACCAGACAGAGATTATACAGACAAACAACAGCAAAGTGGGAACTATAATGACAAAACAATACAGAAGTGAGGATTTCACATCCCAGCTATTGATAAGTGAGTTCTTGCCAGACAGGATGCTATCAAACTAAGTTTCCTTTTACATTTTCTAGGCACTTCCCTTTCTCTGGAGGTGATAGGAATACAATCCTGTCCTGATAGTGCCTAACAGCCCAATAGCACCTTATTTCAATGTGACTAGTTTGGAATGCGAGGATGTGACCGTTCGCTTCCCAGCTTATGGCTGCCTCTGCTGCTTAGCCAAAGGCCTGAGCCTAAGCACAGGGCCACAAACTGTCACAGTAAGAGAAGGCCCTTACACTGGCAGACAGTGGTTTTGATTCTTTCTTTTATACCTCTATCACTAGCCAAGTGATAAGAATACACCTAAATTCTTAGAGTATAGGCCTTTACAGACAGGCCTGAATATCTATATCCTAACAAGCGACATGTAGCGTACATACACTCCACGCCTCCATAACACAGGTATAAATAGTAGTGTAGACAGTGAGGCATTGCTTAGGCGAGAAAATTGAAGACATCTCTGAACCCTTAGGGTATGTATCCTACACAGCTCTCTATGCACCCAAGCAGTGCCACTCCATAGCAATGTAGTGTCTCTCTGCCCTCCACCGCAGGGAAAGACTCAGACAGTGTGGAAAGGCTCCAGCAGCTTCCTGTGGTGAGGAAAGGTTCCCGCAGTGGGGAACTTCCAAAGCCTTTCCCAACTGTCTACTCCCCACCAGAGCCTTTCATGGCCATATGTAGCTACACACGAGTGTGGACGCTGCAGTTTGTAGTTACACGTATGTTGATGCCAGTGGTGTGCAGTGTAGACATGCCTTCAGTCTCCTTTCAAAATCTTCATATTTTTGCTGTGTGTGAATGTACTATGTAGTAGAGACACAGACAATACTTTCTGGTGACGCAAGCCAATTTTTGACTTGCATGTCCCTTCAAAGTTGCTTCACTATCTGGGCTTGATCCTGTGCCAATTGATGTCAGTGGTAAATCTCCTGTTGGTTTTAGTGGGGCAGGAATGCACATTGCACAGAAGAAAATTAGGAATTTTATTAAATATGAAAAAGAGAACCTAACTGCAAACTGTACTTATTTTGGTGTTCTTCATAGCTTTACGAAATCCACCAATGAGCTCTTCCCAATAGGTATGAAATTACCAGGTTGGTTAACTTGAAAAAATAATTTAAGGTCCAGTGTGTGTTTCTTTCTCAGAAAGTGTGATAGCACTTTTCAGTTCTCTTCCATTTTTTTGTTGTGGTTGTTTTTGTTTTTAATTAGGGACGTATCCTTTTGTGACCTCTTCGAATTGTACAGTTGGAGGCGTTTGCACAGGTTTGGGTATGCCACCTCAGAATGTTGGGGAAGTATATGGAGTTGTAAAAGCATATACAACCAGAGTTGGAATCGGTGCCTTTCCTACAGAACAAGATAACGTAAGCATTACTCATATGATCAACAAGTGGGAAAATACTGGATATGTTTCATAGGTTTAGCCAATAATACTGCTTAAAGCTAAGGGCATATTGTGGCCTGTACAAAACTATTCTCAGCATCAGATTCTGTGTGAGACTTAGTGGCATTTTTTGCCTTAAAATACAGCTATGCTCAGAAAAGTAACTTTCTCATTTAACAAATCTGCTGCCTGGGTGCAGTGATCCATCTGTGCTTATTTTATAAAGTTGTTGCGTATTTTTTAGTTCTGCAGAACTGTTGAAGCTGACAGAGAGGAAGATTAATTTTATTCTGTCACATGCACCAGCAGTCAAGTTGTAAAAAGGCAAGCCACCAGGAGTAAAGATTCTGCACCAAAAGCAGCTTGCCTTTTTGATCCTTAGCTGAATTTGCAGCACTGGTTGCCAAGTATCTCAGACTTCTTTAAGCTTCACAACATTGTTGTGAAGAAGTAGGTAGCTGAATGAAAATGCAGTGTTGAGAAAATGGCTTGCTTAATTAGCATTCTTATATTTAAAAAAAACAAAACACTAGCAATAGTAAAGGTACTTGTTTGTATTTTTGTCTTGGTGGATAGCTTTGTGCATCATGGGGGGACTTTAAGGTTATTACTATATTCTGTTAACTGTGCTAATAGACATGAAAATCTTCCATCAGGAAATTGGAGAATTGCTGCAGACACGAGGTAAGGAGGTTGGCGTGACCACTGGTAGAAAAAGAAGATGTGGCTGGCTGGATCTTGTGTTACTCAGATACGCCCACATGATTAATGGATTTACTGCGTGAGTATTCTGTGGTGCTGACAAGTTGGCTTTCATATGTAGCATAACATGGATTATAGCAAATTGTATAGTTCCTAGTAAGTAATTCTTCTGAAACTCTCACCAGCATTGGTAGAAAATGGTTCTATTCAAATGAACACTCTAAAAGTTTAATCAGCCTAAAAAGTTACCTACCTTGCGAGTTAGCTTGGCAATTGATTCCATCTTTTTGTGTGTGTGTGTGTGTGTGTGCAAAGTGATAGTGAATTGTGAATATATATGATACCTCCATTTTCCATACTTAAGTTTTTTAAAGAGCAGAACTTGTATATGACACTTCCCATTTTTGGGTCCAATGTAGCGTTTTAAGGTATATTTGATTGTCCTAAAATACTTTGAATATTTGCACTAAAATATTGTTGTCAAGGTTCCTTCCCCACTCTGAACTCTAGGTACAGATGTGGGGACCTGCATGAAAACCTCCTAAGCTTACTTTTACCAGCTTAGGTTAAAATTTCCCCAAGGTACAAAATTATTTTACCCTTGGATTTCCACTGCCACCACCAAACTTTATCTGGGTTTACTGGAAACGTGGTTTGGACATGTCTCTCCCCCCCAAAATCCTCCCAACCCTTGCACCCCATTTTCTGGGGAAGGTTTGGTAAAAATCCTCACCAATTTGCGTAGGTGACCACAGAACCAAACCCTTGGATCTTAGAACAATGAAAAAGCATTCAGTTTTCTTACAAGAAGACTTTTAATAGAAATAAAGGAATCACCTCTGTAAAATCAGAATAGTAGATACCTTACAGGGTAATTAGATCCAAAACATAGAGAATCCCTCTAGGCAAAACCTTAAGTTACAAAAAAGACACACAGACAGGAATAGTCATTCTATTCAGCACAGCTCTTTTCTCAGCCATTTAAAGAAATCATAATCTAACACATACCTAGCTAGATTACTTACTAAAAGTTCTAAGACTCCATTCCTGTTCTGTCCCCGGCAAAAGCAGCGTACAGACAGACACAGACCCTTTGTTTTTTCTCCCTCCTCCCAGCTTTTGAAATTATCTTGTCTCCTCATTGGTCATTTTAGTCAGGTGCCAGCGAGGTTACCTTTAGCTTCTTAACCCTTTACAGGTAAGAGGATTTTTCCTCTGGCCAGGAGGGATTTTAAAGGGGTTTACCCTTCCCTTTATATTTATGACAATTGTGTAAAGGTATAAAATAACTTCAGTCTACACTCCAACATGTACATTTTCTAAACTTGTTTCCAGCTTTTGTATGCCATGAGAAATAGGCTAACACTTTAATATTAGTCTTACTTGTCAGTATAGTGTATAGTTAGTGCTAATGTCAGAAGACACTGGAAATATCACATATTTGCAAGTTGTTTTTAAAAAATATACTTAATCAGATCTTGTCAGTCTCAGATGGGATTCCCTGATATTCTGAACACATCTTTCATTTTCTCCCTGTCCCCACTCTTCGGAGTTGCTTCCCCATGACATAGAATTTTTTAACACACAACTAGCAGCAGAAATGGCTCTGAAAAATACAAGTACAGAAAAACTGCATGGAGGTTAAAATACCTTCCTCCCCCCACCCCGCTGGAATTTGTGTTATCTGTCTATATTTCAGTGATTCACATAACTTTTTAAAGTTTTCCCTACCTGTCTCCCTAATAAAAGTACACAGTGACTCGCTATTCATGCAATTCCAAGAACTGCTTGCATTTGGTTTACATTACTTAGCACTTCTCTCCCACTCCTCCCTCTTTTAAAAACAAAACAAAACTGCATCTGCCGGCACTTTTATGATTCCAGAGCTGGGGAGCCTTAATATATAATAGCCAATGGTACTAGATGCCAAGGAGTAGATTTAAATGAATACAAAATTTTCAATTTAAAACTGCAAATTACCTCTGAAATTTTTAATTAAAAAAATCAAGGAGCATTGAAATAAAGCTTAGATGAAACTGTCTAGCATAAAAGGTGGACCAGTGTAGATGTAAATCTTTATTTAAATTTTCCCATTAATTTTCCTTGTCCTTGCCTACTTTTGGACAAATAACCAAATCTGGGCAACTTTTTAAATGTTATCTGTGCATCTAGTTTAGGGGTGAAAGTAAAATGCAGCTCTTACCAGTACAGGGCTGCTCTGGCCAACCTGGAAGGGGCAGGCGGGACCTCGGGCTGAAGGGGCGGGGATGGGGGTCAGCATCCCCCAGCCAGTCCATCTGCGCTCCCTGGCCCGGGCTGCCCGGGGCTCCAGCAGTGATTTAAAAGGGCCCGGGGCTCCGGCTGGCACTGCTGCGGTAGCAGCAGCAGCAGCCGCCCCAGGG
This sequence comes from Lepidochelys kempii, assembly GCF_965140285.1. Taxonomy (NCBI): domain Eukaryota; kingdom Metazoa; phylum Chordata; order Testudines; family Cheloniidae; genus Lepidochelys; species Lepidochelys kempii. Next base: position 141,668,535 of record NC_136382.1, on the reverse strand, counting down.
CCCTTTTAAATCGCGGCCCTGGGGCAGCTGCTACTTTCCGCACTCCTCGGCGGCGGCTGGGGGGCAAAAGGGGCAGCAATGTTGCTGCCCCTTTTGCGCCCCCCACAGCGGCGGCCCTGCCGGGTCGTCACTGCCCCTTTTGCGCCACCCCATTGGCAGCCCTGCTGGTAGGGACCCGGCATGGCCACCGATCAGGGGGTGCAAAAGGGGCAGCAATGTTAAAGCGCTGCCGCAGCAATGCTTTAAGCAGAGTTCTTAAAGCGCTGCCGTGGCAGTGCTTTAAAGTCAGCAGTACAGGCCAGTACTGGCGGCTACCTTTTTCCGGTACCCCCCTACTTTCACTCCTGATCTAGTTACATGTTTGAATAGTGCTTTTAATGTTTAATTTCAGCTCTGTTATATAACAGCTTGCTGAACAAATATATTAGAAGCCATTCATTAGACCAGTGGTTCCCAAACTTGTTCTCCCACTTAAGCAGGGAAAACCCCTGCTGGGCCGGGCCGGTTTGTTTTACCTGCTGTATCCACAGGTTTGGCCGATCACGGCTCCCAGTGGCCGGGGTTTGCTGCTCCAGGCCAATGGGAGCTGCTGGAAGCAGCGAGGGCCAAGGGACGCACTGGTCGCTGTTTCCAGCAGCTCCCATTGGCCTGGAGCAGCGAACCGCGGCCAGTGGGAGCCGCAATTGGCCGAACCTGCGGACGCGGCAGGTAAACAAACCGGCCCAGCAGGGGCTTTTTGTGCACAAGCGGCAGAATAAGTTTGGGAACCACTGCATTAGACCTCAGGATTGTTTTATCTCATTTGAACTAAATTTATCCAAAATCAGTTAATGCTATCACCACATATTTGTTACTTAGTGAAGTCATTTGATGTATAGCTAAGTGTTTTGTGGACTTTTTAATTAGCGCACTAGATTAACTCACAATTTGTCAGTCACACATTTAAAATAACAAAATATGGAAGTGATCATAAAATATATTGTTCTACCCTTCTTGGCTCCTTTGCTCACAGCATTTATTTTCATCTCATTCAATCTATGTAATTGTCCTATTGATTTCTGTGAGAGATGTTAATGTGACTATTAAAAGTCAAAAAGTAAACAGAGCAACCTATGTAATTACAATCATAGAAGATTAGGGTTGGAAGAGACCTCAGGAGGTCATCTATTCTAACCCCCTGCTCAAAGCAGGACCATCACCAACTAAATCATCCCAGCCAGGGCTTTGTCAAGCCAGGCCTTAAAAACCTCTAAGGATGGAGATTCCACCACCTCCCTAGGTAACTCATTCCAGTGCTTCACCACCCTCCTAGTGAAATAGTGTTTCCTAATATCCAACCTAGACCTTGCCCACTGCAAATTGAGACCACGGCTCCTTGTTCTGTTATCTGCCACCACTGAGAACAGCCTAGCTCCATCCTCTTTGGAACCCTCCTTCAGGTAGTTGAAGGCTGCTATCAAATCCCCCCTCACTCTTCTGCAGACTAAATTAGCCCAGTTCCCTCAGCCTCTCCTCCGAAGTCATGTGCCTCAACCCCATATGCCCTCCGCTGGACTCGCTGTAATTTTGTCCATATCCTTTCTATAGTGGAGGGCCCAAAATTGGACACACTACTTCAGATGTGGCCTCACCAGTGCTGAATAGAGAGGAATAATCACTTCCCTCGATCTGCTGGCAATGCTCCCACTAATGTAGCCCAATATGCCGTTAGCTTTCTTGGCAACAAGGGCACACTGTTGACTCCTATCCAGCTTCACGTCCACTGTAATTGTTCCACTAAAACTGTAGACCATTCATTCTGTTTAAGAGAGGGGGAAATCTGTCCCTTGGATTATGATCTTTTCATATTTGTGTGAAATAGGGCATAATTCAGGATCTGGTCCAGAGGCTCCCATTTATTTCAATAGATTTGGTATCAGTCCAATAGCTTTCTTGTTTGTATCTTTCTTTATTGACTTGAACTTTGTTTTAAAACAATGAAAAACAATAGAAATTTTAATTCCAACTTCCGGTTATTAAACATACTAAAATTATTCCTGATTTGATTCATAGTTGCTTGGGAGCTTAATTTTGCATGTGACAAGTGGAAAGAAATGTAGTTAAGTTTTAGCCCAATAACTCAGAGTCTATAAAATGCCATTAACAGAGGAAGGGCTTGTTGTTTTTGTTTTTGTTTTTCTTTAAAAAAAAATAGATTGGCTGTAACAAAATTGGATATCTTGGATGTATTTCCAGAAATCAAAGTTGGAGTTGCTTACATACTAAATGGTGAAATCATACCCCATTTTCCTGGTGAGTCTGTTTTATAATTACTGTGTTGAGAGGTCATAAAGTGTTCAGAGTACTTTGAAAAGGGTGTACATGTAGATAAAACTTCTGTGCCTCATGAGCTTGTGATTGCACAAGTGCCAAAGCCATACATGTCATCTCAACGAGTGCCTAAAAGGCATTCACACTGCATCCTGTAGCTCTTATAGCTGCCAAATATTTTGCAGAAAAAATAATTTTAAAATGCCTAATTTTTTTTACTCTTGATACTATTTATTATTTTGCTACCTTTAATTCAGCCTGATTTATTACATGAATCTAACTGTACAAGTCTCAGAGGGAACTAATACATTTAGATACTATAAATTATTCAAAATAGTATTAAACTTTAAAAATGCAATATTACTATGCATGGAAAAATATCTCCAGATATTGATGGCTGCGTCTATCCCTGGAATGAGAGAGCTAGGAATTTTCACTTTTTAGTGTGTGTATAGTTCTAGTACTAAAGCTCAGAAGTTATTACCTGAAGAATGTTTTGAAGCTGCTTTGGGGGTTTTAATGTAGTATTGGTAAAGATTAATTAGTAGCAGGTGAGATGATCGAATGTAATTGCATGAATCATGTATAAGGAAATCACTACCACATATGTGATGACTTACAGATATGTGATACAAAATCTTTTAAAGAAAAGGCTTAGAAACTCTACTTGATGACTTTATCTCATTATTATTAAATATCTCCTTTGGATAGTTATTGATCAGCTTATTCCAGTATAGTTTTGAATTTTTTTTTTTTCTGCAGTCCACAATTCTTGACATCTGGGATGCGCTCTTCTCTGCAGTTCATGGAGGCGGATCAGAGTTTTAGAGCCTTATGGTCAGGCCACCCCCTCTCAACTCCTGCTTGCTTCTAGTTTCTGTTTCTCTGTGGCAGCATATGGATGGCGGTTTTTACAGCTGCTGCCTTCACATCTGCCTAAAGGGGGTGCTTTTTTGTCAAAATTTGGGGCAGTAGTGAATAGCGATCTTCCTCCCTGCCCCTACTCCCCCAGGCCATTTTTAGCCAGATGTTGGAACACCTGGAACATCAGCTGCAGTGCTCCATACTGGCTCCTCTGCACCTTCCAGATATAGTAGAGCAGTCTAAAAAGCAACAAATGAAATCCAAATGGTGCTCCATCTGAGAGACTGCAAGCTCAGCAGATGTTGAATTGTACTCCTCCTCTACCCACCTGAGCATCTGCAGCTCCAACGTGGGAAAAATGGACCAGGAGTCTATGGGCAGAGCAGGGAAGAACTCTAAGGATGAGGAGGACCTCAGTCAACTCTGGGTAGCCCCAGGGGCCCCCTGGGGAACAAAAGGCAGACTTGCAGTGTCTCACTCCCCCCTACGCCATTCTAAAATTGGTCTAGAGCACCCTGGGAAAAGAAGCGGAGCTCAGAAGCACTCTCTCTATCCTTCCCAGTTTGGCCAGGAGGGCTTTGGAAAGGGTTCCCCTTCCCCTTCCATGACGGAATTGGACCCAGCAGGCGAGGACTCAGAAAGAGCTCTCAGGAGAGGATTTCAGGCTCTCAGCACGGCTAGCTGCAAAAGGCCTTCCCAAAGCTGTGACAGAGCTTGTAAGCTCTCAAAGCAAGCTAAAAAAGCTAATAAATCAAAGTGGGAAAATGGTAAGGAAAGGTGTAGAAAATCTAAAAGGTATGACTCCTCTGACACCTTTTCCTTCCCCTCCTCCACAGAGAATGGTGAATTGTTAGACTTTGTCTCCAATCAGACCAGGGAAAGACTTGGCAAAGCTTTTCCCCCTGAGAAATTAAAGGCCAATTCCAAGAGTAAGCCCCTGAGCAAATTTCTCCCCTCAAAATCCTCCCGAGGCTGTGATTCCCAATTACTTCCTCAAAGGAGGAGTATAGGAGAATGAATGAGATAAGCCAGACAAGGGCAAGCACATTAACAGAAATGATCTTATATTCTATAAGATTCAGGAATCAAAAGTCCTGATTACGGAGATACCAAAGGTTGATGCTGCATCGTATCCCTGGTTAAATATATAGTTATCCCCTTAGAAGTGGAGTTCTAAAGACCCCACAGAGAGTTGCCTCCATTTTTCTCGCAAAGATTTTTGAGGTCGTCTCAGCCTCCCTCAGGACACTCTTAGCAGCTGCTTGTTTTGTGAGAGCATCTTTCTCCTGACTGGAAGATCTCGGAGCCCTCAAGTATCAAAATCACCCTGACTTGGCTCTGTTTTAAAGAAAGCTTCCCTGGCAACAGCGTCAAGAAGCAATGACATTCTTGGACAAAGCCATGGCCTCCAGCTCAGTGACCAGGTGCCTCCTATGGTACCATCCCTGGAAGATGGATAGCCACTTGAAGCAAGTTCAGTGCTCTGCCAAATTCATGGGAAGCCTTCTGAGAGAAGCTAGACAAGGTAGTGGCAGACAATGCCGCAAGATCTAAACAGTCCTCTCGAATGCCACACCATGCTTTTGAGAGGAAGTACAGGCTGGCCATCAGGCAAAGGCATTCCTTTCAGCCTTCATCCTTGTGGAAATAACAGCAGAAAGACAGCAGGTTCTCCAGAGAGAAGGCTTGGAACTGTGGCTTGGGAAGAAAGCCCTGGAGGAATGGGTTACTTTGACCATGGATGGACCAGTGGGTCAGGAAGATATATAGTGAGTCAAAAATATTTCAAGTTATGGGCTCCACCCAATCCATTTTTCATCGAGTCCCCAATCTTGAATGATCCTGTAAAGTGCAGTCTAATCCAGAATGAGATTTCTCACCTCCTGGATATGGGAGTAATAGAGAGTGTTTCCTGAGAAGAAAGATTCTTAGGGTTCTACTCCATCTTCTTTATTGTTGAGAAGTGGTACGGGGGAATCTGTTATAGATATCAAAAAGCTCAACAAGTGGATAAAGAAAACAAAGTTCCAGATGAAGACCCTAACCTCTACAATGTCAGGCCAGGGGGCCATTCTGACTTCAGTGAATCTGGTGGATGCATACCTCCACATCCCTATCAGACAATGCCATTGCAGGTTTGTAAGCTTTGCTTATGGCAGGAGGTATTATCAATATCTCTGATTAGGCTTGTCCTCGCCCCCCTAGGTCTTTACAAAGATGTTGGAGATAATCATAGCAAACTCAGGTCACAGGGGATCCACATGTATCCCTTCCTATATGACGTCTTAACCAGAGCTCCATCCCCAGTAGCTGCACACAGAGCTATGTCTCTGACCTTGAATCTGCAGGCTCATGGCTTTATTATCAATGTCAAGAAAAGTTCCTTGAATCTGTCCACCCAAATAACTCACTTGGAAATGGACACAGATACTTTGATGGCAAGGATACATCCATCTCTAGAGAGGTTCCAGAAAATTCAAGACTTTCTCACATTGTTTTAGAACTGCAAGAGGCTAGCCATTGCACTGAGCCTTCTTGGGCACAATCATGCATCAGAAGCCTTCCAGGCTTCATCTTAAATGTATGGTACTACTTCCCAGAATGCTATAAAGATCAAGTAAGGGTTCTGGCACAGGTGATCAACTCCTTAAAATGGTAATCAACCTAGGGCAGTACCTGCAAGGGTGCTCATACGCCTTCCAGATTCCCCTGATCCTCACAACCAGTACCAGGCTGGAGGACTGGGGAGCACACCTGGGGTCCCAAATAGCTCAAGACATCTGGAACCTGGAGGAAGGGACCTATAACATAAACCTTCTAGAACTAAGAGCTGTCAAGCTGGTGCTACAAATGTTCCAGTTCAGCTTAGAAGGAAACCAGTCCTGATTAGGTCAGACCCCACCATCACTGTCACATGTCTATGACCAAGGTGGTAACAAGAAGGGCAGTGCAACATGCTGAAGCAAAGGAAATCATGCAGAGGGCAGAGCATTCTTTCCTCTCCCTCAGGGCAGCTCACATAAAGGGAGATCTGAACCAGAAGGTGGACTGGCTCAACAGGAGCAAGGTGAACCACTTCAAGTGGTGCATGAATCAGGAAGTCTTCAAATTGTCCAGTCATTCAGCCTGCTCTCGACCAACCTATTCACAAACCACATGAATTCAAAGAGACTAAAGTACTTCACTAGGGAAATAGACCCCAACTTCCCTGAGGACAGATACCCAATCACACAAATGGCCATAGGGCCTCCTCTGTGCATTTCCACCCTTCTCATTATTAGGGAAGGTGGTCTAGAAAATAAAATAAGAACAGGTGACAGTAATATTGGTAACGCCCCATTGGTCAAGGAGACCTGGTTTTCGGACCTGAGAGAGCTGAAATTGGGACTACCACTGCAGCTCCCAAAGAGACAAGGCATCCTCTCACAAGGTCCTCTTCTTCATCTGTAACCAAATTAGCTGCATCTAATAGCCTGGTTATTGAAAGGGAAGCAGTGGTATCATTGTGTCTGTCCTCCAAAGCCAACAGAACACTTCTTTCTTCTAGAAGAGTACTGACTTGAAAGCATACTCCTCTCCTGTGACCTAGTTTTGCAGCTGATGCCAGGAATGTGAAGCAAACCCTAGAAATCCAAGACAACCAGAATTCTTGCCTTTTTTTCAAAAAGGCTTTGACAAAGGTCTCTAACCTAGCACCACTGCATGTCTGATGTCTTCCCTTAATTGAGTGATATTCATATAATTCCCAAGTTCTCTGGCAGAGAACCCCCAGGTAGCCAGATTGCTTAGGGCGATCCAGTTATCCAAGCCAGCAATTAGACCTCTCTTTTCCCAAGTGGGCCGTTGTACAGAGAGCCCTGACAAAGGGTCCCGTGGTTCCCTTGATGTCAATGTCAGCATTTTATTTGTCCATCACAACTTGCTTTCTGATAGCCTTCGCGTCCCGCCAGACAAGTGTTGGAGCTATCAGCGCTCCCTATGCAGGAATCTTACTGCATGTTTCATGAGGACAAGGTGGTGGTCAGAACTCAAATAATTTTTCCCTGAAGGTGAGGTGGTCTTTCCGCTCTTCCCAAGAGGTGATTCTACCTTCATTCTGTCCAAGGCCACAGCATCTCACTGAGGAGATGTGGCACACCTTAGGTGCCCAAAGGGTTCTGAAAATGTACCTCAAAGGTACGGACTCCATAAGGAGATCAGGTGTTCTGTTTATATCCTTTCAGCCAAAATTCCAAGGACTAGGAGCTTCCAAGTCCTCTACTACTTGGTGGGTTAGACTATGCATTGTGGAAACATACAAGGCATCAGAGATCCTAGTTCTAGAAGGAATCTAAGCACACTCCATGCGATCCCTGATGACCTCGTGGGCAGAAAGAGGTAATGAATTCACAACGGAAATTTGTAAGGCAGCCACCAGGTCCAATGCACCTTTATCACGCACTGCACATCCTGTCCTCTGCAGAGGCATCCTTTGGCAGGAAAGTGCTGCAGGTGCTTGCCCGGATATGATTTTGGCCTTTGAGGAAAATATTTAGGGTAGGGATACAATTTTCCTTTTTCTGACCTTTTTCTATAACCCTCTCTACATCTGTTCACTGCTCTCTACTTCCTAAACGTCAGGAATTGTGGGAGATGCTCGGATGCAGAACAGACAATGTCTTACTGATTATTTCCTTTCTGCTAGCCGCATCATCTCCCACAATTCTATTCACCATGGATGGCTCATGAGTCAAGAGTCAGATATTAAGCAGAATTGTTACCATAAGACCATCTTCCTTGGTCTAATGTACATAGTTATTTTTGTTATCTCTAGAACGTTCGTTAATAATGTTATGAAAGTTTTACAGCTTGGGAATAACTCATCTGGAGGCAAGTAGGAGCTAAGGGGGCATGGCCAGAACATGCGGGTCCAAAACTCTGATCCGCCTCCATGAGCTGCAGTGAGAGGAGAGCAGCCCAGACATCAAGAATTGTGGGAGACGTTGCTAGCAGAAAGGAAATTATTGGTAAGAAATTTTCTGTTCCTCTTCTAGAGAACAAAGTAATGCCAGTAACAGACAAATAAAATGTACCTATTTAGGAATTCTGAGCTATTGAGGGCATCTAGTTAGTGTAGGTTGTTGTTTTTTAATGCTGTCCCCTAGCACATTCTTATTGATGTAGTTGACAAATAGTATATTTAGCTAACTTTGCTGGTTTTTGGACAGAACAAAGGCAGTTGGCCTGTCTGGTAAAGGTCTGGCTGGATTGACACTAAAGGGTTTTCTAAAGCACTCAGCATTGGCCTTACTGAATTCTTCTGAAAACCTGGGACTACATGAGCAGTTCTTTAAAATGTGCTTTATTTTTCCAAAAGGCATGATGTAATTCTTCTAAGTTGATCTATTTTGACATCCAGAACTTTCCTATAAAATTTCAAAATAAAAGAATATGAAATGAAGTCCCTAACATGCATTAACTTCACTGCACCTTTATTCACCTGGGAAGCTGGGTTCAGATATGGAAAATAGGAGTGTTGCAGTGTGTTCTAAATGTTAACAGACTTGGATTCTTTGAACTTCATAGGGGAAGTGAGTCTCTGAGATGAGGGCTCTTCACTGATAATGTCTCACCTACAGTCTTCTCTTGTTTCATACAGAGGGCTACTAGCTCGAGTGCCTCAGCTGATCTCAGTTGTAATGTGTCTCACTAGAAGTCAGGGGGTGCCTCTGGCAGTCCCTCACGCTAATGAAGATAAGTCCCAACATTTTGCAACAACATACAAGTCTGTTTTTAATACCTGTGCCGTTGTGAAATACTGGTATATACGGGATGGCGGTCACCTTAAATCTGAATTTGTGTTAGAGTGGGTTCGATTTCAACATACCAGAACTTTCTACTATGTAATAAGCTCTTCAGTATTCTTGAACAGACACCCATGGTTTAAAATAATGTAGGCCAATGAAATCCACTGCTGATTAAGAGAATTCCCATTATTTCACCTCCTTTAAACTATGGACAATTTCACATTATTGTGGTTGCAGTATTTCTCAAGCTCAGGCAATATTACGCAAGCTCCTTTTCTGAGGTTCCCCATCAATAAACAAGACGCTTGATAAAATGACTTCTAGCTGTATGACTGGTTCTGTAAAAAAATATGTAGAACTTCTGGATAATTTAACATTCACTAGGGGGTTGGACTAGATGACCTCCTGAGGTCCCTTCCAATCCTGATATTCTATGATTCTATATAAGTACTTATTCTTCGTTTCCTCAGCAAACCAGGAAGTCTTAAATAAAGTAGAGGTTCAGTATGAGACATTCCCAGGATGGAACACGGACATATCAAATGCAAGAACATTTGATGAACTGCCTGTAAATGCACAGAACTATGTTCGCTTTATAGAACTGGAGCTTGGTATTCCTGGTAAGTAAAACAAACTTTTCTGCTTCAAGAAACCTATCTGAAATAGAAATAATTTAAATTTAAGTCCCTTGACCTTCTGATGCTAAAAAGGACTTAATGAACACCCAGAGAGCTAGAATTATAAGCTTTAAAGTGACTCTTGTACTTTGACATTTTAATGCTGTTGAGCCTCATTTTAGCTGCAAAATCTAGAAGAGGATCAACCTCTACAACAATTTCAGTATGTGTGTAGTCTAAATTTGCAGTGCTCGGTTATCCTAAGTCGCCAACTGATTTTGAATACTGACATGCACACTGTTCTGTTTGCATGTTTAAAAAAAAACCCAACTCTTGTGCAATAGGAAAAGTCCTATTTGTAGGACTTTAATCAAATATTGCATTCAGCTTTTGTTTTCAGTCACTGTTATAATAGTAAGGATTCAGTTCTGCCACCCTTATGTTATCAGTGTTTTCATCTGTGAGTAGTCTATTGACTTCATTTGGGACTTACGCTGATTTAGTATCTTACTCCTTAGTAAGGAGGGCAGACTATTGTCCTAAACTAGTACCGAATTATTTACTGTGTGGAAAGATGGTTTTATGATCAAAGGATAGGACTAGAAGTTGGGAGATGAGTTGTATTCTTGGTTCTGTTACAGAATGTTACCTTTCAGCAAATCACTTAACTTCTATATGCTTAGTTTCCCCATCTGTAAAACTGATATTTCCATATTTCAGAAGGGTTTTGAGAAATTATTATTTTAGGCCATTCTCCATTTGGAGTCGGTGGCACAAGATCAGGCACTTCAGAGTGCTTAAAGATGTGTGAATGTGGTGGTGCTACAGAAATACTCTGAAACCTGTCAGAAATGCAAAGTGTCATTCTCTAATAGCAACTATCAGTACAACACATTCTTCTACTTAGGCCACAGAACTTTTTTTTTCTCCTTTACTAGAATGTCATGCTTAGAGTTTGAATTCCTCTATGGTAAAACAGTGCACACTATTTTGTTATCCTTTCCTTTTTTTGCAGTTAAATGGATTGGAGTAGGTAAATCCAGAGAGTCAATGATCCAGATATTTTAAAGATTTCAGATGCGTGGAAGAAAGCACTCCCCTCAATAAAAGACTGCTTAGTCTTACATGTATTATTAGTAGCCTACAAAGCAAAGATGCTGGAAGGATAGATCTTGCATGGAAAGAAATGTTAGAGTTGGTCTCCCAAACTGATTGCTACTCCTGAAAGACTTTGACCTCTACCTATATCAGCTCTCTATCCAACTGGCAATAACTCCAGGACACTTGCCATTACTGTTATACATGGTGCCACCAGACTTTTCTTTATCATCTAGTATTTACTCCATAACATAATCCCTGATGTTTGAAAATGGAAGGTAAAATTTTCCTGACTTTTGTCTTGATTGTTGTATCCATGCTTCTGGCGGTGTTACTTCCCTGAAATCTTAAACAGTAAAAATAATGCAGTTTTGCACAAATGATTTTACATCCTCATTATTTGTACTCCTAAATATGTTGTATTCTTTATAGCTGCTGTTGTAGTGAGTGATTAAAGAGGGATTCTGATGATTTTATAATGCTATAAACATTGTCTAAACTTTGTGAGAGATGGTTTTTGTTCAAAAACTTTGTGATTCAAGTTGTTGGGAGTGTGCAAGGGGCTCTTAAGACAAATTTACAGAAAATGTGCAAAAAAACTAAATTTGATAGTGTAAAGTTCATTTACAGTTATTGAACTATTCTGATTTAATTTTTTTAAATTAAAATTGTTTTAAAATTATGCACTTCTCCACTTTGAGTGCCTATTACAGAAAAGTAAATTCCTTGCTAATTAGAAGGAAGCATGTTTATTCGTATGTTTAAAGTTTTAATCTTTAGGTGCCACTTTAAATTTTTTCTTGTATATCAGTGATTAGAACTGTTTGATTTCACACAACTAGGCAAAGGCGCTATAGAAATTTATGAAAGGAAAACCATTAGGGCTGTCAAGCAATTAAGATTAATCGTGATTAATCATGCAATTAAGATTAATCGTGATTAATCATGATGATAAACACTAGAATATCATTTATATAAATATTTTGGATGTTTTCCATATTTCCAAATATATTGATTTCAATTACAACCCAGAATACCAAGTGTACAGTGCTCACTTTATTCTAAATATTTGCACTGTAAAAATGTATTTCAATTCACTTAATACAAGTACTGTAGTGCAATCTCTTTATCATGAAAGTTGAACTTACAATGTAGAATTATATACAAAAATCCTGCATTCAAAAATAAAACACTCCGAAACTTTAGAGCCTACAAGTCCTCTCAGTCCTACTTCTTGTTCAGCCAGTTGCTAAGACAAACATGTTTGTTTACATTTGCAGGAGATAATGCTGCCTGCTTCTTATTTACAATGTCACCTGAAAGTGAGAATAGGCACTCTCATGGCATTGTAGCTGGCATCACAAGATATTTGGGGCAGATTTGCTAAAGATTCATATTCCCTTCATGCGTCAACCACCATTCCAGAGGACGTGCATCCATGCTGATGACTGGTTCTGCTCGATAACAATCCAAAACAGTGCAGACCAATGCATGTTCATTTTCATCATCTCAGTCAGATGTCACCAGCAGAAGGTTGATTTTCTTTTTTGGTGGTTCAGGTTCTGTAGTTTCCGCAGTGGAGCGTTGCTCTTTTAAGATTTTTGAAAGCATGTTTCACACCCCATCCCGCTCAGATTTCGGAAGGCACTTCAGAGTCTTAAATCTTGAGTCACATTCCGTAGCTACCTTTAGAAATCTCACATTGGTACCTTCTTTGCATTTTATCAAATCTGCAGTGAAAGAGTTCTTAAAACAAACAACATGTGCTGGATCATCATCCATGACTGCTATAACATGAAATATATGGCAGAATGCGGGTAAAACACAGAGCAAGAGACCTACAGTTCTCCCCCAAGGAATTCAGTCACAAATTTAAATAATGCGTTATTTTTTTAACTGGCGTCATCAGCATGGAAGTATGTCCCCTGGAATGGTGGCCAAAGCATGAAGGGGCATGCAAATGTTTAGCATATCTGGCACGTAAATTCCTTGCACGGTTGGCTACAATAGTGCCATGAGAGTGCCTATTCTCACTTTTTTGACATTGGAAATAAGAGGGCAGCATTATCTCCTGCGAATGTAAACAAACATGTTTGTCTTAGCAACTGGCTGAACAAGCAGTAGGACTGAGTGGACTTGTAGGTTCTGAATTTATACATTGTTTTGTTGGAGTGCAGTTATGTAATCTACATTTGTAAGTTGTGCTTTCACGATAAAGAGGCTGCACTACAGTACTTGTATGAGGTGAATTGAAATACTGTTTTTACAGTGCAAATATTTGTAAAAGTAAGCATTGGACACTGTATTCTGTGTTGTAGTTTATATCAATATATTTGAAAATGTAGAAAAACATCCAAAATATTAAATTTCAATTGGTATTCTATTGTTTAGCAGTGCAATTAAAACTGCTTAATCACAATTAATTTGAGTTAATCATGTCAGTTAACTGTAGTTAATCAACAGCCCTAAAAACCATATAAATCAAAGGCACAGTTGAGATATTTAATGTATTCTGAAAATGTGATTCAGAATTCACCTTTTGACACCTATTGAAGGCAATGTTTCTGCTTAATGTCATTGGATTACGTCCTGGAAGTATTTCCATGAATAATCTTGGAGCTGTAAACAAGTGAAGGAGACCTATTTATTTTGATAGTGTGGTATGTAACACTTACTTGATCTAATAAGAGTCTTAAAGTTTCCAATTTAAAAAAAAAAAAGTGGCCTTTACAGCATGATTTTATTCTGTTTTTTAGGTAAATACACACATTGCATTGTGAAGTTTGAGTACTCCCCTCTCAGTCGGGTGGAAATAAGCATAGTTTATTTCCAAATGATAAACTGGTCAAATTTAGATACTGACTTTGCTGTAATGGATTAGTTGAATCAAGCTGCAAAGGGGAATATAGGAAACTTAGAACAACAAGAAAATAGCTTTCATAGTCAAATGTAGGTGGTTAAATTTTGTGAAAGACTGAATATATTCATTGTATTTGTAAATACCTAAAATCTCACCTAATATGGCAAATACATTCAAAGTTGGTGACAAATCTTAATCACAAAATTAAATGTGCAATAAGTGGTGAATAAGATCAACTTGTCTCTGGATTGAGAAAGTTAGCAGGAATATTCCCCAGAAGAAAATAAATTAATGAAACAAAGTAATTTTAATAATGGGTGCTGTATTACAAGAATATCACTAAGGAAAAAGGATGTGTTGTGTCCAGGATAAAGTAAGTGGGGAGGGAATTATGGGAGGATAATTATGAAGGATAGTCCTTATCTTACTGCTATTCATGAAGCACTTCCTGCTTAACTGTTTAGACATTACATAGAGTAATCTGTAATGAGTATGTAGGGGGTGGGTGAAGAAGTCACAGCATGACAGAAGACTGAAAAATAGAGAGAGAGAACCTCAGTTATGAGATTTTTGATAATCACCACAGAACTAGTGTCAGAGGCACGCAGAAGTAAAAGGGCCTCTTGTTTCCTCATCTATCTTGGCCATCCAAAAGTCTTGCCTCCCTAAACTGCTGTAAACTTTTGCAATACAGAGGAATGAAGTCTTTACCCAAACTTTAGCCCTGCAGATTGAATTAAATCATCCTGTAAAAGTTAATAGTGGGAGTTGAAACACTTGGTTTGTTTTTAGTCTAAATTAACTTCATTTTGGGGAAGGAGAAAGAATTTTGAGATTTAGAACCCTTTTGAAGACAGTAAATGTTGTTGCAACTGATTTCACAATATGAGCAATAAGTGCCATTTTACTGTTTGTAAAGCACTTTGAAGGAACAATGCCCAGACTACACAAAAGGAGTTAGGCACCTGGAAAAATCATGTGATACAAAGGCTGATTTAGGCTGAACAGCAGAGACTGTAGAGCAGTTCACAAAAGCTAGCATGAGATGGAGAGAGCTGCCCAGCCAATGGGAGATGCTGAGTGGGGAGCTGTGATAAACCCTCCATCCCGCCCCGGTCTCAGATAGGCTCCTTCCTGCAGCCTAGCCTTTGGTGCCCATTTCTGCAATTCACAGATGGGAACCCTCCTTGGAGTTAGGTGTCTTATGCCATTTTAGCAAGAAGCCTGGGGTGGGAGATTTGAGGACTTCCATCATAACTTTTAGCCCTGTGGTTAGGGTACTCACCTGGGCTGTGGGAAACCCAGGATCACCCCTGCTCTAATGACTATTTATCCATTGTGCAACAGCTTCAACACTCCTGCTTGAGGAAGTTCCCACATCAGAATATTCCACAGCCAAGGGTTAGAGCAGTTACCTGAGAGCTAGCAAGCCCCAGTTCAGTGACATTCCTACTTGCAGAAGGAGGTGGGACTTGAACTGGGGGGAGGAGGGAGGAAGAACTCCTCCATCCCAGGTTGGTGCCCTAACCATTGGATTAAAGGTTGAGGGAAGGTGCCTTCTCTCTCTCTCCCACCAATCTTCCCTGGTTCATGAATTATGGTGGGCTGTAGGTGGGAGATAGGTGTCCAGACACCACAGGGACTCAGAAGTGTACATGCCCAGAGGCAGAAAGATAGGTGCCTAGGGATGTTTTACTGCCCAAAAAACCCCCAAACTTAAGAGCCAAGTGAGTTTAGGCACCTACAGGGTTTCAGTGGGAGTCTTGGGCATTTCTGTGTTCCCAAAACTGGCACTTAAGGGCCTAGCTCCTTTTGTGCATTCAGGCCAGTGCTGCTAGAGAGAAGGTTGCAGTGGAGCTGTATTGAGCAGCCATCCATCTAGAAAGCCCAATTGCTGCTGGACTAAGCAATGTGGGGGTTTTGTGGGATTTGGAGGCCTTCTCTCCATCAAACTCAGTTGCTAAAGCCCCTCACTCTACTGGGTATGTTGTAGAGAAAGATCTCCCATGTTCACTTCTATTTTCCTGCAGTTTTGACACACTCCCTTGAGCTGCTTCATAGGAGAATGGGGTAAGTAGGCCCTAGCTTCAGCTGTCATGAGAATCAATGGAAAGCTTAATTTGTAGCATGGGTGGGTAATGTTAGATTTCAAGACTATTATATAGTGCAATAAGCCTCCCTGCTCCCTCAGTGGTGGAAGAACAATTTAAAAAAAAAAGAAAAAGAAAAAGCTGATATCTTTATTTCACAACCTTTGAGGTTTCTTAAACTGCCAGCCAGCACTGTTGCTTTTCTCACAGCCGTGTGGGGCAGGAAAGGGCTGCTAGAGGCCTTTGGTGCTATGGGAGCTCCCCACTTATACCAGGGGTGGTCTCGGCAATTGTCCTTGCCCTGGATAGATGATTCTCCCCTTGATGTAACTAAATAAGGATTACTATATTCCCAAGATGCACAGCTAACAAGAACATGCACTGGGAATTAAGTATGTCTATTCCCCACTGTTGACTCCATTGTACAAAGTAATCCATATAGTCATATTCACAGATAAAACTTGATTAAAGTTTCCAAGCAGCATCACCAACTCAAACTACACTGTAAAATGATACAGTATAGCTTAACAGAAGCAGATTTCTGAAAGTCTTATGTAAATAGGATCAACTTCAACAGGTTGCTTTTATTTTCCTAAAGGCCAGCTGAAATACTTCTCTCTCACAAGCAAGGGCAGGTTATACTTTTTTGGATCAGCAGTGGTTCTCCAGATTGTCAGCGGTCCAGGATCAGTTCTTGGTGTGTATTTATCCTCATCGCAGTCTGAAATTAAAAATAAAGCATTTCCTTTCTGAATCCCTATGATCTAAATTCAGGAATACTCAGTATTTTTAAAGCTTTCCTGTGGCCCTTATATGATTCCCAGCCTCTTTTCCTGGAGTAGCATGTCACCACAACCTATCTTGTGCTCTCCATGGTTTTGTTGGGTTTTTTTTGGTGGAGGGGTGTGGGGTTTAGCCTCTTTATTTCTATTTTTTTTAAATTCATTTTTGCTCTTCTTCCCATTCTTTATGGGAATAGTGCTTGGGGGAGAGGTGTCCACTGGTCATTCTACAAGACTAGAATTTGTTCTCTCTACTGAGCTGAATGTTGTGAAAGCAGAATTGCAGCTTGGTTGCCAAGCTGCTTTCTATGCTTATAGCCCTAGATGCATGAGCTGTTCTTGTGACTAACTATACTAAGTAAGGAACACCACACGAGCAAGGATGGAAAGTGGATTTCCAGGAACTGCCTGCAGCGTTATTCACAGCAGCATGTTTGCAGAGACATGTTTAAGTACAGGGAGGATCATACAACTTTCCTTAAAAAAAAAAACAAAAAAAACCCACCTCTGCCTCTTTATGCTGTTGTTCTCCCCTCAACTAGCCTACTCCAGGGGGGCAATCCTAAACAAGCTGTGGTCCACAATAAGCAAGCTGCAGCAAGAGGGAGACCTTGAAGATGTGGTTAAAAAAAAGCCATCCACCGGCCCAACACATAGGCAAGATGTTACTGTAGTGTAAAAAGAAGGGTTCACTTTCTGCCAATTAAGTGGGCACTTTATCGAGGTAGGGTACCAGAGTAGATAAGGCAATTGGCTGACCTGACAAACTGATCAGAGTAGTTTTACCAATTACCTCTAGAAAAAGTTGAATGATTCCAACTAGTTGGGTGTAGAAGACAGATTGGGCTTTTGGGTGCAGGCCTTTAGCAGAGGTGTCAAGAGGTCTTGTCTGTTTTTTCTTCTGAAGCCAGAAAAATTATTTGGGGGAACTGAAGAGGTTTTTATAATCACATAAATTTTAATAAAGGGACTTAACAGTTTTTCATAGTTAAAATGGAGAAAATAAATGCCTTGATTTGAAAGTCAGCAATTTCTGCCATATTTTCTCAAATCAAAGAAAAAACCTAGAGTAGAGGAAGGAGGAAGAGCATGTGCACACTTCTAGCTTTCACTACACTTGAGTGCAGTAGGCAGCCTTTAGGCAAGAGTCTGTGCCTCCTATCATGTTTGTATTGCACAATGTGGAAGCTAGAAGAAATCAATAAGTTGTCTGCTCTCATTCTGAGCTATTACTGCTGCCACTTAAACTTGCCAGCTGCCTGTTTCTATCAGCCATATTGACACTGCTCCTTGCTTCATGCTGCACTGCAGTATTTGGCTGTTCTTATGGTTTCATTTTGTTAGTATTCTTTTTGTCCTACATGATTCCTATCTCCATAGGACTCTGCAGCTGGAATTCAAGCTGAAAACAATTATCCAAATCAGAACTGGGCCATTGAGGCTTAAGAGCCTGTGCCTTCACAAAAGGCACAGCAAATTCAAAGTTGTTGGCCAGTGCTTATCAAAGGCACCACTTAGAGGTTATCTTTCTGGAAAAAAAATCTTCCTTCCCCTGGGAGCTGGTCTGTATCTCATAGCTCCTTTCTAAAAACAAGAACAGTAAGTGTCTTTCTGGCATGAAAACTTAAGTATCCAGTGAATTTCCCCTAATACTGGCTTTGGCACAAAGAATCATGGATAAATAACTAAACCAAATTAAGCACATTTAATGCATAATAAAGTTGGACAAAAAGGCACCTTAAACTGGAAAGCTTTCTCCCATGCTGCCCCTCATAGTTAGGAGAAGCGCCTTATAAACAGCCACAAAACTAACTCCCTCAAAAGCCACCTTAAATACTCTCCTTTGCTATGAAGCTATCAAAAACTTGACAAGGGCTAGACTGAGACCATTCCTGTCACACAGATCAGTATTGCCTTATTGTTCCCTTTTATTCCCCATGGCTCTTTCAGTTTCCAGCACTTGTCTGTTACACTTAGATCATAAGTTCTTTGGGCCAGGGACTGTCTTTTTGTTCTGGGTTTGCACAGCACCTAGCACAAACAGAGTCCTGGTCCATAACTAGGGCTCCTCGGTGCCATGATTAAATTTAGTCTTTATTATTTGTATTAAAAAAATATACCTACTACACACAGACTGGAAGTGTGACCAACTGCTTTGTACTTGCTCGCTTCAGTACAGGACTCTCCTTATTTGAGAGGTCTCGTCTCTCAGATATCCCAAAATGAACCAACATGTTCATAGGTTGCATTACACAGTGCTTTAAACGGACTAGATCAAATCAAGTGTCTTCGTAATGGGGTTACTTTAATAACTTAGGAACCTAAAATTGAACTGCTTGTTGCACCTAATTGCAGTGCATTTGAGCAGCTGCTGTATACAGATTGATATCTAATTATACATGTGATTTGCTGTGTTCCAATTCATTGGTTGCCTTCTTCCTATCTCTTTGGAACTGGACATACTGCAACTGTTCACTTTGGCTCTTCTTTACCTAGTGTAGACAGGACATCTGTCATTTTTCCCTATCATAAAATGGGGATAATACTTTTCTCTCTCACAGGGATGCTGTAAGGATTAGTTAATCCATTTGAATGTGTTAAACATTTTATAAGGACTATAAATAGACTAGGGTCAGTCTTCCTAGAAAAAGCCAAGATTTACATTACTAGTAAAGCCTACTTACCCATATTGTAAAATGGCAGTGCAAATTCTTGTTTGTACATGGTTTGCTTGTACCAGTCATTAGTTGCCTTCTTTGTTCTTTGAAAAAGGACATACCTCATAAGAGTTAAATTATCAAAGTCATGTTGGTACTGAGTTTCAACTTCATGCAGCACTGGAGCTGGGTGCAGTTTTATGAAAGGTCTAAATGAAAGGCATAAATAGTTTTGTAATCTCATGCTGACACACGGTATGTGAATAGCACTGACTAACCCTAGGGTAGCCAACAAATGTTCTTTCTAATCTCCTGCTGAAATGGAGCACTCAGTATAATGCAGTTATCTAATAGGTATTAACAGCATGACTACATACAGTAAAGCTGTCATAATTTAGTATTGTTCAATTGGCTTCACTGCACTTTTGAAATTAGGGAGTGGGTCTGTGAATATTGCAGTTAACCAGTATAAACTGCATTCATTAATTCTGTTGTAAAAAACCTACTGTTATACTTCAATAAAAAATTCTGCTTTGTTTAGTAACCTGGTTAGCAATCTCAGTTGAGAAGCTAAGGATTAAAAGTGCTAGTAAAATGGAGAATCACCTGCACTTTCTAGCAGCTTTCATTGGGGATTCTCAAACACTGATGAATTAAGATATCACACACAAAAATAGATAGGTATGGCCAAGCTGGAAATATAAACCCAATTTCCAGACTCCCAATCCTGTGCTTTGACTAGTAGACCATTTCCTCTCTTCCTGGGTTCTCTTCAAATGTCAAGGTTGAAAAGGAATATCGGCCGGGCACCACGGGAAGTGACTACCACTCCCCATAGTGAACTTGAATGATAAGAATTTCAGAATAAGGTTCTCTTAGGAAAAGTTGTATAAAGCTATTCTCTTACCCTGGAGCTGTTTCAGGCAGGCATACTTTATGTACCCGTCCTAGTTGCCCAGGATAGAACCCTTGAATGTCCTTTCCTTGACGAACAACAGTACTAGTAAGTAACACACACATGCAAAATAAGTGGTGTTGCAGGCGGAAGAGCAGATAACACGAGACACAGAATTTCTTGACCCAAGAGTTACAACAATGAAAGCTACCAGCAGACATTCTGCCCCATGCATTTCATGAGGAATGAAAGCATAAACTAAATCAGTTTGCAAACTGCTTTATCCCATCTTGTAGCACAAAAGCTAGTATGTAGAGTAACTGCAGGACTTATGATATGGGAGTGGCTAGAAACATGGAAGCTGAATCAGGACATGGTTTGACTTGCGCTGCAGTGGGGACAAGGTAAATTTTTGAAAGGTGCCTAAGTTATTAACTATTCTGAGACAAGATGGGTAATCTTTTTGGTGAAAGAAGCCTTCAAGCTTACACAGAGCTCTTCAAGTTTGGAGTGTCACAGCTAAACAGAAGGTTGAACAGATTGTTAAGTGTAAGGAGTTAATTCAAGATGCAAAAGACCATTCAAAGTGATGTGGGCAATTAACACTTCTGCAGTTGTAGGACAAAGGAGGGTTGCAGATTGTGGTAATAAGCCATAAATCCAGTACCTTGGAGTCCATGATTTTTAGTGTTTGGCAAAGTTCTGAATTTGAGCCCCCTGTGCTCATCTTTTGTAGGTGTTGTGTAGGTTTCCTTTGAGGAGGAGTATCCGAGGGGTCAGATATAGAGTGATCACTTCATTCATCCAGAGGGGATGGTGTTTTTGTCTTGTCACTTTTCAGTGTGTGCATAGGTGCTAGAATGAGGGCTGCTGGAGGTACAGCAGCAGCACCCCCTGGCTTGAAGTGATTTCCATCATATACAAGGTTTACATGCTCTCAGCACCCCCACTATGCAAATTGTTCCAGCAGCCCTGCATGTGTTTCATTTGAGAGTGTAGCAGTTGTCTTGTTTCACCCACATACTTGTAACTGGAGCATCTAGTGCCCTAGATGAAATACACCATGTGTTGTGATAGGCATGCGTAGGACCCCTGTATCTTGAAAGGTGTGTTTCACTTAATCTGTTCCACTTTGTATTTAGCTGAGACATAGAGTACCTTTCTCAGACCTGTAAAAGAGCTCCATGAAGCTCAAAAGCTTGTCTTTCACCAACAGAAGTTGGTCCAATAAAAGGTATTACCTCACCTACCTTGTCTCACTAATATCCTAGGACCAACATGACTACACTAACACTGCAAATATCTTCTGCCAGAAAGTGTGTGGTTCCCCCCCCCAGCAGGATAGCTACCTTTTGTTAATTATCTCACTATAAAGTGCTAGTGAAGACAACAAACAGGTAGTTTTTAACTTTAATGTAGCTGGGTGAGGTCAACCCAATAGATGCTTTTGAAAAGGTTACCCTTAGTGGCTGGTAAGAATGGCTGGGGGAGGGGAGGGGAGGGAGAGGGAGGAAGAGCGGGGAGAGGAGTAGAATAGGCAAGGAGAAAGAAGAACTACATTTTGCATTAATCAATGCTTGGCAAGTTTTACCCAAGGTAAAGTAACATTTTTCTATATGCAGATCCTAACAGAGTGACTGGATTCCTCGGTCCCACCCTGTTAGCTGGTGTTGATTCCTTGTATGTTTAATTCCACGCTGGACATAAAGGAGGTGGGAATAGTCTGCTTGGCAGATGAATCTAAGATGGAGTAATTCTAAACAAGGACAGTTTTGATCATGTAGTGATTTAGGAACATAGTTGAAAGAATATAGTAGAATTTGTTAACTGTGAAGTCTTATATGAAACTTGCACAGATATTAATGGCTTAAAACTAAAAATCTACAGATACAGTATGTAACCTGCAAACAGACTCAATGCTTTTATTTGTAAAATGTGCATTAGGCAGGCTATTTTGACAAAGATCCTTTCCTAAACCACAAGAAGTTTTAAACAGAATATTTGTACCATTGTTAGGGTTGCCAACTGTCTAATTGCACAAACTCAAACACCCTTGCCCTGCCCCCTTCTCTGACCCTTCCATGAGGCCACACCCCTGCCTGCCCCTTCTCTGAAGCCACACCCCTGCTCACTCCATCCCCCTCTCTCCATTGCTCGCTCTCCCTCACCAGGCTGGGGCAGGGAGTTGGTGTGGGTGGGGGTGCAGGTTCTGAGAGGGAGCTGAAGGATGGGGCAGGGGTGTAGGAGGGGGTTTGGGCTCCAGCCGGGTGGCGCTTACCTCTGGCTGCTGCCAGAAGCGACTGGCACTCCCTCTGGCTCCTGGGTGGAGGAGTGGCCAGGCAGGTCTGTGTGCTGCAGACACTGCCCCTGCAGCTCCCATTGGTCGCAGTTCCTGGCTAATGGGAGCTGTGGAGTTGGTGCTTGGGGTGGGGGCAGTGCACAGAGACCCTGTGGCCATCCTACACTTAGGAGCCAGACATGCCAGCTACTTTTGGGAGCTGTGTGGAGCCAGGGCAAATAGGGAGCCTGCCTTAGCCCCGCTGCGCCCCCAACCAGATTTTTGGCCTATTAAAATCTCCCGGATTGATTTTAATAGCCATTGGGAGATTGAGGTAGATTCCGGGGACTCTGGGACAATCCAGGAGGGTTGGCCACCGACATCCTGATGTTTTTGCACATGTGACTTCTCTGTGTCCAGATACCTTACCCTGGAGGGAGGTAGGGTGTAGAATCTATAAATTGACGTAGTCTTATGGCTGTGCACGACATGGAAAAATCCTGGAAGAGATCATAAAAATATTAGATTCTTAATAAGGAGCTCTTGAAATATTTAAGACAATTTGCTTTCAGGGTCAATAATTTAATCTTTTTTAGGGCACAAAAATTGAAATTAAGATATTGGAAGAAAAGGAATAATTAGGCATTATCTGGAAATATCTGGAGGAAAAATAAGATACTGAAGAACAAAAGCCAAGGCTAGCAAGCAAAGGAATGGTTTTTAAAATGTTGGGCTTGTTTTAAAAGCACAAAAGATCTTCCCCGGTATCATTCTAGGATGCTTCCCTGGGCTACCCAGGTTGTGAGTCTCACTACCACCTGCCCTTAGCATGAGGAAGTCTTGTCTGTGCCTGCCAGGAGTCAGCTCCCCGACTCCACTAGGCACAGGCAACACACGCACTCTTTCAAGCTCTACTGTCCCTTTACAGATTAGCGATATAGTCCACCCCACCCCCACAACCCAGAGTCCTCTGGGCAGCCCCCCAAGTGCCCAGTCCCTTATTCCGTGGACACTCACAGAATTACCAGATCCTCTGCGCCCAAAGAAACAGTATGCTTCAGCTTACCAGCTACATCAAAGGAAGGACAGGCAGGGGAAAAAGGGAGGTGGTATTGCCTGGTATATCAGAGTTATGCACTTGCACTGAGGCTGAGCTGGAAATAGGAGACAGACTTGTTCAAAGTCCCTGGGTGGGGATAAAAAAAAAACAATGGTGATGTCATGGGTCTACTATAGACCACCTAAACTAGAAGAAGAGGTGAATGAGGCTTTTTTTAAACTACTAACAATCATGCAAAGCACAGGACTTGAAGGGGAAGAGGTGGAAGGAGACTACCCAGACATCTGTTGGGAAAATACAGCAGGGCACAGATTATTCAACTAGGTCTTGGAGTGCATTAGAGACTATTTTTTATTTCAAAAGGTGGAGAAAGCAACTAGGGCAGAGGCTGTTCTAGATTTGATTGAGAAACAGGGAGGAATTGCTTGAGAATTTAAAAGTGGAAGTCAGGTTGGGTGAAAGTGATCATGAAATGATGAGTTCATGATTCTAAGGGCTGGTAGGAGGGAAAACAGCAGAATAAAGAATGGATTCAAGAAGACAGAGTTGGTAGGTACGATATCATGGGAAGTAAGTCTAAAGAGAAAAACAGTTTGAAAGAGTTAGCAGTTTTTCAGAGACATTAAGGGCACAAGAGCAGAACTATCTCCTGGTGTAGGAAAGATTGGAAGTATAGCAAGGGACCACTCTAGCCTAACCAAGAGATCTTCAATGATCTGAAGCTCAAGAAAAAGCTCTACAAAAAGTGATAGGTCAAATTACAAAAGGATGAATATAGAATATAATGGCCGTACTAGGTCAGACCAATGGTCCATCTAGCCCAGTATCCTGCCTTCCGACAGTGACCAATGCCAGGTGCTTCAGAGGGAATGAACAGGCAATCAAGTGATCCATCCCCTATCATCCACTCCCAGCTTCTGTCAGAGGCCTTATAATGCCCAGAGCATAGGGTTGCATCCCTGACCATCTAGGCTAATGGCCATTGATGGATCTATCCTCCATGAACCTAGCCAGTTCTTTTGTGAACCTCATTATAGTTTAGGCCTTCACAACATCCCCTGGCAACAGATTCAGCTGTGTTGTGTGAAGAAGTACTTCCTTTTGTTTTTAAGTCTGTTGCCTATTAATTTCATTGGGTGACTCCTAGTTCTTGCGTTATGTAAAGGAGTACATTTCTTCTCTAAAATTGTGACTGGTATGGAGAAAGTTGTCTATCATATTCCCCAGTCTGCTTTTCACGCTGAAAAGTCCCAGTCTTTTTAATCTCTCCTCATACAGAAGCTGTTCCATGCCCTCAGTCACTGTTGTTGCCCTTCTCTGTACTTTTCCAATTCGAATATTTTTTTTGATATGGGTTGACCAGAATTGTATACAGTATTCAAGATGTGGGTGTACCATGGATTTATATAGTGGTATGATATTTTCTGTCTTATTATTATCTATCCCTTTCCTAATAGGGCCTAACATTGTTAGCTTTTGACTGCTACTGCACATTGAGTGGATGTTTTCAGAGAACTGTCCATAATAACTCAAAGATCTCTTTCTGAAGTGGTAGCAGCTCAATTAGATCCCATCATTTTGTATGTATAGTTGGGGTTATGTTTTCCAATAGGCATTATTTTGCACATAAAAAGTTAACATAATCAGGTAGGGACAAGTTTAAAGGAAGGCCAAGGCACAAAATGAGATTAAACTAGCTACAGTCAAAGGGTAACAAGAAAACATTCTACAAATACATTAGAAGCAAAAGGAAGACCAAGGACAGGA
Organism: Lepidochelys kempii; assembly: GCF_965140285.1. Lineage (NCBI taxonomy): Eukaryota > Metazoa > Chordata > Testudines > Cheloniidae > Lepidochelys > Lepidochelys kempii. The sequence continues at coordinate 141,643,471 of NC_136382.1, read as the reverse complement.
TAGGCCTGTTACTCAATAAGTGGGAAAAGACAATAAACAGAAAATGTGGAAGTGGCAGAAGTGCTGAATACCTTTGTTTTCACCAAAAAGATTGTTAGTGATCACATGTCTAACATAGTTAACACCAGTGAAAATGAAGTAGGATCTGAGTCTAAAATAGGGAAAGAACAAGTTAAAAATTACTTAGACAAGTAAGAGGTCTTCAAATAGTCAGGGCCTGATGAAATACATCCTAGAGTACTCAAGGAGCTAACAGAGATTATGAGCCATTAGCAATCGTTTTCAAAACCTTATGGAAGGCCAGAGAGATTCCAGAGGACTGGAAGACAGCAAATATAGTGCCAGTCTATAAAGAGGGAAATAAGGACAACCTGGGGAATTAGACCAGTCAGCTTAACTTCAGTACCTGAAAAGATAATGGAGCAAATCTAGCAATTTGCAAACACCTAGAAGATAAGGTGATAAGTAACAGTCAACATGTGTTTGTCAAGAACAAATCATGTCAAACCAACTTAATAACTTTGACAGGGTAATAAGCCTTATGGATAGGGGGCAAGTGGTAGGTGTGATCTATCTTGACTTTAGTAAGGCTTTTGATATTGTCTCATGACCTTAAGCAAGAGAAATATAGCCTAGATGCATAAGGGGGGGAGGGGGGGGCGCATAACTGGTTGAAAGAACATTCCCAGAGAGTAATCCACGGTTCACAGTCAAGATGGAAGGGCGTATCAAGTGGGGTTCCACACTGATCTGTCCTGGATCTGGTTCTGTTCAATATCTAAACCATTTATGAAAATAATGGCATAGAGTACACTTAAAGTTTGTGGACAGTACTAAGCTAGGAGGGTGTTGCAAGTGCTTTAGAGGACAGGATTAAAATTAAAAATAATTGACAAACTGGAGAAATGGGCTGAAGTAAATAGGATGAAATTTGATAACCAAAAATGCAAGATACTTCACTTAGGAAGAAACAATCACTTGGACATGCAAAATGAGAAATGACTGCCTAGGATGGATTACTGTGGAAAGGAATGTGAGCGTTCTAGTGGATCACAAGCTAAATGGCTCAATGTAACATTGTTGGGGAAGCAAGTGCAAACATCATTCTGGGATGTATTAGCAGGAGTGTTGCAAGATAGACAAGTAATTCTTCTGCTCTATTCTGCACTGATATGGTCTCAACCGGAATATTGTGTCCCGTTCTGGATGCCTCATTTCAGGAAAGATGTGGACAATTGGAGAAAGTCCAGAGAAGAGCAACAGAAATGATTTTAAAGGCCTTGAAAACATGACCTATGAGGAAAGATTGAAAAAATTGGGTTTGTTTAGTCCAGAGAAAACACTGGGGTGAAGACATAAGCTGTCAAATACATAAAGGTGTTGTTATAAGAAGGAAGGAGAAAAATTTCTCATTAATCTCTGAGGATAGGACAAGCAGCAATGGGTTTAAATTGAACCAAGCGCGGTTTAGGTTGGGCATTAGGAAATACTTCCTAATGGTCAGGGTAGTTAAGCACTGGAACTAACTGCCTAAGGAGGTTGTGGAATCTGTTACTGGAGGTTTTCCAAGAACAGGTTAAACAAACTTCTGATAGGAATAGTCTAGTTATTACTTAGTCCTGCCTTAAGTGCAGGGGACTGAACTAGATGACCTATTGAGGTCCCTTTCAGGCCTATACTTCTACGATCTCTGATGGGTGCTAGCCTACAAAAAGCTAGAAAGGAGACTTGGGGTAAAAGAAACCATCTTGAACAAAGAATCTTTCTAGATTAAATTTTAGATGGATGTTTTCACTTTCATTTGCTTGAAACCATCTCTACCTTTCTCTTTTACTTGATATCACTTAATACTGTGGTTCTCAAAATTTGTTTGATTGCACTCCCCTACCCCCCCCCCCCCCGCCGCCCCTTCTGGGTCTGTAGTGGTTTACACCCATGCCCCTCAGGGTGCCCAGTCAGCAGCTGCTGCTCTTCAACTGCCCAGCTTTGAATGTGTGCAGCAAGGTTTTCCCCCCTAAAAGCTTCTCACACATCCCCAGAATACATTCTGCATGCCCCCAAGTTTGAGAATCTCTGACTTAATACATGCTCTTTTGTTAATAAACTGTTTTTATTTTTACTATAATCCAATTCAGTGCTGTGTGAAGGGAAGGGTGTATTTACCTCAGTTAAATTAACAAGCTGTGATATACTGACTTTAACAGAGCAGCAAACTTAATACCTTCTATACATGCACAGTGGTAGGGGCTGGGCACTTCAGAGAAACATTGGAGGAGCTTGGGGGCTGGAGTTCATTGATTACCACCTGCTAGGCAAGGCTTGGTCTGGGAGAGCCTTGAGGAGTTTGCTGGTGAGGAAGAGATTGGCATGGCAGGGAGCTCTCAAACTAATCACCAGCAAAATCTATGCTTGCTGAGGTAGAGAGGTAAAATAGCTCTGGGTAACCCCAGCAGCATGTTACAGCCTTCCATGGCACTCTTGTGAACTAATATTTAAATACCAGACCCAGGGGATCCCTGTAACCCAGATGCACCCCTGGGGCCCTCTGAGATGGCATCAAGAGGTCCTTGGGTCATGCTATTGCAGATCTTAGAATACATACAGGTCTTAGAACAGAAATGAATAAAGGAAACTGAGGCAATAATTTAAATATTGTAGCACTGTATTGCGACTCTGAAAGCAGAATTTCATTGTCAGATTCATTTATTAATCAGACCAATCTGCAATTATGGCAAACGTGCCATAATTAAGCAGTAATTTACTCTGTCAGCTAAGGAATGAAATGTGGCTGATTTATACAAACATTGACTCACCAGTATTTGGAAAAGATGGGACAGGTTCTGTATTTTGTTGCCTTTCAATAGCACCAGTGAATTATGCTATGTGGTCTTGCCATGGCATCTAATTCACTAGAGGGTGTTTTAACCCTGCCGTTTGAGTTAGATGTTAAAACATCTGCCCCGGAAACTAGCTTAATCCCAGATTCTTACTCTGGCTACTAGCATGACCTAGCTTTTTAAAAATTATGTTGGTAATACCGCATCCTCCTCATTTTAATTATGTTAAGGAATTTTACTTGCTGCTATCCAGCTTAGTGTACAAAAGACTTTTCAAGCCTTAGTTAATTTTAGTCAGTCTTGGAAAATGTAGCTATACAACATATAAATGTGACAACTCCAACACGCACACACAATATGAGCTGTTGAGATTCACTGTTATATTTACCAACATTTCCATATCCCTGACAGCCAATTCTGCATAACTGTTGTCTTCATTGTCAGCAGCACCAATGTTGCTTTCATCTCCTTTCCCTCCCTCACCCCCACTCTCTCCATTTGCAATTATTGTGTGTTTAGCCTTAAGAGTGCTTTCTCCTAAAGCTGCTAGCACATAAATTGTCTTGGTGCTAGAGAGTTAGGTGCTGTTCAGGAGAGAGGGAAGTTTATTTCATCTTAATGACTGGGAGTATTTTAGACTTGGCACTGACAGTTTATCTAGGGGCAGCAATAGTTACTTGTACCTAGAAATCTTCATTCCTGCCATCAAGTTGTTAAAAATTCTGTTCTGTGCACATGTTAAGGGCCCTATTTTCAAAATGTGTGCACAGATGCTTGCAAACACATTGTTTAAGCCTGATCACTTGCGTGCACAGTGGATGAGTTTTATGTGGGCTGTTTGCATGTGTACAAATGGACAGGTTCAGTAATCTTTGACAAATTGGCCATAGAATCCCTCCTTGTGCTGAGCTAGGAATGCAGGAGTGGCATCACAGGGGTGAAACATTTATACTACAGTAGTGCCATATGGGGCCCCGCTGGGCTAGGTGCTGCACAAACATACAAAGACCCAAGCCCTGACCCAAAGAGTTTGCAGAGTCTGTAGAGGAGACATTGAAAGGGAGCAAGAAAGGAAACATTATTCCCCTCCTACAGATTGGGAATCAAGGCACAGATGAAGTGAGTTGCCCAAGAGTCTCACAAACTATGTAGCAGACTAATAAAATTAATCCAGATCTTCTGAGTCCCAAACCAATGACTTAACCATCTGATCATCCAACCTCTAATCTAGATCCTCAACCTAAATGATCAACTATTTCTCAGACTACTCCATAAATATTCCTACACACTTTGTTCTTGAAACTAAATTATCTAACTGATTAACAATGAAGGAGTTATTTTTCAAGCAATTAAATTCATTCTGATTCCCAGGATCAATAAAAACTCAAGGAGTTTTTCTTTACTAAAGAGTTTTTCTGGTTCACAAGGGTTATGTATAAATACAGTCTAATAAGGTCTTACCTTCACCACCACACTTACTTGCAAGTCAAGTCTATAGCTTTAGATGGATTACTGAAAGAAATTTAGCAAATAGGAGGCTGGAAGTCAAAACAAGGAACATCTGAGTAAAGTTCCTTCCCCCTGCAGGGAAGGATACAGAAAAACTGCAAGCTTTCCTTCTGTTCATGAGAACAAGCTGCTTACATCACCGCATGGTGCTTTGTGACATTCCACTCCAGTGGTGTGTCATAAATGAAACCCAATCCTGAGTGGTTTGATACAGTCCCAGCAATTTTATTCTTAAAAAGACAAATCAGTATGTACATCCATGATCCAGTTTACTAATGCTGAAATATTTAATATTAAAAAACAGTGGGAATGATTGAGTGGGAGGGGAATCTGACTTAACAGTCAGTTGGAAACTAGAAATGAGCCCACACTAAAACCATGAGCCCACACTGGTGAACTTTGGTGGGTACTAAGTTAGAATTTGAACCTTGAGGCTCCCCCCACCCCCTTCTGTATAATAGTTGCTCCTAAACCTTGAGTTGCATAAGTTGTGACTGCTGAATCTGGCCTCCCAAGAGCTTCTCCTGACCAGGGGAAACTTGGAGAAATTCAAGGAAGAAGATTCTGCACAGAGGAAGAGACTGGAATAACAGCAAGCAGTTCAGGGATTAGTCCAAAAGTCTTTCTGGGGATGGGAGCTTGAATGTTTGAAGGCCCTGAAGTTGAGTGCTGCTGGCTCAAATCTTAATCCACTCCTGAGTGGTGGTAGAGCTCTGATTTGTCTGGAATTGACAACTGGAAACAAAATTTGAGCCTGGAATTTCTAGTATTCATTATCACATCAGCTACAGTCCATGTGTCACAGATCTCGTAAAATTTCCCCTCCTGGACACACAGACTGCTGTGAGAGGATCCCAACTCTGAATCCCTGTGTGCTTTAAGTCTCTAGAGTCTGCGCAGAGTCCATGCATTGCCCCTGGCTGGGGTTTCTAGGCACACTCATCTGGTGCAAATTCTGTCTACCATCCCCTGTTGAAAGCTGGGATCCCACAGTTCAACTGCCTAGCCCCTGACCTCTTGGATACCCTTGTAGCTTATGCACACCCCTTCCCAGAACTTCACCCTTGTAGTGCTCTGGATTGGCAGGTTAACTGTTCAGGGGCACATGATGTGTTTGTGTTAAGTGCTACACCTATCTTTGCACAGGATTTTCAAACCTCTTTAGAGGTTAGCACCAGTGAGTGCAGATAGTTTAGAAAAAACACCTCCTGAACACACTGCTCATCACTCTAGCTCACCCCCTCCCTCGAGAATCCTTGGGGGACCATATGAGTTCAGGTAGGTAGGACTCCTGCTGTCTCATCAGAATCCTGCAGCAACTTCTCTCAGCTTGAACTGTGAAAGTAGCTGAAGACCCTGAGTAGTGCCACTTCAGTCCCCCCCCCCCCCTTTTTTTTTTTTTTTTAATATATATAAACTTTCTAGTCCCCTCTTTCAGGTGACGCCCAGATCAGCCACCTCTGGTGATCGCAGACACCTGCCAAGTGACTTCATTGCAAGCCTGGCCTGCAGGCATCCTCTTCTCTTCAAACCAGTTCTCCTGGGTAGGAGCCAACCTGTTGTCTAGGATGTTTGTATTTGAATAAAAGGATCTCCTTGAGATAACAGCCCTTCCGGTCAGCCCTGTGCCACTACCCTTTGGAATTTCAGTCCAACATGGAGGTAAAAGGACAGAGCAAAAGGCTGCACACTCAAAAATAAATCTGCAGCTTGGTAAAGATACATACAGAGTCCATAATGTCTCCCAGAATTCATAAGTTGTACAGACAGATTTCCCAAATGGTCACACCATAAGCTGGGGCAGAGGGAGAATATATCTTGCTTTACCCACGAATCATATGTAAAAAATGTTGAGTTAGCCTCTTGGATAAGAAATTGTGAAAGAAACAGTAATTTACTCCCTGGCTCTAGAAATTCATGATTAGTCTATAGGTTCCTCTTAGCTTTTAAATCCAGGGCTAGTTACACTGCTGTGTTTTTGCAATATAGGTGCACCTTGGACATATTTGTTCAGTCAGCAGTATCACACAAATTAATGAGGCCTAGACAACTAGATGCAAGAATGGTTCTATCCTGAGAAGTGACTAAAAATTACCCATTTCCATTTAAAAATCTGCTGAATGGCAGGTACAAAGGTGGGTTTTTGTTTTTTTTTTGGTAACTGTCAACCTTATAAAGTCATTCTAGACCCCGATAGAATAAACCCACCTTGCCTATCTCACCCATCACCACCACTAAAGATTCTGCAGGTTAAATTAAGCCCTTGACTACATCTTTGTAATCCCATTGTCTTCAAAATATTTCTTCAGTGACACCTGTGCAAACTCAACCTTCAGTGTGATTGGACAGGTGTCCTTGGCGGAGTAATCTAAAGAACATTGTGTTATATAAGGATCACTAAAGCCATAGTTTGGCCTTTGATATTATTGACGTGTAAAACAAAAAGAATGCAGCTTAACTGTCAGAGCCTAGAACTGGCAGAGCCTAGAACTGGCATATAGGGGAAAAAATCCATAATTTTAATTTACCAACAGTGCACAGTTGATATGGAACAAGGTAGACAGAGGGAATATAGAAACCTGCATCACCACTTTTACAGTCACTGTTCAGGGTAAAATGCAACAGTCTCATTTGGGCAAATTTTCTGTTACTGGTAATGACTAAGGCTAAGACTATATCATGGAGGTCATGGAAACCATGTAGTAGATGGTAGTTCAATTACTACCAAAACTGCTGGCAGGGGCACCCCCCACAGCTCCCCAGCTGCTGCTGCTGGCAGGGCTCTGACCCCCTGCAGCTCCCCAACCCTGCAGGGTGGCAGGGGACCCCTCCCAGCTACTGGGCAATGGGGTCCCTGCAGCTCCCAGTCACTGGGGGGAAGGGCAGGACGCTGGACCCTCCTCCCTCCCCTTTTTGTCAGGGATGTTTTTCGCAGAAGTCAGGGACAGATCATGGCTTCTGTGATTTTTTGTTTCTTGCCTGTGCCCTGTCCCTGACTTTTACAAAAAATAGTCAAGGCTATGATTTTGTGATGGATAAGAGAGAGAGGGTCTATTCTTTATGTACCACAAATTGGATTTCATTCTTATCAGCCTTTGTTAGAATAGGAAACAAACTGAAATTTATTTCTTTCCTTCTTCTATCTGTAAGCGGAGGAATAGTCCCGCTATTGTGGGGAACTTTCCTGGCTTCTGCACTACCCCAGTGAAGTGGGCTAGCCAAAGGATCCGAGTCCTCGCTCCCACTTCCTTACCCAGTGGCCTCCCTGCCCTTGAGGGTTCCCCTCCACTCTCCTGTCTGGCAGAGTCCTTATAACCCCAACAAGGCTGGGCCCAGGATTCCTGGGGGGCTTGACCCCCAGCCCTGCTGTGGTCACCTAGGACTGGGGCTAGGGTGTCCCCACTCCGGGGTACTCTCTCTGCACTGGGCACTTCTCTGACCTACTGACCATTACATACAATTTAAAGCAAATACAAGTTATTTAATCAACAATTTTAAAAAGAAGGAAAAATGGGAAAGGTTAAAGGAAACCCATCAACCCACTCTGTGGCAGGGAACATCACAAACATGTCAGGGCAGTTCAATCTGTTCCTTGTAAGTCCCAGGCCCTCTTCTCAGGCCCTGACTGTGCTGTAGGTTGGATACTTGCTCTGGTGGTGGCCACACGCTCTCAGGCTTTAAGTGGTAGGACCCTTCTTTCCAGTGTCGCCCCCCCCCACCCTGTTGGGGTTACAATCCAAGCCTAGCCTGCAGAGCCTCTTGGCTGAGGTGTCTCCCTGTGCTTGGCCCGCTGCCAAGGGTCCCCCTCGCTCTTCCCAGCTGTTCACCGCACCCAGCTCTGGACTGCTCCAGCCCCAGCTCCACCACTCTGTCTCAACACTGCTGCTGGTCTGCCTCCAGCTTCCTGGGCTGCTTCTTTGGCCCCTCTGCCTCTGGTTGCTACAGCTCTGCTCCCAGGACAGGTCTGCTCTGCAGGCTGCTTCTGTGACTGCTCCCAGCACTGACCTGCTTCGTGGGCTGCTTTTCTGGCCCCTCTGGCTCTGGTTGCTGCAGCTCTGCTCCCAGGGCAAGTCTGCTCTCTCTGGGCTGTGCCTCTGGCTTTGGGGCTGCAGCTCCACTCCCATGTCAGGGGCTGCTCTCTCTGGATCTGGCGCAGCTCTACTCCCCTGCTCAGCTTGCATCCCCGCTTTCTCTTTAGCTCAGCCCCACTCTGACCCAGGCAATTCCAGCTCACATGGAGGACGGGACCTCCCTGGCCTCCTGACTGATTAGCCCGCCCGCCCTGTCATTCAGGCTGACCTAGAGCATTGGCCTCTCCCCATTGTTCCTGGGGACTATCAGTCTCAGGGTCCGGATTTCCCATAGACCCTTCCGCTTTTAGTACTGGGAGCTAGCCAACCAAAACACCCCACTGAATGTTAGTAAGGGGGCAACAGTCCCCTTGCATATCACATCCTTTCCTCAGAAATCTTTCAAGTATTATTTTAGAGATGAGCCCAAAACAAAACTCTGATCCAAACACCCTGAAGCATGTATATTATACGTTATACCTGCCCATGGCCACAGACTTCAGGATGCCTAGCAAAATATAACCGCTTAGTACTTAGACATCTGGAGAAAGAGGCAGAGGGGGAAGTGAAATAGCCAACATGGGGGAGGGGAAGTGTAGTAGGGACAGGGCTAGAATTAGAAGGCAGGATTTTCTGACTCCCAGCACAACACTCTGCTCACTCTACCAGAGCACCTAAGTGAAAAAATGGCATTGTTCACTAAATTCCTGACCAGATCAGGTCTGGTCAGGACAAAAGACAGAACACAGTATTCACTTTGCTGGATTCAGTGGAGAAAACTCCTACAAGTTGATTATTCTTTGGGGCATGGGGGAAGGATGCATAGGTCTGTATACACCTACCTGTTGGTTTATTGTGTGAAGAACATAAATTGTTGATGCTGGTTTCAAGCTTGATTGTAATCGCACAGGACAGTGTTCTTTTCCTGCAATTTCCATTTGACTCTAGGTCTGTGCCATAGAATCTGTGTGACTCAGCATTTGCTAGAGGAGACCAGGACAAGGATCTGAGTTGTACTCAGGCTGAAGTTGCCGGTGGAAACCTAACAATTCTTATTTACTATATTGACAAAATCCTATAATTGCAATTAAGGGGAATATGTAATTAACGGTCTTAATTACAGCAGCTGCCACTTCATCTGAATGCAGTAATTTGCAAAGAAAATGGGTGAGATACTTTAAATTAGTGTGTGTAAACAGTGGGGAAAAAAAATCACAAGTACTGTGTAAAATAAATTACTCTTGATGGACAGCTCCATAATAAAAGCTGCAATACTGTCAGGGGAGGAAGAATGTCAGATCTGTACCTTAACCATAAGCCCAGTCAGGAAACCTGGGGTCTACTCCCAATTTCTTGTGTAATTATCACCCATGGGAGATAGGTGCTTTTGAAAATCTATGTAGGTAGAAAAATATCTTTACAAATCTGGCCTTCAACTGCTCTGCCTCAGTTTCTCCATCTGTAAAATGGAGTCAGTGTCAGTGCTACTTGCCAATATCACAAGATACTAAATGTTTGCAAAGTGTTTTGATAGCCTTGAATGTAAGCCACTAAGAAAGTGTGAAGTCTGATTTGTTACAAGATATGTCAAACAAAATTAATTTTATTTCTGATGGTGCACTTCAGTAAATTTGTCATTAGCTGCCAGGTTGACTTCCTCAAAAGTGACACCCAGTTTTCTTCAGAAAGTTTCAGCATAATTTTTTTAAATACACACAAATTCTGCAAGTCCCTTGTGATGGGGTGCTCTACTTACCACAGGATGGTGCCTCCCACTAGCTGTTCTGGGGATTAGCATTGCCTGGCCAATGTCCCTTTCAACAGGGATACTCCATCTTTCATGATGCCTCCTCTTCATGACTCCACCCTCTGACCAGGTCACTACATGGTTTCCCCTTCCAGAAAGACCAAAGTCCTTTCACACCAACAGGTTCAGGCAGTCTTCTCCAGCACTGCCCTGACAGTGCCACTCCCCCAGTGACCCAGTAAAGGAACCATTACTCAGGGTTGTAATCCAGGGACCCTATCCATGGCAACTGTGGCCTGCTTTTCCTCAGACCCTGTTTCTCCTTCCCTGGTCTCCTTCCTACAGCTTCTGATTCCCCTCTTCCCTCCCCCCAGCAATCTGGGTGTACTAGCTCAAACTCCCTCCTCCCAGGGAGGAACTACAGATGACTATAGCCTCAAACATACCTGCCTTCTCCCAGAGAGAAGCTGTAAATTACTTCCCTGCAGCCCCTTTCTGTTGCCAGCTTCCTGACTATATAAACCATGCCCAGCTCCCTTCTAGGGGGACTTCATCAGCAAATTAGGCCAATTAACCTATAGGCCACACCTGGAGGAGGGCCAGGGCACGTAAAGCCTAATTTACCCCTTCAGGCTTTGTGTGGGATGAATACCCCATCATATTCCCCAATAACTGAATTTTTTTAAAAATTCAAACATTCTGTTACCTGTTTTACCCACTTCAAGTGCTTTACTACATCCAGCCTTGGAGGGGACTGGCTGAGATTCTAAACTACATTTTCAAATATTCCACACAATTTCCCACTGCACCCTCTCCAGAGTTGTGACAGTAAAAATCCCCAGCAACTCCCTGCAAGTTCAGGGTAAAGTAGATTTTCTCCCAAATGATTCACAGAAAAGATTTTGCTCTTCATAGATGCTGGATTTTATAAAATTGCCTAAATAGGCACAAACAGTGCCAATTTCCTCTTTTTTCCTGTACAGTTCAGATGCTCATTCGCTCATTGCCCACCTTCAGGATGAAATGACTTTATTCTGTTTTAGGAATGAGGCAGGTCACAATGGTATTTCAGTCTCTTTTTGAGAAGAAAAACGATCCCTAGTTCCTTAAAAGAACAGTGAGCCTACCTGGTGGTTAGAGTAGGGGTAGTGAATAGATGGACCGCGAACCGAATCTGGCCCACCAGTTGCTTTTGAACAGACCCTAAAAATCATTGTTATTTTTAAAAATTTCCCCTGGAGTCTGGACCTTGACAAAAAATAATGGACTGTCCCTGGGTTAGAGTATGGAAAGGATAGTCAGGCTTACTGTGTTCTATTCTCAGCTCTGCCAGTGAGCTGAGTTATGGTTTCAAGACAAGTCACTTGACCTCTGTAGCTCAGTTTATCCATTTGTAAACTGGTCTTAACAGTACTGAACTTGGAAGGGTGCTGGCCAGCTGAATTTAGTAACATCTGTAAAATGGTTTCACCTCCTTGAATGAAGGAGGTCATACGAGGGCTATGTGTTAGTTACTAACAAACAGCAGAAAATAAAGTGTTTGGTGATAAACTGCACCTCAAGGGTGGAATTAGGAGCAGAAATTAGGTGAACTATTCAAAAAAAAGAAACAGGCAATTTTTTTTTAAAACCCGAGTGCTTAAAAAGCAGACTGATTTTCAAAGGTGTTGAGCATCTTCAGCTCCCATTGATGGGGTAAATATGAGTTTAAGAGTCTGACTCTAGGCAACCAGATTTGAAAATACTGGCCAAAGATTCCATTGTTATGTAAATGTCCTTAGTAATTAAAATGAGAAATACAGAAAATATCATGAAAAAGAAAAAAGTTTTGCTTCAAAAATTCCATTAGATATGATTTTAGCATCTTATTAAAAATACTATAGATTGCATTGTATGCCATGAGCAAATCAATATAGTGAGATCTTTCAGCAACTTTACGGGTAATATTTTTCCCTACCTAGAAAAAAAGTTACTGTTTACTTACCTGGTTATAAAACTGCTTAAAGTCATTCCATAGATAAACAAAATTATGTTTAAATTATTCTGTTCATTTAATATCCCAAGTATCTGTTAGGCAACTTAAAGTTCTTTTGACATGAGAGTTTTAGAACAGCTAATATTTGGCATCAGAGTTCATTAGCAGTTTCACTTATTGTGTGATAATGTTGTCATTCCATAAAATAATATTTTGTCCTTTGTCTATAAATTTATCCTTTGGAATTCTGTGTTAATCTTTGTTTTCATGAAAATAATGGACTAAAAGTCACTGGATTAGAGGAATGCAGGCGCTGTTCATGTTTCTCTACATGTTTTTTCCAAATGTACCTCAATTCTGACACACAACGTTCCTACTATCCCAATCCCAAGCCTCTCCTGACTGAGCAGAGACTGCCAATTGTGTCACTCTATTATGTGAACAAAGGACCATTAGGAACTAGAATGAGATCACCAAATTCATTTGACCTATTCAGAATTTGAGCCTAGGTCTTCTAAGGTGAAAGTAAGTGCATTAACCCATTGTGGCGCCTACTCCAGTTTCTATCAATTGTTCTGGGCACCATTAAAGTTCATATTGTATTATAGGCCCTTTTTAAAAATTGTCTGGGCAAAGAGCACTCTGAAACAGAGAGCAAAGTCTAATTTTCAAATAAAACATTTGCTCGTAAAATTTGCAATTGAAGGAATATTTCTATCATTGGTCAAAGTGTCTAATATTTTGATTGTGCCCATCACTGTAGTGTCTGTTGGAAAACACAGACACACTGAATCTCTTATTTTGTTAACTGCATTAATGAGCTTTATCTTCTTTCCTGGAAGATAATGAAGTCAGTTTAAAGTGAACTGCAGCCTTGACTGAATTGTATGGTTTGCTTTCATTAATCTGCTCCTACAGAATGCTAGTCACCCAGGACAGAATGCTTCCTGAGGCAGACCTGTTTTATAATAGTTGGGAAGTGATAGTAATTTATCTGCACGTAAAGCCAGATTCTGCCCTCATACTATTGTAAAACCAGAAACAAGCCAGAGGAGACATGAAGCAGTTGTATAATGGATAATGCAATCTGGATATGTGTTTGTTTCTCATCAAAATTCAAAGACAAGAGGATGGGCAGCCAAGGGGCATGACAGTGGATTATACTAAACTGTACACTGGAGATTAGGGTTCAGCAGAATTGTCAGCAGTAGGAGGATGTATTTTTCATATGGTACACTCCAACATCAGAGGGAAGGAGAGAAGTTAGACATGCACTCAGTGATGCAACTCAATAGGTGATAACAGAGCCATAGATTGTATTTGTGAGTGGGGCCACACATACAGTCCTCCTTATAGCTATAAATAGGATAACATTAGGACCCCTACCCCTAGAAATCAGGTAGGAGTCCATCTGATTAGAGCTATGTGAAAAACAAACAGCTGGATTCAACATAAAAACAAGCTGATCTGTGATTTGTCTAATAAGATGCTGTTCCCCCTTTGGTGACAGACACAACCATGAGTATGATTTTACAGTGAACAGAAGCGTGCTCAGTGATTCACAGTATCCTGATCTTGCTTTATATTAAATATCTGCACAAGGGTGGCTGGGGGAAGTGAACTGAGCCTGTCAAATGAAACCTCTCAAGGCTGACAAGTCAGAATTAAGCACCCATAAATCTTACTGTGCTTTTTGCTCATGTCACTGTGGGAGTAAATTTCTATGAGCCTTCTAATAGAAGGACTGCAACAGTATTTCAATGCTTTGAAACACAGGGTGAAATTCACCTCTGTGCAGAGGGGCCAATACAAGGCCTCCGCATTATAAGCTTCAACAGGACTTAAGTGATGCATGGGCCTTATACTGGTCCCCTGCACAGAAAACACTAGAGATCAGAAGTCATAATCACTGACTGAGGTAACACAGGAGGAACTCAATCTGTTCAATTACTACCTAAACAGCAACACACATTTGAAATACTACACAGCCATTTTTTAACACAGGCAAAACACCTCTGTTCATCCTTAATACAAGCGTCACTGATTCAGCACTGGAGATGGGGGCCCAAACTGCAAAATTCAGATTTGGGACTAAACTTTAGGCAGAACCAAGCCCCTATTAGGTAATGAAAAGTGTGGATTCTCGTCTGAACTTCTAAATGATTGGGGGCGGGGGGAGGATTTTGATCCTTCTCTACCCAGCATCAAAGGAATAGTTGAAACACTGTATAGAACCACCCCTCAGAGGTGAAACAATTCAGTGTCCCCAATTATACAATTCAAAAGCATTGCATAAAATGCCAACAACATTCCTGTCTCTCACACTGCTGGATTTCACCCAAGAAAGCTAAGGAATGAGCACTACTTAGCTTAGAAGAAGGGCACCATCCAGCAGCCACACCTAACTGAGAACCAGATCCAAAGAGGTACTCTGAAAAGAATAAAGTTCAGATAAAGTCTACAACTGGCTGATTCCTCAGGCAAGTGGAAGGTCTGGAAAAAAAAATGCCCCAGGTGGTTGTCTTTGCCTTCTCCTCCATTGACCTAGCAGGGCAGGCTCTCAATTTCCCATCTTTTTCTTTGATGGTGGAGGCTGCTGCTAGGTTTGTAATCCCTGTGCTGTTTTTGTGCATTCAGGTCTGGGTAATCACCTGATCTAGCCACCTCTCCTACTGAGCGTGTTGGCATGCCTGTCTCAATTTCCCAAGATGGCCTCACACTCTTCCCCCAATGATGGGAGCCAAGTCTTCAGTTACTAATATGCCAAGAAGCTGTTGGCCCACTTCACCACCTCTGTTTCTGCCATCTGTTCTCCAATAACGAGAAAATATTTGACCAAGTAAGGAGAATGGGTTACTACACGTTATTCCATCTCTCTGCCTTACCTGCCTGCTCCGTTCTCATAAAGAGCTGACATACTAAAATGGACAGCAAACAGAAGATGGATATTTCAGAGAAGAAGAATCTTATCAGTTTCAGCATCCATTCTTCTCACAATATGAAGCCAGATGAGAGACAGGGGTATATGCATTTGATGTTGGCCTACAACTGTCACAGGCGTACAGGGCTTTGGAGCAGTGGAGCTGCAGGTTTTTGCCTGGAGCTGGAGTGGAGCCAGAGCACAGCTCCAAAGCCCTGCATGCATAGGCATATTTATGAGTGCATCAAACCCAGGACAGGACTGTAGAAGCCCTGTGATTTGAACAGTTGCAGCAGTGGTTTTCAAGAGTTACTAAATTTTCTCTTTATCAGAGGAACATTAAAGGACTGTAAAATTATGTTACTTCGGACAGAGCGGATTTAACACCTCATCAGCAGAATGTTTTTACCTCTTGTTCTCCAGCAGTAACAGCATCCAAAAGAATCTTTTAAAAAATAACTAGAGCAGAAATGTTTATGATCTGAAATAGGTCAAAACGTGACTTGACACCTCATCTGTTTAACTGTGTCCCCCACAATTGCTTCTCTGCCTCAGTATTGATTATCTGACAGTTTAAAAATGCCCCTGAAACCTTTTGTGTCCTTCCAGAATTGTATTAAGGAACTAGTGCTGAAGTGGCCCTGTGCCTTTTTAGCTTGGAGATCCAATTCTTGTCTCTTGTTTCTGTAATCCAGAGAGGGCAATCCTGGAGCACAGATAGTCTGTGATTTACATCATGAGTCTTGGGATTAGGAAGATTTCCTGATGGAGACTACACACAGGCATTTTATTGGACGGTTTCAAATGAGGTGTAAAGTTAAGGTCATGACCACCTGTGGCCTTTAAAGATACCATGGCACTTCTTGCAGGAGGATGTAAGCCCCAGTGTCCTGGCCAAATTCGAATTTGGCTAATTACATTTTGCCTTCTTAAATTCCTCTTGCTGATGAAAACGCGAAAGGCCTTATTTTTCCTCCTGTCCTGGGCTCTCGTGTAGTGTTGTGCACTCTAAAACTGCTACCACGTTCTACCCTAGAGCTGGATGCAATTCAGCTCTGAATTCAGAGATCTGTGTGTGGTTTTATTTTGTAAAGTGTTGGTGGCTGGGAGTTCTCCTTGAAGAGGAAATTCATCTTTTCAAGAATTTCTCACTCTTGAAGTGCTTTTCATTAGATTTCAGAATGTCTCGGAGTCTGATCAAAAATGGAATATTAGCAAAATAAAACAAATGTACTTTTAAACATCACTGAATTCCCATGAAAAAATTAAAACAGCCGCTTGGGAGGTAGAACTGACGCAGATAACAATGGTGAATTACTGGCAATGTGAATTGTATTGCGGCTTGGTGCTGTATTGATCGGTCAAACCCCTCCCATTGTAGGAGAGGAGTTTCTCTCTAACTTCTATGTTCAGACATGAAGAGCTGGATTAAATGCAGAATAAATTGGTTCTAGGGGCACTAGAAGTAATGTATTGCCCAAAGGCTGAAGTGGTTCATAATATTGTGTAATATTGCCTGAAGAGTTTTCTAAAGCTTCCCTTTCAACATTAACTTCCATCCAGATCTCTATTCAATAGTCTCTCAGAGCACAGTGTACTTTACAAAGCAGGCTAAGCATTATTACCTCCAATTACAGATGAAGCTACAGCTCAGAGACTTGTTAAAAGGTCACCCAAAACCAGGACTACAACTTAGGTCTCCTGACTCCTGTGTCAGTGTCTTGTCCATTGCACCATGCTACACTTACTAGGTCCACACACTCTCTTCAGACAACTGGTTCGCAGATATTAGGAGACAGTCCTAGACTTAAGGACCGGATCATTGAAATGTTCATACCATAAAGAATCTGGTATATGGGTGCCAGTATTGATGTTTGAAAATAAATACATTATAGTAATATAAATACTTAGAAAAGTAGTTTGGTACTAGCTCTTCACTACATATCGGAGTAAAATAAGGAGCTTGAAAAAAATCATTTTTGTGCTGCACATGGGCAATTGTGCATAAAATAATATGACCAAAGATATCAATCTGGCTGTGTCACATAACTCTGTATAACCTAGCCCAGCTGACGGATCAGAGTACAGTTCATCATTTAAAGTAATGTTATGGGAGAACTCTAGCAAAGCTTAGAAGACATGAATAATGTTGCTATGCAATTGGTGACTGAGCAGATGCAGCATACCTTCCCACAGCATCATGGCATGAATCGTAGAACTTAGACATAAAATATAGATTTACAGCATCGTTCCCCTAACAGGGCAGGATTGTTCCTTATAGCATATGCTCAAGTGTTTTGTCCAGTTCAATTTTACAGAGCTCACATCGTGAGATTCTCACTTCTCTTGGGAGATTAACTAGACTTTTATCTATTAAAAATGTGTTCAATAGATGATTTTCTTTTGCTCATTTCTGTTCCATTAATTTTGTGGTTAAGGCACTAGACTGGAACTTGGGACATCTGGATTGACTGTCCTGCTTTGCCACAGACCACGTATGTGACCTTGGGGAAGTCATTTAATCTGTGTGTCAGTTCCCTAGCTGTAAAAATGGGGATAATACTTCCTCTCTCCCACACAGTCTTTTCTCTCCCAATTGTAAGCTCTTTGGCCCAGGAGTAGTTTCTTATTATCAGCAGGTACAGTGCCGAGCACAATGGAGCCCTCTTCTTCACTGTGATCTCTAGGTGCTACTGTAATATAAATAATCTGGGTTACACCCCTCTAGACCATCCTAAACAATTCCTCTCCTTAGTATTTACACCCTGCTGGTGGCTACTATATTACACTTAATACTGCCAACAGGTTTTCAAAATGTTTCAGAGCAAGTGAACCCCCTCTTAATAAAAAGATTTTCTGGGCCCCTTCCTCTTTTATTTAGAAGATCCCTGCAGCAACTAAACAAATTGCTTACATAGAAAGTGGCACTACAAGAGCATGTGTGTATTGTGTTGTCTAATGAAGTGTGGGTTTTAAAAAAAGTTAATCACACCAACTGTTGTTGCTCTTCATTACATCTTCCACCTTGTCTGAGTCACCTCTGTCCCTCACACATGCTTCTCGCTACCTAGACCAGTGGTTCACCAGCTTCCTACCATCCAGCCCCACTTTAATCATAGCAAAGGATCTTGGGCCTCACATTCACAAGCACTGGAGTGCCAGCAGCCATGTGTGTCAGCTACTCAGAGTGCCGGCACCCTAACTAACCCCCACACCGCTGGGAGAGCCCTTACCTGGACTGGCCTCAGGGTGGGCAAGCTGTTTCTGGGCCTGCAGCTGAGATGGAGGGTAAGGCACCAAAAACCGACCCATGCTGCCACTGGAAAGTGATCCACACTCACTGCAGCTGGGGAGCAAGGGACACGGGTTTCAAGGGGTTGGGGGGACAAGCCTGTTCCCTCTTCAGCCCTTTCCCTTCTCTGTGTCTAGCCCTTTTCATTTAGAGCCCTGCCTACCAGCCAGCTCCCAACTTAGTTCCATTCTGTCCCTTGAGCCCCCGTACCTCCTGCATGCAGCTGGTCCCTGTTCTCACATCCCTCCCTTGCTGCTCCAAGCCGGCTGAGCTGCAGCAGATAGAGCAGTGAGAGTACCAGGGTCAGGCTCCCTGTCCTCAGTGTCAATACCTGCAGAGCCCCTTGCTGGCAGGAAGAGTCATTGCAAGGTAAATCACCTTCAATGGCCCTGCTTGATAGCTGGGGCATGCACCCAGGAATCCAACAGACAAGCTTAGGCTGCTACTGGCATTCCCTTGCCCTCAAGGCAAGAGTGCTAGGCTCTGTCCACATCCCCTCCACCCCCAGCTTGAGACAACCCTACTAGATCCTTCTCTTCCCTGGTGCTTGGCTCACCACTTCTCTGCACATTCTGCCCAGCCTGCTGCTTCTCTTCTCCCCTCCACACATCTGGCTGCCACAGTCCCTGCTACCCTGGACATTTTGCTCCCACCGGTGGCTGCTAGATCCAGTCCAACCGCTAGTTCTAAAGTGCCAGTTTCCGCTCCTTGTCTTCATCGAGACCAGTGGCCTCCAAAAGGGGCAAGGCTCACACCGAAGAGCCTGCAAACTTTACTCCTGATTCACAGAGGCACAGGACTCTGCACAGTTTACCTGCATTGCCCTGTCATCTACCTGCCATGTGCCATCCATACAAGATAGGAACAGAGAGAAATAGTTCTTGGAGATAATCCTACTGAGATGTTTTATTCATGATTTCTTTCGGCTAAATCAGATGAGAAAAGCATTCTTGCTCTGACAGAATATGGAGCAATCTTGCTATAATACTAGCGATTTTCAGTCTTAGGAAGAGTCCTGCTATTTCATTGAAAATAAATGTTCAGGTAGCTTGTGATATGAATGCTGACATTATAGTCATACCTGACTATTGGGCAGAAACTCCGAGTCCAGCACTTCTCTCTAACTTATGTATAGTTGGAATATTCTTTTCTCTGCAACACTTAGATTTTTGTAGACTTTATTTATTTTACTGTGCAGGAGCAGTCACTGGAGTACTGTAATGTCTACAGGCAGGAACGACTCTACTCTTCATTCATCTCTCTCAACTCTTCTTTTTCCCTTTTAAAGGTGACCTTCAAACAGGAAAAATGGGATTGTTGCTATTACTAATCACGTTTACTACCGTAGTGCCTAAAGGCCAAGCAAGAATAGGGCCCATTGTGTTAGGCACTACACAAACACAGTAGCAGACAGTTGCTGCCCTGGAGAGTTCACAGTCTCAGTAGATCAGATGGACACAGGGTAGGGGAAGGAGTAGAACACACTACCCGAGTGTGTGTAACTAGGTCCAGTTTTGTTCAATATCTTAATGATTTAGATAATGGAATAGAGTACACTTATAAAGTTTAAGGATGATACCAAGCTGGGAGGAGTTGCAGGTGTTTTGGAAGATATGATTAATATTCAAAATGATTTGGACAAACTGGAGAAAGTCTGAAGCAAATAGGATGAAAATCAATAAGGACAAATGCAAAGTACTCCACTTAGGAAAGGGCAATCAGTTGCATACATACAAAATGGGAAATGATTGCCTAGGAAGGAGTACAGTGGAAAGGGATCTGGGGGTGTAGCGAGGTAACAACTCACTGGTGTGGCACCTCCTGCTAGTCATCTTGGGAATTAGCTCT
The DNA here is from genome assembly GCF_965140285.1 of Lepidochelys kempii. Lineage (NCBI taxonomy): Eukaryota > Metazoa > Chordata > Testudines > Cheloniidae > Lepidochelys > Lepidochelys kempii. Next base: position 141,623,273 of record NC_136382.1, on the reverse strand, counting down.
TTCCCACCTACAGAGCGCCATCTGCAGGCCGGTGTCTCACCTGCTGCTGGCCCCATGTCCCTCCCAGACCCCAGTACCCCTTTCCCTCAGGGTTCTGCCCCAGCAGTACCCCCATACTCTGGGTCTCCACTCCCAGGGGAACTCCCAACCCTCTAAATCCACCTTGTCTCAGTGGCTACTGCCAGTCATCATCCAGCCCCCTTTCCCAGGGGCAGACAGCAGTCTGTAATGGCCACTCATCACTGGCAAGGAGGTAGGACCTGCTACCTTTGTCTATTCCCAGGCTGCCCCTCTGCAGCCCCAGTACCTTTGTAGGCCTTGTTAAAGGCCTCCCCAGCGCCTTTTGCCCTTGCCTTGCCTTGCCTTGCCTTGCCTTGCCTTGCCTTGCCTTGCCTTGCCTTGCCTTGCCCTGCCCTGCCCTGCCCTTCTCCCTCCAGGGCTGGAGAGAAACTCCTCCAGCTTCTGGCCCACAGCCCTCTTATAAGAGCCAGCTGGGCCCTGATTAAGCCAGCCACACCTGTGGTCAGCTACATAGTCAGCTTCCCCCAGCTGTTTTCACTCCTCTTTCCCCAGCCACAGCCCTCTCCCAGGCTGCTTTTACTATTGGCTCCCCAGGGCAGCCCTCTCCCAGGGCTGTTTTAACCCCTTCAGGGCCAGAGTGGGGTGACCATCCAGCTATAGGGGGTCATAGTGGATCTCAAGCTAAATATGAGTCAATAACATAACAACTGTTGCAAAAAAAAAAAAAGTAAACATCAATCTGGGATGTATTAGCAGGAGTGTTGTAAGTAAGGCATGAGAAGTAATTCTTCTGCTCTACTCCGTGCTGATATAGCCTCTACTGGAATATTGTGTCCAGTTCTGTGCACCACATTTTAGGAAAGACGTGGATAAATTTGAGGAAGACCAGAGAAAAGCAACAAAAATGATTAAAGGTCTAGAAAACATAGCCCATGAGGAAAGATTGAAAAAAAAATTGGGTTTGTTTAGTCTGGACAAGAGAAGATTTTGAGGTGGAGGAGAGACATGATAAGTTTTCAAGTACATAAAAGGTTGTCACAAGGAGGAGCATGAAAGATTGTTCTCCTTAGCCTCTGAGGTAGGACAAGAAGCAATAGGCTTAAATTGCAGCAAGGGAAGTTTAGGTTGGACATTAGGAAAAAGTTCCTGTCAGGGTGGTTAAGCCCTGGAATAAATTGCCTAGGAAAATTGTGGAATCTCCATCAGTGGAGGTTTTTAATAATCGGTTAGACGAACACCTGTTAGGGATGGTCTAGATAATACTTAGTCCTGCCTTGAGCACAGGGGAATGGACTAGAAGACCTCTAAAGTTCTACAATTCTGTGAACAGTGTGATAGCAGCAAATATCATGTTAGCTCCATGATTTCTTTTTAAGGTGGGTTTAGTTAGGGAGGGGAATCAACTAAATAGAAAGAAAAGGGAAAGGAAAGGAAGTAAGGGGAGTGAAACTAAGGTGAAGAGACGAGGGGAGGGAGCCCTGGGGAGTCTAGAGTAGGAGTAGAGAAGTTATTTCACCTCTGTATTTGGCACTGGTGTGACTGCTGCCAACCAGCACAGGGGCAGAGGAAGTCCAGTCAAAACTAGAAAGTTCTGAGTGGCTGGTTCTACCCTAAGGGCTGCAGACATCTCTGGCTGGCTCCTCACTGCAGCTTTTACCTAAGGCTACGTGGAAGAGTGGGGAAGGAGGCACCATTATGTCTTACTATCCCCAGAGCAGGGGCCCCTACACTGCACAGTTCTTGATCCAGGAGAGTGCTGAGAGGGAGGGGTGGCCCCAGTTAGGACCCATGCAGCAGTCCCTCCTCTGCCATGAGCAGTTCCAGTTTTGGCTGCTTCTACCAATAGTGGCTGGAGTCCATCTGTGCCCTGGTTTGCTTCTTTATGATATAAAGAGCAGGTTCGTAAGAGTTTTTTATTTTTCTCAAAGTATCAAAAAAGAGTAGTTTCCCCCTGCACATTTGTTTTTCACTTTATAAATATAAAGAATGTTGAGTCAGGTCTTAGAGAACTTGTTTGGGGTATCTGATGTGGACTGTGGGCTTGCATAGCACTTAATTGAAGGGTCAGGGATATATTTCTGTTCTGTATTTGGGGAAAAAATAGGTAATCTCATCATATAGTGATGATAACACTCTTTTCATTCCACTAGTATTGCTGGAGGATTTTAAACAGAAACTACTAAAGTCAGACATTTTAAAATCAACGGCTTCAGATAACTTGCATCCAGGACTTTTAAAAGAAGTGTCTGAGGAGCGCGCTAGACCATTAATGTTGATTTTCAGTAAATCTTGGGGAAGTTCCAGAGGAAAGCTAATGCTGTGCCAGTTTTTTTAAAGGTTAAGTGACCTGGGTAATCATAGGCTTCTCAGTTGGCCATTGATCCTGTGCAAGATAATGGACTTGCTGATACAGGACTTGACTAGTACAAAATTAAAGAAGGGTAATTAAAATTAATCATCATGGGTTTATGGAAAATAGAGCCTGTCAAACTAACTTTCTTTTGTTTTTTGAGATTACAGATTTGCTTCATCAAGGTAATAGTGTTGTTGATGATGATATGCTTAGACTTCTGTAAGGTGTTTGACTTGATATCACACACCATTTTAACTAAAAAATTAGAATGAATTAATTAACACGGCACATAGTAAACTGATTAAAAACTGATAGGTCTCAAAATGTAATTGTAAAGAGGGAATCATCATTGAGCAAGTATGTGTCCAGTGGGGTCCAGCAGGGATTGGTTCTTATCCCTGCACTATTTAACATTTTTATCAATGACCTGGAAGAAAACATAATATCATCACTGATAAAATTTGGAGATGACACAAAAATTGCAGGAGTGCTAAATAATGAAGAGAGGCCACTGATACAGAGTGATCTGGATCACTTGGTAAACTGGGTGCAAGCAAACAATATGCATTTTAATATGGTTAAGTGTAAACATATACCACTAGGAACAAAGAATGTAGGCCACACATGGACGGTGGGTATGATAGGCTGGGGGAGGCTGTGCCTCCCCAAACTGCCAGGCATGGCCCCACCCATGGTCCGCCCCCAGGCCTGCTCTGTAGCTTCCCCTGTGTGGCGCTCTGGGGCCGGGGGTGGGTGCTGGTGCTGTGCCCTCCCGGTGCTCTGGGGGCACTAGCCTGGGGCAGGGGCTGGCGGCCGCAATGAGCAGGGGGCACGGAAGAGCCGGGACCTCGGGTGGAAGGCGTGGGGCTGGCTGCTAGCCTCCCCCTGCCAGCGATTCACGCGCCATCCATGAGACCATGCTTACAGAAGAGGGGCTCTTCTATTTCAGAATCACTGCTTCCTTCCCTTGGGGGTCATGGTGTATAGTCATCTGAACATGAGCTTTCAGCTGATGCTGTGGTCAAAAGACTAATGCAAGCTTAGGATGCATAAACTGGGGAGTCTAGAGTAGGAGTAGAGAAGTTATTTCACCTCTGTATTTGGCACTGGTGTGACTGCTGCTGAAATACTGTGTCCAGTTCTGGTGCCCACAATTCAAGAACAATGTGAATAAATTACAGAAGGTTCAGAGAACCACCATGGGAATGATTAAAGGATTAGAAAACAAGACTTACAGTGACTGAGCTCCTTGAGTCTAACTATTCAGCTTAACAAAGGAAAGGTTAAGGGATGACTTGGTTACAGTCTATTTTATATATTTTTCCCCATGTAGTTACTTAATGGACTCTTCAGTCTAGCAGAGAAAGGTGTAACATGATCCAATGGCTGGAACTTGAAGTTAGACAAATTCAGACTGGAAATAAGGCATAAATTTTTAACTAAGAGAGTAATTAACCATTGGAACAGTTTACCAAGAGTTTTGGTGGTTTCTCCATCACTGAGCATTTTCAAATCAAAATGTGAAGTTTTTATAAAGTATATGCTCTAGGAGTTATTTTGTGGGAGTTTTATGGCTTGGGTTATAAAGGAGGTCATATCAAATGATCACAATGGTCCTTTCTGGCCTTGGAATCTGTGAACAATGTTTCCTCTCTCTCAACTGTTTGAGTTATGCAGGTATGAACAAAAACATGAAACAAAACCGAAAAAGAAAATCACTTCGCTCACTCAGATTTCACTCACTTGATCCCTGTGATGTAATAATCCCACATGTTCTCCAGTCACCACTCGAGTCTTCCAGGAAAAATAGGCAGACAAGACAAATTCCTAATGTTAAATAGGAAGTCTCCCCATCCCCCCACAAAATAACCCAAAACACACAATTCATTCAGTCCTTTATACACAATAAAGAAATTTTAAAAAAGAGCATAAAATGTAACCCACATGCGTATACTGCAGTCTAAAGAAAGGGAGAGAAGCAGTGGGAAGGAGACATACAGAGGATTCAATGCAAACGGGTCTCTGCACACATGCACAGAGCAGGGCAAGGCAATTTAGCTAAAAGAGCCAAGAGCTACCCAGAAATAGAGCAGGGAAGTTACTAGGTATGCTCAGTAGCTGTTTTGAAGCTGAAGACAGGGTTGCAATTGAGGGCAAGCACTTTTGCACTTCCACCCATTCACCGTTGAGTTCTGAACCAATTGGAGCTCAGTGGGGAAAAGGTTATAAATATGGGCGTCAGTGACAGTCCTGTGGACTCAGCAGCTGATTAACACAGGACCAGAGGATATGTCCCAAAAGATGTACCTCTTTGGATACAGGCTACAGAGTCTTGATTCCACTGGAAGCCAAGAAAACAGACAGCTATTGGCTTGGGGACTGTAATTAGCCAGAAAGACTTTCAGACTGTTTTGCTGAGGAGATTCTAGAGTGTTTGGAGGGGACTGAGAAGCTGCCATTCTCATCAGGCTCTGGAGAATATCACACACACACTCCTCTATGAGATCAGAAGGCAATGTGTCCGGTAGCGTGAACCAAAGTATAAATATGTAGCTGTTTTGTCAAACACTTGCAGTGAAATATATGAAACAGCAGCAAAATGGAGACATCTGTGTAAAGGATACCAATAGGTTTATTGCCTAAGTATTTCAAATACTATTTACAGTGTGTATATGAGAGAAAGGTTTGTTTTGCTTACTAAGCAATTGTATCTTTCTCTGACCCTGAATGGGGAGTTCAGGACACATGTTCAGGATTTTGCATGTCATGGCTAAGGTTGAACTCTAAGTAATACCCTTTTGACAAGACAAGTCTGGTTTCTGCTTCGGCAGCAGTACGCTGAAGTACAGGAAAAAGGCAATGTAACGGTTATAACATTATTTCAGCACCCCCACCAGCCATTACATAAACACTTATTTTACCTTTTCAGGTCACCTTTCGAGTCCTTAAGTGCATCCCAGTGCTGCTGATGGGCAACAATTCTGGAACTTACAATGTGTCCCGTAAGGTGGGAGGACAGATAGACTGCAAGCAGCAAGGGGGAAGTTTTCCAGCTGTTCATTTGTGAGTGCCAAGGTAGATGCATATCAGGCTTATCCAGGTACTTTAAATACATGGATAGTTAGAACCATTCATTCCCATCCAAAATGAAAAGGATGTATAATAGCACTCTGGCTATACTGCTGTCTCCTGTGGAAAAAAATAACTGTAAAAGCCACCAGTCGTGTATGTTTTCTTCCAATGTATGTACCTTACACTGTGTGTTCTAAACCCCCTTATAGCCATAGTGGCAGTAGAGCATGGGTAGAGGCCCACAACAGTGTGAGTAGGAGAAATAGTCCATCTGCATGTGCTCTTGAAACCGTTTTGCTTTTGCTCTGCTGCTACTTTGTAGAGTAGCCCAAGGCAGCAGCTGCACCCAGAGACAGGGTGCATCCAAAATATAACAGAGTGGGAGAGACACTGAGGCATTTAATGAATGGAGAGCAGTGTTAAGAGCCTCCTTTATCGCTCAAACCTCAATCTAACAAAAGTTCTAGAATTTCCCAAAACAGCTGCACAGAGTGGATGTTCTACAATGATTTTTTTTATTTTTATTTTTTTTGGTTATTGGCTGCGTCATTATATTTGAAACTTTTGAAGTGTGGACAGCTGCGTAAGTACAAATTCAACAGGGCTATTTTGGAAGCTGGAGAAAAATATCATAGGCGTCAGAATTTTCAAAACTAGGCATTAATGTCACATATCCTCTGGCAAGCCATTAAAATACGTAGGCTCAGATTCCCAGCTGGTGTACATTGGTGTATGTTTGATGGAGTGACCCCACTTGATAGCAAGTGAGAGTCTGCCCTCATTGTCGATTACCCGAAATGCTAACGGCCTGATCTCGCAAAATGCAAAGTGCCTCATAAGAGGTGCCAGCACACTCAACTGCAATTATTATTTATGTTGTAGCACCTACCAACCCTAGTCGAGGTCAGGGCCCCATTGTGCTGTTCGAACCTAGAGAAGACAGGACCCCTGGCCCAAAAGATTTTATAATTTAACGCATTCTTAATTTCTTGTCACTGCCAACAAAGTACTAGCGCTGTACCGGATCCAAAGTTAAACACAGTCCCTGCACTTGCTTAACAGTTCACAGTCTTACATCAAAGGGAGCTAACAGCACTCAGCATTTCCCAGGATCAGATCCTATGTCTGTATTTTAAATAAAATCACTTACATTCGCATACAGTTCTTCAATAAGCAGCCATATCTTATTTCTAGTGAAGCGCACTGAAAGTTATAGCAGCAAAGAGTCCTGTGGCACCTTATAGACTAACAGGCGTATTGGAGCGTAAGCTTTCGTGGGTGAATACCCACTGCGTGCATCCGGACTCTTTGCCGCTTTTACAGATCCAGACTAACACAGCTACCCCTCTGATACTTGAAAGTTATAGACACTGTGGTAGGAAAACATGAGAATCTGAGCGCAAAAAATTAATTGAACAAGGGGATGAAATTCTAAAAATAAAAAAAAAGTCTTGAGGCCAGAACATAATATGCTTAAAAATAAGTTTGAGATCAAGAACATAATACTTGTTAGTTAATCTTGCACTGGCTTCTTAAACTTGTTAGAGGAAAAACTAAAGCGTAGGCCCCGTTTGATCACCAGATGGCATAGCAGCCCCAGTGATGAAAGTATAGCCTTGTTTCTTACATCGCTAGAGGGCTGTAGTCATACATTATAAAAGTACTTTTTTAATGTTAGTGAGACCATGCTAGATTTAAAATAAATAAATAAATAAGCTAAAAGTTCAGACAAACAAACCACCCTTTTTATCTCCTTATATGCACTCTGAACAGAAGGTCATAATTTGGGCTAGACTCCTCTCCTACATTATTCATCTGTCCAGTGCAGCCCTGGAACAAATGTGAAGAAATGAAGTAGCTACAGTAGCTAGAAAACAGTGTTGTTATTGTTGTTGGTGTTGGATCTGTTTGCCAACAAACATAAAAACATACTTTGGAACACAGAGTAGTCCTGCCATAGAGAACTTTTGTTCCATGTTTTATCTGGTGGGTTTCCAGAGATAAACCATGCTGGCATTTGAACTTAGCCAGGCAGGGAAAGTGCTTCATTCAGTTCTCATTGACCTAAAAGGAAGAATGAACTGCAGCGTTGATCTGACTACAGTCAGTCACATTAACTGTCACCAGCAAAGGGTCAATGAGAATCATGATAGAGGAGCTCAGGACAAATTCTGATTAGTCTGACAAGTTAACATAAAAAAGTTAGAAAAAAATCCACACGCTTATTTCCATCTCATACCATATAAGCAAAATTTTCAGCCAGCTTCAAAACTTCTGCCCACAAGTTTTGCATGTGCACCAATAGGAGATCTGCTGAAAATATGAACCTAATAGTCTAACAGGGGCTCTGTGGACCTATTACAAGTGTCTCACTAGCATATGCTCTAAGCAATTAAAAAATGAGACTTAACCAAGTTGTCTGCATTAGAGATGGGCCCAAACTGCAAAATCTGGATCGGCGAACTGGAACACGAGCCAAAGATCGGGAGCAGAAATCATTGAACAATGGGTTTCACAGATACTCTGGGAGTCTAAAATATTAACATAATTCCGTTTTAGAAATTGTAAAAGCAAGAGAGGAATCTAGCACTCCCAACATTTAGGATCAACGTATGCTTCCAGGTGAATCCGTTTGGCAAATAATATATTTCAAAGATCTTGATTTAAATATTGTTCATATTGAAATTGTTATGATAAGGCTAAGCTCCTCCACATGGTATTATCTGCCTGCAAGAAGGCAGAGTGTGAGAAATGGGCTTTCATTAAATATTTTGTATATTGGATTAATACACTGAACCCCTGGCAAAGAAAAAGAAAGGAGGAAAACACTAAGTTTTCAGCTCAACAAGAGCACCCAACAAGGATGTTCCCCTTCTCCTTTATGGTTTGCCATTTTCCTGGGTCCCATACACAAAGAAAGCTCATCGTAAACTAGAAGAAATCCAAACAGGGCACATAACCAGTCATACTCTTCTCGCTGCAAAGGTCACATAAGTATTGATATGTTGGTATTCAACTGAGATGGAAATATATGACAATTAAGAAATCTCCCTTAAAGTGTCTAGTCCTATGCATGAAAAACTTTCTTTGATTCCGTTCAGAGTACTGAATTGAGAGTACTGAGACTTTGGCCTAAGCGTGTTATAAAAAGCTTTTCCAATTATTTAGGGGTTAATATCTCATAATACTATGGTCTGAAGCGTCCCTTTTCAGTGCATGACACTGCACCCCTTCCCCTGATCTCAGAGAAGGCGGTCTGCTAGGCTTGACACAGAAGATGCTTTTAGGAAGGAGCAGGAGTGGGAAATGATGGAAAAGACTGGTGAAACAAACTATAATGCACACAGGGCCTGATCTGCAAGGTGTTGAGTGCAACCTGAGAATTATTATTTATCTATTTGTGTTGAGGTAGCACCTAGGAGCTTCAGTCTTGTAACAGGACCCTATTGTGTTGGGCACTGCACAAAACAGAACAAAAAGATGATTTCTGCTCCAAAAAGCTTACAATATAAGTAGAGTGCTTTCTCAACTTCCATTAGAACAGATCCTCAGCTGGTGTAAATCAGAGTAGTGTCTGGCCTATTGACAATACTGAGAGAGTTGAGACACAATACGTGGCAGAATTGGATCCATGGAGAAGAAAAAAGAAACACCTCTTATTTGTATTGTCCCAGAAAGCTTACAGATATCAGAGACTCTCTAATAAATGAGAAGGAAGTAAGCAAATACCAACGCTTAGAACTGAATGGAACGAGGCTTAGGAACACCAAATGTACAGTACCAGACCTGTTCAGGTCATTTGAAAGAGAAGCTCAATAATTCCACAGAGCATAAGAATATAAGCGACCAGAGGAAAACGTCTCATAAGGTATGGGGGGCATGAACTGGGGGAACATCCAAAGTCAAATTAGCCTTTAGATGATATTACCAAGACTGTCAGCCATTTTGGGAAGATTAGTTCTCATGCCATCAGGTGGACAACACAGAGGCCACCAAAAGTGTTATATACCCCAGTGATGCTCTTTCCTGAGCCAAATCTGGCACATTATGGGGTGGAAGACCTGTGAGGGCAGGGGTCTGTTGGTGCCATCCAGCCATTGTGTTTTAGGTCTTCTGGTGTGTGTGTGGCAGGGGGTTTTTCTTCATCCTGCTTTCATTGGGTCAAAATCAAAGATTATTTTTGAAGGGAAGTTGATAGGCATTCAGAGCAGATGAACACAGCACTTCCAAAAGCATTGTATGACGGTTACTTTGGGAAGAGTGCCAGTTATAATACCTATTAAACTTCATAGTGCCTATTCTATGATTATCTCTAAATGGCAAAGCTCAAGAAAGTACCATTGATCATGCTAATGTGCTTCACTTAATGAAGTAAAACATAATAAATAAAAAACATGCACAGGAATCTCCTAAGATGTAATGGATAGTGTTTATCCATCCAGTAATCCTAATTTTAAACTTTGAATTGGAAAATCCCCCCATCCCTGCATACTTTTTAATAACTATTTTATTCTTGAACTGTTCCACATAAAAATGCACCAAGTAATCTGGATTCCTCTTCATCCTTTGTCTTTTCATCTTTAATATTTTCCAGTAGGTGAGTTGCAATAATTCAGAGAACAGAGAAGTTTAATTGGATACATTCCTGGGAGCAGGATCAAGGCACATACATATACTTACATTGATAACAATGTAAATCTTTTTATTTATTTGTATTACGTTAGTGCCTTGGAGCCCCAGGCATGGACTGGGACCTCATTGTGCTAGGCACTGTACAAACACAGAACAAAAAGATAGCCTCTTGTGATCTTTTGCAAGTGTCAGCTACTCTACTATGGCCTTGTAAAGGAGAGTGTATGCAACAGTATTTTATTTGTTTATTTCAGGTGGTGGTTTTGGTTGTTTGAGGTTTTCTTAAGCCAATATTTTCCCTTTGACAGAATAAATCTTGTAAGTTCATTTATCTGGCAACTCTGAACGTCCAGGAAAGACACATGAGCACAGAATAATTGTGCCGTTTGAGTCTTGAACCTGTGGGAGACTTGGATTGTCTCCGAATTCCAGAAAGTGAATGGATATAGCAAATATGTACTTAGGTAAGGCCTGCAGGTGATAAAAGAGAGCTGTTGACCGAAGCAAGGGATAAAATGTTTAAAACAGACATATTAACCATGGATCCAAAAGGTCCAAGGACTCAGGACCCATACTCAAGAGGCACTTCCAGTTATGCAATTTTATTGGTTCTTTCCCTGTCTGTGGTGTGGGACAATTCTAGGTCTACCGAAGGAGGAGAAGGCCAAGTATGCTAACTAGCTCTCCACTGGCTCAATCTGTGTTCAGGCAGAGCTGGCAAGTGCTGATCACAGTAGCACTCCTTGCTCAATGCAGAGGATTTTGGAGTGCTGTAACAAACAGACCCTGTAAAGGTATGGAAGCTGTTTGAGGAACACCATCAGTCACATGGATTGGCTAGCTAGGTCACGACTGAGTGATTCAAGCCACTAGAAAGGAGTTCACTAAATCCAATGTGCTCCCAACTGGTACTGTCCAAATAACTGATTTTTCAGCGCACTGGCCAAACTGAAAAATTAAAAAGACTGTTTCAGAGCAACCTGAAACAATTTTTTTTTTCAGCTTTTTCAACTAACCATTTTGTGGGACCCAAACCAAAGTGTTTTTCTTCACTGTTGAGGTGTTTCTACCTACTTTAAAAAAAAATAAAATTGAAGAACAAATTTAAATGAAAAAATATTTTGAATAGAAAAGTGAAAATGTATATGGAAAATGTAACATCTACTGTCAATACAGTAGTTTGGGGTCTACAGGCAAGCCACTGTTTAGTTTTAAGGCAAGTAACCCTGCTGGAATTATAATTTGGGGATCTTGGAAATCTAGGGAAGTTGACGCCATTTATATGTGAAAGGCTATTCTTTGAAAGCTCTAATTCAACTTTCTGTATTGGTGATTAAATGTCAAACCAACTGTTCTATTGTAGGCTATTGCATTTTTTCTGAGGATACATTTAAAGGGCAACTCATTTGCATAACATTTTCATATCCTTGATCTCAAAAGGCCCTAAGGAATCTGGACTATGATCTGAGGTTGCCAACTCATTGCTAGTCTAGTATTCCTACCATTTACATTTTCTGTGCTGGTGTAAAAGATGAATGGCCACTGAACCATGTATTGTTTTGCTTTGAAAATGATGTTGGCTAAGCTGGGGAGCCAGACTGTGAAGGGTTAAAAATATTCGATGGTACCAAAGTGTTTTTACTGCTTACTCCAGGCATCTGACATGGATCTTCTCGGTGAAATGTGTTTAAATATTAAACATTAATGTTCTTCTTTTGATGACTAAGCCACTATTAAAACCTTTACTTTTTAAAATAAATAAAGCATCTAGAGCCAAATATGTTTAAACTCAGTTTCTGGTCTTCTTAATAGAAAATACAAAGTGAAAGCTGCTAATAAAGAGAGAAATGCAGGGTCCAGCAGAATGATTCGGAGCAGTGGGTGAAGAGAAGGGAGAGAGAGAGGAGCAGCAGTGGAGAGAGGCAGAGCAGTACTGAGAGGGGAGGAAAAGACAAGCATCATGTACACAGCAGCAGGAGAGGAACTATAAGTATTAAATACACCAATATCATCTATCCCTCTTCAGCAAAACTCTTAGCACACAAAGAATTTTAGGCACATGCTTGAGTCCAATTGACTTCAGTAGTATTTCAACATGTGCCTATATTCAGCAAGTGCTTTTGCTGAATAGCGACAGACTTGGGCATGTGTTTGCTGAACCAGAGCCCCCTGCAACCCCATTAGTGCCAATAGGAACACAAAGGAGTACACAGCATGGCAAGACTTTGTCTGCAGCAATATAATTGCATCTCCATTCTGGTGAGAATAATAAAACATTTAAGCTAGTTCCTGCTAATGGTTAATAATGTCACCAGAAACCACTGAAAGACAACGTTATAAAAACATGGATGCCTATTGAGTTTATCAAAATGAGAGTCTATATCTTTGATATTGCTCAGTATCACCCACAAGAGATGTCAGAAAAGTACCTGCTAAAAATATTTGCACATTACAATTTGGAGCATAAATGATTTTAAACTATTACACAGTGGTTGGAGAATATTGCAGAGGCTGGGGGGTGGAAAGGGAACAGAAATTGTTGGGCAAAAGACACAGAATGGGGCACCTGAAATATAAAATGGGGTACAGAAGAGGACAAGAGACAGAATGGGGAGAAGTTACCTTCATCTATATATTTGATTAAACAATGTATTTCGGAAAAAGTACTTTAATTAAAGTTTCAGTTCCTTCTGGTTCTGTTGAGATGACAAGCTAGCCAAAGTCGGGGGCAGCCTGCTCATGGCAGTGTGCCGCTCAAGCCAGAATATAGCCAATAAGGTTTAGTAAGGTCTAGAAGAACGTCCCTCTTCCAGTGAAGCTTCCCAGGTAAGTGAGAGTCTAGCAAACACCGTATCAATATTTAATGTAGACTATTTTATAAGAAATAATAGGTAAAACAGACCTCTGTTTAACTTGCAGTCATTGGCTGCCTTTTTAAACATCTTTTTATTCATTTTTTAAATCAACTCAATTAATCCTTATGGGAAAGTCCTCTAGAATTTAATAGGGATAAAGCTAATAAGGATCTATAGAAACTGAATAGGATTCTATAGAAGTTACTCCAGAAACCTCTGGGTCCAGATCCTCAGTTCGTGTAAATTGGCATAACTGCACAGAAGTAAATGGAGCTTCGCTGATTTACACCAGTGAAGGATTTGGCCAGTAGAATTTAACAGAGAATGACATATTTTCTTTTGAGCCTTCCTATAGAATTCTGTGGCAGTGATGCAATTTTCTATTAAATCCTATGGGATGGTTCAAATCACCTACAGAAAGGATATAATTTTCTGGTGACTTCTATAGGACTTTTCTATGAAGGTGGGTCTTTGTTTCTCCCCCTTTTTCTAACCTTCCTCTTCCTTCCTCCCTCATGCAACTGGCTCATTTGCAACATTTTTGCTACAATCCTGCCGAGTTTCATTTTCACTTTCTTATTGAGAAATCAAAATCTTTTGGAATTAAAACCCCCCCACCCACCCCCAATATTGAATTTTCAATAGCAGGTGAAAATTACACTCTGCATGAGAGCAAAGAAAACAATACTTCACGTTCAGGGCGCTGACGTGGGAGCCGCAGAGATGACGTTGAAGCAACGTGGCACAATGGGGAAAATATTTTAAAATGAGGGGGGAAAAGGTTTGAAGCTCAGCTACAGATTTTTTAAAAATGAATGAATCCAGCTGCAGCAGAAGAAAGAAGAGAGAGAAGTTTTCAACTGAGAGCAGAAGGAAGAATCTCAGGAAGAAAATGTTACCAGTTGTTCAGAGGATGGAAATAAAATGTAAAGTTCCTGTATTATTGATATATTTCTACAAAAGACAATGGGGCGATACATGAAAGGAGGCGACTTAGCATCTACTACTATGGCTGCTTAAGGGAACAATTCTGCAACCATGGAACTTACTCTTGCAAGAACCCCATTGTCCTTATTTACAACTGGCATTTGGTGTATGGAGATGCATTAATGGAGATATGCAATCTCTTCTGCTGCAGCTAAATGGCTGTGTCTATGCTAACATTTCTCTTAATAAAATCCCCTATCATTGTACTATCATCGCTGATGTAGCAGCAGCAGGGCCAGGCTACTGGCAGTCTGTGGTCTTTTAATTACTATCTAGACGTGGTCCAAGCAGGGTTAATCAAAACTGTAATTAAAATAACAGTGCCCTGTATAACAAATCACTAAGATTTATACATAGGTACATACACCTTTTCTTTTTTGCCAGCCCCAGCAAAGTATCCTCCTTGATTTGCTAGATGTGCATGAGTGTTTGCATTTACATTGCTGAAGGTTAGAGCTTGAGAGCTTAGTGTTTGGAGTTCCCAGAGTGTTTGCCTCTAAGCTCCTGTTACAGAGAGGATGCTATCAAATAATATCAAAGCAATGGTGTATCACAATTCTTAGGTCACACTCTGCAATGGAGTTAGTTAGTCCAGTGGCTCTCAACCTTTTCAGACGACTGTACCCTTTTCAGGAGTCTGATTTCTCTTGCGTCCCCCAAGTTTCACCTCACTTAAAGTACTTACTTAGAAACTCGGACATAAAAATACAAGTGTCACAGCACACTATTACTGAAAAATTGCTTACTCTCATTTCTACCATATAATTAAAAAATAGATTGGAATATAAATATTGTACTTACATTTCAATATATAGTCTATAGAGCAGTATAAACACATCCTTGCCTGTATGAAATTTCAGTTTGTATGACTTCACTAGAGCTTTTTTTGTAAAGCCTGTTGTAAAACTAGGTAAATATTTAGATGAGTTGAAGTACCCCCAGAAGACCTCTGCATGCCCACAGGGGTACGTATATCACTGGTTGAGATCCAGAGTTAGATAACTATCAAGTACAATGAGCTAGATTCAGTCCTCAGTTAAACCCATGCAACCTTATTGACATCAGGCTTTCAGGACTTTATAGTGTTTCTGATCTTGTCCCACTGAAGTTAATGGAAGTGTGATAACATGCTCAGAGGAGCAGGCAGCTTAGCAGTTAGCACACCTTGCCTCCGGCCCCCTGCATCTCTGATCGGGCAGCAGAGGTGCCTGGTTCCTGACCTTAGACCAGGAATCATCTGGCCTTCATCCACATGTGGGCCTCAGCACTTAAGGGGGTAAGGTAGGGGGAACCAGGACCTTCCGCTCCATCCAGTCCCAGCTCAGGGCCCCCTGGGAAGCAACACCACAAGGGTCCTTCTGGCAGACAGTGCAAGGGTCCCTTGGCTACTTCCCACTTATGTCTCTTCAGTCTGGGGCCAGCCCCTATAGTGCAGACAGTCTGTACCGGCTCACCTGGAATAGAATGTCCTTGTGGATCTTAAAACGAAAAGGAGTACTTGTGGCACCTTAGAGACTAACAAATTTATTTGAGCATAAGCTTTTGTGAGCTACAGCTCACTTCATCGGATGCATTCAGAGGAAAATACAGTGGGGATCTTGTGCAGCATTCTGCTGTGGCCTCAGATCCCTCTGGGTGGGGGCAGGCGTAAGATTGGAGTGGCCTTGCCCCCAACATCCTTAAAGTCAAATAATAAAGTTCACTCTCTACTGGGCATGCCCCAGTCTCCCTCAGCCAGGGACACAGTGCTTCTCCTTCCCCATGACAGCTGTCCCAGTGTTAGGCTTGTAATAATGCTCCTCTAATGCAGAGAGGCAGAGCTACCTTCTGCCCTTTCACCAGTCAGCCCAGAACTGAGCCATGTGCTCTCCTTTTCTTCTGCCTCCAGGCCTGACATTGGCTGCAGGTGTAGCAGGGTGGGACTAGCTGGGCCTATAGGCTTTCTTTAAATCCTTTTCTGGTGGTGTGAGGTTTCTCTGCTCCATTGCAGAAAGCTTTGATGACTTCACTGGAATCCTGGGATTGCACGGGTCCAAGCTAACCAGGGCAAAAACACTCTGATTCATGCTTGTGCGGTTTTTTTAAAATTTGCTTTTCAACTGTATATGTTTTTCAAAAACCTTAACTTGTTTTTTCCTCTTTCTTCCAATTCTTTTTAGCATCTTGGAACATGCCATGCAAATGGAATGGCATGGATATGATTATGAGCACTATATAAATATCTCCAAAACTAGTTTAGATGACAAATTAATAGATAAAACAGATTAGATTACCTGTTCCTGCTCTCATTGAAGTCAATAGTCATTTTGCTATTGCCTTTCTGGGAACAGAATTCTGTTCAAATACTGTTGCACTTACTGCGGAAATATTGTCAGGCTGGAAAGCATGAAAACCCTGCAAATCTTGCAGGTCTGGATTTCCAGCTGGTGAGATGCTCCAGGAATTAATTCAGAAGAGTTATATTTTGTTTCTCTCTCGCCCACCCCACCTCAATCAGTTTAAATTTTTAAAGGGCCTCATCCTGCTCCATTTGAAATCCATAGGAGTTTTGCTATTCTTTTCAATGGGAAAAGGATCAGGCCCAATGTGTGTAAAATATTCTGTTCTTCCTTGACAACTTGTGTGCTGCTTGTTAGCACCAAACACTTGTCACCAAAGTTATTCTGACAGAAATAAAAAAGGAAGGCAAATCAAGAGAACAGTAAACCCCTTGAGTGCTTTGGGGAAATGCAATGCAGTATATAGCAAAGAGGACCTTGGTCATGCTATAAGTGAAGAATTTCCATGCCAATTAGAAATGAGCCTCTGGGTAGCCACTGATCTCTCCATAATGCTGAGAGCCAAGTAAGTAACCCTACGAATCAGGAACTTACAAATATTTTAGTCAGATAGTCAATACTTGGATTAAGCAGTCAAATGCTGGTGTGATTTGGCCCAAGCTTATAATCAGCTTTTAGCATCATCACTGCCACTGTGTTAAGAAAAGAAACACGATGTGAAAGGAGATAGGAGAATATCAATTAGAAGGAAAACGTTGCTTTTAAAATTCAGCTGTGGCCTTATTTTCTTCTAATGGATCCTTTTCCAATCCACCCCTGAGTAAAGCAACTGGCAATGGCATGTGATATGCATTGCAGATGGATCATGTGTCACCCATACAGCTGCACATATCTTGCACACAGGTGTTCGATTTTGTGTCTGCCAGCTGCCCAGCAGCAGCCAGCTATTTTGTGGCCAAGGGACAAGAGGGGAGCAAAATCTTCACACTTGTTTGGAAAGAGAGAGAGCGAGAATGTGAGACAGAGTTGTGGTGCAGGGAAAGGGTGGGAAGGCATTAAGCCATCTCTACACGTATGCTCAGGGCCAGATTGTCCCTTCAGATCCTGCACAAACTCAGTCTAACTCAGGAGTGTCCAAACTCTGAAAACCCTGCTCCCCACATCATTGTGTAGAGGAGACCCTCTGTGTGTGGAGCTGCCCTGGCTGAGCTGGAAGGGGAGAGTGTGGCTTTTACAGCACTGTAACGCTTGCCCTTGACTCTGCAGATGGAGCTCAGCAAGTCCAGGGACCTGCACATGGGGCAGTGCCAGGAACAAAGGGTGCGGGAAGAGCCAAGGGAAGAGGTGTAACTCCCCCTAATGTGTGTGGATTGTGGGGAATCTACAGGTGCTGGCAGGGGAACCAGTTCTTCAGTGTACCAAAGAGGGGGAAACCTGTCAGGCAGGATGATTTGAGGAATATCCTGCATGCCAAACCTTCCTTTCTCCTCTCCCCCTTTGGGCCTGCAACCGTGGATTTTGCTGAATGTGGGGTCAATCTGGTACCAGGTTTATTTTACCTGTGCCAGTCAGTCCAGTTCCTCCAAGTATCAGGGTTGGAGTAACATTTGAGCCTTCAAATGTCCCAGGGTATCCAAGCACTGTTAAAGATTCTTCATCAGTTGGTTAGATTGTCCATGGATTCCCACCTTCTTCTGTCTGGGAACTTATGCTTCGTTTGGTATTCTGAAGGATCCCAGGCATTCTGCCTGTTTCAGTGTGTCACTGTATATTTCCAAATTTCATAACATTCTCTCACTAAAACTCTCCTCTGATGAGATACCTACAAAACACTTGACAGTGTCTAGACATCTGTTGTGCTTGGGCTAGTGCTTTTCACGCTGACCAGTATTGCTTTGTTTCTTTGTGCTCTCCTTTGTATGTCTGTGTCCAGCTATTGTGACTTGTCTTCTACTGAGATGGTAAGCTCGTTGGGGAAGGGACTTTTTGTTCTGTGTTTGTACAGTGCCTAGCATCCATGACTGGGGGGTCCTTGGCATTAACACAATACAAATAAATAATAATAACGTACAAAGTCTTTCCCATCTGGCCATTATCCACTCTTTCTACAAAGTTAAAGGAGATCTTTCGCTAGGGTAGATGACACTGGATAACGTAGAACTTCATTAGCCAAACCAGGATAACATGCTGTATGAATACTTTATTTGAATGAAGGCCACCCTTTAAAAGAGGCTCCATCTTCTGTATTCAGTGACTATGTTCCCTATTACTCCTCATAATAGTTGAAATTTCAGCACATCTTTCTTTGAAATGCTGCTTGACTAATGTGTAACTACAACAGAGAAATCTAAATAGGTCCCTTGGTAGACTACTTCCTCACGCATCTGGGAATCTCTTAAGCCATTTTTGTCACTCTTTTCTTCATTGGAAGTTGGCAACCAACAAATCAGCAACCAAATATTTTTATTGCGAGACCTGTCTTCAATTGTGATTTTATTGGTTACTCCTTTCCTGTTTGAAGAAGAGACTGATGAAGTTTTTCAGTTCTTCATAAGGTATAAATGGAAATTACTAAGGAAATCTAATTTTAGTCAATTGTTTTCTAACTGTTAGAAGAAATTAGTTAGCACTGAGAAATTTTTTTGGCTTACATCTGAACCCTATCTATTTCCTTTAGCACAGCCACACTGTACTGAAGTCCTGAATACCCTTGTCTCAGTGTATAGCCTCAAAATCTATTCAGTGTCTGGAAGGAATAGTAAGTATGCTGCGAAATACTGTATTTCCTTCAGTCTATCTAATCTTTTTATCAATCTACCTACTCTTTACTCAATCTACCTACCAATCCCCATAGAATTTAGGTGCTGAATTTCAAAGTCAGTTCAATGATATAATTCCTACTAACCAGTAGTTCAAGAAAAATATGATTTTATTGAGAATGCCCTTTACCTTTAAAGAGTACTGACCCACTCCCATTTAGAAGATTGTGATAGTAAGATGTGTTTTGTTTTTGCCTCTTTGAAAAAGGGTGTTTTTATAAATATTTTGCAATTGGGAAGTTCCTATTTCTCATCCCTGTGGGAAAGGAGAGATAAACTATCCTAGCAGGATTGTTCAATATATTTTTTAAAATGTCCTTCTTCAGATCAAGGCATCATAAAACAAAGAAAAATCAGATTCTTTCATTTTCAGTCATAAGATTAGTGTAAGGAAAAATATCCTGACAATAGAAATAGTCCCGATGCTACGGAAATATTAAACATAGTTGATTTTACCCTATGCTACACAGTGTGGCATCTGGACTAGTCTAGTGGCCTGCAGTAGTTAGCACTGTCAATGAAGAGACATAGGCCTGGTTCCTGTGTCTGGCTTACAGGAACTGGGAGTGCTGTAGAGTAGGATATTTAGCCTATGGAGGTGTGGGAGCAGCGTGTATTGTTCTTCAATGACTCATCTGATTATTCTACCCTGTTAAATCACACCAGTGCTCAGTACAATGGTACCAAACATGACAAATGTAGAACAATTATGTAGATATATATTCAAAGAATGTTTAAAATTATACTTTAACACAGGGATACATTGCTTACATAAAAAGAATGTTGAGCTTTGGTAATCCTAGGGAAATTAGCCTTGACATGTACGACTGAAAACATTTATTCATCAACATCATCATCAGTGTCTGTGTCTAGGGCACCCCTAGACATGTTGTCACTCTGATCCTTGTCTGTGCTGCACTCACACATCTACGTACAAGCCAGGCTGCTAGCCAAACATTTGCTGGGTGGTGAGCATACCGTCTTGGCACACTAGCAGTTGATTAGCTGAAGGATTGATTTGGGAGTACGTGTAATGTCACACATGGTATGATCAGTCCAGCCCTCAAGATCCATCCATGCCCAATAGAAGAGGGTAATTTTGGATATGCTTGGCTATCCTGGAGCCATTCAACTGCTTGATAATTTGCCCTCTTAATAGTAGGTATAAATGCACCCCTTGTCGGTTGCAATTTTTCTCCATTTGTCTGCTTCTTGGAAAACATTCATCAATATAGCTCTGCAAGTGTCATAATGTTGGTCTTCAAATGCTAAACTCAACCTCCAGAGCATTGATGACCTCATTAGTGACTGTCAAAGCCATTCTCAGCACCTCCAGAATGAGGAAAGTTTTTGGAAGCTGAATCAAATGACTTCCACTAAGATAATTGGTCTTTCCAGCCAACCTCCCAGGTTACATCCTGAAAGGGCACAGAAACCTGTCAGTGCAGTGGCTTTTAGTGGTCCGAGTGATAGGAACACATCTCTGAGGCATCTGTAATGATTCTGTTCCCCAGCAGCAAGCACAAAAACTGAATCTTGTGGAAGTCTTGGTTAACATCTCACTGAGAGCACTGGAACATCTGTATCTTGTGCAAAACTCTGGAGTTTAGCATCACTTCTCTGTGTCACTGATGGCGCGCCAGATAATTGTAATGTCAGCCTCCTCAAGGGAACTACAAAGAAACTCCACTGAACAGTGCAGGGCAGCAACTTCATTATGCCATGTGAAGACAAAATTCTTTGAGCAATTATTTGCATGCTGGAGCATTTTTCCTGCAAGATATGCAGTTAACTCATCCTTTGTGCGAGTATCAGACACTAGCATCTTCATTGTGACATTGGAGATGTTCGTCAAAGTCAGTGATTTGTATTGGACAGGTGCAATACCATGGAGTCACTTCTTTCAGGTAATAATTTTAATTGATTCCTCCACTTCATCGTAGGTCCAGTGTATTTTCTTTAGCCTTATATTGAAATGTTCAGCTTAATCTCATCAGGTGTTAACAGTTTCTGGTTTGTCAAGAGCTTATACCTCAGCCATACCAGCTATGATTGCTTCAGTAAAAGGCCTCTGTGGTGTAAGGTACTGGTCACATTGTCAGTAGGTGCTGTCTTAGAAAGGCCATGCAAGATGTGCATTCATTTGCTTTTCTTCTGGCACATATGCATTGTTCCATCACATTTGAACATCAATCGTGGTAACACAGAGAACCTGTACTTTCCAAAGTCTCACATATCAACATTATGCGGAAACCTGGACACAACCAGGAGATGAGCAAACAAAGACCTGTCTGCGGTTAGCTCTGTAAGAGTTCCTTCTGTCTTCACTCTGACTTTCTTCATTGCATTCGAGCCCAGCTTTAGTCTGTTCTTCTTGACTGGATCCCAGAGATTGACAAAGCCTTGGATAATTCTTTGGGTTTTGAAGACTTAATGCAAGTAATGACCCAAAGTACCAATTTGACTGACATAGTTAGCTATCTCATCACTGAAGATTGCTTTTGTCATTAGATTAATGAGCTCTGGTCCATCATGTGTGAACGAGTTGCCAGTGTAAGTAAGTTCATCCATAGCTTTAAAATTGCCCCTTCTTGGCTTTTCTCCTTCTTCTTAGCGTATGCGCAAAATGCCTCAGGTGGCACTTGACTAAGATTCATCACCGAATTTGGTCCACTGGTTGGATCATTAGCTTCCCCAGCTTGGGCTGGGTACTGACGGGGAGTGATGTGAATGCTGATCCATACCCCCTCTTGGCTTTTAACAGCCCCTACTGAATCTAGTTGATGCTTGGATAGTTCTGGGGAAGTCATCCCAGCCATGCTTAATGTTTTGTTCAAAGTTCAATGGAGTTCTGGGTTTGTCAGGAAAAACCATGAAAGAGCTAGTGCAAAAGTCATTGTGGTCTCTGATGCACCACTTAAAGACGTAGTACAGGTCCAGTTGCATTATTTTTTCAGGTTTGACATCAACTATGGAATCCTGAAGCACCCACATACTTCAGGACAAAATCCTTTTCCATAAAAATTTAGCAGCTGCAAACAGTCTTCATATAACTGTTGGTGTAAGCGATTTCTTCTGCTTTTGATAGCACCACGTCTTTTGCAGCTTTTAAGGATATGTGCTGTGATTCATTTCTGTGGATAGGATTGCTAAAACTACATCCATATCCCACAGTTCATCTTCAATAAGTGCTGTAAGAGCCCTTCTGCTAAGCATTTGTTCCTCTTCAACCCCGTTCAAAGCACATATTTCTCTGTACTTAGACTCTGCATTGGCCATTGCCACCGCTTTCCCATCCCATTCCTCTGCAAGGCAATTTATGTACCCCACCTGGATCACACAGTTTGCAGTAGTAAAATCAGTATTTGTTTCTGTTACTTTTACCTTTTGATGTAATACATTGCATACATTCCTTGGTGTGGCATTCAATGTGATATGCAATGTTGTATGCTTGGGAATATTTTGGGTTAATGCACACTTAACTATTCTTGCCAAGTGTAAGCTCTCTGTCCTGAAGCCTACAAGAGAAGTGAGGTAACCGAGTAAGCTCTCTGTTGGCATCTGCTGGAGAGCAAAGGGAGCTGACTGAGTGATGCATTATCTCATTTACATAGCAACTGTGTTCTTTGCCATTATCTGCTGGAGATGAAGAGGAGTCAAGTGAGTAAGGCAGTACCTCATTTACCTACTAACTGTGAATAGTTTGGGGGTATAATTTGGCTTAATTTTGTACTTGGGGCTGATATTTCAGAGAGTACCTTGTTGGGAACTGCCTGGGCAAAGCCTGGACAATGACTGGGCTTGGGTGGGGCTCACCCTGCTGAAGATTAACATTTGCTGAGGTTGGGAAAGAGGCCCTGCCCAGAACCAGAGTTTGAGAGGAGAGAGACTGCACCTTTTTGACTTTCTGCTGGAAATACCTCTTTGGGTGGTAGGGATGCTGGCAGGGTTCTTAGGTCCCTTGTGTTCTTGTACCTAAAAGAACTGAGCTATGAGCTGCAGTTGGCTCAGTATCAGTTCCAGTCATTTGGTCTGTGGCAAACATAAAACAGAGCCTAAGAGCAGTTCTGGTTACCTGGTCAGCAGGTAGAGCAAAGAGGGAGTTGGGTTCACCTCCAACACAAGCAGGACAGGAGTGGATAGAGCAAAGCAGGAGTTGGATACACCCTTAGCCTCCAACATGAAAATAGCAGGCTGAGAGCAGTTGTGTGAACTATGTTGGGAGCACAGGAGTTTTAGCATCAGTCTACACTGGCCTAAAGACTTTACTGAGGCCTCCCCGGCCTAGCTGCTGAAATCATTATAGCAAGACAGAGCCCCAGAGCTACATAAGAAACGATGACCTTGATTTTCCTAGAACCACAAACTATGAGTGGGAAGTTGGGGAGCCACAAATGGTGAGGAGGGTCTGGGAGGTGGAAAAACTGCATCAGCCACTCAGGGTCCAATTGTTTGGGACTGTGACTTGTGCTCCCTCAGGTAGTAGCTGGTAGAAAGTGTTATATTGCAAAGTGTGTCCCAATTCACCCTGTCCTTTCCCCAGTAAAGTTCTTTTGTTTAAAACCTGTGTTGAATGTGCTTGTGAGTGGGTACAGATTTGCCTATCAAATCTGTACCCACTCACAAGGGGTGAGTGGGTACAGATTAGGGGGGGGGACTTAAGCCAAAATAAGGCAAACTGTAGATAATCCCCTAACAAATAAGGACCCAGCCTCTGTTGCTGTGAAGGCCATTGGCAGAAGGGTTACATGTGTAATATTTTCATTAAGAGTAATTGCTTCATATAGTTTCTCACCTGTGTCATGTGTTGAAACTGTGCTTAATGGATGCCTTCAGGTTTCCAGATTACCACAGAAGAAGCAGGCCTTCTAGAAATGCATGCCATGGGACCTAGTATAAGGTGTGTCTCTCCAGAAGCTGGCACTTGTCCTGGCATCTTCAACTTTTTCCTGATACTTAGTGTACTTCCTCTCCAGTCTTGCCAAGTTCAGTTTGGTGCACATCTTACAGCATGTAACGTGCCACTGAGCATTGTGTTTAACCATATCCTCCTCAGTGGTATTCTCCAAATATTCAGTTACTAGCTGGTACTCTTCATCTCCCCATTGAGGGCTAAAAATGATCAAGACCAAGTAAAAAGAAAGAACTTTGGGATTGTAATTATGTTATGTAATGTAACATTCTGTAACTATGTCAATACCATTTGCAAATGAATTCCAGTAATTTCTGGCAGATGCTGATGTCTTAACGAGTGCCTCATTACAATTCTTTGCATAATAAACAAAGGTGATAATCAATACCACTGAACTGCCTCTTTTTTGCCGATGACGGCAAATCATCTTGGAGCACTCTTTCCATTTATAGTAATCTGCAACATTAAAAAAATTAACCAGGTACCATGTTCTGACCATTAACTGACAGCACAGCACTGTCAGCTAAGGGCCACAATTTAACTTTGTGAGGGCTGCATATCTGTGGTAAAGTGTAATTAAAAACATTGTTTTTTTAAACATTTTCTTGAATATATAGCAGCATTATTGTTCCAGGTTTGTCATGTTTGATACCATTGTGTTTGTGGGAAAAAGGGCTTTTGAATGATACCCAACTTGATTAATTTCTGATGACGTATTATCAAAACTTCCACCAACCTGAGGAGCTGGGGTGGGAAAGGGGGCAGCGAGTCCTCCCTGCCACACTGCAAAGGGTGACACCATTGAAATGTATGATTCTGTAGATTTTTACAAATCAAATGACACCTCCCTTACCTTTGCATCATTAACTTACCCATGTGATTACACATGCTCCCAGATTATGTCTTGTGATATCCTTTCCAGAAATGGTACTTCCAGGAATGATGTAAGACCTAGCAGTCGCTACATTCTGTTTATTTTTAATTCAATATTCTTTAACATAAAGTAGTTTTGGGGGAAATCCACTACGGACAGAACAAAATGATGCCCTTTGCTTGTTCCTGCTGTCTTTCTGAGGCAATGGTAAGTAAGTATGCTAAGGGACAGGTGATGGGAAATCCTTTAAAAACAACTTAACAGAGTTCTAGGGCAGTGGTTTTCAAACTTTTGTAGTGGTGACCCCTTTCATACAGAAGCCTCTGAGTGCAACCCCTCTTATAAATTAAAACACTTTAAAAATATTTAACACTATTATAAATGCTGGAGGTGAAGTGGGGCTTGGAGTGGAGGCTGACAGCTCACGACCCCCCCCCCAGGTAATAACCTGATGACCCCCTGAGGGGTCACGACTCCCAGTTTGAGAACCCCTTTTCTAGGGTATGTCTACACTATGAAATTAGGTCAATTTTATAGAAGTCGATTCTTAGAAATCGATTTTATACAGTCACTTGTGTATGTCCCCACTAAGCGTATTAAGTCAGTGGAGTGTGTCCTCAATACCGTGGTAAGCATCGACTTACGGAGTGGTGCACTGGGGGTCGCTATCCCACAGTTCCTGCAGTCTCCACTGCCCATTGGAATTCTGGGTTAAGCTCCCAATGCCCGATGGGGCAAAAGCATTGTTGAGTGTGGTTTTGGGTACGTCATCAGTCACCTCTCCCTCCCTCCATGAAAGCAACAGCAGACAATTGTTTCACACCTTTTTTTCCTGGGTTACCTGTGCAGACGCCATACCTCGGCAAGCATGGAGCCCCCTCAGCTCACCGCTGCAGTTGTGAGCATTGTAAACACCTAGCGCATTATCCTGGAGTATGTTCAGAACTGGGCTAAGAGACGCCAGCACAAGGATGATTGTGATGAGGACATGGACATTCTTGAAAGCATGGGCTGTAGCAATTGGGACATCATGGCGGCAGTGGGGCTGGCTGACACAGTGGAATGCTGATTCTGGGCCTGCAAAACAAGCACAGACTGGTTGGACCACATAGTGTTGCATGTATGGATGATTTACAGTGGCTGTGAAACTTTTGCATCCAGAAGGCCACTTTCCTTGAACTTTATGAGTTGCTTTCGCCCGCCCTGAAAAGCAGGAATACCGAGATGAGAGCTGCCCTGCCACTTGAGAAGCAAGTGGCGATAGCCCTGTGGAAGCTTGCAAAGCCTGACTGCTACCGGTCAGTCGGAAATCAATTTGGAGTGGGCAAGTCTACTGTGGGGACTGCTATGATCCAAGTAGCCAATGCAATCACTGACGTTCTGCTATCAAGGGTCGTGACTCTGGAAAATGTGCAAGTCATACTTGATGGCTTTGCTGCAATGGGGTTCCCTAACTGTGGTGGGGCGATAGATGAAACACATATCTCTATCTTGGCACTGGACCACCTTGCCAACCAGTATATAAACTGCAAGGGGCACTTCTCAATGGTGCTGCAAGCACTGGTGGATCACAAGGAACATTTCACTGACATCAGCGTGGGATGGTTGGGAAAGGTGTCTGATGCTTCAATGTTTAGGAACTCAGGGCTGTTCGAGCAGTTGCAAGAAGAGACTTACTTCCCAGATCAGAAAATTACTGTTGGGGATGTTGAAATGCCAATAGTTATCCTTGGGGATCCAGCCTACCCCTTGCTCCCATGGCTCATGAAGCTGTACACAGGCAGCCTGGACAGTAGTAAGGAGCAGTTCAACTATAGGCTGAGCAAGTACAGAATGGTGGTAGAATGTGCTTTTGGAGTTTAAAAGCTCGCTGGTGCTGTTTGCTGACTAGGTTAGACTCAGCGCAACCAACATTCCCATTATTATTGCTGCTTGCTATGTGCTCCATAATATCTGTGAGAGTAAGGGGGAGATATTTATGGCAGGGTGGGAGGTAGAGGCAAATCACCTGGCAGCCAATTTTGAGCAGCCAGACACCAGGGCGATTAGAAGAGCACAGCAAGGCATGCTGCACATCAGAGAGGCTTTGAAAACCAGTTTCATGACTGGCCAGGCTACGGTGTGACATCTGTGTGTGTTTCTCCTTGCTGCAAACCCAACCCCTTTGATGATTTTAATTCCATGTAAGCCAACCTCCCACCCCTTTGATCACAGCTGGCAAAGGAAATAAAGTAACTATTGTTTTGAAACCATGCATTCTTTCTTTATTAATTTTTTAAAAAGTGAGATAACTGAAAAGGTAGCCCTGGTGGGGTGGGGTGCGGGAGGAGGGAAGGACAAAGCCACATTGCTTATTGTAGCCACACTACAAATCAAAACTGTTTGAATGACAGCCTTCTGTTGCTTGGGCCATCCTCTGGAGTGGAGTGGCTGGGTGCCCGGAGCCTTCCCCCCCCGCGTTCTTGGGTGTCTGGGTGAGGAGGATATGGAAATTTGGGAGGAGGGCAGGCAGTTATACAATGGACGCAGCGGGGGTCTGTGCTCTTGTTGGCTTTCCTGCAGCTCCAACAGACACGTCATCATGTCCGTTTGCTCCCCCATTAGCCACAGCATCGCCTCCTTCCTCTGCTCTTCGCACTCAATGCTTTCCTGGCCTCTGCCACTGAATGCCTCCATGCACTAAGCTGTGCCCTACCAGTGTGGGAGGACTGCATGAGCTCGGAAAACATGTCATCGCGAGCGCGGTTTTTTAGCCTTCTAATCTGTGATAACCTCAGGAACGGAGATGACAGGGGGAGCATAGAAACATTTGCACCTGGGGGGAGATCAAAAGGGAGAATAAAATTTAAGATGATACATTTCTGAGAACAAAAGGGAGACCCTTTCACAGTGAATCAAGCAATTCACAGCAGACAGCACATGTGCTTTAGGTACAAGGTCGCATTTTGCCTTTTATATTGAGCACCTGCCAGTATGGTGACACATCACACATGGCTGGGCAACATAATTCGGTTTCCAGGCAGCCATGGTAAGCCTTTTGGTATGCAGGGTTGACTTCTTCCACCTTCATAACATGTGGGAATGGTTTCAAACTGAAAAGCCATACTTTCGGTTTCACATTTAAAAGGAGGGGCTGCAGTTTTCGGGTGGATGTGCAGCACACACCTCCCCCCACCCCACTGCATGGCTATTCTCTGGGATGATCCCTTTTAGCCAAGTGCAAACAACCCAGCATGAACGAGGTCCTTTTACTGTTCCCTTACAAAAATTCCCCTATTTCAACCAGGTGACCATGAATGATATCACTCTCCTGAGGCTAACACAGAAAGATAAAGACTGAATGTTGCTTGAATGCCACCAAAACCCAGGACCATTCGCTACCATGCTTTGTGTTGCAATGATTCCAGGGTGATGAAAAGGTCCTGGCTGCTGGGAGAATGGATTCACCGCTTGCCTCCTGCGCATTCTCCTCCTCCTCCTCCTCCTCTTCCTCATCCATAAAATCCTCCTCCCTGTTGCATGAGACTCCCCCCTTGCAGGTGTCCACGGACAGTGGTGCAGTAGTGGTAGGGTCCCCCCCTAGAATGCCATGCAGCTGATCGTAGAAACGGGATGTATGGGGCTCTGACCCGGAGCGACGTTTTGCCTCCTTTGTCTTTTGGTAGGCTTGCCTGAGCTCCTTAACTTTCATGCGGCACTGCTGTGTGTCCCTGTTGTAGCCTCTCTCCACCATGCCCTGTGCAATTTTTGGCATATATATTAGCATTTCTTCTTTTTGATCAGAGTTCAGCCTGCACAGATTCTTCTCCCCGTACAACAATCAGATCCATTGTCTCCCTGTCGGTCCATGCTGGAGCTCGTTTGCAATTCTGGGGGCCTGCATGGTCACCTGTGCTGTTGAGCTCGCCACACTGACCAAACAGGAAATGAAATTCAAAATTTCCCAGGGCTTTTCCTGTGTACCTGGCTAGTGCATCGGAATTCAAAGTGCTGTCCAGAGCTGTCACATTGGAGCACTCTGGGATAGATCCTGGAGGCCAATGCTGTCGAATTGTGTCTGCACTACTCCAAATTCGAGCGAGCAAGGTCAATTTTAGCTCTACTCCCCTCGCTGGGGAGGAGTACAGAGGTTGATTTTAAGAGCCCTTTAGGTCTACGGAACGGGGTTGGTTGTGTAGACGCATTCATTTTAAAATCAACCTAATGCTGCTAAATTTGACCTAACCCCATTGTGTAGACCAGGGCTAAGAATGTCTGAAAATAAAACTAAAGCTGTGGTCCCCAAACTGGGCACATCCACCTCGGGAGGCATGGAGGAACATTTGGGGTCACATGATGGGGCCTAGGCCCGCCCCCACGTCAGGTGGGAAGGGAGAGCCATGTTTCCAGCCCTGCTTCATGCCCAGACCAGCTCCACCCTCAACCCTGTTCAGCCTCCAGGCTCAGCTCTGCTGCTGAGGCAGACTTGGCTGTGCACTAATGCCAGGTGGAGGTGTGAGGGCGGCACAGACAGCTTCCATTAATGGTAAGAGGGGACACAACTGGAAAAGTTTGTGCGAGTTTAGTGAAGGAATGGAAGATTATAAAATACCAAACTGTTTCCAGATGTCCCCAGAAGGTTTAGACTAGCAACCAATTTTAGTAATTTAGGGCCAGATTTTAAAATCTATTTACATGCCTATCACCCATTTATTTAAACCCCACGCAGCACCTAAATACCTTTTAAAATCTATCCCTTAGTCCCTGATTCAGGAAATCATCCCTATTCAGACAGCACTAAATCACAAGCTTTAATTATGTGTGTGCTTAACTGCTGTCCTGAATAGGGATGCATATTAGCACATGGTTAAATGTTTTCCTATATCAGGACCTTCCTTTGTTGCATTTGCTTATGTAGTACTTTGGTTATGCCTTGACCATTCTCACATTTCCTCAGGCAACGCATCATCTATGTGAGACTCTTTTTGTATTGTAAGCTACCATACTAGCACATGAAAGAGGAGGTTATAGCTTGTGCTGTAGAATTTAGAAGCAGATTTTGTAGCAAAACGCACAAGGCATGGCTGCTTATGAGCCTTTGTACCTGGCAATACCAGTGAAAAGCAGCCATCTTTGTGGCGGAGAGCAGCAGAAGCCAACTGGTGCACAGCAACACTACACAGCAGTGTGGAGAAGGGGAAATTTTGATAAAGGACTGTCCCAGGGTGCTCTATTCACCACTGGAGCACCTCCTTCTGGCCACGTCTGGGGATTAGCTCTGCCAAGCTGACACCCCTTCCTGCAGTTGCACTCCTTCACTCTGGTTCTCACTCTCTCAGGACTCAACAGCTCCTGCTTCATGGCTTCACCCTCTGGCCAGCTCACTGTAGTCTTCCCCTTCCAAGGGTATTAAAGTTTCTCAGAACTGTCCCAGGCAGTCTTCCTGTTCACTGCCCTTTAGCAATACCACTTCCCCAATGGCTGATAGGGGAATCCAGACCCACACTCTACATGGGGTTCCAGCCCACAGACCCTAAACAAACAGTCAAGGTCTATACATCCCAAAACATAGTGCTGTATCTATGGGCGACTTCCTGCTTTGCATTCTCACCCTGACAATGATTGCATGTTTCTCTCTTTGCAGCCCCTATCTGCTCCCAGCGACTGGGCTTTATACAGGTCCCTCCTGTTCCTGTTCAGCTGAGCCTTGTCTCTAATTAGCCTTGTTCCCTGGCTGCTCCTCCAGGTGCAGCCTAGCCAGTTAATTGGCCCACTTAGCCACTTTAACCCTTTCAGGCCTCTCCCATCATGAGAACAAAGCTCTACTCTTACAAGATTTTCATGACTTAGTTTCTTTTTTTGCACCCACATGTCTGAATTTAGCACATGAAGCTGTTTAAGTACCTGGCTATGCTCACAAATCAGGTACTTAGCCTTCCAACTGGCCGAAATCACACCCACAAATAATTCTGACTGCAAAACAAAATGTGCAAAATTGTGCATCTTAAAAGGGAAGCCCCTTAAAGCCTGACTGAAAATCAAGTCATTCATGTCTACTCAAGGCAGTCCCTGGAGGCCAATAATTTTGATTACTAAATTAATCTTATTAATGGAATCAGTGTGTGGCGCACAGGAGTGCCGGTAAAATGGGTCAGGATGACAAAAAGTTCACACCCATATCACATGACAGACATCAATATCCACTGTTTCCAGTGCCTACTGCTGCTATTAGTAATCAAGATCACAATACTTTCCATGCATAGGATCTTGAAGCACTTTACACATATTTTAAGCTTCACAACCTCCCTGGGAGAAAATGTATCCCCATTTTACAGATAATAAACTAAGGAGAAGAAGTTATGTGGATTGTACAGCAAGTCACAAGTGAGACTAGAACCTAGTAGTCCTGGCATCATCTTCCCTGTTTAAAAAAAATGTCTGTGTGGACAAACAGAAAGTACAGAAACTATGGTTTGAAGGAAGCTTGATTTTACCATTTTAAAACTGGCTGCTTTATTGCACAGAAGCAGTGGTTAAACTGGATTGAACAACCATGTTTGACACCTGCTAGGGCAGACAAAGTGAGCTGGGAGAGTCCTGAACATGACGGACTGGCTGATCCCATGGACTTGCTTGTGCCGCAGTTGAAAAGGAAGCCAGAGCTGGCTTAAAGCAGCTTGAAATTGACATAAGCGCCCATTTTTAGATGAGCAGCAGTTTGGCCTTATCATTTCAAGCCGTTACAGATGCAGGTTGGCACAGCATGTTCTGGATCTGTGACCAGACGAGACATAGGAGAGAAGCAGAGGAAAGAGAAAGGCCTGGAGAAAGTACAGAAATCGAGACAGTGAAGAAGGAAGTGAAGCCAGAATGGTTGAACCCAAAAAAGGGAGTAGATGGTGAGAGAGGGAGAATTAGGAGGAGAGGGAGAGAGGAGTGACTAAAGAGACAGGACAAATAGTAGACACAGACAAAACACACAATGTAAAAAGAAAGAATAATGAACAGACTAAAAGTACATAAAAGAAAATGGGGAAAAGAGACAAAGTTAAAAAAGGAAATGGGAAACAAATATATTATTTCATTATTCTTCACATTGCATTAGTGCCCACAATGCGCTAGACACTATCCAAACATATAGGAAAGGACAATCCTTCCACCAAAGAGCTTATTGTCTCAGAAGACAACAGACAGACAGTACTAGATGGGTAATAAAGAAACAAAATGTCTTAGGTACATGTTTCGTTCATTTTTTTTTCTTTTCTTTACAGAACCTCCTAACCCTAACTACTGCGTATCTAGCTGCTGATCCTTCCCCATTACTATGGTCCCTCACTTTAAAACAGATCCACCAAATTCCCCGTTATGCCATAGCAACTGCTTGGTTCATGACTCCCACCCAATATTCAATGCGACAATGAATGTCTACCTTTCCTGAATGTACCTGTCAATAGCCAGACCCTGCAGTCAATGGAAATAGGCAGAACACGGTGACATCACAGGATGGGACATCCACTTCTGTGGAGCCATGCTCTCCTTTTCTATCCTTTCACTGCAGCTCCTCTGGTAGCTACTGGCAGTAGAGCTGAGCAAAATTCAGAATTTCCATCCTCAGGGAAATTCTGATACTTCAACTTTTTTTTTGTCCCAAATCAGGACAAAAAGTTGGAACACTGACATCTTTTGCGTAACAAAATATTCCAAAAAAATTAAATTTGGAAATGGCGAAACATTGCATATCGTCATTTGCAATCAAAATGAAACATTTCAGCAGTCCCCAAATTGAAATGTGTTGTTTCGATTTGTCGAAGTGACCTGAAAAGCATCATTTCCCCATTGTGGCACAATGCCATAGAGGAGCAGGGCCAGGCTTCCTGGCTGGACTACATCTCCCATAAACATCCAGAGTGATGTGATTCCCATGGTGCACCATGCATCTTCGTTAAATGGGAGTGCACATTTTATTATGGGAGGGCAAGGGAGTGCACATTGCATTATGGGATGTATGGTTTTCCAGGAAGCCCAGTCCATAGGAGAGGATGGGGGGAATGAAGTGCAACTCCCATGGGGCAATGTGCTGCTGTAGAGAAATTAAATTTAATGTTGAACTGATTCAAAACTAATGGTTTTGGTTCATTTCAACAAAAGAAAATATTCCAATTCCATTTTCCCAGTTGAAAAATTTTGGAAAAAATGATGGAAAATTCGCAACCGGCTCTAACCCAGTGGTGAGCTGGAGCTGGTTCGCACCGGTTCATGCAAACCGGTTGTTAAATTTTGAAACCGGTTTAGATCCGGTTGTTAAAGGGGTGGGCAAAGTCTGGCCCGCGGGCCACATCCGGCCCGCGGGAATGTCCTGTCTGGCCCGCCTGAGCTCTCAGCTGGGGAGGCTCCCCTGAGAATTCCATTTAAGTTTGTACTCACCTGGCAGCACGCCAGGTCTTCGGCGGCACTTTGGCAGCGGGACCTTCACTCGTTCCGGGTCTTCGGCGGCACTTTGGAGTGACTGAAGGACCTGCCGCTGAAGTGCTGCCAAAGACCCGGAGCGACTGAAGGAACCGGTTCTTCAGCTTTTGCCAGTTCAACACTGCTCTAACCAGAAGGTTTCCAACCTCCTGTGGTGGGAGGGGCTTGTCTGTACTGTGGTGGAGGCTCCTCCCATGTGGCTAGCCCCAAAAGGGTTTATGGGCTGCGAGGGTCTAATTCAGGTCTGGTGCTAGGCAGGACACAGAAAACTAGCTATCAGTTTTAGGTCATGTACTGTACTTCCCTTGCCCTTTTATTTCTGTAAATATCTTTAGTATATAAATGTTTTAATACAAATCTGTGAATTGTTATTTATTCTCAATGGTGCTGAATGAAATTTCTTCAAATACCAGGACTACTAGTGCAGTGGACAATGGAGGGTTTAAGCAGAAAGCTGGGATTCTTGGGATCCAGGACTTGCAGCTCGGAGGGGTCCAGACACAGCAGCGAGTCTGAAATCAGCAAATGCTGCAGTGCTTGGTGTGCTCCAGACACAGCAGTGAGTCACTGAGCAGACGGAACTGCAGAACACAGCCGATTGCTGCCAGCTAGAACTTGGGAAAGAGGCGAGGCACCACGGACTTACCGATAGCGCTCCGCAACTCCTCAAGTCATGTTGCAATGTGATCTAAGGGAAGAGCGGAGCTTTATGACTCAGTTGGCATATGCAGCACTTTGGGGGTACAAGGATGTTTCTTCTGGCATGGGGCATATGGTTGGATTCAGTCCCAGCATAATTTTCATTTTCCTCTGAGGTGTACGTGTGTGTGTTTGTGGGGGAGAAAAGGGGTTTCACAAGTATTTTGTTTGATCCAATTAAAAAATATAAAATGGGTTTGAAAAAAACAGATTGAACAATCTCCAGTGTTGTGCTATGGTAAAATATCCACAGTGATGGCACAAATATCCCTTTTGACTTGAAGACTGAAAAAATGATTTAAACATTAATACTGAGGGCTAAATCCTCACTGACATCAGTGGAGCCACCCTAATTTGCACCATTTGAAGAGATAGCCTTGTACCAGCAGCACGGGGGTGCATGGCCACAATGCCACCTTTTGACAAGGCGCAAATACATGGGGCCTCCTGCCCCCACAGAGAGCCAGCTCAGGTGCCCTGTGCAGAGGGACACCAGGTCTATGGCTTACTTCCTTCCCTGTCCTTCCTAGAGTGTGCAGCACTGACAACAGAGCTAACCACACATATGTCTTAAAGCACAGGGGAATGTAAGGACTGCAGTTGTGTCTGATACGTGTACAGGAGTACAAGGTGAGAAAGCCTTCATGTGCCCTTTCCCCACCTCCCACACCTGCACAGGGAATACCCTAAATACATGACAGTGTAGGAGGTTAGTATTTTGGAGCAGAGAGTATTGATGTGTGTGATGTCAGTGCAACTTCATACAATATATAGGGCACACCTGTCCCCCATCTGTGCTTAGTAGGAGGAGCATCTGTCCACACAAGGGAACAGCCTTGATGTTAAAAACACAGTTTCAAACAAGCTCTAGTGTGGACAGCACCCTCAGTGCAGGACCTTCTGAGAAAGGACCTTCTGATACTCCCTTGTTAGCTAAAATACAATTCGAGACTCAATTCATTTTGACTCTTGCATGCTTAGGTATCCCCAATCATAAATGCACGGCGTAATACAGGCTTTAAAAATTAGGGATTTGAGGAAACTAACATATGTGTTCTAACAACAGCATAGCAGGACAGACTACAATGGACTGTCCTGTAAATATTGCAAAAGAGGCAGGGACAAATCTATCTCACCTTCTTCATGTGAAGAGTCCCTTTGACCTGAAGTCTATGTGGCTACTCATCTTAATAAGGAAAGCAGAATTTGGCCTGTATATTGTACAGCAGAACCAAATTGACCCTAGATTCAGACTAACATGAAAATAAGTCTAAAACTTAAAATAGCTTTAAAAATAATGTTAGGCACTGCAGTAATACAAAGAAAGAAAGAAATATTTGGTTTTAACATGCAACCCCTTCTTTCCTCAGAGAGTGCAGAAGTGTGCTCAACACTCTGTACTTAACCTCCCCATTTTGCCCCAGTGTTGCAGTTCATATGGAGCCCCATGGAAGGCCTATTGAAGCCAATGGGAATTTTCCCACTGACTTCAATAGAAGCAGGGCTGGACCCAGAGTATTTAAAATTATTACCTGTTCTTCAGAGACCCCTTCAGAAAGTCTAGTGGGGAGGATTAAGAATCAAATGTCATACTTTTCTTATTTACTCATAATTTTCTGTTACTCTGATAGAGGCAATTTATTAATGTGAATAAACTGAGCTTTTAATAGGTCCCTCATGAGAGTGGTGTCTTCAGAGTCTCACCCAGCTAAAAATGATGCCCCAAGAGACCTGAATGAGCCAGACCCTGAGGGTATATCTATATTGCAATTAAAAACCTGTTGCTGGCTCATACTTGTAGGGCTCGGGCTGTGGGGCCGTTGCATTGCCATGTAGGCTTCCTGGCTGAAGCTAGAGCCTGGGCTCTAGGGCCCTGTGGAATGGGAGGGTCCCAGAGCTTGGGCTGCAGCACAAGCCCAGAAGTCTACAGGACAGTGAAACAGCCCCGCAGCCCGAGCCCTGCAAGCCCAAGTCAGCTGGCATGGACCAGCTGCAGGTTTTTAATGGCAGTGGAGACATACCCTCAGGGGCTCGTGTGCAGAGCTTTTGAGGACTACCGTTTGATTCTTGGCACGCCTGCCTGGATGAGCATTCACAACAATGAAGAGCTGCAGGCTGCCAAATCTCAATGAAGCAGGCAAGACTAGATTCAGCTCTAGCTAAATGCAAAGCATGTAGGCCCCTCCATTTTGGAAGGGAGTTAGCTTTGCAACTGGAATTCATACTTTTGGCATCCACTAGTGTCGTCAGTCTTTCTTGTTCCTTCCTGTTCCCAGCAGATTTTGCATCCTTTACATGGTAGATATTCAACAGGCAAAGTTTACTCTTCTACCCAAGCTTCCAGAATACCCAAGTGCCCGCCAACAGAATTGGTGGTCAGGGGAATAGCCATGAACTTTTAAAATAGTCTGGCCAAGTGATACTGAAGACTCCAAGATGAATGATAATTTCCCCCCACACAATACATTTTTTTAAAATGTAAGTTAACATAAGAATGGCCATACTGGGTCAGACCAAAGGTCCATCTAGCCCAGTACCCTGTCCTCCAACAGTGGCCAAAGCCAGGTGCCCCAGAGGGAATGAACAGAACAGTTAATCATCAAGTGATCCATACCCTGTTGCCCATTTCCAGCTTCTGGAAAAAAGCTGTTAGTGAGAGGAATGAACTAGTAATCTGTGCTGAGAGCTGTAGGCCAAAAATTCTAGTTTTCATCCTGGCTCTGAAAATGACTCAGTCTGTGCCCTTGGGCATGTCACTTAGAGCCAGCTTGTCCCCCCTCTGGGATCAGGGGATGAAAATCCAGTGGTTATGTGATTCTAACCTGGGTCAAGGTCAAAGCAGCCCCTAGACAGCCCCAGAATATGGGGACACACAAGAGGACATGAAGCCACAGTTTTTCCCCTCCCTTCTGGGTCCACTGCATTCTTTTCCTGAATCTTTACTTTTGTTCGTTCTTATTCTCTTTGCGTAAAATAAATGTCATTCAAACTAAAAGTATCAGATTGCTCTTTTGTATGGAAAATTATAACAGTCCTGACTATGACATGTCAGTTACCCTAGAAAAATGCGGCAAATAAAATTAAACAAAGGGAGACACAGATAGGCACACAGACACAGATGGTTTAAATCTTGAGCTTGCACTGGGAGCCAACTCAGATAAGTCAAAACTGCTGCTCATACATTGTAGCCTTTTGAAACGTTACCTATTTTATTCTGTACCATGTTAATTTATAATGTGCCTTAGAGCAACTCAGTGCCATATCCATAGTTTTAAAAAGCAATATTAATCCAAAGGGATCATGTTCCCCAAACCTTTTTAGATTTCCCTGTTTTTAAGTGGGAAACTGCTGTACCATCTTTCTGCAGCACTCATTATTGTGGTAATGCTTGCAGAAACATGAGAGTCTTGTTAACTATGGTAGGAAGTATTGTGATATTAACTAATGCTTTATCTATGGTTACATGCCTGTGTTTGTATTCTAAAGCCTGATTCTCATTTACACTAAGGCTATTTTACAGTGCTCTGGCAATGTAAAGGGACCTTAAAGTGGGCTTAAGTTACATTGACACTCACTTTATGGCTGCTTTTCAGTGCCAGAGATGGTGTAAAGGGTCCTCTGTGTAAATGAGAATCAGGCCTGAACATTTTAGTCTTTTGTGGCTCAGTTTGACTCCACTTAACTCTAATAGTTAAAGATGGAGTGTCAGTGGTCTACATACTTGATACATATCCTGCAAACTCAAATATAGCAAGGCTCAAGAACACTCTTTGCATAATGTACATATGTATTTCATTTATTTTTGTAAAAATTCTGTTTAAGCATATGGAAAAGAAGGAGTGATAACAGTGCCTAGAGGCAGATATAATGTGGTCAGGCAATGTGCAAGCTTCCTCACACAGCTTGAGGAATGAGCCTCAGTTCTAAATTGCTATATGAGTCCTGGACTATTCCTTAGCAAATATAAGCAACTAAACCAAACAGCGTGGCTCTGTGACATGGGCATTTGTCAGCTAGGGATGGAAAAAGACCTCTGGACACATTTCACTTGGAGGCTATGGCGGTATGTTTTAAACCCAATACTATGGAGATGCAATACTAAGGTTGAATTTTTCAGATGTGGGTGTTTAAAGATATGCACGGAACTCCATAACCTAAATGTATGTATTTAGCCAGAACATTTTGGTTTAGTGATCAACATGCTACGCAACCAATGCCCCTAAAGAGTTTCCAAAGGACAGTACCATGGTAATATTAAAATATCATAATCATTACATCTAATTGCAAAGAACAAATCACTAATAGAAAATTAAACATTTTAAGTATAATAAAAAAGAACAACCATTACTGACTTTATTCCGAATCTTGTCTGTGTGAGGACAGTGAGAAGGGGCCACTGGGCCTGATCCTCAGAGATGCTGAGCATCTGCAAATGCTCAGAATAACGTCTATGCTTTTTTAACTTTCAAATTTACATGTGCATCTTATATTTATTTACATTTTACTGACATGCGGTTGAAAATATATTTCAGCCAAAAATAGCATTGCTCTTCCTAGATGATTGGGGTAACTATAGTCGCTACAAATAAAAGTAAGGAGTCATAAAATATTTGACATTCATTTAGATATATAAACTTTTGGATGCTTATCCAGAGCAATCTCCAAACCTTTGGAGTGTCCCTCATCCATACAAAACTTGACTGACTTACTGCATGATGTGACATTGATTTGCTATTGTGCAGTCACTGTACTTTGTGGTATTTTATGTTGGTATATGTATGGTGTGGCTGGTTTACTAGGTGTTCATTGTTTGCTACGTTATTGCTGGAGGTTGCATGTTTATATTATTTTCTTCATAGAACTAGGAAAAGGTCAAGACATTGGTTCTGATTCCTTTCTAATTTACCCTGTTATTACACCAGTTTAATTCTATTAACTTCTATAAAGTTACTTCTGATTTATGCTAGTACAAGCTAGAAAACAAAATTTTAGAGGCCTTACAAGCGTGTTGGACATTTTACAGAGAACACACAGAAGATATGTCCCTGCACTGAGGAAAATACAGTCTAAGGTCCTGATCTTGCAAACTCTTAAGCATGTGCCTAAGTACTTTACTGAATAAGGGCCTAAATTCATCCTGATTCAGCAAAGCGCTTAAGCATACACTTAACTTTAAGCATATGCATAAGCATTGTTCATCAATTGCAATGAAATCAAAGAGATTACTGGAATGAGTAAAGTAATGCAGATGCCTAAGTGTTTGCAGGATCAAAGTGTAAATGATGGGCTTGCCAAACAAGGGAATTGATAACATACACACAGACCAGGAGCGATGAGGAAGGATGTGTGTGACGTTGCACTCCATATGTTTTATGGAAATATGCTTATGAGTGTAAATATGATGTAACTGGAATATGCTTTATGCAAAAGGTCTCTTGTAAAGTATCATAACAAAGGTTATAACCTACTGAATATATTCCTCCTATTTTATATGTGTATCATTCTTGTATCTGAAGCTAGAAATATAAAGTATCACTCTGGAGTCCTATTGTAATTATGCAAAGTATAAGCCATTAATTGTGATTTAGAATCTTGATGGCTCCCATTGACTAGGACAATTGGTTGTAAATGGCTCTGTTTACTTACAAGCCTTCCTGTGTTCGGATAGGCCAGCCCAGGAAGAATGGAGGCTGGGGGTCTCACAGGACATGCATAGGTGGTGAGTTATATGGGCCCATGGTGCCTGTGCTCCACCAATATTCAGGAAGGTGGGCCCAACTCCATCAATGTTTGGGCTTATATTTTGAGAGCCATCCTGTCCATAGGACAGACCGGGGCAATCTCCCCGGGCCCAGTGCTTTGGGAGGGCCCCACGCTTCAGGGGGATGCGGGGTCCAGGGTGGTCTGGGGGACTACTGGGGGGCCTGGTGCCGGCAGCAGTGAGTGATTCCGCTCTGCTCCACCCCACCTCTTCCCGCCCCTCCTCTGCCCCACTCTACCCCTTCTTCCAAGGCCCCACCCTGCCTCTTTCCAGATTTCAACCCCTCCCCCGAGTGACACTGGGAGCCAGAGGAGCGGGGTGGGGTGCGCTGGCACCAGGTCACTTGCTGCTGCTGGCGCCAGGCCCTCTGCTAATCCCCCAGGCCGCCCTGGACCCTGCGTCCACCTGAGCGCCGGGCCTCGGGTGGTTGCCCAGGTCCGTCCTATGTATGGGACGGCTCTGCTTGGACCCATTCTGGGCACCACCAAAAATTATACAAACCTGGCACCCATGAGGACATGTGACCATGTTACATGATGCTGAAATCCATCTTAAATCTGGTACTTTTCCATTCAGAAGAAGGGGTGGGGACCCAGAGAGACAAAAGATTCCCACCTTGGGCCAAAGCTATAAAAGGGGGTGGAACAGAAGAAAGGGGGCTGCCAGACATGAGAATCCCCTAGTTACCACCTGAGCTGGAACTAACAAGGACTGTACCGGGTAAAGGATTGGGCCCAGACTAGGAAGGAGTCTTGTCTGTGAAAGAAGCTTATTGGAACATCTCTGAGGGTGAGATTTTACCTGTAAACAGTTTCTTAATGTATTAGGCTTAGACTTGCATGTTTTTGCTTTATTTTGCTTGGTGACTTACTTTGTTCTGTCTGTTATTACTTGAAACCACTTAAATCCTACTTTTTTATACTTAATAAAATCACTTTTGTTTATTAGTAAACCCAGAGTAAGTGATTAATACCTGGGGGAGCAAACAGCTGTGCCTATCTCTCTATCAGTGTTATTGAGGGCGGACAATTTATGAGTTTACCCTGTATAAGCTTTATACAGTGTAAAACGGATTTATTTGGGGTTTGGTTCCCATTGGGAACTGGGCGTCTGGGTGCTGGAAACAGGTGACCTGCGAAGCAGTTTTTAGTTAAAGTCTGCAGCTTTGGGGGCATGGACCAGACCTGGGTCTATGTTGCAGCTAGCTAGCGTGTCTGGCTTGACAAGGCAGGGTCCTGGAGTCCGAAGCTGGCAGGGAAAATGGACTCAGAGGTAAAGTCAGCACATCAAGTGACAGTCCCAAAGGGGTCTCTGTGACTGAACCCATCACAATGTGAGTACCAGAAATAATAGTACATGGTCACTCAGTTCAGACATATGTATGTATGTGTGGTTTAAATGGTTGCAGGAGGTAGGGTTATTACGGATGGTGATACTCTTACTAAAGTAAAAATTTTTATTTCTGGTAGGCTGTTCTGCAGAAGTGGTTTGTCAGACTGACTTAAATGAGGTGAGTGTAGAGGTTTGACAGATTTTGGAGGCAGAACTATTTGAAGGTGAAAAAAGAAATTACTGGTTCCTTTGTGGATGAATAACTGTTAGGCTACTGACTACCTGCTATGTGATGCCCATTGAGTTAACTTTGGGGAAGGAGAATTAGAGTGAGAAAACGGGCAGCAGAAACAGCAGCATCCAACAGCAGAATACATTTCTCCCTCTCTTTTTCTCTCTCTCTTACACCCAGTACCAAATTCCTGTCTCAAGTAACTTCACTGAAATCAATGGATTTAATACAGGTTTACACAGCTGTAACTGAGAAAAATATTGGATCCTGTTTCCTAATTTGGGCTCCGGCCCAGAAGAGCAGTTAAGCATGTGCTTAACTTTGATCACACGAGGAGTTCCAATGAAGTCAATGAGACTGCTCCCGAGCCTAAAGTTAAGCAAATGCTTAAGTACTTTGCTGGACTGGGGCCATGTAGCACACAAAAATAAACGTCCAAGATGGTCACTAACCCTCCTCCAGCTCTGCTTGAAATATTGCAAGCAAGGAATTTTGATTGAAAGACAGCTTTTGACATTGTCACAATGTTTCAGTGAGAAAAATAACAGTTATCCTGACATGGCTCCAAAAAATGATATCACTAAAACAAAAGGGTGACAACTTTTGTGCAGAATTGCACCAAAAAAAAAGTTCACTACTTCTACACAGCTCTATTTGTCCACTATGATATTCTGAAAGCATAGCTGGGGAGTCTAGGAACTAGACCAAAGGTATTTGCATAAGAGTCTGTGATTCATTGCCTCACAGACTGTACATCAGCAGAGGGCTGGATTTTAATTAATTCTATTAATTTTAAGAGAAATAAAACGGAAAAGTATGTAATGGTTTCTTTGCCCAAAAAGCTCTGAAATGTCTTTTATTTTTAGAACTCGCTGCAAATGCTTTTCATACAAACATATATTATATATATAAATCAGTTCCGGTGTATTACTCACTGTGAGAGCACACTTTAAAAAGACTCTGACATTTACATTTTTGTGAAGGATTTTTGTTTTTTAAGAAAGAATCGTATATATGTATCATACAAGTATTTTTATCAGGCCAGATTCTGATACCCTTATTCACGACGAGTAGTATTTGCAAATAGTCTCCTTAAATCATTTGTTGAATAACGATGAATGTTTAAGCAAGTGCTTACGGCCTGAATGCTCAAAAGGAGTTAGGGGCTGTGACACAGGTGCCTAGAAAATTAGAGGAACAACACTGTGATTCACAAAGCCTGAATAGGGAGAGATAAGCACTTCAGAACGGGATTCACAAAAGCCAGCACAGTAGGTGGGGAGCTGCCTAAGCTAGCCCATTGAAGATGCTAACAAGAGGAGCATGTGCTAACCCCATCCCTCTCCTGGAGATAGGTGCCTAAGTCCTGGCTGCAGGAAGGCACCTATTTCTGCTTGCGATTCACAGATGGGAACCCCTCTTTGGAGTTAGGCACCTATGTCATTTTGCAACAAGGCAACGATGATGGTGCCCATCTCATAACTTTTAGCCCAGTGGTTAAAGCCCTTGTGTGGGATGTGGGAGATCCGGGTTCAATTCCCCACTCTCTGTCAGAGGAAGAGAAAGGATTTGAACAGGGGTCCCGCACCCCTCTCTCTCACACACACACAATGGCCCAGTAACTGTTCCATTGTTGATAAACACTTAAATAGACATTACGCCCGAGAGACAGTAAGAATGACTTATAGTCCAGTGGTTCGGGCACTCACCTGGGACGTGGAAGACCCAGGGTCCAGTTCCCTGCTCCAGTCTATTTCATTATTTATTCACAATAGAACAGCTTCAACAGGAGAGATAGAGGGAACCCTGCAGCAGAATATCCATAGCTCAGTGGTCGGGGCACTCTCCTGAGAGGTGTGAGAGACGGTTGTTTTTTTACCCCTGTAGTGTGACCTTGTTTGTAATTTAATCCAACAGAAATCTAGTGAGAATGACTAAAAATTATCAAAGGTCTGTATGATTCAAATGGACTGAATGCCTTAGTTCAAACCAAGACTTTGCATGCAGGCAACATTTCAAGAATATAGGGCTTGATTTACCAAAATAAGGAGAAACGCCAGGACTTTTAATGATTTAGGTGTATATTTCCCAAAAAGTAGGGCACCTATTAAAAATTACATTTTGTATGATGTAATTATGATTAGGTTTATACAATCCCACAAAAGAATAACGTTCTGGTGCTTTGCACTGTCAGGGAAACACTCCAAATTCCCATTCTTGTTGGTCTTGGGTAGATAATATCCCAATCCTGTATTCCTTGCACACTCAAAACTTCCAGCACTAATGACACTAGCTAGAAGACAATAGGGAGTTTTGGATGAGCAAAGAATGCAGTGATGATGATAGAGGTTTTTTTTCTTTTAACTTTGTCTTCATGTCACTAGTGCCTCTCAATCTTGCTGGTAATGAATCAGAGGATGACTATTGTGGATTGCTTCAGTGCAAACCCATCTATTATAAACCATGAATGCAGCCAAGAATTCCTTAGGCTGGATTTTATCCTGTGGTTCAGTTAGCAAGGAGGTACATTACCTGTACTCTGAAAATTGAAACACAAGCTGATGCTTATTTCTGCTGCTGAGAAGGTGCCGGCACCGGTACTGGAACCAGAGGGTTCGGGGGGGCATGCCCCCACCCCTTTTAACAAAAGAACCATAAGCACAGAATTCATGTCCCACGCAGATTATTTTTTTCCAGCAGAAGAATAGATTATTCTGGAGAGGCCCTGCAATTACACCTTTCGCCCACCAAAGGCTGCTGTGGTGCCAGAAGAAAGGGCAGCTGGCTCGCTGCTGGAGCAGCCAGCCACAGAGAGGGAGGGGCACTTTGGCCTTGGCTCCCTC
This sequence comes from Lepidochelys kempii, assembly GCF_965140285.1. Lineage (NCBI taxonomy): Eukaryota > Metazoa > Chordata > Testudines > Cheloniidae > Lepidochelys > Lepidochelys kempii. Next base: position 141,579,157 of record NC_136382.1, on the reverse strand, counting down.
AGTTCCACAAAGGTTCCGGAGCCCCTTGGGTAAATTCTCTATTAGGCCCAAATCATAGTCCCAGCACACAACCTAAGTAACAGGGCTGTGCGTGAAGGCCTGGGATTGTCTGCCCTACTAGTTTATGGAGTGGCAGCAGAGTAACAACAATATGTAAATTCAGATTCCAAGTGTCAGCCCCCAAAATATGGGGGGATTCAGAAATAGTGATTTGGTTCTAGCCCATCTGTACCGATGAATAAAACATTCAGAACTCAACCTAACATGCCAAGGTGTTTTCTGTTTCGAGAGGTGCAATGGCTGTTTTTAATGGCATTTTTGCCTGCCTGTAAATTGTGTTGTTTATATAGCTTATGAATTTGCTTTTCACTTTAAACAGAGTGTATTGAGTGCCAAGGGAAATGGAAAGGAATTATATTACACTCACATTGTATACTCTCTAAGTAAGGGAGCATCCTGCTGTGCCAACTACTGGCTTCTATGCAGCTGCAAACACAAGGTTGATAGGACAGAGGCAAAGGTAATGGAAAACGGACATTGATTTTGCAAAATGCAATTCTGCAGAGAGCCACCCTCATCCCTGAGGAAATATTGTATACTGTGTACTAGTTGTGTGTTCAAGGGGCATCCCTGATTTGTTTCCTTGGATTTTAATTTAGTTCAGGGTTGTCACATCATGCAGAGCTCTGAGCTGCCTTTGGTGGATGATGTCAACCACTGGCTCAAAGGAATAGGTTTGTTAGATATAAATATTGTGTATTTATGAAGATTAATGGAGGAGCAGCCAGCATGAAGCACAGCTAGGTAATAAAAGCAGAGCTGTAATGCCCTCTCTCCACAGGACAGCAGACCCAGAGAAGTTGGATTTGATGCATGAGGAACTATTACTCTTGGCCGTTGGTTTCCATTGGGATTCCAGCACAGGACGCCAGTCTGTGAGGTGAAAGTTAACAGCATCCATGTTGTGTGCCTTCTCTGACTATTCATTCTTTCTGCTTAAAACAAAACCCCAAAACAAACAAAAACAACCCTTACATTTTTGGTGGCATCTCATGCTGGGGGGAAAGGCTGAGATAAATGGATACTTTCAAGGTCATTAGCTTGTGGAGCTCACAGTTTATATCACTCTGCCAGAGTTCTGCTTGGAGAGGTTATAAATGTTTTTCTGCTGGAGCAGGGAGCTCATTGTTGGATTTTGGATCCTCTGCTTGGCTGACAGTGAAGAATCAGAATTCTGGTGGAGTACAGCCCTCCCTCCCTTCCTCCTTGAGGTTCTTTTGTACATACATTTCTAATATAAAACAACAAATCTGATACATGATTGAAGAGCCTGAACTCTCTAAGCAACAGAGGTACCAGCACCAAAATACATGCTGGGACACTTAGCTTCCTGGCACCCCACCAAAAAAGTCAAGGTCAAATGTTGTTCAGTATCCAAGGAAGTTACCTGAAAATGACAGCCTAGAGCTGGACCAACTATTGTCTCATCAGCATTCAGCAACACGGACACCAGAGGGGAGAGGGAGAGAGAGAAAATCAGACGCCTGAGACGTAGGGGTGGGATGGGGGAAGGAATGCCCCCTCCCCATGCTGTGGATTTCAAAACACTCTCTCTCTCTCTCTCTTTTTTTTCTTAGTCCACCCTGAGTCAGGCCCCTGGCAAGATGTGTGCTTTGCAGATGGATCAGCTGCCACACATTGGCAGCTGAGCCAGTGTGGTGGCACACAGGTATTTTCTCCTTGTACTTGCTATCTGGCCAGCAAAGTAGCCATGGTGGTTTTTTGTTTGAATGAATGGTACCTCCCTCTCCTCTTTATTTTCCAGAAAAGGGACTACTCTGCACTGCACTGTGCCTCCTGGGCCAGACTTACCCTCTGATGGATTAAAAGGAGCAGAGCTTTGATGGTTTCCAAATCCAGCTTTCAAACAGGTGAGACAATTTGACACTATCTCACCATACAAGTTTCTTCTGCCTTGCACCAGTAACATTGCCACTCAGCAATAGCACTGAAGATAGGCTCTGTAAGTACATACTGGATGGTAGACAATGGATAATGTTGTTTGACCTGGCCACTGCTCACCCTTTAGTTCTTAGTAAAGTCAATAGTCGTCACTGGCATCTCTCTCTGCCTAATCTCTCTGGTATTTCTAGGGCACCTGTCCCCATACCATCTAAGATCCTGACAGCCTTCCTTCAGATGGAATATTTATCCATATTTCTGGATACTGACGGAATTTGCTTTGATAATGCTGCAGCCCTACCCTTGGGTGAAGTGAAAGGTGCCACTGGCACTAACTCGTTCAGAAATGCTGTGGATATACAGGAAATTCCTGATATGAGATGCACAATCAGTCCAGAAGTTTCATACCAGTAGATGGGAGACTCCAATAGACCAGCTTCACTGGAGCTGAAGGTGCAAGCTGATCTCTAAAATAAACGGACACAATTTTCTGATGTCATTTAAGTAAACAGAGTGAAATTTACTGATCTAGGACTTCAACAGTAGCCTATATAGTGATCAAGAATTGGAGAGCAGTACTGAAAGTGGCTGGTTTGATGAGGATCTCCGAGGGTACAGCTTACTTTTCCATAATCAGGTGAAGGTGCTGCCACAAATTCCCAGTGCTGGTCTGCAGTCTCCTTCTAATGGAAGAGTGTTCTCAGGCTATACCAAAAGTCTTCTCCTTCCAGGGCAAAACAAGAGTCCAAACAAAACAAGTCCCTTCATCCTTTGGCTGCAGGGGTTTCAAATGGTCCCTTTGCCCCTTGACTGCAGGGATTTCCACTCAACACCTCCAGATACCAAGGCTGACGTGGAGCACCAACCCCAGGCTCCAGTGAGCAAAGCACCTGTCAGCTTCAATATTCTGCTCCACTCTACCCTTCCCAGGCCTACTCCCAGCTCTAGCTTGTCTGGCTCACCTGCCTTTTAGTCCTCCTTTCCTGACTGCTACAAACTCCTTTCCAAGCTTCCTTTCAACTGGGAACTCACTCGCTCCTCTCCCCAAAATGGAGCCCACTGCCTGTTTTCCCTGTACTCCCTGGAAGAGGAAGTCTCTCACTCTTTCCCCAAGGCATCATGGGAGTTGTGATCTCTAAGGCTAGATTGCAGCATACAGGATCTTCCCAACTGGAACACTCCCAAATAAGTCCCCACTAGTAAAAGGTGCCTAACACAGGATACATCCACAGTGGAGGTTTGACTTTTAAATAATAGAGGGTAGTAGGGTACATGGTGCCTACTAGATGTATGAATGATTCTTCATTTACAACCATCTTGTCAGCCAGTCTGTGCTGGTCTGGAGAATGAACTGTTAATGACTTAATAGCTTGGACATACAGGTGAGCGGCAGACAATGGTAATTTGGTCAACTTAATGTACCCTCTGCACATGCACAAACATGCACAGCATACATCATTTGAAAGCTTATTATTTCTACTTTAAGAAGAGGTAGGATATGGACCTGTCAAATGGTGCTGTTATCATAGAATCGGGGATAAATAATGACATAATCAACATGTAATGACCACTTTGAAATACTTGCATTAGTTTCTTTTAGTTTAATAATGTATTGTTTCAAGACATAAAATTGGATTTCTTTGTGACCTCAAAGCATAACAACAACAATCCAAAGGGTAAAATGAAATCTTATAATAAATTTGTACAGGTATCATTGAAATGTAATTGCAGCAGGGACATTTCTAGTCAACATCATTATCATCATGATGATCTTTGTTAAGAGTGGGCGGGGTACCACAGTCTTCATTGCCTTGCATGTACACGGTTCTGCCCAGGGAAGACTGGTCTGACAGTTGCTTGTGCAGCAACCTCTACTGGTGCAGGCACAAATAAGGGCTTGTAGAAGCTCAGATACCATTTGGGCCCTTGAAGAATACAGGATACAAGAGTATCATCCATATTTTTCCATCCATGTTGCAATTGTGATCCAATATCTGGTTTATCTATGTGAGAAAACATCCATTTGACATGTTCTTCAAAACAGTCCACACATGATGGGAGTTTAGCCAGTGATATGTCCTTTTTTGATGGCTAGATTGAGGCACAAGAAATTCAGGCCTCTCTGGGGCTCCTTTTCTTTCTCTCTCTGGTCATACAGCACTGCTACCAACTTCCTTGCTACAGAAATTGCAGCTTGTCCAACACTCTCTTCAAATTTGGCAAGATCTCCGAAGTGAGAAGCTCCTTTGGTTTTGACAACAGTAAACACAGATTTTTTTCTCAATACCCAATAGGAATGACACAGTTCACCATACTTCCTGTTGTTAATGCATGTGCAGCAGGAAGTATGGTGCAGAAATCAGGCGTGAGTGTGTCATTAATTATGTACACAAGTATGATGTGACGCTTGTCATTTGTGCTGGTCATGGTGCCTGATTCAATCCATGTGTTCCATTTTTGGAAAGTAGTGAACAACAAGGACGAAACCATCTGTATCAGGTGACCTAATTACTATGGTTCCTTTGGCACCGAGAGACCCAAAATCCATATTGGCACATACAGCATGCAGAAACATTCTTATATCTGCATCCTCTTGAGTACTGTATAAATCTTGGGCTTCTTCAGTATCTTTACTGGTGATGGACTTTGCTACTTCACCATTGGAAAAGCCTGCAGCAAGAAGGATTGTTTGTGCTGGCTGTGGCTCCTACACTCTTAGGTGCATATTGAATCATATATTCACTCTGGAATTTTACAAGTTGCTGGTCTATCTGCAGACTGTTCTTGACATTCCACTCAATCCATTGAATGGAAGGTATTCTTTCCATCAGTGGTTTCTACGTTGATGTCTATATTATTTTTTTCATGGATGAGAACTTCACCAGCATGAAGTGGTATGATTCCATCTGGAATGAACAAACCTCACTGGAGTCTTTCTACTTCAGTTTTTTCAGCATTAGTGATGAACCATCTCAGCTCATAATAACTGATGCAGAATCCATGAAGTTGTAGTATGTCAATTAAATTGTGAGATCCAAACTCATGGTGTGGCTGTGACTCAAGAGTTATGTATAGTGGTGTGATAATTTTGGAATTGTTACATACCATCTATCAACCAAAGAACAAACTCCTGCACCAACTGGGTCACAAAAGTAACTGACCTATCTAAACTACAATCACCTGGCTTTGGATAATATGCTCAGGCTTTCATTTTTGGCTGTTTTAGATCGAAGGATTGAAGCAGTGTTATACAAAATCACTTGTTCATTTGAAAGCTGTGCAATCAAGTCTTTCACAGATATTCTGTGCACCATCTCCTCATTGAAGGGCTGCCTCCCTTAGGTTGGTTGATCTCTCAAAAGTTTCTGTTTTATGAAGTTTCTTGGGGTTTTTTGTGTATTTTTCTCAAGCAAACAATGCAACAGGACCAATCGCTGGAGGATGTGCTTGCTCTGGTGGCTATAGAAGCAGGTGAATGTGATGCTCTCTGATCAGATTCAGTCTTTTTTCTTTCCTGGTTTCAATACAACTCTGATATGTTCCAAATGTGACTTGCTTGTGTATTTCTGAAAGCAACCTCTGGGATAGAGTCCTGGTGGCACATCATCTAAACTAGAAATCTCCTCCAGTAGCTGTCAGTACAATTCATCTCTCCTGGCTTCTACTGCCAGCATCACAGAATTCTGTCCAGCACTGGTGGCTTTTGACAGTTTTGCATTCTTTTGTTTTTCTTGACAAATAGCACATTTTTCAAAGTTTTTGGAGAGAGTCTTTTTCTCTTTGATGTAAGCTTTAAGGGGCTTGTATCTTCCCTGTCTTTCTTAAGCTGTACCTTCCCTGGAGAGGTAAAATTCCAAAATTATACTGTAAGCATTACCACCACCACTACCACCATTTTTCATTCTGCACAAGCATACAGACTTGTGCTAAATTAAATATAAATTAGATCTATACATTAGTATCGAAATTGCCATTTTTGTTTAGTGAGCACTGTGACTGAAGCTCCACATAAAGCTGTGTGGTGTCATCTCTAACACAAATATTGACCTATGCATAAGTGTCACAGAATTAAAAAGCTAGTTTCTAGAATATTTCAAAGGTTTGTACTGCATGCATAGGCAAAATTTAAACCTTCTACCAGACAGACTAGATACTACATTGTATGTATGTGAAGGTCCTCACTCGGGGGGTTGTTCAGGAAGCGTGGCCTAGTGATCAAGGCTACGACCTGTGACCAGCCAGGGGATTGTATATCCAGGGTCCATATGTGGGGGAGAAAGGAATGCCTCCCTCTCTGACTGTTTCGGGGATGGGCCCTCCCTTCTATCAGGGAGGGACCTTTGGGGGCAGTTATCTTAGAGATTTTGGCCTTCCCTCTGCTCTGCGCTGCTGGAACCACAGGTTGCAGGTCTGTTTTCTTCCAGGTTTGCCACCAAATGAACTCTGTGTTTCCCTATCTTTTAATTCCTCCACCAGATGGAGTGTTTGCTGAAGGGGTGGTGGTGTGGGGCTGGTTGGACCCAAAGTAATTTCTTAACCCCCTGTGGCCCAGTGTGGGGTTTGTACACCCCATCACAATGTACAAAAGCTTGCAAATGGAGAAGCATTACATTAGGAATTCACGTACATTTATATCTACCCCTTCTGTAATACAAACTATGGGCACACAATCTACTGCTACTGTACTGTGCACAACCTTCAGTATGAGACTGATCTGGTCAGCAAATGTCAAGTTTATAATAGTTTTCTATCTTTTCATCACTTGTGAGATGATGAATTCTGACAATTCAGAATATGCAACGTGAAAACATTTCATGTTCATATATCATGAAATGTTGATATTTGCCATTTTTGCCACAAGCTAAAGAGGAAAAAATATTTGCTCATGCAAAACAATTAATCTTTTAATACATTGTTGTTGGATAGCTTTGACCCATAAACACCACATTAAGGTGTTGAAATTTATTTAAAGAGTAAAAACTGTAGTCATAGTCTTGTTGCAATATTTCTGGAACTGTACAAAAAATGACACTTTCTCATTTTGGGTACCATTGTTTCACCTCGCCTACAGGCTTATATCACCACTTGGCAGTTCAACATCATACCTTCTCTAAACATACGTAATATAAGCTTTCAAATTATATAGGATGTGAGTGTGTATAGGGTGGGTACATTAAACTCCAACAATATGGCCCTTTTGAAGCATTGCAGCACGCCTACTCATCTCTAGTTCCTTGAACAATTATTTTAGCTTCTGTCATAGCAGATTCAATTTGGCTAACAACAAAGTACCATTTTCTATAGTTAGTTCTGGTTCAAGCAGTAGTCGCTCATTTATGCCTGGTATAGATGTTTTCTCCAAGAGCTGGTCTCAAGTCATCTTGTTGCTGGAAAATGGCAAGTTCCTCTAAAGTAGCAATCTATTGGTCTGGAGAGACACCCACATTCTCTGCAAATTAGCAAAATATGTATCTTTCTACCACTACATTTACTGTAGGCATTAAAAATTCTTTAAAGCTGTAACTGCAGGCACATATGGGTTATCAGGAAGAGAAATAGTATAAATATACATAATCAAACACAGAGACAGGGTAACAGCAAACCTTGATTCCAGGAGTCATCCCACTGATAGCAAAAATAAAGGGTGAAATGCTGAAAAATGACCATTGACTTCAATGGGGGGGCCAGTATTTCACCCACAGTTTTCAAATTACAAGACCAGTTTGTAAAAACCAGTATTGGCTCATATAGCAAGGCAGAAATGCAGAAAGCAAGTAGGACAGTAGCCACCCTTGCTGCTAAATTGTTATATATCGTAATTGAGACACAGCAACAGTACCATATAGTAAACAGTTTCCTTATTATAGGAACTTCTGACCAACAACCAGGATTACAATGTGAACTGTCCGAGCAGTCTGTGGTAGCTACAAAAGCTGTAAGTATCCTCTAGCACCATCTAGGTAACTCACATCACCATGGTAACAAGAGGGACAATAACAACAAGGTACTTCTACAGAAACCAAGTAGGCCTTAGGTCAATACAAGCTATCACACCCAAAATAATGATGTTGCCAAATTCTCTAGTAACGGAGTTGTAACAGTTTTAATTCTTTAAATAAACTGACCCAAAATAGCCTGTCAAGGCAACGAATTAGAAAATGCAGAAAACAGATCCAGAATTTTCCAAGACCCTGAAGAATGCAAAAGAATCATGCCACCTGACGTGGTGGGGCAAGATGGCAGCTACAGGCTGATAAGTGTTATGCCACTCAGCTTATATGGCACAATCTCAATTGGCAGGAGTTTAAGATACTTTTTCCTGGGGATTTAGCTCCACTGTAAATGGTTTTCTTTGAAAGAATTTAAGCTTCCCAACGGATAAGTGGAGATAAAATATGGCAAATGTAAACTCTTCCTCAGTTTATCAAAAGGTTCAGACAGCCCTGAACCAGCTCTTATGGATTACTCCTACATAGTATCAGATGTGGGACTACTTGCAAAGGTCTGTGGGTGCAGCATGCTCTGTGGCAACTTGTAAAGTAGTAATAGATTCCAGCAGCTGCAAATTGGTGAATAATACTAAAATATGCAGGAGTCTTTGGAACTTCAGCTTATCCTAAAAACCAGTTCAGGGAGATGAGTCCAGGCTCTGTGAGCTCAGCCCTTCTCAGAATGGAACAAAAGTTGGATGTTCTCCACACTTTGGTGAGTGGAACAGAAATTAAACTTTGTGAACTTGAACAAAAGACTGATCATTTGGGGGGAAACAGTGAGGAACCACAGACAATTAGTAGTCTACAGGCTTGACAGAATCATTAATGAGGGATAATATCCAATTAAGGAGGACGGAAATCTGGAGAATCCTTGTATGGATTCCAGTCAGCAGCTAGTAAATTCTTTGGCTGGTCATTAAGTAGCAAAAACATTCATGCAAAATGTAAGTGACTGAAGTATTTGAAGTGTACAGGTATGTGGTGTGCTTCCCACATGCTGTGAAAGTGTTTCTCCCCCCACCCACCTAGCCAGAAAAATGTATGTATTAGAAGGCACTTAACAAAAGGCTTGAAGGGGCCTGGCAACAAATTAACTCAGTTAAAATCTGTGGGAGGGTTCAACTTCACATCATGAGACAAGGACAGGATGAGTAACCAATATAAAACTGAAAGGCACTTTGCTTATGTCTTTTGGATGGCCTGTGGCTGGATAATATTCCTACAGAGACAAGGTAGGATGATTCTTTGGAGGATGTTATAAAGCTTTAATTTTTTCTTGTTGTCAAAGGTAGATAGAGATTTCTTTGTAGCAGGAAGTTTTTTCCTACCCAGAGGCCTTCTATACCCATCTCAGTGTTTGTTTAAATGGAACTATTAGTCCTACTTGTTGAATGATGTACTTGTGGCACCTTAGAGAACAAGTTTATTTGAGCATAAGCTTTCCGATGAAGTGAGCTATAGCTCACAAAAGCTTATGCCCAGATAAATTTGTTAGTCTCTAAGGTGCCACAAGTCCTCCTTTTCTTTTTGCAGATACAGACTAACACAGCTGCTACTCTGAAACTTGTTGAATGATGTGAACCAAATCAGACACACCCTTCATAAAAGGAGGAGGAATAAGTCAGTGATCTGTGAGCCTCATAAATCTTTGTCTGGATTGATGAAGAAAGGGGAAGCATTTGGAGAGACTCATACACAAAACTAGTAGAAATTTTCAGAATTTCAAATTTTCAACAAAAGTTTTCACCCAAAATTCTATTTTTGTCAGGAAAAAATGTCATAAAAATTATCAGGTTTCTCCTGTGATTATATTTGTAAGTGGAACAAATGGGCCTGGTTTTCAGTAGAAAGGTAAGTTGACAAAACAAGACAGAGATAAAATATCTATAAAATAAAAGACCCTGTGGCTATGGAAGAACCTGAAGAAGTTCTGAGTTTTTTTCCAAACCATTAGAAATTTTCTGAAAAGCATTCAGCTCTTCCCCACCGCCTTCCAGCTATATTAATAAATTCTCTCTTCACAATTGCAGTAGGGAGCACAAAGCTTACATAGTTACAATTACAAACAGCTTCTAAACATCATAATAAAAGGAATCCACAATTGTCTGATTAATGGGGTTTTAATTACCTCCCCCCTCCCTTTTTTCCCCTCTGGAAATATATTACTTAATCCCTTTTGGATATACTGTATATAACCACTGAAAATCATAGATACCTTGCTTTTCTCAGGACAGGGTCGGCATAGTACAGAGGAGATTAATATCAGTTTCTGCTTTGCCATTCCAAACCCCTGCTAACTGTAAATAATATTTCAAAAAAGATCTTGATGTATCATGGTCTGTAATGTAGCAGTGATGATGTTGGTTGTTATGTCTTTAGCAGTGATTTATCATCCTCTGCAATGACACAAATCATGGATGGCTCATGACACACCAGAATGTATGATCTCTTAGTTGTGGCAGTGATTTATTCTGTACTTAGATCATAACATTTTGAAACCTGGGATTTGTAGCTTATCTTTTGCTACTATCCACTTTTAAAATGTACCTACACTCATAAACCCCTCTCTTTGTTATCAATGCGTCAAGCAGCCTTTTTCTCCTTGTTCATGATAACTTGTAACAGTCCACTTTGGGTAGGCCTCGAGTGGTTGTCTTGGAGCTCTGAATGACTCATTTCCATTGTGTCTTGTCCACCACTTTCTAACTTTCAATGTCCTCCTCCTGCATTCTAGTGCTAGGGACATATTTTGAAATTATGCTGCATGTATAATGAGTATAAAATGTTCCTCTGAAAGCTGAAGTAAGCTCAGCTGTTTGGGTACAGTAGGCCCATTCCGACACAACAAGCCCACACTCAAGCTGTGATTCCAACAGAGGAGCAAGCTTGTCAAGTCTGATCTGATCTAATCCAGTGAGCTATTGCCATATCAGCTCTGCACCGATAAAGTGAAAGCTCCTATTTTTATTTGTTTTAACTTGTGGCATTAAAAAGTCCAGTTAAAGATACAGTACTAATACATTTATAGGGCCTTCATGCTGACAAAACAAAGCATATGTCTCTTAGAAAGTACATAAATTATTGTTAGAAGACAGATTTCCTGGTTTCTGGATCAAAGAAATGGACATTATTGTCAAATGAGAAGAAACTCATTGGGCCAAATTCTGCTGTCAGCAAACACCATCAGAAGAGTTGCATGGGTGTCACTGAGGGAAGGCACAATTTAGCGCATCGTAAGCTTACCTTGGGATCAGGCCTGAGAACCCTCATCTCCCATTGGGATGAATCCTGAAGTCCTTACTCACAGTTTAGTTAGTGTTTACTCAGGCAAAATTCCCACTGCTGTCAGTGGGCAGTGAAGATACTCGGTACCTTGTCGCATTGGCTGCAATAAACCAGTAAGTTTTAAGACGATATGGTGTAACCCTTGATCTAGGTCAGGATTTACAGAGAAGTTGGACCTGGGTATAAACCACCACCAATCCCATGTGGTATATTTGTATATCCACTTTTCAATAGTATAAATAAGTAAGGAAGGTGCAAGACAGTGGCATAAGAGGCTGTGTGATGCCTTTAGACAACATTGGCGGTGTTCGTCAGTTGGGGCATTGGAGAACCATGGAGAACTACAGAGTCTTTGTGTGTCCAGCAGCCTGAATATAGAAGCTAATGTTGTACCAATATTTGAAAAGGATAAATGTGACAGCCCAGGTAATTATAGGCTAGTCTATCTGACATCAATCCCAGACAAAATAATGGAACTGATATGGCACTTGATTAATAAAGAATTAAAGGAGGGTAATATAATTAATGTCAATCAGCATGGGTTTATAGAAGATAGATTCTGTCAAAATAACTTGATATCTTTTAAAATGAGATTATAAGTTTAGTTGATAAAGGTAATGATGCTGATGTAATATACTTAGACTTCTGAAAGGCATTTGACTTGGTACCCTATTACATTTTGATTAAAAAACTAGAAGACTACAAAATTAACATGATACGCATTAAATGGATGTAAAACTGGCTAACTGACAGGTCTCAAAGTATAAATGGGAAATCATTATTGAGTGGGTGTGTTTCTAATGTGGTCCTGCAGGGATTGGTAAATACCCTTATGCTATCTAAAATTTTAACAGTGATCTGTGAGAAAACATAAAATCATCAGTGATAAAGTTTGCACATGACACAATGGTTGGGGAATAGTAAATAATGAAGAGGACAGGTCACTGATAGAGAGCAATCTGGATCACTTAGTACAGGGGTTCTCAAACTGGGGGTCGGGACCCCTCAGGGAGCCGTGAGGTTCTTACATGGAGGGTCGTGAGTTATCAGCCTCCACCCCAAATCCCGCTTTGAATCCAGCATTTATAATGGTGTTAAATATATTAAAAAGTGTTTTTAATATATAAGGGGGGGGTCACACTCAGAGGCTTGCTGTGTGAAAGGGGTCACCAGTACAAAAGTTTGAGAAGCACTGACTTAGTAAGTTTGGGTGCAAGAAAACACTGTGCATTTTAATAGAGCCAAAGGTAAATATATTCATCTGGGACCAAAGAATGTAGTCCACACTTACAGGATGGTGGACTGCGCTTTGGGAAGCAGTGACGCTGAAAAGGGCTTTGGGAGAGAAGTGGGGTTCTGGTGTATAATCTGCAGAACATGAGCTCCCAGTGGAACACTGTAGGGGCGAATGTGATCCTTGGTGGCATAAACAAGATGGGTGTTGAGAGGTTAATGCCAATAATGAGGTAATATATTGTGACCGCTAGTGGAATAGTGTCCAATTCTGGTGCCTACACTTCAATGTTGATAAATTGGAGAGGGTTTAGAGAAGAGCTCCAAGAGTGATTAAAGGATTGGAAAACATGCTATCTTATGACAGACTCACCGCGCTCAATCTATTTATCTTAACAAAGAGAAGGTTAAGGGGTGACTTGATTACAGTTTTTAAGTACCTGTATGGGGAATGGAAATTTGGTAACCGGCTATTTAGTCTAGCAGACAAAACTACAAGATCTAATGGCTAGAAGTTGAAGCATTATGTAAGTGGAGGAATGGTCCTGCTATTGTGGGGAATTTTCCTGGCTTCTCTGCTACCCCAGTGGAATCAGATGGTGAAAGGATCTCTGTCCCCACCCCCAACTCCCTTCACCCATATGCTTGCCTGAGCTCGAGGACACCACTTCCTCTCTCCCATGCAGAGGAGTCCCTGTAACCCCAATAAGTCTGGGCCCAGGATCTTTGGGGAGCTTAACCCTCTCGCCATAACAGGGGCTAGTTTCAGTAAGAGACCAACAGCCCCCTCACCTAGACAAATTCAGACTGGAAATAAGGTGCAAATTTTTACCAGTAATGGTAATTAATCATTATAATTACAATTTACCAAGGGCTATCGTGGATTCTTCATCACTGGTGATTTTACAATCAAGACAGGATGTTTTTCTAAAGGATACCCTCTGGGTCAGCAGTTCTCAACTAGGGATACGCATATCCCTGGGTGTACAGAGAGGTCTTCTAGATCAAATATCATGTAGATATTTGCCTAGTTTTAGCACAGCCTACACAAAAAGCATGACCTTTTAGTACAAACTAAAATTTCATACATTCACTTGTTTACACTGGTCTATGTATTATAAAATAGAAGTACAATATTTATATTCCAATTAATTTATTTTACAATTATATAGTATAAATGAGAAAGTAAGCAATTATTCAGTAATAGTGTGCTGTGCCACCTTTGTATTTTTATGTGTGAGTTTGTAAGCAAGTAGTTTTTAACTAAGGTGAAATTTAAGGGTACGTAAGACAAATCAGACTCCTGAAAGGGGTACAGTAGTCTGGAAAGGTTAAGAGCCATTCCTAGTTCAAACAGGAATTAATTCAGAAAAGTTCTATGATCTGGATTATACAGGAGGTCAGACTGGGTAATCACAGTGGTCCCTTCTGGCCTTAGGACAGATTCTCTGTTGATCTCAGTCACCACTAGGTTCAGCAGAGGAAGTGAGTTAAAAAGAGCTGATGCTGGCTCCCTGATTCTAACTCTAGCTCCAGCCCTGATTCCAACTGTGGTTCTAGAATAGTCAACAACAGCATGGAGGCTGTTTTACTCTACACCCAGAAGCTCAAACTAGCCAGACCGCTCTAGTTCTGCTAACACACTTGCTATGTCAGAACCAGGTTGATGATTGCAATAGGAGCAAACTACGTGGTTCTATACCAGCTAAAGACTCCCTCATGCTCAGGAAATGATCATTTGGGGAGATCCAGCCAGTCCCCAGCCCACTTGCTTTGCCAAAACAGCAGAAAGGGCTGTAGTGTAGTCCAGAATAACCTTTATATCAATTACATCCTTTTCTCTTCAGCCAGAGACACTGCAATGCACACCCCTGATATCAGGCTAGTGAACTCTGGCTACTAGCTTCTCAAAAGCACACAATAAAGCATCCATCAGTAGGAACATTTAGCCACTCAGTTTGCTGTGTTGATCTTGCTTTTAACCCTTTCATTTGCATATGCAGCAGGTTGCCTTACTGTTCAGCTATCACTTGGATTGTTCCATTTTGCCCTTTAAATGAAAGTCTAGAAATAATGTGCATTTTAATAAAAACAGTTTCATTAGCTCAGCTCAGAGCTTTGTCATGTATTTACAGCATGTTCTATATTGTTGTATGATTTTTATGAATTCGCCTAGGAAAATGGTGCAAATGTTTAGGTTCAGTGTCCTCTTTCCTGAACTGTTCACAAGTCACCTTGTATTTCGAGACAGAGGATACCTCATGGCAGCGATAGCTGTATTACATTAAAAAAGACGATTAAGAGAACATTAAGATTGCAAAGTGAAGTACTCAAAAGTTAGGAAATGCCAGCATTAAAGTTGCCTGTACAACCTTAATTCAACCACATTGTCTGTACATATTATGATGCAGACTTTAATTACATGATCCAGACTATTTTTTCCACAGGACCCCTCCTCATTGAGTGTACAGGCTGGGTGGTTCTCTGGGGATGAATCAGGGTTGCAAAGAGAAGGAGGCTGCTGTTGGTAGCACCTCAGACTGATTCATAGTAGAAGTCAGAAAGTGTGTGGTGAACCAGGTAGGAAATTTCAAAAAGAGAAAGGATGGTCTTATCATTCAGGCAGCTGAGGTGATTGAATGCTTGACTTTGCAACCTTAACATTATTTTAATTTAGAATTTTGGATGTAATTTTCTGGGTTTTAAACTTAAAATAAAAAAAAACAAAAATGTAACCAAGTTGGAACCATATGGACTCTACCTCCCCCATGGGTCATCAGCAGAGTTGGGGTTTTTAGACCCATTGCAGAGTCCTCTAGCATTTGAGGTAACAAAGTAACTGGTCGAAGTAGAAGGCTGTTATCTTCCATGTGGACCTGGCAGGTGAAGGTGGGGGTGGGGGGGTGGGACAGGATCTCAAGTGGAAGGGGCGGGGCTGGAGGGCTAGCCTCCCGAAATGGGGGGTTCACCCGCCACCCAGGCCCACCAGTGAAAATTTCAGCCTGAATGGTTACATTTGGCTAAGTCATAGGCAATAAAAAACAAGGTCTTATAATGGAAAGTGTTAGGCAATTTTAACTATAGGCATTGCTACTTGCTCCACACCATAATTATATGCTTTATAAAATATGCCTAGCTGTAAAATGTAATTCATTTGTCTCCTAAGAACAGACGTATAGAAAAGGAAAGGAACCAAATATGTTAGAATAAATAATGTTCTAGTCACAACTATCCACCTAAAAATTGGCAGCTCCAAAAATAAACAGCAGTGATTAAAAAATAAGTCTTCCTAACTATTAGCCCTAGATGCCTGGTTTCAGAGTGGAAGAGAAACAATTTCAAAAACTAGTGGCAAAGGCAAGAATAACAGTATCACATTTCCAGTTTCCAGCAAACAACTCTGATCATCAGTTCTAAACAATGGGGTTTCTGAACAGCAACAAATTCACTACTTATAGCTAATTTCATCTAATAGAATTGTTTACTTTTGATCCACAGCTCTAAATACAAATATATCTGAAAATCATGTAAGTGTCCTTATAAAACCCAATATGGGATGTGCATCAGCAACATTCTTACTACATTATCTATACACTACTTACCAATTACCTTTACATGCTCTACGTCTTCCTTTACAATAGCATTCTTTGCATACTCCATATTTTACAATGTGCTTACGCTTTAATGTAATCAAGCAATACCTTACTTCTTTATGTACACTACTCTTTACAACACTCCTATTTCTTTATGTACATGCTACACTTTATTTCTCTCTCTATATTCTGCTACACGGTGCTTTTACTTCCACACTTGCACTATAATACTTTACAGTACTCTCACTCCATTATGCATTTGCTGGACTAGATTCTCCAGTGTGTTACACCAATTTTCCTCAGATGCAATGCCGATGAAATCAACTGAGTTACATAAGCATAAAACTGTGTAACACATTGGAGGAACAGACCTCCCCCCATATCAATATAATTTCTTTATACACACACTTCTTTATAATGCCCTTCTCTGCATACTTCTTAATTTACAATGCCCGTGTTTATTTCCATACACTTTACTTGTCTCTTCATATTCAGTAGTCATTACTAAGATATAGCTGATCTAGGCAGCTATGCAGAGGTAGGGAATTTTGAAAAATTATTGCAAAAAACCTCATATCTTTCTGCCATTCTGTGTTCATTTTAGTGGTTTCCATTGTAACAGTTAACAAAAGATACAAAGACATACATACCAGAAACATAAAGTATGAAAATTTAAATTTTTAAACAGGATATACATTTAAATAACTACTACATTTCCCATTTGGCAAGAGTATTGTTGTGGCTAATGTATGTATTTCCAAAAACAATGATATGGTTTCCAGTACTATCTTCCACAAAATTTTCAATGAGCAATAAAAAAAGGTTGAGGTGGGATGTGTTTTATCCCACCATGTTATATCATCCCTCTTTTTCCTCTTTGTTGGATGGCAATCAGAGACCCCCATGCCAAGCTTTGGAAGCAACAGCATCTGGCTCCTTGGCAGATTCTGCAGGCGGTCTTGTTGCCAGCCTTTAAGCTGTGTCTGGGTCTGCTGCATGGTTTGGCTGCAGATGGGCTCTCTGGGTTGCCTTGTGCTTCTGGGTGCCAGTTTTGGCTTACCTTTGATTCCGAAGACTTTACTAATTTTTATTCATTTGTGAATAAAGGCCCATCCAAACGCCTCATGAAACCAATACCAAATTGTACTGATATTTAAAATAAAAAATGAGGACGCTGTTTTTCCCGTTGCTGAAATAGCATCTGCAAATGGATCTAGATCTATCGGTGTTTCCATTATAAATCAGAGGGCTAAAACTTAGCCATGAATGTTCTTTCCAGAAATGAAATATAATATCATGGTTAGAATATGGTACAAGAATAGTGATGATTTTTTCAGACGATCTAACTATTACAGTACTCAACTTCCCTACTTTTAATGGGAACAGTACTGAGAAATGAATTTCTACTGCTGAGTTTAAGTCCAATAACATTTAAGTTACAAAAATGCTTCTTGTTGATGTTTCTGGTAGCCTAGGCTTAATACAGCCCTGGAGTCTCTTCCAAGAACATTGTCTGGGCCTAAGAAAAGATCCTCAAAATGTGAGAATAGTGTAGAAATTGAAAGAGTTTTGCAGAGAATAAAATATTTCTTGGTGTTTGGGTATGTATGGATTTAATATTAGAAGACAATGAGCCAAATTCACCAGTGGCATCAGTAAATCTAATTGAAGCCAGTGGAATTGCACCCAATTGCACGTAGTGCTGAATTTGATCCTGTAGGACTAGATGTGCTGAAAGCACAACCATGTAAGTCTACATTTCAGTAATAAGACATGGCAGGCTATTGTTAGTGGTTAGTGAAGCACAGGGTGAAGCCAAGTGCCTCTGTCCTTCCAAGAAGTGCTGATATACACAGATGGCCTGGTGTGTCCCTTTCAATTATAAAATTAAGCCTTTGAAACAAAAATGTAACTTCTAACATCTAATAATTAAATTTTATGTATGCTGTATACCAGTGCATCCATCCTCACATCCCTGTCAGATAAAGAGGGGCTGCTCACTGCGTTCTTAGATGTACAGCCTTTTTGGCAACTAACATTTTTGCTGTGCTAGGAGATGTGGGAGCCTGTTTCTTGGCACAATTATAAATATGCTTTGAAATTAGTAGGTTAGTTGTATTCTTCATTTGATACTTTTGACAAAAGTAAAGAAAAGTGCCTTGCCCATGTAACCTGCCTGCATCTGAGGAAGTAGCTCTGGCTGAGAGAGAACGGTGTGGTGGTGGCTGTGTGGTGCTTTCCGCAGTTGGCACAGGCCAGGGTGGCTCAAGTCAGGTGTGCAGTGGGGGGAACTTGTCATAGGTCACACGGACACATTTTAAAAGTGCCTGGGGTCCTGGACTGTCTCCATGCCCTCTACTGGGCAGCCCAGGCCCTCTTAGGGATGTGGAGCACAGAACAACATTCACTAGGCCCTAGTACTCTCGAGTGTGAGGTGGAAATCCGGACCTGCAGCTATGCTGATGCACACAGTAGCCCTATTCCCCACTGAGTGCAATATAGAGCAGGATTTGGCTGATAGCAGGGTCAGGCACTTACTGATCAACCCCAGTAAAAGATTTCCTAATAAAAGTAGGATCCTTGAGTGACAGTTCCAACAATAATGAAAATATTTTAAAAATAGCTTTTTGTTGTTTTTTTTTTTCATTTCAGCATACAACACATGGGTTTTACCCATAGCCTTTTGGCCAGAGCCAGTATCTGTTCCTTACGTATAACACAGTATTGAACTCAGTGATACAACCAGCCTACATAAAAAGCTAAATCTAACTAAATGAACTAAAACAAATCAAAGTGGTGGCATGCTGGTGCTCAGAGCTTTTTTTTTTTTTTTTAAATAAACTTTTCTTTCTTGTAATTAGGAAAAGGTTTATTTGATTTTCTCTTCACATGTCCCTGCAGTCTATAGGCAGTCTCTGCACATGATTTATAACAATCTTTCTTGTTCAATCTTCCTTTCAGAATAATTCTTTCTTGGATTCTTTTTAACAATCTTTCTTGCAATCTTGTGCTCCTGGAGTCTTGTTTGAATCAAGCTAGGATGTTAATTACTCAGGTGTAGTGGCTGGTGAGTCCTCTTTTCAAATCACAAAGAAATGGTTCCATTTCTATTTTCTTTTCCAGGTTTTTAATTATTATCATTTTCATCGTGAAAGTGTCTTCTGGTCCCAATCTGGCAAAGTTGTTGAGTACATGTGCAACTTTAAACATGAGTTGTCCAATTGCATTCAATGGGACATGTTTAAAGTTATTCCTGTGCTTAAGTGCTGTGCTGGATCAGGTCCCATATTGTGGCATATACCAGCCTAATGTTCACCTGTTTCACTGCTGTGATAATAGCACACCTTGCTGATAATAATAGTAAACAAATTACTGATCCTTTACCAGAAGTCCCAATTTAAATACTAAGGAATCAATCAGCAAATCACTCTCTATTATTAATAGCTCGTAGAGTCCCCCAAAGATGCTGGAAATATCCATCTGATATGGACAATGATCCAGAGCTGAGCTAACGCACTACTGCAAAACAGGACTGTTGAATACTGTATTTGTTTGAATTCCAAACTGCTGTTCAGCTCATCCATGGTTGTGCCCTCTTGTGAGTTGTTAGATGAAAGTGTTTTTGTTTGCTTGACTGTTAGGGGGAGTGTTTGGTTATTCAGTGTAAGAATGCCCGTATTCACATGTACGCACAAGCATCTGTACACTAACAAGAGTATTCTCTATTTCCTATTTTCTGGCTTTAAAATTTCAGATATCCAACTGGGGAGCAGAAACAACTCCATGTGACTTAGGTAACCAATCGCATACCATGAATATTGAATCATAAAGAGTGAACAGACAAATTGAATAGCTCACAAATAAACCATAAGATGAAAATTATCTGTCCAAACTACTAGTATCCAGAAAATAGCTGTGAATAATGACTATATCAGAAGAAATTCAGGTTGGCTCATCATTCACAAACAAAAAAGAAGAGCTTAACCAACCCTATTGCTGTGTCACATGACCCCACCTTGCATACTGGATCAGCTTCTGAGGTTGCACTGGATACAAGTGAAGTCAGAGTTTGTCCCACTGTATGGAAAATTTATCAGATCCATTCCTATGTACAATCTTAATCCTATGAGGTATCATAAAGGTACAAATACATTATTCATTTATCATACAAAATGATATGCTGTGAACATTATACTTATGGTTGAAGAAATGACATCTCTACAGCTGTATCTTTGTCCAGCTTCTAGTGGGCAAGAGCCCATACCACAAAAACCACCATCTCATTTGGCACTAATCGCCATTTCTGTTGGCAACCTCAGCAGAGAGGCCAAGGACTGAATGAGCGTGAAGGCTGAGCTCTACCCTAAACTCTACCCTAGAGGTGGACCCTGCAGGTCAGTGTTGACAAACTGGTAAAGCCGAGGGGGAAGCATACATTCTCATTGTCTGCCCTGTATCTGTTCTGTGGATACAGTAAGGAATTCAGTCTCCAAGGCTTGTCAGATTAGCACTCTTCCATAGTCTTTCCATTCACACTAAAAGTTTATAAAATTAAAATTGTTTTAGGAGTCCCTGTATTGCAGGTACTTGTAATTTCTGAGAACCTTACCCTTTGCCACACTGATTCTCTGTCCAAGGGTAATGTTTTTTATTTGTAAAGAAAATTTGGAAAAATCCCACATCACTCTTTCTAAATCACACAAGCATAAATAAATGGTGCTTTCCCCCAGTTCCAACCATGATTGTGAGAAATTTTTAAACAAATGTATTTAAAACTTGATTCATATTTTTTTTTCATTTATTTTCCATGGAGTTGTACGTGTAGATTTTAGGCCCTTGCCCTTTGCCAAGACAGATCCTGAACTCCTCACTGGGCAATGACACATGCACACATGAGCAGCAGCTGCTCCTTCATATGTCTGGAATGAGCAAAACTGGGAAAAATCAGCAGTGTAGCCCAGAGATCTGAGAACACGGGTATAGCCTCAGAGCAAGCCAGCTCTGTATATATTGCCCCACAAAACGATAGCATCCCTATGCACTTGCCATGCCTAACTTGTTTCAGGCACAAGCAGGAATAAGTCAGCACAGAATGCATCAGGATGATGTCTTTCCCTGTCCCTCCTGTCAGTACAGAAGAGGGTGGGGACAGATTCTCCCGTCTGGCTGAGTTCCACTAAGCTTAGGACCTGATGTGGGTGGGAGGATGGGAACATAAAGCTAGTCTTGTATCACCTTTGCACGTGCTTAGGGTGACTGGGGGCCAGTTCAACCCCTCTATTTTAGGTGTAGGTGCAACAGTCCCCAAAGGGCAATTCCGGCAATGGGGGAATGAGAGACAGCACAGCAGCACTTTGGAACTCTCTCTAAACCATGGGCGCAAAGCAGGGTGGCTGCAGCTAAGAAATCTCCTAGGGAATCCTCAGGATGCTATTTAAGTGCTTTATGACCCCTTTTAGGCAACAAGAGTGGTGCCAGGGTTCATAGAAAGGGCCAGGACCTGGTCTGGAATGTTACTGGGGCTCATAGGGAAAGCTTACTCTGTGATGGTGTCCATTGCTCCAGAAGCACTTCTCTACGCGGGTGGATTTGGTGTACCTTCCCCATTCCCACTGAGTCTGTGGGTTCCAAAAACTCTACAGCTACCAACCCAGAATTTTCACATCTCTGTTGCAGCAGTTGGTTCGGCTGGTTTCTCAAATTTCTGAGACTTTACCCTAGAACCAGTGAATAAGGTGGTAGTCCCTGAATAAAATAAATTTCTCTTCTAAAAGGGCTTTCAGAGTAAGATTTAAGTTGAATTCTAAGGAGAAATACAAGTATCCTGCAGAATTGCAGAATGGATGGCTTTATTTCTATTCCTCGTAGAAAATGTTATCTCAACTCAAATTTCAAAGCATTTCCATAACAAAGCCAATACCATATTGAAACATACAAAATTTCAAATTCTCAATTGCTTTGATGTGGAATTGATCTTTGTCCAAATGGAATTTAGTAATTTCTAAAATTTGAAAATGTTTCCTCAAAAGTAGGATCCCTTTTTAGGGAAAATTAACCCATTTTCACTCAGAAAGGGTCCTATTTTTAGTGAAATGGCAAAATTTCAAAGATTTTTCATAAAACTGAGCATTTGGACATTTGAAATAAGTTGTAAAAAATACTAATTCTGAAACTTTCTAATTTAATTGAACCAGATTGTGAAGTCAATCAATTTTTGCAATTGAAGAAAATGCCAGGGTATTCTTCACGAGGACACCATGACACTAGACCTTGATCCACCCTTTTGTCCAACATAGCTCCAATTTTGTGACCTACTGTGATGCTGCAAAACCCAGCTGTTTGACATGGGATTTGGAGAGGACGCTTCCCCTAATGATAAAGGGATGGAAAAGCATATCTGTGGGTGGTCGCTTGGCTGAGTTTCTGTTGACGTGATTACTTAATGCTGCTTGGATTTTATTGTATTATTAATGATGCTACAGCAGTAATGAGCCTTGGATAATTATCTTTTTAATATTTTAAAAGTAAATACAGGGTTTTTTTAAAAATTACTCAAACCTTAGTTCAGCCAAATGCCACTGAAATGTATGGAGTTTGGTCTGAATAAGATCTGCATAATGACCGATCTATGGAACTGTGTGTGGAGAAAGGCACTCTTCATCATGAGTAAAGGGATCAGAATCTTGCTCTTCTCAATTTGGATTAAATTATTCCATGGTTTTGAGCTTCCATTGAAGAACAGCAGCATCCTGCAAGTAACAGCTTTCCTCTGCCTCAGGAAGATGGTATGTTGACTATAAAACAAAACACAAAGAAATTTAAAATAATACTTCATGTGTCAATCATCTTTACTAGTCTATCAAGTGTATCTATCTATCTCCATTGTAGTTGTTACCCAAACGATTGTAGATTTGTGGAAGGTGCTATTATTTTCCAAGCTCATGTTTGCATTGAGCTGCATGGCAATACCATTTTCCTTGAAAATTGTATATTAAGGTGATGCATTTTCAGCATTAATGAAACATATCTTTAGGACTTGATCCTGCTGCTGTTGAAGTCAATAGGAGCTTTGCCATTAACTTCTATAGTATGGTTGAGACCTACTTTTTTAAAATTGATTTCTATCAATAAAACCATAACCAACACGTTTCTTATATAGGGAAGGCACAAAACCTCTTGAAGCAAAAAAAAAAAAAAAAAAAGTATATACCATACAGTTGTCTTTGTTTTATGGGCCTTGGTCCTGCTCTCATTGAAGACACTGCCAAAACCTCCAACATCAGTGGGAACAGGATTGGGTCCAGGATGTTTGAATTCTCAATGTTCTCAATTGTTTCATTACAATAGCCAATTCTTTGTGCCAAGATTTGAATACACCTCTTCCTCACACCATTTCACAAAAGGCTTCGATCCCAAGAATAGGAGAATACAACAAGGGCATATAAATATGAATGTCAAACTGCCCCCATCAATGAAATGCTTTAAAGTACTGGGGAATTCCATAGAGCAGTAGGCCATATAAATACAATGAAATGATAATGAGGCCAACCGGTGATGAAGACCACCCACCCGTGGTTTTATTGCTGTGATTTGGAATGAAGGTTCTCAGCGGGGCCATTTCATTTGGATGGCTTTGTCATTTTTAGTACATGCTAAAGTAGCAACTGTGAAAGACCATTTCAACAGTTGTCTCTGACAAACAGCAGCCAGACTATTTATGGATAACTCCCACCCCACTCTTGTGCCATTGGCCATAACTGTAGGTAAGAGAGAATGGAAAACTGCTACTTTGTTCAAACAGGTTTTCCCCTAGTAACCTTCTGTTAATCCCTGCATACACTTAATTTTTCCTGGGGAAGGAATGCTTTACTCCAACCATTCATTAGAGGGCTCTCCAGTCTGAGAACTTCTCTGGCATAACGCCTGCTGCCCTCTGGCTGTAGGCTGCCTCAAACTCCATTATATTTACCCTCCTATCCAAACACTTCTTTACGAAATTCTGATGCTGGCTGTCAAAGTATTTAGCTGCAGTACATTTATTTAGGATGTGATTGTGCCTTTAAGACACAGCACTTGTTTTTGGGGGTGAGCAGGAGGAGGGCCAGGCAGGAGCAGGAATCCCTCCAGGAATGTTGGCTCACTCACTCAAGAACCCTGTGTGCCGAATCAAAACATCTGCAGGTCTCTTGGTTCTGCCCGTGATTATCCCTGCTCACTTTCTAGGTTCCATCCTCCAATTCCCTAATAGAGAGGAGGTTGCAGAAAACTTGCACCTGGGCATGCTGACAACAGGAGGATTTTCTGCCATCCATGTTCTGCTGGGTGGAAGGAAGTTAAACTAAGTTTCAGATAAACATGTTGTCTTTGAAGTATTGATCTGAGCTGAACCTGCAAATCTTTTCTGCTTCATACACCTTTACAAAAAATACCCACCCATCTACAGTTTATGTAGCTTTTAGTCTTCCTCACGGTTTTGCAAACATCCATGGCCTCAATAGCCCCCTAATATTTTGTATTCTGCCTTACTTACTGTTTTAAGTAAATGAACTGAAAAGAAGTTGATCATCGGGGTTTTCTTAATTCCCAACTTCTGTCCCGAGTTCCTTCCTTTGTTTGACCTTTTCAATTGTGAGATACACTTCTGCAGGAGGTGGTCCACATTATTACCCCATCATTCCAAGTCATCATTCGAGAAGCTTTCACCACTGGCTGGTGTTGAAATATGCCACCTTTGAAGCCACAACATTCCTTATTCATCTATAGGTACTTCCTTCAGCAGTTGCTTAGAGTATGCGTGAATTTTTACCTCTCAGTTTTTAACCATTCCAGTTTTGTAGATAAGGCAACTACAGCATGGCCTGGAAAAATAAGCAGACATAAGCTCTGCTATATGTGTATAGTGATGGCTTAACATTTTATTAGCACCGGAAGCAGGAGGTGTTTTATTTTGGGGGTGAGGCGGCTATCTCAAAAGAAAACCATTTCTAAGACTGAGTTCTAGATAGATTTAGGGACTATATTTAAGGATTTAAGGAACTATATTATTAAATTACTTTACTGGTATTGCAGTAGCGCCTGGGGCTTCTAGTCACGGAGAAGGACCCCATTGTGCTAGGCACTGCACAAACACAGAACAAAAAAGACGGGCCTTGCCTCAAGGAGCATATAGTCCAAGCATAAGACAAGACAACAGGTGCAGGAGTGGGTGGGTGAGATTCTGTAGCCTGCATTGTGCAGGAGGTCAGACTAGATGATCATAATGGTCCCTTCTGACCTTAATATCTATGAATCTATCAATATGATAAGCAGATATGGGGAGCACAAGGTAAGAACGAGACAGTACTAGTCAGCATGAAAGGCAGTGGCCACAGCACACCAGCTGCCTAACCATTGTTGAGATTTTTCTAGGCTAGATCTCTTACTCCTGGTTCTGCCTCTTAAAGTTGGAGTTGTAATCCAGGATGGGATTCCTGGGCTACCACCAAGGACAAACATACACTTCACAAATTTGTAGATTCAAAAGTCAGAAGGGACTATTGTGAGCATCTAATCTGACCTCCTATGTAACAAACTATCTTAATTCCCCCAAATAATTCCTAAAGCATATCTGTTAGAAAAACAGCCAATCTTGATTTAAAGATGTCCAGTGATAGAGTCCAGCACAACACCTTGTAAATTGTTCCAATGGTTAATTACCCTCACTGTTACAAAATTTACACCTTATTTCCAGTATATCCCTTACAGAAGTCTAAGTATATTACATCAACACTATTATCTTTATCAACCAAACTTGTAATCTCATCAACAAATTACTTTGACAGGATCTATTTTACATAAATCCATGTTGATTGGCATTAATTATATTCCCCTCCTTTAAATCTTGATTTATCAAGTCACGTATCAGCTCCTCCATTATCTTGACCGAGAATGATGTGATACTGACAGGTCTATAATTACCCAGGTTGTCCTGTTTAGCCTTTTTAAATATTGACTCAACATTAGCTTTCTTCCAGTCTTCTGGAACTTTCAAAGTGTTCCAAGACTTACTGAAAATCAACATTAACGGTCCTTGAGCTGTAGCTCACAAAAGCTCATGCTCAAATAAATTGGTTAGTCTCTAAGGTGCCACAAGTACTCCTTTTCTTTTTGCGAATACAGACTAACTCGGCTGTTACTCTGAAACCAGTCCTTAGTCAGCAATTTTAAAACGCTTGGATGCAAGTTAACTGGACCTGCAGTTTTTAAAATGTCTAACTTTAGTAGCTGCTATTTAACATCCTCCTGCCGCACCCAGTCTGAGACAGCTTCTTCAAAACCACTGCAGTCACACAATGGCCAAGCTTTTTAAAAGCTGCTGTTGATGTTGAGTAGGGTACCCAACTTGAGATTTTTTGAAGGAACCTGATTTTCAAAAAGTTCTAAACATCTTCCCTCTGAAAATCAAACCCTTTTAAAGTTTCTCAGTTTGGGCACCCAAAACTTGAGGCATTCAAAGCCACTGGTCACTTCTGAAAAATTGGCAAATCTGTCTGACTCAGGATTCATTTTTCACAGGAACTTTTCACACCTAGCAGACTGTTGGTGTTATACTAATAAATAATTAATAATTAGCAATGTAACATGGCTTTCCTTCTATAAAGCCACAACAGTAATTTCTGTCCACTCCTCTCATAAAAAACACACCCCCACAGACCACACTATAAACTAGTACTGAGACCCACTGTGGCTTGTGGGGATGCACAAGTAATCCAGAAGTGCTCCCACGAGCATGACAACATTGAAAGTCTGCCAGCCCTGCATGTTCCGGGGTTTCTCTGAAAACTCTACAAATGACGGGCTTTCCTCATGACAAATAGTTCATTGCTAGCAGCACATTACACTATCTTTAGTTCTTAGCGTGTAGGGAAAATTTAGTGCATGTTTAAGGGAACTCCCTTTCATGTCAAATTGGCCCTTTGTTATTGTTCAGAAACAAGAAGATTTGTCTCATGGAAAGATCAGTAGAACACGCTTGGCAAAAATATCAACTTTTTTTGCCACTTAGGAATCCTGGAATTGACATATTTTCAGATCTCAGCTTCTGAGTTTCCTTTTCCGCTTTCTTTCATATACGCATTTCCATGGCACTTGTCAGTGTGTATCTGAGCAACTCACCAACATGAAAGGAATGAAGCCTAACACCACCGATATGACATGGGGATGTGTCATATTCCCATTTTACAGACTGGGAATTGAGGCCCACATAGGTTAAGTGACTTGCTCAAGGTCATACAAGAAGTTTGTTAGAAGAACTGGGAAATGAATCCAGCTCCCCAGGCCTGTGCCTTAATCGTAAGGCTGTCCTTGCTTCTTACAACTCCTCCCTTCTTCCTATAGCCCCACTCTTCTCCATACACCAAATATAGATGGTTGAAAAGGAAGACTGTGGATGGGGTAGAAGAACTCTTTGTATTTTTTAATTTGGCATAGCTGTGAGAACAGACTATAAGAAACAGGACAAAGAGCCAAGTAAGTTCACACGTGTTTATTGTGTCCAAAGAGAGTTGCTTTCCTTTGTAGCAGTATGCTCCACTCATCTGTGCATCTGGCCTTTTATTCTGCTACCTCTTCTGCTGTAATGAAGAATTACATAGCTGAAGAACACATATGGGTGCTGAGTATTCTCCAGGATGGGGTAAAGCCTGGGATCAGCATGAACCAGGTGCTTGGGGCAAGAGAATCTGGAAAAATATTCAAATAGCTTTCAAAAATATAGATGAATAAATATATTATGGGCAAAATTCTCACACTTCATTCTCAGTTTTTGCTAAATCTCTTTGTGCAATCAGCATTGCATTACATGCTTACAAATTCCTATTACAAATCCAGGCTTAGTTTGTGTGGGTCTGATTGTGGGAGTGGAGCCCATAGCTGCTGTCTAGAAGCACATGGTCATTCAAGGTGGCTTGTTCCAGATGCCAGCACCGATCAATCACTCTAGTGCAGTATATCTCAAACTGTGAGGCTGAGCTCAATGGCATGACATTGCTCTAATCCTTCCAAAGGGACACAGAAGTCAGCCCAAGGAAATTGATAGAAAGGAACATTCTGTCTTTCTTGCCTAATCATTGTCCATGATGATTCAGTGAGAGCAGAACCATCTAATCTACATGGAGGAGTCTACAGAATTCTACTCTTTTTGAATCTTCAGTGGAAACGAACAAGAACATTTAAAAGGCTGTCCTTGTGTACCCACAGGAGAGGCCCAACTAGTTTTCTGTATTTTAGCGGAGGAAATATGGGGAAAAACTGGAGAAACTTTGTACAAGTAATAACATAATTTGAAAGCGCAAGTGATCCCTTGCATAATGTAGGGGTAACAGCACTTCTGACATAGGTGTGTTAACTTTGGTACCCTCGGCTTGGTAGAAGAAATATCCTTTAAGGATGGATTTGAACAAAGAGGGATGGTCCGTTAGTGGTGCTTCAAGAAGTGAGGAGTGTAGATATTATGACAACACCTGCTTTGCAGCTGTAGCCGTGTCACATGCCACAGATGGCTGAAAACTTACCAGCTTTCTCTTGGGACCTCCTAATGACAGTAAAAAAGACTCGACAGAGTTCACACAGAAGTTACGTGACTTATGGCACAAGACAGTTGTCCACAATAATCCCGCATAGAATTTCAGAATATCTGTTGGGACCCTGGCTTTCTGCAGAAAGATAAATATGCTTCAGATAACATGATACACCAATTAGAAGAACTGCAGTGCTCTATGATAAGCTTCCTCTGATAAAGCAGAGAAGTTTGTTTCTGTATTGTTTTGTGTGTACACTTAGATGGTAAGATCTAGGGCACTGGTTCTCAACCAGGGGTATGCAGAGGTCTTCCAAGGGATACATCACCTCATCTAGATATTTGCCTAGTTTTACAACAGGCTATATAAAATGCACTAGTGAAGTCAGTGCAAACTAAAATTTCATACAGACAATGATTTGTTTATATTGCTCTATGTAATATACACTGAAATGTAAGAATATTTATATTGCTATTGATTTATTTTATAATTACAGTAAAAGCTGTGTTATCTGGCACGTTACCAACCAGAAAGCTCTAGAAACTGGCATTTCTGATACCTCCCAATACAAATCTTCAATAGGGTCACCAGGTGTCTTTTTTTTTTTACCGGAATACCTGGTCGAAAAGGGACCATGGCAGTTCCGGTCAGCATCGCTGACCAGGCCATTAAAAGTCCAGTTGGCGCAGGGCCCGCAGGCTCCCTACCTGGCTCTGCATGGTTCCTCGGAAGCAGCGACATGTCCCCGGTGCGCTTAGGTAGAAGAACAGCCATGGGGGCTCCGTGGGCTTCCCCCACCCCACCTGAGCACTGGTTCCGCTCCCGGGAACCATGGCCAATGGCAGCTACGGGGGCAGCGCCTGTGGATGGAGGCAACACACAGAGCCGCCTGCCCGCACCTCTGCCTCGGAGAAGCAGGGACATGTTGCCGCTTGCAGGGAGCTGCCCAAGGTGAGCGCCGCCTGGATCCGGCACCCCGAAACCCCTCCCATGCCCCAACCCCGTGTCCCGAGCTCCCTCCCTCACCCAAACTCCCTCCCAGAGCCCACACCCCGCACTCTGTCCCATGCCCCAACCCCATGTCCCGAGCCTCCCTCCATACCCAAACTCCCTCTCTCCATTGGTAAGTATAACTCTAAGTTAACTGGAATTTTTGACTAACTGGCACCCTCCATTCCCCCAACATGCAGGATAACAAAGCTTTTCCTGTATATGGTAAAAATGAGAAATAAGCAATTTTTCAGTAAGTGTGTGCTGTGACACTTTTGTATGTTTATGGCTGACTTTACACGCAAGTAGTTTTTAAGTGAGGTGTAACTTGGGGGTATGCAAGACAAATCAGATCCCTGAAAGGGGTACAGTCGTCTGGAAAGGTTGAGAGCCACTGGGCTAGGGGCCAGTATCATATCTTAACCTCAGTGTTTGCTATAGTGCCAAAGCCCATGTCAGTGATTAGCAAATAATCATACATAATAATAATCAGCTCATCAAATCAGTTTAATTAGTTGTAGCTAGAAAGCACAGATTTGCTCTTCAGCCCTGCAGAAACACAAAGTGCCTCATGCCTCCCCATCTGGTGCATCAAAAAGGGAGGGAGGCCTGGAGGCTAGGCTGTCCATACAAAACTGAAAAAGGCCAGCATGCAGTGTATACTGCAGGCATGACACATGTTTTTCACTTCACTGACATTCAGGCCACAGGTCAGAAAATGCTGCAACCCTTCTCAGATCCCAGCTAAGTCATTTCTGGTCAGTTATGTTCTCTCACACACTGGGTCCAATTCCTCACGGAGGCAATGGCAATGAAGTCAGTGGAGTTAAGACCAGGAGCGAATTTTTAGACTCCATGTTCTCAAAAATTGTCACAGATTTTAACTCTCATTTTTTGGGGTGGGAGGCTAATTAGAGACACCTACACACGAATGGCCAGATGATCTGATCTGCTAGGTCCACTGTGCACTCCATAAGCACCACACCGTGGACTGAAAGTGGTCAGAGATAATCAGTGGGTAATTTCCCCTTTATGGGAGAACTCCCTGCTGAGGTAAGGCTAGCAGAGCAACTGATGGGCTGGATACCACCAACGCTCGGTGAAAGGGGAAGGAGGGGACCTAAGGAATGGAGCCCTGCTACATCTGATCCTATACTGCCATACAGCCCCTGCATTAAGATATAACAACAGAGAAGTGATACACACGCAGATCACAAGTTGTACAGGTTGGTTTGTTACTTGGAGTTGCTTGACAAATAGTTGAACATATTTGGGCCTCTTAATGGGAGCTGGTGCGTAGCTCAGCACTTTTGAAAAAAATCAGGCCACTTACCTAGGTGCATAAACATGGATGCAAAAGCCTAACTTGAGGCACGCATATTTGAAACTCGTAGCCTAAGGAGTACATCCTATGAAAACGCATCGGCCCAATTATGTGCATAAATACTGTTCAAAACACGAACAAATCTGTAAAACTGACAATATGTTGGCAGATAACACATGTACAGAAAAAAGGGCCAAAACCAATGAATAAATTGTTCACAACTAACTATTCTACCAGCTGTAGTCACAATAGAGTGTAACAACCAAGGTTACTTGTGTAGTACACAGGGCCAGAACAGCATCATATTTTGTCCAGACATCAGATTGCAATGCAACACTGCAATGTGCTCAGCTTTTGTGAGCTCAGACAGAGTTGGGAGGTTCAGAGAAATGCTGGGATGCTTGATAGTCAAATCTTTGATGTTTCCAAGTGTCCATGCAGAGGTATCCATTGCTTACACTCCATCTCCCTCTCGGCATAGGACTTTTCAGGGTGGATGGAATCATAAATTTCAGAAAAACAAAATGGCACAATGACATGTCACACAGGATTCATATTCATTTGCACAGCAAGGGAATGTACAATTTAAGAGGAAATGTAACATACTGTTTGTCTTCTAATACTCATTACTTAGGCATAATAAGGCGCACTACAGAAGCAGATAAGGTGGCTCCCCATTGTGCATAGGTTTTAGAAGACATATGTTTGTTCCTTCGCTGTACTTCTCCCTGCTTTTGTCAGTTTATGTCATTCCCTTGAAGTTGTTTCACTGCAGTGTTTGTTGATGATTTTCACTGTGTTTTTTAAAAAATGCTTTACAGGAAGCTGCTCAGTTCTCACCAGAAGACAACGCTAAATTCAGATACATTTCTTCCATGCAATTGACAAATCTCTGCTAATGAATCCACTCAGATACCA
This sequence comes from Lepidochelys kempii, assembly GCF_965140285.1. Taxonomy (NCBI): domain Eukaryota; kingdom Metazoa; phylum Chordata; order Testudines; family Cheloniidae; genus Lepidochelys; species Lepidochelys kempii. The sequence continues at coordinate 141,547,302 of NC_136382.1, read as the reverse complement.
ATGTTGTTCTATGGGAAACCTGTGTTTTGTTAGCATTTTCCCACTGATTTTAATAGATTCAAAGGGTGGCATTCTGAACTTGGCTACATCTTTGTAACCCTCAAGGGAGCATTACAGAGGGCAAAACTTTGTCCACTTTCTGGATGTAATAAAAGTTAATTAAAAAGTGCTTTAGTTTATGCAATATAAACATATTTAAGCATAAACTAAATCAATTTTTTTCATTCATAGGCAGCAGTTCAAATTAAAATGAGCCAGTTCTGCCTTCAGTTACACCCATCTGATGCCCCAGTTATACCTGGAGTTGCACCCACATAATTAAGCTCAGAGACCTAAGAGCCATCTGAATTTCATATTTCAATTGAAAACAGCTATTATTTTTATAGCTAGAGATAGAATGAAATTGTATGGTACAACTATAAACATGGATGTCAGAATAGCTGCCAACTTTAACAACAACACTGTGACTACTATCCTAGTACAAAATTAACATGTGAGGCCATTAAATGGAAAGCACTGTATAGATGTGAAGAGGAGCAAAATTTTTGAAGTTTGATTTTTTTTGTATTAGTATTTAATGGTAAATTAAAATACTGAGCACAAAGAGATCATTTGACAAAGTCAACTGAACTAGATGGAAAGACTCCCACTGATTCCAATGGCTTTGGATCATGCCTAAGGAGAGCACATAATGCTCAAGCTGGGATGTTTGCTTGGAGCATTTATAAGGACAGGAAAAAAACCATGTGGCATTTTAAAGCTCAGGTGTTAAAAAACAGGAATGATAGCTTCATGAAGTGTTTGTCAGTGTATTGCGGAGTTTAGAAGGCTGTTAGAAATGTGAATATAAATGTTACTCTGCATACACAGTACAGGGACAGAGTCTAATTTAGTTGGAGATGCTGGCACTCAATACTTCCCATTATAAAACCCTGGTTTCAGTTGCTTATAGCTTTGCCAGATTTTAACCATTTGGGTGTCTGCCGCAGGCTGAATTTTTTGAATCTCTTCATTCCAGCAGCTAGGGCATAAATTAAAAACACCAAATATCACAATGAGACTTGCAGTAAAATTGTGAGAGCTGGCCACACTGAAAAATGAAAGACGGGGCAGAGACAGAAACATGTGAGGGAAGGAAAGGGCAAGAAAAGTGGGAGGTAAACAGAGAGGACAGCAGGGAGAGGTGAGAGAAAGAGAGCCAGAGAGGCTGAGAGGTTAGGACAGAAGGAAAGGCAGTCTAAAAGACAGAGCAAGGGGTAAGAAATAAAAGATACACAAAGCATGAAGGCAGTAAATCTTTACCTAATGTATTCAACTTCCAACATTTTATTTTATTCCCCTGGCGCAGAAGGGGAAGACGAATGGAGCAGAAGGTGCTAATTGTAAGTCCCAGGGGCCTGGAAGGGAATCTTTGGTCAGACTGCAGCACTGAGTAGAAGGGCATCATATTGTACCTGCTTGTCCTACTTTCCCTTTTACTGTCTAGCCTTACAGGTCAAGCAGCAGAAATATAATTTCAAATGTACTTCAGTTATATTTGTTTTCCAAATAACTCTGGGAAGAAGTTACAGGAAACTTGGAGGAAGGAGAAAGAACTAGTGGGGGATAAGGGCAAAGGGGAGAGGGCAAAGACACAGGCTAGAGAGGAAGATAAAGGACAGATGGGGAAGGAGAATAGGTCAAGAGATGCAGACAGGGAAGGAGCCGCAAGAAGAGGACAAAGAGAGAGAAAACAAACCTTTTTATATTTTGCATTCTATTAAACAATGTACCCTTGAGTGTATGTTAATTAAGCTCACATTTCTTCCTCATGATGGTTCTTCTTCTAGATAGCCTGGTGCTGGGGATGGGTGCTGTCTAAGTACCACAAAGAGATAGATCTGTTGATATTACATTTGAACTGCACTCTCATCATTTACAAATTCTCACTGGAAATCCTTGATGAAAGAACACCCTTACTATGTACGGTCACTCTTTACACATTGTGAACCAAAGTTTTAAAGCCCAAGGTGTAGGGAGGGGGCATACAAACTAGTTGTTCATCCACCATGTGAGCAGAAACCTGCATTTACAAGGACATATGTCAGATTGTCCCCCCCCCCCATCCCCCCACCCGCACTCCCACCTCCGCTTTTTTTTTTAAATGTGCCAGGGCATTTTGTGCATCTCTCCCATTTTGTGAAGGTTTTTAAATTTGGCCCTCACTAACATACACACAGACAGACTCACTCTGTCATGCTGGTAGAGAACGACAGTGTATCTGCCTGATCCTGAGAAGAATGATATGTTTATACTTGCAGTAGCTGCCTTATTGCATTGCTGCCTGGAGCCAGTATGTAGGCAATAGGTGCTCCTCATGCTCGAGCTACATGTGTCTACTGAACCCATTTGTCTATTGAAGTTCATTTTAAAAGAGCAAAATCTCACAAGGCTTCAGTACAAAAGTCTGCAGGGATGATTTCACTCTATTTATCTTTCAAAAGGAAAGAAGAAAGGTAGCGTCTGGATTGGCGCTGGTCAGATTATTCATTACAAATAACTTATCTGAATAATTTAGCCCCCTTTTTACAACCGTGAACTATGCACACACAGTTCACACTGTGTACAGATATGTTCCTTAATCATAATTATCTGCCAAACAATTTGGGAAAACAAACAAAAAAACAAACCTTGGTTCCTCTAGGGATTGTCTGCAACCCACTTGGTCAGAGGCCTGACGAATCATTATTTGCACTGTCTGACTGGTACCCTAAACCACACGATAATGCTTCTGTGAACGACCTAAACAGGAAGACAACCTTTTTCTGTTCACAAATTATCCACGCACCATTCAACAGACCTATTGTGAGATTCATAAAAAGTTTTTCGAAAATGTCTGTAGAACACTTTCTGCGGTTCCTCTTTTTGTGAATATTTATTTACTTAGTAATGATACAGCATCCTAGATGGGCACCAGAATTGGTGCTGGTGGGTCACACTGCATGACCAGGGCCTAAATTATGCCAAGGACAAAAGGAGGCGAGGGAATGGGTAAGTGAGTGACAAGGTTGACCACAGCCAAGATTAATCATTGACATGGGAGGCTAATGCATCTGCCTCAACTTGAGTGCTACATAGTGGTTTCTTTTTGTTGGTTTGCTTTTCCTTTCATAAACACATTCTTGTAAATAAAAACTCACTACAAAGTTGGGGAGGCTCACTAATGCCAGTAGAGTGAATCAGTGGGTTTTATTCACAGGAATATGCCCTTTAAAAAACAAACCAACCTGTATTCACACAGCTGTAGTCTGGACTCATGTTGCAGCAGTACTGTGTCACTTTCTGCATTAAAATTTTTTAATTAACACGGGCAGTAGTGTTAAGTAGATATGGTCTATACAGTCTTAACAGGAGAGAGAATAAAGCTTAGACAGGTATTTCTGCTTATATGGGAGCACTTCTCAAATCTAAAATCTGAATCAGAAGTGCCATTTGTCTGGTGGGGGGAGAAGAGTAACAGGGAGACAGATGTTTCTCTCATTATTTCTGTTCTGAGACAGGATTGCTATTATGACATGTCACCGTCCTTGAGGGCCACAAATGCACAGCAGGACAGCTGTGTTTGAATTATCAGCATGATTTCCACTGGGGCATGAGGCAGGGAGACATAGCCCATATTTTTTATTTTGATACAGTCGTGCAACAGTCTTTTCTGAATTACTGTATTAAACACAGTGTTTTAAAATAAAATATACAAAACCAGGCAGTTTCCTTGGCCCTGCCCAGCCCTATCAAAGGGATATCCAGGTGTTTCAGTTTAGAATCACTCTAAAAATTCTGTTGGTTTCCGTTGAATTTAGCTCAGACCACCACTGAATATTTCCCAAAAGGCAGATAATTGTCTGTCTAATCACTGGCCAGCAATTCAGTGTACTCAGAGTTAACAAAACCCAGATCCAAATAGTCAGTGAACAAATTAGGTTCCGTAAGAGTCCTTTAAAAACGCTGCTTTCCTTCAAAACACATTCATTTAGGCCCTTGAAGCACTGGAACTGAGCTGTAGACAGTCCAGGAAAAGGTTACATTTCCATGCAAGGCGGACAGGATTTCCTGCAATGGGTCAAGAAAACATACCTTCCTATTGTCGTAGTTTATAGCACAGAAAGTCCCTGTGCTTCGCTGAGGACAATGTGAATTCCTACCCTTGGTAACTAAAGAATACATTCAGGTTAACGTTTGGCATGTTGTGTGAAAGTGCTGCTGACATTCCTGACAGGAGAAGTCAGGATAAAAACAAGGCATTTTCTTATAGGCTGTCATGGGCGCTCATGGACATCCCCCTTCAACAGTTGCTTGGCCAGTGATGTGGAAAATCAGTGGCAGTCTAGGGAAAAATTATATTTAGGCTTGGACAGATTAGATTTTTATTGGTAAATGTCGATTTTACTGTGCACACACAAACCAGAGAAGAAATGTCTCCATCAATAATCATTAAAAATTTACAGATAGGCAAAGTAAGAAAAATGCTGCTTGACAACTCATTAGACTTCGATTTAAGAATGTTTACTTGGTATATTTTGACATGTGATGTTGACAATTTGTGTTTTAACAGGTATAAAGCTTTAACTATTTGAATCTCAGCATCTGCTGTTATTAAATAATTATTGTCCGATCCTCTCTCTTGTCTGACCCCCACAATTTCCTGCAGTGAAAAATTAAGCATTTTTTTAAAATGCTTAAAAATAAACATCTGTAAATCATAAATACAGCTGTATCCACCCTGTCACCTTTTCCCTAGACTCTGCGGAGGGTGCTTCACACCACTCCATAGCACTGAGCTCTGGTCATGTGAAGAGTGGGCGGTCTGAAGGTAAGGTCACAGGAATGGAAATCTACCCCCTGGATGGAAAAATGTACAGAAAACTGTGAGGGGAACCTTGCAGAGTTTCCTGTCCCTCATGTGGGTTTGCTGCCTAGGGCTGTATGAACTGGCCCTCATGTCATTTACTCTAGATTTACACTCGTGTAATGCTGTTGAAGTCAATGATATTGCCATGGATTCACCCTAATTTAACTGAGAGCAGAACCTGACTCAGGGTGCAATGCCTTCAAACCATGTAGAACCATAAAGACAACTTCTGTCAGTGCCCCCACATTGCAAGGCAATGGTCACCCATTGCTAGTACTGTGAGGGGAACCTCCACTTGGGTTGTTGGGTGACATGCACCCCATGAAAGGTCGGAGTAAAGGAGTTTTGTGTGGCAAATTCTGAGCCAGCGCACCTGCTTCCCAGTCACATGTCACATACAAAGGCTTCCCTGCATTATTGCTTTGTCTACAGGCCATCCCCAGCCATGGCAGTTCTGTGACACGTAGGAGCCTGGTTCAACAGGTGGATTTCCCCCAAAAGGGAAGGCAGCCGGCGGAGCCTGAAAGCCATACTAGCTGTACTGCTGCTTGAGGATATGCTGTTTGAATAGAACAACTGACATTGCACAGTTTCTTATGCTCTTTTACCCCAGTGAGGAGAGTAATATGTAGAGCTGCATCACCTATACCGCTTTCCTCATAACTTCTGTGGGATCTTTCTGGATAACATACATAACAGGTGCCTCACCTATGACTCCTCCCCACCCTTGCCATTGACCACACTGTCCTTTCTTTCATTTATGGATTCAGTCAGCTCTCTCGAGTTTTGGGTTTTGCAACAGAGATGGCATCATACTTCCTAGGCAGCTTTGACCAGCAGCCTGCACAAGAGCTCTTCAGACCTCTCTGTGTAATTTGTGACAACTGCTCTATTCCATGATGCACTAACCCAGCAAGAACACAGCCATATTTTTCAATCAAAGGCAGTGACTAGTTCAAAATCATTATGAACAGCTGAGAGAACAGAATTCAAAGACTATAGGTAAAAGGTAAGAATACAAATGTAGGCCTCTTGCTTTGGATCTTCAGTATTCTCCATTCTCGTACAAGGTAAAGCAATAAAAAAATACAAACGTGTTATTTTATTAAGTTACTAATAGGCTTTATATTGTACCTGTCATGGAATTTTTATTTATTTCATTTTAATTGTTGGAATTCTTTCTTCCCCACTAAGAACATTTTAACAATAAAATACAAATCCAGTAAGGGGCATAAAACTTATACTTCAATCAACAACTTACTCATAAACACAGGTAACAAAATATAATTAAATACCAAATTACCAATGTTAAGTAGAAGCGGGCCCTATAGTACGTGTTTAACACACGCGAGGGTTGGTAAGAAACTAGGCTTTATCTTGGGCCTCAGTTATCTGGATCAGAGTGACAAATGTCAGTAGCCCTCTCACATAGCAAGGGTCCATCAGGATAGTCTGACTCTAGTTAGTGACTACTGTTAGAGGCCCAACTTCCACATTTTGGATCCTACTCAAAATCTGAACTCCCAAGTGGAGATTGGAGAGGACTCGGCTTTGGTGCTCTGGTTCATGCCCATCTCCACTGTTCAGAGTATTATTTGTTGGCTACAGCATTTTTACAAGTGTGTTATTCCTTTGTGCCCAGGGCAGTGTTTCTCAACGGGTGGGTTGCAACCCCTGAGGAGAGGGTTCACAAAAGCCAGTCAGGTGGGGTCATGAGGCCTTGAAAATTTTATTGCAATGAAAAGCAAAGAAAATCTTGCTCTGCTTCTCCCTTATCCATCAGTTCTCTCTCAACATCTCCAAACACACACACATACACAAATGAATTTAAATATAGATAGGCATATCCTCATTATTGATGAATTTACTATAAAAGTAAGAGTAAAAACAAATGTAAAGGGATTGCCAAAAATTTCAACAGGATGCATCAGTGAAATGTGAAACACTGCAGAGACCCTTCTAGAATGTTGCCCAGAAAATGGAAAATAACCAGATAACTTGAAAGGCAGTGGAAAAAAATGACACATTCAAGAAGATTCCATGTATAATGTTATTGTTAGATTTAGGAGAAATAAAAATTTGTGCACACAGCAGATGAAACATGCATTTTTCAATTTATTACAGATAAAAGGAGTGTAGGAATGGAAGCCAAGATTTCCTCCCATCCATCTTCACCTAAAGAGGCTCAAGGTAATGTTGTCATCTGGAGGTAAGATTGATTTGTCAACTACAGAGTATGGCAACAATAAAGAAAATCGTAAAATCAACTGTCCAGCCCCATTATTAATTCGATTTAATTTGTAGTCTTTCTCCCTGTTTAAATAAGTGTATTTCCTTCACATGTGCTATAAGTATGTTCAGCTATAGTGTACATACATGTAAGAGGCAGGTGACATACCAAACAGAACTGATTCCATAATACAAAAACAATTGCATGTAATATTTCATACTTTTTAAATAATATCTTAAACTATGAGGAGAAACTTAGTTCAAGGTATCCACTGAGTCCACCAATGCCCTACAGAGCCAAACCTACACCCACTTACGCATGTGAGTAATTTTAGGCATTGGATTAATGCCTTTGAACTCAATGAAACTATTCATGTACGTAAAGATACTAACTTGCATAGGTGTGTGCAGAATCAACCCCTGCGTTTGCAGAATTGCTAAGCTGGAACATGATCTTAAAAAAAAAAAATCTGTAATTCATGTATATTGTAAAATTTTAAAATAACTGTGCTCTTCTCTCGCTCCTTTCCATCTAATCTAAGAAATATGACATGTACTGTGTAAAAAGGATTGTCACCAGCTGTTAATAAGAAAGCAGCTTTAGCTCTTCCCATGTATTCCCCCTTGACTTCTCGTATTCACACATATAAAGTGTCGGAAATCAGTTAAAATGGGTTTAACTACCACCACCGCTGCCATCACCTCCCGCAAACAAAGAGTGAGAAAAGGAAGAAGAGTTGAAGACACAAACTGACCTATTTAGTTACTGCTAAGGACAAGCATACCGGTTCCGAGCACCGGATGGATATACACACTTGTTCTCCTGGCATCTTCTCAAACAAATGGCTTACACCCTATTCCCAAAACAGTTCCTTCCTGCTCCTCTTCAAAATGTGCCCTCCCCACCATGTGTCCTCTCCCTGTGAGCTTCACTGAGGTGGATTTAAAAAGGCCATTTCATCTAAGCATCCAGCCTTTCCACTCATCTGCCGTTAGTACCTGTTCAGCGCAAAGCTGCTCTGGGCTCTATACCGGGAATCCCGCTCCTCCATTCTATAGCCAGTGCCTCAGGCACTTGCCACCTGTCCCTCCTGTCTCTGCTGCTTGCTCTTCTGAGGAAGGACTGGACTTAACTGCAGGGGGAGGTGGCTTTCACTGAGATGACCAGACTTGGAAGAATTGGTACCCAGAAGGGGGAAGGAGGGACAAAGAAGGACTCACTGTTGACAGGAGTTCTTATTCAGACCTGTTCCCAGTGGTCACCCCTCCTTCTCATGCTTGGCACGTAGCCCCTGAGTATCATCACACTTGGAAATAAATTACATCCACCTGGGCATGGGCCAGTTTGCTAAGTCTAATATCAGTTATTGCACAGTGGAATCAATGTATTCAGCTGATATAAGGAAGGCATTATAAATACTATTGGTTTTTGCTCTTCAGACAAAGTATTTCTGGCAATTCATAGTACTTACAATCCTTTGATGGAGAACAACCAAAAGTCCCTTCCTGGCAGCATAGCATTTTTTGCCGAGAGACTGGGAGAATCTCCTTTGCTTTCTATATAAAAACCTACTGATGACTCATGTAGAACTCAGAAATCATCCTAGTTAGAGATAAATAGCAAGTTATATTGCAGCTATGGAGAGAGAAGTCTGAGTCACAAAGTTGGACTAGAGATCAGTTATCAAACTCTCTCGCAGGTCAGGTTCTATGGACGTGGAGGTTTTTGTTTGGGCCCCTCTTTACTCATGTATCACAGACAGTCTTTTCTTTTTCTTCTTCTCTTGGCAAGTGTTTAACCATTGCCTTACTGGATTCTTTCTCTAGAATCAGGATTCTTATAGTCTCTTGCCTTCTTCTGCCTTTTTTGGTCTCTTTATTAAGTTTCCGAGGCAATTAAATAAGGGTTCCACTATAACACTTCTACCTCCGTTAGCACACCAGCTTATATAATTATATTGTGCACAAAAAACACCCTCTTTAAAAGAACATTATTAAGGTTGTGATTCAAGCACACAAAAGTTAGGAAGCGCTAGAATTAAAATTACCTGTGCAACTTGAATTTGACACCCCCCCTTCTGTGTATGCATTATGATACAGTATTTACTTACATGATCACATACTAGTCTTTCCACATGACCCCTGCCTCATTCAGTGCACAGGATAAACAGTGCTCACTTAATGAACAGCTATTCAATATTTTGTTTCCCCTCATTATTCAGTGTGCAGGCCCATCCCTTATTTATTGCACACTACCCAGGCACTGCTCTGACTACAAAATTGTTAATTCCCTCATAAGCTTTTCTAGGGCGCTCTTCACTATTGTATGTGAGTGCTTCACAAATATTAATTTATTTTCACAAACCCTGTGAGGCGAAAGGGTGGTATTATTTCCATTTTGCAGATGGGGAGCCAACCACGCAGAGATTAAGGTCAAAATTGGTCAGTAATTTTGGGTTTCCAGTTTGAAACAACTAGGGCCAGTAGCAGAGCTGGGGGACAACCGCACCTCCTGGCAACCTTTAGATATATATGTGGCACCTTTTCAAGCATAGTATGCAATTGCCAAAAGGAGGCATACAACACGAATGTTCATGAGGGGCTGGAGTGCAAGCGTGTCCTGCACTTACCTGAGAAGCTGTGGCTCATTTCCCCAAAGCACTGGGACTGGCTTCCTGATCTAGGCATTGCACCATAGGGCAGGGGTTTGCATGCGATCGTGACCCCCATGTTCCACCTCACTGTACCACTCACTCAGATTTAGCCGAGCTGCCCCTCTCCCTCTCCAGCCCCTTCCCCTCGGCACCAGGCCAAGATGAGGGCTGTAGTGCCTGGGTGTAGAATGCAGCAGGCACAACAATGTTTGAAACGAGCAAGCCAATAGATATAAGTGAAGCTGGTACCATTAATGACCCATCATTTCCCCCACCCCATTGCAAAACCTGGCCCTGCCACTAACCCAGTACTTAGCATTATATAGCACTGTATAGGTTCTAAGCACCACTCCCGTTGACTTCAGCTGTAGTTATGAGTGTTCAGCACTTCTGCAAATCAACCCCCACAATCTCACACTGGGCAACCAGAAAATAAGGAACGCACAATTAGTGACCCCTGGGAAAAGTTTGATTCAATTGACTTAAATAGCATTGTAACAGGACAATCTGCCCCTTAATAGCCCTGGGTGGCGAGTGGAAACAGGGAGTAGCTGACCCTGCTCCAGAAAGAAGCCCAGCAGACAGGTGCTGGGAATCAACTGAGACAGCAGATCAGCACCTCATAATTGGCCCACACTCTCAGCTGGACAATATAAAGGAGAATGGATGCCCATGGTGGGGCAGAGGGCATACTCTCTAGCAACCAAAGCAGAAGGAAGTATGCAGGGTGCATGCTCCCTCCCTCCCTCGGGGCGAGGGGTTTGCAAAGCCTTACCTGGTAATACTAGAGGCTGGAGGACACCAGTCTGAACCCTAACCAGACTGTTATTTGTGTTATGTTTTGCACACTTTTCTTTCTTTGTGAAGACAATAAAAAAAGGCCTGAAAGAAGGGACAGAAACCTAACCTGGAACTTGCTGATTTTCTATCCTCAGCTGTTGACTAGGCCCACAAGTGTACAAACATCACATAGGAACTTTCTGGTAAAAGTAGGGTTGTAATTTAATTCCCTCCGGGCAGTGTTCCACTGCTTTAACCATGAGACCTTCCCTTCCTGCAATCTCCTACCTCATTCACTACTTACCTTCCTACTTCTGCAACAAATAGGTCAGGGTCCTACAGAAAACTGCCTCATTCAATTACGCAGGTCTGATTTATTCCTAAAGAAGGTCCATCATCCTAGCAATGTCTTGCAAAGCCAAAATTTCACACTAAATTTTGCCAAAGAAGTGGATTTCACACAGGCTGATGTGTAGGAGAAAAAAGGGGCACTTGAAATTTTTCATTCCACAAAATTATGAGGATGCAAAAATTATTAAAATGAACAATGAATAAATGATGAGTGGTATGTCAAAAAACTGTCTGTTTTCACTCAGTTCTAAGTAAAATTAAAAAATAAATTAGCTTAATTCTGGAACCATATGACAGTTTTCTTGGCATACCAGAGTTACCTTCCACATATTAAATAGTTAACACAATTAAAAATTCTGAAACCAAAAATTTTTTTATGAAATATTAATGGACAGATTGTGCTATACAGACACCCCAATGCTCAATAAATTTTCAGTAGTTGTGAACTGAAGTGTCCTGCCCTTAGAATAAAGTCAGCCAATGAGAGCATTATGATGATGTAATCCTATCTTTCATTTAATTGGTTGAGGGTGTTACCATTCAATATCTTGTTGGGAGAGTTGTATGGATAGAATTTCTCTTAATTGGAACTAGCTGGCTTATGCTCATATAGATGAACTTTAGCTTTCAATTAAGTGGTTTTTCTAATTTTTCCTCAAGACTCAGTAACTTTTTCCCCTAAGCACAATGCATAAATTCAAATATATTTTAGAGAGTTGTCTCCTCATGTCCTCCTTAGAGTGGTAGACCTGCTTGTTATTTACTTAGGAGAATGTATCAGGTGGACAAAGGGTGGCAGCCAGGAACAGATGTATTCTAGTGGAGCTTTGTTGAAACCCTATTTCAGAAACACCATTAAAGAAAGTAAAAATCATCCATGGAAATATTATAAAGGGTAGGAACAATGTTGTGATTTATTGGTAATGCCACAAAGTAAAACAGAATAGCTCCACAGGACATCTTTAATGTTTTATGGGCCAGCACACCTCAGAAGCACCACTCAGGAAGGAGTGGGTGTCCTTGGAAAGTTTATTTACATGCACCCATGTGCATGCGCATAAAGTGATTTTGCTACTGTGGAGGAAATATAATGTTGGATGAGATTAGGCACTCAGCTGCTGCCTGTTTAAAGTCTGGGACCATGGTTCTCAACCTTTTTGCATACTGGAATCCCTGATCCATATAGCCAGGACCACCCCCTCCCAAATAGCAGTGTGGGAATTGCAGGGTGGTTATAATGGAGAGTTAATGATTTAGAAAAACTAGCCACTATAGCTCTAATCCCGGATTTTGTGCTGGTCTTTTGTGCAGGGGTGACTTTCACATGGAATGCAGGCCTAGGCCAAGACCAAGCATAGAAATTTGACCCCAAATGGAATATTTCAAAATACCCCCCGTCCATCTTCAATAGTTCATAACCTATGGAAACTATTTTGCATCCTTAATTACAGGGGTTACTACCAACAAATGCTAGACTGTAAAAAGGATGCACACAGTTCTCCTCCCATAAACACTACATGGCTATTGGACTTTGCAACTAGTAAGGAATGCTATAACCCTAAATAGTCCATCTATTCATTTTCTCCCCATCCCCCGCTCAGCTTAAGCACAGAACGCCCCGAGGCTTAAGGAGACAAAAAATGACGCTTTCCAGAGATTTATGTGGCATATAAATATGAAGCATTTGACTTGTGACGTGTTATATTATTTGTTAATTGCCTTATTTAAAAAAATGTTTGGGGGAAGTCAAACAGGAGAAAGGAGACAAAAGCCTCTCCAATGAGACTGAAAATTAGGAAGAGTCAGAGCTCCAACATGTTCTACTGCTGGAAACAGCAGAGCTGCATTGTGAAATCTGCTACTTTTGGTTCAGAGCCCAAGGGCTCAAATAGAGTCTGTTCCTTATAATGCAGTGATTATATATATATATAATATCATCCAGATTAAACTTTGTAGGTTTGTTCCCCTCCTCCAAGACTTAAAGACAACAGAACTGTTAGGCTATTGATGTGCTAGTCAAACTAAGGGTGAGCTCAGTTGCATGTGATTTGCAAAATGGGCAAGTCTGTATATATGAATGCAGCTGAGAAAGGAATACGGTGTCTTTTGTTTTGGTTTGGGGGAAGGGGAGGGGAAGATCACAGCCCTGGAAAGTTTGCAGCATTTTCTAGTAAAGAGCCACTTCAACAGTAGTCTCTGGGTATTTAAAAGGCACAGGAAGCTTGCATATTTGATTACCTCAATATTCTGTAAAGCACATGATAAATTCATAGCCCAAAAGACTAAGAAAGCATTGCATAGATTCTGCTTTAATTGCTATTTATTATACAGCATGATATGCGCAGAACTCTTATTCAGGTGGAAGTTTTATGCAAACATGAAAGTAGAATATGGCTCAAAATTTTAACTTTATGTGATCTAGACACGATTTTCTGTAGAATCTTCTGAAGGCAAAGTTCATAACTTCATGTAAAAAGGTACAAAACATTCACTTAAAAAGAAAGGAATAAATAAATTGCTGTAGCATGTAGCAGTATGGTGATGGATGACACAATCAGTTTATACCTGTTCTCACATCTCAAGCAGAAATGGGGTGACAGAGAGAGAGAAGAAAAAAGCAAGAAAAAGCTGTTTATCCAAAATATTTCCCTCCAGAATTTTGTTTCATTCAGATTTGCAACTAATTGTTTTTAAAGGCTAGATGTACCTCTAGAGATGGAACACTACTGTGGAGAGATGGTAATTCCTCCATAATTAATGCGTGATTAGATTTCCATTTAAAGTACAATTTATATTCCTTCTGACTTTCTCAAAACTAAATTGAGTCACCCAAATAATCATATGCATATGGTTTTACTGGGAGAGAAGGTGAGGGTTTTAAAGTGGTAAGTAGACAAGCCTTTTGGGAGATATGGATGTTTTAAAATGATGGATATTTCCTCACTTTTGACACCTTAGCTCAAAAATGTCTTGGCCTAGAAACTTCAAATTTGTTTAATCATGTCAGCTTTCATGAGGACTGGTGTCTTTGACTGTTTTTGGAAAGTGTGGTTTAATTTAGAAGTTCCATTTTAATTTTTGAGAAATGCACGTAGGTCTTAAAGTGTGCATATTGTATTGCATTGAAAACCTGTAGCCATTGACTGTGGATAACAACATTCATATTTCGGCTGGCAGTGTGTCTGCATTGGAACTGATTGGCATACAGGGTTAAAAATGTCTGATGCCAAAGGTTCTATGAAGAATTACAGCAGAGCCTCCTGCTGTGTTCGTAACTATTACAAAGTCTCCTGCAGAGACTTATAAGCTCTGCACAGAACTGGAAAGCTCTGAAGAATTCTTGGTCCCATCACACTTTCCACAAAATAGTATGGTCTCCATTCACAATCAAGTTTTCACCCATGAAGTTTATAAAAACAAGTATGAAAAAAAATCTTTAGAAAAATCCTTGATAGAAGCTTAATTTATACAGTTATTTACTTCAGGAAAAAGAAATCTTATTTGAACAGTGGGGTTGTATTAAAAATAGTTTGCAAAATAGGGATTACAAATGAAGACAAAAATTTCAAAAATAAATGTTTGAAAAATTGGAAATTCAGAGTTAAGGTTCCACAAATATCCTTAACTTTGTCTCCTGTATGTACCCCTGATAACCCTGTGCCATTGAGACACCCTTATAGTTAGGCTGGAAGGATCAGATATTTTATCAAAAAATGTCCGTAAATGTCAATTTCTCTATACATACACAGACCTAGGAAAAGATATTTTAATTGATAATAATCAAAATTTACAGATAGGCAAAGTAAGAAAAATGCTGCTTGATAACTACTTAGAATTTGATTTAAGGATATTTACTTTGTATATTTTGACATGCGATGTTGACAATTTGTGTTTTAATGGTTATAAGGCTTTAACTTTTTGAATCTTGACATAAATTGTCCTTAAAGAATTATTGTCTGACCCCCCCCCCATCATTTCTCACATTTGAACATTTAAATTGATAAAAACTGAAAAAAAAATGCTTAAAATTAAACCAATCTTATCTGTTGAAATTATTAAAAAAAACCCATATTTTGCCAAGCCTAGTCCTAGTTTACATCAGACCTTCTTCTAGGTTTTCAGTATCCACATACCCTCACTATAATATACCACATGTAACACACTAATGTATGCACTACACTCTCACTCCATAGGAGCCACCTACCCAATCACAGACCCTATTCCAATTCACCTGCCCTTTATTAGTCAACTACAACAAATTCTTGCCTCTCAGCTTCTATTTGTAAGCCAAATATATATCCCTCCCCATTTCACATTCCCACAGGGGTCAAAAGATGATAATGTTTTCACAAAGATTCCGCCAATACCCACCAGTAGCTGCCATTCCCCCAAAATAAACAACACAGTCAAGACACAAAATAAAGGCAATAGAATAGGGATAAAGTTAAATTCACCCAGTCCATTTTTTCTATACAAAATAAAGAACCATCTAACAGTATCTTATTGTCCTTCCTGATGTTGATCTAAGACACATACTAGGACATAAGATCTCATCTATTGCCATTTAGTTTTAACGTACTAAATGAAAAGTCAAACAATTAAACAGTCCTAGATGAAGAATCAGAAAGCACTAGGAAACACCCATTAGCACTCTTGAGATAGCAAAGATTTTTACAAGTTTTACTTTGTAGCTCGTTCTACAGGCACTGAACCAACTCACTACACAGGTAATGGGGCATTTGAAACCCTCTGAACAATGTGAACATTCTCCTTGTATCACAATTACGAAAGCCGAGCTGTTAAAAAACTTTGGGTTACAACACTGTGGAAATTCACTGGGTGTTCAGTGACCCTAATAATGTCTCATTTTTTCCCTCTGATGGCATGGTCGGCAGGTTGTGCTTTGGGCTGTAGCCTGAAACTTGTAGGAGTCCTTGGAAGCTGCCTGCAAAATGCACCAGAGCCCTTTACTTATCACTGTATGTCTGTTTCCGAATTTAAATTTGATGCATCCAAGTGAGGAAAAATAGGCTTTTCTATATGCTATTTCATTTTAGCTCAGAAATTAAATAACTGAAATATTCCTTGTTTAAAACTCAACTTTGAATTTTTCACCGGGGGAAATTTTTCTAGTTATGGTAAAGCTCAGAATAAGCAAAAATAAAAACATCACAGATTTTTTTTTTCTCCAGACGGCATGTCTGAGTAATACTTGGCTTTGCTTCCTGCTACCAGTGCAGCTCAGATTCTCTGTCAATGGTGGCAGATCCAGATATACTGAAAGGTGCTGGTGCTGCAAGACCTTATTTTGGAAATTACAGTTGCCTAAGATTATCACTGGCCCCCTCCCAGTGATTCCATTGTGCCACAGGGCCCCTTTTCAAATCCTGTATCTGCAACTGTTTGCCAAAGCCAAGCAAAAATATGGCAGCTAGCCCTGAAGGTGTTGAAATAGAAATACTGGGGAAATTTTTCAAAGGTTCCTAAGTGATGTAGGTGTCTAAGTCCCATTGAAAGTCATCTTTCAAAACTTTACCCACTATCTGCCAAAATAGATACGGTAGCTATCATTAACATTTCTACGTGGGTTTTTCTATAGGAATTTTAATTTCTTGGGCTTCTAGATCTCACACTGAGAATGCTTATTGTGTACCCACAGGCCAACTCAAGACACTTGAAGAGAAAGGCACATACTCTATATTATCACATACTCTATATTATCTTCTTAGAGAGGCCGTTCAATCCAGTGGATACAGCATTGTGTTCTATTTCTGACTGCCATTGCCTCACTGTGTGTCCTCTGGGCCTCAGTTTCTCCATATGTAAATTGAAACTAATGATATTTCCCCTCCTTTATAAAGCTCTCTCAATGAGATTAGGTAAATTCTAACAGTGGAATATTTCATGGGTTTGTGTAACATGGATAGATTTACAGATAATTCAAGAGCACTGAGAATGTTCTGTGGGTCTGTTATTACTACTTTGTATAACTCATACTTCTTAACAGGACAGATGTAAAATATCAGACATTCAAATTTTCCTAAGAGCAGAAGGACCTTTCCAAATGAGGGGCAGCAGCAATAGTGTTGCACGTGTTACAGAATATCAACAATAAACAGTGCAGGCAACTCACTCACCTCAATGTTCTTGAGTAGAACAAGGCACAAATTAAGGGCTAGATTGTGGCATCTAGTGACAGCCCATAATAAACAGCCCCAGGAGAGCATTGGGAGGATCCCTGGTTTTGCTAGGTGGCATAATTAATTTACTGCAACCAACCAGGTATACACACCAGGCAGCTCAAATGGCTGATGCATAGGAGTGTAGAGCCATGGCTCCACCTATTGCTTGTGCCTTCCTGTCCTCTTCCCACCCACATGCTCCTAAAGAGAAGAATCTTTTGGGATGCAGCCCCATTGATTCCTTTGCCTTTACACAAACACAGGAGTATTTTTACTGTAGTCAATAATTACACAACTGTGAGGTCAGAACCAGACTCAATTTTAGTAGCTTATAAATGCTGCCGTTTCCAAATTAACCAGTTCACTAGTGACAGGCACATGATACTTCCACATGACATAAATGCAAGATTAATATGAAAGGAAGAGATCTGATGACACTTACATGGGAGACATTGTTACTGTTTGGAGAATGTGTGGCCCAAAATCGTGGCTGTCTGTATTTTCCAAAAAGTTTTAAGGATGATCTGACATTCCAGTTCCATTTCTGATGGCGCATTTTCGTCTCTCCCCCACGCCACAAACAGATTATATTGTGTTTTTTAGTTTATTAAAAGATCAAACGTTGGAATGCTGGATAGACTGAATTCGTTTATCAGATCACAAAGTCCTCATAACATTTCTCAGCCTTAATAACACATCTGCTCTTAAAATGTTGTCTCTTGATAATAGCTGGCTGAAAGTGTCTGAATTTAGGGATTATTTGAGACAACAGATTTCCTTCTATTTGGAATTGAATGAGGCATCTGCTCCCTCACCGTCAGCTTTGTGGGATATTCTCAAGGCAATCATAAAAGGGCAGATCATTTTGTACATTATGAGAAGGAAAAAAGACCTCTGTTGGCAATTATGTTATTTGGAAGGGTGAATTAAGGACCTGCAAAGATATCACTTCACGTCCAAAAATCCTGCTACTTCACAGATTCTCTCCCAGTTTAGGATGGAACACAGATTCAGCAGACAAGTTAATAGAGAGGGGGACAATGCTCATTTTAAGGCCAACATTTGCAAAAAGGGAAGAAGGGAAAACTAATAAGGAAACTAATTTAATTTCAAGATGAAGTGTAAGAACAGACCAGACAACACATTACAGAGATTAGGACTCAGGATGGAGAGCTAGACAAGGATCCTTGGAGGATTAATGGAACTTCTGCCAATATTTATGCCAAGTTAGTACATTGGAAAACCAGGACAAAAATGCAAATAATTTTACATATATTCATCATCATAATCTGCACCCACGTATCAGAGAGGAAGAAGTCAAAACAAAAGCAATCAGAAGACAATTAGACCTCTGAGCTGCAATGAAGCCACGGCACTGCACTTAACAGGTACATAGCCAATTTCTATTGGACTTTTAACACTATATTCTACCCTCAAAGGCTGACATTCCCCAAAATGCCAAACAAATGATTGTTTAAAAGTACGTACATGAACACACACAAAGATATATAGCCTCTTAGTCAAGTGAATTTTCTCCCCAAACTCCTATAGAGCAATATACCAGCTACCTTGAATAAATTTGGATTTGGGAATAATTCTTTGCAATAGGGCAAAACTTTATGTGTTAAATCAACAGATTTAAGAGCTGATCCTGGAAAGGGGTCCATGCAGGAGGAGAGTTATGCTTGCTCAGAATCCACAGAATCCTTGACTTCACTGCTACTCCAGGAGGGGTATGGATCCACCGGTATAGATCCTGTCACAGGACTAAGTCCTTAGTTTGCCAGGAAACATTTTCTCCTTTGAAATAGGTAAATATCCTTGTCAGTCTTGACCAAGAATTTCAAAAATGGATGCCCGATGTTAAGAATGAACCTAGGAGCCTAATGTCAGGCACACATTTTTAAAAAAAATCTTTGTCCTTCTATATTCTTTATTGACAGACACACTGGAACAGAAGATTAGGTTCTCCTGAAAAATACTGAGGTATTGAGCTGAGTGTCCTGACTAATGAGGCCTAGTTTTGTCATGGTGTTTATGTGGATTATGGTATGTTCGGTTTAAACAAGTATATGTGGTATTTTTCTAACCTAAGGAACATTATGTACCTTCTATGAAGTAGTAAGGTTTTGATATACATAAGGAACTTCAAGAGGTGTAGAGACCATAACCGGGACTTCCCTGTGCCCAACCAATCCTTAGATGCTAAATATCCCTGTGGGACTATTGGCTGAAGGCTTAATGTAGGCTGATCTAATTTACACCTGGGCTCTGGCCTGGCACAGGAGCAGGTGAGCATATAAACCACTAGTCAGTGCATGGTACATGGCCTGCTCTGTGCCTGAACCATAGAAACCATGAGTCCATTATAGCTCTCAACTTGAGGTTAAAGCTTTAGCAATTTAAGTGTACAGTTCTGGAGGTCCCCAGTTCAATCCTGGATATTGGCAAAGATGGTGGCCCTCACAAACACACATCCTGATTTGTGCTGTGTAGTCCTAGGCCAAAGAGCTTGTTTAAATATTTCAATGCTGAGCTGCAGAATTCAGATCTGGATCTGGATTTTGAACATACGAATCTTTGTGAGGCGATATGTTATTTACATACAAGGATTTAATTCAGGAACAGCTCAATTGCACAGGCAGGGTTTTTTTAGCAGTTTGAGTCAGTCTTTGACCAATTCGTCTTTATTTTTTTTAAAATGTGGCTATTTGTATTAAAAAGGGTTTTAGAAGTTTCAAATTTTCCCCTTGGCCATCTTTATATCTCATTTCTAGTCCCTTAGTCCCTTTAATGAAGTCCTCAGTAGTTTATATTGTTATTAAACCTCTGTTTGGGGAATATCATTTTAATCCTCATTATATGCCAAATATAGATATCAAATATTCATTGTGTAATTGGAATTATAATATACAGCCCCCCCAAAGGATCTTTTATATTAATTTAAATTATCCTCAATTTAATTAAGATCAGGAATAACTTATGCTCCTGAAAATGTCTTTAGTGAAGTGATATTTGCAGATGATAGAATAGAAATAAGCAGTGTGTTGTGCTAACAGCTCCTTTTTTGGATAAATCATGTCCCTTTTTGTAGAAGAAACATGCAAATCTAGAATTAAAGGGCCATCGTGAACTTGAAAATGAGTACTTTTGTAGTTACAAGTAATAATTAAGATGACTCCATCTGATTTTGCTAGCAAAAGCAAAGTATTTCCCTTTATTTGTTCAGTTTTCTTATTCTGTGCATTTGACAGCACTTTGTGTCATTTTCACTGTTACCCTGTACAATCAGATGGTCAGTTCCTCCACTGCTGAAAATACCCCTATAAACAACATGGGAGCAGAACAATCCTTATAAAACATATTTTAAATGATTTTTTTAAAAAAATCAGGAGTTGCTGTTTAAAAATTTGTTTTAAAATCAAGTTCTAAGAGTCTCCTTATACCCTACTGCAGAATATGGCAGAATCACAAAGGTCTTTGAATAAGCATTTCAGCCTGCAACAGAATTCATTTAAGCTATTTATTGTAGCTAATAATATTAAGTTAGCTCTTATATAGCATTTTTATCCAAAGTACTTTACAGAGAAAGCATTGATTCTCTTTAGAATAGATGCTGCTGTAGAAAGATCTATTGGAATATTTTGTTAAAACCGGAAGCACTCATATGGCTACATATATTGTGAGCCTCTTGTGGTCCCTGGATCTTTTTTTTTTTTATACTCTATTTGTGGCCGCTCCCTTTAACACTGCACCAATCCAGCACTAAACTTTCTGGGCAGCCCCTGACATTGCCAGACAATGGCCTTCCAGTTGTTATGGATTAAATTGGTTCAGGTACTGGGCTGCAAGGAATCTGGGCCAAATCTCCATCCTCATGAAGGCTTTATTTCCCCTCATATAAACTCCCCTTTCTTTATATACTGGCCTTAAATACACTGCTTGATAAGACAGTGGGTATCATTGCTGACTGACACAAAGTTCACTTTCTATAGCCATCCACAAGAGAGTTGCGAGTCACAGGACTTCTGGTCTCTGTAAGCTTAGTGAGCAATGACAGATCAAGGTTGGACACTTCCTGGACACTACGGTGCTAATAAGCGATGGTCACATAAACACCACGCTATACCGGAAACCTACTGACCGCTATGCCTACCTACATGCCTCCAGCTTTCATCCAGACCACACCACACGATCCATTGTCTACAGCCAAGCTCTACGATACAACCGCATTTGATCCAACCCCTCAGACAGAGAAACACCTACAAGATCTCTATCAAGCATTCTTACAACTACAATACCCACCTGCTGAAGTGAAGAAACAGATTGACAGAGCCAGAAGAGTACCCAGAAGTTACCTACTACAGGACAGGCCCAACAAAGAAAATAACAGAACACCACTAGCCATCACCTTCAGCCTCCAATTAAAACCTCTCCAATGCATCATCAAGGATCTATAACCTATCCTGAAAGATGACCCATCACTCTTACAGATCTTGGGACACAGGCCAGTCCTTGCTTACAGACACCCCACCCCCCCCAACCTGAAGCAAATACTCACCAGCAACCACACACCACACAATAGAACCACTAACCCAGGAACCTATCCTTGCAACAAAGCCCGTTGCCAACTGCGTTCACATATCTATTCAGGGGACACCATCATAGGGCCTAATCACATCAGCCACACTATCAGAGGCTCGTTCACCTGCACATCTACCAATATGATATATGCCATCATGTGCCAGCAATGCCCCTCTGCCATGTACATTGGCCAAACTGGACAGTCTCTACATAAAAGAATAAATGGACACAAATCAGACGTCAAGAATTATAACATTCAAAAACCAGTCGGAGAACACTTCAATCTCTTTGGTCACTCGATTACAGACCTAAAAGTGGCAATTCTTCAACAAAAAAACTTCAAAAACAGACTCCAACGAGAGACTGCTGAATTGGAATTAATTTGCCAACTGGATACAATTTAACTTAGGCTTGAATAAAGACTGGGAGTGGATGGATCATTACACAAACTAAAACTATTTCCCCATGTTTATTCCCCCACCCCCCCACCACTGTTCCTCAGACGTTCTTGTCAACTGCTGGAAATGGCCCACCTTGATTATCACTACAAAAGGTTCCCCCCCCCCACACCCCGCTCTCCTGCTGGTAATAGCTCACCTTATCTGATCGCTCTCCTTACAGTGTGTATGGTAACACCCATTGTTTCATGTTCTGTGTATATAAATCTCCCCACTGTATTTTCCACTGAATGCATCCAATGAAGTGAGCTGTAGCTCACGAAAGCTTATGCTCAGATAAATTTGTTAGTCTCTAAGGTGCCACAAGTACTCCTTTTCTTTTTTCAAGATTGGGACTGAAACTCACGCCTTCCCAGCACAATAGCCTGGCCTCTAGAGATCACATCAAGCTGTCTCCTTGCCCTGAAGATACTCATAAGTCCATGAAAAATAAAACTTTAGTGGAATATATTAGTCAGCAATAAAAATTACATTATGAGAGATGAAAACAAAACACCTGTTTTCAGGTGGGTTTGGTACAGCCACAGTCTACAGTCATACATATGGGAGGAGTGCCATGGACTTAAATGGAGTTACTACAATAATAAGAGCTGCAGGAATAGGCCTCTACACTGTATATTAAAGTTGTGATGTGACAATTCATGTAGTAATGTCAGAATGCTAACTGCAATTTAGACAGTAAGGCCCTGATCCTGCAATGAGTTCCCCTGTGCCTGTACTAAATCCCATTCATTTCAGTGGGGTTCTGCACAGGTACAGGTTTGAGTCCATGCAAAGCCCACTGCAGGATCAGGGCCTTACTTGAGATGATTATGATCATGGTGAATATTGTAGGGGAGCTATCAATGCTGGGACTCTTGTTAAATGACAAAATGAGAAATCTCTTAGATGATTCATTCTGCTCATTTTAAATATGAGTTTTGCAGATTGAGGTTCCAAAATCTCAACTAACTTTGGTACCTGTGGGTATTTTATCTCTGTCCCCATCTCTAATTATATACATCACCAAACATTTTCAGTACTTTCAGAATTAATCACATGCTGTTCTAAAGAATTTTGACATTTGCATTTCAAAACTCTTATCAATTCTAAGCATTTATTCTACAAAACTTGGAAAGATTGTCATTTTGTTTCAAATTATTCCAGCATCGTGGGCATTGCTACAGAATGCGGAATTACAGAACATATGAGACTGAAACCTGACACTCCTTCTTTCCTGTTGTGAACTTTTGATGGTGAAAAAAATATACTAGTTTAAAAAATAAATTAACTAGAGGCCCAAGCTCATATTCCCAACAGAGACTGAATTCCCATTGGCTTCAGTGGCCCTTGTGTGTATACAAGGAGTAAAAGATCATAGTCTGTATAATCATATGCAAACAAATAAAATTGATTAAACAACAACAGTAATAAAATATCCAATACAGCAGAATCTCCTGAGGTTGTTGGATGAAACTCAGAACACTAAGAGAAAAGAAAACAGATGGTATATTTTTCCAAACATCTCACCCCTTCAGAAGTGGCTTTACAATCTGGATTACACAAAAAGAGTTTATTAAAATCAGTTTATATTACTATTAAATAACCTTTCTACCTTTAAAAATGTATCTAACTAGACAGTTTTAAGCTTTCTAGCCAAAGAAAAACTGAATTGTGAGTACACAATGACAAATAATAAGTAACCTTTTCAGACACTTGAGTCTATCTCAGTGATTGAGATGGGATAGTGGGGTTTAAATGGAAGGAAATCTTTTTAAGGGAGTCACTAAAGTGCAACTAGAATTGGAATATAAATATTACTTTGTCATTAGAGCACTGGGGGAAAAGGCCACAGGCCGGGACGTATGTTACAAGAAATAAATAGCAATGCCTTCCATGGTTTTAGCACTTTCATCTGAAAATCTCAAAGTGCTTATACCTATTTGCAGAGGGAAAAACTAAGGCACAAAGTGCTTACAGTGACTTGTCCAGTGAGTAGGCAGCAGAGTCAGGAATAGAAGCCAGGTCTCCTGCTCTAACCAGCAGACCACTTTGCCATCTTTTATGTGATGAATAAATAAATACTAAGCTAGTACAGTGAACTGCCTTTTGCCCCCATCTTCAGCAAGCCTAAAATTGCACACATTGCTGGTGGGCGAGGAACTAGCCACTGTGATCCATGTGTATGTCACCTCTTGTTCCTCATTCTACCTGGGGCTGACTGTGAGAACCGCAAAGCAGCTCTGACTATTTCACAACACAGCAGCCCATCTTTTGAACAAGACTAGAGCACATAAACCGAGTACCCCCTGCACTCCATTCATTTTCCATTGGATCCACTTCAAAGTCCTGGTTCTAATCTATAAAGCATTTAACTGATTTTTGAGAGACCTCCTTTCCATCCACAAGATCATGCAACACTACCTGAGTAACGAATGAGCAAAATCTGCAGGACATAAAGACAGAATAGCTGAAATCTTCAATATGTTGTACTGCTTTTAAACACATAAATGATTTTTCAGTGCAAAAATTACACTAAGAAAATACCACTACACTTTCTGCTACCTCCTCTCCCCAAATAATACACAATTCTTACAGGCCCGAATTACAAATAGCTGCCTAATTTTTAATTGGTCTTCCTGGCCTTTTCATGCATTTTTCTCTTTCTGACTGTCTCTCTTGCTCTGTTTCATCAAATCACCTGAACAGGCAAAAAAATGCATCTGCAGCACTTGGGAAGTTTTGCTCTTATTTACCTTCAGATGCTGATCTTCAGTTCTCAACATATGTTCAGCAAGGAGCTATCCAAAGTGAGAAGAGTACAAAGCTAATTTTATCCTTTTCACAGCGCTCTGGTGACTTTGCGCCACTTATTATGCACATTTTCATATAACTGGCCTGCCCAAGATCTAGTGGGGAATCTGTGTTTTCACATTACAAGGCCACCAGCCGCTGTGAGTGTTGAAGAGTAACTGTGAAAGACAATCTTTGCAACACCTAGACTGTTTTTTTATGCAGAATTTGAAAACCCATCAAATGATGCTTTCTTTGACCTTCTCCCCTTGCAGATGCTCATAATCAGAGGTGTATTGACTATTTTGTGCTCTAATCTTACCTTACAGCTAAATGAGTGCTTCCTGTACTGACTTTCAGTGTTTACAGACCTTCCTTTTTTTTCTTATTTTCCATTTCCTGTTTACCATTCGTGTCTTAGGGATGAGGTGAGGGGGAGAGGTTCTTGCAGGTATATTTGCTCTATTGTGCACAGCAACAAACAGTTAGGTTGCTAAATCATTTCTTTTTAATAGTACACAAGATTCAGCTTCTGTCTCGTATTGACTATTATGGTTTAGAAAAGAAATTCAAATCAAGTATGTAATTATATCTATCTATATATATAACCACACACAAGAAACCACACTGAAAGAATATTAAGCTTGCAAAGTCAAGCATTCAAAAGTTAGGAAATGCCAGAATTAAGGTTGCTTGCACAACCTTAATTCAGCACCCTTGTGCATATGCATCATGATACAGTCTTAGTAAGACGATCACATATTTTTTCCACAGGACCTCTATCTCATTCAGTGCATAGGATGGCCAGTGGTCACCGACTGAACAGCTCTTCAACATTTTGTTTTATCTTTATTCCTGAATGTGTGGTACAGTATTCAAGTCCTGCTCTGGAGACAGAAACATTAATTTCTTCATTGGCTTTGCTATGGCACTTATCACTATAGTATCTGAGTGCTTCACACACATTAATTGATTTATCTTGACAGCGTCCCACTGAAGTAAGGAAGTAGTGTTATCCACATATTACTGATGGGGAACAGAGGCAGAGAGAGATTTAAATCACAAGAGTGCGGTATTTTGGGGTGCCCAATTTCAGATACCTAGGGCCTGATTTTTTTCAGAGTGCTTACCATTAAATATCGTTTTTTATGTTCAAAGCACAGCTTCCATTGACTTCAGTTGCAGCTGTGAGCACTCAGCATTTCTGCAAATCAGACCCCAGGGCCTCAAGTTGGGAACCTAGAAAATGAGAAAGACAATTAGTGGCTGCCTGTGAAAATTCTGTTTAAGCACTATTGCTAGACTCAAGAGATCAAAAATCATGAGTCAAGCCACCAAAAATCATGATATTTAAAAAACGTGATTTGATGGTTTTTTTAATCTGTGTTTTAACTACCCTCTCTCCTCTGCCAGTGTGAGTGAGAGAGAAAATGAACACAGTAGGTCGCAAAGTCAACCTTTAATGCACACGGAAATGTACATGTCTCCCTGGCTACTCAGATGGAGAGCTCGCCTCATCTCTAAAATAGGGCCACTGCCATCACATTACTGTCTTGACTCTCTCTCCCAGCCTTGTTTATTTCCTTTGATAAAAGAAAGCCTGGATGATAAATAGCTTCAGACCACTGGCCGAATTAATGCATCATGATTCAGACTCCTACATAGAACTTATGTTTTAGGGTTGATGAGTTGCAGATTTATATACTGATATAAACTTAAATCATTCATATAAGCAATAATATCACTGTGAAAACAATAGGGGTTTGGCTTAGCCTTTTGCAAGAAGTAAAACTTTCCATCCCGCCCCTTTCTCTGCCCAAGACTCCCTCCCCCAATTCCTCATCTGCCTCTCACTGGTTTGGGCTCCCTCCTCCACTCCACTCCTCACCCCTGTCCAGCCTCCCCCTGCTCCAGAGCCCTTCACATCCCACCCCACCCCTACTCTCTCTGCTCTGAACCCCCACTCCTCTTTCCCTTCTCACCCCTCCTTCCTGCCCCCAATTCCTCTACAACCCCTAAATCTTCCTCTTGCTCCCCCTCAGTCTTCCCATCCATCTTTCACAGTCTGATTCTCCTCACAGGCCCTGTGCACTGGACAGCCCCCCAAAACCATAAAGTGGCAGCAGTTTCAATCTCACTACAAAGAGTGGCAACCAAGTTTATTAAGGGCAGCCTCACTTCCACATGCAGAGAGTAGAGAAATGGCAGCCATTTTGCTGGCTTCAGCCCCCATTGACAGTAATGGGAAATCGTGGCTACTTTGAATAAGGGAAAATTTGTGAGTTGGCCCATTTCATTGTGTTTTCATGAGATAGGTAAAAAAAACCACCCCAAAATCATTAGAGTCATAATAAAATCATGAGAGCTGTCTCTACTGCTTAAGTGACTTGCCCAGCATCACGCAGAAACTCTGTGGCAGAGGCAAGGATAGAATTCAGTTCTCTAGGACAGCATTTGATTGCTATAACCATAAGACCATCCTATCTCTTCCTGAAATCTTCTACCTCATTCACTGCACGCCTTCAAACTTCTGCAACAAATGAGCCAGGGGGAGTCCTACAGACAGTCCTCTTCATTACATAACCCAGATTCATCTCCAGAGCAGATCCTGTGCACTGAATGAGGCAAGGTTCCTGTGGAAAAATAGTATATGATCATGCAATTAAAGAATATCATAATGCAAATGCACAAGGGGGACAAATTAAGGTTGTACAGGTAATCTTAAACCTCACACTTCTTAATTTTTGAGTGCTTGACTTTGCACTCCATTTTCTTTTAACACTCTTTTTATATGTAATTTCATAGACTTTAAAAAAGCAAACACCCCTCCCCCAACCAAATTCCATTATCTGACAGTATTCAGATATCCAAATTGGTCATCACTATGGTTGGAACCTTTAGCTGCACTGCAAAGACTTCTGCCACTAGAGCTAACAGAGTACCTGATTGAAGTACTACTAGGCTGTCATCCTCTGTGTGGACCAGTAATAGAGATATCTGCTGACAGAAGAGGCATGGTGAGACTCAGGATTCTTGGGTTTCATTCCAGGCTCTGAAGGGGAATGTTCTCTTGTGGGCACAGACTCTTCTCCCCTATTGTGCTCAAGCAGCACCTGATCCCTTTTGCCCCATCCCTTCCAGCCTGCCCCCCATGTCAGCTGTTTCTCTTCCATCCCACGCCCTGGCACCTTGTTACAGTTCCATCAGCTTGCCAGTCCCACTCTCCCCCGACCCCAGTTCTGCCCTCCCTTTTCCATTTGCTGTTGCCCCCCATTCTCCTTGTCCCAGTAAGCTCCCTCCACTGCCCTCTCCCCCAGGACTTCTTGTAACGTATGCATTTGAATCAGCCTGTTCCTCCTCCTCACTGCCGGGGCCCTGCAGGGGGGCCAAGAGTACTAGAGTCATAGGCTCCTTCTTTTACGTTCTAGAGGCCTGCAGCAGCCAGCAACAGCAGTTGCAGACAAAATCTTGCCCAGCCCCTGCAGCCCAGAGCTGAAGCAAACTCAGTACAGATGTAATCTTGAGAGCATTTAGCTGCCCAACTCTAACAAATCTCTATTGAGCATGTAAAACAGATTTTGCAAAGGCTTATAACTTGGCCAAATTTGGGCATTTTTGCACAGGAACAGCCAAAGTTACATCCCAAACACCAGGGTACCTCCCCTACCAAATTTCAAGTCCCTACTCCAAAAAACAGAGGCACTAGTGCTTAACAAAGTGGTTGTTAGAGTTTTTTAACATCGGCAAAACAAAGTCCTTTTCCCCAATCTCATTCTCTGAAATAGCTGAACTGGTCTTGCTGAAAACACAAGTACCTGAAAACAGAGTCTTATAATATGAAATGTCAGGGTAACCTTAAATATAGACAGCACTACCAGTAATAGCTATAGTACATCTATAAATATTCTTATTCTCAGATTTTATGTTTTCAAATAGTCTAATATATTCTGAATTATCAGTGGATTTTATCAGCAGGGCACTCTTTAAAACAAAGATAATACATTACCTTACAATTCACACTGGATGTCTTTCTTTCTTCCTTTTTTATTTTGTTTTAAAATTTATTTTAATTTATTCATGTCAGGTTCTTATCTTGGTAGCTGAGTCCTGTGTATTATCTAGAGACCTGATAAACTGCAACATATTTGCCAAGCCCATTTCCAAGAGTTACTCATTTGGTTGGGGGTCTGAATTTCTTGCCTCTGAGGATGGAGCAGTCACATTCTTACAGAAAAGTCTTATAGAACTTAAGAGGAGAATAATAACTATTCTGCAGAATTTTTAAACCCACTTACAGAATACTAACAAAGGGGCATCGTTTTCTATATGATCACCAGGAGGGAACAAAAATTCTATACAATGGCTATCTATACCTGTTTTCAATAGAATACAAATTCTATCAGTTTTAAGAACAATTTCTATAAAACCCGAATCGTTTCATCCCTATTATATAGTTTGTCTGGGATTTTCTATAATGACATGCTCTTCAGCATTTCATGACTCAGGCCCAGATATTCAGTGGTATTTAGGCACCTAACTCCCATTGATTTCCATGGGATTTAGACACCTAAATACCTTTAAGGATCTGGGATTCAGTAACTATCATTCACCACCCATAAGGATGGCTAATCCCCCAAAATGTTTAAATTTAGCGTACCTTCAAAGACCCAGCAAAGGCCAGAGGAACCCTCTGTCAAACTCAGGTAGCATATTGAAGACCACTTACAAAATATTTTTCACCATCTAACCCTTCAATAGCCACCTTGTTTCTAGAGAGACTAGTCTCTATAAAGTATACACGGAATATGCCTAGTAATGGGTCTGAGGACCACTGATACAACCCTTATAGTCAATGTGCCTAACCCTGCTTCCACTGAAACCAACTGCAAAATTCCTATTGCCTACTCCCTTTTGAGAGTAGGGCTGGACCTATTGGGACTTTTAGAGACATATTTTGATACTGGTTCTCATGTTGAATAGTACTTACTCTACAAATAGCCTCTTTGGTTTCAGTTGTATCACTTATGGAGCAAAGCACTACTCAGTCGGAATAAATGTGTCAGATTCTGCCCCATAAGTAGGGACTACTTGGTGAGTTAAGTGTTTACAGGATCAGGTCATTTGTTTTTAACTTTAATTGGGGGCTTGGGTTTCATGTAGAGATAATAATATGCTACATTTTAAGATACATGTGGTTGTATGAGAAAAACGTATTTGGAAATACTCATGTGATTTTCTATCAGGTTTGATTAAATTGATTAGAAGTCACAGAATCACGCAGCAAAAAAATGACCTTTTCAAACACACCTAATTTGCCTGAGCCCATTACATTTAAGATAATAAATAAAACCTCTGTAATGCTTTATAGTATCAATAATACCCTAGAAATTATTCTGCACTTAGTGGCCAATTTAAGAGCATTAAATGCTGTTAACAATCAATTTACTAGGTATTGTTGTGCTTCTGTTTATAAATGCCTAATTATATAGGTCATATTTACTTGGAGTGTGATAGATTTGCTGGCCAATTGCAGCACTTAAATCAATGCAGTAAAAAATAATTGCCTTATAAAAATAACTTTTTAAAAACCTGTTTGCATACAGATTTCTAGGGTTCTGTTATGCCATCAACACTTTTCCAGAACGTCCCCCTCCCTGAATCAGGTAATTAAAAGGGTACTGATGCAAAGGAGAGCGGAGCGCCACATGGCTTGGCAAAGTGTTTCCATAAAGTTCTGTCCTGTAGCTGTAGATACAAACTCAAGCTGGTCGTGTGCAGAACTCCAGCATGTTGAGCCCACTACCCCTCGGCACAGCCAAATGTTTCAGCAGCTGCCCTTTTGTCCTGTTTCTTAAATAAACAAAGAACAGATACAAATTAATGACCTAAATTTATGGCAAAACACGCTGCCTTCCCAGAGCAAATAGCCTTAAAAGAACAGATGTTAAAATAGCGTTTTGTACTCACAGATACAGAAAACAGCTATTGTGTGGAAATGGAGGTTTGGAACATATAGAAAATAGTATCTAAAGAATCTAATCGTTCCACAGTATCTCCTGCAACACCACAGACTGCACAACCTTCTGATCCAGTGTTGTACATAATAATTACCCTTCGCAGCACATTCCCTATCCCTTCTTTTCCAATCTCAGACTCCCAGAAAACTTTCTCCTCTAGTGTCTCAGTGTTTTACATTCTTTTGGGGCTTTGGGGGGATAAAAAGAGTGAAATGATCATTTTGCCAGTATGTTAAATAGTACCTGGCTACCTGGTGCTGTAACCAGTGTAATTTAGTCTCAAGGAAGTATGCTCACGAAATGCACACTCTCAAAAAAACATTTTTGTCCTACACTGAAGGATGCATCCATTCCATAGGGGATATTTATTTCTTGGTACGTTTTGTTGAGGATGATCCTGCAAATGCTTATATTCCAGTAATTGTTAATTACCCCCGTATGCAAAAAGTAATTGAGAGAATTATTTTACAAAACAGAGTGAGAAGCCATCACACAGGGGAAGTGCATATGCCTTCTAGTCAGTGAATCATCTTAGTCATTCACAATTGGCAAAGGCAGGAGCAAACAGTGTTGGGTCATCATCTGTACTCAGAAGTTGAATTAAAAGGCATATTCACTTTCCACACACCAAGTGCATTCTGTTTATACTACGCCACATTGTATTTCCAGTCTTACTCAACATTTTAATATACATTTTCTTGTCAAGCTTCTTGGCAGTCGGGTATGAGGCTTGCAAGATGGACTGAGAATTCCACAGGTGGACTGATTAGTGGGTGGCATTTTTGAGTTGTAGCAAGCTGTTAGCATTATGTCTGTTTGCTTTAGGTACAGATGTGAAATGATTTGACAGTCAATCTCAAAAGTGTGCAAGTACTTTTTTTTTTTTTTTTTGGTATGTCAAACTCTTCTTATAATACCATCCTTATCCGTCTGGTTGTCCATTAAAAAACTTTTTTTTTCCCCCACATAGCCAGTCTGGATGCTGCAATGCATTATTCAGAAGCTTACAATTTGTAAGTTTTAAAAGTAGCCTTGGTTTTTACATTTCATTCATTTGAGGAGCATAACTGTTGGGATCAAGATTCTTTACTGGATACTGAGGTTATCCTGCTAAGGAGGCAATCTGTTTACTTCATGCAACTTGCCCAAACACACGTTTCCTTAACAAAGTCATAGATGGAGGCAAGTGGTGTTTGACAAGTGGAATTGTCTGTTGACTTGCTCATTTCATTTCCTCCTTTTGGCAGAGACACTTGGAACTTGCTTTTTTTACAGTTACTATGAGCCCAGAATAATAACTCCTAAATCAATGCTGAGGAGGTGGAAAGGTACAACAACACAAACACTCAGTAACAGTCGGGACAGCGACATGGAAATATGAGCTGACATGCAGAATAACCACAAGTGCTGCATGATTTATTGATTGCACCTTGTCATCTGAATGATGAGCTCTCAGTTAGTGAAATTATACTTTTATATATTTCACAACTTAGGGGAAAATATAAATATTATATATACAAGCTGTATATACAGTAACTAATGGATAGAGCAAGATTACTACTTCCAGTTAGTGACAAAGTTGTATTCATCAGAAAGCTGTGCTGTCTAGAGTTGGGCCAAACCAGCAAAACAAATGTTCTACAAATATTAATTCAGATATTTAGGTGAATTTGGGTCTGTTCACATTCCTTCTAGTGTTCGCATTCCACAAATGTTAAATTGATTATGACTGGCCTAACCTTTCAGCTTTAGTACTGTGCTATGCATAAAATTTATTTAAATTATATTATGTGTTGTGACAGGGTCGGGCCAGATGGCTATAGGAGAGTAATAGAAGGCAGATATATTAGCCCCAGGCTAAGTAGGTCCCTTTTCCCTGGGTAAGGGAACAGGGAAGGTTCCAGAACAATCAGGAACCTTTTGGAGACAATTAAGACAGGCTTATTAGAACACTTGCAGCCAATCAAGAAGCTGCTAGAATAAAATTAAGGCAGGCTAATCAGGGCACCTAGGTTTTAAAAAGGAGCTCACTTCAGTTTGTGGTGTGCGTGTGAGGAGTTGGGAGCAAGAGGCACTAGGAGCTGAGAGTGAGAACACGGACTGTTGGAGGACTGAGGTGTACAAACATTATCAGACACCAGGAGGAAGGTCCTATGGTGAGGATAAAGAAGGTGGTGGGAGGAGGCTATGGGGAAGTAGCCCAGGGAGTTGTAGCTGCCGCACAGCTGTTCCAGGAGGCACTCTAGACAGCTGCATTCCACAGGACCCTGGGCTGGAACCCGGAGTAGAAGGTGGGCCCGGGTTCCCCCCAAATCCTCCCAACTCCTGGTCAGACACAGAAGGAGTCGACCTGGACTGTGAATTCAGAAAAATGGCCAAGCTGAGGGCTGCTGTGAAGCTCCAAGGTGAGCAAATCCGCCAATAAGCGCAAGACCCACCAAGATAGAGCAGGAATCACTCCACTTGATACCGGCTGCCAACTAGACATGGAGCCATTGATCACTACCCATTGAGCCCGACAATCTAGCCAACTTTCTATCCACCTTATAGTCCATTCATCCAGCCCATACTTCTTTAACTTGCTGGCAAGAATACTGTAGGAGACCATGTCAAAAGCTTTGCTAAAGTCAAGGAACAACACATCCACTGCTTTCCCCTCATCCACAGAGCCAGTTATCTCGTCATAGAAGGCAATTAGATTAGTCAGGCATGACTTGCCCTTGGTAAATCCATGCTGACTGTTTCTGATCATTTTACTCTCTTCTAAGTGCTTCAGCTGTGCACCCCTGCACTCCCACACAGTCAATTGCAGTACTGGGGCCTTAATGGATAACTGGACTTCAACACAAGGGAATTATTTGGAAGAACAAAGGATCACGGTTTTCCTACAATGCAAAAAGAAACTTTCTGGGTCTGAAGCGACAGACACACACTACTTGTTGGTTCACTTAAAAAAAAAAAAAAAAGATGGGAACAACGACTGAGGCCAATAACTTTCTTATATGTATGTATACACACACACAGAGGTTTCATCTT
This sequence comes from Lepidochelys kempii, assembly GCF_965140285.1. Classification (NCBI taxonomy): domain Eukaryota; kingdom Metazoa; phylum Chordata; order Testudines; family Cheloniidae; genus Lepidochelys; species Lepidochelys kempii. Next base: position 141,513,351 of record NC_136382.1, on the reverse strand, counting down.
GCTTAACCAGGTCTCTCTGTCTTATTGGAGCCTATAGCCTAGCTAGCTCTGCTTTTCATAGTGATATCTTCTTTGTGATTCTTGTTTTATTTTCTACCTTGTTCCAAAACAAGAAACCTCTCTCAGTATGTAGCCTGTTAAATGAAAGACAACATTTCCCACCAGGGTGGGCTCCAACAAAAGAAATGGATATCTGACCTTAAAGGAAGCAGAAAAAAGGAAGCTCAAATGGTGCCAACATGAACCTGATCTGTCAGTATAGGCACAAGAAGAGCCAAACTACCTGTTGGGAGTTAAGAATGAGGTAATATAAAATTGCATTTGTTACTCGAGCCTATGTAGTGCTTTTCCATCAGTCGATCTGGAAGCACGTTACAAAGGAGGCAAGTATCATTATCCCCATTTTACAGATCGGAAAACTGCGGCATAGAGTGGTTAAGTGATTAGCTAAGTTCACCCAGCAGGCCAGTGGCCATCAGGTTTCCTGAATCCCAGTTCTCTATCCATGAGGCCCTACTGCCATGCAGTGCATCACAACAATGTAACGTTTTATTTTTAAAATTATTTTTTACAACTCCGTGACTATATCTAGGTTTCCAGGTAAATGGTTTCCAACTCTGAGCAACTGCAGCCTTTGCCTTCATAAAGCATTCTAAATGCAGTTTCACTCTAGCTTGACACTCTGATGAAGCTGTTAGGTTTTTATTCTTTGCTTATAAATAAATATACTTGTTGCAAATATTTTTAAAAAGTGTGAATAGCTGCAGCAGAAGTAATCAATTAGCACAAGCGAACAGGGCCAGAGTGCTTCCCTCCTCCTCCCCCACAGCATATTATAAAGATACCTGTAATCTTCTACTTTTGAGGTTGTTGGAGTGCCTCACAAACTGAACAGTCCCACTGCCTCCCTTGCACCTGCTGTAGAATGGACAGTATGTTAGATACAAGGGATGCAGGGTAGGCTTGCAGCTCTGGCACTCAGACAATGGGAGAGAGACCAGCTCAACAGCAGCAGAAAAAAAAAGGAAAGATTCTTTCGTTTTTGTTCCAAAGAGCCTTCCACTGCAGAGTGAGGTTGCCAGAGGTTGCCTGGGTTTTTGAGCACCACTCCCCGTTTCCAGTATTAAAGCAGCTGCAAGGGGAACCCCCTCCAGCAGCTTTGTTTAATTACCCTGAACTGTGGAGAGGCTCGAAAAACCTCTCAGCTGAACATTTTGTAAACCGGAATATGACTGCCAGAAGATTTCTGTTGATTATACTATGCAGAGTATTAATTAGAATATAGATTACACGCAGGGACCTTACCAGAAATTTTCTGCAGTTTGGTACCTGAATGTACGTTTATTGCCACAGAACATTTTTCATAAGAAAAATAATTTGTCCTACCACAACTCCAGGGAGCAAGGAGGAGAAAGGATTGTCTTACCTTTTCAGTCACTTGCAGCTAGTAGGAGTATAGATCTTTAACAGCCTTCTAAAGAAATTAAGAATGATCATAGCATTGTTTTAGAACATTTGAAACTAGCAGTTCATGCACTAGACCTACACTGGTTGCTAACCTTCTTGAATGGCAATACTTGGCCAGTCATGCCATGCTGTAACATTAGTCACAAAGTTGATGAGGGGTAGTGGCCAAACTGACATGGAAAGTACAAGCCAGTGGCCACTGAATGAAATGCCAGCTTTGTTCATCATGTAATTGGCACTCTGTTTCTGTAGCCCCCTTGAGAGCCACACACCAAATGCAACCTTCAGGCCACAAGGGTTGTCTTGGAGTTAATTTGTGCATACACTCACTCCCTAGGGTTCCTTTTCAGCACATTGTACTCGGTATTAGCTACCTCTCCCACTCACACTGTGAATTTTAGGACTTCCATGTCCAATTTCCTTTGTGCCAAGCTAAAAGTGGTTGTTTCCAAACACATAAGGATTTGGTGGATACAATTATAGAATTTAATAGTAGTTTCTAGGAATATAGATCAGACCAACTGATCATCTAATCCACTATCCTGATTCAGACAGAGGGGCAAATAGCACCTGCTTAGCATGCAAGGAACAAGAATCCAGTACTGGACAGTTTTGGAATAACCTGACCATAGGGGAAGTTTCTTCCTGACCTCAGGAATTATTTGTTGGCTTTTGTCCTAAAGTAGGATTTATTTCCCATTTAATTTTTTATTCTCCTGCAATTGTAGATGATCTCATTATACATTAAATGTCTATTTTCCCCCCCTTCTTCACACTGTTGACTCATTGGTATCTTCTGACAGGGAGATTCATAGGTAAATTAAATATGCTGTAACAAGGAGTTTTCTTATATATAAAATTTATTATGGCCTTTCCATAGCATTAGATGCCTATGATAGAATGAACTAGAGCACCCAATTTTTCTTGGCGTTCGCTATTTGATATACTGCTATTGTGCCCTGATTGCTTGCTCTCCCCTCTAAATTAAAACAGTCCTCCTCTTTTCCATCTGTCATTGTAGAGAAGTCTTTCCATGTCTCGAACATCTTTGTCTGAATCTCAATTTATCAGACTACTGTAACATATTGATTCACAGAAATCTCACTTTACTGCAGTGGCCCAGCTCCTGAAAGCTGTAGGCACTTTTCTAAATCTGCTTCAAATTTGGATCCAACAAATGCTATTTGACAAGCTCTAATAGTAATATGGGTGCTGAAGGAATACTATCAAGAGAAATTTGGCCTCAAAAGTAGTTTTATATATATATTTAAAAAAACCTAACACTTAAAGCATTTCTATGTAAAATACAAACTAATATTCCCCTGCAATGTTTGCAACCCAGTTTGCCATTAGCCCACATCACAGCTCATTTGAAACGCAACAAAAGTTGGTTGCTGCCCGTTCTGAAATACCTACTCCATGCAGAAGAGCGTAGTCACACTGCAAGATTTTTTAAAAATCATTTTAACCTCTTGCATGTCATGCTCCTGAAATACAAGAGGTATTTATCATGAAGTTAGATGAACTTTCGACAATTGCTAATTAGGACAGTCTGACAGTGTATATTAATAGTGCATACCAGGGCAATCCAGGCCTTCCACTTATTACTTTACTTGCATTTACTGTAAAAATGATTTTATGTTGATTGCAAGTAGAAGTAGGTCAATTCAGACACTACTTTAAAGTGTGATTCTATGCTGAAAGCCAACTGAGTAAAAATGGCACCCATCTTACTCAACTTATCAGCTCCTTGTGCGTATAAAGAGTCGTATCTGCTTAATTAATGACAACAGCTTTTTACAGCTGTTAACACTGCAAAGCCAGCCCAGCTTCGGGCGAGTGAGCTAGATTCTGTCCTGGCTTATGCGCAGCAAAGAGAATTGTTATCTCAAATTCTAATTGCAAAACCAAATTCTGTCCCAATTCACACCTGTGCAGCCCCCACTGAAGATAATGGGATTTTGTAGGGGTCCATGAGGATACCCTGTGGCCAGAAGAATGTATTAGCAATGACTCTGTGTGAGCCATAAAGAACCTACTTGAATAATCATATTTTAGATTGAATTTGGGATGAACATCATCATTTTGCTGCTAAACTCAGTGGATTTAACATCGAAATTGTTATACGTTCCTTTGCCTATGTTGCAAAACATATTTCTGAGCCGAAAGGACTTATTTCACATTTACACATAGCTAAACAAAGAAATGAACATTAATTGACTCCCTAGGAGAGAACGCCGTGACTTATTCTCTCTCCCCCATTAAGGCTAAGAGAATGGCTGTGCCGCAATTGCTGGGGCAGAGAGGGCTGAAAGAGCCACAGAAACGTACCGTCTCTGCTGCAGCAAAGACATCTTCATTTAAGTCACTTTAGTGGCAGATCCCCATTTTAAAAGCTGTGCTTCGTGGTGCACCTGTTCCCCAAGAATGAAGTGTTCTGCCGGCAGTATAGGCAGGAATACATGAAGGAGCTACTCTTAGAGACAGCTACAGTGTAGATTTGGAGCTAACATTTAGAAAAACGTCTTGGGTGAAAGCAGCGATCAGACTGGCTGTCAAGGATCAGGTTCCCAAGCCATAAAGTAGTTTTGCAAATGCCACTTATATTGGAATTATATACACCTTTCACTAGCCCACTCCTGATCAGAGCTGGGGAAATGATGGATTTTTCAGTTCACTGACCCTTCAGAAAAATTGAAAAAAAAAATTTTGCAAGCAGAATGAAAAATGAAATTTTTCAGTATTTTCAGCTAATTGAAAAGTCAAAAAATGTTCTTTGGACAAAAATCAAAAGGTTTCATTTTAATTTCTACTGATTTGAAAATTAGTTTTTAAAATAAAATCAAAATTTATTTGAAAATTTCTTTAGAACAGAAAAATTGAAATGTTGCATTTAAAAAATGCCCAAACAAAACCTCTAATTTTTTTCTGATTTTTTTTTTTTACTAAAACAATTGGGCAAAATCAACATAAATTCATGAAATAGTGTGTTGCTGAATCTGCATTTTTCACCAAAAAAGACTTGTGAAAAATTTCACCCAGCTCTATTTCTAACTTCACTCCAACTGACTACTGTGCCACTTTGTAGCAGCATCGCAGACATGAGAGATGGGCAGAAACCATTAGGTTATCTAATTCAGTTGTTTTCAGCCTTTTTATAGCACGACCTCATATTGCAACAGTAATAAGTTTCAGGACTCATCTTCCATCTAGCCATAAAGAGGTGAACCTAGGTTGAGGGGATGGAGAGTTCATCACTCTCTCCAATGCAGACTTGTTCTCCATAGTACATATAGAGCTATACCCAGTCACATTTAAAGTGTGCCCGGGAAAGGGGCTTTCTATTCTGGATTCTACAGATCTCACTTTCAGGAACTGTATCTAGATAGTCAGTGTAAAGTTTATCTTTTGTAACTTGAGCCTATTACTCTTAAATTATTCCTCCTTATAATACCCTTAAATTCCTCTCCCTCTTGGCTGTTTATACCTTTCAAATGTTTGTAGACCAACGTCCTTCCTGTTAGCCATCCTATACATATTTAGCTCTTAAACTTTCCACCTATATCAGTCTCTCCAGCACCATAATGGGAACACCTCAAGTGAAAAGCTATTTTAACAATTTTTATCAAATAATTAAAATAAGTGGTATTCATTTTTACAGAGCATGGATTATAGTGGTCTCTTGGCTGAGCAGATTGAATCTTGCATTCCAAAAGCTATTTTCTAATGGTGTTGGCAGTTTTGGCTACCTCCCTTGTACTGATCATTGAGCCTTAAGATATAAGACACTGATTGGATGCAATTTTTCAACATTAACAAAGATGAGAAGAGGAAGGGTGGTCCTGTGGTTACGACACTAGACTGGGACTCGGGAAACCAGGATCCATTTCTTGCTCTGCCACAGATTTCCTGCATGACCTTGGAAAAAGTCATTTGGTCTCCCCGGCCAGGTCTACACTAGAATGGGTTTGCCACTCTAGCTATACCACCAAAACCTCCTAGTGGAGACAGCTTATATCACCAAAGGAGTGTTTTTGCTGGTATAGCTTATACCAGGTCTGTGAACTAAATGAGCTTATTGGCGAAAGGGCTTTTTGGCCAGTATACCTGTGTCTGCACCACAGCTTTTGCTGGCAAAACTATGTTGGCTAGAGGTGTGATTTCCCCCCCCCCCCCCAACACTTCCAACCAACATAGCCATGCCAGCACAAAAAAAAAAAAATTGAAGTGTAAGACCAGGCCTGGATGTGTCAGATCCCTGTAAAATGGAGACAACAGTATTTAACAGCTTCACAGGGATGTAGTGAGGATGAACATTACAGATTATGAGGTGCTTAGAAACTATGGTAATGGAATGAAATAGGTGTAGATCCCTATCAAGGCCCTGAATCCAAACACTGTTGATTTTTATGGATGTTAAAAATCTTCTGCACCCTGATCTGAATTTTGAAAATGGCCTTTGTGTTCATAATGGGCTAAACCGAAATCTCAGATTTGCACACCCCAAACTCCTTGAGATGGTCAGAGTTCAGATCTAAGTAAGTTTTAAATACACACCACTTCAGTTATTTATGTGGAAAAGAAAAAAATCAGAAATGTTTTCTAAAACTGAAGAAATTCCTCTTCCCTTCTCTGATAATTCACAAACCTCTACAATAAAAATTTCCTCTTGAAAGTTTGCTTTGGGTTAATAAGACCATGGGTGAAGAACATATTAGAAGCTTCTGAAAACAATACTAAGTACCTGAAAATAGATGTTTCCTATCTAAGTAACACTTCATCCCTAATTAGTGACACTGTTATTCAAGATTATTTTTCCAGATCCTTGCTGATAGTGAAAACATTTTAGGCCTTTGAGAAAGTGACATTTAAGAGGTTATAGATGACAAACGACATCGAAATGTGGTAGGGCAGGTGTGGCTGAATTGCCCAATGACTGCATGCATTCAAGGAATGCAGTGCTGATGTCCTTAAGTAGCCTTTACACATCCAACATGCTGCAGCAAATTTCAAATGAGGATAAAAACGACATGAAGACATCAAACTTTAATAAAATTAAGACTGACACTGAAATATTATAGGAGAATAGAGAAAAATTTGAGAAAACATACTGCATAGCATGTACAAATAAATGTTTTCTTTCCTTGCTTCTCACTGCAAACTGACAGGTTTCAGAGTAGCAGCCGTGTTAGTCTGTATCCGCAAAAAGAAAAGGAGGACTTGTGGCACCTTAGAGCCTAACAAATTTATTTGAGCATAAGCTTTCGTGCGCTTTCGTGATGCATCCGATGAAATGAGCTGTAGCTCACAAAAGCTTATGCTCAAATAAATTTGTTAGTCTCTAAGGTGCCACAAGTACTCCTTTTCTTTTTTTCATGCAAACTATTATTCTGCTACTGCAGGACAAAACATCACAATGGAGAAACAGCACAAAACAAACAGAAAAAGTCATGCTCGTAACAGAGTGCTGCACAATTGCTAAGCAGCTCGAGTTGGAATGTGAGAAAATCATAAGGTTTGCACATAGTGTGTTGAGTTCAATGCAAACAATCACATGTGCCATGAGAACCAGTTGGGATGGCACCTTTGTTAAGGTTCACAAATAAATAGGGTAGTGGCTCAAGAGAAAGAACCCAGGTTGGACCTGCACTTACACATTAGAAACATGACAATGGTTAGGACATTTTTTTCGTGGATTAGGGATGACTATTCTCAGAGGCCAAAAGGATACTAGTACTCAATAATTAGTTGTATTGAAATAGCACCGAAGCACCCAGCTGAGAGCTAAGTACCCCCATCATGCTAGGCACTGTCCAAACACGTAACAAAAAGCCCCAAAGAGCTTACAGTTTAAGTAAATTAAATTTGTGTCTGGCTATCGCCCAGGAATGTATTGCCATCCTCATTACTATTATTAGTCTTACTGATACACCTAGGAGCCCTAGTCATGGACCAGGAAGGACCCCATTTTGGTAGATGCTGTACAAGCAGAACAAAGACAGTCCCTATCCTAAACATTTTAGGCTCTAAGCTGTATAGCAAAGAAAGGGGATGTCATAAATGGAATCAAACTTATATTTAATTGTTCACAGTATTGATATAATTACAGAAGTAACTTTTTGGTGGTTTCTATTTCTCACTGAGATAATAAAGCATAAATACAGCATCCAATATCCATGTTTGAATTTTCTGAGAGATCCTTAGACTCTCTAATTTTACTCCTTTATGTTTTACCTTATAATTGACTGCTAAGCAGAGATGGGAATTTCACAAATAAGAAAATATTTTTAGGCTATTAGCTCATTTAGCCCTCAAAAGTGATACATGTCCCCTCTCTCTAAAGGTTACATAGTTCCGTAGGGTTTCCGTTATTGTGGAGGGCAGCTACACTAAAAAAGAAAAGTTTGAAAATTAATCCAAAGCTAAATTCATGACATGATTTTACTCCCATTGCATTCCACTTAAATGCATATGTTTACAATATTTTTAATAATAATTATTATTAAACATAGTAAAATACTTCCAAACTTGGCTCATAGCAGAATTGTACTGCTAGTGGGGAAAAAAAAAATCTGAAGCCTTGTCAATATGCCACTTCCTCCTCCCCCATCTTTTAACAGAAGCAGCCTCCAGTGAAATAATCCAAGCTGTGTTCAAGAAGTTGGCAAGTGGGTCCAATTAAATGTGGTTTTAGTGTATTCTGGCATTTGCATATCTAGTTTGCCAAGAAGTAATGTTTTACAAAAAAAAAAAAAAAAAAAAAAAACCCACAAAACCTGCATTGGTCCAGACAGACTGGATGGTGCTATGCATCATATAACTTTATCCCAAGAATCAGACAATACTTAATTTTTTTAATTTTCAGTTTTTAAAATGTCATTTATTACCCCATTCTCAGTTCATTATGATTTACAGTACCTCATATGCTTTGTGCATTTTCCTTTATATTTACAGTTAATAGCAGTAAATCCGTGAAAGCTAGTTTCCCCAAAATAGGCATCCTCCCTCATTTGCAATTAGTACTTTAAAAAGAAACCTTACATCAATGTTACCTTTTTGTCGAGAAATATTTCATTTCTTATTTCAGCTGTAGTCCAATTAAACTATGATCAAATAAATAGAGCAGGCCAGCAAAATATCCTTTGTGAGCTAGACCACCACGTTTTAAACACAGTTATTGAAAAATTGTATAATTTACAATGATTAACATAATTATACTTCAGTGATTTATTTTTTTTGTTTTGTTTAAATTTAACCATCTCCCCTTCATTTTTTCTCCTACAACTATTTGTTCCTTCCTTAGTGGCACTTGACAACTGATTGAAAGTGATTATTAATGCTGTGCATTAAGGACAAGCCTTATTCACAGACTCCTGGGCCACACCTAGTTCATAATAGGCACTAAAGTAATCTGATGTAGTCTCTCACCGTCTCCCCTACAAACACCATGGGGAAAAAAAGGGGAGGAGGAAGAGGAAGCAACCTCCCAAGCCCCCAAATTTGTAGTTTAAAATTACATTTAATGTATAAATATAAATGAAAACTTCTGTCAATGTTTCAAAGCAGAAAACACTCTTCGTATAAAATGGAGAGAGGTCACTTAAAACTGATGCAGAATATAGTTATATGGAATCTTTAAGCCCTTTTATAAGGCTGCCAGTCTATTAGCAGGACTGAGTTCTTAGTAAACTCTCCACTCCAATATGTGCAATGGAGCAGCTAATTTCTTTTGGACTCAGTCTATGGCACCAAGCTGATCTTTTTTTTAAATCTCTACCCAAACAACTATTAAATAATCAACAAATAAGAATATTTAACCAAAAATAAATAAGAGGAATGATCACTATCCTAAAAACTACAAATTAAAGCTATGTAATCACAAAAGGAGGTTGAGTCATCCATTAAGCAACAAAGAAGAGAGGAAAACAGATTACGGTTCTGATGTTTTTGTAAAATTGGTTGCCTCACAGAAATGTGTACAAAGACCCAAACAGGATGGATGGCAGGAGCCTGAAATCTCACAGAGATCATTATGTAACAGAACCCAAATACACACTAGGTGCTTTACAGACAAATAGTACAAAAGGAATAAAATACTAGTTTCTCTCTCCAAAGACTTTACAATCTAAGGTCCTAATCTTGAAACTACACACCTGAGTAAATTGACTCATGTGGGTAGGTAGTCCCATTGACTCTGATATGACTACTCACATAAATAGTGTTACTCCTGTGCATAACTGTCTGCAGTGTCACAGGGCCTCAATGTTAAATTAGACACAAAGAGCAGCAGCAAAGAACAGGGGAAGTTATATAAATTAGGTCATGTGGCTGCTTAAGTTTATTGGGACTGGTTGAAATGTTTCCATCAAAACTGTCTGACAGAAAACAGAGTTCTCAATTAAATGAGATTTTTACTAAAAGTTATTGGTTTCTGCCACAAAATTTGTTTTTTCATCCAAAGCCCAAGTACCTGGAAAACAAAAACTTTTGGTCTTTGGATGAAAACTGAAATATTTGAAATTCTGAATTGCTACCATGGTACCTTATGCTCCCATTCTCGTCTATGAGCCAGGCTACCCAGCTAGACCATCTCCTATGATACACCCACTCCCCTCAGCAAGAGTGCATCATGGGAAAAGTAGTCTAACAGAGAGCCCAGCTTAGAAAGAATAGGAGCAAGGCACCCGCACTACAATTCCGATGAAGCACCATGGTGGCCCTTCTGAATCAAAATATATCAGTTTTTCCTCCCAAACCTCAAAAATTTTCAGAGAAACCCAAACCATTTCTCAATATCTTTCATTTCTGTGCTTATCTTGATTGTTCTGCTGTACAGTCTTAATTATTTGAGTGTTTATAATAAAAATAGGCCACTGTTCACAAGAGGAGTTTCAAGAGTTTTCTCTATGCAGTACAAGTTAAAACTTTGCACCATATCATACATAACTCATGCTCTCATGCCTTGTGCACTAAAGAGTGCAGCAATTCAAAACCTGTTTTCAAATTGTGTGAAACAATCTCAAACCACCTCACTGGTGTGTTGTTGCAGCATCACATAGCACAAAAAATGGTCCCATGCACAAAGAAAATGGAACAAATTAGGAGAGTCAACGTTCTATATTCACTGCCCCAGACTAAACTAACTAAGGCTATGATCCTACAATCAGCATGGCTTTTAAGCAGGGGGAGGTCGTCAGCTAAATATGGGTGGAAGATCCAGGCTTTGACTCAAATGGCAAAGGGCATGGAAAAAACTGATGCACATTTCCACATGTTGTGGCCCTTTCCAACAGATCCTGCTTTGTGCAATGCAGTGCTGGGCATCTTCCCCAGCATAGTACAAATGGGTTGGGTGAGTGAGTCAGAGAGGTTAATTAGTTCCCTGGTGTCTCTATTCCCACCTAATGCCAGTTACCTCTCAACAGGAGATGATGAGGTGATATACACAGCATTAACCACTACAAAACTGAGCTGTAAAAAAGTTGCAGATTTGAGCCCTTTCTTCACCTTTGTAATTACAAAGGTGAACACAGAGGAAGATTTTCAGGGGTATTTAGGTGCTTAAACATAGCTATCTAGTGGGATTTTCAAAAATAGGCAGTTAGGCACTTAACCTGCTTTGGTGCTTTTGAAAATCCAGCTTGTTGCCTATCTTTAGTCACTGAAAATCCTGCCAGAGGTCCTAGTCTGCATAGCTCAAGGAATCATAACTTTCACTTTTATTTGGACTAAGTGTTTCTGCAGTTATCCATCTGATTTTAAAATTATTTTCCACTTCTCCCAAGATCATTTTTAAAGCACATTCAACTCGAGTCAGCCTGCAATAGAAAGGCCAAGAGCCATGTATAAAAGCAAGCACCAAACACTAAGTATAAGGTCTGGTTGATGGAGGGCAAAACATAAAACAAACAGAAGACTGAGAATAGCAAATCCCCTTTACCTAACCATAGGATGAACACAGCTTTAGCTTCAAGTTTTACTCATCCTTCTTCAATGATTTCATTACTCACTGGTTTTCAAAGTATTTCATCTTTTTCTAGCTCTCTCAGCCATTGGGCTGCTGCTGCAGTCCAGTGGCTCATGCATAGTCACTGGAGACCTGCGTTCTAGTCCCAGAGTCTAGAGGGGACCTTGGGGGGGAAAGACACTTCACTTTTGTGCCTCAGATTTCCATGTCCATAAAATGGAGATAATGATACTCACCTTCCTTTGTAAAACACTTTGAGATCAAAGGATGAAAAGTGCTTAATATTTCAAGGAGGAATAGGGCTGAGGTTTTGCATTTTAGAGCTATATGCTACCCAGCACTTTAAAAAAAAAAGTACTTTGAAAAGTTAACACTTTCCTAAAACCATAGGGTGGGTGACACACAGCATCCAACAGGAATCCAAAGGGGTGATGGGAAATACCTACACTTCCCTCTCAAAAGCTGAAAAAAAATATTCAGAATGCTTTTTGTACTAAATCAGATTAAACTGTTACCTGAAGAAAAACACTAGTTTTCTTTTCCTCTTCCTACTTCCCATTTCTATATCCTGATGCATCTTTTCTTGAGTCATTCACATCTGTTTTCCCTCCAATCTTTCTATAAATTTTCCTTATATTTTAATGTGTTTATTTTTCCCTTTATTTAAAAAAAAAATTGACCTGTAACTACAGTGTTCTCTTTCTTCCTCCTCCCCATCAAACTGGGTCACTTTGGATGGGAGCCAAAGCATGGATTGCACTTCCAATACATAAAAGCAGGTAACAAGTGTTTCAGAAGGTGAGCCTGTAATACCAAATGTTAGTATCATCTTCCAAATGCATATAAGCTGATGTCTCTAAAAGTCATCATCTCTGTTCTAGATTCTGACATCCGATATTTGTGCCCTGATTTGACACTACTAGTGTGGCTACACAAATGAACTATGTTTATGAACAGAACTACTTACTTTTAATTCAAGCAGTCTTGGAACTAAGATGTCTGTTAGTCCATGAAGACTTTTAGGGAAAATGCCACTATGGTATATTGCTATACAACTACAGTAAGTGGCAGTGCTCCAGGATGGAGGGAGTTCTGAATATGTATCTTAAAATAGAGGAAAAGTGAAATGAAGAACAGCACTATTTGTCTAATGTATATCTTACTAGTTAAACAAGTGCAGCTCAAGTTGGTTGGGTCTCAAATGCTACAACTCTTCTCATTCTCACGCTAACAATCCACATAAATAAGTGTTGCAGAATCAAGCCCTTAAATTTACTGTGCTATTAGAAATTATTTGTATTACTGTAGCACCTGGGAGCCCCTAGTCAAGGATCCCATTGTACTAAGCTTTAGTTGTACAATTAGTTCAGAATATAATATTTTTAAAGCCAGCGATGATGTTTGTAAAATTTATAAGTGCTGCAGTTGAGGGAGGTTAGGAATATTTACATCTTCATTGTTTACTATGTGTGAACAAGTGTGGTTATTTTAACAATTGTAGGTTTGAACCACTGTACATTATCAGAATGTTATCTGATTCATTTCCAGGCAGAATCACTTCAGTCATTTTAAATCATTCCAGAACAGACATGCCTACAAACCCGCTGTCATTTTTTCGATTAACATATTTTTCACTGCAAGATATTCATCTTTAGAAGCCATACTTGTAAAATGACAGTGAGCCTTTCAGTTTACACACAAATCACTCTAGTACTTGCTTTGAACCATCACTCAAATAAAATAATGCTCAGCTGAAGTGTCAGAAAGGCCATAGAGTAATTTCTACATGATACAGTAACTCCACCCTCTCCTCCCAAATCCAACCCCCCAAATTACATGCTACAAAAAAAGATGCAAGGGAATATTTAGAATTAGTATGCAGGTTCAAAGTTTTATACTTCCTAATTTAGTCCCATTTTGAACTACTGATGATAGGTCTGAACAGGCCTCCCCACTAACATGTCTAAAATTCATCCATTTTTGACACAAATTCAGGATAAGAACTTCAAATATTGAGACTACCAATCAATATTTCCTAAGAGTAAAATATAATTTCATATAATTTTTGCCTTTAAAAAGCCACAAAAGATTAATGAACTTTTCATTCCTTAAAATAAGGAAGTACCTTTCCTGATTTTGCTTTCTACCAAACTAATAAAACATTTTGCATTGTAATCTACCCAGTTTATAAACCTGTAGCTATTGTAAGCACTATCCATTATTTATAGGGAGATTAATCTATTTGCAGTGAAAACTAGCATTAAGAAAATCCTTAAGGAAACCTGCAATGAGTTACTCAGCATCTGCTGTGGGTATATGGGCCTAACTGTCCAGCATTTAGCCTAACCGTCCAGGAAGCTAAACATTACTGTTGCACTAATTCACACCCCTAACATTAATGTAAGGGCATATGAATATAAATTTCTCCCAGATATTTAAAAATGGTCTAAAGATTCCCTCCTGTTTGAAACTTAGTATATTAAGTCTCAAAGTCAGTTTAGCCATTTGTAAATACTGAAGATTAATAAGGTTACAGTATTTTCAATATTTTGTTATGTATGTGCGATGCCTGAAAATCTAGGAATTAAAATAAGATACTGGATACAAAATGCCAACTAGGTTGGGCTTTTTATAAACCAGAGGGAAATAGCTAAAAATATGAAATGTTTCATAAAGATTTTAACTACACATTCCATATCAGTATGCATTTCCAAAATTATCTTAACATGAATCCTTAGGAAGCATTATGATCTGGCAAATATATTTATACATAAATCACATCTAATTTACATGATAAACTTCTAGCAGTCCCAAGGAAATCATATTTATAGAATAAGTGTATATTTAAAAAAGTGTAAATGCACATTTGGGATCAAAACCAAAAATGTATAAAAAAGTATGTTTAGTGCTAAAATTGAAAGACAAATTGGAAAAAAAAGCCAGAAATTTAAAATTAAGGCTTTTATATTTCAAATAACTGTAAACAGAAATTCTGAAAACTACACTTTTAGGACAGTTGTGAAAGATTTTTTTTTAATTCACCCAAATATCAATTATACAGTGAGCACAAAGCTGTTTAACATTTATAAGTAATTCTAATGCATCTATTATAGTATCTCTACAACACTTCATGTCAATTTCTTTAAAATTCTCTCTAGAAGTCATGATATCCATATAATTTACTCAAAATATTTTACTAATTTAAAAAGGGTTTCATGCACTGGACTCTAAAGATTTAAATCCATATTTTTGCATGTACTGTACATATCATAAAACCCCTTTTTAGTACACAGATTACCTCCAGGGACTACAACAACTGCAAGCAACCATTACAGAATATCGTGTCAATCTGGCTGTCTCATACGAGCACAAAATGTGTGTTCTAAAACCCCTCCAATTTGATGCAAATGCACTGATGTTTCTAAACAAAAATTTCTAATTTTAAGTATTTTTCCCCACCAAAATACAATAAGAATGAAAACTTTCCATTTAAGAAATACAAAACCACTTGAGTACATTAAAATATTCTAAAAACTAACCAGCTTTTTTTTTTTTTTTTTTTTTTGGACAGCAGTCAGTCACAGGCTTCTCAAAACCCCAAATAGACTTAAAATTTCACTTCCAGGTCAAGACTTCATATACTATATTTCAGAGTAAGATGTTATGGACAGATTACACAACCTTAAAAAGTAAGGTTTTATCATGGAAAACTTGACACAATCATAAAAGCTCTGCTATTATGGAGAGAAGATGCATCAAGATCTGTGCGACTACTGTAAAATTTTTCACTCAGATGAGCATCTTTTGACTCCCCCCCCCCAAAAAAATGCTTAATGTTACATATAATATATGAATCAGAGAATTAAATTTCAGTGTCAAATCTGCAATATTTTAATACTTCCTGATAGTGATGTGGCTGTTTTATAATGAAAGACAATTGAAAGTAAAATAAAAATCATTCTTAAACTTAGCAGCATATAATATATTTGAATGATACTACTCTAGAATTAAGCAAATTGCGGAATTCTACTACGACTCAAACTGCATGGCGGAAAGACCATTCCTATTTCTGAAAAACATACCGGTAATTTGAAATATGTATTTAGTACTTACAGTCACTATGTGACAGTGAAACCCACACCATAGTTTGCCTTATTACTGCTTTGTTTTACGGAGATGTCTCAAACTTGTCTTTCCTTGACACCCCAAGGTTTTGACAGACGTAGGACATGCTTCTGTATTATCAGTTTAGAAAATATTTAGATTTTTTAAAAAGTCAGTAATGTATTTTTAACCCACAATAATAATAAAAGATAATCTTTCTGAAAAGACATAATCTGTCATCAGTAAGACCCTGTAAAAGGTTTATCTGGATTTTATTACACTCGAATGAGTGTCTAGTTCTAGGGTTCAACATGCAGCATTTTTTCATATGACTGTTTTCATTTGGCGACAATGTATTACCACCTTAGTTTTACCCAAAGGACTTTGTACAAATGGGATTCTGAAAAAACCCTACTTTACCATGCATAAATTAAAATTATTTTAAGAATCAGATAAACTATATTTAAATGACATTAAAAGTTGAAATGCTGCAAAAATTAAATTGTGATTTTTAAGATAAAGCATTCTTGGGAAGTCTAAAATATTAGTTTTTTGGTTTCTCTTTATTTAAAAAAAATTCACTAGTGTTTGCTGCTTTAAAAATTTCAAAAGTCAAAGCTACCATCTATGTAAGTACTTGGCATAATTTATAGATTTATTCACTGGCATAAACTACACCACACTAAATATTTGCAACCAGAAAAATTATGTACACAAGTTTTGGATTAAAAATCTAAAAATGAAACCACAAAAATCAGCTGTACCCCAGATTTGAAGAGTTCATCTACACTAGAAAATTTTGTAACAATTTTCCATCAATCATGTAATACATTATTTTTACAGGCTTGAAGTGAATCTAAGATTGTACACATCAAGCATGCAAACAGTTTAAAAATATTACACAATATTTTTAGACCATTTGCAGGCTTGAGGAGTACTTACAATGGTTTAAAAAAAATTAGCTTATATTCTCTCAATATTAGCAGAGCTTAAATGCAATGTTTTAAAATCCAATCATCTACTATATAATTCAAGTGTGTCCAACACTATACATTAACGTTGTAAAAAAAGTTCTGTGACATACCAGAGTATAGGTAGCTTTCAGAAAGCGTTGTGGGTAGGTTTCTACACTAACCAAAGAAATACTATTTTTAAAGTTAGGTTTGATGAGTCCATTAAAAAAGTTAGAATGGTTGAATGATTATTATAGAAGTGATTCGTTTTAATTAAAAAATGTTATCTGAACCCAAGTATTTCTAACAGATCACGTTATCAATCAGCCTTACGGGTAAAACAGATAGGATAGTTTATGAAGAAAAGAAAACCTCAACATGCTCCCCAAACAGGTTAACAAGTGCAGCTGCTGGAAAGAATGGCAAACTGCTTTAAAATATATATATTATTTTAAGGTACAAATAAAAGGTTAATTTAGATTTTGAAAAGATGCATGGTCTTACATCAGTGTTCAGCAGGACTGTGAAACATCTGTTAGATATTCTCCCTGCCCCTTTATAGAATGGGGTAAATAATGCAAATTCCTTTGCTGAAAGACAAGTTGTATTTTGTTTTAAATTCTGAGCCATGTGAATCTTAAGTTTACATGTTTCAGGTGAAAATAATTTTGCATTAACAGAAGGCCTGTAAGAGTAATATACATTCTCAATACTTAAAAATTGTTTTATCAAATATATCATATTAAGCTACATTAGCATTGTAATAATTGAAGCCCTAAGCTTTCAATAGAGTTTTAATGTTGTCAAATTAAGAGCCAATTCACCATCAGTGGGACTGGTTTAAAAATGCAATTATGTGATACGCTCCCAGTGTGGTTTTAGATCACGGAGGCATTCCCTCTTCAATACCAATGACCATCACTGGTCAGAAAAGACTACTGAACCTATAAGACTATCATAATAGATACAAAGACAAAAATTTCAGTTTATCAACCAGTATTAGACCATAACAGGCAGATAGATGAGTGCACAAGTATTTTGATTTCTGTAAGCAACACTCCCAAAGCTATCTAGAATAGATTCTCTCAAGCTTAAAATTTATTTAGAGACCATGTAAAAAAATAGTTACAAAGTATTCAGATGTCACTTCTTTAAATCTATGGAGATGAAAGATACAAGTGTACTTGCCTCCTCTTTTCAAGCAGCAGCAATTCAGTGGCCATGATTAAGCACATGTTGTATATTTACACACACAAGTCAAAACGATGAAGCATGTTCTTACCAAGTGTTTTTATCTTTAGGGGTGAAGTTATGATTAAAGTTACCCTATTGGACAAGAATTCCCTTTCAAAGACTCTAAATGAAGTATTGCTGGATTTGTGAATCCTCCGCTCTTAAAATCCCGTGGCCCTTGGGAACATATGGCAAGCTTGTCCAAAACCACATCTAATGCTAATCAGTTATGTGGATTTCAAACCTAATAGCTGTAATATTAACCTTCCCTTTCACCACTCTCTGAAATTATTTAACCAAGTATTAAGATATCATTTGAAAGTTATGACTGTAGTAAGAATTTGCTGCTAAGCAGGCTTTGTATATATTTAACAGCTGTTTACATTTCTAATGTTAACATTAAGAATTTATGAGGAATTAGCTTGAAATACTTCACTTTATTAATACACAGACCACAAAGAACAATAACGCTCTTGAGACTTTAATAAGGGATTTAATGAAAATGATTGTGGAAAGATCCTTACAGCGCAGTACAAGTTACTCTGGATGCAGAAAGTGGCACGGCTCAGGTATTTATCTACAAAATATTTCTGTATATTAGGTTATGAAAATCACTTGGGCAAAGTTATATGGAAGCTAAACCTGTTTAGATGGTGCTAGTGAATCTTTTCTCTTACTTCACAAGATTTTTCTCAAATTCTCACCTCTTTTCCTGTTCCAGACTCCCCAGTTCTACCCTCACCTTCCCACTAGACTTTACAATCGTAGTTCTGTTCAGAGCAGGAGAGGACAGCTTTGGAAACGCACTTCAGGACTACCCTGTTACAAGAATCGATAGTTCAGGGTCAGAGCTATCCCAGGCATTTTTAAAATAAACTGGTTTGTACAGGTAAGTGAAACAGAGACAGACCAGGCGGATGAGGGATGATTACTATTTTCTTTCAGTAACCCAGAGTAGACTGGAGTACAGCCAATATTTTGGAATACAGGACATTTTAAATGCCTAATAATTCTATTGTCTAGGAGACCAGTTTATAGTCAAGCAGTGCTTCAAATTAAGTTTCTCCTTTCTCCTCTAATTTTTTTATTAGAAACTTGAATACTAAAGAACAATCTGACAGATTTATTTAGGGTAAATTTAAAAAATAGGAATAAAACTCACTTCTGTTTTGTTAGAGATTTGTAGTGTTAGGAAACATTAGCGATCCCTAGGAAGTTAATAGGATGTTTCTAGGCAGGTCTCTGAAGAAAACATATTTTTCCCTTCTGCAGAATGACAGAGAGCTACACACAGATGAATGCTTTCAAATCACAAGCATTTAATTTTTTAAATGTTAAGTGAGAGATGTAAATATATATGCATGTTAGCAACAGAGTGCTTAAAAGCATACCGAAAACATATTCCATACACAGTTAGCAATAGAAGTCTGTACAAAAGTAATAAAGTTACACAATATAAAAAATACTCCATAGTTATAATTTAAAAGAGGGGGAAAAAAGACAAGGGAATTGATTTCTCAGTTCATATAATTTATTGCAGTTAGCACACAGTTTAAAAATTCACCAACACACCAATAGTACAAAACTAAACAGCATTATAAGTTATTCCCCCTTCAGGAAAATAAAACATACTATGATTGTCAAAGCTAGATGTCAGTCTAAGTTTTAGAACAAAAGAAGAATGTGAAACTAATAAAAGAAAATAAGCAATCACTCATGAGGACCACAAAAAAAAATCCAAGAGAAAGTCCATTTTTCTCAGACACTGATTGTCTTTTCTAAATTAATAAAATAATGTATTTTTAAAACCTAGAAACTATTCAAGTAACTAAAGATAATGCTCCAAGGCCATTTTCACAGCTTTTTTTTTGTTTTGTTTTAAATGCCATTACAGGGTACAGCCAACTTAACACACATTTGACCAAATATTTCCAAAACAGTCCAGCAATACACAATGGAGTTTTCCATTCAGTATCTTAAGCACAAAAATAGGCTATGTTTACAGTAGTTAAGGCGATCAAATTTTAAACAAAAGCAGAAAAAGAAGGAAAAACAGCAAACGTTTTCCATGCTACTCCCATAGACCTTATTTGTAAGTGCAAGACAGGAAAACAAACACTGTGCAAAATGCTTTTGACCTGTATGTTGGTCATTAAAACCACACATCAGGCTGCAGTCTCTGCTGCTTGGATACACATAGTCCACTAACCACCCTGCTCCTCCCCCCCTTTCCCCATGTCAATCAAAGCATTCTAGTCCTTTCAGCCTGGGGCTTTTTCAGTCTCTAGAATCTTTTTGGGGTGGGGGGGTGGGGGAGAGAAGGGAATAATAATGACCTATTGTTAATTTGTGCAGCAGGAATTCTAAAAATGCTCATCTGGGTAAATGTATGCATCTAAAGTTTGAGCTGGCATGGATTTTGTGCAATTAGGTTTTCTTTTAATAAATGCACACAGCACATGCAAATCTTTAAGCCTGTTTGTAAACATTAATATCTTCCTTCTTATGTTGCTAAATTATCAACTTGTAGCTTAAGTTTTATTCAACTTAAAGACAGTGGGAAAGTAAATTTAAATTATATAAAATAAAAACAGTGCATTTATGTTCTTCACAACACCAGTTTTTTCAGTGGTGTTTTTTCCTAAGGAAATTAAATAATTTTAAACTCACTCATTAAAGTTATACAATGCAAACAAAGACAAAAATATACTGAAACTCATGCATTTCTGTAGCGTTAATATTTACTTTTCAAAACTCAACTAAGAGCATCAACACAACCTGCCAAGTTCTTTGACCACCCCCCCCCCCCCGCCCATGTAATCAATTACAGTATACAATAACGGTAATTCACATTTTTAAACACACAGTTCATCACTGCTGAAGCTGCAATATCCTTTTTCATCCCAAGCAAACCTTCACAGACTGCACAGACTCCCAGTGATCCCAGTGTACTTTCAGAATTATTTTTTCCAGTGGGAACTGTCAGAAATCCAGAAGTTGCCGTAATAAGTTTTAAGTCAACTGCTTGTTTAAAAATAGATAATCCAGCATTTCAGAAATTTTCCATTTGGGTCTAAAAGCATTCAGGTTTCCAACAGCTAGAAAGAACTCATACAATTTTAGAAATGTAAAGGAACTAATAAAACTGAAGGGGATTTCTACATTCATATTTTAAAAATAATGAAAAACATTTGGGTTTTAAAATAATGCAGTGTTTGAGGGGTGGAAGAGAATAAAGCAATATAAAAATCTTTTTACAATTTGAGATTTCCCTTAACAGCAAAGTATTTACTGGCTTATATTCCAAAAAGAGAGGGGGGGGGGAATCCTCTGTAGTTTATTATTTTGTCATATTACTTCTAAAGTTCATTTTCTCAGAGTGCTAAATTAGTGAAATGTTCATGCTGCCTTAAAGTGCAAAAACAAGCTAATAGCCAAACTTTCAGATCAAGGAAACAAGATTGCTTTTAGACTGTACCACAACTATATAGATATTTATATATATATTATTTATATATATAAAAAATTATTTCCAAAGTTCTTGTGAGCTATCTTCTAAGGTCCAGTCTCTGACAGTAGGTAAGCTCAGTGCTTCACTTTTGACAGACAACGAGTTCACCAACTCACAGTGAAACTTCCGAATGTGTCTGTAAAGGTCTCCAGACTGCGTGAACCTGCGTTCACACCACTTACAAGCATGTGGCTTCTCCCGGGTGTGAACCACAGCATGGCGGCTCAGGTTGTGGGAATACTGGAAGCTTTTCCCACACTGGGTGCAAGTGTAGGGCTTTTCACCTGAATGAGTCCTCTCATGACGTTTCAAGGTGTACATGCAAGAAAAAGTCTTACCACACAAGGAACAGGTCGGGACATTGACATCAGTAGCAGGCTTGCTGCGGATCCCATCCTGCTCTCGAAAGTGCGTGCTTAAATGGATCTGCAGAATGTGGGGACTAGGAAAGACTTTGTTGCAGAGAGGACACATAAAAATTTGGCCAGCAGGGCTAAGTATATTTGACACATAAGGGAGCAAACTGCTGTCCATGTTTCCTTCCACCTGGACTCTCTCATTCTCAGGAGTTATCATTTCATCATCGCTTGCTTTGTCCTCTCTATCTAGCTCCCTTAAAACAGAATCTTCCCTCATTGGAGCCAGGTGGGCTGGCTCATAATGTACCCTGTTATTAGTGCTCACACTTTCTTTCACAGTGCTATGTTCCATGTCATAGTCATTAGTGCCAACATCACTTTCATCACAGGAAGCCTCTTTCTCCACCTTCACCTGAACCAAGTTGTTTCTAAGCATGTCCTGTGAAGAGAAATAAGAACTGTTCAGATTTTCTACTCCTGAAAGGCTGGACTTGACAGACAGGTCCAGCACACAGTCAACATCTGCTGAATCCCTCATGGAGGTGACAGACCTCTGGGACAAAGACTCTGTTGAGCTGCAGGGGCTGGCTACTGTTTTTCCAGCTGCTGTTGCGTGTGTCTCTGCCTCTCCGCCAGTCTGGGGAATGCCTGCTGAGTCTGAGGGCAATCTCATCCACATGTTCCCAGGCTCAGCCGCCAAGTCCCTTTTGCTAGGCAGGATGTTCAATTTTTCATCTTCTCCTTCATCTTCATCACTGGGTAAATCCCCTGCTATGTGGCTGCTGCCATCGGAGAGACTCTCCACTTTGTCCGAACAACTTGAGGCATCTTCTTCCTTCTTTGTACTGTCTGCTTCTGTGGTGGCTTTTTCTTTCAGCTTCTTTTTGCAGACTTTGACAATGTCATACATGTGGAGATAACTGGCAGCTGCTAGCACGTCTTCAATGGGCAAGTCTTTGAACTGGAGTTTCCCTTCATACATGAATTCAAGCAGGAGAGCGAAAGCTGGGGCTGTAACAATGTCGCTGTTCAAATGAACAATGTCCCTTTTGTCCAGCTGGTCCTTGTAAAAGAGGTGGAAATACATGCTGCATGAAGCCAGTACAGCTCTATGAGCTCGGAACTGGGCATCTCCTACCAGGACTGTGCAGTCACAAAGAAAACCCTGATGTCTCTGCTCACTCAGACACTGTAGCAAATGTCTGCTATGATCAGGAAACTCCATATTGTCTTCATAACCTATAAGCAAAAAGATTTTTTTAATTAAATATGGGTAGAAATATAGCAAACCTACAAGTACAAATTATGCTCTAGAAACTATTATTTAATTCCCTGGATTTTAGTCAAGTGACAACCATGCCGCAACTAATACACATACAAAATGATTAACCCCCCACAAAACACACTAAAGTTATTTTTATTTGATAAGAGTGTAGGTAAAGCAATCACTAATTATTTTTCAAAGTATCACTGTTGTTCCTTAAGTCTGTTCAGTGATCCTTTTTAAGCTACTTAAAACAGTAGATTTAATATAGACTCAAAATACTGTAGGTTTAAAAGTTGGATTTTCACAAAGAAAAAAGTGTATTTTGAGAATTAAACAACTTTCTCTACAAAGTCAAATTGTAACAACCACAAAGAAGCTTACTGCGTGAAGACAGATGTTACTACCTTAAAATCTACAGGTATAACATACATAAGGGATCCCAAACAGACAGCAAAAGCAAAGATTTTAGAAATTTAAAGAACAAAAAATTATCACACTTATGTTGACATACTTTCCCCAAGCAATATGAGAGCAAAATATTTTATATTAATGGGTAAAACTCCTGAAGAAAGCTATAGACTAAAATGAAAACAAATGTTGATTATACAAGAAGACTTTTCTTCTTTGCAGAGAGAGGCTTTTTAAAGATGCTTTTTCCCGACAGTTTGCAATACCAAACTAAAAGAAAGTATTTCAGCATGGCTGTGTCAATTATTCCAGATACTATTCTTCCAAAGGCATTGTTTTCCTACTCACCTTCCTTGAGGAGAAAATCAAGGAAGTGCAAGAGTCAGAACTCAGCTAGCATGTAAAATTTCAACTTAAAAAAAAAAAAAGGCTCACCTATTCCCCCTCTTCTGTGACTAAAAGCAAAGTTCTATGAAACCATTAAACACAGATTGTGCATTTTGGGGTTGGCATGTATTACTGAAAAATAATTATCCCTCACAATCCAAGATGTATTAAAATTTATAACCCAACCTGAAATATATTCTGTAAAATACCATTGCTAGAATAAAGCAAGAAGATTTACAATACAATCACTTTAAGTGCCCCACAGCCAACATCAATCCTAATCCTTAAGAGGGCTAAAAATAAAGATTGGAGGGCAGCTCACAAGGTAGCTGTGATCAAATTAGGAGGCTGAAAGGACAGAGAGGGACGAAGAAGGAAGCTTATAAACATCTGATCCAGCTGACTGTGGCCATATGGCAGCTGCTGCCCAGATAAAGAGATTAAGAATAGAGGAGTGCGATTACAGCTGTCTGGCCAATTCAGGCAGCTCAAATCTACAAGTTCTAAATTAGTCGCGAACACAAAAACTCCCTCAAATAATTGTTGTTATGCTGAAATAAAAGATCTCAAATATGCATCTGAGAAAGAAAAGAGGAAACCAGTCAAGCTATTCTCCTGGGGACAAAAGTTTTGAAACACACAACTGATTTCTATCTTTCAGACAGTACAGCTGTATGCTTTTGTAGTTCTAGGCTGCTGGATCTTTAAACATGAAGTTTAATGGTAGAATTCACAAAACATTTAAACTGGAATTATTTTTATATACCTTTTCATATTTCATTCCAAAACATATTTTTGCTTTATCACCCTTAGAAAATAATACAAAATAGAAACCAGAACCCTCACTGACTGCAACTAAAATCTTCTCAATTTTGGTCAGAAATAATGAGCGAACTTGTTACCTCAATGCTCTAAAATTATAATTATATATATATATATATATATATATATAAGTTTCTTCTCATAACATGCACAGGAACACATACTCTCATGCTACAGCCTAAGCTTTTCAACTGCAGAAAGTACACTTACCCATTTAATACTCAATTTCATATATTATCCCTAAACTTGGTTAGAAAAGTAATGTGATTTTTCTGAAATTAAATAAACACATCAAAACAGAAATATGCTGTATCTAATCTATTACTACTCCTACCTTTAGTACACATAAACCTGATTAAGTCCTTTCCTCTGAGTCTTGCTGGCTCCAGGTCTGTTAGATCGGTGGAAAAAAAGCAGACTAAGAGAGACAGATGCAAAGTGGAGATGATGTTAGAGAGGAATGAGATACCTTCTCCACACACAGATCTGCACACACTAACTCCCTGTCTGTGTGTTAGAATAAAAGGCTGAAGGATGGCAGGCTGTCAGCTGCTCTGACATCATGTTCAGATGGAAATGCTACCTCCAGCTGTGCTCCTTTTAATGCCATATGCTACTCCTCTACACTCCTGCCACCAGCTTTTTCTTAGGAGAACTTTTCTCTTCTGTTAGTATAAACAAAATACTTCAAAGTCTCTTTTTTTCAAACTTTCTAACACACAAAAAAAAATGAAAATCCTAAACATATGGGGCTCTACTGTATTTATGGGATAGCAACACTTCTGTCTAAAGATGGTGGACTGCTTTATATATTGACAGCATACTCAAGCTACAAGGCTATCCAGGAAATCCATACTGATTCATTTTTTATTGAACCCAGAGGTTTAGTTACAAAGATGACATTTTTAACTAAATCTATTTAACTCAACTTACAGTCCACCACTTCAACATCAGTACCTTTAACATTTTTGGGGGGGGGAAGGGGTAAACAGCAGAGATAGTAACCTAACAATCTAAATATATGCCATGACAGAGGCTGTCAGCCTTACTAAAGCATTATTTTACTCATGTTTAGCCACTGCTTATAGATCATCTCTGTATGTTTCCTTGGACTGTCATTATTATTCCGATGCATAAATATCACGCAACACTGAAGTTGGACTTTTCTTTGAGAAACCCCTAAGACTACATTATTTCATAACAGTGAAATAAAATTAAAGATCAGGAATGCAGGAAATAGCTTTAATTGAACTGTTGTGCATTTTGTACCTGGAAATGTGATCTTACCTTTTCTGACCTGGGAAGTATCCTATCTCCCCTCTGCCCCATTCCAAAACCTTTTATAGTCTACTTTGTAATATTCTTGTGAAGTTGTCAAATATATGTTTAATACATTTGTTGTAAAAAGCTCTTAAGTTCAGTTCTGATGTTTTGAAAGGCTGACAAAATAGTCCTGCAACCTAAGCTGGACACACTTGTGCTGTGTTCACTGTGCTGACATCAGTGAATGTCAAATGCATCTCTGCATACACACACATTCAAGGGGGTGGGAGGAAAGACTGTGGCCTCCTATCAGACAGAAAAAGCAATGGTCTTAGGTCATGAATCACCATGTGGAGATCTAAAATGGGATGTGGTAATCAATCATCAAAATCAAAGAAGTCAAACAGGACAGAGCAAGTCGTCAGCCTAACTTTCTTTATCACATGAACCAGACTCAAGATAAGATGCTCATGAAATCAACTTCTCAGCAGTGCTTCACCACATCTTCCCCTCACCAGCTCCAACTAATTACAGCACCTCCCCGGTTACTATACAATACTAGGACCAGTCAGTTACCAAGGGCTAGGGGAGAATCTGTCACTGTATTATTTATAGAAAGTATTTCCCCCCTGCTTCTCAGAAAGTGCTGCAAAAGGTCGCAGATAAAAGCACCTCTAACTCACTCTGCTCCCTTGTGTGTACATGTATAATGTGCACTGGCTAAAACAGGACATACAAAGCAAAGAGACAAAAAACAGAAGCAGTGGCAGCGCTCAGAGCCGAGGAAAGGAAGCAGCCAAACGTGCAGGAAAAACAGACTTAGGTCACAGCAGCAGCAACAAAACAAAAGTAACCAGAAGCGCTGAGCAGCAAGTCTGTTCCGTGGGGCTGCTGCGCTCCCCCCTCTGTACAGCTGCGCGGACACCCCACAGCCCAGGGACATCAACTAACTCTGCTCCTAGCACACACAAGGGACTCGTTCCTCGTTGCACCGCCTGCCCCCAGCCCATCCCAGCGCCCCCCAGCACCACCTGCCCCCATCCCCACCGCCCCCCATCCCCACCTATCCCCAACCCCAGCGCCCCCCAGCCCAGCCCCGCCGCACCGCCTGCCCCCAACCCCAGCGCCCCCCAGCCCAGCCCCACCGCACCGCCTGCCCCCCAACCTCAGCGCCTCTTAGCCCCACTGCACCACCTGTCCCCATCCCCGGTGTCCCCAGCCCCCCCCCCACTTGCCCCACAGCACCGCCTGCCCCCATGTCACACCCTACCCCCCCCACACACACACTTCAACTTGGGACCGCCCATTTACAGCAGCGGGGGCGGGGGGGAGGAGAGCGGGACTCACACACTCCGGAGCGGCCCTAAGTCCCCGGGCTCCCGGCGCCTCTTCACTCACTTGCTGCTTCGGGCTCTCGTCCTCCCCCCGCCCGGCTCCCCGCCCCCCGGCTGCGCCGCCCGCTCCCCCCCCCCCCGCCCGCTGGCAGCTGAGGAGCGGGGCAGCCGGCGGAGCGAAGCGGGCCCCACGCTCAGGGGCTCCCCATGGCACCAGCGGCCAGAGACAGCGCGGAGCCCGGAGCCAGCCGGGCGGGGGGGTCGGGGAATGGGGGGAGCCGGGCGCACGCACGGCGGCGGCGGCGGCGGCACAGACGGGCCAGGGCTGCAGCACCCAGATGTTCCCCACCCCTCCCTCTCCGTTACTGACTGACAGGCTAGCCTGCCCACTCCGCCTCCTCCTCCAATCAGAGAGGCAAAGAGGTATTGACAGACAAGGCCTGCCGCCCAGTGAAGGAAGAAGAAAGGCCTTCACCTCTGACCAATCAGAAGGAAGAGGGCGGGGCTCTCGGCGCAAAGGCGGAAGGAAGGGTGGTTCCCTGCGCGCAGGGAAGGGGTGGAGCGAGAGATGGGGCGGGGTCGTTCGTGCCAGGAGGGGGCTGAACTTCATTTTCAGCGCTGTCCCCCTCCCCCCACTCCGCGCCTCACTCTGGGGCTGAGAGAGCTGAAGGAGCTGGACCAGGCGTGATGCACTGTGGGACAGTGTAGGACTGGAGGGTGGTTTCTAGATAGGGGCAAGGCCAGGGGCAGTTCATGGACCTGCCCCAATGTAACCCTCCGCCTGTGGGACAGGGTGCCTGTCTGGTCTGCACCACCCCCCTGCACCGTGGCTCCTCCCAGCACCCTGGCTGGATGGGAGCCTCTCAGAGCAGCAGCAAGGGATGGGGCCTGCCTCCCCCCCCAGTGGGACAGAGCCACCAATACGTACCTCCCGGGAGTTGCCCATCCAAATATCCTGTAACCTAGGGGGATGTGCACTGAGCTAGGAGCGCATAAATTCTGGTCCCTCCTCTCCTAATTGATAGTCATGTTTCCATGTACCTTATAGCCCACGTTACTGACCAAAGCCTTATACCTTAACTTAAAAGGCTGTCAAGTATTAGCCTATCACACTTTATAAATACATTATACAAGAGATTGGCCAAGGTCACTTAAGGCAGAACTTGGAATTGAACCCAAGTCTGTAGTGTAACAGACCTCTTCTTACTCAGCCAAGTTGCCTTTGAGACAGAATATACCAACTCTGTGTGCCTGGGTTATCCTACCTCTGTTTGATCAAACTTTCTTTCCAGACCCAGGGACAGAACTCAGGATTTCCAGTCTCCAGAATTCTACTATTGTTTAAGCAAACAGTTGATAATGCACTGGCAAAGTGTATGCTTTGGAGGGGTCCGGACTCAATGGGGAGTGAAAACAATGTGGGTGTAGGGACTGCAGGCCTGCTGTTGGGCCGCAGCAACAAGGACAAGGCTTGGTGTGACAGCTCCACACAACTTTGTGGTGGATTAGAATATGTAATATATAACAATCAAAGGCGGCAGGGGCCAGACTTGAAGAGCTGAGGACTTTGGTAAACACGGGTCAGTTGACAAGCTGGAAATCACCAAGACTACCATAACTGTGGGCCTGTGATAACAGGCCCTGCACACTTTCACCATAAACCCTCACTATGTGTAGGATGATCTCATATGGCATTTTCGGTGCAACTTAGCAAAGGAGTAGTTTGCGGGGGGGGGGTGTGATTTTTTCCCCACCAATTTCAGGTTAAAAGATAGCATATAACTCCAGTATGAATTTATGTAGAGAAAAAAGTGCACAAAAGTAACAATAGAACAAGAAAGGGAAACAGCTATATTATGTGAATCCAAAATGGAATGAAAATATCTCTTTTTATATACATTTTTGTATAATTATTTCATCTGGAAAGCACACTTCACTAAGTTACAGCATTAAAAAAAAGTACACCGAGGTCCTATTTTGGCTAGCTTATTTGACAGCATCACTTTGCATACTATGTAGCATCTGGAGCCCAGGTGCCCATCTTGTAATAATCCTGTTTCTCTTTCCTCCACAACCATTACAAAAATCCACCCTATTCTTTAAGTTCTTGTGGGCAGATTGCTCATACACATCTTACCTTCCATCTTGACTACTGCAGACTCCTTGGCTTTTTTTATACTATTTTCAAACCCTTCCAGCCCATCCGAACTACTGCCACCAAAATCTTACTTTCTTATTGTTTCAACTATGTAACTTGTCCCTTTTTTGAATCATGCCACGGACTCCACATTGTGTTATGCATTGCATCCCTGTCTTCAAGGCCCAACAGCTCAAACTTAGTCTCTTCCCCCTCACCTCACCCCATCAATTCCTCTCGGACACACTTTCATCTTCTCTTGACAAAAATTTGTGTCTGTCTCCTATGTCTGGAATGCCTTTCCAAAATTTGTTTGCCAAGCCTGCACTCTCACCTAATTCATATAACCCTTAAAACTAATTTAAATAACACTTAGTAACTAATTTCAAAAGCATTTGCTAAAATGGATTTACATTTATTTTTATATTATATATTGTGACAAAGTTCCCGCTCTACCTTGGTGGGTCTTGCGTTTATTGGTGGATTTGCTCGCCTTGGAGCTTCACGGCAGCCCTCAGCTTGGCCGTTTATCTGAATTCACAGTCCAGGTCGACTCCTCCTATGCCTGACCAGGAGTTGGGAGGATTTGGGGGGAACCCGGGCCCGCCCTCTACTCCAGGTTCCAGCCCAGGGCCCTGTGGAATGCAGCTGTCTAGAGTGCCTCCTGGAACAGACAGAGAAAAAGCCATCTACCAGAGGAACACTGCCCGGGGAATCTACAAATCACCGTGGATGGGGCCTGGGATTGAGTAACTTTCGAACTGTGCTCTCGTGTTGGGGGAGGCCTTGACTGTGTCTTAACTGTGTTTGTAGGAACACAGGGGGTGTGGCACGGAGCTGCCCCCGATCCATCTGTGTCCTCTCAACCCCCACGCTACCATCTTCACAACTGCCTCCTCCACCATCTTTGCTGGCTGTCTAACATCTGCCTCTGGACTTAGCTGCTCGCCCTGATTCCACCGCATGGGCCAGAAGCACCAGCCAACCAAACAGGACTCTCTGGACAAGCATACAGTGCTTCATGTGGCCCCCCCCAAATTGACCACCCCACAGCTTGTCCCTTTCTACCTGACCCCAACTCCTGTCAATCATCTGCCACCACCTCTGCTGGGGCATCGGCAATGGAGGACACCGGGGTGAAATCCACCGCTGCCATGTCCATCGCCTCCCCAGACTCTAGGGAAGCCCCCCAGCCGGCAGGAAAGGCCAGGGCAAGAAGAAGGGGAAGGGCCCCGCTAAAACCCCAGGCCCTCCATGCCAGGGGCTACCCCCACTGCTGCGGCCCCGCCACCGACCACGGTGTCCTCCGCCGCTGCCCCCTCCACCAGCTCTGCGGATGTCCCTCCCTCAGCCCCCAGGACATATGCCCGGGTGGCAGCAGCCCCCCTGCCTGCCGCCTCGTCATCTCTCCCGCCCACCACCTCCACCACCATCAATAGTGGCTGGGGCCCCTTTCCCACCATGACAAGGAAGCACAGAGTCTGATGCCTCCTGGTGCCTGCCTTGCCCCACGTGGAGACGTACGTGCGGGCATTGGTGAAGGTGAGGGGAGACAACCTTCCAAAATGTACGGGAAGGTTGTCTTCTTCTTAGCATCGGAGGCTGCCGCCCAGGAAGCAGTGGAGAGGGGCCTGGCGATGTGGGGGGTGTTTGTCCCCCTAGAGCCGCTAGAGGACCTGGGCGTCCGCCTGGTCCTGACCTCTGTCCCTCCTTTTCTCCCCAATGCTGCCCTGTTACCCGCCCTTTCCACCCTGGAGAAACTTGTTTCTGTCATCAGCCCTCTCCCGTTGGGCTGCAAGGACCCCACCCTCTGTCACATCTTTTCCTCCCGCCAGCAAGTGCAGCTTCTACTGCCGTCGGCGGCACGTGACGGAGAGGCGCTCAAGGGGTCCTTCCTAGTCCCCCATCAGGGGGCCCGTTACCGGGTGTATTTCTCCACGGGGGAAGCCCGGTGCTACCTCTGCCAGGCGTCAGGGCATGTCCGGAGGGACTGCCCCTTAGCCCGGCAAGGAGGGGCACCTGAGATCCCTGAGACCCAGCAAGACATCGGTCCCGTCATTGCCGATGCCCCTGGCCGCCTGATACCCGAACCCGCCCCCCCCTCCTATTCGGACCACCACTTCTCCCGCTCAGGCCCAAGGGGCACCTCCCCTACAACGCCCAGATGAGCGGGAGAGCCCCGCCTTCGCTGCTGACAATCTGGCGGGGCCTATGGAGGAGGGTGTGGCAGAGATACCACCAGGCATGGGAGAGAGCCTGCCCCAGGGAGAATCCTCCCTCCTTTATGCCGCCCCACCGTCCCCCCCCAAGTCCCTGAGCCATCGCCTTTACCCCCTGACATGACCCCTGCTAACCAGCCCCCAGATGATGCCATGGAGGGCTGGGCCCTAGTCTAGGGGAAGCGAGGCAAGCAGAAGGCTCGAGCTCCGCCTCATCTACCCGAGGCGGAGGCCCCCCAGAAGACCAGGAAGGGGGGCACCGATGCCGAACCTTCCACTTTGCCCACGAGTGCATCCCATCCACCGGTGTCAGCCGGGAAAGACGTGGTGGCACTGGAAGGTAGTGTCACCCCTCCATGGGAGACCCTTCCCTCCAAGACCCTCGAGGAAGCCCCTTCTGTCCTGACACTACCCGAAGCCCCCGTGAACCCCGAGGCAACTGTCGTGGCGGGTGCCAGCAGGGAGAACCCCGGGGCGACAGAAAGTGTCCTCTCCTCCATGTTCGAGGAGATCGATGCTGTAGATCTGACCCCGGTCGCCCAGGGGGAGGACGATGTTTTGCTAGCAAACCTCGATTTGGGCGACCTCACTCCACCCCTCTTTTCCCCATGCTCCCTCCCCCTAACTGCTGCTTCTGCTCCCACCTCCGAAGAGCCCCTGGACTCCTCCATCGACCCGGCCGCTGATGGCGCTCTGCTGACGACCACCGAGCCTGCTCAGGTGACAGCCAGCGCCACGTGGCTGGGACACGAGTTGCCAGAGGTACCCCCCGTTGATGCAGAGCAATCGATTTCCTTCCCAGGCGGGGGCCCAAAAGAAGATAATCCACCTCCTGATGCTGTGGCCGCTAAATCCACCATAGAGCCCGCGCCCGGTATCACTGAAAGCTCCCTACCCATCCCCTTAACCCTAGAGTCTGATCGGGGGGCGCCACCATCCAGCTGCTTGCCTCCCAAAACCCAGAACCTTGCCTCTGCCCCTGCCCCTACCCCTATCCAGTTTACCTCCTACAATGTCATTGCCACCACCGGGGCTGTCTCCTTCCCTTTCCCAACTGATGACCCCCAGGGAGCGGCCTTTGTGTTCTCCTGCCCCAACTCATTAGGAGCTGCTATCTTCCCTCCACCGCCCCCTATCGCCCCAGAGCTTGAGGCAGGCCTAGAAGGCACCCCGTCGGGGGTCCGCACCTTCCTTGTCCATTTTAGTGGACCACGGGGCTGCACCAAGGGCACCAATGGGGAACAACCAGGAAACTGTAACCCCACCCCCCCAATGAGCTGCAAGGACAGCTGCGGAAGTTTTTAGAGGATGTCCGTGGCTCCCACAACAAGGTACAGCTTGCTCTCCAGCGATGGGGGGATTTTTTTTGAATCCTCTGGGCCACAAGGACCCTCATGGGGGAAGGTAAAGGGATGGGGAAGCAGGATGCCACGGCCTACTGGCGGGTCCGCGTCTTCCGTGACCAATTACTCACCTACGGGATGGGTCAAGGACTGTTGCGTGGCCCGCTGGGGGATGCGAGCGTCCCTGCCAGTGAGGATCCCCCCCGGCCTCTCCCATGACACCTCTCACCATCGCAACGTTGAACACCCGGGGTTGTAGGATGGCTTTCCGCAGGTCCCAGGTGCTCTCCTTCCTTCAGGAGGGAGGGTACTCTGTGATTTTCCTGCAGGAGACCTATACGGATCTGACCGCCGAAGACAGTTGGTGGCTGGAGTGGGGGGACAGGGTCTACTTTAGCCATTCCACGATTCGGCAGGCTGGAGTGGCGACCCTGTTCTCCCCCGACCTATGGCCCGAGGTACTAGGGGTCGCCGAGGCCGTACCAGGTCGCCTGCTGCATCTCCGGGTCCGTATAGAGGGGCTCGTGGTTAACCTCGTTAACATCTATGCCCCGACATCGGGCCCGGAGCAGCTGCAATTCTATCAGCAGGCGTCCACTTTCCTTGGCACCTTAGATTCTCACGAGTGCCTGGTCCTGGGAGGGGATTTTAATACCACCCTCGAGAAGCAAGACCGCTCGGGGACCGAGCAGAGCCCGGCCACTGCAGACACCCTCTGGGAGATAGTTGAACATCACTCCCTAGTGGACATCTGGCATGACCACCACCCGGATGACACTTCCACGTTCACCTTTGTCCAGGTGGAAGCCCATCGGTCGAGCCACTCCCTGTTGGACCACATTTATTTATCACACTTCCATCTCTCACGAGCCCACTCCTCCAGCATTCGGCTGGCCCCATTTTCTGACCATCACCTAGCCACCGTGACAGCCTCCCTCTGTACGGAGAGGCCAGGGCCGGCCTACTGGCATTTTAACAACAGCCTGTTGGAGGATGAGGGCTTCGTGACGTCCTTCCGGGAATTCTGGCTGGCCTGGCGAGGGCAGCGGCATGCCTTTCCCTCGGCGCGGCAATGGTAGGACCTGGGGAAGGTGCGCGCCAGGCTTTTCTCCTGCAACTACACCCGGGGCACCAGCTGACGGAGAAATGCGGCGATAGAGCAGTTGGAACGGGAGGTCTTAGATCTGGAGAGGTGTCTGGTCACCAGCCCCGAAGACCCGCTCCTTTGCGGAGCGTGCTGGGAGAAGCGGGAGGAGCTCCGGGCCCTCGAGGACGATCGGGCCCAGGGCGCCTTTGTTCGATCCTGCATCCGCCCCCTTCGGGAGATGGATTGCGGCTGTGCCCTGGAGAAAACGAGGGGGGCCAAGAAACACGTCACCTGCCTCCTGGCAGAAGACGGCACCCCCCTCACGGAACCGGCGGAGATGTGCAGGAGGGCCCAAGCCTTCTACGCAAGTCTTTTCTCCCCGGATCCGACTGACCCTAGCGCTTGCAGAGTGCTTTGGGAGGAGCTCCCTACGGTCAGCGCGAGCAACCGAGACCGGCTAGAGTTGCCTCTCACTCTGGCTGAGTTCTCGGAAGCCCTCCGTCGTATGCCCACTAATAAGTCTCCAGGCATGGACGGGCTGACCGTGGAGGTCTACTGCGTGTTTTGGGATGTCCTCAGCCCAGACCTCGTCACCGTCTGGGCCGAGTCTCTGCAGGGTGGGGTCCTCCCTCTTTTTTGCAGGTAAGCTGTGCTCGCCTTATTGCCAAAGAAGGGGGACCTCCGCGATTTACGAAACTGGCGTCCCATCTTGCTCCTCAGCATGGACTACAAAATTGTAGCGAAAGCAATCTCGCTGCGGCTAGGGTCTGTGCTGGCGGATGTGATCCACCCAGACCAGACCTACACCGTCCCGGACCTCAGTATCTTTGATAACCTATTTATGGTTCGGGATCTTTTGGAACTCGGGAGTAGAGATGGTCTGTCGTTCGCCCTCCTGTCCCTAGATCAGGAGAAGGCGTTCGATAGGGTGGACCACGGGTACCTCCTGAGCACTCTGCAGGCGTTTGGCTTCGGACCCCAGTTTGTGGGTTTTCTCCGGGTGCTGTACGCTTCCGCAGAGTGTCTGGTTAAGCTCAACTGGACCCTGACCGAACTGGTCAGCTTCGGGCAAGGAGTACAGCAGGGGTGCCCCCTCTTGGGCCAGCTGTACGCTCTGGCAACCGAGCCCTTCCTCTGTCTCCTCCGCAGGAGGTTGACAGGGTTGGTGCTGCGGGAGCCGGAGCTGCAGCTGGTCCTGTTGGCGTATGCTGATGACGTGCTCCTCGTGATCCAGGACCTCGGCGACTTGGCGTGGGTAGAGGCTTGCCAGGCCATCTATTCGGCAGCCTCATCCACCCGGGTCAACTGGGTCAAGAGCTCTGGCTTGGCAGTAGGAGACTGGTGGCAGGCGAACTCCCTCCCACCCGCTCTTCAGACCATCCGGTGGAGCGCAGGTCCGCTGCTCTACCTCGGTGTTTACCTTTCTGCCACGCATCCCTTTCCGCCGGAAAACTGGGAAAATTTAGAGGGCGGGGTGATAGAGCAGCTCCGGAAATGGACGGGACTACTCCGATGTCTCTCCCTCCGAGGGAGAGCGCTGGTGCTTAATCAACTAGTCCTGTCCATGCTCTGTTACCGGCTCAACACCCTGGTCCCAGCCCCAAGTTTCCTGACCAACCTCTGGACATCGATTCTGGGGTTCTTTTGGTCAGGAATGCACTGGGCCCCTGTAGGGGTTCTTCATCTACCCCTGAAGGAAGGAGGACAGGGCCTGAAGTGTCTACACACTCAGGTCCATGTCTTCCGCCTCCAGGCCCTACAGAGGCTCCTCTATGGTGCAGGCAGTTCGGCGTGGAGCACACTGGTGCACGCCATCCTGCGCCGCATCCGAGGGCTCCGATATGACCGGCAGCTTTTATCTCCATCCGGGAGGTCTTCTGCGAGACTTCTCAGGGCTGCCGGTCTTCTACCAGGACCTTCTCCGGACTTGGAAACTGTTTTTAATGACCAGGTCCGTGGCGGCCACCGAAGGGGTAGATCTCCTCGCGGAGCCCCTGCTACACAACCCCCAGCTCCGTGTGCAGGTGGCGGAGTCCCGCTCGGTGCGCCAGAGCTTGATCCTGGCAGAAGTCACGAGAGTCGGAGACCTCCTGGACTATGACCGGGGAGACTGGCTGGATCTCCTGACACTCGCCCGGCACATGGGGCTCTTCAGACCTCGCACCCCCCGGCGCATACTTCAGGAGGCGAAGGCCGCTTTGCCGCCCGCTGCTCGAGCTTACCTCGACCGGGTCCTGCTTGAGGGCATGCCCCGCCCACCCTCTACCCCAGGCCCGCCGGACCTTTTAATTGGACCCCTGCCCCGCAAACCCAATCGATCCCCTCCCCCCTTCACTGCGAGCCGGCTGCATGAACTGCAGCCAGTACGCTTCCAAACCGCGCCAAGGAAACATCTGTACACGCTCGTGCTCCTCACCCTAGTGTCCCGCCCCGACACAAAGTGGCAAGACCTTCTGCCACCTTTGGAGGGTGAGCAGCCCCGGTGGGCCAGCCTATATTCCACCTTGGTTCCAAGGCCCGTCGGGGACATCAGATGGCGGCTCCTTCATGGAGCTGTGAGCACAGGCACGTACTTGGCGCGGTTCACCCCCGTCCCAGATACTTGTCCCTTTTGTGGAGTGAGGGAAACCCTGGCACACGTATATTTGGACTGCGCCAGGCTGCAGCCCCTGTTCCAGCTCCTCACAAATCTCCTATTACGTTTTTGGTTGCATTTTTCCCCTCACCTTTTTATTTACGGCCTCACAAAGTCACGGGATCTCCTAGTTAACCTCCTCCTGGCCCTGGCTAAAATGGCCATCTATAAAACCAGAGAGAGAAGGTTGGCTGATGGAGTTTCCTGTGACTGTGAGGCCATTTTCCAATCCTCGGTCCGTTCACGTATCCGGGCGGAGTTCCTCTGGGCGGTGTCCACCGACTCCCTTGATGCTTTTGATTAGTGGTGGGCGCTGTCCAAGGTTCTCTGCTCAGTGTCCCCATCCAGGTCCCTTTGTCTGACCCTTTGATTGGGGAGAGAGTAAGGGACCCCAGCCCCAGCCATTGCTGCTGCGGACACCACCACCTTAGAGGGGTCCTTTCACACATGGGTGCACGTGCCTCCCCCGGTTGTCCACCCCACAGCCTGCCCCTTTTGTTGGGTGCTTTCAGAGGAGGGAATTGTTGGTGACACTCGGGCGTGGCGCCAGGTAACTCGAGGGGATGGCAGACCTTGAGAGTCGATGAAGTCCCCTCGCTCTGGACCACCAGGTAACTCGGAAGGGTGGAAGACCACGAGAGTCGAGGAAGCCCCCCGCTCTGGGCCCAGGCAAGCTTAAAGACTTTCCTCCCCTAAAGCTAATGAGAAAACAATTGTGATTGGTTGCTGTGTTACACATTGCATATGGTGTTGTTTTGTTTTGTATGTGTGTTATGCAAATAAAAAAATACCTTTTTTTCTTCAAAAAAAAAATTAAGCTCTTATAGCCATCTGGCCCGACCCTGTCACAATATTTTAAATATATTTTACATGTATTTACACAGATACATTTAAACTATATTTTACGTAAACACATGCATGTATATACATTTGAATTGCCAATATGTATGCCTGAATTGAGTAACCATATCATCATGGCTGTAACCCATGTCCTTCCTCCCCATTTTCCTTCTTGATGTATGTTATATCTTCAGTTGTCTGTCGAGTGCACTAAGGCCTTATCTTCCTAATACTTATATATGTGTAATTTAAGTGATGTGAGTAATTAATTTGAAGCCAATGGACTAAATAAGCCTCTATACAAAATTTTAAATATAAACAGGAGTTGTTCAGCTGGAAAGGGTTGGGAAGATTTGCTGTAAAGGGACATAAACATCTGGCAATACATCTGGCTCCTATGTACATTTATAAAGCACTGTTCATGTCAGCCATCCCAAGGTACTATTCAAAATAAGCACAAAATTTAAACTAAGAACATTCATAAGCCAGAGAAAATAGGAATGTTTTCAATTTATTATAAAATAAGAAATTAATCCAATTTATTGCACAAATACTGTTTGGGAGAATATACTACAGTTTTGGTGCAACACTGGGAAAAGCTCTTGCACCTTTGTGCCTGCTGACTTTAGTTTGTATCCTCCAGGCAACAAGTAAGCCTGAAGGTCTTTGGCTCATAACCAGTGCTGACACTGCAGTGTAGTACCAGGGGAGGGGTTCCAGCTCTGTTAAAGGTCCTTTCCTTCAAATAATTCATTAAAGCCGAGATCCTTTTTGTCTGTCTCTGGTCGACGTTGGAGATCCCGTGTCATGTTTTGAAAAGAAGAATGGTGAACTTCCACATGGCTCACCATTACTTCTCAAGATAAAAAAGTTCTGCTTCCAACTTCAAAGGCTGTGGATGATGAACTATTTCTGAGCATGTTGTATTGTAGCTGCCATGTTTCCCTGCACTTAGCGTAATACCCAGATTTAGTTCATTACTTGGCTAAGGGCTTTGAAATAGCTTGAGTATACAGCATTAGACTATACAAGATCAAATTCTGTTCTAAGGGTGGGCACAAAGAGGGTAATGTTGAGTCACAAAAAGTCTAGGGTAAAAACACAAGACTGAGGGCCAAACCTGTAAGTAATTTTAAAACATTGCCATTATAATATGAAGCCCTTTAAAGGCTTGACCTTCAATACTTGCCTGATCGGCTAGCACATTTTTCTTGTACCCTCTGTTCTACAGTTTTTAATTTTTTCTTCTAATTGTAACACAATTCTGTAGTTTACAGAGTTCTCTGACAATCCCTGTTCCTGTGGATACTTCATGGACTTTGTTATTTTCTTTTGCAGAAGCCCCTGTACCTGTTGTCTAGGTGTATTGTGAGGTACCGTAGTTACCATTTATTCCCTCTACTTTGCTCTTAGAAAAGAATAAAGAATGGACTGAAACCACCCACCGGCGGCCAGTTGGCTTGTATCTATGTTGTATGGATCTTCTCAGTCCAGATATCATCACCAATGAGGTATTGCTGCTGGTTTGATTAAAAAGGAAAGCAGAAACAGGTACCTCAGTATAGTGAAAGCTATTTTTAGAAATGTTTATAGTAAAATGGAAGTAGAGGTGACAGCAGAGTCTCTCTCTGTTTTCTGATCCCAGAGAATGAAAGTTAGGACTGGTGCTGCTGACACTCTCATATCTTTTTATTCTGAGCCACAACAAAAGTTAATTGATGACAGTTTGATGTTCAGAAAAATTAAAAGTTAAATATTTTCTCGATCCAAACCTCAAGCATGATGGTGAAGTGATGTCACTATGGAACTGAATTGTCTCTCTGGGGAATCATGGTTGGAGGATCTCCGAGGTAATATAATGAAGTCTTTGAATTGCATGAATTGGCTACATGTATAGTATATTGTGCCAGTCTGACTGAATCAGTAATTCTTATCAGCTTTAGCTATGCTGGATAAGTCATCAGGATGTGCTCAGTTAAGAGCTCATCTCAGCATACTGGTCAGAAATTTTTCTCTCTCCTTTCACATGGTATAATGTGAGGGAATAGCAGCAGCATGAGGTAAAGTTTCTCCACTACCATGACCAGCACCAGCACCCATGTGATTACTCATAAAGACCAATATTTATGATTGATGACGGGCTGGTGTACTTTCTCCCAGTTCTGCTACCCTTTTCTGGTGTACAGACTTACAAGTCTTTAAATAACAGCTGCTACTTTATGTGGGGACAGCTTTTGAGATCAATGACCCATTCTTTATGCTCGGGATCAAGTACCGTAGCTTGAGCAAAATGGTTATCTAGAAGAATGGAGTCATCTCAAGACTGAATGGATGGAGACTTGAAAACTGGAGTCTAGCACAATTCGTCTCTGAATATTAATGTCACTTTCACCAAATACAACCAACCCTTGATTTTATGAACACCAGTCTTATGAAGGACTAATTATACAAAACATTTTCCCACCGTGAGGGTGTGTGATAGGGTGTTCACTCCACACCAGCCCTGAAAAAGTGAAGGAAGCTGAGAAAGGGCCAATTAGTGAGATAGGCCACACATAGGGGGGTTAGGCTGGAGAAGCAACACCTGTTTGGAAGATGGAGCTCAGCTGATCAGGTGTGGGCTGAGCTATCTGTGCATTAGAGAGGGAAGGAGGGAACCCAGGGAAAGAGTAGGATCCTGAGACCCTGGCTCTGCAGGAAGGACGCACCAGCAGACAAGTGGGAAAGAAAGCTTGTGGGAGATGGAGTAAGAAGCAGCCCAGGGAGAAAGTAACAAGGTTGGGGACTGAGCAGACATTGGTGGCGTGTTGTAGACTTCCAGGGCTGGAACCCAGAGTAGTGAGCAGGCCTGAGTTCCCCTGCCAGCCACTGATGGGTCCAGTGAGATTCTATACCCTGGAAGGGAAAACCACATAGTGAATTGGACAGCGGGCTGCATCACAAAGAGGAAACTGCTGCTCTTGGAGCAAGAGAAGAGCCACAGAGAAAGAGAGAGGACAATGGGTTGAGAGACCACAAGGGGAGGTGTCAGACCTGGAAGAGAGCTATTCCTCAGAGCAGCCATGAGGAGGCACCACCCGTGGTGAGCAAGTACCCTGTGACAGGAGGGAGGGAAATCCCATAATGAAAGTGATGTTGATGAAGAACAAGTTGACATGTTTCCATGTGCTGATGCCGTTAGTGCATTGCAAATTGCTTTACAGTAGTTTGAAGGACAAGGGGAAAAGTGATGCAGTGCACCATACTGTAACTAGGGCTCTGTACTTACTGTAATTTTGAGATGTTAAATTTTATGAACTTTGTGGTTTTTATGAACTCAGTCCCCAATTAGTTTGTAAAATACGGGTTCTACTGTAAGGATAACTCATCACCACCAGAACCAATACAAAACTATTTTACCTTGGCCTACAGGAATGACCTGGCTGCTAGTTTCCAGCCTGATCAATATAATTTTGGGTAACGTCTTCCACTTCACTTTGAGGCTGCATATCTACCTGATATGTATTGTAATTTGCCTCATTTTTAAAAAGTACAAAAGCATGAAGTGCTTTTCAGTTAGTATGCTGACTGAACATTAAGCTCTGCAGGAATGATTGTTCAAAAGTCAAAAGAAAGTCAGACCTAGCTTTAGAGAAAGAAAGAACTGCTGTTAACTTATTTTTTCATTTGGTCTCTATATATTTGTGCACACATCTGCCTCCTGTTCCATTTATGGAGGGCATACTACAGGAAGTATAATTAATTTATTGTGGCTACACTACTATTTCACTTTTTAAGGCACACCTTAAAAATACAGGTTTCAGAGTAGCAGCCATGTTAGTCTGTAGTCTCAAAAAGAAAAGGAGTACTAGTGGCACCTTAGAGACTAACCAATTTATTTGAGCATATGCTTTTGTGAGCTACAGCTCACTTCATCGGATGCATGCTTATGCTCAAATAAATTGGTTAGTCTCTAAGGTGCCACGAGTACTCCTTTTCTTTTTTCTTAAAAATACAATATTTAAACAAAACCCAATTAAATTTTCTTGTGCTTTTTCTGTATTTCGTCTTATTGTTGATTACAAAGACATTTGTGCCTAAACAGAACCTGTCTTCTTCCAATCAGTCTGTTCTTTCTGCTCAGTTCATTGATTAAATCATTTAATCACCCAAGGCCATATGTTATCATCTTGTGTAAAAGGTGTGGAAGGAGAAAAAGAATGTAGAAATCTATGCACAAAAGTGCCAGAATTCCAACACATCTCCCACTGTGAATCATAAAATATAAAATGTAGGGGCTATAGTTACAGAATATACATAGACCAGGCAACAGCTGTGCAAAAGGAAAGGAAGATACATGGCAAAGGGGAGTGAAGCCATGTGATCTGAGGACATGGGTCATGAAGTAAAAGCCATATGTTAGTACTCTGGGTTCAATTCAACTGTCAACATAAGCTCCTATTCTTTATTGTATTATTTTGTATTTGTTGTATTGCTCTCTGCTGCAATTAGCTTGAAGTACCTTAACTCATGTCCATTATATATTCCTATTTTCCATATCTCATGGATGAAATGATGCCCCTCCTTTGATTCCTTCTTGCATCCTTTTCCTCCAGGTCACACAACCAATGTTACTTGCATATATAAAAACATGCATTTTGTCCCAGGCATATTGAATATGGCATCATATGCCTTGGCTACTCTTCTGCAATTGCAGTTCTCTTTTGAGGTAACCCACTCTGATTTTCCTCCCTGCACATTCACAGAGGGCTGCAAATCTCATGGGAACATGTCTCCAAAGAAATCACCAGATATTTGTGCTAGTTGGTAGACTGAGATCTGGAAGAATTTGACGGCTGGAAATATATTACTTTTAAATCAACAGTATTTTCATTCTATGAAAAGACCCATAATCCCTCTTTTCTTCATCACTATAGAAAGCTACAACTGGCAGAGAAACTCAAATAGGGTGACCAGATAGCAAGTGTGGAAAAATTGAAACACGTTTTTTTCAAGGGGAGGGTATAGTTGCATATATAAGACAAAGCCCCTAATATTGGGGCAGTTCCAATAATATTGGGACATCTGGTCACCCTAAACACAGGTCTGTGACAAAGTTGAAGCTGAAAACCGTAGAACAATTCTCTCAGCCCATTAGAGGGTAGCTGTGTTGAGCCAAAGGAGATTGAGGGACCCAAACTGAGAAGCTGCCAAAGAGGAGGCGGCTTCCCATTCCATAGTCAAAGTCTCCTGAAGGTTGAGGCACGACAGTGCAAGCTGAAAAAAAATTGTAAAATTGCACTTTCTTGTTTATCCTGAGACTATAAAAGCATAAAATATTATATTTTCATTTGCATGGCTTGCCGGTTTTTATTTGGCAGCTACAATAACAACAGGCTACACTGAGCCCATAAAACAAAGTGAGAACAGCAGCTCATTTTTGTGGCAGAATGTAATGGCTATAGCTAAAGGGCTTACATAATTCATCTTAAACCTTTATGCCTGTATTTATTGTTGCTTAAATGGAAATTAAACTCCTAAGACCATAAGGAGGCTTCTGGTATCTGATCAGGATTTTGATTCAGATCTTTTTATTTATTTATTATTCTGAAAGCTTCAATCCGTACCACTTAAAAAGAGCATGGAAAAACATTCTGTTCTGAAGTACTTCAGCTCAGGCCAGCTGTGCGATGCCTCCCTTTCCTGCTTCTTAAGATAACCACAAAGCCCTTAGAGAATGATAAAGAACTGATAAAGGGACTGACTGTACAAGCCTGGACATCTAACTTTCTTCAGAAAAGAGATATTACAACTGTAAGTTATGCTTACCTAAGAGAATGATCACTTAGGAGAAATATATGAGGGAATACATTGCTTTCACAGGTGATTAAACACTGAAGTAAAGCTGAGACATTTGATTTCTGTGAAACAGTTTATTGTGAAAACATTCTATCACCGTGAGAGCTATTCCTAATATGCAACAAGACAAAGGATGATCCAACAAACCCATACCATTAATGAAAAGAGAGCATGGAAAGATTTGTTTTGTTTCTCTCTCAGATTTTCCAGGAATACCATTTTCACCTACTTTCTGCCTCTGAAACAGAGGGCAAGTTCAAGAAGTGAAGAGCTGTTCAAGGAAAGGTCCTGTCTGCAAACTAAGGCTACATCCACACTCTACAGCGGCAAGCCGCAGCAGTACAGTACAGGCATTCACTACAGTGACAGGAGGGGTTCTCCCATCACTAGACTTAATCCACCTTCCCGAGAAGCAGCAGCTGGGCTGACAGAAGAATTCTTCCATTGACCTAGTGCCATCTAAATTAGGGGTTAGGTTGGCTTATCTATGTCACTCAAGGGTGTGGATTTTTCAATTTAACTTTTTAGTGTAGCCCTGGCCTGACTTACATGACAGGACACATCCTGTCATTGTTGAATTTTAACTGACAAGAACAAGTAGTCAGTAGGCTTGAATGAGAGTCCTTTATTTAAACTCACTTGTAAAAAGTCACAGTTCCACCATCTTGTTTTCCCTATTTTCTCTTTCCTCACTTAGCCTTCCCCACTCTCTGTTTAGATAGCTTTATATACAATGGTTAATAACAATGTCATGGTCATGAAAACAGTACTTAATTTTTTTATGCTATGGCCAAAATCTTTTTTTTTTTTGTAATAGCATATGAAGAGATGATAAATTTCCTGAGAGGAGAGGGGGGGTTAGGTCTGGAACTTGGGAGACCCAGGTTCAATATCCATTTCTGCAACAGACTTCCTTCACCTGGTCTTTTTGTTCCTCAGTTCCAGGTCTGTAAGATGGTAACAATAATTCCCTATCTCACCAGGGTTGTTCTGAAGATAAATATATTAAAGATTGGGAAGTGCTCAAATACTATGGTAATGGGGGTTATGTAAGTGCCATAGATAGCTGTTATAATGGTATTAAGGACTGTTCACAATAAAGAGAGTCATTGTGATGTTGTGTCTATCATAATGGAATAATTCTACAGATTTGTTTTAAAACACAGTTCCTCAAATTAAATCTTTATAACACGTTAAAGACTTTTGAGTTTTCAAAAGATAGCCAGGGTAAATGAAACCTATTGCCCAGGTTTGAGAACAGCTGTAAATGAATATTTGGCACAAAACTAACAGAAGAAAAACTGTGGAAATGAATTAACTGACACAGCTAACACAAAGATGACCTAGAGCTGCCGGTGGTGATTCACCATTGACGCTTCTAGCATTAGCTGGTGATCACCTTCTTGGTAAGTAAATTTGCTGCTTAAGTGCATAAGCTATTTTAATTTTCAGAAGATTTTAATGATTGAAAAGATAATTAAAATATACAGTAGCATTTCAAATCTATATGGTATATGGACTGCTGTGAATTTTCTCATCAGGCATGTTGCCCTCAGGAAGCAACATTAACTTCAAC
Organism: Lepidochelys kempii; assembly: GCF_965140285.1. Lineage (NCBI taxonomy): Eukaryota > Metazoa > Chordata > Testudines > Cheloniidae > Lepidochelys > Lepidochelys kempii. Next base: position 141,468,601 of record NC_136382.1, on the reverse strand, counting down.
AGCAAAGTGCTGCTATGGGCTCATTAATCATCAGGTTCAGATAGTGTCTTGATGGCAGCTCCAAGTGCTCCTCGTGGTGTAGATCCTTTAATAGTGGTTTAGATATTTAACATTATTTAGACACTCACTAAAGAACTTTCACAACCAACTGCCCTTTGAAGTTGGTATTTATCATTCCTCTTTTTCAGATGGAAGATCAGAGGCAGAGAGGTGAAGGAACTTGCCCGAGCCCACACAGCAAGTCAGTGCTAAAGCAACCCTGTGCTCATTTCTCTAGGGCAAAGAAAGAAAAAGACTAGGAACCACAATTTTATCAAGGGCAAAAATACAAATGGAAGGTGGTGAGGTGGAGAGCAAAGCTAAGGAGAAATAAAAAGACTGAGAGAAACAAATGAGAAAATGAGTTGGATAAGAAGAAATGAGGGAGAAAAGAAAAAAGTAGAAAGACGTCTATTTATGTATACTAATGTAGCCTTCACTTTAGTACCTCTCTCAGAAGTAAGGTGCACTCTGAGTGCAGCCTCTGTTTGAGTGACGCTCTCTGTACCAGTACAAAGCACTTACAGAAACTGTCAGTATTTGTTCTTGAAGTGTGTTGCTTTTCTCTTTTCCCAAGTCAAAGAAAGGTATTTTTTCATCTCACTCAGCCCTTCCTCTCCCTCAGTCAAGAGAAGAATGCTGGCTCTCCACCCAACCCTCTGGCCCTCCCGTATGGGAAAGGAGAAAAGGGAAAGATTGTGAAGGGGGCCATAGCACAAGCTGCCTGCTATGGCTTAATCCGATCTGCTGGAATAGTCCTCAGAAGTTCTGCCAAGCCTACTGAGAATGAGCAGTATTTTAACTGCTGTGAGGTGTGGAGTAACCTGCCTACTATGGATCGATCCTTTGTTCAGGCTCCCAAATAAGGTCACTTTACCTGTGGCTGGTAGGAGAACCTTGTCCCACCCACTACTGTGGGTTCCAACCCAGGGATCCTGTACACAGCATCTACGTACTGCTTATTCTCATCTGTTGCTGTGATTTCCCATGGCCTCTTCCTATCAGGCCCCTCTTATCTCCAACCTTCTCTTAGGGCCAGTTTCCTCAGTATCTTCTTTCTTTGCAGTCCCAGCTATGTAAATTCAGCCTGCCATAAACTCTGACTACTTGTCAGTTCCTTTGCCCAGAGAGGTGCCCCCTTCTTCACTTCTCTAGTTACAGCCAGGAACTGATAGGCTAAGGTTCTGCAGTTCCTTTTATCTGAGCCTGCTGGGTTCTGACTGGCTGCTTCCATGAGGCCTCTCTAGGCAGGCACACAGGATCGACCTTTGTTGCTTCTCTCCTATAACTTCACTGCTTCCTGGGGTTTGGTGTAGTAGGACCCTGGGGCATCATGTAGGGAGCCACAAAGGCCAGGTACACCCTGTCACTAAGTACTAAGCTTTTGCTTTCCATCAGAACCATGCTATTGTGTCTGTACCTTCCAGCCCCACCTATTGGCCGTACATAGGACCCAAAGAAAAATCAAGCCCTCAGAACTATTAGTTGTAAATGTGTGTTTTGGCAAGACTTTCAGGGTCACCTTTAGAGTCCTCAGGGATGAGGGAGGAATGATCAAGCTTGAGATCTTGATGAACTGATGGCTTTATAAAGTATTGCTTTTCCTTCTTTTTCCCCTTTCCCTAATACATTTACCCCCCTGATTTCTTGCACTGAAGTTCTTACCATTCCTTAGAGCACGGTGTAAGCTATGCTTTAGCTTGTTCTGGGCGGCTTTGTGACACCTTTGCAGGCACAGCCTCACGAGAGCTGGAGGCACTATGTAATAACACCTGTAATAACTGATGATCCAGTTGCCAGTGAATAGATGAGTTCTTAAATCAGGTCAATACCACTCCAAGAACCCAGAGCCCTCATAGACATCAGCTAGCACTGCTCTAGTGGAGTAAGGGTTACATTCATATAAATCTCCTCCCCACCATCCAGGAGAGGAATGCACACTACAGAGCAGCGGTACAACTGCTCTTCAGCCCTGGGGCTACTGCAGCCACTGCACTTTCATCTCCACCCTTAAAGTAGCAGATCCACTGGCCCTGGCCCGCACTCACTCCTTGCCAGTGGATCTGGGCTCCATGTCACACTGGGAGTTGCATCCCTTCTGCCCTATGCAGCTTCTTAAAGTTCTGTCCTCCTGTCCTACATCCCCCTCCATGCAGCAGTTAAATACGATGATGATGGGTGCAGATTAACCCTAAAGATGACAGTGGAACTGCACTAGTTCTTCTGTATATGGGGCCCTCCAATCATAGGGGAAAACATTAATGGGGGCGCATAAGGTGAAGAGATTTGCTTTTTAATGAAAAATATTCACTCAAAATAGTATAAAGTCACAAGGGGAAATATAATTGAAGAAAATTTGTCCATATATTTTAAAGCACAGATATATTAAAAATGTTAGTGCCTATATCAAGGCTACCCTAATGGAGCTTTAATTTACATGCCATTGGCATTGATTTTGTGTGAATATTTACTCTCCTTTTCAATTAAGAAAATCCATAACTGCCACCATATTTTAATTTTAATGTATTTTTACACAGCTCTTTGTTTACCTTATTTTCTCTTCTATAACATTAACACTTTTTTTTGTTAAAAATGTGTGAAAGATTAATTTGTAGAATGACGGGTTATGTGGGTGTGTAGTACAGGACAGATGGAAGGGGTGTAACATGACAGTTTTCTTCTGTGGCATCATTTTGTTTTTACTGTTGCAAGTGAGCAAAGTATAACTAAAATGATTATTTCTTCTCTGGGCAAAAAGAAGTAAGTGGTACATTACCCTATTTCTCTCCATGGCCCATCTTTATTATCATGCAGTTGCATCCCTGTCTGACATAGCTGACAGGTTGATAAACATTTGTTTAAGACTTCAGCTTGTCTGTTTGAATAGCACTCTGTTAATTAAAAAAAATTAGGAATTTATATGTGGGATCCATAATTCTTGACTATGGAATAGAATGGAATGTACTTTTATTGAACGAAAAGGGTAATTTGGTGATTTATTAGTCTTCTTTCCCTATGTGATACTAGCTGCTTCTGCATTATGCACCTAAAACTGAGAAACCACACAAGACAAAGCTTTCTCATGTACAAAAGCTAGCTACATTCAAGGCAGAGGGTTTTTTAATTGTTAAAAGAAGGCTGTGAAAGGTAGGGTTGTTCTAAGGCCAAATTTTAATTTACACATAAGTATTGTAGGAGTTTGGTATAGTAAATGTCCTTATTGAAGAATAAAGCAATTAGCACTGTAACTCACTGTCATCTGGCACATACAGGCATTCCAAGAAAAACTAAAACGTTGAGGAAAGAATGAGAGAAATTCAGGACAGCATGTGGGAAAGGAATATGGAGGCTTCTTTTTATGCCTCTCTTAGGAAAGAAGAGGCATAAAGAGGAGAAATCTATTAAAAACTTCATTTCTTTTTTCCTTCCTCACATCAAACTGAACCAATTTGTAACATAAAGACTTGGGAGGGGGGAAAATTCAAATTAAGCTAACTATAAATCTTCAGTTCAGATGCCAGAAAATGATCTTACAGATGTATATGCTTCTAGAGTTTCCATCTTCCAGTGAACTCTCGTGGGCACTTTTAACGGAGCTCTATCCATCTGTGTCTCATGGCAGGAGAAAGGCCTGTTTTAATACACAGTCCAGTCAATGTACTTTTCCAGGTTCTGATTTGCAACCTTAGCACTGCATCAATAAAAGTTTTCTGCATTTAGTTTCCCTTTAAAAAAATAAAATTAGAAGGCAAATATGTTCTTTCTGTGGCAAGATGAAGACAACTGTACTTTGGCAAATCCATAGATTTGACACTGTACCAAGGTAGAGATCCCCAAAACGTTGTGGTGGCATGATGGTGTTGTGCAAATCCATAATACCACAGTCGGTGACCATGGCAAGAGAGCTGTGTGTACTGAAAAAAAAAAGGTTTCCATTTCATTTGCTTTTTAAAGAATATTTTAATTTTAAATAAAATTGAAGTACATTTCAAAACAGTCATTTTGAATCAAAATATCAAAGCATTTCATTTTGAAAATGTTAAAATGGAGCGTTTTGATTTTTTTTGGTGGAAACAATTTGGCAAATTTGGTACAAATTCATGAAATGTTTCAGTGAACTGGAATCTATATTTTTCACTGAGAAGAGTTCTGAGAACAGAAGAGAAGAGTTGGTTAAAACATTTTGCCTCGTTCTACATATATACATTTTTCCTGGTTGGGTGCGTACACACATACAGAATGAGTGAAGTTATTTTTAATTACCCAACTTCATTATTTTAATTTTTTAAATGTGGAAACAGGGAGTAGAGAATGATATTAGAAGTCATATTGCTAATTTACCCATAGCCTAATAGGGTTTTCTACCATTAGAATCATATAAAGAGGCTTCGGAGGATTAGATTTTTATCAGTAAATGTCGATAAGGATCTAGATCATCATATACACATAAACCAAAGAAAAAATATTTGCACTGATAATCGAAATTTATAGGTAGGCGACGTAAGAAAAATGCTGCTTGAGAACTATGAGAGTTAAAATCCAGTGATTTCGACTTTTTGAATTAGACTCAGTACAAAGGGACTAGTAAATGAACAGTAAACAGATATGATTTGTTAATTTAATGTATATTTTGACATGTGATGTTGTCAATGTATTTTAATGGTTTATAAAGCTAGAACTTTTTGAATCTAAATATCCACTGTCCGTAAATAATCATCTGACCCCCTCCATTGTTTCCTGAAATTGTGAAAATTTAAATAGATAAAAAGCTAAAAAAAGTGCTTAAAGCCCATAATTCTGCACAACTGGGGAAACTGAAACTGAAATCTAAAAAAAGTTTTAAAATAAACATTGATATTATTTGTTGAAATTATAAGAAAAAATCAAATTCTGCCAAGCGTACATACAAATTAGAGATCGAAATGTGTTAAATCATCAAGTCCATGTCCATTTCACCATCGGGGCAAGATTGTTCAATACAGTACATTTTCTAGTGCTTTGTCCAGTTTAGTTTTAAAAGTCCCAAGTGATGAGTCTTCCACCAATTACCGTGGGAGACCACTGGGGACATTAAAGACATGGCTACACTTCAGTGAAAAATCTGCAACTCTGAGCCCATATGAGTTGACTTCAGCTCACTGGGCTAAAAATAGCAGGGTAGATGTTCAGGATTGGACCGGACCCTGGGCTCTGAAACCTTGCAAGAGGGGAGGGCTCAGACTCAGGTTTAAATCCAAACCTCATTACTGTCCACACACAAAGAAGAATATTTTCTTGGCATTCAGTTTAAATGTTTTCTCTTAGTTTCCTTTCACTAGTCCTAGTTACATCCCAGTCTATCAACTAAATAATTCCTCTCCCTTCTTGTCCTTTACATCCATCAAATGTTTGTAGGCTTATACCCCAATTTCAGTTGTCAGTTAAACATTGCCTATTTTGCTCTTTTAATCTTCCCTCAAAAATCCCTTCAGACTCTGGTCATATTTGGGCTCTTCTCCAAACTTTTTCCAGTTTATCAATACCTTGGACTCTATTAAATGCCCAGAACTGAACAAAACAGTCCTAGTTCAGTCACACCAGAACCATAGACAGGGATTATTAGCACTCCGCTCTATAATGTGCCTTTGCAGCCTCAAATCCCATTAGCCCTTTTTGTTGCCATGTCGCATTGCAAACTCACCTCTATGGTTTAGCAGTATCCAGAGAGGAGGTGAACAAGAGCAGGGAAATCACCTCAACCTTTCTCTTCAGATTGATGGCAAAATTATAACAAGGAGCTTCCTCCTAGCACATCCCTGGAGAGCTCTAGCATAAACTTCAGTAGTTGGCATTTCTGCTTTTCTCTTTGAATGCACACATTTCTGGCACTGCTATTTCTCTTTCTCCACTGTCAAACAATGATGCTTTTCTAAAAAGATTGGTAATCCTGTCTCAGCTATACAGGGTGTCAATATTCTGTTCTTCATATACTGTATCACTGAGCAATGCTTATTCCTAGATCACCCCTTTGACAGAGGGGTAAACTTGCTTTGAAAAGCTGTGGGGGTTTTAAGGCCTCATCTGCAGCCCAGCTCCCTTTCAAAGTTAATGGGTAAACAGGGACAGCATGGCTTCCAGGACACCCCTGTACTGCAGAATGTGTGTCATTGTCTCCTGCTCTATGACTGCAACATTCCTACTTCCTCAGAGGTTGCCAGAGGGAAGTGTGAGCTGTGTGGTTGCATGTGGCAGTCTTTTATCGAGAGCTGTCTCCTCAGTGGCAATGTAAGTTTTTCATTTTTAAAACCAGTTGGAAAAGACTGCAGTGGTGAGAGTGAAGATAGCCTCTTGGGGAGGGAGATGAGGAGACTCTTGCCACGGGATTGAAAGAACTGGTGCCCATCTAGAAACCTTTGCAATTCCTCCAAAAATACCTATTTTGGCTGACCACATGGGATTAGAGTTGCTTGGCGCCTTCAATGGGCGGCAAAAGTTTCTCATTCCCTTGAGCAGCAGCACCCCAGCTCCATCCCAGCCAGCCATACATTCCAGTTGCCAGCAGAGCCTCAAAACTGAGTTTGACATGCTCAGGGGCTTCCTCCAGTTCTGGGGTACACGGAATTGGGATGACTGAGCAGAAACAAACCACAGGAACAGGCAGGAAGGTATGTTTGCCTGTAGCGACCCTTTGTAAATATAAACCAAACAAGGTATAATAAGGAGTAACGAATAAAAGATCTCCAGATATTATCCTCATCCTTCCTCTCCAGCAGCCTGTATTATAGCCTCCCCTTAACACAAGCATTCAAGATAGAAGGGAAAGGGAAGCAAGAGTTAGCCCTAGGGGGAACTAGGTTGTGCCCTTGTATGCTGTCATAAGGGAAACATTAAGTGTGGTCACCTCTCCACTCCGTATGCACACCTCACTCCATTTTCATGGGTATTTGTTCTGCACTCGCTATACATCCCCAATACAGCAGCAGGGAAAATCTAGCCATTAGTTAACAGTGCCTTGCATTCACCTAGGATGTTCTTAGGTTTTGGCTGGGTTTTATAACACCCATTAACCCACACACAAACACTTTCATTTTCCAGGGGCAGAGTAACTTTCCTTTGTTATGTTTAAAGGATAAGTCAGAGCTACCTGATGTGCCGTTGACTTAAAAGCTGGCCCTTGTCAACATACTCTTGATGTCAGTCATTAGTGGCATAATTGGCTCTCTTGGTATAGATGAATGGCACATGTATTTTCTCAGCAGAAATAGCTTAAAAAAATCTAAACTACTTTTTCCTTTGTAGATAATTCCTAAGGAAGACCTGGGCAGACTGCAGCTGAGAATTAAGTTCCAATACCATTTTCAGTGTATAGTTAAAATAATCCTGAAATCTCTCTTCAAACCACTTTGAGCATCGTCATAATATACATGTGATAAAGGGGCAGAGGGAGTGGACAAGTGCAGGTGGAGTCTAAACAAGAAAAATAAATCTATGAATGTGTGTTACCATTAAAAGAATTGACACAATTTCTTGTAAATAGTAGGCTAGAGAACAAAGCCACATCCTTACCAATTGTTATGCCTAGAAAACACCAGAATATGGACTCTGGAGAAAGAGCAGTGACCTGGTGCATGTCCAAATACACTTTTAAACAAATGGCCTGCCAAAGTCAAAATATTGTGGGGGAGTGAGAAGATTGGCAAATAGCATGATAATGTTACTATGCCCATTACAATCTTCAAGAGATCCCTTCTGGTTGTGATTAATGCACTCTATTCAAATTAGTGCTCAAACTACAAACCACTATGACCATTTTCTGCTTAGTGTCTATAATGCTACTGATCTGCCTATTTGTGTTTAACTGTCTTATTCTCTCCCTCAGATATTACCCCAATCCTGAGCAGTGCTTCCTGAGTGGCACAACTTTTGAGTTGTAGCCCAGGGGCTCGGGAGAAAGTTGGCTGTGTGCCATCTGTGTGTTGCGGAGATTTGAGAGGTGGTCAGCAATCAGATCAGGCCCCAGCGTAGGCTAGAGTATCTCTAGAGACTATTTCAACTCGTGACTGCTGCCCATGGCTCCCCATGGAGCTGTCCAGCAGATGAGAAAGGCCGGAACAGAGAATGCTCCGGATACACTTCACTCCCCACTTCCACCTTATCCCCATGCTTAGTATGCCCCTACACTAGGGACTATGAGGGTAAGTGGCATATGACCATTCATCCCACAAAGGAAAACATGCTACACTGAGGGAACTCCCAGCTGGGCCCATCCGCTTTAAAGGGGCTGGAACATGGCCCAGAATTGGGTCTACAGCTCTAGAAGTCTTAATTTCCATTTTTCATATTAATTTCAACAGTTTCTTTTTAACGTTGGTTTGCTTTTTCCTGTTAACAAGAAAGATTTTCCCTCTTCTCTCCACAGCTGTCTCTATTAAATTGTCTTCATGTTTCATACATACTGGGCAGTCTTGCAAGAGCCATGAAAAGGTAAGGGGTTTTTTTTATAAGGACCCTGTTTCCTTGTGCCACTAGTAAGAGCAGCTTTGAAAAACTTATAAAATTTTCCAGGCACAAAAATCTACCATCCTACCTTTAATATGAAAATGAAAAAAATATTTCACTTACCCTTTGAAAAAGTTCCTCATCCCAGCCAAGTGGGCAAACAGCATTTTTCATAGATTCCAAGGCCAGAAGAGACCATTAACACAGGACATAAAATGTCCCCAAAATAATTCCTTTTGAACTACTGCTGAGCTACTGTCACGCCCTCGGCATACGCTGAGCCAATGATTTTGTTCTGATGGCGTGAGACTTGTAAAGCAATATTGTTCGTTAGAGTTTGTGTGGGTGAGTAAACACATTGTGGAACTGAACACAACCAGAATTCTTCCTCTCCATCGAACACATGCAGTTACCATTAAATTTCAGTTGAAACGAATCTTATTACTCTTAGTGCAATCAGGTTTTTTTATAATTCCCCTCCACCCTGTTATTTTTTACTTCAAGCACAGACTAGTTACTGAATAGTTGCCACCCCTCAAGACCTCTACTGAGTTTAAATCGGCCACTTTACAGAGGTACCCATATCAACTGGGGGTGGAGGGCAGTGAGGAAGAGGACAGGGAGAAGGGGCAAATATTCAAACCCAAGATAGCAGCATGAGCACAGGTAACTGTATGGAAATCTGACATTGGACTTATGGAGAAAAGCAAAATCCCACATCACTTTTTCCAGCTAGATGCTTAGATGAAAGAATCAAATGAATACAGCCCTATAAACAGCCAGTAGCTGAAAGAATATGCAGGTTTTCCCAGCCACCTGCAAAAACATCCACCATGAGCAACTAGGCTCAGATTTGTTCACTTAGTTTCCCTGAAAGGAAAGGTACTTGTATGGGGCAAAACTGGTCTGACTGGTAAAAAGATAAAATATGGGGGTAATCTTATGGTGATACAAGTAGGACATGAAACCAGAGGAGCTGGAGGATCACAAAGAGGAAGTATTGTCTGGTTAGATCACTTGAGCTCATAAATCTTCCCAAGAATGACACCTCCAATGAATCTTGCAAGTATGATATGAGTTTCATGTAAAAACAAAGCATGACGTTTAACTGGCATTAATTCCAAGACCCATAGGAAGCATACAGTAGAAAATGCTAGAGTTAGGTTCCTGGCCACTAGCTTGCACCTCAACCCACATTTCCTACAATACTATAATGAACTCCTAGACTAGACAGGAATAATCACTTATAGAGGAAGGACTGTTCTTGCAGTTAATTGGATAGAGACTCAGGAGATCTGTGGTCTGTTCTCAGCTCCTTTGCAAACTTCCTAGGTGACCTTGGACACGCCAATCTCTCTCTATCTCAATTCTGCAGCTGTAAAATGAGGGTAGCATCTCCCTACCTCACAGGGGTGTCGTGAGAATGTTTGCGAGGTGAGGTGCTCAAATACTGCAGTGATGAGCACCATAGAAAAACCTAAAATACATGCAATTTATGATCATTTACTGTACATTGCACACTGAGTTCTGCCAACATTAATCCCAAAGAATTACATACTTTAGGCCTGAACATAACATACTGTATGCAGTAACTCACATCAGAGCAACCCATATGCTACTGTTAATGTGCCAACTGACATGGTAAGCCACAAACATAAGAAAGGATTGGATTTCAACAGATTTTTTTTTGTATTCCAGTTATTTCTCAGGTCCAATGGGTTTATTTACCGCCATCTTCTCCCCTTCCCTCTCTAGGCATTTTTGCTCTTCCTAATGCATCTTCTACTCCCCATAGCAGATTCCATCCTGGATACATCCTGCCCTGAAGCTAAATCTCCAGACAACTACCGTGACCAGATAGGCCAGGAGAAACAGAAATAGAAGTCCATCTCCCCCTGCTGTAATCCAGGTCACTTGATGTCCTACTTTAGGGTTCTCACTGAACTCTGGGTTCACTCCTGCTGAGCAAAGAAAAACACTGAGAACAAGTGAGTGAATTAATAGACACCATTCCAAGTGTCAAATCTGATTCCTCAGGATGGCTGAATCCAGGATATGCTGACAGAAGGTTGGTTGTATAGCATGTGATCTGGAGACCAACATTTTTATATCACTTTCAGGACATAGTAGATAGTACGGGATAGAACTACTATCTGTCATTGTGTGATGCTAACAACTGGGTTTATTCAGGGAACTGAGGAAAACCTCCCAACATTGCTACAATAGGATTTAGGCTTGAAGGTCACTTTTGAAAATGGGACTGTGGCAGGGTGGTTACCCGCTCCTGCCCTGTGGGGCTTAAAAGCCAGCCCTGGGAGAGAGCCAGGGCTGAGGGCAAGAAAAGTTAGGCTGATTGGGGAAGTGGCTGCAGCTGGGCCATGCCCCAGTAGGCCACAGCTGGGCCTATAAAGGGGCTGCTAGGCTGAAGCTTAGCCAGAGTCCCTCTCTGTTCAGAGAGAGAAGGGCCTGGTTGCAGGGACCTGAGGGAGTACCTAGATTGGAACAGGGCTGAGGGGGAAAGGCTAGGGGAGCTCCGGCCTGGAAACCCGCAGGCTGTGAGGCCTAGGTTAGGGCCTATTAGGTACTGGGAGTTGCAAGGGGGAAGCCCACGGGTAGACCGAGGCAGCAGATCCAAACCCCTTTGCCTGTGATGAATGGCTGATACGCTGCAGTCTGCCCAGGGAGCAGGGCTAAGCGATGACTGGCAGTAGCCAAGACTGAAGCAAGGTGGGGGTAGTGGGTGAGATTTTCCTGGGAAGAGAAGACCCTCAGGGATTGTTAGGATTTACTGCCATGTGGCAGCACCCCAGTGGGAGGAGGCACTGGGGCCGGTGGTAAGGCGGATCACCAGATGGCAGAGGGCGCTCCAGAGACTGACGAGCTAATTCCAAAGGACAACCAGCGGGATGTGCCACCGGGTGAGCCCGGCTCTATTATAGGGACTTACATACTTTTGAAAACTTTATCTATGGTCCATAAGAACAATACCAGTTTAGCTGTTCATGAACTGGCGAGTTATCAAGTGCTCATTCCTGCTCAGATATAGAAGACAGCAGTGGGTTCTTAATGACATAAGGGAGCCATGAATTAACAATGCTTTACTGAACCTTAAGAATACTATTTCAGTTTAAATCCTTCAGAAAATGTGTGTTTTATCACTAATAAGGTCATTCTTTCTATTATCATTATTCAGATGTTTTCCTTGGATTATCTTTGCATAAAATTAATGCTAGAAGGTGAGTTATTAATTTCAGAATTAAAATTGAAAAGTGCAGTGGATGGAGGAATGCTGTCATTAAGTTAAAGATGGGCTGGGAAGACAGGGTAAGAATCTGGATTAGATTTAGCCTGAGGTTCCAGAGCTGTGGTTCAATGGTAATGAAGTTTTGCCATCTGTTCTGGAGAGATTTTGCATGCATCTAACCTGAGGTTCCAGTTCTGGCCCATTTCAGGTTAGTCTTTCTGCTCAAGAACTTTCAGTGGTTGAATATACTGCGTCAGATGGTGGCTATTCAAACTTTTCATCAGGTACCAGTAATTTTCTTATCATACAGTGGTTGCACCACGGCAGGGTGCCCAATGAATGCTAATACTGAGTCACAAAGATGCACCATCATACTGCAGCCATCATAATGCAATTTCAAGCTATCACACTGCATTTATTTTCTGACTATTCTATAATAAAGTGACTCTCCACAACTCTGACAGCTCGTGCCACTGAACACAATTACAGATTGACCTAATTCCTTTTGATGTAGGAAAGAGTTACAATGTCCTTCTCAGCTGATGAGACAGTGTCAAACACAGTGAGATCAAAAGGAGAGTTTATATTTATTTTGTAAAAACAAGTAGCTTAATAACTGCAGGTGAGAAAGATGTCACCACATACAGTAAATCTTTAAAGTGCAGTGGTCTACTGATAGTAAGTGTATGAATTTTGAACACAAAGATCAACATAGAATCATGAGGTTGGTTACTACAAGAACAGGGCCAACGGCTACCTTAACAAAAATCTTCAAGGCAGTGCACAGTTGGAAAACAAAGAATGAGAACAACTACTAATCTTTCGTTGGAGTAAGTGCACCACCTGTCCAATTGCTCTGGTGTGCCAGTTTGGAGAGGGAAGGGAACAACTCCTGCTCCATTCATCAGAGATGACTTCCTTGGGCTGAAGACGCTCCCTCATATAGTTATCAGGAAATGCAAGATCTCTTCAACTGACCCCATTCTCCTATCACAGCTATGTGGGGCCCAATGAAAATATGAGATCTTTCATTCCCTGGTAAGTACTTGAAGGAGTATCTTCAACCCAGAAGGTCTCACTCTTCTCCCCAGTTTCATTTTGTAATGGAGTTCTGTTGCAAAGAAACCTTATGACCACCAAGCTCCTTTAACATGTCTTCCCAAATTTGTCATTTAAGGAGGGAACCTCTTCCCTGTATCTGAATGTGGGTGAACACATTGAGCATGACCACTATGCATTCCCCCCGACCTCTTGGCATCATTGCCAGGATCCCAAAGAAGGGGGTGGGCTTAGGTACTATTATACCATAGGGAGTGTCCTTGGACTAGATAGAAGCCAGAGTAAATGTGTAGCTTGGGAGACGCAGGAAACTTTATGAGCAAGCACCTTTAAAAGTGAATTTGGGCTGGTTAATCGGTTACTGCATAAACACAGGTGGGTTCTCATTATGAACTTCTTAGGCCAAATTCTGTCCTCTCCTATGCTCTTGCAACACCCACTGAAGTTAATAGGATTGCAAGACTGTAACTGTAAGGCAGAATTTGGCCCCCTGACTTTTGTGGATTTAAACCTTAATGCTGTATTAACACTGTTTGGGGCATTACAGAAAGAATGCAGATCAAGGCACTGTGCTAAAATGTTTCTTCAAATGCCTGAAAACACACTACTTTCCAAATGATCCTCTAGAGCTATATAATATCTGGAAACTAAAGTAGAATGAAGAAGTCAGTGGTTGGGTCTCCATGGTTTGAAGCAATATTTTTGAGACGTTCACTCTTTCTATTTTAGTTGTAAAGCAATCTTTATAAAGCTGTTATAATTCATCTACACCCAATTTGTTCTTGTAACCAAATGGAACATTTAGCTGCTTTACAGGATTACTCCTTGCTAATGAAATGCCAATTAGTTTTTGCAACTTATCATCATTATTATTTGTTTCACTTTACAACTTTACCTAAAAGTGCCCTGTGAAATTTAAACAACTGCATTATCAATTCAATGCTGTGTTTTAAATAAATGGTTCTGCTAAATGTAACAAGCTGGCATTTGTACTGTATGCACCTATATTATCATCATTGTAAAGCAGATGCAGAATGTAAGACTACTGGAACAATCAGCACTGTAATTTGCACAGTAACATTGTTTTAGACCTAATTAGTGCTTATGCAGATCCCTTACAAAAATGTGAAAACTGCACCAGGATGTAATTGTTAATGAATTTAGTGCAAAGCACATCTGCATAAATTCCATTTCAGCAAGGGGGGGGGGAGGGTGAGTTCAACTGCTATTTGCTGAAGAGCCAAAACATTGTGGATTCTGCCCACTATGTTTTAGCCTTGCTCTGCTGGCTTTGATATTTCAGATGAATACTACAAAGTTAAAGCCTCCAGCTGCAGCCCAACCCATCTGTAGATGTTTGTTATAGTTGGCAGTATTGGAAAATGATTTGCTTTCCTGCGGGGGGGAAAAAAATCAGGTTCGCTCAGTAAAAAACCTAAAATTGACAGACTTCTCAGCCAAAAAAAGTTTGAAAAATATTCTACAGGGGTCAGGTGACAACTTTTGGAACATCAGCTGAACTGGTGCTGAACACAGTTTAGCTGCAAGCTTCAAAGAGGACCAGCTGTGCTCCTGTCTGTTTTAGAAAACAGTGGTTGAAACCTACTCCCTACTCAGTATTTTCTGTAGCATAGACAAAACTTTAGAACTCAGCTTCAGTCAAAACATGATCCAAATACTTCAGTAAGAAATCCTTATTGGAATTCTGTAGCTTCAGTCCATCAGTAGTTAGAATCAATATGAGCTATATTTGTGTATGGAGGTCATAAATAAAGCCGTAATCCCCAAAACAGATGCCTTTGTGTGGACCCTTACACCTGCAATGGCTTCAGTTAACTTCATTGTGACTCCATGAAGGCATCAGCGTCTGCAATAGTACTAGTATTTGCAGACCAGGAGCCATGGCTTAAGTCTCAGGACAGGATGGACTTCCATAGTGTTTTAGTTTTAGCAAGTCTGTATAACATTATGATAGTTTTGTCTGGGTTTGTGGAGTTTGCATACAACATTGTATATAGAAGTAGACCAAAGCATTATACTGCAGAAGTGGTTACAGGAGAACATGTTGACTTGTATAGGTATAGTAACCATACACTTGACACCAAATATCCATCTTGGTCTTACTTTTGGAGTTCTTAATTCTTGTAAACTCAGAAATCCAGTCTTGACATTCCCCTCCTGGCCCTGATGTCATCTGTGGTCAGGCACGGTCAGTTTGCACTTGATTGTTGCTATTTATCTCATAAAGCTGAAGATATGAGAAATTCTCCAGCATCAATTGAGTTTTCTATCCAGTTCATTACAGGCATAGAGACCTATTGTCTAAAGCCCAAAAAATACGGGGCTTATTTCTCACATAATCATATACAACGATAAATATTCTGTTGCTCCGTCACTTGATTGTAGTGTCATGGCCAGCATCTTGGTTAACAAACCAGGGATTGAATTGGGGATCTTCAGATGTAAAAGCATGAGTCTCTACAATGTAATCTCAAGAGTCAAACTCTCTGGTGGAGAGCTTTAATAAACTCACACCATCTGTGCATCAAGCAAAGAGGAAGATTACTTAACACACATCAACCAGCGGGTTTCATATTTCCTCTGGACAGAGGAAGCCTCCCCTGAGCGTGTGAGTCAGCAGCAGTTTGAATCCTAGACAAGCCTCCACTTGTGTGACAGCCACCAAGTAGGCTGACCCCAGGCATTGGACCAAGGATCTCCACAGGTGAAAACATGAACCTCCATTGTAGAGCCAGACAATCTAATAGAGAATGTAACAGACTTGAGAACTTCTGAATTGGGAACCAAAGGAGATATGTAACACGTGGTAGCCAGTAGATTACAATAGCATTGCCCTTTTACTGCTTTATTAGACTCACACTTCATTCACCACACACGAATCTCCTCATTTATTAAGAAAGTCCCTGAAGCATTGTGTACAACTCATCCATGTGAGTTCCAGTTTGAATCCACAAAAAATGAACAAAACAACCAACTTAACCATGATCTTTTAAACTCTCTCTCAGTTTGGTGGCACTTAAAGTTTTAGGAATGTGCTCATTTTACTAACGGGTTACGTAGTCTTTCAGAATCACAAGGTAGGTTTGGGTGGGTTTGTCTGATATAGAAAGACTGTGGAGAACTTAAAGGGAAAGGAAGTTGGGAGAAAAAGTCTGGACCTTTGGTGATGGGGGAACAAACAGAAAATAATTGGAGGAGGAGAAATGAGGTGGTCAGAATAGAGAAGAATGAAAGGGCGGGAAGACAGAGAGAAAGTGGGGGATGACAAAAGTGAATAGGAGAACAAAGAACAAAATGCACACTTGATCTGTTGGAGAAGACTCCCTTCCCAAGAACGTCCGCTCTGGTAGTATATTCAGTGAACATGTTTTGACATTCATAGCAGGAAGACCAAGTTCAACACTGAGATGAATGGGCACAACTTCACTGAAGGCAACTGAATTGTGCCCACTTGTGCCACTGGTGAATTTGGCACAGCATGCTATAGAGGTTACAAGCATATTTCCTTTAGGCAGGTGGCAAGTGCAAGCTTGGAGCTGTGCAGTAGAAGCTGTGATAGTTGTCTTTCCTCTTCTTTCCAGAGCTTTAATATAATGGTGGTTAGCACTTTTCATCCACAGATATCAAAAGTGGGTATCCATCTCATTTTACAGATTGGGAAACTGAAGCACAGAGAGAATAAATAAGTTATCCAAGGAAAGACAGAAGCAGAGCCAGCAATAGTACCAAGGTCTCCTGGCCCCCAAGCCTGTTCCCAACTCACTGTGGGCCACATAATGACAATAGCTCTGAAAAATTTCTCATGCTTTTAGAGCAATAAATAAAATTTCCATCTTTCTTTCCTAAATTCTGAGGTCTCCTTTAGTGCTCAGCTCCTCAATCTTGCCTTTGTCTCTCATTGAACATAGTCATATATCACACACACACACATAATCTTCTTCACAAGACTAGTTAACTTTGTTCTTGACTCCCTTGAAGAAGCTCCTTATGCAACTTGAGAAGGTAGGTGAAAGGTAAATTCATGGCATTGGCTTGAAAGGATTCCAGATAGATGTTCTAAAGAATTACACAAGAAATTTTGTAGAGGGATTTTTAGTCAACAATATGGCTGAAACTTTGCATACAGTGCCCCAAACAAGCTGTTTTATCTTCCTTCCTATTTTAAGAGTACTGCTAAAATAAATTTTGCAATATAGAAACTTGTGTTTCTCTGCTCACAAGCCAGCACAAATGATAAAGAAAGAAGCTTCACTCATCACTTTCACATTCTTTTCAAAACAGTTTGAATTCTAAAACATTTTACTAACAAAGTAATTTGCTACCTCCCCTGCTACCTCCCTCCTCCCCTCCCCCACAGCAAAAACTTGCTCTGTCTCATATCTCACACTTGATTTTTTGGGCATATATTTGCATACATTAGCAAACAGCAAGAGGATTAAAGTTTAAGAGGAAATTGTGGCTAGTGTGAAAGGGGAACAAAAGGACATCTGTGAAGTAGTCCACAACTGGCAAAGAAAGCTATTCCACCTCCAGTGCCAGCTGCAGGGGAAGTGGTGCCCACCACGCTTGACAAGGACTTCTTTGTTTTGCTGAAAAAATGTGGAGTGCCGTTCTTTAAAGTGATACGATTTGAGATATGGAACTTTGCTTTTTTCTGTTCTAATCCAATTTTATACCATCAGTTCCCCCTTTGATCAGAGGCTACATAGAAAGAAAACCTTAAAAATGTGAACTGAGTACAAATTGATACAGCATTGTCTTCCTGCACCTTCAGAGAAACTTTTGGGGGTTGAGTACATTTTTAAGAGCTTTTACTTTGTATGTACCTAGCTCCTTTCAAATGAGGATTTCAAACAGTCCACAATTAATAAGCTTCACAACTCACACTAGCTCATCTGTAGGGCTCCACCATGTGGATGCCGGGATCCACTCACACGTCAAAACTTGTAGGATCATGGCAGATATATTATTATCCCTATTCTGCAGGTGGGGAAACTGAAGTCCAGTGCAATCAAGTGTTTGATCTTACTCCCATTAAAATCATTGATGGAAACAGGTTCAGGTGCCATGTGACTTACCCTAGGTCACACAGCAAGTCAGCATCAGAACTGCAAATGGAATCCAGATCTACTGACAGTCAGAAATATGCACTAACACTAAACACACTGCCACTGAATGCCCCATTATTCTCCCTGAATAGCTGAGAAATGCAAGCAGGAGGAGTGCCTCTTCTTTCACCACCACCTAGCCCCAGAGCAAGAGAGTGAGAGAGGGGTGAGATGGTTAGATGTCTGCAGGGAGAAAAAGGAGACAGAGATTGAGAAAAGGAGAACAAAGGAATTGAAGGGAGAGATAGGAGGCTGAAAGCTGGGGATGTGACTGGAGATTGAGAAGAACAGGTGGTGGGTCCAAACAGGGATACTGGGAGGAGCAAGAAATAAAATGGGATTTGAAACAAGGTGGGCGTGATAAAATAAAGAGGAGTTGGGCCTGCTTGAAGAGGGAAGAGAATAGCGTCAGGGGCTGGGGAGAACACAGTGAAGGGGATGCAAAGGAATAAATAGCGCTTTTTCCCATCCTGTCCCTTCCAATGACAGGACCCAGATTTTAAGTTCTGAAATGGTTGACAGTGGGTTATATACACAGACACCTTTTCTGCTACCTGCCCTAACCCTCCCAGGCACTCTCAACATGCCCTGCAGAACAAGTGTTGTTTATAAAAACAGTACTTTAAAAGTTTGATCACCTGACATTTGCAGAGCTCATAAAGAATGTCAGATGCATTTTCCTCTTCCTTTTAGGGTCCCTGAAGAAAGCCGTGTCTGAAGATAGGCAGGTCAAATTTTTCTTTCCCTATGCGTTTCCTTTTCCCACATCCCGCACACTGTAGTACTGTGCCATGATTCTTTAAGGAAGGAGATCTAAAGCTTAGTTCCAGCCTTCAATAATATATGAATAATTTCAATGAGTAGGATTTATTGTACTCTCCCTCCCTTGGCTAACTAGCTGCTCTAAAGTTCTCTTTACCTTTCTTGGCACATAGACTAACTTCCCTCTTTTAGACTTTGTTACAGCTTGTAAGACCAAAAGCAGTCCTGTGGGCTTTCCCCATCTAAGATCAGTGAATACATAATGGAGAAAAATACTTGAATATTTTTAAGCTGCCTTTTCCATGTGGGGTTTGTTTGTGGCTCAAGCCCTTTTCAAACAGACCAGAGAGCAGTATTTTTATTAAACCTGGTAGAACCTCTCTCCAGTCACTAAAAATCAAAAACAGTCAATCATCAGTATCAAAAGACTCTCATAAAAAACTTCCTAGGCTTTCATATGAAAACATACAACTAGAAGTCAAGAAAAACTCCATGACTCAAGGCCCTTACTTGTTAGTTTGGGTTATTTTTAAAGTATTCTCCCACTAACTAACTAACTAACTAATTCCCATGTATTGGAGAGACGGAGGGACATGTAAGTTCGGAACATGCTTACTGTAGCTAGAGGGTTCTCTTTTTTTCTTTTTGGTGAACAATACATTGGGAAGGGAAAGGATTCCCTTTTAAAAAATGAGAAATATGGGTAAAATTAGTGGCTTATAAAAATGCAAAATGTTCACCGGCAGCCTGAGTGCATTCAGTTTAAATGTGTAAGGGCACAGAGAGTTTATGCAATCGGGACAATTGGTAGAGTTTTAGAAGTGGTAGAACTTTATTTATGCAGCTAATTTAGTAGAAACGGGATTTAATTTTTGAAGTTATAACCTGGATTTCTTTTGTTAATTTATCTAGTTTATGCCGGTATATTTCCAAGTAGCATGTGGTCCAAATCCTGAACTGTGAGGACAAAATAAGGTTTGATCTTGCAGTGAGCTCCATAAAAGTTGTACTTGGGGAGGTAGGGAGAGAGAGTTTTTTATCCATCAATCAGTATTCTAACAAACCATAAAAAGGTGCTCCTACTATGAAAATTGACTGTAAAAATGAAATTGTGGAATTCTGTGGAATTGTGGGATTCCATATTTGTTTCTCCAGCTAAAATGTACTCGGTTCACACACAAAAAGATTTTTTTTCTATCTGCCAATCTTCCAAACTGAGCCTGGGATCTGAAAGAGAAGCTGGATTCTTTCTGGCTGCCACAGAATCACAAATAATAAAGATCACATGGACCAAGTTCTTCACTCACTTATCCCTGTGCTACCCCATTGTATTCAGTAGAGGGGCACAGGTATAAATACAGAAAGAATTAGGCCCTGGAAATGGAATTTAACAGTTAATACTTCTGTGAATGATGCATGAAAAGGAATAAAATCCAGCTTCCTCTTCCATAATTGTTCTAGGTCTGCAGCATTGATCCACATAAGAAGTGGTAAAAACTTATTTTTGTCACTAAAATAGGTACCATGGCTGAATATATGCAAGGAGCACATCTCATGAGTGAGATGGTGCCATTTTACTGGAGGCACTTCAGAGCAGATGTGCATTTTCATGAAGTTTACAAACGAAGATACGTATTTACTACACAGTTACAGAGGAGACGGCTCTGTAAAAATGTACTAGCCTTTGCTGGACAGTACTGTAAGTATAGAGTCAGACAGAGCAAAACCATGTCAATATTCAGTGGGAAGGAGATGATTAGCCACAGACTGAATGATAATCAGCAGAGCTGATAAGGAAAGACTTGAACCTGAGGATAATGGGCCATTTTAGTGGCTGCTTAATAAATAGTTGCATCTACTTTCAATTTTTCATTTTTAACTACCGTGTATAGTCATTAGTTATTATTGCCGTATTCTAGGTCCTACTGGAGGCTGATTCTGCATTTATACTTTAATAAATGCTGGCTGAAAAAGAAAACAGTACAAAAGAACCTATAACTTTCAACGTTTTAAAAATATTACAAGTTTTCCTTTATTTCTGCAAGTGCATGCTCTGTGGCAAACATGATTCCTGGAGGCTGCTCACCGTTCCAAGACTGTACTATACAGTGACCTGTCTTGAAGTGTACACAATCTAGTGCTGATTCCATCCAATGCTTCCTGCTATGGCAGCCTGTCACTGACAGTGGAAGGAAAAGAGAGAATCCCATCCAGATGTTCATCAGAATGTTCTCATAAATGCAAGACGTCAATGTCATGAACCAAAATAGAAAGAAAGCAAGAAAAAGTTTACAGTGGAATAGTTAGACATAAAGAAAAGAGATAATCATTAAATGCCTTTATATACCCAACTAGTTCTTAATATTTAAGGAGACATTTGAGCTGCTAAATGAAGTGTAGCCACTGGTAGCTGGAAAGGCTGCCAGAATTAAATCAGTAAGAAACTGTTTATTCAGCCTGTTCAGACAAAAAATGAATTGTTTGATGAATGAGAATTTTTTAATGAATTAGCATGTCATGCCAGTAGTTTTTCAGTATAAAGACTGAACATTTATACTTTTCTTTTGTTTTGACATGGCTGCCCTACAATAATTGAAGTATCTGGGTTACTGCAACAACACATTTGATTATGTGTTTGGAGGGACATAGTTGCAACTGTGGGTGGACAAACAGTATATGAAAAAACCTGTTTATTTACTATGTATTTCTGTAGTAGCTTTGATAATATTGTCTTTATTTTCAGCAACAAAAGCCCAATGTTTCAGTTAATGATAGATACTATGGTAATGAAAATCATGTAAGTTCCTCAAAAAATAGGTTTCAGAGTGGTAGCCGTGTTAGTCTGTGTCAGCAAAAAGAACAAGGAGGACTTGTGGCACCTTAGAGACTAACAAATGTATTTGAGCATAAGCTTTCGTGGGCTAAAGCCCACTTCATCAGATGCATGCAGTGGAAAATACAGTCAGAAGATATATACATATATTTATGCACATAAACAGAGAACATGAAAAAAGGGGATTGCCATACCAACTCTAATGAGAGTAATCAATTAAGGTGGGCTATTATCAGCAGGAGAAAAAATCTTTTGTAGTGATAATCAGGATGGCCCATTTCAAACAGTTGACAAGAAGGTGTGGGGAAATAGTAGAGGGAAAATTAGCATGGGGAAATAGTTTTTAGTTTGTGTAATGACTCATCCACTCCCAGTCTTTATTCAAGCCTAATTTAATGGTGTCCAGTTTGCAAATTGATTCCAGTTCTGTAGTTTCTCGTTGGAACCCAGGAACCTATCCTTGCAACAAAGCCCTTTGCCAACTCTGTCCACATATCTATTCAAGGAACACCATCATAGGACCTAATCACATCAGCCACACTATCAGAGGCTCGTTCACCTGCACATCTACCAAATGTGATATATGCCATCATGTGCCAGCCCTCTCTCCTCATCTGCCATGTACATTGGCCAAACCGGACAGTCTCTATGCAAAAGAATAAATGGACACAAATCAGACATCAAGAATTATAACATTCAAAAACCAGTCGGAGAATACTTCAACCTCCCTGGACACTCAATTACAGACCTAAAAATCACAATTATTCAACAAAAAAACTTCAAAAACAGACTCTAATGAGCGTCCACTTTGCAGTGGAAAGTTTAAGGCTCAAAAGCCATCATTAGCCACCTCCCCTGAGCACAGAGAAGGACAAAGGCAGGGAAACCAGAGGGAGTTTTAAGGACAGGGGTAAAGAACAAAGCAAAAGAAGAAAGCAGAGGGAGCAGAGGAGAAATAAGGACAAAACTTTGGATCCCTTTCTCCTCAATTATTTAATCCCTCCTCTCCAGGTGAGGACGTACAGTACAAACCCATGAAGCCAAACTCCAGCTAACCAAAACTTCCAGTTAACTGAAGCTAGGCTATGTCCTCCAGGCTTGGATGATATCTTCACTGTACTTCAAGTCCCCCACACTCGGAGTGCAGGAAAAAAAAGGCGACTGGTCTAGACCTTACGCTTTTTAAAATTTTCATTTCTGTGCTCCAGCTAATAACTGAACAGCCCAGGAGTAAGAGAATCTGCCATTTAAAACATACCTAGAACCCTTCCACTAGCTGACCCGGCTGCCTGTGACCGGAATGCAATAGATGTTCCTGTGTGGCATATGTAGCACTGACCAGTAGCCTGCCCATCCTGGGGGAGCTGAATGCAGGTGAAGCTAAATGCTCCTGTTCAGCAGGTCCAGCTAAGGCTGCCAATTTTGGTTGGACATATTCCTGGAGTTTTCATCACACAACATAATCTTTAAGTAAAGATTCATCTTTAATTCCTGGAGACTCCAGGACAATCCTGAAGGGGTGGCAGCCCTAGGTCCAGCCCTCTCTCCTCATGTGCCATTGTTATATCAGCTGCTGCTGAGCCCCTGGCTGGGTGGCGGAGTGGAGAACAGAGCCCTGGTCTACACTAGGACTTTAGGTCGAATTTAGCAGCATTAAATCGATTTAAACCTGCACCCGTCCACACAATGAAGCCCTTTATTTCAACTTAAAGGGCTCTTAAAATCGATTTCCTTACTCCACCCCTGACAAGTGGATTAGCGCTTAAATCGACGTTGCCGGCTCGAATTTGGGGTACTGTGGACACAATTCGATGGTATTGGCCTCCGGGAGCTATCCCAGAGTGCTCCATTCTGACCGCTCTGGACAGCACTCTCAACTCAGATGCACTGGCCAGGTAGACAGGAAAAGAACCGCGAACTTTTGAATCTCATTTCCTGTTTGGCCAGCGTGGCAAGCTGCAGGTGACCATGCAGAGCTCATCAGCACAGGTGACCATGATGGAGTCCCAGAATCGCAAAAGAGCTCCAGCATGGACGAACGGGAGGTACGGGATCTGATCGCTGTATGGGGAGAGGAATCCGTGCTATCAGAACTCCGTTCCAGTTTTTGAAATGCCAAAACCTTTGTGAAAATCTCTCAGGGCATGAAGGACAGAGGCCATAACAGGGACCCGAAGCAGTGCTGCGTGAAACTGAAGGAGCTGAGGCAAGCCTACCAGAAAACCAGAGAGGCGAACAGCCACTCTGGGTCAGAGCCCCAAACATGCCGCTTCTATGATGAGCTGCATGCCATTTTAGGGGGTTCAGCCACCACTACCCCAGCCGTGTTGTTTGACTCCTTCAATGGAGATGGAGGCAATACGGAAGTAGGTTTTGGGGACGAAGAAGATGATGATGAGGAGGAGGTTGTAGATAGCTCACAGCAAGCAAGCGGAGAAACCGGTTTTCCCGACAGCCAGGAACTCTTTCTCACCCTAGACCTGGAGCCAGTACCCCCCGAACCCACCCAAGGCTGCCTCCTGGACCCAGCAGGCGGAGAAGGGACCTCTGGTGAGTGTACCTTTTAAAATGCTATACATGGTTTAAAAGCAAGCATGTGAAAGGATTACTTTGCCCTGGCATTTGCGGTTCTCCTAGATGTAGTCCTAAAGCCTTTGCAAAAGGTTTCTGGGGAGGGCAGCCTTATTTCATCCTTCATGGTAGGACACTTTACCACTCCAGGCCAGTAACATGTACTCGGGAATCACTGTAGAACAAAGCATTGCAGTGTATGTTTGCTGGCATTCAACCAAAATCCGTTCTTTATCTCTCTGTGTTATCCTCAGGAGAGTGAGATATAATTCATGGTCACCTGGTTGAAATAGAGTGCTTTTCTTCAGGGGACACTCAGAGGAGCCCATTCCTGCTGGGCTGTTTGCCTGTGGCTAAACAGAAATGTTCCCCGCTGTTAGCCACAGGGAGGGGGGAAGGTTGAGGGGGTAGTCACGCGGTGGGAGGAGGCAAAATGCGACCTTGTAACGAAAGCACATGTGCTATGGATGTAATGTTAACAGCAAGGTTTACCCTGAAAGAGTGTAGCCACTGTTTTATAAAATGTGTCTTTTTAAATACCGCTGTCCCTTTTTTTTTCTCCACCAGCTGCATGTGTTTCAATGATCACAGGATCTTCTCCTTCCCAGAGGCTAGTGAAGCTTAGAAAGAAAAAAAAAACGCACTCGCGATGAAATGTTCTCCGAGCTCATGCTGTCCTCCCACACTGACAGAGCACAGACGAATGCGTGGAGGCAAATAATGTCAGAGTGCAGGAAAGCACAAAATGACCGGGAGGAGAGGTGGAGAGCTGAAGAGAGTAAGTGGCGGGCTGAAGAGAGTAAGTGGCGGGCTGAAGACAGGGCTGAAGCTCAAATGTGGCGGCAGCGTGATGAGAGGAGGCAGGATTCAATGCTGAGGCTGCTGCAGGACCAAACCAGTATGCTCCAGTGTATGGTTGAGCTGCAGCAAAGGCAGCTGGAGCACAGACTGCCACTGCTGCCCCTCTGTAACCAACCGCCCTCCTCCCCAAGTTCCATAGCCTCCACACCCAGACGCCCAAGAACGTGGTGGGGGGGCCTCCGGCCAACCAGCCACTCCACCACAGAGGATTGCCCAAAAAAAAGAAGGCTGTCATTTAATAAATTTTAAAGTTGTAAACTTTTAAAGTGCTGTGCTTAAAGTGCTGTGTGGCATTTTCCTTCCCTCCTCCACCACCCCTCCTGGGATACCTTGGTAGTCATCTCCCTATTTGTGTGATGAATGAATAACGAATGCATGACTGTGAAGCAGCAATGACTTTATTGCCTCTGCAAGCAATGATTAAAGGGAGGAGGGGAGGGTGGTTAGCTTACAGGGAAGTAGAGTGAACCAAGGGGCGGGGGGTTTCATCAAGGAGAAACAAACAGAACTTTCACACCGTAGCCTGGCCAGTCATGAAACTGGTTTTCAAAGCTTCTCTGATGCGTACCGCGCCCTCCTGTGCTCTTCTAACCGCCCTGCTGTCTGGCTGCGCGTAACCAGCAGCTAGGCGATTTGCCTCAACCTCCCACCCCGCCATAAACGTCTCCCCCTTACTCTCACAGATATTGTGGAGCACACAGCAAGCAGTAATAACAGTGGGAATATTGGTTTCGCTGAGGTCTAAGCGAGTCAGTAAACTGCGCCAGCGCGCCTTTAAACGTCCAAATGCACATTCTACCACCATTCTGCACTTGCTCAGCCTGTAGTTGAACAGCTCCTGACTACTGTCCAGGCTGCCTGTGTACGGCTTCATGAGCCATGGCATTAAGGGGTAGGCTGGGTCCCCAAGGATACATATAGGCATTTCAACATCCCCAACAGTTATTTTCTGGTCTGGTAATAAAGTCCCTTCCTGCAGCTTTTGAAACAGACCAGAGTTCCTGAAGATGCGAGCGTCATGCACCTTTCCCGGCCATCCCACGTTGATGTTGGTGAAACGTCCCTTGTGATCCACCAGAGCTTGCAGCACTATCGAAAAGTACCCCTTGCGGTTTATGTACTCTGCGGCTTGGTGCTCCGGTGCCAAGATAGGGATATGGGTTCCGTCTATAGCCCCACCACAGTTAGGGAATCCCATTGCAGCAAAGCCATCCACTATGACCTGCACATTTCCCAGGGTCACTACCCTTGATATCAGCAGATCTTTGATTGCGTGGGCTACTTGCATCACAGCAGCCCCCACAGTAGATTTACCCACTCCAAATTGATTCCCAACTGACCGGTAGCTGTCTGGCGTTGCAAGCTTCCACAGGGCTATCGCCACTCGCTTCTCAACTGTGAGGGCTGCTCTCATCTTGGTATTCATGCGCTTCAGGGCAGGGGAAAGCAAGTCACAAAGTTCCATGAAAGTGCCCCTACGCATGCGAAAGTTTCGCAGCCACTGGGAATCGTCCCAGACCTGCAACACTATGCAGTCCCACCAGTCTGTGCTTGTTTCCTGAGCCCAGAATCGGCATTCCACAGCATGAACCTGCCCCATTAGCACCATGATGCATGCATTGTCAGGGCCCATGCTTTCAGAGAAATCTGTGTCCATGTCCTGATCACTCACGGGACCGCGCTGACGTCGCCTCCTCGCCCGGTATCGCGTTGCCATGTTCTGGTGCTGCATATACTGCTGGATAATGCGTGTGGTGGTTAATGTGCTCCTAATTGCCAAAGTGAGCTGAGCGGCCTCCATGCTTGCCTTGGTATGGCGTCCGCACAGAAAAAAGGCGCGGAACGATTGTCTGCCGTTGCTCTGACGGAGGGAGGGGCGACTGACGACACGGCTTACAGGGTTGGCTTCAGGGAGCTAAAATCAACAAAGAGTGTGCCTGTACATCAAGGAGTATTTCAGGCAGGACTGCACGGAGGGTTCCAATAAGAAATGGTGCACCTAAGTTATCGTTCTTACTGGAACAAGGAGGTTAGCCTGGCCTCTGATTGATACATGGCTAGATTTACCTCGCTGCACCTTCTCTGTGAGTGACTGCAGTGTGATCTAGACAGGGGAGGAGGCAAATGAGTACAAAACAAATCTGGTCTATTTCTTGTTCTGACCCACTCCATCTATCTTTTACATCTTTGGCTGGCAGCAGACGGTGCAGAAGGACTGCCTGCCATCCACATCTCATGGCTGCTCGGCAGAAGATGGTACAGTACGACTGCTAGCCATCCTCATCTCTTGCCTGCCTGGCATAAGATGGTACAATACGACTGCTAGCCATCCTCATCTCTTGCCTGCCTGGCAGAAGATGGTAAGGTACGACTGCTAGCAGTCCGTATCGCCTGCCCGCTCACCATAAGACGGTTCAATAGGACTGCAGGACTAAAGAGAATGACCTGGTCAAGTCACTCCAAATTTAGTCCCTGCGCCCATGTCTGCCCAGGCGCTCCCAGCCGACGTGGCCAGGAGCACCTCGGACACGACGAGGACGACTACCAATCGTATTGCACCGTCTGCTGCCAGAAGGCAATGGGTTGCTGCTACTGTGCAGCAAAGCCGTACCGCGTCTGCCAGCACCCAGGAGACATAGGGTGACGGTTACCTGAGCGGGCTCCATGCTTGCCGTGGTATGGCGTCTGCACAGGTAACTCATGAAAAAAGGCGCGAAATGATTGTCTGCCCTTGCTTTCACGGAGGGAGGGAGGGAACGGGGGCCTGACGACACGTACCCAGAACCACCCGCGACAATGTTTTAGCCCCATCAGAGTGCTCCATTGTGACTGCTCTGGACAGCACTCTCAGATGCCCGATTGTTTGCCATTGCTCTGACGCTGGGAGGGGCGCTTACAGGGTTGGCTTCAGGGAGCTAAAATCAACAAAGGGGGTGGCTTTACATCAAGGAGTATTTCAGGCAGGACTTCACGGAGGGTTCCAATAAGAAATGGTGCACCTAAGTTATTGTCCTTATTGGAACAAGAAGGT
This sequence comes from Lepidochelys kempii, assembly GCF_965140285.1. Lineage (NCBI taxonomy): Eukaryota > Metazoa > Chordata > Testudines > Cheloniidae > Lepidochelys > Lepidochelys kempii. Next base: position 141,440,594 of record NC_136382.1, on the reverse strand, counting down.
TAGCCTGGCCTCTGATTGATACATGGCTAGATTTACCTCGCTGCACCTTCTCTGTAAGTGACTGCAGTGTGATCTAGAAGAATGAGTCCCCTAGACAGGGGAGGGGAGGAAGCAAATGAGTACAAAACAAATCTGGTCTATTTCTTGTTTTGATCCACTCCATCTATCTTTTACATCTTTGGCTGGCAGCAGACGGTGCAGAAGGACTGCATGCCATCCACATCTCATGGCTGCTCGGCAGAAGATGGTACAGTACGACTGCTAGCAGTCCGTATCGCCTGCCCGCTCACCATAAGACGGTTCAATAGGACTGACTGCAGGACTAAAGAGAATGACCTGGTCAAGTCACTCCAAATTTAGTCCCTGCGCCCATGTCTGCCCAGGCGCTCCTGATCGACCTCACAGAGGCGACCAGGAGCACCTCAGACATGACGATGACGGCTACCAGTCGTACTGTACCGTCTGCTGCCACAAGGCAAGGGGTTGCTGCTACTGTGTAGCAATGCCGTACCGCCTCTGCCAGCACCCAGGAGACATAGGGTGACGGTTACCTGAGCGGGCTCCATGCTTGCCGTGGTATGGCGTCTGCACAGGTAACTCAGGAAAAAAGGCGCGAAATGATTGTCTGCCCTTGCTTTCACGGAGGGAGGGAGGGAACGGGGGCCTGACGATATGTACCCAGAACCACCCGCGACAATGTTTTAGCCCCATCAGGCATTGGGATCTCAACCCAGAATTCCAATGGGCAGCGGAGACTGCGGGAACTGTGGGATAGCTACCCACAGTGCAACACTCCGGAAGTCGACTCTAGCCTCGGTACTGTGGAAGCGCTCCGCCGAGTTAATGCACTTAATGCACTTAGAGCATTTTCTGTGCGGACACACACACTCGAATATATAAAACCGATTTCTAAAAAACCGACTTCTATAAATTCGACCTAATTTCGTAGTGTAGACATAGCCAGAGTCTCAAGGTATTTCCCTCCACCAGAACCTCTAGGCAGCCAATTGGCTAAAGAGCTGAAGTGGGAGAGAGCAAAACTCCCCAACTTAACCCAGAGTCAGCTGGCCTACTTTAAAGCAGGACTGTTTTGCTTGGGATAGAATGAAAGCACAGGGACAGCTCTAAAAGTGTGAATTTGTGCACTGAATTTAAACCCTAGCTAATGACCTTTAGTGTATAGGTTTAATATTATGTCTGGAGAAGAATTCTTATTCTGTATTCACACGGATGTGGTCAATGTTTTAGCTCTCACATCATTGTGATTACACTGAAGTGAATAGACTTGCACTGGTGAAAAACCTGTGTACAAGGGAGGAGAATTGAGCCTATAGGCCAGGAGTGGCCAAATTTACTCACCCTCCGAGCCACATACAACAATCTTCAGAAGTTTAAGAGCCAGGTGCTCTTGCCAGGGCTTGGGATTTCTGACCTGCAGTAGGGTGGTGGGGCTAGGGACTTCTGCCCTGCAGGGAGGAAGATCTTGAGGCTTCAGCCCCATGGGAGGTGCCTGCCAGGGCTTGGGGCTTCAGCCCCACTCCTGCTGAAGGAGAAGCCCTGAGCGCCCCACCTCCCAGTCTTGTAGGTGGAGAAGAGGGAGAGGGGTGTAGGGGGGCTCCGTGAGCCACACTGTAACTGTAAAAGAGCTGCATGTGGCTCGCGAGCCGTGATTTGGCCACCCCTGCTATAGGGCCCCGTTCTGCCCTAGGTTACAGGGGTGCAGCTGCCACTGAAGTCAGTGGGAGCTGCATTTCCATAACTGAGGGCATGTGGTCTATAGATCACAAAATGGCATAGGTAAAGAAACCCATCTATGGGTAGAGGTTAGGGATAAATTGAGAGGGGACCCGAATTCTGCTCTCATTTCCACCAAGTATATTTATGTCAATAGGATTGCTCCAGATTTACACCAACATAACCAAGAAAAGAGTCTGGCCCTATATTTGGCAGGAGCACAGATTTAGAAACATCACCCACAGCCAGATCTGCAAATAAAGATCTGCAAGATTCAATACAGATTCAAAGGGCAGATATACAGTCCATGTTTTGCTTTCCTGGTAGCCTGGAGAGAACCACCCAGATTTTCAACGTATGTACTTTACTTTCAAAAGGGCAAAATTTGGCTTTTGTAAATAATTTCACATACTTTACTGGGATAAAAATAATCAATGTGACATTTTATCCATCCCCTTTTTTCCTGAGTGCAAGCAGCCAACTCTCCATTACTTACAACCCTACATTTTTCAGTTTGATTTCTAAAGAGACAAACACAACAGTGGGATTTCTAATTGGTTAGAGCTCAAAATGTTTGCACAGAAAGCAATATTTCATCTTCTAGCCAATATGCCATATGCACAAGCCAACTTGAGCCTCTTGTAGTATATATTGTCCACCAACCAGCATGTAGTGTACATTAATGTTTGAGAACTATGTACTCTGATATTCTATAAAAGAGAGTATTTGTTGTAGCAACATATGGTACCATCTGAACTGATGTAGGTGTGAAAATCCAGTAGATACATATATGTTAATGTAAAACTGACTACAAATGGTATGTTGAGTTCTATATTAACTTTTCATCAATAACAACCTGGGAACGGGTTCCCAGTTCAGCACTGAGAAGCACTGGCAGCTAAGCCCTCTTTATGAATTAAACAGCATAATCCAGTGCTCTTCACTGTTTTTGAAGTGGGGGCCACTTTGGCAAAAAACCTCCAATGTGAGAGCCACATGGGGTGGGGCCAAGGGGTTCAGAGTGTCAGGGTAGGGCAGAGGGTGGGGTGCAGGGTTGGGGCTCTGGCTGGGGGTAAAGGATCTAGGGTGGAGCTGGGGATGAAGGGTTTGGGGTGCAAGAGGCTGCTCAGGGCTGGGGCAGAAGGTGGGGTGCATGGTTGGGACTCTGGCTGGGGGTGAGTGCTCTAGGATGGAGCTTGGGGTGCAGGAAGGGGCTCAGGGCTGGAGCAGAGGGGTTTGGGGGTGAGGGCTGCAGGGTGGGACCAGGGGTTCAGCGTGCAGGAGGGGGCTCAGGGTGGGGTGCAGGCTCTGGGGTGGGGCTAGGGATGAGGAGTTTGGGGTGCAGGCATGCTGCCCCAGGGCTGGGACCAGAGGACTCCCCCCAGCCCTCTCCCTGCCGGCAGCAGCTAGCTCTGGGGAAGGGGCCCTCTCTCCCCTTCCGGCAGGCAGCACAGGAGCTCCGGGGGAAGGGGCCCTCTCTCCCCCTGCCAGCAGCAGGGTGCTCCAGGGCTGGAGGAGAGGCCCACAGCAGCCCTGCAAGCCCCAACTTGCTCTCCGCCCCAGTTCCTGCCCACCTCCTACCTCTCTAGGTCCCTGCTGCATGGCCCTTTAGAGCTGCTATGCGGCTATTTACAGCCTGCTGTGTGGCCGCACAGCTTAGAGGGAACTTAAGGTCAATGGGAGCCGCCACTGGCTCACGGGCCTTGCAATGAAGAGCACTGAATTAGACCATACTTTGTAAACATTGGCTTTTTGCATTAATTTGTCCCCTATTCCTATCCCTGCTTCTGGATGCTGATCTCCCACTCAACCTCAGCAACCAGCATGGATACTGATTAGCAAGTGCTTATGATAAAAGTAAATTGGTTTGTCTGATTACACAATTACCAACATGTATGATAAGCCCAACCTGCAATCCTTACTTGTATGGGTCAGGTTTGCAGGATCAGGTTTTCATGTAGGACTGCTGGGGAGGGTAACAAGTTCTTTTTAAATTCAGCTAGGTTTCAGTACCAGAAAGCTTTGACCTTAAAGAAGACTCTTACTCATTTTCATTCCTATGTGAAAGACATTACATGAGGGAGCACTGGCCAGCTGGTGAATAGGATTAGAAAGATCTTCCTCTGTCAGTTGCTGGTGTTGTGTCCCTTTGTGAAACTTTTTTCCACTTAAGAGACAGCTGTTTTCTTCTTCTTACCCAAATGCTTGCTAGAATTCTTTGTGTAACCTTTGGTTTCATAAAGCTCCAACTTTGGGTTCGATCCTGTGAAACTCTGTGCGCTTTCAACTCCCACTGATTGGAGTGGAGGATCAGACTCTGTTTTTCGCACCCATTCCTGGTAGGAAACCCATAAAAGTTAGTGGAAAACATTAACTGTTTCATGCCTTGCTTTTTATATGATGAAACTTTTCTTTCTGGAAAAGTATTTTTTCCTTTTCTTTGTGCTCAATAGAATAAAGAAATCGATTTGCAGGCACCACGGTACACAACACACATGTTTTCTTTCAGGTGTGGGGGGAACAGCTCCAGAATCCTTGCTACTGATTTCACTAGATTCCATCAGTATTACACTAATTTTTCCCCCTGCATTTTCCATCAGACCTAATATTTTATGCAGGTTACAGTTACAAAACAATTTCAGTTGAAAGACAATGGGTTAATTTTGAATATTTTTCTAATGGCGAAAGAATACTGAATTCATGTGCCAAGGACACACCAATGTCAGCAACATGCAATTATTATTACTACTAATAATTGTGTAACATGTATTACAGAAGTGCCCAGAGGCCCCAGTCAGCATCAGGGCTCCATTTTAAGCTGGATGTTGCATAAATCCATGTGAACATGGGCTCCCTGCCCTTAAAGAGCTTACCAGCTAAGAAATAATACTTCAGTGTACAGGACCAGAGAGAGACTTGCCTAAAGTCTTTCAGAAAACCAGTGGCAGAGTAGGAATAAAACCCAAGAGACCTGATTCCCAGTATTCTACTTTAATCACTAGACCATACTCCCTCTGATGCAAAATTCTAGCCATTCAAACTAAAACAGTAAAAAACAACACCTAACGTTTTAATTTAAGGCACACCTCAATTGTTAGTTCTGAGTGTAGGCATTCTAATTAAAACACATCTTTACACTGATGTTGAAACACAATTCCATCTTCTATTTATTATTGTTATTATTTTTACCACAGTATCATCTAGAGACACGCCCCCAACAAGATTGTGACTCCATTATGCTAGCCATCATACAAACATATAGTAAGACACAGTTCCTGTCCCCAAGAGTTTATTTACATCATTTACTTGGTATCCAAACTTTCCCTGCTTTTATGAGAATGTTGAAATTAACAAACAAAAGACTATAGAAACCTGGTGGAAGGTGGTGATGCCTAATGCGCAAAAGGAGCAGACCTACAAGTGTAGATTGGTGACTATGGAGCTAAATTAAACATAATTCACCAATATTAATGCCCAAAATCCCCATAAATTGTGCTCCATCCAAGATCCTGATGTACTGGGGATCAGAAAGAAAAGTAAAGAATAAGACGATGAGACAAAACACTACCCCTTTCAATGTTGGATACTTATGTGGTGCCATCTTTTACCTCTCAAGGGAGAAGGTCCCTCTGTTGAGTGTGATGAGGAAAGACCTTGTAAGTTTTTTTCCAAAGCTGGTAAATTTGAAAGTAAATCCAATGCAACCTTTCATATCTGAAAGAAAGAGCAAACACAGGAACTTGGCTGCTCACCTAGCCAGTTTAGATTCTTGGGTCAGTCACGCAGGAAAAAGGGCAGAGAACAATGACCATAAAAAGATGTGGAAAGTAACACATTCTTAAAATGACTTTAAAAACCCAAAATTGAAACCAAAATTTTTGTAACCTACAAAAGGTTATTTGGGCTGTTAGGAAACAAAAGTAATGCTTCAAATAGTCAGGGCATGAGGAGTGAGACCCCCTTTGTGTATGTAGACAGGCTAGTTTCTGAAGTTTTAGATTTGGACCTGAAAGAAGATCCAGTCTAGAATGAAAAAAATCTTACAGCATTCCATTACATGAAACAGGGTAAATCCCAAAGGAGGAGCTGCATGTTCTCAGTCATCCTACATCATGCCAGGAGTCCCCTAAGTAGCACGAAAAAAGCAAACAACACAGTGAGATGACTCTTACCTGGTTCTATATATCATCCCTTTTCTTTACTCTCCAAGGCAAATGAACAGGTATTAGGCCCTGATCCAGGATAGCATTTAGGGACAGATTCTCATACTACATTTAACAAGTACCTTACTCCATGAATAGTGCCATTGAAGCCAATGGGATTATTTATGGAAGAAAATGCTACTTGCTAGAACTGCATCAGAATTTGGTCCATTAGCATTTTTGTAACTTTAAACACTGATTTCAATGGAACTACTCTGGTGCTTAAAACTACACACATACATGAATGCTTGCTGGAGGTCCATGCTGGTTACCTAAGACATGCATATAGGAACAATCCCCTCACATCTCAACCCTATGGGCACTGCCTACAGTGAAAGAGCTGGGGTTCAACAAGGGGAGTTGCAGAATTTGGGAATTCTCTGTAAGGGTGCACACCCCCTGTGTTCTATGAAGCGCGGATCTGTGGGCGCTTCCTGCATAGCATGGTTCTGCAGAGATTTGGGATCATGCCAAAGGTGAGTAATACGTAACTACATTGGCCCCTCTCCCTATTTCTGTGGAGGGGAAGCACACGTATCACAGAAATGACTCCAGCTCTGAGCTTAGAATAACAATCACAGAGCTGCTTCCCTTTCCGTCCCCCAGTCCCTAAGGAGATTCCCAGTGCACTGTCTAAGCAGCCAGGCTGAGTACTGGAGAGAGGATTTGGGGATTAGATAATCTTGACAAATGAATAATGGCCTGATTGAAAGCCCATTGAACTCAAGGAAGAGACTTCCACTGATTACAAAGGGCTTTGGATCAGGCCCTAAATGCCTGAAATCATATCTTTACAAATTTCAATTGATTTTAAGGCCTACACAAAATACACAAAAGTTAAGTAATTATCTGATACAGCAAGTAACTCTAAATGAAGTAGAAAATTTCATCCTAAACACCATGCTGTGAAGCAAATTTAACGCTCATCATTTTAAAACATAGAAATCTATTTAAAAATTCACTCAGGTAGCTGGACACATTCCATTCTCATGGTGACAGAGTTTCAGACAAGTTACGTTTATAGTTGCACAAACAATTTCTGGTTGCATATTATTAATTAATGGAAGTAGTATAGAATCCTTACATTGTGACTCTCAGTGGTGGTTGTTTTACAGACTGTATACAGAGACGTTCCCAAAGAATGTGCATCATCATTTTAGGCATGATGTAAACAGTGAGAGTAACCAAAAAGGGGGCATTGAGGAAAGGCAAGGGCTACAGTAATAAACTTACACAAGTGAGGGCTCACAGCCATCTTGATGATTTGATTCAAGTTTTATGGGTGGGGTTTATTGGAAATAACTCATTTCTAGTAGGAAACAGAAGAAATGGGAGGAACTGAATGAGTGAAGTGGAGTGACATGGCAATTACCTATGTATCTATCTTTCTGTCTTAGGTAATTAAATGGCCCCTATTATTGTAGTATATGAGCGCTTCTCAGTCTTCAATGTATTTATACTCACCACACCTCTATGGGGTGGGGAAGTGCTATTATCCCCATTTTACAGATTGAGAACTGAGGCACAGAAAGACTAAGTAACTTGTCCAAGGTCACATAGGATGTCTGTGGTGAAACAGGGAGTGGTATGCAAGTTTCTCAATCCTAGGTTAGTGCCCTAACAACAGGAATTAAATAGGTATTGGGAGGGCACTGCATGCATAGGGGACAGTGAGCAGCTTGGAAATGGGAGCAGGAAAAGGAAATGAAGGGGGCATCAAGGCTGGTGGCATGGCATGAATGAGCATACAAGTGACTTTTACAGACACAAAAAGCCAACTCGTGCCTGCTGTTATAGTAGCTGTATGCTTAATCTGCTGCATCATGGTGCTCGCATCTGGGAAGGTGCTGCATATGCTTCCAAATCATAATTTGATGGAGATGTCATGTCCGCGTATAGGGCCAGATCCTCAGTAGATGTAAATCAGCATAGTTACACTGATTTTAATGGAGCGATGACAATTTATACCAGCCAAAGAACTGATCCTTAGTGTCAGAACATTGATGTAAGAGCAAATGTTGTCCTTAAATTTCTACGTGCCGACATTTGAAAGTTCTTAATAGGGCTAATTTATGAGGCAATGGGAGAAACTCAGTCGTTGCACAGCAAGCCAGCAGCAGTCGCAGGCACTACCTAAATTCCATTTAACCCTTATTTTGAGGGTTTAAGTGGGATATAAACAGCACATAGGCCTTGTGCTGTTTTTCTGCACAGGGCTGAATTTTACCCATGCACTCCGCCTCTTTTGAAATGTCTTGAGCTCAGTCAACGTTTTGGAAAAACAATACAAATATGGCATGCTTTTTAAAATAAAATGATAGGGGCTGTCTTCCCTAAGTAGGTTTGCAGTGTACACTACATTCCTATGGTCACTGAACACAAGGGAGAGAAAAAGAGATTTTCACTGGATCCTACTTTCATCTCACTTTAAAGAGCGAATGAGTGTATATTGTTGAACACGTATGGAGTAGCAAGCTCATCTCAAGGCCTACAGAATTTTTACTCATGGGTGTGACTGTGGAGATATGTCTGAGGGATTAGTAGCCACCCCCCCAGTTGCCAGCCAGATGAAGTATCACATACAATTCAATAGTTATCCAGGGACAGCAGTGAGTCAGAATGTACAGCACCTGTTTGAAGGGTGGGATTAAAGCACATCGTAAAATCTTGACGCTAAGAGAGTGAAAAGAATATTTGCATGAGACACCAGTAAATTAGAGAGCTCTGTGTGCCTGGATAGATATTAAGAGATAAATCTCAAATCATTCATAAAATGCAGTAAGTTGCATATTTAGTGATTAAACTGAAAAAAAAGAAGAAGAAAAGAAATTTTGCAGTACTTGGGAGCAAAGAGGGCAGTGAGTCAATTAATATCCCAGGCGAATTCTTTGCCCCTTTCCTGTAATGCTAAATTCTGTAATGCCACTAGTTATTTTGTCTCCTGGATTAATCATTTATGTGGATTAGGTACTGACTGGAGAGTGATGACTAACGTCTTTGAATTGATAATTGTCCAACCCAATATGAAGGAGAATGGTCAGATGTAGGGAAGGTTAGTAATGTTTAGCCCACTCACCCAAACAAAGGACATCTGCCATTGGCACTGTAGCCTGGAGGAGTAATGCTCTCCCTTGTTCTGCCCTGGCTTTCTGCGGTTTGTGGCTACTGACAGCATATTAAGGTATTTATGAAAAGTAAAGCATATGAATATTTTGATATTAAGGAGCTAGCTGAAGTAAGTTGTAAAACAGACAGAGATGTCGAGTGCAGTTCCTGTGACCAGTCAGGGATTAATTCTGTGAGGTGCTGAGTCCCCACAGAAGACTTTCAGCCCTTTACTGAGTCAGGTCGTAAATTAGGTTGCATATCAGGTTGCAGGAAACAGAAAAGATACAGTCATTGTTGACAATTCAATTTAAAAAATACATTGTTCTAAAATGCTAGGGCCAGACCTTCAGCTGGGCAAAACTCGAATACTGAAGTTAATGGAGCTGTGTCAGTTTACACCAGCTGAGGAACTGGCCCTTCATTTTTAATTGAACATGTAGTTAAAATTCAAATAAATTAACTATATTTGTACAGTCAAACTGAAACTCTTCCTTGTTGCACTTCTGTGGGTTTGTCATCTCAAGCAATTTACAAACATTAATTAATTAAGCTTCCCAGCAATCCTCTAGGGTGGCTATCTATTATCTCCATTTTACAGCTAAAGGAAACTGAGGCACAGAACTGTTGGGATTTGCACAGCTAGGACTAAACCCCAGAGGCCAGGCTTCCAGTTCTCTGCCCCAATCACTAGACACATTGCTTGTGTTGTGAGGGACTAGACTGAAATGAAATAGGGTGACTAGCTAATAGTTTGGTAGGACTGTGTATGTGTAACTCTGCAGAGAAAGAAGCCAAGAGAAACTGCTTGATGTTGCTGGTAACCAAGACATTCCTCTAGCAGCAACATATTATGCAGTAGTTGCTGCTTTTCAAAATTGTTAAATATTTTTCAATTCAGAGGCATTGTTGCTAGTTTGTCCTGGTACTTTCCCTTTTCTTTCATCCTCTTTTCAATTCATTTACTTTACTAAAACTTACTAGCCAAGGGTTCTATTGTACAATGAAATGAGGTTGGTGAGCTATATAAGGTTTTATGTAAGCTAGATGACAAAAGATGCATCAGAAAAGTATACAACAGGTAAGCTCTCTGTAGTGTGTAAGTCTGCTCAGAATAGGATCCCCATCCTGCAAGCTCTAATTCATACAAATAATCTCTATTCATGCATATCATTCCATTGAAGACAACTGGAACACTCCTGTGAGATAGGTGACAGGCCAGAAACAGACCTTAGAGCTCAGCATTGCTCTCTGACTAATCAATTTACTAACCACACACATTTAAAATCATAAATAAAAGCAGGTCCTAATTTCTATTCTAAATCTTTAGCAAGCAAGTTGATTTCTGTGCTCATCTCTTCAGAGGGATCAAGGAATCCTACCTTATTATAGCCACTTACCCAGCGGGGCTCTAAGGAGAGAGAAGCATTTGCTTTCTCTGATCAAAATCAGATTCTGAATGGTGATATTGTCCATAATCACATTGCTAAGGAAAGGGGACATAGTGATTTCTCCATTGTTTATTCTTGCTTAAAGAACAGTTCCTTTTTTGGCCAAACAGTTAACCATTTCTGTAGGAGCTCATCCAGTGCTGTTCTGTACATGTTGGTTTAGAGAAAACTCATTTTGTTGTGAAGCATTGCACTTTAGGAAAATATAACCCACCAATCTGGTGGTAAACAAGCTTTGGCTTTAAGACAAAGCATGTTTTAATCTCCACGATCAGGCTACAGATCTGACCATGTTTTTTTAAAAAAACCTCTTAGGAAGAAATCCTATTCATGATTATTGTCTGTATTAGAATAAAATATCTAATTACCTTCTTATTAAATCTGTAGTTATCAATTGTGGCTTTCTCTGGGAAATTATAATTTGCAAAAATGCTCTAGATTCCCAGCTTTAACAGTTGGAGGTGGATGTCCTTAAGGATGGGGGGGGAAAAGTTCTTTTTTAAATGGCACATTTACTAATTATAAAATGCTCTTATCTCTCTGCAGCCACAGCCAAAATGAACATGTGCCTCGCACTAAGAAATCCCAGGATTGTCACAACTTGTGCCAGCTGTTGAGGTTATGACACCTGTGCCAGCATCGCCAGCTCTGCCCACTGTCATCTGTTCCAACTGTTCCATCTGCACTGTTTGTACCAATTCTCCCATTTCTGCATCTGCACCTTCTGCAGAAACGGTTCCAACAATGCCAGCTGTGTCATTGGTGCCAAATAGGCCAGATGTTCTATTTGTCCACCCTGGGCCAAATCAATGTAGTTTTGTGCTCATTAGTTTTAGCTGGTAGAATCTATTTCACAATTTTTGGGACAGAATCAATGCTAAATCACCACTACAACCACCCTACATCTATCCATCCATCTATCTGTAAACACAACTTTGTCTGTCAGTGTACATTTAGTCAAAACTATTTTGATCAGATTAAATCATGCATGATGACAGCAAGTTCAGTATTAATGAGAAGATATTTTTTCCTGTAGGTTATGTAGCTGCAGAGAAATGAACAGGAGGGAGAAAAAGTCAGACTATGCAGGCTGCAAATAATCTTAATGGCTACAAATAAAATTGGCCCAACATTGCTCTGTTGAATTGGTTAAAGAACTGTGGGCCTGGTTCTGAACTCATTTATACCAACATAAATCCGAACTAACTGTATGGAAGTCAGTGGAGTTACACTACTGTAAAATGATGTAAATCAGAGGAGAATCAGGGCTCACGTAAGTATTATGGTATTATGTGATTTGCTATTAATTTAGCTAACTATTGGTCTACTGATTAGTAGGTTTAACTTTCTAAATTAATAAGGAGGACATATGGGATCTTGTTCTGTATGTTGCTAAAGACGTTAACTAAAAAAAAAAAAATCACAGCACCAAATCATCATGGTTATTTACTCAATTTTTGTTCACTGCATGGCCACATTTAGTTCAATGGGCCACATTATGAGAGGTGCTGAGCCTCTGCAATGGTTGCTGAATTCAGTGGGAGGTTTGGGTGCACATTGGCTCACTGACTTAACTAAGAGTTTTGCCTCTGTAAGAATTATACGCCAGATTCTGCCAGCCTTACTCCTCTTGGGTAAATTCATCCCTGTGGGGAGGACCAGCCCAAGATCTATGCACTACTCAGATACCACTTAAGCCCACAAAATAGAAAGGAAGTAGGATTTAAATAGTACATAGTGCTGGTCCCTTGCGTAGGCATGATCTTCACCCATTCAGAAGGAACTTACTGAGTCAGATGTCACAGTACAATCAATAGGAATATTCACAAAGTGAGTGAAGGTGGCAGAATCTGGCCCTTAAATCATACCCTTTCAATCTGTGATGTCTGATCATATCATTGGCATTCAATCCTCACGTCCTGTGAGGTTTCAGGTGCCTTCAACTCTAACTGACCTAAGTGCAAGTTAGATGCGCTCAGCACCTCACATGAGATACTCGGTATCTTGCAGTAGTGGGCCCATTATGTTGGAGGTGTTGACTGTGTATTTATCTGAATACTGCGCTGCCATGTAGGAATTACTCATGCCTACAACAGACAGCAGTGTCACTGTAGAGACATTGCGCTGTGCTGGGAGCCAGCAAATGGTTTGCATAAACTCAATCTGCAACTATTGGAATCAACAGAACTGACAGCTCATTATCAAAGGAAGGTACAAATTAAAAAAAACCGAGTCAGTTAATCGGGAGGAGGGAGGGGGGAGAGAGAGGCGGTTAATAGAGAGGGAAATAGAATACACAAAATGAAATACTGTAGACCCAATCATGCCTCCTAATTTGCATGACAAGGAGTCCCTCCTACACGAAAGTGGGGCTCAGCTGTTAAGTGAGACGGAATAGCAGAGAACTTTGAGATGTGAAACTTTGCAGACCTCTTCAATCTTTTTCTTTGCCAGTCATGATAAACAAATATTATTTTAAAAGTTTCATGAGTTCTACATGGTTTACAGTGTGGCTTGTTCAGACAAGAACTCAAAAGCTGAATCTCTCTCTGTTCTGTATGGTCATTTCTTTGAGATGGTAAAAAATATAATGAAAAGAGAGAGAAATGTTTTATGTACATATTTTAGGTAACTTTGAATTGACAGGCAGATAGACAGCTCTCTAATGAGAAACTAATCTGTTCTATTCTATATGGCGTTTTATACCATGCTCATCACTGTAGAGTCTGAGCACCTTCCTATAGTACAATGTGACACACCTGGCACATGTTGTTTGTTCTCTCACCTTTCCCTAAAGGGAGAAGTGTCCGGAGTAGAGCGTCTTGTTTTGATAGGTGGTTGTTGGTGGTGTTTTGTTAAACATACCTGTTGCGATATGTTTGTATCAGGGAAGGCAAATTCAAAGAAATGCACCTTGTGCTTGGAGCAGGTTTATGATAGTCCTTAGTTCCTGGGGGAGTTCATTACATCAATGGCTCTCAACCTTTCCAGACTACTGTACCCCTTTCAGGAGTCTGATTTGTCTTGAGTTCCCACAAGTTTCACCTCACTTAAATTTTACTTGTTTACAAAATACATAAAAATACAGAAGTGTCACAGCACACTATTACTGAAAAATTGCTGACTTTCTCATTTTGACCATATAATTATAATTAAACCAATTGTAATACACTTACATTTCAGTGTATAGTATATAGAGCAGTAGAAACAAGTCATTGTCTGTATGAAATTTTAGTTTGTACTGACTTTGCTAATGCTTTTTATGTAGCCTGTTGTAAAACTAGGTAAATATCTAGATGAGTTGATGTACCCCCTGGAAGACCTCTGCTTATCCCTGGTTGAGAACCACTGCATTACACAGTCTCAGACCACCCCCTGAGAAGGACCTGTCTCCTGCACAAAAGAGCTTTACTCTTATTGTTGGGAGTTCCATTGTACCAGAGAAGTGAAGCTCTCAACCACAGTCTTCATCCCAGAGCTTTAAATCATCTTTCAGGTATCCTGGCCCTCGCCAAGGGGCACTTTGAAGAGGAGGACTGAGGACTTAAACTTGATTCAAAATTCTATGGGTAGCCAGTGTAGCAAGCAAAGACTGGTGTGATGTGCTCATGGTAGCCTGTGTTCTGAGATGTGCTGCAGTGTTTCATATTAGTTGGAGTTTCCTAAGGGTATGTATATACTACCCACCGGATCGGCGGGCAGCGATCGATCCAACGGGGGTCGATTTATCACGTCTAGTCTAGATGTGATAAATTGACCCCCAAGCGCTCTCCTGTCGACCCCTGTACTCCACCGCCGCGAGAGGTGCAGGCAGAGTTGATGGGGGAGTGGCAGCAGTCAACTCACCGCAGTGAAGACACCGTGGTGAGTAGGTCTAAGTATGTCAATTTCAGCTACGTTATTCAGGTAGCTGAAGTTGCATAACTTAGATCGATTCCCCCCCTCTAGTGTAGACCAGGCCTAAGTGCTGCAGGTCTGATACCCAGCTATATCATGTAGCTGTAGTTCAGTTGAGAGGTGATGAAGGCATGAATAAATGAGGCCAGATCTTCATCTGCCAGAATGGGATGGAGTCTCTTAGCCACCCAGAGATGGTAGAAATCTTTACTCAAGACCATTGTGATCTCAGAGCTCAGCATCAGTGAGGAATCCAAGAGTACTCCTAAACTACACACTGAATTGACCAATTGTAGTCCTGCAGTAGTTACCCAGACAAAGTTCCCATTGAAGTCAATGGTTCATTATTAAAAAAAAAAATCCTTAAAGCTGCAAATTATGCACATGCCAAGTCTACATAATCTTATGTTTCTCTTGATGATATCCTTTTCTTCCCCTCTCTGCCAACCCCTCTAGCACATATGATAGAAATTTACTATGCCTTGTCTGTATTTACACTGTAAATTCTGTGAGGCAGAAAGAGTCTTTTATGTCGTACTGTGCCTAGCACGTTGAGGCCTTGACCTTGATTGAAGCTCCTGGGTAGAACCATACAAATAAATAAATAATTGTAGCAGGGTGGTCACCCGCTCCTGCCTGGAAGGGCTTAAAACAGCCGTGGGAGAGGGCTGGGGCAGGGGAAAAGCTGGGCTGATTGGGGGGCAGCCTCAGCTGGGGCCAGACCCCAAACAGATCCAGCTGGCCCTATAAAGGCCTGTGAAGCCAGGAACTGAGAGGACTCTCCCTCTAGCTTGCTGAGGGAGAGGGGCCTGGCTGCTGGGAAGCTGAGAGAGTACCTGAGGTGGAGTAGGGCTCGGGGAAGGCCAGAGGAGCTGGGGAGCTCCAGCCTGGAAACCCCCCAGGCTGCAGGCCTAGAGTAAGGCCAAATAGGTACTGGGATTGCAGGGGGAAGCGAAAGGTAGGCAAAGGCAGCAGGTCCAAACTCCCCTTGCCTATTATGAGTGGTGCTTACACTGCAGTTGGCCCCAGGGAACAGGGGCCAGGTGATGACTGGCAGTGGCCATAGACTGAGGCGAGTTGGGGGGTAGAGGGTTCGGGGTTCCCTGGGGAGGGGAGACCCAGAGACTGTGGGGGTACTGCAGGTGGCAGCACCCTGGCATGAAAGGGGGCACTGGGGTCCAGGAGGGACTTGGGGGCCCAGTGGCAAGCAGGACACTGGCCTGCAGAGGGTGCTCTGGAGGCAGGAATGCTAATTCCCTGGATGACCAGCAGGAGGCGCTGCGGGGTGAGTCCTGCACCGCTACAATAATAATAAAAGATCAGAGAGTAAAAATAAGGGACCCAACTCTGAAAGTCTCAGTCATGCCAGCTGACTACTGACTTCAGTGGGACCACTTGTGGGAGGAAGGGTTGCAGGATTGGGCCAAAGCCTAGGTTGGCATCTCCATTTAAATCTCTATTTTCAGGGAAGCTTTTTTGTTTTAGCCCATTTCAAACTTCATGGAACAGGACTTAGAAGAACAAGTTGTCAGTCTCCAAATACATTTTTTTAAAATTGGTGTTACTATCTTTATTGTGTTATCCTTTTACCACGTGTCATTAGCAGCAGTAAAGGTCAGGTTCAAATATTGTCTAGGCGTGCTGATTATAAAATTATAGTCTCGAGCTCCCACCTAAAACCTTACTCACTCCCAGGTTTTAGGCACTTTCCACTTAAATCCCTCATCACTTTTACATGTGTTTCTCCCTACTGACAGGTGCCTAGGAGTCCTCGGGGAATATGAAACCACAAATAACATTTGTTTGAGGAAAAACCAGGTAAATATCTATTTACATAATAAAACAAAATTAGTAAGACCCAAATGGTGTGGAAGGGGGGTGGCTGTCCCACGGTCCCAGTTAAGTTTGTTGGGGCCAGAAGTCTTAGTCACAAAACAATCTCCACCCACCTTAAACTCTCTCATGAATCTAGCTATATTCAGGGGTGCTCATGTGAGTATTACACTCACGGAGCAGGGAGCTGTTCTAAGATGGAGCATTTTACTAATTGGTTTGTGAGAATCCAACATGCATACACATCGCTTGCTCGAGCCCCGTTGGTGGAGAATCTCCCAGGAGCACCAAACTGCAGCAACTGTATCCTGCTCACTAAAGCTAAGTCCATCTGACCCTTTCAGCAGAGTTCCACCCCTTTTAGGGACAGGGTGCTAGAAAAAATAGCATTGGCATCCAGTCCAATTCTTACACCAAAAATGTTATGTTTACACTACCATACACAGCTGTCTGCGTGCTACATGGGTGCCAGGAGGTGGTTCTCCTCAGCCTATCTGCTGCAGTCCAGTGAAGTCCACCCTCCCATATTCCACTCACGTCTTCTACTGCCAGGTCTCAGTTCAGTGAAATCAACACCAGCAGGTTGGCTGATACCAAGTCTGGACCCATGAAGTAAGTTCCAATGCTATCAGGTCCAATCCCACAAAGTAAGCTCTGCTGATATCAGGTGGGGATCCTGCTAAATTGGAACCACACAGGTTCAGAGTCTCTGGGCAAGAATTCCAAAGCATACCAAGACCCCTGGAACAAGTGTCTGATCTCTCTGACAGTCTCCCATCCTATTGCTGAATTTGGGCTTACTACCCAATTAGAGTCCATCACTTGTCAACTCAGGGTGACCTTTGGCAATTTACCTTTGACAATTTCTTCTTGTTTGCATCAGTATATTTATATGTACCATTTAATAGCATTTCCAAAACCAGAACACACACAAATTTCAAACAATACAATATAAAGCAGAGTGCAGAAGTGAACTGGGGTGAAATAATAATATATGTGATTTAAGCCTGTTAGAGCTAACTTTTCCTCTTTATTTTAAATTTAATATCATATTCATCTTAGGATATTGCATTATTTTTGTTATTATACAATGTGGTGTAAATTTAATACAGCAATAAGCCATGACTGGATACACATTTGTACACTATTGGTTCTTGCTTCAAGTGCATTGCCCAAGTGCCTTCAATCACCAAAGGAAGTGTACCCATAACCTACTAATGCACACCCTGGGCAAGAGGCTGTGATGCAACACTTAAAGGCACAGCAAGAACTCCCAGCCCAGGGGGAGCATGGAGTTAAGGTGGCTATAAACTATCTTTGAGCCCTCCCAATCCTGGGCTGCTGTAGGAGCTAAAGAGGTCCCTGGCATAACTTAGATAGCCCTGAGGCCCATCTAAGTTATGGTAGTTTACTGGTGCTGCCCAGTGTCTCCCCAGCACAGAATGCTGAGCCCCTACCCACCAACCTGCCCCACCAATTCCCTATACCAGGGCTTGTAAGGGGGTCCTTGCAGGGCAGCTTTATGGCTGTCTTCCTCAGTTCCTGAACTCAAGGAGAGAAATTTTTGGAGCTACTTGGATAATGTGACACCAGCAAGACACAGGGCTTCTAGAGCCCTCTTACACCACTTGGTGTAAAAGGGCCAGAGCGGGGGTGTAAATCTCACCTCCTGTCATATATTGCTAGAGTATGGGTCATTCATTTTACATTTCATTTAAAAAAATGAAAAACAGTTTTGGAGGAGGAGAGTAAAGCAATGGCTCCTTCCACTATAAAAAGTAGTTCCTAAAATGATGAGAAAATAATTGGACAAATGTTATCACATTTTTCTTCTATTCTGAATAAAGTTGTTTGTTAATTTTTTCCCTAAGCCATGCCCCTCTCTTTTTAAAGGTTTTTTGCATTCTTTGCACCCTCTCCTTATCCCCAGAAACACGGCTGTCATCACCTTTCAGCACCCAGTTTGATCCCCAGCAGATAATTTTAACTCACTTTTTTTTATAAAAATAAAATGTGGAATATTGAACAGCTCCCAATTTCAATTTTAGCCGACAAAATCAAAATGCCAGAAAGACCATGCCTTGCAGCTGCCACTTTAGGGGAAGGACCAGGCTAAAACAAGCACCTTTTCTCCTCCAACTCCTGACTCCCCACCACACACACTTTTTACTGTCATCCTCACAGGAGGTTCAATCCAATGCCCAGTGAAGTCAATGGGAGTCTTTCCACTGACTTCACCGGGCCATAAATCAGGCCCAGCATGCCTTATTAAAAATGCTAGTCTGGAGAATTAAGAAATTTTATCAAGCCTCTTTCACAGAGAATTAAATTAAATTCTCTGCAGCCAATTGCTGCAGAGGCACACGTGGATCGGACAGAGACTTCTCTTAGAGGAGAGTCTATTGAAAGAGATTCTCTAGGTTTTAGTCAGGAGGAGGGGATGAAAGAGCACAAAGTATGGGCCAGATCAGACGAGAAACATTCACATAAAGAATCTGACACCTCAGAAAAGGGCAGACAAATAAACAGTGACAAGTTTTTAAAGTGCTTGTACACAAATGCTAGAAGTCTAAATAATAAGATGTGTGAACTAGAGTGCCTCGTCTTAAAGGAGGATATTGATATAATAGGCATCACAGAAACCTGGTGGAGTGAGGACAATCAATGGGATACAATCATTCCGGGGTACAAAATATATCGGAAGAACAGAACAGGTCATGTGGGGGGGAGTGGCACTGTATGTGAAAGAAAATGTAGAATCAAATGAAATAAAAATCTTAAATGAATCCACATGTTCCATAGAATCTCTATGGATAGTAATTCCATGCTCTAATAAGAATATAACAGTAGGGATCTATTATCGACCACCTGACCAGGACAATGATAGCGACAATGAAATGCTAAGAGAGATTAGAGAGGCTATCAAAATTAAAAACTCAGTAATAGTGGGGGATTTCAATTATCCCCATATTGACTGAGTTCATGTCACCTCAGGACGAAATGCAGAGACAAAATTTCTCAATACTTTAAATGACTTCTTCTTGGAGCAGCTGGTACAGGAACCCACAAGGGGAGAGGCAACTCTTGATTTAGTCCTGAGTGGAGCACAGGATCTGGTCCAAGAGGTGACTATAACAGGACCGGTTGGAAATAGTGACCATAATATAATAACATTTAACATTCCTGTGGTGGGAAGAACACTGCAACAGCCCAACACTATGGCATTTAATTTCAGAAAGGGGAACTCTGCGAAAATGAGGAGGTTTAGTTAAACAGAAATTAAAAGGTACAGTGACTAGAGTGAAATCCCTGCCAGCTTCATGTACACTTTTCAAAGACACCATAATAGAGGCTCAACTTAAATGTATCCCCCAGTTAAAAAACACAGTAAAAGAACTAAAAAAGAGCCACTGTGGCTTAACAACCATGTAAAAGAAGCAGTGAAGGATAAAAAGGCATCTTTTAAAAAGTGGAAGTCAAATCCTAGTGAGGTAAATAGAAAGGAACATAAACACTGCCAAATTAAGTGTAAAAATGTAATAAGAAAAGCAAAAAAGGAGTCTGAAGAACAGCTAGCCAAAAACTCAAAAGGTAATAAAATGTTTTTTAAGTATGTCAGAAGCAGGAAGCCTGCTAAGCAACCAGTGGGGCCCCTGGACGATCGAGATACAAAAGGAGCACTTAAAGACGATAAAGTCATCGCAGAGAAACTAAATTAATTCTTTGCTTCAGTCTTCACAGCTGAGGATGTTAGGGAGATTCCCAAACCTGAGCCATCTTTTGTACGTGCCAGATCTGAGGAATTGTCACAGATTGAAGTGACACTAGAGGAGGTTTTGGAATTAATTGAGAAACTTAACAGTAACAAGTCACCGGGACCAGATGGCATTCACCCAAGAGTTCTGAGAGAACTCAAATGTGAAATTGCAGAACTATTAACTATGGTTTGCAACCTGTCCTTTAAATCAGCTTCTGTATCCAGCTTCTGTATCTTCTGACTGGAAGATAGCTAATGTAACACCAATATTTAAGAAGGGCTCTAGAGGTGATCCTGGCAATTACAGACCGGTAAGTCTAATGTCAGTACCAGACAAATTAGTTGAAGCAATAGTAAAGAATAAAATTGTCAGACACATAGAAGAACATAAGTTGTTGGGTGAAAGTCAACATGGTTTCTGTAAAGGGAGATCATGTCTTACTAATCTATTATAAAGGGAGATGATGTCTTACTAATCTATTAGAGTTTTTTGAGGGGGTCAACAAACATGTGGACCAGGGGGATCCAGTGGACATAGTGTACTTAGATTTCCAGAAAGCCTTTGACAAGATCCCTCACCAAAGGCTCTTACGTAAATTAAGTTGTCGCGGGATAAGAAGGAAGATCCTTTCATGGATTGAGAACTGGTTAAAAGACAGGGAACAAAGGGTAGGAGTAAATGGTACATTTTCAGAATGGAGAGAGGTAACTAGTGGTGTTCCCCAACGGTCAGTCCTAGGACCAGTCCTATTCATAAATGATCTGGAGAAAGGGATAAACAGCGAGGTGGCAAAGTTTGCAGATGATACTAAACTGCTCAAGATAGTTAAGACCAAAGCAGACTGTGAAGAACTTCAAAAAGATCTCACAAAACTAAGTGATTGGGCAACAAAATGGCAAATGAAATTTAATGTGGATAAATGTAAAGTAATGCATATTGGAAAAAATAACCCCAATTATACATACAATATGATGGGGGCTAATTTAGCTACAACTAATCAGGAGAAAGATCTTGAAGTCATCTCGGATAGTTCTCTGAAGACGTCCACATGGTGTGCAGCGGCAGTCAAAAAATCAAACGGGATGTTAGGAATCATTAAAAAAGGGATAGAAAATAAGCCGGAGAATATCTTATTGCCCTTATATAAAACCAGGGTATGCCCACATCTTGAATACTGCGTACAGATGTTGTCCCTTCATCGCAAAAAAGATATACTGGCATTAGAAAAGGTGCAGAAAAGGGCAACTAAAATGATTAGGGGTTTGGAACGGGTCTCAAATGAGGAGAGATTAAAGAGGCTAAGACTTTTCAGCTTGGAAAAGAGGCGACTAAGGGGGGTATGATAGAGGTATATAAAATCATAAATGGTGTGGAGAAAGTGAATAAGGAAAAGTTCTTTACTTGTTCCCATAATATAAGAACTAGGGGCCACCAAATGAAATTAATGGGTAGGAGATTTAAAACAAATAAAAGGAAGTTCTTCTTCACGCAGCGCACAGTCAACCTGTGGAACTCCTTGCCTGAGGAGGTTGTGAAGGCTAGGACTATAACAGGGTTTAAAAGAAAACTGGATAAATTCATGGAGGTTAAGTCCATTAATGGCTATTAGCCAGGCTGGGTAAGGAATGGTGTCCCTAGCCTCTGTTTGTCAGAGGGTGGAGATGGATGGCAGGAGAGAGATTACTAGATCATTACTTGTTAGATTCACTCCCTCTGGGGCACCTGGCGTTGGCCACTGTCGGTAGACAAGATACTGGGCTGGATGGACCTTTGGTCTGACCCAGTATGGCCATTCTTATGTTCCTACGTTCTTATATCCAAGGTGATTTGTAGGAATCTATCCATTTTTGGCTATAATGAGTTTGATCCTCAGTTGTCCCTCACTCTACCTTTCTGCATATCCTAGCTCTGGGGTGTGTCTGGAGTTAAAATGGCCCCCACACAGGTTACTGCACCCATAGGTCTGCTCTAACTAAAGTGGGTGGAATTGTTCCATAGGAGTCCTTCCACTTGCCTAGGATTCCTGGAACACTGCCCTCACCCCATCCCTGGACTCCCCAGATTAGACGAGTACCAAGTTTAGACCATCAGGGGATACTTTTTGTGCCCTCACACATTAAACCTAAAGTGTTTGAGCAGTTGGGCATAGACAGAAACTTTGAGTGATGAGGTCCCAGCTGCACAACTTTGTGAGGTGGCTAAAAAACTACAAACGTCAAAGAAACTTTTTTTCATAAGAACATGACTAATTTGTGGAGATTTTTGAAAAAAATTCTGAGTTGCACAATGGACTGATATGAAATGATGGAAATTTTCTATAAAAAACAAACCAACCATTTTATATAGCTGTAGTTGGGAAACAAGCTGTGCAGCAGATTTGACTTCCAACATTTCCATAGTGCAGACAGAAATTCACCTACTTATTTTCTGATGATATAGCAGCATCCCTTTCCTGCTATCAGATGACCATTCACAAGCTACTGTAAAATGTGCTGGCAATCCTATGCATTTCCTACTGGACAAGTGCCCGCATTAAAAATGCATCACCACAATTTGGAACCCTTTTGTTGATACTCTTAGCTGTGAAGCTAAGGAGGAGCAAAAAAGACTGAACTATCCTTTCACCTATAGACATGGTGCAACCAAAAATAACTGAGGCACATGGATGGAGCAGTGAGAGCCAGCATATACTACCTTATCCTTTGTGGTACATCTTTTCTGTGACTATCCTTAGCAACATGAATACTTACAATTATACTATGTCCTGTTACAGATAAACTAGGAGAACTTCAGGGGGTCTCAGTCTTTGCAAATAAAAGCAACATTGCAAGCATGAGTAAGCCTCAGTGATGGTACTTGGTATTTTACATCAGTTACAGCTAAAGTGCAAAATTGAAAGAGTTGGGAATTGATTTCAAGCAGAACCGTTGTTGGAAGGTCACTGAAAAGAACTAATACCTTGAGCCATCAGTAGTCTGTTGTTCAGGCCAAGGTTCAAAAGGTTAGTCCATGATTTCTGTCTATCCACTTGGGCATTATTAATTCCAACTGAATCTCTCCTTTCACTAAAGTGGTAGAGAGTAACAAATGAGGGTCAGATCTTTCCTTCCTCCCAGAACACACCTGTAGTTTCATAAGTAGTTCATATTTCAGACATTATAGATACTAATCCAGAAAGCTTTTTCACAGTGCTAAATATCCAATGGAATTACAAAAACAGAACACCATATGCTGAAGGTGCAGACGGAAGAGATTGTCCTCAAAAACAATTTACCTGAATATTATACTTTATAATTGAAGTCAGTGGGAGAAAGATCACACCTCTGTGAAAGAAGCTCATAGATTGTGTCAGCAAATCAGAGGAAAGGTTACCTTTCTCCTCTAGTTGTGTTCTGCCATCCTGCATGGAACAAAAAGCTATTTCTAATCATATTAATTGACATACTGCTGCTATTGTTCATATAAGAAAATGGACATGAATAGTAGTGAACAATATGGTTTTGCATTAATCCGTATCTTACAAATGGTTGAATTAGAAACATTACATTAAAGATATTCATGACAGTAATTAATTTGCAATGCATATTATATACCTACAAAGTGAAATTCCCCTCAGTAGAGAGGGACCATGCAGTCTTACATAAGGGGGGAGGGATAGCTCAGTGGTTTGAGCATTGGCCTGCTAAACCCAGGATTGTGAGCTCAATCCTTGAGGGGAGCATTTAGGGATCAGGGCAAAAATTGGGGATGGGCCCTGCTTTGAGCAGGGGTTGGACTAGATGACCTGAGGTCCCTTCCAACTCTGATATTCTAACATTGCGCTTTACAGACTTATGTAAGCCCCCTCAGCGAGGGTCAGTTTCATTCAAAAGAATAAATTTCCAGAACTTGGCAGGCAATACCCCAAATTACTGTCAAATTTGATCTTGTATAAGTTTAATATTAGTTTCAGAGTAACAGCTGTGTTAGTCTGTATTCGCAAAAAGAAAAGGAGTACTTGTGGCACCTTAGAGACTAACCAATTTATTTGAGCATGAGCTTTCGTGAGTTACAGCTCACTTCATCGGATGCATGCCGTGGATTCCACGGCATGCATCCGATGAAGTGAGCTGTAACTCACGAAAGCTCATGCTCAAATAAATTGGTTAGTCTCTAAGGTGCCACAAGTACTCCTTTTCTTTTTAATATTAGTGGCACTCTTTCTCCAGCATGACTTTTGTGTTTTATTTGCTGTATACATATATTAGATAAGCATGAATGACCATGGCAAAAAGTTATCACTCACTTCAACGTATGCATTACTATCACCATTTCTCTGGTTTTGGTATTTGGAGCGCAGACCCAAGAGCAAAAGTGAAGGAGAAATACTTTGCCGTTTTTGAAGTTTGTCCAGACGAGGGCTAACTGCCAATTCATTTAAAGAATGACTCTCATAGTGGGTGAAATTTATGAAATACAGTATCCAGTCAAATCCATCCTTGTTTTGTCTTCCAACAAAGCCAAGAAAGGATGATTATAACCTGTTTTTACTTGAAGGTACCCAAATCCCATTGACTTTCATTGGGATGTGGGCACCTAACTCCCTTAGGCTCCTTTAAAAATCCCAGTTTAAATATATTTATGGTCTTAAAATGTTTATTTTGCTCAACATATAAATCCTATTACTTTTTACATATTTATCTTTTATTTTCTTGAAACTGCCATAAAACTCAAAAGGAAAACACACTAACAACAGGTGAAACACCATCACGCCATCTTTAAAGAACTAGAACAACCCTTTATTATTATTTAGAGCTGCCTGGAACAGGATTACCAATGTTTTGAACTCAGATATTTTCTAACCATGGCTCTGATTCTGCTCCCATTAAAATCAATCGTAAAACTCTTATTGTCTCCAGTGGCACAGGATAATTTGCCTTGCTCACTAATTACCATATCTATTTGTATGTGTCATAAATATAAAGGGAAGGGTAACCACCTTTCTGTATACAGTGCTATAAAATCCCTCCTGGCCAGAGGAAAAATCCTTTCACCTGTAAAGGGTTAAGAAGCTAAGGTAACCTTGCTGGCACCTGACCCAAAATGACCAATGAGGAGACAAGATACTTTCAAATCTGGAGGGCGGGGGGACAAAGGGTTTTGTCTGTCTGTGTGATACCTTTGCGGGGAACAGATCAAGGATGCAAGCTCTCCAACTCCTGTAAAGTTAGTAAGTAATCTAGCTAGAAGATGCATTAGGTTTTCTTTGTGTTTTGGCTTGTAAATTCGCTGTGCTGGAGGAATGTGTATTCCTGTTTTTGTGTCTTTTTGTAACTTAAGGTTTTGCCTAGAGGGATTCTCTATGTTTTGAATCTGATTACCCTGTAAAGTATTTACCATCCTGATTTTAAAGAGGTGATTCTTTTACCTTTTCTTTAAATAAAATTCTTCTTTTAAGAACCTGATTAATTTTTCATTGTTCTTAAGATCCAAGGGTTTGGGTCTGTATTCACCTGTACCAATTGGTGAGGATATTATTATCAAGCCCTCCCCAGGAAAGGGGGTGTGTAGGGCTTGAGGGATATTTTGTGGGAAGACGTCTCCAAGTGGTCTCTTTCCCTGTTCTTTGTTTAAATCGCTGGGTGGTGGCAGCGTATCAGGTTTTTAACCTAAGCTGGTTCCCAAGGCAAGAAAGAAATCTGTGCATTGGGGAAGTTTTAACCTAAGCTGGTAAGAATAAGCTTAGGAGGTCTTTCATGCAGGTCCCCACATCTGAACCCCAGAGTTCAGAGTGGGGAAGGAACCTTGACAGTGCATAAATAAGGGCTCATTGTCATCAGTGACTATCTCCTTCTTCTTTTTAAATTCACATTAAAGTAATAACACTGGACTGGAGATTCTTCAATCGTTTTATGACATAAAAACAGAATTATGGCTTCGCTACAGAATCAAGCAGGAAGAGGTACAAAAGACCTCTTATTTAAGGCCCTGTGATGCAGTTTACAGACCCCACACTAAACCATGGCAAGGCATTAAGCAGTACTGGGCTAAGGAAGCTCTGCCCTTTCGCAGCTGCAGGACATACTCCAGGTTAAAAGGACCTGGGTTGGCTGGGGCAGAGAAGAAGTGCACCAGAAAGTGGGGCTGATGCTCGGAGCTGTGAGAGGAGTGGCTGTGGTATTCCTAAGGCTACTCTAGAAGAAGTGATTCAGATTTACCACAACCACTCTCTTTGGGAGGTGAAAACCCACAAGAGACTGTGATGAACGACATTGTTCCCCTGACAGACTAAATAGATATTCCTGAACCTGTGATCATGCCCCAAAAAGAGGTGCCACAGCCTAATAAGAAGTCACCTGGGAGGAGTATAACTTGGGTGTGGATCCATCCAGATATTATAATGCCCCTCTAGGGACCTGGGTTGGGACCTAGTGGATGGGAAACATGGGTCCCCCTACCTTGCTCCCCCATCCTCTACCATCACAGAACCCTAAGAGTGGAAGAGACCCTCAGGAGGGATGGAGGCCTGCCACATATGACCCAGCTGGGGTTCCCCTCAAGAATGATAGGGCCAGAAAGAATGGTGTAGCAACTGCCTGACCACTAGGCCAGCTGGATATCAGACTGACTTGCTACGTATAATTAATATATATGTATTATATATTAATGTATTAAATAAAGCAAAGTAAACACACAAATGGCTAATTTTATTTTAGAGTAAATGTTCTTTTTTATTCACAATTGGTCCAGTGTGAACTCCTCCCTCAGCCATAAGTCAGTGATCAGCAGATGTGCTACAGTTTGAATGCTGTTGACTGCAACTTATGTCCTTAACAAAAATAATGGATTAGTTTGAACTTCCCAACTAAGTTATAGTCTGTTGGATGCCCCTGTGCTGCTTGTCCAACATTGCACAGTTTTATATGAGTTATTCAATTTCACCAGGTCATAGGGAGTCAGGCTACCTGCATAAAGACTACAAATGATTCTTCTTTTGCAGGAAGTACCACTACAATGAGAGCACTGTGGTATTGGTACCACACACTTTCTAATCCTATTTCCATTTATTTAGGCCCAGATTCTGCAACCCTTACTCTCAGTGAATAGTACCTTCCTGGTTTACTTTGACTTAAATTGAACTACTCATAGAATAATGTACCACTTGACATGAGCAAGGATGGAAAAATCAAGTCCTCAGCAAAGAAGGAGCAGAGAAAAGAGAAACACATTTTCCAGTACTTATGATTTACAGAGAGCACTTGGAAAAGCCCTCAGGATAACAGGCTGAAAATGGTAAGCACTACAAGTGCAGAGTTCACAATTGCTCTATTTTAACTCAAACCTGTATCAGACAATGATACAAGTGCACAAGCTCAGCCATAAAAGAGCCAATCATTTGCAATTTCCCTAGAAAATTTAGAAATTTATCTGCAGAAGACATGAAATATACAAAAATCAAGGAATAGCGCTGTGACAGACATGTCAATTTCCTACAATATCCGTGAAAAACCTTATTGTATTAAGTTTATCTATTATTGTGGGGCATGATTATATGTAACCTCTCTAGGTGGGAAATGTGACAAATATGAGACTTGAGAGTTCAAATGACTATATTGAAAATAGAAAAGGAGTACTTGTGGCACCTTAGAGACTAACCAATTTATTTGAGCATGAGCTTTCGTGAGCTACAGCTCACTTCATCAGATGCATACCGTGGAAACTGCAGCAGACTTTATATACACACAGAGATCATGAAACAATACCTCCTCCCACTCCACTGTCCTGCTGGTAATAGCTTATCTAAAGTGATCATCAAGTTGGGCCATTTCCAGCACAAATCCAGGTTTTCTCACCCTCCACCCCCCCACACACAAACTCACTCTCCTGCTGGTAATAGCCCATCCAAAGTGACAACTCTCTACACAATGTGCATGATAATAAAGGTGGGCCATTTCCTGCACAAATCCAGGTTCTCTCACCCCCCTCCAAAAACCACGCACACAAACTCACTATCCTGCTGGTAATAGCTCATCCAAAGTGACCACTCTCCCTACAATGTGCATGATAATCAAGGTGGGCCATTTCCAGCACAAATCCAGGCTTTCTCACCTCCCTCCCCTTTTTTTTTTCCCCGGGGACACACACACACACACAAACTCACTATCCTGCTGGCAATAGCTCATCCAAACTGACCACTCTCCAAGTTTAAATACAAGTTTAACCAGAACGTCTGGGGGGGGGGTAGGAAAAAACAAGGGGAAATAGGCTACCTTGCATAATGACTTAGCCACTCCCAGTCTCTATTCAAGCCTAAATTAATAGTATCCAATTTGCAAATGAATTCCAATTCAGCAGTTTCTCGCTGGAGTCTGGATTTGAAGTTTTTTTGTTTTAAGATAGCGACCTTCATGTCTGTGATTGCGTGACCAGAGAGATTGAAGTGTTCTCCGACTGGTTTATGAATGTTATAATTCTTGACATCTGATTTGTGTCCATTTATTCTTTTACGTAGAGACTGTCCAGTTTGACCAATGTACATGGCAGAGGGGCATTGCTGGCACATGATGGCATATATCACATTGGTGGATGTGCAGGTGAACGAGCCTCTGATAGTGTGGCTGATGTTATTAGGCCCTGTGATGGTGTCCCCTGAATAGATATGTGGGCACAATTGGCAACGGGCTTTGTTGCAAGGATAAGTTCCTGGGTTAGTGGTTCTGTTGTGTGGTATGTGGTTGTTGGTGAGTATTTGCTTCAGGTTGCGGGGCTGTCTGTAGGCAAGGACTGGCCTGTCTCCCAAGATTTGTGAGAGTGTTGGGTCATCCTTTAGGATAGGTTGTAGATCCTTAATAATGCGTTGGAGAGGTTTTAGTTGGGGGCTGAAGGTGACGGCTAGTGGCGTTCTGTTATTTTCTTTGTTAGGCCTGTCCTGTAGTAGGTAACTTCTGGGAACTCTTCTGGCTCTATCAATCTGTTTCTTCACTTCGGCAGGTGGGTATTGTAGTTGTAAGAAAGCTTGACAGAGATCTTGTAGGTGTTTGTCTCTGTCAGAGGGGTTGGAGCAAATGCGGTTGTATCGCAGAGCTTGGCTGTAGACGATGGATCGTGTGGTGTGGTCAGGGTGAAAGCTGGAGGCATGTAGGTAGGAATAGCTGTCAGTAGGTTTCCGGTATAGGGTGGTGTTTATGTGACCATTGTTCTGGTTAAACTTGGATTTAAACTTGGAGAGTGGTCAGTTTGGATGAGCTACTGCCAGCAGGAGAGTGAGTTTGTGTGTGTGTGTGTGTCCCTGGGGGAAAAAAAAAAGGGGGGGGGTGAGAAAGCCTGGATTTGTGCTGGACATGGCCCACCTTGATTACCATGCACATTGTAGAGAGAGTGGTCACTTTGGATGAGCTATTACCAGCAGGAGAGTGAGTTTGTGTGTGTATGGGGGGGGGGGGGTTGAGAAAACCTGGATTTGTGCAGGAAATGGCCCACCTTGATTATCATGCACATTGTAGGGAGAGTGGTCACTTTGGATGAGCTATTACCAGCAGGATAGTGAGTTTGTGTGCGTGGTTTTTGGAGGGGGGTGAGGGGGTGAGAGAACCTGGATTTGTGCAGGAAATAGCCCACCTTGATTATCATGCACATTGTGTAGAGAGTTGTCACTTTGGATGGACTATTACCAGCAGGAGAGTGAGTTTGTGTGGGGGGGGGGGGTAGAGGGTGAGAAAACCTGGATTTGTGCTGGAAATGGCCCAACTTGATGATCACTTTAGATAAGCTATTACCAGCAGGACAGTGGAGTGGGAGGAGGTATTGTTTCATGATCTCTGTGTGTATATAATGTCTGCTGCGGTTTCCACGGTATGCATCCGAAGAAGTGAGCTGTAGCTCACGAAAGCTCATGCTCAAATAAATTAGTTAGTCTCTAAGGTGCCACAAGTACTCCTTTTCTTTTTGCGAATACAGACTAACACGGCTGTTACTCTGAAACCTATATTGAAAATGTGCTAGACAAGTATGGACTTTTGGGACAATGAGTGCTACGTGGATTGCCTGAGGATTCCCTAGGGAAAGGTGAATGCAAATTACTCAAGTCTGGTTATGCAGAAAGCAAGCCATTTGAAGCACCATGCTGAGGAGAGGGTCTTTGTCTGCTGATTACCTGTTACTGAAGGCCAAGAGCAAAGGCCTGAGCTGTATAAAGAAATGACTCATCTGCCCAGTGTTTGTTCTCATTCTGGATCTAAGATGGATATGAATTTGTAGCCATGGGGGAAACCCAGTTGTGGGTTTTGAAGGACTGAAACCTAGTAGAGTCCTACGCTGGCACTGGGATGACCTCTAGGAAGGTGTTTAGCATGTGTTTAGGTTCTTTTATTGTTTTAATATGTTTACTCTGCAGTGAATTTACCTTAAGAATAAGTGTGCTTGCTTAGAAGGAACTGTGTGATAACTAAAAACTGTGGTCAAAGCCTTTGGAGAGAAAGCAAAGTGCATGCACTGGCCTGTTTAGGCTGTCTGGCTTGCTGGAGATATCACAGTGCAATCCAGGGATCTGGGCAAACTTAAAACCCCTGGTCAGAGGGAGAGAGATGAGGGTCTCTGCTCAGAAGAGGTGATATCTGGGAGCCAGAAACTTTTAAATGCAGATGCGATGCCTGGGGAGCGGCATGCAGGGTCACGTGATCCCCCAAGATTTGCTGCTTGGCTTGTACTGAGCATGCTCAGTAACACTGCTGAAGCTGGCTGCTTGCACTCTGTTCCCGCACTGTCAGCAAGCACACATCATCTCTGGTTAAGTGGGTCCCCTCAAGGTAGTACAGAGGGGGACTACAGATACAGTTGCTCTGAAACTGTGATGTGCACCGGCTGTTGCTAATATATAACTCACTTTTCTGCCCCTGCTTGCAACTACAAATATTTTGTGTCCTTATTCTTAGCCCAGCAAGTTCTCATATCTACCTTGGGGGAAGATCCTTAACTGGAGTAAATCAGTGTAGCTACATTGATTTATACTGGCAGAAGATGTGGACCCGTAATGCCTTACCTCTGTCCTATTTGTTTTTTCTTTATTGTTGCTGCCATATTTGAGACTCACTAATGTGCTCAGCACCATGTAGGTAGTAGAATTGCAATGAACTAGTGGATGTATATAGTCATGTGTTTCAGCAGAATTACAGGAAAATGCTTAAGATATAGCTATCAAAGAAGAGTGAAGATTTATGAAGAACAGGAATTTTTCAATACTATTTTGTAACCATCTACAGACCTCTCTTTCTAAATAATTATTCTGAATGGGCATCTCTAAAGCTGCTAACCCTAAAAGAGCTCAAGATATATGTTGTGCATTCACCTCAGTAATTCAGCAGCTAATCAAATATGCATGACATCAGCTGGTCAACAAAATTTGCTACACATCCTTTGTGGTACAAAGGCAAGAATTTTTGTACATGTGGGCTCTGAATGAAAAACACTCTTGACTGTAAGAGGAACAGGTGATGGTAGAAGCACAGATCTATTGGGTTCTCCTGTAGTCACTCATGGGCAACACTAGAGCCTAGCTGTGAGAAAGCAGTCATAACCAGCGTCTAGTACTTCTTGTCACATGGCCAGCTGGCCAGCCCAAGCAAGAGATGACCAAATTTCTGCATGAAGACTGAAAGGTTGTCATTTAGCCTTGGAGTACAGTTACCTATTCCACCAACTTCTTTCTATGTACCATCAGTTTAATTAAGCAGAGAAGCAAAGATGAGAGCTGAGCCGATTACCATATAAGGGCAAAAAGACAAGAGTTTGTGCCTATGTCCTATATGTTATTCTGTGTGAATTGCTGAACCAACTAAATTAATCCATGCTTCTCAGATACAATGAGGGGAAATATTTTATCTCCTAAATGAAATTTATGCTGTGAGACAACTGAGCCCATGAAAGACCACAAAGAGTCTGCCATCAAAACTGTTCAATTCCAAATAACTTTCTAAAGACAGGCCTAAATTGTTAGTGCCTTTCCAAACATTATATAATTATGCATTGTGGAAAATTTATCCCTATGCAGAGGGCTGGCAAAAGCCATATTTTACTTTTTCTTTTCATGGCATCAGTTGTGTTTAAGTGGTATGTAGGACTTGTGCTGTTCCTCTATACAGGTATGAATTTCAATCTCGGAGAAAGAAGGAAAGGCTCTGATATGATTTTTGAAAATACTCTTATTCTGGTTCTTGGCCTACTTATTTTAAATAATTTCAATATTTTGTCCTTTACAGCAGGTACTAAAATGTTTTTATACTAAAGGACCAAATTCAAAAATAGTAATGTAAACAATTAAAAGCAAAAGGAAAAAAATATTTGCAGACTCTTTAATCTGGAACATGAGGCTTTTCCCATTACTTTTACAGCTTGTAGTCACCTTAATGTATGTGTCAACATACACTACATTTAAAAAAATCAACCATGTCATTTACCAAGAATTGGTAGCTGAACATAGACAATGGCTTTCCGCAGAATAGGAAATAACTATAATATTTCAGGTACTGTGATGTGGTAACGCTTAGTGAATGCAGATTCTTTAATGGTGACCCCTGTATAGTGGTTTGTTTTGTTCAAAATCATTGCACTTAATAATCATAGTTTGAGCTCCTCTCTCAGAATGGTATGTCTTTAAGAAAAAGAGCACATATGACCAAGCCAGAAGGTTTAGTCTATGGCTCAAAGCTTTCAGAAGAAGTACTCTCTAGAAAGAAGGGAAACCACTGTCAAGGCTGAAAGAGAGTCCTTGTCTGTATAACTCCAGATTCTGGCCAATAAATGCTCTGAGAGATCAGTGACAAGCAGGCAGGGAGACATCAAAGGCTAGAGTTCATAGGAAGAACCCGAGGGATTGGAACTGGGAGTAGTGAACGTACCAAACCAGGTCAATAGGAAAGGCTCATTTTCTCACAAAGATGCCGTTAGAACACAAACTCAGGTAGCTCTTTTACTGTTTACAAGCCAAATTGCTAAGGAGTCGTTTGGTTTTGTTTTAGTGAAATACGGGTTGAACACCTGTTGTTACTGTGGAGTTTTTTCCGCATATGTTTCTGTAGGTCTCTTTTGAAAGGGGCAGGCGGGCTACAACAGGAAATGTTGTTTTGATGCAGGTGCAGAGAAAAGGGTAATGATGCAATGAAAGCAATTTTTTAGATGTTTCAACTTCAGAATCAATTTGCTAGAAATTAGTGCAGGCCAAACAAATGTCGTCTTTACAGCCTAAATTTGCATAGCTCTACTACAGGAAAAATAATAGCACAGTTATATTAATGAAAACAATAGCTTTTCGGGGAGTGGAGCAACTCCTTAATCTTCAGTGAGTCTTTCCTTTATTATCAAAGCCATTCTGCTTTGAAGGAGCTTTACAGGAATACAGAACATACTGTCTTATGGCCAGATCCTGAGCCACTCTGCAGACAAGCTAGGCCAGAAATTGATTTGAAATGTCAGGTTTCTCCATATGGTAGGTGCTGGCAAGGCTGCACAGATCTTGTGCAGGGGGAAGCTTATAACTCCTTGCATTGCTCTATAGCAGTTCTCTGGGGGATTAGAGGGAAGTTTGCAGATTGGCAACACCCATGCCACTCTCTCAGCCGATGAGTCACACTGTACTACCCACTGACCAGAAACCCTACTTAATGATCAGCGAGGCACAGTGTTTTGATTGCTGCATAAATAATACAGCCCATGGGTTCATAACATTTGATAGCTGTCACAAATCAGGTGTACAGGCAGGGCTGGATTTCCAATTAGGCACAGCATTCTAGGGGCGCCTTACCTCTCTAAAACTGTGTGCATCATGAAGGTCAGCTGTAGGCATGGGGGCACTGAAGATTCTGTGTCTAGGGATACATAAGGTGTAAATCCAGCCCTGTGTACAGGATCCCTGTGCAGATGCCCCTTTGTGTTGTGGGTAAAAATTCCACACATACCCCAAGCCATTGCCTAGGTCCCCTGGGCAAAATCTTCGTACATATATGTCACTTAAGTGACCAGAATTTCATCCTTGCAGCCAAATTCTGCCCAACTATGATACTCCCTTTAAATTCAAAAGAACATCCAAGGGCAGACTATGGCCCTTGTGTTTTTGCATGGTCTCAACCATGCTAACATCTTATATTAAACTCATTTTACTTAAATAACCTATTTATGAAGACAAATTTTAACCAAAATATAGTGAAATTCTTGATTGTCTACTTTTTTTTTTAATTGAAGAAATGAAATACAGGAAGTCCCTTTTTCAAAATAGAGGCTTTACCTCAAATCCTGTAATTGAAAATTAGTATATAAAAGGGTAAGAACCACCTTCAGACTCAGAGCTCTCATAAAAGGTTTACAAGCACCAGCAGGGAGTCAAGTTAATCCTTTTTCTCTCTTGCTCCACTTGATCACCTGACAGTTAGCACCTTTTCTAAAATGTCTGTTTATCAAATACAACAGGCCAGGTCCTCAACAGGTGTAAACTGGTAGAACTTGACTGGCTCCAATGGAGCTATGCAAATTTATGCCCCCTGAGGACCTGACCTGTGATATTTTTTTTAACGGAAACTATTTAGTAGCACGCAGCAAAACAAAAGTAGACAAAATGCAGCAGAAAGGCTTATGTTTTAAGTGACAATCAAGCCGAAAGAACCATGTGCCAAGAGAGCTCCTTTCAGAGCCAATGTGGCAAACCCTAGTGCTGGGTGCCAGTTCTCAAGCTGCTGCATTTCAATGTTGAGGGAATATATGCTGTGAAAAGGCATATCCTCCTCCTCCTCCCTCAAGCTGCAAACCTTGAAGCGTGTGTAATCTTGCTTCAGGAGACACACTCCACCACCAATATGCAACTTTCAATTCTAGGCTATGATGTCATGGTTCCTCACTATCACAAGCAGCATTTTATGTTAGAGAAGAGCTGTTCACTGTCACCATATCAACATCTGGCCCACATTACATTGTAGATTGGCAGGTAATAAAGGTGAATGAGCTTATGCTGACTGATGTCTACAAGCCTCAATCAGTTAACTGGCTAACCTCTGCTCTGCCCACTTTCCCAGGCCTTTCCAATGACTGTGGA
The DNA here is from genome assembly GCF_965140285.1 of Lepidochelys kempii. Lineage (NCBI taxonomy): Eukaryota > Metazoa > Chordata > Testudines > Cheloniidae > Lepidochelys > Lepidochelys kempii. Next base: position 141,405,559 of record NC_136382.1, on the reverse strand, counting down.
ACTTAAATTGCTGTCTTATCAATTGGGGATACCTGGACAACAATGCAGATGGAGAGAATCTAATGGAGTGCCCCTCATTTGCTGACCTACAACTCCTCTATGACACAAAGCAAATACCAAGGTTTCATTGTAGCAGATGGGCAACAGGCTCTTCACCTGATATCACCTTTTCATCTTCTGGACAACTGCTGCCAGTGGTCATAGAGCATAAGGTGCTTGAAGCTTTCCCAAAGTCTCAGCATTGGACATCTTTGATTGCCACAGGCATGTGGATAACAATAACAAACAGCTTACGGAAGGCCTGGTGGAATTTTCGGAAGGCTCAGTGGGACATCTTTCAATCAGAACTAGATACATCTGTTAACGAACTGGCTGAGTTGGGCTTAACATGTCCAGCTAATATAAATGATCCCTCCCAAATTTTCTGCAAATTAGTTCAGGCAGCTGCTAAGAAATAAATCCCTAGAGGCTGTCACCAACAGTATATCCCTGGGTGGTAGTCAGAGACAATTAAGCTCTACCAGGAATTCAAATCTGCTGGTAACAAACAGGAAGCTGTTAATAAGAGCAAGGAACTCATTCAGTGCTAGATCAAACCCGGCCCAATCAATGGAGAGTGACAGTTACGAAGATAGACTTCACTCATTCTAGCCAGGAAGCCTGACAGATCATCAAAAGACTTTCTGGAGATTCCAGCCTTGGCAAAATGGAGTTTCCAGTCACTGCAAATGATCTTGCATCCTGGTTAGTGGCCATATGCAAACTTGGATAAGTCTTTCAGCTGGGCAGTCAAAACTGAGGTTAAAGAGGGGTGGCAGTCTCCTAGTGTGGATTTAAACCTGATGGTTCCTTTTTCAGACAAAGAGCTGGACCAGGCCATAAAGCTTATGAAAACAGGAAAGCCTCCAGGCCTGGATTATATTCATATGGAGTTCCTACTTTACCTAGGCCTAAAAGCCAAATGCTGGCTGCTTCAGTTCCTTAACTGATGTTTTCAGGACAACTGCATCCCAAAAATCTGGCACAGGGCAAAAGTCATAGCCATTCCAAAACCAGTAAAACTGCTGGACAATTCTAAGAGCTATCAACTGATCTCTCTCCTTTGTGTCATGTAGAAGCTTGTGGAGAGACTGATTCTAGTGTGCATCAACAAGGTTACTGAACCACAACTGCACTTTGTTCAGGCTGACTTCATATATGGACAGTGTACCTAAAATCAAGTCATTCACCTAACACAAGACATAAAAGAAGCCATTGATGGGGTCAATAAAGTTGGCGCCGTTCAGATGGATCTGTCAGCTGCGCATGACACTGTTTGGCATGTGTTACTGACTGCTGTGTAGTTGCACACTACTCCTTGTAAGCCCATGGTGTAGTTCATCATGGAAATGACCACAAATTGGAACTTCATCTTACAAGCTGGAGACAAAGTCAGCTGAAATTCCTGTCCACCTAGCTGGTGTCTAGTCAGGGACGGGGAGAGATGGAAGGATGCACGCACGCACACACACACACACACACTGTGGGAAGGACACGATGAACATGACATTTTAACACTTGTTTGTAATCCCTAGTAATCCTGTTCTCATATATAAAGTGTATCTCTCTCGCTCTATCTAGATTATAAACAAGTACCTGAACCACCAATAGTTGCGTGTTCAGTATTTCCTATTACAAGACCATGTTTTCACTTGCTTATAACTTTGCCAAACTTTAACCTCTTGGGCTGAAGTTTTCCATGATGGATGTTGGCCTCAGGCTGATTTTCTTTTTAAAGTTTCAGCAGCATCGGTTCAGCCACAGCAAAGAACAAGATTAGATAAAAAATAGTTTTGCCTATGTTAAATATGTTGTAAGAATATTTTTTAGAAGCTCTAGCACCTCCACCCTTTGAAGCATTGCCTTGAAACTTGGCAGGGGTTCACCCGGGTGTCAGGGATGTGCCTTTTGCTGTGAAAAAACACTTTCAAATTTAGCCAAGTTATGAGCCTTTCAAAAAATATGTCTGCACATGCTCAATGGAGACTTGTTAGAGTTTGGCAGCCAAATTCTCTGAAGATTCTGTCTGCACTGGGCATGCTTTATTGCTTTGCTCACAAGCTCCTACCTGCAACTGGACTGCATGTGTGCCATCCCTACAACAGAGCAACTGAGCATGCTTCTGCCCAGGGATGCAGGAGCTGAGCAGGACTATGTTTGCAATTGCTGCTCCAGGTTGCTGTGGTTCTGGACAGCAGAACTGAGAGCAGGGAACCTGTGGAGGAGGCAGCCTGATGTAGAATTCAAACAGGTGAGGAATGGAGTGGGGCTGTGGGTAACATGGGGAAAGGGAGTTGCAGGAGCCATAGGCGGTAAGAAGCAGTGGGAGAGGGGAGTCAGTAGCCAGAAAGGGAGAGAAGTAGAGGGAGGCAGGAGCCATTGAAGGGGCAGAAGAGTGTGTAGGGGACAGGAACCAGGAGGAGTGGTCGGACAGAAACCGAGGAGGGGAAGGGTTGGGGGCTACATAGGCATGGATATAGGGGAGGAGGGCAGGAAATGAGGGATGAGGGGAGGATAGGTGCAGAGGGCAAGAGGAAAATAGGGACAGAGGGGGATGGGAGCAGATAGGAGGAGTGGAGGACAGAGACAGGCTCGGGGACAGAGGCAGAAATATCTATAACCACTAGATTACATGCTCCTCCAGAAGGTGGAATTGAACCCAGGAGTTCTGAGTCTTTAAATTTATTTGCTGTCAGCAAATAGCTGTGAAACCCTCTGGCATTTCATCACCTTCTAGTGGCTGGTCCTTATAGAGCATAACAGCTTATTACTGCTACCAGATACTCCAGTAGTTCAAGTAATAAGAAGTCTGTACTGCAGATTTGAAGGTTCAAAAGCACCTGATACCCCAATATTGATAGATTTTAAGGCCTAGAGAGTGATCTGTGATCATCTATTCTGACTTGAATATGGTTCCATGTGATGGAATTACTTTTTATTCAGTCTTTTAATGAAGAAATTACATAAACATTACATTAAGACTGTTAAGGTTGCAAAGTCAAGCACTCCATCATGTATAGGCATTATAATACAGTCTTTAACTACATGATCATCTGCTATTTTCCCCCCAGGATCTGCTTAATTAATTCACAGAATGGATGGTGCTCTGAGAATGTATCCACAATGTGTAGTGAAGGAGACTTTTCTGTTTAGGAACTCTGCATCATTTTCTGCAGAAGTTGGAAGGTGAGTCCTGTTTGTAGGACTGGAACAGATGGGTCTGAGCCTGCCCAAGACTAAAGGCCCACACCCTTAACTAAGTGGAGGAACCACTAAGCCCAAGCTGGGGACAATTGAGTACTGGGGACAACAAAGAAGAAAGCAGGATCAAGATCAAAGGTTAAAAATGAGGGAGCCAGAGGAGGGCACTGAGTAGAGAACCTCTGACAGAACTCTCTTCGTTAAGGCAGTTGAATGCTGCCCTGGAGAATTGGAATGTGTCCCTGCCTTTGCCACAAAGTTCCTGTGTGATGCTGGGCAAATCATGTAAATAAAAATTTCATGGTTGTTCCCTAATTGTGTGTTTCTTGTTTTTTTGGTGGGACAGCTGGGGTGAAATTTGCAGCAGTAAGTTTTGAGCTCTCACCACTGTAACTGAAGTCTTTTGGAGTTGTGCTTTGAACATATACAGTGCTGTAAAAATAATGAGTACTCTAAATATCAAGGTCTAGATGTTTCAAGCAGGGCACCGAAATTTAATGGACACTTGACAATTTTAGCTGTACTTGCTCTGTGCCGCAGTTTCCAATCTGTAAAATGGGAATAATAAAGCCACCTATTCTCACAGCTGTCTTGTAAAGCTACAGTCATCAGTGTTTGTGAGGCATTCAGATATTGTGGTGAGAGCACCATATGAACGCCCAGTTGGAAATCAATAATTTTGTATTCAGTGCAAGGTTTGGAAACTGTGCAGTAAACATATTGACAAAGGAAGATAAACATTCAATAACTACTTATTCACTGGGGGCCTGTAGGAAAAATAGTATATGCTCACATTATTAAAGATGTATCATAATTCATACCAAATTAAGCCTTAAGTCTGGCATTTCCCAATTTTGAGTGCTTGACTTTGCAACTTTAACACTCATTTAATCTCTTTACATAGCAAACTGATTTCAACAGAACTACACTAACTTGTACTAGGTGAGGATTCGGACCATTATAGTTACATTGGACAAGTACGCTCTAATTACAAGAGCTTGCATACCATGATTGTCTTTAAAAATCAGTTGTGTATTCTAGCTAAGAACTAAGGAACAAATCCTAAAGGCAACACCAACATTGACATTAATGGGAATTTTGTCTGAGTCATAACTGAGTGAAGACTTCAAGATTTGTGCATAAAGAATGTAGAAGAATTTAGTTTGATATCAAGCTGTACTGAGACATTATATGTAAAGCTAAAACCCTATCCAGGAAATAAATGTTTCAAAAAACTAACAGTAAGACTGATTTTCCTCTCATGCTACTGAAGTAATTAGATGTCACTGTGAGAGAAGAATTTATCCCTAAAATATCCTACCTATTTTAAATAGATGTACCTTAGCTTGAGAGGTATAAACCTCATCACAACAGTACACCAAGGACTCTCCATTAAGTGACAGTAGCATCTTAAATGGATAAAAGGGAAACAGATTTGGTGTGCTGCCTGGTCATGGTTGAACCAGGAAAAGGATTGTCTGAGCCTTTACTTATAAGGGCCACTCAATACTGCTGATCAGTGAAAGACTTAGCAGACAGCAGGTGTGGGATGCCTGTAGCTGCTACAGGTTTCAGAGTAGCAGTCGTGTTAGTCTGTATTCGCAAAAAGAAAAGGAGTACTTGTGGCACCTTAGAGACTAACAAATTTATTTGAGCATAAGCTTTCGTGAGCTACAGCTCACTTCATCGGATGCATTCAGCAGCTACAGTCTCTCTCTTGGCATGGGATGTTACAGTGCATGGCCATATTTTGAGCTTCTTCAAAGGAATGAAAGGAATGAACAGAGGTTACTGTAGTGCATTATCAACAGAATAACCCGCATTCTCCACTTCAAGTAATAATCCTCTCTTTGTGAGCACCAGTAATCTGCACCCAGCATGCACAAAGTCATTTGTAATTTTCTTTCACATTTGTACAACCTGCAATGGAAAGACACACATGAGACAAAACAATTTGGCAAGTCACTTTTTATGTGCATATCAAGGGTAAATTAACAGTGATAGACTGTTAAAATAAAAATAACATTTTAACAGCCATTTTTGAAAATTTCTGTGTAGACTCATGGTTCTCAGATATACATTATTTCATGGAAGATTCTATTTCTTAACTGTACCTTAATTATTTCCCTTTCTTAATGTTTTTGTCATTGAAAAGTATGTGTGTGTGGGGAAATAAAGGGGAAGTAAAAATAAATAAATAAAACAAAATGAAAAACAAAAAAAACCCCATAAAAATAAAAATAGTTCTAAATTATTCATGCTCCACTTTCATTGGAGAACTGCAAAATTTAAAAAACCAACCATTTTTCACAAAAATTTCTGATTTTGTAAAGCTATTTTGGATGAAAATTTTTCATCTGAAAATTTTTTACCACCTCCAGTATTTTCTCTATTCCATAGATTTTGAACAGAGTGTTTTGCAATGGTGTATTAAACAGTATTTTGGAATTCTCAGTTCAGCACTCTATTAATTACTATTATTAGTCCTATTTATAAGGCATCCATCATTGTAATATCTACCTGTTAAATAATTACTGTTCGGGATACCAAAATAAATACCATCAGATCATTCTTGAAAAGAAAGGTGTATTTTCATAGCTCAAACATTGTAAAGTTTATACATTAGCAGTCAATAGGTAGACAACACCACCTGATTATATGTGTACTCAGATAGCAGAAGGCAGGAAAACATCATAGTTGGTGGTCCCTGAAGCTAGGTGCCCATATGGCTATGAATATGCTTACTGACAAAAACGTATGGTGTCACGGGGACTTTAGGCATATCCAGAGTTAGGCAACAGATGAACAGTGGTTTTGAGGATCTCAGTGGCTCCTAAATGTTGGCCTGAGGCACTTGGGAGTTTTCTCAATTGTGTTTTAAAAACTGTAACAGTGAGTCTCAGAGCCCCAGGTCTACAGATTCGGGCTCATGCTAAGGTGCTAAAAACAGCTGTATAGACGTTAAGGCTAGAGACCAGGCTCTGAAACCCAGAGAGGAGGGTGGGCTTCAGAGCCTAAGCCACAACCTCTACACAGCTGTTTTTAGTGCCATCACATGAGCCCAAGTCAGTAGACCTGGGCTCTGAGACACGCTGCCCTGGGCTTTTACAATGCAGTGTAGACATACCTTAAGTCCTTTTGTGGATTTAGCCTCTAGTAGTTAAAGAGCACCTCTCATTCATCGATTTCAAAGTGCTTTACAAAGGTGGGTAAGCATCATTATCTCCAATTTACAGGTGGAGAAATTAGGTCACCGAGAAAGAGAGAGCAATTATATTGGTAGTCTTCCTGCCTTGGAGCTTCTATCTCCCATAGCTACTTCAGTGGGGAAAGAAGATCCTTAGGATATACCTACACTGCAGCTGGGAGCATAGTTCCCAGTGTGGGTAGACAGACATGCACTAGCTCTGCTGGAGCTAGCGTGCTAAAAATGGGAAGTGTGGCCACAGTGGCTTGGGCAGTGGCTAGGCTCCATTCCCGAGTACAAACCCACCCCACTCCATGGTACATACTAGGGTGGCTATCCTGAGCTGTTTCTTGTGCCTATGCAGCCACACTGCTATCTTTAGTGTGCGCCTTGTCTGTCTACGTGCCCTGTTGATTCCTTTCCCTCCTATTCTCAAGGGAAACGTGAGAATATCCCTATAATGAATTCTGGAGCTCCACTTACCTATGCATTATGGGAGTGGAGAGAAAAATCATTAGTTATTACACCCCTTCCCTCCCGCAATAACTCCCTCTCACCAATGTGGAGTAGACTAGATAAAGAAGTAAGGTGGGAAGAGACCGACTACAGAAACAGGGGAGTGGAGAAATCAATTTCTTACTCAACAGTTTTTCTCCTTTAATATATACCATCATATATACTTGCTTTAATGCCAAAAGTTATTCTTTACTGGTCCTGTCCTCAAACTGCAGAGCCAATGCAGCTCATTAACAGATCTGTTTATTCAGCCATAATCATTTACACCTGTGCAATTCTATTACTCTAAGAGCTTTACATGGGGCCTGTTCCAAAGCCCATTGTTGTCAGTAGGATCCTTCCATTCATGTAGCAGGATTGGATCAGGCCCATGAAGACTATTGGATTGCGCAGGTGTAATTGAGGGCATAAATTTTATCTGCAGAACCTTTATTCCTGGTGATAATATGAGATATGGAAAGAACTCAACTTGACTCTCAGATCCCAAGTAGTGTTTACATAGCTAGCAGTTAGAAAAAATATTTTTAAACTTCTAAATGGAGTACACTTGATATGAAGTTATGGAGAGACAATAAACAGAGGAATCCATCATATTTTTACAGTATCACTCTTCAGAGTAAAACTGCATTTTGTGTGTGCTACGCAGTGAATAATAGTGTGATAGTTATATTATGATTCACTAGTTATAACTGTAAGCATTAGTTATACTTGCAAAATAATAATAAAATATACTTTTAGAGAGCCTAACCAGGCATACTAAATATTCAGTGAATAACCTGAAAAAACTTTTTTTTTTAAGGTAGAATCTTCAAAAGAAACAATAACTATGCAGAAGGGAACAAATTTTGGGTTTTTTTGGGGGGGTGTGGGATTTAAGATGTACTGTGACTTTAAAAAGGGGAGAAAAAACTACAATACGAATAATTAAAATAGGAAAGAAAAGCATGCAAATTTGTACTATGGAGTTTTAAATCTAAAATCTTTTGTAGGGAAAAGCTCGCTGCTGGAGAGAAACCACTGAATATGTGAATACCACACTGCTGCAAGTTAGCTGCTTGTTACAGAACTGAATAGATGACCCAAAACAACACTCATTTCTTTTTTTCCCAAACTGTAGAACGTAACTGTTTGGGAATGCCTGCATAGTAATGCATGCTTGCTAGTACAGAGATTAAGCTTCACTGCATGTGCATTCACAACATAAACAGGAAGGATTAAAATGACCACATCTCAAAAGACTGGAACAGTCCCAGAATAGGTTCTGGGTATCTTGTGTCCTGAGTAGACCCCATCCTGGATGACAAATGTCCCAGATTTCAAGCTTTCTTTTGTAGTTCATGGGAAAGCATAGTTAATCCATGAAATAGTGAATACACACATCAGCTCAATTCAGCTCATTCTGATAATGTGTAGACTGTAGCTATTGTGCCACTTTGTACCCACTGGGAGGCAGTTTTCTTCACACAGCTGAACTTCTACAATATTGCAATTTCTGCTCAATCCTTGCTTCTTCTTGATTCAGCTGCTTAGTCTAGTTTCTTTACATAGATCACGTTTTCTCATTTTAAAATTTTAATTTATAACGAATAAATAATAGATTTAAAGGAACTCTAAACCTCAACATTGACAGTGCTTAATCAAAATAAAGCATGCTTTTTACTCATCTGTTTGGATGGTTGTGCTTACCTCATTGGTGAAGATTAGTGCTCTTATTTTAAAGGAGCATTTCAACATCTCCTTTAGTAGCAGCAGGGATGACATCATATAAGTGATTGTTTAAGATGAAAGGGGATCACTAGCTCAGCAGTGTGGTAATCCTTCTTGTGATCTCATCTGTATCTTTTCTGCTAGCAAACATTGTGAAAGCACTGTTTGTCAAGCTATTTGTCAACGTTTTTCGGAGTGTGCACTAAAACAAGTAACACACCTGTGTGAACAGATCTTTTCAAAGATGCTTTTTAATTCAGGTAGTATTAAAAATTATTGAATTCACATTTCTTTCTGATACATGGTTATTGATATGAATGGAAAAATAAAAGAGGTTGCAATGAGAATTAAATGCATTTATGCATATTCATGGAAACTATTTAAATAAGTGTATTTGAGTAATGCAACATTATAAATTCTCTGTCCTACTAACAGAAATCTGAAATCCACTAAAATAAAACATGTACTCATTGAGGAGTTTGTACTGAAATATTCAGTTAAACTAAAAGATGCATATTTACACCCTGTAACTGGCTGGCTAACATAAATGTAACACAGACTACCCTAAAATGTAACTAGAAAAGCATTTCTGTTTCTCCCTGCCTGAACGATCCCAATTCCACTATCATCATGCCTGAACATATCCTTTCCTCTACCATTTTATGCTCTATCTTAGTTACAATATATTTTTTTGACCAGGATGTAATCTAATAGTATCCTTCCCATTAATGCATATCAATACTGTTCTGTAGAAGGGTTTGATGTCCACACATGCTATTTCCTGGCCCCCTCCCTCCCTTCTCCCCACCTTTCCCCCAAAATGCATGAACCACACCTAAACATGCAACACTTTCAATCTTAGAAATTATTCTTAAGGGTAATTTTTTCCATCATAATCACAAATCATGAAACTGTTCTAATTAACAAATGTTCTGGATAAGGCATGCCAGCCCGAAAAAAGATATATTTTAAATATAATTTGTAAAAAGAACTAGGGCACATTTAAAATGTAAATTTTAGAAATGCTCATCTAAAAAATAAAAGGTAAAGAAATTAAGTGCAAAAGAAACATAAGAAAGGAGACCAAAAGTATAAAAGGAAAGCAAGAGACGTTCCAATACATATTGAGGGGAAATGGGCATCTAAACATTAATAGAAACATGAAGCAAAATCTGCCTGCTTATCCACTTGGGGGAATATTGCATCACATTAAATGTCATCCTTCTTGTTTTTTTATAATGTAAAAGCAGTGGCTACTGAGTAGGTGAGCAGTCTCATTACTTTGGATTGCTACTTATTAATGAGACAGAAGAGAAATAATTAACATAGACTGAGTATTTTTCTGTAGATATCTTTGATTATTGTTACCAGACACTTTTAATGGAGAAATTATCACAGGAAAGCAATCCCTGACAATGGATTCAAAACCATTTAAAGACTTCCAGTAATGGTAAATTTCAGTAGCACCAACAAATGTATTTTTTTATTTCCCTTTCATAAGATATAAATGTTTAATAACTGAATAAAGTGGTATGCTTTTTTTGAGGAATGGCACTAACACTGATATGCTCACTTGGTTTTATCAGCTTGCCCCTGGAAACCTATATTTCATTTAATTTTAAAAGGAACCAGTTTTAATTGGAAATTATTATTGTGGCACTCCTTTTCTTAAAAATAAGTGGATGCAAGCCAACAAAACTTTTTCCCATGACTCTGTCCTTCAACAATCTTTTCATTTTAATGTTGCTGTGCCAATTCCTTCTATTCTAGACCACCCACTGATTTTAATGAAAGTTACAAGGAAATTACATAAAATACATTTGACATATATTTCTTATAATTTGTGGAGCTTTTCTACACATAGTGTCAACATGCTACTTACAAATATCTAGTTTTAAGTGTTCAAGGGGTAGCTTCACTCAAGCTGGTCCAGGAAAGTCTAATGGATTGTCTACATGGGAAAGTTTTACTAATATAATTATATCAGTATAGTTAAACTACTATGTTTATACCACTATAATGCCCTATGTGGACACCCTTATTTCAGAACACGTGACTTTTTTTTTGTTTAACTTAAACCCCTTCCAAAGCATCATAAATTAAACTGGAAAAAGATTATCTTAGTGTCTGCATGGGGATTATACTGGTATAACTATGTGAGTGAATTTCACAACTCAGTTTATAGAACTTTAACCTTCCTGTGTAGGCAAACCTTAAGTTACATCTCCTAGCTCCAGGCTGGATCTCTGAACCTTAGGTAAAACTTGTATTTGGACTCCATAGGAACCACAGAGATGGCTCAAAAGATGCTCTGAGCAAGAATATCTTCTACCTACTATTGAGATGCACTCTCCTCAGTCAGATAACACCCACTTTTGAGACTGCATTAACTCCCTGATGTGGAGGGAGTGTGACAGCTTTTTGCTTCTGCAAGTGACATATCCTGTGGGCAAAATTTCCATTTCTGGTGCCTTCAACAAATTTTACAGCTGCCGAAGCCAGCATAGATCCTGGATTGCATCTAGAATTCTCTGGAAATAATCCTGTTGTTCACTTGAGGAACCCACCCTGGCTTACAATAGGATCAAAACACACCCACATACCCCCACTCCATACTGAAAAGCAGCAATGTACATTAATCATTAGAATACTATTTCAGGCACATATATCTGAAAAGGTCAGTGGATTATCCTTCAGTTTCAAAGACTGATGATACCATGAATAATACTTTAACAGTAGTTTTTTATGCTTTTTAGTGATGGATCTCAAAATATGTTCCAAAACTATTATGCTTATCGAACTCCCTAAAAATATAAAAAAGCAAGATCAATGTCAAATTAATGTACTCTACTGTGAATTTAAAGCAGAATAGAATTAGATGCTCTCCAAGGTGCTGAAACAGGAAATCTTGAAATATAGAAATAGGTATTAAAGAAACCAAAATTTTATATACGTTTCTTCAGTTCAACCATGCATGGGAGAACTATTCTTGAAAGGGTAAAATATCTAAAAGCCAATGGAAAAAATTCAATTCTGAATTTGGGAAAGAAGCAGAGTTTGAATAATATTCAATACATTTCAATATCTAAGTCACAGAAGTTAAAGATTGTGTGATTTATGAATAAGATGCCAAAAAATGCAAGTTAAACAATACCAGCACTGTCAAAAATCATGATAGTAACTAACTGAGTGTTGCAAGAAATACTTCCCCATAAATACATAACACCAGCATAGGACTGTAGTATAAATGAACTTTAGCCTCAGGAAGATGGTTAGGTTACAGTAGCAGGAATAAGAGCAATGGGACAGGGACTAGTGAATGTGGGGGGGGGTCTCTGGAGAATAGGTCTTTGATGGTTATCAGATGAGTAGAATAATATCTACTTCTGCTTCTTGCAGAGCTCTGAGCAATCTGGAGGACTCTTATAAATATATATTGCTGATCTTGCTCCTCTCACCCAGCCTCTCTTCCTCTTGGCAACAGCTTTTGTACTCTGACAGGAAATCTTTTGGCCATTGGTCCTGAAAATTCACACATAGCACTTGCTTTGGCGTTAGTTTCCTCATTTGAGAGAGTGGTATCCTTTCTATCCTTTAGGAGACACTGTCCATAGTTAATTTACTCAGGCACAAACATAGGTTAAAGGGCACTAGATAGCTTAGTTCAGGTAATTGGTCTTGGATTGTAGCAGCTTTGACTTTTAAGCATCAAACCCACCCTGGTTGTTAGTGATCAAAAGTTATTTCCATAATATGGTTGCTTATTGACCTTTGTAAAATGATTTGGTGGTCTCATTACAAAAAAATATCACCATAACTGGTAGCAATTGGCATCCTCGTTGATAATCTTGGAAAAGAGGTCAACAAATGAAAGGACAGGGAGACAGGGCTACCTTCTTGTGATTAGATGTCCACCCTCCAGTGGAGCAGTATGGAAAGGCTTGCTCTGATGGATTAAAGATGTTCCTATTCTGTGAATAAATTACTCTTCACAGCTGTCAATGCAGCACCTTTCAATCTACTAACATAACTAAAAAGTGAACATCTAGTTATAAGTTAAACTTGAGCTATCACTCTAATATTCTAAAATTTCAAAATGAAAGCATTCCATTGCTGTGGGAGGATTTGTTAGCTCAGCCTTTCTACCATAATCCCAGAAATCTAATCTACTAAGGGATGGAAATTTTAGGGAAATAACTTCTTCCCTCCTCACATATATTGTTTATCTCAGTTATTTTACATCAAACGTAAACATAAAGGGGCTGATTCTGATCTCACACTGGTGTAAATCAGGACTAACCTCAATTAAGTCAATGGAAATATACTGATGTAACATCAGAATTAGCAAGTATAATGAGTATAATTCGTAAATTATCTGAAGAGCCTCAACAGAATTGTGGTCTAAATTAGGGTACTGTGCTCATAAAAACAGACATTGTGGACCCTTCTGCAAACAAAACAAAAAAATGCAAATTATTATAATAATTAAAGGGAAACAAATCAGTGGTAGAGATGCCACCAGAGGAAATGAATCTGCAGCTGAGGAACTGAGAACAAACAGCATTACTAAAAATATTTCTTCAGAAGTTATCTCCAATATAATAACTGTTTTGGACACCTAATCTGGGAAATTGGAGAGGAAGAGTGAATTTAATCAACAAGAAATTCTCTAGGTACTTCATCACCAGGAACCGTTAACAAGGTACAAGGACATATTTCTGGCCTGGAAGACACAAAAGATTTGTATGAGATAAGCATAATCAGGCCAAAATGCAATTAAAAAGAACTTTCATTACAACTGGACAACACAAAAAACAACTGATTGCTGCAAAACCAGGAGAATTACAAGATTTTCTGAAGGAAATGAGACAAACATACATCAGCTTCTTTGACAAATGACTCCTTAAAAATAGAATAAACACTACACATTGAGAGAACATATCAAAGAGCTAGTGCAAGTATGCCTAAAAGAAGAATCTGAGAGCAGCCCTGGATTACTGGTATGTTCTTCCTGTCGACCTTAGAAGGGTCACAGAATTTCCCCCCTATTAAGAGTGGCTTGGTGACCCCCTCATTTGTTGAGTTTTTGACACACTTTGATATTTCAATGGCATTTTTGTGAAGGACTGTGATAGAGTGTAGAAACCCCACACTGGGGAACCAAGGGTTAGCAAGCTACTCTGGGCTCCAAAGGCCCCACCCAGCCACACCTGGTGGACATGCTCACAATGGAAGCAGCGCTCAGAAGGAAGTGGTCCAGGTCAGGCAAAACAAGGGAACAGTCCTATGCTCTTAGCTCCTGCAGAGAGACTACTGGAGCCCCATGCTGCCCCGACCAAACCCTACTACCAAACCACTGTGGGCCCCTGTGGAGACAGGGGACGGTAGGCCACAACTGATGGAGAAGAGCTTCCAGACCACTGCCAGGGAGACTCCTCACCCGTATTTGTCCATAAGCAGACCATAAGCAGATGCCACAAAAATTAAGTACTTTTGGAACATTATGTACAAACTGTTTTGGGATTTTCTGGAGAAATCTCTCAAGACAATAATATCCTTTCTTTTTATAAAATAGACTAGATTTCCATTGGAACTGGAAAAGGTTTCAGAGACTTCCCAGAAAGCTATTATTGCTCTCAGGAAATTAGGAAAATCAATAACAAATCCTTGTGATCCTGATCCTGCAAAGACTTACACATATGCTTAATTTGATGCACTAAGAGTCTCACTTCAAAGAGACTTCTCACAGAGCATAAAGTTATGGCATGTACGTAGGTGATTACAGGATCAGTTTTGTGAGTCTCTAGGAGTGGAACTCCAGATGCATAACTGAACAGGAGTTTCTCCATCTCATTATGTTCAGAGTATGAGAATAAGCATTTGAGTCTAATCCATGGGTTAGCCATTCAGGTCAGGTGGTTTCTATCATTCTAACTCACAATTATGGGAAGTGGGGAGTTGATTTCAGAAAAGGGAAATGGCTTGTACATCAAACGCAAGATACAGACAATATAAGAGTTAGATCCTTTTTAGTAGTTTAACTTAGAAGCACTGATCTTTCTAGAGGTTAACAGAGGTGGTAGTAAGAAGAAAAAGAGTACTTGTGGCACCTTAGAGACTAAGAAATTTATCTGAGCATAGGGTAGTAGGGTTCATGTGAAGTAAATCACAGGTTGGATTCTGTCTCACTAGTGGTAAAATTAAGAAAAAAAAATCTTGAGTTCCAGGGTATAAATAGCTCCAAATAATAGATATCCTCTCTGGTTAGGGGAAAATAAGTTTGGGACCTTAGATTTACTTAGGTGGCCCCAGACCAACTGATCAGGGTTTCCTGGTAGATCCCATTACAAGAATGTTAATAAAATTCATGGAAGATATGATGAGAGAGAGAGAGAAATACGAAAGTAGTATCACTGAAAGAAACCTCATGGTAATAATGGACAACAATTTGTGAGTCCAACATGAATTTGTAATGGAATTGACAACAAAAAAGCAAATGTCATTTTGGGTTGCATAGACATGATGTCACTGAGCCAAGAGGTAATAGTTTTTTTCTATTTGACTACATCTGGAATGCTGAATTCATTTCTGGCAACTTAAGTACTAGACCTATTGAACTAACAAGAGTCAAAAAAAGGACAACAGAAAGGATTAGGAGGCTGGAGGGACTGAAGGGATAACTAACATGCAAGGGGACAGGCTAGCAGTCTACAAATATATGAAGGATGTAGAAAACAAAGAAAGAGAGAAACTTTTGGATGCTGTAGAGAGTATAACTAGGAGCAACGGAATGAAATTCAGAAAAGGAAAATGTAGGGTGAACATCAGGAAGAATTTCTAGACAGATCAATTAAAACATGGAGTAATCAACCAAAGGCAGCAATTTAACCCCCACAGAGCTAGGTGTGACGTTCCCCCCTGGTGTTATCTGGACGGGTGATCTGCTAGGTCACTCCAATCCTTGACTCTGGGAGCCAGCCTTACCCTGCTCTGCTGTGAGAACCCCCACTCCTGGACTGTTCACTCACAGCCTCTGGCAGGTAAGCTGCTCCTTGGATCGTGCAACCGAATGACACTTGCCAATATTTCCGGTCCCAGACACAACCCTAGGAACCTCTGTCTTGCAGTGTCCAGTTATGCCTGCTGGACACTGCAAGCTTATATGAGCCCATCAATTTAAAAAAGAAATTGATATGTACCAGACTTGTTATCCCAAGGGGAGTCTCTGACATGCTTCAAACCAAACGCACTGCTTCAGGTAGAATAAACAAACAAACAGATTTATTAACTGTGAAGATAGATTTTAAGTGATTATAAATCAAAGCATAACAAGTCGGAGTGGTTACCAAAATAAAATAAAATATAAGCACACAGTATAAACTCTCAACCCTATTAGACTGGGCAGCAAGTAGATTGAGCAGTTTTTCTCACACCACTGGATATCGCAGTCCTTAATATACAGGTTTGTTCCTTAAACCTGGGCCAATCTCCTGTGTTGGAGTCTTGTCTTCTTCTCAGTGTCTTGGTTGCTTGCCACATAGGTGTGGGCCGGAGAAGGGCCCAGTATGTGTCCACTCTGTTTTATACCCTCAGTCCATGTGCTTGGGGAGCACAAGTCCAGGCATGTCTATGGGGCATTGCTGAGTCTCTCCAAGCAAGGTTGAGCAATTCTCCTGGTGTGGCCTCATGCGGGTGAGTCATTACATTGTAGCTCCTTTGCTGGACAATGGCTGTTGATGGATTGTTTGACACCCCGCCTGGGCATTGGTTACTTTCCTTGCTGTTGCCTCTGGGGAGCTAATATCTGGCTAATTCCCCAACTTTCATCATGCTTTAGTGACCACCATACAATACAATTCTCATAACTTGATATGCATTAATGATACACATATATGGATAGAGAAATGACTTTCAGCAGATCATAACCTTTCCCTGATACATATAAAGCATACCTTGTAAGGTAAGATCACGATTATATGAAAATGAGGAATATGGGGGTTACAGTATGCTCCCCCAAGGTATAGAATGTCACACTAGGGTCTGAAAACTACACTAGACAAAACATAACTTTATAAGTGAGAACAATCTGGCATTGGTGGGAATATGGCCAAATTGACATAATAGTTCTTTTTTTCAGTTTGTGTACATTTGGAAGAATGTATGGAAGTTATTGTGTGTCATTAATTCTTGTATCAACTAGCCCACTGTAGAAAGTGCCAAGCTCTCTAGCTTGGATGCAATCTTTCCCAAAAGGATATCCTTTCCAATCCCAGACAGCTTAGAGAGGAGGCACACAAGATATTCTTTGCTAGTATTTTACATGTATTTTCCCAGAAGCTTTTGAGAAATTCAGAATGAAAAAGCACACATTACATTATTACTGATCCTAAATTTATCTTAGATGTCTCAAAAAAAATGCTAGGTACTGTGGTATTATATATGCTTCATGCAAATAGGTCTTCCCTTATTATTGCAAATAGGTCTTCCCTTATTATTTCTGTTTGATATCTATTTTCAAGCAGTGAGCAATGGAGGGGATGGGGGAACAGGAGTGAATGGGAGTAGAGCCTCGGGGGAAGAGGTGGGGCAGTGGCAGGGCCTCAGGGGAAGAGGTGGGGCAAGAGTGGGGCCTTGGGGGGAAGAGGCCTGGCAGGGGAGGTTCCAGCACCCCTGCTGGAGTATCCGATTTTTAAATATTACCAAGTTCGCAACCCTAGTGGGGAGCTGAGCCCAGCCAGTCCTGCAGGACAGGAGCTGCTGTTATGATTTGCATGATGTACTTACTTACTATTTATTACATTAATGTGTATAGTGTAGATCATGGGTAAGAAATATTTAGTAAGCCAAATATTTTTTACATTAAAGCTATTTCCTGGATCGCAACACACCATCAAGGTTTACAAATGGGCCCTGAGCCCAAAAAAGTTGAGAACTACTGGTCTAGATCTTTCAGAGTTGCATATACCTACAAGAATAAATTAGTTTTTAAATAACAGATATGGCAAATGCTAGGAAATAGATAAAATTGTCTTATCTGATCATGCCTCTGTGTTCTTGAGGTTTAATACAGAAGTAAACAACCATAAATTAGGAAAGACATGAGGGTATTAAATAATATACTATTAGAGGATTCCCTTTTTACAGACAGTATCAAGAGAGATAGGTTTTTGAATTCAATAACATGAAATATAATACTTTCCCCTTTTTGTTAGAGGTATAACAGCCGGTTGGTGGGGAGAATCAAACCTGGAATAAGATAAAGCCCCTCTGTAAAGTTCCTGGGAGGAGTAGGGAAGTGGTTAAATTACTCGAACTTCAGAAATATCTTCATTTAAATTTAAATATAAAAACCTTTCTTCAAACCTTAGTTTGGAAAGGTAGCAAAATATCCCCTTATCTTTGCTGGACCTGGAAGCCCTCCTTAAGATTAACTGGTTAACTAAAATGTAATCTCCTCCCATATTCTCTATTCAGTTGGAAGAGACGGTTTTAAAAAATGTTTTCTTAGAACAAACAATAAGATATTTTCACACTGTTTCTGGGAAACTAGAAAGCTGTATGTTATTTTTACAAAGCTGCAGTTTCCCAAGGAATTAGGGATTTAAAAACTCTCAGATATCAGATGTATTTCATGGTGGCCCAATTAATATTCCTGTCACAATGAGTGAAAGAGCCACAGGAAAAAGTCTAGATGGATTCAAAGTTCATCACCAAATCACTCACATCAACTAATTTATTTTATGCTAGTAGGGAATATATAAAAAAATAATACTCTGCACTAATAGGTACTGATTCACCATTGCATTTTTCCAGTTTTATATTGGTGTAACTCCATTGATTTAAATGCAAAACTGGAATAATACAGTGGGGAAACATACTCATGAGGTATAGTTTTTACATTCCGTCAAACAAGATGGTCAGCAAAGTCAGTGGTCTCAGATAAATTAACGGTGATAAGATATCAATTATAAGGTCAAATTGTTCCATTAGATCTACAACAGGCTTGGATAAAATTTTTCTCTGATTTACACAGTTGCAAATTCAATGAAGCTGAAAGATTTTCACATATGTAACAAAAAGCAGAATTTGTCCCTTTTCTCCAAAATATATGGTAAATTAAGTAGTTGAAAGAGATGCCACAAAATATTTTGAACATGATTCCCTGCCTTCTTACCCAACAGCATGCTAAGACTTGTCAGGAAGAAGAGTCTCTACACTCTGAGGCCTAGGAGAAATGTTGTAGCAACACACTGCTCTACATAGTCTAGTGAATCTATAACACTCTGCCCAGGGACCAGCCATTATTTGGTGGGCTGCAGTTTGGGACAGTGGGTCAACTAGAGGGCCAGGATTGTTGGATTAGGTTTGGATCCTAGACTATAAAGGAACAGTGGCCTCCAACACGTACCTCCATTTCCTCTAAATCACACTCTTACACACACACACAATCTTAACCACTGTCTCAGCTTCTTAGATAGTAATAACAGGATTTTCAAGTAAAAGAATATATACCAATAAAGTATCTTATCTTGCGGAGGACATGGTTAAGTGTGTGCCTCTGCGTATGATTTAGAGGTAGTGTATGTGTGTATTGTGCGTGGTTCTATGGCAGAAGCAGAAGGGAGTTTATTGTGGAGGTAAGACAGTGACAGAGTTTGTACTGAATGTGTGGTAAGGTAAGTTAACTGAGTTTGATATGGATGTTAATGCTGCCTTAGCTAGTGATTTCCCAGACTTTCAGCTCCTAGACTGTTGATTAATTGTAGTTAACTCATGCAATTAATTCAAAAAAATTAATCACGATTAATCACATTTTTAATCGCACTGTTAAACAATAGACTACCAGATGAAACATATTAAATATTTTTGGATGTTTTTCTACATTTTTAAATATATTGATTTCAAGTACAACACATAATACAGAGGGTACACTGCTCACTTTTTATTGTTATTTTTTATGACAAATATTTGCATTGTAAAAATGATAAACAAAAGAAACAGTATTTTTCAATTCACCTCATACAAGTACTTTAATGCAATCTCTTTATCGTGAAAGTGCAGCTTACAAATATAGATTTTTTTTCTTACATAACTGCACTCAAAAACAAAACAACGCAAAACTTTAGCACCTACAAGTCCACTCAGTCCTACTTCTCATTCAGCCAATCACTAAGGAAAACAAGTTTGTTTACATTTACAGGAGATAATGCTGCCTACTTCTTATTTAAAATGTCACCAAAAAGTGAGAACAGGCATTCACATGGCACTTTTGTAACCAGCATTGCAAGGTATTTACGTGCCAGATATGCTAAATATTCATATGCCTCTTCTTGCTTCAGCCACCATTCCAGAGGACATGCTTCCATGCTGATGACACTCGTTAAAAAACATGTGTTAATTAAATTTTTGACTTATCTCCTTGGGGGAGAATTGTATGTCTCTGGCTCTGTTTTACCCACATTCTGCCATATATTTCTTGTTATAGCAGTCTCGGATGATGACCCAGCCCATGCTGTTCATTTTAAGAACACTTTCACTGCAGATTTCACAAAATGAAAAAAAGGTACCAATGTGAGATTTCTAAAGATCGCTACAGCATTCGACCCAAGGTTAAGAATCTGAAGTGCCTTCCAAAATCTGAGAGGGATGAGATGTGGAACTTGCTTTCATAAGTCTTAAAAGAGCAACACTCTCATGTGGAAACAACAGATCCTGAACCATCAAAAATGAAAATCAACCTTTTGCTGGTGGCATCTGACTCAGATGATGAAAATGAACATGTGTCGGTTCGCACTGCTTTGAATTGTTATCGAGCAGAACCCATCATCAGTATAGACACATGCTCTCTGGAATGGTGGTTGAAGCATGAAGGGACATATGAATCCTTAGCACATCTGGCATGTAAATATCTTGTGATGCCAGCTACAATTGTGCCATGTGAACACCCGTTCTAACTTTCAGATGACATTGTGAACAAGAAGCGGACAACACTATCTCCTGCAAATGTAAACAAACTTGTTTGTCTGAGCGATCGGCTGAAAAAGAAACAGGACTGAGTGGACTTGTAGGCTCTCAAGTTTTACATTGTTTTATTTTTGAATACAGGTTTTTTAATTAATTCTACATTTTGTATGTTCAACTTTCATGATCAAGAGATTGCACTACAGTACTTGTACTAGGTAAATTGAAAAATAATATTTTTTTTGTTTTTTACAGTGCAAATATTTGTAATGAAAACTAAAGTGAGCATTGTTCACTTTGTATTCAGTGTTGTAATTGAAATCAATATATTTGAAAATGTCGAAAACATCCAAAACTATTTAAATAAATCGTATTCTATTATTGTTTAACAATGCGATTAATCATGCAATTAATTTTTTAAATAGCTAAAAATATTGTAAGTGACCTCAGAAGTAAGGCTATATTAAGAATTTAGTTATTCCACAATTTTTTCCATTTATTTTGCATCAGAAAATTACATTTTATAATTAACTTAAGACCGGTACAAAAAAGATACTGAACATTTACTAAAAAGTTCACTCTTTCACTGTGCGGTAATAGCATATTCTTGGTTTACCAGATGGATAGCCTAAATAATGATAAGGTCTGAATTACCTACAAATTTTTGTTTTTTTAAACAAAAACAAACAACTCAATAATATTTGTGATGAAATCAACAACTATGGAGATGCAAAGGAACTCTTAATTCAGACATGTTGGTCAAATGAAAGAAGATATAACTAGCCATCCAGCGGTAGACTTGGCTACAACTAAGAAAACAATTTTGTAAACAAAACTGGGGGGGGGGGGAAACAACAAAAACAACTTGTATCACTCCACAGCAACTTCTGTTTGCAAGCAAGGCCAAGTAGTGAGGACTAACTGAATCCATCCAGCTCTCCTCAGCAAAATGGGGAGAAATATTCAGATAAGGCCTAATTCAAAGTCCATTGAAATCAATGGGAAATTTTTCCATTGTGTTCAATGAGCATTGGATCAGGCCATTTGTATAATAATGGGGATTATGTAAGCACTTAGATTAGACCAACCCCATTATAGACAGAAAAAATGGACCTTTGTCTTCAGAATTCATAAATTTTTGTTTTGGTGAGTAAAGACCTTTTTTCCCCAGAAAATGTTGTTTTTAAAATAAGTTTTTTCATAATATTTTCTCCATAATATTTCCATTTTGGTGTAATATAATACAGAATTGCAAAAATAAGCATATAACAAGCAATCTTAGAACAACTGAAGAGAGAGAAGTCAGCAGGGAAGTAGAATTTGAAAACATAGGACTAAATTTTTCCTTTGGCTATGCATACAGCACTCCCACTGAATTCAAGGGGATAATCGTGACCCAACAGTGTCAGCCAGATGATAGAGGATTAATTAAGTAGGAAAACAAAACACAATTCTTTTTAGAAGAAGAAAATCTGAAACACATGAGATAGCAGGTAAGCAGGTCAACTGATTAATGTCATTTCTAAAAGATGACACGTTTCTTATAACTTCTTATAACCACTATAATCTCTACTACCATTTTCCAACATTTACCTAAAGTTTGTTTTAAGTGAAGCCTTGTTTTTAACAATCATCTTAAATCCTAGTAAACTGAAGAATTAATTAGCAAGCACAGAGGATCAGCAAACTAATGCTTTAGTCTGTTAAACCATCTGCTCAGGAGCACCCTGTTCAATTCTTGGCATTACTGGAGGATGGGTGAATACTTTTGTCTTTTGTACTGAGTTACAAGTTGCTAGTCTTTGCTGATACTCTTTCCCGCCCCCTCAACTCCCCAAGCACAGGGTAAAGAAAGATACAGGAGGTTCATAACTGACCAAATTTCTGTTATCAAAAAAGTTTTGACTGGACAGCTCAGTACTCAGTTTGGCAGAAAATCTCATTTTAAATATTTCTCTTGTGTTTCACATTGGATTATTCTGCAAAACGTAAGTATATAAAAGGCGAGATTCACCAGTATTCTCTGGATGCTTTCTATTGCCCAGATGAAGCAAAGCAGCTGTAAATCCATCTTAGTCAGCAGAACTAGTGCAAATGAACTGAAGCCTTCAAGTGAATCTGGCCCATAGTTCTGAAAATTGTTAATGCAATATTATTGTTAAGATTTTAATGTGTGGTTATATCTGATTATTTACCAAAGTTCACTGATCTGACCTGCGAAAGTCCTTGCTAGTATAAACCCAATCTGTGGCTGTAGTCTAAATGTTAATTTTCTTTAATTTCAGATCACATTTTAGTTCTCAGGAAATGCAAGCACTTTCTGACATAAGGCAGGTCAGAGGCAAAATTAGGGAAGCAGCACTGAGAGCATTCTGGGAGCAGCTACTGAACCATTTTTATGGCTAAGCCTAAGAGAACTTTCCCACACCTCTAAGGGTCCCGAATAATGAGGACTATAATCCAAGTGACTGATGTGACTGATGCAAGCAAGTTATGTAAAGGAGACTGTATGGCTGCTGAAACGAAAAGAGAATACTGACAGGGCAGTCATGTGCTGAAGTAACAGCTATTCAAAGGATAAAGTTCACTCACCTTCAGATTCTCTAATTATTTGCTAAAGAAGATGGGAAAGATTCCTTATATATGCCAAGGGGACGGTCTGGCCTACAGTTGGCAGGAGCTGGCTTCTTTTTAGTTCAGCAGCAGCCACCTCTCTCTGCATATGCTCCTTTCCTTCTCTCTGGATAGCTATGCCTTTCTCAGAACTGGGGACATGTAATCAACAAAGCCTCTAAGTATAGGACATTCAGTTAAGATTCCCACCTGTTCCCCCTGCCCCATAACCTTAATGTTCTTGCCTGTGCTCATGCAATATGGGATAGATCCTTTTCCCCCATTTAAATCAGTTGACATTTTCCCCACCAACTTCAGTAGAGAAAGATCAGGCCCTCTTATGAGGTGCTTAATTAGAAATCACTTTATGCTGGTCACTGTGCCATTATATTCCACAACAAAGATTTTTTTTGCCAATGGCTTTGCATTTAATTCCTTAAAAAGAGAGAGAGAGAAAGGGAGGGAGGGGGACATTAAAAGTGGATAGAGAACACACACAAAAAAGACTGTGATTGGATTGGATTGGGGGGTTGCGTCTGTAGTAGACTGACCTTCCTCAAATAAATCTGTCGACCGTGGAACCTATTTATGTGCTCACTTTGAGGAAAAAATCCCAAGAACTTTAGAGGATATTTACATCAAGTTATGCATATAGCTAAATTATATAACTGTGTGATCATATTATATTACTCTTTTCCTCCCTCTCCCCCCACTGTTTGTCACACTCAATTGTTTTGTCTTGTTTCAAATTAGGCTAAGCTTATCAGGGCAAGTAACATGTCTTTCAAGGTGTTTGTTCAGCATTAATATACAATTTGTACAAAAGGCCCCAACTTTTATTGAAGCCTTTGAGTAATACTGAAATAATAATAAAAAAGCCATTAAATATATAAACGATAAAATACCAAATAATATAAATGCTGAAAAAATAACTGACATTTATCCACAAACTCTATGGTGCTCAGCATGGCTCAACTAATCATAGTAACAAGGTACACAAAATAACATTAGTTCCTCTACTGTTATTCTGTAACAAATTTGGGGCAGGGACCTTTCCTTCCTCCATGTTTGTAGAGTGCTTACAAGTTGTTGGTCTAAAATAAATAAATGCTTATTATGTGTGCTGTGGTTGTTACTACCAACAAGCAGAACACGATAGATAATGCCCTCTTTTAAGAAGAGAAGGAGAGTGATGTTGGCATTGAAAGGTTCCACTGCAGTTGTGAGCAGTCATTTGAATAGGTAGCTGTGGCAGAGGGAGGAGAATGCTGAGGAAAGCAGAGTAACTGCAGTGAAAACACATTGCCCTGTGAGACAGGGAACAGACACTGAGGTTAATGAGAAGTAGAGATGGGAGGGGTGAAGGAAAGAAAGACAAAACCAACAGAACTGGTTAGAAATCAATGTGACAAAGAAAGACTGTAAAATCCACCAGAACACACCAACCAGCTCAGTTATCTCTCAATGCATTGTGGGTGTCTGATGAGGTGGAATCAGTACCCACTTTATGTTCCTTCACCCTACAAATAAGCTCATTGTTATCCCTAGGAATCTAGTTATCATGAGGAGAAGAATTTGTGTGTATGTAACAAGAAAGGGGATTCAGAGTCACAGCCCAATGGAAGTTAAGGACATTTAACACCTCACAGGATCAGACATTTAACACCACTATATTTATGGTGCCATCTAATTACACAAACAAATCATATTTATCTAAAAAAAGTTTAAGCATTGTTTTTGCAAGCAACCCCTATAATTGAAAGTGATTTGATTTTTTTTTCAGTTTATGCATTTGGCAGCACTTAGTGTATAGTGAATATCATTGCTTCTTCTGCCAGTCATGTCCCCCTATTACCAGTGTGGGTCTTTCATATCACAATAGGGAAACTAGTCATATGTGATTGTTAAACCACATAACCTGGCATGGGGAACAAGTGTAGTAATTTGAGCTACTATGTATTCATTTTTTAAATGACTACATTTTAAGTTAACCCTGTCCTTTTAAATGTGTTATTCCTATTTATTTCCCCATGCTGCTAATAGTAGCATAGAGCTATTTTAAGAAGTATTTTCCTAACTTTCCTTTTTAATACCTTGTCAGCATTTCCTTATTAGGCACATTGCCCCTTTGCCTTTTTTACAATTCTCACTATTTTAGTTTAAAATCCTCCCAACTGACATCATTAGTCTCCCAGTAATGAAGGGGGACAAAGCTGAAGTGGAGTCCATGCAATCTGCACAGCCCCTTCTTGCTACAGCGAGAGAACCAATGCTCTGCAGACACAACCCTCTCCTCTCTATACCATATTCTAAGCCACCTGTTTACTGTCTGGATTAATCTATATACATATATATATAGCCTGTCACTGTGGGATCTCAGTACTCCACAAATGTATTAAATTGAACAGAAAGACAGCTTCCATCTTTGTCTCTCAGTACAGGCAAAATTTCCAAAGATATTAGCTGCCACAGTTTTCTCCTTTAGCTTCTGGTCCAGGGTCCTGAAGTTATAAATTATTGTTTTTATCTTTGTCTCAGTCATATTGGTGTTTCCAATATGGATGACAATGAATGGGTTCTCTTCAGATGCTTCCATGTCCCTATTTGTAACATGACAGCTTCCCACTCTTGGCCCTGGTCTACACTATGAGTTTAGGTCGAATTTAGCAGCATTAGATCGATTTAACCCTGCACCCGTCCACATTGCTGCCTTGTACCCATGTCACCTTGCCCTCCACATTACCATTGGTATGGCAATCCTTAGAGCCCGTATGGACTGACCAGTGGCCCCTCCCTCTAGAAAAGCTGAAAGCGCTTCATTCGCTTGTGCAACAACATTTGCATGCACAGCGCTTGGAGAGCTCCACTAGTCCTTGGAACACCCCGGTGTTCGTTATTAAGAAAAAATCTGGTGCATGGCAGCTGTTACACGATTTAAGGAAAATAAATAAACGCATCCAGCCCATGGGCCCCTTGCAGTTTGGGTTGCCAAACCCGAATTTAATTCCTCAAATCGATCAGCTTTGTGTGTTAGATTTAAAAGATTGTTTCTTCACAATCCCCCTTTGCCCACAAGAGCGCGAAAAATTCGCGTTTACGGTGCCAGAATTTAATAATCAGCGACCCTCTCAAAGGTATCAGTGGAAGGTCTTGCCCCAGGAAATGCAAAATAGTCCAACCTTGTGTCAACTTTTTGTGGATCGGGCCCTCATCCCTTTTCATGCCCGATACCCCACACTAAAGGTCTACCATTATATGGATGACATTTTGCTTAGTGGTCCCCAGGTCACGGCACAACAGCTTGAATATTTGTCCCAGATTCTCGGCCAAAATGGCCTGTTAGTGGCACCAGAAAAAATCCAACGCTCTTATCCCTACCAATACCTCGGGCATAAGGTTTTACAAACCTATGATGCCCCTGTTCGCCCAGAAGTGGTCCTACCCCAACCCCTAACCCTTGTTAAATTACAACAGATTTTGGGTCATTTAAATTGGATTCGACCCTACTTTCGTCTCCCCACATCGATGCTGCAGCCATTGTTCGAGCTCCTACGTGGAGCTTGGGCACCGGGCGCAGTTATTGCCATCACTGAGGAGCACATTGCCTGCATTCGACAGATCAATGCAGTGTTGAGTCAGCAGTTTGTGGATAGACTTACTGAGGTTCGTCCCCTGCAGTTGGTTCTCCTTGCTACCCCTCATACGCCCACTGTGGCTCTGTTTGTACCTCGTACAGACACAGCCGTCTCTATCATAGAGTGGATATATTTGTCTTCCATTCCTCCTCGGAACATTTATCCTTATTTAGACGCCCTTTCCGATCTTGTTCGAAAAGCCCGCCACCGTGCAGTGCAACTCACGGGCACTGATTTAGTTGCCATTGTGTTCCCCTTGTCACATAGTGAATTTGATTCCTTGTCTCACACCTCCTTGGCCTGGCAGGTTGCTCTTTGTGATTATGTGGGAGAGATCTCTTATAATCCCCCAAAAGATCCCCGATTGGTGATTACCCAAAAGGTGCCCCTAATCATACATCGTCTTAGCCGGTCTCGACCTATTGTTTCAGCTGTCACTCTTTTTACTGATGGCTCTCCACGTTGAGGTGTTGTCACCTATCAATTAGGTGACCCCCCTCGTTGGCATTCTCGTTTTACGCTGCCTCAGCGTTCCGCACAGCGCTCAGAACTGGCTGCTGTTATTTTGGCCTTTCAACTTTTTGCTGATTGTCCCTTTAATTTGATTGTGGACACCCATTATGTTTATCAGGTGATTGATCATTTACCCCTGGCCCTCATTACCCCTCAGGTCGATGCGGACCTTCTTCGCCTGTTTTTGTCCTTACAGTATCTCATCACCACTCGTAATTTCCCTTATTTTGTTGCTCATATTCGCAGTCATACCCCTCTGCCTGGGCTACTTACTGAGGGCAATGCGCGCGCCGATCGCGCGTTACGTGGTCAGGTAAATTCCCTTTTTTCTGATCCCATTGAAAGCCATTCCTTTTTCCATCAGTCTGCCTCTGTTTTGGCCTGACAGTTTCACATTCCTGCTGATCATGCACGTTCTATTGTTCCTTCCTGCCCCCACTGTGCCGCTGCTGCCCCTACCTTTTCTTATGCCGTTAACCCCAGAGGTACCACGGCGAATCAGCTGTGGCAAATGGATGTCACTCACGTGCCACAATTCTGCCCCTATTTGTTTTTACATGTTTACATTGATACCTATTCGGGATTCCTCTGGGCGACCCCACAGCATGGGGAAGCCACTCCCAAAGTTATTCACCATTTGCTAGCCTGTTTTGCTGTAATGGGTCGCCCGAGCCAGATAAAAACAGATAATGCCCCAGCCTATTGCTCCACAGCCCTCTCCACCTTTTGTGCCCAATGGCACACACGGGATCCCTTATAATTCCATGGGCCAAGCCATTGTTGAACGTGCAAATCGCACGCTAAAAACCTTGCTTGACAAACAATTAAAACAAGGGGAGCTGCGTCTCCGAACCTTAGGAGACATTCAGCAACAATTGCATATCCTTTTGTTTACTTTAAATAATTTAACACTGAACGCAGATCAGCAGACCCCCGCGGATCGGCATTTTCACAAATCCGAGGTACTGGAAAGACCGCGTGTCTACTACCGTCAGCTGCCCGAACCGCAATAGTTGGGCCCGGTACCTTTAATCACTTGGGGTCGGGGATATGCTGCTGTGTCTCTCCCTGCAGGACCATTGTGGGTTCCGGCCTGGTGTGTGCGATCGGCACTGAAACAGCATGGCGTGGCACCAGGGGCTGTCGAACCCCATACCGGAGTTTCAGCTGACCTTGGAGGAGAACGCGGTGCCTCCCGGGTCGACAACAGCGGGACGGAAACGGAGGAGGCGTAGCGCCTCAAGCCAGCCCATGACATGGGAAGCAGTAAAAGCATTGGTTGCCGCGGCTCAACGAAGACTGGCAGCAAACCAACAGCCAGAGACTCCTGAGACTTTGTTTGTGGCAATTCTTGCCCAGATTACTGCTAATTCTGTATTGATTGTATGCCTTTTGTGCCTGCTGTTTCCTGTAGGGGTTGGCTCGGGAGCGCTTCCTCCGTTACGGGCCCGAATGACATATAACCTATGGGAAAGATTGGCTTCAATAGCAAATGTTACCCACTTTTGTTTATCTGATTCTGTAGCAGCCGGAGAACTGTTAGGTACATGCCTCATTCCAGTGTGTCATCACCCTGAGGAAACAGGGAATGAGACGATGTTCGCTGCTTACGTGAATCTCTCTTCCCAGTACTCTGGGATGGCTAAATGGGGCCTGGCCAACTATACTTTGCCTCAAACGGCCGTATCCCTCCACACACCGTATCCAGCCGGGGCCAACAATGTCACCTGTGCGCGTATGGTCAATTGCACTAGTACAAAGGTGCCCTTAGGCTGTCGGCAAATTTCTCAACCTTTTTTAAATTGTTCCCACGCCGTAAATGTTTCGTACAATTATGGCCATATCATCCTACCATCAGGGTGTTTTTTTTACCTGCGGCTCACGTTCCTTTAGTTATATTCCCGCAAATTTAAGCGATGGCACCCTTTGTTGCCTCAGTAGAATGACACTCATTTTGCCTTTTGCTGGCCAAAAGCGCAATAAAAGAAGTACACCCCTTTCAGAAGATTGTGTCGCAGATGTCAATCTTCTCAGCCGCTCTGAGTATACCGCCTTAGCGGCCTCTATTGTTGGGGTCCCCGGGCTTGCCACTTATACAGCAAGAACTTTAAATGCCCTGGCGTGTTTTGCGCAAAGGCAATTAATACTACATCCCAGGCAATTGCCCTACTTAATACAGAGCAACACGAATTAAGGGATGCAATTTTGGATAACAGAGCCGCCATTGATTTTCTGCTCTTGAAACATCATCTAGGCTGTTCCACGTTTCGGCATATGTGTTGTTTTAATTTAACTAATAATAGTCGTTCCATAGAAACTAGACTGGCCGAATTGGCCAATCTCACGGCACACATACGCCAAGATCTGGGGTTTGAGGGCTTTTGGAATTGGCTTACAGGTTGGCTGCCCTCTCTAGGATGGCTGCGACAACTTTTCGGTTATGCTGTATTTGTAATTGTTGGGCTTATTTTTTGCTGCTGCTGTGTACAATGTATTCCCTCTTTGTTAAGGCTTTGTAGAGACCCACCCTGGCAGGCTCCCCGAGTCATGTCCTTGTCTGTCCGGGAGTTAAATCGCTTGCAAAAGCAAATTGATGGCTACCGTGAGATGGCTGAGCACAAATAAACAAAAATGGGGGGGATGAAGGGTTCATGTAGAGTTCATGCACCTGAAAACATTCAGGGCACACCCTGAGTGTTGTGTAGGACCAGTGCACACACTGCTCCGTCCAAGGACTTGGACCATGGGAAGTCGCCTAGAGGACATGAACCATGGGAAGCTTCCTTGGACTGGGCTCAAGGCCTGAGAGCAAGGACAATAGTAGATAAAGGCTGGTAAATAAGAATATTAATCAAAGTCATATTATTTCCTTTGTTGATGCCTTTTGCGGTTGGAGTATGCAATGCGCAGGAGGGGGAGAAATAAAAGGGAAGGTGGAAAGCTGACAGGCAGAAGCCCGTTAGCAGACCAGCTTGCTTGCTTGCAAAAAGCTTTGTCCTGTCTTGTCTTTGAACCGCAACAGAGGAGGATGAAACCGTTCTCCCTGATAGCCAGGTACTGTTTAACACCCTGGAGACAATACCCTCCCGGACCTTGAAGGCGGAGAAGGCACCTCTGGTGAGCGTACCGTTGTAAATATAATACATGGTTTAAAAGCAAGTCTGTTTAATGATTCATTTTTCCTGAAGACTTGGGATGCATTCGCGGCCAGTACAGCTACTGGAAAAATCTGTTAACGTGTCTGGGGATGGAGCGGAAATCCTCCAGGGACATCTCCATGAAGCTCTCCCGGAAGTGCTCTAAAAGCCTTTGCAGAAGGTTTCTGGGAAGGCAGCCTTATTCCATCCTCCATGGTAGGACACTTTACCACGCCAGGCCAGTAGCACGTAGTCTGGAATCTATAAGAAAGCAGGGCAGCGTATGGTCCCGGTGTTTGCTGGCATTCAAGCAACATCCGTTCTTTATCTCTCTGTGTTATCCTCAGGAGAGTGATATCATTCATGGTCACCTGGTTGAAATAGGGGAATTTTATTAAGGGGACATTCAGAGGTGACCGTTCCTGCTGGGCTGTTTGCCTGTGGCTGAAAAGAAATCATCCCCGCTTTTAGCCACGTGGGTGGGGGGGAGCCGTTCACGCTGAGCTGTTCGCGTTTGGCTGGCAGGGATCTTCCCTGATACTAGTCATGCGGTTGGAGGAGGGGTGAAGTGATCATCCCAGAAAATTGGGTGTGTCTGTGGGAGGTTAATTGGGTTTGTGCTGCACGTTAACCTGAAAACCACAGCCCCTCCTTTTAAATGGCCAACCCAAAGGGTGGTTGGTATGAGAAAGGAGGCCGCTGCTGTTTGAAACCATTCACCATGAAAGAGTCTACTATTGTTCTCTAAAATGTGTCTTTTTAAATACTACTCTCCCTTTTTTTCCTCCCGCAGCTGCAACTGTTTCAACGCTCCCCCTATCATCTCTGTCCCAGAAGCTAGCGCAGCTAAGAAGGTGAAAAAAACGCACTCATGATGAAATGTTCTCTGAGCTCATGCAATCCCCCTGCACTGAAAGAGCTCAGCAGAATGCGTGGAGGCAGACAATTGCGGAGTCCAGGAAAGCAGAAAATGAATGCAGGAGGGAGCGAGATGAGAGGTGGCGGGAGCAAGATGATATGTGGTGGCAGTGTGATGGGAGGAGGCAGGAGGCAATGCTGAGGCTACTGGACGACCAAACTGATATGCTCCGGCATATGGCTGAGCTGCAGGAAAGGCAGCATGAGCACAGACCGCCACTGCAGCTGCTTTGTAACTGCCCGCCCTCCTCCCCAAGTTCCATAGCCTCGTCACCCAGAAGCCCAAGAATGTGGGGTGCAATGGGGCCTACGGGCACCCAACCATTCCACCTCAGAGGACTGCCCAAGCAACAGACGGTTGGCATTCAATAAGTTTTGAAGTGCAGTGTGGCCTTGTCCTTCCCTCCACCCCCACTCCTCCCGGTGCTTCCCTCCTCCCCCACTGCTCCCCCCCTCATCCCCCACCCCTCCCGAGCTACCTTGGCAGTTATCCCCCTATTTGTGTGATGAATTAATAAAGAACGCATGAATTTGAAACAACAATGACTTTATTGCCTCTGCAAGTGGTGATCGCTGCGGGGAGGGTGGTTGGCTTACAGGGAAGTAAAGTGAACCAAAGGGGTGGGTTTTCATCAAGGAGAAACAAATAGAATGGCCAGTCATGAAACTGGTTTTCAAAGCTTCTCTGATGCACACCACACCCTATTGTGCTCTTCTAGCTGCCCTGGTGTCTGGCTTTGCGTAATCAGTGGCCAGGCGATTTGCCTCAACCTCCCACCCTGCCATAAACATCTCCCCCTTACTCTCACAGATATTGTGGAGCACACAGCAAGCAGTAATAACAATGGGAATATTGGTTTTGCTGAGGCCTAACTGAGTCAGTAAACTGCGCAAGCGCGCTTTTAAACATCCAAATGCACATTCTACCACCATTCTGCACTTGCTCAGCCAATAGTTGAACAGGTCCTGACTATTGTCCAGGGTGTCTGTGTATGGCTTCATGAGCCATGGCATTAAGGGGTAGGCTGGGTCCCCAAGGAGAACTATAGGCATTTCAACATCCCCAATGGTTACTTTCTGGTCTGGAAAGTAAGTCCCTTCCTGCAGCTGTTCAAATAGACCAGAATTCCTGAAGATGCGAGTGTCATGTACCTTTCCTGGCCATCCCACGTTGACATTGGTGAAACGTCCCTTGTGATCCACCAGTGCTTGCAGCACCACTGAAAAGTACCCTTTTCGGTTTATGTACTGGCTGCCAAGGTGGTCCGGTCCCAAGATAGGGATATGCGTTCCATCTATGGCCCCACCACAGTTAGGGAATCCCATTGCAGCAAAACCATCCACTATGACCTGCACATTTCCCACAGTCACTACCCTTGGTAGCAGCAGGTCAGTGATTGCGTTGGCTACTTGGATCACAGCAGCCCCGACAGTAGATATGCCCTCTCCAAATTGATTCCCGACTGACCAGTAGCTGTCTGGCATTGCAAGCTTCCAGAGGGCTTTTGCTTCCTAAATATCCACTTCTATAAATTCAGCCTGATTTTGTTGTGTAGACATACCCTTTGGGAGTTAGCATATAAACCTATTGCCCTTATCCCACTTGCAAACAATTTGATCAACTATAGCAATTTGTTCACCAACAAGATCTGTAATTTCCATACAGTTATGCTATTCTCATACAATTCATATTTTGATTGATATCATGCTTCTCTTCCCCATATATCATTAATATGTACACTAAGTTTGAGTAACTAATCTGAAAATAATGTTACTTCTTCAGAAGCTATGTCATTGTTATTAAATTTTCACAGTAGGCACACTACAGGCATATTATTTCCAAAGTAGATATATCACTAAAAATAGTTAGTTATCAAGGGGCTCATTTCTACAAAATCTATGTTGAATAATACTTTACTTCATGAGAAATCCCACTTAAATCATGGAGCAGGGTAATACTAATCAAAATAATGGTGGCATAATCTGGCCCCAAATGAAAAAAAAATGTATTAATTAATGAGAAATGTAGTTTCTGTAAACTGTTGTATAGTAAATCTTTTCTGAACCACACACTTTACAATCCACACAAATAAAAAAAATCAGATTAGAATCAGGCCCACTGAGTTCAGTGAGATTACTTGTAGAACAATTATTCATGCAAATAAGGCTTACTTATGTATGTAAAGCTATGCATGGTTAGACCCTTAGCAAGACTTCTAAACTTTGCTATTTCCAAATGAAGAATTCAAACATGCCAAGGGTACTTGTTGTTGGGGACTAAGAGCAAGATCCAAAAAGGGACTTAGGTTTTGCAACGTTCAGCAGCGTGGCACCTTTTAGGCATCCTGCCCCCCCCCAGATCAATCCACAGTGTTAGGTGCCCTAGCTCCTTATACATGAGCAGAGTTGGGTGTCTAAGAATGGGATCCACAAATGCCAGCATACTGAGCAGGGAGCCACCTAAACTAGCCTGAAGGAAATGCCAAGGACAGAGAGGTCCAGGCCAGAGGCAGGTACCTATCTCTGTTTAGGAGTCTCAGCTGTGAATCCTCTCCTGGAGTTAAGTGCCTCAATTATTTTTTGCAAGAAACGCCAGGAGGAGCAGCCCTCCTTATAACTCTTAGCCCAGTGTTTGAGGGCACTCACCCACAATGTGGGAGACCCAGGGTTCAATTTTCCCTCTCTGTCTGATGTAGAAAAGGAATTTTAACATTGGTCTCCTACCTTGCAAGAGTGCCTTAACCACTGGGATGCAGGGTATTCTAGGGCAAGCCTCGCTCAGTCTCTCCTGTTGAAACTGTTCCACTGTACATAAATAATTAAAATATGCATTGGGTCAGAGAGAGACCCTGGTTCCAGTCCCCGGTAAGCCTGTGTCCCAGGTGAGTGCTCTAGCCCTGGAGCTAAATTATAAGGGTGGGGCAGAGGGGGCGCACCACCTCCACATTCTCCTCTGACTATTTTGTGTGGGTTACACGTTTTGAGAATGTCTACTGGGCTGGGCCCCACAGGTTAGACAGATGGAGCAGCACCTCTGAGGATCCCACTGAGGATTATGTGTGAAATCGGCACCCAAAAACCCAACCTAAGGCAGCTGTGTGTATGTTAACTGGCAGAAACATGAATATCTAGGGGACTCTAATAGTGGAAAATCAGATGCCTAGGGCCTTCACGCACCTACAGAGTTAGGCAGCAGTTGAGTGAGGATTTAGAAGATCTCACAGTGCCAAAAGTGGCAATTAGGCAACTAAGTTCTTTTGTATATCTATCCCTAAATCCATGGTGAATCTGAATTTTTAAAAACAGTTATCTAAATACAAAATGGTACATTTTTCCAAATGTGTTAACTCATGAACAATCCCTTTCCCTCACTGGGATAGATCAAAATATTCTAATAAAATCTTACCAAACAAATTCACATTTAGGCTTAAAGCAAATACAAGAAATTTTAGCCCATGGTCATTTTTTCAGAAACGTGTACGTTAATGTAATTAAATAAATATAATAAAGTGCTTCTCATTAAAATATGCATTGGGTCAGAGAGATACCCTGGTTCCAGTCCCCGGTAAGCCTGTGTCCCAGGTGAGTGCTCTAGCCCTGGAGCTAAATTATAACGGTGGGGTGGAGGGGGCGCACCACCTCCACCTTCTCCACATAAAGAAGAAAAATGTTTTTCTCATCAAATAATGAAAGTGTCATTACTGCAGCATTTTTGGTTTTTCATTGTAAAATATGAAGCAAATGTGGTTTCATGTTGGATCTTCTAGGTTATTTATACAAAGTAGCCATTAACAAAATTAAAGAAAGTAATTAAAATAGGCAGCTTTTAAAAAATAAGAGACATAAACTAAGATACAATGTATCTATTTTATTAGTGCAGAATTTATCATTGCAAATGGCAGGTTAGTATTTGAAAGTAAGGCACATCTACTTAGTAGAAACATAAGGCCTGTGAATATTTGCCACTGTGGAGAAGGGTCCTGGTTACCCTGAAATTGTATGATATGAGATAGTGTTAAAATAAATTATATGATGGAGTTTGTCATGGGACAAAGACCAAAAAGAATATACTGGATGCATGGAGACACAAAAGTTTGAACTCTAGGATAGAAACTCCACATAGGTTGTTCATTTGAAACTTCAGGTGTTTTAAATTTGAAGGGCTGCTGACTGGCTCTCCAAGAGAGAAGGATCAAAATCAGAAAGCAGTTTGGGGAGCCAGACTGTAATGAGGAAGGGAAGCACTGCTGTGGTCTCATAAAATTAGCCTTTCCCTATGAAAAAAATAAGTAGAAGCAATACTGACAGCTATTGTTAATGTTTGTTATGTTTACTCTGGTTAAATTCAACTTTAGTAGTTTTTCAAAGCCAGAAATTGTAGGTATAGTTAATCAGTAGGTTGTGAAGACATTTGTATAGCCCAAGTTAGGTAAAGCAGAAAGGAATATTCAGCAATCCTAAGCAAGTTGTAGCAAAGTTGCTGCTTGTTGAGTACCCCCTTATGGCCAGGAGTGATTTACAGGCATTCTGTCCCTATTAGCCCCTACTCATAGACTTCTTACTTAAGTACCCTAGATAGTCTCTATTGTGACTCTCAGTACCCCTTTCTCAGGCTAGTTTAATGTCATATAAAGTTCACACAACCTTAATCACAAAATAATCCAAACAGTTCTCAACAAAGTCCCAAAATCACCAACTCTCCCTGAAACCACCCCACCACTTTCTCTTACTAGAGCTCAGCCCTATTAGCCCACACTCACCCTCCACATCATTCTTTCCACTGTCCTGCTATCTTTTATATTGGAATTCCTGATTCCTCTCAGGTGGTACTCATCTTGTAATTGGGGCTGCCTTAGCCCCAGCCTTTCTAGCTTCTGGGCAAGCCATCCTGCTACATAAGTGTTCTAAGAGGAAGATTAGAGGGATAAAAGGGCTATGCCAGTGAGCCAGTGACACTGGTATAGAACAAAGCATGTATCTAGGAAGATGCAGGGTCTGACAGCTAGTCAACTAGTTATTGCCTAAACTCAAGCTTTGGGGTCTTTTGCAGTTATTCTACAACAAACAGAATAGCAGTGTCCAGGGACTCTACCTTTGGTAAGTATTACAGTACATTAACAACTATAATAGGAATTTAATGTATCTTAATAACCCTGATTATTAAAGTACAGCAAAACAATAACTGCTATTGTGCCACAGAAAGTGACTGATGACACTGTCTATTCACTTGAGGAGCTACTGAAAAAGAGGAAGCACCTCACTGTAGGAACTGAAGAAGGTAGCAATATATGGTGTATGCTTTTCTAGAAAAGTATCTATTAACTAATTTAGAGAGTAGGCTTTGCTTTTCTCCTTCACAACTTAAGAGCCAGACACTTGAATCTTGGTTACAGCCCCATGTGATTATTTAAGCCTTTCAGAGATCTCACCAGGTCCTCCAGCAAAAGCAGGAAACAAGGACCTGCAATTTCAATTAAAAAAGGCAGTGGAGAGCAAGGAAAAGAAAAACATAACCCACTGTTTCCCATAAATATTGTCTTTGCAGGTCACTTTTAGAACAAATGTTAGGGTAAAGAAACCCTAAAAAGTTTTTGTTTGATCAATGAACATCTTTTTCCTTTTGGAGTGACAATGGATCCGTATACAAGTCACTATCAATTGTAAATGTAATGATGTAATTCCTCAGAAATGAAACTGCATACATATTCTGCAAAACATTAAACTGATAGACTAAAAATCAAAATACAGCAGTATGTTGCCACAGAAATTCATTTTAATGAAGCAGCAGTCTGCTGACCTAGAGTCTTTTAGTCAATGGGACTAGATACATAAGAATCACTTGTTCGAGTTAGTATTGCAGGATCAAGATCTGAGAAGCAAAAGTTTATAGTGTGTGTGTGTGTATGTGTCTTTTTTTTTTTTTTCTCCAGTCAACAATCAAGGAGAACTTTAAGTGGAAGAAAGTCTAGATCTTTGTTAGACATCCATTAGGATAAATATAAGTAAACATGGAGAAACTAAGCAAGGAGCTACCAATGATTGTTTTAAAAGGTACAGATTTGAGATGTTCCACAGATACCTCAACTAGAGTGAGTTTTAACATTTTCCCTTGTGGTGTTACCGCTCCATTTTTCGAAGTTTGTACAGAGCGAACTGTGCCATCAGCTCTCAGGGGAAGACAAGTGTTTAAAGGAAATGAAATAAAACTCAAAACATGTCCAGATTGGATAGCTCTTGTGTGCTATAAACCGCACAATTTTATAGACGAGTTTTCTTTTAAATTACAATATAGAGAGAACACAGGCAATTGGGGCAAGTAACACTATCGGAAAAAGCAGAGCTGTTATTAAAGAGGAATATAAATGTACTCTGTATTTTACAGATCATAAGCAAAGTCCCTGTCCCAAAGAGCTCACATTCTAACTCAGAGGGGTTAGTACATGGAACAATTACTAGGCCATAACAAAGGCCCTTTGTTTTCAGTTTTTACTTTTTTTTTTTTTTAAACAAAAAATTCTCAGGTTTTACAGAAGACATTATTTGGTTTTCACCAATTTTCACCTGAATTTCAGAAGTGCCAGAACTCCCCAGATCTGGCTCCATGCTCTGGCAGGGGAGAGGGCAGTTCAATCATCTGGGCCACCTAGGTTACTGGGCCACCACCTCTTCTTCTGGAGTAGGCCCTGAAGCAGAAGAGATGGAGGAGATGAGGGTGCCCCCCCCCCCTACTCTCCTTCATCCAGCTCTTCCACTTTTGGGCCTGCTCCAGCAGGAGAGATGGCAGCTCCATAACCGCTTATTGAGTTGCCCTTTCCTTCGCCAGAGAGGGGAGCAAGGGCAGAAGTACCAGAATGACTTGAAAGCTGGTTTATTACTATTGTCAATCCCATTATACACACGCATTCTCAGCTTTACAGATATGCTGATAATTTATCTGTACATCAAAGCAAATAAAGATTGGTGGATTACTTTTCAGGCTAAAACGGCTTGAAAATGAAAAACTATCTGATTTCCTTTCAGAACATAAGGGTTTATTTTGAAAGTTTTAAAAAACAAGATCAGGAGAAGAGAGGGATAGGTACCTTGATAGTTACCCAGAAAAGTATAAGGTTAGTGTTTTTTTTTCTCTTCACGGTTTTCAAAATTTTTGTAACAAACCTGAACAAATAGCTGAGAAATTGTAAACAAAATAAAATCAAAAAACAAAAGGGCTGAACCATAAAGTGTAGAGATAGCAGCAGGGGGATGCTTCTCCTTCCATAGGGCGTGTTGGTACAGACCTAAACAACAAATCCTAAAGCTAGGGAAATGTTCACCGCTTGCTGGCTGGGTAACCTTAGCCACACCTGCCTTTATGCCTGAAAAGGAAAATTGAAACCTAGGTGAACTACTTCTAGCTCCAGCCCAAGTACCCTTCCCAGGGGATGAGTTTCCACCCCTCTTCCCTCCGCCTGCCTCTCCCTATCCCCTCCTCTGCCTAGCTCCTTTCCTTCCAACCCTCCCGGCCTCCGGCTCTTCCTTCCCCCTCAGCCAGCCTCCCCAGGCTGTCTGTCAGGCCGGGTCGGTCAGGCTGCCTCCTCCACTCACCTCAGCACCCCGCCTCCCCCCGCCCCGGTCTGTCTGGCTTCTCCTCCCCGCTCTGTCTGGCAGCCCCCCCCCCCCCAAGTGCAGCGCTTCTCGCGAGAGCTGGGGGATGCCGCCGCCGCCGCCGCGGCCGGAGGGGGAGACACTCGGGGGGAGCCAGTGACGTCGGGAGTTTTCCCGAAAGTCAATAACGAGCCCGGCGGAGGCGAGAGCAGGGGCCCCGGGGTGGGCGAGCCAGAGCGAGGAGCCGCCGCCCTGACCCCGCGGATGCTGCGGCCGCGCTGCCCGGCCGGGCGCCTCCCTGTGTAGCGGGGACGCTCGCTCCATGTAGCCGCCGCCGCCGCCGCCTCCGCGCGCTGGGGCCGGAGCCGCCTCCCTCCCCCCGCGGAGACACCGGCCACCGCCAGGGACCGAGCCCGGCGGGGGGACCGGGCAGGGGGGGCGGGGACCCCCTCCCGAAGCCGCCGCCGCCGCCTCGGCGCCGCAGGTAACAGCCGGGTCTGGGGGCAGCTGGGGTGAGGGGGCCGCCGCCGGGCGCGTGGGCAGCCCCCTCCCCGCCCGGCCCCCGGCAGCCCGCGGGGAGCCGGGGAGGGGGCGCCTCTGGCCTAGCCAGACCGTCACTGTCTGGGGCGGGAGGGAGGCTGCATCAGCGCCCAGCTCCTCCCCCTCAACCCCAGACACCCCCGAGACTGGTCCCAGCGGCCCGGGGGGGGGCTGGCTCTGACTGGCCGCCGCCCCGGGCGGGCAAGGGACGCTGTCGCGGGCGGGGGCTGCCTGTCCGGTTCACCGCAGGTTCCTGCATCGCCGAGGTGATGGCGGGGCGGGGGGAGGTGCACGGGGCTCGAAAGGCGGCTAGTTCCCACGCCGAAACCCCTCCCTCCACGACCCACCCCATCGCCTTCCTTGCCCTCCCCGCCCGGCAGTGGTTTTGAGGTAAATGTAACGTAGAAGTCTGTGGTGTTAGTAGTAAATTTTTTTTTATCAGCTTGGAAGTTGCGCGTGTGCTAAGAATAGAAATGTGGAAGGATGGTCTGTCTGTTCGCGGCATTGCATTGCTCAAGGGGTGCTGCTGCTGCTGGCGGCTCTGGCAAGCAAGTAAACAAACCAACCTCCTCCTGCGCATCAGTCCTGCTGGATCAGCCATTATGGTGGCTGTCTTGCACATCCAAAAGTTGATGCTGAAGTAACTGTTGTTAGTTATGTTGGTGCGTTGCTCTCCGTTGTGGTTTCAAGGATTTCCATAGAATTATAGGCAGCACAGTTGAATAAAAAGGTCTGGCCTAGTAACGTGAGGGTTTATTGTGGCAGGGTTAGTTATTAGTTTCTGTAAACACAGTGTAATTTATTCTGACAATACAAAGTGCAGTGTGTATAGGTATATGATACCTTGGCTATTTGAGGGTTAATTACTTTTGAATGAAAGTTTTTGAATCACTGGAAGTATCATAATTTATGTTTAGATTACACTGTCATGAAGTAACTAGTGGTGACAGACAGGGGGTTTATAGAGTGTTTAATTGCTATGTGTGAATTGCAATTCTCAGTTTCCTTCTGGGCAATAAACAGACATTTTACATCACTTCTAACAGTTTTTTTTTTCAATCATACCTTAATTAAAATGAGTGGCTTTAAAATTTAAATTTAAAGCTAAATGGATAATGAATGGTTTTAACACTTTTGGATAACATCACATTCCTAAATATAATTACTAGTTGAGTGGCTATTTGAATTTATTAGGCAAAAATAAATCTTTAAGATCTACTTTTGTTAAAGTAAACTTCTTATGACAAAGACATTTGTTGTTGAAGTTCGGATGTAGATAGATATTTAGTAAACTATTAGCCAGTATTAATACTTACATAATACTGCTTATAGCAGTTTGTTTTGCAGGTACTTGCTTCTGACTAACTGTAACTTTGTCATAGGGCCACTTGAATTCAGCAACCATAGTTGGTGCATATTTTGTATATATTAAAAAAACTCTTACCTGCCTTCAAACAAGTAGCATGAAAATGAACAATCTAAACTATTAACAAAGTGCTTTGCTTTTTATTTTTACAGACTTTATATGGCTTTGTATAGCTCCACGTGCATAATAAAGTTTAGGGCAGTCAGGGTTGAAGTAAGAAAGTGTGCATACAAAAGAAAAAAGTTCGTTTTGATTTTTTTGAAAGTATATTCATTAAGGATATTCTGTTTGTAGGTCTATTTGTTTTCCTACTGGGAGTTTTAAATTGACCCCAATATTTTTAATTGGATTGGGCTGTTAATTATAGAATGTGTGTGTGTGTGCTGGTGGTTGAGGCAAACATGGAAATTCAAATAAAAGATTCAAAGGAAAACTTCACAGAGCTAAATGTTTTTCTTTGAGAGGTGTATATATATCTTTGGTTAGTCCAATTTCTCTCTCTCTCTCATATAAATGCAGAACCTATTTGCAAATTTTTACACAAACTGGTAAACATCTTTTGTTGTAGGTGGTTTTTTCGCTGGTTCATCTTTGTTTGTTATAAGTAGGTTGGTATTAATGTTAACTTGAGTAGATTCTACTAAGTTTTATATAGCTGTATGGAAAGTTAGTATCTCAGTGGTTTAGTATATAATTTTTGTTTGACACAAAGCCAAATTAAGAAATCAGAATCTTTTGTTGCAATTGCTACATTTTGTCTGTAGGAAGCTGGTAGTCTCTTAGCAGGTTTTGATTTATTTTGTTTGAACTGGAACTATGATAGAAACTCTAGTTCCTCTTAGAAAAGTTATATTGCTTTTGAAATGGAAGCAAATCTTATTGTGAAAAGGGACTGTATTAAGATGAACATGAAAACTTTTCTAGAGTTGATCTGTTTATAATTTAAGCTTCTGTGAGCAGGTTTATGAGAAACTATATATTGATTTATGAAAGCAATTTCAAACTGAGTGCTTCTATAGTCGTTACTCTTAAAAAACGAAACAAAACACGCCCCCACTCCCAGAGAAATAGTGTCTTCAAAATGCCTAGAAAATGTCTTTCAGGAAACAGTTTGCAAAGTGCTCTCTCATATCTTGGATGCAAGTCTTATTATTTACCCATTTAAATCATTAATCCCTCCTGTTCCTAATAAACATTATAAATAGTTAAGTAACTTTTTAAAATGTTTCATTTTTAGAAGATATAGTTATGATACCAGTACACTAATGCAGTGATTCCCCTTAAAAATAACTTGGAAGCCTTGTTTACTCTGTGCCATGTTTATTAGCATAATGTAAATATCAGTTATTGTAATCCAGTTTGACTGTTCCCATCCATGATGCAAATTCAAAGTGCACAGTTAAAGTACAGTTCTGTTTTGCAATGCAGAAGGGACCTAACATCTCTTGCAATCATCCAAGGCTTTAACATGCTTCTAAAAACTATTACTAAACTTAAAACCAAAACAAAGCAACTACTAAAAACATGGGACAATGGAAACATCCTGTAACTGTGTTGGGAGAGAACTGTGTTTTAACAAAGTCTTAAAACATAGATTCTAAATTAGCTGATATTCTGTGAAAGTGTAACGAATGATACTGCAGTTGCACTTTTGAGGGTGTTGGTGTAAGCATGTTAGTGTATACTAAAACTCAAGATTAGTTTTTCCTCAGACTAAATGAAACATTCTATCTAAAACAATTGATTTTTTTTTTTTGGTAGAAGAAGACTTGTAAAGTAAAATAATAGAACATGTAGATTCGTAAGATGTCTGAGCAGGCTTAAATATTAAAATTTCATATAGTTAAAATCTCCATATGAAATATACATACCCTTCATTGTTTTAGATACTCCATTATGTTTTATTTTGGAACATTCCTGGCTTAATTTTGTTTACTGTTTACCATTCTTTTAAAATGCTTGGATTACTTTTTGTTATCACTGGAGAATGTGTTCATTCATGTACAGTACGTATTTTAAATAAAAAAATAAAGGAGATTTATGTTCAGCTAATCTCACTAATCTCACTGTTCAGCTAATTATGAAGTGTGTTTAAACAAAACTTGTCTCAACTAACGCATTTTCCTTTTGATCTGTACTAAACACGTTCACAGCAT
Source organism: Lepidochelys kempii (assembly GCF_965140285.1). Classification (NCBI taxonomy): domain Eukaryota; kingdom Metazoa; phylum Chordata; order Testudines; family Cheloniidae; genus Lepidochelys; species Lepidochelys kempii. The sequence continues at coordinate 141,362,483 of NC_136382.1, read as the reverse complement.
CAGAAGTTTTCATTGATAAAGTTTTGACATCAGTCACTTCTTTTGTAACAGATTGATGTGATAAACACAAGATTGTGACTGCACTTAAAGTAATGGGCAAAAAGATAAATTAGGGGTGTGAGTGTGGGGGGGGAGTTATTTAGGTGTCAAAATCTAATGAAAGCAAGAAAAAAGAAAACTGCTGGCAAAATGTTATAACTTCTATATACTGTGAAAACCTCCTTAAAGTGCTGGCTTATTGCATTCTGTGAAACAGAAGAAAGAAAATATATAAGGAGAAAATATGAGAGTAGTTTAAACTTGAGCAAACACTAAATATATAACAAGAAAGAAAATAAAAATACTACATAATTATGACAGCATACCGATTCAGCATGACAGCCTGGTTTCATGGACCTCAACTAGCATTTCAGTATTTTCGCTGTAGTTGAAGTTTTGAGGTATGAAAATAGATTTCAAGCAGGTTCTGTTGAGCAAACTCATCAGTCCCTGTAGTTAATAATTAGTAGGTGCACCACAAAGCCGAGGAGAAGTTAAAAATCTTAAGAACAGGGGTTGGATATTGTTAAAAAGAAATTACAGTGAGAAAAGCGTATACCAGTTTCAGCACTTAAGATATTCAAAATTAGTGTAGGCTCAATTTCTTTTCAGTTTCTTAGTACCATTAACACACTTCTGTTTAGAATAGATAGTGGTTTATTTTATTTAAGTACAGTCCCCCCAATTATTTTTCATGTATCGCCTTTTATTTTAATGGCCAGGTACTGATCTTCAGGATCAGGAGTGTGCTCAGAAATTTATTTTTTTATCACTTTTGGGGAAGCACATTAAACACACATGCATTATAGACGTTAAACCATATCAACACATATACACAGAAATAAACAGTATATTCACCATTTCAACAAAATGTACCTTTAATCCACCTTGAATACAAGCTCCTTATTGTTTGGGGGGGTGGGGGAAGGAGAACATGTGCAAACCAAGTAAGCACACATGCATCCATAACCACACATTATGGGGATACGTGTATAACCTCACTGAGTTTGCACACTGCATGTTAGGAGGAAATACCCTAGTAGAAAAGGGCGGGGGTGCAGAGAGCTCCTCCAGGGCCCAGGCAGCGGGGTCCAGAACTCCTCCCACCCCAGGGCTGCAGCAGGGACAGTGAGCTCCACCTGCACCAGGGCTCCAGTGTGAGATGCAGAGCTCCTATGGCCCTGGGGCTGCTGGGGAAGGGGGAGAGCAAACTCCTCCAGTCTGAGTCCCCAGTGAGGGGCACAGAACTCCTCCTGCTCCTGGGCTGTGGTGGGGAGACTGAGAGAGCTCCTCTCCCTGAGGGCTGGAGGAGGTCCGCTCTCCCCGTCACAGCCCCAGGGCCGGGGGAGTTCTTGGGTCCCCGCCGATCATTGTGGAGGCCCTTGCCATTGCTTCTTCCCAGCACTTGTGCACGCCCCTGTTCAGGGTTAGAAATTGTGGCTGAAAACAAGTAGTCACACTCCTGTGTTTTTTGATTTGGTGACCATAGTAACTGGATTTACAGAGCAGTATGGGAATGTGAAAACTTACACACTCAATGTGCAGCAGCAGTCAAAAAAGCAAATAGAATGTTGGGAATCATTAAGAAAGGGATAGATAAGACAGAAAATATCATATTGTCTCTATATAAATCCATGGTGTGCCCGCATCTTGAATGCTGCATACAGATGTGGTTGCCCCATCTCAAAAAAGATATATTGGAATTGGAAAGGGTTCAGAAAAGGGCAACAAAAATGATTAAGTGTATGGAACAGCTTCTGTATGAGGAGAGATTAATAAGACTGGGACTTTTCAGCTTGGAAAACAGATGACGACTAAGTGGGGGTATGTTTGAGGTCTATAAAATCATGACTGGTATTGAGAAAGTAATTAAGGAAGTGTTATTTACTCCTTCTCATAACGGAAGAACTAGGGGCCACCAAATGAAATTAATAGGAAGCAGATTTAAAACAAACAAAAGGAAGTATTGCTTCACACAATGCACAGTCAACCTGTGGAACTCTTTGCCAGAGGATGTTATGAAGGCCAAGACTATAACGAGGTTCAAAAAAGAACTAGATAAGCTCATGGAGAGTAGGTCCATCAATCACTATTAGCCAGGCTGGGCAGGGATGGTGTCCCTAGCCTCTATTTGACAGAAGCTGGGAATGAGCAACAGGGAATGGATCACTTGATTACCTGTTCTGTTCATTCCCTCTAGGGCACCTGGCATTGGCCACTGTTGGAAGACAGGATACAGGGCTAGATGGACCTTTTGGTCTGACCCAGTATGACTGTTCTTATGTACTAAGGTCCCAGTCCTGTAGGCCCATGTATCGACATAACTTTACTCACTTTATATATTTTAACTTTAATTGGACTATGTACTCATGTAGGTGAAGTTACCTGTTTGCACCATTATTTGTAGCACTGAGGCAAACCACCTGATCCAGGTCCACTGATATCAATCAAGGTCTTTCCATTAACTTCGGTTGGTGGTGAATGGGGGTCCTTAATGAATAAGTGTGCCAAATTTCCTTTCAGAGGTAGTTTAATACCATAACTCAGTATTCCTCAAATTGAAAGTCTAAATTTCTGAACACTATAGATGAACAATTTTTGAGAAGATAGAGTTTCACTTTACCAACAAGCAAAAAGAGTACTTTAATAGGTGGTTTCTTTAGATACAACTGGCATTCTTTGTCTTGTTAATGTCTATTGAATTCAAATTCTTTTTTCTTTGAAAAGTATATACTTTTTTGTATTTTGACGGGAAAAAGTGCATGTTAAGGTATGAATATTAGAATGAGCTGATAGTTAAGTGTTCGACAAATTTAAAATCTGTAAACAAAAGTATAACCAAAATTAAGACAAATGCCATTAAAAAGCAGTTAATAATAGAGTATAAGGAGATAAGTAGATTTAAAGGCCAGAAGAGACCCTGATGATCGTCTAAATCTGACCTCCTGTGGAACACAAACCAAAGATCCTCACCCAGTAATCTGTGCCTCAAGCCCCTAATTTATTTGAGCTCTAGCGTATCTTTTAGGAAGATATACAGTGTTGATTTAGAGACTTCCAAGTGATTGGAGAATCCACCAAATCCTTGGGAAATATACAAGTTGAGCCCCGATTTTGAAGAAAATTATAACAAATAGGAGCCATTAGATGGATTTAGCTGAGAAGTTAGAGCATGGTTCAGTGTTATCAAATTAAAGTTCTGGCAATTTATGGATGCTGTGAGGGATGGGACCTCTAAGTTATATTTCCACAGTTGTATACTAATATAAAGTATCATTGCACCATTTAAAAATTAATTAATAAATATGACTTTGAGAATGCATAATGTAATTTCTTGGTGAAAGTTTTATTGTACTTCTCTGTCTGAAATAAAGTGTTTTGAAAACAAATTAAAACTGATCTGAGTATTTTCCTGTACTTAATTTTGTTATTTATAGTGGCTCACGGACCCTTGGATTTTATTTTTTAATCTGTATAGTGACAACAGGGTTGAAGGTGCTTTATGCCTGGCTAGATAATCAAGTTCCAGAGAAATAAAATACACATGTATGAACTTTTGTATATGAATTCAGTTGGACTACTCACCCACACAGACGTTTACATATGCATGTGTGCAGGATCAGAGCCTAAGTAGACAGCTTACAGACAGGCGGTTTGGGAGAAGAGAAAGGGGTGAAACAGAATGGTGAGGTTAAGTGTGCTTCTTGGATGCTTGATAACTTATTAAAATCCAGATTAATGGGAATTTCTGAATGGATTAAAATCAGTCCATGTAAGTGCCTAAATATGGATTTAGATTCCTGATTTTAGGCATCCAATTTTGAAAATGCAAAATCTTCGCCTTAAAACTTATTTTGCTTGGCTATTATGAGTCATTACTAGGCCTTTTTAAAACAAAACTTTCTGTATTAAAAATGACAAATTTGTATTTCAATTATAATTTATAGTGTGCTAACTATATTACATGCAATTTAAAATTCTCAGTAGAGAATCCTGAACGTAGTTCTGATACTTATCGCTAATAACATGAATGAAATGACTCACTTTATTTAAATAAACCTAATACCACTACCAGGTTTAATCTACTGGTGCCTTTTCTTCTTTGACATCTAGTTTTAAATTTTGTTAATTTAAGGAGATTTGTTTAGTTTGAGTTAAAAGGAGAAACTACTTAATGTTTTCCCTCTGTTATATTTCCAAGACTCACCCTAATAAACTGATGTCCGGTGTGTGGTGGGTTTTTTTGTTGTTGTTGTAAACTGGCAGTTTAAAATTTTAAATCACATTTGTCAGTAAATGTTGGACATTGTTTTGAGAGGGGGAAGAACTTGAAAAAATAGAGGCATGTTAAAGCTATTTCACCTGGGAAAAGAGAAGGTAAAAGAGACATCCTTAAGATTCTTAAAAGCCAGCAGAAGGATCCACTAATTTTTAATGTTTCCATGTCTTCATGTATGTAATGAGTTTTTGTTTCTTTGGTAAGTAAGAACAGAGTTGGTCAGTTCAAATTTCTGTGGCTATAGCCTTGTGTGTTAATTAGTCAGTAAGAACAACTTGTTTTTTTTCCATTATTAATATGAACAGAAATGCAGATTTATAGTTAACCAGTAAAATTTCGAACAAAATCTAAATAAAAAAAGTTTTCATTTAATGTATGTTTTGCTAATATTACATTGTGCCTCTATTTTCTTAATTGCAGCATTCTCAAAGCATTCCTTGGTTTATTTTTGCAAATAAATTTAATGAAGCTAGAATTATTCTTTTTTTAATGCGGGACACATATCCTACATATGGGTGCATTTGGAGCAGATCCGGGAATCGCAATAACCCATTTATCTTTCTCAGTGTACTTCTTCCCCCGGTGTAAGAGGGAGACACTGCTGTCTTTCCATGCACCATTTTATAGCTTCAAGTAAATCCTTTTTTTAACCATGAGATAAAGCTTTTTAAAAACAGATTAATACCAATATTCTGAAATATTGTATGGCTTTTGCTGCGAATTTTAAATGAAAAGAAAAATATATATATGATGCTTATTATTAAAGAGTCTAAGTTTGTTAGGTTAATTTTATAAACTACAGAGGATGGAAGACTATTGGGAAGGAATTTAAGGATTAATGTAAGCGTGTTAAGTAATACATACTAAAAGATTGGCATCTTATAGTGGTGATATGTGCTAGGTTATATTACTCTCATTACCTTTGTCCTATGTAATCAATTTTTTATTAGCTTCAGAAATGAATTAATCAGTAATACCCCTCTTCCTGGTCCCTTTTGTTGAGTAATGGTGGTATTTAAACCATTCAGCCCCATGGAGACTGTACAGACCACAACGAGAGATGTACTCTATTCTGCAAATGTTTATTTACAACCAAAGTTCTGGATCACTTTCACTTTAAAAAAAAAATGCCAATCCACTCAGTTCTATGCTTTTTCTGAATCTCTCTCTATATTGTACCGTTTGAGTCCCTTTCATTAGACATGTACACTAAATTAAATAGCTACATCCTGTGCCACCATGTACCCTGCATCATGGCCTTTCTTGTCCTAACTAATTATGATGGACAACATCTCTAGTTGTTTTGATTAGCATTCTAAATGATAGTGGATGTACACAACTTAGAATTTAATATTTTTGATATGAAGAAGATAAGTATGGACCTTTTGATTTTGGTATCCCTCTCATTCTGGATTAGTTGAATGATTGAAGAATTTGGAGATTTTGAGGGCATCATTAAACTCCTATAAAAGCGGCAATTATTACAGGGCTACATTCATGGTTATTACAAGGCTGCCTGGTCTTGGAGCCTTAGTTCCTTTCATAATTTTAATGGTCTGTTCAATTGTCTCCATTTTTATAGGAGGTACCATCACCTTTCTAGATTTGCAGGGTTTTGCTGCTATACTTTCATTACTGTAGAATTTTAATTGAAAAAAATTTGTTCATAATTACTTGAGCTTAGTAACTGATTATTTCTTTCATTTTTAATGACATTGAAAACTTATTTATGATCACATTAACCAGTATTTTCTAAAATGTATTCCCCAAGTCACATGTAATATTTGAGCAATTTGTGGTGCAGTTAAGATTTTATAGGTGTTAGATTTTTTTTGTATTTTTTCTCTTCATGATATAACTACAGGGCAGAGTTAAGGTTGTCTAAATTGCTTAATGGTGCATTTCTTACCTTAACATGTTACGATTTCTTTTAATTGTAACCTAAGCTCTGAATTTCGTGGGTTTGTACTACTGGATTTTGGGATAATTACTAAATTCTTACAATTTTTTTTACATTGGTATTACTTCTAAGTACTCTCAACCTTAACTCAATATTAGCACAGTTTTTGTGTGTGAATTTTTTTAGTTTTTAAAAATAATTAAAAACATCACGCACAAACACTAAACAAGAAACCGCATGCTACCATGCAGTATTTCTAAAGATAGGTAAATATGTAGTATCAACCTTAAATAAAAAAATAAGACTAAAGATTTTTAAGACTTCAAACAACAAAACAACCAGAGCAGTCAGATCATAGCAGCCAGATTAACTGGCTTTACAGATATTTTGCATCATCACAGAAGAACAGAGCAATGAAATTGTACTGCTGAATCTGGTTTTTAGTTTTCAATTTACTTACTCTTTTAGAGAGCTGTGTTAGATTAGTGCTATGTGGTGGGAAAATAGGGGAACCCAGCCTGAATCTCAATATCTCTGTGCTTTGAGGGCGCCTCCTACACTTCTGCCTCAGTTCCCCCAGCAGCATAGTCTCAGTGTACATTGGTGCTGCGGCCTCATTGCCATGGGGAGCATTGATGCCCAAGCTAGCATGCAGCCACTGGTGAGTTCCCAGATGCAGTTTTGTGTCCAATTTTGGGCACCACATTTTAAGAAATATGAGGCAAATTGGAGAGAGTCCAGAAGAGAGCAACACAAATGATAAAATATTTAGAAAACCTGACTTCCGAAGAAAGATTTAAAAAAAAACTGGGTATGTTTAGTCTTGAGAAAAGAAGATCGAAGGGGAGACCTGATAAGTCTTCAGATACATTGATCACTGTCTTGTTAAGAGATTCTCCATGTCCACTGAAGATAGGACAAGAAGTAATTGGTTTAATTTGAACTAAGGAAGATTTAGGTTGGATAAGTGCAGGAATAGGTTACTAAGGCAAGGTGGTGGAATTCCTATCAGTGGAGGTTTTTAACAACAGATTAGACACCTGTCAGGGATGGTCTAGAGATACTTGGTCCTGTCTCAGCATGGGGGGATGGGCTAGATGACCTTTCAAGGTCCCTTCTAGGCCTACATTTCTATAATTAATCATCCAGCAAGCTTCTTGGCCATCTCTGTTAAAACTCTTGGATGCACATTATCCAGACCTGCTTATTTCTGCTGTTTAACTTTTTCCTGAGTTACTATTGGAATGGAAAATGTTTTTTCATCATTGGATATAATTAAGTCATCTTTTCCCCCCTCAAATACAGAACAGAAGTATTTATTGAACACTTATGTCTCTTCTGCATTATTATTGACAGTTCTGCCATTTTCATTTAGTAATGGATCATTATCTGTGTTAGGATCCTTTTTGTGTCTGTTATACATTTTTTAAAAAAAAATCTCAAAACGAAAACTACTTATTGTCCTGAGCTCTGTTGGCCATAGATTGTTTCTCTTATCAATTTTGTACAATTCCTGGCTTCATTCTCACTCTTATCTGGTTAGATTAATATTTATTTATACAAACTGCATCTCCTTCAACAGGAGAGATTGTGAGAGATGTTCCCCAGAATCAGGGCACTCTCCTGAAAGGTGTGAGTTGAAATTCCTGATCTAAATCGGGCAGAGAGGCGAATTGAACCTGTCTCCCCACATCCTGCTTGATGCTGTAACCATGAGGCTGAAGTTTATAAGGGAAGCACCACCACCCTTTTTATTGTTTGTTTGTGAGAAGGGGCATAGGCACCTAACTTCGAGAGAGAGTTCACAGGTGTAAATCCTGAGCAGAGGGAGGCACCTCTCTCTGGCCCAGCACGTGGCTCCCTTTGAGGGGTGGGGATTAGGTGACATTTCCTGTTGGATAGGTTAGGAGGCTCCCTGCTCAGCATTCTGGCTTTTGTGGATCCCATTCTTAAGTGTCTAACTCCCTGTTCATTGTACAGGGAGTCTGGGTGCCTAACGGTGGGCTGTGGATTCTATTATGCAGTAGAATGCCTTAAATAAGGTTCAGCATTGTAATGTCTAAGTCCCTTTTGTGAGTCTCGCCCTGAATCTCTGTGTCTCTGCTCCAAAATTACGTGAGGGTAGGAGCTTATGTTTTTGTGAGAGTATGTGCAGAAGGGGACAAAATTGTTTTGTTCGCGCTGGCAACATTGTCTCCCTTTTCTTATCCAGCTATCCCTTCCTTCTGGGAAAGGGGAGGATTTCTACCAGGATGCTGTCCCTTTCCTAGGCTCTTGTTTGGTGCTTTCATGTTTTGTAGCAGTCTACTTATTAGGTGTCTGATAAATTTGAAGCTCCCTAACCTCTCTTATTTCTAGGAGGGAGAAAGAGCACACTCCATCATAACTTCTAGAGGTACCAGACTGCTACAGTGGTCCATGGAAGCTTCTTTGTCCTTCCCAGGCTCTATTTTTAAGTTCTCTCTTTGGTGAATAGTTTCAGTGCTTATGTTTTTAGCTGCTCTTATCTTTCCTATGCAGCAGCAGAGTATAATTGACCTGATTCTTGTCAGTTTCACTGCTCTGAGAGTTGTGAATAGTAGTAATGAAAGCTAAAAAGGCACTGGTCGCTTTTCGTTCATCTTCAGCTTGAGAAAGCTCTGGCACCAGAGCCTCTAGCACTATCTGTGTGGTCCATTCTTAAGACAGCACTGCATCAGTTGACACTTAATTCATGTTTGGAAGTGTGTCTTTGCAGTCATACGGGCTAGAAACTTAATTTAAAAAATGAAATGTTAGTTTTTTCATTGCATGTGGAATAGCTGAATGTAACCCCTTAATACTGGTTTCATAGTATCCCAAAGCAGAGAGGAGAAATGTTATCCTCATTGGTTCTGAAGCTGAATCTTTTTTTTTATATGATTTAAAAATTATTTACCTTGTTGGAGTTAAAAGTTGAACTTGCATCGTCAAATGTATCGAATAGGTTCCTGTGTGTGTGCATGATATATCATGTGCATGATTTGCTGTTACAGCACTGGAGGAGATTGTCTGTAAAAGTTCTTGCTGTTGCAGGGAGACACAACCCAATCCATTCTGATATATTTTCCAGCCATGGAAGAATATAAGGTAAATTCTTCCTTTTTAGGGAGCAGTTGGCCTGCAAGAGGCCTTAAATGCTAGTTCCTTCATGCACTGAGTTTGCTGGTTTTGTTAGATTAAACTTACATTCTAGGATGCTAGCAACTATGGTACTGTCATTGCTATTTAAAATTCCCAGTATTTGTTATGTTTTGAGTATCATTAACAATATATACACAGAAATGTGTGGGTTATATCTGTTATGGCTAAAGTTAATATTTGTCCTTGAAGTTCTTCTTGCTGCAAGCCATCTTACCTTCATAACTTTCAATTATTTTTGTCTGCCATTGCAACATTTTGTGAATACAAGGAAATTGTATTTTAAAACGTGCTCCTAGGTCAGCAAGCACATGCCCTATCATATCTTTCATTTGAAATTGTTCTTCTAGGAAAGATGCATTTCCTTAAGAAATATGATATAAATATAATACGTTGCTTTTTCTAACTGTAAATTAAAACAAACAAAAAAACATAGTTTAGTGGGGTCTGGAAAAACTTTAATATCCTAGGAAGAAAATATTTTTTCACCAAAATGTTGCCCTGTTATATTCATTATTTTGTATATACTGTATTTTAGCTCCCATTTTCTTGTATTATTGTATATTCAATGTACTCCCTAATATATTGTCTTATTACCAGCACCACACTCCTTTTCAAGCTCAAACTATCACTTTCCCTCAATGTGATAAAATAAACTCTCATCCCATTCAGAATATTTAAAATTGAAGTTTAGTCCACCCTCAGTCCCTGTCAGTGTTGGTAGAATTATGGTTTCCTGTCCAAACACTGAAAAAAGCTTTTTTTACTCATCTCTTGCTATCAGACAGACCTACAAAAATGGGAAAATTACTGTACTGGGAACAGTGAAAGTGACTATAGGTGACTATGTCCATCTGATCCTTTCAGTATCCAGCTATTCTGGAACGTCAGATGTGTTGGGGAACATCAGAGTTGTTGACTGACCAAATTACAGAGTTGTTTGGGAACAAAATGAAGGTCCTGTGTATGGTACAAAATGGAACATTATTATTGGGCCTCTTGAAATAGGTGAAGTTCCAGTATAGACAAGTCTTATTTGTAAATAACACATCGCATCCTACTTTTCTCTAATGAACTCCATATGGTCCTAAAAGCCCCCCATTGCATATTCGAGAGAGAGTGTGTTTCTGAACAGATATGTTTTAAATGAAGTTTCACAATAAGATCAATTTTGACATCCCTGGTCCCAAGTAACTCTTGAAAATCTAATCTGTGTTTTACAGGCTTAGTTTCAGAGTGAAGTAAAATGTTTTCACAAAGTTTCAGCAAAATTTAATAAATGGGGTTTTAAGCTACAAATATCTTAAAATGGCCCCTTTGAAATTTGATCTTACTGTACATTTATTTTAATTTCTCGAGTTCAATATTAACTTGTTTACTACCTTCTCTAACTTCACATATAATTATGATTTGTTTGAAGAGTTTACTTTTTGTTAAGCAAAGTTATTAACAATTGTTGTATCCAGGACTAAAGGTTATAGTCAGGGTGGATAAAAATCAACGATTTTTTAAAATAAATAAAAAAAATTGGATTTTTTTGATAAAATGCTTTTTGAGGAAACAACCTATCTAAAGATAATATTAATTGTTAATTACAGCTCAAAGATATCTCATCATGGAATAGGGATTATAAATTCTAATTCTGTAGTATGAGACAATATATTCATGTAATGTTTTAAGAAAAGTTTTGTAAATGAGTTCGAACAGTTAATAGACTAGGGACCCAATTTTATGGGGTTCCAGGGGCTTCTGTATAGATTAGTTAGGTTAATCTTTCTATCTACCCAATGGGACTCAGTGCTCAGTGTAGAAGATACCATAAGAGATGCCTAGTTTTGCAGTTCTCAAAATGTGGATTTGTGTCTCCAGAGATAACATGCATGTTAACAACAAAAATGTTTTTAAATAAATAATATATAGAGGTGAGAAATAACAGACCTCAACCCTATTGTCCCTCTCAAATTTGTGTACACAGAGTCAATCCCTTACCTCGCTAAAAGTGCAAAGTTTCAAAAAGTTCAGTGAATAGAAGATTGTTAGGGGTGGAATCGATCTGGAAAAGGAGATGTCTGGAGATAAATGTGAGAAGGGAGGGACAGGCAGTAGAAACAAAAGTGAAACTGTTTCAAGGAGCATATTCCAGAAGTCTTGAGGTCTTTCTGAGTGTAGCTTTCGTTGATTTGAGATCTACTATATCATTCTCTCACTAGAAGGGAAAACATATAATGGCAGCATGCCATAAGAGAGACCAAGTTTGGGAATATTTTAATGAAGTTCCTCTACCTGTGGGTAAGATGGGCATGTGTGCAAAACGCAAACACTGCAACAAAGAAATGGAAGGCCTGGCTGCCCTAATGAAACAACATTATGAGAAGTGTTCCTTCTCAGGAGGAAGCTGCATTGAAGATGATGAACATGTCTGAACATGCAGGATCTTCAGGTTGGTCAACTGCTTTATTTCATACTTCTTTCTTAAGGACTGCCTGTCTTCCTTCTGAACTAATTTTGAATTCTCATGTTTGAGCAAAAAATATAGTTGTTACTCTATGGTACTATCATTTTAGATGCAGTTGTGATAAAAAATAAATAGCTGAAATAGGCAGATCTTCCTTTTACAATTTCACCTTTAAAGTAGTACTGAGTGTCAGTGAATGTAATGAGTAATACTAAATGAGCAGTATGGTAATAATAATTAAATAACTGCATTGACTCATTTTATTTAGGCGACTCCATCCTCAACATACAGGATTCTGAAGACTATCCACCTTCAAGATCACCATCATTTTCTATAGTTTCAGAGTTATCTGCCAGCGATACATCAGGAAATGCACACACAGCAAATATTTACAAGAAGTAGCAGTAAGAGCTATAACAAACTGTGGGGGAAAAAATTCAAACGTCTAGTATGTAGCTTGGTCACCAACAATGCTGCAAATGTATCCAAGATGAGAAGAAATTATTTGGAAGAGAGTCCCAAGCTAATAACACACGGTTACAGTGATCATTTGATGCAGTTCCTAGCCAAAGACTTCAGTGTTCCAGAAATAAAGGCTAATGCTATTGAAATTGCAAAATACTTCTGTTAACAACCACTTTGCAGCAGCTGCTCTGAAAAAAGTAGGAGGAGCCAAGCTAACTCTCCCACAAGACGTGCAATGGAACTCAGTAGTGGACTGTTTTGAGCACTATATCAAGAACTGGCATAATCTGATGACAGTTAGTGAAAAAAATCGTGAAAAAATAAATGGCACTGTCACAGCCAAAGTTCTCAACATCGGGCTTAAGAGAAATGTTGAACACATGCTGAGTACCCTGAAGCTTATTTCTGTAGCCTTGAACAAAATACAGGGAAATAGCTGTTTTATTGCTGACACGGTTGAAATTTGGAAGGAACTGAGTGAGATCTTAAGAGAAATATGCAATGACCGAGTTAAATTACAAGCATTAAAAAAAAAAAAAAAAATAGGACAAGCACTATCTCCAGCTCATTTTCTTGCAGATATTCTCAATACTCAGTACCAGGGTCAAACCTTAACTGCTGAAGAAGAGGAGATGGCTATGACATGGACATCCAGCAATCATCCCTCCATAATGCCAACTATAATAAACTTCAGCACTAAGGGTGAACCATTCAAGAAATAGATGTTTGTTGATGATGATTTAAAGAAAGTCACATCAGTGAACTGGTGGAAGTCACTTAAGCACTTGGATTCAGAGACTGTTGAAGTGATAATCTCACTTTTAACAGCAGTAGCTTCTTTTGCCGGTGTAGAAGAATATTTTCTTCCTTTGGACTAATTCATTCGAAACTGAGAAATCGTTTGGGACCTGAAAAACCAGGAAAGCTTGTTTTTCTTTTCCAGATTATGGGCAAACAGGAAAATAAAAGTGAAAACGACTGAGTTAGCTGCAGAAGCCAGTATTTTCAGTTTCTCATGTTGACCTGGCTGACACAGTTGATTTGATTTTTTTTTTTAATTTCATTTAACTATTTTAGTTAAAAACAATTTTAACAAAAGCAAATCTGATTTTAAAAAACTTGAATGTTCAACTAAATACAAAAATTCATAGGCTTTTTTGTTAAAATATATGTTTGCTGTTGAGGAAAAAAAATCCAGGATACTTAACTTGTTATTTAATTAAATAAAACAATTTAAATGTCTGTCTGGTGATGTTCTCCTCCTGATACAGCATGGCAAGAAAATCCTCCAAATATTAATGATAGTTCACCTCCCAATGACTTCATAAATATCTGCTTCAATTACCTTTGGTAAATGAAATAACCAAACAGTCATTCATTTTCTGATAGAGCTGTAAAACTAATCTGAAAAGTTTTCTAAATAAATCACTTTAAAAATGTATAGTGTGTACCTTCTAAAAACGAAACCTACATCTATCTCTGAGTTGTGAAGAACATGTATTGTTATAACAACCAACAAGAATGCACTTTTATGTAGAAATCCATGATTAAATCGAGTCTTCCTGACTAGTGATTTAAATCAGATCTACCCATGTCAGGGTCCCATAAACAGTCCAGGCAATTCTTAAGTAATACTGTGATGCTTGAGGTAATTCAGTCAATTATCTTCTTATCCAGTTCATTTTGTGAATTTCAGTTCTGTTGGTTGAAGTGCTGCAAGGTATTTAGGTGGGGAAGATCCCACAGGCATACACTTTGAGGTTACTGTGATATTTGTTCACTTTATCAGTAAAGAAATAATATATTGCCCATCTGTCAGCATCTCCTTCTAACTGATGCTAACTTAATCAACATTCATGGCGAAACCGTGGTATTCTTCAGCATACGTTTTTTTTTTATTCAAACATTCAGGTGACAGAGTGCACACACTAACTATTCTTAATGATCACTGTATAGGAATAGAAGATTATTGCTACATCACAGTATAAAAGATTATCTCTGAAATTATTATAGAGACTAGCCACTTTTGGAAAACCTTAGGCACACCAACTAAAATAAACTATTTAATTTATTACACACACCCACCTACCTACAAGAAATGGAAAATATGTTAAACTCTCAGGGTGAAAAAATAACTATAACCCATGGTAGGCATGTACAATGCAGTTTTAACTTGTTTATATATTGGCTTGGCAGAATTATTTTTATTTTTTATGTTTTCAGTGGATAATAGTTTTATTTTTAGCATTTTTTCTGATTTTTTAAAAAATCTATTTAAATTTTCACATTTGTGGGAATTTATGGGGATGGAGTCAGACAGTGGGAAGAGTCAGACAATAATTATTTAATGACAGTAGATGTTGAGATTTATAACTGTTAAAACACAAATCGTCAGTATCACATGTCAAAATATACAAATTAAATATCCTTAAATAAAACACTAATTAGTTCTCCAGCAGCACTTTTCTTTCTTTATCTGTAAACTTTGATTATTGATGGAACTGTGTTTTTTTGTTGGTTTATGTGTGTATGGTAAAATTGACTTCTACTGACATTTACTGGTAAAAATCTAACCCTTTCAAGCCTGTGTGTGTGTGTGTGTGTATATATATATATATTTATAACACAATATAAAAACTGAATATTAATATTAAACTGAAAAATTAACAGAAAATCAAAAGCTAACCAGGATGCTCAGTGGAATGATGAGATAGAAAGTCACTTGCAAAAAAATGAATGACCACAAAGATCAAGTGACTTGGGAATGTCAGAAAGATGCTATTAAAGAAGCTGCAGATAAATAAGTAGGGAAGAAGTTAATAGGTAAGAAAAACCCAAGGGTAACAGAAGAAATCATTGTTCTGATGGATGAAAGAAGGAAAGTAAAAGCACAAAGATAGATAACAGAAAAAGGGGAATATGGAAGACTAAATAAAATGATGAAAAAGAAATGGAGATTATCTGAGAAATACAAATAATCTGAATAATTGGATAAAGAGAATGAAGTGAGCGGTATCAAAATATAACTGTTTTCAGTTGCAGAAGTTAATTACATAGACAAGTTACATGTTTTCAAGTCACGACGGCCTGATGAAATACATCCTAGAATACTCAAGGAGCTGACTGAGGGGATTTGAGCCGTTAGCGATTATCTTAGAATAGTCATGGAAGACGGGAGAGATTCCAGAGGACTGGATAATGGCAAATATAGTGCTGTCACGGTTCCTCCCCCACTCTGAACTCTAGGGTACAGATGTGGGGACCTGCATGAAAAACCTCCTAAGCTTATCTTTACCAGCTTAGGTCAAAACTTCCCCAAGGTACAGAATATTACACCTTGTACTGGCCGCTACCACCACCAAACTAATACTGGTTACTGGGGAAGAGCTGTTTGGACGCGTCCTTCCCCCCAAAATACTTCCCAAAACCTTGCACCCCACTTCCTGGGCAAGGTTTGGTAAAAAGCCTCACCAATTTGCCTAGGTGACTACAGACCCAGACCCTTGGATCTTAAGAATAATGAACAATCCTCCCAACACTTGCACCCCCCCTTTCCTGGGAAATGTTGGATAAAAAGCCTCACCAATTTGCATAGGTGACCACAGACCCAAACCCTTGGATCTGAGAACAATGAAAAAGCATTCAGTGTTTTACAAGAAGACTTTTAATAAAAAATAGAAGTAAATAGAAATAAAGAAATCCCCCCTGTAAAATCAGGATGGTAGATATCTTACAGGGTAATTAGATTCAAAAACATAGAGAACCCCTCTAGGCAAAACCTTAAGTTACAAAAAAGATACACAGACAGAAATAGTTATTCTATTCAGCACAATTCTTTTCTCAGCCATTTAAAGAAATCATAATCTAACACATACCTAGCTAGATTACTTACTAAAAGTTCTAAGACTCCATTCCTGTTCTGTCCCCGGCCAAGACGACTACAGACAGACACAGACCCTTTGTTTCTCTCCCTCCTCCCAGCTTTTGAAAGTATCTTGTCTCCTCATTGGTCATTTTGGTCAGGTGCCAGCGAGGTTACCTTTAGCTTCTTAACCCTTTACAGGTGAGAGGAGCTTTCCCCTGGCCAGGAGGGATTTCAAAGGGGTTTACCCTTCCCTTTATATTTATGACAAGTGCCCATCCATAAAAAGGGGAATAAGGATAACCCAGGGAATTACAGACCAGTTAACTTAACTTCTGTACCGAGAAAGATAATTATTTGCTCCATTAATTTGAAAACACCGAGGAGATAAGCTGCTAAGTAACAGTCAGCATGGATTTGTCAAGAACAAATCAGGTCAAACCAACCTAATAGCTTTCTTTGACAGGGTAACGAGCCTTGTGGATAGGGAGGAAGTGGTAGATGTGGTATATCTTCACTTTAGTAATGCTTTTGATACTATCTCGCATGACCTCTTCAAAAACAAACTAGGGAAATACAATCTAGATGGAGCTACTGTAAGGTGGGTGCATAACTGGTTGGAAACCATTCCCACAGAGTAGTTATCGGTGGTTCCCAGTCAAGCTGGTAGGGCATATTGAGTGAGGTCCCACAGGGATCAGTTCTGGGTCCGGTTCTGTGCAATATCTTCATCAGTGATTTAGATAATGGCATATAGAGTACACTTATAAAGTTTGCAGATGATACCAAGCTGGGAGAGGTTGCAAGTGCTTTGGAGGATAGGATTAAAATTCAAAATGATCTGGACAAGCTAGAGAATGGTCTGAAGTAAATAGGATGAAATTCAATAAAGACAAATGTCAAGTACTCCACTTAGGAAGGAACAATCAGTTGCACCCATACAAAATGGGAAATGACTGTCCAGGAAGGAGTAGTGCAGAAAGGGATCTGAGGGTCATAAGCTAAGTATGAGTCAACAGTGTAACACGGTTGCAAAAAATCAAACATCATTCTGAGATGTATTAGCAGGAGTGTTGTAAGCAAGACATGAGAACTAATTTTTCCACTCTACTCCGCACTGATTAGGCCTCAAATGGAGTATTATGTCCTGTTCTGGGTGCCACATTTCAGGAAAGCTGTGGACAAATTGGAGAAAGCTCAGAGAAGAGGAACAAAAATGGTCTAGAAAAGATTGAAAAAAATTGGATTTGTTTAGTCTGGAGAGGAGAAGACTGGGGGTGGGAGGTACATAAGTTTTCAAGTACCTAAGAGGTTGTTACAAGGAGGAGGGAGAATAATTGTTATTCCTAACCTCTGAGGGTAGGACAAGAAGCAGTGGTCCTAAATTGTAGCAAGGACGGTTTAGGTTGGACATTAAGAAAAACTTGTTGACAATCAGGGTGGCTAAGCACTGGAATAAATTGTCTAGGGAGGTTGTGGAATCTCCCTCATTAGAGATTTTAAAGAGCAGGTTAGATAAACACCTATATAGAATACTCAGTCCTGCCATGAGTTCAGGGACTAAACCAGATGACCTATCAAGGTCCCTTTCAGTCCTATGATTCTATGATATTTGTGTTTTATTGACCTCAAAAGATATTTGATAGAATCTATCACTACAAATTGCTCAACATATTTCGAACTTTAGGGATTGATGGATACAAAAACTCTGAGTAATAAAACTATATTGGAATCAGAAGGCAATTGTAATGGGAGATGCAAATGTGAGAGATGGGGTGGTATAATGTCAGTGACTTTATTCTACATTTATAGTGAGTGTTTATTAAATTAGTAGAGGAAGGTTTAAGATAAATGGAAAATAGGTTAATAACATTTGCTATGCAAGTGACATAGTGCTGTTGGCTGATTCAGAAGATAGTCATTTGAAGTTAGTAGAGATTATAGATGAATATGGCAAAGAATATGGTCTAGAGTTGAATGTGAGAAGACAAAAACTATGGTGGTATGCAAGGATCCTGGGAAGACCTGCAAGATTCCAGTGAGTGACACAGCCATACAGCAAGTGAGAAATTATTGCTACTGAGGAAGCATCATTACAGAAGCTGGGAGCTTGGATCCTGAAGGCAGCACCAGAATAGCAATAGCAAAAGCAAAAGAGACATTCTGGAACAATAAACATTTGATGAGAAGGGACACACATCTCAGGACTAAATTCTGACTGTTAAAAACTTATATATGGTCGGTGTTAAATTACGACTGTGAAACGTGGACATTCAAACAATCAAACTACAGTCCTTCTTCAAATTATGTGGTTATAAAAGAATTTTGAAAATATTGATAAACCATGTAACCAGTGAAAAAAGTATTGGCAATAGGAACTCAGCAAATACCAGTCAGAGATCGTATGAAAAGAAAGGTTTGATTTGCAGGGCACGTTTTTTAAGGAAGTCAGCAGATGATGCATGTTTGCAGGCCCTGAAGGGGAAAGTTGATGGCTGAACAAAAAGAGGAAGAAAAAGAAAAAGATCTTGGATGGACACTATGGTATCCTGGGTGGATCAAAAGGACTTTTGGCTCACAAAGAGATGAGCAGGGGGTTGTACAGAATAGGCTGCCATTGTTGCCAACCTCTAGTAATGGAGATCTCGTATGAGAAGATATATTGCATATATATTACTGTGATTATTATTTATTGTAGTAATAATAATGGCTTCTCAGTCTTCTTAAAGAATAGATGAAGTCTACTGTGAGAGTGAAACTGGAGTCAGAGTTTTCCTAAAAAATATTTTTTGTATGTACAATGTTATGTCTTAATAGTTTTTCTCTTCTCTCAGACAGTGGTAATTTTAAAACTCTAATCTGAATTGCACAAATTAAAACTCATGAGCCGTGTACAAAACCATAAAATAACCTAGGAAAATCACTAATAGACTTTGTTTAATAAGGTTAATGCTGCAGAAGTACAAAACTATATATCCTCTTTTATCACACTAAATAATACCTAAAATTAAACCTAAATGTTTAAAGATATGAACATTTTCAGAACAGCATCTAAAAGCCTTGAGTCAGCTGATGAGGCTTCTGTTGTCTTGACCTTAAAAGAAAATTCTTACAAGTAAATAAAGCCATCTGTAAAAGTGCAAACAAACCACACAAAATCTTTCTGTTTTAGGTGTTTTTCTAGAGTATATGGGATCCAGCGCTTTTGTATATATGGTTAGATTTAAGCACAAGTGTGAGAGTTTGCAGGATTTGGGCCTTACAGTGTATAGCAATGATTGTAGTATCTGAACAAAAGAAAATTAAAAAATAAAAATCCACCTCTATATTTCTGAAAAACAGTAGATGAAAAACATAAAATGTTAAACTAAATACACTTGATATTTATATATTATCATATCATAAATTGATATATAAGGAATATATTTGTCATTATGACAGATTTTATTTTTTACAGCACAATATCCATCCAAACATAACCTTTCCTCCAGCATCTATACAAAGGAAATAAAAATCAAATAATAAATAACATGCAACTGTATATGTAAGTTATTTACAGTGGTATAATTTTGAACCAAACATTGGAAGGGACAGATTGCTGGTTGAACAGACAAAATTGTCCCCCTTCACTTTCCCAACTGGCTTTGAGTAGCAATGCAATGTACGGTTCTATCACACATCTACATTCACAGAGTTATGTACTAAGTGTGAGTGATAGTAATGTTTTATAAAACAAAAATATATAAAAATGTATAAACAAAAAGTGTATATCTCTCCCCCATCCTTGGTTTAGTCTCTCTTGTAATATGGTGCAGCTTGTGGAGGGAGGTATTTAGGAGTAAACAGTGTGGCTTCTGACAGCGACACTTCTGGATATAAGGGTCAGTTCTACCCTACCGTCTAAAACAGGTGTGGGCAAACTTTTTGGCCCGAGGGCCACATCTGGGTATGGAAATTGTATGGCAGGCCATGAATGCTCTCCCAATTGGGGTTGGAGTGCAGAAGGGCATGAGGGCTCTGGGGTGTGGCTGGGGATGAGGAGTTGGGGGTGCAGGAGGGTGCTCTGGGCTGGGACTGAGGGGTTTGGAGGGTGGGAGGAGGATCAGAGGTGGGGCAGGGGGGCAGGTTCCAGGCGGCACTTGCCTCAAGCATCTCCCAGAAACAGTGGCATGGCCGGGTGGCTCTGCGCTCTGCCCTGTGTGCAGGCACAGCCCCTGCAGCTCCCATTGGCTGCGGTTCCTGGCCAGTAGGAGTTGCAGGGTGGCATTTGGGGTGGGGGCAGTGTGCAGAGCCCCCTGGCTGCCCCAACGTGTAGGAGCTGGAGTGGGGATGTGCTGCTGCTTCCGGGAGCCGTGCAGAGTGGGACAAGACCCCAACCCCGCTCCCTGGCTGGAGCGCTGGAGCGGGGCAAGCCCTAGACCTTACTTCC
Source organism: Lepidochelys kempii (assembly GCF_965140285.1). Taxonomy (NCBI): domain Eukaryota; kingdom Metazoa; phylum Chordata; order Testudines; family Cheloniidae; genus Lepidochelys; species Lepidochelys kempii. The sequence goes on along the minus strand of NC_136382.1, from coordinate 141,341,895 downwards.
CGGCGGCAGCTCGAGGGCTGGATTAAAATGTCTGGGGCTGGATGTAGCCCCTGGGCTGTAGTTTGCCCACCTCTGATCAAAAACTGGGTTGAAAGTTGTGGGAAGATATGTACTTCTGCATGCCCTAAAATTATACCTTTTTTGGCTAATGTCCACCCTTAAGAGGCTTTTTATCTGTTTGTACGCTCTTTATTTATTTTATTTTTACAGAAGAGGTGTTTTGTAGACAATATGATTCTGTTAGTTACTTTATCTTTGAAGTGTTTTTAGGGTTTTGACTGGGTAGGGTATCAAAATATTTCTATAACCTTATTTGTTAAAATTACAAATCAGTTAAAAGCAGACTTCAGCAATCATGGAAAAATAACCTCTCATTTATAATGCCTAACTGGTTTCAGATTGAAATATTTCTTTAAATAACTTTTTTCTTCTAATGTATATGCATGGTATATGATCTCTTGCAGTTTTTCATGAGTGCTGTACATCTGGCACTTTATTTTAAATAAATAAAAACCAGAAAATAAGAGCACTGAAAGTTTAAAAATAAAACCACTTGTGAATTACATGGACACTGATAACATCTGAAAACAGGGAAAGGTGCTGTAGGTCCAGCCATTGACAGTCTCCTTTAATTGCATTCCAAACATGGACAGAACTCTCTAGTCTACAGTTGGTGTAGGTCAGGGGTCGGCAACCTTTCAGAAGTGGTGTGCCGAGCATTCATTTATTCACTTTAATTTCAGGTTTCGCATGCCAGTAATACATTTTAACGTTTTTAGAAGGTCTCTCTCTATGTCTATATATTATATAACTAAACTATTGTTGTATGTAAAGTAAACAAGGTTTTCAAAATGTTTAAGAAGCTTCATTTAAAATTAAATTAAAATGCTGATCTTATGCCGCCGGCCTGCTCAGCCCGCTGCCAGCCTGGGGTTCTGTTCACCTAGGCTGGCAGCAGGCTGAGCGGGGCCTGTGGCAGGACCCTGGCTGGCAAGGGGCTGGCAGCCAGAACCCCAGACCAGCAGCGGGCTGAGTGGGGCTGGCGGTCTGGGGTTCTGTCCATTGGCTGCTGCCAGCCAGGGTCCTGGCTGCCGGCCCCACTCAGCCCGCTGCCAGTCTGGGATCCTGGCCCTGCCCACATAGAGTGGGTACCTACCTTCTCCCTGGTTCTAGCCCATTCTCTTCCTCTCTCTCTTTGCACTGAGCTGAGGGTGGGAGTGCACTGAGCACATGGCTGGGGGTGAAGGAGCAGGCTGGGGGTTGGGGTGTCCAGGAGCTAGAATGAGGGAGGGGGCTCAGGGTTGGGGCAGGAGGTTTGGGTGTGGAGTGCTTACCAGGGCAGCTCCCATTTGGTGCGAGGGGTGCAGGTGGGAATGTGTGTGGGTGTGTGTGCAGGAGCTCCTGTTTGGTGCTCGGGGGGGGGAGGGGGAATGTGGGTGGTGCAAGAGTCAGGGCATGGGGTGTGGAGGGGCTGGGTATGGGGGGGTTCAGGAGTTGGGGCTGGGGTCATGGGGGGGTGCAGGGGTCAGGGCAGGAGGCTGGGGTGTGTATGAGGTGGGCACAGGGGGCTGGGGTGTGTGGGGGGTCCTGGAGTCAGGGCTGGGGTCGTAGAGGGGTGCAGGGGTCAGGGCGGGGGTTGGGATGCGTGGGGGGGTGCAGGGGTCAGCAGGGGGGGACTGGGTATGTGTGGGGGGGTGCTGGAGTCAGCACATGGGGGACTGGGTATGTGGGGGGGTGCTGGAGTCAGGGCTGGGGTCGTGGGGGGGTGTAGGGGTCTGGGCAGAGGGCTGGGGTCGTGGGGGGGTGTAGGGGTTAGGGCAGAGGGCTGGGGGTGTGGGCTAGGGTCTTGGGGGTGCTTCAGCCCCCTGTCCAGAGCGGCTCACGGCAGGGGGCTGGAGGGGATATGCCCCGATTCCACCCCCGTCCCCATCACTTCTCTGCCTCCTCTACGGAGCAGAGAGTGCTCTGCGGCTCTGCTTCTCCCCCTCCCTTGCAAGGGCCATCAGCTGATCGGCAGTAGGGAGGGAGAGGATGAGGGGCAGGAACGCAGCACGCTGGCAGAAGAGGCTGTGGAGGGGGGGAGCTTGCCTGCCCTGCAGCAGCAGCCGCCGGCAGGACCAGGCTTCTTCACCCTGCCCCCATGGGGGGGGGTGTGGGGTGGGGAGAAGAGCAGGCTGGGGTGGGCGGGGTTTGTAATTGCTCACTCCTGCCTGCCGGGGTCCCGGCCTGGGTTCGGCAGCGGGCTGAGCGGGGCCGGCAGCTGGGACCCGGCAAGCAGCAGCGTGCCATTAAAAATGGGCACGCGTGCCATAGGTTGCCGACTTCTGGTGTAGGTGATAATAGTTTATTTAACATTGTTTGCAACAACTGTATTTTAGTTGAAAGTTATGTTTGCTGTTGAAACCTGCCATAAGACCAGAGAAGTACTTTCTTTATAGTGCTATTCAAAAATTGTTTTAACAGGCCCATTTTTTTTAATATGGGTCAATCAGTGGGAGACGTTTGTAAAGACTTATCTGTTAGAATTTAACTCTTTTCTCATTCTTTCTCTAATACTTTCTTCCAGGCTGACTCCTCAGTAGAGATTGGGAAGGGCAGCATAAGAGAAGCCAAACGTTCAAGCTGATAACTCAAGAAAACTTTTCTCTGAATTGAGGGCTCAGAGTGGAGCCATCATGAGCGATGTTACCATTGTGAAAGAAGGCTGGGTTCAGAAGAGGGGTAAGTTCCAAATATAAACAGAAAATTCTTCTAAAGTGTAGCACTCTTATCAGTAATGATATTGTGCAGCTGGGAATATGAAAAGACTAATACTTTGCTGTAATGTTGTTTCCCAGTTAATAGCAAGTATCCTCTCTCTCTTAATGCGACAGTCCAGACTACATGGGGACTGACACCTTGATCGTGCAAACAGTTAGGCACGTGCTTAGTAGTATATATGTGAGGAGTCTTGCAAAAGTTGATGGGACTATTTGTATGAAGTCAATGTGCCTAACTGTATTGCTGAACTGGGGCCCATGTGCATAAAGTTACAACTGTTTTCCAAAATAAAGAACAATTTTGTATTAATTGAATTAAATTTAGCTTTTGGGTTGACTGTTTATAATCGGTCATTGAGTGATGTAACAGATTGAGGAATGTTAGTGTGCTTGATCTTTGATTTAGAGTTGTGCTATTTTCATTTTTAAGAAACATCTTTTATGAAGTTTACTTTTTAATTTTTGCTGATCTGGGAACAAATATCTCTGTCATGGAGGTCAGTTTAAAATTATTTTCTTAATACTAAAATGTATCCATAGCAAGATTGGGCATTTAGTTGATTGGTACTGCGTGTGAAAACAATGCCTTCAAAAATGTTTAGACTGAGAGATGTACTTCTGTTTAATTTAATTTCACTAATTTTTGTTTTACAAATTAAATTCAGCACACGTATTGGTTAAAGTATAACTGACTGTTTAAAGCTGATACTTAGTTTTTTCTGTCTGATCCTTTTTTAATGAATTATAACTTAATTGGTAGTTGTTAGCAGTTACAAACTTCATTTTGTAAGTAACCCAAAGGAGTCACTTTAGGAGAGGATTTCCTGATTTGTCCAAAGCTTAACTTTTCTGTCACAAAAATGCTTTTCTGCTCCCATGCCAAATATGTTGTTAAAGATCTTTACTGTGTTGTGTACATGGGTAGTAGTGTATATATGTACGTGGCCATGTTGGGTAGGATGGGAACTAATTCATGCTTGGGGATATTTAGATCAGTCCTAAGTTTTTAGCTATTTGTAGTACCAAAGTGTGTAGTTTTAAAAATGTTTCCTAAGTTTTGACTTTGACATCTTTGCCCCAGTTTACACAAATCTATGGCAGCTTCCAGTTAAAATCAATGCTTACAGCCCATAAGTTCTTTTATCTCACTTGGAAGAAAATACACATTAGAGCAGGGGGGTCTCAAACTTCATTGTACCACAACACCCCCTTCTGACGAGAAAAAGTGTTACATGACCTCAGGAGGGGGGACTGAAGCCTGAGCCCTCCCAAGCCCCTCTGCCCCAGGTGGTAGGGCCAAAGCCCGAGCCCATCTGCCTGGGAGGAGGGGAAGGCACAATTGAAGCCCAATGGCTTCAGCCCCAGGCAGGGAGCCTGTAACCTGAGCCTTGAAGCCCTGGGGCTTCAGCTTTGGGCGGTGGGGTTTTGGTTTCAGCCCGGGGCCCCAGCAAGTCTAAGCCACTTTGGGGTCCTGACTCACAGTATGAGAACCACTGCATTAGAGTCAAGTGATAGTAAAGAAGACACATAATTAGTGTTGCTCCATGACTTCCTTTTTAATGACTATAGTAAGGTTTCTTAAAAACATTTTTCCAGTTATTTTTATATCGTGAGTATTTTCTTATTTACAACAAATTTAATGACTGTATATCTGGCAAAACTACAGCAAAGATAAAGCACAACTAAAAAAAGTAGTAACAAGTAAAAGTAACTGAAGAACAGTAAAATAATTTGCTGATAGCAGAAACATAGTTTTGGCTTCTAATTTTTTAAATACCTTTAGGTTATCCTAGCAGTTGTTTTCAAGAACAAGACCTTTTATCTTAAGAGTTTCCAAATGAACATCCTTTTGTTTAAATTGTCTTAAGGAATCAAAATAAGACTTTGTTTATCTAGTATGAATATGAAACTCAACAGCTTATGCTCACAGTCCACCAGTTTGTATAAGTAGGGGAGACTACAAAATATGAATATCTGAATTGGTGCTGGAAGAACTTGGGGAGCTGATATTGGTATAATCAGAAAGATACCTCTTTCTGTCTGGTTAGGAGTACTAGCTTGCTTGGACGCTCTTGTATTTCAGTGTCAGCTTTTTGATAGTATAGTAATACGTAAATCAGAGGAGTAACTTCCATTTATTGGTGGTGTCTCACTTTTGTTTATATACTTTGACCAAGAGGCAACAATGGACTAAAGTATATAGCGAGGCTAATTAAAAAGTTGTAAACTGATTGAGTATTTTTGTATCTGACTCCTTCATTTAGCTCTATTTCAAAATAAGAGGACTTGCTATAAATTGCCCTCCTGCAGACACTTACTGGTCAATTTTACTTAAAGTGGGAAACTCTAGAAATCGTGGATAGCTGTATCACGTATTATCACCTTTGTAATACTTTGAAACAAGATTTCAGTGATATATACTGCTATATTTTGGGCATGCCTTTAACTAGACACAGTTCCAAACGAGACTCATCTCTTCTTCCTGCAAGAAGGTTGTCTGGATCATGGTGTGACTGGCTCCATAATGTAGTTAAATCCACGAATATTGTGTGCTGAATAACCTTTTAATTTTAGCAATGAGATGGTTTGTCTAAATAGCATGGTGTGCAGAGACTAAGACTGTCATTTGGCATAGTGACTTCATATTTTTATTAAATGTCACTGAACCCATGAAAAGCTGAAAAAAATCATAACCTCGTATACAGTTGTTCTCAAACTTTTTTTTTTGCGGACCACTTGAAAATTGCGGAGGGTCTCGGTGGACCACTTAATGATCTTTCCAAATGTTGTTTGTACCATTAGCTAACTATTGTAAAGCACTTTAGATAAAAGCGCTATATAAAAAAATCTTAATTAACATTTTTTTGTTCTACAAATAAAAGCGCACAACTCATATTTTAATATGAGCAGTCCTACCTTTCTAATGCGATGGATGTGCCCTCTCTTCCCCGCCACGGCAGCCCCTGAGCTGGGGCTGGGAAGGAGGGGGGTAAATCCCCTGCCACAGCAGACACAGAGCTGAGGCTGGGAAGGAGGGCCGTCTCTCCTGTAGCCTTGGAGCTGGGGAAAGTCCCCTCTTTCTCTGGCCGCTGCAGCCCTGCACGTCCCAAATTATTCCCACCCCCTCTTCTCATCCCACTGCCCCCTCCCACTTACCCCCTATTTCTCCCACCTACCCCCTATTTCACCTTACATGTGCATCTTCTCCAGGATGCAGACACCTAATTAGTAGAGCCACACCTCCGCAGCTCCACTAATTAGGTGGGTGGCCCTTCATTCTCTCATGTGCAGCTGCCCAGGCGTGCACCTTAGAGGGAAGTATCTGCGGACCACCTGAATGGAGCTTGGACCACAGTTTGAGAACCTCTTCTCTTATAGAAACTGTATTCTGGAATGTATAATGTGTACTACAGGTAAAGAAGTGGTAAACTGAATCTTGTCTAACTAGGCATATTTTCAGGTCTGGAACACACAAGATAATTTGTTTGGTTCTCACAGTAATTCATACTTTAAATTCTGAATTTCCCTCCTGTTAGTTGCTTAATGTAGATATTTGCCTTTTCGTTTTGATAATTTTATTCATATAATGACTTCAAAGATAAGTTACTATATGCTTAGGATGAATGAAATTGACAACCTGATCAACTGTTCATTACGCAGCAGGAAGCCTCCACCATAATTTTATGTAGTCTCACCAACTATGGCATTGAGTCTGTAAATGCATGGTATATTTCTTATTCACTATTGGGGTCAGAAAAGGACTTGGATATGAAAAATGAAATTTAATATTTTACTGAGTATTTAAGAATTTGAAATCAGCAAAAAAAATTATTTCTGGTGATATTATTTGAAGCAAGGCCTCTTCAGTTGGCATTTTTCTGTTAATTTGGTTAATATTTCTTCTTTTCTAAATAAACACATTTTGATGGCCTTTTTTCTTCTTCATTTTGATTTATTTTAGAGCAATGTGTGACTTTTTGTGTGCTTGTTTATAGATAGCGATGCCTATAGTTAGGTGGCCCAGTGCTTTCCATTATGAGACTCTGCTTTCAGTTGCTTGTAACTTCAGCAAACTTCAACCATTCGGCCCTGAAATTTTCCATGCTGAGTGTTTGTCTCACTTCGAAATTTTTTTCAATATTTCAGTAAAAATGGTTTATCTCTTCTCAGAACAAGGTTAGGGAAAAATATGTTGTAGGCCTGGCTTGACATGAGTAATTAGACATGGGTGAGGCCTCATTTCTTGGGAGACAAGATTAGCGAGGTAAATGGATCAGCTGCCTGGAAGCAGAATGTCAGTGCTAATTAGGAGAGGTATATAGTGAGTAAGCTAACACAGAATGTTAACATTAGGGGGAACATCCAGGGAATCATTTACAATGGACAAGATAAGCCTGAAACAAAAGATGAAGTAAGGATTAAGTCATACATGGACAGTGCGTAGACAGAGCATTCTGTACAAGGTTTGATTCCTACAAAGTAACCATGCCAGTCCCCAAACGTGTAATGCAATGGATAGAAAATGGAATGTAATTTGTAAATGTCTATAAAGGAGGAGGTTTCTGTAACTTTGGATGTGTGGTACGCCCTGTACCCATCCAATACTCCTTGAGTCTGATCAACTCAGCATAGCTTTGCTGTATGCCAAATACAAATCTGAGTGACAAACTCTGGAGTCAAACTGAGTTCTCAGAAAGTTCAGTGCAAAGGAGGGTATCTCAACATAGTGCTGCTGTGAACGTGTAGCTTTACTGTCAAAGATCACACCCAGCAATATAGCAATGGCATTGGAAGGGTTTAAATGTGAGATTTCCAGGCACAGAAAGAGTGAGTTAAATCTAAAAAAGTGGAAGATGTCTTGGGGAAACCTCAACAAATGTTGTTCTGCCCACATTAATTTTTTATAGCCATTTAATTGAGAAGCTGTACTGTCTGCATTCTTTGGAGCAGGGTCTCAAAAGTTGGGAAGAGGTCACCCTTGTGTCAGAGATGTGCCTTTTGCCATTTCTGTGATAATTCACCCTAATTAAGCCAAAAGTTATGATCCAATAAAATTGCAGTTTACACGTGCTTTGCAGATACTCTGAGTTTTGAGAGTTATATTCTCCAAAGATTACTTTTGTACTGAAAATGCTTCATCCCAGGTTTTCAGCGTCTAAGCAGGACTTTTTCCTGTAATTGCTTGGTCAGTTGCCAAAAACTGGAACTGTGAGTAGGGAGACGCTCTCTCCTCTGCCTTTAGTGCTTCCTGTACTAGTGCCCATGAAATGAGGAGGAGAAAGAGTAAACAGCCTGATTCTAATGAGAAAATGAGGAGCTGGGATGAGGAACTAGGTGGTGATGGGGAGACTGGGAGGTGGAAAACTGGGACTGAGGGGGGCTGACAAGGAGCTAGGGCATATGGGGCCTGGGCATGGAGTTGAGGTAGGGAATGTTACAACTGTGGACATGGAGCTGAAGGAGGGGGAAGAACTGGGACTGGAACAGTGATAGGATGGATGGGTTGGGGCAGAAAAGTCTGTGTAACCACTAAATATACTCCCCTAAGAAACTGGACTAGAACCCAGGATTGCTGATTCTCCGCATTTTTCTGCAGCCAGCAAACAGCTGTGAAACCCACTGACAAAATGTGTGCCTCATCTTTCTGTAATGACTACATATCACAGGATTTCAGCCTGGACAGGAGCCAGTCTTGCAAAGATAAGAGAACTTCCATATCCCTGATGGATGTCAGCCCTGGTTGTAGAAAATCCCTTCTGATGTGGGGGCAGAATTGATGGGTGCCTGGGGGGACAGAATTGATTTGGGAGTTAAGGGGCAGAATTAATTGCTGGGCAGAGATATTGGCAGGTGTGCGAGTGAGAGCTCCAGGAGTAGTGGCCACTATCAGTTATTCTGTTTGTTCAAGTGGCAGAGGTCTGTGTTGTAGATATAGAAGGTCTTCTTTGAGTAGTGTCAATATGGGTGCTCCACGTCATGTGCGCATGCACCTTTTGAGCTTTGATAGGAGATTTTTAGTAAGTGTTCATTCAGCCTGCATGCACACACCATGAAACCTCGTGCTGTGCTTCAAGGTGTAGAGGGCTTCACAGGTAAACCGCCCTCAATTCCTTCTCTACTTCCTTGGCCTGAGATGAAGCTCTAGCTTGTCTGCCTTGTGCATGTCTCAGCATATTTTGTAGGTGTTTACTCAGGTTACTGCGAAGGCTGCGAGTTTGCCACGGAAGGCACTGATTCCGTGACTTTCCGTGTTTCCTGCAGCGGCTGGTGCACCTGGTTCAGGGGCAGCTCAGGCAGATCCTGCGCCAGGCGCACCCGTCTCGGGCTCCCGCCCGCATCCCCCAACCCCCCAGCGGCAGAGTTTGTAGAGGGGGTAGGGGGTTGGGGCATGGGATGGGGTGAGGAGGACTCTGGATGGTGCTTACCTGCGGGGAGCTCCCTGGAAGTGGCTATGTCCCCATCACTCAGTTCCTAGGCGGAGGCATGGCCAGGCAGCCTCTACCTGCAGGAAGCTCCCATTGGCTGTGGTTCCCAAAGAGGCTACCCATCCAACCTCTATTTCGTCTTTGTCTCCAGACAAGGCAATTGTGCCTCCACTGTTGAAGGCTGACAATTTTTGGCAGTTCCAGGACCTTGTAAAGAGGATGGCAGACACCCTCCAGATATTGCTTGATCAGGTTAGACTCATCTCACAATCTCCTGGACATTTTGCAGTTGGCAACACACGCTCAGGTTGCTCTACCGATTTAATGAAGCACTCCTGGATCTAGCAAAGACTATGTAGCAAATTCTTGTTATCATATTGCCAATTGGTATATAGGCTGTTAAGAAATATTATGTCCCCACCAGGGACTTAGAATTTTTGTGTTCTTGCTCCCCATCTAATTTCCTGGTAGTGGATGCTGTAAATGAGCGGGGTAAACAGCATTACTCCAGGCTTCCTCCTTATGAAAAGGATCAGAAAAGGTTGAGCCTTTTTGGATGAAAGACCTACTTATCCGTATCCCTTCAATTTTGGATCACAAACTACGAGGTGATCTTGGCCAAGTATGACTACACAAATTACAAGTCCTATATTGAACATCTTCCACAGGAGCATAGAGAAAACTTCCAGGCCATCATTAAATAGGGTCAGTTATTATCCAGAACCTCTCTCCTAGTGTCCTTGGTTGCCACAGACACTGCTGTTAGATCCATCCTCACAGCATTTGTCATATGTAGGGCATTGTGGCTCCAGTTGTCGGCCTTCCCAAGAGAGTCTCAAAATACAGTTGAAGACTTCCCATTTGATGATCAGAAGGTCTTCCGAGAACTACGGATGAGTCCCTGCGCGTGCTAAAGGACTCCAGGGCTATATTGAGGTCTTTGGGTATACACACCCTACAAACAAGGTTAGATTTAGTAAGTCTCAGATTGCTCAGAGACCGTGCCTGGCTCAGTTATCTGCTTGTGTCAAGGTTCTTTCCCCACTCTGAACTCTAGGGTACAGATGTGGGTGCCTGCATGAAAACCTCCTAAGCTTACTTTTACCAGCTTAGGTTAAAACTTCCCCAAGGTACAAACTATTTTACCCTTTGCCCTTGGACTTCCACTGCCACCACCAAACATTTATCTGGGTTTATTTTTATTAGGAAAGCATCGTTTGAAAATGTCTTCCCCCCCCAAAAATCCTCCCAACCCTTGCACCCCACTTCCTGGGGAAAGTTTGGTAAAAATCCTCACCAATTTGCATAGGTGACCACAGACCCAAACCCTTGGATCTTAAGAACAATGAAAAAGCATTCAATTTTCTTACAAAAAGACTTCTAATAGAAGTAAAAAAGAATCACGTCTGTAAAATCAGGATGGTAAATACTTTACAGGGTAATTAGATTCAAAACATAGAGAATCCCTCTTGCAAAACCTTAAGTTACAAAAAAGACACACAGACAGGAATATTCATTCTATTCAGCACAGCTATTTTCTCAGCCATTTAAAGAAATCATAATCTAACACATACCTAGCTAGATTACTTACTAAATTCTAAGACCCCATTCCTGTTCTGTCCCCGGCAAAAGCATCACACAGACAGACACAGACCCTTTGTTTTTTCTCCCTCCTCCCAGCTTTTGAAATTATCTTGTCTCCTCATTGGTCATTTTGGTCAGGTGCCAGCGAGGTTACCTTTAGATTCTTAACCCTTTACAGGTGAGAGGATTTTTCCTCTGGCCAGGAGGGATTTTAAAGGTGATTACCCTTCCCTTTATATTTATGACAGCTTGTGACAGAACCACTGAATCTGCTAGAAAAAGACAGAGATCCCATCCTCCTTCAGCCAGTACCCAGTCATAATCAAAACAGCAATTCTGACATGTTGGTCGAGGGCTTGATGACTCCCTCACCTCTAGTTTGCAAATTGCAACCCTTTGCCCACCTCCCCGCTTTTAGAGACTGCCTTTCCCATTTCCAACAGGTCTGGCAGTGTATAACAGACAAGTGGGTAATGGAGGTTTATAACATAGGGCTACATCATGCACTTTATGCCCCTCATCCCTTTTCAGGGACCCCTCTCACAAGACTATACTGAGTGAAGAAGTGTGAGCCCTCCTTTGTTTAGTAGGAATAGAACCAGTCCCATTTCCTCACGGGAGGAAAGTTTTACTCAAAATATTTTCTCATGCCAAAGAAGAACAAAGAGTGGAGACTGATCTTAGATCTAAGACAGCAAATTTGTAAATGCACAGAAGTTCTGGATGGTGACTCTGGCAGCGGTAATGCCTTCTCTAGCGATAGGAAATTGGTTTTTGGCTCTTGACCTACAGGGTGCCTGTTTCCATATAGTGATACATCCTGCACGCAGGAGCTATCTGCACTTCACCATTGGCCAGGATCATTTTCAATACCGAGTATTTCCCTTTGGCCTTTCCTTGGCCCCGATGGTATAGTCTGAGGTTTTAGTGGTAGAAACTGCTTACTTTCTGCAGAAGCAGTCTTAGTCTTCCATATCTCAATGACTCAAGGGCCAATCCTACAAAGAAGTACTAACTTCCATCCAGACAGTTCTCTCCCTCTTCCCAGAGTTGGGTCCACAGCTGAACATAAAAAAGTCCAAGTTAGCCCCTGTATAGAGAATACAATTTATAGGGGGGATATTTGGATTTTTTGGCAGCCTGGGCCTTCCTTCCTACAGACAGATTCATAACTTTGTTGAATCTGGTCAAGACAATTCAAGTACTACAGTAAGGAACTGTTTGCAGCTCCTGGATTATTGGGAATTTGCACCTTTGTGACTGAGCATGCAAGATTAGACCTCCGCAACTTTTCAGGGCTGGTTCAGGAGGACCTGTTTCTTAACCAGAGATGGCTTGGACAAACAGGTTACAGTTCTCCTCTATGTGAAGAAGTCCCTGGGTTGGTGGAAAGATCAACACAATGTCTGCCTAGGTGTCCATTTCATCTGCCCAGCTCAAAAAATAACTAGGACAATGGATGCATCACTGTTAAGGTAGGAAGCACACCTGTACACACAACTCAGGGTAGATGATCACCTCAGGAAAGTAGTTTTCATATCAACTTGCTGGAACTCAGTGTAGTCAAAAATGCTTGTCTTCAGTTCCTGCTCCTTTTCAAGGGCAAATCAGCCAGAATCATTACTGACAATATGGCTTGCATGTTCTAGATCAACGAACATGGCAGAGCAAGATCCCCCTTTTGTGTGCACTGAACATATAAATTTATGGAACTGGTGTACAGAGCATCAGATTCAGACCTCAGCTGTTTACCATACTGGAGTCCAGAATGTCACAGCTGATAGGCTCAGCAGGTACTTCTCCCAGGACTCTGAATGGGTGGTGGAATCTCAAATCCTTCATGGGATATGCCAGAGATGAGGACTTCCAAAGGTGGACCTATTTGTCACTTCTAGCAACAGAAAATGCTCCTTACTCTGCCTAAGAAGATGAGTAGGTCATCTCTCTTTGAGACACCTTTCCCCTTCCTTGCACAAGGGACCTGTTCTACGCATTCCCTCCCTCACCTCTAATTCTAAGAGTGATGAACAAGATCAGGCAGGACAGGACCAGGATTATCCCCATAGTACTGACCTGGCCAAGGCAAGCCTAGTATCCTTACCTGCTTTACTTATTTGTCCAATTGGTGCTCAAGCTTTCGACAGTCACTCATCTTCTCTCCAAGGATGTGGATCATGTTCTTCACCCCGACATGGGATCCTCCGTCTCCAAGCCTGGTTCCTATATGGTTCATGGGATTAGAATCCACCTGCTTAGCAGGAGTACAACAAGTATTACTAATCAGTAAAAGGGAGTTGACTCAAATTACTTGTCTTAGAGATGGAAGAGATTCAACCACTGATGTCGCCATTGCCGCCTTGTGCATGAATCTTTTCTGCTCTCAACTATCTTGGATTATCTGCTGGATTTAAAAAAAATTGGGTTTATCAATTAGCTTGATTAAGGTTCATCTTGCTATGATATCAGCTTTTCATTCCTCTTCTGTTTTTGTGCATCCTATGCCCTTGAGATTTATTAAGGGTCTGGGGACTCTCTACCTCAGGTTAAGGATCCTATTCTGCCTTGGGAATCTCCGCTTGTTACTTAGATATGGGACTTACTTATGGGACTGCATTTGAACTTGTTGCTACCTGCTCCTAGCTTCACTTTTCTATGAAGACAGCCTTTCTAGTAGCTATCATGTCCGCCCGCAGAGTTGGAGAAGTGGAGACTTGATGGCAGACACCCCCTGCCCGCATTTACAATATTTTCAAGAATGTGGTCTCCCTACGACCAGGTGCTGTCAGTCTTCCATCTTAACCAACCTGTTCATCTATGGGTATTTTTTCCTAAACCACGTAAATCTCATTGGAAGACTTCCTTCATATGTTAGATATACGACCGGCATTGGCCTTTTATCTGGATAGGACCCATTATTAAAAGATATTTGGGACAAAAACAAAACAACAAACCCTATCACAGATGCTAAATTTCCATTTTTTTTAGAATCTGTTTTTAAATTAATTTTAACCCATAATGGAAATCTGTTAGCTAGTTTAAGTTCTCAGAAAATTCTTTCAATCGCCAAGGAGTAAGTGTGTCGAGTTTGAGGAGGATGCACTGAATTTTTCATACATAACAAGGAGGATGAATTCATGCTTTAAATGCAAAATAGAACATAGCTATGAAGTGTCAATGTAGTCTTTAATCAATCAATAAACTTCATTAGTGCCACTAGATTCCAGTGTGCTGAATTTTTTCTTAAATAGAAAAGGTTTTTTATTTTAAATTTCTAAAATCAGTAACTTCACCTGATATCAATAAAATTCAAACTTTAAAATAAATTTCATTAATTTTTAAAATAATTCTATCCATCCCAATGAGACTCCTCACAAACTAGATTTGAAAGTGTACATATGTATGTATTTAGTTTGAAATTGTGATAGTAGGTCATTCTGTTTCCCAAGAGTGTAAAGTCAGAATTTCTTTGACTTTGAGCCTTAGTGTTAACCTTTCAAGAGGCATGTTGGCTATAAGAGCCAAGCTGACTTTTTTCCATTCAAAGTGATATGCCAGGCAGATCTGTATTTTTGATATGGCATTCTCTCCATATTTTTACTATGCATTTTTTACTACTTCTCTGTTTGTATGGGTCATATTTTACCATAGTATCTGAGCACCTCTTGATATTCAGTGTATTTATCCACACAACACTCTTTTGAGGTAGGAAAGTACTGTTATGCCCATTTTGTAGATAGTCTCCCTCTGCCTCAGTCTACTGTGATTTACCCAGGATGTCACAGGCCGTCTGTGGTGGGGGTTGAATCTAGGTTTTCGGTTAGTGCCCTAATCACAGGATCATCCTCCTTGTACTTGGTTTCTTTTTTGAATCAAAGTTGTGCTTACTCTTTTGAGTTAAGTGGCTCAGTCCTTTGCACTTCTTACTTTATCTTGATTATATGTTTGTGGTTTCATTATTGGAGGGTACCTAATTTTTCACTTACAATTTTTTGAATACAATAATTAGGTCTGTTAATTGCGATTAATCGCACAATTAATCGTGATTAATCGCATGAGTAATCTCATTGTTAATAATAGAATACCATTTATTTAAATATTTTGGATGTTTTCTACATTTTTCAAATATATTGATTTAAAATTACAACACAGAATACTAAGTGTACAGTGCTCACTGAATTTATTTTTGATTACAGGTATTTGCACTGTAAAAAAACAAAAGAAATATTATTTTTAATTTCACCTAATACAAGTACAGTAGTGCAATCTCTTGATCATGAAAGTTGAACTTACAAATGTAGAATTATGTACAAAAAAACCTGCATTCAAAAATAAAACAATGTAAAATTTTAGAGCCTGCAAGTCCACTCACTCCTACTTCTTGTTCAGCCAATCACTCAGACAAACAAGTTTGTTTACATTTGCAGGAGATAATGGTGCCTGCATCTTGTTTACAGTGTCACCCGAAAGTAAGAACAGGTGTTTGTATGGCACTGTTGTAGCCGGTACAAGATATTTATATTCCAGATGCATTAAAGATTCATATGTCCTTCATGCTTCAACCACCATTCCAGAGGACATGCATCCTTGCTGATGACAGGTTCTGCTTAATAACAGTCCAAAGCAGTGTGGACCAACACATGTTCATTTTCATTATCTGAGTCAGATGTCACGAGTAGAAGGTTTATTTTCTTTTTTGGTAGTTCGAGTTCTGTAGTTTCCACATCGGAGTGTTGCTCTTTTAAGACTTCTGAAAGCATGCTCCACACCTCATCCCTCTCAGATTTTGGAAGGCACTTCAGATTTTTAAACCTTGGGTTGAGTTGCTGTAGCTATCTTTAGAAATCTCACATTGGTACCTTCTTTGCGTTTTGTCAAATCTGAAGTGAAAGTGTTCTTAAAATGAACAACATGTGCTGGGTCATCATCCGAAATTGCTATAACTTAAAATATATGGCAGAATGTGGATAAAACAGAGCAGGAGACATACAGTTCTCCCCCAAGGAGTTGAGTCACAAATGTAATTAATTCATTACTTTTTAACAAGCATTATCAGCATGGAAGCATGTTCTTTGGAATGGTGGCTGAAGCATGAAGGGGCATACGAACGTTTAGCATCTCTGGCACATAAATACCTTGTAATGCCGACTACAAAACTGCCATGCAAATGCGTGTTCTCATTTTCTGGTGACATTGTAAATAAGAAGAGGGCAGCATTATCTCCTGTAAATGTAAACAAACTTGTTTGTCTTATTTCAGAATAACAGCCGTGTTACTCTGTATTCGCAAAAAGAAAAGGAGTACTTGTGGCACCTTAGAGACTAACCAATTTATTTGAGCATAAGTTTTCGTGAGCTTATGCTCAAATAAATTGGTTAGTCTCTAAGGTGCCACAAGTACTCCTTTTCTTTTTGTTTGTCTTAGTGATTGGCTGAACAAGAAGTAGGACTGAGTGGACTTGCAGACTCTGAAGTTTTGCATTGTTTTGTTTTTGAGTGCAGTTATACAACAAAAAACCCCACTACATTTGAAAGTTACACTTTCATAACAAAGAGATTGCACTACAGTACTTGGATGAGGTGAATTGAAAAATACTGTTTCTCTTTATAATTTTTACAGTGCAAATATTTGTAATAAAAGTAATATACACTTTGACTTCAATTACAACACAGAATACAATGTATATGAAAATGTAGAAAAACATGCAAAATATTAAACAGAATACCAATTGAAATGTATTAAACAGTGTGATTAAAATTGTTATATTATCTAAAAAAAAATTAATCACGATTAATTACGTGAGTTAACTGCAATTAATCGACAGCCCTAATAATAATGTCTTTCCTTGAAGTGTGTGCAATCTTGAGGGCAACAATACCTTTCTGTTTTGGTTAGCAGAATTCATTCTTTTGTATATTCTTATCACTTGAGAAATCCTCAAGATTTTCACTCAATAGGAGTGAGGATTTACCTTGATTGTTTGCATGCATTTTTGATTTTTTTTCGAAGGCAGGATTTCAAGGTATATCCATGCTTATAATTTAACAAAACCAACATGCGATGAATGATGGATACTCTTTCATACTTGGAGCCTGGAGAAGTTTTCTTATAATGAGAGAGTTGTTTTGTAATATGTGTATTGTAAGGATACTGGTTTTTTTTACTTCCTTTACATTAAAAAAGATAGTCTGTCACAATGCCATAGCACTACAATGCTAGATATTCTGAAATAATGGTCTTCTGGAACACAGAGTGTTTAGTATTTCTAACAATGAGAGCTTATGGGATAAAAATTAGTATAGAATAATTGTTAATTTATCCAGTGATCGATTCACTATTGCAAAGGCCACTAATTCTGAGATTAATACTAACGCTGTGCAGTTTTTAAAATTTAAACAAGCAGTTTATATGTCCTAAAATTTAAGTTTATAGCTCTGTGGAAAAACTTCCTGTTGTAGTATCTACTGTCAAAGACAAATTATTGGAATAAACCCATTGATTCAAAATATTAATTGAATTTTTTAGCTCAAATACAACTTGTTTACTGCCTTCTCAGTGTTCTGTACTTTCACTATGAAACATGAAAAAGTATTGAGCAATTTGTTATGCAAGGCTTTGAAATTATGCAAAGGCCAAAGAGATGTTAATTTTGGAAATGTACGTTGAAGACCTAGTTTGGTTGGGTGTGGGTGAGTGTTTTTTGAAAAAAATAGTTTCAGAAGTTATGCTACTAATTGACTGTTGTTCACAACCTGTCAGATATCTTGTTTGCAGATTGTCTATCTGAATTATTTGAGTAGATTAACACACCTCTAACAAAGAGAAATTTAAATAGACTATCTTGAACATCTGTTACACAAAGTAGGAACAAAATTCTTCTTTCTAATTGTCTCAGCTAATAGTACTTAATTCTGAGTGTCTCCTGATAAACAAGTTGAAACAAAACAAACTAATTTTTTATTCTAATCTGTATTTAATAGCAAAAATTATTAAGTAGTGGTAGGGTTGCCATATGTAAATGACCAGAGAAGACAGAAATACAGTAAGATATTAATAACAGCAATGCCTAACTCTTAGTGTTTTTCATCTCTAAATCTCAAAGTGCTTTACAATGGAGGTATCACCCCCAATTTACAGAGGAGGAAATGGAGGCATGGGGTGGGGGGAAGTGACTTGACAAACGTCATAAAACAAGTCAAAGGCAGAGCCTGGAATAGAACCCAGGTCTCTTGATTCCCAGTCCAGGATCTCTTCCCTCTCTAGCATAGTCCCACTATCAACGCTTGATGAATACTGCAGAAACACTGCACAAACTACTATTCTGGATAAAACCCACCTCTTTGCTTTGCTGGAATTTGCACTTCTTTTTGTGTGTTTATGAATATTCAGGTAAGCAATGGTTTTCTTGCAAAAGTGTTTGTGGAAGGTAAAACCATTATAACTAATTCCATGAATAGGTGTTTATGAGAATATGCACAACAGAGGTGTTCCTATAGCTATTTTGAAGGTGGAGGGGTTGGAAGTGGAGGGGTCTGAGCCTTGGAACAATTGCCTCCAGAGTTATAAGGGGCTTCCAGAGGTGTATGGTGTGCTGTATGCTACCTGTTTGTCTCCAGTAGAGATGTATCCAGTGGTGAGCTGGACCTGGTTCGCTGGAGCCGGTTCGCTGGAACTGGTTGTTAAATTTAGAAGCCCTTTTAGAACCGGTTGTCCCGCGAGGGATAACTGGTTCTAAAAAGGCTTCTAAATTTGACAGCCAGCCAAAAGTGGCGCCTTAGGTGCCGACTCCGTGGGTGCTCTGGGGCTGAAGCACCCATGGGGAAAATATGGTGGGTGCAGTGCACCCACCAGCAGCTCCCGTCCCCAGCTTGCCTCCGCCCCGCTCTGCTTCTCTGCCCTCCCCCCCCCCCCCCCCGGCTTCCTGCGAATCAGCTGTTCACGTCGGAAGCTTGGGAGAGCTGAGAAGCAAGCGATGGCTTCGCGCTCAGGCCCAGGGAGGCAGAAAGGAGGTGAGCTGGAGCGGGGGGCCGCGAGGAGTGCCGCCCGTGCCACAGCAGGTAACCTGGGGGGGGGCAGGGGTGCTCAGGGGAACCGCTCCCCACCCCAGCTTGTCTCCGCCTCCCTGGGCCTGCTTCTCAGCCTGCAAGCCACCGCCTGCTTCTCAGCCCTCCCAGGTTTCCTGCACGAACAGCTGATTTGCAGGAAGCCAGGGAGTGTTCAGGGGAGGAGGCGGAGGTGGAGTGGAGGTGAGCTGGGGCCGGGCGCGGGGTGGGGAGCTGCCAGTGGGGGCTCTGCACCCACCAAGTCTTCCCTGTGGGGGCTCCAGTCCCAGAGCACCCACAGGGTCGGTGACTAAGGCGCCACTTTTTTGATGTGATCAGTGGGGGGAGCAGCTGCTCCCCCAGCTTCCCCCCTCCCCCCAGCTATGCTACCCTGCCCCTAGGAGCCAGAGGGACCTGCTGAATGCTTCCCGGGAGCTGCCCCAGGTAAGCACCACCGGGATTCCCCACCTCACCCCCGGCAGGTCCCTCTGGCTCTTGGGGGCGGGGTGGGCACCCACTATGGTGGCTCACGAGACCCTCCTGCCTGGTTCCGGGGGCAATCAGGGGACAGGGGAGGGGGTGGATGGGGCAGGGGTCCCGGGGGGGGGGGGGCGGGCCACGACCCCCTCATGGGATGAGGAGGGAACCGGTTGTTAAGATTTTGGCAGCTCATCACTGGATGTATCTTTAGTTGGAAATTGATTGTTCCCTCTAGCTCACCTTCAGTTCAAACACAAAAGTCCCTTATATGTTTGTTTGCTTGTAGCAGAACTTGGAGTAGCTACCCAAGTAGTGTGCAGTATACACATGCCCAATAACTTATTTTTATTCATCAGCCCAGATGGATTTATCAAGTCCTGCACCCCAGTGGAGTGAGTAATATACTTCTGTGTTGATTCAGAAAGCATCAGTGGTTGTGATTCAGATTATAGGCACAAATGTTCCCCATCTCTGGCTCTATCACAGTTTTGGTCCCCAGCTGCTCAGAGCTTGCAGTAACAGGGTCATTGGCTATTTAAACCCCATGTGGGTGCAGCAGTGTATTTATTGCCTGACCAACATCCATCACAGCAGCCACAGTGGACCTGCCAACCGCAGACTGGTTGCTCACAGATCTGTAATGCTTGGGAGATAGCCATCCTCTAAAGGGTAGTAGCCACATGCTTCTGGACTGGTACTGCCATTCCCCTTATCTCGTGTTTTAGCACAGCTACAAGAATGTGGTGTTTTCCTCACCTTGGAAATGAGTGCACTTCATTCACAATGAGACAGACATCCACTAAGGATTCATGCCATGACACCACACCAGTAGAGAGTACACGTCTCTCAGAAACTTGAATAGAACCAGGGATTTTTGAGTCTCATCATTCCTCTGCTGTCAGCAAATGTGTATATGCAGAATGTGTATCTTGTCTCCCTCTAGTGACTGGCCCGGGTAGGAGATGACAATCTATTACTTTTTCATCAGCGATCTGGAAGTATATATAAAATTACTGCTTATAAAATTTGTGCACACAAAGATTGGTAGAATAGTAAATAACTGAGGATCGGGAAGTACTACAGAGCAATTTGGATTGCTTGGTGAGCTGAGCGCCTGGAAACAAAACAGATTTTAACATCGCCAAATGCAAAGTTATATGCCTAGAAACAGGCCATGCTTACAGAATGGGGGACTGTATCCTGGAAATAAGGGGACATAGAAGATAAACAATGTGAATTTTCAATGTGATGTGATTCTTACATGTATAAACAAAGGAGTAGTGCAAAGGATTAGGAAGATGATTTTGCCTCTATATATAATATTGGTGGAACTGATACTGGAATATTGTGTATGGTTCTGGTGTCCACCTTTTAAAAAGAAAGTTGAAAAGTTGGAGGGAGTACAGAAAAGAGCCACAAAAATGTTTTGAGGTCTAGAGGGAATGACTGAAAGTGAGAGTTCTAAAAAACTAAATCTGTTTAGTTTTTAAAAAACAAGATTGAAAGGTGACTTGGTTACAGTTTCTGGGAGAAAATACTAAGTTATATAAAGGGGTCTTTAATCTAGTGGAGAAAGGCATAACCCAAAATCAAGGGCTTGAAGCTAGACAATTCAAATTGGAAATAAGGCACAACATTTTAAATGTGGATGATTTAACCCCTACCAAGAGAAGGGGTGAATTTTTCATCTCTTGATGTCTTCATATCAAAACTGGATGTCTCTCTAGAAGTTATGCCGTAGACAAACACAAGTTATTGAGCTCAATACAGGTGTAATTGCCTTATAGTGATACATTGAACTCCTTGAGTCCATCTAGCTTGAAGAAGAGAATGTTAAGGGGTGACTTGATTACAGTCTATAAGTACCTACATGGGGTTCAAGAATTTGATGATGGGTTCTTCAGTTTAGAAGAGGAAGGTATAATGTGATCTAATGTACGGAAGTTAAAGCTGAACAAATTCAGACTGGAAAAAAGGCAAACATTTTTAGCAGTGAGAGTAATTAACCATTGGAACAGTTTACCAAGAATCATGGTGAATTCTCTGTCACTGACCATTTTTAAATCAAGATTGGATGTTTTTCTGAAAGATATGCTCTAGGAATTATTTTGGGGGAGTTCTGTGGCCAGTGTTATACAAGAGGTCAGACTGGACTCTCTAAGTCCCCAGAAGAGGCGGTCAAAGAGGAGGAGGAGGTGATTTCGGACCAGGATATGGCACCGGCAGCCAATTTCTCATCCTCTTCCCCTGTTGAAACCATCTTGCCCTCACCTCCCAGCACGGGGGATGACTTGAATTAATTTCAGGACCTTTTTAAGAGGGTGGAGGACTCGTTGGACATTTTACTGGAGGAAGTACCAGAATCACAGCATAATCTATTTGATATCTTACAGACCTCAGCCGCCTCCAGAATTGCTCTACCAATGAATGATGCAATCATGGAACTGGAAAAATCGATTTGGCAGACCCTGGGAACAATTCCACCTATGTGCAAAAGGTCTGACCAAAAAATACTACGTGTCTGCGAAGGGAACGGAGTTCCTTTTCTCACACCCCGCACCAGTGTCTTTGGTCGTGGATGCAGAAAATGAACAGGTAGGCGGCAACATCCCAAAACCACACCATACAATAGAGACTGGAAGAGACTAAATCTCTTAGGTCATAAGACCTACTCCTCCATGACATTACACCGCAGGATCGCAGACTATGAGGTATTATTTGTCAAATACGACTGTACATACTATTCAAAATTGTCAAATTTTATTAAACTCACACTGGAACAGAAGAGAACAGTTTAGGGCCATCGTCTCTGAAGGTCATCTTCTCTCCAGAACAGCATTGCAGGCTGCGCTGGGCTCCGCAGACACTGCAGCGTGGTCTATAGCCACAGAAGTAGTTATGAGGTATGCATCCTGGCTACAGCTCTCTGGGTTCAACAGTGATAATCATGATGGACACTTCACTACTAGGTTGAGGAGCACATCTGAACTCTCCTGTTATCCAGGGCCATTGGTCCCCATCAGAATCCCTCCTACATATGAACCTACTGGAACTGTGCGCCGTTCACAGTGCATGCTCCCATGTCCTGCCTACAATCAAGAACAAGACCATAAAGATACTGATAGAAAATATCACATGCATGTTCTATATCAACTGGCGGGGGGGCATGTTCACCTATGGACAGAAGCCATGTTACTCTGGAACTGGAGCATCAGTCACAATATCGACATCTCAGCCTCCTACCTGCCAGGATGCCAAAACACCACTGCAGATGCACTAAGCAGAAAATATTCCTAGGATCACGAGTGGGAATTAGACCCCGAGTATTACAAAATATATTCAAACACTGGGGGTTCCCAACTATAGACTTCTTTGCAATGACACAGAACGGCAACTGTTCTCAGTTCTGATCCAGAGCAGAATTGGGTCCTTGCTTCCTGGGTAATGCTTTTATCCTAAAATGGGACACACCTCTCCTATACACCTTCCCTGACAGACATGTTCCAGTCCATAGTCTCTGTCTGAGAGCCTCAAGTCCAACCCAAGGACAACAGTATGTTCATGTGTATAGCAGTTGGGGCACATGGCCTTGTACATGTATGTGACTCAGCCTTCTGGATTTTACCTCTGAGGTCTGCAAGCATGGCCCAAGTAGGTATTGCTAGACATGCTGATTTTTGTATGCCTGCACAATTGCTTCGGTCCCTGAATTGGTGATTAGACCCTTAGAATGTATGCAGAGGGGTTCCTGACCACCAGAACCAAATGTGTCCACCAAAGATTGGTAGGCCTGTCTGGGTCAACTTCACACTCAAGGACTGTGGATGCCTCATGAAGTTATGTGTCATATAAATGTGCTGGAACTTTGAGCTGTTTGCCAGGCAAGTGAGACGTTGGTTGCCACTATCAGGGGCAGGAGGTTCAAGTTCTCATCGACAACAACGCTGTTTTTTATCTGAGCAAGCACGTGGGGGCAAGGTCATTTCAGCCATGTAAAGAAGTGATCTACTTGTGGAATTTTTGTATAAAGAACAGTGTCTTGCCAAATGCTTTTCAACTTCCACGAGTGAGGAACAATAACATAGATGCCATCAGCAGGAACTTCATCGATCATCACAAGTGGTCAATAGAGGGACATTCTGCAGCAGATCTTTCATCAGTGGTGATCTACTTGGTGATAAATCTCTTTGTAACCAACCTGAGCAACAAATGCAGGAGATTCTTTTCCGGGAAGGTCACAGCCAGGGTTCCTTGACAGATGCCTTTCTTCTTCCTTGGCTGAATGATTCCCTCTAGTTTTTCTGATTCCAAGGATGATCAGGAAGATACAGAAAGATAAGGCAGCCTGAACACTCCATTGTAGCTGCCTGACCGATGCAGTGCTGGTACATGGATCTACATCACCTCTCAATTTGACCACCCATTACTCTGTATGTGGATGAGGATCTCTTGTCTCAAAACCAAGGCAAATCATTGCACCCTATTATTCCTGGGGGAATTCTGTGCCAAAAAAATTAAATTCTGTGCACAGTATTTTAAAATTCTACATATTTTATTTGTCAAAATAGCACTACATAATCACACCAGTTTCAATTATTTTGGCTATACAGACAACAACAACAAAATCCCCCCAGGAGCAGAGAGTTAAAGGAAACCCCTACAACAACCCAGTTCCTGTTTCTCTGCACCTTTCCCTCCACCCCCAAGAGCCCAGCTGGGGGGCCAGACACCCATATCCCCTCCCCCCACCTCCAAGAGCCCAGCCACAGGGTGGCCCAGACACCCACATCTTCCCCCCCCGATCCCAGCCACTGGCATCCCCTGGTCCAAACATCTGCACCCCTTGTCCTCCAGAGCCCAGGGATCCAGAGGGAGGAACAGCCTGATGTTGGGTCCTGGGCTTATATGGAATTTCCTGCACACCGCCTCCTTCCTTCAGGGCATGTGGGGAACTGCAGCTGCTGGGAACCCTCCCACTTCTCCTGGTAGTGTCTTCTATTTGCAAGCTGGGGAGCTGCTGGGTCCAGTAGCTTCTAGTAGTGGCCAGCAGCTCTGCAGTCCATTTCTGTGACAGGGGAGAGGGGGAAAGAAAATTCTGTACAGAACATTAATTCTGTGCAAATTCTGCATTTTTGCAGTGGTGCAGAATTCCCCCAGGAGGAACCCCATCCTACAATCTCTTCACCTCATGGCATGGGTGATTTCTGGCTGAGCAATGAGGAGTCTGCTCCTGAGTTATACAGACCAGTTTGGTGAACAGCTGAAAGGATCCACTAAAGCCATGTACAAAGCAAAATGAAAAAGGTTTTCAATCTGGATAGAATCACATCAGTAATCACCAGATAGCACAGACATTAGCCATATGCTGGACTACCTATTGCATCTGAAATACTGTCAGTTCAGTGAGAGTCCATTTAACATCCATTTAGTCATTTGTTAAAGCAGTGACATGGTCCAGACATGATGCTATTACTCAAGCTTCCTGAGACACTGCTATCTTTGGCAAGTCATTGCTGTAGTCTCACTTTAAGTTTCAAGTCCCACCATCTGAAAAAGGAAACTGTTCGTGAGTCACCTACAGAAGAATTTGTATGTGCAATCACTCCAAGCAGAGACAAATTGTTGCTTACCTGTTCTTTGATATGTATTGTGCACATATACATTCCATGACTCTTCCACCTTCACTACTACTTTGGGATTCGCTAACTGATGGTGCAAAGGGCCAAAGAGGGAGGGAGCAACCATGCCCCCTTTATACCTTTGGCTCTGTGTGCGCGGATGAATGGTGGTGCATGCACTGCTTGCTAGTATGGCTGGCAAAAGTTTCTGACTCAAGTGCATTGGCTGCACATACACCTACAGAGGAATTGTATGTATGCAAGATGTATCCTGAAGAATAACAGTTACTGTACTGGTAAGAAACTTCTTTTTCTTTCGGTAAAAACTGGATGATCTTCACTTTTCTTTCCTGTTCAGTTCTTTTATGCTATGAGTAATTATCATTCCTCTGGATTTAGTGCAGTGTGGAATAGATTTACTTTTGGGACTGGAAACAAAGCATGTGTTTGAAATATGTAAAAAAGTCTCCCTTTAAATCAAGCACAGAAATGACGAATTGCGTAAATTCAAGTAAGTGGAGTGGAAACCCACTTTTGTGGTACACTTCTTTTTCAGGTTAGATATTAACTAGTAGTTTTTTATTTTTAGTAAGCTATGGTCTCACATTCACTGCTAGATATTTTTTTCTGAATAAATGCTTTTGTTTTTTATGTGCACTGGTTAAATGCTAAAAATACAGAATTATCACATGCTCTGAGTTGCACCGAGCAACTTGGAAGAAGTAGTCATGTATTGTTACAATGTGCTTAAAGAGAACAATGATAGGATGATAATTAAAAATATTGGCTTATTTTAAATGGGTGGAAAAATAAAAGCACACTTTAAAGAAGCAGGATTTTAAGAGCTCAGCTTGATTGTTTGTTTTAGAGAAAATTTGAATGTAAGAAAAACTTAATGTACAGAACTTCATCTGAAAAATACTGGATTCTGGTCATAAAGTTGGTGATTGTGCTTTAAATTAATTTTATATTTGGTATGCTTCCTCTTTGTGTCTTTCAGTATTTTGACTAAAAGCCCACAGACGACTCTCACTAGTCAGTCTCCTACCTAAAAGTGCTGACCGCCCCCAGGTGGGTTCATTTTACCAAACATTGGCTGAAGATTATTACACAGTTGAACAATGTTCCCAGTAAATTAGGCTTAATGGGTTGACCAAAGAGAGTGGAGTCAACCAGAATCCTTGATTTGTTGGTTATAGATGTCCAACTCCCATGAACCAGGTTGTGTGCGTCAACATACTGCAGTTATGTTGAGTTTTTGCCAGATCTTTAACTGAATTATTCCTGCACTAAAATGGGAGTGCTGCTAGCTTTACTTTTCTGTCCTGCAATACTGTTCTTTGTCCATTCTTGTTTGTCCTTGCCCTTGACCTGATTCTCCTCCTTTTTACCTAAAAAAGAGGTGGGCAAACTATGGCCTGCGGGCTGCTCCTGGCCCAGGAGGCTAGCCCCCGGCCCCTCCCCTGCTGTTCCCCCTCCCCCGCAGCCTCGGCTCACTGTGCTGCCAGCGGGGTTGAAAGCTCCTGGGGCAGCGCAGCTGCAGAGCCCAGCCTGACCCAGTGCTCTGTGCTGCGCGGTGGCAGCCAGCCACTGATGCTCCAGGCAGCACGGTAAGGGGGCAGGGATGCGGAGTGGTTGGATAGAGGGCAGGGGAGTTCGAGCGGGTGGACAGGGTTGGGGCGGTCAGAGGGTGAGGAATGCGGGGGTTGAATGGGGGCACGGGTCCCAGGGGGGCAGTTAAGAAGGAGAGGGGGGTTGGATGGGGTGGCAGGGGGCAGTCAGGGGTGGGGGTTCCGGGAGCGGTCAGGGGATAGGGAGCAGGGGGTGGTGGATGGGGCAAGAGCCCCGGGGGGGCCGTCAGGGAACAGGGGGGGTTGGATGGGGCAGGAGTCCTGGGGGGGGGGCATCGGGGGCGAGAAGCGGGAGGGGTGGATGGGGGTAGGGGCCAGGCCATGCCTGGCTGTCTGGGAGGCACAGCCTCCCCTAACCGGCCCTCCATACAATTTCCAAAACCCGATGCAGCCCTCGGGTCAAAACTTTTGCCCGCCCCTGACCTAGTATGAGGTAGGGATTGAGAATTGGCAGTGTGATTAAAATAATCAATTCTATTTAGCTCTTCCGCTTGAGCATATTACTCAGTTTTTCCCTGGAACTATTGCCTGTATTCTCCCTGGAACTATTGCCATCTATCATATGGAATAATCATTTGGAATTCAAAGTCCAACCAGACAATCTTCTTTGTACTCTCCTTTAATGGCGTGTCCAGTGTTAGCACAAACAAATATTGCATTTACCACTTAAGCTCAGCCTTGGATAACTTTCCAAAACATTGAGACAGAACATAGAAGTGTGGAAGCAGTTGAACTAATTGTGAATTGCTTTGATAGTCAGTTGTCCATCTCTTCATTTGATGTATTTTGATATCCTGGATGACATACTGTCAAGGTTCCTTCCCCACTCTGAACTCTAGGGTACAGATGTGGGGACCTGCATGAAAGACCCCCTAAGCTTATTCTTACCAGCTTAGGTTAAAAACTTCCTCAAGGTACAAACTTTGTCTTGTCCTTGAACCCTATGCTGCCACCACCAAGCGTGTTAAACAAAGAACAGGAAAAGAGCCCACTTGGAAACATCTTTCCCCCCAAGCCCTACACCCCCTTTCCTGGGGAAGGCTTGAGATAAATCCTCACCAATTTGTATAGGTGAACACAGACTCAAACCCTTGGATCTTAAGAATAATGAAAAAGCAATCAGTGTTTTTCTTGCTGCCTGGACTGGTCTCTGCTTTATACCTGATGTTACCTTTCAGAGGAAGACCTATGAAGAAGGACTTACATTAGCCTTTAAAGGTATTAATTCTAGTACTGGTGCAGATATTCCTAATTTCCTTTGTCTAGGTCCCTGAAAAATATTAATATTAAACATTTGATTTTTTAAAATATTCTATGTTTTCCTTTTTTAAAAATATAAGATCAACAAGAAGCTGCCTTTTTTCCAGGGAGATTTAAGTTCTTGGGTGAAATCCCTTGAAGGTTCTAAGGGATGAGTTCAACTTTCTTTTTCTTCCTTCTGGGATGAAATACTGCAAGAGGTATAGGAGGTAGATAGTTCTTTGTTTTGTCAGGGTAGTTCTATCCAGCATTTGTTTTAGCTGCTTAGTTTATCTGGAACCATGGAACTTTGGCAAGAAATGGATCAATTCATATCCTCCTTTAACATCTCAAACACACATGGTGAATCTGCTGGTCCAGAATTTCATAAAATGAGTGAATGTCTGTTTTATCCTCTTTTCTTCTTGGCTGATACCACTTCAAACAGGTGGTTTAGAAATATACCTCCTGTACTAAAGCATTTAGAAAGTGTTTCCCTTCTCACCCTTTTGGCAGAGAGGACAGAAATGTATAATTTCAGAGAGTCAAGGGCATCAGTCATGTCATCTCCTCTAAGTTTTATTCATGGCACATGCTTTTTTATCACATCATGTATTTTAAAGAAAGAAAGAAAGAGAGAAAAGTCAGTCACCAAAGACTCTTAAACGATGTTAGAGATCTAGTCTCTGAAAATTATTTACCTCTGCCCTCAAGAGATGTTGGTAAAACTGTTAATATGAATAACATTTTTGGAATGGAAGAGTGCTGGTGCAAATCTTTTTGGCTGTTTTCTTTACTTTGTATAAAGCACTAGAATATTTTTAGATTAAAATTATAAAAAAGAAAGGTATCCATTACTTTGATGATAAATGCTACACCCCAAAATGAGCTATCATTTAAAATATTCATAACACTATCCTAAGAATTTTAATTAAGTATAAACTTTTTATATTAACTCTGGCAAGTTCTAATACAGTTGTTTTTCTGTCTCTGCTTGAATGCAGTACAGCTGCTTTTTGATGTAATTAGCTATTTAAATAGAATAGAAAGTGGGAGAGGAAGAGGACTAAAAAGACAGTTTTTTTTTTTAAAGAAAAAAGCTGATAGTGTCTTCAGTAAGCAAATTATTTTGTGTTTTTCCCTTTTGATTAGGATATGAAATAACAAGTGAAGTCTGATTGCTACAAAAGAAATTACATCTGGATAATTTAACTGGGGCAGTTTGGGAACTTTTAGTAAAGTGTTTCATATTGCTCCACTATTTAGGAGAACACAAGGATGACTCTAGCAAAACTTTCCTCTAGATGTTTGTGGAAACATCACTATCTGTCTTGTCTTCAAATAGAATAATACCATTTCTGGACAGTTTATTTATGTTCCCTAGGGGCATAATGTTGTAGACCACAAATGCTACATGTTAATGCTCATCGAACGCACCTGACAGCCCAGATCCAACAGTAACAGCAGTCTATCTGATGAAGCTTGAGAACGATGAGACTCCCTGTTTGCCTGTGAAGGATGGCGGCCCATGCACAAGCAGATACAATGCTCAGTGTTCACTGAACAAATTTGAATTTTTTTGGCCAACCCTAGTTGGCCCACTCTAAAGAGAATGTAATCTATATGTTTGCGGAAAGTAAGCAGTTTTTACCAAAAGCAGAGATTTTTACTTGTCACCCTGGTATTACCATGGTACTATCCATGATATTATGAACTACTGTTTTTAGTTAATAATGAAACAGTCTGTTTCTGTAACCTGGGTGATGAACCAAAGACCCTGAGTTTGGCTTTAATTTAATTTTAAAGTGAACTAATTTGAGAACACTTTTTTAGTGTATTAAAGTCAAATAGCAGAGAACAGATAGTTCGAATGAAAGATGATCTGCTGAAATACAGCACCATACTATTGGAACATGTATACATTATGAAGAAAACTTATTGAGGTAGAAGGTTAACAAATATCAGGAGGGTGAAAGGTCTTGTTAAATCTCTTTCAGTCAGAGGTGCATCAGCAGTTGTAGACAGCATTAAATTAGTTACCATACTGGTGATATGTAGAGCAGCCATATGGAGTTCTTTATATATGTAAATTTATGAACTACTATTATATGGATTATGTGTGGACTATAAATATGGCTTACTGGCATTAGAGGGCTTGATTTGATGCTCAATATTTTCCAAGTTTTTTCTCATGGTGAGGTTTTTTTCATATCTGAATTATGGCCATATTTTCCCTCATGGATTGTGTTTCTTGTTATGTTTGAAATGTTTTTTGTATTTAGTTTTTCAAAGTGAACATTTATTAGATATACTTTGTTCCTTTACATTTGGGAATAAGAATATAATACAAAACATTATGAAGTGATTGCTTCACATTTTCCAGTAATTGGCATGTAGTATTTTAGGTGATCAACTGTATAATAAGAAACATGATCTAAGAAATGAATATATTTTTAAAATGAATTGTTGAAAACATTAAAATTACCAGGAAGTATTATGTACTTAAGCATATAGTTTAAGAGGTGGCAATAAAAGTGTGGATCACAAAGACCATATTCTTTAGTTACCTGATGTGGCAGTTGATCCATGCAGTAGACCCTTTTACCTGTCTGAAGCCTCATTGATTGCAGAAATGGAAACTAGGTTGTGGTCTTGGTTTTTATTTTTGATGACCATATGAATCACAGAAGGGGACTTGAAATGATTTTTACATGCAGTTAGAACTCCCATGGAAAATCATTATAAATATCTAAACCAACTGTCCAGTTTTCCTGTAAATCTTCTCTCCAGGTCCTCCTACAGAAATCAGACTATTAATAATTACATGAGGGGCAGGTAGAAATAGGTGGCACTTAATATATTTATAATTATCAGAAAAATTTGCAGTTGTATATATGTGTACACATTGTACATATGTGATTGTGTCCATAAACCTCATTCTTCATGTCACTCGTCTTCGTACTCTTAAACTATGTCTGCACTTGTGACTGTACATGGTTACATGTGCACTGTTGTGCCAAAACCCCGTTGTCCACATCTGAAGCCCTGAAGTAAATTCCTAAAGGAGAGCTTTCATGCTGTGCACTAACACTCGGAAGGGGTGTGGGTAAGTACATGGCTCCTCTATTTCATGTCGCTATAACTCTTCTGTAGTGCAGCTTGGATAGGGTAAAGGGTCTGTACCAGGTCATAGGTATCTATAGTCCTCCAAGGTTATTTCCACAATGCATTGATCCCTTTGCTGCTTGATCTTTATCCAAAGGTACAAAGGGCCCTGGCCCCCCCGTTGCCAGTGGTAGTAACGACCTGTGCTGAGCACTTCAGATCAGTTCTTCTGTAAATGCTATGGATCTGCACAATGATCATGTTACAAGAGCTACTGCCTAGTCTCTGGAGCACACTTGGGTGCTGATCAATCTGCGATTCAAAGTACACTGTCCTCCATGACTTCGTCCGCAGCAGCAAGAATATACACCAGTACCAGGAAGTTTCATGGAAGTTGGAGGAGGTGGGCATTCACTGGACTAGGTCCCAGAGCTGGGAGCATATGAAGTATCTCAGGCTTCTGTACTAGAGGGTGAAGGATGTCAATAATCTCTCTGGGAGGGTACCTAGCACATGCCCATGCTATGAGGAGGTGGACTGAGTGCTCCCCAGGGCTGTGAGTTTGGAGCCTGAAAAGCCTCTCGATCTCTTCCTCAACCCTGCCGGCCTCATTGTATGACCAGATGCCAATCAGGGGCAGGGCGAGGTGGCTACATGGACCTCAAAGAAAGCCCCAGGAGAACCAGAGGAAGAGGAGTATGTGATTCTACATCTCTAGTGAACAGACCAAGTTGAGGAAGCTCCTCCCCCCCCCCCCCCCCCCCGGAAGAGCCTGAGGAGGACTCCAAGCTGCTGCAGGAACTAGAACCTGAGGCTGGTAAATCATAATAGCTTCCCCGCACATTAATGTCCTCTCTTGCTCCAGTAATACATGCCTGAAGTTGGTTCACCTCTGTGCCTCCCACTCCCCCACTCTATCCTGATATGGTCCCCAAGCAGGACATCACTGTAAACGAGTGATTTTACTGAAGTCCCATGAACCCTGTAAAGCATTTAGAGGAAGCTATAACTCATTGCAAATGACCTGTTAGTACGCCCTTGTGTCTGGGCATTTCTTGGCCAGCACTCTGGCAGTGATAGTCCTGGGATGTGTAGATGGGGGGAGGGTGGGATTGGTTCTGAAAGGGCCTGGTTGGGGAAAGAATTTTTGACACTTATGGTTATGCAAAGATCCAACAGTCTCCCCCCTTATCTCTTTTCCTTCCCTATACGAATGAGAGCCACATGGAAGTGGGGTAGGGGTGGTTAGTTTCTTGTGTGCAGGCCTGCCTAGGTCCAGGAAAGTGAATCATTCGGTTGTCCGAGGAATGTGACCATTTCCAGTATTCATTACTGTTCCCAGTTCCTGATGTTTGTCTTCTCCCTGTGCTGAGCCACTTCAGAAAAGTGTGTGTGGGTGAAGCATCTGCTACAGCAGTTGCACAGGTACATTGCCATGTTCCATAGCAGTGGAGAGGTGACTGGCTTGTGGTGTTCATCCAAAAGTTCAGGGAAGAAAATACATTTGTGGTGTGACTGTTTCCCTGTCCGTTTCAGTGCAGTTTGCTGAATATAGGGGCTGGACTTTTTGGTGATGCAGTGGAATTTAGGGGTGAGTGGAAGTTTTCTGTGATTCTTCCATGGGAACTCCATCTGCTAGCTAAGAATACAGTCAGATTCCTCTTGAATTGCCTCCCAAGCTTGTACACAAAATTCAGCAACATTTTTGGTCTAGCAGAAATTCAAGCTTGTTCTTCAGCTTTAATGGCAGGGCAAATGTGTTTGGTCCAGCTGCGTAGCTCACTAAACCACTCCACTCAGCAATATGTGGAGGGGTGACCATTAGCACAAACATCTGTCTGAGGTGGCTGGGTGTCCTCCAGAGGACTGGAAAAGCCTCTCTTCATTTCCATTCCAGTACCTTGAACATAGCTGTGTTATCCAAATGATGGCCTGTTGTTAAAGAAGAAATATGTAACTACTAACCTACGTCATCCCTGAAAGGAACTGAACTCCACCCCAAACTGGTCCTTTGATGCACTGTAAATAGTGCAACATTTTAATAACAGTACTGCAGGTATCGTAACAATTTGTACTCTTAGCTCCTTCCTGGTAAGTCTTAAGTTTTCTGAAGGAAGGGGGCTGTAACAGTAGGATTCCTGAGATGGTTAAAAAGTTTCAATATTGTGGTGTTCAGCAGCACAGTTGTTATGTGGGGGGACTTCGTAGGCTCCTTCAAAGGAGAAGTGAAATATAATGCTAGCCTTGTCTTTGACTTGCCAGGACATTCCAGTGCTCACAGGGAAACCATTCTGCTGGTAGGGCAGGAGTGGCACTGCAGACATAGCAGAGACAGACAGAGAAGGGCCCTGGAGAGCTTTCACTTTTAACCATCTCAGGAATGCTACTGTTACAGCCCCCTTCCTTCAGAAAACTTAAGACTTAACCGGAAGGAGCTAAGAGTAAAAAATGTTAAGATACCTGCAGTATTGTTATTAAAATGTTGCACTATTTACAATGCATCAAAAGACCAGTTTGCGGTGGAGTTCAGTTGGCATTGACCAAAAGAATCAGGAACAGTTCTAGTTCCTTTAGGGCAAGGGATAATCAGGGTCTTAGGCAGGAGGAGGAAATTATGAGCCGGGTCACAGAGTGGAAGTATGCTCAGAGGGAACAAGTACCATGCATTCATGCAGTGACTGGTACAGCTGGAGGCAGAACACTTTCAGGGCCTGTTTGCCACCATTGCCTCTGCTCTTCTCCTGGAGCATGCAGGAGGGGGAACGATGAGCTTGATCCTATCTCTATAGCCCAGATAGTGTTCAGCTCCCAAGCAGGAGATGTCCCTGTTTCTCCCCTTCCCCCTGCCCCCCACTCCTGTGTTCTTCAGCTGATCTTACCCCCACCCCAGATAAGACAAGGGGAAGGGAAAGACAAGGAGATATGTCCACAGACAGTAATGTTTGCCTGCTTCTCAGGGAATTGGACTGGGATTTTTGTTAATCTATTCGTCTTAGAAATCATTTTAGCTCTATATTCAATGTATGTCTGTTTGGGATGGGTCAGTAGGATTCATAGCCCCTGACTGTGATTTCTGCAAATGTGCAGTGCCAAAGAAATGCAATGAATGTCTCTTGCACTCCACCTTCCCCCAGTCATGAATTTCGTATAAAAAAGTGTTCATTGCAGTGAAATAGTAAGCTGTGAAATAATTGTCGCTGTCCAAAGCACCAAATGAAAAACAGAAGAATTTAATGTCTTAATGGCCTTGTTAATGACTTAAATAACAATACAGACAAAGGAAACCAAAGTAAATTAAGAGTGAAGATATCGGACACTGAACAGTGCTTTTGTGACCCCTCCTCTCTGACCAGTCACATCTTGAAACCATGGGAGTACTCATGAATAGCACCAGATAAATTCTATGAGAAAGTGTTAGAAAACATTATGAAGAGGGAATGTGCGAAGCTCCTCAAAACCTTACAGAACTATTTTTAAATTACTTTAACAATGCTTAAGTGCTCCTAATAAAGAATCCTGAAACAGAACGGTTAATGTTTAACAAAAAAGTTGCTCAGCGATGGCATTTAAGTGCGTATATGCACTCTGCAGCACAAAACCACAGCCAAAGGTGTTCACCTTTCGGGGTATCGCTCAATTGTCTGGTTTCAGTTAGCATGTTAATATTGGCTGCAAGGGTTTGAAAGCCACCAGAGATATGTTGCAACACAAATATGTGACAGTGGTCTGTTGAACAGCGTTACATATTCTGGATTTTTTTCTTCAACAGCAAACCTATAATATTTTAGCAAAACGAGCCTATGAATTTTTGAATTTAGTTAAACATTCAAGTTTTTTAAAATCAGATTTGTTTTTGTTAAAATTGTTTCTAACTAAAATAGTTAAATGAAATATTTTAAAAAATAAATAGACTGTATCAGCCAGGTCAACATGAAAAACTGAAAATATTGGCTTCTGCAGCTGACTCAGTCGCCTTCACCTTCATTTTCCTGTTTTGTTCATAATGTGGAAAAGAAAAACAAACTTTCCTGGTTTTTCAGATCCCAAATGATTTCTCAATTTGGAATTAATTAGTCCAAAGGAAGAAAATATTCTTCTACACCGGCAAAAGAAGCTACTGCTGTTAAGTGAGATTATCACTTCAACAGTTTCTGAATCCAAGTGCTTAAGTGACTTCCACCAGTTCACTGATATGACTTTTTTTTAAAACATCATCAGCAAACATCGATTTCTTGAATGGTTCACCCTTAGCGCTGAAGTTTATTGTAGTTGGCATTATGGAGGGATGATTGCTGGATGTCCATGTCATAGCCATCTCCTCTTCTTCAGCAGTTAAGGTTTGACCCTGGTACTGAGTATTGAGAATATTTGCAAGAAAATGAGCTGGAGATAGTGCTTGTCCCATTTTTTTTTTAAATGCTTGTAATTTAACTCGATCATTGCATATTTCTCTTTTAAGATCTCATTCAGTTCCTTCCAAATTTCAACAGTGTCAGCAATAAAACAGCTATTTCCCTGCATTTTGTTCAAGGCTACGGAAATAAGTTTCAGGGTACACAGCATGTGTTCAACATTTCTCTTAAGCCCAATATTGAGAACATTGGCTGTGACAGTGCCATTTATTTTTTCACGATTTTGTTCACTAATGGTCATCAGATTATGCCAGTTCTTGATATAGTGCTCAAAACAGTCCACTACTGAGTTCCATCGCATGTCTTGTGGGAGAGTTAGCTTGGTTCCTTCCACTTTTTTCAGAGCAGCTGCTGCAAAGTGGTTGTTACGGAAGTATTTTGCAATTTCAACAGCATTAGCCTTTATTTCTGGAACACTCAAGTCTTTGGCTAGGAGGTGCATCAAATGAGCACTGCAACCGTATGTTATTAGCTTGGGACTCTCTTCAAAATAATTTCTTCTCATGTTGGATACATTGCAGCATTGTTGGTGACCAAGCTGCGTAGTAGACATTTGAATTTTTTCCCCCACAGTTTGTTACTGCTATTTTTTGTAAGTATTCTGCGGTGTGTGCATTTCCTGATGTATTAATTGTTTCTGTAAGGAGGACATTCCTTCTTCTGTTGTCACACAAGCACATATAACAGGATCATTGTGGACATTGCTACACCCATCAAGACTTGGGTCAACAATTTCCCCCACTAGACCTTTTGCACACTGCTCAATTTCTCTTTCATACACTTTATCCAGCAATTTGCCTGCGACATCTGCTCTCTTGGGTGGACTGTATCCTGGTCTTCATGACTGAACCATGTTAATGAAGTGTGGGTTCTCAATCATATGGAAAGGAGAGTTTGTTGCAGAAAGAAACCAGGCAATTTTTTCATCAATTACCTCTTTTTGTAATCTGCTGGTTCTAATCACAAACTAACTGTGGTTGTTTCTGGATGATGGAGATGTTTTTTTTCTTTTTGATATACTGTGTCTATGTGACATACATGATGTGAGTGAATCACTATCATTGGCAGATAACTCTGAAACTATAGAAAATGATGGTGATCTTGAAGGTGGATAGTCTTCAGAATCCTGTATGTTGAGGATGGAGTCGCCTAAATAAAATAAGTCAATGCAGTTATTTAATTATTATTACCATACTGCTCATTTAGTATTACTCATTACATTCACTGACACTCAGTACTACTTTAAAGGTGAAATTATAAAAGGAAGATCTGCCTATTTCAGCTATTTATTTTTTATCACAGCTGCATCTAAAATGATAGTACCATAGAGTAACAACTATATTTTTTTGCTCAAACATGAGAATTCAAAAATAGTCTGGAAGGAAGACAGGCAATCCTTAAGAAAGAAATATGAAATAAAGAAGTTGACCAACCTGAAGATCCTGCATGTTCAGACATGTTCCTTTCATCATCTTCAATGCAGCATCCTCCTGAGAAGGAGCACTTCTCATGATGTTGTGTCATTCGGGCAGTCAGGCCTTCCATTTCTCTGTTGCAGTGTTTACATTTTGCACGCATGCCCGTCTTACCCACAGGTAGAGGAACTTCATTAAAATATTCCCAAACTGGGTTTCTCTTATGGCGTGCTGCCATTATAGGTTTTCCCCTCTAGTGAGAGAATCTCAAATCAATGAAAGCTACACTCAGAAAGACCTCAAGACTTCTGGAATATGCTCCTCAAAACAGTTTCACTTTTGTTTCTACTGCCTGTCTCTCTCTTCTTACATTTATCTCCACACTTCTTCTCCTTGTCCAGATCTATTTTGCCCCAACAATCTTCTATTCACTGAACTCTTTGAAACTTTGCACTTTTAGAGAAAGTTAAGGGATTGACTCTATGTACACAGATTTGCAGAGGGACAATAGGGTTGAAGTCTGCTATTTCTCACATTTATATATGTATGTATTTAACATTTTTACTGTTAACAAGCATGTTATCTCTGGAGACACAAATCCACAGTTTGAGAACTGCAAAACTAAGCATCTCTGATTGTATCTTCTAGACCAGGGGTGGGCAAACTATGGCCCGTGTGCCGGATCCGGCCCCTCAGGGCGTTGGATCCAGCCTGCGGGATTGCCCCCTGTGGTGCCGCGGGCTCCACACTGCTCTCAGAAGCGGCCGGCACCATGTCCCTGGGGCCCGGAGAGGGGGGTGTGGCAGAGGGCTCCGTGCGTTGCCCTTGCCTCCAGGCACCGCCCCCCGCAGTTCCCGTTGGCCAGGAACGGAGAACCATGTCCAATGGGAGCTTCAAGGGAGGTACCTGGAGGTGTGGCAAGGGCAGCGCGCGGAGCCCTGTGCCTCCTCCCAGAGCGGCGCGGCATGGGGCCAGGGCAGGCAGACAGGGAGCCTGCCTTGGCTCTGGTGCGTGCTGGTGCCACCCCGGAGCCGCTTTAGGTAAGCGGCACTGGGCTGAAACTCAAACCTCTCTTGCACCCCACCCCCCAACTCCTTGCCCTGAGCCCTCTGCCTGCACCTTGCACCCCAATTCCCTGCCCTCAGCCCCTTGCTGTACCCCTCCTGCACCCAAGCTCCCTGCCTTGAGCCCCCGGTTGCACCCCACACCTTTCCTGTACCCCAGCGCCCTGCCCTGAGCCCCCTCCTGCACTCTGCACCCCAACCCCCTTCCCTGAGCCCCCTCATACATCCTGCCTCTGCCCCAATCCCTTGCCCTGAGCCCCTTCCTGCACACCACACCCCGCCTACACCCCGCACTCCCTTCCATACCCCTGCCCCGGCCCTGCATACAATTTCACCACCCAGAGGTGGCCCTCGGGCCAAAAAGTTTGCCCACCCCTGTTCTAGACTGAGCACTAAGTCCCATTGGGTAGATAGGAAGATTAACCTAAATCAGTGGTTCCCAAACTTGTTCCACTGCTTGTGCAGGGAAAGCCCCAATGGGAGCTGCTGGAAGCGGCGGGGGCCGAGGGATGTACTGGCCGCTGCTTCCAGCAGCTCCCATTGGCCTGGAGCAGTGAACCACAGCCACTGGGAGCTGTGATCGGCCGAACCTGCGGACGTGGCAGGTAAACAAACCAACCTGGCCTACCCCGCCAGGGGCTTTCCCTACACAAGCGGCGGAACAAGTTTGGGAACCACTGACCTAAATAGTCTATACAGAAGCCTCTGGAACACCGTAAGATTGGATCACTAATCCATGAACTACTGGAACTTATTTACAAAACTTTTCTTAAACATTACATGAATATATTGTCTCATACTATAGAATTAGAATTTATAATTCCTATTCCATGATGAGATATCTTTGAGCTTTAATGTATCTTAATTAAAACTATCTTTAAGTAGGTTTTTCCTCAAAAAGCATTTTATCAAAAAAATCCGATTTAAATAAAAAAAATCAGATTTTTTTTTAATTGTTGATTTTTATCCATCCTGGAGCTGAGAAGTGTTTTGGACTACATTTTTTCAGGTTTCTAACAAATAACATAATGGAAAATACAATGGTGTGCTCATGACTGATACTTAGTAGGTCGGACAGTACTGTGCTACCGTTGCTTTCTAAATCAACGTTTTTCATTTCCCACTTAAAACTTACTTTTTTTGGCATGCTGTTCTGACTTTTTTTTGTTGCATTGTATTGGTTCCAAATTATTGTAGGTAATAGATCCATATACCACCCCATTTACTATCATGGAGAGATGGAATTACATTCTTTTCCGTTCCTTGACTGAAAAGAAACTGGCAGTTGGAAGTTGACATTGTTGGGAGTCTGTAAGATCAGATGATTCACTAGAGGATCCTAGATTGCCATTCAGCTTCTGAATTTTATGTGTGAGGTGTGTAATCACACTGTGGTCATATTAGAATTAATTCCTTTGAGAGAGAATTCCAGGTAAGCCACCTTTCTTTTTGTTATGTATAAAGTGATCACTCTTCTTTGGGTTTTTTGCATTTTAAAAATATAATATAAATCTAATTATATCTCTATCTATCTAGGTGGTATAAATAAAATATACTTATGCAAAAAAGGAACATCTGCCTTCTAAATATTACTCAGTGTTAGTAATTAAAAGGTTAACTAAAAGCTGAAGAAAGCTTTGAATTTTTAAATGTTTGTAACAGCTAGTAGTCTGACTTACTGCAGACATTTTTGTCAAAGTTGAAAAAGTTAGAGCTAATTAATTTCTTGGGAGACATATGATGAAATTGTAGGTGTGATAACATATTTGAGTAACATATGGTCGTTATGGGGCACCTTTCTAATGACTGAGCACGAAGTTAAATATAGACTTCCCATTTTTCACTTGTTCTGATAGCAATTCTTTGTTATTACACTTTTAACTACTCTTATTTTCCATTGTATGTAGAATTTAATTCCTTGTATTTTAATCAAAATATGAAAAAGTAGATATTAGTATGCTGTAATATTGCCATGCCTAGATAAGATTTGCCATGATTTTCAGAAACACATAGGTCAGCTTTCCTTGTCATATATCTAATTCTACTCTGAGTATACTGGAGCATTAATTAAAATCAATTGCATTTTGACCTTTTAAGTAAAACTTGATATTTGCTACTGAGTGTTTAGCTGTATCTTCTCTATAATAGGAATGACAATTCCTTTGGGACATAGGAGGAAAATGCACATTGTTCCCCTCAATTTAAACAATATATTAAAACTTCATAAATTACTTTTATAAGATTATTTATTTAATAAAAACTGGGTTAGAAATAATATTGGATTAAATTCTTATTCAGTCTCCAAAACTGTAGTAAATTGTGTTTGTACAGAGATCTGCGTTGAGGTGGTAGGTGGGTGTGATATTCTTTTACCTCAATATGGAGCCAGTACGCAGATAGGCTGCTGATCCATCCATTCTGTAGCTGCTATTGCAACCCTTGGGATTTGAGGCCAGGCTGATTCTAGCAGCAGGCAATCTGGGTGTTTGGGCATCAACTCCAGATGGCAGTGTAATGTTATGCTACTTGGCTTGAATTGTTTTGCTCTGTGATTGTATGGCCTCTTCTTGTTTGTAGCTTAGTTGTTCCAGGGTAAGTGCAGGGACACCAAAAATGTCTTCTGTTGTGCTGGCAAAATACTTAAGGTCGTGCCTGCTGTGGCCTCTGCAGAATCTTATGCAGCAGTTACATGGGGAGTTAGGACAGTTAACCTGCGTAGTCCACAGACATGCTGGTTATGCTGCAGGCCCAGGAAGCCACAGATCCCACCTCTGCTCAAAAGTAGCGCTCTGAATGTGCAGGGAGTATAGATAAGACTACGTTTATGTCACAGAGGTCATAGAAGTCATGGAATCTGTGACTTCAAGAGACCCCCATTCTCTGCTTCATCCCCAGGGGCTGCAGGAGTCTGGAGCAGGCAGCCGGCGGGGCCCTGGCAGGGTTCCAGTCACAGGCGACCACAGGGACACGGGGGGCCCCCTGCAAGGTTCCAGCGCCAGGTGACAGACTCCTGATGGGGCCCTCCTTGAGGTTCCAGCGATGGATAGCAGCCTCGTGTGGGGAGAGGGGGATGACTCAGGGAAGCGGCTGAGGGTGTCTCATTTTCTCTTTGGGAAATGTCACCCTGCAGCTTCCAGCTGCCATGGGTGGAGGGGGAACCCCACAGCTCCCGGACACCATGGTCATGGGGGAAACCATAGAGCCGCAGCAGCAAAAGTTCAGACAGGTCACGGCTTCCATGAATTTTTATTTATTGCCTGTGACTTTTGCTAAAAATAACCAGGACAAAATCTTAGCTTTAAGTATAGAATACCCCTGCTTGAACTTCAGTAGCTTGCTTCCCCAGCTCCAGAACTGTGATGGTTCTGCTGTACTTCAGGAATTGTGAAACAAGGGCAGGAGGTATAGAAAGGTGGTATTTGAACAGAGGGAACTGTTTTCTCTCACGATAAAAGGGAAACTCTTAAATGTCTGACCTAATTTAAAATTGTTGTAATTTGGAGTTAATGTCAAAAATTAAATGAAACAAAAAAGCCATTCTTTCAATTTTTCTAAAAAACTGGCTGCATTGCTGCAGGGCCAGTGACTAAAGGGAAGCTCACAATGGGTGACAAGTTGATGCATTGGTACACAAACAAGGAAGAAA
Source organism: Lepidochelys kempii (assembly GCF_965140285.1). Taxonomy (NCBI): domain Eukaryota; kingdom Metazoa; phylum Chordata; order Testudines; family Cheloniidae; genus Lepidochelys; species Lepidochelys kempii. Next base: position 141,300,478 of record NC_136382.1, on the reverse strand, counting down.
ACAAAAATGTGTTTTACACAATAATGAGAAAAGGAAGACTGGGAGAAAGTACTAAATACCATTGCTTCCTTTTCAGAGGAAAAGGAAGGTGAAGGACTTGCAGTAAATAGGACAAGGAATAATTAGGGCATTGGATTCTATGGTGAGCTGGATCTAAATTTTGCTGCAAATTGACTTATTTATCAGTGAATTTTCAGTGTCATAAATGGAGAAGTATTAAACAAGATTTTTATTATAAAAATTAACAATTAACTTCATTTTAATTTTTCAAGAGGAGACCACTTTTTGAATGATTTCTCATTGGTTTCATATATGAATGCTAGGATATCACAGAACTTAACATTGACAGTACTTTAAAATTGCATTGTAGAAGTCTGGGTCCAATGTGGTAGGGCGTGGGCCAAGAGCTGAATGGTTTGTATGCTGTGAGTAGAAGGGATAGTGACTGTTTTCTCACTTGAGTGGTGGGAATGAGTCCAGGCTTTTCTTACTTGGGAAAGAGAATCAGTCTGGGGTGCTAGAGAGAGAAAAGACAGTCATACTACTGCATGGGAGGGGGAAGTGGAGTATTTGACAGGTAGAAGAGAATTATGAGGTTTTGTAACTGCAGGATTAGTGGAGATATAAAATATGATGATAAAACTAATGTTGGGAGTGCTGGTTTCATCAAGACAGGGGTGTTAGTATATTCTCTGCCGTCATAGGTTTGCTTTCTTAGATAGTTAAATATTTTATTTCCTTTGTTCTTCTCCCCTTAACATGTCTTAAGTTCCTTGCTTTGTGTGTGTGTGTAGTCTCCCCTATGCCACTTTGATCCAAGAAAGTATCTCCACCAATGAAATATTAAAGTTTTACACTGTTTATTTTGCTCCCTTTAGAAGCTTTTGGGTAGGCCCAGTTTTTTATGACTTATTCTGAGGAATGAATAGCAACAAGTGTATTTTTTTTTTAAATGCGTGTAAGTTTTCTATAGCCCTGTTTCTCAGACAAAAAGACCCCAACAATGCAGAGTGTTGACTGTTCCATTACTTTTGGGGAGTGTCGTTTAAGGATGGACAAAGTATAAATAATTTTAAAATCCAGAATCACTTTTGTTTTTTAATTAAGCCATTCTAAATTTTGTTTTATCTAGATACAAACAAATCATACAGAGTGAGCATAATCATAGACAAGGGAAGTAGGTTTTGCGGAAATGGATGCTAATTTTGATCCAACAAGAAGATTTGTTATTACAGCTATGTAATTATCTTGTGCTACAATACTATTGATCGTTTATCTGCATTCTTGGGTTAAGGCCAAAAATCTTTTCTCTCATTTTCTGTTTAGATTATTTTGTCTTTCCATATCATAAAGTAATTAAGTACCTGTTGACGCTTCATGTGGAGGGATAGGGGGGACGGTTAACATAGCTATTTAAAATCCACTACACTTGATAGACTGCACATGTGAACCATTTGTCTGGTTTCTTTTAGTTTTGTTGCTTAGAACTAGGTTTGTATAATTTTCTGAGGATTTGCATCTGAAATATCAGCAATAGTACACTTATCATACTATGCATAAATAGTAGTGGCAGATGTGATGAGGTCAGTACTCTGACTATTCACATATATCTGCTTATTTATTCTCAAAAATCCCTTAAGCTGCGAAGGGAGTGGTGATCAGGGAGGAGGGTGTGAGAGTGTGTGTATGTTAAAAGTCTAATTAAAAAAAAAAAGCAAAGAGAAAAAAAAAGCATTTTATGGCACATGATGAACTCTCGCATCTAAGCATTTTTGGATGCTTTCATAGCCATCTGTGGAGGGTGGATCATTGATTATGCATCAGCCAGATAAACGAGACCATTTTGACACATTCCTTCCTTCCCCAAATATCTTACTGCTCCAAAACTGCCTGTTAAGTTGATCAAACAATGAAAACAATAGTTTGAGGGGGCAATAGAAAGTGTATATTATATAGAAAACACACTGTGTAAACATTGTTTCTGGTGACTATGTACATTATTATTTGCTGACCATATAAATCACAGAAGGGAACCATGAGTGATTCATACATCTAATTAAAAACCACCACATAAAAAGTAGGATACTGTATGTAAAGTTTTGCTTCAGCTTCTAAAGTTTTTAAAATAATTTAGACATGACATTTTTAAGGTTTGATGTTCAGTGTACATAATTTAGTCTTCATATATTGGGAAAGTCTAGTAAAAAATGTTGCCATATACCCAAATTATTCATTTACTAAGCACATTTACTAAGTTCATAGGCTTCAGAAGTTAAAGTATAGGAGTAATAGCAAATTGTAAGTAAGGCCACTAAGAGTGCATGTAACCCATTCACTCATGTAATAAATGTGCAAAGACAGCGACAGATTATTTAAACAAACAAACAAACAAACAAAAAAAACCCAAACCTACAAAACAAAGCAAACCCTCACAGCTCTCCTATAATTAGGAATGATGATAAAGCTTAAGGCAGTCAATTCTAAATTTCTTTTCAGTTGCTCATAATTTTGTCAGAAATGTTAATTTAAAGCTGAAACTCCTTTTGCCTTGTCCCAGCTCAACAATAAATTTTAATTTTTTAAAATAAAAACAGGTTAGTTATTTTTAAGTTAATAGGAAACAAAAAATACCCCCAAACCCCGAATTTTGTTTTACTTTTTTTTATTTTCTAAACACAGTCTTGCAGTTTGTAGTATTGAAATCATTCCAAACATCCAAATGTTAAAACATGAAACTTGGCATATGGTGGTTTTTCACTGAAGAATAATCGATTTCCTATGTTTGAAAAAACTGATTAATGTGTTTGCAAGTTCTGTATCGCACATGTCCAGAACGTAAATTAGCTTTTATATTCTACTGTTGTGTGTGCTGCATTCTACAGCAGCAGATGCAGTCTTGGAAAAAAATGTAGGATTGTAGTAAATCAGTAAATATTGATTTACCTGAATATTTCCACATTGTGCAAGATAATCTGATGTATTACAGATGGTGCATGTGCTGATACAATAACTATTGTGTCTGCAAAACGCTTGGTTACTGATTCTAGTAGTGAGCACTTATATTATAGTTGCTGTTGTGATTTCTTTTGTGGGAGTGACTTAAATAAATAAAACATTTTAATATGACACTTCTCCAACAGTCAATGAATATTCAAAACCAGAAACACAAACTGAAAACAATATAGTCATACAAAATGGGAGATTCAATATCAGATACGTCATTTTGTAAAAGTAAAGTCCTAACTCTGCTTCTAGGGCATATGTACGAAAGTCTTTTATTACATCACCACATATGATTTCTTAAATACAGAGTATTTATGCATGTTTTGAATAATGTGTATTAAATAAAGTCTTGGGCGACACACTGAATAAGGAGGCTAAAAATAAATATTGACTAACTACCCATTCACTCAATGAGAGACCGTTCCTATGGTAAAGATAATATGTGATTAGTTAATTACACACAAGGGGGCCAGGTTAAGGTTGCATAGACAACCTTAACTGTGGCATTTCCTAACTTTTGAGTGCTTGATTTTGCAACCTCAAGTGTTTTAATATAGGTTTTTTGGATGTAGATTTTTGTAAAAAAAAAAAATTAGGAGATTATCATGTGGAACCATATCAACCCACAGCATGGATCAACATCAGGGTTTGGCCCTTTATATTCACAACATAGACTTCTACCACTTGAGCTAACTGAGAACTGGTAGCAGTAGAAGGCTGTTAGCGTCTGTGTGGGGGTAATACACACACATTTTACCAGTGGATTTCACAGCTGTTTTCTGACAGTGGAAGAACGTAAAGACTTGAGAACTCCTGGGCTCAATTCCAGGTTCTAGAGCAGAGTGTACCCTACCCTCAGGTCCTCTCCCCTGAGCATCTCCTGCCAACTGCTCACTCCTTTCTGTCCCCTCCTGCCTCGAAGGTGAGGTGGGTGTATTGGGGGGGGCTCAGCCTCCCCCCAAAAATGGCAATTTTCAGAATATTTATACACTTTTCATATTCTGTTATTGAATGTGCGTCTATCATTGGCATCTGAACAATGTAATCATTATTAAAATAGTAATGAAAAAATCATTACATTATCATGAATTACAGTATATTGAACTCATTACACTCAGCTGAAAGCTGTCTTCACTAACATCTCAGTGTAAAGACATTATGTTCGCTCTGGGCTTCACACTGGCTTAGGGCGTTTTTGGAAGTTGAGGCCACTGATGACTGTGGGAAGAAGGCGAATGGGAGGGACAAGCAGTGGGGAGTCTTTCTCCTCTCCCTCCCCTTTCTCCTCTCCCTGCGCCTTTCCCTTTCTCTTGTTTCTTCTCTAAGTCCTTGCTCCCCTTCCTGATGTTTTCCCCTTCTTCCTTCCCACCCATGTCCCTTTTCCCATCTCTCTCTGCTCCCCACCTCCTGGCAGCTCTGTCTAGTGCCTGCTCCCACCGACACACTCAAAGTGGCAGAGGAGGTTCCCCCTCCTTGGGTGGAAAGGTTGCCAACTGGTTAAGGCACAGGCCTCGGGCTCAGGTGTTCTGGGTTTGATTTCTCTGCTCTGCCACAGACTCCCTGCTTAGCCTTGGAAAAGTCACTTCACCTTTGTATACCTTAGATCCCACCTGCCAAATGTGGCTAATGCTGACCCTGCCTCATAGGCTAAATCCATACATGGCTGTGTAATGATGGGGGAAATGGAGATACCAATGTGGGTAGATTTGGGCTGAATTTCTCCACAGCCGGAGAGTGAGAGCCAGCTGCCCAGGGGAGACGGGAGAGAGGGAGGCTCAGGCCAGCTCCACACAGAATGGGGTCGGGGCTTCAGCCCTGCAGCTTCTGCCACTAGAGTGGCTGGGGCTCCCAAGCTGGGGACTTCAGCCCCAAATGTTCTGCCAGGGTCCGGGGCTTCTCTTCCTCCCCCCACCCCCGCATGGCTCCTGCCGGGGCTTCTCCTCCCCACCAGCGTGGCTCCTACTGGGGCTTCTGCTCCCTAGCGTGGCTCCTGTCGGGGTCAGAGCTTCTCCTCTTTCTCCCCCGAGCGTGGCTCCTGCCAGGGTCTGGGGCTTCTCCTCCCTCCCTGCCAGTGCGGCTCCTAATGGAGTCCAGGGCTTCTCCTTCCTCTAATCCACCACTGCACTCAGCCCTAGCATAGCTGGGCTCCCTTGGGTCACCTGATGCCTGCTGTGGCCGGAGTTGAGCCTGGCTGGCAGGGAGCAACCATACACGTGGATGCCATGGCCATCAGCCCATGAGGTGTGGGGCAGCCCTAGATGAGCAGGGTCTGGCTGTGCTGCTGCTGTTGTTGCTAGCCCAGTACTCCCGCCCACGCCTAACCCTAAGGCTTTTTTGTGAGACTCACTCAGCCCCTTCTGGGAGGCGGGAAACGGCTGATCTGAGCCTGCCCGCCAAACAGCTGGTCGCAGCTCCATGTAGGCTGCCCATAGGAAACAGCTCATCTGCCAAGGCACCTGCAAAACATTTGATCCCTGGCTACCAACAGCTGGTCATCCTAGTAGGTGCTGAGCACCCCCTATTTTTTTTTTCCGTGGGTGCTCCAGCCCCGGAGCACCCACCGAGTTGGCGCCTATGACCAGGCCCTCTCCCCCCTCTGCCTCTGCTGCCCCCTGCCTTCCGGCTCTTGCAATCCTGTTTCCCCGCCTTATTCCTCACTATGCCAGTCAGGCTGCTTGCTCCTTCTCTATGTTGCCTGGGCACCAGAGGGAGTGGTGTGTGGGTATTAATAGCAGAAGAGAAACACTCTCTTTGCTGTCAGTTCCTGTGCCTGGCACCACAGCAGCCCCTGACTGTTGGTAAACGCCATAGCAGGAAAAGTCCCGTTCAGCTCCTACATCCAGTGGTGAGCTGGAGTCGGTTCGCACTGGTTTGCGCGAACCGGTGGTTAAATTTTGAAGCAGTTTTAGAACTGGTTGTTAACCTGCTTCCCTGCAGGGGGCACTGAGGCTTTGATGGGCTCTGGCCGGGAAGTGATGTAATTCCTCCTCTGGCTGCCGGGGGCGCTGCGCTGCGGGAGTCATGTGGGCTGCCGCCTGGCCCTGCACAGGAGCTCTGGTGCTGCTGCTGCTCCTCCCCCGATCCCTGGCCCTGGGGCTCCCGCTGCTGCCTGGTGGGTCCCCGGCTGCTCTCTTGGGCCTGGGCTGCGTCCTGCTGCTCGGGCTGCTCTGAGCCGCTCTTCCTATGAGCACCCACCACCCTGCCCGCAGCCAGCCCCGCACCCCCCGCCCGCAGCCAGCCCCTGCCTCCAGCCACCCTCGCACCCCTTGCCTGCAGCCAGCCCCTGCCACACCCCCTGCCCTCCCTCCAGTCACCCCCGTACCCCCTGCCCTGCCCGCAGCCAGCCCTGCACCCCCTTGCCTCTAGCCAACCCCGCACCCTCCTGTCTCCAGCCAGCTCCGCACCCCCTGCCTCCAGCTAGCCCTGCCCCATGCCCCTGTCTGCAGCTGGCCCCACGTCCACTGGTGCCCTGCAGTTCCCAGGGCAGTAACCCTGCACACCTGCTTCAATGAGGGGGGCAGGGAGCAGCTGGGACCCACACATGTGCACACCCTAGGGTGACCAGACAGCAAATGTGAAAAATCAGGACAGTGGGTGGGGGGTTATAGAAGCCTATATAAGAAAAAGACCCCAAAATCAGGACTGTCCCTATAAAATTGGGACATCTGGTCACCCTAGCACACCCCAGGGAGTGGCGGGGACCCACACATGTGAAACGGAGCTCATTTCTAGTTCAGGCCCATCTTTTTAAAAAAGAACTTTAGGCAGGGTTAACATACATCCGTATTTTCCCGGACATGTCCGGCTTTTTGGTTCTTAAATCGCCATCTGGGAGGAATTTTTAAATTTTAAAAATTCCTCCCGGGAAAATACGGACATATGGTAACCCTGTTGGTACAAAAAATACATACTGGGGCACATCCCTTAAATCAGAACTTTTTATAGGGAACCGGTTGTTAAGATTTTGGCAGCTCATCACTGCCTACATCTCAGGAATAGAGCATTCTCAGTGTCAATGAAATCTTTGGAGAGTTTTCTTGCCAACTTGTTCAAGTGTTTACTGGGCTCTTGCAAAGTGAGATGTTTTTGGAGGTTTATAACTTTGCCAGATTTGGGTGGATTTTTCACTAGGATGACACAAGGCAAGTGTATGACACCAGAGTGACTCCCTTGCAGATTTCATTTCAAAGCATGGAGCCACTAGAGATTTTCAACAAAGACGCCATAAAAACTTGGGCAAAACCATGCATCTTTTCCTAATCTCATTCTCAAAAATGGTTAATCTTTTTTAGCTGAGATTTTCTGTAAAACATTTGACCTGAGGCAAACACTTGGCACAGAAAATTTCGGTCAAAATGCATAAAGTTTGGCTAAGTTTTATAAGCAAGTGAAAGTAGGGTCTTATAATGCAAAGTGTTCACCAACCTTAATAAGTGGTATTACCATCATGGCCTATAAAAATATGTGCATTGGTCATCATGTCTTGTTACCTTAGTCACTTTTCAAAATGCACCTGAGAAGTTTGTAGTAAATATATATGAGAGCTAATAGGTCTTCATAAAATTTAAGACCTTATCATAATGTGTATGTCCAAGAGGTAAAATTAAAATGGCGCATGCACCCTGAATGCAGGTATTTTCTGATTCTTTGAGTTTTTAACACAGTGATAAGATTGCACAATTAGTGTGTTTTTAATGGAATTTCGAAAGCTTTCTTAAAATATAGGTAAAATATTCTATAATCTAGAATAATTTGGTTTGGAATTACCAGGATGCCCTGTTACATGCAAGGTGTACACTCTGAGTGAGGCAAAGGCTCCTGAGGATTACTGTTGTCTCATTAAGTGCCTAATTCAACTTCCACTAAAATAATTGGAAAAACTTCCATTATTTTCAAAGAAAGTTAGATCAGACTGTGCACCTTGCTTAATGAGGTGACTGCTTCTGGGGTGTTATGCTTCAATCTGTGCTTTCTGTAGAAGATTGCTTTGAATGAGGCAGGGCTGCTCTTCAGAACTCTTGTTTTCTCATACAGAAACTAAAGGAAAAAGGAGAATTGAGTTTGGACAACGTTAAAAAGTTCCTCTCTGTAAGTTAAATAAGATTATTTTGATTTACTGGCTTGGGTTATGAAAAACTTAGGTTCAGTGTGCGTGGAAATTAGGTCGAAGATTAAAATGCATTTTACATAAGCATTATATTCATATTCAATTTTCAACGTGTAACAGACAACCCAGCATAACCCTCTGAACAGCCTTTTCATTCTTAAATACTATGAAGGCAATCTGATTGTTGCATTTACACAGAGAAACCAAAATGAAATTAAATCTCCGTAGTTATGTTTCCTTTCCCTTCTGGACTGAAATTGATGTACTAAATCTTAAAATGAATCTGTTAAATACAGTTCTAGAAAATATTGTGTAACCTGTGTTGAACAAAGAAACTAGGCAGTGACTACTGTTTTGGTTCTGGAACTTGACCACGTATCAGAATTCCTGTTGGAGGGATAATTTGCTAATTAGTTCTCTCTTAGCAACTTATTAATAAAAAGGGATCATTTAGAGAGATGATAAAGATGGGAAGATAATAAAATGAGATTAAACTTTAGAAAAGTTCAGGCAAATACATCTGGAGAGAAATTATATAAAATGGACATACTAAATTGTAGGACGAAACGAGGGAAGCACTAATGCTGAAGGAGATCTATGATTGGTGATGGACAACAAATTAGACATGGTTTGCAATGGGACAAGCCTGCAAAAATGCAAATGCAGTTTTGGGTTGCATAAGTAAAATAACCTGATTTAAGCAAGTGGATAAAATTCCTGGCTCTTTGTTGCTCTGATCCATCTGTACCTGGAACATTGTGTTCACTGTGTCCCCAACCCCTGCACTGTGCCCCCTTTGCCCCAGCATGCCCGTCCTGTGCCCACCTGGGGAAACTGACCTAGAGTCATGGAGTTCCTGCTGTCATTGTTCCTCTCCCTCCCTCACAGTCCCTACGGGGGGTGTGGAGGATGATCTGTCAAGCCAAGAGATGCTGTGGCTCAGCCCTGGCAAAAATTAAGCATTGGCTGGGTGTCTGCAGAGCACTTTCTCCTCCCTCCTGTGACCACGTGGGGAAATTGACCTGGCGTCACGGTGCACTTGTCATTGCTCCTTGCTTCCCCGCTCACAGCCTCCCATAGAAGGATGACCTGCCAGGCCACAAGGCGCCAAGCCCCCACAAAAATTAAGCACTATAGCCCTGCAATAATATTCCCCTTGAATGCTTCCAGAGAGAGAACAGTGGCTGATGCAAAGAAATTGGGATTGTTGAGCTCTAAGTGTGATGACTTTATAAATTATAAGCTAAATAGGCAGCAGACTATTTTATAGTTCTGTGTGTGATTTTGAGCATTAATGACTTGACCTTTATTATTTTTAATGTAAAAAGCTATTTGTTCTGATGCCTGTTGTATAATTAGATTGTTCAGAATAACAATAATAATTATAGTGTGCACATTTATTAAGCTGTATAGGTTTCTTATACAGTACGCACACAGACACTCCTCCTGAGAGGCACTGTGAGATAGCATGTCGCTGTGGGTGTGGATGCGGATCCGGATAAGATGGAGTGTGGATTATGGGTTGGATACAAGGTGATTCTTATGGATGCAGATCGGATGTAGGTCCACATTTTTGCATCTGCATAGGGCTCTAGCTCTAATTACATTGGAATTGTCCCATGCAAAAGTTGTCCAGTTTTGGTCACACTTGTAAGTGACCCACCCTTGGCCACAGCTAGAGTTGGTTAGAAATTTTCATCAAAATGTTTTTCAACGGGAAAATGCTGGTGGTCTTAGAATTGACATGTTTAAGAAAACGTCAATTTTGGTGAACATTCAAGCAGGGAAAAAATGGAAATTACTACCAAGTTTTCATATTGGAAAACTTATTTTTGGGGATTTTGAACTTTCGTTTCAAATTTTAGTTTTTCCTTTTATATCATTTATTATTTTTACATTATTAACTAACACGTTCATAGTAGCAGTGCGTTACTGCTGCTGATATCATAATGTGACATAATAGTTGAAATGTTCTATTTTTAGTATATTTCTCAAATAAGAGCCGCTGTGTAGTACTGATTGAAATATTTTATCGTTTTAGATCAGAGTATCTCTTTTTTTGTGTTGTAAGTTTGAAATAGTTTGACACAGTGCATATTATAGAATCCTAGAAATGTAGGGCTGGGTGGGGTCTCAAGAAGCCATCAAGACCAGCCGTATGCAATGATGCAGGACCAAGTAAAGCTAGACTATCCCTGACAGGTGTGTCTCCATCCTGTTCTAGAAAACCTCCAATGATTGGGTTTCTACAATTTCCATTGGAAACCTAGTTGCACTAATTTCTGCTGAAATGTTATGAAATAATGAAATTAAAAAATATAAAAATGAAAAATAAATTGAAAATGAAATTTCAGAATTCTGAAAGTTTCCAAAACCATTTTTTTTCCAGAACTTAAGATTTTCAGGAAATTTTGAAAATATTCGTTTTCATTTCAAATTGAACCAATACCAAATTTCAAAACGTGAACAGGAAATTCTGACTTTTGAGCAGCTGTAGCCATGACTAGCCACAGTAGTAGTGTAAAACTTGACCGAGCTAATTAGTATTTTAGATAATCTACATCTGACTGACTTCAAAAAAGTATAATTTATAAGTTTTTTTCTGTATTCCCTCTTGGTCATTCTTTGCTGGTTGAACTCAAGAGTGTTGATCTACTTGTATCTATTGGTAACTCTAGGAAGATTAATATTACCTGGATATGTTGGTTCTGTGGGTAGAGGGTTGTTTTTACAAATGATATCAGTCATTTTTAGTAAAGAGGGTTCAGTGTAAAATTTGCGACCATTATTTTTTACAGTGTGAAGTGGCATTGAATTCAGTAATAAAACCATTCCAGTTATTAAACTTCAGGTCCAGATTTCTCACAAAACAATGTTCTCAAGGTTCACTCACTTTATATTTACCATACACTTTTTTTTCTGCAACTAATGCATATAAATGCTATGCAGAATCTTAATACAAATTGCCAGAAAACACATCTCATTCCTTTAAGTTGCTCTTTCCAGCGTGAAAAAAAGTTGAGGAAAATATATTTTGTAGTAAGAATTATGCATTTGATAAGCCATTTTGAAATACTTTCTTCTTTCTTTCCTCCCCAAGAATTGTTTAAGATCTTAAATTTAATTACGGTGTTGTTATAGTAGCTGGGTGGATATGGGAAAAATAGTTAATTATTTAGGGGTTCCCCTCCTCTTAATGGAAGCATAGTTCAGTACAAAACTTTAGTAGTGGCTGAGATCCCAGAGACCCTTTTGATGATTGTTTCTAAACTCACCATGGCAACTTGCAGTTGTTCCTTTCCTATGTTGTGGTACTTGCCTTTCTACTACAAAGAATTCCTCAGAGGTAAAACAGTTTTTCTTCATTCTAAAAATATTCTTTAAGTTTTCTAATGCCTTTTAAGAGATCATCTCTATTATTTTTCAGTCATTTTAAGGATTCTTTTCCCCTCCAATATGTGATTAATTTTATTGTTATTAATGATAAAAATGCTGCCAAGTGAGGTGTGATTTCCCTTTACAAAACCTGTAGTGACTCTTCCTCAACATACCGTGTTTGCCTGTGTGTCTGATAATTCTGTTCTTGACTATAGTTTTCAATCCTTTTTCTTGGTACTGAAGTTAATCGCTAATCTTCTCCATTATTTTGAGAGAAAAACTGTCCTTAAAAGGTATCTGAAACTGTGTTAGAATGTATCCTCACCTTAACCAGACTAACTGTAAGGAAGAATCAAGAGAGGGCATAGGAAATTGGAACCAGAAGTATCACATCTTTGTGGAGTGGAGTTCTGAAAGAGGGGTGTCTTTGTATGGGGGCATCTGAACCATCAGTGTTGTGCCAAGAGCAGCTGGGCATCTGGACAGTTGATTCCAACACTCGGAGGGGGATTCCAGATAGGTTTGCAGAATGAGTATGTTCCTATGGACCCAGAGATTAGGGCAGTGGATGGACTCTGTTTAGGATCCAGGAGCTTGAAACACCCTAGGGATCCAGAACATAGAGACTTGGATACCTCTCACAGCAGTTCTACTTAAAGGTCAGGAGGGTACACTCGCTAGGATCTGTGACAAGAGGGAGAAAGGTTCAGTTATCTTCATTGCCCCCCAGTGGCTGAAAGGATTGTGCTCGGACAACTATGGCTATTTGGCCGCTCATATTTCCAAAATTGATTGGCCTACAAATTCTCTAATTTTTTTTGGTCTTGATAGGAAATGCCTTTCAGTGTGTGATCTTGAAGTGGGGATTGGTGTTGGTTTAATGGGAAATTACAAAACTATATTATAAGCAGCTTTATAATATAAATGTCATGGAGGCAGGAAAAGGCTTAACTAGGGGTCTGTTTGAGCAGTAATATAAATAAAAGGTGCAAGATGACTGGGGAGTGAGACTGGAGGCAGAAGAAGGAAGAGTTCTCACTCCCTGGCTAGGAAGCATAGAGATACTGGAATGCCGTATCTGTGTGGGAAAATTTTTCAACATAAGGTTGTGATCTGTTTTTTTTTCTTTTCTGCCCTATAGACAGCTATAATTTAATTGAAAGAGTGCATCTAGACTGCTTTGTCTAAAATGGCTTTCGCTACTTTTGTGAATCATAACATCTACACAGCACTATGCGTTTTTGAAATAAGTGCACACCATTTTGCGTAGGTATCCCAGTGAGCAATGATCCGGTGCTAGGCTCAATACATATTGTGGATTATTTATTACGATGGATTTGGTGTACGTACCGAAACCTGCTGCAGTTCTGGGACTTAGGGTCAAACTCACATGATTCCTTCCATAATATCCCATAATTCATCTGGTTTTCTCTAGTCAGTTCCATTTTCACACTGTTTCAGTTTCCAAAAAGTTTTCATGTTGCTGTTTGACAGCATGGAGGAAAGCATTTGTGATCTTGAACACTGCTAATATGAACAGGGTATTCCATGTGGATTGGCAGTCTCACAGGCAGGGGTGACCTTGAAGGCGATGGAAGATTACCCACCACCATAACCACGAGGATGCTGTGTGGATTCTGGAGAAGAAGGATGATGAAACCTGGCAGTTACTTCTGCATGGTATTTTCCTGGACCTGCTTCATGTAGCAAATGCTTCTTCAGTGCTTGACCAACCACCATTGACTGGTAGGACAGGATATTGCTGCAGACATGGGCTGACCAGCAGTTGTTGCAGAATTTCAGGATATGGAAGGTCAGTTTACTGGAAATCTGTGCAGTGCTCACCCTGGAGCTGAATCACTGGTCCACCAACCTGAGTCCCCCTCAACAAGGAGATGTGGCCATCACCATTTGGAAGCTGGCCACACCTGATTGCTATCTTTTTGTCAATAGCTAGTCAGTTGTATGTTGTCAAGGAGGTGCTCTTGCTATTGAGAGGGTGCTGCTGCCACAGGTCATAAGCTTGGCAGTATACAGGAGGTTGAATAGCTTTGATGAATGCTTGGGGTTCCCAAATTGTATAGGGGTCATTGATGGGTTCTGCATTTCTGTAATTTATCTTCCCCACCCACCCCACCTTGGTGTTCATGAACAAAAAGGATTATTCCTCTGTGGATTATCCCTTTTTGGCCTGAGGGCCAAGTCGGGGAATAGAAATTGTATGGCGGGCCATGAATGCTCACCAAATTGGGGTTGGGGTGTGGGAGAGGTGGTGAGGGCTCTAGGGTGGGCCTGGGGATGAGGAGTTTGGGATGTAGGAGGGTGCTCTGGGCTGGGACCGAGGGGTTTGGAGGGGGATCGGGGCAGGGGTGCGGGAAGGGGTGCAGGTTCCGGCTGGGGGTGTGGGCTCTGGGGTGGGACTGGGGATGAGATGTTTGGGGTACAGGACGATGCCCCGTGCTGGGATTGAGAGGTTTGGAGAGCAGGCGGAGGATCAGGGCTGGGGCAGGGGGTCGGGGCCTGGGGAGAGGCTCAGGGGTGCAGGCTCCAAGTGGCGCTTTCTCAAGCGACTCCCAGAAGCAGTGGCATGTCCTTTCTCTGGCTCCTAGGCATGGAGTGGCCCCCCACCCTCAGAGCAGGGCCATGCTATGGCTTCTGGGAGCCATGGGGTGCGGGCTTGCCCACCCTTGCTTTTATGGCAAGTCCTTATAGATTGCTGATGAATTCTGTGACATTAATGTGGCAGTCTAGAATGGTCTGTGATGTCAGGATCTTTAGAAACTACCCCCCATTTTATGCGATGAAAAATGGAACTTTTGTTCCCAAAATCACTATGGTCAATGTTTTGGTTCCAGCTGTTCTGGAAGATCCAACTTTACCTCTTCTTCCCTGCTTTGATGATGCTTTTACTGGACACTTGGATAGGAAAAAAAGCTGTTTAATTATACCCTGATTAGCTGCAGAATAACTTTGGAGTGTGGATTTGGAAAGCTGAAAGGAAGATGGTAAAATATATCATGACAAGGTTTGGAGCTTTTGAAAAAGATCTTCCTTGTGATGTAGGTGATGTTTTGCAGAACATCTGTGAGAGCAAGGCAGAGATCATCACTATTTGATTTGATACACAAGACAGTGCAAACTTAAAACCAACTAAAATGGTGCAAAAATAGTCAAACTGCAGAGTGACCACATTTGTATAGGTAGAGTCATCAAAACGTGTAGGTGGGATTGCAACTGTTCTCCTTGCCTTGAGGGATGGAATGGTGTAGGAAGTTATATGGAGACACACACAGCTTGGCAAGAGAGAGGGTGAAATCTGCCTATCTGTCCCTTGCAGTTTGGGGAGTAAAGGGAGCTCCCGGTATCGCCTGCGTTCTCAGCAGGCTGCACTGTAGGGTTAGGTTTGGGTATTATAAGTGAGCACAGTGCTGCAGTGTTCTCCAGCGAACTTCTTTCTTCTGCATTATGTCTAACATGTTTTCCTGCATGTCTTTTTCTGTCCAGGTGGTCTTTGTAGCCCCTTGACAGTTTCTTGAGTTGTTCCCTGCGTATCTTTCTCTTATTCTTGTCCTCCAGCATGAAATTCTTCCCTCCATTCCTCTGGGCCAGCGTTTATCAAGCTTCATTGCACTGCAACCTCTTTCTGACAAGAAAAATTACTGCATGACCGCAGTGCCCTGTGTTATTCAGAATAGTTGGTATTTTACATAAAAAAAAAATGCATTACAAGGCCGTATCAATGAAAAAGTAGCCACTAAATATTTTAATTCACAATACAATCACAAGACAATATTTATATCCAGTAGTAAAAAATAAAAATAAATATGCACCGAATAGGAAGGGTGAGCTTGCATTGATGAACACAAATCCTTGAAGCGGGACTCTGTGTGGCTGAGGTAAAGATGGAGGTCATCGTCAACAGTGAGACAGGACCTGTATTCGTTTTTCAGTAAAGTCAGTGCTGAGAAGCCGGCTTCATGCAGATAGGTGGATGAAAATGTCATGAGGGCTTTCAAAGCTGCAGATGATAGCTCTGGATATTCTTCTCACACAGAAATCCAGAAGTTAGCAAGAGGTTGTTCAGAAAATCTCAGTATCAATGTCTTATCACAGGAAAGGTCCATTAATGTTTCCTTCACTGTAAGTGACATAACAGCACTTGCAGCCGCATCTGCATTAAAGGGATTTCTAATCCACACCTCTGTTTTCTGATCCTTTTCAAGGAAGTACTCTCAGAACTGCAGTTTAAGGCTTTTCAGGTTTCAGCTCAAGTTATGACAAGGCATTTTCATCCAAAAAGTCATCCAGTAAACAAAATACTTCAAAACTGTGACTGTTCATGTGAGACTACCACAAGGAAAGTTTCTTGATCCAACTTTCTATTTTCTCAATGAGAGAAAAGACAGAAGCGTCTCATACTTGAAGTGAGGTATTCAAAACATTTAGATGTTAAAAAATGTCTGCCAGGTAAACTAGCAAATCAGTTAGTTGGTATCTGCAAACTTTTCGGCCAGTGCGGAATTTTTGTCTGAAAGAAAAATTCTCACTTCTTCTCTGAGCTGAAACAAATGATTAAGAACCTTTCCCCAAAACAATTTTACTCCTGGTGGAATTCTGCGCCATTGCGCATGTGCAGAATTTTTCCCCTGCAGATTTTCTTTGCTTTCCTGCAAAAAAATGACTTTGACAGGGAATCCACAAGAGAGGTCATGCAACCATGCCCAGCAGTATGTTTTGGGTGCCCAGGGCAGCCGGCAGAGAGGTAAATCAATGTGGGGCAGGAGGTGGGATTGGGGAATGCCTGGCTGATGGCTCTTACCCTCTGCCGCTAGTGCAGGCTAGTCTGAGGAAGACGGGACTTCCTCTTCCCCTGCATGGCATCCGAGGCTGGGTCAGACACAGCAAAAGATGCCTCAAGGGCTTTCTCATTTCCTTTTGCTACCATTCTCAGTACTGTTTTCTGGCCCTTTAGCACTCCCAGCTTTCCCTAAAAAAAGTCAAGTGGTTTTGTTTGAAGAGAACTGTGCCATGTCTGCAAGTGCCACAACATTTTAGACAGTTTTAAGCTCTCCTTTGCCAGAATTTCGCCACATACCACACACTGTGGCCATGGATCTTCCTGAAAACCAGTCCATGTAAATCCATATTCCAAATATTTTGGATTGTATTTGCAGTTTCTTGGCTTTTAACTGCTGTTTGAATCCTCATCTGCCCTTCTTTTGCTGCAAGTCGCAGTTGACTTCTCTTCAGTCACCCCCGTTTCCTTCACATTTCTTCAGAAAACAGTCCATTGTTAAAATTACATCTACAGCAACTTTTCAAAATGGTTTCAACAGAACACATGCTGAGAAGGGCTGCCAACTAAACACAGGTGCCTGAGTGCAGGAAGTACCTCCGTACAGAAACTGGTGCAGGGGGCCTGCAGCGGGTGGAAAGCAGGGCAATTGCAGGACCTCAGGCATGGGGCGATGCCAAACTAAAGTGCTTGGGCTTGAAGTCCTGCTCAGGGGGCCTTAGGCGCAGACTTCAACCCTGAGGCCTCTGCAGAGCTGTGGGCTGGGTCTTCAGCTGCCTCTGGATATGCGGGCTGGCTGGGGCTTCAGCCCTCAACCCCCAGTGGAGCTTCAGTCCCCAGCTGCCCACGGAGCAGCGGGTTGGCTGGGGCTTCAGTCCTAGCCTCCCTTCCCCTGGACCTCCTGGCGACCCCATCAAAAATGGGAACCCACACTTTGAGAACCCTTGGTCTGGGCCTTTTTTTGCCCTCTGGAGGGGGGACCCATTCATGAGGCCAACAAACATCTTCTCCCCGTCCTCTTTTCTTGAAGGTTTGCCAGACACTCGGCTACTGATAATGTCTTTCTCGGTAGGCCATTCCATGCCAGGTGCTAGCAGAACAGAGAATCCGTACAAATATTTACTGTACTAATATTAGCCATCATGCTAACAATTATAAAATGTTACTTCTCTCAAAATGTTCACAATCTTAGAATTCCATTAGTTTACACTGTTCCTAGTCTGGGGTGCACTTGGAGATGGTAACATTTTTTAAAGTTATTTTACCTTGAATGGGCTACCCTTTAAATTACGTCTGTAAAATTTTTTGGAGGAGGGAGAGTGTGGGATTCTCAAGGGATAGAGTAGTAATTTCATGTAATTTCAGGCTGTCCTTAAAGGATATTACCATGAGGCCTGTTCCCAAGATGCAGAGAAGGGTCCTGTTCAGAAAGACAAAGAGACAATCAGAAAGATACACAGCATTGTGGCTTGCTGGGATGGTGCTCCTGAACTGGACTGGACTGGAAAACTGGACTGGAAGGAAAACGCTACCTATGTGGATGGCCCTAGGAAGACACAATATTGTGTATCTTTCTTGAACTAATCTTGAATTTTTGCCTGAAATTCTCATTTATAATACTGGTTGATCAGCACAAGAGCACTGCAAAATAAATTGAATTTTGCAGCTGTTATGCATGCCCTGTAACATTTTTAATAATGCAATGTACTGCAACAAATGAGTACTCGGTAAACAGTTAAGGTGCCTTTTTTTACACCTGCAACCTCAAATGCCTTATAGTATTTGCAATGTGAAATGCCTAAAAGAAACGCTGTAACCTCAAGTGGCCAAGTGAGTACTTGTACGGAAATTTTAAAATCTGAACAGGTTCAGGGCAATGACCAAACTGTGATCTTAAGTGCATAATCTATTGATATATTTTCTTTTTGTTATGATAAAATTGATTCAGTTGTAGTGTATTTGCCTTCGATTTTTTTTTCTGCTCAATGGCTGCCATCTTGTGCAGTGTTGTGTGGGTTGGGGAGGCAGATGAAGGATAGGGATCAGGAACATCAAGCAGTATGGGGAGGTGCGGTGAGGAATAATTCATTTAGCTTTGTTGGCATGGGTTTAAATGTTTTTTTTGGCGGAAAAGGGCTTTTAGACCTTTAATTTTCTGGCTTGGGTGAAGATGAGCAAGTGGAGGACTAAGGATGTGGCGCAGGGAGAGATGCTTTTGCTCTCTACTTTAACAGCGTCTGCCAGACATGGGAGCATACAGCTGGTACCTGAAAGAAAAGTTTCCAGATACATCTAAATAGCACAAAATACTTAGTGGATGAGATCTCCTCTGCAGTATGGTTACTCTGATTTGAGGGGAGAGAAGGTATGTTTCCAGCTGGGTCTCTTTGTGGCTGTAAAGTGTGCTGAAGAGATTATTATTAATTTTAATTTATATGCATTGCAGTAGCACCTAGGAGTACTTGTCATGGATCAGGACCCCATTGTGCTAGGTACAAACACAGAGTAAAAAGATGTTATCCTGGGGAACTTCCTCCTGGTCAGCTTTCCAAAGATAACTGCTTTTATTGCACGCTGTGGCCAAACTAGCCAAAATATCATGGTTTTGTGGAGGCCTCTTGGGCAAAAAATCCAGTCCAGCACCTTGAAGTATTCACAAGTACTGGGAACATTACTGGAAGTCTTGTTTTTGTCTCTTGCGTTTTTGTAATTTGCTGCAATTCATTGGTAGAGGGGGAATATCCGGTCAAGATGACTTCACAGCACTGGAGAGCACATAGATAATCTGACAGACCAACTGATAGAGCTCTGTGTGGATACAAAGTTTTGTATCCACGTCCAATGCACAATCCACAAAAATGGTCTGCAGATATCCATGGATTTGCATGGGTCTACCAATTGACATGTGAAGCAGTACACTATGCGATAGCATTGGGAGGAGTACCGGATGTGGTATAGTTTACTCAAAATGGGAATGATGTAAATTTATGGTGGAATAACTCGTTCTGAAATAGTTATATTGCTTCCATAGTGGATTAATTATAGTGGGATAAGACACAAGATAAATTGAAAAAACACTATTTGTTTTGTTTGGAACAGAAGACTCGCAGGATATGGAGGGGGCAAAACAGATTCAGGGGACAGGAGGAATACAAAGCACGGAACTGGGTTCAGGGAATTGGGAGAGCTAATTTAATAACTTACTGAAATCAACTATTAATTTAAAAAGTGACACCGTTTTACAGGAGAATGAGATGTATCCATCTCTTAGGCCAGGTTTACACTAGAAACTTCTGCTGGTATAGTAATATTAGTTAGGGGTGTACTTTTTTTGATGATGTTTTACGTTAGTAGAAATCCTAGTATAGACACACTTATGCTCGTGTAAAAGCACTTTTGCCAATATAACTCATTTGACTTGGGGAACTGGTATAAAGTATATCAACAGAAGCTCTTTTTTTGCTCACATAAGCTTCATCCACACTAGGATTGTTTGCCAGTATAGTTATATTGGCAGACCTTGTCTAGTGTACACCTGGCCTTGGTTTCAACCGTTCTTAAATATGTTATTCATGCTTTAGTTTGTGTATGTATCTAAAAACAATCTTACTTTAAAATGTCAAGACTATTTCAGCCATGAGTTACTCCGACACAGTCTAATAGCTGCTCTATAGTAAACAGAGTTGGGTGAATATCACAACAAAAGTTAATGAATAACCACACACATTTTAAATGAATTAATTGAGCTACAGTATATAAAACAAGACTGAACCCCTCCATCGCCCAAAACTCACAGCTCTTTGTGTCATCTCTTGTAATTCTAGATGCTACAAAAAGACTGATACAAAATAAAGATATAATTCCACCTAAGAATCCACTACAAGTTTCATCTTGATATTGTACTCTTTCTACATATGTCAATTGAAAATCTGTTTCAGAGGGAAAATTATGTAAGTGAGGGAAGCGGAGCATCCTCTCTCATTCATGTCAGTGGAAGGTATTCATGTAAGGAGTGCAGAATAGAACATTTGAGTTTAGATTTCCCATGCTGATTTTTGAAAAGAATTATACCCTAAAGAAGCAGTTAATCTCTCTCAAAGGTCCTTAAACTAGACATTTAAACAGTAGCTTCTTTGATTGGAAAATTGTATAACCTTGCAATTTCAGTTATGTAGTTTGAGAATAAATTGACCCACGCTGCCTAGGATAATATACTTGCACAAATATAAAGAGAATGAGTTAGTTAATTGGCACTAAGTAAATCATAAACAAAAATAAAATAGTAGAAAATAAGTTGATACTATGTATAACGTGTAGAAATTGATGTTTCTGTCCAAAAGTAGAAGTTATTTCAAAAGTTAGAATTGAGGGATCATATATCAAATTGTTGTCATTTTCAGAGTTCTATTGTAAATGCCTGAAAAAGGAATTTGAAGAGGCCCAGCATTGCTGAGCAAACAAACTGTTGGAAAAGTAATTTGGTCTGTTTCATAATGAACACTTAAAATATTTGACTTTCCCCTCTATAATATATGAAATAGAAGAAGTAGTGGTTGTAGATACTTGACTAAGTGAGTGCAAGTGGTGGCCTTAGTATAAAACCATATGGGAAATAGGACAGATCCCATTATATCAGTATTAACTGTCTATACCTTTTTCAAGGCTGCTGTCTGTGTTTTATTTTATGTATGTATGCTAGAATTTTGGAAACATCTATTGTGTGTACTCTTTTTAAGTACTGGAAATATAGAGATTGTTCTCATCTCCACCAGGGCGTGAAATTTTCATTTATAATTCAGGAAATTATTTTAAGAAACCAAAACAGAAATAAAATTTGAAGAATTTGTTTCTCCTATTTACATATAATGTAATGAAGATTTTATACCAGGTGCTGTTTTTCCTCACTGTCATACTTTTAAGGAAGAGAATGCATTGTGGTCTGCATTTCCCAATCTAAGTTTATGAAAGTAGTCCAGACAGTTTGACCTCAGGTAGACCTTTTAGTCTCGGGCTTGTCAGATGACAGGGACAGCACTCTTAATTGGCATTCAGATCACAGACAGCCACTGGGCTTAATGCATAACCAAGTACTGCTTTAGGATTTAGACAAAGCCACACTGGCAAAACATCCCAGTTGTCAGGGTAGCTGACTGTTTCCTAAAGAACTATTACATAATGGAGAGACTGAGTAGCGCTTTAGGAAGCTAAATTTTTTTAGCTAAAAGTGTTGTTGTTTTTTTTAAGCCTCTAATTTGTGAAAAGAAACCTTTTTTTTCCTGATGAGCTCATTCATTGTTTCCTGGTTCTTTTTAACTTCTCAAGGTCATAAATGTAGTTCGCTATTTTATGTGATGACTACAGATGTAATCTGAAACTATAACTGTTTTATGGCAAGAGAGAAAGGGACAGAAAGTGTGTGTGTGTATGTGTTTTGGAATCTTAACACTGACAGATGTTTACTGCTTTTGTTAGAGGTCAGCTTTTTGTATTTCAGCTGTTTTGTTGTCTTAAATTAAGACAGTAGGGCTAAGTTGGAAATCAGCTGTTCAATTAAAATTATAAATTACAAAAGTTAAAAAAAACACTTTCTCCTTTAGGTACAACTAACAATGCCTTAGAAATCAAAAATTCAAATTTTGCTTTAAAATCTTATTGTAATTTTCTAGTTTTACAACCCTTGTCCTCATGCTAGTTCCCATGCAGATTGAGAGGGTTTGACACTTCCTGGTACTTTCTGTTCTCAGGCAGCACCAGGGTGACATCATACTCATGCACTGCCCTGAAAGCCACATAAGAACAGGATATAAGGAGAGCAACTGTTTCACTCTGAATTAGAGAAGTGAATGTGAGTACCACAAAGGCTGCTTAAAAGATTTGTTGTACTTCATTTACAGCGACACAGGGGACTCTAATCTCCATTACAATGCATTTTCTTTGCTCCGGATATTCTGGCATAAGCAATTTCATTTAATCAGCCTTAGTGATAAATGTATTAGATTGTTTAATTGTATCGTATCCTTGTTTAACACAACATTTTAAAAAGTTTATTTTGTGATTTAAATATTCTTGTGTACTACACGCCCCTCCTTCCCCCTCCCCCTCGATACTTCCAGCCACTAGTCATTGCTAAGGTTAAGATTTTGTCACTGTTATTACTAGTAAAGGTCATGGGCAATAAACAGAAATTCATGGAAGCCCATGACCCGTCCCTGACTTATACTAAAAATAACGGTGGCAAAATGGGCTGATGGGGGAATGAGAGCCCAAACCCTGCTGCGGGAGCAGGCAGTGGGCTGAGAGGGTAGGGAGGGGGAAGAGTCCAACACCTGTGCTGCTGTGGTTGACAGCTTTGGGGTCCCCCCTTGCGCTCAAAGCAGCTCAGAGCTGCAGGGCTGGCAGCTGGGAGTCCCGGGTCCCCCCCAGTGGCTGAGATCTCCGGGGTCTCCCTGCCAGCTGACCACTTCAGCCCTGCTGCCCTGGGGCTGAAGCAGAAAATGTCATGGAGGTCTCTGGAAGTCACGGAATCTGTGACCTCCATGATCTAATCTTAGCCTTAGTCATTGCTATCTGTAAAACAAACCACTAGATTGGTTTCACCCAGACTGCTCTAGACACTCTTCAAAGTGTATGCATGAACATAGGATGGCTCTCTCCAGGTATATTATTTTTTGTCGTGGAGGGGAAGAAGGAAAATATGGGGCACCTCTTGCAAGACACAAGAGTTTTGAGACAGGTACCTTTGCTGCCAGGTGCACATACTCCCAACCACCAGATACAGGATTTTAGGGGAGCTGCAGATACAAGATTTGGAAAAAGAAAAGGAGTACTTGTGGCACCTTAGATAACAAATAAGAGGTATCTCTTCAGTACTAAAATTCCCCTCTCTTTCTGGGGGAAAACCCTATAGGTGACAGCAGTCAGGCCTGGATCATTCCTGTATTATGTCGCTGTAAGTCATGTTTTATATGCATATTAATAGAAAAATGTAAAATGGCCTTTAGAACATTGGTCTGGTATATTTATTTTACCTGTGCTGTGGCCTTCTCCGCAGCTATCCAACTTATCCCTATAAAAAACACACATTTCATCAGAGCTCAACAAAAAATCGTAAAAATCTAAATACAATGTTCATGGGAGAGGGATTCTAAATGTCTTGTTTTTAAAAACAATAACATTTGCGTTGACAGACTCTGTAAAATAATAATCAGTCTTACGTTAAATTTATGTTAATTTCTTTTTGCCTGGGGCCCCTGGCTTCTTTGTTTCCTTTGGTTAGTTTTTCATTGTCTGGTTTATTTTAAACTTCATCTATTTCAATACATTTTGTTGGGAATGCTTTCATACTGATCTTGCAAAGACTTAGGCACGTGTTTATGCACGGTAAGTAGTCCCATTGTAGCCAACTGAAGCATATGTATAGGTCTCTGTAGAACTTAACCTTGTAATTATCTAACAATATTCTCAAAGTATTTGATGTTTCTTTACTGGTGTACTGCAAAGAAAATTGTTAGCTGTACACTTTTTTGCTCCTCCTTACCTTTATTTCCAACACAAAAAGATTTGTGGGTTTTTTGTTAGGTTTTTTTTTTTTTTAAAAGCATTAGGAATACCATGATCTAACTTCCCTTTTTTTTTTTTTTTTTTTTTTTTTTTTTTTTGCTGCAGGACTCTGAAGAGCGGGAGGTGGTGCTCATATATGAATAAGCCACAGAAAATTTGAAGCCCATGTTTCAGTCCAATGTAATATCACCTTCCCAATCATTCCACTCCAGTTTTCTAGAGTCCTTCAGCAAAAAAGAGGGGCGGCAGATCCTGACGTTTCTAATGAAAAGAAACAAGAACAACATTTTTTTTTGTGCGAGTTTGTGTGAGATCTTTTATAATGCGTGAAACAGAAAAGGGAGAATCTTTTTTTTCTTTTGCAATTCACTATTAAACATCTCAACTCTGATGCATTTTACAATGAAGTAACTGAGATAGAGAAATTGTGACTCACTCGGGATTACAAGGTGTGAGAGAGTTGGGAATATAAACCTGGAGGAGTCCTCCTACCTCTTGACAAGTACTCCTTTCCACAGAACATTGAGATCTTAAGGTACCACAGGCCACCATTTCCTAACTTTTGAGTACTTAACTTCGCAACCTCAGTAACATTCTTTTGATGTAGTTTTTTGTGTCTAATTTCTTTGCTTTTTAAAAAAGCAAACTGAAAAACAAAAACTCATGTTGACAATCAGCTGGGTCATCAACAAGGTTCAATGCTTTAGATTGATCTATGAACCTATGCCACTTGAACTAATGGAGTAACTGATATCAGTAGTAGATTTTCATCCTCCATGTGGATTAGCACTAGAGGGTAATGAGAGAGACACTTGTCCAGTGGTTTACATAGCAGAGGAATGGTGAGACTCAGGAATCTTGGATTTTATTTTAGGCTGTGGAGGGGAGTGTTCTCTAGATGGGTACAGACTCTTCTGCCCATTCCCTTCTGCTTTCCTCTTCTGGCCAGTCCCCTCCAGTCTATTCCTGTCCCAGTCCTGTCTCTTCTCCACTGTGTCTCCAGTTCTGAGCTCCACTCCTCAGGTTTCTCATCTGAGTCCCCTTGCACAGACAGTCCTAGTCTCCTTCCTGGTCTTGCTGTCCAAGTCCCTATCTCCACAACTGGTCCCAGTTCCTTCCCCCCGGTTCCTTGTCTGATCTATCTCTCCCCTTTCTCCCATTGAATCCTAGTCTTCCTCTTGGGGCTGCTCATCCAACCACAGCCTCCCCCCCCCCCCCAAAAAAAGAAAAAACAAAAAACAACCCAAAACCCCTCAACCCTGTTCTCTGACTCTTTTGCCCCAGTCTCTTTGCCCAGCTAGTCTTATTTCTCCCCCATGCAGTCCAGGTCCTTATCAGATCAATCTCCTTTCCCCCCACTCCCATTCTGTTCCCTAACACTCTTGTCTTGCTAATCACTAGGTTAAAATGGTGTGTGGTGTTTCTAAGACAGATAACAAAAGGAGGTGACAGACTTGCAAATATTTGCTAGGAAGGAAGATCAGCTTTAGGTACCTCATTTCTGTCACTGTTTAGGCCTCATGGGACCAAAGGAATGATGATCTGAGAATTTTGCAATCTTTTTCCTCTGAAGAAGAGGTGAAAAGCATAGTTTAGAGACATTAGTTTCCTTACCCAGACAGTCTGAGTCTCCCCCTCCCTTGTCCAGTCTCAATGTCCTGCTCAACCCCAAGCAGACTGATTCCCAGTCACCTCTTTTCACCCTTGCCCCCAGTTCCAGTCTCATTGCCTAGACAATCGAGTATATCTTCCCCTGGCCCCGCAAGTCCCAGTCTCACCAGATTCATCCCACTCCTTTCTCTCCCACCAGGTCTGGCTACTGTCCCCGCTGCATTTGAATCAGGCTGCTTCCTCCACCACATGGCTTTGGTACAAGCGAGAAGGGTTGGGTTGGTTATTGAGAGCATAAGAGAGAGAGTCTCCATGCTCTTGGTTCTAGCACATGGAATCACTCTAACCTGGAGCAGGTATTCCAGGGAAAGTTTGGCTTTGCCCATGTTATTTTGGTACATGCTCAGTTGCTCTGTGGGGATAGTGCATGTAGTCCAGTCAGCATTAGAAGCTGTGAGAGGGTTGAGCATGCTCAGTGAGGACAAAGTTCAGAGATTTTAGCTGTTAAGCTCAGCAAGTCTTTACTGAGCATGTGTGAACTGCAGTCTTTCAAAGACTGAGATGGGTGAACTTGAGTGTCTGGTATTAAGTGAGGATATTGATATAACAGGCATCACAGAAACTTGATGGATTGATGATAACTGGACACAGTCATACCAGGGTGTCACAGAGTCACCGGGTGATGCTCTGGAACTACTCCATACGAAGCCAGTCAGGACTCTGGGGGAGCCTCTTCTCTGCGAGCAGACTGTCTCTAGGGCAAGAAGCTTACGCAGCTTCTTGGGACTGACCTCGGAGTATTCAGCATCCCCTTCCACACCGTGTGCTTCCCACAGCGGGTCTGCACAGGCGGGGCTCCTGGGGAAGCCAGTGGGTCCTGAACCCCAATTCTGCAGTCAAACTTGACTCTCAGCCAGCCACTAAAACAGAAGGTTTATTAGATGACAGGAACATGGTCTAAAACAGAGCTTGTGGGTACAGAGAACAGGACCCCTCAGTCAGGTCCGTCCCGGGGGGCAGGGAGGCCAGAGCCCCATCTGGGCCTCCCTCCATTTCCCCAGCCAGCTCCAACTGAGACTCTCCAGCCCCTCCTCTGGCCTTTGTCTCTCTCCCGGGCCAGGAGGCCACCTGATCTCTTTGTTCTCCAACACCTTCAGTTGGCACCTTTGCAGAGGGGGGGCCCAGGCCATCAGTTGCCAGGAGACAAGGTGTCTGCCATTCTCTGTGCAGACACCATCACACTGGCCCTCTAAGGCTCTGCAATAATCACACATCTTATCCTAGCACCTAGATACTTAAGAAAGGCATAGGGGAAACTGAGGTACTCACACAATATTTAGAGAAAACATTAAGAACATTCCCACTTCATCACACAGGGTACAAAATATATAGGAATGATAGAGTAGGTCGTGCTGGTAGGGGAGTGGCACTATATGTGAAAGAAAGCATGGAGTTTTTAAATACAGTTAAAATCGATAGCAGTAGGAATATACAATTGACCACCTGACCAGGCTAGTGCTTGTGAAATGCTCTGGGAGATTAGAGAGGCTATAAGAATAGAAAACTCAAAAATAATGGTTCCTATATTGACTGGATACATGTCGCCTCAGGACGGGATGCTGAGATAAAGTTTTTAGACACCATGAATGACTGCTTCTTAGAACAGCAATTCCTGGAACCCATAAGGAGAGGCGGCAATTCTTGATTTTGTCCTAAGTGGAGCACAGGGTCTGGTCAAAGAAGTGAATATAGCTGAATTGCTTGGTAATAATGACCATAATGTAATTAAATTTAACATTGTGGAAAAATACCAGAGAAGCCCACCACAGTAGCATTTAACTTCAGAAAGGGGAGCTACACAAAAATGAGAGAGCTAGTTCAACAGAAATTAAAAGGTACAGTCACAAGAGAGAAATGCAGGCAAGCTGCATTGAAACTTTATAAAACACTGAAATAAATTGCCTAGGGAGGTTGTGGAATCTCCATTATTGGAGATTTTTAAGAGCAGGTTAGACAAACATCTGTCAGGGATGGTCTGGATAATACTTAGTCCTGCCATGGGTGCAGGGACCTGGTCTAGAAGATGACCTCTCGAGGTTCCTTCCAGTCCTATGATTCTATGAAAAACCCCATAAAATAGAGGGTCAAACTAAATACATAGTACTCATTAAAACAACATAGTAAGAGGACCAAAATAGTGCCACCAAGCTAAACAACAGAGAAAAAGAAGTGGTTAGAGGCAAAAAGGCATCTTTTAAAAATGGGAAGTCAAATCCTATTAAGGAAAATAGAAAGGAGTGTAAACTCTGGCAAGTCAAGTGTAAAAGTATAGTTAGGCAAAAAATATAAATAAATAAATTTGAAGAGCAACTAACAAAAGTCATACAGTACTAACAGTAAATTTTTTTTTAAAATACATCAGAAGTAGGAAACCTCCCAAACTACCAATGGGGCCACTGGATAATCGAGGTGCTAAAGGAGCACTGAAGGAAGACCAGACTATTGTGATGAAGCTAAATGAATTCTTTGCTTCAGTCTTCAGTGCAGAGGATTTGAGGGAGAGTCCCACACCTGAGCTGTTCTTTTTAGGTGACACATCTGAAGATTTAGGAACAAATTGATTTATTGAACAGTAAATAAGTAACCAGGACCAGATGGTATTCACTCAAGACTTCTGGAGGAACTCAAATGTGACATTGCAGAACTACTAACTGTGGTATTTAACCTATTGCTTAAATCAGCTTCTGTTGTAGATGACTGGAGGATAGTGTGACAGGGTCGGGCCAGATGGTTATAGGAGAGTAATAGAAAGCAGATATATTAGCCCCAGGCTAAGTAGGTCCCTTTTCCCTGGGTAAGGTAACAGGGAAGGTTCCAGAACAATCAGGAACCTTCTGGAGACGATTAAGACAGGCTGATTAGAACACCTGCAGCCAATCAAGAAGCTGCTAGAATCAATTAAGGCAGGCTAATCAGGGCACCTGGGTTTTAAAAAGGAGCTCACTTCAGTTTGTGGTGTGCGTGTGAGGAGCTGGGAGCAAGAGGCACTAGGAGCTGAGAGTGAGAACATGGACTGTTGGAGGACTGAGGTGTACAAGCATTATCCGACATCGGGAGGAAGGTCCGGTGGTGAGGATAAAGAAGGTGTTGGGAGAAGGCCATGGGGAAGTAGCCCAGGGAGTTGTAGCTGTCACACAGCTGTTCCAGGAGGCACTCTAGACAGCTGCATTCCACAGGGCCCTGGGCTGGAACCCGGAGTAGAGGGCGGGCCTGGGTTCCCCCCAAATCCTCCCAGCTCCTGGTCAGACACAGGAGGAGTCGACCTGGACTGTGGGTTCACAAAAATGGCCAAGCTGAGGGCTGCCGTGAAGCTCCAAGACGAGCAAATCCGCCAATAAGCGCGAGACCCACCAAGGTAGAGCAGGAACTTTGTCACAATAGCTAATTTGACACCAATTTTTAAAAAAGGTTCCAGAGGTGATCCTTCTAATTACAGGCCAGTAAGCCTAACTTCAGTACCCAGCAAACTATAGGAAAGAACAGAATTACTAGACACAAAATGAACACAGTTTGTTGGGGAAGAGTCATCCCTACGTTTGTAAAGGGAAATCAGGCCTTACCAATCTATTAGAATTCTTTGTGGGGGTCAACAAACATATGGACAAGAGCGATCCCGTGCATATAGTGTACTTGGGCTTAAGAAAACCTTTGACAAGATTTATCACCAAAGGCTCCTGAGCAAAGTATGTAGTCATGGGGTAAAAAGGAAGTTCCTCTCATGGATCAGTAACTGTATAAAGGACAGGAAACAAAGGGTAGGACTAAGTGGTCAGTTATCATAATGGAGAGAGATAAATAGTGGTGTCACTCAAGAATCTGTACTAGGACAAATGCTGTTCAATATGTTAATAAATGACCCTGAAAAAAGGTAAAAAGTGAGGTTGGAAAATTTGCAGAGGATTCAAAATTACTCAAGATAGTTAAGTCCAAAGCCGACTGTGAAGAGTTATAAAGGGATCTCACAAAAGTGAGTGAGCAACAAAATGGCTGATGAAATTAATTGTTGATAAATGCGAAGTAATGCATGTTGGAAAACATAATCCCAACTATACATATAAAATGATGGGATCTAAATTAGATACCACTCAAGAAAGATTTTGGAGTCATTGTGGATCTCTGAAAACATCTGCTCAAAGTGCAGCAGCATTCAAAAAAGCTAACAACATTAGCTTTCCAATCACTAGGGAAGGGATAGATAATAAGACAGAAAATATCTTAATGCCACTATATTAATCCATGATACGCTCACAATTTGATTACTGCATCCAGTTTTGGTCACCCTGTATCAAAAAAGATATATTGGAAAAGGTACAGAGAAGGGGAACAAATATGACTAGGGGTATGATTGTGATTGGGAACTTGGGAGGGAAGTGATCATGATCTGATAGAATTAAAGATCCTATGGAAAGGAAGGCATGAGAAAAAGCAAAACAAGGACACTGAAATCTGCCTTTCTGAAGTCCAACCAGCTCAGAGAAATAGTAGGGAAGGTCCCATGGAAAGACCAATTAGGAAGAAAAGAAGTCGAAGGGAGCTGGCAGTTCCTAAAAGATGCAATACTAGAGGCTCAACATCAAGCTATTTCAATGCAGAGGAAAGATAAGTAGAGCCACAGGAGACAATATGGCTGCCCAAGGAGCTTTTTAGCTGTCTAAAAATCAAAAGGAATACATAAAGGAAATGGAAGGAGGGGCATGTCACCAAGAAAGTATACATGGGAATAGTGCGAGTGTGTAGGGAGTAAATCAGTAAAGCAAAGGCAAAGAATTAGTTTTATAGCTGGCAATGAATGTTAGAGACAACAAGAAGGGGTTCTTCAATTATGTCAGCCAAAAAAGAAAGATCAAGAATGGTGTGGGTCTGCCACTCAATAGAGAAAGGTGATCTGGTAACGGAAGATGATAGGAAGACAGAGCTGCACAATGCCTACTTTGCTTCAGTCGTCTCTCAGAAAATAACATGACCAGAAAACTAGCAAAGTTACCATAGACGACAAAGGGGAGGGGATGCAGATTGGGATAAGTAAAGAACACATCAGCAATCTTCTGACCAATTTGAATGAATTCAAGTCAGCGGGGCCTGATGCTGTTCACCTGAAGGAATTAGCTGAAGAAATCTTGGAGACGCTGGCAATAATATTTGAAAACTCATGGATGACTGCAGAGATCCTGGAAGACTGGAGAAGGGCTAATGTAAGGCCCGTCTTTAAAAGGGCAAAAAGGAGGAGCTGGGGAACTATAGACCAGTCAGCATGACTCTGATACCAGGGAAGCTATGAGAGCGATATATAAAACATTAAATTTGCGAATACCTGGAGGATGAAGGGGTGATCACTAGCAGCCACCATGGGTTTACCAAGAACAAATCATGCCAAACCAGCTTGATTTCCTTCTTTGACAGGGTAACTAGTTTGGGGGATAGGGGGAATGCGGTGGACATAATATACCTGGACTTCAGCAATGCTTTTGACATAGTCCCACATGACATTCTGTTAAGTAAACTGGAGAAATGCGGGCTGGGCAGAACTACTATTAAGTGGTTACGTAATTGGTTAAACAACCGCAAAGAGTAACTATTGGAATGATGTCAGATTGGAGGGAGATCTCAAGTTGGGTTCCACAAGCATTTGTTCTTGTCCAGTGTTGTTTAACATCTTTATTAATGACTCGGATGTAGGAATAGAGAGCATACTGATCAGATTTGCAGATGACACCACCACGCTGGGTGGTGGGGGGAAAAGGGAGGGTTGCCAACACTTTGGAGGATAGAGCTAAAATTCAGAGGGCTCTTGTTAAATTGGAGAACTGGGCTATACACAACAAAATGAAATTCAACAAAGACAAATGTAAGGTGCTACACTTAGGGAAGAAATATCCAAATGCACAAATACAGAATAGGGGATAACTGGCTTGGCAGCAATACTGCTGAGAAAGATCTGGAAGTAGTGGTGAATCACAACCTCAACAAGAGTCAACAATTCGATTGCTGTTGCCAAATTAAATAAATAAAGATGCAATTTTAGGTTGCATTAATAGTTATGGGAAGTGATAGTACCACTCTACTTGGTGCTGGGTAGGCCTCAGCTGGAGTACTGTGTCCAATTTTGGTCACCAATCTATAGAAAGGATGTAGAGAAACTGGAAAGGATCCAGAGGTGAGTGACAAAGATGATCAAAGGGATGGAATGTAAGCCACATGAGTAAAGGCTGAAGGAACTGGTATGTTTTGGTTGGAAAAGAGGAGATTAAATGGGAGACATGATACTGGTTTTCAAATACTTGAAATACTTCAAATAATGCCATAAAAAAGGAGAGCAGTTGTTCTCTCTTGCCACAGAGGGCAGGACAAGAGGCAATGTCAAACTATAGCATAGCAGATTTAGAATAAATCTCAAGTAAAACTTCCTAACTGTAAGAACAGTGGAACAGACTGCCTAGAGAGTTTATGGAAACTCCTTCACTAGAGGTTTTCTAAAGGAGGCTGGATAGCCCTCTCTCGTGGATGATTTAAATAGAACAAATCCTGCATCTTGGCAGTGGGTTAGAGTAGATCAGTGGGTTCTCAATTAGGGGTACGCATACCCCTGGGGTATGCAGAGGTCTTCCAGAGGATACCTCAACTCATCTAGATATTTGCCTAGTTTTACAACAGGCTACATAAAAAGCCCTAGTGAAGTTAGTACAAACTAAAATTTCATAGGTTTCAGAGTAGCAGCCGTGTTAGTCTGTATTCGCAAAAAGAAAAGGAGGACTTGTGGCACCTTAGAGACTAACAAATTTATTTGAGCATAAGCTTTTGTGAGCTACAGCTCACTTCATCGGAATGCAGACTGAATGCATCTGATGAAGTGAGCTGTAGCTCATGAAAGTTTATGCTCAAATAAATATGTGTTAGTCTCTAATATGCCACAAGTACTCCTAAAATTTCATATGACTTATTTTTACTGCTCTATATACTAGAAGCTGAAAGGTAAGTACAGTATTTATATTCCAATTGATTTATTTTATAATTATATGGTAAAATGAGAGAGTAAGCAATTTTTCAGTAATAGTGTGCTGTGACACTTTTTTGTCTTTTTATGTCTGATTTTTTTGTAAGCAAGTAGTTTTTAAGCGAGGTGAAACTTATGGGTATATAAGACAAATCAGACTCTCATAAGGGGTATGCTTGTCTGGAAAGATTGAGAGCCACTGGAGCAGATGATCCTTATGGTTCCTCCTAACCCTATGATTCTCCTGCCCATTGTCTGTAACACTAGGTGTGAGGCATTTTTTATTTTTAAAAAAATGCTTTTGTCTTTTCATTTCCAGGACAGATTAATGATGATATAAAAGGAAATCCTGACCACCAACAGCTTACTGTGTTTATAGTGTTATCATTTTGCAGTTGCCCTTGTTTTCCTATTCATAACAATGAGTGTCATGCTTGTGACTGAACGCTGATGGGCATGTTAAACCATTTCATGCAAAGCATCTTGTTACTACTGGGAATGCTTTAATGGTAAGTATGAACTTGCTGAGGATGGTAGTCTCAAAACAAGGGTTTGGAGCTTTGGTTTTACTTTGAGATTACAGATTGCAGCCAACACAATCCTGAACAGGTAGGGGTGGGGGGGAACAAAGTGCAGGAAAACACCTAATTATAGTAATTGCAGCTGGTTTCAAAGTACTTCTAACAGTTTGTGCATAACGCTTACTTGAAAGCATCAAATCGGTGCTAGTTGTGAAACAGAACACCTGTTTGTTGTTGAGCATGTGTTTATGCAGATGATTGTTGTTGTCAAAGCACCTTGATGTAGAGTAGTCCTGTTTACATTTACATTCTCCCCAAAGGATTAACAGTGTTCTCTCAATAAATTTGCAGCCTATTCTCCTCTCAAAGGCTGCTGTTTGGAGGGTGGTGTGAACGAGGCAACAAGTGCTTGCTAATCACTTGAATATACATAATTAGTGACAGTCTGGTGCACCGGAGTCTTTGTACAACGATAACAATACTGATTGGCAGTAGCAGATAACAATAGTTATGGCATGATGCTATTTGTTGAATATTTGAGGGTGTTTTTTCTTTTATATTTTCAGTGGGTTTTTTGAGTTAATTATGCTTGTACTGTGGAAATCTTTATCTACTACATTGTGTTAATGTCCAATGTGTTAAAGATGGGTCACATGATTTGATTTAATCCAAAGAATAAGGTCTTGAAATCTTTGGTAAAGCACTATACAGCTTTTGAGGCTCAGTTGGATTCACTGTTACCTAATTATTTTATATTTTTACATGACTTTGGGCAGAAATACCAAAACGGCATGCTAAAAGGCATTTTAAACAATTTTTTTGGACTAATAGGCAGAAGGTTCTATTGGAGTTCTGCAGAGATCAGATCTAGACCCAACACTATTTAACATTTGTATAAATGATCTGGATGTAAATATAAAATCCTCTTCTGGCCTTAAAAGTCTATGAATTGGTGAATAAATCTTCCTAAGTGTCTTGTCTAATTTTGTATACTGAAAAGGTTCAGAATAGTAACCAAACTTGGATATTTATCAGAATCTGAACTGAATTTCTGAACGCTTAGTGTTTTGTCTAGGAGTTAATCAAAATAATACCTTTTGAATGAAACATTAAAAATCAAGGTCCCATTTGTCCTTCACCTTTAATAAGTCATGGTACTAAAAATAAATAATTATTAGTTAAAGTAACACCGTATCAATTTAAAGTCTTAGAGCCCTGACATTTCCGAGGTTATTAGCCAATCCTTTGCACTGAGTTCAGCACTCTACGGTCTCTATACCCTCAACACTCTGCCTCCCATATACTCCATACATTCTTTGGATGGGCAATTTGATCTTTCCTCCAAACCCAGGCATTTAAAGGAAAGTACAGTGTCTGCACACCCCACTCTTCTTGCTGGATATGTTTTATGGGACAACAGTGCCGTGTTAGCACCTGTGCAACCACAGACTTGCCGAAAGAGAGGCTGAATGAAGACGTCAGGCAGATCACTGTAAATTGTGTTGTCTTGAGTTCATCTCCTCTTATATTCATATGGCTTGTGTCAAGATCAGATGAGTGTAATGTGGGCCTTGCTGGTAGCAGTAGACAGTGGATGAGAAGCCTGGGCAGCAAGAGGAGATTAGATTAGATTAGAGGAGGAAGTGTTTGTTTACTACTTTTAAAAAATGGGGCTGGGAATCAGTGAGCTTATGTCCCTTGCCAGCATCAAACCACCCTGCCCTCAGGAGAGAAACTGTAGGACACTTCAGGATCCTAATTCCAGCAAGTCATGACAGGACACACATTCAACTTTTCTTCAGAGCTTACTTAATGAAAATTTATACATATTCTTTGGGGTATATATTTTGTCCACATTCTTTTATATTGTAAAATCAATATAATTTTCAGTGATATAACCATACCATTGATTTTATGTATGTATGACAACTGCTATGAATTTTGGTCCTTTTTAGACACGTTTTGGAGAGCATCACTGCATATTTGAGCTTTTTCTGTAATACCTATTTTACCTAAATTTCATATCCGTGCATTTCCACTAGTGGTAGCAATAGTGGGTGGGAGTGCTGATCGAGAGAGGCTGCTGGCATTTTAGCAATCATGATGTCCAGCTCTTCTCCAAGCAGGGCTAGATGTGAGGGTGGTTAAAACACAGATGTTCAGCCTACGGTTGTGCTCTCACCATTGTTCCCACCAGTGACTCTGTGCCAGTTGTAGCAATAGAGGGAAATTAAACTAGTAGTAATAGTTTCCTTATTTAACTGTAACTCGTAACTGAAAAATATTCTGTGTGTTTAAAAGGTTTTTTTACTTTCCTGTTTGTTGTATTCCAAAAATACTCCTGTTCCTTTTGCAGATACAGACTAACACGGCTGCTATTCTGAAACCTGTCATTTAACTACTGTGAGTTTCTTAGCACTGCCATTAACAGTTTGGCACATGATTATCTTGTCATTGTTAATGAGTAAAATTAGTAGTTAAATTATTTTTAATTAAGATATTTAATTAGTCACACTAGATTATTTTTATATAATGTAAAATTCCAAAAATATTTTTATAAACATAAAAAAACAGGTAAGATTTAATTAAAAATGACAGAGCCCATCAAGTAATGGGTTGTGATCTTGGCAAGAGTGAGTTTGCCTTGTTCTTATGGCTGAGTGATGTAACAAGAAAAGAGATCCTAATTTTTTTCCAGTATTTAAAATAACCATATTAGGCACCACCATCTGACTTTTAAACAATACAGTATATTTAAAAATATGGGTTTCAGAGTAGCAGCCGTGTTAGTCTGTATTCACAAAAAGAAAAGGAGTACTTGTGGCACCTTTAAGACTAACACATTTATTTGAGCATAAGCTTTCGTGAGCTTATGATGAAGTGAGCTGTAGCTCACAAAAGCTTATGCTCAAATAAATTTGTTAGTCTCTAAGGTGCCACAAGTACTCCTTTTCTTTTTAAATATATGGGTAGATCATTCTTGGTTTCTAGCTCTTTGCACTGTGAGATGAGTACCAGTGACCATTTGAATCTAATTGTACAGGTTGCCTAAGAAAAGTAGATGACCGTGATAAAGGAGCAAATAACAGAATTTTTAGTGCCAAGACAAAGAAAATAATTCCCAATAATAATTAGCTGAAGGTTTGTTTTTTTTAAATAAACTCAGTACATCTTCAGCTCTCAATATACCTTCACTTGTATATCAGAACTTGCAAGTCTAATATGCTTTATGCATAATCTCTTTTATTATAAAATAGAATTAACATGAAAGTTTAACCTGGAATGTAATTAAGAGATGCCAGAAGGCTGGTGATAACTTTACATTGGAAAAATCAAATAAATGTATTATTAATGAATGAAAACTTCAAGTAGTATGATAAAATAAAAAATTTGCAACAATGAGAACTGTGCAACTCAAGTCATATATGGAACAGAGGCACAGAACTGGCTTGTAGTTTTAACTAGATGAAAATTTCCACTTTTTTTTCAAGAGCCAGCATATATTTTTGTCCACCAAAAGTCCAGCAATAAGCAGGTAGGATAAGCAAAGTATACTATATTTCCAGTTTGTCCCACAGGAGTATTTGATTCTACTAAACATTGGTCTGCTTCATTAATGAAGGATGATGTACAATGCATATAAAACTATTGTAGAGTTTGTGACCGGGTCGGGCCAGATGGCTACAGGAGAGTGATAGAAGGCAGATATATTAGCCCCAGGTTGAGTAGGTCCCTTTTCCCTGGGTAAGGTAACAGTGAAGGTTCCAGAACAATCAGGAACTTTCTGGAAACAATTAAGACAGGCTGATTAGAACACCTGCAGCCAATCAAGAAGCTGCTAGAATCAAGGCAGGCTAATCAGGGCACCTGAGTTTAAAAAGGACCTCACTTCAGTTTGCGGCGCGTGTGTGAGGAGCTGAGAGTGAGAAGGCGTACTGCTGGAGAACTGAGGAGTACAAGCATTATCCGACATCGGGAGGAAGGTCCGGTTGTGAGGATAAAGAAGGTGTTAGGAGAAGGCCATGGGGAAGTAGCCCAGGGAGTTGTAGCTGTCGCACAGCTTTTCCAGGAGGCACTCTAGACAGCTGCTTTCCACAGGGCCCTGGGTTGGAACCCGGAGTAGAGGGCAGGCCCGGGTTCCCCCCAAACCTCCCAACTCCTGATCAGGCACAGGAGGAGTCGACCTGGACTGTGGGTTCACATAAACGGCCAAACTGAGGGCTGCCGTGAATCTCTGAGGTGAGCAAATCCACCAATAAGCGCAAGACCCACCAAGGTAGAGGAGGAACTTTGTCACAAGTTCCATACTAACAGGTGGTAGTGGAAAGATGAAAATTAGTTAAAGGATGTCCAAGTGAGACCAGCTATTCCAATGGAATACTCTCCTGTGTACTTCAATTTGAAGGGATGGGAAGCAGTTGGCTTGACAGTAGTAATTGACGGAAAAAAAGTGGTTGTTAAACAATCTCCAGATAAGAGCAGTCAGACTAGTTTTTCTGCATTTTCACCACAAGCTCAAAAATGCCTAAATAGAGATGCAGTTGGACATGGTGACTATTCTTTCACATATAAACTCTGAAACTTCCGTAGGTTTCAGTAGGCTGCAGCATTCTCTCCTTGGCTTCTCTGGCACTCTTCCTTGGTACAGACTCTTTGTTATTCCTTCATGCAAATACAGCAGCTAATACAAATGGTCCCAGGCGTCCAGGACCAATGTGCACCCCACCCTCCCTGTCTCCCCAGTGACTTAAGCACATTCTTTCCCAGAGGTCCAGTCTTGTGGGCTTTCTAGATATACAAGTTACCTCTTAAGAACATAAGAATGGCCATACTGGGTCAGACCAAAGGTCCATCCAGCCCAATATCCTGTCTACCAACAGTGGCCAATGCCAGGTGCCCCAGAGGGAGTGAACCTAACAGGTAATGATCAAGTGATCTCTCTTCTGCCATCCATCTCCACTCTCTGACAAACAGAGGCTAGGGACACCATTCCTTACCCATCCTGGCTAATAGCCATTAATGGACTTAACTTCCACGAATTTATCCAGTTCTCTTTTATACCCTGTTATAGTCCTCTTCAAGGACATGTGAAGGTTAAAAGCAAACAGACACACAGACTTTGTAATAGTTTCCAAAACCAGTATATCTCTTTACTTTAGGTATCACTGAAGACATACGGATCCAGACAAAAAAATAAAAAAACCTTACACACATCTCCTTGCTTCAGTTTCCTCATAAATCTGGAGCTTTCTCTGGGCTTACATCAGACTCCTTTGAGCAGTATAGGATCCCTCTTCCTGCACATGACTTCTCTTCAGAATCATGGAATCTCTCTCTCTCCCTCCCCCACCCCTCACCCCCTTTTGCTGTGCCCACAGTAATAAAATACTTCCCCCACTATGAAATCCTTCCTTACTGTTGCCAAAGCTGTGTGTCTGTCTGTGATTCTCCCTGACTCACACAGTCTCTGCGCTTTTAAAGGCTACAACAACTTGTTTATTTGTCCTCCTGTTTGGGGATTTTCCACTCTTCAAACCCCAACGCCTGCAGAGAAGTTGGGGAAAACTTTTTTCCTAGGATGCAATTGCTCTTTTGTCTTCCCTAGGTAAGAACTAATTCAGGAGCTGATAGTCCAGTAATTGGCTTATTCATGGATAGATGGTCGACACTGCCCCCTCCATTTTCCTAGCACAGGGAGGATGAGGCAGTACCCAGTAAAAGATAGTCAAAAGACATACGGATAGAGACAATTCATAAAATCAAACTGGAATTCATAAGTTGTACATAGACAGATTCCCCAAATTGCCATGTTCTGGTCGCACCGTTGACAACAGATAAATGTAACCATCCTGCCTGTCACTCTCATAGCCAAAACACTTGTAGGGGACTTACGCAGATCCCCAGTGTGTCTGGGAGAGTGGGAAATCAACACTGAATTCTTTGAATGAATTTGTCATCATTGGAGGAAGCTGCAAATAGATAATGATGGCTACGAAGCCCAACAGAAAGTAGACAGTTATTTCAACTGGTGCAGGGATATGAGTTCCAGCACCTCAGAAGCCCTAGCAGTTGAAAAGAACTCCAAATGGGGCCTACTTTTTTTGACCCTGGACCAAGATAAACAGAAAATCTCTTGGGATCATGATGATGATGTGTTCTTCCTGAAAGCATTTTATCCATGTAAGATACTAGGATTTGGCGGATACTTTCTCACTTTTGGGATGGTGGAGATTGGAACTTATGTCTTCTCCATGGCTGAGGTACTGAAATTCCTTCAAAATTACTTTAACGTGCAAATGAACACCAGCACCATAAAGTGGATTCGTGAACAGTATCAGCCTTGAGAAGACACAGCAACAGTTTACCTCTTGGAGTTGCTGCCGCTGTGCTAGATTTAATACCTAGGTTGTCAGCATACAGACCACGACATACCTCCTTCGGTTTCTAAATCTGATATCAAGTTTGCTCGCTGCTTCTGGTTGTGAACTAGAAGAAAATCCCTTAGATTATTATGATTCATTCTGGTTCTCAGGTCATAGAATCATAGAATATTAGGGTTGGAAGAGACCTCAGGAGGTCATCTAGTTCAGTCCCCTGCTCAAAGCAGGACCAATCTCAACTAAGTCATCCCAGTCAGGGCTTTGTTAAGCCGGGCCTTAAAAACCTCTCAGGATGGAGATTCCACTACTTCCCTAGGTAACCCATTCTAGTGCTTCACCACCCTCCTAGTGAAATAGTGTTTCCTAATATCCAACCTAGACCTTCCCCACTGAAACTTGAGACCATTGCTCCCTGTTCTGTCAGATTAGCTCCATCGTCTTTGGAACCCACCTTCAGGTAGTTGAAGACTGCTGTCAAATCCCCCCTCACTCTTCTCTTCTGGAGACTAAATAAACCCAGTTCCCTCAGCCTCTCCTCATGAATCATGTGCCCCAGCCCCCTAATCATTTTCGTTGTCCTTCACTGGAATCTCTCCAATTTGTCCACATCCTTTCTGTAGTGGGGGTCCCAAAACTGGACTCAGTACTAGATGCAGTACTCCAGATGTGGCCTCACTAGTTCCGAATAGAGGGGAATAATCACCCATATCCAGCTTCTCATTCACTGTAATCCCCAGGTCTTTTTCTTTAGAACTGCCGCTTAGCCAGTCAGTTCCCAGCCTGTAGCAGTGCATGGGATTCTTCCGTCCTAAGTGCATGACTCTGCACTTGTTGAACCTCATTAGGTTTATTTTAGTCCAATTGTCCAATGTGTCTAGGTCACTCTGGACCCTATCCCTATCCTCCAGCGTATCTACCTCTCCTCCCCCCACCCCAGGCCAACTTGCTGAGGGTGCAATCCATCCCTTCATCCAGATCATTAATGAAAATGTTGAACAAAACTGGCCCCAGGATCAGGGTGGATTTGATTGAAATCAAATTGATTTAAATCATGATTTAAATCACTAGTCAGGAAGATTTGATTTAATCATGATTTTCTACATAAGAATGTATTCTTGTTGGTTGTTACAACCTAAATACATATTCTTCACAACTCAGAGATAGATGTAGGTTTCATTTTTAGAAGGTACACACTATACATTTTTCAACAGTGATTTATTTTGAAAACTTTTCAGATTAGTTTTACAGCTATATCAGCAAATGAATTTCATTTAACAAAGGTAATTGAAGCAGATATTTATGAAGTCTCTGGGAGGTGAACTATCTCCAATTCAACAGGTTAATCATTAATATTTGGAGGATTTTCTTGCCATGCTGTGTTAGGAGGAGAACATCACCAGACAGACATTTAAATTGTTTTACTTAACTAAAACAACAAAGTTAAGTATTCGGGATTTTTTTTCTTCAACAGCAAACATATAGTATTTTAACAAAAAAGCGTATGTCCCTTGCTTCTCACATTTATCTCCAGACTTCTTCTCATTGTCCAGATCTATTGCACCCCAACAATCTTCTATTCATTGAACTTTTTGAAACTTTGTACATTTAGAGAGAGGTAAAGGATTGACTCTATGTACACAAATTTGCAGAGGGACAATAGAGTTGAGGTCTGTTATTTCTCACCTCTATATATTTATTTATTTATTAAAAACATTTTTGCTGTTAACAAGCATTTTTTCTCTGGAGACACAAATCCACATTTTGAGAACTGCAAAACTAAGCATCTCTGATGGTATCCTCTAGACTGAGCACTTGAGTCCCATTGGGTAGATAGAAAGATTAACCTAACTAATCTATACAGAAGCCCCTGGAACCCCATAAGATTGGGTCCCTAATCCATGAACTGTTGAAACTCATTTACAAAACTTTTCTTAAACAGTACATGAATATATTGTTTCATACTATAGAATTAGAATTTATAATCACTATTCCACAATGAGATATCTTTGAGCTGTAATGTATCTTAATTAAAACTATCTTTAGTTACGTTTTTCCTCAAAAAGCATTTTATCAAAAACATCCAATTTAAATTAAAAAAAAATCTGATTTTTTAATTAATTAATTTTAAAAAAATCATTGATTTTTATCCACTCTGCCTAGGATAGACCCCTCGAGCATTCTGCTTGATACCGGCTGCCAACTAGACATTGAGCCGTTGATCGCTACCCATTGAGCCTGGTGATATAGCCAGCTTTCTATCCACTTTATAGTCCATTCATCCAATCCATACTTTTTTAACTTGCTGGCAAGAATACTGTGGGGGACTGTATCAAAAGCTTTGCTAAAGTCAAGATACATCACGTCCACTGCTTTCCCCATATCTGCAGAGCCAGTTATGTCATCATGGAAGGCAATCAGGTTGCTCAAGCATGACTTGTCCTTGGTGAATCCATGTTGACTGTTCCTGATCATCTTCCTCTCCTCCAAGTGCTTCAAAATGGATTTCTTGAGGACCTGCTCCATGATTTTTCAAGGGACTGAGGTGGGGCTTACCGGTCTGTAGTTCCCCAGATTCTCCTTCTTCCCTTTTTAAAAGATGGGCACTATATTTGCTTTTTTCCAGTCGTCCAGGAGCTCCCTCAATTGTCACGAGTTTTCAAAGATAATGGCCAATGGCTCTGCAATCACATCAGCCAACTCCTTCAGCACCCTCAGATGCATTATATCTGGCCCGATGGACTTTTGCATGTCCAGCTTTTCTAAATAGTCCTTACCCTATTCTTTCACCACTGAGGTCTGCTTATCTCCTCCCCATAGTGTGCTGCCCAGTGCAACAGTCTGGGAGCTGACCTTGTCTATGAAGACTGAGGCAAAACAAACCATTTGAGTAATTCAACTTTTTCCACATCATCTGTCACTAGGTGGCCTCCCCCATTCAGTAAGGGTCCAACACTTTTCCTGACCACTACCTTGTTGCTAACATACCTGTAGAAACCCTTCTTGTTACTCTTCACATCCCTTGCTAGCTGCAACTCCAGTTGTGCTTTGGCTCTCCTGATTACGCCCCTGCATGCTCAAGCAATATTTTTATACTCCTCCATAGTCATCTGTTCAAGTTTCTACTTCTTGAAAGCTTTCTTTTTTGTGTTTAAGCTCAGTGAAGATTTCCCTGTTAAGCCATGCTGGTCACCTGCCACATTTGCTATTCTTTCTGCACATCAGGATGGTTTGTTCCTGCGCCCTCAGTAGGGCTTCATTAAAATACAGCCAGATCTCCTGGACCCCTTTCCCATCAGCAGAGTTAGAAAAGCAGGAGAGAGGTGCAAGCCCTGTTCTTCGAAGATCTGCGTTTGATTTTTTTTCTTCTTCTTCACTAAAATAATCATTTTTGCGAAGGTTCCATATTTTGTGGCAGAGATAACATGTTTTTGACTGAGTTAAGATTATAGAATTGTTTTTTTTTTAATTCCAGTTCTGGAAACTTCAAGAAACTAGGGGCTACTTTCTGTAACTTTAGGAGAGCAATACCAGTCACTTAAAGGAGTTCGGGATTTCAGGGCCTTGGAATGCCATTTTAGCCTGCATGGTGGCCCTTGAAGTGGGAAAAAATGAAGCTGCACTGCTTCTAAATTCATTCTTTCCAAATGGATAAAAGTTCTAGTCAGGGAATCTTGTTTCACTTCAGGGAGAGAAGACCCAGGTGCTTTGAAAGTACGCTCCATTGGAAATAATAGCAAATAGTGTTATGAGCTGAAAAGATGATCATTTTTGGAGACCAGTTAAGGCAGCCACCTGGATCATGCATCGCTTACTGTTTATGTTCTCATAACACTACAGATTAATGTTTAGGAGTGCTGCAGACACCTCTGAGGTGCTGATACCTTCTTGCTGTACAGCACTGCACTGCTTTAGAAGGCCTCTAGCATCTGGACTGGCATAAGAAGGAAAAAGAGTGTAATTTTCCCCAAGTTTATCCCCAGATATAAGTTACGGAAGCCTAACTGCCCACACAATTGGTGGAATGCAGAGACTTTAAATTGCCTTTAAGTCCCCTTGCAAATCTGTGCCTGAGGACATTTTAGTTGGACCCAGAGGACTTAGACCATTATTGTGAAGATTTCTTGGTATCTTTTAAATATCAACAACTCATTGGCTAATAAATATTTGGCTTTCCTGGTATTCTGCTCCAGAAAATTCACACAGTAGCGTTTGGATGATTTACAAAGAACTTTCATAGGTTAGACACATAGTGAAAATATTATTCAGTAATTGGTATTTTTCCTTAAAGTTAAAAGGTTAATTTAAGAATGCAACTAGTATGTAGAAATTCATTCCCCACCACCCATCTTGTAGCACTGTGCTAATGTGCGGGTGTTTTTGTCACCAGTTTTTAGTGCTCTGAGGAAATTATCGTTTGGAGGTTATTAAAAGCAATCAGAAAATATGGATGTTTTATTAAGATTCTGTAAGCATTGTTGTTCATGCTTTTACTAGACTGTAAGTATAATCTAGATTTCCCCACATCCTATATAAATATATATATTCATTATAGAAGAAGACCTTTAGTTTTCATTTAATTTAGACTAGTGTTGCTTTTTTTTTAAAAAAAGGAAGTTGCACCCATGCATCTTAGAAGCATTCTGACACTCGATGAAATGGAAAGAATACATGGCTACTTTTAATAATTGTCTTTTTAATACCTTTAATAAATATTTTAATTAAAACGGACATTTCCGAACTTTGAGCAGACCAGGGCCTGTTCAGATGTGGCATCTTTTGTGACACCACCGGTACAGAATTACTCAAGGATTCTAAAATCAGTTTTGTAAGTCAGTTCCATTTTTGTGTTTTATTAATCAGCAAACTTTGCTGTTTTCATATTTAAACAAAACCTTTTCTATTAAAACAATAGTGTTTTGTTCACTAATTATTAAAGTAAACTAATAAATTTACGGTTTTATGTTGTAACTTACCCTGGGGTGTCACAAATAGTACTCTTCAGTAAGTTATATTAAGGATCACCAGCTAAAATCTCAGAAGTGCCAATTTTAGAATTAGAATTAATGGGGAAAATGTTTCTTACGGTGTGAAATTTCAGAATATTGAATAATATGGCTGCAGATTTTTAAGGTAGTCGGATAAAGACAATTTTAGAACTTTACATCAGGAGTGTACTAGACCACCCAGTAATTACCAACTTTTAGTTAGAAATTCGGAAAAAAATCTTGGGTTTTCTGTTAGTGGAGAGAAAGCACAAGA
Organism: Lepidochelys kempii; assembly: GCF_965140285.1. NCBI lineage: Eukaryota > Metazoa > Chordata > Testudines > Cheloniidae > Lepidochelys > Lepidochelys kempii. The sequence goes on along the minus strand of NC_136382.1, from coordinate 141,255,813 downwards.
TACACATAGGTTAGTTTTATATGGAGTATGTGCAAATCAGAAAAACAGGGACAAATATTTCTCTTAGGTTTTTGCACTAGGCCATGTAAATTAAATTAAATTTTCTGTGATGCAGGTCATGTAACTTGAAAGGCCTATCAATGACAGAAATTCTGCAGATAGGGTTGTATAAATCTATTTTAAATTTTTTCAAGTTATGACTGTAAACTGGCTAATGTTTGCACACTAGTTACAAAAATGGAGGAGGATGGACACACTTAATGAATTCTAAATTGCTGGGTCTGACTGGTCAAAATTACTGGTAAGAAAACTTTATTATCTCAGCTAAGTAAATATTTATTGACATTAACACTTCTGTTCTTAAAAAAACAACTGATTACAAAAGATAACACTAAATGATATTCTTAGTTTTTAAAATTTGTGATTCTCATTCTGACTTGATCATTTAGCAATCAAATACAAATATTTTAGGACCGACAAAGTATTTAAACTAAAAAACTGAAGTGTTTTTAAGGACATTTGAGCTATATCTAATTAAGATCTTTTTCTGTAAGCTGAAGAAAGTATATTATTAACTACGTTAACTTTCCTGGTGTTCTTTATAGCATTGTATTTAGTGTTCCAATGCTAAGTCAACATGAAGAAAAATCAGTTTTTTGGCTTCCTGATGTTTTGAACAGCAAAATTAGTTGACATGATTGACTCATGATTTGTGCTTCATAGGTAGATGTTAAAGTATTTTACTTCAAATGATTTTGAAGATATTGAAGAGGTTTTCAAGTACAGGGTTTATCATACAGCTGACCATAAGCACTTGGTAAAGTATACAAGCCTTTAAAGTTTCTTTGGGGTTTCATCTATTTGTATATCTACGGGAGGTATAATTCCCAGCTTCGGTAGACATACATATGCTAGCTGTGCTTGAGCTGTCATGCTAAAAATTGCAGTGTGGCCATGGCAGCACAGGTGGCGGCTTGAGCGAGCCATGCAAGTATGTACCCATGGGGTTAGGTGGGACTGTATTAGGATGCCTAGCTACTGCCCATGTTGCCACAGCCAGACTTGCTATTTTTACTTGCTAATTGGAGGAGAGCTAGCATGTGTGCCTTTCTGAGCTGGGAATGACACCTTCCAGATGCTGTATATACTCTTAATCTGTACATGCATATAAAAATTGAATATTATTAGAAGAGAGTTCATTTTCCTGTATCAGATATAAAATTGTAGTAAAGGGTGTTAAGGTTTGTCACTTATATGCTACAATATACTAGTAATATCCTGTGCTTGGTCATTAGCAACAATGATGCAGAACCATGTTGGCATCTTTTCTTTGAGGTATAGCTGAACTTAAAAACTCTCATTAAAATGACTATTTTTTGTTGTTTCAAAACAATGGTAATTTGTAGCTGAACTTACAAATGCAAGAGATGCCATACTAGATAAGACCAGTGGTCCACCTAGTCTGCTATCCTGTCTGTTAAAATGGCCAGTTTCCCAAGGTGCAGGAGGTGCTGGGAGGGAAGGGGATGAGTGGGGACAGTGGCGCTTGAGGGGAGTGGGCAGAAAGAGACGGGGAAGAGGAGGGGCAGGTGTGGAGCGGGAAGAGGTGGGGTGGTGGTGGGGCCTTGGGGGAAGAGGTGAAGTGGTGGCGGGGTCTGGGGCTGACTGGGGGGCTTGGGGGTCCATGGCAACATTTTAAATTAAAATTGGGTCCTTGGGTTACTGAAGTTTGAGAACCGCTGTTTTATTGGATCAACTTCTGTCAGTGAGATAGACAAGCTTTTAAGCTACACAGAGCTCTTCAGGTCTGGAAAAGGTACTCGGTGTCACAGGTAAATACAAGATCAAACAGATAGTGTAATGTAAGAATTAGCATGTGTTCTAAAGGGACTATTCAAGGTGAAGTGGCCCGTTAACACGCTGTAGATATAGGACAAAAAGGAGGGGCTAGTCGGTTACTGATTGTTGTTATAAGCCATAAATCCAGTGTCTTTATTAAGATGATGATTTTTAGTGTCCTAAGCTGTGACAGTTAGGTCCAGACATTCAAAAGGAGAATACCCACACACATTTGAGGCTAGGTTTTCAAAAGAGTTCAGGTCGCATTTAGGTACCTAAATAAGGGTTCAGATTATCAGAAGATTTTGGTATGGTGGCTCCTGATCTTTTTTTGGAAAATTTGACCATCAGTATTACACTGTGGGGTGCTTGTAATTGAGCACTTTTGAAAATCTGGTCCCAGTTATGGGTGCTGAGCACTTGGATACTTAGCTCTTGAGCTCTTTTGAAAATCTAAACCTTTTAGGTTGATTTATATCCTGATGCATAAGGATTTATAATCCATATTCAAAAAAAATCCTATCTAATATAACTGTAGATGTTCTCATAATCCATATAAATGTCTTATCTTTTATTGACCCCAACAAGCTTTTGGTGTAAATGATATTTTGTGGCAGTGACTTCCAGAGAATAAATATGGTCTGTCTAAAATGTGGTTTCTTTTTGTGTTTTTAAAAACTTCTTGTCTTTCATTTTCAGTAAAAAGAAAAGGAGTACTTGTGGCACCTTAGAGACTAACCAATGTATTTGAGCATAAGTCCCTCTTGCTCTTATCCTCTCCTTTTTGGTCTCACCTGTTATCCTTTATCTTCTCTATACTGTTTGTTATTTTGTACGTCATTATAATATTCCTTCTTCTTCATCTCATCCGTAATTTAAATAGTCCTGATCCATTCATTCTTTCTTCATTTGGAAGTCTCTTGATTCCTTTGTCTGGTCTCTGAATCCCCTCTACTACTTTTACATCTTTTTGAGAAAGTTTGACCAGAACTAACGTAGTATTCCAAATGAAGGCATAGATGTATCTGTATACAATAGCATTGTAATGTTTCAGTATTACTTTACATCCTGTTCTTTATGTACCCTAATATTTTGTTTCCATTTCCTCAAAGGCACACACTGAGCAGAAGATTTCATTGAGCAGTCCAGAATAGTTATAGTTAATTTCAGACTCAGGACTGTTTGAGTTCTGCAAATTATTCCTTTTGATGTGAATTACTTTGCATTTCTCCACCTTAGATTTCATCTGCTGTCTTTCTGCCCATTTTATAAACTTGTTATGATCCTCTGAAATCCTCATATTCTAGACAAACATAAATAATTTTTCCACCTCATATTTTTTGGGTCATGAATTTATTTATTAATCAAAACTGTTCCTAATATAGAATCTTGTGGCACCCCATATTGAAAATTGACTATATAATCCTATTCTGTTTCCTTTCTTTCAGCTAGTTTCTAATCCATCCAATTCCACGGCACTTTACCTCTTTTTTTCCTCCCCCTCCTTCCCAGAACTACCAAGTTTCCTTAGTAACTCTTTCTGAAAGTTTTTAGTAAGTTCAAATAAATAGTCAGCTAATTGTTCTTTTATTCATTATTTTGTTGAGGTACTCAAAGAATTCCAATAGTTAAGATAGGCATGTTATTTAGAAGCAGTACTGGTTTGTCTTTTTCTCATGTAGATTGATCTAATATGCTTTCTAATTCTGTTTTTAATTATGGCTTTGAACAGTTTTCCTGGTAGTGAAGTAAGAATTACTGGCCTGCAATTCCCTGAATCACCCTTAGCCCCTTTTTAAAATCATAAGTATGAAATTTGCCACCCTCTAATCGGACAGTAGAACGTGATTTTAATAAAAGATTGCATATTTTTGTTCAACCACTTCATTCTTAAATGTCTTTAGAAATATTGTCTACATACTGTCCGTGTTTGCTCTTTCTCACTTTGTTCCAGTATTTGATCTTTAGACACCACGATCACTGACAATACCTTGTCTTTGTTACCTGAAAAGTGATCGTTCACAGAAGGTTTCTCCTCACTATCTTCTGTAATGAAGGCTGGTGCAAAGAAATCGTTTAGTTTCTCTACAATACCCTAATTCTGAGTTGCAGCCTTTCTGTTCTTGTGTCTAGCAGATGGACTGATTCTCTCATGTTGTTCGCCTTAATTTATTTTTGTTAATATGTGTTTGGTTATTTGCTCCTCAAAAATCTGTTTTAGCCTTTCAAATGTCTACCTTACATTTTGCGTGCCTTGGTTTATGTTCCTTTCCAGGTTTGGATTTCCATTTTCTGAAAGATACTGTTTGACTTGAATAATTTCTGAACCTTGCCATTCAACCAGAGTTTGTTATTTTAAAATAATTCTGATATCCCTTCTTCCTTTTTCGTTTAGCTGTGTGCATTTCTTTTGTGACTTTGTTATGGAACAGTATTCTTTAATATCATCCAGGTAGAAAATAAGGGTTTTAATTTCCCCACTTTTTCTTAGGATCTCTTTAATTGGTTTCTTTCTTTTTTTAAATTGCCCTTTCTTAAGCTTAATGTCACCATGGAAGTTTTTGGTACAGTTCCTCCCCGAGGATGGTTAAACTTAATTATTTTGTGGTTATTTTTATCTAGTGGCTGAATTATACTTGTTTCTTGAACCAGCTTTTTTGTGTAGCATAGAGTTATAATGAGACTAGCCTGACCTCATGTGTTCTAGAACCAGCTGTTTCAAGAAGCAATATATGAAAGTGTCAAGAAATTACTTCTCTAAACTTTGTCATATTTTGATATTTGACTATCTTGAGTTGAAGATAAAACCTTGAAGTGGACACTACTTCATTTTTTTTGTGGGAGAGGAGGGAGGGGAGGCAGTTGTTTTGCAGTGTATTAGATTGGTATGCTAGGCCAGTATATTAAGCCCAGGCAGTTTTGTTGCTAATTACACACAACTTCTCTGGAGTATCAGATATTCAGATCCATTTTATGAATATGGTAGAGAGAATAACAACTGTAAAACAAAGCACTGTGCATGTAAGTGACTGTTAGCGTGTATTTCAGAAGGGATAAATGCTCACCATATGGTACAATTACTGTGTCCAAGTTTTCAAATTAGCTTCTCTCATCCTCCTTATTACTGTCTTTAAAAAGAGAGGGGGGGAAAAACCCAACATGATTTATCTACTCTGCAGCAGAACTCTTGACGCAAAACAGCAGCCCAGTTCTGTCCAGTTTTTTTTCCTTAGCATAATAGAGGCTGTCGGACTTTTTTATACTAATTACTGTGTGAGCCTCAGATGAACCCCCTTCAATTCACAGGGCTTTGTTAAGGGAGGAGCTGTCAATGTGTCTGCCCGTTTGCAGCTGTGCTGTGGCTTTAGCTTGCTTAACATTATGCTGCTTTTTAGACTTGACAGAAGGGATTTTTTTTATTAAGGCAAAGCAGCCTTGTAGCGAAATGGTTTAAGCAGCTGCATTGTGGGGAAGCACAAAGAAGTTATTATTGTGTCTGTTTAGGGGGGGTAGGCTGGAGGGGGGAGATATTCGGCTGCTGTTGATGCCGATTGTTGACTTGCCATCTGCCAGATAGGGAGAAGAAAAAAATGACAGCTCCAGCAGGGTGTTCAAGAGGTTGTTTGGAGAGACGCATAAACATGTGCAGATGTCGAACTGAATAATGGCAAGAACTTGAGACGGTTTATGATGCTGCTGTTGTGTGTGCATATACAGAATGAGTGTATTTGGAGGTTTGGTTGGGGGGAGGGTACATACTAATTGTCATTGTTCCCCCACCTCCTCCTTTAGTTTTGTTAATTAGTTCGGGAGTTTAATATTTCCCCTTCCTTCATTGTTGTTTTCTAAAAGGAACCTTTCTGAGAGAGAAATTAAGTTTTCTTTGCTATTTTTAAGCTTTTGGTAAATTTAGTACTTATGGAAATAGAGTAATAAAATTATTTTGATCCCAAGAAATGTGTAGACAGGCACTAGGTAAGCTCTCTTATGTAGCTTTTTTCAAGTATCTCAAGAGTGATATGTTGCACACCCTTGCTATCGCAACTTGGGCCTTTCCTGGGCAGAAAATGCCAGTTAAAAATTGTTTAAAATTATATAAAACTAGACAAATAAGCACTAAGGGCTAGTGTTAGATTAGCAGACTAATTTTCTCTTGCAACTTGATCACATTTTGAATGCTTCTCCAGTGGTGAAAGGCTGGTCCACTCCTGAAGAGCGTCAGCTAACTTTCTTTCATATTTTCCTGTGTATTGACAGTTGCATATAAACCAGATTTTAAACCACAGACTTCAATCATACTTTCTCCCCTCCCCCCTAATATCCCCTTTTGGGGGGATTGTTTTGTTTGTTATGAATTTCCAGGTTCACTTGAAAGAAGTAAAAATGAAAATTTTTGACAAGAAAAGGGGTACAGACATATGGAGAAGGACTAAAGCTGTCCCAAAAGGGTTAAGTGTAAATTTAATTTTTTCCTATTTGTCAGGTGATCTCTTACTTTAGATTATGGAAGTGGAAAGTTAAATCCACAGACTTTCCCCTCTTAAATATTAAGAATACGTTTAGAGAGACAAGGTGGGTGGGGTAATAACTTTTATTGGACCTTATTCTTTTGTTAAGAGAGACAAACTTTTGAGCTGACACAGAATAATTTTTCAGGTCTGTGTAAGCTTCAAAGCTTGTCTCTTTAAGCAGCAGAAGTAAGTCCAATAAAAGTCAGACTTGACACACCTTTTCACTCTCATATATTTGGACCAACACAGCTACAACTACACTGCATAGAAGAGTTAAGTTTACTGTTCTGGTAGTTGGGTTATTTTGATGGGATAAAGATATTGCCTTAAGAATGGTAAATGGAAATAGTAGTTTGAAGTGCTCCATGGCTGTTTCCGTGTACTTCTCTTCTAACTTTTTTACATCAGGATATAACAAAGATTTTTGGTTAGTCACTGAATCACTTGAATATTATGTGAACAAGCTTAGCAGAAATCTTATTCTGTGTCTTTATAGGAAAAAAGAAAGATGTCAGTCTTAAATCTGGAAAAGACATTTTCTTCAAGATTACTGAACTAAGAAAACAAACTGATGAGAGCATTTAATGTCTTCTTTTTTAGTCCTTGGAATCAGCATTTCAGTCGTCTTGGCATAATTTGGAATTATTATTTCAGTTGGAGTTTAATTGAGAATTCAGGTGTGACTGCCTCCCACCAAGTAGTGCTTTCTACATCTGTGTCCTGGCAGAGGTCAGTAGTTTTGCAAATGGTGAGTCACCTTCTTTTTGTTAGCTGGGTTGGCATTTCTTCTTCATGGATTTATTCCATGTTCTTCTGTGTTCTACAGTGCAAGAAAGATCATATTTCAGAGTAGCAGCCGTGTTATTAGTATGTATCCGCAAAAAGAAAAGGAGTACTTGTTGCACCTTAGAGACTAACACATTTATTTGAGCATAAGCTTTCGCGAGCTACAGCTCACTTCATCGGATGCATGTGGTGGAAAATACAGTAGGAAGATTTTATATTTTAGAAGGATCATGGTTGTTCAAACTGGTCTTCCATTGGTTGGTGAAGTCATATTTGAGGGCAGAATTTTGCACTAAAACTTTGTAGTATGCAAGTATACAATTATGGAATTTGTGAGAACAGACATAGGAAGTGGAGAGTACACTAGGCTTATTACTGAAATGGAATATAAATTTGCTCATCTCAAGAGAAACAAGAAATATAATCAGGGTGGTTTAGATATTACAGTTATAGACAATAAAGACCAGGTTGCTCTAGGCAGCAATACATTATTTTTTATCCATCAAGAATTTCCAATAATAAAAACAGTTATCTTGAAATATATATTTCAAGATATATTTCCTCGAGACTGTCAGCAGGTGAGTTGATTCAAAGACCTGCTTTTTCATCTGAAATGAGTTGAAAGATGTGTACCTACACTCCCATATTGATGATTAGTCACAAATTGTGCTGGATAAGATTATGAACTTGCTTTTAAAAATTCAGGCTACAATTATGAAGAGTTACAGACATCCTGGCCAGATTCAGAACTGACCTTTTCTATGTCCAATTTGAGCTATCAGGAAGAAAATCTTGCCACTTTAAACATTTACTGTTATAGGATCAGGACCCAAATTTGTACTTGAACCTGTAAACACGTTTGCAAGTGAGCAATTTCACACATTTGAATAGTCCCATTGAATTTGATTGGGTTACATGTCTTCTGAAGTGTTCAAGAGTGAAAGGGAAATAAGAGTAATGTTTAAATTGGCAAGATGATTTTGTGCATGCTCATGTTGAGGAGATGCATTATGTAACCTGTGTGTGCAAATCCTTGTCTTGCAATGGCACATTAGTAGTTTTGTGAGAGTACGTTAGGTGCACATTTAAGCAAATGCATTTTTAAAAACTGAGTCCAGACCTGCTAAGTTAGAGACTGATATTACAGTTGTATAGGGCAATCTCTCGCTTTTCTTGTTGAATATTTATTCTTAATATTTTCCCATATTTTTATATTTAAAAAAAATTGAGAGTTTAATGCAACAGGAAGGAAAGATTTGAACGATGACTAGAATCCATAATAGTACTAAATTTACAGGTGATAGGACAGAGATTCAGTCCAGTAATTTAAAATGGGGAAGACATATGTTTAGAATTAGCAAAAAGATCAGCAAGGGAATTCATTGGATGTGGTACTTAGCTAAAGGGGTTTTGCCTTTTTGTTACAAGCCTTCTGAGAACAAGAATTACTATTAAGTAATTTTCTTTTTAAAAAAGTCAGCTAAAATACTAGGACACAAAGGTGTATAAGGCCATAAGAATTGCCACATTGGATGAGACTCAGAGTTAGGCTTGGAAGTATTACATTTTTATTGGTCAATGTTTCTCTCAGCACACAAACAGATGAAAAAATATTTCCATGGATAATAATTGGAAATTACACGTAGGCAAAATAAAGAAATTGCTTACTAGGGTTTAACTTAAGGATATTTACTTTGTATATTTTGACATGATGTTGACTGTTTTAATGGTTATAAAGCTTTAACTTTTTGAATCTCAACATTCACTGTCATATATAATTATTGGTTTGTGGTGTTGTAGTTGTGTTGGTCCCAGGGTATCAGAAAGAGAAGGTAGGTGAGGTAATATCTTTTATTGGTCTAACTTCTGTTGGTGGAAAGTACAAACTTTTGAGCTACACAGCATTCTTCATGTCTGGGGACACTCTGCTTCCTTCCCCACTCTGCTTCTTCATTACTGTCTACTGTTACCTTGGTTGCTTCTCTTCAGGGTGTTCTCCTCCTGTAGAATGGCAACATGGGGCTTTGTGCATACCTTTATAGACATTAGGCCTTAGTACAATCCTCTTCAGCAGGTGCATCTTGAGGCACAGTGGTCCTGCAGTCTGTGGTGCAGCATGGTTCCTAGGGTTGTCAGCTGTCCAGTTTTCGACCGGAAAGTTGGGTGGAAAAGGGGACCTGGCAATGTCCGGTCACTGCGGCCTGTGGGTAAGGAGGGAGAGGAGTGGCAACCTGTTGCCCAGCCCTGAAGAGGCAGTTCCTGAGGCAGTATGCACGCACTGGCTTGGGTGGCCCCTTTGAGGAGCACAGTTTGCGATCAAAGACAGTGTGTGGGGGCCCATGGCGAGTGGGGTAAGGAGCTCCCAGCAGGCATGGAATGTTCCCCAGGAGGGAATGAACACGAGCTGCCCTGGCAGCCAGCGCTTCCTCTGGCCGCCCTCTCAGGCAGCTCCGAGGTGGGAAGGGCTCGAGCGGGTGGGGAAGGGGTCTGCTGGGCAGGCAGTGCAAGGGGAGGCACTGTGCAGGATGGCCACATCCTATCTCACCAGCAGGGCTGCTGGCTGCTCCCATGCAGCCACAGCATTCTTCTGACCTGCGCTCCCAGGCAGCATGCTGGAGTTAGGGTTTGTATGTCCCTTGGCTGCTCATGCTGGTGTTGCTCAGGGTTTAGAAAGGTGCTGGTGGGACCAGAATCTGCTTGTTAGGCCTCCGCTTAAAGCAAAGAGGCCAAATTCAGACCTGTAATAAGAAGAGGGCCTGAGACTGTTAACACATAGGGATGGATACTCTGTTAATGCCAGGCCTGAATTTATTTCTCTGTGATTCTTATGTTGCAGTTCAAGTGTGGACGGATGTACATTAAAGCAGCAGAGGGCTTGGCAGACTTCGTAATGAGGAGTCAGGGAAGCTCTGAGCAATGGGAAATAGGGGAGAGGAGTGAGCAGAGGGTGGGGACTTGGGGGCAGGGGCGGGGACTTGGAGGAAGAGGAGAGGTGGGGGCGGGGCGGGTGTCTGATTTTCAGAAATTAGGAGGTTGGCAACCCTAGTGGCTCCTTGCACTGTCTTCCTCAGTGAGTAGTGCTTGTGAGACACCCACATAGAATGCACATAGAAAGCATTGCTCAGAGAAAGAAAGATTACTTTACAAAAACTGGAGTTCTTCAAAATGTGTCGTCCCTGTTTGTATACCACCACCCACCCTCCTTCCCCTCAGCTTCAGATCCTTTCCTAAAGTGACTTGTTTTAGAGAAGGAACTGGAGAGGCGGTTTGTCTGTGTTGCCCCTTATGCCCTCGATCCAAAGCAAGAGGAGATGCAGGAGCAGACCCATGCACACTGCTAATGAAAAATCTTCCGTTCCCAGGCATACAGAGTGCATGTTTACCCACAGTGCTATACATACAGGGACCATACATCTCAAAGAACTCCAATTACTGTAAGGTAAATAGCCTTTCTTTATTGTTTTGAAGACTGTTTGACTGGCATGGCAATCTACAAAAGAGCTTGGAAAATTTACTAGTTTTCTACCAGTTGGAGGATTAATCTTCTAGCTAAAATAGAGCAAGAGGCTCAAGAAACCCTGGCAAGGCAAAGGTTTAAAGTAATGACCATCGGGAGTAAGAAGCCATTTGGCTCCTATCTTACTCTGGCTGGCCATAGGGAGTGGAATGTCCTGGCGAAGGAGGGTCCTACTCCTGTTTACGCTCCCCTGTTCATTTCAAAGATGTCTGGCATCTTGCAGATCTTGTATAGTCTTCTACCAGATAAACTGGGTGGGGGGCATTCTAGCTAGAGGTACGTACAAAAGATGAGGGTATGGGAACCCCATTAGTGAGGTCCAGGAACAGTGCCCCTGGTAAGAAGCCCAGCTCTCCTACTCACTTCCAGCTACTGGGAAATGTGCTGCGACTTCAACTAGAGTGCTGTTACTGGATTTTCCTGGGTGACTCAGTCAACCTCTTAATTTTGATCTCTGTCCATGTCCTATTGGAAAGAAGATGATTTCTGCCTTTTCCTCCCTTTTCCGCTTCCTGGTTGTTGCAAGGGGGAGGAAGGTCTCTCACAAGGTTCTTGACAGTTTCTGCCCATAGGTTCTGAACAGCAGTAGTAAAACTGATCAGTCTTGTTAATTACACTGTGATAGCACTTTGTTAAGCTGGGAGGAACATTAGGTGAACTGGAATGGTCTGTAGCCTCAGAAAGACAACATTCCCTCAGTTTACATTCAGTTCTCATTTATCTTCACTCCCAGGCTAGAAACTTCTTAAGGAAGGCTTCAGTACTGCATAAATAGATGGCAATATATGCTCTTCACACTTAATAAGGAAAACTTCCCACTGGTGAATAGACAGTTGAATTTTTCAAGTCTTAATATAGATGTACTCAAAATGTCATTTAGTATTAGCAGTGGCTTCTTGGAAACATGCATTTTTATTTAAATATGGGCTGCCTTACTATATAAAAGAGAGAGGATAGGATCTAAACATTTATTGCCAAAATTTGGCTCTCCTTAAAGTAAATTTGTGTGTGTGCGTGCATCTATAATACTCCATTATATTAAAAAGCATACACTTGATGCTAAGGGAAGATATACTTTTCATTTCTTTTAATCTCAGTTTTTTTACAGTTGCTTTAGATTACGTTGCAATTTCCATATGTTATGAAATCACAACAGGTAAATATTTACTAAAACCATTGTAAATTTAATAACTGTCATCTTAGGTAAAAAGTCACTTCTGATGCTTCTTATGTTGTGTTAGGTAACACTGCCCTCAGAGGGCCATGGTAAGTAAATTCAATTTAAAAACAAAAAGCAGTATTTTTGATGTCTTGCTTGACCTGGCATCTCTCATGATCTTGCTTCATTTTAATAACTTGTATATGAATATGCTTTAGCCTTGGTTTCTTTTAAACAGTTTTTGTTTGCCCCATTTTCCTAGTCTTTGCTGTAAAAGTACATTGTTATTTTTGTCCCTCCATTTGTTTATCTGGACACGAGAGAGATAGTAGTCTATTTTAAAACAGAAAACATGTACATTTCTCCTTTAAAAATAAAAAAAATAGTACAACTCGCTTTGTCCCATTTCCCCACCCCTTCCCGGTACCCTGCCAAACAAATAAAAAATCCCAAACAATCCCTCACCCCACAATGTTCTTTCTTTTAAAACCATTTTGATAAATTGATAAGGAAATATCTGAGGCAGATTTTTGGTGTTCTCTGCTTACTGTTTTTTTTTTTTTTTTTTTTTAATTCTCACTTGTGTCTGTGTGGCAGCTGTTGCTCCTTTCTGGGAAGCAAGTTATTGAACTCAAAGGCTTCCTTCCGTTGCCTGTCAGCTCTGTGTCTTAAAAATGTTTTCCTGACATCTCCAGAAGCCCTTTTCATATTCAAAAGTATCAAACTCTGTTAAATAAAATAGGTTAAATTATCTGTTGCATAGATGACCAATTTGTCTTAATAATTACTGTGATTTGTCAGCAATAAATTAGTTGGGTATTTTTGAATTAGTAATTCTCAAAAGGAGGGCTGAATTCTCATTTTCTTAAGATTACAAATGGATGTTAATAGTAAAAAGAACCATAAAGTGTTCGGTGAAGTCTGTGTTTGAAGACATAGTTAGAGACCCGAGGTAAATTTAAAGACATAACTGACTTTAAGAGATTCATTTTATGTGCGCATGAGCAAACTGAAGACTCTTGTCTGGTTCCACAGAAATCTCCTCCCACCACAGCTCTTTAGCAAAGTATCAAAATTACAAGCATTACATCACTACAACAAACTCCTTATCAGAAAAAAAAAAATCTGAAGGCAAGTCATGTTGCTATCTGCTTGGAAATGGCCGTATAAAGAAATGGCAGTATAAACCCCCTTTCATTGGTGTTGCATGTAATGCATTGGCAATAACAACCAAAGAATGTCAGGTGAAGAGCAATTCAGAACTTCGTTCTCATGACCCTGTGGGTACGTGTATGTAGCAATTAAACACCTGTGGGCTGGCCTGGGTCAGCTCACAGGGCTTGGGCTGCGGGGCTGTAAAATTGCTGTGTAGACATTCGGGCTTAGGCTGCAGCCTGAACCTTTGGACCCCACAAGGGTGGAGGGTCCCACAGCTTGGGCTCCAGCCTAAGCCCAAATGTCTACACAGCTGTCTTCTATTCTAGTGTTGAGGTACTCGGTATTACCATATTCCTTGTATAGCTACCTCAACATTTTTTTTCTTTTCTTATTTTTTTGCTTTGTCAAAGATCCAGACTTTTATTTTCATGTGAATCAGAATTTCGGTTGCCATATCAATTCCCAATTTTGGGGAACGCCCTGGGAAATATTGCTAGAGGAGCAAAGAGGTTGAAGCTGACTCCTGGGTTACAGAATTTTCCTTGTATGTGAAAGTGCCATTATTCTGTAATAGCATTAAATACTTTGACCAGAGTTAAAAAGATGCATGAATAACTTGGTTTACTTCAGTGCAATGAGTAAAATTATACAGCTCTTCCAAGTCTAGTAAGCAGATTCTAGGAGAACATGTTTTTCAATTTAGAAGGGCGTAAATTTAAGCTAAATAATAATTTAGCTTAAATTAACCCAGCAGGAAGCTGGGTACAAACTAATAATTCTCTATAGGAAAACTACTGCTATTTTAACTACCTCAAAGACTGTACTTCATTAAATTGTCAGGCCATCTTTTCTGCTGGTTGGTCCATGTGGACTTTTCTTTTCTCACAAAATCCTTTACTTTAATCTTAACACTTGAATATACAAACTTTTAAATGTAAGGCTTTTGCAGTTCTTTTATGTTTAAGGTACTTGGTAAACATATGTTCTATTCTGAAAATATAGTCTTACTATGACTTCAAATTTAGTAGTAGCTGCTTCTTTAGAAATGTAATAGACTTTAAATGATGTTTACATATGCACATATTTTTATTGCTGAAAAACATAAAAATTTAAAGTTGAAATGTTGATAGGTCATTTGGAAGTCAGAGAGTTGTCCTCCGTTACAAATATCCTGAGATATGTAATGTATGAGTGTTTGTTTCTTATGGTGAGAAATTTTGGCTTCATGTGAACACTGATCACTTTTAAGAAACATAGACCAAAAGCTGTTTTTAATCTTAAAACAATTGGATTATGCAGAAGGGAGCATAATTATTTTTATAAGGGAGCATTTTATAAATTAAGCAGAGGAAAATGAGTGTATCTTGATAACTATTAAGCTATTTCAGCAATTAAGTGAAATGTTAACCAGTATGTTGTTTGTTTTATTCTTCAGATTTCTGAAGTGCAAGTGTGGGCATCCATCCATTTTTATGGGCATGGTATCTATACATTAAAAATTACAATATAAACAAAAAACTGCCCATAAGTATATTCACCTAAACCCACTCCATTTTCAATAGCCTTTATCCAGGCCAGTTTTGTTACAGCAATATTGATCATTTCAAGAGAAGGCATATTCTTCAATGTGTCTGTGTGCAAAAATTATATTAACTTCTTTTTGTGAGGGAAACAACATCCTGAAAAAGCAAATTTGGGTGTGATTCGTATATAAGAACCAGGCAAAGTTAATGTATTTTAAAGAAAGACATCCGTGGTGCAAGAGACCTGAGAAGTGGTGCTGTATTGTATATTCCTTTTGGAATGACATGTTCTGCATCTGGCTATCATTGTGGGCTACTACTATATTGGGGCTGAAACGTAAGGCAAAACCATGCTGTTTAGCACTAGTGTATGTAAGTAACATGGGAATTGATCTAAGTGTATTCATTAAACTCTTTAAAGACCCAGATATAGAAGTGTTGCAGGAGGTTTTGTTCATAGTAGACAACACATCATTACTGGTTGATTACTACTTATTTGTGAATTATTTGGATAAAGACATTGTCTTTATTCCTGAAATATCATTGAATAAATCATCTAGATAAAACATTTCTCTAGAATTCATCATAAAAAGTTTTGAAACCAGTCACTTTTCTGATTTCAAAGTTTTTGATTCAGACCATTTTGATTTACTGGAGAAGATTGGTTTCCCATATTTTAATCTAGTAATGCATGAAAATAGCTTGCATTAGTAATTTTTCAGAAGATAGAAGTTCATTCCACAACACCATCTGCTTGGCATATTAGTTTCACTATTTTCTTACCAATACTTTTGTGAAGGAGCATTTCAATAGTCAGTGAAGTTCTTGAAATTGCATTATGAACAAACTGATGTACGTACTTGTTGATTGTCTCCTTTAATATCACAACTGTATGTGTTAGATTTTGCTTACTTCTCTGGCTGTATCAAGTGCACATCTAATTGGTTAACAGAAAGATCTTGAAATTGATTTACATTCTTCGTGGAAAATTTTCGGCATGCATCAGTGGAAGAAGGTGGTAATATGATTTAGTGGTTGACGGCTTGTAGTTTACACTACTTCTAGTAAACAGTGCATCTGTCTAGTTAATTTTAAACTGCATTTGATTATCTTTTCCAAGCACGTGTTAAATTTAAAAGCAGTTTTTAACAGCTCTTTGACCTCAATAAGATTTTACACAGTATATGTATTTTCCTCTGTTCGTGTATGAAATTGGACAATTTTCTGAGCCTCTGTTTTATTCTTATTCTTAAATTGGATTTTGCATTGGGTCTTTGCATGGTAGATAAGTTCTGGGAAGCTAATTTGTAATCAACAATGCTCACAAGAGAGAAGGTCCATTTTTACCTCCTTGGCCCTGGATTTTACCATAATGTAATAAACAGTGCATGCTGTTTCTTTATTATTCATTTCACTTTGGGAACAGTATCTAGGATGTCAGTGTTTTTAAAATAATGTATGTGATCTAAGTGTAAGGTTTTGCTTTGCCCACAACTCTGTGTGTATTGTTGAATGAATCTCTGAGACATAAAGTGCAATTAATTATAAAAGTGTGACTTTTTTTCTTTTAAATGAAGAAAATTGTTCAAACAAATGCTGACACTGTTAATGTTGGGCACGGATACGGCGCTGTAACATCTCCTATCAAAGTCTTTCTTTTCTTTGATATTAATGTATATTTTTCTTATATAGGAGAATATATCAAAAATTGGCGGCCAAGATACTTCCTGTTGAAGACAGATGGTTCTTTCATAGGGTATAAGGAGAAGCCCCAAGATGTGGATCTACCATATCCCCTCAACAACTTTTCAGTGGCAAGTAAGTCTCTCTTCAGCATCTGTTATACCTACAGTATTTAAATCACTATAAACCTGTTTAATTCTTTGCACATAATTATATATATTACTAATATTAAATATATTTACTGTATTAAAATATTTTAGATCCCATGGTAGTGTGCTTATATAAAGAGGGAGGGACAGACATTATCACTCAATATAAAATGTTAACTCTTAGCATATTGATAAATACCTACTACATTACACTTTATATGTGTAATTTAAAAATTCACTGTCAAACCTAAGTTTGATGCTGTGAGTCAAGGTTGTTCTACTGTGGTTGAAGTCAAACTCTAAACAACACCTTGGAAATACCACTAAAGTTTTACCAAATATTAGGTTTTGAAGCTTTTCCAATGAAAGTTTCTTCATTATCTGTAACCGTAACTAACAACAACAAGTTAGACAGGCGACTGTAATAAGATGTACATTTGTGGGAAAAGGTTACCTATACGAAGACACTCCCACTCTTTTCCTTTCCCCAGTAACACCTATAAAATCACTTGAAAACTCGAAGTAATTAGAAAATTATCCGGACTGTCAAATGGCACAAAATCAAGCTAAAGGATTAGTCTCTTGGATAATCAGGTAATCAGCTCTCCACATGGGGTAATCAGTAGTTCCAAGCAATCAAACAATTTACATGTATTAGCAAGTCTGTGAAGTATGCATCCAGTGGATAAAATGGAGCCATATTGATTTCCAGGTTTTTATAGAACTTGTTTAAAAGGTAACCTTTCAGATTCAGTTCGTCCCCAGAAGGTGGGGACAGTAGAAAGGTGTTTCCAAATGAAGACATATGGCCTATGGTGTTTGCCACAAAAATGAAAGTACTTGAGGGACTAAACTGAATAAAGATATTGTGTGGACAAAGGCTGGGATTTTCAAAGGAGCCTCAGGGAGTTAGACACTCAAGTCCTGTTGCAAGTTAGCTTGAAAAATAATATGATAACTAAGCCTTGTCATTTGTAGATCTATAAGAATTAGAGTTTGGACAGAATTTTCAAAGGAGCATACAAGGAGTTAGGCACCCAAATCTTCTTAGGCTTTTTTGAAAATCTCATTCATATTCTACACCCTTTGTGAAGGAGTGTTCTGCCCTGTTAAGAGGAACTCTCTTTGGTTGAGGAACTCTCAACCAAAACAGCCTGGGTATATTTAAGGAGGCTGTCTGCTCAGCCGTAAGGCTTGGCCTGTTTGAACAGAAACAGGAAGCTGAACAGTAGAGAGGGGACTAAAAGCCATCCAGGTTGCAAGGGGTGATGAACTCTCTCCAGTTCCAGAAGAGTAGCCTGACCAGGCTCAGAGGCCTCGTTTTTGGACTTAATTAAGTTTGGGATCTCTGAACCAGGGTACTGAGTTTAGGGCCCTTGAACTATTTTTCCAAGTACTCCTTCTATGCTGGTTTATTGAAGGAGACGTATTTATTTTTATTTGTTTGTTTTGGCTCCTCATTGCATCAATCTGTGAATGTGAACTTACTGACACCCAAAGACAAGGCACAACTGTAGTACCGCACTTGGTCGCAACAGGGCATTTTGAGACTGGTATGATATGATGCAATACACAGCCTATGCGTTAACTCATACTAGTGCAAGGAATTTATATAGATTGCAATACATCATATAGTATCTGTAGTTCAGGTAGGGGAGCAGTGAAGGGAGATCCTGTGGCCAAGTTTCAGAAAGAATGGCTATGGGGACAGTAGAAGGGTTAGAGAGTAGCATTTAATTGTTACATTAAAGAGAGGGTTAAGAAGTTATATATTGCAGAAAAAATGCCTCTTGATATTTGATTTGAAAAGTGTGTAGGGAGGTTATGTGGGAGCAATCTGTAAAAGAAACTTCCTACTACTCTGGAGAGATAAGGATAGTAAATAGAAAGAAGCCTACTATCAAAGGAACATGGAGAATACAGTAGAAGTTCTGTTTGGTAATTGTAGGTGCAGTAGTTCATTTGAGGACCTTGGAACTAGGGTAAAAGACTTCGTACTGGATTCTGGCATACACAAGTAACCACTGAAGAATTCTAAGAACATGGGTGAGGAAAATAAGGTGTTACCTTTTGGACACACTTAGGTTTAGTGTCTTGGATTTCCATTAACATCTAAAGGGTAGAAATTGCAGTATTGTGCATGAGAAGAAAGAAGATGACATATTGATATCTTGGCGATGTGACATGATGGTGGACAAGCCATGAAGGAAGTCCTGGTATTGTAAAAACTGTTTTGTGCCTCTCATCAAATGTCAGGGCAGCAATTTATGCTGCTTCTGTAAGGAGGTAGTAGGGCTATCAGAATCATTGTATTCAATGCAAGGGTCTCCTTGGTCTCCCTTGCCAGAGCTGGAACGGAGATAGACAGGAGAAGCCCTGCTGGTTCTCTAGTGGAGAAGCTGCCAGCACCTCCTCACTGTATTCACGAAAGGATCTAGCTTTCAGACAAAATAAAAGCCTGAACAAATTCTGGCCAACCTGCAAGCAAAGCAGACTTCCTTACAGTCTACACAGCATTTCTCCACTTCCCCTTAGTTGTGAAGGGAAGGCAGCCAGAACCACCAGAAGACATTATGGACAGTGGTAAGTGGCCTCATGGTCCACTTTCTTTATCATTTACTAATGTTCCTCTCCTCCATGCCTTCATGCCTCACACGTTCTCCATGCTCTTCCAAATACAGATTTTCTCTTGCAGCAAACTTTTCAGGGGTTTATTGCAGATTTTTTTTGGTCAGAGACTTGTTCCCTTTGGGATGTGCCTCAACCCTCAGTGACTGCTGCCTTCTGTCTGCAGCTTCAAAAGTGCTAGAGCTCTGGCACTTCCATTCCTGGGTTATCTTGTGACTGGGCCTTCTAGACCCTTACTCTCAAGAGACTCCTCTGGAACATCTAGCAAGAGGTGGTTGTTTTGAGCCAAAGGGACTCCCATCTCTCCCTGGCTGAAGAGACTGAGTATGGCAGAGAGGCTGTTTCTCACCTGCTTCAAAGTGGTGCAGTATAGCTGGATCCTTGCCCAAAGAAGTTTGGCCTTTACTCTATTATTTTCCTTGTGAAGGAGTGCTTGGGGGAACAGGTCTGGGCTTGATTTAAAATACCTAGATAGATATTTAAGGAAGTCAAAAATTCATTATGGAGACGCTCAAGTTAACTTTAGCAGCCATCAACAAAGGGGATTTCCTATACTCCACAGACCTGAGAGAAGCCTATGTTCATATGAAATACCTATTCAGTCAGCTCCCAGGCAAGTCTTACTTTACATAGGGGCACCAGTATTTTCAGTACTGCTTCTTACCATTTAGTTTGGTAACTGGATCCAGTGTGTATAGACATACTTGTAGCTGCTCTGAGACAGGAGTGTGTGCCTGTTTTTAAATGATGTCATCAGAGTCCTGTGCAGAGGAAAGGCAGAAAAGGACATTTGGAGGACAGTACAATTTGTGGATTACTGTGGATTCATCAATTTCAGTTGTTTCCTCTGTGTGCTATTTTGAGTTCCACTAGGAAGAGGAAGTTTTTATTTCATCCAGACACTGGGCGCTTCCTAGGTGCAGCACCACTGATTTCCCCCTGCCCCCCTTGAGTTCATCAGGTATAACTCTGGGATCTGAATGTCATTTTATTGGCCCTAATTTTGTTCCGATTTAAACACGTCAGAAAAATTTCACTATTTCTTGTCTGTCAAAGTAGTTCTCAGCTAACATATCCTCAGAGATGTATTAAATCTCAAATTTTCACCTTCCTCTGTGACAAGATTGTCATCAGGACTAAAACCAGTCTTTGCATCCAAAGTAAATTCAGTATTTCATTTTGCACAGGAAATGATCATGCCCTCCTTTTGCCCCAAAACCTCAGGTTTGAAAGGGAGACTTCAGTATATTCTCAGTGACACACAGGCTTTATTGATTTCATATTGAGCATTCCAAGCCCTTTAGAAAAAATCAAAGGTTCTTTTTTGTCTTGTGCCATTCAGTATCAAAAGAAAAGAAGATGTTTAAGTTCTTCATATTAGGATGGATTCATCTGGCCATATCAGAATCTTAAAGAGTAAGGTCCTTAGCTCCATCATTTAATCTCAACGCCCATTTCCTTAGAGCTATGGTGACTTGTAGACCAAGTGTTCTTATGATCTGTAAGAGGAAATGTATGAAATTGCAACATAGCCCTTGTCGGCCACCTTCACCAAACTCTCTAAAAATTGGACATCCTATCTTCCACAGCTGCTGCCTTCAGATGAAGGGTGCTCTAGACCAGGGATCTCAAACTCGAATCACCACGAGGGCCACATGAGGATTAATACATTGGCCCATGGGCCGCATCACTGACAACCCCCCGCCCCCACTCCGCCTCTTCCATAAGGCCCCGCCCCATCCCACCTCTTCCCACCCCTTCCCTGCACCTATTCCAACCCCTTCTCCAAATACCCGCCCCTGCTCCGCCTCTTCTCCACCTCCTCCCCTGAGCGTGCAGCTCCCCGCTCCCTCCTGGAAAGCGCTAAGCTCCACCAAACAGCTCTTTGGCGGCTGGAAGCGCCTGGAGGGAGGGGGAGTGAAGGTGAGGGGTGCTTGGCGGCCCGCAGGAAATAACTCCGGGGGTGGGGGGCGCAGGGAGCTTGGCGGGCCACAGGAAATAACCCCGTGGGCTGCGTGTTTGAGGCCCCTGCTCTAGACAGTGGTTCCTTGGTGAGGAGAAATTCATAGCTAACAAATAGTTTGGTACTGGTTGTTTCTGCATTCCAATTTCTCAAGTTCAGCCTTCTTAATACTTGCATTAAAATAATCTAAACATAGGAATGACCATACTAGATCAGACCAGTGGTCCAACTAGCCCAGTATCCTGTCTTCTTACAGTGGCCAATGCCAGATGCTTCAGAGTGAATGAACAGAACAGGGCAATCATCAAGTGATCCATCCCCTGTTCTCCAGTCCCAGCATCTGGCAGTCATAGGTCTGGGGACACTCAGACCATCTTGGCTAATAGCCACTGGTGGACCTATTCGCCATGAACTTATCTAATGCTTTTTTGAACCGACTTATACTTTTGGCCTTCACAAAATCCTCTGGCAACCAGTTCCACTGGTTGACTGTGGGTTGTGTGAAGAAGTACTTCCTCATGTTTGATTTAAACCTGCTGTCTATTAATTTCATTAGGTGACCCCTAGTTCTTGTGTTATGTGAAGGGGTAAATAACACTTCCTTTTTCACTTTCTCCACAACATTCATTATTTTATAGATCTCTATCCTATCTCTTCTTAGTTGTCTTTTCTAAGTTGAAGAGTCCTAGTGTTTTAAATCTCTCCTCATATGGAAGCTATTCCATGCCCATAATCATTTTTGTTTTCCTTTTCTATACCTTTTCTTACCGTGGACCTTGATCTGATGGAGAATAGGACAATTTGTTTCTGACTGGACAGTCTCTATGTAAAAGAATAAATGAACACAAATCAGATGTCAAGAATTATAACATTCATAAACCAGTCGGAGAACACTTCAATCTCTCTGGTCACGCGATTACAGACATGAAAGTTGCGATATTACAACAAAAAAACTTCAAATCCAGACTCCAGCGAGAGACTGTTGAATTGGAATTCATTTGCAAATTGGATACAATTAACTTAGGCTTGAATAGAGACTGGGAGTGGCTAAGTCATTATGCAAGGTAACCTATTTCGCCTTGTTTTGTCTCTCCCCCCCCCCAAGACGTTCTTGTTAAACCCTGGATTTGTGCTGGAAATGGCCCACCTTGATTATCATACACATTGTAAGGAGAGTGATCACTTTAGATAAGCTATTACCAGCAGGAGAGTGGGGTGGTGGGAGGTATTTTTTCATGCTTTGTGTGTATAAAAAGATCTTCTACACTTTCCACAGTATGCATCCGATGAAGTGAGCTGTAGCTCACGAAAGCTTATGCTCAAATAAATTGGTTAGTCTCTAAGGTGCCACAAGTACTCCTTTTCTTTTTTCAGAAATTTTCCATTCTTCAAGTGGCAAGGCCCACAGATCTAACGCATATAGGGCCTAGGTTCTGTTGACTAATTACATTAGTTTGGAGTCCTATATGTGCTGAAGTGGGTTTTTAGATACGTATATTATAGCTCCTATAATGTGTAATAATTAGTTGCGGTCAGTGGTATTTTTCTGGCTGTGGAAAACATCTCAAACTGGTGGGCTGTTCAGATTGGAGTGGCTTCCCTTTCCTGCCAAAGATGGACAGATCTGCTTCTCCCTCCCTTGTGCCATACCGACTGAAGAACTGTTATCATGGATTTGTGGACTGTGATACTTGAAGAGAGGACATTTTTGGTAAACAAGATACATTTTTCTTTTTTGGAGGGGAATCATTTGGATAATCTTAACATCGATTATTGTTGATTGACAGGTTTCAGAGTAGCAGCCGTGTTAGTCTGTATCTGCAAAAAGAAAAGGAGGACTTGTGGCACCTTAGAGACTAACAAATTTATTTGAGCATAAACTTTCGTGAGCTACAGCTCACTTCATCGGATGCATTCAGTGGAGTGTCTTTAAGAATAGAGGAAGATACATTTTTGCCTAATAAAGAATCTAGTAATACATTTTAAGAAAAGAATGAATGTAAAATTCAGGGACATTTTTTAGTGTCTGAGAAACTTGAATCCTCTGCCATTGGTCTGTGGTTAAATAAATTAGAACTATTTCATAAAACAGATTTTATTTGCCTTACAGCCATCTACCAGAAACAGAAATATACTTGGAGAAAAAATGCATTATGTGGCTGCATAACATAAAAAGAAGTTTTGAGAGTTTGAGTGAGGATTAGGTAAACAGACTGCCCTCAGAGTAGCATCTGACATTAACCATAAACATAAAAATTACATGAAAGAGTTAAAATCATAACGCAAGTTGCTGTCACACAGTAAATTGGCAAAGGAATATAATTTTTCTGTTCACTACTTTATTAGGGGAGGAGTTTGAATTAACCCCCCCCCCCAAAAGTTGAAAAAAGTGAATGAAAACAGCATCTAGATTTACAGCACCTGGTAAGCTTTAATAATTGGTCTAATGGCCTCTGATTGGAAAGTTCCTGAAATGCTTCAGGTTTGCAACCTCATGCAATGTATCATATTCATTCTTAATAAAAGTGGAGTAAGTTACTTCTCATAGATTCCTGCTTTGCAGATGGACAGCGAGAGAATTGTTAATACCATTTTGGTCAAGTTCGCATTGACTGCAACATGTCATGTGATGGCTATTCATTGTTCTTGTGATGTGAGATGATAGTTTCAGTCCAGTTCTTATTGTCCATATGATAAAACATTAGGATTGGCTGTAACTTGCATCTTTTTTTTAGTTGTCTAAGCAGAAAAGACAAAGTTTGAGGGCAGTCTCTTCAGGTGGAGACTCATACTCATTGGTGCAGTGGTGTTGGCAAGTTTGCAGTGCCATTATTTAAGCTGTACCTGTTCTGTGTTTAAAAAGATGATTTCAATCTCCAGGGCAACTTTCACAAACTCTCAGTTCTGTTCAGTACTATGTTAATGTGCATTAGGGAACTTTTAGTTCATACCAGGAGGATCTACACAGGCCAGTTAGTCCACAACCCGTTGGTGTGCTTTAAAAATCACGCTCCTTTAGTGTGCATTTGTCAAGGCTGATTCCTCACTCTGACACTTAGAGTGCAGAAGGTGGGGGCGCACCAGGATTCTAAAAATTAATACTGGCCACTCTAGGCTCGTATTAAACTCCCAAGGTTACAGTATCTCTCTGACCTTGAATGGGTAAATGCTGCCACCACACAAATGCAAAAAAACCCCTTTGAACCTAGGAAGGTGCACTTGGGAATTCCACCCTGTGGGGTACCCTCAAGCCCTTTCACCCCCCTTCTGGGGAAGAGCTGAGAAAGAAAAGAGTGGGAGTGTCCGGAGAGAGGGGACAGAGCGGACAAAAGGAAAGTTTTTTCCCAATTTAAAAAAGTTCTGGCCCTCTAGTTGGCTCTTTTGGTCAGGTGTTCACTCCTTTCCTTTTACCTATGGTTTTTTTTAACCCTTTACAGGTAAAGCAAGTTGAGAACAGCTGCTAACAGGGATTTTGTAGCTAACTGGCTAGCCGTGTGTCCATAAAAGGGAGCTACCCCCCACCCCTGCTTCATTTATCACAGCATTGTTGCACTGTGTAGACAAGCCCGTTGTTTCCAAGACCTGTTGGCACTCTTTCTGTGCTTTTATTCCTAATATCTTCCAAAATTTTCAAAAACACAACAGTAAAATATTTTATCTGTAACCCTGCACAGTGAATGCTTTCTATCTACAGTATGGTGACTGAAGGGAAATGCTGAGGGAGCAGAATCTGCATATTTTAGTGCAAGGCCCTCATTTCTGACAAGGCGAGGTATATTTACATTGATAAGGCTTTGATTCATCAGACCTTTTTGGGCAGGAGTCTAAACAGTAATACCCTAAGTTTTGTTCATCATATTTTTTCTGTCACAGG
This sequence comes from Lepidochelys kempii, assembly GCF_965140285.1. Lineage (NCBI taxonomy): Eukaryota > Metazoa > Chordata > Testudines > Cheloniidae > Lepidochelys > Lepidochelys kempii. The sequence goes on along the minus strand of NC_136382.1, from coordinate 141,231,023 downwards.
ACAAAGTATTTAAGTGGTGTTACTTTTCTCAGGATGATTTAGAGGAAACATGGTGGTCTGCTTAAAATGGCTTGAAGTTAGCTTAAACCTCTCCCCTCTGTCCCACAGCTACAGTATTTAGTTTAAAAATTTAAAGACAGTGGGGAGACACATCTAAATCCTCCTGTCACAGTGTTCAGGGTGCAATCCAGACCAGTGAGCGGTTGTCACCTCTTACCCTATAACTTTACCTGAGTTCCCCACAAAGCTTTGTTACTGTAACTTCCTGCCTGGAATGTTCAGTCAGCAACAAGCATGCAGGCCACACCGAGTGTCCGTGTACACTGGCAGCCCTGGTCTAGCAATTCCGACTCCACCAACCTGTCATCAGCCCTAGTTATTACAACCAGCAAGCCTGAGTTACAACCCCAGCACACTCCCAGTCCTGAATTTTCCCAAAACTATGTTCTCTTGAATGTCTATTCTTCTCTTGGACAGTTAAGAGAAATAATAACGTTCATTTGTTCCTCCAAAGACGCAAAAGCACATCACAGTTTATAACCTTAACTGGGGTACACCCTTCCATTTAAACACAGTACTGAGTTGGTTTATATTAACTGTAAAACAAGTTTATTAGCACAAGAAGATAGGCTTTTAAGTGAATTCAAGTATGAGAGAACGTTAGAAAGGGTTATAAGCAAATAAAAGTGAAAGCATGCATCTAAAAGTCTAAAACTTGACCAAAGCCTGTACCTTACTAGATGAAGATGGTTTCTCACCAGTCATTGTGTTTCCCACACATGGCTGACTTTCCCTTAGTCAGGACCTTCCATGGAAGTACAAGATGCTGGCTTTCTTTGTCTTTCTAGGTGAAAGATCTTTGCCTAAGCAGGTTTCTCACCTGTATTCGATTTCCAGTGACTTCTGCCCGCTCTTGGTTAAAGGACCCATTTTTCTCAGCTTTGAAGAGTTCTGGCCTCTTTTGTCTGTCTAATGATGGATGTCAAAGATGTCTTCTGTCTTTTCTTATATTTTCCAAAGCTCAGTTACTTTAGTTCAAGAGACAGGATGACCTCATGCTGTCTTTTCCCTTCCTGTTGGCTTCCCATCCTCCTGTATGTAAATGGGGCTTTCATTGTTTTGATTCCACCTTGTTTAATTTACATAAGAGACAGATAAATAGCTTCCTTCTCTCCTGTCTGGGAGCGAACCTGTTTTTCCCTGTTTGGCCACAGACTTTAAAGCCTAATATCATTAAGTATCCGTATTTCCTCATATCGTGTTAATCTGTACATTTCACCATGATATTAATCACCAGTGTGTCATTAGCTTTCAGAAAAGACCTCACTCTATATACTTTTATAATACAGTAATATTGTATACAATCAGTTGTTTCAGTTGCGTATCACTTGAGGTTCAGCCCCCTTCCCCTTTATAGACCAGTAAATCTTTGCAATGTATTCTTTGAAAAGTAAACTCAGATAAAACTCCTTAAAAATAAACTCCTCTCTCCTGCTGGGTGTAGAGGACATGCTGACTCCTCCCCCACTTTTTTGCTTGATAACTTTGTTTACCTGATATGTAAAATTGGACCTTCATTGTCTCTGCCTGGTGATTAGGCTGGTCAGAGAAGCAAATAATCATCCCTTTATCTAGGGCAGACCTGTTTACCATCTCCTCCTGACATATTTGGATTAAACACACTTTGATAATAATTCCAGCATACATCCATAACTCTTAATACACATGTTCATACTGCACAAAAGAATATTGATGTTAAATTAGTTATTCGTTTTCAAATGATACCTCACAAGTTACATTGTGTACAAAGATTATTAGAACTGTGTGAAGGCTGTGAATACAAGGGTGCTTAAAGTCACACCCTCCTTTTAAGACTTCAGCAAAGGAGCTTTGGAGTTACAAGAAAAAAAAGGGGGTGGGCTGGCTACGTGCCCAGAAAAATTGCCCAGTTAGAAAGAAGTCCATATTAAATTTGTCAAATGTATGAAGAGGAATCCAGTAAACCTCCTAAATAAATATGGGGGATAGGAGTGGGGAAATCCTGTATCTGTAAATAAATATTATGAGATCTCATTTCAATAAACTATAAAGGAGAACTCAACCAAAACCTTGATAACTATAAATAGAGAAAAGAAAGTGTGACAGGGTTGGCTTAGCCCAAGAGATCACATCTGCCACTTAATTTTCTACTTCTTGGATACCTGCTGAATTCATGTACAGATCTGTACGTTTCAAACAACATCCCTTCACTTATGGTCTACTTTATTACACACACACAAGAAGTATAGAAGTAGTGCTTCCCTTGTGCAGCAGGGAGTTTACAATGAGCACTCTAGTTGCGACGATGGGTTGGCTTTGTCTGGGCCAGTGGGGGAAAGAAAGCCATGGTGGTCCTGTAATGATTGCCTGCCCCCCATGCCCACCATCATGGGACACCAGCTTCCTTGTGATCTTGAAGATAGGGTACTTGGGGGAAGAAGGTCTTCCCAGCTGATAGACTGGACTGAAGGTTGCAGTAGAAGCCTATTGGACCCTGTGCACTGAATGAGAGGGCTTATAAGCCCTTTCCTGTGCCCAGGGCACTATTTTGCACCCAGGAACAACAGCTCCCTCCTTCCACTCCTTAGAATTAGAGCAGGACCAGGATTTTGGACCTTGCTGAAGGCATCATACCAGTTGACTTTTGAGGCTTGGAAGGAATTTTTCCCTTATTGCCAGATTGGCCTGGACCAGCTGGTTGATGTTTTTGTTTTGTTTTGCTTTCCCCTTAGCTGCTTGGGGAGGGTAGGAAGGTTAGGTTAAATTATAAACACTTTGGGACACTACACTTTGTTGTAGGGATGCTGTGTGCTGCATTGATCTCAGGATCAGGTAAAAAGCTGAGAAAGAGAGAGGATAGGAAGAATATGAGGGTCAGAAAGGAATACAAGAAGGAAGGGAAGACACAGTAATCAGGCTTGGGTCTTCATTCGTGCAACGGTGATGGCCTGACATTTCAATATGTTGAACTTCAGGGCTCATGAACAAGGGACAGTCTTTAGAATGAAGCAGAGGCCTGTCTGCCTTTCCCTCAGAAGTCTGTTCCCCATTTGGTCCCTCCCCCAAATATTCCTTTTTAAGGAGCCCAAAAGTGGGAGATGAATTATTATTCTATTCACTAATTAGGCCTAATTTTTGACACACCAGTTTTGTTTGCCATGTTGTCATAGCTGTGTTGGTCCCAGGATATCAGAGAGAGAAAGTGAGTGAGGTAATATCTTTTATTGGGCCAGCTTCTGTTTGTGGAAGATACAAGCTTTCTGATTCCATTCTCCTCTTGTTTATCAGGCATGATTTTAACACAGTCCTTTGGCTGTATTCGTAGACCTTGTTTATGGACTAATTTAGTCTCTGTCTGTATTTTGTACTTTTTCCTTTCAGCATTTGTTATTTTAGATGACTGTAACACTTTATAAGACTCTCACCTGCTTTTCCACAGTTGAGCTCACAACCGGACCTGCTAGGCCTCAGTTATTACAACAGGTTCAGTTCCCTGATTAACTGGAAGTCGGATTATCGGAAGGCATCCCTTCAACAATGTGGTGATGGGTTGGGGCTCGTATTGTCTTGTATGAAGGGAAGCCAGTAGCATCGCAGCCTTGGTGTTGCAACCTGGTTAAAGATTTGGATGGGGTTCGGGTTAAGGGCAGCCTTTTCTTGGTTGATATGGATTGTGTAAGTATGACCACACTGCATTGGATGAGTTTTCGGAATGTGTTAAATTAATAACGTTGGGGCCTTGTTAAACCACCTTCCTGGTGCGTTATTTTTATTTTTGGTGTCTGGGACAAAAAGCCCATGCCTTATGCTGTTTCGTCCTCTTGCAGCAGTGTCTCACAGCGTCTTCTGGGCTCTGTAATCTGTCAGTCCTCTGTTTGGCTCAATACTCCTATCAAGCTTGGCTTGTTTAGCCTAACCAAAAGAAGGCTGAGGGGAGATATGATTGCTCTGTATAAATAGGTCAGAGGGATAAATACCAGAAAGGGAGAGGAGTTATTTAAGTTAAGCACCATTTGTTCGTGTGCTCACATTGGATATAAAGCGGCCATCAACATGTTTACGCTTGAAATTAGACTGACAGTTAGAAGTTTTAGAGGAACGGCCTTCCAAGCGGAGCAGTGGGTGGCAAAAAAACTAACTGGCTTCAAGATTGAGCTGGATAAGTTTATGGAGGGGAAGCATGCTGGTAATATGTGAGGAGAAAAAGCTGCCACTCACCTCCAACCAAGGAACCCAGATGTTTAGCTGAGCACTAACTGCTTCTTGCCAGGGAAGGACAAGGTGGCCTGAGCAGAAGTGATCCAGGAACACATGTGCAATCATGGCAGCATAAGGCAATGCTGCTCCCAGAATAGTGAGGAGAGAGGATATTGCTGCCGAGCACTGCAGTTCATAGTGGGAGGGAAGAAAGGTGAGGAGGATTTGGGCTAGGTGGTAGGGATTCACCAGACCTCATCCACAGCTTTTAGTGGCGACAGCATAGGGCAAAGTTGGAAAATTGCTGGCCTTCATCCCATAAAACTCTTTATGGGCAACGCTTGCACCAGATGGATCAATCCCATTCATTGATTCGGACCTCCCTTACTAATGAGGAGGGTGAACACCACCACCCTTGCCCCCACAAAGGCACTCTGGTTGTAAGGGCCAGTGTGTCTTAAACCAAACAGGCCTGTGTTTTGTTTAGAGGCCAGTTTAGAAGACCATGGATTTATAGGACTTTTTCCTTCTGTTAGTCCCCATGCTCTGAGACATAGGCCTACACAGAAAGTTATACCAGTTTAACTAAAGGTGTTTTTTTTTTAAGAACTGATTTAAACTGCTGGAAAACTCTTTGTGGATATACTTACTTTTATGTAAACCTGGTATATGTTGGTTTAGCTTGCATTGGTAAATTTACAGGTGCAAGCTAAACAGTTTTAAAACAATGGAACTATATTCATACAGCGTTTTGCATTGATTTAACTAAAATCAGTTTAATAATGATTTTTGTTAAACCAGTGCAACTTCAATGTGTAGGCAAGGTCCTAAATTCTCATTTTATATTAGAGAAGACTCTGATTTTTAGTAAAACCACTGCTTTCCATACAAAACAAGGCACTCTGGTAGTCCTGTATGATGGGGTACACACACCATGATATCAAAAAGTTTTACTTTACCACTATGCTGACAGGAAGAAAGAGGGGAGAGAAGTGCCTGCCTAGCAAAGAGAGAATGGGAAGATGCTTTATTCACAGAATATCTGTGGCTTATCATTATTAACAGATACACTGTTGTGTAAACAAAAATGAAAGCTTATTGTCATGTCACTTTGTGTAAACTACTGCATCCCTTGGCCACCATAAGTGCTTTGTGCTCTTTCAGGGACCCACTGATAAAAATTACTTTTTGCACATGCAATGAATATGTGAGTAATCACACAGCATGTTCATAACTAGATATCCTTGAAAACTGGCTCTCTGCCTTCATCCTCTGTTTTATCTAAAGAGTAATTGGGGAGAAATGTATCCCTTCACAGAAACCTTTGAGTTTTGGCCAAAAGTGAGAGCAAGTGGAATTTGCCTTTGATACCTTGAAAGATTGTGCTTGCAAGGCACTCTTCAGTGGAGCTGTCTTTTTCTTGTCTTTAAAAGAGATGGTTAAGGTGAAGATATGTTCTAATAATGAGAGTTTCAGATACCTTTTAATGACAGTTTTCCCTCTAATTAATGCAGAAGGATTAGGGTTTAATTCTGAAAGTGCCTACTACCTTCTAAATAGAGAAGTGGTGTTGCTTTTCTTAAATTTTAAACTTAGAGTTGGTCAGAGGGTAGTTTTCATCATTTATATGATTTTAAGATATTGAAAAGAAGAGAAACTAAAGGTTCCAGCAGTGAACTTTTTGTCTTCTTTTGAATTCACAAGAAAAGGAATGAGGTGAATTTTTTTATTTATTATTTTTTTTTAAGCAACAGAATTAATTTAGGTCTAAGGGAACTGATTAGACATGCTGTTATATGCTAGCAATTCCATAGGTAAGGTTGCAACAAAATTTGAAGACCAATTTTCAAATCTCTCTAAAATGCACTTGAATAATTAGATCAGCTGTAAAACTGGTATACCTGTTCAGAGACTGGGATAACGTTTGTGGTACAAATTTGGAATCGTTTTGTCAATACATTCCTAAAATACAAGCCCACTCAAAATTACCTTTCTTAACAAAATTTTTGAGGGGAAAAATGATGGGCAAGGGAGACATTAGACTGATATTTTTGGAATATTTCCATTGTGATCTAGTGGCAGCAAGAACAAGTTCTGTAACTTAAAATTAAAAAGTTTTTAGTTTGCCTTTGGCTTTGTAAAGTGAGCCACTGTCTAGTTGTGAGTCAGCATAGCTCCTACCTTTAGGAAATACCTGATATGTTGCTTGATCTTCTGTTGTGCCTGTGCAGCTGAAACAAGAAAAAGCAAAATATATCCAGTATTATGATTACTTTCCATATTAGTTTTGCTACAAAGGCCACACTGAGGATCCTATTGGTGCGTATAAATAGGAGTCCTAAACTGGACTGGTGATAGAGAGATGCTGTGATGTTCCCGTTCCCTATTGCTTACCCTCAGAGGAACATTTAAGGTCTGTAGGTATCTTGTATGGGAAATTCTCTACTGTGCAGTTTTTGGTTTTCATCAGTTTGTCATTTCGTGTTTCTTGTAAAAACATTTTTTCCCAGGGATATACATTGAGACCTTAATTGAGCATTCTTTAGTTTGGGGTTTTTAGGTCCCATTTTCCAGAAAGATATTGCAGTGTTTCCCAACTCTCATGACTTTTTTTTTTTTTTTTGCATGTCTCATGATATTTGGTGCTTTTTCCCAAAGCCTGAGCCCTGGAGTCATGTGAATACCTGAGAATGCCAGCATTAATTTAAAAAAATTCAAGCCTTCTTTGTTGCTGAAAAATCTCAAAAACATGAGATATATAAAACAAAGAAAGCATATAAAAAACATAAGATGTTTTAATCTTCTCATTTTCTTTAGCGCAAATGGGGGTTTGACTCATGATTTTTTAATACTGGGGTGGCAACATAGTGACAGAAAAAAGCCATTACTGGTATTTGTAGTATACAGCAGCAACCTTTAGTCCAGTTTAATAAAGTTTTTTGTAAGTGAATATGCATTCACTGAGGGATGTATTTGGGTGAGGCCTACAGCCGAATATAGTGCTCAGTCTGTAAGGCTTTTATATCTAGAACCCACTGATACCAGCACCTTACACTGAGAGAGCATCTAACTAGTGAGGTGCTAAAACCTCCAGCCATGTCACTGGTTGACAAGGCTGATAACACGGCCCTCAAAGATCTGCTTCAGCACCAAAGCCAACTAAATGGTGTAAGCCTCGAACTTCCAAGTCAGCACCACCTTTGGCACTGACAACCAGGAAAGGCTCTAGCACTGGATCTTCAAAACCCTTACCTCAGTTGCCATTTTCCACACCTTTGCAGGCTCAAGACTCCTTCTTGGTACCAAAAATAATTAGCAACAGCTTCTCAAGGCTCACAGTGCCCCACGTTCACTATACTCAAAGGGATGTGGCACCATGTATTTCTCACTCCTCATTGGCATGGGGCAGTCCAGCACTGGATCATTGAAGAGAAGAGTCACGCATCAACTTGAATAAGACAATCGGGCAAGAAAAGACTTAACTTCCCAGGAAGGCACCTTGACCCTCCGAAGCACCTGGGCAACACAAGAGAGCTCGTTGTCCAGTGCTCATCCCATTTATGTCTTTGGCATTGCCAAGACAAGAGGATCCTCCACTACATTGGACCTTGGAGTCTCTGCTTTTGGCACCAAACCTTGCCTTTTGATTTGCAGGATCCATTTGCAACCCTTTTTGAAGAAAGGGTGGGGGGAACCTTTTTGGTCCACCCCAACTTTACCATCTCATCCCACTGACATCTCTTTGTCCCTGTAACCAAATAGATACTCCACACAACTTTGTACAGTGCATGTTGTGGCCTGCACTACAGGACACATTAAGGGTCATGGTTGAGATACTTGGATCTATCATGGTTGGCCCCAGTGTACTTGACACTCCTGGGTCCATTGACTTCACTTTCAGCATCACAGTCTTATCCTCTGGCACCACTGCCATAATGTCCAATCCCACTGGCACCATACTTGGCCCTGTTGGCATCCTACCTGGCCCCCCAATACCAATGCTTGCTCCTTTGACCTTGGCTCTGCCTACACTGCCACCTGTGCAATCAGTGTTTCCACCTAAAGCACTGGTACTGCCGATACTCCCATCCTCATTGGCTGTGCCACCTGCTTTGCCACCATATTGACCATCTCTAAAAATACGAAGACTCACAATCCCAGATACACTTGGGATGTGTTTACACAGACATAGATGATGGTGTCGACGACATCCCAGTGGATGACATCAGAGTCTATGGAATGTCACCAGATGAGAACATTGTGACTTCAATTGTTTCCTCACCACATCAACAATTCCAGGAACTGTTGAACAGGATGGTTTTCCCACTCTGTCAGGGTGCTACTGAGACTCCAGTTGAAAATTGGGATCCTTTATTTGACATCCTTCAGTTGAAACCAAAGGGTAGTATTTCGTGGCCTATCCATAGAGGCTGCTTGATCCAGCTAGAGAGAGATCTGGGTCCTTATCGCCAGCAGTCTCTTACAGGGGCAACAGGATGTACCTAATCCCTACTCAGGACTTTTTTTTTTTTTAACTTCATCTAACATCTTAGTGCTCAATCTCTAGTGTATACAGTAGCTGTGGAAAAAATCAAAGAGCATGACCACCTCTCAAGTAAGAGGAGAAAGAAACAGGGATGCAGACTGGAATGAGAAATACCTGTTGTTCTGCATATACAGTTCTTCCCTTTGTCCTTTTGATTGTTCTGGAATGCAGCCACTCCACCGGGATTGAATCCATACTCATTGCATCACAGTTATGCTGGGCTGATCATGTGTTGAGGATGGATGGTACCAGAATGCCAAAGCAGTTGCTGTATGGCAAACTGAAAGTGGGTAACTGTGCATGAGGCGGTGAGAAGAAACAATTCAAGGACTCCCTGAAGCATGAGTTGAAGCAGTGCAATATTGACTTTGACACCTGGGAGTCATCAACAAAGATAGATCATACTAGTGAGCAGCAGACACTCGTGGGGTTACTCAGTTTGAGATTAATTCCCATGTGGATCTTGAGGCACAGAGGCTAAGTCATAAACAGTAGCAGATTCTGCGGGCACAGACTGTAATCCCTTCCTCGATATCAAGCTACATGTGCCTTCCATGAGGAAAGGACTGCCATTTGCAGATTGGTGGTTTTTGTCCACAGTTGTTCTCACGAGATATAATATCTTTATCAGCATAATTTCTGTTGTATGCAGAACAACAACAACAAAAATAATTAATTGCACCAAGGGTATTCAACAAAATGCTGGATTTAACAGCAGCACATCTACAAAGACCCAAAGGGTGAAACTTTGGACAACTGTCTCCTTAATGCCAGTTCACTTAATTCAGTAAGTCTAATGTGCTACTTGTTTCACAAGCTAGAGCTGGAAATCAGCTAGGAGAAATCATGTCAAATCCCATGTTTAAAAGATAACATTTATAAGTGAGACACTGGATTTGACTGTAGGCTCAGCATTCCTGCCAAAGGAGCAATTTTTCCACATGCTGCAGTTCTGTACACCCGACACAATCAACCATGCCAAAGGACGGAGTTTTTCATGGGGCTTGTTTGTGACACTCCATACAAGACTCCCAATAAGACCTTTACAACACTGGCTGGCACACGTATACACCCCAAACACGGGCAGTCTACAGAGGTATGTGACCATCCCACCAGAGGTGCTACATAAATTCTCCTGGTTGAAGTACAGAGAATGGACTAGTAGGAGTACAGTTCAGCCCTTGGCTCAGGCATTGGTGGTCTCAGCAGATGCATCCATGGTTCGCTATGGAGCTCACTTTCAGGAGTCACAAATGCAGGGTTTGTTGAATTTGCAAGAATCCATACCTCATTTGGCATCCACGAACTTTGGGTCATACACTGACGCTAAGATCATTCCTGCCCTTTGTCTTAGGGAAAATAGTTCAGATCCTAACCAATAACATTACTGACATGCATTATCTGAACAACAAGGGGATGCTTATTCCCCCACATTTTGCCAGAAAGTGACGAAACTCTGGTACTGGGGTATTCACCATTATGTACATCCTGTAGCCCTACACTTGCCAAGAGTACAGAGTATTCAAGCAGACTGTCTGAGGATGCTGAAGCAAGGCCAACACAAATGGTCTTTGAATGAGGTGGTGGCTCAGCACTTGTTCAGCAGGTGAGGACTCCTGAAATAGGTCTGTTTGTCACTAGGGAGAACACTAAATGCAACCTACTGTGATCCAGTGGGCAGGGACAAGGCCTCACCAATACCGTCCTATTGCACTGGTCCAGTGACTTTCCATATGCACTTCCACCCATGCTCTTAATACTCAGAAGATCCAAAGGGACAGGATAAAAGTTCTGTTGATAGCACCGGTGTGGCCAGGACAACACTGGTACACCAACTTGTTACAGCTCCCTTGGGAGCCCTCATACCACGTACTCCAATCTATAGACTTCTCTCCCAAGCAGCAGAGAAAATTCTTGTCTTAATTTTCCATCCTGGCACCTGGTCTAGATGATAGGCTTCTAATGGGTCCTCACCTAGTTGCAGTGCAAGAGTAATTGAGATCCTATCCTATCTAGAAAACCTGCAACACAATAGTGTTATGGACATCTTTTGCTCAACAGGTGATAAAGGCTTATGGCTGGAGTCTGCCCCCCTATGGGTATGTCTATGCTGCAATAAAAAAAAAATCCCTGGCACCTAGTCTCAGGGCCCAGATCAGCTGACTTGGGTTTGTGGGGCTTGGACTGCAGGACTAAAATAAAAGTGGAAACTCTCAGGCTGGAGCCCAGGCTCTGAGACTCATTCCCCTTGTGGGGTCAGAGAGCCTGGGCTCTAGCCTGAGCCCAAACATCTACAGAACAATTTTATAGCCCTGTAAGCCCGAGTCAGCTGACAAAGGCCAGCTTTAGCCATGCTGAAGGTCTTTTATAGCCACGTAGAAATACTCTGTAGCTCCTGTCTTGAACTATATACTGTACCTAATGGAGGCTGGCCACTATTGCATCCTAGAATATACACCAAACTGCTATTTCAGCCTGTCATCAGGGGTTTTTCCACACCACATCAACTAGATTTCTCAAGGGACAAATGCATGCCTTTCCAGCTGATAAAGAACCTACACCAGCGAGGGATTTAAATGTTGTCCATGGAAAGCTAATGCCTAATTGGCTATGCCTCCTGGTTGGTTGGAAGAGTCAGCAGACTGACTCTTTAAGCCCAGCTGCAGCAGTTCAGCAGCTGCTCAAAGCATTCAATCATAGCTGTTTTAGCCTGTGCCTGCTTCTTCCCAGCCCTGCCCGTGCCTTGTGTAACTCCTTGTGTAAAACCTCAAGATCCACATGGGAATTAATCTCAAACTGAGTAACCCCATCACTGTGTAACTCCAGGTAACCTGGTTCTGACCCTGGGTTCTGACCCCTGATTCCAGCTCTGATGCTTGGCTCTGGAATCTAGCCTCTGACTTTGGTTCTGACCCTAGGTACTGATGCCTGCTGTAACCACGAGACCCCACTGCCCACATCCTGGTCACTGCTCTAATCACTAGGCCTGACACCTGCCCCAACAACTAGACCTGACTGTCCACGTTCTAGTCATTGACAGTCACCTCCTGCATTTGCTTGTGTTATGCTAAAGCAGATGTCCCTTCTATAGGAATTAGGGTCCATTCTACATGAGCCACAGCTTCCTCAGTGGCATATCTATGATAGATACTCACAATAGAGAGATGCAGAAAGGCACATAAAAGTTCAGTTCATACCCATGTTAAATATTATGCCTCTTGTACCCATCCATACCCTTAAGCCTCTAAACTTTGCCTCTTTTTCAGATGCCATGTTCAAGCAGGGGGTGCTTGCTGTCCTCTACAAGTGGTACAGCTTGCTACCTTCTCTCAGGTGGGAATGCACAGAGGTCCTGGAAGAAGAAAGGAAGGAACTTACTGGTAGTTGTTGTTCTTCAGGAGTCTCCTCTGTGCGTTCACATTTTCCACTCATCTTCTCTTTTTCAGACTTCTTGTCACACTTTGGGACTCAGCAATTCAGGAGAATGAACTGAGATTGGTAGGGAGTCCGCTCCCTTTATATATACTCAGACCTCAGCCATCAACATTACTTGGGGGCATTGTGCACCCCAACAGACACAGTTTTGGTAGAGATTCCTTGCCTCAACACCAGGGAGCACCATATTCCATACTCGGGGATGCACAGAACCATTTCTCAAAGAACAGCCGTTATCAGTACGTTTCTTTTATGGGTTTTCCCTTCCAGATTATATGCATTTGTACCTGACTGTGAGTACACTAAGGTTCTTCTTTGAACGATGGCCCCTATTATATCTATGGGCACACTGTGCACAGGTAAACTATGGTAGTTCCTACTCAGGTCTAATGTGTATAGCTAACACTTTTATGTTAGGTAAGCTAAAGTACCAATTAATTTACCAGTATTGTAGGGCAGTGGAGATGGACAATGAGAGAGGACATTTCTACTAGCATAAACTGTTTCTCCATTGTAGATATGAACATGGTATTAACATCAGCTACACATTATACATACACACACATTTAATACTTCTTTTTTGGGCGTTTGAGGGGATGGGGAGGAGAGGAATTGTATTTCCTTCCAGCTGTACCTTATGGCACTAAAGTGCTGTAGAAAGGATTTGCTCTCAGTGTTCCATAGTTAGTGTTCTACGGTCTGATTCTCTTTTGGGGGTTTTTTCATATTAGCATGTGAATGCTAGGTATGCAATTGGTATGGTATCATTTAGCTTCGGAGAGTTGGGTTCCAATCTTGACATGGGTCACCAATTAAAATGGGTTGCTTGGTCTCATCCTTAAAGCTAATGGACATTTGTCTATCTCACATAACCTTCACCAGCTTGGCATACTGTAGTTTTCAATTTCTGCTGAAGAGGGGCCTATGGCTGAAATGGTTTGAGGATGGCATGTCAGGGTTGAGATGCATCAGAAGAGCTGTGGAGACTGTATTATATCTGGCTCAGATTATTGCTATGAATACCTCAGTTTCATGAGCACTAAATTAACCAAGAAAATTGTCAGATTTATTTGTGTGTTTAATATAATCTTCTGTGCTCTCTCTCTTTTAAAACCCCCCCTACCACTAGCATGTGAAGCACCAGTGTTTGCACCCTCCCTTATTACATGAGAGAATGCAATGATAAATCATCAGTGGGTGCCAGCACAGTACCTCCTGGGGGATCAGAAGTAATAGAATTTGGAGCATGACCAACTACATCAAGGCACTTTTTATTCTGTAGTGTGGAATATAATTAATTAACCTGTTTGTGTCTGCTATGCAATGACAGAGGTTACTTCTCTTGATCAATGGGTTGTAATGCCTACTCTCTGTACAATAATATTAATCATTACTTCATGTAGTTTCTTTCATATCATTCTGTAATCTTAGGAAATTACCTTTTGTGTTCAAGTTTCCCCACTCCGTAGCAGAAGTTGTTTCTTGCATCTGCAGCTGGGAGCCTTCTGATCAAGTTAGCAAGAGTTCTATGGTGTGTGTGTGTGTGTGTGTGTATTGCTTAATATGTGGTCAGTACTCTTGTCTAGCCACATCAACGAATTGTGTTGCTGTTGGAACCTTGCGTACATGAAATAATCATGATGACTGTTTAGTGTTCTTTTTAGCTTTTATGGTGAATGAATGTAATTGAGAAGAAAACTGGTGATTAAATGGTTAAAGTTACAGAATTCAGACTAAACTTTTTAATAAAATCTGAACAGATGATCTGCCTTTTTTTTTTTTTTTTTTTGAACTGGCAGGTTTCAGGCCCTCTAATTGGCTTCCCAGTTTTACAGAGTAATTACAGCTTCAAGCAAACTTTGTCATCTGTGGTTCAGAATGGTGTAAAGTAAACAGAACATTTTGAAATACAGCTTGTAGTTAGAGTTGCTCAGGAGAGTTTAACTAACCTATCTAATTTAGATAGCAGCATCATTTTATTTGAAAATGGTAGTTTACCTAATAATTTGGAATGTTTCAAACATTTTGTAGCCATACTGAATAAAATTAACCTTTGGCATTTTACATCATCTTTTCATTTTAAGGAGGTAAGTTCAATAATTCAGAAAGGTCCTTTGTATTTTTTAAATTCTTTTTATTTTTTCCTCATCTTAGATAAAGGATCAGAAATGGCCCGAAAGGAGACATTTTTTTCTAAAACTGTATTGCCAATTTCTGTTGATGATTTAGTATTGTATTCCTTTGAACATTAGTCTCCACCCAGATGTTGTATGTTCCCTAGTATTAAAAGGTCAGAAAACTCTCATGGTTGATATTGAATCCTAACTTCACTGAAGGATTTAGGATTAAAATTCGTAATTCTAAATTATAGATGGCTTGCATACAAGAACAAAAAGTTGAGTCTATTTACTGGTTTATTCATCTTTTTGAAAGATAATTTAGACTTCCAACTGTTTGAATTGAAATTCAGCCTTTTAATTACATTTGTTTATGTATAGTAGAAAATTTGAGGACATTATGGCGGCTTGTTCTCTTCTCTTGGTAGTGACTCAACTATTGCTTCAGCATCCTGAGCCAGCTCTTGGTAGCCAGCTTCACTTATTCCCCTGTGCTTTGTACTTCACTTTCCAAACTCTTTTTTTCTTTGTAAATGTAATGCAGTTTTTCAGTAACTAGTAGAAAAGAATTGTAATATTCTATATTATAGTACTTGCTCATTCATCTTTACACACATTTTTCATTAGCTGTCAGTGAAAGGAGAGATCAACAAATGAGCCCTTATTCATTTTCAAATCATAGTAAGAATTTTGCTTACCCAAATAAATGTGCATACAATAGCTTATGAGGTGTATGGGTGTGCCAGATGCCAGTAAAAACTTCAGTGCTTTCACCTGCTTGAGAAATATGGGTAAAACATCAGTTTTTGAAGTGTGGTGTTACTCTGCTTTTCTAAAACTGTTTTTCTTTTTGCATTGGAGACAAAAGATCACATTCATCTTGCCATGTGCAGATGGAAAAGGGTGCCTTTAGCTACAAGCACTACCTTGGCATCCTTGAGCAGTCCAAAATCTGACACCACCCTCAAGTTGCACACCTGTTTTACAAATGGAGATCACTCTATCTGTATGAGAGACACCAATACAAATTCCATCAACTCTTCTGGCAGTTTTCTCCAGCCCACAAACATTATCTCAGTTTTGCCTGCAACTAACTAGCTTTCATCCATGCCCCAAGTTCATCTGGGCATTGGGTAATTCATTCCATGGCTTTTTATAAATACTGGATGTGTATAAACTATGTATAATTTAACTAAACAATTTTATTTGCTGTTACCATATTATAATAGCAATACTTATAAGAAAAAAATGTCTCTTATATCTTTCTAGAATGCCAGCTAATGAAAACAGAGCGACCAAAGCCAAATACATTTATTATTAGATGTCTTCAGTGGACAACTGTCATAGAGAGGACATTTCATGTAGACACTCCAGAAGAACGGTGAGGAATGTTATGTCTTCCAAATTCTTGGGCAGAAGTTTCAGCACATCTACCAGTATGGCACAAGTCTTGATTTTGATTACTACATAATCTGATTATTTGTGTGCAACTATTTTAAGAATTTATATATTAGCCTGTGGAAAATGTTCCTAGTTCATATCAAATATAAGATAAGAACTTTATATAACTGAAGGGAAAGAATGTGTTCAGCTTATCCAAATTTGTGTCATGACATCTTTCTGAAGTGTTTCACCTTCAGCAACATAAACCAAATATGAAACTCGTTTTTTTTCTCTCAGTAGCTCTGAATTTCTTTTCATTCCAGTATATCTTTTGTTTTGTCAGAAAATGCAATATCCTATGACTACATCTTTAGTTATAATTACAATTCCTTGTTAGAGCGGATACTCTAGTATACACATTTAAGTATAAGAATAAGAATTAACTCTTCATTCGCAAGACAAGTGTGTAGGAGACATGAGATGAAGTGCCATGTAAGTATCATTACTTAGCTGTATTGTGATCCTTGTTATCTCTTAGTGCCCACTTCCAGTTGAGATTAATACCATGGTTTGGCATTATGTTAGAAATTGCATAGCTACTAGCTTTCCTTTCGGTGTTGTTAATATTATATTAGTATAGATATATACACACATTTAAATGTAGTTAGATTGTTCTAAAAGCACAGCATTGCCTTATACTGTGCAATTCTTGTTTCTTAATGATATTCCTTTAAAAAGCTCACCAAGAAACATAGACTGTATAGGGATTGCAGAATACTGTCTACACTAAACTCTGAGCTATACTTTGACTCATTAAGATATTTAACTTGCTATTAAAGTATTTACAGAATCAAACACATTTAATTATTGTGATATAATCTACCATGCACACACATCCTGTGCTGCTGGATCTAGAGCATATACCACTTGTCGGACTATGTAGTGTATGGGAGTAAACTGAAGCAAATTACTTCAGTAATTCCTTCATTATGTAACATAATAACTTTGCAGGTAAAATAGTACTACTGTGGGTGCATTCATTAGAAAACATTTGGTTGCAGAAGGGGTCAAGCCGTGTTAGTTTTTATTAATAGGAATTTTGGTTTATTCTTGATAGGGAAGAATGGACAGAAGCTATCCAAGCTGTAGCAGACAGGCTTCAGAGGCAAGAAGAGGAGAGAATGAACTGTAGTCCAACATCACAGATAGACAATATAGGAGAGGAGGAGATGGATGCTTCCACAACCCATCATAAAAGAAAGGTAACAGGATACAGAGATGACTGATAAGATTCCATGATATGTAAATAGCTTGTGTATAATTGTGCATTTGTATAGAAGTAATATGCAAAGACAATTATTTATAGAAAGTTTCAGTTGACCATAAAGCATGGAAGTATACATTTCTTTTATTTAAGCTGAACTCCTCTAATTTCGTTATTTTAATATAACTCACTTTTTGAGCCCACAGTTCACTCCTTCAGGCATCAAATCTTAACAGATATATACACTAATTACTTTTTCAGAGTCTGGTTTAACAAATTGTCAACTAATTCATTATACATTTTCACATTTTAGTTTTTTGACTCTTCTAGAAATTTGGAAACAGGAGTTGCCCTAAAGGAAAACTATTTGCCTTTCTCATACAAATAGTCCTATTTAAATATATTTATTATTTGCATGAGAAAAGTAAGCAGGATTTGGCTTTTAATGACTTTAGTCTTCCGCAGAAAGCAAAATATCTGTGCTCTAGTTTTTAATAAAGCAAAACCAGGTTCTGCTATGTGCAGCTGTAACAATCTCTTCATCATGCATCATCAGGAAGGTTTGAATCCTGAGCTTTTAGCATTGCAGCACAGACTTCTAGCAATTATGATCCAGGACAAACTATGGTACATCTGTTAACAGGAAGAGTCCTATGTGAACCAGCCACTAGAGGTGGAGATATAACACAATGAAAGAGTGGGTTACCTGTGCATGATTTAGCACTATTTTACAAACAGCATGCCCAAAGATATGGCAGGGCCTTTCTGGTAGGTAATGTGGCTAATTTGAAGGGATTTGGGTCTGCCTAGCTAGAGATCTGAGTACTATTCCCAATTTATGTAATTTATCAGTGAAGTATAAGACACTGCATATCAATAAGGGTTGTCAGCGGTACAGAATTATTAACACAACTTATAAGAAGTGCCTTTGGAACTCATGGTCTCCCTTTGTCACTGTTCAGTGTGTCTTTCCATAGGCCAAAAGGGGTGGGAGGGAGTAGGAGGAGAAAGATGAATTTTTTTTTCTGTGTCCTATCGAGGACTTGAGCTCTCTGTGAAATCTGAAGTGAGATGCCTGAAATGAGTGCATGTACAGTGCTACAGAATGTTGAGGGATTTTGGCAGCAAGTCTAAAGCAAGCTGTAAAAAGCTAACCTCAGATGGGAAATGGAGATTTTTGATACGTAATAACTCAGCTGTACTTGAATAGAGTTTTTTTGAGGCCAGTAAAGGGTACATCCGTGATGCTATGGCCATTTCCCTGCAAAAATTCAAAGAAGGTTTCAAGAATTGTTTTAAAATGGAAAATGTTAAGTAACCTTAATACAGGGTGTGTTGTCACTTTCCCTGTATGTCCACAGAGTCAGCAGCCAGCAGTCCTGAATACTATAATAATGTTAATCATTCAGAATATTTTTTCTTGCTTCTTTTATTAAAGTCTCTTTTCTGTAAGAGAAAAGATAATAATCGCTGGTTAGAAATCAGTCTAGACATATGATTTTGTGAAGCTCTTATAGTTGTTGGTATACTCAGAACCACAATTTATAACCATATAATCCATCTACCTTGTCATTTCTTTTCTATATGGATTTGTTTAACATCAGGGGTTTGTTGTACAATATGTCGTACACACAGTAGCTTTGTCACATGATTCTATATCTAAGCCCAATGAATTTTGCTTGTGCCTGCTCCATATGGTACACTTATGAGTAGAAGAACATAATCAGATTAAGAAACAAATACACAGAAATGGGACTACTCTGCTCTAGAAATGTAGTAAATTGAGTCTGTAAATAAAATGATCTTTAGAGTACATGATTTAATTTTGATAGACGAGGCTCCATCATCTTCAGTCTGGGTATTTCTGTAAATCAAAGGTGGTGCTTTTCATAAATAACTTTAAAAATCTTAATGGATATTGTAGCTATAAAATGCTAATGCCATCACTAGAATCCTGAAATACATTATGCCAGATTAGTATATGAAGATTGTTTTTATTCCTCTCTGCACTTGTTCCTTATGGGCAGGATCTTGCTCTCATTGAAATCAATGGCAAAACTCCTGTTGATTTAAATAGGAACGGAATCAGTCCCTTTATGCACAGAGTATGTTCTTATGAGTTTTTCACAACTTGTTGTAAAGCCTGTTCTCTTTCTCATCCTTCAAATAAAACACCAGTAGTGGAGTCAATCAGCTCTATACAAGCATTAACTATGTGAACTTTTCTTAGTTATTTTGGCTTCCAACAACAGAAGCATGGAACCTGCAACTCTGCTCTCTCCATCTTTCTCTTACCTCATAAATTTGTTCTTCAGGATTCAGAATGAGTAAGAAGTAAGAAAAAGAACAAACAGTACCAGAACACTGGAGAAATAGGAGGTGAGGGGGAGGGACAGAGAAGAGAACCTCATCTAATAGATGGAAGCCCCTCAAGAGTCTAATTCCCTATAACCCTCATGTGAATGGCTGTTTGCCCCTTTACCTCATCAAAGTTTTTAGTAGTCCCAGCTCTTTCATTCCTCTGGTTGAGTGGTGCTTCTTCAGTCTCCCAACATCCACCCATTGTATTCCTTGGCAGGCCTCACTGTGTTACTCTGCACTGTTTGCCATCTCTGAGCCCTTTGGTAAACACAGGAAGAGAACAGGAAGAGACTTTTGTCTTCACCACTAGGTCTATGACCATGGCCCGCTGTTAAGCCACTACTCAAAATCCTCCAAGGCTATTGCCTTCCTTTGTAATACCTGCTTTGATGTGGCATGTGTGAAAACTAGATCCATGATAGCACTGATTTTAGTTTCATTTGTGGAGATATTAGATTACAGATTCTTACAATAGGACTGGCTTTCTGCCCTTCCCTTAATATACCTATAAATGTGTTCATCTAGACCAAAGTATTCCCTTCTTCGTTGATGCTGTGCTAACTTTCTGAATTAACTTTGATAAGACTGTACTCACCCCAGTCTGCAGTGATTCTGAGGGAAGAGATGATCCGTTTTATGGAGGCCTTAGCTGGTCACACAGATTTCTGACTTTTAGAAGTGGTATGGCATGAAGTGCTTTCACTTTCCTTCTTCAGGCTCACAGAGTAGATGATCAACTGCCCTTTGGTAATCAAGCGGTTGTCCAATCCCCCAGGGGGAGAATGGCCAGTCTTACAGGTTAAGATACAAAGGATTCTGCCCAACCATGACCAAGCCGGTGTTCTGTTGAACAGGGATTTCTTGTGCTTTTCACTCTGCAAGAATCATATCTCCAGGCCATTCTCAGGCAGGCAGTTTTCACTACTTCAACACAGAGAAGAGCAAGAAAGTTGTTTGCTGCATGTTTGTTTACAAGACTGTTAAAATAGAGCAGATGACCTGGCTTCTTCTGTCAGAATTCTAATTGTGACTTGTGGGGAGATGAATAGATTCCAGGGTCCCAGAAGGGACCATTGTGATGATCTAGAATGACCTTCTGTATAACACATCCCATCTTGATTTAAAAATTGTCAGTGATGGCAAATGCACCATGACTCTAGTGATTAATTACCATCACTGTTAAAAATTGATGCCTTTAGAACACTGGAGCCCCATGAAATTCTTTTTATTTTTTATAGTTTTTTATATGGGGGGTGGGGGTGGGGGGATTTCATGTTCTGTTTTATCTGTGTGTATGGTGAGAAGCTCTGGGGGATGGTTTCGATCCTGCCCTTAGAAGGTGGGAGGCACTGGGAGTTGCAGATTGCAGAGGGAGCCAGCCCTGCACTCACCCTGCAGCAGAGGTTCCTGTCCTGCAAGGCTGGGCCTGCCAGGTTGCAACAACACTCACTCAAATTTGCACCCCTTCCACCTCATCATTCCTGGAGTGGGGAGCTGGGCCCAGGAGCTGTGGCTACAGAGTGAGTTTTTCATTTTATTTAGTTTAGACATTTTTTGTTCAGTTTTGTGTTATTTCGTATTTGTAAAAAACACAGGGCTCTAGAGAAGACTAGTCTTTAGCTGAAGATACGTGATTAACATCTTCCATGTGGTCACCACACACTTGTGGTCACACATTACATGGTGGACCTGTTTGCAAAGCACAGTTGTAATTTAGAAGTGCTCTTCAAGCATCTGCTTAAAAGTTCCATGTGTCAACCATAATGTAATTATGCTTTATTATATGCAGGTTGGAACATAGAACAGAGAAAATTAACTACAGTAAAAGCTGTGTTATCCAGCACTTTACCAACCAGAAAGACCTAGAAACTGGCATTTCTGATAGGGTTGCCAGCAGTGTTCCCTCTCATTTTTCCCACCTATGTGCGGAATGAATTTTGTTATGCGTACCAATATGGAGGTGATGCGTGACAGGTGTCGGATCTGGGGCCAAGGGCTTCGGAGTGTGGGAGGGGACTCAGGGCTGAGGCAGAGGGTTGGGATGCAGGGGTATGAGGGGTCCGGCTGGGGGTGCGGTCTCTGGGGTGGGGCAGCAGATGAGCGTTTTGGGGTGCAGGAGGGTGCTCCAGAGCTACGGCGGAGTGAGCAGACTCCCCACAGCTCTCTCTCCCCGCAGCAGCACCTGGGCTGGGAGAGAGTTGCCTCTCCCCGCCGCATCAGCTGCAGAGCTGGGACCACAGGATAGGTGCCCCTCCCCTGGCAGGTCTGGGCTGGGTCAGGGCCAGGGTAAGGGCCCTAGCCACGGCAGAGTTGGGGCCAGGGGAGGTTGGGACCGGGGTAAGGACGCCCCTCCTCTGGTTGTGGCAGGCCCCTGAATGGGTTCTGCTAAGAAGGCTGCTGTGTGGCTGCGCAGCTTACAGAGAATTTAAGTTGCCAGGTGTCTGGATCTGGGTGGTGCTAACCTCGGGCGGCTCCCAGCAAGCAGTGACATGTCCTTGCTGCTGCTGCTAGGTAGAGGCGTGGCCAGACAGCTCTGCGTGCTGCCCCTTCCCTGAGCGCTGGCTCCGTAGTTCCCATTGGCTGGGAACCGCGGCCAATGGGAGCTGTGGGGGCGCCACCTGGATCCAGAACCCTGAAACCACTCCTGCACTCCAGCCTCTTGCCCTGAGCCCGCTCCCACACCAAAACTTACTCCCTCCATTGGTAAGTATAACTTTTAGTTAACCGGAATTTTTGACTAGCTGGCACGTCCCATTCACGCAACATACCAGATAACAAAGCTTTTACTGTACTTGATTTTCTTTTTGTCATAATCTTCTCCTCCTTCCTCATTCTGTCCCCTTCCTTTCCTCATTGCTCTTGCTTAGACATCTATATTGGTTTGGAGGTATCTGGACTGATAAATGTGGATAGAAATTATATAATCTAGATCAATATCTGTTTAGTGAAAAGAAGAGATCGGGACTGAAAGTCCAAGGATCTAATTCCTAATTTACGTATTTTGTTAGTTTTATTTAATTTTGGTCGTGCTTCCTTGGAACATTTTTTTGAGGTCGCTGAGACATTCATTGTTGAGACAAATATTGTTTAGTATTGTTTAACTGATGGTGTGCTCTGTGCTGTGAAAATGAAAGACAGTCTTTCCCTTGAAGAGGTTGTAGCTTAATTTCTGTTGGACCTCAAACCCTTTCCTGTCCAGGCACTTTGTGCAGATTCTTAATATCTTCTGCTCATTTCTAGAACTTTCAGTACTCTGTTTATTGCAAGAACAATTTTCTCCCAATCTATGAAAGAAGCTACTGCTATTCAGCAACAGAGTAATTATCACCACTAACTAGTAGCTGTATCATGTACTACCTACATGTTGATAAGATTTATAGATTGATGGTAGAAGGCTCTTTAATTTAGAAGACAAAAGCATTCTGTGAGTTCTCTGCTCGTCCTCAGGGGTTTAGATATATTATGATAGCTGTGCAATAACTGAGAAAGGGTCCATGTAATTATTTGAACAGCTATCTCTCATTTTTAGAACCTAGAGAAGTATATTTATGATCAGGATCGAACATTAGAGTTTGATGATAGCTGGTCACTGTATAATTAAAACATTTTGTTAATATACAGCCTGTTTCTGATTTATGAACTTTCACAGGTGCCTATTCACATGGAAAATATATATAAAATAATGTTGATTATCCTTTTGAAAGTCTTTATGGAGTTTTAACAATTATTACAGATTATATTTTCTATAAATAAGGATAAAAATGAAAAAGTAAAGCACAACTGTTTTTAAGTCTGAGTTAATAGAAAAACTAATGGAGAGGGAGAAAAGAAAAATCCATGAATTGATGGGTCAAAGATCAACATTAGTATATCAACATGTTGAAATAGTACCAATAAATCCATACAGGTGTAATGTACAGTTACATTCATAATTGGAGGAAAAAAACTTGTAAAATATTTTTAGGAAAGGAATCATGCTAAGCCAGGGGTTCTCAAACTTCATTGCATCGTGACCCCCTTCTGACAAGAAAAATTACTACATGACCCCAGGAGCCATGACAGAAGCCTGAGCCTGCCCACGCCCCACTGCCCTATATGGGGGGGGCCAAAGCCCGAGCCCCACTGCCCAGAGCAGAGGGGCCAAAGCAGAAGCCCAAGAGCTTAAGCCCCTGGTGAGGGGCCTGTAACCTGAGCCTCAGCACCTGGGGCTCGGGCTTGGGCTTCGGGCCCAGGCCTCAGCAAGTCTAATGCCAGCCCTGGCAATCCCATTATAATGGGGTCACAACTCACTTTGGGGTCCCGACCCACAGTTTGAGAACGACTGTGCTAAGCCTTCACTAAAAATTAACTGGTTAAAGATTTTAATAATAAAATCATCATATAAATTTAAAACCGAGTAAAAGAAGCATTCTTGATTAGGTCCTTTTTGAGATGATCTCTACCTGTTAATCCTCTTCCTTCTCTTTTGTTCTAAAAACTTCTTTGCATGATCAAATTGTTTAAACGTCTGGAGTTCACCATTATCAATTATCTTTGCTTTAGGTGGAAAGACCTTCACAGCTCTTTGTGCCCCAGTCACTTGCAATTTTTGACTTCTCTTTTTTTATGCCTCAGAGTTTCCTGTGCTAAATCAGCAAACATATTTACTCACTTGCCTATAGGTCTCAGGTTTTGTGCAGTTCCAGGTGTGGAATTTTTACAAATTATTTAATGATCAAATTTTCAAACAGATTACCTAAAATCATAAACTTCATCTTTAAACACAGTTGTGTAGATTTATGGCAGGTAAAAGGCATAGACAGTCATGGAAAGTGAAACCCTCTATTTATCTACCAGCAGGTTTTTCAACAATAAAGGTGATAGAATTGATGTAATATACTTAGACTTCTTGAAGGCATTTGACTTAGTACTGCATGACATTTTGATTAAAAATCTATGATGATTCAAAATTAACATCTCACGTAAATGAATTAAAAACGGTCTAACTGAAAGGTCTCAAAACATAATTATAAATGGGGGAATCTTTGAGTGTGTGTGTTTCTATGGTGTTCCACAGGGATTGGGTCTTGGCCCTATGCTGTTTAACATTCAGTGACCCAGAAGAAAACTTTAAATCATCACTGATAGTTTGCAGCTGACACAAATTTGGGGAGTGCTAAAATAATGAAGGGGACAAGTCATTGATAGAGAACCTTCTGGATTGCTTGGGAGGCAGGGCACAAACACACAAGTGTTTTAATATTGCCAAATGTAAATATATACATCTAGGAACAAAGAATGTAGTCCAAGAAGGTTGTTGATAAAGAGGAGAGGTTTCAGATAAGAGCCATGAGAATGAATAAAGAATTAGAAAAAATTAGAATCTATAGTGATAGATTCAAGGAGCTCAATCTGTTTAGTTTAACAAAAAGAGGGGTAAGAGGTGACTTGATCACAGTCTGTAAGTACCTTCATGGGGAACAGGAATTTGATTATGGACTCTTTAGTCATCAGACAAAGCTACAACATGATCCAGTGGGTGGAAGTTGAAGCTAGACAAATTCAGACTAGAATTAATGGACACGTTTTTAACAGTGAAGATAATTGACCACTGGAACAATTTACCAAGGGTCATGGTGGATTCTCAATCACTGGAAAACTTTAAATCAAGACTGGACATTTTTCTAAAAATATGCTCTAGTTCAAACAGGAATTAATTCAGGTAAGTACTGTGGCTTGTGGTATACAGGAGGTCAGACTAGATGATCACAGTGGTCTGTTTTGGCCTTGATAAATAAGTTCTGTCTAAGGATTACAGGGATATTTTGTTCTCCATGGTCTACACAGTTCTGAGCATCTCTGCTGAATATACCAAGTAGTGCAAAGCACGATAGGATGTTTGCCAAGCAGGAAATGTGATTCACTAAAATATTCTTATATAGTAGTCACAAAACATACATTAGATGGGAACAAAATTTAAGTACCACTGAGTTGGACTGGATTCAGAGTGGAGACCTACAGCAAGAGGTCATGAGGTATTTAGTCATCCTGTATGTGCTCATTTAAGTGGTGGTCCTGTATCTTTTTATATTTTAGCTTTAAAAATTCTACATTGAGCATTAAAGTTGCAAAGCCAAGTACTAGGAAATGCCAGAATTAATTTTGTTGGTGCAACTTTAGTTATGCCCCTGGTGCATATGCATTTATAAACAGACTTTAATTACATAATCACTCACCGTCTTTTCCCCCATGGATTGTCAGCAGGATTTCAACCTAGGAGCTTCAGAGCCACAACACAGATCTCTGCCACTTGAATGAAAGGAGTGAATGATACAGAAGTAGGCTTTTATTTTGTATGTGTATCAGCCCTAGAGAGGGAAATAACACATGCTTGGCCAGTGGATTACACAAGTGTAGGTGAGACAGCAGTGGGATGTTGGATATTGGGATTCCTGGGTTCTGGTTCTGGTTCTGGCAGCAGAGTGTGATCTAGTGGTTAGAGTCATCAGAGTCAAGCATGCAGGTTTTGCACACTCATTCTAAAGGCATCATGGCTAAGTGGATGAGTTTTGCATTGCTTTTGTCTTGGAGACCTGGGTTCTTTTTCTACATCTGCCTGAAGTGGCCATGTGCAACATCTCAATTACCTTATTTGTAATCTGGGGGGAATGATAGTTTCCTGTCCCTAGGGTAGGGATATGAGACCTTGGTCAGTAGAGAAGACAGTGCATAGAAATATTAACATCAATCTGTAGAAGAGGTGAGACCAGAACCCATAGTATTCTGGCTCCCAGCTGAGTACACATTATCTGGGACCAAAGGTTATTTTATGGGAGAGTCTCTTCCCTCGCTTCTCTCCCCTCCCCCCAATGTATGACACTTAGGGCTTGTCTACACTGGCGATTTACAGTGCTGCAACTTTCTCGTTCAGGGGTGTGAAAAAACACACCTCTGAGCACAACAAGTTTCAGCGCTGTAAAGCGCCAGTGTAGAGAGTGCACCAGCGCTGGGAGCTGTGCCTCTTGTGGAGGTGTGTGTGTGTTTTTTTTTTTTTTTAAGAGCGCTGGGAGAGCTCTCCCAGAGCTGCGCCACAACCACATAAGCCACATTGAAGTGCTGCCAGTGTAGACAAGCCCTTAGCAAGGCATGTATGTGGAAAAGCAGCCTAGTGCATCATTGTCATTTGAGATGTGTGACAGATGAGAGGCCTAGTTGTCTATACAAGCAATCTTCTTTTTTCCTTCATAAGAGAGGGGGTGTGTGTGTGTGTGTGTACATGCACGTGCACACACGGTCTTTATTAGGTATGAACAAAAATACCTAGGCATGGAAATGGGTTGAGAGTAGCCAAGTTGTGGGAGAATTATCATTAAATACCATTTCTCCCAAAGCAAGACCAGGAATGAGGAGCACCCTTTCACTGACAAGATCAGATTTAGTGGATTAGGTTGTTACTTGCAGCTCCTAAATGCCTTTCTCTGGCTTGGCCCCTTCTAAACACTCCTGGATTTCTAACAGTTGGTGATTTCTGGGTTCCTTATTTTCCAGATTTTTAATTTTTTTTAGAGACTTTCTTAAACTAGAGTATTTTATATAGTTTTTAAATTTGCAATTTCTGTTTTCATGTTTTCAGTCTGTATTCAGTGTTCACAGTATCTTGACACCCTTTATTAGTGCCTTCTGTAACGTCAAAACTGTTTTTAAAGAGTTATCAAGAGGCTTCAGGATGGTTTCCTCAGGATAACTAACCCCATCATGTAAAGACGGAGTGAGCGATGGTAGACTCAACAGATTCATCAGCCTCTTTACCGCCTGCTTATATCGATAGATATGAAGGTTTCCAGATCTGTTTGCTGCTAATATTTTGATTTCTTGGAATCCATTTTGTAGAAGTTTAGTTAAGTGAAAGAAAATAAAAATGCAAACATAAACACCAGGCTGGTTCTGAAAACAATCACGCAGTAAATTCTATACCCAAAGACTTAAATCAGCCAACAGCTGGTGCTAAGCTGCAAGGTCTGTTACTGGCATTGTATTGCAGTTAGTGGATCATGTATGGCTTTTTTTTTTTTTTTAAAAAAAACAACCCCATAGTCCAGAGCCAGCAGCAGCCTGGTGTTAAAGGAAGCTTGTGAGTGGCCATATTTCTTCACTCCCTTCTGCTAGAGTTGATAATCTTTCTTAAACTGGCAGAATCCATGAATTTCAGAGGTAAGACTAATTTGTTCTGTATGTGCTGTTGCTAAGAATGATTACATATGATATATTTTTGGAGGTTTTTTTTAGGGAATATAAACTGCAATAATTATATTAATGAATGCATTAAGAATGTAGTTGAAGCCTTAAACTAAAATGTTCTTCACTATTCTGAATTTGATTGTGGAAATTCACTATTTGTATAACTTGGTCTTAACTTCCTATCAATGGTACTGTTTGGTAGTGGCAGTGCACCGAATGTGCATATCTATACATACATACATACAGAGAGAGAGAGAGAGAGAGAATCAGAATCTGCATAGTACAAATCCTATTCTTGATTTTTGCTCCATCCAGACAATGAATGATTTTGACTATTTAAAACTGCTGGGGAAAGGCACTTTTGGCAAAGTTATTTTGGTCCGAGAGAAAGCAAGTGGAAAATATTATGCGATGAAGATTTTGAAAAAAGAAGTTATTATTGCAAAGGTAAGCTTATATTTTAATAATTTTTCTGCTCAAGTATTCCTTTGGGTGGGAAATTCCATATATAAGAGGCAAAACACCTGTGGTTTCTGATGGTAACTATAAGTTTGTAAAGGGATCTAAGTTCTCTTAACATTTGTACTTCATGTGACTTTTTCCATTGCCTTACCAATCTAATGAGCAGAAAGCACTTGGATGCATCCTTGCTGTGGTCGTCTGGATCTATGTTTAGGAAAGCATCAGACAGATTGTGCAAGTCAGGTTTAACTAAGAAGAAAATGTACTGTGAGAAGTACTGTAGGCTTACAGGAAAAGATTATTTAAAAGTAAACTGGGATCATTCTCAGAGTAATTTGCGTGAAGTGGAGAAATTAAATCTAGCTTATATTTTATTCCCTACCTTGCTAGGTAAGGCAGCTGTTCATGGGATAAAGAATTAAAACTTTCCATTCCTGTGGGACAGGAAAAATCTGAAGTTTATGCATGCAGGGCTGATGTTAAAGGGGCAGGATCAAATAGTTTAAACTTACTGTTTGATTAGCCTGGTATTGCCAACTGTTGTGATTTGATTCTTAGGCTGTCGCTGTAAACTCTCCATGTAGCCGCTCTAATCTGATGGGAGAGAGCTCTCCCATTGGCTAAATTACTCCAGCCCCTGCAAGTGGCGGTGGCTATGTCGGCTGGAGAAGCTGTAGTGTAGCTATAGAGTGGAGATGGGCAAATTACGGCCCATGGGCCACATCTGGCCCATGGGACCATCCTGCCCGGCCCTTGAGCTCCTGGCCGGGGAGGCTAGCCCCGGCCCCTCCCAGCTGTCCCCCCTCCCCCACAGCCTCAGCTCGCCGTGCCGCCAGTGCTCTGGGTGGAGGGACTGCGAGCTCCTGCCGGGCAGTGTGGCGGCGGGGCTGGCTCCGGCCAGGCAGCGTGGCTGTCAGTCCCGGTGCTCTGAGTGACATGGTAAAGGGGCAGGGTGCGAGGGGGTTGGATAAGGGGCAGGAGGTCCCAGGGGTAAGTCAGGGGACAGGGAGCAGGGGGCGGTTGGATGGGGTGGAAGTTGGTGGGGGGGTGATCAGGGGATGGGGAACAGGGGGTGTTGGATAGGTGTGAGAGTCCTGGGGGGGCTCTCAGGGGGCGGGGGTGTGGATAGGGGTCGGGGCAGTCAGGGGACAGGGAGCTGGGGGGGAAATCCTGGGGGGGGGGCGGTTAGGGGTGGGGGGTCCTGGGAGGGGGTGGTCAGAGGACAAGATGCAGGGGGGTTGGATGGGTCGGAGGTTCTGAGCAAGGCAGTCAGGGGGAGGAAGCGGCAGGGGGTGGATAGGGGGCAGGGACCAGGCTGTTTGGGGAGGCACAGCCTTCCCTGCCTGGCCCTCCATACAGTTTCGGAACCCCGATGTGGCCCTCAGGCCAAAAAGTTTGCCCACCCCGCTGTAGAGTGTAGCTCAAAGAGTTCAAGGCCAGCGGCACCGTCAAATCATTTAGCGTGACCTCCTGTGTAACACAGGCCCTTAAATTTCACCTAGTTACCCCTGTATTGTGCCCAGTAACTTATTGTGACCTTTGCAATATTTGGTGGTTTATGAAAACCCCAGCTGCTGGTATCAGATTATTATGTGAGAATTTTATCTTTCATCTTAGAGAGTAAATTTCTTGTCACGTGGAAAAGTTTAAAAATTTGAACTCTAGATGCTGCAATGTCAGAAGGCAAATCCAAAGAACCCCAATCTGATGATTTTTGTTGGCCTGACTCACGATATTTGAGTGCCTGGGGTTGGCAAAACTGATAACGATAAAATTCTAATCGGATTTTTCTCATGCATTTTATATATTTCACTTTTAAAATATCACTCTATACATTTTTGCTTTTAAATATAACTGTGGGATGAACTGTGATATGCCAGAACTTGCAGCCAAGGAGGATGGGGGCTATGGTGGCTTTGTGTCTTCCTGATTCTGGACAGCTCCAAGGGCTAGAGCAGTTCTCAATGCAGTTTAGACAATCCTGTGGGTGTACAGCGGCTGCTTCTGTTTGTTCTATGGGTGTAAGTGCTCTTCAGAGCAGCCCTACCCCCAGCACCTTTGTCCTCAGCATGGCCCTTATGTTAGTGCTTGTGTAGGGGTCCCCAGGAGGCAGTCTGATGGCTATTTTTCTTAGTTCCTGTGCTGAGAGAATCCTTACCTGGCTGCATGCAGGGCCTTTAGAGTCCCTTTAAGCCATTTTCTTGCCCTTTTGCCCAGTGTAAAAGTGCCATAGTTGGGGTGGCTTTTATATCAGTTAGACAAAACCAATATTTTGGCTTCCCTTTTTTATGCTGATGGCTGCTGCAGTAACACTGAACTTAAAATAAAGTTAAAATAATATACTTATTTTTCTATCTCTGTGTAGCAGGTTCTGCTCTCCATTAAACTAGTGAAAATCTAAAGTAATTCTGTTGAGATCAATGAAGTTACTCAGTTTACTTCAGAGAGCAGAAGCTTGCCCATTAGGATAGTGCCGGAGACCCAGATTTTTTGTTTAGTTTGATCTCACCCATGTTAACCGAGTAGCTTTAATGTCTGAGGAAGCAACACGTTCCTTAATCTCTCAACTTTGACCTCTCTAGATTACTTTTAATAACTTTGGAGGCAGTGGTGTTCAGTTTTCCATGGCTGATAGGGTGGTAGTGATGATGTGAGGTCCTGGTGAAGTTTAGAATGGGGGATATATTTGGGTCTTCAGAAAAGTTGGTAGATTCTCTTTCCCTTCCCACCACATGCAAAAATATGACAGGCTGGTAGGCACAATTGATTGGCACACTAACATCAAATAGATCCACAGAGATTTATAAATAATGATAGCATTTAACCTCTGGAGCGGAGTGCTTAAATTGACACTTAAGAGCACAAGTTAAAATAAGTTCTTCAGTGTCAACCTAGTCTTCATTTAAGTACATCACATAGTTGACTAACAGCTTGGTGTAATATGCACTAGTGAAAACTATGATTGTAATAGTAGGTGTGTTATGGGTCAGGTTTGAGATGTAATGGCACAGCTGTTTATGGAAAGGTTGTATGGTATCTGCCCAGTTCAATTTTTGTGACAGATCAAACATGGCATTTGTCTGGAACTTGCTACCAGTATTATTAAATCCTGGGCCAATGAGATCATTGACAGCTTTTAATACCCTATACTTCATGAACCATTGAGGTTATAAACAAAATTTAGAAATCTTTGATAATTCCCAGCCTTTCATTTGTACACATTTGTTTGCACCTCAAGCACAGTGAGATATATTGGACCTAAACTTTGCATTTAATTTAATTTGTTTCTTTTCCCACCACTTAAATTCTGGCATGATTTTTGAGAATCGCTAAAACTATAAACGAAGAGGCACATCCTCAACTGGTGCTCCAGTGTCAATTTATACCATCTAAGGATCTGCCTCTTAGTTTCTTATCCGCTCAAGAATGGGGTTTTCAGCAGTATTCCATGTTGGCCAAACTCAGGTTTAATTGAAATCAATGGGAGCAGAATTAGGCCAATGCTTAGTGCTTTTGAAAATTCCATTCTAATGCTCTGTGCTACCTAAAGCAGCTGGGAATCCTAGCTTTCAAATGAAATAAAGTATTAATCTCTAAGTCTAAAGCTTGTGATGTAACAACTATGAAAATCGTGCCAGAATTGAACACCAGGAGTGAGGAAGCAAGATAAGAATTAGAATAACTTGATTTTTATAGTATTGTTACCAAATGTGTCTCAAATGGCATTGTGGGATTCCATGTTTGCTTACGTGTCAGAGATTCCTTATATTATGTTCCCATCTCCATATATAGAATACTGATCATTGATATCCAGTTGGGGCTGGTTGGTGCTCATCACTTCTGAAACTCAGGCAGATATCTAAATGACTTAACACTCCTATTTTTGAAAATCTTCGCTGTTTTGAAATGTGCTCAGTTTACAAGTAATACAGTTTTTTTCCTAACTTTTAGTCCTGTGAATTCAACCTGAGAAATCAAGCCTCAGTCCTTTTTCCCACATCACCACTAATAAAGGTTCTGCAGGCCAAAGTAGGCCCTTGAATAAACCTGCACAGTCCTCCTACCTATAATGGGTTTGCATAGGTATCACTGATTGGAACTTAACAATTCTGTCAGTGTGTTTTGTGCAAGCGGGAATAGAGCCCTCCTTGCATACTCATAGCTGTGTGATCTTTGCAGAGGTACCAAGCGTAAGTGCACTAAAATCTTACGCCCTGATCCTACAAACACTTAAATATATGTTTAATTTTGCTTTTGTGTGTGGTTCCATTTACATAATACGAGTAATGTTATGCACGTTTTAACTATTTGCAGGGTGAGGGCCTTATTCAGTAACTAAAAATAAACAAGTATGATGTAGTAAAAACAGAAAGCAGATCTGTTGAATCCGAGGGTTCCATTTTTACATAGTCACTGTTCAGAGCAGAATTGTAATGTCATTTTATTTACTTTTGTTATTTGAATGTTAAGTTCTCTACAATGTTTCAGCAGCTCCATAAATCTTAAATAATAGGTAAATTTTGTACTTCACTGTAGTTGTTTTTCCCCATGAAATCAAGGGGCATTTGAGAGTCATCCTATTGGTGATTAACGTAAGTAGTTTGTTTCCACACTGAAAAGGAAGACCTTTTCTCCCCCATCCCTAATCATAGTAGTATTTGTGCTTCGCTTCGTCTTCTCTTGAGAGTGGATATGGAAACTGCTTGTCACTTCAAATTGTATTTTAGACTTCTTGGGAAAGGAGACAAAGCAGATGTAAACTTTTATTTAAGATATGAAATTGATATTATGATTATTGATATTATTTAAGGTTTAGGGAAGTATTGAGATGTTTTATTAAATTAACTGAACAGGAAAAATATGAAAAAGATTTGTAACAAGTTAGGGCCAATCCATGTGCTTAAGATTCAAGTGTGAATTGCTGGAGCCAGAAATATATTCTGATATATCATTACATGCTTTCCGGCAAAATAACGATGAAGTGAAGAGAGAGGAATTCTTGTTGTTTTTCATGGATACTAAATCTACTCTGACTTTCAGACAATAAAAAAGGGGGAGGGGAATATTTACAAAGCATATGAAGTAGAGTTCTAAAAAGTAACGTGACATTGCCCTTTCTAGTTCTTTATGGAAATTTTTTTTATAAACTTCTAAAAATGTGTTAGAAAATCCTCATAGTTCCTCCACTAAACTGTTTTAATGCCTTCCTGTTGTATGTGGTAGTATTACATTCACGCAACATTTCAGTGCTATTCATTTTCATACACTAAATGACACCATAAAGTTTTAACCACTAACTTTCTGTTGCTGTTATTTTTAACTTCTTATTTTGACAGTCTTCTTTTCAGTATAATTTATAACTCCTGCCATCTTTGGTTAATTTGTAGCTTAAGGGTATCTTTTCTTCATAGTTTAGACTAATTAATATGTACAGTGCAATAGCGTTACATTTTCATTACTTATATCGCTATTTAAAAAGTATACTTTGAACAAATGCATTTGCTTGTTATTTCTGATATTTCTGATTCGCACCAAACTAATCTTCCATTCACTATGATATTCAGCAGTTGCTAGGCAACCCACACAGTAAGTTGCTGACCCTCCTACCCTTTTTAAGATAATGCATCTAGCAGAGGGGTTATTTTAAGGAATTTTCTTTGTGAACCACAAATCAGACTTATGTTTTTGATGTTATTGAGTTAAATTATTTTAAAACTCTAATTTATCATTTAGAGATTTATTGCTACTCTAATTTTGAGTTAGTTGTAAAAATTTAGAGAGCCTCTGAAAATGTTAGTTTCTTTCATATTAAGATTAATTTGGGTGTGATACATGCAATTGCCTCCCAAATTTTATCCATTTGCATTTGATACAAAAATAAATCATTAATGATTAATAAAAACTTGTAGACTGTTACATGTGTAATACTAGATGCTTCACAGCAGAACGACTATGTAGGACCATAAGTTGTCTGTATTTTTAAACCATCAATTCCTTAATAATTTCCTCATATACAGAAAGTAGTATAATAATTCATCCATAGCACTAGAAAAAATAGGGACTCAAATACAGGGTGTGTTAATTCATCTTTTTCCACATTAAGAGCTACGTTTAATTTTCTACCTGTGTTTTTAGAATATATTTGAATGATAGAATTCTTTGAAAAGGAATAGTACATTCAGTTTTGACAATTGTTATCTCATTTTAAGATTTTGTATCTTTGTCTTTCCTGAAGTAGTGAAATTAGACTTATAAATTATATTTAATTTTCATCTCTCAATTCATGTTGAACCCTTTGTTATTCAGGATGAAGTGGCTCACACTCTTACAGAAAGCAGAGTATTAAAAAACACTAGACACCCTTTTTTAACGGTAAGTATTGGGAATACAGAATAATTTTTTTAAATGGGTAATTTTTAACCTGAGAGATATACAGTTATTAGAAAGAAGTTGTAAATAAATGCATTTTAAAACTTTGTATAACTCATGTGACTTAGGGTGGCAAATATCTTGAGTTTATGGTAAACAATATTAGAGTTTGGAAAATGCATTTAAGGTTTGTGGTTTAGAAATACTAATGGATCTAATAGTTTGATAGAGCTTAAATTATATGAAAGCAAAAAAGTTAGTTGTAAACTTAATGTTGCATTTTTTGTGTGGATTTGTTTATCCACTAAAATAAAAATTAAGTTGTAGAATTTTTTACACATTGTCAAGAGACTAATTAGAAGAAAGTGGATTTTAAACGGTTAGAAATTGAAGGCATGATATTGAAACACAGTTTGTGCCTGGCAAACATAAGGTAGAATAACAATAGTTCAGTATCTTTGTGTACTGTGTGCTGATTAAATGTTTTAGAATACGTAATATGGACAATAAAATGTATTCACCATTTTTATTATGTATTAACAAAATAAAGGAAATAGAATCACAAATTAAATCCATTTGAGGTTCACTGCAAATTAAGGTTAGTCTACAGTTAAGGAAACCAGCTTCCCAATATAAAACTAAGTTAAATCCCTCCTCACTCTCAATTTACCCAAAAATATATTGATGTCAAATTTTCAGAAAATTAAGAAAAACAAATAGTTTTATTCTGGTCTTCTACTGTGTTCAAAAAACAATGCTTAGTGGGTTGTAACGTTAATCTAGGAGACTATTATAGATTTTTCTTTCTTATTTTTGAAAATAAGGCTAATTATAATATGAACATGATGAACTATATATAAACTGATTTATAAACAAACCATTTAGAAAGCAATGGATATATGGATGATAAAGGTTTTTTGGATATATATTAAACTAGATATATTAAAACATTATTATAAAAGTATATTGGGAGAAATGAGAACTTCAGAAGTTTCTTAAATTTCAGAGTATAAAGAGAGGCAAGAATATGTCTGGCATAGCCCATTTCAGAATCTAGAACATGTGACGGTAGATTCATCATCTCTTAAAGTGCCTTCCATGCTTATGATGCTGAACAAATAGTAGTGATATGATCATTTACCAGTTGTAGATTTGTTTGTTCACTCAAGATGAAAGAAACCCACACTCAATGTCTGGAAGGTCATTTCCTAAAATGTTAGTGTTTGTAACAAGAAAGATTAAATAAATTAACAAAATTATTATTTAGCATTAAGCAGAAAGTAAATAGAAAACTCATCTTCGGCTTCAAGTCAATCCTGTAACTCTGGTTCTTGAACTCTGCCTTCTTATATATGAGGTCTTCCCAGAGTTTCCCAAGCCAGCCCCTCTTGTAGTCCTTCTCAAGCTGGTCAGGAAGTGGTTTTCCCCTTCTGCAGGAATTTGAGATTTCAAAAAGCTTTCCTAGTCCCAACTGGGATGACTGGTCAATTCTGAAAATTTTTATGAACCAAATATCTGAAAGAAATATTACATTGGTTCAGTGAAAACATTTTGTTTAATTAATTTCAAAATGTTTCATTTTGATTGTGAACTTTTAAATTTTTGAACTGTTTTTACTAAACATTAAATTTTGAAATGAAGTGATTTCACACTGAAAAATTGAACTTCTGTTTTGAAAATGCTGAGAATGGGGCACTAATAATTTCAGTTTTCTTGTTTTGTTTTTTTTTAATTCAAACAAGAAATTTGTCAAAACAAAAAAGCTTGGTTTTGATGAAACGGCAGTTTCCAACAAAAAAAATTTAGTCAAATTTGTGACCAGCTTCTTTTAAGTAAAGATAAATAGGGGGGAAGATAAGCTGAAATTAACTTTGTTCTTCAGGGAATAGTGTCTCTACTGCATACATTGATATAATTTCTTAGTTTCTCCCTTTAAAAAGTACTAATTTTTTCCTTCAAAGTCATATATGTAATTCAGATATTCAATTTCATCATAAACTCTCTGTATAGCATAATGTCCTGTTGTGATAACTTGTTCATTTTGCTGTTTTAAAAGCTATTTTATGGAGGCTGAGGCTGACATTATAGCTATACTTGGCAGACCAAGTAGACATTTTGGGCCAAATTGTGCTAAGCTTGTCCAGTAGCACAAAGGAGAATATGACGCATATGGGTACAAGGGGTGGGGAGTGGGCAAAGCCTTGGCCTTGCTCCTCAAACCACTGGTCACATAGCTGGTATGTCTGGGAGCTATATGCTGTACCAGGTGTAGATCCAGCACAGTTTTCTCCCTTCCCAGAGCAGCCGGGAGAACAGCAGGGCAGTTGACTCCCTTAGCCACAGTCTCCCTCCTGGGCTACTCTAGGGACAGCACAACAACGTGCAGCTCTACTTACTCTAGGTACGTTGTTAAGTCATGATCTATCCTTTCATAATTACATTGAATCTTGCTACACTGCATTTCAAATAATTGGGCCAAATGCATATCTGTAATGGATTTATAGTCAGTAGATTTACACCAGGAATGACTTTGGCCCATCATGAGCCATTCAAACCTTGGGAAGTCAAAATTTTAAATTATATGAATAATAAATGTTAATACTTTTTAAAAGTTATATATAATTCTATATATTATTCATGTGGCACTGAAAAAATCTTCAGCATTGTACAGTACATTAAAATAAAGGCAGTACTGCTCTGAAGATAAGACAGACAGACATAGGGATCACATTGAAGGTTCCTCCTTGCTCCCCTTCTCCCACAATATTATAATATTTCTTCTTATGGGTACCATGGAAAAAGTTGACTTGAGTGGTATTAGAATGAGGAGAGGACTATGGTGGAAGATGTGTGGCTAATACTACACATTTGGAAGTGAGGAAGACATTTCATTTCATAGTAGGATTAGAAATGCCAGTAGAAAACTCTGCTTATTTTTAATGGCAACATAGTAAAAAATAATTATCTTATTAATGTACGCTCTGCTGAGTGAGCAAAACGTGTAGACTTTTCTTGTCAATGGCTTTCATAGTAGAGTGCTTCAGATAGAGAAGTAGGAAACAGTGATGATACATTCCAGCAATCAGATTTGTCTGTTTAACAAGATACCACTACATTTTTGCTACCATTCTAATTACTAGAAATCAGGTTAATATGTGAAGATAATTTTTTTTTGTTTTTTCTTCTCTTTAAGTCTTTGAAATATTCCTTCCAGACAAAGGATCGTTTGTGTTTTGTGATGGAGTATGTTAATGGGGGAGAGGTGAGTCAAAGAAAAAAAATTGCATTTACACTGGTATTGTTGCCATTAGGTAGTATTTTTAAAGATGTACTTTGTCCTGAAATTTTCAACTTCCTCAAAGTTCACTGGATTTTTTAAAAATTATTTGTGTTTGATTTAATTTTTTTAAAATAGGAAACTACCTATAAAAAGTTTAGGGCCAGATTTTCAGAAGCATGCTTTGATTTTTGAAAATCTTGTTTGTTTTATTTTAAAGTTTCAGTGCATGTCAAAGAAATAAGTTTAGCGTTATAGCTAGCAGTCTAGCCATGTGCATGCCTACTGCCTACTAGAGACTCTTCCCTCCTGCAGCCTGTACTCCTCCCTCCAAGTCTCATGCAGGTTGCTACATCTTTCCTTTTAACAATTGTAGTTGTCTCTTTTGTACAAGTGTTTGACTTGCAGGGGCCAGAGGTTACTAGTACATAATCCACCCATAGGGACGTGGCCTTTAGAGCCATCCCATTGCTGCCTGTTAGGCCTCATAATTCTTCAGTTGTGCTGGTCTTTGGTAGCCTACTTCTTGTTTATGTTATCACTGTTGGTGGGGCACTTGCTGCCGTCCTGTTGCTGCCTTTATTCTGTTGGTTGGTGTCCTGTTGGTCCTCTGTATTGCTCATATACTTAATTTCTTCCAACTCTCCTGTGTCAGGCCAGTTGACAATTGAGGTGGTTCTTGTGTCTTCACCTGCCTGTCCATCACTACACTGCAGTTGTCTTCTGTTTTGTCTCTGCCACTGTTCTGAATCTGTACCTACCTTATTTGACCTGTGTTCCATTGCAGCTTGAACTGTTACCTTGTGCCACTGCTTTGTGTGGCTGTTTGAAGGTTGGACTGTAGACTTGCTTACCTCTGTGTAGTGGCCTTAGGTCTTTGGCTCTTTTGTTGTAGTGGAATGTCCACTTAGCTTGGCATTCCCTTAACTGTTTTAGTGTACTGTCCTTTGTTCCTTTGCTGGGCTGCAGCTGACAGTCCTACCTGAGAAGTAAAGTCTTGGTTCTCTTGTCAGTCTCTGTCCTGGGTGGCTCTCTATTCCCTGGGAGGGTTTATTGCGATGCTCCAATGTTGTCAGGTAGAAGGATCCTTTCCTGTCTGTTTTGCCTTTGGCATCAGTTTCTTGGCTTTGACTGCCAACTTGGTGCAGAGTCTTTCTTTTTGTTTTGGATGTAGTGTATTGTGACCCATTGTCTGAGCATAGTAGGTCAGGTTTGTCATATCTTGCAAAATGAACCGTTAATTTCCCCATGACACTTCTGGCCTGAGTTTTTTTTCCAGGTAGTTCACCTCCCAGAAATTGGAGTAGTAACCTGCTTTGACCATGTAACTTTTAATAACAGGAATTAACTTTTTTCCAGGGTTCAGATGGGATTTCATGAGGCTGTAGTCACCTTCTCTTGATTACTTTATTTGTTGTACATCTTACACTGTTCTGTGTATGCTGTGCTCCGAATTGGGCGTTAATTCCTGACTAGCTCATCTTAACTATGCCTCCTTTTTCAGGTGTGAAGCATGTATCCATCTCATGATGTTTTCTCTTAAATCTGCTGGGATTACTGCTCAGTTTCCTTTTAAAAATTTTTTTTTGAGTCTTGCACACACAGCTCAACCCTCACCTGCAGGTACTTGCTCCTTGGCATCTGGCCAGCCTTGCAATATGAACTGTTTGTGCCTGTAGCACCCCACTCTATTCAGTGTTTTATTTGTTTGCCTGGAGCCCCCCATCCGAAGTGTGAATGTATTGTAATGTATTGATAGATTCTATCTCCTGTTCCACAAAGCCGTCAGTGTTGTGC
Organism: Lepidochelys kempii; assembly: GCF_965140285.1. Classification (NCBI taxonomy): domain Eukaryota; kingdom Metazoa; phylum Chordata; order Testudines; family Cheloniidae; genus Lepidochelys; species Lepidochelys kempii. Next base: position 141,191,559 of record NC_136382.1, on the reverse strand, counting down.
TCTGGAAGGTATGCCTCACTCAATATATCTGCTGCCAGTAGTGACTTTCTTGTACAACACCTTATGTGTACATCAGCATGCTGGAGTCTATAATGTGTTGTTGTCACTTGGGTGCTCTCAGCAATGACTTCATGATACTTTCTCATAGCTTCTGATCAGGGTGCACAACTATGCTGCGCCCAAAGATGAACTGTTGGAGTTGTTCCATTCCACATACCACAGCCCATGGATCCTTTCCTATCTGTGCATACGCTCTGTGTCTGTCAGGGTTCTAATAGCAAGTTCTGTGGGCTTCTGACTTTGTTGCTCTTAGGTCTTCTTCTGAGACTGAAGCTCTAGCTGCTCTGCAGGGCAGTAGTACTTCAGGACTGATGCCTGGCTTATGATTTTCTTTACTCTTTCAAATGCTGCTTCTTGAGTCTCTCACTATTCCCACACTGCATAATTGTGTGTTAACTGTCTCAAGGGCTCACAGACTTCTTATTGGTGTGCATTGAATCTGTGTAGACAGTTGGCCTTTAATATAAACTGCTGGACTCCCTAAACTTCCTTTGGCCAGGGCATTTCCTTAATGCTTGTCATTTTCTTGGAGACTGGCTGGAGTCCCTCAGAGGTCAACAGATGTCTGACACAAGGGACCTCAGTTCTCCTTATCTTCAGCTTGTATGGATTCAACCCAGTATTCCACTCATGGCAGTAGTTTATGAGTTGCTGCATCTTGGTATCATGGGTGTGGATTACCTTGTTATAGACATATCCTTCTCTTACAATAAGAAAGTCATCAGCTGCAGTCTTTATGCCTGGGAGTCTGTCGGATGAGGCCTGGTTCAGTTTACACGGAACACCTCTGGGGCCAGATAGATGCCCAGAGGCATTCATACCCTTCAGTTCCTATCTCCAACTGCCAGAAACCATTTTTGATATCACTTTTGCCGTGGATAAATTGAATAGTGTGTCCTCAGTCATTGGTAATGGGTAGTGACTTCTCAGTGCTCTGTTCAGTGGTTTTGGGTCAATGCAGATTCTCTATTTACCTGAAGGTTCTCTCAGCGCTAATGGAATTCTGATCCATTCTCTGCTGGTTTCAGTGAGTGTAATGAGGCCTCTTTGCAGATTTGCTGGTTCCTTCAGGGGCTTCACTAGAGCTAATGGAACTCTGCATTTTTGTAGCCTTATGCGCAGTCCATGGGTGTCAGTTTTTGCAGCTTGCCCATCTCCTTGAAATATATCCTCATATTCTGCTTGAATGCTGGACAGGCCCATGTTGACTGTTCTCCCTCCTCTCTCACTTTAAGAATATTCTCCTATGGTGCATATTTGCCAAATTAGTAGCTGTCATAACTCCATAATCATACCTGAACACTAGGAGTTTGCATTTGGATTAGGAATTTGTCCTAATGACCAAGGACTTAAAGTGTAAGGGAGGCTCAAGAATATGGTGTAGCGGTGCCAGAGGGAGTAATTCAGAGGTTTAGATCAGAGGGTTAGATACCAGATGAGGAATCCTTCAGTCTTCCTGGTTTTGATTACATATATAACTTTTTTAACAGAAGTTAAAAAATAGTGTACATATTATATAAAGGTGTTAGAGATAGCATTTGTTCCAGAAACATAAGGAAGACATGCAAGTTGGTTTAACTGTGGTTTAACTAGGCTGCAACTTTAATAAGTATCAAACCTGGAAATAGATCTGGAAAAAACTTGTCCAGTGCAAAGCATCCTTCCTTTGAAATCCATTCCACCCAGGGCCAGATTTTCAATTAGGCAGAGGAGGCACGTGCCAAGGGGTGCCTAAAAGTTAAGTGGGTTAAAAGTTTCATATTTACAGAAAACATGAAGGTCGGCTATAGGCAGGGGGGCACTAAAGATGCTGTGCCTAGGGGCTCATGAGATGTAAATCCGTCCCTGCTTCTACCTGGTGGAGAGCTGCCTGCTGGCAACCCCACTCCCATTATAGCTAGGCCCAGTACTGTTGCTGTGACCCAAACACCATCACATGGTACGAGGGTTAAGGTGGCGGGAAAGGTCCCCCCACCCCCCTCATTGTACCGGTCATTCAGAGCCCCAGCCCTGCTCCTCACCTTCTTTAGGAGGTGCTTAATCCACTCCTGTCAAGGCTGAATCCCCCCTCTGTCACTCCAAGTGCAGAAGGTAGGGGCCCTCAAGGATTCTAAAAATTAATACTTGTCACTCCAGTCTCTTCTCTCGGACCTTGGCTTGGAAAACACTGCCACCACCCAAATGCAAAAAAACCCCCCAAACCCTTGGACCCAGGAAGGAACACTTGGGAATTTGTCCTTATGGGGTACCCTCAAGCCCTTTCAGCCCCCCCTCCAGGGAAGAGCTGAGAAAGAAAACAAAGGAAATTAGCTGTGGCCACCAGCTAATCAAACAGCATATGTACAAACCTCTTAGGACACAAGTCCAAATCCCTCTTAAAAATTTTATTTTATTAAAACAAAAAGAAAGAAAATACATCTGGAACTTAGGCTGTTGCTAGATTTTAAAAGAGCAATTCCAAAAATTAAGCACCCAAAATAGCTTTCTTGGGCATTCAACTTAAAGCAGGGATCGGCAAACCTTTGGCACATGGCCTGCCAGGGTAAGCCCCCTGGTGGGGTGGGCTGGTTTGTTTATTTGCCGTGTCCGCAAGTTTGGCTGATCGCAGCTCCCACTGGCTGCGCTTGGTTGCTCCAAGCCAATGGGGGCTGCGGGAAGCAGCGGCCAGCACATCCCTCGGCCTGTGCTGCTTCCCGCAGCCCCTATTGGCCTGGATCAGCAAACCACAGCCGGTGAGAGCTGCGATCGGCCAAACTTGCGGATGTGGGAGATAAACAAACCGGCCCAGCCCGCCAAGGAGCGTACCCTGGCGTGCCGTGTGCCAAAGGTTGCCGATCCCTGGCTTAAAGGTTACAAGCAAACAAAAGCATCTGGGGTTAGCATAGAGGGGATCCACAAGCCAAAATAAAGAATAAACATGATCGCATTTATCTAAATGTTCCCTATCTAAATGATTCCTTCTAGGTATGGATGTTAATTTTTCATACCTGGTTCAAACTTTACATAGCATTTCTGCTTATAGCATTGATGCTCTGTTCCTGCTTCTCTGAAGAACAGACACAAAAAAAAGTTTCTTTCCCCATTTAAAAAAGTTCTAGCCTTTCCACTGGCTCTTTTGGTCAGGTGCCCACTTTTTTCTTCTTTACCTGGGGAACTTTTTAACCCTTTACAGGTAAAACAAGTAAAGAACACCTATTCAGAGGGATTTTACAGCTAACTGGCTAGCTGGGTATCTATTAAATGGAGCTACACGGCCCTTCATTTATCACAACTCCCAATTCCAGTTTATCAGGAAACCAAACCCCCCTATTGAACAATCACATGCACTGGGCACCTGCCACCAAAAGGCACCAGCAGTTGGTGTGGCTGCAGTTTGATGCAATAAATTAGTATCACAACATATTACATATATTGTCTTGTATAGCAGAATGCGCTTAGTGATCATCTACTGCCCAAAATGTTATAAACTCCACTGCAGGAACAATCCCCCTGGCAGGGGAATATGCTGTATAATTTAATAGATGCTTCCTATCTCTAATTTTTATTATTTGGCAGTAAAGCTCAGAAATTTGCAGCAATGCAAAAATGTAACAACTTCTGGAGAATATTCTGAATATGCCTATTTTCTCATTTTTTATAGTTTCAGTATATTTTCAGATTTAAACTTCAATATAAGACATTAATTGGTTGTTACCTATGTATTTATAACTCAGTAAAATCAGATTTTAAAACTAACCAGATGGTTTTCTCAACATTAAACCTTACAGTATTTGTCATATTTTGCATTTTTTCTCTTTTCTCATAGCTCTTATTTTGATTCAGCAGATACAGCAAACCACTTGGTTCTTCCTTATCAGAGCAGGTGATATTAATGTTTCTAGGCAAGACTTGAGAGGAATTACACCTTAACCAGGGGAAAAAAACAACTATATACGGTTGCTTCTTTTATTTTTAAGCTCCTGGTTTTATCCCATTTTCAACCATCTCTACATGTTGCAAATAACAATCCCTGCCTCAGATTGCTTACAATCTGAAACAAACATTACTTATTTCCTGAGGTGCAGAATATAGCTTGAGAGAGCATAAAAATTAAAATATCAAATAATTCCACATTCTTTTTTCAGTGATTAGTCATATGCACGTTGTACTGATGGTGCATATGCGCCCCTCAGCCCTTTTGAGCTGTGCTGAGGGCATATAAAGGTGAACCCACTGGCTGCATGTAACGGGGCAGGACTCACCACCGCTGTGCCTCTTGCTGGCTATCCTGGGAATTAGCATTCATTTTGTCACTCTTGCCTACACTTCTAGGACCCACGTTGCTCCCCAGGCCGCGGCATCCTCTTCTGGACACAGCCCTCCGATTCTCTCCCCGCTTCTGGGGGACCCGACAGCCCTCAGTCCAGCCACTTGCTTTGGTGGCAAACTGCAGTCCCTGGTCTAGCCACTTGCCTCAGTGGCAAACTGCAGTCAATGCACTGGCCGCTCCCCTCGGTGGCAAGTGGGAGGGATGGAAGGGGGACCCAGGTCTGTCCGCTAATTCGGGTCCCAGCCCAGGGACCCCATAGCTGACAGCCACATATTGCTCCTCCTCCTGCTTCACCACCTGTTTCCGTGGGCCACTTCCCTGCAGCTCAAGCACCTTCTCTGCCTTGGAATTAAGGCCTTGGTCTGGCAGCCGGCAGGCTGGGGCTCCCTCTTCCTCCCCTGACTCTGCCCAGCCCTGCTGTGTCCGTGGAGCTCTCTCTCTCAACCCTCCTACAAGGCAGTCAGTCCTCCTCCATTGGCCTCTAGGGAGAGACTGCTCCTATTTTGCTCAGCAGCCCTTTTTATATGGGACAGCCTGGCCCTGATTGGCTTCTGTACTAAGCCTTCTCCCTATTGGCTGCCTCAATAAGCCCTATCCTAATTGGTTGGGTTCCGCACAGCATTCCCAAGGCTGCTTTAACCCTTCTTCTGCCTGTGTGGGGCAGCCGCCCCACCGCACTGCCATTCAGTGTCTCTGCCTAAAAGGTTGGAGACGGAGCCCTGACTGTCTGAGAGATTGCCAGCCTTTCTATATTAGTTCTTAGCTTTAATGGTTTTATAGTTTAGTTAGTCAATATATAGAGAGACATAGTTATCTGACTGTTGTAATCGTTAGTGTCTTAAATTTTTACTTGTTACTGGTATGGGTGTCATCTGGTTCTCCTGGATTCAAGCACTGCTCCTCATGCTAGAGATTCACACTTTCCCAGCAAATATGCAGTTTGTAAGTCCTTCAGTTCTTGTGCCAGGAAGGACAGAGAGAGAGAGAGGTTTGCATTCAAGTCTTCCTGATGACTGAGTCTATGAGACCCACTTCTCAACTGGGCTTGTTAGGACCCAACCCCTCCCACCCATAAAGGGAACTTTGGAGCCCAAGAGAGCAAGTGTAGGATCTCTGCCTTAAAGAGCACTGGTGGTGGCAGCTCAGACCACAATTATAAAGACGGCATCCTCCTCTGATAGACTGCAAAGGACCAGGAGCCCCATAGGTAGGTCACTTACCTAGGCTTCCTTTTAGAGGAATACCTCCCTGTGGCACCATAAATCCTCTAATACTGCTTGGCTTAGAATGGTTCCCACTGAATTTCACTCTCATGCCAATTCCAACCGAATAGCACCGAAGTGCCTGGCACCAAATCCACTCCTTTGGGAAAGACCTCTGCCTAACCCTGGTGCCATCTGTCTCTATGGCCCCAGTGCCAATCCTCCTGGCACTGGAGCCAAGTCAACCAGGGCTGCACACTAAGGTTCCCTCCTTGACCATGGGAGACATTGTCATGTCACCCCAAGAAAATTTGGTTCAGCCCATCTGTTCATACTACCTCATCTTACAGCACCATAGAGCCGCAGATACATCTGAAATTGCAGTCTTCCTTGGTGTCAACTTTAGCAATGCTGGGGCACTCACTCTATGCACAGGTATGGCACTGTCAGTCCCTAACACATCAAGGTACACAACTTGGCCCCTGGAGCTCAGCATCTTTTAGAGTTGGAGAGTGAGGACGATCCATACCAATAGTATCTTTACTCAGTGTTATATAGAGAGTCCAGCACTCTTCACAAGAGAGCTACAGGAAGCCTCAAAACCATGACTCATGGTTCCCTACCCCCTGGTCTCCCGGCTGTTATCTGCCAATGCCCCATGGTCCTGCTGGGGATCCTGGTGTGCTCAGAGCAACTTTAGCCAGAGGCAACAAACAGCACTGCCAGAAGGTTATTTCACACACAATATTGGCTCTACAGACCTCCCAACCACCCCTCCTGGCTCTGCTCCAGTCGCAGGTAGTGGAGGAAGAAATGAAAGAATAGGCCTAGAGAGCAACCTCCCAGTCTGGGCAGCTCCATCCTCCCTGTCCCCGATGATGCTGTAATGCCACAAATGACCCCAGAGTTGGATGATTGCAAGGGTTTTCAAGACCTATTACAAAGGGTGACTGGGGCCCGCCAAATCCCTATTGACGAGGTACAGGAGCAGACACACAAGTTAGCGAACATACTCTAGGCCTCAAAATGGTAAAAATAGCCCTCTCCCTGTCAACAAGGCTATTATGGACCCTGCCAATACTCTGTGGCAGATGTCTGTTTCAGCATCCCCTATCTTTTGTAGGGCATATTGTAAATACCATGTGCCTCCTAAGGTGTGGAATTCTTTTACATACATCTTGTGCCATCCTCCCTTGTAGTTACAGTGGCAAATGAAACGGTAAAACAATTCCGGCCCACACTAAAGGAGAAAGAGCCAGAGAGACTGATTTATGTGTTTGAAAAGCTTTACTCCTCGGCAAGCCTACAGTTCCATGTGTCCAATTACCAGGCCATATTGGCCAGGTATGAGTTCCACATATGTTAGAGGCTGTTTCCCTTTGTAGTAACCTGCCAAATGAAAGTCCTGCGGAATTTATATTGCTAGTCAATGAGGGCCAGCTAGTATCCAGGACAAGTCTGCAAACAGCACGTGATGTGGTGAATAGGCTGCCACATCTATGGCAACGGCAGTCATTATGCGACAGGCATCTTGGCTTCTGGGACTGAGGTTCCCCAGAGAAGTCCAAACAAAAGTGGAGGATCTGTCCTTTGAAGGGGCTGGATTATTCAGTTCCAAGATAGATAGTTTGATAGAGCTTAAATTATATGAAAGCAAAAAAGTTAGTTGTAAACTTAATGTTGCATTTTTTGTGTGGATTTGTTTATCCACTAAAATAAAAATTAAGTTGTAGAATTTTTTACACATTGTCAAGAGACTAATTAGAAGAAAGTGGATTTTAAACGGTTAGAAATTGAAGGCATGATATTGAAACACAGTTTGTGCCTGGCAAACATAAGGTAGAATAACAATAGTTCAGTATCTTTGTGTACTGTGTGCTGATTAAATGTTTTAGAATACGTAATATGGACAATAAAATGTATTCACCATTTTTATTATGTATTAACAAAATAAAGGAAATAGAATCACAAATTAAATCCATTTGAGGTTCACTGCAAATTAAGGTTAGTCTACAGTTAAGGAAACCAGCTTCCCAATATAAAACTAAGTTAAATCCCTCCTCACTCTCAATTTACCCAAAAATATATTGATGTCAAATTTTCAGAAAATTAAGAAAAACAAATAGTTTTATTCTGGTCTTCTACTGTGTTCAAAAAACAATGCTTAGTGGGTTGTAACGTTAATCTAGGAGACTATTATAGATTTTTCTTTCTTATTTTTGAAAATAAGGCTAATTATAATATGAACATGATGAACTATATATAAACTGATTTATAAACAAACCATTTAGAAAGCAATGGATATATGGATGATAAAGGTTTTTTGGATATATATTAAACTAGATATATTAAAACATTATTATAAAAGTATATTGGGAGAAATGAGAACTTCAGAAGTTTCTTAAATTTCAGAGTATAAAGAGAGGCAAGAATATGTCTGGCATAGCCCATTTCAGAATCTAGAACATGTGACGGTAGATTCATCATCTCTTAAAGTGCCTTCCATGCTTATGATGCTGAACAAATAGTAGTGATATGATCATTTACCAGTTGTAGATTTGTTTGTTCACTCAAGATGAAAGAAACCCACACTCAATGTCTGGAAGGTCATTTCCTAAAATGTTAGTGTTTGTAACAAGAAAGATTAAATAAATTAACAAAATTATTATTTAGCATTAAGCAGAAAGTAAATAGAAAACTCATCTTCGGCTTCAAGTCAATCCTGTAACTCTGGTTCTTGAACTCTGCCTTCTTATATATGAGGTCTTCCCAGAGTTTCCCAAGCCAGCCCCTCTTGTAGTCCTTCTCAAGCTGGTCAGGAAGTGGTTTTCCCCTTCTGCAGGAATTTGAGATTTCAAAAAGCTTTCCTAGTCCCAACTGGGATGACTGGTCAATTCTGAAAATTTTTATGAACCAAATATCTGAAAGAAATATTACATTGGTTCAGTGAAAACATTTTGTTTAATTAATTTCAAAATGTTTCATTTTGATTGTGAACTTTTAAATTTTTGAACTGTTTTTACTAAACATTAAATTTTGAAATGAAGTGATTTCACACTGAAAAATTGAACTTCTGTTTTGAAAATGCTGAGAATGGGGCACTAATAATTTCAGTTTTCTTGTTTTGTTTTTTTTTAATTCAAACAAGAAATTTGTCAAAACAAAAAAGCTTGGTTTTGATGAAACGGCAGTTTCCAACAAAAAAAATTTAGTCAAATTTGTGACCAGCTTCTTTTAAGTAAAGATAAATAGGGGGGAAGATAAGCTGAAATTAACTTTGTTCTTCAGGGAATAGTGTCTCTACTGCATACATTGATATAATTTCTTAGTTTCTCCCTTTAAAAAGTACTAATTTTTTCCTTCAAAGTCATATATGTAATTCAGATATTCAATTTCATCATAAACTCTCTGTATAGCATAATGTCCTGTTGTGATAACTTGTTCATTTTGCTGTTTTAAAAGCTATTTTATGGAGGCTGAGGCTGACATTATAGCTATACTTGGCAGACCAAGTAGACATTTTGGGCCAAATTGTGCTAAGCTTGTCCAGTAGCACAAAGGAGAATATGACGCATATGGGTACAAGGGGTGGGGAGTGGGCAAAGCCTTGGCCTTGCTCCTCAAACCACTGGTCACATAGCTGGTATGTCTGGGAGCTATATGCTGTACCAGGTGTAGATCCAGCACAGTTTTCTCCCTTCCCAGAGCAGCCGGGAGAACAGCAGGGCAGTTGACTCCCTTAGCCACAGTCTCCCTCCTGGGCTACTCTAGGGACAGCACAACAACGTGCAGCTCTACTTACTCTAGGTACGTTGTTAAGTCATGATCTATCCTTTCATAATTACATTGAATCTTGCTACACTGCATTTCAAATAATTGGGCCAAATGCATATCTGTAATGGATTTATAGTCAGTAGATTTACACCAGGAATGACTTTGGCCCATCATGAGCCATTCAAACCTTGGGAAGTCAAAATTTTAAATTATATGAATAATAAATGTTAATACTTTTTAAAAGTTATATATAATTCTATATATTATTCATGTGGCACTGAAAAAATCTTCAGCATTGTACAGTACATTAAAATAAAGGCAGTACTGCTCTGAAGATAAGACAGACAGACATAGGGATCACATTGAAGGTTCCTCCTTGCTCCCCTTCTCCCACAATATTATAATATTTCTTCTTATGGGTACCATGGAAAAAGTTGACTTGAGTGGTATTAGAATGAGGAGAGGACTATGGTGGAAGATGTGTGGCTAATACTACACATTTGGAAGTGAGGAAGACATTTCATTTCATAGTAGGATTAGAAATGCCAGTAGAAAACTCTGCTTATTTTTAATGGCAACATAGTAAAAAATAATTATCTTATTAATGTACGCTCTGCTGAGTGAGCAAAACGTGTAGACTTTTCTTGTCAATGGCTTTCATAGTAGAGTGCTTCAGATAGAGAAGTAGGAAACAGTGATGATACATTCCAGCAATCAGATTTGTCTGTTTAACAAGATACCACTACATTTTTGCTACCATTCTAATTACTAGAAATCAGGTTAATATGTGAAGATAATTTTTTTTTGTTTTTTCTTCTCTTTAAGTCTTTGAAATATTCCTTCCAGACAAAGGATCGTTTGTGTTTTGTGATGGAGTATGTTAATGGGGGAGAGGTGAGTCAAAGAAAAAAAATTGCATTTACACTGGTATTGTTGCCATTAGGTAGTATTTTTAAAGATGTACTTTGTCCTGAAATTTTCAACTTCCTCAAAGTTCACTGGATTTTTTAAAAATTATTTGTGTTTGATTTAATTTTTTTAAAATAGGAAACTACCTATAAAAAGTTTAGGGCCAGATTTTCAGAAGCATGCTTTGATTTTTGAAAATCTTGTTTGTTTTATTTTAAAGTTTCAGTGCATGTCAAAGAAATAAGTTTAGCGTTATAGCTAGCAGTCTAGCCATGTGCATGCCTACTGCCTACTAGAGACTCTTCCCTCCTGCAGCCTGTACTCCTCCCTCCAAGTCTCATGCAGGTTGCTACATCTTTCCTTTTAACAATTGTAGTTGTCTCTTTTGTACAAGTGTTTGACTTGCAGGGGCCAGAGGTTACTAGTACATAATCCACCCATAGGGACGTGGCCTTTAGAGCCATCCCATTGCTGCCTGTTAGGCCTCATAATTCTTCAGTTGTGCTGGTCTTTGGTAGCCTACTTCTTGTTTATGTTATCACTGTTGGTGGGGCACTTGCTGCCGTCCTGTTGCTGCCTTTATTCTGTTGGTTGGTGTCCTGTTGGTCCTCTGTATTGCTCATATACTTAATTTCTTCCAACTCTCCTGTGTCAGGCCAGTTGACAATTGAGGTGGTTCTTGTGTCTTCACCTGCCTGTCCATCACTACACTGCAGTTGTCTTCTGTTTTGTCTCTGCCACTGTTCTGAATCTGTACCTACCTTATTTGACCTGTGTTCCATTGCAGCTTGAACTGTTACCTTGTGCCACTGCTTTGTGTGGCTGTTTGAAGGTTGGACTGTAGACTTGCTTACCTCTGTGTAGTGGCCTTAGGTCTTTGGCTCTTTTGTTGTAGTGGAATGTCCACTTAGCTTGGCATTCCCTTAACTGTTTTAGTGTACTGTCCTTTGTTCCTTTGCTGGGCTGCAGCTGACAGTCCTACCTGAGAAGTAAAGTCTTGGTTCTCTTGTCAGTCTCTGTCCTGGGTGGCTCTCTATTCCCTGGGAGGGTTTATTGCGATGCTCCAATGTTGTCAGGTAGAAGGATCCTTTCCTGTCTGTTTTGCCTTTGGCATCAGTTTCTTGGCTTTGACTGCCAACTTGGTGCAGAGTCTTTCTTTTTGTTTTGGATGTAGTGTATTGTGACCCATTGTCTGAGCATAGTAGGTCAGGTTTGTCATATCTTGCAAAATGAACCGTTAATTTCCCCATGACACTTCTGGCCTGAGTTTTTTTTCCAGGTAGTTCACCTCCCAGAAATTGGAGTAGTAACCTGCTTTGACCATGTAACTTTTAATAACAGGAATTAACTTTTTTCCAGGGTTCAGATGGGATTTCATGAGGCTGTAGTCACCTTCTCTTGATTACTTTATTTGTTGTACATCTTACACTGTTCTGTGTATGCTGTGCTCCGAATTGGGCGTTAATTCCTGACTAGCTCATCTTAACTATGCCTCCTTTTTCAGGTGTGAAGCATGTATCCATCTCATGATGTTTTCTCTTAAATCTGCTGGGATTACTGCTCAGTTTCCTTTTAAAAATTTTTTTTTGAGTCTTGCACACACAGCTCAACCCTCACCTGCAGGTACTTGCTCCTTGGCATCTGGCCAGCCTTGCAATATGAACTGTTTGTGCCTGTAGCACCCCACTCTATTCAGTGTTTTATTTGTTTGCCTGGAGCCCCCCATCCGAAGTGTGAATGTATTGTAATGTATTGATAGATTCTATCTCCTGTTCCACAAAGCCGTCAGTGTTGTGCTCTGGAAGGTATGCCTCACTCAATATATCTGCTGCCAGTAGTGACTTTCTTGTACAACACCTTATGTGTACATCAGCATGCTGGAGTCTATAATGTGTTGTTGTCACTTGGGTGCTCTCAGCAATGACTTCATGATACTTTCTCATAGCTTCTGATCAGGGTGCACAACTATGCTGCGCCCAAAGATGAACTGTTGGAGTTGTTCCATTCCACATACCACAGCCCATGGATCCTTTCCTATCTGTGCATACGCTCTGTGTCTGTCAGGGTTCTAATAGCAAGTTCTGTGGGCTTCTGACTTTGTTGCTCTTAGGTCTTCTTCTGAGACTGAAGCTCTAGCTGCTCTGCAGGGCAGTAGTACTTCAGGACTGATGCCTGGCTTATGATTTTCTTTACTCTTTCAAATGCTGCTTCTTGAGTCTCTCACTATTCCCACACTGCATAATTGTGTGTTAACTGTCTCAAGGGCTCACAGACTTCTTATTGGTGTGCATTGAATCTGTGTAGACAGTTGGCCTTTAATATAAACTGCTGGACTCCCTAAACTTCCTTTGGCCAGGGCATTTCCTTAATGCTTGTCATTTTCTTGGAGACTGGCTGGAGTCCCTCAGAGGTCAACAGATGTCTGACACAAGGGACCTCAGTTCTCCTTATCTTCAGCTTGTATGGATTCAACCCAGTATTCCACTCATGGCAGTAGTTTATGAGTTGCTGCATCTTGGTATCATGGGTGTGGATTACCTTGTTATAGACATATCCTTCTCTTACAATAAGAAAGTCATCAGCTGCAGTCTTTATGCCTGGGAGTCTGTCGGATGAGGCCTGGTTCAGTTTACACGGAACACCTCTGGGGCCAGATAGATGCCCAGAGGCATTCATACCCTTCAGTTCCTATCTCCAACTGCCAGAAACCATTTTTGATATCACTTTTGCCGTGGATAAATTGAATAGTGTGTCCTCAGTCATTGGTAATGGGTAGTGACTTCTCAGTGCTCTGTTCAGTGGTTTTGGGTCAATGCAGATTCTCTATTTACCTGAAGGTTCTCTCAGCGCTAATGGAATTCTGATCCATTCTCTGCTGGTTTCAGTGAGTGTAATGAGGCCTCTTTGCAGATTTGCTGGTTCCTTCAGGGGCTTCACTAGAGCTAATGGAACTCTGCATTTTTGTAGCCTTATGCGCAGTCCATGGGTGTCAGTTTTTGCAGCTTGCCCATCTCCTTGAAATATATCCTCATATTCTGCTTGAATGCTGGACAGGCCCATGTTGACTGTTCTCCCTCCTCTCTCACTTTAAGAATATTCTCCTATGGTGCATATTTGCCAAATTAGTAGCTGTCATAACTCCATAATCATACCTGAACACTAGGAGTTTGCATTTGGATTAGGAATTTGTCCTAATGACCAAGGACTTAAAGTGTAAGGGAGGCTCAAGAATATGGTGTAGCGGTGCCAGAGGGAGTAATTCAGAGGTTTAGATCAGAGGGTTAGATACCAGATGAGGAATCCTTCAGTCTTCCTGGTTTTGATTACATATATAACTTTTTTAACAGAAGTTAAAAAATAGTGTACATATTATATAAAGGTGTTAGAGATAGCATTTGTTCCAGAAACATAAGGAAGACATGCAAGTTGGTTTAACTGTGGTTTAACTAGGCTGCAACTTTAATAAGTATCAAACCTGGAAATAGATCTGGAAAAAACTTGTCCAGTGCAAAGCATCCTTCCTTTGAAATCCATTCCACCCAGGGCCAGATTTTCAATTAGGCAGAGGAGGCACGTGCCAAGGGGTGCCTAAAAGTTAAGTGGGTTAAAAGTTTCATATTTACAGAAAACATGAAGGTCGGCTATAGGCAGGGGGGCACTAAAGATGCTGTGCCTAGGGGCTCATGAGATGTAAATCCGTCCCTGCTTCTACCTGGTGGAGAGCTGCCTGCTGGCAACCCCACTCCCATTATAGCTAGGCCCAGTACTGTTGCTGTGACCCAAACACCATCACATGGTACGAGGGTTAAGGTGGCGGGAAAGGTCCCCCCACCCCCCTCATTGTACCGGTCATTCAGAGCCCCAGCCCTGCTCCTCACCTTCTTTAGGAGGTGCTTAATCCACTCCTGTCAAGGCTGAATCCCCCCTCTGTCACTCCAAGTGCAGAAGGTAGGGGCCCTCAAGGATTCTAAAAATTAATACTTGTCACTCCAGTCTCTTCTCTCGGACCTTGGCTTGGAAAACACTGCCACCACCCAAATGCAAAAAAACCCCCCAAACCCTTGGACCCAGGAAGGAACACTTGGGAATTTGTCCTTATGGGGTACCCTCAAGCCCTTTCAGCCCCCCCTCCAGGGAAGAGCTGAGAAAGAAAACAAAGGAAATTAGCTGTGGCCACCAGCTAATCAAACAGCATATGTACAAACCTCTTAGGACACAAGTCCAAATCCCTCTTAAAAATTTTATTTTATTAAAACAAAAAGAAAGAAAATACATCTGGAACTTAGGCTGTTGCTAGATTTTAAAAGAGCAATTCCAAAAATTAAGCACCCAAAATAGCTTTCTTGGGCATTCAACTTAAAGCAGGGATCGGCAAACCTTTGGCACATGGCCTGCCAGGGTAAGCCCCCTGGTGGGGTGGGCTGGTTTGTTTATTTGCCGTGTCCGCAAGTTTGGCTGATCGCAGCTCCCACTGGCTGCGCTTGGTTGCTCCAAGCCAATGGGGGCTGCGGGAAGCAGCGGCCAGCACATCCCTCGGCCTGTGCTGCTTCCCGCAGCCCCTATTGGCCTGGATCAGCAAACCACAGCCGGTGAGAGCTGCGATCGGCCAAACTTGCGGATGTGGGAGATAAACAAACCGGCCCAGCCCGCCAAGGAGCGTACCCTGGCGTGCCGTGTGCCAAAGGTTGCCGATCCCTGGCTTAAAGGTTACAAGCAAACAAAAGCATCTGGGGTTAGCATAGAGGGGATCCACAAGCCAAAATAAAGAATAAACATGATCGCATTTATCTAAATGTTCCCTATCTAAATGATTCCTTCTAGGTATGGATGTTAATTTTTCATACCTGGTTCAAACTTTACATAGCATTTCTGCTTATAGCATTGATGCTCTGTTCCTGCTTCTCTGAAGAACAGACACAAAAAAAAGTTTCTTTCCCCATTTAAAAAAGTTCTAGCCTTTCCACTGGCTCTTTTGGTCAGGTGCCCACTTTTTTCTTCTTTACCTGGGGAACTTTTTAACCCTTTACAGGTAAAACAAGTAAAGAACACCTATTCAGAGGGATTTTACAGCTAACTGGCTAGCTGGGTATCTATTAAATGGAGCTACACGGCCCTTCATTTATCACAACTCCCAATTCCAGTTTATCAGGAAACCAAACCCCCCTATTGAACAATCACATGCACTGGGCACCTGCCACCAAAAGGCACCAGCAGTTGGTGTGGCTGCAGTTTGATGCAATAAATTAGTATCACAACATATTACATATATTGTCTTGTATAGCAGAATGCGCTTAGTGATCATCTACTGCCCAAAATGTTATAAACTCCACTGCAGGAACAATCCCCCTGGCAGGGGAATATGCTGTATAATTTAATAGATGCTTCCTATCTCTAATTTTTATTATTTGGCAGTAAAGCTCAGAAATTTGCAGCAATGCAAAAATGTAACAACTTCTGGAGAATATTCTGAATATGCCTATTTTCTCATTTTTTATAGTTTCAGTATATTTTCAGATTTAAACTTCAATATAAGACATTAATTGGTTGTTACCTATGTATTTATAACTCAGTAAAATCAGATTTTAAAACTAACCAGATGGTTTTCTCAACATTAAACCTTACAGTATTTGTCATATTTTGCATTTTTTCTCTTTTCTCATAGCTCTTATTTTGATTCAGCAGATACAGCAAACCACTTGGTTCTTCCTTATCAGAGCAGGTGATATTAATGTTTCTAGGCAAGACTTGAGAGGAATTACACCTTAACCAGGGGAAAAAAACAACTATATACGGTTGCTTCTTTTATTTTTAAGCTCCTGGTTTTATCCCATTTTCAACCATCTCTACATGTTGCAAATAACAATCCCTGCCTCAGATTGCTTACAATCTGAAACAAACATTACTTATTTCCTGAGGTGCAGAATATAGCTTGAGAGAGCATAAAAATTAAAATATCAAATAATTCCACATTCTTTTTTCAGTGATTAGTCATATGCACGTTGTACTGATGGTGCATATGCGCCCCTCAGCCCTTTTGAGCTGTGCTGAGGGCATATAAAGGTGAACCCACTGGCTGCATGTAACGGGGCAGGACTCACCACCGCTGTGCCTCTTGCTGGCTATCCTGGGAATTAGCATTCATTTTGTCACTCTTGCCTACACTTCTAGGACCCACGTTGCTCCCCAGGCCGCGGCATCCTCTTCTGGACACAGCCCTCCGATTCTCTCCCCGCTTCTGGGGGACCCGACAGCCCTCAGTCCAGCCACTTGCTTTGGTGGCAAACTGCAGTCCCTGGTCTAGCCACTTGCCTCAGTGGCAAACTGCAGTCAATGCACTGGCCGCTCCCCTCGGTGGCAAGTGGGAGGGATGGAAGGGGGACCCAGGTCTGTCCGCTAATTCGGGTCCCAGCCCAGGGACCCCATAGCTGACAGCCACATATTGCTCCTCCTCCTGCTTCACCACCTGTTTCCGTGGGCCACTTCCCTGCAGCTCAAGCACCTTCTCTGCCTTGGAATTAAGGCCTTGGTCTGGCAGCCGGCAGGCTGGGGCTCCCTCTTCCTCCCCTGACTCTGCCCAGCCCTGCTGTGTCCGTGGAGCTCTCTCTCTCAACCCTCCTACAAGGCAGTCAGTCCTCCTCCATTGGCCTCTAGGGAGAGACTGCTCCTATTTTGCTCAGCAGCCCTTTTTATATGGGACAGCCTGGCCCTGATTGGCTTCTGTACTAAGCCTTCTCCCTATTGGCTGCCTCAATAAGCCCTATCCTAATTGGTTGGGTTCCGCACAGCATTCCCAAGGCTGCTTTAACCCTTCTTCTGCCTGTGTGGGGCAGCCGCCCCACCGCACTGCCATTCAGTGTCTCTGCCTAAAAGGTTGGAGACGGAGCCCTGACTGTCTGAGAGATTGCCAGCCTTTCTATATTAGTTCTTAGCTTTAATGGTTTTATAGTTTAGTTAGTCAATATATAGAGAGACATAGTTATCTGACTGTTGTAATCGTTAGTGTCTTAAATTTTTACTTGTTACTGGTATGGGTGTCATCTGGTTCTCCTGGATTCAAGCACTGCTCCTCATGCTAGAGATTCACACTTTCCCAGCAAATATGCAGTTTGTAAGTCCTTCAGTTCTTGTGCCAGGAAGGACAGAGAGAGAGAGAGGTTTGCATTCAAGTCTTCCTGATGACTGAGTCTATGAGACCCACTTCTCAACTGGGCTTGTTAGGACCCAACCCCTCCCACCCATAAAGGGAACTTTGGAGCCCAAGAGAGCAAGTGTAGGATCTCTGCCTTAAAGAGCACTGGTGGTGGCAGCTCAGACCACAATTATAAAGACGGCATCCTCCTCTGATAGACTGCAAAGGACCAGGAGCCCCATAGGTAGGTCACTTACCTAGGCTTCCTTTTAGAGGAATACCTCCCTGTGGCACCATAAATCCTCTAATACTGCTTGGCTTAGAATGGTTCCCACTGAATTTCACTCTCATGCCAATTCCAACCGAATAGCACCGAAGTGCCTGGCACCAAATCCACTCCTTTGGGAAAGACCTCTGCCTAACCCTGGTGCCATCTGTCTCTATGGCCCCAGTGCCAATCCTCCTGGCACTGGAGCCAAGTCAACCAGGGCTGCACACTAAGGTTCCCTCCTTGACCATGGGAGACATTGTCATGTCACCCCAAGAAAATTTGGTTCAGCCCATCTGTTCATACTACCTCATCTTACAGCACCATAGAGCCGCAGATACATCTGAAATTGCAGTCTTCCTTGGTGTCAACTTTAGCAATGCTGGGGCACTCACTCTATGCACAGGTATGGCACTGTCAGTCCCTAACACATCAAGGTACACAACTTGGCCCCTGGAGCTCAGCATCTTTTAGAGTTGGAGAGTGAGGACGATCCATACCAATAGTATCTTTACTCAGTGTTATATAGAGAGTCCAGCACTCTTCACAAGAGAGCTACAGGAAGCCTCAAAACCATGACTCATGGTTCCCTACCCCCTGGTCTCCCGGCTGTTATCTGCCAATGCCCCATGGTCCTGCTGGGGATCCTGGTGTGCTCAGAGCAACTTTAGCCAGAGGCAACAAACAGCACTGCCAGAAGGTTATTTCACACACAATATTGGCTCTACAGACCTCCCAACCACCCCTCCTGGCTCTGCTCCAGTCGCAGGTAGTGGAGGAAGAAATGAAAGAATAGGCCTAGAGAGCAACCTCCCAGTCTGGGCAGCTCCATCCTCCCTGTCCCCGATGATGCTGTAATGCCACAAATGACCCCAGAGTTGGATGATTGCAAGGGTTTTCAAGACCTATTACAAAGGGTGACTGGGGCCCGCCAAATCCCTATTGACGAGGTACAGGAGCAGACACACAAGTTAGCGAACATACTCTAGGCCTCAAAATGGTAAAAATAGCCCTCTCCCTGTCAACAAGGCTATTATGGACCCTGCCAATACTCTGTGGCAGATGTCTGTTTCAGCATCCCCTATCTTTTGTAGGGCATATTGTAAATACCATGTGCCTCCTAAGGTGTGGAATTCTTTTACATACATCTTGTGCCATCCTCCCTTGTAGTTACAGTGGCAAATGAAACGGTAAAACAATTCCGGCCCACACTAAAGGAGAAAGAGCCAGAGAGACTGATTTATGTGTTTGAAAAGCTTTACTCCTCGGCAAGCCTACAGTTCCATGTGTCCAATTACCAGGCCATATTGGCCAGGTATGAGTTCCACATATGTTAGAGGCTGTTTCCCTTTGTAGTAACCTGCCAAATGAAAGTCCTGCGGAATTTATATTGCTAGTCAATGAGGGCCAGCTAGTATCCAGGACAAGTCTGCAAACAGCACGTGATGTGGTGAATAGGCTGCCACATCTATGGCAACGGCAGTCATTATGCGACAGGCATCTTGGCTTCTGGGACTGAGGTTCCCCAGAGAAGTCCAAACAAAAGTGGAGGATCTGTCCTTTGAAGGGGCTGGATTATTCAGTTCCAAGATGGATGGGGCACTCCATATGTTGAAAGACTCACAAGCCACCTCACTTTCCATCAGAGTGTACACACCTGCTCCTAAGAGAAGATATATCAAACAGCCTTATACTTCACAGAGACAACTGTGCCATCCTTCTATCACCAAAGGACATTGGGGCCACCCAGGAAACATCAGTGCTTCCACAGGAGGAAACCACCCACTGCTTCCTCTCACACCTACCAAGCCTCAGAGTCCTAGAAATACTCGATTTGATGTGATGGTAGAGACATGTCTCGTGTGTGACTCCTGACGTTTCAGTCCTTCCCTTCAGAAATCATTTAGCTCACTCCAGGCACCTTTGGTCCCTTATCACTACAAACCAAAGGGCCATGGAGACACTAACACATGGGCACTCCACCAGATTTCAATGGTTACTACACCCAACTCCTCTTCCCCATCCCTTTTCATGGACCCTTCTTAAGAGAATCTTTTACATCAAGAGATCCTCATGCTCCTCTCTCTCGGAGTGATAGACTACGCAATGCAGGGGGAAAGGATTTTACAGCAACTATTTCCTTATTCTAAAGAAAAAGGAATCCATCCTTGAATCCTCAACACATTCACAAGTTGAAGTTCAGGGTGGTCACCGTCACATCAATGATCCTGACTCTGGACTCCGGAGACTGGTTTGCTTCTCTCGACCTTTTGGGATGTATCCTTTCACATCGCCATCATTATGCCTCACAAGAAGTACTTAAGGTTTACAGCGGGCCAGGACCACTATCAGTATTGAGTGTTGTCCTTTGCACTCTTCATGATACCAACTGTATTTACAAAGTTGCTATCAGTCGTGGCAACTTTTCTGAGAGGATGCAACATCAACATGTATCCTTACCTGGACAATTGGCTCATATGGGGGAAATCTCAGCAGGCCTCTGAAGCCTTCCGCACCGTAGTCTTTCAGATTTTAGCCCTAAAAGTCAACAAACAGAAATCAACATTAACTCAGGGTCGGAGGATTGAATTCATTGGTCCACTCCTAGACTCCTCCACATCCAGGACCTATCTACCTCAGGACAGAGTCAAGAACCTGTCTACCCTAATTCTCCAATGCGAGGGAAACCCATGTACCAATGTAAGGTTATATCTCCACACTTCTCGGACACGTCGCCTTTTACATTTTTGTTACACTGCATGCCAGACTTCACTTCCACTGTGTGCTTTTTTGGTTCAAGCTGGTTTATACATCCTCCAAACATCACCTGGGTATGCCTTGTGTTATCCCACGCTGGGTTCTGTCTTCACCAATATGGTGGGGAAAAAACCCAATGAATGCCTGCAGAGGTGTCCCCTTCTGGGTGTCGCTGTCATCCAATACCATGAACACCGACACATCCTTGTTAGGATTGGATACCCACTTGGACAAATTAAAGATACAGGGTCTATGGTCCCCAAGGGAGAAGAGAATACACATCAGTTTCTTATAGCTCAGAGCTGTAGGGAAGGCCTGCCCTAATAGAAGGGCAGTCACTGCAAATCATGTCTGACAACATGACCACCAAGTTTTATATCAACAAAGAGGATGGAGCCAGATCTCTCCCATTCTGCCAGGAATTGGTGCATGAAACATTGGCTATCCCTGGTGGCAGTACACTTACCTAGACAGCGTAACACTTTCGTGGACAACCCCAGCAGACACTTCCTCACAAATTATAAGTCGGAGATTAAAGACAAGATACCGGAGGACATCTTCATGGACTGGGGAAATCTGAAGATGGACCTCTTAATCACTCACTATAACAAGAAATGTCCAAGATTTTGCTCGAGAGGTAGAATGAGCCCAGCATCCACAGTCAACATGTTCCTGATAACATGATCAAGAGACCTGTTATATGCTTATTCCCTAACTCTTCTGATTCTCAGAGTGCTCTGCAAACTCAAATAGGACTCGGCCAAGCTAATCCTCATAGTTCCAATGTGGTCCAGACAATTTTGATTCAGAGGTCTGCTGAATCTATCAGTATCCCAACCCAAAACGTTATCTACTCCTAGATCTCCTAGTTTAAGTAAGTAGGTGAGTACATGAGGGATCAAAGAAGGTTTTGGTACCATTGATTTTTGATGACACCAGTGGGAAAACCTTGTCCATTTTTCCAGGTAGGTTTGCCTTGTTCATTCTTTTCTGGTGCTTATTAGAATTTCTGTAATTGGAGAGGAGCAGGCCTGCTCTATCAACAACACACATTCAGATGCCATGCTGTAAGACAGAGGTGGGCAAACTACGGCCCACAGGCCCGTCCTGCCTGGCCCTTGAGCTCCCGGCCAGGGAGGCTAGCCCCCAGCCCTCTCCTGCTGTCCCCCCTCTCCTGTAGTTACGCTGCTGCACCGGCAGTGTGACTTGCGCCCGTCCACCTCCCAGTCTTTCCAATAAGCCAGTCCTGCCGCTCTGAGTGGCATGGTAAGGGGGCAGGGAGCGGGGGGGGGCGGGGTTGGGGGGCTTGGATAAGGGGCAGGAGGTCCCAGGGGGCAGTCGGGGATGGGGAGCAGGGGGCAGTTGGATAGGCGTGGGAGTCCTGGGGGGGTCTGTCAGGGGGGCGGGGGTGTGAATAGGGGGCAGGGCAGTCAGGGGAAAGGGAGCATGGGGGGTTGGAAAGGGTGTGGGGTCCAGGGGGGTGGTTAGGGGCAGGGGGGTGGGTAGGGGTCGGGGCAGTCAGGGGACAGGGAGCAGGAAGCGGTTGGATAAGGGCCAGAGGATCCTGGGGGGGCAGTCAGGGGACAGGGAATATGGGGAGAGGTTGGATAGGTGTGGGAGTCCCGGGGGGCCTGTCAGGGGCTGGGGTGTGGATAGGGGTCGGGGGAATCCGGGGACAGGGAGCAGGGAGGTGGAGGGGTTGGATAAGGCGCAGGGTCCGGGGGGGCGGTTAGGAGCGGGCGGTCCTGGGAGGGGGCGGTCAGGGGACAAGGAGCAGGGGGCTAGGATGGGTCAGAGGTTCTGAGGGGGGCAGTCAGGGGACAAGGGGCTAGGCTGTTTGGGGAGACACAGCCTTCCCTGCCTGGCCCTCCGTACAGTTTTGCAACCCCGATGTAAGTTTGCCCACTCCTGCTGTAAGATGTAAGGGTGCTAGGCTGAGGTGCAGGTGTGGGAACTCAAAGGTGATGCAGACAATAAAAACTAGGTGGGTAGCCTAGGGAAATTTGGAAAGGGGGAATAGAAAGAAAACCTTCCTAGAAATCATTGAAAGAAAAGTGGATGTAAAACGCCTTAAAAATTATAATGAAGGATTTTTATTTATTTCAAGTGTGGCTTATTTCTGTTTTTGTGTAGTACTGTGGTGAGGCTACCTACTTGAAATGATGTTCTGAACTGTGCATTTATATCTAGTGGGTTAGTTGATTACATGATTTTCAAAATTAATTATGATCTGTAATATACATAGTTTAAGAATATTTTAATTTAAAAATTAAAAGTAAATTGGCTAGATCCTTGGCTAGGTACAGAGATGCTGAGCACTCCTAGCAGGATAGAGGACAAAGTTGGCTTTACGATGGCTGGTCCAGTTCCAGGCATAATTTAGAACAGCCTCAAAGGTGATCTAAGTTATACCTTGGGGACCATTCTTGCAGCCCAAAATAGGAACATCCTTGTCCCACTCCCCTTCTTCTGGGATCTTCCCTTATACTGGGGAGGGAAGAGGGTGAACCTCTATACTGGCTTTTTGCCATCTGGAGATTCCCTTTAGGTAGGCTCATCTAGTTATCTATTGCTTTCCACTGCTGGAGTGGACCTGCGTATCAGGCCCAATTAATTTAAATTTCATATTTCCACTAATACCGTTCAGAGTGTGCAGAAATACTTATTAATGCTCCCTCCAAATGCCTCGCTTTGTGTCTCCCTGTGCACTTGAGGATATAATAATCAGCACTGTTACACAGGTTATTGTTTCTCATTGCTTGATTAGCCATCTTCAGAATACTTGTTCTGTTGTATTTTAATTTTATGATAATGATAGAAATTGAGACTTGTATTAAATATACTGTGAAACTTTTTAGCTGTATTCAAAATACAACTTAAACTTTTCACAACATATGGAGAAGCAATGAATGAAGATAATATTTCATTGTAGTAAGTCATCTCAGATCACAGCATATGGATGTATTTTTGACAATATTTAAGAATGTCATGATCTTCATTTGCCAAACTTAAAGTGCCACCAAGAGCTGGATGGACGCAGCATATTTTTTCTTTGACTATTTTCTCAAATTTTTTAATAAAAATTTGACTCTTCTTGTAGAGGGTGTGTGTGTGTGTATATATATATATATATGTTGGCTTTACATTTTTGTCATTCTAGTAAATGAGTTTACTATAGGAATGTTACCTACATTTTCAATTTTAAATGTATTTGCAGAATGTTTGCAGCACATTAACATATTTGCAGTGGAAATTCAGTTCTTAGCTATGTTCATCTCTTCTGGGCACAGAAACATACATTTGTTTCCAAGATTATGTAAATGATCAAAATCGTCCATATTTTGAATATTTGTAACAGAGTGCTTAGGGACAAGGTACAAACCAAGAACTATCTGCAGAAGTCATTCAGAGATTAATAAATCAATCTGATAAAAATCACCGTTCCCTCACAGACAATCACAAAGAGGAAGATGTGAAGTTAGGCAAATTATTCATTTTGAATTATCTACCCATCTAGCCTTATGGAAGAAAGAAGAATATGGGGACAAGTACTCGGCTAGAAGGCCTGCCCTATTTTTTTGGTCAGATGAATTGATCTATTTCCATTAGGTTATAACACAGTCATTTTAAAGGATTTTCAAGAAAATCTGCAAGTGAGTTACTGAATAAGTGTCTAGTTTAAGGTACTTATTTCCAAAAGATTGATTGTTTCTCTTGTATCTTATTTATATTATAAATTATTATACAATTAACTGTGCTTTTGGAAGGAAAAAGGAAATGTAAGCCTGAATTTTAACATTATTTAGATGAAAATCTTGTATTCCTGAATTGATTAGCGAGGGGTAAGAAAGGCAAACTTGACAGTAGTTAGGCCGCTGGTGTGCTGAGACCACTGCTTACCTTGCTGAACAATATAGTCTCATTGTTCCTTTTTAGTCCCCCATCTGTTTTGTATCCATCTATTGTTTCTTGTCTTATACGTAGATTGTAAACTCTTTGGGGCAGGGACTGTGTTTTTGTTTTTTGTTCAGCACCTGTCACAGTGGGGTCCTGGTTTATGTCTGGGGTTCCTAGGCGCTACAGTTGTACAAATAAATAATGACACTAGGTAGGGGGACAATTCTTTTTTTTTTTTTTACTGGTAGACCAAGTGGTTGACACTTGTTACCAGACCTGCTGGCCACTTAACTTTTTCTGAGGCCTTCTTTTAGGGGTGTGGGTCAATGGCAAACAGTGATTTTAACTACAAGCTTCTATTGCTTAAAGTGTAGTTGATAGCTAATAAGACCTGATTTAATCATGAAGGAGGATGTCAGACCTTGCATGTATTTCTGAAGCCTGTCTGAGTGATCCTTTATTGACTCAACTGAGTCTGGCTGGATATTTGATCCTTTGTGAATCTAGAAAGTACCAGAGAGAAGGTATCACTGGTCTTTTTCTATATAATCTCAGGTGAAGGAGATTCTTAAAGATGGATTCATTTAATGTGTCTACCTTGTGCGTCCTTAGATAAAGTGAATATGGGACCTTTTGGTACAGATTAGGCTAATAGTTGTTAGAACTGCTACCTGAGTGCACTGAGCTCTTGTCAGACCTGATATTGGAATTAGCTTCACTCGGGATCTCATGTCTTCTGTGGCAACCATGGGCCTATTGCGAGTAGTTTCTAGCCGTATTAATTTGGCCTTGCTATCTTGGATGTGATATTTTGAATGAGAATTACAATAAGGGACTTGAAAAAAACCAAACCAAACTCTAAATAATCAAAAGCTTTGTCAAGGTAGATTATCAACTCCTGCTGGCTCAAATCCGTACCTTTTCTATTTTCAGTGCTTTATCTGCTCTGACATTGCTGAACCCCTGAGGTTCCAGAATGTTCTGAGGAGTTTTACTGCTAAGCTACTGGGACAGTCTGAAGATGGAAAATTTGTAACTCTCTCTTGCATACAGTCATTCATATGGGGGCAACCAGACATCTCCTTCTCTTTCACGATTCTTCCAGATGTCAGAGGAGAAGGCTACATAGTTTTTATGGAGTATATATTTGTTAAATTTGAAAAATGTCTAGTTACTAGCTTTATAAAGCAAAATAAATAAAATCACATTATTTTATATTACTTTGAGCATTTAATTTTTTTTTAAGATGAATGATTCTTGGTTTCCATTTCTGTGAAACAAGAAGAGCATGACTAAGACATAATACTTATGTGTATCTCGCTTTTATATTTTAACATTATTTGAGAAAATTTCAGTTTTACCATGCATTTGGTGAACACTGCATGGAAACCTTTGATAAACAATTCTGTTTAGAAACTATTCTAATACTGTATAAATTTTATTTTGTTTTTCCTCCCTTGTTTTAGAATATTAGGGACATTGTATGAAAACAGTCTCTGTTCCTTAGCTCATAAATTCTTTGTTTATTCCGTATCTGATATGCCAGTATTATCAGTTTCTAATATTTTCCCTACTGCCAGTAATTGTGCTGTCATAGAAGGACATTGCTATGTGAGGCAGGAAATAAGCAGCAGGAGCATATTAGATACTTAGGAAACAAAGTTTCAGTGTTCATGAAAAAATATATAATTTTTTTACAGAATGGTGGAGGTTACACAGAAAATGAGATAATGCTTGTGATCCAAAATTGTATCTAACTCTGTTATCTAAATTTTGCATGAGGTACCTGGACCAACAAATATAGACTGCTATACTGTCTTAATATATATGTTTTTTCAGATTGCAACTAAAAAATAAAAATGATGTTAAAATATAATTGCAGGGAAGTTGTTGACCAAAATATTTGTATTGATGCTTAATGTATAATTTATATTTTGAAGTGTCTACAAGCTTGAAATAACTGCAAAAAACATTTAAAAAGTAATTTAATTTTCATATCCAACGCTGTATTAATGTTTAGTATTTCAAACTTTGTTTAGCTACCTTTTGGTAATATGTAAGTTAAATCTATTATTATGCATTTCTTTTATGTTTAACCTATGTTTTGGAATTATTTCTTCTCTTTTAGCACTGCATGAAAACACTATATAGTTTTACTGTAGATTTTCTTGTCCAGTACATAATTTGCAAACAGCGAAGGTTTCCATATTTTTAGGACTGCTAGTCATTATTCCTTGTTAGTATTTTTAATATAATTTGTGGGGAGAAAAGAGGGTGCCCATGTATACCAAGTCACATGAGCTGTTTTATATAGAATAGCAAACTAGTCTGTAGATGGAAACTAATGGATTTTGAAGATTGGTTGTGTTTAAAGAATCTGTCCACATCTCTAAAGTAGAAAAGGGGTATATCTAGTGAATGGAATGAATAGTCATATTCTGCAGTTTAACTCTGCTATAAGTTTTTTCTTTTGGGGATGAGGGGGAGTTGGATTTATTTTATTATTTTGTACTAGTTCGTAAGAGGCTTATTCAGCTACAGAACTTCAGATTCATGCTATGCTTTTTCTTTGTGTTTTATAATGTGCATCATTTAATGACTAATTTTTTTCACTAAATACTTTCAGTTTAAGAAATGTCTACAGAGTAAAATTTTAATTATGAAGTGCTGAAAGGGGGACAGAAGAAGAGTATCAAATCGAGTAAATGTATAGTTTGTGTACCAAAATTATACCACAGATATATAGGTTTGGTTTTACAAAAATACCAGATAGTTGTTTTATGGTTTGTGAAATACTGTAATATGTTGTGGTTGCATAATGTCATACTTCACTTGTTTGGTGACTATCCAGCTAAGGACTAGACATTTTCTCAGTTCAGAGGTAAGTCAGGCAATTAACAGGAAGAAAAATCTTACAGTAATATCTGTGTTCAGGTGTCTAAATGATATGTCTCAACAGCTAAAAATAAAATTTGGGAGGAGGAGGTAGAGGGAAAAGTACAGGATGATGCTGTTGCATACTTCTTTCCTCTGGTAACGGAAGGTTAAATGGGTAGCAAGCAGAATGCCTTAAACAAGATTGGTATATTGATTAAAATGCTGATTTAACAGCTCGCCTTCCCCCCTTGGAAACCTGGAAAAGATAAGCCAGCTGCTGTCTAAGAGTGCTGAGTGTCCACTGAGAGTACACTATCTATCATCACAATATGGTGATGAGAGGTGTTTTATGTTTGTGTTAATTTCCCCCACTAAATCAGTAATTATTACAATCCTGTCCCTGCTGTTTACCCTGCAGCTGTTTTTCCATTTGTCGAGAGAGCGAGTGTTCTCTGAGGACCGCACACGCTTCTATGGTGCAGAAATTGTCTCTGCTTTGGACTATCTGCATTCTGGGAAGATTGTGTACCGTGATCTCAAGGTAAAAAAACCAACAACACAAGTAATCAAATTTTTGTTTTTGCAAAGACTATTGGGACAAACTCAAAGTAATTATAAAGTTACACAGTTTTGAGAAAAGCAGAGTTAGTGTGTGTGTGTGGGGGAGGGGAAGGTTGTGTTTAGTTAAAATGCTACACATTAGACCACAAGGACTAGAAACATTATTAAAAAAGAAAGCTAAAATTCTAATGCACCATTCTTCTGTAGTTGTGGAATCACAGAATACATGGGGCCCTGATTACTATCTCCTTGGAGAATGCTAGAGATTCATTATTTGATGTGAAGTCAGGTAGTTCACAAGTGTTGAATCAGCATTTTCATAAACACATTTTCTACTGAGAAAGTTTAAGGTTTCCTATTCAGAAAAGTAGTTCAGAACAATGTTTTGCTGTTTGCAGTATATATATGTTGAATTATTTTTAATGTCCAAACAAATTCTATGCACACAGAAGAAGCTTTTGGAGAACTAGTGTTAGTCATTTTTCTGGGATAATTCCCAGTAAGAATTGTACCAGGTTTCATTCTGGTTCCTTAAATATTTGAAAATAGAATGTAAGTAAAATGTAGCAATTGAAGGTCATTTCCATGAGCCTGAGCTGCAGGTAACACACAGATAGAGGAAAGCTATAAAATTTTGCCAAACAAACAATTCTCTGATGATTGCAATAGGTCCTCCGGAAATTATGCGAGGAAATTTTTAGAAAGTGTTTTTTGCTTTTGTTCTGTGGGAAAGAAGTATATTGAGCAAACTCTTATGGTGTCTATTGATAGAGCCTACAGTCACTCTCTTGATGGCACCGTAGTAAACTATAGTGCAATTTGTTACCTAGCAGATATAGCTTAGTTATGTTTTTTTCGTTGACATGTAGTATATTAGCCTGTTAAGAAATACTTAAGGACTAACTGTGTGTGCTTTTTCTAATATGCAGTTAGAAAATCTAATGTTGGATAAAGATGGCCACATAAAAATTACAGATTTTGGACTTTGCAAAGAAGGAATCACAGATGCAGCTACTATGAAAACATTCTGTGGTACACCAGAATACCTAGCTCCTGAGGTATGATTTAGAATACTTTTTTCTGTACAATATAAACTGTTTTATCTTTCATTTAATTGCAGTGTATATTATTTGGGTGATCAAAACTGTTTTGAAGAATGGACAATATGTTGGATTATTGTTACTATTACTGTATTATTTCTGTTGGGAAACTTTTATCTACCAATAATCATATTTTCAAATTTATGAAATGTTGTGTGTTTATAAATATAGCTAAATCATCTGAAATATAATAAAAGTCCAGTATCATCTACAATAGAATAATTGAAATAATCCTTTCTTTATTACATGTATAGTGGTCACACCTAAAATTTTCTTCTGTTTTGAGAAACATTACTAGTTTCTGCAGTATTCCCCAATTTAGGTATATAGAATATTGCTAATTTTTCATTCCTAGGTACATTTGCAGGGAAACCAGGCTTGCTTTCACTGCTTAATCTTCACCAGATGATGATTATGGTATCACAGAAGAAGGATTAACTTCAATTGAAAAATGTGTAGTAGGATCCTACTGTGTGAAAAATGTGTAGTAGGATTAAGAATACAGACCTTTTTATGTTTCTGAGGAAAGAACAAAAGAAAAAAATGTTCTTTCTTTCCACATTCTGGCATGGCTAAAACAGAGCTCTGATTCTTTCCAGGGGTACCCCAGATTGTGAGGCACCTCGCAACCATGTGCCCTTAGTGTGAGGAAGTCTTGTCTGTGCTTGCTGTGGATCAACTCCTTGACTCTACTAGCCTCTGGCAGCACAAGCCCTACCTTCCAGGTTTCAAGAGGCCCTGCTCACTTTGTACTGGTTAATGGTAGGCACACACCAACCCCCAAGTCCTCTGAGCATCCCTCTTGAGAGCCCAGCCCCTGTTGCACTGAATACATACAGAACTTTCAGATTTGCTACTCCCAAAGGAATAGTACATACCAGCTTATTAATTTTAACTCCGGATCACCACTCCACTTAATGCACAGTACTTAGATACACTTATTCTTGTTTTCACTATAAATATATTATGAAAGACCAGAGATTCAAATGATAGAGAGAATATTGGAAACAAATTGTTACATAGAAAACAAAATTATAATACTCTTTCTAAAGCTTAAATTTTACTCCCAAGGACATTCCTGGTCTCATACAAGATAGCTTACCCTAAGTCCTTTTCCCAACATTTTCAACCAAGATGGCTGAGATCTCCCTTTTATGAGATCTAACCTGCTGGCAGCCTGTCTTTACAGACTGAAGGATACCAGAGCATCTCTTTGCACTCCCAGATATTGCAGACCATAACTTTGATCTTCACCTGAAAACAGGGCTGTCCTCCCTGTCTGCTGTTCACCTCTTCCTTTTAATTTCCTTATGAGTTCTCAGCAAGCAAGCTCTTCATTAGCATTTGACTTAGTATGCCGATAGACTTCTATTGGAAGACACACAATATACAGTGGTCTAGACCAGGGAGATAAGTGTCTCTCATCTCCTGTTTGTAGAATTTTGTCTCAAGGCACGCTGCTTTTGAGTGACCTGTCTTTTCAACTACAAGGCCTAGAGAATATAATTTTCAGCATGTGTATATAACGCCTCGCATATTGTGGTTACATACCTCTCACAGTGATTATGATGCAGAGTGCCACAGGCTTTCTTTAGAGACCTTGCTTGACATTTGTGGTGAACCCAGGACACCCTGTATCCTTATGTACACCTGTGCCCTCTGCCAGTTGGTATCAAGAGGTCTTTGGGTCACAAGAATGTTATCAGTTTTCCACAGACCATCAGTTGCTTACAAAAGGCAATTAGGTGTAAAACACATACTTCAAGAATTTACCTCTGTGAGATAACATACTGCATAGCATAGACCCTGCAACTTTGAAAAGCAGGTAGGCTCCTTGATGGTTTCACTTGTTAAATACCAAAGAGCTGACAAGACCTTTCATTCTGCATTTTCTGATAGGATGTCCAGGAGACTGGACCATTTGGGCAGGAAATTGTACTTTTCAGCTGTTTTGGCTATTTGCATAACTAATTATTAAGCTGTGGTGGCTGAATAGGATTACATCTATAGGATAAGATGTCTGTGACTGATATGTTGCCAGTGACTAACAAATATTCAAGGCTCTGGTTTAGAAAGGTCTGGACTTAACAGGGCATTCCCTTGAGGCTAAGTCGGCAGTGTTGTTATGACAATCTGTTGCATCTGCAATTACAATTAAAGGGATATACTCCTGGCTGCTAAATTCTGGCTTCACCCAGGAGATGAGGGATGAAGTAGCTGACTTTTTCCTTTTGTGGACCCTAATCTTTTTAGACAGAAGGCCATGATTGATACCATGTTGCAACTTCATTGGTGCTCATGAAGTCTCTCCATAGTTGCACATGATCACAGGTTGGTTTTCAAGTTTATCTTAACAAGAAGGTAGACAGTAGAACTGTGTAGAACTCTGCATGAGAGTGCCCTAGAATTGGATGAATGCTTGCCCTAAATCACAGTGAGAGTCCTTGTATATAAAAATTAGCAAAACCACTTCAGAACAGTTCTATCCACTGCTGGTAGGAACCACAGAAAGCTCAATACTACCTCATGCCCAGCAGTGTTGAAGGTACCAGTCATCTTAACAAAATCAGCATGAGGTGCATTGTCTTCATCCATAGATAGGAAGAAATCTGTGATCAGAGCCCCCACTGGTGTCTATCTCATAACCTGTTTTAAAATGAGACTGACTGAGATCAAGGAAATCTGAAGACTGCAGATAGCATACCTGTTTGACCACTCAAACAGAAGGAGGGAGACTGTGTAACTGGCAAAGTTTATGTCGTTATTTGTTGAATAGAGGCCTTACCAGTGTCTCTTTGAGGACACCAGACACCAAACATTCAGCCAAAGAATCTGATAGATTTTTTTTTTTTTTAAACCACCAACAGGCAAATTATCTCTCTGTTAGCCTTTACCAGCCAAGAGGGACATGGCCCCATCACAGATAGTGACTCAAAGTGTTTTAAACACTTCCAGAACTTTGAGTGTCAATGGTCAAAATTCAATGAAAGAAACTGTTTTGTTTGTTCCTTCAAGACATTGCCCTATACCCGGGGATGCAGACATCTCTGTCCAAATCAGAGTAATTTTATCAACAAAGTGAACAGCAAATTCCTCACAGAAAGAAAAACTCTGCCCTTTTTTCAAATGGAGGCAGCTTGGATTGATCAGGGTATTGATCATCCAGAACGGTTATTCAGTGTGCAAATGCAGTATGATGGACAGAATGAAACTTTTCTTCCTTTTCTGTACAGCTGTGTTACACATTTTTTTAAAAAAATCATGATTTTTGCAAACAGTTGAACTTGAATCTGAACATCTGCTAGTGGTACTCTAGTAATCTTTCCTCTTGTTTCATCTATTGCAAGTTATCTGTAAACCACAGTGATAATTTAGGGCACAGTTATGGAATCAGTTCAGGGGAGTTGCAAATGGAATCATACCGAGATTGCACTCTTTCTCATATGTAGTTAGTTTGTTGGTATCCTGTGTTTATGTAAGTCTTTCACAAAGAAAGAAAGAAAGAAAGAAGGAAAGAAAGAAAGAAAGCGTTTTAGAAAATAAGTAAATGTGATTGGGAAAAAATATGAAAAATGACAGGAAAATTCAGATGCAGGTATAATATCTGAAACTGCTTTTAACTCGTATGACGTTGGACTAGATTTCAGTGTGCCTTTTAAAAATTTTATAAGTGAAAAGTCATCCAGCCCCTGCACCTTGGGAACTTAGAACTTCATGTTAATGGCACTCTTGACTCACATTTCCTCTTAATTACCCCCCTCATCTGACTTACTGCCTTTGATCAATTTCTCTACTCAAGACACAAGCCATTCCCTTGACCATATCATTGACAAGAACTGCTCTGTCACTGATCTGCCTTCTGCTGAATTCTGTCTGATCATTTTATCTCCTTCTCTGTATTGCTCACTTGCCCCATCTCTGGCTCTCATTCCTTCTGTTACTTCTAGTCCATTGGCATTTCTTACTTGTCTCCCTGCCTCTCATTCCTTCTGTTTCTTCACTCTCTTCCATCCAATTCATGATTTCCATCTAAAATTCCAACCTTTCTACCCAGCTCCTTTGCCCCCTTGTCTGTCAGACTGATTCATCCCGCCCACCCCCAACTTCTGGTTGCTTTGCTGCATGTGCAGACTTTGTCCACTGTGAGTTTATCAGTTTAGCACTCTTCCTTGCAAACCAGATCTGCTTCTGCACCCTCACTGAATTTCACTATAAGTGTTGACAACCCCAGTATCCTCCTCCTCCCACAGATTAGGAATTTTGGTGTCATTTTAACTCCCTCCTCTCCTCGTACAGTGATCATTACATTTTGTTGGGGTCATCATTACAGTATTTTTTAATCCACCTGTTTCTCACTGTTCACAGCACAAAGCCCTTATATGTGCCTTGATTATCTCATGCTTTAACTACAGCAACTTTCTTCCCGTTGACCATGATGATAGACATCAATCATCCATTCAAAAGTCTGCTGTGAAAATCATGTGCTTCACTCACCACTGCCCAAGTTCAACCCAGTTCAGACCCCTCCCATTGCCTCTGTTGCTTTCCCCTCTGACACTCAGGCTCCTAATTTTCCCTTTTGAGCTCATCTAAAACTTAAATTTTTCTTACCTTTGGTCATACTTTCTTTTGCTCTCTGGTGCCCTCTTTGTTCAGTCCAAGCTCCTTGTTTGACTGTCCTCTTTGTGCCTCCTTTCATATTTCCTTCTACACCCAGAACTTATTTCATAACACGCTGTCATTCCTTAATTCTATCGTCCTTTCAGACTTTTTCTCAAAAGTCACTTGTTATAAGTTTTTTTAATCAACCATAGGTTTATATATATTTCATAATAAAATCCCATGCAACCCAGAAGACATTGGCAGTATTCACCCAAGTGAACGCTTGGTCTCATTGTCTGCACACCCACATGTACACCCCAACTTCCTTCTGCTTTTGTGATTAACTCCTGTTCTTTTTAACTTAACTTAGATTGAGTCATTGCCTCAATGATCTTGCAGTCTTGAGTTGTTTTGTGAAATGCTATGCAAATTTTTGGCACTGTATAAGTAATATAGTAAATAATGTTCAGCCCTGGAACTACAGAAAGATAATGAATTTGAGGAAGAGGGGACAAATTTTGGGAAAATAGTTTTTGAATTTAAGGTTTGCATTTATTAGTTAACAAGGAGCCTTCAGAATAGGAACGGTGCTAACAGTTGGGAAAAATAACGTGCAACGAAGCCTGGGTTTATACTTTCAGTTGCAGTGTGGTAAAAGTAAGAGCTGGAGGAATACCATGGTAGACTGTATACAAAAAGTTATTTTTGGCATACTGGCAGGAATTGCTGTTTGAAAACAGAAGATGAGTGATGAGTGTTATGTTTTTCCTCAACATAACAAATATTTTAAAAATAAAGCAAATAGGATATTTGATTGCATTTATGAGGGATAGAAAAATATATTAAATTATATCATAGTGAATAGTAATGTGCCCTTCTTTGCGGTATTTGTCCAAGTCTGGTTGCTTCACTGTAAGAAATAACCTAGACCTGGAAATGTTAACTGTAAAATTATTTTAGTGGATTTTCAAAATCTGTAAAATGATTTCACCTGAAATATTTACTAAATTGGGTCCAGTTTGGCTCTGCAGCATTGGCTGTGAGCATGCTCATGCTGTTGTAGAGGGCAACAGGGAATATCTCTGGCAGTGCATCCAGACTCCCACTTGTTATCATTGGGAAACAATGATAAGTCCTGCTCCTGAAGGGTGCTTAGTTCTTCTGTGAGATGCTTTCCACTTTTAGTGATTTCAAAAAAAGAATGAAGGAATGCAGCATCTCAAAATTGTGGATGTTGGCATGAGTATACCTGTAGGCTCACAATGCTTTCACTTGACAGCCTGAGACAGGAGTGGCCAGCCTGAGAAGGAGCCAGAATTTACCAATGTACATTGCCAAAGAGCCACAGTAATATGTCAGCCCCTCATCAGCTCCCTCGCCCCTGCTCCCAGCGCCTCCCACCCACTGGCTGCCTATCAGCACCTCCTCCTCCCTCCCCGCACCTCCTGATCAGCTGTTTTGTGGCATGCAGGAGGATCTGGGGGGTGAGGGGGAGGAGTGAGGGCACAGCAGGCTCGGGGAGGGGGCATGAAGGGGTGGAGTGGGGGAAGAGCCAGGTGTTGAGCAGTGAGCACCCCCTGGCACATTGGAAAGTTGGCGCCTGTAGCTCCAGCCCCGGAGTCGGTGCCTATACAAGGAGCAGCATATGAACTTCTGAAGAGCCGCATGTGTCTCTGGAGCCACAAGTTGGCCACCCCTGGCCTGAGAGGTCTGTAGTGGGTGAGGCAGAGCATGAAAAGCATACCGGAAACCCCAGCAAGGTGAAAAAGTCAACTAATACCTATTCAGATATAAACAGTTACATACATTGTATATCAGATATGTTAAAGGTCTAGAAATGGCAACAAAGATTGTTAGTGGTAGAGCCGTGTGAATACTGAAGAACATTTTTTGCTTGCAAAAAGTGTAATTTGCTTTGCCAGTGTTTGCATCTCTTTTGTGTTCATTTTCCATTATTATTATATCAAGTGAATTTACAAGCAGGAATGTATGCTTATTCTCATTATCCTGATATGCCCTAGCTGATGAGTACAGACAGAGTTCTGGAAAGCCATATCTTCTTCATCCCAATGTAGTGCACTCCTGGCAGCTTCCAAATGTTTTGCGCTTGGTGGAGGCATCTGCTACCCTCTTAAAAAGTTGTGTTGTGTTTCCAAATACTACTTCCATATTACTCAGCTCCATTGGCTGGTAAGAAAGAGAGGCAGAGCTCTGCCTCCTCTCTTCTGCCCCTCCTTGTTCCCCATGAGATTTCTTGCACCACTGTCAGTATTAGACATCTGCTTTTTCTTGTTCACTGGGAATATAAGGAAGACCTAGATAGTGTCTACTTTGGATAGGCTCTTTCCAGCTCCCCACCACATCCTTCTAAAATCAGTGCAAGGTTAAATTCAGTCAGGTCAAATGTGTAAACTCTTGGGACCATAGATCTGTATTTGGCCTGGCTGTCATGGAAGATACATTTTTTAATGTGGTTTGCTGTTGTGTTAGCAATACCTGATCGACTTTCCAACTGTAAAACAATTTGGAAATCAAATGTAGCTCACACTCAAGACCCAGCAAAATTAAAAGTGTTAAGTACGTTTTGGCAGTTCACTTTTATTATGCCCAGTCCTCAAATGTACCAGCAGACAATCATCTGATTGTTAGTTATTTTTCACATGCTTATGCGATCACACAAAAAAGTACACGCTAAAAAGAAGCAGATGGTGACAGATGGGGAAGGTTGAATAAGGTGGTTTTGGAAACCTAGAGAAATGCACTTCTGTAATAGTGTAAAAATAAAAATTTATATGATTGCCATGTTAGAACTAACAAAATAGAATTGAAAAAAATATTTGATTGTAAGAAAACAAATGAATTTAACAATATTCAGTTTGTATTTAGAAAAGTATATGCAACATTTTTATCTTATGCAAGAATAATATATTATTTTTATTGGCCAAATATTTTAAAAAGTGCACATTTTATTTTTATTCCTCTTACAGAGATCCATGTTTAAATTAATCTTTCATTTTCTCACTTCAGGCATTTTCTTATAGTGCCTTTCTTTAACATACTGGCTAGAGATATTGGTGCTGTGTTAGAATGAAAAAAATATTTTATTTCAGGTATAACTGGAAAGATTGTTTCCGCTACATTGTAATACTAAATATGCATATGTGTATACATGTTTGTGTGGACATATGTGTAAAATATGTAAACTGTAAATTGTTTGTCAAACCAACAAAACCCTCGAAACTCAAAGCTAAAGCTGTCACAAATCAGCATTAACTCCTGTACAGCATAAGTGAACAAAATGGAATCAACAGCAATGACAATTTACACCAGCTGAGGATCTACTCCAATATGTTTCATATCCTTACATTTGTTTGGTAGGTCCATAACTTAACATTTAAAATACAGTCTTTGATATTCATTTAATTTTAAAAACAAAGATTCTTCCTTTGATGGTCCCTGTGTGTAGTCCACATGTGGGTGTGCAGGTGCCCCATGTGCCTGAACTCAGATTTTTAGTAAGCAGTGTCTGTTGGTCCATTTCCTGCCCAGTCGTTCTGAGGGCAAAGGGGGGCAATGTGTCCTGGTGCTTCTCCAGTTCCTTCTTACTGCCACATGGCCTGGGTCAGAATCTTCTGTGTCCACAGCTTCTTCCTTCAACTGCTTCAATCTGTAAATACATTGTAAATAGTTTTAGTATTTTATTCGTTTACTCCTTTAGTCTCAAGTATTAGTTAGTTAAGTGTCCCCACCCCTACCCTGGGGAAATCCTCCCTGAGAGGCTATGATTATTCCCAGAGTTCTGGGGTCCAAGAATTGCATTTCCCGCCTTGCTCATTTTCAGTGAGCGCCGAACATCAGTTCTGCTTTTACTGTCTAGGTGAGGCTCACATCTCAGCTAAGTGCAGCATTTGTTGCTCCTTTCCTCCCAGAACGTGTGAGGGTTGAGAGCTAAGACTTAGAAAACATCTGATGGAAGAGGCCATGAGACCTCAATCAGATCTGGGCTGGGGAGACATCCCTGTACATCCGCAGCACCACTCTGAGCACTACCTCATGAGTTTGAGGTTAAGACTTCCAAGCCTCAAGAGAAGGCTTCTCATGAGAATAAGGGGTGCTCTTACAAGTGTAGAGACAAACCATCTTCTTCCAAAGCTGCCCCAAAGAAAAGAGATCCCTCCCCAACTCCTTCAAAGTCGGAGAGTCCATGTGCAGGGATCCTAAAGTTTTAGGTCGTAATTAACTTTTTCAGCAGGAGAAAGTGATGTGAAGGAGCACATATCCGTCCGTTCCAGGT
The DNA here is from genome assembly GCF_965140285.1 of Lepidochelys kempii. Lineage (NCBI taxonomy): Eukaryota > Metazoa > Chordata > Testudines > Cheloniidae > Lepidochelys > Lepidochelys kempii. The sequence continues at coordinate 141,153,820 of NC_136382.1, read as the reverse complement.
CTGGTTCTGATGTGCAAACCGAAAGACAGACATTCACTACCACTCCCTTTGACATTCAGACAAGACTCAGGGCCAGTATTGATATGGCCCCGGAGGGATCCAGCTTCTTCTGTGACCAGGAAGCATGGATGTGGTGGCTCCACCAACTGACTCATGCTGTACCCCTGGGCAGTCTTGAGACTGATGTCTCCCTGGAAGACATTTTTGTTCTACAATATCCCCTCTCCTGCCTTCTCTCAGGTCAGTCTTTATTTGGAGACATAGTTACTTCTTAGGAGGAAGTTATTCCAAGGACATAGAACCGATCTTCTTTCCCACCCATGAGCCTGAGTACCAAACCATTGGTACCATCAGTTCCACGGGTAGTTTGGGATCCAGCTTTTTCAGCTAATGAGTCAGGGGTTCCAGAAGAACTGCTACCCTATCATACAGCAACGGGCAGGACAGAAGCCCTCAGAGATTGGGGTTTCATGCTCCGACCAGATATGATTTCCCAAGACACAGGTGGTATCCAGTGACGTGAGGTTTGTCCTCAGTCAGTTGATCCCTCATATTGGCTTTATTGGGGGCCCTTGGGATTCCTACTCTGTGCACCTGGGATCAGTACACTAAGCCAACACCAACCAGCCCCATCAGAGTAAGATGAAGTTGAACTGTATTCAATGATTCTGGGAGCAATTTCATCATCTTCACCAGATGAGGTGGTTACCCCATCTTTACCATCTCTGCCTGATGACTACAGGGAATATCAGGAGCTCCTACAAAGGTTGGTATCTGAGCTCCTGATACAGCCTGAAGGGGTTCAGGAGCCATAACATAGATTGCTGGACATCTTGCAATCCTCGGGTCTTAGGTGAATGGCCCTCCAGATCAATGAGGCTATGATGACTCCAGCTAGAACGGTGAGGCACACTCCTGCTTCTTGTGTTCCCACCCCGATTAGGGCTGAACCTTTCTACTTCATTCCATCTAAGGGGGAAGAGTTTCTTTTCTCTCACCCACTGTCTCTCTCTTTAGTGGCATAAGTAGCCATCTAAAGATCTAGGCTGCAACACCTAAAACTATACCCTTGGAGAAGGGTGCCAAACAGCTCATCCTTACAGGAGGAAAGGTTTTCTCCATCGCTCTCCAATTTAGAATTTCAAATTATCAGGCCCTTCTGGCTAAATAAAACTTCACTAATTATGCAAAGTTGTTGAATTTTAAGGACAAGGTCCCTCAGGAAGATAGAGCTAACTTCCAGTCCTTTAATTGATGAAGGCAGATTAGTGGCTAAACCCTCTCTTCAGGCCACAGTAGATGCCACAAACTCCACTTCCAGAGGAATGGCTACAGCCATTGTCCTGAGGAGAGATTCCTGGTTACAATCCTCTGGTTTCCCTAAAGAGGAGCAGAGTACCATTCAAGATCTGCCCTTTGATACAGTTAACCTGTTCAGTGAACAGATAGATGAATCTCTTCACTCACTTGAGGACAACACTTTGTTCTTTGGGTATCTATGCCATTGCCCCAAAGAGGAAGCATCCCAAGCAGGGGTGCAGAGCAAGACCACCTCCTCAACCACTTTACCACCACACAACCGAGGGTTCAAAGGCACAGGTACACAGTTCCTCCACCGTCCACTACCACACCTCACTCTAACCCACAACCAAAGAATTTCTTTTGATGGGACTGTCAAGACCCATGTCCCTTTATTAGTGCCATAATATCTGCTCCTCAATTTTTGAGGCCACTGTATCCAGCTTCCTTACAACTTGAGGGCTTTAACAACAGACAGATTGGTGTTGGAAATTATTCACTGCGGCTGTCTAATTGAGTTTCTGTCAACCTGTACCCACAAAGCTGTTCCCAGTTGCTTTTCAGGGACCAATCTCATGAGGAAATTCTTCAACAAGAAGACAATTTACTTCTCCACCGAGGAACCATAGAAAGAATTCCACCTGAGCATCAAGGGAAAGGATTCTACTCCCCACACATCTTAGTCCTCAAAAAGAGTGGGGGATGGAGACTGATTCTCGACCTATGATGACTAAATATATTCATCTGAAAATTAAAATTCTGCATGGTTACATTGATGTCAATAATTCCCTCTGTGGAAGAGGGCATATGGTTTGTCTGTTGGCGTGAAAAATGCATACTTTCACATAGATATTCATCTGGCGAACACAAGGTTCTCCAGGCTTCTCCTTTGTCAAGACCATTGCCAATTCAGTCCTTCCATTTGTGCTAGCTATGGAACCCCTGTGTCTTTACAAAAGTCTTTTCAGTGCTGGCTGTTGAATGAGAAGTAATGGATTTACTGTTTTTCCATACCTCAATGACTGGCTTTTGATGGGCAGATCATGCAAGGCAGTCCAGTTTGTATCCTGATTCCTGCTGCGTCTACTACCTTCCCTGGGAATTGGTGTCAACCACAGAAAGTCCACTTTGACTCCCTGTAGGTACATAAATTTCATAGGAGTGACCCTGCACTTGACTACAGCAAGATCCTGTCTTCCTATCAAGAGATTCCATGCCATGGGTGATCTCATAAAACAGGTCACCCTCAGATTTCAGTCAGAACTTGCCTTTCACTCCTTGACAGCGTGACTTCATGCACACATGTGACACCATTTGCCAAGATCCATCTCCATTGCTTGCAAACCTGGCTTCAGTCTGCCTGCTCACCAGAAAAAGTCAGCATCAATGCCAAAGTAATAATTTTGTTCAAGGTTCTGGCCTCTCTCATCTGGTGGACAAAGCCAGAAAAAGTTTGAGTAGGGACTTTTTGCTCACACCTACACCCGAGGTGACTTTCATTACCAAGGCCTCCCTCTGAGGTTGGGGAACTCATATGGATGATCATATTGCACAAGACCGCTTGACCCCCTGGGAGTCCAAGATATATTGCAATTTACTGGAACTAAGAGCAGTCTGTCAGGCCTGCAGTGCTTTCCTCCACTCATCCAATTCCGGCATATCCAAATAATGTAAGGCAATATCACAAACTGTCTTCTATATAAACAAGCAAAGGGGAACAAGATCCCTTCCTGTATGTGTAGAGAGAGCCAGCCATTGGAATTGGTGTTTCAGACTTTATATAGCCCTTTCAGCAGCATAATTACCAAGAGTGCAGAATTCCCCAGCAGACATTTTTTTCATGGACTACAAGTGGGAGATTCACAGTTTGGTCCTGAATAAGGTCTTTAATCAGTGGGGAATGCTGTCTTGGGACCTCTTTGTCTCTCAGGCAAACAAAAAATGTCTCCTGTACGGCTCCAGAGCAGCTCTAGACGGACTCAAAGTGAGATGCCCTTATGCTACCATGGAGGGATCATTTCAGGTATGCTTTCCCTCTCATCTCATTAATACCATGGGTTCTGTAGAAAATCTATCAAAACAGGGCTTGAGTCATCCTTGTTGTGCCCAGCTAGCTGAGATGGTTCTGGTTCAAGGAACAAGTGAGACTTTAAACCATATGCCTGTCAACATCTGACCATTTCCGAACCTGCTAACACAACACAATACCACTATCAAGCATCTCAATCCAGGGCCACTGCAACTCAAGGCCTGGTATTTTGATTGGCATCAGGTGTAGACTTCTTTCATATGGCTTGGGTAGGTAGCAGTGATTACAAATTTATATCTAGATTTGATAGCCAGCACATTGCCACAGCAGTGAACTGGTGAATGTCCTTCAAGCCTCCGGCAAAAGAACAAAGGGAACTCTCAGATATGAGGTGCTTCATTGTTTGTGCCTGGTGACCACAGTTGCATATAAGTGTTTGGCTGATTTTCCATTTAAAGAGGGTTTGTCCCCATCTCCTATGAGATGTACTGATATGATTCAATCTGCACCAATCTTTCCAACATAAATCAAAACCCGGTGGTTCCTTGACAGGGTCAATAACAAGCCTTTTCATTTTTAGTGGTCAAAATGCTCCATGTGGCCCTCCATTGAGCCTCAGCATCAAAGTTCAGTATAAGGGTCTTGATGCAGTTCCATAGAGATTTGCGGGATTTGCATCTTGTCTTTGGTGGGTTCTGAAAGTCATTGGGCAACGGGATCTTCACGTTTGCATTGACATGGTTGAGAAAGTGAGATGTCTGGGTAGCTCTTCTAATCTGTGGAGGCTGGATGTGCAATAGGACTGGGAGCCAGTCGATTGGAGTCAATTTGAGCGTCCCTGACACTATGTGCATGCGTTACTGAGTTGAGCATCAAGGAGGTTAGTATGACTACTGTGAGATGATGCTGGCGCACAGTATTCAGCTGCAAAATATACCAAGGCAATTGTTGCAGTTTGTAAGGTCCATGGACTGGAGCCCCATGATGTTCCGGCCAATTTCCTGATAAGCACGACACAAGACCTCACCTTATCACGGTTGTTCTCGAGGTGTTGTCGAAGGTCACTTCTGGTTCAGTGTAACACCAAAATACTTTGGGTTAGCCTCATGGCTGATGCTCTCAGCACAGAACTTCACAATCAGATGTAGAGCGTTCATATTTCAGGTCAGTTCAATCCATCCTCAACCAAAGCAGGAAGGATTCTACCAGGAGATGCTATTCAGCTAAGTGGAAGTGTTTGTCCTCTGGAGCACAACAATGCCAGGTACCTTCAGAGTCCACTGGGATTCCTGCGATTCTAGAAAAATCTATTTACCCTTGAGACCCTCTCTATTATTTCCCTACAGGTTCATTGAGTAGCAATTAGTGTGTTTCATCCCCTGCATTGATGACCACATCAGCTTCACTCATCCCAGGATGACTAGATTCTGAAGGGACTTATTAGATCCTTTCCACCATTCTTTCATGTCTCACCAAACCTCCCTTTGAACCTTTAGCCACATGTTCTATATCCATTTCATGATTAAAGTTGTTTTCCTAGTCCTCATCGCATCAGCCAGATGGGTCGGTAAGCTGGGAGCAGTCATGGCAGAACCACTATATATTACATTCCATAAAGGTCTCCCTTTGCTGCCACCTGAAATTCATCCCTGTAGTAGTTTCAGAATTTCACAGAAGTCACACCATCCACTTACCGGTAATTTTTTCCAAATCCACATGCCTCTGATGAGGTGAGAAGTCTTCATTATGTAGCTTTCTGAAGAGCAGTGGCCTGTTATCTACAAAGAATAAAAGCAATTAGAAAGACAGTTAGACTTTTTGTTGCCATAGCAGAGAGAGATCGAGGTCAAGCTATGTCTGTTCAGAGACTTTCCAAATGAATCTCTGGCTACATTATTCTGTGTAACTAGTTCACCTGGGGTGGTGAGAGCCCATTCTACTAGATCACAAGCAACCTTGCTGCATGCATCTCTGAGAGATATATCTGTTAGAGATATGTAGGGCAGCTACCTGGAGCTTCTTACGCACCTTCACAAGACATTATGTGTTGGTCTAATCTTCTACTACAGATACAGTTGTGGGGACAGCAGTATTACAGTCAGCCATCACTTCTGCGTCCTCGCTTTCAGCTCCTGTTTGACTACTGCTTGCTAATCTCCCATGTGTGGAATACACATAGGGACCATCACTCAAAGAAAAAATTGAGGTTACTTGCTTGTAACCAGTGGTTCTTTGAGATGTGTAATCCCTATCTGTTTTCCACTACCCGCCCTACATCCTCTCTGCTGTGACTCATAACTGGATTCACAGTAGGAGAAGAAATTGGTGAAGCACTGGTCCACACTGCCCCTTGTGCCCTGGGTTCAAAACGAAAGGAGAACTGGGCGTATGCAAACCAACAAATGCCGCTTACCAAAGATCTCTGGTCTTAGGTGCATGATGCTCATGTGTACCGATGTCGGGAACAGAAATGGACCACACATCTTGAAGAACCTCCAGTTACAGGTTAGTAACCTCCATTTCTACATCATTTGTTACAAAACTTCCCTGGATGCGGTATATTTGATCTCATAAACTAAGTAAAATCTAGACTACTGAGTACCTGAATGGGAAACCTTCAAGGAAAACTCAGGAAACTATAGGAAATGGCATTAATGATTCAGTTGAATGACACCCTTCATATTATTCAGAATCCATACTGAACCACTGCCCTATCATGGTGGTTGGGAGCACTTTTCTGTTAGGTGGTAATTTCTAGATGACACCAAAAACTCCAAGTTCTGACCACTTGTGGTCCTCAACGATCTCATGGAATTTTCACAAGCGTGGAGGTGTTGCCCTTGTTGTCTTGGACAAATTGAAATTTAGTTAAGCAGAATACAATTAACTAAATTTTACTTAAGTTTCCATTGATTTTTTTTAATTTATTTACTCCCAATTTAAATACATCCCATACTATCTAGGTCTCCCAAGGTACTATCATGCATAATCTGGTCACGTCACATGTAGGAACACAATAATAGTTAGTCAGGTAAGACAAATACTATGTAATGATGTTGCAGTGAGGGGTTGAAGAGCTGGTTTATTGTATATTGAACTTCATTTCAGCAGCAGGTGAAGAGATTCTTGTGGCTTAGTGGGGGTGGAGAGACTATATACCTTCATTACACACACTCATGTTTGTGTTATAAATAGGAGTATGAAGTTATATTTGCAGGAAACTGTTTGCCAATCAATGACTTTACATCAAAATTTTAAGCAAAGTTATTTTTCACTTTGAAGCATGTGAAAATGGAAAAAATTACATTTTTCCTTGAATTTTTGTACTTGTGAAATTTCAGACAAGTCGTCCTTTTTTCCCTTTCTGTTATAGTTTGTTATAGTATTGTGGACCACACTGGTCTTTCTCATGAACCTACCTACGTCGTAAAATGAATGCTAATAACTTGAGTGCCAGCATTTTTGTCCCCTTAGCATTAAACCAAGGATCCTTGAAGTCAACGTGATGAAATTTAGGCAAGGCAGGATACACAGATCAGTAACATCACTTATTTGCAAACAGCAGCAGCAAGATCAAAAGGCCACGCAGCATTGACATGAGAAAATATTTGTACAACTGAACACGCACAACAGCTCCTACAAGAGTAGAAGAAGAGTTACTCTCGGCTTTCTCCCTAGGCCAGATACGAGTGTTCTAATGTAAATACTTCTGAATCTTCATGCAGTCTGGCTAATCTCTCCAGACGTGCAGCCTTATTGTCCACAACCAGTGTGTAGCGAAGCGATGACTCACCTGGTCGGCGCCTCCCCCTGGCCGTCTCGGGAATTAGCTCTCCAGAATATGGAGCGCCTCCTCCTGGCCAGTGTCTTGCTTGCCTTAGGGCCCCCGTGTCCCTCCCGGACCCCGGTGCCCTTTACCTTGGAGTTCTGCCCTCTGCAGTACCCCCACATGCTGGGTCTCCCCTCCCAGGGGGGCCCTCAACCCTCTATCCCTACCTTGTCTCAGTGGCTACTGGCAGACATCTAGCCCCCGCTCACTGGGGCAGCCTGCAGTCTGTAAACCGCTCATCACAGGCAAGGGGGTTTGGGCCAGCTGCCTCTGCCTAACCCTGGACTGTACCTCTGCAGCCCCAGTACCTTCTTTAGGCCTTGCACAAGGCCTGCAGCCTGGGGAGTTACAAGGCTGGAGCTCCCCAGTTCCTCTTGCCTTTCCCCAGCACTACTCTACCTCAGGTACCCTTCTCTCCCAGGCAGCCAACTTCTCTCTCCAGAGCTAGAGAGAGACTCCTTCAGCTCCTGGTCCACAGCCCTTTTATCAGGGCCAGCTGGGCCCTGATTGGCATGGCCCCAGCTGTGGCTGCTTCCCCAATCAGCCTAGCTTGGCTGCTTTTAACCCCTGTTCTCCAGGAGTGGGGCAGCTGCCCCACTACACAGTATCAGACATCTTTCCTCTTAAAGATGTAACGAATATGCTAAAAACATAAAAAAACCCCAAAAGTAGAAGACATTTCAGTTGCACATTGTCTGTCTATAACTATCTTGTACAACCCAGTACTTCAAAGTAGGGATTAGTTTTCTAATATAAGCCACATTTTTGTCCAAAACAATTAAATATGACAGTTCCCTATAAAATTAAGATAAGCTTTTGTTAATGTAATGTTCTTTTAATTAATTTAGTCCATCAATATTGGCAAACTCCCTTATCATCCAGGTACAGCTTGCAGTAGTGTCCATGTGATAATGAAAATATAAGTGTGTCCTCCACCAACAGTCCTTAGTTTTGCTGAGAATTACAAGGTATAAGTAAAAGCCCAAAATATCCCCCCTCCCTTTTTTTAAGACTCTGGCGAAGGTGCTACATCTTCTCAGCAAGAATGGCTAATTAATCAGGAAAAATAATCTTGCAGAAGTATGTGTATTCATTACTTCTCCAGCTTGTCTTGCATCTCATAGATGGAAGTGTGTGTTAAGACTCCAAGTAGGGCCATAAATCACTCAATTTTCCTAACTGGGGAGTACCTAATGATATCAAGCTGAAGGAGGAATGATAGGTTCTGTGGATCTGAAGCCTCTAGTAACCATTTGTACAGTCACCCCGGGTGCTTCTATGAAGATTATTTTGTAATCCTACAGTACGAATGTATTTCCCTCTTACTTTATTATCCATTGTCTCCATATTAGCTCTGAGGATTTGATTTTTCTTGAGTAGGCAAACCCTGCTGTTGTAGTACTGTGGTCTTTTACTGGGAAAGAAAATTTCTGTGTAGATGCCTAATATTTTTCACTTTTTGTAATCTGTTGAAGTTATTGTTACTTGTTGGGAGTTGCACGTTTAAGTTGGTATCTCATTGTTTTTTGCTCTGACAGGGTTTTTTAAACTCACGTAAGAGCACAGTAAGTTCTTAGTTTGACAGTAGTTGAAAAAGATCTGTCTTTTGATGGATGAAAAATGAAAAGTTTGCTGTTACAGCAGCCAGTTTATTCTGTCTATTAAGTATTTTAAGATATCGTAAAGAGAAGGAGGGAGAAAAGGGGAACTTTACTCCTAAAAGTGAATAGGAAAAACTCCTGTACAGGACTGCCAAATCATGCGGCAGTGTATGCTAATCTTAAAATGAGGGGAAATGCCTGAGAAAACTGGCTAGATGGGGAAAAATGGCTCCTCTCCTACTGAGATCCTACATCTCCAGTGTTCTTGCCAAACTGGGAGATGGGTAAGTCTCTATCAACTCCTCAGGCCAAATGTTCAGTTTTTTCAAACTACGAAGTTGGGAGATTTATCATTCTTTGGGTACAGTTAAACTCACAGAACTCATAATTTGATTGACACTGTCACAACCAGCATGTGGGCGGTCAGACCTACTGGTCTGAGCAGGAGTTGGGATTCAGACTGAGTCAGATACCACGAGGAGGTCAGAGTCTGAGACAGGCCAGTGAGCAGACTGAGAATCAGTCATCTGAGGGCAGGCAGGGACAGGATATTGGGAGGTCAGAGTCTGAAACAGGCCAGAAGGCAGACTGAGAGACAGGCATCAGGCAGGGTCAGATTACCAAGAGATTGAGGTCAGGCTCCAGGTTACAGACAATCGAATAACGAAGTCGAGGACAAACCAGGGTCAGAAGCCAGAATCTTGGGTCTATTGCAAGCAGAGATGGGCAGGCAGTTTGTGTTGTTGCTAAGGCAGCTCCCTTCATGGCTTCCTGGTTTAAGTCCTAGTACCAGCCAATCAGTGGGCTATGAGGGGCTACCACTCAGGTCCTGCTGGGCAGTACTTCCTGCTGAGCCCAGCCTCACAGGGTCCTCCTGTGGTGATGCAGAGATGTTAGTGGCCCAGAACCCCCAGGGTCCCAGGTTCTAGCTCTGCAGGTTCTTACAGACACCACCGCAACCTTGTGTATGTGCGATTTTCTTACTTTATTTAAGTGATAGGTGTCTGAGACTGTTTTGTAAAATATCTATCACCACTGTTGATCAGAGCTTTAAATTATATACTTTCTTGTTGCTGCAACAGTTGCCACAATTCATACAAAGTTATAACAAATATATTTTTAACTTCTATTGAAAAATATATGGGTGGTGAATATTTTCTAACAGACCAACAACTGAAGTGATAAGAATGTGTGAAGTGTTAGTAGAAATTATTAGGTGCATACTATTCACCTGAACGGTAAGGTTAATTGAAAACAGTTTCCCCCCCCTGAATTAACTGTAAATTGGTGTATCCAAGTTCTCAGTTTTCTTTCACAACATAGGTGTGCAGACAGTTTTACTTGTTTTAATCTTTTCCCATCTGTTCTGTCAGAATTGATTGAGCGATAAGATATGTCAGGGTCTGCATTGTCTTATAATGAATATCTCTAAAGTGTTGAGAGAGACTGTGAGTAAACTGAATGTCAAGTGTGTTCAGTACCCCAAGAAGTCGTCTTTTATGACATTAATGATTAATGCACACAACCGTGTGAAAGTGATTTCTATTGCCTTTAAAAAATAAATCTTATGAACAACAGTTTGTAAGAGACTGACAATGGGATGTGGAGTCTTTCATTCTCATGGTCACAGGAGTGTTTGTCTTAGATTAGTAGAGTTAAAAAATAAAAGTTAAAATCATCAGATTGCTTTTTGGTACCGTATGGTAAACAAACTATGGAGTGCATGAGCTAGTCTCCTCTAATCAGGAAGAAGACTTTGAGAAGCCACTAGGGGCTTGAATCTCTCAAGAAGCAGTAGCAACAGCACTATACTAATCAGTGCTTACTAGTTGTGTGCGGATACATGCTCCTTTCTGTGAAGGGCACCTGCAGATCCTTGTTTGGTTCATTATTTCCATGCCAGGGCAGTAGCAAGGGTTTTTGGAAAACTGTACCCCACTTATGTAAGCAGTATCCCATCACATAGTCACGCCTATAAATGGCTGATAGCATTTGCCTTAAAACCCTGTTCAGTTAGCAGATGGTGAACTCACTAAAACCATTAAATACATTTGATTGACTCACCATTGCAGCTGGATAGAGAAAAGGTGAGAGTGGTTTTCTAGAGATTGACGGCCTCGGGTGTGGATTGTGTTTAATGTCTAAATTGATAAAAGTATAAATATGGGGCAATTATTTTTTCTTGAACTTTTGCTTTAAAAATCATTTTATGTATCAGATATCTGAGTCAGATCTGAAATACAGCTGCCTACCTATTTTAAATAAATTTTGTTAGCTGGTACTGGTATTTTGCTATATCTATATAATAACATAATTAGGTTTGCTAGCCTTTTAAGCATAGTGAAAATTGAAGTTCTTATGCAAATCAACAGCTTAACCCTGTTTGACATTACAATATTGTCCAGTGCCCATAAAACATCTGTAAGAGCACTTAAGTAACTGCATATTCTTGAGGCAAATATTTTGTCGTAGGATATACCTGTAGGGCATTCACTTGCTGTGGGGATGGGTGCCTCTCTCATTCCAGACATCTTTTTCTGGCATCACTGTAGCCCTGATTTGGAGTGCCAGGTGCAATTCTTCAGCTATATGTCTTATGAAGCCCTTCTGGGTATAACAGCAGTTCTAAACGAAAAAGGCAAATAAAATAATCCTACAGCCCACAAAACAATCTGGGCTAATCCTGCTGTTCCTCACAAGACTGAAGATAAGTGGTCTCTGAGGGGGGTGATTGGGTTCCTAAATTCCTGTGTATCTAGGGGGAGTCTGGGCTGTGCACCCTAAGCTCTAAAAAAACCAAACAAATAATGCTCCCTTCCCCCTCCAGAAGTAAAGATGCTCCCCTTTATCTCTTCAGAGGATCCAGGCAGCAGAGGTTCTTCAGGAGCTATTCTGGTAAGCAGCCCTGCTTTGTGGGGCCCAGGAGTTCAAGCTCCGCTTCCCTCTGAGTGCCACCCCGCACTGGGCTTGGATCCTACCATATAAGGAGCTGCCCCTCTCCAGGTTTGACAGTCCTCACAGAAGCAGAAGTTTGGTGCTGATTGTGCCCAGAGTAGCTCTTTAACCGCTTCCTTACTGGTTGGGAACCTGGTCCACTATAGTACACCTTAGCAGTATCTGTGCAGGTCCTTGTTAAAGCACTTTTCCAACCCATACTATGCCCTGTGTTCGATACAAATAAGACTGTATATTTTAGAGTCATTCCAGTGTCTGTTAAAGTTTAATAATCATCACAATTTAATTGTAAATTTAATTTATGGCCACTTTAAGGCCTTAACGAGAATCAGCCTGATAATCTTCTAGTCAAATTCAAATGGCTTATCCTGCTATCTAGACGTACAGGAGTAGGTAAGCAACCCAACATAATCTTTAAGTTGTGACCCGTGGTAACAAATGGCCGGCATGCTCCCTCATTTAAGGGAGCCCATAATATCTCATTTCTTGAGTCTTTCCCCAGTCCACAGTTTTATCCAAGTTGAGCCTCAGTCAGCTTGCTTTTACCCACATCCCAGTCTCCATCAAACACTAGGTAAGTAAGCCAGCTGCAATGACTTGATATGATGAAGTAGAGCTGGCTGTCATCTGCACACTGAAATCACACACACTGTAGCTCACACCTCTTTACTGATCTTCTAGAAGGCTCTTATGCCCTTTGAACAGGAGGGGTGATATTAGAACTTTTGCAACCTTGTATAAAAGAGTCATGGGGGAAAATGAGGAAAAGACAAAAGTGTACTTGAATGATTTGTTTAGCTTGAGTGGTGTACACTTTGGGGGAGGGGGGCGCCAAGCATGTGATTTAAATACGCACCCCTAATTCAAGAAAATGCAGCCGTATAGTCAACATTTCTGTATTTTCTTCCAGTTTCTTTGCAGTTCTGTGCTGTACTCATGAACAACCTTAAAATACTGTTCTTTTGACATTTGTAAACTACTTAACTTTTTATCATGCTCCTTTAAGCTTTACTCTAAAAGGTGTGTGTAACCTATTGAGGTGGAGCATTCCTGACCTCAAGATACATTCCATTTTTTAAAAGTTTTCAGAATTGGTTGAAAAAGATACTGTAGCACTATGAGAAAATACATACACACACAGACACTCACTCTTGTACATATACACTTAATATAGATTTGATCCTAAGAGGTACTGAGCACTAACCAGTGCCATTAACTTTCCACATCCTGTAAATTCTGAAAATTTCTTAAGATAGAATTTTGCACATAATATTTCTGATGTAAAGAAAAAAATAATTTCATGCGTTTACTATGACTTCATTATACACGGTATTAAATTTATATTATAATAAACTGACACACATTTTCCATAATTTAACATTATTTTTTTATTGCTCTTTTTCCTAAACTAAAACCTTTGAATGTACTTGCTTCTCTGGTTGGCTGTAAACCAGGTATTTAAACAAAAATAAAGGGTTGCCAGTTTTGCCAGCTGGGGATGAGAACCCGGCTGGTGATATGCGGGTTCGTGAGGCAGTTAATCCAGTTTTTATGCTTATTTATTATTTTATGTAAAAAGAAGTTAAAAATCACATTTGGCTCTTTCTTTGTACCACTGTTTTGTTGCTGTTGTGGGAATGCAGCAAAAGGTTGCTCATACTTTTTATTATTATTAGGTAAAACCCCACATACAATACACTCCAGCTATTGGCCATGTGATAATGCCGTGTTCAGAAAATGAAAGGTTTTTTTCCTCCATTGCCATTTTCTAACTCATACATGCAGTCCACACCTCATCTTATGTGTAGTATATGTACCATTGTGTCACCGTTTTATTTAGTTAGCCTTTTTCTTGTAATGACAGCAAACAGTAGAAATGACCGCATATGTGAAAAATTTGCCTTTCCTCTAAGTTAGAGAAAATGGTGATTAAAATATTCTAAACATCACAAATTGATATTCAGTTTTTCAGCAAATCGCTTGGAACACTCTCCTACTCATACAATATTTAATCTTAAAAAGCAAAAGTAATTTTAGTTCATTTGGTCACATGTATGTATACAGGAAATTAGTTTAATTTTACACTCTCCAAAATCTCACCCTTTCCTTGAAAGTATCAAATTCTGATATAATAAAAAATATCTGAGTCTCTGTGTTTTGGCATAAATAAATATAATTTATTTATAAATGTATAAAATTATGTATAGCATGAGTTAATTTGTTAAAACTTACTATTCTTGATCTTAGTTCTATACATGACCTTAGTAATATACATTTTCATCATAGTACTCCTAATCTTTAATGATAGTGAAGACTACATATTTGAATATATACATTGACATGAGGCCATTGGAATTGCAATACTGACCCAGATCAGTGGTTCACCTGGTCTGTGTTCTGTCTCTTACCATGGCCAGTATCAAATGCTTTAGAGGAAGGTGCAAGAAGCTCCGTTAGTTGACAGAGTTCTGGAATAACCTGGTCACAGGAAGAAACTTTCCCTAATTTTCAAAGGTTAAAGGTTGCCTTGTGCCCTAAAGCATGAGGGTTTATTTCACTTCGGATTTTTTTTTTTCCTTTTTAAAAAATCCTGTCTAGTGTACCTCTGGATATTCTCATTATCCATATACATCCTCTTCTTTTTTGAATTCTGTTAAGCCTTTGGCCTCAGTGATCGTTTGTGGCAATGAGTTCCACAAGCTAACTGTGTTTGTGTGAAATAGTATTCTTCTTTGAGTGATTGCTCATGTCCATTCGAATAGGTGTATGCACATGCCATGTGCATGATCATCGGAAGTTTTTACCCTAGCGGTACTCTCCAGTCTGGGAAGTGTTGGAGGAGGACCTGGACTACCCCTCCACACCAGACATTTTTGAGACTGTACAGGACTTAATTGCCGTGATGGCACTGTCCCTGGCCTCCTATTCCTGTGCACTGGCTCAGGTGCAAGTGGTGCAAGAACTGGCTGCTGCACCTCTTCTGGCATTGGCATTGGCACTGATGGCAGCACCTCCTATCCAGCACTGGGGCAAGCACACCATGATGCGGCACCTTTCCCCATTGCCACGGTACCGCTCTTCGGCACTGTCAGGATATGCTCCTCCTTGGTCGGGCTTGGATTACTCATCGGAGTCAGAGGCAGAGTTGTATGTGTCCTGGCAGAGCTGATACCAGTCAAGATCACCAATGGCTAGGGGAGTAGAGCCGCATTACTTTGTCCCTCAGAAGGGGTATGAGGACTTCTTCACCCACCCCCTCACCCGGGACCTTGGTGGTCGACACATCAAACCACAAGGAGCGGCAGGGGCAGCCGAGGCCCGCCCCTAAGAATAAAGATGCTAAGAAGCTGGACCTCTGGATGAAAAGTGTACTCGACTGGGGGGTTCCAGCTTCGAATTTCCAACCAGCAGTTGGTACTTAGCTGCTATGTGTACAACTCGTGGAATGCTCTCTCTAAATTTCAGGAGGTGCTTCTGTCAGAATCCCGACAGGAATTTGCTGCAGTCCTGGAAGAGGGCAGGATGGTGGCTAGAACCTCCCTCCAGGCTGCTCTGACTCCGCCAACTCGGCAGTGCTAACCATGGCTATGGGCATCACAATGAGGCGTAGCTCATGGTTACAGATCTCGGGACTCCCGGCGGAGATCCAGAACACTGTACAGGACCTCTCATTTGACTGTGAGGGGCTGTTCACTGACAAGATGGACTCGAGACTGCACAGGCTCAAGGACTTGCGAGCAACCCTCAAGTTTCTGGGAATTCACACACAAGCACCCCAAAAAAAACCCTTCAAGCCTCATCTCCTCTCACAATTCTATCCAGGTCCCCCCAGGCAGGACTATAATCGAAGGAGGGGCAGAAACAACAGGAGGCATCCCCCACAGTCCTCCGGCCCGTGTTGGCTCCTCCAAGCAGCCCCCTGGCTCTAAGCTGAATTTTTGAAGGTGTGCCCAGGGATGGAGCGCTGGCCCAAATCCTGGATTTTTGCCCTCCCTTTGTGAATAGTCTGTCCCACTTCTGCCATGCCTGGGCCCAGATTACTTCAGATTGCTGGGTCCTGAGCACAGTATGGGTGGGATATTCTATCCAATTCTGTGCCCTCCCACCAGCCTTCCCCGTCCCTCTTCAGGGAGCCCTCTCATGAGCAACTTTTGCTACAGGAGGTGCAATCGCTCCTCGTGCTGGGAGCAATAGAGGAGGTTCCTCAGGAGTTCAGGGGTAAGGGGCTCTGCTCCCAATATTTCCTCATCCCGACGGACAAGGGTGGACTCAGGCCTATCCTGGATCTGTGAAACTTCAACATGTTCATAAGAAAGCTGAAGTTTCTTATGGTCCCTCTGGCCACCATCATTCCTTCCCTGGATCTGGGGGACTGGTACGCCGCCCTCGACTTGAAGGACGCGTACTTTCATATATCAATTATTCTGTCACACAGGAGATTCCTGAGATCCATAGTCAGTGGCCTGCACTATCGGTTCACTCTACGAACTATTTTCAGCAGCCTGGGGCTCATTCTGAATGTGTCTAAGTCAGTGTTGGGCAACCTGCGGCCCGTGTCGCTAGACAGTTTGTTTACATTTGCACAGTTGCCCACAGCTCCCAGTGGCCACGATTCGCCATTTCCGGCCAATGGGAGCTGTGGAAGTGGCTCATGCTGCAGGAACGTGCTGGATGCTGCAAGGAGGAACTGCGTAAATGGCGGGTTGGCAGGGACCTATATACACCGCCACAAAGGCACCGCTCGGGGAAAAACTTGCGACAATCGTGCACACAGCGCGTGCACACAGCTATTAGAATGGACATGAGCGACACATCTCGAAGAACAACAGTTACGAAAGGTAGGTAACAGTCTTTTCTCCATTTATTTGTTTCAGATTTACTCCCTTTCAATTTCAGCATTCAACAATAGAGCAACTACATAAAGGTCTTCTAAAGTAGTACTGATATAATCCAGCCATTTCTGTTTGTCTTCATCACCTCTCACCTTGGCTATTGCAATTCCATTTTCGGTCCTCTCCCAAAAGGCTTAGGCCAGGGGTGGCCAATCTGAGCCTGAGAAGGAGCCAGAATTTATCAATGTACATTGCCAAAGAGCAACAGTAATACGTCAGCAGGCCCTCGTCAGCCCCGCTTCCAGCGCCTCCCACCCACCGGCAGCCCCGCAGATCAGCGCCTCTCCCTCTCTACCTCCCCACCCCACACCTCCTGATCAGCTGTTTTGTGGCATGTAGGAGGTTCTGGGGGGGAGAGGGAGGAGCGAGGGCACGGCAGGCTCAGGGGAGGGTATGGGAAGGGGTGGAGTCGGGGCAGGGCCTGTGGCAGAGCCAGGGGTTGAGCAGTGAGCACCCCCTGGCACATTGGAAAGTTGGCGCCTGGAGCTCCAGCCCTGGAGTCGGTGCCTATACAAGGTGCCGCATATTAACTTCTGAAGAGCTGCATGTGGCTCCGGAGGCACAGGTTGGCCACCCCTGGCTTAGGCCTTCAGACCCCAGCATGTGCAGATGCTGCTGGCTGCTTTGTCACAAGTACAAAGAATTGCATCCCCATGCCCAAACAGTTATACTGGATCCTTGTTCATTCCAAGGTCCCAGATAAATTTGGCTTTCTCTTTTTTTAAATAAACCTTTTTCCCCCTGTATCTCTGCATTGACTGTAACTGACCTCCTGGGCCTTGTGTCTCTCTACTTCCATTCCAGTTCACTTCACTTATCTGACCACTCCTTTGGCTACTCAATACAGTTTTGTCGTTGTGAAATCCTTCTCCTTAGCAGCTGCTTTTGTCTTGAACAGCCTTCCGCTATCTCTGCATCTTTGTTATCAAGTCACAAAGGAAAACCTCTTATATCCTTTACCTGTGTCTCTTAAATTATCTCTATAGTGTATTATTCAGGTCTATAATTCATTATATTGAACTCTTAAAAAGTTTTGGGTTATTGTTTATTTAAAAGATGCTTTACAAAATAAAGTTGCATTATGTATTTTGCCTCTTAACTGTATCTGTCCTGAGTAAATATTTGTGCCCTGTGCACTTAAAATTAGTGTATTTCATATGAAGGAATTCATATTATTAACTTCTAATTGTCACACAGTTTTTAAGGCTCTTAGATGAGTAATTAAAGGAATTTGAACAAATCAGCACTTTTCAGGATGCCTGTATATATGTATATACACATTGTACCTCTCAACTGCATTGCTTTTAGGGCTTCTTTATGGCCATGTTCCACTGTGATACGTTTCTCCATTTCATTATGAAAGTGTATTAAAATCAGCTTGTCTAGGTTGCTTATCTCCATTCTCTTGGGGGATATTGGGGTGAGGGGTTGTGGCATAAGAAGTCCTCTAGAGCCATAAACAGTGGAGACAAGCGTATTTCAATGCACCAGAATCAGTTCTGGTATTCTGTGCTTTGGACTGTGAAGGGAAGTGTAGCTGGGGGTCCAGCATATAAACAGCCTGCTAGGAAGCTATGCATACTTTGAGTATTAAAATGTTAGTCTTAGACTCTCCTGCTGCAGTTGGAGAGCCCAAGTGAGGAGAGGACGTAGTTGGGGAGGAGGAGAGAGAAAACCCCTAGGACAGGAGTCAGAGAGGATCTAAAGACAGCGCCGGTGGTTGATGGCCAGTAGATCAAGCTTCCCTTCCTCTCCTGAAATGGAGGGCCCTGTGATAGGATAATGGGGAAGGAATGGGGGAGAACAGGGGAAGGAAAAATGCACTGGTCACATTGATAACAACCTTCTCTGTTCTGTTTGTCTCAGACATTTATATAAATAACAATTGTGCAGCCACAGCACCATTTAGCATGAATAGAATTTCAACCAGGACTGGCTGGGCTCAATTTTGTAATAAGCAATAAACTTTGTAGGGTCAGTGCCTCTGTGTCCAATGTTTTGGGAATCTCTGCCCCATATTACAGCATGGCAAGGTTGAAAGATATGTTAATACATGAAAACCTTCAATCTAAATGGATTGAAAAGATCGGTTTGAAACTCCATATGATTTATGCTTGGTTTTTTTTTATTTGTATTTTAGGTATTAGAAGACAATGACTATGGTCGTGCAGTGGACTGGTGGGGCCTGGGAGTTGTCATGTATGAAATGATGTGTGGGAGATTACCATTCTACAACCAGGATCATGAGAAACTGTTTGAACTAATACTAATGGAGGACATAAAATTCCCTCGAACTCTCTCGTCAGATGCGAAGTCATTACTTTCGGGTCTCTTGATAAAAGATCCAAATAAACGGTGAGTGTAAAAGAACTCTGAGATATAAATCTTAACTTCATTAAATTAGAAAAATGAAATTAACGTAATGAATAAGACAAAATTGTCTAGGCTAATGCTATCCTGGGCAGGTCGTGGGGGGTGGGAAGTATAGAGAGAGAGAGAATGCATAACCACTGAGTGAGCTGCCGTGATAGGGAGAGTTTGGCTACAGGGGGAAGAGTCCCAAGGATTTAACAATTAAATAGTCACCCATTCTCCTAGAAAAGCAACTGACCGAATAAAGAAAAGCCAGTACACTTTACAAACATACCATAAATTTAGTCTAAATAAAAAAGTCCCCAGGGTAAAAATGCAGGCAAGAAGACAAGTAGCAGGGTGCAGGCTACCCAGTTTATTGCACTGAGTGCAACGTGTATGATAACTTGCCTCATAGGCAGGTGGCATATGTGCATGTGTGGTGCAAGCAACTCATGGCCCTCAGGAACAGAGTACGGGCTCCTGAGGCCAGAGTGGCTGAACTGGAGGAGTGAAAGGAGACAGAGAGGTGCATAGAGGAGACTTTTAGGGATGTAGTAGAGCGGTCTCTCCTCCTGTCTGACCATCCCTGTTCTGTTAATGAGGACAAAAATCTTGGGGCAGGAGAGCATCAAACTTGAGCAGAGGGAAACAATCCCATTGTTGGGACCCACCTTTGAGAGCATGTCATGATATCCTCTCACACTGAGGATATTCCTCCGGGGGCAGAGACTCCAATTACTGGGAATAGACAGGCAATAGTAGTGAGGGTTTCAATTATTAGAAATATAGGTAGTTGGGTATGTAATGAGTGGGAGAACTGCATGGTGAATTGTCTGCTGGGTGTGAAGGTAACTGATTTCACAAGACATCTAGGTAAACATACAGGTGGTGCTGGGGTGGAGCCAGTGCTTGTGGTACATGTAGGTACTAATGACACAGTGAAAAGTAGGAGAGAGGTCCTTGAGGCTCAATTTAGGCTGCTAGGTAAGAGATTAAAGTTCAGGACATCCGTGGCAGCATTCTCTGCAGTTCTTCCAGTTCCACATGCAGGGCCAGTAGGACAGGCTGAACTGCATGATCTCAGTGCATGGATAAAACAACGGTGTGGGGAGGAGGGATTTAAGTGTATTAGGAACTGGGGAACCTTCTGGGGAAGGAGTAGGTTTTAAAGGAGGGATGGGCTCCACTTAAATCAAAATGGAAATCGCTGCTGGCATGTAAAATTAAAAAGGATTATAGAGGATTTTTTAAACTAAGGGCTGGCAGGTGTGAAGGAGCACATGATTTGGGCAGAGAGATCCCTTAGGGTTGAATTTTTAAAGGGGGAACGCTATAGCCTAGTAAAGAGAATAGTAAAGGAGTTGGTAAAGTACAGGTAGGAGCTAGTGAGGAACAGTCAAATGAAACAGAGTCCCGTTTAAAAATAACACATGATGGCAAGCAACTGAATATTGACTAAATGTACAAGTGCTTATATGTATGTTAGAAGTCTAAATACTTAGACGGATGAACTAGAGTGCCCGGCATTAAATGAGGCTTTGATACAACAGCATCATGGAAATTTGGTGAATGAGAATAATCAATGGGGCACAGAAATACCAGGGCCTAAAATATATAGGAGTGAACAGAGTAGATCACGCTGGTCGGGGGAGTGGTACTATATGTGAAAGAAAGCAAATAGAGTCAAATAAGGTAAAAATCTTAAATGAAACAATGTGTACCATAGAAAAGCTCTATGGATAGAAATCCCATTCTTGAATATTGAGTATAGCAATAGGAAATACACTAGTGACCACAGTGGTGACGATTTTGAAATGCTAAGAGAGGTCAGAGAGGCTACAAAAGCAGAAAGTGCGGTAATAATGGGTGATTTCAACTATCCTCTTATTGACTACCCAGTCCCTTTGCATGATGCAGAGAGAAAATTTCTAGACACTACAAATGACTGCTTTTTGGAGCAGCTAGTCCTGGAACCCATGAGGGGAGAGGCAATACTTGATTTAGTCCTAAGTGGAGCCCAGGTTCAAGAGGTAACTATAGCTGAACCTGTAGGTAGTAGTTCCCATAATGTAATTAAATTTATCATCCTTGTAGCAGTGAAAATACCAAAAAAACCACCATGGTAACATTTAACTTTAAAAGGGGAACTACACAAAAATGAGGACTTGTTAGATGGAAATTAAAAGGAGCTGTCATAAAGGTTAAATTCCTATAAACAGCATGGGGAGTGTTTAAAACACCGTAATAGAGACTAAGACAAAGTGTATACCCCAAATCAAAAAAGACAATAAGAGGACCAAAAGAATGCCACCATGGCTAAACAGTAGAGTAATGGTGCCCATTAGAGGCAAAAAGGGTTCCTTCTAAATTTGGAAGTCAAAACTTAGTGAGGATAATTGAAAGGAGTACAAACTCTGGCAAGTTAAGTATAAAAGTATTAACATCATAGGCCAAGAAAGAATTTGAGGAGCAGCTTGCTAAAGATGCACAAATTAACGGTAAGAGTTTTTTAAAGTACATCAGAAGCATGAAGTCTGACAAGCAGTCAGTGGTGCCACTAGGTGACAAAGGTGCTAAAGGAGCACTCAAAGAAGACAAGGCCATTGCAGAGAAGCTAAATGAATTCTTTGCATCGGTGTTCACTGCAAAGAATGTGGGGGAACTATCCACATCAGTGCTATTCTTTTTGGGAGACAAATCTGAAGTACTGTCCCACATTGATGTGTCAACAAGAAGAGGTTTTGGAACAAATTGAGAAATTAAACCGTAATAAGTCACCAGGACCAGATGGTATTCACCCAAGAGTGCTGAAGGAACTCAAATACTAAATTGCAGAACTACTAACTACAACTAACTGTTACTAACTGTAGTATGTAACCTATTGCTGAAACAAGCCTGTCTATCCAATAACTGGAACTAATGTAATACCAATTTTTAAAGAGGGTTCCAGTGGTGATCCTGGCAATTATTAACCAGTCTGTTAGAATTTGTTGAAGGGGGTCAACAGTCATGTGGATAAAGGTGATCCTTTACTACAATATACAATATAGTGTATTTGGATTTTTCAGAAAGCCTTTGACAAGATCTGTCACAAAAGGCTCTTAAGGAAACAAATCATGGGATAACAGGAAAGATCCTCTCATGGATCCTAACTGGTTAAACTAAAGGAAACAGAGGGTAGGAATAAATTATCAGTTTTCGGAATGGAGAGGTAAACAGCAAGGTCCCTCAAGGATCTGTATTGGGACCTGCATTGTTAGCATATTCATGGATGATTGATCTGAAAAAGGGAATGAACATATTCAAGATAGTTAAGTCCAAAGCTGACTGCAAACAGTTACAAAGGGATCTCAGAAAACTGGGTGACTGGGGAACAAAATAGCACATGAAATTCAACATTGATTAGCATAAGGTAATGCACATTGGAAAATATAATCCCAACTTCACTTGTATAATAATAAATTATGTATAAATGTATACATATGTATTAATTAGCTGTTACTACACCTCTACCCCGATATAACACGGTCTCACCTATAAGACAATAAGATTTTTTGGTTCCCGAGGACCGCGTTATATCTGGGTAGGGAGAGGAACCGCTCCCTGCCCCAGCTCACCTCCGCTCTGCCTCCGTCTCCGCCTCCTCCCATGAGTGCGCCACCGCTCCTTTTCTCCCTCCATTCCAGGCTTGCCACATCAATCAGCTGTTTGGTGCAGGGGCGTGGGATGGGAGGAGAAGCGGAGCAGCGGCAGCGTGCTCAGGGGAGGAGGCAAAGGCAGAGTGGAGGTGAGCTGGGGCCAGGAGCGATTCCTGTGCCCCCCCCCCCCCGCCCCAGCTCACCTCCGCTCTGCCTCCTCCCACAAGTGCGCCACAGCTCCACAGCCTGGGAGGGGGAGAAGCGGAGCTGCGGTGTGCTCATGGGAGGAGGCGGAGGCGAGCTGGGGCGGAGGGGCGCAGCAAGTAAGGGCGGGGGCTCAGAGGAACCGCTTGTGGTAACACAAATTCGGATAAAGATAGATTTTTTTTTTCCCTTATGTGCAAGACAGATGGGTGCACTTGGTAGTGCAAAATTCTTAAACATTAATCTGCCCCACCATAAAGTAGTGCTCATGTGTATACTGTTTTGAGCTTTTTATTTATGTATGTGCACATATAAAAGATACAACTTTGATAAATTGTAGATACCCCCAAAGAAACACAAAACAAGTGATAAGGGATTGGGGAACATGTCTTATTTGGAGAGGTTTGGAAATGTAGTTAGTATATTTAGTTAAAAGAAGCCACAAAGGAAGACTCTATATTAATACTTGAGCAGCGTAAAAATAGAATGGAAAGGGAAATATCTTTAATTTATTGTTAATGGTGATCATATGAATGAGTAATGGACTGACCTAGAAAAAAATAGGTTAGAGTTCAGAAGTATTTATTTTGCCTCAGGATAGCCATGTGTGGGATCTACTTGAGGTTATCATTTTGAGCTCGTAAGGCTTGTGTGGATAGGTTTACACTATTGTTAGCCTTGCCCAAAGCAAAAGAAAATCTAGTTTGGATTGGAGGATGATTGCATTTTAATTTGTCAATTATCTGCTGATAAATTATCACACACACATTAAATTAATTCTTACTCATTTGCTCCCACCCCTTTCTAAATTTAATAACAAAAGAAATTGAAGACACAGAATCAAATCTGAAGTTTCAGCTAGTGTGCAAAAATTTATAAAGGATACAGCAGCAGAATAACCAGAAGGAATTTTTAAACTAAAGGCCCAGGCAAAATACTACTACCATTATGTTATCCAAGTGGTAGGGACAGTTTTAGCTTATTGCAGTCATGGAAGGGAATTGGAGAGACCTTGTTCTACTTAGAAGAAAACAATAGATACAAATACAATAAAAAGAGTAGAGCCAAATAAATAGCCAAAGTCATAATTATATGAGGCCTATGTCTGAAATGTTAATGGAGGGCTACTTTGATAGCTTAAGCATTCTTCCAGTTGCTGATGTGGGCAAGCTATAGATTTGAAAAAGACCCTTGAATTTTCTGTGGAGATTAAAAAGAAAAATTCTTCACTCCACACTTTTTTTTAAACCTTTTCTCATCATTGACACCTTAGATAAGTATGTCTGAGGGAACATGTGAAAATATCTCTGCTTTATATCTCTTGGTGGTATGAACTCTAGGTCATAGTAAGGTGTGTTTGATCTGAGACATGTATGTGGCGGTAGCAGAATATATTCAATTCCAAGTAGCATGCAGGGTAACCTAGTGTTTTCTCTGTAAATTTGTGAAACATTACCGCCTGGAG
Source organism: Lepidochelys kempii (assembly GCF_965140285.1). Taxonomy (NCBI): domain Eukaryota; kingdom Metazoa; phylum Chordata; order Testudines; family Cheloniidae; genus Lepidochelys; species Lepidochelys kempii. The sequence goes on along the minus strand of NC_136382.1, from coordinate 141,129,553 downwards.
TAGTTAATCCAGGTTAAGGTGCTCAATATTTAAAAAAAAAAAAATCTGTTTCCAGGTTGTGTGTGTTAAGTATACATACCTAGATTTCAGTTGTTTTAATGTGATTCCTTTATGTGGTTGGTGATGTGAAAAAATGAAAATATAGCAGTTATGCATAGATATCTTTAATTTGAATTGATTGCAGGGTGAGGCTGTATGGTAGCTGGGTGGATATCTCCTTATTTTTGTCTCTTATTTTTAAATAAATATTTAATTCAGTAAATTAAAGTAGTGTTTAATTCAGTATAGAGAATATCTTCTTGGACTAAAATAAATATTTGTTTGTATAGCAACACATGATGCTTTTTAATCTCCAAGCATGGTGATCTTTCAAAAATATTAACTTTTAGAGTTGGAAAAAAATAGTTCCCTGTAATTCTTCTTTGCAGATAGTAGTATTTATGATAGAGCAATATTTACCAACCAACTTTGTTTGGGGTATGGATGGTAGCCACTGACACACGGGGAGAGGGTTAACTGCAGCTTGGCTTCTCCTTGCACAGATGATCTCGAAAGATATTGAGAGGCCAGGCTGGTGACTGCAGGCCAATCAGGTTCCTTACTAGAGAGGCAGGAAACTCTGAATAATTGCTTGGGAAACAAAAAGGGAATGATGTGTTGGAATAAGGAGGACTCCATGCCCCAGTGGCTAAGGTGATGACCCAGGCTTGGATTTTTCTGTTTCAATTTCTGGCAATATAAGACCAGTCTGTTTTGTTTGTGGGAATTACTGCTCTTTGAGCACACTGAAATAATAAGCCTTAAAGAGAAACACAGATGGTTTGAAAGACTGCTCTGGGCTTTTTATTTTATTGTCTAATCCGTCTGATGAAACACACTGCCTGTTTATACCACCTTCCTTACTAAGGTTTGACATTTGTCCTTTTTATTCTTGATTATTTTCTTATCTTTAGTTATTATAAAATTATAAGAGTTCAAGGCCAAAAGGGACCACCAGATCATCCAGTTTGACCTCTGGTATATAACAGGCCACTAAACACCACTCAGCCACCTCCACACCAAGCCCAACAATCAGAATTAGACCAAAGTATTGCAGCCCTCAGGAAACTAAAATACTGTGTGCCACAGGTAAAGAGCTGGAGGGACCGAGGTGCACTAATGCCTGAGGCCCCTCAGTGTAAGTGGTATAATCCTAGCAAGAGATTTGCGCCCCATGCAGAAGTAGGCGAAAAGCTCCCAAGGTCCCTGCCAATCTGACCCAGAGGAAATTCCTTCCCAACTCTGAATATGATAATCGGTTAGACCCTGAGCATGAAAGCAAAACTCAGCAGCCAAGTACCTGGGAGAGAGAATTCTCAAAACCACCTCAGAGCATAGGCTCATTCCATCCTCTATCCAATCTCCAGCTGTGGCCATCTCCAGTACTTCAGAGGAAGGAGGCAGAGAGAATATACTGCGGGGAAGGAAGGAACATTCCCTTCCTCACGAAAGTTGGTAGACTACTGACATGCTGAAAACTGAATTTATCTATTTAAAAAAAAAAAAAAAAGGCAGTGAAAGTGTAGGCTTCTCTTCAACTGTCGTCCAAGGACACTGGACCTTGATTGGCACTGGTCTCATGGGGTATGACTACACTACGATAAAAGACCCATGGCAGAGCCGCAGCTGGCCGGGGTCAGCTGACTTGGGCTTGGGCTGTAGGACTATAAAATTGCAGTGTAGACATTCGGCTTGGGCTGGAGTCTGGGCTTTGAGACCCTCCCTCCTTGAAGGGTCTCAGATGTTTGCCTTCAGTAAAAACCCAAACCTCTATACTGCAGTTTTTTAGCCTCACAGCCCAAGCCTTGTTATTTCAAATAATCTAATCTGGGCTAGCCATGGGTTTTTTACTGCAATGTAGACATACCTGTGGAGTGAATACTTCACTATCTTTGTGTCCCCTTGAGGTGGAGGGTCCAGATTCATAGATTTGCCCTAAATTTGTCTTTGTTTGTGCCTCAGTTTAGACTTAGAATGACTACTTCTGGGAATGAGAGAATAGTTCAGTCCTCAATGAATCCAAACAAAACAAGACTAGTAACAGTGTCATTTTTATAAAGGGGTTTTTGTCCACTAGGAAGTGGACCTGATAATCACCCAGCCCTTTTTAAATTGAAAACTCTTAATGGAACCGAGATTGGTTTGGCAATGAGTTGGGTTTACTGATTGCTATTTAGTTGAATAGGTTTGGATAAAATAAAAAAATTTTTTTAAAATTTTTACGTAAAATCTGGTTTAGCCTTTGTTCTACATAGTCTCTTGATGTAAAGAATCTTGCCAGTTATTGACAGGTCTCTTTTTGGGGAGGGTTATTGAGAAAATGGTGTTGGAACACTTCCAGATGTATTTCTCAATCCCCACTAGTCTGGTTTGAGATGTCATTATAACACTAAGATAGAATTGAACTCTATTGTCCTCTTGTTGGATGCATATAAAGTGCGCACTTTATAGCAGTGATTCTCAAACCTTTTTTTTCATGGACCACTTGAAAATTGCTGAGGGTCTCGACGGACCACTTAATGATCTTTCCAAATGTTGTTTGTACCGTTAGTTAAATATTGTAAAGCACTTTAGATAAAAGCACTATATATTAAAAAAAACCTTAATAATTAACGTTTTTTGTTCTACAGATAAAAACACACAACTCATATTTTAATATCAGTAGTCTTTTATGTTTCTAATGCAATGGATGTGCCCTCTCTCTCCCCTTCTGCGTCAGCCACAGAGCTGAGCTGGGAAGCAGGGGGGGTCTCTCCCCCACCACAGAGCTGAGGCGGGGAAAGAGGGCCATCTCTCCCGGCAGCCGCAGCCATGGAGCTGGGGAAAGTCATCTCTTTCCCTGGCCACCACAGCCCTGCATGTCCCAAATTCCCCCTGCCCCCTCTTCTCACTGCATGGCTCCATTAATTAGGTGGGTGGACTTTCATTCTGTCGTGTGCGGCCACCCAGGTGTGCACCTTAGAGGGAACTATCCATAGACCACCTGAATGGAGCTCACAGACCACTATTTGAGAACCTCTGCTCTATAGTATATGTCTCAAGAACCTTTTCTTATCTCATCTGAGGGACTAGGGTGTGGGACAGGACTGCCTTAATGTGTCTTTTCTGTGCTGAAGAATACATGTATTAGTGGATATAAGAGGCACCGGTTGGTTATATGCCTCACTGTGAAATTTTTCACTAATTCATGTTTCTTGCTGTCTCTTCCTGTGCGTAATACAGAGACAGAATTTTCAAATTCTCAAAGAAACATAACCATTTGTTTTCCATCTAACACCTGTATATCAGTCACTTGACTATACATTCTAACTACTTGTCTGCTGTGCTGTCAGTATAAAACAGAGACAGACCACTACTAAAAATGGTTGTATGGATCCAGCTCATTTTGGCATGATTTACAGTAGAACTTGACAGTTGTGAATACCAGAGTTGCGAACTGACCAGTCAACCACACACCTCATTTGGAACCAGAAGTATGCAATCAGCAGCAGCAGACACAAATAAAAAAAGCAAGTACAGTACAGTGTTAAATGTAAATTACTAAAACAAGGGGGAAAGTTTAAAACAAAGATTGGCAAGGTAAGGAAACTGTTTCTGTGCTTGTTTCATTTAAATTAAGATGATTAAAACCAGCATTTTTCTTCTGCTTAGTAAAATTTCAAAGCTGCATTAAGTCAATGTTCAATTGAAAACTTCTGAAAGAAGAACCATAACATTTTGTTCAGTTACGAACAACCGCCATTCCCAAGGTGTTCGTAACTCTGATGTTCTACTGTATCTATGTTGCTGGATAATATCAATATTGTGTACTCATAATTTAGAGAGCGTAACATATTATGCTTGTTCTTTGACTGACAGGTGATTTTCTCAAAAAGAAATTATAGTTAGTATGCTGTATAATTCAAAGTCCCCTGTTTGGCCACCATGGTGTCATTGTTTTAGACCATTGGCTAGGCATTCTTATTTGAGGGCTCTACTCGTGGAACTCACTCCTGATGGTTTGCCAGAGTCTGGGTTTGGCAAGCTTCAGGCCACAATGAGTGGTGTGGATATTTAGAGCAGCCTTTAAATAACCTCCTCAGCAAGCTACAATGTATTAATTTATGCTTAATTATCTCATATTCTGACTATTTTATGGTAAATAGTTAATGGTTACAAAATCCTGATGCTACAGCAATGGGCACTGTATAAAAATACATACATAATACATGAATTGTTGTTGATTCATTTTGGTGCCTCACACTTCCCCTGCAAATTTGTATAGTGATATATTTTTTTCCAATACTGTCAGACTCCTTGGCCTTTCATTAAAACTAAAGTAAGCTCAGTTATAGAGTTGGTGATTTGTAGATGAAGCTTGACATATACAGTAATGAACAATTCAGTGGGAATAACCGAATAGCCTATCTGTCAAATGGAGCACTGTGTCAAATATCTTTATTATGAGCTCTATTGTCGTGGTCACCTGAATGTAGCATTTCCTACTGAAAAGGGACAGAATTGTATCTAAATATTCATGACCAAACTGCTAATCTCCCAACAATTATGATAAATTAGTCTCATTTTAGGAACAACATTTGTATAATGTGTAATCTTTTTTTCTCTCCTTAGCCTTGGTGGAGGCCCAGATGATGCAAAAGAAATTATGCGGCATAGTTTCTTTGTTGGAGTAAACTGGCAAGATGTATACGATAAAAAGGTAGGTCTCATATGGCATGGAATAGTCTGGTTTCTGCGTGATAATCAATTGAAATGATTACTGAACTTCTAGTTTCTAAAATTATACATAAATTACTTTGCTACTTTTTGATATTCTAGTATACTAATAGCCAGTTTACTTGTTTATAGTTTTAATGTACTACTACTAACTTGGAAATAGTCTAAATACAAAGTATGCCAAAAATAAACTAGAATCACTTAAGATTTTCCTTTAATTGTTTAAATGTTCAAGTCCTGTGTGTGTCCGTCCGTTCCCCCCCTTCCCCATCACACTCCAATAACCAATAGCCAATAACTTTAACCAAAAAATGAAGAGGCGGTGGAGAAAAAATGTCAGTGATGATGTGTGAGAAAGTATGAACACTGTGTTTCTGACTTGTCTCATTTTCTTTCAACTCCATACACCGGCAAAGAAGTATTATTTAATGATACATATTTATTTGGAGCCAGTAGTTATATTATGTATTGTTGTTTTTCCTTTTTTAGGATCACATTATGTTGTTAACAGAAACTGTATTCAAAATTGGACCATTTTAATTATGAAACTTTTAAAAAATTATATCTGTTTTTTATTCGAAAAAGACTGTCATCATTTAAATATTGAATCCTTCTTGAAAAGGATGGATGGCAAGTAGGCATTTTCTGATGTCTTTGTACCCAGCAGAAGCCTTTCTTTGAGATGGGTTGTAAAAGAGAGTCTAACAAAACTAGTGTGGCATTAAAATACTGAGCCAAAATCACTCATGATGTAAGTGGTACAACTCGATTAACGTCAATGACATCACACATGTTTACTCTAGTGAGTTAATTTGGCTCACTGTGTATAATTCTATGCCTGTTACTGTGATCCTGGACATTTCTCAGATGATTTCTGGAAAGAAGGTGGTTAGTTTATTTTCCCTCTGGAAGTGAAATTGAGTTTGATTTAAGCTGTTTTATAAACTGACTGTGTAGATAGACATTTTTGTAGTATTTGGGGTAACTTATGTATTGTTATAGGTCCCTGGTATTCTGACAGGATCATCTGGCATCTCTGCCAACTGATCTACCTGCCAAATAAGTCATATCTTTTATAAGTTATGTTGTCTTTCTGATTTGTTTTTGCTCAAATGAAGGGAGGATCAAAACCACATGCAGGGACAGAACATGTTTGTGCTGCTGTGACATACTTTTCACTTGTTGGTGTGTTAGAATTTGAAAACTGGAATTTGTGATTGGAGTGGTATTTCTCTGGCAAATAAGAAAACCTGAACAAGAACCTGTGAGATATTAAGACTAACACTGTGCTATATCTTGCTATGTCTCTTTTCATGGGTTACTATAACATAGAGCTCTTTTTCCCCCTACTTTATGCTGGCTTGGCAAGTTTTGGTTTGTTGTTTACCATTTTTATGTTACAAATTCATATTTCCTCAAAGCTGATTGCAAGTTCTTCTTTGAGTGATTGCTCATGTGTACTCCACAATATGTGTGCGTGCTCGCCACATGCACCGGTGCCGGAAGTTTTTCCCCTAGCAGTACCTGTAGGGGGGAGTGCCCCCCCCCGCGACCCCTGGAGCGGCACCTGCCTGTCGCAGTATAAGGGGGGCTGCGCTCCCCCCACCCTCAGTTCCTTCTTGCCGCCAGTGAAGGTGCATCGGAACTGCTCAGCTCCAGCTTTGCTGCAGCTCATTCCCAGAACTCTTCGTTTGTTCAGTATTACCTGTAGTCGGTTAGGTAATTCAGTTAGTTTAGTCAGTCATTGAGCCCGGGCCGGGGCATGTCAAGGAGCGACCCACACGCAGATTGTCTGTGCTGCTTGGGAGAAACCCATGTCAGCGAAAGGTGCAAGGTGCAAGTCTTTCAAGCTCTGGACTGAAAAAGAAAGGGACATTAGGCTCCGGGCCATCCTGATGGAGCTGGCGCTGGAGCAGGCCTCTCCGGATGTCCAGGTGCCATCTACGTCCAAAGCCCTCCAGGCAGCCAGAGGCATCATGTCCATGCCTGTGTTGGAGCTCCGCCGATGTCATGCTCCAGAGGCAAGCCGCCGCTGGGATCACCGCAGTCACCACCGGCCCGGTACTGGTCTCGATCGAGGGAATGTTCCTGACACCACTCGCTGCCCAGCGACTGTTCAGGGCTCAGTCCATGTAGATTGCCCTTGATGCCTGCAAGACTGTCCGGATGGGTGCCATCCGACCATGACTCCTGGCACCGCTCATCTTCGTGAAGCGAATATCGAGGGGATGTGATGGACATCGCCAACGGTCCTAGTCTTGCAGGAGATACTGCAGTCGGTTGCAGCATGATTGTCGACGCCATTCCTGCTTGGACTCCCATTCCAAGTCTCCGCCAAGGCACCGTAGCCCCGATTGCCGAAGTGGGTACACCTGTCGAGGCTGTTCGCGGAGCAGATACTACCATCGGTGCGGTCCCGTGGCCGACGTAGATCCCGGCACCGCTGATACTCCCAGTCCAGAGGCAGCAGCGGATTATACGCCAGCCTGGCCTCCCCTCACCGCCGCCCGTGTATAGGCCAAGCTAGCTAGCCCGAACAGCTGGCCCCGCCGGTGCCTCAGCAAGCGTAATGGCACCAAACGTCGTGGCCGGCCCAGTGGTACCAGTGGGCACCGTGGCCTCTGGTGCAGCCCCTGGTGGGGGCTCACTCGGTGGCTGGGGCCTCGGGAGCACCGTTGGCATCCATCTTTAGACTGCCAGAAAAAAGGCTCACTCGGTACCGTGCCTGTAGTCTGACTAGGTGATGGATCCTCCAGTGCCAGACGACACCCAAAGCACCGCACCGGCCTGGCCCCATCTGGAGGAGCTGATTGTGGCCCCGCCCCCCTCTGTCCCGCAGGAGGACTACCGGGCCCACCAAGACCTCCTAAAAAGGGTGGCAGCAAGCCTCCGTCTCCAGGCTGAGGAGATGGAAGAACCCTCAGACTCCCTGTTCAATGATCTGTCCCCTTCAGCACTTGGCAGGGTGGCCTTCCCACTTCATGAAGGGGTGCCAAGAATTTCAAATGCCCTGTGGCAAACACCTGCCTCGTTGGCTCCCATCTCTAAAAAGGCGGAGCTCAAGTACTTTGTACCCCTGAAGGGACATGAGTATCTGTATACCCACCCAGTGCCCAACTCCTTGGTGGGCGAGTCGGTCAACCACAGGGAGCAGCAGGGGAAACCAGCCCCGACCCCCAAGAACAAAGACTCTCAGAGGCTGGATGCTTTTGGGAGAAAAGTTTATTTGTCGTCAAGCTTTCAGCTACGAGTAGCAAACTGTCAGGCTCTCCTGGATTCCTATGAGTTTAACCTCTGGGAATCCCTCCCCAAGTTTGAGGACTCCCTCCAGGAGCATGATAAGGAGTTTAAGGTGTTCATGGAGGAAGGGGCGGCAGCCGCAAGGGCATCCCTGCAGGCCGCTTCGGATGCAGCGGACACGGCCGCACGGTCCATGGCCTCAGCTGTGTCCATGAGACGGGCATCATGGCTTCTGCTCTCTGGGCTCTCCAGCGATGCACAGTTGTCTATGCAGGATCTCCCTTTCGATGGGAAGGCTCTGTTTGCTGAGGAAACAGACGCAAGGCTGCATGGCATGAAAGACTCCCGCACGACCCTCCAGACCTTGGGCCTCTGTGTCCCTCCTCAGGCAAAACCCAAGTTCAAGCTGTAGCAGGCTCCCGCCCAGGCTGCCCTCCCAAAGTAAGAGGCTGCCAACAGAAAGCAGCGGTACTATAGAAAGCACCCGCAACAGCAATACTGGCCTGCCCCCGAGCCTGGGTCTTCTAAGGTCAATCAGATGGGCAAAAGGCATTTTTGACGGTACGCTCGGGGGTACCCCGCCAGTTCTCATCAGGGACCTACCCCCAATAAAGCTTCCTTTCTCCAATCGGTTGTGTTCTTTCCTCCTGGAATGGTCGCGGCTCACCTCGGACCGATGGGTCCTCAACCCCATCTCCCTAGGTTACACCGTTCAGTTTACCTCCTCCCCACCCAACCGCCCTCTGCCCCATCCCTCCTGGGGGACCCCTCTCACAAGGCTCTGCTCGAGCGGGAGGTGGGGCAGCTCCTGGATCTGGGAGCTATAGAGGCAGTGCCCAAGGAGTTTCTGGGCAAGGGGTATTACTCCCAGTATTTCCTTATCCCGAAGGCCAAAGGGGGGCTCAGGCCCATCATGGACCTGCGAGGCCTGAACCACTGCATGGTTTCCCTGGCCTCCATCATCCCCTCCCTGGATCCCAGGGACTGGTACGCTGCCCTCGATCTACAGGATGCATCCACATCCACATATTCGAGGGGCACAGACACTTTCTCCGTTTCATGGTGAGCCCAGATTCACTACCAATTCACAGTCCTCCCGTTTGGTCTGTCCACTACCCTCAGGGTCTTTACAAAGTGTATGGCGGTGGTAGTGCCCTACCTCAGACGCCAGGGGGTCCAGATATTCCCGTATCTGGATGACTGGCTCGTCAAAGGCACTTCCCGGTTGTGGGGGTGGGAATCATGTGGTGCTCCTCCTGTCCACATGTACTGCCCTGGGCCTGTTGATAAACAACGCAAAGTCCACGTTAGTCCCAGTCTAACGCATAGAGTTTATCGGGGCGCTACTGGACGCAATGTTGGCCAGGGCCCCTCTCCCACCAGACAGGTTCGAGACCCTGAAAGCGCTCATTGACTTGGTTACAAGGTTCCTGGTGATGACAGCCAGGGCTTGCCTGCAATTGCTGGATCACATGTCTGCGTGCACATATGTGGTCCGTGATGCCAGACTCAGAATGAGGCCCCTCCAGCTCTGGCTGGCCTCGCAGTTATCCCAGGCCATGGACAGAATGGACAAAGTCCTCACTGTGCCGAACTCGGTGATCACCTCCCTGCGATGGTGGTCCGCCCCAAACAACATGCTCCAAGGGGTCCCGTTCAGGTATAGGGACGCTTCAGACTTGGGTTGGGGGGCTCATGTGGGGAACTTTCAGACCCAAGACCTGCGGTCTCTACAAGACCTACCCCTTCATATAAATGTCAAGGAACTCAGGGTGGTGTAACTGGCGTGTATGGCCTTCCGCTTGCACCTGGAGGGCAAGGTAGTCAGGGTCCTCACGGACAACATGGCCTCGATGTTCTATATCAACAGGCAAGGCGGGGCCCAATCCTCTACCCTCTCCCATGAAGCCCTCAGTCTGTGGGACTTCTGTATAGCCCATGACATCTAGCTAAAAGCCTTCCACCTGTCGGGCATGTGGAATGTGAGGGCGGATCGCATGAGTAGGGATTTTTCCTCTCAGCACGAGTGGTCTCTACACCCGGAAGTGGCTCACCAGCTCTTCCGAAGGTGGGGTACTCCCCAGGTGGACTTATTTGCGACCCAGCAGAACTGACGATAATGCTGGTTCTGCTCCAGGGGTGGGGCCTAGGGAGGGGCACTATCTCCGATGCCTTTACCCTGTCCTGGTCAGGCCAGCTCCTCTGTGCCTTTTCCCCGTTCCCTCTGATCAGCAGGGCCCTGGAGAAGATAAAGACTGACAAATCCAGGGTCCTCCTCGTTGCCCCGGCGTGGCCCAGGCAGCACTGGTACAGGACCCTCTCTGGGCTGGCGGTAGCTCCGCCATGGCAGGACGTTTTTCTGCCAGTCCTCTGTCCCAAGCCTCACGCGACTAGTGAGGAACGCCGTCTCCACACGCTCGACGTGAAGTGAGCTCTGGCTTTCTACCTCGAGTGGACCAAACTGTTCAGAAAGTCTTGGCTACTGTTCGTCACCTTGGCTGAGTGTGCGAAAGGTCAGCCGATTTCCACTCAGCGGCTTTCTAAGGGGATCACTTTGTGCATCCGTTCCTGTTATGAGCTGGCCCCGCCACCCATTGTGAGGGCACACTTGACTCAAGCGCAGGCCTCGTTGGCTGCCTTCGTGGCCCATGTCCCCATCCAGGACATTTGTAGGGCTGCCACGTGGTCTTCGGTTCACATGTTCACCTTGCACTATGCAATCATCTCCCAGGCCAGGGATGATGCTGGGTTCAGCAGAGCGGTACTCTGTCCCAAGAACTCGTGAGCTGCTACCCACCTCCAACAAATATAGCTTGGAATCACCTATTGTGGAATACACATGAGCAATCACTCGAAGAAGAAAAGACAGTTACCTTTTCCATAACTGGTGTTCTTCGAGATGTGTTGCTCATGTCTATTCCACATCCCACCCTCCTTCCCCTCTGTCAAAGTTGTCTGGCAAGAAGGAACTGAGGGTGGGCAGGCACTGCTCCAGGGGTCGTGCGGGGGCGCTCTCACCTACGGGTACTGCTAGGGGAAAAACTTCCGGCACCAGCACACGTGGCGAGCACGCACACATATTGTGGAAAAGACATGAGCAACGCATCTCGAATTTTTTAAGACAAAATCTCCTTCGCTTCTAAGGCAAATTTCGGTTGCCCCAGCAAGAGTATAGTTAAAAATATGCTAGAGAAAATGTAATATGGCGCACCCTCAAGGGAATTGGTTTTTTAATATTTAAGTTAAAACTATTTGTGTTGCAAAATATATAAAAGCATAAATACAAGGGCGCTGTGAGTGGGAAACAAGGGGAAGATGCTGCCAAACAAACTTCAAGGGTCTTTCTCAACTAAACAAGAAAAAAGAAAAATCAAATTTAAGGACAATGGGCTTGATTCTGCATGGCACTGAGCACTCTGGCCCTGATCCTAGGGTGACCAGATGTCCTAATTTTATAGGGACAGTCCCGGTATTTGGGGCTTTTTCTTATATAGGCACCTATTACCCCCCACCCCCTGTCCCGATTTACCACATTTGCCATCTGGTCACCCTACCTGATCCAGACACACAGTTATGCATGTGCTTAACTTTAAGCATGTGCTTCAGTTAGTTGCAAGCCAATAAGACAGTGCTTCTCTATCAGGATCTGATCCTGCACCCATTGAAATCACTGCAAGTATTTCGATTCAGAGGCGGTGGAAGCTTGCTTTGAATGGGGATTGGGTGGGTGGAGATGCATAGTGAAACCTAAATGTATGAAGCACCAAACTAAGCATGGGAAGCGGGGAGAGTCAGGGAGAGCGGGAAGAAGTCAGATGTCTATGTAAGTCAGGGTGGATGTCCCTGCTTGTAGAGTGGGGGAAGTCCTGTGTGTTAAGGCTAGGAAGGGGAGCAGGGTAGGTGCTCTGCAGGGGGAGTTGGGGTGTTAGGAATAGTAAGGGGAGTGTGAGGTTATGCTCTGCATGAGAAAATGTAATATGGGGCACCCTCAAGGGAATTGGGGGGAGCTGAGGCTCCTAGGCCTGATCTTGAATGCTGCTACAGCCACTCCAGCCCCTCTGAGTCTCACTCCCGCCCTGCCTGAGTGCATGAAACAACTTGCTTATGAATGAAACGTGGGGGCCAGGGTGGAAACGTAGCTCAGACCCCACAGTATTTCCATTTTGGTGGGTGTTAGCTGCCGCTGCCCCTGGGAGTTGGATTGGGCCCTCAATAGGGTCTTAAAATAGGAGTGATCCTAAGCATTGTTTACCATTTCCATGACTGTATTGAGAAATTAAACCTGCTGATATGAGAAATGAAAATCGCTTAACTGAACAATTAAAAGAGGATCCCCATAGTTACAATACCTGCATGTGATGGATGTGTTAGGCACGATGATGCCAGGGGAAAAACAGAATCCTAAGCACATAAAATGTGTTTGTTTTACTTCAGCACTATCTTACTGGTTGTACTGGAAGGACTTCTCCTAAATGTATGACCACTTCCTCATTTTTGGGCTAGTGGAAAACAAAGAAGCATGTGCTTTTGTATATGCGTGCACTCTACACTAATGCATCTAACTGGACATTTTTATTAGAAAAATGTGCATCTCTTGTTCACCAGACTGCAGTCTATTGTTACTAGAAACAAGATTATTTAACCTAAACCCTAAAGTTGATAAATGTTTCATAACAATAGGACACTACCTTGTTTGCAACAGATATTAGCTCTGGCTGACCAACAGATGCAAATGAATGATTGGCTGTCTGATACTGCTGTCTAATTGGATCAGTTTGTTGACATTAACTGAATAATAATAATGTGCTGTAAAGTAGGCAAGAGCAGAGAAAGTCCTTGTTCTGAAATGAAAAATTGGATAATAGTTATCCATTTTGTTCTGATGTATCTATTTTTTGGCAGAAAAAAAAATCATGAAGGCAAAGGAAAGAGAATGACCTTGCCAGGCACTTCCTATGATCATTTCAATCCCGATGGGGTTGATTACTGCATTTTTTTTTTTTTTTTTACTGTGTATGAGACTGAGAAACTAAATAGGTTGGCACGGTCTTATATTAGTCTTTTTAGACATAAATGAATGTTGAATTTTCTCTGACTCCTTTAAGACCTTTTTTTGGAGTATTTATACTTTTATTTAGGCTAGAAGAAAATGTAATTTTTAAATTGTCAAATGTTGTTCCAGGGCCTCTGATTCAAGAGAGCACTTAAGGATGTGCTGAACTCCTATTACTTAGTACATACTTAAAGGCTTCAGTTGAATCAGGGTTTAAGGAAGGGAGGTCGGAGTGGGAGAATTCCCACAGCTCTCTTTAGGCAATTCCTGTTTGAGAGTCATACTTCAGTATAATTGCCTGCAACATCATCATAATCGTTGCAAATAGATCTTCTCAATTCTCTTTTTTGTTGCTTCTGTGCAAAGTAGTAAAAGGATCAGAAAATGGTTAACCAGTCTGATCTTTTCATTGGATTTCCAATGGTATTTAAATTATATGCACAAAACCTACTTATTAGCAAAATAATGCCAGCTGACGGAATTTACATGACATAAAGAAACCACAAAAAGCAATTTTGGATTCTTATGGATGTTGGTTTTAATAAGTCATGGAGGTTCCAATCGCTTTTTGCCCATTATATCAACTGTTTAAAAAACAAAACAAAAGCTTTATGGTCACTAAAGGAAAACCAACAGTTTAAAGGACACACTGACAATGTATTTTTCAAAATGTTAAAATATCAGTATGATAATCCATTGGAAACTTTATGCTGAAATCTTGTTCTTTACCAAAACACTTTCCCTCTATTGCATTCATACACTGTTTTGCTATTGAAAGTTTGCTCAGATTGGTATTGAGCTGTTAGCATTTATTTACTTTTTTAAGGAGCACTGAAAAATTTGTTTTGGAAAGAACACAAAAGAACTACACAGTCTTTGCAGATATATGTAAGGAAAAACAGCAAAAAGGTAGGTCAAATTTTGGGGCTACCAACTTTGTCAGTGTCCCTTTTAAAATGTATTGGTGTATTGCTATGTACAGTGATTTGGCTAATGAGTTCCAATCTGTGTGAGAACATCACCTACCTAAACTGTTTGTAATCTTCATTGATCAGTTAGTCCAAACCGTTTCATAAATGGTGAATACATATGTGAATTGTGAGAAATACTTTCAAAAGTTCTACTTTTAGTTTACATCTAGTAAACTAGATGGTAGCTTTTAAGGTACAACATATGATGACATTTATAGTGAGTTGTAATGATGTGTATATTTTAAAGTTATCTGTTATATACTTTTAAAACATACACACTGTAGTCAAAGTGAAAATTATACTTCCCATGTTGTAATTCATACAAATGTGTAAAGAGCAAGAGTGTACAGTATTTTTGTTACATATGTGAATTGTGAGAAATACTTTCAAAAGTTATGGATGAGCGCACTTGTGATAGAATGAGAGTGAATGTTAGTATTTCTAGAGGTATGCTCTCACCATTTTCTTTACACAATTTGATTTAGGATTTTCTCCGTCTGCTTTAACTAACTAATGAGTCAGTCTCCTGAAATCACACCTAAGTTTATTATCAGCATGTAATTTATTCCGTTGATTGCTGCAAAGTAGCCATTTAAAAGGATCAGTGATATAGATCTCCAGTAAAGTTTGATAGGATGACCCAACATGTGATTTCTGGGCATTAAAATGTAAATTACACTAATATTCCAAGACTTGACTTTTAGAACTAGAAAGAAGCTTAAAATTGACACATCCTTTGACTTGTATTAAGACTCAGTGTAGTAAACTAGATGGTAGCTTTTAAGGTACAACATATGATGACATTTATAGTGAGTTGTAATGATGTGTATATTTTAAAGTTATCTGTTATATACTTTTAAAACATACACACTGTAGTCAAAGTGAAAATTATACTTCCCATGTTGTAATTCATACAAATGTGTAAAGAGCAAGAGTGTACAGTATTTTTGTTGTCAGGAATTGGGAAAAACCAGTGTCATACTGAAATGTAATTATGAGTAGGTTACGAATGGTCATCCCTAATGAATGAACGTGGATATTGGTTTTCATTGTTCAGTTTCTTCTTATATTTATATGATGCTATTGGAAGGTCTGCAGAACAACCATGATAGAGATAATAAAAATCTGTGTGCTTTTGTAGTTGTCAATATAGCTGTAGAAACAAGTATCCATGATTAAACCCCTAACAGTATGTTATAAATATTGGTCAACATTTTCAAATTTGGGGTATAAATTGAGCTGGTATAAATTGTCTTCACTCCATTGGAATGAAGGCAGTTTACACTAGCTGAAGCTCTTCCCTCTGTTTATTGAAGTTTGACTCCTAAATCTGCATATAGGCATCTAAATACATGGATGTTCAGGCTAAACTTTTATTTAGGTGCCTAAATATGGATTTAGGAGCCAAATTTCAGTCATCCAGGTTTGACATTTTGGCTATAATTTATTTCAGTTGGATAATACATTGAGAAGTGTTAAAGAATTAAGAGGTGTGGCTATTTACCCTTCACTGGGAATTACTCAGGTAAATGACATATTTAACCAATGGTGTTGTATTATTATATTTTTCATCGGTATGAAATGAAAATTGTTTAGGCCCTGATCCTGCACACAGTATGTATTTGCTTAACTTTAAGCATCTATAGGGTCCCATTGGTTTCAGTGGAATTACTCACATGGTTAGATATAAACATATACATAAGTGTGTGATCAGGGTCTTAATGTGATGTTCAGTTCATGCCAGTTTGAGGTTAAATTCCTTTTTATGTGACCTTTATGAGGCAAAGTCAGAATCAGCTTCTTCTTTTTTTTTTTTTTTTTTAGTTTGGTAGTTTCAGCGTGAGTGCATCACAGCTACTCCATAATATTTTCAGCCATTTGTAAGTAACTAAAATGGTGGTCAGGAGTTTCCAAGACATAAAGATTATCATTTGATTGATTAACCTTTGGATTATATGGAATATTTTCTACTATATTGAACTATTTGTACAGTGGAAATAAATCAATTAGAAAGCATGAAAAGCCTCAGAGTGGTATAAAATCTCTTTATATAATTGCACACAGTGAGATACTGTATTTGCCCTTACTGTTCATGAATGATAGGTAGCATCCAGATCTTGAGCTGAGGGTGGGGAAAAGGGGTGGTACTGTCCCAAGGTTCACCTACTTTGGATGCCAAAAGGAGATGCCATTCACAAGAGACTGTGCAGATGTTCAAAATTTGATCTTGCATGTTCTCCTGGGCTCTCCAGGTGCGATTCCCTCTGTGGGGTAAAGGAAAACCTGGTCTGGGATTGCGTTAAGGCATATGCACAATAGACACATGCCTTGGACATTGGCTGCCAGAGGCATGTGGTGAAGTCACACTCCTAAACTTTAATTTAAAAAAAGTATTTCCAGTCTTCCTAGGTTATGAAGAAAGGGCTGAAACATGTCATCTCGGTGTAACTGGTGCTGTGTTGTCTGCCTGAGCCTGAGGGAGCCTGGAGCAGAGGGAGGAGCAGCAGTCACGGGACAAGGCCACCTGGCTTTTTAGTTCCTACCAGAGCTGCTGGTTGAGATGTAGGCGTGGGTGCCTTGTTGTGCTCAGCTCCTTTCCTCTGGACTTTTGATTTCACGGGTCAGAAGGGTGGAGCAAGATGTGGTGGAATCACCCAAGCACCATTTGTGGCACCAAATTGAAATGTTACTCACAGTAGACTATGGAAATCTTCATAATATGATTGTCCTTTTTTAAATGCTGTAATCAATAGTGTAATAGTTAACAGTGTGGACATTTAAGTCCTCATGATTGAGCTTCTGAGCTAAAACCCATTTGAGATGAATGGGGCAGTTCACTTCTCCTGGAATTGTTGTTTCAGGCTTTCTACAAACTCAGATAGACATCTCTGCAGCAGTTATGCTTAGTTCATATGTTTAAGGATTTCTTAACATCTGTAAGCACTGGAGACTTTTATTTTTTGTTTTTAAATGAAAGTGTAGTTTCTAAAGAACAAGATGGCAGCCTCAAAAAAAGTATGAAGACTCTGTGGTGTGGACTTGGTCCAACTTGAGCACTGGTGACATCACTCATAAAGTCGGTTTCAAGCAAATGAGTATGCCTCTAATCCCATAAATGTGCAGTCATAATACAATATCCCTCTGTGTCTACATTTATGTAAATGGTTTATACCGCTTTTTATGCTTCCACGTTATGGGAAAGGTCATTAGGAAAGGATTTCTTACTGCATTTCTCTCATTTTCTTCTGGAGGTGGCGCCGAAGCTCCATGTGCCGGTTCCTCATTTCTTGACAAGAATTCTACAGAAGCCGGTAAATTTTTTGTAGAGGTTCTTCCTCTAAAATTGGGTGATATGTTTTGAAAATAGCCACAACATTTTGTTTACAGTGGTCAAGGGAAGATTTTTATGAGCTGTGCATGGGATGGCAGAGCAGGAGGTTGATTTGGTGTTTTGAAAAAAGAATTGAGGTACAGTTGTGTGTGCATGAATAGGCTGAATAGATCAAAAGGACTGGTGCATAATTTTATACAATCATGACTGAAGCATAAGTGTGTTTATACTTACAGTCATGATTACATAAAATGATTCTGCTAGTGGAAAAAATATGAAAGGAATGGAGAGACACTCCTGGGCACTGTGTGTCACATGTACTTGTATATCTCAATCTTAGCTCCCATTTTCTCTTTTTTGTAGCTTTTTTTGTGTTGATGTGTGTGAATATATAGATATTATACACACACACACACACAAGGTGATAGGGGCTGCCATGTTTTTCTACACAGTTTCTGCATTATGAGTATCTCCTGTTGCTTTGTAAATTGCTTGGAATGTCTTGGTGGTGAAAGGCAATGTAGTCAGAATGAATTCAAAAACATCAACAAAGTATTTTATATCAAGTTTTTCGCTTCCGGTTGCAGCCTGGAGTTTTGTGTGTTTTTCTTGTTATATTTTCCCAACTGTCTGGAATACTGACATAATTTCTAGTTTCATCGACTGAGTCACTGAATGTTACTGAGACACACCTAACTACTTAATATAAAATAGTGTTTTTCCCCCTTCGGATGGGATTAGATGACACCACTCCCTTTCTATTGTGAAACATCTCTATAGTTGGTAATATTTAACAGTATTTAAGACATCTGATTATTGTTGTTCTCCCTTTCTGCACTGTAAGATTCATGCAACACTCTTCTTTTGTAACCAACAGGCAAATTTTCAAAGTATTCTAAGAATCATCACTCATTTAGACAGATGAAGTCTGCATGGAGCCTGATTCAGAGCTCACTGAAGTCAATGAGAATATTTCATTTGATCTACTGACTTCAGTGGGCTTTGGTTCAGACCCATAGTCACTTGCTGATGTGGTCAAATTTTATAGAAGGACCTGTAGGTTGCGATATCTTACTAAAGAGCTGTGTATTGCTCTTTATTTTTATTACTATATGTGATCATTTCCTGCCTCTCTGTTATTTTGTTGCTCACTAACAATTACTATAGGGCCACAGTAGTTAGAGATAAGAAAGGTTCCTATATTGTCATCTTTGCCACCCCCAGCTGAGGTCAGGCTAACATCCCCAACATAAAGGTCATATCTTGAATTATTTTTTTCCCATGAGTTGAGCACTCTGTTCTACTGGAGATATGTACTGGGATTGCTAAATAGGGTGCAGTCTGCTGCATATTTAATACTACCTAAGTTGCTTATATTATTTGTTGAAAACTGTAACAGATTCTTGGAAAATGATAATATAGTGATGGCTGTTGAATTGCGAGTGGAGCAGATCATTTGATTTCAAACCATGATGGGTGGCCTGCTCTCTGAATTGTTGAAAAGCTTAACTTGAGAAGACCAAAAAACTGGAATGTTTTACAGGTATACAACTTGTTCTGGAATCTTACGACCATTTTATAGGTGGGCACATTGCTTGGGAACTTCTTTGTATCAGCAAGTCCATATTACTTTGTCCCCCTGTCTGTGACTGGCTGTGTTGCAGAATTAAATGAGGGTGGGGGGAGAGAGAATGCCGGGAAATGTGTGTGTTTTTGTAAATAAAGAGATGTGAATATTGTGGTAAAAGGAAGTTTTTCATTTTTTTAAAAAAAGAACAGGAGTACTTGTGGCACCTTAGAGACTAACAAATTTATTATTGCATAAGATACAACCGCATTTGCTCCAATCC
The DNA here is from genome assembly GCF_965140285.1 of Lepidochelys kempii. Taxonomy (NCBI): domain Eukaryota; kingdom Metazoa; phylum Chordata; order Testudines; family Cheloniidae; genus Lepidochelys; species Lepidochelys kempii. Next base: position 141,110,353 of record NC_136382.1, on the reverse strand, counting down.
CTCAGACAGAGACAAACACCTACAAGATCTCTATCAAGCATTCTTAAAACTACAATATCCACCTGCTGAACTGAAAAAACAGATTGATAGAGCCAGAAGAGTACCCAGAAGTCACCTACTATAGGACAGGCCCAACAAAGAAAATAACAGAACGTCACTAGCTGTCACCTTCAGCCCCCAACTAAAACCTCTCCAGCGCATCATCAAAGATCTACAACCTATCCTGAAAAATGATCCTTCACTCTCACAGATCTTGGGAGACAAACCAGTCGTTGCTTACAGACACCCCCCCCCCCAACCTGAAGCAAATACTCTCCAGCAACCACACACATCACAACAAAAACCTATCCTTGCAACAAAGCCCGATGCCGACTCTGTCCACATATTTATTCAAGTGACACCATCATAGGACCTAGTCGCATTAGCCATGCCATCAGGGGCTCGTTCACCTGCACATCTACCAATGTGATATATGCCATCATGTGCCAGCAATGCCCCTCTGCCATGTACATTGGCCAAACTGGACAGTCTCTACACAAAAGAATAAAGGGACACAAATCTGACATCAGGAATCATAACATTCAAAAACCAGTAGGAGAACACTTCAACCTCTCTGGCCACTCAGTAAAAGACTTAAGGGTGGCAATTTTGCAACAGAAAAGCTTCAAAAACAGACTCCAATGAGAAACTGCTGAGCTTGAATTAGTATGCAAACTAAATACCATTAACTTGGGTTTGAATAGAGCCTGGGAGTGGCTGGTCATTACACATTTTGAATCTATTTCCCCATGTTAAGTATCCTCACACCTTCTTGTCTAAATGGGCCATCTTGATTATCACTACAAAAGTTTTTTTCTCCTGCTGATAATAGCTTATCTTAATTAATTAGCCTCTTACAGTTTGTATGGCAACTTCCACCTTCTCTGTATGTGTGTATATATATCTTCTTACTATATGTTCCATTCTATGCATCCAGTGAAGTGGGCTGTAGCCCACAAAAGCTTCTGCTCTAATAAATTAGTTAGTCTCTAAGGTGCCACAAGTACTCCTGTTCTTTTTGTGGATACAGACTAACACGGCTGCGACTCTGAAACCTGTCAATTTTTTAAAGTTGTTTTGTAGATTAGTTTATATTTGAGGGATAAATTCTCTTTCTGACTTCAGGTTTAGATCTGTATTTAGCTTTTAAATAGGTAATAATAAGAAGACTGTATTAATTTAAAAATCTTTATCGTTGTGTTATAATATTTTCCAATCAAATCAAGTTAAATGAAAACCACATATTTTTGTAAAATTATAATTTTCATAGCACCATTCTAAGTAGTATATGTAGGTGAAAGAATGTTTTAGTCACATAGGGTGGGATCCACTAAGGTACTTGAGTGTCTAAACCCCAGACTTAGGTGCCAAAATCCCAGTTTTGGCTCCATTGCGATCCACCAAACACCTGCCGTACACTGTAAGCAGCTGTGTTTCTGCTCCTGGGTATGTGTGCTGCTACTTCACTCTAGGCATCTGAATGCCTGTCTCCCACCTAAGCCCCACAGTGATTCACAAATCAGGAGAAGATAGGTGTTCAACCACCTGTAGCCTCTGTGGGGTCTGGTTCAGTAGGTATGCTCAAAGGACACCTATTAGTTCAGGTTCCATTTGTAGTGGTACCCACCTTATAACTTTTAGCCCACTGATTAGAGCACTCACCTGGGATGTGGGAGACCCAGGTTCAATTCCCCGTTCTCTGCCAGACGGGGACAAAGAATTTGAACAGGAGTCCCTCGCCTCTTAGGAGGGTGCTCTAACCACTGAGCTATGGGGTATTCTGATGTGGGGCTCCCTCAGCCTCTCTCCTTTTGAAGCTGTTCCAGTGTGGATAAATAATGAAAGAGGGATTGGAGCTGGGGGACTGGACATGGAATTGGGCCTTAACCACTGGGCTACAGAGTCATTCCTACTCTCTCTCTGGCCCAGTGACTAAGTATTTATCCACAGTGAGACAGTCATTGAACCAGAGAGAGAGTGGGATAGCCCAGTGGTTAGGGTACCCTCCTGAGAGGTGGGAGACTCCTGTAAAAATTCTTTCTCCCTCTTTGGCAGAGAGGAGGAAATTGAATCTGGGTCTTCCACCTCCAAGGTGAGTGCTCTAACCACTGGGCTAAAAGCCTCTGGTTATCTTAGGCAGCTCCCTGCCTAGCTTGCTGGCTTTCGTGAATCATATTTTTTTGGCACCTCTCTCTCCCCATTCATTGTGCAGGGAGCCGAGGTGCCTAACTTGGCTTTGTGGATCCCAGAATTGTTCCTGGATTTTCTAGGTGTGTAAAAGTTAGACACTGTGGATGGTCAGCACTACAACTCATAAGCCCCTTCGTCAATCCCACCCATAGATTTTGAGTGAAAATTCTGGTTAAATTATAGATATAGGTATGCAACCAAGAGGAGGAAAACATGCTTAAAGAAACAGACCATCCAATTAGAAGTTTGTGTCATAGGATTAATGGAATTACACAGATATAACTGACAGCAGAATCTGTTCCAATTACTAAAAATGTCTGTGGCATTCTGTTATCCTTTTGTGTCTTTGTGGTGTTTATCCAGTGTATCATAGATATTTTCCTCTTACTAGCACAACTTTCAGGTTAACAGCAGTCAGTTAAAACATTCTTTGGGTGAATGAAAACGTGAAAATATCTGGATTTGAAAACCATTGGAATTCACCTGTGTGTGTGGTTGGTTGTGTGGGTTGTTTTTTTTTAATGCACCATTCATGGATTTTACTACAGTCTGAATAATTACCTCCTTTCCGGAAAAGTGTATAGAGGTGTTTAGAATTAAAGGTGAAGCGCTGGCAGTTACAGGTCAAATCGGGACAGCATGCTGCTCAAAAAACAGTTCCCAACGTGGCTAGTTAGTTACAACATAGTTACATTATCATTCTGGTTACACAGTATAGTTATGCTAGGATTATAGTCTCCATTGATTATGGTGTGAAGGGTTAGTTTTTCCTCCAACATGTGTACTGCTTATAGATCTGTGTAGCAGTACCAAAGGATTAAATGGGATAAAATTGTTTTTTGAACTGTGTGGTAATTTAATGAAGACTGCAAAGTAACTAGTAAAGATGAGTGCTTTTGTAAATTTTATGTTATGCAAAAGTCTGACAAATCACAACGGATTTAAAAAAACATATCAGAATATGCAGAACATGCAGAATAGTTTGCCAATATTTTTGCTATAGTGTTGCATTGTAGTTTTGTTCTTTGTGCTGTGGAGTAAATTGACAAGTGAATTGTTTGGTGATAATGTTTCAAAGTCGAGGTGTGATAGAGCTAAACCCTAGCCTCAAGTGTAAATCGATTGGCTTCAATGGGACCAGGATTTGGCCTCTAATATAGGAAAGACACTGAAACTGCTAACTTCAGATTTTAGTTTGAGTTGAAAATATGCAGATACTATTCTGTGTCTCTGATTACATTAAATAACATTATTTGGAACTTCTTATATTTTAAGTTTAACAGAGATGCCTTTTAGAAATTGACTATATTTAAAAGATGGCATACAGATCCCAGATCATTAACACACTATAGATTGAGGCTCCAAATTAAAAAATGCTTCCATTTGTAAATGTTGACTCTGTTTCTCCTTCAAAAGTGGATTGTAAGATTAATACCAAAAGCAGGAAAGGGAGCTGCTGCCTTTATGTTGTGGTAGTTGCCTTCCATAGCAGTGGAAGGCAGTAGCAGTGAAAACTCTGAAACCTTGGAGCCCAAATGCAAGACTTTGCAGATAAATGGAGCAGGAACCCATTTAAAAATACATTTTAAAACCAGTTTATGCCTAGACTTGTTTATCTAATCTGCTAATGATTGGGGAAGTCCGTTTTTTTTAATCTCTTTAAAAAGAGAATAGAAGTGTATTTCAGATCATCTTTAACCACTTGATAGCGGTACAAAAATCCTTTGTTTTAAACCAGTTACACTGTCATGTTAGCAATGAACATCTGAAGTAAGCAATGAACAGCTTCTAAAGTTTTTTTAGAGATTCCAGTCACACTAGTGACGTTCACTTAGTTGTTTGATTGCTTAACAGGATGATTTTACATAGTGCAGCTACAGCAAAAATGTATGTTCAAAACTGGGAACTAGGTTACCCAAGCTTTAATATCGTCTGGAACAGGACATGTTAAGGGACTTGATGCATTTAATGTAGTATGCAAGTACAATATACATGTTGTTCTGAAGCACTTATTGGGCAGATGAAATTGGCTTAGAATCATCTCAAAAAATTAAATGGATCTGAAATCCACATCCTCTAGTAAGGCGTGTGCATATTAGTATTAAAGGGTGGGGTGGAAATGGAGATTGATTTTAAGAAGATTTTTAAGTTTATTTGAAGGACCTAAGGTTATTATCATGGTGAGCTTTCTAAGATGTGATAGACCAAACACGTGCAAACATAATGAACACTTAGAAATGGATTATCTTCTTGACTAAAGGCAAGCAATGTTGTAAAATTCTCACACAGATTTGCTATTTTTGCTATTATTCAGCATTTAGTCAAGTTTAGAGCTGGGAGCGTGTTTACAATTTTGCTTCAAGTTTTGCTTAAAGATATAGTGAAAACTTCGTACCCTTTTTTCGGTGTGAAAATCCTACTCTTGCATTTTTCACCCCAAGGTGGTGATGCTCCTGATCCTTACACATTTGTGTTGCCCCGACCTATCTTCTGTTGAAGTTCCTGATGGACCTATGATGTCTTCTGTCATCCATTGATCAGACCAATTCCATGGCTATGTGTAGTCTACATGCACGAACAAACCAATAAACTGGAGCAGTTTTTTAACCATGACAGTTCTTCTTTGCACTTAAAAAATACTGTGAAAATGGCGGAAAAAATTCAGAAATGTTGTGTTCATGAGGCTGACCTAAACATGAACTGACCTTTTTGACATTTAAAATGTACGTGTTCATATTGTTTATTTTTTAGAAACAGTTAATGACAAACATGAGCCCTGTCCTGCAAAGACTTACACACAAGCTTACCTTTACATTCTTTGAGTAGTCCTATTGACTTGATTGCAACTACTCAGAGTATAAGGTAAGCACACATGTAAGCCTTTGTAAGAGAAGTGCTCTAATGTTGGTCTTTCAGTGAATAATGAGACTCTCATCAGGGTGGATTAATTTAAGTCAAAATGATTTAAATCAGCAAGCAGGAAAGCTTGATTTTAATTGCTGATTTTAATCTTGTTTTGCATTTTTATGCTTTTTAGTTATTTTCCTAAAGAAAGGTTGATTCTCATTGGTTGGTAACTATTAAAACATGTTCATTTGCAACTAAATCTAGTCTTTACACTAAGTCTGCAACTTCTTTTTGCTAATTAGGAGGATACACTATATCTGTACACATTTATTTAAGCAGTTATATAGCTTAATTTATATTCAGATTCTTAATGTTTGCACGTACTTTAGAAAATGCTGAATAATGCATTTCTTATTTACTAGATAATTAATGTTTTACTTGTGATTTGTATCAAGCTCTATTTGGATGGTAATTAAAATGCCTAGGACACAATTTTTAATCAGTTACATAAAACTACCTTTAATGTGCTAGATGGATAAGAGTTTATCAAAAATTATCAAAACATGCTTTGCACTTAAAACTAAAGGATTTATTAAACAAAGGAAATATTATCTGTAGTTAGTGAACTGTACTGATTGTTTTTATTTACCATGTCTTTTAAGATTTTAGAACTAGTAGATCTCGTTCTCTCACGCCTAGTTTTTATTCATAGATTGGAAAAGGAAAACAAGCTTTCCTGCCTTTTCAGCTCCCTGTCAGTTTCTAAACTTTGAATGAATTAGTGTTGGACTGAACTAGGTAAATAAATTAAAATGAAGAAAATATTCTCTCTACACCTGCAAAAGAGGATACCACTGTCAAAAGCTGGTTTGGCACATCAGCAAATTCTGGTGCCAAGTGCTTAGTAGTAACTTCCATCAGTTCAGTGGTTTGACTTTCTTTAAAAGTTGGCAACAAATGTGCTGCTTAATTTAAAGTGATTTTAACATATATTACACAGTGTAGGCCTTAACATAGGTTGTTATAATTTAAAAATAAAACTGTATTTAAAATTAAAAAAATATGATTAATTTTTATACACCCTAAACACCCCATTCAGAGTTTCTAGTTAATTATGTTTCTATAGTGCAATTTATCTAAGAAAACTAATTTTGTTTTTGTGCTCCTCATCTTACTTAGTTTCTAAACTAGCATCTCTGACAGACGGAAGTCTACTTGCCTGTCATACTAGCTGTCAGGGACTCAACTGTCATTCAATCCCATGATCCTCCTGTTATAAGTCTTTCGGTTTAACCACATGAGATCCTTATAGAATCAGAGAAATGTAGGACTGGAAGAGACCTGAATAGGTCATCTAGTCCAGTCCCCTGCACTCAAGGCCGGACTCAAGGCAGGCATGTCTACTCCTAACAATGATTTGGTTGAATTCAGGTATATTAACATGACTCTTCTTGTTTATTCCCGTCAGCTTGTACCGCCTTTTAAACCTCAAGTGACATCTGAGACAGACACCAGATATTTTGATGAAGAATTTACAGCTCAGACAATTACAATAACTCCACCTGAAAAATGTAAGTAAGCCTGAAAAGCGCTGTATAACTACATTTGAGAAGATAGATTATCATTGTGTACATATACTGTAAAGACTGATATGAAATAAGTTATTCTGTTCTAATGGGCAAAGTGTTCTCACACCTTTTAGTGGAACTTAATGTGGAACCATCTAAGAACAGTTCTGTATGGCACAAGACTCTTTACAGTAAGCGTAGTGAGGTTACATATTTTAGCCCATGAGATTTCTGAACAACCTCATAATTCCATAAATTATTTAATGAGGCAAATGCCAATTTCTAAACATCTTGTTTGTTTGCTAATAAAGGCCCCAATTCAGCAAAGTACTTAAGCACATGCTAGATTTCAAGCATATATATGTATACTCCCATTGACTCCAATGAGACTATTCAGATGTTTAAAGATAGTAGGCACATACTTAAATACCTTTCTGCAACAGGGTCAGAAAAGAGCACACATTGCCACAGAGAACAGATATCTCCTGTCTAGACAGCCTGATTTTTTTGTTTTAGATGAAATTCACTCCAGTGCAGAGGCCTCATGCTAGGCTCCACGCACAAGAGCCCTTAATGCCATTATTAATTTAAGTGGTGCATTGCACCTTGTGCAGACCCTCTGCACTTGGGCAAGTTTTACTCTTAATACACATTGCATTTACCCAGTTTATCTACATATCTATAAATCAATATTTGATCATTCTAACTTGTATTTAATAAAAAAAAGTTGTCACATGGGAAACAATATTCCAAACTCCAGTGGACAATATTTTAAATAGATTTCCTCTCTAAAGAGGTATTGGTTTTTATTACGTTTTGCATAACAAAAAAGTATGTATAGAATTATAGCATATGAAGGCAGCACACGCTATACTTAAGGTTGAGTTTTAAGTTTGCCCTCTCTTTTTTTTGGTGGCTTATAACTTTCTCAAACACATTCCTTTTTTAATCAGATTTTCTGGCTTGGTGTGCCATTCTAGAAGTGGTTTTTTTTTTTTTTTTTTTTTAGAAGTAAACTTGAACAGAGCCATTTTAGCTGTTTTTGAGTTCTGCATATTTTTTAAAATAAAATAACACCCCCATCTTCTCCATGTATTTGAATGAGAATTTTTATATATGCATAACTTTAAAAAACTGATCAGATTTTGTTTGAATTTAGATCAGTTTAGAGAAAATGGGTTGAGTATTTTGAAGTGATGAACTTTACACTTGAGGAGAAATTGACTATTTTTTGTCAGGGTAAAGCAGGAATGGTAAAGAAAGTTTGGGCATTATGAAGTGCTTCAGCTTTGAATCTAATTCTGGGCTGATCATCAGTCAATTTCATGAATGTTTTAAGTTAAATGGCCTAGAGTTTGAGACAGTTCCAAGTTTAAGATTATCCCAGTTTTAAGACTGTACATAGTTTGAGAGAGCCCTGCATTTTAAACTGCTTTAGTTTTAACTCATATGAAATCAATTGAATTGGATATAGTGTACTTAGATTTTTCAGAAAGCCTTTGACAGGGTCCCTCATCAAAGGCTCTTAAGCAAGGTAAGTTGTCATGGGATAACAGGGAAGGTCGTCTCATGGATTGGTAACTGGTTAAAAGATAGGAAACAAAGGGTAGAAACAAATGGTCAGTTTTCAGAATGGAGAGAGGTAAATCGTGGTGTCTCCCAGGGGTCTGTACTGGGCCCAGTCCTATTCAATATATTTATAAATGATCTGGAAAAAGGGGTAAACAGTGAGGTGGCAAAATTTGTAGATGATACAAAATTGCTCAAGGTAGTTAAGTCTCAGGCAGACTGTGAAGAGCTACAAAAGGATCTTTCAAAACTGGGTGACTGGGCAACAAAATGGCAGATTCTGAAATTCAGTGTTGATAAATGCAAAGTAATGCACATTGGAAAACTTAATCCCAACTATACATATAAAATTGTAGGGTCTAAATTGGTTACCACCACTCAAGAAAGAGAACTTGGAATCATTGTGGATAGTTCTCTGAAAACATCCACTCAATGTGCAGCATCAGTCAAAAAAGCAAACAGAATGTTGGGAATCGTTAAGAAAGGGATAGATAATAAGACCGAAAATATCATATTGCCTCTATATAAATCCATGGTATGCCCACATCTTGAATACTACGTGCAGATTTGGTCACCCCATCTCAAAAAAAGATATTATAATAAGAAAAGGTTCAGAAAAGGGCAACAAAAATTATTAGGGGTGTAGAACGGCTGCCATATGAGGAGAGATTAATAAGATTGGGACTTTTCAGCTTGGAAAAGAGACGACTAAAGGATATGATAGAGATCTATAAAACCGTGACTGGTGTGGAGAAAGTAAGAAAGAAAGTGTTATTTACTCCTCATAACACAAGTACTAGGGGTCACCAAACGAAATTAACATGCAGCAGGTTTAAAACAAAAGGAAGTGTATTTTCCACACAACGCACAATCTGTGGAACTCTTTGCCAGAGGATGTTGTGAAGGCCAAGACTATAACAGGGTTCAAAAAAGAACTAGGTAAGTTCATGGAGGATAGGTCCATCAATGGCTATTAGCCAAGATGGACAGGGATGGTGTCCATAGCCTCTGTTTGCCAGAAGTTGGGAATGGGTGACAGGAGATCACTTGATAATTGCCTGTTCTGTTCATTCCCTCTGAGGCCCCTGGCATTGGCCACTGTCGGAAGACAGGATACTGGTCTAGATGGACATTTGGTCTGACTTAATGTGGCCATCCTTATGAGTGATCCTCCCCTAGCTGGTTAAATCAGCTTTAGGGATAGATTACATCTTGGTGTGGCATGAAGTGACTGCCCTGAACTAAAGAATCTGAGCCTGTACTTTAAAACTACAGTAACTCCTCACTTAAAGTCATCCCAGTTAATGTTGTTTTGTTGTTATGTTGCTGATCAATTAAGGAACATGCTCATTTAAAGTTGTGCAGCGCTCCCTTATAACATTGTTTGGCAGCCGCCTGCTTTGTCCACTGCTTGCAGAAAGAGCAGCCCTTGGAGCTAGGTGGTGGGGGCTTGGAACCAGGATGGACCAGCAGCCCCCCATCGATTCCCTGTGCGGCAGGTGCCCAGCAAGCTATCAATTGCCAGCAGTTCTGCTGTCCCTCTCCCCACTGCCCTGTGCAGCCTCCTGCCAATATCAGGGTGTCCCCTCCCCCTGCTCCTGTACCTTATCTCCAGAAAGTGGGGGGGAAGACATGACAGGGCTCAGGACAGGGAGCTTGCTGGCAGCAGCTGCTGTCTCAACTTGCTGATCTGCTTAAAAAGACAATGTACTTAGAGTGCGGTCAGCATACTTAAAGGGGCAATGCATGTCTCTCTCTGCCATGCTGTCTCCCCTCCCTCCATTCCTGCTACCTTGTAGAGTGTGAGGCTACATTAACAACAATGTGTTAACCCTGGAGGACTCAGCCGAGTGCTAGGTCAATATTTAGCAGTGAGGCATTCCCTGGGAAATATCCCACCCTCTGACTTTACCACCTCAACCAAGCTTCACAATCATCATTGCTGTGTACAGTATTAAATTGTTTGTTTAAAACTTACACTGTGTATATCTGTGTACATACATATATATAAAATACAATGTTTTTCAGTAACATAACTACAACGTTAAGCAAGAAGTTACTGTACAACTGTTAGTTTAAGAACCACTTTTCTTCACATTTGGCCTATTTTGTGGATCTCATTGAAATTTAAAAATCAGACTGATTATTTTAAATACATCTAACTTCTATGTTAAGTATGGTGATATAAAAAAAGTATATATTGTGCTAGTTTAAACTTAAATGTAAAAGGAGACCATATTTGAAAGCATAAGCACAATGGGGCAGAATTGAGTATTGATTGTTACTTCCACATGTACTCACTTTTGAGAACTTGATTACTCCAAGTTGTATTAATTTTAGATTCTTTGCCTGGAATATATGGAGACATAAGTATGTCATTGAGGAGAACAGTTTCAATTGGAGTCTCTAAAGATAGGGTTTTTTAATGTATATAATTTAAGAATTTAGTGTGCATTCCAGGAAATATTGCAAAGCTAAATGTAACTGTTTTCCATTTTTTTAAAAAAAAATACTATGTGCAACTTGTATGCAGTGGTCACTCTTTAAACATTTTTTCCATTTTGAGATTATTACATGTTCTAGCAGCAGTCTCCATTTTAACAAAAGCAAATCTTTCAAAATAGAAGAATCTTTAAATTTGATCATTGTAAAAATATAGTTCCCTGATCAATTTTGAGAAATAGTTTGCTCCCTAAGACAATAGAGCAGTTTTCTCCTGAAGACAGCAGAGAGTTTTCTTCCCCAGCTTTTCATCGCCTATATTGACTGGTCTCTAACTGGCACATGTTGACTGTTGTAGACAGTTGCAAAGGTGATTGGAATTTGATTGGATCTGAAGTAATACATACATATATAAAAGAAATAAATTATAAATATATACTTATCTGGTTTTACTTAAATTCAACCCGTTTTATACAACAGTCACTGAAATGTTATTTAACAGACAATTAAAAAAAAAAAATTTTGTGGTGAATAAATTAAAACATTAAGCTTTCCCCTCCCACAGATGATGAGGATGGTATGGACTGCATGGACAATGAGAGGCGGCCACATTTCCCTCAGTTTTCCTACTCTGCAAGCGGACGAGAATAACTTTTTTTTTGTTTGTTCTTCTGCTTCACTGTCATCTTAGGTTTATCACTGAAAACGATTCATGAACATCACCACCAGTACTAGCCATTAAGATTGCAGGGGCACTTTCAGAGGTCATTCAAAATTGAAAAGTTCCCTCCCTCTCCAACAGGCCTTTTAGTTTTTGCATGAAATTTTGTATCAGTCTGTCTCCTCCTGTTGCTGCTCCCCCGTCTCAGTATAATAGCAACGTCAAGAAGTAATTTTGAAATCTTTTGAAATCAGATGACTTAAATCCTCCATTGTATACAGTGGGGGCTAAATGAAACATGTGGGTTCCCGATGCATTTTCTCATTTCTTCTAGAAGACAAATCAGAATTGTAATTAGTCTAAAAGGATGAGTTTATAATGTTTTCTTGCATCTGTTTGTGCTGGTCAGAACAAGGAAAGGTAGGGGGTGGTGATGTAAATATGCAAGGTTTTTGTTAGGCATATCATTACTTGACGCAGGTCTATGTCATTAACATCTGGCTGGAACGTGTTTGGGAAACATTTTAATTACTGTTGGATTCTACAGAAGAAGCAGAAGGGCTGGGCTCACCCAGCCTGCCACTTAGACTTCCAGATTCATGTGCAATCATGGAGAATTGAACATTCTACATGCAAGAAACGAAGGCATAAAAGCAGCATTTAAAGTTGTTTAAAGGTCTTATAATTTGCACCAGATAACATCTTTCTCATGCTTTTCTCTGTCTTTCTTGATATACATCACCCCTGATGGCTGAAGAATGTAGACAGGCATAATGGTATTGCTTTTCACCAAAATTCGTGCACCAAGGTAAACAGGTGTTTGCCATATTTGTTTTTATTTTGAGTTTGTGAATTAGCTTTTCTCCAGGTGTTTAACTCTGAATATATATATATATATATATTTTTTGTTATACTGCGGTAGTATTTATTTTTAGTGATAAGGATTGTATGCGTCAGGTTTGCAAATGCTGCTACATCTTAGAACAGGCTTATAGCAGTTTATTTTGTAATATATGGAAGGACTGTACAAGCTGAAGAGAATAACGCACTTTTTCTCCCATGTGGAAATTTTAACAAGGCTCTGAAATTGTACATATTACTTAGAATTGGGCTTTTGTGGATGAAATACTGTCATATAATTCTTTGGTGCTGTAGATGAGGACATTCCAACTCCATGTGCCAAGAGGTCAAAAATGCTATGTCTGTGCTCCACTAAAGATTAAACTAATATAAAAGCCTGGCAGCACAATAGAAATTTTTGGTTTTATATGGAGAAAATGCATTGAAACAATTGAAACCCCAATGATTACAAGAAAAGCACTTTATTATAATTCTGCAAACAGTAGATTGATGGTAACATTTGACCTGAACCAAGTAGGTAAAGAAACCCAGCATGTGAAGTATGACAACTGACTGACTGACTGAATTTAAACCATCATGGGTAAACACCGCACTGAAAGGAAAATGTTGTCTTTCCATTCCTGAAGATCTGTATTTAGCAGGATGTGTGCACAAATCTTAGCTTTGGTCTTCTTTAAAGATCATTTGAATAATAAACCTTTTGGTGCTAGGAGTTGGGATATTCCAAAGTTGCCAGGAAGTGCAGTAAGGGTGAGTATGTGCCCTTGCTAATGACGTCAGAATATCCTGGGATTATTATTGAAGTACCTTGTTAGCTCCCATGTAGAATGTGATATCTTAGAGTATTATTGATAGCATTGTATCACTTAGTAAATGACTTTTGAAAGAAGAAATGTTCATATGCAGATGCCTTATCCTCTTGACATTTAAAGTTAACTATCTTAGCATGAAGATCACTGCTGGCAGTGGATGTGCTGAGGTGGTCAAGGGGTAGATGGGCATTTTAGCAAGGCAGCTAAGACAGACTCAGATAATTTTTCATGTTTCTACCTAAGCAAAGTTTTATCTTTAATAATCAACAGATAAGAGGTGTATCTTTGTGTATGCTCTAACCACATATGATCTCGCCCTATCACCTTATAACACTACTCATCTTTAGAGAATGGCACTTCAGAGAGAAAGGCGCACAGTCAATACATCATAGGTCTATTCTGCACCTTTTTGTAAAAATTTCTACACTGAAATAGTGATGATTTAAACCAACTAAATAGTAAATAGAACATTGACTAGTTCTCTAGAAATGCCTCATAGATGCAAACTAAAACTGTGTTGTTTAAAAATCTCCAGTATATGTCTCCATTTTCCTCTTTTTCAGTTTGTGTTAGCAATAAATACCTTGTGCATTTCCTGAAGTTTAATGAGAAGCCAGGGTTGTGCTTCGGGCTGATGGTTCCTCATGTGTAGGACAGGCCCTGTGGCTAGATCATTATTGCTTATGTAGTTTGCAGTAAATATCAATTATTTGAAAACTTTAAGACTTCACTCTGAATTGCATAACCTGTCTCCACAATTACCTTTTATCAAGTTTATTACAGACACAGTTAATGTTAACTGAATGCTGCCTGGAGTTTGGGAATTCCTGACTTCTGCTACCAATGTTCGAAATAGACAAAAGAGAAATCTCAAAGCTGTGCTGAAAGAGATGGCTGAAGCATCTCTCTCTTCTGCTTGTCCTCAGCTGTAGTTTGGATTGGGACAGCAGTCAGTAGCTGGTACCTTGAGCCTTCCAATCATAGTACATTTCAGACTTTGACTCCAGCTTGTACTGACTTCCATGACATACAGTATGCCCTCTTATACTGCAGCCATCTTTGAGGAAATGTGTCATTTCTGTTTGGATTTTGGCAGTTTTGCACACAGCTTTGCTTTCCACACTAATCCAATACATTCCTGTTGCTAAAGGAACATTTATTCCAGTATTGTTTTACATTTTTCTTTTGACATGTCATGTCATCTTTATTTGTGGCTTCTTAAAGCTGACTGTTCTTGCAGGGGCCATGAGCTTCTCCTAGAGTACAAAAGTAAGGTCCTTCCTTACTAACTGCAGGGTCTATGTTACACCTCAATGTACACACTTTGCTGCTACTGTTTGTACTGTCTACAGTAGAATTTCCTTATCTTGCTCCTGGTAGTGCATTACAGGCAAGCATGAAATGTAAAGTATTTATTTAAATAAAAAAACCCTCTAAATTGGTAATTGAATTACCTCCCTGTAGCTTTAGAGTTTGACATTTCTTGATCTTGCTCGTTCTTTCATTAGATACTTGCAAGATCTAGTCATGTGGTTAAGGATATTAAGCAGACAACTATGAACCCAAGAAACCGTATAACTGTTGGTCATACTTAAACTGTTTATTTCCTTAAGTATATGACCCACAAGGATGTGAAATAACTACAAGAAACTGTTTTTGTACACTGTACATCCTTAGTATTTTTACACGTATATGATAGGGATGCACATTATTTTCCTTCGTACAGACAGCTTAAATAAAGCACTATGTCAATCTGCTACTTCTGTGTTAATGCTGCTTTTCTTCTGAAGTTTTGTAAATACATATGTTGAAGTTTGCTGCAAATGAAGTACTTTTTATATCGGATATTAAATATATGTAGGATAAAATTCCTAGCTTGTGCCATATACAGTGGTGAAAATCTGCTTGCTTTAGTTTTTCACTGTATTGCAAATCACATATGATATCTCAAGTGTGTGAGTTAGTTTAAACATTATTGATCATGACATCTAGTACTTTATTTATTTATTTTTTTTTAATTTCAGGAAGATCATCCAGTTTTGAAATCCGAATGGCCCTCACCTAGTTTTTTATAAAATATGTACATCATGATTTCCTTTTTTATCATGCATGTAATCTGATGGCCAATGTACCTCGCTGTACAGTCTCATTGATAGAATATACCACCTTTAATTTGACATCTTTCAAATACAATTTGAAATCAAATTTCTGTCACTTAAAGTCATCTACTCCTGAAAAAAGCACTAAGCTTCTTACGACTGAGCTAAATGTAGCAATGGTTTTACTAGTTGTATTTAAATAACATGTATGTTACTCTAAAGGCTTTGAATTAGTTTGGATTCCTTTAGTCACCTAATGATTACATAGGCCTTTCTCTTTACTGAAGCATAGATCACTACAGAGTATACTTTAAAGAAGTTTCAGGCTGTGATCAGATTCCTACAGGATGCTACCACCATGTGGGTTGAAGTGAATTTCACTTACCTTACTTCTGCAGTTCTCTTGAATATAGACTGCTGTTCCAACTTTATGCAGGTGATGTGAATTTTAATCTTTAGAGAGAGATGCACCATGCAAGTGTTTGTTTGTTCTGTAAGTACTTATTTATTAAGGTATGTTAGTGTTTTAATCACCTAGGAAAGAATTTATCTGGTCCGTGAAAGCTAATTTTTTTAAATTTTGATTTGAGTGCTAACCAAGACCTCATGCAAATAACTTCATATTATAAAACACTTAGCATTAGACTAGAACTTAATTGAAGAAATCTTGTACAAGGCTGTTTAAAGGGAAAAGTTTCCCGTTAGCTACATATCTTGAAAACTTCCTTCCCCTTATTACTAAAGGAGACCAGCATATATAAGGTGTTATATGCCAAAAGATAACTGCACAGCTTCCCCATAAATTCAAAATGAGACACACACACAAAAAAATCAAGGTAAGTTTATTGGTATTTACATATGTAACAAGACACACATGCTGGAATAAGTTACAAAATACATTTAAAATATTTTCTTAAAAATTACACAAACTAAATGTTAAATCCATCCTGTGCACCTGCTATTTTAACTTGATCTTGAGCCTAACCACTTCACAGGAAGCACTTGGGAAAACTCACATGCTGGAAGTCTTATTTCAAACTTTGGAAAGCTGTTTGCATTCAAAAAGGTTTAATGATTTAAATGCAACGTGTGAAACAGCTAAAGTAAATCAACTGAACTGAACCAGCAAGAGCTTTCTTTCATTTGAAAAATTGCTTTGGGTCAGCTTCAACCAAGTCAGCATTCAGACTGGTATACAGGGTAACTGAAAGATAAAAATAAAATATGGGATTATAAATAACTTGTGTTGCATAGTTACTTGCATTTCTAATTTGTTTGTAACTCTTCTTCCTGTGCTTAAGTTCTCAGAAATGAAGTTCATCAGTTGTTACGAATGTGGTAATGCAATGTAAACAAATTTTCAAAGTTAAACTTCCTGTGGACCTGCTGTCCTTGGCTTTTTTCAAGATCAAAAATCTTACAGGTAGTAAGAACAGAGCCATCTGATCCCTGAAAAACAAGATCTCCAGTCATTGTTCATGTTTACCAGTAAGTAAGAGCTCTTGTTTTAGGGCATGTCTAAGGTGCTGCCCCTTCTCCTTTCCAGGAAAAAGGTAGCAGGTTTGTGCCAGAGACTATTTACTGTGAATTGTTCAGACTGTAGATAGTGTGGGCTGCTGTATCAAAACAGGAAGCTGCTTCTGTTCTGTTAAGAAACCTCTGGTGGGAAGACTAATTTGCAACTTTTCTGCTCTTCATAGCTATTGTGTGTATGTAAACACTTGCATTTCGCTATCCCAGCTCAAATACTGTTCATTGGACCATCATTAACTATCTAGAATGAAACTCTGAATAAGATGTTTCATGTAAATTGAGAAAAAGGCCATTTAAATTTCTAACGTTCTTACAGCTATTCTATCTTTAGATGACTGAAGCTTTTATTGAAATGTATAAGGTAAGTAGGACTTGAGTTGCTCCTAGAATTCAGAGGGCACTGGATTAAGCAAGGAGAATTCTGCTATGTAACAAGACGTGGCCCATTTAGGGAAGCCAATAATCTGGTAAACAAGCAGTCTATTAAGGCAGTTGAGGGGAGAGAATAGTGTATGCACCCCTCAATACAGTACCAGGAACTATGTCAAAGAGGGGTCTATCGCAATCAAACGGTTTATATACTGTATATTATTAAACCTTTATATAGCATAACTCGGGTGGGAGCAAAACAGATTCGCTCTCTGATAGTTGGGTATGGAGGAAGCTCAGCATTTATTGCTCGCTCTCCTGATTTGGGAGCAACAGGAGTTCAGAGCAGAAGCCAGACTTTCAAAAGTGGGAGCTTAAATGCCATGATTAGGTACCTACTTTAATGGCCTTTCATAAGTACTCAGCACTTTTTGAAATCCGGCCACTTAGGTAGGTTATAAATAGGGCCTTTGGACCCTAATTTTGGGCTCCTTGTTTTGAAGAAGTTTATTTCTAAAAAAATATGGTATAGTTCAAACAGAAATTACGGGCTGCGGTTCTATAGCTTGTTATATCCAGGGCTTTGGAGCAGAGCCCGGAGCTGGAGCACAGAGCAGCTCCGGAGCAGTGGAGCTGGAGCGGAGCCAGAGCACAGCTCCAAAGCCCTGGTTATATCAGACCAGATTATCATAATCGTCCCTTCTGGCCTTAAATCTGTCAATGACGATCATGGCCTCCAAGCATCTTAAACAGTGGGTGGTGTACCAAGCAATTGACCATATTTAACCCATTTGCAGCTATGAGAGAGACAAGTGCAAAGAACATGCTTTGAGTTTCATGAGAGAAAGAAATAGATTCCGATCAGAAAAGGGAAATTAGAAGGTCCGTTGCTAATTACATTCAACCTGTGTTAGACAGAGGGGATTGAGGATTTAAAATTCTCTGGTGGGCTGTGGGACAAATATTTTCAAAATGATTATTTCTAACTCAAAACTCCCAGAACCTTCATTACAACTTTGTGAGCAAATAAAATAATACGGTGATACCCTCAGTCATAAGGCAACAGCTAATATTATTTGTGACCACTTTCTCCAGAAATTAAAACCTCTTTTCACTTGTGATAGCACTTTCTACAACATGTTAAACACCTGATTGGTACTAAGAGCCCTCAAGTCCCGTTCCTTGTGGTAGCTGAAAAACTGGCAGGACTGGCCTTTTTGTTAAATTGGTAAAATCACAAGAACTTGTCCAGCAAATGTAAGAACATTTCAGCTGAAAAGATTTTCAGAACAGTCTAGACACTTTTGTGGCCCTTGAATGCTAAGAATAAGGGAAATACTAACATGGGGTTAGAGTGTAATAGAATCAACTTGTCTCTTAAGGCAAATACCAAATACAGATGCTAAATGTACTATTCAGTTTTTGTTTTCCCCACTCGTGTAACTGCATTAAAATGCTGGATTGAATTTTCAGCACAAAAAGTAGTGTGTACGTGGGAATATGAATACCTGTAGCTTGGACAGCGTGGTCACACTGGTACCAATAATGCCAAGGGTGAGATGATTTCCATGTCAAATTACATGTAAACTAAGGCTGTCAAGTGATTAAAAAAATTAATGATTAATTGTGCTGTTAATAGAATACCATTTATTTAAATATTTGAAAATGTAGAAAACATCCAAAAAATATACTGATTTCAATTACACCGAATACCTACAGTGCTCACTTTATATTTTTTATTACAAATATTTGCACTGTAAAAACAAAATAGTATTTTTCAATTCACTTCATACAAGTACTGTAGTGCAATCTCTTTATTGTGAAAGTTGAATTTACAAATGTAGAATTATGTACCAAAAAACCCTGCATTCAAAAACAAAACAATGTCTGAGTGATTGGCCTTGTAGGCTCTAAAATGTTACAAACAGGTTTGTTTAAGTTCGCAGAAGATAATGCTACCTGCTTCTTGTTTACAATGTCACCTGAAAGTGAGAACAGGTGTTCTCATGGCACTGTTGTAGCTGGCATTGCAAGATATTTACATGTCAGATGCACTAAAGATTCATATGTCCCTTGATGCTTCACCCACCATTCCAGAAGACGTGTCCATGCTGATGATGGATTCTGCATGATAACGATCCAAAGCAGTACAGACCAACTCATGTTCACTTTAATCATCTGAGGCAGATGCCACCAGGAGAAGGTTGATTTTCTTTTTTGGTGTTTCAGGTTCTGTAGTTTCCACATCAGTGTTGCTCTTTTAAAATGTCTGAAAGCATGCTCCACACCTCATCCCTCTCAGATTTTGGAAGGCACTTCAGATTCTTAAATCAAGTGTTGTAATTATCTTTTTAGAAATCTCACATTGGTATCTTCTTTGCATTTTGTCAAATTTGCAGTGAAAGTGTTCTTAAAACGAACACCACGTGCTGGATCATCATCAGACTGCTACAACATGAAATATATATGGCAGAATGCAGGTAAAAAAGAGCAGGAGACATACCATTCTCCCCCAAGGAGTTTAGTCAGAAATTTAACACTTTTTTTTTTTAACAAGCATCATAAGCATGGAAACATGTCTTCTGGAATAGTGGCTGGAGCATGAAGAGGCAATGCCAGCTACAAAAGTGCCATGCAAATGTCCGGTCTCACTTTCTGGTAATTGTAAATTAAATTGTAATTGTAAATTAAAGGAGGGCAGCATTATCTGCTGTAAATGTAAACAAACTTGTTTCTCTTAGTGATTAGCTGAACAAGAAGTAGGACTGAGTGGACTTGTGGGCTCGAAAGTTTTACATTGTTTTGTTTTTGCATGCAGTCATGTAACCAAAAAACCTACATTTGAAATTGCACTTTAGTACTTTGTATGAGGTGAACTGAAAAATACTATTATCATTTTTATGGTACAAATATAAGATGAGCACTGTGCAGTTTGTATTCTGTGTTGTATCTGAAATTGATATTTGAAAATCAAACAATATTAAGTTTCAAGGGGTGTTCTGTTTAACAGTGCAATTAATTTTTTTAATCCTGATTAATTTGAGTTACTCATGTGACATTAACTGCGATTGACAGCCCTAATGTAAACCTGTTCTTCGTTTTCAGATATCTTCTCCTATTCATTTCAATATTAAATGCAGCAATTGCTACAATTTTGAAGAAAAAAGCAGTTTGTTATAGGATCACATATAGATTTGAATAATCATCATAGGGAGCAGCCTTCAATCCTCATGTCAGACCAGAAGACAAATGTCTTATTCTCTACCTATGTAAAAATCTGCATTAAAGTATTAGTGACTAGTCCTCATTTCTCCTATCCATCCAGGTTCCTACCTTGTCCCCATCAGCATCCATGTCTGAGCTTCATGGCTCTATTTGGATAAGTGACATTTCAGTTGCACATATTCAAATTTGCAAATAAAACATGCAACAATAAATTTAGCTCAAAGAGCACTGTGCACAATTTAAAAAATCAGGCCAGACTGCTAGGTGTTGGTGGTAAAAAGCCTTGACTGCAGCCCACATTCCCTGTTTTAACAAATGCATCCTTTACAACTGCAAAGCCGACTTTCAGTGGTAACAATATTCAATTTAGTTAGCAGCACATCTAGAAGGTGGGCAGCAGTACACAACCATGACTATCTGATTTAACTGAAAATCTGCCACATCTCAGAGTCCTTAATGCAACATTCTTCAGCTTCTAAAGAGCTTAAACATGGAACACAGTGATTGCCATGACATTTGCCCACAGATACCATAAACAAGTAAATGGGAGGTAACAGTAGTTTTTATTCTAGACAGAGGGAAAATTGGTAACTCGGGTACTCTAGGCAGCATTAAAAATACCACCTTTCCCTGTAGTCACTATGATGTGTTTTTTATTTAGTTCTAGGTTAAAGCATCCTGATATTTGCCATGCATACTCTTAATCATGCTGCTGTTCACCAAAAAGTAGTTTAGCATTAAACATTGATTCTCCTTTCACACTGCAGTTTGGTACTACAAATTCCTATATTGGTCCTGTTCACATTAATGAGAGTCCAAATTTCATGTATGAACCCAGAAACTTGCTTTGTTCATGAGCCAGATGGCTTGGTATCACAGTCGAATCAGTTAATTTACTTAGTCACAGAAACAAAGGCTTAATTATGTGCTAGATTTGGAGACTGTTTAATTCAGCAGTTCAGTTACAGTTTAAAAAGTCATGATTCTCTTCCTCCTTTCCAAAGTAGTGAATGATTAAAGGGGCAGCATCCAACTTAAAAATCAGTGTCTGAAAAATGTTACTTTTAACAGTAGCTTGCAGACTGCCCCCCTACAGAAGCAAGGCCTTAACTCTGCCACTTCTTGTGGTAGGGTGGACTGCTGTGCCCATATAGATCCCCACTGAGAGTTCCCTGGTTCCTCTGTACAGTCAGTCTGGGTGGGGTTTTCGCATTGCAACAAGGGAGGCAAAAACTTCTTTAAAACAGGGAAATGAGATTGCAAAACCACAACCAGAGGGTGAGGGACTCTGTGGCAGGTGTAGCACCCTAAAACTAGAGTTTTGAAAATGATTACATTTCAATACTACACGCTAATGCTGTTAAAGAATTTTCTGTTGCCTACTATATCATCTGACATGAAGGATGAAACAAAGATTTCTGATAGGAGTTACTGGCACAAATGGTATTGGTTCTGCTTAGATGCACCTCACAGTATTTTCTTAATTTAGAGTAGGTTTAATCAGGGTGTGGGTACAACTGCCCTGCCATTCCTCTGGATCAACGAGTTATTTCTGGACTCTGAAGATTATGCATCAAGAAAGAAAACCACCTTAAAGCAAGATTGTTTAGCAAAGTCTTTATCGTTCTTGATGGCTGCAGAATATTTCCCTAGGATTTTCTTTTCTCTTGTTCCCAGTATTGGCATGGTACCTGTGTTCGCAGGAACTGCACCTCCTCTGTTAGCATCTGCCTCTCTCTGAAGAGCTGATTCTGTTTGTTGAGTAACTCCACTAGCTGCTGGGCAGTGGTTTGGCAATGCTTGTCAAGCTGGTGTAACCTGGATAAAACAGATGAAAGGATACAGCAGGGCTCTGGAATTTACCACAAGGGCTTTGATGTGAACCCCCAAGAGTACAGTGTATATATGGCAATAGAGCTCAGCTTGGCCATCATGTTGGAGTCAACTGTTCTTTAAAGGATATTTAATACAGTTCATCCCCATCCCTTAAAATAGGAGCATTTTAAAATGTTTTCACTTTTAAATTAAAAGCGTAAGGGCTAATAAATTAGTTTTTCCATTAAGTGACATCAATTAAAAAACAGAACCCATGTTCTAGTATATGTATTTCAGAATTGCATACATCACATTCCTGTCCTACAGGAAAAGGAGTCATAGAATATCAGGGTTGGAAGGGACCTCAGGAGGTCATCTAGTCCAACCCCCTGCTCAAAGCAGAACCAATCTCCAATTTTTGCCCCAGATCCCTAAATGGCCCCCTTAAGGATTAAACTCACAACCTTGGCTTTAAGCAGGCCAATGCTCAAAGCACTGAGCTATCCCTCCCCCCTCGAGTCAAGGGGATAGTACAGTTCCCAGGGCTTCTGCCTTTGGAATGCAACAGAATCAGCATCACTGCAAACTTCCTACATCAACACTCATACAGACAGCTAATAAAATCCAAGTTCACCAGTTGTGTGATACCATATCAAACCCCACGTGGGCATATTGCTTTACACAACGTCCCAACGCTCCTCACAGGAAGCAACATTCATTTAGCTTCTCCAATAAGCCTGGTCTTAACTCAGAGGGGGTGAAGAGATGTTTTGAAACTGGTCAAGGAACTTTGACTACAGGGACCGGGATTCCCAGGGGAAGGGTGTAAACAGGGAGTAAATGAGATGGTGAATAAGACTGAAAACATGAACGCCTGGCCTGTAATTAGGGTTGGAAGGATTAGATTTTTGTTGGTAAACGTTGGTTTCACCACATACACACAAATGGAAGAAAAAAATTCAGTTGCTGATAACTGAAATTTAGAGATCAGCAACGTATGAAAAATGCTGCTTCGGAACTTGGGAGTTTGATTTAAGGGTATTTATATTTTGACCTGCGATTGTATTGTAAAGGAGATCTAGCTTTAACTTGTTGAATTGCAATGTTTTTAAATCTCATTAAATAGTAACTATTAACCCCCCATAATTTCCTGCAACTGTAAAAATCTAAAAAAAATCTTAATACATTATCTGAAATTATAAAAAATAATTGAATTCTGCCAAGCATATCGATAATAGAAATAACAAGTACCCAATTTACAGCTAAGGCCCCCACCAGGGCGGGTGCACCAGTGGGTAAGCACAGCAGTAGACAGGCCTCAGGAACTTTTACCACTGTGTCACGAAAAACCCAGTAAGTCCTCTAGCTCTACATCCGATGAAGTGAGCTGTAGCTCACGAAAGCTTATGCTCCAATAAATTGGTTAGTCGCTAAGGTGCCACAAGTACTCCTTTTCTTTTAGCTCTACACTGCTAGTCTATCCCTCAGGGCTCCTGTAAGCGCCCTTTTCAGGGAAAAGTGAAAAAGGAAAAATCTGCCATTTCCTTCAGTAAGGAAAGTAAAAAAGCAAACAAGCTGGAAGCTGTATTTAAACAAATGCACCTCACTTGCTCAAGTTCATGGATACTTTCCTGTGGTAGTGTTCGGTAAGTTTTATGATGAATTATGAAAACAAAAAAAATCCTCAATAAAATAGACTCTAAATAACAAAGCAGATGACTAGAAGGGGATTATTATTTGCATTGCCTCGGCGTCCAAAGGTCTGAATCAGAAAGGGGGCCTTCCTGTGCTAGGTGCTGTATTAGGAGAAGATAGTCACTGTACAAAATGAATATCAGGAGGGAACAAGTTCTATACAGGGCCACAACAACCAAGGTAGCATCATCTGCGTACGTAAGGTGTGCTATCTGAGAAATGAAAGCAGTCACCGTATGGCTCAACACTAAAGTCTTGAGTACAGCCAGAGCATATGCTATTGGAAGTGTTACATCTGCATTTACCTGACCAAAATAACGCACGCAGAGCTTTCAAGTTGAGGTTAGACACTCAGAACCTATGCTCATGAAACATACAACTACTGTAGTATTCTGCATAGGAGCACTAGTGCCGCATACAAACAGCTCCTCAGATAACCTGAAGAGCTCATATCATAGAATATCAGGGTTGGAAGGGACCTCAGGAGGTCATCTAGTCCAATATCCATTACTGTACTCGTGCTGGCAGGTTGGGTGGGTGCTGTGTGTTTGTTTTTTGTTCGAAGGAAACTGTAAATGGACTCCTTTGTCATATCTGTTTACATTTATCATCTGGGTGCCATTAACAACGGAACCCTTCCTTGGGTAGCACTAGAGTGAAATACTGTGGTATCTCAGATGCCCCTGCAGTAACTGGGAGTAAATGCTGACCTTCCAACTGGGGTCATTGCAAGTACAGTGTCAATTAACACCCAACATAAGAATGACCCTACTGGGTCAGACCAAATGTCCATCTAGCCCAGTATCCTGTCTTCCAACAGTGGTCAGTGCCCCAGCAGGAATGAACAGAACAGGTAATCATCAAGTGATCCCTCCCCTGTCGCTCATTCCCACCTTCTGACAAACAGAGGCTAAGGATACCATTCCTGCCAACCTGGCTAATAGCCATTGATGAACGTATCCTCCATGAATTTAACCAGTTCTTTTTTGAACCCTATTATAGTCTTGGATTTCACAACATCCTCTGGTGAGGAGTTCCACAGGTTGACTGTGCGTTGTGTGAAGAAATACTTCCTTCCCCGCCCTAAACAATCAGCACTTCTGACAGACCCTACAAAAACAACCCCTTACCAGACTGCATAGAAGGAGAAAACACAATTTTGTAAGGAAACAGATCTACATGCCCA
Organism: Lepidochelys kempii; assembly: GCF_965140285.1. NCBI lineage: Eukaryota > Metazoa > Chordata > Testudines > Cheloniidae > Lepidochelys > Lepidochelys kempii. The sequence goes on along the minus strand of NC_136382.1, from coordinate 141,085,442 downwards.
GCTTTTAAAAGATCATAAGACATTTATTTTTTAATTAATGACATCTTGGCAGTTCCTTGATGATCAAATGAGTTGGGGGGAAAATACTGACAGAGATGTTGCAGAGATGGGCCTGACCCAACACCCTAAAGCCAAGCACCCCATAACACTGGGGGAGCTTGGAACCAGACTGGAACAGGAGAGCTGACCCCACCTTAGGATAGACTGAACCAAAACCCTGGAAAGAATCACCATCAAATTTAGATGAAGTTTGGTGGGTAGGGCCATGGATTCAAACTGTGTGGCTTAGGTCTTTTAATACCAAGTTCTTCAAGGTAGGGTGATTGTTGCTAAGGGACTGATATTTATTGTGCCAGGCTTGCTATTAAGCCTAACTTTAAACATGTGACTGTAATGGGACTACTTACATGCTTAAAGTTAGGCATATGCTTAAGTATCTTGGTGAATTAGGGTGCACATGAATGAAAGGACAACATAACCTAGGCTGAACTTCCATGGCTACACCCCTAAACTACCTCTAATGACAAACTGGAGATGGAATTGAAAGTTTCTATGCAGTAATTCTGTCATGTACTTTACTATCTCTCAACTGAAGTGTAAAATAAACTGAATGAACTTACATACATCAGCTCTGCATGTGGCCACCTTGCAATATATACGCTTTTAGGAACTGCCCTGGTCAACTCTGGCACTAGTAAAAGCTTCCTCGGCTGAAACTGAAAAAAACCACTTTCTTGCTGTAGCTCACGAAAGCCTATGCTCAAATAAATGGGTTAGTCTCTAAGGTGCCACAAGTACTCCTTTTCTTTTTGCAAATACAGACTAATACGGCTGTTACTCTGAAACCTTTCTTCATAATAAAAGTCGCACAAAACCCGGTTAAAAAGAATAAGGATGTGAGACAATGCCAAAACCACGTTTTCCAATCTGCTATGTGCCATAATATGATTTTTTCCCCCAAACTACTGCAGCAGTGCTGCTGCATGGCCACATTTCAGACCACATGGTCCTCTTGGTGTGGACTATATTGCTATGTATTTAGCAATGTCTATTATCATGTTAGCACGAGCGCACATGGAGCTGATTTTACAAGCTGTATTACCATGGACTGGAGATCAGAAAGAAGCTGTAAGCGCAACCCAGCAAGCTGCAAACCCTGACAGCTGGTTTTAAGCTGCCAACCAAGTGAACAAAGAGACCATTTGATAGTATAGAATGTGCTGCTAATTACAGTCTCACACCTTGTATAACTTCTAAGGCATTACACATTAACACAAAAGTTCACTACTGTATGCATTTCTTTACTCTGGTTGTGTGGTTTCAGGGACCTAGAAATTGTGTCCTGTTTGTGTAAACAGATGCAGTTACTCTCCCAGAAGCAATATATCACTTCCAGTGCAGAAGCAATGTCTACTGTGAAGCAATGTGGTTAGAAGATATGATGCCAAACTGGGGAGAGTTGACAGGTGGGTTCTATTCCCTGCTCCGTCACTGGTTCACTGTGTGACTTGAGGACAGTCACATAATCTCTCCCTGCCTTAGCACACCCAGCTATAAGGTAGGTATTATTTACCCCTTTTTCCAAAACACTTAGAACTCTTCATCCAGAGATTCCCTCTCAGGGGTAGGGGGTTACTATTATAAATTACTTTCTTCACAGAGACACAGCAAAGAAAAACTAAAGAATCTCCTATTAGTTCTGTCCTACCCCTTTAGCATCTTGTGGTCTATAAAACTTTTTGACTCCAGGTTCCTTAACTCTGATAGTGCTAAGAGCTTGGTCCAACTTCAAAATAAAATAATAAACTGAACTTGGACTGATTTATAAACATTCCATAAAGGGCACCACCTCTCCTTTGCCCTAGTGCCTTGACATGTTTTAAAAACATGGTCCCCAGGGACACTTCTTTACTCAATAATTAACATCACCAGCAACTAAAGACATAGCTAAACTCTACAACCCCCCATCAGCATCCTCCCAGACCCTCACAGCAAAGCAACTGGTGTTTTCACCTTGATATTGCACATCACTATTTTGGATCAGAGGAAGCAAATTTCAATGATAGATGGATGCCTAATACAGAATGCCCTGCCAGCTGCCCCTCTCTTTCATGAGTGGGCTCCAGCTCTGGCATCCTCGCTGATCTCAATTCTGACAGCTTGGCACAGGGAGAACAGTGGTCTCCCAGAGAGATGGGTCCCAGAGCATCTGATGCTTTACAGATCAAAATCAACATCCTACATTCTATTGGCTCCTTGGCAGATATCCCACGTGGCCCTAAAGCCTTACTGGGTCAGGCCCATATTGTCTGTCTACACAGGATGACATATCTTGCTTTAAGCATATGAAAGATAGAATCATAGAATATCAGGGTTGGAAGGGACCCCTGAAGGTCATCTAGTCCAACCCCCTGCTCGAAGCAGGACCAATTCCCAGTTAAATCATCCCAGCCAGGGCTTTGTCAAGCCTGACCTTAAAAACCTCTAAGGAAGGAGATTCTACCACCTCCCTAGGTAACGCATTCCAGTGTTTCACCACCCTCTTAGTGAAAAAGTTTTTCCTAATATCCAATCTAAACCTCCCCCACTGCAACTTGAGACCATTACTCCTCGTTCTGTCATCTGCTACCATTGAGAACAGTCTACAGCCATCCTCTTTGGAACCCCCTTTCAGGTAGTTGAAAGCAGCTATCAAATCCCCCCTCATTCTTCTCTTCTGCAGGCTAAACAATCCCAGCTCCCTCAGCCTCTCCTCATAACTCATGTGTTCTAGACCCCTAATCATTTTTGCTGCCCTTCGCTGGACTCTCTCCAAATTATCCACATCCTTCTTGTAGTGTGTGGCCCAAAACTGGACACAGTACTCCAGATGAGGCCTCACCAATGTCGAATAGAGGGGAACGATCACGTCCCTCGATCTGCTCGCTATGCTCCTACTTATACATCCCAAAATGCCATTGGCCTTCTTGGCAACAAGGGCACACTGCTGACTCATATCCAGCTTCTCGTCCACTGTCACCCCTAGGTCCTTTTCCGCAGAACTGCTGCCTAGCCATTCGGTCCCTAGTCTGTAGTGGTGCATTGGATTCTTCCATCCTAAGTGCAGGACCCTGCACTTATCCTTATTGAACCTCATCAGATTTCTTTTGGCCCAATCCTCCAATTTGTCTAGGTCCTTCTGTATCCTATCCCTCCCCTCCAGCGTATCTACCACTCCTCCCAGTTTAGTATCATCCGCAAATTTGCTGATAATTCAATTAAAGAGACAAACTATTGCAAGTGAAGAGAAACAAGTCTTTAGTTATAGAAGTATTACTTATGTAGTTCAGTTATGTAAACAAATCCTAACCATTCTAGCACTACCCTACATTGAGACCATTTACAGCATAATCTGACAAAACGATATAGCTCCCATCTACAAATCATGCATTTAAATTATTCTCCATCTGTTGCCTCATCTTATAAAAATTCCCAATTTATACAGAGGGGTAAGAGAGCAAAAGATAACAGTGTGGGACACAAGCACAGGTTGGCAACTGGTTACATAAAAAAAGGAAACAAGATTTGGGGCATAAGGAACTGCAGCTTTAATTAGTTTGTTTCAAAGAGAAAACAAATTCTCACTCTAAACCTTAATAATCACCTGTTAGTGGTGCTATTCAGAACGTGCATGCAGCTTTATTGCAGAGTGGCCAAGATGAGGTGCACTGTTTTTGAAGTGAGGTATATGCTGCACCCTCAGACATCCCAGTTAGTATGTTAAGTTCCTTGGGGCAGAGACCAACGGCCAGGTCCTACAAAGAAGTAGGAGATGAGGGTACTCAACACCTTGCAGGATCGAGTCCCACATCTTCATGTTCTGCACAACAAATACTCTTAAATCTAAAATCAGGGTCTCTAACGGTACACCTAAACTGCAAGAGAAAAAAGAAAAAAAAAAGAGAACCTGGCAACAAGTCTCAGAGCCCAGGGTTTACAGACTCAGGCTCATGGGGCTCATGCTAAAGTGCTAAAAATAGCAAAGACCTTCTCACTCAGTCTGGAACTCAGCTCTGAAACCTGGCAAGGTAGGTGGGTCTCAGATCCTGAGTGGAAATTTCTACACTGCTATTTTTAGTGCTGTCGCATGAGCCCAAATCTGTCAACCTGGGCTCTGAGACTCACTGCTGGATGGTTGTTTTTTTTTTTTTTTGCAGTGTAGGTGTACCCGGAGAGAGTTCTCATTAAGTGGACAGACCTGCATGGAGATGAAAAGGAAGTTACTGGATACAATACCTCTTAGCTCTCATAAATTACATTTAGCAAGGACAATACCAAAGTAAAAAGAATCCCAGCTAATAGAGAATACTATTCAGGCTGTCACTGAGCTCAATAAAAAGAAAAGGAGTATTGTTGAAATCATGGTGGAATTCCTCAAGCGCTTCTTTTCCATGGGTCCAGATGATGAAGATGTCATCAATATAGCCCCTACTCTACTTGCGCTATATTGATGACATCTTCATCATCTGGACCCAAGGAAAAGAAGCGCTTGAGGAATTCCACCATGATTTCAGCAATTTCCATCCCATCATCAACCTCAGCCTGGACCAGTCCACACAAGAGATCCACTTCCTGGACACTACGGTGCTAATAAGCAATGGTCACATACACACCACCCTATACCGGAAACCTACTGACCACTATTCCTACCTACATGCCTCCAGCTTTCACCCAGACCACACCACATGATCCATTGTCTGCAGCCAAGCTCTGCGATACAACCACATTTGCTCCAACCCCTCAGACAGAGACAAACACCTACAAGATCTCTATCAAGCATTCTTACAACTACAATACCCACCTGCTGAAGTGAAGAAACAGATTGACAGAGCCAGAAGAGTACCCAGAAGTCACCTACTACAGGACAGGCCCAACAAAGAAAATAACAGAACGCCACTAGCCGTCACCTTCAGCCCCCAACTAAAACCTCTCCAACGCATTATCAAGGATCTACAACCTATCCTGAAGGACGACCCAAATCTTGGGAGACAGGCCAGTCCTTGCTTACAGACAGCCCCCCAACCTGAAGCAAATACTCACCAGCAACCACATACCACACAACAGAACCACTAACCCAGGAACCTATCTTTGCAACAAAGCCCGTTGCCAACTGTGCCCACATATCTATTCAGGGGACACCATCATAGGCCTAATCACATCAGCCACACTATCAGAGGCTCGTTCACCTGCACATCTACCAATGTGATATATGCCATCATGTGCCAGCAATGCCCCTCTGCCATGTACATTGGTGAAACTAGACAGTCTCTACGTAAAAGAATAAATGGACACAAATCAGATGTCAAGAATTATAACATTCATAAACCAGTCAGAGAACACTTCAATCTCTCTGGTCACTCGATTTCTGATCTAAAAGTGACTATTCTTCTACAAAAAAAACTTTGAAAACAGACTCCAACGAGAGACTGCTGAATTGGAATTCATTTGCAAATTGGATACAATTAACTTAGGCTTGAATAGAGACTGGGAGTGGTTGAGTCATTATACAAAGTAAAACTATTTCCCCTTGTTTATTCTCTTTGCCCCTCCCCCTTCTTGTTATCTCCTGGAAATGTGCTGGAAATGGCCCACCTTGATTATCACTTCAAAAGGTTTTCTCTTTCCCCACCCCACTCTCCTGCTGGTAATAGCTCATCTTAAGTGATCACTCTCCTTACAATGTGTATGATAAACACCCATTTTTTCATTGTCTGTGTGTATATAAATCTCCTCACTGTATTTCCCACTTTATGCATCCGATGAAGTGAGCTGTAGCTCATGAAAGCTTATGCTCACATAAAATGGTTAGTCTCTAAGGTGCCAGAAGTACTCCTTTTCTTTTTGCGAATACAGACTAACATGGCTGCTACTCTGAAAACTGAGCTCAGTGTAGATGGTACACTGGGTTTTGGACAGGCCTTCTACACTGTGGTGAATCTCATCCAAAGAAAATAAAGTTTCATGCACAAAATGATAGTAACACAAAAAGTTATGTTGACATTTTCTGTGTACCAGACAAAATGATATCTTCACAGGAGTGAAGTATTTGGTATTTCTATTCTAATAGTGAGGCTTTCGACATAAATATATTGACAGGTCTCTGCTCCAGGGAGTTTACAACCCAAATTATACTCAATAATCCCACAGGTGACTATGAACAAAGAGGAGAGGATGGTATGAAGCTTGTTAGTCCCTCTCCAGATGTTTACATTTATTATCAATAAACTGATCCATTGGGGTTTGCAGACAGCATCCAGACTAAAGAGCAGGATTGGGGATTTTAGACCTGAAAAAGTGGACTCATTAAAAGATTAACTTATTTTAGTGCCATCAGGTTACGCATGCAAGACACTTCCACTCTTCACTGCATAGCTGAATTTGGGGAAGTAGTATGATTAAATTACAGCAACCTGCAGCAGCTAAACCACCAAATTCAATAACCATGCTGCATTTACTGGCACACATCTTAATTAGGTTTTAATACAAGTAATCTGATAACTACTCCTGGCCAGCCAGGGCAGGACTGTCAGTGCTGAAAGCTGTGTTATTTAGCTGCTCTTCCGGTATACTGCAGCAGCCTCCCCACTGACCCTTGTCAAAGAACCCCATCTGCTGGTTGCCACGGTAACTGAAGGCAACCAATTGAGCTGAACAGAGTGTCTTGGAAATAAAGTCAATGGCCAAAGGAATTCAGCTAAGAGTAATAAATCATTTAGTAAAAGGGAGTCTTCATAAATCTGTATTATGAGAACAACTGCATAACTGTAGGTTAGAGGAGCAGTGGTGGATCACAAGTTCAGATGCATGCAGATCCACTTCTTTTTCAGCATCAATAAGTTTTGTCATAAAAAAAGCCCAGAGAACGTTATTTGTACAGAAAGCTACATTGAAAAGGGTTTTCTTTTTAGGCAGAAAGCAAAGCAGCAACCCACTCATTTCTAATGTCCCTTTCGTAACATTTAATGTATTTGTTTTTAAGTAGAGGCAATGGACTACATGCTGCTTTCAGTAATAGTGGTGTAATTCATGAGTAACTCCATGGGAGCCCACAGTGTTAGTCCTGAATCACAAAGGTGCAAGTGAGTATAATCTAACCCAATATCAAGACAATTTCACACTTTACTTTGAAATCTATCAGCTATTTGTTAATCTCACATATTTGTGAAAAAACTATATAAATTTTAAAAAGCAGTCGTCTTAGAAAAAAGATGGTAAAAAAAAAAATCCAAAAAGCACACAGCAAATACAAGTCAATTGCAAACTAAAAGAAAACAAAGCAGAACTATCCATCTGTAAGTTTCTGCCCTTCCCCAATACAATTTTTAGCGGCGACATTCAAAATTACTAGTTGATGGATAGATGGCAACAGTGGGTCCCAAAAGACAATGGTGTAAGCGCCAAAGCAGTTCAGTTACTATGTGTCATGCTGCAGCATCGTGAGTTGCTAAAAAGTCTAATTCTTGAGTAGCAGTCCTTGCCACAGATGGTGCAGGTGTACGGCACAGGGCCAGAAGATGAGACTGGTGCAGCACTACTGGTACTTGAGGCCTGCTGCACTTTTCTCTGTTTGCACTCTCTGCTTCTCTCTCCATCGCCTTTCTTACGACTCTTTGCCTCCCTGGTGCAGTAGCCTGTTGCTAGCTCCTTCTTCCCAGTTTGCAGTGTTGATGTTGAAAGTTTTCAAATCCCTCCTGCAAACATCTTTGAACCTGAGCCTAGGTTGGCCCAGTGGCCTTGGAGAATCCACAAGTTCTCCATACAGGAGGTCCTTTGGAATGCATCATCAATCCAGTGCAGGGTGACCAAATGAACGAAGATACCTATGTTTGTTTGGCAATTTTACTTTCTCAAGTATCTTTCTTCAAGTACTTTCTTCAGTATCAGGAATTTTGGTTTCTAACTTGGTATTTAAAATACAAACAAAGATAGCGGGTGTAGAAGGTGTTTAGCCTTCTCGCATGCGTGCTGTAGCTGGTCCAGCTCTCACCATATAGCAGCATGCTCAGGATGCATATGTGGTAAACCCATATCTTGCTGTTCAATGTCATTTTCCTGTTATCCCACATGTGCTTGGCCAATTGACCGAATATGGTGGCTGCCTGTCTGAGATGAGAATTAAGCTAGTAATCTAGAGATAGTATCAAATATATTGGATAACCTAAGTAACGAGAACTCATGCACAACTGCTAGCTTAACACCAGCTATTAAAACTTCTAGGGCAGTCAACACACCTTGTGCCATAATCATTGTCTTCCTTAGACTGATGGATAGTTCAATTTCATCACAAGGAAACACAAAGATATTGCAAAGTTTCCAGAGCTCCTCTTCACTATGTGCAAAGAGCACTGCACCAACGCAAAAAGACGTTCTCTTATCAACACAGGTTTAACCTTGTTTTTTCTCTCTCTTAAACATGCAATACTGAAGAGTTTTCAATTTGATCTTGTATGGAGATTTATATCCTCAGTGCTAGATGAGAAAGTATGACTAATTAGCAGAGAGGGAAAAAAAAGCGTTAATGCCCAAACACATCCTTGTTTGATACTACTGTAGATTTTCAAAGCTGTCTGACTGATCAACATCATATTGGACTGTAGTCTTCATGAAATAATCAAATCAAACTAAGGAGAACTGGAGGGCAGCCAATTCTCTCTAGCAATTGAAAAGGGTCCTTTTTGTCAACCAGGTCAAAAACCTTTCTAAGATCTATGAAGGTCAAAGAGAGATTTTCCTTGTTCTAGACAATTTTCTTGAAGTTGTTGAAGTATGAAGACCATATTAATAGTTGATCTACCATCATGGAAGCGGCACTGACTGGATATATGCGTTCAGCAAGAACTTGCAGTCTGTTGAGAATGACCGGTACAAATGCCTTGCCAGCAACACTAAGGAGAGATTTTCCTATGTACTGTAGTTGTTACAGTCACTCCAATCTCCTTTATTTTTATACAATGTTACACTGTTAGCAGCCTTCATGTCTTATGGTACTCTTCTTTCCCTCCAACTAACAAACATTGTGCAAATATTGAAGCACAGCAGTTCTCCTTGTTTCATACTTCAGCCACAATTCCATCTTCTCCTGTGGCCTTTCTTGATGAAAAAGGGCAGCCACCTACCTGACAAGTTCATGTATAGTTGGTTCTATATCAAGCATTGATTGTCTGGAGCCTGGGGATTACATTTAATGCTGCTTCAGAAACTGGTTTTATCTGAATAAAGTTTGTGATTCTGTTCCACCCCACACTGCATCTGTTTGCTTCTGTCAATGATGGTACTATTAAGAGATTGAGTGGAGCAGTCTTTTTTTTTTTTAATTAATTATTTTTAAATACCTCTTAGATCTTCATTCTCAAATGATATTTGTATCTTCTTGCACAAACCGAGCCAGTATGATTGAGCACAATGCCTCACTATTTGTTGAAATGTGCTCTTGACTGCTCTGAGGTGAACATGAGTGTTGTTCCATGCTGCATTAGAATTCAGCGGAGGTGCAATCAGTGACAACTTCCCTGAGTGAACTAGAAACACCTTTCTTGGTCTTCTGTATTATTGATATTAGGAGGTGCACAACAGCTGTGTTTAGTATGATGGAAATCTGTAATGAAAGCCTTATTTTGCAGCACACCAGCACACAATCTGTGTCATAGTCTGCATGTGAAAACTGAGTATGGAAAACATCCTGCAGGTGTGGGGTTTTTTTTTGGTTTTTTTGTTTTTAAACAGGTGACCATTAAATCCAGTTGGTGCCACTGTCCAAGTCTCGGGTGTCTCCACAAGACCCTTTGACGATGATCACCTTGGAAGTAGGTAATGGTAATGCACAGTCCTTGGTGGGTGCAGAGCTCCAATAATCTTTGCCCATTGCCATTAATTCTTCTCATTCCATGGGACCAACATGATCTTGTGGTCTGAGCCAGCTCTAGCACTGAAGTTTATCAATAGAGTCGCTCATGCCATGGTTGCTTACTGATGACACTGTTGAGTTGCTGATAGAACAAGTCCTTCTCTTCAGAAATGGAGGAAAGTGTTGGGGCATATGTACTGATAAAGCTGGCAAAGCCACTTCTAGAAGAGATTACTGATAAAACATGTTCTGATGTTGCAATGAGACAGTTGAGCTTGGGTGCTAAGACTGCAAAATTCACTGTGTTCACTGTGGTGGTGTTTGCTTTTTCCATGCCGAAAAAAGAAGTATAATGTATCTTGCACAGGGAACATGTGTCAGCTAGTCTGGTTTCAGAGACAGCATCTGCCTCAGTGTCCAACTTCTCTAGCTCTATATCGATTATGGCAGACTTTCTAGGGTCACTGACCTCCTCTAGGTCATTTGACATACCACTGCATGTTGTCCTTGCATTCAACAAGTAAGTCTGAAGAGAGTTCCATACCCAAACCTTTTCCAATGAAAATAAGGAGGCAGAACTTGCCTTAGGACCAAAGTCCATCTCTCGGTGGTACGGACTGAAGCCAAGGACTTGGGTCCAAGACATTTGGAAGCCAGTATAGCTGCAGGAGACACTGCAATACAAAGCTGAGTTACAGTACCAACCACCTAATATTTTCTCCACAGCAGGTTTGGTTCAGGGTTTCATCCCCTAGCCTTTATTCAGCCAAGAGCTGGCTGCAAGGCAGCAGCAACAGATCGAGATTACTCTTCTGCGGATATTACTCTTTTATGGATATTGTTTTTCATTCCAGTGGGTGTCTGGCATGCCTCACATCACTCAGTGAGTAGTGGGGTTCCCAGCTTAGTTGCTGGGGACTCAACCTGCAGCAGGTTGTACTGGGTTACATGGTACCAGTAGCAGGCCTGACATTCCTGACCTGACATTACCAGATACCTCAAAATTACTAGTGTGTTAAGTAGTTTAAATGGGTGTGCCTTAAACTAAAGGCACTTCATAAATAATTACATCCAAAAAAACTAATGTAAAAGAATATCAAATTTGCAGAGTCAGCACTCAGAATTTAGGAAATGCCAAAAATACGGTTACCTTTGCAACTTCTAGTAGTTATAGACCTTTCTCCTCCTCACCTCAGCTTCTGTTAGGGTGACCAGAAAGCAAGTGTGAAAAATTGGGATGGGGCGTGGGGGATAATAAGAACCTATATAAGAAAAAGACCCAAAAATCAGGACATCTGGTCACCCTAGCTTCTGTCCTTATCCCCGTTCTCCCTCTCATTCACCACCCCCACTTGGCCCAGTCACACAGCAGCACCTGTCCTTTTCCTCCTCAGCTACTATCCACCACCTAGCTCCTGCTTCCTCCCCCCCAAGCTCCTCCACTCCAATATCAACCTGGCTTCTGCCCCCAACCCCACTCTGCACCTTTATACTCTCTAGCTCCTTCCCCCCTACTTCTAACCACATCCCTCGCTAACACATCCGATCCCTCTCCTCTGCTTCATTCTATCCTCTAACTCCTGTACCCCCTTCCACTCTGCTTCTCCCCAGCTGCAACACCCCCTGCTCCAATTCCTCAACTCTCTGCATTTCAATCAGTCTATTTCTTCCTTGTCTTCCACCGTGTGGCCACCAGCGGGGGTTACTGACAGCATAAGAGAAAGAGACTTCCTATTCTCAGTTCCAGTGCTCAACACCAGAGCAGCCTGGAATAGCAATTGCAGGGAAAAACCTACTCAGCCCCTGCAGCCTCAGTACAAATGAGAATCATTAGGGAATTTAGCTGCTAAATGCTAACAAGTCTCTAATAAACATGTGTGAATTAAGTCTTTTGAGAGGCTTATAGATTGGCCAAATGTGGGCACATTATAATGGGAATGACAAATGATAATACCATGATGACCCCCCCTACCAAATTTCAAGTCCCTGTTCCAAAGCATGGAGTGCTAGAGTTTCTCAACAGTTTTAAGGGGGAAAATTAACAAAGGCAAAACAAAATATTTTCCTTAATCTCATTCATAGAAATGTTTTAGCTGACACTTTCCAAAAATTTTTTGGATAACCTGGCAAAATTATGAACAATTGAAATGAGGGTCTTACAATTGGGAGCGTCAAGTCAATTTAACTATAGTCATTGCTACCCGCACCACCTATAAATAATAATATAACAATACTTAACACATATATAAGCACTTTATATTTTCATTGTGGTTTACAGCTTTAATTAATTCAGACAACCCTCTGTAAGGTACGTAAATAAGAATGTATCATTGAAGAGATGGGAAAACTCAGGCACAGGGCAGTTATGGCCCAACATTAAAAATGGCCTCAACTTTGGGGTGCCCAACTTGAAACACCTAAATCTGCGTTGTCAGAAAGGATTGAGCACCCAATAACCCAACTGAAGTCAGTGTTTAGCACCTCAGAGAAATCAGGCTCCAGGTGTCTCAAATTAAGCACTCAAAAATCACAGACATTTTAAAAACAATTTGGCCTCAGAGACTTGCTTCGAGATTTCATCTTTTATCTTTATGGAAAGAATGCCAAATATTATCCTATGTGATGATGGTTTGGAGATTTGCGAACTTTTCTACTAGGAACTCAGGTGAGATAACCAAGCTTCTTTTATGTAGGCCATCCAACAACCAATGGGTAGGAAATTTTGGTTACTACCATCCTGGCTGGATTGGAACCCGACACATCTCACTATTAATTCCTGTAGCTAGCCAGGCCCCATTTCATTTAGTAATTTTGGAAATTTCTATTCAGTCACTTCCAAATTGCTTTTAACAATGAGAAATTCAGCTCCCTTAAACCTTCCAAATGTTTGATTCTTCAGACACACTCTACTCTGTCCTCTCCAATACAACAACAGCCTCCTTGTGCCATGGTGACTAGATGGGGTCTATTAATGGCTAATTTAGTAACAGTAATTCATCTTTTGTTTTACATTTCATCCCCAGTTTCTAGATCTAGTAGCTTATTTTCACTTCCACAGCTGGTCCTCCAGGTTAAGCAAATAAGATCACTCATGGGCAACCAGGGTCTGGATTCATTCCTCACGTCTAACATTCCCAGTTAAGGACAAAGAATAAATGATTTGCTTTATGTGAATAATCATCATTCATCAGGGTAGATATGCTGCTCTGCTGCAGCATTTTTTCTTCTACTAATGTTTCCCCTTTGAAGACATTGTTTCTGCTGCATATCTCAATTTCCCTCTTATATCTCCAATTCCCAGACATACTTGAACCTTTATAAAGTACCAGTTTGAGGCTTCACAGAATAACTACTATATGAATTCTATCTTCAGAGACAGTGAGATTTACTAATGCAATCTGCCCAATCTGAACTCTTCCCTTCAGAAACATTTGCCTTTAAAAAGAAACTCCCAGCATGAACCTCATATGAAGTGACACGTAGCAGACAGTGCATGTGGTGTTTGGGCATACTGCACAGAATTAAAAGATAATTCTTTACTCTGTTTATTCAATGGCATGTGCATAATGTACATGTGGGCCCAAAATGACATCAGACATTTAAAGCAAAAAAGTTGATAAAAGCATCAACTTCTGTTACTTTACTTTTTTGGTTGCTGCCTTAATTTAAAAAAAATGCTAGCAGGAAAGATGGTGCAGTTTACCTACAACTGCTTCAGTAATTTCTAACACTGACAGAGAAACTTTGAGTTCAATCCTGAACCCCTTACTTAGCCCAAACTCTTGCAGAAGGACTGCAGGCACTTGCAATATATACAATAGCCTCCATATATCTACATCTTGTTCTGTATTTATAGTTATTCCTACTACATACATACACACACGAGAAGTCAAACTTTGCAGATTCTCACGAATGACTGGGACACCCATTACAGATTACCGAACTAAGGCCCAATCTTGCAAACACTCTTGCACATAATGCTTACAACAAGGACTTCCATGGGTCTACTCACTTGGTACCATGTGCAGGAGCAAGGACGTAGGCCCAGATATTTAAAAGTATTTAAGGACTGCTGTGCTCAGTGTTATAATGCCTAACTGATTTAGGAGCCTAAATCTCATTTTCAAAAGTGGGCTTGGAATTTAGGAGTCTAAATCGCAGCAACAGTTGACAGGATTTAGACTCCTAAATCAGGGAGGTGTTAAATACCACTAAAAATCTGGGCCTTAGCAAATAAAAACAAAACATTTGAGTAGAAATAAGACTTTCAAAATATACCATAACATATTTACCCAGATAGTATGAAATATCAAATCAAAACTAAACTATAACTGGCAGTAGAATTATAGAAGGTGACATTATTACATCACAAAAAGGTATTTTTATATTTGTTCACTTACTCCTTACGGGTCCAATCCTGCAAACCATTACACTCATGAGTAGTTCTTACTAATGTAAGTAGTCTCAGGGTATGTCTATGGGAGATCTGATTCCCTGTCCCAATAGACAGACTTGAGCCAGCACACTAAAAATAGTGGTCTGGATGTTGTGATGCTGGCAGTAGCTTGGGCTCACCCTCAAGCTCAGAGCCAGGGGGTTGGGTGGGCTTGGACTTGTGTGACTAGCCCAAGCTGCTGCCCATGCCAAAACGTCCACGCTACTACTTTTAGCATGTCAGCTTGAGCAGATCTAGCATGAGTCAATTTATTTGGGTTGGTAATCACCTCCCAGTTGCAGTATAGACACTCTCATTGACTTGGAAATGGAACCACTCATGTGAGTAAAGATTTGGTTGTCTGCAATAGATCTCCTGATTTAATAATTACATAGTCCCTCTAAACAAACAAACCTTTTACTTAGAGCTCAGGTCACACCATTTTATAGCCCATGAGTGAAAATGATTAATATCAAGGAAATAAGCAGTTAAACCATTCATTACCCCATATACACTCCACTCATCAGTTTATCTTCTCTACTCCAATTTAGAGCTGGGCAATTAATGGCTTTTCAGTTCTTTGGTAATTAAAATATATGGTTCAACCAAAAACTAGGACTATCAAGCGATTAAAACAAATTAATCGCGATTAATCGCATTGTTAAACAACAGAGTGCCATTTATTTAAATATTTTTGGAGGCTTTCTACATTTTCAAATATATTGATTTAAATTACAACACAGAATACAAAGTATACAGTGCTCACTTTAGATTTCTCTGATTACAAGTATTTGCACTGTAAAAAATAGCAAAAGAAACAGTATTTTTTCAAATCACCTAATACAAATACTGTAGTGCAATCTCTTTATCATGAAAGTTGAACTTACAAATGTAGAATTATGCACAAAAAATCCTGCACTCAGAAACAAAACAACGTAAAATTTTAGAGCCTGCAAGTCCACTCAGTCTTATTTCTTGTTCAGCCCATCGCTCAGACAAACAAGTTTGTTTACATTTGCAGGAGATAATGCTGCCCACTTCTTGTTTACAGTGTCACATGAAAGTGAGAACAGGCGTTTGCATGCACTGTTGTAGCCAGCGGTGCAAGACGTTTACGTGCCAGATGTGCTAAAGATTCATATGTCCCTTCATGCTTCAACCACTATTCCAGGGGATGTGTCCATGCTGATGATGGGTTCTGCACAATAACAATCCAAAGCAGTGCCGGCAACGCATGTTCATTTTCATTATCTGAGTCAGATGTCACCAACAGAAGGCTGATTTTCTTTTCTGGTGGTTCAGGTTCTGTAATTTCCGCATTGGAGTGTTGCTCTTTTAAGACTTCTGAAAGCACGCTCCATGCCTTGTCCCTCTCAGATTTTGGAAGACACTTCAGATTCTTAAACCTTGGTTTGAGTTCTGTAGCTATCTTTAGAAATCTCATATTGATACCTTCTTTGCATTTTGTGAAATCTGCAGTGAAAGTGTTCTTAAAATGAACATGTGCTGGGTCATCATCCGACACTGATGTAACACGAAATATATGGCAGAATGTGGGTAAAACAGAGCAGGAGACATAAATTCTCCCCCAAGGAGTTCGGTCACAAATTTAATTAACGCATTATTTGTTTAACGAGTGTCATCAGCATGGAAACATGTCCTCTGGAATGGTGGCCAAAGCACAGAAGGGGCATACGAATGTTTAGCATATCTGGCATGTAAGTACCTTGCAATGCCGGCTACAAAAATGCCAAGCGAATGCCTGTGCTCACTTTCTGGTGACATTGTAAATTAAAGGAGGGCAGCATTATCTCCTGTAAATGTAAACAAACTTGTTTGTCTGAGCGATTTGTTAAACAAGTAGTAGGACTGAGTGGACTTGCAGGCTCTAAAGTTTTACGTTGTTTTGTTTTTGTGTGCAGTTTTGTAACCAAAAGAAAAACAACCTACATTTGTAAGTTGCATTTTCATGACAAAAAGATTGCACTACAGTACTTGTATGAGGTGAACTGAAAGATACTATTTCTTTTGTTTATCATTTTTACATTGCAAATATTTGTAATAAAAATACACACTTTGATTGCAATTACAACAGTATACAATATAGATGAAAATTTAGAAAAACATCCAAAATATGTAATATGTTTTATTTGGTATCTACTGTTTAACGGTGCAATTAAAACTGTGATTAATTTTTTTGAGTTAATCGCGTGAGTTTACTGCGATTAATCGACAACCCTACTAAAAACATTTTTTATTTGAAGTTTTTAGCAAATCAAAAAGAAAAATATTCATTTTGGGTCAAACAAAATGTTTCATTTAGACAAAATTACTTTTAAGTGTTTTATTTAAAAAATAAAGGAAAATTTAAACAGTTATTTCAAACAGAGAAAATGACTCATTTTGAAAATATAAAAATTAAACATTTCAAATGTTTGTTTTATTTTACTTAAACAATTAGGCAGAATTGACACAACCACCTCCCAGCCCACCACCTACAGCCCATATGCACCCACAGCATCATCTTGACCAAACAGTTTACCCTGGAATTCTTGTGTGTTTTAATGATTAATACAGGATTAATGTAGCTTTCACAAACTACCGTGTAGGCAGCACTGTACATGGTTTTATATTGGGGAGTGTAAGTAAATGAGACACTCTATTGTCAGATTGCCTCCAAGGGAGGATTGCCTCTAAATCTTAGGAAAATGTATCTGAATGAATGATCTATGATGTTAGAGAGTGTTTGAAAATAGTATTTTTAGTGTGAAATCTCAGAATTGAAATCTTCATGTATGTGCCTTTGTGCATTACATTTAAGGTCAGAGTAGAATGGCTTAGCTGAGAATTTCCTTGCTTTCTACTGTTTAGGAATGCTAGACTGCACAGCCCAGCAACTTAAAGTCTCTGAATGGGAGTTAACCAGGTTTTTTTTATAAGCATGGTTGTATCATTATGGATATTTTTCCACACAGAGTTAAGTTTTGACATGCATTACCCCCTATCTACCACTCACAGAGACCTGACACTCACCTAACAACTCCCTTCCTCTCCCACTCAAACACCTTTGCCAACAGAGCTGCCCCTCATATCCCAACACAGATCTCTTTTCCCATCCATATCCAGCGCAGATTGCCTCCATGTTCCCCTCAGCTGGATTTTGCCCTGCCCCCGCCCCCCAAGTACTCCAGTACATTTTCATATCCCAAGCTCCCTTCCCTAGAAAGCAGGGATGGGGATGGGTGTGAACATGTTGAGTAGGGCTGGGGACAAGGGACTAGGGATGGAGAGATTTTCGGGGGTGGGGGGGAGACAATGTGGGAAATCAGAGCACAGGTCTGGTTGGTGAGCAAGGATGGGGGGCAAGGGAATCTGGGATGTGCAGGACAGGTATGAGGGAGAAGTGTGGACTGAATGGGGTGGAGGGAGAAAAGTTGAGGAGAGAGAAGCTGTGCTTTGATGAACCCTTATTTCTTTGGTTCACCCACTAACTGAAAGAAGCCCTGTGGAGACCCCAGGAAAAATGACCATGAAAAGGGAATGTTTGGGGATGTCAGGGGCATAGGAGACTAGAGGTGTGTGGAGGGGACATGAGAATAAAGAAGGGTTTGAACTGGAGAGGGCCTGGAGTGGGAGTAGTGGAAGGCAGAGAGAGAGAGGAGCTGCATGAACCACAGGTTAGCAAATGGAAGAATCTAATGGTATCTGTGCAGTCTACTCAGCTAACCTTTGTGTAGCTCAAACAGACTATTGTGGAAGGAGGGGATAATTCTCTGTTCAGTTTTAAGTGGTCTATGTCTGAGATGTTATCAGCACGTGTGTGAGAAGTTTGTGGGGACTGTGGATGCTTAGCAGTGAAGGAAAACAGGGCAATACCTCAGAGTGGAAGCGTTTCTAAAACAATTCTCTGCAAAAGTCAGTATATATATAAATAGCTTAACTCAATTATCCACTGAATTTACTGTATCTAACCTAAAGGCAGAATTCAGTCATTAAAGTGTGAAACAGGATTTCACTTATTTTTCACTTATTTAGTCCTGCTTTAAGTGCAAATCTCAACACAACCTTAACTGATACTTTTGTAATAGGGGAAAACCCAGTGCACCTGGTGGAATTTGGAGGTGAAATCTACCCACCCAACCACAGCTAATGAGTGGGACCAGATGTGAAGCCAACCTCTGCTCTTCCCCCTAGTGAGTATATTCCTACCTATGGGTTGGGATAGCAGTTATAGCTGCTCTGTGCTAGTAGCATAAGGTGTTAAAACACTGAACCTCTATAAAAGCGAACCCTATGGCTCCTTCCCTCGCTCACCCTTGTTATGGCCTCACACATTAGGGGCTGCCACAGAGACCCTGCTTGTAGCATATACAGTGTACAGGCATCCCTGCATGGCTGCTTCGCCCACACATAGCCTCTCCAGAGGGCACATGAAGTGCTGAGAGCCTTGCACCACTAATACACACACCCCTCTTCTACACCCCATCTTTGCTGAAAAGTTAGGTAAGACCATTGGGCTTTTATTTCTAAGAGCTATAGTAGAAGTTTTCACTAATCACATTGTTGTGACATAGATTCAAGCAAACTATAAAGAGAACGGTACCTTTTATTTCAAAATTATAACGGAAGAGCTAATTTAGTTTTGTCAAGAAAATTCTCTTTTTACTTCACTCCCACAAATTAACTTCATTATTTTATTTTTCTTAATAAAGCTGGAATCGCACTAAAGGGACACGCACACAAGAAACAATCACTGCAATGGGTAACACAAGAACCTTGGCGTTATTTAAGGGAACAAATCTTGTTCCCCTTCACCCAAACAAGTAATCTCACTGACCTTAATATTAGCAATGGGGAGAGTAAAGTTAGCAGGGTTTGGCCTAATTATTTAAAAAGGCAGCCAATGTCTCTTGAGCGGATCTTTGTTCTTCTAAGAAAAGTTAAAAACCATATACATATGCAAAAAAATAGAGAAACAGGCAGAGACAGAAACAGGTCTGCCAGATGCTAATCAGACACTTAGCCTTCCAGGTTCAGTATCTTGTCACGCTCTTACATCATCATCATCAATGTACCTTTTTCATAATTCATCATTGGGAAGTCTGAGCAGATTCATACAATTTTCTTTTTACAGCACCAGAATTCAGACTACTTTATTGCCAAATGTGAGTTTTTCTGAATGGGCAGTTCTCAGTGGCTCATATGATTAATACCGGAGAACAAAAATGCTTTTAGGAAATTTGAAGGGTCAGATAATTGGCACTGGTGTCAGAGTTCCTTTCACCTGAAGGTCACTAGTTTAATTCCAATCCCAGTCAGTAGTGATTGTAATATCCACATGAAACGTATCGACAGTTTTCATATCACACATGGCACTACTGTTGGAAGTCTCAGTTAAGGCAAATACTGAATGAGCCTGGAAAATGAACTCATCTCTCACCCCTAAGGGTGGCTGCTGCTGCAGCTCAGTATTGAAGCACAATGTGGTGTATGTGGAGAGGCTAGGGAGAAACACGCACTGCTAGTCCCTATGCTGTAACTGTTTGAAGATAAACAGAAGGCTTCTGTTTCCTGAGCTCTCAAATCAGCAGCTTTTTTGAGCCCTACCCAACCCCACTCCCCCCAAAAAAACAAAACAAAACAAAAAACCCCAAAACCCACACCTTTCGAATTCATTTATAAAACACTGATGAAACTTTATCATTTAAACGATAATTTTTAGGATACATGTGACCAACAGTTTCTAAATCATGTGCCTCAACTTCAGATAATAAATTCGAATGAAACCTTCCCAGTGGGTTTCTGAGAAATCTATAGTTAATGTTCTGTTTCTAGTTTATAAAACAAGAATGCTATCTGCTCAATGAGGACTTTATTTACTGGTGGATATTTATGTGCTCATCACGTTCTATTCTTATATAAGAAATTATGATGTGTGACCATAGTATAGAGATTCTCTCCAAATGAAATAATCCTGATTGTTACTGTTTTAGGTGCACCCCTTCTCCTCCCAACTCAGATTTGTAGCTTTCTTTGAAAATAACAGCATCAGAGAGATACTTGAACTGTAAATGCAATTCTTAGAGACATGGTCTCTTCCATATATAAAAATGTTTAGAAGTCCACAGAATATGATATGATGAAAACTGTACATGATATACAAGTTCTCTGTAGTTGTTTTAATCATTACAGCTCTACATACAACAGCTCTTTTAACCACACAGAACATGAGCTGGGATGTGCTCTACGGAAGATTCCTTTAAGGTATGCATAAGTGCAAATGTCACCATGAGCTTGATCCTGCACCTTTAAAGACAGCAGGAGTTCTGCCATTACCCTTAATGGAAGCAGGCCCCTTGACTGCAAAAAGAGCAACCTGTCAAACAGAACGTGAATGCCAAGTTGGTATGTTACAGCCATAAAGCACGTTAGCCCCTAATCTTGTTGTCTAATAAAAGCAAACTTGGAGAACGCAGTCCCCCCCCCCCCCCAACATCTGGAGAGCAGCCACAAAGACAATGGTTCAGTTCTCAAAGCATTCAAGAAGGATGCAGCAAATCTGCAGAAGGGCACAAACTCCTCATTTCAAGCAGAGGTGAGCTGTACGATTTCATTATTAAAAATAAAATAAAAAAAAACCCCAGCTATCCACTTATTAGTTAAAAAGTTCAAAGTCTCTAAGTTTCCAGTACATGAAAAGGAGAATACATAATGGGGGGGGGGGGATGGGACGGACAGGGGGGAACCCCCCCACACCACAACAAGCAAGGATGAAGCAGTACCCGCCTGGGGGCCAATTGCCTCTCCAGCAGCGGTAAGGCTGTTACTAGGCTTGCAGTACCATTTGTTCCATTACACAATCTCCTGAAGCCTTTTACAGAGAGCTAAAACAACTGCCTGTACCAACACGACACATGGCTTTCCATCCCGACTCTTTGCTAATCCAGACGCTCCAACCATCTTTCTTTAAGATGCCATATGGTTGGCAGAAGCCTGTAGATCTAGCAGCACATCTGCTTGTACGTTACTTCTCTCCTCCAACTCCCCTCCTCCCCACATAAAAAAGAGAGAGCAAATAATTATTTAACACTATACCCAGCTAAAGTGCATTTACAGAGAAGAGGAATTATTTAGCCCTAGATACTTTAAAAAAAAATCGTTGCAGTAATTCATTTGCCAATCAGTGATTTCAAATAGAGCAGAAAAACAAAAGGAATGAAAGGCACACTGACAAAAATGATTGTTGCTTTTGAATGACTTAAATTATTGCCACTTCAGATACTAATTTCGAAGATCTATTTCATGGGTTATTGATTCACTGAAGAGAGGACAGTTTTCTCTCTGACTGCCTTTGTCAGAGGTAAATCAGACAAACATACTGGGAAACTAGAATATACCAAAGCATGCTTTGTTAGCAAGCACAGTGAGCCTCTATGCTAATGAATCTGCATGAGTACACTGACACTCTGCTTTTTTGGTACAATGAACAAAGATTATTGACACTGTTGAAATCCTGGTTGTACTGGCATGTAGGCATCCAGGCTGCCTCTTTGGAATCCAGCCGCCAGTAAGACAGGCTGCAAAAATAAGTGCTGGTTATGACGGGTTATAATTCTGACCATTTGTAACTGTTAGACAATTAACAGTAACAAAACCAATTTAATCTGGAATTTTTAAAACTATAAATAAATGCCCGTACAGTGCACACAATGTACACCTAGTGATAAATAATGATGCTCAGTTGATAAAGGACAGGGAGAGAGGAAACATATAGCTACAAAAAGAGAGGACTGTGCCATGAGAGTGTGAATGCTTAGATACCCAGTGCTTTTATTCCAGAATCACTATATATTTCCATATTCAACTTTTTATTCATTGGTAAAATAACACACAGAAATATAAGTGGTATGTACCACGCAGATATATAAGAATAGCATTTGGGGAAGATATGGTGAATGTGTGTGTCGGTACAGAAAAAAGCAGAGAATAATAATGGAAAACACCAGACAGGAGCTCGTTTTGTCTCTAAGAGTAACAGTACATTATCTTTAAAGAACTCCTTCTCCCATCCCCAAAGAATTCACTGCTTTCATGAGTAGGGACAAATCCATTCTCTCAAAAACCAAGCATCACATTAAATATAGTATAGGAGTATGCGTATATGTACACTAACCATGTATTATTTAAATATAATCACACACAAATCATTGTGTTTGAACTTGTCAAAAGGGAGGCTCCTCACAAACAACATGGTGATGTTTAGTTAGTGTCCTCCCCTCCTAAGGGACTAGTTCTGATAAAAAGTGGTAGACCAACAGTGCCTGCTGTAATTTTCATTATAACTCACCTCACACTCGCTTTTAGGCATGATCTCTACGTCATGGTGAATATTTCTGTCTTATGTTTTATCAAAATTTCTTTGCCTATTTTTGAGTTAAGAGGTTGAAAAAAATCCTCTCAAAACCCCACATTCCCTCTTTGAAATGTTAGCAATTTTTAAAAAAGAAGACAGAGCTACAGCTGAAGTTCAAAACCTAAATCTTGGTTTGTACAAGGTCAGTGAGATGCAGCAACTTTGCGTTGAATTTGATAGGGTTTGATTTACCAGTTGTGGTTATACAGAAATTACACGTAGACCAAGTGCAGTAGGAAAATTTTGTTGTCTACAAGTTTGTACTTAAAGGTATGTACATATGTTCAGCTAGTTAAGTGCATATCTCTCAAAAACTTGCTGGTTTTTAATGTTGATAACTTAAAACCATTTCCCCCAAAATTTGGCTTGTCTCACGCGTCTCACTGCCCCTTAATCAAGCTACATTTCAGCTGCTTTTGCTGAAGAACACACCCAACTACCTAATTCATTTTTTGTTTATATATGGCTGGTGACGGAGAGAGCTTTTACCTTTGTTCTTCCCAATGGCACAACATACCCTGAATAGACTGCTTACAGCAGATGTTTACAGACTTTTTTAATACCTATTAAACAATATTTTGTTCATTGGGTTATTTCAGAGAAATGGGTGACAATCAGGTGTTTTGGTTATACTTAAAGACGGTTCTGTCTCATACTTTATTCTCTTTAATCATTTTATATTCAAATTTTAAGATGCCTCTTATGAAATGTACGAAAACTGAAGTAGTTTGAATAAGTATTTAATGCCTACAGTGACTGTGGGTTCCTAGGGATGAAGAAGCTAAAGAGGGATTCCCTGATCCTTCCTATTGCTGCATAGTGTCCCTCAGTTTAAGCTCCATTTAATGCTCTAAGAACAGCTGACTAAGCATATTCCTGTCAGAGTCCCATATAAACACCTTGTACAGTAACATCAGAAACTATTTTTTGGTCAATTGAAGTCTTCAAGTCTCAATTTGATTCTGTGGGATCTACATGAGATTTATTTCATTCAGAATTTAGGACTAAATTATATCCAGGACTGCATAGCCATGCAGGAACATAAGGCAGAGTAAGAACAGGCTACCAGGATCCTAAATTTTGGCAGGCTGGAGTAAGTGGACTCTGTGTACCTACTATATTCCCTCATCCCAGAGCAGGTGGGTAGAGAGAAGAAGAGAGTGGGTGGAGTCTTGGCTCAGCCCCACCAGGAGCCAGCCAGTGCATCTGAGATGGTATGGAGATCATTTGCAGCTGTTCATAGGCCAGCAACAAATTATACGTTGTTCCCCTGTCTTGATGCCATCCTTGCCAAACAAGGGAAAAGAGGGAGGGAATTGTGCTTTCAAGAGGTACAATTCCTTTCCAGTGCTCCCCCTGGGGCAGCACAGCTACATCACCTCAAACAGAAGGGCTTTTTCTTTAGGGCCAAGACTGCAGCTGACTTCAAAAGGTTGCAGACTGGGCCCCTTAAGAATAGGGCTGGACAAACGTACTAGTAATCTGGAAGATAAAATGTCTAACAGTACAGAACAAAAGTTTAGAACAGTGTGGTGGCAACGTAAAAGCCAATGTGTCATTCCATCAAATAATCAAGATTATGGAGAACAGCTTTAAGGTTGTAATATTTGTTTTCTTGGCTTATCCTGACGATTCTGAAACTGATAAATTACCACCTTTGTTTAAATTTATGCTACAGCATAAGTTAAACTCTCTTTGTCAGATCTCTAATTATTTTTAGGATGCTGCTTAAAAACTGCCTTATTAATAAAGTATCTACAAATTATTACTTTTCTGCCCTTATATGGAGAAAGATAGGCAGGCAATATAGAAGTGGAAAATACTTTGATCTGTGTGTGTATGTTGGGGGGGGGGGGAGAGGGAGAGGAAGGAAGCATGAATGTATCCAACATCACTAAAGAAACAAAATCATGATTTTAAATTTATATACATATACACACACACGTATGTATAACACACACACACACACACACACGGTTTTCCCCTCTTGGAATTACAGATTCAATATCATTTTGAGTTTCAGGCTGCAATTGATAAGAATAAAGAATATTTAATATGACTGTCAAAACATAGCTTGTAGAACAATAGAGTAATAAAGTAAGGGGCATTTGACAGATTATTTGAAGAACTCTGATGAATTACTGAATATTCTTCAGTTTCAGAGTCTCAATAATCTTAACTTTTAATTTTAATCTTTGCTGTTTTTGACTTCTCTTAATGGTAGACATATGACTTTAAAACTTTTAGAGCCATTTGCTGAATTTCCTAGCTGTTTAATAAATCTTTAATTAAATAATCTATAGCAGCTGGGCTTTTTCTGAAGATTTAGCCTAACAAGTTCGTTTCTTACTGCTTTTTGTATTCTCAAAAGCTCACAATTTAATTAATACATTTTCTTTATTAATGAGGTCACAGAAAATATAAATAAAATGCTCAAAAGAATCTAAATACATTTAAAGAAAATCAGTTTTGTAGTTTTAAAATTTTGAATTTTTAAAACTGCTGTGGCCCTGGAACTATCTTCACTCACTTTTATAAAGATATACTAAATACAAAAAACTATATTAAAGCTATTTTAAGATTGTACAATTAAGCACCCATGTTGGAAAATGTGTGTTCAACCTCAATTTTCACAAGCTTTCCACTGCCCCTTTCCATATACGCATTAAGAAATCCTTAAACAAACATATGTGTTCGAGAACATCCTGTGATCATACAATTAAATACCTAAATGGGCATAGTTAAGATTGCGCATTCGACTTAAAAGTCTGCATTTCCTGACTTTTGAGTGGTTAATTGTTCATCATTAATACTGCACGTGGCAACTTTTTTGCACCTGCACAATTTCACCAGGACTAAGGTGCAGTCTGATCTATCAAATGTAAAACAATACTAGTCCCGGTTGAAAATCTATAACAAACATTTGAAGTTCTAAGAGCAAAAGTAATAAGGTACATAGAGGTATATTGAGTGTCAAATCCTTATTTTTATATACATTTCTCAGATGGCTAGAGGCACTCAGGCTTCAATTTTATGGTTAGAAATACACCCAAAACATGCATAACACATCAGAGCAGCATATTCCTTGCTGTATTATTACTTACGCAATAGTGATATACTCTTTTATGTATGTTTGTAAAGTATAATTGTACGCTGCATATAGATAGATAGATACAAACGATTTTACATCTTTGTAAGCACAATTTCATATGCTGAAATGCTGTTCTCTGACATCTCTACTCAACAGAACATCACTGTAATTAAAATTAATTGGCCAAAGTAGTCTTCCAAAATTAAACTCTGATCTGAAAGGGATGTTTGAACATTTGGAGATCTCTGTTTAGATGCTGACATGAATATACGTGACCGGATGCACAGAGAGTCTGGATTTATGGTTCACATATGTGCCTAACAAAAGCAATCTCTTCAATAAAAGCACTGTTTCTCATGCTAAGTCTACCTTAGTTTCTAATTTCATCTCAAAGGAATGTTAGAATCTGGGACAGTTTTCTACCCAGATTCTAGAGTCTGTTCTTTAATTCACTCATGTCAGAATTATTGTCTCCCTTCTTAAGGCCCTCTGACTCATTTTTGGGAAAAGAATAAAAAAAGCTGCATACTTCATAGGAGATTTTCCTGTTCATTCTGTTTAAAACACCCTTACATTTTGTGGTACCTCATCAGGGAAGAGGCTCTTTTCTCCTGCAACACACTATTTTAAAACTCCAGGATCTCACTGTAGTATCACCAGTTCAACTACCACAGTAAATCTGATTTCAGGCATCCTTGAGCATGATATTCCTTTATCTGAATTGTTTCTTATTCATCATACAGCTTAATATGAACATTTAGACCCCGGTACAATTCTACAGTAGTCATTGAAGGCTTGATCCTGGATAGCACAGAATCTTGCTCATAAGCACAAGTGAAAAAGCATTGAGTAGGACAGGACTTGGAAGGGAATTCAACCTTGGTTGTTAAATTACCCCTGCCATCTAGGACAATTTAGGCTCAAGAGGGAAGTGTGAATATGTACATATTATTCACTGTGAATTTTACCATGCTGAGGACTGGACCTGCGCACTCACCCACCTTATCTCTCTAATATCCTGGGATCAACACAACTCCAACAAAACTGCATACACTTGTAAACTGTAATTTTTGGTTTGCTCATTTGCAATATATTCTCTCTCCTGCAGCCCAAGCTCAGAGTCTTAGGACCAACTTCTTTTGGTGAAAGAGCTTGTCTCCCTCCTTCAGCTGTGTGTAAGCTCAAAAGCTTGTCTCTCTCACCAGCAGAAGTTGGTCCAATAAGAGATATTACCTCACCCACCTTGTCTCTCTAGTTTACAAATGTAACATTTCACCCACAAAATGTCCTAGTGGGAGGAGTGTAATTCACAGTTTGCAAAAGGCAGCTTTTGACATTTTTCAACACTGGGCATATGCATTATACGAAAACAATACAAGACTGGGTATGCATGCATCCCACATACTCAAATACTAGCGATGACAGGCTACTGCCCTTAGATGAGTGGATATGTAACATACCAACTGTAATACCGAATGGAATTACCTGCACCAATGGAACTATCAACTAGTCAGATTGCGCCTTTCAGAAGGTTGATTTTTAGAAATAAATTGTTCTCATCTTCCAAGCGACAATAGCAATGTTAGTTTACATCTTACAACTCACCAAGCTAACACACACGCAACATTTATTCACTAAGTGTAAAATTCACCCCTGCACACATGGCCAATACAATACCTATGCATTACTTTATCCCTCAAAGAGCACTTAAATGGGACTTAAGTGGTGAACTAGGCTTGTGCAGGGCCTCTGCTTGGGAGTACAGCTTATGTTGTTATACAGAGATGGAAAAATGTTGCTCTGCCTTACATAAAAACTCAGGAGTGGGCCCTCATGCATGTGGAGCAGATTTTGAACCTTAGATTGTGAACTTCTTGGGACAAATATCCTATTACATGTCTGTAAAGCATCATTGAGATATTTAATATTAACCCACTGATTATGTAAACAACTGATTGCAACACCACCTGCCAGTTTGATACGAAAAGTTGCTATAGTATTAAAAATATTTTCCATGAAAGATCATAAAGGGGAAAAACCCGGAAGTTAGCATTTGAAAATGTGGAGACAAATGAATTTTGCCAAAAACCAGAACAATTTTTAGCAAAAGGGAAGAGACTATATTTTAATAACATTTTCATTTGGAATTTGACATCAGATGAGCAATATTTTTCACTTATAGCGAGAAGACACATATGGCAGGTATATACTCTTCCTGCTTTTTCGCTGTATTAGATCCTTTTTAGAGCTAATTACTGGAGCACAGTGTTCTAGGCACTCATCATGATCCCTCGGCACTTAACAGCCTATTAACTACTTATCTAAAAATGCTGTCATTTTGGTAAGAATATGGACAGATAAAGTAGAATGAAATGTGACAAAAGTTGTAAAGTTTTTAAATGGCTCATTTGGGCTCACCACACATGGGACTGAGTATCCAAATAAGTGACTTTAAGAACTTTGAACAGGCAAACATTTTGTTCATCACATAGTTTACAGAAATGCTTTTACAGTAAACTTTTAGAGAAAGCTTTAAAATGTTGTTATTGGTATAACTGTTCAAAACGTATCCCTTCACTTGTAAAGATGCATTGTCTAAATTACCCTGAGACATGGTAATTAGGAGAATCCAAGTTTAAAGAAGAAAAGGACAGAAAAAATTAGTACCATTAAAACTTAGTTTTTATTCTTTCACTTTATGTATTTATCTTTATAATATACCTCTCCTTGCCACTCTTTCTCCTCCTACTAGCTGTTCCTCTTTGCTTTCTTCCTTTTGTCCCTCTGCTCACTTCTTCTGCACCCCACCTTTTCCTCTCTGGAGAGAAAACATGCTCAGAGGATTTTGTATGAACAATGGGAAAATCCCACTGTAAAAAGAATAGGGGGAATTCCTGAACAATAATATTGTATGTGCCAAGTAAAAGCTGCCACCTGACGAAAATGAAGGAGTAGTTAGAATTGTTAGGATTTTTTTAAATCTTTACAGCATAACATGAGAGTCTCCTTATTCACCAAGGACCATCATTGCACTGAGCCAAAACTGGAAAAAATATATGAAAATGCCTGTGAAGGAATCTCCTAAAATCCATGTAAACATGTTCTATGATCAAATAGTATCTGCAGATATACATACTCTTGCCCAGGCACTCTGAACTGCACAAATGAGGTGTGAAGGAATACCACAAAACATTAAGACTGACAATTTTCATAATGATGGTACTTAGGAAAAGAACTTAGTTACCCTAAAGGCATTTTGGCGCGACATTTTGTTTTCTTCCAATTCTCACTTGTGTATGAGACTTCAGTATATCTAAACTCTATGAGTGTGTGAATTCAAGTTCCCTAGTGGAATTTTTTCAGATGGTTGCATCTTACAACTAGGTTTTGAAACAGATCAGTAGGTCTATTTGTCTAGTTGTTCGTAAGGGTACCAGTCCTCCAGTAGGAAGCAAGAGATACCAGTTGAATAATTCTAATGGAGTCTAGTAGAATTTCTACTAGAGAAGACTACATACATTTCTCCTTTTGGAGAGGAAAAAGTGTTCATAGAACATTGAAATATTGAGCAAAGTCGGTATACGCAAACACTTTTCAAATGTTGAACATGCTTCTTTTAATGTAAATATTTTACATTGTTGTATATATAACCAGCTAATCAAGCCAATATAAAACTATTTTTAAAAGTCTTGTAGGCCTTACAAGTCTGACCTCGTCATTTTTTTAAAATGCTTCATCAAGGTGTTTGCAATTGGCTTCTACATTGCAGCATTTGGATGGCCTCATAGTTGTCCAGGTGATTCCACTCCACAAACCCCTGAGTTGAGGGTGATAAAAATATCAACTAAACTTGTGCATGTAGCTTTGAGCTCTGGGTACTGTTCCACAACCTCTTCCCAGTTTCTTAACCTGCATCCACTTTCAAACTGCAGCATCCTTCTCCAATTGGCTGGCTGAATAAAGAATAAACAACCCAAGTTGGACAAAAGCTCCCATTGTAGGCTTTCCAGTCAACACCAACCAGGCCTTCAAAGCTGAGGCCTTCACAAGCTTTTGCAAGGTGAAGTGTGCAATGTACTGCTCACTAGCAACTGGTCTGCGGAGAGGCAAGGGGGCCTCTGATATTGCCAAACTTACTCCGATAGCCTTTAACTTAAAACTTTCTTCAAGCTGAAGGATCATTGTTCTAGTCCTAACTATACAAGAATGTGTGAGAGAGTTGATTACTTGCAGGAAGACTAAATGGCAAAATTCTGGGTCCTGAAAACAAAATAAATCCTTATTTATAACTATATTGTTGAACAAAATTATGTATGTTATTTTACATGCACAGCTACTGCATAAATCTTATTCCAATTCTCATTAAATTAAAAAGATACTACAGTACTCTACAATGGTGCAAAATATTACACTTTACAATAGTGAAAATCCAGTATTTTAGGTGGGTGCTATAAAATACTGCTATATTAGTTACAAGAGATCTCACTTAATGTTTTTCATGTAAGGTCTTCACACAATGGTGCCTTTTCCAGTAATATTTCATAACTTATGTTTCATTTAATACAGATGGGAAAAATATACTTTCATGTGTGGAGGCAGCTCATGACTTTATCTTGCTTTTGTTTTTCTTCTGTACCCTACTTCACTGATTAGTAACTAAATTTTATTAGTTGTCAGTCACCCCCAGCATCCTTATGAACAGCACTTTCTGTCACCCAGGTTTTGCATTTAGATTAATTTCATGTCAGCACCATTTCATACTAATTCACTAAGCTAAAAAGATTGATTTTGGAATTATTTGAAAGGAAGGAATTTTATGGGTTAAATCAAATTTAGTTTTGTCATTTAATTTTTTTTTTAAACATATTGTGGAGTTTGGAAGCATTACCTTTTTGTTTTAGGAGCAACACTCTGTTCAGAAAATGTGAACTTGTCCTTATAACACATCAAGTTAATTTAAGGGTTATCTACACAAAAGTTCTCCAGGTTTTCTTCAGCTTTCCTCATAAAAGCTCCAAAAATGCTTCATGGACTATATACACATGGTGAACTACAGCCATGTCAGAGACAGGTAACACACCACACAACTGTGCAAGAAGGGGAAACCATATAGTCAGGAAAGATGCTAAACCCCTACTCTTAAAAAAGTATCCTGGGATCTTTAATATCTATGTAGAATAGACAAGACATTGTTTTTAATGGTTGTGTCTGAAAGACTCCTACACGCTGTGAAGTGCATAGCACCTCATTTATCTAGCTCAGAAGGATGAAATGCTGAATAGACCCTGTTGGGATGTGAAGCTCTGGTAGGAAATATAGGCAAACCCAAGCCTTAGCTCACAAAACCATCCCCTTCCAGTTTAGGATAATCAATGGAGTGCAAAATGTTACTCACTATATAATGTAAAGCATGAACTAATATTCTTGTTTCAGAGTAGCAGCCATGTTAGTCTGAATCCGCAAAAAGAAAAGAAGTACTTGTGGCACCTTAGAGACCAACAAATTTATTTGAGCATAAGCTTTCGTGAGCTACAGCTCGCTTCATCGGATGCATTCAGTGGAAAATACAGTGGGGAGATTTATATACACAGAGAATATGCGTCAGCTAGTATACTGCAAACATAAGAGGAATGAGTAGATGAAGATGGTTAACTTCACTGGCATCGGCAGTTGTGGTGCCTCCTGTGACAGATGTGACAATATCCTGGACAAACCTTACTGAATTAAGTTTAAGTATTTTAGGAGTTAATTGTATTAAAAATGCAAATGTGTATGTACTATTGAGGGATTGTATGTAATGCCAAGGTGGGGGGGGGGGACCACAGCTCTCCAGGAACTAAGAACACGGTGGGGTGATTAGGCAAATTCACTCAGGTAAAACACCTCCAGAGAGCTACCCCATCTGGAGAGTGTCTTACATATACTGGTTCAAACTGGATTCTCAAGGGAGCAACAGAAAAAGAAAGGCTATTAAACCAAAAATCCTGACTCAGGGCCTTCTTTCTGATATAGCAAATAGACAGGACCTCTGCTGCAAAGGGGTCCCAATCCTTAGGGAAGGGTTGGAAGGCCTTTGGCCCACTCAGACCCCATAAGACTTGGGGGCTGGTTCTGAGCAGAAGCTGCGGTGAACTTGTGATCACAGGAAATGCCTTGGTGGGGTCTGAAGGACTATTCACTAGCCAGCACCCGGGTGATCTCTGATAAACTTATTAGCATGAATGTAGGTTTTTATTGTTTTTAATATGTTTTCTCTGTAATGCTTTGACCTTAAAAATAAAAGTGCTTGCTTTGAAAGAACTGCGTAATAAGTTATAATTGTTGACAATTACATTGTCTATCTCTGGGGAGAGAAGCAAAGCAGGTCTGCTTTGCCAGCCTGGCCTTTGGGGAATAACGATGTAAGGAGGAACTATTCAGCCTGGAAGTACCCTGGTCAGAAGGGAGAGAAACGTGTGTCTCCATCCAAGAAAGATGACAGCTAAGGAGCTGTGAACCTAGAGTTGGTGCCCTTGCTAGACCATAGAAGGGGAATACAAGTGCAGCTGACCTGAACTGACACACCTCCCATTTCCAATGGCAATGAGACACATTCTGAAATGTTGATCCTACGTACTGAGCTACAGTGAAGTTTATTAAGTCAATCCATTATACACTGCATATAGAGAAAAACAAATGAAGTCCTATAGCCAGCCAGATATCACATATGATGCCATCACAAATGGTTACATGTTATTTGCTAACCTTTTGACATTGGGATTTTAACTT
Source organism: Lepidochelys kempii (assembly GCF_965140285.1). Taxonomy (NCBI): domain Eukaryota; kingdom Metazoa; phylum Chordata; order Testudines; family Cheloniidae; genus Lepidochelys; species Lepidochelys kempii. Next base: position 141,052,852 of record NC_136382.1, on the reverse strand, counting down.
CCCTATTCTGTGCACTAATTCAGAGTTCTTCAGTGCTTATTGCCAGCAGCTCTGGACCCATCAGTGTCAAGAGATCAATGATTCAGCATATATCTAGAGAGTAAGATTGACCCTAGGTATATTTTTATTTTTTCCCTTTGATCATCCTTACATTTGACTGTATTTCAGTAAATTATCCATGTAGTTTTTATTTTGACAGCTCTCTTTACAGCAGTAAAACAAAATGTGTGCATTGCAAATGGCAAAGATTCAAATTTCAGTTATGTTTATCCAAAATAGCACTGAACTGCTTCTGTACTTATGCTATACTGCCTACAGCCTTACGGAAGGGAAGACAGATGGGATGAATTTAGCAGGGAAACAGCTGTGGCTTGAAGAAGAGACAAGCAAAAGTTTTGCTATCAGGCTTCATTATGTATCAAGGTACCAGTAAAATGTGTATCCGTAAGGCAGCCAAAAAAGTGTTTTTCATTTGACTAGTGATAATTACCTTTTCTCAACAGCTGACAATGTTCTAAGTAGCATTAAATAGGTATAATAATTAAGCAATAAGACAAGACAAGCAGTGCCTTACTGGGGATTATTGCTCACCTCAGGTGTGTTGTGAGGTATGTAGCTGAAGGGTGAGTGACTTCAGCCACCTGAGGAATACAAAAATCCCCCAGAAATGCACTGCCTGGAGTGTATCACTGCTATTACAAATGGAAATTTAAAGAGGGCAAAATGTAAAGCACATTTTCTGTGGAATTTATTGACATAGGGATGCCAATGAGAAAATTCCATTTGTGTCCAGCCTTTTAAAGCCATTTCCCAGTGATACATATAGCTCACTTATGCATTTTATTTATAAAACTCAGTTGTGATGCATATTTAAATGAATGGGTATTTGTGTAAATTGACTAATACATTTGCAATATGGTACAGCAAATAAACAATAGCTCTCATGGCAGCAACAGGTAAGGTTAAAAAACCATTTTAATTAGACTCCTCTTTTTGTTTTTTTAGCTCATGTGTTTCCAAATATTTATTCTGTAGAGCTGTCCATGCTTGGCATCAATCAGAATAACCATATTTAGAAAAAAAAGAAAAAAATAATAATTTTTGTATATGGATTACTTGAAAAGGCTGATATTTAAAGGCTAAATTCATGCTGATATGGGTGAGTGCAGCTTTGTTACCGTCAACAGAGTTATACCAGCTTATATCAGCAGTGAAGTGATCATAAAACGTCAAGAATTGGGACTCTCTGTGGATGAGTTGTGGCTGTTTGAAAAACAATCTTTAAAAATGACAATGCTATTAATTAAATGGCTACTATGCAGACACACTAAAATGCTGTACTAAGGTTTAGGCTACACAACGGCTGTCACTATTTGTTGAAACTACGGGCCTGATCTTGGAGGTGGTCAGTACCCCTGACTTCCATTGAGTTCAGAGTACTAAACCCTGCTCAGGATCAGGACCTAGGAAATATACACGGTAGCCTGGCTTTGAGTATATTTATAGTGGGGTAACAAAGATCAGAATTTAAAATTGATCCGAGTTTAAAATTGACAAATTTTGCAAATCTCAGTTCCTTCCCCAAACACATGCACTTATTTTGTTTTCCAACAACAGAAATTAAGTGAACAAATCTAGATGAATGCATTAACCTCCCCCATTGTTTCCACATTTCCCATCCCTATCTTAATTTAAGACCAAATCACGCAAGGTAATAAGCATCTACAACATTCCCTTAGGTATACAGGAATTGTAGATCCTTAACATATCTCATGATTTGTGTGCACTTAGTGTGTACCTCCTGGAGTCTTTGCTTCAGTGTGACTTCTCCTACAAGGTCTGAAAGATCATATCCTTACACTATCATCTCCTTGGGTCAGGATATTGTCTTATCAGAGCAATATCAACTCATATGCATTGTAGGTCTCTAATTAGTGTTTAGGCTTTAAAATGTATATTACCCTTTTTAGAGAACATTCAGAGGTGGCTGACAAAAATAATAAGAGCCATGGAAAGACTTTCATATGGAGAGAGATTGAAAAGAATGGGATGGTTTACTTTAGAAAAGAGATGAACAAGAGGGGGCGTGATAAAAGGTATAATATGAATGATACAGAGAAGACTGTCTGGGCACATCTGTTTGCCCAGTCTCATAATACAAAAACAACGGGATGTTCAATTAAATTGAAAGGCCACAAACTTAAAAAATGATAAAAAGATTTAAAAAACAAAATAAAAACCACACTATTAGCTTGCCCATGGAACTCACTAGCACAAGATATAGTTGAAGCCAACTAAACAGTAGAATTCAAAAAAGGGGACATTTACATCAATAACAAGAACTGCTACCATCGCAGTCAATAGGAGCAGGATTGAGCCCAGCAGAATCAAACGGTCATGATTATTAGAAAGAAAAAAACCTCTTCCAACAGCTTTGCAAAATTCTACTCGCTTCTTTGTTGCTGGGAAAGTAAATCATCATTAGTTTCAGGTCCCTCCCCCCATAATGATCATTTTGGTAATGGGGTGATAGATGCATAGATTTTGGTCTGGTAAATTTTCACGACAGTTTGCAAGGCTGCTTTAGCGGTACTCATCTGTCCTCATTTTAAGTTCTCCACTACATGAAAACTGCAAATTTAAACAGCTGTAGCCTAAAATCTCAGAGAGGTATATACAAACAGCAAAAGCAAATTTGCTACTGCTTAAAGAAGTTTGTCAAATGGATTGGTAGTTAGAGGTTATTACTATTGTGAGTTCACGTAAGGCCAATCAAAGATCCCAATTATGGTTAAATACCCAAAGTACATATTTGCTACTGAACTGCTGCATAGTATTAGCCTCTGGTTGGTATTTGTAAACATCTTATTTTATATCCTGAAATATCAAAAGGAATACAACAGAGAAAACTGAACTTTAAACACACAGATGCAATCACAATATGGAATGAAGAAAATTAGGTGACTAGAATTAAGGCAAGGCCTTAAATGCTCAAATATTTAGAGGGTCTAAAGTATCAAGAAGGTGGGTTTTCTTTTTCTTTTTTTAAAATGTAGGGAAGAAAATATATACTCACCCCAACTTGCTCAAAATTGTTGAATGCTCTGCCTTTGAGGTGGGAGGGTTTGCCTTCCAGGGCAATCTATTTTGAAAAGACTATACCCCTGGATTGCTCTATTTTCTCTGTACATTTGAGACCTTTAGCCTTTGCCTGAAGTGAGTGAGTTGTTTTTGTTATTTCTATTACTTATACAATTTTATTTATATGGGCCTTGCTAGGATATAGTTACTATAATGTGTTGATCCAGACCATTCATTTCTTGGCTGAACATCTTGGGCATATGCTTCTCCCATGCATATGACAAAATGGAGGTCCATGAATACCAATTTAACCATTTTCAGCACTGAACTGAACACCCTGACAAGGCCGAGTGGTTCAGAGAAAAGATCACAGTGGTTAAAGGATGTTGGTATGGCGGAGGCAGAAATTAGCAGGCATGCTTTCTTTCACATGGTGGTTCACAACTCTTACCTGTTTGATACCATGACAAGGGGTCCTATTCTCATCACTACAAACAGCTCATTGCAATGATGGAACAGACCTCTGGGAGCTTTTCCTAGTACAACTGAATAGGATGTAATGGCAGTGCTCTGAGTGCACCTTTAGTGATATCTGTCTACTCCAGCCCCTCTGGAGGAATCTGTTTCAGGACACACATTTCTAGGACTTGGCATGCCAAACAACAGACTCTTGTTTGGGCTGTCAAGAGCATCACCTTCCCTATTTCAGTTGTAAGAACAGTCTGGGGAAGGCCGTCATCAACATTAGATTGATGTTTAGCACTGAGAACCATATTAACCAACAATTGGCTAGTTGCAGAAGGTGATGAGGACAGTCTGGGTGCTTGCACCACACTCTCTTAAATAGAGCACTTATTTCAGGGCTTGCTATGTTTCTGGATAGTCAAAAACCTGGCTGATAATCTGTAAGTTAAAGACATTTGGCTGCCACAGTTAAGAGCTGAACATGAATATAAAGTATCCAGATCTCTGTTTTTGGAGGGATTTGCTTGTGGAGTGCAAAGGCAGGCAGAGTACCTCAGCAGTATTGGCTGGGGGAGGGACGACGCTTGCAGGAGAGGCCAACTACTGTTTCCTTAAAGGGTGTATTGGCTTCTGAGTGCTCACAGCCGTTGAAGGGCAGAGGGGTCACATTCTGACTGCATGGATATACATGTTTTTCCCATGTGTAAATTAACTGTAATGTCTTGTCATAAATCTGCCTTGCAATATTGTCATGGACATTTACCAGCCTTGTCGCAAAAACTAGTCCTTGGCCTTTTACAGGGATGATAAAAAAATTAATATTTAAAAGATATCACTCATTTTGGGTGAGTGGGCAGGTAGAATTTTGCAAGGCTGTCAAACATTATTATTTAATGCTTTTAGGAGTCTTACAGTCTATTAATAAATTAATCAGTATCATTAAGTGCACTATATACTCTAATGAAAATTCAAACAGAAAAACCCACAATATGGAAATACTTTCCCTCCAACCATTCGCCATTACCATGTCAAGAATAGCAAGAACTGAGTTACACAGAACTGTAAAACATTTTCCCCAATTACTCTGTCTTTTACTTACGGTAGATGCTTTCAGGTCTGTATCAGCTAAAATGATTTTTGTTTTATACATCTGCTGTTCATGTATTTGAAGAATAAACTTTTTTTAAATAATATTTTGTGGGGAAAATTCAGTGTGTTATGTTATACAAATGATAAATATTTAAAATGGAAGCACTAATATAAATAAATAAATAGCAAATAGACAAATACTTAGCTAGAGAGTGAGAGGGAGGGAGAGATTTTAAACATCCAGTTTCTATTCCAGACCATGTGTACTGTGTGCAAACAGCCAAGCACATTAAACAGAAGCCAAAGACATTTTCAGATTCTGACATGATTTGTTTTCTATATAGAATCTCATCCTTTCATTATTTCCTAATATTACTTCTCTGGAGTGTTGTGTTTCCCAACCTACAACGAAAGCTTTCTGATGGCAGTGTATAAGCGATAGAGATAACCCCAAATCCTGGACAGAGAAGAGAGTCTCATTTGGCTACACTGCAATGCAGGATGTAGTGACACAAAGCTTTTCAAAAAGAGAAACTCCGCGAATGAAAGGCTACAAGAACAACTTGACCTCCAGTTGTTGTGGCAATCCAGTTGCTATGAAGCCCCCCCATACAGATATCTGGGCATGAGTATGGATGCTTAGAGAAAAAAGCTTATATTTATATATATCTCGAGACGACTTTATTACCAGATAAATTAGAGAGATGTATGTATTTGTTTTTGTTTGCTTTTGTTATAAACATGAACACATTTTAATCAAAAAACAAGACTCACTTTCCTGGACATTTGACTCTACACTTGTCTATCTTTAGAAATCTGTAGGGGTATAATTATGTCTATTAAATAGAAGGTCACATTAACATTTTCTCCTCACTTAGGAAAAAATATTAACCTATCTATGATAAGGATCAGGAGGAAAATATATTCAAAATATGAAGGACATTGGATTAAAAAGGGCCTTTTAATAACTTAATTATCAGGTGGGGGGAAAACAGGAAAAGTGATTTGCTGTAGTATGTAAACCATACATAAAAAAGGAGTCTTAATATAAATTGATTGATTTGATTATCAGGAAAGGATTTTGACTTTTAATTGACCGTTTTACTAGAGGTTTGCCAAAGAAATTCAAATCTCTCTGAGTAGGGACGTAGTAAATCAAATATTGTGACACAGATCTGAAATTAACTTCTCCCCACGCCACCAAAAAATAAAATTAAAAAAAAAATTCACACTCTCTCGCTTAAAAGCACAACACAACACATTTAAAAGGAAATATCTTAGGGTTATTTTTTTTTGGGAGTGGGCGCAGGAAGAGAACTTGAGACATGATTTTATTGCATTTTGTTTTACTCTTTAAATGACCCATTTAAAGGTCAATTTTAACTCTATTCTTACAGATAAGGCTATCCATGAAAATCAGGCATTTCCCTGTAGGAAGAATACACACATACTTCATCACATACTGTGCTTTACAGACATCTCTAAACAGTTGTTGCGCTTCACTAGAATGTCTGAAGGAAAGACCACCCCAGGTAGTTGGCTGCAGACACATCCTAGCAGCATGGCACATAGTTATGATTTGACACATATAGTCTTTATAAATCCAATGTCTATGAAGTCAAACAAATCTCCTTCTTATTTATAGTAACAGGCAAGAGCAGATCTCTGCCGTCTTGTTACACAGATGGTTATAACATTTTTATAGTTAACTTACAACCACTGATGCCTGAGGAATAGACACACATCTGCCCCAAACTGCCAATCCCATAGGCTCTTTCTTTTCAGCTACCAGAAACATAGTTGAAATAGGTGTAAAAAGCCCATCTATATAAATGTTCTACACAATTTGTGCATGTGTGTATACATGCCCACACATAATATACAAATTATTTTGAGTATTTATATTACATATACAAATATAATACACAGATTGCACAACGTTGGAGTGTAATATCCTGTTCAGCAGGTACAAATGTGAACAAACTACTATTTGACTGGTACATTCCTCCTAGCAGAGGATATTTCAAGCAACCAGAAAATAATAAAAGATGATATACCAAAACACGCAAGTCAAACCTCATCACAATAGACTAGCCTTTTATGAGATTCTAAACAACTGGAGGAAATTATAATAAAGTATTGACTATTTTGCCAGCAAAAATGCTCTGATTTTCAGACCATTATTGTACAGAACATCCATATCCCCATTTACAGTATTCTAAACAATCTTTGAAAAACAGTATTTACAAGCCTACAAATCAATAATTTATTGATAATATAAAATAACTTCAAGAATCCATATGCACTTTATAAACTGTGGCCCATATACTCCATCTCACTGCCTAGTTCAGGAAAAAGAACTATGGATTAGGGCCTGACAGGCTCATGCAAAGAAAGGAAGTGGTTAAGAGAGGTGCTCTCGCACTACATGTAGACATCTTTCCTCATTTGCTGCAACTCCACACACCATCTAGGCTCTAAGAAGTGTGCGGGCCAAGGTTTGGAAGAAGAGCTAGCTACTCTAAGTAACATGCTTCCTTTTTCAGCCTATGGCCATTCCAATGGAGAAAGGTCAGAGAGTTGATGCTGCCTAAAGAGATGAACTATGTTCAAACCCTTACATTAACCAAAATCACTCTAATGGTTAGGAAGGGGAACGTATTTAGAAAAGTCAAGTGATAAGTAACAAGTGCTGAATACACCAGACCAGATCAAAATCAATTAAAGCTTAAGAGAGCTGATGAAATCCTTGCCTATGATAGTATGGTTGCGAATTAATTACAAATTAATAAGTTCAATCATTAATACACCTAAAGCAAGTCTCCCTCAACTCCCCCCTTGCCACCAACTAGTACAGGTCCCGTCACTGCAACAGAGAGAACTGTGTGCAGAGCACTTTAACATTGGTACTGAAAATGCAGACAGTACAGACCATGAGCCAACATTTCAGGTGAACCTAAAAATGGCAACCAGATTTAATATCATCTAGAATTTTTAAATTAAATTTATTTTTGGGAGAAAGGAATGTGGTAGTGGTTTGTTTTAGGTTTTATTTTTGCTGTATTTGTTATTATATTTCTTTGCTGGTTGCCTCCATTTATAACTGGCCTTGTAATAATTTTTTTCCCTCTTAGCAAGAAAAAAAAATTACTTTTTACTATTAAGAGTCATTTTTTGCAGAATGGAAAAATGCAGACTTTAATGACAAAATTATATTTAAAAATTGAAATGATGCTAACACGTTCTTTGCAGCAGCACAGTGTTCAAAGTGACATTTCTCCAAGATTCAGAACTGTAAAGTTACCAAGTAAAGTTGACCACACATCTCCAGTGACAGAGCAATGACACTGTCATCTTGATCAAATGCCACAATTTAGACAATGCTTCTCAGCTAATTTACTCACCCTCAAAAATCCATCTTAAAATTAAAAGCATGTGGGAGCAAGAAGACAATAAAGAACAAACTGATGTAAAAAGAAGGCAGGTAAAAGAAAGAAGGGAGGACAAGCCATGGAGAGCATCATGGGCTTCTATATAGTAACAAAAACCACAACAACTGTACAGCCCATCTCTCCTTCACTCCCACAAATTGCAAACTTCTCAGCTCAGTTCCATTTCAATAGCAGGTGTCAACTATCTATCATTCAGATGGACATCTCCTTTCTTTTAATGACACATTTCACTGAGCAAACAAAACTGAAAGGGATGAATATTTACATTATATTCAAAGAAGGGACTCAAAAACAACTTTAATTATTATAATTTAAATATGAAATAACCTTGTCCTTAAAAAAACACTCCATATCATCAGAACAGATGTTTATAAACAGCATATTTTCTATAGAGAAAGATAGAAATAATAGGGAAAGTGTTATCTTGTCTATTTTCATTGACAAACATTTCTAAGCTGCTACTTCAAAACAAGTTGACTGATCAATTAATAAGGTCTTACTCTAACTACTGTTTTATGGAACTAAAAAAGGAATATAAAATAGTTATTGCCCTGTCGTTTGTATCCCATAGCAAAAAACAAAGTGATGACAAACAAGAGTAACCTTTTTTCTCACTATAAATACCATATTTCATTACAATATAAATGCAAAAATGTATTTGTAGAACATCTCTCATCTGTGACAACAAATTATTGATTCACTCAGTATTTGTGAAATATCATAAGACATCTGGTGAAAGATCGGAGGAGCAAAGAAGAAAAAATGTGGTACTAATATCTAAAGAAGTAAAGGATGATGACCATTGCAGTTACCATCCAGCAGGTTTAACTATTATATAGAAGACGACAACTCTATAAACAATCGAGAGAGCAACAGAATTATGAACAATACGTTGTGTTTATGAAGAACACCGACTTCTGGTTTTGACAGAATTACAAAATTAGTGTATCAAGGGACTGAAATACAGATAGTGTGTTTCAATTTTATAAAACATTTGACTCATGGAAAGTTAAAATCAATTGAATCAATTTTGAGAGTGATAAAAATATTCTCACATGAACTGAAAGCTGGCTGAAGAACCAAACAAGAAGATCAATAAATGAAAAATAAACTGGACTATATTCAATAAAAGTGAGAAACCTGGAAAACAGTAATGCCTAAAGAGACCTTGGGGTAACAGCACATATAGCAAATTAGAAACTATATGTGTGATACAGTAGCAAAAAGTGTTATCTGTGGTTGCATACAAAGAAGAAATGCATCACTGTGCAGAGAGGTAATCATTCTCTATACCACTTTCATGAAAGCACTAGTATTTGAGACAGAAGGCTGAACAATGCAGCAAACTCCATTACTGCTAAGTAAAAAAAAAAAAAAAAAAAGACTAGCCTGGGTAAGGCAGCAACAGGCTGCAGAGGTCTAGAATAGTAGACTAAAAACCTCACTATTTTTTGATTTAGGAAAAACATCAAATGCATAGGCTAGAAAACAGTGGCTTTTTATGACTTTCTACTGTACTTAGTGTACACGAACAATTCATAGTCAAGTTCATGACCTTTGGGAACAAACTTAATACATTAGCTCAGCTGATATTAAAATCTACAACTGTTCTTCATTGTGGAAGTTGTAAAACAGCTTTACTGTGATTTTTAAGCTGTTTCTGATAACATTCCATTCGCTACCTGATGTTTAAATAAATACAGAATTAGATCAACTATAAAACCAAAGCATTCATCACTTTCCCCTTTAATATACTGGTAAAATCTCTTGACTATGGCTCAGTTAGATGATAATCTATGCCACATTTATAAATTATAAAATATTAAATTTAGGAAAACACAGTTACTGCACTGGTTTTAGTGCTCTCCATCATTAACAGCAGTAGCAGAAGGTAAGGCACTGCCTGCAGCATGACCATGTTTCTCTCAGACCAATTTTCTGTTCTGTATTAATGCTTTGATTCATTTCTAGTGCATAAAATTGCTGTGATGGTATAGAAAACGATGAACAACTTCTTCATGATCTCTGTTTCATTCTAATGCATATTAAATGTCGCCCTAACAGCTGACAAAAGACAGATCTGAAATTCAAGCTAGTAGTAATAATGAAGCAGAGTGGCCTGGGTACTAAGCTAGAAAAAAGGAAAAATACAGATATTTTCAATGGGCCCCTCTTTATGCAAGATGACAGGACTCCTCTCACAACATACCAGTTTGTTATGGTGTTGAGTTGGGGACTGATTAGGTTGGGGCTTCCAGCCCAGGAATTTGGTTCTCACTCATTCAGGATTTGGACTACAACAGCAGCGGCACAGCTGGGTATGGGGGCTAGGGTAATTCAGGCATTGGCATTCAGAAGCATACAGAATGTACATGACACCCCCAGGTAGGGAATTTTTCGTTGTTCATTTTTCATTGTTTTCATTCCAGATGCAGGAAGACAGGCCATGCTGACAGTGGCACAGATCTATGGGCACAGCATTGTTTATGGGTGGGCATCCAGGCTGTCTGAGTGTTCGCAGCTAGGGCTTAGTGATGAAGCAGTCCTGAGCTAGCACAGAAGGAGGGGCATATTATGGGACCAGCTGATACTACTTCTGTATACATGCCATTTCTGTGGCACATGCCACTTCTGTATACTGGGGGCTTATCAGTGGGCACCAGATATAATTGTGGTGCAATGTGGAGGAAATGATTTAGGAATGTGTAAAGGGATAGCCTGAATGCTTAGAGTTAAGAGGGACTTGGGGCTGATCCTGGAACTTTTTCTAGGTGTAAAAATGTTATGATAGGACATGCACATGCAGGGTGTTGCAGGGAACAGTGAAGCACTTCCTATGCCCTGGGGTCAACAAGGCTAGGAAGTATGTGAATTGGGAGGTGGCCAAATTCATGGGGATCGGGGAGGGGAAGAGGGGATGTCAGTAATTTTGCATCCTGACATAGCAGCCTAATCAAACCGTATGTAGTATCTCCTGTCCTTATTCCAGTATGATGAGACAATACATATGTTTTCTAAAAGCAGAGGTGAGGCTGGAATTCCTGTAGTAGCATGGATTACACTGTGAATGTGTGCTCCATAAACAGAGCATTTCAGATGCTGTTATACTAGCAGCCAATTTATAACTTGTAAGGCCTTCACTTTTACTTATCCCACATCAGCTACCTAAACCAATATTTTATAGATGAAAATCCATTTTACCCAACTAAAACCCAACATAACAGTTTTCAACTTTCAATAATAAAAAAGCCAGCTTTTTTTTCGTACTTATACTTACTGTGGTCGTGCCCAAAGGCTCAAGTGAGATTAGAGTTTCATTGTGCTAGGCACTGTACAAATACATAGGCTGACATGCTCCCCACTCCCCAAGGCTGGAATCTAATATAAAACAACTAATGCAAGGAACCAAGGGAGCGTGTCATGGAGAGGGAGGATGAGGGTAGCAATGAAATCATCCGGTTTCACAGACTAAATGCACCATCTGAGATTTCAGAATCTCTTTTTTTTCCTTTGAAGTTTAACTGTGGGGGCAGAAGTGAGGTGAAATGGCAGGAGCAGGATGAGTTACTGGGAGGAAGCAAGCAACAAAGAAGGAAAAGGAAGAATGGAGGGAAGGGGGACAGAGACCGGCAGCAGAGGAACTCTGTTAGACAGCGGTAGGAGGGGGAAGGGGCAAACAATCACCAGACAGAACACCCTGTGTAACATATAGGCCTTGATACTCTGGTCATCTAAACTCTCTTGATATGGAGCGGGGGGTTGTAGAGAGCTGGTTGCAGCTCGCTCCCCGATTCAGGGCTGTCCAGTTCTAGCATAACGTAGAGCTCCCTCCTGTGCAGCCCTAACTTACACTACTGGCTTGAAGTCCCTCCAGAGTGGAGGATTTGGTGCACCAGAGCTATACTCTGCTCTGTCCCTTTCCTCATCGTCCTGCCCAAACTCCCTCCCAGCATCCCTTCCTTCCTATTACACTGAGAACCCAGGGTGGAAGGAGCATGAGGAGGCTGGTGATGGAATCGTTGGCTGATCTCCTCCATGCAGGCAAAATTCTGCCCCAGCTGTTTTTGGCCAGTTTATGGCCATTAAATGCTGCCTGCACAGCACAGAGTGGACTGGAGTCTCTGGCATACAGAATGGTGCTATCACCGATGTCCAGGAAGAGTTTCATACCAGCCCCACTGCAGCTGCTCCCACTCCCATGTTGCTGGGGAAGTCTCTACTACCCTTGAGGGCTGGCTATACCCTCAAAAGCTTCTGCCCTTCCTCATTCTCAGCCCACATGACTAAGGGATGGGGGTGCACTACTTGAGTGGGGAGATGCCTCCATAAGAGTAACTCAAATAATATCAAATAATTGGCACTTCCAAGCTATTGGTCAAAATCGAACAGCTTCTACTTTAATAATACTCTTAATACTTAGATTTCCAGTGACAGGTTTTTGTTTATATTAAACACAAATAACTAGATGTGTTAAGAAAATAGTACTGAAAAATATAGCATATTAAATAAGGGCACAAAAGAAAGACATGTTAGTCCTAAGTGGTGCACAGGATCTGTTGCAAGATGTGAATATAGCTGAACCGCTTTGTAATAGTGACCATTATATAACTAAATTTAACATTCTTGTGGAGGAGGAAATACCAAAGAAACCAACCACAGTAGCATTTGACTTCAAAAAGGGGAACTACACAAAAATGAGGAGGCTAGTTAAATGAAAATTAAAAGATAAAGTCACAAGAGTGAAATGCCTGCAAGATGCATGGGAACTTTTAAAAAACACCATAAGGCTCAAACAGGACCAAAAAAAATGCCACCAGGACTAAACAACACAGTAAAAGAAGCAGTTAAAGACATCTTTTAAATCCTACTGAGAAAACAGAAAGTAGCATAAACTCTGGCAAGTCAAGTGTAAAAGCATAATTAAACAGGACAAAAAAGAATTTGAAGAGCAACCAGGAAAAGACACAAAAACTAATAAAATTTTAAGATTGTCAGGCTTCCTGTTTCTGATGATCAATCAGTGGGGCCACTGGATGATCGAGTTGCTAAAGGAGTACTCAAGGAAGACAAGGCTATTGCAGTGAAGCTAAATGAATTCTTTGCATCGATCTTCACTGCAAAATTATGAGGAAGACTCCCACAGCTGAGCTATTCTTTTAGGTGACAAATCTGAGCAACTGTCCCAGATTGAGGTGTTAATAGAGGTGATTTGGGAACAAATTGATAAATTAAAGAATAATAAATCACCACAACCAGATGGTATTCACCCAAAAGTTCTGAAAGAACTCAAATATGAAATTGCAGACTGTGGTATGTAAACTATTGCTTAAATCAGCCTTTACATCAGATGACTGGAGAATAGGTAATGTAACACCAATTTTTAAAAAAGGTTCCAGAGGCGATTCTAGCAATTACTTACTGGTAAGCCTAACTTCAGGCAAACTGGTTGAAACTACAGCAAAGAACAGAATTACCAGACACACAGATGAATGTGATATGCTGGGGAGAGTCAACATAGCTTTTGTAAAGGGAAATCATGCCTCAACAATGCACTATCGTTCTTGGCACGGGGGGTAGGGTGGGGGGCGTGTCAAAAACACGTGCACAAGGTTGATCTGGTGGTTCAAGTGTACTTGGACTTTCAGAAAGCCTTTGATAAAGTCCCTCACCAAATCCTCTTAATCAAAGTGTGCAGTCATGGGATAAAAGGGAAGGCCCTCTCATAGATCAGTAACTGGTTAAAAGTCAGGAAACAAAGGGTAGTAACAAAATAGTCAGTTTTCACAATGGAGAGATATAAATAGCAGACTGCCCACAAGGATCAGTACTGGGACCAGTGCTGTTCAACATATTCATAAATGATCTGGAAAAAAGGGTAAAGAGCGATGTGTCAAAGTCTGCAGATGATACAAAATTACTGAAGATACATAAATCCAAAGCGGATTACAAAGGGATCTAACAAAACTGTGTGATGAGGTACCAAAATGGCAGATGAAATTAAATGTTGACAAATGCAAAGTAATGCATGCTAGATAACCATATCCCAACTATACATAAAAAATGATGAGGTCTAAGTCAGCTATTACCACTCAAGAAAGATCTTGGAGTCATTGTGGATAGTTTTCTGAAAACACCTACTCAAGGCACAGCAGCAGTCAAAAAAGCTAACAGAATGTTAGCAACCATAAGGAAAAGGATAGGTAAGACAGAAAATATAATGCCACTACATAAATGAATGGTTCATCCACACCTTAAATACCATGTGCAGTTCTGGTCGCCCCATCTCAGCAAAGATATAATAGAATTAAAAAAGTACAGAGAAGGGCAACAAAAATGATTACTGGTATGGAACAGCTTCCATATGAGGAGAGGTTAAAAAGACTGGTACTCTTCAACTTAGACAAGACATGACTTGGGGGAGAAGGGGAAATATGACAGAGGTCTATAAATTTATGAATGGTGTAGAGAAATTGAATACGGAAATATTATTTACCTCTTCACATAACACCAGAACTAGGGGTCACACAATGAAATTAATAGGCACCAGGTTTAAAACAAACATAAGGAAGTACTTCACACCATGCACAGTCAACCTGTGGAACTCATTGCCAGGGGATGTTGTGAAGGCCAAAAGTATAATTGGTTCAAATAAGCATTAGATAAGTTCATGGAGAATAGGTCCATCAATGGCTATTAGCCAAGATGATCAGGGATGCAACCCCATGCTTTGGGTGTTCCTAAACCTCTGACTGCTAAAAGCTGGAACTGGACAACAGGAGATGGATCACTTGATAAATTGCCCTGTTCTGTTTGTTCCCTCTGAAGCATCTGGCACTGGCCAACACTGAAAGATGGGATATTGTGCTAGATGGACCACTGGTGTGACCCAGTATGACTGTTCTTATGACAATTCATCTGAGAGAGCCCAAACAGCAGAAACAGCATACAACACATATGCTAAATCAATTTAGGTCTACATTCTTCAGAGTACTGTGGAAACTGAACATGCTTTCCTGCTGTTTATCCAAAACAGCACAAGCAAAAAGAACAAACAAAGGATGGTCTGAGGTTTTGGTCATTTTCATAAAATAAAAACTAAGGTTTTTTTCTTGTTTATACAACACAACAGGTATTGCATAGTATACCACATATGGACTGATTAATAGAACTTCCTACCTCAGCTTCATTCTCTCATGCATTCTCCCATGCTGGATACACTGTTCTTCCAATTCATCATTTCTTTTCTGCATCTTCTCCAGTCTGTCATGAACATACTCATTTTCCTGACTAAGCTGGCTGACTTCAGACCTAAAGTAGTAAAAACACAGTGGTGATGGATGTTGTCAGATTTCATCCTATAGTGGGCCATCACTATGTAGTCTCAACCTTTATAAGACTTCTGTACATGTATGTGTAAATAGGCTCTTATTAGAACCTACAGAAACAAACATTTTACCTAGTAAGCCACATCCTAGCATCTGGAGACATGACACTCTGGTATGCCACTTTTTGGTAACCCAGTTATAATAAGAGCGGCCTCTCACTTATAGATATGTAAAAACCCACTTATGCAAGATCACAATTCCCCTTGCTTGGTGTGGACAATCAGACTAAGGAGTGATTTTAAAGACAATTGGCCATTTTTGGTGTCAAATGAGGTCAATGGAGTTGTATCAGATTTACAATAGATCAGGACCTGAAAGCAAATAGGCGATGGAATGCCTAGTTTGACAATCCTGACAGGGTTTAAGCAGAACAGAGGTCTTTGAGCAGTTCATTAGTTGTGGAGTGGAATGAGGACTGGGGTGGCTTTGTGCATACCTACCAGCAGAAACTCGGATGCGTTGGGGACATTAGGTGCTTCCGGGGTTAAGTGGCAGCTAAGCAATTTTGTGAATGTCAGTGGGACATAAATATTGGACATACGCACATAAGTCCTTCTGTGAATCTAGTCCTCTGTGTCCATGTGCTAGATACAGTACAGAACTGGAAACCAGGCACTCTTCAGTTCTAATCCTGGCTCTGACACAGACTCCTTCAGCAGCTTTGGACAAATCATTTATTTGAATTTCCTAATATATAAAAGGGAATAACGGTCAAGGAAGACTCCCCAACTGTGGGGGCACTAGGACCAAGGTGGTGTCTCCCCTTCCCACCATCATGTGGGCTTGGGAGAAGACTGCAGAGAGGAGCCAGACAGAAACTCCAGCCTGCAGGGACGGAAGAAGCCAAAGTGGGATCCTTTAGCCATTCAGAGAACTTTCTACAGTTTTGACTGGACTTTCTCTGCCCTGTGCTGATTGGTTGCTCCAACCTTCTCCTTCCATTTCCCCTTTCTCCAGTGTCTCTTCATCTTAGCGTCACTCCTCTTCTCCCCTTCCCTGTCCCCCTCATTGCTTCTCCCTTCAACATCCCCTCTCCCTTTCCTTTAGCTTATCATTCCTAACTAAACCCACCAAACATAAAATAAATAAAATATAATGGAAATAATGTGATGTTTGTTGCCATCAACTGTTTACTCTGATTGTAACCTCTTAGGGGACGGGACTGTCTTTTTGTTCTGTGTTTGTGCAGCTCCTAGCACAATGGGTCCAGTGCATGACTTGAGGTCTCATAGGTGCTACAGAAATACAAATAAATATCAGCAACCCACCTCACAGGGTTTTTCAGATTAATTACTGAATGGTTTATAAAACACGTTGAGACCTATGAGTAAAAGGTACTATTATAAGAGCAAAGTATTAATTTTATTAATAAGCCAAAACTGCTACGTTGAGCTTCAGAGTACATTTATCAGAAGATGAATAGCAAGGATCACGTTTTATTCATTGTACATGACAGTAATTTCATCTTTCAACATCTCAGTTTACCCATGTGTAAAATGGGGATAATACAACTTAGTACCTCACAGGGCACTGTAAGACTTAATAGATGAAGATATATTAAGTGTCTTGAGTCATTTTGACAGAAAAGTCATTAAGAGCAAATTATCATCATCACATATCCATAGCATACCATTACTATTGTAACTAGTGAAACTAAATATAAGTTATGAATATATCCTAGTGCAGTGGTTCTGAATGAGAGGTATGTGTGCCCATGGGGGTACTCAGAGGTCTTCCAGGGGGTACCATCAACTCATCTAGATATCTGCCTAGTTTTACAACAAGCTACCTAAAAAACCATTAGCAAAGTCAGTACAAACTGAAATTTCACAGGCAATGACTTGTTTATACTGCTCTATATATTATACACTGAAATGTAAGTACAATATTAATATTCTAATTGATTTATTTTACAATTATATGGTAAAAATGAGAAACTAAGCAATTTTTCAGTAATAGTGTGCTGTGACACTTGTATTTTTAGCTCTTATTTTGTAAGCAAGTAGTTTTTCTGTGAGGTAAAACTTGGGGTACGCAAGACAAATCAGACTCCTGAAAGGGGTACAATCGTCTGGAAAAATTGAGGAACATGTGCCTAATGGAATGACTGAATTCTAGGGGAGAAATTCTCTTCCAATTGTGATACCCAGGTGCTGCTCTGGTGGCATATAAGACATAAAAAGGCTGCAGTAGAATGGGGGAGAAAGCAGCATAGGGCCAGTGTAACTGGTTTGCCTCTGCTCTCCTCATAAACCCTCACGTGCTGGGTATGGAAGGGAAGCGTGTTGGAAGGATGAGGGGCAACACTATAGCACATAGCACTGTGGAGATTCTGGGTTATGATACAGCCCTCAGGAAGCCGCTGTTAAGTCTGAGCAGCTCATAGCTACTCTAATTTACATCACTGGCTACACCAGCCCCTGCAGAAGCCCAGAACTTGGACAGCAGAAAGATGGCTTATAATACACCACTTTGCAGTGCTGCCAACTCCCACAATTTTATCTCAAGTCTCTAGATATTTGGTGTTTTTCCTAGAGCGCCAAGATTCGTGTGATTATGTAAGAATCTCAGCCTCCATTTAAAACAAAGGGTAATTTCTATCCCGAACTGCTGTGAAAGTTTTGAAAACATAACCTAAGGGCACCCTAAAATTAAAAATCCAGGAGGCAAATAAATATTCAATTTTTTTTAAAACATAATTTTTAAGTCACTCCATTTTTGGAGGTCTGATTCATGATTTTCTTTTAAACACTTGGATTCAGTAAAAGTTCTTTTCCCCTACTTCCTTCTACACTGTGTCTTTTGCACTGTACTTCTTACAGCCACAGTACAGAATCAGAGCTTAGCTGTTTTATTCAACAATGTCTATTCTTACTCCTCAGAAAACCAGTCAATTTTATAGTATTACAATGGCAAGTGCTATAAAGTAACATTTTTATTGACATAATTGGGATTGGGATAATTCTTCTTTAAGTGGATAGCATATCATCTTAATGATTTGGTTTTGAACACAGATTTCACATCCTGGTACCACTAGCTTGGGCAAGCTACTGCTGGTGTTGAGTGTAATGAGTGCAGTCTCTAAACAGAACATCAACCAAACATGCAGAAAAATAGTTCAATCGGGTGTATGTCCTTTACTTCAATTAAACTCACACAGTTGGACACCTACTGTTGCCAAACCAGTAATATAATTTATACATTATAGTCCAAACAGTAAAACTACACTAAAAGTCATTTAACAATATTTATAACACCATAAAATACAGTGTTAAAATATATGAACTGCAATATGTACCAAAATTGTAAAATTTGTTTCTCATCATCAGTGATTAAAACCAGGATCATTGCTCTAGCTTCAATACTCACAACCCTGGTGACAGATTAGAATTCAAATCTTAATGATCAATTTACAATTAACAAGATAGAAGTGAAACAAATTAAACCAACCATTATATATAACGAGACCCAATGGACTCCCATTGTTCCCCTTAATTACAAAACGCAAATCACAAATACACAATGGGCAGTGTTAAGCATCAATCCACAAGTCTAGGAACTCAGACAGTAACAATCAGAAAAAATGAACCAAATAACACAAAAAACCCTCCAAAGGACTACATTTTGATTTTTTTACACTTCCATGTATATACTGTACCTTAATATACACTATCTTCTATGCAGCCTGAGGGGTGTATAATCTGTTCAGTATTCTGTCCTGAGATCTATCTAGCCCTAGGTAGGGGTTAGCTCACAATAAAAGGTTTTACCTAACAAAAAACATATTACAGTAATCATACAGGAACCATGTATGAAGTATAGTGAGGTAGGTACATAGCTGGAGGTAACATTTCATATAAATGCATTTGTAAAGCTTAAACTTAGTCTGCTTCTTCTAAATGTGCAAACATCTTATATAAGTCTATACTTCTATTGGATCTCTTATTGCAAAAGCTTAAGTGTTTTTACACACATTAATTAATATAGCATCATAGGACTCGTGTTAAGTATTATCCACATTTTACCAATGGGGAAACTGAGTCACGGAGGTTCCCAAGTAGCATGGCAAACAACATATCTAGGAAGAGAAATCATATGTTCTGATCCCAGACCTCTGCTCTAATCACTAGACTAGTCACTCTAATGTGCTGTGTAGAATCCAGGATTTTGGCAGTAACTGAAGCCTATGGTTTGGCCACTATTCCAGAATGCAGCAAAAGTGTCTTCCATTCAGACAAATAGGGCACACTGAATAAACTATATGATCAGAATCTGTTTTGAATAATATATATAGGCACCATATTATGAAATCTGCAAGAGAGGATGGGAAAGCCAATGGCACACTGGGCACTCTACACATTACTTCCTCTGGTCATTCAAATCACAACTGCTAAAATCATCTTTCTTGTCTGCAATTCTAACCTCATCTCACCAAATCCCTCTACTAGCTTCCCATTTTCCACCATCTTTATTTCAATCTTCTTGTCCTTACCTTCAAGACCCTTGACAATTCTGCCTCTCCCAACTTATCCATTCTTGTTTCTGGATTGAATCAAACCGCCATTCCCTCCATTCCAATTATGTCAGCCTCAACCCACCTCATTAATGATCTGGAGGATGGCGTGGACTGCACCCTCAGCAAGTTTGCAGATGACACTAAACTGGGAGGAGTGGTAGATACACTGGAGGGTAAAGATAGGATACAGAGGGACCGAGACAAATTAGAGGGTTGGGTCAAAAGAAAACTGATGAGGTTCAACAAGGACAAGTGCAGAGTCCTCCACTTAGGACGGAAGAAACCCATGCACTGCTACAGACTCGAGACCAAGTGGTTAGGCAGCAGTTCTGCAGAAAAGGACCTAGGGGTTACAGTGGACAAGAAGCTGGATGAGAGTCAACAGTGCGCCCTTGTTGCCAAGAAGACTAATGGCATTTTGGTCTGCATAAGTAGGAGCATTGCCAACAGATTAAGGGACATGATCATTCCCCTCTATTCCACATTGGTGAGGCCTCATCTGGAGTACTGTCTCCAGTTTTGGGTCCCACACTACAAGAAGGATGTGGAAAAATTGGAAAGAGTCCAGTGGAGGGCAACAAAAATTATTAGGGGGCTGGAGCACATGACTTATGAGGAGAGGCTGAGGGGACTGGGATTATTTAGGCTGCAGAAGAGAAGAATGAGGGGGGATTTGATAGCTGCTTTCAACTACCTGAAAGGGGGTTCCAAAAAGGATGGATCTAGACTGTTCTCAGTGGTAGCAGATGACAGAACAAGGAGTAATGGTTTCAAGTTGCAGTGGGGGAGGTTTAGGTTGGATATTAAGAAAAACTTTTTCACTAGGAGGGTTGTGAAAAACTGGAATGGGTTATCTAGGGAGGCGGTGGAATCTCCTTCCTTAGATATTTTTAAGGTCAGGCTTGACAAAGCCCTAGTTGAGATGATTTAGTAGGGGATTGGTCCTGCTTTGAGCAGGGGGTTGGACTAGATGACCTCCTGAGGTCCCTTCCAACCCTGGTATTTTATGATTCTACGTAATGTGAACAGGTGGAATAATTCCTATTTCAATTATTTTAAATTATTACTTTGCCTGCAGCCAATTATGGCTTCAAGCTTCACCAGCTCTCTGAATACTTCCTATTTTGTGAGTCTTCTTATGTTACTCTTACAATGCTGGACAATCTGAAAGGCAGATTGACTGGCAAAAGTGTTACTTGTTTACCTCCCGAGGAACCAGCATCACATTTGCAACAGGGGAGTCTCTTTTTAAACTGACCCATTTTACATTCCCTCCATTTTAATCCCTTCTCCAAATCCTTTGCTTACCAAATTCACTTTGGATGAAATTCACCCCATATGGAGAGTATGCATAAAGTCCACGCTCCACTCAATACTCACTTTGTCCTGCAAGTAAGATTTAATGGGGGATAGGCCTGTGAAGGCTCTCTGCAAAGAGGTGAGTTTCACTCTTTTGGAATACAAAATCAAATGGCTTATTTTATTTATATCACATATGAACACAGAATCTCAATGCTAGAACCACAAAGTATCCCAATTCTTTGCAGAATAACCTTCTTCTAGCTTAAGGACATGTTATGAACAGGACATAACACTATACTGTATATGGATATAGTGCAACTCTAAACTCCTACTATTACTCAACTACTTTATAGTCTAATTTTTTAGTTGTTCCACATGTAGAACCATTTACCTCAATGGTAATGTCACATGAATGGAGGCTATAGAATCAGACACTTACTGAGCAGCAATTTTCACAAGAGTTTGCGGAGAGGGAAGATGTGATGAAGATCCCGAACCACTAGCTAGTGTGTGCTACTGTAAACTAAATGACTTATTTAAAAAAATTTAAGTCATTTAACCCCAGATACTCAACAGAATTCAGCTTCTTCGTGTGACATATTTATTATTTTTAGCATAATTTCAAACAACATTAGAATTGTAGCAAATTGACTTTTAAATTTATTAATTTTTATTTGAAGAATACTAATCCTAAGAAGAGTATAATATGTGATTTCTCAGATCTGAATAGTCCAAGTAATTTAAATGGAAACATCATTTGAAAAGTGTAAAATTAGAAATACCCTGGGCAAAATCCCATCTTGGTTTCTCAAGTTGCAGATGTCATAACAGATTTGGAATAGGTGTGGATAACAGGTTTTAGAAGAAGAGAATAATAAATATAAATAAAAAAATACAGTAACTCACTTTTAAGTAGCAAGGCTAGTGTAAAAATGACACCTACCTGTTTTTTTCTGTTACATGTTCCAGCTTCCTTGCCAGCGTACAACATTCCTCCTTTAATTTTGCTATGAATGTATTCTGGGAGGTCAGCAAAGAATCCAGTTCATTCACTAGAAATTATATTTTTATATTTATAAAATTAAGACTTGATAGAAAGATTTAAAATATTTTCTTATTCACCCCGCCCCTACTTTTTTAAAAATATGGTTTAAATTCCAGGCATTTGAACATGGGATAATGATCTAATCACAATTTACCAAAGAATGGCTAAACTTAAGAATTTCTGAAAAATCTAAGCCACTTCTTCCCCCAGACACCCACAAACATTTATTTCAACCTTTCCAGCAACTCTTCATTAGGGCATAATCTTGCAAGGTGCAGTGTGCCTTCTACTTCTCTTGACATCATAAATGGAGTGTGAGCATCACCTAACACTACCAGGCCTTTGAACAGTTGTCCTTACTGCCTCTTTCTGGTAGGATGACCAAGAAGTCTCATTCACAACGGACATGCAGGTATCTCAACAAAGAGGGTATCTGAGGTGATAATGGACCAAAGCCTTTTGTGACAAACTACCATAAATGTCATATTCACTCTTATTGGTTTTTCTTAAATTTGAGAATGTTATGTTCATGAGGGGCATCAGATTGGCAAACACTAGGCTTTGAAGTCCTCCATATACCCAGCAGGTACAGGATCAGGAGCAGTGGTGAGCTGGATCCGGTTCGCTGGAACTGGTTGTTAAATTTAGAAGCCCTTTTAGAACCAGTTGTCCCGTGACAACTGGTTCTAAAAGGGCTTCTAAATTTAACAACCGGCCAAAAGTGGTGCCTTAGGTGCCGACTCCATGGGTGCTCCAGGGCTGGAGCACCCATGGGGAAAATTTGGTGGGTGCAGAGCACCAACCGGCAGCTCCCCACCCTGCGCCCGGCCCCAGCTCACCTCCACTCCGCCTCCCTGGGCCTGAACGCACCGCCCTGCTCTGCTTCTCTGCCCCTCCGGCTTCCTACGAATCAGCTGTTCACGCAGGAAGCTGGGGAGGGCTGAGAAGCAGGCGGTGGCTTCACGCTCAGGCCCAGGGAGGCGGAGCAGAGGTGAGCTGGGGGTGGGGCGGGCGAGGAGGGCTGCCCACACAACAGCAGATAACCTGGGGGGCGCGCAGGGGAACCGCTCCCTGCCCCAGCTTACCTCCGCCTCCTTCAGCCTGAGCGCGAAGCCTCCGCCTGCTTCTCAGCCCTCCGCAGCTTCCCAGGCGAACTGCTGATTTGAGGGAAGCCGGGGGTGGGGGGAGGGGGCGTGAAGAAGCAGAGAGGGGTGGCGCGTTCAGGGGCGGAGCGGAGGTGAGCTGGGGCCGGGTGCGGGGTGGGGAGCTGCCGGTGGGGGCTATGCACCCACCAAATTTTCCCCGTGGGAGCTCCAGCCCCAGAGCACCCATGGAGACGGCGCCTAAAGCGCCACTTTTGATGTGATCAGTGGGGGGAGCGGCCGCGCCCCCTGTTCCCCCCCAGCTACGCTACCCCGCCCCTAGGAGCCAGAGGGACCTGCCGGATGCTTCCTGGGAGCCACCCCAGGTAAGCACCACCGGGACTCCCCACCTCTTCCCCCGGCAGGTCCCTCTGGCTCTTAGGGGCGTGGTGGGGTGGGGTGGGCACTCACTACAGTAGCTCACGAGACCTTCTGTCTAGTTCTGGGGGCAGTCAGGGGACAGGGGTGGATGGGTAGGGGTCCCGGGGTGGGGCATCAAGGAACGCGGGGGGGTTGGATGGGGCAGGAGTCCGGGGAGGGAGGGGCGCGGGCCACGATCCCCTCGTGGGGTGAGGAGGGAACCGGTTGTTAAGATTTTGGCAGCTCATCACTGATCAGGAGTGATAATGTCCTTACTGGGCCCCCCAAGGTATCCTATCCATCTTTGCAGAAATCAGCTCATTTAGTTCTTAGTTTTTCCTATTGAGTCTGACAACCAGCATTTGACAAATATGAGGTCTATGTCCAGTGGGAACTGCACTTAGACCACCATTTTATATTGATTAGTTTCTGTTACTATTGACCTAAACTGGGCTAAAACGTCTTACCTAGAAATCAAAGGTCTTCAATATTCAAGTGAGAAGACCCTGTGTTCCCTAAATTTCTAGTCTTAAAATCATTCCTGAAACTGTAAATAATTTGTTTGTATTGTTACTAGATTCCTTCATATTTAATAAATGATAATGAAATACATTTTATACAATTATGACTAGAATATTGTACTTTCATCTGTACCCAACTTACAGTAGTAGTATACAACATCCCCTATAATACATAGATGCATAATACCGGAAATCTTTATGTACAAAATGACCATTTTTTCAACTCTTCCCACTCTTACTAGAGATATAAAGTTGACACATTCAATCTTGTTTCAATACACTCAAATTAAACAATAGGTTATGGACCAGAAGGGGCAAGAAAGTTAGTTTTCCTTAATTTGTGCCAAATTACAGCTGCCCATATGCAGATGTGCTGGACAGAATGGGGAAAGAAGACAGAGAGCTCCTTTCCCTCTACCATCTCTGTGTAGAAGGCAGTCATAATGCAGCTGTTTGTACTCCCTTAACACTAAGCAAGGCCCACTAGTACCAGTGACAGTGCTGCAGGAGGCATGTCTGCATAGGACAGAGGGTGGATGTGGCCCCACCACATCCTGTACCACTTAGCACTGGCTGGGAAGGAATGCCAGGTACCTCTTTTCTAGAGGTGTTAAGAACATAACGTAAGAATGGCCATATTGGGTCAGACCAAAGGTCCATCCAGCCCAGTATCCTGTCTACCAACAGTGGCCAATGCCAGGTGCCCCAGAGGGTGTGAACCTAACAGGTAATGATCAAGTGATCTCTCTCCTGCCATCCATCTCCACTCTCTGACAAAAAGGGGCTAGGGACACCATTCCTTACCCATCCTGGCTAATAGCCACTAATGGACTTAACTGGATAAATTCATGGAGGTTCTCTTTTAAACCTTGTCATAGTCCTAGCCTTCACAACCTCCTCAGGCAAGGAGTTCCACAGGTTGACTGTGCACTGAGTGAAGAACTTGCTTTTATTTGTTTTAAACCTGCTGCCCATTAATTTCATTTGGTGGCCCCTAGTTCTTATAAGAACAAGTAAATAACTTTTCCTTATTCACTTTCTCCACACCACTCATGATTTTATATACCTCTATCATATCCTCCCTTAGTCTCCTCTTTTCCAAGCTGAAAAGTCCTAGCCTCTTTAATCTCTCCTCATATGGGACCTGTTCCAAACCCCTAATCATTTTAGTTGCCCTTTTCTGAACCTTTTCTAATGCCAGTTACAGGGGTAGCAGGCGAATGTGTTTTCCCCAGAAAAACGTTAAGCATCCTATTCTGCAAATTTATAGCATCCTCCTCCACCATCGTGTAGATGTTACAGATTTCCACCCATCCTAGCATTCCATAGGGTCTAAGAGCTATAATTTGAGCCTTTGTTAACAATGTAATTGGTTAAATATTAAATGTGGAGTTATCCTTATTTTGCCTAATGCCATTCATAAACATGGAGCATTATAATGGTAAAACGTTTTGACTGTAAACAAATGAAACTGCATATTCTGAAAGTCCCTTTCAGATTAAAGGTAAAAAGCTAGAGGTCAGCTAAGCCAATGTGATGAAGGATGTCCGCTTCCAGCCAAGCTGTCAGCTATGGTCAATGCCTTGTATTAGTAAATTTAAACTACAGGAGTGATAACTTGAAGAATGCAAAGGATTAAACATCCTTGTTCTAGACTGGGGGAAAAACATACCAATGCTAAAAATGTTTGAGGCTGCAAAGATTAAATAAAGGAACATATCAATTTGGAGCCAGTGAATTACATCCAGCTGCGACAGTGAATTAAGAACCGATTAATGGTTAAAGCTTTTCTCCAGTTTGGATGCTGAAGCAAACTCATTAAGCTTTTAGAGTAGCTATAATGTGTGTACTGTGGGAACTGTTCAATGCTATTCAGGAGACTTTAACTGTAAGCTCAGAGCATTTCCCGCAGAGCTTCTGATGCTATTTTCTTTATATAACATGTGTGCCTGAAAATCCAGCCAAAAACAAGCCCTTTGTTTTTCTACTTTGTTGTGGTCTCTCTCAGCTTTACGTTTCTTGAATACAGGTAAATAAACTCATAATCCAGATGGTGCAACAGATGTGAGAGCAGCACTCTGAAATCAACAGACAGTGGGCAATACTTTCCATTTTCTCTTTTAAACGCTAACTAATATGTAATTCGGAATCTCCGGTGTAGTTAGCATCTGCTCCCTTCGGCCAGCCAAAGGTTACAGGTGTTCCTGATGTCATTTCACAGTAAGGCATGGGCCTGGCTTGTGAATAAGTGCCCAGGCTCTAATCTTTTTCTACCACCTACCAGTTTTATCATGCTGGGCCTCCATTTGCTGCATCTTCTGTGTCAGCTCCTGCTCTCTTTGCTCCGCCTGAAGGGCTCGGGTCTTTGCTTCATTGCTAAGACTGTGCTGAATACTTTCTTTCTCCAGTCTATAAAAACAGAAATACAAAATATATACTACTCTACAGATGAGTCAAATGCCAAAATGGATAGTTCAACTGATAATTTAAAAAATTTGGTCTAGCTTTACACAACAAACATCTTCCCCACATGCACACTTGAAGTTGAACATGTCAGCCTCTCTCTTTCAATGACAAACACACCCTAGTGGCTAGCAGAAAACGGACAAAAGCATGACCTACTTTCTGAGTGAAAAAGGATTCCTTTTCCAGAGAATAATCCATGTATTCTTGGATTATACTTTATAATATTAAATGAATCCTCTACTATAAGAAAGCCTCCCTTAAGATCCAATTTGCCTTGTGCAGTTTATCTGTTCTCTCTTGTAACTGTTTATATTTCATCTAGTAATAAAGTTGAGGGGCCTGATCCTGAGATGAACTAAACTTCCAGTGAAATTAATGGGTGTTGAGTCAATGGCAACAGTTCCCACAGTGCTCACATTACAGCTATTCTAAAAGCTTAATGAGTTTGCTTAACCATCCAAATAGGAGAAAAGCTTCCACCATTCATTTAAGATAACAGAAGATGAAGGTAGAGCCCTGTGGGTTTCAAAGACGCAAAATATTGTAACATGAAATAAAACAAAAAACAACATGTAAAACAAAATAGAACAAAAAAATTTACCCTGCAGCAGCAGCTCCTGTCCTTTGGGCCTGGGCCTGGACCCTGCGACCTGGCACACAGGGTCACAGTTCCACTCAGGTTTGCCTCATAACCGATGGGAGGGGGAAATTTGAGTTGAGACCTGGTGTCCAGAGCAGGGAGACCTGGGGTCCAGAGCAGGGAGCTGGATCCAGCCCCTTGGCACAGAAGCTGCTGCTGTGGGACAGGATAGTTCTGCAGCCCCTCCCACAGAAGACAGACAGACAGACAGACAGACACACACACACACAGAGCCTGGGGGCCTGCACACATGTACACACACCCCCTACGGACAGGACCTGACTACTCCATCCTGGGGTCAGGACCTGAGTGCTCCCACCTATCCAGGCCTCCCACACACACACTCCAAGAACAGGACCTGACCCAGCACTCCTCAGGGCTCACTCACACACATATTCCCAGGGTAGGACCCAACCCCTCCTTGTGGAGACAGGACCTGGCACACTCCCCCCCCCCCCAAGGCCTCCCACTTAAACCCCCAGAGGCAGGACTCAACCCACCTGCCCCTGAGCAGCCCATCTCCCTAGGGGCAGGGCTCAATCCCTCCCACAATACAATAAAATACATAAAAAAATTATAAAAAATAAAGGCATCCAATACCTCACAGGAAACAGTTAACATATCACAGGGGACTGATCCTGCACGTGTAAACATTTAGGGCTTATACAGTAAGGCTGTACGCAGGTGACTAATTGCCAGTCCCACTACTAAGGTCTGAAGACACAAGTTTGCTAGCAATTTACTTGACTAAATATACAAGATGTGGCAATCACTACAGAGTCAAAATAAATGTCAAGTAACTACATACCATGCAAACCTTTTCTTTGACACACATGCTGCAAAGACAGCACTGGTAACAAGGAAGGGAAAGATATGCATATATTAGATAATGGCCTGTGCTGCAAAGGGGTTTAGTTCTGCTATGAACCACTGCAAGGATTGGATCTAGAGTGAACCTAACCCAGAATTTGAGTATGCTCATGTATATGGGGGTCGATCCTAGGTTTAAAAAAAAAAAAATTCTACAGTTCTGCTGTAACTACTTTAATTGGCTTAAGAATACCTTGAAAGTACAATTTAAGAAATTATTTTATTATTCTCAGTGATATTACTCATTGCATCGGGCTACAAAATAAGGTGACAGTTCTGGGAATGGGTCACACAAGGATAGTGCCACACCTCATTTGGCTGCTGCACTTAACCTTTGGCTTTGTGCCTAAAAACCCATCTGAGATATTACAATATCTCAGCATGACATACACAATGTTACATCTCCTTGCTTACATTTATGCCAAAGCAATATAAATGGTGGGTGGGTTACATTACACTCTAATTCCTGGACCCAATGTTGCAATTTGACCTCAGACAAAACTCTCTTTGAAGGCAGTCGGAGCTTCGCCTGAGGTAGGATGGGACCTGATGTGACACAAAGACGACATGTTGGCCGATGGAAAAAAGAAGAAAAAAAAGAAAAAGAAAGGAAAGTTTGAAGAAAAACATGTTTTGTCATGGAAACATTACAGAATAAAATGTGCCTCATCATATCATTCACAATCCTTGTTTTCTTTAAATCATATTAAACTAGATTGTGCCTCATCTTGGGCCAGGCACAGACACAGTATCAGTTCTCATGTTTCTGGCATGGATCAAGGAAGGCCAACGCTGACAGTAGCATGAAACTTGTGAAGAGCGTACACATGCCTCTTCAACATAATGGCGAGCAGGAGTGGGTAAGGACACTCAGGCTTGTGGTCCTCCATTACCCCTGGAAGGATTGTGCCTCTCTTTCATGCACAATGGGTAAAATTTTCAAAAGCGCTTAGGTTACTTAGGGCAGGTCTACACTACAGCCAGGATCAACGCTCTGAGATCGATCCACTGGCGGTCGATTTAGTGGGTCCAGTAAAGACCTGCCAAATCGACTGCAGATCGCTCTCTAGTCAACCGCTATACTTTACCCCCGATGAGAAGAGTAAGGTAAGTTGACAGGAGATGTTCTCCCGTGGACCCCCCGCGGTGTAGATCTCGCGGTAACTCGATCTAAGGTACATCGACTCCAGCTACGTTACTCATGTAGCTGGAGTTGCATAGCATAGGTCGACTTACTGCCGTAGTGTAGACATAGCCTCAGGCTCCTACGTCCCATTTTCTAAAGTGACACAGGCACTTAAGAAATCTACTTCCCATTGATTTTCAAGAACACTTAAGTTCCTAACTGCCTAGTCACTTTTGAAAATTACACCAAATATCTCTATGAGCAGCTGCCAGTACACAGACCCATCTTGTCCATTGTACTTTACATCACTTCAGTAGTACAATCTTAGTAAGGACTTGAATTTAAAAGACATTTCTGAACTGTCTTGTCATCCGTAACCAAAATAACATTAAGAGCAACGAGCCTAAGGAAAAAAACTGAAAATCAAAGAGCATCCTTTGTCTTGCTCACACACAATAGGAGAAAAATTAAAGGCTGAGCCTAATGCTAGTAAAAAATGAAATCTCATTGCATTTATTTATTTTAATCTTGATGGACAAGCCTTAAAATAATCAAGAAACTCTACTACATTTATCAATGTCTGACACCGAAATTAGACCTAAAGCCATTGTAATGTAATAAAGGATCAAAATTAGAAAGTCCTCTGAAGGGTAAAATAAAGATTTTTTTAATAACAAAAAACAGCCTTTTTCTTCTTTAATAATACACCACCTACCTCTTACACAATGCTTTTTATCTATAGATCCCAAATCACTTTGCAAAGGAGACAAGAATCAGTATCCCCATTTTACAGATGGGGAAACTTAGGTATAGAGACATGAAACAAATCTTAACTACTCTTTTCAAATCAGAAATATTTTCTGTTTATGCATTTCAGCATTTCCTGGGAATTGGACTGTTACCAGAGGAGGGGAGAGATTTAAGGAACTGTGGTCAGATCATGTACGTGTTCTATGCTTTTACCACAATAATTACCAGGAACACTAGTTTTGTTTTTGATTTTTTAAAATCAGATTTTGTTTCAAACAAAAGTATATATTTAAATTTGACTACTCATAGGAACGAAGACTTGCACGATGAGCTTTTCAGTTCTCACAGTCACCAAAATGTGTACCACATGGGGCATGAGGAAACAGAAAACCTTTGACATGAAGGATTCTCAAATATTTTCAGAATGTGGCTCACATTTTAATGCAGATTGTCTGATGGGCCTTTTATCTTCCCAATGAAAGTCCCATAGACCACTTTTCCTCCCATTCACAATAATATAGACAACTCCCTGGCAATTATTGCATTTGGTTACACAGAAGCAAATATATTCACAAGGTATTTTAATGCATTTTAGCAGCTGGAAATAGGGAGGAAGAACAGCATACAACCAGCTAGTTTTCTGTGAACCACCAGCATGTGCTCCACACACCACAGTTTGGGAATTTTTGTTCTAAAGCCAGATAATGGTATGAACATAGCCCAGCCATATGGGTAGCAAACAAATTGTGATTAGGAGATTGCAATCCATATTCATAATTTGAAAAAGTTTGTATTTGCTGGTCTAACTGTATAATGTTCCTGCAGTCACTCTGTACACAGAATTCCCACTGTACTCAAGGGGAATTCTGCACAAAACTAACAGCAGCATCAAATCATTTCAAAGCACTAGAAATTAAATATTAAGAAAAAAATCCTGTATTGGATGTAGTCTATGAGCTAACAGGCCTTGTTTGTCTCAAAACATGTATTATTCCACATACAGAATAATTAAATATGGGACAAACCTAAACACCTTTCACTTCAAAGGCAAAGCACACTTCTTTGACCATGCCTTTTTTAACGTGAACACATAGCAGCATGTACATTAAAAAACAAAACAAAATAAAAATCCCTAAACAGAATCCTACAAAAAGAAGACCCTTTGCTACACACAATATTCTCTCCCCGGGGAGAAGAGGAGAGAGATGCTAATCACATAACTTAATCCACTACCTGAAGGCACTCAACTACTACGTTGATGAGGGCAGTAGAAGGAGCTATATAAAAAAGTTTGACAGAATTTCCTACAAGTTCTCTGGTCCATCCTTCACTAATCCATTTTCAGATTACAGCTATGTTGCAAGTAGAAGGGCAAGCATGCAGCTTCTTCACAACTTCTTCTGATACTAAAGCCTTGGGAATTAGGGTTTCAAAAATTAAAAGGAAATTACCATGCATGAGGAAGGCATTCACCCAAGGCACGGGACTTAATTTGTTTCCTCTGTTAATCTAAAAACCCTAAAATCACTTTCAAATCTGTCATCCCATTCCATTCTGCTTAATACCATTCAGTTATTTTTAATGATGACCACATCGATCCACAGTTACCACACAGTGTTAGCTTAGATCCCTCAGTATTTCTCTGTTTAGAATAGAAAATATCTGTGCAATGCCAGATACCACTGTGTTGTAACTAGGTAAAACTAAATTTCAGTGATGACCACTATACTTATACAAAGTAGGAAATGTTTAGCATAAAATACAGGTATTACATCTATTTTTTAAATTAACAGAACTCTAGAAGGGGAAAAAAGACCAACGCATGTGTATGGGTACTAGAACTGTATAAAATTACCAACTCATAAAAGCCATTACCACCAGATCATTATTTCAAACCTCATCGGGTTCTGAAAGATTGCCCTTCATGGCAGTTACATCCTGAGTTGCTCTCTTTCTCTGTCAGTTGCTGGGAGCAAATTGGCCATGGACTCTCTACAGTTGGTTGCAAGGTGTTCTCAGAGGGCACGTGCTTCTGGAACTGTCTCCAGCCAGCAGACTGTGTTTGATGAACTTCCAGACAGTTTAAGATTTACTTATTTGGTCAAATGTTTCACTGACCTGCAGATATATATGGATTAATTTATGAGGTGCTTTTCAGCAATTGTGTCATTGATAGAGTGCAAATGGCTCTAATCCAGAGCATTTATGCTTAGAGGTTATTTTATAAAATTATTCTGTTTATTGATGTATAGCAAACAGGTGTTTTAGTAAGGGGGTACTGACATAGCTTTCTATAACAATAAATACCTGATTCTGAGCTCACACCAATGAGAATCAGGAGTAATTCCAGTGAAGTCAATGAAGTTACACTCATCTAAAACTGGTGTGGGATTACATTCAGGACCTAAATAAGGTATTCCAGTTGCTGCTCTATTTTAAATGTGTTTCAGACTCATTTAAAAAGTTCAAATACAGTGTAAAAATTGCCTTTAGAATGATATAAAATGGAACAAAATTTCTTAACTACAAGTATTAAAGTGTCTTTCTCCCAAGATGACAGTACTTCTCAGAAACCTTACAAAGCCAAGAAAACCTTATTCAGAGCAATCCGAGTTAAATTTTAACGAATTTCCAAATTTAGGCAACTGATTATCCGCAAGCAACCTGACATATTATCCTACAATCACTTTCTCACATTAAAGCAAACAATACAACCATTACTAAAAAAGCGTAGGACAGTACGGTGTGCTTAGTACATTAGAATTCAGCTAGTGTCAGCATTTTTATAATAAAATCCTATATTTTATAATAAAATAAAATTTTGGGGGAGTTTCAACTTGGCTTTTATAATTCAGCCAAAGCTGAAAGTTCATACATAATTTCACAGCTCACTGACAAACTTTATTTCACAGACTCTTATATTTATGCAATATAGACCTAACTAAAGATACACTATTAGCCAAAATTATTGTACCAAAATTAAAACTAAGCTTATGGCTTTAAAATATTTTTTGTATTTGTCCAAATGTAAATCATTTAATGGGAAGTTAGATAATTTGAAGGTTTGGTAAAATGGAACACAATCCTATAATGTCCAGGTCACCTTTTAAAATCCAGCTTGAGTCATTTGTGGAAAGAAGATATTATACTACAACAGCTGTGGTATTAAATGAGTTTGAGGTCTTACTAACTTCCTACTACAGTGGTTTTCAACCTGTGGTTTGCAGATCCCTGGGGGTCCACAGACTATGTGTAACAGCTTCAGCAAAAGTTTGTTGTTACCATAGGCAGTGGTTTTCAACTTGTGGTCTGCAGACTATGTCTAAGATTTCCAAAGAGGTCCACAACTCTATTCGAAATTTTGTTAGGAGTCCGCAAATGAAAAAAAAGTTGAAAGTTGCTGTCCTAATAGATAGTTGTACACATTACAACAATTGAACAGTTAGCATCAACTGGAAACTTTAGTAATGTTCTCAGAGAGTTGAAGTATTCTATGGACATAGAACCTGAATCATCCTTTCATCCATACAGGAGCTCCCTAAAGGTCAGGTTTTAGGCACATCAAATGGGCAGTGAGAAGAAGCCTTAACCTATGCGACTTGGGCAGTACCAGTCCTGTCTATAGATTTCAGTCAACAGAGTTTTTTGAAGTACTAGATTCACTTATAAAATAAAAACTGAAACAACCCCTCCGTAATTAAATGTAAAAGCTTTTATCTGTAAACAGTTCGTCCATAATATGATCTCTCTCTCTCTTTTGGCATTTCCTTCCCAAAATTTTAATATTGAAAATTGGCTGCCATGCATAGAACATTACTACTTTTTATTTGGATTTTTAATACATCAATGCACAATTATTTAAATATTATTCAATTAATTGCTCTCTTTTTGAGTGGTTTATAATAATCAGTATTTACAGTAGGTCATCGAATACTTTTATAGGGGCAAAATTCTGGTAAAAATGTAGTTGGTAGCATGCCTTGCAATACAATTTAATTTTAGACTTCATCTTTCATATACATTTCCCAACATACAATAATGGACAACGCTGTAAAATGGCGCAGGAAGAGGCCAGGAGAGCACGTAGAACACTGTATTAGGAGTGGTGTACAGAGTTGATAAACTTGCTGGTATTGGAACTAACCAACAGCATACTGGTGACAGACCGTTTGGAACAAGTGGGTTATATGAAGTATTAAAATATAGACCCAATAATTGTTGCATGCCTTCTATTTTGAAGGGATTTTCCCCCATCCCGCAACTTGTCTTTATTTTTTTAAATACATATATGCACGAAAACACATTCTATTGTAAGGCAATTATGAGCAAGCAAGTCAAAGACTTTTACAAAATGATTAAATGCTGAAGTGTTTGATTACTACAGAACCCATTTACTGCATGTGCACTCCAGTACTATCTACATAACAATCTCCTTCTACAACATTAAAACAAGTTTTGAGAGGCTTTTTCTTGACATGTGATGGTTTGTGAGGTTGGTGCTGGTGCTTTTTCTGACTTCTCACTGATGTTACTTTGGGACAGACCTTAGGTGAATAACTTCTGGCTGCGGTTATTCAAAGGCCGGATCCAGCAAGATGCCAATTGTTCTCAACTACCATTAAAGTCAAGAGGAACAGAACGGGCTCAGCACCTCACAAGATCAAATCCATGAGCAGAAATGGAGTGGCGTGACAGGACAAAGTAATAAGGATAATACTATCATTTGAGGGAGGAGAATATTTTATTTTTCTGGGCTGGGATAAGTCAAAATCCTTCTCTTGTCCTGAAATAAGTTAGCAAATAAAACAGCAAACCGGCATTAAAGATGTCACCAAAAACAATAAAAGTGGAGAAGTGCAAGGATTTTTCATCCCAACAGTAGATGAATGATCTGTTATGTGTTGCAAGACTTAGGCACGCTGCCACCCCAGTGTGACGAGTTAAGAATGGAAATCTAGCCCCATAGTTCTATATTTTCTTGCTCTGGTTAGTTTGTGGCACAACCTTAACATTATTCTGTAATAATAACTTTTGTGTGCAGTAAATATTACAAATAATGGACAGGCAATATCTAGGTCAAGCATTTTTTTTTTAAAAAATCAGATTTCAAATATCTATACTTTATCCTGTGAAGACCAAGGTATAACGTATTTCAATAGCAACTTTCAAACTAAACTCACAAATTAGTACCATTATGCTAAGTGCTAGATATCCCACTGTGCAGTTTTGCTTTGTGAATTTTTACCTTCTTCCATGCACACTTTTAGCCACTGATTGCACAGCCTTTCAGTGTTTTCTGCCTTTTCCTTTAAATAAACTGGCTCTGGCTCCTTCCATCTGGTTCCCCTTCCGTCAGCAACCCTGCACCTGTTCACACCTCCTCTCCTGTTGGATTCCACTGAACATTTCCTCCTCTGCCAGGGCTATTCTGGCACTCGCAACCTTTCTGTCATTCAATCCATCTGTCAGAAGTGAACTTTGTTTACTGCAAGCTTCTGCTTTCTTCTTCAAGAAGCAAAGCCCCTCAAGGTCATTGTCAAATGAACTGTCGGTATGGATTTAAATCTACTTCTCCTAACCAGCAGAATAAGAAGCTCTGTACAGTAATGTATTTGTGAAAATTACTTTTGGGTATAGGAAGACAATAATGTGGAGGTAAAATATGAGACTATTTTAACAATTATGTTCAGTCCAATAACTAATATGTCTTTCTTTATACGTCTATTTTTTTAACCCACAAAAATTGGTACAATGCTTTAAATATTTTCTAGTTATACAAAAGACAAAATAGTAAAGGCTTAATAAATAGAAGATTTACAATTAAACCAAAATACCAAATTCTATCTTAAAAGATAATCTGTGCTGTAGAGCATAAAAATGTGAGGCAAAAGTATTTACTAAAACTGAGTTAGGGAGAAGGGAACAACAGGATAAGAAAGTTCAAAATCAAATTATTTTCAATATCCACATCAATTGTTATTATTACTTTAAACGTATAGTACCATTGTTTCCTTGAAAATAATTGTTCTTTTAAGGTCTTATGTAGAGATGTTAAAATACAGCACTTTTAAAAATAATTGTTTGTTAAACTGAACCCTGAAAACAATTTTCTCACTTTCTATCCTTGTGCAATATGCATATCCATCTCTCTATCACAATACTGTCTGTACATAAAATTAGAATAAATTAA
Organism: Lepidochelys kempii; assembly: GCF_965140285.1. Classification (NCBI taxonomy): domain Eukaryota; kingdom Metazoa; phylum Chordata; order Testudines; family Cheloniidae; genus Lepidochelys; species Lepidochelys kempii. Next base: position 141,016,452 of record NC_136382.1, on the reverse strand, counting down.
AAAAAAATTGGGGTCAGGACAGAGATAATCATCATACTGTCCATAGGATCTATTATGTGTAGCGATTAATGCACTCATCCCTCGTTTCATAAATAGATTCTGATAACCACATACTACTGAATTATTAACTAGTCTCTTAGATTGTTTCATTCTTCTGGAATACAAAATATCCTTCAATTTCACAACATGTAATTCAGGTGTCCTTTAAGAAACAGAAAATTCACTCAACAAAAAGAAAAACTGTGCCAAAAAAAGTTTTTAAAAGCATTTTAGCACATGTAATTATAATGAACCAAATATTTTATTCAGCATACTATAGAAAAAAAAATCGAGTGTTAAACTTTCATGGATAAATTCAGGATCTATGTAAGCAAATACAACCTCATTAGCTGAAATGGAGTTACATCTAGTTACATTAGGTCTGAATTTGACTCAAAGCTTAAAAACAGTGTCTTATAGTATTATGACAAATTAATACTAAACATAGGTTTCAGAGTAGCAGCCGTGTTAGTCTGTGTCCACAAAAAGAAAAGGAGTACTTGTGGCACCTTAGAGACTAACAAATTTATTTGAGCTCAAATAAATTTGTTAGTCTCTAAGGTGCCACAAGTACTCCTTTTCTTTTTACTAAACATAGTTAGCTGAATAGTATCAATTTAATATCATACATTTTCTGTTGGGGACTACTCTGTTCTCTGTGATCTAACTATTCCTCTTCCATCTTATTTCTGGGGGTCCTTATTTTCTTCTCTGGAGTGTTACATGGAGGGGAACAAAAATCTTAGCAATTTGTAGAAAGAGACCTGAGGGGCAAGAGGAGCACACAGCAACATCCCACCTAATTGCATAGCCACTTTTATTTCTTCCCACTCCTATTTTGTGATTCAAGCTCTGCAGAACAATTCACATGGCCAGCCAGGGGAAGAAGTCAGAACTCCTCCTCCTAATTTCTGCAAAAATGCTCTTAGAATTTCAGAATGCCAGAAGCAGAGTGACAACCAATAGCAGCATGCTGGTTTAATTCATCAAGTTCTTGCTCCTAGCTCACCTCAGTTACACTGGCTCTAACTGACTGAGGCGAGGATGTGGTAGACCAATGAGATAGCCAAAGCTGTAGACATTTCCAGGTAATTCTTCCCCACTGTGGAAGCATTTTACGTAAGAGACAACATGTAGGATGATGTTCCTAAATGTCAAACTTTACAAAACTATGTGCCCAGTCCTGCACCCATTCAAGTGAATGAGTTTTGTCACAGACTTCAGTGAGTGGCAAACCCTTTGGGTCCATGATGAAGCCCTTATTACATAATGACTTCAGAATTGGATCCTTACAAAGGAGAGAAAAAGAAATATTGCTACTGACCAGAAAGAAAATAACTGGTTGTATTTTAAAAAGCACAGTGCAGCTTTCAAAATGGTTAAAATTAGCATTAGAAAAATGAAACCTTCATAGAGAAAACACAATTGCAACTTCCTTAAAACAGTCTTTCAGATGTTCTAGAGAAAACAAGTGCTGTGTCTCTAACACAAATCAGAATCAGTTAATTTCAAAATTAGTATAAAATCTAGCAGGCTTGGATACATTCTTCTGAAATATTGTTTTTTAAATTAAAAAAAATCATATTATTCCATTCCCAATAGTTATACAAAAATTGATTGAATTAATTCAAAGTAAATGTATACTGATATTAATCTATAAACTTCCTTAACAGATTAGCTCTCAGTGATAAATATTTCTTTTTAAAAAGACATTTGAAAAAAATACTACTTTTAATTTTCTTGTAATCAGTGGATAATCTCATCTGTATTATTTCTGAATTACACTGCTTGCTCAGAAGTGCTGCAAGTATTGTTACCTGTTACCATTGTAAATGCATTCTATGTGCAGAAACAATTTGGTTACTTTAACAGACTGATTCGCTGTATAAAAGACGAAATCATTAGTAAAATTCTCTTCTGACCAGTGGCAGTTTAAACACTATAAAGTAAATTTTCACTGTAATTAAAATGGGAATCCGAAAACGTATCACTGCCTTTCTTTTGAGAAACTTGTATGGTAGAGCAACAAATCAAAATAAATAACAATCAGCAAGGTTTTTAAAAACGATTTTTTTTTAAATGAAGAGAAAAGGAAAATACGTGATATTATAAAGCTTTTCTGTTCCCTAATTAACTGACATCATGGTGGATTCCTTGCTCACCCCACGCTTATATTGACTTTATTTTTGTTTTCTCTTATAGCTTTGTTAATAACATTTGAATACTCACAATATATACCTTAAAAATATTTGTACATGATTAAATGTAAGGGTATTTAAATAATCATGTATTATCTTGACTGCTTATTAAATAAACTGGTAATGCAATTTCTAAAAGGCACTGCCAGAAGAAGACACAGCTGATTTATTTCAAATCATGCAATATCAGTCTTTATAAAGCAGCATATGGTCTTATGATGGCAGGTAAAATATTTTACCTTCCATAATAACTCAGAGCAGTTAATTTATCTACATACTATATAATGCGATAAACAACTTCAGCTGCACTAGAAAAATCTGTAGGCAAGGGAGAGATCTAGCTCCCCCCCCCTCCGTTTTATTGATTTTTTTCTGCCTATACATTCATATAACTGCTAACAGAGGTTATTCATTCTTCCACCCCCTTCCACAATTACCTTAAAGCAAGACCTTCTTTTCAGTTGTAGAAATATTTGCAGTTTCTACAGCTGCAGGACAAAGAACTGAGAAATTTTCATAGAGTTGCTCGGGGAAAAAAAAAAAAAAAAAAAAAAAGGCTTTGCAAATTTCTGTTACAAGTAAGCAGAGTGAATGACAACTTTCAAATCTACCACAATCATTTACTAATGTGCTGCTATATCAGATAAGTCTAATTTTTTTTGACAGCACCAAATTAGATTTATTGCAGAAACTGCTGCATAAATAGCATATGGCTATGTTATACCACCTATTTCAAATCCCTGTAATGTTTCCTCCACTCCCCACTCAAAATGAATAATTGAGCCAAGCTATAAACCTATTGTAAAAGAGAGATATACAAGTTCAAATACAGATGTAGATTTCTTTGTTAAAAGATGAGCTCAGCATCCACAACCCAACTGTATATCTGAATTATTTTTTATTTTAATATCATGATCAACTAGTTAATAATACTATATAATAAGTCAGTCAGTTCTTTTTCATTATACTTGGGTTATTTTGTCTTCCGTGTTACAATTCTGTTTCTTACTCCTGTGAGTAGTTCTACTGATGCTAGTGGTACTACTTACTTGAGTAAAATTTACTCATGTGATTGAAGGTTACAGGATTAGGACCTCAATTCAGTTCCCATAGGCTATCACTTATGAGGAAGGAAATGGCTCCTCCTGAACAAAATCAAACATCATAAATATCATAAAATATTTAATTCAACTGAAGAACCCAATCCTGAAAGGTGTTGAATGCCAACCACTCATTAACATCAATGGAAGTAGGGGGTCTGCCAGCAGGATCACTCTCTAGATAAATATACAGATATACAAACATTAATGTATTCATTATGTATATTAATGAAATATGGAACACAAACTTATGATTGTGTGTGACATTCCTGATAGTATATTTTTATTTTTGCAAGGATTAGGCCACACAAAATTTCTTGGTAGCAAAGATTCAAAATACAATGTTGTCACAAAATTAGCTCAGCAATGAGTTGATACATTCCTTTTATTGTAGGATGATCAGATAAACTCTTTATTTAACAAAAGTTTGTGTACTTTCTGCAGTAAAAAGACATTGCAAGGTCTTATCTCAGACCAATGGGCACACCACTGTAAACATCATGGAGCTCTGTAGCTACCCTGCAGCTTCCCTCTCTGTGGTCAGTCTTCCCAGCTGCCCTATCTGTTACTGTCTGATTAGTTCTGCTAAGGAGCCCCTCCCCTGCCAGCTTTCAGTGCCATCTGTTCTACACAAGATGGCTGCTGCCCAGCAACCTAACACTGCCCTCCTACCTGGCACCCAGCTACCATCCTTACCCCAAAGTGCTAACACAGGTTCTCACTGCTGGCAGAGTTAGGATTTCATTACTACTACTTTGACAAGTGCAGGGTTGTTTGTAATTTCTCTTTTATCCTGATTTTGATTGTACAACCACCTCCCACTGATTCAGTTTGCTTCAGTTTTGTTGCTCACAGATTTTACTCTCCACATTAATCTCCCTCTGGCATGTTACTGCATCTGTTCCCTTTTTTATTATTAATTTTCAAATTCCCACCATTTTTGACAAAAAGGAGGTAATCTACACTCTGCTTCTGCCCATTTCATTTTCTTTAATTTGGAAGATAAGTATGAAAGCATGCCAAAGAAGTTAATTCTCCGTTAACAGTTTATTTTCTGGCATCCTAATGCCTTTTATTTGAAAAACAGATAGAAATAAATGTTGACTGAATCACAACACCATAGTCACAACTATCCCTAAATTTAATGAAAATTAAACATATGAAACAGAATTTTAAAAGTTTATTAGTTATATGAGTTGTTTCATGTTATTACTACTTCCTACACTATTTTTTAATAGATAAAGCTATTCATACAAAACAAACAGCGTATAAAATGTTTACAATTAAGCTTTGGTTTTTTTGCTATTTTTTCCATAGATTGGTGTTTTTGCTATATTCATTAGTCTAGAAAACAAGTAGTTTAGAAAAATGAGACACTGTCCACTGCTACTAATTAACACTAAATACCATTAATACTAAAAATGAAATCTCATTAGAATTCCTCCTCTGTCATCAATAGGAGACTGCTTCTGATGTGCTAAAATTGCTGAATAAAAGGCAACGCACTAAATAATTCTGCTGATAACTAACAGATATTACTTTGAAAACAACACAGCTGATACTAGCTTTTGTATAGCTTTAATAAAGGATAGTGAGTAGCAGCATTAGACTTCTGCTGTAAATAGAGAAGTCACATTATATTTTATAATATAAAGAATAATATAGCCTAAATATAGATTATAAACAGGCTATAATTCTAGCAAGGAATTCTGGTGACATCCTAAGCAATGACAGCAAAACTCTAGCAATTTAATAATGTCACAAGAACCCGGAGGTAGAATGGTAGGTTTAATTTATGTACTTTATTTATTATACATGGATTGCAATTAATGCCAATGGAGCTGTTGAAAACTCGCTAGAGGCTACTAGAAGCATTGATGTACTGTAGCTATTTGAAGCCACAAAGGCCATAGCACTGCTGAAACCAACTGTATGCCCTAAAAGACATTTTCTTCAAATGTGTTACTTTCTGAAGATATTTTGTCAACAAATATTTTGGTGATATTTCAATCATATTATGTACATTTTCCCTCAGAAAAGTACAGAGAGACGGCAAACAGCCACAGTCATCATGTGGTATAAACTTCTACAAATATGTGATCTTTAAAGAGCAACTCAGACATTCAAATTAGCCTGGGAGGTCACACATTATTGGACTTAAAAGCATGGGTGACATATATTATTCAAGTAATGTTTTCCTCATTTACAAAGTTGACATCCAACACTACCTGCAATGACTGCAAAAAAAGGAGTAAATATGAGTCTCTGCTTTAATTCTCTCTCCCAGCAAAATTTGAGATGACATGAGTCTATTCTGATACTATCATAAGCATTTCTGATTGGCATTATTTGAGAGGAGATACAATGAACCAACAAAGTGAATGAAATATTAGACTTAAAAACAAAAGAGAATTAAGCCCAATATCTTCTTTACTTCACTTCCTTGAATTTATGTAGCTTCTCTTGGATAGGGATATAGGAACCACTTCTTAAGAGACAAAACTGGAACTGAAGCACAAATATTAACTTTTAGTTGTTTTGTGTAATGAGAGAGATTTCATACTCATCTTTCAGTTACACAAGAAGAGTGAAAGAATTATTTCAATAAATTAAATGACATTTTAAAATCAGATCATTTTGATTATCATATTGCATCTCCTATTTAATCCCCACCACTATAGTACCAATATGATTTTGGTAATAATTCTCTCACAGACTAAACAGGCCTGAATGCTTCATGCCTTTTGAAAGCTGCAAATCAAGCATTCAGATGGCATGGTGCATGTAGCAGGGTCCAATCCTGACCTATTAAAAAGTTAATGAGAGTTTTGCCATTAATTTCACTGAGGCAACATTAGGCCCATGTTTTCTTCCTACAGCAGTTCTCACATGAAAACTCAGATTGGAATTCAACAGGTGAGATATTGGAACTTAATTACTATTTCATAACCATACAGGGCTTCAAACAAATTTGTTAAAGTCATATTATGGTGAAGCTACAAATGCAGGGAGAAGGGGACCAATGTTGTATGCAAGATTATGATGGTTATTGTTCAAGGTCATCAATAATGCCATATTTTTTCTGTCATTTCCAAATACAGAAGTTGGAATTATGAACTGGATTCAAGGAACAAAAATATGTACATTAACTAAACATCAAGGATTTCTAAGAAAGCTGTACTCCCAACATAAGTAAACACACATTCCAGTGATCCAGAAGCAAAGTGATATGCAAGAGACAAATAAATACATTAAGAATTACTATTTTAACAGGTATGTTTCTTTAACTGATAAGCAGTTTAATTGGTCTGTATCAAACCAGTGTTTAGAAAGTGGATTTTTGGGGACAGGAGGAGGTGAGTGAGAAGTTTCCCCTGCAAAAAATAGCTTGTGGATAATTTCTTTTTTCCCCCTTCAGGCCTGGATTGCATGTTCTCATTTAATCCAATTGATCTATAATATTTACTTTCTAGTTTTCCAATATTTAAATTAAGCATTTTATATTGATTGTATTCTTCTTTTCATTCAAAATACTTAGACTGATGTTCTTTAGTACTTCACTAATCTTCTGTTTAGTAATGTGCTCTTTTAGCAACAAAGTAGAAGATAGCAGAAGACTACTAGGCCGACTTAATTCTTTGGATTCCTCTAGCTTCTGCCAGAAGAAACAGGGCTATGGACGCATGGTAGCAGAAAGACTACTCACAGTGGGAACAAGCTACCCACACTTCCAGTTCTACTTGGAGGCATAGAGCTGGCTAGCTAGTTTAGTCCAGAAAGTAGGTGGTGTGACAGGGTCAGGCCAGATGGCTACAGGAGAGTGATAGAAGGCAGATATATTAGCCCCAGGTTAAGTAGATCCCTTTCCCTTGGGTAAGGTAACAGGGGCAGTTCTAGAACAATCAGAAACTTGCTGAAACGAATTAAGGTAGACAGGGTAATTAGGACACCTGATTTAAAAAAGGACCTCACTTCAGTCAGTGAGGGGCCCGCAAGGAGCTGAGAGTGAGAGGGTGTGCTGCTGGAGGACTGAGAAGTAGTAGCGTTATCAGACTTTAGGAGGAAGGTCTGGTGGTAAGGACAAAGAAGGGTTGGGAGGAGGCCATGGGGAAGTAGTCCAAGGAGTTGTAGCGTCACACAGCTGTTGCAGGGGACACGATAGACAGCTGCAATCCACCGGGCCCTGGGCTGGAACCCAGAGTGGGGGGGCCCAGGTTCCCCTCATTCCCCCCAACTCCCTATTTGATATAAGAGGAGTTGATCTGGACTGTGAGTCCCACCGGAGGAGAAGGTCTCTGGCCTGTCCCCTGACCCCTTAGGTGGCCCAGCAGAGACTGCAGGGACTGTTCTGCTCTTCTTCCCCATGCTGGCCAGTGATGAGGTTAGCTGAGTGAACGGCAGGTTTGTGCCACTAACAAAAGGTGCCAAACTGAGGACTGCTGTAAACCTCTGAGGCGAACAAATCCGCCAGAAAGCGCAGAAGCCACCAACGCAGAGGAGGAACTTTGTCACAGTGGAGACAGCTAGAAAAGGGCAAGGCCAGGACACCTAAGAGATGCACTAAATCAGTGCATCTTCTCAACATCCTTCCGAAGACTGGGCTCTAGAACTTAAAAGTTGTTCTCTTTGGCAGAACCCGCAGGGAAGGATAGCAGCAATACTGCCAACTCCCCTGGGATGAATGCCTCTGTTGGCACGGCTGCTCCTGCGTGTGAAAGGGAATGCAATTTACCCTTCCCCATGGCCTGAGATGAGCAAAAATCAAAGTATTTAACTACAATAGTGTATCACATTACTAAACAATTACTGGATTCAAAATGGGAACACCAGAAAGAGATTTAGTGCCTTCAATGAAAGATCTGAAAGTGGGACACTCACAGCCATATCTGCCCCTTCACTTATTAAGAGAGACCTGTTCTTGGCAGGATGTGATGCTACAGGGAGAGGGACACGAGTGGCATGGAGAACGGGTACAACTCAGAGGAAGAAAGAGTGGCTCCTTTTTCCTGTCCATACCTGACCAACACTAGTAAGATCACTTAATACACTACTGGATGGCTGTCAGATGCTACTGTGCCAACTTTGTATATTTAAAACCAGACACTCCTGCAGGAGTGCTGGAACCTTCCCTGACCCACCTCTTCCCCCCCGAGACCCCGCTCCTGCGGTACCTCTTTCCCGAAGGCCCCACCCCACCCCTGAAGGCCCTGCCCCCTGTTCGCTCCTCTTCCTCCCTCCTCTCGTCATTCGCTGGTTTTCCCCTCCCTCTCCCCCGCCCGCCCAGGTTGGGACAGACTCCTCTGCAGAGTCAGGGCTGGGAGCTGCAGCTGCCCAACACAGTCAGGAGGCAACCCGGCCTGAGTGATGACCTGGGACCTCCCTGCCTGCAGTAACCGGACTTTGCGTGTCTGGCCAGCAGATGTGACTGGACTTTCCGTTTGAAAACTGGACACCTGGCCACCCTATGAGGGTGGTAACAGAACCTACACAGAACAGATAATTATATAATTTGGTGACTTAAGGGGAAGATTTGGCCTCTATATCTCACTTTTTATAATGAAGTTAGAACTATATACTAAATCAACATAAGCATACTTTTTATTTTATCAATAAAAGGCCATATTGTATACACTAAGTCAGATTCTAAAATGTCTGTAATTAAACAGCTACCTGAATCATTTTGACATTATGCACCTGCATTTAAGTGTTGAACTATGTTAAATTTATAGTTATTAGTCTGTATTATTAAGAGAGAAAGATTTTCACAAAAAAATGTGTTATTAGGATTTTCTCCAAGATATCACACTGCTTTATAATGTATGATCAGTCTTTTGCTAAAACGGAGCTTGTTAAACCATTTGGTTAACTATCACAACAAATCATTATTAAGGAAGTTCTTCTAAATCCAAACTTTAGATATCTTAACAACTCACCCAAAACTTTTTTCAAGTTCATCAACCTCTAGCATATTTTTTTTTCTCTGAATACAGGCTGTTACGGTGGTGCTTTCTTCCATCTGTTAAACTACCGTGCTCTGAATAACACTGAAATTTAGCGGAGTAAAAGATTGATTAAATGAATTTAGAAAGTTTTCATTGGATCCAATTCTGCTGTCATTGAAACCAATGACAAAATTCTCACTAAATTCAGTGGGTGCAGGATTAGAGTAGGAGTGTGAATACTCCACTGTCAATTAGCCAAAATCTGAGGCTGTTATTCAGGTAAATTTATATCGACTCCAATGAGAGCTTTTTGTCTAACTAAGGACTGAGTAAGGGCCTCAGATCTGACACTGGATGTTTACCAACAGATAAAAGTGATACAAAAGATTAAAAGAAGCAGCTGTGTATTTGGCAAAAAGAGAAATTTTAACAGTTACCAAAACTCAAGGTGGAATTAATAATCAGAAAATTGCCACTCTGGAATTTTCTCTACAGGTCTGATAGTAAGAATTAAGGGTAGATTGGTAATTTATGTTCAATGATGGAATAAACCTGTAAAGAGCCCAGAGTGACAGAAACATGTTTGTGTCACACAATCTTATTATTTTCACTGAGACAAATGACAGAAATGCTATTCTCATGGATCTGTCCTGAATCTCTCCCTACATTCCTAGAGTGTTAAATTATGTAGACTGTTTAATCTCGGATGAAGTATTGCTTCATAACGGACATCAGTAAGTATTTACATTGTTATGTCACAATACCCTAAATTCATAAATTTGAAGCATTAGAGTTTCTAAACCAATAGATGCTATACAGTTCGGTGCTTACAGACTTTTTACTTAATAAATGTATTTTGGCTTTTTGAAAGATCATCATTTAGGTAAATGGGTGCTTTATTTACCACATCTTTGCTTCTTCTAAAATGCCCGAAAGCAATGCATGCAGTGAATGATTATGAATATCTGCAACAACAGTGGGGAAGCCTGTGGCAAAAATTAGCAAAATGAAATTGGTGCTATGGCATGTAATAGGATAAAGGGTACCTGGTGAGGTGCAGTTGGTGCTCAGATTTACCCAGCAGTTCTGTCAGTTTTAGGCACTCATCTTTGGCTCTTGCTGCATCCTGCTGTGCTTGTTCCAAACGCAGTTTGTTTTCATTCAGCTCTAATCCCAATTTCTCTATTTCCTTTAAAAATACAGGCGAAAATACATTTAAAAAATATATGTAGGTAAATTATAAGACAATCTACCTTACGTGATCAAAAGTTATAAGAAAAATAAAGCATGATTTAATTTAATGAAGAAAGGAATAGAGTTCTTTGGTTTGTAAAAATAAAGTTTAATAAAGAAACAAGGAAATGAAAGGAAGTAATTTGAAGTATCAAAGCTCATTTCATTTATTATCTTATTTCACCATTTTGCTATATTTTTTCTTAATATTTTTAATAAGCCTACGCGAACAGATATGTCAACATGAATATTGATAATATTCTTGTACAAAAATGTTCCCCATGACTTTTGTAAAATTTTAGTTCCCATGTGTTCTCTCTCTGTTCAATCAACTCATTAAAAAAAAACAACAACTACATTTGATTTGTATTCACTTCATGTTGCACTTTAAAAGGCATTAAGATGTTTCTTACCATTTGTATTCATTTAAAAGTGCTCTTATTTGTGGGGCCTGATAATGTAAGATGCTGACCACTATCAAATCTTGTTGCCTTCTTCACATAACTAAGCAATACAAACCTACTTAAAGTACTTGAACAGTCCAGTTAAAGTTAGCTAGACTACTGATGTGCTAAATTTAAGCATGTGCATGTTTTGCAGGATTGGGGTCTTTGTTTCTAGTGTATATATTGTAAGCCTTCTGCATATTTCTAGGCACATAAAATTTTCAAAGAGAAATAAGTGTCCTACATTAACTATCTCAAAAATACTAAAAGAACTATTCCTTCTTCCAAAACAGAAAACACCTTTCGTAGCAAAACTTTGTTCAGTATTTAAACACTTATACAGGTACCTTTATGCCACACTATTGAACTTTCCACTAACATTATTCTCCAGTTTACTTAAATATTCATTCAAATATCTTAAATAAAAAGGAACGTATTCCAGTGTTAATATGTATTCCTGAAACACCTTCATAGTATGTTGTCTCTGTTTCTTCATGAAAATATCAGCCCAAAGCATTTATAGTAAGTCATGATGCCTCAAACAAATTCAGTATCCACATCCAACAAAAGGTATCAGTGTGTAAACCATTCCCCACTCAAAACAGTCCTTTTGCATTTCTAATGAAATATTACTTTCTTGTTAGGAGTTATATTCTAGTTTGTTGAAATTATATTTTTTAAGGAAAATCAGATTAAAATCTGTCTAAATGTTTCCATGCAATATTTTTATTTATTTTATTTTTTATATATATATATATATATAAAAATATATAAAATAAATAAAAATATTGCATGGAATATATATAATTTTCAGGAAATAAGTGTGCGCGCGTGCACACACACACACGTGCATGCACAGACACACACTTATTTCTTGAAACTACACAAAATAAACAAAATTAAAGGCAAGTTTTACAGTTTAACACAAAGATGTGGAAACTGGGAAATCATAATAAATTAATTCAGTGTATTGTAAGTATTCAATGTAGGTACTTTCAATGAAAGTAATGTATTGTACTAGTCATAACTAAACACTAAAAAGGTGGTAAGCATGTGTTTTAAAAGAATCTGAATTTTTCTCATTTCCAAAGGGTATCACATTTAAGTTTGATAGAATGAAAATCTTAACAGATTCACTATGTTCTAGTCTAGTTAATAGAGCAGTTCATTAATGTTTGTTTTCCCTAATCCTTTTTATTTTCTTACCTGAGTTCTTTCCCATCTACAGAGGTAAGCAACACTCCTGCAACTTTTTTTTATTTTTTTTTAAATAAAAGTAAGGTATTCATGAATGGCCACATTTTAAAAAATAAATAAATTAGTTGACAAATGTCAACTACATATTTAAAAACCTCTATTTTCCAACTATAAACATAAACACACCCTATCACCACACTCTTAGGGAAAAGCCTAAGTGAACAGATGGGCTTTAAACTGTCTCCTGAAGGTAAATAGGCTCAGGTTCTGTCGGACCAAAGTGTGAAACAAATTCCAAAGTAAAGGGACCGCTGTTGAAAATGGCTTGCCTCCATCTGCCAGATGTTCAAATCAAGGAATTGAAGGCAAGAATGCATCAGCTGATCTCAATTGTCATGAGGATGCACAGAGAAAAGAAGGTTCTCAAAGTAGCTGGGACCCAAACAATGTACCTCTGGTGGGGCTTTAAAGATCAATACGTGCCCATGACTTCCAACCAGAAGCAGTCAGGGAGCCAGTATAGTCTGAAATACTGGCATAATATTCTCCACATAATATTCATCATTAAGCAGGCATTCTACAGCATTCTGTGTCACCTGTAGTTTCCAAGTGGGCTTTCAAGAGCCCCATGTAGACAGCATTGTAGTAACCCACAAAAAAGTGGATAAGTCTGGAAAAGTTCACGTCAGAAACAGTTACAATCAATCACCACAGCAAAAAGAAATAATAAAAAGGCACCCCGCCCACCAAAAGCACCCATACAATTAGGGATCCAAAAGTATCTCCAAACTTATTTGGATTAAGTCTCAATGAGCTTGTTCTCATCCAAGTACAATGAAGGCTTGATTAACAAAAAAAAAAACAAAACCCAACTCTCACTTATTGCTATGTATCAACACCTTAAAAGGAGTACCATCCAAACCGCAAATACCATTAAGTAGTTTGGTCCAATAATTCAGCCAGTAGTTTCTGGTACTATTCCTGAAACATAGTATATTACATATCTTCAGGCCACTTTACACAATAGTGAAAGATATGATTGTTTCAGACAGCCTTATAAACCGGCTGTGCATCAGTCCAATCAATCCTGAGGTCACTTGGTCCAATGTATAAGGGTGATCTGAAGGGTACCTTTATCTATGGTTGTGATGTGTTTGCGTCCTAGGCAACTCCTGTAAATGGTCTCCCCTCCTCTTTCCAAGTTACAAACCCAGTCCACATGTGTTGTTTGTGTATACCAGCTGGGGCATACATTCTAGTGCATGCCAGTGTGTCATGCACAAAGTGTCCATACAGACCCTGCTGATGCACATCCCTAGGGCAATGGTGTAGTCCAGTTTCAAACAGCAGTATGTCAAAGCACATTATGTAACTTTTAGTGCAGGGTAGCAGGGTCCACACAGTGAGTTAATATGTGGCAAACTACTGCATAGCTGAATCGGACCCTGGCTTGTCATAAAGTCAAGCTCTGGGATAAGGAAAACATGAGGAGAAAGGTATGGGAGGAGAGTCAGTGAGAACTGAAAGCAGATGTAGGTGGTGACAACATTTTGTAAAAAAACTTCGAAGGTCAAGGAACTTGAATCTGATGTGCTTAAAAAGGGACACTAAACTAAAGAAGGAAGCAAGGTGTGAAGTACTGCGGTCAGAGCATGGGGAAGTGATGATGACAGTATTTTAGCAGAGGTCAAAGTGTACTAGCGTAGTACATAAAATACATCCCTTTACAAAATTAAAGCTTATATTTGATCATCAGGAAGTGCACTTATAATCATAAATGTGACTGTAAAGAGACACATCATGAGACTGTGTGTTTATTCTTTTAGAGTTCAATCCTGGTTCCCAAGCCTATTATGAGTAACTTAAGCACAAGAGAATTCTATGGAAGCCGGGGGAGGAAATTTGCCCCCTCCAATCCATGCAACTGCAAGCAGTGGTTGCTATTTGAACTCATTCACGTAGTAGTGCAGAATCAGAAGCAGGCCATTAATCATTCACATCTGGAATTATTTGATGATAATCAGGTCTATGAAACCTTAATTTGACCTGATTGTATATTTATACCGTGGTACCATTTTTAATTACATGATCATGTATTATTTTTTCAGGATATTGGCTTCTTTCAGTCCACAGGACAGACAGAGAACAAGGCAATGAGTTGCAAGAACACAAAAGGACATCCTCATGTATTGTGGCTTGATCACAGACTTCCTATGTGAAGCTGGGCAACAGAGTCATATTGCATATTCACCACATTAACATTGCACAGGCAACTTCTGAGTGTTTGACTTTGTAACTTTATCATTCTTTAAATAGTTTTGTATGGAACTTAAAAAATATATTTATTACGTAATCTTGTCTTCCATCTCAATTGTTCAAACTCCCATGGACACAAACAGAAACTTTGTCTGTATAAAGACTGCAGAATAAAACCCACCAGAAGAACTGCCATTTCAGTTCACCACAAATAAATTAAATTAAAAAATAATATAGTATTCAAAAACAGAAGGATCAAGTTTTACAACATAAAATCAACTTATGGGGAAAATATAGGAAATGACAAATTGTTTGTCTCTGTAAATTACTACTTTTGGATGTCCTAATCAACAAGTACTTATGTTTTAAACCTCCCTTTTTGTAGGAAACAAGTATCTTTTGCAGTCTCTCAATACTAAAAAGCAAACAAGCATTTTACTTCTCATTCATTAGATTATAGGGCAAGAACCCTTATACAATCTTACAGGCATTTTCAAATTAACACACTGTAGATGGGCTCAAAGTAAACTAAATGCAACTTCATACAAAAACAAAGAATGATTTCTCATAAATATTGAGATTCTTTTTAAAAAACAAACAGCCTCTTCTCAAATTAAATCGAACCGACTATCTTCATTTAACCATGCTAAAGTGTTTTGCGAAAATTCTCCATTTAACTAACTAGACACCTCTTTACCTCTAAAAAATTTGATAATTTTGTTCAAAACAGGTCAAATTACAAAATTAAAATAATTATTTAATTCTAGTCTATATGAATGCAGACTTTATTGTATGCAGAAAACTGCAACTTTAAATTTATAAGCTAGGATATGTTTTTCATAGAACTCAGAATAACTGCAGAGCTGACAGAAAAGGCAAAGAAATCTTTCACAAATGAATATGATTAACCACTGATAAAAGATAAAATCCTACACTGAACTAAATTTAGCAAAATACTTTGGAAGCCTTCTAACAAATCAATAGGCTAGAAGCCAAATGTATTTTAAAAAGCCAGTAACATTAATTCTTAAACCAATTTCCCTTGATTGAGGTGCAATAATAAAACAATATTAACTGAAAAACAGTTCTGTGTATACAAAGTACTGCTATATGTGTTCAGCAAAAAAAAAAATTTACAAGTGTGTATGTATCAGTATCATCATGAATCTACAGCATTTTTTCCATTTGATATTTCTGTCTTGTGGTCTCTTTAATAATTATGAAAATAGAGGAACAAATTACGAAGTGAAGATCCTTTTTAAAAAATTATAACTCAGTGATAACTGCCTTTCTGCGGAGAACACGTGATTACAGGAGGCAGTACACTACTTAAAAAAATCAGGACCACCTCAACATCAATGGTGGACTTACTGTGAAACAAACCGTGCAATGGCACGGGGGCCCCCCGACAACAGGGGACCCCAAAATGTAGGACAAATCTGACAAATGACTGAATTTAATAAGTGTTGCAAGTCGCAAAGTGGTCCACGCTTTCTGCATTCTGCAAACATATTCTATGAACTGTGCTCTAAACATTTTTTTTAAAGTAATCTAGCAAAGAATTTTGCTTCGCCAGTTTTTCCACTGTCTTGACAACACCATAACAGCAACTACGGGAAATTGTCATTTTCCAGTCAAAGTCCATCAAAGTCATTTGCCAGTCAAAGTCCTTGACCAATTATCCAGTTGAACAAAAGCACCCTCCTGCACTTTGCAACAATGCCTGTGATTTGTCACTAGTATGTAATGGTTCAAAATCCCATTTTTACAGAGTCTGATAAAAACGTGGGATTAACTGCAATAAACCTAACTGGGTGGTCCACGGCCTACTCAGGCCCAACTGTGGCTACGCCCCTGCTCTTTCAGACCTTTTGAATCTTCCTAAAATCAACGTTAGTTTTTTAGCAATGAAGCAATACTGACTCTGGCAGTCAAAAATGCAAAAAAATGAAGCTGAGGCAAGAAGACAAAGCTAAGCAAAAGACAATTTGTCATCTTACTTTAAAAAGCTTGAAGTATTGAATAATGGACATTCATAAAAAAGTATGGATAAGGAAACATCTGAATTATTTGATCACTTGCCGAGTTGTGGGGATACCACAACAACTGCAAAAGTTGAACAAGCGGATTCTGAAGTGACAATAGAACTACAAAATATAGGTAATTTTGTCAAAGTAAGGGAAGAAACCTACCCTTAAGACACAGCATCATGGCCAAAATCTGTCTACTTGGATATGATAGACTGTTTCGTAGTAAATAAACTGAAAAACTTAGATAATATGGAAAATTTGAGAAAAGACTAGGAGGTTGCAGGACAAAAGCAATTTAGAGGTCTTTATGAGTCCCATTTTCTGAGGATGAAGAAAAATGGGACGACAGAAATTCAGAAACCACTAAGGCAGTCTACTGTTATGTTTGCAAATTATTCCCTGACCATAGTAAAGGAAAACAAACCGTCGACGGGCACTCTAATTGGAGAAACGCTGCAAGACATACCACTGATCATAAGACTTCCAATGCTCATACTAATGCAATGTATAAGTTCGTTCAAAGGTGTAAACTATCTAGAAGAATTGATTCTGTGTTATCAGCTCAGTTTGAAAAGAAGTGTTCTTACTGGAGGAAAGTGCTGAGACGTGTTGTTGCCATGGTCAAACTGCTGTCTTCTTTGGGACTACCTCTAAGGGGACATGATGAGTCATCATTGTCAAATCAAAAAGGTAATTTTTTTACCTGCCTTGAATAGCTTAGTGAATTTGACAATTTTCTCAAATAACATTTGAAAAATCATCAGTATTGCAGCTCAGGGAAGACCAACTTTATAACACACCAAACCTACGATGAATTTCTCACTATAATGGCAAAGCAGCTTAGAAACCAATTCACTGATGAAGTAAAGGATGCCAAGTACTATTCCATAATAGTCGATTCAGCATCAGATGTGAGTCATGTAGACCAATTAACATTAATATTAAGATATGTGACCGGCAATGGTAAAGTTGTAGAGCGATTTCTTTGTTTTGTCCTGTTAAAATCCCACACTTCTGAATATCTAGACACAACTGTTTTGGAATTCATTGCAAATTCAGGTTTGGACATCAAAAATTATCAAAGCTCTGCCCATGACAACACCACAGATATAGCAGGAAAATATTCAGGTCTACAGGCAAGACTAAACAATGCGAGCCCCTCTGCTTTATTCATACCATGTTCCATTCCTTACATTTAATTTGCAACACAGCAGCCGAATCTTGTGAGGGAGCTACACATTTTTTTGACTTCGTTCAAATCGTGTATGCCTTTTTCCCCCCCAGTTTCCATGCATTGGTGGAGTATGCTACAATCACGCTTGGAGCAGGCAAATGAAAAACATTTGACAGTCAAAAGAATTTGTGACACCAGGTGGTTTGCTTGTGCAGATGCTGTTTTGGCTTTCAAAATGAGCTATGATGATATAAAAAAACCTTATTAGACATAGCCACATCAAATTCTGAAAAACCATGTGCGAAAACTGAAGCAAAATCCTTAGCAGAAAAGTTTGAAAAGTATGATATTGCTGTTTTTACTCTTTTGTGGAACTGTTTACTTCAAAGAATTAATGCCGTCTGGAAATTGCTGCAAAAGCTTGATACAAATTTATTGAATGCTGCACAATTGTTAGCCTCAGTTAAAAGTTTTGTCATGGAAGTTCGAAATGACTATAGCTTGGTGGAAGCGGAGGTACTAACATGAACAGAAAATATATGTTTCTTTGATATATCTGATGAGAAGTGTAAAAAAAGTAGGAAGTTATTTTTCAGTGAAACTAGAGACAATGAAATCAATTTAAAAGGGAAAGAAGATAACATTGATGGTCTCCACAATAATTTGTGACACAAAAGTAGTGCAGAGAAGAGGTGAATCTCTAAGAAAATTGTTGATTTATTTTGCATGTTTTTTGACAGACATTTGGACGAAAATGCGAAAAGCCACTACAGTAAGAAATTAAGTGAATTCTACGGAGAGGACATAGACACAAATCTTTTTCAAGATGAAGTAAAACATTTCATTCATTTTATCAAAAATGATGAGGTCTGTGCTTTGAGATCACCAGTTGATTTGTATAGACTTGTACGTGACGGTTTGCAGGCAACCTTTCCAAACGTAGAAACCATTCTGAAAATATTAACAATACTTGTCACAAATGCTGTTGGTGAACTTGTTTCTGTATTGAAATGAGTTAAAAATAATTTGCAAAATATGATGAGTCAGGAACATTTGAAAAGTTAGGCAATATTAACAGTGAAAGTGCCTCTTTACAAAATATTACTTTATGATGACAATTAACAATTTTGTAAAGAAAAAGTGTAGAAAAAAATCTATTGAATAAGTTTCTTCAGAGGATGTTAACTTTTATTTTTCCATTCATGCGTCATCTATACTTTTTATTTTTACACCTTTTTCATATTAGTGTAATGCAAATACCAAGCTTTCATGTAGACCAGAAGTTCTCAAACTGTGGTCGGAGAACTCCATTCAGGTGGACTGAGGAAAGGTTATTAAGGGGGTTTTTTTGGTTTTTTTTTTTTAATAAAGTGCTCTTATCCAAAGCATTTTACAATAGTTAGCTAACAGTACAAACAACATTTGGAAAGATCATTAAGTGGTCCACCATGATCCACAGCAATTTGCAAGTGTTCTGTGGGAAAAAAAAAAAAGTTGTACCTTGATTGTTTTTGTAGTCTTTCACTTTATTTTCATTTACTTCCTATTACTTACAATATAGGAGGAGGATGAAGGAAAAAAACAAAAAAAAACTTCGGGGGGGGGGGGGAAGAGAAGAGAGGAAGAGGAGAGAATGTTCCTCTTCTTCTTGGCTGGGTTCTGAGAGGGGCTCCCCCGAAAATGAAGCAGCACACAAGGCCCCACTAACTCTAAATCTGCCACTGCTCAACATGATACTTTATTACCTACTTCCCACATATGTAGGCCCAGATGCTCACATGTTCAACTTTCCTCAATGCAAGTACCCACATTTACATCAATGGAAACACTCACTGTTCATAAAGTTAAGTATATGTGTACATCGTTGCTGGACTGTGGCTATACCTCATCGCTTACTGTTACCTTCAGTATGAACATGCAAACATACTTGGATACTCTATTTAAAAGCAATTATAAATGTGATATTTTTAACGTTAAGTTTGATCCCAGAGTAATTTTTATTGTGGTCTTCTATTACATAGTTTTTCAGATAATAAATCATTCATACCGTTCTATATATTCAAGCTAACGAAAAGATATTTTTGCACATATGTAGTAAAAATTCAATATATTTTATTTTGGACGACATAAAAAAATCTACCACTGCACATGCAGATATTCCCTGCAGTAGGGATCGACTGTAGCCATTTCTTCCAATTACGAGCAAATCCCTGTATTAATCCTGATATCAAATCAGGCAGCCCTATGTTCTGAGCAGTCTCTAAACCTCCGGCCTCCCAGACAGGGCCATCTGACACAGCAGATTACATCAGAAGAACTATCCAACTTTGTAAAGAGAGTTAGTGTCATCACCAGGGTAATCCCGAACAGTCCCCAATAGTGCACATGGTGGTTGTTTTTTTAAATTGCTGTGTAAATGTACCCTGCTTCTTATTCAAAACAGGATGGGAATCAAGAACATCCAAAGCCTACATTTGGCTTCAAAATTTAAATCTTCTTTAAATCCTATGAAAATGTGATAAATTGTGACGATGTACAAACAAGTAGTAAAAACTTGGTTAAAAATGTATATGCCTCATAAGATCCCCTAAAATGTACATATCACAAAAAGAAAAAAAATGTTTCATGTAACTAGGTAATTAAAACAAGAGCAGATAGGTACACAAAGTTGCTAGACAAAAACACAAAACCAAACTTTGGGGTGGAAGTCAACTCCAGTTCAGGAATGGATGGAAAAGGCAAGCATAGTAGCAAAATAGGCCCCTGCTTTGTATCTAGCCCCATTTAAGGATTTAAGTCTTCTGACCATCACACAAATCAATAGGCCATCTGAAGACCCCAAGGGACAAATGATGCAACCCACTGAAACAGTGCAGGCTGTAATCCTGTGTTGTGAATGCTCATATTGTTGTGACTGTTGCCATTTTGGAGGCTCTTTCAACTGTGTGATAAAACACATGCAGCTCAGAGGCCACTGAGCTATTTGTGCTGCAGGCAATCTTAGCAATGGCTTTGTGTGCGCTCACAAGGCCAAAGCACTGAAACAGGTGCAGCACAGCAGAGATGCCCCCTTCCCAAAATCAGCAGCCATGACCTCATCATCCCCTCTTCCACTACCACAGCACAGTGATAGAGAGTGAATGGAGATAGGAGCTCAGGTGATGCCTTTTTGCCTGCAGGCTGCTGCGGAGGGAAGTGCAGTGGGGCATCACAAGAGCCTGCTGGAGAGAATGCTGGTGCTGTAGGGGACCTACTGGGGTGGTGGAGGAGAGGGAAGAGAAACTTTTCAATGAAGAGTGAGGAATGGGGGGTGTCAGGGACCAGGGTCCTGGATGTGTGGGGCACATTTCCTATGCAGTTAAGGTAGAATTTTCAACTTGTAATTGTCATACACACACACTGGGGGTGTGTAGTGGGAGTTCAAAAACTAAGAGACAGACTTTTGGCAAGATTGTGTGCGTGTGTGTGTAAAAATAAAGACCTAAATGTTTTTGATTCATGATTTTCAAACTGTTGGCGTTGACAATACTGGTAAATGGACAATTACCAAGGGCCCTTATGGCCGTTCTCTGGTCAACCCCAAGACCGATCTGGCATTCTGATATGATGGAGATGACTGTAGGATGAATTCCTAGATAGTTGGACAAGGGGGAATGGCCAGAACACACAAAATCGTTGGGATTTTGACTATATTACTTTTCTGAAAATACTGTTATTTGGTTTGCCAAAGTGTCTGAACTGCAATAGCTTCTTTTGGAGCAGCACTTTCAGCCCCAGTATGTAGGTAAATGCCTATGGAGACATTTTTAATAGCAAGCACTGGGGCACCAGACATTAACTCAGCAACCACCAGTAAAGGTAAGCAAAAACTTGGTTTAATAACTCTCACCCTGGAGCAAGATATTTTAAGGATGTGGGGGTTATGGTTGTGGTTTTTGTTTCGAAGGAGGAGGAAAAGAGGAGGAGGGTTACTCCCATCTCATTATCAAGAAATAAGAGAAGAGTCTAAGTAGTGCTTCTCTTATCCCCAAAAACAGGCAGTTGAGAGGAGTGAAGTGGGATTACCTCTCCCCACAGCCTGCACCAATATAGTTAGATGGAAATGAAGGTCTGTCCTCCCTCCCGCACAGCGGCAGCAGACAGTTACAGGCAAGCAGTAAGGGCACTGAGGGTGGCTATGACAGACACAGCAGCACTTCCCTTCTGGCTCAGAGCAAAGTCTGGTGGCAGTAGCCGGCAGAGCTGATCCCACAATATTAATGGAAAGACTGATGCAACCATCATTTTTTCTGGTCTGTTTAACCATTTTTATTTCACCCCATATTGTTGTCAGATAAAAATAAAAACACAAACTATGGGCCTCTTTCATAGCAAAAGCCATTTCATACAGTTTCTCATGCTGATGAACGCTAATGAATATTTCACATGTGATATTATAAGAGTGGAAGTGACAACAACACTATAATTAAAGGTTATGTTCATATTTAATTGCAGGGTCCCATCCTGGAAGTGATATTTTCCCCCCCGGTTTTTGAAGAATCATCGTTTCAGGAGCAAACCTTACTAGGTCAGTTAGTTACAGGCCTCAAAGCAGGATCCAACTCAACAACATAGTAGAGAATCCAGAGAGCTGTAAGGTCTAGCTTGGCTCTCACAGGACCCAGCAACTGCAGGCTGAGATGTGCTAGCACATTACAGTTGTGCAGGCCCATGAAGATGGAATGCATCTGGCTAGGTAGATGATGGTAGAGTTTTGCACCATCTATAGATACTAAAGCCAATCCATTACAACCAAATAAGCCAAAAGTCAGTTTGTGACGGAGGGGTTAAGAACTGGCCCAGCACAGAACCTTTCTATCTTAGCTGGTAGCTGCTCTCTCTGATGAGAATTCCAGAATGCACAGAGTACAGGTGCACATGGTGGATCAGTGCTCCCACCTGGTTTGGCCACTTCTTGTTCCCCTCTTGGCTCCATTCAGGTAAGTCTGCCCCGTTTCCTCTCCCTTATGATCCAAATGCAGTCGGAATCCTTAAAGGAGCCCCATCCTCTTTTTCCTGCTGCCTGGACAAAGACCCACCACATTAATTTGTGGTGAGCACATTCTATCTTTGTTGGACAATTTTAAGCAAATCATCTAAAAAGAGGTGTGAGGACATTTTTGCCTGACTATTTAAGCAAGCAGCTTTTCTATCTATATGAGCACACCGGGATATGCAATTTAAAGTTTTGTTTTAATGATGATCAGGTTCTATGTATTACTTTTGTGTCTGTGTAAGTATTCTTGCATAAAAATACCCATATGTTTCACTCACTTGTGGTATCTCTCTCTTGCATATTAGAACAGATTTATTAATAGTAACAGATTCTGCAAGTAGTCCTTGAAAATTCAGTAGGTTAAATAATATTTGTGGTGGAATCCACTGCCAAAACTAAACTAGCTTTGGAAAGGCTGCAGAAAGAGCAAAAGCCACAGGTTATTAGGGTAAAAACCATGACCCTCTAAGCCAGCGGTGGGCAAACTATGGCCTGTGGGCCGAATCCAGCCCTTCAAGGCTTTGGATCCGGCCCGCGAGATTGCCCCCTGTGGTGCCGCAGGCCCCGCGCTGCTCTCAGAAGCGGCTGGCACCATGTCCGTGGGGCTCTGTGCATTGCCCTTGCCTCCAGGCACCACCCCCCGCAGCTCC
This sequence comes from Lepidochelys kempii, assembly GCF_965140285.1. NCBI lineage: Eukaryota > Metazoa > Chordata > Testudines > Cheloniidae > Lepidochelys > Lepidochelys kempii. The sequence continues at coordinate 140,993,152 of NC_136382.1, read as the reverse complement.
CATTGGCCGAGAACGGGGAATTGCAGCCAGTGGGAGCTTTGGGGAAAGTACCTGGAGGCGTGGCAAGGGCAGTGCACAGAGCCCTGTGTCCCCCTCTCCCCCAGGGGCCGTGGTTCCAGTTGCTTCCCGGAGCAGTGCAGGGTGGAGCCGGGGCGGGCAGGCAGGTGGGCAGGCAGCCTGCCCTGGCGCCTGCCACCGCCACTCTGGAGCCACTTTAGGTAAGCGGTGCTGGCCCAGAACCTGAACCACTCCTACACCCTGCCCCCCAACTGCCTGCCCTAAGCGCTGCCTGTACCTCACACCCCTACTGCACCCCAACCCCCTGCCCTGAGCCCCCCGCTGCACCCTGAGCCCCTGCCGCACCCCATACCCCCCAACCCCCTGCCCTGAGCCCCCTGCTGTACCCCAACTCCCTGCCCTGAACCCCCTCCTGCCCTCTGCACCCCTCCTGCACCCCAACCCCCTTCCCTGAACCCCCTCATACACCCTGCACCCCTTCTCTGCCCCAATCCCTTGCCCTGAGCCCGTTCCTGCACACTGCACCCTCTCCCATATCCTGCACCTCAACCCCGGCCCTGCAGAACATTTCCCCACCCAGATGTAGCCCTCGGCCCAAAAAGTTTGCCCGCCCCTGCTCTAAACAGGAAAATGGCATTTGTGTTCTGTAGGGGGCTTAATGTATAATGGTGCTAGACTGCAGTAGTCAAGGCCATATGCTTGGGACTTCATGTGAGTGGACCTGAGGACTGTTGAATACCTTCAGGAAAGACTTGGTAATGGCTTACTATTTGTGCTAAGTCTGATTGGTATTGAACAGAGTTGTGCCCTTTCTTCACCAGTCAAGCATTTCCCTTCTTTGATTGGTGATGTGAACACAAAGACTTTACTATAATCCTCAAAGGTAGTTCACCTTCAGTTTTGTTCAACCCTAACTTTCATATTTCCTATCATGAGTATTTTACGATGCAATTTTACGGTATAAGTTAACAACTTTTGTCATGGATTTATTTTTTCCAGAGGAAGTAGGGGAGAGATCACCACCCATGATTCTTATAAATTTATTGATCAAGAGCTACCAGGTTTCATAATTCCTGAGCCCAAGCCATATTTGAAAACTGGGCCCTGTAAATTTACAACCATTCCTCAAGGAGTGTGGGGTGGAGGATGTCATTTAACAGATTCTTGTTAAAGTAAACATGCAGGGGGGGTTTTGTATATAATATTAATATAGTTTTAAAAAAAATCTTGTGGTAGCCTTTAACTATATGAAACAACACAGGAAATCAGAAAACAGTTATACAAATTATCACATCCTGGTCTCCTAGATGCCTCAGTACTTTGGCCATTCAGGACAAAGTCAGACAATCAAAACTGCACATTTTGTACAACTGTAATTGTACATTTGCCGTAGCTTATTTTGGAGCAAAAAGACTTCCCTGTGTTCTCTTTTCTGTGTCTAAAGCACACTCTTGTCTGCCTGGCTAATGGAGTCATTACATCTCTGACTAAAACCACAATAGCTATACTGACTTTTAAATACATACATACAAAATATATAGTACTAGCCTAACTTTATCAATATTGTCGACTCTTCCCATTTTACTGAGGTTCTCATCATGATTGGTGATTTTTGTAAAGCCCCATCTTGTGAAGTCTAGTGGTTACATGAGAATCTCAGCTTTTATTGGCGGCGGGGGGGGGAGGGGGTTCTAGCCCTTAGGGATGCAAGGAAAAGCTTGAAAACATGACTCCTACAGGCTCAAAAACCAGAAGGTAAATAAAAATCACTAGATTTTAAAACATATTTTGTGTTTTTTAGGGGCCTGGCTCATGATTTTTTGGATCACTTGAAGTTGGTAATACTGCTTCATAAAAATGAATTTAAATTAATCAGTCCTTGAATTTGGTCTGTTATTGGAAAGTTACATTAGCTTAGCCCTTAAATCAGATCCTCCTTTTAACATTTCATGAACACGTCTAAACACTGGCCTATGACTGGTTATCTCTCGCCAATGCAGAGTTAGTAATCCTTGCATCTATACTTTCTAAACTAGATTACATTTAGTGATTGCTTTATGGCCTACCAGGTAAAACATTCTATAAATCTCTTTTGCAAAACACTTTCATATTATATTTCACATACAATTCCATTCCTCATCCTAGATTCTTGTGGAATAATCTATCACTATATAACATAGGTGCCTTTTATTATTTACAAAAATGCTGAAACATGTCAACAAAAATGATTAGGGGACTGGAACACATGAGTTATGAGGAGAGGCTGAGGGAGCTGGGATTGTTTAGCCTGCAGAAGAGAAGAATGAGGGGGGATTTGATAGCTGCTTTCAACTACCTGAAAGGGGGTTCCAAAGAGGATGGCTCTAGACTGTTCTCAATGGTAGCAGATGACAGAACGAGGAGTAATGGTCTCAAGTTGCAGTGGGGGAGGTTTAGATTGGATATTAGGAAAAACTTTTTCACTAAGAGGGTGGTGAAACACTGGAATGCGTTACCTAGGGAGGTGGTAGAATCTCCTTCCTTAGAGGTTTTTAAGGTCAGGCTTGACAAAGCCCTGGCTGGGATGATTTAACTGGGAATTGGTCCTGCTTTGAGCAGGGGGTTGGACTAGATGACCTTCTGGGGTCCCTTCCAACCCTGATATTCTATGATTCTATGATTCTATGTACATCTTTCAACTGAGTCTAGCCCATGCAGGTCAATGACTTCCCAATTCCTTTATATACAGTTTTGGGCTCTGAAGCCTAGATACATGAGCCTCCTATTCCTTAGTTTAAGACCTTTGGGTTTGAACCTGCCTCAGACCTGGAACTCAGTTCTTTATTTTCTCTCTCAGAACAATGCTAGGTGTAATTTTAATGCCAATTCTAAAAGAATGTTTTCCCATAGTTTCAGTCTCACTAAGGATTTGGCTTTGTTTTTAACTTAGTTTGATTTTTCAATAAATAAAATGTAAAAATGAAAAACATTTTGTGTAGATTTCTCAAATAAGATTCAACATGTTCCTTGTTTTATAACAAGATAATAATGAGATAGCTGTTCCCAGTAGCATAGATGCAGTAGTGAAAACTCTGTGCAACAAATTGGCAGGGAGAAGGACTAAATGACCCAATATGTAGGTCTTTTTCAACTCTAGATTCTATGATTCCTGACTGAGACACAAAATAAAAGAAAAAACAAAGAGTACTTGTGGCACCTTAGAGACTAACAAATTTATTTGAGCATAAGCTTTCGTGGGCTAAAGCCCACTTCATCAGATGCATGCGGTGGAAAATACAGTAGCAAGATAGATATACAGAGAACATGAAAAAATGGGGGTTGCCATACCAACTCTTAATGAGACCAATCGAGTAAGATGGGCTATTATGAGCAGGAGAAAATAAAAATTTTTGTAGTGATTTCCCCCCCCCCTCCTGCTGTTAACAGCTCACCTTGATGGATTGGTCTCGTTAAGAGTTGGTATGGCAACCCCTTATGGCAAACGCTTATGCTCAAATAAATTTGTTAAGTCTCTAAGGTGCCACAAGTACTCCTCGTTCTTTCTGCTGATACAGACTAACACAGCTACCACTCTGAAAATAAAAGAAAGCACGTTCTAAGCCATAACAACCGTTTTATTTTTATATACTGCCACTGACCAAGAGATGCTGTTTTGAGGAAACACTGAATTCATTGTGTTAAAAGTACTTTTCCCCATTATATTGCATTAGCTGTGCACAAATTATTTTATTTTTAAATGTGCTGTATAACGGTTCAAATTCCATGAAGGTACTAAAAAGTGAAGTCTATATTGCATTAAATAGGCAAAAATATTCTGCCATACATTAAGGCCTGGTATTATTGGTATATTAAGGCCAGTTATATTGGTATAAAAGTCCCTTAAAGGAACAGGCTATAAAGTATAAAGCAGCATTAAAGCACTATAAATGCACACTAGGCAGGGGGGTTGGACTTTAAACTATATTGGTAAAATTAAAATAGTACAATTTGTGTGTACACATGCCCTTAGGTATACTTGCCATAAATTCTGTTTTTTCAGAATCCTAAAATATCATAGGACCATAATGTTCATACTACAGATTATTCATCAAATAAGGTGGTGCAGCAGGTTAGTATACAAAACAAACTTGCCTTGGGTGTATATTTTACAATGTTAACACTTCACATGAATGTAATACATACAAAGTACACCTTGAACAGGAACTAAATCCCAGCAGAGGGAGGAAGAGAGGGAAAAAGAAAGAAAATAGAAATTCAATCATGTTTTCTCTTCCTAAATTCCTCTTTAACAAGCCATTAGAAATGCGGACTTTGGTCATAAGAGAAGATATTTAATAACCATATGTTCCTATTTGTACATATAGAAACTATGTCTTTCCCACCATACCTGGGCACATTAAGCCAATAATTTAAAAACTCCATTTCATAAAAAACTTAAATTTACCCACAACATAAATTACATTTTGATTAGATAGCACGTTAAACCAATTTTCAGTAAGGGAAACTTATTGGGAAATTACAACTTTCTTCTCAATTTCAAAGAAAACATACTGAAGTAAAATAAGGTACTAATGATATTACTAGTATATCAGCCAAGTGACCCACTGTCCACTTTTAAAAATTAAATATATATTTATTATGAACAGATGGTGGCCAAGGAAGGTATCAACTCTGTCTCTTAGCCAGAAGGTCAGGTCATGGCTGAGAAACCAAAGAACAATTGCTACTTTGCCATCCATAAGATGAGACATTACATTTTTCTTTTCTAAACATGAAGCTAAATGTAAAATAAGAACAGCTTATTTACAATAAGAATTTTAGTGACCTCTTACATTTTTATCAAAGCGAAATAGCTACACTTATCTCACTATCATAGATTGCTTTATGTAGTTTCTAATATTATTCAGCATATAGAGCTTTGTTGATTACTAGTGTTATTAAAAGCCTAACCTAGAAAATTACCAGTAAATACCAAGAACAATGATTATTTAAACACACATACTTGTTTTTCTAGAATCCAGCAATCACTTTCAAAAAAATGTTTGAAAACCTAAATATGATATGTTATGCTTCAGGGAACAACCCCTCCTTTTAAAATGTACCAGGGTGCCAATTACCATTTTTAACATTTATTATTCCCATAATGGTAAAGCACAAGTAATCCTAAATGTAAACTTAAATATTTTGTTACATTGTCTAGTTTGTCAAAAAAGTTAACCTTGGGGAAGGCTGCAGAACGAGACTTTCGATGCAAGATTCTTCTTTGAATACTTTATTGCACACTTCCTAGTTCATTAGAATGCCAAGACTATGCCAACTCTCTTATTTGAGATATCTGTCAAGACAGAAGATGAGCTTGTATTTGTGTTTTTCAAGTGTTCTTAGACCATAAGGATCTGATGAAAAAAACTTACAAGGCCCTTTTATTGCTGTACTGTACAATCTGACATAATAAATAAGTTTTTTAAAAGAATTATTTTAACTAGTAAATATATAACTTAAAACAATGCATAATGTGTCTTTTGATTATAATTTGATTTAGTATTGTTTCAATTTTGAGTTAAGATACATCTTTTAAAAGTTAATGGCTACAAATTTTCTATGGCTACCCATCAAGATTTTGTAGTGCTAGTAAATAAAATATCTTTTCAATTCATAACACTATGTTTTTCCTGCATATATTCCTTGCAGATGAACTGATTTGTTCACACGATGAAAAGGGAAAGAAAAGTTTTAAAAATGTTGGATAAACAGCTGTACATAGTATTTAAAATTTAAACACACTGAAATACAACGTACGTAAACACTTTTCTGTGTACTCAGAACATACTGCCAGTCTCTAGTCATGTATACGTCATATTTCATGAAACAAGAATAGGAAGTTTGAACACTGGAAATGTAAATGGTGAGTCACATTGAAAAGAGGGGGATTTCAAAAAAAATGCAACATAATATCGGTTTGAACTATTAGTGAAGTAAGCTGCAGTACACCCTAATATTAATATTTGCTAATAAGGGATGTCTTCTCAGTCTACCTGCAAGGCATACACTGTTTTTTTAAGTAGTACAAACTCATCTTTAAATTACCAACAATTAATTCCTAGTGGCATATTTGCATAAATCTGTTTCTTACTTTGAAACTTTTCAATGAATCACAAAAATCAATTGAACTTGAATCTTTAAAGAAATTGGTAATGAAATGATACACTTTGCCTTATATACTTCAAACTTTATCCTTGTTTATGTTTTGTCTTGCTTTGTATGCATACCCATTTTATATGTTTATGAGTGAGATGTATAACCATATGTATATAGTACATAGGCTCAATATGTATAAAATCTATCATATGTGTTCATACACTGTATATGAAGACTATGATGAGTATTATGTAATACTGCAACTTTTTAGGGTTGAAAACAAGGATAAGGCAGGCAAGAGGCATTTCTTTAATAGTAATAGCTGGCTGTTTGCCATTAGTTTAGAATCCACATAACAGTAATAAATGACCAGTATCAGAAAAATGAATCATTCCAACTTCAGAAATAACCCTACTGCAAAGTTATGGCAGTATCATTTCTTACCTGGTCCTTAATTTCAAGCTCCCTTACAGTTTTTGTTCTGTACTCTCTGTGCTTCTTTTCTGCCTCATCCTTCTTGATTTTGGTTTGATTCAACTGAAAACGCATTTCTCCACACACCTGTTAGATTACACAGACAACATGATCTGTAGCTTGTGGAACCCACAGTGTAATGTTCGGTAGTTAGATCTTTTGGTGCCCCCTAGAGATCGTTTGAATCTAGCACATTTTTATTTACAGATATTTTAAGACTACATACGGTAAATGTTTTTTATATAAAAAGGTGGATCTGGAATCCTTGTATTGTCATTAACTTTGAAATATGCAGTGCCGGCTAGATTCAATTATATTTGGATCAAGATTTTGTAAAATACTTACGCTGTCAATATATGTGCTACTAAATACATTTAAACTACAGTTGCTATTTATTAAATTTTCTTCCATTCTCTTTTTAAAATCCAAAGATATTCTAGGATCACACTTTCAAATGCTAAAATTAAGGGATGTGTTCAGGCACATGATTTCCTGTTTTGCCATTTTTTTTCTCCAGGTAGGAATGAAAATCTTGAGATTGCACTGTAATTATTTTCAGAGTTCTATTGAAACACTATATTCTCATTAATAGATTGAACATAAATTCCTTAACAGCAACAACTTATTCAAATGTGTACATGGACACTGAAAAAGCCAAAAAAGCACCCAAAGGACTTATTTTGGGTGGAGAGACAGCGAGAATTCGTTTTCAGAAAGGTAACTTATATTCCATTCTGGATCCTGACCTCTTCCAGACCAAAACATTTGATGATGTTCTCTGTGTTGTCTCCCACCTCAATCTATCCCAAACTTACAGGGCCAGGGCCAGTGGAAGTGTTTGCTCTTCCCCTCTCTACGTTTTGGGAGCGGGTCTGTCTTCTTCCACATTCACAGTCCAGGGGTTTAGTGGGCCCTGTTTGATGTCCAAAAGCAGAGGTTTTGCACAGGATCTCTGCCTCTCCTTCCCCATTTAAGACAATAACCCCCAATTTGTGGGTGACCGTTTCAGGTTAACAATTCAACCTTAAATGCACACTCAAAAATGTTATCCCCCTGGCTCCTTCCAGGGGATTCTACTTACCCTCTCCTAACACTTCAGGGGTGAGAGCTGCCATTCTTTCCCTCTCAATCTACCTTTCTCCTCCTCATTCCCTCTGTAACCCCCTGTGAAAGGGCAATATCAGCAGAACCCTGATCGCTGACATTACTGCAGCTTCAGCTGGAGTCAACTATATACTTTTTGTTAGGTGATTGTGAGTACCTGAGTGGTAATCACTGGGCTAATGAGGTAATTGGAGAGAATAAGTGGAAGGACCAGGAACAGGAAGCAAGAACCTCAAAAGGAGGCTCAGCGGGAAGCTTACAGGGTAAGCCTGGGTTGAGGAGTGAGGTCTGCAGGAAGCCTCCCCTGGCTGTAAGCTTGCAGTACACGGTGTTACTATGTAAGAAAAGAATAAATACACACCTTGGTAAAAGATAACCTGGCGTGTGTTTGTGAGTGTGAAACCATACGAACTGACCAGTCACAGTGCAGTTCACCGGGCAGAAACGGAGGCACAGTGTAACACCCACTCACATTTTTCTCTATACTCCCTCCCCCATGCACAGCCTCTTCTTAATTGCTCTCTATATTTTCCCTTCATTCCCCCACAGTCTCTCCTCTTTCACAGTCTCCTTCTGCCACCCAAATTCCCCTACCCATCCTATTCCCGTCTCTTCCCAGTGTTCTGTCTTTTTAAGAAAAAAAAAACAAAAACCCACAATAGAATACAGGAAAATCTAACTTCTGAGGGCCAACTGGCTTCAGTCCTCCTGCAAACAATGAGACAGGATGGTCCTCTTTACAAAAAGCAGCCTCACCTCCTCATTCAAAGAATGTAGTGAAATGGTGGCAATCTTCACCAAATACAGCCTGAGAATTCAGTCCCATTGACAGTAATGGGAAATGGGTTTTTTTCTCTTTTTTTGGGGGGTGGGGGGACTCAAGAATTTAAATGCCAGAGAATGGGAGATGAGAAATTAAAAAAAAAAAAAATCTGAAATTTAATACAATGCTAAGAGTTGCCAACTCTGCCTTTCTGCCTCCTCTTTTTCATCAGAAGGGAGACCATAAGACAGGCTTCTTTCTCCATTTCACAGCTGAGGAGGAAAAAAAACTAACTGCATCCCATCCCAATTCTCAATATGCAGCTGACAGCTGAGGAATCAGAGGTGAGGAAAAGCTGACCAGAAGCTCATGCTACAGTGCCCCTTAGTGGCCAACAGAGCAAATTGCTCTAAGAAACTGCAGCTAGCTGCTGAGAAGCCCTCTGGCCTTGGGTTTAGAGGGCAGGCACATATCTCAAATGTCTATTTCAACAGACATCTCTCATTTTAGTACTAAAATCATCTACAGTCTACACAAATTTGGTGTCCCCTCACCTTTATTGCTGAAAACTTTTTACATCAAAATAAAGAATGATGCTGAAGCTACAAGAATTATTTACACTAAAGTAAAATCGATCCTATAGTATTTTATTTTTTCTGCTTGAATTCTTTTTTCCCTGTCTCATTCTGGGACATACAATGCATCCCACATTTGAGCCTGAGAAGACTGAATGGTATGTAGGTGGCTAGGACCACCAAAACAGGGGATTTCAGTTAAACCAGGATAGTATTTATATACAAAACCAATTCAACCTAAACAGCAGAAAGAGGCCTTCTTAAATGCATAAAACTAGCACTAGTATTACGAAGAACAGAAAGTCTACAGAAAAAAAATAGTGTTTTGAATTTTAACCACAAAATAAATTCATGCTACTCTTTACTCATTTTAGCTCTGCAGAGCCAAAACAGCTATGGAAGAGTGAGTTGAATCCTGTTCTATCCCCTGTATCAACAGAATTATTAATTAAATGTTGATTGCATAGTTTTTAAAGTGATTTTGCATGGACCAGAAAAAAAATAAAAGCTCAGATGTGATGTAAGGTTGTAAATGCTATCGGAAAATTTTTGAGAACCCCACAATTAAATATATAACATTAAAATTTATGTATTTTAGACTATTTAACCGCTTAAACTATGTTAAAGAGGAAAGAATACTGGTTCACAACATCATGCACCAGATTTTCATAATACAAGTGTTTTGTTTTCAGAAAGCCAAATTTATCAATACCTTCTTTTCAAATATGTTTTATAGAAAATACACAGTATGAAGCATTTCTCACCATGTGATCTTTCAAACCACGATAACAAGCAAATACTCATTTGAGATTGTCTCTACCTTATTAACTTCCATCTCCTGAGAGGTAAGTTGGTTTTGGGCTTCCTCTAGCTGGTTAGCTATTGAGTTCTTCTCTCTCGTAATTTTCTCTAAACGAGCCTCCAGTGTCGCCACATTCTGAGACAAAACCATCACCTGCAGAAAGAGAAACACTATAGTGAATTAACCAAAAACCTTATACAGGGCCAAGTTCTGAAATCTTTACTCCTTGAAGGCAATGGGAATTTTGCCCAAGTACGTACTGTGGACCCAATGCTGCATTCCTTCACATCAAAACTTGATTTTAAGGCAATAGGAATTTTGAGTAAGCAAGAAATGCAGGCTTTACTTTAATAAGGGCTGCAGAATGATTAGAACAGCAAAGTTTATTTTGAAGTGATTTAAGTATGCATTTGAAATATTTTCAGTCAGCCAAACTACTCTACAGGACTTCTTAATATGCGTAATGATGTTGGAAGAAACCCTTCTTCGAGAAATGATGCAGATGTGTATTCCACTTAGACGAGTGCGCACCCGGCGCACCAGAGCCACAGAATTTTTCCTACCAGTACCTGTAGAGGAGCAGCGCTCATGCCAATAGCCTCTCCCTTGACTATATGAGGTGCTGCTTTCCCAACCCCCGTCAGTTCCTTCACACCAAATGCCCAGAGACTAGACTCTGATGCAGAGGAGACAGAGGATGGGTCATGGAATATATGTCTGCATCACATCTCTAAGAACCATAGCTACAGTAAGTAACCATTTTTCTTCTTTAAGCAGATGTAGCCATATTTTCCAGTTAGGTGACTCAAGCAGTTTTCCCAGAGGATGGGGCTCACAGCCTATTTAAACAAGGAATGTAAAACCACCTTCCCAAAGTCTGCATCTGCTCTGGATACCGTGGTAATGGAGCAATGGTTTGTAAACTTGTATCGACAACCAAGTGGCAGCCCTGCAAATATCCATTATGCAGATGTCACTTAAGAACACTACTGATTTAGCTTGCACTCTAATAGAATGAGCTTGCACCCAAAGAGGGGCTGTGGCCAAAGTGGTTTTGTATGCAGCTTTGATGTAGGAAGTTACCCACTTACAGATCATCTGAAAGGAGACTGCCCATCCCTTCATATGGGGTTTAGTCCTGTCCAGATAAAAGGCCAGACATTGTCTGATGTTCAATATGTGAAAAAGCTCCTCCTCTGGAGATTAATGTGGCTTAGGGAAAAAACAAAACAAAAAAACTTACAGGCAAGCATACCACCTGGTTTAAATGAAACAGAGATCCCTTTACACACAAATTTCAGTTGCGGCTACAACGTCACAGTCTTTGGAGAACTGTAAGAAGGCTCTGCCAGCAAAGCCTGCAACCCTCACACACTCCTTGCAGATGTTATCGCCATGAGGAATGCAAATTTTTGACATAAGGGAGAGGAAAGGGGCAAGATGCCAGAGGCTCGAATGGAGATCCCTAGATAGCTGCTCTAACAGTGTTAAGGTCCCACAAGGGAACCGGTTCCCGCTCCAGTGGATGGAAACTAAGGATTCCTTTCAAGAATTTCACCACCATGGCAGCGGAAACACCGATTTTCCATAAATGGATGAAAGGCTAAGATCACCACTAGATGCGTCCTCAAATGAGCTACGCCTAAGGCCCAACGACTGAAGATGCAGTAAATACTTCAAGATACCTAGTATACTGGCTGAACTCCATGGGCCAAAGACCACACTGAAAAATGCTTCCACGTTGCCGAATAGGACATTCTGATAAAGGGCTTTGTAGGACCTGTTGAACAGCTGCTGAACATTGCTCTTCCTCCTTGTTCAATCACGGAGCAGCAATGCTGTGAGATGTAGGGAAGTGAATGCACAATGCAGACTGTGACTGTGAATCTGTGTAAACAGGTTGGGATGGAAAGGAAGGGATATGGGAAGCTGAATTGACAGCATGAGAATGTCAGAAAACCAGCACTACCCTCAGCCATGCTGGGGCAGCAAGGATGAGGCTGGCGCAATCCACTTTCAGTTTGAGGATGAGCTGTGGAATGATTGGGATCGGAGGAAAAGAACACAGGAAAGCTACCTAGTAAATCTGTCCTTTTGGAGACCTTATCCTTAGGAGTGATCTTAAACCTGCCCTGACATCTCTATTGTTCACTGCGGTTACGACTAGGGAATTTGGGGGCAGATGGGAGTAAAAGCCGTCCTACACTGGGACAAAATAGCATTTCTCCATATGCTTTGCAGGTGGTGGTACTGAAGCCAGTGTGGTCTAGGGTGCATTGTTGATAGGGAGGACTACTCTCCCAGGAGCAGACAGCTTTAGGATATGCATTAACTTATGGATGTTCTCCTGAAGAAACTCCACTTAGAATCATAGGATATCAGGTTTGGAAGGGACCTCAGGAGATCATCTAGTCCAACCCCCTGCTCAAAGCAGGGCCAATCCCCAAGTTTTGCCTTAGATCCCTAAATGGCCCCCTCAAGGATTGAACTCACAACCCTGAGTTTAGCAGGCCAATGCTCAAACCACTGAGCTATCCCTCCCCTCCAATTGAATGTCCAGGAAGCAGCCACATTCTGCAAAAGGTCCTGATGGGCCTTAAAATCCTTTGCTATTGGAGCACAGAAAGAGCCACACACTGCTGCATCATCCTGGAATGAAGAGTAGGTGGTTAACTGGACTGGTGGAGCTGAAAGGGGCAGCTCCATGGATTCCGCACAGGGAAGGCTCACTGGTACCTGAACCTGCAGTGGGTCAACAGCTCCCACCACTGATCTGCCCGGTGACCTCACCTTAGAGTGAGCTGAGAAGTGCAACCTCTGTGATTGAGAAGTGTCTCACAGATTCCATGGAGGTCACTGATAAGGATAGGGCATTGGTGGCCAGGGGCCCCACTCGTGACTGTGAGATGAATGCCAATCTCCATAAATACTCCCCGATGTGAGTCGTGTGATAGAGAGCAGGGGAAGGAAGATCCCAACCTCAATACTGAGGAGCTTTGGGATTCTGGGGATAAAGGTAGAGCCACTCCTGAGGAGCAAGTAACCAGTCTGACTCATCCATCACCCAGAATGAGCCAGGGACCAGCACCGATGGTAAAAGTGGTACTGTTGGCACCAAATACACTGGTGCTGGAAGCAGCGTCAACCCCAAAGTCATCAGGGTTGCTGAAGCAGCAGATGGTGCTGAATTTGAGCTGCCACAGTGACATTCTTTCCTGGATGTCTGGCTGGTGGGTCTTGCCCACATGCTCAGGGTCTAACTGACTGCAGTATTTGGAGTCAGAAAGACATTTTCCCCCGAGTCACATTGGCAAAGACCCTGAAGGTTTTTCGCCTACCTCTGCAGCATGGGGCACTGGTCACTTGCAGGTTTAAATTAGTATAAATGATGAATTCTCTAACTCAAAAAGTCTTTAAATCATGATTTGAGGACTTCAGTAACTCAGCCACAGGTTATGGGTCTATTACAGGAGTGGCTGGGTGAGGTTCTGTTGCCTGAAATATGCAGGTCAGATTAGATGATCAAGGTGGTCCCTTCTGGCCTTGAAGTCCATGAGTCTATTGGTAGTGCTGACTGCAACAGTGCCAAGGAGTTTCCCTGGGGCAAGGTCCCTTGCACTGAGCCCAGTACAAGTCTTGCTCTGCAAACCATGGAAGGGGAACATCAGAGTGTAGTGCCAATGGACCTAAGGCTTCAGCGGCCCATTCACCCAATGGGGCTGTAAATGATGCAGCCCTGGCAAAGTCCTGGACCAAAGGAGATATAGGGATGGAACGGCAGAGATGGTCTGTAGCCACCTGGCATGCCACTGATAGAAATAAGTCAATGCTGGCATCACCCTCATCAGTACCAGACTCAACGAACACTGTGGGGCCAGAACCAGAGTCGACGGCACAGGGTCTCTAACCTCCCTACTCAGTACTGGGTAATGGTTAAAGGCACCCCCATGAACCCTGTGCCAGTCCAAGGTCTTCCTGGGGTAGGGGGAAGAGTACCCACAAGACCTAGAAAGGTCTTGATTGGTCTTGTGTGACCTTTTTCTCAGCACACTAGACGGGGGATGTTCTTCCATCTCTTTGGAGAGGTGCACACTCCGGAGTGCAAAGCAGCAGCACTCTAGGAACCTGAGGGGAACCTGCAATCCAATGGAGGGCCTCGGTGCTATAGGAGGCCTCATGGCCTATTCAAGCAGGTGCTGCTTTAGGCAAGGGTCCCTAGCCACCCGAGTCCATTTCACGAACAATCTACAGATTGAACACTGTTCCTCGACATGGGCCTCACTCAAGCACAACAAGCATTGCATGCGGGAATTGTTGTTGGGGATTGTTCCCCTCACATGACAGACAATATTTAAACCCCTGTGAGGTTAATACAACTAACATTAATCTAACTAATACTAAGTGTACTAACTAACTACACACAACAAGAAAAAAAACAACAACACTAAACTAGTGAGAGTTTGTGAGGTTAAGATTACCCAGTTCTCCAACTCCAGCCATGGGCAGTCACAAGGAACTGAGGGGGCTCAGGATGGCACTGCCTCATGTAGTAAGGGGAGGGTCTATGGCCACGAGGCACAATGCCACCCCTGTATGATACTTCTAGGCAAAATTCACCAGCTCTAATGCGCAGGGCATGCACACACCTAAGTGGAATACACAGCTGCATCTACTCAAAGAAGCAGCAACAGGTTCTCTATTCCTGCAGCCTAGATAACATCTACTTACCTATCACTTAGACTCTGATTTTGACCAACTGGTAGCAAGGGGAACCATCTTATGCCCAAGAGAGAAACAGTTACAGAAACTTACCCTGTCACTATAGATATACTCAAATTTTATTTCTAAACTGAGGCAAAAATCTCACCCCTGTAGCTCAAAGCAGATGCAGTGTAGCAGTAAACAAAAGCCAACTCAGTATGTTCAAAAATTACAATTTCATTTTTTCAAACAATATAGTTGAATTAATATTTTGCTGAATGATAAAAAACATTGTAACAATAAAACAAAGCTGTTTGCCCTTGAGCTGTTTAGCCCTGAAGCTGCCTAATGTAAGTGGAAATAATAGGGCCTGACAGTTCTAGGTTAACGTTATAGGAAGTCAAAAGCTGGACCTAGAAGGTTATGTATTCACAACTACACTTCAGCCATTATATATCCACCTGATTTATGGACTCATGCCAGATTGTTCCTCTAACAAATCACTTGTTAGGGAAGTAATACAACAAATTCAAGAGAAGATCAATTTAATGCATAGTACAAATAAGGTATTTTCCTGGTACTTAATTTCAGTTATCACTAGTACAAATGTATAATAATTTTTGTACCAGACTCAAGACTAAAGACACCCAGCAACTAACGCTAATGCTAATTACCAACTATAAAATCACAGTATTATTATAATATATTTGTGAAGTGCCATGCTTGCCTAAAACAAGATATTAAGACGACTGCAAGTCCTCGGAGCAGGAATCAGTTAAATAAGACAACACACAGTGCCACGAGAAGCTAAGTTTCAGTAACAGTGAAAATTACAAAGTTCTTGTTTATAAGGCAATTTTTATGCTGGAATGCATACAGTGCTGATGAGGGGAGGAAACGGGGAACAATTGTACCAGGGCCCTGAGCTCAGAGAAGCTCCCAAAACATCTGTAACTGGGGTAAAATGGAAGGAGGGGGGGTCCCAAGTGAGATGATATACTGGGACCCCAAATTTCTCTCGACAGTCCTGAGTGTATACTCTGTGGTTCTAAAGTACAGCCATAATTACACAGTGAAATCTAATATGTACTACTTGCAAAAGATAAACCCCTGTCTTAAACAATCATAGATACATAGATATTAAGATCAAAAGGGACCATTATGATCAGCTAGTCTGACCTCCTGCACAATGCAGGCCACAGAATCTCTCACCCACCCACTCCTGCAATAAATCTCTCACCTATGTCTGAGCTTATTGAAGTCCTCAAATCATGGTTTAAAGACTTTAAATCCTGGAGTGCTTACTCTGTTTTCACTCAGTCCCAATTCAGGCAAACTTCTTGTGTACCATCAACAGCTAAATTCCCGTCACCAAAGTTTTAGTCCAGGTAATGGTGTTAGGGGCAACTTGGTTTTCAGATTTTAGGTTGGGCTTGCAGGATTATTGCTGTGAAGACTCAACAGTGTCAGTCTGAGAATCTGGCAGTTGTACTGTTTTCACAACATATGCAAACTGTACTTCTAATAATTCAGTTACATTTCATTTGGTTCGATATTTTTAACCTGATTATTTTTTTGGGGGGGAGAGGGGAAAGTTATTATTCCATAGAGATTAAAATAACCTGTAATGTGCTGTATTGCTTTTTAAGGTCTTGATGCAAAGAAGCGTATGAATATATGCTGAGTCAGAAATAAGTTTGTTTACTGGGTTCACAAATCCATACAGTAGTTTTACTGTATCTAACTTATTGCAATAAAACCACTGCATGTTCCTTAGCCACATATGGATGAAAAAAAAAATTACTAGTATTACCGTTGATGCCAAGTCCTCTCTTTCTTTCTTCATTTCTCCTCGCAGGGCTTCTTTTTCACCAGTCCTCTTATCTAGCTGGGCAATTAGCTCCCTTTCAAGGCGATCCTTCTGTCTTTCCATCTCACTTTTCAGCTGTTCACACTGGACTAGAGCCTTTGGAAATAATATATTATGAAATTTAGAATGCATTCCATTATTTAGACTTCGGACAAGAAATAAACATTCCTCTAAAGTGAGGCATTAAGTAGAACAAGCCTGACATTCTAGTCTAATGCTTTCAGAAGAACTAATTGGCTATTAGAACAGTTTCATAGCTGTGCACAGATGCCTCTATATGTGTATTGGCATACCAAAAAAAAAAACCAACAACAACAGGATTGACAAAATGAGATTACACACACGATCTTTAAAAGACTACGTGTCCAAGGACAACTTGGTTGTCCAACAAGAAAATAGTCATCTCAATTGTGTTTAGAACCCATAATAAAGTTGATGGGATTTTCCAGAGTAATTTGTGTTTTATAGATGTCTGTCCCTCTCTCAAAAGTCTGTTCCTGATATACCAGTGCTTAAGAATTCTGTGTGCATTTCACCCAAGATTGTCAAGGAAAACTTTCTGCCAATATTTGGTTCCTTGTAGACACCAATAATCTGTAGTTGCATTCCATACTGTACGACGGGACAGTCCATTACAGTGGTCTACTCTCTTCCTATAGTGAAGTATTGGGTACTAAAGGCCAAGTAGAGTCACAGAAGTAATTTGGCAAAGTAAAGGGCTGAAAAGGCTGACATTCAGATTTCTCAAATAAGGAGTAAGGAGGCCATTTATTGTAATTCCAGCTTCAGGATGTATATGCTGATTAAAATTCTGGCTTAACTGACTGAAGAGCAAGTCGTAAGCAGGCAGCAAGGAACTGTTTCTCTCATCCAAACTGAGCTGTCCAGAGATGATGGACAGCAGGATTTTGCACAGCAAGCACAGACATGATGCTTCAGAGAAGGTACTGTATAAACAAAACCCAATCAGAAAAATCTACATTTTGTGATTAAGTCCTTCCAGCAATGGAGTAAGAAAAGATTATTTTAAATTGGTCTCATTTATTCATAGATTGGTCCTCTTTCAGCTAAATTAAGATATTCAAGGCACCCTGAAAAAGCATTTTGGCTTTGATTAAACTAGGTCTTGTTTCACTAACATTCTTTCTTCAGCTTTTTTATATCCTACTTCAAGGAATCTAGAAGCCCTAAATGGATTTTATTTCCTTTGCCTTTTAAATTAGATTTTCAAAGGAGTCTATGAGTAAGAGGGAAAAAAACCCTCCATCCAATATGTTCCCCATGTGCTGGAGGGGGGAGGAAAAACTACACCATTTAATTATCTTTAAAGAGGAGTCGGGCTGAGTCTTCCACACTCCCACTATATCTAATGCGAGACCTCTGGTAGTATCTATCCCACATTTAGAAAACAGTTATCTGAGATTAAATTAATTAATGCTATCACCACCACCACTTTCTATAGAAATCGGAGCCTTGGGCAGCTCTAAATCTCAAGCATCAGTAACTTCTTTCTCTACAGCTTCTTCACCATTTGAGTGAGAGAGACAGGGCCGTAAAAGCAAAATAAAAACAAAGGGACTAAAATATGTTGCAAGAAGAAATTTGTACTTGACAAATCCCCTGCTTCCCTGATTAGTAGCTCACTTCAATTCTATGTTTAAAATCCATCTCTCAGGTTTGCTTTAACATTGAAAGATTATCTTTGCCCTGTTAAGAATAAATAAAACTAACAGGGCAAGAGGCCATAAGCAACAGAAATGCTAAATGTTTCCAAAGACTGAGAACCTAACACCTGTGCCTTTCACAAACCGGACATCACTGACAGTTATCTTAATAGTTTTGGCCTACAAAGGCAAGTCGCCCACATGAATACTCCCACTGGATTCAATGAGACTTGCCAAAGAAAAAATAGGACTTGGCCCTATGAAAGAAACAGGACTGGGTGGTACAGTACCCAAAATAATTTGCATTCACGTAGCTGGGGGCGGGAAAAAAAAAAAGAGAAAGAAAATGTTTGTTTTTTACATAAAGGGGCAGAAAGCTAGCAGTGTGTACATATGACAGTGGGTATCGGGTTGGGAGTATGGGCCAACCTCTGTAGCAGTACCCATGCTGCTGTCACAGGTAGTTCCCATGCACATGTGGAAGTCCATGCAAGTAGCAGTGAAGACTGCACAGGGAACATACCATGCATTTAGTTACTTTCTTTTCATTAGACCATCACGCACATAATGTGTGGTCAGATTTCATTACAGTAGAACCTCAGAATTACAAACTGATCTGTCAACCACACACCTCACTTGGAACTGGAAGTATGCAATCAGGCAGCTGCAGAAACAATAACAAAAAAAAATGCAAATACAATACAGTATTGCGTTAAACTACTAAAAAAATAAAAGGAAAGTTTAAAAAAAAAAAGACTTGACAAGGTAAGGAAACTGTTTCTGTGCCTGTTTCATTAAAACTAAGATGATTAAAAGCAGCATTTTTCTTCTGCATAATACAGCTTTGGAACTTTACTAAGTCAATGTTCAATTGTAAACTTTTGAAAGAACCCTAACATTTTGTTCAGAATTACGACCAATCTCCATTTCCAAGGTGTTCATAAACTCTGAGGTTCCACTGTAGTCTTCTCTCACCTAGATCTCTACTGATTTGCCTTATAAGGTTCATATCAAAATCAGGGCTGTCAAGCGATTAAAAAAAATGAATCATGATTAATCGCACTAAAACAATAATAAAATACCATTTATTTCAACATTTTTGGATGTTTTCTACATTTTCAAATACAGCACAGAATACAAAGTGTAGCGCTCACTTTATATTTATATATATGCATTGTAAAAAACCAAAATAGTATTTTTCAATTCACCTAAGTACTGTAGTGCAATCTCTATCATGAAAGTTGAACTTACAAATGTAGAATTATGTACAAAAAACCTGCATTCAAAAATAAAACAATGTAAAATTTTAGAGCCTGCAAGTCCACTCAGTCCTACTTCTTGTTAAGCCAATCGCTCAGACAAACAAGTTTGTTTATATTGGAAGGAGATAACGTTACCTGCTTCTTGTTTACAATGTCACCTGAAAGTGAGAACAGGTGTTCTCATGGCACTATTGTAGCCGGCGTCGCAAAATGTTTACATGCCAGATGCACTAAAGATTCTCATATCCCTTGATGCTTCAAGCACCATTCCATGGGACGTGTCCATGCTGATGACGGGTTCTGCTCAATAACAATCCAAAGCAGTGCAGACCAATGTATGATCATTTTCATTATCTGAGTCAGATGTCACCAGCAGAAGGTTGATTTTCTTCAGGTTCTGTAGTTTCCGCATCAGAGTGTTGCTCTTTATGACATCTGAAAACATGCTCCACACCTCGTCCCCCTCAGATTTTGGAAGGCACTTCAGATTCTTAAATCACTTGGGTCGAGTGCTGTAGCTATCTTTAGAAATCTCACATGGGTATCTTCTTTGCGTTTTCTCAGATCTGCAGTGAAAGTGTTCTTAAAATGAACAAGATGGGCTGGGTCATCATCCGAGACCGCTATAACATGAAATATATGGCAGAATGTAAGTAAAACAGAGTAGGGGACATACAATTCTCTCCCCGAGTTCAGTCACAAATTTAATGAATGCATTATTTTTTTTTAAATGAGCGTCATAATCATAGAAGCATGTCCTCTGGAATGGTGGCCGAAGCATGAAGGGGCATACAAATGTTTAGCATATCTGGCACAAATACCTTGCAATGCCAGCTACAGAAGTGCCATGCAAATGCCTGTTCTCACTTTCTGGTGACATCGTAATTAAGAAGAGGGCAGCATTATCTCCTGTAAATGTAAACAAACTTGTTTGTCTTAGTGATTGGCTGAACAAGAAGTATGGCCAAGTGGACTTGTAGGCTCTGAAGTTTTATGTTGCTTTGTTTCTAAGTCCAGTTATGTAACAAAAAGAAATCTACATTTGTAAGTTGCACTTTCGCAACAAAGAAATTGCTTGTACTTGTATGGGTAGAATTGAAAAACACTATTTCTTTTATCATTTTTACAGTGAAAATATTTATAATCAAAAATATACACTGATTTCAATTACAACACAGAATATATATGAAAATGTAGAAAAAACATCTAAAATATGTAATAAATTTCTATTTGTATTCTATTGTTTAATAGTGTGATTAAAACTGACTAATTTTTTTCATCCCACTTAATTTTTAAGTTTATCGCATGAGTTAACTGCAATTAATCGACAGCCCTAACCAAAACAGTCCACATTTCTGACCTATGTTAAATTGAATATGATCTGGTAGAGAACATATTCTGTATTTTGATACTAAAATAAAAAGCAAATTTTCAGACAGAAAATAAAGGCAAGGAAAAATTAACTTTTGTCATCTTATATGTGGTTGGAGCAAAAACAATGTTCTGCGCTCTTTGACAGAAGCCGGTCATTAACATACACCAGTGGTTCTCAAACCTATTTGATAAGGCCCCCCTTCTTTGTGCCTGTAGTAGTTCATCCCCCTTCCCCCGCAAGTACATATGCCACCACCCAGCTCTGAAGGCAGAGTGGAGAAGGTGCCCAGCTCTGAAGGCAGAGTGGAGAAGGTGCCCAGCTCTGAAGGCAGCACCACGCCAGGAGGAGCACAGAAGGGTGGCAACATGAAAAGTGATATTTGTTAATATCTCTTTTCACAGTGGACTTAGCAGCCCATTTCCACCCTTACTTCTGCCTTGCTGCCGCCACCTCAGGGCTGACAGTTGGAACCCTGCCGCTTCCAGGTGAGGGATTGGGGTGGGGTGGAAGGAGAGCCGGAGCCCTAGCTGCCTCCCGGTGAAGGAGAGGGTGGAAGGAGAGACTACGTGGCGGGGCTCCAGCTGTCTCCTCTATCCCCACCTTCTGGGTGTGCATTTCCCTTCTTCATGAGCATCAGTCTCCTGGGGCTGACAGCCAGAGCTCTTAAAACACACAGCTCGTGCCTCCCTTGGGAAGCCTGCTCCATAGCTTGAGAACCACAGACATGCAATTGCAACTCTGGGAATAATGTATCACAGATGATATTGTAGATGCACAAATAAGGAAACCAATAATCCATGTAAAATTTTAATTCTGTGAGCAGGGAACAAAACTGATAAACAGTTTAGATCTCTAGTAGGGCATTACACATACTGATGAATGACTGTCACCGATTCCTGCTACACATATATTAACAATTTTGAAAATCTGATACTAAGGTATTTAGGCACCTAAAGATGCAGATACACACCTAGTGGAATTTTCAAAAGCACCTTGGTGCCTAACTCCATCTTCAGGCATGTAGATACCTTTGGAAGTCTGGCTCCTGGTTACTAACAGTTAATGAGGGCTTTATTTCTTTCAACTTCTCTAGTGATTCAGTATGTGTGGTATTTCCCTCTCCCATCATCATTTCCCACTATTAACTCTGAAACTAGTTTTATGGTAATATTCTTTTTAAAGAACACATGCACTTTTATAGTGTCCCATAAATAATACCAGCAACTGATGCCCAGAGGGAGCATTATGTTAATCTTGTCCTTTCTTAATTAAAATATTCTGATTTAGTAGTAATTCTCTAATTACACAGTAGATGGCACTACATATCAAGATAATTTAATCTACATCAATTGAAGCTGACACCTATATAAAGTAATTAGTTTTAACCTAAGCACTAGATTAAACATTTGATTTTACCATAATAATTTTACAGTGCCCAAACACATACATCACTTTTATATATCATTTTACATCTTCACACACTTATGTGCATTTTAAAACAATTAATGCCCAGACTCAAAGATCTCAGAACCTGGGGTCCAGACCAAACATTTATGCTGCAATTTTTAGTCCCGCAGCCCGATCTCCATGAGCCCAAGTCAGCTGACCCAGGCCAATCGCAGAAATGTTATTACAGTGTAGACATACTCAGAGAGATTAAGTTATTTGCCTGAGGCCACAATGCATATCAGTCTAAGAACCTGAATTAGAACTCAAAAAGTCAAGTTCTGTAGTCGGATCATTAAGAATGTTTCCTCTCCAGGATCATGCTATTTCTCTTAAACGGTCTTATGAAGACCATCATCATATCAAACGCTTTAAATGAGCCTTTACTTCAAGACAGCTACATGATTTGGGTATGAAATAGTGTTTTACAGCCTAGGGGCCTTATTGTCTTGATGTGGAAACAAATCTAATTAACATTTAAGACAGTTAAGAATACTGAAGAACTATACCATCGTCTTACTAAATTTACCTTCATTTTTTCTAAATTGGCTTCTTCTGTCATTTGCACAGCTTGTTTCACTTGTTCATAAGCACTAGATTCCCTTTGTTGCATCTCACTCAGGTTCCTTCTTACTGAAACAAGTGCACCCATTAAGTCATCTCTTTCTCTGCATGAACAAAAAAAAAAAAAAATACAGAGACAAGAAACATAAAACATTAATGGACTGAAAAAAGCAGCATCATAAGTAAAGTAAGACAAAAATCTGCATTAATATGTATTAAGTTTTAAAGACAGAGTAGCGCCAGCTCAGCACATACTAAAGCATAATGTGTAGGATGACCTCCTGTCCTTAAAAGCAGTGGGTTGTTAGTGAAGCTGCCAATAATGATGGCAGGGTTCTTGTCAGGAATTTATCCAAGCTAAATAGTACAAGTATGACCTTGTTTTAAAAAAAAAAAAAAAAAAAAAGCAAGGTACAAGGTCAATGACAAGCTTCAGAAAAAACATAGGGCAAGGCAAAATGGGACAATACTGATAATGAATCATTAAGAATACATTTTTCTGCATTATATTTAAAGGAAAACTGCACTGAATCATATTAGTATCACAGATAACTAATATATATCTAAAGCCATTTGTACTCTGCAGCAAATTGGACCTAAATTCTGCTAAAAGATTTCTGGATTCTGTATCTCCATCACTTCTTTATTTAAAGAAAGAAATGTAGGTTATCATCTCCACATTTTCAGTTTTTGATATGCATAAGAGCTTTATATTGCTAATATACAGAAGAAGTCTTAGGTGCAGCTACAGGTTTTGGCAGCTGGCTCTTTTGACACCTCGGAAGGAGGCAGTTTGGATTGTGGAATAATCACAGTAGCAAACACTGATCTTTTCAAAGGTGCCTAAGAGAGTTCGGTGCTCAAAATTTGACTGATTTTTTTCAGTGAGATTTGGGCACTTAGGCTTCCTTTAGTTTCTTAAAATCCTAGCCTAAATATTTCTGCTGAAATATTTCTGCAAAGCAGAGCAACAGTCAATTTTGTTGGACAAGATTTCAAT
The DNA here is from genome assembly GCF_965140285.1 of Lepidochelys kempii. Classification (NCBI taxonomy): domain Eukaryota; kingdom Metazoa; phylum Chordata; order Testudines; family Cheloniidae; genus Lepidochelys; species Lepidochelys kempii. The sequence continues at coordinate 140,969,396 of NC_136382.1, read as the reverse complement.
GGAACAACACCGATTTATATCGCCCAAGAATCTGGTCCACAGACTTAAAATTGTCACCTCTAAGTTTCAGATCTAACAACCAATTGAGATGACTGGATCAGCCCACATATCTTGTTTCAAGCTATTCACAAACTCAGGAAGACAACAGTGTATTATTTATACTCTGCTTATGTTTCCCAGATTGATGGAGGGGAGGGGAGGAGATTTTTGTATTTGACTGGTTAACTACCTGAGTTCCTCTTTAAACAAGTATTTTGTGGTATTATAAATTATGTTAGAGTGCCTAGCATTTTGAACAGATTTTTTTTATTATTTAAACCTAATTAAAGAAAGAGAAACAGTTGCAAATTGTTCTTTTAAAGACCGCCATAAAAATGCTGCCTTCTTTTTACCCATGTGTCAAGGTTCCTCCCCCACTCTGAACTCTAGGGTACAGATGTGGGGACCTGCATGAAAAACCTCCTAAGCTTATCTTTACCAGCTTAGGTCAAAACTTCCCCAAGGTACAAAATATTCCACCCGTTGTCCTTGGACTGGCCGCTACCACCACCAAACTAATACTGGTTACTGGGGAAGAGCTGTTTGGACGCGTCTTTCCCCCCAAAATACTTCCCAAAACCCTGCACCCCACTTCCTGGACAAGGTTTGGTAAAAAGCCTCACCAATTTGCCTAGGTGACTACAGACCCAGACCCTTGGATCTTAAGAACAATGAACAATCCTCCCAACACTTGCACCCCCCTTTTCCTGGGAAATGTTGGATAAAAAGCCTCACCAATTTGCATAGGTGACCACAGACCCAAACCCTTGGATCTGAGAACAATGAAAAAGCATTCAGTGTTTTACAAGAAGACTTTTAATAAAAAATAGAAGTAAACAGAAATAAAGAAATCCCCCCTGTAAAATCAGGATGGTAGATATCTTACAGGGTAATTAGATTCAAAAACATAGAGAACCCCTCTAGGCAAAACCTTAAGTTACAAAAAAGATACACAGACAGAAATAGTTATTCTATTCAGCACAATTCTTTTCTCAGACATTTAAAGAAATCATAATCTAACACATACCTAGCTAGATTACTTACTAAAAGTTCTAAGGCTCCATTCCTGGTCTATCCCTGGCAGAAACCAGCATACAGACAGACACAGACCCTTTGTTTCTCTCCCTCCTCCCAGCTTTTGAAAGTATCTTGTCTCCTCATTGGTCATTTTGGTCAGGTGCCAGCGAGGTTACCTTTAGCTTCTTAACCCTTTACAGGTGAGAGGAGCTTTCCCCTGGCCAGGAGGGATTTCAAAGGGGTTTACCCTTCCCTTTATATTTATGACACCATGTATGGAATTACTTCCTTAAAAGTACACTAGTTGGAGGTGCAGGAAGCAAAATATTAAGTCCTGGACTAGTGACAGGTTAAAAGTACAAACCAGCAAAAAGCAGACCTGCAATATTATTTACACAGACAAGAGAAAATGCACACACTGTTTTTTGTAGCTCAACTTTTCTACAGCTCCCAAAGATTCTTGTAAACAGATCAAAAAGAACTGTTGCATGGAGTATTAAAACAACACCTGAAGGAAACCTATCTGCAGGTACTGTACATCATAGTAAGAAAACACCATTGAAATCTTGTTCCCATTGAAGTCAAAAGGCAGAACTCCTAGGAACTTCTGTAGGGTCAGAATTTGACCCTATATTTGCCACTGATTTTTAAGCAGAACACCCAACAGAATTTTCTTACAGCACTACAACGTGATCACAGAAGAACAAGAAGAAAAAAAACCACCACACAATTTTTGAGAAATACTGTATTATTGTGTTAAATGTTAAAAATAAACCACTATTAAAATTAGCATTCCCTATTAGAAGCAATCAAGCTTTTAATTACAAAGTAAATGTCCATGAACCTACTTTGTTAACCTTTCAATGGTCTGCATGTGGACATTGGAATGAGTCTGAGAAAGAACAGCCTCATGTTGTGCGCATTTCAGACAAAGACCACCAACCCTGTTGGAATTAGTTGTTGCAATAAGTGAATCTCGGTGCTTTAATCTTCCTTTTAGATCTTCACAATTCTTCTCAGATTCAGATAAGTCTTTCCTAGAATTAAGAGATGATGTTGTTATAAGCAATAAATAAATGTTTCTACATTTATTTCAATAACTAGAAAGCTGTTATAACTAGAGGGACAAGGTGCATAGCCCATCAACTGTAAGGACATCCCAATATGCAAAGGGGGACCCAGTCAATCTGTGCGCACTTGCACTGAAGGCAAGCGACTATATGCTAGTCTTTATTCTCCTCTGCGGCGCAGTCACCACCTCCTTGCCTGTGCCTCACCCCTAGAAATTAATCTGCAACAAGTGCCAATACAGGAGAAAGGTGCCATATGATCCTTGGACCTGATGCCACAAGGTGCTGAGCACTCTGACTCTGATCCAGCAAAGCACTTAGGCTCATGCTTAACTTTAAGCATTTGAATTGCCCCATAGAATTCAATGCAACTACTCATATACATACAGTTAAGCAAATGTTTGCGTGCTTTGCTGAAGCAGGGTCAGTGTCCTCAGCACCTTGCAAGATCAAGTCCCCAGTGAGAATCATCATTAAGCAGGTGGCTGCATTCTCCACTGGCTGAAGCTTTCAAAGAATTTGAAAACAGATTTATCTTTGACTCTGGTGTTTGTGCATGTTTTGCACTTCAAGATCATTCACTGTACTAGCTCAACTAGCTGTTACGTTTACTATTCAGTCATCATTTAAGATGGAGAATAAGGGGATTAGTACAAGAATTGTAAGGTGAACAAGGAACTGGCTAAAGTGGAAATGACAAAGGGTTGTGCTGAAAAGGAGAACTATTGAGCTGGACGAATGTTACTAGTGTAGTTCACTCAAGGATCCGTCTTGGGACTGATCTGATTCAATATTTTCGATTAATGACCTTGGCACAGAAAGGAGTGTACTAATTAAATTTGCTGATTACGCAAAGTTGGGAGGCATCGTCAATATAGAGGAGGATCAGAATACTATACAGGAAGAATTGGTTGCATACTACTAGTACTCCTGGAGGAGGAGTAATAGAATGTGGTGAAATTTAATAGTACTGTACTAAGGTCATGCACTTAATGACTAATAAGCATTTCTGCTATAAGCTGGGGGGCTCTGCTATAAGCTGGGGGGCTCATCGTTTGGAAACAACAGAGGAGAAGACAGACCTGGGGATGTATTAGTCGATCACAGGATGATTAGGAGCCACTAATGTGATTCAGTCATAAAAAAAAAAAAAAAAAAAATCTGATCCTAGGATGTATTAGGTGAGTTATTTCCAGTAGAGGTAGAGAAGTATTAATGCCATTGTACAAGGCACTGATACGAACTCATCTGGAATACTGTATACAATTCTGGTCACCCATCTTCAAGAAAGATTCATTCAAACTGGAGCAGAGGCAGATAAGGACTACCAGGATGATCAGGGAAATGAAGGACCTATGTGATGAAAGGAACTGGAAGAGCTTTATTTGTTTAGCCTAGCAAAAAGAAGGCTGACAGTAGATAGGATTATTCTCTATAAATACATTGGAGGGGTAACCAACAAGGAGGGATAAGAGCTGTTTAAGCTAAAAGACAATGGTGTGAAACAAAAAGTGGGTATAAACTGGCCATTAGAGGACGATTTCTGACCATCAGAAGTGTGAGGTTCTTGAACAGCCCCCCACAACAGCAGTAGCGGGGCAAACACCCTAACTAGTTCTAAGATAGGTAGCCCCGTTCATAAATTTATCAAGCTGTTCTATAGCAGGTGCCTGGACTTAATGACTGAGAAAGTCCCTTTCCTATGTCCTACATTCAGGTTTCCAGCATTGCAGGGTGTATATTTAAATTTAGCCTCTTTACCAGTAAGACACTTTCTAAAGAGACCACATTTTAATTCTGTGGATTAAGTTAATTGACACAATCCATTTAAGATCTGAAACTTGTGGCATAAGATTTCTATTATGGGATAGCCCTATCGAATTTAATAGAAAATGTATAACTTTTCTACACATTTATTTTTATTTTTTTTATCAGCTTACAAAATTTGAACAGAGTTTTATTTCTTCAAGAGAACTATGCTACAAAAGCCAGAAAGTCTAAAGAAAGGATCCTATTCTCTAGTAAATCTCTATATGATTTTTTAATATTGGCTTTATCCTTATTAAATTTGACAAATCTTTTCCATAAGTGTCATGTAATTAACTTGTTTTAAAATCGTGTTTTTAATTATATTTCAGAAAGAACTGTTTATATTAGAAAATGTAAATGTTTAATTGTCACATGTGCCTGATTACTTTTTTAAATTTCATTTTCAACAAGAGTGCAAACCATTGAAAACACTTGTGTTATTTACAAATTATTTAAAGAAAAAAATGGCCATTTCAATTTACCTTAGAGACCGTACTTGAGCTTCAAGTGTATCAGTCCTTTCTTGATAAAGAAGTTTTAGTTTCTCCTTTAAAAAAAGATGAAAGAAAACGGTATGAATCTTCCTCTTTCCTCACAATTATCTCCTCTTAGCGCTTTATAGATAAATCCAAAAATTTGCTATATTCACTAATTGCCCCTGAAGATCAAAAATTTTCAACCCAAACCATTGGTTTCAGAACTAACTTTCCTTACTCTTTGTCATAAATATAAAGGGAAGGGTAAACCCCTTTAAAATCCCTCCTGGCCAGAGGAAAAATCCTCTCACCTGTAAAGGGTTAAGAAGCTAAAGGTAACCTCGCTGGCACCTGACCAAAATGACCAATGAGGAGACAAGATGCTTTCAAAAGCTGGGAGGAGGGAGAAAAAACAAAGGGTCTGTGTCTGTCTGTGTGATGCTTTTGCCGGGGACAGAAAAGGAATGGAGTCTTAGAACTTAGTAAGTAATCTAGCTAGGTATGTGTTAGATTATGATTTCTTTAAATGGCTGAGAAAATAGCTGTGCTGAATAGAATGAATATTCCTGTCTGTGTGTCTTTTTTGTAACTTAAGGTTTTGCCTAGAGGGATTCTCTATATTTTGAATCTAATTACCCTGTAAGGTATTCACCATCCTGATTTTACAGAGGTGATTCTTTTTTTTACTTCTATTAAAAGTCTTCTTGTAAGAAAACTGAAAACGCTTTTTCATTGTTCTAAGATCCAAGGGTTTGGGTCTGTGGTCACCTATGCAAATTGGTGAGGATTTTTACCAAACCTTCCCCAGGAAGTGGGGTGCAAAGGTTGGGAGGATTTTGGGGGGAAAGACGTTTCCAAACTACGTTTTTTCAGGAACCCAGATAAAGTTTGGTGGTGGCAGTGGAAGTCCAAGACCAAGGGTAAAATAGTCTGTACCTTGGGGAAGTTTTAACCTAAGCCGGTAAAAGTAAGCTTAGGAGGTTTTCATGCAGGTCCCCACATCTGTACCCTAGAGTTCAGAGTGGGGAAGGAATCTTGACACTCTTCTTTTCAAAAAGCTTAGATAATGAACTCTCACACTGATGCTTACTTATTTCTACACATCGAGCCATATCCTAAGCTAGTGTAAATTGCCACAGAGCCATTGATTTCAGTTGAGCTACCATGGTTTATACAGGTTGATGATCTGACCAATCGGGCCTCATAACAGGGTGAGCCACTGTCAAAGTGCCTGTTTGTGGCCTGGGGCAGCAGCCTGCCTTCATTTCCCCTTCTATTCAGGGCCCCGTAAAAACTCCATAATCCACTGGTAATTAAAAACACTCCCCTTCTAGGGTCAATTTTTTTTAGTCCTTCCACACACTAGCCCTCCAGGCCCCAACTCCTCCTCCTGACTCCTTCTCCTGACTCAGGAGACTCCGAAGCAGGGTTCAGTTCAAACAGTCCCTTTATTACCTGCAGCACTCATCTCAGGCCAGATACACCTTCCCAGGACTTCTGTCCTGACACTCCCCCCTGTCTTAGCGCCCAATTGAACTGCCTTTCCCCAGGAGTTTGTCCCTTCCTACCTTAGCTCACCATGCCTGGCCTGAGTTCATCCCATGTTCTCATCCATTATTACCCACCTGGGAAAGTGACCTGATCTTGTCAAGTTTAGAGCTGAGACCCCATTTTCCCTTAAAGGGGCCAATCACCCTATGACAGGCCTGCCTTTGCTCCCACAGAAGTCAACAGAAATACTCCTAAATAGAGAAGATTTGGGGCCATTATGAAGAACCTGGTAAACTCTCTCATTACCACAACATGAGTTATTCAGTATTTAGTCCTATTGCTTTCTAAAATGCTGAACATGAAAAAGATGTACTTGCAGTGGTTAAATAGCTTCAAATGTCCTAGCAGTGGTTAAACGGCATGGTGATGTGGGGCCATAGCAATCCCTTACACAGAATTTCTCGTTTCTTTCACCATGAATGATCAACCAATACACAAAAATGTCACAAATGGGCAAATAAGAGGAAAGAAAAGAGGCAACTACTATGGAGACTTGAACTGTCACAGGATTTAAGATGCTGGGAGCTTAGATGTCATCACAAAGATTTCTGGCTTTGCAGGCAGAGGCATCAATGAAAATAATCTTTTATATATAGTATTTTCTTGTCATAAATGAGTGATTAGGAATAATAATCTTGAAGCACCCAAATCTCCTTTAAAACTACATAGTTCATACACACACAGTTAGGTAGAATGAAGTAAATAGCAGTGACAGCAATACACCACCACCAGTTTAGGTTAGGAAGTGAAAAATACATTGTCAAGTTGAGATGACAGGGTGAGGACTCTCCCAAATGGAGTATCTCCAAGATACTGTGGGTCTTCTGTGCTGCATCTCTGAGAGGCACAACACAGAAATTGCAACCCAAGGGATGGGGATTAAGAAGAGATGAAGCCAATTTAGCACCATCTGGATGTTGGGCTGCTCCGGAGACTGCAGCGACCCACAGTACCAGACGGCTGCCAGCTCTCAGCTGCCTACAGCCATCAGTATTGTCTAGAATCTCCACAACGCTGTGTACTGCCGCGCTATACCAGACATGTGCCGTCTACCCCAGCTCCACCTTGACATGCTGAGATTTACACAAAACAGCCTACCTATCACCACTGTCTAAAGGGACAATAAAATTAATTATCTTAGGACACTAAGAACATGCGCTTCAAGGGATAGATATTGACCTCAAAAGACTAGGGGTTCAATCAATCAAATCTCCTCCTCCAAAACTCTCAAGAAATTAATCCTAAAAAATGCCACCAAGAAAGAGAAGCGCTAAAATCTTTAGCCATGATATGACACCGCAAAGAAATTATTTCAATACCAACCAATTCTAACTGCCATTTTTCTGTTTCTGCAGTGGCTGTTGTGGCCAAGACCTGTTCTTTATTATGTGATGGTGAGGACTTCACAGGTTGACATAAATAAGAGTCATCACCTCCTACAGTCCAGGAGTTCCGAGCATTTGCCTGAAATACAATGGTAATGCTTCAGAATTTAATCACATAGCTGTTTAAGTAAAAATATTAACTACTGCGAATGTTATATAATGTTAGAATCTCTAATCCAGCATTTTTCAAATTTTCATAAAGGTTTGCCTAAGGTTTAGTTTGAGAACAGAGTGACAGTTTGGACAGTTTTTATTTCAAATGAACCAGTTTACCGACCCTTAATAAAAAAATATCAAACTTACTGAAGCATCCAAAAGAGTTTGTTCTCTCAACGTCTGCTCTACAGTTAGAGATTTCATTTCCTCATGGAGTTTCTCATTTTCCAGCACAACTACTCGTATCCGATCTTTCATCCCAGACAACTCCTCCTAGGAAACCGAATACAAATACTGTACATAGACAACTCCTAGATACAGCTATGACTATTTAAATACATCTTGATGTCACAAGCAGAGTTGCATAAATAACTGATTTTTTTTATTTGCTTGCAGTTCCAAAAAATTGAAAAAGATTCAGTTTGGGTTGAACCAAAATACTTTTTCAGATCAAACAAAATGTTTCACTCAGCCCAAAATGAACAGCTTCAGGTATTTTTAATAACAGCAAAGGAAATGAATGGCTACAGTCACAAAAAACAGAGGAGGCAGCAACGTCCCCTCTTATATCTAATAGCCCAGTGGTGAGGGTTCTCACCTGAGACATGGAAAACCCAGGTTTGAATTGCTGCTCTGGAGCAGGGATTTGAGCCCAGGTTACTTCTTTCCAGGTGAGTAAACTAACCACCAGGCTATGGGGCTATTCTGGGGTGAGCCTCTCTCAATCTCTCCTGTCGAAGCTGTTCTACTTGGTTTAAACACTGATATATTAATTGGAGCAGAGACTGGAACCAAGGTGTCCCAGGCGAGTTCCCTAACCACTGGCCTATCGTCTCTCTCTCTGACCCAATGACTATTCAAACATTTTGTACAAAGTGGGGATTTTAACTTGAGTCAATTCCCACCCACCACCTCCCCATCTGTTTTTGTGAATGTGGCCTAAATCTCCTGGTGAATGTAGCCCACCCAAAATTGAAATATTTTGTTTTGATAATTTTAAAAAACTGTGTTTGTTTTGACATTTCTAATTTTTTTTTAAAAAACCATTTTGGCCAAAACCAAAAAAATAATAATCACCAGTTGCACCAATTCAACACAAATTTGTGAAATGTTTTGGTTGTTCCAAATTTGCCTTTTTCAGTAACAAAAAGTTTCATGTAAAATTTTTGCATATACTGTATATTCATGCATATATATTTCTTAAGATATTAGCAAAAGACTTGTTCTTTTTTAACCCTGTCATAGGCATAATAAGCATGTTTGATAATAGTCTAATTTGCACCTTAATGCTGGTTACATGGTTATTTGAGTGGGAAAAGTTATACAACTGTTTCATTTAAATAAGTAGATACACCGTTGTCTATTTCAGATGTTGTACCAATAAAATAAAAACCAGCAGGATCTTATTAAAGGGAAAAAGGCAAAATACCACATTTATTGTGAATACAGAAAGGATCATAGTAAGCAGTTAGTTATAGTTATAACATTCCATTCAATCTCAAATTTATTCTCACATTCATTCATTCATACAAACACACACACACACACACAGGTTCTGCAAGGTTGTTATCATAGTTACCAGCCTTAGAGTTGCTCATGCCAAGTCACTGGCCAGGTGGCCTGGACATGAGGAGGGAGCAGGGCCTTGTCAGATGCTCATCTGATGCTCCTGGAAGTTGGTTTGCAGAATCAGACCCCGAAGTTCTCACTTTTTAGAGTCTATTTTTATAGGAATTTCTTCCTATGCCAGTCTATGGGAATTGCTTCATCATGCTGTTGCTGAATCAATCAGCAGATAGCACATTCCTGACGGCTCCAAGATGTTATCTTGTTCTTTGGTTCTCCCATTCTTGAGGCTGTTGGGTGGATTCCAGTCTGCCCTCCGGGTGGGGTCCTCTGGTTATTTCCACTTGACACCTTCTTCAGCCGATGGACACTGGATTCTTAGGCTGGCACCTCCCTGATCATTCAGTTATTATCCACACCAAGCATCCATCCACATACATCCTCTATCTCTATTTTAATCACAATGGTTAATACAACAAAAGGGTGGGGAGTCTCTGGGTGCTGTTTCTGTTGTTAGAGTACTGCTTTGAGTCTCTCTCTCTTGTGAATTGCTTTGAGAACAGACTCTGTCTTAGAATGTACTAACACAGTTAGCAGCTTGCAAGTTTCACACATAGAGGGAGAGAAACAGTACCAAAAACCAAGAGACCTCTTAATTAGTAATACCCTGGAATTTAAACTCTGGGGAATCAAACTCATTTGTGATTTTAATACAGAACTTCTTTAATATGATCCAACACAGACACATTTTATCAAGAAAAGAAGGCTCCTGATGAGATGGATTTTAAAAACTATACAGATGTGATGATGTATGTGAAGACACAGTACATTCTAACTGTATTTACTTCAATTTTGGCTTGTGTAGTATTTAGAATCTCAAGGTCTGAGCCTGTAAGCACTTTGCACATAGAACTCTTAATAAACTCAATGAAAATTCCATGAGCATGATACTTGTGGGATCTTAGGATCTTAATGGGTGAAGCAGGTTGCATACCTTGCAAAACTTCACTTCAGCTTCTAAGTGGTGAATGTACTGGGACTGATCATTAATGATCGGAACAAGATCACAAAGAGTAGGCAAATTCTGATCTGCAGCATTTGAAGTTCTCTGGGGGAAAAATAAGTAAATTAAGCATAATAAATATTTTATAATCAGAATTTTTCTCTTCTAATTTTTGTATCACAGAAAGTTGTTTCCACTCTCAGAATTCTATTCATACTGAATTCATTTTTGCAAAGTGTTAAAAGAAAATACCTTGTACAAAAACTTTGATGTACTATTCATGCTATTGTAATAATATAGTGAAACCTATACCAGAGACCATCTTTATCAAAGGACTCAATGTCTTAAGAGAACCCTAAAATATCCCCAATTCTGTTCCATCTTTACAAAAGACCACTTCCACTGGGCAACCAATTTTTGACAGTCAACTGAGTGGTTGGTTAAGAGAGATATTAGGGCTGATCCACAACACACAGTATTCACGACAAGGAGAAACGATCACACACAGTCACTCACTCACGTTCTGTCTAGTAGTGTACCAACACACTGTAGAATGATAAATATACGAACAAGTATTATATATATTATGCAGGTATCATAACAGCATGATAGTTACATTTGAGAAGTCCGCACAAAGTAGGTATTACATCTCGAACAGACTAAGGCCAGAAGAGACGACATGATCATCTAGTCTGACCTGCACATTGCAGGCCACAGAACTTCACCCACCCCCTTCTGTAAGTAGATCTCTAACCTCTGGCTCAATTTATGGAAGTCCTTAAATCATGGTTTAAAGACTTCAAGTTACAGAGAATTCACCATTTACACTCGTTTAAACCTGCAAGTGATTCATGCTGCAGAGGAAGGCAAAACCCCCACAGGGCCTCTGCCAATCTGACCCAGAAGAAAATTCCTTCCCACCCCAAATATGGCAATCCGTTAGACTCTGAGCATGTGGGCAAGACCCACCAGGCGGATACCTGAGAAAGAATGCTCTGTGGTAACTCAAAGCCCCCCCCCATCTAGTGTCCCAACTCCAACTGTTGGGGATTTTTGCTCCTGGCAGTCGCCAATGGGCTACATACCATTTTTGGAAGTCCCATCATACCATCCCCTCCATAAGCTTATCAAGCTGAATCTTAAAGCCAGTTGGGGGGGGGGGCGTTTTTTTTTATTATTATTTTTAACACACCCACTGTTCCCCTTGGAAGGTTGTTCTAGAACTTCACTCTTCTGATAAGAAACCTTCGCCTAGTTTCAAGCCTAAACTTGTTGATGGCCAATTTATAACCATTTGTTCTTGTGTCCACATTGGTGCTTATCTTAAATAACTTCTATCCCTCTGATGTATTTAGAGAGAGCAATCATATCTCCTCTCAGACTTCTGTTGGTTAGCCTAAACAAGCCAAGCTCATGAGAGGAGACTAAAAAAAGATAGGTTTTCCTTTCCTTGGATCATCCTAGTAGCCCTGCTCTGCACTTGTTCCAGTTTGAATTCATCTTTCTTAAACGTGGGAGACCAGAACTACACACAGTATTCCAAACGAGGTCTCACCAGTGCCTTGTAATGGTACGAATACTTCCTTGTCTCCACCGGAAATACCTCTCCTGATGCATCCTATGGCTCCATTATTACATATGAATCTAATCTTACAGCACTTATTCTTAAGAGTACAATATAAATTAACTGAGAATGTAAAGAAATCTGTTCATCAAGCTAAGACTCAGGGGTCGGCAACCTTTCAGAAGTGGTGCGCCGAGTCTTCATTTATTCACTCTAATTTAAGGTTTCTCATGCCAGTAATATATTTTAACATTTTTAGAAGGTCTTTCTATAAGTCTTTAATATATAACTAAACTATTGTTGTATGTAAAGTAAATAAGGTTTTTAAAATGTTTAAGAAGCTTCATTTAAAATAAAATTAAATTAAAATGCAAAGCCCCCCAGACCGGTGCCAGGACCCGGGCAGTGAGAGAGCCACTGAAAATCAGCATGCATTCGATAGGTTGCCTACCCCTGAGCTAAGTTATGACGACTTTTAAAAGGCCTCTAAGTTTGGGGGTTGGTTTTTTTGGTGAGTAACCTTTCTTTAACTTCTCTAACAAATAAAACCCCAATTTCTGAGATTTAAAAATTGACACTCAAATTGTAACAAAATTTATGACAGGCTACTTATTAAAATATCACTGAACTGAAATATGCCATTGGTTTCAGAACTAACTTTCCTTACTCTTCTTTTCAAAAAGCCTAGATAATGAACTACTTTTTGTGAAAGTACAATAAATACCTTTGATTTGACAGCTGCATTTGCATCTCTGTAACAATGCACAACAAAGTGTTTGAAAATGGAAAAAAAAGGTTAATTACTTTCTCGTAACTGTTGTTCTTTGAGATGTGTTGTTCATGTCCATTCCACATTAGGTTTGCGCGCGCCACGTGCACGAGCATCAGAAACTTTTTCCCTTAGCGGCTCCCAGCAGGCCGGCGGGCCCCCGGAGTAGCACCACCGCGCCCCGCATATATACCCCCGCCGGCCCAACCCCCTCCAGTTCCTTCTTGCTGGCGACTCCAACAGAGGGGTAGGAGGGTGGGTGGTGGAATGGACGTGAACAACACATCTCGAAGAACAACAGTTATGAGAAAGTAAGTAACCGTTTTTTCTTCGAGTGCTTGTTTACGTCCATTCCACATTAGGTGAATTACAAGCTTACCTCTGGAAGAGGGTAGGAGTCACGGAACAACTGCTCGGAGGACCGCTCTGCCAACTGCCACGTCCTCTCAGGCCTGCTGGTTGACCGCATAGTGGATCGTGAAGGTGTGCACTGATGACCAGGTGGCTGCTCTGCAGATCTCCTGGATCAGGACCTGTGCCAGGAACACCGTGGAAGTCGTCTGCGCCCTGGTGGAGTGGGCCGTGACCGCTGGGGCCAGAACACCTGTGAGCTCATAGCAAGCCCAGATGCAGCTTGTAATCCAAGACAAAATCCGCTGCGCCGGCACTGGGAGGCCTTGTAACCTCTCGGTCACAGCCACAAACAGCTGTGCGGATTTGCGAAAGGGCTTGGTGCGCTCCAAATAGAATGCCAGCACTCGACGCACATCCAAGGTGTGCAAGCTGTGGTGACTTGGGTCCGTATGGGGTTTCAGGAAGAACACCAGCAGACAAATGTCCTGGCCCAGATGGAATTGGGACACCACCTTAGGGAGGAATTTGGTGTGCGGCCGGAGCTGCACCTTGTCCTTGTGAAAAACTGTGTATGGTGGCTCAGAGGTGAGGGCCCTCAGTTCGGACACCTTTCTGGCCGCAGGTAATGGCAACCAGAAACGCCACCTTCCAGGAAAGGTGGAGGAGAGAACAGGTAGCGAGTGGCTCAAAAGGGGGTCCCATGAGTTTAGAAAGGACCAGGTTAAGGTTCCATGAAGGGACTGGGGGCGGGAGTACAGGAACACCCTCTCCAACCCTTTAAGGAACTGCTCCACCACTGGGTGGGAAAACACCAAGCCCCCCTGAGAACCCTGGATGGAAGGCGGAGATGGCTGCCAGGTGCACTCTGAGTGAGGACGGAGCTAGCCCTTGCTGCTTGAGGTGCAGGAGGTACGCCAGAATGGCCTGCACCGGGGCCTGGCCCGGCCGCACCTGTTGGGGTTCACATGAGAACCTTTTCCACTTGGCCATATAGGCTGCACAGGAAGGGAGCACTGGCTCTCAAGGGCGTTTAGCCACAGATCCTCCACGCCGTCAGGTGCAGTGACTGCAGGTTGGGGTGGAGAAGCCGCCCGCCGTCCTGCGTGGATACTGTTGCCTCCGGCACTGTCTGGCGTCGGTGAGGGGAGCGGGACCGCTGCATCGAGTAACTTGCCCTGGACGGGGCCCCTTGGTGCTCCTGATAGGCCCAGAAGGGCCAATGGCCTGGCGGCCCCCATTAAAGTTGCCAGCTCCCCTGAGGGTCCCTGCTGTCCAGGCCCCGGTGAGATTAGCTATAGCGGCCAGAGCCGGCACCGGACTGCGGCGATGCCGATTGCGAAGGCCATGGCGGTACTAACTATCTGCACCGGCGGGAGAATGAGTGGCTCCTGGCTGAGCAGGACCGGGACGAGTATTCCCTGGACCGGGACCGCCTGCAGGAGACCTCTGGTGCGGGCCGTCTCAACTCCTCCTGGTGCTGGTCTCTGGGCGGTGCTGGAGAGCGGTGTGCCCTTCCTGGCTTCTTTGCATTGACCCGCTGCCGGTGCCGCAACCTCCTTCTGGGCTGTTGGCAAGTGTGAGTCTGCGGAATCAGAGCTCGACTGGGACCAACTCCAGGAGCAGTGCTGGGACGGTGTCTTCGAGCGGCACACCATTGCCAGCTTACCCCTCAACAGCGCCCGAGGCATGGGTGCTGGAGGGTTCTCCCCATATGGGAGAGGGCTCGCCACTGACAGCTCGATGAGGTCCTTTGTGGCCTCAAAAGGTGCCAGGCGTAGAGGACTGATCCATTAGGCCCTCGAGCCCATCATCCGCACTGAGCTCACTTAGGTCTGGGCTCGGTGGGGCTTTGCCGCTGGGACCACCTGTGTCAGCACCGGTACCGTGGCCTTCCCGCTCTTGTCGGTGATCGGTGCCTTGGGAGGCGCCAGTCTCCTGTGTGGGGAATGACCACGCCTTCCTTTAGGCTGCGCCGGTGGTCGCACCAGGGAGGACGATTGGTGCCGGGGCCTAGCCTGGAGTTCCAGGGCCGACAGTTTACAGTGCTTCGCCGGTGCCGGGTCTCCCAATGGCTCTGGGGCACTACGCACGGAGGAAGCCTGAGCTGGCGTCAGGCACTCCGGGCCCAGAGACTGCAATGAGGCCTCCATCAACAGTTGCTTTAGGCGAAAGTCTCTTTCTTTCCTTGTCCTTGGCTTGAACGCCTTGCAAATCCTACACCTTTCAGTTTGATGTCCGTCCCCAAGGCAAAGTAGACACGAGTCGTGGGGGTCACTAACTGGCATAGGTTTGCGGCACGTGGCGCAAGCCTTGGAGCCGTGGACCTGCGGCGTGGCCCGGGGCCAGTGCTGGAGGCCTCCAAGTCCCTAATCACTTAAGTGTTCACAATCTATATGTAAACGAACTGCTAAGGGACTGTTGTTCTACGAGAGAGAGAGAGAGAGAGAGAGAGAGGTTGTTCCAACGCCGCCACGGACGGTAAGAAGGAACTGGAGGGGGTCAGGCCAGTGGGGGTATACATGTGGGGCGCAGTGGCACCACTCGGGGGGGGCCCACTGGCCCGACGGGAGCCGCTAAGGGAAAAAGTTGCCCATGCTCTTGCACGCAGCGCGCGCACGCCAAATGTGGAATGGACGTGAACAAGCACTCGAAGAAGAACTATCTACATTTTAATCGTTTTCTTCATTACATGAAAAATAGTACTAACATCTAACATGAGAAACTTTAACAGGAATTCAATGCAGCAAAAAAACGGATTCACTAAAAGGAAAGGATGAGCTACAGATTTTCTAAAAGCACACCAATTCAATCTAATTTTATTCAGTGAATAATTTGACTTTCTTCCAAAATCATCATCTCCTTTGACAGAGGGAAGAAAAGACAACTGAAAATATTAATATTTCTGATAAAACTGTCATTATCAGTGAAACTTCTTTATTAAGAACATTTCTCGTGTCTTTTGACAGGACTAATACATATTATTAAGCAATGTGTTTGCATTTTTTAAGATAACCTTACTTAATACAGCAAAATTCCTATTTATTTTTATGAACACTGTGCCACATAAGCTGGGGAGCAGATTAAAATACTGAGCTCACAACAAGAAGTTTGACTAAAACTCATATGAAATACCAAGACTTTTATGTGAGAGAAATAAAATGAAACTAAAAGTCATTGAAACATTATCCATGTTTTTAAATATTGAAAGTAATTGTGTGTGAATATAGTGGTTAGGAAAGGTACCAGGCTAAAGACTGAAGTTCTTTATTTATCCACAACGCAGTGGCAAGCAACAGGCAGCATTTGTGCAAGATTCAACACATTATCCTATCACCATGCCTCAATCCTGACATAGAGAGATCACTTCCAGGAGTGAATGGGTTTTTTTTTTTTTATTATTTTGACTGTTTAGCATGCATAAGGTTAGGGTAGTCACTGGAGGCTGTCAGAGGGTAGAACTGTCACCAAATTCATTTAATCTTTGATACTGAACAAGCATCAGATAGTAATAACTGATTTGAACGGGCCCCATAGAGGTGAAAGGCTTTCCATATATCCCAGTGCAGAGTGCAGTTCCACTTCAAGAGGGATGGATGTGAGGAGATTCCACAGGGCATGATCTTCCTACACCAAAAAGCTCATTTCCACAGCAAACCTCTTTTGTGTCCCTAAGCAGCAGAATTTTGGTGCAGAGCTATCGAGTTTGCTGTTACACGGATCAAAGAGCAATTGTACAAAAGGCAAAGGGTACACCACCATCAGAACCTCAAGGCTGCAGTAAGTAGCCAAAAAGGAAAGTAGGATCCCTTCATCACCAGCCCTTATGGAACCATCCTCACTGGCAAAACACTCTACGCAGACTTCATTTCCAAAACAAAGAGCTAACTTCCGGTGGAGAAAGGAGCAGCCAAGATGAGGGAGCCAATACACACATGGGTGCCATCTGTACTGTCGAGGGGATGTGAAGGCCTGGATTCCATAGGAAGAGATTTGTGGCTCTTCTACTGTGGTCACAATAAATTAATAGCTCCTATAGTGCTTTTCCTATCTTTAGTTCTCAAAGAGATTTACAAAGGAGAATTACTCACAAATACTCACTCTCTCTCTACTGAGAAGTAGCCAACACCCCCCATAGGATGATTAGGGAGATTTGGGGCCTCTTATTCTTCATGGATAGCAGATAACATGCCTGTTGGGACAAGTTATTACTCATTCAAAGTTACATGAAGAAACTAGGAGTAAATACATACTGAGGATGACATCTTCCTCCTCCTTGATGGAGATACTTCACTTTCTAGTCCTCCTTGCTCTCGCAATAAAGCTTTAAGCTGATTAACTAAGAAACAAAATTAAACTACTGATTAACAATCAGACTTGATGGAAATCATACAATAATTTTGCTCTGCAGTTCTGAGACTAACTGCCCCAGAATATCATTTACCTGCATGACTGTGTTGCAGTTCCTGCCAGGCTGTTTCCCCACTCTCATCATTACTTGTGGAGGACTGCTCAAGTGCAACTTCACTTTCTCCCACTGTGGGATCTTCTTCCCCCAAGGCATATTTCAGCTGATGGATACTTTTACTAGCACGGTCTGCAAACAATAGCATGTATTAGCCATCAAAAACAAAGAGTCTTTCCTTTCTGATGAAAAAGCAACTCAAATCTAGATTAATTTACAGAACCAGTATTTTAACTCTGTACAAAGATAGTAGGGTGAAATATATTCAGCCTTTGCCTGAATTAAGGATTTAACCTCATTTCTACCTTTGGTGAGTAGCTACCAGGAACTGCTTGACAGACAGGCAGAGCCACTGTAAACCACAATTTACAGTAGTACAGTTTATCTGTTTTAAGCAGACATTAACCACACTAGTACAAATGGCAATGTACCTATCCACAATAGGGGGCTACACTGGTGCAGATACACCAGTGTTTGGCTACTGACTGAAATCCCCAGGGTAGAAAAGGCCTCAGTTACTAATTATGGACTTGAATCTGCAAACACTTACTACCATGAACAACCTCATTGAGTTCAACAAGACCGTTCATAGTCTTAAGAGCTACGCTGGATACAATGTGCAGGATCAGTCCCTAAGTAGAGTGTTGGGGATTCTAATGACAGCCACAAGATAAAGCATTATTCAACAGAACTGTTAAAAATTATCTTAAAGCTCAGCAAACTGGTTTGTCGATTTACAATGGCAATTAAATAAAAGTATCAAAGGAGTTCTGAACAGACTTGAAAGTTAACTAAGAACAGATATTTCCACTAAGTGCTTGGGAAGAAATGGGAAAACAATTTCTAATATTTTATAAAGTCATTCCAGAATGAACCAAAATCCAATTACACAATTGTGACACAATAAATATGTTCCTTTCATTTTCAATGTACCTTTTTAGTACAATGACTATACTTTTTTTTTTTTTTTTTTTTTTTTTGCGCTAAGCTGGCCTTGTTTGAGAGCCAAGTCTCTTTAACTTGGCCAAAAATGTGAAGACGACATGACTGGAATAGATGTCCTGTTATCTAGTACTGACAACTTCAGGACTACTTCTTAACCCTACAATAAATGTTTTCAGATAACCTCAAGGCAATTTCAGAAATATGGTCTTCTGTGTTTTCAAGGCCTTTAAATATCACCTAGACTTTTTTTTTATTATGAAATTTCTTTTTCAACTGTTCGACAGGTTTAGAATGGTTATTGAAATCTTTACATTCCGCTGTATAATAATAAA
The DNA here is from genome assembly GCF_965140285.1 of Lepidochelys kempii. Classification (NCBI taxonomy): domain Eukaryota; kingdom Metazoa; phylum Chordata; order Testudines; family Cheloniidae; genus Lepidochelys; species Lepidochelys kempii. Next base: position 140,950,898 of record NC_136382.1, on the reverse strand, counting down.
AATATAATTACCAATAGTACCTTAGCTCTGTTCAGGGTGGATAAAAATCAATGATTTTTTTTTATTTAAATTGGATTTTTTTGATAAAATGCTTTTTGAGGAACAAACCTATCTAAAAATAGTTTTAATTAAGATACATTATGGCTCAAAGATATGTCAACATGGAATAGGGATTATAAATTCTAGTTCTATAGTATGAGACAATATAATTTGTGTAATGTTTAAGAAAAGTTTTGTAAATGAGTTCCAATAGTTCAAGGATTAGGGACCCAATTTTATGGGGTTCCACAAGCTTCTATATAGATTTAGGTTAGTCTTTCTATCTACCCAATGGGACCCAGTGCTCGGTCTAGAAGATACCATCAGAGATGCTTAGTTTTGCGGTTCTCAAACTGTGGATTTATGTCTCCAGAGATAACATGCTTGTTAACAGCAAAACTGTTTTTAAATAAATAAATACATACATACATACACAGAGGTGAAAAACAACAGACCTCAGCTCTATTGTCCATGTACACAGAGTTAATCCCTTGCCTCTCTCTAAAAGTGCAAAGTTTCAAAAAGTTCAATGAATAGAAGATTGTTGGGGGAGGAACAGATCTGGACAAGGAGAAAAAGCCTGGAAATAATTGTGAGACGTGAGGGACATATGCTTGTTTTGTTAAAATATAATAGGTTTGCTGTTGAAGAAAAAAATCCAAAATACTTAACACTGTTGTTTTAGTTAAATAAAACAATTTAAATGTCCGTCCGGTGATGTTCTCCTCCTAATACAGTACGGCAAGAAAATCCTCCAAATATTAATGATTAACGTGTTGGAGATAGTTCACCTCCCAACGACTTCATAAATATCTGCTTCAATTACCTTTGGTAAATGAAATAACTAAACAATCATTCATTTTCTGATATAGCTGTAAAACTAATCTGAAAAGTTTTCAAAATAAATCACTGTTTAAAAAAGTATAGTGTGTACCTTCTAAAAATGAAAACCTCCATCTATCTCTGAGTTGTGAAGAATATGTATGAAAGTTATAACAACCAACAAGAATGCACTTTTATGCAGAAAACCAAGATTACATTGAGTCTTCCTGACCAGCGATTTAAATCAAATCCACCCTGTCTCTGTTTAATGTATTCTTTTGTTTGGTAATGGTAATGGCTACTAGTGGTCATTAAAGAAACCGAGAGCACTGTTTATACGTATAGAACTGTCAGCCCATGAGGTCCTGAACAAATTTCAATTCAAGCAGTTACATGCTGCTTATTTTAATTCTTCGGACATTTTCAATAGGATAGAATTTTTCATCTTCATTTCTGCTGCTAAACTGATGTACACTATGGCTGTAAATAAGATCAGCTGCTGCAATTCAGTTGATGGGGATGTTACTTCTCCATGACTATTACCTACTTTACAAAATTGTTTGCAAAGTCCTTTGAGATTTTCAAAGACATACAGAACTGCAAAATATCTCCAAACTCTATTTATACCTCATTCAAACCAGGTGAAGTGATGTGTCTTTTTCCACTGCAACTTTCAAAAATACCAAACTGTGTAACTGATCCCGCAAGTGGTCCCACTGAAATCAGTTTAGTTCCATGTGGAAGGAAGCATCTACCCGTGCAGAGCAGCTTGCAGGATCAGAGCTTGCAACTGAACAGCAGATTAGGTGCTGTTTCACAGACTGAATATATATCCATAATGGGTCTATCATCTTTTAGTAGATGAGAATCCAAGTCCTTTCACTTAACCTATTTCTCAGACGTTTGCAAATGTTATATTACTACTAATACTGTGGGATTCTAGTCATTCATCATTCAGGAACTTAAGACATTTTTCTAGATTTCTTTCGGAAAGTAATAATATACTTGTGGGGGGGGATATGTCTGAATAAAGACTGGGAGTGGTTGGGTCATCACAAAAACTAAACCTAATTTCCCTAATACTAATTTTCCCCTACTGTTACTCACACCTTCTTGTCAACTGTCTGAAATGGGCCACTCTCATTATCACTTCAAAAGTTATTTTTCCTCCCTTGGTATCCTGCTGTCAATTGAATTGTCTCGTTAGACTGACCTCACGCTTGGTAAGGCAATTCACATCGTTTCATATATTTATACCTGGTCCTGTATTTTCCACTCCATGCATCTGATGAAGTGGGTTCTAGCCCACGAAAGCTTATGCCCAAATAAATGTGTTAGTCTCTAAGGTTCTACAAGGACTCCTTGTTGTTTTTGTAAAAGATGTATTTGGGATAAAAATAAATAAAAATGAAAATAATAAAAATAATAAAAATAAAAATAAAATAAATAAAAATGTTGCAGCCCGACCTTACCCAAGCCATTGTCATATGGCTTCATTTTAGTAAAGCAGGATGAAATTTAAAGGTGGACGTGCCTCTGACAGCCATTATTTTTATAGAGTGAAACTACTAGCCTGATAGGAAGAGGGAAGGAGCAGAGATAAACACTTGACCCTGTCCGCAACAAACACAAGTATATGAGTGCCTCAGGTAGAGTTTGATCCTGTTAACATTCAAGTGTAGAGTATGTCTCTTCAGAAAGTTAGATTTATTGTTGAAGAAATAAAACACACAAATAAACTATTTTGTCCCAATCAGGTGATCAAAGTGAAAGATCAGCCTCGGAAAGCCAGAAAAAGGAAACATACGCAAAAAGAGTTTAGGAATGAAAGATGAAAATCTGTTTGGGGTATTAATGCTGCTTTAGTTAAAAATGAAACCCACAGATGTATTACCACTCTCCACCCCCTAAAAAAATTGCACAAAAACCTAGGGATTTGTATCATCGGAAAAGTTTTAATTGTTATTGCTTCTTATTTTACCATGGAAATGAGGGTATGTCTACACTGCAATTTAACCCTAGGTTCAGACTCAAGCCTAACGCCCTTTCGGTCTACACATAAATCATGCTAACCCAGGGCTGGACCCAGGATCCTGTGAGGTTGCAGAGTCCAAGCCAGAGTCAAGCTGTGACCCAGTTAAAACAACTAGTCTGGAACTCAGGAGATCACGGTTTAGTTGCTGGCTCTGTTATAGACTATGTGGTCTTAGGCAAGCAATTTAGGAAATATCACCCCCCTTTTACAGCTGGGAAACTGAAGCAGAAAGACTTTCTCCTACCATTTGTCTGCCTTGTCTATTTAGATTGTAAGATCTTTTGGACAGTCTCTTACCATGAGTTTGCACAGTGCCTACTACTTAAATAGTCTAAGAAAGTGATCCAGGGATCCTTCAAGCAGCCTGTATTCTCATTTAGCGCTCCGCTCACCCCTCGCCCAATCAATTCACTGACACTTTGGCAGGAATGCAAGAAAGTATTTCTACCAATTTTCTCACACATCGCGCCAAATTAAAACGGTGACGCGAGACTAGTAGTTAGAAGCCTCTGTAATCATTCTTCAGACATTTTATGAGTGGCTAACACAGTTAATAACTCCAGAAATTGCTTCACATCCAGGAATGTAAGTTCACATCTGTTCACCTTGCTTTCTCTAAATTTACCATTGGTTTGGGGGTGATTCAGTCTGTCTACTGTATTGTGTATGGCTGACTCGGATTTTAAGTTCCATGGGACAGGAAGCATCCTGCATTGGCACCCAGTGAAATGAATGAGATAGTTCACACCTCAGAGCTATTGTTTCAAGCTCTCTACAAGCATCTCTATCCATTACTCATTTCACATTTTGAAAGTTTTCCTCACAACCATAATAAATAGAGGTTTTTTTGTTTTGTCTTTATTTATTTATTTAATGGCTCTGCACAGGGCTATCCACATGTTTTTGGCTAGTCTTTTTTGCCACCCAGGAGGCAGGGTGGGAGGAGCAGCATACCCAATTTTCTAGGGCTCTGGAGTAATGCAGGCTTTAGAAACAATAGGGTTGTAACAGACATTTCCATGCCAGAGTTTCTTAAACAATTGATGAGTTCCAAGTTACAGTGACTGTTTCCATACATGAAAAGCTTGAGAGCCTGGCAAACTGAGAACTAGAGGCTAGACTGAATGACTCCAATTGGAACCCTAAAAGGGTATAATTAGATAACAACATGGAGATGAAGAGCTAATTGAAGACATTAGGGTCACAAGATACATGTCATGGAGTAGGATTAGATAAATTTCCACTGCTTCTGCCAAAGTAGAATCGTTTTTTAAATCTGAATGAAACAGAAAACTTCTGTGGAGGGCAAATTAGGTATTTGAGCTACTACTTAACATAATAGGGTAATTTTGTATTGTAATTCAAAATAATATTAGTTTTGTGCCTAATCCTACAAAAGTTTATTCACCCCGTTTGTCATGTCAGTGGGACTAACTGTATGAGACATCAGTGAGACTACTCCTCTAATTAAGGCTTACAGAATCTAGCCCTCAGTAAAAATCTCCTGAATGATGTGGTAAAACTGCTTGTATGCAGTACTGTAATTTTCATGTATAAAATTTGAGTGTCCTTTATTCTTCCGTTTTTATACTATAAACAACATGAAAAAGCAATCTGAACATATGTTTCTGGTGCATAAGATTATGTTGATACATCATTTTCTAATAGATGGTGCTGAAGATATGGGATGAGGCTGCTAGCAGAGGGACAAATTAAATCTAGTTAGATCAGAATTCCACCTAAATGATTCTTACAGTACAACAGTAAACTGGAATAAGACCTTCAAAAAAAAAATTACCTAACCAAATTAAAGCTCTTTGATTGTCGATGTTTATAGGAGCTCTGACAATGACAGAAAATGGCACAGAGGCTACCAAACATGACAATGCACATTACAAAAAATATGCAGCTGCCCCTTAAGGAACACAACCATTGTCTACCGATCAAATATCATAGTTGCAGAGCAACTGCCATAATGGGATAAACAAATGGTGCATCTAGTCCAGTATCTTACTGCAGACAGCAGCCAACACTGGGTGTCTCAGAGAAAAGTATGTTATTTAGTATTTAAATGAGAGTCACACCCAGAAAGCCTAATCAGAATCACACTGTGCACACATGTGAATACACACTTTCCCTGCTCCATAATACAACCAACCATGCAATTTTGGAATTATTTTAATTATTTATCTTCATAGCTATGCATAGAGCTTTAGACAGATAAGATTGACAGGGCCCAGCCCCAAGGAGTTTAAAGTTAAACAACATAGGAGAAAAGGTTTCCCACACACCAACTAACGATCAGTTTATGCCCTGAGATGTGAAGCTTGATTATCCTTGCAATTTTTTCCTAGCGAGTGCAAGTACAGAACATACTAAAGTCTCCCATTCTTCAAAAAAAATGTATTAAGGTTTCCTTTTCCAGAATACTACATTGATTATACTTTTGATATTTGGAGTAAACCTAATAAAAACGGTTTCAGAGTAGCAGCCATGTTAGTCTGTATTCACAAAAAGAACAGTACTTGTGGCACCTTAGAGACTAACAAATTTATTTGAGCATAAGCTTTCGTGAGCTACAGCTCACTTCATCGGATGGAAATAAATTTGTTAGTCTCTAAGGTGCCACAAGTACTCCTAATAAAAACGATTATTCTTGGGCACCTTTTAATATTGGAATTTTATTGCATCAGTGTAAACAATAAAATATTTGGTGCTGTAGAGATATTTTACTGATGTTCTCAACTTGTTAATAAAAAAAGAAAGTTAAAGGTTGGAGTCAGCAACCTGTGAAGCAAAATATGATGCTGAAGAGCTTACTATAATTCAAGGGTATGGTGATCAACTTTGATAAAAAAAAATTACTGGGATAACAATTAAATGTTGAAGTGAAAAAAAAAGAGAAAGTAATGAGCAATGTTTGCCATGCCTAAACAAGAGAGAGGTTTTTCAGATGTTGAACAAGAATCTTAAAGGCCCTCCTCTATAATGAGGCGCTGAAGCCACCACATTCATGAACTCAGATATACCACAAGTGTTCTTTGAGGACTAGTGGAGATGCAAAGCAAAAGAATCACTTACCACAATAAAGACAAAGTTAAAGGGTGAGCTGCCCAAAAGACATAGAACACAGTTTAAGATAATAGTACAATGACAGAGGAAGTGATAATTTAAGAGGAAATAGTTGCTAAGCACACAATTTGAGGGAAAATAAGAACCACGTTCATACTAAAAGGGTATATATTACTATGATAAAAACTGAGGTAAAAGGCCTAGACTGAATAGCTTTTTACAGGAAAATTGCTGGCAGTTATTGGCTATAAATACAAAGGAGGGCCCCACTTTACACAGACAGATGTCACATGAGTCCTAATAGGAAAAAAGTTGGTCAGAACAGTGCTTCTCAAGCTGTCTGATGTGGGGGACCGGCAATTTTTTTTTCCCATGTGCGTGCAAACCGGCAGCTGATGGCTCATGGACAGGCACCAGTCCGTGGACCACCACTTTGAGTAGCACTGTGTTAGAAGGTTGGAGGCACTGGAACCATAATCATAGCAGATTCAGGAGCATAGGAAAGTGAGTCATGTGCAACAAGTAACTGGCCTATAAGGGAAACAAATTCTCTTTTTCTATCTAAACCCATTCACTGAAAACAGGGGGGAAAAAAAACAAAAAACCCAGCAACTGACAGACAGCTACAGAAAGATTTACTGAGCAAAAACATACAAACTTCACTCCAACCACATGTAAACAGCCAAAATAGCACATAATGTACTTCTAGAATACTGTTTCAGCCAAACAAATGGTACATTTAAAGCCATTAGAAAAGTAAAAAACTAAGATCAAAAATACCCATTCAACCGAGTTAGGACTTGCACTGTCTGATTGCCTATTTATCACTGGAAATGTGAGATATGCAGCTTCATAAGAATAATGATTACCTACATCTTGTCTGTATTAAAACAGAACTTCAGACATTTATTTAAAAAAGTTAACTATTATTTTAGTATGTAACCTGAAGAGAAAAAAAAAAGATAAACCACTTCTTTTTGTAATTATTTTCTTGAGCAGCACGTTGGAAAGGACTTTTAGGTTTCCTAAATAATCTTTATTACTTCTCACACCATAAAAAACAGAAAACAGACTGCTTAATTTTTCAGCTGAAGTTAACTGAGCTCATGCTCTTAACTTCTGATAACCAAACTGTTTGAATTCACTATCATGTTGTTTGAATTGCCATATCTGATGGGTGAGTTTTACATGAAACTATTTAATACCAGATCAAAAGAGTGAGAAAAGTAAAAGTTTAATTATTCAAAAAGAAAACAGAATAAAAACACTTAATAGAATGAAAAAATATATGATATAATGTACTAATCTTCCGAGCCAAAACACTGAATAAGAATATGTATAACGTGCTTCAACTGCTTCCCAAATGGTTGATTTCAGTAATGTTTTTAGGCAAGCTAGCAAAAGCAATCCATGTAAACAAAGCGAGGCATATCCGAACTTTGAAAACCTTGTCAAAGGTGCAGCAGGCATAATGGCCAAGGGTAAACCAGTGAGTAGCATAAGGACTTGATAAAAGCAAGACAAGGCTAATGAGGAAAGGAGGGACAGGTCACATGTTTGACAAATGTCAATTGGAGGATTTGGAAAGGACATGCTTCCTCTTAAATATGGGTTTTGTGACAAGGCATTCCTAGTCTAAGGGCTCGTCTACACAAGGAAGTTAGTGCACAATAAACTAGAATATAAATACAAAGCACAACAGCTATTCAGCACTAACTCCCAGTGTGGACAAACTTATTCCTCACTAAGAGTGCCTTTGTGCTGTTTAGCTTAGCCCAAAGGCACTCTTAGGGCTTGTCTACACAGGGGAGGGGGTGAAGAAGTGTAGTACAGCAAGTCAATCCAGTTTATTTAACTCACAGTACACAAACCAGACTAATAGCATGCGTATAAGACAAGTGTGCCTCTTTCAATTTGAATCATTCTGTACACATGGCAGTGGCTTGGTGCTTACTAAGCACGTAGCTTTCTTGATGCCAACTTGCAGAGAGCATAAGGATTACAGGAACCCTCTGGGTCTTGTATTTATATTCTAGTTCACCAAAGGGTGTCATGGGAGGTCTCTAATAAAAGCGTATGTCACAGTGGTGATCAGTATCACTGTGAAATGCATGTACAGATGGTATATAAGAAGTTTATATATACACACTGAAAATTATGTTCTTGAGGTCTATGCCTAGAGACAGGTCACAAGCGAAGGTGAAAAGCAGATTTTCTTTCAGACAAGGAACATTTATTGGTTTATATATAAATTGAATATTCTCTGGTTCACAATGGGCAACCATTAGCATTCTAAATCAAATGCTAATGAAGAGCTGGCAGGGACTTCAAAAGAAAACTAACAGGAAGAGGGTCACCCTATCTTGGGGTGTACATCAAAGGTTTGTTTGGGGAGGGGAGGGAAGAGGACAGGCTAGCATCCTGTCCCCTAGGAAGTAAATGGACAGTGAGTTTGTTTCATAGAAGGGGGATCTCAACCAGGCTTGGTTGAACATGCTGGAAGAAACTTTGGGGGAGATAAGCTTTTTTATACTGTAGGATAAATTGTTAGTTAAATTAAGGCTCTAGAAACTTATGATTGTCTTATATGTAACTGTGTTTCCAATATTCTTACTCATTATCACTTGAATCTTTGTTCCTGGATAACAGATTTATAATGAAAACAAGAATAAGTTATCTAAGTGTTGTGTGTTCAAAGGAGCTGTGTTCCAAAATATAATTAGTAAGCTGCAGCGTACTGTTCCTTTAGAAACAGTAGGCCTGTCTGTGAGTGTTCAGTAGACGCTACATAGGTACACAACAACCCTCGAATCCCTAATATTCTATCACTAACCCGCACAGAGACAGCAAAGTCTATGGAAGCCTGGAAGGTAGTGCTTGTGTTGCCAGAGGCTGGTGGTTTCAGTGAGCTAAAATAAGCTTGCTCAGACAAGACTTTCTCACACTAAAGGCAGGAGGTGGTGAAGTGCCTTACAACCATGTGTATCCCTGCAAAGCATTACAGGGCTATGCCATTGGAAAGGTACCATTGCACCATTTTATAAATCTTGGTAATGCTCAGGAGATTATTGATAGCATTTGATACGTGGGATTACCAAACTGCACTAGGACAATTGATGGGAGTCATGTGTCTATTATTTGTCACAGGCTCACAGGGTTCAGAATTCATAAACAGAAAGGAGTATTTCTCTGTAGTGCTCAAAGGCCTGATTGACCACTTTGGCAACTTCATAAACATCAATGCAGTGTGCAAGGCTGGCCTTAAGGAAAATGGTGCCCTGGGCGAACTTGTATTTTGGCACATACCGAATCACCTCTGACCCCACAGGCCCTCCCCAGCTTTTCCCCTCACCCCCATCATCTCCAGGCCCTGCTGCCTCACCCCAGTGCTTAATTTGTATTGAAAGGTTATTTTGGGCTCCCTTACACGCATTAAAGTCTGTATGCACATCAAACATGCCAATTCAACTGTTCAGTCAGTCACAAGAGTCTCCAAATCCAACCCCCTTGTGTCCCCACATCCAACCCTGCCCCGTCTCCCATATCTAGCCCTGCACCCAGAGAGGAAGTTGCCATCGCAGCCTGGCATGCATGGACCAAGCAACCCGACCCAGCAGCAGCAGAGGCTTTCCCTCTCCACACTGTGCCACAGCTCTCCGCTGTCCAGGCTGCTAGGGATTCATTTCAGCACCCCCAGACCCTAGATGCTGCTGCTGCTGCTAGGGGCAGGGGTCAGCGTCTGCAGCCAGCTCCATGCGCCTACAGGTGGGACCACAGCTTCCACACTCTCTCCTTATTCCTCCCCGCCAATTTGATGCTGTCTGTCTATCCCCCATACCAAGAGGAGCTATGTGGTTTCCAGCAGGAAGGCATAGCAAGCAGAGTGGGACCCAACCACAATCCCTCCATACAGGACTCCCTGCCTCCCTCAACACCATGCCTTGTTCCTTGGCTCAGATCTTTCTCGGGCCCAGAGAGGAGCTGATGGGATCCAGCAGGAGGACTTGACAGGAGGAGCAGGACCCCAGTGCTGGCTGAAGTCCCAGCTGTGTAAGGTAATCACTGCTGCATGGCCAGGGAATGTCGGTGTGCAGGCAAAATTGGACTGGCATTGTGACCTGGCACATGGGGTCACAACGCCCCTGATATTTGGCCCAGCTGCCCCTCCATCTATACAGAGGGGCAGCTGGGCCATATTTCAGTGGCATTGTGACTCCGTGCACTAAGTGCTGGAGGGTGCCATTCCAGGCTGGATTTCAGGTGCTGGAGCACACACACACTCCCTCCCCACCAATCCAGCAGTACCATACCCCTGCCCTCTCAGCTGCATGGGCCTCTGTGCACCTACATAGGCTATTTGTCTGCTAGTGCTTTTATGCCATCACTGTGTCTGCACTAGAAGAGTTGCATCACTTTAATTACTTAAAGTGGTAAAACCTGTGTGTGTATACAATAGGGCCTCATGTTGCAACTGATATATCATTAAGGGTTTCATTTCAGTGACATGTACATTTAGAGCGGGTTGAAATTTTCCAAATTTCAAAACTTCCCATTTTAGGAGGAAAAAAATTGAAACCTTCGCTTTCCCCCCAAAAAACCAACCCTAATTGTATTGTAGATTGAACTGCTCAAAAACTCTACTCCTCTACAGTACAGATGTTCCGGTTGTCCAAGTCCCTTAGCGAGTTAGACAGAATGCACAGCTGAATCTACAGTAAACTGTGGTTTTGATCTGAGGGTTGGTGCTATTGGAGCTTCCAGAGTGTTAAAGAAAGGGGGGGGGGGAGGGAGGGAGGCACAAAACAGCTGATTTGGAGCTATCCCTCCTCTTCCCCAGCGAGTTAGAGGGTATGTGGATGTAGTGGAAGTCTGGCACTGACTCAGCCCTACAGTGGTGGGGAGTTTGTAGTTTGATCTGAAAGCAGTGGGCCCAGGGACAGTGGAAATCTTAGTCTGCTTCACCTGATTCAGCTGGCTGGGATTGTTAAGACAGTGTAAGGGGTATCCGCTCCCGTAATTCTACCCGACTGTAGTTCAAAGTTTAGAAGACACGGGGAGTAGAGAGGTGGAGAAGGTGGTGCAGCCCCAGGCAAAGAAGCCAAGCAGCACACTGTGGCGGGGCAACGGCAGGAAAAGAGCTAGCACGCACTGGAGTGGGCCCATGTTGCCGGCAGCCAGGTAGGTGGTGGAGGGCAGGCAGCACTGGGAGGCAGCGGGCCTCGGCAGGCACTGATTGAGGTGGCGGGGGAGTGGACACTGCCAGGAGAAGGGTCCCCGCTGGCTCAGTGCTGCACACAGCGGGACAAGCGACAGCACAGAGAGCGGCCCTGAGACGGGGCCGGCGCGGGCGGGACTGGGGCAGCGAGGCGGTGGCCGTCTCGGGCGCGTGGACCCTACTCACCTCGAAGGCTTCTCTGATACCGTTCCAGGTCGGACTCCTCCCGGGCCTCCCGCATAGGGGCAGGGTCCACGTCGCACACCGTGAGGCGACGCCCGCTCAGGCCCTGGCCTCTAGCCGCGGCTCCCCTTCTCTGCAGCCCGGAGGAGCATGAGAGTTAGGAGCCGTCCCGAGCCTCCCGCTCCCGAGTCCCGAACCCTCCTCTCCTCCCCCAACAGCGCTCGGGAGCCGTAGTTCCGTATCGTTCACTGTCCCCTCCCACCCAACGGCCAGGGGATCTTAGGAGAACTACAGTTCCCACAGGGCTATGCGGCACCAACCTACCCTCCTGACCTCAAGCAGTTTGGGAGCCTGTTGCTAACCAACTAGGAAACGGTCTTCTGGGCCCCCAGCTGAGCGAGTCGCCTTCAGAGCTCCGCCCAGTAACGCGGCACGTGCACACGCTGTGTCATCCCAAACACTACATCGCCCAGCATGCAACGCGCCATCCTCTAAGCCCTGGGAGTTATAGTCCCTACGGGCTACAGCCTCCCCAAGTCTAGAAGAGAGCTGCTGCGTTCGGCTCTCTCCCTTTGTATGCGGCCAGATCGCACCTGCGCACTGCGCAACCGTTCTGCTCCAGCACATCTGCTTCTTTCCCCGCAGTGCCTGGGTGAAGCGCACGCGCAGTAATCTCAGGCAAGAGGGAGTCCATGTTTTCCTCCTTCACGCTGTGCCCCTGGGCGTATGCGGAATGCGCGCCCGCTTCGGAGGGGAGTTCGCGCCTCCATTGTCTGGATGTGGCGCAAGCGCACTGAGAGTTCGCTGGAGCGCCCTCAATCGCCTGGGCGCCTGCGCAGTAATTCTCGGAGTCGGGACTCGGACTCCGTTCGCCCCTCCCCCCCCACGCATTGTGTGTGTGTGTGATAGGGCGGCGCTTGCGCAGTGCCCGCGCCCCGCTCTGTGCCGTTAGCCGCTATGTCCAGGGAATAACGTTAGAGCGGTTGCTAGCGTGAGACCGACAGAGACGGACAGACCCGGAGCGTCCCGCCCCCTGGCGACGAGGAGATGGCGGGTCAGTGAGCGGCGGCGCTAGGGACACCCCTGCCCAGCGAGTCTCCTTCGCGGGGGGGTAAGTGATGATGCTCCTGCCCCATTCCCTTCCCGGCCTGAGCTGGGGCGCCGGGGGGCTGCATCGTCCGTCCCTGCGGGGTGGGGGGTGTGCTCTCGCTTCCCCCGTGCGCCTCCATGGCCGCCGCCGCCGCCCCCTTTGCCGTGCCGTGCCGGGGGGGCGTGCGGCTGGCGCTACCCCAGCCTCCGAGCTGGCCGCCTGCGCCGGGGGGCTTGTTCCAAGCGGCGACTCCTCCTGGATTGCTGGCTGCTCTGCACCGTTCCCACCCGGCGGCCGCCGCCGCCGCCTTTCCCTGCTGCTCCCCGCCCATCAGCCTGCGCTGCCCACGGGCGAGCCCGAGCCGCCGGCCCACGCTGGATGCAGATGGAGCCGCTAAATCGCTTTCTTCCTCTCCCTCCCCCTCCCCGACACAGATGTGCCCCGTGGTGGGGGGGAGGGGAGCCTTCCCTATTCCGCTGCCCCCGCGGACAGAGGCATCCCTTCCCGTCCTCCCTCACCTGGGAAGGCGAGTCTCCTGTAGTGTGGGCTTATTGTTTATAGCCAGGGTCTTTTTGTTTTTAAATCTCTCCTCCCCCGTTGACGGATTTTGTTGTTTCATTGAGTTCTTTTTATTTTTGAATCTTCCCCCGTTTCAAAACTCCCCCTAGTTGGAGTCTAGCAGCCCCTCCACACCACCACCACCCCCATTAGGAGAATGAAACTCTTCCTTTAATGTGTGTGGAAAGGGAAATGAGAAAACCCATTATCTCCCCTCTTATTTGTCTACTTCCTTTCTCTCTCCCTTTCTTTCTCTCTATCTTGAGTATTTTGATAAGGTTTCTCTCTAATTGTTAACAAAACCCGCACTTCCCGAATATTTGATAGACATGGGTTCTTACAAATGTTTATCAGGAAAAGGTAAAATAATTTGCCTTTTGTGAAAGAATATGTTGGAGTGGAAATGAATGGGTTACTAATATAACACAAAGCTGATGGCGCTTTTCAAATATAAAGCATTCTGTGGAAGAGGAAGCTGACTCGACTGAGAAGCAGATGACAGTTGTATGGATGAGCTTTATTTCATGATCTCATCCATGCACTGCTTGGAGCCGGATGCTAGTGGTTCTGCAGTGAGGGTTGGGGGAAGGAGGAGGGATTCTGTTCAAAATTGCCTTCTGGTACATTTAGTATTCAGTAAATCCAGTCTATTCATTGGCATCAGGCGGGGCTACGGTTGCGTCTCTGAATCCAATCAGAGAAATGCCAAATGCATAAAGCACACACCACAACCATTCAGTGTAGTAGTACTGTATGTGTATGGACATTAGGAAGCTGACTCTCAATGAAAGGTATCTGAGAGCATGAGATAGTATCCAATAAGCTAACAACTGTCTTAAATATTTTTTAAATGAGTTGACAACAGGCCACCTATTCTGCAGGGATTTAAGGGGGAGTGGGAGAAGGTTGAGGAGTGTTTATGGTTTAGATGAATTGAAGATATGACATGCCTGTTTCGGATCTTTTGTCATAAGGTGATGTGATAGGTAAACTTGTGAGTTAACCAGGCTCTTCTCAGTTGCAGTGAAATTATAGGTATTCATAAAGTATTCAACTACACTGATCAGGTACCTCCATGGAGTCCCATTCAAGTGAATTGGACTGTGCGCTGGCTCAGGATTTGCCCATATAAAACAGTATGCAGAATCAGAGCCAAAAATTATAACATTAATATGAGCAAAAACAAAATTAAGAGTTCATGACTAAGTAAAACTATTTTCCCATGGTTGAAGAAGAGCTCTGTGGAGATTGAAAGCACATCTTTTTCACAAATTAGTCCAGTAAAAGATACTACCATGCCCACTTTGTCACTCATGTTTTCACATGACTAATTTCCAGGTATTCATTGTGCCTAAGTGTTGGAGAACATATCTTATCCAAAAGGGTATTAACGTGAAATTTGTTTGCTATTAAAAAATGAGTTTAAAAACAGGTGCTCTTGAGCTTTTCTACCATTATTTATGTTTATGCAGTTGCACTTCCCTGTTTTTAAAAATGTTTTTTTCCTTTGTTGCTCGATGAAAGGCTCACAGAAACAGGGGAAACTGACTAACAAGTGGGAAAATAGTGATGCAGAATATACACAAAATGTTGTCCAAATGTTGTCAAAATAATCAAGCTGGAAAAGATAACTTAAAGATTAGAGAAAATATATTTATCTAGAAGTTACTTGATAGTAAGTAAAATATTTTCAGACAGTGTTGCAAGCTAAACTGTAAGCCATCTCTGTAAAAACTTTATTGCGATTTCCATCTTTGGCTCTGATTTTTGTATAAAATATGCTGCATTTACAAGTTGATTTGTTTTGTTTTAAAGCTGCCCGCATTGCACACTCAGGCTGGGATCTGAAAGCCAGGATGGGATTTCTTTCTTTCTTGTGCTTCATCACCAGTAATTTCTGCAGGTAGAATGTAGCTTTCAATTCTGATGATATATAAACCAGAAAATAATCCACTTCACTCTCTTGGATCTAGAAAAGTCTACTTGCTCACTGGTGGTTGGGAAGTCGGACACTTCCCTTAGTAATTGGAACAAGGCCTAAACCATCAACATTTGCAGAATTTGATCTTTCATTTAAAATATTGTTTCTAGCCCTTATGAATACAAATATAACTTATTTAATGTTAACTAATTCTGTGCTGGATCCCTGATTCTCTAAACAAATTGTTCCAGTGGCACAGTTGTTCCTGTTAGCTTTGGCAAGCAGAATGAAATTGAGGTGAATCTGATTAGTTTCACTGTAGTTCAGAACTCCCTGAGAAGCCGCAAAACTGACCAGAGTCATATCTGTCTCTCTGTGTTACTACTGAGAAATCTACTAACAGAAGAGACAGGCATTGCAGCTGTTCATGAATTAGGAGAATGAAGAGTTGCAGAATCCCTTACCGCTATTTCTCAACAGCCATGGGGTTGTTGGAAGGACAGAATAGCAGAGAACCCCCCTTTGCAGAAACTGTTGCCTGTAGCAGTGGAAACCCTCACACATTCCAGCAACCAGGAGACTGTTGAGGAATGGGGAGAAGAGAGAGAGACTCATCTCTTCTTGGGGCTTCTGATTTGTTAATCAGAAATTGGAAATAATAAAGGTGAAGCCCTCAAGAAATGTTTCAGTACAGCAACTGCTAGGAATTCCAGCATCCTCTTTTTCCCTAGCAGCAAAGGGTTTTGTAGTGATGGTGCCAAACTTTGTCCGTTGATCTTATTGTAGAGCTTTTTTCCGTCTTTTGTACTAGCCTCTGGCTATTAAGTTTCTGGCACATTTTTAAACCTCACCCTCATCCTGTAGCTGTATTGACCAGCATTTCTTTTTCTGCCTCATTCAATACATTTCTTCAACAAATAAGGCAAAGACTTATGGTCAGTTGCCTCCTTCACTATGCTACCGTGATTCATCAGTAGAGCTGAATGAAGCAGGTGTCTTGGGGGGGGAGGGGGGAAATAGTATGTGATCATGTAATTAAAGACTCTTTTCTATCTTGACTTTAGTAAGGCTTTTGAAACTGTCTGATATGACCTTCTCATAAACAAAAGAGTGAAATATAGCCTAGATGAACTGAATATAAGATGAGTGCACAACTGGCTGGAAAACCGTACTTAGAGTAGTTAACAATGGTTTACAATTGAGGTGGAAGGACATATCGGGTGGGGTCCTTAGTCGAGTCCAGTTCTATTCAATGTCTTCATAAATGATTTAGATAATGACATAGAGAGTATACTTATAAAGTTCGCAGACAATAACAAGCTGTCACGGGTTGCAAACACTTTGGAGGACAGGATTAGAATTCAGAGTGGTCTTGATAAGCCGGAGAAATGGTCTGAATTAAATAGGATGAAATTCAGTAAGGACAAATGTAAAGTACCATGTTTAGGGAGGAATAATCAGTTGCGCACACATAACATGTGAAATGACTGCCTACGAAGGAGTACTGCAGAAAAGGATTTGGGGATTATAGTGGATTACAAACTAAATATGATATTTAGTTGTACTTTTAATGTATTATGTAATATTGTTGCAAGAAAAAGCAAACATCGTTCTCAGCTGTATTAGCAGGAGGGTTGTAAGCAAGACATGAGAAGTAATTCTTCCACACTACTGGCCTCAGCTGGTGTATTGTGTCCAGTTCTGAGCACCACACTTCAGGAAAGATGTGGACAGATTGGAGAAAGTCTAGAGAAGAGTAAGAAGAATGGTTAAAGGTCTATGAGGAAAGATTGGGAAAAAAAATTGGGGTGGTTTAGTCTCTAGAAGAGAAAACTGAGGGGGGACATAATAGTCTTCGATACATAAATGGTTGTTATAAAGAGGAGAGTGATAAATTGTTCTTCTTAACCACAGAGGACAGGACAAGAAGTAATGGGCTTCAATTGCAGCAAGGAAGATTCAGGTTAGACATTAGGAAAAATGTTCTTACTGTAGGGATAGCACTGAAACAAATAACCTAAGGAAGTTGAGGAATCTCTGTCATTGGAGGTTTTTAAAAACCGGTTAGACAAATACCTGTAAGAAATTGTCTAGATAATACTTGTGCCTTGGTGCAATGGATTGGACTAGATGACCTATCTGGGTTCCTTCCACCCCTACATTTCTGTGATTCTGTGAATTCACATGCACAATGAGGCAAATTAAGGTTGCCCAGGCAACCTTAATTCTGACATTTCGCAACTTTTGAGTATTTCACTTTGCATCCTTAATATTCTTTTATTGTAGTTTGTGTGTGTAAGTAATTGTGAACATACAGTAGACTTGTAGAGTTGAGGTTTATTTTCCATTATAAACTCAAATTCACCCACCTACTCATCAAAAATCCTCAAAAGGCCATTTCCACTTTAAATCTGCGTCTATGGCCTGTGGCTAGAAGATACTACTTTAATGCAAATTAAAGGTGATTTGGACATATTGTTTTTGACAGATGAAATTTAGGAAAACCTGTTTTTAATCATGTTTGGTTTTTAATTCATGTAATTCTTTTTTGTCATGTCTTATGTCAAAAGCAACTTGTCCTAAAAACTTAATAAAGTTTAGTTTCAACATACTGCAATGGCTTGCAAACTGGATTAGTTTTGAGATTGGGAAAGGCATCTTTGGCAAGATTCACAACTGTATTAGAAAAGTCAAAGTATCCTGTCAGTCTTAGACCTCCTTTTAAGAGGATGTCATATGACTAAGTAAGTTGCAATTGCAATATGTATACTATCTACATAGACAGTCAAATTAAGTGTGTTAGTCTAAGTGTCTTAACCATTGGTTAGCTGAGGGAGGAGCATTGAACAAGTGTTTTGGGCTACATCATCTAACTGGCCATAGTTACAAAGGGAGGAGTCACATAAGCTTCACTTATTATCATTTGTAATACATCTGATCATTCCACACCTGAAGCTATTGAGTTTTATCCAAAGATGGCATCTGATATCAAAACTAGGGGTCTGCACTGTTGGATCTGTCATGATAGGCATTGGCTTTGTTTGAAGCTGGTTCTTGCCAATGGCAGTGATGTCGGGTTCCTTAGGGAAATTGTCCAAATGGGGTGCCTTGAGCTAGGACAATGGCTCAGCTGAAACACATTGTTAAACAGGGTACCCGTGGCATGTCTTTCACCTTAAGGAACGAATTCTGCGAGGCGACTTGTCACCTTGTCACTAATGTTCAGAGGGGTGATGTTAGACAGAACTGGCAGTCAGACCAGATTGCTCAGTCTTATGGTACCTGTTGTTATGTACGTGGTTTCATGCTGGTGAGCATGTACATACTGCTGAATTTACATCTTCATAAAGCTGAGCCACTCCTGGGAGCAATAGCAATAGAACAGCACAAAGAAAGCCTGGAATTTCTTAGTGTCTGCTCATTCGGTCCCCAGTGGAAAGTAACACTTGATATCAGAGTGAATGTGGCCTGCAAAGTAGTCCAACTGCAGTATTTTCTCCACATGTGAGATGTGGTCTAGGATGTGGACCTCTAAAGCCCTTAGAATAAGTCCTTGATCCAAAAACAAATGTATCTTTATAAAATAGGTATTAAAAGAACAATGAATGAAAGGTGGGAGGGGGCGTTGCTCTGGGGCACAATTAATGTTATTTGGTTACCTTCACTGTGACTTTTCATATTTTTAATGTCTATTACCTTTAGAAACACAAGTCAAAAACTATTGTTTAAGTACTACAGTGTTCTTGTACACTGAAAATACTTATCAGTAAGTAAATCTTTTTGTCTGAAACAATATACTTTGGAGATACTATTGGAGTATACTTCCAATATACGTTGGCGATATCGATTACCAAATGTTGACAGAGCCTGTGATTGAACCAGTTTTGCCCTTTAGTCAGGTTTGGTTATTTTGAACTATTTTGGGTATTGGAAAAAATATTAAGTGAACACCTTCATCAGAAATGCTTCTGCTGTTTTGTCAGTGAATCATTATTATGACTGATGCATATCAATCATGTTTTACAGAGTGACTTTAATACTCATAGATTTTTAAAGCCAAAAGAGGGACCATTGTTATCATTGAGTCTGACTACTTGCATGACACAGACCATAACATTTCACCTAGCATTCCTGCTTCTACACCTGTATTCAAGTGTATCATGCTCAAAAAATGAATCTATTTACCTTCTACTTGTCTACCTTCTTTTGGTAATGCTTAGACTATTTAAACACCACCAGTATTTTTTTTCTCCTTAACATCTCATTTTCTGTTGCTGTACTGAGGTCACAAGGCTACATTTGTAACCTCAATCACTTCTTCTTTAACAGACATTTGTTATAAATACAGGATTATTACTTGTGCCCATGGTCAAGCAGTAGAAAATGAGTTGTGTAGTATACTTATCTTCAATAATAGTAGGGGAAATAGAGAAAAATACTGACAAAATAAGTTGGTTTTTGTTTTAAAAGATCTGTTCCGTGTATGTTCCATTGGGGAAAGTCCTCCTTTGTCACCAGTTACTCTGTTTAGATTGTGCCACAGTAATTTCAGTGCATTCTTATTGTACAGAGCTTTAAGGAAAGCTCTTACATACATAAAAAGCTTCCAGTTAAAATGAAAACATTTTCCACTCACCTATCACTGTAATATTTATAAGTATATTATGGGCATAGGAAAATAGAAATAAACATAACCCCGTAATAGCAGGGGAGGAACGGGGGGAAGCTGTTGGATTTAAGATTAAAATCTAAATTAGACAGTTGCTCTTGTGACTGTAATTTTTTTGCCATTTGCCAAATTCTCATATGGTTAAAGACCTGCAGGCTAATCAGATTGATTGTATCAGAATTGCAATATTTTTTTGTCTGGGGTTTTTTGTTTTTGTTGTTTTGTTTTTTTTTAATACACTAATGTAGCTAACATTTATAAAACGCTGTAGAGATGAAAATCACTGTGTAAGAATCACAAAGTTATCACAAATATGCAATCAGGGTTCATGAAACCATAAATGTAAATACTTACTTGTAAAAGTTAATTAAATCTCTTATACTTAGGTATTTAGGATTTTATGTGAGTTGCAGAAAAATATTACCTTTTGTCATGATAGCCAAATACTGTTTTCTTTCTTAGAATATATATTCATGGAGTTTGAAACTAGAAGGGTCCCTTATATCATCTAATCTGACCTCCCAAATAACATAGGACATAGAATTTCACACAAGAATTCCTCCATCAACTGCATAACTTTGTGCTGAGTGAGAGCATAAGTTTTAGAAAGACACCAAGTCTTGATTTTAAAGTCTCTAAGTGATAGTGGAATCCTTCTCTTTCGTAAGTGGTTCCAAAGATTAATAACTTTCACTTTTAAAAACAGGTATCTTATTTCCAATCTGAATTTGTATAGCTTCAGCTTCCAACAATTAGATCTTGTTATACCTTTTCCTGCTAGATTAAAGAGCTGTCTTTTATCAGAATCATGTAGGTACTCGTAGACGATTATCAAGCCATCTCTTAACCTTCTCTTAGATAAAATAAATAGATTGAGCTTCATAAATCTCATTGTAAGGTAGGTTTTCCAGACCTCAAATTGTTGTTGTAACTCATCTGAGCTCTTTCTAATTTTTCAGTTTCCTTCTTTTGAAATGTGGACTCCAGAACTAGATACTGTAGTTCAGTAATGATCTCTATCAGTGCCATGTTCAGTGATGCCACTTACTTACTGCTTCTTAATATTTCCCTGTTTATACATCCAAGTATTGCATTAGCCTTCTTAGCCATGGCCTCACACTTGGAGTTAGTTGGTCATCCACCAGGACTCCTAAATAGTAATGTATTAATCCTAATGTACTTTTGAATTAAGAAAATCTAATTAAAATGACACAAATAATTTCTTAGCCAACTTGCCAGCTGAGACCACAAATAGAGATAGTCAGCCATAAAAGCATATAAATAGTTTTGTATGTTTCTAAACAAAAGCTCTCTTTGGTTCTGGCTATTTGGTTTTTATGGTCTAAATTTTTTATTGTTGAGTATCTTCCATGTTCAGGAGGAAAGTCCTGCAGGTTGCAGAAGGACATTAAGGTTTCCTACACTGTTTGTTTTCCCTGAGGTTCTTTTAAATCCATGATCACCTTTGGATGACCTGGATGATTATTCTGACAAATAGAGCTGAAGAGTTGTATGAGTTTGTGTCGCTGAAGAATGTGCATCATTGCAGTTGTGTAGTACCTCAGTTTACTAAGGGAGAAGTACATAAGTGGATAATTTTTTTGCCTTAGTCATTTTAAGCTTTTTTCAGTAACTTCCATGTCTGATGAAGAAACAAGAGTATTAGCTGTGTTTAAAATCTAGCTGTTATTCTGCAAACATGGTATCTAATATGTTTGTCAGATATATTCAGAACTCCCTAATGTAGTTGAAAGGTTATTACTCTCACCTTATCAGCGCTTCACTGAGGATGCTCTGAAAAGTGCCTCTGTAAAAAATGGCCGCCTCTTACTATACAAATCTCTGCTCCCATGTGTATTCAAAGATCTATCTGCTCATTTTTGTGACTAAAATAATATTCCACTACTTTTTATTCCTGTTAGCACTGAAGCACTATGAACTATAAAAGTGTAACTGAGGGAGAGCTGGATTATATTCCTGCTCATAATCTTCAGAACTGTTCATGATATTCCAACCACAGGTCCAAATTCTCCTTCAGTTACACTTGTAAAATGCCATAGTTTCCAATGATGTTGTGCAGGTATAAATGAATATATAAATATATTTATATAAATAAATCCCATTATTTTGGGATAATGTATAAGCCAGAATCATAATTAATGAGGCAGGACTTTAATGAGAAGGCATTCTCTTCTGTGTTCAGTTTAACTTCTGTTTGTCTAAATGTTGCAGCTGTCAATGATAGACATAAAAAAGTGAAATGTTGTTACATAATTTGTTGGGAAATAGTCAACATGATTTTTGTAAAGGGAAATCATGCCTCACCAATCTACTAGAATTCTTTGAGGGGGTCAACAAGCATGCAGACAAAGGAGATCCAGCGGATATAGAGTATTTAGATTTTCAGAAAGCCTTTGACAAGGTCCCTCGCCAAAGGCTCTTAAGCAAAATAAGCAGTCATGGGATAAGAGGGAAGGTTCTCTCATGGATTGGTAACTGGTTAAAAGATAGGAAACAAAGGGTAGGAATAAATGGTCACTTTTCAGAATGGAGAGAGGTAAATAGTGGTGTCCCCCTGGGATCTGTACTAGGCTGAATCCTGTTTAACATATTCATAAGCAATCTGGAAAAAGGGATAAACAGTGAGGTGGCAAAATTTGCAGATGGTACAAAACTACTCAAGATAGTTAAGTCCCACGCGGACTGCGAAGAGCTACAAAAGGATCTCACAAAACTGAGTGACTGGGCAACAAAATGGGAGATGAAATTTAATGTTGATAAATGCAAAGTAATGCACATTGGAAAACATAGTCCTAACTATACATATACAATGATGGGGTCTAAATTTAGCTGTTACCACTCAAGAAAGAGATCTTGGAGTCCTTGTGGATAGTTCTCTGAAATCATGCACTCAATGTGCAGCGGCTGTCAAAAAAGCGAACAAAATGTTGGGAATCATCCAGAAAAGAATAATTAATAAGACTGAAAATATCATATTGTCTCTATATAAATCCATGGTACACCCGCACCTTGAATACTGCATGAAGATATGGTTACCCCATCTCAAAAAAGATATATTGGAATTGGGAAAGGTTCAGAAAAGGGCAACAAAAATGATTAGGGTTATAGAACGGCTTGCATATGAGGAGAGATTAATAAGACTGGGACTTTTCAGCTTGGAAAAGAGGCGACAAAAGAGGTCTATAAAATCATGAGTGGTATAGAGAAAGTAAATAAGGAAGTGTTATTTACTCCTTCTCATAATACAAGAACAAGGGGCCACCGAATGAAATTAATAGGTAGCAGGTTTAAAACAAACACACAAGAAAGTATTTTTTCACGCAACGTACTGTCAGCCTCTGGAGCTCCTTGCCAGGGGGTGTTGTGAAGGCCAATACTATAACGGTTCAAAAGAGAGCTAGATAGATTCATGGAAGATAGGTCTGTCAATGGCTATTAGCCAGGAATGGTGTCCCTAGCCTCTGTTTGCCAGAAGCTGGGATTGGGTGACAGGGCATGGATCACTTGATGATAACCTGTCTGTTCATTCCCTTTGGAGCACCCAGCATTGGCCACTGTCAGAGGACAGGATACTGGGCTTGGTGGACCTTTGATCTGACCCAGTATGGCCGTTCTTATGTTTCAGTTGTTCATTTGAATATTTTCATAGTCAGTACTTTTTATCTGTAATAAAATAACCTTTAAAATATCGCATTGTAATTATTTTGCTAGACCATACTGCAGATAATTAGGTAATTAATTTATTATGCATTGAGGTTACATTTTGCATTGAGTTGCACCTGTTTCAACCTCACTGAAATTTATTGGCTGTAAGTCAATCAGAATTTGTCCTGGAGCATTAAAACCTGTGTATGACATTCTCCAGATTACAGTCTGGACTATTGGACAGCTGTGTCCCCTCAGCTCTCTAATTGGGTGCTTTTTACACTGTTTTGCAGTGAGAATGATTCCTTATCTGTTTAGACATAGTCTCTAGCATGCAAAATTGCGACCAGCTGAATTATATGAGTACTTCTGGCCAGCCACTCCTGAATTCTATTGCAGAGTGACACCAGCAAATTCCCAGTCCCAGCCTTGTCCCCAGAAATGTGCAGCTTGTACTACCCAGGTCTTTTCTTCTGTGCAGTACAAGCTCAAAGAAAGTCCATTTCATTAATAGAAAACAATAAGCACAAAGCCTGTTATCTCGAATGGAGTTTCCCAAACACTTTTAAGTGAACTTAAAAAAAAAAAAAAAAAGATTTTTCTCACCACATGCTCACAGCAGTGTGGCTGGATCTGTCACCCAGAACTACTCGCCCGGTTCAATGATGCTGCTTTTGTCTTTCCAAACGTTGATGCCATGAGTAGAGAGACTTCATTTGTGTCCTCTGTTCCTCATTTTAATATCTTTCCCTCCTCTCTGAGAATCATCTCCAGCTGGGGTTCAGGTGACAGCAAGTCAGTCTGCCAAGATGTAAATTTTTTGCTCATACACTTCTTCCGGCCAAAGAATGGCCACTTAACCCTGTAATAGTCCACTTGATCATGTTGACGCCTGGCTGAGGTGCTGGCTAACCTTTTGTCTCTGAGGAACTGGTTTGGGCTGCTTTTCTAAACAGCAGTGTTTTACAGTAGAATCTTAAGTTTACATACAATGTTGCTACACACATTTTACCAGGACAATAACGTTCAGTAGACTGAGTTTTCAAATGATACCTCATAAGGCATACTTTGTATAGAATTTATCATAGTATTGTAAAAGTGATGAACATAAGGCTGCAGTCTGTCACACAGTCTGTAAAATAGGATTTTATTTAAAATATTATTTTTAAGACTAAAGTTTTTATTACGTATGGCATTGCAGTTTCTGTAGTAAGTACTAGCCAACCAACTTCTTAATTCAACTTGCAATCTCTTGTAAATCTTTCAGTCCAAACATTCTACAAGAAATCCTATACATAGTGTTTTCTGTTGAATCCTACTTTGAGAAATGAAGTTGCATGCCAAGTTTGGATACTAGATATAGGCGCTATGTGGTATTTCAAACTAAGATAGACATTCTTCAAGTCTTAAAATGAAGATGGGTGAAGCACGACAGACACGGCTGTTTAAAATAATATAAATTATGCTGATTTTATATTATTATTTTATATTTATATCTTCTAGCATTTAGCTGTCTAAGGCTAGGGTTCCTAACTTGGAGGGGTGCCAGCTAAAGAAAGGTGTTTGCCTTTGGTCTGTTCTATAGCATGGTTGCTGGGGGGAGTGCACTTCTCTGTTTCTTTAGGTGGAATTACACAACTCTGTTCCCTTTGATCTTGGTTGTACCAGGCAAGCTGCAGGGAGCAGTGGTGCGCAATACTGGTGTGGGGAGGGTGAGAACACAACTGGGAAAACCTTTCTC
The DNA here is from genome assembly GCF_965140285.1 of Lepidochelys kempii. Classification (NCBI taxonomy): domain Eukaryota; kingdom Metazoa; phylum Chordata; order Testudines; family Cheloniidae; genus Lepidochelys; species Lepidochelys kempii. The sequence goes on along the minus strand of NC_136382.1, from coordinate 140,925,887 downwards.
TCACAACCTGAGGCTTGGGAGACAACCAAGGTAACATGGTATCCAAAGTAAGAATAAAAAATAGAAAGATAGACCAGCAAAAAGAAACTGCATGTATAAGAAATAAGAGAAGAAAAAAGACAGCAGATATTCAGAGTGTCCAGAAGACACGTGAGATGCAGCTAATGTGTATGATAGCTTGAAATAAGAGGGGGCCATAGTGGTGGTCAGGCAAGCACGGGGCAGAATCAGCCCAAAACTTCTGGGGAACCACAGAGCTAGAATGGTAGTTGAAATAATAGAAGATTAAACTCGTACAGATACAGACAGACATCATCTTCCTTTCCAAATGCAAACAGATGGACATCATACCAAAAGGACTGAAGGTAAAAAATCCATTACAATCTACATACCACACAGACTATGCTGACAGCTTGTGCCACATACTCTAAAGAAACTGCGGAACCACCTGATCAGCATCCTCTACAGCAAACAGGGAAAGATTAAGGATGAGCTCTCAAAACTAGATACTCTTATAAAAAAACAACCTTCCGCACAAGCTTCCTCGTGGCTGGCCTTTACAAAAACTAGACAAGCCATTTACAACACACACTTTGCTTCTCTACAAAAGAAAAAGGACAATAAACTATCTAAACTACTACATGCCATAAGGGGCACAATAGTGGTTCCCTTAATCCACCCAGCAATATTGTTAATCTAGCCAACTATACTCTTAGCCCAGCAGAAGAATCTTCCTATCTTGGGGCCTCTCCTTCTGCCCCTCCACCCCCACGAACGTGATGCAGTTCTGTGGTGACCTGGAATCCTATTTTGATGTCTCGGACTCAAGAAATAACAACATACTAACCCACAGAGACTTTCCTACCAAGACTACAAAAAGAAGGATTCTGGGTGGACTTCTCCTGAAGGTCGAAACAACAGACTGGACTTCTACATAGAGTGCTTCCGCCGACGTGCACGGGCTGAAATTGTGGAAAAGCAATATCGCTTGTCCCAGAACCTCAGCCATGCAGAACACAATGCCATCCAGAGCCTCAGAAACAACTCTGACATCATAATCAAAAAGGCTGACAAAGGAGGTGCTGTCGTCATCATGAACAGGTCAGAATATGAACGAGAGGCTGCTAGGCAGCTCTCCAACACCACTTTCTACAAGCCATTACCCTCTGATCCCACTGAGGGTTACCAAAAGAAACTACACTATCTGCTCAAGAAACTCCCTGAAAAAGCACAAGAACAAATCTGCACAGACACACCCCTGGAACCCTGACCTGGGGTATTCTATCTGCTACCTAAGATCCATAAACCTGGAAATCCTGGACGTCCCATCATCTCAGGCATTGGCACCCTGACAGCAGGATTCTCTGGCTATGTAGACTCCCTCCTCAGGCCCTATGCTACCAGCACTCCCAGCTATCTTGGAGACACCACTGACTTCCTGAGGAAACTACAATCCATCGGTGATCTTCCTGAAAACACCATCCTAGCCACTGTGGATGTAGAAGCCCTCTACACCAACATTCCACACAAAGATGGACTACAAGCTATCAGGAACAGTATCCCCGATAATGTCAATGCAAACCTGGTGGCTGAACTTCGTGACTTTGTCCTCACCCATAACTATTTCACATTTGGGGACAATGTATACCTTCAAATCAGCGGCACTGCTATGGGTACCCGCATGGCCCCACAGTATGCCAACATTTTTATGGCTGACTTGGAACAGTGCTTCCTCAGCTCTCGTCCCCTGATGCCCCTACTCTACTTGTGCTACGCTGATGACATCTTCATCATCTGGACCCATGGAAAAGAAGCCCTTGAGGAATTCCACCATGATTTCAACAATTTCCATCCCACCGTCAACCTCAGCCTGGTCCAGTCCCACAAGAGATCCACTTCCTGGACACTACAGTGCTAATAAGTGATGGTCACATAAACCCCACCCTATACCAGAAACCTACTGACTGCTATGCTTACCTACATGCCTCCAGTTTTCAATCCAGACCACACCACACGATCTATTGTCGACAGCCAAGCTCTACAATACAACCGCATTTGCTCCAACCCCTCAGACAGAGACAAACACCTACAAGATCTCTATCAAGCGTTCTTACAACTACAGTACCCACCTGCTAAAGTGAAGAAACAGATTGACAGAGCCAGAAGAGTACCCAGAAGTCACCTACTACAGGACAGGCCCAACAAAGAAAGTAACAGAACGCCACTAGCCATCACCTTCACCCCCCAACTAAACCTCTCCAACGCATCATCAAGGATCTATAACCTATCCTGAAGGATGACCCATCACTCTCATAGATCTTTGGGCTACCCCTGCCTCAGTTTCAGCAACTTCACAATGTGCTGTTGGGAGATAGTCCGTGCTGTCCAAAGGTTTTGAGCATTTTTATATTCATCCAGCTCCATCTTCACTGGCTGTTACCCCTGCAAATGAAAAGTCGAAACAATTGGGAAAGTCAGCTCCCACACAAAAAGAACCAAAGAGACTAGACAGTTTTGGAAGGAAAGTTTATTCATGAGCTTGTCTACAGGTTAGGTTAGTTAATTATTCATAGATTCCAAGACCAGAAGAGACCATTGTAATTGTCTGGTCTGACTACCTGTGTTGCATAGGCCATAGAATTTCCCCAAAGTAATTCCTAGAGCATATCTTTTAGAAAAACATCCAATCTTGATTTTAAAGTTGCCAGTGATGGAGAATCTACCACAATCCTTATTAATAAATTGTTCCAGTGGTTAATTACTCTCCCATTACAAATGTATGCCTTATTTCCAATCTGAATTTGTCTAGCTTCAATTTCCAGCCATTGGATCATGTTATACCTTTTTCTGCTAGATTGAGTTATACTGATTGCTTCACTTGGCTTTGCCAGTTCTGGTTCTTTGATCTCCTGATATTGTTCAGCCACCATTTTATCATGCTTCTGTTTCAGAACAACATGATATCATAGAATTACAGTTTAGCCAAATCCAGTATCGCTACTGATCTTTTAGCCTGGTTTTGATCTGATGTAAAATGTCTGAAAACATTTGTGGGCAACTGGAGGAGAAATTATCATAGCCAATACAGATTATGGCATACCTGTTTTGACACAGTACTCCTGGGAGCATTCTGTGCCTAAAAATTCTACACACAATATTTTTAAATTCTGCAAATTTTATTTTGTCAAAATAACTACTTAAACACACCAGTTTCAATCATTTTGGTAATTTATTTCAAAATACCTATCAGCAGTATGTCTGCAACAATACAGACATACACAAAAATTCACCTAGGAGTAAAGAGTTAAAAGAAACTCCGATGACGACCTAGTTCCTGTTTCACTGTCCCTTCCCTTCCCTTCCCCCCGAACTGGGGGAGGGGCAGACACCCATAACTCCTCTCCCCGCAGAGCCCAGCCACAGGGCCCCCCTGGCCGAGATATTCGCACCCGCCTCCAGAGCCCAACTGTGGGACCCATCTTGCCCAGACACCCACCCCTTCCCCCGCAGAGCCCAAGGATCCAGAGGGATAAACAGCCTGATGCTCAGTCCCAGGCTTGCACAGTTTCCTGTGCGCTGTCCTCTCCTTCCCTCAGGGGATGCTGGGAACTGCAGCTGCCAGAAACCCTCTAGCGCCCTTCCCCGAGCAGTGTTTTCTTTGTGTGAGCTGCGTTTTGCCAGGTCCAGCGGCCCCTAATGGCAGCTAGCAACATTGCAGCCCATTTCTGTGTGGGAAAGGAAATTCTGCACACACAGCGTTAATTTCTGTAAAATTCTGCATTGCACAGTGGCACAGAATTCCCCCAGTAGTAACACAATCCCTTTTTTGACACAGTAACAGACTAAGTGGAGAAACGGAATTAAGCAGATAAAACATATGTATATTGTAGCAAGATATTGATCAGACTGCCGCAAAATTAATTTAGAAATTGTAAAAAAAAAATTACATCTGTGGACTTGGCTGTTATGATTAACTGTAAAAAGTTCCAAATTATTCCATAAGGGGCATAGCAGAAGACTTTTTTTTTAAGTCCACCTTGTGCTGAACCTGCCAATAGGTCTCCTCTTATAAGCAAATAGTTTTAATTTTATACACTTTTCAGATGATAGTGTTATGTCACTGGCTGGACTTTGATGAAGCCTACACCAGCAGCTGTCCTTATTCACTTCTCCTGCTGCTTCCAAAATGTACAAAATCATGTATTGTACTGTCAAGGGTTAGAAATTCTTCAAAGCATTTCCCCTTTCTGCCCAGCATCACTGATTGTGAAAGATACATCTCAGTATCTGAATTACCCACCATCTTTGACTCTAGCAGTAGAATGTGTCAAATTACATAATATCTCAGTAGTTAAAATATTTGGTATGTAATTATTCAGTTTGTGATTATCAACTTGAGTACATCATCATATCCATGGTGAAGGAGACCTACTCGCATAAGCCTCATTTTATACAGGTGTTTCAAAAGGCCACAACTGCTAGGTTTTATAACCTGGAGCCATTTGATGTACATATGCACCATTCAGAAAATCCCATATAATCCCCAGTTAACTCTACCACAATAAAAGCTTGAGGGCAGAATGAGTCAGTCAATTCAGATGCTTGCTTTTGCTCAGGCTGTTTTAGTATTACAAAATCTCTGATGCATCAAATAAATTGAATGTGCTGAACAGATGACTGCACTACAAACTGCAATATGACACTAGTTATAGCACAGCCTATTTTTTCAGCACAACCTTTCAATTGGCAGTGTCACTAGAAAGCCAGATGTTTGTCTTCAATAAAAAAGTTAACTCCACCTTCATTGGTTGAACTAGAAAATACAGGGATAAAAATACAGAAGAGAGTACAATATTTTGGGGGTAAAAATAATTCACTTTACAGTAGTCAGGGAATCAGTCTTGACTATTTGTCTTGACTATCTTACAGAAATAGAAACTAAAGCTAAAATTTACATTTTAGCTAGGAGAACAAGCCAACTAATAAAAAGCCAAGGCTCTGAATAGTCAGTACAGTGACCTGAGGTCTGCGATCACTGACATCTCGAGGGCCCCAAGATGCTCACTCCCCGATGATCACCATGGTGCATAGATGCTGATGTGCACAAGCAGAAAGGTAGAGCACCAGTGGTGCAAAAGGCATCCTGAATCCATCAGCCAGCAGCACAAACAACTCTTACAAGATTGTCACTGTAGGAAAGGAAGCAAAATGATCTTTCTGTACCCCACCACAATCAGTGCAGCAATATCATAGCCACCAGAACTATTTTACATAGTGAACCATGTGATTAACCTCCTTTGCATAGCCGAAAACATCAGACACATGCATTAATTACTGTCAGGAGCTATCAGAACACTATGCTGATGACTGACTAGTTAGAGTATTGCAGAGAAGTTCTACAAAGATCCCATCAGCATTGGGTACATCAACATGTTTTTGCATAGCCATTTTGCACAGATGAATTTAAATGAAAGATTCTCAATGGAAGTCCAGAGGATTAGACCTATTCTACAAAATGTCTATTTACCATTGTCATTTGAAGTGGATACTTCTCAACTTCTTGAGTTTTGCAACAGTGATTGTGGCAGCTAACATAGTTTCAAAAAGACATCTGTCACTTGACATACTGCATCCTAAAAGAGAGAATCTGTAATGTCACTGAAACAACTGAAAAGGAACTTTAGGGCCTAGTAAAGACGAAGACAGTCTTTTCATAGACAGTCTTTTAATTTCTTCTAGATACCATATGAGAGCTACAGCAAAAGATGGTCGAGACAAAAGAGAGGAAGGACAGGACAGCAAAATGTATCATTCTGACTCCTTCCCTTCACCACCTTCCCCATCCATCACTGAAACACTCCTCTGGAGAAGATCTTGGCTTCTTATAAAATAATGTTGTAACTGTTGGTCAAGTGGGTAAATAATTTAGGCAAGATATTTAGCAGAAAAAGATTATTTCCCAGAACCCCAGGAACCACACCCATACAAGTCTTCAGCTCAGATTCATTTGTGTATCACTTCTTAAGGGCAGGGGCTAATGACCAGTTCCTGAACAAGAGAGACTTTGTGGTGTAGATCGTATTCTTTACAGTACCTAAAAAGATCTCTTCAGTGCAGGACCTAAAATTGCTCCAAGAATTTCAGATTCAAGATGGAAGCACTGCACTAAAGCATCTTTTCCATATTCTTCTCACACCCTCTCATTTAAGGTTCCTGAGGTTCAGTTGCCAAATGCTGCACTACAAAACAAGGCTCACCCTTCTGATCTTTTGACATCTCTGAAGACCTACACCAAGATAAGGATTATCTCCATGGGATTTCTAAGGGAAAAGGGTACTTGTATCAATCCATTTTTCTATGAAATACTTACTATGGTTCTTGTGGGGAAGAGCACAGCCCAAGATACCAAAGGGATCTAATTTTATTCACCACTGTGTAATTCCAGTTTTATGTTTGTATAATTCCATTTAAATGAATCAGTGTGACCCCAAATTGCATTGCAGGGCAATGATTACATTTTATACCAAGATAGGATGACTTAGTGCCCACTCAGGTAATTAAATTGCTGGGCATAATCATTACCAAGAGTCACAATGCCCACTTATCAGAAGAAAGGCACTTAAAATCTTACCTTTTTAAAAAATTACATTTCCTTAAAAACCAGGTGCAAAGTAGGTACTTTCAATAAACTGTTATGTCACTTGCTGTGTAGACAGCCTAGTCTGGATGAATTGAAATATTGGACAATTGCAAAAGGTTTCTACCCTTGATTCACTTCCCTGAACGTCAAAGGGCATAGTAGATTATCAAGTGGTCATATTTTGTCCTGTCATGCTACTTGATGTCATTTGAAAACCAAGTTGATTTTTTTACCTTTTAGTTTGAAAAAATCTTACTTTGAAAATATTTAGACTAAATCAAAATGTTGATCACAGTAAGGGTATGTCTATATGTACAGCACTGCAGTGGTGCAGCTGTACCGATTTTAAAAAACCCTACCCGCAAGCTGCATCAGCACATAAATGCTTATGTTGTAACTTATGTCGCTCAGGTGTGGTGGAATATTCACACCCCATGAGCGACTCAACTTCTGGTGACATAGGCTATAGTGTAGACATAGCCTAAAATAAATTTACATTTAGCCTTTCCCTCATGTAGGGTATATTATCAGAGAATCTGAGAACTGATTCCTTTTTAATGAACATTAAGATTATGAATTTAAAAATGAGCTGTTGTTGACTTTTTTTCTTGAATATTTGCGAAATGGTCTTATTTTCTGTGATAAGGAGAAAATAGAAAACCAACTTCTGATGAATCCTTAACTTTCTTTTATTATGGTAACTAACAGTTGACTATCTTTTTAACAGTTTTTAGAGTAGGGTTTTATAGTTTGAGAATTCTGAATGCCCAGCTGTAAAATTAAGTACAAAAATATTGAACAGCACAATCACTACCTCAGTACTTCTGAATACAACAGCAGTCCACAAAAAGGGATTCTGAGTGTAGATAATTCAATTTTAAAGGTTATAGCCATTTACAAGTGTTTTATTATCATTAATAGGTAAAATTTTCAAGTCCTTTCAGTTATGTCACAAGTAGTCTTTTTTTCCTTCCTCTTTACAGACTGAAATCTTTTCCACGTAGACTTGTATATCTTCAGCAAGGGGGTGAGGCCAGCTGGATCTGTAGAGGCTGCAGAGACCATAAGAAAATCAGGGAAGGGGAGGAAGGAACACCTGTTGAGGGGATCTCCTTATTCCTTCTCCATACTTTTCCCCACATACAAATGTTGTTTTGGGGGAGATCTGGGGAGAAACACCTTCCACCCCCTGAACTTCCTCCAAAAGTAAAAGAGTGACAGAGGGAGCTGAAGAAGAGCACCTGAGCCTCTCTCCACTTGAATTTTCTGCACCCACTGTGCTCTAGGAGAAACACCCACCACGCACCTGAGAATGGAACTGACAGCTGGAAGGGTTGAGAAAGGCACTCGTGGTAGCCCTGTAATAGGAATATAGGGGATGAGTATTCCCTGCCAAAAAGTTGAAAGGGGAAAGTAATACGGGGGAGTCTGATAACCTGTCCCTGAGCACTGAACAGGCTTCTCCTCATGCTACCTGCAGATGGGCCAAACTGCTCACTCCAGGCAGTCCAGAGATCCACCACTGAAAGGAGGGAAGTAGATCTGTTCTTTCCTGTGCCCTCTATTCATTCTTGGATGAGTGAATCTCCCTGGTCTGAGAGAGCTCCCAGGGAGTCAGTTGCTCTTCCTTCCTCTTCCCCCTTTTCCTAGGGCTGCTGCAACTTCTGCTATCCCACCTGTCCTTGTTCCTGGAGATGATCTGCAGGTCTATCGCAGGGTCCACTGGCAAAAAGAAGGGCCTCAGCTGGGGGGCCCAAAATTATATAGGAAAATAACTGGCTATTTACTTGCCCTGATTCTCACTTCTATGAAAAATGACCTCAGTGAGTAAAGCTGCACTTCAATATTTCTATATTTTCTAGGGTTAAAGAGAAAAGCTTCTCCTGTTAATACTTGACTTCTTGGATCCTACAAATAAACTGTTTTTTTCAGCAGTTTCCAGTTCTTAACAGACTAAAAACACAGGCTGTGCCCTTATACTCAAAGGAAGAAAAGTTCACATTTTGCCTTCATCTTTTGCGGGTCTGGATAGTAAGTAAAAAGAGTTCTTACTCTGTGTGGTTCCCTTCTTAAATGTGGTTAGTCATAACTAGATTTTGTTTTTGAATGAGATAGATGGATAGAAAAACATTGTGCAGGTAAGAAAGAAGTATGTTTTGGTAGAAGTAAAAGCATCCTGTCAAAGCAACCGTACACCCCAGTTTATCAATTCCACCTCAGATCACCGCTCAGCTTAAGACACAGCACTTAGATTTGTTTGTAGTGAAATCAGGTATTAATTTTTGTAATAAAGCATAGAGATTCAAGTAGTGACAGGCAGAAGTATTAGAAACAAATGGTTACATATAAAATAAAATCATAATATGCATTTTAGAGCCTAGATTTAATTAATGAGGTACTCTCCTGTCTACTGGATTATTGCTCACTCAAAATCCATGTCTCTTTGCACTCTGAGAAATCACTCAGCTGTGATTACAGGTTAAAAAGGGAGTTTGTTTTGTCATGCAAATTAGTCAACACTCAACTGACTGGAGCATTCAACCAAATAGACTCTCAACTACTATTCCAATGGCATGCAAATTCCTGAACAGGAAGATGCTGTCATAAAAATATATGATGCTGTAATTTTTCTCTGTTACACCAGAGTAAACTCCATGAAAGTTTCTGGAAATACATTAGATTTACACTGGCTTAATAGAGTAGAATTAGATCCACAGGTGCAAGGGGTTACAAGGGGAAGGACTGACTAACAACAACCCTGAAAGTGAAAAAAAAAAAAAAAAGTTAAGCATGCATTATTCTAGGGGTGACCAACCTGTGGCTCTTCAGAAGTTAATATGCAGCTCCTTGCATAGGCAGCGACTCCGGGGCTGGAGCCAACTTTCCAATATGCCAGGGGGGTGTTCACTGCTCAACCCCGGGCTCTGCCACAGGCCCTGCCCCCACTTCACCCATTCCCATCCTCTCCCCTGAGTTCGCCATGCCCTTGGTCCTCCCCACCCCCCCAGAGCCTCCTGCACGCCACGAAACAGCTGATTGGGAGGTGGGGGAGGGAGAGGGAGGTGCTGATCGGCAGGGCTGCTGGTGGGTGGGAGGCGCTGGGAGTGGGGCGGAAACTGATGGGGGGCTGCTGATGTATTACTGTGGCTTTTTGGCAATGTACATTGCTAAATTCTGGCTCCTTCTCAGGCTCAGGTTGGCCATCCCTGCATTATTCACTTCTCAATTAAACCATGTTGCTCCAGTTTAGAATGTAAGTAAATTTATGGTATCCATCCCTGTCACAAAGCCAAGAGCTGGGGAAATCTGAATAATCTTTGGTTTATCTCAGCCCTTGTGGCACCCTATGACCCAGGGGCCCCTTGGTGCCAACTGGCAGAAGGCACAGGGTGTGCATAGTGTTTTATCGGGATCCCCTGAATGAGATACCTGCATAATAATTCATCAAAGGGTGGCATGTGAGGTCTCTACCAAGAGCCAGTAGCCTACTGGTCTTCATAATCATTGTGAAATCTTAGTATGGATAATATTTAAGGAGTTATGTATCTAAAGGTCTTAGAGTTAAGGCAGGTCACTAGGTGTTGACACATTTAAGAGATTTTCCTTTCAGGCAAAAGGTAACTGACACCTATCTTCCTGTCTGGCCATTTGTGCATTGGGTATTGTATGTCTCATGCTGTATGCTATTTTCATATTGAATCAGGTGCAAATGAGAAATTGTGAAATCTACAAGAGAAAAAATCTATAGGATGAAACAAACAGCAGAGGTTGTCCTGTTTATAAATAAAGACAACTAATTGGTCTGGTATAAAACTCCTGCGTGATCTAATTACTTTTTCCATCTGGGTAACATTTTCTTCTATGCTATGCTACAAAGGAATTTTGCTTTTTCGAAACATTGCTTATTTGCTTTATAATGCAATAGACTTTACACCCCATTATTTTGGGTCCTTCAGCACCCTTTATGGGCACTGTTAGGCCAGGTCTACACTATTCACTTATGTTGGTATAACTACATCACTCTTTGGTGTGAAAAATCTATACCCCTGAGCAACATGGTTATACTGACCTAACCCTTTGAGTAGGCTGTGCTATGTTGATGTGTGGGCTTCTACTGTTGACATAGCTGCCACCTCTCACAGAAGTGGAATATCTACGCTGATGGGAGAAGCCTTCCTGTCAGTGGAGTTAGCATCATCATTGAAGCTGTACAGTGGCACTCCTGCAGTGTTTGTGTAGACCTACCTCAGCTGCTTGGTGCGTAAGGGCCAAGGTGAAAGGTTCTGCATTTCTCCTTCTGAGCACTGTTGTCTCAGGTTGCATTATTTTAGGCTGCATAATCATTAGCTCAAAATGTCACTTGCTTTTCTGAGGCATTTTCATCTCCTGCCAGCTCCTCAGCACTGTCAGATGAGAAACTCCTACTCCAAGTCTTTCGTAGACTTTTCCTCATAGCCAGTATGTGATGTAAGATCATTCCAGTTGGTTGCCATAGAACCTGAAGAATGTTTTTTTGTGCCTGTCCAAATGTAGATGCATTTTCTATTGCATCTACAAACATGGATGCTCGTTTTGTGAACTATTTATAGCAAGACTGAATGCTCCCAAACTCATTTGGGAACTGGAAGCCCAAACAAATACAGGTTTGGTTTTCTGACTCTGTGTGTTTTAAAGAGTGAATAAGAGATAACTGGGGCTCCTGAATCATCTGAGTGAGATTGTAGTCTCAAATTATATCTCTCATTGTGAAATAACCTGGAAGACTTAAAAGGGAGCATTGCAAATTCTGCAAGGAGTGTGAAGGTATACCAAGTGATGCCTCTTAAATGACTTATGTCTCTGTGAGAGGCTATTAATGAGTTTTCTTGTAAGACGTAGGCTTAGATAAGGAAAAGTAATCCATTTTCATTGATTTTTGAAGTTATATATAGATCTCCTGTTATATATAGAATACATTTTACCTTTTGTAATATGCATATGGTACAATTTTTGTTTAAAAACCTGTGTATGTACGTAACCCATAGTGTTTTATGTTAGACTTAAATATAAGCTAGTTTTATAACTAGTTCCTATTTCCTGTTCATTGAAAACAGTGATCAAATGGTCTAATGGGACTGTAACATCATAGAGGCATCAGGAAGAAAACCCCTGAGTATTTCATTCAAACAAAATAGAATATTTTTAGCAGCAGTGTAATAAACTGAAATTTCCCTCCAACTGAAACATTAACATTCTCTTGTTATGGCTAAGAGGGATCAAAGGTACTTTGGTTTCAAGAAAGCGCGTACAGAATACTTGTAAAACAGCAACACTGTAAAATGCATTTTAAATCTAAAACACTGGAAACATGATCATAGTTAACCTTTTACTTCCGTATCTGCTGCAGCTTTAAAAACTAATTATCTGGGGGAAGAAGGGAGGTGGCCAGAAAAAGAAAATTCATGAATTTTAATTTTTTTAACATCAGAAATGGTTAGGAATGTTCTATCTAATAGAGATATTAATCCATCTCTCTCTCTCCTTGGTGCACCTAGTCTACTTCATTTTCTCTCAGGAACAATTTTTCCCATTCAAATGTTTACAGTATAGTACATACACAAAAACTATGTTAAAAGAACGTTAAATTTGCAAAGTCAAGCACTCCAAAGTTAGGAAATTAATGAATTTAGGTTGCGTGTACATTTTTAATTCCACTCCCCTCCCCACAATGCATATGCATTATGACAGTCTTTAAATACATGATCACATACTATTTTTTCCACAGGACCCCTTCCTTATTCAGTGCACAGGATGAACCTGCTCTAGGTATGAATCAGGAGTGTGGAGTCTGTCCGTAGGACACCTGCCTCATTTGTTGCAGAAGCTGGAAAACATGGAGTGAATGAGGCAGGGAACTGCAGGAACAGAAAGGCCAGTGTAATGTTTAGGTCAGTTGAATGCTGTTGTGGAGAATTGGATTCTGTCTCTGCCTCGGTCATAGAGTTCCTGATTAAATATCACTTGGCTCTCGATAAGCCCTCAAGGTTGAGTTGTAAGAGTCGGAGTGTGAGCCTGATGGCACTATGAGAACGTTGATCCATTGCCGCACATACTGCCTCCACTGTGCCAATGCTAAGAGGGAATTAAACATCATAATAAATGGCCAGAGGCTGAAGCATACCCAGTTTACTTAGGCGTGATCCTTGACGAAGCATACAAAAGCCACCTGAGCAAGATAGTAGCCAACCTTCTTAGCAAACTGTCAGGTTCTTTATGGGGAGCGGATGTTCCAATCTTGCCATCTTGCCATTTCTTACTCAATAGCAGAGTACTGTGCACCAATATGGAGTCTCTCAGCAAACACCAAACTTGCTGACATAGAACTCAACAATGTGCATCATCATAGGAACTCTCCAGCCAACTCATCTTTCATGGCTTCCATTGCTGAGCCACATTGCTGCTCCTCAAATCAGGAGGGAGATTGCAGCTAGCAACCCAAGCTTGTCCTTGTTCAACGATCTTTTTAGTCCACCAGCTACACATCTTCCATCATGACACCCACTGTGGTGAAGGCTGCCATGACGGGACATGACAGTTGAGTCCCTGTGGCGGGAAGACTGGTGCTTAACATCAACCACCAATCAGTTCCTCGTCACAGACCCTATTGTATGCCTGCCCGGTTTCAACCTGCCAGGTCATCAGTGGACCCTTCTTAACCGATTCCATACTGGGCAAGGCTGTTGTGCAGCCAACCAGCACCATTGGGGTCTTCAAGACAATCCAAGTGCAGTGCAGTGCAGATAAAACAGTGATACACATTGTCAAGTTTCAAAGTAGCAGCCGTGTCAGTCTGTATTCGCAAAAAGAAAAGGAGTACTTGTGGCACCTTAGAGACTAACCAATTTATTTGAGCATAAGCTTTCGTGACTACAGCTCAGATAAAGTGAGCTGTAGCTCACGAAAGCTTATGCTCAAATAAATTGGTTAGTCTCTAAGGTGCCATAAGTACTCCTTTTCCTTTTACACATTGTCAAGGAGTCCCCAGTAAGCAAATTCAGCCGTGGGCTCCAAGAGCTCCACTTGGCCACTAAAAACACTGTTGCTTGTCTCGGCAAATATGCAAATGCTAAATAAATAGAATTTCTGTGTGAAGTTGGGCAAGTCACTTAAATCAAACTTTTCACAGGTAGTCATGAATGGTATGTTTTTCATTTTTTAGGTGCCTGATTTGAGATCATAGAGTCTGATTTGCAGAAGTGCTGAGCGCTTGAGGCTAAGCTGGGTGAATAATGGATTTTATTTTGCTGGCAGTTCTGAAAAATAAAAAAAAGCTTCATTTCAGGTCAAACAAACAATTTTTTTTCAAAACTTTCAGTGAATAAAAGTCAGAAATATTTTGAGTTGGGTCAAAGAAAATGTTTTGTTCAGCCTGACTTCAAAATTCTCATTTTGATTTTGGGCATTTTAACAAGAGCAACGGATGACGAGTTTCCAAAAATGGCAAGGGGAGGAGATAAAGGTAGTGCCATCCTTATGACTTATAGTTCAGTGGTTAGGGCACACACTTGGGATGTGGAAGACACAGGTTAAGTTTCCTCCTCTGTCTGATGTGGAGAAGGGATTTGAACTTACATTGAAGGAGAGTGCTCTAACCACTGATCTACAAGATAGTCTTATGTGGGTCTTTCTCAGTCTCTCCTATGAGAGCTGTTCTACTTTTTATATATAAGTAATCACTGGAGCAGGACATAAGAATGGCCATACTGGATCAGACCAAAGGTCCATCCAGCCCCCATCCTGTCTACCGACAATGCCAGGTGCCCCAGAGGGAGTAAACCTAACAGGTAATGATCAAGTGATCTCTCTCCTACCATCCATCTCCACCCTCTGACAAACAGAGGCTAGGGACACCATTCTTACCCATCCTGGCTAATAGCCATTAATGGACTTAACCTCCATGAACTTATCCAGTTCTCTTATAAACCCTGTTATAGTCCTAGCCTTCACAACCTCCTCAGGCAAGGAGTTCCACAGGCTGACTGTGCACTGAGTGAAGAACTTGCTTTTATTTGTTTTAAACCTGCTGCCCATTAATTTCATTTGGTGGCCCTAGTTCTTATATTATGGGAACAAGTAAATAACTTTTCCTTATTCACTTTCTCCACACCACTCATGATTTTATATACCTCTATCATATCCCCCCTTAGTCTCCTCTTTTCCAAGCTGAAAAGTCCTAGCATCTTTAATCTCTCCTCATATGGAACCCGTTCCAAACCCCTAATCATTTTAGTTGCCTTTTTCTGAACCTTTTCTAATGCCAGTATATCTTTTTTGAGATGAGGGGACTACATCTGTGGGCAGTATTCAAGAATGAATTTCCTACATCCTAGGTGAATTGTAAAGTACTCAAACACTGTAGTTATGAGCTCCATAGGAAAGTCAATAAGGAAGTTAATAATTCTGTATCCAGAGTAGGGTTTGAGTACTGGCCAGTAACTGAAGCATGGAGCCACACATTGAATGAGGAGAAAACAAAATATTGAAAAGATGCACATTCATTGAGCATCTTTTGTTATTAAATGAGCCAGGGTTTTTGTGGGAAAAAAATGTGTGATCTGTAGTTAGTCTGTATTCTGATACATTCACACCAGGGGGCTGAATTACAGTTGCACAGGCAAACCATATTCTGGCAATTCCTGACTTTTGAGTGCTTGACTTTGCAAATTTAACTTAATATGCAAAAACTTAGCAACCTTTTAACTAAGCTTTGTGTGCATAACTTCCTATATTTTTATCAAGAAAAACGAACTGGGGGGGGGGGGGAAATCGATCATGTAGAGTCACATTGACATTCATGTGGCTCATCAGCAGGGTTAGAACCTTTGTATCTGCAGCACAGACTTCTCCTTCTTGAGCTAACTGAGAAGCTGATAGCAGTAGATTGTCATCCTTTGTGTGGGCCAGGCAATACAGGGAGAGGAGACATGCTTTTCTAGTGATTGTCACAGACATTTGCTGACAGCAAAGGAATATTGAGACTCAGGAATTGGGTTCAAATCCAGGTTCTATGGGGAGTGTGTTCTAGTGGTGAGAACCACCTGACCCTTTCTTCCTCTGTTACTTCTACTCTGTCCCCATCCCAGCTCTGTTTTTTTTTTCCTTGTCCTAATCTCCATTCCCCCAAGTTTATTGATTTCAGTTTCCACCCATCCTTCTCGAGAGATTGTCACTTCCAGTCTGGTTCTTGTTCCCTCTGCATTCGAGTCAAGCAACTTCCTCCTCCAAGCTGCCTGAATTGCAGCGGGCATTTTGTTCACAGGAGTGACAGTTTCCCTGTTCGCAATTCCTGTGCTTGGAGCCATAGCATCTCACTGCAGCCAGGAGCAGCAATTGCAGGAATAGTCTTATTCAACCGCAGCAGCCCTAAATTTGAGCATGATCGGTGCAGAGAATCTGTGAAGAATTTATATGTCAAACAAGTATCTACTGCAAATGTGCAGGCTGAGATTTTTCAAAAGCTTATAACTTGACCACATTTAGACAGTTTTTCACACAAATGGGAAAAGACACATCCCTAATACTGTGATCCCCAGACAAATTTTAGTTCCCTGCTCCAAAGCATGTGTTGCTAGAGCTCAATATAACAGTTGTGAGATTTTTATTTTTTTTAAAAGAGCAATACACTGTGTTTTTCCCTAATCTCACTTTCAGAAATGGCTGAACAGCTTTTGCTGAAATTTAAAAAATAAAAAATGAGCCTTAGACAAACACATGACATGGAAAATTTCAGTTTGACAAAGTCAGAAGCAACTGTAAATGGGAAATGTTGGATTGACAGCATTACTAGCACCACCTAAATCATATGAATTAGTGGTGATAACTGGTTGTATATTTTCTAAGAAGTTTCTTTTAAAAAAATATTTACAAAATTGTTTTACTGATACTCAGTTTATATGGGAAGACCAGTGAAATTGTGGGCCTTGATCCTGCAAACATTTAGTCATGTGTTTTAATTTCAAGCACATGAGCAATCCCACTGGAAATCATGGAGTGGGACTACTCGCCTGCTTACAGCTAAGCATGGTGTGTGAGTTTGCTCCCCAGGGCCCCAATCTTACATTCACTACTTATCTGATTGCATGAATCAGTTGCTTATTGCTAGCCATGGGCAACTATAAAAATGTAGGCTCCTAATTGCTCAACTGTCAGATTAATACTTAATTATTAAAATTAAGGCTTTGCTTACAGTGATGTCATTTTAGCATATCAAAATCATCATCTTGGCAAGGCATCTGCAGATATATCAGAATTGGGTTACACCCACCTCTTGGCTGCAGAATGCAGGGCTTCAGTTCTTAGAATTTAATTACATTATATGGATGATGTAGCTAGTTTCCCAGCTGGTGCATCATCTGTTTGACACAACTGTGAGTATAATAAATTTGTTGATACTTATAGACCACAGAATAAGTTTCCAAAATTCATAGCTCTTGAACTACAAAACACTGTTTCCTCTCCAGACAGAGAAAACATTTCATAACTACAACAAAACTGTAAAAACTTGGCTATGATGAAATTTATTACAGTTTTATAATTACCCAGAATTAAACTTTCCTCCCAACATCACCAAGTCTTCAACTGTGGATTGTTCACCAACTTATTTAAAGTAAGCAATATAATGCAAGATCACTGGATATATTGAAATTTATGTACTATGTAAAATTTGTTTTGCTGGTCTTGAAAACAGGTTTGCTTTATACTTTATTATAGCAAACTGGAGTTTTCTGTAGTGTAAGATGCAAATAAAATTGAAATTCTATGTGCAGTTTGCATTCTTCATAGACTTGAAATGTTCACTGTAGTATTTGTAACAATTTCAGTAAAATTAATTCATATCTGTATTCAATTTTGCATTATAAAATAATGTAGTTGTGTTTTAGCTCCCCGGTTGGAAATTAACACAAACTTACAAAAGCAAGAAAATCCAAAGTCATAATTACCATTCTATCCTGAAGTCTGACCGCAGTGGCTAGATATTGCAACTCATAATGAATGTATTGTAGGCTTACTGTGGCCTCTGATAAAGAACCAGATGAACTGTAATATCTGAAACAATGGGGTGATTTAAAGGTAGAATGCCCACTCCATTTTCTTTGCCTGTGATCTTTTAAAATCGTAGTCTGTGTACTACCGGCAAGGCATTTACCTAATATAATGTTGTAAAATTACAGAAACAAAACAGACTCAAAAATACTGATTTTTATATATATATATACACACACACACACACACTCTTAATTTAAAATATTTGAGTATGAAATTAAAACTATATAGGGCACATCAGTGTTCTAAAGTTATTCAAACATAATATATTGCTGCTGCTTTCTAGATTTTCAATGAGTTTTGAAATGCTAGATTTGTCTGTATAGCCCCACTGATCAAAGACACTGGTTTGTTCTAAAGAATATTTTAAAATTAAAATATGCATCAGGATTGATGATTTGTCACCATTCAGCCAGTGCTGTTTGAAACAACACTAGCATTATTTGATGGTAATGTTGACAGGCCCTTAACTATAAATGTGCTGCCAAGCAGTGCTATGATAGCTCAGAACGATAAATATTTAAGATCTTTTCCAGCTACCTTAATTTATTCTGTTCACTGTCAATATTTAGAGTTTGCTGGGTTGTTTGTGACATGGTTGTTGCTGACCTAATTGTTAATGTCTGTATTCTAAAAATCAAAATTGTTACTTTTCTTATTGGTGTTAAAATCTAGATATGCCAAGTAAGGTATTTGGATTGAAAGGTTGTTTTTTGTTTTGTTTTTTCAAATAAAACTTCATTGGGCACTGGTTTGAGCTGGATATTCATATTTAAATTAGAGCAACAAAACAAACCCCCAAATTTTATAGAAGTAAGCAGATGGAAGATTAAAAGGAGCAAAGTAAAAGCAGTAAGAAATACATTGAACTGGATAGTTTATGATTATGAATGCAGTACATTTGCAGTCTGAACAAAACAAAAATGTACGATTTAAAAGCTGGAAAGTAAAATCAGGTTAACTTAGTTCTCTCTCAGAAAAATACTGAATAAACTGTTTTGGTTAGTGGTTCACTAAAATAATACCATGTTTTAATGTGATTTCTGCAGGTTTTTATTCATGAAATTGTCTTCTCTGTAGATGTTGGATATGTTTTGTCAGACTGAAACAGTTTTATTCATATTTTCTGTGCCGTAGGGTAAATTTACCCATACTATTTAGATTCATTGGGAGAACACTAATTGGAAACATCCTTGTTTTTAAAATGTCTGATATGGTAGAACCTATGGAAAGATAATTCTACTACATTCTGTGACCTGCATCCCTGAATACAATAATACCTGTATTAAAACACTGTATCACTCACTGTATTAAAACATCTTTTGTTTATTTGCTAAAGAAACCTACAGCAATGGAGGCTATGTATAAATTTTAGCCAATTCCTAATAAGTTTGCTTTGACGTTGTGTAAAAACTATCAATCCAGATGTACAGCTCACAGACTAGTTTTTTTCAGTTTTAAGCATCTGCCATGATTATCCTTCAACGCATTTATGCTCTGTTGTAAGGCTGTCGGATACAGCTTTGACTTGCTTCATTCCTATTAACATCGGAGATTACCATGCCTCAATTCAGATCAAAGTCTCTCTCTCCTTTGTGTTGTAGTTTGCCTCTTGGATCATTGCTGTGACCATATTATTATTCTACATTTACATGTTACTCTTTGTCTTTACATTCTGCACTGCATTTTTGTTGTTAAGGAGATGATGCCATGATCTGCTGCAAACTTCATCCATTTGTCAGGTTGAGTTTGCCTCTTTGAAATGTGATACAGATATCATTTCCCATAATTTTATGAAATCTAGAACAAAACCAAAAATGCCAATTGTTTGATTGTTGAGTTGGGGCTCTCAGGTTGGCAACTCCTATTGAGACCCTCTCCTAATGAAAGGAATGTGGATGCTGTATTGACATAGATCTTTGTCAGTGGATTTATTCTCAGGTTTCACAACTACAATATCATTCTGTCAACTAGAATATTTCTGGAATATTGTCTGGCTGCTACATTTTTTTAATAAGAGACTTGGAATGCTTGATTAATACTTTAATTTTTCCAAGACTTGACAACTAAAGGCTTTTTTGTGGGTGCGCCTGATTAAATCTTTGTCTGTTATCCAGTAGCTGCTAACATTGGTGCCCTCACCCCATTAAATTGTGTATTAATTTTCAAACTCTCAAGGTATTTAATGGCTGTATTTTTCTTCATCCGAAGAAACTTTTAATGCCCTATATCCTAGACTGTCCATTGATGAATCAAGTGACAATATAAAATATTTATTAGTAATCATGCTTTGGGACTTTTAAAGCTTTTAATACTTTTTTGTTAGATTTGGTTTTTAATAATAATAATCCTTTTATAAAGTGTCTTGAGGATTCATTATAAATGAAATTTGCATTTGAAAGATGTGTTCTAGTAATGGCTGCTTTTAAATTTCTCAAATGAAGAGCAAAGAACTAATACATTTTTGTTGGGACTGTTTAATTTCAGATTACTTAGTGCACAGTTAAATATTCCTACAATTTCTTTCCATTTTTAATTCTCTTTATAATTTGTTTTTTTGGGGAAATGAAACTGTGCTGTTTGATATTAAGACAGATGGATTCATAAAAGCTACTTACATACATTCTCTTTCTGAGGAGAAATGAATCTAATATTGTCTGTGGTTGATAGTGCAAATGTGACATTAATGTATTAATTTCCTTTGTAATAAGCAGTTAGATGTTAAAAGCTTTCTGAAAACGTGACTCAGGCATTGCTTATTTAGCTACTGATTTATTTTGAATAGGTCTTCCTCTTCAATTGAATGTGTCTAGTTACATGAACCAAAGCCCTCAGATTTTATGTAAATCCAGTAGTCTGTGTCACTTCCCATGACATCCGGATTCAATCTATTGGGAAATATACATGCTCTTGAACTGCTTTTTTCAGATTCCTTATATATGCTGATCACAGCACTTGCTGAGTAGGAGCTATAGCTAAAAATAACTAAATGGATTTCTCTCTCCCTCTCTCTGTCTGTCTTGCTGTAGGATGACGTAGCTTTGCCAAGGATTTAGCAGCTAAGCAGAAAATGAGCTTAACATCCTGGTTTTTGGTGAGCAGTGGAGGCACCCGCCACAGGCTGCCACGAGAGATGATTTTTGTTGGAAGAGATGACTGTGAGCTGATGTTGCAGGTAATTGCATCAGCCTTCCATGTGTAACTGTTCAAAATTTGGATTTAATACACTAGATTTATATTCCTGTTGAGAATTAAATTTGCCAATTGTTCACTTTTTTTGGAGTCTCCATTTCTAGATCTTGCCAGCAGTTTTAATTGATCTAATCTTTTGCATTCCTCATGCAGCAAAATGGTTAATATGAATGTGCTGCTGTTTGTAGCTTCTGAATAGTGATTGTTAAGGCTACGATTCCGTCACGGAGGTCACAGAATCCGTGACTTCCAAAGACATCCGTGACTTCAGCCAGCACTTCAGGTTGCAGGGGGGACCCCCACCACCCCAAGGACTCCTACCTCTGCTTTTGGGGTGTTGCAACTGTTACCCGAATAGCTTCCTCTCTTAGGCCCTGAGCTTCCAAACATGCATGTGATTAATTTTATTATCACAAATAGTCGTTTTAGCTGCAGAGGGATTACTAATGGTAATAAAGTTTAAGCATATATGTGTATTCAGAATCTGGGCCTGAAGCTCTTTGTGAGTATCTTACTTGATTTTCCTGATAGTATTTAAAAGGAGGGTTAGTCAGAATTTCTTTTTAAATATAAAGCAGAGATATTACTTTTTATTTATTACGACTACTCTCTTAAACTCTCTACTGCATTTTGTCCAAAAACAGTAAAAGACAAGGCTAGCTATTACAATGGGAATGTACTTGGTTTAGACTGAATGTATATGAGATTTGTATTTATTCAATAAAACAGTAGTTTTTAATGCAGCCATTAATGGCCATATCAAAATCTCCAGTGCAAAAAGCACTTCCGAAAACCTATCTTGTATGTGTAGTCATTACTGAGCAATACTACCAGTAAGTTACATTCTGGCTTTTTCATACCTCATAAAGAACCCATTGTGTACGCTAATGGCAGATATGTGTGCCCTACTTTATCTTGTATAAAAGGCTGTTGTAAGAAGAGATTTTTCTGAGAGGGGGAAGGGATGTTAGAACATTGTAAAGGGTAGGGCCCTGGGTGATTTACGAGATAAGTAACAGGACAAGATTCTTGCCCAGAAGAATTTATAATCTAATTTGTTTGCAGTAAAATAAATTAGTAAGGAGATACAGGCTGCAGCATGCAGTGTCTTCAGTGTGCTGATAATTGACTGCTTTGCTATTTAATTTTATACAGCTGATGTAGTAGTATGAATGACCCAGTGTCTGAATGAAATTGGGGATTGAATGAGGCTGATGGTCAACCAAGATAAAAGTGAAGTAATGCTTGTAAATTTGGAGAAGCAACTGGAAATATTGTCGATTATTACAGAATCCTGGATTAAGGAAGTGTCTCTACCATTTGTAACAGAGGCTTGCTGTTTAATGGTGGTGCTGTTCAGTGTTTTTTAGCTACATTTAGATGCTCAGGTCACGGTTTATTGACTGAGTGCTATATTCTTTTCTTCAGGAAGATGAAAAATGTGATATATAGTTGATTATACTTTGTGACCTATATTACTGTAATTCTTCATGGCTTTACACCTTGGAACCATCTAGAAGGCAAATTTGGTGCAGAATGCAGTCATCAGTTTATTAAGCAGGGTCATGCAGAGAATCTGTTGGATTGATGTTCATAATCTGCACTGGTTGCTTGTAGGTTTCCTAGGGGGTATTTAACCTGAGTTTAGAACATGGATGAATGAGAGACCACCTTTATGCTCAGCAGAGGTGCTTTCACAGATTTTTCTGGTTTAGCTAGGAGGAGCTGCTGGAAGGGTGCTCTCCATGAGTGTCCACCCACAGGGGGAGTCTTTCTTTAACACTTGGGAGACAGGTGATATGAGTAAGGCTACATTTTAGTCACGGGAGTGACGGACAGGTCACGGGCGGTAAACAAAAATTCACAGCTCATGATTTGTCCATAACTTTTACTAAAAAATATCCGTGACTAAAACTTGGGGCGCACTGGCTGCTGCATAAGTCACAGAAAGTCATGGAATCCGTGACTTCCTTGACCTCCATGACAAACTCGCAGCCTTAGATATAAGTTTTATTTCAACACACACACACTTTCTCTCTCTCTCTCTCTCCCCCCTCCCCCATCACCTTTCTCCCAAATGATTGGTTATTATTATGGTGGACCATCATTGAGTTGCATGATCAATTATATAGTATTTAAAGTTTCTGTCTTTAATGTTCCAAAAATACTTGTTTAGTCATTCTTAATTTATATGGTGAGGTAATAGAGTTTTTCTTATTCTTATTTTATGAGTGAATTGATACCAGTGAAAAATTCAAAACAAGATTGCTACATGAGATTGGTTTAATTTTAAATATAATTAATGATTTATGGAATTATCTATATCTGGAAATCAATACAAAAAACATTTTCATTCAGAACGTTGTAGTGGAGGGTTAATACAAAGCTCACTGCAACGGAAACATGTGTAGCCCTATACCTATTTTAAAAGAACATTAACAGTTAAGACATTGAAACAGTTCCTCTCTGTCAAATAATTTTTATTCACTCACAATTTCCACTTCCAATTTACGTTGTCCAAGCACTTGAAAAATTTCTACGGTAATTGTTGTTCCTGCATATATTTTAATATTTCTGCCCACACATCAGTTTTTCTTTAGTCTCCTGAAAAATATACTTAAGCAAGGGAGACCTTTCTGGTGTTACATATCAGTGTTTTGCTCAAAAAAGTGGGCTAACTAAACACTTAAAAGTTTTTAGAAGTGTCACTGGCCTTCAAATCGTTTTCTGTCTGCTGTACACTCCTGATGGTAATTGGTTTGTGTTTTATCTCTTGTCACGGGCAATGTTCCCTGTTTGTTCTCTGTCATACATCTTACCAATAAAGAAAAATATGGAGTTTCAGCTTGCTAGAATGAGACCCATGTTTTATTTCTAGTAACTTAATCCTAAAATCCATCTCTGTTTGTACCTTTTCTTTTGATATTTTTTATCACTGTGAATAATAGTGAGTAAACCAAGTTACATTAACTCTATTATTTTAGATTAATTGCACAGTAGAAGGTCACTAAATTTATAAATTTCAAAGTTTTGTTTAGGACTAAACATGAGGGGAGAATTTTTAATGTTATTTCTAAAACATGAGTAGGAGAGGTGGTGCTCACTCCTGCAAGGTGTTGAGCTCTCCAACACTTTTTATCTTGAGAACCATATAAAGTAACCTTATCGTCACTGATTATTTCAGTCTGTCTTCTAGAGCTGACTTTCCTTGTTATGTATACCTTCTGTTGTTGCTATGTATCTTTGTCCATCTCTATGGACTGCATGTAACACAACAGTTGCTATAACTATTAACCATTCAAAGTTCATTTTGATAGTCTGCTTATAAATTACTTTGATGACAGCATTAAACTTGGGTCAGCCCGAGGTTTCATTCCAAGGATACTTTTTAGGCAATACACCTTATGTGGCAAAAATACTATATTAAGGTACATATATTTTTATATTTTGCTAATTGAACTCTGTAGCATATACCAATAATTAGACATCTTAGCTTTACTGTCTG
Organism: Lepidochelys kempii; assembly: GCF_965140285.1. Classification (NCBI taxonomy): domain Eukaryota; kingdom Metazoa; phylum Chordata; order Testudines; family Cheloniidae; genus Lepidochelys; species Lepidochelys kempii. The sequence continues at coordinate 140,901,468 of NC_136382.1, read as the reverse complement.
AAGTATCTGTGCAATCCTCTGAAGAATTCATGTTTCTCTGATTTCAGTCAGAGCCACTGGTTCACAGAGTTGATTCTAAGAAAATTCCATTATCCCTTCAAGTACAAAAGAGCAGTACTGTTCTCTGTTGTCTACTCCTTACCTCTCTTCCCCTGTCCCTCCATTTCATTAATGTATTGGAGGGTTGGGTTTTTTTGTTTCACAACACTTTTCAGTTAGTAGGATTTGAACAGCTCTCTGTATTTGACAATCAAACATGAGATTTAAGGTACATATTATACATCTTTATTTGTAAATCAGCAGCCTATACTTTGATCACAGAATTGTAAATATTTTATTAGCTTTTTTGTTCTGTATTTAAAAGAGGAGAAGTAGCAGTAGTGATTGTCTGGAAAACATTGCTTTATTTTTTTACTTGTTTTAGGAGACTAGAAGTATAAACAATAAATGCTGCATACCTGTTTTAGGGTTGCTTCATCTTTGCAGTGAAATTTTATAGGCTAAAATAGTGTGTTCAATACAATTATGATTAAAAAAATTGCACAAATTTTTGCACAGAGCATGTTAGTTAAAATTCTTCGAAGAGTATGGTTGTTTGTTCAATCAATCAATATTCAATACAGAACAGTTTTTTTTAATTCCTTTTTACTTAAAAATACAGTACCAGTCTCTGTTAATTGTAGCTGCTTCCAGACTATAATTATTGATGGGTTATGGAGCCTTTTGTTGAAAGGTTGCTAGTTCAAATCCAGTCTATGTGGGTAGTAATAAAGTCATCATCTGACTATTTAGAAGGCTTTGTGAAGTGTCTGGATGAAGCCATTTCCTTTCCTCATGGAAAAACTTCAAACGTAACACAAACCACTACCATAAATGACACATAAGCACATTGGTGGAGCAATACCAAGCAGCTTGTCCTGATGCTGCCCATCTTACTCTGTGGATAAAGAGCTTTAGACTCCAGGATTTTCCAGAGTGGCGTGTTTTCTAGTGCAAAATTGACTTATTTTTAAAAATGTCTGAGGAGAGGAGGAAAAGAATTGACAATAGATCAGAAAAACTGTAATCTTTAAGATTTGAATTTACTGCTTGAAATCAACATTTTCTTTATTTAATTTGTGCATCAGGAAACATGGTGGGCTAGTACTGTGGCTGTGATTTTTTTTTGTCCTGAGTTTGGAAACAGATGCAAACTTAGGAAAAGGATGTCAAGAATAAAAGGTTTCCCTTTCTAACAGGGAGTTCTTAAAGTTGAGCTTAGGGTCCCTACACAATTTTCTGTTTAAAAAAAAAATTAATCTGTCTTGTTTATTGGCATACAGGTTACTTTAATGATAAAGTCTTGTTACACTTGGTGAAACTTGATATGGGAGCTCAAAAGCACTTCTGTCATTTCCTTTCTTTCTCCCTCTTTTGGCAAAATTATAATTGTTGCTGCACTGTGACTGTGTATCTTGCTGCTTTACCTCATTACCCATTCTGTAACTTGTATATGGATGCCAATTTTTGTACTATTACTGCTTTTGTGCTTGTATATCAGTCAGGTTTTCTTCTTTGGTATTTCTCATGTGACATGAATTATATCTGTTGCAGAAAATGGATTAACACAGTTCTGCTTCGAATTCATGATCAGATTTGTGTTAATTCAGTGGTATGTTCTGCTCTCAGGTGTACTGGCACATTGCTGTTGGGACTGTCTTGCATAGCAAGTTTAAGAATCACTTTGAAAAAACAATGTGCTAAGCCAAAGTGATAAGTGTGAAACCCAAAAGCATGGGAGTGTGACCTTTCTTGCTGAAAATCAATGCTGTCAGAGTAGCTGGATGTGCTGTTGTTTCTTCAGGAGCTGTGGAGACAGTTAACATATTTCACACTATCTTGTACAGTCTAGCATGTAGGAAAATTGAGATTTAGAGTGGAAAGAGAGCCAACTCTATCTTGCCAGCTTTTTTGAAAAAAAATTCACTGCTTATTATCTAAAATGAGATACTTCTACCTTTTTCAAACCTTTTATAAAACTGTTTCAATATTGCCATTTATTTAGAAAGCTGCTTACTGAATTTTAACTCTTTTGTAATAATATACCTTGTAGTTCTTAGTGTTACCATAGGACACTAAAGATATTTACAAGCCTATTTTCTAAAGTGGTCCTCCATGTTCAGAAAAGTAATTATTACTCTGAAAAGGTGGATTGTGCAGTATTGCAACAGGTTATTTTCATGCAGTATTTTCTATGCTTACTGTATGATAAGAGAGTATCTTTAGAATTGTTTGAAAGAACACATAGTTGAAGCCCAGGGAATTTATCAAAGAGGAGAAATAGTATTATTCATTAGGAAACTGAGCAGATCTGAAGTGTCAGACAAACTTAAAGTTGAGATTTGAATACTCATAGGACTTCCTCCAGAGAGAGACCAGAATTTCAGATGTTGAAATAGGGACGAGCCAGGAATGAGGTAGAGAGACTATAGTAACAGAAGAGAGTGGAGAAATCAATAGAAGAGACGTTCCAATTGAAGGCAAGCATCAAGAACTCATATGGGGAGGAAGGCTAGGGGAAAGAAAACATGAAAGCAGGAGCAATGTTGAAAAAGAAATGGTGAGATTTGAACAGTGGGGAACTTGGAGGTAACAAAAGTGAAGACCCAACAGTTCGTCATGAAGATCAGATTAACAGTGACATAGATGTTGAATATGGGGGTCCAACCAGAGATGAAAAGTCAAATAAATTTTAAAAAGTGGGAGGCAGTGGAGTCAGCCTGTTCATCAATGTGGAATTTAAAGTCACTTCTGCTGGGAGTAGAGAATTGAACAGAGAAAGTCATAGAAGTGGAGGATGGTCCATAGGGACAGGAGATAATAGCCACTTAGGGCTTATCTACACTTACCGGGGGATTGACACAGGGCGAAGGATGCATTGGCGGTCGAGAAGACCTGTTAAATCGACCAATGCACAGCTACAGACTAGGGACCGAATGGCTAGGCAGCAGTTCTGCGGAAAAGGACCTAGGGGTGACAGTGGACGAGAAGCTGGATATGAGTCAGCAGTGTGCCCTTGTTGCCAAGAAGGCCAATGGCATTTTGGGATGTATAAGTAGGGGCATAGCGAGCAGATCGAGGGACGTGATCGTTCCCCTCTATTCGACATTGGTGAGGCCTCATCTGGAGTACTGTGTCCAGTTTTGGGCCCCACACTTCAAGAAGGATGTGGATAAATTGGAGAGAGTCCAGCGAAGGGCAACAAAAATGATTAGGGGACTGGAACACATGACTCATGAGGAGAGGCTGAGGGAGCTGGGATTGTTTAGCCTGAAGAAGAGAAGAATGAGGGGGGATTTGATAGCTGCTTTCAACTACCTGAAAGGGGGTTCCTAAGAGGATGGCTCTAGACTGTTCTCAATGGTAGCAGATGACAGAACGAGGAGTAATGGTCTCAAGTTGCAGTGGAGGAGGTTTAGATTGGATATTAGGAAAAACTTTTTCACTAAGAGGGTGGTGAAACACTGGAATGCGTTACCTAGGGAGGTGGTAGAATCTCCTTCCTTAGAGGTTTTTAAGGTCAGGCTTGACAAAGCCCTGGCTGGGATGATTTAACTGGGAATTGGTCCTGCTTTGAGCAGGGGGTTGGACTAGATGACCTCCTGAGGTCCCTTCCAACCCTGATATTCTATGATTCTATGACCACAGATCGCTTTCCTGTAGACTTTTGTACTCCACCGGATCGAGAAGAGTAAGGGGAGTTGACGGCATTTGTTGAACTGACATAACTGAGGGGAAGTTTACTGAAAACCTTTGGAAAGCATTTGGATCATTTTGACTTCCCGATCATGAACAGCAGGCATTTGTCACTCCCATCAGTGTTAGCACAGATGAGCACATATACCCTGTCCTTTGAAGCTTTCTTTCCTTCTAGCTTTTCATTTTTTTTCTACATGTCCTCCGTCACAGAGTTTCACTGGACTTAGGCATTCCTTGTCAAACACATTCCAATAATATAATTCTAGCAGGTTTCCATAACTCTTTGTACACATCCTGTACATATATCATTCAAGAATATAATGATCAGTGAGTTTAGTATTCCAATGATATCTGACATGCCACTTATTGTGTATGTTATGTATCATGACAACAGTATATCAGGTGTAGCGAGAACATCAGGCCTGGCAGGAGTTGCTGACACAAAGTGAATCACCAGTGGACCTCTATCACACACCCCTTGTTTGTTTCAGTAGATTGTGGAATTGTGTTAGCTTATTGCTACCATCCCAAATCTCAGTGGATATGTTCATTCTCAAGAGTTATATACCTTAAGTTGCAAAATTTCTTGTAATTGCTATTTTTTCTACCCCATGCCTTCAGGAATCCCAGTGTAGTGTCCACTGTCTTCAAAAATCCTCATAATAATTTGTGGTAGTATACAATGAAAGTAAAGCATTAATAAGAGTTTACCATTGTCTGTCTCTTTCCAATCTGATATGTAAAATATTTGGCTTTCTGTATTCTGAACCACCATAATGAGTGAATTGAATTTTGTATCTGAAATATAATGTTTTGTCTCCAACTGCTCAAATGGAGTATTTAAAACTGTTGGGAGATGGTTGTTGGTTATTGCTAGAATAGGTTGTGCTACCAAGACAGTATTTCATCGTCCCTGGCTTCTGCTATCACTTGCACATGGTGTGTTTATTCTTGTATCTCACACCACGTTACAGATCTGATACACACTTTTGTAATTTAGCAGTTTTCTGTAGGGTAAATGGTGTGAGGTGAGGTTTTAATGCTTGGAGGTATGGGAGTTGGGGCTTCACAGCCCTATAGCATTGCATGTTCTATCTGCCAAAACTTTCATGCCTCCTAAAAGTAATTTTGAACTTTTAATTAGTTTGAACTTTTAATTTAATTTTACAATACATTCCACTATTATACTAAGTTCATCTTCCATGTATTTACTTTGTAGTGCAAGCAAGCAGAAGCCAGGGCACTCATGGTTTGAAGCAAGTTCTGTTTAGTATACTTACATGGCTTGCATTCTTGCATGACTGTAATAGCCCATGGGTAAAAAATAATAATGACTTTTTGTTGTGCATATATAGTTCTTTGTGCAGGTCCTTCCATTATTCTCTAAATGCAAAGAATGTGGGCAAAACACGATAAAAACCACTATTAAATGCCAATTTCTTTATCTTCTCTGTTAACTGATCATAGATATTATAGAAGCCTTGCTAAAAATAGAAAAGGAGTACTTGTGGCACCTTAGAGACTAACCAATTTATTAGAGCATAAGCTTTCGTGAGCTACAGCTCACTTCCTCAGATGCATATCGTGGAAACTGCAGCAGGCTTTATATATACACAGAGAATATGAAACAATACCTATTCCCACCCCACTGTCCTGCTGGTAATAGCTTATCTAAAGTGATCATCAGGTGGGCCATTTCCAGCACAAATCCAGGTTTTCTCACCCTCCACCCCCCCCCCACACAAATTCACTCTCCTGCTGGTGATAGCCCATCCAAAGTGACAACTCTTTACACAATGTGCATGACAATCAAGTTGGGCTATTTCCTGCACAAATCCAGGTTTTCTCACATCCCCCCCACCCCCATACACACACAAACTCACTCTCCTGCTGGTAATAGCTCATCCAAACTGACCACTCTTCAAGTTAAAATCCAAGTTAAACCAGAACATCTGGGGGGGAGGGGGGTAGGAAAAAACAAGAGGAAACAGGCTACCTTGCATAATGACTTAGCCACTCCCAGTCTCTATTCAAGCCTAAATGAATAGTATCCAATTTGCAAATGAATTCCAATTCAGCAGTTTCTCGCTGGAGTCTGGATTTGAAGTTTTTTTGTTTTAAGATAGCGACCTTCATGTCTGTGATTGCGTGACCAGAGAGATTGAAGTGTTCTCCGACTGGTTTATGAATGTTATAATTCTTGACATCTGATTTGTGTCCATTTATTCTTTTACGTAGAGACTGTCCAGTTTGACCAATGTACATGGCAGAGGGGCATTGCTGGCACATGATGGCATATATCACATTGGTGGATGTGCAGGTGAACGAGCCTCTGATAGTGTGGCTGATGTTATTAGGCCCTGTGATGGTGTCCCCTGAATAGATATGTGGGCACAATTGGCAACGGGCTTTGTTGCAAGGATAAGTTCCTGGGTTAGTGGTTCTGTTGTGTGGTATGTGGTTGTATACTTTATAAAAGGGGGGGAAAGGAATAAAGTAGAGGATTAAATTTTAGATCTGTGCCTAATCACTGTTCTTTTAACAGATGTTTTATTCAAGTCTGTGGATGCAGACTTGCCCTAAAGTGGATTTTTATGTAAGGTATACAAAAGCACTAGTGTTTATAACTTTGTATTTGAGATAAATCTAATCTTGAATACTACAGTATGTAACTTTACTCCTGTGTAAATACTGCATGTTTTAAAAAAATATATTTTTTTATTTTTATAAATCAGCATTGTGAGAAAGCCCATTGTTTCCAGGTCGTAGAATCACCCAGAAGGTGAAAAATTCTGAATTGTTGACAATACTGTCCATATGAGATAATTTTGATGCTCATATTTGAGATCCATTATTCCAGCCAAAAATAACTTTTTTTTTCTTTGTGTGCACACATTCTTATTTTGTACCAATTTTTACCACTTTTCTGTGGGCAAATGTTGTTGGAATTGGGGGTTTTACATCCTGAACACTTCCTTTCCAATTCAGATTCATTTAGAATACTGGATAATTTCTAGAAAAATTGGATAGACCTTTTTTCTGAATATCATACAAAGGTATATAAAACAAGATAATTTAATTCCCATTTTCCAACAAAGTCCTACCTTTTCAACCTGAGAGCCACATGTTATTTTGAAAGGATCCAGAGGCTGCAATTAGTACTTTGGGGCAGATTCTATGTTCTGTTCTGCTCTCTTTGTACTCCTCAAGTGGTACAAGGAGAGCAGAAAGTTGGAGGACATAGAACTGTTGTTGCTGGTTCCTGCTTCCACACATTCTCAATGAACAACATAGGCAGAGGGTATCATAGGCTGGGGAGGCTAAGCCTCCCGAAACCCAGACGGTGTCCCTGCCCGTGCTCCTTCCCAAGGCCATGCCCTTGCTCCCCCTCTCCCCTGAAGCTGGTGGGGGCTCAGCTCCAGCCAGTGACCTGAGGCTCGGGCCTGCTGGCGGCTCAGTGCTGGGGCTGACGCTCGGGGGGGTCTTGGCCAGCTGGCATCTCAGGGCTCCTCTGGCCACAGGGGATGGGGGGAATACTCAGGACTCAGTTAGGCCCAGGGGGTGCTCGGGTGGAGCCAGTGGGCTAGCCTTCCTGAAGAGGGGGTTCACCCTCCGCCCATGAAGAACGGTGGGGAGAAGAAATAGGAGTGTAATGCCAGCTGGGGACCACCAGAATGCAAACAACGTTATGTCACAAAATGTATTTGTGCTCACTGTTGGGAAATTATGACTCCTATATTGTTGTGTGTGGCAGACTTGCTGCCATTGCAAACCATTACAGTACTGAATTCCAAGACTGGTTGTTTGCCTCTGGAAGGTGAAGAAGACAAAGCAAGCTGTTTTTTGAGAAGATGCAGCTGTGTATTCCACTTCAGTGTGTGTGTGCTCCCAGTTCACTGGAGCCAGAGAAATTTACCTAGCAGTACCCGTAGAGAGGTGGCGTTCATGCCTTGTGGCCATAGCCCTTCCCCTGGCTTCATGAGGCGGTGCCATCCCAACCCTTTCTCTGTTCCTTCTTATTGCCTGCAGGTGGAGTCGGAGCTGTGTGTGATCTCAGCCTCACAACCTCTCACCTGGTTAGTTTTTTCTCTTGTGGTATATAGGTAGTAGTACCCTTAGTGTTAGAGTAGTTTGTTTCCCTTGGGAATTCCCTCACTGGGATTTAAACATTGCCCTGTGTGTGGGGAAGCGAGCCCCAACAGTGATCCCCACATGTGGTGCTTGCTGTGTCTCAGTAAAGCCCACATCAAGGAGCATTGCACGATATGCAGATCATTTAAGAAATAGATTCAAGTGGCTCAGGATTTTCTCCTGAAGCAGCATCTGCTCAAAAACGCCAGGCAGTGGGTTCAGTAAAACACCCTCATCGGGTCAGATATCGCCCTTGGGCGCTGAGAGCGCTGCCACTTCACATTCCAGAGCATATGCATCCCTGAAGAAAGAGAGGAGCCCCGGTACCTAGTAGGGAGGTTAGAAACCCTGTACCATTGACTCTCCTGTACTGTTGGCATCAGTTCTGTCTTTTGGTCATATGTTAAGTCTAGTACTGACGAGGGAGATGCTGGGCTACCAAATGTTTCCACATCAGCAGCATATTAAGCAGGTATAGACCTCCTCTGCCTTTTGGTCCTGACCTCTCTTTTGGTCCAGGACTTTGCCAGGGCTGTGTTAACTACAGCCCCTTCAATTGAATGAGCCAGCGAACCCTCGGGTCTGTTTGCACTGAACTCAAATGTTCTCCTTCCACAAATTGTGGAAGTAGGGCTTGTTCTGGAATCAGAATGGGGGACCTTGGTACCAGGAATCTCCTCGGCACTGCTGCATTCGGCACCACAAATTTTTTTCATAGTGGCTTTCACAGCCCTTGATGTCAGTACTATGAGATACTCCAGTACTACTGTTCCCTTTGGGACCTACGCTGCTTCCTGCACCAGCATGCTCTGTACTGAGAGTACAGGATCCATCGGCAGTGCCTCCTCCATCCTCGTTCTGGGCAACGAATGAGTCAGACTGCATACTCACTCCTTCTGGTCTTGCTCTGCTCTTACCTCAGGATCCCTAGGCTCCTGTATGTCTGAATCGGGGTCATCATCTTCCCACTCTCCATTGCCCAACCAGCATCAAGGGCTGACCATGGACAGTTATGGTTACCAGGTTATGGTTACCAGGATTGGTTTTGGGACCAATCTTATTTAATCTTTTTACTACTGACCTCGGCACAAAAAGTGGGAGTGTGCTAATAAAGTTTGCGGACGATACAAAGCTGGGAGGTATTGCCAATTTAGAGAAGGACAGGGATATCATACAGGAGGATCTGGATGACCTTGTAAACTGGAGTAATAGTAATAGGATGAAATTTAATAGTGAGAAGTGTAAGGTCATGCATTTAGGGATTAATAACAAGAATTTTAGTTATAAGCTGGGGATGCATCAGTTAGAAGTAACGGAGGAGGAGAAGGACCTTGGAGTAGTGGTTGATCATTGGCAGCTCATAGTCATCCTATGTGATATGGCTGTGAAAAAAGCTAATGCGGTCTTGGGATGCATCAGGAGAGGTATTTCCAGTAGGGATAAGGAGGTTTTAGTACCGTTATACAAGGCACTGGTGAGACCTCATCTGGAATACTGTGTGCAGTTCTGGTCTCCCATGTTTAAGAAGGATGAATTCAAACGGGAACAGGTACAGAGAAGGGCTACTAGGATGATCCGAGGAATGGAAAACTTGTCTTATGAAAGGAGACTCAAGGAGCTTGGCTTGTTTAGCCTAACAAAAAGAAGGTTGAGGGGAGATATGATTGCTCTCTATAAATATATCAGAGGGATAAATACCGTAGAGGGAGAGGAATTATTTAAGCTCAATGTGGACACAAGAACAAATGGATATAAACTGGCCATGGGGAAGTTTAGACTTAAAATTAGACGAAGGTTTCTAACCATCAGAGGAGTGAAGTTGTGGAATAGCCTTCCAAAGGAAGCAGTGGGGGCAAAAGATCTATCTGGCTTTAAGATTAAACTCGATAAGTTTATGGAGGAGATGGTATGATGGGATAACATGGTTTTGGTAATTAAATATTCATGGTAAATAGGCCCAATGGCCTGTGATGGGATATTAGATGGGGTGAGATCTGAGTTACCCAGGAAAGAATTTTCTGTAGTATCTGGCTGGTGAATCTTGCCCATATGCTCAGGGTTTAGCTGATTGCCATATTTGGGGTCAGGAAGGAATTTTCCTCCAGGGCAGATTGGAAGAGGCCCTGGAGGTTTTTCGCCTTCCTCTGTAGCATGGGGCACGGATCACTTGCTGGAGGATTCTCTGCTCCTTGAAGTCTTTAAACCGCAATGTGAGGACTTCAATAGCTCAGACATAGGTGAGAGGTTTTTCGCAGGAGTGGGTGGGTGAAATTCTGTGGCCTGCGTTGTGCAGGAGGTCAGACTTGATGATCATAATAGTCCCTTCTGACCTTAGTATCTATGAATCTATGACTGGCGAGCATCTCGTGGTCAGGACGGAGGTCTCTGGCCCAGCACCTACTGACCTCCAATGCCTTATCCATGTCAGTGGCCTCCAATGAATCGAATCCATGGGATGCTCCTTGGTTGCAGAGGTCTGCTGTTTTGTCTCGCTCAAAGGCGAGATTGCCAGCCAGTTCTGCAGTGGTATCCGTGAATCTGCTGCAGACCCAGTCATTGGCGGTCTTTCTCCCTGTGGAGCCTCCAGAGTCATCCCATCTGGGTCTGTCAGCCCTGGAGCAGAATCCAGCTCTGGCTCAGTTAAGAGCCTTGTCTTTGTCTCTGGATGATGCTGTGCTGCCTGGTTTATCCACCCCTAGTGGAGAATTTTAAGAAGTACTAAGACCTTTTGCAAAGTGCTACTTCCCTCGGTATCCAAACAGAGATATTGCAGGAAAACATCCATGAATTGGTGAACATTTTACTGCTCCTGGGAAGATTGCCCTCCCTATCCATAATGTGCTCCTTGAACTGACTAAGCATATCTGGAGCATGTCAGCTTTGGTACCATCTGTGGCTGAATACATGGAAAAGCGCTATTTCATCCCCCACAGCAATTTGAGTGGTTTTACTCCCATCTGGCCCCAATTCCCTAGTTGTAACTGCAATGAACGACAGAGCCTGGCAGGGCAGATTTAAGTCCACCTCCAAAGATAGGGACTCCTAAACAATTAGGGGCAGGAAGATCTACCTTGCAGATGCGTACTGCTAACCAGCAAGGCTTGTTGCCCAAATATGGCTTTGATAGCTATGTCAAAGTTCACAGACCAGCAGCCCAAGGCCTCGTGCATAGTAGCTAAGACATCTTTGCAAGCCATGCTCTGCATCATGGACAGATCGACCAGGGAGCTAGCCTCTGCGGTCACCATGAGGTGGGCTTCCTGGCTGCAGAATTAGGGTGTTGTCCCCAATGTCCAGCAAGCCACTGGAGATTTGCCCTTCAGTGGCAAACACTGTTCTCAGACAAAACTGACAAGTTGTCACATTCCTTCAAGGACTCTATTTCTACCCTGCGGTCCTTGGGGGTGTACACGCCAGCAGTGAAGAGGCACCACTCCAGCAGCAGTACCATCTGCAGTGCATGTTTGGCTAGCCATTTCCTCCTCCAAGACAGAGGGATGGATCCCACAGGAGAAAGCAGTTGGGCTTGGGGTTCGAGCAGTTCACATGCCCTCTCCTGTATCTTTCCAAGTGCCCATTTTGATTCCTCAGTCCAGTTGTTGCTTCTCCCTCCGCATCTCCCCACCTTTGGGGACAAGTTGGCCCACTTTCACAATGCTTTGAGCTTGATGACTACCAACAGCTGGGTCTTAAGCGCCATCAGATTGGGTTATGCCATCCAGTTCCTCTCCACATCCCTCTTTAGGTACCTCTCTCACAAGATAATGCTCCTTGAGCAGGTGCGCACTCTGTTGGTTTTGGGAATGGGGGAAGAGGTTCTACCAGAACACTGGGGACATGGCTTCTACTCCCAGTACTTCCTGGGTACCCACCCCCTTGGATTTGGGAAAGACCCATCCTTGACCTTTGTGGCCTCAACAAATATATCTGGTACATGACAATACCACCACAGTGTATTATGTGAATAAACAAGGGGAAACACAAACAAGGTTGCTCTGCTTGGAGGCAATCAGTGATAGTTCTACATTGAGTAGAACATTACTCTGATAGCCATTCACTTGCCTGGGATCAGAATCTTCTTGTGAACCATCTCAGCAGGTATTTTTCCCTAAGTCACAAATGGTCCCTGAAAATAAGTGTTCTCCAGGTCATCTTCACAGCTTCGGACATCCTGACGATCAACCTGTTCACTACAGAAGACAACAGGAAATGTCATCTGTTCTGCACTCAAGGGGAGCTCGGTCCAGGCCCCCTGTCAGCCGCTTTCCATCGCAGTTGGCAGTCAACTCTCCTGTATGCCTTTTCCCCAATTCTGATCACCCCTCAGGTCATCCTCAATCTTATGGCAGATCAGGTCAACCTTATTCTTGTTGCCCTGGCGTGGCCGAGACAGTGCTGGTTCTCCAACCTTCTCACTCTGTCTGTTCAGCCTCCCTTATTGTTTCATTTACATCCTGAGGCGCTTAGTCACAATCACAGCGGCACTTTGCATCCCATTCTCAGCTCCCAGCATCTCATAGCATGGCTGCTTCATGGCTGAATGAAGAGGAAGAGCAGTGTTTGGCGACTGTCCAGCAAGTCCTGCTCAACAGTAGAAAGTCCTGTAACAGAACAGCCTACTCAGCTAAATGAAAGCAGTTTTCAGTGTGGTCATTAGCCAGTGGAATTCAACCAACACTGGCTTCTATCCAGGACATCTTGGAGTACCTGCTACATCTTCACATGTTGGTGCTTACACTTAGTTCATTGGAAATGCATCTGGCAGTGATATTATCATTTCATCCCTCTGTTCAGGGAAGATTAGTCTTCTCTGACGCCATGGTAACAAGGTTCTTAAAAGGACTTTTGTCTACATCCCCTGGTCCAACAGCTGTTTCCCCAGTGGAACTTAAGCACAGTCCTGGCAGCTCTGATGGGTCCTCCACTTGCGCTGCTAGCATCTTGCCCCTTTCCACTGTAGGGTCAGAAAACTGCTTTCCTGATAGCAATAACCTCTACAAAGGAGTGTGTGTGAGCTGCAGGCTTTAAGGGCAGAGCTTCCTTATAAACAGTTCTCCAAAAACAAGGTGACTTTATGATCACATCCAAAATATGTGTCTAAAGTTATCTGTTTCATTTGAACCAGGAGCTATATTTGTTTTTTCCTAAACTGCATTCATCTCCAGAGGAGCATTGTCTCCATACCTTAGATATAGAGAGCCACCACAATATATTTTAAATACTGCACACAAATACACTATTTATATTAAGAAAAGGAGTACTTGTGGCACCTTAGAGACTAACCAATTTATTTGAGCATAAGCTTTCGTGAGCTACAGCTAACTTCATCAGATGCATACTGTGGAAAGTGTAGAAGATCTTTTTATACACACAAAGCATGAAAAAATACCTCCCCCCACCCCACTTTCCTGCTGGTAATAGCTTATCTAAAGTGATCACTCTCCTTACAATGTGCATGATAATCAAGTTGGGCCATTTCCAGCACAAATCCAGGGTTTAACCAGAACGTCTTGGGGGGGGGGGGGAAGAAAACCTGGATTTGAGCTGGAAATGGCCCACCTTGATTATCATACACATTGTAAGGAGAGTGGGGTGGGGGGAGGTATTTTTTCATGCTCTGTGTGTATAAAAAGATCTTCTACACTTTTCACAGTATGCATCCGATGAAGTGAGCTGTAGCTCACGAAAGCTTATGCTCAAATAAATTGGTTAGTCTCTAAGGTGCCACAAGTACTCCTTTTCTTTTTTTGCGAATACAGACTAACACGGCTGTTACTCTGATACCTTAGATATCTGGCCTTTTATCTGGACAGAACTAAACAGTTTCATGTTTTGCCCTCATTGTTTGTATTGTATGCAGGCCACATGAATGGTCAACCTGTCTCTTTGCAGATGATCTCCAAATGGATAATATCCTGCATCAAAACAGCATGTGAAATAGCCTCAGCTATTCCCCCTCGCTGGGTGCGAGCTCACTTTACAAGGGCATAAGCAACATCCATAGCGTTTCTCATTGTATTCTTTTCCGTATTGGACATTTTGAAGGACTGCTGTGTGGTTGTCAATTCATGTGGTTGTACATTCATGAACCATTACACTCTAACTTCATCTTCCAGGGTGGATGTAGGCTTTGGTTGAGCGGTTCTGCGGTCCTTGTTTAGGTAGACTCAGAGCCTTGCCTCCTGTGGGGTGGGTACGGCTTGTGAGTCACCTAAGTGAAAAACACATCTGTAACAACTCAAAGAAGAAATGATTGCTTACAGTAACTGTGGTTCTTTGAGATGTGATGCTGACGTGTATTCCACAACCCGCCCTGTGTCCCCTCTGCATTGAAATCTTGTGTTCGGTGCAAAGGAACTGAGGGAGGGTAGGGACGGTGCCACCTCATGTAGCCAATGGAGGGGCTATGGCCACAAGCGCCACCCCTCTATGGATACTGGGAGGCAAATTTCTCCCACTCAAGTTTGCTGGGCTCACAGCTGCATCACATCTCGAAGAACCACAGTTACAGTGAGTAACTGTTTCTTTCTCCTTTCCAGCTGCTGAGGGCGTAGAGCTTTACATTTCAGACACTTGTTAAAAGAAGATCCAAAAGATGGAGCCTCCTTTTCCAGCAGCTGGTAGTTTGAGTGGGGGTTGGACTTCTCATCATGTTATCACTGAAGCTTCCTACCCTTATTTCCATATCTGCATATGACTGCTAGGTATCCATGAATCTTCTCAAGCTCTGTGTTCTATTTTAATTACTATATATTTAAAGTCCGGATGAAGTTCTGAAATTACTATAAAAGTCCATTTCAAATGGCATAGTCCCCGACATCACCTCACCACCTCAAAACAGCCACATTTCTAGAACTAATCTATATTGAACTGGATTTTTTTTTTTTTTTTTACTTTTCAAGACCATGTAGATCCGTGGTTCTCAACCAGCATCCCAATCAGCACACATCTGCTCCCCAGCAACATCCTCAGGGCCATACAAGTAGTATATAGATTGTGTGGATGTGCCCATATAACACACACAGAGCCGCATATGCGGCCCACAATGGTAAATAGGTTGAGAACCACTGTTCTAAATTATAAATTCTTTTGAGCAGACACTGTCTTCTTTTATGTTTGTACAACATGTAACAAAATTGGGCCCTGATCCTAATTTGTTCCTCTGTTTAAAAATGAATGCTATCAATAAAATCCCATAGAGAAGAGGAAGGTGATAGGCTGTAAGTTTGAATTGAAGACCACAAGTAATACCAGAGGGAAAATCCCAGTCTGGAATCCATGCAGCATGTGATTCCTTAAAACCAGCAGCAGCAGCAAAAAAAAAAAAACCAAAAAAGCCAATATGCCTATTAAGAAGTGAGAGAGATGGATAAGACATTGGCAACCATAAAATGGTGAAAAGATTCCAGATCTTACAGTTCTAGTGGCAGTGATTAAGATAGATGTTAGTCCTACCAATGCAGAGAAGATATGTGCTAAAATATTCCAAGACACTGGGAACCTTTTCTTTAAAAGTGTTTTTTATTTAAAAATCCATTTTATTGTAAGTAACATATACAATCTTTAATCCGACACTTTCCAAATTTGTCAGAAATTCTTCATACCTGATATTAAGCATACCAATTTCTAATAAATTAGTTATTCCAATCAAAAGTTACAGTGGATAGAAAACAGAACTTAGAATTGGGGGGTGGGAAGCTAGACTCTCCTTAACTGTGGAACCTTTACTGGTGGTGTCATACTGAGTATGTTTGATTTAATAAAAATATTGTGCCTTCCCTTGATTGTTCCTCCCTATTTCTTCGTACCTTAGCCGTTTTTTGTTTTTCCAATCTTGAGACCTGGAATCAATGTAGTAAATTGGGGTATTACTTAACACATACTGTGACAGTATGTATTGTGAAATTTCTTCTGTTAGTCTAGAAGAAACATTAGTAACAGATTTATAAGTGACGGTTTATTTTTGTGAATCTGGGTTTAATGCTAACATTTTGTGCAAGATTGTGGAAACAGTTGTGAGGTAAACATGATGAGTAATCTGGACCTGAAAGCAGAACAGATTGACTTTAAAGCAAGCTCTTAATTTAAAGATCTATTTAATTTGATAGGAAGCAAGAGAAATTCCACACTCTTAATTGCATTCAGGAAATATCATTGAATTGTCTAATACAGAAGTCTTTGGAGAATCCTGAATCCTTAGTTTAAGTATCTCTACCTCTGAAGAATCTGTTGAAGGTTAATTCTTGGTCACATATTTAAATAATAAAAATAAAGCCTTTTCATGATTAACTCTGGC
The DNA here is from genome assembly GCF_965140285.1 of Lepidochelys kempii. Taxonomy (NCBI): domain Eukaryota; kingdom Metazoa; phylum Chordata; order Testudines; family Cheloniidae; genus Lepidochelys; species Lepidochelys kempii. The sequence goes on along the minus strand of NC_136382.1, from coordinate 140,885,303 downwards.
CTGGAATCCTTACATGCTTATCTCTTTTGGGTCAGAGGAAATATGAACGGCCGTTGGAGATTTTAAATTGGAACATGAAGGTAATCAGCAACTTGTCTAAATCTTGTTGTATGTAGGTGTTTTGGGCAACTGGCGAAGGTAATGCTTAGTTATCTGGTGTGACAGATAGTAATTGTTAATGATACAAAACTAGAATACATTCAAGTTTAAAGGCATAATAATAACCGTATGTATCAAATCACTTCAACCATTACACGATGACTTCACAATCTAAGATTACCAGACTGTGAAACGCGCAATTTTGTAAGTCTGTATCAGGTATGTGTGTTTGCTCAGAGTATACTGCACAAGTAAATAGAAAATCCCAAGTGTCCAAACATGTAAATTTACCAGCTTTAAAGAAACATCAAAATATCCACACCACCACTGCAAACAAAAATGTTAAATATTTTTTTCATAACACTTTATTTTCTGCAGGATCTACATTTCCTTTTAATAAATAATTGTGGCATAGTGAATTGCTTGGAAGAAATTAATAATGGAATACTGTATATTGAGCTTTTCACCTTTACTTAGTTTATACCATAGCCATGAGATAGACTTTTTTGGTTGTCAGTTTGATTTTTGTTTTCTGTAAGACATTAATGTATTAAGAACAGGCATAGTCTCCAACCTCTAAATATCTATCAAATAACTTACCTCAGATTTTTATTACACAACTCATTTAATATAACAAGTCACATATATGATAGTAAAAACAAAATCAACAGTGTTCTGCTTTCTAAAGATGTTATGTTTGTGAATTATAGCAATACATTACTCACCTACATATATTTGTAATATTGTAGCTAAAAATACTTGTTTAGCGTTTTTGATTTCTTCTTTAACAGTTAGTGTTAGTAGTAATACAAAAACAGCGGTCTGGGAAAATGTATATTGCCATATAGCCCAGAACAATGGGAACTGCAGTACAGAAAATGATAGTTGAATGACATTCTGATAACCAGCACTAACCATCTGGTTATGCTAACTCTTTCCAATCAGAAGCTGGAAATTAAAAATGGCCTCTTCCCTCTGTTTCTTTGCAAATGCTACTTAACTCCAGAAAAGGTGATTTACTCACCAGTGCCAATGTTCTCCTAAATTTACCATGTGGTTTCGCTCAGTGAAGGATGTCCCCCATTCTGCACTTTGGGAGGCAAGTGTATGGCTAAATGTATGTGTGTTCTCTTGCAGCAGTGGACACACATGCCATTTGTTAGCGTTTATGAGGTTTCCTAATTAGTTTCAAAACCAATGTTCTGTGCGTACACCAAGTGCTGGTGAGCTAATATCTTTCAGGGAGGTGGATACAACTTAATTTAACAAATATACATCCATTTTAGTACACAAAATATTTGGGACGATTATATTTGTTTGTCAGACAATCAAACTTGATACAAACATTGCCCTTGGAATAATCACCTTAAAATTGTTTTTCTAGCATACTAAATGATATGGAGGGGAAATTGGTTCCCTGGTTTTAAACATTTTTATTAAGCTTCTTTGTAAAGTAATGCTTTCATGGTGCATTGTTGTAAATAGCGTAATGGGTTAATATTCTAGCCTGTTGATGCTGAAGATTTAAGTTCATCTGTATTTGGCACAAATATAAGGATTTTAGTCCTTGTTTCCACATTATTTATCCATGTTACAAAACCATCTCTCTGCTAGCAATCCTTGGGGAACACCTGGTACAACAGAATATACTTCTAGCCCATCTGAAATAGTGTGGTAGTTTTACATTTCATTAAGAGCTTGTAAGTGCTTGGAAGTGTTGTAAATCTAAACTGTGGAGGCTTCTAGTGACAGAGTTCTAGAAAATATAACTCAGGACCATGAAACAAGGAAGGTCGGGTATCTTAGATAAATCACACAAACACATTCAGTTACTTTTGATAAACGTAGAACACGTCAATAGAAAGCACATAACTGTACGTATGTTAGTATGAAAAAGATTGTCTGTAGCTTCTTCTCTTTTCATCTGTAGCTTTCCTATTATCTCCTTGCATTAATTTTAATCTTTTTAATATTTCAGTCACGTAGTGTGGACAAGCAACATGCTGTAGTTAACTATGATGCCTCTTCAGATGAACACTTGGTGAAGGATTTGGGCAGCCTAAATGGGGTAAGTTAACAAATCTAAGATGGCTTCCCCAGTCATGTAAGATATATCTTTTAAAAAAAAATAGAAAACAAACAGATAATTAACAAATAATCATGAAGTTCTAGTAATGCAAATGGGGAGAACAGCTAAATAAAATGATTTTATTCCCTGCTACTATGGAACATTTAAAAGGGGCGAAGTTAAATGTTACAGTAATACCAGAGCATGTTTGTGTTAAATTAAAGTTGAAGTAGAGGAAGTTCAGAAGAATAAAAATGAACATGATGTAAGTATTTGTATTTGTACAGCATATATTGCAGTGGGTTCCTGGTCCATGACTAGGGCTCTTAGGCACTATGTTAATACAAATAATAAAAGTACTTCTGTAGCATTTCAGAAATAGAGAAGCAACAAATCTCTAGCTGAATTAGGTCAGTATATAAGCACACTAATAGATGGCATCACACTCTCTAAAATTTTAGTGCTAGGGAAAGCATACTTATTGTAGGAAATCATGTTTAGCCATGTTAATAATGAATTGGAATCTGTTTTCCTCTTTTTTTCTGGAAAAAAAGGATATGTTGTATACTTGTGTGAAAAAGTTATCCAGTAGTTGATTTCATATACAATTATTTTCTCATAGTTTATTTTATAATTTGTCTTTGCTATTTTTAGCATATCTTCTTTTTTCATTGTAATTTATCTGTGAATATCATGTAATAAATGTGAAATTAGTGGATAGAAAATCTATAGTATAATAAAGAGGCAATAAAGTTCTCAAGAGCAGAACTCTTCATAAAAAGCTTCATATGATCTTTTACATTTTAAGGGACTTCTAGGGATTGCGTTTGCAACCTGCTGGGTAAGCTTTCACCTTTCTGTAAGTGTGTTAAATATATTAGTGTACGTCATAGTAGTTTATTTTAAAGTTTAGCTACTGTCATATTTTAGTAGTCCTTTTAGACATTACCATATGAACTTTATATAGCCTGTAGCTGTGACTGAATTAAAGAATGTGAAGTATAAAACCTGTTTATTTTACAGTAGAACCTCAGTTACGTACATCTTGGGAATGGAGATTGTTCATAACTCTGAAATGTTCGTAACTCTGAACAAAACGTTATGGTTCTTTCAAAAGTTTACAAGTGAACATTGACTTAATACAGCTTTGAAACTTTACTATGCAGAAGAAAAATGCTTCTTTTAACTATCTTAATTTAAATGAAACAAGCACAGAAACAGTTATCTTACCTTGTCAAAACTTTTTAAAACTTTTCCTTTTTTTTCAGTAGTTTACATTTAACACAATACTGTACTGTATTTACTTTTCTTTTTTTTATGTCTCTGCTGTGCCTGATTGTGTACTTCCAGTTCCAAATAGGTGTGGATCAGTTCATAACTCAGATGTTCGCAACTCTGAGGTTCTACTGTATATTTAAAAAAACATGTTCACTGTGACTCCTGGGACTGTACTTAGTGAGAATGCCATCTCTTCAATGCACTTCAATTCCTGTAATATTTATGACAAGCTAAATCAGTATTGCCCATGTGTTTATCGATAGTCTTTCGTTTGTTTTTTTGTTTTAATCTCCCCAGCATCATGCCTCAGACATAGTGTGATAGCTCACCCAACATGCAAAGGCTACATATCAAAGGATTCCTTATTTTCCCCAAGTTAGGGTAGAGAATATTAGGTCATATGACTGTAGTCCTTACATTTTTACCCATCTCTTCCTTCTGAACCTCACCCGTTTTCTGCTAAACCTGATGCCCATAGCTCATAACTTTCGTTGACATCACAATGTCATATTTCAGCCAAACAACAGAAGTTGCTGGGCAGTGTATACAGTAACTTCACACCTTTCACAGAACTGAAAAATTGAACATTTCCTTGGTACACACATCACAACCTATTTTCATTTATGTGCTAACAATATGATCCCAGCTAGTAACATATGTGATGCTTTAAAAGGGTCAATTTCCTAAAGCTGAAAACAAGTATGAGCAAAATAGAATGGGAGGAGAAATTTAAGACCAATTCAAACAATTCCAGATCCTTGCTTATGTTTAGGGCGTTTTCTCTTTTATTTTATTTTTAAAAAGGGTAATTCCTTGCTTGGCTCTCTCTTTTTTTTTTTTTTTTTTTTCAGTCGGACCAGATGGCATAGCTCAACCAACTTTTGTGCAGTTTTTTATTATATTTTAAATGACAGTCTTTGTAGCCTACTGTAGAGAGGTCATGCTGAGGTGTGAGGAAAGTTAAGGAGGGGATTTGCCCAACCCAGTGTTGTCCATGCAAGCCCAAATGGGTAGGTAATAGAATGGATAAGAGGCCGCCACCTCTGTTGTGGTAGTGGAGCCCTGAGGTGTTTGTGGGACTTCTGCTCTCATGAGCCTTGATTGGTCTCTTCACAATGAGAATTACTGTGTTTGTATGAATACAGAGAATTGTTGCTTTGTAAACTTAACACAAACAGCATAGGCTGTGCTGGGGGTCACCCCATCTGCCCTGTCCTCTTCCTTCTTCACATACTTGGCCAGTAACTCTACTATGATCTCCGTAGTTCGACAGTGGCAACCTGGTCAGCAAGTCATTTAGACACCCAATCATAAAAAAAGTTTTCCAAATTAGTTCAGCTGAGACTCAGATTTTTTGTCAGACAAATATTCATTAATACATTATACTTCACTAGTATGATGGCTTCTTTTGTGCCATGCTCCAAAAATAGTTTAACAATGATCACAAAGAAGCAGGTGCTGGTGAGAAACCACTTGCAAGAGACTTGCATAGGTAAGGGGCTTCTGAAAATATTGACCTTGAACTAACAGAGTGCAAAAACTTGACCAGAAGGGTCACTTGAGTGGTGGTGGCTTGAGCACTGTTAGATGGTAATGGGCGCTGTTAGGGCATCACTTGCTGTCTATATTAGATATGTCCACATGTGGTCAGACGGTTACTACTCATTATGTCAGGGGGTGGCCAAACCGTGGCTCTTTTACAGTTAAAGTGCAGCTCTCGGAGCCCCCATGTCTCCCCCATTCTCCACCTGCCAGACTGTTTGGGAAAGCTCAGGGCTTATGCCCTGCAGTGGGGTTGTGGGACCCTAGGGGCTTCTGCCCAGCAGGGCGTGGGGGTCTTAGGGCTTCAGCAAGAGAGGTGTTGAAACCCCGAGCACTGGCAGGTGTGTCCCAAGGGGGCTGGAGCCCTGAGACCCCATGACCCCACATTTCAGAAGCCCCTAGCCCTACCACCCCACCGCAGGGTTGAAGCCCCAAGCCCAGGCTCTCGAACTTCTGAAGATTGTAATATGCAGCTTGGAGGGTCAGTAAGTTTGGCCATCCCTGCATTATGCAATAATCTGAGCTTATCTCTATGATGGGCTCGATCACAGAAAGCCCCTTGGGACTGTCACCTGGTGTGCTGAGCCTACCTGTGAGTCCGTTTTCCCCGCCAGCTTGGGACTCCAGAACCCTGTCTTGTTGAGCCAGACATGCTAGTCAGCTCCAACACAGACCCAGGGTCTGAACCACTCACCCCAAAGCTGCAGACTTAGCTGAAAACAACTTAAGAAGTGCTCCTGTCTCCAGCACCCAGACACCCAGCTCCCAATGGGATCCAAACCCCAAATAAATCTGTTTTACTCTGTATAAAGCTTATACAGGGTAAACTCATAAATTGTCTGCCCTCTATAACACTGATAGAGAGAGATGCACAGCTGTTTGCTCCCCCAGGTATTAGTCACTAACTCTGGGTTCAATAATAAGCAAAAGTGATTTTATTAAGTATAAAAAGTAGGATTTAAGTGATTCCAAGTAATGACAGACAGAACAAAGTAAGTTACCGAGCAAAATTAAACAAAACACGCAAATCTAAGCCTAATACATTAAGAAACTGCATACAGGTAAATCTCGCCCTTAGAGATGTTCCAATAAGCTTCTTTCACAGACTGGACTCTTTCCTAGTCTGGGTCCAGCAATCACTCAACCCCCCGTAGTTACTGTCCTTTATTCCAGTTTATTTCAGGCATCTCTTGGGGGTGGAGAGGCCATCTCTTAACCCAGCTGAAGACAAAATGGAGGGGTTTCCAGGGCCTTTTATATTCTTTCTCTTGTGGGCGGAAACCCCTTTGTTCTCCTGTGCAAAATCATAGCAACAAGATGGAGTTTGTAGCCACCTGGGCAAGTCACATGTCTATGAATGATTCAGCTTTTTGCAGGCCATCACCACTGTTTACATGTTAGTTTGAACGTTCCCAGGAAAGCTCAGATGTGGATTGGCGTCCCCCAAAGTTCATTGTCAGTTAAGTGTTTCTTGATTAGGCACTTACTGATAATAGTCCTTTTTCAAGAAGCTGACCAAATGCTTCACTGAGGCTACTTAGAATCAAACACATTGAGATACAAGTACATAGCCAATATTCATAACTTTGAATACAAACATGATACACACACATAGACAGCACAGTCATAACCAGCAAACTATAACCTTTCCATAGACACCCCACTTGCCCTCCTCTGTACAAGACCTGGTGCAACCATAGGACCCTGGTTGCAACAATAATCTATATGGTCACAGTTCATGTCAACTACGTCACAATCTCCTTTCTGGAAATAATTAGTATTACTGGTTTGTGTAAATTAGCATATATTTTTTTCATTATTTTCTGTTACAACTTTTGCTGTTGAATCCCCACTATACAAGGGGTGCTGTTGTCCAGAACTACGATACACTTTGGTCTCTGGGATTTAAGCCTTATGCTTACTGCAAAAAGTCTATGCCAATGAATGACCCTCATTCCAGATGCCTGAAGTGCCTCCTTGAGGGTCACATTTGAGTGCCACATCTTCGGAGGATTGAAAAAAGGACAAAAAAGGATTGAAGGGTGAGACTGCATCCACCTTCTGCACCTTCCCACTCAGGGCAAGTACCAAATACTTTCCCCTTGAATAGGAGTGCCTCTCTGGACACTGCACCAGAAAGTCATCAGTGAACCCCTTTTCCAGTGTCAAGAAAGAAGCACAAAGCATTGGAATGGCATTCCTCAAAGAAGCCAAGCTCCTTTGGAAGGTCCAGCTCCCCAGTACCATCCACTAATAAACACTGAGGAAGTAAAATGTTACCTGGAAAGACCACCCGCTTCTCATCAGGAGTTGTCGGCAGTAGTACCTGATCCATTGGACCAACTCCCACTGCAGTGCCAACCTCTTTGATGCAACAATAGCAGCATCAAGGAAATACCTTGGTACCGATGATGCCAGAGGGGACACAGCAACACAGGACCAGCTCTGCATCTCAGTACAAGATTTTCCGGTGGCACAGGAGACACACCAGCCAGTACCGGTTCCTGCTTAGGCTGTGTCTATAGACTTACTTTTAAGACAAATATAGCCCTTGGTACCATGTGCAGCTGCGTCTTCAGACTATCCAGCACTTCCTTGCCCAGTACAGTCCAGAGTAAACTCAGTATGCTGTCCCTGATACCAACATTTTCAGAGGATGCCACCTCACCTTGTCATCAACTGGTGTAGCTCCTCAATGGTCAGGGAATTCAGGGTCCTCCTCTGAGTCTGAGGTAGGTTTTGATGGCCCTAATATCTGCGATAGAAGATGACACTTACCTTCATAATGAGGATTCCACTCCTGTTACCCATCTGATTTCCTGAGATCAGATCAGAGACTAAGATCCTTGGAGTGGTTGTGGCTGGGTCCTGTGCCTTACCAACTGCCTTACTGGAACCACCTGGGCTTGCCTCCCACCACCAGATACCCTGATTCTTTATATAGATCCCCAAGCAGACATTGGGCTGGTTCCCATGAGGAAACCAATGATGATATTGCCAATACCAAGCAGAAACCTCAATTTGAGCCTCAGATTTTGGAATCTCAATCCACTTCAGTACAAGAGGCTCATACTCAACTTTCTTTGAACGTCACATCATCACCTGACAAGTCTGTGGTGCTGGGGATTGTTATCTTGTCCAGGACAACTACAGGTCCTCAGGGCCTACCATGAGTTACTAACAAAAATAGCTACCTCTCTTGGCATTCAGATTTAAGAGGCTCAGGAGAGTTTCCATAGGCTGGTGGACATACTGCATTCGGTAGGATTTTTTTCAAGTGCATCTACCTATAAATGAAGCCATTGTGGACCCTACAAAATCTGTGGCAAATGCCATCCTCTGCCTCCAACTACTAAGAGGACTAAGAGAAGGTACCATGCCCCTTTGCAGGGCTATGGACATTTTTACATCCATCCTTTGTCACATTCCTTAGTTGTTTCAGCAGTGAATGAAAGAGCATGTCAGGGATTGCCTTCTATCCTAAAGGACAAAGACACAAAGAGACTAGACCTTTTCGGTAGTTGGCCATAGCTGCCCTACAATTTTGTATCTCTAAACAACAAGACTTGTCAAATAGGACTTCTCCTTCTGCAACAATTGGTTCAACAGGGTTCTCAGACAAGTTGCCAGAGAGTGCCTGGCAGAAATTCCAGTCCACCTTGGAATGTGAGAAACTGGTGTCTAGGACCTCTGATAGCTGTTTTAGATTGGGCAGCTTTGGTAGACAGAGCCATGACATCTGCAATAATGAAGCAGAGGTGTTCATGGTTTCAACCGTCAGGTCTCCTGCAGGAGGTCCAGCAGATTATCCAGGATCTCCTCTTTGAAGATCCTTCCCTCTTCTCACAGAAGACAGATGAAAAGCTCCTCAGTCTCAAAGATTTGAGGGCCATACTGAAATCATTCGGAATATACACTCCTTTCCATAAAAGAAAACAATTCCACCCTCAGTGTCTTCAGATACCAGCTCTTCTTACCTATGCAGTCTGATCACTTCTGGAAAAGTTGGGGAGGAAATACAGGATAACTCCACCTCCTCAGTTTTCTTCCATGATGCCTTTTTCAACACAGTCTGGAAATCCCAAGCAGCCTGTTTGATTCTCTTATTGAGGGCAGAGTACTAGATCATTACGTGCCAGTTTCTCTCTCCCCTATTTTTTTCCCAACAGGTTATCCTACTTCCATGTGGTTGGGTCCACATGATCACAGATTGTTGGGTTCTTAGTACTCTGGAACAGGGATAAACACTGCAGTTATTTCCATCCCTCCCATCTGCCTTCCCTGTCCCTCTTCAACAGGCACTCTCACAAGGTTGTCCTCCTCCAGCAGGGCCAGTCTCTCCTCCATTTGGGAGCTATAGAGAAGGCTCCCCCTCTCTGCTGAGAGAAATGTTTCTATTCATGTTACTTCCTTATCCCAGAGGCCTTAACCATATCTCCAACCCAGCTAAACCAGTGAAATTGGAATAGCTAAAGCAAATAAGGTTTCTCATGATCACTCTAGCCTCCATAATCCCCTCCCTGGACTCTCGTGGCTGGTACATTACCTTCAGTTTTTCATGTGGTTATCCATCACAGCCACAGGAGATTCCGATGATTTCTAGTCAACAGCACCCATTATCAGTTTACAGTCTTGCCCGTTGACCTGTCTACTGCTACACAAGCATTTCCAAAATGCATGTCAATAGTGGCTGTTAAAGATGAGCCTGATAAAGATGCTTTATAGCTCAGTTGTGTACATTTGCTTGTGGAGAATATCTGTGTTTAAAAATTTCCAATAAGAGTGCAGGTTCTTCTTCCAGTGATGTCCCCATGAGTGCCCAACTGTAGGTGCGGCAGCGCTCCCTGCACCTGGAATTGAAGATCTTCATCAGCAGTGCCTGTTGGACTGCACGTGCTTACCTCTTCCCCCCCACACACACACACTGTGAGAGGGACGTATCTATAGCACTGTGCAGTCTGACCACCCCACAGTTCCTTATCTACTGCCTTTGGGCAGGGACAGCATCCGCAGCAGACCCTGCTTCTCCTTTTCCCTTACTAGATAGTGCCTTACCTGTCAGTTTTAGTGTAGTTATTACTACTTCTTCTCCTTCTCTTTTTCTCTTTAAAAGAAGTACTTTTTTGTTTTATAGTTACTCCATAGATGAAGCTCTTCTTAGAGTGCTTGATCATGTCGATTCCATGTTAGGTGTGGGTGCGCCATGTGCACTGCTGCCAGAGATTTTTTCCCCTAGTGGTATCTGTAGAGTTGGCTCTGCACCCTCTGGAGTGCCATACTCATGCGCCGGTACATGAGGCTCCGCCAGCCCTGCACTGGCTCAGTTCCATCTTACCGCCCATGACAGTTGCAGGAACAGTGCTTTTGCTTCAGCAAACCTCTAATGGTTTCTTCTGATTCCTGTTGTAAACGGTTGTTAGTAGTTGTCGTTACAGATAAGTATTATATAGTTTCTCACTATTAGTTAGTTCCTTTATGGGATATCGTTCCTGGGATGGGACATGCCCCGGTCCCTGGGCTTCAAACCACGTGTGGCGTGTGCTAAGCCTATGCCGGTCAGCGACCCTTACTCCAGCTGCTTTAACTGTTTCGGGGAAGCCCATGTTCATGATAAGTGCAGGATTTGAAGGGGCTTCTGACTGTGAACCCAGAAGGAAAGGGACTTCAGAGTTAAAGCTATCCTGATGGAAGCTGCGCCGACATAGATGTCTGACCCAAGACAGCCAGACTTGGCACTGAGCATGTCCACCTCAGAGTGCAGTGCTCCTCCAGCACCATGTCTTTCTCGGCACCATTCAACATCCCGGCGCCAAGGAGTAGATAAAAGAAGTGCACAAAGATAGGGCGCTCCCCAGTGCCCACGGGGAATACGAAAGACTTAGAAAGAGAGTTGCAACCCACATCAGGCCTCTCTGTCTCGCAGAATTGTGCAACCCCACCAGCCCAGTCCGGGACCCGCTCCGTAAATCTGGCAAAGATGTACCACATCTTAGGGTGCAGTCCATGCCTGAGGCCTTCCAGGCAGCTAAAGACTTCATGGCTTTGCTGGTCCCTCCTACACCATAATCGGCAGTCGGTTACCAAGCCAGCTAAGACAGTTGTCTCGTGTCACCTGCTTTAGTGTTCCCACAGTGGTCCCCTACATGGCGCCAGCTACCGTATCCGAGTGCATCCCAAACCTCGAGATAGCATTCCCCAGCTGGCCAGCAATGGTCACTGTTCCCCAGGAGCCGATCACCTGAGCCCCGGTACCTTGCTTCCAACTCTAGACATTGGTTTCTGGAACCCAGATATTGCTCTTCCTCCTGGCACCAGTCCCCGGAGAGGCACCAATCTGCTGAGCAGAGATGATGCTCGCTGGAGTCTCAACGATGATCCCTGGACTCCTGGAACCCATCACTGGTATCCCATAGCCAGTCCCCAGAGCATCACTCCCCAACAGCCCATCATAGCCATTCGAAGTGTGCCTCTGTTGTGCTCCCATGGTCTTCCTACAAGGAAGGGATCATTGGATTCTGAGACCACACCCCCACAAAAGAGGCACCATCCTCCGGCATACCAACCAGATGTGGGCACCATTCCGCCCATGGGCCTGTGGCCCCTGAGTCAATGGCCAGTCCAGTGGCAATGCTGGAATCCATGGGGGTTCCCTGCAGTACTAAGACCTTTCTCCCATCCACCTTCGGTGGCGGTGTCAGAGAAGCATGCCATGTCCCCCCCCCCACTCCCACACCCCGCCACTTGCACCGGAGCAGACATCGGACTCAGAGCAGGGTATTGAGACCCCAGGTCCTCCCCCAGCAGAGATGGTTTACGGAGAGGTAGGAGCCCTCATCCCTCCTCCACTGGTGGCTTCTTCCTCATCCTCCCCTGACAAGGCGCACATGGGCCTCTCTAAAACTCTATTCCTGGATGATTTTAGAGCTCATCAGGAGCTCTTCAAGCGGTTGGCAGCCAATTTGGGCCTTGAGGCAGAGGAGTTTAAGGAGCCCACAGACCCGCTCTTTGACATCTTAGCCATGGCTGCCCTTTCTAAGGTGGCTTTGCCGGTGCATGAGGGGGTGATCAAACTGGTAAAAGCCCTCTGTGGCAGACCTCCCTCATCTCTGCCCCCTACTTCCAAATGGGCACAAATGAAATACTATGTGCCCGCAAAGGGGTTTGAATGTATGTTTACTCACCCTCCTACAGGATCGCTAGTAGTCTCTGTGGCTAATGAGCAGGACAGGCAAGGCCAGACTAATTCTACTCCCTGAAATAAAGAGGCCAAATGTCTGGACCTGTTCAGTAGGAAAGTTTATTCTCCCACAAGTTTACAGCTCCTTATTGCAAATCAGCAGGTGTTGCTGGGGCGATATGATTTTAACATTTGGGACTCACTGGCCAAATTCAAGGGCTCTCTGCCACAGGACTCGATACAGGAAATTGTGACCATTACGGGAGACGGAAAAGCGGTGACTAGAGCATCTCTCCAGGCAGCTCTGGACGCAGCGGACTCAGCAGCCAGGTCAATGGCTTCAGCAGTGGTTATGAGTCATGGTTTATGGCTGTAGTCATCGGGACTTCCCCAAAAGGCACAGCAATTGGTCCAGGACCTCCCCTTTGAAGGTGCTGCCCTGTTTTTGGACCAGACAGTAAGCTTCACGGCCTCAAAGATTCTAGGGCCACGTTACGCTCCTTGGGCCTCTATATCCCTTTGGCCTCTCGTAAACATTTCAAGCCATCACAGCTGTCTTGCTTCTCAAATGTGACTAGGCATGAACCCCACGAGAAAAAAGGGAAAGGGCTCAGATGCTGACAGAGGCAAGCACCATTTTCCACTGCCCAACAAGGCACCAACCATTTCCCAAGCAGAAAAAAGCAGGCCTTTTGAATGTGCACTTGGGGACAGATTACTAGTCTCCCTCCTGGATCAGCAGCCCCCTCCTTTGCTTCTGGACTGCCTTTTGCCCTACCTCCCTGTCTGGGTGGCTATTACATCAAACTGCTGGATACTGAGCACCATCACAGTGAAGGGCAATCCGCTTGGCATGCGAGGTGTTCCTCCCCCAACTCGCGGGCAAAACAGTGCAAGTGTTGATGGACAATACAGCGATGATGTTCTACATCAACAAGCGAGGAGGGCCCCGTTCCACAGTCCTTTATCAGGAAGCCCTCAGACTATGGAACTTTTGATTGAAGCATTCCATCCACATAGCGGCCACTCACTTCCCCAGGGAATGGAACATGCTAGCAGATCGCTTCAGCTGGTCCTTCTCCTCTGATAATCTGTGCCATCTTCCAGAGGTGGGGGACTCTCCAGGTGGATCTGTTTACCATGGCAGAGAACAAGAAGTGTCACCTCTTTTGCTTGAGACTCGGCCAGGGCGGGACACTCCTATCTGATGCCTTTTTCCATCGATGGTTGGACCAGCTGCTGTACACTTTTCTGCCAGTTCCTCTGGTTCACAAGGTGCTCCTGAAGATGAAAGCGGACAAGCCAAAGGTCATCCTCATCGCTCCGGAATGGCCTCGCCAACACTGGTTTGGCATGCTCTTAGACCTAGCAGTCGCAGCCCATGGACTCTTCCCCTGAGACCGGACTTAATTTCACAGGATCAAGGGCGGCTTTTCCATCCAACCCTCACAGGCCTACACTTGGCAGCATGGCTGCTTTGTGGCTGAATCTGGATGAGAGGGAGTGCTCTGTCCAGATGCAGCAGGTCTTGCTACATAGTAGAAAGCCCTCTACCAGGGCAACCTACCTAGCCAATTAGAAACGCTTCCCATGTTGGGTGGTCAAATGAAGTCTTTCCCCAAGCAGGCATCACTGCAGTCCATGTAAAGCTCCAAGGCCTGTCTCTGTCTTCTATAAAGGTCTGTTTGGCGGCCATCTTGGCTTTACACCCACCTTTTCAGAGCAGATCAGTTTTTGCCCATGATATGACACTCAGGTTTCTGAATGGCATGGAGCCACTTTATCCTCAAGTTCGTGACCCTATCCCACCGTGGGATCTGAACCTGCTGCTGTCAAGGCTCATGGGGTCCCCTTCAAGCCATCAGCTTTGTGTTCATCGATGCTTCTCTCATGGAAAGTTTTTTCGTGGCCATAATCCCTTTGGCCTGCAGAGTCTCTGAAATTACAGCGCTCCCTTCCAAACCACCCTATACAGTGTTCTATACAAAGACAAGGTCCAACTGCAGCCCCACCCTGCCTTCTTGCTGAAAGTGGTGTTGCAAAAATCAGGATATATTCCTGTCAATATTCTTTCCAAAGCCTCATAAATCCAGCAAGAAATGCAGTCTACATACCCTGGATGTTAGATCGGCATTGGCCTTCTACCTCAAGAGGACCAAGCCCTTTTGCAGTAGCAGACAAGATGAAAGGCCGGCCGGTTTCCTCCCAGAGGATCTCCTCGTGGATAACTGCCTGCATCAGGTTCTGCTGTGAGCAAGAAAGGGTGTCACTGCCAACTGTCTTGACCACCCGTTCCACCAGAACGCAAGCTTTGTCAGCAGCCTTCCTTTTGCAGGTACTGATACAGGACATCTGCAGAGCTGCAACCCGGTCTTCAGTCCACACCTTCACGTCCCGTTACGCTGTTACCCAGCAAACCAAGGATGGCATAAGCTCTGGTAGAGCAGTGTTGCAAGCTGCAAGACTGTGAACACTGAGCCCACCTCCAGGGATGCTGCTTGTGAGTCACCTAATATGGAATCAACAGGAGCAAGCACTTGAAGAAAAAATGCTTACCTACCTTTCATAACTGTTGTTCTTCAAAATGTGTTGCACATGACCCACCCTCCTACCCCACTGTCAGAGTTGATGGCAAGAATGAACTGAGAGGGTGCAGGGCCGGCGGTGCCTCATATACCGGCACATGAGCACAGCACTCCAGAGGATGCCAGAGCTGATCCTATGGATACCATCGGGGAAAAATCTCCAGCAGCGTTGCATGCAGTGCACACACACCTAACATGGAATGGACATGAGCAACACATCTTGAAGAACACCAGTTACGAATGGTAGGTAAACATTTTTCTTGCCACCAGGACTGGCAAAAACAGATATTTTTGTGTTCACTTCTCATGAAAGACACTGAAGTGCCATGCTGACATGCAACCTTATGAAAAACTAGACAGAAATGGCTTCTTTGCTTAATTCTGGCAGCCAGAAAAGGTTCCACTAACATTTTGGGGAAGGAGTTTCATTTCTGTATTCTCAGGAAAAGTGCAAGTTTCATCCAAAATTAGATTTAAGTGGACAAAACAACTATTTGAAGATTCAAATTCCAGACATACATTAATCGTTCAAGAGTTTTGTCGGTGTTTTTTGGGGGGAAGTGGGGGCTCCCAACCTCCAAATGTTTATATCCATTTAAGTTGTGCCATCCCACTACTGAATCATGTAATTATAGATTCCTCCAGTTTAGAATATGATGGTCACCTAGGCCATCTTTGAATATAAGGCCTATGGACACCAGAAGAAATTAAATTTCATATGGACAGAATTGAACTAAACAATTTTCTGGGCACTGAAAGCCTGTCTTTCTAAGATTAAAGATTAGTCTTTGCAGAACTAGACAAGCGGTGCCACAGCAATGCAGTACTTCTGACTCCATGCTATTGCATGTCAAAGTTTGTTGGCTAGTAACTGGAGTTCAAGTATATTGATGCCACACTTCCACATTTGCCCTTCTTCCATTTTCCCTTCTTCCATCACCACTAGTTTTTGGAATTGCTGTTTCCAGGCAAAAAATGGTTATGGTAAAGATTGTTTTCTCCTTGGGTCTATGCCAGCATAGTGAGTAGGCATTGATACAGCTGATCATTCTTTTAGATCTGCTTTTTAAAAGTTCTGAATTTGTGCAACTTGGTAGACCTCGTAATGAGTGGTGGTTTTCTGTGAAGACAACATAGTTTGGACAAATTCTGTTATGACAGCAAGCAATCTTTGCATCAGAACCTACAACATAACATGGTCTACATTTCTTGTTTTTCATAATTTTAAAACTTTTTTTACAGTTATTAGAAATTGTTTCCTCAGTGCTCAGATACTACAATGTTGAGCGCTATATAAAAGCCCAAAAGGATGGATGATGGTAGTATCAAGGAAATCAAGAGTCAGTTAACATTCTTAAAATAACTGCAAAACTGAACATCTATATGGATTGGATAAACAAGGCTACCAGGAAAAAACTATTTGAGGGAACAGCATATTGTTGTAATGAACAATTCCAGTACATACTACTAATATGATTAAAATGGTAATAAGCTTTACAAGGTTAGTCTGATTATACCACCCTGATTAGCTGACTCTAATATTTCATTTCCTTCTTGAAATACTTTGTTAGGCGTTTAATAGCTCTACACAATTGTTTAATTCACCAATAGGATCATGCATCATTAATCAGTAATGTTAGTTATGTAGTGCTGCAACTTCTTGTGCAAGATTAGATTGGTACTGGAAGTTTTATTACATTTTGAAGTATAACAATATCTATTTTCTCCTTTTTATTTTGTAGACGTTTGTGAATGATGTGAGGATTCCTGAACAGACATACATTACTCTGAAGCTTGAAGATAAATTGAGATTTGGCTATGATATCCTTGTAATAAAAATGTACAGCTATTTGCAATGCATTTTTCTTGTAAAAGTATATTAGCTCCTCTTAGTTTAACTGATCATAAAGTGATCTGATTTGCATGCTTTTCATATTTCTTTAGTATTTATTAGAAGTAAATCTGCACCATATATTCCTCTGCCCATCAAAAAAATATGAATTGGGGAGAACCTGTAGTTTTAGAAATATTATGCCCAGTGGCAAATCAAGGATGGACTAAGGAATGTTCTCTGAAAAACAAGGGCTAAAGTAAGAACTTTAGACAGTTAAACTGTTGCTGAATGTTACAAGTTCCCGCTAGTATCAGAGATTAGCTGTGCTGCTGAAAGTACCATGGCCATCTTATTAATACTCTGTGCTTTTCAGTGAAATGTTTGTGAACAGCAACAGTAACAGAGAGAAGGTGAAGAATCAGTAGTGAACAGCCATACGTGCACATTGAGGAAGACAATGCTGGTTACTTAGTGAATGCTGACAAATACCTTGTAAGTGGCACAGTATTTCATATAAATGCTTTAAACACTAATTCAAAGAGAAATATGGAATTAATTTGTTCTGGCTGTTACAGTCAATGTGTCTGGTGAGGTTTTCATAAAGGAACTAGGAAGAACATGAGCAGTCCAACTCCAGAGAGAAAATCAACTTCTCCTACACTGAGTGGAACAAAATTTCCTATCTCTGTGTATGTTGCCCATCAAGAGGGAGATTAACAACAAGACTTACATATGGTAAAAGTGAGATTAAGCAATGTGAAATGTACACCAAAAAATATCCTCACTGTAAGTCAGTTTGGTGGGCTGGTGTTTTTCCAGTTTGTATAACGAAATCGCAGTAATGTCCTTTGGCATCTCCATGTGTCAGAACCCAGTATGTGAGGTAGTAAACTCTTGCAAAGCTGGGCAATGTGTCTGTTACATGCCTTCTCAGCTTTTCCAGTGCTCCCTGGAAACATATAAAAGGATAGGAAGGATAGAGCAGCCATGTTACCCTTTGTCTTTCTAGCTGAAGAGGCAATGGCTGTCAGGTTTGCTTAACCTAGCAACGGACCTTCCAATGTCTCTATCTCACAGAGAAGGTTTGCTACTGGAAAAAACATTCCTTCATCCAGGACCAGACAGCTTCAAATTGGACACTTCTATGAAATAATTATCATCACTCTCATGGAGCTGAAACAGAAGTTAACACAGAAAACTTATTCTCTTGGCTGGCGCAAACTCAGTGTTAAATAACTGAAACACAGCCTTGAGTTCCTCCAGGAAGGCCTTAATGTGGATGTATGAATGTCTCAGCAAAAAGGTGAAATCTCTATAATGTATGGAGGCATAGTATAATGATATAAGTATAATATAATGTTAATAGCCTGTTCAAGAAAAAGAAGTTTTGAGTAAATTCCAACATTAAATGCTTCCTTAGGTCAACAACCCATATTCCAGCCTTTCAAAGTCAGCACGTGACCTTGGAACCTCTCGTTCAGCTCCTTACTGCGCTACCCGGTTTGAACTCCTTCAGGAGCTATCATTTCACTTCCTATCTATTAAAGTAGACATCTGGATAGCCGTTGTCTCCAATCAGATGAGTTTTGAAATCTGAATGTTTCTCCAGTGAGACCCTATATTGTATTTTTATTTCAGACAGGTAGTCTTCACAATTCATTCATTCCCAAAGTAAATTCAAGAAATGTTCCTCCTTCTGTTAAGCATCAAAATCTAGTCACTAGGAGCACTGATAATCTGCGTACTCATGTCACCTGTATTGAGATCTGCTGGGCAGCTTCATGGCCATCTGTAAATTGAGCATATTGGTCATCCAGTCTCTAGTCAACTTCATTTTTGGAAAAAGTCTTCTTTACACCCTAGTGGTCAGAGGAAGGAGAAGGGTAAATAAATACCTCATTTTAGATGTCCATATTTAAAGGATGAGTCTGCATCCCACCCTGGAGGCACAATCCTGTGAAAATCTGGTTGTAATGGATCTGTGGACTTGAGCATGATGAAGAATAGGAAAACTTATGTGTGCCTATCAGAAATTCCCCTTTTTTTTGAGTAATAAGATCCACAGATCTGGCCTGTACTGCAAATAAATAGAAAATCCAGAATAAAGATGGAAATTTACATCCAAAGATTTTGGGTTTGTTTCATTAGGGGACATTGCCCATGCTCTACAGTAGTATAAGTTGTGTTTTTTCTTCTAAGTATAGTTAACACAATCTGTAATTTAAGAAAGTACAAATGAATCATCCTGCCTGTGGAAGATGACACAACTGGAGCTAACTTCAGCGGGCTAGGACGTTATCTTGCATCCAAAGACTGACTGACCTTGTTTGAGCCCCACACTCCAAGTAGACTAAGGTACTCTGTGGACCTCACTACTTTAAAAAAAAAAAAAAAAGAAAAGAAAACTTCCAATTAAGCACAGATACATTTTCCAATTCTAGACATTGCTCTAAATGTTAGTATATTAAATGGAAAAAAAGAATAAGATGGTGACATAACGTTGGTCACATACACTGATACATAAGTATATCTCATGATCTTTCATGGTCAATCCTTGTCCTCCCAAACCTTTGTTTACTGTCATTCCTTGTTGTATGCCTAATTTGTAAACTCTTCACAGCAAGGACTCATCACTTTTGTACTACTGTATTTACAAGCTATTGTACTGTATTTATTACAAGTAATGAATCAAAATGTGTTTATTTTGACAAATATACTTCATAATATGTTAGTCATAAATGTAATTTTTTTTTGAAAACTGATCTTAATAATATGAGACTACATTATAGTATCTTCTGGATCTTTTAGAAGCTGGATGAGACTGTCAGGGGTTTTGTGAGAGCTTTTGTAAGTAAGCAAAGTAAGAATTTATCAAATTTCTAATCTTGTATTGTTTGGTATTTTCATCCTATTAAGTTACATTTATTCCATTTTAAAGAAAAAAATCTCAATTTTTTGCTGTGGCTTATCTTAAAGTAAGACTTTCTGTCTCTAGTGTAAATTTTTTTGGAGCTGTGAAACTTTTCAGGTTGTTTTCCTTATCATTTCATACATACTAATCTTTTTACTGTAGTCAGAGGTGAAATGAGGGTCCCTGAAGAAGCCCTTAAGGTAATAACATGCAATCACTACTGTCACAGTTTAAGGGTTAACTGCACCTTTGGCCTCCCCTCCCCCCATTTTGCCTTCTCAGGGCAACCACTTAAAGTTTCAAGTTTTTTAGTGGTCACCTTTCTCATGTGGAGACCCATGTCTCTCTCTCCAGGCCAGGTTTTAGGTTTGCAATCCCTCTGCACCTCACTGTGAGTTCTCCAGCAGATCTGACTTGGGTCCAGCAGTGGTTCACTCTTTCTCCAGGTGCTAGACTACAACAGTGCAGACCAGTTATTAACCAGCATTCACAAAACAAAGTACATTTACTCTTGAGTCATAAGCATCAAAGACCAAACATTAAAAGCAAAGAAACAAACAAACAAAAAAATAAACACCCACATCATCCAACAGATCTACACATATGCTAAAAGCTTACTAGAAGTCATTCCAGCTCCAGCATTTGGCTCTGGTTGGTTTCAGTCTTTGAAATCCCTCCACTGGGTTTTCTCTCCTGGTTTTACAATTTCACATCATGTTTCAGATCAAGAGCAAGAACACCCTGGGGCAGTTCAGCTGTTTCTTTATAGAATCTGGGCATTTGATTTCTGGCTGACTGTAACAGATAACACCAGTCAGTGCTCTTCTTCTCAGGGGGCAAAGCTTCAAAGTCTGAGTTTTTGAGTAACTGGCACTGGGGATTTTGTATTAACCGCCTAATCCCCCAGGAAACCAACTCACTGAATCAGGACACTGAAAAGGCATTCAACATCTATTATACCAGAAGTCCATGACTCTCTGGCACATTTCGATATACTAGTCTTTCGAAGTCCTCATGCGTCCCAGATTTCCATCTGTCACACCTTTATTTATGTATTCTGCCCTTCTCTGTATATGTATAACTATAGTTTATGCAGTTTATTTTAGTTAAGATCTTTTTCTTTTTTTCTTAAATGTTGTTTAGCATGAAAAATTTACAAGTCAACTCCAGTTATCCCAAAAATCCTCAGAGGCAGAAGGATCAAAGCCAGTCAGCTCCACAGGTACAGAGCCAAAGGTACCAGATGCCACAGGTGAAGTGCATCACAAAGCTACAGAAGCATTGAAATCTGAAGAAAAATCTATGGGTGAGATAAATTTTTGTAGCAATACAAAGTATAATTAGAGAAGGCAAGTTTTTTCTTTCCTCAGATATTTCAGCAGATACTGTAGACATGTTGCAGAAGAGATTTTTAAATGTATATATTTTTAAAAGGTTTAATAATAAACCTCAGAATTTCTAGCTTTCTTTATCACAGCATCTAGACATGAATATAAAAACTTGCATAAGTTTTTTTGCTCTGAGTTTTCTGAATTTCCAGCTCTTCTCCTGCACACAGCCACCACACCCAGTGCAAACTTTTGTGAACTTTAGCAGTGGTAGAGTGGCACTTTATTGAATTTATTCACTAATGAAACTTTTCAGTTAACCAGTAATATTTTTTAGTACTCTTCCATTCTTGATAGTTCTATTTTGTTGTATTTTTCTGTTTTAGTAGATTATAGCATAATTTATTATTTTTTCTGGTTATATTAATATTATTTGTATTACTTTAGCGCTTAGGGACCCTGATAATGGACCAGGACACCATTGTGCTCGGCGCAATGCTAACACAGAAGAAAGGACAGATTTTGTCCCAGAGAACGTACACTCATCTGAGAGGTAGGAGATATGAATTCAAATCTTCTCTGTCTGATTCAGAAGATGGATTTGAATCCACATCTCCTATCTCCCAGGTGAGCGTCTTACTCAACAGGGTATATAGTTGTTCGTTCTCTCTCTCCCCTCCCCTTCTCCCCCCACCCATGAATATTTTTGTAAAGTTGGAACAGCTTCATTATAAGCAATTGAGAGCAGAATACCCTATAGTCTACTGGTTAGGGCACTCATCTGCTAGGGGAGAGATTTGCATTCAAGGCCCTGCTCCCATGAATATTTAAGTATTTATACAAAATGGAATGTATTCAACAGGAAAGATTGAGAGTAACCCACCCCCGAATAGCCTATAATTTGGTGGTAAGGACGCTCACCTGGGAAGGGAAGATCTTAATTTAGATCCCTATTCTAGAGTGGGAATTCAAACCTGGTTTTCCCATCTGTCAAGCAAGTGTCCTAACCATTGGGCTAACGGGGCGCACAGATTTTCTTTCTTATCAGAATCAACCTGAAAACATTTTCATTTTATTGAATTAAACTATATGAAAAAATTTTCCCAGCTCTACTCGGAAGTGTATTGATTTTTATTTCAGCCGCTTGTTACATACGTAAGTGTTTTCTATTGTTCATGCAGTTAAATACACTAAAATTCACTCTATTGTTTGTTCCTGGGTTTTTTTAAACTACAGTATATTCTAAGGTAGAAGAACATTGTTTTGGAAGAAAAATAATTAGATATATGGATATTTTAAATTGTATTAAATATTTGAAGCGGCCATCAATTTATTTGTGGGTGAAGATTAACCCTTTGAACACTACTGAACAAACCATTATTTGCTAGCAAGGTAGAAGTTCACAAATTGTCCTTATTTCTTAGCATGCAAATAGTGCATATTACTGTCAAAATATAGAATACTTTCAGATACTCTATTTTGTGCGCCAAACAAAAATGTCTGATATAAAATTATAGAGATATGGGAATTCTGAAAAGGAAACAGAGCTGTTTTTACCATAGAGAGCACATATACCCAGTCACTGAGATATCTGGTGTTGAAATACAATATAAAATAAGTTAAGATATATTCCTTTAGAACATCTGTATGATATTAAAGTTGCCAAATCTTAATAGGGTGCAATATTGTCTTAAGAAATATGAGTTGTTCTTAATATGGAGAGCAGGTCAGAGCTCAACTGACTGGTTAGTCATGGAGGTGGAATAACTGTTTCATATCTAATTTCTTACTTAACCCTTTCCTGTTCAGATACTTGTACTATGTATATTATAACTAAATCATGAGATTTAGTTCTTTTTTATAGTTATATTTTCTTACTTAAATATGGCTTTAAAAATAGTGTAGTCTAACTATTATATAAGTGTGTACGTATTGGTGTTCTTTAGTAACTGCCAGCTATTTGAAACCTTGGCAGCATTACAAAATTTGATCAGTTTTCCATGTGATAGTATTCCAGTGAAAGTTCAATGTGGGTAAAAGAGAGAATCCTTTCACAGAAATGGTAGCTTTTAATAATGTACTGATAGTGAGTTGATTTGTCTTTTAAATGAAAGCAGAAAATAATATTTAAAAATACTATGCAGTAGCAGCAAGATGTAAGTCACTTGTATTTGCATAAATTCCTAAGCAAGCAGTTTTGGTCAGATCATTAGTAAGCTTTTATATTTAGCATGCAGGTCATTTGTTCAGACATTAAATTGGTTTTGTATTGGAGGAAACACAAGCAATCAAACTGTTTCAACTTTCAACATACAAGTTCCATCAGAATTTCTCTTTCTCCTTGTCACTTGTATCTAAACATCTTATGTAAAGTAAATGGTGAATTAATTTCTTTGGTTTTGGAATATTTTTATAGATCTTTCTGCCATGCCTCGTGGTACACCTTTGTATGGACAGCCATCCTGGTGGGGTGAGGATGAAGCTGATGAAAAAAATGGTTGCAAACATGAAGAAAAAATACATGAAACAGGAGCTTCAGGTGAGACTGTTCAGAAAACATTTCAATTTGTAGTATCTTTTTTACTCTTTAGTAAGTAAGTAGCTCTTAAAATGTGGGACCCCACAGAGGTATATAAGAAAGATAACTGTTTTTCAATAATTAATGACTTATAACTATATAAGTTTTATATAT
This sequence comes from Lepidochelys kempii, assembly GCF_965140285.1. Taxonomy (NCBI): domain Eukaryota; kingdom Metazoa; phylum Chordata; order Testudines; family Cheloniidae; genus Lepidochelys; species Lepidochelys kempii. The sequence goes on along the minus strand of NC_136382.1, from coordinate 140,861,789 downwards.
ATATATAAAATAACTAATTTTGTATGTTCTTTTATCACTGTTAAATACTGTTGCTTCACTAGTATCTGAACTTTATGCTGCAGAGTTGCCTTTCTCTGTTGACCTTCTGTTTTTTGTTGCTGTTTTATGACAGCAAATATGACAGATTTTCATCGTATTGGAGTCTATGGCTGAAATCCTGGCCCTATTGAAGTCAGAGGCAAAAACGCCCATTAATTTTATTGGAGCTAGGATTTTGCCCTTTGTGAATACCTTCTTTAGTTCTCCTCAACTATTGCCATGATGCAGGGGGCAGAGTTATTCGCCAAATATTTAATAAAGCTGTGCTTTCATGAACAAAAAGGATATAAATACATGTTGGAGATTCTGACTGCTTGAGAAATTTCTCAACTTCATTCTGTTTAATACCAATTCACATAGGTGCTGGAACTAGGGGATCTGAGGGTGCTGCTGCACCCCCTGTTTTGAAGTGGTTTCCATCATATACAGGGTTTACAGTTTGGTTCAATGGCTCTCAGCACCCCCACTATAAAAATTGTTTCAGCACCCCTAGCAACTCAACCCAGACAAAGATTTAATTATTTGATTCCACGTAATATCCGCTATGCATTTAATCCAAATTCTAATAAATGAGATTTTGTTAACCAGCCAAGTTTTTGGATTGCTGACAATTATTCAGTGATAAAAGCTAGGATAAGTTTGGCTAGTAAAAAAAAAAAAAGTTCATAAATAGCAGTTTAACAATAACAGAACTGTACTGTTCTGAGTACAGAGTATGTTACTTAAATCACTTTATACACAGTACAATAGCTTACTAGTGGATATAGTGAGTAAAGTCATTCTTCTGAACCAGTATCGATCTAATAGTGATTAAATCCACATCTGTCATTTGATATAATAAAAATTAATCTATTGTAATGGACACTGTCACCAAATCAATATCTCTGACTGTGAAAATAAATGGTTCTGTTTTGTTTTGCTGTGTGGATGCCAGCAATACAAGATTCCAAATTGGTTAGTCTCTAAGGTGCCACAAGTACTCCTTTTCTTTTTGCGTTCTGTGCTACTGTCATTCCTTAATGTTCCATCAGCGTTAATGTTAGTCCATAGTTAATGCAAAAAAAAAAAGATATTCTGATTTATATGTTAAATTTGCAAGAAAAATCCTTGTTGTAATGTTCATTTACCCATAGTTTCTGTAACTAGGACTTTCCATTTCTACTACTTATGCTGTTAAAAGTTAGTTTGTGTAAAATATATGGCCAAAACTTACAAATGTGGGTACCTAAAGTTAGGCTCCTAAATCCATCATGAGGGTATTCAAATAAAAGTGGACTCACTTTGGAAAGTGTTGAACACTGACAAATCCTATTTAAATCAAGGCAAATCCAAGCCACTATTATTTAGGTGCCTATACATGGATTTGGGAGCCTTACTTTAGACTTCCACGTGTGTGTGTGTTTGAAGGTGGGTTTTTTAAAAAAAATTGGGATGATTTTTGTGTCCTTCCTCCTTTTACATCATCTGTTCTAGTTGCCATGAATCCTACCAGAGAGGGGTTGGAGCAAGCCCTAGAAGTCTCTTAAAATAACCCAAAATAACTTAAAAATGTAGTGAACTTAAAATCCAATATCTTAGGACCTTTGGGGACTATATGTGAGTTTGGCAGCCTTGGATTTCCACATTCTAATGGAATAAAGCTTTCACCACTAGGGCTTTAGATTAGTGAGTAGAGACTGGGTAAAGACCTCCAAAGGTTTCTTTTAAAGTGATGACTTTTTTGTGTAAACATTTTTTTGGTCACATTCTGAGGTTTTTGTGGCTCTTCTTGAGTCTATAGTTGGTCTAAGACACCTAGTTTTACAGGCATAGGTATACAGAAATAGTCACAATAATTTGCAAGAAACTCTCTAAATTTCACTACAAAAAATCTGTACTGTATGTAGGATAAATTAAATGCATGATGGTGTGATATAAAGGGTTTGTGAATACTTGTCTGAGATAACATAACTGCATAACTCATTTGTAAGTTCACCAACCTACACTTCATGTTAATTAAAAAATTATTTCTCTGAAGATACCATTTTTGCAGCATTCTCACTTCCGGGTCCCAATTCCCTAGCAAGGGACAGGTAGAATTCCGTGAATTCTGTGGGGTTTTGGTCTGTAAAGATGGTGGTAAAGTTCTCGTAATAAAGTCATCAGTGACTAAGAGCTGTCATATGTGGTTCTGTCTCCATTCCTCTCAACATAGGGAAAATTGCGTGTGTTGTGGGGCTGGGTAAGGAAAAATATCTGTTGCTGTCTGTGAAGGCAAGTAGAAAGTAGTGAGCTTTAGCATCATAGTACTTTTCTCCCTCAAGCTGTCTGATGAGCTCTTACCTTCTCCATCTCTTTGGGGCCCTCCCTTTAAAATGTGAAGTATATCGTCTTAGTGGTAGGGTGGTCCACCTTCTTCCTTTTTAAAATTGGGGGATTGTAAAACACTGGTCATGAAATCTTTCACTCTGTCATCCTTCTGTCTCTTCCATGGTGTTATTGCCGCCACCTCCTTTTTTCTCACCTGGTCAGATGCCAACATTTGTGGCATTGTTCACTCCATAGGTCAGTAGTCCTGACCGTTCTTCTGATTCAGAGGAGGAATATTGTATGTGAACATGTGGGAGGATAGTTTTCTTTTAAGAAAACAAAAGTCAAATGAAGAAGGGTAATTTTAAGAGGGATTTTAAAAAAAAAAATTGTATTCATTTTTGTTTAATGCTACATTTTGAATAGTGAAATTGTGCAATTCTGTGGTTTTTTTGTAATTTTTATGTAGGACTATTTGTTTTTTAAAAAAATTAAAAATAAAAAATAATCTCTACAGAATACATGTGCTGAAATAACGCCACTTTTTGGGTGACTTCTGAAGATCGCACCCAAGGTATGAAAGTACTCCAGAATGATGTGCAATTTGTTGTCTTATTTTATTCATACATTAAAATTGCTTTCTTCATAATAGCATAAGTACTTTGAAAGAGAGGAGTGGCTTCTACAGTGCTGTCTGAATTCAAAGAAAAGCAGATAAGATAAGCCAACATCTGATTAAACCAACTAGTCAATGAGATAAAAACCTGTCTCAGCAGTAGAAGGGAAGGAAAAAGAAAGTTTGTCTGTGCTAGAGAAGAACTTCAGTAATGAATGGAAGTCTAAAGGATCTGCTTAATGTGCTCAATTGTGGTAATTTACAAATAAAGTGAGGAATGGCAAGATTAGACAAAATTTTGATACAAGGTTATAAAAAATATTTGGGCATGGAGCCTCACAGGAGAATACATAATGTGCATCATCTCACTGTGTGAAACAGTTCCATTTTATCTTTGAAATACTTTTTCTTTGGTTATTTAATCATGAAGGTACCTGCTACAAACAGAATCACTGTCAGAGAGATTAAATAAAAATATTTGTTCAAATAGCTTCTTTTTTTAAATTGAAGGGTCATTACTTCTAACAAAGAATGGAATTCAACATGTGACAGAAGAATATAGTGAACAGACTTAAGTGAATAAAGTTGTACAAGAGCATTAAAGCCAAAAAAAAAAAAAAAGCCCCATGAAATAAACAAAAACCACAAACCCTATACTGGTGAATATTTGGTTCCTTTCTCTAAAAGGATTCAAATTGCAATAATTTAAAACTTTAAAACAAAAAATAGTGATTTTATTTTCTTAATCACTTGAGGTTATCAGTAGACTTTCAAACTCAGTCTCCATGTGTTCCAACTTCTCCGTATTTGATACGTATTAGATACGTATTGATACTTCTCCGTATTAGTGTTGGCAGAATGCCTGAGCAGACATGTCAGGTGGAAGGCCATCTTGAGGAGACAAAGGGCTTTTTCTGGACTGGCAGGAAGAAATGGATTGTGGCTCCTTTACTTGTCCCCTCGCCCTCCTCTTCACCTGCCGGTCAACTCCCTCCCAACCTCAGAGGGAATCACCTGAGCTGGTGGGTGGGCTGGTAGGGCTCAGGTAAACCATTGGCCCCTGCACACATTGGGGAGTGTATATAAGCCCTGGCCTTCCAGCATGAATCCCCTCTCATTTCTGGATTAACCACTCCCTCTCTCCCATACATAGAATTAGTGTAGGACTGGGTTTTTTGGTCTACTGTAGGCATTGTGATAGTTGCTTTTTGTGACTGGGAAGGAATTTTTCCATCACTGTCAGACGTTTGGCTAGGGTGGAGTGGGGGGTGGGGGCTTTGTCATCCCCGCAACAGCTCAGGAACCCTGTCAGGAGGTAAGGTTCAAGCTGTCATAATTTAGCAGGTGACAGGTATACAATGCAGGTATTTGCTCCTTAGAGGTCCCGTTCCCTGATAAACTAGCATTTGAATTAGCCTTCAAGACCATTCCTAAAGAAGCTGAGAACAGCTCCTAAAGTGTGGTTCTGCGAGGAGACCAACCCTCTTTCCCCAGACATTTAACCCTCATGTGAGGGGAGAGAGGTGGGGTCCCAGCAACGGGCTGGGAACCTACTTTGGAGGGCTGGAGGTCTAATGGCAGCCCTCCACCAGGTGGAAACAATTAAAGAAGGAACCATGATCTGCACTGTACAATTTATTGCTGAATAGGTTGAGTTAAGTTTAGTAAAGTTATGACCTAATTAAATCACATCCCTTGGATCCTGTCTGTCTTCTGACATGCGCAGGACAAACAATTTAGTTCTATGTGGTATACCTTAGTGGGCTTCCCTCCCCCAGAAAACCTGCTTTCCTGTGATACTAGTATTTGCTGTAGAACTGTTCCAAAGTTACTACATATTTTCACACAGTTTTAATACCAAATAAATTATTACATAGCCTTTTTTGGACCACTTCACTGGTGCATAATTTCCTGGGCTTGCTTCCCCTAAAGTTTTCATCCTTCCATTAAAACTTATTTTTGTTGCTTTTCAACAGACTTACATATAATTTTTGTGTGTCTCAACATTACAGCATAAGTACATTCAGGCAGAAATTGGAAAAACCATTCATGTGTGAGGGAACCATTCTTTATTTATTATAACTGGAACTCCTGTGAAATTTCACATCTCCTTGAATGTTGTTTCAACTTTTTAGATCTAACCTGTAGTCCAGCACTGACCAGCTGAGATAGTAGCATATAATTTGCTTTTTTTGTATGGTAAATCATTGCTATCTCAGATATTTAACACAAATGAATAAAAGATCTTTGAAACAGCCTTCTTAATGCAAGACTGTCTAGAACAATGGCCACCAAACTCTTTTGCTCGTGCACCCCCCCCCTTTACCAGGTCTGCCCCTGTCCCCCAGGAGCCGCACTAGGGAGCTGAGCCCGGGTGCTGGGAGCAGGGGCATGGCCTGGAGCGGAGCAGTGGGCGGAGTGGGGCTGGATGGCACTTCCTTCCCACCCCTCATGGGGGCTGGCCCAGGCCCTGCCATGGCCCACACACACACGTTACTCCACACACCCCCACATGGGTGTGCCCCACAGTTTGGGGACCATTGGTCTAGAACAAGTAAATTATAGATTCTTATATTTATAATTCTTCAAACTTTTGTTTCAATAACACAAATCCAAAAATTGTAATAAATTAATCTAAATAAGAGTCTCCATCAGACTTTAACAATTTGAAAAAAAAAAATTCTCTGTTGACTAGAAGGTAAAGTATACATTACGATAGATGGAGTATGATTTAATGAGGAGTTTGATATGGGAGAGTTGTTGCTGCTAAACCAGCTATGTGAAATTAGTCTTTAAAGTCTCAAGTTAATGAGATTATTTTGGTATTACTGTCTTTCAACCTTAATGGAAACTCTAATGGAAAATCTTCGTAGTAAACAGAACACAGTGGACTCGATTCCAAAAAGGCACATTCTTGTGCTTTTGTTAGAGAAATATAGTGATGTAATTTTATGAGCTATAGATCCATGAAATGGTGTATACAGTCATATATGACCCAATACTGCTGCTTTTGAGCTGAGTTCAAAGTACACTCATTTGCTCTAGCTTTCTCTGCTAGTGGAAAGTATACTGGGATCTAACTCTTCTCATCACACCCCTTTCCTCCACTCACCCCTTCTCCCCCCCAAAAAAGTATTTGTGGTTTCATTAATTGCTGTAGAATTTCGCATCACTAATTCTCCTAATCTGAATTTCTAAATCTAAATGTATAGGAATAGTGGACCAAAAACTTAAATTTTTAAATTCAGTTTAAGGCTTTGAGGAGAACATTATCTAAGTTCTTCATACAGTACTTTATAAGATAGGGACCTAAGTAGTTCTGAATTCCAACAGTGGGTAACTTTAAAGTATTTTTAATATGTAAAGTTTCTTTGCAGGTAACAAAAAACTGCCATTCTAGGGCAACACTAGAATATTAAATCTCTGAAAGATAAATTAAAAAGAGATCCAGGTGATCCTTAAAATTAAACAGTAAGGCCTCAATTCAGCAAAACACTTAAGTGCATGTTTAAATACTTTGAGGTACAGGGACCTAGAATAAGTGTGAGTAACGCTTATGTCAGCCTATGCAAGGCTATGGAAGTGAACGTGCACAGCATGTCACAGGAGGCATTCTGAACTTTGTAGATCAGGGACCTTTTAAAATATTTAGACAACGAAAGATAGCTTCTAATCCTCTTTTTGTAATTTTTAGTCAACTTACTACTTGTGAAAAGTGACATACAAAAGATAAAAACAAATGTTTAGAGAGCAACTTCACACATTTGCTAAAAGACAAGTTGCTATAACATAAAAATGTGGGGAAATATTTGTATTTAATAGTGATAAATTATTATTTAGATTTTTCTGGACCTGATGGGAAATATAGGACATAAAGTAAAGTCACTAGAAAATTGTGAACTATGAAAAGCAAAAGGGCCAATAAAGGAAAAGAGAGAGGAAGTATGAAAGAAAAAGCAATAGTCTGGAAAAGAATCAGAAAGGGGAAAAACAGAATAAGAGATGAGAAGAATGGGATTCCACTAGGTACTAATATTGGCACGTCTTAGCTTCTGTGTCTGAAAAATTGTGTTACATTTCTTTTCAAATAGTGGCTAACAAGACTTTTCAAGAATTTTGCATTATTTTACTGGCATGTAAATCTGCCATTCTGATCTCCAATTCATGCTTTTAGGTTTATCTGTCTCTAACGTTAGCATCTGGATTGATGGAGTGACTTTGTCATTTAAAAGAGAACATGGAAAAGCTATCAGTTTATTTATAGTCTTGCTACTGGACAAAATAATCACAAACTAGTCTGCTAAAATAGAAGAAAGGACAGTAACTGCAGATCTTTTTCTTTGTTCAACTTTTGCTGAAGTGCTCGTTTGAAAAATCTGTGCAACGTCAGGTCATTTTTTGTGTCGTTAAAGTGGAAAATATATAAAATCACACCGTGCGAAGTACAGAAGAGAATTTTTGAATAATAAATAACCTGAATATTGTGGAAATAGTTTCTTAAAACTGTTACGTGTTTTTCAGAAGTGCAGTACAAGTGCCTTAAAAAATCTCCAGTCTTGCAGGCCAACAGATGAATTCCATTGAATAACCATGAGTACATATACATACATTCTTGTCCTGCAGGACAAATGGAATTTTAGGGCCCCATAATTATTTGCGTGTGTGCAAAAAAACAAAATAAAAAACCAACATAGCTGTAAAACATGGTGCCAGTGAGGATACAAAGTGAGTTTTGCTGGGTTTTTTTTACCCAAGTTGTGAGTTCATTCCAATAAAATAATTTTCTGAATCCATATATTTTCAGATAAGATAATGTATTAGGCCAGGTGTTCTTCAAACTCTTTTATAGTGAACACCACCACTCAGTGACACCGGTGTCTCATGGATAGCCTTCCTGCCCAATCATGATCACTCAGACTACCTCTGCTTCCAACTCTTATGATTCTATTTCCAATCACACAATATCCCTGTGGCAATTGCAACGCTATTTGCTTCCCTGTTTGCCTCCCAGAACCTGCACCTGGTTCAGTTTCCTAGCTCAGGAACTGTGCAAGGTGGAAGATCATCTCCCTATACACCCCTTTATCCTCTGCCCCCTGCTACCGAGAAACTTACTCTCAACTCCTGCTTCCCCCATCCCACACCACTGCTCACAACCTTCCTTGCCCTCTCACAAATCTTCAAGCTCTACTTCCCAAGATAGGCTCTTTCCCCATCCAGGCTCCCTGCGCATGCAGTTCATGTGACGTCAGCCTTGACTTCTCCCACCATCCAGCCTCATTCGCTTTGCTCTCCAGCGCTAAGCACCAACTGCATTTTTCCTTGTGCTCCTCTGCTGCAAGACCAGGACATTGCTTCCTTCCTCTGACTATTCCTGCACTCCCCACACCAGCCTGGTGCTGTCCTCTCCCCAACCCACTCCACCAAAATGATAATTTAGAATCCATTCACAAATACATTTTTGTAATTCCTATTTAGCTCAGAAATTGTTGTGATGAACCACTTCAGTGTTAAGTGTTTATGTAGTTATGTTTCAGTTCTACATACATTTTCCTGATGCACAGATTGCTTGGGCAGTGCGGATTACTTTATGGTATTATGAAGGCAAAGGTGAGGCTATTTTACAGACTCTTATTCATTTTAATCTCTACAAATCTAATATAATACCAGTAATTTAATTTTAAAAGATAACATAGTTAGAGCATTCCCCGAAAGGAGATCTCCATCAACATGAAACTTGGGTCTTTTTTGTTTTTGCTTATACTACAGTGGAACATAGAAGATTAAAACTATATTACATTTTGTTTCTTGTGCTTCTTAATCATTGAAAAATCTCACCGTACACAAGATTGCAAAAGCTGTAGTTTGAAAAAAGTTCCTATTTTTTAGCTAATATATTTTGTTAAATTGGTTTTGTGCTTACTTTTAAAATAAATTCTTACCTGTTTTATGAGAAATCGCTCGTTGGCTTGTATGGGGAAATCTATAATTTTTTTTAAAAATTACTCAGCATACCTTTTTCTTTACCTAAATTATTTGAGATAAATTCATTCTTTGTCATAATTTAGGTTTGAACTAGATTGACTCCCAGTCTTAAAGTGTTCAGATCACATTTTATGTATTCCAATATGTTTTTTTCAGGCTATTTAAAGACCTCACTTTATACAAGAAATGGTGTCTTGATATGAAAGTCAAGAGAAGAATTTTACTTTTGATCTGATCTAGATTGTACTTTTAAAATAGGTACAAAAATGTTTTACTGCAGAAACATTTTAATAATAATATAAAGAAAGAAAGTAACTTAGTACAAGGCATACAAATTGTTTTAAGAGATCTTATTCTGTAAGATTTGAAGCATGAGAATAAGGGGAGGATGTACATTAATCCTCTCATCCCTCCTTAGTACCGTTCATTCTTGAACTTTTCCAACCACTGTGTTACTCTCAAAGTAGTCCATATTATCAGGATCAAATTAACCCATCCTGTTTTCTGTGGTTTCATCATCTTTTTGATCTTTTTGTAAAGACACATGATACTGAAAATAAATCAAGACTTGTCAAAAAAGCAAATCTTTCCTGAAGAATAACAGGAAATATTTATAATTCATTTGTACATTTCTTTATTTACATTGCTACCTTACTGGCTAAATAACAGATTTCAGGTACAGATTTAACTATCTTAGGTGGATACAATTTGTCTATTTTCAGCCACATGATGAACATATTAATAGATTTTTAATACTTCTCTTTGTGTCCTAAAATCCTTTTCTACAAATCTTAATATGAATCATGTAAAAAGTGTGAGAACCATTTGAATTATATTGTTTGGAGTCTGGCTTGCTGCGATTAACTTCTAGATGAATATTTCTTTTGCCAAATGCATGTAAAGGCTAGTTTCCTAAAATCGCTTTGCTAGCAGCCACATGAAAGCTTTAATTTAACGTTAATTCAGGATGTGCAGTGGGACACACTTTTCCCATCCCACTCCCCCACTTCTCCTGTTTTCTTTGCTCCATTCAAAAGCATGAAATTTATTAAATTCCTGAATTCTTTTTGCCACTGTAGTTTTTAGTCTGCTGTTCCTGTGCTTTATAAATTGTGTTCAGTGAAATTGGGGCACGTATCATTAGGAATTTAGTTTATAATTCACCTTTTGTAAAAATGTAGAACATGTTTGTGTTATAAAACAGCCTCAAATGCCTGTTCTTGTTCTTTGTTTTAACTTTCACATGGGAACTCATTTTTATCTTGCATTCATATTTGAATTATTTTTCCGAACAGTCTTGCTATGAAAAATTATACTGACTGTATAGCTTAGGAAATGAAGTCATATCAACCCCATCCAATTCAGGACACTTGTTCCATAAGTCCAGTCAGTTGCTTTTTGATGATTTCCAGGTAGCTCTGAATAGCAATATTATTTTTCAAAATATTAGCTCTTATGATTTTTCGAACTATTTTCTATGTTGCTATTAATATGAATCTCCTTCCATCATCCACAAATCTGTTGGATTGCAAATTTTCTTTGACAAATTCTAAGAGAACTTTCTGCCAGCTTGACATGCTTACAGTCATGGCTGTCCCCTCTTCAGTGACATTTTTCAAATAGCAAAAATAACTTACAGTTCCAGAAGTACATTGTTCAGTCTTCTGCATGGGCTTGTGCTGTTTTCCAGGAATTACTCCAGTGGCCTTTATAGGAATTCTGAAATTCCTTGAAGACCCCGAAGTTCCCCAGTATTGTGAAATCTATTTTTTATTTTTCTTAATAGGATGCAGCACAGATGTCAAGCAAGTTGAGGAGAAATCTTCAGCTGCAAATGAAGAAGAACTTTATCCTTTCTGTAGGGAGCCAAGTTACTTTGAAATTCCTACAAAAGAATTCCATCAACCTTCACAAATAGCAGAGAGCACTATTCATGAAATCCCAACAAAAGACACCCAAACCTCACATGCAGCAGGTGCAGGACATGCTTCATTTACCATTGAATTTGATGACACCACTCCAGGAAAAGTAACTATCAAAGATCATGTGACAAAATTCACATCAGATCAGCGCCACAAGCCAAAGAAGTCTTCTCCTAGTGGACAGGACCTACCTGGGCTTCAAACTGTGATGATGGCTGCTGAGAGCAAAGTAGCTGACTGGCTAGCACAGAACAATCCCCCTAGAATGATATGGGAAGCAACAGAGGAGGATTCCAAAAGTATTAAGAGTGATGTTCCAGTGTACTTGAAGAGGCTGAAAGGTAAAGTGAATAATTTCAGCTATATTTATTTCCTAAGGCTTCAGTCTTTCATAGAGGTCATGGGTGGACCCCTGCAGTCTTGTGGAGTCCAGTTGAAGTCATTGTTGCATCTGTACAGGAGAGTGTGGTAGCAAATTTCTTTGCAGGATGGAGTCTTAAAAAAGTAAAACAGTTAATTTAAATGATCCTACAGTAAGTATACTGACTGGAGTTGTGTTACGTTATTATACAGTTGAAGGCTTCATATCTTCCAAAAGCTTGCTCTTTGAAGGAAAAAACATCTTGGGTAATGTTACACAATTTATAAGACTATACATTCATTTGTTTACAAAAGTTGAATCACTCTTGATAATCAAAACTTGTGACTTAACACATGTTTCTGTAGTTCTTTCAACAGCAAACATTCTGTTGGATACATAAAAAAATCCTTTTGCTATAATCACATTCATGCGAGCTAAAGAAGATGCACATTAATGGCTAGATATGCAGAATACACAGATACTCTATTTAACATACTGATTTGGGACTCTGGATTCAACTTTAAGTCCATACTCTGATATAAACCAAAATGTTTTGTAATACTTCAGTAAAATATTTTTGTTAACTAAAGTTCCAGTTGATTAATTGCAGACTACAGATCCAATGACATTTCAAATGAAAATGAATTTAGCGGTGGGTAATAGCTTTTCAAAGGAGTAAAATATATGTGGGGATTTCATTAAGCAGAATTAATGAAAAATTCTGTTATGATTATTTGCTCATGAATATTCCACTGACATTCAAATTTTTCAGAAAGAAAACGATGACAAATATTTAAAAGTCTACTAAATATGTACTTTTAAAAAACCCTGAAAGCTTAACAGTGCAATTCTTATTTCTTAGCTTTGTAACCTAAATATACTGTTCTGCTCAGTCAATTGGGATTGAGTAAATGTTCTTTGTCTCTTACTGATCAAAAGTTTTCTTTGAAAGCTGGCTTTTCCATACAAGTCTTAGAAACAGCAATATCACCATGCTATTCGTGAAATAATAGCTTAGTATTATTTCAGTGTTTTTAGTGCATAATATCACAGTTACTGCTTTGCTGTTCATGACATTGGAGTGTACTGGACTCTTAAAAATTCTTTATACTATCAGACATGTTACTGTGAAAAATGGGAAGAACTATTGCCTGGGCAGGCATATGCATGCAAGACTTACTTCCCTTTTATGGTAGCAGAAACTTGAAGAAGTTTGTTACAAACACACATTTACAGTTCTTTCAATTGAAAATATATGTTGTACTGCAGGAATTTGTTCTGGATAATGCACTGTGTGACCTACTGTGTCACAGGTGGTCTCTTGCACTTCCCCCCTTCATGAGGGAATACCTCCAACCACTCTGCAAGCTTGACTCTGAGCATTGTAATGAAGCTTTTTAACATGTTGGTAACTTCTCCCTGTCTGTCTTCTATTCCTAGCTAAACCTGCAATGAAATCATGGTGCAAAAAATTGTGACCTATACATTTCACGACAGTATTACTATTGCTATATTGTGGTAGCACGTAGGGTCCCTAGTTTTAGACCAGGGCCCCCGGTTCTAGGCACTGTGCAAACACATAATAAAAAGATGGCTCCTTCAGAGTTCTTTCTGTCTAAGTTAGTTATCATAGTAGGTTGTGATGTGAAGATTATAACCACTGCAATAATAAGAACAAGCCATGTAGAAGTACACTTTTATCCTATTGTTAATATTAGAGATAACAGCAAACAGAAAATCTAATATGTCAAATCTTTAAAGGTTTTTTGTCTCATTAAGTTCTAGTGCAAAAGCCCATCTTTTAAACCTACTGTGTATAAATATGTATTGTGACAAAGCTCCTGCGCTACCTTGGTGGGTCTTGCGCTTATTGGCGGATTTGCTCACCTTGGAGCTTCACGGCAGCCCTCAGCTTGACTGTTTTTCTGAATTCACAGTCCAGGTGGACGACTCCTGTGTCTGACCAGGAGTTGGGAGGAATTTGGGGGGAACCCAGACCCACCCTCTACTCCGGGTTCCAGCCCAGGGCCCTGTGGAATGCAGCTGTCTAGAGTGCCTCCTGGAATAGCTGTGCGACAGCTACAACTCCTTGGGCTACTTCTCCATGGCCTCCTCCTAACACCTTCTTTATCCTCACCATAGGACCTTCCTCCTGGTGTCTGATAATGCTTGTACACCTCAGTCCTCCAACAGTCCACGTTCTCGCTCTCCGCTCCTCTTGCTCCCAGCTCCTCACACGCACACTACAAACTGAAGTGAGCTCCTTTTTAAAACCAGGTGTCCTGATTAGCCTGCCTTAATTGATTCTAGCAGCTTCTTGATTGGCTGCAGGTGTTCTAATCAGCCTGTCTTAATTGTCTCCAGAAGGTTCTTGATTGTTCTGGAACCTTCCCCGTTACCTTACCCGGGGAAAAGGGACCTACTTAGCCTGGGGCTTATATATCTGCCTTCTATTACTCTCCTATAGCCATCCTGACCGACCCTGTCACAGTATATGAATATTATATTAGTATGAATCATGGAATATTACCACGGTTCTGAGCTTCTTCCACATCCCTACTTGGTAATCCCAGTTTTTTTTTTAAGTAGCTATTTTGTATTTTCATCCTCTAACAAAGGAAAGAGCAAAGAATCTAGATCACGGGTGGGCAAACTTTTTGGACCGAGGGCCACATCTGGGTGGGGAAATTGTATGCAGGGCCATGAATGTAGGGCTGGGGCAGAGGGTTGGGGTGCGGGGTGTAGGAGGGGGCTCAGGGCAGGGGTTAGAATGCAGAGGAGGGTGCAGCAGGGGGCTCAGGGCAGGGGGTTGGGTGTGTGGTGCAGGAGGGGTTTGGGGTGCAAGCTCTGGCCCGGGACTACTTACCTTGAGTGGCTCTGGGGTGGCAGCAGCGTGCAGCGGGGCTAATGCAGGCTCCCTGCCTTCCCTGGCCCTGCACCGCTCCCAGAAACAGCTGGCTGCACATCCCTGCAGCCCCTAGAGGAAGGCGGGAAGGGGGCAGAAGGCTCCGCGCACTGCCCTCGCCTGCAGGCACCATCCCTGCCTGCAGGCACTGCCCCCCACAGTTCCTGGCCAATGGGAGCTGCGGGGAGCGGTGCCTGTAGGTGAGGGCAGCATGTGGCGCCCTTTGCCCCCGCCCCCTTTCCCAGGGGCCGCAGGGACGTGGTGCCGGCTGCTTCCTGGATTGCCACGGGGCCAAGGAAAGCAGGGAGCCTGCCTTAGCCCCGTGGCGCCAAGCGGTTGGCAATCCCACAGGCCGAATCCAAAGCCCTGACGAGCCAGATCTGACCCACGGGCCATAGTTTGCCCACTCCTGCTCTAGATGATGTCTGATTGCTAGATAAATTCTGTAGTTATTCTATTTTCTTTGTTACATTACCTCTTCAATGCTCCCATTTTGGTTAAACAGAGTACCAGAAATTCCAAATTAACTGTGGAAAATGAACTTCTATTTTCATGTAACATTATCATCACAGCCAGCTGGATGACTGTTTCATATTATTATCTAGCTGATACTTCTGTGTCTGGTAAAGGAAACAAAAAATGAACACTTCATAATCTTTGTAGCATACAAAATAGCAAATCGCTGAATTTAAAATTTAAATTTTATAATTACTATATTAGTTTTCCAATAATTATGATTATTTTAATTTGTTTAGCACTAACAGTGTGTTTGATGCTATACAAAAGACATATCAAAACAGTTACTAACTAGCAGAGCTTCCAATCTAAATGACAATCTAAACACTCTGGAAGACCCAGAGGAAAAATCAACATTTTACTGACTGACAACATGCATTGTTTGACATCCGCACAAAAAGAAATTACTTAAAAAAACACCTTATGGCTAAAAAAAGAAAATCCAGATAATTTAAAGAGAGAGAATAGCGACATATTCTACAGTGTTTCTATAGTTTCATTTCACAGAAGACTGCTTTGTAATAAATTTGGCTTTTAAAATTTCAGTTGCTATGTAGTTCCTTTCACTTAAATGTCTTTTATATAATAATAAGTTCACACACGGTGATCTTTAGCCATAGATCTCAAAGTGCTTTACAAAAGCGAGTAAGTAATATCCCCATTTTACATGCTGCTGGCTCTTTAGCACATGATGGCAGGAGAGACTGGTCGGAAAATTCATTGTACTTGTGTGAGAGAATGATAAAGGATTAGTGCTGATGCTAACTAAATACCCTTTTCTGGAAACTACAGTGATTAACTAGATGGAAAGCTATTCTGAAAATATTTGTAAATAATGTTTCAAATCCGAAGTTCTCAACAGGTGTTTCCCAATAACAGTGAATTATTACGTAACTATATTCTGCATCCCCTTAACACTTCCCGGAGCTTTTTCAGGGTCAAGTTTTGTATTCTGGTGCAGGAGTCATGTGTAATTAGCTGACTGCATAAAGGAAGGCAATTTGACTGGGTGACTTGTTGATGAAATGAGACCAAGATCTGGTACAGCTGGTATAATATTATCTGGTTCTGTAAACCATTGATTAAGTATTTACAGATTAGAAAAAGGCAAGTCAAATGCATCTGTGTCACTGATCAGCTTGTAAAAGACTTCATTATTTGACTGGTAGCAAGTTGAATGTGTTAGTTATAGCTGTAGGAAGTCTGCAGAGTCTGTTACTGAAGGACATTGGGTTACCAACAGAAAAACAAGTATAATTTCCATGTACATTTTAATTTGCCAGCTTCTGTCCATGTGACATTTTTACTTCGTAGTAATATATTTCCTTTTTGTTTTGTTTGAAGGGAATAAACATGATGATGGGACACAGAGCGATTCAGAAAATGCTGGTGCACGCAGGCATTACAATAAGCGAGCAACACTTGATGAGCATATAAGACATCAACATATGGAACAGAAAAAGTCATACCAGAAAGCCCATACTACAGAAAAGCATGAAGAGCAGGCTGCTATAAGTCAGACTGCCTTTATGATTGAGTTTTTTGATGAAGACCATCCTCGAAAGAGACGATCTTATTCCTTTTCTCAGAATGTGGGAGCTCTTTGCTCAGAAATTCCTTCTTCAACACCTCATGTGAGAGCTGAGAAAGTGAAAGGTACTTCTGGAGACATCAAAGGGGTTTCTTTGCCTTTGCAGACTAGTAGGGTAGTACATGGTGTTCATGCAAAACTATTAAAACAAAAATCAGAAGAACCCTCAGTTGCATTACCTTTCTTACAAACTGCATTGTTAAGAAGTTCAGGAAGTCTTGGGCATAGACCAAGCCAAAACCAGGAGATGGACAAAAAATTAAAAAGCCAGCTTGTTTCTGCTGCTACTGAAAAGCAGAATGATGATGACCAAAGTGACAAAGGTACTTACACTATTGAGTTGGAAAATCCCAATTCTGAGGAAATGGAAGCACGTAAAATGATTGACAAGGTAAGAAATTAAAATACATACCACTCATTACACATTGCATTTCAGTTTTATCTGATGGGAAATACATGCTACTTACTGAAATTACCGGGATAGTATAATCATAATGAAACACAGGTTCTCAAAGTAGACTTTAGTATTTGTGTATGGAAAAAGGCATAAGAGGACTTGCAGTGTATTGCCTAAAAATTCCAAATAGTTCTTGATGGTATTGCTATTATTCTTTATGTACTACTCAGTCTTCTTTAGCACAGTTTTAAAAATGGTTAGATCCTACTATTGTTTCAATCTGCACTCAGTCTGTCTGAATTAGAGAGCAACATTTTAGAAATGCTGTGTTTTTTAGCAATGCTACTAAATTTGGATTTACTACAGTCCTGTGAAACTAGTGATCTGTTTTAAAAACTCCATGTCTCTTCCTGTTTTTCCATATACTGATTAACGTTGTGACAAAGAACAAATTCAGATGAACAAATTATACCACTACCTCAAGTTTTCCAGAATTGTAAAGGTAGTATAGTCAATGTATAGCTTGTATTTCAGTAACTTGCCCTAAATTTCAGCATCTGTCATACTCCATGGAATAGAATTAAGAATATTTTCACCTCTCCTGTATCCATATAAACTCACTGGTACTCAAACAGTGATCATATGGTTCTAGGCACTTGTTGAGGGAGACTGTAGCTCAGTTATCAAGATAATTTGTTTTATAATAAGGGTTTGGACTCATCCAATATGAAGATAAGAATAACTTAATGTAAACATTTGGTTACTTACTTTTGAATCAGAACTTTTTTTATTACTAATTCTCTGCTTTCCTAAATAATCCATTTAAGGAGAGTTAATTTCTGTAGGACAATGGTCTCCAGTTTAGACCCACAGTGAAACATATTCAGCATGCTATGCAGATAATATATTGCTTATTTGTTCCAAAAAATTACATGATAGTACTTTAGTTCTTCATGTTTAAAGCCTTTTTTCAGATTCCAGTAAACAGATTTAGCCAACAATTCTGGCTAATGAAAAACAGAAAAATATAAAGAAACAGATGAAAAACTAAATCTTTGATTTTTGGAAAAATATACTGATATGGTAAATGGGTGGATCAAATGGGAGATTATTTTTAAGGCTTTCTTTATCCTTTCTGTTTTACTTAGGGATTTAATGGAATAGTTATTCTATTTTTGGTCAATATAAAATGATTCAGATAATTCCTTTCTTATGAGTCCTCAAAAGACCTAAGCTACTTTAGTTGTTTGTTAAAGCAGTTAACAAAAATTGAAAAGAAAACATTTCAAAATGGAACAAGTGAAAATAAAGAACAAGGTATACTTATTTTGTATTAGTGGTCACAAACTTTTATGAATTATTGAGCTTGGAGTTGTTTGTCTCCAACTCTGAATTTGAATCAGAGCAATCAGCCTGTAAACCAAATGAAAAAACAAAATAAAACCAAGCTTGCCTCTTCCACAAAATTTGACATCAAGAAGATTGTTTCTGAGCTGAAATACATGAAAGGCGAAGTTTTGGCAGCAATTAATGATCTTGAATCTTCTGTAGAAGAACTAGCAGAAAGAGTCACCAAAATGAAAGCAATCTCAAGTGAACATACAAAAACAGTCCCAGACATGGTTAAAAAAATTAAATAAATAGAAAAGGGAGAAAATTATGTAGAACTCAAATTAGACAAGTTGGAAATTTACAAAATGAAAATCTAAAGAGTCAAATGTGGTCCTGAGGGAGCGGGAAAACAAGAAGCATATAGATCTCAACATATAAAGAATAAGCCATAGGAGCTGTGCATTCCTGAGACTTGGAAGGAACTTTGATTACCCTCCAAAGACTATCTGTTTTTCTCATGCTCGCCAGTTAAACAGATGGCTTGATCACATAATAATTTCCTCTGCTCTTAAATCCACCCTGTTAGAAACTGTTGTAATAATATATAAGAACTATGTATTATTATCAATATTATCCAGAGATCTCAGTGTTTTACAAAGGAGGTAAGTATCATAGGGAAGTTCAGTTCACCATGCTCCAGTCTCTACTGTGCTCTGTGATTTAACTGAAAGTTAGGCAGAGATCTTGGAGGATGAATAACTTATTGCTTCAATAACAGGAACTTTAGCTGTTATAAGAAAGGAAATAAAAAAAATGCATTTTGAAATAAATGAAAATGGAGAAACCTGCAACAATATTATTCAGAAAGCCTGGCAGGCAATCATAAGAAGAAAGTTTCAGTATTGGTTCTGCAAAGAAAAGAGAGAACCTGAGCGCCACCACTCAGGGATGAAGCCCTTGGGCCCTGGCGACCCCATTAAAACAGGGTCGCAACCCACTGTGGGATCCCGACCCACAGTTTGGGAACCCCTGTAATATAGTCATGATCTTCCCCTGACACATGTAAATCTCTTGTGTTTCTGGTCATATTCTGTCATATGTGGGTATTTTGATAAGGTGTCTCCTACTTACTCTGTTTTACGTTTTAAATTTGTTACTTCTGAAAATAATTTTTTACATAAGGCTTCCGCAATGTTGATGTTTATATGGATTGTTTCAGCTCTCTGGGATGTTTTATAAGCAAGCTAGAAATACATGTCCCTCTTCAGTTAAAAATAATTCTATTTCAGCTGAATAAGTTTTTAAGAAGTGCCTTGATATAGTCCATGTGTAAGGCAGCAACATAGACGTCTGTATTTTGTTAGGTTTCAGAGTAGCAGCCATGTTAATCTATATTCGCAAGAAGAAAAGGAGTACTTGTGGCACCTTAGAGACTAACAAATTTATTTGAGCATAAGCTTTTGTGAGCTACAGCTCAAAAGTGTACACAGCTTTTTGTGTATTTTGTTAAATATTATTAGTTGGGTCATTGTCTGCTTAAACTTCTTATCGGGGAAGTGTACCTCAAACAGTTGTCATGTAACTGTCTTACCTGGGACTTAGGGCATTGTTTTAGTCCCAGTAGCCCAGATTGAGATGATGTTTTTAAATGAATAGAAACAGAATTTTTCCTACCACTAACATTTCTGATATACTTCCGCTATACTAGTCCCCAAAAATTAATTAGATTTGTATTAGTTTTTCTTTACACTGAAAATCCAGTGATAAGTGAAATTGTTCTCTTGTCTGTAGTTATTTAGAACTGGAAGGTTCCTTTCAGAGAAGGGGTTGGAGTGGGGGGTGGGAAGAGGTGGGGCAGGGGCAGGGCCTCATGGAAGGGGTGGAGTGGGGGCGAGGCCAGGGCAGCGGGGACGGGGGAGTCTGTGATGCGGCCCTTGGGCCAATGTACTGGTCCTCATGTGGCCCTCATGGTCATTTGAGTTTGAGACCCCTGATCTAAATCTTAAGTGTGACAGAGTTGTAGTGATCAGTCAATTCTAAGTGTCTGTCAGGACAGACCCAGAAGTAACCCCTGGGGATCTCTGCATCAGTCTAAAGTTTCTGGCCCTGTCTGAGTTCAAACAGCGAAGAAAGAGAAGGAGAATCTTCCTGTGACTTTGTTTTAATTTTCTTCATTCAGCTTCCAAGTCCACACGTAAATGCTTACATGTAGCATTTCCAAAGTGTGATGGGGCTGTTAACCTATCCTTTGTATGCGATGTTCCTTGATGGCCCATCTTATTTTCATAGTCCTTCTGGATGGACCGGGGGGGACAATTCTCATGCTTGAGCTCTCAAATTCAGAGCAAACATCTTCAAAGTTATAAAGCAAAACTTACATATTTTCTTATAGCATGGAATACAGACATGACAAGTGACAATAATGCATGCAGCAACTTACCAGCATTTCATAGAGTCTAAACACTAAATACACTCTTATAAGACTAATACCTATTTTCAGCAAAACTAAAATACAGGTGAACTGGTCTGGTCTCCAGCTATGAGTTTTAGTTCTTAACTTATGCCTGCAGCATGGGCAAGAGCTGTCATCTGATAATATATATCTATGTGGCTGTCCACCATGAGGGATATACATACATACACACGTTTTCAGCTCTCATTGGGACAGATATTGACATCCACTGTACTTCTGTTTTCAGGTCTCACGTGGCTCTCGCTTCCTCCTTTTCTCCCTATTGTTCCTAATCATCTCATTCTACTTGTTTTTCCTATGTTAGTTTTGTGCTTTTCATGCCATCTCACCATTTGAAACATGACCCAAGGATCCATCTCGCTTTCCTTTACAATCGGTGTCTTTAATTTTTTTTTCCTTCTTGTCCACCAAACAACTGTCTGTGCTTTTTTCTTTCCTCTCCTTCCCTCCCCTTCCAAAATCATTGATTTCTTTGAAGTCTTATTGTATTTTGTCTTCTAACCAGTTATGTCTACAAACCTCCAGTTCATCAGCTTTAGCCCAGTATAATTGTCACTGTTACTTGCTCAGCTATCAGGGTTATTTCTTGAACAAATCCCCTATGCTACTCAGAGGTAGTCAGTAGTAATCTTTTATGTGTTTGTGCTCTCCAGAACCAGTTACTCCCAAGTAATTGCATAAATTATTGAAGTTTGCTTTAGCCTCCAGCTCAGTACCCCATTACTACTTGGGTAACTGAAGTCATCTGTTGCTGTTTTAGTTTAATTTTATGGCTTCAGTGATCTGACATACAGAGAAGTTAGCTAAAAACATAAAATATTCTTTCTTCAGAGTTGTAATGGAAAAAACTACTTTATTTCTTACAATCTAGAACTTCAATACACAAGAACCAAAAACAGAGAGACAAAGCAGGCTGCTCTCTAAGGCAGAGAAGCAAAACTCACCCCACCTTGCTATAAGCTGGCTCTTTGCAGATTGACTGCTTCTAAAAGACCCAGATGACATGCTTCCCTACAGAGCCGTCTAGCCTACAAGCTAGGACCAGGAAATACCCTGAGAATTTAAGCTGATATCTTATAATTTTAACATAGTTTTCAGTACATCACAGTCTCTCTCAACACTGCACACACTGTTACTATTATGATATAGAGGCCAATAGTATCCCCCCTCCTCCACACTGGTATTTTTGTATTCTTATGACTAGGGATTTTTGACCATTTAGGACTTACTGCATGGTCTTCTACTACTCAGAATTTGTATTTCATAGAATATCTGGACTCCTGTAGTTATAATAGTACTCCCCACAACTTCCTGAGATATCTCTTTCCTATACTCCTCTAGTATTAATACTGTATGGTATTCTTTCTACACTCTCTCTGAAATGCTTGATGTTGAAATGGCAAGTAAAAAGACTTTTGGAAAGTGAGTTTATCAGCCAGCAATGTTTCAGCATCCAAATACTCAATGCAGTTTTGTTACTCAAATATTACTTTAATTTTTAGAGCAATATTAGTGAATTCCCTTGACAGGAAAAGAACAAATAAAAAAATTAAGCACATTAATTGTGCAGGGAAAAAGTATTATTAAACATCGTATGGTAGCCTTTGCTTGTAACATTCAGTTCTTAAATCCTCATGCATGCATTGATGCAAATGTCAGGATTTCAGTGAGTGATAGACTGAATGACCAGTTGTATGATGCAAAGTGTATTTCTGTAGAGATGCAAGGCTACTTTGACAAATGTAAAGGAAAGAAAAGTCACACTTAAATAGATTGTCCTAATTTCTTAATTCATTTGGCTTAATTTTTCAGAGAAGAGCTTGAATGGAAGAAAATATGCTCTTTTCCAAACAAGTAGTTTCAAAAAGGCAAGATTATTCCTAGCAGGGTAATATTCTTAACACCCCAGCTGATACCAGAGTGCAGAACACAACAAAAATTCTGTTGAGGATCTTGATATGATCCAGAAAATGTTTTTAATGTTACAGTATATCAAAGTTTCTTGATCACTAAACAGAATAATGACATTTTTCTCTCTTGCTGATCTCTTCCAGCAGGTGTTCCATGTGTCTCTTGCATGTATTCAAAACTTTTTTCCTGCCTTAAATCTCTCAAAATTACCCTCCACTTATTCATTGGAGAGAGAGTTGGTAACTGAGGTAATCTTCCCTAAATAATTAAATTTTGTTCTATCAGAAAAAAAGTTGTTTTTTTAAAAGATGCTATTTAATACCAAATATTTCAAAGGTTAGAAAGCCTTGAACCTTAGAAAATGTAAA
Organism: Lepidochelys kempii; assembly: GCF_965140285.1. Lineage (NCBI taxonomy): Eukaryota > Metazoa > Chordata > Testudines > Cheloniidae > Lepidochelys > Lepidochelys kempii. The sequence continues at coordinate 140,839,063 of NC_136382.1, read as the reverse complement.
TCTGTAACAATGGTGAGGAGGAATTAAAAATAGTATTTATATAAACCATTTACCCTCTCCGGATAAAATAAGCTACTTATGTTCTGTAGGTATTGGAAAATTTCATAATGCTGTTAAATGCATCACAGCAGTATCTTGTATTCATACAGGAATGTGATATCAGTTCTGAGCGTTTTGGAATTATTGCATTTGTTTATGGCATAGCAATGAATAGGCAGTAACCTTAAGCCTAAACAGGGACTCTTGCAAACAATATGAAGTATTGACTCTGAAATTATTAGGCTGGTTCAAATGGGGTATTGTTGTCTTTGACTTACATATTTCTCCTGGGTTGTCTTGTTCTCTTGGAATGTATTGGAGACAATTTTTTATTTCAGAAGGTGGAGAAAGCTACTAGGGGAGAGGCTGTTCTAGAAGGCAGACTGCAGCAAACTCAGGAAGTTGGTAGGTAAGATCATATGGGAAGCAAGTCTAAGGGGGAAAACAGTTCAAGAGAGTTGGCAGTTTTTCAAAGAGACATTATTAAGAGCACAAGAGCAAACTATCTCACTGCATAGGAAAGATAGGAAGTATGGCAAAAGACCACACTGGCTTAACCAGGAGATCGTCAATGATCTGAAACTCAAAAAAGAGTCCTACAAAAAGTGGAAACTAGGTCAAATTATAAAGGATGAATATAAACAGACAACACAAGTATGTAGGGACAAAATTAGAAAGGCCAAGCACAAAATGAGATTAAACTAGCTAGAGACATAAAAGATAACAAGTAAACATTCTACAAATACATTAGAAGCAAGAGGAAGACCAAGAACAGAGTAGGCCTGTTACTCAATGGAGGCGGGGAGGGAACAATAACAGAAAATGTGGAACTGGCAGAAATACTAAATAACTTTTTTGTTTCAGTCAGCACCAAAAAGGTTAGTAGCAATTGGATGTCTAACATAGTGAATGCTAGTGAAAATGAGGTAGGATCAAAGGCTAAAACAGGGAAAGAACAAATTAAAAATTACTTAGACAAGTTAGATGTCTTCAGGTCACCAGGGCCAGATCCTAGAATACTCGAGGAGTTGACTGAGGAGATATCTGAGCCATTAAGGATTATCTTCAAAAAGTCAGGGAAGATGGGAGAGATTCCAGAGGACTGGAAAAGGGCAAATATAGTACCAATCTATAAAAAGGGAAATAAGGACAACCCAGGGAATTACAGACCAGTCAGCTTAACTTCAGTACCTGGAAAGATAATGGAGCAAATAATTAAGCAATCAGTTTGCAAACACCTAGTAGATAATAAGGTGATAAGTAATAGTCAACATGGATTTGTCAAGAACAAATTGTGTCAAACTAACCTGATAGCTTTCTTTGACAGGGTAACAAGCCTTGTGGATAGTGGGGAAGCAGTAGCTGTGGTATATCTTGAGTTTAGTAAGGCTTTTGATACTGTGTCTCATGATTTGCTCATAAACAAACTACGGAAATACAACCTAGATGGAGCTACAAAGTGGATGCATAACTGGTTGGTAAACTGTTCCCAGAGAGGATGTATCAGTGGTTCTTCTTCAAGTGATTGCTCATGTGTATTCCACAATAGGTGTGCGTGCTTTCCATGTGCACCGGTGCCAGAAGTTTTTCCCCTAGCAGTACCCGTAGGGGGGGGAGCGCCCCCCGCAACCCCTGGAGTGGCACCTGCCTGGCGCAGTATAAGGGGATCTGTGTGTTCCCCCCACCCTCAGTTTCTTCTTGCTGCCAGTGAAGGTGTGTCAGAACTACTCTGCTCCAGCTTTGCTGTAGATCGTCCCCAGAACTGTTCGTTCGTTCAGTGTTAGTACCTGTAGTTACTCTTGGCACCGCTCGTCCTCAAGGAGCGAATATCGACGGGACCGTGGCAGGCATCACCAACAGTCTTCGTCTCGGAGGGGGTACCGCACTCTGTCACGGCACGGTCATCGATGCCTTTCCCGCTCGGACACCCGCTCCAAGTCTCCTGCAAGACATCGCAGCCCTGGGCGTTGATCGCCGGTGTCTTGCTGTCGCGAGTCCGCCCGTCGAGGCCGTTCACGGAGCAGCTGTTACCATTGGTACCAGTCCTTCACGTTGAGATCGCAGTCCCGGCACAGCTGCTCCTCCCGGTCCAGAAACAGCAGCAGATCTTATGCCAGCCCGGCCTCCATTTGTAGCCGTCCTTTGATGGGCCAGGCCAGCCAACCTGAACAGCCACCCCTGCCAGTGCCACAGCAGGTGCAGTGGCACCAAGCATCATGTTTGGCGCAATGGTACCAGTGGGAACTGTGGCCTCCAGTGCAGCCCCCGGTGGGAGCTCACTCTGTGGCCAGTTTCAGAAGCACCTTCGGCCTCCCTCTCCAGACGCCCAAGAAGGAAGTCGGTGGGACGTAGGTCCTCGGCACCATGCACAGAGTCCAACTAGGTGGTGGACCCTCTGGTGTCAGCCGATACCCAGAGCACCACACCGGCCTCCTTGCCCCGCCTGGAGGAGGCGATTGTGGCCCTGCCCCCCACCACCCTGCAGGAGGACTTCAGGGCCCATCAAGAACTCTTAAAGAGATGTGTTCCTCATGTCTATTCCACAATAGGTGTACTGCTCTCAGAGGCAGTCTCGGCCTGTCCCCCAGCCTGGGTCCTCCAAAGGCAAGCAAGCGGGGAAAAGGCACTTTTGACGGGATGTTTGGGGGCACCCTGCCAGTCCTTATGAGGGATCCACTCCCAATAAAGCTCCCCTTCTCCAACCAGTTGTGTGCTTTCCTCCCAGAATGGTCGCAGCTAACCTCAGACCAATGGGTCCTCAACACCATCTCCCGGGGTTACTCCCTCCAGTTCACTTCCTCCGCGGCCAACCACCCCCGTGCCCCCGTCCTTCTTGGGGAACCCATCACATGGAGTTCTGCTCAAGCAGGAGGTGGGGCAGCTCCTAGGAGTAGGAGCAATAGAGGCGGTGCCCAAGCAGTTCATGGGCAAGGGATATTACTCCGGTTATTTCCTTATCCCAAAGGCCAAAAGGGGGCTCAGGCCCATCCTGGACCTGCGAGGTCTGAACCAGTACATGGTGAAACTCAAGTTCCGCATGGTTTCCCTGGCCTCCATCATTCCCTCCCTGGATCCTGGGGACTGGTACGCTGCCCTCAATCTACAGGACGCGTACTTCCGCATCCACATATTCGAGGGGCACAGGCGTTTCCTCCGTTTTGGGGTGGGACAGAATCACTACCATTTGCTACCTCCCGTTTGGTCTGTAGTCTTCCCCCAGGGTGTTTACAAAATGCATGTCGGTGGTAGCGGCCTAGCTCAGACGGCAGGGGGTCCAGATATTTCCCTATTTGGACGATTGGCTTGTCAAGGGCACCTCCCAGTCGCAGGTGAGGGATCACGTGGCGCTCCTCCTGTCCACGTGCACTGCCTTGGGCCTGTTAGTAAACAACACCAAGTCCACGTTAGTCCCAGTCCAACGCATAGAGTTTATTGGGGCGGTCTTGGACGCAGCGATGGCCAGGGCCTCTCTCCTGCCAGACAGATTCGAGACCCTGAAAGGTCTCATTGACTCAGTCACAAGGTTCCCGGTGACACCAGCCAGGCTTTGCCTACAGCTCTTGGGTCACATGTTGGCGTGCATGTTCATGGTCCGTCACGCCAGACTCAGGATGAGGCCCATCCAGCTTTGGTTGGCCTTGAAGTTCTCCCAGGCCACGGACAGGATGGATAAGGTCCTCGCCATGCCGCACTCTGTGATTACCTCTCTATGGTAGTGGTCCACACCAAACAACATGCTCCAAGGGGTCCAGTTCAGAGACAGGGCCCCATCATTGGAGCTGGTATCCGACGCGTTGGACCTGGGTTGGGGGGCCCATGTGGGGAACTTTCAGACCCAAAGCCTGTGGTCGGCTCAAGACCTGACCCTACATATAAACATCAAGGAGCTCAGAGCGGTGCGGCTGGCGTGTATGGCCTTCCACTCACACCTGGAGGGCAAGGTAGTCAGGGTCCTCACGGACAACATGGCCTCGTTGTTCTATATCAACAGGCAAGGTGGGGACTGATCCTCTGCCGTCTGCCTCGAAGCCCTCAGTCTGTGGGACTTCTGTATAGCCTACAACATCCACCTGAAGGCCTTCCACCTACCGGGCACCTGGAACGAGAGGGCAGATCGCTTGAGCAGGGACTTTTCCTCACAACATGAGTGGTCCCTCCACCCGGAAGTGGCCCACCAGCTCTTCCGAAGGGGGGGAGCTCCCCAGGTGGACCTATTCGCGACTCGGCAGAACCGGCGATGCCCCTGGTTCTGCTCCAGGGGGGTCCTGGGGAGGGTCGCTATCTCCAGTGCCTTTATCCTATCCTGGTCAGGCCAGCTTCTCTATGCCTTTCCCCCATTCGCTCTAATCAGCAGGGTCCTGGGGAAGATAAAGACGGACAAGGCCCAGGTCCTCTTGATTGCCCTGGCATGGCCCAGGCAGCAGTGGTATGGGACCCTCACGGGCCTGGCAGTAGCTGCGCCGTGGCCATTGCCACTCCACACAGACCTGCTCTCTCAGGACCAGGGCCGCCTCCTCTATCCCAGCCTACCAGCTCTTCTTCTCACTGCATGGCTGCTCAGTGGTTAGGTGGAGAGGAAAGGACGTGCTCAGAACAGGTTCAGCACGTCCTTCTCGAAAGTAGATGGCCCTCCACTCACCGCGCTTATTTGGCAAAGTCGTCCCGGTTTTCTAGGTGGGCAGCGGACCAGGGTGTCTCCCCCATGGCTGCCCTGGTCCAGCTTATCCTTGATTACCTCTTCCACCTTAGGGCCCAGGGCCTGGCGCCCTCGTCAGTCAAGGTGCACCTGGCAGCCATATCGGCCTTCCATCCACCGGTGCAAGGGCACATAGTATTTTCCCAGGCTATGACTGGCCGATTTCTTAAGGGTTTGGACCGTCTTTTTCCATATTCTAGACCCCCGGACTCGCAATGGGACCTAAACCTGGTGTTGGCTTGTCTCATGGGGCCCCCGTTTGAATAACTGCCCATGAGCTCTTGGTCTCATCTCTCGTGGAAGGTGGACTTCCTGGTTGCAATCACGTCGGCCAGGTGAGTCTCGGAGTTCAGGGCCCTGACCTCCAAGCCACCCTACATGGTCTTTCATAAGGACAAGGTCCAGCTCCACCCACACCCCACGTTCCTCCCTAAGGTGGTCTCCACCTACCACATGGTTCAGGACATTTTTCTACCGGTCCTCTGCCCCAAGCCTCACGTGTCCCATGAGGAGTGCCGTCTCCAAAAGCTCTATGTGCAGTGGGCTCTGGCTTTCTACCTTGAGTGGACCAAGCTGTTCAGAAAGTCCTCGCAACTGTTCGTCACCTCGGCTGAGCACACGAGGGGCCAGCCGATTTCCACTCAGCGGCTTTCCAATTGGATCGCTTTGTGCATCCGTTCCTGTTATGAGCTGGCGGGTGTCCCCCTGCCATCCATTGTGAGGGCACAGTGGACTTGGGCACAGGCCTCGTCAGCTGCCTTCGTGACCCACGTCCCCATCCAGGACATTTGTAGGGTCGCCACATGGTCTTCAGTTCACATGTTCACCTCGCACTATGCGATCGTCCCCCCAAACCAGGGATGACGCCGGGTTTGGCAGGGCTGTCCTCCGTCCTGGGAACTTGTGAACTCCTACACACCTCCAACAGTTATAGCTTGGAATCACCTGTTGTGGAATACACATGAGCAATCACTCGAAGAAAAAACAGTTACCTTTTCCGTAACTGGTGTTCTTCGAGAAGTGTTGCTCATGTCTATTCCACACCCCACCCTCCTTCCCCTCTGTTGGAAGTTGTCTGGCAAGAAGGAACTGAGGGTGGGAGGAGCGCGCAGCTCCCCTTATGCCGCGCCAGGCAGGTTCCACTCCAGTGGTCATGGGGGGCACTCTCCCTCTACGGGTACTGCTAGGGGAAAAACATCCGGCACTGGTACACGTGGCGAGCATGTACACTTATTGTGGAATAGACATGAGGAACACATCTCAAAGAACACCAGTTACGGAAAAGGCAACTGTCTTTTCACAGTCAAGCTGGAAGGGCATATCAAGTGGGGTCCTGCAGGGATCAGTTTTCGGTCCGGTTCTGTTCAATATCTTCATCAGTGATTTAGATAATGGCATAGAGAGTACACTTATAAAGTTTGAGAGTGATACCAAGCTGGGAGGGGTTGCAAGTGCTTTGGAGGATAGAATTCAAATTCAAAATGATCTGGACAAACTGAAGAAACGGTCTGAAGTAAGTAGGGTGAAATTCGATAAGGATAAATGCAAAGTATTCCACTTAAGAAGGAACAATCAGTTGCACACAGACAAAATGGGAAAAGACTGCCTAGGAAGGAAAATGGTGGAAAGGGATCTGGGGGTCATAGTGGTTCACAAGCTAAATACGAGTCAACAGTATAACACTGTTGCCAAAAAAAAAAAAAAACAAATATAATTTTGGGATGTATTAGCAGGAATGTTGTGAGCAAGACACGAGAAGTAATTCTTCTGCTCTACTCCATGCTCATTAGGTCTCAACTAGAGTATTGTGTCCAGTTCTGGGCATCACATTCAAGAAAGTCCAGAGAAAAGCAACAAAAATGATTAAAAGTCTAGAAAACATAACCTACGAAGAAAGATTGAAAAATTGCGTTTACTCTGGTGAAGAGAAGACTGAGAGGGGACATAAGTTTTCAAACCATAAAAGGTTGTTACAAGGAGGAGGAAGAAAAATTCTCTTTAACCTCTGAGGATAGGACAAGAAGCAATGGGCTTCAATTGCAGCAAGGGTGGTTTAGGATGGACATTAGGAAAAACTTTCTAACTGTCATGGTGGTTAAGCACTGGAATAAATTGCCTAGAGAGGTTGTGGAATCTCCATCATCAGAAATTTTTAATAGCAGGTTAGACAAACACCTGTCAGGATGGTCTAGATAATACTTAGAATCCTAGAAGATTAGGGTTGGAAGAGACCTCAGGAGATCATCTAGTCTAACCCCCTGCTCAAAGCAGGACCAACAACAACTACATCATCCCAGCCAGGGCTTAGTCCTGGCATGAGTGCAGGGGACTGAACTAGATGACTTCTCGATGTCTCTTCCAGTCCTCTGATTCTTTATTTAAACCAGGTCCAGTTTGTCTCAACAGTAACTAACTGCATTGCAGTACATTTCTGAATCTCTTAAAGCCGTAAAATGCTGCATTAAGCTTGCTACTATGCTTAGGAGAATTTTAGTCTGCATTTTCCTGTTCTGTTCCTTCACATCCGAGAGCATACATGTGCTGTGCATTGCTCATAATCCTGTCTTGCCACGGCAAATGGAGTCCTATAAATGTTGCTCAGCTACCTATGGAAACATCAGGCTCAGCTGAGAATCTTTTACAGTTACTTTGATTTCACAATTGTTTCCTTTAACTGTAATGCTATTTTAAGTTGAAAGATAAGGTTGCTGATAAGTGTTTACATGAAACATTTCCATTTTTCACTAACAAAAACATTTTATTCTCTACATATAGCCATGCTAACGCCTAACCATAGAAATCAAGTTCTTAGAAAAGTTTCTAGATGGAGAAATTCATTATAATCATTTAACTATATTCTGTTTTCATGGCATATTGACAAGGTAAATATTGGCATCATGGATCAGTTTTCACTTTTAAAATAAAAATTAATTGATTTTTGAAACAATACATAATGTTTTATTTTAATGTCCCAAGTTAACTGGATAAACAGGAGTTAGTTATACAGAAATTCTATTAAAGTGCATAGCATCATAGTACTTAAAAATAACTTGGAGTCACCTGTTTTTAAATAATGCATTCTGGAAATCTAGACTTTCTGCCCAAAATTGTTTGAAAGAATACTCTGACTCAAGGTCACCTTGTCTTTTTAAAAATTGTTTTAGAATACTTATTTAAGCTAATTTCACGAAGTTGTACTCTTAAAGGCACAACCATAAAGCTTTTCTCCTTTACTTTCTATTTCTTCTTTTTACAATCATACTTTTTAAAAAAAAAAAAGAAAAAAGATGAAGCATTTCTAAGCAGTTGTATCAATGTGGTCCTACTTTGAAAAGTGACTAAAATAGCACCTCCTCACTCAGTTAGACCAGCTCCTCATGTGCAGTCATTCATGCTGTTTGTTACTAACATAAGTTTGTTCTTCAAGGGCTGCTGTGGATTCTCCCTTGTTGGTCCTAGGGCTTTCTACTGGAAGAGTCTTTATGCTTGTTTATGTGCCAGCCAAAAGAACCAACTTGAATTTCACATCCTTTTTAATTGTGAACTGAGTAGTTTTGGTGTGGCAGTCAGTGGAAGACAAATACAGAACTTTACAATGCCATCTTTTACAGTCACTTTTCTGAGTAGAGGTGCATTTTAAATAAAACTCCATTTTTGGCTGTACGCTTTTAAAAGCTTTCCATTGTCATAGAAAGCTTGTGCTGGCTGGTTTTATATTCTCTTTTGCAAGTCCTTAAGTAATAGCTATATCAATATTCTGGCAGCTTTAAGGGAGCAAGATCAGTATTAACTATAAAAGTATTCTTATATGTGAAGAGGGATTATTCAGGAATACTTTACACTTTAATTTTAAGATTAATAACTAGTTACTATATGAATGTTGGAGCAGCAGGGCCATTTTGTTTAAGAACATATTAATATGCATTTTATTATACTCTCATGATTGTATTTGTAGTAATCTAGTTTGTAAATGTGAATGTTAAACTACATTAAACCTTAAAATATCTGTATTTAAGCTGTAATTGTAAGGATTTGAATTAAAACTGTAAATCAGGGAGGGGTTTGTCCATTATTTTTAACAAAAAGCATTTCAACCTTCCTGTATGTATTTTAACTGGCAGATACAATCATATAAGATTATCCATATAATAAAATCATTCTCACAGAAGTGTCAGAAATTGTGTAGCAATCATATTGCAAAATCTGTTTACCCAGCACTTTATAATAATGACTGACTAAAACAGTAATTATATTTTCCTTATTTAAAAATGTGTGTGAAGGGAATTTAATAATGCTGTCGTAAAGAGAGATCTGAGTGCATGTTTTGGAATCTTTCTGCAGCATTGTAGATAATAAATTTCCCTGAACATAAAATCAAAGAACTGGAGAATAAACCAAGAGTGAACAATCTCTACGCATTTAAATTGTTATTCCAGAGAAAAGTGAAGGTATAAAGACAGACATTTCTCTTTAGAAAATGGCTTCCAAATCTGATGGATTTTGCACACCCATGTGGCTTAATTACTTTTTTCACAGCTCTAATGATTCATGCCAGAAAGAACAGTAGTTCAGCCCAACAGATACTCCTGGTCACAGAACTGGACTCATAAATAATTAATATATTGAAAGGTCATTGGGAATAATAAAACCCAGTGAATCTGCAGAGGAAATGAGGAAATCAATCCTGATTTTTTATTTTTGTTCTGCCATTTTTCAAGAAATGATACTTGTGTTTACCCTGGTTGAGAAATGCAGAAAGTGAGTCCTGAATTTGCTTTTTAGAGCTCTGGCTAGACTTTGGACTTCTTGGGGCAACTATTTTGTTTTGAATTTTGAAGCCCTATGGAGAGTGAAGACTCCATTATGACAAGTAGTACAAAATACATGTACACACGTGGATATGGAACTGGATTCTGAAAGAATATAGGAGAACATTAGAATTGGCACATTGATATCTTTGGTTTCTTCCTTTATATGCCCTTTTGCTCTAGCAAATTCTCAATAATTTTTATTCTGGGGAAGTGTCTTTTATGTTGTGTTTTCTGATTTCACTTGTTTACTTTGTAATAGGAATGATTTATAGAATTTGTGTGAAAGTTTAAGATCACTTCATGAGGCCATTCTGCACTATACAATTGACCTGTTCTCTTGGGTTAATTGCTAAAAAGATATTTTAAAATGCTTATCAAGGCTAACTATCAAAGACAAAATCCATTGAATCTGAGTTTGAAAAGCAGCTTAAATATGGGCCACATGTGTAGATAGGGAAGTGGCCATGTGAATTCTACTCCAATATAGTATATCACTCTTTTTCAAAGGAAAGAATATTCGTGTTCTTTTATCATTGTTTCTTCTGCGTGATCAGTGGTTTTGACCTTCTAAGTATGATCTGTTTTAAATTAAGTTGTGAACACATGGGCTACCATCACTAGTGGAAAAAGAACAAGAGTTCAGTTTGAACTTAACTTTAACCCTGACAAAAGTGAGCTCCAGGACTTTCCTCTGAAACCATTTCCATTCCCCTACTCTTTGTTAGACATCCCACCATCCTTCATCTCACTCAGGTCTGTAAAGTTAGATTCTTCTTGACTTTCTTCTTCTTTGCCCTGCACATCTAGGCTATGTCCAAATCCTGCTAACATATTTCTAAAATTCAGCCTTTTCTCTCTGTCCCTGTAGCTAAAGCTTGTGTCCAGGACAATCTTCTTTCATAGTTTGATTGCTGTAAACTTCACCTCTCTGGGTTCCCTGACACTCCACCTGCCCTTCCCCAAGTCCATGCAAAACACAGCTGCTAAAATAATCTTTCTTTCCCATAATTTTTCATGTCATCCACTTTTTTTTGAAATTCTTCCGCTGGCTGCTTATTTTCTACTACCCTTGCCCTTGCCTTCAGTACGCTTTAAAATGTGCCGCCCACTCCTTATTGAACTGCCTCTCTGTACTTCTGTTTCATCAGTGATGTTAGCCTTGAATGCTCATTTGTCCATTTCTCCCACCTGTGCATTCTCCCAGGCTTCTCCTTACACATGGAACTTCCTGCCTGAACTAATCTGTAAGGCCACTGCTCTCTGCTCGTTCAGATCCCTCTTCAAGATCTAGTTTTGCTGGCATGGTAACTGACAGCTTAGCTGGGACAGGTGGAGATAACTGTGATTACTCTTGAATGTATAGGTTATATAGAACCTCATTTTCAGAATCACTGAGTTGTTTTATAGTTAATCTGTGTTACTGAATGATTTTATAATAATTGCCTTTGTTATTCCTCCATTCCATTCCTTCCTCCTGTTTGTTACTCTTGTCCCTTAAGTGCCTTTCGAAAATGAGAGTTAGGATATGTCCGCACAGCAAAGAAAAACCTGTGGCTGGCCTGTGCCACCTGACTTGGGCTCGCAGAGTTCAGGCTGTGGGGCTGTTTAATTGCTGTATGGACTTCTTGCCTCAGGCTGGAGCCCAGACTCTAGAACCCTGTAGGCCAGGAGGGTACCATGGCTCAGGCAGCCTGAGTGAAACAGCCCTGCAGTCCGAGCCCCGTGAGTCTGAGTCAACTGGCACGGGCCAGCCACGGGGTTTTTTTTCTTTTTCTGTGTAGACATACCCAAAGGCTCCAAAGTTGTTTACTGCCTTTTGAGAATTTTAACCTATTTATACAGCATGCTGCATAACAGGACCCCAATCCTCAATAATAATTTTGGTTATTACTATAATGCCGATAACTTATGAAGATGATGTTTGTGACCGTAATGGACATTATCTAGTATAAATTACATGTCCAAATAGAATGTCTGATGAAGAAGGTATGCAGTGAACTGTGGGTCTGATTTTTAAAGATATTTAGATGCCTTAAAGATGCAGATAAGTGTGAGAGACCTGACAATATCCTGTAATATCCTGAATGAATTGAGTTCAATAAAGTTAAACCTGATTGAATTCGGGTTAATACCTTTGGGGTACATTGTATTAGAATGCAAATGTTTATATACAATTGTGAGACCTTATGGAACTTTAGCAAGAAGACCAGATTAATGTGCTCTCTAAAAGGTATATGAGGGAGGTTCAAAGGTCTTTTTGGAACAATGTGTATGAAGTGGATTTCCTAGGAATTATCTTGAGGTAAGGGGAATGTAAATTCTCCCCCTCTGAAGCCAACCTTTTGAAGATACACCCTGGGGAGAGAAACTCATTGTATACCAATTACCGGCTTCTGGGTACTTCTGATCAAAGATCTGTAATCTGTATAAAAGGGTGGACTAAGCTTGTAGTGCATGTGCTTGTTTTGAGCTGAAGCTCTGAGGAACTAATAACCACAAGGACTCAAAAAGGGAGAGATTGAAGGATTTATTCTCAAGAACCCATGTTAGGGTTCGAGTTCCTGGTAAGTTTATTAGCATTGTGTATAGGTTCTTTTATTGTTTTTAAAATATGTTTTCTCTGTCATGCTTTTTACCTTAAGAATAAAAGTTGGCTTGCTTCGAAAGACTTGTGTGGTACTTATATCTTGACTGTCACTCTATCACTCTCTGAAGAGAAAGCAAGCAGGGGTCCTTGGGCAACCTGTCTGTGTTGAGAAATACACAGTGAAGGCAGGGAATACCCTTGTCAGAAGGGACAGATGCGGGTCTCCACTAAGGTTGCCAACCCTCCAGGATTGTCCTGGAGTCTCCAAGAATTAAAGATTAATCTTTAAAGATTATGTCATGTGATGAAACCTCCAGGAATATGTCCAACCAAAATTGGCAGTCTGTACCCACAAGAGACAGCAGCTGTGGAGCTGGAAACCTGAGATTGTGTGCCCTTGCTGGGGCACTGAGGAGAAATACAGGTACAGTTGCCATGAACTGTGACCATAGGTGTCGAGTTGGATTTTTAAAAGTGCCTAATGTCTAACTCTTATTGAAATTGTGCTTTTGAAAATCCTACTATGTGCCAATGTACATCTTTAGGCACTAATACCTTTAGCAATCTGGCCTTATGTTCTACTGTTCTTTAAATTATATGATGCTTCTCAGTTTCTTGTAAAATATGAAAATATTAGTAAAATAAGTGACTGTGGAGGGAGGGACTTAAAATATTTAGAAACTTCTCTATTTTCTTTATAGACGAGCACAAGAACTTAGAATACATTTAAGAAAAGCACAAATGAAGAATAAATACAGTAAACCTTTTCTTTCTGGGAACTAAAAATGAACTAAAGTTTGGGTTTGATTTTAGAATGATTATTTTTCTTCTAGATTTATTGAGGAATTCTCAAAGGTCTTAAGCAATTTTTTTTCCCCAGGCATCCTTCTGCCCTCCCTGGGGCTACATCAGTGCTGAGGCTCCTGTTTCCATGAATTGCTGTAATAGTTTTTCTTGTAGGTGGTCTGATACCACCTGTAACCACAGAGAAAAGTGGCAGATATCTATACGATATAGTACAGCTATACAGTACATTGCTGTCTCATGGGAGAGTCCTGTACTGTGTGGTTTGCTCCTGAGGAGGACTGGAGGTCTTTTTTGCAAGTATAGACAGCTCCAAAAGAATAAGCAGCAAGATTCAGGACTGCCTGTGTTTGTGACCTGTCTTCTCTCTTGACTTAGACCATTTGATTAATAGGTCTTAATGCAAATTATGTTGATGGGAGGAGGAGCTTGAGACTCTATGCCTGATGCTATACTTTCATAGTACACTCACTCAGTTGCTCCCTCCTATGGAGGGAAATCTTCATCTGATAAATTGTGGATTTACAAATCAGAATTTATAAGTCCTTCTGATTACAGGATCTCAAGCTCTGAATGAAACATCAGACAAAAAGTACTGGCCTTCCATAAAACAAAGAACTTCGCTTTCCTCCACTTGTCTTGACCCTGGATAGGGTATCTGACTGAGTCAGAACTTTAATTTCCCTATTAGAATGACACACTCAAGGTTTCCCATAAAGCAGAAGTAGCAAGCAATGACCACAAAGCTGAACTTTGGACCTGTCTGAGGCCCAACAAGAGCTAGGAAAGTAAAAAAAAGAAACTCTTGAGGCTTTTTTAAAAAGTAAGTTTCTAGACCATGTGATGGTGGCTTGGAAACATAAACCAAAGTAAACTGATCAATCAGGTTGAATGCTTACCCACTATGATTTTATACTTTTCCATGATAGCCAAAGTTTTCCTTTGAGAGTGCCTTTTTGTTTGTAGGATTATTTGGGAGGCTGTCAGGTCTCTTCATAACTGAAAGGATGGAAGGAGAATTCATTGTAGACTGCCACTGAGAGTTCAAGGGCAATCACAAGTTCCCCCATAGCTTACTACCGGCAAATGAGCTGGTTCTTTTGCTCAACAGCCAGTGACTTTGGAGGGATAGTGCAGTGGTGTGATGATAGTGTATTCTAGTGGATGAAGCATGGGCCTGCATTCTAATTCTGTTTCTGACACGTGATTCCTCTGTAGCATTAGTCAAGTCATTTAATCTTTCTGTCTTAGTGTGACGTGATTGATAACGCCTACCTGTCTCATAGAAAGACAGAAGATGGGGGAGAGAGGGTTGTTTGTTTGCAAAGTTCACCAAACGACGTGTACAACCTTCCAGTAGTTGACAGTCTAGCAGACTTCCGGAAATTCAACTTATTTGAATAATTGCCCTTTTCAAAACTTTGTAAATTATTTGAAGTTGACTCATAATTTTCTGAAACTTTCAAAATGCAGGCTAAGTCTCTGCTCAAAGATTATTGTTTTCTAAGTTTGAGCAAAAAGTGCTTAATCACATAAGTGTGGGGAAGGTAGGGGAAAAAAGTTTTTTCCATTAGATAAGAATTCAAGTAACATTTTTTGAAACCAGTTTTATAGCCAAAATGGTTGGTTGTATAAAGTTGAAAATTGGCATGAAAATGACCCTCATTGAAAAATGCCTTTGAGTGTTTTATGAAATTCAGTTTTGAATAGACTGAGATGCTAATATCCAAGACTAAGACAATTTAGGAACTTTCCTTGCCTCTTTCTTCATCCTGTAATGCCAGTCATTGGGCTAGATCATATCCTTGCTCCAGGGAGGAGCTCTGTGGTAGGATGGGAGCAGAACTATTACTACTCAGGATGTAGGATTATGTGATATTTTGCCCATGTAGGGCAGGAAAACAAAAAAGGAAAACAAGCTTCTGGAATACGGGAAATGTGCTGAGCAGCTGAACAAAGATGTAGTGTGTGCTCCCCCTTTTCCTGTCTCTGAGTACTAACCCTGCAAGTCCAACTGGACACTTCCCTAGGGCTATAGAGTACCCACTCCTCATGCTGAGGGAGCACTGCTAGCAGCATTTACCTATGGGTCCTCACAGAACCATTGTGTGAAAGGAGAAGAAGATATTCTTTGCATCCTGTCCTCAGCCCAAGTACACCGTCACAGAACAAAGCAGAATTTAACGTTCAACCTGTCAGATCAGTGGTTTCCATAACAGAATAAGCGGAATGATTTCACTGGGACTTCAGGTCCACAAGACCTAGTGTTGAGAGGGAAAGCTATTTTAAACACCAATGTTTGTAGAGTGGTCAAAAGATTCATTGGCATAGTAAACAGATATTGTCTGATAATAGTAGTTTATGTGCAGCAAATTACTACTGTAGTTCTGATTAGGTATGTGTGAGTGAAGCATCATTCAAATTGCATTATCCTACAGGCATTCATGCAATAAAATATTTGTTTTCAGTTTAACTACTTTACAGTTCTCTTTATAATCAAAAGGATTGTTTGAAAATAAAATGAGGAAGATGAAGTAGCTACAGAAAGCAAATAAACTAAAAGAAGAGGTAGCATGACAGTTAACTTTATTTACATATGTAAATCTTGCCATCTACCCACATGACTCAAAAGCAGCAGGAAAAGAAGGGAGAATGAGGAGAGAGAAGGGGATCACATGTATCATGCCTGTCTTGGGTACCAAAGATATACAAAGTGGTTTCAGAATTACTCATGTATGAGATTATCGAGACATAATTAAAGTGTAAAATTAATAAAGCATGTAATTTTAAATTTTAGGCGTGTTCTAAATATAAATGATAGAATCAGGTGGAAGGTTGACTCTTTGCACTAGAACACTGCAAACATATAAAACAAATTTGAAAATGGTTTCTCATTCTCAAGTGTTGGTAAAACACAAATATTAATATATGTGGATTCCTACAGGCTAAATTTACATAACTGGCTTCAATGGGAGTTTGTATGACTGAACCCTGCAAAACTCTTTTTTGGGGGGGGGGTGAAAATGTGCTCTTTTACAGTATTACAGTCCTAATTTTGGACTTCTGTCAGTTTTCTTAGGTATGAAAAACATGTTATGGATTGTAGCCATCTAGTGGTGAATTGGCTTATTTATAGACTTTTAAAAATAGGAAACTTGTTCAGAATTTTGGTAAGCAATGCATCTTGATTTATCTATTGGTACTGGTCAAAGCATTCTCCATTTATAAAAGATCCATAGCAACCTTCTGCAAAACTATGAAAAATATTGCATTTAGAAAAAAAATCTACTTATTTTTTGTGGTGTTTTGTTACTAGTGACATTTTTATAAGAACAGAGAAGTTGTTTAAATAGCTCCCTATTCCTTATGACAAAATAATCCTCTGATATCACAAGAGCCAATTACCATATCAAAGAATTCTAGTGGGGGAAAAAACATAAAAATCCTGTTTTAGAGTTGGAGCCCGTAGTAGTAAAGTTAATTTAAATATTTCTAAATAGAATTTTCCAAATAATATATTTCTGGGCTTTAAAGTATTTATTTCCCAAACCCCACTGAGTTCTTTTCTTAAAATAACTGGAAGCTATCTATAATAGTGATTCCCAAACTGTTGTCCATGACCCACCAATAGTCCATGGAAAAATGACTGGTATCTTTATGCTGACTCTCCTCCTTCTAAATTGCATTAGTAGAAGCTAAAACATAGTTAATATTTTCCTAATTATTTTTCTAAGTAAGCAATTACTTTAGTGGCTGCAAAGATGTTATTCTCTCACCACAGTTAGGGGAAGGTGGTTATGCAAACATCAGTGGGAGAGAAGGTTGTTCAAGAAACAATTTCTTTCAAGATGTGGGTCACATGATGAGATTGAAGAACACTTGCTATATAACATGGTAACTCTTCTGAAAAAGCAGAAAAACTGAACTATTGCTTTAATTAGAATAATAGCACATTGAGGGGACTGGTAGCAAATATAAGTACATGTATTTCTTGTTCTTTAAAATATATTTATAAAAAATTACCAGGCAAATACTTTAAAAAATGTTCTTGTTTTGCTACTGATTTGGCCACTATCTTTGTGCTCTGTTTAATTATTTTGATCTGAAGAATCATTGTTTCATATCTGGTCATTTCAACTAGCATTTCCCCGAATTTTGGGAAAACTAACAGATATCTGCCCTATTTCTAAAAATGTATAATCTATTCTTTACAACAAATTAGTTGATGTCAGATTAGTGTAAAAACATTTTAAAACGAAGGATCTGACTTACTATGCCAGTATTGACACCATCCATACATTAAAATTGAACATTGAATCAGGAAAGCATTGGGTTAATATGTATAATGATTTGTTTCGTTTTCAGGTGTTTGGAGTGGATGACAGCCAGGATTATAATAGGCCTGTTATCAACGAGAACCAGAAAGATTTAGTAAAAGATTGGGCTATAAATTCTGCTACAGTAGTGCTGGAAGAAAAAAGACCACTGAGTACAACTGGATTTCTTGACACAGAGGTAGAATATAATTTTTGATGGTCTTCTTTTTTCTTCCAATAAAAGAGAGAGAGCACTAATAGTTGACCTGTGAGTGTTAAGCAGCTACCAAAGAAGTCTTTGCATACAAAGCATTAATTCAGGTCTCTATAGATTTGATTTTTCTCATCTCTGTTTTATTGTATTGTAGTTTTATCAAAACTTTTTCTGTTAGAGGTAGCTAAATTAAATCTTGAAGGCATTAAGCTTTGCTACCCTCTGCTTGCACTTGTGTGCAGTTATAGGAAATATAGCATGAGCAGTTAAGTGACCCACATAAGAAAGAAAGTATGAGTACTGAAAACAGGCATAGGGAAATACGGATGGACATCTTCTGGGTTGGAGCTCGCAAGTGAGGCCTGGCCTTTGAGAAGGCACTGATGTTAGATGTCTGAAAGGCAGTGTGGTTTTGTCAGTTAGGCAAAGGACGAGAAGTTCTAAACCTGTATATATAAATGTTATATCCATGTGACAGATGTTTGTCATACCTAATACTGGATTCCTGGATGGCATTCAGATACCACATTGCAGGGTGCAGTCTGATAAACTGAATAGACTAGAAATAGAACAGAATCAGTTTGATGCAGGATGATGAACTACATGACTCAAAGAAAGGGCACTACATCTGCCCTTAATTGCCTTGGCAGGACTTATGGTGAAATATGGTCCAGCAAGAGGTCAGTCCAAGTTTATTAAGTTCTTATTAATCAAGACCTTGATGCGTGTCTGTGTGCTTACCAGCTGCTAGTGCAACTAAGTTGTTTTTAGTTGCTAAGAAACTACTATAGCAGAATCTATCTTGTTTGGTGATATGCTAGTTACTGTGAGATCATGATGTTGACATATGTCATATATCTAAAATGTATGCTTGAAGAGTGACTGAGAATATTATTTTCATAATAGTTATGCCATAAGCCAAAATACAGTAGTTGTTAAAGAAGTTATTTTGTCCTGCTCCATTACTTTCAGCTGTAAATCCACTGACTTACTGTATTTTTTCCCTATTTCCTTTTCTTCAGCTTTCAGCTCCCTTGTGTCCTCTCCACCTTCCAATACTATCTAAAGAGGGGGACGAATAACTGCACACATGGCCAGTTGTTGTGTGTGTAATGTTCTCTGTGCTTGAGTTTCTAGGCTGGTGTTAGTTGATTTGCAGATAAAAGGGGATTATACCACAGTTATAATATGTATCTGATTTTAACCAATGCCAAAAGATACAGAATGAAGACTGACACTGTCTCTTAAACTGACTCCATTATGTCTGTTCATTTGATTACCTCACGCTGAATCCTCAGCTGTGACCAGGGAGTGTTGAGCACAGCTGAATAAGGAGCTGCAAAGGAATTGTTTATGGCTGCATACTCTTGGGGCTGTCGGCCATCCCCAGCTTGGTTTAGAGCAGCTTCAGAGCTGCTCCAAACTGTGCCAGTTAATAACTCTCTTCTAGGGGCCATAATGTTGGCCGGGGATCAGTCTCATCCCCTGTAACTCCAAACAGGTTCAAACTCCATCTATGCTGGAGTGGTCAGGAGAGGCTGGCATAGAGTCACCTATGTTGCTAAATGCCAGTTATGGATTCCCTCCTGTACAGGAGTCCTCATCTACCTGGTTAGGGCAGGTTTAAATCCCGTTCATGCTGCTGGAGTTTTAAAGTTTGGGTGTACTTTGGTTTGCAATATCAGATTGTCTCTTGATAGTCAGAATGCTTAGTAGAACTAGTAGGTTTGTAAATGTTTGGTGGAGATGGAGGGCTTTTGGCACAGCTTTATTTATGAGGCTATTCCAAGCCACAAAGGGTGATATCCGAGAAGGTGCAAAGTCACGAGAGGGTAAAGAATGCCAAGAGAATTGTCATAAGAGCATCTTGGATATACTGAATAGAGTCAGAATGAATGCAGGAAGAGATGAAGACAGATGTAGTTGGGGAAGGAGTTAAGGAAGGCTTTGAAAGTAGAAGTAGATTATACTTAAGCAAAAGAAAAACTAGTTCAAATTCAAGCATCTGGAGGATGGGAATATGATCATGGCAGTTTTTGGATGAATTAGAGAGAGGATTTCAGTATTTAAAGAATAAAGTTACCGGAATACATACTAAAACTGTTTTGGTATTAGAGAGGAAAAAAATAAACATATGTTTTGGAGACATAGTTGAAGAGGCAGGATGAGGCAAGGACCAAGACAGGGGTGGGCAAACTTTTTGGCCCGAGGTTCACATGGGGGTTACGAAACTGTATGGAGGGCCAGGTAGGGAAGGCTGTGCCTCCCTAAACAGCCTGGCCCCCGCCCCTAACCACCACCCCCCGGGACCCCACCGCCTATCCAACGCTTCCTGTCCCCTGACTGCCCCAACCCCTATCCACACCCCGGCCCCCTAACAGGCCCCCCCGGGACCCCACCCCCATCCAACCCCACCTGCTCCCTGTCCCCTAACTGCCCCAGGGATCCCCTGCCCTTTATCCAACCCTCCTTCCCTACCCCTTACCATGCTGCTCGGAGTAGCAGGAGCTCGCCGCCCGAACGAACGGAGCCAGCTGCGCTGCCCACGTAGCAGTGTAGCTGCAGGGGAGGGGCCAGGAGCTCAGGGGCTGAGCAGGACAGTCCCGTGGGCCGTAGTTTGCCCACCTCTGGACCAGGATATGAGAGTAGAATAAAAAGGAGAAGAGGGGAGGCGGGCTGGAAATAACACGTTGCAAATCTGGGTGATTGAAAGGATGAAAGTGGTGTCAGTAGCCATGCAGATGGCGAAGAAAGATTTTTAGGTGGAAAGATAATTTTGGTTTTAGATGTGTTAAGTTTGAAGTGCCTGTGATACATCAACAAGAAAATATACATCCAAATGAAGGTGTGGAATTAGTACCTTTTACTGAGGAGATTAGCAACCTTGTTTTCCATGGCAATGATTAAATATTCTGAGATTGGCTGAAATTGAGGGAGTGAATGGAACAAAATAAAACAGAATGGAGTGAGTGAAAGACTTGGATTGATTATATATAGTTTTTCTTAACTTAAAGCTATTGCATCTTAGTTCGTAATTATTGAATAAATAATGAACTGCTCATCCTCCGATTCCAACCATTCAATAAAAATATTTTAAAACACTCGTATTTTCTATATTAAACAGCAGCCACTTGCCACCAGAGGTCAGCATGATTTAAGGAAAAAAGCTAATGAAATTAGTTAAAACATTTAAGAGCGTAATTGTTTGGGAAATTAACAAGGTAAATTTTTTTATGAATTTGATTAATGTGAATACTTAACCAGTTTGAGATTAGGATTTATCTCTTTCACCCACACTTCGCACGTAATTTTCAGCAGATTACTTCAGACTAACCACAGTTTTGTAATATTTTACTTTGATACTAACATCATAAAATTTGTCTCTGCTCTTTTACTTCATGTTTTTCTTTTACTTTTTGCAAAAAATGGAAGCAGTCTTGTTAAAATTTTGGTACTCTACTTTCACGTTCACATGCACCAGTTTGTTGATATCATGGTCTTGCGCTGCTCTGAATCCCTATGTTCACTTTTTCTGCTCGCATAAAGTAATAGTATACAGCTAGTAAATATTCTGAGGTGTGAGTAAATATATTCTGTATGACTACTTAGCATATTGCATCCGTATTAGGTAGAACAAATGAATCACCATGTTTCGTACAAGTTTTATTTTTATCATTTATACTTGCTTTGCATTAACTCCTTGACCCTTCAAAACAAACCATTTGGATGTCAGTAAATTCTCTGATCCATTCCTATAGCCAAAGCACTCAGCCTGGAATCTCTGGTAGTTACCTTTTTTCCCTTTTGGTGAAAAGAACTGCTCTGGCATGATTTAAGATGTTCTACGTTATGTACTGAAGGAGTTTTTCAGTCCTGTCCTTTAAACCTGAAGCATGTCCGTAGCAACCCTTTGGTGTATAGTCCATAAATCTTACCTGAAGATATGCTGCTCTCTATGGAGTTTGGAGCTAAAAGTCACAGTAAGGGGTTATTTGATGCTCCAGTTCATTGGGGATGGAGGTAAAAGGAGTGAATAAGGGAAAGTTGGGTCAACATGAATAGCTTGAGCGATCAAAGTCTCAAATTTAAATCTGAAACTGTCTGAAAGACTAGTGTGGATTTGGAAACTCCTTATGCAATATAAGATGATGCTCAGAGAATATCTTGGTGATTTGGAAGTCTGAGAGGCTGTTGGTATGACTTCTTATAGGAATAACTATAGGTTAGGATTGGTAACTTTAGTTTTTTGATATATGTGTGCGTCGTAAGTCTTGTCCTATTGGATGTTTTCTACCATGGTAATGTATGTTAGACTTAAAAATAAAGCAATTTTGTAACTTTGACTTTTGGTAAGCTTTAAGAAGGAGGTGAAGCTGCCTAATGTGATGCCTTCACAACACAATACTGTAGCAGAGGTTTGGCAACATAACCTGTAGCCCTGAATACTACATAAAAGTAGGGGTTATATTTTGGCAGCATACCTAATTTAATTGTCTTCTGCAAGTAAAATATAAAGCTCCCTTGTTACAATTAATTTTGGGGTCTGTGAAAACTGACCATAATATCCTATTCCACAAACTGATAGAGTTCAGACTTCAGATAAAGGTGATTAAGTTCCTGGGTTTATGGAGAGTAAAAGCTGAGCTACACAGATTTCCCTTTAGCATATGGTTCACAGGTGGTTAATTGGACTCTACACCATATTTTGGCAGGAGTTCGTGTTGTAATAAAAATGATACTGTTTGTTAATGGGAACAGGAGAAAATGAAGTAAATAAAGTTTAGGGTAAACCAAAGAGGAAGATGAATCTTTAGATGTTAACAAAAGTCTCTTCAATTAGTCTTTAAATACTGCAAGTTCTTTATATAATTCTTATATACAATATATGAACTATTGTAGAAAGGGCTGTCATTCTTCTTGCCAACATTTTCTTCTCCATTGTGGCCAGTAATACACACAATTAAAGGAAATGAAAAATTGCCTTAATTTTCTATAGGTAGAACTGAAACTCATAACACTTGATTTTGAAAAGTGAATTCAGATTGCTGAAGTTTGTCTAATGGCAAAGATCCGGCTGATGGGTTCCTCCTGCATTTCACATTCCTAAAATAGTGTTGGAAGCTAGATTCATAACATTCTTTGCACTCTTTTGTGTTAGTGATGTCACCGTAGGGGCAATTCAGTACCCTGAATTCAAATCTTGACAATTGAACGAGAGAATGATTCAGTTGTTTTGTTCTTTAAAATGTATTATTTCTATGTGTGAAGTCTAACCATGTAAATGATTTGGGGTTTTAAACATTTGAAGAAGAATTGAGTGGATGGGCTGACTCAGAATTGTTAATAGAATATAGAATCTTTCACTTTAGACACTCAATAAAATAGTTTGCTGATATTTCCTAATGTCTCAGGACTGTCAGATGATTTAGATGAAATATGTAGGAATCTTAGTCCAGTTCCTAGTGGGAAAATGACCATCACAATAGACCCTAACTGACACTCTGATTGGAAGTGCCAAGAATTCAGTGGACAATGGAGATTCAGCTAAATTCTCAAGAGTGCAGGTAGCTCATCCAGATTCTTCATGAGGTATATTTGTGGGTGTCTCAGTTCCTCTACCTTAATCTATGATTACCACTGTTGTCTAGCTGGAGTTACCCATCTTCACTGGAGTTGTAAATTGTCAGTAAAATTGTTCTTTTAGACTCTTAAAGATGAATTCCCTGCACACAATTCCCTCTCCTCCTCCCCTTTTATCCATCCTATTAGTCTTCATTAACTTCAGTAGAGCCTTTGGAGATATGATTTTTGTTTGTTTATGTGAATGAGTGAGATGCACAGACAGTGATGCTGTGGTATGTTAGATGAAATAGCAGTATTATAGTTGCATATTTAGAGACCTTTTCCAGAATAATCTTAAATTATACAACAGTAAAATTAAATTGAGTCCTGTAATTCAACACATAGACATAAGGACATGTCCTGTATAGAAGCCTAATATTAAAAGTCTAAACTTTGATTAAAAAGGAGAGCTAAGTAAATAGAAATCAAAGCTATTCAAGCATAGTTTCTCTCAGGATACTATCTTTTATGACCCTGTTCTTTCCAGATCATTGATTCCTTACATTGACAACAGTGATACCTCTAAGACAATCCTGGTTATCTTGTAAACCCAATCGTTTAATTTTTATCCAAACTAAAAAATATCCTCAGCTTTCTTTGTTTTTGCTACAAAAATGCAATTATCTTTTGATTCATACATGAAGCTATATTATTAGACTTTAATGATACACTTTATTTATAATTTACAGAGCCAGATACCTTTTCCAGTCACTTCACATTTTCATGTTGAAACACAGTTCCAGACACCTTTATCTTCAGACAGTTATGTTTACATATGCTACTAATACCCTCTATTTTTTGAAGCCCTCCAACTTATCTGGCTTCTACAATCCTTAAACTAGTCTTCCAGTCAGGATCAATTTAATAGCTTCCCTTTTACTCTGGAGAAAATATCTGCCTTGCCCCTTCGTGGTTTTTTTTTTTTTCCCCTGGAAAAAATATAATTTTTGAGTGGTTAAAGCCTTCTGCTAGCTCTACCTTTTTCAACAACTTCCTCTAAGTTCAGGAATGAAATAATCTCATTTCACCTAGGCATATATTCTTCCCATAGTATATATTGTTTGAATGTTCATCACAGTAGAAAAATGTTGGGAACCACTGCCCAACCTGTAGTTGTTCTGCATCTGTCTAGAGCAATAAAGGATTTAAGACTGTCAATCCAGTATTAACATTAGGATTCTCCAAAATAAATTGAAATGAGTTCCTTTAATATTTGCACTTTCTATGAAAATAATTAAGATTTCAGACACATCTGAGTTTTGATAATATAACAGTTTATCAACTTTATATCACATATTTTTAAGCAAAATCTGCTGTTTCTTGTCCTATTCCTTTTTTTCTCAGGAAGGCTCTGCTGCATCTGGAAGTAAACGTTGGGTGTCTCAGTGGGCTAGTTTGGCTGCTAATCATACACAACATGACCAAGATGACCTAAGGTTGGAGTCCTCTGCACCTGCTCCTCTAGAAAATGGTAGGATAAGTTGTTGTCATCTTAATTTCTGTAGCAAAGACTATATGGAAGCGAAGGACTTAGTTACACAACTAGACAAATAGTTTAGTTATCACCAGTACAATAGATTCATCATTAGTTACATTTCTGTTAAGACTTTAAAAACAACCAAAAAAAAGCCCCTCGTAATTATATTTTAGTGTGATATTGAATTAGTCTTTATATTAGGGCTGTCAATTAATCACAGTTTTAATCACGCTGTTAAACAATAGAATACCAATTGAAATTTATTAACTATTTTTGGATGTTTTTCTACCTTTTTGAATATAACGATTTAAACTACAATATAAATTTAAATATAAAGTGTACAGTGCTCACTTTATATTATTTTTATTACACTGTATGTGCATTGTAAAAATGATAAAATAAATCGTATTTTTCAATACACCTCATACGAGTACCTTAATGCAATCTCTTTATCGTGAAAATGCAACTTACAAATGTCAGTTATTTTTTTTGTTACATAACTTCACTCAAAAACAAAACAATGTAAAACTTTAGAGCCTACAAATCCACTCAGTCCTACTTCTTATTCAGCCAATCGCTAAGAAAAACAAGTTTGTTTACATTTATGGGAAATAATGCTACCTATGTCTTATTTCAAATGTCACCAGAACAGGCATTCGCATGGCACTTTTGTAGCGAACATTGCAAGGTATTTACATGCCAGATATGCTAAACATTCGTATGCCCCTTCATGCTCCGGCCACCATTCCAGAGGATATGCTTCCATACTGATGATGCTTGTTAAAAAATAATGTGTTAATTAAATTTTGACTGAACTCTTTGGAGGAGAATAGTATGTCTCCTGCTCTGTGTTACCAGCATTCTGCCATGCATTTTGTATTCTAGCAGTCTGGGATGGTGACCTAGCACATGTTGTTCATTTTAAGAACACTTTCACTGCAGATTTGGCAAAACGCAAAGAAGGTACCCAAGTGAGATTTCTAAAGATAGCTACAGTACTCAAACCAAGGTTTAAGAATCTGAGGTGCCTTCTAAAATCTGAGAGGGATAAGGTGTGGAGCATGCTTTCAGAAGTCTTAAAAGAGCAACACTCCGATGCGGAAACTACAGAACCCGACCCACCAAAAAAGAAAATCAACCTTCTGCTCGTGGCATCTGACTCAGATGATGAAAATGAACATGCGTCAGTCCACACTGTTTTGGATTATCAAGCAGAACCCATCATCAGCATGGACGCATGTCCTCTGGAATGGAGGTTGAAGCATGAAGGGACATACGAATCTTTAGCACATCTGGCATTAAATATCTTGCAACGCCGGCTACAACAGTGCCATGCAAACACCCATTCTCACTTTCAGATGACATTGTAAACAAGAAGTGGGCAGCATTGTCTCCTGCAAATGTAAACAAACTTGCTTGTCTGAGTGACTGGCTGAACAAGAAATAGGACTGAGTGCACTTGTAAGCTCTCCACTTTTACATTGTTTTATTTTTAATGCAATTATTTTTTGTACATATTTCTACATTTGTATGTTCCACTTTCAGTATTTGTAATCAAAAATAAATATAAACTGAGCACTGTAGTCTTTGTGTTCTGAGTTGTAATCAAAATCAATATATTTGAAAATGTAGAAAATAGATGGTATTCTATTATTGTTTAACAATGCAATTAATCGCAATTCATTTTTTTAATCTCTTAACAGCCCTACTTTATATTAATGATAAAATAGGCCGAACACTATAAAAAGAGTTTATTGGTACCGATATTGGGAAAATACAAAAGGAGATATTCATTTAAGCTTCCATTTGGATACGCTTGTCAAATCTTTTTATTAGTACAGTATATATCCCTTCCCATTGAGCTTTAGTGGACTGAACAGTAAACAATCAATCTGAAACTTCAACTGTACAATCCAGCTAAACATTCTAAGCATAATTTGATGTTGCTATCATCAGAATCCCTATGCAGTTGCCAAACCACATTATCCTGTCACTTCTGAGTGGCAAGTGTTCAGGCTCCCTCCTTCTTTTATTAACAACTTTGCCAGACGACTTGTTTATTTGAATATGCTGTTCCTTATGTTGTGCATTAAAATGTATATCTGACTGTGAAGGAGGTGATCCCTTTGTTTACTTTCTCTTCTTTTCATCTTTATTTGTAAAAGTTCAATGCAGAACACAGGGTTGATTATTTAAACACAGATACTTGAAAACCAAAGGTTCTAAGTGCAAGGTTTATAAGGTTATAAATGTAAAATTCTGCCCAGGTTTCTTTTTGTTCTTTGTTTTATGGTGCTAGCACAATTGAGGCTTCATCCGTGACTAGAGCTCTTAAACGCTGTGATGATAATGATGTATTTAAATTCTTACGGTAAATATTACATATTTATATATGCATTACTGGAAAATGGACTGGAAATCACAAGACGATATAGTCTCCCTGAGTTTTCCAACTATTGAAATGAGCATACTGTTAATTGACTAGGAACTCATTAGCTACTACTCCAGTGCTTTAGCTGTGTTGCTGTCCTGCAATCCAGGCATATCTTTTTTTCTTTTTTTTGGTCGTTCATGACAACTTCGTTGCTAGTGACACAGAAATGAATGTAATATCAAAATTCCACCCTAAAGCAATGCTGCTTTCCCAAAGGCACAGTATTCTCCTGCAATCATGGTGGCTGCAATGCAAGGATAATATCTTGGAGGAATTTTCTGCTGGGTTAATTTAGGAGTTGGTGTGCATGACTTCATTATGAAAAATGTCTGACTTCTTTGGTCTCAGATAACTACAGAAAGATATTAAAAATAGAAGTATTTAGCACCTGGTATTCCACAACACACACTACCAGCAACTAGCACATTTGCAAAGGGTAGTGTCCAGAGAGCTGTTACTGGAAATGCTGAGTTAAATGAATATTTCTCTCTACTTTTACTGTAGTTAATATTTATTGTAGAAATGTCTAAATATATATTCTTCTTTGAGTGCTGCTCCCTATGAGTCCAGAAATTTTTCAGCATTCATTGACCCACGTATGCACAGTGGCTTCCCTCATACTCAAAGAGTAGAAGAGGCAGTAGAAGAGGATCGATGCCTCTCCAGTTCCTTCTTGCCGCCCCATGGCCTGAGTCAGAATCATGTCTTCCTTCACTCCATGCATTACCTGTAAAGTAAACTCATTGTAAATAGGTTTAAATTTTAGCTTAGTAGTTATAGTTAGTATACCATTCGGGGGAAATCCTCCCCAGTCCCAAAACTATGGACCTGCAGAAATGTTGGAGATTTTTTCCCTGCTGTGGTACCCACAGGGATGGCTCAAACACCTTCTGTCACCACATTGCACGCTGGTAAAAGAGAGCGGAGCTGCCCCCGATGCACCTCAGTTCCTTCTTACCCCCAGTGACAGTTGTCAGAACAATCCAGACTTGTTAATTCAAGTGCTTTCCTCTCTCCTTTCTCTATAAAGATCCTATTTGTTGTAGATTAGTGGTTTCTTAGTTATAGTTAGTTTAGACAATTTTAGTGCTAGATTTCCATTTTTGGGATTTTTTTTTTTACCACTTTTTATCTTTTGGTACCAATATCAGTACCAGAACAATGCCTCATTCAGTGGGATTTAAGTCCTCCTGGACCTGTGCAAAGTCCATACTGGTCAGCAATCCACATCTGGCCTGCTTAAAATGTTTGGGGGAATCCCATGTTAGTAACAAATGTTACATTTGCAAAGATTCAAGCCCTGCTCAAAAAAAAACAGGGTGGGGAGGCTTGTGTGCTTGCCTAAGGACGCAGCACTTTGACTCCTGTTGGAATTATCACATGGAGAAATTGCCCCAAGTTTATCAACATCGATACAGGGCGCTTCATTGGAGATGCTGTCTGGTCCTTAGGATCATTCCCTCATACTGAAGAAAAGGCTTAGGCCTTTCTCAAGTTCAGTTCCTTGCTCAACTGAGTCAGTCCTGAAGCCAGACAGAGGCAGACACTCGAAGTGTTCAGGGGAGAGACCCTGCTTGAACGCTTTGTCTCCCGAAAGGATTGTCACCTCCAGAGTCTGTGCCAGGTCTGTCAAGGTCATCCCCTGAAAACTCTCAGCTAGGAACAATTACCTGGCTAAGTGGAAGCACTTCAGCAGAAGTGGGCACCCCGGACTATCTTCTAGATCTAAAACAGAGTTTGACTATTAGATGTACAAGGATGTATATGATAGTTATTTCAGCCTTCCACATCTTGATGGGTAATAGATCCCTTTTCTCAACCCATTGTCACCTGATTCCTGAAGGGCTTGGTCAGATTATAGCCACATATACGAGACCCCATCCCTCAAGATCTGAATTTAGTCCTAACAAAATTGATAGGGCCTCCCTTCAAGCCCCTTGCCACTTTCCTTAAAGGTAGCATTTTTGGTGACTATTACCTCAGGCAGAAGGGTGGGCAAGTTGAGAGCTTTGGTACAGGTTTTTATAAGGATAAAGTTTATATCCACCATCGCCCAAAATTTCGCATGAAAGTAGTCTTTAATTTCCATGTTAACCCAGAAATTTATTTGCCCACATTCTTTCCAAAACCCCATGTGCATAGGGATGAGGAAAAGCTTCACATGGCTGTGAGAAGGGTTTTAGCTTTCTACCTGGAGTGGGCTAAATCTTATTAGATCTTCTGTTCAGTGGTTTGTTACAGACAGACATAAGGGCCAACCAGATTCCACTTGGAGAATCTCAACCCAGATCTCTTAGTGCATTCGTTTATGCTAGCAACTGGCTAATACAATCCCGCCAGCTAGAGTGTTGACACATTCTACTCGAGTGCAGGCAGCTTTTGCAGCTTTCTTGGTGCAAGTGCTGATCACAGACATTTGTAAAGCAGCAACCTATTCATCACTCCACATTTTTGCTTCTCGTAGTGGCATTCTCTGTCAGTCCAGTTTCAGATGGATCATCTTACAATCACTCTTCAGGTAGGCTCTGAACGCACCTCCATGTATGTTTGCTTGTGAGTCACTTAGAGTGGAATGGACATGTGCAATCACTCAGAGAAGAAAGAAGGGTTACCTACCTTTCTATAACTGTTCTTAGAGATGTGTTGCACATGTGCATTCAATGACTCACCCACCTTCCCCTCTCTGTCAGAGTCTGTCCGGAACAAAGGAACTGAGGGAGGATTAGGGCAGCTCTGCTTTTATAGCAGCACACAGTGGTGCATAGCAACAGGGAACCACCCCAGTAGCTACCACTGAGGGGAAAAAATCTTTGAAATTTGTGCATCGGGCATGTGCACACCTAAATTGGAATGGACATGTGCAGCACATCTCAAAGCACAACAGTTATGGAAAGGTAAGTAACTGTTCTTTTCACCCCAATAATCTTTATGGTAGGCTGTTACTGTTCCAGGGTGAGCTGTACTTTTGATCTCTCACTCAGTTTCTCCATGCACATTTTTTCAAAGTGACAGGTCTGCACCCCCCGTACTTCTCTCAGGATGGAATCCTTTTAGACTGGGTCCCCAGGTCATGGCACCCCTGTTAAAAACTGCATGCTCAGAAGGTCCAAATCGATTTTGGCCCCTCCATCCAGGAGCCTGAGACCAATATGAAAGGGCATTGACAGAGAACAGCTTGTTCCAAACAGAGTACTACTTATTTATCCACAGGAAAACAACAGAGGAAGCAATAATAGCAATGAAACAGCAAAACACCTATATGCATATTATCTTAACTAAACCTTTTCCTTACCTTGCAAGTTTAGGTAGTGCCCCCCCCTCACGCCCTTGGCCAGGGAGGCCACTTGTCCAGTATTGAGAGGTTTGTCCCCTGTCCAGTACAGGGACAAAATTGGATGGGGGATGCCATTTTTAAGAGCATGCTGCTCCACCCACCTCACCTGGCATGGGGTGGTCCTAAAAATAGTGGGACCTCCGCCCCCCACCCCCCGTCCAGCGTGATTTTGCATGCTCTGTGTGTGCAAGGTCATGCCAGCGGATGCAGGCCCATGCTGTTCCCAGAAGTACTGGAATATCTGCTATTCCAGAAATGTGTGAGTGTCCACCTTATCCTTGTTCAAGGCATTGCCCCTCCCCCCACCCCCACAGCATTGGGGCTGAACAAGGTAGACTATGGTCTTGCAGCCTCTACCTTTGTCTGATCCTTCAGTTAGTATCTCTTCCCAATCACAGACAGTCTTTTATCCATTTCAAAGTCCCTCTGTCCTGGGACACCTGAACCTGGTCAATCTTCCCGACTGGGATGGAGGCAGACTTCAGTAGTGGATTCATTATATTGTTCATTTGAGAGCAAGCAATTGGGACTTTCTACAGCCATTGTCTTTGGGTGCCTGCAGACCAAAACTAAGATTGATTTAACCCTGTGTTAACTTTTAGCGAGCAACACCTTTCTGTCTTGGTATTTTGCAAGACCACGCTCTTCTTTTCCTCCTATGTGGCATTGTCTACCCTGGACAAATGTGTTGTATTAGAAATAGTATTAAATAGCACAACATTAAATAGGATTTTGCCCACAGAGTGGACAAGGACATTTAAAAACATGTTAGTTGGTCATGGGAGGATCTCCAGTAATGGAGTCTTACATAAGTGAGGTGCTGATGGTTCTTATTCTCAGGGAGGCAGGGAAAGATGTTTAATGGTGGACTAAACAGTGTCTGAAACAAGACTTTGAGTACTCTGGGGTTTCATAGAAAAAATATTTTTTCTATGTGGTTCCAGGCTGCAAGGCCAAATGACACAAAGCCCTCAAAGTACGTATTCCAGCCAGCAATTGAGTCACAGAGGATCTCTTTATCACACAAAGCTGAGGGAAAAGGAGCTGGGGCAGATTCAGTCTTATCAGCTTGATGAGGCCACTACAGACAGAGACATTGATGGCTTCTTTTTGCATTAAGTGAAGTCAGCAAAAGTATCAAAATAGGGCAATATTAGTGAGCTGTTGAACTTCCGTGTTTGACATGCTCACTTTTTATGCCTAAAAGCAGTGGAAATAAATGGATTTCTGACCATCTTCTGCAGAGCAATTTTGCACAGCGTGTAGGATTCGAGGGAGTGGAAACCCCAGAACGCCCACACAATTAAAGTACTGGAGTGGTAGGTCCCATCTTTCCTGTCATTATTCTCAGACTTACAGGGGTAAATCTTTTTTGTTTTTCTTACAATTTTTTCTCTTTAGTTTTAAAAACATGAGCTACCAGCTTTGTGATCCTGCCTGAACCTAAAGACTGTAGCAGACTTCATGAGAGACACCGTTTAAGCTTAAGTAATTTGGAGTTTGCTAACGGCCTTTGAACTTACTAGGTTCAAGAAGTATCAGGTTGTTTCAGCAATGCAGCTTTACAATTAATGATTGCCCTGAGAAAAGCAGATTTTCTGTGCATTTACAACAGCCACAATATCATAACTTCTATAGTTGTTCGCAGTATTGTAGCCGTCATCATGATATCGGAGAGAGAGGCTTACACAGAGTTTGACAGCTTGTCCCTTTCACCAACAGAAGTTGGTCCACCTTCTCTCTCTAACAACTCCTATAGTCTGTTAAGAATCTGGGTCCTGCGGGGTGCCAGTAACATAAACAAAAGTCCTTAAATGTTTCATAGAATTAGAAATGTAAAGATGGAAAAGACCTGTTAGATCACCTAGACCGGGGTGGGCAAACTTTTTGGCCCAAGAGCCACATCTGGTTGGGGAAATCGTATGCAGGGCCATGAATGTAGGGCTGGGGCAGGGGGTTGGGATGCAGGAGGGAGTGTGGGGTATGGGGGGGGTTGTGGTGTGCAGGAAGGGGTTCAGGGCAAGGGGCTGGGGTGCAGGAAGGGGCTCTGGGCAGGGGCTTGGGGTGCAGGAGGGGTGTGGCAGGGGGATCAGGGCAGGGAGTTGGGGTGTGGGGGGGTGTGGAGTGTGGGAGGGGGCTCAGAGTAGGGGATTGGGGTGCAGGAGGGGTGTGGCAGGGGTTTCAAAGCAGGGGCTTAGGGGGCTCAGGGCAGGGGATTGGGGTGCAGGAGAGGTTCGGGGTGCAGGCTCCAGCTCAGCGCCACTTACCTCAAGTGGCTCTGGGGTGGCAACGGCACGCAGTGGGGCTAAGGCAGGCTCCCTACCTGCCCTGGACCCGCGCCACTTCTGGAAGTGGCCAGCATGTCCAGCAGTGGCTCCTGAGGGTGGGGTGGGGCAGGCGGCTCTGCCGCACACTGCCCTTGCCAGTGGGTACTACCCCTGAAGCTCCCATTGGCCGCGGTTCCCAGCTGATGGGAGCTGTGGGGGGTGGCCCTTGCAGGCAAGGGCAGCACACGGAGCCCTCTACTCTCCCCCTCCCCCAGGGGCTGCAGAGATGTGGTGCCGGCCACTTCCGGGAGCAGCGTGGGACCAGGGCAGGCAGGGAGCCTGCCTTAGCCCCACTGTGCCACAGGGCTGGCAATCCCGCGAGCTGGATTGAAAGCCCTGACTGGCTGGATCTGACCCGCAGGCCATAGTTTGCCCGTCCCTGATCTAGATGCAGTGGATCTCCAGCTTTTTCATTCTGCAGACCACTTAGAATCCTAGAATCATAGAATATCAGGGTTGGAAGGGACCTCAGGAGGTCATCTAGTCCCACCCCCTGCTCAAAGCAGGACCAATCCCCAACTAAATCATCCCAGCCAGGGTTTTGTCAAGCCTGACTGTCTCCCATAGACCTACCTTCTTTCCCATCACCCAAATTCTACTCTGCTTGAATTTCAAATTGTTTAGTTGTGTATACAGCCAGGAAAGACTGAGGGCTACTGGTGGCCCATACTCAACAGTTTGAGAGCCAATTTTCTGGTCTTAGATTTTCAACCTTGCGGTCATGAATGCAAGGTGGTTCACAAGTGGGTGACTGTTCGGTCACAGCCAAAATTTGCCAGTTGTGGGAGGAAAATAAGCCTATTTGTTAGCAAGCAGATACCAGGACCAAGAGAGAAGAAGATTTCTCTCTCTCTTCATATTCCTGCCTTCCTCCCACTGTAGTTTTTCATCTCCTTTTCCCAACCATGCAACACACCAAGTTCCAGGGAAGATGCTGCTTAAAGGTAACATGTAGCTCTGTGCATTTGGTTGTTAGGGGATCCCTGTACGAAACCACAGCTGACACACACAAGAATTCCATTACTTTGACAGATGTTCATTTCATATCAGTGCTTTGATGTGTGCTACAAAGGCTTGTCACAGAGTGAAATATTCCCTTGTTTGTATCAGAACCTTCATGAACCATACTGTAGCATAAAAGTATTTTTATTAATAGGTATTTTTCTCCAGTATCTTAAAATGTCTGTTATGTGATTAATAGATTATGTAAAATAGTCAATTACTTTCACCAATCTACTGTGTCCTGGTTTAGGAGGACTTTTAAATGTCACTTGACAAAAGACAAAGTTCCAGTTCTCTGTGCAATAGAAATACTGTATTTTCTTAATTACTTCTGTGTAGCCTTAAGAATGCATGTTTCCATTGGCAGATTTAGTCACTCATTTCCAAGAGGTTTTTTCATTCTGTTTTTAGATACTGACATCAGTGAATCTGGTATTTCAGTTAGAAGTACTAGCTCAGCCACTTCTGTGACTAGCCAAGGCGAGCGAAAGAGGAGAACACTTCCACAGCTTCCAAAAGAGGAAAAAGCCACTGAAAGTTCAAGAGCAAAGGTTACACCACATCAGAGATCGGAGATAGGTGAAAAACAAGACACAGAACTTCAAGAGAAAGAAACTCCAACTCATGCATCCCAAAAAGAAATGCCACAAGATGCAGGTAGTAGGAGCATGGCTAAGGCAAACAGGACAATGAATGGCCTTTCTCCTAAACCTGGTGGAGACGACAAATTGTCTTCTCACCCCATTAGCTGCTCTTCTTCCAGTAAAGAGAAAAGTGAAATTGTCAGGGAAACTTCAGTTGTAAAGCAAGCTTTAGCTAAAATTCAACAGCAAGAACAAAAGGAGCAGGCACATAGGACTTCAACTAAAGTGTCTTCAGCTAAACTTATTGCCAGTAAAGTTGAGAAGGGTAGAGAGGAGACTCCTACTCCACATAAAATGTTGGATAATCATCAAGAAAAAGCCCCAGGACATTCTACAAGTAAAGCAGAAATGAAGATTGTACAAAGTGAAGGAAAAAGAAAAAAAACAGAGGAAATTATAAAAGGCCAAACTCCAAAAGGATTAGGAGGAGAGAAGAAAGAATCTTCAAAACCGTTAGTGAGACAAGGCAGCTTTACTATAGATAAACCTAGCACAAATATACCTATAGAACTTATTCCTCATATTAATAAACAAACTGGATCTACTCCCCCTTCTTTTGCTTTTACCTCCACAAACAGAATACGTGAGAGAAGTGATTCTGTGGACACTGATTCTAGTCTGGATACAACACTTATTTTAAAAGACACAGAAGCAGTAATGGCATTCCTTGAAGCTAAATTACGAGAAGAAAACAAAACAGATGAAGGACCTGAAACTCCTAGCTATAACAGAGATAATTCCATATCACCCGAGTCAGATGTAGACACCGCTAGCACAATCAGTCTGGTTACTGGTGACACTGAAAGAAAAACCACTCAAAAGCGAAAGAGCTTTACTACCCTCTATAAAGATAGATGTTCCACTAGTTCTCCTTCCAAGGATGTTTTAAAATCTTCCTCTGCAACAAATGCTAGAGAAAAGATAGAAAAGAAAACTAAAAGCCGATCTTCAGATGCTGGTTCAAGAGCAGAGGGTCGTAAATATGTACAACCCAGTGGAAGAATGAGGCAACCTTCAGTAGATTTAACAGATGATGACCAAACATCTAGTGTACCTCATTCTGCCATATCTGATATCTTGTCATCTGACCAGGAAACTTACTCTGGCAAATCACATGGAAGGGGTCATTTTACCTCTGCAGATGAACTCTTACATTCCAAAATGGAAGGCAGTAAGTCAGCTAAATCAAAGACCTCTCCTGTTACAACTGGGCAATCCAGTAAATCAACCACTCTTCCAAGGCCTCGTCCCACAAGGACTTCTCTCTTGCGCAGAGCACGACTTGGTGAAGCCTCGGATAGCGAACTTGCTGATGCAGATAAAGCTTCAGTGGCTTCTGAAGTGTCCACTACAAGTTCTACATCAAAGCCTCCATCAGGAAGGAGAAATATCTCCAGAATTGACTTACTTGCCCAACCACGCAGAACCAGGCTCGGTTCTTTATCAGCACGTAGTGACTCTGAAGCCACAATAACTAGAAGCACTGTCTCATCTCGTACTACAGAAGCTATCATTAGAAGTGGTGGAAGATTAACACCATCAGCAGACAGTAGTAAAGTTTCTGCTAGAACTAGAGCTAATAGCATTTCTCGACTTTCTGATTCTAAATCCAAATCATTGACCTCCGCCCATAATTCTCCATCAGGTATGTGAGACTATTTGGATTTAGTCTTTTTCAGTACTTGATATTTTGTTTATTTTCTTGGGCTTTTCTCTTTTTATAAGTGTTAAACTAATGGTGCTTTATTATGAAGCATTAGCTCAAACTTTAGTTGAAGGAGTCCTCCTCTTTTGAGAAAGAAGCTCCATTAGTTATCGTTGCAGATATTTTTTAATTTAATACAGAGGACAAGAGATTTTAATTCCTTAGCCATTTGGTTTATAATTTTTACTGGAAACTTCTAACCAACTATAGTATCTGAGGTTCTCAAATGCTACAGTGATTGACGTAGTACAAAAATGTAGATAAACTAGGAGCCTCTTTTGCTTGGGTCAGAATCTAAAAGTTTAGAAGGTCAGCAGCACTGTTCAATGAGGTAAAAACTAGGAAATGTGTTTGAAAGTTTGTAAGTATGCAAAACTATGTGTGCAGTCTGAGGAAGGCATGGAGCATCAACAAGATAAATGTAAGGTAATTTAAGATTTGCTTCTAAAAGTACAAAAGTGTAATTTAATTACAAAAAAATACAAAGTAAGAAGTAACTAATAGAAATATACTTCTAAACACAAAAATACTGAATGAAATATTCCAACACTAAACGGCTTGTGTGTTATCCCAAATCTATTTTACTCTCAAGGGCTTCAGGCCTGTCCTAGAACAATTTCTGATACTTATTGCTATGTGAAAAGAGGATCTGTATTTACAGGGGCCAGATCTCTTCTTCCTCTCAGGTCACTTATTGTCAAAATTGTTGATTCAGCCTCTCTGACATCTCCCCTATTATTTAATATTTAAATGAAAAAATATTACAATTAATAGTTTTGAGCCTACCATTTTAATGGTAATCTTGTTAAAAACTGACATATGACAATGGAAGAAAAGGCAATGTAAGAGATTGTTAGCTAGTTTTCAAGTATCTGACACAACTAGTTAAACAACCTAAAGAAGAATGCTTATGTTTAAATGTCACTTTGTTTATCAGATTATTCATGGTAACTAGTGCTTTTCTCACCTTTTGAACTTTAATACTGCTGAGTACAGATTTTTCTTCAAAAGCACCAGATGACATATTTGTTGTACTTGAATGGCTTCTTTGCATTCACTGATGTGAAGGGTCATCAGTACAATGTATTATACTTCCCATCTCCACCTGTTATACAAACATTTCTATATTTTTTTACACACTGACTATTTTTTTTATACAAACCAAGCTGTTTTGGCAAAACCATTGCCATTGCTGATATATAACTAGCATATTTAGTAGTTAGTAACGTCTGTTGTGCTGCTCATCAATATTTATTGCCTTGAGAGGTAAATACTGGTGAAATCACAGGTTAATTTAGGAGAAATCTATTCCTTGAACAATAAATCTTAACGTTCACTGTAATGTGAAGTCACATGTATTGTTATATTCTGAATGTTGTCATCAGAACTACCAATAATCCTCATGAATTCAAGTGAAACAAACAAACAAAAAAATAATACCCCAAGCCATCTACCCTAATACTGTACTTTAAAAGGGAGATGAAGGTATTTTTCCCAGCATATTATCTGTCTGGCTATTTATATCAGGCACATTTAGTACTAATGGTTCAATCAGAATCTGAGATTTATGTGTCCAGGAGACTGACTGTAACATCAGTTCAGGCAAAACAGTTACTTCTGAGGAGCCAGTTAGGTTGCCTTAATTTACAAGGTTGATTTAATTAACATTAGTTATCATTATTCCATTAGCTATCATTATTCCATACCTGGTGGTATTGACCCTTGAAGAGGTAAACACTAGAAATTTCTTGTTTTGTCATACTATTTTCTGTTTTCAACAAAAGCATGAGTCAGGAGGAGGGTTTTTTTGTGAAAATATGAACTACAATGTGCTTACTGACTTCCGTATAACTGTTATAGTTAAGTATTCAGCTACTTTAACAATGGGGAATGCTTTAATGTGTTATAGCTCTCAATCCTGCAATGTGCTTGTTGATTTAACTGCATTCCATGGTCAGAACCTACTGCGGTTTTTGTAGAAAATATTCTCAGTTTCAAAGGGAAAAGCTGAAAAGCTTGCCACCTTATGAGGTATCTATCCCAAGCTAACCAAACAGATAAAAAGGGCACACAACCATTGTTTGGAACATTTGCAGTAGAAAGACTACTTCTCTTTAAAAAAACAAAACGTCATTATCAACACTAAAAGAAAAGAAGTATTTGTGGCACCTTAGAGCCTAACAAATTTATTGTAGCTTACGAAAGCTTATGCTCAAATAAATTTGTTATTCTCTAAGGTGCCACAAGTATTCCTTTTCTTTTTGCGAATACAGATTAACATGACTGCTACTCTGAAACGTGTCATTATAAACACTAACATTTATGGAAAACAAAAGTTTCAGTGTAAAGTGTAAACAAATAAAAAAGCAGTTAACAAAACAGTCAAAGCCAATATCAGAGAGAAAATATGGTCTAATGAACACTTCAGGCACTATGTAATATCAATAAGGAATATACTGCTACTTGGGAGTTAGAAGTTATGGTTCCATTTGTATCTGTTTCACAAACTTACTTTGTGACTTGTGGCCATGCTACTATGAGCATGTGTACATTACAAAAATGTGTGTCTGTGTAGCTGTCCTGGTGTAACAGTCCATAATGTATACAGAACCCTAGTCACACTGTGCCTCTATTTGCCTCATTCTAAAATGGTGACAGTCGTTGCCCACCTGAGCAGGTTGTTAGGATGCTTCGTTCATTATTTTATTAATTTGTAAAGTCATTTAAAGACCATTAGAGGAAAGTGTTATATATAAGGAGTTGGAATTATCTTAAGCCACAGTTGCAGAAACTATTTGAATCCTGCATACCAAGCAAGGGGGAAAATTTGTAGGGAAGGGTTGCAGTGCAAGTTGAATGAGCAAGCATCTCAAACAGGTTATTAAAAGAAAGCTTATAAAGAATGGAAGATGGGATGGATCAGCAAGGAAAGCTACCTCTTGGAGATCAGAAAGTGTAGGGGAAAAGTGAGAACTGCCAAAAGCCAAGCAGAATTGGACCTTTCAAAGGAAATTAAAACCAATAGTAAAAGGTTCTGTAGCCATATAAATAAAAAGAAAACAATTAAAGAAGAAGTGGGCCCGCTAAGTACTGAGGATGGGGTGAAGATTAGAGACAATCTAGGCATGGCCCAACACCTAAACATAAGAACATAAAAACGACCATATTGGGTCCGACTAAAGGTCCATCTATCCCAGTATCTTATCTTATGACAGTGGCCAATGCCAGGTGCTTCAGAGGGAATGAACAGAACTAGTAATCATCAAGTGATCCATTCCCTGTCACCCATCCCAGCTTCTGGCAAACAGAGGCTAGGGACACCATCCCTGCCCATCCTGGCTAATAACCATTGATGGACCTATTCTCCCTGAACTTCTCTAGGTTTTTTTAACCTTTTTTATAGTCAGACAAATACTTTGCCTCAGGTTTTAATAACCGTATGGAGGAGCTTGGGGTAGTGGCAGGGTGGCTAATGGAAATGAGGATATGGAGGTAGAAATTACCACATCTGATGTGGAAGTCAATTTTCAAGAAGTTTAGTGAGACCAAACTGGGGGACCCAGATAATCTCCATCCAAAAATATTAAAGAAACTGGTAGATGAAATTGCAAGCCCAATAGCAAAGATTTTTAATGATTCCATAAATACAGGGGGCGTACCCTATGACTGGAGAAAACACATTGGGGAAGAAAACTACTAGAGCCTCCCCTGTGATAGTGCTTGGGGTGTGCTATAGACTGCCGGGATCTAATTTGGATATGGATAGAGCCCTCTTTAATGTTTTTAATGAAGTAAATACTAATGGAAACTGTGTGATCATGGGAGACTTTAACTTCCTAGATATAGACTGGAGGACAAGTGCTAGTAATAATAATAGGGCTCAGATTTTCCTAGATGTGATAGCTGATGGATTCCTTCATCAAATAGTTGCTGAACTAACAAGAGGGGATGCCATTTTAGATTTGGTTTTGGTGAGTAATGGGGACTTCATAGAAGAAATGGTTGTAGGGGACAACCTTGGTTCAAGTGATCATGAGCTAATTCAGTTCAAACTGAATGGAAGGATAAACAAAAATAAATCTGCGACTAGGATTTTTTATTTCAAAAGCGCTGACTTTCAAAAATTAAGGAAATTAGTTACGGAAGTGGATTGGACAGAAGAATTTATGGATCTAAAGGCAGAGGAGGCCTGGGATTACTTCAAGCCAAAGCTTCAGAAGCTATCAGAAGCCTGCATCCCAAGAAAGGGGAAGAAATTCATAGGCAGGAGTTGTAGACCAAGCAGGATGAGCAAGCATCTCAGAGAGGTGATTAAGAAAAAGCAAAAAGCATACAGGGAGTGGAAGATGGGAGGGATCATCAAGGAAAGCTACCTTATTGAGGTCAGAACATGTAGGGATAAAGTGAGAAGGACCTTGCAAAAGGAATTAAAACCAATAGTAAAAGGTTCTATAGCCATATAAATAAGAAAGAAAGAAGTGGGACCGCTAAACACTGAGGATGGAGTGGAGGTTAAGGATAATCTAGGCATGGCCCAATATCTAAACAAATACTTTGCCTCAGTCTTTAATGATGATCTTAGGGATAATGATAGCATGACAAATGGGAATGAGGATATGGAGGTAGATATTACCATATCTGAGGTAGAAGCCAAACTCGAACAGCTTAATGTGACTAAATTGGGGGGCCCAGATAATTTTCATCCAAGAATATTAAAGAAATTGACGCGTGAAATTTGCAAGCCCGTTAGCAAGAATTTTTAATGAATCTGTAAACTCAGGGGTTGTACCGTATGACTGGAGAATTGCTACCATAGTTCCTATTTTTAAGAAAGGAAAAAAAAGTGATCCGGGTAACTACAGGCCTGTTAGTTTGACATCTGTAGTATGCAAGGTCTTGGAAAAAATTTTTGAAGGAGAAAGTAGTTAAGGACATTGAGGTCAATGGGACAAAATACAACATGGTTTTACAAAAGGTAGATGTGCCAAACCAACCTGATCTCCTTCTTTGAGAAAGTAACAGTTTTTTTAGACAAAGGAAACGCAGTGGATCTAATTTACCTAGATTTCAGTAAGGCATTTGATACGGTGCCACCTGGGGAATTGTTAGTTAAATTGGAAAAGATGGAGATCAATATGAAAATTGAAAGGTGAATAAGGAATTGGTTAAAGGGGAGACTACAGCGGGTCATATTGAAAGGTGAACTGTCAGGCTGGAGGGAGGTTACCAGTGGAGTTCCCCAGGGATCGGTTTTGGGATCAATCTTACTTAATCTTTTTATTACTGACCTTGGCACAAAAAGTGGGAGTGCGCTAATAAAGTTTGCGGACGATACAAAACTGGGAGGTATTGCCAATTTAGAGAAGGACTGGGATATCATACAGGAGGATCTGGATGACCTTGTAAACTGGAGTAATAGTAATAGGATGAAATTTAATAGTGAGAAGTATAAGGTCATGCATTTAGGGATTAATAACAAGAACTTTAGTTATAAGCTGGGGACGCATCAATTAGAAGTACAGAGGGGGAGAAGGACCTCTGAGTATTGGTTGATCACAGGATGACTATGAGCCGCCGATGTGATATGGCCATGAAAAAAGCTAATGCGGTCTTGGGATGCATCAGGTGAGGTATTTCCAGTAGAGATCAGGAGGTGTTAGTACCGTTATACAAGGCACTGGTGAGACCTCATCTGGAATACTGTGTGCAGTTCTGGTCTCCCATGTTTAAGAAGGATGAATTTAAACTGGAACAGGTACAGAGAAGGGCTACTAGGGTGATCCGAGGAATGGAAAACCTGTCTTATGAAAGGAGACTCAAGGAGCTTGGCTTGTTTAGCCTAACCAAAAGAAGGCTGAGGGGAGATACGATTGCCCTCTATAAATATATCAGAGGGATAAATACCAGGGAGGGAAAGGAATTATTTAAGCTCAGTACCAATGTGGACACAAGAACAAATGGATATAAACTGGCCATCAGGAAGCTTAGACTTGAAATTAGACAAAGGTTTCTAATCATTAGAGGAGTGAAGTTGTGGAATAGCCTTCCAAGGGAAGCAGTGGGGGCAAAAGACCTATCTGGCTTCAAGATTAAACTCGGTAAGTTTATGGAGGAGATGGTATGATGGGATAACATGATTCTGGCAATTAATTGATCTTTAACTATTCATGGTAAGTAGGCCCAATGGCCTGTGATGGGATGTTAGATGGGTTGGGATCTGAGTTACTACAGCAAATTCTTTCCTGGGTATCTGCTGGTGAATCTTGCCCACATGCTCAGGGTTCAGCTGATCACCATATTTGGGGTTGGCACTGATCACCATATTTGGGGTTGGGAAGGAATTTTCCTCCAGAGCAGATTGGAAGAAGCCTGGGGGTT
Source organism: Lepidochelys kempii (assembly GCF_965140285.1). NCBI lineage: Eukaryota > Metazoa > Chordata > Testudines > Cheloniidae > Lepidochelys > Lepidochelys kempii. Next base: position 140,796,673 of record NC_136382.1, on the reverse strand, counting down.
TTTCACCTTCCTCTGTAGCATGGGGCATGGGTCACTTGCTGGAGCATTCTCTGCACCTTGAAGTCTTTAAACCATGATTTGAGGACTTCAATAGCTCAGACATAGGTGAGAGATTTATTGCAGGAGTGGGTGGGTGAGATTCTGTGGCCTGCATTGTGCAGGAGGTCAGACTAGATGATCATAATGGTCCCTTCTGACCTTAATATCTATGAATCTATGGAGAATTGCTAATATGATACCTATTTTTAGGAAGGGGAGGGGGGCGGAAAGTGATCCAGGAAACTGCATGCAGGCTTCTTAGTTTGACCTCAATTGCATGCAAAGTCTTAGAACAAATTTTGAAAGATGAAGTAGTTAGGGACATGGAGGTAAATGGTAATTGATTTAAATACAACATAGTTTTACAAAAGGTAGATTGTGTCAGACCAACATGATCTCTTTCTTTGAGAAGATAACTGATTTTTTAGACAAAGAAAACACAGTAGATCTAATCTATTGGAGTTCAGTAAGATATTTGATACAGTTTCTCATGGGAAATTATTTCTTAAATTGGAGAACATGGGGATTAATATGAGAATTCAAAGTAGATAAGGAACTGGTTAAAAGGGTCATAGTGAAAGGTGAACTGTCAGGCTGGAGGCAGGTTACTAATGGAGTTCTTCAGGGATTGGTGTTGAGATCAATTTTATTTAACATTTTCATTAATGGTCTTGGCACAAAAAGTGAGAATATGACAATAAAATTTGCAGCTGACAAAGTTGGAGGTATTGCCAATACAGAGGAGGACTGGAGTATCATTAAGAAGATCTGGATGACCTTGAAAACTGGAGCAATAGAAATGGGTCAACTTTAATAGTGTAAAGTGCACTTTGGGACCAACAACAAGAATATTTGCTATAAAATGGAGGCTTATCAGTTGGAAGTGACAGAGATGGAGAAAGATCTGAGGGTATTGGATGATCACACCACGGTTGTGAGCTGCCAATGTGATGTGGCCACGAAAAAGACTAATGCAATCCTAGGATGCATCATTTGAAGTATTTCCAGTAGAGATAGGGAAGTGTTAGTACCATTATACAAGGCACTGGTTAGACCTCATCTGGAATACTGTGTGCAGTTCTGGTCTCCCATGTTTAAAATAGATGAATTCAAACTGGAACAGGTGCAGGAAAGGGCTACTAGGATTATCAAAGGAATGAAAAACCTACGTTATGAGAGGAGACTCAGAGCTTGGCTTGTTTAGCCTAACCAAACAAAGGCTAAGGGGAGATATGATTGCTCTCTATAAATACATCAGAGGGATAAATACCAGGGAGGGAGAGGAGTTATTTAAGTTAAGCACCATTGTTGACACAAGAACAAATGGATATAAACTGGCCATCAAAAAGTTTAGGTTTGAAATGAGATGAAGGTTTCTAACCATTAGAGGGGTGAAGTTCTGGAACAGCCTTCCAAAGGAAGCAGTGGGTGCAAAAAACTAACTGGCTTCAAGACTGAGCATGATAAGTTTATGGAGGGGATGGCATGATCACACTGCCTACAATGTCCTGTAGCACAGTGGTTCTCAGACTTTTATACTGGTGACCCCTTTCACATAACAAGCCTCTGAGTGTGGACCCCCCCTTATAAATTAAAAATGCTTTTTAATATATTTAACACCATTATAAATGCTGGAGGCAAAGCGGCGTTTAGGGTGGAGGCTGACAGCTCGCAACCCCCCATGTAATAACCTCATGACCCCCGAAGGGGTCCCGACCCCCAGTTTGAGAACCCCTGATGTAGGAGATCTGCAACTGCTAGTAACAAATATCCTCAGCAGCTGGTGATGAGGCACTACTAGATGGAGAGATCTTTGAGTTACTACAGAGAATTCTTTTCCAGGTGTCTGGCTGCTGAGTCTTGTCAAAATACTCAGGGTCCAACTGACTGCCATATTTGTGGTCAGGAAGAAATTTTCCTGGGTCAGATTGGCAGAGACGTTGGGGGGTTTTCACCTTCCTCTGCAGCATGGATCATGGGTCACTTGCTGGTTTAAAATGAGGAAATGGTGGATTCTCTGTAACTTGAAGTGTTTAAATCATGATTTTAGGACTTTAGTAACTCAGCAAGAGGTTCTGTGTCTATTACAGGAGTGGGTAGGTGAGGCTGAAGTGTGCAGGAGGTCAGACTAGATGGTCACAATGGTCCCTTCTAGCCTTAAAGTCTGAGTCTATGAGATTGATGGGGAAAGATGACGGTCATGAGGAGTGAGCAGCAACAGTAGCAGCAAGGATAGCTGTGAGAGCAGTCACATTTTGGAACAGCTGCATGTCATATGATTAGTAGCTATACTAGTTAGCTAGCCTAAGGGAGGAGAAGTCATTGCAAGCCAACAGACAGAGAGTGAAAGAAGCAGCAGAGGCACCTCTGTGAAAAAGAAAGGGTTCAAGTCGAGCAGAAGCACTGTCACAACTTTGATCTTTTAGGTGATTCAAAGTCTAGGATTATGGGGGGCAAGGAACACTAAATGTTAAGACCTGTGGGGTTGATTGGGTTGATCTGGCCCCAAGGGGCTGTGCATCCAAAGAGATCAAAATATGTTTTTTAAAATCCTATGTCTGAAAAGTGATATCTAGGTTAATTCAAAACACGCCGAGTTTTGTTAATATATGTCATGATTTACATGACTTGTGATATTATTACTATAACTCCATAATAACTTTTCACAAAGTTTACTATGAGAAACCTGTAGGCCAAACAGCAACACGATAGCATTTTGGCCTCAGATCTATATGATCTTTCCAAATACTAAACAGGCTTTTGACTCTATTTACCTTTCTTAATTATAAATACAATTGAATTTGGATAGCAGTTCTCTATTGAATTTTCAAACGGTTTCAGAATCAATTCTTTTTAAAAGAATTATAATTAAGAATATCTGCAACATCTTTTTTTGCTTTTCTCCGAACCATAGACTGAGGAAGGGAAGGGCTTACCCTAAATTTCAGCAATAGATTTTTGTTAAGCAGATGCTTCAAATTTGAATGTTTTCATTAAGCATTAACATGATAAAACAATATTTTGTACACAGAGAAATCCCAGCTTCTCCCAGACCCAGATCCTGCTGTTGAAACTTACAGTGGTAGAGTACTAGAAATCATATCTCTTTCTAATATTTCACTATTCATTCAATCTTTAGTTTTTTAAATTTGACTACTTATGCTCATTGTACAGTGCTGAGTTGTTGAACTACTCTTTAAGAAACAGTTCAGAGATACAATTTTTAAGCAAATTTGATGTTTGTTTTGATTTTTTTAAATAAGAATTGGAACAAAGGATTAATTAAAAATACAAAATTATTTTAAAGGACTCTGTTGATAAACTTTGGGCCCAACTCCTAAAATTCGTTCAACTGCAATCACACACTTCTTGCATGCTTTTTTTGAGAGGAAGGGAGAAAGGAGTACTTTTTCTGCTTATGTTCTGCTTTCCTTGATAAGGACAAGTTAGAATCCCATAAGTTAAGGGGTAGTGGGTCAGTGGATAAACCTTTCTTTCCCCTCTTGCTTATTTTAGAATATTAAAACAGACAGTAAAATATAACCTAATTGATTTCAATAGGCATTAAATGTACTTTGGATTAGGCTCTCAACCACACTTCCTTTTAAATCACCTGAAAAAATCTGTTAATCATATTTCTACTTTTAACAATTAAAAAGATGTTTAAATGAAGAAAGGGACTAAAGTTTATACTCCAGCTTCACGCTCTACATATTGTAATCTTTCAGAGCATTACACAATCTGTTCTCATCTAAAAACTCACATTGCAAATATCTGTACCTATATTCACATCTGATTTATGTTTAATTTGCCATCCTTTTAATAAATAACAATTCAGGGAAAAATCAGTCTTAATTTGCTTGTATTTTTATGTTAATCACATTAATTACATCTTGCATCTGTGATTTATAAATTACCAAGAATAAATATGTCCATTTGGATATACTGGTTTTCAAAAGTATCGTCAGCACACCTAACCAACCTCAATAAAGGTGTCTACAAATTTTGCAGCTAATTTAATTAAGGATTTGGGCGCCTAACCTAAAGTCAGGTTATTCTAATACTAACAAATTACATTAAGAATTTTCCTAACGTTAATCTTTAGTCCAAGAGAACTGATTTTTAGAGCCAGTGATTAACAAAGAAATAATATTTGATGTTGTGAAGTTCTGTGGCATGAGGTTGATTGGGTGCGGCATGTTATCATAATGAATGCTCTACCATCTAAAAAAGTGTGAGGATGGCCATTCTGAAATCCATTTTCTAGCCATTAATGACTAATTGTTGAGTGAGATCCTCGTGCTCAGTTTCAGTCGTCCACTGCTTCTGTCCATTTTCAGCAATGTGTTGTTTTCAGTATGAGTACAAGTCCTGTCTGCTCTGTAGATGCGTCACTGAGCTTTGTAACAAGATGCTGAATTGCAAAGTATTATTTTTTTCCAACAATAAATGCATAATTTCTTCTCTAGGAATTATGTGCTTTCTTTATGTTGGCCCATGTTGAGAGACGTTGTGCCAGCATCAACTTTTGTGTGTGTGTCCTGTTTAAAAATCAATACTGTAAATTTAATGAGAGCAGGGGGAATTTGCCCCCCCAAAAAGGGGGGGCAATCAAACTCTATAAATATTAATGAATTGGGCCCTCATTCTGTAAGACGTCCTGCTTTAGGTATGTAGGAATAATGGCATTTGCATCTTTTTATCTACTCACCATTATACAAAGAGCATCTTTTTCCACATTTTATTAATCAACATTTATTATTTAACACAAATTTAGTATCTTTCTTTTTAAGATGTAGTAAACACTTTTGTGAGGTCCTTGGGGTTTGATATTGAGCAGTTGTGGTGTTTTGTTGTGGTGTTTCTGAAATAATTTTATTGTTTCTTACAAAAGATACAATAATAATTCTTTTTTAATAATCAAACTAATTTAGTAAATTCAAGATGGAGGCGCTTTCCTACAGATTATGCTTCCACCTCAGAAGATGAGTTTGGATCAAACCGTAATTCCCCTAAACATACCCGTCTACGTACTTCTCCAGCCCTGAAAAACCCTCGATTGCAGAGCTCTGGGACAGCAATGCAAACTAGCAATACATTCAAGCACAGGATCAAGGAACAGGAGGACTACATTCGCGATTGGACTGCTCATCGAGAAGAAATAGCAAGGTTTGTTTTTTAAAAATGCCTTTAAAATATCAAAGCCTTTTATCTGAACTGGTAGTGCTGAACAAATGACCTAGTTAAATCGCTGAGTGCTTCTATATATGCAATATTTCTGCATGGCTAGATGTACAGAAATCTTGAAGCCTTGTAAAGGAGAGACTATCAAAGTGGTCGCAAAAAGAAAAGGAGTACTTGTGGCACCTTCGAGACTAACAAATTTATTTGAGCATAAGCTTTCGTGAGCTACAGCTCACTTCATTGGATGCATTCAGTGGAAAATACAGTGGGGAGATTTATAGACATAGAGAACATGAAACAATGGGTGTTACCATACACACTGTAACGAGAGTGATCACTTAAGGTGAGTTATTACCAGCAGGAGAACGGGGGTGGGGGGGGAGCCTTTTGTAGTGATTCCCCCTCCCCCTTTCCTCAGACGTTCTTGTCAACTGCTAGAAATGGCCCACCTTGGTTATCACTACAAAAGTCCCCCTGCCCCTCCCCGCTCTCCTGCTGGTAATAGGTCACCTTAAGTGATCACTCTCGTTGCAGTGTGTATGGTAACACCCATTGTTTCATGTTCTCTATGTATATAAATCTCCCCACTGTATTTTCCACTGAATGCATCCGATGAAGTGAGCTGTAGCTCACGAAAGCTTATGCTCAGATAAATTTGTTAGTCTCTAAGGTGCCAAAAGTACTCCTTTTCTTTTTGCGAATACAGACTAACACGGCTGCTACTCTGAAACCTATCAAAGTAGTGCTACCAGGATACCTCTCTTGTGGAGGAAGAGCATAGTATTGTCTTGTGGTACACATATCCTATGTATGATCTCCCAGTTGCATCAGTGAGAGTTACAAATGTATTTTGTTACACTTTGTTCTGCCTCAAGAAATAGTTATATCTGTTTTATACTGCCTTAAAATCAGCAAGCAATAAAAAAAAATCAGTTAAATGCAAAGCTGATTTGGAGGTATGTTTTTTTACCATATGAAAGACCATGTTTTCACTTCTAATTTTTAGTTCATCTTGGTTTTCACTCTGCATTGAAGGAAGACTGTCAAATTAAATAATATATATTTGTCCAAAAAATCACTTCTTTTGTGACTGGTGCCTGAGATTAATAAAATGGTTTAAAAAATCTAATGTACTGTCCCCCTTATTGCTATTTGCACTGCACTTCAACAATGAAAAGAATAGTCTGTTATACATTCTAGTGATGCAATGTTGTGAACATTTCAAATAGACTGTTTAAATAAACAAAACTTTTTATGTAAATGTTATTAAAACACGGATTAATGTTCAGTTTTGTGAAACTTTTTACAGAACTTAAATTTGAGGCCTAAATGATCTCCCAGTGTCCTTTTAAAAACAATTTTTAACACTTTGACATCACAGATATGAAATATTATATTTTGGTCATATGAAATACTGTTTTCCAATTCCTGGAAATGGTATGTTTAAAAAATCTTTTGTACCGTTATATAGATTATGATAACACATGTAAATGAGCTACATAAATATTGTAATCAAATCAAGGGACTCTGATGTGATCTTGGGAACTATTAGAATGAAGCTCAAATATTCATTTTCCAGTAAGAACTTTTAAAATTTCAAATACCAACCCATGGATTTCTTTCTGAGAATCCATACTAAGATAGGAGCTAAATCCATATGGGGGAGCTGTGAAACTCAGATATTCAGGCTTAGCGTACCTCTTCCTCCTTCTAAACAGTCCTGCTGAACCTTCGCTTCCATGGAAGTTTTAGGGGAGAATACCTGCACTTTTTTTTTTTTTTCAGTTGACAGCCTTGCTATTCTGTAAGGAAAGTTCTTGGCTTACATCAGACACTAAGGGTATGATTTTGTTATGGAAGTCTCAGATTCCATGACTTTCCTGGACCTCCGTGACTTCTACAGTGGCAGGGCTGGACTAGCTGAGGTCCATATTAGTGCTGCTAAATTTGTGACCCTCTCTATGTATAACACACAAACATCTATATTAAAAGAATATTAGTAACGTTGGAAAGTCAAGCACTCAAAAGTTAAGAAATGCCAGAATTAAGGTTGCCTGTTGCTCCCAGTCCCAATCTCCTTGCCCAGTCACTCACAATTACCCCTTCCTGGCTCTTCATCTGATCCATTTCTCTCTCCCTCATCTCTGCATTCAAATCAAGCAACTTCCTCCTACACACTGCTTGGGCCCAGCAGGGTGGGCATAGAAGGTATGTCTACACTTCAATGTGAGTCCAGGGTTAGTGGGACTCAAGTCAACTAACCCATGTTAGGGAACCCTGGGCTTGAGCTTCTGCATTGTATTTTAACCCTATGTTTAGACTTTTCTAACCCATGCTCAAATGTAGGGCTCTAGCACCCTCACTGCAGTGCGCAGACCCAAGTCAAAGTAACCCAAGTCGCAGAGTCTCTTGGGCCCCATCTCCCAGAGTCACCCTGCCTCCAAATGTGGCCACTCTAGCCCTAGGACCTAAGTGCACTGTCGGAAAAATTTACTGCCTGCCCTGTATGTTATCAGGAAGCAGCTCACTTTGCAAAAGGCTTGTTTGGTTCACTCTCCATTGAAAACCCAGGAGGCTCTCTGATAGTGTGCTTGCAGATCTGTAATAGAACAGAATAGGCTAACTCTGACCTGAACTGCTGCCATTCACAAAGCGGCGGAGGCAGAAGGGGGCAGGAGGTGTGCCTTCCCTTTTCGGTAGAGTGGATTGCGGATTGTTGGGGTAGAGAGGACTAAGGAAATTGTCCCATGGAATTGTGGGATACTTTTGTCTTACTCCTGAGACAAGCAAGGCTGTGTCTACATTGCAGAGTAATAGGGCTCAGACCCTGGGTCCTGGCTTAACTCAAGCTTGGACCCTCCAGCCCTGCAGGGTCATGGGACCCTGTGTCTGAGCCCTGGATTAGCACAATTGTAGTGTAGATGCAAGTGGGGGGTTAGGCTTGGGGCCGGGCTCAAGCATGGGCTTACGTTGCAGTGGAGACATACCCTGAGAGCACAAGAGAGACAGGCTCGCAGCTTTAAGCTGTGTAGTTGTAGCCGTGTCGGTCCTAGGATATTAGAGAGACAAGGTGGGTGAGGTAATATCTTTTATTGGACCAACTTCTGTTGGTGAGAGACACAAGCTTTGCCAAGCGGAGACAGAATCTTTACAGACTTTTTCTAGCAAATCTCTCCCAACTATTTGCAAACTCTGATTTTTGAAAGACTTACCATTTGGAAAAAATTTCATGGATTTTCATGGGGACAGCTAAAAGCACATCCATGACACAAAGGCCCAGCCTCTGCTAAATTTCAAGCACAGGTGTGTCAGAACCTCTCAAAGAAAAGGTCGCCAGAATTTTTTGACAGGTAGAACAATGTATTTTTCTCTATCCTTGTTCTCAGAAATGGCTAGCCATTTTGGCATAACTTTTTCAGAAATGTTTAGCCCAAGGCATATACCCAGCATGGAAAATTTTAGCCCAAACACTTAACATCTGATAAAGTTATAAGCATCAGAAAATAGGCTCTTATAATGGGACAAATCTTAGTAATAACCAGTACTACTAGCCCCACCTCTGACCCATTTTTTTTACCCTAACATAGCATATTCATATGATAAATCACTTTTTTAAAGGTTAATGCTAAAAATGACATTAATATAATAGGGTTGAGAACATCAATGTGTAAAAGCAAGGAAGTTCAAAGTTATGGTTCAAGTTACAGTACATGTGGGAACCACATTGCACATATACTAGTAGATATGAAGTCATGAAACTTATCATCGTTAGTAATATACAAGGTTATCTGTGCCAAAGGACATTTAATTGTTGTGGGAAACAAAACTTTTTTTGAATTTAGATTCACAACCATAGCATTGGGATAATATATCTTTTTTTGTAGTTGAAGTATATAAATGCTTATGGACGTTTACTGCACGTAGTCGATAGAAATCTAGTGCAGTTGTTTTCAGTTTGTGGTCCACGGACCCCTGGGGGTCTGCAGACTATTTCTAAGTGGTCTGCAAAAGGTGACTATTAAAATAAAGTTTCAGATCCCAGAAAAGTCATTCCATTCTTCTGATCAAGCAAAAGTATGTGAATACCCCCACCTACAGGTCAAACCCCAGAGATGTCGTTACCACAGAAGCTCACAGTTTAGTACGCTTTCTCACACTGTGTCAAATGCCGTGCCAACCATGTGCAACATTTATAGTTGAATTCTGTTCGGTCAGGTTTCAGTCTAAGACTTCTAGGGTAGAGCGTCCACAGATTGAATTTCCAAAAGGGTACACACCTCCATTCAAAATTGTTTAGGGGTCCACAAATGAAAAAATGTTGAAAACCACTGGTCTAGTGTATATATTGGCATTATGAAAATATCCCTAGGGGCAGAAAGGATAATGGAGTATTTTTTGTGGGGTTTCTTAAACATGTAATGTGATTTCATTGTTCTTTTTCCACCCCCATCCCACCCTCCCATACTAATTTGCATCTCCCGAATCAGAATTTAAAGTTACGGTGTTTGTAAAAAGCCTTCTCGAGTTAGTAAGAAAATGGATTTTGGAAACCTGGTGCCTGTTTTTGTCTGATCTTATGAAGATCTGTTATTCATTCTTTGACTAATTAGTCTGCTTAGGAAGCTGCAATGATAAATATTTGATAAACCAGTTAAATGCACAACTGAATTAGGAAAACAGATGGTAGCAACATCTACTTTTATCCAAATTACTTTCATACCGTAAGTAAATTAATCTTGTGAAAGGGTTGTCATGCTTTGTCCTTTTCACGAAAATTTGTGTTGGAACAATTTTCAGTTGTTAGTTTTAAATAACTAGTTTAGTTGAAATATGAGAGAGCTGATTAAAAACTAATGAAATACTTTCCCAAATTCTGTAAAAAGAAAAAAACAACCATTTTAATTCTGTATTTCACAATTTTCCGATAACTCTGCTAGCACACACAATTCCGATAATAAACTGACTCCATGTACCTTGTATCTGGTAGGATGTCAAATACAGAAAGAATTAGGTCAAATGTTTAATGTTAGAGATTATTAAAGAATGAAATAAGGGAAATGACAGGTTCTCCAAAATGCTAAATTATTCAACGGAGAATTTTGGTTTCGGGATTTTCCACAGTAATGAGACTCTGTTATGTTAAATTGATCAAAATGTTTTGTGTGTGTGTGTGACATCACATCTGCTGTAATGAAAACTGCCTTCTACTGCTTAGGGAATAAATTCCCTACCTCTGTTGCTCATGAAGCCCTGCATACTTAGCCTGATTACATTTCTTTTAATGGAAAAAGTCCATTATAAGTAGAATAATGCACAAGATGGTTTGCAATTGTTGTGACAGAACCACATTACTTGGATTTTTGAGGCACTTAGCCTTTGACCTTGGAGCTGTCCGAGAACCCAAAGCATGCAGTCTCACAGTAATTGCACACTCCATCATCTGAAGGTCTCTTTTTATAACTGTAACTACAGCAAATAAATTTTGTCTGTTTTAAATTCAAACTCTGCTGAGATTTGTTTCCCTGCTGTTTTGTTCACAATGTAGAAGGGAATTTGTTGTGAAATTAAGCGCAGGTTCAAGCCTGAAAAAGGAACTAAGTAGTGTACCAGATGGCATGAATTTTGTGATGTTAGGAATATGAAACCTAATGAACTTCACTGAATAACCAAAATGGTGTTGCACAAGTTAATAGACTAGTGTTTTATCCTTTTCGCAAAGTAGTCTCCAACTTCAGCTTCACTTCCCCCAGTTTCATTAATTGACAGCAAAATGAAAAGATGCGGACCTTTTACACCAAGTCACAATTACAATTCTGGTGAAACTGTGTTGCAGCTGCACTGGTATTTGTGACCTTATTGACTGCTTGAGGAATTAATAATTTGTTGCTTGCTGTGAAGTAGCATCCATTTTGGAATTGCCTAACTTCACCATGAATCCTTCAAGATCATTTGCCTTCATTTTCATATGGGCTTCTGACACTGTACCATTACGGCTGTCTGGCAAGAATTCACGTGAGATTTTAGCAGTTTTTTGGATTTTTGGATGTTTCTGTTGAGAAATAGGACTTCTGCAGGATTATTGTATTTTCTAGTGGCTTACTTTTGTGATAGGTGTCCCCTGGAGAATTTGCTGAATAATAGCAGTTTATTTTCTACCTTTAGAAAACATGGTTTTATACATTTATATCAACAGTAAAACGAAAAATAAATTTGAGTTAATCCCAGAAATATGTGGGAATGCTCATATTAACTAGGCTGTGGTGAGCATCTGGTAAGTGAATGTTTTTCACTTTTCAACACTGTTAACATTTATTTACATGCAAAAAGTTCAGCACATTTCTGGTATTAACTTAATTTTTGCTTTAGCTTTATACTTCTGCGTAAATACAGTAAATGATAATTTGAGATTTAAGTGTTTAAGAATATTTTTGGCATGGTATCTCTCACATTTTATCCATTTTCTGTTTATTCTTGCAAGCTGTAAAATTGCATTGTTCCATGGAATTGTGCTGGTCAATGCTGAACCATCTAATATAGGGTTGCAATATTGCGATTTGACTGAAAATGTGTTAATTATGTTTGCCATTCTAATTTAACTACTGTTCTCAATGCTAAATTCTCTACCTTTAGATCAGTGGTGTCCAATCATTTCATCCTTAGGGACAAAAACATTTCAATATTTCTATCAATATTTAGGGGCAGATTGTCTGCCCTGTTCATTTCCTGGCAAAGGGAGTAGAAACCACCTGCAAACCTTTACTGGGGATTCTCTTGGAATGAGAATCCCCAGTGGGCATAGAGCCAGCATAGCTGATTTTTATGCATCATTCCTCTCAGCCACTGGAAAGTGAAGGGGATTAACTGAAGTCCACAGAACAACTACCCCAACGTGGCTTCCTAAGAGGACTGCTGAAAGCTGGCACAAGTTCTTACTCTAATTTGGGCTGGCTCATAGAATCAGAGAGCCATAACTGATGGTTGTCTTTCAGCTTTTCCCCTTTCTCTGTCTTATGGACTGTTGTGGCTCTGTTGGGGAGGGGAGCAATCCTTTGAGAGGAGTGCCATTAGGCTCCTCAGGCTCCTATCTTGTGCTCCCACAGTCTAGCAGGTAAGAAGGCAATGGAGCAGCCAGAGGTACACTCTCCCCTGCTCCTTGTGATGCATCAGATGTCCAATGGCAGAGCAGCTACAGCAGAGAAAAGACAACAGCTGTTCAGAGCATTCCCATCACACCGTAGAACTGCTCTTGGGGCTGCAGGTGAAGCAGTGGGAGATGTTTTGGGAAGCAGTGTGCCCTTCTGCCTCCTTGTAGTAATGAGCTTGATTTAAAAACTTCACTTTAAAAATTGCAGTGCACAACTTAGCAAACACATTTTTATTTCGTAATCAATTACACATTTTCTTCTTAGCCTGGCTTCACCCAAGAGCCACAACTTAGAACCTCAAGGATACAGGTTGGACACTGCTGCTCTAGGTATATGGTATTGGAAGAATGTAATGTTGTTAAAATTATTACCAGGATCAGTCAAGACCTGGCTCTCATCGCACGGGAAATCAACGATGTAGCAGGAGAGATAGATTCAGTGACTTCATCAGGCACTGCTCCGAGTACCACAGTAAGCACTGCTGCCACCACCCCTGGCTCTGCCATAGACACTAGAGAAGAGGTAGGAGATCTTCATGGAGAAATGCATAAGGTTCTTTCTTTTCTTTATTTCTTTTGCTTTTAGCCTTTTGCATAGCTTTTTTAGTTATTCCCACCCAGCCTGTTTGCATGAATCTCAGCATTCTCTTCTTTTGATTTAAGATTTCTTAATCTTTCAACAAAAATCAGTAAGCACAAAAATCAGTTTATGAACACAGATCATTAAAGTGGTCACCCAAACTGTTCATATTGTGTGTCTGTTTTCACTATTAAACACAAGACATTGTGCTTATTCACTTCTTACTTGTCCACAGTCTTAGATACCGCTGAATAGTATGAGTACTTTTAAAGATTTTAGTGTGTGTACACAAATATATGGTGTGTGCACTATATAGTATAGCTATTACAGATAGAAAAGTCCTTGTATCACAGAAGATCTAGACGTTTTCCTGTTAGTATTTAAATATGTAAGTAGCGTGGCTTAACAGTAATTTTAGCTCTTCATCCACAATATATTATTTTTAAAAAATAGCTTGAATTAGGTTTGCTTCATGCTGCAATTTAATTTTTCTCTTCTTTGACTTTCTCTCGAGTCCTGTGTATTAAATTGTACTAACTAACTTGTTTTAGTCATCACGGGTCTAATGCTAGTAAATATGTTAAAGATAACATCAAAATCACTCACCTTCTACCATATTACCATTCAGATAGTTTTTTGTAAATGTTTACTTTGGGTTTTGTTCTTCCTTGTCTTGTTCCCCCCAAAATATGTCTAATCATTTTTGTGTATGTAAGGTTTGGTTAACACGTTAATCGACTGTGTTCATTCTGAGGCTGTCCTTTTTTCGTGAAAAAGGATATAAACAATGGCAAGAAACATGCCTTGCGTGTGCCGTTTAATTGACTAAACCCATGTAATTGTTTTAATTGTCTCTTTAGAACCCCAACTAAACTTCAGCATGACATGAATATGCATTTACTCAGATTCATTTAAATCATGTTGTCTTATATTTCACTGAATAAGTATGCTTCCCTTTTCCTTTTTTGTTTAGTATTATTGTACAGTAAATATATAATATAATACTGTAGGTGGCAGTATTTCATTGAAGTAGATGTAGACTCTGTAAGTAGATTGTGACTAATCTGTCTGAAAAGGACTAAAATACTCATTGACTTGCAAAAAAAACTTCCTTTTCATTAGTTTCATAGAAATCTGCCATTCAATGTAATTTGTGAAGAGAACGGAGTACCTTTTGTGAAGAGAAAAACAGTTACTCTAATCACTTACAGTCAGCATTGGTAAAAGTATGGGTAAAAGGTTTACCACTGCCAGCTTAAGTGACTGGAATTTCATTTTTTTATGCTCACTACATGATATCTATATATAGGCAAAATCCTCTCCATCTGGCAATCTAATTTATAGCCATGAATTTCTGGTTTTGGAAAATAGCTGTCTGTTTACTAGACACACTATCATATAATACACACACATCTTATAATATATAGGAAAACAGAATATTTGCTTTTATCATGGAAATCTTAAAATGATCTACTTTAGAGGTAAAAAATCAGTCTCATCTTGAAGCCCTTGCACTGTATGTATCCAGAAGGTTTCATAAACTGCCGATTTTTCATTAAATGTATTTATTTGTTTTGCTCTTTCAGCTGGTTGACCGTGTATTTGATGAAAGTCTGAACTTCAGAAAGATTCCTCCATTAGTGCATGCCAAACCACCAGAGGGGAACAGTTGGACTAATGATTCTAAGCCTCAGTTAACAGACGTTCTTGATCCTCCAACAATTACACGGAGAAGAACGTGGAGCAGAGATGAAGTGAGTATGCACCAGTGTTCCTGTGTAGTAATATGCTTACTCTAGGCCCCCAAAACATCATTACATTTTACTATTGCAGGCACAACATTTACTTGCCCACCTGCTTCCATATGGTTGCAATAATGGGGAAAAAACAGTGATATATTACTTTATTACCTAGAGAGAGAGAGAGAGAGCGTGTTGCGTTTGTCCTGAGTAGGCTATTAGAATTTTTCAATACTGTATTTATTTGGAAAGAGTAGTAAGTAGAATGTGAACACAATCACAAATTTTAAACTCAAATCAGTCATTCATTTATTTAAGCAAATCACACTAGCTTTGTTGTAATGGCACTGATCTATTTTATAGGTACAACCAGGAAGCTTGAACTGTGAATTGTGTGTGTTTTCACTGTCATCTCAGGCAGAGAATGTATGTAGTGGGACTCATAATATCTGGTGTTGTCAGAGTGCTTGAAAAAGACATAATAATCAATCAGCATTGATTTCAGAGCCATTTCAGAGATCCGCATGGTAGATAAGAAAGGGGAGATTATTTAGCTAATGAAAATTGGGTAGGAAACATCGTAAACTTAACCTGCTCCTAGCCTAATTTTAAAATATGCACAGAGAAATGTAGTTTCATGTAATCTGTACATATAGCCTTACTTATTTTCATACTCATGTTTTACAGACTCAGACACAGACATTATCCCTTCCTTTCTCTTGTAGCTCACGTAAATTGCTCCACCCTATTTTTGAAAAAAAAAAAAAAAAAAGTTGGCAAATTCTGCTTGCTGGCTGACATACTGTAGGATTCTGTTGTATACTCAAATACACATGATTGACGTGCTAATCTGATTTGTCATGGAAAGCCCAAAGCTGTCCTTGCTCCACAATGAGCAAGGAGATGCTTTTCTCCCATTTATATTTTAACATTCCTATGAATCCACCTGCATAATTTTAAATTGGCATTTCCTTCAGAAGTGTTTGTCCTGTTACTAAAGATCATCTTCATCATTAAGTCTCTGTTTACGGATGCCCACAATAATATGTATACATGCTGAACTGAAAGGACTTAAAATCTTGTGATCCTACCCCACTGTTCCTGTTTTTCCTATCTGCCCATTGGATTCAGGAGCCATATCTCAACTTTGACTGTGTGTTTACAGTTGAGTTAATTTGTTGTTAATTTGTTTGTTCTGTTTGTATTTAAGTGCTTCCTGGTGGGTTCCCTCTTGTTGCGTGGGTAGACTCTACCATTTGCTAAATCTTTTAGTGAAATGACACTGTCTTCCAGTCTCTCTCTAGTCCTAACATGCTCCCTGATAGTTCCTATCTGGCTTTTCTTTTCTAACTGAATTGCCTTTGTTTAGACATATGTGGTTTGGCATCATCTTCCTTGAAGGGGCTTCAGTGAGGAAACATTGTACTCCTATATTCCTCTTTCTCAAGAATCTTCATAACATTATATTCTGTCACTGGATCAATAGGAGAATTGGACCTTGAGATCTTTATATCTAGTTTCTTAGAGGATGCGCTCTTCTCACATAGGTCTTTCCCTGAGGATGGTGTTGAAATGATCTGGAAAAAGGGGTAAACAGTGAAGTGGCAAAATTTGCAGGTGATACAAAACTACTCAAGATAGTTAAGTCCCAGGCAGACTGCGAAGAGCTACAAAAGGATCTCTCAAAACTGGGTGACTGGGCAACAAAATGGCAGATGAAATTCATTATTAATAAATGCAAAGTAATGTACATTGGAAAACATAACCCCAGCCATACATATAAAATGATGAGGTCTAAATTAGTGGTTACCACTCAACAAAGAGATGTTGGAGTCATTGTGGATAGTTCTCTGAAAACATCCACTCAGTGTGAAGAAGCAGTCAAAAAAGCTAACAGAATGTTGGGAATCATTAAGAAAGGGATAGATAATTAGACAGAAAATACCTCTATATAAATCCATGGTACGCCCAGACCTTGAATACTGCGTGCAGATGTGGTCACCCCATCTCAAAAAAGATATATTGGAATTGGAGAAGGTTCAGAAAAGGGCAGCAAAAATTATTAGGAGTATGGAGCGGCTTCCGTATGAGGAGAGATTAATAAGATTGAGACTTTTCAGCTTCGAAAAGAGACGACTAAAGGGAGATATGATTGAGGTCTATAAAATCTTGGCTGGTATGGAGAAAGTAAATAAGGAAGTGTTATTTACTCCTTCTCATAACACAAGAACTAGGGACCACCACATGAAATTAATAGGCAGTAGGTTTAAAACAGACAGAAGGAAGTATTTTTGAACACAGCGAACAGTCAGTCTGTGGAACTCTTTGCCAGAGGATGTTGTGAAGGCCAAGACTATAACAGGTTCATGAAAGAATTAGATAAGTTAATGGAAGATAGATCCATCAATGGCTATTAGCCGGGATGGTGTCCCTAGCCTCTGTTTGTCAGAACTTGGGAATGGGCGACAGGGGATGGATTGCTTGATGATTACCTGTTCTGTTCATTCCCTCTGGGGCACCTGGCATTGGTCACTGTCAGAAGACAGGATACTGGGCTAGATGGACTTTTGGTCTGATCCAGTATGGCCACTCTTCTGTTCTTATTGCCATAACCCTTTAGCCTTAAGATTAAATTTGTTGTTGTTTCATATTTAAAGTTATTAAGTAGATAGTTCCCTTATAGTTATCTGATTTCATTTGCTTTTCTCCACACCTGGAGCTTGTAATTTCAGCATATATATCATTGTGGTATCTTTTGGATCATGTGCAATTACTTTTAGCTCCTGTTAGGTTGAATGCTTTACATTTTGAAATATGGTTAAGTGATTTGCTTTGTCTTTAAAATAGATTTAAGACTTTTCTTTTTTCCAGGCACTTGTAGTTATATGTCCAATTATATATTTTCTCATTGTGTTTTCCTGTAAAACTCCTGGATACTGATGATGATTATAATGTAAATCAATAAATATAATATCTGAACTTAAATAAAAAGTATTTGATAGTGTTTCCCTAGTCTGACTAAAAAGTTAGATAATAGAAATTGCCTTGGACATGAGCATTGTCAAAGAGCAGCAAAATGACTGAAAAACTGCAGTACACACATTCTCAAAAATGTGTGCAGTTTGCCAGTTGGTGTGACCTGAGACAGGTTTAATGAATGACTGCATCATTTCCAGATATAGTGGACTACACCGTAACTCTGAAAACCTCAGGGCTATCAATGAGCTCCATAAAAGTCCACCTGGCAGCCATCATGGCTTTCCACCCTCCAATAGAGGGCTATTCTCTTTTTCCCACCTGATGACAGCGAGATTCCTCAGAGGAGGGCTGAGAAAGCTCTATCCACCAGTCCAACACCCTACTCTGGTATGGGACCCCATTGTGGTCCTTAAATGCATCTCAAGACCTCCCTTTGAACCTCTGGCTACCTGCACTGCTTCATTTGTCAGAGAAGACTGCATTCCTGATAGTCATCCCTTCGGCGCAATGGGTTGGAGAAATAGGGGCCATGATGGCATACTCCTCCCCTGCACAGTTTAAGGATGAGATCATGCCATGGCCCCACCTGATATTCTTACCTAAAGTTTCTTCCTAGTTCCATATCAATCAGCCCATTCATCTGCCTGTTTTCCACCCCAAATTGCATCTAAATCACCAGGAGGCACTGCTACACTCCCTTGGCATCAGGAGAGCCCTGGTCTTCTATCTAGATAAGACAAAGCCCTTCAGAAAGACCCACAGGTTACTCGTCTCATTAGCAGATAGAGACTGCCAACCCTTTTGACCTCACCAGAGTGCATTTCCAAGTGCATATCAGAGTGCATTAACTCTTTTTATGAGTTTCACAATATTCATCCACCTTCAGATAAAGATACTCATTCTGCAAAGTCCATTGTCACTTCTACAGCCTTCCTCAAGAACGTGGTGATTACTGAAATCTGTAAAGCTGCTACTTGGGCATCTGTACATATGTACATTGAACACTATGCTATAATTCCCAACTCTGCCTCTGATACTCTGTTCAGCTCTGCTGTACTTTCCTCCATACTGGACTTGACTCAGAAGCCCCCTTCGTGTTAGAGGATACTGCTCTGTAGTCACTTAGAATAGAGCATCTGTAGGGATGCTACTCGAAGAAGAAGAAGAAATGGTTACTTGCCCTGTGCAGTAACTGTGATGTGTGTTCTTCTTTGAGATGTGTGTTCCTACTGGTACTACACTACTTGCCCCTCTCTTTTGGAGCTCTCTGCCATGGAGCTTCACAGTAGAGAAGGAATGAGGATGGTTCGCCCACGCAGTGCTATATAACAATGGCACGAGGCATAAGACTGACTGACATGCATGCATGGGCCTAATGGACACTGCTATGAGAAATCTTCAACCAAAGACACAAGGGGGCATTAGTGCACTTGGAGTGGAGCACTGTAGGGACACATGTCTGAAAGAACCACAGTAACTGCATGGGGTGAGTAACCATTTCTTCAGATACCAGGGTGATAGGAACAGTATAAAGCCTCGATAATGTGTACCTTGGATACTAAATGAAATAATGACGATTGAGTTGCAAAAGTGAATTATTTCACTCAGAGGCCTGGGTTTAATTTCTACCACAGATTACAAGTGAAAATTAGTTTGTTCTCAAGTTCATTTCCATTTGCACACATCACTAAATCATCACACAGTTCAATATGTTTGGCAGTTGCTGTTCTAAAGAGGACAATAATAACAACAGTGGTGTTTCAGGAAGGAGTGAAGTACCCTAGAAGAGCTGTGTGTAAAAACCTGCACAGTGCTTGATTACAGTAGGCCCTGGACAACCCAGATGTATTAATTCCTCATGTGAATGAACAGTAAATCCATAGGCAAATTCTTGCCAAAGTGAAGTGGGAAGAGGAATACAAAATCTTTATTTCAAAATGTGCAAAATGGTTTGTATCACAGTATTTACTTCTCAGTGCATTGCTAATTTTTCCATTTTTAAATAATTATTTCAGGTCATGGGAGACAGCTTGCTATTATCCTCAGTCTTCCAGTTTTCTCGGAAGATAAGGCAGTCGATAGACAAAACAGCTGGCAAAATCAGGTAGGACATTTTTTTTTTCTTTTCTTCACTCAGAAGTTTCTTTCTTAGATTCACGTTCCAGATAGTAGCAGTGAAATGCAGAATGCATGGTAGATCAAGTATATTGGCACACTTATCTGCTTAAAAGGATACTATTACTTCAACTTCTCAGTGATCAAGGAAGATTTTGACTTGTGAAGTGAATTAATTCCCTGTTGTGAAAGGAATGACTGCGTATAGAAATTATTCATATGATTTGAACAAGGATGGAGAAAACTGTGGCAAACCCTAAAGGGAAGTAGCAAGATCTCTCATAACTTCAACAAAGGAACTGTTCTTCTGTTCTTACTTACAATATTCCCAACTGCTAGGCAAAACATGTCTAATCTCCACCCAAACACATTTAAATTCCAATTCATTGTGAAGCTTTCCTGTAATATCTTTTGTGCAAGAAGTCCAGCCTCAGATATTTTTTCTTTTTACTGACAGAAAACTTTATTAACAGTCAGTTAAGGTTGCTTAGTAGTGCATTCCTTGTTCCTTTCCGGAATTTAGAAGTTAAACTTCTGAAAATCATGAAATTCAAATTTAAGGCAGTGCCACCCACGCAACTTTAACTTTGCCCCCATGGAGATGGCAATAGGCACTGGAAATATAACAGTACCCTTACCCATGTATACCAAAATCTGCCATTTTCTATCTGCGCAGCACAATTGGTACCAGCAGGTTACCAGACCTCATGTTGCCATCTCTGAAGCGTTGTAGCTGTAGCTACAAGGATCAAAGATTCCTATTTTATGGTTTGTGGATTATGCAGGAGGTTGGACTGGAATATCACAATGATCCCTTTTTCCCATAAAATTTTAGAATCTATTCAAGAGTTTTCAAGATCTCTCTGCAGTTTCCATCAACTCTGTTCTTCAACCTCCTACATGAGCTCCATCTCTTAGGGAGGGTTATGTTACCGTGATTTCCTTGAGAAGATTCCTTAGGGTCATAATCAAAGGATGAAATCGTAAAGTTTTTCTTGTACTTACTACAGCTGTTTTAAAGTAGGTTAAAAACTGTCGGAAAGTCTCTAACAGTGGACTTTTCATATTGTTAGTCTTTCAGATGTGTGTGTTCAGCAGTATCATGGCCACAAGCAGCATGCTAAGAAAGGCTTATTGAATTGATTGTCTGCAATCATAGTCTGGTGTTCTCCTCTTCCAGTTTCATCCTAGACCATCTCCAGTCCAACTTCTGCCCTCTACGCTCCACTGAAATGGCTTACATCCAGTACTTCATCTTCATGCTCCTCAACCTGCCAGCCATCTTTGACACAGTTGACTGTACTTTTCTTAATATTTTGTTCTCTCTTGGTTCCAGGACTCAGTCCTCTTCTGGGTCCTCTCCGACATATCTAATAGTTTCTTCAGTGTGTTGTTAGGAGGATCCTCCTGAATCCCCCCTTTCCAACTTTTGGGGATGGGCCTTGGTCTCCTTCTCTTCTCTCTGCATAATCTTATGCACAGACATGGCTTCAGCTATCATGTTTAGGCCAAGGACTCAAGTCTGCCTCTCTACTTTGATAAGTCTCCTTCTGTCCAAACTAATATCTTGACCTGTCTCTCTGACATCTCCTCATGGATGTCCAGCCATCAGCTTAAGCTCCACCTGGCCAAACATAACTGCTAATGTTTTCCCCCGAGCCCCCTGTGACAGGTTTGGTCACAGAGACCCCCTTGGAACTGTCACCTGAGGTGCTGAAGTTACCTCTGAGCCCGGTTTCCCTGCCAGCTTGGGACTCCAGAACCCTGCCTTGTTGACCCAGACATGCTATCCTGCTGCAACACAGACCCAGGTCTGGTCCAAAGCTGCAGACTTTAACCAAAAACTGATCAGCAGGTCACCTATCTCCGGCACCCAGACATCCAGTTCCCAATGGGATCCAAACCCCAAATAAATCTGTTTTACTCTGTATAAAGCTTATACAGGGTAAACTCATAAATTGTCTGCCCGCTATAACACTGATAGAGAGAGATGCACAGCTATTTGCTCCCCCAGGTATTGATCACTTACTATGGGTTAATTAATAAACAAAAGTGATTTTATTAAGTATAAAAAGTAGGATTTCAGTGGTTTCAAGTAATAACAGACAGAACAAAGTAAGTCACCAAGCAAAATAAAGCAAAAACATGCAAGTCTAAGCCTAATACATTAAGAAACTGATTACCCTCAGAGATGTTCCAGTAAGCTTCTTTCACAGACTAGATTCCTTCCTAGTCTGGGCCCAATCCTTTCCCCTGGTACAGTCCTTGTTAGTTCCAGCAGACCTCTTAGGTGGAAAGCAGGGATGTTCTCATGACTGCAGCCCCCTTTGTTCTGTTCCACCCCCTTTTATAGCTTTGGCACAAGGCAGGAATCTTTTGACTCTCTGGGTCCCCACCCCTCCTTCGAAATGGAAAAGTACCAGATTTAAGATGGATTCTAGTATCATGTGACCTGGTCACATGTCCTGTGAGACCTCATTCTTCATTACTCACGGGCTGGCCCTCACCTACACAGGAAAGCTTGCAGGTAAATAAACCAATTGTCCTTGTCAATGGGAGCCATCAAGATTCTAAACAACCATTAATGGCCCACACTTTGCATAATTACAATAGGACCTCAGAGGTGTACTACATATTTCTAGCTTCAGATACAAGAATGATACATGCATATAAATAGGATGAACCCACTCAATAGATTATAAGATTTGTAATGATACCTTACAAGAGACCTTTTACATAAATCATATTCCAGTTACATTATATTCACATTCCAAGCATATTTTCATAAAGCATATGGAGTTCAACGTCACACCCTCTCCTCCTCCTCTTTTCTCAATCATTATGGACAACACCACCATTCTCCCTGTCACTCAGGTCCATAATCTGGGTGTCATCTTTGACACTTCCCTGTCTTGAATCTCACATCCATCACATGTGTTTAAATCTTGCTCTTTATGTACAATATCTCTAAAACACAGACTTTCCATTCACACAACTAAAACTCTTGTCCAGACTCCTCCTCACCTTGTGTCTCAACTACTACAACCTCCTTTCTGGCTTTGACAAATGCAATGTTGCCCCCCTTAAATGCTGCTGCAGAGATCATTTTCCTAGCCCATTACTTTGACCACATCACCCCTCTCTTTGCAGCTCTCCACTGGTTTATCCTTCTCTGTCACATAAAACATCAGTCACTGTCTTCACTTTTAAGGCCCTTCTTGGTCTACTGCCACCCAACCTCTCATTTCTCCATCACTATCAAAATGTCCATTCCCGCTTCTAATCGGCCAATAACGCCAGCCTCCATCACCCACTTGTCACATGTTCGACAAGCACCTTCTTGTTTTCTCCCATGCCATCCCTCACACTTTGGAGGTACTCCCCATAAACATCCACAAAACCACCTCAATGTCCTCCTTCAAATTCCTGCTTAAATCTCTCCTTTGCCTTCATACCTACAAAAAACTTGACCGTGGGTAAGCTGCTGGTGTGCTAAGACTATCATGCTGAGCAATATTATTGTTTCCTTATACTTCCCCATGTCTCTGTCTGTGTATACCTGTTGTCTCTTGTCTTATACTTAGATTGTAAACTGTTTGGGTCTGTTCTGGTCTTTTTGTTCTGTGTTTGCACAGTGCCTAGCACAATGTGGGCCTCATCCATGACTGGGGCTCTTAGGTGCTATCACGATACAAATAATAATTTTTATTTACACTCTTTTTGGTGGTAGTTACAAATGCCTTTCATTTGATACTTTTTTCTGGGTAAAAGGTGTGTCTCACCCTATATACTTTCATTCTCTTAAGTGTTTTCTACACAATAAGGTACTTGTATGTTGATAGCTTTCTTTATAAAATATTGCAGCAGTTAACAGAAAGTACAAATGTCAAAAATGAGAAATAATCCTCACTCTTGCAAGATGCATTTCACCCTTTTGGCTGCTGCATGGATGTACAACACTATAGTAATCCACTTTGGCTGGCATGGGGGAGTGGAAACACTAAATGTAGATTTCAGAGTTCCATAACTTAATGTCCAATTTCAATTGTACTAGCATTTAAAACTAGCAGCATTTAAAAAGTACAGTAAAAAATAATTTGAGTGAATTTTGTGTAAAATTTTCTGACTGGTCATATAGAAATTTAAAAATACATGGAAGAAGCAATACAGAATTTGACTAGTATGCCTCGGATAATGTAACTTTAGATGTATGACTGAAATTAATTGCCAAAACACAGATTTCATCCAGCACAGCATTATGCAGCTAGCAACAGCAGTGAAAGTGTTAATATAGTTGAGGATGATATTGTGGTAGTGATAGTGAATAGGCTTGCTTAAAGACAAAGACGGAGAAACATAACATTCTTTTTGAAAGTGTAAAAGCACTGTTGAATTCAATTACACCAATATATATATTTTGTTACCCTTGTATTCCCTAGCAGAAGTGGTGTGACTCAGTGGAGAATCAAGTAAAATCTTTTTAAAGACCTATCCACCGAACCTGACTGCTGCGTTAAAAATAACAGAATATGGTGATAGCTATAAAGAACGTTTAGCAGGGTACTACTCTCATGAACAGGTAGTTTTGTTCCTGGACTGGCTTTCATCCATTTCTCTGGTTTCCCCCACATTCACCACAATGAATGATCATATTGGTGGGTTGTGGGATTATAACATCAGAGATAAACCAATCATTCTCTTCTTCCTCCTTTTTTCCTCTTCCACTCTCAAGATGATTTGCATACTACAATTTATTAAAATGTTGTTAAAGTTCTTAAATCTTTGTGTAAAATTTTTCATGATATGCAGATTTACAGAAAAGTGCAATTTATTTGACTCTCCACTAATCCACTTCAGATTATCCGAATTGAACGTTACTATGGAGAATTAGCAAGAATGAGACTTTTTATAACGAAGAGTGCAAATGGTCAGAACTCATAAACTGCATAAGATTAATCTGCCTCTCAGAGAAAGATGTAATTTAGTTTAATAACAGACTGTAAAAGGCTAACATCTGAACACTTGCAAAATGTAATATATTGGAACTTGTTCATGTGTTGAAATATTTTTATAGAAGGAATTCAAAATATTGAAATTATAAACAAAATATTCTTATAATTCAGGATTATATTTCAGCGTAGTCTCCCCAGGAAATCACAGTTATGTTTATGCAGAATTTTTTATTTTTTCATATAATTAAAAGTAATCTGTTTCATTAGAGTAGGAATCTTGTTGACTGGCTGAATTGTTCTTGAATGTTTCCCAGCATTCACCTGTCAAAGGAGTGCCTCAGAAATAATAAATTATTCAAATATTTTTTCACTTTTTATTCCTTTGTAATCCTTCATCTCAGAGGACAACCTGATACCTTTTGATATGAAAAAATGTTGCCAACCCAGTTGCAATTCATCATAAACTTTATTTAGAGTTCAGCATAATGTCTTTTTGTATATTCAGCAGTTCCTTTAACGCCTTCTGAAGGAAGCAGGTTATTAAGTAGAGTCGTATTTGAGTTTTATAGGTGTGAAAATTTAGAAAGTAAGTTAGGTATTATATAATCAGTATGCAGCATGAACCAAACTTGTGCATACTCTACATGTTCTGTACATTTACAACAGGATGATGCATTTGCATAATACTGTAAAATACAGTGTAAAAGTTTTCAGTAGTATTTCCTACAGTACCTCTCCAGTGAGGCAATCAAAGATTTTTCATTTTACTAGTAGAAAACTTGAGTAAGTGTATGCCAGTTGTGCACACCTGCTAAATTGAGTAGATTAAATCTTGATTTATATAAAATGATTCATGCTAATATCAGCAGAGAATTTGGCCCATAGTAACATAGTGAGAATCAGCATAGACTGACAACTATCAATCTTGCACTATAACAGAGTCCTTCAACTTGAAAATCAAGAGGAATTTTTCAAAGGCACCAGTTAGAGGTGGGCACCTAGCTGACCTTAGTGTCTGAAAAATCTTCCCCCAAATTTTGTTGTCCACCAGTGTGAGATTCTGTTACAAGACAAACGCAGTGCAGGGCAACTGGAGTTGTGCTAACGAATTGTGTCCTTATAAACTTACATCTCTCTAAAACAGGTAAAATCTGTCATATCCGAGAAACACATTTTGGAGTGAGAGCACTATTCTTTGCTGTATCATTTATTTGCAATACCATTTGCAGTTTAACCCAAAAGACCAGCTGAGTTAGGTTCTGAATTTAAGTACATATATTTCAGCAGTTCCACACAAGAGTGTTTGCTAGAGATTAAAAATAAACTGAGATGCATCTGTGTTTAGGAAATAAATGAATTTGAGGGGAAAAAGAAATCATTTTGTTTTGCTGGCTTCTCCCCTATTTGTCTGTAGACAATGATGGATAAGAATCTCAATGGTTGCACTATAAACTACCCCAAAATTCCACAGTTCTCTTGCCCAGCATAGTATCACCACCTTTTTGGAAGTTACTTATAGTGGTGGCTCCTCAGAGAAGGGAAAGTCTATACAATTTATCTTTCTTGCTATTTAAAAACACTTCTTACCTATGTTATCAGAAGAGGTTAAAGCAGGAGCATGAGGCAGCTAGGAAGGGAAGAGGAAAGTTATAATGTTTGTTTTGGGGGTCAGGAGGCATATGGAGTGAAAGGGTACTTCTGCACTTCAAGCTGGGGGTATAATTCCCAGCTCAAGAAGACGCACCCATGCTAGCTTTGATCAAGCTAGTGCACTAAAAGTAGAGGTTAGCTGCTGTGACACAAGCAGCACCGCACCAAGTATATACCCATTTAAGACCATAAGTACATACTTGAAGCAGCCAGCCCCTCATGTGGCTACACTCTATTTTTAGCATGCTAACTCCATGGGGGCTAGCACAGCTATGTCTCCTTGAGCTGGGGATCACGTCCGCAGACGTATGCTAAGTGTGATCTTGGGAGGACAAAGCCAGCATGCAGATCTGTGTTGGTGCTAACTTCTAGGCTTTTCAAGTCTCCTATATTTGGAGCAGAGTGTTTAGTGTGACGGAAATAAAATGGAGAGCTGCACTGTCAGTTAAGTGTATTGGAGAGAAGGTAAGGCAAGTGGGACTTAATACCACAAGGAAAGGGATAGGAGGGAAGGCAGCAGTCTTGCAGGCACATGAGGAAAACTTCCAAAAGTATTTGGATTAAAAAGTTGCAAAAACTATCAAAAACATCAAAATTGTTACAGAAGTGTTTTCTATACCATTTTCACTTTTTAAAAATTCACAATTTTTTAAAAATAAAATCGGTTCCATTTTGATCCCTACACAATGGAACAACTTTAAAATGTATTGGAAGTTTTTTCCTGACCAGCTTTAGGTAATTGAGATCCATCAGTTACCAGTACTGGGACATGAAGTTAAACACTGGTGGCCACAGGTATGTGGCCTTGATTAAATTCTAGCTGGTTCAGTGTGGTTGTGATTGGACTTGAGAGGCAACAGAAAGGAAATTTGCCCCTTTAAATCCTAGAAACCTGCTGCTAGAGCCTATGTGTAGATAGGTAGAAGTATCCATACTTCAGTCTGTATCTAGACATAACAGGAGGTGAGAGGAGATATGCAGAAATCAGGGGAAAGGCAGCACAGAAAAGGAAAATACTGATAGATTATTGAGCAGAAAAGAAAGAAAATACAAGAGGCTAAAAAAAATAAGCATGGGGAAAGGGAGAAATTAAAAGATAAGGAGAGCTAATGATAGAGAAAAATAGAAAAGATGGAGAAACAAACAGCATTA
Organism: Lepidochelys kempii; assembly: GCF_965140285.1. Lineage (NCBI taxonomy): Eukaryota > Metazoa > Chordata > Testudines > Cheloniidae > Lepidochelys > Lepidochelys kempii. The sequence goes on along the minus strand of NC_136382.1, from coordinate 140,769,139 downwards.
ACTCTGGAGTGAGTCAGACTGAAGCCAGCAGAAGAATCTGATCACCTGACCTAGAGGTAGGAAAAAATTGAAATAATAAAATTGATAATAAGAGGGTAAATGAGGAAAAAGGGGAAAAGATAAGTGTCATATCTGAGTGAGTGTCCTAATACCTTCCGCAATTTCTTGGAAAAGCATTGAGTGCCTCCTGGTGAATTTTGGAAAATAGAATATTTAGAAACAATTCTGCTTATATATCTTAGATTTTCTGAACTTTTCTTCTACTAAGGATATTTACATTCAACAGGAATATGTTCTTCTGGTCTAGCTGCATATTCCCTACATGAAGTACTAATCCCCTGTTTGTTTGTCGCATCACAATCGTTTCCACAGAAACTAACAAGTGTGATGCCAAAAACAGAGCATTATGACTTCAGATAAGGAGTAAGGAACAGTAAATAATTCTTAAGCACTAAAGAAACCGTGTTCATACTGATATCCAGAATGATAGACAAACCAGTAGAAGATGCAGAAAGTATAGCCGGAGCTGATTCTCTATACAGTGTTTCCCAAACGTCTCCAGGAGTTATTTGCGCCAGTACTACAGGACCTAACTAGCTTTACTCTTTCTGTAGCTCATCAATCTGCAGGTAAGTCCTAATGGTTCAAAATTAGTCTGACTTTCAGGTCTGCAGGCTTGAAGTTTGATAACTTTGAAGGTGAGTTTTACATCTTCACTCCCTGTCAGAAAACCTTGAATATCTTCAGGCCACCTCTCTGAGTATATCTGTAACCAAATGGTTTTGTCCCAGTAGAACTACTCAGTCCTAAAGAGGTGGGCTCCTTCACAAGGGTGTCATCTTTCTCCATACCCTTGATAATTTTCTGGTTTATTCTGTCTTCTTGGAAAAGAGGTTTTATTAATGCCTATCCTTGCTCTGGCTTTGTCTATTAAGGCACTAATTCTCTTCTTCCTTTGGTCCTTTGCCTTGTTCCCGCTGCACTGAGTGTGTGTCTACTCTACAATGGGGAGGTGTGATTGCAGCATGTCTAGGCATACCCAAGTAGCTTTGGTCAAAGCTAGTTTGGGTAACAATACCAGTGAAGCCACGACTGTGTGAGTCGCTGCATGGGCTAGCTCTGCTCACCCAGGATCCTGGTAACATACCTGAGTAGAATCATAGGCCTGGAAGGGACCTCGAGCGGTCATCTAGTCCAGTCCTCTGCACTCATGGTAGGACTAAATATTAGCCAGAGCCCCTGCTGCCACCATTTCACAGCTATTGTTATGCAAGCTAGCTTTGATCTAGCACAATCAAAGCTAGCTCAGATATGTCTACACATGGTACAATCCACACTTCCTGATTGCAGTGTAGACATACCCTGAGCCAGCACTTCTTAGTGAATTGAAACATTTGACAAGAAAAACTCATGATGTTTATGGTTTGATATTGAGACAACAGTGACTGTGAAGATCAATAGCAAAGTCAGGAGGAGCAATTAGGACAAATTTGAGCTGCCTGCAAAATTTAAAGTATAATAAAGGGGCACAGGTTTTGAAAAAATAGACCCTTCTACCATGATGGTAATTTTTAGGCTGAGGTCTCTGAAAGAGCTTAAGGGAGCTGGTGCCAAACACCAACTGCAATTCATTGGAATTTGGACACACAACCCTCTTAGGTGCTTTGAAAAATCCCAGCCTTTAAGAGATGTAAAATGCTACACATCACACCAATTTCACATATAAAAAATAATGATTTCCGGAGAGAGCCCTCACTAACTTGGTGATTGTTTAAAGTGTGTGGCCTTTTGATGGTGCTTTAAATTAATTAATTTCCCTGCCTGGACACTTATGGATGGCACTGTCTCCTGAATGGGAAAAACATAGATAAATTCCTTCTTGTTCTGAAATACCAGTAACAAATGCAATGATTGCAGTTGCATTTTCGTGTGTTTAATAACTAATTGTATTATTCAGGGGAAGGCAAATTTGAGGATATACTCTCACATGGAGTGATAGTTAGTGGCTTTTATTCACTACTTGAAAATAAAGTTGCAGTAACCCAAACATTAAATACCCATAGATCCCCTTTTCTTTGTGATGTGACACTTTGACAACCTGAAATGACATTTATGTGATGTAGCAAGAGAATATAAAAACTGTTCAATACTGCAGGGAAATAATAAAACAAGAAATTGTCTTTGAAGCACCTACTATAAGGGTGCTCTAAAATAAACAATAAAAGGAAATTTGTTTTTACTGTACGAAAACTCTCATGTTACTAAGTTATATACATACAGCTGAGGTTTCTAAGATTCTCGGTCACTAGAAAAAAGATTTTCTGTCCACCCTCAGAAACCATGTGCTGTAATATGTTTGATTAACGAAAAAACTATCAGCATTACTAAATGAGTTTATAAAGTCTGCACAACACAACTGTCTTCATATTTTTCTTTATTTTGCTACCATACTGTATTTTCCATTAATTTATTTAAAAGAATGAAAATGAGGAGTCATGTTTGATCTATTAACATTATTTTTTCACTTCTATTTGCAAGTCTTGTAAAATACAAGATCAATAAAAGATTTTTTTTGCCTGTTATAAAAACATCAGATTGAAAAAACACAGTTCTGTGTGGTAGGAAAAGTAGGAGTGATATTTAGATATATGTTTTCAAAACAGTGCAAGTATTTAGATGTGACTGCAATTTTTATTGTCAATAGTAGTTATACAAGGAGTTAGCTACAAATTCCATTGAAAATATAACCCTTAATGCTAGGACTGTGGCAATTGTCTTCATTTCAAATTCCAGTTTGTCAGGGTTTTCAAAGCCCTTTTTATTTTTTTATTTTTTTATTTTTTACATCCTAGGTCAGTAGATCTTTGAAACACAGTGTATTTGATAATGTATCTCTTTTTAAAATAAAATTTTTGCATTTCTTGTTTATAGAATATTGTTTAAGGACAAAGACCGGAATTGGGAAGAAATTGAAAACAAGTTACGAACTGAAAGCGAAGTTCCTATTGTAAAAACTTCAAGCATGGTATGAAGAAGTATCTTCTTGGGATGGAATGAGACCCATTTTTACCTGGTTTCTGATCCATAAATGATTGGGCATGTTTTAAAGGGGAAGAAGCAAGGCAATAATCTCGAGAAAAAGTTTGAGGATTTAGGAGACTTTCTGCCTCAGCAGCTCTTAAATTAGTTAAAATTTTCATACTTCAGGGATATTGAACAAAATTACAAGAAAAACATTGTGTTCTCTAGAATTCAGCATCTTAAGAATGTTCATTTAAAATACTACAAAGCATAGCTCAACCATTGTGTTTATATGCATTTTGTTAGGCATATTACATTAGGACCATAAACCAAAGGCTAGCGTATTCAGAACATGTCACTCTGAGTGAGAAATGGCCTGAAATAACCTGAGAGATTTTTTTCTGAAGAATGGCTTAATAAATCAAGGTGTCAAAACAAACACCGACTCCTTAAAATACATTTAATTTGAGCAAAGAATAATTTAGTAACCCTCAGCATTTAAAATCTGGATTATGTTTATGGAGGAATTCTCACTGGAATTATTTCACATGCTTGAGGAAGACAGATTTAATTACTGACCCTTACTATTTAGAAAAATAGTTGTGCTTTGATGTAAGTGAATGAAAATACTTAGGAAATATCATCAGAAGAGCCCTCTTCAAAATTAAGCACATTTGTTTTCTGCTTTTCAATTGACATTATGAAATGTGTAAGTAAGAATTTGTTATTCCTTCTTGTTTAAGGCCAGATTGTGGCCCATCTTGAGCGCAAGGGCAAGGGAGTGGAGCATGTGAGTTACCCCCTTACTCCATTGCACTTTACCACTGCTTCCTGCAAGAAGAGGGAAACACGCTCTGCAGAGCTACTACATCACCTCCTGATGCCCAAAGGACTGGGAAGTGTAGTCACACCAGTGCATTTGGAGTGTCCACACCCATCAAGTCTACTCCCTTCCTGGAGCAGTGGGGAGATCAGGAAGGAGACTGAATTTACTAGTCACATTCTCACAGCACAACAATGCACTGTTCCTGGCAATGGGCTAAATCACAAGCTGATTAACCCTTAGTTTTCAATCTTATTAACTCAATAGATATTAGAACACTGATGTCATGTTCAAATGTGGAATCTGCTGAAAGATATTGCCTCAATCCATCAAACCCAAGATAATTGGCTCAAGTCTTTCTTGGCCACCTTGATTAATCCAATTCATGGATTCTTGAAAACAGAAGTCTTTCAAAAGGATTCTGGAAGTCAGTTGCTATTTTGCAAAATTCTTAGCTTTAAAAGAAGAATGTTTCTTCATTGCTCTTTCCAAAGCATTATGAATATTAGAACTTTGCTGCTTCACGGTACATCTACAGTACGAAATTATTTTGAAATTATTCTGTTCAAATTTTTGGAAGGGACTGTGTACATTCGGTCTTGTGTGTCCCCACTAAAGCGCGTGAATTTGGTGAAGTGTGTCCACAGTACCAAGGCTAACGTTCCTCTTCTCTTTGTGTTCATTTAACACTTCACGGGACTCTGCAATTGTTTGCCTCCACGCATTCAGCTGGTCCCTGTCAGTGCAGGAGGACTGCATGAGCTCAGCAAACATGTCATCCCGAGTTCGGTTTTTCCGCCTTCTAATCTGGACCAGCCTCTGGGACAGAGTAGATAGGGGCTGCGTTGAAACATTTGCACCTGTGGGAGGGAAAAAAAGGGAGGGTAGTATTTTAAAAGATACATTTTAGAGAACAAAGGGGACACTTTCTCAGTGAAACAGGTAATTCATAGTACACAGCACATGTTCTTTCTGTACAAGGTCGCATTTTGCCTCTTTTACTGAAGTGCCTGCTACTCTGGTGTGAGTAAGCCATCACATGAGGCTGGGCAACAGAATTCAGCTTGCAGGCAGCCATGGTAAGCCCTAGTGGCACGCAGGGTTCTGCTTCTTCCGCATTCATTTCAATGCTTTGAAACTGCCAGGCCCCCTTTCCCATAGCAAACAATGCCTGGTGGGTTTGCCATATAAAAGGAGGGCCTGCAGGCTCTCTGGGATGATCGCTTCACACAATACCCCCACCCCACACACACACACACCCCGTGTGGCTCCAATGAGGCTCTGAGCAGGGATGAGTCCTTTAAACTAAACGCAAACAGGCCAGCACGACTGGGTTTCCTCCCACCCCCAACCGTTTGGCTCCCATCAGGCTCTCACTCACCAGAAGTGCCTTCTCCAAAGTCATGGTCCAGGAGCCCGCATTGGGAGTGGGCGGAGGCTATTGGGTCCAGCGTTAAGAATAGTTCCTGGCTGGGGGGAAAACGGATACCACACTTGCCACCTGTGCACTTTCATCTTCCAATAACTCATCCTCCTTGCTCCGTGCAACTTCCCCCTTGCAGGTGTCCACGGACAGTGGTGGGGTAGTGGTGGCGTCACCCCCCATAATTGCATGCAGCTCACAGTAGAAGCGACATGCATGGGGCTGTGACCCAGAGCACCTATTCGCCTCCCTGGCTTTTTGGTACGTTTGCCTGAGCTCCTTGATTTTTGTACGACACTGCTCTGTGTCCCTGGAGTAGCCTCTTTCCGTTATGGCCCTGCAGACTTGAGCGTACGTATTTGTGTTTCTTTTTTTGGAACGTAGTTCTGCCATAACAGATTAGTCTCCCCAACGTGTGAAGAGATCCAGTACCTCCCGTTCAGACCATGCGGGAGCTCATCTGCGAATCCAGGACTGCGTGGTCTCTTGTGATGGTGGACTCTGCATGGTCGCCTGTGATGGTGGACTATCCTGATGGTGACCAAACAGGAAATGAAATTCAAAAGTTCCCAGGGTTTTTACTGCCTACCTGGCTACTGCATCAGAGTTGAGAGTGTTGTCCAGAGCGGTCACAAGGGAGCATTCTGGGATAGCTCCCGGAGGCCAATAATGTCGAATTGCGTCCACAGTACCTGTAACCCGGAACGGCGATCTCGATTTTAGCGCTACTCCACTTGCCGAGGTGGAGTACAGAAATCAGATTAAAGAGCCCTTTAAATCAAAAAAACTGGTTTGGTCATGTGGATGGAATCAGCTTTATTTTGAATTAACTCAGCTAATTCCGAAATAGCCGCATACTGTAAACCAGGCCTCAGTTTACAGTTCTAACATGCCCAATTGGTATTCTAGAGGTAGGATTATAGATGCACCCAAACTGACCTTATTGCAGGTATTCCACAACAACACGGTACAATATTAAAATGAAATGACTTCATAGCTACAGTTTTGTGTTAACGTATCAGTAATGTAAGTACTGGTACATTAGTGACTGCAGCCCTTATGGCTGTGGGGTAACTATCTGGTCATAATCATGGTTACCTAATTTTCTTTTGTGGTGCCTAGACTGTACAGCTCAGACTTTCCAGGCATGGCCACCATGTTAGCTGGGTGCTCAACTCTAGTAAATTATATTAGAGCCACCATCAAGCTAACCTCTGCCATTCAAAATACCTCTTGTCTTGGGGTATAAGCTATCCTGATTCCCCCTAAATCAGGTTGAAACGTGAAGCATCTTCCCCACAACCCCTAAAAATGAATGTATATTGTAACTTTCCTGCAAGGCCTTGCCGGTTAGCTGCCTCAATGTTCTGGCAAAATGGTTCTTTCCAACCCTGGTACCATGAGGGGATTCAGTCTGGCTCATGGATAATAGGTTTTGCGGGTCCATGAGCAAGGAATGGAATGAGCCTTGATACCCATGTGCCCCATTTAAGGGACTAATGTGGGCAACTGGCCAGTCAAAGGAATTCTTTGTTTCTGATTGGACAACCAGTTGTACATCCCACAGCAGTGCAGCCTCACCTAACTGGCCATCTGGCCAGGGACCCTGGTTATTTCTTCCCCTTCCCACCCCACCCCACCCATCATCTCCAACAAGAGCCACTGCTACCACAGGGAGATACAACCCAAATAACTTATGAGAAGATTTCTTTTAAGTTTACTGTTGAACTATTAAATCTGCTTTTTCTTAGTGAAAAGTAGCACTAGAAGTTTGAATGTATGTTTCTTCCCCAGGAGATTTCATCAATCTTGCAGGAGCTGAAAAGAGTTGAAAAACAGTTGCAAGGTATTTCATGTTTTATACAGTTTTGCTGCATTATGTCTAAATGTATTGCAGAAACCCCTAATAAATACGGACCTGAAGTACAGGGTTAGACATTTTCCATTAAAACCATGTAAATCTTATTCACTTCTTACTAAATATGAATGCTGGGAGAATATATTGTGAACTGAGCTAAATTACATGACTCGGGAAGAGTGAAATTTTCTCCACTGGCCAGTTTCTTACTGTTCATAGAAGAAACAATTTTTTTTGTCGTTGTTTGAACCAGTGTATTATATATTAATTCTGTTTGAAGTAGTTAGAATCTCCATGTAAGCTAAAACAAGACTTCCATAATGTGTATATAGAAGGAATAAACCAAAATGTTATTTTAATAAATTATAATAATGATAAACAGTAATCAAACATTAATATAATATGAATAACATCTCGGTAAAGAGGATTTACTAAATTATTTTAAAACTATGGGGGAGGAAATTATTATGCACTTTGTATAGAAGAGAGAAGGCCAGAGTTAAAATGAAAAGGAGAGAGGCTCCCAAAAGAAACCAAAAGACTTACATCAGGAAAGCTTGACAGATTCAATATTTTTATGTATGTATTTATTTGGCAAGGGGCAGTCAGCCTGGTTAACTTGGATAAATCAAGACCTCTCCAAGGCACTAATATCTTCATAGAACAATTCAGGACAAGAAAGAAAAATATAGTAGGAGTGCAGCATGTAGGGAGTGTCTAAAACAGGTTATTTGATTATGTCCAAAAATTAAGGACTTCCAGATTAATGCTGTAAAAGTGATATTTAAAATTACATGGTCCTCTCTACTTCAGAGTACTGAATAATTTCTTGATAATTCATGGCGCTACCAAAATACTACATAAATGCTAAACTGTTGCTTTTCCCTGTGTCAAGACTATTATGAGGATGTGTGGTGGGTGGAGATATATGCTCCAGTTATAAAAGTTTGCTATGCAGACATTGCTAAGAGTGAATCACATGTATATTGCACTGATAAAATAAATAAATGCAACTTTAAACTATTAATTAGCTGAGTTTGACTACATTAAAGAGAACCTACACTACAACATATATAAAATGTGTACACACGTAAATGTGTGTGAGGTGAAGAGCAGTTTCAACGGGAGAGATGGAGTGATGGTCTATGTATATGTATATTTCTTTGTGATGTTGGGTTGTGTTGTCTTGGTTTTTTGTATGTTGTATTGTAATTTGCTATTTTGTTTGTATTCTGATTTGATTTTAAACCCTCTATTAATCTATTACATTGATTACTGTGTTTGGGTTAAGTTACTTTACCTTAAAAAACTTAGAAATATGAGGTCCTGAGAAGGGTAACAAAATGTATGAGTGGGCACACATTTAATCAAAGATTAAAACACTGATTATTTAGGCGCTCAGACAATCTAATTCGACCTTATGGAAACATAGATCAATTCTGTTTGGAAAGCAGAAAAATACACAGTGAACATACCAAATAATTAATTGTACAGTGAAGCTCTATTAGGTACTTCAGTTTTCCCCACTTCCTAATGTAGTCAGTTAAAATGGGTAAAAGAAATTACTGTTTTATGCAACATTTAATCAATTTTTGGAATTTACTACTATAGGGTATTACTGAAGGAAATATAATATCTTAGTAATATTACAAATTACAGACCCCCTTGTATGTGAATAAGAACTGCATCTGCCATTACAGTTTAAGGGCTATTGGCCCTCATGGTACCAGATACAAGCTGATTATCAGCTAGTCTTAGAATGTTCACCCTCTCTTTTTTCTAACTAAACCATGCATTGTATAGGTTTTGTATAGTTTCTCTGAAGTATTGAGGCTTAATATATGAAAAGGCTTCTGCCAGAGGTAACATACCAAGCTACAGTCACCATCATGTTCTTGTGTTCAGGTAATTACTTTATAAGGTCCAGCAGACAAAAGGCCAGCATCTGTCAATATTCTGGCATTATAGAAATAATGAATAGAACCAAACCTATGCATCATCATTTCCATTCAGACTCTGAAAATGAAACAGAACAGTGCTGAGTTATTGATATTAATGGGTTTTCTGCAGACTCTTAACCCAGGGGAAGGGAATCAAAGATGTGTATGAATTCAAATGCTGAAAAGCATGACAAGACTTTAAAAGTTGTTTTTCTCAAAGCACAAAACCCTAATCTTCATTTTTGTTTTTTCTTTCCCTCCCCCCACTCCTTGATGGTTTAGTGATTAATGCTATGATTGACCCTGATGGCACTTTGGATGCTCTGAGCAACTTGGGATTCACAAGCCCTGTCTTACCAGCTCAACCTAAACATAAGTCCAGCCCTGTTTCTCACAGTACCCGCGCTCCGATACAACCAAACTGTCAACCAGAAGCTAGGGCCCTTCGGCCTGCTGTCATCTCTGTTCCAACTGCATTTGACAATGTTGAATCCAAGCCTGACTTCAGTATACATTTCAACAGGTTCAACCCAGATGGGGAGGAGGAAGATCCCAGTGTGCGTGAATGACATTATTAATTGTTGTCATAATTACCTTCAATATGGAATGTCTAGAAATAAATGAAGAGTCATAATGTTGGTTTTATACAAAAAAAAAAAGGTCAAATTGCAGTTGGTTTGTTAAACCAGTTTTCTTTAACTGTGATGCTTTGATTGTCATGCACGTCCTTTTCAAACCATACAGATGAGCATTGATACCAATGTAGAAAAGCAGATTGTGGCAGGTTTGCCGTTTGTGGTTGTGTGCTTTGCAAACATAATTATATCAGCAGTCTTTCCCTATATAGATTTTTCTTTTTAAGAGCCATGCTTTTAAGGTGACCTGCAAGCAGACTAACATCCAATGTTACTGAAACCCCAAGTCTCCTGTGCCAAGCTGTTCTATAAACGGACCTCTTCAATTATAGTTTGTATAGAATTATTGAACAGTTATGTTTGATGCTGAATAAGAGGATTTATATAGGATATACTGCCTTTGAGTACAATAACACATTAGTGTATAAGATAAGACAGACATTGCAAAGCATTCATTCTTGCGTACTGAAATTTTTAAACAGTTCTGTGATTTATATAACCTTGTTGCTGCGTAAATTGTCTTGGAGTTTACGAAGTTCAACTATTATGTTTGCACTAAGAATTTGCTGGGAGTGGTAGGTGAACATATCAATATCAATAGGAGTCAGTCTTCTGATGTACATAGAAAATTGATAATACTGTACTTGTTTCAACAGAGCAGTGTTTTTATTCCACTTTCCGAAAGGACAATTTGGCACTTTTTGATCTTGTTCAAAATGTCTTTTTGATCTGAATGAAAGTAGAAGGATTTAATATCTCATTTCTCTCCAAATGTTTGTCGAAACTATAAAACAAGTTTACACGTACAACTGTGTGGGACATTTAAAAGCATATTGAGGCAATGGGTTCTCATACTAAGTTGCCAATTCAGATGCAACGTAAGTTTACAAAAGCGATGTGTGTTTCTTGGAATGATCATGAGGGGTAAAATTTTCTTCCGAAGACTTGGAGATAGATGTCATAACTTGGTTGATCAACAGTTTCACTCCCAAGCAAATAAATTGCTTCTGTATATTTTCCTTTAGAATTCTCATAAGTCTGTCTCTGTCTTATACATTTAAAAGGACTCTGAAAGAAGACTGCTCATGTAGATTTCTTGCTTATACCACTGAAAAGCAAGTCTATTTAAAATATCTTACATAAACCTATTTTCTATATAAGTTGTCCCAGTAACGTAACATTTGGAAATAATAAAAATAAAAGTAAATGATCTTGTATTTCCAGAACACTAATTTGGAGGAATCTTATTTCTGTTAAATGTAACTAGTAGACTGGAATTTCCCTGCGTTTGCATCAGTCTCTGTATATTAATGTTTACACATACAGTTTTGCAGCTTTTATGAAATGGTCTTTAGTAGTTCAGCAATAATCCTATATAACATATGTTTAAAATACTTTCTGTACATTTTTAATTGTACAGGATTTCAGAAGTCGCTAAAAAGTTGGACCAGTTAATAAAAATGCAAAAACATTTTTGTAGTGATGTAAGAAAACCAGTAATTTGTGGTATAATGGATTTCATATTTGTTTAAAATTTAAAAGAAAATAGAATATCCTTCTTGTACAACTCAATATTGTACTCCATTATTTTACAGAGGCTATAGGAAATGTTCGAAATGGTGCAGAAGAGCAAAAATAAATTGAAAATAGGGTCAGGTGTTGAAAAATTAGTGCACCAAAACCACCATCACAATTCTTTCTTTTGTTTAATCCTTGGGAACAGATTTTTTTCTCAGACACATGAAAAATAGGAAATGGTTTAGGAAAAATTTAGGCTCTCCACACAAGATTTTGTTTCTGTTCATTCAGGCATTTACACCCTTTTGTTCTGTAATAAGCGTTTTGCATTTACTATGTTATTTTGTATGGACACATTCTCCTTATTTATTTTTGTTACATTTATTATGTATGTTATTTTGTTATTTGCATTTACAACTCCATTTTTAAATAAAGTGTTTCTGGAACTTTATATAATGTGTGTGTGTGTGTATATATGTAATTCAGTGGTTTAGAACTAGGAAGGTTCAGGTATTTCTGCTTTGTTGGAACTTAGATTAAATTACTCAGTTAGGAAATGGCATTTTCCTAAATGTAAGAAAGATAGTCTTTCTTTCCTGAAAGATGTTACAATGTATGTTGTTATGCCCGCAAGGGTGGGGGTGGGGAGGAGATACCAGCAAAAGGAGTACACTCAGGCCTCAGAATAGTAAACTACGCTTTATTGAAGGAAGGAAGGAAGGAAGGAAGGAAGAATTTATGCTTCAATCTGCGCGGGGAGCCCCTAGGATGCGCGGAGGGGCTCCAGAGGATTCTGGCCGTTCGGAACAGCTGACCAGGCAGGACGGGGGAGTCCTCTGTGGTGCTATATTCTCCACACTTATCTCGGGGTTACATGGGGTCAACAGCTGGTTACATTCTTATATGTAATAAGCATAAATCATACATATAAGAATGTAACCAGCTGTTGCGCTGCTCAAGATTGTTGTAATCCCTGACCTAACTGGAGGCTAGACATTTTGAGGTTAATTGAAATGAAAGTGAATCTTCCCAGGAAGTGGGTGCAGGCTGGGGGTCTGGTTCCCCTTCTCTCACTTGGGGACTGAAGTAGCTAATTTTTAACGAACAGTCATGTAATGTAAGTCTGCTACACTCCAGAGCATTCACACTAGTGTTTACAAATTCACTCTATTTTAGAAGTTGTTTCTTTGGTCTCTACAGCTCTCATATCAAGATCACTGGGGCTACTGTTAATTGGAACTGGGGCATAGTTCCATGGCAGGCAGTAATAACTTTAAAAATGCATGATTAAAATAAAAAATGTACTGCTCAGAGGACAATACCTGCCATAATCCATCAGTACTTCAAGAAACCTACATTACCAGCCACCCATTAGTGCACAGCATAACTCATGTTCACCAACCACACTCTAATGGTGGCAGAGTATTGATTTATGGGGACCTCTTTCCAAGTGGTGGAATAAAAAATAATTGCACAAATCAGAATAACTTGGCTTGTGTTGTTTTCCTGGCCCTTACTGTCGTTTCTTGCAGCTGACAAATTCTTTCCTACAAAACTCTTGTCCACCAGCATCCATTTTTGTATTGGCTTTTTGTCCATGCTGGTGGCTAAGGTGGATGTTTTGTATTTGTTTCTTTAATTAGTTTCCTAATTATTAGTATAATTGCAGATTTTACATAGATTTTTTTTCTAAGAAGTTTCACATTTAAAATGAAAAAAGGTCCTCATTAACTTTCTTATTGTGAGAACAACAGAAACAGAAAACTGAGGAGCAAACAGTCTGTGCTGAATTTTCAACCAACACCAGCTTCTGATATAACTTCCCCAAGTCAAGACCACTGAAATGCTTCAACCAGGCTGTACTGCTCTGTCAGGGTTTGAGGTTTGAAGTCCATGGGACCTGTGGTCCTAAATCACTCTGGTACTTTTGAAAATCCCACCCTTAGGCTGCTAAACCGATATTTAGGAACTTAACTTTAGGCTCCTGTTTTCAAGATTTAGGCCTGTTGATATGAAAACGTACCTGATAACCTTAATACACTGAAAGTCTAAACATGTTCATTGTTAACAATGAAGCAATTTTGGTTTGAAGGGAGATCAATTTTATGCCACTGAGAAAAAAGTGTTTTAGTAAAAATACTGTTTTAGCTTCTGATTCAGCAAACACTTACGCCACATGCTTATCTTTAGGCACAAGTGATCATATTGAAGTCAATGGGACTATTCAGGTGAGTAAAGTTACATACCTGCTTAACTTCTCTGCGGAATCAGGGCCTTCATTTTCAATATTTTGTTTTTCACCTATAGCAGTTTTGTAAAATTCAAATACCAGACCCTACCAGCCATGGTGTTTATGAATAGCATTTATAATTTAGTTCATTATTGATTTCAGTCTAAATTCACAATAGCACAATTTTTTAAAATTAGTTGTCCAAAGTCTCAATGTGATTGAAATCAATTATTTAAATTTCTTGGGCTGGGCGGGGGAATACAGTGCCACACCCTCAGGGCAGTTTACAGGACTGAAACCTGTCTAGTGCACGTGAAAAAGAATGGATCTGTAGAGGTATCCATATGATTGAAAAAACAAGATAGAAGGATGTTTCTAACTAATGTTTTTCCTCCAAAGAGTCAAAATGTAGACTTTAAGGCTAAACTAACGGGGGGAAAAAACGACATCAATTCAACACTGTTTCCCCTGTCTGGAGTCAAAGCAGGATAAACGAGCGGCGACATACGTCATTCTTCCTATAGTCACTCCCAGACCCACACAGAACATCTACAAAGGGCAGTCAAGAGCTGTGTTCTCCTCTCTTAGGGGAGGTTCCTGGGAGGCTCCCTGGCTGTAAGGATTCAGTGGAGCAAAAGTTCCCAGAGCTAGGGTAAAAGCACAGGGCCTCCTCCACACAAATAGATCTCTGGAGATCCATGTGATTTGAAAGCTGCTGGAGGTGGGCGAGGAACCCGAGCCCCGATGAAAGAATTTAGAGGAATGAGGTGAACTTGTGGAGTTTTTTTAGTTCCTGGGACCTTCCTTCAGGCTTTCTACTAGGGGAGGGCACCACTGCAGCAACAAAGTGAGGTTTGAATTGGATGCGATTATTTTATGAGCATTCATATCATTTGTGGTTTTGCAGTCTAAGGTAATGATTCCAAGGAAACAATAATAAAAGTTTGCCCTTCAGTGATGCCTTCCTTCTACGATTCTCAAAGCATTTTACAATCCTTAGTTCAGTTTCTCAGAACCCTTGGAAGCACTATTATGCATGCTGATGGGGGAAAGGAGCTCACAAAGATCTTTGTGAAACAGCTTGTGAAACTAGAAAATGCTGACACCAGATTTTGCTAAAAATTAAAAACTCATTAAGTGACAGTAGCTATCCTGGTGGTAATAAAAGCCATTTGGTCCATGAATGCTGATACTTTTAAACGTCTAAGGTATCCATGAATTCTTGTTAAAGATCCGGGGCTCAGTCAAATGTATGTTTCTAGCAAATCAGATTTGCCCCTTATCCCTCAGTATGTGTGTCAAAAGTGTTTGGTAATGTTTTCTTGGCTGTTTTTAAAATTTATTATTCGGTGCTGCCCCATGTCCTATCCGTTACACTGTGTTGAATACAATAATGTCCACCTATTTTATCTGGGCTAATAAAGGTTTTAGGCACTTGAGTTACTGCAGTTCTCCATGCAAACCATCTCTTCTATAGGTTTGGGTAGACTGATTTGTTTCAACCAGTGGCTAGTGCACACATTCTGTAGCTGGCCTATTTATCGCCTCTACATTTTTTAGAGCTTTCAGTTAAAAGTCGACTAGAAATGTCTACTACAATATTAGCAAAAAGTGTTTAGGCATTTATATCTTGGACTTTTCCATCAGTAAACCAGAGGCGCCATATTATTAGTCAGTTATGCAGCAGCACAATTAGGCTGTAATATATTTTTAGCCCTGTAATTTAGGGGTTTATAATCTGAAAGTTTATGCAGAAAGTCTAAAATTAATTTCCTGAGAGCAGCTATACTGTTTCTGTTGTCTAGAAGTGATTGGGAACATCTAAATGATGATACACTGGTGTGTTGTAGCTTGTAGCTGTCTGTAGCTAGTCTGGTCCCTGCAAGAAAGGCGGGAGCTAGGTTAAGAGACACTTCTGGACTTTGTCAGTCTGCTGGATTGCTCTATGATAATGCTTGGGGTTAGATCCTCGGTGGGCGTAAATCATTGTAGCACTGGTGACTTCAGTGGACAAGTGCCAATATACATCACCTGGTGATCCAGCCCTGGGCCTGTTTTTGGAGTGTGAAATAACATTCTGTACATTCCAGTGTTTAGCTGTGATGTACCTGGACTAGAGGCAGAGTCACCTTAACGAGTTTACAAGTACCATGGTTCAATATGTGTCCATACACCAGTATTTCTGTTATCACACCCATGTTTGGGCATCCACACTTGCCCCACTAGCTAACCACGTATGTTTCCGTTTATTCTCGGCAGCTATATCATAGTGCCTCAGCAGAGGAGAGAGTACCTGAGCAATGCAGAACCAGTTACAGGAAGCCAACTGTATGTCTGTGTAGCCCTCTGTAAGGGTTAAAACGCTATTACCTGTAATAGTTACTGAGATTTGACTATGTTGTATGATAGTCTGGGCAGCCTGATCTTTTAAAACAGATTAACCCTTTGAAATGAAGCTATTTTGACAGGCCTTCACTCTTGCTTAGAATGAGTTGCTACTCAGGTGTGGGTAGAGCACTCCCAGTGCAGGGATCTCACACACTTGGAAACTAGCATCTCTTGCTCTTTAATGCCTAGATTTGGAGCCCCAGCCACAGTATATGAGCCAAAGAATCATTTCTTTTGCTAGGGACTTACACGCAAACTCTTTCACTTTTCTTTTTAGCCAGTGACCTGCAGCTGTATTAGCTAACACTAGAGGGAAAAGTCCAAAGGAATCAATGCCTTTGATTGTGCAGAAGACTACCTTTGAGTGGGATCATTGAGAGATCTTGCCTATTAGGCCTATATCCATAATGCATCCAGCTACTGCAAACGAAGTGGTTACACTTCCTCCCCCAGTAACTCTGAAGAGACAACTGAACCCTTTGTCTGCAAATTATTAATAATAATAATAAATAATAAAATCAGTACCTACCTAACCAGTGATTTGTTTCCTGTCATTTACTGCAAACTACAATCCACCTGGAGATGCAAAGTTGTGGGTGTGAAATGGAGAGTCTGTAATGGAATCCAGTACTGATTTGCCTCCCAATGACTGCAGCTGGGTCCATGAGCCATCAGCCACTGGAAGAACATTCCCCCCATTCTACCCGTTTTAAACACACTTTATCTGGAAGGCAGTGCTGGTTGAGCAAATAGATGAGTCCTCCTCAGCTGGCGGTATTCGTCAAACCAGGCCCCGTGAGGCACCAGGTTGCAGCTATTTATATTTTGCCATAGATGCACTGCCATTGAGAAGATTTTAAAGAGCTGATTTAAAGTAAAAAGGGTACAAATGTTTTGGTAGTTCATATACCTCTGGGCTGCACTTTACACTTAGGCCTCACCTACACTACAAAGCAGATCCACACAAGTTGACTTCTGTTGACGTATTTGTGTTTGTGTCAAGCCTAAAATTTGTCTCTGGCTGATATAAGTGCTCCATTATGATGACACAGTAAAACCATCCCCAGAACAGTGAGCTATTGTCAATGTCCTGAGCTCAACACAGTGAGTGTAGGCACTGCATGACCAGTGTCGCTCCTAACAGTTCTCCAGCAGCTGTTCCTCAGTGACCAACACTGAATGCCTTGTCACAATTGTGAACTCTGCTGCCCAGGGGTCACGTGTTACCTGGGGTTCTTTCAACCCAAAGCTCTTGTTAACTTTTACTGTGTGCAAGATGGTGTCAGGAAATAAATCAGGGGAGACACGGCCGTCCAACCAATAGATGGCTGGCACAAACAGGACAACCCAAGAGTGTTTTCACTTAACGCTAAACTTAGTCTCAAGCACTTACACACGTCCGCAAAAGGTTAGTAAAACACCCCCAACCCTTGATAATTACCAAAGCTGAGTGTGGCTCTCGAGTGGCTTCCGGTGGCCAAATCTTCTGTCTGCTGGTGGGGACTGCAAAAAGAGTCCAACTACCTCAAAACTTTCCCCCCTTATTTATACATTACTAATAGAATGACATGTCCCTTAAAGAAAACTTGTTAAGTAAGCAGTTTCAATAGTCAAGCAAGAGGTTCCTTCTGATTATTGATTAAGCAGGTGTGGGTTCTTCCAGAGTTTTCAGCCTTCAACACAATTCTTATGAGGAAGGACGCGGGATCAAGCTGCCCTTTCTGTGGCACCCAAAACTCCCCCCAGCTCCTGCCTTGGTCAAACTGAGAGTGCTGAATGGCCAATTTACAGCCTGCTGACTTGGCTGCTTTTAGCAATAAGCCATAGTGGTTTCAGGCACTTTACTGGTTTGCCAAAGTCTCCCCATACACATGAAGATCAGAAGCTATACCCCCTTTTCCCTGCCCTTCAAGACCTTTTGAAATGCCTTTTCCTGATTGCCCAGGTTGGTGAGCGCACCTAGCAGTTGTCCCTTGTTGTGAGCAACTGCCCAGCCGACCACGCCAACTCCATGCTCTAGACATGCTCCTGCCTGGAGTAGACAGGAGATGCTGGATCTCCTGGGCCTGCAGTGAGATGAGGTTGGTCCGGCACAGCTTCAGACCTGTTGTAGAAATGTGGCATCTATGAAAAGATTGCACAGGAGATGCAGGTGAAGGGATACAACAGGACCAGTAGCAGTGCCTCAAGAAAGCAAAGGTACTGTGGCAGGCATATCACAGGGCCAGGGAGGACAACAACTGATCTGGTTCTGAGCCACAGACCTGCTGCTTTTACAATAAGCAGCATGGCATAGTTGGCAGAGATCCCACCAGCCCCCCGCAGACCGCTGTAGCTACCTCCAAGGAGCTGAGCCCCAACTCCCTGCTGGGAACATGTGGCAGAGGGTGAGTGTGGGGGGGTCCAGCTATGCAACGAGCCAGGACCTGTTTGAGACTCCACCACAGTCCAGCCAGTCCCACCAGCTGAGCACAGATGAGCCTGATGAAAGGAAGGGACCTCTGGTAAGTGCGTGCATGCATTTTTCCTTACAATTTTTAAATGTAAAGATGGCGCCCAACCCAAGACCTAAATAGCAGGACACAGGTATCGACTTTTCTTCCTTTTACTCATATGAGAAGAAGTAGTGGTACAAGAACCAGACATAGCGTTCCCTGCTTTTCAGTCCCCTGTAAGTTTTTGGATGGGGGTGCAAGTGGAGCAGTTTGTTTGGTGACACAGGGATGTCCCTTGCATCCTCCTGAGAGATCTTGATGAAACTGTCATGGAGGTACACTGACTCCTCAAGGTTTCTAAGGCTGGCTGACTTATTTCTTCCTGTGTGTTAACACACTTTCCCACGCCACTCTGCCATGACTTTGGCAGGCATCATTGCAGTCAACAGGCGAGAGGCATATAGGTCCAGGCAGCTTTGGGACAGTAGCCGCAGCTGTGCTGTCTATGCCTTTGTTACTCTCAGCAGTTACTCCCACCGCCTGTTGAAAATAGTGCCAGTCCTCAGTGCCATTGTCCTGTACTCATTCTCATGCAAACAAGGGGGCCCGGCTCCACCAATGTTTGGATGTGATGGAAGCCCTCTCCCCGCCCCCCCTCCCCCCGGCACCCACCACAGGGGAGGCGGGGGGGTTCCTAGACCTGAGGCGCACGTGCAGTGATGGTGCCCTGTGAGTGCGCTTCCAGGGAGGAGAGGGAACCCCCTCCCCTGGAGCTCACTGCTGCCGGCAGGGAGAGGGTTGGGTGGGGACTGTGGAGTTCTTTTCTCTGGCCCCAGCCTTGGGGCAGCCTGCCTGCACCCCAAACGCCCTTTGTAGTGTAGACATGGCCCTAGATTAGCTGCAGAGCATAAAATGGGGGCCTAGTTCCATCAAGCCTATAGGATTCCAATGTGCTCATATATTTCATAACAGAAGTAAGGAAAAGACACAACAAATTTTAAAAAAATCAAACATCACTATTTCAGCAATGTATAAAATATGTATTCCTGCAAATTAATGGCTCTTACCCTAGAGGATAAATGCAGCCTATCCTCCCCCATACAAGCATGGGACTATTAGACTCTTATGACCATCTATAAAAAATGTCTGTCACCCCCTCCTTCTTCAAATTCATATCCCTGATACCGAAAAGCAAGTAGTTGTGCATTTTTGGTTGATCACATTTTGGCATCAGACTTTCTCTAGTGTAGTGACAATGTAAAGATAACTTGTACATTTCTTTGACTTCAATGGCGCTGCTCCAACTTACACTAGGTATGAATTTTACTCAATATGTCCCACTAGATTTTGTTTTTTCTTCATTTTCCCTGTTCCTTGCCTTCTCGCCATTTTAGTCTTTTTTCCTTTGGTTTCCTCTGTTTCAGTGTGTCTGTATCCCTTGATCTAACTGTTCTATTATTAATACTTTAAAATTTTTCCCTTCAAGTATGATTTTCACATCTCCTTTTCTATTGAAGACACTTCTTCCAGTTATAATTCTGTCTCTTGTCAGGTTGTACGTGTAACGCTCACACCTCCTGGGTGTGGTGCTCTGTCCCATCTAGTGGCACCGAGACCACTTGGAGAGAGATTAATGAGTCTGCTACCGCCTTAACTAAGGGCTGTGTGGCTTTTATCTCATACAGTAGAAGCTCATCCATAAGCTCCGAAGCTCCCAGGGGACCAGTCCCGCTCACTGACAACCGGAGTGTGTCGGTGTTACACATGTTTTTCCCTTTGGTAATTTTATGTAACTACAATCTATTTTCCCCTAGTCAAGCCTCTCCCATCTTTGTTAATCATTTGTCTTTCCTTTCCTCTGTGTTTTCCTTGTATTACCCAAATATCTTCCCTTCAATTTGCCCATCTCCTGCCTCTCCATCTCTTTCCTGGTCCCCATGTCCTTTCCTTCCTCGGTGGCTCAATTCCTCTGATGACTGGGGACTGTGTGAGATGTCAGATGGAGCCAGTGAAGCCCCTAAAAGGCTGGGGTAGAATTTCTTTTGCTAACCATAGCACTGGGGGGTGAGGGGTGCTGAATGTTTCTCCTCTGAAATGTGGGCTGGTGGGATGGGGAACATTTTCCTGGGTCTTGTTAGTCTTTGTCCATCCCCCACAGGCTGCAGTCCTGCAGCCAACTATTTCTTATTATTATTCCCACAGAGCACTCACTGCTGTAGGTGACAAGATAAAGGGCTGGTGAAACAGCTGTCAATTTCTGTGCCGCTCCATGTATGAGATTTCTTGCCAAGGAGAAATGGTCATTGATTTCCCTCTCCAAGTGCTCCAGAGCAGTGGGAAGGGTATTGAAGGAGGCAGAAATGAGAGGGCAGGAAGAGAAATCTATCAAAGAATAGTTTAACAACCTATGCCTAAATGAAAGGCTATGTGTATTATGGTATATGTTTAGTTGTTTCCTAATACTAGAGTTCATCTGGATTGTTTGTTGTGTACAGATGATGTGCAACTGAGGGATACAAAAATGCTGCCTTATTTGTAGATATTGGCCTTGACATTTAAAGGGGCCCCTCAAAACAGGCTCTGTCCTGGGCACTGTTTTGCTCCTGTGATAAACTCCAGGCTTTTTCTAAGCACTTAGTTGAGTAACTTCCCATAAATCTGTGGGTTGTGCCCACAAATTAGATAATTAGGTAAGTGTTATGGATTGCACCTGCAAAAATAGAGGCTGCCTCTGAAAATTAGGCTCATCAAAAATATGTACAAATAGCTTAATCAGAGAGGAGCCCTTTAGAAGAAGGTTAAAGTGAGAATTGAGTTAAGCCCAGAAAATGCCACCACTAACCACGCTCTGTGAAATCTTCTGGTTTGTCTTAGTTAAAGATATACCAGAATGTCCTTCTCAGTCATCTCCAGTACTGGAAGTCCCACTAATCTCAAATTCTACAGTGAGACTTTTGAAAACACATGGCCCTAAAGCAAGTGTGTCAAACTCGTTTGGAAGAGAGGGGTGGATTCCATGTTTAATAATGTATGGGCTAGGATATCAATGCAGAACGTCACACACCCCTCAATCCACAGAGTATGTCCCACTGAGATCAGGGGGATGTTTGTACAGAGAAAAATGGGGAGAATGCTGTTTGGGTAATAAGTGAACTTGCATTTGTTATTTATTGAGCAGTTCATTGTCAGATTCAATATCCCTGTGCAACAATATACCCCCATTTAGGCCACCATTACTTTTGCCCTTTGTTCCTCTTTCTCTGTCTTCACGCATCTCCACTGTTGTTCTCTCTGCATTTCCTTCCCTGCAGCAACTGCCAATTCCCACCACCAAGGGCTTCACTCCCAATCCTTTCCTATTCCATACACTAAAATGATCCACATTGGGTTAGTTAATGTTGACACTGAAGTGCCATCATTTGAGTTTAGAGCTGACACGCCAATGAGATTAATTGAGGATAGGGGGAGTCCATATGTCTGAGCCTTTGCTTCAGGCTGTCTTGCAGACTCAGGGAGACGTCATGACCTCAGTTTACACTCCATTCACATTTGGAAATTTCTCTCTGAAGCCATGTGAGAAAGAAACTTACTATTTTCAAAATGGAAGCTTAGCTGCTGCATAACCTGATTATGTCTAAATATATATGTCATGGAGGTATGTTTGACACCCTTCCCCTACAGGAACCATATATATTTGATCACCCGTCTACCGTTTATAAATGGGTCATCCTAGAGTGTAGGATCTTTGCACTAGGGCATGTCTCTTGTTATAAGTTTATAGCATCTGGCACAATAACGCTCTGATCTTCAACAAGTTGTCTGAGGGTCACCCATAAAATAAATATTCATTAATCAGACCAATAAGCGGAGACTAGTCATGTACAATTTAAATCGCTAAATATTAAAACTGATGTGAACCTTTTGACCAACAGTGTGTATTGTGGAGCAAATTCTGACTCAGCTGGGCAAAGGCCTGTTGTGGCAATCATGTCACTCTGTGTTGAGCCATTGCTGCAGTCTGATTAGATTTAAAGGGTTGCTTGAAACAGCATGAACTGCAGCAGTCCAGAGTGAAAACAAAAGTACAAATAATTAAAATAATAATTTTTTCAAAGCTGGAAAAGGGGGAAAAAAAACTGAACGTGATCACAGTCAGTAAGTTCACAGCGAAGTGGCTAGTAACATTGGCACATCCCCTCATAATAGAAATAAGAGACTGGAGTAGGTTATCATTACTGTAATGGAATCTTTTTGAGATTTGCATCCCAGGGCACGCAGCTGGGCCTAACATGATCAACCGCTAAAAATTCCACTAATTTTTTTCAGCTGTGATATACAGGCAGAAGAAAAGGTTGTGCCCCATTTAGATATCAGCACCTCAGCGTTACAGTGAGACATTTTGCTCTTGGACCTTCACAAGGTGGGCAGGGTTAGGAGACCATGGATTCAGACACATTTCCTGCACTTGATAAAATCTTTTTGGTTATTTCAGCAACGGAACTCATTGTATCGTTTGTAGCAAATGGGTTGATAACAGGTGTGACTTGCGCTGAGTGGCTCAAAACCAGAAAATTAACTGTGTGCGACGTGATCTTGACTAGCTTGGGCATCTCCAGTTTTTCCTACAGTGTGCAATGTTGATCAATAGTGTTCCCTTTATATTACATCAAATGGTGAGTGCAGAGTGTGAATTATGGAGAGCCATCTTTATGGTTTTGTTAGTAAATATTAACCTTTTTAGTCCTGAAAAGCCAAACTGCTGAAAACAGGCTGCATAGAAACAGCTCCTTGCTGGCAGATAGGAAATTGGAGGAAAGAGAAAAAGAAGAAGAGCAAAACAAGGAGTTAAAACAACAAATGGAAGATGTAATTATTTTAAATACCTCCTTGTCTTGTCATTGGCAGGAGACAAGAAATAAAATTGGAGGATTTCAGGAACAAATTAGTCACAAAGCTAAAGAGAAGCTGAGATGTTAAAAACAGGCTAGGAATCTCAAATGGGGAGTACAACAGCAGGTTACAGCAGGACCAAGACTGGAGAGGGGAAAGAAATTTGAAGGCACTGTTTGGATGTATCTAACTACTCCCAATCTCTGGTTTGCCACCTGGCTCAGTGTCTTTTACTGCCTGAAGATTTCCAGTGTCAACTGACCCCTCTTCTTCTGGCTGAAGATGAGACTGTCAGGGCTACTAACACAACTACTTGTGGTCTCCTTGCAGGCCTGCTGACGGGAGGAGGGGGGCAAAAGGGGCAATTGCCCAGGGGCTCTGAGCCCCGTGCTTTGGGGGACCCTGCGGGCTGGCACAATTGGCCAGTGCAGTAGGTCCCAGAAGTGACAGATCTGTCACTTCCATACCAGGCCCCACACCCTCCTAGGGACAGCCCTAGCCCTGGGGCCTAGAATTGCTGTTGGCAGGCCTGTCTCCTTGCTGGTCTCCTTGATCACACTGTCCCTTCAGCAGGGGGTGTATGTAGCCAGTATTTAGGCAGCTCAGTAAAGACTACCAGGAAACACCACAGTGAAATGCAGATATAAGGATACTTCCTCTGTTGGCCTTATTATTTCATCCATGCTTGGAACATACATTCACTTCATTATATTTTTTTAATTCATCCATACAATTGTTAATCACTTCTCTGTGCAAACATATCAAGAGGATGGAAAAAAATGCAAGCAGCTCCAGGGAGGCCAGCACTGAGGCTCATGACAGTGCTGTTATATCTCTGAGCTCTTTCCTTTTATTTTGTATTGTTTATTTTGTGTCATGACGTCTTTTTTTTTATCAAAAACATTTGCTGATGGCAGCCTTTACTTGATATGGTTCTGTGGAGTGATAATGGCTGCTTATCCCTCTGGGCACTCTGTTATCCTAATTTTAGGCAATCCCAAGATGAAGAAAGCAGCAATGAGAGCTCTAAACCATGCCAAACGCAGGCTGACAGAGGAGACTCCATAAAATCTCCCATGACTGGAACCCGCAGAAAGAGAGCCATGGCTGTATTGTGCAATAGGAGCAACTTATGACTGGTATCTAGGGCTGCCCCAAATAGAATGAATAGCAGTAGTCCAATCTGAAAATGAAGGAGCATTAATTAAAATCAATAATAAAAATCAGGAAAGAAGATCAATAGAAAAAAGTCTGTGAAGCAGGTCACAGACAATCACTGCTCATAAATGAGGAAGTGGATATACAAATAAAATGCATGAGAAAGGAGTAGATCATCACAAACGTAATAGAATCTTTCTGAGATTTGCATCCCAACAAACAAAGCTGAGTCTTCCAAGTTCAACAGCTGAAAACATCTCCCATCTCACTTTCAGCTGCGATACAAAGGCAGGACAGTGCAGGCCCCAATAAGATACCAGAAGCCTGGCACTTTAATGAAGAGCTTCAGAAGCTGGGCAAGCATTAGTGACCACAGGCAGAACCATGTTTCCTGCGATTATTATTGGTTTGATCATTTTAGGAATTGAGTTCATTACAGAGATTATAGAAAATGGATTGATGATCATTGTGAATTGCAGTGAGTGGATCAGATGCAGAAAACTGACCTGTTGTGACATTATCCTGACTAGCCTGGGCATCTCCACATTTTTCCTACAGAGGACAATATTCATTAACAATATCTTCTTTGCATTATCTCCAGTGTTGTATGGACAGTGTGATATATGGAGAAACTTCTATTTTCTTTGGATGTATCTAAATACTCTCAGCCTCTGGTTTGCTACCTGGCTCAGTGTCTTCTACTGCGTGAAGATCGCCAACTTCAGCCAACCTCTCTTCCTCTGGCTGAAGCAGAGAATATCTGGGCTAATGCCACAGCTATTCATGGGCTCCTTGCTGGTCTCCTTGGTCACCTGTCTCCCTTCAGCCAATGTCATAGATAGAAAGTACATAGACAATTCAACGAATAATCTGTCAGGAAACACCAGAGTGGAATGTAGACATAATTCATCTTCTGGCCTTGTTATTTTGTACATGCTTGGATATTCCTTTCCTTTCTTCATATTTGTTGTTTCTGCCGTACTGTTAATCACTTCTCTGTGGAGACACACCAGTAGGATGGAGAAAAACACAAACCTCTCCAGTGACACCATTACTGAGACTCATGTCAGTGTAATTAGAGGTCTGATTGCTTTTATTTTCTTCTACATTTCTTATTTTGTGGCAATAGTGCCATTTTTATTAAAAGTATTTGCCCTGAGCAATCTCTGTTTCAGATGGTTCTGTGTAGTGATAATGGCTGCTTATCCTTCTGCGCACTCTGTTATCCTGATTCTGGGTAACTCCAAACTGAAGAGGGTAGCAATGAGGGCTTTGAACTATGCAAAGTTCTGGCTGAGAGATGAGGCTTCATAAAACCACTTATGATCAAACTCCACAAAAACAGCCCCTTCCTCCCTTCTATTCATGAAATAATTTCCCCCTACCACAGCATGCACTAAAATTAGAAGATTTCCCTCCAGAGCTTTGCTTCATGTGGATAGCAGTAGAGGACAATGTTAAACTTAGAGTGACATGATTCTTTTTATCTAAATGTCTGTGAATTAATAACTCATAGAAGTGGAGGGCAAACTCTTATCAATCGTAAGCTACATTGCCTGAGTCTGAGGAGTGGAAGAACCCTTGAACTGGTGCACATATCCAGGCATACCAGGGTCTTATGGTGAGAGATATCGACTGGACTGTCCATGGCCAAGCTATGAGATCTGCAGAATACCAGATGCTTGTAAGAATACCAGATGAAGAACATCACGTTAACAAATGAAAAGATGACCTAGAGGGTCTACCCTGTTGTTATGAAAGGTGCTAGGGGCTGCCACCAGGTAAGCCTTTGCTCCAAAGACAATGACAGACCAAGTTAAAGTCAATGGGTGTACCAAGCATTCTTTCAACCTCTACAGAAAGAACATTTAAGTCCCTTTATGTAGTAGAGACAGTTACAAACAATGGAGGGACTGTCCAAGGCATATGGCTGGTCAGAGCTAAGCTGCATAGACTGAAGGGCTTCCCGGATTGCAAACACAGGGGTTAGGATATTGGTTTATGTGCTAGGGGCACAAAGCCAGGAAAAAGCCTGGAGAAGCAGTTGTGAATATGATTCTGAGAGGAAGCAGATGGCCACTGCTTTTGGGGCACAGCAGTTGCTGGAGTGGCAGACTTAGGGAATTTTGAGCCAGGAAACTTCCTGAAGTTGTTTGTTTCTACTGGGCTCAGGAATACAGGAATGTGTATAAACTTCTATAAATAAACAAGGTTACACTGAAAAATATCACCCAGCTCGTATCATCAATTTCTCATCCTAATGGAAACAGCCTGGCAAGGCCCTGAATGTTGGCTAACTGCTCATGCCAATGGGGGAACACTGGTATTAGTCGCAGGAGAGAGCTTCCAAAGAGAGAAATTATGAGCTGGTATTCCTGCTGACCCCCGTGGGAACAGATAATGAAGGTGCTCCAAAAATCAAAGCAAATCAATATCAAACTGGGATTTAATGCTGGCCAAAAGAAATGAAAACAAAAGCTGGAGATGTCCCAGAAGGAACTAAAAAGACTTAAGGGAAGAGCTGGAGAGATTTCAAAAGTAATTAAAGCAACATTTGGGGGTTTCCTAGGTAGGACTGAGAAATAACTGGCAGTCTTAAATAGTAAAACTTAGTTGGAGCAGTGGCTAGAAAATTCCCAGTCTGGATGTAAGGAACAAAAAAGTAACCTCGAGAAGGAATTAAAAGTGTTGCAGACCCCTGTGGATGTCAACTTCCTGGCTGAGGAATGAGGGCAGCCAGAGAATTGGCTAAGACAGAACACTTTACAGTACTTTTCTTCCCCATTTGTAACCCACAGAGACCCAGTAGGGAGAGGTCAGCTTGTTCCAGCTCAAGTAATACAAATGTCCATTATCTTTGAGGGAGGAAATCCTGGGGGGTGGAGAGAATTGGCTCAGTTGTACATCATAGCCTAATTGAATGGATGGAGAGATGAAGAGAGTGGCAGCTTTCTGGCAGCCAACTTGAGTGGCCAGCTCTGATGGTGCTGCAGAATTCACTCCAGAAAACAGACTGTATAGCTCAGATTTGGAACAAGCTCTTGACATGCAGTGTGGAGCCAGCCAGTAGTCTGAGCTGGCCAGGGCACAGCTAAGGGCTAGAAGGAGAAGAAAAGAAGAGCACCCAGCTCAACAGACAGAGAACCTGAGGAGACTTGTGTTCCAGATTCCAGATTTGAATGAGGACTTCCAGGACAAACTAGTAATGGACCAATTTATAGAAGCTCAGCTGAACTTTAGCATGCAGCTCAAAGTTAGCAAAAGGAGACCAATGACACTTTGTGAGTCTGTGGAATTTGCCACAGTCTCTTAGAAGCAGCCCACCAGAAAAGAAAGTAGCCACCAATGGGGAAGACGGAAGCTGATCCCCATGAGCTGTGTAAGTACAGATCTGTGTGTAATTTACACAGTGGAACCGGTAATTCTAATTTGTTCATGACACTTTTTATGCATTGGAAACATTATTAAATGTGATTTGCAAAACAAGGGGTATTGGCAATGAGGCAAACATTAAGGGAAGCAGTTTAGTTAAATGCTGGTGCTGAAAAAGTTAGGCCACAAAAAGAAGGATTGTTATAAACATAAGGCTGGATAGTACAGAGGATCACAAATGTTTAGTGAAAGTCCCCATTGACAAATGAGGGAACATCAAGCTGAAGGGGCAAAGCTTGAAGGTACAAGGATCAGCCCCATAGTCTTTGTTTAGATCTTGGCAGTTAAACAATGGTAAAAGGAGTTTAGTTATTGAATGCTAAAAAGATCTAACTGGTCTCAAATAGAGACAGGGACTGGGAACAGGCAACTGTCCAAAAATGGAGAAAACTGGGTTTGAAAAGTAAATCTCTGGAATTGGGCAAGAAGTCTGGGTAGTCAAGAGAGCGGATGAGCTAATAAGTGGTTTGGATTCCATTATAGCCAATAACTGCATAAGAAATGCCAAAAAAAAAAAAGTGTGGCCCAAGTGAAACAAATTATGGACAACGGATTTGAAATGAACAAGTTGTCCTCCTGCCTCCTGGACAACAACTGCTTGTTGTTTTAGCTTTCTAGCAAGGGAAGGATGGGCAGTGATTGAAACCTGCTTTGAGACCCAGCGTCTCAGAGGAATTTTAATTGGTAAAGTTCTTGTGATTTCCGTCTGGTCGCTGAATGTTTCTAACAAACAGCAAATGGTAAAAGCAGGAATTTCAAGTGAAAAAGGAAAACAGGGGCTGTGCAGAACTGCCCCTTTCTTCAGACACTCACAGATGGGCAGAGTTTTGTGGGGCTCTGCTGCTATTATAGAAAGTTCAATTGTGAGTTCACCAATATCAGGAAACATTGCATTGGCTAAGTGAGAAAACAGAACCATTTCAGTGGTCGACAGTGTGTATTTGGCATTTACAGACTTGACTGCTCCTCTCATAGCCTGTTCATGTTTCAAAACCCCTTTCATGATGCACACGGATACTAATGTTCACAGATTGGCAGTCGTATTGACACAAGAATATAAGGACCATCTGAGAAGGTGCCAGGGGAATAGAATTTCAGCTTGGCTGTCCCAGAAACTGAAAGTGTAGCTGTGGAAGTTGAGGCTGGGAGAATTGTGACACTAATGAATTCCGTATTAGATAGAATAGGAGAAGTCTGTCACAATTTAGAGACTCCACGGAAACTCATGAAATGCTAACTGAGTCTCAGTCATGAAATCCATTTAATCTTGTTATTTGTAACCGAGAACTGCTTGTATCCATCTGCCTGCTAAACACTGGCCAGAGGCTTAAGAAAAAATAGTTGATCTGAAACTCCCTCTCATGTTCAGAATTGTTAGTTGACTAGTTCTGGCTCATTGCTTGGCACCTCAACACAGCAATAATTTCTGATTACCTCATAATAGCGTGGAAAATAGCTTATCTTGCCACTTCATGTAGTGTTTAGTTTGTGAAAGTTTTAATAACAAAACAGTGTTGTGGTTCTCAGAAGTGATGCAGCATTAGGATTTGTACACAAGGTGTTGCTTTATATCTGACATCTCCACTGGATAAATGTGAATGATTCATACAACTTAATATTGAAGACTATCAAGCGCTTACTCACTCTAGTGACGAATAATAACAATTGCAGGTTCTTTTTATAGTACAATTATTTCATTGTGATGAGACCAAATTTCTGCTCTCAGTTACACTAGTGTAAATATGGAGTATTTCCACTGAAATCAGTGGAGTTATTCCAGATTTACATTGATAACTGAAGCAGAATCTGATTCAATGTCTTTAAATTGGGGACTTTACTTTGCTGGTCAAAAGTATATGGTTAATGATTTCTGTATTCTGAAACAGTGGGAGAGTGTGACTAAATAAATGAATATATCCTGAAAGAGCCATCGAAGATTGTCTTGGCTGGTTCTCCTTGATTGTGGGGTTTTTGAACTCCTAGTTAGAATGGCAATGATTCTTCAGTTATATTTTCCATCGTTACTGGGCAGTGTTTTGGGTGGCACAACAAGATTTTTATATTTCCTTTTTGGTTTTTAAAGGGCTGCTTCCAAAAGTGAAGTCCAATACAAATAAAATCTCTTCCATGGACTGAGCTGATCGTTGACTTAATTCCGAGGTTTTTGAACTGTGGTGTTAGCTCCCAAAGAGAGTCTCTGAAGCCTTTCTGTGAGGTCTGCAAAGTGCCTTGATTTTCCCCGATCTCATCAAATATATTTAATGTTTTGTACAATATAAGGGCCAAGCCCTGCATATGCTCAACACCTCCGGTGATGTTCTAAGGGCCCTCAACTCTGAGTGAAGTTCTTGGCAGCTTAGGGTGCTCAGCACCTCACAAGAGTGGACCCTAAATCTTGGAAACACATTTGACAGTAAGGGCACTGTTTTATTCCCCCCTTAAAATTAATAAGGGAATGATGATTTCTCAGGAAGTTGGAGAACTCATTGACTCTGATGTCATTTCTGTAAGAAGATTGTTAGAATAGAAAAGCAAAAAGAGGAAAATCATTAAAGCTTGTATGATAGTTACAACTTTGTCAGCCTTTAACTCAGGGGTGGGCAAACTACAGCCCATGGGCCGGATCCAGCCTGCCTGCTATTTTAATCCAGTCGGGGAGCAGGGTCGATGGTTGCTCCACACGTCTCCTGGAAGCAGTGGCATGGCCCCACTCTGGCAGAAGAAGGGCCATGCCACTGCTTCCAGGAGCTGCTTGAGGTAAGCGCCGCCTGGACCCTGCATCCCTAAGCCTCTCCCCGCACCCCAACCCCCGGCCCCTGCCCTGATCCCCCTCCCACCCTCTGAACCCCTCGGTCCCAGCCCGGAGCACCCTCCTACACCCCAAACTCCTCATCCCCAGCCCCACCCCAGAGCCCGCACCCCCAGCTGTAGCCCTCACCTGTCCCCACTCCCCAGTCCAGAGCCCCCTCCCGCACCCTGAACTCCTCATTTCTGGCCCCCCCCCGGAGCCCTCAGCCCCACCCCGGAGCTCTCACCCCCTCCCTCACCCTAACCCCAATTTTGTGAGGATTCATGGCCCGCCATAGAATTTCTATTCCCAGATGTGGCCCTCAGGCCAAAAAGTTTGCCCACCCCTGCTTTAACTTCTCGAGGCTCATGCCAGCAGAGGGAGCAAGAAGAGAGCCTGTCTTGGGACTGATTATCCACGTTGTTGGAAATTCTTCTGGAAAATAGTCTGGAAATTCTGTGTTGCCAGCACTCGTGATGATATTGTGAGTATTGCAATGTTGGGCCATTTCTGGGGGTGCTCACAATCTTGCAAAGAACTACAGGCATCTCAGGAATTTTCCATGAGTGGGATGCACTTCCCCACTTTGGCCTCTAGCGGATGCTGTTACCACTTGTGCTTCAGTACCGGAGTGCCCCTGTGCACTCTGAGCAGGGCAGAGCCATGGAGTGAGTACAACACATTAGACGTGCCACCTTCTCAAGTTCATCAGCAGCAGATTTGGCCCCTCCCACCATGGTCCAGGAACCCTCCTCTGTCTGCAGGCTGGAGACAGATGGCAGCTGCAGGAGCCTTCCAGGAGGGAAGCAGGGCTGGGTAAGAGGGGGGGACTGCTGAGATGGGGTATGCGGGAGAGGCTGGGGAAGAGCCAGCATACCTTGGAATGCTAGGGTATCAGGGAGCTGGGGAACAGGTACACGGGATCGGGATGGGGTCAGGGAGCAGGGGGCTGCATATTTGTATGTACATGTTTATATTCATTTAGGTTTGAATTGTCACGCACACAGGTGGGAGGAGGGGTGTACAAAATCCAGATACAAAATACAAATTTAGCCAAGCTAAAATACATGCTCCTTGTGGCAGATGTCCAATGCAGTACTAAATAAGGCAGGAATATGGTTATTGGACAGAAGGGATTAGAAAAGTTTCAGAGTAACAGCCGTGTTAGTCTGTTTTCGCAAAAAGAAAAGGAGTACTTGTGACACCTTAGAGACTAACCAATTTATTTGAGCATAAGCTTTCGTGAGCTACAGCTCACTTCATCGGATGCATACTGTGGAAAGTGTAGAAGATCTTTTTATATACACACAAAGCATGAAACAATACCTCCTCCCACCCCACTCTCCTGCTGGTAATAGCTTATCTAAAGTGATCACTCTCCTTACAATGTGTATGATAATCAAGTTGGGCCATTTCCAGCACAAATCCAGGTTTTCTCACCCCCCCCCCCACACACATAAACCTACTCTCCTGCTGGTAATAGCTTATCTAAAGTGACCACTCTCCTTACAATGTGTATGATAATCAAGGTGGGCCATTTCCAGCACAAATCCAGGGTTTAACAAGAACGTCTGAGGAGCGGGGGAGGGGAGTAGGAAAAAACAAGGGGAAATAGGTTACCTTGCATAATGACTTAGCCACTCCCAGTCTCTATTCAAGCCTAAGTTAATTGTATCCAATTTGCAAATGAATTCCAATTCAACAGTTTCTCACTGGAGTCTGGATTTGAAGTTTTTTTGTTGTAATATCGCAACTTTCATGTCTCCATGAGAGATTGAAGTGTTCTCCGACTGGTTTATGAATGTTATAATTCTTGACATCTGATTTGTGTCCATTTATTCTTTTACGTAGAGACTGTCCAGTTTGACCAATGTTCATGGCAGAGGGGCATTGCTGGCACATGATGGCATATATCACATTGGTGGATGTGCAGGTGAACGAGCCTCTGATAGTGTGGTTGATGTTATTAGGCCCTGTGATGGTGTCCCCTGCATAGATATGTGGGCACAGTTGGCAACGGGCTTTGTTGCAAAGATAGGTTCCTGGGTTAGTGGTTCTGTTGTGTGGTATGTGGTTGTTGGT
The DNA here is from genome assembly GCF_965140285.1 of Lepidochelys kempii. Lineage (NCBI taxonomy): Eukaryota > Metazoa > Chordata > Testudines > Cheloniidae > Lepidochelys > Lepidochelys kempii. Next base: position 140,736,518 of record NC_136382.1, on the reverse strand, counting down.
GAGTATTTGCTTCAGGTTGGGGGGCTGTGTCTGTAGGCAAGGACTGGCCTGTCTCCCAAGATTTGTGAAGAGTGTTGGGTCATCCTTCAGGATAGGTTGTAGATCCTTAATAATGCGTTGGAGGGGTTTTAGTTGGGGGCTGAAGGTTATGCTCAAATAAATTGGTTAGTCTCTAAGGTGCCACAAGTACTCCTTTTCTTTTCAAGGGATTAGAAAAGGATTTCAAGGATGGCATCCCTTAAGCAAGCTGAGGAAGGGGGTTTTGAGGCTCCTATGTCTAGTACAGTGGACTGTTTTTTCTAGCCTCCCTCTTAAGGGAGCAAAGGAAGTGGGGTTTGGGCTCCTACATTTTGTACAGCAGGAAGCTAACCCTCCTCTTTTTACTAGCCCCCCTTTAAGGGAGCAGAGGAAGTGGGATTCAGGGTTCCTACATCTGGTACCCCTTTTATAGCCCTCTTTAGCCTCATACAAGAGGAAGATGGTGAGATTCCAGTAATGGGATGTCTGGGACCAAATTGGAGATTATGAAAAAATAATTAATAAATAATGATGACCTGCACTGTACAATTTATTGCTGGGGACTCTCAGATATTTTAAGTGAATAAAGTTGCAGCCTAATTAAACCACATCCATTGCCTGGCTGGACAATTGCATTGCTTGTTCCTTTTAGATCATTCTGCTGGGTTATCAGTCACTCACCTTTCACTAGCACTAAATTCTCTACAAAGAATATAAAAATATTTGCTACAAGATGGCTCATTTTCAGAGGTGTTGAGCTCCCCCATCTCCCACTGACTTTAATAGGTGCTGGAGGTAATTAGCACCACTGAAAATTGGGCCAGTCCTGTTAGATATGCAGAGCTTGTGCTGCAGTTTTCCAATTCAAAGTGTAATGCTCTGAAAGGGTTTCATAGAATCATAGAATATCAGGGTTGGAAGGGACCTCAGGAGGTCATCTAGTCCAACCCCCTACTCAAAGCAGGACCAATCCCCAACTAAATCATCCCAGCCAGAGCTTTGTCAAGCCTGACCTTAAAAATATCTAAGGAAGGAGATTCCACCACCACCCTAGGTAACGCATTCCAGTGTTTCACCACCCTCCTAGTGAAAAAGTTTTTCCTAATATCCAACCTAAACCTCCCCCACTGCAACTTGAGACCATAGCTCCTTGTTCTGTCATCAGCTACCACTGAGAACAGTCTAGAGCCATCCTCTTTGGAACCCCCTTTCAGGTAGTTGAAAGCAGCTATCAAATCCCCCCTCATTCTTCTCTTCCGCAGACTAAACAATCCCAGTTCCCTCAGCCTCTCCTCATAAGTCATGTGTTCCAGACCCCTAATCATTTTTGTTGCCCTCCGCTGGACTCTTTCCAATTTTTCCACATCCTTCTTGTAGTGTGGGGCCCAAAACTGGACACAGTACTCCAGATGAGGCCTCACCAATGTCAAATAGAGGGGAATGATCACGTCCCTCGATCTGCTGGCAATGCCCCTACATATACATCCCAAAATGCCATTGGCCTTCTTGGCAACAAGGGCACACTGTTGACTCATATCCAGCTTCTCGTCCACTGTAACCCCTAGGTCATGTTCTGCAGAACTGCTGCCTAGCCATTCGGTCCCTAGTCTGTAGCGGTGCATGGGATTCTTCCGTCCTAAGTGCAGGACTCTGCACTTGTCTTTGTTGAACCTCATCAGATTTCTTTTGGCCCAATCCTCTAATTTGTCTAGGGCCCTCTGTATCCTATCCCTACCTTCCAGCGTATCTACCTCTCCTCCCAGTTTAGTGTCATCTGCAGACTTGCTGAGGGTGCAATCCCCACCATCCACCAGATCATTTATGAAGATATTGAACAAAACCAGCCCCAGGACCGACCCTTGGGGCACTCCACTTGGTACCGGCTGCCAACTAGACATGGAGCTATTGATCACTACCCGTTGAGCCCGACAATCTAGCCAACTTTCTATCCACCTTATAGTCCATTCATCCAGCCCATACTTCTTTAACTTGCTGGCAAAAATACTGTGGGAGACTGTGTCAAAAGCTTTGCTAAAGTCAAGGAACAACACGTCCACTGCTTTCCCCTCATCCACAGAGCCAGTTATCGCATCATAGAAGGCAATTAAATTAGTCAGGCATGACTTGCCCTTGGTGAATCCATGCTGACTGTTCCTGATCACTTTCCTCTCCTCTAAGTGCTTCAGAACTGAACTTGTCAATTGCAGCTGTAGTATCAATATAATCCCACAAGTGTACTGAGCCTTGTACAAATATTTGTAAAGGTCATCCTGGTCTATTTACAGTGTATGGCCTCTTAGACAATTGCTTTCTTGTTCTCCTGATTCCTGGCAGAGACATTTTGTTGTCTCATATCAATTCTCGGCACTGCTGATGTGTCCCAAAGCTGCAGGAGGCCAAGCCTTAAAATACTGGAACAGATGCTCAGGAATTCTGTCCTTGACTGTGTCTACTTCTGCTGTGCACAAGCTTTTTCTTCTAGAAACTTTTCCATCTCATTTCTGCACAAATTAACTCTGTGTTGTTCACCTTTTATACATTAACAGATGGCAAAATAAGAAGCTTCTCTGTTGGGAAGATACAATAAAAATCAATCCAGATTCTCTTAAACATTTGAACTGCTTGAAATGTGGAGAGACTTTTTTTTTTGCATTGCAAATATGTATAGTGTTTGAACTGTATGTTGAACTTGCTGTATGTTGTTCATTTATAGATTCCAAGGCCAGAAGGGACCATTGTGACCACCTAGTCTGACCTCCTGTATAACACAGGCCATAGAACTTCCACAAAATAATTTCTAGAGCATCTCTTTTAGAAAAACATCCCATCTTGATTTGAAAATTGTCAGTGATGGAGAATCCACCATGACCCTTGGTAAATTGTTCCGGTGGTTAATTACTCTCACTGCTAAAAAATTACACCTTCGTTCCAGTCTGAATTTGTCTAGCTTTGTCTTCCAACCACTGGATCATGTTTTACCTTTCTCTGCTAGGCTGAAGAGCCCATTATTAAATATTCTCAATGTGTAGATACTTACAGACTGTAATCAAGTCATCCCTTAACCATCTCTTTGTTAAACTAACTAGATTGAGCTCCTTGACTCAATCACTATAAGGCATGTTTTCTAATTTTTTAATCAATCTTGTGGCTCATCTCTGAACCCTCTCCAATTTATCAACATCCTTCTTGAACTGAACACAGTTTGTCATCAACAGTTGACCAGTGCTAAACACAGAAGTAAAATAAGCTCTCTACTCCTACTCAATTCCTGTTTTTGCATCCTAGACTTGGATTAGCTCTTTTGGCCATAGCATAACGGTGGGAGCTCATGTTCAGCAGATTATCCCCCACAACCCCCAAATCTTCTTCAGAGTCATTACCTTCCAGGAGAAAGTCCCCCATCCTATAAGTATGGCCTACTTTCTTTGCTCCTAGATGTATATGTTTACATTTAACTGTATTCGGATATGAAAAGGAGTACTTGTGGCACCTTAGAGACTAACCAATTTATTTGAGCATGAGCTTTCGTGAGCTACAGCTCACTTCATCGGATGCATGCCATGGAAACTGCAGCAGACTTTATATATACACAGAGAATATGAAAAAATACCTCCTCCCACCCCACTGTCCAGCTGGTAATAGCTTATCTAAAGTGATCATCAGGTGGGCCATTTCCAGCACAAATCCAGGTTTTCTCACCCTCCACCCCCCCACACAAATTCACTCTCCTGCTGGTGATAGCCCATCCAAAGTGACAACTCTTTACACAATGTGCATGATAATAAAGTTGGGCCATTTCCTGCACAAATCCAGGTTCTCTCACCCCCTCACCCCCCTCCCAAAAACCACACACACAAACTCAGTATCCTGCTGGTAATAGCTCATCCAAAGTGACCATTCTCCCTACAATGTGCATAATTAAGGTGGGCCATTTCCAGCACAAATCCAGGTTTTCTCACATCCCCCCCACCCCCATACACACACAAACTCACTCTCCTGCTGGTAATAGCTCATCCAAACTGACCACTCTCCAAGTTTAAATCCAAGTTAAACCAGAACATTGGGGGGGGGGTAGGAAAAAACAAGAGGAAATAGGCTACCTTGCATAATGACTTAGCCACTCCCAGTCTCTATTTAAGCCTAAATTAATAGTATCCAATTTGCAAATGAATTCCAATTCAGCAGTTTCTCACTGGAGTCTGGATTTGAAGTTTTTTTGTTTTAAGATAGCGACCTTCATGTCTGTGATTGCGTGACCAGAGAGATTGAAGTGTTCTCCGACTGGTTTATGAATGTTATAATTCTTGACATCTGATTTGTGTCCATTTATTCTTTTACGTAGAGACTGTCCAGTTTGACCAATGTACATGGCAGAGGGGCATTGCTGGCACATGATGGCATATATCACATTGGTGGATGTGCAGGTATACGAGCCTCTGATAGTGTGGCTGATGTTATTAGGCCCTGTGATGGTGTCCCCTGAATAGATATGTGGGCACAATTGGCAACGGGCTTTGTTGCAAGGATAAGTTCCTGGGTTAGTGGTTCTGTTGTGTGGTATGTGGTTGTTGGTGAGTATTTGCTTCAGGTTGCGGGGCTGTCTGTAGGCAAGGACTGGCCTGTCTCCCAAGATTTGTGAGAGTGTTGGGTCATCCTTTAGGATAGGTTGTAGATCCTTGATAATGCATTGGAGGGGTTTTAGTTGGGGGCTGAAGGTGACGGCTAGTGGCGTTCTGTTATTTTCTTTGTTAGGCCTGTCCTGTAGTAGGTAACTTCTGGGAACTCTTCTGGCTCTATCAATCTGTTTCTTTACTTCTGCAGGTGGGTATTGTAGTTGTAAGAAAGCTTGACAGGGATCCTGTAGGTGTTTGTCTCTGTCTGAGGGGTTGGAGCAAATGCGGTTGTATCGCAGAGCTTGGCTGTAGACGATGGATCATGTGGTGTGGTCAGGGTGAAAGCTGGAGGCATGCAGGTAGGAATAGCGGTCAGTAGGTTTCCAGTATAGGGTGGTGTTTATGTGACCATTGTTTATTAGCACTGTAGTGTCCAGGAAGTGGATCTCTTGTGTGGACTGGACCAGGCTGAGATTGGTGGTGGGATGGAAATTGTTGAAATCATGGTGGAATTCCTCAAGGGCTTCTTTTCCATGGGTCCAGATGATGAAGATGTCATCAATATAGCGCAAGTAGAGTAGGGGCTTTAGGGGACGAGAGCTGAGGAAGCGTTGTTCTAAATCAGCCATAAAAATGTTGGCATACTGTGGGGCCATGCGGGTACCCATAGCAGTGCCGCTGATCTGAAGGTATACATTGTCCCCAAATGTGAAATAGTTATGGGTAAGGACAAAGTCACAAAGTTCAGCCACCAGGTTAGCCGTGACATTATCGGGGATAGTGTTCCTGATGGCTTGTAGTCCATCTTTGTGTGGAATGTTGGTGTAGAGGGCTTCTACATCCATAGTGGCCAGGATGGTGTTATCAGGAAGATCACCGATGGATTGAAGTTTCCTCAGGAAGTCAGTGGTGTCTCGAAGGTAGCTGGGAGTGCTGGTAGCGTAGGGCCTGAGGAGGGAGTCTACATAGCCAGACAATCCTGCTGTCAGGGTGCCAATGCCTGAGATGATGGGGCGCCCAGGATTTCCAGGTTTATGGATCTTGGGTAGTAGATAGAATATCCCAGGTCGGGGTTCCAGGGGTGTGTCTGTGCGGATTTGATCTTGTGCTTTTTCAGGAAGTTTCTTGAGCAAATGCTGTAGTTGCTTTTGGTAACTCTCAGTGGGATCAGAGGGTAATGGCTTGTAGAAACTCGTGTTGGAGAGCTGCTGAGCAGCTCCTTGTTCATATTCCGACCTATTCATGATGACAACAGCACCTCCTTTGTCAGCCTTTTTGATTATGATGTCAGAGTTGTTTCTGAGGCTGTGGATGGCATTGGAATATGTTAAGATATAGATATTCAGGCCTGTCTGCAAAGGCCTATACTTTAAGAATTTAGGTGTATTCTTATTACTTAGCTAGTTATAGTGGTACAAAACAAGAATCAAAATCACAGTCTGCCTGTTTATAGGCCTTCTCTCACTATGATAGTCTAAGGCCGTGTTCTTAGGCTAAGATCTTTGGCTAAGCAGCAGAGGCAGCCATAAACTGGGAAATGTATGGTCACATCCTTATACTCCAAACTAGTCACATTGAAATAAGGTGCTATTGGGCTGTTAGGAATACAATCCTGTCCTGATAATGCCTATCACCTCCAGAGAAAGGGAAGTGCCTAGAAGATGTAAAAGGAAACTTAGTTTGATAGGATCCAGTCTGGCAAAAACTCATTTATCAATAGCTGGGATGTGAAATCCTCATTTCTTTGTTGTTTTATCACTGTAGTCCCCATTTCCCTATTGTTTGTCTGAATAATCTCTGTCTGGTTCTATGATTTTCTCTCTGCTGTATAAATAATTTTGTTGGGTGTTAACCAATTATACCCCACCACCTTAATTGGTTAAATAATCATGTTGCAATATGTTAGGATTGGTTAGTTAAATTTCAGTAAAATGATTGGTTAAAGTATAGCTAAGCAGAACTCAAGTTTTACTATACTGTCTGCAGTCAGTCAGGAAGAAAGGCGGGGGAGAATGGAAACAGGGAATGAGGGTGGGGGAATTGGTATCATGTTTTGCTAAGGGGGGGGGGAATGGGAACAGGGACACAGGCAAAGCTCTGTGGTGTCAGAGCTAGGAAGGAAATTGCAATCATTGCTTGCTGGAAGTTCACCCCAATAAACATCAAATTGTTTACATCTTCGGACTTCGGGTATTGTTGCTCTCTGTTCATGCGAGAAGGACCAGGAAAGTAAGAGGGTGAAGGAATAAGCACTCTAACAGAATACATATTGTTTGCTTGTGCTGAGTTTACCAAGTGATCCAGATAGCTTTGAATCAGTGAGCTGTCCTCTTCATTATTTACCACTCTCCCAATTTTTGTGTTATCTGCAAACTTTTCAGTGATGATATTATGTTTTCTTCCAGGTCATTGATAAAAATGTTAAATAGCATACAGCCAAGAATCGATCCCTGCAGGATTCCACTGAAAACACACCCGCTTGATGACAATCCCCTGTTTACAGTTAGAAGGCTTGTACTGCAGCTTACCAATTCAAAATGTTATGCTTTGAAGGGTTTGAACTGAACGAGTCAGTTGCAGCTATAATATCAATATTAGCCTGCATTGAGCCTTCTACAAACATTTGTCGTCCCGGGCAGCCAGTTTTTAAGGGTTTTTAATTCATTTAATGATGCCATGTTAATTCTATATCATGATAGTTTTTTAATCAAAATGTTGTGTGGTGTCAAGTCAAACACCTAATAGAAGTTTATTATGTCAGCACTATAATCTTTGTCAGCCAAATTTATAATCTCATTAAAAAAATCAAGTAAGTTTGACAGGATCTATTTTCCATAAATCTATGTTGATTTGTATTAATTACATTACCTGCCTTTAATTCTTTATTAAGCAAGTCCCAGATCAGCAGGTCCATTATTTTGCCTGGGATTGATATCAGGCTGACAGGCTGATAATTACCAGGTCATTCCGTTTATCCTTTTGAAAAATTAGCACAACATTAGCTTTCATCCAATCTTCTGGAACTTCCCCAGTGCCCTAAGACCTACGGAAAATCAGCATTAATATTCCAGCTTGCTCTTCAGCTATCTCTTTGAAAAAAACTTGTATGCAAGTTTGCTGATTTAAAAAATATCCAGCTTTAGTAGTTTCCGTTTAATATCCTCCAGAGATACTAGTGGAATGGAAAGTGTGTTATCAGTACCATATGATGAAACTATATCATCTGTTTTTCCCCAAATACAGAACAGAAATATGTGTTGAACTCTTCTACTTTTTGTTCATTATTATTGATAATTCTACCATTTCTATCTACTAATGGACTAATACCATTCTTTCAGGTTTCTTTTGTTCCTAATATCTTAAAAAACCCACCCTCCTTATTTTCCTTAACTCTGCTCTCCATAGATTTCTCCTTTACTTCCTTTATCAATTTTTTGTAATTCCTGACTTCTGATTCATATTCATTACTATCAACTTCCCCTTTCTTTCATTTGTTATATATATAAAATCTGCTTTAATTTTCCCTCTAAACCAGGTCAGTTTTTTAACTAGTACAACCTTTTCCCTCGATTGTGGCTTTTTGGGCTTCCTAGTAAAGTATTATTAAGTTATTTCCATTTATCATTCACATTTTTCTGATTAACTTCTTCCTTCCTGCTGATTTGGCTCATAATTATTTTCAGTTTTGTAAAATTGGCCCTACTAAAGCATTACTTCTTCCTTCCTGCTGATTTGGCTCATAATTATTTTCAGTTTTGTAAAATTGGCCCTACTAAAGCATTAAGTGTATATGTATATATATATATATATATATATATATATATATATATATATTAGTGGTTTGGACTTTATTCTACTAGCACATTATAAATGCGTTCATGTCATGATCACTTGTACCTAAGCTACCATTAATTTTTAGTTCTGTGATCAGTTCCTCTTTATCTGTTAAGACAACGTCTAATAAAGCATACCCCTGTGTTCACTGTAACAGTTTTTGAGTTAGGAAATTGTTATCTATAATGTTTAGAAATTCCAAAGATATATAATACCGGCAGCATGAGACCTCCTGCATATATCGCTTAAATTGAAGTGTCCCATAATCATGCAAGCTTTTCCCCCGCTATGCTTTATAGATAATGTGTAAGAAGGTGGTCATTCTGTTCCCTCATATGATCTGGTGGTCTGTAGCAGACACCAACTAATACCCAATCTTGTGCTTTATCTGTGAGGAGATTGAGCCATAAGCATTCAAGATCATTTTCTTCTGAGTTATCAGAGACTCAGAAACAGCTAATGCCATTTTGACATCAGGTATAACCTCAGAGTTACGAAGACCAAAGTTATGAACTGACCAGTCACACACCTCATTTGGAACTGGATGTATGCAATCAGGCAGCAGAGACAAAAGAGAGCAAATACTGTGTACGTTTAACTACTAAAAAAATAAAGGGAAAATTTAAAAAAAAACAATTTCAGACAAGAGTGTATTGCAGAGATAACACTTATTGCTCTGGTGAGTGACCTTCTCTTTCCCATGGTCAGAGTAAGTATTAACCACTTGCAGAATTAAATGCTTAAGTCAATTCTTCAATTTAGCTTGCCTTCATTAATTTCTGTACACTCTCTCTCTCTCTCTCACACCCACACCCACACATATACAATCATAAATGAGTACTCTTGTAAATTAAACAAGTTATTTTACTTAACATCCTGTAATGCAGGAAGAGAGACAGCAATGACTATTGTTTCTATTTTTAAATACTTGGTTGCTTCTTGAGGAAGACTATTTAATAACTAAGACAGATAATAAATGCATTTAGAATATTTAGAGAAGGGAAACACAAAAGGGGGACAAACAAAGATAAAGCAAATTAATTTAAAATGAATAAAAAGCAAGAATGAGGCATAGATATGTTTGTCAGCACTTTTATGGCCAGAAGAGTGACAGCACGGTATGCATCCGATGAAGTGAGCTGTAGCTCATGAAAGCTCATGCTCAAATAAATTGGTTAGTCTCTAAGGTGCCACAAGTACTCCTTTTCTTTTAGCATTACTACTAGCACAGATGTCAATGTAAAGTCTAAATTCTTGAACCTAGGCCTGCAGAACTGCTAGGTAGAAAACTATGCTGCCACACAGCAGTAGCAATATCTAGCTTGCACTCCACCTCCCAGGATGTGGTGGACACAGACCATGTGAAGTCCCACATCAAGGGGTCTGAAAGGCAGCAGCCTCATTGCTCCTGATTGGCTCCCTGCCCTATTTAAACCCAAGGGGCAGTTGAGAAACTGTTCAGACAACAGGGTGGGTCTTCTGCAGCTGCCATATTCATTCTTGCTTGTGAACTCCTGCCTTGGTCCTTGCCTTGTTTTGGACCTCACCACCTGACGTAGACCCTAAAAGCTGACTTTGACCCTTGGTATTAACATTGGCCTGGAACTTCTCCACTACTCAGTCTCAGGTTTGACCCTGCTCTGATCCTTGGCCCTGACTGCTCTTCTCAGGAATCTGACAGTCAAATTGTGAAACACATGGCCATAGACTCCAAAGCCTTTCCTACATAATAAAAACAGTGAGATCAAGTCTCACTGAAAAGTACACCCAGGAGGCAAGAGAAGATACTTTCAGTATTCAACTTAAAATTGTGGAAAAACCTCCCGAATTCCTGTATTTGGCTTCCAGGATCACTTGCATTGTCACTAGGTGGCATATTGGTCTGAATTTTCAGAAAAAATGTTCACACAATTACCATGATTTTGCACACAGTCAAACTGCACATGCAAATGGTTAGTTACATATGAAACTGGTCATTTGCCCATGCAATTACTGTAACTGTGAGTACAGTCATGGTAATTGACTTGTGTCAAAAAATTAGGTCTACAACTGTGCATGTATTTTTTGAAAATTTAGCTCCTTGTGTATAATACAGTGGATTGTCCAGTGTTTAGATACTATGGGGAGGATGAAAGCTATAGAAAAAAATCTAACATGGAGAGAGATGGAAGAGACAGAGGGTTGTCTATATCTGACTGCCAATGTTCCACACACTGAGTCCTTATATTTGAAGTAGGTGAAGGGCAGGATATATGCCTATATACCAGTACGTCGTTGAACCTACTATCTGGTGCTCCAGAATCTCAGATTTTATTAAAAAACAAAGGAAGTCTCAAGCTGTTACAGTTGTGAAAAAACACTCAGTTCTGAATTTTGAGGTTAACTGACACAGAGATGTATGCCGAGAGCCTGGAATGAGAAGTCTTAGAAGTACGAACTGCCCCAAGGTGTTAACTCAGATGCCTAGTGTTGGTAATATATATGCCAGCTTTGTTAAATTTCAAGAATGGAGAATGTGGCTCACAGTTCCACACAACTCACTATGTGAGAGATGTCTTATTTTGGTACCACAAATAGATGGTGTGTGGGAGATACCACCACTCATTCTCCTCCCACCCCCTTAAGATGGAGCCAAGCCCTACCATCTTATTTTGCTGGAGAAACTTGGAAGAGTACCATGACCATACCCCATCAGTTTGATTCCTGGTGAGGAGAATTCATGAAAGAGACATTCAATAGCACAGTTGAGAAACACTAATCCCCTCTCACTCATTTCTTTCCCTTTCTGTTCTCATTTCTGTTATACTTTTTTGTCATTCTGTGAGGAGGCTGTTGTATGCTGAGACAGTGCCTGGTTCATCTATGGGCAGCCACAGTGTGACAGGGTGTACAGACAACACAATTGCCAGACAAGGGTTAAGGAACTGCTCTGGGTGAGAGCAGTCCCGCTGTTTTGCCCCTGAAAGGCATGTCAGGCCTGGAGGGAGGATGTAACAAGGAGAAGCCCAGCTCAGTTGGTGGCAGACTGGAGAGAGAGAGAGCAGGGCATCAGTCTTCAGCTCCTGGGGAGGACTTGTTAGAAGCTAGGAACTGCTTGGGAGACTGCTGCCCATTGGCCCCTCTCCTGAGGGAAAGGAGATCTCCAGTGCTTTCACGCTAGTAATAAAAACTTACTTTGGGGGCATTCTCCCTGGAGGAAGAGTCCTACCACAAACTTATGTGAGTTCACTTGTGTTTAACTGTGCTCTTGAACTCTGACAACCCTGGAAGCACTGGGGGAAAAGTGAAGCAGTGTTGTTTTGAGACAGCTGGTTCGTGGTCTAGGATTCTACGGATATGATCTATGGTAGAGAGAGGGCACCTGCTGTCTGATGGTTGTGAAAAACCTGAAACCAAGGACAAGTGCTCAGAGGAGCTGCACCCTGGGGTGGGGTGTGTGTGTGTGAGGGACTATATGACCTTTCTGATTTAAAAAAAAAAAAAAAGGTGAAAATAGCACAGACCTAGGAGAGCGGGTGTGGCCCAAGAAGGATTAAGGTCTCTTTTTCAGCATAGTCATCTGTTTCATTTGGACGGTTTGCCTTGGACGGAGAGGATTGTTTGATCTGGCTGGTGGGACAAATCACCCAACAAGCCCGAGGGAGACTGTTTAGTGGGTAAACTGAGGCAGCATCCACCACTGTCAGTGGAAAGGTAAGCTGCCTTTTCACAGCGGGTTCGGTCTTGCATTTCTTGTGCTCCTCAATCTCTTACTGAAATCAGTGGGAGATTTGGGCAAGCAATCCAGGATAAGACATTAAAGCTGCATTCTTTCAAATACCATGAAGATATCCAGCATATATTTTTTTCTGGGGGTGAAGGTTATTCAGGGAGGGAGTGGCTGCTTTAACTCTGGATTATGTTTAACAGAAACCCATATCCTTACAAATAGAAAGCAAACCTGGAAAATGGGAGGGAAAGAAGAAAACTAGAAGCACAATAAAGAAAAAAACCCAGTACCATTATAGAAACTTACGGCTGAAGAGTCGCTTACTCTTACTTCATACAGTAGTTGCATATTTCAGACCTATGGAAGATCTAATCCCTATCTGTTAGAAACACTTTAAAATATTGACTGCTTTTGGGGAATTAGTCTGATGTAGAAATAATTTTATAGCTTCACTCCAGTAATACTTATATTATTGCAATAGTAAATGGAAAAATTATTGAGCAGTAGCAAAGTTAAATGGTGATGCTTGAGTAAGACGATAGCATATAGTGTATAATCTCCACCCATCAGGAAGCATTATGCTGGTAGTAAACTCTCTTCCTGGTTTGGGTAACATAAGCATAAATCATATTTGTTTCAAAAACACACCTCACTGTACTATATTCACTGTTGCTGACACTCAATTATATTCTCCAGTTCCTGGAAATGTGTTAAAAGGTGAGTTTCTCAGCGAGTAGATTCTCTAAAAAAATAAGTTTGTTGCCCTCGTGTTATGGAGAAAAGCTTGAAAACGTGACCCAAGAGCACCCTAAAGTCTCAATCAGGAAGGCAAATAAAAATAACTCAATTTCTTTAACATATCATGGATTTTTAAGCTAAAAATCATGACTTTTTTTTAGGGTCTGGCTCCTGTTTTTTTTTAAACACTTCTGGTTGGGAATGCTGCATATTTATATGAGTTGTAGGCTTCTTTTTGATTTGGATCAATTGCATCCATCCTTCTCAGTCTGAGTGGTGAATGTAATATTTCAAAAAGTCAAAGGGTCACAATCAATACTTCAGACTTTCTCTCATGTTCCGCTCCTTTTGCGCTGTTTGGGGGTGCAAAAGAAGTGGAGACTGATACAAGTCCCCTACTGGGGATTCTCCCACCTGGCATACACAACTCCTCATAGCTCATGTTGCAGGGGATATGATGGGTGTGGTCCCTACTGCAGGCAAGCTTGGAATGCAGCAAAAGATTCCAGCCTTCGCACAACTTGGGAGAGGGAGAATCTAGGCAGAAGAGGCATTAAACGGAAAGCCCGGAAACCATGTATTTTAGTCCCAGCTCTTTCACTGACAGCTGTTAGGGGCTGTTAAGCAAAGAACTATTATGAAGGGAGGCCTCACACTGCAATCTCAGGGAAATGACTAGCCATTCACTAGCTAAGATAACTGAAAGTCAGCATGATGCCACTTCAGTCAGAGCTGGGAATAGAACCCCAGTCTTTAATATACTAAAGCCAACTCTTATCCGCATTATCTCACAGGGTTTTTGTTTTATTTTTGCAAGTAGCAGCTCAAATTAGGTGCTTCTGTGATTTACATTGAGTCTGGTGCCATGTCACCCTTCAGTAGCTGTTATAGAGCATATATGATTGCTACTTCTTACATGCTGAGGGAACAGGTTATTTAGTTTGAGTGGGAGTAGCTCATACACATTTAATCTCCAAAGGTCACAGGTTGAATCCCCACAAACAAGTCAGATGGGGAAGTTGTTATATTTGGCAATGATGTCTGTAGCTGCTAGACTATGATCTGCTCCCGGAGCCAGGAAATGAATCAAAGGTTCTTCATGCCTGGCATTCCATTACAGCCCCACAAATACTTGTGTAACCCACTGGCAAGGGTGTAAAGTGTCTCCTGGTAGAGGTTTGTCCCCATAGAAGCTAAAGCCTAATGTGCGTGTCTCTCTTTTGCTTCCTATTATCCCCATAACTGAAGTGGTTTTTGTGAAGTACTCAGAGTTTATGGTAGTGGGGGCCATATAAGCAAGGGCGGCGAGCTATATTTCCACGTGGTGCCCTAGCACCAGCAATATTCGGAACTCAGGTGCCCAACTCCACCAATATTTGGGGCTGGGTGTCCCCGCCGCCCTCACCTGCCACCCCCCCGCACTTCCCCCAAGTGTTCCCCGGCCCCCTCTTGCTCCCCCACCCTCGTGCGCCTCCCTGGAGCAGAGCATCCCTGCCTCTGCCTCTTCCGTGCAGCTCCATGCTGCCTCCCTGCAGCAACTGCTATCGCAGGGTCCTCATACCCCCCAACTCGACTGCCAGGACAGACTGACTGAGCCTGCCCTTCCACCTCAGACCCTTCCCTTTTCCGGCGGGACCCTCCACCAGCACAGGGGGACCCCCTGCCTGCAGTCACTACTCCTGCCCCATGCTGGGCAAGGAGGCAGCCCCATCCCCCACCCCCAGTGAGGCTACAGCAGGGGAAGAGGCGCACGCAGCACCTCCCGGCACCCACCACGGGGGAGGCGAGGGAGATTCCTGGACCTGAAAGGGGCCTGAGGAGCACATGCAGTGGCAGTGGTGGGGGTGAGTGAGCTGCTGGGGGAGGTGGGGGGTGGGAAAGGGGGGCTCCTCCTCCAGAGCTTGCTGCTGCCAGCAGGGAAAGGGCTGGGGAGAGTCCTCCTCTCTGGCCTCTATCCTGGAGCAGCCTGCCTGCACCCCAAACTTATCCCCAGCCCTGCCCCACCCCAGAGCCCACACCCCCAGCCAGAGCTTTCGTCCCCCCCACCCTCTACCCTAGCCCTGAGCGCCTCCAATACCCTAAACACTTTATCCCCAGTCCCAGCCAGAGCCCTCATCCCCTGCACTCCAACCCTCTGCCCCAGCCCTGAGCCCTCTCCAACACCACAAACCCCTCATCTCCAGCCCCAGCCAGAGCCCTCATCCCCTCGCACCCTAACCCTCTGCCTGAGCCCTGAGCCTCTCTAACTCCCCAAACCTCCCAGCCCCAGACGGAGCCCTCACCCCCTCCCACACTCCTACTCTCACCCCAAACCCCTCATTCCCAGCCCCAGACAGAGCCCTCCCCTCTACACCCCTACTCTTGCCCTGAGCTCCTCCCTTACCCCAAACCCCTCATCTGCAGCCACACCCCACAGCCCTCACCCCTGCACCCCCTAACTCTCTCCAAGAACCTGCACCCCCTCCCATCCCTAAACTCCCTCCCAAAGCCTGCACCCCAATCCCCTGCCCCAGCCTAGGGCCTACATCCCAGACCTCTTCCCCCTCCCAAACTCCCTCCCAGAGTCTTGGGCAGGTGGGGGGCAGAGTTTGGGCAGGGGCGGGTTCTGGGCACCACCAACATTTCTACAAACCTGCCACCCCTGTATATAAGTGTTTGAAAGATGCCAAAATAGGAGGGTTTCTATGTAGAATGTTGAGAAACCATGATGCAGACTTGTTCAGTATTGTTTGTTCCTCAAATGTTATAAAATCCAAATGTAGTATAGGCATTTTCAAGACTTGCTTTATTGTAGTTACTCATTCTTGGTATGGACTTGGTAGGCCCGATTCTGTTCTCAGGTCTGTTTTCACTGACGTAACTCCACTGGATTGAGCAGATTTACTCCTATCTTAATCTGGTGTAAGGGACTGGAGAATAAAGTCCTCTGTCTCGCATTAATAGATAGGATTTTAAAGATATATTAAAAGCTCCAGATGCTTGGGATAGATTTCTTTTGTTTTTAAATATACGAATAAATCTAAACAAATAGATTCTTAGTGGGGACACAGTCTGCAGTCTCCTAATCTTTTGAGTAGCAGTAGGTAAGCAGGCTTCCCCATTGCTGGCTGCTGGAGTTGACTTCCTGAAACCTCAGCTTCAATCACATCTGCCAAAAATTGTATCTTCCTTTTCCAACTGAGAACAGCCTTGAATGTAATGGGCCCTTATGCTCATGCGCAAATGTAAATCAACAAGGTTTAAGGGGGTGGGGAATGGTGGTACTTTAATCTCCAGCTTCATAGACCCAAATGCAGAATCTCGGAATTTTCTCCTTGTTGCTCCCAGAGTTGCAGCAGGTTGTCTGATCTCTGCTGCATGAAGAAATGCATTACAAAAATGATTCTGGCCAGAACTCTGAAATGCTAGTTGCTTGATATCTTATCAAATTCACACTGCTTCTCCACTTAAACTGTATGGAAGAGTCTAGAAAAAGTGCATATCCTGTGCCAGCAACAATACCCAATTGAACTCCACACTGAATAAAGTAAGATGTAAAATACAAAAGAGATCTCCATTAACAGATTTCTCTGTTTCCTTTTCATTAATATGTAATGTTCTAAATACCAGAGTCCAGAAAAAAAACCTATTTCAGCATGGGTTCACCAGCAGTAGGCTGGTTATTCACTCACAAATGGGAAACAAGTCCCCCAAGGCCAGCCAGATTTTAAGTTTAACACTATGCTACAATTATTTATTGATGCTCATTTAAACAGACTTGCAACTTCACAATATGACCTGCATTTTGTGACATTTTAGGTGACAGCTGATTTACAAATACAGCTGCTTGGCCACACTTTAGCTGCTAACGTTTGGATACAAAATTAATGTTGGCTTTGCTTTGGGCTGTTTGCTACCAGCCAGTCATTATTCACAGATAATGACTGACTTCCTGTGGGCTAATGCTTGAATGTATTCTCCTAAAATTACAAAATAATTTTGTGCTTAAACATATTCCATTGTCAACAGCAATCCTATTTTTCACGCAACTGAAAATCAAATGAATGCAGAGTGTAGAAGTGCACCGTTATTATAAGGCCATCTATCCTCTCGCACGTCCCTCCTGTCCTCACGTTCATTTTGTGCTTTCCTGGACTCTGACATTGTCTGCCTCCACGCATTCTGCTGGGCTCTTTCAGTGCGGGAGGACTGCATGAGCTCAGAGAACACTTAATCACGAGTGCATTTTTTTTCGCCTTCTTATCTGTGCTAGCCTCTGGGACAGAGATGACAGGGGGAGAGTTGAAACATTTGTAGCTGTGGGAGGGAAAAAAAGGGAGAGTAGTATTTAAAAAGACACATTTTAGAGAACAATGGGTAGACTCTTTCAGGGTGAACCTTGCTGTTAACATTACATAGCACATGTGCTTTCTTTACAAGGTCACATTTTGCCTGTTATATTGAGGGCCTGCTGGTTTGGTGTGAGAGATCACACACACAGGGCCAGGTAACAGACTTCGGCTTGCAGGCAGCCATGGTAAGCCACAGTCTTTTGGCTTCTTTAACCTTCATAACATGTGGGAATGCTTTCAAACAGCAGCACCCTCATTTCCCATACCAAGCATCCGTTGGGTTGGCCATTTAAAATGGATTGGCCATTTAAAAGGAGGGGCTGCGGTTTTCGGGTTAACATGCAGCACAAACCCAACTACCCATTGTTCTATTCGACATTGGTGAGGCCTCATCTGGAGTACTGTGTCCAGTTTTGGGCCCCACACTACAAGAAGGATGTGGATAAATTGGAGAGAGTCCAGCGAAGGGCAACAAAAATGATTAGGGGTCTGGAACACATGATTGATGAGGAGAGGCTGAGGGAGCTGGGATTGTTTAGCCTGAAGAAGAGAAGAATGAGGGGGGATTTGATAGCTGCTTTCAACTACCTGAAAGGGGGTTCCTAAGAGGATGGCTCTAGACTGTTCTCAATGGTAGCAGATGACAGAACGAGGAGTAATGGTCTCAAGTTGCAGTGGGGGAAGTTTAGATTGGATATTAGGAAAAACTTTTTCACTAAGAGGGTGGTGAAACACTGGAATGCGTTACCTAGGGAGGTGGTAGAATCTCCTTCCTTAGAGGTTTTTAAGGTCAGGCTTGACAAAGCCCTGGCTGGGATGATTTAACTGGGAATTGGTCCTGCTTTGAGCAGGGGGTTGGACTAGATGACCTTCTGGGGTCCCTTCCAACCCTGATATTCTATGATTCTAAACCCCCCCTCACACCCAATTCTCTGGGATGATCACTTCACCCATCCCCCACCGCGTGGCTAAAAGCGGGGATGATTTCTTTTTAGCCACAGGCAAACAGCCCAGCAGGAACTGCGACCTCTGAATGTCCCCTTAATAAAATTCCCCTATTTCAACCAGGTGACCATGAATGATATCACTCTCCTGAGGATAACACAAAGAGGTAAAGAACGGATGTTGCTTGAATGCCAGCAAACACTGGAACCATACGCTACCATGCTTTCTTATGCAGTGACTCCAGACTATATGCTACTGGCCTGGCATGGTAAAGTGGCATAGAATCATAGAATATCAGGGTTGGAAGGGACCTCAGGAGGTCATCTAGTCCAACCCCCCGCTCAAAGACCTACCATGGAGGATGGAATAAGGCTGCCCTCCTCAGAAACCTTTTGCAAAGGCTTTGGGAGTCCATCCAGGAGAGCTTCATGGAGATGTCCCTGGAGGATTTCTGCTCCATCCCCAGACATGTTAACAGACTTTTCCAGTAGCTGTACTGGCCACGAATGCATCCCAAATCTTCAGGGAAAATGAATCATTAAACACACTTGCTTTTAAACCATGTATTATATTTACAAAGGTACACTCACCAGAGGTGCCTTCTCCACCTTCAAGGTCCGGGAGCCTGGGTTGGGAGGGTATTGTCTCCAGGGTGATAAACAGTTCCTGGCTATCGGGGAGAACGGTTTCTCCGCTTGCCTGCTGTGCGCTATCTTCAACCTCGTCATCATTTTCCTCATCCCCAAAATCCTCATCCCTGTTGTGTGAGACTCCCTTGAAGGAGTCCACGTACAGAGGTGGGGTAGTTGTTGGGGCACCCCCTAGAATTGCATGCAGCTCATCATAGAAGCGGCATGTCTGGGGGTCTGACCCAGAGCGGCCGTTTGCCTCTTTGTTATTTTGGTAGGCTTACCAGAACTCCTTAAGTTTCACGCGGCACTGCTGCGGGTCCCTGTTATAGCCTCTGTCCTTCATGCCCTTGGAGAGTTTTTCAAATATTTTGGCATTTTGTCTTTTGGAACGGAGTTCTGATAGCATGGATTCGTCTCCCCATACAGCGATCAGATCCCATACCTCCCGTTCGGTCCATGCTGGAACCCTTTTGCCATTCTGTGACTCCATGGTCACCTGTGCTGATGAGCTCTGCATGGTCTCCTGTGCTGATCAGCTTGCCACGCTGGCCAAACAGGAAATTAAATTAAAAAGTTCCTGGTGCTTTTCCTGTCTACCTGGCTAGTGCATCTGAGCTGAAAGTGCTGTCCAGAACGGTCACAATGGAGCACTCTGGGATAGCTCCAGGAGGCCAATACCGTCAAATTGCGTCCACACTACCCCCAAATTCGACCCGGCGATGTCGATTTTTAGCGCTAGTCCCCTCGTTGGGGAGGAGTACAGAAATCAATTTTAAGAGCCCTTTAAGTTGACAAAAATGGCTTTGTAGTGTGGACGTGTGCAGGGTTAAATCAATCTAATGCTGCTAAATTCAACCTCAACTCATAGTGTAGGCCATGGCTATGCGGCAGATATCAAGAAAATGGTAACGGCACTGTGTATCAAAGCAAATCACAAGCTTACTCAATAACTGGTAAGCAAAGGATTCACAGGCACTCAAGCAGAATATCACAGGTCATTTGGCTCACTTTTATTAATGGAAGCAGACTCTGATTAACCAAGTCAACTAAAATAGCTATCGGTCTAGAACATTAATTTAGTAACAAGGTCATTAGTATAAATATTAACATATAGGAAATATCTGCCAGATAGAGAGGCAGTTATGATTATTTGGGACCCACTCTGCTTGGTCTGAGGCATCTCAACAGCATATGATAGCGTGAGATGCCTGGATGGATTCTGATCTTGCTCAGAGCAGTTTTATGATAGAGTGTGCTATGGCAAACCTTGAATTTACTGGCATTACACCTTGTTTAGGCTCCGCTGCAGCAAGGAACTTAAACACATGCCACGGGACACTTGCTGGCTTGAACAATTCTGTATTTGGGAATGTATAGCCTGGGGAAAAAAATAAACCTAGTAATTGTCCCTGAAATGCAGTGCCAGTGTGCCCGAGTTGTTTAGAGTGCTTCGTAACGTCATTTTCATTAGTCCCACAAGAGTCTATACTTCTTGTTGAATATCAGTCAACAAACTGTGAAGTTAACATTTTTGTCCAGTGGCAGATCTTGAATAATACTGGTTGAATGACTGAATGGCTAATTGTCAGGCTGAAAGTGCATTATGCGTTGCAAAATTATTGGTACCTTATTAAGGGGGAGCCAGGACTATTGTACTCTGATACAAATACTGGCTTGAGGAAGTAAGAATAATGGCTTGCTCAGCCTTGATCTAAAATTCTGTTCCTTTCTCTTTTAACTATACCTATTAATACCTGTAATCAAAGGAGCCAGTTATAAAAACAACATTAAGTTCCAATAAAGGAAATCATCTTTGCATAGTAGAAAAACATTATTATTAAGGATAATTCTGGGCTTAGCGCCCAGGTTTATTAAATTAATCAATAGAGTTTCTAGGAAACAGCTGGGGAAATAACTGCATCAGGTACACAATTTTTGGGAAGCTTGTTATTTTGACACCACAAATACAACATTATATAAGTACTCAGATTCTCCAGACCCAGATTCTGAAGACAATGAAGATACTCTGCATTTATACCTTTATTAGTGGTATTGAAATTCGCCATGGGAAGCGTGCTCAGAGGAAATACCCCTTAGCTTTCAGAGAGATTGAACACTTCAGTTTCTACAATGTCTTCTTTCAAAGGCTGAGCAGGGACTCTAACTTGTACAATCAGCCAGTGTTTTAATAGTATCTCTGGCTCTGTGAGAAGTAGTAAAATGTCACCAAGAGATAAGGACACTTACATTCAGCTCCATCCTCCAGGATCTCTCTTGTAGTTTTGGTTTGATTATTCAAGTTTGTACATGCAGGAAGAAGTGTAGTAGTAGGATTTTATGTTTGCATTTTGTATAATTTAGAATGAAGAATAAAAAATAATAATGTAGCATGCATTAAATATATTGATGTATGATTTGACCATATCCTGCCAGTCACCCTTTCTGAAAGCAGAAAGGAATGGCCTAATGTGCTATTGGTAGAGATGCATCAGACAGAACCTTGTGTCTGAAGCTGATTTAAAGGCAGTGACAGACCTTTAGGGTCACCATTTTGTTGTATGTTTAGCATTCTGAAATAAGTAAAAGAATGCAATGATTGTTTTCTCCTGTGTTGCAATTTAATGTTCCTGTTCAAATGCTTTGTATAAATCAATCCTGTTTTGTGTGTGAATGAGGAATGTGTGTGTTAGATGATAAGTGTGAAAGCCATCACCAGACCAGATGTTCTAGGGAGGAATCGAGGATGGACGTAAAAGCGCCAGGAGATTGCAACATGCCTCTATTGAGATGTCAGAGGAGGGCAGATTGATGACTCTAAAAGAT
Source organism: Lepidochelys kempii (assembly GCF_965140285.1). NCBI lineage: Eukaryota > Metazoa > Chordata > Testudines > Cheloniidae > Lepidochelys > Lepidochelys kempii. The sequence continues at coordinate 140,714,875 of NC_136382.1, read as the reverse complement.
GTGGCAGGCACCCATCAATGGGGACAAGATAGCTGTGATCAAAACCAGCTGTGATCAAAACCACTCCCTGAGAGAACAAGATAAAGGATGAAAAGAACAATCTAAGAGAACAAGCACTCGTCAAATGGCAATTGATTACAGCATGACAGTGCAAAACTCATTGGTCCCAATGAGTTATCACTATATAAACAGGGTGCTTTGCCATGATACTTTGGGTTTCCCCTGCTAAGACTTCCCCAGAGCATCGTGTCGCAACCGACAGAACCCGGCTTCTCTCTACCCATGATCAACCTAGCTGGTCACTAGATTGATCTGAACTCTGGACTGGTAACTATAACATCAATTGGTGGGACTGTGTGTGTGTGTGTGTGTGAGAGAGAGAGAGAGAGAGAGAGAGAGAAAGAGATTGAATATGTATGCTAATTGTTGTATTTCCAATAAACGTGGCGTATTGCCTTTTTCCCTGAAAAAGATCCCATGTGCTTCTTATAAGCATAACAGAAAGAAGAAATCACTTCAGGGCAGTGCCACAATTAGGGACAAAACAATGTTATGTTCCTCCTCCCACCCATCTTCCCCCACATTTTTCCCTACTAGTAGCAATGTGAAATGAGGGTATGGACCATGCTTAATTTGGGACAGGATTTGCCAGGGCTGAGCCCCGGCACCTCTAGGCTTGGCAGTTCATAGCCCCGGCACCTCTGGGTTTGCTGCATCAGTTATGATTGTAAAAAAAATTGCTTGAGCCCCGGCACCTTGTTACTTGAGCTCTGACACATCTTTCATTACAAATTAAGCACTAGGTGTGGCAAACCCAACTATTGCCCTCCCTGCATCTTGGCACTGAAGATGTGCATCAGGATCAACATTTTGAGCACACAGGAACTTTGTGTTTTGAAATTTTGTAAAGGAATTTTTGAAGTTCATCTAGAAATGCTGTCTCTGGGGGCTTTGTGGTGGTCAGTTCTCAGTACTTCTACCCTGTCTGTCACTCTCTCTCAGACATCGAAATCTTAACATACGTGTTTCCCCCATCCAGGGTAACTTGAGAACAAAAACATGATGCATGGAACTTATTCTGCAGGGCTGTGTGCAGCAGCTGCTGTGCTTGGTGGACTGTAATATTGGAATTTCCGACGTTTTAGCAATGCACTCCTAGGCAGTTTTTTAGATTCACTGCAACAGATTGGATACTGTCAGTCAATAGATCTTATTTCATGCTATTGAGATGATTGTATTTATTTTACTGCAATAACACCTAGGGGCCCTAATCATGTATCAGAGCCCCATTGTGCTAGGTGCTGTACAAACACATGACAAAAAGATAGTCCATATGTCAAAGAATTTACAATATGAGTAAAAGACAAGAGACAACAGCTGGATACAGCAAACAGGCAGGGTATTACTATCGATGCTTTTGTCAGTAACCACAAAGGCTAGAAAATTACTATTTTTAAATGAAAGCTGAGATACTCAAATAGGATCATAAAAATGTAGGGGTGGAAGGGCTCTTGATAGATTTTCTAGTCCAGTCTCCTGCATCAACACAGGACTAAGTATTATAGACCATTCCTGACAGGTGGTTGTCTAACCTGTTCTTAAATCTCCAGTGATAGATATTCCACAACCTTCCTAGGTAATTTGTTCCAATGCTTAACTATCCTTACAGGTAGGAAGTTTGTCCTAATCCCCAACCTGAATCTCCCTTGCTGCAATTTTTCTTGTCCTGACCTCAATGGATAAGTTTCAGAGTAACAGCCGTGTTAGTCTGTATTCGCAAAAAGAAAAGGAGTACTTGTGGCACCTTAGAGACTAACCAATTTATTTGAGCATGAGCTTTCGTGAGCTACAGCTCACTTCATCGGAACCAATTTATTTGAGCATGAGCTTTCATGAGCTACAGCTCACTTCATCGGAGCTCACGAAAGCTCATGCTCAAATAAATTGGTTAGTCTCTAAGGTGCCACAAGTACTCCTTTTCTCAATGGATAAGGAGAACAATGTATCACCCTACTCTTTATAACAATGCCAATGTCTGTAAAGCACACACAGGGAAAACCTGGTGATCAGGAGAGTTGACGGGAAAAATCAAAGCTTATACTCTCGAGCCCCAACACAACCTCTTGCTTAGATGTTTACACCAGTGAAAAGTGGGTATAAAATACTATTAAATCAGAATAGAAACATTTATCACTTACTTTGCATTGGTGTAAATAACTACATGAGGTTCAGGGCAAAGAAAAATCGGGTCTTCACTGTTAATCTCGAGAGTAAATGGCAAAAAGCCTCCATATAAAACTGATGATGAATGAAGTTAGTGAGTGCTCGGAGCCGGCTTACAAAACTGCATGTTCGCCAAAGTCTGATTCTGTTACTTACTTCAATCCTAAATTCCAGAGAAGCCAAAAATCTAAAGGGCATCATTTTTTATCCAGGGGCAATGCATTTTGAATTAGGTTACATTACATGGCTTCTGTGATGGAATAATTTCAAATGCTTGTTAAATTGTGAGGTTTCAGAGTCTTAATCAGATGGGTACATTAAATGATGATCATGTTTGTTTTGGGCTTGAGAGATGTGTGCTGTCACTTTGCTTTCTGGCTTCATTCACTCCATATGGCCAGAAGCTATAGTAAGAGTCTTATTTGTCTCACTTATGCTCTGTTGTACCTGGTACAAAAACATAGCTGTTAAGCTGTAAATCAAAGCAATGGTTACTTTGTTCATCTCTTCCTATGATGTATATAGACTTTAGCTAACCCTTTGATCCCAGTGGTCATTTTTCCTCTTTTGAGTTCATTACCTTTTGAAAAGTGCTTTGTTGAATTAAAATGGCATTATTTGGTATGATGGTTCAGCGTTTTGTCAACTGAAATAATAAAAAGAACAGGAGGACTTGTAGCACCTTAGAGTCTAACAAATTTATTTGAGCATAAGCTTTCGTGATGCATCCGATGAAGTGAGCTGTAGCTCACGAAAGCTTTTGCTCAAATACATTTGTTAGTCTCTAAGGTGCCACAAGTATTCCTTTACTTTTTGCAAATACAGACTAACCCGGCTGCTACTCTGAAACCTGAAATAATAAACTATCTGCATGAGAGAGGCTGTTGTTTGCTTATGTCATTCCTAGGTATAGTACCTGATGCCTCCCCCCCAGGAAAACTGAGACAGACATTAAATCTAGAACCAACTCTGCCTCAATATTGTGTTTGATTTTCTCTCTCTTCCCTCTTTCTTTATTACTATATACACACCCTGTATATGCAGACAGGATGATCATTTCATAGGAGTTCAGCTAATCTTCCAGGTTATTGCCCTCCTGAAGTCACAACCTTTGGTGCAGGGTTAGAGTGGTTGGAGAAGAAATTAGCAAAGTTGGAGATAAGCAGTTGTTATTGTCAAATTCATATAAGGAGAACAAAGGCTTTGGTTTGCTCTGACCATTTGCAGAGCTTGACTGAGGGATGCTAACAGTGTATACATTTAACAAATAGTATTATTCAGAGGAGGAGAAAGTCACAGTATAAAACATAAAGTTGCCTGGCAAGATGACCTCATATGATCTCTGGGGAAATAGAGAATGTTATTTGCATATGTAATGTATCTGTTGCCATAGTTCTCAAATGGAGAGTCAGGACTCTCTGGTAGCTAAGGAGAGGATCCTTAACAATATTTCTCAGAAACCGGAGACTAAAAAGCAGGCGTGGAGAAACAGAAACCTAATCCTAATTAAATAAAGTTGATGCTGTGATTAAAGCATTACAGTGCAAAACCACACCACTTTGCTCCAAAGAGGGAAAAAAGGAGGGGCAGACAGTGAAAGAGGAGGAAAAAGAAGAGGTGGATGGACAGACATAGAATGAAAAAAGGTGAAAGATGGATGGACAACAGTGATTTAAGCACTTTTCTCTGAAATCTGTATATTAACCACAATGTGCTGTGATGTTGGCAGATCGGGTCATGTCAGAGTGTATTCAGGCCAATTCCCTTGTGTATTAGTATAGATCAAAGTGATTGTTAAAGGTATAAGTGTATTAGGCGTTTAAACTTTATAAAACTAATGAGATGTTATGTGCATTGTTTTTTCTTCCCTGTTTTCCTTGACTAAATCAATTAAAGGGAGTGGAGAATGTTTCCTCATCTGCACAAGAAGTTATGTTTACCACCATGTCCCTTTAAAGGTAAGCTTTTAACCTATTGATATGCATTGTTCATACAGCTGCCCTGCCATTGGGTGGTATATTGAGAAGTTGTGACAGGATCCCTGGAGTGCAACCTGGAACTGGGGTATCACTCTTCCCCCTCAACTCTCCAGCCTGGGCTCTCTCTCTCTCTCAATGCTTTGCTAGTGAAAAGCAGCAACCCCCTCCAGGCACTATTATCACTCAGCACAACCGCATGTAAAGCCCCACACCCAGTTGCTCCCAGAGACACTCACAAATCACACAGAGAAAGGCAGCAGCCAATTCCCCCCAGCTTTCCAGCCTTGCACCGCAGAGCTATACAATCTTGCCCTGGTCAGAAACCAGTTCGCCCCTCCCTCAATGTGCAGAGGACATACACAAGCCTTTGTAAACTGAGCTGAGATTTCCCAAGCAAGCACTTCAACCAAAACACACTGTTTTAGGTAAAATATAAAACAGATTTATTAACTACAGAAAGATAGATTTTAACTGATTATAGGTGGTAGGCATAAAAGGTCAGAAATAGTTACTGAAGAAAATAAAAGGTAAGTGCACAGTCTAAATCTTAAACCTTATTAGACTAGGGAGGCAGTGTTTGGATCAAGCAGTTTTCTCACCCCACTGGATGTTGCAGTTCTTAATACACAGGCTTCTCTCTCAAGCCTGGGACCAGTACCCTCAGTTGAAATCTTTGTCTTTCCAGCATTCTTGATGCTTCCAGCATAGGTGGGGGAGGAGAAAGGCCAAGGCATGATGCCACTGTCTCTTATTTTATACCCTCAGTCCATGTGTCTGGAAAATACTATCCCAGACATGTCTTTGTGAGTCAGAGAATTGAGCAAACCCTCTGATATGGTCTTGTGCAACGGAGTCATAGAGCTGAGCAGTCCCCATTGTGTGGTGCTTGCACAACTGTCATTCCTTGATTACAGCTTCCCTGCTGATTAATGGTCATTTAACACCCTTCTGGGAGTAGTTTGCCTTCTTTTTATGTTACTAGCAAATTTACAACATATTTCAGAAACAACCATACAGCAAAATCTCATAACTTGATACACAATAATGATATATGTATTTTGACAGAAGGGGTTTCAGTAGATCATGACCTTTTTTATGATATCTTACATAGCATGCTTTTTACGAAATATATCATAATTATAGGATATGGGGGTTCCAGGGTGCTGCTTTGAGGTATAGAGTGCCACAGAAGTGCTAAGCAGACTTTTACCAGTAGGTTTTGCTAGCAATTTATGTATTTGCTACAGTATAATTTCTAAACACAAAGTCCCTGCCTTATAACATTCTTCCTTAATTAATTTCACACTCTCTGCTGTGCAAACACAGTTGAAACATTTCTTCCTATCTCCTTTTTATTTAAGGTGTTTTTGCATGTGCATAGTATCAGATCCATCAAAGGAAACAAAGTTCCAAGCAAAACTCTCATCTCATTTCAGCAAATTCAAACCCCATCTGCTTGTTCCCATAAATACTACAATGTTTGGAAAAAATATGAGTCTTTGCAGAATCGAAGGCCATATCTCTGTGTTAATCTTCCAGAAAACCATTCTTGAGAGGAATACATTTGGGTTCACTAGAGGCTTTTATTAGTTATTTTTAACCTGACATCAGGAACACAGCAATAATTCTTGCTTTTGAATTTCCAAATGGCACCCTGGACCTCAACATAACTATTCCAGCTAATTCATTAGTGACTGTGAAAAGTCTGTCTTCTTGAAACAAATGTTAGCCTGCCTTATGTATTTCTTTTGTTTGACACACAAAGGATGAGCTAAACCTTACTTGGAATTACTCACACTGGAAATAACATGTTAAATCATCTAATTATTTAATTGGGAAAATAGAAATATGATTAAAAATAGTATTCTCACTAGCCCTGATCCTGCAAATACTTATGCATGTGCTTCACTTTAGATGAGTAGTCCTACTGTCTTCAATAGGAATAACAAGCATAAAATTAAACACATGTATAAATCTATGCAGGATTGGGGCCACAGGCATCAGAGCTGGCTTTTGAAACTGATGGATGCAGGGACTGCCTGATTTCTGGACTATGTAAATGCTATGGCTAATTTAACCTTTCATTTAAAAAAAAAAGGTTCTAAATTGGGAAACTGCTTAATCATGTGTTTAATTTTAGGCCCCTGCTTCCATCCCATTGATTTCAACTGTGTGACTGGGATGAGAAATCTGATGATATGAGTCTGGTATATTCTTTGTTGTAATCTTATTTATTCATAAAAATGCACACAAAGTCCAGTTTCCCTCAATACACTGGCAACAAACAGCAGTTGGTTTCCTTGCTTGGAAATCCCCAAATGCATCATTCCAGCCAGCAATGTGCCCAAGAAGCTATGCATCTTTGCTTCTTTTCAGGGTTGCACTCACAGTTCCTTCTGCTTGCTTTTTTCTCACACATGCAGGTTGAAACTAGTATCTTAATCATTGCATTTGCAAGAAACCTCTGTTAAGCCATAAGGTTTAGCTTCCCTGAGGACATGCACCCTAGTGCCTTAGGCAGTAGCCTCCATTGTCTGCAGCTGTTTTTACTATGTAAAGGGGCTTGATTGCTCCTTCTTGTTAACCCTGGAAAAGTGTTTGGCACACACCTTGGATTTAATGATTGTGATTGTCTTTGGATCCAAGAACCCCCAATGGCAACAATTAGCAAGTTTCTTCATAACCACAAACATAAATGAATCACTAGAACGTAATAACCCCCTATAGTGATATAGACTCATTCTATGTATTTTGGTAATGTATTCATCTTTACTGTGTTACTTTCCCCGTTTGTAATGTGAGGATCTAATACATACTTGCCTGTGACTTGGTACTGCACAACATTTTGATGAAAAAACTGGAACAATGTAAAATTAACATGGCATCCATTAAATGGATTAAAATCTGGCTAACTGTTATGTCTCACAATGTAATTGTAAAAGGGGAAACATCACTGAGCAGGTGTGTTTCTCATGAGGAACCACAGGAACTGATTCTTGGCCCTATGCTAGTTAACACTTTTATGAATAACCTGGAAGAAATCATAAAATCATCACAGATAAAGTTTTCAAATGATCCAAAATCGGGAGAGTGGTAAATAATGGAAAGGACAGGTCACTGATACAGAGTGATCCGGATCACTTGGTAAGCTGGGTGCAAGCAAATATGTATTTTAATGTGCTAAATATAAATGTATATATCTAAGAACACAGAATGAAGACCATACTTACATGTTGGGGGTCTCTCTCCTAGGAAGCAGTGACTCTGGAAAAGATCTGGGAGACATGGTGGATAATCAGCTGAACATGAGCCCTGAGTGGGACACTGTGGCCAAAAGAGCTAATGTCATCCTTGGATGTATAACCAGGGGAATCTCGAGCACTAGAAGTAGAGAAGTTATTTTACCTCTCTGTTTGGAACTGGTTTGGATGCTGCTGGAATACTGTGGTTACTGAAGGTTTTGTTGTATTTTCTTTTGATATCTTATATTGGACTTGGAGACATGGGGAGAAATGGAAGTGACCCAGGAAGGCAGTTCCAAGGCCGCTCCAGAGTGCTGGATACTGTTGTTTCTCATAGGGCCCAGGCTCCCCTACTAACTGCCCATGTTACAGCAGGGGGGCATAAGCCTCACTTCCACCCCCACCCTCCTTAGTAAAGAGAGGGTAAGGACTTTGAAAACCTTGAGGTGAAGATAAGCCACATACAAGGCTTAGGAATTGGACAGAAAGCCCTTTCCACTGGGAGGCATGAGACTAGAAAATGGATGTGCTACCCACGAGGCCCACAGGCCCTCTGAGGACTCTGTTCCATCCTTCACTCAGCCCAGCTGAGAACTACAGAAATTTTTTTTTTTTCTGGCCAAATTCATTGCTGGTATAACTTCAGTGCAGTAGGAAGAATGAATGTGGCCCAAACTGACTATAGTTGCAAAAGACCATTCCTTCTATTACTGGAATGGGTTCTGCTAGAGATGGAGATTGCTACTTCATAGACTGATCCTTTTCAAACTCCTCAGGACAAGCATCATGACAGTTGATAAGAGAAGAGTGACAAGTGCAATACAATACAATGTTCTGGATTGAAATATACTCGGTCAATTGCAGAGGGTGGAGGAGACAGGAAGCCTGGAATGTGGAAAAGCCTCACTTTTACACTAAGTATTTGATTCATACAAACTCCCAGAGTCCTGAGAGAACCTGATCATTTTCAGCTGATTGGCTGTTAAAGTGGAAAGCAGTTTGATATCTCACTTAATACATGGAACAATGACTCACTCTGTTCATTTGTGCTAGAAGAAATCTAATTATAAAATGCAGGATACAGAGAAATGGGAATTCATATTTCTTTTGTGGTTAGTTACTTGGTTTTTGTTCTGTTATTGGTCAACGCCATCCAGTGGTAGGTTTTTCACACTGTATACAGTATAATTCCAGTTATTTAAATTCCAATTATCTAAAAATCCTAGTTATCCGAATCCACAGTGTGGTTAATTACTCACTAATAGTTTCTCAGTTAGCCTCTTAGCGCCTGTTAGTGCTGTTGGTACCTACTCCTAGAAAACCCACTGGCCTATTCCGATGAGTGCTGGGCCTGTGCCCCAGGCTCCAAAAAGAACAGTGAGCACCTGACCATATTAGCCTGTATAGCTTGTAGTAATGCCACAGGAGAACCTAAACTACCTCTTCTAGTCATAAAGAAATCTGCTAGCCCCGGCTGTTTTAAGCATGTTAATCTTACCTCCCTTCTTGGGATTTACAGAGCCCAAAGGAGTGCCTGGACAAAAGCTGAGATCTTCCATGCCTGGTCTGTTAACTTTGTCTCTGCTGTGCAGTCTTTTCTTGGGTCAAAGGGATTACCCGTTCATGGGATCCTTCTGTTCAATAATGCTGGGGCACATACAGGCTGACAGTGCTTAACCCAATTCAGTTTTTGTTATTCCTTAATGAAATATTATTATCTTATTTATTGGTGAGGTATTAAGCATGTGTCAGCAGGGCTCATCTGAAGAAGTGGTTTTTTTCCCCACAAAAGCTTATGCCCAAATAAATCTGTTAGTCTTTAAGGTGCCACCTGACTCCTCATTGTTTTTGTGTTATCAGCAAAACTTCCACTAAAAATAGCACTTCTGTTTATTTGAACATCCAGTTATCAGGCTCTTCTGGTTTGGGGAACCTAGAGCAGATACGAAGAAATGTTGACCCAGTGGAAGAAGGTGTAAATCAAATTAAGGTCTTTATTTTTACTTGTATCCACTGAAACCTGCTTATGGTACACTTGGTTACAGTGAAATTCCACCTACAGCAAAGTGAAGCAAAAAGCTCTGAATTATTTCAACGCAATTCAATTAACATTGATTGTGGTGAAGTTTCATGCCACTATGGCCATGTTCCGCTTTCCTAATTTTCATGTTGAATGTAGCAACTGTCGCCTAATAAGGTGCTAACTTCTGCTTTCCACATGGATTATCCTCTCTCTTTGCTCTAATTGAGCCTGGGAGGAAAAGAGAAGATGCCATTACCCTAAGGAGTAAGGGAAAGAAGGGATCCATAAATCTACATCTTGTTGCAGCTGCTTTTTGCTGGGAGTGAAGATTTGTTCTTCCAGGGATGCATATGGCAGCTGGTGACTCCCCTAGCCACAAAGGGTTGAAGAGAGGCCCTGTCATGTCTCTTGCACCAAAATTGAAGGGGTATTTTGCCGGGAGGCAATAGGTGGCTATAGAGAAACTGGGTTTATGAGATGTTGCACTGTATAATTTCTCTTTCCCTGCATACATGCCCCATGGAACATTTGGCCAGGAGGGATGAAATGAGTGCCTGTCAAAGACACACAACTCCTGCGTGTTCAGAGATGATGACATGGAGCAACTGAGATTCAAGCTTCATCTAGGAGCTGAGGGCATAGCACTTCCATTTACAGATACCCTATGAACAAGTGATACTGAGGCACAACCCTAAATCTCACTGGTTTTTGACACCACCCTTCTGCTCTTCATATGGAAAAATAAATTCATTAATATTCTTCACTTCTTTTACTCTCAGTTCTAACTCTGTGAGCATCAAATACTTTTTAATTCCCTTGAGGCCAGGGAATACAGTTGTCCCTGTCCCTTGTGTATGGGTACACATAGGGTGAAGGGGAAGTTTCCTTGTGCCCACGTCTCTTCACATGGACCAGGGACGACAGGTTAATCCCCACAATTCTTGAATGGCTAAAGCATGTGACCAGTGTTAATTTAATAGAAGGATCATTTCCATAGCATAGCAGGTACATAGTTAATGGGTGTTAAGTTCAACAGTACAGATCGTCTGTGTTTGCTCTGACTATCTCCACTAGAAGGTATTGGAGCCTTCTCAGAGCCCTGTTTACTCGTAGAGCTGTGGGATTTTCTCATCTCACGGGTACTGGAAGAGATCTTTGTCTCTACGGTAGCGAGCCTTGAGGATGAAATCTCTGAGGCTGTTGACCTGGTCAGAGAGTGAGGTCTTTTTGAGGTGGGTTCCTTAAGAGTGGAATTAGACCTGTTCTTCCTAGGACCTTTAAGAGGAGGTCTCTGAGGCTTTCCCCTTTCTAGAATAGTGCTGAGCTGAGGTCAAAGTAGGGCTACAGACCCCTGGGGACTGAGGTATGGGGGTGGGGTGGTTTCTTCAGACTAGGCTCTGAAGCAGGGTGAAGAGAGTGCTTCAACATTACAGTTGTGGCTTGATTTTCTGGTTCTTCTGTGTCCTGGGTTTGAGGGCTAAGAAGTAGTTACGTTGCAGTGGTATGTGTGACTCCACCAGGTAGTGAACATGCTTAGACTGTCCATCACTGAACACGATAGCCTCTCTACACATGAGGCAATGGGTAAGCCCTGGTGAGTCAGAGAAACCCCCCCACAGGGAGGATTTCCCCGGTGGAAATAAAATAAACTTCAATAACCAGTAACTAACTACTACTACTAACTAACTAAACTAAGTAGAACAAACTCAGCAAGTAGCTGTGGCATGCACAATGCAGATGCACTTAGCTCTGTCTCAGGCTGAGGGGGTTGAGAAGGAACTGAGGGCAATTTGCCTGGGCAGCCTGATATAGCCTTGGGGCAGCACATGTGGCTATCAGCAGTGCTGCGCAGGCCAAACAGACAGTGTTAATGAAAATTTCTGATCAAAGGTGCATGGGATGCCCGTACACCTGAAGTGGGGCACATATAAGGACTCTATTCAAAGAAGAAGTGTTATTTACCTTTTCCCACAATACAAAAACCAGGGCTCACCTGACGAAATTAATAGGAAACAGGTTTAATACAAACAAGAGGAAGCACTTTTTCACATATACCACACAATTAACCTGTAGAAGTCATTGCCAGGGGATGTAGTGATGGTCAAAAGTATAACTGGGTTCAAAAGGATCTGGATAAGTTCATGGAGGACAAGTCCATCAGTGGCTATTAGCCAAGATGGTCAGGGATTCAACCCCATGCTCTGGATATCCCATGTCTCCTGACTGCCAGAAGCTGGGAGGGGAAGACATGGGTGGATCACTCCATCTGTCCTGTTCTATACTCTCCCACTGAAGGTCTGGTACTGGCCATTGTCAAAAGACAGGATCCTGGGCTAGATGGAACATTGGTCTGACCTAGTATAGCAGCTCTTATGTACTTACACTTTTGCACATCTTGCAGTTAATGGGGCTTTTTTTGCGTAACCTAGCAAAACCTAGTAACCTAGCGTCTAGCCCTTTGGGGTGAGGGTCTACTAATTTATACTCCTTTTTATATTCAGAGCTGATATGTAAAATGGTGGTGGTGGGGAGAGGGTGGACAACTGGGTGCCAGCTCTCCAGAAACCTTCACTCTTCTCATTAAAATTCTGCAGCTGCTGCTCAGGAAAGGAAATAATATTGTCCACATCTTTCTTCTTCCTTTTTTCCCTTTTAGGTCTTCTCATTACTTTCTATTCTTTCTCTCATCTATGATCTCTGTCATTCACCATGAGTGAGTGTGTGTGTATGTGGGGAGAATATGATTCCACAAAGGATTTTTTCTTTTTTAGCACTGGACAGGGACCCATGGGAGCAACTTAGAAGATCAGGCTGCTAAATAGTCTTCTTTCACTGTCCAAATATCTGGAGACTGCTACTTGTGTGGTATTTATAAGTTTTCCCAGCTCGGCTTTCACAGGTGCCAAAAGGTTAACGTAATCTTGAAACAAAAGATAGGTATACCCCACATACCTGCATATATGCTCCACTACACCATTGCCTTTTTGGTTCATTTAACACTTGTATTGTTCCAAACCACTAACTATAGCATAATAAATCAGTAGTTCATTCAGCACAGCTAAGCTGGTATGATTTAGAACAGTGATACTCATTCTGAGCCTTGCGAGCCCACAAGCAGGTCTTTTTGTGTCTCCTGTGGCTCTTTGCAGAGCATGACATTAAAACACAGGGTGATTTAATTATTCACCAGTCTAAGTTATTAACCAATCAGGATGCTTTTACTGTTAACCAATTGTAGTTGATAAAATAACAATACTTGGTCAGTCATTTTGTTGTGCGAATAATATATAGTAAATGAAACAATGAATTCCCAGTACTGTGGCTCTTTTGGGTAATGACGATTGCTAATTTGAACCACTGAAGTCTGAGAATCACTGGTTTAGAGGTCAAAGCGTGGGTACTGAGCATCTGGATTCTATTCCACTAAGCCTGTTTTACCCCTTGTTCTCAGGTTCCACATCTGCAAATGTAAGGTATGGGGGAAATTTGTGCCTACCCACTTCACAGAGAAGTTGTGAGAATGAATTGCTTTTTGAAAAAGCAAGAGGTCTTCAAATTACAGGCAAAGCAGAAGTGCAAAATACTTTTTTTGAAAATCAAAAAGCAAGTCCTTCAGGAAATTGATACAAGATTTAAATTTGGATAGGAAAGGGATAAAATGAATGTAAAAATTGTCAAATCAGGTATAAAACACACCAAAAATCACCCCCAAAATAATTTTTGAAAGAAAAATATGAATGTATTTTTAATAAGTAAATGGCTGACATTATTTCTGTTCAGAGAGCTCTCTCTTCTCAAACGATGTCACACCCCTCAGCATCTGCTCAGGTGCTGAGCAATCAGAAAGCCACTCTCCAGCCAGAATAAGGATAATGTCATGAATATATGAATATATAACTAGACTCCGATGTGATCCCTGATCTGCTGGTTCCCAATGGAACTTAAAAAGCTTGACTACCAATGACATTTTTGTGATGGGAAGATTTTCAAAAAGCAAAAATAAACCTAGAGTTGATTTACATGAACTTATTACATCAAATTAATCAGGGGGCCATGCAGACAGTGATGCTTTCAACACCTGCATAAAGCAATGAAGTGATTAATGGATATGCATGTACGTTTGAATAATGAGAGTGCTTACATTGTGAGGCCCCCAGATAATACATATAGTGTAGAAAGGAATGGTTTAAGGAAAGCAAATAAGCAAAATTTTTGACATGGTGGATCTTGCCAAACGTCTGATCTTGCTAAACGTGACTGATCTGAACAAATTTAGATTTTGACCTGATTCGTTTCAAGAGTGATATTTGTGGGGTAGGATGAGGGAATAGTGTGTGTTTATTCCAAACATAAATACCATCAAATTGGCATCCAGACATCCCTCAGTGAAGTCCTAGATTGAACAGCAATGGAAATAGTTCTCTGCAAAAAGTAACTCCTCTAAGACCCACTGTAAGAGAACTGGAGGCCCAGCTCTATGAATTTGCCAGTTGAATGTTGATGGTATGTCCCAATCTAAAAGTGACTACCTAGCTTGCATTATGTGAGACAAAACGATTGACATCCTTGCTCTGCTCTGCTCTGCTCTGCAAGAAACATACATCTGCATTCCAGAAGGATCATGCCAGAATACCCTGATACAAGGTTATGGTATAAACTCGCTCCCTGAAGATGACACAGGGACACACTGATCCCTCCTAAGGATAGGGTCTGGATGACAGGGTGATGGACAGACACAGTCCTCTGTGATTCCCTGATTGGCTGGCATGCCCCATATAAGCCAGGAAGCCTTTTCTGGGAGTTGTCTGAGCAATGAAGATACCATGCCTTAGATAAAAGAAAAGGAGTACTTGTGGTACCTTAGAGACTAACAAATTTATTTGAGCATAAGCTTTCGTGAGCTACAGCTCACTTCATCGGATGCATTCAGTGAAAAATACAGTGGGGAGATTTATATACATAGAGAACATGAAACAATGAGTGTTACCATGCACACTGTAATGAGAGTGATCAGCTAAGGTGAGCTATTACCAGCAGGAGAGCGGGGTGCAGGGGAGGAACCTTTTGTAGTGATAATCAAGGTGGGCCATTTCCAGCAGTTGACAAGAACATCTGAGGAACAGTGGTGGGGGAGGGAGGGGAATAAACATGGGGAAATAGTTTTACTTTGTGTAATGACCCATCCACTCCCAGTCTTTATTCAAGCCTAAGTTAATTGTATCCAATTTGCAAATTAATTCCAATCCAGCAGTCTCTCGTTGGAGTCTGTTTCTGAAGTTTTTTTGTTGAAGAATTGCAACTTTTAGGTCTGTAATCGAGTGACCAAAGAGATAAAAGTGTTCTCCGACTGGTTTTTGAATGTTATAATTCTTGAAGTCTGATTTGTGTCCATTTATTCTTTTACGTAGACACTGTTCAGTTTGGCCAATGTACATGGCAGAGGGGCATTGCTGGCACATGATGGCATATATCATGTTGGTAGATGTGCAGGTGAACGAGCCTCTGATAGTGTGGCTGATGTGATTAGGCCCTATGATGGTGTCCCCTGAATAGATATGTGGACACAGTTGGCAACAGGCTTTGTTGCAAGGATAGGTTCCTGGGTTAGTCATTCTGTGGTGTGGTGTGTGGTTGTTGGTGAGTATTTGCTTCAGGTTGAGGGGCTGTAGGCAGATAATCTGCAAACTGGATTGCAAACTGAACATTGTTTCATGTTCTCTATGTATATAAATCTCCCCACTGTATTTTCCACTGAATGCATCTGATGAAGTGAGCTGTAGCTCACGAAAGCTTATGATCAAATAAATGTTAGTCTCTAAGGTGCCGCAAGTACTCCCTTTCTTTTTTGCGGATACAAACTAACACAGCTGCTACTCTGAAATGTGTTACCTAACTGTCCTGTCAGAATATTGACAATAAATTACTATTTAGGCTTTAGAAGAGATTTACTGGGACCAAAATTTCATAATATCTGAGCATACCTAGAGATTCATCATAAATAAAACATTATAAGCACCTCTGTGGTAGTCATGAAGCTATTTATTGGAAAATAAGAAAGGTCATTAAATGGCAAATGGTAAAATTGCTATCTGCTACAGAGAAGTCTCAGTGAATTTGACTTCATTTACTAACATGCCATTCTTGTTATCTGGCTTATGCTAGAAGTAACATTTTAAAAAGTTCATATAAATGTCACCATTATAATTTAAGCCATCCATAAAATGAAATTCAGGGGAATTTATATAAATAAAATCCAATATAAGGGATGATATAAAGGATGATGAAACTGTAACTTTGTTATGCATTCTGAACTTTCATTCATCATCATTTTTACTAGGAAGGAGCATTAGGTTCTGTTTGCATTAAAGGCTGGACAATTCTACATTTTGCCACTGGCAAGAGGATGAGCTCCACAGTAATAATAGCAAATCATGTTAATTTGTGGCACAACATGTGGTGTCACAACACTACGAGAGCAGTCTATTACATAGTGACCGATTCCTGGAAGAATGCCCTGGGCTGTATGGGATGAGGTGGGATGCTTTGGAGCAAGGCTGTTCTTGCTGCCTCAGCTGGAAAAATCCTTTTCTATTTCTCTGTATTTTACCTTGCTTTTCCATGCCCCTTTCTAACACTGCTGCTGTGCTGGTTTGGAGGAATAAAGATCCAATAATGGCTGCTAACATTTAAAAAAATGTTATTAAAATATTTTCATTTGTGCAATTGTTGAAGAGACTAATAGAAGGCCACTGAGTTCAAAGGGAGTTTTCCGTAGCAACTACTGCAGCATAAAGCTCATACACATGGCCACATTAGCTTCATATCAGTAAGTGGTTGTGAGTGAGTCATGGGGCCTAGTTCTAAGGTCCAATAAGTCTGCTTTGTGCCAGTCTTTGTGGCACAAAACAGACTTAAGTGTAATTGTGCCGGGAGGTGGAGGATTCCCTCAAACTGGGGACTCCCCAGGTGATGAGGGACCGCCATAGTGGCTCTTACTTCACCGAATTAATTCCCAGCCTCAGTGAGGGCGGGGAATCAAAGCTAAAAGGGCATGGTCAAGGCATCCTTGTATACTGATAATCCTTGATTGCTGGAGTGGCTGCTAGCATAATTTAGAACTGCACTGAGAGTTGCTTTAAACTTCATCAAAGACCATCCCATGATAGATATGGCCCAGGATCAAAGGTGAGGCCACATATAGTTCCCTTTTGCCTCCTATTCAGTTGCGTCCAGAATTCATTGAGTGCTAAGAATCTGGCACTAAATCTGCCAACTTCATTCACATAAACTCCATTTATTTCAGGGGAATTACAGTAAAGATGAATTTGGCCCAATGAATATAAGGAAGATTAAGCTTGAGGGGCCAGTGGAAGGTGTCAGTTACAGTGATTTAGTCTCCCTTAGACTCAGCTCTGACCTTGGCCTGTGACATTCAATATAGTTGGGCAATACAATAAAAATAAAATCAAAATTACAAACTTAAATAGGTAAATATGAAGCATGCAAAGTCCTCAGTTCAAGATACAAGGTTTAAGTGCTACTCCTGAAAAATTATACATCTAAAATTGCTAAGAATATCATTATAAATTATGAAATAAGGACCAAAGTGAAGAAATGTCTCATTATACTGCTATGTAACACAGAAATAGGTCAAAATATTTCTACAGTGCAATCAATATTAATACAAATTGTCCACAACTAAAAATGAGAGAAAGGATAGAAAAATCAATCAAAATATTGATTTTTCAGTATTAAAGTTAAGCCCTGGAAGGAAGGAATTCTGAACTAGATCATCTAAAGGATCATTGTTTTCAGCTTGTTTTTCTAAAATACACTCCTTTAGCTTCACTAGTTCCCTCCTGCCCTGGTTTAGTCTGTAATGGATTCTATTTTCTGATTCTGATTCTGATTCTCCTTATAGGCCCCAATCAAGCAAAACTCTTTGAGATGCAATGTATAAACCTCACACTGATTAACCAAGGGCTAACAGAGTTTGAGCCCAATTAGGCCCCTGAGTGTGAGGCATAATTGGTGGTCAAACCCAGCTAGGATGGTGTTTGGTCTTTGTAAAGGAGGAAGCTAAGGGAGATGACATAGGAGAGAGATATCTGAGATGTTTCCCCCCCCCCGTCCCCCTCGAGTTAAAGGCAGAGAGACGCCTTAGACCAAAACCAGAGGGTGCTGTGTGAGGAGAAAATCTGGGAGGTCAGGTGAAAAGCCTAGTTCTAGAGGTGATTGTCCTGAGCCAGGATGAAGCTGGAAGCAGCATGGCCTAAGGGACATTTGGATTGAAGTCTGGAGCAGAAAGGGGTTTCAAAGAGAGAGGGAGAACTCTGCAGCAACTCTTGTGGTAGCAGAGAGTGGAGAGAGCTGAGGGAAACAGGAAGGCCCCTGCAGAGTGGTCAGAAAGCCTGGGTGTGGCAGGAGATCTGTGGAATCTACAGGTTTGGAGCAAGTTCCTATGGCTGACTGTAACATAAGGGTATGAACCAGACCTCCCAGGGTTTCTCTGCAGAGGTGTTGCTTGTTACAAAGAGCCCATGAAGGGGCTAGGGGAAAAGCCTGAAGAAAGATGAAAGATAGAAAGGAGTCTAGGGAGGCAGCAGCAAGATGTCTGACAGGCAGGCCCTGGCTGCGGGTCCCTGGCGTGGAATTCAGTGTAAAGGGTTCTAATGGGAAGGTGGGAGGAAGATGTAAGGGGCTAAGAGCAATTTAAAGCTCCGAGGGGAGGGTGCGAGGACCATGAGCCCAGAGGTGAGGACTGAACACAAGACATAAGGATTTGGACTGCTATTTGTTGGACCACTTGTTACCCTGGAAAGGATGGAACTAAAACGTGACCAGACTGATCGGCCAAGTTATGAAAAGAGGCAAACCACTGTGGGACTGGAGCAACCATCAGCCGAGAAGTACTAGAGAGGAAAGAGCTGCCATGCCCAACCACAAGGGGGGGCTCCAGTGGTAAGTCCACCTTTCTACTCTCTCAAACACCTGCTTAACTTAAAAACATGAGTAACTGATGCAACTATGTGCTTCAAGTTGTTGGGGACACTGGGGCATGGCCACTAGGTAACTCGAGGGGATAGAAGACCACGAGTGTCGATGAAGCCCCCTCGCACTAGGCCGAAGTGTCCTTGGCCACCCCCCGCCTAGAGGCACTCGCAGCAGCTCTGCGTACTAGGCCCAAGTATCCTTGCCCCCTCCCCCCCCGCCTGGAGGCTCTCACAGCAGTTATGCTGAGGATCTGCAACAATATGTTGTAGAGTCAGACTGCCTGAAACTAAGCAAGGCCAAAATGGGCAGATATGGAAGAACAATGCTGAATAAAGCAGCTTTATGTATGGTTCAAGAAATGATACAGAGAACAAGGGAACTAGCTGGGAACTGGATTGGCTGGCTATATGGATACTTAGGGCAGCTTGCTATTGGATAAGTATGCTGGGAAAAAGGATGTATAAAAGCCTGTGTAACTTCCTGCTCTGTGTGCAGGATTTGAGATTTTATTCTCCCTGTACCTTTTTGCAGCTGCAAATAAACTTTTCTGCTTCTCCACCCTATTGTGATTATTGAGTGTAGCACACCAGGTAGCGAACCAACCTCAGCTGTTGTTTAGCCTCTCGGCACTGGGTGCCGGCAACAAAGTTAAGCATGTGCTTAAGTACTTTTCTAGGTTGGGGCCTAAATGTTATTCTCTTGTGATCATGTATCTTTAGGAAAGTGATGGAATAGTTGGAGGTTTGGGGACATAATTTCTGGGATCTCCTTCATTAACCTTGTGCCTAATGCTGTGAAGAGCTGAGTATCCCTTGAGAGGTGCTAAGCACCTCAACAGTGATTGAGGTATTTAGCACCTTACAGGTTCAATCCCTGGTTTAGTAACTTTGGACCACTAATTTAATATCAATGTTCTTTCTTTTATATCTCTCAGATTTTGGGAAAATCATCTAGGAAACCTTGCAGAATTTTCCTTTGTTCTCTCCACTGGATTTTTCTGCTGGAGGGACCCTGTCTTTGTTGAATTTGAAGAACAAACATTATTAATATAACAGCTCTACAAATAGCTTGATCCTGTACTCATTGAAGTCAATGATAAAACTCCTATTGTCTTCAATGTGTTGCCGGCACCCGGTGCCGAGAGGCTGAACAACAGCTTGAGTTGGTTCGCTACCCGGTGTGCTACACCCAATAATCACAACGGGGTGGAGAAGCAGAAAAATTTATTTGAAGCTTCAAAAAGGTACAGGGAGATTTGAATCTCAAATCCTGTACACAGAGCAGGAAGTTACACAGGCTTTTATACATCCTTTTTCCCAGCATACTTAACCAATAGCAAGCTGTCCTAAGTATCCATATAGCCAGCCAATCCAGTTCCCAGCTAGTTCCCTGGTTCTCTGTATCATTTGTTAAACTATACATAAAGCTGCTTTATTCAGCATTGTTCTTCCATATCTCCCCTGTGTGGCCTTGCTTAGTTTCAGGCAGTCTGACTCTGCAATATAGTGTTGCAGATTCTCAGCATAACTGCTGTGTGTGCCTCCAGGCCGGGGGGCCAAGGAAACTTGGGCCTAGTACGCAGAGCTGCTGCGAGTGCCTCCAGGCGGGAGGGGCGGGGGCCAAGGACCCCTGGGCCTCGTGCGAGGGGGCTTCATCGACACTCGTGGTCTTCCTTCCCCTTGAGTTACCTAGTGGCCATGCCCCAGTGTCCCCAACAAATGGGTACAATATCAGACCCAGAGAGGCAATGCTGCTGCTTATTACAAGACCTAGTGAATGGTGTTTGGTGTGAAAGCAGAATCTTTCTCTTGCAAACAAAAGCTGATTTGTGCAAGCTCAGGGTTTTCTGCAGCTCACATTTTTTTAAAAAGGAAGTTTAAATAGTTTTAAGAACATCAGTGTATACTTAAAACATGGTTCTGCTTTGAAAAGTGACTGTAAATATGGCACTATTTTTTACAGAGCATTTAAAAGCTATTTTAAGATACAGTGGTGAGGAATTGATAAAAACAGATGGTCTGAGTCAAGAAATTCAGATCTGGGTCTGGACCCACACTTTTGCAAATCTCAGCGAGAAGGGGATTCTGTTTGAGGATTCTGGTGTGGGCCAGAGATTTGCATCAGAATACAGACTTTCCCAAAGTTCAGGAGAGTTTGGATTTGGGATTCTGTTCTGAGGCCATCGCTACATAATATGTCAATACAACATATTAGCACTAAGGGCTTTTACATCTTGAAAGTGCTATACGAAGATTGATTAAGGGGTAGCCCTTTTCTTATGTCCTTGTTTGTGCTTCTAAATTGCTCCCACTTGCATTTTAATTTCATTTGTAGTAATATTCCTCTTATTACAATTACATGGGTCTTCGCAGCTGAAAGGAAGGGGACCTATAACATGTTCTCCTTAGGTTTACACTTAACTGTTCCGCTACATCTCCAACAGAATCTACCTCTAAGGTTCAGCAGCAATAATCCATAAGCAATCATTGGTCTCATCACTCCACTGCTTTTGCCTCAACAAAGCCATTGTGGGGGATTTCTGCAGGCATGCACATCAGTACCTGAGTACATCTTTGCTTGGGGTAAGCAGTGCTCTTTTCACACAGGGGTTGTGGGGCGGGGAATAAAATGCCATTGCAGCACCATCTGAAGTGATTTTACTTCCATCCTTTTCCTATAAGGGGAATGCTTACTCCCAAGACTGACTGGTCACTGTGTCACAATCATTTCACCCCCTCTACCTGCCAACACTATTATTAAAAAGCATTGGATCGAATTTGTATATTATGGCCTCTGGGTATATTCCTCCATTATGTATTTCATTGCATTATGGTATTTCCAAGTATTTCTGCAGAATAAGACTTTGGCCAAAACTTTTGAGTTGTTTTCAGAGATTCCCGATAAAATATTTATCAAGGTGGAATTCTCTGCATTGAGCATAGGTACTTTTGTTTTCTTGTGTCATTTTAAATAGGCCATTAGTCCAAGTGTTTCTAAAAGCATTTTCCGCCCAGGCTGGTTAAGATATTGCTTGCAGGTGAGTCTGCAACTGCAGTTCATTGTTTCCTCTATTATGGAGTCATGGCACACATAAAATAGCCGTAAGGAAAAATACAGAACAAAATAGCAGAATTGTATGCAGAAAACCTCAGAAATAAGATTTTTCACTTAGTGTCCTATTAATACCAAATTCTGGTGACCCATATCAATCAAAACCTCAAATGGGTGGTTATTAATTGCAGGTGGCCTGGGGTAGTCTGAATAGGATCGAGGAAAAAATTTACCAAACAAAACTACATCGTGTAGGAAAAGTAGCTTTCATTAGTCAGCCATTTTATGTATAGAAAAGAGTTTAAAGTGGGTTGTTCCTTGCTGCAGGAACAAAACTCAGTCTATAAAGCAGATCAATCCTATTTCCTAGTTAAAGAACTTTCCAGTTGAACTCTATTAAGTCAGTTATGAATGAAATTAAATGGTGGAAAATAAAATGGAGACCAGAAACAAATACTTCACAGTTGTTCCCATGATTGCACACAGGGTCCTCTTTAAAGCCAACCCAGATTGAAATGGGCTAGATAGGCATGTGCCTGAACTGTAGGAAATCCTAACAGTGAAGGGACAGTGTTGGCCTCACTAAAATGTCTTTTTAAAAACTGCTGTTTAACTTCTAAATTTCAAGTAACAGCACTAGCAGTGGTCTCTGCATTAGAGTAGGATTTGCAATGACACACACTTTACTTCCTATGATATATAGCAAATGAGCCTACAGTGAGCAAAACCTAAATCATCCAATCAGAGACTGCATGCCAGACAGCTTAACTGGCTAAAATGTCTGGTATTGGACTTTTTCTGGGTAGTGCATAGTATATGACGGGAATGTGAGAGAAATGATGGCTTGTTGGTGAGGATATGGTAGGAAGAAATTAAGATATTTTGTTTCTTCCCATCTTTACTCCATTGTGCTTGGCAAACCTCATGGTTTTGTGGGAATTTGAGTATTAGGACTGTTTCTGGAATATCATTACTTCTTAGTGGATCATGGGTGTCTTTATAACAGTACCCACTATAGTCAGTGAATACGGACTCATTGTGTAACAGAGATCTGGGTTATGTGAGGTTATTCTCTATTATGACATCTGCAGCCATGAAAGTGATGTTGATTAGAATATAAAAGGAATAAGACATGACTCGCAATAGAACTGGGCCCTCTCCAGGCTAGTTCCAAAGAGTTCTTGAGATACATTATCATTTACATTCAAAGTAAGGAATTTTTTTCTGACTTAAATATTTACACTTTATTTGGAATATTTCTTCCAAATGGGGGAGTAAAGTCAGGTCCACAGCAAAAGGGAAAACCTGAGCCACCTTGTTTCCCACAGTGGACAGGAAGCTCCCTACCTCTTTAGAATAACTTCCAGCAAGCTAGATAATCCTTTCCTTCTCTCCTGAGGCCTGGATTTTCCCCTGTAGGACCAATTTCTCCTATCAGCACAATCCCGAATAAAAAGCCTCAATTGACTATGTAACTACCAGTGCCAAAGATTGAAAAGAAAAGGATTTCATTTTCCCATTATGACACTGACAGTAATAGCTTCTTCTGGGTTTTGTTCATTAGCTGGAAAATGTAAAACAAGGCAAGTGTTTATTCAAACAACTACAGAGGAGAGTGACTCCTTGTGGGGGCTGTTTCTGTCATTCTCTGCATGGAGGTCCAAAGCCAACCAGTTCTGGCTGACTTGTTCCACACTTGGGTTGTCTGCTCTCATCCCTCTTTCCACCATCTTTTGTTTTGTATCTTTGTCTATTTATGGAACCTCCTTTCCAGACTGAAGTGTAACTTGATTTTCTCCAGTTTTGTTTTGGAGGCTTTTTTGACCAGAGTATCTCTTGCAACTTCAGTAAAAAGGAACTGAGAGAGACCTTGAAGTGGGAGAAACTAACCCTTGTTGCAGAGGGTGAGCCTTATTTTGAGGTTAAGTGGGACTTGCGTGTTGCATAGGCCTTGTGCTAATTGTCTGCAAATGATTAATTTCACTTGGTGTACAATCTCTCTAGGAAGTGTCAGCCAAAATTCCTTTAGCTGCAAGGCATTCTCAGACCAGGCGAAACACTAAAGAGGGAGCACCAGTTTGTGTCCACTTCAGTCTAAATTTCTTTTTTTCCCCTTTGTGTGTTTAAAAGACTATTTCAGTAGTCTTTCAGATTTACAGTACAAGTTCGCTCAGTCTGCACATGTGTTCACACTTGCATCACACTTCATCTGCTCCTGAGTTTGAAACAGACATGCAGGGTGTACAGAACACAGATTGGGGCATGGATTCGTTCGTTTGACCTATACTTCGCAACCATACGTGGGTTAACCCCTGTGGGAGGTGATCAGGCAAAGTTTATTTAGAATGTCTAGAGTCAGGGATGTTGTCTTAGTGTTTGCCTTTAAAGTACTTATTTTTAGATGGTACATATTTGGAACTAATTCTGCTTTCAATTTCACCACTTTGCACTAGTACAGCCCCATTTCAGTTTATGGGTCCAAGTGGGGGCAAAACTTGGCCATGTTATCCGAAATCATGACCACCATAAAATAAGACTGTATAACTAGAATACAAATCTATAATGTAGCTGTGATCAGATACCAGGTGCCACAGTCTGCAAAGGGGCGACAGGTCTCTTGCCTGTCATGTGGCTGCTTGGGGTGGAGTATAAAAAGAAGGGGAAGCTGGGTCAAAGGGGAACTAAAGGAAAGGGTGTATTCTCTCCCCTTCTGGCTGGTTAAAGCATGGAAAGCCTATGGTAATTATTGCCCCATGTTTTTTCAGTTAGTTTGTTTTGTTTTTGTGGAAGCCCCGAGGAAAGAGCCTTAAAAGGACTAATGCCTGAAGCCTTTTCTTTTCCCTGACCAGTGAAAATATATCTACTAGCTTATAGTATCAATATGTGCATAATATTTTACACCTTCAACTAGTTCTTATTATAGTACTACTAAATAGTTATTTTCATAGTACCGCTTACTGGAAGAAATTCCTGCAGGCTATATTATCCAGAGGTGTTAATGGAAAATTGGGCATCTGTGTTTGGAGGTGGGGGGAGACAGGAAAGAAGATTGTTAGCAGTGAATTGCAAGGTCTCTCTCAATTCCTTTTTACTGAAAGAGTATCCAGTTTGTATAATAAAGCAGAGTCCTCTTTCTCCTACAACATATAGAATACTTTTTAGGCTGGCTTATTACTGTACAGTCAAATATGGTGGTCACAATGTTATATGAATCATTCTTGCATTCAGCAGCTGGCTCCACAGTGATGAATGATTCTCCTGCAAGATTCTGTCTGACTGCAGCTTTGAGGGCAGCTCAGTGGTCTGAATTTAAATCTAATTTGTTTTCTGACTGCGATCCTTAAGTAGTTTGGCTAATATTTCTTTGGAATCTGGATAGTTAATTGACTTGGAAAATACATGCTGCTCCGTCATCGTCTTCTTTTTAAGCTGGTTGCTACTACCAGGGCTGACAAATCTTATGTTATTGAAGGAGTAAAACCGTTAGCTCAGCAATATTCAACTCATCTCTCCAGCAGTCATATGTAACTAGGCCATCACCTACAGTGTAAGATTATTTCACTAGATAGAATCAGAGCTTAGGCCAAGATGAGCTCAGTTTTGCAAGGTTCTCATACTCATCCATAGTGTGGACCACATCTCAGAGAATGCACCTCATAGACCAACTCCTCACTCCTATTCATAGAATTGTAGGACTGGAAGGGACCTCGAGAAGTCGTCAAGTCAAGTCCCCGGCACTCATGGCTGGACTAAATATTAAATATAGACCATCCCTGACAAGTGTTTGTCTAACCTGCTCTTAAAAATCACTAATGATGGAGATTCCACAACCTCCCTAGGCAACTTATTCCACTGCTTAACCACCCTGACAGGAATGTTTTCCTAATGTCCAACCTAAACCTCCCTTGCTGCAATTTAAGCCCGTTGCTTCTTGTCCTATCCTCAGAGGTTAAGAACAATTTTTCTCCGTCTTTCTTGTAACAGCCTTTTATGTTCTTGAAAACTGTTATCATGTCCCCTCTCGGTCTTCTCTTTTCCATACGAAACAAACCCGTTTTTTTCAATCTTCCCTTATAGGTCATGTTTTCTAGACCTTTAACCTTTAAATTTTTGTTGTTCATGACTGCACAGACTGCTTTCCTTAGCAACCACAGATATCTATGGTTGCTATGTGGGTGTGGGCACCATAGGACCTGCGAACCTCAGTCTTTTTTTTTTTTTTTTAATGTTTTTATTCTTACAACATCTCTGTAAGGTAGTGAACTACTACTCTGTCTGTTTCACTGACAGGGAATTCTGGAATAGAGAAGCTGTGACTTGCCTAAGGACATAAAGGGAACTGAAGCTGGGTCTCTAGAATCTAACTCTAGCTCCCTAGTCAATGGATCATTCCTCCCACCTATAACTTTGTTGTGCCAATTGTAATGGTAGCTTCAGTGGAAAAATATTAGGAAGGTATTTAGTGGCTGCTCAGCACTTGAAAAAAACAGGTCACTTATCTAGTATCTTAAATATGGACTTAGGAGGCTACTGCAAAAAACAAACAACAAACTTGGCCCTGATCCTTAAACAAAATACCAGTTTTGTCTGTTTCCTAAAGCCATATGTCCCCCACACAGCATGAGATTTTGGGATTTTCTTGCTATCTCATGAAAGTGGTGTTTCATTTTAAAATTTTTACTGTGAAGTAGTAGTGGCAGGTGGACATGTATCCATGCTGCTTCTTGTCTTCCCTCCAGCACTGAAATTCTTCAGATAGGACCCTCCAACTGTGTCTTGAGAACCAAAATTATTTGGTGCCACACAGGAAGTAAAATGGCATAATTTCCCTTTTAGTTGTGCTGTTACTATTACTTTCAAAGTTATTGTTTTAGTCCATGTAAATTCAAGTAGACTCCAACACCACTGATTGAGTCCTGCAATACACATGAGACAAGATTCTGTTTTTGTTTTGTGAGACTCATTAAATTCTTCACTTGAATACAAACTGGCAATTTACTGGATATAGGCTGAAATTAAAATCTGGTTTTGATTTAAAACAAAAACAACCAAACTCCTAGCATTGTACTGCAGAAGCCTTAGCTTCCTCTTCCAAACAATCAGCACTGTTTTTTTTTAATTAATTTTTTTAAAATCCTACAGAACTGCACATTTTGAAGTCTCTTATTGCATATTTTTGGGGGCAGTTTGGCTTGGAAGTATATGGCACATCTACAATAGCTGAGTCAGCTGGCAGATGTTGCTGGGTTTATCTCTGGAACTAGAATCCCACTCTGCTATTCAATTCCAGACTTGGCTTTTCCTTACAGTCTTTGCAGGCCATTGTCTTGGGTTTTTTTTTTTAAGCTATGACAAAATGTCCCCTAGCTACAGAAATTCAAAACATTGGCAAAATAGTCTGAGAGTACTCCTATTCACTGGGATTCAGACAAAGGGATAAAACAATCAGTCTAGCTCACTCCTCAGTGTCTTTAAAAAAAAAGAATAAAGATTAGTCTCATGAAAATGTTTTTAATTATGTCATTTGGTCCTTTCAGGAGAGGTGCATAGAATGGAGTCAAATTCTGAATGTTGTGTGCCTTAGGATCTTGTGTGACATGTAATATTAAAGGATGCAGAGTAGTTTTTTAACTTCCCTGTGTATTACTTCTCCTAGCCAGTGGAGGAAAGAGCACAGTATTGAGAGAGACGTGGTCTCAAGGTCCAATTTTGGTTGTGCCATGTAGTTACTGTTACCTTGGGCATAGAATCATAGAATATCAGGGTTGGAAGGGACCTCAGGAGGTCATCCAGTCCAACCCCCTGCTCAAAGCAGGACTGATCCCCAATTAAATCATCCCAGCCAGGGCTTTGTCAAGCCTGACCTTAAAAACTTCTAAGGAAGGAGATTCTACCACCTCCCTAAGTAACGCATTTTAGTGTTTCACCACCCTCCTAGTGAAAAAGTTTTTCCTAATATCCAACCTAAACCTCCCCCACTGCAACTTGAGACCATTACTCCTTGTCCTGTCCTCTTCTACCACTGAGAATAGTCTAGAACCATCCTCTCTGGAACCACCTCTCAGGTAGTTGAAAGCAGCTATCAAATCCCCCCTCATTCTTCTCTTCTGCAGACTAAACAATCCCAGCTCCCTCAGCCTCTCCTCATAAGTCATGTGTTCCAGATCCCTAATCATTTTTGTTGCCCTTCGCTGGACTCTCTCCAATTTTTCCACATCCTTCTTGTAGTGTGGGGCCCAAAACTGGACACAGTACTCCAGATGAAGCCTCACCAATGTCGAATAGAGGGGGATGATCACGTCCCTCGATCTGCTCGCTATGCCCCTTCTCATACATCCCAAAATGCCATTGGCCTTCTTTGCAACAAGGGCACACTGCTGACTCATATCCTGCTTCTCGTCCACTGTCACCCCTAGGTCCTTTTCCGCAGAACTGCTGCCTAGCCATTCGGTCCCTAGTCTGTAGCTGTGCATTGGGTTCTTCCGTCCTAAGTGCAGGACCCTGCACTTATCCTTATTGAACCTCATCAGATTTCTTTTGGCCCAATCCTCCAATTTGTCTAGGTCCCTCTGTATCCTATCCCTGCCCTCCAGCGTATCTACCACTCCTCCCAGTTTAGTATCATGCGCAAATTTGCTGAGAGTGCAATCCACACCATCCTCCAGATCATTTATGAAGATATTGAACAAAACCGGCCCCAGGACCGACCCCTGGGGCACTCCACTTGACACCGGCTGCCAACTAGACATGGAGCCATTGATCACTACCCGTTGAGCCCAACAATCTTTCTTTCTTTCTTTCTTTCTTTCTTTCTTTCTTTCTTTCTTTCTTTCTTTCTTTCTTTCTTTCTTTCTTTCTTTCTTTCTTTCTACCAACTTGTAGTGCATCCATCCAGCCCATACTTCTTTAACTTGCTGACAAGAATACTGTGGGAGACCATGTCGAAAGCTTTGCTAAAGTCAAGAAACAATACATCCACTGCTTTCCCTTCATCCACAGAACCAGTAATCTCACCATAGAAGGCGATTAGATTAGTCAGGCATGACCTTCCCTTGGTGAATCCATGCTGACTGTTCCTGATCACTTTCCTCTCATGTAAGTGCTTCAGGATTGATTCTTTGAGGACCTGCTCCATGATTTTTCCAGGGAGTGAGGTGAGGCTGACTGGCCTGTAGTTCCCAGGATCCTCCTCCTTCCCTTTTTTAAAGATTGGCACTACATTAATCTTTTTCCAGTCATCCGGGACTTCCCCCGTTCGCCACGAGTTTTCAAAGATAAAAGAGGGCAATTCACCTCTCCATCTCAATCTTCTCCAAATGTAAAGAAGTTAATAATACCACCTACTTAATTCACAGAGATGCCATGAGGATTGATTTAGGTAATGTCTGAACAGTATTTTGATAATGTACAGTACTAGTAATGGTATTGTCACTAAAATAGGGTTAATCCTATTTCATAAACCTCAAACTAGTCAGGTTTTCCTCCTGTCTAGATCACAGCTGAAGCAAAAAGTTTTCTAGATGTCCTGAATGAGGGTTTTTCCCTTTTATTGGATGGTTTACTCTGTACCACAGAGTTCAAATTTCATTGTATGTGGAGTCATATTATTACTAATCATGTTGATTACTAAGAACCACCCAAGAGTGGGGACCATTGTGCTAGGCACTGTACAAACAAAGTAGCAAACAGTCCCTGACCCATAGAGCTTACAGGCTAAATTGAGCAGACCCAGGGTGCAGGAGTGAAGGAAGCTCTCTAAAAGTGGGGGGGCCACGGGGGCTCCTTTCCCCTGGGGCCTTGCCCGCCATCACTCATCCTTATGGCTGATAAAAAGTGATGGGGTTATGGACCTCTGGCCCCCTGTTCTGGCGTCCCTGCCAGGGTGGGGGCGGGGCTAGAATGCACAAGCAGAGTGAACAGTGTGGTGGCAGCAAATGCCATGTTTAGTTCCAGGGGTTTTTCGGGGGGTTAATCAGGAAGGAATCTGCTAAATGGAAAGAAAAGGTACACTGAAGGCAATGGGGCAGGGAGAAAAGGCGATGCGTGGCGGGGGGGGGGCAGAGTCGCCCCCTCCGATTTGCTGCTTGGCTTGTACTGAGCATGCTCAGTACTACTGCTGAAGCCACTGCCCTCATTCTGCCTCCCGCCCTCCTCCCCCATTGGCTGGCACGGGTCACTTGACCAAACTGCCAGTCAGCACAGGGCAGAAAATGTCAGTCAAAACAGTAGAAAGTTCCAAAGGCTCCTGCTTTGGCTGCTTCTGCAGCTGCCCCTACCAGCTGGAGTTTCTGGCTGGTCACCTTTCACCTGAGCAGAATTGCTATCACTTTCTAAAACATGCTGATTGTTCCAGCTTATTCACTTTCTTCCTTTCCTTCCATTGCCTACATTTACTGTTACTTCCTCTTGCTATTACCCATGATGCAGCACCAAGATGATGATCGGACAAAGGGAAAGCTGCCCATATTAAGGTAACTGATTTGTATACACTCTTAAACTTGGAAGTATTTGATCTTCAATACATACGTTTCTGGCCTGATACCTCTAGTGCCTGATCGAATGCCTCTTCTAGCAGGTGGGAGTCTGTCCGTTGGCATCAATAGCTATTATTGAATCAGGCCAACAATGAGCCAAACACTTGACCTGAGGCACAGAGATCAATGTGCTAATCCAGGTTCAGGATCCAAGTGGGTTTATTTATTATCTTCAAATAAGGCGTTTGAGGAATTAAAAAAAGTGGTCTGATTTAGTTAAGTTCTTCATAGCTCCAGGCAGGTGAAACTTTGAACTAGTTGCCTATCGCTTTCAGGGCACTCACCGCTGATGTGAATTATTGTAGCTATTTCTATTGCTGCACAAAATAAGATTCTCTCTAGCCTTATCAAGCAGATATTGCAATATTCTAGCTCCTCTTACCATTGCATTTTTCCTTTTATGTTACAGAATTTAGTGGCATAACTGCTCTATCCATCTCAGGGATAGTTTCTGGCAAGCATAACAAGCTTTAAGGGCAAATGGATCGTATGTTTATAAAAATTGCCATTTTTAGGCCAACTTCAGGTGTTCAGTACACGGCATGCTAAGTACGCTGCTGCTGAGTAGAGCTGAAAAACACTTTAAAATACACAAACATATACAAAAAAAATACATGGCCATCATTAGTGTTTCTGCTTAATGCTGCAGGAGTGAAGAGCCGCTCCCTGCCCAGGCTTCGGCAGAGCCTGTAACACACACGGCTGGAGAAACAGGGCAGAGGCTGTGTGGGATGTGTCTGAGGTCGCTGGGCTTGCTGAAGCTTTGAGAGGGATGGTGAGCTATAGACGAGACTGAAGTTTGTGGATCTTGGGGGATTTACCCTTTCCCCAACTTGCTGTGTACCTGAGCGAATGGACAATAGATCTGTTTGGAAGGAGCTGTTCTGAGTCACTTGAACTGGACACTGGTCAGAGTTACCCAGCGTGGAGTGTCGTGCCGTATCAATTGCAGTCAGACCTGTCATGTTTACACAGTAAGGAGGGTGCTACCCCAGGATCCGGTCTCAGTGGCAGAGCCCTGGGGCTCCACTTAGACGCAAACCTGTCCCATGAGGGCTGCCCTCGTGAGGGACTGCAAGGAGATATAAGACGCTGATTGCCCTAAAAAGAAAAGGAGCACTTGTGGCACCTTAGAGACTAACAAATTTATTCAAGCATAAGCTTTCGTGAGCTACAGCTCACTTCATCGGATGCCCTGTAACCTTGGCAGCATGGTGGGGTTAGAGGTTGGGTGTAGCCTGGTGACCCAGCCTAAAGTGGGGTGGAACATGGAGTTCCACTGTAGGAAAGGTGCAAGTAGAAGCCTGTCACGTGGAAAGTGTCCATGAGAGAGACTGGGGGAAAAGACCACAGGTGCCACTCTTCCCAAGCCATCACAGGTTCTACACACAGCACTGTATGCAAATCTTTCCTAGATTAGCTGGAGTCAGATGCTTGCATGGGCTGTGTATAAGGCTGATCTCATCTAGACTAGAGCATGGGTGAATGTCAGTGGGTTGAAAAAGCATCATGGATGTGCACATTTGGGAGTGTTATACCTGTTCCTTGATGGCAGCCTGATTCTGGCCCATCCCTACTTACTTTGACTTCTCCAAAGGGCAGAAGTGCTCGTTTAGGGGAAAAAATTAAAAAAACCTCAAACCGAAGCATAGTATCTTTGTTATCTCAGTGAGATGAATGGAAATGTGGAGTTTTGTGCTACCATGTGGTGCTCCGTGTGGCTATATATCACAACATCCCAGGACCACTCCTGTGACTCCAGAGTGGGGTCCCCAGGCAGTAAGCAGGCACTGCTGGCTTCTGAATCTAAAGCAGATCAAGAACACTAGGGAAGCACTTCCCAAAGGTAAGTGTGTGCTCACACTTCTAGAGTGGTGGGCAGAAAGAGAGGGGACCAGAAGGATTAGGTGTAGTGTGTACTCTGAAGTGTGTCTGTATTGTGTCAGGAGGGTATCCACCATCGTTACGCATGTGGGTTAACCCTTCAGTGTCTGATCCTCCCCTCCTCCCCTTTGGGGTTCATCTTTCTTAATGGAACATTGTGATGGAGTAGTGTACTACTCTTGAGAAATCTACAAGTATCCTTCTAGGACTTTCCTAAGAGACTGTAGGACTTTTTGCTGCTGCTGAAAGCTCAGTGAGTTTTTATACTTAAAATCAAAGCATGAGGACTAAGCTTTTACCAAATGCAGTATAAACCTCTGCTTTTCCCGGCGCTTCTGAGCTACTTGTCTACTCAGGATCTAACATATATACTAGAGTTTTAGTCTGTGGCTATTTATATTATAGCAGCCTCTAATTCCTCAATCCGGGCTCTACTGTCCTAAAGAGTGTGAGTGTGTGTGTGTGTGTGTGTGTGTGTATACATATACACACAATTAAGACGGTCCCTGTACCAGAAAGCTTCTAGTCCATACAACAGGTGGATAAAGTAAAAGAAAAGGGCAGATCAAGGTGAACAGTAACTGTCATAGTAAGTAGCAATTTCAGCATACCAATTGCCTAGCCACTGTCAATGTATCAACCTCACTCCCCATCCTCCTCCTCATTCTGAGAAGATTGAAATTAGTGTTGGCAGCTTCTTTAACTGGTTTATAGGTCCATCTTAAATTTTACCTGAACACACACTTTTAGAAGAGATCAAGTAACTGGTTTCATCAGAAGTGTGGGAAATCACATCACAGCAGAAGTAAAGACCAGCTTTGCACTGTCATTCATTTCAAATCCCAAGGAGAGTCCATTGTTACAGGAATTTTATCCTTTTTATTTGCAGATAACTACAATGTGACTCTCTCCTGTGTAACAAGTGCTATTGAGGGTGCTTGACTTCAGCCCAACTTTTCTGAAAACAACAAAGGCACCTCACTACTCCCAGCATTATTTGTGTAATGCTGACGCAGAGGGATGAATATCTACTAAACTTCCCACTCCGCTTCTTGGAAGTCTCCCATCTAGGTATTGACCCAGTCTGACCTGGATAAATCTGTGGGATGAGATGATCACAGCCTATGGTAGCATAGTTGCAAGCTAATATATTTATCATCAGCATCTTCCAGGTCAGACCGAAGAAAGGAAAAGTCCCTGACTAGAGGATAGGGAACTGCTGTCAGTATTCCTTGCTGCTTTGCCAAACAAACTGTGCCCAGGCTGTTTGTCTGCTGGTACTCCTGGTGGACAAGTAAACAATTTAGGGATATTCCATTCCATCTGTATGGGGTTGTTTTTTTTATTTATAAAGCCACAAGAGACTAAGTACCCTTAAGAGTAGCAAATAGTGTTCTAAAAGTGCCTTACTGTTGCATGTTGTCTCTGTTACTAAACAGATCCAAATGTCAGATATAAGTATCGTGTCTCAAAACCAAAAAAGTATTAACCTACAGCAATTTAGACGAGAGTTAATGCGATCAGGGGTGAACTGTACAGCATTACCAAGCCTGGGATTTCAGCTTTTAATGACCAGTGGCTGGCTCTGGATTTATTCGCAGCAGAATACAAATGAGGGTCTTGACAGACGCAGTCCCATTTCTGGTTTGCCAGAGAGACTATTTACCTCTCTACTATAATCCCTGTGCCAGAGCATAAAATTTTCACTGTACTGCCCCAGGATTTAAATGTCTGCACAACTGAGAAGATTGCTGATATAGCAAAGAATTGTACCTGATTCTCATGGATAACCTGACCTTTTATTCTTCTCACAATATATGAATAAGAAAAACACTTTTTTTGCAAATAATTTTTCCTGTGAATGACAGAGGCTTCATATGGGTTGCTTGACTTTGTTCTTCTGTCTAAGACCATGTAAAAGAAACAATCTTAATTGAATCCCCGTGTGTTAAATTTAGTATTTTGTTGACTTTTATCAGGATCTTCACAATTCTGTCACATGGTGCTAAGAAATGGATCCTGCTACATAATATAATGTACTACACAATGAGATGCAATGGAAATTGGAAAACCATCTGGATTTGACAGTTTACCAATGAATGACTGAAAATATTAGTGAGATACTTGATTCAGATTTCTTCCCAAGGTAGGCTTTCTAGCTGTGCTGTATAATGAATCTCTTTATTGAATATCAATTTCTTCTGAGTGAATTTTATGTAGTTGTTACTTAGTATTAATGTGAGAGAGGAGACCGTCTTCACCACAGCTCACTTACTCATTTGAGTCTTTGGTCACAATGCCATATGATTTCACAGTATTGTAGTTAAGATGCAGTATGACAAGCCTGGGGTATGAGAAGACTAGAAACATCTTGGCGGTGAGGCTTTTGGGGCCAGATATTCGAAGGTGAGGAGTTGGTGTGTGTGTGTGTGTGTGCATGTGTGTGTGTGTGTTTATGCCCTCAGATACCTACTCTCTGACATTACCCTCTGATCCCACTGAGAGTTACCAAAAGAAACTACACCATTTGCTCAAGAAACTCCCTGAAAAAGCACAAGAACAAATCTGCACTGACACCCCCCTAGAATACTCAACCAGGGGTATTCTATCTGCTACCCAAGATTCAAGGTGGGCCATTTCCAACAGTTGACAAGAACGTGTGAGGAACAGGTGCGGGGGGGAATAAACATGGGGAAATAGTTTTACTTTGTGTAATGACCCATCCACTCACAGTCTCTATTCAAGCCTAAGTTAATTGTATCCAGTTTGCAAATTAATTCCAATTCAGCAGTCTCTCACTGGAGTCCTCCTCCTATCACTACAAAAGGTTTTTTTCCCCCGCTCTCCTGCTGGTAATAGCTCACCTTACCTGATCACTCTCATTACAGTGTGTATGGTAACACCCATTGTTTCATGTTCTCTGTGTATATAAATCTCCCCATTGTATTTTCCACTGAATGCATCTGATGAAGTGAGCTGTATCTCACAGAAGCTTATGCTCAAATAAATTTGTTAGTCTCTAAGATGCCATAATAGTTCTTTTCTTTTTGCGGATACAGACTAACAGGGCTGCTACTCTGAAACCTGATCTCTGACACTAAATCAGGTATCTGCATGTGTATAAAGCCATTAGCAGCCTGCCGCCCACAGTCATGTGGAAATACCTGATCTAGGCATTTGCATAGGTTGGACATATGCAAATGAATCAGAGTGTCACACTGTAAATCTGGTTTACACAATCTTCCTCTCGTCGCTGGACCACATAGGTTTGAGTCTGCATGGCCTTTGAGCTAACATTGGTCTTCTAGTGCAATCAGTAGAGGATCATGGTTTTTAGATTCCGAGGTTCGTAGCTTCAAAGCCACCGAGGGGCTTCACACTACACATGCAATTGTACATTCCTAAATCTGGTCACTTGACCATTGATCTCAGAAGGATTAGGTGGCAATCCATACAGTTTATAGTAACTTGCTCATATGCAACATACACCAATATTTATTGTTGCTGTGTGGAAAGATATATATGTATATGCTTCCTTTAAAAAATAAATGACTAACTTTGTACTCCTGGGAATGCCCCACAACAAGACCAGCAAGGGCAGAAGCAGTGCAAACTTTCCCTGCATTGCCCCACCAATCTGCCATGACATAGATAGCCTCTCAAAATCTCTGCATATCTTAGTGCCCATGCCTTTCCAATACTTGGCCTCTCTTCTATGCTTGCCAACATGGGGGCAAATCAATGTGAATTATGGGACTGTTTATGTGATGGGAATACCTGTCTATTAGAAACTGGACTAAGACCAACTCATTTCACATAAGTCACAGAACAGACCTAAGCCAGTGACCCAGCGATGAGAGGCATCATATCTCACGACTAGTCCTCTACTTAAGTTTGTCTTGTGGTGGCAGGTGGATGAGAGGTAAATATGGGACAGAAAATAGCTAGCATTAGAAATGAGTCACTGTAACAGTTAGAGTTATATAGCTCATCCTGAACCAGTGCTTGGAAGAAGTATTGGATAATTACCATCTTGTTCAACCAATGTCTGCCAGTAAAATCAATTTTTATTTGCAATCTAGCCTAAAGCAAAGTTAAGGAGGGGGAAAACAGAAGACTGAACACCATTTTATAGAATTGCTTAGGAAAACAAATGTACCAAACTCGGAGCTCCCTCTGTTGGTAAACTGAAGTCACCAGTGATCCTAAAGTTTTGTCTGTAAACCTGTGGTGACCAAACACTATAAGGGAGTGTTCGTGTATTATACCTGTGTGCTGAATCATTCATACTTGTGTTTTTCCCTATGCCCTATAATTGGTATCTTCTACGAAACATTTCCAGTCCAGTTAGCTGTTCATGTATTGAGGATTTCTTGTAACAGTCACATTTTAGTGAACAAATTTATCATCTCATGATTCCTTTGTGTAATCATTTGAGTAATACACTATCTACAGTAGGTATTCTCTCTGACTATTGTCTCTGGCAACAGATGTGTAAAATTGTCATAAAGACTGGAACATCTCTAATAGATTACATTAAAAATTAACCAGTAATTCAGTACTGCAATTGTTGATCTCTCATTACATGACTGAACAGGGCACCTCAGTGTCCTTTAATTTAGTGACAAGAATGAAATTTACCAGACAGCTCTTTGAAGGAGTTCTAGATTGATTAGTGACTGCTGGTGTCTGGTAGCCAAAGATGAATGAGATGGGATGTAAATGCTCTTCTTCTCCTCCACAGAGAGGAGACCAAAATGCAAAATCAATGTAGCAGTGAAAATGTATTCAGCATTCCAAGGACTGAGGTAAGTGGAACATCTGAATCCCTCAAGCTGGCTGTGGTAAAACTCTCTTCTCCCAGCTGCTTTTGAGTAAAGAGAGGAGATGACTCCTTCAGGCCTGTTGTGTGACCTTGGACAAGTCTCTTCACTACTTTGAGCCTCGGTTTCTTTATCTGCAAAATTAAGGTAACAATTACCTCCTAGTTCTCTAGTTTATAGAAGGTACCCTGCAGAAAAACCAGTAGACAAGACATAGGTTTTTAATGGAAAAATCAAGCAGGAGAAAAGATTCTCTATGAAATACAAAATAAAAATGGCACAAACCCACTTTTTTCATGGTCACCTCTAAAGTCTACATTTGCATGTTCTATCCATACCTGAATGTTAGTTCATGTCCTGGTAGTAACTTGAGTTAAGTTAGGTGGGGTGGTTGGGAAGTGCAATTAACCATGCACAACCCAATTTACTTGGGGGTGGGGGGAGGAAGGGGGTGTTCCTATAACCTAGATTAAGTCTGCACAGCAGCTGGGAGCCTGTTTCCCAGCCCAGGCAGACAGACATGCACTAACCCTGCTCAAGCTAGAGAGCTAAAAATTGCAGCGTGGTGGCAGGGGCACGGGGGACAGCTTGGGTTATCTGTCCAAGTACAATCCTGCCTGACCCCCTGGTTAAATACTAGAATGCTAGTCTGAGTGCCTGTCTAGGCTACCGCAGCCACACTTCTACTTTTCGTGTGGTGGTTTGAACAGAGCTAGTAGGTGGCTGTCTACATGCACTGGGAAGTACCCTCCTGGCTGCTGTTGTAGACTTGTTCATAGAGACTAAGTTGTGCGGAAGCTTTTATGAAAATCTGGTTTATGGGGGGTGCATGGGCCTGGCTCTGATCTTGCAACTGCTAGCAGAGGGGTGGATTACGAGGACTGTGTGGAGTCCCACTGAAAACAGCAGAGTCCCGTGTGGGTGCCACAGTGCACCCCCACACAATCAGTTGTAGGAGTGAGGCTTATTACATTAAAGCCTTTTTCTTTTATTGTTGCATGGTTTAGATGGCCATAGGTGAGCACAGGGCTTGGACTGAATGTTTAATCAACATCTCTTTTTTAAAGAATTGAAACAATACATAGGGTAAAGTCTGAAACTTCATTGCATGTAGAACTGGATGTGAACTAAAACATCTTATTTTGTTTGAAGTTTTTAGCTGTTCTATTTCAGTTATTTTTTTAAGTAACTTTGCCTAATAGTTGCCTTCCAGATCAGTAGGGAGGTGTCCCTTAGCTAGATTCTCTCCTAGAAACAATTTTCTCTAGCTTTCCATTCAGACTCTGTGCAGACTGCTGCATAGTGGGCCCCCTTTATGTTGCTACTCAGTACAAACTCTTACAAGGATGTTTATCACTTTTTTCCTAGCATGTAATTCTAGATGAGAACTTGTCTTTTTTTTTCTGTAGAAACCAGATAGTTGGTGCAAACGCTTTTCCATTGATTTGAGTGGAAGTTATTCTGAAGATATCAGGCCCTTCAGTCCTATAAAAATATGATATAGCAACTGGAGGAATATTTTAAACCATCAAGTTCAACGAGTCATGATTAGAGCTAACTTAGGTCCCACTCATAGGGCTCCATCACTGCTACTGGCTTCAGGCAGAGGTGAGGGTGCTCACGATCAAGCCCTGAGAGCTGATAAATTTGCTCACTGGAACTCTGGGGGGGGGAGGGCAAGTAAGCCCTTGAGCGCCAAACCTCCATTTTAGTCACCGACAACTTTAACACAGCACAAGGCGGCCTTAACTCTATCTTGTGCCCTTCCACAACATAGAATTTAGCAAAACACAAGCTTTTGAAAACCAGGAAATGAAGAGTTAATGTAAATATCTATGCCACCTCAACGCTGCCCTTTCTCAGCCATGCCCCAATACGTCCATAACACACTTGCATTCTACCTTTGCGGTGTTCAGAACAGGCACTAGCTGCTCTGCACTCACTTCACCACCTCCATAGAAAGGATACCATATCTGCTAAATTTTACAACCCTTTCACCCACAGGCACCCTGCCCTCAGATACCATCCTTTCCCTTACTCTTCCTGAAACCCATACATCACACGCCTCTCACACCTAACTGCTGACAATCCCCATGCCAACATGGCCCCTGTACACAACTACTGACCCAACGTACACAATGCAGTGCTGGAATGAGGCATACCGGATCTATCAAAGTACACGTGCACCTTTTTATTTGGAGATCTCTCTCTCTCTCTCTCTCGCATGCACGTGCACACACACACATACACAGGTGGCGGGGGGGGGAATCAAGAGAAGGGCTGTCACACAGCCTCCAGTCACCTCATATCACAAGCACAGCTCTGCCAAGCTGCTCCAACTAATTCCCGTAGCATTCAGCGCAGCTATACCACATGCTGTGAATGCAGCCGGAGTGCATGTAGATAGTCCCAGTGGCTATTGCCAGCTCCTGGAGGGCAGAGTTAAGGTTGTGTGGGTGTTTACCGTAAATCTCCATTTCTTGGTTGTCAGAAGCTTGTCAGAAGCTGAACACTATGTTCTAGAAGGGCACAAGATACCTCTAGGCAACCTTAACTCTGCATTAACTAAGTTAGGGAATTTTCTTGATGGGGTGTGTGTATGTGTGTGTGGTTTGTTTTTCTGTGTTTAAAAAAAAAAGATAGAAATGTGGTTGGAAGGAGTTGGTGGCATTTTTTGGTAGTTGTAACTTATGTAGATTTGCAGTTGAGGTGCTTCTGTAGTCAGGCAATAATACCAAGCTCTTACCCTGTGCTTTTCATCAGTAGATCTCAGACCTTTAGCAAGGAGGGAAACATCATTGTGTACATGAGGAAACTGAGGCACAAAGAGGTGAAGGCCAAGGTCACCCAGTAGGCCAGTGACAGAACCCAGAATAAAGCCCAGGTGTCCTGAGTCCAAGTCTGCTGCTCTGTCCACTAGGCCACATGGTTGCTATGTCATTCCTAAGTGCCTCCCCCATTATATTTGGTTAGCGTGGCATGGGGGTAATCATGCTTTGAATTTTTTGGAGTGTATAGTGCTAACAGGGCTGGTGAGAGAAATCTCAGACATGGGCCATGTCTCCAAAAGTTGACAATTTTTATTACATGGCAATTACACTAACTTTAAGCCCCTCAGAAAAGACTGGAATGTTTCTCTCCTCCCGTCCATGCCATCCCCACAACTGATAGCCTCCACCACCACCACTATTTCTAGCTCCTTCTCTTCTTCCCATCCCGTTAAGCCACTAGCTCTTTAGAAGCAAGGTGTGCACACTAAAGTGAGTCAAAGCTTTAACTTTAAGAAAAATTCTTTTTTTCAGGGGGCTATATCTCAGGAACCCCTTGCTGAAATGACCCCAAACTTGTATAACCTTTCCCAACATCCCTATGAGGCATACTAAATTTCAAGGCAATCTGAATAACCATGTGTAAAACTACTAGTCACCTCAACTGAGGTGACCAATCCTCCCACAAAGCCAGAACTCTTGGAATTGTGGGAGATCTGAACAGTGCTGAGAATCACATAACACAGTTAACCTACAATAGTGGTATGTACAACATCCGTTTCATAGCTTCAAAGCGTTAAGACCAAAAGGGTCTGTAACGAGGCCTTCCTGTTTGCTCTCACCCTTTGGGACTCCTGCGCCCACAAATCAGCCAGAGACCTCTTCTGGGTGCAATCACTAGTGCCTTTTATTTACGGTGTCAGCTCCCACCACCTTCTATTTACAGACTGCTCCAAACTAGCAACCTGGGGGACAGCTAGCATCTCTCACAAGCAGGGACGCACAGACTCTTCCTTTTCCTTTCTCCACCCCCCCTTCACTGCCTGCCTGCCAGCCCTATATAGTCCCCTGGCTAATGAGGCCCGCAGGTGCTTCCCTTCTATCAATTAGGTATGGCATATTCAGCCAGCCCCAATTAATGCTTCTAAATTGCAGCTGGGCTAACAGAGGGCTGACTCAGGACCTTCTGGCCAGCACCCTGTTACAGGGTCCATTAGATCATCTAGTCTGACCTCCTGTGTATCGCCAGCCCTTAAATTTCATGCATTTACCCCTCTGTGGAGCCAGATAACTTATGCTGTACATCTTCCAGAAAGGCATCAAGTCTGTTTGTGGACAGCAAGAGACTGAGGCTTGGTCTACAAACGTAGTTGATATAGTGACATAGTTATACTGACCTAGCCCCCATGTAGACAGCGCTATGTCGACAGGAGGGCTTCTCCCATTGACACAGGTACTGCCTCTTGGGGAGGTGGAATACCTAGGTCAATGGGAGAAGCTCTCCTGTCAGCATGGGTAGCATCTTTGCTAAGTGCTACAGCAACACAGCTGTGCTTCTGCAGGCAGTAAGTGTACACAAGCCCTGGGAGTTGACCGTTTTCCTTGGTAGTCTGTTTCAGTGATTAATCCCCCTCACTTAAAAAAACCCCAACAACCTTAGTTCCAATTTGAATTGGGGTGGCTTCAGCTTCTGGCCGTTGGTCCTTGTTATGCCTTTCTCTGCTAGATTAGACCCCTTTTAGTACCCAGTATTTTCTCCCTGTGAAAATAGTTACAGGCTGTAATCAAGTCACCTCTCCATCTTCCTTTGGATAAGATTGTGCTCTTTACGTTTCTTACTGCATGTTTTCTCCAGACCTTGAATAATTTTTGTGGCTCTTTTCTTGCAAATGTCTCTTAATAATCGCATCTCTGAAGACATAACAATTCTGCTGTATCAAATATTCTTTCTACTACAAATGAAAGGAGAAAAGCATAATGCGAAGACTTCCAGAATCATGAATCAGCCCAATGTTGTTCATTCTGGTGCCTCTGAACCAAGAAGTCTTAGGTTCTCATCACTCAAGTTTCATTTAACCAAAGTAACAAATATTGGTCCCAGTCCTCTGCCCATGGAACTCTTAGGGCTTGGCTACACTTGCGAGTTACAGCGCAATAAAGGAGCCCCGGGCGCACTAGCTCACTACCCGTCCACACTGGCAAGGCACATAGAGCACTCTGACTCCACGGCTACAGTGCTGCTGGTACTCCACCTCAGCAAGTAGAATAACGTTTTTTGCACCCCCGCTGGAGCACCACGGCGCCAGTGTGGATGCCCTGGTCCTACAGTGCACTCTGATCGGCCTCCAGAAGTGTCCCACAAGGCCTGGTCTAGCCACTCTGGTCATTGCTTTGAACTCTACTGCCTAGCCCTCAGGTGACCAACCATCAGACCCGCCCTTTAAATTCTCTGGGAATTTTGAAAGTCCCCTTCCTGTTTGCTCAGCCAGGTGTGGAGTACTCTCAACGATTCTTTCCAGGTGACCATGCGCCAGGTGATCCCCAGTATGGAGCAATGGTGAGGTGCTGGACCTCATCAGTGTTTGGCGGGAGGAAACTGTCCAGTCCTAGCTGCGCTCCACCATAGGAATTATGATACCTTCGGGCAGATATCAAGGGACATGATGGAAAGGGGCCATGACGGGGACGCACTGCAGTGCAGGATTAAAGTGAAGGAGCTGCAGAATGCCTACCGCAAAGCCCGTGCGGCAAACAGCCGCTCCAGTGCTGCCTCTGCAACCTGCCATTTCTACAAAGAGCTGGACCCGGTACTTGGGACCAATCCCACCTCCAGTCCGAGTACCACCGTGGACATTTCAGAGCCCAGTTCAACAAGGCGGAAGGAGGAGCAAAGCGGGAGCGAGGGTGCTGAGGTGGAGAAAGACACCCTGGAATCCCTCGATGCATGTAGCCAGGAGCTGTTCTCAAGCCAGGAGGAAGGTAGCCAGTCGCGGCGGCTGGTGCTTGGGGAAGGACAAACACCAGAGGAGGTTCCCGGTAAGCAGCTTTTATTTTGGGAAGGAAGTTATTTGGTGCGAGCTCTTGGGGTGAGGAGGGTTAGGGCTGCATGCATGCCTAGATGCGGAATAGCACGTTGATGTGCTCTCTCACATCATGGTAATCGGCCTCAGTGATCTATTCAAAGGTTTCATCCAAAACTTGGGCAATGCACTTGCACAGGTTTCTCGGGAGAACCACTGTGTTCCTTGTCCCAGTAAGGCTAACTTGTCCGCGCCACTGTGCTGTGAGGTGCAGGGGGACCATTGCTGCACACAGGCAAGCTGCATATGGACCAGGGTGGAATCCACATTGCAGTAGAAGACCCTCCCTTGCTTCCCAGGTCACCCTCAGCAGCGAGATATCTTCCAGGATGAACTCCTGTGGAAAATGTGGGGACGGTATTCAGTATAGGGGCCCCCTGTTGCTGTTGGCTCTCCCCAAGGCACAGAAACCCAGAGGACGGTACAGCCATGAAACAATCAGTAACACTTGACCCTGTGCTTACGCACCATTTTGGGGCTCCGGTGGGTTATGTGCGCTCACTTTGGGATGGGCAAATTATGCTATTGTGTAGACTGTGCTTGCCCTTAAGTATGGGGGAATCATTGCTCTGTCTGGTGTGAACAATACTGCCTCTGTTAAGTGTTGCATTTTGTCTTTACAGATGCAACTT
Organism: Lepidochelys kempii; assembly: GCF_965140285.1. Lineage (NCBI taxonomy): Eukaryota > Metazoa > Chordata > Testudines > Cheloniidae > Lepidochelys > Lepidochelys kempii. Next base: position 140,671,642 of record NC_136382.1, on the reverse strand, counting down.
TGAGATCTCAGCCATCCGTGTTATCATCAGCTGAAAGACTTTGAAGAATCAGAAAGAGGCCACCCAGAAGCAAGGAAGACGTGTTGCATGAAGTAATGAGGCATTCAAGTAATGAAAATCGAAAAGTGCAGGAGTGGCGGGACAGTGAAAGGAGGATCCGCCAGCAGAATGAGGAGCACCAGCACAAAAGCGCGGTGCTCCGGCAGCAAAGCACGGATCAGCTGATAAGCATAATGGAGCGCTAAGCGGACTCGATCCAGGCGCTCGTAGCCATGCAGGCAGAGCGCTACCGTGCCCGACCCCCACTGCAGCCCTTGTCCCAAAACTCTTTCCCTTGTGACCCCATGTCACCTCCAACCCACTTTCCCCAACATCTGGGTTCTTACCACCACTAGCTGCCTCCAACACCTGTAACTTCACCACCCAACTCTGAAAACTACGACCCTTACCCACTGCGCTCAACCCCCATCACCATGCAGTATAGCCATCCTGAACTGCAGCACTCATTGAACAGCACTCCAGACAGGAAGGCTGAGTACGATAACAGGACATATGCAAATCTGTGATTGTACCGTTCCCCAGCCCACCCCCTTGCCCTTTCTGATTCCCAAGCAGTTGTGTTTCTTTTCAATAAATAGTTTTTCTTTTAAATAAATGGATTTTTTGGCTTTGAAAACATTTATTATTGCATAAAGTAAAAGATACCTTAGCCCAGGAAAGAAACAGGCACTGCAAGTCAGCGTAGCAAACACAGATTCCTACTAACATTGGAACCACAGCTCTTCACTCCCGTGCAGGGCACCAGACATTACTGGTGGCTTTCAGCCTCAAATTGCTCCCTCAAGGCATCCCTAATCCTTGCAGCCCCGCGCTGGGCCCCTCTAATAGCCCTGCTCTCTGGCTGTTCAGATTCAGTCTCCAGGTGTTGAACCTCCGAGTTCCATGCCTGAGTGAATCGTTCACCCTTCCTTTCACATATGTTATGGAGGCTACAGCATGCAGATATAACCGCGGGGATGCTGTCATTGGCCAGGTCCAGCTTCCCATACAGAGAGCGCCAGCAGCCCTGTAAAAGGCCAAAAGCACACTCAACAGTCATTCTGCACTGGCTCAGCCCATTGTTGAACTGCTCCTTGCTGCTGTCAAGGCTCCCTTTGTAGGGTTTCACGAGTCATGGCATTAAAGGGTAAGCGGAGTCCCCAAAGATCCCAATGGGCATTTTGACTTCCCCTATGGTGATCTTCTGGTCTCGGAAAAAAGTCCCGGCTTGCAGCTTCCTGAACAGGCCAGTGTTCCGAAAGATGCTATTCGACATTGGTGAGGCCTCATCTGGAGTACTGTGTCCAGTTTTGGGCCCCACACTTCAAGAAGGATGTGGATAAATTGGAGAGAGTCCAGCGAAGGGCAACAAAAATGATTAGGGGACTGGAACACATGAGTTATGAGGAGAGGCTGAGGGAGCTGGGATTGTTTAGCCTGCAGAAGAGAAGAATGAGGGGGGATTTGATAGCTGCTTTCAACTACCTGAAAGGGGGTTCCAAAGAGGATGGCTCTAGACTGTTCTCAATGGTAGCAGATGACAGAACGAGGAGTAATGGTCTCAAGTTGCAGTGGGGGAGGTTTAGATTGGATATTAGGAAAAACTTTTTCACTAAGAGGGTGGTGAAACACTGGAATGCGTTACCTAGGGAGGTGGTAGAATCTCCTTCCTTAGAGGTTTTTAAGGTCAGGCTTGACAAAGCCCTGGCTGGGATGATTTAACTGGGAATTGGTCCTGCTTTGAGCAGGGGGTTGGACTAGATGACCTTCTGGGGTCCCTTCCAACCCTGATATTCTATGATTCTATGCGTGCATCATGCACCGTTCCGGGCCAGCCTGCATTAATGTCAATGAAATGCCCACGGTGATCCACAAGTGCCTGGAGAACCATAGAGAAATACCCTTTCTGATAAACATACTCGGAGGCTAGGTGGACTGGTGCCAGAATTGGAATATATGTGCCATCTATTGCCCATCGCAGTTAGGGAAACCCATTTGTGCAAAGCCATCCACAATGTCATGCACGTTACCCAGAGTTACGGTTCTTCTGAGCAGGATGTGATTAATGGCCCTGCAAATTTGCATCAACATGATTCCAATGGTCGACTTTCCCACTCCAAACTGGTGGGCGACCGATCGGTAACTGTCTGGAGTTGCCAGCTTTCAGATTGTAATAGCCACCCTCTTCTCCACCGTCAGGGCAGCCCTCAATCTCATGTCCTTGCGCCGCAGGGTGGGGGCGAGCTCCTCACACAGTCCCATGATAGTGGCTTTTCTCATCCGAAAGTTCTGCAGTTACTGCTCGTTATCCCAGACTTGCATGATGATGTGATCCCACCACTCAGTGCTTGTTTCCCAAGTCCAAAAGTGGCATTCCACAGTGGTGAGCATGTCCGTAAATGCCACAAGCAAACTTGTGTCATCTGTGTTACTCGAGTCGACATCATTGTTGGAGCCCTCACTGTCGGTTTGGATCTTAAGTAGTAATTCGACTGCCAAACGTGACGTGCTGGCGAGACTCGACTGCATCCTCCTCAGCAGTTCAGGCTCCATTCCTGCAGACTGAAAGGGGAGACAGAGTGCGCAGTACAAAAAACGTTGAAAGGTGGCGTCAAATGTGGACGGAAGCACAGGGATTGCTGGGATGCGAACTGATGCATCACAGGGTGTTGGGACACGACCAAGAATGCCCCGCATCCCCCGCCCCCTTCCCACAAGCCACAGCGCCAGAATGGGAAGAGGTGCTCTGTGGGATAGCTGCCCATAATGCACCGCTCCCAATGCCGCTGCAAGTGCTGCAAATGTGGCCACGCCAGTGCGCTTGCAGCTGTCAGTGTGGACAGACGGCAGCGCTTTCGCTACTGTGCTCTCCAAAGGCGGGTTTAACTCAAAGTGCTCTACATCTGCAAGTGTAGCCATGCCCTTAGTGGAGTTAAATAGGGGGTCTGCAGGCCTATAGCACACAAGCAGATGTTTAAGATTTTTCCAAAGTTTCCTAGAGGATTTGGTTTCCATTTAAATTAGTGGAAACTGTTATCTATATTCCCTGCGCGGTTGGGAAGTGTGATGGGTTCCCCCAGGGGTGCCACTTGGAACTGGGGTACCACGGAGCCTCCCTGATGCACCAGCCTGGGCTCCCTTTCACACTGTGGTGCTGCGATAAGTTGCCAAGCTCTCCACGTTTGCTCTTTCACAGCATAAACATAGATAGGGATACACCCAGCTGCAGCTTCTCACACAGATGCTGAGATCAGCTCTGCATGGGAAGGCTCAGCTAAGGCACCTCCCAGTTGCTAAGGCACACACCCGCCTCTGGAGTTTAAACCCAAAATTATACCGTCTTGCATTGCACAGAGAACTGTACAGCGTAAGCTTATGAAATTTGCCTCCTCTCTCAATGTGGAGGAAGATATGCAACAGCTTTTTGCCCTCCAGTTATGATTTCCATGCTCTAGTTTTTAGACCAAACAAACGAGTTTATTAACTACAACAGCTAGATTTTAAGTGATTATAAGAGATAGCAAACAGATCAAAGCAGATTACCTCATTAAATAAACAAAACCGCAAACTGAGCGTAGCACATTAGAAAAGTAGGATATAAATTAGCAAATTCGCACCCCGAGTGATAAACAGGCTGGCAGATTCTTAAGGCACAAGTTGCCTTGGCTTTCCCAGATTTTCAGACACAGGCTAAAAATCCCTCAAGCCTAGGACCATCACTTCCCACAGTTCAGTCCTTGCCCCTCAGGTGTTTCCAGGTGAGTTGTTGTAGGGAGAGTGAGGCACCATCATGATATCATTGTCCCACTTTTATATCTTCTTCCCACTTGCTGGAAAGCTCTTTTGCTGTGACAAAATGGGTCAAACAGTTCCCATTGTGTAGTGCTATCTCGGAGAGGTTTCTATTGTACACAGTTCCTGGGATAATCCTCCTGCTTGTGTGCATTTCCTCAGTAAGCCATTAACATTGTTTGGCCTTTTTCCTGTTGTACTTGAAAGTCTGCTTGTGGTTGTTTTCAACCTCACAACACGTTTCAGTAACACAGACATAGCCAGACTTCATAACTTCACATACGACGACAGCACATACAATCCAACAAGATATCAATGTCTAGCAAGCAGATCAAGACTTTTAGAATGATACCTCACAAGGCATACTTCATAAAAAACATATTCTGATTACATGACGGTGGTGAATATTGGTGCCAGGATGTCACAGGAAGCTTGCCCTTTTAGTTTTTAAGTGTCAGCCATAAAATATATTTGTGTTATTTACACACACAAGATTATCAGAACTATTAAAGCTTACGCAATACCCCAAAAAGACCATAGAAAACATCTGAAAACTTTTAAAACTAAAGGTTTCAGAGTAACAACCGTGTTAGTCTGTATTTGCAAAAAGAAAAGGAGTACTTGTGGCACCTTAGAGACGAACCAATTTATTTGAGCATAAGCTTTCGTGAGCTACAGCTCACTTCATCGGATGCAAGTGAGCTGTAGCTCACGAAAGCTTATGCTCAAATAAATTGGTTCGTCTCTAAGGTGCCACAAGTACTCCTTTTCTTTTTTTAAAACTAAAGATATTTTGTTCTATTCGATATGCATTATTTAAATGGTCAAAAGGTCACCATCCTAAATGGTGGTTGGTAGCCTCAGCCTGTGAACCAGTGGCTGAATATGCCACCTCAATCCAAGAAGTGAGCCTGCTTGATCAGTTCTGAGACACACTGGTGAGGAAACTCACACTGCAACTCACTGTGTTTTATTCTGTAGGTAGAGGTTGTTAGTATGTGGATGGCTGACAACCCTGGACATTATCAAAAATTGTCAAGCTCACTCAGAGTATGGTTTTGTATAAATATTTTTACAAGTTGGTTTTTTTTGAAGGGGTGGGGTGGCTGGATGGGGCAGAAATATTTTGGGTTAAGATTAGGGGAGTGAACTAAAACTTTGGACGTTCAGAGGACTTGATCGTGCACTATGGATGCACAAACTCTAGATCAGATGTGATGGGTTATTACAATTGTAAACTGCCAAATGAGTCTCTACAAACTGAGTTATATTTAACAGGCTTGATCCAAAGCCCACAGAAATAACTTGAAAGATACTCATTGATTTCAGTGAGATCTGGATCATGCCTGCAGATTAAAGTGAACATATACCCCAGTTCTAATGAAACTGTCAGTTTTTGTATGGCATCCTTAGAACAAACTTACCTGGGACACCTGAAGAATCTTATATTTTCATTTTCACAATCAAAACATCTTTTTTCATAGCAAAATCTTTGTTAAAGACATATGGCTATGCCAAATAGAACTTGCTCTGTGTTTTGCCAGGAACAAACCGTCCTGTGGAACAAGTATTCATTGTGATGGACAATGTTTGGTGTGAAAAGTCAAGTAATTGAAGATACAATCAAAGCTGCTGTTCTTGCTAAAACCAAAATGTAATGGTACTTGTTCAGTGTTTCATGATGAATTAATTCAGAGCACCAAGTTCTAGGGGAAAAACCCTTCACCGGTGAGAATATGTCCCCGTCACTGCTGTGTCTGAAGCTGGCAGTATGCACACAGCACATTTTTAAGTGTACTTTTGTATGACTATTTCATGATTAATGAATCTCATTGCAATAATGTTAATTGATTTTGAAAATATGGTCATGTAAAGACACACTTTAATTCCTAGACTTGCATTGTAGTGAATAATGCGGTGCACCTGATAACATTGCTAAGCATTTGAAAATGTAACTAGGACAGAAGCCTTATGGATGTCAAAGAGCTGCCTACAGGCAGATTTCTCTAACATTAAGTGAATCAAAAGCAGCCTGACTGGATGAAAAATAAAAACCAAACAGAATGCACATTATTTTACACTTCATTTGTTGCACTAGCCAGTTCAATTACAACCTGGAAGACTTATAGTCCAATAATTGCACTTACTGTCTGCTTGCTTCATGGATTTATGCAAAACGTCCCTTTTTGTTCCTAAACTTGTGGGGGAGGTTCTGGAATATGGTCAAGAACCTTTCATACCAAACTGTATTCCTTATATAACTACTCTGACTCCAGTAGTGTTACACCAAGCGTAAGTCTGGTCTTTTTTCCTTAGGATCTCATGAGTATAAGATGGCACATTGTTTCTTAGTGATAATTAATGTGTGTTTTTTTTTCAGTGGGAGTAGGATTTTTGAAGCACAGAAGGTGGAAGGTAGGTTTTTAAATGGGTAATACTCTCTTATAAAACAGCTCCCCCCCCCCACACTCAACATATCACATATAGGAAAGATCTATAGGGCCAGCCCCTATCCATAAACCAGAGTATTCAGTTGTTTAAAATGAGAGGTTTAAACCTAAAAATCTCTCAAAGGGGACTCAGCTCATCTTGTCTCTTCTGTATTTTTGTTTTCATTGGTTTTGGTTTTGTCTCTTTGCTTAGTTTCCTTTAGGTTATGGTTATTGAAATTGTTGAAGATCAGGCTATGGTGTTTCTTGGTGTAGCCAACATACCATGTCTGGTCCAGGATTTAGTTTTCCCTGTTCAGAAGATGCTGGTTCTACTGGCTCCTGCAGATGTTTCCAGAGACTTATCTACAATGGCTCTAAGATCTCTTTCTTGAGTGGTAACAGCTAATAATATCAATCCCATTATTTTGTATGTACAGTTGGGATTATGTTTTCCACTGTGCATTACTTTGCATTTATCAACATTGAATTTCATCTGCCACCTTGTTGCACAGTCACCCGCTTTTGTGAGATCCCTTTGTAACTCTTCGCAGTCTGCTTTGAACTTAACTATCTTGAGTAATTTTGTATCACCTGCAAACTTTGCCAGCTCACAGTTTACCCCTTTTTCCAGATCATTTAATGAATATGGCCCTAGTACAGATCCCTGGGGGGGACACCACTATTTACCTTTATGAAACTGACTAGACAAGAAACTAGACAAGACTTGCAGCTTTTGTAAGCAAGCTGAGAATGTTGACATTGTAGCATTAGAAACAGCACATCATTTATGGAGGAAAAAGCTGGTTTTGCCACTTGCAATTTTTCTTCACATTTAAGCCAATGAAACAGAAGGCTTAACATCATGTGTAGTTATTGAGAAGCTGAGCCTAAGATCACTAAAACACTGTGCTGAGCCAAAGAATTCTTAAGTAACATCTAAATAAATCTGTCCCCACAACAGGAGAACTCTGCCTGAGTTAAGGGTTAATAATTCTTTTATTCCTTCACCTGTTCCTTAAAGTTCTGTTCTTTTTCTCACTGATAGTTTCTGACATGCAGTTGGCAGCCTTGCCTTTGATAATCTGTCTGTAGTGTTGAGCCAGTTTCAGTCTTACTATTAATCTTATTTAGAAGTCAGAGCTTTTATCTTTAAAGAAATTCAGTAAAACTTTTAACTTAATGAAATGTTCTCTCTCTAAAGCCAGCATTGCAAAAGGTTAAACACAATATTTGCTGTTTTCTTTTTACTGGGATCCCAAGCTTCTGGTGTCACTCTTCAGTAAGACGGTTGCCAAAAGTAACTGCCTCAGAAATGCCAACTTGAATTCAAAACTTGATTTTCAATTAGAATTCACAGTTTATAGCTGGCGAGACATGCACTTGCCTTTTGAACTTTGCGACTGCTCTGTGTATGAAAAGTGAACGGTCATTACAGAAAGGTGTTCTCCCCAGAATGCCATTCATAACTAGCACTGGGTAGCAGCAAAATACCGGGTAGCATTTGTGGTCCGTGCAAGTTGGTCTTTAGTTCACTGTGACTTTACTTTTAAAACTTGGTAGAACTAGAACATAAACTTCAGTAACTTTTTCACAGCTAACTATACAACTAGCATTCAGTAAACTGGGCTGCAATAGCCTCTGAATGTCAGCCAACATAACTTTTACAGTGATGTTTGATATCTAAAGCTTCTGCTATAGTATCTGCACTGAGCATCTCTCTGGCAGCTGGTTTACACCTATCAGCTTTCACTGTCTGAGATTTCCTCAGCAGAGATGCTGGTTGGGCATTGTAATTGATCAATCTCACTATAGTATTAAACCTGCCTATATTAAGAATGTAAAGGTGAAATGCAGGATAAATGTTTACTCCTCTTATTGTCTTTTTTAAATCATATTTGGGAATTTTCAGTACTTCTGAAAATCAGATAAGCTGTATTTAGGTGCCTAAATTTTGATTTAATTAGCTTCACTTTAGGCACATACAGAACATTTTCAAAAGTGACTTAAGGCCACGTTGTTGTAAGTATTTAGATGTCAAAAGATGCAGATAGGCACCTTGCAGGATTTTCATATGAGATATATGATTCGTTAGGAGCCTAAATACCTTTAAAATCTGTCCCTTAATTTCCTAAGTCGACTTTGAAAACTTTACCTATGGACTTGAAAATTTTACTGAATATGTAGGAATCCTGTTCCCCACAGAGATACAGCCACCTCTGGAGAGGTGAGTGGCAGCCAATACACAACGTTAGGGAAGTGAAGAACAGTTTCTCCATCTTTTTGGGGAATAGAATTGTCTTAAATTGGCTGAATACAATTACTTGAATTAGAATATGATTTTAAGGTGCCAAACAATAACCCTAAATCTTGCAGATGCTTTATGGGATCTCCAAGGACCATGAATGATTGGGAGCTCGTTATTGTTCCACAGACACTTTAGTGCTTGGCTGCTGCCTTTGTTAGTTTGATTTCAAAGTGGTGATTTATGCCCTTGAGATGACCAGATAAATTTATACTACAGTGGTAGACTTGAGCTTTCCTAATAAGATATTATGCAGATTCTAACAGAGATGAAATGCAGTTGCAAAGCTTCTCAAAATTGCTCAATATTCAAAGCATATTGCTCTAGTGGCCAAATGTTTCTATCGTACTTCCATAGTAATCTTCCATTTCATAAGACTTTACTTCTTGCTTTGAATGTTGTGTCCGTTCTGGCTGGAATGACCTTTCTAAAAAAGCTCCTATTTTCAATACAGACCCTATAACAGTATGTAAGTGGCTACTGCAGGAGCAAACACGATAAAGTTATCTGCCTCTCCCCTTAATTTAATGGATATTGTCTCTTAAAGCATAGGTTATCCTAAGAAACTCTGACTGTTGCTTATTTTGTATGGGTTTTATTTTGTATGTCTCCTGTTGGGTGAGGGAAAACAAGGTACGAGAAGCAGAAGTTATCTTAAATTGGTGAGGGAATAAGATTTATACAACATCTGATCCTTTTATAAAATGGAAATAGCAAAACCAGCAATATTTTTTCAAACGATACTGCAATCTGTTTCTATCCCATTTTAGGAATAGCAACAACAACTACAACATGGTATTCTGCTTACTTTAGTTTAGTATGGTCAAATAAATGTTATCACTGAGCAAATAAAGCAGTAGTCTTAGGTAGCCTCTCATGCCACAAATAAAGAAGTATTTTTGAGGGATATTTACTAAAGCAGTTATACTAATAGACTTGTAGGATACTTATACCAAACAAAGTCACAGCCCTTTGGAGAGGCAGCCATATACTGCCATTCAAGCCGGATCCTATTATAAGGCTTTGTGATTCTCTCCTGTAATCTATTTATTTTCTATCAAAGGCATGTTGCAGATTCTAGGTACAAAAATATACAAAATACCTATATGTATCTCCATCGGCTTCTCAGAGCTTTTCAGGGTAGAGAATTTCTGCACTAGCCTCTGTGTCATTAAAATCCTTTTTGCTATCGTTAACTTGTTATCTTTCTAGTTGTGTTGCTATGCTGAGGACTGGAAAAATAAGAAGGAATCCTTCTTTTGCCAAGTCTCTCTTCTTATAGACAATCTCCAGCATCTACTCTGTCTTGAAGTGTAGCAGCTATGGTGCTTTCTACTCTGGTTTGCTTCCAGATCTACCTGGTTCCAGGAGGTTAACTCCTCACCTTGCCCAGGTGCTTGGGGGAAAGTTAGGAGGATGGTTGCTTGAGAGACAGAAGTGGGGAATTTAGGCAGAGAAGAGGAATGCCTTATCTTACCTTTGCTGAATGAACTCAAGGTTGGGGAATCTATTACATATATTTTTCTCTTGTGGTAACCTGTCTTCAGCTGTGATGACAATCAGTAGAAGCAAATCCTTATTTCTGCTGAGTCACCCCGGCAGGTTCATGTGTTCAGCTGTAAGCAGTACGCAGTCCAACTTTTGTGCTGAGGGCCTCGAGTTTCACATCAAGGGTATTTGGCAGCTAGCCCCTCCCGGCAGACTTACGTAGGGTCCTGTTGGGAAATGGGGCTTGAGAAGGGAAGGACCACTTCCCCTTGTTCATCCTGCTGCTTTTTCCCCCTGATGCACACTTTAAAGAAACTCTTCCATACTTCTTATTTATCCTGTTATACTGTCAGCTGACTTAACGTATTACTGGAACAAAAAAAGCTCTAGCGTGTGTAGAAAGAATACCCAAATAAGGCTGTCTTATAGATGGATGGTGGGGTCTCTCTGGTAGTATATCTCTCCTAGCTGACTGCCAAGTCCCAGAATAACCTCTTCATTCCCTGTTTGCCTAATTGTCTTCAAGAGGCTCTTATCTACTTCCCAACCCTTTTTGGTTTATGTTCATCGATGTTGTACCCCCTTACCCACCATGGCTGTAATGCTTCCCACTTGAGGTTTGTATTGCTGAGTTTGTCAGTTATTTTAAATCAAACCTACTTTAGCAATTTGGTATAGGTTTTGGCTCATCAGAACAGAGAATGCTATAAAAGTTTTATATTGTATTGACTGCTTGTCAATATATATTAACTGAAGGATACTGGAATCTTTGGAGCCTCAAATAAAAATATTGGAACTGGCACTCAAAGATTAATGTTTGATCATGCACTTTCATACAGAAGCCTGAAAGCAAGCCCTTTGGCTTGAAGACAAGGACCTGCTCAGGATTTTGATAATTTTAAAATGCTACTGTAGAATCTATTGGAGGCTTTGTTGGCTTGATTTAATGAGCCATTAATTTAGATTATTAGCAAAGTACTCATTTTGAAAGCCAACTTAAACCTTGCCCTTTGTCCCAGTGCAAATTGTTGTTTAAACTAACCAATTTGGTAATGTGAAATCAACAAGGATAACCTTTTTTTTTTAAAAAAAAAGTACATTTGTGTGTATATTCCTTCTATTCTCAAACTAAAAATTCAAACACTTCCCTTATTTTATTACTATTTTTATAGTAGGGCTCAGAAGCCTGAGATGAAATGGAAGCTCCATTGTGCTAGGTACTCTGCACACACATAGTAAGATAGTCCCTGCCCTCAAGAGTTTACAGTCTAAATAAGGCAGACAAACTGTGGGAGGAAAGGAAGTCTTATCCCCATTTTATAGATGAATTGAGGCATAGAGACATGAAATGATTTGTCCAAGGTCACACAGGAAGTCTGTAGCAGAGCTGGGAATTGATCTCAGGGTCTGATTCAGTGCCTTAACCACAAGTTTCTACAACTTGCTGTGCACTCTTAACATACTCCAGGCCCTTTTTTAGCATGTAAGAATGACATGGGGTAGCAAAATTGGCTGACAGAGGATTAGTATACAGTGGCTACCATTTGGAAAACTTAAAATCTACCACCAGTTATTACTTTGTTAAAACACAGTATTTCCCTATACTTAGAATATAAAATTACTAGAGCTGGAGAAATAGTAGGAAAAATATTCACAACAAACTTCTTTGTAGAATTTTGCTTTTCATTCGCTTTTAGTGGAGATTCTTTAGAATTGTTGCTCATACAAATTCATGGAAAGCAAATTTCAGGCCTGTTGCTGAGATTTGGGTAATCCATTTACGTGGGTTCCCCCCCCCCCCCCCACACACCATGATGAAATTTTGTTCAGGGAGGAAGCAGTTATCTATTTAGGGCTTTATGGTCACTCCATAGACTGAAATACAATTGCACGAAGCAGTCAAACAATTTTGAATAGTGAAATGATTTGTAGTAATTGCTCTGTTCAGGCAGCTCATAAACAGGAAAATGTTACGTTTTCTGATTACATTGTTCGAAAAAATTTTCCCAGCTCTAGAAGCAACTGTGGTCTCCCAGATATGGTGACTGCTGATAAATGTTAACAAATTCTCATTCCTTGTTTGTGAAGCTGAAGAAAACTTTCCTCTACAGCAAAACAGATGTCAATAATCTTCATAAAAATCAAGGTGCTGTTTCTGGGTGTCCTGATCCTTGTGGAAATTACTGTACGAAAAGAGGGAATGTATTGGTGGTGATGACATTTCTTTTGGTGCATTAGAAGCTAACAGGAAGCACAATCCTCTTGCACAATAATCCTTTATTGAGTACAGGGGTACATTGTTGACTATACATCTGGATTCTTTTCTGGTACAGCTACCTGGAAAGCAATGATGGACTGTGGCTAGATTTTCCCCAAATGTCATTGAATACTTACTGGAGAGAGATGGATGACTGTGGTATTGGTGCAAGGTGGGTGAGGTGCAAGGTATTGGTGCAAGCTTTTGATTGGATCAACTTCTGCTGGTGAAAGAGACAAGCTCTTGAGCTACACAAAGCTCTTCTTCAGGTTAGAAGTCACTTAACTTCTCTCTCTCTCTCTCTTTAAAATAGGAATAATGTGTACTTTGTCTATTCTGAATGTGGATTGATGGTTGAAAAGTGTAAAGTACCCTATAAGAATGAAGTCTTATTATTTTCTTATCGGCAGCAGCACCTCTGGAAGTCTTGTTGCTGTTTTGCAAAGTAGATACTATTTCATAATGAGACCCTGATGTGGATTTATTGCTGAGTTTTCTCTCTCCTGGTGATCTTTCAGGCAAATTCTGCATTCCATTTAACACTGATGCATACCACAGGTTATATCTCCTAGCTGGAGTGTAAAAGCAGTGTGGTTCAAACTGATTATTTCTTAAACCCCCAAAAACATAAGTGCCTCACCATCTTTATCTTGGATCTCCTGAATCCTTCCAGTTGTCCCTTAGTGTTCTCAAGTATGCATCACACATATTCACTACTGTTCTGCCAGTTACCATTAGACATCGCATATGGTTTCTCTAGGCACCTGACCAACTCACAGGTTGTAATTGCAGAATGAGACCATGTTTGTTGCTTCATTGGCAGCCATTGATCTAAATTCTATATTTGTCTTTAACTCTGACCATCTGAAACTGCATATTACCAGTTATAACTTCTGCTGCCAAAGATCCAATTATTGCAGATGTTCAACTACAGCGTGCTTTCCGGAGCAAAATGGGAAATGAGACTTATTTTGTTGAATTCTCCAGGTAGGATTCTTATCATTTTGTATTTATTTAAAAAAAAAAAACACATTTCCAAGCTTCTCCTCATTTACACTGTTATACTGTTAGCTGCCTTAATGTGTCTCTGGAACATAAAAAGCTTTAGAGTGTGTAGAAATTACCAAATAAGGCTGTCCTATAGATAGATGGTAGGAACTCCCTGGTAGTATATCTGTCCTAGCTGACTGCCAAGTCCCAGAATGACCTCTTCATTCCCTATTTGCCTGTCTTCAAGTGATTCTTAGCTACTTTCCCGATCCCGTTTTTCTTTAAAGCTTATAAATGTATATCCCCCTTCCCCACCATGGCTGTAATTCTTCACAGTTGAGGCTTTTTAGCACTGTCAGCTATTTTAATTCAAACCTACTTTAGCAACTTGATTATAGGTTTTGGATCATGAGATCAGAAGAATGCTATAAAAGTTTTATGTTGTACTGGATTGACTGCTTGTCGTATATATATTGCCAGTCCCTTGTAAAACACTCGGTTAAAAGGGAAAATGAGCCTGTGATGGAAAAGTGACTCACCAAACTCTCCTTATACCCTGGCTAGTGAGCCAGCCATTGTTTTTGTCCCCCAGACCTTTCTTTGTTACGTAACTTTTTAAATACGTAACTTTTTGTAGGATTTGGGTTTCTCATATCCACAGAATGCTCCTAAGCATGGGGGGGGGGCCCCTTTACATTAACAGATAAATTATCTCTATCCGCTTAGCGGTGACACTTGAGGGGAGTGAAGCAAGTTTTTTTGTTCCAACTGAAGGAGAGAGAAATCTGTGTCTTGGAGCTGACTTTTATGTAAGATGCGTCAGGATGTTAGAATCTGACTTATGAGCATATTATGCTGAAACCATCCCTTTTCAGGCAACCAACTCCTTCTGGAGAGCCATTTGCTCCAGTACAGAGCAGTAAAAATCTCTATTTTAAATCTGCAGATTTCTGTGCAGGTGGCAGTCAAGATAATCCTTCACTTCAGTCTCTTACCTTACATCTGTGCTGCAGACCTGATGGAAGGATTTAGCCCCTAGTGATTAAATAGAGGGAGAGTGATTGAACTGTAATTACACAAACAAATAACTCTCCCTTCCTAGCACCACTTATTGGCTATGCTGTAATATGATCATCTCTCACTGTATTCCTTTTCTTCTCATAATGTCGGAATAAATTATGCAGTTCCTAGCTGCTAACATTCTATTTCTGGTCTCCAAGCAGTTGCTTTTCTGTACCCAGGTCTCCATTTAATGGTAATGCTGCCTCCTAACAGTTACATTCCTCTGGCTCTTCATTCCATGTTGGAGCAACTGTCCCCTTTTGTCTAACACTGAGTTTTTGTTTTTATTGCAAGAAATGGCACTTTTCCATCAAGGGCTCATTTTCCCTATTAACTGAACCATTTCCAGGGATGGGCACCTGTGGCAGAGGGAGTTAGGTATGCAGAGGGGCACTGCTACAGTACAGGTCTCTGGAAATATTTTGCACTGCAGGATGCTGGCAGGCAGAATGCCTCTGAGGGTGCTGCAGGGGACAGAGGCAGCTCTCACATTACTATCCTTCCAGAAACGTGATCACTCTGCCATGCCCTCCTCCACACCGCGTCCTTCTCTTCCCCTGACCCCCAGCAACAGTCTGCTAGTTGTCTAGAGCACTGCTACTCAAGGTGGTGGTCCGCGGACCGGTGCCGGTCCGGGAGCCATCGGCTGCCGGTCTGCGCGCACATTGGGAAAAAAATTGCCGGTCCCCCACATCAGATAGCTTGAGAAGCATTGGTCTAGAGGAGAGAGAAGGGCATGGTCTTGTACCCTGCCAACCTCCTTTTGCGGTGTCTAGCAAAGACAGAAGAATGTGTGTACTTACACACACATTCTCTCTCTCTCTCTATTTTCAGAGTAGCAGCCGTGTTAGTCTGTATCCGCAAAAAGAACAAAGGAGTACTTGTGGCACCTTAGAGACTAACAAATTTATTTGAGCATAAGCTTTCGTGGGCTACAGCCCACTTCATTGGATGCATGCAGTGGAAAATACAGTAGGAAGATAGATAGATAGATAGATATACACACAGAGAGAGAACATGAAAAAATGGGTGTTGCCATACATTCTCTTTGTGCTCTTTGTACCCTTTTCCACATCCTCCTGTGTACCTGTAAGAGAGCAGCTGTGATCAAGTATTAGTATATTGGGATCTATCCTCTCATCAGTATACAAGAGATTCACACAACAATGAACTGAAGTAGTAATAGGAGTTCATTATATAAATGAATTGTGAAAAATTTTGATGTGGCAAGGATATGAACATTTCAGATCAAGTCACCCTGTTTGTTTTCTACAATATCTTATGCAGAGACACCAAAAAGCACAGTCCCTCCTAGGCACAAATCCAGGACACCCACATCAGCTGTCTGACACCCAGATCTGCTTCTCATCTAGTAACTTAGACTCCATATTTTACCGCCTATTTGCTGAGAATGAATGACCTATAAACTCTTATGAGCAGTAGTACATTTTCTCCAGAAAGTAAAAAAGGAAAAGTATGTTAATTTTTCATAAGCAGTATAGTCTGTCAGTTCTGCTGGGGTATATAGCTTTATAGAATGAGATTGCTTCTGCAATGGCTAAGATAACAAGAAAACAATGATACATCCTGTGAATGCTACACTTGTGAGGATAGCCAGCTTTTTTTTGATTATTATTATTTATTGTAGTGAGTTATGCCTGGAGCTGGTCAAATAATACATTTTGAAACTCTTTTTTTAAAAGTCACAAAATTAATTGAAATTATTCTACAAGGATTTCTTGCTACTATTCACCCAGGATAGGCATCTGGGCAAATCATTTGTGCATGCTTCTGCATATGTATATTAATTTTTTTAGCAGAATTTCAAGCAAAATATTTACAAATAATGTTTGTCATACTATATTTCCCCAGCTCTGATTAGCAAATTGTGACCAGTGTTCCAAAAATGATAGGTCCAAACCAAAACTTTGGCACCTCTTCCCCAAGTTTAGCTAGCAAATATTTTGTAGGGGATGCACGGGAGACAGGACACTCTAAAATTTTGAAAAGCAGTTTTAACTCCTTAAACTAAATGGAAGAAGCCAAGGCTGAGCTCTGGTGCTTCTAGTTGTCATATATACAGAACTCCAATTACAGTCTGTCCTGCACTAAACAGGCCTGATGCTTTATTTAGATACAAGCAATCAGACAGTAGCTGAAGTCACGAAGGGCTATTTTTTGTTTTTACATATTTCTAATCTTCAATCTGTTGCCTATTTTTGGCTTTCCCTCATTTTGAGTATATACCATTACTGTATTGCAGCAGTCGCATACACATTTTAACAGCTGAAGAAACACAGAGGTAACTTGAAGTGTTTTTAAAATGCCACAAAACAATTAAACGGAGGAGAAGGAGAATTTGTTTTGGCAAATTTGTAATCAACAATTTTTGATTGGTTCTAGAGTTCGAAAATTAGAACCTCAAAAGTATTGAATTATAACTTGCTGTGGTAAAACGCAAGTTCTGACTCTGAGCTGCTTTGTTTAATTTGTATTTTCTTGGGACAGCTGGACTCAGGGCAAAAAATTATTTTCAAGCAGGAATCTTTACAAGTTTGCTTAGTCAAGCTTCTTTTTAGCGCCAAATCCTGCTCACTTTATACATGAGACTTGCAATTCCTAAGTGTTGGAGGTGTTTTTTTCCTGTGGCAACTGCTCTAATGTCATAAGATTGCTCTGTATGATATTTTTACATTAGCCACTGAAGAGGCCTGCAGTACTGTGAAGAGGATCTCTCCTCTAGGTTATCCTTGTGTGAAGAATGGGCTTTCTTAAGACCTCTGAACTAAAGACTCACAAAAAGGACTTAACTTCCTACTTTCAAGCTTGAGAGAGAGAGAGTCCACACATTGATCCAGCATACATTTTCTAGGGCTGTGTTTTCAGTGTACATCGACCCTGAGTAACCTGGGCAAGGCGGGAGCCTGACAGAAGCAGAGCTGGCTGGAGGATGATAGAGTTGTTGCATGCCAACTTTTGAGGTTCTGAAATTTGTTTTCATTCCAGTGTTTTAGTGAAAAGGTTCATATGTGTGTTCTCTATCGCCTAGTGGTTAGGACACTGGCTGGGGATACAGGATCAAGTCCTTGCTCTTCCCCTTTCAAAGTAGAGTTTCAGTCCATATCTCTCTGTTTCAGACAGCGCAGAGACTTGAACTCCAGTCTCCTGCATCCTAAGCAGGTGCCCGAGGTACCAAGCTAATACAGTCTCTCCTCCACCCCACCCTTGTGTCTAAATGTTTCAGTTTCTACAAAACAGTGTATGTTGAGTGCCCAAGCTCAGGTATCTTGGGCCTGATTTTCAGACACGTAGAACACCTACAGCTTTTATTCAGTTTCACTAGAATGCTCAGCACCTCTGACGAATTCCATTTTATGCCTAGTTAGACACCAAAATAAAGGCAGCCAGAATTAAGTCCCACTTTCAAAAATGTCCCAGCTGAATGAACATAATGTGTAAGCATCAGTAAATCCACCTGGAACACCTAGGGCCTTATTGTTATGGTGCGTAGGTTCACTTATGCTTAATTTCACGGGAATACATACATACCTACAGGACTTTAGTCACCAGGGTTGTGATCATTTTCACCAGCATTAAATCTCATGAAAGATTAACACACCACCAACACAAAAGGTGTCTCCTGTTAACTTCCAACACATGCTATACAATTCTCGAATGCACAGAACATTGAATATGCCATTATATCCTATAGTGCATTATATAACATTTTCTTTTAGTTCAATATTTGTCATTTTTCTTCTGTTTCAATAGCTAGTAGTTTTCATAACAGTTAAAGGGACACTGTCAAAGTTGTTAGACCACAAACTGGAGTAACTTAACAAATAGTCCCATACCAATGAGTTTAGCTGTAGAAATTTCACTATTGACAATCTGTAAATTGATTCATGTTGCAGTCTAAAAAATGCATTTAAAGTCACATACTGCATACTTTCAGGCTTACAGTAAAAAAAAAAGCACTGCGTGCACATTGTGATAGTGGATTATATAGGGTTTTTTTTTTTAAATAACGTCTAAATGCAAATGTGAGAAAGATTTGTTTTGGGGAAAAAACTCCCCTCAGGTACATGGTGGGATTGTCAGAGAAAAGCTCAATTATAAAAGTATTATTCTACTCTGAAAAGTGACTCAAAATGATATTGTGATGGTCCACATGTGCCTCATTAAGTGTCCAGCGGGGAGTAGGATCTCAGGGTTTCAGCCCCATGGGATGCACCTGCCGGGGCTCAGGGCTTCAGCTGGAGTGGGGCTGAAACTCTGAGCCCCGGCAGGTATGCACCAACTCTTGAACTTGTGAAGATTGTCATATACATCTTCACATTAAGATTGTCTATAACGGGGTGGCCAATGAGTAGGGCCCCAATTCTGCACGATTGAAGTCAGTGGGAATTTTGCCATTGACTTCAATGGGATCAGGCTCAGGCCCCAGATGAGGGAAGGTATAAAACCCAGACTGACACTATTTATCCTGATGTCAATGAATTGCACTGGGTGGGACTGGATGATCTAATAGGTCATTTTCCATTTCTAACAGCTAGGGCTCAAACAATAAATACTGTTTACATGTAATGTCCAGTCCCAGCTGTAAAATATTACCCAAGGGCCATAAAAGTTTGAGACTATGATATAATGCCAGAACCTTT
Organism: Lepidochelys kempii; assembly: GCF_965140285.1. Lineage (NCBI taxonomy): Eukaryota > Metazoa > Chordata > Testudines > Cheloniidae > Lepidochelys > Lepidochelys kempii. Next base: position 140,652,619 of record NC_136382.1, on the reverse strand, counting down.
GTCTGGAACAACAACATATCAATTAATGTATTCCCTAGCTACCCCTGCCTGCCCTGAGCTACCCCCTCGCTGCACATAGCCCCTAGCTTACTCCTTCCCTACACCCTGAGCTACACATTCACTTCACACAGCCCCTATCTCCTCCCTGCCTGCACCCTGAGCAGTTTAAAAACGTTTTGAGCTGAGTCCCCCGTTGAGTTATTTTTTGATTGCGGCCCCCCACAACCCAGACAGGTGGGTGGCCCGCTGAGGTGAGTCAGGGGATGGAGGTGGCACTCCCTCCCTGGACCCCGTTGTGCGGAGCTGGCCTGAGTCCCGCGAGCCCTTCCCCTTCTCCCCCTAAATAGAAATCAAACTGTGCCTATGCCCAAGGGTCCCTCCCCGGCCCGGAGCCCCGAGTTCTCCCTCCCAACCCCCCACTCAGCCAGAAAAAGGTTGAGAACCTCTGATTTAGGTGACTAAATTGCACCATTTTTGTATGTCTTAAAGATGGTAGGACCCCTGCTTTGAAGATGCATATTGACTTTATTACCTTATAAGGCAAAAATGGGATATGCAAAGCCGAAGGTGATAAATATACTACTGTATTACATTTCCCAATGTGTACCACCAGCATACCATCCAGCAGTATGACCATGGTATGTCCTTCATGCTCTGCCTCTAGCTGCTGTCATAAATATTCCTGCTGAGTGCTAACAGTAAAGACGCTTGAGAAGGAATCATTACATCTTCCCAGTCAAACAGAGCCAGGAATCTTCAAATTACAGCAACTCCAGTTAGTATCTTAAAGTCTCCAGTGTATTTAGTGTAGATATTGCAAACTTAATGAAAAGCTTAGAGTATCAGCTGCATATAGTTAGCTGTGTGGACTCTTATCGACCAACTAATGTACAGTAGGAATTGAAGACATAAGAAAATATTGCCTTCACTTTGTGAAAGCGCACATTGATTGAGAGCCCTATGTAAGCCTGTTACTAGGCAGGGAACAACATTTTAAATATTTATTTTTACTAAAACTGTAGAGCAAAACTGCATTGTCTGCTGACCAATGTTTAGCAAAGGAGAGTTTTATTACAAAATAAGGACGACATTCAACATACGCAAAACATGTCAGAATCAGGTCCTTAAATTTTGAACTTTTCAGGGACTGTCTGTTAAGCACCTAGCACAGTGGGTCATTGATCCTGATTGGAGTTTCTGCCTGCTACTGTGATACAAGTGACAGCAAACAGCTAAGTGAATAAGGCGTGTCTGGACTCTTCTTTCCAGTCAAAAATTTGGCTGAAAAGATGAGTCATGTGTAACACATTCCTGCTTGGTGTGGTGGTCTGTTCCTCCAGTGGCACCTAAACAGCTAGAGATTGAGTCTGCTACAGCCTTGGCTAGGAGCCATGCGGCTTTTAGCTCATGCACTAAGCTTCAGAGGTCCCAGGTTCGATCTCATCTGTCAACAACCGGGGTCTGTCGGCATTACACTTGCACCATGCTCATGGGAGGGAGCAAGCTCCAAAGGGAACAAATTCCACAAACCAGGACTATGAACTAAAATCCTGTAGCCTCCAATCCAAACATCTGCACATAAGACCTGTTAGTAGAATTACCTCAGTTGATACCAGCCTCTATGGTGTTGAAGAGTGAGACAGGTGGTCTCTGATGCAACCAGGTCCCAAAACATTATAACCATATTTCTAATTTTGGCATAGGAAGAACAACCACCACATTTCAGTTCAGTTGGGTTCCTATTTTATGAGTGAAGTGAATGGGAGCAATCCCTATTAAAATACTGTGTGGCCTAGGGAAAGATGCCTTGAGCTATGAGCCACTAGATCGTAAATTCAAATATTTTCTCTTCCATCAACTGCAGTTGATATTTCCATGTACTTCATAGCCCTTGACATTGAGCAACAAGGTCCTGATGTTTGGCGACAGCCCAGTATCAACCACTCCATCTTACAAGTAAGGTAAGAAGGCTGCACCTGCTTATTTCTAGTAGAACTGTTAATATAACTTAGGTCTTTAATATGGCAGATGCTTGTCTTATCCATCCAGCCATACTGCCTCTGAGAGACAGGCTCAAAAATCTACATGCATAGCTATCCTATTGTTAACTACTGACAATGTTCCAACCACTAGACACACTCCCCTCCCACAGCTGGGAATAGAACCCAGGGCTCCTGATTCACATAATTCTATTGCTGTATAGCAAATAGTTGTGTGACCAGCTGAAAAAGGAATGTATTGTGTTCCCCTCTAGTGGCTGGTCCACACAAAGGCTGTTGTTCCTGTACTTTTTGTGGTAGAGGACCAGGGTTCAAACCCTGCTGATGACCCAACTGAAGGGTCCCTATAGTTGCACTTAATTGGAAAAACAATTTTTCTTGCCTTTTTTAAAAATACCCTGGTTTATTTAATTCTCACTGTGAGAAGAAAAAATCCTTAACATTTGTGTGTGAGAAATCTTTATCTGTCAATTATGGTGAGCCATGCAACAAAGTGAAGGTTTGCCACTTTTCAGTCATTTGTCCTACATTTTCATGGCTTATGTCAGACATTGGGAGGTACAAAGATTGAGAGGTCTGAGACAAAGACTTTTGTGAAATTTTGGACATCTTCCATGAGGAGCAACCTAAGCATTCAGTCTCAAACAATGGGAGATGGAGGCTCTTTAGTATGGGCATCCTTGTTGCTAGTGATGCAGTGATTAGGTGTACCTCCGATGGACTTCAGTAGGGCCAGGATTTCCTCCATTATGTTTATAAAGGATATTAGCAGCTTCAATCCCAATGGGCAACTTCAGTCTCATTGTATGTTATGGGAAATGGTGGTCAGTTTGAGTAATGGAAAATTGTGAATAGAATGGGAAAAATAGGAAAAGTAATTAACAACTTTGCTAAATTACTTCAAATGTACATTCAAAGTTAGTTTCAAAAATAATTTCAACTCAAGCTAACAGATTTAGTTGAAAATCCCCAGGAAATTCAATTTTACACGCAGATTTTGTGGTGTCAGTTTGAGGAGGATATAATCTATACTTCACAGAAAACAGTGGATGAATCTCCTCTTTAAAGTTCAAATGTGAATCCAATCTTAATAATCCACACCTGTCTAACTATAATGAAAATGATGTGGAAAAACACCCACAACAGTTCTGATTCTGCCATTATTTGTGGAAGTTTAAACCTGGAACATTTTCAATGAGAGCAGGAGCTGTCCCAACATATTGTTCTTTCCAAATTTTCTACAAAGCTTGTGGAAATAAGGGAGATTGTATTGTAACACAGAAATAAATATATAGAGAAACACTTTGAGGATGAAAGCAGAAAAGAAAGTTGAGTAGTGGGATAAGGAAAGAATGTTTGCAACATTAGCTAATTATTGCCAAACTGTCAGGAATTTCATTCCCAGATCTTCTAAAATGCTTCCTTTGATGTGAAGAAAGTTGATTTAGAGCTTTATGGTACATATGGTGATGCTGCATCCTTGGGGGGGATGCTGCATCCTTGGGTAACACCTCTTAGGCATGTCTCTTAATCAGGTTTCTTACCCCCTCCTCTGCTGTAGGTGCTAAACAGAGCATCCCTACAGAGAGACATAACTAATACCCCATAAAAGTTCTGAGGACTGTGCTAATTGTTACAGTGGAATGTACTTCTCTGGACTTGAAATCTGACACTCTCTATGAATTTGATTTATAGAATGAGGGCATGTTTCTTTTTGGAAGGAATGACAGAGTTAAGAGGAAGGAGGTCTATCGTAATTTTCCTTCAGTTATGCACATTATCAATCAACTTGCACAGTTAGAAGTCATGAAATGGGAAGAAGAGAATAAATCTATACTCTCAGTACTGAGAACTTTTTCTCTTCTCAATTTCCAATTCTGCCCCTTCCCCCCCACTCCCATCCCCATTTGCTTATAGCACAGCGGAGCATGTTGATGGTAACAAATGCTAACGTGTTTGTAGCACTTTCCATTTGAGTGTCACAGGGTACTTAGCAAATATTAATGAATTTTCATGATCATGCTCACTTTTCAGATGAGGAAGATAAACTACAGAAAAGAAGCAGTTTGCCCAATGTCACACAGGAAATCCTGTGCTCTAACTGGCAATTGAATCCTGCTCTCTCTCTGTATGGTCTAATCTGTAAGCTCTTTGGGGCAGGGGAAGAACACACAAGTAGAGTGATCAGCTTGATAGCACCAAATGTCACGTTAGTTCTGAGATTTCGTGTTCCGAGGTGTAGAGTGTGGGGGTGAGGGGAGGCGAGAGGATAAGGGTTAGTAAGGAGGGGTTCTGCTAAAAGGAAGGGAGAAGAGGTGAGGGAGACAGGGCAGGGAAGACGGTAAGGGGGGCAGGTGTAGAGTGAAGCTGTGGTGATGATCCTGTGATGGAAGGGGAAGGTTGGAGCAAACAGCCAATCAATACTGGACAGAACGTCTAGTCATGAGTGTAGAAAGTTCTCTGCATGTTCAGAGGTCCCTGCTTTGGCTGCTTCTGCGCCAGGAGTCTCTGGCTGGCTCCTCGCTGCAGTTTTCCCCCTAGACCACATGGCAGGGGAAGGGAGGGCACTGTCTGGGTCCTGGGTTCCTCTGCACAATTCTGGGACTGGGGGTATGTGTGCTGGTGGAGGGGCGGCTTCAGTCGGGACTTTGACTTCTTTTCCCCACCCTCCCAGTGTAGCAGCTGTGCGTTGGCTACCTATGCAGCTGCTTCGACTACCGGGAGTTTCTGGCTTCAGCCTTTAATGTTAATTCCCATCCTGTGCCCCCCCCCATTTTATATTGAAGTTTTGGCAAAATTTTACTGTATGTTTTTATACTGTTGCTTTATTCCACTGGTTAAAAGTATTATCTGAACTAGGGTTAAAATAGAAACCTGCTGTACCTCAGGTATGATGTTAGTCTGCCATGTTTCATAGAAAGGAAATATAGGGGAAAAGGTATTACAAGGGAATTCAATTGTGAGGAGGTTACACAGTACATACAGAAAGGGAGACGTAACCAGCATTTATAATCTAGGGAGGGAAGTTGAGATTCAGTTACAAGTAAATTTCTGCCATAGTCTAATTACTTTCCAAAATCATCTTCTCTATATTTTTATGGCTTCAAGATTTGTAATACAGAACCAGGGATAACTACAGTAGGTGTATGGATAGTGCAACCCCAACTCCAAAAGTATTGGAAATCAGCCAGAGATTGTGTTCAAACTGCATCCATAAACCAGCAGTGCTTCACCTGAGTTTTGTTTATGTTTTTCAACCTTAAAACTGTTTTGCATCTTTCTTTCCTTCTCAAGCTGAGTACCCATGGACTTTATCAGGCAGCTGTGTCTTGTGCATTCTGAGTGTGAAACTGGTTTCTTGGGTGAAATCAATAGTACTCATCCTCTATCTTTGATAGAGTATTTGAAATCAATTTGGCCTGAAGCATTGGTTCAGAGCAGCAGAAGCTTTTCTCCAAGGTTTCTTGAAAGAGGGAAAGAATGCATTTTAGGCTTAGCCTACACTACAGAGAGAGGTCAATATAAGGCAGCTTACATCAATCTAATTATGTCAGTGTACATGCTACAGCCTTGGTCCTGCTGATGTAAGTGCCATACTACACTGACATAATAACTCCATCTCCATGAGAGGTGATGCGGATCTGTGTAGACACTGCGGGTTGCTTACATTGGCTGTTGGCTGTCATTCTTGTCAATTTCATGGCTCCCTGCTGGAATGGTGGAATTGACAAGAAAGCCAGGGCAGGTGTGGGGCTCTAGCTAGAGCCCCCTCCCCTGGACTCCCCGCTTGCCACAGGGAGCCTGGATGCACTGAGGCTCCACAGGCAGGGAGCCAAGAGCCTGGGCTCTCAGCCCCACCACACTGCTCCTCGTAAGTCAGTGGAAGCACATATACTCACTGCTATTCTAAACCATCACCCTTTCAGGCTCATATAATACTGTATTGTACGGTATATGATAGTACCTAACTGCAATTTCACAATTGAATAGCTTCCTATTTCATAATTGTCTCTCTCTAATCTTCAGTCTTCCTTTCATTTTCTCAGTTGCTCATGCACGGTGGTAAGAACTCACTCATCTATAACTGCATTGATTATAGAAAAACATTAACATAAACGTTAACAAAGTACAACCTTATCCTAAGACAAGGTCTTTAGAAGGTCAAGCAGACAAGAAATCCAGTAAGATTCAGAGTATTGTTAACAGGCAACATTCTAAACTAGCTAAGTGAGAGCTTGCCTATTGGTCCCTGGTGCATGAGAAATATGTTGACAATTATTGTCTTAGACTTAAATTTAACTGTGACCTCACATTTATATTTAAATGAGAAGGATAGTTTTATTGCAGGCCTTCTCTCACTGAAATCAAGAACTACAACATAAAAAAACTTGACAAAGTGGCAACTCAAGAGAGCTCAACAACCTCTCCAAGAGGTTTCTTTTAGGTTTATCCCCTCAGATAGAGAGACTTGCAAGCCTGCATTGTTGTAGCATGGTCTGGAGGTCAACAGATTTGAAATTTGTCAGACTAACAAGGGAAGTGAGCCCTGGAATGGAGAACCCTCTTCTAAGATCTCTGCCTCCCTAAAGATGTAAGAATCTAGGCATTCTCAGTGACAGCATCTCAGACGATTTCAAGAAGAAGACAGTTTCTAAGATATCTCAGGCTTAAATCACATAGTGCTTTGCCAATCAAATGGAAATGCATTGAATTATCTCGCTCTTTTAGGGTTCTCTGTAGAATCTCTGACCACACTACATAGAAACCACACCAGGAAAGGACAATGGGGGCTGATAGTCAGTGAAGTAGAGGGGTAATATGCTCTGTGAGAAGCAACGTTAAGAGAGAAATAAGTGTTGTAAGGAAGTTTAAATACTTTAAAAAAAAAGAGAACTTTAATTTTTATGTTTTCATACACGTTCAAAAGAATTTTGTTTTGTGCACAATAAGTGAAGCTGAGTACCCAGCACCAGGATCGCAAACACAAATTACTGTTAATGTTGTGACAGTAACAGTCAGGATAACCTGAACATTGTAACAGTGTACAAACCCCAGTCTGATACTTGCAGTTACATTTACCTTCCTACAGGCACTGTGCCTATAACAACTGTAGGGAAAATGAACATTCATTCCAGCCTCCTTAGAAGGAAAGCTTGCACAACTTTGGAAACTACATATACTGAAGATCACACAACTTCCTCTCAGAAGATGCATGTTTGTTGGAAGTATTGTAAATAATTTCACTTTAAAGATACTTAAATCCACACAGAGACTATCCACTCTATCATTTAAGTCAGGAGTGGGCAAACTTTTGGCCCAAGGGCCGCATCTGGGAATAGAAATTGTATGATGGGCCATGAATGCTCACAAAATTGGGGTTGGGTATGGGAGGGGGCGAGGGCTCTGACTGGGGGGTGGGGGCTCTGGGGTGGGGCTGGGGATGAGTGATTTGGGTTGCAGGAGGGTGCTCTGGGCTGGGATCAAGGGGTTCGGAGGGCGGAAGGGAGATCAGGGCTGGGGCAGGGGGTTGGGGAGAGGCTCAGGGGTGCAGGCTCCAGGCGGTGCTTACCTCAAATGGCTCCCGGAAGCAGCAGCATGTCCCTTCTCAGGCTCCTACGCAGCGAAACGGCCAGGCGGTTCTGTATGCTGCCCTATCCATGGGCACTGCCCCCACAGCTCCCATTGGAGTGTGTAGGAGCCAGAGCGGGACCATGCTGCAGCTTTCGGGAGCCACGTGGAGCAGCCCCAACCCTGCTCCCGAGCTGGAACGCCAGAGCAGGGCAAGCCCCAGATCCCCACTCACCATACTTTAAATGATTAATTTCTTTATCATCTTTGCTTTTTCTGTAATAGCATCACTGTTGGTTATAAGGCTCAGTAAGTATTTCCATTATAATCTCCCTATTTTCAGAGAGCTACACTTTAAACTTAAAATGTTTGCTAGGATTAGACAGAGAGCTCATTTCCCATAGTTCATGGCTTCAGTGAACAGTACTCCCATTGAGTTCAATGGAGTTAAACCAAGTGTGCATATAGGCCATTTATGCCTTTGTTTCATAATAACACAAAGCTGCTCTTTAAAATCTCTTAGTAGAGAGAGGCCTAATTAACCTAAAGATGGGCAGCTTTCTCTATGCCAACATTTTCAAAACATGGCAATATCACCAGTTTCCAATTACACAGGTGTCTACTCATAAGAGAAACTCTGAATCCCTCTGAGGGAGGAAATAGTTCTCAATCTACCAGCCTGTCCTGTTCACTGGAACACCAGAAGAAAGACCAGTGATAGTGAGCAATTCCCCTTTACAGCGCAGGGCTGAATTATAATTGAAATTGTGTGAATTCTTGCCAGCACTTGACTGCCTGTTTCACGTCATCTTTTTGGTCCAAGATTTTGGTATTTGCCGTGGATCATTTGAAGCTTTGGGAAGTGGTGCACAATGAGATCTAGATGGGCTAAGCAAGGTATTCAGGGGAAGTGGGCAAACTGCAAGGCAAATCCATGACCTTGGGATAGAAGATTGCCAATCCAAGCTAGAGTACTGTGAATAAGAACTGGCAGGGCAGAAGTATGAGCAAACAACCGCTGCAAGGATGAATATATATTGGTTTCCTGCTACTTGCCATGCTAGTTTAGAAACAACTCTGCATTTTCCCATTGGATTGTAAATAAATCCCCCACACAGTAGCAAATTTCACTGAATATCCAAAAGTAACACAATCCTGCAGCTTTACTTCTTCCCAGTGCCTGAGAGGGGTCAGGTAACCAAATACACCTTCACAGCGAATCAGACATGGACAAACATGCTAAAAGTAGTAATACGGACATTGCTGCACAGGTGGCAGCTCAGGCTAGCTGCCTGAGTCCAAGCCTGGCCAGTCCCCTGTGGGTGAGCTTGGGTGGCTAGCCCAAGAAAACACCAGTGCAGCAATGTTTGTGCTTCTGTTTTTACTTCATTAGCTCAAGCTGAGCTAGTAGGAGACTACCTATCAGTCATAGGCGCTGTCATAAATGTAAAGGGAAGGGTAAACACCTTTAAATCGCTCCTGGCCAGAGGAAAAACCCTTTCACCTGTAAAGGGTTAAGAAGCTAGGATAACCTCGCTGGCACCTGACCACAATGACCAATGAGGAGACAAGATACTTTCAAAGCTGGAGGGGGAGGGGAAAACAAAGGGTTCTCTCTGTCTGTGTTGTCTTTTGCCGGGACCAGAGCAGGAACGCAGGTCAGAACTCCTGTAAAGGGCTAATAAGCAATCTAGCTAGATATGCATTAGATTCGTTTTTGTTTAAATGGCTGATAAAATAAGTTGTGCTGAATGGAATGTATATTCTTGTTTTTGTGTCTTTTTGTAACTTAAGGTTTTGCCTAGAGGGATTCTCTATGTTTTGAATCTGGTTACCCTGTAAGGTATTTACCATCCTGATTTTACAGAGGTGATTCTTTTACTTTTTCTTTCATTAAAATTCTTTCTTTTAATACATATACACTTTTTTCATATTTAGTTATTGCATGTCTATCATTGGTATCTTTACTATTTTAATAGTGATTCAATTGTTATGAACTCTGTAATTACATTATCATGAATTACAGTATATTAAAATCATTGCAATCACCTACAAGCTGTCTTCACTAATCTCCCATTTTGAAGACATTCTGTCTCACTGTAGCTTTCTGGATGAAACTATCAGCAATCTTATTTACATCTAAGTTCCCTGGTATTGTTTTGACACACGTTAAGGAGAACTACTTTATTCAGTTGCATCTGTCCCATTGATGCCTAGAGATAACTTTTAAGAATTCTGAAGCTGGAGAATGAGTTCAGGATGATACAGGCACTGTGAGAAGGTGTAATGGGGTTCACTCACCACTCTGTCGCCTCCTGCCGGCTGTCATGGGATTTAACTCTGCATGTTAGTGCACCCACTTAGGGTGGTATCTTGCCACTGTCACTCCTGCTCCAGGACCCAGGTCTCTCCAAGCACTGCAGCATCCTCCTCAGCGACACAGCCCTCCACCCGTGGCACATACTGTGCTCCCCACTTCTGGGGGATCTGCAGTCTGCTGTTCCACCACTTCCCTTAGTGGCTACTGCTGCGCATTACCTAGCCACTTCCTCGTGGGCCCAGCATCCTCTTTGCCCTTGCCTCAGGGCCTCACCCAGGATTGGTCTCTCACTCCCCAGGTCCCTGCTAGCAGCACTGCTCTGTCCAGCATGCTGGCAGTTCTCTCAGCCCTCCAGAGACACAGTCCTTCCTTTCTGGGCTCCCAGCAGAAAACAGCCATCCTGTATCCTGCAGCTCCCTTTTTAAATGGGCCTGGCTTGGCCCTGATTAGCTGCTCCCTTCTCTGATTGATGGCCTCCCACACAGCCTACCTAGGGCTCTATTAACCCCTTAGAGCCCATTGTGGGGCAGGCACCCCATCACAGAAGGATTCGTATGTTTGAAGTACTCTGGAAACATAGTGCTTCCAGAATACTGCAAATGACTCCAACATCTTTTTCTTGATGGCTAACAGCTAATTTAGGCACCACCATTTTTTATGTATAGTTGGAATTATATTTTGCCATGTGCACTACTTTGCATTTAATATTGAATTTCATCTGCCATTTTGTTGCCAAGTCACCCAGTTTTGTGAGATCCCAGACTAATACAAGCCCCTTGAGGAACACCACTATTTACTTCTCTCCAATCTGAAAATGGACCATTTATTTCTACCCATTGTTTCCTATCTTGTAACTGGAGTACCTGGGAATGCTTTCAAGATCATCTAAGGATCCTTAATTTAATGTAATGATGTCTTGTGTTATCTTAATCATCCTCTGTTTATAAACTAACTCCCTGCCCCAAAGGCAGAAGTTGTTAGCAGCACAGAACTCATCACATTCCACATTCAAGCTCTGACTCCTGGGTACTGATCAGCCACTATTTTTTTCCGTCGGTGCTTGAGCTGCGGAGCACCCACAGAGTCAGCGCCTGTCAAGGTTCCTTCCCCACTCTAAACTTTAGGGTACAGATGTGGGGACCTGCATGAAAACCCCCTAAGCTTATTTTTACCAGCTTAGGTTAAAACTTCCCCAAGGTACAAACTATTTTACCTTTTGCCCTTGGACTTTATTGCTGCCACCACCAAGCATCTAACAAATATATAACAGGAAAGAGCCCGCTTGGAAGCGTCTTTCCCCCCCAAAATCCTCCCAAATCCTACACCCCCTTTCCTGGGGAAGGCTTGATAAAAATCCTCACCAATTTGCATAGGTGAACACAGATCCAAACCCTTGGATCTTAAGAACAATTAAAAAGCAATCAGGTTCTTAAAGAAGAATTTTAATAGAAGAAAAAGTAAAAGAATCGCCTCTGTAAAATCAGGATGGTAAATACCTTACAGGGTAATCAGATTCAAAACATAGAGAATCCCTCTAGGCAAAACCTTAAGTTACAAAAAGACACAAAACCAGGAATATACATTCCATTCAGCACAGCTTATTTTATCAGCCATTTAAAGAAAACAGAATTGAATGCATTTCTAGCTAGATTACTTACTAAGTTCTAAGACTCCATTCTTTTTCTGTTCCCGGCAAAAGCATCACACAGACAGAGCGAACCTTTGTTTCTCCCCCCCTCCAGCTTTGAAAGCATCTTGTCTCCTCATTGGTCATTTTGGTCAGGTGCCAGCAACGTTATCCTAGCTTTTTAACCCTTTACAGGTGAAAGGGTTTTTCCTCTGGCCAGGAGGGATTTTAAAGGTGTTTACCCTTCCCTTTATATTTATGACAAGATCCCTTTTCAATTTGCAGTTTAGTCAGTACTGTGTGACGAGCCAACTCTCCGCAGACCTGGCAAGTTCTCCACAGACCACTATTAGTGCACAACTGCAGGATGAGAACTGCTGCTTTAAGTAATCTGAGAATAAAGCGAGATCAGATTAATCTTCTAGATGAGGAATAAAATGACTACTTCTTTTCAACCCTTTGGCGTTCTAGCAATGCCTTTTCCTTCAAGAGATTCAGAGTGGTGTAAGCATTCTAACACCTCTCCAAAGCTGGTCAGAAAAATGATAGCATGTGGAAAGTGTTCTGTGATTGGTCATCTCATTTGATATATTAAAATGTATTCATCTCTCTGTGATCCTATTTAGTTATCTAGAGGGTTATAATAGTAAACTCTTGGGTATCAGTCATGCAGAGATACGTATAACATACGTTGCCTTCTGGTTCATGCCTGATTTAAAATTGAAGTTTTGTTGTACAGATTCAAGTATGTAGTCCTATATGTGGAATCATCTGGGACTGTGTGTTACCTGATCGGAGTTTTAATTAGCTGTAATTTAATAACCTAAAACCATCAGTTCTGGAAGCTATTGATTTAGTCTGAATCATACAATTAAATTTAAAAAAGCTCTGCAAACTTCAACGCTGATTACATTTTTCATTTACATAAAGGGGTTACGTAATTCTTTGTAAAATGACATTTTATAATATCTGAGTACCAAAAGAAAATGTCTCCTCCCTCTAAGATTTTTATTAAACTGGAACATCATTATCTTTGGGCAGGTCTACACTACAGCTGGGATCAATGCTCTGAGATCGATCCACTGGCGGTTGATTTAGCAGGTCTAGTAAAGACCCGCCAAATCGACTGCAGATCACTCTCTGTACTCTACCTCTGACAAGAAGAGTAAGGTAAGTCGACAGGAGAGTTTCTTCCATCAACCCGCCGCCGTGTAGACCCTGTGGTAACTCAACCTAAGGTATGTCGACTCCAGCTACATTATTGATGTAGCTGGCATTGCATAGCATAGATCGATTTACAGTAGTAGTGTAGACATAGTCTTTGAGTGAGGAGAGAGTAACTATTCATCTTAATAACAAATAGTACTTGTAATAAAAGTCTGAGCTGTCGTAAAGGTCCAGTGAAACACACTTACACTCCCAATCCAGTCTGGATGTGTGAAATACAAGTCAAAAGCAGGTGATTTGTAGATGTTAAAAGTGGATTTGATTTTTCAAATCAGTCAGATGAAGAGCAATTGGAGTGATAAAGTGTCAAGAGGATTTCTTCCTGGGAGGCACTCTGTTTGTTTATTTTGCACAACTCCCTGGAGGAGTAGTTTCCTTAGAGAAGTATAAATGGTACAGAGAGAGGAGACTGATCTAGTGGACGAGAGTTGGATTGTGTTCCTGATTCTGTCAATGACCTCTGGCAAGTATGGTCACTCTCTGTGCCTTAGTTTCTTCAATGGTGGTGATTCATACCCATTGTTGTGAGTACTTTGAGATGTATGAATGAAAATGCTACATGAGGTGTTTACTATATTTATCAGTAAATTGTACTTCACAATTAGAGTTTCTGTTGTTAATTCTCTTACTTTTCCTTATTTTGATGGAAATAACTGTTACAAAAATTAAATTCTATCAGGTCCATATCACAGTTTTTCAGTCCTCAGAAGGGCACTGCGTTCATTAGAGTGTGCCACACCCTAAATTGCAGAAAGCCTTTTTCCCCCTGACATCCCCAATTTATGTGGTAGTGCTGTACTCTGAACTACATGGCAAACTGGGAATTATGCAACAATGTTAACTGATCTGAAATCATATAGTGGCCTTCGCTTTTAATGAGAATTCTAAAATGCACCCCATCTTATGGTAATGCCTGTAAATGCATCTATCTGTCACAGAAGATCCAAAAGAGAAAACAAAATATATATTTGCACCCAAAACTGAGAGAAATGTTTTTTAAAAGAAACCAATTCATCCAATAACCTTTGGAGCTCATCAGGATTTACTGCACACACCTGGACAGCTTGAGAGCTCTAGGTCGCAGCTGCCTCTCCACTCCTGTCTAATTCCTAATATGAGGCAGCCTGGGGCATGTAGTAGTGGAAACAGCTAAAGCATTGTTTGGGGGATCCATCAGAGGTGGCTGCTATCTGGGTCTTCTAAGGAGTCCTGCATCTGAGGAGCTTGCATTTATCGCTCCTCCAAACCATCGGAGATAATGAAACTGTCAGGCTGGCCTTGTCTACCCAAACCAGAAAGGAATGAATAGGACTACTTTTGGAAAAATAAAGACACATTTTTAACTCCATGTGGCAGTTTGGAAGGATGACTTGGAAATTAATAAACCTATGATACTATCACCAACAGAAGAGAAATTTTCCCTCTTAAAAAGCGATGACAGACATACCTGAAGAAGAGCTTGGCGGTGCTCGAAGGCTTGTCTCTTTCATCAACAGAAGTTGTTCCAATAAAATATGTTACTGTGTTGGAATACACCCCTGTGTTCAAACCCTACACGCTATTGTAATAATCTTTGTACAAGGAATGCCTTGTATAGTACCATTTGAAAACTCAATTTTCTAGTCAGTATTGTCCTGATAAAATGTGTGGCAACATTGTATGTGAATTTATAATATTCCCCTGTATGATGTTATTAACACATGTTCCAAACCCCACATTCTTGCCCAGGAAGAAGTCAGATGTGTCCTAAACAAAGGAAGGAAAGTGTACTTGCTTTAATTTGCATTTAAGCAATAAGCAGTGTCATCAAGCAGGGAGGGGGAAAAAGGAAATTCAAACAGATCGGAAAAAACAGCAGGTAATATCCTTCCACATAGACTCTGTCTCCTGGTTCTCAGCTGGAAATGTTTTTCTAGAGGGGGGGACTGAAACTATAAGAGGGAGGGACAAACACCCCAAGACACCCCTCTCTCTCTCCATGCCCACCTCATTCTTTGCACCTGAGAAGACAAGATAAACAGCTGTTACTGAAAGCTTGGTCAGTAATCTGCTGGAGCATGTGGTGAGAATGTCTGCTTTGCAACTAAGATAGTTTAAGTAGATATTAGTAAGCATTTTATCCAGGTGGGAGTTACTACTGCAAGGCATTATAAGGCACCCGAGGATTCAGGGCAGGGGTGACACAGCCCCCTACTAGTCTAGATTGTGCCCTACTATGTCACAGTTGCACAGCAAATTAAGGTTTATGCACAACTTGGTCTTTTAAATTAGGTTTATAATTGTAAGCATGGATATACCAATTTTAAGTGAGTCTCAAGTGTGGTGGCTGGAAACAGTTAAAGAGGTTACAGTTTCTCTGTTTGCTTGAGGTAAGGGAAATTGAAACAGTAAAGCATAAACATTAGTTAGTTATCAGGAAGCTAGTGAAACTATCACCTATACACTTCAGGAGAAATTTGAAAGCTTTGCAGAAATGCTTTTTAAATTCAGACTATTTCAGACTACTCAATCTGCATCTCGTGTAAAGCTTTCCCAGAGAGTTTTGCAATGAGTATGGGGACTTTCTTGACCTTAGGAATATTATGAACTTCACATAGCCTTTCAAAAGTGGAAAAGGTATTCTTTAATGCTGTATGTTTCCTTGTATGCAGGGCTCAACTTGTCCAAACTGAGAGTCCTTGAATGGAAGGAGAGGCTGGTTACTCTGGGATCTGTCCATGTTTTGCCATTATGTCCAGATTATACTTCCTCTCTTCCTCCTTTTCTAGGTCCTTTTTCTCTTTCAGTTCCATGGTTCATTGGTGGGTAGCTTCCTGATTTTGATTCTGATCTCTGCTTGACACTTTTGGTGTTCACGTCCTTTGCAAAGCTAGATGTAAAGTCTTTCCATGTATTTTCCAGGATATTCCAAATAACAATCTGGAAGAGCTCAGTCCCATGACTTAAACTTTTTCCTGTTCAAAGTTCAGCAGACTGGAGATGCAGAATCAGGCCCAGGGTTTGACTTCTATAGCTCTCTACTAGGCTGACAAGGCTCCTCACAGAAATTGTCACAGCAGGGCTTTCCTCCAAGAAAGAATAGGCCATGCAGGTCATTTGTGGACCTATGCTTTGAAGTTAATCTTCTATTTCCTATGCACAGACAGGTAAATTAGTTACTCATTTACATAAGGCAATTAACCAGTCCTCCATTATAACAAAGATAGATAAGTTGAAGACAATGTAGGTGACTATGTTAGCTTCCTACATTATCTCACATCTTCGATCCTAAGGTTAACTGAACACAGTCACATACATAATGTAAGGCAATTAAGATATGAAAAGGCTTTAGCATCTAAAAGCTAACTTGGTTACATTGACAACTTCTAACAGGATGTAGGTAAACACAGACAAATAAACTTAGTATCTACCCTTGATTTCTATTACTATAAATGAATGGGTTAATGATTGCTGATCTAGTACATCTCTTTGAAATTCACATGCAAGTAAATTGTCCTGATACAATTGTAATGCTTCTTGTTAAGTTGTTATGGGTCATACACAGGTTGGCTGGTCTGCCAGTGTCACAGATATCTTGAACAGAGCCTCAAAGCATCCCATACTAGGTGGGGTCTGATAAGGTTGTGTTCCCTCGTGGCTCCAAAATATACTCAACACACTAATTAGGTTCAAAATTTAGCCCCTTCTTGGGCTTTGGTTTTATTAAAAAGTTAATATAATACAAACATCAAACTCCAGCACAAGCCTTCTACCCAGATTCAGCTATTCCGACGGTTCTTCCCTTAGTATCCCCTATATTCCTCTGTTCAGACGGTTACATCCACCTTTCTTATATCCAGGGTGGATTTAACAAGCTACAGGTATCACAGTTAGTTATCAGGAAGCAGTTAGTATTTCCATACAGAGTTCCAATACCTGTTAATGGGGTGGGTCCATAGAAGAGCCCAGCAAATTTGTTACAAAGGATTAAAGGAAGATATAAAGCCACCATCCGAATGAAAAAGGTGCATTTAGAAATCTACTAAGTAAGTGATTGGCAGATGTGCAGTATGGATAGCTCTTGAGGCTTTTCCTTCCTTTCCTTTTTTGTGTTTTATGATATTTGATGTTTTTGGTAAAGCCCCAGCTTCTAGAGTCTTGTAATAAAGCGAGGATCTCAGCTTCATTTTAAAAAGGAGTAAGTTTCTAGCCCTCATGGTTGTGGAGAGAAGCTGTAAAAGATGATTCATTAAAGGCTCAAAAAGTAGAAAAAATAAGAAGAACCTCAATGTTGTTGTTTTTTTTAAATTATGACTTTGTGGGCTTGACTCATTTTTCACTGTTTAAGGTTGGCAAATCTGGATAGAGATTTTGGAGAAGCAAAGTGAGCTAGATTCAAGGTGTGCATGACAGCGAGCTACTTCTAAGCTATTTGTTCTCGTGTACATCTTAAGGGTGGGCATGAGAAGCTCCAAAATCAAAGACAGACCAAAATATATTTATCATTTTACAAAGTTGATGAATTTTGGGCTAATGATTTTGGGGGATCTGACTCAAGATTTTTGAATCTTTAGGACTGGCAATACTAGGAACTTGAAACAAGTGATCGCGCAGAGCACAAAAATGGGAGGGGGACTCATGGGTTTTAAAAATGATGCAAGTCTACCGCTCCGGTCCATTTTTGGCTCCTTGTTTTCAAGATGTGCACCATAATGATTATTTGAATTTCTATGTCTAATAGTGCTGTTATTAGTTATAATGTTGTGCCAAAGAAAACTCTGCAATAGTGGACTAGTAGTACAAATCTAAAAAGATCAGCATTAGATAGGCAAAGCCTTGCAGCTCCTCTAAAAGCTTTAAAATAGCAACAATTTGCTCTTTCATGGCACAATTCAATTTTATTAAAAGACACTGGGTAGTGAAGTTATAATATTCAAAGCAAGGGTAGCACAACAGGATACACTTGCGGTATACTACAATTATATCTGCAACCAAACTACATTTGCTTGATGAATGTATGCCTCTTTATGTGAGTTTAGAAACCTGATACCCTACAGGTTTTTAAGAAGCTCATTTTATTTTTTTAATGCCTGTTCTACAGTGTTGTCATCTAGAGAGCTGCTTTTGTTTCTCATTTGAGCTTTGCCTACAGTATAATCTGTATGCGACCAAGAGTCCTTAATGAAATCTGTCTGATCAGAGTGGAACAGATGTTGTAAAGTTCCATTTGTTTTCACTGAATCATTCTCCATCACCTCCCATAGCTATTTTTAGCAGAACTGTTCATCAAGGAGATAAAGCTCATCAACCAACAGATTGAATATACAGAATTGTTTTAAGCAAACTCTAAATTATAACACGGTAGCATGCATCTGGATATTCTTCTTCTTTCAAAATATGTGAACTGCTGCATAACCAGCCAAGATGATTTAGTAAGAATACTGACAATAAAGGCAGTCCAAATAAATAGCCTTCCTTGGCCAGGTGGAAAGTTCAGATAATTCACCGGTGGCCAAAGTGCAGTCAGTCTGTGGGCACCATGTAGCCCTTCCAGATTTCTAATGCAGCTCAGGTGCTTGTAGCAGTAATTTTTAATGACTTGTTTGCTGGTACTTGACCCTTCCTGTCCTGTCTGGTTAATGTTCCAGTGAGCCTATCTGAAAGTGGCTTAGCTGAACTTGCTGCCTCCTGTCAATTAGACACAGTGCTGCTTCGTTCACTGCAGGTGGTGCTGCCTCAGTTTAGCTGACCTCCTTCAGCCTGGCTCATCAGTACATCAAACAGATGGGGAGCAGCAAGACAGGTGATGAATGCTGTTGGGGGCAAAAAAACAGCAAGGGATTGTAGGGAAGAAAAAAAATAAAAAGGAATGGTGGGGGAGGGAGAAAAGCAAAAAAGGACAGACCACCACACAATCTATGGTTGACATTTTAAAAGTAACCTAGAAGGTTTAGAGAGACTATGTGAGTGAAGTAATATCTTTGATTGGTGAGAAAGACAAGCTTTGGAGCTGACACAGAGCTCTTCTTCAGGTCTGGGAAAGGTACTCAGTGTCACTACTAAATAGAAGATGGAACAGAATGTTTAGCATAAGTAGTGTGGCAGAGCTCCGACCTTGTCCCCATGGGTCCCGTGCTTCCAGGTGGTTTATGCTAGCTTCAGAGGCTCACTGCAACCCTCCACGTAGCCCTTCTCTCTCTAGGGCCAGGGATACAGTCTACTGAGCCCTTTTAATCATAAACCAGCAATGGAGGTTGGTGAGAGAATTCCCACAGTCTCTGTTGCTCCTGTGGCCTCATGCCGAAACAATTTAGCCTCCTGTCCTGACAGGAGCCTGTTTTCCCCTCCCAGGAGGTGTTTCTGTAGTGGTGGGTTGGGGGGAACCCGGGCCCATCCTCTGTTCCGGGTTCTGGCCCAGGGAACCTAATGGTAGCAGCTGTTGGCAGCCAACCTTTTACTGCCAGAGTTGCTACATTTCTCTGGGCTACTTCCCCACAGCTCTTCTGCTTCTCCCTTCTTCACCCTTGCCTTAGGGCTCCCTTACCAATGACTTGAGGGTGTCTTCATTAACCAGCCCCTCAGCTGCACTTCTTCTCCTCTGGCTCCTCTCTGCCTGACTGGAGTGAGCCCTTTTATATTATCAGAGGGGCCTTAATTAAAGTTAGGTGGTCACATTACCTTAATGGCTTCACCTGACTCTTTGCAGGTTAATTGGAGTCAGGTGTTCTCATTAGCATGGAGCAACCTCTGCTCCGGTCAGTCAGGGAACAGAAAACTGTTAATCCAGTGGCCAGTATATCTGCCTTCTGCTACTCTGCTGTACCCAACTGGCCTGGGTCTATCACAGTAGTTAAAAGATATTGCATGAGACCATTCAAGGTGCAGTGGGCAGTTAACACATCTGCAGTCGTAGGACAAACAAGGAGAGAATTAGTGGTTACATATTGTTGTAAATCCAGAAAGCCATAAATCCAGTATCTCTACCGAGTCCACAATTTTTACTGTCTAGCAAGTAATGGATTTCAGTTCCCAGACTTGTCTTTTGAAGATGTTGTGCAGGTTTGCGTTGAGGATAAGGACTGAGGGCTTTGTGAAAAATGTTTGCTTGTCCACAAGTGATATGGTGTTTTGGTCTTTTACCATTTTCCTGTGTGAGTTCATCTGAGAGCATAGTGATGGTCTGGGTTCACCCCTATAATTGTTATTGGGACATTTAGTGCGCTGGATGAGGTACACCACATGTTGTGATGGGCATGTGTAGGACCCATGGATCTTGAAAGGTGTGTTGGGGCGGGGGGTTATTGATCATCAGAGTAGTAGAGATATGTCTACAGATTTTGTATTCTGGCAGGGCCTGATGCTGTTTTGAGTTGGTGTGTCCTGGTCTGTGGGGATCTTGTTTCTAATTATGAGTTTGGTGGGTTTGGGGGTTGTTTGAAGGCCAGAAGGGCGGGTTCCGGAAAGTGGTTCCCACTGAGTATTGGTTGCAATTGTTTAATGATACCCCGTTTGGGTCCCAGTGTGGGGTGATGCAATTCAACCTCTTTGCTATGTATGAAGAATACAGCACATCTTCCCCTGTATTTCAGTGCTTACTTTTTCAGTACAGAATGAATTTTCAGAGAATTTTCAAGTAAATCTGTTGATTAGTAGGCGTTGAACTTAACAGAGAAACTTGAAGAAATTTAGACCTTCCATTGTCCAAAATCATTTTAATAATGGAATGACACAGACTCTTCAAACTTCCCATGCAGTCAAAACTCACTGAAATCTTGCGTACAGACTACATTTAAAGAATGGGGTTTGTTATTTATTAATTGATAACTGTTTGTCATTATTATTCACAACTGATAGCTTGTTCTCCAGCACAATCTCTTCTTTCAGAGAATTTTCTTTGCCTTTTTTTCTTTCAAATTTTATTTCCTTTTATCTTCTTAGCCTTTTCAACTCTGTTGTTACTCAGTTGAAGCAATTAGCCAGAGCACATTTTATTTGTTTGAATAAAGTTGAAGTACTGAGGGGAAAAAAAAATATCAGGAAATTCATCTCCTATGAGCTGCTCCTCTTTCTGAGCATTGGATAACCTATTAGACAAGGGTTTTAAAAAGTCTCATAATGTGCCCTGGGATACCATAAATTACCCAAGTGCCATAAATTTTGGATCTGTACCTCTCAGTAATAACATGTATATAATATGTTGCAGGCAGAAGGAATTATAGTAAAAGGATTTATCAGATCCTGCAAGTTTGTGTTGTATGTATGAGCAAGAGAACTCTTGCTACCAAACTTCAAGGTAAAATGATGGGATAAAATGGAGGTCTGAATTTGTGGGACCACCTGACCTCATCTTGGGCTTGAGCCTGTACAGCACAGGTGAGGAGCACTGCATGTAAAAGCCCAAGTTAAAAAGAGAACATAAAAGAATTTGATTCTGCATGAAGGAGAGCACTGCTGCACAGCAGTCACATCACTCCTCTTTAGTGGTGGGGGAGTATGGCCTAATAGGGAAATGCATACTGTGACGGGGCAAGGCCAGATGGCTATAGAAAAGTAGTGAGAGATAGATATATTAGCTGCAGGCTAAACAAATACCTGATACCAGGATAAGTTAAATGGCAGCTGCTCCAGGTCACTTGCTGGAGGATTCTCCACTCCTTGAAGTCTTTAAACTACGATTTGAGGACTTCAGTAGTACAGATATAGGTTTGAGGGTTTTTTTTGTAGGAGTGGTGGGTGAAATTCTGTGGCCTGCGTTGTGCAGGAGGTCAGACTAGATGATCATAATGGTCCCTTCTGACCTAAATACCTATGAATCTATGAATTAAGACACCTGGGGCCAATTAAGAACTTTCCAAAGAAGGCAGGGAGAATGCTAGGTTGATTGGGACACCTGAAGCCAATCAGGGACTGGCTGAAACTAGTTAAAAGCCTCCCAGTTGGTCAGATGGGTGTGGATGTCAGGAGCTGTGGGAGGAAGTTGTGCTGTTGGAGAGACTGAGCAGTACACACCATATCAGGAACAAGGAAGGAGGCCCTGAGGTAAGGGTGAAGTGGAGCCTGAGGAAGTGGGGGCTGCTGTGGGGAAGTAGCCCAGGGAATTGTATATGTCATGTTTCTAAAAGGTCAGCTACCATAGCTAATACTATTAGGGTCCCTGGGCTGGAGCCCGGAGTAGAGGGGGGGCCTGGCCCCCCCTCTCCCTTCCCCTGATTAATCACTGAGACTGGGAGACAACAGAGACTGTGCAAGGGAGGATAGCTTTTCCTCACCTCCCTTGCTGGCTTATGATGAAAATGGCGCAGTAGACTGTGACCCTTGTCTCTAGAGAGAGAAGGGTTACATGGAGGGTCACAGTGAGCCTCTGAGGCTAGAGAAATCCACCAGGAAACGTGGGACCCATGGAGACAAGGACAGAGCTTTGTCACCATACCAAATCATTAAATCCACTCTGTGCCATACATGCTTCCACTTCTGTGGGAGTACAGCCACTGTGATCACCCTGCTTTGATTTGTGCTGGGGTAGGATGATGTTGGAAATTGTTGGTTTTCTCCCATTTCTGTTTGTGAAATAAGTTTGGTAGTCCATG
Organism: Lepidochelys kempii; assembly: GCF_965140285.1. Classification (NCBI taxonomy): domain Eukaryota; kingdom Metazoa; phylum Chordata; order Testudines; family Cheloniidae; genus Lepidochelys; species Lepidochelys kempii. The sequence continues at coordinate 140,630,311 of NC_136382.1, read as the reverse complement.
GTGAAAGAACTGTAATTCCATTTATTTTCTTCTTTATAAGTTTCTCATGGGAAAACTTATCTTTGTTAATCATGGAGGATTGCCAAAGGAAAAGTAATGGTAGAACCTGATATTTTGTTTGAAGGGCCGGGGAGGGTGGGTATTTTGATCATCTTGTCTGACCTCCTGCATAACAAAGACCATAGCCACCATCCAGTAAATTAAGCTCAAGGTCTAGGAGATATATTTTAGAAAGTTATCCAATCTTGATTTAAAGACTTAATTAGACTTCTTGAAAATATATTTCCCTCAGCTGTGATGAAATGGATACATAAAGACTAAATGGTAGCTTCTAGCTTCTGTTTAATTAAAGACATAAAGGCAAATAATGAGTCAGTGCAATTTGAATGAGTTACAATCCCTTCTTGGTTTACTTAAAATTCTTTACAGAAATGCTAATAACCAACAACGATGGTAGTACATTATAGGAGACTGGATCAAAGTTGGATTCATAAATTAGCACAGTGGTAACCTCAGATTGGTTTTTATATATGCCTCTTGGGGGGTTGTAAGCAGCAGACACGGAACCTGTGATCTTGGGATCTTAACACATGAGCCACTACTGCTTAAGCTAGAAAAGTCACCTCTGTTACCAAAGCTTCAGTGAACTCCTCAACCTCTATTTGTGGCCAGCCACCTCTAGAGAGGACAGAGCACTATGCTGAATGGGTTACATATTATAGAATGGGCTGATAACCTTATTAATAGGTGGTGTTTTCTGACATTTCCCATTATAAGACCCTGTTTTCAGTTGCATATAATTTTGCCAAATGTTAACAGTTTGGGCTGAAATTTTCATGCCAGGTGTCTGCCTCATGCTGGAAATATATCTATAATATATATTGAAAATTTTGGCCAAAATGGTTCAGCCATTACTGAGAATGAGATGGTGAATACTAGGTTGTTTGGCCCATGTTAAATTCTGGTGACATTATGTATATGTTTGTTTATTTTTGAGATGCTCTAGGGCCCTATCCTTTGGAGCAGGGACTTGAAATTTGGCTGGTGGTGGCCTTTGTCATCCCTGTGATAATCCTCCCAAATCTGGCCAAGTTTTAAATCTTTGAAAAATTACTTTTTTCGCACATGAACAGTAGAGACTGGCTAGAGCTTTTCAGCTAAGTTCCTTGAAGAGTCCATCCATGCTGGGCATGGTCCAATCTAGGGCTGCAAGGGGGCAGAGCAGGACTCTCCCTGCAATTGCAGCTCTAAGCTGCTGGGGTCAGTAAGAGGAGGGAGCCTCTCTCTCTCCTATGCTCTCAGTGACTGTCCTCCCCTGCCGTAGGGCACAAGCTGCATGATTCTAATGAAAAAGGGATAAGAGCTGGATTTGTGTGTAGAGGAGGTGGGGAGGGAGGGAGTGGTAAGGGGTGGGAAGATTAGATTGAGACAAGAAACCTGGGGGTAGGGTGCAGACTTGGAGTGTGGATTAAGGCTCGGGCTGGCTGGGCAAGAAGACTCGAACCAGGAGCTGGGTAGGGAAGCAGGAAGGGGAGACTGGGAGCCATTGGGTGCAGTGCAGACTGAAACTGGATGAGGAGCTGGGAGAATGCAGATTGGGACTGGCTGGGCAGGGTTGGAAGTGGAGACAGAACTGGTGAGGATCTGGGCTGTGGGGAAACACTAGCACTGCTGGAAAGCAGCCTAGTTGGGGGGTCAGTAGGTGAATGGGGGACCCCTTAAATTAGATGAGGCGGCCCAAGATGGAGATGGGGACTTGGAGCCTGTGGAATGATGGGGACAACTGGAGGCCAGAGGATGAGAGTGAGACAGATCGGACAAAGATCTGGCAGGGGAGCAACTGGGACCAGCTGGGCAAGGAAAGTGAGGATAAGGGGCGGGGAGGGGAGTGTGCTGGGAATGGTTGGGTGGGGAGACTAGAATGGGGATAGGGAGTCTGGAGGGGTGAGACTAGGATTTGCCTGGCAGAGAGACTGGGATTGGGATCAGAAACCTGAGGAGGGTTAGTCTTAACAGGGGAAAAAAGCATAACAAGAAAAAAGTTTAAACACAACTAATGATCTATACACACATCTGATTACTTAAATCTTAGGTAGGGCTAGCTTACCCTGGATACCACCACATCTGGGACGGTGGAGACAGCCTGTACCCCAGCAGGCTCCGCCTGCCTCTCTCTCTCTCTTTCTTTGAGAGTGTTCTTTTATTCGTCCGTATCACAGAAGGCCATCTGTGGTTTACTGTTCTGTGTCAGCAGCTTGTCAAGCCTGACATACTACACCTAACTCACTGTTGTCATAATCTATATCTAAAAAGTTGTCATGAAAGGTATCACTGGAAAATTAACTCCTGACTGAGAGAAAGTCAGCAATGGCTGTAAAGGAAAAGTTTGGTAAGAAATCTACCTTGAACCAAGACTGTAGCTTGTTGAGTTAAGTTTTAGCCAATTAAAAGCATATTTTACTTTTGTTTGCTTATAACCATTTTGTCTTTATCTCTACTTTTGTTAGTAACCTATATCTTTTGTTTATAAACTTGTTCTACTTTTCATCTAAACAACACAGTGCCATGCTGGAATTGAAGTGATTGTTAACACCAGTTAAGGCAGGGGTTCTCAAACTGGGGGTCGGGTCCCTTCAAGGGGTTGAGAGGGTATTACATGGGGGGGGTCATGAGCTGTCAGCCTCCACCCTAAACCCCGCTTTGCCTCCAGCATTTATAATGGTGTTAAATATATTAAAAAGTGTTTTTTATTTATAAGGGGGGAGGAGTTGCACTCAGAGGCTTGCTGTGTGAAAGGGGTCACCAGTACAAAAGTTTGAGAACCACTGAAGGGCAACAAGCTGCTGTGCTTTTTGTCTCTTTAGAGGAACAATGGCCCTTATTAGTTCTCTGAGTGTTCCAAGAGGAGGTGTGTTAGGGTCACTTGTCTAGAAGTAACTAAGGCTGGTGGAGGCCAGAGTGGGGCTTTTGCATTGAAGGCAGGCTGCTGGGGTCGGAGTGCTGAACCAGGGCTGCACAGAACACAGACTCAGGAAACTTCATACTTGTCTCTGGCCGATGGTTTCCAGGCTGAGTTTTACAGCAGCAGATCATTTAAGGCACCCAGGGGTACAGGATGAGCAGGGGACACAACCTCTCTGTTCTGGGTTGAACCTCAGGGCATGACACGATACCAAAGTGCTTTTTCTGCCCAGGGCGCCCTAGGCCTTGTAAAACTGGATTATGCAGCGCACTGGCATTGCATTGTCTTTTACCTATCGGTAAACGGAAGCTACCAGAAATGTTTGTCCCCTTTCCCATCTACATGCAGCCTTAATCCATGCCTGATTGAACCCTTATAATATAGGAAACAACCCCATACCAATCAAACAAAAAGACGGGCATGTAATAGTCACAAAATATGACAGGTGTCTCCCGTGACCTTCACAACACTCTCCAGCTATTTCTGAATGTTCCTCTTACTTAGCTTTAGCCTTTTCCCCTTATGCTCCGTATATTGCCGTAATGCTTCCATTCTTTCCAAGGTAAAAATGTTAAAAATCTAGCACATTAACACACCCAGAAAATCATCTAGATAAACTGGTTTTTGCTCATTTATAGTTAAAGCAGCTCTCTCTTTTGGAGGACATTTTTTTACATCAGTAAGACAGCACTTGGTTTCAGAGAGCTTCCTGCCTGTCTCAGAAGATCTTATATAAACCAGATACCTTAACAGACAGACAACAGAATGAGGCTTTATAATTAGATTTATGCATTTCCACTTTTGGTTCCTATATTCATGATCAGCCCTACACTAGGCGGTCTTAGTCTTAATATCTGTTGTAATTATCTTGGTAAAAATCCATCATGATATATTTCAGATGCATCCAAATAGGGACTTATTCAAAACAGAGCCTCCCTGGCAGCCAGCTAATAGCTGTATGTTCGAACTGAGAGTTTCCCATTGTTATATGTACTTGTAGGGGCTGTCACCATAAAAGATTTTGTGTTGTATTCCAAACAATAGAAGTAGTTACTTTGATTCCACCTTTCTCATGTTTCACTTACCATATTTTTTTTGGGGGGGATTATAGTTACGCTTGGCAGAGCTCAATTTATATATTTTTTACATAATTTTGATGGATAATATCAATGTTGATTTCTAAGCATTTAAAAATGTTATTGATTTAAACTTTCACAGTTGCAGGAAATTATTGGGAAATTATATAGGGAGTCAGAAAATAATTGGTTAATGAGAGTAGAAGTTGAGATTCAAAACGTCAACAGCACGTCAAACTATACAAAGTAAAAAGAACAGGAGTACTTGTGGCACCTTAGAAACTAACAAATTTATTAGCGCATAAGCTTTCATGGGCTACAGCACACTTCATTGGATGCATAGAATGGAACATATAGTAAGAAGATATATATACACACATACAGAGAAGGTGGAAGTTGCCATACAAACTGTAAGAGGCTAATTAATTATGATGAGCTATTATCAGCAGGAGAAAAAAACTTTTGTAGTGATAATCAAGATGGCCCATTTAGACAGTTGACGAGAAGGTGTGAGGATACTTAACCTAAAGAAATAGATTCAATATGTGTAATGACCCAGCCACTCCCAGTCTCTATTCAAACCCAAGTTAATGATATCTAGTTTGCATATCAATTCAAGCTCAGCAGTTTCTCATTGGAGTCTGTTTTTGAAGCTTTTCTGTTGCAAATTGCCACCCTTAAGTCTTTTACTGAGTGGCTAGAGAGGTTGAAGTGTTCTCCTACCGGTTTTTGGATGTTATGATTCCTGATGTCAGATTTGTGTCAACATATTCTTTTGCATAGAGACTGTCCGGTTTGGCCAGTGTACATGGCAGAGGGGCACTGCTGGCACATATCACAATGGTAGATGTGCAGGTGAACGAGCCCCTCATGGCGTGGCTAATGTGATTAGGTCCTATGATGGTGTCACTTGAATAAATATGTGGACAGAGTTGGCATCGGGCTTTGTTGCAAGGATAGGTTCCTGGGTTAATGTTTTTGTTGTGTGGTTGCTGGAGAGTATTTGCTTCAGGTTGGAGGGCTGTCTGTAAGCGTGGACTGTCCTGTCTCCCAAGATCTGTGAGAGTGAGGGATCATTTTTCAGGATAGGTTGTAGATCTTTGATGATACACTGGAGAGGTTTTAGCTGGGGGCTGACGGTGATGGCTAGTGGCGTTCTGTTGTTTTCTTTGTTGGGCCTGTCCTGTAGCAGGTGACTTGTGGGTACTCTTCTGGCTCTGTCAATCTGTTTTTTCACTTCAGCAGGTGGGTACTGTAGTTTTAAGAATGCTTGACAGAGATCTTGCAGGTGTTTGTCTCTGTCTGAGGGATTGGAGCAAATACGGTTGTATCTTAGAGGTTGGCTGTAGACAATGGATCGTGTGGTTTGTCCTGGATGGAAGCTGGAGGCATGTAGGTAAGTATAGCGGTCAGTAGGTTTCCGGTATAGGGTGGTGTTTATGTGACCATCGCTTACTAGCACAGTAGTGTCCAGGAAATGGACAAAGTAAATATCCTTAAACCAAACTTTAATAAGTACTCAAGAAGTATTTTTCTTACTTTGCCAATCTGTGAATTTTGACTATTATCAATGGAAGTATCTTTTACTGGTTTGTTTGTGTACAGTGAAATTGATGTTTTCTGACATTTACCAACAAAAAACTAATCCTTCCAAGCCTAATTATATATTTCTTTGGAAAGCTTATTCTATTCTTACTGTGATTCAAACCATAAAAACTGAGTACTGCTTGCCCTTTGCTTTGTCAGGGCTAGCTGGAATTCCTAATGGAAAGGGAAGGAACATTTAGTCCTTGTAGTACAATGGAATGCTCTATCATAGCTGGAAAGATCTGAGAGTTTGTTAGGATCTCACAAGCATATATGATGATCAGAAAACAGTTTAAAGCATGTATTTTATATCTGAAAATATTGTAATTTTAAAACATCTTCAGAAATATTAAGTTTGTGACCGGTAGCCTATATCACATGCAATCTCCATCATCACCCATTGTTTTCACTAGAAAAATACCAGCTTAGTGTAAGTGGGGGAATAGTCCCGCTCTTGTGGGGAACTTTCCTGGCTTCTGCACTACCCCAGTGAAGTGGGCTAGCGAAAGGATCTGAGTCCTCACTCCCACTTCCTTTACCCAGTGGCCTCCCTGCCCTTGAGGACTCCCCTTCCACTTTCCTGTCTGGCAGAGTCCTCGTAACCCCAACAAGGCTGGGCCCAGGATTCCTGGGGGGCTTGATGCCCAGCCCTGCTGTGGTCACCTAGGATAGGGGCTAGGGTGTCCCCATTCCGGGGTACTCTCTCTGCACTGGGACTTCTCTGACCCACTGACCATTACATACAAGTTAAAGCAAATGCAAGTTATTTTATCAACAATTAATTTTAAAAAGAATAAGAAAAATGGGAAAGGTTAAAGGAAACCCATCAACCTGCTCTGTGGCAGGGAACATCACAAGCAGTGTCTCTGGAATGTCAGGGCAGTTCACAGTCTGTTCCTTGTAAGTCCCAGGCTTCTTCTCAGGCCCTGGCTGTGCTGCAGAGGGATGCTGTGGGTTGGACACTTGCTCTAGTGGTGGCCACACGCTCTCAGGCTCTAAGTGGTAGGACCCTTCTTTCTAGTGTCGCCCCTGCCCTGTTGGGGTTATGATCCAAGCCTGGCCTGCAGAGCTTCTTGGCTGAGGCGACTCCCTGTGCTGGGCCTGCTGCCCAGGGTCCCCCTCCGTCTACCCAGCTGCTCACTGCACCCAGCTCTGGACTGCTCCAGCCCCAGCAGCTCCACCACTCCATCTCAGCACTGCTGCTGCTGCCTCCAACTCCCTGGGCTGCTTCTTTGGCCCCTCTGCCTCTGGTTGCTGCAGCTCTGCTCCCAGGACAGGTCTGCTCTGCCGGCTGCTTCTGTGACTCTGCTCCCAGCACTGACCTGCTTCCTGGGCTGCTTTTCTGGCCCCTCTGGCTCTGGTTGCTGCAGCTCTGCTCCCAGGACAGGGTCTGCTCTCACTGGATCTGGCACAGCTCAGCTTGGGCCCTTGCTTTCTCCTTAGCTCGGCCCCACTCCGTCTGTCCCAGGCAAATCCAGCTCACACGGAGGATGGGCCCTCCCTGGCCTCCTGACTCCCTGATTAGCCTGCTCACCTTGTCATTTAGGCTGACCTGGAGCATTGGCCTCTCCCCATTGTTCCTGGGGGCTGTCAGTCTCAGGGTCCTGATTCCCCATCAACCCTTCCCTTCCCACTTTTTAGTACTGGGAGCTAGCCAACCAAAACACCCCCACTGAATGTTAGTAAGGGGGCAACAGTCCCCTTACATTAGTATATGAACCCTTGAGATGCCATGATACATGCCTATTGCACTGTTATGGGCCTATTCTTTCACACAGGTAAGATTACACAGGCAAGACTTGCAAGGAAGGATGTAGGACCATAGCTCTAATAGTGGTGTGCACAGTGCTGAAACTGTAATAGAACTTAATAAATCTGAGACCTGAACACACCAGTAGGCCTGTCGAGGGAAACTTAGGGGCCCAGGTACATCATGTTCACTATTTTGCTTTATTTACACAGACATTACATATGTTTTGGGGGGACCCACGGAGCTCAGGCCCCTGATACTCCCTCCATTCCCCCTTAGTCAGGCCTGAGCACTCCAATGGGATATGCTGGCATGAAGTGTCCTTTCCTCAATTCTCATTCTGACCAGTGACTGGTCAGTTTTGGTTGCAGTCTTCTGCACGTTTCTCCTTCCTCCTTTGCAGCTATGCTAATAACCTCCCTCTGTCCCTGCTAGCAATCAACAGAAGGTGCCTCAATGTGGGTGGGATTATGAGACCTTCTCTCCTTTCCAGGTCTGCTATCCTGTCTCCATGACCTTCTCCCTGTTTGGGTCTGCTCAATGGAGTAGAAAAAGGAACTCCATTAGCTGGTAGTTACTGAGGCAAAAAGAGCCTGAAAGGAAGAGAACAGACTGCTCCACAAAGTGGGGAAAATGTCTGAAGAAATTCCCCTTGTCCCAGTGATGATACAGACTGGGGGAAGCAGAGTGCTGCTCAACAACTGCCTGGTCTCAGTGAGAGAAGCTGCTGGTAGGGGGTGGGGGACAGAGACCCACTCAACAACCTCTTGCCTTGCAGCAGAGTTTTGGTAGAATTTTTTTGCCCATTTCCACCACTGACGTGTGGAAGAAAAATGAGCTGAGATTTGTCCTGGAGGCCTAAATCGATTCTCCCTTTATTACCAACTGAGTTTTTATGAAAATGTAATCTGTGTGTAAATCTGGGTCCTTTGCAAGATATGCAAGGTGAGTGGGTTTGTTTGTTTGGGTTTGGGAAGTGTGACTCAAATCTAAAAGGGGATGGATTTTGGAATTCCTGATACCTAATAGCTTTTGCAAAACAAATGACTTTGGCTCTCCCTGCTCCTCTGCCTCATGTGGGAGCATACAAAGCTTCCTGAAAGCACCCATGACATCTAAGAGGTCATTTTCAAAACAGGATGTTTTTTAGGTAACTTTTTTCATCAAGGGATGAAGAAATTTCCACTTCAGAGACTTGCTTTAGCCTTAAAATTACCCCAGGCAATTCAAGGATTTTAACAAAGCATTTTTTTCAATTGAGAAGAGAATGAGAACAGCGGCAAAGAGATTGTTCTTAGAATTAATGACCTTTTTAATGGATAGAGTGCCTAAAATACAAATTGATCTTGAATCATGCTCTTATAAGAGGGGGAGGTAAAATAATCTTTTTGTGGGTGGAAGCTGCAGACATTTCAGCAGGAGCTGTACTTTACTTTGTTCAATCCCAGCCAGAATACTTAGCCAACAAAACATGTCAGAGCATCAATACAGATGAAAGGCACAAAGGACCAGGGGTAAATTGGAGATGTATATAGTGTTCACCTACCCTTTTTTTCAGATTTTCACGAGTGGCTCTTTGAAACTTGCACGGTATCCCCACATTCCCAAGCAGCAGAACATACATGCATACTTGACATAAATGCAGTTACACTATTCTTCCGCAGCAAAGCGAGATGGGCTTTCTTAAGGCTGTATAGCGGCTATGATGCACAGTCACTAGTGTTTTCTAGGGAACGTTGCAAAGCATACCCTCTAACCCCACTCTCTTCCCTGGAAACTTGCAGCATCTCAGTGTCTGAATGTCTGTTCCAGCTTCTGAACAACTCGAGTAGTGAGAATTCCTTGGTTTGCTGTACAGCTGGTTAAATCATGGAAAATATTTTCAGTGGAAAAATATAAAAATTCACCATGACGATTGGCCAAAATGTGTAACTGTGGATTCCTCAAGTTAGGACCCTACCTCTGTGATCTGATTTTTTTTTTCAGAGGTGCTGACTATCTGTAGCGCCTGTTGAGTAAATATGCATTCAGGGTATCACCTTAGGCACCCACATTGGAAAACACTGGCCAATATTTGCATTGACTTATTCAAACAGGTTTGTTTCTGAAACTGGATATTCTACAACATTGCCAGCTGAATCACAACATGAGCCAAAATATGGATGCTTTGGAGTATCTTCCCAGGTAATTGTTGGGACATATTTAATTGTGCTCTGCTTTACACATTGAAGCAGTCTGGGCAATTAATTGGTTTGCTGACTGGTGTAATAGAAACTGGAAAAGAAATATATCTTATGTATGGTATTTATATACTACCAGATGTCATCCTTTCCAGACACTGTAGCTATTTAGAGACCATGACAATGAAAATGAATAACCTTAGCCCTACATATTATCTGGCTTTTTCTGTCTGCAAATGAAAATTGAAAATAGGTTGCAAAAGTAGGGTAGATTTCAGTCAGACAATGTAATCATAGTTTGATAATACATTTCTTTCATTAGATCTTTAAATGAGGTACCATTAAAGGAAATTGTATACAGCAATGTCATTGTTTTTAAGGGTTGGAATGGGGAGATGTCTTCATGGTACAGACTAATGTATATAAAACTATATAAGAAGCCAAATTTCACATTTCGTAACTTGATGGCACTTGCTGTTTGAGGAATTACATTTGAAAGAGATCTCAGCCATCAGCTAGAGGCAAGGAAAGCTATGATTATTGCCACACAAACTTCAGCAAAAAGCTGTCTGATGCTTGTATTAAATAACCAGTCAGGTTGCACTTTTAGATACCTACCTTGCTTTATACTTATGCTCAGCGATTCACTTTCATGCTCTCACGGTCCTCAGATATTAATGTTTGCCAGACCCCCTAGACTTGTACACACAAACCCATCCCAGAAAATGTCTGTCCCCAGCACTGTTTATCAAACAGGTTAACAGAAAAAGAAATAACAGGGGAGATGGAGAAGTACAAGGGTGGTAATTAAAAAGCCAACATTTGCCAAAAGGTATCAGGGAGTGCTATCTGAATGTGACCATTTTTTACCCCCTATGTTTAAAACAGAAGATGCTTGTGGGAACTGTGGGGGTAACAGTTGGCAATATTATTTATTTATTTTAAAAGTTTCTACTGTATGTGTCTCCAAATACATTTACCCAGTGAGGTGGCAATTCCCCATCCTACTTTAAGTAGTACTTGCTCATACCTTCTGTATGTAAATTACACAAACTTGGACTCCCTTACTCATAAGAGGAGTGTGACCAGGGTGAACTGCAAAGAATGGGGCAGACAATCCCCAAAGCTGGTGGATATTCCAATACTTTGATTTACCAACCCAGCACAAAACAGCTTTTATAATACCTCACTGGTTACCCAGAAGCCAACAGCACAGTTCCCTTAAAGTAACCAAGCCTTAGACCTTCACCCAGACACTCAAGTCAAATATAATGAGGATTACTGAAAATCTTATTCATCATATAAAAAAGTTCTACCAATCCCAAAGGATCGGACACATTACCTCCCAGGTTAATCAGTATTTCAGATCTTACGCAAATACACGCTTACAGCCAATTCTTATTGACTAAACTAAAATTTATTAAAAAAGAAAAGAGAGGGAGTATTGATTAAAAGATCAGTATACATATCGACATGAGTACAATCTTGAGATTTAGATTCATAGCAGAGATGGTGAGCTTTGTAGTTGCAAAGAGTTCTTTTAGAAATAGTTCAAAGGTTAGAGTCCAATGTTTATGTTCAGGGTGGTCTAGTTAGCAGGAGAGAAAAAAAAACCTTTTGTAGTAATAATCAAGGTGTTGGAATTAATTTGCAAACTGGACACCATTACAGTAGGCTTGAATAAAGACTGAGAGTAGATGTGCCATTACACAAAGTAAAACTATTTCCCCATGTTTATTCCCCCACCCCCCGCCGACTGTTCCTCACAGGTTCTTGTCAACTGCTGGAAATGGCCCACCTTGATTATTACTACAAAAGGTTTTTTTTTCTCTCCTGCTGGTAATAGCTCACCTTACCTGATCACTCTTGTTACAGTATGTATGGTAACACCCATTGTTTCATGTTCTCTATGTATATAAAATCTCCCCACTGTATTTTCTACTGAATGCATCTGATGAAGTGAGCTGTAGTTCACGAAAGCTTATGCTCAAATAAATTTGTTAGTCTCTAAGGTGCCACAAGTACTCCTTTTCTTTTTGCAGATACAGACTAACACAGCTGCTACTCTGAAACCTATTTCTTATTGTGACTTGGTTGTCTGTAGCAGACAACAGATAATACTCCATCTTGTGTTTTATCTGTTAGGACGTTGATCCATAAGCATTTTCTTCTGAGTTATCAGTTACTGGGAAACAAATAATGTAATTTTTGATAGAGTGCCACTCCCCTACCACTTTTGCTCACTTGAGCCTTCCTAAACAGGTTATAACCATTGATTTTTAGCACTTCAATCATGCAAATCACCCACCAGGTTTCAGTAACACCAGCTAGATTGAATTTATGCTCCTAAATAAGCAATTCAAATTCCTCTTGTTTGTTACCCAGTCTTGTAGTATTGGTGACTGGTGATTAAAGAATTTCCTTTCTCCATGTCCTTTAGTTAATTTTGTTCTCAGTATCTTGATTTTCTGCTAAAGGAGTGTTCATATCTTCCCTTCTTTTTACTCTCCCTGAATAGCCTAGCCAGGGGATTGGTCCCCCTTCTACAGAGGTGGAGGCCATCCAAACTAGACAGCCCATTCTCTCCAGAAGAGGTGGACCAATGTTGCAGAAAACCAAAACCCTTCACCCTCTACCATGTACTTTGCCCGTGGTTAGGGGGATAGGTTCTAGTTTTATGGACAGTTTCCGTCACCTTCATTCTTTAGTTGCATTCTTCTACAAATACAAAAAGCTTCATGTTATACCATGAATACTGAGTGTGTGTATATACATTCATGGAATGATCTTCATTAGCTGGACTTAAGGCAAAACAGGTTATGTTTATGGTTCAGTAGCTGGCCTTGTGGAGATCTAACAAATACTGGAGCTAGCTTGGACAACTTACACCTCCCAAAGTGTTTTACAGTAAACTATACACAAATCTCTGTGTATATCTATCAGTCTGGGGTGAATTGGGGCAACTCTTTAACAGCACATGCAACATTATATAACAGTTTAGGTCAGGAAATGAATATAATCCAGTTGAAAACCGGAGGAGAAATTAGGTAGAATATAATCAGCGGAGTTGGAAACTGGCCACTGTGCTTTTTCATTTTGCTCTGCCAGATTATCTAAGATTCATGTTGCATAATGTCAGGATGTCTTTCAAGATTTTCACATTTCTGAATTTTGCCTCCTGGCCTGCTATTTTTATTCTATATTATTGGGAGCTCGCCTTGAAAAACTTTCCATAACAGTTTTTTATTAAAAATCGTCCTGACTGGGGGCTTAGCCTATTCAGTCCTTTACTAAGGCAAAGAATTTAAACAGAGAGAAGTTATTAGCTTTTTTAATTAGCTTCCTAAGGCAGAGTTTTTAGATGGATAAGTTTGCTATTGGCTGTAGTAAAATGCCCACTGTCTTGAAAAGAGAAACATTATCCGTGAAAGTCTTCAGATTAGATCCATGTTGATCTACCCGAAACAGGTTCTGATCTGTAAATAAAGAACAATAATCATCCCTACCTTTTAGCAGTGCCTTTGCTCATTAGTCACAGATGGCAAACATTCGATTCAGTGAAAACTGTGCAAGATTTTAAACACTGGCATTATATTCCATATCATTGCAAACTCCCAGTCTGTGCTTCACAACAGTATCATGACAATGTTGTATGTTGTTGTTGACTAAACATTTTGGGAATCAATAATTCAACTGGGAGATGTGATAGGCAAAATTCAGACCCGGTGAATTGGTGTCAATAGATACAACTCCATTGCAGTCAATGCAATTATACCAGGACTGAATATGGACAACTGTATTGAATATTTTAATTTCTTCCTCCACTCAATTCTTAGACAGTTGTATTTGGAGTTTATTAACTACTAACTATATATACTCTATGGAATTTAAGAAGTTAAACACATTATTTATAGATTTTATTTGGCAAACCAATTTAGATCAAATAAAAACTGCCCTGAACCTTTGCTCAAACTGGAACTAAATTAAAGTTGGTGTAAACCTCTGCAGTTGTTGCTTTAGACTGAGACTATCAGTAGAAATAAGAAAATAGTATACCAAGACTTGTATTAAATATTCCTAGGACATATTATGGAGCTGGAGGCTCCTTTAAAAAAAAATGTCCTTAGAAAGATATGGTCAAGTGTGCAAGATTTTTTTTAAGGTTGTTGTACTTTCTTGGGGCAAGAACCTTCTCTTCTTATATGTTTGTGAACTGTTATACAACCATATAAATAATAACTGGGGTGTCCTGAATTAGAGCTTCTCCTTTTTCTGATATTTCCTTTTAAGATTTCTTTCTCATAAGTGGATTTTCATGAAGTATTGACCATTTTTAGGATGCTATTTAGTCTGTGCCTGAGAGCGGAGACCTTATTCTCTTCTCAAAAAACTATGGACATCTAAGGCATTGTATAAAGATGTGAATTAATTAGGGGTAGGAGCATTGGGGGTTTCCACAGTATCTCTGCTACAAGATAGAATGTTCTTTGTCCCTTGACTCTAGCATTATTACTTGATTCACAAATGCTTAAGGCCACAAAGGACCAATTTGATTATCTAGTCTGATCTCCCACTTAACTAGGGCCCTACCAAATTCACAGTCCATTTTGGTCAATTTCACGGTCATAGGATTTTAAAAATCGTGACTTTCATGATTTCAGCTATTTAAATCTGAAATATCACGGTGTTGTAATTGTAGGGGTCCTGACCCACAAACGAGTTTTGTGTGTGTGTGTGTGTGTGTGTGGGGGGGGGTGTTGCAAAGGTGTGTATGTGTGTGTATATGGTTGTAGTGGGGGTTGCGGTATTGCTACCCTTACTTCTGCGCTGCTGCTGGCAGCGGCGCTGCCTTCAGAGCTAGGCAGCTAGAGAGCAGCGGCTGCTAGTAGGAAGCCGAGCTGTGAAGGTAGAGCTCCCACCAGCAGCTGCACAGAAGTAAGGGTGGCATGGTATGGTATTGCCACCCTGATTTTTGCACTGTTGCTGGTGGGGTGATGCCTTCAGAGCTGGGTGCCCAGCAAACAGCCACCTCTCTCTGGCCACCGAGCTCTGAAGGCAGTGCAGAAGTATGTGTGGCAATACCGTGACCCCCTAAAATAACCTTGTGACCCCCCTCCTGCAAATCCTTTTTGGATCAGGACCCCCAATTTGAGAAATGCTGGTCTCCCCCTTGAGATCTGTATAGTATAGGGTAAAAACACACAACCCCCCCACCCCACAGATATCATGGGGGAAGACCAGATTTCATGGTCCGTGACACCTTTTTAATAGTTGTGATATTTGGTAGGGCCCTATGCAGAACACAGGTCCTAAAACCTCCCTTAATAATTTCTGCATCAAGACCATAACTTCTGTTTGAGCTATAGTATATCATTTTAGAAAGATATCCAGACTTTATTTCAAGACTTAGGGTGAAGAAGAATCCGCTTACAGTTGCAGACGTTTTGTTATAGAAACCGAATTGAGGAAAAACTCGTCAGGTTTGCTGTGGCTTGAATATTTTTACTAAGCCCTGGTCAATTTTCAGCAAACTGTGGCCTGTTTATGATTTCAAGTGGAAACCATGTAAAACTTGATTGTGCCTGATGGAATATCTCTTTGAACACTTAGATTCATTAAAGTAAGAAATACTGTTTTTACAACTCCCTGTGAAAGAAGGTCAATGATTTTTGAACTGTTTTATATTGAACTTAACTGGCCTTAATTTGCCATCTTCCTGATTAACTTTATTATAGGGGGTATAGTTAGCAACACTGGTAGTTAAGACTAATAATAATAATCATTATTACTGGAAATGTTTGATTTTAAATCCTGTTTACAGTTTCTTATAACTTTACCCAACTTAAACTTTTCAGGTTGAAGTTTCCCATGCTAAGTGTTTCAAATGTGGCAGGGTGAGGAATTGGGGGTGGGGAAGAAGGGATGCAGGATGTGGGGGAGATGGGCATCAGGAGCAGGAGCTGGGAGGGGGGACAAAGCCAGCAGATGGAGAAGACGAGAAGTGCAATGGGCCAGTGAGAGGGGAGAGAGTTGAGGATGGGGAAGGATAGGAGTGGGAAGGAGGAGGGATGTCACAGGTCCGGTCGGGCTGCTCTCGCTACTGGCAGCTCAGCAGATTGCTGTGAGGGGGTCCAGTCACTGAGTCCTCCCTGTGCTCCATACCCCTAATTTTTGTTGCCCTTCTATGTACCCTTTCCAATTCTAATATATCTTTTTTGAGATGGGATGACCAGATCTGCACGCAGTATTCAAGATGTGGCCGTACCATGGATTTATATAGATGCATTATGACGTCTTATTATCTATCCCTTTCCTAGCGGTTCCTAACATTGTTAGCTTTTTTTGATTGCTGCTGCACATTGATCTATGCTCTATTGATCTGTGAACTAATCTGTAGTCTGAGTTTGCTGGTGCTTCTGCACTGTTGAAGACCTAGTGAGATTTCACTGTGGAACAATTTCTGATGCGGATGGTCTGTCTTCTTCATGTTATGTCCATTGTTTGAAATCCAACTTCAGCAATGATTGTTAAGGTGCCTAAGGCAGGCGCCCAAAACAGACAAGCTTTCAGTAGCACACAGTGTCAAAAGCTGGGTAGAATTGTCATTTGAGGAACCAGAATCAAAGGGATTTCATATCTGATTTGATTTCACAACAGTCACGAGACTAGAATCTCTGAGCACCTGTAGTGTGTCAAATGGTGGAGATGACTGGAATTTTGATACTAGCTGGTAGTAGAGTGAGTCCTTTTCTGCAGATGTTGTGTCTTCTGCTAGCATGTTGGTCACAGTGACAGGTAAGTGTCCACAACAATGTTGGAGCCAAGCATAGAGAAGTGGATTTACATGTGGTTAAAGTCAAATAAGGAGCAGCACACCTTGAGTTTGGTATGGACCAGACCCTGAAATAGAGCAGTTTACACTACCACAATCTGCTACCTAAACCATGACAAAATGTGACTGTATGATCTACAACTCCCTGGTTGATGATGGATGGCCTACAGTACAATCTGCATCCTGCCTACAGAGCCATCATATGGTTGGCTGGCAGCCATAAACAGCCTTCTAACATCCCCATTGAGAAACCAGATGGCCCCCCTGCTCATCGATGGATGAGGTACTGGACATATGGAAAGCACGTTATGAAAGCTTGCTGAACCATGCACCCTGCTGATGACTGTTCACCACTACCTGGAAAACTGCAAGGCTGCAGGCCCAGGGACAAAACTGATTTCTTGTCATTTGAGGAAGTACAAAAGGCCATCCAAAAGTTATGGAATGGACACACTGCTGGACCTAATGGTATTCCCCTTGAGCCGCTCAAAGGTACCTTGGAACCAGTGAGCATCGGCCTGCATCAACTGTTCTTAAAAGTGTGAGCATCAAGCAATGTGCCTGCATAATGGAAAGATGGCATCATAGTGTCCTTGTATGAGGGCAAAGGATCTCTCTCTGAGTGTACAGGCAGATCTCATTGTTATCAGTCCCTGGAAAGGTCTTTGTTCACATTCTGCTTGGTAGGATACAGCCGCTTCTTAACAGACATAGTCATCCACAGCAATCAGGGTTTCACTCTTGGACAGTTGATAGTGGATGCAGTCCTTACCCTTTGGCTTCTGGCTGAGCTGCATCAGGAATTTAACTGCCTGCTTCATGTGGCATATGTCAACATCAGAAGCAGCTTTTGATTTGGTAAGTAGGTCAGCACTTTGCTTGCAATGAAAAGAGTTGGCATTTCAGATGTTCTGCCAAATCTGGTACACAATCTTCACACAGGCACTGGTGTGAGTGTGTGCATTGGTTCATGGCTTTCACTGTGTTTCTATAGAAGTTTAGGTGTGTAGTAGGGATGCATTTTTGCACTGGCACTATTCTGTCAAACTATCAAGTGGATATTAAAATGTTATGCTTCACGCATCAGAATCAAGGTTGTCCAAAAAGTATTAACTGAATCTACACCAACGATGCTGCCTTGAAGGTGGAGAGAATATCAGCCCCACCCAACATGCTGCCCACACTATAAGGTTGAACGTCTCATGGCAGAAGAACCATGTCCAAGAGCTTGGAGCTGGGCCACCAGAATCCCTGGACAGGTGGGGCCAAGTAGCATGGAGAGCATTAATGAGTTCATCTACTTAGGCTGCAAGCAGAATTCAAAGGGTTGCAGCAAACTGGATATTCAATGAACTGGTCTCACTGCCTCCTGCATTAAGTCCATGTCTTGCTTATGGGCACTATGACAGGGCGCCTGTCCCGCACTGGCCCTGAGAAGGTTAAAACCAGCCTAGGGGGAGGGGCTGCAGGGGAAACAGCCAATTAGGGTGGCAGCTGCAGACAATTAGGGCGGCGACTGGACCAGCCAATCTGGGCTCAGCTGGCCCATATAAAAGGAAGCTGCAGACCAGAGCAGGGAGTCTGCTGCAGGGAGCCCTAGGGAAAAGACAGGCTTCCTAGAGGGCTACAGAGAGAACAGCACTTGGGGAAGGGCAGGTGCTAGCAGGGACTGGAGGAGCTAAGGAGGGCTACTGATGGGCTGCAGGACTTACAGGCTTGAGGCCCTGGGAAGAGAGTAAAAGAGCTGGGGCCAGAGGCAGGAGTAGAAGGAACAAAGGCTGTGGGGAAGTGGACCAGGGAATAGAGACAGTGAGCTGGAAGGAAGAGGCAGCAGGAAGCTGCTGTTTGCAGGGTCCCTGGGCCATGGCCCGGAGTAGTGGGTGGGCCTGGGCACCTCTGTGCCCCCCCACCCCGCCGCCCCACTAGCCGCTGAAGGAGCGGCCCAGCTGTGGACTGCCAAGCTGCTGCGAGGAGTGTCTGGACTCTTGTTGGAGGAGTCCCCCAGAAGGGGGGAAACTGGAGGGTGACACAGCTCCTTTCTCTCAGCGTCTGCTGTAATGGGTCTGTGGGCAGAGGTGAGGATGGGAGAGCCACCACCAGCTGAGGGCGCATCTTCTAGGACTGAGCTAATTCCCGAAGTGCCCAGCAGGAGGTGCCAGTGTGGTGAGTGACCCTGTGACAGGCACAAAAACACCTTTGTGCTTAGAGAAAGTTCTGGAACTATCAAATGTGTGTACTACCTGTATTGCTATATAGATCAGAAACCGGGACACTCTTACAAGCAGACTTGGAGCGGCTATAGGTGTTCCATATGTGCTGTGAGTGTCACAGAGTATAAAGTGGTTTGACTTTGTGCAAAATGTCATAATCTTTCAATGGCCTTTCTTCAGTTGCTCATTTTATTCAAAACCGGCATTGTACACTCTTCATCATCTCGCCAGGATGGATGAAAACACCCCAGCACACCATACTCTATTGATTTTCAAAGGGGTGCATGCCATGACACCACCTGGCACCGCCCATGGGGCTGCCCCAGAGTTTTGTGAATTTGCAGGACTGAGCCAGCTCTGGGTACTTTACTCCACACTGCTTGGTGTGACATCCTCAACTGTGGTCATTTTGGCTGGTGAGCAGTCCTCAGTAAACTATGCATGGTTGGTGGTGATGATGATGTAAGGGTGGGTACTGCAGCGTTGCTTGTGCTAGTCATATTTATAAAGATCTGCTACTAAGGATAATACTTGCACAGAAATCAGGGTGTGCGATTGGAAAAAAAGATTGCGTATCTGATTAGTTTCTCAGCAAACTGTAATATTCACTTAACGTATATGGTAAAGTGGAGAGATTACCAGGCGGCTAGTAAATCACACTCAGTTGTATTTTTGCTTTCAGATTCTCACAAGATCACTGTTCAGAAAAACAAAAAAAATGAGAAAACAAGGAAAATTATTGTTTTGCTGCTTTAGCTTTCATTCCAAGGAAAAGTGAGGAAACACGAACAATGGAAAACGGAGGTAATTTTCTGAAGTTGTGCTCTTCTGTGAAATATGATGAGCAATCTGAATGAAAACTGCATGGTACGTTTAATTTAATAATTCACGAAATTCAAAATGAGTTGCTGCGCATTGCAGCTGACCTGGTGAAGAAACACATAGCCAAGAAAATGGAGAATGTTAGATTTTGTTGCCTGACTGCTGATGAAGGACACTCTTAAAGAAGAACAACTCCTAATCTGTGTAGGTTATGTAGGTGCTGATTTAAATGTACATGGGAGGTTTCTCCTGTGTAAAGACAGCTCTGGCTCATGAAGTACGGAGGGAGTTTACAATAGTCTTAAAGAAAGAGTAGAAACAATTGGAATATGCACCATTCCTAGAGTGGCTCAGGTTTATGATTGGGTGAGTGTTGTCAGGCAAAAAACTAGAAATAACCCTCCACCCCTCCTGCCATCTATACCAATTGTATGGTTCACAAGCTTAACCTTGTTCTTGCAGATGCTTGTAAAATAAACGGAACAGTGTTGAGATTTTTCAGCATTCTGAAATCACTGTATTGTTATTTCTCCATGCCTGGGCTCCACAGACTCTACAGCATTCACTAGGAATCAAGCCTGTTCAATAGACTAGTTTGAGCGATCCACATAGGGCAAGAAGATGAAGAAATGTCAGTGCTTGCAAATCCACCTTGAAAACTCTCGTCCAGTGTCTAAATGAGCTCAGCCAGCCAGAAAGTAATCAAAGCTTTGTTTAAGCAAATGGTTTACTGCAGCAAGTGCCAAAAAGTAGATTTTATTATATAACTTGTAGTTTTTGATCATCTGCTGTCATTCCAGTTGCTCACAAGGCACTGCAAGCCAAAAAGGCCACACTCTCTCCTCAGCAGGAAAAGGTAGTTCGTAACCACTGCAACTTTGGAAATATGAGAAATGAAAAATTATGGAACAGCGTCTGGGCCGATGTCTTGCAATAGGTCAAAAATGTTGGAAACGCGATTGTGGGAGAGGAAGACAAAAGAGTTCGGTGGCCAACGAAGAGTTTAAAACTGAACAACTTTGTGTTGTACTTGAGGTGTGGAGAGAGCGAGAACATTTTCCAGCTGAGCCACTTAACTGTAAGCAAAAGTGGTGCCAGCAAATTCCCCCCACTCCCTCCAGTTATTAATGCATTAACAAGGGAAATTAAAAAAGGTTTTCTGAGGAAACATTCATGCTTGTCAAAGTGCAGATGCTGTTCTGGCTTGTGAACCTGTCACAGCTGACAAAGTGCTGGAAATCTATTGGAAGATTATAGGAATCCATGCCAGTTTAGCAAAATCTGAAATGCAAATTGCATGTTCCGATATTGAATCTTGTGGAGATGTTGTAACATTAGAAAATCTGAAATCCCACACTGAGCAGCCTTGGAATAGTCCAGTTTCTTTAAGCTGGTTCAGTTAGCACTTCTATTCCCTGTTGGCTTAGAAAAGCCTAAAATGTCCTTTGCAGCTATGTGTCAATTTAAAATGCACTTGAGAACAATGAAGCAGGAAAGGTTTTTGGCTTTGGCTACTCTGATCTTTGAATATAACACCACCAAAGACGTTGATTATGCAGAATTTGTGAAAATTTGTGCTTCCATGTCAAACAGACAACTTCTATTGGAATAAGAAAATAAGAGCAAGGTTTTTATTATTCATATTCTTGCAAGCTGAATGTGTTTTACTACTGATTTAAGTGGACTGAAAAAAGATAAACCGATTAGCAGCTAGGGTATGAACAAATGCTGTGTGCAGTAAATAAAACTTTTTTGGTACTATTATTTAGTAGCGGTCCCTTAGTTTAATGTGCAGCTTGAATATAGATGGCAATATATGCCATCAGTGCTATAACTATGAACTACACAATGCTGAACACCACATAATGTTCCTGACCACACTAGCTATTAAGTTTTACTGAGTTCTCCCCAAAGAATATTTTTACCCTCTGCCTATGGTCAGTCCTCTACTACCACCTTTTGGAATTTCAATCCAACATGAAGGTAAAGAGGCAATGGAGAAGGTAAAGAACCCCACATCCAAAATGGAGTCTTCAGTCTGACACCGATACATATGAAGAGGCCCCAATATCAAACAGAATTCTTAAATTGTACAGACAGATTCTCAAATCATCACAAGGGGAAGGGCAGGAGTATGGGTGGCAAAAGAGCAACAGCAGGAAGACGGATACAATAGCAGGGACTGGGAACAGGAGCAGAGGAATGGGAATGGGGGCAGGAGCTAGAGGAAAGAGTCGGGAACTCTCAGGAGAGGATAGATAGGAACAGAAGGGTTTGTAGAGATGAGAATATACTCCTTCCAGAACTTGGAGATGAACCCATTATACCTACATTCTTTTGCTGCTCAGGAGATGGCTGTGAAACCCATTGGTAAAGTGTGTCTTTTTCCATAGTGGCAGGTCCACACAGAAGTTAATAGTAATTGGTAGCAGTAGAAAGATGTTAACACAATTAGTAAAGGGTTGTGCTGCAGACTGATGGCTGTTGGTGGGGTGGGATGGGGTATCAGTATGGTACTACAGACAGAATTTTTTTTGTTTCCAATTTTAAAATTTGTAAATTTTAAGGAAATTACATACAGATGTAAGCAGAGTCAGGATGAGCTCCATCCTGACATCTGGTGGTGAGGTGTGGCAAGTTGTGGAAAAGAACTTTAGGGGCTGATCTCATTTGCATAGGCACACCCACCCCGCCTAGAATGAGTCCATGGCTGCCCAAATGGTCACTTTGGCTGCTGTGGGATCTCCAGAGTCTCTGTTATTGGGGCAGGAAGAATAAATGGATATTATCCTGATTATGGGAATCAAGGACAGTGGAACTGTACTTGGCCTTTTGTTATGATGGAGGGACTTGCCATCAACTAAGTAGCACTCGCTAGGCAAGGAACATGGGTTCCAAAACTCTATGAATTGAGAGAGGTTGGGGACAGGTATTAGTACCTGGTGGCGTGGGCCCTTTGTGAGGGCCTGAAACATCAGTTGCACCTCCATCTCTCTCCACTGTGGAACATCAGAGCTAATTTTGGGTCTAGCTACAGGTGCTGAGCTGAATTCACTTTGGGCTTATGGTGCACCGCTACTACAAGCTGAAATCACTAAAGAGCTAAAATTACTAAGAGCTGTGAGCACTGTGTTAAGTAGTGGGGAGCCTGAAGATCTATTGCTGAGCGGGGTGGAGCAGTCGTGGGACAGCTGGAGCAGCTTGTGGACTGGCTGGTGGAGCAGTTCGTGGGATGGCGGGAGCTGCTTGTGGGACGGCGAGTGGAGCAGTTCATGGGACGGCTGGCGCTGCTTGCGGAGCGGCTCGCAGTGGCTCGTGGGATGGCTGGTGAAGCCCTATGGAGCTGCGGGGCAGTCAGCTTCGGATCATGTAAGGTGTCCCTTACCTCTTTCCCCCCGCCCCCCACACACTTTCACCCAGACTGGGGAGTAACACTCTGCAGATGAACTTTTGAACTCTGGGGCTGGGCTTTTGGGTTGTTGGACTTTTGGGACTTTGGGTGATTTTTGGGTTGCTGGACTCAAGAGACGTTTGGGTTGTTTGACTCAGCCTAATTTGCTGGGGTGGGTCTTTGCTCATGGTTTGGTTGATGGACCCTAGTTGTGGTGTTTTCCCAATTTAATGCTGATGTCATTTACCTCATGTTATTTTTACTGCTCTATATACTATACGCTGAATGCAAGTACAATATTTATATTTCAATTGATTTATTTTATAATTATGTGGTAAAAATGAGAAAGTAAGCAATTTTTCAGTAATAGTGTGCTGTGACACTTCTGTATTTTTATGTCTGATTTTGTAAGCAAGTTGTTTTTAAGTGAGGTCAAAATTGGGGGTACACAAGACAAATTACACTCCTGAAAGGTTGAGAGTCACTGCTCTAAATCAAATATTTTTTTAGGGGGACCGATTGTATGGGAGCTGGATTTGCTGGATGAAACTTCAGCTATAATTCAGTGTTATCCATCCTAACAAACAGTGTCCTTTGATCTAGAGTTCACTAACACCCAATGTTTTTGCATCTAAAAATCTTTCAATAATAAAACCTCATCACAATGTCTCCATCAATACAGGTTGTGGTCCAATGTCATATTGCAGCCTGAGAAAATGTGCTGACACATGCCACTGCCAATAATAGAGAACCACTGCTACATTGTTCCTTCTCTTTCACTTCTGTGGTGCTCATTAGTCAATGAAGTCAATGAATCTTCGAATGCCCTTGGATTTGGTTCTACTTTTTACAGAGCTGGCACAAAAGCTTCCTCTCAATGATGCCTCCTCTCTCTTTACCACCTCCCTGCTTCTCCTACATCGCTTTCATCCTTCTCTTTTCCTCTGGATCACAGCTTGAGCGGTATCTTTTCTTTGGAGTTGTAATCCTTTGTTTACGTGCATGTCCTAGCCTTTGTTTCACTGTGTTTATTAAGAACACTGTGGACCTTGCAGCAGCACAGCTGTGCCGCTCTCCTGCCGGCATTATTAAACCATCCCCAAAGAGCAGCATTAGCTCTATCAGCAGGAGAGCCTCTCCTGCCGACATAGCACTATCTACACCAGCACTTTTGTCGGTGAAGCTGATGTCAGCCAGGGGTGTGTTTTATTCTAATTTCCTTTTAGTAGCCACCACCATTGCCACTCTTACCTGGCTGATCTTGAATCCTTCTCTGTTAATGGGACACACTAGATAAACCATGGTTTTCAAAACTAGTTGAGGTAGCTAGTAGAACCTAGCCACTTAGTCACTTGCAAATTTTCTTCATCATTATAGCATCCCTCCCTGGAATTTCGTAAGTCTGTTTAGAATGACTGAAACAGAGGCAGTAGCCAATATTAAAAACACTGCTTGGCTCTTTCCAGCTGTGACAACACCTGTTTGTTTTCCCAACTGGCTCTGCACTTACCATTTTTAGTCAACACTCTGCACCAAACAATTTCCCTCAGATTGAATTGGCTCCTCTGTTAAATCTGGCAGTTCGTCCCTAGTGCAAAGTTTAGAATCAGGGAAGATTTTCTAATGAACAGACAGTGAGTTGAAATTTTTTTTTATCTTCCCCTTGTTTAATATGCATCTAGTGGATTCTCAACAAAGTGGTGAGCTTTTTGTAATTGAGGTGTGCTAGGTGGAGATGTAGGCATGCTGAGAAGATTTCAAGGATCTCTGAACTCAGACATTTTAGAAAATGGCTCTTCTTTGCCAATACAAACATTTTACTTCTATGAATGTGGAATAACTTACTGTAACAGGATAGTATATTGACATGATTGAAACTGCTACACATGAGCATCTAATATACAAATTATAGGACAAAACAAAAATACAAATTAGGAAAAATTTGGGCATTTCAATGAAGAAATAACCAGCATAATACACACATTTTGTTCCATTAATTTTAAATATTGGTAAGGTTTGGGGTTGAAGTCTGGTTTGGGGCACTCACAATTAGCTGAACAGTCTTCTTTTTAGTATTTATTTGTATTACTGTGCTGCCAAGGAGTCCTAGTTATGGGCCAGAACCCCAGCATGCAGGGCAGTGCACAAACACAGAACAAAAAGAGTGGTCCTTGCTCCAGGGAGCTTACAATCTAAGTATAAGACAAGAGACAACAGATGGATACAGACAGACCGGGGAGTCCATGGAAAGTACTGGACAGCATAATAGGTTGCTGGTGTGCAGAGGTCACTGCCCAACTGTTGTCAAGTTTTTTATGTAGGCATGACATCAAAGAAGAGTTTTGAGGAGGGTTTTGAAGGTGGATAATTAGGTAGCTTTGCAGATGTTTTTGGAGAATACGTCCCAAGGGCATTGGGAAGCAGGGGAGAAAGCACGGAAGTGTGTGTTTGAATATTTAACAAGCAGGCAGTAGAGGTAAGCCTTGACAGCCCGATAACTACTGAGAGATGTTAGGCTGGGTGAGGATTGACTACAAAGGAGTTTGAAAGTGAATACAAGCAGCTTATGCTTGATGCAATAAGAAGAGGGGGAGTGAGTGGAGGGGTGACATGGTCAAAATGAGAGGGTAGGAAAATGATATTCACAGCAGCATTCAGGATAGATATGAGTGGGGCAAGATAGCATTTGTCAAGGCCGGAGAGGAGAATGTTTCAGTAATTGAGATGTGAGATGATGGGCTTGGATAAGAGCTTTAGCTGTGTGGATAGATAAGAAATTTCTGTAAGAAACAGCCTTTCTTATCTACTATACATAGTTTCTTTCCCTCCCTTAACATGTTTAGTTTTAGGGTTTTTTTGGTGGCATAAGCAACAAATTTACATTTGTTTTGCCATGGACTTCAACAGGGCCCTGATTTCATCTCTGAAATGAGAAAATCTGACACTAATATATTATAAAACAATGCATCGATATTAGACACTGGAATATAAGGAATATACACTACTGCAATAAGAGCCCCTTTGGAAAAAGAATATGGATAAATCCATGACTATTCTTGGTTAGTTTGGGCTGTTCATTTTGTGTGATACTCTAATTCTGGTCTCTGCTATATCTGTGAAACTCTGATTTCACAAGTGTATCTGGGAGCAGAGTTTGGCCTCTGATCTTTGTGTACCTGAGCAATATCTTGTGTGCAGCACTGCTATGCGTACCCGCATGGCCCCACAGTATGCCAACATTTTTATGGCTGACTTGGAACAACACTTCCTCAGCTCTCGTCCCCGAATGCCCCTACTCTACTTGCGCTACATTGATGACATCTTCATCATCTGGACCCACGGAAAAGAAGCCCTTGAGGAATTCCACCATGATTTCAACAATTTCCATGCCACCATCAATCTCAGCCTGCACCAGTCCACACAAGAAATCCACTTCTTGGACACTACGGTGCTAATAAGCGATGGGCACATAAACACCACCCTATACCGGAAACCTACTGACCACTATACTTACCTACATGCCTCCAGCTTTCATCCAGACCACACCACACCACACGATCCATTGTCTACAGCCAAGCTCTACGATACAACCGCATTTGCTCCAACCCCTCAGACAGACAAACGCCTACAAGATCTCTATCAAGCATTCTTACAATTACAGTACCCACCTGCTGAAGTGAAGAAACAGATTGACAGAGCCAGAAGAGTACCCAGAAGTCACCTACTACAGAACAGGCTCAACAAAGAAAATAACAGAACGCCACTAGCCATCACCTTCAGCCCCCAACTAAAACCTCTCCAACGCATCATCAGGGATCTACAACCTATCCTGAAGGACGACCCCCATCACTCTCACAGATCTTGGGAGACAGGCCAGTCCTTGCTTACAGACGCCCCCCCCCAACCTGAAGCAAAGACTCGCCAGCAACCACACACCACACAACAGAACCACTAACCCAGGAACCTATCCTTGCAACAAAGCCCGTTGCCAACTGTGCCCACATATCTATTCAGGGGATACCATCATAGGGCCTAATCACATCAGTCACACTATCAGAGGCTCGTTCACCTGCGCATCTACCAATGTAATATGTGCCAGCTGTGCCCCTCTGCCATGTACATTGGTCAAACTGGACAGTCTCTACGTAAAAGAATAGATGGCCACAAATCAGACGTCAAGAATTATAACATTCAAAAACCAGTCGGAGAACACTTCAATCTCTTTGGTCACTCAATTACAGACCTAAAAGTTGCAATTCTTCAACAAAAAATCTTCAAAAACAGACTCCAACGAGAGACTGCTGAATTGGAATTAATTTGCAAATTGGATACAATTAACTTAGGCTTGAATAAAGACTGGGAATGGATGGGTCATTACACAAAGTAAAACTATTTCCCCATGTTTATTCCCCCACCCCCCACCGACTGTTCCTCACAGGTTCTTGTCAACTGCTGGAAATGGCCCACCTTGATTATCACTACAAAAGGTGTTTGCTTTTTTTCTCTCCTGATGGTAATAGCTCACCTTAAGTGATCACTCTCGTTACAGTGTGTATGGTAGCATCCATTGTTTCATATTTTTTATGTATATAAATCTCCCCACTGTATTTTCCACTGAATGCATCCGATGAAGTGAGCTGTAGCTCACGAAAGCTCATGCTCAAATAAATGTGTTAGTCTCTAAGGTGCCACAAGTACTCCTTTTCTTAGTGTGACTTGAAGACTTTCCATCAATCCAAACAGTTTTCAGATATGTTTCTACAAATATTTGCCAAGTTACCTTTGTCACATTGTAAGGCATCTGCGAGGGAGACAAATAGCAAAAGTCTAAGCTGACTTTTAGCATGTTTAACAGTGAAGGGGAGAGTAGTAAGCATCTCTGGGGAAAACATGTGACTGAAATGCATACTGTTTTCCTAACACTTCTTCCATCTGCTTCATACAGTATTTCATCTGTAAATATCAAGTTTAATGAAATTTACTCTGCCAGTTGGAAAGTATACTGAAGTGGGAATAACAATCATCCAAATTCTCACTGAGTCTTTACTGTAATAAATGAGCTGGCTGAAAGAGTTGTTAGGTTTCATATTTTCTTAATTCTGGTTCCATTTCCTGTCTTCAAAAAGTTAGAAGTCATGGAAAGGCTATTTAGTTTTAAAACTGAGTAGATTAGTGGTAATCTCATTAATAGTTAGGGTTGTAATGTTTTATTTGCCACAGAGAAAATCCACTAATTCCAATGAATGCCATCTGAAAATTTACAAATGAAAGGATGGCAATATTGTATCTTGTATCTGTTTTAAATGGATGGATCTAAACTCTCTAATTCTGCATTATGTAGAACATATAATGACATACGATGAACTTCATGAGGTGGTATTTTACTGAGAGAGAGGTAAATGAGTAGACTGCCTTTCTAGGGTGAGGCACTGGAACTAAATCATTACTAAAACATATTAATGAGCTAAATCTATCTCTGTTGTAACTCTGCTGAAGTCAATAGTGTTATACAAGGTATTAACTTGACTAATGAATTAAAGTGAAAGTTGGGCAGCTGCATGGAATTTAAATTAAAAAGATATTTGTTTTCTCCTTTGGAGCTAATACTCTTTCTCAGTCAGGAAGAATCTTTTTTTTTTATAAATCATATATTTATTCCCACGCCCCCACACACAGCAGATTGCTTTATATTAGTTGCTTGTTTGTTTTGGAAAAGAGTGTTCTTGCTCTTCTATGGTTAAAAAAAAGTTATTGTTCATAAACTAAAACATTTTTAAAGGTATGAAAATGTTTAAAAATGGAAAGCATTATAGGATAGTAATCGTATGTCATGAAACTATTTTAAAAATGAAGGCCTATGATCTATTTCTAGTTTTACACTTTATCTAGAACGAAACAGCAGTATATCTGTTTAGAAAGTACGAGGTAACAATTTTTTTACCAACTAGCTCTTTTTATATTATTTTTATTTATATATGTATGCACACTCTCTCTCTCTCTCTCTCTTAAAGTGAATTTTGCACTTGTGAAAGTGACTTGATTGACAGCCCTGGAGGCTGAGGATTATGAATACTTTAGTAAAATCTACTACTGTTAAATTTTTAATTTTTTTGTAGTTCAGTGCTAGTACTGAAAGGATAAAAGTGCATTAGGAATAAACCATTCCTTATGCTTCTTACCCTCCATCTCCCCCCCCCCACTCTCTAAAGAAAATAATCTGTGGAAAAGGTAGCTGCAAAAGAAGGGTTAGATAAAGCGCATCTTTTGTTGTATAAAATGGCTGCTGTGGGAACTTCACACTGGTGAATCAGAGTGGCTGAGATGAATCCTGTTTTCAGCATTTTTGGTCGTGTAAATTGTCAGTTGAAGCTATTGGTGTGTCCTTTAGATAGCACTGTATTAACTCGGGGAATAAATAATGCATGTGCTTTTCTCTTTCACATCAAACATGGTGGCTAAAAAGGGAAAACTTCAAACCGTTCCAGGGGTTCTAACGTGTAGAGAATTCAGAATTCCAGTGTTTACTGCAGAAAGGATATAAAGGCTATGGTACAGTAAACAGAGCAAGAAACGAAAATATAAAGCTGTCTCTTGCTGAAATTATCTTAAAAGAACAGGGTGAGAGAGAGTTGTACAGTGACAGCATAAAGTATCTCTGTTTTTAGAGAAGTAGTAAGAGGAGTGTTTGTTCTTATTCATGTAAATCATTTTAAGAATAGGGGACATACACTCCAGGGTAGCAGAAATTAATAACAAGCCACATTTAGTTTTACTTCTGAAACTGATAGGACCCAATCCTGGGGCCACTGAAGTCAATGAGAGTTTTACCATTGATTTAACAGAGAGCAAGTTCAGACCTATAGTATACAGATTAACCAGCTTTAGTTGTATTCGTTTACAAAAAAAAGATTACTTGACGGTGTCTTTATATGCTTTATATAATTGTGCATCATTTTATGTTGGATTATGCTATGTTATAGCAACTACATGAAACAAAAAAGAGAACCACAGTGAAGTTTCCTTAGTTTCTCATTTAAATGAATGGAAACCAAAATCTCTTATTGTCCATGCTGTGAATTTTCAGAATAGTTTCCAAAGATGATCTTTAAACTGAAGATTTAGGCCCCAATCCACCAAATCATTTAAGCACATGCTTAACTTTAATCACAAGAGTAGTTCCACTGATTTCACATGCTTAAAGGTAAGCACCTACTTAAGGCCTTGATCCAGCAAAGCACTTAAAGAGAGAAGCCATGTCTCTTATTGGTACAAAAGGTCCAGATTATCTCAATACGTGTATGATCCGGATAGATTGTTTTGACAGGTGACATTTAAAATGGCACCTCCTTTGAATATTTGAGCATCTTTAAAAAGAAAAGGAGTACTTGTGATACCTTGTGCATCCGATGAAGTGAGCTGTAGCTTATGCTCAAATAAATTTGTTAGTCTCTAAGGTGCCACAAGTACTCCTTTTCTTTTTGCGGATACAGACTAACACGGCTGCTACTCTGAAACCTGAGCATCTTTAGTTTCAAGTCATAAGGCAAAATATTCAGTCACCTCAAGACATAAGTAACAATATGTGTTAATACTCCCCAAAAAGTATCTCCAAGGGACTGAAAGCTATAATAATGTATACCATATAGAATGATAGAACTGGAAGGGACCTCGAGAGGTCATCTAGTGCAGTCCCCTGCACTCAAGGCAGGACTAGGTATTATCTAGACCATCCCTGACAGGTGTTTGGCCAACCTGCTCTTAAAAATCCCCAATGATGGAGATTCCACAACCTCTGTAGGAACTTATTCCAGTGCTTAACCACTCTGACAGTTAGGAAGTTTTTCCTAATGTACAGCCTAAACTGCCCTTGCTGCAATTTAAGGACCATTGCTTCTTGTCCTATCCTCAGAGGTTAAGAAGAACAATTTTTCTCCCCCCTCCTTGTAACAACCTTTTTTGTACTTGAAAACTGTTATCATGTCCGCTCTCAGTCTTGTCTTCTCTTCTCCAAACTAAACAAACCCAATTTTTTCAATCTTCCCTCATAGGTCATGTTTTCTAGACCTTTAATCGTTTTTGTTGCTCTTCTCTGGACTTTCTCCAATTTGTCCACATCTTTCCTGAAATGTGTTGCCCAGAACTGGACACAATACTCCAGTTGAGGCCTAATCAGCATGGAGTAGAGCGGAAGAATTATTTCTCGTGTCTTGCTTACAACACTCCTGCTAATACATCCCAGAATGATGTTTGCTTTTTTTTGCAACAGCGTTACACTGTTGACTCCTATTTAGCCTGTGGTCCACTATGACCCTCAGATTCCTTTATGCAGTACTCCTTCCTAGGCAGTCATTTCCCATTTTGTATTGTGCAACTGATTGTTCCTTCTTAAGTGGAGTACTTTGCATTTTTCCTTATTGAATTTCATCCTATTTACTTCAGACCATTTCTCCAGTTTGTCCAGATCATTTTGAATTTTAATCCTATCCTCCAAACACTTGCAACCCCTCCCAGCTTGGTATCGTCCACACACTTTTTTATAAGTGTACTCTCTGAGCCATTATCTAAACCATTGATGAAGATATTGAACAGAACCGATCCCTGCGGGACCCCACTCCTTATGCCCTTCCAGAATGACTGTGAACCACTGATAACTACTCTCTGGGAATGATTTTCCAGCCAGTTATGCACCTACTTTATAGTAGCTCCATCTAGGTTGTATTTCCTTATTTTGTTTATGAGAAGGCCATGCGAGACAGTATCAAAAGCCTTACTAAAGTCAAGATATATTACATCTACCGCTCCCCGCATCCACAAGGCTTGTTACCCTGTCGAAGACAGCTATCAGGTTGGTTTGACACGATTTGTTCTTGACAAATCCATGCTGACTGTTACCTGTCACCTCATATATATTGTCATTATCCATATATTTTTCCAACAAGCCAATTCAATTACTAAGTATTGTATATAAACAGGAAAAAAATTGTTAAATTTTAAGTTGTTTGCTACTTATATTTGGGTATATAGATATGAATAGGAATTGGTGCCTGAATAAAGAGTGTAAATTCAGGACCTTAAATGTAATTTATTAATTTAATATATGTGATTCTAGCTTTTTTAAAACTGTAGCTCTGCAGAACAAACAAGGATAAAAAGTATATTTGTCATTAAATTAAGAAGATCTGACCCTACATGTCTGTAGGGAGCATATCTGCTGAGTAAGGAGGAGAAATTATTATATAATCTCTCTTCAGATTTATACACTTTATAGTGTTTACCTATCTATTTATGAGTGGATCCAGGCTGCCCTCCAACTATTTTACAAGCCTTCATAGGATCTGTTTTCCTTTTTAAAAACATGATGAACACAAATGCAGCTGGAAATATCAAGGTGTACAACGCTGTTGAAAAAAATATATAGTTTGTGACACTGACGGACTGTTATGACCTATAACAACTTAACAAAGAGGCATTGAAATGTAATCAGGACAACTTATTTGCATGTGAATTTCAAAGAGAGACCAGCAATCATTAACCCATTCATTTGTAGTAATAGAAATCAAGGATAGATACTAAGCGTATTTGTCTGTGTTTACCTATATCCTGTTAGAAGTTTAACAATGTAGCTTGTAGATGCTAATTCGCTTTCATGTCTTAATTGCCTTAATTACATATGTGACTCTGTCCGGTTAACCTTAAGATCAAAGATGTGCGAGATACTGCAGGACACTAATATTATCTACATTGTCTTCAGCTTACTATCTATGCTATAATGAAGTACAGACTAATTGCCTTATGTGAATGAATGCAGCTAGTTTACCTGGGTATGCATAAGAAATAGAAGATTAGCTTCAAAGATCCATATTTGCCTATT
The DNA here is from genome assembly GCF_965140285.1 of Lepidochelys kempii. Lineage (NCBI taxonomy): Eukaryota > Metazoa > Chordata > Testudines > Cheloniidae > Lepidochelys > Lepidochelys kempii. Next base: position 140,597,630 of record NC_136382.1, on the reverse strand, counting down.
CTTTCTGGGAAGAAGGCCCTACTGTGACAACTGCTGTGAGGAGGCTTGTCAGCCCCTAGAGAATTATAAAGGAAAGCCCTGGGCCTGATCTTTTCATCTCAGGCCTGCTTAAAGTTTAACAGGGAAGGTCGAAGCCATAAAACTGAGGTCTCCAGGTTTACCTGGGATTATCCTGGAATTCTCATGGAAGAATTTGAACAGACTCTATGCCTGGACTGCCTATTGGACCATAACCCTTTACGTTGATTCCAGAAAGACTTTTACAAATCACCAGTCTCACTGTCTCTGCTATGTTTCAGAGAAGCAGCCATGGTAGTCTGTATCCGCGAAAAAAAAAAGGAGTACTTGTGGCACCTTAGAGACTAACAAATTTATTTGAGCATAAGCTTTCGTGAGCTACAGCTCACTTCATCGGATGCATGCAGTAGAAAATATAGTGGGGAGATTTTATATACACAGAGAACATGCTGCAGCTCACGAAAGCCTATGTTCAAATAAATTTGTTAGTCTCTAAGGTGCCACAAGTACTCCTTTTCTTTTTGTGAATACAGACTAACACGGCTGCTACTCTGAAACCTTTAGTTTTAGTTACTAGAGGATTGGCATCAGTGTGATTATTGGGTAAGGTCTGAGACTCATATTGACCTGGGGATAAGTGTCTCGTCCTTTGGGATTGGTGAACCTCATGTATGGTGAATCAGGTTTTCCATAACACCTCACAATATAAGACTTGGTTGCCTAGATGGGAGCCATGAGCTGGATTGCTGAAGGGAACTGTGTTTGGCTTCTTAACCAGTCTGGTATTGCAGAAACTGTTTTGGCTTGGTGAATCTAAATATAGAATAAATCACCAGTTCTGGGGATTGTTTGCCCTATTTCTTGAAGTCTGCCTTGGGTGAGGTGTTCTCAGTGACCCATCCAGGCACCTGGTCACATTGTTTCCTAGAAGTTTAGAGAGATTAAAAAAATAAACTGCTGCACTCCAGTGACTCTGCAGTGTTGAGTATCAAGTTATCTGCTTATACGTTGTCTTTTTCTTTAAATGCTGATCAAGCCTTAATGCTTCAAGCTTTTCAGTCCAGCACTGTGGCCCTAACAGCACTGAGGCAGAGCCTTTGAAGCTAAAGATTGCCAAAAGCACAGACCAAATCATAGAATCATAGAATATCAGGGTTGAAAGGGACCACAGGAGGTCATCTAGTCCAACCCCCTGCTCAAAGCAGGACCAATCCCCAATTAAATCATCCCAGCCAGGGCTTTGTCAAGCCTGACCTTAAAAACTTCTAAGGAAGGAGATTCCACCACCTCCCTAGGTAACGCATTCCAGTGTTTCACCACCCTCCTAGTGAAAAAGGTTTTCCTAATATCCAACCTAAATCTCCCCCACTGCAACTTGAGACCATTACTCCTTGTCCTGTCATCCGCTACCACTGAGAATAGTCTAGATCCATCCTCTTTGGAACCACCTTTCAGGTAGTTGAAAGCAGCTATCAAATCTCCCCTCATTCTTCTCTTCTGTAGACTAAACAATCCCAGCTCCCTCAGCCTCTCCTCATAAGTCATGTGTTCCAGTCCCCTAAACATTTTTGTTGCCCTCCGCTGGACTCTCTCCAATTTTTCCACATCCTTCTTGTAGTGTGGGGCCCAAAAGTGGACACAGTACTCCAGATGAGGCCTCACCAATGTCGAATAGAGGAGAACGATCACGTCCCTCGCTCTGCTGGCAATGCCCCTACTTATACATCCCAAAAAGCCATTGGCCTTCTTGGCAACAAGGGCACACTGTTGACTCATATCCAGCTTCTCGTCCACTGTAACCCAATATGTTATCAGTTCAGTAAGTATTCCCTATCTATAATATCAGAGAGCCTTTTTGTTTTTCATTTAAGGTTCTTGGTGTGAAATCAATCCCTCATTTAGGGTGTTTTTTTCACTGTAACAACTTAATAATTTGTTATGAGGCAGACTGAACTTTTGATTGGGGTGGTGTGGAGAGCAGAATATGCCTCATTGCTGGAGACAGCCACTCTGACTCAGTTTTCAACTCAATGAAATTTTCATGCAAAAATAACAGAGGGATTGTGATTACATAACTCTTCCTGTTGGTAGTTCTTCTTCTGTGACCCTGCTTTGCCATAGTGCATTCACTCACTCTCAGTATGGCATTCAGATGTTCTGATACTCTTCTACATACTGGATTGCTGTTCTTCCCCTGTCCCTTTAAAAAAAGTATTGACCTCAACCCCCTAAATAAATAGTAATAGCCACCTTATTAATGCAACTTAAAGATGAATACTGAAAATGGAAAAAGAAATGTACATTAAACATATTCTAGCAAAAGGAAGCTTGTGGCAGTCTTTGGTCTAGTGAAATAAGACCCATCTCTCATAGGCACTGGTCTGTCTCAACCAAGACCCCAGATCCAAATGTGAACTTCATAGCTCTGTCATAGACTGAGCCTGTCCTTTGTATATCTATAGGGGTTTGAAGTTTGTATCTCTGGATGGACTGAACCAAAATCCTATACTTTGAATGCTCCTAAACTTTTTTTTTAAACAAGGGAGAAGAGGAGTTGAAATCCTCTAAACTTTCCAAAGTTGTAGGTTGTTTGAATTTGGCTTGTTACAGAGAGAAACTGGAACTGAAAACTTGGATTTGAACCTGGATCCGGTCTTTGAATCTAGGAATCCTTCCATGTGAGGGACCCTCGATAGTGACTGCAGGGCAGGGATATTCTAGCATGGACAGGGAAAGGGGTGTTATGAAGTAGAGTAAGGGGGTGGTCAGCCAGTAGTCTTCCTATATATCCTCCTTTAAAGGAAGGAAAGGGAGGTATATCACCTCCTCCAGACACCATGGTTACAGACGGAGGCAGAGGGGAGAGACCCTAGTCACATTTCTCAATGGCTGTTGCAAATGAACTCTAAGAAGTATTATTTTCAGGATATTATCTAAAGAAGTCAGAAATCGGAATTCACTTTCTAATGTAGGCCTTCTATCAATAGGAACGCAGGGTGCTGATTATCCAATGGAGCTATGATCAGGTTTGAAAAGGTTATGGATACAACTTTTCTGTATAAGCATCATTCTTGTTTGGTACTTTTTTTTTTTACTTTACATATCACTTTGTTAGATTTTTGTGCTTGTTCCAGATGAGTGATGGTAAACAGTGTAACTTTTCAGTGATACAGCTCGGCAGCTGGGACCTGCTCCTGCAAACCCTTACACACAAGTAGTCCTGGAAACAGTTATTGGTTTCAGAGGGGCTACTCACATGAATAAGAATTTGCAGGCTTGCATCCTTTATTTTGTTATCCAATTAATCATCACAATACTAATGTGAGATAGGTAACTATTCTCTCTGTTGCATAGCTGCGATAGCTGAGACACAGAAAGCTCATGTAAGTGACTTGTCCAAGACCACAACAGGAGTCAGTGTCTGTGTCAGAGACAGGACTAGAGCTAGTGTTCCTGATTTCCAATCCTGCTGTGCAGACTATTGGTTGCACCTAGCTAATCACTGAAAACACACAAATACAACACTTTTTTTAAAATCTGCATTTTGTTCAAATCCTACCCTCGTTTGACTATACTGTGTGTTTACAATCAAAACAGTTGTGTTCTTTGTCAAGGGATTATTTTTTCTTACTTCTATCAATATTTAAACCTTATTTTTGTAAGACCTGACCTGTCAGAGTATAAGTACAAATTTGCAACCAAAACTGCATATTTTCAAGGGATTCCTTTTTCTATTTACCAGTGTTAAGTATTTGATTTCTTGTTTTCCTTTAATAGGTTTGAGGTAAAGAAAAACACAATTTAATTTTATTGTAAATTTCTTCTCTGATTTAAGTTCAGATGACTTTCAGATTTAAAGTGATAAAAATCTGTAAAGAGTCCATTTTTGGAGCAACCGAAAGTGTATTTCTGAATTACATAGTCAAAAAGCAAATAGGTGCCTAAATATTGCTCTTTACTAAGTTGTGTTGAAGTAGAGAAGAATATTATATTGGATTCTAAGAGACAGAACTTTTGAGTTTTAACTCTAATTCTGCCAATTATTTTCTACATGGTCTTGAGCAACTCATTAATCTCTACATGTTGGGTTGCTCCTCTGTAAAATGGGGGTCATGATATTAGCCAATTTTGTAAAACTTCCTGTAGAATAAAAGTAGAATATAAGTGCAAAGTATTAAAGAGAATTTTCTCCTCACTATCCAACTTGATTTCTCTATTTGTCATGCTTTGAAGAAAAGTTGTTGCAAAGCTGAATGAAAATTGAAATTTCTGTTCCCGAGCAACATTTCTCACAATGAAAAGTTATGAAAAATATTTATTTCAGCAATGTTTAAATGTTTTATTTTGAGATTTTTGACTGAAATGAAATGTTTTGACATTCTTGAAATGGAAGCATTTCCATTTGGAATCGAAAATGAAATGAAATGAGTCAGTCTGATCTTAAACAGCATCTGTCTGCAGTACCTCATTTGGATACCTCTTGTCCCCTTCTCCCATCCATGCCAGGCTCCTTGGCCAGACTACAGCTCCTTTGATACACCACATTCCTCAGTCAGATTTTGCAGAAACTGGATTTTCCACTGAAAAATCGTTGAGATGGAAAATTCCCAACCAGCTTTAGTAACTGCATAGTTGAAATGAAAACTTCAGACTTGGGTTACTTTAATGATAAGGGTTTCAGTCGTCTGGCTGGTGCAGGATGTGGCAGCCTACTAATTGAGCAGTGCATTTTCCAAAGAAAACTTGTGCTACAGGATCTGCAGTTCTGCCTATTTCATGCCCTCCCGTCCCCAGGTGAAGTTTAAGATGTAGGTTTTGTGCTGTAAAGCCTCAATGACTTGGGCCCTGCCCGAAATTATACATCTCCCCATATCATATTGCTGCAATTGTGGTCAGAAGACCAACATGATCTGAAGACTCCTTGGTATAAATGAGAGAGTGCAGCCAGCAGTGCATTGTTCAGGAAAGGACTTCAAGCTTCCCACTCCCTCTTCTCAATGGCCTGAATTAGCTTGGATTTGTTGATTTCAGGGCATGCTGCTCTACCCACCTATTTACCTGGAATTTGGGGAAGTAAGGAGCAGGGTCGTATTAAACATTTATATTACTGAAGCATCTACAGGTCAATGGAAGGGAGTGTGATTTGTGTAGGGAGGGAAGTATTGTCAGGCCTGAATTTTACTATGGTTGATTGTCCATATTGCCAAAGGTGCCGAGAACCTAGGATCAGTGCTTGTGTGTCTGTATAAAATTCATGTAAAATAATACAATGCTTCTCTAGTTCATGTAATTTTAAGTCACAATAAAACACATTGTCTTGTGGGGTGTGTGTGTGTGTAATATTTAATTGCACAGCAGGCAGGTCCAGTAAAGTGCTTCATTGCAGGAGCACGATGTTAGTTTTCTGCAGCTGCTGACCTGAAACTAAAAGAGGAGACACCAGCAGATAAAGAACAGAGTTAGGAAGGCAGGGAAGGGAGAAAGATACAGAAACCCACAAAGAATAGAGATCAAAGGACTCAGTGTCACATTTTCAATAAAATGCAGGCATAGAAAACCATTGTATTGTTCTAGACCGATGATGCTACTACAATGGAAGGTTTTTTGTGGCATATATTGGAAACTGTTTTTGTATGTGGAGTTTTGTACGCTGTAGCCAACTGGTTGGCAAAAGGAATGGATTCCTAGAATAAACTCCCTTTATCTTTTTGATCCTGGTAAAGGTAATCTATAACAAACTCTCTGTCTACAAGGATTCTCAAACTTTCTCCACCAAAATTCCACTTTTGCTTTTTCCTGCCAGGATCTTATTCCAGAACACTTCAGGATCCTTTATGCTGTTTCAGTGTTAAAAACAACAACAAACGACCCCACCCATTAATATACCGTGATACATTGATTTATTTTTTGGGGGGAGGGGAGAGGGAGCAGTGTTTAAAAAGTTGTGCCATTTTTATTATTAGTAGCCTTACCATAGCACGGACCCCATTGCGCTACATGCTCTACAAACACAGAAACAGATGGTCCCTGCCCTTAAGAGTTCGCAATCTTAAGTACAAGACAAGAGACAATGGATGGATACAGACAGACGGAGGAGTAAAAGGAAACAATGAGACCATATTGGGCACATGACAGGCAAAGTACTCAGCATACCGGCACCCAACTGTTAAGTTTTTCATAGGCATCATAGAAAAGGAGGGTTTTAAGGAGGGTTTTGCAGATATTTATGTGGAGTTCCTCCCAAGTGTGAGGAGCAGCATGGGGGAAAGCACAAAGGTCCTTCTTTGAAAATTTAACAAGTGGATAGTGGAAGCTGACATCATGGGCTAATCGGAAGCCAGAGTCAACATCTTGAAAGTGAATGAGATATGATAGGTAGGGTGGGGCTAGACTGTGAAGGATCCTGAAGGTTAAGATAATTGTCTTATGTTTGATGCGATAGAGAAGGGGGAGCCCATGAAAGGATACAAAGATAGGGGTAATGTGGTCAAAATGATGAGCTAGGAAAATGATCTCTGCAGCAGCATTCTGAATGGATGTGAATGGGGCAAAGTTGTATCTGTCAAGGCCAGAGAAAAGAATATTGAAATAACTGAGGTGTGAGATGATTAAAGCCTGGATGAGAATCATAGAATCATAGAATCATAGAATATCAGGGTTGGAAGGGACCACAGGAGGTCATCTAGTCCAACCCCCTGCTCAAAGCAGGACCAATCCCCAATTAAATCATCCCAGCCAGGGCTTTGTCAAGCCTGACCTTAAAAACCTCTAAGGAAGGAGATTCTACCACCTCCCTAGGTAACGCATTCCAGTGTTTCACCACCCTCTTAGTGAAAAAGTTTTTCCTAATATCCAATCTAAACCTCCCCCACTGCAACTTGAGACCATTACTCCTCGTTCTGTCATCTGCTACCATTGAGAACAGTCTAGAGCCATCCTCTTTGGAACCCCCTTTCAGGTAGTTGAAAGCAGCTATCAAATCCCCCCTCATTCTTCTCTTCTGCAGGCTAAACAATCCCAGCTCCCTCAGCCTCTCCTCATAACTCATGTGTTCCAGTCCCCTAATCATTTTTGTTGCCCTTCGCTGGACTCTCTCCAATTTATCCACATCCTTCTTGAAGTGTGGGGCCCAAAACTGGACACAATACTCCAGATGAGGCCTCACCAATGTCGAATAGAGGGGAACGATCACGTCCCTCGATCTGCTCGCTATGCCCCTACTTATACATCCCAAAATGCCATTGGCCTTCTTGGCAACAAGGCACACTGCTGACTCATATCCAGCTTCTCGTCCACTGTCACCCCTAGGTCCTTTTCTGCAGAACTGCTGCCTAGCCATTCGGTCCCTAGTCTGTAGCTGTGCATTGGGTTCTTCCGTCCTAAGTGCAGGACCCTGCACTTATCCTTATTGAACCTCATCAGATTCCTTTTGGCCCAATCTTCCAATTGGTCTAGGTCCTTCTGTATCCTATCCCTCCCCTCCAGCGTATCTACCACTCCTCCCAGTTTAGTATCATCCGCAAATTTGCTGAGAGTGCAATCCACACCATCCTCCAGATCATTTATGAAGATATTGAATAAAACCGGCCCCAGGACCGACCCTTGGGGCACTCCACTTGATACCGGCTGCCAACTAGACATGGAGCCATTGATCACTACCCGTTGAGCCCGACAATTTAGCCAGCTTTCTACCCACCTTATAGTGCATTCATCCAGCCCATACTTCCTTAACTTGCTGACAAGAATACTATGGGAGACCGTGTCAAAAGCTTTGCTAAAGTCAAGAAACAATACATCCACTGCTTTCCCTTCATCCACAGAACCAGTAATCTCATCATAAAAGGCGATTAGATTAGTCAGGCATGACCTTCCCTTGGTGAATCCATGCTGGCTGTTCCTGATCACTTTCCTCTCATGCAAGTGCTTCAGGATTGATTCTTTGAGGACCTGCTCCATGATTTTTCCAGGGACTGAGGTGAGGCTGACTGGCCTGTAGTTCCCAGGATCTTCCTTCTTCCCTTTTTTAAAGATTGGCACTACATTAGCCTTTTTCCAGTCATCCGGGACTTCCCCGGTTCGCCACGAGTTTTCAAAGATAATGGCCAGTGGCTCTGCAATCACAGCCGCCAATTCCTTCAGCACTCTCGGATGCAACTCGTCCGGCCCCATGGACTTGTGCACGTCCAGCTTTTCTAAATAGTCCCTAACCGCCTCTATCTCCACAGAGGGCTGGCCATCTCTTCCGCATTTTGTGATGCCCAGCGCAGCAGTCTGGGAGCTGACCTTGTTAGTGAAAACAGAGGCAAAAAAAGCATTGAGTACATTAGCTTTTTCCACATCCTCTGTCACTAGGTTGCCTCCCTCATTCAGTAAGGGGCCCACACATTCCTTGGCTTTCTTCTTGTTGCCAACATACCTGAAGAAACCCTTCTTGTTACTCTTGACATCTCTGGCTAGCTGCAGCTCCAGGTGCGATTTGGCCCTCCCGATAACATTCCTACATGCCCGAGCAATATTTTTATACTCTTCCCTGGTCATATGTCCAACCTTCCACTTCTTGTAAGCTTCTTTTTTATGTTTAAGATCCGCTAGGATTTCACCATTAAGCCAAGTTGGTCGCCTGCCATATTTACTATTCTTTCGACTCATCGGGATGGTTTGTCCCTGTAACCTCAACAGGGATTCCTTGAAATACAGCCAGCTCTCCTGGACTCCTTTCCCCTTCAAGTTAGTCCCCCAGGGGATCCTGGTCATCCGTTCCCTGAGGGAGTCGAAGTCTGCTTTCCTGAAGTCCAGGGTCCGTATCCTGCTGCTTACCTTTGTTCCCTGCGTCAGGATCCTGAACTCAACCAACTCATGGTCACTGCCTCCCAGATTCCCATCCACTTTTGCTTCCCCCACTAATTCTACCCGGTTTGTGAGCAGCAGGTCAAGAAAAGCACCCCCCCTAGTTGGCTCCTCTAGCACTTGCGCCAGGAAATTGTCCCCTACGCTTTCCAAAAACTTCCTGGATTGTCTATGCACCGCTGTATTGCTCTCCCAGCAGATATCAGGAAAATTAAAGTCACCCATGAGAATCAGGGCATGCGATCTAGTAGCTTCCGTGAGCTGCCGGAAGAAAGCCTCATCCACCTCATCCCCCTGGTCCGGTGGTCTATAGCAGACTCCCACCACTACATCACTCTTGTTGCACACACTTCTAAACTTAATCCAGAGACACTCAGGTTTTTCTGCAGTTTCGTACCGGAGCTCTGAGCAGTCATACTGCTCCCTTACATACAGTGCTACTCCCCCACCTTTTCTGCCCTGCCTGTCCTTCCTGAACAGTTTATAACCATCCATGACAGTACTCCAGTCATATGAGTTATCCCACCAAGTCTCTGTTATTCCGATCACGTCATAGTTCCTTGACATCACCAGGACCTCCAGTTCTCCCTGCTTGTTTCCAAGGCTTTGTGCATTTGTATATAAGCACTTGAGATAACCTGTTGATCGCCCCTCATTGCCAGTATGAGGCAGGAGCCCTCCCCTCACAGACATTCCTGCCTGTGCTTCCTCCCGGTATCCCGCTTTCCCACTTACCTCAGGGCTTTGGTCTCCTTCCCCCGGTGAACCTAGTTTAAAGCCCTCCTCACTAGGTTAGCCAGCCTGCTGGCAAAGATGCTCTTCCCTCTCTTCGTAAGATGGAGCCCGTCTCTACCCAGCACTCCTCCTTCATGGAACACCATCCCATGGTCAAAGAAACCAAAGCCTTCTCACATCTCTCAAAGAACTCTCAAAGAGTTCTAGCAGAGCCTTTCCTATCCATCCACACTATCTTACACATTATGCAGAAAGAATAGGCAAGATCTAGCAATAGCCTGGATGTGAAAGCCTAGAGAGATCTGAGTCAAAGATGGATGTCCAAGTTATGGGTCTGAGATGAGTGACAGGATGGTGAAGTTGTCCACAATTATCAATAAAGGAGGTGGGGGAAGAGTTTTTTGGGGAAGACTAAGAGCTGTGTTTTAGCCAAGGTTAGCTTGCGCTGATTGATGGATAGACATCCACAAGGAGATGTCAGAAAGAGAGGCCAAGATTTTAGTTTGGACATAAGGAGACAGGTTTTTAGTAGAGGTAGATCTGTCAGTCATCACCATAGAGCTGATAGTTGAATTTGTGTTTGCAGATGAGCTTACTCATAGATAAGGTGTAGTGAGAAGAGAAGGGGACTAAGGTCAGAGCCCCATGGAGCCCCCACAGAAAGGTGGGGCCAGTTGAGGATACTCTCAAGGACACACTGAAGGAATAATTAGAGAGCTAGGAGAAGAAACAGGAGAAGGCATTCACAGCAGCCCAGGGAGGACAAGATTTCAAGAAGAACATGCTGGATGATGATGATGGAGGCGGAGAAAGATGGATGGAGTAGTGGTCTGAGCTTTAGCTGGGAAGAGGTCATTAGAGACTTTGGTGAGAGTGGCATCAGTGGGCTGCAAGGGATGGAAGCCCTATTGGAGCGGGTCTAGGATGTCGTTGGAGCAGGAGACCTCCAGACAATGATTATAGACAGCACATTCAATGAGCTTAGAGATTAAAGGGAAATGAGGCAGTACTTGGAGAAGCAAGTGGGGTCAGTATGGTAGAGACTAAAACATGCTTGTATTGTGAGGGGGAAAAGGCAAAGGATTGAGAGGTTAAGGAGAAGACTAAGGCAGTGGATGCGAGGGAGATCAGGATATGGGGTGGGATGGGGTCACTGGGGCAAGGGTAGAAATTAGAGGAAAAGAGCAGACAAGAAACTTGTACATCTGTGATGGGAGAAGGAGGAAGGAGTACTAGGAGGAAAAGGGGGTAGGGAACATGAGGGGAGGGAGAAGGTCACATCGTATTTTGGAAGCTAAGGTGTTGGATGGCTCATCAGTATGGAAACTGGAAATTGATATCTCCAAGGGTGAGTGTGGGAGATTGTGAGAAGGGGAAGAAAGAGAACAGGAGTTGAAATTAGAGAGGAAGGCTGATGAGGAAGTGTTGGGCTGATGACAGTAATACAGACGGGGAGAGGTAAAGAGTCTGATGCAGTGCTTTTCAAAAGAGGGGGAAGGTGGAGGAGGAACTAGAGGAGAAGAACCCCCCCGCCTACAGTTTGATGCAGGGTGGGGAGTCTGAGAGAAGGAGAAACCTCTGTAAGAGAGTAGCTGTAGGAGTAGTGGGGGTCCAGGACTTTGTGAGAACGAGGAGCTGGAGGAAGTGAGATTTAAAGAGGTCCTGGAAGACAGATCTTTTTAGGGATGGAGTGGGTGTTCCAGAGACAGCAAGAGAAGGGGAGGAGAGAGAGAGAGGGATGGGGCATGAGATAATGGTGGGGATACGTGTGGGAGGTGGAGAGGGTGGGGATGGAGGGAGAGCCAGGATTGGGGCAAGTGTCACCAGAGGTGAAGAGAAGGAAGCAGAGGAACGTGTGGATGTGGGAACTGGATTTGTGCTTGTGGGAGGAGGCGGGGACAGGGATGGAGAGGAGGAAGGAAGCGTAGAGAGCTGAGGGTAACAAGGATGGGAAAGTGGAGCAACTGCAGGGTGGGCAGGAGGGAAGGATGCGGAAGGAGGAAGAGGATGGATGCTATGATGCAGAAGAGGTATGTGGTGTGCTATTGGTGAATGGCAGATGGACAAGATTGCAAACAAAAAAGCAATCTGTGATAATGTCTTCCATGGGCAGGCAGTGTAGTGGCTAGTTTGCTGGCCTTTCTGTCTGTAAGGCCAGACGAGGTGGTAGGGGGACCCAACCCTCCTTTTCTACTGGGTCCCAGCCCAGGACCATGAGTAAATCAACCCTTAAACAGGGGGTTGATATTTCAAACACGGACTTGCTGATGTCCTAAAACCTGGTGTCTGCTTGGTTTTAGTTCATTAATAAGAGATACAGTATTCCCACTTTATTTTAGCTCTAGGCTTGAGAGCTGAACAGATGACAGACAGACTGTATTGTGAGTACAGTATGTTAATATTTCAAACACGGACTTGCTGATGAGCCATTCTGAGTTTGATTACACTGGAAATACCCCGAGTAGCTGGCTGAAATCAGGCCTCTCAGTGAATGAAACTCTGTGGCTGGCATAGTGTGCTTTATTGCCACTCTAATTTCATTTTCAATTTGATTTTCCTCCAATATTGCAACCATCTCCAGGGCTCGTATTTTATCCACTAGCAGAAAACCCTCCCATCCTCCATCAGAGCCCAATGCTCTATTTAGCAGAGCAGAAGTAGGGGCTGACAGAAGAGCTCAAAGGGATTGAAATCCCAATGTGTACACAATGTAAATCACAAGAGCTAAACTTGACTTACAACAGTCTCCGTCCTATATTCTCTGAGCCCCGTCTCCTAATGATGCGTTAATTGAGTAATATTTGCTGAGAAGGTGGTATTACATACCACTGTATTTACTCATAGCTCCCTTGTGTTACCTGTTTGAGCCATCCTCCACAGATTCCTGCGTATAGCCAGATTACACACTGGAGATAAGTGTGGATCTTTTCCCCATCCCAATCAGAGAGGAGGTGCCACTTTCACAGCATGCTGTGTCTGCTAGGGATCTGCATATTTATATTCTGAGGCTCTGGACATGGCAGGGCAAGGTGACAGGTTGGTCTCTGCCAGATTCTCCTTGAAAACCAATGGGGGAAGCTGTTGTAAACCACTGCAGACAAAATCTGCATTAACTTCTATTGTTCCTTCCTATCCACCTTCTGGACTCCCCTCCCCAACATTCTTGAAGGGGCTTCTTGGGGGAGCCCCAGCAGCATGGCTCCTATAGCACCCATGCTGGCCAAAGGCTGCAATGATCCCAGGGGAGGCAAAGGCTGGGCGGCAGAGCAGAGGCAAAGGTCATCCCTTGCTGCTTGTGGATCCCCTGAGATCTGTAGATTTGGGATGGAGCCTCTGGCCTCTTCTATTGAGGGCTTGGGGGAAGGGGGAGGACAAATCGCACCGCACCTGCAGATAGAATTCCAGGGAAACTTCATGTCAGTCTCAATTTCTACTTCCTACATAGATTATTTCCACAGAGGCGGGATAGCGACCGTGTTGTGTTGTCTTGGTGCTTTCAGAAGGCGCTCATTCTCTTTCCAGTGAAAATCTCTTAACACAACTATATTTGCTCACTGCTTCTTCAATCATTGTTGCTGTATCTTTAAGCTTCCTAATTTCTCATTGGGCTAACTAAACACTAGCATATTTGGAGTTACTTGGCTATATCAGGTGCCCACACACACAAGTAGGGAGACAGGAGTTTTAACCCACTGACAAGTTTCATTCATTTGCATTCCCCCTTTGGGGAGAAATGGGATTGAATAGGGAGACTGGATTGTTTAGGGGATTTGTAATGGAATTTTCATCTATATGTCACCAGTTAAATCAGCTGAATTTGCTAGAGGTCAGAGTGGCCATTTTCTTAATGCTCTGAGTCCAGTTTCTAATGGACAGGTGTTCATATTCTAAAAATCAGCACCACAGTTGGCACTAATTAGCAAGAGTACTGGCAGTCGCAGCAAAGATGCCAAGAATCAAGTGGACGTGAAAACTAAATTATCTTATCTATTGTGCTGAGCTCTCAAGTACAGGATGCTGTAGGGAAACTTATGCTGCTGCTGCTGTCTATGTCCTATCTGTTCTGTGGATAAGTATCTGTCTTTGACAGCCCTGAAGCTCAATCTGACAACTTTTGTGAGCCATAAATTCACTAAAAATAAAAAGATTAAAGCAATAGGATATGGATAGCCAGTAACTATTAGAAATGAAGTGAAAATGCCAGTTTGCAAAATCCAGACAAAGACTTGGCTAAGAAACCCTTAAGTTCTTTAGAACTGATGTGGGGGAACCAACAAACAGTAAGGAAACCTTCTTAAAGATATTCTTCCTACTATTTTTCCTTTTTGGATACATATGATTGGTGATAGAATTAGCCTTTTTGAAATCAGGAGGGCCAAATCACACCTGGAGCTGCAGCTAGCAAGAGATGTTAAGAGTAACAAGAAGGGTTTCTTCAGGTATGTTGGCAACAAGAAGAAAGCCAAGGAAAGTGTGGGCCCCTTAGTGAATGAGGGAGGCAACCTAGTGACAGAGGATGTGGAGAAAGCTAATGTACTCAATGGTTTCTTTGCCTCTGTCTTCACGAACAAGGTCAGCTCCCAGACTGCTGCGCTGGGCAACACAGCATGGGGAGTAGGTGGCCAGCCCTCTGTGGAGAAAGAGGTGGTTAGGGACTATTTAGAAAAGCTGGACGTGCTAAAGTCCATGGGGCCAGATGTGTTGCATCCGAGAGTGCTAAAGGAATTGGCGGCTGTGAGGGCAGAGCCATTGGCCATTATCTTTGAAAACTCGTGGCGAACGGGGGAAGTCCCGGATGACTGGAAAAAGGCTAATGTAGTGCCAATCTTTAAAAAAGGGAAGAAGAAGGATCCTGGGAACTACAGGCCAGTCAGCCTCACCTCAGTCCCCGGAAAAATCATGGAGCAGGTCCTCAAGGAATCAATCCTGAAGCACTTACACAAGAGGAAAGTGATCAGGAACAGTCAGCATGGATTCACCAAGGGAAGGTCATGCCTGACTAATCTAATCGCCTTCTATGATGAGATTACTGGTTCTGTGGATGAAGGGAAAGCAGTGGATGTATTGTTTCTTGACTTTAGCAAAGCTTTCGACATGGTCTCCCACAGTATTCTTTCAGCAAGTTAAAGAAGTATGGGCTGGATGAATGCACTATAAGGTGGGTAGAAAGTTGGCTAGATTGTTGGGCTCAACGGGTAGTGATCAATGGCTCCATGTCTAGTTGGTAGTCGGTATCAAGTGGAGTGCCCCAAGGGTCGGTCGTGGGGCCGGTTTTGTTCAATATCTTCATAAATGATCTGGAGGATGGTGTGGATTGCACTCTCAGCAAATTTGTGGATGATACTAAACAGGGAGGAGTGGTTGATACGCTGGAGGGGAGGGATAGGATACAGAGGGACCTAGACAAATTGGAGGATTGGGCCAAAAGAAATCTGATGAGGTTCAATAAGGATAAGTGCAGGGTCCTGCACTTAGGACGGAAGAACCCAATGCACAGCTACAGACTAGGGACCGAATGGCTAGGCAGCAGTTCTGCGGAAAAGGACCTAGGGGTGACAGTGGACGAGAAGCTGGATATGAGTCAACAGTGTGCCCTTGTTGCCAAGAAGGCCAATGGCTTTTTGGAATGTATAAGTAGGGGCATAGCGAGCAGATCGAGGGACGTGATCGTTCCCCTCTATTCGACATTGGTGAGGCCTCATCTGGAGAACTGTGTCCAGTTTTGGGCCCCACACTACAAGAAGGATGTGGATAAATTGGAGAGTCCAGTGAAGGTCAACAAAAATGATTAGGGGTCTGGAGCACATGACTTATGAGGAGAGGCTGAGGGAACTGGGATTGTTTAGTCTGCAGAAGAGAAGAATGAGGGGGGATTTGATAGCTGCTTTCAACTACCTGAAAGGGGGTTCCAAAGAGGATGGTTCTAGACTATTCTCAGTGGTAGAAGATGACAGGACAAGGAGTAATGGTCTCAAGTTGCAGTGGGGGATGTTTAGGTTGGATATTAGGAAAAACTTTTTCACTAGGAGGGTGGTGAAACACTGGAATGCGTTACCTAGGGAGGTGGTGGAATCTCCTTCCTTAGAAGTTTTTAAGGTCAGGCTTGACAAAGCCCTGGCTGGGATGATTTAATTGGGGATTGGTCCTGCCTTGAGCAGGGGGTTGGACTAGATGACCTCCTGAGGTCCCTTCCAACCCTGATATTCTATGATTCTATGATTTTTTCTGTCTGTAAATCATTCATGAGCTAAATCAGATTTCCACAAATATATTCATTATGCATAAGTATTTGCTGAATAGTTTAGTGAACAAATTTTACCTTGTGGGTGGAACATGAACTGTTTTGCTTTAACTAGCTAACTAACTCTTCCTTGTTTATTATTCGTGATTCGCCCCTTAAGTCACATGATCAAGTATCTGTTCCCCAGCTGGATTTTTTAAAGCAATAATTAATTCTGAATAGCAGATGTCACATAATTAATGTGAATTTCAAACAAGCTGTTAGATGAAGTAAGTTAAACTCTCACACTTTGAACATTTTCAGTTGACTTTTAAAATTCCACCTATTCAAGTGTTTTGTTTTTCTCCTTTAAAACTATTATAACCTGTGTGATGCTGGTACACCATGTGCTAGCTCTTGCCAAGGCTGTAGCTGTCAGGTGAGCACTAACAAATTCATAGCTGGAAACCAGATCACCTCACTTGTATGTTAGTATTATTCAAGATGCATGTTAGACTTGTAAGGATGTGTTTAGACTCTATAAAATGCTTGCTGCATGCATTAATATTACTTGTAATACCTGTATCCCATGCTATAAGGCAAGGTGGCCAAACTGCAGCTGGAGAACTCTTTTACAGTTAAAGTGCGGCTCACGGAGCACCCCCATTCCTCCCCCATTCTCCACCTACCAGACTGGATGGAGGAGGCTCGGCAGGGTGGTGGGGCTAGGGGCTTCTGCCAGAGACTGGTGCCTGCTGAGAGTGGGGAGCACAATTTAAAGGATCACTCTGCCCCCAACAGCTTGAGTTGTGCCTCCCGAGGCATGCTCCCCCTTTTACCTTAGGATGTTAGCTCCTTGTGGAGAGGGAGCAGCAAAGAGCTGGGAGGTGCAGGTAGGGGCTGTTGCTTTATCTCCCTGGGGAGAAGCAGCTGTAAAAGCAATAGCTCTCCCTGCAGTTCCCAGCTGTTTGCTGCTGCCTGTCCCCATGGCCGCAGCTCCCAGCTTGCTGGCTCCAGCAGCTGCCGTGCAGGGAGGAGGCCTGGCGGCACCATGTGACCAAGCGGGGCCAGCAAACCCTGGCAAAAATCGGGGGCAAGGGGAGGGACATGACCCCACATGTGCCTCCAGTGTTGTCTCTGACTTCTGCCCAGTAGGGAGCAGGGTCGTGAGGCATAAGCCCTGCAGGGTGTGCGCCTGCTGGGGCTTGCAGCTTCAGCAGGAGTGGGGCTGGAGCCCCCCTGGAAGGCTGAAGACCTGAGCCCTGGCAGGTGTACCCTGCCACTCAAATTTCTGAAGATTGTCCTATGTGGCTCAGATGGTCAGTGAGTTTGGCCACCCCTGCTATAAGGCAATATGTAAATTTTGCTTTAAAACTGTAAAAATACCTGCTTTGAACTTGTGAACCCAGGCAAGAGGAGTGATTCCTCCACCCATCCAGAAGGATTATCAAAACTAAGTGAGTGACTATGAAAAGTCACGATACAAAGACTGGGCTAATGGCCCTCTCACACATGTAAAAGTGCTACGTGCAAGGAAGCTTGTCCCATCAGCTTGAGTTCTGGAAGAAGGAAATAAAGACGGCTGACATGAAAATTCTTCATCTCCTTGCTGTTTGACTGTCACAGGGCTGGAGCTAGGAAACAAAAGCAGAGATTCCCGGGGTCAACCTGCATTAACCATAAAAGATATTCAGTGCAGACAGATTACTACAACCCTGTTACCTTTTAGAACCATAGACTGTAACTCATTTGTGTATATAGTTGCCTGCTTTAACCTGTAAATAACTCTGATTTATTTTGCCTTATAAATCCTTAGTTAATTTACTATAAGATTGGCTACAAGGATTATCTTTGATGTGAGATCTGAGGTACAAATTGACCCAAGGTAAGTGACTAGCAGTGCTTCATTTGTAATAAAAGAGGTGCCAGAGCTTAAGGAATTTGTTTGCATTCATAATTGATGCAGAAAGCTCAGATGTGCCATGGCCCTGAACTGCCAAGCCTAGAGATGCCGGGGCTCAGCCCTGGTATAAATTAAGCACTGGTGATAGGTCTCTTGGGGCTGGAAGCAACCTGAATCTTTTGTGATCTTGGGTCACCATGGCAACCATTATCCATGAGCCCAGCTTGCCTGGGTGGCAAGATAGACAGTCCTCTGGGGCATTCCAGTCTGTCACTCCATGGTAAGACTGTTATAGAGCTTCAGGGGTCACCCTTGTTACTGGGTTGGTGAAATCTAATTATAGAACATACAACTGGTTTGGGGTGTCTACATGCTTTTTTGACATGGTTGTGAACCACTCCAGACAGCGTGATAACCAGTACCTCAGATTTCAACCCCTAGCAGGAATATGGGCCTTCAGACTAAGAACAAGCCAGGCCCCAATCACTGCCCTAGATTGGGCTGGGCCGGATGGCTGGTGCCTGTGGTGAGACACTTCCCCCTCTCCCCCCGGTTCACCGTGCCCCTCTACGCTCCCAGGAGCAGCTCAACAGCCCAATACCATGATTTTTCCAGCAGTGGGGAGGTGTAAGCAGGGATGTCCACTTATGCCATCATGCTGCTGGAAAGTTCACAATTTCTGTGCAATCTATGAAATTGTGATTTTTACATAGGGTCTTATGAATGAGAGATCAAAGACCAACCTCTGAGACTATAGTGACACAGAGAGAGGAGCCCCGTCCTCCACTGTGACAGAGGAAGGAGCATGCTCCTGTTTCCACTGCATTCCAGTGACTGTAAGGGCTGACAGTCCTCCCTCCCTCCCAGTTAATTATTTTGCTTGCCCAGTCTCTAGGGCAGCGGTTCTCAAACTGTGGGTTGGAACCCTAAAGTTGGTTGCAACCCAGTTTTAATGGCATTGCCAGAGGTGGCCTTAGACTTGCTGGGGTGGAAGCCAAAGCCTGAGCACTTCCACCCACTGCCAAAGCCCAAGATCTTCACGCTGGGGGGTGGGGCACAGGTTTTAGGCCGCCCAACCTGGGGCTGAAGCCCTTGGGCTTTGGGGCCCCGCTCCCAGCCTGAGATAGCGGGGCTCTGGCTTTGGCAGGGCTTGGGTGGGCTCAGGCTTCGGTCCCCACTCCTGGGTCATGTAGTAATTTTTGTTGTCAGAAGGGGGTTGCGCTGCAATGAAGTTTGAGAACCCGCAAACATCTCTTTCTGTCGGGATGAACCATGCAATCTGTGTGGTTATACAGTTATAACAACTCTGATGGGAAAACATAACTTGGAGCTAGTGAGATGAACTCACTGTCCCTCTGTGCCTCTCAGCCCCCAAGAATTTGTTTCTGACTATAGCCCATTTGAGCACCTTTAAAATCTTTTGTTTGCTTAAATGCTCTCTGCCAGCTTGTAAACAGAAACAAGACTTGATGCAACTAGTTTTGAATGGGTGACAATAGCAGGCATGCTCCACCACAAAAATAACTGGTATCAACATCCGAGATCTGGTCAGTAGCAGACTTGATGCAGGTCTTATTTACAGGGAGAAAAGATTAACGTGCTGCCTTTTTCTGAATGCATAAACCATATTTTCCCTGTATAGAGCTGAACAAATTAAGCAGAAATAGAGAAGTTACAGTGTACTGTAGGGTTACATAATCAAAACTTTTTATATAAACTCTCCCTTTGAAACCTGTCGGTGTCCACTCCCCATGACAGTATGCTGCATTTTAGTAAATGTACAGTATTTTGAAAGACATTTAGCTTTAATACTTTTTCTGAATTATTTCTATCTTTTAAGAGGAAGCAGGAATTGTTTAAAGGGACGCTGTCAATTTAAAAATTTCAATTCTGTCAGTTTTAAAACTACTGTAGTTCCAGGTAAAACCTAATATTACTATAACTGGGATTTCAACAGGAAAAATGTTTTTTTTTGTTTTGTTTTTTTAAATTATTCTGTAAATGTAGCTTCCATTTGCATATAGCCAGTTTCATTGTTTCTTCAGAATAGTCCGTTTCCCGGGTTTCTCTCTCCTTTGTTGCTGCGTGAAAGACCCTCTCAAACATTTTTGAAAAATAAGAAAATGCGTTTATAAAACTGCAAGAATTGGCAGGGGGACTCCGAGCAGGTAAAGTGCTGAAACTTTTAAAACTCATTTTTAAAAAATTGACTAGAATTCAAGTTAACGGTGCTCATTTTAAATGTGTATAGCTGTTATTTATTTTGGAAATCAGTAAGGCCACAATCCTGCAAACACTTACATATGTGCCTAACTTTATGAGCTTTAGGAATTCCATTGAGGTGAATGAGATTACTCACATGCATACAGTTAAGCAAGTGTCTAAGGCCTTGTCTACACCAAAAAGTTGTAACAATTTAATTAAATTGGTTTAGAAACAAATGTAGTTTTAGTGCCACCTCCTTGTGTGAACACTTATATCAGTTTAACAGTCTCTTATATCTATTAAGCTTTAAAGCCCAATTTCATTAAATTGGTATAAATTTCCCACTTAGACAAGGCCTAAGGATTTGTCTACACTGGCACTGTGGGATGTGTTTGCAGCTTGTGTAGACATACCTGAACTAGTTTTAATCTAGCTAGCTCAGGTACTGACAGCAGTGAAGCTGTGGCATCATGCACTTCAGCGTGGGCTGACCAAACCTCTCTGGAACCCTCTGATACCAGGAGGGCTGAGGAGTGATTTTAAATTGATTAATATTTCCAGAATTACACAGATGTGACAATATTGTATTCGGCCCCATTCCTGCAAAACCTTCAGGTATGTCTCCATGAGCTGCAATCAGTGTAATGTTTTGGCCACTCCATCTTAAAGATATAGCAGAAATAGAAAGGATTCAAAGACCGAGAAAAATTATTAGAAGCATGGAAAGTCTTGTGTATTGGGACAGACCAAAAAGATTAGGATGAGTTTGTTTAGAGATGAGATTAATAAGGGAAGCATGTTAAAGGAATTAAAAATGATGAATAGTATGGAAAAGGTGAATTATGTGCTCCTATTTACTTGTTCTTATTCTATTAATGTCCCCATTTTCCCCAATGAAATTGAAAAACAAAATACTTAAGTGATCAAAGAAAATACTTTTTTAATGCTGTGAACAATTAATATGTGGAATTCAATTGCCCGAATTTATCATTCAGGCCAAGAGATTAGTAGGATTAAAAAGGATTAGACATTTATATGGAAAAAGCGTAACTACAGTTTGATGATATAGGATATTTTTTTAAAAAGGACATAAACTCTCACACTTTTGGGCATAAGCCAACCACAAACTGAGAGGAAATTGGATGATTAAATGCAGGTCTTTATTACCTGTCACCTCTGTCCAATCAACAGGATTCTTTGTGGTTTTGCTCCAGCCCTGAAAGTAATTCTAAGTGACTAATTCAGTGGTTAGGCATAGGGCTCAGTGTGGCAACTGAAAGCAGCAACATGAGGTGAGGTGCAATTCAAGTAATTAATCAGCAATTACCTGAAATTAGAGGTATATTGGTGTGAACTGAAACACTTTACATTTATGTGAGCATGTATCTACTGTCCATGGAAGTACACAAAGGCACAGGTACCACTCTTAATTGTATTTATCGTCTGCTTTCTGTAGCACAAAGAGAAAACAATAGGATTTTCAGTTACTGAGAGGAAAGCCCTGCAACTTTAACATAACTTCAGCACCAAACAAGTGAAACTTCCAACCCTTTTAATGCCAGAGAAAGAGAGAATGTGTTCCTGGATAACCTCTGAAGATCTTTACTCTGTTACTAGCGATCCACTGTGGCTTTCCCACTCGAGTTTACAGGTTTATAGTTAGTATGAGTGAGAGTGGGTGAGTATGTGTATTGTGCTGGGAGATTTTGTGTTGACTTGTGCACATGGTGAATGAGGGGTGTTTGCTATGGTGAGGTGCTGTCTGTGTTTGGGGTTCTTGTGTGTGCTGGTTGTGGTGTTCGGCTGGGATATTTGTGCTGAGTTATGTCCGGGGGGTGGGGGGGTTGTTGTGCTTGGAGATTTTGTGTTGATTTGTGTGGGGTGCAAAAGAGGATTGTGTTGTGATGGTGGGATTACGTGTCTTTGACATATATTTTGTCGCATGGCAAACTAGACCAAGTAATCCACCATCTCCACAGTTTCCCTCATACAACCAGTGAAACTGTTGCATGACAATTAACTGTAGAACAAGGGTAGGGATTGGTTGAATTATGTCTCCTATCAAAATGGTCTAGGATCCTTGGCATGGCATAGACCAAAGGTTCTCTAATTATGGGGTGTGCCTCCCTGGGGAGGTGCAGGCATGTACCAGGAGAGGTGTCAGTTGCCTGTCTTTTTTGGCTATCCGTAGGGCCCTACCAAATTCATGGTCCATTTTGGTCAATTTCACAATCATAGGATCCTGTAAGTGATGCCAACATCAGGAAACAGGCCATCCTACCTTACCATCTACATCTGTTGTTTTTTTTCAGAGGAAGTTGAATGAGTTAACAGAGCAAAAAAAGATTGTTGAAGAATATAGCACTGTGAATATGAAAGCTACTGAAGCTTCTTACCTTTGTTTCTTTGCAAATTGCCAACCACACAACACAGATGAGAAACCACTCCTTCCCACTACAAAGAATGTGTGCTCAGTGATGTTGGGAGAGAAGGCAGCAGCACAGTGATCCCACTTTCCAATGACACACTGTCATGTTGTACTGCAGATATGGCCAATGGTGTAAAAGAGCAGCTCATCCAAAGCGTTCCTCAGAACCCGAACTATTCCATTCAGACTGATGAATCTGATACACTGAATGCTGCACACCTGCTGGTGTATATTGGTTATGTTCTTCTGAAGGAAGAATTTCTGTTTTGCTGTACACTCCCTACATGAGCAACTGGTGAATAGCTTTTTAAATTGTTACATAATTTTGTCCAAAACATGAGCCTTGATTGGGGATGTTGTTTTGGAATTTGCAGCGATGGTGCATGCTGTATGACAGAATGGCATAGCAGGCAGAGGCCGATGCAGCAGTCTGTAACCGTTGTACGATCCCACAGACGTTGGCTGCCAAGAAGATGTCAGAGGAGCTCAGCAATGTCCTTTCTGATGCAGTGAAAATTGTGAACTTTATAAAGAGCTGGCCAGTTAATTCAAGGGTTTTTGCCATTTTATGCAAAGAGCTGGAGGTAGCCTTTACACAAGTGTTACATGCAGAAGTTTGTTGGCTGGCCAGGGGGAAGATACTGACAAGACTGAACTGCATAAGGAAGTCCATATTTCTCTTGCTGATAGTAACTCTCCATTTGTACAGCGACACTCCACTTGCCTTGTTGGCATACCTAGAATCATAGAAATACTCTCACTGTCACTTCAGGGAGGAGATGGAAATATTTTAATTGTTAGCGACCTGAGAGAAGCATGCATGAACAAGCTAGAACTGTGATCTTCATGTGTGCAGCAGGGATCTCCTTGCATGGTTCCAACACAGGAAGACGTGTGTCAGTGTGGTAATCGGTCAGTTGACAGTATCGAGGATGTAATTGCTCAACACCTACATGGCCTGCAGGAGGACTTACACAAGTACGTTCCTGAAGTGGGCTGGATCAGAAGCCCATTCAATTTTTAAGCCAAACCCTGCAAATAATTTGTCTCCAAAAGGAGAGGAAAGACTGACTGACCTATTAAGCAACAAGAAACTGTATTTTCACAAATGCCTGTCACAGATTTTTGGTTGTGTGGAATGTCAGTTTCTTAAGTTAACTCACTGAACTCTTAAGGTAGATCTACATTGCAATAAAACACCAGCCTTTGGCCCATGTCATCTGACTCGGGCTTGGGCTGCAGGGCTATAAAATTGCAGTGTAGATGTTCAAGCTTGGCTTGGAGCCAGGACTCTGAGATCCTCCCACTTGCATACCCACAGAGTCCTCATTCCTTTTTTTTCACCCACCTATGTGAATCAGGACTTTCAGCTTTGGCCCCAATCAAAATTAAGTGTCACATCTGTCTTTCAGTGGAAAATGACTTATGTCTCTATTTTTCTACACTGCAACCCTGAATTCCACTACTTTTTACATCTAGGAAACAAACTCACTCCTCCTACTGACAAGATAAGAATGGTGGAAACTGCCAAAAGTGATAATTGTTATGATTTCCTAAATATTACTGTAATTTTATTTTAGCTGCAGCAATTTCTACTCTTTTGAACCGAACTGTGATATAACATGTACTTTTGACACATACTCTTATAACTATATTGATCAAAGCCATTCTACTTTATTACTCATATTCTTGCAAAGTATAGAATTTTCAGTTTTTTGTATTGTTGTTGTAAATTATGTGGAGGCAGAATTTTATTTTTTCTCTTTGCTTAAGGAGGCTCACTATGCCAGTGTGAGAACCCCTGGCGTAGATACCTGCCTTGCTGTAGCTATACACTGCACAAGTGTAATTTGTAAGGTCAAAATGGCTGAGAACTTAAAGAGTATGGTAACAGACTGCACATCCCAGTGTTGATTGAACCTGGTGACATTCTGAACATAAAGATCCCTCAGCCATGCTTGTAGCTGTTTCCATTACATGGACTCAACAGACATTTGAGGCTTCAGAGTGACACACAGGCAGTGACAATCTTGGAATCTTGTGTAAAGATATTTTAAGCACGCAACAGTATGCATACAAACAGCTGATATGTTGCTTTGAGAGTCAAACTGTGTTAAGAGGTTGCTATTTTAGCTGATAGGATATGCAATGATACGAACATTGGGTCGGATACTAGAGTCTTTCCTCAGATAAAACTCCCAGCTGTGGAGTAGTGCCTACATATGTTTATTTACATCATTGTTTTATAATACACTTTTAAATTGCACATTTTAAGAGCTAGCAACAATGCTGTATAAACTGGAATATTGCAGGGATAACTTTTTAAAAGCTGTTAAGTAAGAAGAAGTGGGCAGACAACATAATTGTACGTATTGATGTGGTTTTGTGTTTGTTATAATGCTTTTAATCAATAAGTCATTTCTTTTCTGCCTATCTTATTCTCTCCGTCATCCATCACAGATAGTGCCAGGTGAATGATCCATATCAAATAATGTATCTAGTGAATTGCACCTCTTTTCCTATTTGTGAATTGTGCACAAACAGATGACAACTGTCTTAAATGTATTGTTGAAATTATTTGCTGAATAATTTCTGCAAATAATTCTTAGTCTGTTTATGAAGAGGTTAATGCATACGTCATACTGAATATTTCTGTTGGTAGAATCGGGTTTTCCAGTACATATACATGGCATCTTAAATAAATGGTAACCCAACTCAAGGAAAAAACAGATTCTAATTATTTTAGGCAGGATAGAAGGTTTACAATAGTTTATTGAAGAGCTCTCCCTCCGAAAGTATGTATGTATCACACCTACAATAATGGAAATGTACTGCAGAAGAGAGAGCTTCTTTTCATACTAGTGTATCAGATTGCAGTGAAAAGTTTGTATTCTGTACTGCATGTTGCCAGCCAAAGCTCTCATGTTTTTGCAGGTCCATTTACTCTTTTCTTTAACATGTGGGATTTTGTTATCAGCATTGATTATAAGGAGTGCATCAGGGTAATCTGCAGTTGTCTCATCTGCAGTACGAAGAGGAGATGAGCTGGTGGGGGGTGCATTTAAGTGGAGGACAAAAGAGACCGTTTCTCAGGGTGCCCAGTTGGAAGCAGGGAGTTGGGAGTCTGCTGTATTTGTGCCTCAGATGAAGCTTTCTGAGAATGGAGCTGCCATATGTGGACAGGCAGGAGCTCCCTTTTACTTTTCTCCCTGCAGCATGTGAAAAATTTTCGAAGGAACTTGGAGTGTGAGGGGGGTCCTCTTTTTTGGTATTGTATCTGAGAGGAATCTGTGCCAGGAGAGGGAACGGGTCCAGAGAGACAGAGGGGAGCATTCCAGAAGGCTAAGCGACTCTGGCTAGAATTGGTTGCAGTGCCGTGTGTGGGTGGGGAGGGGGAAGGTCAGTTGTTCATATCTCACTCTATAGTAGACGTCGCCCCTCCTGAATGCCATGCAGCTTGCGGGAGCCCTGTGCCCACAAACCACAGGATGAAGGCAGCCCTAATCAATGAAGGGTTTTATTGCCTGTGATCTCAGCCAACAAGCAAATGATACTGCTCCATCTGGGGGATTACAGTTTTTAAAAAAGGCATTAAACTAATCAAAATCTTGTCCTTATTATGATGCTCTTAATAAGCCTGGGGCTCAATTTAATTAGCTTTGAATCATTTTCTAAAAAGGGATCTTGGGTTTAAATCAAGACCTCAGATGAACTAATTAGATAATGTTTTCAAAGTGTGTTGAATATATAATGGGAAGGGTGGGCCTACAGTTCAGGTGCAGGACTGGGATTTAGTCCCTGGGGAGTGTGGTCTTGTGGCTAGAGCAGGGAAAGTAGGAGTCAATACCCTGGGTTTTAGGCTTGCATCTAGGAGGTTAAAGTAGGGCACAAGGCATCTGAACTGCTTGGTTCTACTCCTGTCTGTACCATTGACTTGCTGTGTGGCCTTGGGCAAGTCTTTTCAGCTCAGTTTGTCCCTCTGTAAAATGGGGGTGTTTGCAAAGCTTACTCTGGGAGCATGTGTAATTCCATGGGCAAATTAATGACAGAAAGGTAAGGGAGGTGTCATTTCCTTCATAAAATCCCACAGAATAATCATTTCAGTGGCATCGCCCTCTGCGAGTTGACAGGGGGAACTCACTGCCCTGCCAGGTCCTCTGGTTAGTAGAAATTTTGATAATACATTGTTGTTGGAAATAGGTCGAGTTGGGTATCATTTGAAAGGCCTTTCTCCTAAGAATCTCTTTCAGGCCATCAGCGGATGAATGGCCCTGGGTGGGTGGAGGTACATTATGATGACACATGGAAAACCTTGTGTGATGAAGGCCGGGGCTTTGGCAAGGTTTCAGGGGTATAGAATTGGCTGTGCTGTGGGATGTCCTGTGCTGGCACAAGGAAAGTGTTTTAGTTAATCCACAACTGAGGAAAAATAGCCCAGTCAGGCAGCATGGGGCTGGAGAACAGAGAGGAGTCAGTGGCAGCCTGGATGTAGGCAGCAGGACAACAGAGAGTAAAAGACAACAGGGAGGTTGCAAGTCTGGATGGTTAAGAGGTCCCGGACAGAGGGGGCATTAGGAGGGGGTCAAGGCAGCAGGAATTAACTTTATTGACTATTTTTTTTTCTCCTGTTGGCCTGGTCAATTCAAAAATTTCAGGGAATGTTCTAGGTATGAATGGAGAGAACCATAGTGATTCTGCTGAAACACAGGAAAAGCCTGATTTCCACTAATCTCACTGCTATATAGGCTCTGGATATGGGGGTGAGGCAGTTGCCTCAGGCTTGGTTGCCAGAGAGCGTCCTCTGCCTGAAGCAGTATATTGGCGTTCTGTGGCTCTGACTTCAGGCTGCTGAAATCCTTTCAGCCTCCGTACAATGGCCAGTCTCCCCCAGCCAGGCCTGTCACCCCATGCTCCAGCTAGTTCTCTCTCCTGCCACAAGCTGGGTGTACAGCTTGGCCTACAAAGCAACAAAGAGTATGGTCCTCAAGTATAGATTGCTAAGGAGCAGAATCTGTCCTACATGAATGACCGTTTAAAGCCTTGGGAGACCATGATTGTGGCCACAGGGAATATACCAGCGGGGTGTGCTTAGGTAATGATAACATTTATATCAAGTATCAGGGGGTAGCCGTGTTAGTCTTAATCCACAAAAACAACAAGGAGTCCGGTGGCACCTTAAAGACTGAAGTGTTTTTTTACCCATGAAAGCTTATACCCAAATAAATCTGTTAGTCTTTAAAAGTGCCACTGGACTCCTTGTTGTTTTTGATAACATTTATAGCACATTGTAGGATATGTGCCTGGCATGTTGTCTAGTGAGATTAAAAACATTTCCCTAGTAGTTTACAAGGTGATTCATCAGAATACAAAAGATTGAGAGGCACTGCTGGTGAAGATCAATAAGAAGGACTCCGGTAAGAAATCAATCTGAGGCGGGATTTGAAGAAGGAAAGTGGGTGGTTGGAGCACAGGGAACAGAGCGTTGCTTCTGATGTAAGAGGATGTATGAAAGATAGCAGGAAGCAGAGTTGGAGAAAGAGAATGTTAATAGAAAGGACTGGGAGGAGAAGAGTGCGTAAAAGAGGGAGTAGGAACCAATGAAAACAGAGAAGGAGGGGAAGCCAAAATTATTCAGAGCCTTAAAAATGTGAGGACCAGGATAAATAGAAATTTGAGAAGTATGAAACTTCCTCAGCTCTCAGTAGATGATGTGGCAGCTCTCGATAGGCAAATTGCTGCAGAGGAAGTTGAAGATGTAATTAAGAATTTAAAATTCAATAAAGCTCCAGGTACCAATGGGTTTTCTGGGGTGGTGGAGGGGAGGGGGAATTATAGAGCTTTAAAGTAAGTGTTGGTATTTTAACTGAATTTTTTAATGGTATATTGCAGGGGAATGAGATTCCAGATTCATGGAAAGAGGCAAAATTGTGGTCATTCTTAAAAAAGGAAAAGATCTGACCAATTGTGCATCAGACATATCTATTTCTTTATTTAATGTGGATGGTAAAATTCATGCCAAAGTTCTAGCAAATAGATTGAGTGTGAAATCTGGATACGAGGTGGTTCTAACTTGACCTTTATCCACGTTTGAGAGGTTGACCCAGGACTAAACTGGAACAAAAGGTTTGATTTCTAACATATATACAATTTTGATTGAAAAAGATGTTGATAAGAAAACAACTGAGCTGAAATGATGGGAGAGGGATTTGGACAAGAAATTGATCTGCATAAATGAGTCTCTATATGGGAAAGGGGATAGACACCTTCAATTTGTGTAGCTTATAAAGAAAATATATAAATTACTGTATGGGTAGCATTTGACTCCAGTTAAAATCCATCATATTTTTGCTATTAGGGAATCAATCTTTTTGGAGGGTTGTGGAAAAAGTGGAAAATGCTTGTATGTGTGGTGAGAATTAGTGTCTAGGAGTTAGTTTTGAGAGGAAACTATTAAAGAGATTCATCTTACGACAAAATGCCAGCTTCCTAGAGATCCCCTGACCTACTTACTTGCTGTTCAAGAAAAGGATCTGCATTTTAAACAGGATGACAAATTAATTACTTGTTTGTTAGCAGCTAGAGTCTATATTACACGTAAGTGGAAATGTATGATAACTCCTCCTATGGAATTGTGGTAAAGTAATGTTTGGATTGTCCTTATGATAGAAAAGCTTTCACATCAGGTATGTACACAAGAGAAGCACCAAAAAGAGGATAAGTTTTATTTAGAAACTTGACCCTCCTGATCCACAGCAGAGTTTGAAAACCAGTAGTCTAGAAAGAAACATCACTGAGTTGGCATGTCTGCTCATTGCGTAGCTTTGAGATCATCAGCTTGAAAAGCTTACTCCAGGCAGAGCTGGTAGTGACACCTAATAATTATATTGTTTAACGCTTTGTTATAAACATTTTTCCAAGTGTTTATTTGAAGAAATTTGCATACTACCACTTGAAATTTGGCAGGGGAACAAAAGTGCCCTTTTTATGCCAGTGAAAGTCCCAGTATTTCATACTCCCAGTATTCAGATGTCATATGTCAGGTCCAAAAAATCATCAGATTGACTTAAAAGTCATGAGGTTTCTTTTTTTTTTTTAATCCATAGGTTGGGGTTCTTTTTGTTTGGTTTCCAGTTTTTGAGCCATTAGGTTGCAGTCACTTCATGTTTTCAAGCTTTTCGCCACAATTGTGAGATCTAGAAGCTTACTTTTTTTAAAAATGCAAGCTGAGATTCTCATACAATCTTCTGATTCCAGCAGCTAGGGTTTCTTAAGAAAAGTAACAAGTATTGTGAGACTTGCAATTAAAATCATGAGAGTAGGCAATACTTAAATCCAGGAATATAAACTGGCCATCAACAAGTTTAGGCTTGAAATTAAAGGAAGATTTCTAACCATCAGAAGAGTGAAGTTCTTGAACAGCCTTCCAAGGAGAGCAGTGGGTGCAAAAAACCTAACTGGCTTCAAAGTCTGAGCTTGATAAGCTTATGGAAGGGATGGTATGATGAGACTGTCTGCAATGGCATGTACCTGATCTGGGACTGCTTGTAGCAAATATCCCCAATGGCTGATGATGGGACACTAAGTGGGGAGGACTCTTACTACAGAGAATTCTTTCCCAGGTGTCTGGCTGTTGGCGCTTGCCAACATGTTCAGGGTCCAGCTGATTGCTATATTTGCATTTGGAAAGGAATTTTCCCCCAGGTCAGATTAGCAGAGACCCTGGAGATTTTGTCTTCCTCTGTAGCATGGAGCATAGGTCATTTCCAGGTTTAAACTAGGGTAAATGGTGGATTCTGTGTAACTGGAAGTCTTTAAATTGTGATTTGAGGACTTTAGTAACTCAGCCAGAGGTTACGAGTCTATTGCAGGAGAGGGTGTGGTTTTGTGGCCTGCAATGTGCAGAAGGTCAGATTAGATGATTATGATGGTCCCTTCTGGCACTAAAGTTTGTGAGTCATTCTGAGTTGGCCAAGTTATAAGTAAGGGTCTACTTAAATTGCAGAGAAATAACACATTTTTTGCAGGTTGGTCGGGGCATAAAGAACAAATTTCGCAGATGTGTTCATACAGTTGTGTATTCCATGCAACCCTTACTTCTGTGCTGCTGCTGGCAGCAGCACTGCCTTCAGAGCTGGGCACTCGACCAGCAGCTGCCCCTCTCTCACTGCCCAGCTCTGAAGGTCATGCCACTGTCAGCAGCAGCAGCATAGAAGTAAGGTGGCATGGTATGGTATTTCCACATTTACTTCTTCACATATTCATGACATCTTCATCGAAAGGTTCAGAATCCCAGGCTCAATCCAGCCATGTCTTTCTAATTATATAGATATGGATTCTTGACTGTGACTACTGGCCA
The DNA here is from genome assembly GCF_965140285.1 of Lepidochelys kempii. Classification (NCBI taxonomy): domain Eukaryota; kingdom Metazoa; phylum Chordata; order Testudines; family Cheloniidae; genus Lepidochelys; species Lepidochelys kempii. Next base: position 140,566,918 of record NC_136382.1, on the reverse strand, counting down.
ACAAAGCTTCTTCCCTACTACACTGAGTTAGAAGTAACCTCTCTCTGCAAATGGTTTAAATTGCAAACTGCCGCTACTATAACTGCCTACAAGCAATTATATTGATGAAGTTGGATGTTGAATCCTTCAAGAATTACAAACACTGTTGACCTATAAAAAATTAATACTAGGCAGCTCTGCCATACAACTTAATAACAGCTCCTACATGGTCATGACTTCTGATTCCTCAGGTATCTTCACTTATGTTTATAAAACTGCATGGACCTGCATTTTGATTCTAGGACCTCACAAATTACGTTCATACTTGGTTGTGCCGTCACCACTCGGCTGAGGATGTCAAAACAAAAGTAGCTACACTGACTATGAGCAGTATCATGGACTCACTGTGGGAACTGTTATGGTGCTTTAGTTGGGGTAACTAGCTTTTTACTGTTTACTTCTAAAATACTATTATAGTCTGAATCCTCTTATCATGGACACATCATGTTTTCAAATTGAGAGTCGCACTTCTTTTCAAGCTAACCTCAGTAAATCTTATGCATTGGTGCCAATCTACCTTTTCCCTAGAAGGTTATGCCATAAATTTAATAAGTGGCTGTAAAATATGAATAAAGTTCAAAACCTGTAGAAAATACTCTTTTTGGAATAGTAAATGACTTATTTGAAGTTTTCAGCGAATATTAATGTTGTAAAAACAGTATTTGATGTACCCCCCATGGCTTTTTGATTAACTACATGTATGCTTTGGATGTGCCTTGCTTAGTTTAAAGTTTGGCATATGAAAGCTGAATTACACGTGTTTTATGTTGATATTATATGTGCATTTATTATTATGTGAAATCTCATTATTGCTGTTGTGCAGATTTTCAACTGGATAAAATTTTCTAGTAAAGTATTAGGTTTTGAATATGGAAGCTTTCTCTTATGGTGAGATCACATGAGAGATTTAGAAGATTATCTCACATGTGATAGAACTACCAACTTCAGATCTCTTCTACAGGGCTCCGGCATATATAATTTAGCATTATATATTATCACTGGTCCTTTCAACTTAAGCCCTTGGGATACCCAGTTATTATGGAAAGCTTCTCTGCTGACTGAACTCCTGTAAACTATTGATTACTACTTATATAGCAAAACTTTTACTTTGATAATGAGATGAAAACTAGGAATAGCTAGCTATAGCTTTCATCTTATTAAAGTTGGAAGGTACTGAGGTAATAAAGTAATTAAAAGCATGCTAAGTGTACGGGATAAATCAGCTTAACTACAGTACTCAGAAAGATAATGAAGCAAATAATTTAAAAAAAATCAATTTGTAAGTACCTGGAAGAAAATAAGGTAATAAGAAACCATCCACATGGATTTGTCAAGAACAAATCCTGTCAAACTACCCTAATTTTCTTCTTTGACAGGATAATAAATCTTGTGGATAGGGGGAAGCAGGAGATGTGATATATCTCTACTTTAGTAAGGCTTTTGATACTGTCTCTCGTGACCTTCTTATAAACAAACTAGAGAAATATAGCCTAGATGAACCTAGGTGGGTGGACAGCTGGCTGGAAAACCATACCCAAAGAGTAGTTATCAATTGTTCACAATCTAGCTGGAAGGGCATATCAAGTGACATCCCACAGGAATCTGTCCTGGGTCTGATTCTAGTCAATATCTTCATAAATGATTTAGATAATGGCATAGAGAGTAGACAAAGTTTGCAGGCAAAACCAAGCTGGGAGGGGTTGCAAGCGCTTTGGAGTACAGAATTAGATCTCAGAATGATCTTGACAAACTGGAGAAATGGTCTGAATTAAATAGGGTGAAATTCAATAAGGACAAATGCAAAATATTGCACATAGGAAGGAATAATCAGTTGCACAAATACAAATTGGTAAATGACTGCCTAGGAAGGAGTACTGCGGAAATGGGTGTGTTATGAAGGAGAGACACTTTATACACACAGACCAAAGGATGTGACATAAGCAAAAAAAGAGTAACAAGCCAAAACTTCCAACCCTGCCTATCTTCCCAACTGCCAGAGCATATGGAGGGAGCCTTTCCTTCTCCCAGACATTCTCCTTCTCCTTATATTCCAGGGACTAGGTAGAGTCCTTGCATATTGTCACATAGATGGCTTATATCCAATCCCTGTAAATTGGACCTAGCAGGGTGCAGATTGAGTATATTACAGTACCAAACTGTTTGGGATTCATTCAGTTCTAACTACTAGCTCATCCTTATGTTAATGCAGGATTGTTCTTACAATATTATTTTCTAGTGCCCCACATGCTGGACCCCTCTTGTGTTGCTTGGGGAGGGGGTTTCAGTCCACAAGAGGTACTGATGCTACAGGTGTACATACTAGAATAACTGTTGTATGGTATACAGCAAGTTAATGGACTTGATTCTCTTTTCACACCAGTTTTACACCATTGTAAATCCATTGGTTTCAGTGGAGTTACTGCTGGTTTACAGTTCTGTAAGGAATCAGCCCCAATGTCTTTTAACACTTTTTGTCTTTATCCTTAGGGCATGGCTACACTTGCAGATGTAGAGCGCTTTGAGTTAAACCTGCCTTCGGAGAGCACAGTAGCGAAAGCGCTGCCGTCTGTCCACAGTGACAGCTGCAAGCGCACTGGCGTGGCCACATTTTTGGCACTTGCAGCGACACTGGGAGCGGTGCATTATGGGCAGCTATCCCACAGAGCACCTCTTCCCATTCTGGTGCTGTGGCTTGTGGGAAGGGGACGGGGGGGCGGGGCATTCTGGGTCCTCTCCCAATGCCCTGTGATGCATCGGTTCGCATCCCAGCAATCCCTGTGCTTCCGTCCACATTTGGCGCCATCTTTCAATGTTTTTTGTACTGCACTCTCTGTCTTCCCTTTCTGTCTGTGGGAATGGAGCCCGAACTGCTGAGGAGGATGCAGACGAGTCTCGCCAGCACGTCATGTTTGGCAATCAAGTTATTTCTTATGATCCAAAATGACAGTGAGGGCTCCGACGATGATGTCGACTCAAGTAACACAGATGACACGAGTTTGCTTGTGGCATTCTCGGACATGCTCACCACCATGGAACGCCACTTATGGGCTCGGGAAACAAGCACTGAGTGGTGGGATCACATCATCATGCAAGTCTGGGATAACGAGCAGTAACTGCAGAACTTTCGGATGAGAAAAGCCACTATCATGGGACTGTGTGAGGAGCTCGCCCCCACCCTGTGGCGCGAGGACATGAGATTGAGAGCTGCCCTGATGGTGGAGAAGAGGGTGGCTATGGCAATCTGGAAGCTGGCAACTCCGAACAGTTACTGATCGGTCGCTAACCAGTTTGGAGTGGGAAAGTCGACCGTTGGAATCATGTTGATGCAAGTTTGCAGGGCCATTAATCGCATCCTGCTAAGAACCGTGACTCTGGGTAAAGTGCATGACATTGTGGATGGCTTTCCACAAATGGGTTTCCCTATCTGTGGAGGGGCGATAGATGGCACATATATTCCAATTCTGGCACCAGTACTCCTAGCTTCTGAGTGTGTTAATCGGAAGGGGTATTTCTCTATGGTTCTCCAGGCACTTGTGGATCACCGTGGGCATTTCATTGACCTTAACGCAGGCTGGCCTGGAAAGGTGCATGATGCACGCATCTTTCGGAACACTGGCCTCTTCAGGAAGTTGCAAGCCGGGACTTTTTTCCGAGACCAGAAGATCACCGTAGGGGAAGTCAAAATGCCCATTGGGATCTTTAGGGACCCCCGCTTACACTTTAATGCCATGGTTCATAGAATCATAGAATATTAGGGTTGGAAGGGACCTCAGGAGGTCATCTAGTCCAACACCCTGCTCAAAGCAGGACCAATCCCCAATTAAATCATCCCAGCCAGGGCTTTGTCAAGCCTGACCTTAAAAACTTCTAAGGAAGGAGATTCTACCACCTCCCTAGGTAATGCATTCCAGTGTTTCACCACCCTCGTAGTGAAGAAGTTTTTCCTAATATCCAACCTAAACCTCCCCCACTGCAACTTGAGACCATTACTCCTTGTCCTGTCCTCTTCTACCACTGAATAGTCTAGAACCATCCTATCTGGAACCACCTCTCAGGTAGTTGAAAGCAGCTATCAAATCCCCTCTCATTCTTCTCTTCTGCAGACTAAACAATCCCAGTTCCCTCAGCCTCTCCTCATAAGTCATGTGTTCCAGACCCCTAATCATTTTTGTTGCCCTTCGCTGGACTCTCTCCAATTTATCCACATGCTTCTTGTAGTGTGGGGCCCAAAACTGGACACAGTACTCCAGATGAGGCCTCACCAATGTCGAATAGAGGGGAACGATCACGTCCCTCGATCTGCTCGCTATGCCCCTACTTATACATCCCAAAATGCCATTGGTCTTCTTGGCAACAAGGGCACACTGCTGACTCATATCCAGCTTCTCGTCCACTGTCACCCCTAGGTCCTTTTCCGCAGAACTGCTGCCTAGCCATTCGGTCCCTTGTCTGTAGCTGTGCATTGGGTTCTTCCGTCCTAAGTGCAGGACCCTGCACTTATCCTTATTGAACTTCATCAGATTTCTTTTGGCCCAATCCTCCAATTTGTCTAGGTCCCTCTGTATCCTATCCCTGCCCTCCAGCGTATCAACCACTCCTCCCTGTTTAGTATCATACAGAAATTTGCTGAGAGTGCAATCCACACCATCCTTCAGATCATTTATGAAGATATTGAACAAAACCGGCCCCAGGACTGACCCCTGGGGCACTCCACTTGACACCAGCTGCCAACTAGACATGGAGCCATTGATCACTACCCGTTGAGCCCGACAATCTAGCCAACTTACTACCCACCTTATAGTGCATTCATCCAGCCTGTACTTCTTTAACTTGCTGACAAGAATTCTGTGGGAGACCGTGTCAAAAGCTTTGCTAAAGTCAAGAAACAATACATCCACTGCTTTCCCTTCATCCACAGAACCAGTAATCTCATCATAGAAGGCGATTAGATTAGTCAGGCATGACCTTCCCTTGGTGAATCCATGCTGACTGTTCCTGATCACTTTCCTCTTGTGTAAGTGCTTCAGGATTGATTCCTTGAGGACCTGCTCCATGATTTTTCCAGGGACTGAGGTGAGGCTGACTGGCCTGTAGTTCCCAGGATCCTCCTTCTTCCCTTTTTTAAAGATTGGCACTACATTAGCCTTTTTCCAGTCATCTGGGACTTCCCCCGTTCGCCACGAGTTTTCAAAGATAATGGACAATGGCTCTGCAATCACAGTCACCAATTCCTTTAGCACTCTCGGATGCAACGCATCCGGCCCCATGGATTTGTGCACGTCCAGCTTTTCTAAATAGTTCCTAACCACCTCTTTCTCCACAGGGGGCTGGCCATCTACTCCCCATGTTGTGATGCCCAGCGCAGCAGTCTGGGAGCTGTCCTTGTTAGTGAAGACAGAGGCAAAAAAAGCATTGAGTACATTAGCTTTTTCCACATCCTCTGTCACTAGGTTGCCCCTCTCATTCAGTAAGGGGCCCACACTTTCCTTGACTTTCGTCTTGTTGCCAACATACCTGAAGAAACCCTTCTTGTTACTCTTGGCATCTCTTGCTAGCTGCAGCTCCAGGTGCGATTTGGCCCTCCTGATTTCATTCCTACATGCCCGAGCAATATTTTTATAATCTTCCCTGGTCATATGTCCAACCTTCCACTTCTTGTAAGCTTTTTTATGTTTAAGATCCGCTAGGATTTCACCGTCAAGCCAAGCTGGTCACCTGTCATATTTACTATTCTTTCGACTCATTGGGGTGGTTTGTCCCTGTAACCTCAACAGGGATTCCTTGAAATACAGCCAGCTCTCCTGGACTCCTTTCCCCTTCATGTTAGTCCCCCAGGGGATCCTACCCATCCGTTCTCTGAGGGAGTCCAAGTCTGCTTTCCTGAAGTCCAGGGTCCGTATCCTGCTGCTTACCTTTCTTCCCTGTGTCAGGATCCTGAACTCAGCCAACTCATGGTCACTGCCTCCCAGATTCCCGTCCACTTTTGCTTCCCCCACTAATTCTTCCCTGTTTGTGAGCAGCAGGTCAAGAAAAGCTCCCCCCCAGTTGGCTCCTCTAGCACTTGCACCAGGAAATTGTCCCCTATGCTTTCCAAAAACTTCCTGGATTGTCTATGCACCGCTGTATTGCTCTCCCAGCAGATATCAGGAAAATTAAAGTCACCCATGAGATCCAGGGCGTGCGATCTAGTAGCTTCTGCGAGTTGCCGGAAGAAAGCCTCATCCACCTCATTCCCCTGGTTCATGAAACCCTACACAGGGAGCCTTGACAGCAGCAAGGAGCAGTTCAACAACGGGCTGAGCCAGTGCAGAATGACTGAGTGTGCTTTTGGCCTTTTGCAGGGCTGCTGGCACTCTCTGTATGGGAAGCTGGACCTGGCCAATGACAGCATCCCCGCGGTTATATCTGCATGCTGTAGCCTCCATAACATATGTGAAAGGAAGGGTGAACGATTCACTCAGGCATGGAACTCGGAGGTTCAACACCTGGAGACTGAATCTGAACAGCCAGAGAGCAGGGCTATTAGAGGGGCCCAGCGCGGGGCTGCAAGGATTAGGGATGCCTTGAGGGAGCAATTTGAGGCTGAAAGCCACCAGTAATGTCTGGTGCCCTGCACGGGAGTGAAGAGCTGTGGTTCCAATGTTAGTAGGAATCTGTGTTTGCTACGCTGACTTGCAGTGCCTGTTTCTTTCCTGGGCTAAGGTATCTTTTTTACTTTATGCAATAATAGATGTTTTCAAAGCCAAAAAATCCATTTATTTAAAAGAAAATCCATTTATTGAAAAGAAACACAACTGCTTGGGAATCAGAAAGGGCAAGGGGGTGGGCTGGGGAACGGTACAATCACAGATTTGCGTATGTCCTGTTATCGTACTCAGCCTTCCTGTCTGGAGTGCTGTACAATGAGTGCTGCAGTTCAGGATGGCTATACTGCATGGTGATGGGGGTTGAGTGCAGTGGGTAAGGGTCGTAGTTTTCAGAGTTGGGTGGTGAAGCTACAGGTGTTGGAGGCGGCTGGTGGTGGTAAGAGCCATGATGTAGGGGAAAGTGGGTTGGAGGTGACATGGGGGCACAAGGGAAAGAGTTTTGGGACAAGGGCTGCAGTGGGGGTCAGGCACAGTAGCGCTCTGCCTGCATGGCTACGAGCGCCTGGATCGAGTCCGCTTGGCGCTCCATTATGTTTATCAGCCGATCCGTGCTTTGCTGCCAGAGCACCGTGCTTCTGTGTTGGGCGCTCCTCATTCTGCTGGTGGATCCTCCTTTCACTGTCCCGCCACTCCTGCACTTTTTGATTTTCATTACTTGAATGCTGCATTACTTCATGCAACACGTCTTCCTTGCTTCTGGGTGGCCTCTTTCTGATTCTTTGGAGTCTTTCGGACAGTGATAACATGGATGGCTGAGATCTCAAGGTTGCATCTGTAAAGGCAAAATGCAACACTTAACAGAGGCAGACAGAGCAATGATTCCCCCGTACTTAAGGGCAAGCACTGTCTACATAATAGCGTAATTTGCCCGTCCCAAAGTGAGCACACATAACCCACCGGAGCCCCAAAATGGTGCGTAAGCACAGGGTCAAGCGTTACTGATTGTGTCATGGCTCTACTGTCCTCTGGGTTTCTGTGCCTTGGGGAGAGCCAACAGCGGCAGGGGGTCCCTATACTAAACACTGTCCCCACATTTTCCACAGGAGATCGTCCTGGAAGATATCTCGCAGCTGAGGGTGACCTGGGAAGCAAGGGAGGGTCTTCTACTGCAATGCGGATTCCACCCTGGTCCATATGCAGCTTGCCTGTGTGCAGCAATGGTCCCCCCGCCCGTCATGGCACAGTGGCACGGACAAGTTAGCCTTACTGGGACAAGGAACACAGTGGCTCTCCCGAGAAACCTGCGCAAGCGCATTGCCCAAGTTCTGGATGAGACCTTTGAAGAGATCACTGAGGCCGATTACCGCGATGTGAAAGAGCACATCAACATGCTATTCCGCATCTAGGCATGCATGCAGCCCTAACCCTCCTCACCCCAAGAGCCCACACTGAATAATTTCCTTCCCAGAATAAAAGCTGCTTACCAGGAACCTCCTCTGGTGTTTGTTCTTCCCTAAGCACGGGCCACTGTGACTGGCTACCTTCCTTCTGGCTTGAGAACAGCTCCTGGCTGCATGCATCTAGGGATTCCAGAATGTATTCCTCCATCTCAGCACCCTCGGTCCTGCTTTGCTGCTCCTCCCTCCTTGTTGAACCGGGCTCTGAAGTGTCCATGGTGGTACTAGGAGTGGAGGTGGAGTTGGTCCCAAGCATAGCGTCCAGCTCTTTGTAGAAACAGGGGCAGCACCGGAGCAGCTGTTTGCCTCATGGGCTTTGCGGTAGGCATTCCACAGCTCCTTCACTTTAATCCTGCACTGCAGTGCATCCCAGTCATGGCCCCTTTCCATCATGTCCCTTGATATCTGCCCAAAGGTACCATAATTCCTACGGCTGGAGCGCAGCTGGAACTGGACAGCTTCCTCCCCTCAAACACTGATGAGGTCCAGCACCTCACCATTGCTCCAAACTGGGGATCACCTGGCGCGTGGAAGCGTGGTCACCTGGAAAGATTCACTGAGAGCACTCCACGCCTGGCTGAGCAAACAGGAAGGGGATTTTCAAAATTCCCAGGGAATTTAAAGGGCGGGTCTGACGGTTGGTCACCTGAGGGCAGGGCAGTAGAGTTCAAAGTGATGACCAGAGTGGCTAGAACAGGCATTTTGGGACACTTCTGGGGACCGATCAAAGCGCACTTAGAGACCAGGGCGTCCACACTGGTGCTGTGGTGCTCCAGCGGGGGCGCACAAATCGTTATTCCACTCACCAAGGTGGAGTATCAGGAGCGCTCTAGCCGCGGAGTCAGAGCTCTCTACGTGTCTTGCCAGTGTGGACAGGTCGTGAGCTAGTGCGCCTGGGGCTCATTTATTGTGCTGTAACTTGCAAGTGTAGCCAAGCCCTAATATCATGACTCTCTCCTATCAATTTGTTACCTATTTCCCTTAGGTTTAGGATTTTCTGGAGGTGCATCTAAATCCTTTTATGATAAAAGCAAACTCCACAAGGTGAACTGCATGTTAACCTTGAACTTTAATTTTTTAATTTTAATTGATTTCTAGGTGTCAGAGTTCCAGACAGATGTTTTCATCTTGAAATGCACAAGTCTTGGGCATATATTATGAACTCCTGCCGTTAACATATTTACAGTATTAGTCTGACACTCAGGAAAGAATAATTTAATAAAATGGAAGTAATTACTAGAAATTAGTTAAAATATTACCTATCAATTCTGTGAAGCCAAATCAAGACCTTTCATCCCTACCAGGCTGCTCCAGTTTCAACCTTCTTGTTGCTTAAGACTTTCTTTAATTATCTTTCCTGTTTCATTCTGGATATGAGTATAACTTTACAGTTCCTGAACCATGGAACTCCTCTTGACTACATACGTGGGATGTGTTATGCCTTCTTTATACAACTGGAGGGATCCTCAGCTGGTGATGCTGGCACTAGTTTTTGAACAGACCTCTATCAAGTCCTCTCTCAGTTCATGCTATCTTTCTTTTATACTTAAACACAACAATATTATCTTGTTCAGTTATCCTTACATTATATAAACATTTAAAAAGAGAGAGAGAATAAAATGCACAAAACTTCCATTTCTTATAACTATTTACAACTATTTTAAAATGAAGAGAATAACTAACTCATTACATTTTCAATAACCAAGCAGAACTTCTTTAGAACCTCATCCAGTGAGATCTAGAGGAGCACTTTAGAACCAGGTTTCCAGATTTTTCACAGACACTCTTACATTAAAGAGTTTAATATAATTGTATATGATAATTTATTTTGGTTTTGTGGAATGTGTAGCTATATAACTGTTAAGACTGTTTCCTCTGTATTGGCCCTTTTACATTTCTAAGTCTACCTTTCTGTGAAGCCGGTTTTTATAGAGATGACATTATGTTCTCTGTTGAAGACTTAAGTTTTGTTCCTATTTTCCTTAATGTAGGTCATTAAAGACTGCAGGTCAGTTTATGTTTGTTCTTTGTACATGGAAAAACAGAATAGTTGCCTTTACTAATGTTAAAACAAAAAAGAGAGAGAGGATTGACTTTAATGATACGTCTGCACGTCTTTAATGCTACGTCTGTGGAAGTGAGCCTCCCTGCTTGGGTTGCCACACTTGGGTTAGCAGGGCTCATGTGAACACTTTGAAAAATAGCTGTCTAGAAAGCACTTTGAAGTTGCAGCTCAGGCTCTGAAGCCTATGCTGGAGGATGGGTTTCAGAGCCTGACCTGCTGCAACTTCCAAGTACTGTCTACGCGGCTGTTTTCAGAGCACTAGCGTGAATGCCGCTAGGCCAAGTGTGTTGACCCCATCTGGCTGTGAGGACCTATCTTAACAGACAACCGTGAGGTTTTGTTAAATCCCAATGATTTCAACAGAATCACTGGGTTTCATATATTTCCTTTGAATTGTTTTAGTTATTCTTGAACACTGAAACAGCCCAATGCTTTTCAGTGTATGAAATGTTGTGGTTCTTTCCATAAGATATATATTATCTTACTGGTCTTCTGAGACTGTATTCAATCTGAATGGAATCATAATTGTTTGCTATTACAAGTTTAAACAACTTTATTTCATAAGATCTCCTAAATTAGATGGCCACATTCTGTTCTGTTCACTCAAATAAATAGCCCAGTTGAAGTCAAAGGGATTACTCATTGAACAAGTTGTGCAGGAGTTAGCCCCTAAGCAGGCTTGGAACACAGTGTTTGCATTCAAAAATACATTTAATTTTAAGACTGGGGACTGGGGACTTATCTACAACTGAAGGGCAGCCACAGAAGCATGAAAGGTTTATGTCTACAAAAAATACTAGAAAAGAGCTATATCATTGATGAAGTCTACAAACCCCAAGAATGCATATAATTTGTATATCTAGGGTAGAATTTTTTTGGGGGGAGGGGTTTATATGAGGTCAGAGATCATACATGCTGTTTGTATTATAAGCCAAAATTTTGCTAAAAAGCGGTTATGATGTGTCTGTGTAGATACAGATGCTATTTTAGTCTTCTGTTGCCTAACAGATCATGTCATACTCCCACATAGATTCTTTAATTTGCTTCTCCAGGATGCTTGCAAATATTTTCTCCCAAGAGGTACAGTCAGTGATACCATACTTTTTTCTCTAGAATATATGTGATGTTTTTCACAGGGTATTAGTTCAGGTGTGCCTGGCACAGCTCTGTAAGGCAATCTGTTCTCTCTCTCAGTCGATCTCTGCAGCAGCATATTAAAAATACCAGTAAGAAGCAAAAAATAATTTCCATTTGACTTTTTTGGGAGGAGAACCAATTGCACTGGAAGTACTCAAGGGCACCAGGACAACTTGTATTCTTCAATTATTTTTTTCAGTGTATCTTGGAAAAAGTGAGAAGACATAGTTTCAGATCTGTCCAAACTTCACAATTAAGTCATAAAGTAGAGTCATAGATGTGGACATGTTCTTAAGGATAGTCAATATATCATCAGAATAATTGTTTAATATGTTTTCTTGCCAATATTTATACCTTCTGTGACATTCTATACCTTGGGGGAGCATGCTGTAACCCCCATGTTCCTCATTTTCATATAATCGTGATCTTACCTTACAAGGCATGCTGTACATGTATCAGGGGAAAGGTTATGATCTGCTGAAAGTCATTTCTCTATCCATATATGTGTATCATTAATGCATCTGAAGTTATGAGAATTGTGTAGTATGGTGGTCACTAAAACATGCTGTAAGTTGGAGGAATCAGCCAGATATTAACTCCCCAGAAGCAACAGCAAGGAAAGTAACCAACGCCTGAGCGGGGTGTGAAACAGCCTATCTACAGCCGTTGTCCAGCAAGTGAGCTACAATGCAATGACTCAACTGCATGAGGCCCCAGCAGGGGAATTGCTCAACCTTGCTGGGAGAAACTCAGCAATGCCCCTGAGACATGCCTGGACTTGTGTTCTACAAGCATATGGACTGAGGGTATAAAACACACAGAGTGGACACATACTGGGCCCTTCTCCTGCCCCCACCTCTGCTGCAAGCAACCAAGACACTGAGAAGAAGACAAGACTCCAGCACAGGAGATTGACCCAAGTTTAAGGAACAAATCTGAAAACTAAGGACTGGAATATCCAGTGGGGTGAGAAAAACTGCTGAATCTAGTTGTTAGACTGGGCAGCATGGCTGAGAGTTTAGACTGCATACTTATATTTTCTTTTCTTTTGATAACCACTCTGACTTGTTATGCTTTGACTTGTAATCATTTAAAATTAATCTTTATAGTTAATAAATCTGTTTGTTTATTCTATCTGAAGCAGTGTGTTTGGTTTGAAGTGTGTCAGGCTCTCGTTGGGACAACAAGCCGGGCACATATCAATTTCTTTGTTAAATTGATGAACTTATATAAGCTTGCAGCATCCAGCGGTCATAACTGGACACTGCAAGACGGAGGTTCCAAGGGTTGTGTCTGGGACTGGAGATATTGACTAGTGTCGTTCGCTTGCAAGTAGCTGGGAGCAGCTTACATGCCAGAGGCTGTGCGTGAACAGCCCAGGAGTGGGGGTTCTCACAGCAGAGCAGGGTAAGGCTGGCTCCCAGAGTCAAGGATTGGAGTGGCCTAGCAGATCACTGGTTCAGACAACACCAGAGGGGAACATCACCCCTTCTCCATTAAGATTTTGTCTAATAAGCATAATCAAATACTGCAGTGGCAAATTAAATATCAAGTACCTCTGCCAAACTGGAATGTAGTAGACATTAGTATATTTGTTAATATTGAAGCTAAGGGTGCATTAAATAGAATGCTATGCACTTGGGTGAGGCTAATCCAAAACCAATTATTTTCAAAACAGAAAATTAGGTAAATCACTTAATCTTATCAAGTGCTGTGCATCTATCAATTGTAGTGTAATTCATCATTTGAGCTTGACTACGGTGAACAGTTTCTCTAGTATTGTCTGCTGTGAGCATCCCTTTCGTGAGCACTATCTAATCTTTATGTGGACAGGGATGAGGTCATTAATATTATTGCTAAGATGTTGCATTCTATTTTCAGCAAAGATATAGGGCAAAAGTCTTCACAAGTATGATATAGCTTATCTTTTTTAAGTATTACAGTATTCAAGGCTGTTTTCAGATGTAGGGGCATGATACCTTTCTAAAGTTGTTTTGAAAAATCTCTTTTCAGGGATCAGTGCTATCTGTTTCTGAAACATTTTATAAAAAATCAGCTGGGAGAAACCCATCTGTTTCAGGGCTTTGCCACGTGCCAAGTCATGAACTGCCTTTTTAAATTCCTGAATTGTTACTGGGTTACTGAGTGTGAGCCAGGTCTGGCAGAAATGTAGTAACTGAGTCATGAATAAGCCAAAACCAGCTTAGTCAAAGTGTCCTTCTGAAGTATAAAGCTTACTGAATTGTTCACTAATATCTTCAGGATCTATAGAAAACTGGTTATCTCCAGGAGCTAGGGGGTTGGCAGCTTGTTTTTCTTTAATTCTATTTCATCTGTTTTCTTGCTTTATCTCCCCATTTATAGCACTGTTGCTTAATTCTGAGAATAAATTCAAATTGGCTAAATACACATTCAGCATTTATATTTAGAGTTGATAAGCAATTGCAGCAATTCCTTATTAGTTGTATTGTCTTCGTCTCTCTTCCTTTTGCTTGTTACATGCACTGGATACATCCTTCCAAATTGTAGCTTTCATAACTTCCTTGCAGGTAGCTCCTGAGTCAACGGAACCAGCATTTTCCTTCATAAAGCAAAGTATAGTTGTTTCATTTTGAGTACAAAGGGCTGGATCCCTCATTAGAGAGGTTTTAGATTTTAAATTTAGAAATTCTTGTATGTAGTCTCTCGAGTTAATAAGATTGAGGTATGATGGGAAATTAATAAATAGTCTATGTCTGCATTCAGTCATGAAGGAGCTACGAATGTAGCACAAACCACAGTGCAGTCTGTTCTTGAATATGATGGATGCCCATTTCACTAATAAGACTCACATGGTGGTTGAGTCATCAAATGTCCTTTTAAATTGTTAAATGTCTTAATAATTTTGGTCTGGTTAAGATCTCTGCTGTGGCTGGATCTTGTAACCTTGGATTTGCCTAAATCCTTGTCTGCAACAGAGTTCCATCTCCCTGCTAGTGACACTTGCAAATCTTTTTCCAGGGATAAAATTTGAAAAATTTTCTTGACCACCTCAGAATTTTGCCACGTGCTCAAAAGGAGTTATTTAGATGATATGGTACCTTTTTAGTTATCATATACCTGCCCTCTGAATCGCTCCAAGATTCTGTACATTGAAATGGTACCATGACTTCTTGCAGCATTGCAGTTTTGACACTTCATAATTTGAGATCATAAAACTTCTGCTCTGTGTGATGGTTCGTTAAAGCATGAATTTTCCAGGGATGTATTTTTAATTTATACTATGCTTTTGTTAGTAATATGGATAGAGGTCCTTGAGTTGGCTGTTTATTCTGAAAACCGATGTAACTGCATATAACAAATCTATTGATCTGTGCTGGGTCTCCCTGTTATACCTGTGTCCCTACAGATTTTAGTAAAAATACTATGTTGATACAAATAATTTTATCTTGAAACAAAAAAGAGAGAGAAAAAATTTAGCTTAAAGGAATTCAGAGTGTGTTTGATAAGACAGGTTTCAGAGTAGCAGCCATGTTAGTCTGTATTCGCAAAAAGAAAAAGAGTACTTGTGGCACCTTAGAGATTAACCAATTTATTTGAGCATAAGCTTTTGTGAGTTACAGCTCACTTCATCGGATGCATTCAGTGGAAAATACAGTGAGGAGATTTATATACACACAGAACATGAAAAAATGGGTGTTTATCATGATCACTGTAAGGAGAGTGATCACTTAAGATGAGCTATTACCGAGGGGGGGGGGGAGAAAACACTTTGTAGTGATAATCAGGGTGGGCCATTTCCAGCAGTTAACAAGAACTTCTGAGGAACATTGGGCGGGGGGGGGGGGGGGAATAAACAAGGGGAAATAGTTTTACTTTGTGTAATGACTCAACCACTCCCAGTCTCTATTCAAGCCTAAGTTAATTGTATCCAATTTGCAAATAAATTCCAATTCAGCAGTCTCTGGTTGAAGTCTGTTTCTGAAGTTTTTTTGTTGAAGAATTGCCACTTTTAGGTCAGAAATCGAGTGACCAGAGAGATTGAAGTGTTCTCTGACTGGTTTATGAATGTTATAATTCTTGACATCTGATTTCTGTCCATTTATTCTTTTATATAGAGACCATCCGGTTTGGCCAATGTACATGGCAGAGGGGCATTGCTGGCACATGATGGCATATATCATATTGGTAGATGTGCAGGTGAACGAGCCTCTGATAGTGTGGCTGATGTGATTAGGCCCTATGATAGTGTCCCCTGAATAGATATGTGGACACAGTTGGTAACGGGCTTTGTTGCAAGGATAGGTTCCTGGGTTAGTGGTTCTGTTGTGTGGAGTGTGGTTGCTGGTGAGTATTTGCTTCAGGTTGGGGTGCTGTCTGTAGGCAACAACTGGCCTGTCTCCCAAGATTTGTGAGAGCAATGGGTCGTCCTCCAGGATAGGTTGTAGATCCTTGATGATGCGTTGGAGAGGTTTTAGTTGGGGGCTGAAGGTGACGGCTAGTGGCGTTCTGTTATTTTCTTCGTTGAGCCTGTCCTGTAGTAGGTAACTTCTGGGTACTCTTCTGGCTCTGTCAATCTGTTTCTTCACTTCAGCAGGTGGGTACTGTAATTGTAAGAATGCTTGATAGAGATCTTATAGGCGTTTGTCTCTGTCTGAGGGGTTGGAGCAAATGCGGTTGTATCGTAGAGCTTGGCTGTAGACAATGGATTGTGTGGTGTGGTCTGGGTGAAAGCTGGAGGCATGTAGGTAGGAATAGCAGTCAGTAGGTTTCCAGTATAGGGTGGTGTTTATGTGACCATCGCTTATTAGCACCGTAGTATCCAGGAAGTGGATCTCTTGTGTGGACTGGTCCAGGCTGAGGTTGATGGTGGGATGGAAATTGTTGAAATCATGGTGGAATTCCTCAAGGGCTTCTTTTCCATGGGTCTATTTCCCCCCCCCCCCCCCCCGATATGAAATAAGATACCATAAAATGTCACCAGCAACATACTGAGGGGAAAACAAAGCAAGCAAAACTAAAGGCTGTCTCCCATTTTAATTCTTACTGCCTGACCAGGGTTTAATTTAGGGAGGAAGATGTTGTATTGTTTCTGGTTAGTTCAGGACTATGTTTCCGGAATGTGCTTGTCACACTTCATTTTCAGTCTTAAAGGTTTTGGTAGAAAAAAGCCATATCCATAGTGCAGATTGCTGGGTATCTGAGACTAAAAATCAGAACCAGCTCCAGCCCTCTAATTACTACCCCCTTTCCCCTCCTGAGTTCTGCTGAAAAGCCTGGAAAGATAAAAGCCTTGATCCCATTTTCCCATTTTCAAGCTGTGTTCATTATCAAGAACTTATCAACAGTTTGGGATCTACTCATGAAAAGAGGTATATAAACTAAGTATTATTATCACTTGAAGTGCAGCCATTCAAATATCAGCCTTGCACTTAATATGTTCCTGCCTTTTTCACAGCTTTTTCTCTCTCAGAGGGAAAAAAGCAGGGGGTAAGGTTGCCACCTCCAAGATGGAGAAAAACCAGCCTCTGGTCATGCCCCCACCCCGTGACTGACCCTCTTCTTTCCCTCTGAGTTGCCCCTCCCCCCATTTTGATCTCCTTCACTTTGATCTCCTGAGTTGCCCCTCCTACCAGCATTTTGATCTCCTTCACCCCCCTCATGCAGGTGGCAGTGAAGGTGGGGGTGGTTCATGGCTTCTTTGCCTTTTACCTGTTGTGGCAGTCTGTACTCCTATGTTGACCCCTTTTATAAGACTATGTTAAATTTTGTACAAAGCATACAGTGTACGGTATCATTCGAAAACTCATGATTTGCTGATCATTATTGTCCTGGAAAAATATGTATGGCAACATTGTATGTACATATATAAGATATGTACATATATAAGATTCCACTGTATGATATTAGCAAGACATGTTCCAACATGATTTGGAGGGCAATCACACACAAGTTCCCCAGAGACACAAGGGTAGCCAATGCCTCAGCAAGGAGTCAATGAGATCAAATATACCACCACCTGATTAAGTGGCCTCCCTGCGGCAGATGCGGAGGGTACTGGCAAAAAAATATCTACATGTTCACAGAATCATAGGACTGGAAGAGACCAAGAGGTCATCTCGTCCAATCTCTTCTTTGACAAAGAAGCAGCTTAAGGTTCCTGGCCACACAGTTTTTCGGTCTCCTGAACATCAGCTGTAAATGATTCTTGCACAAGAGAAAGGAGGAGAATGCAGATGCACCAAATCGTCTCTTCCTTGTTCTCTATCCATAGCATTATCAACCCCCTGAAGAACAAAGGAAGCAGCATTCGAGTGGGGGAGAGATCCTGACTGAAAGGGGTTCAGCCAGTAAGACTGCTAGGACATGTGGTGAGAGAGACCTTTATTTTGTATTCACTTCGCTTGTTAAGTGAAGTGTTAGTTGCGTTTTACCTTTTATTTCCTTATAACCAATTCTGACTTGTATGCCTCATTGCTTGTAATCACATAAAATGTATCTTTCTGTAGTTAATAAATTTGTTTTGTTGTTTTTATCTAAACCAGTGTGTTTGGATTGAAATGTTTGGGAAGCTCCATTTGGGATGGCAAGTTTTTATGAATATCATTTTCTATTAATATTCTTTATATGAGCTTGTATTGTCCAGGAGGGTGCTGGGCAGTAGAAGACACACATTTCTGGGGGAAAGTCTGGGACTGGGAGTTTGCTGGTGTTGCCTTGAAAAGCAATTCCTGAGTGGCTGGCTATAGCACTCATACAGTATAGCTAGGAGTGATTTACATGCTGGAGGCTGTGTGAGAGCATACCAGGACTGGTTGCTGTCATAGCGAAGCAGTGTAAAAGGCAACCCAGGTTGGGGAATTGAGGGGACACAGCTGAGTTGTACTCTGAATTGTACTCTGTCTGAATTGTACTCTGGGTAATGTCACACCTTCCCTACCGCCTCACCCCTGTCCATCCAGGGAGGAAGGTGGCTCAGGGCCCTTGTCATATCCACAGTAGCTGGCAGGGAAGGTGGCCCCACAACAACAACCCTCCTCCCAGGCCTTCCTCCTATCGAGATGGCAGCTAAAGGGTCCAGCCAACCCTGGAGTATGCTAGGAAGGAGGGGAAGGCAGCCAAAAATGTCCTTCAAAGGAGACACAGTTCCTAAAGGGATGACCTAATGAAAAGTCCCCACTGAACATTTCCTCCCACTTCACTCTCAAGATGGGGGAGCAGGGAGACTCAAGCCCCCACCCCGGCACATTAAATTTTTTCACTGGCAACCAGTAAGGCAATACAAATACTGGCCAGAGTGGTTAAAAACCAGCAGTGGGCCTGACTTGGAAGGATTTTGGCGCATTGTCTGAAGAAAAGAGATATTTTTACCTTCCCAACCTTTTGTGGTACTGTATAAAGATTGTTCCTTCTTGACCTGTTTCCTAGGCTACATTGTCCGTGTAAGGGAAGTGGTTTCCCCCTTTATTTCTTTTGTTTCAATAGCCACTTTCTGTAGATCATTTTCTGTGCAAGACATTCGGAAACTGACTTCAGAAACATGGTTTCTGAGGGAACACATGAATGTCTGTTAAATGTTGTCTAACTTTTCAGTTAGGGTGCCCCTCAGTTCTCTACATCCTGTGCTAGGCCTTGCTGCTATGCTGCTGTCACAATGAGGTAAAGTCTGTTTTGGGAGAATTAGGGATCACTCTCTTATTATCTCTGTTTGCCATAAAAATAATCTTTTGATACAATAGGCATCCAGAAAACTTATTTTTATTCTTATATTTGTGTCTAATGGGGAATTAAAATAGTGATGAATAAATATCAAATTTCTAGTGAGGAGTCAAACTGCCACCTTTTTCTAGGTACCATATGCCCACCCTTCCTCCTCAATCAACTCTTTAGATGTAATATGAAGAAACTAGTGTGACCTTCAATTATTATTTGATTAAAGCAAATATTTGTGAGGATTGCCAACCATGTAGCAGAATTAGCAACTACTCTTTTACAAGCTTCAGAGGGGTAGCCGTGTTAGTCTGGATCTGTAAAAGTGGCAAAGAGTCCTGTGGCACCTTATAAACTAACAGACGTATTGGAGCATTAGCTTTCGTGGGTGAATACCCACTTCGTTGGATGCATGTAGTGGAAATTTCCAGAGACAGGTATAAATATGCAAGCAAGAATCAGGCTAGGGATAGCGAGGTTAGTTCAATCAGGGAGGATGAGGCCCTCTTCTAGCAGTTGAGGTGTGAACACCAAGGGAGGAGAAACTGCTTTTGTAATTGGCTTGCCATTCACAGTCTTTGTTTAATCCTGAGCTGATGGTGTCAAATTTGCAAACGAACTGAAGCTCAGCAGTTTCTCTTTGAAGTCTGGTCCTCGCCCACAGGCAACCTGCCAACCTGAAGCATATTCTTACCAGCAATGACACACCGCACCATCGTAACTCTAACTCAGGAACCAATCCATGTAACAAACCTCGATGCCAACTCTTCCCACATATCTACACCAGTGACACCATCACAGGACCTAACCAGATCAGCCACACCATCACTGGTTCATTCACCTGCATGTCCACCAATGTAATCTACGCCATCATGTGCCAGCAATTCCCCTCTGCTATGTACATCAGCCAAACTGGACAGTCCCTATGTAAAAGGATAAATGGACACAAATCAGATATTAGGAATGGCAATATACAAAAACCTGTAGGAGAACACTTCAATCTCACTGTACACACAATAGCAGATTTAAAGGTAGCCATCCTGCAGCAAAAAAACTACAGGACCAGACTTCAAAGAGAAACTACTGAGCTTCAGTTCATTTGCAAATTTGACACCATCAGCTCAGGATTAAACAAAGACTGCGAATGGCTTGCCAGCTACAAAAGCAGTTTCTCCTCCCTTGGTGTTCACACCTCAACTGCTAGAAGAGGGCCTCATCCTCCCTGATTGAACTAACCTCGTTGTCCCTAGCCTGATTCTTGCTTGCATATTTATACCTGCCTCTGGAAATTTCCACTACATGCATCCAACGAAGTGGGTATTCACCCACGAAAGCTCATGCTCCAATACGTCTGTTAGTCTATAAGATGCCACAGGACTCTTTGCCGCTTTTACTCTATTACAGGTTTCAGAGTAGCAGCCGTGTTAGTCTGTATCCGCAAAAAACCCAGGAGTTTTACATGTTCTCAACTACATGCTCTCGAATCTAGCAGAGGAAGGTATTACACAATCCAATGGCTGGATCAGATGGGAAATAAGGTGTAAATTTTTAACAGTGAGGGTCATTAACCATTTGAACAATTTACGAAGGGTTGTGGTGGATTCTCCATCACTGGTGATTTCAAAATCAAGATTGGATTTTTTGCTAAACCATAGGCTCTAGGATTATTATTTTGGGGGAGTTCGATGGGCAGTGTTATAAAGGGGGGTGAGACATGATGATCACAATGGTCCCTTCTGGTCTTGGGAATCTATGAATCTCCATAGTCTACAGCTCCTCAGTGGATTTGTTTAGTGAATTCTTATTTATTTAATATATAACATCTCTCTTCTGTATGTGTAAATAAAATGTGTAGTTAGCAATCTTAATTTACAATATTAAGAGAATTGTTTCAATTGTTTAGAAATGAATTCTGAAAAGGTCTAAATTAGCATCTGAAAGCGAGGATGTATATTTAAAAGTATTTAAGACGTTGGATCAGCACGCCCTGTTTTTAAGGGCACATATTGTGGACAGTTGTTCATTAGATTTTACTCGAATCTGCAAATCTTTAGATATACGCTTTTTTTTGTACAGTGTGTGTGTGTGTGAATAGCATCTGATAATATGATGGATATTGGAAAAGAACATTAAAGCAATCAAGATTGGATATTTTATGAACTCCGGAGAGCATCATCTGTCAGTGTTGTGACAGTGTAATGCATTACTTAAAGTAGTTGAGGCAATTAACACATTTCAGCGTGATCTTTTCTACAGGGTAAACTTCTTGAAAAAAATCTAGAGAAATAGGGTCATTCTTGATGATGGAGAGGTGTTGGATTACACCAGTACTTTGAGGGTAAATAGGAAAGGGCAAGGCATCATTATCAAAGGGCCTGTAAACCTAGGGGTCAGTCTTATCTTTCTTAGTAATGTGGAAATGTGGGTGCAACCCTGGATGCTATGAGGTAGCACAGTTTATACCATATCATGTCTTTGTGCTTCTGACAAAAATGGGCCCAATAAAGTCCTAGCATTTAAGGCCAGAAGGGACCATTATCTAGTCTGACTTCCTGTATATCACAAACCACCAGTACCCACACACTAAACTCAACAACTGAAACTAGACCAAAGTATTACAGCCCACAGGAGACTAGACTAGAGAGTTGCCAACCCTCCAGGATTGTCCCAGAGTCTCCAGGAATTAAAGATTAATCTTTAATTAAAGATTGTCATGTGACGAAACCTCCAGGATTATGTCCAACCAAAATTTGGTAATCGTACTAGACTATTATGTGCCATAGGCTGATGATAGGAGGGATCGAGGTACCCACAATGGCAGGGAAATGATTAAGTGAGATATACCCAGATGAGCATGGCAAGTGACCTACACCCACATGAACAGAGAAAGATGAAAAACCCCAAGGTCACTGCCAATCTGACTTGCTGCAGTAGTCACTTAGGCAAATCTCCTGTTGTAATCAATTAGACCCAAAATCATAGCTAGATTGTGGCTTTTATGAAAATGCAAGATACGGTAAATTCAGGCTGATTTGCAGAGAACGTTGCATGCACATATTGGTATGAACTAGGGTGGCAGGCTTTGTTCAGACTCTACATTCCTTATTTCTGTGTTTTAAAATTATTTTTCCATGTAATTCTCCATATGTTTTTGTTACAGTCACTGAACAATAGAAAAGACCTCTGGTTAATGAGAGAACCTGTAAATTTCCATGAATGCAACCAAAAACTCTGCAGCTGAATGGATTAAATTGCTGTTTGATTGTATTTCAAAAGGCAAGGCATTCAAATTCTGTTAAGGTTATCCTTTTGTTCAAAATTTCTATGAGCTATTTTCCATTCATACAATAACTGATTAATTAATTTTTAACACTTTTTAATATAACAATGCTTTTAATTAAGCAAAATAGGAGGCACAATACATTATACATAATTAATATTGCCGTTGTGAATAAATTCACAGCTAGGTTATAAAGTTCATTCAGATTATAGGAACTATGTAACCATTGCTCAGCATTCGGTCAGTGTTATGACAGTGTTATGCATTACTTAAGGTAGTTGAGACAATTAACACATTTCAGCGTGATCTTTTCTACGCGGTAAACTTGGACTGCAACTGCATTTATAAATTGCTCTGTGGTGCTCCAAAGGATCTAGCATGTGGTTTAGGTTTAGGTTGTGAAAAATGTTTTTCTTGTTCTATAAATACTGTAATACATAATATATAACAACTCTGACTCTATATTGGTGCTCTGTGAATGTCAAACAACAAGCATAACATTAACAATAAAACCTCTGAACAATAAAACAATACTATAAACTTTGGATAGCTCATAGCACATTCATTACCAAGATCAGCTTCCGTAACACAAAACACAATGGGTCAAATTCAGCCATGGTGTATGCAGGCAAAACTCTATTGATATCGGTAGAATTCAGCGTGCTTAGACCAGAGCTGAATTTGGCCCAAAGTGATTTCCCCCCCCATCTTTACTACACCAGTGTTAGGAACGTCTGGAATGAAGCAATTTTGCTTTGCTGGGGGTCGTATCATAACTGTGCAAACCACATAGGGTCTATGCAGGATGGAAGTTCACAAAGTGAACCACTACACATTTTGATTTCACAAATGTACAAAAAGTTCATTTCATTTATCATGTCTGAAGTTGTGAAATATGAAGGAATATTATGTAAATATTCCTTCACCACCAAAACAAAAAGGGAAAAGAACCACAAATGGCTAAAATTCAGCTTGGTGTCCAGTCAATCATAGACATTTTACTCTGTTTTGGTCAATTTGTCAGTGTTCACATTTTGTTGATCCCAGTATGATTCATGCTTTATGAAATCATTCTGATTTGTCTGTATCGATAAAACATTTTTGGCATTAAAACAATCAATAAATGAAAGACTTTAAGAATAACATCTTATTTTCATCCATCAGACAATTTAGTGCCTTGTGTAGTCTCGTTGTGTCTATTGGTATTGCAAAGACTAATGAAAAGTTGATGATTTTTTTAAACAAAAATTAAAATATCAACCACTAAATTTATTCACCATTAATGTTTTATATGGCAGATGTTTATCAGTCAGGCTGGCTCATCCCCTCTAAGTTGTCCAATACCCAAACACAGAGATGTTTACACATCCCAGTGAAGCCAATGTGAGCTTGTACTCACTTTACACCTCTGTAAATCAGACCAATAGCTTTCAGGAGGGCTAGTATTTAAAAAAGATGGAAGCAATGTAACATTTAATTTGCATGATAAATGAGCCCAAATATAATCAGGCATATGGTTCTGCTGAGCTAAAAAGTTCCTACAGTTATGGACAAAGGTACAGTCAGAGAAAATAATGAACTTTAGTAAAAAAAAAAAAAAAAAAATCCCTGACCAGAGGGAATTATAACTGACAATCATAATCTTCTCCCTTGCACTAGTTACATTCCTCCTGAAGCCAGCCCTTGACTAGACGCAGATTCCTTTCCTCCAGGGCCAAATTAAAGCATAGGTACTGTAGGCCTGTTGCCTAGAGTGTGAGGTCTTGGAATCATGTAATGATACCAGAATCTCAGCTTTCAGTTCTAGAAAAAACAAGGGGTTTTTTTTTGTCCTTTTGATTGTGCAGCAAAACTCTGAAACGTGACCTGAGAGTAACCGATGCAGTGACATCTGCCTGAATCTGCAGACAACATGAAACAAGAGCTTTGAGAGTGGTGAACTGCCCCCATCATATCAATAGGGTGTTATCACCAAGACCCATTGCTCTGGGTGTCCCCCAGAGCAATATTATCCTAGCAGAAGACTCTCTGTGGCAGAAACAGAAGAGCACTGCAGGTCAGGCCCGCCCACGCACCCATGCAGATATACTCTGCTGACTCCTGGAATAGTTATTGGGGGGCCCCTCTGCTGGCACAACTATGTCAGTGTGGTGGGAGAAGAGACCCTGGCTGATTCCATGAGGAAAGGGACTCCAGCTGCTGTTCCTGGGGGAAAGAAGGGGACCCCATGATGCTGCTCCTGCCTCTCTGCGATGGGAGGAGGGCCCCCTGCCATTGCCAGTCCCAAAGGAGGTAAGACATAGGGTCCTGTGTTGTGGGGTGCCTAACCGCCTGGATTGACCCAGCCAGGTTTCCCCTTCTGTATCAGATCTGTCGCGTTGGCTGGGAGGTGGCAATGTAAAGGGCCATAAGTAGCCTTTATTCCCTGGCACAGGCACACAGGGCAAGTGATGATCTTGCTCTAAATATATCATTGACTGACAAAGCAAAAATGTTTATTTCAGAAACAGATAAAAAGCTTGCACTCCATGGATATTATTTGTCTTGTACGCCTTTGCTTATGTACAACTCAAAAAACAAGAAGCTTTTGTTACTGCTAAATGCATCAAGCCTGAGTTACTATGAGCCTGAGTTACTATACGTTTTGAATAGTGTCTTTTTTTTTAAAGAGACAACTTTACAAAAAGAGCTAAAGCTAATCCCAGAATTTATAGACCACTGATCCTTACTGCAGAGAGAGGAAAAATGCTTGAGAAAATCACTAAAGAGAATAATAACCCCCCACCCCCAATGTGTGTTATCCACTATAGACAAACAGGCAGTCCCTGTATGGGTGAAGAGTGTGTTCTAACTCATTAGTATTCTTTGAAAGAGTTAAAAAAATAGTCAGTAAAGGAGAATCAGAAGACATAACCTGACTTTTTAAAACCTGATTTTAAAAATTATGTGGCTCCATTTGTACACACGAGAACACACTCAGATCAGTGTAATTTACTCATCCAACTATAGACACAGATTCCATAATTTTAGTTGCAAGTAGGCAGTGAGATGTTTAACTGGCAATTTTGATGGTATATTGCAGTGCATTCCTCCTGTGTTCGTTATTCTTGAATGTGCAGAAAGAAGGCCTTTAGTACTAGCCTTATAGTTCTGAATGTCCATAAATTGCTAATTGACAGTCAATTTAAATGAATACCTCATCTGTTTTAGAAATATCTAAAGATATTTTGGAGGGCTGACCCACCAAACCAGACTCTGTCTGATGACTTGCAAAATACACATCAGGATATTGAGTTTGTATTTTTTATGCTCAACAAATTAACCCTTTATTGCCCACTTCATTTTAAGTGGTATCCTACAGCATGTGTGAATCCCTTATGTTTAACAATCTATTCCACCTTGTATTTAGCTCAGACATTCTGGTTATCTTCCCCAGACCTGAAGCAGAGCTCTGTGCAGTTTGAAAGCATGTCCATTCTATCAACAGAGGTTGGTCCAATAAAAGATATTACCCCACCTACCTTGTTCTTTGCAGACTGATAAACTTTCTTTAGCCAGGATTGAAGAGGTCTCATCCTCAGCATAACTAATGCAATTATCAGAACACATAATTCTAACAATCCTAATAGTCTGAGCAATACACTGGATTTTAAGGTAAGGGTGTATTAAATGAACAGAGTTGAGAATGTCATGAAATTTCTCAGGAGGCAGGTAGATCTTTGCCATCCTTATCTATAGTTGTTGAGATTATCATAATCTTTTGAGTAGAAGAGAGTGGAATTTCTACTAAAGCCTAGGAATTGTAATAGAAAACAAATTTTTTGTAAGGTGATAGATATCCTAAGAGGACCAGTGTCTTTCTCTTCAGTAGAGAGTTTGTTGTTGAGTTATAGGAAGATGTAAATTCCCTGCCTTCTAAAATGAGTTTGTAGTAGCAGCTAGAAATTGTATAGGAAGGTCAAATGTATTGTTTGAGCCTCTGATGCAGATAGAAGCTACTTCCATATATCCACCACACCAGCTCACAGGAAGTAGCAAGTACCTTTGTTATAGAGGTCCATAGAGATGCGATTGGTAAGGCCAACGTCACCATCCTGAACTAGAACTTGCCAATGAATTTGTTCAATGCTCTCAAGTCAATAATGGAACGGAAACCTCTCATTTCGGGGGGTGAGGGGATAAATCACAGGAATAGAATCTTCTTCCCTGGCCCACTGAAGAACCATTTCTATTGTTCTGAACTGTAGAAGGGAGACGTTTTCTCATAAGAAGTTGGTTTGGTGGCATGGAATGGAATTGGATGGCATAACCATTTCAAACTAGTTGTGCCTCCACTATTCACAGTATATATTTTTTTAAATAATCATAAATGATTTGGTAAATTTATTAGATACATTTCTTAATACCCTACAATATATGTCTATCGCACCTTGTGATTTGTGTTTCGAGCATATATTTATCTTCTTGTTTATCATAGTAGCTATTTTACAAGGTTTTAATTACTTTAAAATTGTGCAAATCTCTCTTTTTTTCTTAGGTTTAAAAAAGGAGATCAATATCTCAATGATTTTAGTCATAATTTGAGTCAGATTTTAGAATCAGCATTGATTTCATCCCTCACTCATTTATAAGTAGGCCTATTTTTCTGTATTTCCCCCCAGATATATATTCAGAGATTGTAAGGCCAGAAGGAATCATTAAATTATCATTTAGTCTGATCTCTTGCATAACATAGACAATGGAATTCAGAGATTCTGAGATTCCAAGGCCAGAAGGAATAATTAAATTATATCTAATCTGACCTGCTGCACAACACAGGCCATTGAACTTCTCCAGAATAATTCCTATTTTTTGAAAAACATCCAATCTTGATTTTAAAATGGTCGGTGATGGCGAATCCACCACAATCCTTAGTAAATTGTTCCCCTGTTTAATTACTCCCACTGTTAAAAATGTATGCCTTATTTCCGGTCTGAATTTCATGAAGTGATTATCTAGCCCCATGACTTCAGTTGGAGCTCTACTATATCTTTTAGAAAGACATCCAGTCTTGATATAAAGACTCCATATGAGGGAGAATTTGCCACATTTCCTGATGTGTATCTTATTTCCAAGTTTTAACATTGACGACCTCAACTTTCAGCCATTGGATTTTGGTAAATCCTTTCCTGTTCTTCTTAATGTTGCTGGCCACCATTAATTCATTGCACTTATGATGTGCAGGGAATAGCTAGAGGGATGATAGGACCTGGTGGAACCTGAAGGAGATAAGTGCCAAGATCTGGTGGCATGGTTCTGTCACACATTTCTCCTTGGCCAATGAGACAAGGGTCTAAGTGAAGCCAGAAGGCCTTTTACTTTCCCACCCTGTGATAAGGGAGTCTGGGGGGTAGTAATGGAGGCCTCCACAGCCTCTTTCCTCGATGAGGCCAGCATTAACACTTTTTTAAAGTTGGCTAGGATTTGTGGGATTATGATACCGTAGAGTGCCAATTGACTCCCCCACAGCCCTTTTCTTCTCCCTCTTGTAGAGTAAACCATACTGCCCTTAGAGGGGTACTGTATCCCTTTCCATGCCTTCAATCTCAATCTGAAAAGCTTAAAAATGTGACCCAACTCCACCATAAAGGTTCAAAACCCAGAAGGTAAATGAAAAGAACCATAGTATATTGTTTAAAAACAATCTCATGATTTTTGGATTCCTGATTCATGATTTTAGACCTCTTGGAGTTTGCAATACTTTGTGTGTAAGAATTGAAGGACTGGGTCTGTGATGGGTTGAGTATCCCACAAAGGCTCTGAATGGATTAATGTGGGCCTGAGAGGCCAGTCACCAGGCTGCATCTGAGAAGTAGGCTGGCTTAATGAAGGACCTGGAAGAAGACAATAAATAGAGGAAGTTCAGAGCAGAAGGTGGTTGCAGGCCTGCAAAAGAAGGTTGGTTTTGGGATCCTTTCTTAAGTAGAGAAGTCTGGCAAGAGGCCAGGAGAGAAATGAAGCAGCAACTAGGAGGGGATCGAGCTACCGTGGTAATCCCTGATAAAAGGGCAGGAACTGGATTTCCACGGGAGAGTCTGGGAGGCATTTCAATGGGATATAGAGTAAGAGAAAATTAAAAGGGGATGAAAAGTGAAATCCAGGGAGGGAAGGAGTTGGGCTTATGTTTACACTTTTAGTTTGAGATTTTGTTGGGGGATTTCAGGGGAGAGGCCTGAGAGAAAGTTGAACCTAGAAGGATTGTGGGAGAGAAGGCCTGAGAGAGGCCATAGTAGGAAGGAAGCCCAGGTCAGCAGCAGCAAGGAGTTGGACTGAGCAGACCTTGGATGCTGGTGATAGATTTTTTAGGGCCTGGAATCTGGTGTAATCTGAGATCCTGGGTTCCTCTACCAGCCACTGATATGGTGGCATGAGGCCAGAGAAAGGGGCAGTGAAGACGGAGAACCCTGAGAAAAGGGGGTGAGGACCACAGAGCCCAGAATCAGGGCTGAAGACTTGATACGAGGTCTCGGACACTGGTTTGTTGGGTATTTTGTTACCCAGGAAGGGGTGGACTTAAATTGTGACCTAGACAGAGAGATGAGTCACAGGAAGAGATGGACAATCAGAAGATCAGAGAGGTTGTCAACAGGAGGCACCAGACCAGGAGAGAGCTGCTGTGCTATGCCTGGCCACATGAGGCACTCTGGTGGTGAGTCCCCACCTTTACAGGGTCCTTTGAGTGTTTACTTTAAAATATATTAATGGCTTAATAGATAAAGATATATTTTGAGGTACCCGAACACAAAAACATATTTGTAAGATTTGCGAGGCCTGATTATTGCCAGTTGTTGAACCGAGCCAATACAAATTGTAGCCCAGTAACGTATGTAAAATTCATACTTCCATATAAACCCACAACTTTCCACCTATTGTTGTCAGTTAATATTCAGAAGTCTTTCTTCACAATGTTCCGCTTTTTTACTTGGCCTGCAGATAGAAAAAATAGACACAATATCTGAGACTACTGAAGTACCTCGTACATCGTGTGTGTGCCAACTCTGAAGACTAATGATGCTATTTTAAATTCTCTCTTTCACTGTGGATCATTTTGGCAGGATCATCCAGCTACGTTAGGATTGCAACTGGAGCTGGAATGAATTACTACCATTCTTTTTCCAGAGTCTAACCCCCTGGTTATTGTTGTATGTGCTGGATTAACACATGTACTACAGTTATTGCTATAAAGTGATTTATTTGTTGAAAAATAATCAAAGAGTTTCTAAATGGAATCTTTCCTAGAAATGTAACTTGAAATAGAAGATTATTGAAACATCTGTCTTTATAAACTGTTCTTGCTGCTTTCATGCACAACTGTTGGAGATCACTTCAGATAGGCATAGAAAGTCAATTCAGGATATTTTTCCTATTATGCAAGTGAAGTAAACAATAGGCCAGATTGCACTGGCTCACATTAAACTGATTCCTGTGCATACTTAAAAGATAAGGGCAAATGTTAAAAATACATTCATTACCTTTTTGGCATTATTAATTGCTGTCCAGAACACTCATACATCAATCAGTTTCCATATAACTTTGAGGAGTAATATTAAGAATATTTTGAAACAGATTAACTTCTGATAATGTGCCTTAGTACCTGAAGTTCAAGCAAAAATTATTAGGCCATATTCATCCTTGTTGCAACCACGTTGAAGTCAATGGCATTATAACAGAGATGAAAATAGGTGTATTGCCTTTTAGCCTTTATCACAGAGAGCAGTATTTAAGTGTTCATATTAAATGGTGGCATTCTTTAGAAATGCACATTATTGAACTGATTCAAGCTATTTCTCGGACTCTAACAATATTGATCAATGACAATGACAATAAATGACAACATGCTTGTTTAAAATGGTTTACTTCCTGTAAAGTTCACTGGGAGCGTTTTAAAAGATATCACCGCTTTCATGCTTATTTTACTGTTTATAATGGTATTCCCACTGTTTGTATAGGGCCAGGTTGTGAGAAGAACTTTCTTGGCTGAACAAGGGCAGAAAGCCATGCAGGAAACTTCTCCACTCTTGCAAATGCTCAAGGGTCTCCCTACTGCTTGCTCCTGCTCCTCCTTAGTGGAATAGGGGACAGAAAAGGGGTGGGGGAGAAGACAGGCTTTGGCTCCATCTGCATCTGTACCAGTCTGCAGAGTGTGACTGGAGTCCCAGGGGAGCAATCATTAGGATGGAGCAGATAGCTCATCCTTCATGTGCAGAAAGGAACCCCAGAAAGAATGTGCTGCTCTGCTCCCTAGCATAAATGCCAAAATCTAACCCACAGAGAATCTCTCAAACTAGTAGCATCTTTAAAAATGGTAATAATCACTTCCCACTGTATCTCCAAAATGAGTAGATTATATATCCTTTGACTGGTATGACAGTACTAGATAGATGGGGCTGTGGGCGATAATACAAGGGCACCATGGCTTTTATACTGTATTTAATATTACTTAAACCTGACAAAGAATTCCTATCCTCTTTGCTGTGAAGGTAGGAAAGAATACTGGGTAACCAAACAGAAGACACATTAGTCAAATCCATGTCAAAAAAGCAATGCTTCTCTGTTAACGTATCTATTAAGCTGTTCTTAGGCTCTTTGAGTGTCTATCACTCCTCTTAAATGGCATGACACTAAAAATGTCATTTCTAAATTTTGCCCAAGATGTCACCTGCAGATTTTTTGCCTATGTGGAAATGTACACACACAAAGCTTTTTGGTGTGGTGTAATGACTGTATTGTCTGACTTTTAAACAATGAATTACATTGACACCTTAGTTATGTATTCTCAATATTCTACAGTAACCTAGTCCAAGAACCAAATCATTACTGTTCAATGTACTTCTAATAGTCTAATACAAAATCACTCTTCAATGGTGGATGGAACCCCTGCAAGTTAAATTCTGGATTTTTGACATGAAGAAGGCTGCCAGAGTGTGTCATGTTCCTGTAGATTCCTTCTTAGCGAGGTACACACCAGATGTGTTCATCGTGAGATCATTTAATGCTCTGCCAGGTATGGTTGAGGTTAGTTTAAATTAGGTATTTTACATGTATTGCCACTTAGTGGCTGAATGGTAGAATACAGTTTAGTATTCCATTACATCTCCCATTTTAAGTTCTACATTCCTACTGGTAACAAAATATACAGTATCACTCTAACTTTGAAGTTTAGCATGGATCAGTCTGTTAAATGTCTTTGAATCATACTGGCTTTCTAAGTACGTGACTCAAATGCATAACAACTTGGTCAGCTCAACTTAGTTTGTAACCTGTCCTTTAAATCAGCTACTGTACCCAGTGACTGGAAGATAGCTAATGTAACGCCAATATTTAAGAAGGGCTCTAGAGGTGATCCTGGCAATTACAGACTGGTAAGTCGAACGTCAGTACTGGGCAAATTAGTTGAAACAATAGTAAAGAATAAAATTTTCAGGCACATAGAAGAACATAAATTGTTGCGCAAAAGTCAACATGGTTTCTGTAAACGGAGATCATGTCTTACTAATCTATTAGAGTTCTTTGAGGGGGTCAACAAACATGTGGACAAGGAGGATCCAGTGGACATCGTGTACTTAGATTCCCAGAAAGCCTTTGACAAGGTCCCTCACCAAAGGCTCTTACGTAAATTAAGTTGTCATGGAATAAGAGGGAAGATCCTTTCATGGATTGAGAACTGGTTAAAAGACAGGGAACAAAGGGTAGGAATAAATGGTAAATTTTCAGAATGGAGAGGGGTAACTAGTGGTGTTCCCCAAGGGTCAGTCCTAGGACCAATCCTATTCAACCTATTCATAAATGATCTGGAGAAAGGGGTGAACAGCGAGGTGGCAAAGTTTGCAGACGATACTAAACTGCTCAAGATAGTTAAGACCAAAGCAGACTGTGAAGAAGTTCAAAAAGATCTCACAAAACTAAATGATTGGGCAACAAAATGGCAAATGAAATTTAATGTGGATAAATGTAAAGTAATGCACATAGGAAAAAATAACCCCAACTATACATACAATATAATGGGCGCTAATTTAGCTACAACTAATCAGGAGAAAGATCTTGGAGTCATCGTGGATAGTACTCTGAAGACATCCATACAGTGTGAAGTGGCAGTCAAAAAAGCAAACGGGATGTTAGGAATCATTAACAAAAGGATAGAGAATAAGATGGAGAATATCTTATTGCCCTTATATAAATCCATGGTATGCCCACATCTTGAATACTCCGTACAGATGTGGTCCCCTCATCTCAAAAAAGATATACTGGCATTTGAAAAGGTTCAGAAAAGGGCAACTAAAATGATTAGGGGTTTGGAACGGGTCCCATATGAGGAGAGATTAAAGAGGCTAGGACTTTTCAGCTTGGAAAAGAGGAGACTAAGGGGGGAGTTGATAGAGGTAAGTAAAATCATGAGTGGTGTGGAGAAAGTGAATAAGGAAAAGTTATTTACTTGTTCCCATAATATAAGAACTAGGGCCTCCAAATGAAATGAATGGGCAGCAGGTTTAAAACAAATAAAAGGAAGTAGTTCTTCACTCAGCGCACAGTCAACCTGTGGAACTCCTTGCCTGAGGCGGTTGTGAAGGCTAGGACTATAACAGGGTTTAAAACAGAAACTGGATAAATTCATGGAGGTTAAGTCCATTAATGGCTATTAGCCAGGATGGGTAAGGAATGGTGTCCCTAGCCTCTGTTTGTCAGAGGATGGAGATGGATGGCAGGAGAGAGATCACTAGATCATTACCTGTTAGGTTCACTCCCTCTGGGGCACCTGGCATTGGCCACTGTTGGTAGACAGGATACTGGGCTGGATGGACCTTTGGTCTGACCCAGTATGGCCATTCTTATGTTCTTATCTCGATATCCATTAGTTGCAACAACTGGCTGTGGTCAGTTTGGAATCCTTCGTCGTTTTGATCTATATTTGCCCATCTGTAGACTTTACTCTATAGACTGTTCTTTCTGAGGAACAGACTTTGCTTTGTTGATTGTTCTTTCTGAGGAACAAACTGTAGATGATGTTGGTTTCTGTTGAACTCTCCACTGTTGGTCTCAGTCACATATGAACTGGATGCTGAATTCTTTTTCTTTACGACGGCTGGAGTTCTCCATCCAGTTTGACATAAACATGGTCACAGGTTCTAGCTCAAGCTGCTCCCTGACTGAGTGACATCGGTTGTAAAGTATTCGTAGGCTCTCTTAGTCTTTTTATCCACTTTGGCTATTCTCTTCAAGCTTGGCCACTATGGAGAATAGGTTATTTTCCAATGTTGGAGCAGTGGTTCTGAGTTGTCTTCCCATCAGGAGCTGTGCTGGACTATATCCAGAAGCTGCTGCTGCTGTTGATCTGTAGCTCCGAAAAGCAAGGAATGGATCTTCCTGCTGTAGGATTTTCTTGGCTGGCTTTACAGCTCTCTCAGCCTCTCCATTTTCTTGTGAGTAATGTGGGTTGCTAGTAATATGATCAAAATCATTTAGTTTGGAATGACTTAAATTCTGCTGCAGTGAATTGTGGTCTGTTGTCTGTCACTAGTTGTTCTGGAATACCAAGTACATTATTTCTATATACCTGTAAAAATAATCCACAATGACACAGTAATGATGTCCTCTGAATTCACATAAATCTGCAGCTAGTCTCTTCCCAGGTCTGTCTGGTAGAGGTGTTGTTGTTAAAGGTTCTTTGTTGTGTTGGTTTGTTAGTTCTACAATGTTCACATGCAGATACTTTTATTCTTTGTCCTTGCTGATGCTCAGCCACCATGCTAACTGGTCAGCCTCTTCACAGCATTTAATGAATTTTTGATGTCCCTTCATGGTTGAGGTTTAGGATTTCTCCTCTGATTTCATTTTGAATTCTGATGCAATTGCCTTTAACTAGGCGTCCATTTGACTCACTCAATTGTCCATACATCACAAAGTAGTATCATCACTTCCTTAACGTCTTTTAGATACTTGGGCCAGTTTCCCCTAATGTAACTTTGAACTTCCTGAAGCTGTGTGTCTGTCGTGATTGCTTTTTGTAGCTGGAGTAGTCTCTTTTCTGACACTGGTCTGTATGTGTCCACAGCATTCATATATGCCTTTATGTCGTTGTCAAGCTCCAGAATATCATCAAGCAATGTTGGGCTCCATGACAGAGCGTCTGTGTCACGGAGTCCCTGGGCGATGCTCTGGAACTGCTCCTCATGAAGCCACTCAGGACTCTAGGGCAGTCGCCTTTCTGTGAGCAGCCTGTCTTCAGAACACACAGCTCACACAGCTTCCACCTTCCTGGGTCTGACCTCAGAGCATTCAGCATCCTCTGCCCCTCCGTGCACTTCCCCCAGCGAGTCCGCTCAGGCAGGGCTCCTGGGGAAGCCAGAGGGTCCTGCCCCCCAACTTCGCAGTCAGACGTGACTCTCAGCCAGCCAGTAAAACAGAGGTTTATTAGATGACAGGAACATGGTCTAAAACAGAGCTTGCAGGTGCAGAGAACAGGACCCCTCAGCTGGGTTCATTTTGGGGGGCAGTGAGCCAGACAACCACGTCTGCCCTTCACTCCATGTCCCAGCCAGCCCCAAACTGAAACTCCCTCCAGCCCCTCCTCCTCTGGGCTTTGTTCCTTTCCCAGGCCAGGAGGTCACCTGATTCCTTTGTTCTCCAACCCTTTAGCTCTCACCTTGCAGGGGGGAAGGGCCCAGGCCATCAGTTGCCAGGAAACAGGGTGTCGGCCATTCTCTGTGTCCAGACTCCTGCACACACATGCCCTCTTGGGCTCTGCAATGATCATACACCCTTATCGCACCAGCTAGATACTTAAGAACTTCATAGGGGAAACTGAGGCACCCCCACACTATGCAGAGGAAAGATTAAGAACAGTCCCACTTTGTCACAGTCTGCTACTATCAGATTTCCCCAGAAATATATTTAGCAATCAGGTTAAATCACATTAACCTTATCAATAGATGTGGGCATCTCAGTGGTGCTTGATCCAGGTCTTTTCCACTAATGAGGGTTACAAGTGGTGTAAGGTCTGTTATGAGTGTAAATGAATCCAATCAATAAAAATATCTGTAAAAGTTTTCATGGGCCCATATGCTTGCCAGGTACTCCTTTTCAATCAATGCACATTGTTTTTCTGTTTCTGTGAGAGCAAAATGCAACTGGCTTCCTCTCAAAGCTATGTGTTGCAACAATACACCACTCAGGCCATAGCTGCCTGCATCCACACTGACCATTATGGGTTTGTTCAGATCATAGTACTTGAGAACTGGAGTGGTGGGATCATTTATTTTGCCATTTTGAAGGCAATTGCTTGATTTGGCCCCCATAGCCAAGATGTGTTGAACTTTAACATTTCTTCATTCAGCAGTTTTGTCACTGTGGAAAAGTCTTGTAGGTATCAACCTGGGTACTTTGCCATCCTCAGAACATGTCTCATTTCTGATACGTTAGTTGATGCATTCAATTCTCTAATTGCTTTTGTTGTCTCGGAGCTAGGACTGATTCCATCTTTGTTTATCATCTGTTCAAAAACTCAGTTTGTGGTAGGTGGAAAACACATCCTTGTTTAGCTTCAGTCCAGACTTGTGCATGTAGGCTGGAATTTGTCCCTGTTAGCTTGGGAGTTCTTTCCTTGTCTCAGGGGTTTTATGATAATGACTTTAAACATTCAAGTGTGTCCTAAGCTAATTTCAAGGTTTTTCAGGTTGCTTCTGCCTTTTGTTCTGTTTGAGTAGTTCAGACTGCTTTGCTTTCTGTATAACTGTGGCTTCAGTTAAGTTTGCCTTTGGTTGTAGTTGCTGTGAAAGACTTGTATCTGTTAACCCAATAACCAGCCTGTCTCTGATATTTGTATGTTTTGTATTCCCAAAATCACAGCTTTCTACCAGTGTATGCAGAGCTCTTATAAAACATTCCAACACTTACCCTGGCTCTTGACTTCTCTGGTGAAAACAATACTCTTTCATAAACCACATTTCTCTGAGGTATAAAGTGTGCATTAGACTGCCAGAAACACTTAACAGTCATATTTGTGACTGTCTTCAGTAAAGTCCAAGGATTTAAAAATATGCTTTTCCTTCTTCCCCATAGCACAAATTAAAGAAGATACCTGTATATCTCCAGTTTCCCTGTGGAGCTGTCTGCAATGTGAAATCTTGCAAAGTAGTGCTTCCAGTCTGTCCACTGTGAAGGTTTGTCAAAGCTGAAGTTCTCTGAAGCATTGAATAGTGGCATGTTGATGAGATACTGCAACCTTTGTTGCTGTTGTCCTTCTGTTTCTGTTCTCCTCTGGCACTAGTTTTCTTTTGACATCATGTCATGTTCCTGTACCAAATATGGACTGACTACAGAGCTTCCTTTTTAGTGAGGTACACATGAGATCATTTCTTTTCAGCTCCTACCTACTTTATCAACTTCTCTCCTTTATTCTTTACTAGGATATAGAAAATCCCCATTAATAGATCCTCCCCAAAGGGATGTCTCTGTCTGAACCATGTGCTCCTCCATATATGTGGGCTTTCCCCCAGCCCTTAGTTTAAGAATTCCCCTATAACCTTTTTAATTTTACATGCCAGCAGTCTGGTTTCATTTTGGTTTAAGTGGAGCCGATCCTTCCTGTATAGTCTTCTCCTTTCCCAGAAGGTTCCCCAGTTCCAAATAAATCTAAATCCCTCATCCAAACGGAGTCAGCACCTATTCTATTGTCTCATCCATGTGTATAGACCTGGAGTTCTGCCTGTCTTGGCCTTGTGTGTGGAATCAGGAACATTTCAGAGAATGCTTTAAGGGAGGTCTTGGACTTTAACCTTTCATCAAGCAGTCTAAATTTCCCCTTCAGGAACTCTCTCCTCCCTTTCCCTATGTCACCGGTACCTACATGTACCATGACTACCAGCTCCTCCCCAGCACTGCACATAAATCTGTCAAGATGTCCACAATCTTTGCATCTGGCAAGCAATTTACCATACGGTTATGCCAGTCATCACAAACCCAGATGTCTATATTTCTAATAATTGGATTCCCCTTTACTATTATCTGGCTCTTCCTAATAACTTGGGTCCTCTTCCCTGGAGTGGTATCCTCAGTGCAAGAGGATCCCAGAAAATCATCTAGAAGAAGGGTACCAACTAGGGGATCATTTCCCTTCACTCCAGTATGATGATCTTCTTCCCCGAGACTTTCATCCTCCTCAACACCACAGAGGCTGTCAAACTGGGGGTTGGGATCACTCTACTATGTCCCAGAAAGTTTCATCTAGGTGCCTCTCTGACTCCCTTAGCTCCTCCTGTTGAGCCACTCTGGCCTCAAGAGACCATGCTCTGTCTCTGAGGGCCGTGAGCTGCTTGCACCAAATACACATATTAAAGCAAAAACACAGAATAAATTGTCAGAATTAAAAAAAGTAATTTTGGCTTTCTTTAATAAAATGTTCACATAACAAACAGCACTTAAAGGACAACACAAAGTAAGTCATTCATTTATAACATTTGCTGATATCTTCCATACAACAAAAATTTACACACACTGA
This sequence comes from Lepidochelys kempii, assembly GCF_965140285.1. NCBI lineage: Eukaryota > Metazoa > Chordata > Testudines > Cheloniidae > Lepidochelys > Lepidochelys kempii. The sequence goes on along the minus strand of NC_136382.1, from coordinate 140,529,132 downwards.
AAATGTTTGCCCACCATTTGAACTGCCTAATAATAAGAGATTAATTTTACTATTGAGGTGCTAGTCCAGGGGGAGTTTTGGCCTGGGAGAGTGTGCAAGTTGTACCATTACTTGCGATACCAAGTAAAAGACCTAAGGCATCATGAAGGCCCAGAATTATCATCACCTCCATATATGAATTGTTCCATGGAGACTTATGTTTAATATCTGTCTGAGAGAGGTTTTGTGCTTTGGATATATATACGCCCTCTCTGTGACCCCCATAAAGATATAATTGCTATTGAACACCCTCCTCTCCCCCAGGTAATGGAACACACACCGTCTAATATTGGGAGCACTACAAGCCTTTGAGCTGCTAGTATGGCTGCCATACTACAAGGTATTTAAAGGTGTCGGGTGTACCATGACACCCAGCGCAACTCACAAAAAGGGAAGGGCCCTTTGCAGAAGCAGTAAAAAAAAAGAATAAATTAACTTTGAATTTAGATGTTACATTCATGCTTTGCGTGAGTTGCATTTTTTTCAGAGAACCCGAGCATAAAAGAGCCTGAGTATGAGTTTTATTTTGTGTGCAAATTATTTATTTTAAAAACCAGATATAACACAGAATCCTAAATATTGTTTTATAAAAGTGACATCTCGAGGAAAAGGTATTAATAACTTATAGGAAAAGAGAAATCCCTTTAACATCTAGCCGTCGAGGTGCAGAGAAAATACTGTGTAATTGCATCTAGTTCCTTGTCAGCAAGAATTTGTATGGTCAGGACCGGCTCTAGGCACAAGCGAAGCAAGCACATGCTTGGAGCAGCACAATTCTAGGGGTGGCAAATTTTTTTTTTTTTTTTTGCTTAGGCAGTTGCGCTCTCGGAGCTTGGGGTGGCAAATGTTTTGCTTGGGGCAGCAAAAAACCTAGAGCCGGCCCTGTGTATGGTGATAGTTTGGTAAGTTGGACCTAGTTCTAATTTAAAGTAGGAACATTTGTGTGTCCCCATAAAATAGGTTTTCCAGCCATTTTATTCTTTTCTATTGCTGAATCCTACTAATTCAGTCTTGTTGGTCAGGGATAGAATCAAGTTTATTCCAAGTCAGAGTTAATACACAAGTACCATGCTGACAATAGATAATAGTGCCATCATCTAAAATAACTACTATTCCACTTAACTGAATTTCTCCTTGCCCTTTATTTTTACTTGGTAATAAAGGTACATGGAGGCCTATTCAGAGATCTGGCACTGGATATGAAAATTGAGTTCAGACTCCTTCAAACAAGTACATTTATTCATTCAAACAAGTTTTGATATGCAGTAATTCAGTAATTAACTTGAACGTATTTTAGCAATATTGCTTTGTTGGAGGAGCGAATGTGTATTCGATTACAACAAACCAAAGACATGCAGGAGATTTTTCCATCTGCAAATAACTACCAAAAATAACTACCCTAACCCCCATCAATTGATCTTGTTGGCTTAAGGCCATTAACTCCTACCCTGCAACAGTTATTGTAGGTCTGACAAACACTCATCTAATTTCTATTGTTGTGGGTCAGATTTACAATATACTCAGTGTAAGGGGATGATGTATAGTTGTACCAACCCAGGGAGCAGAGCAGGGAAGAAGTCTTACTTCACAGAGGCACAATACCTTCCCTTCTTCCCCCTTGCTCCAGGGGTAAACATCTGCTACTGGCCCTTTGCAGAAGCTAACTTCTCTTCCCTCATGCCAATTCAGCTATGTTTGTCAGTAAAGTAGGGGCAGAGACAAGTCTTTGCACATTCCCAATCTACTTACATGTAGGGAAGCAGTGGGTGTGCAGACCCTGCTTACCTCTTCCCAGACCCAACTTCTGGGGTGTCTGCATGGGATCATGTGTATGTGGGGCTTCTACTATTCAGTTATGCCCCTGCGTAGTTCATAGAATCATGGAATATCAGGGTTGGAAGGGACCTCAGGAGGTCATCTAGTCCAACCCCCTGCTCAAAGCAGAACTAATCCCCAATTAAATCATCCCAGCCAGGGCTTTGTCAAGCCTGACCTTAAAAACTTCTAAGGAAGGAGATTCCACCACCTCCCTAGGTAACGCATTCCAGTGTTTCACCACCCTCCTAGTGAAAAAGTTTTTCCTAATATCCAACTTAAACCTCCCCCACTGCAACTTGAGACCATTACTCCTCGTTCTGTCATCTGCTACCACTGAGAACAGTCTAGATCCATCCTCTTTGGAACCCCCTTTCAGGTAGTTGAAAGCAGCTATCAAATCCCCCCCTCATTCTTCTCTTCCACAGACTGAACAATCCCAGTTCCCTCAGCCTCTCCTCATAAGTTGTGTGTTCCAGTCCCCTAATCATTTTTGTTGCCCTCCGCTGGACTCTTTCCAATTTTTCCACATCCTTCTTGTAGTGTGGGGCCCAAAAGTGGACACAGTACTCCAGATGAGGCCTCACCAATGTCGAATAGAGGGGAACGATCACGTCCCTCGATCTGCTGGCTATGCCCCTACTTATACATCCCAAAATGCCATTGGCCTTCTTGGCAACAAGGGCACACTGTTGACTCATATCCAGCTTCTCGTCCACGGTCACCCCTATGTCCTTTTCCGCAGAACTGCTGCCTAGCCATTCGGTCCCTAGTCTGTAGCAGTGCATTGGATTCTTCCGTCCTAAGTGCAGGACCCTGCACTTATCCTTGTTGAACCTCATCAGATTTCTTTTGGCCCAGTCCTCCAATTTGTCTAGGTCCCTCTGTATCCTATCCCTACCTGCCACCATATCTACCACTCCTCCTAGTTTAGTATCATCCGCAAATTTGCTGAGAGTGCAATCCACACCATCCTCCAGATCATTTATGAAGATATTGAACAAAACCGGCCCCAGGACCGACCCTTGGGGCACTCCACTTGATACCGGCTGCCAACTAGACATGGAGCCATTGATCGCTACCCGTTGAGCCCCACAATCTAGCCAACTTTCTACCCACCTTATAGTGCATTCATCCAGCCCATACTTCTTTAACTTGCTGAAAAGAATACTGTGGGAGACTGTGTCAAAAGCTTTGCTAAATTCAAGAAACAATACATCCACTGCTTTCCCTTCATCCACAGAACCAGTAATCTCATCATAAAAGGCAATTAGATTAGTCAGGCATGACTAATAGTTTCACAGCTTGGCCCATGATCTGGCACTGTATTTTAGTTACCTAAAAAGGCAATACACAATATGAAAGATAGACCCTGAGAACACACACACACAAGATAATATAATTAGCCATATAAAAGAAAAAACTATGCAGTAGGTTAGTGGCTTATTCAGATGAATATCCTATGAAGTTTACTTCAGAGAAGGTTATATATTTTTTTTCCAGTTGGTATGATTAATTTGCAAGTCATCAGATCAAAGAGTCAAAATAGTTCCAAGGTTGTTCAAAGAAATGGACCAGTGGGTTCCAAGAGTAGGAAAGTTAAATAGATAATCCTTTTTAGAGCGCATCTTCTGAAATGTATGTTACTTAGTGATGAAATCCAGAAGTTAATTGAAAATTTAGACCCATCCGTCCAGTAGTGCATAACTAATTTAAGAGATGTTATTATCAGAATGTCAATTATCCTTTAGATATAGAAGGCAGTATGTTCATTTAAAACATTTAAAGTTGAGTGAAAAGACTAATTTTAACAATATTCCTATCACTTTCTTTTTTTTATTATAGAAATTACTTTCTGCTAATATGGAAAGCAACTGACATTCATCAATCATGTCTTTGAACATTCTGAGAGAGATATTAAAAAAAAGTATTATTGACTTCAATGGGAGCACAATTGTGCCCCAATTCTACAGAAGGGATATCTGTTTTTTGGAAATTGTAAAGAGTGCAACTTACCTAAATATGACGTTAAAAGGGGGAAGTTTGGATATTTGACCCAGAATGAGATTTTCATATTTTCTTCCAACTGGTGTTATTTATATTACTCTGTAAACCATGTACATTACTCTGTAGACTACTATAGTGCAAACTAGGGATCTTTATATTTGTGCCTACAGCATCTACATGGGGGAGTTACAGCGCAGCATTTCAATGCGCACTTTGATGTGCACAGAAATGTGTGTGCAAGCAGAAGACTACTGAGAAACATCTGTAATCTTTCTTTGTATTTAGTTATAACCCTGAATTTTGTGGGGTTTTTTATAGCTTTAACAAAAGTTTCATTTATTTTAATCTAGAAATGATTGGTTAGAATATTCCCAACCCTTATTTGACTCAGGCAGCGGACATAACCTTCAATCAATTATCATATGTCCTTCAGAAAAAAGAAACTACTATCAGAAAAAAAACTTTCCTGGCCTCTGACTGGATAGGGAGTGAAGACTGACACAGAGAGGAAGGGAAAGAATTGCCTTGCACTGCAAGAGTCTCAGTGTTCTATCATTGAGACTGGCTGGCCCTGGAGGCTTTACCTCACCCTTGCCCCAGAAAAGAGCAGAGGAGAAGTCCTCCAGGTAGCCTAGAGTGGCTGCAGGGGCTCCAGTCAGAGGGCCCTATAAAAAGGAAGCAGCAGTGGCAGAACAGTCAGTTGTTGCCTGGAGCTTGAAGAGGAAGAACCGGGTGCCTGGCTGGTTGGAAGAGCAGCAGGACCATGGAAAGGTCAGTGAGGGCAGGCTGAGCCCAGAACCTAGCCGAACCAGGCAAGGTTACTGTGATGGGCCCTGCTGGTCTGGTTGAAAATTGAGACCCAGAAGTGCTGCTGAAAGGACACCAACTGAGAGTACTGAGATGGGCCCCTGTTGGGCTCTTAAAGAAGGCAGTGTCTCCAGGAAGGAAGCTTTGGTGATCTGGCCCCAGACCAGGACTATGAGAAAGAATTAGAGACTGTATACCCTGGAAGAATGCAGAACTGCAGAAAGCTCCATCAAGTGATTTTTACTGCTGTGGAGAATTCTGGTCCACTCAACTCTCCTGTACCAAGCCTGTGTACTTGGGTGCGCTGCAGGGACGAGCATTTGGCCCATAACATGTTGCCACAGAATGTAGTATATCATGTGCTTCATAAGAAAATTGTGTTTTGCTAAAGCATATCAAGTGGAGCTACAGAAACCCATTGTGCAGAGCCAAAACCTGGAGAAACAGGATTGGGTGCCTGCACATCACGGTGCTCCTACACATGTGCTGCAGCAATAGGGGTCTAGCTATACGTACACACAGTAATGATTTAAAAATCCCTTTGCAGTGTAACAAAAAACCCATGAACCCACAACATTTTCAAATGGTTCTGTGTGCTTAGGTATCTGCTAGCACCACTGAGCCACTTTTATATGCAGGATAATGCTTCCTTTCCAGCACCTCAGTTTAATGTTCTGAAGTACATCCAGAGTCCTGTCTTTCAGAAAGCAATAGTCAAAGAACCCTCGTAGCTCCTATATTTATAACACTTCCCACTGCGCTCTGACTCCGCTATCAGACTGACACAGAGCGATTCCTGCCCATGGTGATGTCTCTCTGTACTGACTTCAAGGGGCACTACTGAGTATGTTCTGTCAGTAGCTACCACACCCCTCTTCTGGATTATTCTGGCCATTTCTAGCTGTCTCCTTTTCTGCTCTTAGCACATGTGTGGAAACACAGATCCCAACAAACCCATGACTCCACCTTCATGCTGCTCTTCATTTCTCTGGTCTAAAAAAAAAAAAAAATCCCACTTCATAAAAGCATGAGAGTTACTTTACCAATATTGGTAGCTAGCTGCTGCTGCCTGGGGCAGCAATAACTTCCAAAATCTTTTATGTAGTAGTTATATTTTTATTTCCCAAGGTATCATACATAGTAATTTGACTTTTTCTTGGCTCCTTCTACTCTTCACAGACAGGCTGTTTGTGGTATTTGCTGATCCTTTATGGTTCTCCTCTGTGATACCAATTTTCCTATTAATATCAAGTAGGAGATTGGCAAATGTTTGGGCTATTGAGACTGGCTTTATGGCAGATTACTCTTGTTTTTTGTCACACTGCACCAAACCACAGGAGCTGTAGTTATCTATTATAGTCATGATCATCCCAGTTGAGTTCTGAGGCCTGATAACAAACCATTCTGATACTCTGAGTCTTGCTCTCAACGCAGATTCTATGGAGCCTTGAGGCTCATCGCTAGAGCTGCTATCAATGGCTTGACTGAGACAAAACCAAGAAACTTACAATATTTGTCTATTTTGCTGGATAAGGATAATAATCTTGTGGAAATAATACTATTGCTAGCCTCAAGTGTGCAAAGATTATGAGTCAGATGCCAAGAAATTATGAGATGAGACTAAAAAATAATACTTTTGGGTTTCTTTCCATTTGAAGTTTGGGTTTTGTACCTCTGGGTACTCTTGGGTCACATTTTCAGTCTTTTCCTCAATCATGAAGGTTTCAAATGAAATCTGTGTGAAATTAAAGTGAAAATTTTCACATGACTCCAGGAGCCGTTTTTCAAAAAATACCTGAATATCATGAGTCTCAAAATGTTCAGAGCTAGCAATAATGTAATAATGAATCAAATACTGTAGTTTTTGATTAGTTCTCTAAATCAATGGGTAACTTTCTGTGGGATTTGGCTCCCACCTAATTACAAAAGCCCCAAATCCTGCTCACCTTTCTTATGTGAGAAGATAGTTGTGATGTCTGAAGGAATAAGGCAAACAAGATTCGGGCCAAAAACAGATTTAGAAGGTTTGGAAATGAATGCACCAGACATGATGCAGCAGGTCTTCATTTAGGATCTGTTCCCACAGCCCTTGTTCAGGAAAAAAATCCTCCCATTTGCTTCATGGGGAGTTTTGCCCATGCATATATTTCAGGACTAAGCCATTAGTTGGCGTCTATTATTCAACATACTCAAATGCACTTCTGGTATTTTGGCAGAGTAACTGGGCTGAATTTCTGGAGCTTACAAATAAATAATCAGACCTTAACTATTAATTAGCATTTTTGATGCTAAATAAAATCCCTTATAAATTAATCTCTGGAGTTCAGTTGGACATGGTGGCTGATGGTCTACTAGTAATAACCACCACAATTTCAGTATCTACACTGAGTGGTGGTGAAATAGGATAATATAACTTTACCTGTATCCCTCCCCTTGTCAAAATCAATGTGATCTCAACCACATTTATTGAATTGGGCAAAGTGCCCTAAAATTATTGTACATGTTGAAGACAATAGGAGCTGATGTTGACAAATGAATAAAACATCATCCCTAGCACATTAAAACTTGTATCTTCATATTTTTAATGACTAGGACTCTCTTCTCTTGAAAATATTTTTAAATTTGAAATGTTTGTTTAAATCCCTGTTTTTTTCTAAACAAATTGGTCAACATTAAAATATATCATTAGCCAAAAGTGGTATTTGTAATACATTTCCTTCCCGTTCTGCCCCCATACTTAGAATAGGTATTAATGATGGTATCTATTGGCAAATATTGACCCCGTTAAGTGCAGCCACTCTTCTAGGGATAGTCAGCTCACCTGAAATGTACCTGCTCTAAAAATTGCCATTACAGTGCACCTTGAAGTCCTGAAGGTGCTCATACGAAGTTAGAAAAATATCATTTTCTGCAAAGGACTGAACTTAATGGGGAAGGTTAATACAGAACAGTATTGAGCATTATGATTTTATTCTTTTTGTCATTTTGTTGCATACTAATTACTCAACATTCCATACCAAAATCATTGTAATAGGTGTATTCTTTAAGATAGCTACAATCATACTCTTATTTTAGTGTGGTTTTATTGAATCATTCCTGATTGCTTCTTTGTTAATGTATTATGAATGATGTTTTAAGTGATATAGTCCAGTATGAGAGAGGGAGCAGGTAGCACTGAAGCAGAGATTAATGATGGAAAATCAGCCAGAGGGAGGGGATTGAAGGAGATTGCTTGGTAAATAAGAAGAGGGGGTTTATTCCAGCCATAAGTGCCTTGAACAAGACCAAGAGTGGGAGAAGAAGAGAAAAGGAGTGGACCAAGCAAAGGGTACAAGATGTGAGAATAAGGACATGGGAAACAGCTGTGTTGCGCCTTGAAAACGTAGACCGGGTGTCAAATTCACATCTGATGTAAGCTGGTACTGCTCCAATGGAGTTGCAAAGATTTAATGGATTTGATTGAAGTCTCTGGAGTCTTGCCAAATTTTGCCAGAGGTGAATTTGGTCCCTTGAGTTTAAATTCTGTATAAAAGCCAGTGAAGGGATATGAGTTGCAAAGGACGGGCTATCTTGGTGGCAGACTTTTGGATTTATTAGAGAAGACAGGAAGCAGAAGAGAAGGACAATCCTGTAGTTGAGGTGGTAAAACAATCAAGGAATGAACATCTATAGTACTAAGAACACTGCCACTCACTCATGTGTCTTTTAGCAAATCCCTTTACTTTCTGTGCTTCTGTTTATCCAGCTTAACATGGGGAGAGGGGCATAATAATAGTCTTGTCTAAAAAGTGCTTAGAGATGCCTACATGAAACGTGTGGTAAGTGCTGATTCATATTATTAATATAATCATGCTAATAATTATAGAAATAATTAAGATCTATTTGATACCTCCACAATTTTTAGCTGCTTAAAATATTTTTGTTGTCTCAGTCCTGCAGTGTGTAACAACTTGTGGGATGAAGGGGGAAAAAGTGTAGGTTGACAGCTTTATTAGATTTACAAGAGTTTCATTATTAATAACCTAGTATCTAAAGAAATTATTCCATGAACATTTGTGGATTTATTTAATTTATTCATAAATATTAAACTATGTTGCAGGTTTAGAAGAGTAAATAAATTCCTAGAGAAAACTTTGTCCTTTGATTTCTCAAGATAAAGCTAAAAGATATGAAAACTGTATTTTGAAAGAGGCTGCTGTCTTCTACAAAGAAAAATGTAGAGTAGTGAGATTTCCTACCCCATGTTAGCTCCTTTATGCCAGGTAACTGAGCCCTAAAAGATCCCCCCCGCTCAGGCACTGTGGCAGACTGCCCTAGGACCCCCTTGCAAAGCTTGGCCTAAGTAGGGTGGCCACTTCTACAGCATGCAGAACATCCAGAACTGTGTAACCGGCCCCTGCCTGCATAGCCCCACCCCCGCCAGTGTGACCAAGTCACACTGCCTGGAGGATGCCATTTTGCAGAGTGCATTGCCCTGCCTCCGTGACCTCACATGCATGGCATGGAGCAGCATGCTCTACAAAATGACATCCTTTTGCATTCATGATGATACCAGACAAAACCATGTCTAGGTTTATATCAGTACCAGACAAGGACAAACCCTACAAACAAAAAATTGTCATAAAAATGCCAATTTTGTTGATTTTTTGGCTAAAATGAACTGCTGAGAATATATTGTTCCTAAAACTTTGTTTTAAAACAATTATCATTGCCAGTTCTCTGGGATGCAGCACTTACTTGGTAGTTATTAAATACACAGCATTTAACAGATCTACAGATAATAGATATTACAGATGAAAACACCTAATAGGCCAGATTGTCCATCCCCCCAATAGTGCAAGATTATTGTCTGCTGTACATTTTTCAGTGGTTTGATCAGTGTAGTTATTTGGCACTTTATACCTGTTGCACAGAGCCATGAACATATATGGCACTATATAAGTAATAAAAATAATATTTGAGCAATTGAACTTCCACTAAGTCTCTTGGGAGACCAGAGAATAGATCTATGAACTGCTCACGAAAGCTTATGCTCTAATAAATTGGTTAGTCTCTAAGGTGCCACAAGTACTCCTTTTCTCCTAGCACAACAGACACTCAGTAAAGGTATAGGGCCAAATTCTGATCTTACACTACACACTCTCCCCTCTCCCTCCCCGCAAGCTTTGTCCATGGAAACTACAATTAGGAAAGTCTTTTTGCAATTCTGGCTTATAAGGGGACCTCTGTGGCACCCTAGACATGCTCAAACGTAAATTTCTTTTTGGTTTCAAAGCAATAGAGTATATACTGCAGGAAACAATCCTACAGTGGCAGACAAATGGACACTGAGAAGACTGAATAGGCTTTTCCATCTATAATTTCTATGATTCTGTGCTTCAGATATAAACACGAGTATTAAATAGCTTTGTATTACAAGAGCATTTTGTTAGGGCTGAAGAAAATGGGGCACTTTGGCTGCTCATTTCTGTGACATCTCCTAAGTGCTCACCCAGCTTTGTCAGGACAAGGTTGGTATCTGTGTTCTGGGACCAAACTGAAAACCTTGAATGTGCTAATGAACTCTTATTCTATTCTGTGTAATTTGACTAAAAGGGGAAGAAAGGTGCTATCACATGAGTCCTCTGTCAGAAGGGGAATTAGTAAACCCCATTGTCTATGGCTTTGATACATTGAGCCAAATTTATCCTTGATGTACCTTCACTGATGTCAAAAGGTTTACACGGGGATGATTTTGGTCCAGTAAATGCATTTTGAGTCCTTTCTTGGTAATTGGATTGTGCTCTTCTGATTAGACAGCTGGGGAAAGAATTAATTCTCCCTCTGCATATCAGAAACAGAAAGACCATCATAATTGAATTTGCTGGCTGAACCACAGTTCCTGAGCCAGTCATGTTTCTCATTCTTTTCCTTTTATGGCCACATTCTTTTTATCTGTTCTTTCCCTAGTCTGTCTTGCCTTTTATTTTCCTGTTTCTTTCCGCTGGCCTTTAAGTCTTTGAAGATATTTTTTTAGCAGTCTTTTCTTTGAGAAAGAGAAATGTTTTGGGGGTGCTAAACCTGAGAACTGCTCACTAGCTGCTGCTGTATCATCTCCTACAAATGCTGGCTCTGGATCAGGCAGTGCTCTGTTAACACTACCCAGACCGTGGTTCTTCACCATTACTCTCAGTGGTAATGGGAGTTTCTGGATTGTGCTCAGACCTCCATGCTCACCACAGATGTCAGAGTAATGTGTGCTGTTTCAGCAAGCTAATATGAATCCCCATTCACATCATGGCTTGTGCTATACAGAACATCAGATTAGATGACCACAATGGTTGATTCTGGCTTTATAAGCTGAATCCTTGCCACTACCCTTGGATTTGCCTCACTGGACATAAAGCAGAAAGAGCAGGTGTGTTCTGACTTAATAGTGTCCTGTGACCTAGCTTGTGTGGCAGTCTTCAAGGATAAGGGTAAAACACACTTGTTTAAGAAGGCTTACACGTGAGCTTTGTTTTGTTTTTTTTAGGTAGACGAGAGGTGTGTCAATAGCTCTAACTCATAACTCTAGAAGTGATAGGACCATGGTATACTGGATGGCAATATTTATTTGTTCTGTTATATAATGTGCTCTCATGCTATAGTGATGAGTAGCACATTCCAAACATCCAACTAAATACAATCTATGTAACCCTTCTGCCAGTCAGAGTTGGCCACAATGAGGGCCAGGTTCAGTATCTAGGGGTTCCTTTTCAACAATACAATGCAAAACTGGCTCGAGCCCCACCCAGTCACCTGGGACAATTACACACCACCCCCTGGGTGCCTCTAAGAGGCAATACTTCCCCTCTCACAAGCACAGAGTCTGAATGTAGCAAAAACTTTTAATAAAAGGAGGGGAGTAACTGAGCATTAATTTGGGAAAACACCACAACTAGGGTTCATAAACATAAACCCTGAGCAAAAGACTCACTCCCAAGTAATTTGGGCAGTGTCCTTTCCCCCTCAGGTTCTTAAGCCCAGCAACAAAGTCCCTTTAATGTGCCTGTTCCTTCTCTGCACCCCACTCAGTTACTGTCCTTGGTCAGTGCAGCCCCAGAGGTCAGAAGTTAATCTGAAGAGTTCACCTCCCACCCTGGGTGGAAGGGGGTGGTAAGGAGGCACCTCACATGCTCCACTACTTGGGCACTCACTGACAACCCTACCAGCCGATTGCCGCGCCTCTGTGTGGCTCTGCTTTGGCCCTCTCCGCCGGCCACCCTGCTGGCTGCTTGCCGCACTTCTCCACCAGCTGCCCTGCTGGCCGTGCCTCTCTGCCAGCCACCCTGCTGGGCGCGCCTCTCTGCCAGCCACCCTGCTGGGCGCGCTGCTCACCACACCTCTCTGCCAGCTGCCCACTCACCAAGATGTCTTCAAGTGTGGGGGTGGTGTTATCCCCATTTTTCAGATAGGGAACTGTGGCACAGAGAAATTAAGGTCAATCGTGTCCAGTAATTTTGGGTACCCAATTTCAGACACCTAGGGCCTAATTTTTCAAAGTACTTAACTTTATATAGCACTGTATATGTTCAAAGCATGGTTCCCTTTGCTTCAGTTAGAATTGCAAGTGCTCAGCACTTCTTTGCATCAGAGCAACGGTCTCAAGTCAGGTACCCACAACTTGAGGAACACACAATTAGTAACCACCTATAAAAATGTTGGTTGAAATGACTTGCCAGCATCCCATAGGAACTTGATGGCAGAGTCACGAATAGAATCCAATTGACCAAGGCAGCATTCAACTGCCTTCACTATAAGACTGTCCTTTCTCTTCCTGCAGACCCCTAACTCATTCACTACACACCTGCTCACTTCTGCAAAAAGTGAAGCAGAGGTACCAGTTTCCATCACTGCACAACCCCTATTCATTCCTAGAGCACAGTCCATCCTGTGCACTGAATGAAGAAAGGGTCCTGCAGAGGAAGAATAGCATATGATCATGTAAACAAAGACTGTATCATAATACATATGTACAGTAGTGGGGTGGCGGGGAAGGGGTGGGAGTGGGAATGAAGATTGCACAGGCAACCTTAATTCTGGCTTTGCAATGTTTTTTTTTAGCTGTGTGTGTGGGTGTGATTTTCTAGGTTTTTAAAAAAGCAAACTGAAGAAACAAATTTCATTAAGTAGCTTCATATTGAAACCTGCACTGGTCATTAGCAGAGTTGGATGCATTAAATCTCGAGCTAATGGAGTAACTGATCAAAGTAGTAGTAATGTCATCCTCTATCTAGACCAGCACTACAGGGGGTATGGGACACTTTCCCAGTGGCTTTAACAGATATTTGCTGATAGCAGAAGAATAATGAGACTCAGAAATCCTAGGTTTCATTTCAGGCTCTGGAATTGAACATACACACAGGGCACCATCCAAATGTCAAGTCCTGCTGTAAAGCATGGTGATGTTAGAGCGTCTCAAAGAAATAGTCATACGAATTTTTTAACATGGGCACAACATATTTTCCCCTAGCCTTGTTCTCAACTGCTGTGGCTGAAAGTTTCCAAAAATACTCAGCCAGAGGCGGACACTCCTCATGGAAAATTTCTGCTTTGGCAGAATTGCTTACAGTTTGGCAAAATTTTAAGCAACTGGAAACAGGGTCTTATCATGGGAAGCATCAGTAAATCTTAATAATAGTCTGTGCTACCAACACCTTGACTGAGCAGTAGAGAGGGCCTGTTGGAATGCTCATGCTCAGTGGTGGAACAAGTAAGGAGCAATGTATTGAGGAAAGCTCTGAAAGATGTGACCAGAAATATGTATTTGAGACTTTGAAGGTCCTAACTGGATGTCCATTCTGCCAGTTAAGGACAAAAATGGAAAATACTGCCAGGATACTGATGCACAACTCAATTATTTTTGTGAATTAATGAATAGATCCCCTTCAAGCTGTAAAGTACAACTTAATCCAAAAAATGAACCTAGCAGAAAACAGGGCGGTGACATTAGAGGAAGTGATGTTTGCAGTCAAAAAGTTTTGAAATGATAAAACACCTGGTCTTGACAATATTTCATCAGAATAAGGTGTTGGAGGCACAGATTTGGTTCACTGGCTTCATAGAGTTGTCTTAAGTTTGGGAAAACAATCACATTCCAAAAGATTGGCTGTATCACCCCTTTTTCAAAAAAGGAATGAGAGGCTTGCTCAAATTATAGGGGAATAACACTGCTGTCAGTCCCAGGGAAGATGTTTACAATCATTCTAATGAACCAACCAAAACAGTGTCTCAATCCAGAAATGAGAAACACCCTATGTTGTTTCTGTACAGATTGATCTACAATCCATGCTATATCTGCACAGCAGAATGTTATTGGAAAAACAATTAGAGTGATAAAAAGAAGCTAAGCGTTTTTATAGACTGAGATGTTTGACTCAGTGCATCAATCAGCAGTGTGGATATTGCTATGTCAGTATGGCGTGCCTGAGGATTTAGTATGCCTAGTGGAGGAACTGTACTGTGGTATTTTCAGCTGTGTGAGGATCAATGATTGTATTACAGACTAGTTTTCAGTAGAATCAGGAGTACATCAGGGATGCATTCTCTTCCCTACATCATTTAATGTTCTAATAGACTCTCTGATGACAAAGCTGATTGAGGTGAAAGTAGGAGTTGTGAAATGTAAAGATTCATCTTTAGAGAATCTTGAGTACGTGGATCATATTGTCTTATTTGGAGATAACTGACCAACTACAGCTAATGCTGGAAGATGTGTGGAAAAATTGTAAAATCTATGGGCCTGAATATCAGTGATGCTAAAACCAGAGCTATGCATGCCTTTTTTAAAAAACGGAAGTGAATGGCCTGACAACACTCCATGTAGATGGAAAGACATCGAATGGGTGAATAGTTTTATCAATCTGGGCAGTCTGTTGACTTCCCTGACAGCAGGAGGTTCTGTAACTGAAAAAGTCAAACCTTGGATCTGTCTTGTGGCAATGGCATGTCAGCATCTTCAGAGGCCTCGGTTTTTGGTGGTGGGATGTCTCTCTGACAGCTATGATACGACTCTTCAAAAAAGTAATGATGACAACCATGTTACATGGAGCAGAAATATGGCTGTTAAGAACAGCGGAGGAGAGGAAACTAAAGAGTTTTCATTGTCCAAAAGTTAGTGTATTTTTAACATCCATTTGTTTGATGTTTTTCCCCTCACAAATGAGATGATCCCAGCAAAAGTTGCAGTCTTGTACGAGTTGAGAACAAGACAACTGCAATGGTGGGGTCACATCCAACGTGAAGAAGTTGATCTGCTTTTACAGAAGGTTTATAGAGCTGAGGTTGAAGGACATAGAGCACAAGGCTGAATAAGGTTGGAAGATGCAGTTGAGGTAAGAAGCCTAAATCCTCCCATACTGACTCTTGCTAAAGTTAGAAGACTTGCAAGGGACTACTGAAGATGGAAGTCCATTCAACTCAGCATCACAGCCACATCATAGTCATGTGAATTTGATGCTGCTGTTGTTACCAAACCCACCTATAATAATTGTACCAAAGCCGCCAGTAGCTTGTCCATTTGCTATGGGCTCCAATATTGTTTCAGTGCTATTTCCAATATGCTTTTATGTATTACATTTTAAAGAAAATGATGTTTTATGGGACAAATTTTCTGCTGGAGTAATTCGATTGTCATTCGGTGGAGTTATCCCAGTAGAGAATTTGGCCTTGTGTTTTTAACATTACAAAATTTTGCACCTGGATTTGTAATAACTTTCACACACAATTCCTGCTGAAGCCAGATAAGGGATTTTGAGTGTGGGTAAACTGCAGAAAGAGCATGATTGTTTTAGGTTTACTGACTTCTATTGTTAATTTCACTTGTTTTGTATGAGCATATCAATAGCAACATATTTTCATAATAAAAAGGAATTAAACATTTTATAGAAAAAAAACAGGATTCAATACAGTCATGGGGGTGGGGTGGAGATGGGAAATGTAGGCAATGTAACTTATATGATACCTTTTTACTGCATCAGCTACATCCACCTTTTCCCAAGGACCAACCTAACTGCAAATATTTTCTGAATGAAAAGGTCTGGCTGCCAGGATAAAGTGGTACAGGTAGATTAGACATCTGTCTCATAAATGCTGATCTTTAAATCAAGTTTATGCATCAGTGAACTACTCAATGAACACCTCCAGGTTTCATCTGATTTCACCTCCTCATTATAAAAAGAAACCATCTGTACCACAGTGTTTTTCAGAAGAGAATATTATAGTTTATCATGAACATCCACAAGCACTTCTAGGCATGCCTGATGAACAGTAACCTGCTCTGGCAGAAGTTTATTAACTAGGATTTCATTATGTAGATATTTATTCTGCTCTAACTGTATTACCTGCTTTGGAGGCAATCGCTTGTCCTGATATAGTGAACCTAATTTAAAAAATAAAAATGAAAGTTTTCCAGTTTCCTAGGAGTTTTAATTCTTACTTTTTCAGACACTCAAATTAGACCAGGAAGAGGCCTCTTCATGAAAATTAGGAGTTCCCTTGTGGTAAATTTAAGGAGGATTTTACTAAAGTGAAATGTGCTTTGCCCTTTCAAATTTACTCAATTACTTAGCCGAGCAGAAACAAAACTGATGGTGGATTTTTCCTGTACTACATGCTGGATAACAACATCAGAGGACTCCATTCTTATTAAATAAAATTAGCTTTTTAATAAAGCAACTATTTACAGAGTAGCTTGAACTGCAGCTTAACATTCCTAGCTATTTGCACAGAGACTGACTTTCTGGTGTCTTCTGCGAACACTTCCCCTTTGCAATCCATGTTCTTGCCTCCACACTCATTCCATGCTGGTAGCTCCAGGGGAAAGTTGTTGGTGGGCCTCCCCTTTTCCCTATGCTTCTGCTGCCTCTAAGCGGATGGGTGTCTGTATGTAGGCAAAATTCTGGCAGGGCTTTGTGCTTAGATGCCTTCTAGAAAACCCAAGCACAGCAGAAGGAGTGTAAGGAAGAAGTTTTCTTCTCAACCGAAGGTGCACCAAAATTCAGAGCTAAGCCACTGCTCTCTCTCCATGACAGGAATCGAAGACTGGTGCAAGACTCATATTTTCCTCATGCTAATTTGAATATCCCACATGTCCAAGCCATAGCCACTATGTGTGCACACAACTCCAAGAGGAATAATCTGGGGATAATGCTGTTTATAAAGAAGATTTGAGCCAGCAGCATACTGCCTTACTTTTGTAGCATATGTGCACTTATTTGGGAGCCATTATAATTGGCAGGCACTCCCTTACTATGGCATATGGGGCTAGCTGTACATCCAAATAAAACATGGCCTACACTTTGTGAAGTGTTGTGGGATGGATGGCACTATATAAACTGAAACTAGCTTTCTTTTTTAAAAAGAATTCTAAATATTTGCAGTATGCAATTTGGTTGGGCAGTAGTTTTATTACCAAAAGCTATGGAGTTTTTTCAACCAGAGTCATAATAATATGATTAAGCAAAGTCCAGACTGAAAGGAAAACCCCCATACTGAAGTTCAACTTGGCTAATTCAGCTGTGATTGATTTTGACTATGTAATCTTCTGGGGTCCCTTGGTGGCAGAAGAGAATAACGTACTTCTTGCTTGATGAAAAGGAGAGAGCTCTAACTATTCAAAATAGCATCTCCTATAGGCTATATGTTGCGCTCTGGGTATGTCTGCATTGCAGTTGCGGGGTACGAGTGCAGCTTGTGTAGACAGACATACCTAAATTAGCTTTAATCTACCAAGTTCATCTACCAGAGCAGTGAAGCCATGAAACATGCATTATAGCACGTGCTAGCTCTACAAGTAATTACCCAGGTTTCTGGGTGGGCTTGTGCAGCCTGCATTGAACTGTGTACTGCCGCGGCTTCCCTCCTATGGTGCAAGACCAAGCTAGATTAAAGATAGCCCAGGTATGGCCACTTGAGCTGCATCATGCCCTGTGATTGCAGTACAGTCCTACTCTGTGTGAACCACACTTTGGTGGTGCAGGCTGCTGGCTCATCTCCCCAGCCCAGGGAGAATTAACACCACACCCAGAATCTTTTGAAGATCGTTCCTTCAGGGCACAGTTTTATTCTTTAAACATAAAATTTAGGCAAAACATAAACAGTTCTGTCCACTATGGGCTGTGGCTCCCAAAGGCTCTTCCCCTTGTTTGTTTCTCTTGGTGCTGGAAAGAGGACAAACTCTCCCCTTTGATTACTAAGTGTCAGAGCCTACTGCAGAAGCCCATCTCCCTCCTGCATTCACTCCCTCAATGTAGCCACCTGCTGGTTTTTATAGTTACTTGACCCCTTCACAGCTGGGTCTGGTAATAGAACAGGGCTGTCTGGCCACAGGCCCTTAAAGAGGCAGATCTCCCAGTTATGGAAGTTCTGCCACTGACTGAGAGCACACATAACACATGGAAATATGACACACAGATTATTGCTGACCCAGCTGGGAATGGAAGGATTTCCCCCTCCATGTTAAAAGATGTTGCAGCCCGCACCTGTGCTGCACCAGAGACTCGATGGGGCACAATACCCCCCCAAGCTATCCCTGGGACAGGGCTGCTTCCCTCCATCCCAGCATAGGGCTGTGCCATTAAAAGCATACATTAGGCATTAAATATTTAATTACATCACAGATGTTCATGGCTGTTTACAGGCACTTAAAAGACTATCCGCCCTAAGAAACTCACATGAGGCTTAATCCTACGAAGGGCTGTGTACTCTGGCCCTGATCCAGCAAAGCACATAAGAATATGCTTAACAATTTCACTTACTAAACACATAATTCTGCAAACATCAACACTGATATGGTTTATAATCTAATGTTAATAGTGTGGGGGGAGGGAGCGGAGTGGGAGAAGGATGGAGACTTTTATATCTGTGCTGTGAAATAACCCCTTCTATTTCTAAGGCTGTGGTGACTCCTGCACCCAGACAGATGGGTGGAAAATGGGTTGGCAGGGGCAGGGTATGTTTGGAGTCTTAATTGTGCTCCCTTAATACAGCAGCCAGCATAGGTGAGCCAATGGGAGTAACTGAACGAGGTAAAGCGCTTGAGCAACTTATTTCTTCGGTATTGCCAATGTGTGTGATCTTTATCATGCCTTGTGTGATATTGAGGGTTTCTCTTAAAGCCCCAGCTCTTGGATTACTATGCGAGAGTCTCAACATTCATTTAAAGACCAAGTAAGTTTCCAGTGCTCATCATGGCATAGAAAAGCTTGAGAACCTCACTTAGGTGCATGCCAAAAGCTCAGAAACCAAAAGACAAGTAAAAGAAACCCAAAGTGTATTTTTAAAAAACTAACACAGAAAAACCTCATAATTTTTAAACCAGTCTCATGATTTTTTGAGGCATTACTCATGATTATTGAACACCTGGGTTTGGCAATGCTGCTTTCCCCGTGGATCAAGTGGGAGCCAGTGCCTGAACTGTGACTCAGAACAATTCAATCCCTGCTTCTGGGGCAGTGCAGTTACATGCTATGCCTTATTCAGGGTAGTTTACTTTTGCTAGAGAACCTTTACAATCTGGTCCTTTAATTTTAAATTATTTGTGGAAGGAACATGTTTCCAGACTGTTGATGAAGAAGATCTCATGGTCAAAACAGGAGTAGTTTTTTTTAAATTTGATTTGCACTCCTGTAGCTCACAAACTGGCTCAAAGCACCTCCCTAATATTCCATTTTGAAAACCACTGGCATTGTTTTTGCTTTATATTCCCACACCCTTTTTGTTTACTAATACCAGTTGGCGTGTTTTTGAATGTTGTTTTCCTTTTCCCTGGCATAGTACTCCTTGTTTCTAGTCCTTTATTATCTCCATTACATTACACTGGTTTTGGATTTCTATGTAGAAAAGCTGAAAAATGTCAAGATTTCCAGGGAAAGGGATCTGTGTAATTTAATGTTAAGTAAAAGCATGAAGAAGTCTGCAAGAAAACAACTGTCAAAATCATGTAATGAAAGTCTGTCTCTCTCTCTCTCTCAAAATGTTTGGGGGAGATATCCATCTATCAGCTGGACTGTGGTGTTGCCATACTACCAATCACCACAGTATCTAAGCACTAATAGAAGAAATTTCTTTTCCTACTGATGTCAATGGGAATTTTACCATTTACTTCAGTGGGGCCAGGATTTCACCCATGGAGTTTAATGGTGAACAAAAGAGGAAAGACGGTCTTGTGGGTAAATACTGGACTAAGATTTAGGAGCTTGGATTTGAGCCTCTGGGCCTGCCATAGGCTATTTTGTGACCTTGGACAATTCATGTAATCTCTCTGTACCTCAATTCCCCATCCATAAAATGGAGATGATAATGCTCTGGTTCTTCCTCCCTTTATCTGTCTTGTTTATTTAGAAACTCTCCAGGATAGGGATTGTCAAGGTTCCTCCCCCACTCTGAACTCTAGGGTACAGATGTGGGGACCTGCATGAAAAACCTCCTAAGCTTATCTTTACCAGCTTAGGTCAAAACTTCCCCAAGGTACAAAATATTCCACCCGTTGTCCTTGGACTGGCCACTACCACCACCAAACTAATACTGGTTACTGGGGAAGAGCTGTTTGGACGCGTCCTTCCCCCCAAAATACTTCCCAAAACCTTGCACCCCACTTCCTAGACAAGGTTTGGTAAAAAGCCTCACCAATTTGCCTAGGTGACTACAGACCCAGAATCTTAAGAACAATGAACAATCCTCCCAACACTTGCACCCCCCCTTTCCTGGGAAATGTTGGATAAAAAGCCTCACCAATTTGCATAGGTGACCACAGACCCAAACCCTTGGATCTGAGAACAATGAAAAAGCATTCAGTTTTTTACAAGAAGAAGACTTTTTAATAAAAAATAGAAGTAAATAGGAATAAAGAAATCCCCCCTGTAAAATCAGGATGGTAGATATCTTACAGGGTAATTAGATTCAAAAACATAGAGAACCCCTCTAGGCAAAACCTTAAGTTACAAAAAAGATACACAGACAGAAATAGTTATTCTATTCAGCACAATTCTTTTCTCAGCCATTTAAAGAAATCATAATCTAACACATACCTAGCTAGATTACTTACTAAAAGTTCTAAGACTCCATTCCTGGTCTATCCCCGGCAAAGACCCAGCATACAGACACAGACCCTTTGTTTCTCTCCCTCCTCCCAGCTTTTGAAAGTATCTTGTCTCCTCATTGGTCATTTTGGTCAGGTGCCAGCGAGGTTACCTTTAGCTTCTTAACCCTTTACAGGTGAGAGGAGCTTTCCCCTGGCCAGGAGGGATTTCAAAGGGGTTTACCCTTCCCTTTATATTTATGACAGGGATTATCTCTTGGATACAGCATCTAACACAGTGCGTCCTGACCTCAGTTGTATCCTAATGTAAATAAATAATAATGCCTCTTTGGAATACTTATATTGTACTCATGCTACATCTCTCACTATTCTCTGGTGTGTGCTACCATCTAAGGCAGTGTCTACGTTATGGGGTCTACAGCAGCATAACTATGGTGCTGCAGCTGTGCTTCAGTGGCACCATAGTGTGTATACTTCCTACATTGATGAAGGATTTTTCTCTCAATGTAGTTAATCCAGATCCTTAATGGAAGATAGAAATTGATGGCAGTTATTTTCCGTCGACCTAGACATTTCTACACTGGGGTTAGGCTGACCTAACTATGGCACTCGGGGGAAAATTTTTCACAGCCCTGAGCATCATAGTGAGGGCTATCTAATTTTAAGAGTAAGAGTCTAATCTGCTACATAATTAAGCATGTGTTTACAGCCATATATGTTAGTTAGGCTACTCTCTCATCAGTAGTCTCAGTTACTTGTTTTCTTAAGTGTTTTCTGGATCAAGGCCTAAGAGAGTAAAGGTGATAATGAAGTTAAAGCAGTTAAACTAAATCTCATTTCATCTTCCTTTATATACTGTCATACCAATAAACTTCTTTATTTGGGTAGTTCTCACTCACATTAGTAATCTGACAGCTATTGTAAAGCATGAAGCATCTCTATTGGTGGACAAAACTGATAGTTTGTGATGGAAATTGTTGCTTGCTTACTTTTTCTGCATGGAAATATTCTAGTAAACGAACAGTGTCATTTTTGCCAGCACTTCTTTGGAAGCTGGTGGCTTGACTTGTACAAATATTTAGGTGCAAAGCATTTGAAGTCATCTTGATCTATAGCACATTGCACAAATCAAGATGAATGACTTGTCCTTATAAGTTTCAGAGTAACAGCCGTGTTAGTCTGTATTCGCAAAAAGAAAAGGAGTACTTGTGGCACCTTAGAGACTAACCAATTTATTTGAGCATAAGATTCCGATGAAGTGAGCTGTAGCTCACAAAAGCTTATGCTCAAATAAATTGGTTAGTCTCTAACGTGCCACAAGTACTCCTTTTCTTTTTGTTCTTATAAGCTTTATTTTAATTAGAAAACAGTTTGTGTTAAAGTGCCAGATACTCTAACTTCTAAAAGCATGACTAAGCCTACAGATAAGTGTTGTTGAGTTAGTAGTTCTGAAGCAACTTCTGAAGGTCAGTTTGGGATATTGTATTTGTTTTTCAATGTATTCTACACTATAATAATAACCTATAAAATTAGGTAGGCTCTGCTGCTGGATAGTTTGGTGGTGCATATGTTTCTGGACCAAATTCTCTTACAGATATTTCAAAATATGTACTTTTTACATTACAGAAGTAAGAACTTGTTTAGAAAAAACCTACTTGGTAAGCAAACTCTTTAAAAACCTTTTTGGTCAAATATTTTTAATTTTGCTAAAATAAGTTACAGCACAATAATAATAGTGACCAGTTTATAATAGAGAGTGTTGGTTATTTACAAAAAGAAAAAATTGCTCTTTAAACTGCTGTTTGCTCTTTGAAATATGCGTTAGCCCATCTCAGTGCACCAAAGCACAATGAGAATCTTGCTTTGCCTGGCTTTTTAGAATGAGAACCCTAAAACAAATGCTTTCCTATTTGACCCTACCAGCTACAAATAATGATTCCTGAATCTTTTTTATTTTTCTTGGATTGGTTACAAGTTTTTATTTATCTCCTTTGTTTACTGAACATCACCCATTCAAGGCCGTTTGTTTTTTGCCTCTCTCCTCCCTTTTTACACTTCACATCAGATGACAGAAGGGCACAGGTCCTGTATTATGGGTCATAATTTATACATGTATTTAAAATCTCCCTCTATCCCTGAAATACCCCACTGCACTGACATAGCTCCCTCTTGCCCTCCCTGGTTTCAGCTCCAGTAAAGATACTTCATTGAGAAAAGTCTTGTCTCTTACAGTGTTTTTTAATTTCACTCCTCTGAAACAATTTTAGCTGCTCCCTTCAGAGCCGGAGCATACCAGGGTGCTCAGATTTTGTCAGCAGTCTGTCTATTACACTGAGCTGAACCAATTGGATAAACTGAGCATAAAGAAGCAAGGCTGAGATAGACACAGCCCTAACTGCTGACTAGAAAAGTGAGCCAGTGCTGTTCATGTAAGCCTAAAGAGTTTGAATGTCTCTGAGAAGCAGCTTGCTGCACATTCACTTCAAAAAATATAGGCCAGATTTTGCCCACAGTTACACCCTTGCTACACAGTTATCATTTCACTGGCCCATTGGGGGTATAGAGATGTAATGCAGGACAGAATTTGACCCCAATAGTCTTTGCTCCTAATGAATGTTATTGGAAGATGCAAGATGGAAATTAATAAAAGTCCAGATTTGAAACTATACTTGGGCATATTGTGTGGGGAGGGAGGGAGAAATTAAAGATGATTTTGAGGAGGGAGCAAGATATGCCACTTTTTCTGCTCAGGCTTCTGAGACCTGGTCCAACCCCTGGCAAAGGTTAGTGTATCTCAATCTGCTCTAACATACGCTCAGTTTCTCAGAGATCCAAAAGGCTGCCACAGCATCTTAGAATAGTTGGAGTGCAGATTTAACCCAGGTACTCTCCCATGCCAGTAGCTGGAAAGGTGGGGGTTGTAGCATGAAAGGCCAAAATCTTGACTGATAGCTCTACAGTCATCTGAACTCTTCATCATACTGGCAGGGTAATATCTGAGTTCAGATTATGAGATTCATTAGATTAATTTTTACTCTTTTTTAAAAAATCTGTCTACGACTATGCTCATTTTGCAACACCTAAAGATTCTAAATTATGTAAAAAATGCTAAATTATTTATATCCAAATGGCAGTCAGTGCAAGTACCCCAGCTGAGTTCTGACATCTCCTGCCTTACCGTGAAGATAGTTTGTTTTCTGAAATGTGTGAAGCTGCTGCCTCTGTTTCCTGATTAGCTTGTCTAATTTGTTGGTACTGATATTCTGTCTGATGGGCAATTCTTGCATAATGCTAGTTATGCTACATATTGGCCCTGGACCTGAACCACATAGAATATATCTGCAACCTTCTATGTGTCACTCCAGCTTTTCCCTTAGACTTCATAGATTCATAGATACTAAGGTCAGAAGGGACCATTATGATGATCCAGTCCGACCTGCTGCACAACACAGGCCACAGAATCTCACCCACCCACTCCTGCGAAAAACCTCTCACCTATGTCTGAGCTATTGAAGTCCTCAAATCGTGGTTTAAAAACTTCAAGGAGCAGAGAATCCTCCAGCAAGTGACCCATGCCCGATGCTACAGAGGAAGGCGAAAAACCTCCAGGGCCTCTTCCAATCAGCCCTGGAGGAAAATTCCTTCCCGATCCCAAATATGGCTATCAGCTAAACCCCAAGCATATGGGCAAGATTCACCAGCCAGATACCCAGGTAAGAATTTTCTGTAGTAACTCAGATCTCACCCCATCTAACATCCCATCTCAGGCCATTGGGCCTATTTACCATGAATATTTGAAGATCAATTAATTACCAAAATCATGTTATCCCATCATACCATCTCCTCCATAACGTTATCAAGTTTAATCTTAGAGCCGGATAGGTCTTTTGCCCCCACTGCTTCCCTTGGAAGGCTATTCCAAAAGTTCACTCCTCTGATGGTGAGAAACCTTCGTCTAATTTCAAGTCTAAACTTCCCAATGACCAGTTTATATCCATTTGTTCTTGTGTCCACATTGGTACTGAGCTTAAATAATGCCTCTCCCTCTCCAGTATTTATCCCTCTGATATATTTGTAGAGAGCAATCATATCTCCCCCAACCTTCTTTTTGTTAGGCTAAACAAGCCAAGCTCCTTGAGTCTACTTCCTTCCACTTTCTTCCCCAAGTTGTATTACAGTTCTAATACAACACATAGCAACTTCCATTCAGGTGGAAGAACTGGTTCTTCCATTCTGGTCCCCATTCTGTATGGCATGCCCAAGTGCTGCTGTTGGGAGGAAGGGACAGTGGGCTGCGTGAAGTATATAGCACATCTAAAAGTGCATGGAAAAGGGGCTAATGTACTGCCTCTTTCCCTTGTATGCTACCAGAGTTAGGGGTTGCATGGATTCATGGTGCAGGGAAAAGGAGCGTTTTGTTGGATACATTGTAATCACAAAAGATATCTCAGTATGTCCGGGTCATGGGATGAGCCAGTGATTAGGAGAATTGTAGGCAAGTGCATGTGACAGTCAACTAAATTATTCTATGAGGTGTGGCATGAATTCAGTGTTCATGACATTCGTACAATGCTTGTAATGTCAGTCATTTTTGCTGTAGCAGTCAGATGGACATAGATGCAAGGGGTCTTGGCAGGAGCAGGTGTATGGGTAATTTTGAAAATTGTTTGAAGAGGAGAGGCAGCAGTTTAATTTGGCTCATACAGTGAACTGGAAATAGTGACCTACTGCAGAACTGATTGATTTAGTAGGAATTTGTCTCAGTTCTAAATTAGGCTGTGTTAGATGGTGGTGGTGGCTTGGACAAGTTACTTTTCTGCATACAGGAGACTGGGAGTAAAATGAAGCGGAGGGCTTGTGTCATATCTTAGCAGGTCCCTTCAGGTTGGACTGGTGGTGCTTTGATGGCCTTGTCTTAATAGGAAAAAAGGTGTGTTCTTAGCTTGAGTTAGCTAACGAGGTAAAAGACTAGTGAAGACAGGCAGCTTGTAGTTTTCACACAAGTTAGTTGGCTGAGTAAAAGGACTAGACACTCCCACTGAAAGCCTGTCCTGCGTTGGATTAGGAAGCAGTAACACTTTGTAAGGCCAGCATGTATGAAATGATAAAACTTCTATTAATGTGTGTGAGACATAGGAGCTATGTGCCACCCTGCATAAGTGCTAAAAGTAGCACAGACACCTAAATTACAAATGCAGCTAAAGGCTTAGTGCTATTAACACCCCCCCCCCCCGACCCCTTTCAGATATTAAAAATCAGGAAGGGGTGATATTAACATCAAATGAGGGGAAGACACAGAAGCTGGGGTGGGGGGTATCTGGAGGATAGGGGTGTGAAAGTTGGAGCAGGAGAGAATGGAGTAGAAGACATGGCCAGGGAAGGTGAGACTGTCAGGCAGGGAGGAAAGCAAGAACAGACAGATCCTGTAGAATGGGGTCCCAAAGTGGCTGCCAACAATCCAATTTTCAGCAGCTGTTTGAACTGGCTGGAGGAAGGAACTGTAGCTGGCTGGTGAGAGGAGGCTATTGATGGGAGAGGGAAGGAAGGAAAGGCAAACCACTGTACAGAAGTTGGCTCTATAAAGAGAGAGGTCTGAGTGATGTATTCCATTGAAGTACAGTAGCAAGCTGTTCCTGGCATGCCACTAAAGGGTTTAAAAAGTAACTATGTTGTATGACCCCCATCAAATCACAACGTTGCATTGGTAACAAACAATACCATGCAAAGATTAGAAGACAGGGAAAAGCTGAAGTACTTGATATGATGCCTGGGAAACACCATGAAACTTCCTATAGAAAACACAACACAGGACAGGATTGCTGTAGGTAGCAATATAATCATATCAACAGCTGAAGCAGCTCTACCCATACCTCATGTAGGAGTGTGGCATTTACATGGATAAAAAGGGGGTTGGATTGATTGTTTGATTGATTGAACAGCAGCATGGACCAACGTGTGTGCCTGTTCTCCAGCTGCAGGCACACATGCTGGCCTATTTTGCTTTTCATAATAGGGTATCTGCAAGTTTGAGCTTAGCCACACCAACTGTGTTGTGCCATGTGTGTGCTGGTCAAAGGATGTGCTGTGCCATACCCTTGATACTCCATGTATTTACATACTTTTTCATGGATTTCTGCTGCTCCTGGGCTGCCTTCCATGCAATGGTGCTGTGTGGTCCTGAACCAATATGTTCCACTCATTACGATTCCATGGGGCGTGGGAGAGTGTGATGGCCGTCTGCTGCTGCATCTTGAAAATACCCACTTTTACTGTATTGTCAGGAGAACAGACAGAGAAAGATACAGAGAAGTTCAAACTGTTGGGGAAAGTAGGAATCCTATAAACTTTTGAGTGAAAACTGTTCACATTCAGCATCTGTATTTTTGGTTGTTACCCAAGTGTCATCAAAAAAATAAAACACAACCAAACAGTACATATTATGTAACTGTATTTTTGTTACTAATAGAACAAAACACTACATTTTTATATTGTCACCAAAACCCCTTGATATAAATAAAGCTCTTTTGTTCCGCTGAGTACATTTTTATTTCTCTCTGTATTTCATAAACACTAAGAAAATAGGGTCATTGCCTCATAGCTACTTCCATAGTTGGTTTTACTCTTTGAAGTCTTTCTTTCAAAGTTCTCTTTCAGACTGGCATCATCATGATTTAAATGCACCAATGACTAGATCTTACCACCATTGAAATGTACCTATTGACAATAATGGGAGCAGGATTGGGCCCATATGCACAGTTAATATAGAACTTTTAAAAAAATTTCTCATTGTCTAGTCTTACTACTTTTACTATTTAAAAGGGTAGCCTCAGTTAACTGCACAATATAGCATTTTAGTTTAATACCACCTTATTTATAGAACATCAGTTTTAATTCTTTACCAAAACAACTTTTGAATTCTCTTCACAAATGATCTGCCTGCAAACATTCATCAGAAACTAACATGCCATTCTGAGCTACAATAATTATTTCTTAGTGCTGTATGAGGGAGTTGGAATTTTTTGTCTGTGCTTAATATAATACTGAGGAGTGTGGGGAATTAGTGAACTGGTTCTGCACACTGTGAAAAAGGAAATTCCTATTAGTTTATTTCTGTTAAATACTGACATATTTCAACCTCTACTAAAAGAGAGGACAGTGGACTACAGCAAAGAGATCACAATCAAAACAAATGACTCATTTCCTCATAAAAGAACTACAGTACTGAGTATTCTACATACCATGGCCCAGAACACTTCAGTAATGCTGTTGTAAGCTGTAGTGTTCAAGCCATTATTGTGGAATTCTGGCATGCACTAAATCAGTGTAGGACCTTATAAAGTAACAATGATTTTGTGATGAAGGCATAAGACCTTGAGTCTGAAAATCTGGGTTCTGTTCCTGACCCTGCCGCTGATTACCTGCACAACCTTCCTTAGTCACTTAATCTTTGTCTCAGTTTCCCCATTTGTCAAACAGGGGTAATAATAGTGATTTCACTCAAGGAGCACTGTGAGGCTTAATCCATTAATATCTGTAAAGTGTTTAGAACTCTTTGAATGGAAGTTGCTCTATAAATGCATTAGTCTATTGTTTGCATGCATTATTGTATTGTATGCAAATATATTATTAGAGTTGTTGAAACAGCTATGAAAAAACATCATGCAGAACAAGCCAACGATTTTCCTTTTTCCTTGAGATTCTTTATCAGCCTTTGTGTTTGTTCATTTTGTCTTGAACCAGTGCTGCCAGCATGAATTCCTTGGGGTAGTGTCTAACAAAGATCATTCCCCTGGTGACTCGTTTGTCATCCTCTTGGCTACATTAGGAAGCTTTAGCTCCCACAAAGCCTTGTTTCACATATTCAGACAAAACGGTTTAGGTGCTGGGACATTGCACTCTATATGATTTTATAAAAATGTGCTAATGAGTGTGAGTATAAGGTAACTGGAATATGCTTCATGCAAAAGGTCTCTTGTAAGGTATCATTACAAAGCTTATAATCTACTGAGTGTGGTCATCCTATTTGTATAAATATATCACTCTTGTATCTGAAACTAGAACTATGAAATATAACTCTGAGGGCCTACTGTAGTTATACAACGTGTGGACCATTAATGGTGGTTTGGAATCTTAATGGCTCCCATTAACCAGGACAATTGACTGTAGATGGCTCTGTTTTACTTGTAAGTCTTCCTGTATACCTGTGTGCTGGCAAGTGGGTAATGAAGTCTTACTGTGACATGTGATTATGTCACCTGAACTGGAATCCATCTTTAACCTGGTGTTTTTCCATTGAGAAGGAGGGGTGGGAACCCAGAGGGACAAAGGATTCCCACCTTATGCAAAAGATATGTAAGTGGGTGGAACAGAACAAATGAGAGGGCCATCATGAGAAATCCCCTAGCTACCCCCTGAGCTGGAACAAGGGCTGTACCAGGGAAAAGGATTGTGCCCAGACTAGGAAGGCATCCAGTCTGTGAAAGAAACTTATTGAAACATCTCTGAGGGTGAGATTTTATCTGTATTCACTTTTATTATTGTACTAGGCTTAGACTTGCGTGTTTTATTTTATTTTGCTTGGTAATTCACTTTGTTCTGTCTGCTATTACTTGGAACCACTTAAATCCTACTTTCTGTATTTAATAAAATTACTTTTTACTTATTAATTAACCCAGAGTATGTATTAATACCTGGGGGGGGGGGAGCCAGCAGCTGTGCATATCTCTCTATTGCTATTATAGAAGGTGAACAATTTATGAGTTTACTCTCTAGATGCTTTATACAGGGTAAAACAGATTTATTTGGGGTTTGGACCCCATTAGGAGTTGAGCATCTGAATGTTAAAGACAGGAACGCTTCTTAAGCTGCTTTCAGTTTAAGCCTACAGCTGTTAGGGGATGTGGTTCAGACCTGGGTCTGGGTTTGCAGCAGGCTAGCGGGTCTGGCTCAAACCAGGCAGGGCACTGAAATCCCAAGCTGGGAAGGCAGGGGCAGAAGTAGTCTTGGCAAATCAGTTGGCAACCCCAGGGGGTTTCTGTGATCCAACCCCTCACAGGTGCTGATTCTGCCAGCCTGACCAAGAAGAATCCAGTCTGTGGAAGTTCGAGGGGGACGGGACTTCGGCGTGAACCGGACCTGAGTCCTGCTGGCATTGTAACCTGCATGCTGCAAGGAAAGCAGAGGGAGAGAAAGCGAGTGACGTGGGATGACTGCACCTCGCCCTGCATACAGGCGTGAGGGATGGGAGAAAGAGCTGAGCCCACCCCAAGGGAGTGGCCAGCCACGCTCCCCCCACAGAGTGGTCCCAAGGGGGCCGTGCAACACGGCGGGGCGCTTGCTCCCCACAGGTGGATGTGAGCTCAGGGATTGCTCGTGCCGGTGCCGCTGACTCCCAGGTGCGGCAGACGGGGCTGGCGCGGCTCGGGAACTGGCTGGAGAAGGGGGACGCGCGTTCCCTGCTTGGGGAGCCGCTGAACTTTGGCCAGCCAAGGAAAGGGCCGTTCACAAGGGAAGGGGGCTCCCCCCCCCAGTTAGACAAGCGCGCCTGGATTCAGCGGCAGTCCCCTCCGCTCCCCCGGGGAAGCCGCCTGCACCCCCAGGGAGGAGGCGGGGCGGCTCCTTTCCTCGAAGCCACCGTGGGGCTTGTTGAGTGCTCCCCAAAGGTGGCTGCTGGAGAGGAGGAGGAGGAGCTGAACGAATGCCAGGGGCCGAGGCGGCAGCAGCAGCTCCAGCCCCTTCACTGCACCAACCTGCGGGCTGGCTGGAGAGGGAGCCCAGCCCCTCCCTCTTCAGCCGCTGCCGCCGCCCCGCGCGTCTGCCTCCGGCTCAGGGTCCCAGCCAGAGCCGCAAGCAGCCGCCTTGCGCTGCGCCCGCTCCGGACTGCAGCCGCCGGCCGGCGGGGGCAACGAGCAGCAGCGGCATCTTGGAGCATCTGCTGTCCGGAGTCCCCCTGCTCCCCTCCCACCTCACACCTGCAGCTCGTCTTCCCCCTCGCCTCCCCCTCCCTCCTGAATTATTTCTCCGCCTCCCTCTTCCCCTCCCCTCCCCTCCCCCACCCACCCAACCTGGTGCCTCCTCGTTCCTTGATTTCCTCTGGTTTTCCTTGGACTCTGCCTTGTCATGTCAAGATGGAAGTCAGGCATGACTGGCTCGCCTCTTCCCCCCACGAGGGCTTCGAGCAGCTGAGGCTGAAGAGCCGCCCCAAAGAGCCGTCCCCGAGCCTCCCCAGAGTAGGCGCCAACTTCTACAGCACTGTCAAGCAGCAGGACTTCAGTGCCAGCGTCTGGCTGAGGAGGAAAGACCAACTGGAGCATGTAAGCCAGCTTCTGATTCCCCTTCTTTCCTTTCCCCACTGGGGCTCCTCCAGCAAAGGCTAGGGAGGAGTGAGGGGTGAGCTTCTGTGATCTGTTGGCGAAATTCCCAAAGGATAGAGGAGGAAAGAAACGATCCAAAGGACCTGAAGCGGCCCACCGAGGTAAATAGCCTGCCAGAATATAGTCCCCAAACTGCTGTGTAAAATATGAGTGGGAAAGTTATGCGGAGCCTGGGAAGTTACTGAACATCCCTGCAATATTTCCCAGCCTCCTACAAACTGAGCACTGAGGAGAGTGGAGATGTATTGGGAAGGTGGCACTGGGGCTGACTGCTGTGTTGGCTTGTAATTTATCTCATGTAGGCCTAGGATTGTTTAAAAGAAAACATGAGTGTAGATTTGATTTTTTTTTTCTCTTCCTATGTGGGACTTTAAAATGTTAACTCTGTGTAGAGTCCTGGAGGTTTCCCTGAAGGATCAATTCCTGCAGTGGTATTCTATGACTTAACCATGTGCCTTTGGGGCCACAGCAGAACTGATGCTGTGGATGGCTGTAGTGAATATCTTATGTGGTTGTGAGGTGCTTGTGAGTAGTGCTGTGGCTCATCTGCTTTAAAGCAATGTTGTTGTTTTGCTTTATGTAACTTTTAAAAGCAAAGAACTGAGTTGAGATAAATTGCATGGTGTGTTAGAGTTTTCTGAATAGCTTTTTAGATGAAGCCCATGGTTAGTGTGTAGTATAATCAAAATAAGGAGATAGATGTGTATGGATAGGGAAGCAAAAGAGGCTGGATGGGTTTACATATTTTAACAGTCTGCAAATTATTCACTAATGGAAAGGATGGGAGACAGTGACAGAGTTAAAAATGACTGAGATACATAGAAAATATTACATTTGGTGTAAGCCAGGTTAGGGTTTTTTTCAGGTAGAAACCCACCTATTAAAAGCATAACGGTCCTACTGTTGCATGAAAATTATAGATATTACATTAACACCTGTTTAAGATTAAACCTAAACAACTGGTTGTTAAGGTGTTAAATTTCGTCTCCACCAAATTGTATATTATAAAAATATTCCTTTTGAAGTACTTGTACCTGTTAATAAAATATTAAGTATAGGTTGTTTACAGTTCTAATAAAATCACAAGAACTGATGAACTGTTGGAAATAGAATTCAATACTTCTCAAATATTTGAAATGTTCTGTCTACCTTACTACACATCTCCCTGATTCTTCACACTAACAACAAGGCTTCACAGTAGTAAGCTCATAAGAAGAGTGTTTTGCCATTGTGAGTCAGAGAGAAAGGTCACTGCTTTATCTCAGGAGGGCTGTGTGTTAATACATAAAAAGCACAGAAATCTAACTATTGGGTTTGTAACTGGTTTTTGCTTGTAATGTCTACGTGTTGATTATCATTTGCCAAGACGTAACACGACTACCCCATCTATAATCAAATCAACAGATACTGTGTCACTGTTCTGGTATCTGAACATTAGCATGCCCAAATATACAGTATATAAAATACATAATAAAAAAACCTGTACCATAGCATTGCCTAGGATGGGCTAAATAGACTTCACTTGTTCGAAGAGAACAAGTGGAGAGCCCCCACCCATTTTTTGTGTGCTTATTTATTATAAAGTCTGAACTTGGCATAGCAATCAGAAACAGAGCTGCAACATCAATGTGAAAAGGTTTCCTGTAATCCGTTTCATATTAATGTTTCCCCAGGGGGAGGGATAGCTCAGTGGTTTGAGCATTGGCCTGCTAAACCCAGGGTTGTGAGTTCAATCCTTGAGGGGGCCATTTAGGGGTCTGGGGCAAAAAAAATTGGGGATAGGTCCTGTTTGAGCAGGGAGTTGGACTAAATGATCTCCTGAGGTCCCTTCCAACCCTGATAGTCTGTGATTCTCATTTGAGCCAGCTATTTCATTCCCATAGCACATTTGAACACTGTTAAGAAAAAATAATTGGAACATGGATATTCCTTGCGCACAATGAAATATTTGAATACACATTTAAGGGCTATGTTTATTATGAATACATTGCAGTATACTGTATGTACCAAGTGTATACATGTATACAAGTACATACTTTATTTTTATGATTTCGGATCATTTTAACACTCATGAGTGGTGGACTAGAGACACAAATTACTACAAAAAAAGAACAGGAGTACTTGTGGCACCTTAGAGACTAACAAATTTATTAGCGCATAAGCTTTCATGAGCTACAGCTTACTTCATCACTTACTACATACCTCACCTCAATGAGTATTTAATCCCAGAATCATGTGTTTTTGTTTATAAAATACTTGGTGCCATGTAATTATTTTCTGTTTTTAAAGAGGTGGTAACTTAGCCATTTCTGCCTTTTTTTTTTTTTTTTTTTAACAAAGGGTGTAATACTTTGAGGTGCATCATTTTTAATAGCCTATTCACTTATGTAGTGATGTTTCTGACTGAGATACGATACTACAGATATACATGCTGAATGATGTAGATGGAGGATGGGTATAATATTTTAGTTTGGTGCTCTCTTCTGATACAATCATGCTATTTCTTCTGTGCTAAGAAAATCATTCCACTTAGGAGTGAACCATGTTATGTATACCATCTATGGCTTAAAGCTAAATAGATATAAATAAAATTGATACATATAGTAATGGCAGATGCAGGTAAAGGAATATTCTATAAACACAGATATGGACGCACACACTCTGGAGACATAACATTTATGTTAATGCTATTGGAAGCATTATTTAAACTGATTTCAGTGATATTCACTTCTATAGGTTATCAGCAAGATTTATTGACCAGAGAAGTTTCATTGAAGTCAATATTTATCTTAAGAGTCAGAAAAACAACTTAATGGAATTATGAAGTAAATATATGTATCTCTCAGAAATACTTATAAATCTCTTATGGTTATGAATTTCAAAACTGTAACAAGTTTTTTTCTTTTACACTAAAATGTAAAGGGGAGACGAAGTTAGAGGTACAGAAAACAAAATACTATAAATATCCCAAGCTTTATATGGAACTCACTGCAACCAGTCAGAATGTACTCATTTACAATTCATCTGATTTCTTAAGTGATTTCTTGTTCCATATCTTACTACTATTGTCTGATCCCTAAGGAGGTAAAGCTCTAGAAACGTATTGCTGACTTGACTTTTTTTTACATTAGTCTGGATTTCCTTCTTCCAAGCTGTAATGGTATAGTTTAAACATAGGTTATCATTAGTTTGACAAACAACTTTTCAAACCACATCAGATTTTAAAACAAGTCACTCATATTCTGTTTCTTGACTAAGGACCAAGTGCAGCAAGTATCTCAGCACATGCCTAAATTTAAGCATATGATCTGTCCTATTAAAGCTTAAAGTTAGGCTCATGCTGAAGTACCTTGCTGAACTGCGGCCTAAATGCATAAATACACTGCAGTTAATGGGTGAAAATGACATTAGGTTAGTTTATAGTTTAAAAGGGGGGATTTTTCCATATGAAGACTATAATCAAAGAACCTTGTCTTCTGGGACAAGGTTCTTAAATCCGTATTAGAGATATTGCAATTCAGAATCACTGTGTAAGTGAAATCCCTCACATTCTACGAATCTAGTTTAGTCATTTTCTAATGCCTCCTGTGAGATTATTGGCCTGTAAGTGACACAACTGATTGAAGACTTGCCTGAAACCCTTAGATCTTCTCCTTTTAGAAGTATTTTTTTTAATGGACAAGGGTCCCCTTTGGCTCCATCCCCTATTTTATCTTTTCAGTGAGATTTGAGCTGGAGTGGAGAGGGGAGGGAGAGAAATGTTGTGGGTGACCTCTGAAAGTACTTAGTTGTGCTGATAACTATCTGCAGTTGGGTTAAGTCATGGCAGAGTTCGTCATACTCTCTCAGCAACCTGGTTCCCTCGGTAACAACAACAGAATATATTTATGCAGCTCCCTCCATATGGGCATTGCAAGGTGCTTTACAATAAAACCTGTTTAAAATGATCAATTTTTAAACCAGACAAGAGCAATTCAAAGGAAATGTTCCTTGAATGGTTTTTTTAAATGTGTAACAGATTAGAAACTGAGACTAGAAACAACATAATTCTACAGTTGTGAAGTATTATCGAGTCACCCTAATTAAGGGTGCGTCAAGGTTTGCATTCATTGTTTTGTATGATTAATACAGTGTTTCCTTTTTTAAATATACACATGTAATGGTGAACAAAGACTGCATTTTCTAATGATTTAGAAATAAACTTGTTGATAATTTTTGGGTTAAAATGTAATTAAAAATGGGCCTCAACAATCTTTGTCTTCAGATTATAACTTTTCTGGGGAGCCTGGTAGCTAAAGAGCCATAGTCCCAGAGAATCAAAAATACTCTCTTGCACACGCATACATGCATTAACACTACTGCTCTCGATTAAGCTATATTTAAAAACAAAGAACACAAACAACCAAACAAAAAATGACAGCAAAACATTAGGTTGTTATCAAGCAAAGTTAATAACAATGGCTGTATCATCTTTCTACAGTTTTACTCAGAGCTATTTCAGTAGCTCAAGTCATTCTTAAGTTATGTAATTGTGACATACTTACCCAATCATCACTATTCAGTTAATTTGCATGCTGCAGTTTTACTGGCTGCAGGGAGGGAATTGTGTGGTAAGCGATGGACTCAGAGTTCCAACTCGCTAACATTAAGCCTTCAGAGTTTTACAACACTGTGGCTGACACATACGCACAGAGCTAGGAAACTAATATTTCTCTTAAGTTTCACGGCCATAACAAAATTTAAATACTTTACATTAGCCTACATTTCACCCCTGTATTAGCTGAAATTTGACCTTGACAAATTAAATTTTAATGATTGTAAAACTATTTGAAATTTTCTTTTAAGCAACTGTTTGTGTCTAACATCTGTCATTACATAGCAAAGTACATGCAATCGAAAACTAGGCAATTCATAAGCAAACTACTTTGATGTTATCTTAATGATCTCTCAACAACACTTGTTAAAACACATTTAAATGAATAATAGCATTCTTCATCTAAGGGACTGATGATATATGCATAACAATAACACATTGCATGTTAACACATAAGGGGAATGAAGGTCCTGACTCTGATTGCTGAGATTATCACATCACAAAGCAGGAAATTCAGAACTACAGCAATCCACAATAACTGTTGCTGACCGATATCATGACTACCACTCAAACAAGGTCAATTCAGTACCCAACAATAGAGTGTAAATATGTCAAAAGAATTCCATGGTTGGTAGTATCAGTGGCTGGAAGGTATAACAAAAATAAGAGTGGTAAAGATCCTGAATCAGCAGATTCCAGTAAATCATTACACTCCTTCCCAAAGGAGCTTCTGTGCTGTGGTGAGCTCTGCAACGTGACTAGTATTTTACATGAGTTAAATGGAACAAGATGAGTTTGTATCGGAATGTAAATTACTTTTTCAAGCACTTTAGATTAAAAAAAATGAAGTGGAAATCAGGCAAATATTAGACAGTTGAAAAAGTTGCAACAAAGAAACTATTAACACTTGTTTAAGGTTAGGTGTAATATTACCAGGTTCCAAGGAAGAACTGACTTAGTTGAATAAATGGTACTATAAAAGGTAAACTAGGGGAGAGAATTCAGGAAGCTGGTAGACAGTTTTGCTCCCAACATTTGGAGCTTATTCATAAAACAATTGCAGCTCTTATAACAAATTTCCATTTGGCATAGGAGCCTGATCAAATGCCCAATGAATTCTGTTGATTTCAGTGGGCTTCAGATCTGCCCTAGAAGACTAGTGATTTGAAAAAGGGTAATTGGGATGCTCCTCCCTACAGCAGTGATACCGGAGCAAGATGCTTCCTGTTGATGCTCTTCCCGAAGCAAAGCACATTTGTTCAGCTTTCATGCTGCAAAAAGTCTGTTTTTAAATTGTTGAATGCTATTTTGCCTCAAGATATCACTCTCTTTGGAGACCACAAAACAGAGGTAACCAAGGAAAGTAATGATGCAGGGAAAAAGCCAAAGAACACAGAAGTATGGTAGCTGTTTAACAGTGCAAGGAAATTACTGCATAACCTTTCAAGATGGGAAGTGGAAAAATTCTTTATTCAGTTAAAATTGCAGATGGAATTTAAAGTGATGTCCTTGGGGGGGAAAAAACTTACTCCCTGGAATAGTTGTTATTCATGCAAGTAGTCCCACTGTTTCAAGTAGTCAGAATATAGTTACCCCGGCTGTCTTCTCCTAGTCTTACAAAAAGTACTTTGTGATCTTCAAATCACAGTAAAAAGCCTTTAACATACAATTAAGGTACTACATTGAGATCTGTGGATGTAAAATAACATTGTTAAAATATTGTAGTTATAAAAACAGATGATGTAAGACAGAAAATTCAAAGCAAAAGTTAACTGTTTGAAAGTCAAGTGATTGTAGTTGTATTTAAAGAAACCTACACATCAAACTGTTTTCAACACCAGCCTTTATTGTTTTCCCCTTTCTGTGGCTTTTCCTGCACTTGCTAATGGTAGAACCCTACAAGTTGCCATATAGAAGAAACTTAAGTTCCTAAATTGTAATTATGTTATCTTAAAAAGATATCAATGCATAACCTTAACTCAGTTATAACAAAGTTCTTTGAATTAAAATTCTCTAATTTTGAAGAGAAGAAAACTACAATTTCTAAAGTGGTGGTTCAATTTTTTACCTAATACTAAAGTTTTTTTCTAACTTTTTTTAAAATTAATTTTCAGTATCAATTTTCTTGGAAAAATCATCAGTATAAAGAAAAATCCCTTAATGCCTTTATATAGAATTGTTGCCATTAAACAGTTGATATTTAGCTACTGTTAACATGCAGTGGTATCTGACACAGTGAAATTATTTCCTATATTAAATAAGGGGGGAAACTGTGGGATCTCATATCCCACTGTTTTGAACAATGCTGATTTAAAAAAAAAAAATTGACAATAGTGTCTCTCAGTTAACCCCCAACTCAACCTGAATGTATTCAATAGCCAATAAAAATTTAAGTAGAATAGAGTTAGACATGAACATACATGGCTGTAGCAAACTGGAGCCCAAACACCAGGGTGTAAAGATGAGCCGCTGTGGAGCATATAAAAAATATGTCATGGTTGCAAAGCTTAGAAGCACCACTAAGCCGAAGTTCTGACCGCAACCTTGGCCCTATAATAGAGTTTATAAACTCTGCAGGTGACCAAGCCTTGACTCTCTGCTTCTGCTCCCTTCTGCTTTTCATCTGACACCCTTCAGTCAGCATACCAGGTATTAACTCCAGAGCAGAAACATGTGCTTAAGCAGTAAATTGAGATGAGTATTAACATCTCTGGCATAGTGGACATTAAGGCACTGATCCTGCAAGGCACTTTAGCATGTGCTTTGATCCTGTGAATAAGTAATCCCATTGAAGTTTAGGTAAACAATGTGCATACTGCTGATGGTTTCACAATGTCTTATGGTCAGAAGTTTTATATGAAAACTCTGTTCCCTTAACTGGTCTCCACTGTGTACTGCTACAAATACCTTTTAATAGAGAAGCACAGATAGGGGCACCAAGAGAATTTATCAAGAGAGATTACATCAAAGTACAGATGCAGGCTAAACCCTGTTTATGTTGAGCAGATAGGATGATATCACAAGGTGGAATCACTGCAGGCATGCTAAATTATTTACATAACACCGTATAGAACATTGTGTGAGTCAGTAATGCTTTGAAGTTCTAATCTTTTGATACAGTACAGTGTAGTATCATAACTTAGCTCTGGGGATAATTAAACTAATTTCAAAAGAATATATGTCATGTATACAATTGTAGTACTTGTCTAGATAATACTTAGTCCTGCCATGAGTGCAGGGGGACTGGACTAGATGATCTCTTGAGGTCCCTTCCCGTCCTACAATTCTATGTGTGGGCTAATGTATCTAACATTGGGATGGATGAACTCAACCAAAAGTAAGTAATTTTGAGGTCTAGGAAAGTTCATATAAGGAATATCTCCCCCACTTCCCTCTGTGTTACATAGATATATGAATAAGTATATTAAAGATCGTGAGGCAGTCAGATACTGCAGTGATAGGGGTCATATTAGTGCATAAGATACATAGGCCCAGCATGGCCATTCCACTTTCCTCACCATTCTTCTTACCCGTGTTGGCTGATATACTAGTGTCTGGGATGGTGGGTCCAGATGCCTGCAACCCTTATCTAAATGTTACCTAAGTGACTTAAGAGTCTAAATCATGTTTTCAAAAGTCACTTAGGGATTTAGGCTCCTAGATCAGTCACTTTTGGAAATGGGATTTAGGTACTATGAAAATTCTACACTTCAGGTAACCTCTTTTGAAAGTTGCTGGGCATAATGTTCCCATGTTTTGGAGTAGTGAGATTCACTGGAGTCCTGCTGCACTGCCTTTTTGAAATTGGAAAAACAGTGGAGTTTTCAACCCATTGTGTACCCTTAGACTGGGCAATCCAAATAATTTGAGATTGGATTGAGGGAGTTGAGTGGGAGAGATAATGGAGGCCATGTGAGGAGTGAGTCAGCCTGTTGGTCACTTTTTCAAGGAGCCTGTTGCTGGATTTGGTTGGCTGGCTGATGGCTGTGCCTTGCCCACTGGGAAAGTAACTCTGCAGGTAAGGTAAGGAGGATTGTGCTGCCAATTGGAGAGCCTCAGAGGTTCAGGAAAAAAAACATCTGGGGTGAAATCCTGGCCTCACTGAAGTCAGTGGCAAAACTCCCATTGACTTTGGAGGGGCTAGGATTTCATTCCGGAACATCTGGATGCTTATTTACGTAAACCAAAACTCTGAATCTTTTGGGATTTGGCCCTCAGTACTTTATTGTGAAGGTTTCCAAATATAATGCAGGATTTGGGAATGTTAACATAGTGATGCAATAGCTATCTGAACTTTTCAGAGACTTCACTGCTTTTGTGTTTTGATGAAATGTCGTTTATGCAATTTACAGTATATAATCTAGTTTTGACTATATACCCCTCATTTTGAAGAAGTATTTTAATAAGATTGATTGATTCATTAATTCCCCTCTGGCAAAGTGTAATTTTATATTGCTGTGCAAAAACATAGTGGTTAGTACCTGAGTCTTTAATCAAAATATTACACCTGTGTTGAGAATGTATGGATTTTTGTCTTCTAAAACCTTAACACTTATTTAATCTCTTAAAGGTCACAATAAATATAGTTTTATACTCTCGTTTTTTGTACAACATGCAAAAAATTTAAATCCTGTATGTGTAAAATATATGTGTGTGATTAGTACACAGATGTGAAAGTGTAATGATATTATTTGCAGTGCTGTTGTAGCCGTGTCAGTCCCAAGATATTAAAGACAAGGTGGGTAGCAGTGGAGATATGTCTGCAAGTTTTGCACCTTTGTTTTGGTGCCTCTTTAAATTGGTGTGTTCTGGTCTGTGGGGAGCAGGGTTGCCAATTTTGGTTGGACGTATTCTTGGAGGTTTCATTACATGGTATAATCTTTAATTCCTGAAGGATTGGCAACCCTAGTGGGGAGCTTGTTTTTGAAGATGAACTTCAAAGAGAGAAGAGGTTAGGGGGTTGTTTGAAGGCCAGAAGAGAGGGTTTAGGAAAGATTTCCTTTAGTATGTGGTCCCCATTGAGCATGGGTTGTAATTGTTTAATGGTATCCCATACGGGTTCTAGTGTGTGGAGGTAGGTGACAACTAGGGGTGTACAGTCAGAGGGTTTTTTCCCCATATTGAAGCAGGTTCTCTCGGTGTATTTAGGTGACTGTTCCATGGTGCAATCTACTTCTCTGTTGGGGTGTCCTTGTCTAGTGAAGGCAGTTTTAAGTGTGTTAAGGTGTGTATTGCAGACTTCCTCCTTGGAACATAGTGTGTGGTATTTGAGTGCCTGGCTGTAGATAACTGATGTGTTTGGGATGGTTACTGGACAATATGCAGATATTCCCCCTCTCCCCCCCAGTCATCATCAAACTCATCCATTTCATCCTCACCCATAACAATTTTACAGTGGGAACTAGGATGGCTCCCCAATATGCCAATCTCTTAATGGGCCACCTCGAGGAAGAATTTCTGGGCAAGTGCATCACAAAACCAATGATATACCTGAGATACATCAGTTATGTTTTCATCTTCTGGACCAATGCCCTGATTTCCACCACAACTTCAACCATCACCGCCCATCCATCAAACAGTTTCTAGAACACTCCCATGCCAGCATCAATTTCCTGTACACCACCATCAGCTTCAGCACTGGAAACCTACAGATAACTATATACAAGAAACCCACAGATCACCGCACCTATCTTCAGAGATCCATGGATCCTACATGTGCCTGTCGCAACATGGGGTGTACCTCATCCAGTGCACTAAATATTCCAATAATGATGTGAGTGAAATGAGACAATCATTACATCCTCAAGTGAATTCACACAGAAAAATTACCCAAGAGAAAAACACAATATCACCTAGGGGCGAACACTTTTCACAAAACAATCACTCCATATCTGACCTCTGAGTCCTCATCCACAAAGAAAACCCACGCATCTTCTAAAAATGAGCCTAGGAGTTTAAATTCATAATTCTGATAGACACCAAAAATCCTGAACTTAATAAAAACAGTCCTGCGACTGCAGAGATGTTAGCTGCCCACTTCACCTTGAATGGTCTTTTGCAACGTGTTAACTACTTATGCTAAACAATCTCTTCCACCTTGTATTTAGCTGTTACATAGAGTTCTTCTTCAGGTCTAGGAAAAGTCCTCAGTGTAAAGCTAAAAAGCTTGTCTGTTTCACCAACAGAAGTTGGTTCAATAGAATTGAACCTTGTCTCTCTAATAATATTATGTCTGTAAAGTTGAATATAAATGGACACTTAAATCAGCTGTGCAATTTCCTTGCTAAAAAGCATGAGCTGCAAATATGTTAACGGAAGGCCTTATTTCTGGTTTCTGATTGAGCTAAGGCAATGTAATCAACAGCTTATTTCCTTATTTATGTAGTTATTGTAGATCATAAATAGCAAGATGCTATTCTAGTTTCTGTAGCTTTATGCATTTCACTATTTTTCTTTCCATTTATAATTAAAACATTTAATAGAATAATAAAAAACAAAGACTTGCTTCTAATAAAGTGATGGCAATTCAATAACTTCCTGCCATTCTGATAAATTGGACATT
This sequence comes from Lepidochelys kempii, assembly GCF_965140285.1. NCBI lineage: Eukaryota > Metazoa > Chordata > Testudines > Cheloniidae > Lepidochelys > Lepidochelys kempii. The sequence continues at coordinate 140,486,875 of NC_136382.1, read as the reverse complement.
TCGAATTTCTCAAAGGGGCTTTAAACCCTATTCAGAGTGGAAATATTAACATATAGTGCTGGGAAGAGGATTGCAATATTAGCTGGTAATAAGTCGATCAGTCACTCGTTTCCTGCACTGATTTGATTTCTGACATATTTTATGTATCCTTAAATAGTAAGTGGACAGTGGGGGCCTGATCTTGGTTTGGGTCCAGAGATGCTATGATAGTACAAGCTGCTAATAATGAACGAATGTGCATTTCTGTTTTTAATACGTGACAGTCAGTGAATACAGTGAATGAGTTAGACGTCACCGTTGTCAACCCTTCTAATCATGGTAAACACAACATATCTTTGTAGCACTTTAAATTCATTGCACAATCACAGGAATCATGCAGCTTTCTAATGGTCTGCTTCTCCCCAAGCAGTATTATTTTGCTTGGGGAGAATGAGTCATTGGGGTCTCTCGCGAGCCATATCCTTTGGCATTGCCTACACTCAGCACTCTGGCCAGTTGCTGACCTGATAGAGCACTATAGAAGGGAGCAATTTGAGAGCAACCTTCCTCAGCTGCCCAGTCACTCATTTCTTGATCCTATACCCATTGAGGTCAAGTGGTGCAAGATCACATTTTCAGAACAGCGCCACAGGAGAAGAGGAGTAGTCAAGTGTGCTCAGTGAGGGTCCTAGGAGTTCAGCCACTACTGAACTGGGGTAAAGGATGTGGCTGCAGAGTCCAATTGCCTTGCACCAGTGTAAGAGGGATGGGGGAAGAATCCAGCTGACTAAAGCCCTCATCTCTGGCCCTGTTCAGTTCTAGCTTTCTGGACCATCAAGTCAACAACTGGAATCAGTGGCTTGAGAACACCTTCTGTGCCCCCCTCCACCGCTGCAGCATTAGAGCCTCTCCAGCAAATTATTGTAAGGAGATAGGAAGGACCCTAATGTGAGGAGCAACAGGTGTAAGACTGGCAGGGCAGGGGCAACATAGAAAATGGGATGGGAACCCAAACAAATTCAGAAGGAGAAGGACTGGAACTCAAAAATGTCAGGATGGGGGACAGAGAAGAAGGTGGTAGGGAGAACTTGCTATATTTTCAGATGGGTACATTTTCATTTCTTTCAGCTGCCATTGCAATTAGTTATCACTGGTAATTAAATTTGTAGCCAGACAAAGCTGAGAAATAAAAACTGACTTGACCATTTTTTTCACTCCCTCCCCCCATTGACAATATTTAATTTCCTATTAGAAAGTGTGTTTGGAGAAAAACCTCACCCACCAAAAAATTAAATGGGGATTCTTTCTTTCTCTAATAGCTGAATTCCTCCATTTTAATGTTTTATGCTCTTTTAAGTGTAAATGTGCACCTGCTTAAATATTGCTTAAGCCAGTAGTCAAAAACAAATAACAGATGAACTATTGTCTCTGGGGGTGAATCAATTATGTGATCAAATTAAGGAATAAACACGGATATATGGGTTTGAACGTGAGTGATGTATAAGACAAAGCTAATGGTATTGCCAAATTCTGTAATTCTAAAAAGGGCAATGCTATAGCATCCCCTAAAACATTAAGAAACACACTCCATATAGGGTATGTTGTTGGTATTCATTTGCTAAATTGCATTTATCATGTGCACCTATGACTGCGTCACCACTTGGCTCATGATAGACAATGGTCAGTCCCAGACCAGTGATGGATTTTAGGTACAATATCTTCTGACCCATATGGTGCTGGAAATTCTATGGAAAGTCTTTCCAAGGGGAAAAGATCTGGTAAGTTATGAGTTCATGAAGCTAATATTCACAACACTGTAAGAGATGTAACCAAAAGTTTTAGAGAGTGTTAAAATGTATTATTTTTCCTTTCTCTACGTAGGTCTAGATTGACTGACTCCATACATTTTCAAAGAAATAAAGGACAATTGTATAAATATCATGGGACAAAGTTTCTTTAAACCCTGCCGTCTTTTGTCTGTGATACAAAATCATCCGGATCAGAGTGTACCATCCTGTGTATGATTTTTGCTGAAGTATGGGACAAAGTGTGTCCTGTGCTGCTTTGTTACAGGATGCAAGTTATTAGGTACTAGATAAGGCATGTCCCTTAAATAAGATGTTCCTGGCTACCATGTCTGGTGCAGTTTGTAGCCAAAATCTGTAGTTTGGGAATTATAAATTAACAATTTAGCATGTAGGAGACTGAAAGGGTTCAGCCTCCAGATTAGTTACTATATTATGAGTCTTCTCGGGATGAGAGACCTGATGAGCACATGAGAACCAGTTTAGGCTAATCACATTTACTTTAATAATCTGATGAACCCATGAATACTGCAATATGATAAGGAAAAGAAATATAATACAGAATGTCCAGCCCTGGATCCTGAAATAAGTGGTATGAGTGATGGTGGGTCACCAGTCTTTCATGTTCCAACGTATGCTACAGCATATAGGATGCCTCCTGTATTTTATGCATATTCCTATGTGTCTCTTCCCATCTTCCTTATTTAAGCTTCTGCATTCTATCTTTTAGGGGTACACACTGTTAATTGGTTACTTGCATATTTACCTCACTAGCATGTGCATCAATTAGTTGCCATGGTATTTCTGTGTTTAATCATACTTATTCCTTAAACTTATCCTAAAATATCAATAATGTGGTATTACTTCCCTGTGTTATCCAAGGTTAAAGCATCAGTTAAATAGAACTTACCCAGCAATTACCTACATCATTGTTGCCATGTTATACTTATTTCAAGATACTTAGGTCTTGATTAACTAAGCAAATTACCTTACAGGCCATGGGCCTGTTTATTTGCATTGCAGCATTAATCAGTACTTATCTTACTTATATCTGTTTATGACAGACTACAAGTTGGAGTGATGGTACTAAGGGAGCATGGTTTACAGACGGAGTGATCTAAAAATCTGCAGTTATAAAATTCTAAAGTAATCTTCCTGTAGAATATAGTGTATGCAGAATCTGTCATAATGTATAGTTTTATTGTGCTTCTTTGGCATGACTTCGTAAATTAGCTTATTGCACCAGTCCAGGAACGAACCAGTGCCACACCCACGTCTTTTCAGGCCATTGCCTCAGGGTACAATTTATTGTTTGAACACAAACTTGTGAGCACCATAAAACAAAGCAATTCCCCTAACCAATGTGAGCTGCAGCCCCCAGAGACATTTCCCTTGCCTCAATCCCCAGGAAAGAGGCTGCATGCTCTCCGTAAGTTCCCTGCTGAACCATGTGGCACACAAAGAGCCCTTAATTCTTTCCTGGCAGTTTTACTGTGTCACACACACTGTAATTCACTCTTAGTTATACCATGTCATGCTATCATGGATTTTCTATTTATGTGACATGTGGTCTTGAAACCCCCAGAATTAACTTCTTTTGTTTCTAGAGCATGTGATACCTTAGCAATTGGAACCAAAATGTCCTTCCTTTGGGAAATTCGGACTTGTTCTGAATGGACTCAAAAGCTGAGTTTTGACATTTCCTGCAAAATGAAAATTCAGAAGAACTTGATTTAGGAACATTGAAATAAAGGGATCCAATAACATCAAATTGTTTCAGTAATGTTGAAATGTTGTTTCGAGAATGTAAAAATGTGGTGATTTGATTTATCATTTTTCATTAATTTTGTTTTTGACCTTTATATTAAAATATTAAATATGATTGGCTGAGCAAAGTGAGGAGTGAGTCCTAAAACTCAGCTTGATGGCATTTCTCTGTCTGTAACACAACTACTTTTGAAGAGCACACCTGATCAATTTAAAAATTTCTAGGTGTCAGTGGGAAGAACCAGTTGATTTTGGTGACCGTTGAAAATGTCACCGAAAGAAAAAGAACACTTGGAAAAGTCTGGTTTCCAAACAGTGCCCATTTGATGCTGTATGCATAAGCCCTGAGTTGCCTCTGCCAGGGCTTCTGTCTACACTTGAAACTACAGCTGTACTGCTGTGGTGCTTGAGTGTAGATGCTACCTATGCCAATGGAAGTATGTAGGTAATCCACCTCCCCAGGAGGCAGTAGCTAGGTTGATGGAAGAATTCTTCCCTCAACCTAGCACGGACTACACCGGGGGCTAGCTCAGTTTAACTACACCACTCAGGTGTGTGGATTTTTCACATCCTGGAATGATGTAGCTGGGTTGCCCTAATTGTACAGTGTGGACTAGGCCTCAGGCAGTCATCACTTCTTCCCTCCAGTTCATTTACATCAATCCCATTGGTTGAAATGAATCAGAAAATGAATCCGCAGGTCATTTCTGGAGTGCTTTGAGGAAGCTGAGAGTATGCAGGGGTTCAGGACTGTACTGGGGGCGCTGCTTCAGATCAGAAGCTATACTGACTGAGTAAGCACGAGGCTGGAGATTTCCACTATGGCTCCCTCCACACAATGCCTGGCTGAAGCAAGATCATTTTACCTTTGCCTAGTCAAAACTCTCTTAGTTCATCTAAACAACGTCCATTTGGGGTTGAAGGCAGAGCGATTCCTTTGCCTGCAGCACTAAATGAACACTGTCAAAGAACGAGATGGCCAAAGCAGGCAGCAGGGGTAAGGTTTGGGATTAAGGTTAGGGTTACTGGAAGGAGGGAGTGATGACTGGCTGAGTTCCCTCTGATATCATAATGCTACTGCTTAGTCTCCTCTGCCTGAAGCACCAAATCATAGAATCATAGAATATCAGGGTTGGAAGGGACCTCAGGAGGTCATCTAGTCCAACCCCCCGCTCAAAGCGGGACCAATCCCCAACTAAATCATCCCAGCCAGGGCTTTGTCAAGCCTGACCTTAAAAACTTCTGAGGAAGGAGATTCCACCACCTCCCTAGGTAATGCATTCCAGTGTTTCACCACCCTCCTAGTGAAAAAGTTTTTCCTAATATCCAACCTAAACCTCCCCCACTGCAACTTGAGACCATTACTCCTCATTCTGTCATCTGCTACCATTGAGAACAGTCTAGATCCATCCTCTTTGGAACCCCCTTTCAGGTAGTTGAAAGCAGCTATCAAATCCCCCCCCTCATTCTTCTCTTCCACAGACTGAACAATCCCAGTTCCCTCAGCCTCTCCTCATAAGTTGTGTGTTCCAGTCCTCTAATCATTTTTGTTGCCCTCCGCTGGACTCTTTCCAGTTTTTCCACATCCTTCTTGTAGTGTGGGGCCCAAAAGTGGACACAGTACTCCAGATGAGGCCTCACCAATGTCAAATAGAAGGGAACGATCACATCCCTCGATCTGCTGGCAATGCCCCTACTTATACATCCCCAAATGCCATTGGCCTTCTTGGCAACAAGGGCACACTGTTGACTCATATCCAGCTTCTCGTCCACTGTAACCCCTAGGTCCTTTTCTGCCAAACTGCTGCCTAGCCATTCGGTCCCTAGTCTGTAGCGGTGCATGGGATTCTTCCGTCCTAAATGCAGGACCCTGCACTTATCCTTATTGAACCTCATCAGATTTCTTTTGGCCCAATCCTCTAATTTGTCTAGGGCCCTCTGTATCCTATCCCTACCCTCCAGCGTATCTACCTCTCCTCCCAGTTTAGTGTCATCTGGAAACTTGCTGAGGGTGCAATCCACACCATCCTCCAGATCATTAATGAAGATATTGAACAAAACCGGCCCGAGGACCGACCCTTGGGCCACTCCACTTGATACCGGCTGCCAACCAGACATGGAGCCATTGATCACTACCCACTGAGCCTGACAATCTAGCCAACTTTCTATCCACCTTATAGTCCATTCATCCAGCCCATATTTCTTTAACTTGCTGGCAAGAATACTGTGGGAGACTGTGTCAAAAGCTTTGCTAAAGTCAAGGAACAACACGTCCACCACTTTCCCCTCATCCACAGAGCCAGTTATCTCGTCATAGAAGGCAATTAGATTAGTCAGGCTTGACTTGCCCTTGGTGAATCCATGCTGACTGTTCCTGATCACTTTCCTCTCCTCTAAGAGTACTGTCATGGGTACTGTCAGAGGGAAATTGTTGATATGAAACTGATAAAACAAAGAGAAGAGGAGCAGCTTAGATAACTTAACAATAAAATTAGGCTTAGTGGCAGTATCCTGTAAAATTACTACAGATTCAGGGGTAGAGACTGTTTTCCTGTCCCTCCCACCACCTGCCAGCTTGGCCTACATGTGCAGTGAAGTATATGACCTGCTAGTATATTATAACATAGAAGTCTCATAGACTTTAAGGCCAGAAGGAGCCATCGTGATCATGTAGACTGACCTCTTGCACATTGCAGGCCACAGAGCCTTGCCCACCACTCCTGTAATAGACCCATAACCTCTAGCTGGGTTACTGAAGTCCACAAATCTTGATTTTAGATCTACAGCATTTTCTTTGTTTATAAAATTGGTAAACGAAAAGTCTAAGGAAATTAATCAAAATGATAAAGTGAAAATGAAATATTTTACTTTATAGAATTTAATCTTGTTGACATTATCGAAATGAAATGAGTCTCAATGAATTGTTTCAACTTTTTCCCATTGACAATTTAATTGAAACTGACACATTCTCATGAAATGTTTTGACTTTGACAAAACTGCAGTTTTAATCAGCTTTACTTACAACTAGGAGATAACATATTTGTACCTTTTTGTCCACTAATCCCTTCTCAGATGGTACTATTGCTAACATTCCAAACGTGTGAGCAGTTTCAAGTAGCCACTTCTTTCTTTTTTAAAGAAAAAATCTTTGTCACAAAAATATTTTCTTCCTTGTCCCCAAAAGTGAGTAACATTTGCTGTTTTCAGACCTGAAGAGAGTTAAGGTCTAGAATCTTGTGAACCACCAGGGCTAGAAATTGTAGCCGAATTTTTCAAACCATTGTTACCTAAAGTTACACTCTGAAATCCCAACATAGACATGTAAATAGAAATGCTGCATGTCTGCTAATTAGAGATCAAGTAAAGCTATACCTAGAAAATTGTGTGCATTAGGGCTGGCCAGAAAAGAAGAACTTTGTTTCATGAGCAATTTTGAAGTTTCAAATTGGTTCTGTTATGATACATAATCAAACCAAGATAGTTTGAAATTTTCCATGAAAAAATGAGAGACTCATTCCAGAATAGCCACTAGTCCAGTGGCATATTTATTAAACTATGGGTTATTACTGGGCAACCTAAAGTATGACATGATTTTTATCCCTGCTATGACATGCACTAGGTAATGCATAATATCCTACCTCTAAATCAAGTAGATGAAATAGGGAGTCTTAACTGGAACTTCCAAGCAGCATGGAATATCTGCACTTGGAGGAGGAGGAGAGGCACAATTTTTTGCCTCAGTATTCTTTGTTGAACAATAATACAGAATTGTTCTAATGTGATGAGAGCCATTTTCAGGGATGGAAATTAATTTATTCTGTGATTTTTTTTCTCCTGTTGCACTGGCACCCCTAGGGGGAACTTGTGATATACTTACTGAGTGTTTCCCACCCCAGGCATTCAAAAGTCAAGACCTGGTCATGAAAATAATGAGATTTAAAAATAACAATAATAAATTTGGTGTTCTGTTTATTTGCCTTCTGGTTTTTGAGTCTCTAGGATAAAGTTAGGTCACATTTTTAAGTTTTTCATTGCAACCATGAGAGCTGGAAATGTAATTCTCCTCTTTAAACAAATGTGAGAATTCTCACCTAACAATGCACCTCCAGGAGATGGAACTTTAAGAAAAAAACCAAATATCGCAAAACTTGCAATAAAATCATAAGTGTTGTCTGCACTGTAATAGAGGCTACAAACATGACAGTCCTTCAACCAAATAATACTACTGTACAGTGAGAGAGCTTCATCAGAGAATTTAATGGCCCACAGAACAGTTCAGTATCTTGATTCACTTCCATGCCATTTGGTTTTCCTTTCTCTCTATTTCCCCTACTGTCTCACTATTTCCCCCCCATTCCATTTCCACCTATCCTGCCTCCCTCTCCCCTTTGTTCCCTCCATCCTTCTGCTATTACTTTTCATTCAGTCTCCCTTCCCTTTTCATTGTTTCCTTTATATCTCCCCCTTTCAAGCCTCTGCCTAGATCACTTCATCTCCCTTTCCTTGCTCCTGAAGCCCACTATCGTCTTCTCCCTAGCTCTGCCCCTTTCTGTTCCTCTCTCCTTCTCTGATCTGTCACCCCCACTTCCCTGCCAAGCTCTCCACAGCTCTATAGAAGGGAATCTGTAAGAAGTCTTGTGTCAAGAACGAAAGCCCACCTGCATGGAGAACCTTTCCTGCTGTTCTGACCCTGAAGTGATAGTTTGAACCAGTGCTCAGCTGCCTGTGAAGCATTCTGTATAAGTCATAGGAGGAATGGGGAGCTGAGCACTGATTAAAACAAACTCCCTGGTGTTGGAGCAGCAGGGAGTATTCTCCTGTGTAGAGGAGCCCTCTTTAATGCTGCAAGATGCTTCTCAAAGATAGATACAAACAAAAAGAACAGTTTGTTCAATTTCTGTGGAACTATGTGAGGAATAAATTACTTATTCAGTATAAGAGTGTGGCAGTCTGGCACAGGGGTTAGGGGGCCCTCTAAAGCACAAAGACTTTGAGAACCGTTGCTCACCCTGTAATGGGGACGACTGTGATCCTAATGGTCTTTCTTCTATTTAATGCCATTTGGCACAGGGATAGTTTGAATTAGGGGAATTGGTTTGCAAAAGACAGGTGGAGAGCACAGGAGAACCTGCTTTCGATGACTTGACCAAATATATAAATAACATGCTCTTTTCTGTAGCAGCCCCTGGTACGTGAATCAATGCAATATTCAGATTAAAGGAAACAAGTGATAGAAAGGCAGCGCTGTAGAAATTAAAGATAAAAGTATGCAATGTCTGAGTGTCAATTACAGTGAAACATAAGCTTTTTCACAGGGTGACCTCAGTATGCACAGAACAATTCCTAGATTCATCTCTGGGGAAATGAACCAAATAGCCACAAGGTAAAGTTATAACCTCAGTCACTTGGTCTGCCTGAATCCCACAGAGAGCAAAGCTGATTACACATGGGCTGACACACACTTGGATAACAGGAGCTGGGGGAATGAAGAGAGGTGATGGGGGCCAAGAGGCCCTTTACCACCTTACTTGTTCCTCCCTGCCTGGGTTGTTTTCTCTCTCATCCGTCCAGGGCTGGCTGCTCAAAGGAAGGCGAGAAAGCTGTGAGGAGAGATGTTGACCCGGATAGAAGGCCCCCTTCCAGCCCAGTAAGGGGTGCAGTGCATCATGTGGCATAAGCAGAGGCTGGGTAGCCCTGTCAGTAGTCTGTGGCAATGGGGTACTAAAGTGTATACCTGCTTGTCCACATCCCTGGTGGGAGGAGGTGGGGGGGAGCAGAGAATGAAAAGTGTGGGCCTTCTGCCCCCTTATTGGCTGCTTGGCTTCTGAGCTCTGGGCTGCCCTGACTGTGTGGAGATGCTGGAGTTTGAGCACAGAGCCAGTAAACAATAAAGCAGGGACAAAGCTCCTGTCAGAAACCACCTCTGCTTATCATGCAGATAGGAATGGTTCAGAACAAACAAGCTTACTACAGTTTGGCTGGTTTGTTTTTAAATCTATTTTCTTTTTCATTTGTTGTGAAAGGGAGGTCTGGTGGATCCTCCATGTGGCCAAACAATCTGTCATGAGAGGAAGGAAGGGTCAATGGTAGGGTGCTAGCCTGGGACTTAGACTCAGCTTGAGAATGTTTAAACATTGCAGAATCTTCAGGGTATCCGATGAGAATGATCACGTAGATAATAAAAATCTTCCTTGCTGGATCTAAATATCAGGAATATTCACAGAGACAGGGTGGGTGAGATATCTTTTATTGGACCAACTTCTGTTGATAGAAGAGACAGAGGCCTGGTCTACACTACAAAGTAGCATCAATGTAAGTTGCCTTGCATTGCCTAGCTGGGCATGTGTCTACACTTAAATTTCTCTCCCACTGATGTAAGTGCTCCATTACAGCAATGCCATAATACTACCTCCCTGAACAGCGTAAAGCCAAGGTTGATGTACTGAGGTTTATGCAGGGTGAGCGTAGACACTCTCTTACCTTTATTGACCCTAACTGTCCTCCAGCAGCTGTCCCACAATGTGCAACACTGAGCACTCTGGTCACAATTTTGAACTCCACTGCTCAGGGTTCACAGAGACTGAAGGTTCCACTCCCCTTTAAAGCCCTGTAAATTTTTGAAATGCCTTTTCCTGACTTTCCAGCTTGGTGAGCACATCTAGCAGCTCTCCTCTGTGTGTGCAACTGCACAGCTGACATGCTGGTGATATGCTCCAGACACACTCCAGCTTGGAGTAGACAGGAGATATTGGATCTCCTGGGCCTGTGGGGAGAAGAAGCTTTGCAAGCACAGCTATGGACCGGCTGTAGAAACATGAACCTCTATGAACAAATTGTGTGGGGGATGCAAGAGAAGGGATACGACAGGGACCAGCAGCAGCGCCATGTTAAAAGGAAGGAACTGAGTCAGGCATATCAGAAAGCCATGGAGATGAAAAGTCGACCCAGTACCAAGCCGCTGACCTGCACCTTTACAAAGAGCTGCATACCATACTTGGTGGAGACCCCACTACCACCCCACAGACTACTGTGGATACTTCTGAGAAGCCCAAGTCACAGCCCCCTGGTGTGAACAGTGTGGAGAAGGACATGCAACTGGAGGGGGTCAAGCTATACTGATGGGCAGGACCTGTTAGAGACTCCACCGCAGTCCTGGCAGTCGAGCACGGGTGAGCCCGATGCAGGGGAAGGAACCTCGGGTAGGTGTGTAAGTGGATTTTCCATTGTAATGATGTACCGGTGGCATCCCCCAACTTAACAGGATGCAGATATCAACTTTTCATTAATTTACTCATTCTAGAAGAGGTAGTGGTAAAAACAAAGAGAGGTAGCGTTATCTGCTTTTTCATTCCCCTGCAGGGTTAGGCAAGGGGAGGGGCATGCAGAGCAGTTTGTTTATGTACACAGGGATGTCCCTTGAATCCTTCTGGGAGATCTCGATGAAACTTTCATGCAGGCACTCTGCACTCCTCTCCCTTATTTCTTTCTCTGCAGTAGGATACTTTCCCACACCAATCAGTGATAACTTGAGCAGACCCATTGCAGTACACAAGCTAGCAGCTTATAGGGCCAGGCAGCTTTGCGGTGCCAGCAGCAGCTGTGCTCTCTGTGCCATTGTTAACCTCAGGAGTGAGATATCTGCTAAAATCACCACTGCCTGTGGAAAGGGGTGCCAGTATTTAGTGCAATTGCCCAATACTCATAGTTTCCTGCAACTGAGCAATTCCATCCTCATTTCCCTCACCCCAGCGGGCCATACGCACCATGGCTGGTGCTGTGAATGGCACTGTGCAAAAGCACTGCGACACAGAAGTGTCAATAAACATGTCTTCTTTAAAACTTATGGGGAGCAATGAAGGGGGGAGTTCTGAATCTTAACTTTCTTTTGTTCCTATATTGATAGTGGCGTCTGTGTGTTTTACCTCCAGCTGCTGCTGTTGCAGCCTTGAGGGGACTTTCACACCCATGAAATGCTTGAGCCAGATAAGGAGGAGAAAGAAGAGGACTCGGGATGATGCATTCAATAAGATCATGCAAGCCAGTGCTGCATCAGACTGTGAGGAAAGGTCCTGGAGGTTGAACATTGCAGACAGCCTGGGGAAGGAAAGAGAAGACAGGAGAAAGGACTTGCGAAGCTAGCAAGAAAAAGAAAGGGAGATGCACCAGAACATAATGGGGCTTCTCCGGCAGCAAACACAGATACTGCAGGCTCCTGGAGACTTACAGGTTCAACAATAACAGGCTCACCTCTCTTTGCAGTCAATGAAGAATGCCATTACAACACTTCTGTACAAACCCCCTCAGCATGCCATGTGGTATCAGGGGCTGCTTCTCTACCCCTAGCACTCCATCCCAGGAGACATGGACAACCACAGTGTCAAACATACCCTGATGTGTGAAAGCCATGGTTGCTATGTGTAGGTATGTGTAGGTTAAAATGGACATGAATGTTCTGTCCCCTTGTTAAGTTCTATTCCATTAATTTATTATTTTAAAAATATATTTGCTTTTAAATTGCACAGATTTGTCTTTGCCCTGATTTTATTACTGAATAAAATTCTATTTTGAAAATAATTCATCTTTATCAGTTCACAACATATGCTGCAGAGTGCCTAGTGGTTTTGAAAACAACTTGTTACTGCACATTGTGACACAGAATGTAAAGTGTAATAATCATAAATATACAAGTACCACAAATTAATAGGTGCATTAATAGTGTTATATTCATGGAAGTACTCCAAGCACTACACAATTGCTAACTGGCCCACAAACTGCAGGGCCAGTTAGAGCATAGTACACGATAACAAGGGCTCAATGTTAAAGTGCTCTTTCAAAGCCTCCATGATCCGAATAGCTCCATGTGGAGCTCTTCGAATAGCCCTTATGTCTGGCTGGTCAAAGTCAGAAGACAGCTGCTCTAACTCTGCCCTCCACCCCAGCATCAACTCTTCCCCCATTTGCTTCACAGATATTGTGCAGGACACTGCAGGCAGCTATGGTTGTTGGGATGGTTTTTTTCACTGAAGTCCAATTTTGTGAGTAAACACCAGCATCCTTTCAATTTATCAAAAATGTATTCAATTGTCATTCTGAACCTGCTGAGCCAATAGTTGAATCTTTTCTTGGTGATGTCAAGGTGGTCATTGCCAAGCTTCATGAAACAGGGGTGCATGAGCTAGGCTGAGTCCTGCAAGATCACTACTGACATTCCAATATTCCTAATGGTAATCCGCTGGTCAGGAAAGAAAGTCCTCGCTTGTAGCTCTCTGAACACTGTTCTTAAAGATGCAAGCATTGTGCACCTTCCCTGAACAGCCAACATTGATGTCAGTGAAGCATCCCCAGTGATCCACCAACTCTTGCATAACCATAGTAAAGTAGCCCTTTTGTTGATTTATTCTGTGGCAAGGTGTTGTGATGCCAAAATAGGTATTTGCGTGCCATCTATTGATTCACTGCATTTTGAGAATTTCATTGCTGAAAATCCATATGCTACATCCTGCAGATTGCCAAGAGTCACAGCCCTGCATGGAAGAAATCATAGAATATCAGGGTTGGAAGGGACCTCAGGAGGTCATCTAGTCCAACCCCCTGCTCAAAGCAGGACCAATCCCCAACTAAATCAGCCCAGCTAGGGCTTTGTCAAGCCTGACCTTAAAAACTTCTGAGGAAGGAGATTCCACCATCTCCCTAGGTAATACATTCCAATGTTTCACCACCCTCCTAGTGAAAAAGTTTTTCCTAATATCCAACCTAAACCTCCCCCACTGCAACTTGAGACCATTACTCCTCGTTCTGTCATCTGCTACCACTGAGAACAGTCTAGATCCATCCTCTTTGGAACCCCCTTTCAGGTAGTTGAAAGCAGCTATCAAATCCCCCCTCATTCTTCTCTTCCGCAGACTAAATAATCCCAGTTCCTCATAAGTCATGTGTTCCAGTCCCCTAATCATTTTTGTTGCCCTCTGCTGGACTCTTTCCAATTTTTCCACAACCTTCTTGTAGTATGGGGCCCAAAAGTGGACACAGTACTCCAGATGAGGCCTCACCAATGTCAAATAGAAGGGAACGATCACATCCCTCGATCTGCTGGCAATGCCCCTACTTATACATCCCCAAATGCCATTGGCCTTGGCAACAAGGGCACACTGTTGACTCATATCCAGCTTCTCGTCCACTGTAACCCCTAGGTCCTTTTCTGCCGAACTGCTGCCGAGCCATTCGGTCCCTAGTCTGTAGCGGTGCATGGGATTCTTCCATCCTAAGTGCAGGACTCTGCACTTGTCCTTGTTGAACCTCATCAGATTTCTTTTGGCTCAATCGTCTAATTTGTCTAGGGCCCTCTGTATCCTATCCCTACCCTCCAGCATATCTATCTCTCCTCCCAGTTTAGTGTCATCTGGAAACTTGCTGAGGGTGCAATCCATACCATCCTCCAGATCATTAATGAAGATATTGAACAAAACCGGCCCGAGGACCGACCCTTGGGCCACTCCACTTGATGCCGGCTGCCAACTAGACATGGAGCCATTGATCATTACCCATTGAGCCCGACAATCTAGCCAGCTTTCTATCCACCCTATCGTCCATTCATCCAGCCCATACTTCTTTAACTTACTGGCAAGAATACTGTGATTAATGATTAATGGTCCTTCATGCTTCCATGGCAATGGCCCCTATGGTGAATTTTCCAACTCCAAAGTATTTTCCCACTGACGGGTAGCAATCCAGCATTGCAAGTTTCCACAGTCTGACTGGCACTCAATTCTCAGCTGTCCATGCAGCTCTCATTCTGGTGTCCCTGCACTGGAATGCTGGGATAAGCTCAGCACACAGATCCAGGAATGTGGCCTTTCTCATCCAAAAGTTCTACAACTGCTCGTTATCCCAAGCTTACATTACAACAGTCAGTGGCATTTCTTGTGCCTAGAAGGTGTGCTCCGCCATCTGTAGCTGCTCCATGAATGCCAATAACAACCTTGAATTGGTTCTCCACAGCAATCTAGGAAATAATCATGTTCCCTGCTGATTGGGCAGTTCTTACAGCTCTGAAAATATTTAAGGATTGTGCATCCCGTAATTGCAACACTTACAACATTAGTGCAGATCTTTGTAGGCTCCATGCTTCTGTCAGAGATGGCAGAGAGTGAGGAGGGCCTTGCATGCTTGTAGGATTCTTAAAAAAGGCATGAAAATTATCAGTTATAGATGAAATTATGGGATGGAAACAGTTGCACACTGGGAATTTAACCTCTTGCTCCCAGTTACCTCTGTGTGACTTGTTTCTGCCCCACAATGCATGGCCAAAATTTCCCAAAAGATAGTGCACTGGAGAATGGTGAGTGGCACACTGGGATACCTACCTATGGTGCACCACACTGTACATTAACACAAACATTCCTGCACAAGTGATATGCTAACTGTGTCGGCTTTTGACCGATGTAACTTGTGTTGACCAAAGTTTGTATTGTATATATGTCCAGAGACAAGCTTCTGAGCTACACAGAGCTCTTCTTCTTCAGTTCTGGGAAAAGTACACAGGGTGTCACAGCTAAATATGAGGTAGAATAGATTATTAAGCATAGGAGTTAACACACGTTGCAATGGCCCACTTCATTTTGAATGGTCCTTCAACACCTCTGCTGTTAGGACAGGGAGACATAAAACCAGTATCCTTACTGAGTCCATGGTTTTCAGTGTCTAGTCCAGGCACTAAAAATAGTAGACTGAATAGAGATACTGGTTTCATGTCTCTTTACAACAATCTCTAACCCACTAACCCTCCTTTGTCCTATGACTGCAGAAGTGTTAATGGCCTACTTCATTTTGAATGATCCCTGGCAACATATGTTAACTCTTATGCTTAACAATCTGTTCCATCTTGTATTGAGTTATGCTCTGTGCCTCTGATTACCTTTCCCAGACCTGAAGAAGAAAAGCTCTGTGTAGCTCAAAAGCTTGTAAGTTGGTCCAATAAAAGATATTACCTCACCCACTTTGTGTCTCTCATAGGGTATATCTTCACTAGCACTCTAGTGGTTGTGTAGTCGTGGCACCACAAGAAAAAAACCCACCTCCACGAGGGGAATAGCTACCAATGCTGGGAGCACAGCTCCCAGTGCTGATGCGCTGTCTACACTGCCACTTCACAGCACTGAAACGTGCAGCGTTCAGGGGGGTGTTTTTTCACTCCCCTGAGCAAGAAAGTTTCAGTGTTGTAAAGTGGCAGTGTAGACAAGGCCTACTCTGCAGCTGGAAGTACTGTAATTTTCATTCCTATTGCCTCTTGGGAATGGAGAGACTCCTACGTGCACATTATTTAAAATAAATATAGTATTAAACTAGATGACCACACTTAATTTTTTCCTGATTTGAGTTCTGCAACTCATCAAGAAAGGAAAATATGGAATGAATTGATCCAGTTTTCAGTGAGGCTCTGGACAGTATATGGTACAATAAAGCTGATCTGTTTTGGGAGGTGTCCCCTGCATAGAAACTTGTGAAGAAGTTTACTGATAAGGAGGAAAAGGAAAATGACCACATTCTGAAATGGAACTCTCTCCAGAAGATTAAACTGACTGCTATGCTTTCACGCCTTGCACCCTGGAGTTCTGCCTCATCTAAGCTACTATCCTTCAGCCCACATCTGGAACTCCGAACTCCTCCGAAGCTTTGTACATTCAGTAGGGCAGTGTCACAAGATCCACTTATAAGGAGCCATGCTGCCAATGCCTCTAATATGCTTTTGCCCTGGGATCACCCACCACCCAGTGGGGTGCTTACTTAGCAGTGGCGAAATCTTCCAAAGGTCATGTTAACAAGTTGGTGTTAACATACATTGGGAATCTCACAATGCCATGCCCCTTACCACAAGATGAGAGGCTCCTGTGGGTCCCAGAGCTGTCCCAGACCCTGTTGTTCAGGGTCCCTCTGCTTTAGTCAATATACAGAAGAGGGGAGCAATAGGTCCAGAGTAGGGTGACCAGATGTCCCGATTTTATAGGGACAATCCTGATTTTTGTGTCTTTTTCTTATATAGGCTCCTGTTACGCCCCACCTCCTGTCTCAATTTTTCACATTTGCTGTCTGGTCACCTTAGTCCAGAGTTTGAAAAGGATGTTTTCTGAGTCATTAGAGAGAGGGAATATAGGAAAGAATAACTACTCAGCTCTAGTGTGAGTCAATCACTTTTGCCATCTGCTGGACTTTAGATGCAACTTCAGCATAAGTTGCAACTGGATTTCTGAGACTTTTATTTTCTTCATATTAAATCACTTATTCAGAGAAAATGCTGAACATTATGTTGTAGCACATTAAAAATAGCATTTACCAAACCAGTGCATATAGCTGACCAAAAGCAGTAAAAAAAAAAAAATACCAAAAAAAAACAACCCCACACCTGATGACACTAGTAGCTCAAATTAAGGAAAATAGTTGAAACAACCAACAGTCTTTGGCAAATGTGGTTACTTACAACCTATAGAACATTTCTCCATAACTTCTAAATATTTTCTGCAGGTTACAAGCAGAGATACCAAACTTTACAGTAGTGTCACAAGATGTACTTACACTGAACAAGAAATATGCACAACAGTGAGGCATATTTTAGTTGTTTTTTCTTCAGGATTTAAAGGGTTATCTGGTAAGAAACAGCTGTGATTAAAAAAAAATACAACATGGACATGTATACTTTTCCTGGTAATACTTACAAAAAAGTATATTTAATAATTGGGTCACTGAAATCAGGCCCACAAAATATTTAGCTCTCATTAATAAAGCAATATTTTACTGTGGAACAACTTACATCTAGTTTGCTAGACAAAAAGTAGAAGATGGGGGTTAGAGTATATTGGTGTTAAAGTACTTAGATATATATGGATCTAAGCACTTTAACACCGATGTACGCTTATCTCCAATCTTCTGCTTTTGTATATATGTAATTTAAATCTTTCCCTTCCTATTGAATATGATTTATGTAGGTTTATATAGTTACAATTCAATATTAATACAGTTCAAGAAACAAAACAGTATTTATTCTGTGTACTTATAAATTCCTGTGTATTACTAATAAGTAACATTTTGCTTTTGATCAGACTGGTTTATCCGCAACTGAGTTAATAAGTAAATAATGAAAAGCAAAAGAAGATATTGTGTCCCTTGTGCACACATGCATTAAAAAATGCGATAGAATAGTATTAGGATTGTGAAACAAGGCCTATGTGTAAAATAAGTTGTCTGTCATAGAGCATATCATGCCTGCCGTGATTTGTAACATATACAAATACCCCTTTTGCTTCTGTTACTTTGTCTAACTTCCTTGCCCCCAATTTGTCTGTTCATTCCCTTGGGGCCTGATCAAAACCCATTGAAGTCAACTGGAGTCTTTCCATTGGCTCCAATGGGCTTTAGATCAACTCTTGGTTGCATGTTGTCAAAATCCTCAATTGTCAGCTTTCTGGGTAGGGATTGTCTTTGGGTATGTCTACACTACGGAATAAGGTCGAATTTATAGAAGTCGGTTTTTTACAAATCGGTTTTATATATTCGAGTGTGTGTGTCCCCACAGAAAATGCTCTAAGTGCATTAAGTGCATTAACTCGGCGGAGCGCTTCCACAGTACCGAGGCTAGAGTCGACTTCCGGAGCGTTGCACTGTGGGTAGCTATCCCACAGTTCCCGCAGTCTCCGCTGCCCATTGGAATTCTGGGTTGAGATCCCTGGTAGCCGTCATCGTCATGTCCGAGGTGCTCCTGGCCACGTCGGCTGGGAGCGCCTGGGCAGACATGGGCGCAGGGACTAAATTTGGAGTGACTTGACCAGGTCATTCTCTTTAGTCCTGCAGTCAGTCCTATTGAAACGTCTTATGGTGAGCAGGCAGGCGATACGGACTGCTAGCAGTCGTACTGTACCATCTTCTGCCAGGCAGGCAAGAGATGAGGATGGCTAGCAGTCGTACTGTACCATCTTCTGCCGAGCAGCCATGAGATGTGGATGGCATGCAGTCCTTCTGCACCGTCTGCTGCCAGCCAAAGATGTAAAAGATAGATGGAGTGGGTCAAAAAAAGAAATAGACCAGATTTGTTTTGTACTCATTTGCCTCCTCCCCTGTCTAGGGGACTCATTCCTCTAGGTCACACTGCAGTCACTCACAGAGAAGGTGCCGCGAGGTAAATCTAGCCATGTATCAATCAGAGGCCAGGCTAACCTTCTTGTTCCAATAAGAACGATAACTTAAGTGCACCATTTCTTATTGGAACCCTCCGTGAAGTCCTGCCTGAAATACTCCTTGATGTAAAGCCACCCCCTTTGTTGATTTTAGCTCCCTGAAGCCAACCCTGTAAGCCGTGTCGTCAGTCGCCCCTCCCTCCGTCAGAGCAACGGCAGACAATCGTTCCGCGCCTTTTTTCTGTGCGGACGCCATACCAAGGCAAGCATGGAGGCCGCTCAGCTCACTTTGGCAATTAGGAGCACATTAAACACCACATGCATTATCCAGCAGTATATGCAGCACCAGAACCTGGCAAAGCGATACCGGGCGAGGAGGTGACGTCAGCGCGGTCACGTGAGTGATCAGGACATGGACACAGATTTCTCTGAAAGCATGGGCCCTGACAATGCATGCATCATGGTGCTCATGGGGCAGGTTCATGCTGTGGAACGCCGATTCTGGGCTCGGGAAACAAGCACAGACTGGTGGGACCGCATAGTGTTGCAGGTCTGGGACGATTCCCAGTGGCTGCGAAACTTTCGCATGCGTAAGGGCACTTTCATAGAACTTTGTGACTTGCTTTCCCCTGCCCTGAGGCGCATGAATACCAAGATGAGAGCAGCCCTCAGAGTTGAGAAGCGAGTGGCGATAGCCCTGTGGAAGCTTGCAATGCCAGACAGCTACCGGTCAGTTGGGAATCAATTTGGAGTGGGCAAATCTACTGTGGGGGCTGCTGTGATGCAAGTAGCCCACGCAATCAAAGATCTGCTGATATCAAGGGTAGTGACCCTGGGAAATGTGCAGGTCATAGTGGATGGCTTTGCTGCAATGGGATTCCCTAACTGTGGTGGGGCTATAGACGGAACCCATATCCCTATCTTGGCACCAGAGCACCAAGCCAGCGAGTACATAAACCGCAAGGGGTACTTTTCGATAGTGCTGCAAGCTCTGGTGGATCACAAGGGACGTTTCACCAACATCAACGTGGGATGGCCGGGAAAGGTGCATGATGCTCGCATCTTCAGGAACTCTGGTCTGTTTCAAAAGCTGCAGGAAGGGACTTTATTCCCAGACCAGAAAATAACTGTTGGGGATGTTGAAATGCCTATATGTATCCTTGGGGACCCAGCCTACCCCTTAATGCCATGGCTCATGAAGCCGTACACAGGCAGCCTGGACAGTAGTCAGGAGCTGTTCAACTACAGGCTGAGCAAGTGCAGAATGGTGGTAGAATGTGCATTTGGACGTTTAAAGGCGCGCTGGCGCAGTTTACTGACTCGCTTAGACCTCAGCGAAACCAATATTCCCACTGTTATTACTGCTTGCTGTGTGCTCCACAATATCTGTGAGAGTAAGGGGGAGACGTTTATGGCGGGGTGGGAGGTTGAGGCAAATCGCCTGGCTGCTGGTTACGCGCAGCCAGACACCAGGGCGGTTAGAAGAGCACAGGAGGGCGCAGTACGCATCAGAGAAGCTTTGAAAACCAGTTTCATGACTGGCCAGGCTACGGTGTGAAAGTTCTGTTTGTTTCTCCTTGATGAAACCTCCCACCCCTTGGTTCACTCTACTTCCCTGTAAGCTAACCACCCGCCCCTCCTCCCTTCAATCACCACTTGCAGAGGCAATAAAGTCATTGTTGCTTCACATTCATGCATTCTTTATTCATTCATCACACAAATAGGGGGATGACTACCAAGGTAGCCCAGGAGGGGTGGTGGAGGAGGGAAGGAAAATGCCACACAGCACTTTAAGCACAGCACTTTAAAAGTTTACAACTTTAAAATTTATTGAATGACAGCCTTCTTTTTTTGGGGCAATCCTCTGTGGTGGAGTGGCTGGTTGGCCGGAGGCCTCCCCACCGCGTTCTTGGGCGTCTGGGTGTGGAGGCTATGGAACTTGGGGAGGAGGGCGGTTGGTTACAGAGGGGCTGCAGTGGCAGTCTGTGCTCCAGCTGCCTTTGCTGCAGCTCAACCATACACTGGAGCATACTGGTTTGGTCCTGCAGCAGCCTCAGCATTGAATCCTGCCTCCTCTCATCACGCTGCCGCCACATTTGAGCTTCAGCCCTGTCTTCAGCCCGCCACTTACTCTCTTCAGCCCGCCACCTCTCCTCCCGGTCATTTTGTGCTTTCCTGCACTCTGACATTATTTGCCTCCATGCATTCGTCTGTGCTCTGTCAGTGTGGGAGGACAGCATGAGCTCGGAGAACATTTCATCGTGAGTGCGTTTTTTTTTCTTTCTAAGCTTCACTAGCCTCTGGGAAGGAGAAGATCCTGTGATCATTGAAACACATGCAGCTGGTGGAGAAAAAAAAAGGGACAGTGGTATTTAAAAAGACACATTTTATAAAACAGTGGCTACACTCTTTCAGGGTAAACCTTGCTGTTAACATTACATACATAGCACATGTGCTTTCGTTACAAGGTCGCATTTTGCCTCCTCCCACCGCGTGACTACCCCCTCAACCTTCCCCCCTCCCTGTGGCTAACAGCGGGGAACATTTCTGTTTAGCCACAGGCAAACAGCCCAGCTGGAATGGGCTCCTCTGAGTGTCCCCTGAAGAAAAGCACTCTATTTCAACCAGGTGACCATGAATTATATCTCACTCTCCTGAGGATAACACAGAGAGATAAAGAACGGATGTTGTTTGAATGCCAGCAAACATACACTGCAATGCTTTGTTCTACAGTGATTCCCGAGTACGTGTTACTGGCCTGGAGTGGTAAAGTGCCCTACCATGAAGGACGCAATAAGGCTGCCCTCCCCAGAAACCTTTTGCAAAGGCTTTAGGACTACATCTAGGAGAACCGCAAATGCCAGGGCAAAGTAATCCTTTCACATGCTTGCTTTTAAACCATGTATAGTATTTTAAAAGGTACACTCACCAGAGGTCCCTTCTCCGCCTGCTGGGTCCAGGAGACAGCCTTGGGTGGGTTCGGGGGGTACTGGCTCCAGGTCTAGGGTGAGAAACAGTTCCTGGCTGTCGGGAAAACCGGTTTCTCCGCTTGCTTGCTGTGAGCTATCTACAACCTCCTCCTCCTCCTCATCTTCTTCGTCCCCAAAACCTGCTTCCGTATTGCCTCCATCTCCATTGAAGGAGTCAAACAACACGGCTGGGGTAGTGGTGGCTGAACCCCCTAAAATGGCATGCAGCTCATCATAGAAGCGGCATGTTTGGGGCTCTGACCCAGAGCGGCTGTTCGCCTCTCTGGTTTTCTGGTAGGCTTGCCTCAGCTCCTTCAGTTTCATGCGGCACTGCTTCGGGTCCCTGTTATGGCCTCTGTCCTTCATGCCCTGGGAGATTTTGACAAAGGTTTGGCATTTCGAAAACTGGAATGGAGTTCTGATAGCACGGATTCCTCTCCCCAAACAGCGGTCAGATCCCGTACCTCCCGTTCGGTCCATGCTGGAGCTCTTTTGCGATTCTGGGACTCCATCATGGTCACCTGTGCTGATGAGCTCTGCATGGTCACCTGCGGCTTTCCACGCTGGCCAAACAGGAAATGAGATTCAAAAGTTCGCGGTTCTTTTCCTGTCTACCTGGCCAGTGCATCTGAGTTGAGAGTGCTGTCCAGAGCGGTCATAATGGAGCACTCTCGGATAGCTCCCGGAGGCCAATACCATCAAATTGTGTCCACAGTACCCCAAATTCGAGCCGGCAACGTCGATTTAAGCGCTAATCCACTTGTCAGGGGTGGAGTAAGGAAATCGATTTTAAGAGCCCTTTAAGTTGAAATAAAGGGCTTCATTGTGTGGACGGGTGCAGGTTTACATCGATTTAACGCTGCTAAATTCGACCTAAAGTCCTAGTGTAGACCAGGGCTTTGTGTTTGTTTGTTTATACAGTGTCTCGTACTGTGGGACTTTAGTCCTTGTTTGGGGTCCTTTAGGCTTTACCGCCATATAAATAATAATTGTATTGCAGCACATATGTTCCTTTGTTCTCAAGTCTCTTGACTCTACATGCTTTTAAATAGCATAAGTGGTTCTTTATTAATAGGTTGTAATACTCTGGTACAACTACTGTAGTATATTTTCAAGTAAGCATTTATATCCAATCATATGCTTACAGTGTTTGGTAAATGTAGTCCTTTGGTATGAACTAATTTTCTGACCCTTCCTCCCCCATAAAAGTGGGGTGTGCTGTTCCATGGCAAAAAGTATTCTGTAACAGCATAAAACCCTGTTTGACACATTCTGTAAACCAGAAGCAACATCACACATTTAAACAATGTTTGTACCAAAAAAAAAAAAAGTTATCCTTCTTTGTAACTTGTACACCAAATTTCAGATGCTGTGTTTGAAACTGAGTGGGATATGCAGTTTTAAAAATCTTAAGGAGCTTTGTTGTTCATTTTTGAGTTTGTAGATTAAGGCTTCATATAAAAATGACCAGGAACTATAGCTTGGAAGATGAATAACTGCTCCCCCCACACCCTGCTGGCTTTTCAAGTCCCACCTGCTTTGAGCTGACCTGGTGACCTAGTGCTAGGGTTCAGTATCGTGATACCTGTCTTGCTCTCTGCATCTGCAGGGTTTTGGAGTGCTGCAGAGTACGCAACGGTAGCCCTTGTATGTGAGGGAAAGTTCACATCAGAACATCCAAGAATGCTTTTGATGGGTGCACTTCTTTTTCAGACAGCTAGTTCTGTATCCAGTCAGAAACTCCTCCCAGTAGGAGCAATTGCAGAAGCAGGTAAAGCAGGGACTGCTGCACTGGGGGATGTAAAATGGGGCCCAGCTGAGGCCACTCCTTTCCCCAACACCCCAGGAGCCAGAACTGTTCAGAGGAGAAACACCCCCACCCCTCTAGGGGCGCTAGGACCCAGATGGTGCCTCCCCTCCCCCTGCCAATGTGGCCTTGGGGAAAAACTACAGAGAAGAGCCAGGCTGAGACTTCAGCCTGTAGGGGCAGAAGCAGCCAAAGCAGGGACCTCTGGGCATTCAGAACCGTCTACAGTTCTGGCTGGACTGTCTCTGCCCTATGCTGATTGGCTGTTTCCTTGCACCTCTGCCCCCAGTCTCTTCATTTTAGCTTCACTCCACACTTGCCCCTCTTACCTTTTCCCCCGTCCTTTCCTCTTCATATCCTTTCCTCTTTTTCCCCATTTAGCTGATCCCCTCATAACTAAACCTACCCCCGAAAAAAATCTATATAAATATGGCACTAACATGAGGTTTCCTGCCGTCACACTGTTTGGCCGTAAACTCTTTGGGGTAGGGACTGTCTGTGTCTATGTACAGTACAGCGCCTAGTGCCATGCGAACCGGTTCTTGGTTGGCCCCTAGGTATTACCTGTATGAGTTGAGCATGTTTTTAGCCCATTCAGAGTAGCTTGGTCAACATTTTCCAATAAGCTATGTGCTGAAAAAGCCACTAGGTTGGTAAAAATGGATTTTTACCTAAGGGCAGATATAAAAGAATGGCAGGTCTAACTAGTTAGTAGATTGGGGACTCAGTTACCATGCTCTTGCATTCTACTTACAGAATTGTAAGCTGTTCATTTTGGACAGTGTGTTTGCTATACAGACATAGTAGATTATCCCCCATAGTTATACATTTTGGCTTAATATGACAGATGCCCAAAGGACAGTGTTACGTGAATGTGGAGAAAACCAGGGAAACTGTATCATTAATACAAAGAGAGCGAGAGAGAGGGTGAAACTGTAATTTCAAATAACCATTTCAGCTCCACAGTGGAATACTAGCTAAAAAATCCCTTTGGGTCAGGAAATTAAATAGCCACTCTATATCTTAACATTTAATATTTGGCATCTATACTGTACTTTGAAGATGTAAAGCACAATACTGGAGATTATCTGCTGTAATCCCCACAATACCCTTATGAAATAAGTAAGTATTTGTATATTCCTTTGTTGTTGATTATTTTAAACAGATTAGGAAACTAAGAGCAAGAATATAGAGCAAGTTAGAGGGAGAGCTGAGATTAGAATTCAGGGTTCTCTAGCTCTGGTTCCTAGGGAACTAGACCATGCTATATCCCAGTATGTTTTGGTGGTTTATTTGTGTGTATCTAGGGAGTGCGCTAGAGTCCCCTACTCAGATCAGGGTCCCTTGCTGCTAGGCACTGTAGAAATGCAGAGACAGTTCCTGCCCTGAAGAGTTCACAGTCTAAATAGACAAGACAGATGAAGGGCAGGAGGGGAAACAGAGGCACAGAATGGTGAAACATCTTGCTCAAGGTTACGCAGTAGGTCAGTAGCTTAGCTGGGAACTGAAACAGCTCTGCTGACTCCCAGGCCAGTGCATTAAGCCACTGTATTTCCATTTTTGGCCTGTCTTCTGATATGCTGAGTGTCTGTGAGAGGAGAACAGCTTGACGCCACCATAGAACTGAAAATACTCTTGTAGTTTAAACAAAGAATGATGCTCATCAGAGTAACTAAATAGGTCTAAAGTCTGGTATGCTTAATCCCACCATTGTATTTCATGGAGTTAATCCAGAAAGGGTATTTACAGTATATATAATCATTTTGGCAATGTCCCCTCAGTTCACGGCACCATGGTTGTAGCTTTTAATCTTTTTTTTCTCACAGTGAGAATTTTCACCAATGTGTTCTGCCTTAATCTTGTCTAGAAATTTTCTAGCAGGAATTTGTTCCCAGAAGATGCATGATCTCAACTGATGATGTTCTCTTAAATTGGCAAGAGACAATGGCAGCTGCAACATTCTTTTTTGCAAATCATTTTCTTACCTCTGTGAGAAATAAGATTTCAGACCAGGAATAAAAACATTTCCTTTCCTTTTACTGTATATTTTGAGTGTCCCCTAAAGCAGCAACAAATGTGCTTTCTGTTTTTGCTAATTATTCATTTGCACTGAGATCCTGTGGCCATGTCTCATTCACATATATGTTCCTCATTCATGTTGCTGTTTAATAAGGATTTTGTGTTGAATCCAATCAGCTCTATTCCTTCTACACCTGCTGAGAAT
This sequence comes from Lepidochelys kempii, assembly GCF_965140285.1. Classification (NCBI taxonomy): domain Eukaryota; kingdom Metazoa; phylum Chordata; order Testudines; family Cheloniidae; genus Lepidochelys; species Lepidochelys kempii. The sequence continues at coordinate 140,461,160 of NC_136382.1, read as the reverse complement.
CCATAAATGAAAATGTCTTGGTCATAATTTAATTTTTTGTCATTTCAAGCTTCTAGTGATAGCCGTAAAATATTTAATCATACATACAGAGAAGGCTAGTGTTTCTCTTTTCGTTTCCTCCCCCAGATTCACCTTCAGTTCAGTTTTCTCTGGTTTTGTTTTTCAAAAGCCTCCTCTCTGTCCAGACCATCCCATTTTACAAAATAGATTAAAATGTATTCTCAAAAGAGGACCGAGTCAGCTGCAGCTTGTCCAATATGGTGTGCAGAGAGTCCAGTAAAGCTTTTTAAGTTGGCTAATGCCAACAGGCTGAGGAGACTCATGTGGGGAGATGTCATATGACACTGGTGTCAGAAACCATGATGGGGATGGTCAGGTCTAGTGGTCAGAACTGGACTCAGGAGTCCAGAGTGGAGTTGGAGCGTGGTTGGAGTTAGAGCAAGGTTGGAGCAGGACTAGGAACAGCGTGGGAACAAGAGCAAGGCTGGAGCAGGCTAAGGTTTGGGGAATCTGTTGGCACTATCAGGAAGGAGAGAGTTCCAAGCCCTGAAGTGACATTGAGCAGGCTGTGCTGCTATTCCTTCTGTGAGGTTTATATACCTGCCCTGAGAGCAACCAGTACAGTCCCTGGCTTATGGGTTACCTGGAGATTAGCACAGGAGTGTCTCATTACCTTACAATCAGTATCTTCCTCTTCTGATGCTCTGCTTGTCATGAAGAAAACAATTTTGTCTCCTTTATATTTGCTTTCAGGCATTTTTCACTGCAACGGTGGTGACAAGTTTAGTGTCAGGCAGTAAAGGGCCTGACTTGCAGTTACTGGCCTCAAGAAAGAGAAGTTTACTTATTCAAAGGTTTGAGTCCCTTTGAACAGTAGTGGTCAATCTGTGGGACGTGACCAAGGAGAAGGGTATAAGAGGGACCTCCGTGGGTTGCACCCCACTGTCTGAGAGAGCATCAAACTTGTGGAATATAGAAGGTCACAATTGGTCACAAACAACTGTGACCCAATTGCACTAAAGTTTGAGGGAAACATAGCTGTTGGCACTACTGTCAGGCTCTACCTCCAAATTCTTCTGTATTGGATTTCTTCAAACACAGCAAAAATATTGCAAAGGTTGAATCTAGAAACAATTATTTTGTCACAAAACTGTTAAAGGATTTAGAGCGATACAACAAAATTTAGCCCCTGACTAAACTGAAAAAACAAATCCATTTTCTACAGGTTTGTGTAACTCCTACTAAGGCCATGTCTACACTTACAAAATTAAGTCGACCTAACTTACACCAGCATACAGCCATTGCAGTAATTACATCATTTGTGCGTATCTACACTTTCACCAGGAACACTTGTATTGATTGTGCTGTCAGTGTGGGGCATTGTGGGACGGCTTATGAAAGCCAGTAACAATCAATGTCAGCAACACAGTGTCACACTGACACTGTGTTAAGCTAAATACATTGGCATTGGCTCTACGCCACTCATGGAGATGGAGTTATTAAGTCAGTGTACATCGGCGGGAGCGAAATATAAGTGTAGCCACTTCCATAATTAGATTGATGTAAGCTGCCTTGCGTTGACCTAACTCTGTACCCTATCACAAATGTGGGTCTGTCTCCCATTTGTGGTTAAACCATAGTTAGCAGTTTTGAACCTGCTACTGCTTCCAGGTTAGAGGTTCTACTTGCAGAGTGCCATACATCACCATGGCAGGTGTGACCTTGATGCTTTGTGTACAGACAGAAACCAACAGGGCCTCATTAACATGGGGAGCATTGGCTATGTATTTGTTAGAGGTGTAAAAAGCACCATTATCTGGAGTCCTTCCCCCAGCACCCAAGAGGCATTAAGTTTCGCACAGGCATAATGCTTCCCTCCACAATGGTTGGGTGCTGAATTTTACTCTTTATTCATAATTTAATCCTTTTTATGAAGTGAATCCATTTACCTAGTCAGGTTTATGCTTCTCTGCAGGCCAAGGGCCAAATCCTCTGCTATGTAAATGGGTGAAACTCCTTTGAAGCCAATGGAGCTGATCCCATTACCACGAGCAGAGAATTTAGATCAGAAAGGGTACCTACAGTTTGGACCATCTCCTGGGACTTATTTGAGACACCTCTAAATCACTGGATGATTAAATCATTAATGAACTTGAGCTATATTCTCAGTGGTGCTGAACCAGTGATTAGTTCATTAAGCTACTTGTTATCCTATCCAATATTAAACACCTCAACAGTAGCTTTCAGCAACACTGCAATGAATGTGGCTATTAACATAGTACAGTAAATGACTATGGTAGTCCAGTGCAATTATGCCATACATGCTGCACGTGAAGACAAAACTGAGTTAGTTCCACATGGCTGATGTTATTAGATGGAGGACCAAAGCAGTAGTAATAGGTGCTGGGAATTTTTTTCCCCCTTTTTACTGTATTTGTACATATTGTGACAAGCCAGACAGGACAGCTGTAAAAGAGTGGTCCTGTTAGGTTCAGGTGTGTCAGCCCTAGAATGGTAAAAGCCCTTTTCCCCCAAGAGCTGAAAAGAGGTTACCTCAGGTCAACTAGGGACACCTGAGTGCAATTAAGCATTGATGGTGACCTTTAAACCCTCCCTCCCCCTCCCCCCACCCTTCTGGTGAAGAGAGACAAGCTGTAGCAGAGCTAGTGGCAGCAGGGAGAAAAGATGTTGCCTGGTTGGAAGGCTGCTCTCCTCCCTACAGGGGAAGCAACCAAGCCAGCTGGCTGTTTGGGGAAGGACTGGCACCCCAGAGCCACCATAAGAAGGCAACACCCCAGAGAGGGGACAGTGAAAGGTATTCCCTTTTTCTGTTATGATAATTTATTTGGTTTGGCTGAAGAGTGCTCCTGGTGCCTATCCTGAGGCCCACCTTGTAAAATAGTGAAAAATAAAACCCAAGTGAGGAATAAAAACTCTCCAGAATGGGACTGATTTTCTCCAGGCCCACACTGCCAGAGGAAGAAATGCTGAGCCCAGTCAGGGGAATGAGGTGCCTTCCCCAATATATTAAATGCTTTATAAGTTTTCTTAATAAAGAAGATTATCGAACGAAAAACAGGTTATTATAGCAAATACTGCTTTGGAAAACATGCAGAGAATAGCATGTTTTGTGGTTCTTTCCTGTGCTTTACCTTGGCTGAATAAACTTATTTCAAGTATTTGTTACAGCTAATCATATACTGTTACTTTTTATATTTACAGCGCTGCTAAAGTTAAGAGTTGAGCCCTTGCAATGATATAACCCCCCCTAGTGGTGAAAAATAGCTTTCATCTGTTTTGTTTTGTTTTTTTTAATCTGGCAAAAACAGCCTGAAAGAAAGCAGGGTGGGAGAGAATACAACAAAGGTTGTGCTGCATGATATTGATTTTTATCCCTTATTTTGCTATTCTGAATATAGATCTACTGACAGCCTTTAGGAATAATAGCTACTGGAGGAAGAACAAGTCTGCTATAGACATTTTTCTTTGCAACAAAACAAGGCTTCTTAGCTGGTGTAGTAATACTTTGATTACATCTGTGTATTTTTTGCTCCCAGTCCTTCTCCCACTGATTTCAGTGGTAATGTGCCAATTTATTTCTGTTTCTGCAGGATCGGGCTCTTTGTGTATGGCTTATTTACAGACTTATGTTGAATTATTTTTTAATGGAAAAGACATTTTGACGTTGTAAAATGATGAAATTTGAAGGGCCAGATGCTGCCCTTGTACATAGCAATAAAGGGCATGCAGGTTCTGTACTCAGGGAAGCTCTGCACTGGCCTGACCATTTGTCAGCCTCATCTGTCTGGAGCAGAAGTGGGAGTAGAGTGGCTTCTCAAAGGGCTTGTTTACACTTGTAATGCTACAGTGGCATAGCCACACTGGTGTGGTGTTTCAGCGTAGACACTACCTACACTGAAGGGAAGGGTTTCATCCTGTCTCCATTTTGGAGCTCTCACCTGGCTGTGATATTTGGGGATGCCTCGGATATTTAAGGATCTCTGTGCACATGGTGCTAAGGAGATTCTACCTATGTTATGTTTCTGTGGGTGGGGTCTAGTTGTTCTACCAGCCCCCAAAGAGAAGACTCCTGGACTTTTAACTGTGTTAAGCAGCTGATGAACAAAAGCTCTCTCCAAGCTGCAGAGTTCAGTGGGGCAGAATTAAAGGCATTTTTTTTTTTTGCCATGTAAATATTTAACATAGCGTTAGGCTTGGCTGATGGTATGTCATTCCTCCTACAGAATGCTGGGTTGAGCAAAACTCAAACTACTTTATTACAAGGTGTACAAAGGGTCAGACTTGAAACACCAGTGGTGGGTTGTTCACGAGAGGCAATGGCGCTGGAACATGCCCTCAAACTACCCAGGCAAGTTTAAATGGGCTGCACTGAAACCCTCTCATGATTTTTTTCTTTATTGGCATACGTGCATTATAATCCTTCCAGACTATACATCTACACAAGCAAAGAAATAAACACTTGCTTAAAAACCATTCACAACTTAGGTCCCCAAAAGACTTATGTGGGTGCCATGCACTGTTCTGCATAAAATTTGACCAGTTTAGACTATTTTGATCCGCATCACATCAATAGTTTTATCTCCTGTTCTGTGCAAAAGGAAAAAAACTTACCTAGAAACTTCTTGAAAATTTGATATTTTTTCAGGGCTTATAACTCTGGAACATGTGGCTCAAATTTGGCTCACTAAACCTACTCAACACCCTTGCTAGTCATAGCAAATTTCAAGAAAATCCATTGCAGTGTGCAAGTTTCAGAGAACACTTAGAAGTGTTGCCCTTTTAGGAAGGATGATGGGATGACAGCAGCAAAGGGCTCCTCTTCACATCCAGCTGCAGTATAGCAGGCTCTGAAAGGTGTGAAGTGTACTCCTGGGCGAATTCTGTGCCACTGATGCACACAGAATTCATGGCCCTCTCAGATTACTTTCCCCACAGAAAAATGACTTTCTGACAGGGACGCTTCAAGAGCAGTCACGTACCACTTCATAGCTGAACAGGTACATTGCTTCAGGCACTCGGAGCAGCTGGCGGAGAGGTAAATCACTGCAGGGCTGGGGACACCCCAGCCAGTGGCTCCTACCCTGAGCCGGGATCAGCTGCTAGTCCCAGCTGGGCTGGAGCAGGAGAGGACAGGACTTCCTCTTCCCCTACAAGAAGTGGCTAGGGCTGTGTCAGAACCACCCCAGAAACCTTCTCTGCTTCCTGCCCCCATGGCTCTTCAGCTGCAAGGGTGGGATCACTGTATGGGGAGCTGCTCCCCCATTGGCCCAACCCCTGTGTAGCCAGATCTCCCATACCCACACACCCTGACCAAGCCTCACCCCATACATCTAGAACCCCCCTAGCCCTCCAGACCCAATCCCAACCCCATTGAACCTCAACCTCTGCATCTGGACCCGTTGCCTCAGGACTCTCCCCCTACACCACCCTGAACCCCCACATCCAGACCCCCATTCCACTTTCCCCCAATGAGCTGCACCCAGACCCCTCCGCTGAGCCCAAACTACTTTCACCTGTAAGCCCCTGCAGAGTCCCATTGCCCCTATACCTGGAACCCCCCCCAACAAGCCTCTGTGCATCCAGATCTCCCCACACCTAGATCCCCTCCCCCCACTGAGCTGCCTGCACCCAGATTGTCCCAAACAGAATCCTCTCCCCCCACACCTGGGGATCTCTCCCATAGTGAGCCCCTCCATACTTGGATCCTTCCTGGTGGAGAAGGGTAGGGCCCGGGCTCCAGAGTGTTTCTGGGGCAGACCCAGGCCCTGTGCTGTGTCAGGGTCAGGGGCAGCCTCACCATTGACTCAGAGTCCCGAAGAGGGGGAGGCGGGGAGGCTGCAGGGTGATCTCCCACCTTCGTACAGCCAGTGGCCTGTGCTCCTCACTGTCATGCTGGAGCCTCTGCATTGTACCTACATACACAAAGTCTGAATTTGGTTGGTTATCTTTTAGCAAGAAGTTATAATTCTTTTTTCTCTTCATTAATCATTTTATTGTTAAAGAAATGTGTTAGGCTGTTTATAAACACAGAGGAAAACATAATTTCTGCCCCAAAGAGCAAAATACAAATCATTTAAATGTGTGTTTGATCCATAACTCAGTAAAATTTCCTGTGAACCAGTAAATCCGATCCCCACCCTGCTACACAAAGCCATGTTTTTGGCCACTCCATCTGGCACTAGGAGCTATCTAATGACTGAAGGGGATGATGTGATGAAACTTATTACTTAGCTTTTGTGCTGAATCTGAAAGAAAGAGGAGCATATGACCCCTAAGGTGTTCAGGTGCCATGGATAAAATTCGAGCTATAGAGAGAGATGTAATAAATAAAATGTAAAGGGCCATATGATACCATGGGTTTAACCACCATTAGCTGAGATCAGAGGACTTGGGAAAACTCTGTAAGATTCCCCTCACAGAGTTTCCACTCAATACCTCCCTCAGAGGGAACCAACAGAGCCCAGAAATGGATGGGGAAAAGAAGTTCCAAGCCCATGAATTCTGGGTTACTTTGTTTAGAAGGCCTGACTCTCCATGCAGTTCCTTGGACAGCACCTCCCACTGGCATCTGGTTTTGTAAGAAGCCATGCTGACACTGGATACCTCTGCCAGACCTTTGTCATATTCCCCTTCTGTGAGGAGTACACAGCTCATGATTTCTGTTTTTTCTGGTGCGGAGCAGCTGCTTAGCTCCACACCATTCTATCTGAATTCGGGCACTTAAGTGATCCACAGTGTCACAACCCTGCACAGATGTTTCCCTGAGGCTTCTGTTGCTTTCAAGGAAGAAACAGTCCATGGAGATGGCACTGTCCCGTGTCAGCTCTGTTCAGGGCTTTCCCCATCATAGTATTCTTCAGGGCAGAAGTGGGAACTTGGGGCTAAAGTTCTTTGGAAATTGTGATGTTTTCCTTTTTACCAATAGTTTATTGCTGTCTAAGGTTTCTATGGTGCTTTATCATCCTGCAGCTGACCTTTTCATTCAGAGAAATGTCTATTTAAATTAATGCTGTAGTAAAAGATGATGGTCTCATGCTTGTCTTAAGTGGGCATTTGTCTAGATCAAAAAAACATCATGCTATTTGGCACAGTTAGGAGTCTTGGCTTAGGAGAGGTCCATGTTTGGAATAACAGGGTGTTGCAAGTCAGGATTCAGGTACCTTGGCAGAGCTGTGTGTGTAATCTGGCATAGTGCCTGTCTGCACTATGCCTAGCTATAGCTAGCGCTAAAGTTCCTTTTGTGAACAATTTATGAATCCCATTTTGTAAGAGAAGAGGAAGAAAGAGGGAGCCCAAGATTTAATTATCATTTAGCAGCTATAAAAACAATGTAGTAGAGGCACAAATAGTTTTTGAACCATGCCATGTGAAAATTCTGAGACTTCTTGTTGCAAACCTCCCTGTTGTTGCTTGGATTGGCTGATTTCCAAAGCATCAAGGCTAGCAATTGAGGGACTGAAATGTAATCGGTGGTGATACATTTTTACCACATAAAACATTCTCTGCCTCCAAAGTCTCGGTGTCTCTAGTAAGCAGTGCATCAGCAACAGCTCCTTGCTGCTGGACTTCAGAGGAAAAAAAATTGGATCAGAATGGTAAGAAGCTCTTCAGTTTTCACCAGATCTAGATTATTACTTTTGAAAAGAATGTTTAGAAGCTGATGGTGAAAATAGTAGAGAGTAGTGTTAAAACCAAACAGCAAGTGACTAGGATACAGTGGCACTATCAATATTTTGCTGGAAGAGATCAACAAAGCAAGTTGGTGACAAATATCTTTGGCACTGAATATGTTGTGTAGCTTAAATAAAATCTTTTAAAATGGTGAATACGACTGACTAAAATTTTATATAGAATGACTGCTGCTGGTTTCAATACAGAAGGATAGGTGTATGATCTTTTAATATAATTTTGTATTAGTGTAACCACTGAAATTTTTAAATGTACAAATATAAATAATGTATACTTACCATATATACAATACATGAATCTATGTTTTCCCTCAGTTTTTAGTGAAAAAGAGAGAGATGCTTATATTCATGTATATTGACCTCTACTAGTTCAAAATCATATATACTTTTTTTCCTGATTTTTGAATTTGTGTAGCCCAATTATGTTCAGCATGCTTCTGTACTTTAGGTGTTAGACTGGAAAAAATAATGGTGAAAAACTTTTTGGTCAGTTTTTATCCTCTTTAAAAATTAAGTATTCTAAATTAATCAAAGAAAGCAAAGTAGACTATAAAATACATCTGCAATAATTACTACAAACCGCTAACAATGCCTTTTAATACTTTAAAAAATCGTTGAAAATTTCATTTAAATGTTTTTATTTACAAATTACTAGGTACTTAAACAATTACAAGGTGTGGGGGAGAAAAAGGAATGTCTTGCAAGCATTTACTGTATGCATTGTAGATAATAATCATTGTCAAGATAAAGCTTTCTTGTTGAAATATGCACCAAACCCAATCTCCTGTGTGGGAACTCAGCCACTCATTTAAGTGCATATCAGAGAAAAGGAATAAATTGATAATGAGATTACAGAACATTAGGGAGAAAAGAAAACACATGTCTAAATAAACCTTGAGAGGAAAGCACTAAAATATGCTTATTTGACCCTTAGCTGATAGGTGGAAAATTATTCTCTTTGTTATTCAGATCAGAGAGGACAATTTAAAAGAATATCGGAGAGAATTTTCAAAAGTGTTACACACAAACCCCAGAAATTAGAAACTAGGTCTGGTTTGATTTTTTGTTCTAATTTGAATTTTTTTATTGTTGATGTAAAGAAGAAAAACAAGAATATAAACATAAACTATCATCAGTGCTTTTTGACTTTTTCCCCATCCTAACTGGCTTCAGTTGAGGACAAGAAATGTGGTACTGAAGGCAATTATGATAGTGAAGTAAATTATGTTATCTCAGCCCATATATGCCAAGATATCATTCTGGACACAGAGTGATGCATTAAAGATTTAGACTTTCCTCTTCAATATGCAGCCTATGTAGAGAAATCAATAGCTATAGAGAAACAAGGCTCTTAGTGTCTTGGAATATTGTTGTGACTGAATCTAGGCACCGTGATATTTTCTCCTGTATGCTTGGGGAAGAATGACCGATGTGCTGATTATCATGTAAATATTGGAGATTTTAGTTTATTGTTGCTTCCTTGTCAGAAAACCATATGCTCACAGTTGGTTTTAACTTATATTTGAAATGATACTTAGTATATGAAAACTCACTGGGGGCAGGGACCTTGTCTTCTACTTCATATTGTACACCGCTGAGCTTAACAAATAATAAATGATGATGCATATATATCTGCGAGTGTATGAGGTTCCCTCAGTCCCCTTTAATTCCAATGTAATTCTATTTCTATGACTGCAAATTAAGAAAATTATTGGCTTCTGGAAACACTACCACGGACACACGGTAACAGTATGTCCAGTGTGATTAAGTTTAAGACAAAGTAAACTTGCCTTGAGTGGAGCCGCATGGATTAGGTAGTTCGTGTGGGCATTTCACTGGATAGCCATTTCTGTTATTAGTTTGGAGGGTTTGACATGATTACCTTTTTATGATGTTGGGGAAAAATAAAGTAGTAACCAGTTTGGTAATAAATACCAATTATTTCAATGATAACATTCCTTAAGAAATGTAAATAGTTGAATGTCTTACAGTGGTCACCTTTAAAAACTTGCCAGGTGCCCTAGATAACTAAGTTTCATTATTTCCAGTCTTCCCTCTAGTACGTTTAGGGATACTGAGGGAATATTCAAAATAATGTGGTTACCTTATGTAGTTATCTAAGGCAAAATTGGAAGGATATAAATGGGATCACTGCACATTAAATCTTTAATGAAAGAAGACATCAGGTGTACTAAAATCTGTTTTAAGTGTTTTACATGCTGATGAAGACAAATAAAAAATGATCCAATAATTGGCTTTCAAACTCATTCAGGTTGTGTCTCAGGATATATTTGCATTGATTACTCTTTTATCCCAATAGCAAAATAAAAATCTGAATAGTCAGTATAAAAATACACAGTAAATATAAAAATAGTTGAGGGGAGGGGATAATGAGTGTCAAGACTTCAGTAATACTCAGTTCAAAGATAAGGTTCAGTCCTGCACCCCTTTCCCAACGAGTAGTCCTTTTGGCTTTTTTTCCTGGTACTACCTGTGAGCAAAGGCTGAAGGATCTGGCCCTTATTCACCTAGATTTTCAAAGCATTATGAAAGAACACAATACAATGTACAGTACTTATTCAGAATGTGACTGGGTGGTGTAGCAGTTTGAGGCATATAATATTGAAGGAGTACTGCACTGGTGAAATCATAGACGTGATTCACATGTTTTTCAGCTGTGACATTACATACCGTGACTAGCTTTGGGCCTGGTGTAGCCTAGGTGATATGCTACAGCTGAAAAGCCGGCACACGACATGTTGAATCATGTACCATTAAAGTACTGCAACCCCCTTACACTAGTTCTTTTCTATGGTGACTCCTCATACCGGACATCAAAATGAATGTAAAGAAAACGGCTCCCATTTTGTTCTTCCCCAAAGCAACATATGTCAAAGGGTAGCATTTCTTAATACATATTTCTGAGTTTGCTCAAACACAAAAGTGCTTGGCTTTTGAAATGTCAGCATCCTGGTTTGTGGTGCATGGGTACTTTCGCTTAGAAAAGCACGACAAATAGAGGAGCAGGATTCATGCCTTCCCCAAGCTAATATAATTTTTATATGAAATTAATTTCACCCAGCAGGCATCCTTAATCCACGCTGAGAGTCACACTCTTCTCTCACTCGCACCCATATAATCCCTTGAACTCAGTGCCAGAACTCCGGCAGTATACCATAAAACATGTCGCTTCTAGGAAATTATAAAGTATTTGCTGTGGTGTACATAATGCATTAACTTGCTTGGTACATCCATACTCCAGAAAGCAGCCCCTCTTCCACATTGCAGATAATTAATGCAGCCATTAAAAAGGGGATTTTTTAGCACAAATTCACACACTAAATCAGATTAATTTCTCTTCTCACACAAACAAAAATGAAGGTTGGTTCAGGTCAAAAAATAAATCACATCTTTAAGTAAAATAAATAATGGCAGCAGCTCCCTCAAAGGTGGAGCTACCAGGCTGGTGGCTGGATATATGCATTTTCACATATCTGGTTAATGTTTATTTTGGGGCCTTTGTTTTAGCTCTTCAAAATGTTGGGCAGAAATTCCAATCTCTCACCCATGTAATTTATGGTTACCATAGAAACATGAACTTGCCCTCACTGCACATACTGTACAATGTGGTCAAATCAATGATACCACAGAAATCTAAGGGTGAGATTCTGTGCCCTACTCTGGCTCCTTTATGATTCATAAAAGGGCAAGAGGAGTATACAAGTACACTAAAAGCCCTATATCCAGCTAGTGGAGGATCCTCCCAATGCAGGCATGGCAGAGGACAGTCATAAAGCTGTCTCCCAAAGACAATTCACAAGCCCTGATGTAGCAGGTATGCCAGGAGCAGGGCAGGAGCTGAAGTGGTATGTTGGTGTCCGATCCACAGCATGCGGCACGGTAAAAATTCTGGGCAGCAGTGTGCCCACAGAGGAGCCTCGGGAGGTTGTTCAGACCCCCAGACCTGAATAATTTACAGTGGGGCCAGAGCAGCCCAGGATCAGGAGGGTGCAAAGGTGGATTAAGCTTGGGTGGCGAGTTCAGGGCTGCTCCGTTAGAGGCTCAGCACAGAAGCTCACTCTAAGACTACCATTCTACCCTGAAAGGTGACTCTGTAAAAACAACATTGTGAGAGTTCCATGTTTATGGTCTCTCAGTAAATTCCAGACCAAATCTAAGCAGTTTACAAGTAAAAGGATGTTACTAAGTTCCAATTCTAGAACCACATGGCACCAGTGTAATCCCAATGTCTTTATAGTCTTCCCTGAAATTACATCTGTTGCCCTCTCAATGGTGTCGCATAGTTGGAAAGACAGAATTTGGTTCAGCAATTAGAATTTAGATAATAATTCTTATGTATGAGCCAGAAAGGAATATAGTTCACTCTCTTATAGCTGTATTGGCAATGCAATGCAAACAGCAGTAAAAGTAGTAAAAATGTATTGTTGCTATGAAAGCGAGCATATGTAATAGTAAATACACATAGGAACCAATCTGTTGAGAATTAAGGTTCTGCACTTGATTATAATTTACACCATTCTAGTGTGTAAAAGGCCCCTTCTCCTGCCAAAATCACACTTTAATTTTCTAATTTTCTCACTTTTGTGCATTTGAACTGATAACCTTAATGTTCCATTAATGTAATTTTTCATTTCTTGTAATATAAAGTTTGTTAGAAAGTACAGTAGAACCTCAGAGTTATGAACACCTCAGGAATGGAGATTGTTCGTAATCCTGAAATGTTCATAACTCTCGAGAAAACATTATGGTGGTTCTTTCAAAAGTTTACAACTGCACATTGACTTAATACAGCTTTGAAACTTTACTATGCAGAAGAAAAATGCTGCTTTTAACCATCTTAATTTAAATGAAACAAGCACAGAAACAGTTTCCTTACCCTGTCAAATCTTTTCTAAAATTCCATTTATTTTTAGTAGTTTAGCACAGTACTGTACTGCATTTGCTTTTTTGTTTGTCTCTGCTGCTGCATGATTGCACAATTCTGGTTCCAAATGCGGTGCATGGTTGACGGATCATTTCATAACTCTGGTGTTCGTAATGCTGCAGTTCTACTGGGTAGGATTCGAAAATGTAGTACACTGTTTATCTTCTTGAATTTCTGACAGTTATTTCAGAGTTAAGAGAAACCGCTTTAAACTTCCATACTGAATCACTTCACCATTCTCTTGGAAAACCAATAAGTAGCCAAAACCCCTCAGTTCAGGAGCTTGCTTCATTAAACAAACAAATAAGCGTAAGGCTTAGCTCACTGCAGCAGCCAACCTGCTGAATCGGATGTCGTGTTCCCCCAAGGGTGAAATGTTTGGTTGGCCCAAATTACTTGCCATAACTCAGTGACCTCCCTTTTATACTACAATGTTCAGTCCACTATAAAATACAACCTATTAGGTTATCTCCAGGAAATTCTTTTGCTTGATTACATAGTAATAGAACTCCTTTATATCTCTTTCTTCAGAAAGGTAGAGTTCTAGTTACCTTCGCACTTAAGGGCCAAATTATACACTCAAGGGAAAAATCTACAAGAGGATCTGGAATCTGAATCACCCCATAAGCAGAAATGTGGAACAAGACCCCAGCTTCCTTCTACACCTTGGGGGTGAAGGAGTGTAGACTGCCCAATGCGGAGATGTTCTCAGATTTTGGAGGAAATACAGCACATCTTTGGTCAACTGCAGACAGCTGATAATATCTTGTGCTGAGTCCCACTATTCCTCAGGCCCCCATTCCGACAGCAGGATGGCTTTGTCAGGAGCCAGGCGCGAATTGCTTCTCTGACTTTGTTTATTTTCTGGCCCCCATTGAACAAGGGGAGTGAGAATCTGCATAAGCTGATGCTGTTTTTATCAGCATTAGCCAATGTGAGCAAACTCCTGCAGATTTGTAGGGGAATCACTTGGTATTGCCCAGATATGCCCTTCTCCATCACTCCCAAACCATTAGTGACCAAATAACCAGAGAACAAGCCTTTAGGCTTTACAGTTCTTTGGGGGAGGAAGAAATGATGTTTCATTGACTCAACTCACCCCCTCCAACAAAATTTGGGACAAATGAGATCTATTTCTGCTCCTTCCATTCTCTGCACTGGAAAAATGTAAAGGACTATTTGGTGGCTCTTAGGAGGGTATGTTACTCCATGCTGAGCTGTGGAATTAAACACCTCCTTGCCTTTTCAGGACCTTTTCTAATTGTGCTGAGCTAGCTGTGTGTACTACTGTTGATTTTCATTTTTTTTCTTTTGTACGACAATCTGGTGTGATGGGCATATATTACAAAACTGCTTTATTTCAGTGTTTATTTCACTGTCCATCACCAAAAGCGGAATTTGTAGCTAAAGCAGCTTTAGCTTTAGCTTTCTGATTCCCTGCATGTGCAAAGGAGTGGTTGGAGTGGACTGGGGACACAATCCTCCTCCCAGTCCAGAGGCCTGGTATATAGGGCGCCTGCGCTGTCACGGGCCTGTTGCTACTACAGCACATGCAAACTGATCTTTAAAATACCTGTAGCTTACTGCTTTCTCTTGTGCAAAGTCTGTTGCCTGTGATGCCCTGCAGTCCTCCACAACTCTCTCCCCTGTACTTCTACTGCTGAGACTGAGAACTCCTCATGTATGACCTCTCTATTTCCTTGTCTTTCACACAGCTGAACCATGATAGCTTTTGCTCAGTTTTGCCTCTTTAGTAGCTGTGGAAGGGCTGGGAAAATGGGCCTTAGAAGAATTTCTCATTCATTCTTGCACTGCTACAAGATTTGCAGATTAAGGTGTAAAAGTTGGCAATGAATTTCTTGATCTCTTGGTGCAAGGAAAGGGGATAGATATTCTTTTTGGAATAAGTGACTGTTGGGGAAAGAGCTATCAGGAAGATGGATAAAGCACAACTTTGTATTTATAGGAGCTTGTTCTCTGTGGCTGGATGTAAAATATGTGCTTCGGGGTGATGCCTGCAGCAATATCTCTGCTTTGCTGAGTGTAGGTGGGCCTTGTAGAGGGTGCTATTGTAGGAAAGCTAAAGTGGGGTTGATCTTGCTCCCGTAATGCAAGAGCTTCTATTGACTTCACTGGAAGCAGGATTAGTATTGAGGGCCCTAGTCCTCAAAGATTTATGTGCGCGCTTAGTGTGCAAGTTAAGCATGTGTGTAGAGTTAAGCACTTGCATAAGTCTTTGCAGGACTGTGTATTAGAGTAGGTATTGGAGAAAGGAAAGATATTTAACAACAAATTAGGAAAAATATGAATTTTTTTGCTAAATTTCTGAAATGTTGGTGGGCGCAATGAATTGTAGTCTGTTGAAAGAAACTTGTTTTTTATTTGCCAAAGAACATGCAACTTTTGGACTGAATTTATCGGAGGACGTTTACCATAGAATGCTCTAGGATTATATTTTTAAGCATGTAGATTTGAGCTGGGGATTTATATAACTAGTTTTTTGGTTTGATTGTGTATAAAAATATTTCTATGCATGCTGTCTACCTCTGTTATTGTTTTAATACTTAACTTTGTTTCACTGTGGGTTAGAATTGTCTTTTCATAGAAGGAAGTGCTTTAACTTACTGAAGGAGAACCAGAAGGGTGATTAAAGGTTAAAAGATTGCTAATGGATGCTGACGTGGATTGACCCTAACAATAATACTATTTATGGCAGACATATGGACTGTCTCACTGTTAGCTAATAGAAGTTGTGGATTTTCAGTGGATCACTGCAACAGTCCACAAATGGTGAAATGACTTGCTGTGATCTGTTTCAAGGGTAGAAAAAATAAAATAAACATATATATTATGTCTCTCCAATCAATGATGAAGGGAGAGTAGGAGGATCATTCAGAGAAAGTATAATTTAAGGTGTGCAGGGAAAAAGAAACATGGAAGGTACTTCTTGAGAAACCTTATTAGAAGTGGGTCCTTATAGGGGAAAATAGAACTTTTGTGAAATAAGTGGGTGCTTGATTCATTTTCTTGTAGTGCAAGGGCTGTCTGAAACTGTTTTTGTTTTCTACATTCAAAGCAGTGTGTGTTCCAATGATCCTTTTTTCTCCAGAAAGAAATTTAATTTTAGGTCATACTGTGTCATGGTCATGCACCACTAGAACTTTGATATCGGATTAATACAGTCAGCTGTTGGCAAGGTTTGTAGCATAATATTCACTTGCCATTTGCAGAATTTTAATTACTTACCGAAGTTTTAAGAACTTTATTGATAAATAGCTTTCTAGTCGTCTATATTATTTTTAAAATGGATGGCATCATGTCACATCATACATTAATTTAAAAGTGGTCAAAATTTGACACAGTACTAACCCACTGGACCCCCGGAAAGCAATCAGAAGAATAGGAAATGAAATGACAGGCCTAAGGCCAAATCCTGCAAATACTTACTGTTGGGTGTAGTGTTTTAGTGCCCTGATTGGCTTCAGTGAGACTAATCACAGCTGGAGCTGGTTGGAAAACGTTTTGTTTTGTTTCTGTGGAACATTTCAACTTTTTGCCTCAAACCAGAAGAATTTTGTGTTTTTTGGTTGAAAAAAATTTCAGTGAAAACTTGAAATTTTCTGTGGCAAGCCAACAGTATTCATGAAAATATTTTGTTCAGTCAAAAGAGTTTTGATGAAATTTTTTTCTCTGTATCTAGTCACAGCAGTAATCACTGCATACATCACTTAGTGTTTGCAAGGCTGGATGCCTTAGTTCAGATCCGTCTGGAAGAGTGTACCCAAAAAAATGAACTGTGCACTATGTGTGGAAAGCTTCTAGTGGAAGCCTGTTCCATAATAGGGGGCCCCTCCCTAAGAATGTCCTGTGCACTTGTCCTCAAGAGTGCATAGCTAAGAAACGGGGATGGTCGGCAGAAGTGCCTCAGCTCAGTTAATCTCCAAGATCCCAGACCAAAGCTTGCACTCTGATTTTTATTGGTGGATTTCTGCGTCTCAGAGAGATCATTATGCTTTGTTGTGTCGCAGGCCTATTTGAAGGAGGACAGAGAAGCACTCAGTGAGAATTTACTGCCATAGCAGAATAAAGGGGAATTTATAATATTTAACTAATGGTTTTGCTTAACTGTTAATATACTTTAAAGTTAGAAACATTAACACGGAAATGAATGGGGTTGCATTGGTGTACTGAGAGCAGCACTGGACCTATTATTGTTCTCTATTTTAATGATAGACTTTTCCCCCCTATACTATAAAGCTGTGGTGCTGGAACAATTTGTATAGTGGGGGTGCTGAGAGCCATTGGACCCAACTGTAAACCCTGTATATGATGGAAACCACTTTAATCCGGGGGTGCATAGTTCTAGCACCTATGCTAAAAAGTCATTGTTTATTATTTAGTGAGAATTGCCTTGGGCTGCTTTAGTCATCTTCACTCTAATACAAGAACATACAAGAGGGGAGGGATATCTCAGTGGTTTGAGCGTTGGCCTGTTAAACCCAGGATTGAGAGTTCAATCCCTGAGGGGGCCATTTAAGGACCAGGGGCAAAAAATTGGGGATTGGCCCTGCTTTGAGCAGGGGGCTGGAATAGATGACCTCCTGAGGTCCCTTCCAACTCTGATGCACTATGATTCTATCAACATAATCATGTTAACTACAGCTTCAGGTACAATTTATTTAAAATTATCTTTGTCATGTTTTCTATTATAAAGTAAAATATGAAGGAGAAGAGTTCGATCGCATCGAAACAGGAGCAAGAAAAACACTAAAGTCAAAGTGAAGGATGAAATGAGATGATGTTTAAATAAATAAATACTTCTAACTGAAAACCTAGAGAACCACCCCTCAGTGGGAGTTTTGCCTGGGGTAAGAAATGATAAAAAGGTCCTAGCAAAATACAAGAATTGGATTTCAATATTGTTATGCTTATAAGAAGCACACAGGATTTTTTTTTTAAGGGAAAAGGCAATATGCCTCATTTATTGAAGATACAACAATTCGCATATGCATTCAGTTGCACGCACGCACACACTGTTCCGCCAGTTGATGTTACAGTTACCAGTCCAGAGTCTGAATCAATCTAGTGACCAGCTAGGATGATCATGGGTAGGTAGGAGCCGGGTTCTGTCGATCACAACACGATGCTTCAGGGCAGTCTTGGCAGGACAAACCCAAAGTTTTATGGCAAGGCACCCTGTTTATACAGTGATTTTTTTTTTCATTGGGACTAATGAGTTTTGCACCATTATGCTGTAATTAATTGTTTGAGTGCTTGTTTTTTTAATTTTTTTTTTAATTTTATTTTTTATTATGTTTTCCAGGGAGTTATTCCATGCTGGTTTTGATTATAGCTATTTTGTCCCCATTGATAGGTGCCTGTCTTATTTTTAGAGTTGTTAATTTGCCCTCCTCTGACATTTCAACAGGGGCCTGTTGCAGCCTCCTGGCGCCCATGCATTTGTTTTCGGTTCCCTCCTAGAACATCTGGTTTGGTGATGCCCTTCACACTTTTATTTTTTTAACACACATTCTTTATTCACACACAAAACAGAACTGATTTACACAGAACAGTTTGAACAGAAACATCAAATTGCAATGCAAAATAAAAACAATTATGGCATTCTTTTATTTATTTTAAAATGCTAAACCTACAACAAAGTGGTGACCCTAAAAGGTCTGTTACTGCCTTGAAATTAGCCCAGACATGGATTCTGGCTGATGCATTTCTACCAATGGCTTATTAGGCCATTCCTTTCTGCTATTCAAAAAGGGTGGCTGGCAGGATATGGTCAAATCATACATTAATACATGCTACATTATTATTTTTTATTCTTTATTTTAAATACAAACATAAATCCTACTACTACGATATTACCAGCATAATTCTCACTTACACTAAGGCCTCTTTATTCTGCAAAAGTGATACAAAGGAGCCTTAGTATAAATGAGACTGATGTCTCTCAAATTCAAGCAAAATGTTTGTTTTATTTTATTTATTTGCCTGCTAGGACTATAGGGGTCTGTTTCTCTCCTGCAATTGTTCATGAGTTTGCAAACACTTAAAGTCACTGCCCAAAGCATATGGTGGTGTAGCTGGTGATGTCACCCGCACAGTTCTCAAGGCAGCCAGCTGAAGACAGAGATAAATGAGAGAGGCAGAGTGGGAACATTCCATCGTTCCATGCCCCAATTTCACAACTATCTACATGAGTGTAAGAATTGCAACTCCCTGTTCTGCAGTAGGTTTTGATAATGTCATCAGGTCTTCCATGAAAATCAGATCAAGAAAGCTGTCAACCTTGGACTTGGGTCTTGGGAGGAAAAAAAATCAGTTTTCTTTAAAATTATATTTGGTTTAGAGATGGACCTAGACCAAAACTGTGGAACTGAATATTTCCAGGTTTGAGTGTTCATAATCTCAACCTGGATACATATCTGATTTTTTAAAATATCCCCTGTTGTTTCAATTGGTTGAATGGACCCCATGATCCCAACACCAAACTTTCAGAATGTGCAAAATTTGTATCCAGATTTTGTCTCTTGAGCCCATATCTAATTAATTTGTAATTTTAATAAGGATACATGCATTTTCTGTTAATGGCATTTGTGTGTGTGTGTGTTTAAATATAAAGTATTCTTTTTTTTTTTTTTACCTTTTAAGAATTAAAAATGAATCCTAAACTATCAGAATCTTACAGACCATGATATTTTTTTAGTTTCTTTCTAGCTTTATCTCCTGCCACTTACTGGGATACCGCGAGGAGGATTTTATTTATTTTGTTGCATCTTGTATCATAGATTCTAAAATAGTTATTTGCCGGAGGAGGGTTGGAATGTACACTGCTGTACCTGACAGTTAATTAAAATGCAGTGTTATTTGTTCTTGCTTAAATTAGTAGAGAATAGCTTCTAGGAAACACCACAGAGAATAATGTTCTGAAGATTTCAAATTATTTTGAAAGATAAAATTCCCATAGCTGTATCCCCGAAAGAGCTGAGACAGAATTCAGATACATTTCTACCACCTGCAAATTTCCCCATCGTTAGAGTGAGTGTTTTCTGCTGTCTTATAAATTAAAAAATTCTTCTGAATATTGAAGAGAGTTGTTTCCTTATTTCCCTAGAACAGTATTTATTGAACTTTACAGTATAGGAGCTGCATGCACACCTCTTATGTGATAGCATTTTAACCCACAGGCCGAATACATCCTCAGTGTAACTCCAGTCACTATAATAGAGTTACAGTAGGAATCAGCTGATAGTGTCATACAGGTCATAAAAAAGCACAGATAACAGGTTTGTTGTTGTTTTATAAGCAATGTAAAATCATGATTTAGCCAGTCAATATCTACCTCTCCCTCCCTCTCTCTCTCACACACACACGCACAAATGAAAGAACCAGTATAAAAATAAGTAAGCTTAAAGCTATACTAATTAGTTCTCCAGATGTCTGAATCCTTGCTTTAGAACACTGCACAAGAGCTTATGTGCTACTGAAATCAAAATTATTCAGAACAAAAAACTCTTTCATGATGCCCATCTGCCATCGTGCGCATTTCACTTTTCATATGGTAAGTAAGATTTTGAAGTAATTCTTTTAATCGCTGCAAGATGGTTTGCTACAAAGAGTCTGATGCTTGCTACTAAGACTGACAACTGGAAGTGTGTTTTTTAAAAAAAAAGGCAAATCCTAGGAGGCACCCAACCCTCAATTTGCAAGGCAGTATGTTGATTTTCATTGTGAGGAGGAACATTCAGCGGATCCATTCACAGACCCTTGGCTTGCACAATTCCCCAACTCCTCTGTGAAGGGCTGTAGGAATGTATGGAGAGCATCTCTGCAGCCTGGAGGGAGGGAGTCCTGCTGTGTGGGGTCTCTGTCACTGCTTCTCCCTGTGCAACTGAGACATGCAGTTTTTAAACTGGCCTTCCACGAGCTGCTTCCAGATATGTCATGCTAGGGTCTCCCGAGATTCAGGTTTATCTTTATCTAGACAAATATGTATAATCTTAGTACCTTTGTGGTTTTAAGGGCTTGACTTTCAGAGGATCTGAGCAATTGCAGCTCCTAATGACATCAGTGAGTTGTAAATGTTCAGTATTAAAACTGGACAAATAATAAATTTTTTTTGTTCAGTGGCAGTTCTGAAATACTGAAATAAAAAAATCAGCGTGGGTTGAGTCAAAACTGAATTTTTTTAGTGAATCAGATTGAGTGGCTATTCCCTTCACCTCTCCCAGGGGAAGAGTGGTAGTGGGGAGGGAGAAGGATTCAGGAGATGCTTTGCAGCTGGAGGAGAAAGGTTGCGTTCCCACCTTTCCCCTCCTTCAGCAATTAGAGGATCCCTTGTGTCAAGTTTGTTTGTTTGGGCTTGGCAAGGAGTCTGTGATTTGGCCTGTAAAAGGCAAGAATATTTACTAAGCATAAATTAAAATGACAGCATTACGATGATGGGAGAAGCTGATAGGAAGCAATGGAAGTTATTGTTTAAAGTCTGTCCTCTGGTAGCTAACTCAGATAGCTAAGGAGGCATGTCATTCTTTGAATACTATTTTGGGTCACTGAATCATTTTTCATAGCTTGTTCTATCAGGTTTCTCTCTGACATTTATCCCTTGGGTTTCAAGAAAGTTGTAAATACCATTTTTTTTCTGCAGAATGTACAGCATGAAGAGACTTTAATTATTGGTGCCATAAACTATAAATCTCTTCAACATCAATTTCCATCTTGGCTTTTATCATCCCTCCAAGCAATTCACCATGCAATAATGTAATTGGAAAAGGAGTACTTGTGGCACCTTAGAGACTAACAAATTCATTTGAAGGCAAACAGTGAAGTGGTTTTCTGGAGGTTTATAGGGAGCTCCTCTCAGGCGTGAGGGGCATTGCAACATGATAATAAGGTGTCACAGTGTCTTGCCATTGTGTTATAAGGGTGATGTTGCACCAGATAATGCAAGCATCATCATACTGCAGTCACCAAATTTGTCCTACAGGACAAACTGACTAAAAAGTGACAAGTGAAAGCTATCGGGAACACAGTACAAACTTTGCAAGTTGGTGCTACCTCAAGTCTAATCTTATTCCACTAACTGCTAGTTCTGCTCCGAAAGCAAGTCATTTACATTTAGCTTGCAATATTGTGATATTAGTTTTGATGTGGACAATGCAGTCAACATGAGCATGACTGATGTTTGATTTATATGTGGAAGTATTTGTATACATACACTGATGTATAACTGTCTTAAAGAGCTCTGGTGATCAAAACCACTTGCCCTAGTGTAACACCAACAAGATCCTGGTTGTCGGCATGCAGGATCGAACTGGGGAGCTGTGGAGCTTAGTGCATGAGCCTCTACAGCATGAGCTAAAAGCCAGCTACCTGTTAGCTAAGGCTGTAGAGAGAGCTAGTGTGCGCGCGCTCTCTCTCTCCCTTCCCTCCCCTCCCACTCCCCCCCAAAACCATGCTGACTTAAATTCACCCAAATCCATCACATAGCATGATTGCTGACTCCCTCTAGCATCATAGAAATGGTTTGAGTCTGCTCTAGGATTTTAATCTGAGGCAAATGCAATTGATTGTTTTGCTAAACTTTTATGCATGTAGAGTCCAGTGTACTCCTGGGTCTACACTGGAAGAAGTCAGAATAGATCCTGGCAGAAGGCCTCTGAGGTGGGAAGCAGTGTTGTGATATAAAATGGCTGAAACATCCCTTGTGCCATGGGATTACCCAGAGTCAGTTTCAGCTCAAAAGTGAGTGACAAGTGCTGGGAGAAAGATATGGTTTTCAGTGAGCTAGATTTATGGAGGGTGGAAATGCAAACCGTTTGCCGTACCCTGGAGTAAATCCCTCCTGGAGATACCCTGGCACTTTACTGTCTCAGGGTTGTGTGATTGACACCTCTCTATGCCAGCTTGAGTGACATCTCTGCAGTACTTTCTTGTGGGATCAAATGGTTTCAGAGATCAGTGGTTAGCACAGAAGGAAGAGTAAGCAAAAAAGGGTAAAGAACATGGGAAGTAGGAGGAGGAGGAGCTTACATTATCAAATTAATTATCTCCAGGACAGAGTGAATGTGAGTGATATCTCCCAAAGTTAATTTTTCTTCATGCTTTAGTCTCCGACACTCTTGTAAGTCAGTGTCTCCCTACCTTACCCTCCCCATTTTAACCAGTCATCACCTGCTTATTCCCCATATGGGCCGCACAACATGGTTGTTTTAAAGAAAAAATAGGTTAAACAGATGAGATTCCACTATTTATAAATTATCAATGAAGTCCTGACCTTCAGGACTTAGGAGTTTCTAAATGTGAGAGTCTCTTAAACACAGCTTTAATTATCATTTTATTGACTACTTTGTTTTTTAATTGATAGTTTGTTTATGTTACTTGAATAACTCATTTATAAAAAAAAAAATACAGAAGTGCTAATGTTCCTGGAAGGTCATTAACATCCCTGTGAAGTGTGGAGTTTATTTATTCACAGAAATGATACAGCACTGACAGTGCCAGGCTCCCCAAACTGCTGCCAGTATGCCTCAGCCCTGAGTGTCCTAGAGAGTGGGGGCCCTTCTAAGGGACAAGAGAGTAGTTCAGTCTCCTTGGCCATTCAGTCCTTGGCTTCTATATTGGGATGGCCAGGAAAAATGACCATTAGTTCCAGTTGCGATGGGAGATTTGTGTATAGTGAACCATGTCCACAGACAGCCACTGACTCATTTCAGCTAGATCATTTAATTATCATAAGATAAGGACTTCTGGTCATTACTAACATAGGCTAGTAAACATCAGTACTCTAGAGGACAAATCCTGGTCACCTTGGGTCTCATCCAGCTCCCAGTGGCTCAGTGGGGCTCTTTCCATTGACTTTTATGAGGTTTTGTGAGAGTAGTCCCATTACATTCAGTGGGACTTGCTTGCATGAATGCAACAAACAGGATTTGGCTCTTTGTGTTGCTGAGACTAATGCAAGCCTTTGATACTTCCATGCAACCCAGGGAGATCAAAATATACTCTTTTAGTTATTTTTCAGTGATGATGAATATCTGTACTCTTTATAAAAAACCCAAAGTGAGCCTTCAAAATCAGGTAAAGCAGAGAGTATTCTATTATGGGAATCAGGCCCCGTTCTCAGTTGGCCCCTAGACACTCATGTAATAAACATGATAAATAATAATACACTTCTGATATTAACTGTGACAACAGCATAACTTGCAAAAATACAGTGGCCTTTTGTGTATTCTGTAGCTCAGACTGATTTACATTATTTTATATGTATTGATTTTTCTTACACTGTGAAAATTGATTTTTCTTAATACACATCATTCTTAAAAGAAACATCAAGGGAAAAAAATCAAGTAGACAAGTTAGAATTTATCCTCATGAATCTTGTTTCCTGGTTGCTGGTGAGATATGCCTTAACACACAAGGGACTGGGGAGCTCCAAGGTCTTATATTATAGTGGGGAAAAAAAACCCATTCATCCGTGAAGACTGAGATCAATATATTTCTTGGTGGGTTTAGACTGATGGATTAATTTTATGACAGATTGAATGTTGGATTTATTTTGTTTGTTTTATTGTAGATGGTGTTAATGCTAACATTTTTGCACTGCAGTCAGTTTTCTAAATTTCTCTGAGCACTGTTTTATATACTGCTGTTGCTGTTTTCATTGTGGTCATTAATTTGAATAAACCATAACAGTGTGAGCATTTTAATACTGCCATAAATCAAAATACCAGTGGACCTAAATATTTAAAGGTTTTTCTGAAGGAGTGTTAGGTTCATTAATTTTTTTCATGCGCCGTTCATAAGGGAAAAAAGCAAATATTACTAAACAACCTGAGGGATGAGAGTCTCTTCACTAATATATCTCCTTTATAATGGCTTCCAGATAAAAATTATAGAGAAATATTAATGCTTGCTCACTCCTGCACCCTACACTAGAGAGAAGTCTTGAAAAAATCCTTTGGAATGGTATGTTGCAGTGAAGGACCTGATCCTGTGATATGATAAGCACCCACAATTCTAATTGATTTCAATGGAAGGTTACGGCACTCGGCATCTCACAAGAGGAGCTAACAATCTTACAAAGGGAGTGAACTACCTCGTAGAATCTGGCCCAGAATTAAGTCTTATACTGGACAGTGAATAGTAACTGAGGCAAAGGTCTTAAAGACCCCTGTAGAATTTAATGCACAAAGAGGCATTGGATCATTCACTGTGCAGTGAGGCTAAAGTAACTACTGAATAGCTGCCTTATCCACTGTGCAGCACCCAACCTGCACACCCAGTGTGGCCTGGTAGCCCTTCATGGATTTGGATCCCTCTGTAAGAGAATAGAGGGCAGAGAGAAGGTTTCTGCAGAGCAACTGCATGGGAGAGTAGTGGGCTAAGATGCTTTTGTAGCCTGCAGTATGATGGGATATTCTACTAAGGGGGAAATGTTTCCTCTGATGGTTGCCACTCCTGTCCAATGACTGTTCCATTTTGAAGCTGTAACGGATGGGAAGCTCAAGCCATTTGGCCTCTTCAAGTTTCTCTAAAACTGAGCTGTGGAAAACAACCTTTCCAGCCTCCTGTGAAACTGCCCATGGACTGTGGGAATGTTTGTGAATTTGCAGGGCATTTCTGTGATCATCCCCAAGAAGGCATGGCCATGGAGTTCAAGGGATGTGCAACGACAACACAATCACACTTTCCCTCCTGTCCCTTTAGGATTCTGTTTGCTCTCCATGGTGACATAGTCTGGCTGGGCTGTGCAGCAGAGCCTACACATCCCAGCATTCTGACCCATGTGTGCCTATTTTTTAGCTATTGATGGGCCTGAACTTGTCAGATGCTCAGTGCCCCCAACAGTCATTGAACTCAGTAGCAGTTGTGAGTGTTGGGTGCCTTGCTGGATGGATCCATAAGTTGTTGAACTAATCACTTGAGTTTTCTTTTAAGACTAAATAAATTATTATTAATGGGGCATTCTGCAGCACAAGCAAGGTGAACAGCAAAAACTAGTATTCATGCAGTGTTAAAGTTACAAAGTTAAGCCCTGAGAAATCAAGAAATTCCAAAAGTTAAAGTTTCTCTTGCAGCAATAATAGAGATGCATTGAACGTTCTGTATGTTTTTTGCTGTTCATTAACAGCACAAACATTAATATGTTACAGTTTGCATTTAACAAGGAGAGCAGGCATAGAAAATACTAGAGCATGTATGTTCAACGTGGCCCTGTTAATATTGTGGGTGAACCTTAACTTTGGGAAATTTCTCCCCTTAGGCAATGCGTTTTGTGCTGTGTGGTCTCAGAGGCACAGCACAGAATCTCACCCAATTGCTTTTTTTCCCCTTAGCTATACAACCATCCATGTTTGACATCTCCATAGTTAGCAATTTTCTGTCTGAACATAGAATTTTTTAAATTCCTCAGATACTAAAAATGGCTGATCCAATTTTGCTCGATGTTAGAAACCAACCAACCAAACAACCAAAAAAAAAAACAAAAACAAAAAAAAACAACCCCCACCCCCACAAAAAAGTAATCTTTATATTGAGACCAAGGATGGAAAACTTCAGCCCTAAAGGAACTTGTTTGAGAGAGATAGGAACTAATGAAAAAGGTGGGGGTTAGAAAGAAAGTTATAGCACTCATTGCTTCCCTCATACTGTGTGCCAGGGTGCACACAGTATGCATTTACAAAATAATAAACGAGCCATAGGCATGTTTCTCCTGTGGTCTAACTCATAGAACTCAAATATGGTCAGTGGTTAAAGTAGACTGAAACAGTCTGGGGTTCTATCTCTGCACCAGCCAAGGAGGGAAAGATCTCCTAATGCTCACTGAACAGACCCATGGAGAGAGGGAGAGGTCCCAAGGGGAGCTCTCATTTTGCTTTCAGCAGAGTAAGGAGATCTGAACTCCATCCCTTACTGGGGTGGAATATACACCGGAATATAGTTAATAAAGGCTCTACCAATATGGGTGAGATGAATTAAGATGTTTTGCTCAGTTTTCCATGTAGTGTCATGATGGATCAATAAGTCATTCCTTAACTGCTAGAAGCAGGGGTACACTGAAGAAAGTGAGGGTAAGATTCAAAGGTCCACCGGACTCAGGTGTGAGTGAAGTATGAGTGCAGAGTATCCTTTACAATATGTGCTATCTACAGAAGCACAGAAAACAGATGCATGTTGCTTTCATTTTTCAGCACTGTCCCATAATTCTGCAAGGACTTTGATGTTGTCTGATACTGCTTTCGGCAGACAAAAGCTTTTGCAGAACATACTGAGGCCTCTATAGTATTGTACCACATCGAACACCGTTGCTCAGAGAGTCTAAAGGCACCTTTGTTCTCTAGTGGAAAAATGTCTTTTTTTCAAAGATGAATACAAGAAACTTGCCAAAACAGAAAGAAGATCCATCAGTGATAGCAAGAAAATATCACAGCTGCATAGGAAGAAGAAATGAGAAATACAGTGTCAATGAAATATAGAAATCTTGTTTATTTTTTCCTTGATATAGCAGACGTTCTGGCTTCTACAATGAAAAATAAATAAAACAAGAAAAAAGGGCTTCTAAGAGACCTTCACTGTGACATCTCAGAAAGGATTCCTGAATTTCAGACTCAGTTTGACAGATGATCTACTGTCCATACCCATACCCAACCCCATGTAGAATGAACACAAGTTCTTCAGCTCCTACTGTAGTCTGGAGGCAGTAGCCTTGGAGGAGGTGAAGATCATTCTGTTCCTTTTAGCTCTGCAGGACCCAAACTTTTCTACTTGGGATTGCTGCTTGATTTGCCCCCTAAATCACACATTTTCTGTGATTCAGTAATTCATTGATTAATATTTTAGCTTTGGAACCTTGGGTATTCCCACATTCTACTTTTAATCACCCGAATTATTTATCTTAGTAAGTTATCGGCACTCAGTGTGGGACTAAACTGCTGTTCTTTCAAGTCTTCCCCATCTCTCACTTTTCTCAAGCTGCATCTCCATCATTCTAGACTGTATAGATGTTCTTCCTCACAGTGATTGACAAGAAGCAATAAGATGACATCTAGGTGACCAGGTTCCTCTTTTTTCTATGGCTCTGTCTACCAGAGGGAATTTTTCAAAAATTTCCTCCTGGTGTTAGCGATGTTGGGAGCCCTAGTGTCAACAGCCTACCACATGCCAGCTCCATTTTAATCTCCATGTTTTAAGTATGTCAAGATTGCAGTAGGGAAAGGTGGCTTTCAACCAGCTTTGCACCCTCTATATCCTTGGCCAGTTCAGCACCAATCTGACAGTATGGATTAGAGCAGTCTGATGGCTGCTGCAAACTGTGGTAGCTGCCAACAGCCCGCAGGAGCTGTTTCAGTCTAGGGCAGAGGGCAGAATAGGCTAGGCTTCCTGTTCTGTTGCCATGCTCTTATACTAGGATGCTACAGCAACTCATGACTATTGAAAGAGGAGTCAGCAATGATGATGCATATGTGATCAATAGTGAAAAATGTGGCATGGTTAATGAGTTTGTATATCTTGAAAGCACAATTAGTGCCCATGGCAAACTCCATGAGGTGGTGGGAGCAAGAACTGGGATGCAAGTGGAGCCTTTTAGACTCTGGCAATGATCTGGAAAAATAAGAAGATTCACGCAAGAACCAAGATAGTTATGCAATGCCATTGTGATACCCACATTGTTATATGCTTCTGAAATGTGGCAAATGCTGGAAACCCACAACAGAAATAACACATTCCATCACAGATGCTTGCCAACAATACTTGGTGCCCATTGGTGGGATAAAGTAAGCAATGCTGGTGTGTTACAAAAATATGGCCATCAGGCTGGAGAGACAGTGATTTGAGATAGAAGGCTGAAAGTGTTTGGACACACTATACAATGTTAAAAAAAGTTTGCTAGACAAGCCCTTGAATGGATACCACCTGCTAGAAGATGCAAAAGAGGAGAACAACAGATGACATACAAAAACCATTGACAAAGGTGCTGCTGTCATGGAAACAGACTACAGTGGAGCAAGAAATCTGGCATTAGGTAGATGGAAGTGGAAAGACTGGATTGCCTTGTGTCACAAGGTATGAGAGCATCTAATAAATAATATAGCAGCTGTATGCTACGTAAGGGTTCTCCTACACAGTTGGAATCCTTGACTGGCCAGTTCCATGGCTTTAGGGCAGCTCAGCTCAGGGATACTGGTACACAGTTACTCTAATGGACTGGAACATCGGACCCATCTTTTTTTTTTCTTCAGAAAATTATAATGTCCAAACCACAAGATGAAACTTTTAAGAATACTCTCACTGAAAATTGTGTACCTTGCTGCATTTATCTCCGCAAACATAGTTAGAAGTTGACAATCATATCTGATCAATCCCCCTACATGATTTCTCTTAGGGTTAAAGTGCTGTACCAAATAGTTCCAGCTGTCTCCCAGAGTTACTATTGCTTTCCATTTGAGTCAAGAAGTATATTGACATATGCTGTCTTTGGGGTTGCCTAGAGGAAGACAGACCATTAGAACTACCCACCAGCAACAGTCTTGGAGCTACTGAGCAAAGTCACCATTTTTCAAAGGTCCCAAAAGGTCTCTTAAAGCCTCTGCACTCACTCTCATATGGTAGAGAGGCAAAGAAATCTGGTAAGTTGTCACCAAGAAATTGGCTTGCACTTCTGCAAAACATTATGGGGTGAACGTCTTCATTTGAATAGATGTTGTGATAGAGGCAAAGTCCTCAGAGCAGTCACTGAAAATTGTTCTTAAATATTTTTAATAACTTTGCAGATTGCTAAATGGCCTCCATCAATGTGGACTGGTGTTGCTGAAGATCTACACAGATAATTTTTTTCCTCCTATTTGTAAACTTTGTTTCTGTGCTTCAGTTACAGCAATCTGGAGACCTATCTAGAATGACTAATGTTCTGTAGTGGTGCTACCAAATAGCTGAGGCTTTTTAGCCTATTTTATAAGGTATTTTTGTCTTTGTGTAGAACATAAGTAGTATGACGTAGGGGACAGTGAGTGCAGTTTGTCCTGTTTTCTTTTTCTCTGTACCTCTATTCTTTTTCTGTGAAGTGTACACTGAAAGCTGCACAAGAAAATGAAACACTAGGAATGGAATACCTGGCACCTAGGCCTCTTCATCTTTTGTTGGTGGTTCAGCCTATTGATACATTTGGTGCAAGGTCACTTTCTCAGTCATAAGTAGCATAGCTAAAGTACAGAAACCAGTGGATTTACACTGATGTAAATCTGAAGTAGTTCAATTAATTCAGTGGGATTATTCCAGATTTAGATTGGTGTTTATGACTAGAATTTGGTCCCAGGCACATAGAGAAGCAAAGATGCTATCTGTATCTTGTGGGAGCAATGCAGGTTTAGTCCAGTTTATTATTCATTTTTCTTGAGAGTGGGATTAAGTAATTAAGCATTGGTCAGAAACAATTAAAGATTAAAAATTCCCAATCCAACTGTCTATCCAAAGTAGACAAAGTGTGGAGACTTACTCT
The DNA here is from genome assembly GCF_965140285.1 of Lepidochelys kempii. Lineage (NCBI taxonomy): Eukaryota > Metazoa > Chordata > Testudines > Cheloniidae > Lepidochelys > Lepidochelys kempii. The sequence continues at coordinate 140,430,997 of NC_136382.1, read as the reverse complement.
TTTAAATTACCTCTAAAAGTATATAAGAGTCATATAAAAGGATAAAGTCTGCAATCCCTGAGAGTCTGGCTCTAGCAGGAGGGGTTTGTTATAAAGGGTGGCAGAAGCAAACAAGCCCAAGAAAGCCATAATTCTCTTGAAGTATGTGAAAACAAAGCAAAAGTGAAATGTCATATCTTCCTGGTGATATGTGGATACTTTACAAGGCTTCAGATGTTTTGAGTTACCTGTTAGATTTTGATCAATGCAGTGTTGTTGTAGCCATGTCAGTCCCAGGATATTAGAGACACAAGGTAGGTGAGGTAATATCTTTTATTGGGGCAACTTCTGTTGGGGAGAGAGAGAGACAAGCTTTCGAGCCACACAGAAGAAGAGAGGTAATAAGAGAGATTACCTCAGCCACCTTGTGTCTCGCTAAGATGTTGATCAAGGCATTTATTTAAAAAAAAAATCAAACTGATGATTTGTGCTGTGCTTGACTCATGATAGAAATCACCTTATTTGCTTACAGGGTTGACCTAATGACCATGTTAAACTAGTGATGTGCCTGAGGCAGAAAGATACCATCGGGATGTGTATTCTGAACACTCCCAAAATCAATAGGGTGTTCAGATCCAGGGTTTTGGTTCACTGGTAAAATCTGAATCTGAGTTCAGAGCATTGCTTCACATCTGGGCCTTGGCTTGGACCCATCTCTAGTTTTAACTTCTAAATTCTCTAGGAAAATGGAGCTCTCAAAGTCTGACAAATGAACACTGAAGAAAAGAAAAGGTTTTAACAGTTGAAGAACATTTTTCCTTGCAAAAATTTTGTTGAGCAGGCCACTGGTAGTGTTTCCTTACAAAGAAAAACTTATAGTTTGGCTATTTGAGAGAAGTTTGTCAAACTTTTACTCCAAGTGGATTCATAGTGCCTGGGGAAAGACAAGTACAATATAATGTATTATTTGAGAAGAAGTACACAACCATGTAAATAAACACTGTACTGTAAAAGATACATGCAAGGGGGCAGAATTCAAGTGTGTGTTCAGCCGTAACTTGCATTCTGAGCGCATAACTGCATGTAATGCAGTTGCGGCTCTCTCTCCGTCCATCAGGGAGGGAGACCACGCCCTCTCACTACAATGCTTCTGGAGTGACTCAGTTCAGGGGGAAATTAGCCAACAGTTAATAGGCCCAAACCTGTAGTCTAGGCCAGGCAGCAATTGGATCTGTGAGCCCTGGCCCTCAGCCAGGGCGGGACAGCAAACAATTATCGGCTCCAGCCTGCAGTCAGGCTGACCAACACAGCAGTCTAGGGGGATCGATTCTCTGGTGGGAGAAAACCATCTGGCATCCTAGCTCGGGTGGGCGACAGACCAATACAGGCCTCTTGGCCTAAAGGTGGGGTGGCAGGGAGTAGGGGGACACAGGCCCACCTGACTCCACTGTGTCCCAGCCCAGTGCCCTAACAGTGGTGGAGTGATCCCCCACTGGGTCAGTGGGGAAATCTGGCCGCAACATGCTGGCCAGCTTGTAGTCAGTAACACAGCCGAACCCTATTTGGCTTCCCTGGGCTCCTTCCTATACTCCCATTCAGGGAGTAACTGGGTTCCAGGGTCATCATTAGTTTCACTAAGGTTTTGCCCCAACAGCTCCTCTGTGTTCCCGCTGCCTGGCAGCTCCAGCAGTCCCTTTTGGGTCTGTGGCACTGTAGCGGCCCCTGTCAGGTCCAAGCTCTAGCAGCAGGGGGGAGACATCCTGCTCCTCTGGCAGCTGTCCTTCAACTGATCTGGTGGGGCTGCCTTTTATATTTCCAGTTCCTGTCCTGCCCCTCTGCTTCTGGCGGGGTGGTCATGGGGTTCCGGCTGTGCCCAGCAGAGGGCGGTTGCAGCTTTTTCCCTGTCAGTCAGGGAGGGAGACCACGCCCCCTCACTACACTGCACTGTGGGAAGAGAGCAGAGGACACAGTGTGTTTCAATGGTAGAGTGCAAAATGAGGCCTGACAGTGTTGGGAGTACGAAGAATTTTGGTTTAGAGAAGAGAGGGACCAGGACAAACACAGTAGGAGCAGGTGTGATAATGTGCAGGTGGAAGATGAGGGCATCCAAAAACATTGGCCAAAGTGCTTCAGTTATTTTCTGTCTTCATCATCTTCAGTGGGGTACTGCATTATTGATGGTGTGGGTGAATTCCATCACAGAGGAATGAATGTCCCTTTAAGAGTGATTCATAATTGGAGCACTCTTGAAGGAAACTTTTACTGATGAAGACTCTTATAGAGGAAGGACCTGAAGCAAATGAAGGCACTTAGGGTCCAGTTGAAGAACCAGTTTTGCTATTTGTGTCTCGTTTGTCTTTTTGTTTGTGTTATTAAATTAGAACTACTTGAGATGTTGAAGTCCTTGAGTCAGTGTAATTTGTGCTAGGAGTTCTGGGTATCTTGCTGACCCTGTGTTTCACAAATGATAAGCCAGATCAGTACATTGTGGTATTTGGAAACTAGATTCAGACAGTCCCAGATACTGGAAACTTGAGGATAAAGCATGGAATCTTTAACAGGTTTAGGTTCTTTCTGCTTGTCTAGAAACTATCATAAAACAAAACCAAAGGGTCCACAGCGGAGGACTAAGATGAGTAGAAGTTCATGAGGTTCCCCCTGGTAGGTAGCATTTGTGGTGTGGCTGCAGGGAGTGGTAACTTAGAGTTGCTTTACCTCCTGCTTAGATTTGTGTGCAAGGTAGGGAATGGTGCTGTGGGGAGTGGCACCTCATCTCTTCTGATCCTAAAGCACCATGGATCTGACTTCATTTGTAATGCCAGCAGAGAGGCATTGGAGTGAGGCAAGGGTAGGAAATGCTGCAAAGGCATTTCTTCTCTACAGAAATGTGGAGATCTGTGCAAGGATTGGCACTGAACCAAAGACATTAGCTTGGTACACCCTTGTAATGGGTCGCAAGGGTGACCAGGACTGAGAGTCAACTTATTACCTGCCTTTTTCTCCAGTCCTCTCCACTTGCTTGTGCTTAAATGTGTGTCAGCGCCCTGATACCACCAGCCTGTGAACCACCCAAACAATCTCCTCTGGGCAATGTCAGCCCTTATTTTGCCTTGCAGGGTAACAATAAGTGCACACCAATCCCCGCTCCCCTTTGAAGTATTCCATTGTAGTGTTATGCTTATAAGAAGCACACGGGATTTTTTTCAGGGGAAAAGGCAATATGCCGCATTTATTGAAGATACAACAATTAGCATATGCATTCAATTACACCACACACATACAAACACACACACTTTCCTGCTATTTGATTTTGTAGTTACCAGTGCAGAGTCCAAATCTATCTAGTGGCCAGATAGGTTGATCCCGGGTAGCGAGGAACATGGTTCCGTTCATCATGACGTGATGGTCCGGGGAAGTCTTGGCAGGACAAACCCAAAGTTTTATGACAAGGCACCCTGTTTATATGATGATTTTTCTTTTCAATTGTGACCAATGAGTTTTGCACTGTCATGCTGTAATTAATTGTTGTTTGAGTGCTTGTTTTTTTTAATTGTTTTTTTATTTTTTATTTTGTTTTTCATTATGTTTTTCAGGGAGTTATTTTATCCTGGTTTTGATTACAGCTATTTTGTTTCCATTGATAGGTGCCTGTTTTATTTTTAGACTTGTTAATTTGCCCTTTTTTGACATTTTAATATGGGCGTGTTGCAGCCTCCTGGCGCCCTTGCATTTGTTTTGGGTTTTATTTTTTTTTTTTTAGAACATTTGGTTCAATGATGGCTTCTACATTTATTTTTTAACACACACATTTTTTATTTACACACAAAACAGAACTGATTGACACAGAATATTTTGAACAGGAACATTAAGTTGCAATGCAAAAGAAAAACAATCATGATATTCCTTTACTTATTTTAAAATGTTAAGCCTACAACAAAGTGGTGACCTTAAAAGGTCTGTTACTGCCTTGAAATCAGCCCAGACACAGATTCCGGTATTTCTGGTGTATTTTTACCAAATCCTTTTTGCTATTCAAAAAGGGTGGCTGGCAGGATATGATCAAATCATACACCAATATATTTAATGCATGCTACATTATAATTCTTTATTTTTCATTTTCAATTATATAAAATACAAACATAAAATCCTGCTACTACATATCCCCCTTTTGACCCCTCAAGAACAATTTTATGTTGCTTTTAGGTTTTTTAGATTTATTTGTACCAAATTTATAGTAGTATTTGCCTGCTCGTGAATGAGATTATTTTGAAGTTGTGATAAGGAACTTAACTTATTTTTATTTACCTTTAGGTTTGTAGTATTTATAATTTTTGCTTTAAAACCATTTTTTTTAATATGGTGTTCACTACATTTTGTTTTGCTTGGCCATTGAAGTGTTGATGTGTATTTATTTAGGCCGTTATAGCAGGAAGGGAGTACGGTGAGTTGGGTTCCAATTTAGACACGTTTAACTGAGTTCAATTTATACCCATTTTTATTTTTACTAATAATGGATTTAACAAAATTTTTGCTCCATTACTTTGAGTTACAAACAATTTTGTTTTTTTTATTTTAATTGGCGTACCTTTTTTGAATGCATAGTTTTTGGTTTAGGTTTTGGTGCATGTGTTCGGGAACCTTGGTTCAGTTTACTACGGGGTATTGGACAGTATTCCACAATAACTGTTAGTATTGTTTTTGTTTTAACAGGTTTATTTTACTGATATAGTAATAGTGGGTAGCTGGAACTTTAGGTGGTATTTTTATAGGGACCTTCTATTTTAACGCCTATTTTTTAGTGGTTTGGTAATTTTGTGGTATTTATAAGGTGAACCTTAAGTTCCACTTTCCCTTTTTAGGCATACATATTGGTATTTTTTAAGGGTTTTAAGATTTGGTTAGTATTTTTATTATACCATTTTATGAGGATTACCTGATCACGGGTAGGAATTCATGATTGGTTGGCGGGGAGTGAATTATTTTTTAAATATTGGCTTATAAGGAGGGCTGTGGGGTTTTCTTTTATGATTTCTCTAATTATTGGGCACTAAAAGTTTCCAGAAGCAGGTAAAGCCAAACCTTACACTGGAGTTTTATTTTTTTCTGGAATAAAATTATGGCAGTTAAGCAGCGCATTGTGCTCAGATTCCGGGATAGATTCATAGATACTGAGGTCAGAAGGGACCATTATGATCATCTAGTCCGACCTCCTTTACAACGCAGGCCACAGAATCTCACCCACCCACTCCTGCGAAAAACCTCTCGCCTATGTCTGAGCTATTGAAATCCTCAAATCGTGGTTTAAAGACTTCAAGGAGCAGAGAATCCTCCAGCAAGTGACCCGTGCCCCATGCTGTAGAGGAAGGTGAAAAACTTCCAGGGCTTCTTCCAATCTGCCCTGGAGGAAAATTCCTTCCCGACCCCAAATATGGCGATCAGCTAAACCCTGAGCATATGGGCAAGATTCACGAGCCAGATACCCAGGAATGAATTTTCTGTAGTAACTCAGATCCCACCCCATCTAACATCCCATCACAGGCCATTGGGCCTATTTACCATGAATATTCTTGGTGGTCTTTTTTGCAAAGAATCTAAACATTATTTTTAATGTAAACAATTTAATTTGTGAAATTGAGCTAAGGTGATTCACTATGGAGTAAGGGCTTATTTATTTTGATTTTAGTGAGTGCCTCCTTTTCCCCATTTTAAGGTATGACTTGGTCGCCTGTTTCCCACAGGGCTGCTTTTGTGGGCCTTTGTTTTTGAATTTTGTTGTTTGTGTTTGATGTCCTGATTAACCCTATACTGGAGGGTGCTTTTATTTTCTTTTAACTGTTTGAGCTATTGAAAATAATTACGCTGGGTTATATTAGAGCTTTTTTTTGACCCTGTACCAGGTAACTAGGATTAATTATTAGTCGCATTGGATGTCCAAACAGAATTTGAAAGGGTTGAATTTTTGTTTATTACTGCTGTGGATGACAGCCAAAATTTGAGGCAGTTTATTTGGCCAGTTTTTGCGTGTGTGATTTATTACTTTTCGGAGTGCTTTCTTAATAGTGCGATTCATGGGCTCTCTTTGGCCTGAGGACTGAGGCCAGTATGCTATATGGAGCTTTTGTTTAATTCCCAAGGCTAGGATTGTTGTAATTTTTTTTTTTTTTACAAAGGCTCCCCCATTGTTAAAATCTATTATTTTGGGGGTGCCATATTTACATACTACCTTATTAAAAAACTTTTTTTGCCATTACCTTGGTGCTATTATTTTTAGTAGGAAATGCCTTCACCCATCCTGAAAAGGAATTATTACCAATAAGTAATGGAATTTTGTCTTATTTCTTGTCAATTTATTAATAAAATTAATTTTAACCCTGTGCCACGGTGCAAGCCTTTGTTGGTGCATTATGGGTTGCCAGTGTGGAGGACGAGCCTTGTCCTGAGTGCACCGTACACAATTTCGTACCCATGTTTTAACATCATTTTTCATACACTCCCATTTTGCTACTTGCTTTAGCCTTTTTAAAGTTTTTTCCATTTCTTTATACATAAACTGATGGGCTACATTAAGTAACTCCTGTCTTCTTATGTTTTTTTGGAATTTGGTTAGGGCGGTCTGTAGTGCCATTTGTTGGCTGTGAGCACCAACATACCTTTTTTGACTTTTGGTTACAAATGCTAGCTCATACTGTTTCTTTACTGTGTGTCTTTACATGTTGCACCTTTAACTGTTTAGGGTTTTTGGTTACCCACTGGTAAATTTATTTTCATTCCTTTGAATATGCAATTTTTTTTTATTTGCTGCTTTTTACTGTTTCTATACCAATTATGTATTCAAAACTGTATCCCCTTTACACAAAAATCACTATTAGCATAAATATACATGGGCCGTGGGGAATTTTCATATTGCCTTAAAACCTGATAAACTGCATGGAGCTCAGCATGCTGAGCCAATCCATGGTCTAAATGTCCCTGAATGAGTTCAAGTCCTCTTCTAAGTTAATGGCAGCGTATTTATAAATGTGTGGTCTAAGAAAATTGAATTTTCCTAGCAGAACTGTTAAAGAGTGGGTGTCAGTAGGGGCTGGCATTTCTAGCAGTGACCTTACCTTTCTTTGATTTACCTGGTTGGTTTTTTTTTGTTCAATTACTATGCTCAGATATGTAACCTGAGGTAGCACCAAGTGAGCCTTGTCTGAGGCTACTTTGAACCCCGTTTCCTGAATTAATGTCAAAACTTTTTTCGTTAGTGTTTGTGTTTTAGTTTCCTCAAATATTAAAATGTTGTTTACATATGAAAACAGAAAAGGCCTTTTTTGGGCTCAACTGGTTTAGCATATCCACAACATGCTGGTGGCAATAGCTGGGCTGTTGTAATATTTTTGGGGCAACTGACAAAAGGTCCTGTCATAAATATAAAGAGAAGGGTAAACACCTTTAAAATCCCTCCTGGCCAGAGGAAAAACCCTTTCACCTGTAAAGGGTTAAGAAGCTAGGATAACCTCACTGGCACCTGACCAAAATAACCAATGAGGAGACAAGATACTTTCAAAGCTGGAGGAAGGGAGAAACAAAGGGTCTCTCTGTCTGTGTGATGCTTTTGCCGGGAACAGAAAAGGAATGGAGTCTTAGAACTTAGTAAATAATCTAGCTAGATATGCGTTAGATTCTGTTTCATTTAAATGGCTGATAAAATAAGCTGTGCTGAACGGAATGCATATTCCTGTTTTTGTGTCTTTTTGTAACTTAAGGTTTTGCCTAAAGGGATTCTCTATGTTTTGAATCTGATTACCCTGTTTAAGGTATTTACCATCCTGATTTTCCAGAGGTGATTCTTTTACTTTTTTTCTTCAATTAAAATTCTTCTTTTAAGAACCTGATTGCTTTTTCATTGTTCTTAAGATCCAAGGGTTTGGGTCTGTGTTCACCTATGCAAATTGGTGAGGATTTTTATCAAGCCTTCCCCAGGAAAGGGGGTGTAGGGTTTGGGGAGGATTTTAGGGGGAAAGACGTTTCCAAGTGGGCTCTTTCCCTGTTATATATTTGTTAGACGCTTGGTGGTGGCAGCAATAAAGTCCAAGGGCAAAAGGTAAAATAGTTTGTACCTTGGGGAAGTTTTAACCTAAGATGGTAAAAATAAGCTTAGTGGTTTTTCATGCAGGTCCCCACAACTGTACCCTGGAGTTCAGAGTGGGGAAGGAACCTCGACAAATTTATCATAGAATCATAGAATTTCACGGTTGGAAGGGACCTCAGGAGGTCATCTAGTCCAACCCCCTGCTCAAAGCAGGACCAATCCCCAATCTTTTGTCCCGATCCCTAAATGGCCCCGTCAAGGATTGAACTCACAACCCTGGGTTTAGTAGGCCAATGCTCAAACCACTGAGCTATCCCTCCCCCCCTCCCCCAGAGGCTGCTTCCCCCAGTGCCGGTTTGCACCCTCTGCCCCTGGCCCTGCCCCAACTCCACCCCTTCTCCGCCCCCTCCCTGCCCCTATTGGTCCCCTTCCCCAAATCCCTGCCCTGGCCCCACCTCCTCTCCTGAGCACACCACGTTCCCCCCTCTTCCTCCCCTCCTTCGCGAACCTGTTTCGCGCACAAGCACTGGCAGGGAGCTGGGAGAAGCAGGACCTGGCGGCGCGCTCAGGGGAGGAGGCGGTGGCAGAGCAGAGGTGAGCTGGGGAGGGGAGCTGCTGCGGGTGGGGGGAGCGGCAGCAATTATTTCAGGGCCTTTTGTTGGCTGGGGAGGTTTTAACCTAAGCTGGTAAAAATAAGCTTAGGGGGTTTTCATGCAGGTCCCCACATCTGTACCCTAGAGTTCAGAGTGGGGAAGGAACCTTGACAGGTCCATTGTTGCTCCTTTATTGTAAAGGCAAACTGATCTTGTGAGTCCGGATGTAGGGGTATGGCAAAGAAACAGTTCGCCAAATTAATAATTGAGAAATATTTAGATGTGGCTTGCACTTTTTGTATGACCTGTGTCATATCAGCCACAATAGGAGCCATAGGAATGGTGCCCTTATTGATTCTTCTATAATTAATGGTTAAACACCAGGATTGGCTATTTGCCTTTAGCATTGGCCACACAGGGGAGTTAAAGGGTGAATTCGTTAGTGATATTATTTAAAAACAAAACAAAAACCCAATTTATTTTAAACCTACAAAACAGAGTTTTACAAGCCAGGAGTGTTGGTTTTAGGTTTTAAACACTTCACATACTTACACAATATATTTATACACAACTATACATAGATTACATTTGTATACATTTGGGGGACGTTATTTGACTAAATTGTTTATAGTCAAATGATTTAAATTAGATTGTATTTTTGCCTGGACTATTTACAGACTTTTTTTTTTTTTTTTTGGAAAAGGGCCCATTTCCCCTTCAGAATGGCTGCAAAGAAACCAAGAATTTTTTTTCTATAATACTTTCAAAAAATATTTTACAATGTTTAACTGCTTACTTTTTTTAGTCTTTGCAGAGTTAATTTTCTTTAATTACTTGCTTATTTCCCAAAATGACACCTTCATTAACTCAGTATTGCCATTCCAAGTATTGTTTCAGAGATTTCAATTCCCTGTGCCTGTACTTACTCCTTTCCTTACTTTTGCCACTATGTCCTGAGGGGCTCCCAACCTGTTTTTTAATCTCTATTTGTTGCCTGCCTGCTTGTCTGGGCCTGATCCTGCTTTCCTTGCTGAACCCTTCCCTTCATGGACACAGGCTTTGTTCCAATATCAATTTAGCAAGGAGGGTGGGTGAGCTTCTTAACTAGCCCCCATACCTCCTGGTCCCTTTTTTAAACATTTTTTTTAAAATTGTGAAATCACAACAATATCCCACATTCCTAAATCTTTCAGAGTGAGGTCTTACAGAAATCTATTCCTTATTTGCCCGCACTTGTGCTGCGACTTACAAAATACAAAAAAATCTATACCCAGTTAAAACTCTGCTTGACAGGAGGAGGGAACGCTAAGCCTCGTACTTTTTGGGATCGATACTGTTACAACCGAGGGTATAGTCACCTATGCAATTTTCCCCCGACAGATGGGCAGGAAAGAGGACTCTAATTTTCCCCCTTACGGCCCAGCACCTCTATGACTGGGGGTGTATATACCTAGACAGTTTGTATATATTTTATTTGTGTAGTTTTTCCTGACAGATGGGTCAGAGTGAGGACTCTAATCCTCCCCCTATTGCCTGGCACTTCTACGACCAGGGGTGTGCACACCTGAATGATCGATCACTTTATACGTATGGTATACCTTTTATTAGTATTTAGCAGTATTTTCAACAATTACAGTGCATGTCTTCCCCCTTTCACAATTCTCCACCAAAAAATGTTATGCTTATAAGGAGCACCTGGGATCTTTTTCAGGGGAAAAGGCAACACGCCGCGTTATTGAAGATACAACAATTAGCGCGCACACACACACACACAGTCCCGCCGGTCAATGTTATAGTTACCAGTCCAGATCAATCTAGTGGCCAGCTAGGTTGATCAGCCAGGTTCTGTTGGTCATGACATGATGCTCTGGAGAAGTCTTGGCAGGATGAACCCAAAGTTTTTATGGCAAGGCACCCTGTTTATATACTGATTTTCCTTCATTGGGACCAATGAGTTTTGCAGCGTCATGCTGTAATCAATTGTTGTTTGAGGAGTCATTGTTTTTTTATTTTTTATTTTGTTTTTTTTATTAAGTTTTCCAGTGTGTTATTCCATGCTGGTTTTGATTACATCTGTTTTGTCCCCATTGATAGGTGCCTGTCTTATTTTTAGAGTCCTTAATTTGTCCTTCTCTGACATTTTAACAGGGGCATGTTGCAGCCTCCTGGTGCCCTTGCGTCTGTCTTCGGTTCCTCCCTAGAACATCTGGTTCAGTGATGGCCTTTACCACTTATTTTTTTAACAAACAGATTCCTTATTTACACACAAATCATAACTGATTTAGGCAGAACATTTTGAACAGAAACATTAAGTTGCAATGCAAAAGAAAAACAATCATTGCATTCTTTTTTCTTATTTTAAAATGTTAAACCTACAACAACAAAGTGGTGACCTTAAAAGGTCTGTTACTGCCTTGAAATCAGCCCAGACACAGATTCTGACTGATGCATTTTTACCAAATGACCTATTAGGCCATTCCTATTTGCTAGTCAAAAAGGGGGCTGGCAGGATATGATCAAATCATACACCAATACATTTCATACATGCTACATTATCATTTTTTATTTTTCATTTTATATTTTATAAAATAGAAACATAAAATCCTACAACTACAGTAGTATCTAGCTTTATCCACTCAACGCTCACAGTAATACCAGATCTGTTATCCCCAAGGGAAAGTGTATATACCATCTTGAATAATTCAGCTCAGGATTAACTCCCTGTACAATACCACGGTACTGAAATATAGTTACAGTGGAAACAATCATAAGCTTATCATCAAAGATCAAGATGCAAGAGTGAATAAGGATAATGGAAACAGGTTATATCCAAACCAAAATCATAACACAAGTCCTAGAGACTAGATTTAACAGACTAACCTCCTATCTAGATCAGATTTATCTCACCCAAAATCTTTTGCAGCATTTCCAACCATGGCTGGTTGTGATTCCATTTTTATAAATGTAAACACACTGACCATTTCATTCCTATGTGCAGGATAACAGGGTGCTACCTTGTTCCCCTGCCCCAGTTAGTCCAGTAAACCTCTGAAGTGCACCCTCATATAAAGTTATTTTCTCCTGCTGTTCTTCTCTTCCTGTTAAATCTCACAGTCCTTCATCTGCATTTAGCTCAGACTGGTGATTGTGAACAAGATGATACTCAATTTGTATCTCAACAGATAGATGGATGAACATCTTTGGTCTTGCAGGAAACCGGTCTTTCACCTCTGCTGGATTTAACACCTTGATACAAACTACAAGAACATATTTCCTTTATATATATATATATATATATATATACACACACACAACTGTTTACAGTGATATTCATAACCATTGTGACGCTCCCTTTCCTTTAACATCTTACATGATATTCTTTGACCCAGGATGCATGTACCAATTTCTTTAAAATTTATTATTTGTAATGGAGTTTTGCATTGGAGCCTCAGTCAGGACCAGGGTCCTGTTGTGCCACACACTGTACACATTCATAATAAAAAGGTGGTCCTTGCTCTAAAGTGCTGACAGTCAAAGAGGAATACAACTACTATATGGGGGAGCACAAGGTAACTGTGAGACAATGTGGTAGGTGTAATAAAGAATGGTCACAGCCTGGCAACTGCCTATCCATAAAAAACAAAACAGAAATGGGCATCTGTTCTCACTGTGTCATATTTTTCAGTCAGTCAGTGCATTATCTAACAAATTGAATAACTTTTAGATATAAAAATTTCCAATAGTGCTCATTTAATTTTAAATACAAAATTTCATAAGATAAAATACATGGTTACTGAATTACCGCTCAGATTTTTCAAGTGAAATAAAAGCACAGATCAGATATACATAATCACTATAATTATCTAGTTTACCTTTATCTCCCTGGTTAGCTATGGAACATTAAGCTTCTCCTTATTTTCTTTATCGCTCTGTAAAGGAGAATATAATTCATACTGTGAATGTGACATTGGTTATGTTCTCTGTAACAATGGAATTAGATTTGCCACTTAGCCCAGCAAGCTATTATTTCAATATGAACTCACAATATAGTTAGAAATTCAGCGAGCTAAAAATAAACACCCCATATCTTATACTGTTTTCATTTCATGAACGTGTATCAGTTTATAATCAGGCTAATATGACTGCTTTTCCCCCTTATTGTGCTCTATGACATTAGGTGAAAAGCAAATAGGTTTTTGAATAATCTGAAAACTCCTTGGGTCCTTGAACTTTTTATACTCCACTATTAAAGGGACGCTAGCAATTTATAAAGTAGTCAGTCTAAACAGTGAGTTAAAAGTAGTTACAAGTATAGTTCTACACCTGCTTCTGAGTCTTCCTGCCAATTTTTATGGACTTGCAAACACACTTTCATATTTTTTTAAATATTTTTTCTTGTTGCTTTGAAAGATTCACATCATCAACAAAGGAAACTGACTGGAAAAAATCTTTAACTGACTCTACACATACTCCTGGCAAACTAAAAATAATGGAAAAAAGTATTATTTTCCCAAATTTCATTAGTATAACTAAAATTACTAAAACTAACTATATTAGGGAAAATACTTGTAGATAGGAATGTGTGTGGGGGTTTGTCAAGGCTAATTCCCCACTCTGGCACTTGTAGAGTGTAGAAGGTGGGGGCTGCAAGGATTCTAAAAATGAATACTGGCCACTCCAGGCTTGTATTCAACTCCCAAGGTTACAGCTTTTCTCTGACCTTGGATGGGTAGCTGCTGCCACCACCCAAGTGCAAAAAAACCCCTTTGGGAACCCGGGAAGGTGCACTTGGGAATTCCTTCCTGTGGGGTACCCTCAAGCCCTTTCACCCCCCCCCCCTTCCAGGGAAAAGCTGAGAAAGAAAACAAAGGAAATCAGCTGTTGCTACCAGCACAAACCTCTTAGGGCAGGGGTGGGCAAACTTTTTGGCCCGAGGGCCACATCGGGGTGCAAAACTGTATGGAGGGCCGGGTAGGGAAGGCTGTGCCCTCCAAACAGCGTGGCCCTGGCCCCCGCCCGCTATTCTCCCCCTCCCACTTTGCACCCCCCCTGCTCCTAGACCCCTGACTGCCCCCTCCTGGGACCCCCTGCCCCAACCCCCCCCCCCCCGCAGGATCCCACTCCCTATCCAACCCCCCAAATCCCTGTCTCCTGACTGCTCTGACCTATCCACACCCCCGCCCCCTGACAGGCTCCCTGCGACTCCCACGCCCTATCCAACCCCACTTGTTCCCTGACCCCTGACTGCACCAGAACCTCCACCCCATCCAACCGCCCCCTGCTTCCTGTCCCCTGACTGTCCCCCCAGAACCTCCTACCCAATCTTTTCACCACTGTGCACGCACTGCTGCCGCCCCCTTACCATGCCACTTGGAGTGGTAGGAGCTTGCAACCCCGCTGCCCACGCGGTGGCGTAGCTGCAGGGGAGGGGGAACAGCAGGGGAGGGGCTGGGGGCTAGCCTCCCGGGGTAGGAGCTCAGGGGCTGGGCAGAATGGGCCCGCGAGCCGGATGTGGCCTGCGGGCCATAGTTTGCCCACCTCTGTTTTAGGGATACAAAAATCCAATCTTCTTTTTTAAAAAAGGTAAATTTTATTAAAAACAAAAAGAAAATACATCTGGAAGTTAGGCTTTTTGCTAGGTTAAAAAAAAAACAATTACAAGGATTAAGCATCAAGATAGCTTCTTGAGGTCCAGTTTAAAGGTTACAAGCAAAACAAAAGCACCCGGGGTTAGCGCAGAGGAATCACAAGCCATAAAGAAATAAAAGAGATAAACCTAATCACGTCTTCCTAGACATTTCCTGATCTACTTGCATATCTGGGGTTTCAAATAAGTAGTTTCTAGGTATGATCTGATGATTTTCATAGCTGGCCCAAAGCTTTTTACAGCGTAATTCAAGCCCTGTCCCTGGTCTCCAGGAGAACAAACAACACAAAGTGGAAGTTTTTTTCCCCAGTTTTAAAAAGTTCTAGCCTTCCCATTGGCTCTTTTGGTCAGGTGCCCACTCTCTCCCTTTTACCTATGGACTTCTTAACCCTTTACAGGTAAAGCAAGTAGAGAACAGCTACTAACAGGGATTTTATAGCTAACTGGTTGGCTGGGTGTCCATAAAAGGGAGCTACCCTTCCACCCCCTTCATTTATCACAGGGTTGGTTGTTTTTTATGTTAAAGCTGTTCTTTTAGTGGGTTTCGTGAATTGTATGACTGTCTGTCTCTCTCTCTCTCTGTCACTTGAATTTAAGGAGTTTTTTCCACTGTTAAGATGGCAAAAAATCACAATTACCTTTTTTTTTTTTAAATAGAGCAGTGGCTTTGCCATATGTCAGTTAAAGTTCAAGAGTATAAAATTAGTGTATTTCTCTATGCTTGTGCATAAATGTTGACTTTTTAATGGTGACCGATCATATCATGCAGTTGTATCTGAAATATCAGGAATTTTCCCCTATAATTTAGGAACACTGATTCTACACTGTGGTAATCATAGATTTATGTTTACTCTTAATAACTTTCATTAACTTCAGAAGGGGCAGCATTGTACCTTTGTTCGTTATCTTTAACTTTGTTAACTGCAATAGGAGTTTTAGGAGCTAATCCCACAAAGTAGTGGGCATCCTCTACTCCCACTGACTTCACTGGGAATTCAGGGAACTGACTTCTGAAGGGATTGGGCCCTTTAGTGCACAAAGCATTCAGGGTCAGGCTTATACAATGCAATGTAAATGTGACCTTTAACAAAGAAAAATGTCAATTGAAAACATTCTTGTGCCCAGTATGGCAAAGCTATTGATCTGTTAGAAAACCTTTTGAATGCCCTGGCTCTTTTGTGTTTTATTTCTCACCCTTACCAAACAACACAAAAGCATAACCTTGAGTGGGGAGGATCCACAAGTGCTCAGTCTTGGCTTTACTCTGCCCCCACTCAAGTTCAGAGAAGAGCCATGAGATTGATTAAAGAATTAGAAAACTTCCGTATAGTGATAGAATCAAGGCGTTCAAGTTACTTAGTTTAACAAAGAGATAGTTGAGGGTAACTTGATTACAGTCTATAAGTATCTACATGGGGGACAACTATTTGATAATGGGCTCTTCAATCTAGCAGAGAAAGGTGTAACTAGGGTGAGCAGACAGCAAGTGTAAAAAATCGGGATGGGGGTAGGGGATAATAGGTGCCTATATAAGAAAAAGCCCCCAAAATCGGGACTGTCCCTATAAAATCGGGACATCTGGTCACCCTAGGTGTAACACAAGCCAGTGGCTGGAATTTGAAGCTAGACAAATTGAGACAGGAAATAAGGCATAAATTTGTAATGGTGAGAGTAATTAACCATTGGAACAGTTTGTCAAGAGTTGTAGTGGATTCTCCATTACTGACAACTTTTAAATCAAGATGGGCTGTTTTTCTAAGATGTGCCTAGGAATTATTTCGGGAAAGTTCTTTGGCCTGTGTTATAGAGGAGGTCAGATTAGATGATCACAATTGTCCCTTCCAACGTTGGAATCTCTGAGTGGGGAGCTTTTGAAAATCCCACCCTAAAGACGCTGAACATTGTCTATATAGGTAAAAAGCAATGGAATTACCCCAGGGTTTAATTTGGACCAAAGTGCTTAAGTTGGCTCAGGGTAATTTGTAGACTCTTACAACTAAAAGTTAACTATTTCATCCCATCAACTGAGCAGAATTTAGTCCTCCATGCTCCAGCCTACTTCAGTAAACAGTGAAAACCAAACAGAAAAATAGTTCAGACATGTCTGCAGATATTCTAACTTAAAATATTTTTAATTTAAACAACTGAACTGATCTCGTTCAAACCTAGGCTGTTTTTACTTCCATAATGAGGAATTTAAAATGAGACACCTTTGAAATATCTAGCTTCACATTTTTGAGTTATGAATACATCTCATCCAGAACATTTGGGAAATGTGTAACTGTTTGGGAAACATTTGGGAAACGTGCTCTATAACTCAAAAATGGCCAGACTAGTTCAGTTTTTTAAAAATGTTCACCATTGGGCTTAAAGCAAACATAGAAAACTTGACCCCAAAAGTCTGGGCAACTGGAAAAATGAGGATTAGAATGGAAACTGAAACAACCTATGAAAACTGTATTGGTAGTGAGTTTTAATGTTTATGAAAATGAGAGTATTAATCAGTGGCAAGAGGCAGCCACAACATGAGAAAGTTGCTGCACCAGATGATAAATCCTGACTTGCAATATTTCTGGTATTCTAGTCTAGGTTTTCCTTAGGATCTAAGACCCCCAAAACTCATTTAGTTAGTAACGAACAGAAGACAGATATATATCAGGTCTCGAGAAGAGCAGCGTAGCAAGTTAATTTATTTATAACCTGTGGTTCTTTCTAATGATACTGTTTGTGGCAAGAATTACATATCCCCTGTAAGAAATATTGTGAGCTGCTAACTGGGGATATTTGGCTGATTTTTTGGAAAGCCTGAATTACATTTTTTTAATTAGGCTAGTGGACCAGTTTTATAAAGCAGGGTTCTAATAAGAACTTTGATTCATAGTTAATAGCTAAGTGTGGCATTGATCATCAGGGGGTGAATGTTTTGGTAGAACCATTTTTTAGCTCTGTTAGGTCAAAGTTATTTCTGCTTCTTGGGTCTCCCTTCACTCTGCATTTTCCTTTTTTTGTCTCGTTTTTGTCTTCTATTTTTTTTAGTTCTATCTCTTATACTTGTTCTTTTATATCTCTCTCACCTCTTCAGTCTTTCTTCCTTTTTTTATTGTTTGCTCTTTTCCTTTTGCTGCTGTTAGATTTTTTTTCCTTTTGTTTTCTTCTTGTTTAGTACCCTTTATCACCTTACCTCCCTTTTCTTGTCTCTGCAAGGCAGCAGAAGTGCTTTTCACAGCGTATAGTTGGCTCCGCTCAGCAGCCATTTCATGGAAAGCCCTGCCGCCCTCTGAGGAACTGTAACGATGCTGCCTCTGGCGGGACACAACTGAGCGTATCAATTCAGGACAAATTGCTTAGAGCAGGGCCGTTACAGCCCAAAGCTGGGTTTCCTTTATTATTAAGGCACACCAAACCAGCTGAACAGAGAGGACTTTGGTCTCACTCCACTGGCTAGCCATATGTCACACAAGCAATTCCCTCAAATGCTTCAGTTTCCCAGTGCCACTCGTTATGGGGATGAATGGTTATGAAAACCAATACCCCTGTAAAAGAAAAACAGTTCTCCCAATCCCAAAGGACCAAGCCCCAGACCCAGGTCAATATACAAGTCAGATCTTACCCACAAATCACGCTGTTGCCAATCCTTTAGAATCTAAAATCTAAAGGTTTATTCACAGAAAGAAATATAAATGAGAGCTAAAATTGGTTAAATGGAATCAATTACATACAGTAATGGCAAAGTTCTTGGTTCAGGCTTGTAGCAGTGATGGAATAAACTTCAGGTTCAAATCAAATCTCTGGAGTACTTCCACAGATTTGGATGGGTCATCCAGTCCATTGTTCAGAGCTTCAGTTTGTAGCAAGGTTCCTCCAGAGGTCAGAAGCAGGATTGAAGACAAAATGGAGATGCTGATGCTGCCTTTTATAGTCCTTTTGCCATGTGCTTTCTTCCAGCCACAAGCCACCCAGCACATGGCATGGAAAAACCTTAGAGTTCTCTCCAGGGGCATGTCCCTGCATGCCTTGCTGAGTCACAAGGGGTATCTGCCTTCTCTCAGTGGGTTAGTTGTATAGCTGATGGTCCTTAATGGGTCATCACACAGGCTAGGCAGTGCTTACGCCACATTGTCTAGGGTGTCACTTAGAAGCAAAGCACAAGTTTGAAATACAGACAGGATAGAGCCAATACTTTAAATACAAAAATGATACATGCATACAGATAGCATAATCATAACCAGCAAATCATAACCTTTTCATAGACCCCTCACTTGACAACCTTTGTACAATATTTGCTGCAAATATATAACAGTAGTTGCAACAATGATTTATATGGTCACAGTTTATGTCAATAACATCACAGGAACTGGAAGCTTTTTGTGTGTTCATAGCTGGATTCACTTTCCAGCAGGCTGTTGTCTAAAGTGCTTGAATCTGGGGAGTTACTAATCCTTGCCACTTTCCCTCTTATCATGTGAAGAAGCTCTCTGTTGAAAAGGGAAATTGACTGTAGCCTTGTGTCCCAGCAAATTTTACCCCCAACAGTAAATTCCCATTGGGGTGGCTGAATTGATGTTATCACTGTTGAGAGCCCTAATAGACATCCTGCAGGATTAATTAATAAGTGGTAAAAATGGGTCTTGCTATGGAAATCCTCTCTGCACTAGACTCCACTGGTGAGGAATTTGTAGAGTTATTGAGCATAAGTATGATCTAATAATGTGCAATATGAGACAATTTCCCTTTGCAGCAAATGCAGGGCCCAACTATGCCCTTACTTCCACAGAGCAATGTGCAAAACACTGGAGTACCGTCCATGGCCTCTTTTGGTAGGGCCAAATTGCAGTAGAATCTTAAATTTAGGTGAATGCTGGATTAAAACATCAGTCTGGTTGGGAGTTTAGGGCCCTAATCTACAGTAGACACACTATACCTGTTAAGACTATTCTCTCCCACATTAATTCTAGGTGAGATGGAGCTATGTTAGGGGTTATCTGATGTGCTGAAGTCCTTGATTTTCTTACTGGATTTTGAACTCTGAATGTTACTAGTTATTTGTAACATGACACATTTTTGTGGAGGAGAAGGTCACATAACTAACCCTTATTGCCTTGGATGTCTTCCTAAAGAGTTTATTATTCTAATATTTATGGTAAATGTTACAGTCAGCGTATTATATGTCTGAACTGTCGGTTCAAAGAATAAAGGGCAAGGCTTGAAGCATCAGCTCTGACCTTTTTCTTCCAGCTGTTAACCATGGCCAAAAGTTACCACGAACCAACTATTTATAGCAGGACATTACTATTCAGATTAGTTCATCATATTAATTCCGTAGTATCTCTTTGTTTGGGACTCAGATGAGGGAGAAGAGGATTACAAAATAATCAGGAATCAATGCATCCTAATTATCTCTCTTTGGTACTTCTATGGCCCCTCCTACCATAATATCTGAGCACTTCACACTCTTTTAAGGCATTTGACCTCACAGTACCCCTGTCAGATAGGGTGTACTCTTATCCCCATTTTACACATGGGGAACTGAGGTACAGAAAGGCTAAGCTCCTTGCCTGAAGTCACACAGGAACCCTGTGGTAGAGCAGGCACTTGAAGCTAGGTGCCTCATGTCCTAAACTAGTACCTCTAACCCAGCACATCCCTATGGCTCGCTGCCTCCTGCAGCTTCCATTGGCTGGGAATGGCAAACCATGGCCACTGGAAGCTGCAGGGGACCGTGCCTACAGATGGTCAACATCCTCAAAATGTCTCGCAGCCTGCAATCAGCTTATCTGGATGGGCCCCGTGTGACCTGCGGGCTGCAGTTTGCCCACCACTGCTCTAACCACTGGGCTATCATTTCTCTTCTCGATAATCCTGACTAATGTGGTACAGTTTGATCCCCAGTGCAACTTTGAATTTGCTACTACTTAAAGAACTGTGAGTCTATTTTAGGGATAAATCCTTTAAATTGGATGCATAAATGTTGTGTATAAAGTCTGACTAATTGTGCCAGAAGGTTTAACTAATCAGTTATTTATCCTTTTAAAAATATACCCATCAAATATTTCTGGGTACAAGCACAAAATATATCTAATTAAATATTCAGTTTGGAATTTGGGGGGAGGGATAGCTCAGTGGTTTGAGCATTGGCCTGCTAAACCCAGGGTTGTGAGTTCAATCCTTGAAGGAGCCATTTAGGAATCTGGGGAAAAAATTGGGGATTGGTCCTGCTTTGAGCAGGGGGTTGGACTAGATCCCTTCTAATCCTGATATTCTATGATTCTATGAATTAATGTAAAAAATGTATTTAAATTTCCCTACGCCTACCAAATACTACCCAGGTAATCTTCCCGTGCCCCGCCCCCGACAAAAAAGCATTGATGTTGGATTAAGGGGGAGTAACTCGTCTAGTGAAAGGGCTGTGTGACAGTCAGAAATGCCAATCTGTTGATGTAAGAGCATATGAGGTCTCTGTTAAGGTTTTACATGAGTTTGGGGGGGGGGGGGTACGTACTGCTTTTGGGTATCCATTGGAGATGGAATTGAAAGCCTTATGGAGTATTGGAGTGTGTTATTGCCACTGTTATAGATAATATAAAGGTTGGAAAGAATACAGGAGACTCTTCCCTCAACTACTTCTTGCTATACCTTTAAGGTTTTACATGAGAGGGGTGGGTCTTGATGCAACCTTAACTGTCATTAGACGTACTTGTTTAATTAATAGGAAACTGACAAAGCAGGTTCTTCTCAGCAGACCATCCTCTCTTCTGATTGATAGTGTGTTGAGTGACGTGACTCACATCTGACATGAGTAGTTTGTTCTTTCTCTGTCTCTCATCTTCTCCCCAGGGGGAAAACTTTATATGCCATGTGGTGTTTTTGTTGTGGTGGGATTTTGGTTTTGGGGTTGTTTTTTAAAATGTACAAGCTACTATGAGCTTTAAGTTAGTGAAGGTAGGTTGAAGAAATATGCCTTGCACTTACAGTGGAAGATGGCAAGGTCTGTGGTGGTCTTTAGGTCCTAGGGGAGTTTGTTCCACAATATCAAATAGACCCCTAGTAAAGCTCTATACCCCACACAGACAAGCTTTTACTTTTATGATAGAAAGTTCCATTTAATCTGAAGAGCAGAGCTGTCAACCATGGTCCTTATCCCAGGGGATTAATCGATCTTCTGGGTATTCTGTGCCAAGGCCATTGTATGCCTTGAAGGTAAGGACTGAGACCTTGAATTTGACTCAATATTCTATGGGAAGCCAGTGTAGCAAGAAGTCTGATGTGCTTGTGGTAGCCCATGTTGCTGAAGAAACATGCTTCAGTATTCTGAACGAGATGGAGTTTCTTAAAGTCTGATGGCTCCAACCTTGAACTTTGTCTTTACAAATGATCTGTTCCTACCCATGGCCACAGGGATCAGAGAGTCCAAGCCACCGCTTTCCCTCCACCGCTTTGGATCTGCATAGCCCTACCTCATGACAGCGTTACTCAATTTTCCTAACTAACCTAACATCTTGAGACCTTTCCCAAGATCTCCCTCTCCCTTTGTGTGTGTGACCATGCATTTTCCTCAGGGCATTCTCTGTTAGCATGATAATGAACATGAAAACCTAGGGTTTCTCTCTCTATCTTTTTGCCTAAACAGAGCTTGCAAAAGATATATAAATCCAAGGTACTGTGCTGGCAAATATAATTTAGGTATAATGAGGTATCCTAATTAAAATAGGTTTACTTGTTTTAAAAAGGCATATAAATATAGGAATACTTTTCAAAGATGGGATTGGTGGCCAGATCCAGCTTGCCATACTCATGTGAGGAGTTCCATTGATTTGAGGATCTGAGTGAGTAAAATGAGTACTTGGAACTGGGTGGCTCAAGGATTTGCTATTTGAATAGAAATTCTTTTACCAGCAAGGTCATTCAGTTCACTAGTGATAGGGTGACCAGACAGCAAGTGTGAAAAATTGGGACAGGGGTGAGGGGACACCTGTACTCTCACAGACTTCTGTGGAAGTCAGTAGGACTCCTGGTGGGCTCAGGAGTCTGTGTAGATTAGAACATCTGGCCTGCAGTTCCAACAAAAATTTTAGAAAAACTTAAATGAAACTAAATATTGCTGAGCTTGAACAACTTGAAAAGAAATTGGGTGAGGGTGAGGACTGCTCTCCTCTTCGAAGCACCGTTGCAGTGGGTTAGTGTTACAGCCAGGCTATTAACTCTTCTCCTTCATCTTATCTTGTGCGAAGGCGGAGGAGAGTCCTGTGACAGCAGTGAGCTCTGCTATCAGAGAGAGCACTGCAGTGTACAAACAGCCTTGTTATACTTGCACTCTGTGTTCCTACTGTAGGACAGATGTGTATGTGCAAAGGAGCCTTAATCTCATATATGCATGGCAAGCATACTCATAATATAAAACATAGACTTTAAATTTATGAAATTGCCCAGTGTTAATGATGTTTAAAATGTGTGTTGCTTAACACCATGGGCCCAATATTGTCCTTGATAGAAGGATACAGCCTCCACTGAACTAAAGGAACATTCTCTCTCTGCATCTGAGGACAAAGTTGAACTTGCTGTGTTTTAAATAGGCAATGTACTTCAGTCTTTGGTAACAGTGGTACACAGTAGATGATTTGCTCTGAAGTATGAATTCACTCCTTCCTAGTGCTACTGAGCTAGGATACATACTCAGATAGAAATTGTGGGTGCAAATCATATTGCAAAATTGGGCCTTTCTGTGTGAGAAGGGGAGGTGGTGGTGGTGATCTTACTTTTATTAAAATAAATCATAGAATATCAGGGATGGAAGGGACCTCAGGAGATCATCTACTCCAACCGCCTGCTCAAAGTAGGATCAATCCCCCATTTTTGCCCCAAATTCCTAAATGGCTCCTTCAAGGATTGAACTCACAACCCTAGGTTTAGCAGGCCAATGCTCAAACCACTGAGCTATCCCTCCCCATGCTGACTGACAGTGGAGAGAGTATGTACTATCTTTAGACTTGTGCCACTGCTTGTTCAGTTGTAAATATGAGATTCATACTCTTCAAGACTGCTTGATACAATAAACTCTGGTTTGGGTATTTTCTAGGCAAGAAATTACAGTTACAAGGGTAATAATTGAATATTAATAAAATCAGTAACCGGCAGCAGCAGTTTAGTTTTGTTTTCTTTCTATGTTGTGCAGTTCTTCACATGGTGAAGCTTTAAGGGTAGTGATAGCCACATATAGCACATACCTGCACAATTCATTTGTGCAAATAAGATAATTTACACACTTCATTAATATGTGTAAAACACATGTTCATAGGTAACCTTTAAAAAGTTCACATTTACCATAGTTACTGAACAGTCGTATCTGAGTTACCACGACAGTATTTTTTACTCTAAGCTTAAGGAAATACAGTTCAACATTTTAATTAGGGCTGTCAAATTATTAAAAAATTAATCGCAAGATTAAAAAGTAATCATGATTAATCACTGTTAAACAATAATAGAATACCATTTATTTAAATATTTTTGGATGTTCTCTACATTTTCAAATATATTCATTTAAATTAGAACACAGAATACCAAGTGTACAGGGCTCACTTTATATTATTACTTTTTATTACAAATATTTGCACTGTAAAAAAGATAAAAGAAATAGTATTTTTCAGTTCACCTCATACAACTACTGTAGTGCAATCTCTTTATCATGAAATGCAACTTACAAATGTAGAATTTTTTAAACATAACTGCACTCAAAAACAAAACAATGTAAAACTTTAGAGCCTACAGGTCCACTCAGTCCTACTTCTTGTTCAGCTAATCACTAAGATAAACAAGTTTGTTTACATTTAAGGGAGATAATGCTGCCCACTTCTTGTTTACAATGTCACCAGAAAGTGAGAACAGGCATTCACATGGCACTGTTGTAGCCAACATCACAAGATATTTATGTGCCAGAAGTGCTAAAGAGTCATATATCCCTTCGTGCTTTGACCACCATTCCAGAAGACATGTGTCCATGCTGATGACAGGTTCTGCTCGATAATGATCCAAAGCAGAGCGAACTGATCCACATTCATTTTCATCATCTGAGTCAGATGCCACCAACAGAAGGTTGATTTTCTTTTTTGGTGGTTCAGGTTCCATAGTTTCTGCATTGTAGGGTGACCATATTTTCCTATGCTGAATACGGGACACCTGGTAAAATTACTCTTCTTCAAATGAGTTCAACGGCAATCCATCATAATTATGCAGTATAAATATTCAAATTAACATCAAGTTGACTGAGTCCCTGTTTAAAAGAAATATTGTGTAGTTGGATTCTTTTTATTTACCTTTTTATCTTTAAGGCTTTAGGGTTCACATGGGGAGGGGTGACACACACCCCCCTACCCCCACACACACATATGGGGAGAAGTCTCACACACACACACTCTCTCTCTCTCCCCCCCCCCTACACTTCTCTCGGGGGGGGAAGGGGCGTGACTGACCTACTTGACCCTCCCTGCCCAGTACTCTCCACCCTTCATGCTGGGCTGGGCCCCGAGATGGACGCGCCTTTCCTGGTACCTGGCACCACATCTTCCAGAGGCAACACATGGGAGGCACGCAGAGTCACATGCCCCCCTACCCCAGATTTATGCCATGGTTCACACTAGATTGTTGAGGGGAAGGAGTGACCGGGCCTGTGTCTTTGCAGAGCTCATCTCTTCTCCCCACTTCCCATGTGGCTGGAAGCAGCTTGTTCCTTCCTGCCCGCACAGTGTCGAAAGGCAGCTAATACCTCCAGGCTGCTGCTGGCCATGGACATAACCCAGACTCCTCCTGTCCCCCGGCTACAGTGCGGGCAGGAAGGGGTTAAGCCCTGAGGGAGCATTGTGTACCAGGGCCCAGGGAACCTGACTGCAGGGGCTTCAGCGAACTGGGCCAGAGAGATGGCTCAGCAGAGGAGTCTGCCTAGGGAATGAAGCAGCACTGCACGCCCTGGGGGCAGGACCCAGGGTGGTGAGGGGGTCAGGTGAAGAGGGTGCTAAGCCCTTGCCCTGGGGCTGTGGAGTCTGCAGGTTTGGGGCATGAACAGGCTGAAAATCACTTCCCAGCTCCCCCGCACTCCAGAGCTTAGCAGAGGGGCAGAGAGGCTTCCCCATGCCAGTGCTGTGTGGGGCTTTGGCACATGCAGGGCTTGGCTCCTCCTGGTCAGCACCCCAGGCCAGAGAGTCTTGGGCTTTCCCGGGCACTGGCCCAGCCAGAGGTAGTGGGGAAAGGAAGGAGCCTGCTGGCCAGGCTGTTGGTGACCTGAATGCTCCAACCAGGGGCTGGTTCTCCGCACAGCGCTGGGAGCGAGACACACCCTGCCGGGGAGGATATGGAGGAGCAACGGGGCTGAGGGGGGTGAAGGGGCAAAGCAGGGTGAGGAGTGAGAAGGGGGGTACATAAATGGCCAATGGGTGGGTAGCAAAAATGACACACAACTGGCTGCTGCCTGGCCGCACTCACCATCCACTGCAGCGTGCTGCCAGCACCAGCTGGAAATGGGATGGGGGAGCATGGCCCTGCTGGCCAGAAATATCAGGGTTGGAAGGGATCTCAAGTCCAATTTGGTCATCTAGTCCAACCCCCTGCTCAAAGCAGGACCAATCCCCAATTTTTGCCCCAGATCCTGAAATGGCCCCGTCAAGGATTGAACTCACAACCCTGGGTTTAGCAGACCAAAGCTCAAACCACTGAGCTATCCCTCCCCCCAAGAGCCAATACGCAGCAGGGTCTGCATTGATGGACCAGCAGGGGGAACGGCTTGCCCCACACGCTGCATCTTCGCCCTGCCACCAGCCTTTCATACCCATCCCCATCATCGGCCACTAGACCGCTCCCCAACGCACCTCTGGTGGGTGGGCGGCTAGTGAGCAGGGATCTAGCCAGCAGCAGGGACCTGCCAGTACTGATGGGGAGGGGAGACAGAAAATATGGGACACTTTGCCGATTTTTAAGAAAAAGTCGGGACACCTGCAGGAGGGCTTAAATATGGGACCGTCCCTTTAAAAACCGCACGTCTGTTCACCCTCATGCATTGAAGTGTTGCTTTTTTAAGACTTCTGACAGCATGTTTCACACCTCATCCCTCTCAGATTTTGGAAGGCACTTCAAATTCTTAAACCTTAGGTCAAGTCCTGTAGCTATCTTTAGAATTCTCACATTGGTATCTTCTTTGCTTTTTGTCAAATATGTAGTGAAAGTGTTTTTAAATCGAACAACATATGCTGGGTCGTCATCTGAGACTGCCATAACACGAAATATATGGCAGACAGTGGGTAAAATCACAGAGTAGGAGACATACAATTCTCCCCCAAGGAGTTCAGTCACAAATTTAATTGATGTTTTATTTTTTTAATGCGTGTCATCAGCATGGAAGCATGTCCTCTGGAATGGTGGCCAAAGCATGAACAGGCATACAAATGTGTAGCATATTTGGCATGTAAATACTTTGCAATGCTAGCTACAAAAATGCCATGCGAATTCCTGTTCTCACTTTCAGGTGACATTGTAAATAAGAAGCAGGCAGCATTATCGCCTGTAAATGTAAACAAACCTGTTTGTCTGAGCAATTGGCTGAAGAAGTAGTAGGACTGAATGGACTTGTAGGCTCTAAAGTTTTACATTGTTTTGTTTTTGAGTGCAGTTATGTAAAAAAAAAATCCTACATTTGTAAGTTGTATTTCACGGTAAAGAGATTGAACTACAATATTTGTATGAGGTGATTTGAAAAAAATATGATTTCTTTATCATTTTTATAGTGCAAAAATTTGTAATCAAAATAATAATATAAAGTGAGCACTGTGCACTTTGTATTCTGTTGTAATTTTAAATGAATATATTTGAAAATGTAGAAAAACATCCAAAAATATTTATAATACATTTCAGTTGGCATTCTATTATTGTTTAACAGTGCAATTAAAACTACGATTAATCATGATTACATTTTTAAATCGAGTTAATTTGCTTTGAGTTAATCACTTGAGTTAACTGCAATTAATTGACTGCGCTAATTTTCATGTCAGCTACCACATACAGAAATAGGAAATGCCATTTAGCTCTTCAGCCTTCTTGTGATGACATGTTTGTTTTCAAGTAAACAAACAAAAGCTCTCAAGACTTTTGCAATGCCAAACTGTCAAATATGCCATATCTATGGTGTCTAATCAGAAAAAAGTAATTAATGCAGGAATGGCTATTTTATTGGATAATACATTAATCATGGTATAAATGAAAACTAGTTCTATAATTCTAATGTTGTTTGTGACATGAATTATTTAACAATAACTGCTACATTTAATGTAAACTTGAAGATGATACTAAAGGATGGTTTTGAAAGAATATTTTCATCCCAAAATGTGTTTCATGTTGCGAGTTATGTCAGGAATATATTCAAAATGGTTTTAGATCCTATTGAAAAGTGTTAGAATCTCTGTTCATTGACTAAAATGATGCCCACTCCATTAAACTTTATATATATATATATATATATATATATATATATATATTATATATATAAATATTTTTTTAAATCTTCTTAATCTCTTTCAGTCCCAGCAAAAATGCATTGTGATCTTTGCACTGGTGTGCTGCTTTGCGATTCTGGTTGCACTGATATTTTCAGCAGTGGATATAATGGGAGAAGATGAGGATGGACTCTCAGAAAAGAATTGTCAAAATAACTGTCGGTAAGAGGTAACAAACAAAACTTCTCTTTTTGGGGCAGGCGAGGACATCAATGTGTTTATATAACGATGCTTAATAAAAAATACATTCCCAGCATGCTATGCTCTTTATTCTATGACATTACAGTTGGTTTGTTAACTCTGGCAAAATAAAGCAGAATAAGAATCCTGAAGCTTTCTCTTTCCCCCTCATACACAGGCAGAATGAATATGAGAGAGCCATAATGTTGTTCTGAAATAGATTCTCTTTGGTCATCATCATTGGCACTTTGCAGTTTGGCCACTGACACTGTTGTCAGTTTCTCATAATTCTTCAGTGCACCAGTCTGCACTGACTGTAACCATTTTAATGTTGCTTCTCTTGGAGACTCTTCTGGAAGCTAAATTTTATGCTGTGAAGATGTGACTCTTGGCTTTGACAGTCAGTACATTGGCCAACCTGAGCCCATACCTGTGAAAGTTCAGAGAATAGGACTGAGGTGGTTCACACAGCTGCTAGATCTGCATATCCCTCTCCCCTGGACTCTATTGAGCAAGACTGACAACATTTTTGCAGCGCTGTTACCTTCAGTGTAACCAGTTTGCTGTTCATTACACCCACACCACTGTGCTTAGGATTTTGGGGAAGGCAAATGAGATGGTTCTTTGTGACACACTCAAAGCATAACTGACTCATATAATGAGAACAAGAGTGGCTGAGGGGGTGGTGGCTATGATGTCTTCTGATCTCACTCAGAGTTCTGTTGAAGTGCAGCCCAGTTGCAAATTCTGTTCAACCCTGGTGATTAGATTAGATAGAGGGCTCTGTCTGGAGCCCTCCATTTGCTCCCCATTTTCAACCCATCCATCTCATGCTTCTTGTCCTCACCATCAAGGCCCTTCACAACTGTTCCCTCTCTACTTATCCACTCTTGTCTTCAGTTGTCTTGCTCAGCGCCTCTCCACAGTGACTGATGCCAGTATTTTCAAGTCATAATCATCTGCTTCTTCTACAATTGTCTCCACTCCTCTTTCCATACCCCATCTTACACATGGAACATCCTCTTGGGTCTTAAGAACACTGCCTTCCCCTCTTCAAAACCCCTCCTCCGAGACCCACTTCTCACATGATGCCTATAGAAATTAGCCAACTGACAATGGCTAGCTACAGAGCCAGCGAGGATAATTAATATGTATTTTAAAAATAGGCAAATACAACCTCGGAATATTTTACCCCTTATATCCAGATTTGCCTTTCTTTGCTGTCTTGGGTTGTGAGATCTGTGGGGCAAAACCCAGCTGGACATAGCTAGCACAGACTGGTCACTGCCATGACATAAATAATAACTGAATTATTATTATTTAGGTTGTTTTTTCACAACTGTAATTGCAAACAAATGGGGCTAAAAATGTACTTTGTGCTTAATCTCTCTTTGTGAATAATATTGATCTATATACTATTCTGTGTTAATTGGTACATAACACCCTCTCTTCCTTTCTGGTCAGAGGGCTATATTCTAATCTTTGCTGGTGTAAATTCAGTTTAAACCCATTGACTCCTAATATGTTTAAAGTCAATGGGATTTCTCTGCAATTACAGTGATGAAATTGAAATCAGACTTTGTCTTTCACTGCATGATCTAACTGCTAATACTTGGCCCAGAAAACACACCGATGCTGTCTGTATAATTTGCCCAAGGTATTTCTAATAGCATCTGTCACTACAGTATCCAAAGTGCTGACCACCTGCTAACATGGATTGTGATCCTATCCTCCTGGATGTGATGAAATTGGGCACCCTTATGTATTTAACATATTGCAGACTTAACTAATGTGGTGCAAGATCAGTTGCTGTTCCATGGCATATCATTACTATGTTGGGTAAGCACTTTGAAAAAGTAAGGCAAGAATTATTGAATGTTTATATTTCAGCTGTCTGAGTACTTTTGCTGAAATTCAGGAGCTGCAGTTTACATGTGCAGACTGGTGAAAAATCCAAAGCTCCCTTTTCTAGATGGAATTAATGTGCAGTGTAAGATTGTGTATGTTCTTTGACTCAAGTTTGTCTTTTAAATAGCTCAAGCATCCTAGAGATTGTGATGGGGACATGCTGCTGTTGCTCGGATGAAAATCTCAAAGTTTTGTTTAAGGTTTATGTCTCTCTTGGAAGTCATCTTCAACTTTGAGATTTTTAGCATAATTTGTCTTGAGAGAATTCTGATATAAAAAAAACAAACAAACTACTTATTCCAAAAAATCAGCAAAGTGAAAACAAAGATTTTTGCCTCGTTTTCTTGGTGTTGGTCTCCTTTTTTATAGCTACCGAGAAGGATCAGGATATTATCAGCCCCATTTAGGAATGTTTTTTGTAGCATTTATAAATAAGAAGACTAATCTGTGAGTCTCAGATCTCTTCTGCAAAAAGCATTTCTATGTAACCTACATAAAATGGCTATTTGTGAATATAAATTCTCTAGCTAGGATGCTTCCTTCACATCAGGCATGTCTTCTGTTAATCATTTTATTTTTATTGTGCAAAGACCTTTATTGGGTACCTTGCACAGATCGTCTCAGTCTTCACTGTTTTTTGCATTCTTGTTGGGAGTCTGTGTAACAAACATATGTCAAGAGAGTGATGCAGTATGCTATTAATTTGGTATTTTTATAGGAATACAGAACAGATTTTGCTCAGTATATTAAAAGGTCATAAAAGAAGCATTTTTGAACAAAATGTGAAATATATATGAGTATATTATTTGCATTCTTTGAGCCACCCACTGGTGACCGGGATCTTGCTGAAAGTGAGGTCATTCGTGACCCTAGCAACATAGGGTCAGATTGTTACAGGCTGCAAGCCAGTTTCGTTCTGCTGGTTTAGTAATTGGAAAAGGTTTAATGTGTGTTATTTTAAAAAATATGTTTAATTTTTAAAACACTGAAGGTCATTTCATTGTTCCTTAATTTCCACACTTCTAAAATGGCCCACTTCCCAAGCCTCTGGATGCATTTGCATCTTTAAAAAAGCAGTTAATTAAAAAATACAAACATCCTGATAACAATAAGAGAAAATAGACACTGCCAAAATTAATTACCAACTAGCATCATAAAGAGGAAAAATTGAAAATACCATCTCCATCCAACTCCAAAACAGTCTTTTTCAGGCACTGTTAATTACGAAAATAAGTATATCCATTTTGCTAAGTGCAGCATTCTGAAAGCTCTAAGAAAATAAGCTCTTCTTGTTGGGCCAAATCCTAGAGATGCTGAGAGCCTGTATCTCCCACTGAAGTCAACAGACACGAGCACGGAAAACTATATTCGGGCTAATGCCTGAAGAACAGATAGGCCATGCCCCCTGATCTGAAGAACAATAAACTCGGGCTCTGGCAAACCAATAAAACCAGCTGATTCTGAGTTCATCAGAAATGCCCTGCTGTTGGCTTCAAAGTTTAGATCAGAACTGTTAACAGAAAGGCTGCAGCTGAACTCAATTGATAGGTATAACTGTATTAAACCAGATGTAAGACATTCTTTTCCAATCTCTTCCACTGACTCTCACACTGGTGCAGATATACTCTTTATAATTAAAATGATTATTTTCAATTCAGTTGGACCAGTTCCGGAGAGGTGCTGAGCACCTGTGATGCCTGTTGACTGCAGTGGAAGATGTGGGCTTTCAGAACTTCTAGGATTTGGCCCAATGAGATGTAATTGTTTCGTTATGAACTTTCAGGATGCCTTGCTTAGAAAAACAGATATAGTTGTCATTTTAAATCATTTTTATTGAAATTAATAACATGAATTTGCACTTTGAGAGTGGAAAAATAGAAGTCCATTAACAAAATCAGTCATATCAGGTTAGAAAGTTTGTTGTAGTTTGCGTGTTGTTTTTTATTACAAATTTTTCTCCAGAGACACACATAGGAATATTGTTGAGAGGCACTGACAGATGCAGCTGGTTAAGAGGAGATGCTTAGCAGTCTGGGAACTCTTGCTGTGGGTCCATTAAGCAGTGCATCTATAAAATTAGATTATTGTAATTTGAAGATAGTACTCTTTAATGTCAGAACCATTATTAATAAATCTTGGTTAGTTTGTGATGTGCTGTTAGCCAAGACATTACTGCCTTACTGAAACTGGCTGGTAATTCTACAGTGGAATTATCCAGGGGAAAAACAAAGGCAGATCATAATAGCAAAAAATGGTCTTTGTGTCTCAGCTGTCTAAACCGAGGTGTCACAAGAAACCTTGATCCAGTCCCTACAGCATCATCTGTTCAATATGAGTCATCTTCTCCTCTGTGCTGGTGACAGAGGCTGCTGGGGCTCCTGCAGGGCATGGGGCAACTTCATCTCTCCAGATTTCCACTGTCTGTCTGGAGAGCCTCAGTTGGCTTAGGTGGCTGACTGCTCCCTTCAGTAGCTCTTTGGAAGCAGTGTGGAAGAGAAATAGAGTGGAAAATAAGCTATGTGGAGCCTTTGCCCATGTTTCTAAGGGCATGGTGGAGGGGTATGGTAGTTAATTTTTTGATTTGTTTGTTTTGAGAGCTCGCTTGTGTGTGTGATGGGTGGAGGCAAGTAATTTTTGGAAATCTGCCTTTGTGTGGGGGTCTGGGGTGTATTTGCTTTGAAGGAAATTTGCCTCTGTGTTTGTGCACGGGGTGGTGCTTTTTAGGATATGTCTGCACAGCAGCTGGAAGGATGCTGCCCAGAGCGGCTACTACACAGACACGTGCTAGCTCTGCTTGAGCGAGTGCACTAAAAATAGCAGTATGGCTGCGGAGGCATGGGCAATGGCTCAGGCTACACACACAAGTACGTACCTAAGCAGTCAGGCTGGTTTGTACTCAGGGAACTAACCTGAGTTACCACACATGCTGCCGCAGCCACTCTGCTATGGTGTTGTGTTTGAAGAAGATTACTACATTAATGCAAACTAGGTACCTTTTAGTTCACACTGACACCATCCAGAAGTGGGAGTTACAGTGCAGCACTCTGGTGTACACTGCCATTCACAGCCCTGTAGTACAACCTACAGGGCAGTGTAGACATACTCTAGGAAGGATGGGATAGCCTCCTGTCATTTCCCACACTGGCTTTGAAAATTGATGGGACCATCACTGCATGAGTATTTATATATCCTTTAGATTCCTTGCATCATTTCAAATGCACCTGTGGATGCACTGAATCTTTGTTGGGATGCTGCTAGGTTCTAGGATTCAATAATATCCTGGGGCAGTGAGTTCCACAGCTAAAATAAAATATTTTAAATACACTATATTTGTTCTCTTGTTCTTGTATTCTGAGAAGATAAATAGAAGTCTATGGCTTATTTTTTCTGTTGTTTTTATAAACCTCTTATGTATAAACTAAAGCAAGGTTTTATGACATTAAGTGAGCAGACTGTAGTGCTTGCTTCCATGGCTTTGTCAGGTTGTGTCTCTGATAAATTGTGATGATCCGGGGAGAGGAGTGAGATTTTCTCTAGCACTGCATGAGTTCTACAAGTTTGGTGGGGGGTTTATTTATTGGTTTTAATTTTAAGTATAAAATGTGACAGGCATAATAATAGACTGTCTAAACAGAGCAGGGTTTTCATGATTTTGAAAACATGCCTGTTATATATGCCTGTCAGAATTTCTGTTTACCATACACTTAAGCCAGTCAGCATAAAAATGCCTTCTCCCATTTTGGGGGATGAGTTGTAAAACTCCTTGTTTTTAAGATTACCCTTATGGCCTGCCATCATCATCATTTTTCCCCCAGTAACAAAAAGAGTCCTATGGCTTGGATACTGCAAAGAGCTGGGTGCCTCCTGCAAGCTGGTCAGCATCTCAAGCCCCCGTTGTATTGACAGGGAATTGAAGATGCTCAGCACCTCAGTGGAGGTGGTTTAGAACCTTGCAGGTGTCGACCAGTAAGCAGCTGTGTTTTTTTATTTTTAAGAAGATGTATGAAAACAGAACGCCTATTGATATTAACGATAATCCTGTAACTTTAGAGTGTACATTGCTCTGTCTTCTCTAGCCATATAACCAAATTCAGGGTATAGGGTTTCATTTTTCTAGTCCAATCCTATGCAAAACATTTTCAAAAAGGAGAAAATAAAAGTAAAAAAGTTTACCAAGGTGCCTAGCTCAAGGCCTGATCCAACTCCCATTAATGTCAATAAAAAGACTATCATTGGTTCAATTGTGGGAGCAAGACTGGGCCTTAATTAGTTTTCTCTGAATTCATGAATCACTGTCTTCCTCAGAGTCCCGGCTGAACCTAGTGGTCTTCCCCTGAGTTTATTAAGATGAAGTGCTGGTTTAGTGCTTTCCAAAGTGTAAGTTTTTCTTATTATTCTGCACACTCCACCTGGCTGGGGACAAAAGGGACATTTCTGTGTTGTTTTCTTGGGACTTTTTTTTTTTTTTTTTTAAGAGTGTGAGCAAGGTTTGAAGAGCTCTCCCCTGGTAGCTAATGATGAGCTGGGGGGAAAATGCTTCAGGGCCAGACTATATTTACACCTACTCTGCCTAGGTATGAGCAGACGGAGCTATGTTGCCCAAGTGATCAGTTTTGGCTGATTTTGGGTTACAAATCACATTAGTATTGAATACAGGGGTAATGAAATGTTGGCTTCCTCATTCTGTGAGTAAAGGGCAACAGAACTGCACTCAGCCTGTTCTGATGGCGGGGGCTCATCCTCAACTGAACTGAACTTGCTAATCAGGGGGTTCAGATGCTAGATCCCAGTGGAGGGAAAGAGGACGGGAGCAGGTGTTTCTGTCTGGTGGTGTGGGCTTTGCCTGAGTCATAGGGACTCAGTCATAGACTCTCCAGTGTTTAAAGACAGAGCTGATTAGTCTTATTCGATAGTCTTTTGTTTTGTTAAGTGATCACCAGAGCTGAAATCACTGATAAGCAGGTTTAAGTGTTAAGCCTTAGACCTGCTGCGGGACAGTGTTTCTGTGAGACAGCCCAGCCCGCACTAGCAGTGAGGTTTCCTCACTAGCTTCTGAAATCACGGAGAGCGGGATGGAATTTCAAGAGACCGACTTGCGGAGGCAGGTGGTGATTGCACAGGGCCGTTGGCAATGGAGCAGACAACGGGATGGTGGAGTGAATGATGGCACAACAAATGACAGCAGCAGAGTGAATACCGGTGCAGCAGAGGCAGCATGCAGCAACCCAGAGTGAACAGCAGCAACCATGAGCCCATTGCAGTAGCAGCAGCAGGGGCATTGTTCAATGTTCCTTCCCCCCCACCCCCTGCCAGGTGGGAGGTGAACTCAGGTGAATGCACCTGTGAGCTCTGGGTCTTCGCTGACCAAGGACAGCAGCTGTGAGTGGAGTGTGGTGTGTTAAGGGGACATTTGTTTGTTGGACTTTCACACTGCAAGGTAAGAAACGGAGGCAAAGGACACTGCCCAATGTACTCTGAGGTGGGAGTTTTGCTCATGGTCAGATGTGTTCAAATCGTGGTTGTGGTGTGTTCCCAAATTAATGCCAGGTTCCTTTCCCCTTTTTATTTAGTTTTTCTCTGCTATGCACAGACTCGGTGCATGCGAGTGGGGAAGTATTGCCCCTTAGAGGCGCCCAGGGATGGTGTTTAATTTTCCCAGATTACTGGGTTGGGGCTCAAGCCAGTTCTGTGTTGTATTGTTAAGAGGGACCCCTGGATATTGAACCCAGCCCTTGTTGCAGCTGATTCCACCTGGCCGAAGGGTTACAACAGCATTTGGTTCAATTCTCTGCTCTGCGTTTGTGGACTCTGGTCAGGGGAAATCTTGTCACCTTGAGAAAGTAGGTCCCTATCTCTTTGTAGATCAATGTGTTCAGTTTATGGGGGTCTTTTTATCCTGCTTTGTGGCCGGTGACCCACTTGTCCAGATTAAACTTCCTACATAAATCTTCAGTATTGTTCTCTAAGGAAATGACATTAGTTGCAGTTAAAATTTCCATTAGAATCTTTGAATTTTTGTTCTGCCCCAAGGTTCTTTGACTGTTCAACCAAGGCTTATTCTTTGCCTATGATTCCAGGCACCATCTGCCAATGACACCATTTATTTTTAATCACTTCTCCACCCTTAGAGCAATGAATCAAAGAGGAACATGTCATAGTTTAGATTTAGTCTTGTTTATTGCTCATATAATGAGCTCTGAGTTTAAATGTAGGGCTAGGCTATGTCTAATCCCAGAATGCTTCATGGCATTCCCCCTTGAGCAGTGTGCTCCTAAACTAAGCAGAGCTGGATGAAGACAATCCCAGGCCCTTAGGTTTATGATGACATGGTGCCTCCTGTGACTGGCTCACTTACCACTCGGAGTGCGGTGCCAAGGAGCTGCCGTCCCAAAGAAGTAAAAGCAGTGTCATGGAGCCCCCTTATCTACCCCCAAAAAAGACTGCTGCCAAAATCAGGCTAGGAATAACCTAATCAGCAAATTAGCTGGTTTGACAAGGGGCGCAGGGGTGCTGGCGCACAGACACTTCACACATCAGCCCTGGTGCTGTGCTGTTCCTCAGCGGAATTCTGACTGGTGTTGTTCACCTCACACTAAATTGGTCAATATTGAATTGAATTCAAACATGATCATCATCACAAGCATAATCCATCCCACTCCTGTTCCACTGGCTACCAGTTCCGAGCAACACATTCATCACAGGGAGTCTACAGCCAGACAGATGGAAAAGCTACATGCCAATCCAGGTCTCCCACAGTACACGGATACTTTCAGTCACCCCAGAGCACGACTTACGTTGAGGCACCCATCGTAGTCTCAACTGCCAGATCGGAATCTGTCAGCAGCAACCCTATGGCGTGATGAGTGGCCAGCTAAAGATGTTTGGAATGGTTTCCTTGTTGCTGATCTGATGGTTCAGCCACCAGGATTTGACCTGCCATGTCACCTTTGGTCTCTGCTGAACAGGTTTTGAACTTCCACACAAGGAGTCTGTGTGATGACCCACTTTGTGAATGTGTGTTATCTGTCAGTCAATGGCACATGTTGTCGATGAATGTCAACTAACCAGACTTCATGGTGGCCTTAGGTCCCTTCAGTCTGCTGATGAAGCTGCTGTGGGGTGGTTTGGGAAGCACCGCAAATGTGAGAAGATGACAAATCTACCCCACGAGCAGCAGCAGAGTTCCCCTCTCCACTGGAGAGCAAGAATGGTGGCAGGGGGACTCGTTTGGGTGATGGGATAAATCCTGGAATATGTATCTGCTTGGTTGGGTGAGCTGGACCCACTGCACCCTTATCTTCCTGCCACACACACGTCCCTCTGCTGGGGGTCTTGGAGTTAACACTCCATTGAGATGCGTGGGGCAGTTAGCCCCTCTCAGAGGTGTTTTGTCAGGCTGTCTGCAGATATTTCTGCTTCAGTTACACTGGGTCACATTTTCAAGCTTTTCTTTGCAGCTATGAGCACTAGGAAATTTCTTTTCTCCCCTTAAATTAAAGTGTGGAATCTGATGTAATTGCCTGACTCCAGGTGCCAGGGCCATAAGCATTAAAAACAAGCACAAAGTATTTAGGAAGGAAAGATCAAATACAAAATGGGGAATAACTGGCTAGGTGTCATATTGCTGAAAACAACCTGAGGATTATAGCAGATCACAAATTAAACAAGGCAACAATATGATGCAACTACAAAAAAGGATAGTACTCTGGGTTGTATTAACAGAAGTGTTGTATGTAAGACATGGGACATAATTGTCCCACTCTACCCCACACTGGTGGGGCCTCAACTACAGTACTGCGTCCATTTTAAGAAAGATGTGTACAAACTATAGAGTCCAGAGGAGAGCAACAAAAATGAAAAAAAAATTTAGAGAACCTGACCTATGAGGGAAGGCTAAATAAACTGGACATGTTTATCCCTGAAGAAAAAAAAATGAGGGAGGACCTGATATTTCTTCAAATATGAGAGAGGCTCCCATAAAGAGGATATAGTGATCATCTGTTCTCAGTTGTCCACTGAAGGTAGGACAAGAATTAATTAGAGTGTAATATGCAGCAAGAAAGATTCAGGTGAGATCTTAGGAAAAACTTTGTAATTGTAAGGATGGATAAACTCTGGAATAGACTTCCAAGAGAGGTTGTGGGATCCCCATCCTTGGAGGTTTTTAAGAACCAGTTAGACAAAACCTGTCAGGAATGGTCTAGATTACCTGGTCCTGCTAGTGTAGGGGCTTGACTCGATGACCTTTAAAGGTTCTTGCCAGCCCTGCATATCTAGGAAGCAATGATTAGTTTAGCTGGGCACTGCTGTCACCGGGGGCTGTCCCTTAAAGGCATAACCATTCAAGATGGCAGACCCAGATTAAAACTCCTAGTCCCCATCCCCTTAAAGCATTTTAAACTAATACTTTTGTTAATTAAAGATAAATTTAGTTGCTACAATCAATGACGCCCTGGTACTTCTGATCCCTTCTTGTCTTGTCTGTGGAAAAAAAGACCATTTAGAGGTCTTGGTCCATGTGGCAGGGCAGGGGTAAAACCCCCTTTAAAGCCCTGCCAAAATGCTGGCTGCAGACCGTCTCTGGTCAAAAGGCCAGGTAGAGAGACATGGGTATGCAGCAGGGAGCCCAGCTGCAAACCCATGTCTCTCTACCTGGCCTTTTGACCAGAGACGTAGAGAGACATGGGTATGCAGCAGGGAGCCCAGCTGCAAACCCTAATGAGGGCTAGCTCAGAGCAACAAGCTGGGCCAAGTGGGAACAGCTAAGCTAAAGACTGGGAGGACTATAAAAGCCCTGGTAAAATCTCAGTGACGGGGTGGCCAGGGAGGAGACAGGAGGGCTGTTTCTCTATCTCTTTACCTACTGGAAGGAACCTCAAGGGCCAGAAGACCCTGGGAGGGGTCTGTGGTGTGATTGTTGTTGGGGGAATCAGGACTGCAGAAGAACACTGTAAATAAAAACACAAAGGTGAAACCACTGACGAAGGTGGTGGGACTCGTTTTTATACCAGCCTAAACACAGGGTGCAGGCACAAAAGTGGGAGTGCCGGCATAGACCCTGTGACAGTCCACTATATTACCAAAACTGTTGGTTTTTTCTTTCATCTGGAGCCATTTTTTCCCACAAATGAAATCTCTTCCTGTCATCCTGACTTTAAAAATATCTTAAGAAATTCTAGCTAGCAAACACCCATCTGATGACCATCTCTTTTTTTCCTCTGTCTGATGACATATGCTTTCCTGAAATGCTTGGAGTGGCAAATCTTATCTTTGACAACATCATATTTGATTAGTGTCAAAGTTGGTTTCATTCTGCACATAGTACTGAAATGGTTCTTCACATGGCCATTGGTGATTTGCCTGGCCTCCAGCAAGAAGGGGAGAACTTACCTTGCCTCTGTGGCTGGCTGTGTGATGTATGTTAAATGACACTAGCTTGGATTCCTAGAAAAGAGCAAGGTCTCTTTAACCCTTGCAGCTCTCAGGA
The DNA here is from genome assembly GCF_965140285.1 of Lepidochelys kempii. NCBI lineage: Eukaryota > Metazoa > Chordata > Testudines > Cheloniidae > Lepidochelys > Lepidochelys kempii. Next base: position 140,391,600 of record NC_136382.1, on the reverse strand, counting down.
TGAATACACTGCATTCATACAGGAGCACAGATGATACCTGGAGCTCTCTTGTCAGTTAGAGTAGACTCTGGCTGGAATATAGCTAAACTCATCTATCATGTAGCTCATCTATCTTGATTGATCCCTCAGCATCATTCTTTATACTCACTGTTTAGAATTGCTTTACGCTATTCTTTGCCACTTGGTGGGTATCTCCTTTTGTCGTTTGACTTGAGTCAATGTCTAACATGATAGTTTTGTTTTTACTGTTTGAGTACTGGAGAAAAATATATGAAAACTAATAGCTTAGAGATATGAAACATGCACAAATACTTGCCAAAAGTTTAAATGTAAAGTTCTTTATTATAATAGCTAAAATGTATTATATTTTAATATGAACAATTTTAAGATTTTTTGAAAACTAATTTTACACAAATGTTTCTCTTCCAAAATCATCAGTGCTGTTTATATATACGGTGAACTCTGCCTTTTATGTGATCACTAAAAAGAATGACAAAACTCTGTGAAGACGAATAGCTAACATTTAGGGTACTAGCTGGAGACTTGGGAGACCCAGATTCAAGTCCCTGCTTGGCCACAAACTTGCTGTGTGACCTTGGAATAATGTATCCAGTTCTGGTGTCAACAAGAAAGATGTTGATAAACTGGAGAAGGTTTAGAGAAGAGCCACAGGAATGGCTAAAGGATTGGAAAAACATGCCTTGTAGTGACTAAGCTCTTTCAGTCTATCTGGTTAGCTTAATAAAGAGAAGGTTAAGGGGTGACTTGATCACAGTCTATAAGTACCTTCATGGGAAATGAGAACTTGAAAATGGGCTCTTCAATCTAGCAGACAAAGCTATATCATCATCCCATGGCTGGAGGCTGAAGCTAGACAAATTCAGACTAGAAATAAGACACAATTTTTTAACAGGGTAATTAACCAGTGGAACAATTTACCAGAAGTTGTGGTCGATTCTCCATCACTGGAAATCTTTCGATCACAAATTGATTTTTTCTAAAAGATATGGTCTAGTTCGAACAGGAATTAATTTGGAGAAGTTCTATGCTGTGTGACAGAAAGGAGTCACACTAGATGATCACAGTGGTCTCTTCTGTCCTTAGTCGTCTTGTACCTCATTTTTTCATCCGTAAAATGGGGATGACAGGGAAGTAAGTACTGTTTCATGGGGGTGATGTGAGCATAAATTGCACTGATGTGGGCCATACAGATACCTCAGGTAGATAGAAAAATCAGTTCCAAACAGAGGTGAATGCCTAATAAAGGCAGAGTAGAACTGTATTCGGTACATTTGAGGATATTTTTGGTACTGTCTCTAAAGACAGGAGGTTTCCTATTAAAAGATACTTCACAGATTTCACTGTACAGAGCAGTTATTACTATCTCAGTTAACGCTATTTAATAGACTCTGAAAGAGTATTACTGCCCAACTGCTTAGGGCTAAAATATGGGCCAATAATAGGAATAGTAATGATACCTTTGCAGCGTATAGATTATGTGCAACTCTTTAGGGGTGCTCATTCTACTCTCCCTGCATTGGCCAGAGTCTGACCCATCGATTCTCCCCTCTCCCTCTCAGTTCTTAATGGCATCTAAATCAACATAGACTTGCCATAATTAATCCCTAATTTTATTAAAAGCATCATTATAGATATTAACTCCTGTAGGTATCAGCCCTCTTATGGGCATCTATGTTAGTGCTCTTAGGGCATATTGGAGAATTTCCATAACACTGTGTTTCTGTAATTTGAGTATGGCCTATATCTTTTGGGAATAGATGCTTCAAGAGTACATTATTCCTTTCATTTGTGGATTTTTATTACCATCTTTAGCTACAGTATATCTGCTGAATCAGCAATGCATCTTGCAAATAGCTGCCAGAGCTTTTTACCTTTGAATTTTCCTTGATTGTTTCACAAAGTATCTTGTTTGGTCTCTGCATGAAGGGCATTAAATGTAAGGGATTGCTGGATTGTATAAATGCTGGCAGCATATAGTGGCGCCTTTGATCCTGTTCTGTGTGGGGTTGGGGGTTTCTTACTGCAAGTCTCTTTTAGTTAATAGCAATAATAATACAGAAATGTGTTGATTTCAAGAACAAAAAATCTTCTTCTTCTTCTTGATAATGACCTAGCAAATACAGCCATGTATCAGAACTCCTACACAAACTGCATCAAGAAACAAAAGTAAACGGTTGAAAGATACATAAATCAAGAAAAGATGCATTAATAAATTGAAAGAAAAATAAATGAGGACATAGGCTGATGGCATGATAGCAACAATAGTCACATTTCTCAATGTACTGCTATCTGACCATTTATTCCATTAAAATTAACTTTATTTATTACATATATTCAGTGAATAATTTTTTTTCCACATAACATGCTATGGCAAAAGATCATAAACATATAAAACAGCCTATATGATATGACAGAAAAATACATTACTATTTCCTGTTTTTTTAAAAAAATCAACTAATTTCCCTCTCACTGTCTTGAGATACTGTATTTCTCAGCAACATTTAGTCCTCACTAAAAAAAGTTCTTTGTGGGCCTATCTGAGCACCAATGAAATGTAGAAATAAAATGAAAACAACTAATGAAGTATCATTTTTCCTACTTACGTAATAATACCACTTATGTGGAGCTTTACAAACACTGATGAATCTTCTCAAATCCCCGGTGAGGAAGGTATGTTAGGATTACTAGGTCAGTTTTACAGATGGGGAAACTGAGAGTATGCCTGAAGGATTGATTCTTAGTGGTGCTGGGCATACACAACTTGGTTCAGAGGTGACTTGTCCAGCAAGTCCCTGGCAAACCCCAGGTTGTAACTCATGGGTTCTAGGCTATCAGTCCCATATAAACAGTAAATATTGGTGCCTCCACGAGGTGAAGGCCTGATCTGAAGACTCTGGGAGTCATCAGGGCCTAACACTGTATAGTGGGAAGTGCACAGCTCCCTCCAATTTCCCATTGACAAGTATTCAGTAACTTCTAGGAACAAGCCTCAAATGCTGTCATAAATATAAAGGGAAGGGTAAACCCCTTTGAAATCCCTCCTGGCCAGGGGAAAGCTCCTCTCACCTGTAAAGGGTTAAGAAGCTAAAGGTAACCTCGCTGGCACCTGACCAAAATGACCAATGAGGAGACAAGATACTTTCAAAAGCTGGGAGGAGGGAGAGAAACAAAGGGTCTGTGTGTCTGTCTATATGCTGGTTTCTGCCGGGGATAGACCAGGAATGGAGTCTTAGAACTTTTAGTAAGTAATCTAGCTAGGTATGTGTTAGATTATGATTTCTTTAAATGGCTGAGGAAAGAACTGTGCTGAATAGAATAACTATTTCTGTCTGTGTATCTTTTTTGTAACTTAAGGTTTTGCCTAGAGGGGTTCTCTATGTTTTTTTAATCTAATTACCCTGTAAGATATCTACCATCCTGATTTTACAGGGGGGATTTTTTTATTTCTGTTTACTTCTATTTTTATTAAAAGTCTTCTTGTAAGAAAACTGAATGCTTTTTCATTGTTCTCAGTTCCAAGGGTTTGGGTCTGTGGTCACCTATGCAAATTGGTGAGGCTCACCTTTTAATGTAATATCTGAGCACCTATCACTGCAAGGGAATATGGCATCCCCAGAAGATGAACGATTAGATCCTTGTTTCCAAACTTCAGTGAGTGGGCCCATTCTTTTCGCCACCAAATACAGACGCTCCCTTCAGACACAAGGATTCAGGTGGCTTCTTTTTTGGTAGAGATTAGGGTGGTTTTCTTGTTTTTTGTTTTCTGGAACCATGTGTATCACCTTCATTACAGGAGGGCCAGGAAAAAGTTAATCTTTATTTACTGATTCCAGTCCCATCTCCCATGATCTAGCCTGAGGATTACAAAAATATAATGCTCTTCTTACATAGCAAGGGTCAGACTCTGCTGACTGCATTGAGTCCTAGTCCATTGTTTTAGCAATGAAATCTTCCTTGCCCACTTCAGCCTCCTGTTTTCTAGCTTTCCCAGTAGAAACAAATGCACGCTCATACATCTAGGAACAAGGAATATAGGTCACACTTATTTGATGGCGGACCTTATCCTGGAAAGCAGTAACTCTGAAAAGAATTTAGGGATTAGAGTTATTTCTGATGGGCATCCAAAGCTGGAGATGTGATGTATTTATGCTGGTTCAGTACAGGTGCACAACTAACTCTGTAACCTTGGGGTTTTGTGTAAATTTGCGGGATTTCTGAGATATTTTGTTCTAGCTGTTATATGTTGCAGGCAGACATCCTAGCTTTTTGGGAATCATGCTTTCCTAGAGTCTGCACAACTCCCTGCCTCATCCCTCCCAAATTTAACACCAATGCAAAAAAAAAAAAAAACCAACAAAAAACAAACCCCTGACCCTGCACAAATTTACATAGAGCCCTGTATCTGCTTCTGGGGATTGCAGCAGGGATACATGGTTGAACAGCCCTTTCTGACACCCCACACCATACCACCCCCAGCACATGAAGTAGATTTGGCTCTTACTCTATGCAGGTTTTCTTTTTGCAAGGTAATAAGCCCAAGAATGCTCAGAAAGACAGGATCAGGCTTGAACAAGTTATACAATACATGATGTGTGAGATGAGGCAATGTTACTGCTCTTTGGCCTTAATTCTCTCTTGGCCTGGATGCTCTCATGAAATTTTGCAAGGAGATGGAGTCTTTTGATTGCTCTCCTCTCCCTTTTCCCTTTTTCATTGATTTTCTCCCCTCCTTCCTTGATACACTTCTCTATCCTTGTTCTCTCTCTCTCCCCACCTTCCCTTTCTTCTGTTTATGACTTTGTTAGCTCCAGCAGCACACTTGTATTTCATTTAGGATTTCACATGAGGGCTTTTCTGGGTCATGCTTAATCAATGGCTCTATTAGGGGTATAAAATATGGTATTTTTTTAAGAACCTCCAGGCTAAATTATCTTCTTTTACCCTCAATAGGTAATGCTAATCCCACTATTTACAGTGGTGCAAATTTGGAATAACTCAATTGAAATCAAATCACTATAACTGAAAGCAGAATTAGGCTCATTTACTTCACTGTGTGTGTACAGGTGTTACTGAGAGCAGAATGCATCTTATGATCAGTTATCAGATAACTGTGCCTATGGGATGTCATCTTTGACATAGACTTGGGGTTATAGAATTTATGCTGTTACACTTCTAATAATGGTTCTTTGCCTGACTGCAGTTATTGGGTTTGATCAATAGTTCAAGTGGTTTGAAACAGGAAGTGCAGCTCTCCCTGCCCAAACCTAGGAGCAGGGAGAGATATGGGGGAACTTTGTTTAACCGAGACAAGGTGAGGAGGGATAGCTGTCCCTCTGCTCTAAGCAGAGGAGAGGGATCCATGTTTCCCTCTTCTTGCCTCTTGCTTTAAGCCTGGGGCTTAATTTACTCACGGCAGGATGTTCAAGAACAGACTCATTCCTTTGGGGAAGAATAGTCAGTAAAAACTTTTCCGGGAATGGTGGCTTTACACTCTGGCTGGGGCCCCATAGGAGCCCTGTGAGGGACTCTTTCTGGGAGATGTGCAGATCATCTCCCAGGCTTCCTGACATCTCCTCATCCCTGAGTGGCTAGTTCTGCTTACTTTATAGGTTGTGCAACTATCTCCTGTCCCCTGATGCAGCTGCAGGCAGCTTGCATTTTTGCAGCCTCTTCCAAAGTAGGCTTCCTGCTAGTGCCAGGGTTCTGCCAGCTTCCACCAGTGGAGCTCGTGGAGTTTATTGGATCCAGTATTTCTACATTTTAAAAAGAATTTGCATCTATATTTAGTATATGGGAGACAACGTTGAAATCGGTAATGCTTTCTCTTTTATACACTTCTGAAAAAGTTACTTCCCATTATTAAGATCAAGCAATGATAGGGATTTTAATGTTCCTTACTGCACAGAGCCTATTGGTCATGAAATCACATGTGTGGGTGTCTTTTAATAAAGATGAAATTGATCCATAGAATATTCTCTGAAGTGCAAAGTCTAGTCAGGTCAACTGGCTTCTCTTGACTCATCAACCATTATTAATTCCCCCCGCCCCAGCAACCTGCTGTAATAGTCCATTGACCATCTCTAAATCCTCCTTGCCCAGCTGAAAAGCCCATTCAAATATTTTAGTGTTGACAGGCAGAAGTTCTGTAAAAATGCAAATTTCCTTCTGCTGAAGGGCAAGAAGCCAAGAGATGGCTTTAAAAATATTTCCCTGCTGCATGAGAGTTTTGGTGCATTCTTACAGCTGGAATGCAGAGTTTTGAGCATTTCTGCCTTCTGTAAAATCACTGGTATTTTGATTCTCTGTATATCAGTACTTCGTAACTTTGGTGCAGAATACTCATTTTCTATACCTTTCCCAGATAATATAGGACTTAAATGCTGCCCTCTGCTCTGCTGATGAACAAAGACTCCCCAATGCTCAAGAAAGCACTAAGAGGGGTCCCTGCTACAGCTTAGATACCACAGTCTTAGTTAAACCCCCCCCCCCAAACCCTAAGACTGGAAACTAACTGAATACCATGTAAGCCCCACTCAGCAGGACATGTTAATTGGTGGCACCCGTTGATTCTTTCCAGAGCATCAGTAAGGTATAACCCAGATAACACCACACTGGGAGGGGTTGCTAGCACTTTGGAGGACAGGATTACAATTCAAAACAACCTTGATAAATTGGAAAACAGGTCTGAAATCAAAAGTCTGTACTACATTCTGAAAGAAAAAAATCAAATACAAAACGGGGAATAAATATGTAGGTGGTAATACTACTGAAAGGGATCTGGAAGCTGAAGTGGATCACAAATTGAATATGAAGCAACTGTGTGCTGCTGTTGTGAAAAGGGCAGATGTCATTCTGCAGTGTATTAGTAGGGGTGTCATAGATAAGACACAGGGAGGTAATTGTCCTGCTCTACTCAAAACTGGTGATGCCTCGGCTGGAGTATTGTGTCCAGTTTTGTGCACCACACTTTAAGAAAGATGTAGACAAACTGGGGAGAGTCCAGAAGAGAGTAACAAAAATGATCAAAGGTCTGGAAAACATGACCAATGAAGAAAGATTGAAAAAATTGGGTTTGCTTAGTCTGGAGTAAAGAAGACTGGCGGGGTGAAGACATGATAACAATATTCAAGTATATAAAAAGTTGTTATGAGGAGGATGGTAAACACTTGTTCTCGTTAACCTTTGAGGATAGGAAAAGAAGCAATGGGCTCAAACTTCAGCAAGGGAAGTTTAGGTTGGACATTAGAAAAACACTTCCTAACTTTCTGGGTAGTTAAACAGTGGAACAAATTGCTGCAAAGGGAGGTTGTGGAATCTGTCATTGGAGGTTTTTAAGAACAAGTTAGACAAACACCTGTCAGGATTATTACTTAATCCTGCCATGAGTGCAGGGCACTGGACTAGATGACCTGTTGAGATCTTGTCCAGCCCTACACTTCTGTTTCTCTGGCCACTGAAGGTAGGACAAGAATAATGGGCTTAATTTGTAGCAATGGAGATTTATGTTAGATGTTAAGAAAAACTTTCTAACTACAAAGATAGTTAAATTCTGGAATGGGCATTTGTCATAAATATAAAGGGAAGGGTAAACCCCTTTGAAATCCCTCCTGGCCAGGGGAAAGCTCCTCTCACCTGTAAAGGGTTAAGAAGCTAAAGGTAACCTCGCTGGCACCTGACCAAAATGACCAATGAGGAGACAAAATACTTTCAAAAGCTGGGAGGAGGGAGAGAAACAAAGGGTTTGTGTGTCTGTCTGTAGTCGTCTTGGCCAGGGACAGAACAGGAATGGAGCCTTAGAACTTTTAGTAAGTAATCTAGCTAGGTATGTGTTAGATTATGATTTCTTTAAATGGCTGAGAAAAGAATTGTGCTGAATAGAATAACTATTTCTGTCTGTGTATCTTTTTTGTAACTTAAGGTTTTGCCTAGAGGGGTTCTCTATGTTTTTGAATCTAATTACCCTGTAAGATATCTACCATCCTGATTTTACAGGGGGGATTTCTTTATTTCTATTTACTTCTATTTTTTATTAAAAGTCTTCTTGTAAAACACTGAATGCTTTTTCATTGTTCTCAGATCCAAGGGTTTGGGTCTGTGGTCACCTATGCAAATTGGTGAGGCTTTTTATCCAACATTTCCCAGGAAAGGGGGAGTGCAAGTGTTGGGAGGATTGTTCATTGTTCTTAAGATCCAAGGGTCTGGGTCTGTAGTCACCTAGGCGAATTGGTGAGGCTTTTTACCAAACCTTGTCCAGGAAGTGGGGTGCAAGGTTTTGGGAAGTATTTTGGGGGGAAGGACGCGTCCAAACAGCTCTTCCCCAGTAACCAGTATTAGTTTGGTGGTGGTAGCGGCCATTCCAAGGATAACGGGGGTAATATTTTGTACCTTGGGGAAGTTTTGACCTAAGCTGGTAAAGATAAGCTTAGGAGGTTTTTCATGCAGGTCCCCACATCTGTACCCTAGAGTTCAGAGTGGGGGAGGAACCTTGACAGCATTCAAGGGAGGTTGTGGAATCCCCATCCTTGGAGGTTTTTAAGAACCAGTTAGACAAACACCTGTCAGTGTCAGGAATGGTCTAGATTTACCTGCCTTAGCACAGGGGGTTGGACTTGATGACCTCTCAAGGTCCCTTTCAGTCCTAAGTTTCTAGGATTCTAAGATAGCTTATTGCCTTTGCCTATGCCAGTGGAATACTGGCTTGATGAAGTTCTTGTGGTTTTTTTTTTCTTTAAAAGGTGTCTGTAAAAAGTGAAATGATGTGAGGATTTTATTTCAAAGGGAATATGAAATTAGCACACTGCTCTGGTTTGGTATAGCCAGCCAACTTTGATCAGAAAATAATACATGATTAAATAGTCATACTGATTTTCTTTTTCTCTCTCAATTCTATAGTTTGAAATTGCAGAGTGTCTGTTAGTTTATGTCCAGGACCGTTTCAAAGGATGTCGCGCACTCCCCAAAATCAGGAGTTGAAAAGTAAAGAAAAACATGGTAGTACTAAACACTCATTCCGCCCCTCCCACAATCCCATAATTTCCAACTCCTTGGGCCCACAACCCCAAAATTTCTCTAGTTCTCAATCCCCGAAAATGGGACATACTGCTCAGATATAAAGTGAAGATGACATGTTCTCTGAAGTGCTGTCCTTTACACTAGGTACAGTTAAAACAATATACTTTGTCTCCGCTTTCAGTATGAATCTTAGACCTCATTTAAGAGATCACATGGGGTTTTGTCAGCTTAGCAAGATGTTACTTTTTCAGATGGCTGTCATCCTGGTATCCAAAATATAAGCTGTTGTTTAAAAAATAAAGTGACTAGTCCTTATGTCTGAGTCTGCAGACACCCTGAAACAATAGCTCTGAGAAGTGTGAACTGTCCCATTGATCTCAGAGATATGTTAATATAGAAGTAATGAATGAATGAATAAATTAATATCAACATTAACTATTTCACTTCCAGACAAAGCACACAACAAAGGAGAGGTACAATCATATTCTGAAGATCTGCACAATATACTTGAGTAGCACGTGAGCCACACCTGGGGATGGAGGGGGGGAGGGGAGATGGAGTACGCAGAGCTTAATGAGACATATAAGCAAATACCAATAGAAGCAAAACCCAAGGAGTGCAGAGGAGTCCAACAGGGCATCATCCAAGCCCAATGCAGGTGAAAAAAGATTAAAGAGTCCAGTGGGGCATCTGATATCCACAGAGGGGCAGCTGAGCCAGGAGGCCAGCACAGCATGCACAAGCATATTCTGAATATTTGCACAAGACACTGTGAGCGTCTTCTCATTTTGTAATCTCAAATGGGTAGAACATGGTTTGTGGGCAGGGCCTAGAAATATTCCACTATCTTTTTTTTCTTTTCTTTTTGTTTAAACACCCAATTTACATCTGCCTCACTTACTATAAAGACAGATCTACAAGGAACCTCCTCCCGCCCATCATGTATGCCCACCAAACAAATCAGATTTGCCTAAGCCTTAAATCACTTATTGATAGTGAAAATCTCTAACATCTCACCTTTTATTCTCAGAAACCATGGTCAATTATCCACAGTCCCCCTGTAAATCAGAGAGCCCACTTAACCTCATACACACAATAGTAGTCAATTATACTACCCTTATTGATTCTTAACCCTGACTTGAGACAGTACTGTGTGGGTAGATAGTTATTGTTAGGACTGGTTCAATAGTATATGATTAATATAGTATGTTGTGCGTTTTTAAAAATGTATGTATTGAATGATTTTTCACAGTATTTGTCCAGGTACACTTTTGCTGTACATTTGTTGAGCAATGTAATCTCTGATTTCTCACCAGCCCTTGTTATGTACCTTGTATGCCACAAGATAAGTGAGCCATTACAGAAATACAGGGTCAGAGTTAAAGTTGTTTGTGGAACCTTTACTGTGAATTTCTATACTTTTTACAGTCTTGTTTTATTCTCAGTTTCTCATCTGTAAATAGGAACAATAATGTCTGCAGATCTTTAGCTCGGACTTTGGAACCTTATTTAAAAATAACATTAAAGTGTCTGACTTAGGGTTTTGTTTTGTTTTGACTGACTTAGGGTCTGATTCAAAAGCCCACTGAAGACAGTGGAAGACTTTCTATGGACGTTATGGGCCAGATCCAAAACCTATTGGATATCTTCACAAGCTAAAAACAAAGGGAGGGGGCTTGTTTTGTTTTTGTCTGGGAATAACTGACCATTTTATGCACTCTACTTTTTGTTTAAACATTTATTTCTCTATCAATTCCTTGACTCCCAGGCAATCCACAGTGGTGATGGTGTGTCTAACTGTATTGGTCTTTAAATAAAAAGAAGTCCATTGAACTAATTCGCTAATACTCTGGTAATGAAGATGGACAATTGTTTGATTTATTTTAGCTTGTCTTAATATCTAACTTGCTGTCCTCTGATGCCATCCAGATGAGACAAGCATGAGTGTTAAGTCATAATTGTAGCACAGGACACTTTCTGGGCATTAATTATGGGTTAGGAAAAGATGATGCCTTTAGCTATGCCTCAGGCCAACTAACTCTGGTTAAGACTCATTAATCCCCAGGAAATGCCCTGTGTCTCTCATTATCTCTGTAAGATGAAAAGTTTTGTTACCTCTATTTACGTCCCCTTGTCCATAGTTTTTTGTTCCATTATAATTGCACAGTGGGGGTGTTGTCCCATTGCTCACTGAGTTCTAGAGTATCTGTGCATGGTGTGTTAAATAATAATGTCATATTCATTGTTCGTCAGCATTATGCTTAGCTTTGGAGTTGTGTGAATGTAATGAAGTTTAATGTACTTGTAACAAAACTACTGGATCTCTATGTCAGAGACAGGAAGAGACAAAGCAAAGCTCTTTACTGCTATTCATGAAGATGGATTGTATTTCTGTTGGAAGTTAAAATGCAACTGTCAACACTTTCTTTCACAAAACGTATGAAATTATGACTATATGCCCCTTTCTGTTTAAGGAGCACAAAGTAAAACTGTTTTAGGCAAAGCAATAATCACCCCATTTGGGGGTTGTGTGATAGTAACACAATACTGTTGTAAGATCTGATTGAACAGAATTGTACCTGACCTGAATTGGAACTCATAATTACTAAGCAAAATCATGAGCAGTAATTATTGTTCACATCAACCGTGGACCTTTTAAATTTAAAAAAGCCTTTATATTCTATCCGGTAAAGCCACCATCTCCTCCTGAGAGTCACTTCTCAAAACATACCTTTTCCATAATGCATACAGTAAATGGAACCTGATACTGGCTAGATAGGTGATGAGCTGTGGTTGCTGCTCTGACTAGCCTAAGAGTTGGGCATATCCGATTATTTTTGTTATCCTCTCTCCACCCCGCACCCCAAGCTGCTTGGTTATTTAATTCACCTGTTATATCTTTTCTGCCTTAGACTGCAAGCTTTTTGGGGCAGGGCGTATCATGTTTGCATAGTGCTTAGCACAATGGTATCCCTAACTGATTACCAGGCCCTACTGTAATATAAATATATAATAATACTGTTAGGAAGTTGGCTTTGAACTGAAGCACAGAAGAGAATCAGCATTAAAAGTTTATAAGCCCAGATCTGTATAATCGTCAGAGATCATAGCCGTCAGAGATCACTAATGAAGTACTATGTTAAAGCATAGATAGATTCACACCTACTAAGACTCCCTCATTTTAAACTAATCTGAAGGTAGTTTTTCAAAGTATAACCCTCTTAAAAAGGGGGTATTGAACAAAACATTTAAGATATCACATAGATTTTTTTTTTTCCCCAAACCTGCCTCATTTGAATTCTGTGGCTTGATTGGCCTGCAAATGTCCGGGATTGAGGTTAGTGAATAACTGGGCAGCAAGAGTAGCTCAACAGCAATAAAACGTCTGTGTTCATTGAATCATTGTTTGTTGCCCAAACAAGAAAGGTTACTTTACTCTAATGTGGTGGCTGGTGTGAGAAATATTCACAACAAATGATAACTCAGATTTCAAGGAGTCAATTGGGCATTCAGTCACAAACTCAAAAATCATCTATTTTCATAACAAAATTTACCAAGTTTTATTAAGTATGTCAACTGCCAGAGAAAATGATCACGTTTCCAAGCAACAGTAAGCATATTTGAATTGTAATAGGTCCATAAAGTTTGAACTTGAAATTTTTCAGATTGGAAATTTGAAAGAAAAATCTCTCATGGGTAGAAGATCAAAACCTGGGTGGTGAGAAATTGCCTGAAACAAAGAAGCAAAATAACTGGATAACATTTTGTGGAAAACTTTTTTGCAGTTTCATATGGTTCCACCCATGATACAGATCCTGAAATCTTTGTCAGCAGTTTGGAAGATGGGCAGCTTTGTTGGCATAATCCTGAAATGAAACACCACAATAGGAAACAAATACCTATAACTTAAAATCTTGCAACTTTATTGCAGCTCTAGCAGGGGCCAGCCGCAGGTGTCTAATTGCACTGTAGACTACCCTGTGTGTCAGTGTGGACAGGTTCTCAATTACATAGTAGTAGTAGAAGACACTGATATTTTCATTACTAATTGCTAAAAAGACTAAAAAGCAGGAGTGTGGGATTCTGCTCTGAAACTGGCTGTTACAGTAGCACCTTTTTACTCAACAAACCAGCTTTTCTGTGCGGGCAGAGTCAGAGCTGCTGACCGAATAAATTCTTGATTACTTTAAACTCCTATTAAATCTGCAGAACCAAAACAACGGTGGGAGAAGGAACTGAAATGGATTGTGTGCCTTCGTTCACAGTAACAGAATGGTTTACAAAGTTCAGTCACTTAAATTTGTTGCACGTGTCACTCAGTCCCTAATTAGCCTGGCAGAACTGTTATTACTGGCAATGTTAGATGATAAGGAAAGAGCCCAGGTCCTCCTTGCAGGGCTAGCAGTTAGAAGAAATGGCCTTTTATTTGTACACTGAAAACACTCGATGAGGAATTCACTGAAAGACTGTAAACATGAATTCACCACCAGACTACAGTTGCTTTTAAAGGTATCACATCTGCAGTATATGATATATTATGGATTATTTCTGAGATAATCTAAATTTTTTTTTAAAGTATTACATTAATTGGGCATGATCAGTGTTTTATTAAAAAGCACTGCATACATATGGACAACTTTCCCTTTAAATTAAGAATATATTATAGAACATACTTTTTTCTGCATCTTTTTTCTTATTAAAAGCTTACAATTTTTTTTGAAGGAGAAAAGAATATTTCAGCAGTTCATCTTCGCACTGCTGAAGATTGTAACAAAAATGGTTCTGAAGCATCTGTTATGGTCTATTATGTCAATATAATTGGTATACTAAATAGTTCTTGAGAACTCGTTGGCATGTATAACACTCTGAGAGCAAAAGCAAACAAAATGCTTTTTAAAATCCATCATTATAAATTTACATGACTATAAATTTGAAGGACAAATTGCAATCAAATGTTATTTACTGTTGGTATTCTCATTCAGTGAAAGATACCGTCCTTGTCCCACAGAGTTTACAGTCTACCCAGGATTCCTTTGTTTATGCGTTCAAACACCTCATAAGCTCTTTTGGCCAGTGTCACACTAGGCGCTAATGTTGAACTGATTATCACCATGACCCCCACATCTTTTTCAGAGGCACTACTTTCCAGGATAGAGTCCCCCATTCTGTATTTATGGCCTACATTCGTTGTTCCTAGATATATGTTTACATTTAGCTGTATTAGAACACATATTGTTTGTTTGCACCCAGATTACCAAGTTTCAGAGTAACAGCCGTGTTAGTCTGTATTCGCAAAAAGAAAAGGAGTACTTGTGGCACCTTTAGAGACTAACCAATTTATTTGAGCATAAGCTTTCCTGAGCTACAGCTCACTTCATCGGATGTCTTCTGCAGTTTCCACGGTATGCATCCGATGAAGTGAACTGGAAGACATCCGATGAAGTGAGCTGTAGCTCACGAAAGCTCATGCTCAAATAAATTGGTTAGTCTCTAAGGTGCCACAAGTATTCCTTTTCTTTTTCCAGATTACCAAATCATCCATATCACTTTGTATCGTCCTCTTCATTACTTACCACTTCCCTAATTTTTGCATCTGCTGCAAACCTTATCAGTGATGTTTTTATCTTTTATTTCAAGTCAATGATAAAAATGTTAAATAGCATAGAGGCAAGAACCAATCTCTTCAGGCCCCCACTGGAAATACACTCACTTGATGATAATTCCCTGTTTACAGTTATATTGTGAGATGTATTTGTGTGATAGGGTGGCTTAGGCTTTGAGGCCCCCTGCTGGAGGCCTTGTGGCCCTGCCACACCCCACCCCAGAAAAGGGCAGTGGAGATAGTCCTCCATTCTGTCTAGAGTGGGGGCATGGGATGCAGCCAATCCAGTCCCAGCAGGCCCATATAAAAGGAGCTGCAGTGCAAAAACAGAGTTCAGCTCCTTGCTGGAGGAGCATGGATGGTGGGGCTGGCTGAGAGAGCTATAGGAGCTTGGACAGAACCGTGCTGGTAGAGACTGGGGGGAGTGAAAAGGAGATCTGGGCTGGCTGCTGGTACTCAACCAGGACAAGGCCCTGAGGTAAGGGTGATGAATGTGCTGGGGCTGTGGGATAGTGGCCAGGGAATTGTAGTAGTGACACAGTTTATGTAAATGATGTGGCGAATGGCTGCTATCTATAGGGTTCCTGGACTGGGATCCAGAGTAGTGGGCAGGCCTGGATTCTCCCCTACCCCATAAGGCACTGGCCTGGACTTTTGATGCACCCAAGAAGGGAGAACTGAACTCTTTTAGTGGTCTGGCAAGAAAGCTGGGGCCAGAAAGGCCCCAAGAGGGTGAAGACATTGCCTCCAGGTAGGGGGAATCATGGGGCACCACTCTATACGAGAGCAGGGGCCATTTAGGAGAGTTTAGAAGGGGTTGAGAGATCGTTCGAACCAGTGTACTGTGATAGGCCCTGCTGGACTGATTGAGGAGGAAGCCTAGAGATAGGGCTGCAGATAGAGATGTTACAGAGGGCACTGAGATATGCCCTGTGTTGGACTTGAAGCTTGGAAGGGGGTTGTTTTGTATTTCGCATACAGATTGTGTGAGACTCAGCCAGAGGGCTGAGTTGCTGAATACCCATCACAAATAGAGAGTGAGTACAGGCATATGCACTCTGACAAGGGAGGCGCTTTCAAGAGGTGAGTACCACCCGTTACAGTTGGTTGGATTTTAATCCATTTAATGCCTGCCATATTTTATATCTTTCTAGTTTTTTAATCAAAATGTTGAGCAGTATGAAGTCAATCTCCTTACAGAAGTCTTAAGTATTTTGCGTCGGCACTATTATCTTTTATCAACCAAACTTGCAATCTTATTTAAAAAAAAATCAAGTTGGTTTAACAGGATCTATTTTCCACAAAGCATTAATTATATTGCCCTCCTTTAATTCTTTTCAAGTCCTGTATCATTATTTAGTCTGGGATCAATGCCAGGCTGACAGACCTATAAGTACCCAGGTCATCCCATTTACCCTTTTTAAAAGTTAGCACAACATTAGTTTTCTTCCAGTTTTTGGAACTTCCCCAGTGCTTGAAGGCTTTTTGAAAATCAACATTAACAGTCCAGTGAACTCCACAGCCACCTCTTTTGAAACTCTTGGATGCAAGTTATCTGGACTTGCTGATTTTAGAATTTCTGATTTTAGTAATTTCTATTTAATATCCTCCAGAGATACTAGTGAAATGGGAAGAAAGTTTATGATCATGATACGATGAGACTTTTATCATCTGTTTTTCCACAAATACAGAACAGAAATATTTATTGAATGCTTCTTCCTTTTCTGCATATTACTGATGATTCTACCATTTCCATCTAATAATGGATCAATACCATTGTATTTTTTCCCCAATATATTTTAATAACTCCTCTTTGTCTTTAACTTTGCTGGCCATAGACTTCTCCTTTGCTTCCTTTATGAATTTTCTACAATTCCTATCTTCTTCTTTATGTTTAGTTCTGTCAAATTCCCCTTCTTCTGTTTGTTATTGAACGTTGTTGTATTTATTTTTTAGGGCTGCCTTCACTTCCCTTCCAAACCAGGTCAGTTTTTTAACCAGCACAGCCTTCTTTGATTGTGAGTTTTTGGGCATCTAGTAAGGTGTTCTTAAATGATTTCCAATCATTCACATTTTTCTGATTAAATTCTTCCTTCTAACTGATTGGCTCATAATTGTTTTCAGCTTTGTGAAACTGGCCCTTTTAAAGCACCAAGTATTGTGCTGCATATTCTAAATGTGATCAGTCATGATCATAGAATCATAGAATATCAGGGTTGGAAGGGACCTCAGGAGGTCATCTAGTCCAACCCCCTGCTCAAAGCAGGACCAATCCCCAATTAAATCATCCCAGCCAGGGCTTTGTGAAGCCTGACCTTAAAAACTTCTAAGGAAGGAGATTCTACCACCTCCCTAGGTAACGCATTCCAGTGTTTCACCACCCTCCTAGTGAAAAAGTTTTTCCTAATATCCAACCTAAACATCCCCCACTGCAACTTGAGACCATTACTCCTTGTCCTGTCATCTTCTGCCACTGAGAATAGTCTAGAACCATCCTCTCTGGAACCACCTCTCAGGTAGTTGAAAGCAGCTATCAAATCCCCCCTCATTCTTCTCTTCTGCAGACTAAACAATCCCAGTTCCCTCAGCCTCTCCTCATAAGTCATGTGTTCCAGACCCCTAATCATTTTTGTTGCCCTTCGCTGGACTCTTTCCAATTTATCCACATCCTTCTTGTAGTGTGGGGCCCAAAACTGGACACAGTACTCAATGAGGCCTCACCAATGTCGAATAGAGGGGGACAATCACGTTCCTCGATCTGCTCGCTATGCCCCTACTTATACATCCCAAAATGCCATTGGCCTTCTTGGCAACAAGGGCACACTGCTGACTCATATCCAGCTTCTCGTCCACTGTCACCCCTAGGTCCTTTTCCGCAGAACTGCTGCCTAGCCATTCGGTCCCTAGTCTGTAGCTGTGCATTGGGTTCTTCCGTCCTAAGTGCAGGACCCTGCACTTATCTTTATTGAACCTCATCAGATTTCGTTTGGCCCAATCCTCCAATTTGTCTAGGTCCCACTGTATCCTATCCCTGCCCTCCAGCGTATCTACCACTCCTCCCAGTTTAGTATCAACCGCAAATTTGCTGAGAGTGCAATCCACACCACCCTCCAGATCATTTATGAAGATATTGAACAAAACCGGCCCCAGGACCGACCCCTGGGGCACTCCACTTGACACCGGCTGCCAACTAGACATGGAGCCATTGATCACTACCCGTTGAGCCCGACAATCTAGCCAACTTTCTACCCACCTTATAGTGCATTCATCCAGCCCATACTTCTTTAACTTGCTGACAAGAATACTGTGGGAGACCGTGTCAAAAGCTTTGCTAAAGTCAAGAAACAATACATCCACTGCTTTCCCTTCATCCACAGAACCAGTAATCTCATCATAGAAGGCGATTAGACTAGTCAGGCATGACCTTCCCTTGGTGAATCCATGCTGACTGTTCCTGATCACTTTCCTCTCATGTAAGTGCTTCAGGATTGATTCTTTGAGGACCTGCTCCATGATTTTTCCGGGGACTGAGGTGAGGCTGACTGGCCTGTAGTTCCCAGGCTCCTTCTTCTTCCCTTTTTTAAAGATTGGCACTACATTAGCCTTTTTCCAGTCATCCGGGACTTCCCCCGTTCGCCACGAGTTTTCAAAGATAATGGCCAATAGCTCTGCAATCGCAGCCGCCAATTCCTTTAGCACTCTCGGATGCAACTTGTCCGGCCCCATGGACTTGTGCACGTGCAGCTTTTCTAAATAGTCCCGAACCACCTCTTTCTCCACAGAGGGCTGGCCATCTATTCCCCATGTTGTGATGCCTAGCGCAGCAGTCTGGGAGCTGACCTTGTTAGTGAAGACAGAGGCAAAAAAAGCATTGAGTACATTAGCTTTTTCCACATCCTCTGTCACTAGGTTGCCTCTCTCATTCAGTAAGGGGCCCACACTTTCCTTGGCTTTCTTCTTGTTGTCAACATACCTGAAGAAACCCTTCTTGTTACTCTTAATCTCTCTCGCTAGCTGCAGCTCCAGGTGCGATTTGGCCCTCCTGATTTCATTCCTACATGCCCGAGCAATATTTTTATACTCTTCCCTGGTCATATGTCCAACCTTCCACTTCTTGTAAGCTTCTTTTTTATGCTTAAGATCCGCTAGGATTTCACCGTTAAGCCAAGCTGGTCGCCTGCCATATTTACTATTCTTTCGACACATCGGGATGGTTTGTCCCTGTAACCTCAACAGGGATTCCTTGAAATACAGCCAGCTCTCCTGGACTCCTTTCCCCTTCATGTTAGTCCCCCAGGGGATCCTACCCATCTGTTCCCCGAGGGAGTCGAAGCCTGCTTTCCTGAAGTCCAGGGTCTGTATCCTGCTGCTTACCTTTCTTCCCTGATCATTTGTACCTAAGTGTAAGTGGGGGAATAGTCCCTCACAATAGCAGAACTTTCCTGGCTTCTGCACTACCCCAGTGAAGTGGGCTAGCGAAAGACTGAGTCCTCGCTCCCACTTCCTTTACCCAGTGGCCTCCCTGCCCTTGAGGACTCCCCTTCCACTCTCCTGTCTGGCAGAGTCCTTGTAACCCCAACAAGGCCGGTCCCAGGACTCGACCCCCAACCCTGCTGTGGTCACCTAGGAAAGGGGCTAGGGTGTCCCCACTCCGGGGTACTCTCTCTGCACTGGGCACTTCTCTGACCCACTGACCATTACATACAAGTTAAAGCAAATGCAAGTTATTTAATCAACAGTCAATTTTAAAAAGAATAAGGAAAAATGGGAAAGGTTAAAGGAAACACATCAACCCGCTCTGTGGCAGGGAACATCACAAACAGTGTCTCTGGAATGTCAGGGAAGTTCAGTCTGTTCCTTGTAAGTCCCAGGCCCTGGCTGGCTGCAGGGATGCTGTGGGTTGGACACTCGCTCTGGTGGTGGCCTCACGCTCTCAGGCTCTAAGTGGTAGGACCCTTCTTCCCAGTGTCGCACCCACCCTGTTGGGGTTATGATCCAAGCCTAGCCTGCAGAGCCTCTTGGCTGAGGCGTCTCCCTGTGCTTGGCCCGCTGCCCAGGGTCCTCCTCGCTCTCCCCAGCTGCTCACCGCAGCCAGCTCTGGACTGCTCTAGCCCCAGCTCCACCACTCCGTCTCAGCACGGCTGCTGCTCTGCCTCCAGCTCCCTGGGCTGCTTCTTTGGCCCCTCTGCCTCTGGTTGCTACAGCTCTGCTCCCAGGACAGGTCTGTTCTGCAGGCTGCTTCTGTGACTCTGCTCCCAGCACTGACCTGCTTCCTGGGCTGCTTTTCTGCCCCCTCTGGCTCTGGTTGCTGCAGCTCTGCTCCCAGGGCAAGTCTGTTCTCTCTG
Organism: Lepidochelys kempii; assembly: GCF_965140285.1. Lineage (NCBI taxonomy): Eukaryota > Metazoa > Chordata > Testudines > Cheloniidae > Lepidochelys > Lepidochelys kempii. Next base: position 140,371,620 of record NC_136382.1, on the reverse strand, counting down.
GGCTGTGCCTCTGGCTTTGGGGCTGCAGCTCTGCTCCCCAGCTTAGCTTGGGTCCCTGCCTTCTCCTTAGCTTGGCCCCACTCTGTCTGACCCAGGCAATTCCAGCTCACATGGAGGATGGGATCTCCCTGGCCTCCTGACTCCCTGATTAGCCTGCCCGCCCTCTTATTCAGGCTGACCCGGAGCATTGGCCTCTCCCCATTGTTCCTGGGGGCTGTCCGTCTCAGAGTCCTGATTCCCCATCAACCCTTCCCTCTTTTTAGTACTGGGAGCTAGCAAATAAAACACCCCCACTGAATGTTAGTAAGGGGGCAACAGTCCCCTTGCATAAGCATTGTTATTTTTTAGTTCTGTGATCAGTTCCTCTTTATCTGTTAGGACGAGGTCTAAAGTAGAAAAGAATTCTGTCTTGTGTGACAGTGGAAAAGTCACTTAAGCTCTCTGTGCTTCAGTTTTCCCCCAAATGTAATATGGGGAAAATATTTCTCTGCTAAGCCCCACATAGGGATTAATTAATGTTTACAAAGCATTTTTATGATCATTAGATGAAAAACACAAAAGTGTAAATTAAATGATCTTTTTAAAACATAATTTATCTTTTAACATGAAAAACAGTTTGGGCACATTACAGGTATGTTGTTAACCTCAAGTGACTGAGTTAGTTGTAATTTTGTAAACTTGATTTCAGCTGTTGGGGCCCTCGCTAAATTATCTGATTAATGACATAAAATGTGAAGCCATGCAGAATGCTTGTCTTCTGTGCATAGCCTCACAGTTATTAAACCAGTGCTGTTTGGGGCATAGTGGGAAGGCAGTGAGGTGACTTTGTTTTTTCTTTAATATTCAAAGATTCTTAAAGCAGGAGTAACTTCAGCTTCATGATCCTATATAATTGTGGATCAGTGATTTCTCTTATAACTGCAATTTAATTTACAAAGTTGATAATGTAAACAGCACTTCTCTTTCCTCAGTCTGGACTGGATTCATGAACAGGGGAATATTTCAAGTTTTAAGAGATGGGTTCAAACTACAAAATCTGTACTAGCTCTCGTTTTCGAGAAATCCAAACGGCAATTTGGTTCAGGATCATTTCTAAATCATAACAAATAAAAGATAAATTATTTGATCTTTTAAAATAATACAAATGTTGTTTGTAAAATGTCTCCTCTTTCTATCAAAGCTCTCAAGATGGCAAAATAAAATAACTAATCACAGATAATTTAAAATACAATAATAATGAACAACATTATCAAAGGAGCAGGACTAGGAAAAAACATAAGAGTTTATCTGTTATAGCTACTGGATTCTAATCCTAGCTGGGCTACTGTCTTGTGTGATATTCGAAAAGTCACCTAAACTCTCTGAGCTTCAGTTTCCCCCGAAGGTGATATGGGGAGAATCTTTTTCTAATGTGCCCCATCTCCAAGGGTGCAGAAACTTAATTAGTGTTTACAAGGCACTTTGCAATCATCAGATTACACTTAGTGTTTAGTGCCATTACTAAATTCCTACTCATATGGCCGAGTACTGTTTTGTATTGGAACAATTTTCATTGAAGGGTAAATAAAAAATAAGCTTATATGTTTATTAATCTCATTTTTACATTCCATTCACCCAGCACCTCCCTTTCATTACTTTGTTTGTCTTTTGGGCTATCATAAGTGGTGAGATATAAAAGCCTTTGAGGAAAGCATTCTAAATATATTTGCAGTTTATCTAGTGAGTTGTACAAAGGTTCTGCTTTAACTTGGTGCATGAAACATGACTGCAATAGCACTAGCTACGCTTGCAACATTTGGTTTGTTCAGTAGAGTACAATTATCTGAGTTTCCTTCTTTATAACATTGGCAAACTATTTAGTGGATTTTCTGGGTATAGGTATTAAGCGAAGTGAATTTGTTCTCTGGACAAAATTCAGAACAGTTTATGGCTTACTTTTGGAGTCTATTTGCTGTCATTGAAAATGGTTTCCTCTACTAACAAATGTACTTAACCCTTGTTTTATTTTTAAAACTTAAATATATCTTGCTGTTCATCAGCTCTACTCTCTTAACCCTGTATCTCCTATTCCTTTGTTTTCATTTTGTTTCTGGGAACTCGTTTCCATTGGCAATATGTAGATAGATTGGATCAACTTCCAGGTGTGAGTGATTAAAAGCTCTGTTCCATGTTTGAACATTTGTGTCTAGTGACACAAATGTGTCTAGTGTGGACCAAAGACAAAAAATGAGGATATATGTGTCTATTGGAAAGAGTCAGAATTGGCAGGAATTGATTATGTTAGGATTTCTATCAAGAAGGCTTAGCCAGCTACTTTCATACCTTTTGCTTCCCAATACAAAAATACAGCTGTGTATCTGAGAACATAATTGGACCTGTTTGTTTCAAATAAACTGATTTTTGTTGGAAAGTAGGGCCTTATAATTTGCTAAAGTTTTCAATTTGAGGAAGTCAAGCAGTGAAGCAGTATGCTGCATGAATTGCCTCTCCTTCCTGACAGACAGCGACCTATCTTGAACAATTGTTTAGAGCAGTGATTTCTATACTTTTCAATACATTGAGACATATGTAACTTGCAAATGTCAAGCAAAATATAGAAAACAATTTTAAGGAGCTTTCCTAAAAGTAGATGCGAAAAGGTACAGGATGAAATAGCTGTATCCCCTGCCTTCCTTTGCTGATGGTTCCTGATCACTGCATCATGTAGGTAAACAGAAGCAGGGTGGGTGGCTCAGAGCAGAAACTGGGAGTGGAGGCTTGCTAATCTGAGCCTAGAGGCTGTTCCATGCTTTAAAAAACCAGCTGTAAGGGTGCTAGGGAGTGTGTCTCTTCCATGTGGAGCAGGGGGGCTCTTAAGGGAAGTGTTGCTCAAGTAATCTGAGCCTAGAGGCTGTTCCATGCTTTAAAAAACCAGCTGTAAGGGTGCTAGGGAGTGTGTCTTTTCCACGTGGAGCAGGGGGGCTCTTAAGGGAAGTGTTGCTCAAGTAAGAGAGAGGGGATATGGGGAGGGGAGATGGTACTGGTGGTGGGCTAAAAAGGAGATAGGAGACCAGTTTAGTTTATTAATATCCTCAGGATGAATGTACTCATCCTTAATGTGTTAAGGGTTAAATAGCTAGTTCTGCATGAAAGAGATTGCTGGGCTTCAGGAACCTCATTCATTATATAGCATTAAAAATTGTTCAGATCCATGTTTATTGTATGGGGATAGAAAACATGATCCTGAGAAGTGCTAAGTACTGGAAATTCTTAGGGTATGTCTACACTGCTTCCCAGTGTGGCTAGACAAACATATGCTAGCTCCACTTGAGCTACTGCACTAAATATAACAGTGAAGCCAGGGGTACCATGGGCTAGCCACCTGAATACAAACTTGTCCAGACTCTCTGGGTGCACACTCAGGCAAATAACCCAAGCTGCCATCTGCACTGCTGGCTACACTGCTATTTTTACCATGCTAACTCAAGAGGCGCTAGTGTGTGTCAGTCTACCGGTGCTTGGAAACAGGCTCCCAGCTGCAGTTTAGACAGACTTTAGTGACTTCACTGAGAGTTGTAGGTTTTAGAGCATGTGTGAGGATCAGGCCCTAAATCATGGGCCCAATAAATAGTCCCCCAAACTAACAATACTTTTACAAAGTGGGAGACTTTGTAAAAAGTGGCTTTATTAAATGTCTTTTTTTTTTTTGGTCTCCTCTTAGGGTTGCTCTTGTGGAAAACATTCCTGAAGGTATAAACTATTCAGACAGTGCACCATCCCACTTGTCTCTTTTCCAAGGCTGGATGAATTTGCTTAGTATGGCTGAAAAGTCTGTTGACATAGTATCTTCCCAATGGGACCTCCATCACAGTCATCCATCTGCCTGCCAGGTATGTTTTAGTCTAAACTGTCACCCCTCTGTTCGGAATCTAGTTTTGTATCTTGCTGCTCATGTTCTTTCTTTGTTGAGTTATGGAGCTGTGGCTTAACAGAGCTGTTTGGCTGAATATTGGGATGGCGGGGGGGGGGGGGATACTTCCTAATTATGCAGTCTATTATAGCAGAGCAGCAGAGTAGGATCTCTGCTATAGTTAAGGTTAAAACCAGCTTTATGTGTAAAGCTCAACCATTCTCAGTGCTCTAAAATCCATAAGGTTCCTTGGGTTGCCTTGAAATTTGGTGTGCTTCACTGGGAGTTCAGGGAAGGGACAGTGATCCAAATGTGGGGGCATTTGACCAAGAGATTCCCAAGATACAGCTCCCTGAAATCTCCCAGCTTTCCTTAAAGTTGACTTGTTTTGGCAACACTTACTCAGACAGATAAAGGTCAAACCAGGGTTCACATCATTGCACATGGATCTCCATCCCTCACAGGTTACCCCCCAGAGAGTGTATAGCACTCACCAGCTTTTTGCGAGAAATCAAATTAAAATGTTATTTGAAAAATTGTTTCTTTTGCAGGTAGGCACATCCCAAACAGTTCTAAGACTCATGCACAGAGAGAGGCTAACTATCTGGAAAACTACCTCTCCATCCCTGGACATGTGTGGCTCTGAGGGAATTTAATGGTCATTAAATCTGAGTACTACTTCCAGTTCAAATCCAACCCAGGTCCGGGGTGGGAACCAACCGGCATATTGCTCCAATCTGCCCCATCAAAGGGCAATTTGTATTTTGAGGAACTGTAATCTGAGTACAAGCATATTATTTCACAATGTGCTGAAATTATTTTGTGAAAAGAAAATAAACAACACAAACAAATGCTCAATGTGAAGAGAGGGTAGCTGGGGTGGAAAAGCAGATAGGAATAGGGGAGGCAGGTTGGGGGATCAGGTGACGGAGATGGGGGAATGGGAGGGGATACCGGGGTGAGTAACAGGAGACTGGGGGAGAATAGGGACAGGGTGTGCTGCTCAGCCACACATTCACCACTCTGTGTGCCAGGATCTGAGGGGGCAGGGACAACCCAACTCTGCTATGCCTTATGGGATTGTAGGGTAGGGTTAATTATACAAATGTGGGGTTATTTGAACAAGGGGTTCCTGAGATTCCCCCCCCCCAAATATTTTTTTTTATCAAGTTCACAGATTCTAGCAACTTTGAAATTCACCTGGGCAGAAATCTGAGAAGAAACTGTAAACATTTAGAAAAAATCTGTCACTATCAAATTGTTGAGTGGTGTGGCTTTTTTTTTTTTTTTTTTTTAAAGAAATCTGAGTACGGAAGCATATTCAGAAGGTGCTGACATTATTTTTGAAAAGCTAACAAATTACATATGTGAATGTTCACTGGGGAGGGGAGGTGTGATTAAGTGGGAATGGGGGAGAGAGTTTTGGGCCTGTAGTGAGGGATAGGGTATTATGGGGAGGGGATGAATGGAATGGGTGGGAGAGGACTTGTGGGTCTCAGGTAAGGGGGAGGGGATAGGGATTAGGGGAGATGGAGGGGCGAGGATGGGAGGGATTGGAGAATGTGAGTGATAGCAGAGGAAGTTGGGTAGTTAAGGAGGGTTGTAGCCAATAGTAAAAGATATCGGGTATATTTAGGATATAGAGGTGAAATATCACTATTAATGTTATAATTAAGGACTTGCAAGCCTCAGGCCTGTAAGATATTTAGCTTAGCCAGTCAAGGTCTCAGGCCTAAAAATAGGGTGACTCATCAGTTACTCATGTCAGCCTATGTTATGAGATGAAACAGTCAAAGGAATAGATGTGATGATATTTAGGAAATATATATTGCAATGTATCAGTTAAAGCCTGATATAGTATTTTTGGGATTTTTCCAAACATAGGATGTCAGCAATGTGTTAACAACAAGTTGTTATGATGACTGAATGACATAAATGTTAACAAGCCTAAGAGGAACTAACAAGTTAGTCTATAAAAGTGGCCACTCCAAACTTAGTGGGCTGTGAAAGTATAGATAAGGAAAAGGAGTTGAAGCCTTCATAAATATGTACGGACCCCAGTGCGTGTCAGCATAACACATTAAAAAAGCTGTATCTGAGCCTGTGTGCCTTGGGAGACACCAGGATGACACCCTCTGGTGAGGAGGAAGAGGAAGATAATGACTAACACTCCAGATTTCCCCAGCAGGAGATATGAATGATGGCAGTTGCAGGGCTAACCGCTTTGCACTCATTCTCTATATCTGCTGTTGTACTTCAGTGTTGTGGGATTGTTTATTTGCTTAGTGTATTTGTTAATAAAGGAACTTGTGATCAATTGTAATTGTTGCTTGTGTGCGCGTCTCGGGTGTCTCATCCTAATGATACTAATAATGAACTTCCTGATTTTGTAACCACTCAGGAGACTGAACCCTTATTGACCTCTGCAGTCTAAGAGATTAATCAATACACAAATCCATCAGTTAAATTACAGATCTGGCACCCCAGATGGCACCAGAAAGAGCACATAGAGAAGAAGACCACCCTGTAGTGAGACAGGGATAGGTCAAGACCATCCTTGGTGCTAGTCTGGGAATAAAATCCTTGTCATAGTCTGACTCTGAGCAGGGCAAACTGCCACAGCTGTATAATCAACCTGGAATGTCACTTCCACTTCTCAGTTCCTGTTTTATTCTTGTGTAGTTCTATCTCTTTTTCTTTTGTCATTGTGAAATTATGAGCCCATAAAGGAAATAAAAGATAAGAAATAAGAGAATGGATGTGAGTGCCCTCTTGTTTCTCAAGAAGATAAACACAGGTTGGAATTCCTCAAGAAAGGAGTTTGGGGGGAGAAGTCTTCCGTGAAAAAGAAGTGAATTGTAATGGACTAGTCATTTTGCAATTTCGCAAGAAGAGAATTATTTTTGTTTTAAATGTACAGATGTTAATGGGTAGATATTGTGATATATGAATAGTAGTACCAGATATTAACTGAATAAACGGGAGTGTTGGGACCCCGCAGTCATTTACAGACCAGAGGGTCCCTGAAATATAAGACTTCTCTGGACTGTGCCCTGACAGAAGATTAAGGGAAGCTCTGTAGGACACCTCGGTCACAACGCCCCAAGTGGTGGTTATACATTACCAGCCCATTGTGATCTGAAGGATTTCTGGCCAGTAGTAGCTGAAAGGGACGAAAGCATCACAAATGCTTCCTGGCAGCGGATAGAGAAGGGAGGAAATGACAGTCCCTGTAGTGAATTGTGGAGGATTTTAAAGGAATTTTGTATAAAAATAACCAGTTGAATAAGAGAGCAAATAAGGATATGAAAGTTATACTTTCGTAAGAGTATCGAAGAGCCCTGGAGGTGGGCTCTATTAATTATAATTTTGTTTGGCTTCACTCCTTTAAGGTGTCAGTAATATTTAGTAGGGTCATCCTTGCAAGACAAGGGGGAATTCCAAAAAGCTGATTGTAGGAAGCTTAAAAATCAAGTAAAGGAATGGTCAAGTGAGTGGGAGTCTCAAAAGAAGTAATCTCCACTTATAAGAAAATAATGGAAGCTTAGTTAATCACAGGTCTTAGAGGCCTTGTAACTATGTATTTTATAACCCAGTGGGGGAGGACTGCCAGCTGTAATAAAGGTAGAAACAATTTTGCAAAGTATATGGGTGAAATAAATTTCCTTTTAAAAGATTCCATTAAGTATCTTTTCATCTTAATAATTTATCAAGTAATTATAACATTAAAGATATTAAGTTTGTGCTCTTAATTTGTAATTCCCGGTTAATCTATATTTAAAAGAAACAAACAACTTACAGAAACCAGTCAAAAGTCATTAGAAGTCTTTGGCCAGCAGCCAATATGTTGCTGTAGACTAAAAGGGAAGTAACTTCCCTAGCAGTTTTGTCTGTATGTAAAAAAAAAAAAGAAAAAAAAGAAAAGAAAAAAAGAAACTGAAAAAGCAAATTGCTTTTAACATACATTTGGCTTAAAATTAAATTGGTTGCCTATAAAGCCATGTTACAATCTTTTTTCTAAAATTTAGATAATATATTTTAAAACAAAGCTAATAACCACTATTTGCTTTTGTTTAGGGGTATTTAATGTAGTAGTTTAGTAATATAGCAATGATTTATAAGGTTCATCATATTTTCAAGCAAATTCTATGGCTGATGTAACTGTAAAAGGTAACTTAAGCTATGTCTATACTAGCACTTTTGTCGGTATAACTTATGTCACTTAGGGGTGTGAAAAAACACACTCCTGAGTGCCATAAGTTACCCTGACAGAAGCGCCATGTCAGTTGGAGACACTCCCACTGACATAGCTACTGTTACTCATTGGGGGTGGGTTAATTATGCTGACGGGAGAGCTCTCTCCCATTGGCATAGAGTGGCTACATGTGAGATGTTACAGTGGCATAGCTGCATCGGTACAGCTGTGCCACTGTAAGGTCTCTAGGGTGGACATGGCCTTAGTAAATAAAGGTAGAGCTAAAAACAAGACCCACCCACTATACTCGTAACCTGTAAAATATGGCAAGTAGGAAAAGGAAAAAAGGTAAAACTCTCATGTAAAATTGAAGTACTGTGTGTGTGTGTATATAACATTCTGTTTGCATGTCTTCTTTGGCCAGGCTGCCAGCCACAGAACTTGTTGGGTTTAAACATCTGGTGGTTAATAAAGTATTCTTTATTAAATAATAACCAATTAGTTAATCATTATCCCAAAGATAGGTATCAAGTCAGCTATGATTTTGGACACACCTGCAGTGGCAGTGGGAAAGAAAACCTTTCTACTTTACACAGAAATCATCCTGCTCCATGTATGTTCTGGAGGACTCTACTTCTCTTGGGATGTCTTTGGGCCCCTCTTCCTGCCCCTCCATGTGAGCTGGGTTGGGCAGGGAGGAGAGGGAGACACACAGGCAATGCAAATTTAATCATCTGAAATCCAAAAAGTTAAAATTAAGGTACACATCACCCCTGTGTGGGGTGGGAGCTGGCCAAAGTGTATGTGTGTAGGGTGGAGTGGGGGGCTTCTTAGGAGGAGTGTAGACTAGGTGGACCTTAGGGTATGGCTGGAAAAGTCTGGTTGAAGCAGGGTCAAGAGTACCAACTGGAGGTGGTTAGTTGGAGTGAGGAGCCTAACTCAGTGTACGACTCTGGCTAAATAACCAAGGTAGTGTGTGACCGTCCAATAAACTGCTGCCTGCGATATGTGAATTCAGTGGCATAGAGCAGGAGAGAGCAAAGAGCAGCTTCTTATATGTTAATGGGTTCTACAGTGTTGAAGTTTGGCTTAATGAGATGGGAAGGGGAGGAGGATCTGGAAATGTTGATGGGGGCTACATGTTGTGGGAAATGGTGGAGAAGAAGTGAGACACACCAGTTTTCTCTCTCATGATTTAAATTACTGTAACCACCATGTAATTAAACTGACATAAACCATGGATGGGATTTCTCTCACTGGCCCTGTTAGCCGCTAAACATTTCAAAATACCACCTTTATTCCCATTCCCCTATAACAAAATGTGCAGGAGTGGGGAGGAACACTTAGGAATCACACAGCAACTGAGTAGAAAGACTGGGACTATTCCTAGCTCTGCTTCTGGCATTCTGGATGACGTTGGCCAAGTCATTTCCTCACTCTGTTCCTCAGTTTCCCATCTGTAAAATGGGGATAATGATGTACAATTATTTGACACTTACTCATGAAAAGTACTATGTCAAAGCTAGGTCTTCTAATTATTACCTGGCAATTAGATAGAGGAACAAGTTATTAGATTATTTTTTCAGTCTAAGTAGGTGGACAGAATTTATGTGGGGGAAAAAAAAGGGCCATGTCTCATCTTATCCTGTAGTTTCCTTCTCTGACTGCTCCAGTCCTATGATATCAAAATCTTCCAGAATAACAAGAGTTCTTGTCTAATGGAGAAAGGGACAAAAATGCATTCCTCATTATGCTACATCATCAAACACTGAGCATATAGTAGCCTGTCTCTGGATAGACTACTAGGATATATTTTTGAACGAACTCACCCTGATGAACTAAGATATTTCAGACCCTAATAAGCAGAGTGCACATCTTCTTCTAGTGCTTACTTTACGCTATCTGAGTCTTTGGGGGGAAACAGGCTGTTCAGTAAAATGACAGGGAATCAGGTGAAAAATGAAAAATGGGGAAACTATTTCAGTTGTAAGGAATCCACCATATTACACTGTCACAAACCATTCTCTTTCTTTCTAGTCCTGTTCACACTAGATAGTCAAAATTCCATTTACTGCATAACAGACAACCAGTATTCTAAACAAATAAAATATGGTGCTTTGGATGGCCAGTATTTTCAGTCATGAACTGGATTCTCCTTCTCAAACAGGAAGTTTATAACCTTCAATAGGACTCTGTATAATTCCATTCTTTCCTAAAAACAAATAGAACCTCATGCTGCCCTAAAATGTGCATTTATATGTTGATTAAATAAGTGAAAAACTGAAGTGGGAAGCCAAAGGCACAATTTACTCCCCACTCATCCTTTAAGAATACATATAAATATTGGAATATAATAAACTCAGTACATGTCAAAACAGCAAGACAGTCTACAATGTAAATGTATTTACATTTTATTTTCTAAGATATTTGAAACCCAAGCAGATGAATTTGAAGAGAAAATGCCTTAGATGTTCACAATTATTGGTATGTGCATGAATTTAAAAGAAAAGAAGCAAAACCATTTTAATCTGAAAAAATTCAACATGTCATTTACTACTGAACCAGCAGAGCCTAACAAATCCCAAACAGAGAACAAAAATAGCAAACTGAAAAATTGGGAGTTGAGCATCAAGTTAATTCACTGTGATGCATTCAGATGTAAAGCAAAAATTACAGCTATGGTTGTCATTAGCAGAGTAGGTAAGGTGAGGGATTAGAGGCATGCAGGTTTGTTCCCTCTCAATGCAAAGTTTAAATGAGCAAAAGTAAATGTATTTTTCATAATGTTCAGCTCTATTTATTTATTTATTTTGGCCTGCTGACAGGTTTATAACAGTGAGTGATTACTTCCACTAAAGACCGCAAAAAATGTCTGCGACTTTCTCAGAGCAAGTCTACACTACAGTGCTACACTGACAAAGCTTATTCCTGGGGGCGTTCTGTGCCACTGCATGTGTGCATAATTAATGAATCAGGCATATTTTTAATTTTTTGCGCAGAAAAAAAGCTTCTGCGGAAAAATTGCTGCAGTTCTGTCTTTTGCCCCTCAGAGGGTGCTGCGGCAATAGACCACAGCAGTTGCTCCCAGCCAGCAAGGGAAGTAGTGCCTTTTTCACAGCACCTGTCAGGCCAGGTCAGGAGATGGGCAATGGGGAGGAGACAGTGTGGGTGCTTGGGGCGGGGGGGTCAGACAGGGACTCAAAGGGCTAGTGGGGGAGGACAGACTGGTGCAGGGGCTGAATGGGAGTGGAGGCACAGGGTCACTGGGGGGAGGGGAGGTGCAGGGCCACATGGTGATGTGGGAGGGGGTGCAGAGCTACATAGGGACAGGGGGGGTGGCTGAGTCAGGGCACAGAGACACACAGGGACGGGGTGTGTGTGCAAGGTCATATAGGGACAGGAGAGTGGCTGGGTGGGAGCACTGAGATGGATGGGGAGGGGGTACAAGACACATGGATGTGGGGTGGTGTCTGAGTGGGGTTGGAGGGACACGTGCTTGACTGAATGGGAGAGGCTAGCAGTCAGCCAGGGTCTGCATGGGGGAAGCTCCCTAACAGTCAACCCTCCCCCATAAAAACACCCTGTTCCATACTTTTCCCATCCGTACCCAACAACCCTCCAAGTTCACACCCAGGCTCCTTCCCAGCAATTATTTCCCTCTCCCTCAGCTCTTCCATTACCCCTGACTCTGCACTGCTTCTGGGGACTGCAGGAAATATGGTTCTGTATTGTAGTTTAAATTAATTATTACTCAAGAGTACTATATTAATATGCCTAGTAGGAAATCTGTGTCAAAAAACATTTTCTGAATCTTTTTTGTTGTCTGTATTGTTAGACATACTTGCTGATACTTTTGGTCGTTTATTAAAAAAATCTAATTGAAACTGTGATTATATTGTGTTATTTTGACAAAATATACAGAATGTTGCAGAATTTGAAAATATTGTGCACAGAATTTTTAATTTTTTGGAGCAGATTTCCCCCAGGAGTAGAAGTTACACTGATGCAGCTGAGAGGGAATAAGGGTACACATGATGGGTGGCTCAGTCTGCAACAATGTGAGGTCTCCTCTTATTCCTTCAAGCTAACAGGGTCCACTAGTCCTGTCCTAGGTCGCATGTTTACCCCTTTGAGCTTCTCATCCACACTGGACACTCTCTGCAGGTTGTGACAAAATTTCAAACTTGCTCACAAATGTATAGCTTTAAAATCCTGTCCTTACTCTTCTTCTTAACCTAAAACTGGACCTCCAGGGTGCTGCAAAGAGGGCAGAAAATCCCACTAGACTCCTTGTTGGTCTTGCCCTGGAGAAAAAAATTCCTTTCTGATCCTAAAAATGTTGATGAGTCACTCAGACCCACAGCTTTTTGGACACACAGGTCAAACTATACCTCCATTATAGTGCAAGGTAGCAACCCCACCAAAATGGCTAGTGTATGCCCTCAGGTCTTCACATCAAGCAAGGATAGGAGCAGGAGAGATGTTCTTCTCCTCCCTGTTCTCTTTCCCATCCAGGCAGCATTCTGGGACAAGCCACAGAGTAGCCAAGTTTGCCCCTCCCCTACTTCTTACTCTCAGGGCTTGTCTTTCCTCTGCTTATCTGATCAACAGCCCAGCACCTGGCCCCCATTGACAGGCTGGGGGAGACATTTCTGAGCTCCAGCTGAAGATACAAGAAAGTGATGCTCACACCTTTGTCTTGGAAGGTCAGCTGGAAGATTGGAAGTGTTTCTGTTTTACAATAAGTATTGGTTGCTGAATTTAGGAATTTTTTTTCCTATCCGCTGCTGCCAGTGTGTTATGATATATTTATTATGCTTGATAGCTGTAAATGTACCCAGAGGGTTGGCCATTAGACAAGTATTAAAAGTACTAATGCAATAAATGAATAAAAATTGCATGAATTATACTCTCTGCTTTTCCACAGAGAGAAAACTGTGAAGCACTGTCAAAACTTTAGGTACCCAAGTTATTGAAGGGAGAAATAATTCAGTTTACTGTGCGTCTGTAATAAATGTAGTTCTCTGTTCTTGCACTTCCCCTGTTTTATTTTGAATGAGACATGCATGCTTATAAAGATAACAGCAGCAACAGAAATCAGCCAGTCTAAAGTCAGGTCATCTGGTGAGAGTGAAGAAATTGGCTTCATTTCTTGACTTTTATTTTTCAATTCAGTGATGCTTTTAATGCACCCATTTGCTGGGGCATTTATAGCTGGGATTAACATTGTGCATCATTGGTAATTTAGATCCAAAACTGTCCAGAGAATGACAGTTTATTCATGTGAAACATACTTTGTTACATCATACTTTGCCTTTTTCATGGGGTTTTTTGCAATAGATTGTGCAAAATGCAAGAGAATATAGCCAGCTTCCTAAGAGGAATGGTTTGATAAAGGTTACATAATAGCATGCTGAAATTTCATGGTACTTGGTCTGGTACCTCATTTCTTCTCAGATTTCATAAGCTGACTATGTAAGAAATGATATTGGAGACTCTTGTGTAGTCACACAGCAGTCTGGTGTTGTCTCACCAATCCCTGAGTTACAGCATGAGGACTCTTATTTGATAGAAACATTTCAAGGCTGCTGACAGCACTGACAAAACTGTTCAGATCATCTCCCTTGTCCTTTTGCAGAGAACAATAATAGTAAAATTACAAATAAACATATCAAGAAATCTTATCAGCTGGGTCCGGAATATTAAATGGAAAGAAAGCAGGATAGTTTAACCAATACAGTGTATCACTTAAGAGATTTAATCCTGGGTTGTATTAGGAAATATTTGTAACATTTCCCCTAGTTACTAGTACGGGATGTAAGAGGCTTTAAATACAAAAAGTTAAGTGTTTTTCATAGTTGTTTTGAGAGTCTAAATTCAGCATAGCGTGGGTTTGAGCACCTGCCAAGAGCATAGACCATGCAGTGACAAATAGGAAAAAGGCAAATCTTTTCATTTGTATATCTCCAACAATTCTCAGCACTCTTACTCATATTCACACATATTACCACTCTCTCTAGCCACTACATGGCCTTCATTAACATCATGATCTTGGCTGTTTTATTAAATGTTTTTGGTTTTTATTTAACATTTTCTATATTGAGATTTTCAATGTTTTACAATTTAAGAATACAAACACTGTATTTGGACAAAGAAAACTGGTTTTTCTAGGGTTTTATGCCATTGGGTGTCTTTTGATAGTAAAAATATGGCTCAGGATTTTCAGAGTAGATTGCTGCTTTCGCTGTGCACCAGCAGCCATCGGTCAGGCTACTGAAGTACAATCTTAAACATCTTTGAGCCCCTAAGATCTTCAGTGGGAGTTGGATCCTGCCTTTAGTCACAGGCGCCAGCTTCCTCATTTCCCTGGGGGTGCTTGACCCCCGTTCTGCCCCCACTCCACCCCTGCCAGCAGATCGAGGAACATGATCGTTCCCCTCTATTTGACATTGGTGAGGCCTCATCTGGAGTACTGTGTCCAGTTTTGGGCCCCACACTACAAGAAAGATGTGGAGAAATTGGAGAGAGTCCAGCGAAGGGCAACAAAAATGATTAGGGGTCTGGAACACATGACTTATGAGGAGAGGCTGAGGGAACTGAGATTGTTTAGTCTACGGAAGAGAAGAATGAGGGGGGATTTGATAGCTGCTTTTAACTACCTGAAAAGTGGATCCAAAGAGGATGGATCTAGACTATTCTCAGTGATACCAGATGACAGGACAAGGAGTAATGGTCTCAAGTTGCAGTGGAGGAGATTTAGGTTGGATATTAGGAAAAACTTTTTCACTAGGAGGGTGGTGAAACACTGGAATGCATTACCTAGGGAGGTGGGGAATCCCCTTCCTTAGAAGTTTTTAAGGTCAGGCTTGACAAAGCCCTGGCTGGGATGATTTAGTTGGGGATTGGTCCTGCTCTGGGCAGGGGGTTGGACTATATGACCTCCAGGGGTCCCTTCCAACTCTGATATTCTATGATTGCCTCAAAGCCCCACCCTTGCTTTGCCTCTTCCCACCCCTCTTCTGCCCCCTCCCCTGAGCCCACTATGCCATCGCTCTGCCTCTCCCCCGGGGGGGCCTCCTGCACACTGATGAACAGCTGATTGCAGTGGGTGTGAGGTTCTAGGGGGAGGGGGAGGAGCTCATTGGTGGGGGCCTGCCGGCAAGCGGGACACACAAGGAGGAGTGTGGGAGGAGCTGATTTGCGGGACTGCCGGTGTGTGGTCCAGCCCCGGAGCACCCACAGAGTTGGTGCCTATGCCATTTGTCCTTAGGGAATAAGGAGAGTGGGATACTGTGTGTAGGGCCATCTAGTGATCTTAGGAAAGGCAGAACAGGATTATAGTGAGCAATTTGTAATTTGACTGAAAATGTTTTCTGAGTCTCCTGTTACATCTAACTGGTCAGTGACTTCTGCCCTGGAAAAGAGATGAACTGGGAAGCCCCATTAGAAGCTATACCCATTTAAGATGCACTGGTGCATTCATAGCAGCAGAACCCAATTGTTTCATAGAGTTTCTGTGAGCTCTGTACTGAGACAGGAGCTGGGCGGTGGTTTTGAATGTAACGCAAGTAAAAAATAAACAATTGTTTACTGTAATAGCAGCCCTGTGGCTTCCCTATAATTTGGAGGGAGCATTTCAACTTGTTTTTAAAAAGCCTGCTGTTCTTATTTTGCTTTCATGTATATATAGCACATGGAAAATGAATGGTTAGAAGTGGAGATGGATTGCAGACAGGTTAAGAGACGTCCTGTACTTCACTTATGCTAAGCATACAATGACATGGGACTCAATAGTGAGCTGCTTTTCCTGTCCACACAGTGGAATAAAGGGATGGAAAATGCTCCCTTACTTCCTTGTGCAGACTATTTATACCACAGAAGTGTGTGTGGGAGGGAGAGCAGCTTCTGGGGGTTGCTACTCACTCCTGTGCAGGTGGGGAGGGACAGGAAGGGGTCTGAGTGGAGCCTTAGCTATGTTAAAACAACATTATTTAGGTTACAAAGTCAAGCAAAGTTAGGAAACGCCAGAATTTAGCTTGCCTATGCAACCTTAATTCCATCCCTTTGTGCATATGCACTATGATATTTAATCACATGATCACATACTATTTTTTGCATGGATAATTTTCCTGGCATGATCCCTATTAAGGCTTTAATGTGATCAGTGTACTTGGGAAGGGTGCACGTTTTTTGCCGAGAGCTGACTGGCGTGGTTCTGTAGATGTTTTTCTCTTGCTGGTGTTGTATAGAATGTTTTGTTCGCAGGTTAATATGATGTGATTCTTGAAAACTTGCTTATTTTTTTCTTCAAAGTTTTTGTGCTAGATTTTACTCCGGGATGTTCATGCACATCTCCCACTAACTTTCCTGGGAAATACGTATGTGTATTTTGAGGGTAGACCCTGGCTAAGTCAGTTGAATAAAAGCAAGACTTCTGCATGCTTTTTATTTTATGTTCTTCTAATCACTTATAGCATCTGTATTTAATGAGTTAAAATAGTAGCAATTAAACACAAATGCTCATTATATTGTGGTAGCATACCATAGTTAATAGTGAGCTGGACATTATATTCTGGACCCTTCATTTTAGGTATTTATAATTTAGCAGCATATTTTGTTTGGATTTAAATATTTCATGCTTGGTCTCAGTCCAATGATTCCCTTTTTTAAAGTTTAGCCAAAATCCCTTTTAGCTTTTACAATTATATAAGTATTTAAAAATGCATTTTTTAAAAAACCTATTGGATTCCAAAATAGCTTTGTTTTGAAAGATCAGACATAACATGTATCTTGTCTTCAGTGAGAAATTCACTCTTTTGCAAAATCTTCAAAATGTGGCTGAAATAGAAAAGGTATGAATGTTTGAACAAGATACACTTAAGCATGCACAACTTGCCACTTTCATTACCAGTTTAACTGTATATATTCAAGAACAGCAGAAAGACAAACCAGTGCCCAACTGAACCCTCTTAGTACTACTCCTGGACTACCTCCCTAATTGTTCAGTACAAAATAAATCATTTGTCTCTGTTTTATTTAAACCAAGGAAATGAAATACTAAACTGTTAATGCAGTATTAAGAACTGAGGGCCAAATTTGATCAGTTATACTTGTGCAACACCACTGACCACAATCTGGAATAAGTGAGAGGCAAATTTGATCTTCAAAATGGTTTTTCAAGAAAGGGGTTGAGACAGTCTTTAGGCAACTTTCAGCGTAGCTGTGGACTAACTCCTGTTTACTCCAGTTACTGTCCAATATAATTTTGTTTTTATATGTGTCTTTTGTTTATTGCTGTGTAATTTGAACAGTTCTTAGTTTTATTAACCTTGCTTTCCTTTACTATTCTTCCCAGGGCCAGCGTCTTTTTGAAAAATTGCTAGAACTGGCGTCTCGAAATATTGAGATAAAACTAGTGAGTGATATACTGCCCTCCGAATCAAAGGTATTAAACGACTTGAAAGCAAAGGGTAAGACCAAGGTCTTTACGTTATTATACCATTGACTGCTATATTAGCATAACTCTTTTCTTTCACTTAAAATGCTGTTGCTTCATAGACGCAAATAAAATATGTGTAAATCTAAACCTATTTGTTCAATGGTGATACCCTACAATTCTTCAGCTTACCTTGGCTCAGAGTTTTCATTCATCTTCCAAAAACTCTTTTATCACTTTAGATGGAGCAGATATTTGCAGTTTGTAAGTGGTAAAAAGGTGGCCATGTGATTACAATTTTAAGTCATCGCAACCATACTAATGGTAGGCAATGCAACCTGAAAGAATTATTGCATGCTGGGATGAGATATTCTTCTCTTCTGAGGAACAGTGAAACAAATAAAATAACATGTCAATGGTATTGACGTAACTTTTGCCAAATCCTGCCATCAATTTCTATGGAAAACCCCGATGACTTCAGTGGGGGTTCCCCAGGCAATTGATGGCAAGATGCAACCTGTTCTATAATGAGCGACTGTTTTGTTATCTGATTTTTTTATCTGCAATGTATGTTACAATGATCTCTCACATATACATCATGCATTTCATTGTGAAGTATTGTAAAGCTCTTTAGAAACTGAAACATACACTGTCCTGTCTGAAATCTAGCCAATTTCAAAAATGAAAGTCAAATGTAGCTTCAGGTACTACACCTGTCTCTGAGACCCTGCTGACCTTTGAGCTTTCACAATCACAGTTTTGTATTTTTAAAAAATGTTCTAACTAACCAAGCAGGGGCAGCTTGCTGACTAGTCATGAAAAACAATGAAACTGACTATATAGAAAATGTCAAATGTACAAATAAACAAACTGGAAACTGGAAAAATAGAGAATGTTTTAAATCTCTTTCAGTTTTGGTAATCTTAGGTGTTACTTGAAGCAAAAGTAGAACAGTGATGTAAAAAATCTGCTAGAAGTGGTGGTTTTTTTGTTTTTTTTTAATTTCAGGTACAATTTTAAATTTAAAAACAAACTCTCTATATGAATCCTATCATCCACCTCTGAAATGCAGAAATCAGCAGGTGTTCAAGGCACTAATTCAGCAAAGTGCTTAAACATATGTTTAACTTTAAGCATGTACTTAAGACTATCCCTGTGTCTAACAGAGCACAGCAATATTACATACTTGCTTAAGAAAAGAAGTGAAGAATCTTTTTCCAAATGAAAACTGTTAATTTGTATTTTATGAAGTTTCTTTTAAGCTGATAATTAGATATGGAACAAGAGAAATATTAATGAAATTCTTGCTTTGCTAAAAGAGATCACTTTCTATCACATTACCATTCTGCCCATATCAGACAATTGGTTATTTCTGTTGTAGTCCAAAGGTGTTATTTATTCCATTATGACTATGAGAAGAATCTGGATGTCAACCAGAGCGAGACAGACATTTTCTAAAATATGTTTGCAGCTAGTGAATCAATGGGGTTTCTCTTCTCACAGATTGAAAAAAAAAGGCCCTATGTTGTATCACAGCATAGCACAGTAGCTTAAGTGGCAAGAGGGGCTAGCCACCTCGACTCATACCCATCCAAGATGCTAGGCGTATATTTGGGAAAGTTAGCCTGTCATGCTGCTCCGGGTGCGGTCGCTACACCCTATTTTTAGCACACTAGCTCAATCAAAGCTATCGCAGGTATGTCTTCTTGAGCTGGGAATAGCACCCCAAGCTCAAAGTGTAGACATACCCTTTGAGAGAACGGGTTCATTTCTCCATGGTTAGAATGTTCCAGATTCTTTCAAGCCAACCAGTTATAGAGATGGGATCTGTACATTTGCATTTAATTTTTTTTCATAATTAGCCAAGAACAGGTTTCTCTATGTTGCCCCACCAGAGGATATTTGCAGGAAGGCCCCTAGTAAGTAGGCTGATGGATCTAGAGTTATATCTAGATCTGTGATTTTTATAATTACATTTGTTTGAGTTAAAAAAACTTTGGATTTGGGGATATGGCCACTGCCAATGATGTTGCTGAGTGCCTCGTTGCCATACATCCACCAGCAGTGTGGAGGAATAGATGCATAGATTCCAAAGCCACAAGGCACCACTGTGATCCTCTACTCTGACCTCCTGTGTCACGTAGGCTATAGAAGTGCCCCACACTAATGCTTGTTTGATAAAGCATATCTGCTAGAAAAACATCCAATCTTAATTTAAAAATTGCCTGTGGTGGAGAGTCCACCATGACCATTTGGTAGATGATCCTATGATATTTAATTTTGAAGGAATAAATGGAGTCTGCAGTGAGAACATTCTTCTGGTGGTTTATTCTCTTTGAGGCACCAGCTGATATTAGAATTTAACATCAAAACTGGAACTGTATGCTTTAAACAAACAATTAAAAACTTCAGCAAGGAGGAGAATTTGCAGTAAGGATTTCATCAAAGTCTGTTGCAATCTCATCAGGGCTGCAAGCCTTTCCTAAGTCTAAGGATTTTATAATTTTGCTAGCTTCAGTTTCCTTTGTCTCGCTCAGGTTTCTGCTAAAGGAAATTTTAAAGTATTCTAATGAGTTTGTGGATATATCAGTTGACTGTTCTAAATTATAGCGATTCTCTTAGAATCCAAGGAAGTCACTTGTATCTGATCATTTTGGTGTATCAGACTACAGTCCTGTGTTTGGAGTGTTGTAATTGAGGAAGGAGGACATGTCAAGTTTTTTTCTGTCCTTTTTCCAAGACATACTAAGGTGGAGTTGGATTTCTCATAATGAAATCTTGTTTTTCTTATTCCATGTTTGGTTTGTTTATTTCTGCTAAGTTTCAATATCTCTGGGGAATGTCTTGATTATGGAATCAGTCTGTGGATGTTTTCCAAATGTGCTAATTGGCCATACAGCTCTTTCACTTGTGTCTGGGCTAAATTTTATCTCCTGGAAGCTAGGGAAATCATTTCCCCCTAATTACCACTTCTGCTGGCTCCCGGAGAAGATGTAGGTTAGTTTCTAGTGTGCCATTAATCAGTTATGGCGATTTTTATTGCCTTGTTGAAATTAAAGGATCTTGTATGAACAGGCGATTTATGGTCCATACAATTCTGTATGTACTACTTGCTCTTGTCAACTAGAAGCTAATTGGTACATGAGCAGAAAGAGAAATTTCTCCAGTTCTCTAATGCTTTTAACAAAAGCACAGTGAATGGGAGAAAATATATAAATATTAAATGAATGAATGTTCTATTGTCCATTGCAGACACAGGTGCGAATATCTCCTAGTGCTGCCTTAGCTACTTGCTTTGACAGGCATTTAATTTTTTTCTCTGCCATTTACCCTGCCAGGTCTGTCTAAAGGAATTACTAGAATCTCCTCTTGTGATACCCTGGCCAGCTGCATCCCTAGAAATCAGTCAGATTTGACTCTTTAAAAAGACCTGTGATTGTTCATTTGGAACATATGTATAAGTAAAGTATAATTCGGTCTATTGTTGTTTTCCCAGCCAGTATAAGAACTCTGCCTTTTGTGTCTAAGGAAGAACACTGCATGGCAGATGGTACTTTTTTTTTTATTTATAATAATAAATACCCCTCTTGTTTGGTTAGATATAAAACGTTAAATACATCCAACACCCATCACTTCCTGAGTTTTTCATCTTCCTTGGATAATGCTTTAGTCTCTTGTCAAAAGGCAAGATCAGTTTTTAGGTTTTTTTAGATAGGAGAAGGAACATTTTTCCTTTCAGAGGATTGACATTCTTTTGACATTCAGGGAGAAAATTTTGTAAGACTCCATCAGAATATAAAAAGGGGTAGCTTTGTCCTTCTGTAATATTTGAGATGCAGCACTGATCAGTTTTTAGTTCGGATGGTTTGGAAAATATGTTTTATAGTTTTACTGTTGCATATTTGATAGCTACTGCAATCAGATTGGTTTTTTAAAAAATCTTCCCACAGTAGTGCTGCTAAATGTTGGAACGAATGTGGATTGTTAGAATCATAGAATCATAGAATATCAGGGTTGGAAGGGACCCCAGAAGGTCATCTAGTCCAACCCCCTGCTCAAAGCAGGACCAATTCCCAGTTAAATCATCCCAGCCAGGGCTTTGTCAAGCCTGACCTTAAAAACCTCTAAGGAAGGAGATTCTACCACCTCCCTAGGTACCAGATGTTAAATGGCTTATTTATGATGGTGTGTATGTAGGTCATACAAAAAGTTTTAGTGTTTATCAGAGTTGTCCAGACAGCCAGATTATAAGTTTCTAACAGAACTGTAACAGATGAATATTTGTCTGTCAATAGCTCACATCTAAAACAGGATAGAAAAAAGTTCAAAGAAAATTATAAGAAAATAGGGGCCATGTCTCTTTACAGGCAGACAGTGAGATAAGTTCAGGTAGATATTTCTAGCCAGAGACATGGACAAAGCAGGTGCAGGTATGTTGACAAATACAGGAGACAACAGATGTACAGAAGAAAATAAGGGGAGAGCTGTGTGTTCTCTTCCTGTGGTCTGGGCACTCAGTGCACCCCCATTCTCCCATGTTGTGCTGGCTGGTGCCTGGGGTCAGAAGAGGGCCACTCTGCCTCCAGTCCCAGAACATACCTGCTGATGTGCTGCCTGGAAGCAGTTGAAGGTGCTGCAGCCAGGGCCTCCCAGCCATCTACAATAGTGCTGCTGTCATTGAGGGTTCACTCTGCTCCTTCAGCAGGGACTCATGAGAAGCAGAGAGAGGTGCTGAACAGCAGGAAGCTGCCAGGACTCTTCCTGTTCAGTAATGGGGAGAGGTGTGAATCACCGTGGGGGTGGCTTTGCTGAGCCCTCGCCCAACCCTGGCAGCTTTAGCCAGCAGGAGTCCCAGTGTGGACCCCCACCCACCCCGCCCAGGAGCCTTCCCTCATATCTATCTGAATCCCTGCCAGCTAAGGGGAATTTTGGGAATGAGCTGCCTGGGCCTCAGAAGTAAACATATGATGTTGGGAAGGGGAGGAAGAGATGGAATCTGGGGACAGAATTTAATTGGTTGGGCAACAAGAAGTAGAGAATACATGAATGGGAGAGCAGAACTGAACTGACTGAGAGTGAGACAGAATAAAACAGTTTAATTTCTCTCCCCCAACCCTTTGTGTGTTACTTGGCTTCCCGGACTGCAAACTCCTTGGAAGAAGGTCTGTGCCTTCTTGCTGTTCTGATTCTGATTAGGGTCTGTGGGTGCTATGGCAATATAAATTACATTAATAAATCTATGTTAAAAGAATGTTGCTTAGGTTGCAAAGTTAAGCTCTCAAAAGTTCGGAAATGTCACAATTAAGGTTCTTTGTGCAACCTTTTTTCAGCCTTTTTGTGCATGTGCACTAGGATACAGTCTTTAATGAGAAGATTACATTTCCACAGGACGACTTCTTCACTCTGGGCTTGATCTTGCACCACTGAAGTTAATGGGAGTTTTTCCATTGACTTGAGTGAGAGGAGACTCAAGCCCCCAGTGCACAGAATGGGCAGCACTCCCTCAATGGGCATTCTTTCTTTGGGAAATGTGTAATATTTCTTTTTATCTTAATCATTCAATGTGTGGCCCCAGGCTTTATTTACCACACATCATCCAAATCCCACACAGAATAGATAATTAATTTCCTTCTGGGCATTTCTATGGTGCTTATCACTGTTGGTGCTGAGTGCTTCACAAATGTTAATGAATTCATCTTCACAGCTTCCCTGTGAGGTGGGCAAGTACTATTATCCACATTGTACAGGTGGGAAACTGAGGCACATAAAATTAAGGCCAAAAATGACAGTACCAGGCTTGAGACACTGATTTTTCATAGTACAGCATTTTTATAGTACTTTATATATTCAAAGCACAGCTCCCATTGACTTCATTTGCAGCTGAGTGCTCAGCACGTCTGTAAATTAGGTACTAAGCATAGGTGTTAGCTCTTATTAGTTCAACTCCTGATCCAACAAATATCATTGGGAGAGTGGAGAAAAATCCATTATTGACTAGTCCCAATAGAGAGAATCAAAGCAATTTGGACTCAACTCATTTATTGTGATTGTCTAGAGACCTAGAGAACCCAGGTGTGATGTGGCTTGGAGAAGTGCAGGGCCATGAAGTAAAATGAGCTTCCAGTTGGCTCTGATGCTTATGAAAGTGCCTGGCATCACAGACTCCTCTTTCACTGTCAGGTGGATTTTGTCCAGTTGCCAAAGAGAGAGCGGGGGAGAAATGAGGATTCTGGGCCAAATTCACTCCACTGGCATGAGCCCTAAGCATTCAGCATTTCTGCAAGTGGAGTGCTGGGTGACTGGGGAGGTGAAATTCTCTCTCATCACAACTCAGGGCCAGGATGCTGGGCTTCCATGCAGCTCCTCCAGGCTGATTGTGTTGGATACCAAGGCTTCTGGCTTCATGAAATAGATCTGTGGCCTATTCCCAGTTCCCCACAATCTTGTTGCCCCACACAAGTGACCTTCTATGCCATCCTCACATAAGTCAGAGTGGAGGGCATTTCTTCTGCACTTGGAGGTGTGGGGTGGGATGGGGGGCAAAGGGAAGGGAGGCCATAAGTGTCCCTATTCAGTTGCACAGCCAGTCATCCCCCCTGTATAGCTTCTATGCAAGGCAAAAGTGGTGCAGAGGGCCTAGCACTGGCTCTCCACACCAGGCCTGGCTTTGTCTTTCTGAGCTATAGCTTTTAGTAGCAGCTATGTTCTTAATATGTGGGAGGAGCATCATGGAGAGAGAACAAGTACTTTCCTTGGCCAGATCCATTCTGGTGTAATTCAGTTGACTTCAGGAGAGTTATACCAGAGATGGGTTTGGACAGCCATCTTTTTAAACATGTCTTAACACCCTTATGCTGTCTCTATGCCCACAGCAGCCTGTGCCAGTTTCGATGAGGAGATTATTCAGTTCCCTCAGCTTTGATTTAGTGCTCAGTTTCTTCCCTCCATGTTCTACCTTCTTTAAAGTCAGAAGATACAGGACAGTTGTCAATGATTAAGACTAAGATTTTGTAACGCATAGTTTTAGTAAAAGTCACGGACAGGTCACGGGTAATAAAGCAATGGAAGCCCGTGACTTATCCGTGACTTTTACTAAAAATATGCCTGACAGAATAAGGAACTACAGGCTCCCCACACCACCCAGGGGACGCCTGGCTCAAAGCTGCAGGGTTCCCACACTGCCCATGGTGGGGCTCTGTACTCTGGGGCCCCCCGGCCCCTCGGGGCAGCTCCGTGCTCTGGGGCGCCCCAGCCATCCAGGGCGGCTCCATAACTCCCATGGCCTCCATGACAAAATCGTAGCTCTATCAATTATTAATCTAAGTTCAGCAGACACCAGAAGTCAAATCAAGGGGTTTTAATTACAAATGTTCATTCATCAGATGAAAGGGTAAATAACCTTAAACATATCTCTGGCAAATATTGCCTAAGTTGTTACTAAATGAACAATAACTCATTATACCGTTACTTCAAAACATTACATTATACAAAGTCCTGGGTTGAAATCCAGGATCATTAGCTTCTGTGGAATCAGAATTTATCCCCCTTGTTTCTCATGCCTATGAGCATATATCCCCAGCATGAATTTTTCTCCTGTGAGCTACGCCTGTATCAGGGCCAGAATTTGGGCCAGCATTTGTATAAATACTTCTTTTCTGTACCTTTTTTGCTTTCTGTTAGTAGCTTATTACAGCTTGTTTTCAAGGTGGTGGTTTTAGCCTTTTCTTGGCTAGTATGTTATATTTTCAGTCTACTAGACTGAAACGTTTCTCTTCCTGTAAACCTCCCACTCCTTGTGCATAATTCTGTGCCAGTCTTTGTCCTTCAATAGTGTAGATTTATTGTCTGCAATTAGCAGTTTGTTTTGTCAGTTATTACGTGTATGAAATCTGAATCCCTTGCTAATTATGATCTTATTTTAGCTGATAGTGACTGTTAATTCTCTTTGAGAGACAGTGGTGGATTTCCTTGCTCAGTTGGTCTGTCTTGTTTTTTTTTTTCTGTTTTATTTGCAGTTTCCCTCCTTTCTTACTATATCAATTTCCCATTAATTATTTATTATTTGCATATTCATTTTATTGTATTTATTTATTTTGACTGATGCAGGTATAAAAAGGGGACCCTATCCATCTGATAGGCAACACTGACATGAATCACAAGAACAAAATAAATAAATAGCAGTTATATTCTCACAACAGCCAGCACAGCTAGTATGTTATGTATCATATGGCACTATTGAGACTTTGAAATAAAATAAAGTTCCTGTGCTAAGAAACTTGCAGTATAAGGGTTCGATCCTGCTGCCTCTATTCATCTGAATAGCCCCATAGTGTTCAGGGGAACTAAACACTTGAATAAGATTGCATTCTATGTTGAACGGACACAACAGGGAGACCGGGAGAAGATTCAGCCCATTGTGGGGAAGAAGGAGAAAGGGGAGAGGGCTAGATCAGTAGGGAGAGAGATGTGCACTTTTTGTTTGTTTAGTGCAGCTAGAGTTACCGCTACTTCAAGATGCCATAAAGGCTGTGGCTTTCAAAAAAAACTGGTACCTCAGGAATGACAATAGAGAGCACTCTGATGTCTTACAGATCAAATGAAATGTGGTTAGTACCTCTTTCTGCTTCTCTTAACACACTTCTGAGGTGCTGCACAGGTTACAGCTATCATGCCTGTAGGCATAGGTGGAGTTTGACTTCTGTATTTGTAGGGGACAGAGGGCTTAATAAGTACAGCTCTGACTTCTGAATTTACCAGTTATTCATGGTACTTAAATTACAATGTATTTGAAATAATAAATTGTGTTTACATTTATTATTTAATCACCCTTCATTTTTTTGTTTTGTTTTAATTATTTGACATGTTTACCAGCTACCACAAAACAGAATCGAGCACTTTCATGTGACTATGAATCATGTCACACTAGTCTGAAGATACATAAACGTTGGCTTAATATAGAAATAGATAAGTTTCTGCACGTTCACTTGATATGCTGACAAACAGATATTTCCAGAGCTGTAGGAAGAGTGTGAGCAGCTGGGCCAGACATCCAACAGCCCAAGTGTGTTGTGGGCTTGTGAAGGCTCCCAAATGTTTATGCTATTATTGAAATGTTTAAATGAATAAAAGCAACGAGGAATCCTGTGGTACCTTTAAGACTAACAAAATTATTTGGGTATAAAAAAGAGGTAAAAAAACAGACTCCTCATTGTTTTTGTGGATACAGACTAACACGGTTACCCCTCTGACATTTAAATGAATAGTTGTTGTGATAAGATATTATTTGTAATATAATAGGGTTTTCAATAGCACTGAGCATTAGAGCTGTGTGGGAAACAACTTTCCCATCCCAAATGAGACCAAAAAGCTGAAATCTCAACAACTAAAAATTGTAGACCAAAAATCTGGAAGAAAAAAAAATCCAGTTTGGGACAATTGAATTGTTTCATTTTGATCATGTCAGAAATCTTTATTTAGATTTCAACCTTTTAACTGGTTTCAGAGTAACAGCCGTGTTAGTCTGTATTCGCAAAAAGAAAAGGAGTACTTGTGGCACCTTAGAGACTAACCAATTTATTTGAGCATAAGCTTTCGTGAGCTACAGCTCACTTCATCGGATGCATGTAGCTCACGAAAGCTTATGCTCAAATAAATTGGTTAGTCTCTAAGGTGCCACAAGTATTCCTAACCTTTTAACTATAAATTAACTTTCATTTAGAAACAAAAAATAATTTTGGACCAAAAAATCTGCATTTTGAAAATGTCAAAACAGGATATTTCAACAATTTTAATTTTTTTTTTCTAAACAGAAAACTCATTGACACTGACTCTTTCCTGCAAAAAGTTTTGGTTTTGGTGAACTGGTATTTCCAACAAATATTTCTTCGACAAAACCTTGGCTAACTCTATCCTCCTCAGTATTGGCCTAGCTTTGCTTCTTTTCAAGTCAATGGGCAAAAGTATTCAGCGTTGGCTTAACTCTGTTCTCACTAATGTTTAGTGCTGAGCACTTTGAAAATCCTACCCTAAATGTCTAGTCACATTCTATGCTCTTAGTAAAGAAGCTCTGACAGGACTTCTCCAGGATGCTCATGGTTCTTAGCACTGCCTTTCATTATGTTGTGAACTGCTGAACTATGTAATTAATTGACAAAACTGCAGGAGTGCAAGTGTTTGTGCCTTTCCTTCTGCATTCTCATTTTCCTATCATTCTACAGCCTGGAGTTGAGCACAAGAGAATGATGTAACTTAGTTTCATTCTTGAATTGCAGTTTCATTAGTAACTGAATAGTTTACAACAGTTGTGCTGTAGTGTTGACTACATCAATAATATCATGTCTAGGATCCTGTTTACACTGCAGAAACTGCCATCTTAGACATCATTGTTTCAATACTAACTAGGGTCAACAGCAGAGAGGAAGTTCTATGTTTGACACCTGGTGCCTATTGAAATCAGTGGCAAAGCTCCCATTGATTTCATTGATTTTAGTGGTGCAGGAATAGGGCCCTGATTTTTTTTTCTTGAGTTGGAGCTTGTCTGTCCACTTTTGCCTTAGCGTCTAGTTCCTGCAATCAAAGATATGCCATTCTTTGTTCATGTTCAAACTGCTGCTTGTTTGCTGCCTTCTATATTCATAGAATCATAGAATATTAGGGTTGGAAGAGACTCAGGAGGTCATCTAGTCCAACCCCCTGCTCAAAGCAGGACCAACACCAACTAAATCATCCCAGCCAGGGCTTTGTGAAGCCAGGCCTTAAAAACCTCTAAGGATGGAGATTCCCCCACCTCCCTAGGTTACCCATTCCAGTGCTTCACCACCCTCCTAGTGAAATAGTGTTTCCTAATATCCAACCTAGACCTCCCCCACTGCAACTTGAGACCACTGATTCTTATTCTGTCATCTGCCACCACTGAGAACAGCCTAGCTCCATCCTCTTTGGAACCCCCTTTTAGGTAGTGGAGGCTGCTATCAAATCCCCCCTCACTCTTCTCTTCTACAGACTAAATAACCCCAGTTCCCTCAGTCTCTCCTCGTAAGTCATGTGCCCCAGCCCCCTAATAATTTTTGTTGCCCTCCGCTGGACTCTCTCCAATTTGTCCACATCCCTTCTGTAGTGGAGGGACCAAAACTGGACACAGTACTCCAGGTGTGGCCTCACCAGTGCCGAATAGAGGGGAATAATCACTTCCCTCGATCTGCTGGCAGATCAATTGCCTTCTGATCACTGGCCACTGATCTTTAACCTTTAAAACTCTTGATATCAAACTTCAAATTTTGAATAGCGTGGGGTTCTGATCTAAAGCTTAATTGACTTGGTTCTGTGGATCCTAGCCAGACTGTGCCACTGTAACCATGCCTTTGTCAGCAGTGTGTCAGTTTCTGTAATATAAACAATACCCACAGTGTGAGGTAAAGCATGAAAGTTTTTTTTAAAAAGTAAAAAACCTGAATCTACTTTCCCTATGAAACAGATGATGCAGGCAATGCCTACAAATTAAAAAATTCTATAAAAGTAGAAGCGTGGTGTCAGGTGTGTTCAGTTGTTGTTTTTCTTAGGAATCCACAATGAATGTGAAACTCAAACGTGAATGTGAAGATATCATGAATGCTGAGAGTGAGCATCAAAATCCACAATGTGAATGTGACATTGACAGTTTTATTATAAGCTGAACTTACTCATTTCTCATGGCATCTTGATATCTGACATGGCCATTGAAGGACTTCACAAAGTAGTCAGTGATATTTCAGCTTGAAATACACTCCTGCTAGGACAAATTTCTTATTACTCACATGAGAAGACTGTTTGCAGTGTTGTAGTCATATTGGTCCCAGGATATTAGAGAGACAAGGTGGGTGAGGTGATATCTTTTATTGGACTAACTTCTGTTGGCGAATGAGACATGCTTGAACAGAGCTCTTCTGGGGGTCTGGGAAAGGTACCTGGGAAAAATACCTTTCCTAGATCCGAAGAAGACAAGCTCTGTGTAGCTCAGAAGCTTGTTTTTCATGAAAAGAAGTTGATCCCACAAAAGATATTACCTCACCTACCTTGTCTTACTGTAAAGATTGTCATTGGTGCAAACCTAGGGGGCTTTTCCCATGAGGCAAAGGACAGGCTTGTGGTTGATGCTCTCGACTGGGCTGCAGTAAAGGTGGGTTCAATTCCCAGCTCTACCACAGGCTTCTTGGACAACCTTGAGTGTGTCACACAGTCTCCCTCAGGCCCACATCTCAAGATGGATGTAATGGTATGTACTTCATCTGTCTCGTTTGTTTAGACTGTTAGTGCTTTAGAGCAAGGACTTCGACTTGGTGTGGTTTTGTACAGGGCCCCACAGAATAGGGCTCCAATCTCAGTGCTAAATGCTAAATGCTACTGTAATATAAATGATGATGGGACATAGAATAAGGTCTGAGGTGCTTCTCACACGTATACCATGAGAGACTAACAAAAGCAGGAGCATGTTGAATTAGGGATGTTCAACTCTCACTCAAATGATTGCTTTTTTGTGATCCATGATTGTACTTTGCATACTATATAAAACCATCATGCTATGTGGAGGGGTGTGCTGTATGAGATACGAAGCACTTAACAGAAAATTCAGTGTTTGATCAGTGCCTTTTATATTCAGCTCTTGCTGGAGTGTCACTTTCTGATATGATTCTTTTTTTTTTTTCCTTGCCAAACTCCAGCTATGCTTCAACTGGTTGTGTGCATGCTTCATTTATACATCCGTCTTTCTTTCATTGTATGTTGGTTCCTCCCAAACTTCAGAGCACAGGCAATTTACTGCAAGAAGAAACATAATGTTCACAGAGGTGATAAACTGCTAATGAAAAAAATGATATACTGCATTTTCGTAAATTTAGATGCAACCATACACAGAATTCACAAGAGGAGAAAACCAGCAAATCAACACCTGCTCCTAGGGCCAGGGTGGCCCATTATTATAGATTCATAGATATTAAGGTCAGAAGGGACCATTATGATCATCCAGTCCGACCTCCTGCACAACGCAGGCCACAGAATCTCACCCACCCACTCCTGCAATAAACCTCTCACCTATGTCTGAGCTACTGAAGTCCTCAAATCATGGTTTAAAGACTTCAAGGTGCAGAGAATCCTCCAGCAAGTGACCTGTGCCCCATGCTACAGAGGAAGGCGAAAAACCTCCAGGGCCTCTTCCAATCTGCCCTGGAGGAAAATTCCTTCCCGACCCCAAATATGGCGATGAGCTGAACCCTGAGCATATGGGCAAGATTCACCAGCCAGATACCCAGGAAAGAATTCTCTGTAGTAACTCAGATCTCACCCCATCTAACGTCCCATCACAGGCCATTGGGCCTATTTACCATGAATATTTAAAGATCAATTAATTGCCAAAATCATGTCATCCCATCGTACCAATAACTCCTTTCCCTAATCAGATAGGCAGTAATTGTGGGAGGGGGTGATCCTCCTCATGTGGCCTAACTTTGGACATCCTGTCCTCTTCCCATTCCCGCCCCCCCCGCCCCCCGGAGTTTGCCTGACTGTGCTCCAAGTGGTGCTTGCGGAAGTGGGGGAGTGGGAGTGCCCAGCTATGGAAGAGGGACCCGGCTGCCCTTCCCTCCTGCTGCACACTGAGGGGACTCAGCTGCAGTGGGCAGATCCCAGGCACATTGCTGCTGAGGGAGGAACACCTGGCAGGCTCTGGAGTGCTGCAATAAAAGTTCCCACAGCTGCCTCCTTCCCTCCCCTTTTCTGTGCAAACCATGTTCCCCCCGGTTAACTGACCACAGCAGCTGCAGCCCCAGTGCAGAAAGGTGCTTTGCAGCCAGCATAAGCCTCCTGCTGCCTGCACTGGGACCGGTATACAGGCGATATCCGTACAAACCCCTCCTCTCTACTTGTAGGTTCTTAGCAAGGGGTCATGACCACCTTCCCTTTCTTTATGTTCAGATGGGAGAATGAGTGCCAAAACTTCTTTCTGTTGTAAACATAGAGTCATGGCATAGAAAAAGTTGAGAACATTTGCTGTAGGGGGTGTTTCAGTTCTTTTTTTTAGCCTGTTGTACCCTGGGATATGGTTTGATTTAAGGTTTTCTAAGAGGTGGCCTTTCTGTGATGCAAAGCCTGAGGCTACAAACTCTCCCATCTCAGGGAAATAGAAATTACAAGATAATCCCAGGGGTTTTTTTGCGGGCAAGGGGTCCGGGGGGGGGGTTAAAGTAACCCTCCAACTGCTGTGCTTGTGATGAGAGCCTGGGAAACTGATGTAAACCTACTGCAAAGGGTGAAAGGAACAAGCAGTGGGGCTCCACTTGTGCAGGAGGAAATTGGAATGAAGGTCCTAAAGACATTTCTTTCTCTCTCTCTCTCTCACTCACACACACACACACACACGCTTATTAGAGTGAGTTAAATTTAGGGGTGTCCTGTGCCTACTGGTGTGATAAAGAACAGGAATTGATTACATTAAGAGTGGAAGGAGGGCAGATGGTGGGTGAGGGGGAATTGTGTCTCAGACCTGCCAAAATATTCAAAGGCCAGCTTTCCTCTTAGTTATCAATGTTGAGGACAGAAAAGTAAACGTTTTTCTTCCTGGCAATTGCTTCCGTGTGGCATTTGATATAAAAGGGGAGTAAAAAGGATCAGTGGAATGCATGGCATAACATTTCCGTTTCCCCAGTGTGTTACTTTGATTTATAATAGCATGATCAACCATTTTCAGTACTTTCAAATGAAGCCGGAGTGGCCTGTAAGGGATAAGGGGTATCCCCAGCTTGAGGGTTTGAAGGTGGGGAGGAGGGGGTTATGTTTGATTTGTCAGGAACTGTATTTCCATTTTGTCATTGGCCTGGCTCTTTTGCTTAGTTTGCCCCTCTTTTATCTCGTTATTATGCCCGGCTTTGCATGTGCTGCATGGGTATAATGCATCCTCAGCTCAATAAGGGAAGCTTTGAGCTGTGCACAGTAACATTACAATGTCAACATTCAGAATTATGGATGCTCCATGGGACTGTGAGTGTTCTTGACAGATAAGGCTCCACTGATATGTGGGTGAGGCAGATTTAATTCCAGTGTTTTCCCTGTCAGTCCCTCCTGACCCAGGATCAGATGGCAGGGTCTGTAGGGGAGGCTGGGGGTGCAATGTTGTGAAGACTCCCGTCCTTTTGAAATTCAGCAGCAGCAGCAGCAGAAACAGGCTCATTTTTTCATTCACTTTGCAGGGAAGAGTGAAACAGGATCCTGTGCTGTGGTGGCCAACAGAATGGGGGTAAGTCATCCTGCAAAGAGGAAATAATGTGGGCATGAAATAAAGAGCTATTTCACAGGGTTACAGAAAACAAGTTGTAAAAAAAATAAAAGAAGAAAAATAAATCCCCCCAGTGTCTTCATGGAGCTTCCTTATTTTGAATGTTGACTTTTTAAAAACACAGCTCTAGCCACACTTTGAAACTGGGGTTTTTCAAAAGAGTGGCTAATGGAAGTCACACTGCTAAGCCTTTGATAGTCAGTTTGAGAATACACCACTTGGCATTTTGATTTACTGTGACATAGGATTAGTCCTATTTTATTATTTCATAGTTCTCAGATACTCACAGTAAAATAGATGTACACTTTGAATTTATTTTTCATTAGTTTCTGGTGGAAGTTATTGTTTTCATGTATATTTTCTTTACCGATGTCTCTCAAGGTAGGACTTTCAATCGTTGGCAAGCGATCAAAGATTTAGTTCCAAACTGAAAGACTTCCTCATATGCTGCATCCACCAGAACACCAGCATGACTGTGGTGAGGCAATACCGTGACATTGGCGGTGCAGGGCAAAATTTTCAAAAGTGACTTAGGAGCCTAAGTAACATTGACTTTCAATGGGACTTAAGTGTGGTCTCTGCAATGTTTTGCTGACATAGATGTGTCGGTTAGGAGTGTGAAAAAATTACATCCCCAACTAAGGCAGCAAAAGCCTTAGCGTAGACTCAGACTGGCCAAAAAGTTCTTTTGCCATTGCTTATTTTAGTCTAGCCTGGTTCTCAGAAACAGCTGAACCCTTTTGGCTGAAATTTTCCAATAAAATTCATCCTGAGGCAGACATGTGGCATGAGAAATCTCAGCACAAATAATTAAAGTTTGGAAAAGTTATAATCAACTGAAAACAAGGTTTTATAATAGGAAGTGTTGGGCAGCCTCAATAAAAGGTGGTGCTACCAGCCTAGCCTATAAGTATTTTGAGCCTGATTTCCCTTTATTTTTTTTATCCTGCAGTCGCCCATACACTCAGTGTGCCTCTTATCATCCCTCTTATCATGCCTCACCCATGCATACTATCTAAGCCTCCATCTAAGCCTCTCCCTTTTTCTCCTGCCTACCCTGATACCCCAGGCCTGCTCTGTCTCCTCTTCCCCTCTTAACTGACAAGTCTCCTTTCCTGTGTAAATAGCCTGGTGAATGCTGCTGACATCAAGTGAAAGTGCTTTCTTGTGTAGCTCTTAAGGCATCCAGCTGGAGAGTCAGTGCTTCCACAGGGTATGGGTCCATCCCCAGGAAATGGGCACTGGGACTCCAGCCCCACATGATGCCTTGTGAGCACCGAGGGCCCTAGCATCCCCAGAAATCCCATGCCCTTTGGTGTCCAAACACAAGGGACTCAGGTAATGCCCTCTACTCTGTCCCATGGGACAGCTACAAATGCTCTGGACTGGGGAGTATCTGCGTCCCAAACGTCTGACTCCTCCCCAGAGAGGTGGCTACTAGGGTTGCATACCACATGGTGTGGGAGAAGTAGGAATGGTGCTGAAGGTCCAGTGCTGCCAGTTCCTGGCCTGACCAAGGTCTCAGTGGGGAGGAACCTGGCTGGGTCCTTCTTCACCAACTGCATAGTGCAACTGCTGATGCTCTGAGCTGAAATGTCTGTACTTCCTGAGAGAGTGAGGTGATCACTGGGCTCTGCTCTATTTGAGGCACTGGGAGCCTAGTGTAGAATTCTATGAAGAGACAGGGACTATGACAGAAACACTACAAATTCAACCTTGTGGGTCTGAATGCCACATCTTTGAACTTGTATTGCTTTCTTCTGTGAGCTCTTACCATACAGTGTTTTCTTTCTATTTTTTGCTGTGTGGCTCGAACAGCAGGGTTTAACCTGTGATTTTGGGGTGTTTTTGTTTCTATTGACTGTACTCTGCATGTTTCCCTCACCTGCCTAATAACAAAGAGATTTTGGACCACTAGTTTTCTAGCCTTTTGCTGTTGGTGTTGTGATAGACTGTTTGGATGGAAGTCAAGCTATGTTAAGAAACCATGTAATTGACAATGTATTGCTTTATATTGATTTATGTCTCCTGTGTATTTTTAAAGGATAGAAGCAACAGAATAATTTTTCTGTGTGCTTTATTTCTATCTTCAGTGTACTGTATGCATTTTCCTACTTGTGACATTAAGGCAAGTCCATGTGTTTCTTCATAGTTTCCATTTTATGTATGTATTAGCCATGGAGCCAAAACAAAATGTTGGCACTCCATAAAATATGTGACAGGCTGATCTGAGCAGTGATAAATCCATAAGACTCTTCATGCTACAGTCAAGTTCAAATATCTGTCTTGCATCGTTTATTTTAAAACAGAAATGATTATAAAAATGTCATGCCCTTTTAAAGCCCATTGGCCCATGGTAAGAAATAAAAGTCCAACTTCAGGTATTGTTCAGGCTGAGAAAACAAGAGAAACTCCCAGGGCCCACATTTACCATAGTGGCCAGTGATTTTGTGCTCCCAACTTTAGACACTTTAACCCTAATTTTCAGAGATGCCACGCACCCATATCATCCATTAACTTCTACTGAAGTGCTGAGAACTTGTGAAAATCAGAACCAAATTGGGCACCCAAAATCAGTGACCATTCTTTGACCCAGATTTCCTCCAGCCTTATCCCTTCCATAATCCCATTGCCACAGGTTTACAGAATATTATATGCTCCTCAGGGAATGAGCAGCCTGCTACCAACATGGATCATCAGCATTTCTGTGCCTGATGATCAGAGGGTTACTTGGGTTTACAGTTTGTGAAAAGGAAAAATATAATATGTTAACAGAAAAATTAACCATTACTTGCAGTATGTGAAGTAAAAGATTGTTGTAGATATTTCATACAGGTGGTTAGGAATTTTCCATTGAAATTATTTTTCATTTTCCATTTTTCACTGGAAAACTTTGATTTTTGCAATTTTTCTGACAGAACATTGACATATTTATTTTGTTTATTTCAGGTTGCCCTGAATCAAAATATTTCTGTTTGTCAGACCAAATTGAAACTTTTAGTTTCAGACTAGTTTGATGTTAATCTGTATTTGCCTGAGCTCCTGCAGTGCATCATGGGACATATAATGCAGCCGGGAACTCCTGCCCATAGAGAAGATCCAGTGCATGACATAACATGAACAAATACAGCTTCCATGAGGCATCACAGCAACTCAGGGGAACACAGATCAATGTTAAACTGAAAGGAAGCATTTCAATCCAGTAATGTCAAAACATTTCATATTGATCCAGGGATGTCTAAATGAAACATGGCAACATTTCCAAAACAAATTTTTTCAGAACTTCCATTCTGCTGGGCGGGGGTAGGGTGGAGTGAGGAGGATATTTCCACTTTTTGACGTGATTTCTGATGAAAACAAATTTTCAAACACTGGAATTTCCTGTGGGACAGAAATTCCAATTTGCAACTGGCTCTTACATTTCATTTGTCTTGCTTCGTAATTTTTGACTAATGTACTTAGTAGATTGTCTTCAATAATGTGTATTTGCTGATAATTAAGCTGACTTGCTGAAGGTGGTTGTGCTGCTGAAATCAGCTGACGCTGTAGGTCTGCTTCATCCCTGTTGTAAATTAATTGACTTCAATGGAGTTAACCCCAGGGGTGAATTAGGGTCAATATCTTATGCTAGTATGTTCTGAGATTTGGACAAAAAACAGTCTATTTTTCTCTTTTAAGGAGGGTGCAATTAGGTATGTATAATAAAATAATAACCACACCAGTCTTTCAGGGTATGGATTAGAGTACAGGCCTCTGACAAAAATGAGAGATCATTCCATCAGTTGAGTACACAGACATGGTAGGCGAATGTGAGAGTGAAAGAAGTGGAGTTACTGGGCGAATGAATGAATGAATGAATGTGTGAGACTGAGTGAGCGAATGTGGGTGAATAAGTGGATGGGTGGGGGAGGAAGGAGGAAAGAGTGAAGGAACAGGAGGGAAAGTGGGATGGGAAAAGGTCCGGGAGGAGCAAGATACCAGGAACAAAGCAAGCCAAAGGGAGAATGTGAAAAGCCAACACAGAGAAAACTGAAGAAAAAAAATCTAGGACGAACGCAGAAAGAATGTCAGCTAGTAAAAAGTAGGGCTTCCTCAGTGGGTGTGAGAGCGGGTAGACAGGTGAGAGAAATGAGGAATTGAGGGGGAAGAGGGAGGGCAGGGGTGTGGGTGGGGACCAGAGGAAAGAGGGGAGGGCAAGAGGATAGGGAGAGACCAGCAGAAGGGAGAGGAAGAATGGCCATCTGTCTAAAGCACTGGATTGGAGGTCTGGGGTCTGTTCCTGGTTCTGCCGCTGACTTCCGTGAGCTCCCCATTGTAAAGTGGGGACAATACCACAAAAGTGTTCTAAAATCAGTCCATGAATGTTCCTGAGAGGCTCAGTTACTATTACGATGGGGTCAGGAAGGTACCCACTTAGATAGAAAACAATAAAATGAAGAAAATTAGAGAGCAGTGAAATGACATTAAGAGGAAAAGGGGAGAGAAAAATAGCAGGAAATGGTGCAACCACTTTTTCTTCAAACTTCACCACCCAGCAGCCTCCATGCTCAATTCCACCAAACTGCACCACTCCAGAGGACCCCCACCAAGCAGCACCAGCCCCCCAGCCATCTTATTTGAGCTGAAACCCACAAAATGGTTGAAAAATTAACGCGGGACCAAACCCTTTACACTCAAAGCATTATGGGATATGATAGGTTGCGGATGATGTTTGGCTATTTTGTGGACCTTGGACTGAAATAATTAGAGAGGCAGACTAGTTTAAAGGCATTCATTCACACCATATTCCTGTAATTTTCTAAGAATTATGCCATGCTAACCAAAGCCCTCCGAAATCTCTCTCTAATGTTATTTGCAATGTTGTTATAATCGTATTGGTCCCAGAATATTAGAGACAAGGTGGCTGAGGTAATACCTTTCATCACCAGAAGCTGGTCCAGTAAAAGATATTGCCTCACCCATGTTGTTTCTTTAATTTTATGTTTGTTGGGGATATTAAAATGTATAAATATGTGTATGAAATTATGTTGATAAATGAAAACTAATAGGAATTTAGCTTCATTTGCATGTAGGAGGTCAGGTTCCTATGTACCCATATGCTGTGATGAAAACTTGTCCATGAATGTTAGGATGTTTCAGGAGCTTTACAAATGACTCCAGTTCTTCATAATAGTAACTTAAAAAGATAGCAAATGCCTGTCCATGGAAAAAGCAGTGTATCTAATCCCTTTTACTAATCCCTCTATTATATTTGTAATTGCATAACAATGTTGAATTTTTTAATACAGAAGAGGGCTATTTTCATTTACAAAGAAAACACAATCTTACTGTAGCAATGGTTTTACTGAGAATGTAGTAAGTCTTTCCTTAAGAAGTAATATGCCTGTCTTCAAAATCATCTGAGGAAAAAAATTACTTTTCTCAACAATCTTTTTTTATAGGGGCATTTGCTAAATGAACAGCCTTCCCTCAAATAATAAGGAAGAAAAAACACATGGAAAAATTAAAAAACAAAACATCCTTTCCACTAATTTCTGTTGTAAGCTATTATCTGCAGTGTCATAAGAATCAACGATGCATAGCTTTATACTCAGGAAATTTTCTTTAGATGACGACTGGTGCTAAGAGGCTACTAAGTTGCATGATAGAAATAAAATTGGATTTTCAAACAGTGTACTCCATTGCACATAGTTGCATTTGAAAACAATTTGTTCCCATCAGGTTTCATTATTATGAAATAGTTTTACAACTTTAAATACAGTTTTAATTTTCTGATGGCTTGTCATTGATGTCATATCCATATCTGCTGTGCCATATATAAGAGGACTTGCCTGTTTGCCCTAATCTGTGTATATGTACATGCAAAACTATGCATATGCAATCTATCTATCTATCTATACACACACACAAAACAATTTTTAATCTATGTTTAAGTCTGAAAATAATGTTAGTTACTTAAGGAGAAAAAAAAGCCTCATAAGTTTGTAGTTTTAAGAAGAAAATCAAACAATCATTAGCAAGTCAGAAAATTTAAAATTAACATTGTCCCTAACCATAAAAAAAAGTATGGAAAAGCATAGGCAAAGTCACTTCAAACATCCTATACTCATTCCTTCTCACCTCCTGGAATCAGTTAAGATACAGTGCACACAACTACATATACCAGAGTAGATAAGTAAGCATTTTTATCCCTGTTTTACAGATAGGGAAAGTGAGAAACAGGAAGTCTCAGTGACTTGTGTGACAGTCAGTGTGGTTTAGTAGATTAGGCATTGGAGCAAGGTGAAGTAATTTTTAGTCCCTTGATTTTTAAAAAAAAATTAAAATGTTTGATTTAAATCAGGCTGAGGCATTGTAAAACTAATGTGAAAATTTGTGTTATTTGCAATTAAAACTTATAATGAACTAAATTATAAGTTCCATTCCTTTTTTTTAAAGTGCCACTTCTGGTTGGGTACCTTATTCGAATTTTACACAACTGCTCTCGGCAAAACAAAGTATTGAAAATTAAGATCCAATTCTTACAGACATTTAAGCAAATATGTAACTTTATTTACATGAATAAATCCTATTAATTGCAGTGGACCTACTTGTACTTATGCATTTGAAGCAACAGGGCTAACGTATTTTTATTAAGATTTAGAGGCATAAAATCTTTGTCATTTCAAAACAATACCACTTCACTAGTGATAAAAAGTTATTCAGATTTTCAGTACATTAACTAAATCATTGTGAACTGTTATACATACGGGCCAATATTTGCAAAAACAGTAGCCTAAAGTTAGGCTCCTAAACTCCATGATTAAGCACCTAAAGATGTGATTTTTCAAAAGCATGTGAGTAATTTAAGAATAGGAATCCCACTAACTTCAAACTGCAAACCCCAATGGAGAAATATAATGTAGAAGCATTTCAGCATTCTTGACTTGTGCAATATATCAGAAATTGGTTTTGGCTGCAAGTATAGTACGGACTATTTGCTGAGCAATTTTATGTTTGAGCTTGTGGTGATCTCATAGTAAGGATGTTAATCAGGCCCTGGACATGTCTCTTTCACAATAGATGAGTGTTTAAGTGTGAAACTTCTTGGTAAAAAAATACAAAATCTGAAGTGTTACTAACAGTTAGGAAATTAGTTTTTAAAAAGTGCAAAACAAGAAAGTAAAGAATTAGCAATGCAAAAAATCATGATATAAATAAAAAATGTTTTTAATCAATGTATTTATCCACCCTACATTTGACTGAGATACAGGAGACATGGTGTCTTATACTGTATGTAATTCTGTTTTATAACATGAATGAGACTGTATTCATTGTTGTGGTCCTACTTTTGGAATCTTAGGGGTTTGTGGCTTTACAGCCAAATTGTCTTAAGATGGATGAAGAAGCCAAAACTATTGATTGATTTTGAAACTGACAAAACACACCATTGCCGCCTACATGCCCTTATATGGCAGGTAGCCCTGAGATGACATAATAATCACAGAATTTAGTAAGGGAGCAGGGGAAGTTTTCAAGTCTTACGTCTAAAGTTGGGTGCCTGTGTCAGTGTTCAGGCTTGTAAGCACTGATGTCTGCATCTAACTTCAGGCATCTATGTTTAGAAACATAGTGATTTCAGAATTAGTGAAGGCTCTCAAAATTTAAGGTACTTCTCAAGGCAAACACACAAATATATGGTGTGCAAACAGGAAAGAGAGGGTTTAAGTGCAGCTATTTTAA
Organism: Lepidochelys kempii; assembly: GCF_965140285.1. Lineage (NCBI taxonomy): Eukaryota > Metazoa > Chordata > Testudines > Cheloniidae > Lepidochelys > Lepidochelys kempii. The sequence goes on along the minus strand of NC_136382.1, from coordinate 140,331,077 downwards.
TTTGTTAGAAATAGAGCAATTGTTATGGTAAGTTTTAGCTGTATATTGCGGGACTTGTAGAAGCAGGGCTTACGTTAAAAGCGGGTGGGAAAACAGCAATGCAAAGTTAGTGTGACCTAGCTTTGAAATAATAATATTTTAAAAAATAAAAGTAAAAAAGTGTTAAAATAGATAGGATATAATATAAATAAAATGTAAATGTTTTTCATTAATGCATGCTATAAAAGAGTATAAATGCTTGTGTAATATTGCTTGTATTTTGAAGAAACTGAGGCAGAGATGCTTTTTGTTAGCTGTATTTTTTTGTAATTGTTTGAATAAAGCTGTTTTTAATTTAAGAGTGAAGATTGTTTTTGCTTTTAAAGTTTGTTGGTGTGCAATTTAAACAACAATTTTTTTAATTAAAAGTGATTTTTTTGAAAAACAAAAAGAACATATGTTTATTTTGGGGGGGGTGGATTAGTTATTGCTTATATATATATATATATATATATATATATATATATATATATATATATATATATATAATATTATATTATATTATATACATATTGCTGATTGCAGGGAAAAAAAGAGGAATTATTTTTATATATTTTTGTTTGTTTTATAGGCAGATTAGGTTTTAGTGACTTTTATTTTTATTAGGTAATTTGCATTAATACATATGCTTTTTGGCTTGCTTTTGGATTTAAAGCTATTTATAGTTTAAAGATATTTACTTAAAAAGGGACACAATTAACTTTTATTAGAATTTTGATTGCTTTTTACTTTTAATTTTTCCTTTTACAACATACAACTTTAAAACGGAAAACACCACCTATTGTAGCCCCTTAGAGCCTAATAGGATTTTAGTTAAGTTGCATTTTATATTTATATTTTTTTATATATTTGGGCGGTTGAATTTTAATAAAACCTTTTATTTTTTTTTAGCTAATTTGACTAAATTGTTTATAGCCAAATGATTTTAATTAAATAGTTTTTTTTGCTTGGATTTATTTACAGACTTTTTTTGGAAAAGGGCTCATTTTTAATTTTTTTTAGAATGGCTGCAAAGAAATTAAGATTTTTTTTAGCATTTTTATAAAATGTTATTGAATTTTTTAAGCAACTACAGAGTTAATTTTTTTAAATTATTTGCTTATTTTTAATGCCATTTTAATTAACTTAGATTTTATTATTTTAATTTTTGTTTTGGGATTGACACTTTTTATGCTTGTAATTTTTTTTATTATTATGCTTTTAGAGTTTTTAACCTGTTTTGAAATTTTTTTATTCTTGCTTGCTTGGGCCTGATTTTGCTTTTTTTGCTGAACATAACGTTTTATGGGTGCCAGTTTTACTATTAATTAGCAAGGAGGGTGAACTTTTCAATTAGCCCCCACCCCTTTTGGGGTTTGTTTGTTTTTTTAAACATTTTTATTTATTAGGGCTATTTGAGGGTTTTTTGTGAGGCTTGTTACCTGGACAGAACGCACGGCCAAATGGCATTTTAATTTTTTTTTTTTTTTATGGCAGATACATTGCTGTTACGGTGTATGCTGAGCATAAATGGTTAAATTTTGACAAGTTTTTGACTGGTACTTGCTTAGCCAGTGCTTTTAGACAGGTGCTTTTTGCTTTTTTTGCTTGGAAGTTTTGTTTTAAGGCTTGCAACTTGTTTGGCGTGTAGGTTTGAGTTGCTGCTTGATTTATATTTTGTGCTTTTAATTGCTTAACTTTAGCTGTTAGGTACATATATATTTTTTAAAAAAAATTTTTTTTTTGTATTTTAGGCATGCTACGGCTAAGGTTGCATGCACTAAAGATTATATGCGTGGAGCGAGACTTTCTGAGGGGTTTTTTTTTACCATTTTGGACTTTCACAACGAGGAGTACATTTATTTGCACTTTATTACTATTGACCGGGGTAGAGAGAGGAATGCTAAGCCCCTTTTTGGTTTTTAGACTTACTGCGGCTGAGAGTGGGGTTTACCTTTAATTCTGCAATTTTTAACATGTAATATTAATTGTGCTAAATAAAGCAAATGTGAAATATTAAGGGCAAAAAGATAGATGGTGTGCATTTTGCAGGGTTTTTTTTTAATTTATTATTAAAACTGTGATAGATTTTTATTATTAATTTGCCTGTGCCTTAGTTGATTAGGCTAAGATTACAGGCTTGTAGGGCGGAGATGACGAGAACACACCATGTGACTGAATTTAGAGCATTAATTAATAAAATAATAGCAAAGAATATTGGGAACACTTTCTTATTATTTGGGGGAAGAAAAACGTTAATGCTTAAACCCTGACACCTTTTTATACTTACAAACATGGGCTTTTGGGGCTGGCCAGGTTTGGGGGTAGGAGAGAGAGAGAGGGAGAGAGATGGACGGGAGGTTATTTTGTGCACAGATTGTTTAGCGATACGCTGCAAAAGTTTAGAACTTGCTTTTGTTTTTGGGAGCTATTTTAGTTCAGGCCAGCTGCATGTGGCTTTTTTAGTGTCCCCAAACCACACCGGCTTTAGGGTTGCAAAAGCAGAATGTTGGGTTTTACTAGGTGGCTAACCTTTGCAAATGTAATTTTAATTTTGCAATTTATTTGCCTTTGTTTTATTTTTTTATATATTTTTTTTATAGCTAGCTGGTGCTGAAAGCAGTTTTTTTGTGCTTGGCATGGTTTGTCTTGATTTTTGAATGCAAAGGAGCTTTTTTGTATTTTTAGGACAAGCTAATTTTTTTAATTAACCCGTTTCTTAATTTTTTAATTTTTTTTATTTTAGCTTTAATTAATTGGGAAGTCAAGGGGGTTAGCAAAATAGTTTGGGTAGGGAGGCGTTTGGATGCTTTACATTTTGTTTTAAATTTTGCATTTGAGTTTTAATTTTGCTTGGGAGGTTTTTAGACTTTGCACTTGAAACTTATGGAGGTTTTTTGTGGCTTTTTTTGAGGTGTATGATTTTATTTAAATTGAAGGTAGCTTTTAGTGGGAATTGTTTAAATGGATTATTACGCTTGTAAAAATTCTAATTTTTAAAATACCTACAAATTTTAGGACTATAATGCACATACATATAATAAGCAGGTGTGCCCTTTGGTGGAGCTGGAGTAGTCTTGGACTGATTTTTACCCAGTTCCAAGCGTATAGGGTGCCCTGTCCACTAAGTTAGCGGCTTATAAAGCTAAAATAACCACACCACCTTTTTGGGTTACATACACAGAAAAGGTTTATTGAGGATGTCCATGACCCTTTTACACCTTCCTTTAGCAAAGAGCGTTGGCTAGTCTTAGAGAGACGGCGCTGCTTACTTTGATTGCTTTTAGTGAGACGGTCAGACCAGTTAGTGGCTTAGGCAGGGAGGAGAGGGGGAGGAAAGATGGGATTAGACAATTCTAGACCCAGGCAGGCCCCTTGCCGGATATGCCATGCAGAGACAGCCCGCCTTGGTCAGGACCTTCTACTGGTTTACTAGGTGCAGTTACAGGGCTTGCATGAAAGACATTTTTGGTCACAAGCTTGTGGGCTTTGCAGAGAGCTTTGGGCTTTTTTTGTGACCTTTATTTACACTGGCATACGTACATTACACACACACCAAGGCCTTTATTTTTTTGTATTATGATGCATTGTTTTTTTTGTTTTGTTTTTTTAATTTGAGGGCATTACCATAACCCCTCAACTTATACATAAGGGCAGTGGGCCAAGCTTGATTCTCAAGATTACTCTGAATGGCCATTAGCTGGTCATTCAGGACATTTTGAATTTTTGAACATGCTAGATTTTACTGCAATTTTTTTTTTTTTGCTTTAGTGATATTTAATACTGTTTTTGTTAACAGTTTTGGGGTTATTGAATTAAGGGTGGAGATAACATGTAATTTACCCACCCCAGCCTGCACCTGGGTTAACTGTCCTTTACTTATAAGACTAGTGGCTTTGACTTCAATTGACTACCCCTTTGTATCAGTATATAGTTGTGTTGCACAATCTAGCCATAAAGGTAGACTGGTATCATAAACGTCAAATTTTCAGATTCAAATTTCTCCCAGGTTTGGGTGGGGTAAGTTATGATGTTTCACTTCAAGTCTTTTCTAACATATATAGCAAGTGGAAATATGGGTCCAAATTTTTGCAAAAATTTCATCCTGTTGTTGCACTTAAATTTCAAAATCTTTTTGCAAAATTTGCTACTGTGGATCATAGATTCAAGTTCAGAAAGGACCATTGTGATCATTTAGTCTGACCTCAGGCCACAGAACTTCACCAAAATAATTCCTAAAGCATATCTTTTACAAAACCATCCAGCCGTGATTTTAAAATTGTCAGTGATAGAGCAAATGTACTGGGGTTTTTGTTTGTCTGTTGTGATTTGTTTATGGGTGTGGGTTGATAAATGCTACATGGTCCCAGAATAGCAAGTTTCAGCCCAGACAATTTTTAAAAGGGAAGGGGGTTGTTGCCGGCACCCAGTGCCAAGAGGCTAAACAACAGCTGGAGTTGGTTCGCTACCTGGTGTGCTACACCCAATAATCACAACGGGGTGGAGAAGCAGAAAAGTTTATTTGCAGCTGCAAAAAGGTACAGGGAAAATAAGATCTCAAATCCTGCACCCAGAGCAGAAAGTTACACAGGCTTTTATACATCCTTTCTTCAGCATACTTATCCAATAGCAAGCTGCCCTAAGTATCCATATAGCCAGCCAATCCAGATACCAGCTAGTTCCCTTGTTTTTTGTATCATTTGTTAAACTATACATAAAGCTGCTTTATTCAGCATTGTTCTTCCATATCTGCCCTGTTCAGCCTTGCTTAGTTTCAGGCAGTCTGACTCTGCAACATATTGTTGCAGATCCTCAGCATAACTGCTGTGAGTGCCTCCAGGTGGGACGGGCGGGCAAGGACACTTGGGCCTAGTACGCAGAGCTGCTGTGAGTGCCTCCCGGCAAGGGGGGGGGGGGGGCAAGGACACCTGGGCCTAGTGCGAGGGGGCTTCATCGACACTCGTGGTCTTCCATCCCCTCGAGTTACCTAGTGGCCATGCCCCAATGTCACCCACAGGGTTATGGAAAAGGGCAACTGATTCTTAACTAAGGCATTGCAGTCAGATGTTTCTCTAAAAGTCTTTATCTGTCCTGTGTTCGACCTAAATCTGAATTACTAATCCTCTTGGGAACAGACAAAACATTGAAGACTTTTTAAAACTGCATTCAAAATCCAATATTCCTGAAAGAGGCCATAAAGTAGTAAATGGCGTAGTTTAAAAAGTTTGTAATTTCATCATTCAGAGTCGTAGTTAAAAGAACATTGTGTTTTCAAGTTGGGCATTCCTCCGCTTTTGCACTTGTCCTCCTTTGAGTGCTGACAGGTCATACTAATGGAACTTCTGGAACAACTCCAGATCTTTCACTAACAGATAAGAAGGAAACTTAAAAAATTTCTGGGGATATAATCCTCTGCCTGAGTCACTGGATTGTGTCCAATATGAGATGGTTACTCTGCCTGTAGTGAATCAGTGTATGGGAGACTCATTTTCTTTTTCCCCCTGAGGGAACATTGTGCTGGTAAAATTCTTCATCAGTTTACATTAAAAAGTTGTTGCCCATGCGGTCATTCTGAATGATCTTTGTTCTTCTGCCCAAATTAGCATACACAGGCATAGATATGCACCAAAGGTCTGTCATTTGTAGGGATGGACAAATAGGCTGCTGTTTAGGTTCACGGGGGGCAGTCCTGTTGGAAAGTCACGTTATTTGGAAATTGTTTGGGAACATCCAGATTTGGAAAAAAACTACTGTAGGAACAATAAGAGGATGCACAAATACATACCATGATGCTCAGCAGAGTGAGGGAACAGGAGAAAGAACAGAAGAAGCAGAGAGGAGAACTGTGCTCTAAATATTATGATCATGCCAGTGGTTACAGAAGGGTGGCTGGGAGATGCACAGTGTAGAAATGGTAGTTAAGAAGAAACTGAAAATAAAACTAGAGGTTTTCACACTTCATTACTGGTGGCCAAGCATATTGCACATACCAGTGCTCCTTGCATCCCTCCGTTCCCGCTCACAAGCTCCCTGTGTGTCATCCCCTCCATCTTGCCACGCTCCCTGTGTGCATCCCCATTCCTCCCATTCTCCCTCCATTCCAGGGGCCACAGGCATCCCCTTGCTTCCCGTACCACCCTGTAGCAGGATCACCCAATCTCTGCCTTGCCAGAGGCTCTGTATGGCTCCCCAGTCTCTTGCATGTCAGGGGCTCTGTGTGTGCCCCCTTCTTCCCCCATACCAGGGTCCTCCATCCAAACACAGAAAGGCCATCAAGTTAAATAAAGCCTTGCAAGTGGCCAATAATTTACTGAAAATCCAAAAGGAGGAGATTGCATTTTTGTGGGCGGGGGTGGGGAGAAATTAGCTACTGGACAATGATACCGACCAGTCTGGAACGGGGATGAGACAGCATGCCCTAGTAATCCTAAGTGTACTCTCTGAGGGAACCCTAACAGTGGGGTGTGCCAAGGAGGGGTTTACTGTGCTAAAACAGGCCAGTAATGTTCTGCAGGAGTGTTACTCTTGAGCTCAGTAAATCAGGGGATTTGATGGATGAGGTGTATGGGCTCAGAAAAGTTGCTCTCTGAGTAGATATTTCATAGAAATTACTTGTTTATGTCTTTCTCTGTTCAGCAAAGAGAGGAGACTATGTGGTCTCTCTTCTGTCAGTGCCAGGACAGTTACCTACTCTGCTAGGATTTTTGTTGTTTCTGCAACATGGCAGTGGATTCACATTGGTACTAATGTGGTGAGGGTTCCAGTTGTTTTTCTCATCACTATTCTGCACACTGAGGTTCTGCATTCTGCATTGAGGTTCACTGGGCTCATTCATTGCTGCTGCATCTGTCCCCTTACCTTCTGCTTTCCCCAAATACCTCTCCTCTCTTTCATCCATTCCCCTGCATTGTGGTACACAGGACTATTGAAATTTTCCTTAAGCTAAACATACAAAGATGCAGAATGTCTTACTGTGACACTGACAGACTGGTTAACTTGTGTTTGACCCATAATAACTTAACCGGAGGCACTGAAATGGATCAAAACAATCTACTTGTATGTGAATTTCAAATAAATGTATAGACTCGAATCTTTAACATGTTTGCTTGTATTGTTAGAGAATCAAGATAATATGCTAATTCTATTTGTCTATGTTTACGTTTTTCTTATTTGAAGTTTAACAATGTGATCTAATTAGCTTGTAGTTGCTAAAATCCTGTTACTGTCTTTTATTGATTCATTTAATGATTCATTACTGTATTCTATTGACTCAAAGATCAAAGCTGTGAAATACCATCAGAACTAATATTATTTATATTGTCTTCAGCTTAATTGTCTGTGCCATAATGAACTGCCTAGATAGTTTGAATGATTAATTGCCATATGTTAATGAACACAACTACTTACCTGTGTATGTATAGGAAATAGAAGATTAGCTTCAAAGCAACAATACACTTTACCTATTCTTCATCTGAGGAGGGCCCTGCTCTGACAGTTGCTGTCAAGAGGCTATCTGCTTGCAGTTTGGTTCAATGGTTCTCAGCACCCCCACTATAAAAATTGTTCCAGCACCTCTGGACATAGAAGACTGCACTATATCTACTACAGGGATGGCTTGGCTCAAAGATGCTGCACTGTCACCAAGTGGCATTCTCATAAACATGGTGGGATTCTAGAACACTCACAAGTCTTGCAGTAAGAGCCATGGAGGGATGGCTTAGTGCTCCCTATCTGATTTGGTCCACTGAGCTCTGATGTAGAGTTTGCATTTGCTCGATTGAGCGGATCAGTATAAATAGTGTGGAATTCCATTGTGAACTTATGGTTTATAGCTAATAGTAAGTTGCATGAAGCTAACTTAGACTATAGCTGGCTGCTGGCCTAGATAAAGTGGTGAAATAGCCACCGGTACTCTGGAAATATTGTCTCTCACAGCATCAGGTCTACTGGATGGCACAAGTTACCTCAGAACTGAGGGAGGGATTAGTGTCCATCATTACCTGCCGAGGCCACTATGAACTCCCCTCCCCCACATGACAGCAGAAATAGGCAAAACTTGAGTGGCAGCCATAGTATGATCCACCCCCTCTGTCAAACCCAGGGCTGGGAGGCTTGCTCCCGGATGCAGAGACCAAACTTTCCAGCATTGTAGACTTTGTAGGAGGTATTGATGAGAAATCTGATGCGGTTCAATAAGGATAAGTGCAGGGTCCTGCACTTAGGACGGAAGAACCCAATGCACAGCTACAGACTAGGGACCGAATGGCTAGGCAGCAGTTCTGCGGAAAAGGACCTAGGGGTGACAGTGGACGAGAAGCTGGATATGAGTCAGCAGTGTGCCCTTGTTGCCAAGAAGGCCAATGGCATTTTGGGATGTATAAGTAGGGGCATAGCGAGCAGATCGAGGGACGTGATCGTCCCCCTCTATTCGACATTGGTGAGGCCTCATCTGGAGTACTGTGTCCAGTTTTGGGCCCCACACTACAAGAAGGATGTGGGTAAATTGGAGAGAGTCCAGCGAAGGGCAACAAAAATGATTAGGGGTCTGGAACACATGTCTTATGAGAAGAGGCTGAGGGAACTGGGATTGTTTAGTCTGCAGAAGAGAAGAATGAGGGGGGATTTGATAGCTGCTTTCAACTATCTGAGAGGTGGTTCCAGAGAGGATGGTTCTAGACCATTCTCAGTGGTAGAAGAGGACAGGACAAGGAGTAATGGTCTCAAGTTGCAGTGGGGGAGGTTTAGGTTGGATATTAGGAAAAACTTTTTCACCAGGAGGGTGGTGAAACACTGGAATGCGTTACCTAGGGAGGTGGTGGAATCTCCTTCCTTAGAAGTTTATAAGGTCAGGCTTGAAAAAGCCCTGGCTGGGATGGTTTAATTGGGGATTGGTCCTGCTTTGAGCAGGGGGTTGGACTAGATGACCTCCTGAGGTCCCTTCCAACCCTGATATTCTATGATTCTATGATTCTATTCCAGAGGTGGAAGTGGGAAACAGCCATTTGCTGAGAAGTGCTCCTGCCGTGAGCCAACAGAGTTCCTGGTGGAAATCAGCTCAGAAATGAATGCTTGTCCACGTATTACTTCCTGCCATACTTCCTACCTACTCATTAGACAGGGAAGGAAAGCCAATAGCAGAATGGCTACCCTGGGTGCTGGGTTGCCATGAGACAGAGAAAACCAGGGTCTCCAGAGATGGAGTATCATTTCCCTGTGTACACTGCTGGGCTACCAGACTGCGCCACTTACTCCTCTACAGGGTCTAAAACATCTCCCCCTTGAGGGAATGGTGTAGTGGAAAATATGTGAGGAAATCTTTGCAGAGTTTCAAACATACCTTGTTCACATCAGTGGCTTTTTCTTCAAGAGCGGGACAGTCTGGCCAAAAGTATACTATGCAAAATCTTGAGGGATATACAAATCCACCATACTTTTAAGTGACAGCACTGTATAATTCTCTAGGCACTTGCACTGGTATGTAAGTAGTTGTGACCCTGACATTACAACGGCGCTATATCTTCAGTGAACCAAGGCTTTTATGATTGACTGTTAGTAGAATCTAGCATTCTCTATGGGCAGTCAACCCCACAAATTCTGTCTTCTGATTAAACTTAGTAGACCCACCAGTTTTGATAAGTTTCAGAGTAGCAGCCGTGTTAGTCTGTATTGGCAAAAAGAAAAGGAGTACTTGTGGCACCTTAGAGACTAACCAATTTATTTGAGCATAAGCTTTGGGGAGCTACAGCTCACTTAGACTAACCAATTTATTTGAGCATAAGCTTTCGTGAGCTACAGCTCACTTCATCGGATGCATCCGATGAAATGAGCTGTAGCTCATGAAAGCTTATGCTCAAATAAATTGGTTAGTCTCTAAGGTGCCACAAGTACTCCTTTTCAGTTTTGATAACAGAGCCTGAGGTACAATACTGAGATCTATCATGGCTACCCATATCAATCAGTCCAATTTAATTTTCTCAGGGGACACGGACTGTGCTGGGGATGATGGATGTTTTTGAAGATCTGATAAGCCTACTTTGAGAGAACATCTCAAGGGCTTGTAGAGAACAAGCGATTATCAGTACTGATGAATGTTTCCTTTCATCAAAAATTAGGGTCTCATTAGTAGTCCTTGTAGCAGCTGATGATGATAGATGCTTTCAACAGATGACCTTTTTTTTTTTTTTTTTTACATCTTGGAGATACTGTCTGCTCTGATTATGAGTTGGCTGTTTTCAGTTGAAAGACTCCTTGGCAAAATGTGGGTTACAGTTTTTTAATAGGATGTATTATCACAGCCTGTCTTATACCACTGCATTCATTGATGAGTCAGCGATTGCAATTAAAAATGATATTTTAAAGAGATGGGCTCGTGTCATCCAATCTTCTTCCAAAATTCACGGGGATTCAGATCCAGGGTTTTGACTCAGATCATTACAGAGCTCTAATATTTTATAGAGTTTAGCACAGCTGGTAAGATATTTCCTGTTGTACACATGGCATGCAAAGTTTCTGCTCAAGATTGAATATTTTTTTCAAGCAAATCTGAGAAAACAATTCATTTGTGAAGAAGTAGCTGCTTCAGACCAGTGTTTCCTCCTCCAGCTCAAACAGCATTTCATTTATAACCTACTTGGTGTGGGTGCCAAGCAATTTACGCTGCTGCTTAATGTGGGAAATTGGATATATGCTAAGAAAATCTGATTCACTCTAAATTGCTTATGTTAAAGTTGATTAGATGAGAACTCTATTTATAATGAATAATTCCTAAACTTTTACCACTTTGCAGTGGTGTGTTACTCTTATCTAATTGATTGTGAATCTCTATTTCAGATATAAGAAAGTTATTGTTTTTGTTTTGTTTTGCCAGAAACAATTTAACACCTGCTCTATTGCTTTTTGTTTGCCCTCTGATTTATACACAGAATTAATTCTACTTGTTAAGGCACATACTGAAAGTCAGCACACGTTGTAGCTCTTATTCGGATGTATAAAGTGCTCAGAAAATAACTGCTTCCAAGCATAGATGAGAATGAAAGATGACATGCCTGGAATATTCACAGATGACATCCAGGTTGCACAAAATGCAATTCTGGTTAGAGAGCCAAATCCCATAAACTGCTCAAAGCCCAGTGTGGCCAACTCTTGTGACTTTATCATGAGTTTTGTCATATTTGGTGTCTTTCTTGATCTCTCAGCTCCTTGAATCATTTAATTAGGTGAGAAATACAACTGTCATTCCAAAAAATAAATTTCTAACCCTGATGCACAGAAGTTTAAAAATGTGAAAGGGTCAGAAACCAGAAGTTAAATGAAATTAACTCAATATTTATTATTTTAAAAATATCTCATGATTTGAAACTAGGATGACCAGATGCCCTGACATTAGGGACTTTGTCTTACATAGGACTCTATTATCTCTTCCCCCTCCCCTCCAGTCCTGATTTTTCGCACTTGCTATCTTGCTCTCTATTTGAAAACAATCATGATTTTGGGGGGCCTGAGTCATGATTTTTGATTGTTTTGGGTAGTACTGAAAACCCAAGAACGTGGCCTAGGGCAGGCATTCTCTACTAAGAAAACCTGCACTACTGCCATCCTAAGGGCTTGTCTCCATTGGCAATTTAAAGCACTGCAACTTTCTTGCTTGGGGTGTGAAAAAACACCCCCCTGGAGCACAGCAAGTTTCAGTGCTGTAGAGCACTAGTGTTGACTGTGCACCAGCCCTGGAAGCTACACCCCTTGTGGAGGGTTTTGGGGTTTTTTTAGAGCGCTGGGAGAACTCTCTCCCGGCACTGCGCTGCAACCGCACAAACCACGTTAAAGCGCTGCCCGTGTAGACTAGCCCTAAGTCTCTGTGTCTACCTACCGTAACCTTTGTAACTCCTCAGGCTGCAGTCGCATGCTGTGTGTGTGGGTACACATCCCTATATACGAGGAATGACCAGTGGATCTAGACTGAACTACTTCATATCTATACAGGTTTCAGGGGTCCTGCCTTTCATTCTACATGCACACACATAGCTTCTTTGGTGTCCAGGGCCTTCCATGCTTGGGTGTGTGTATTTGTGTGTTAAAGTGAGGAAGAAGATTGCCTTCCTCTGCAACCTCCACAGAACATAACAATGGGGCAAATGATGTCACTGAGATATTTCACTGTATTTGGCATTAGCAGATTAAACTGAAATTTGACGGGCAATTTGTAAAAAGATTCTATAAACCCAAGAGCCTTCTTCAGTTTCCTGAATTTAGGGTGACATTTAGCCAGCCGTTTGTCAAAAGTATATTGATTCTTTAGTTTTTTTTCAGATTGCGGTTGGAAGTTTTTAAGTTGCTTTTTTCTAAGTGTTCCTTATTGGGTTTATCGGCTTATCTTCTTTAGAAATGCATTTTTCATACATGGGACAAGCTTTTTCCACTAACTCTTACACATTTTGCAAAGGTCCACATACTTCTAAGTTGGTACAGAAACAAAAATAATAACAAGGGTTTTTAGCTTGGGGATGTAATATTAATGAGTGGGTTTTGTTGTGCACTTTAAAAAATGTTAATATTATAATTCATAACCTGTATGATTTGAGACATGAAACTTTAAAACTTAAACTGTTTTTGCAAGGACAGTATTGGAAAAGCAACATGATATAAGGAAGCCCAATGATCAGTCTCTTTCCCTCCGCCCCCCCCTCCCCCCCCCCCGCACATACTCTTTAGGGTATGTGCAATGTCATGTCTCCAATAGAGTACGTCTGTGTGCTGCATGGAGCAGGAACTGGTAATTATGCACTGTCGGAACTCTATGGATCTATAAAAGGAGACAAAATAGGTAAACAATAGTAATGTGTTGAGATGCCACCTGCTCTTGTTTATTTGGGACATTTGGTAGGTTGAGCATACGCTCACTGAACTCATCGATAAGCACAGGAGCAGGTCTAAAAGAATAGGGCAGTAACGCTGTTTAAAATAAAATTTGCAGACTGCTTTAAAAGCTACGATATGTCTAACTGATGTCAGCCAATAGTTTGGTTACTGGAATCCTTAACTGTTTCCTCTTTGTTGCTTGTTGCATGTACTTTCCATTCTTTTGGACAATGATTAATTGTTGTGTCCTTTTTGAACTCCTAGGTGCAGAAGTGTTGTATATGAATATGACTGCTTATAATGAAGGTCGCCTTCAATCATCATTCTGGATTGTTGATAAACAGCATGTATACATTGGAAGTGCCAGCTTAGACTGGAGGTCATTGGGACAGGTAATTTTATTGATGAATGAAAAACCAGATATACTTTATACTTTTAATGTAAATCTACACCAAAGAAAAATATAGTAGAAAAATGTAACTTGCTTATTATTTTTAAATATATAACTTTATTTGAGGTAAGAATAAATAGGTGGCTATTTTGCCTATATGGAAGAGTGGCTGTCTTGCTGTAAGTCATACTTCTTTGCACAGTGAAACCTGCCATTAACAGTCACTTAAGGGCAGCAATTCCTCCTAGAAGAGGAGGCATTAAACCACAAGCAAATTAAATCATACTGGAAATCTTGGCTTTACATTGCATCAAGCCTGCAGTCCTTACTCAGATAAAACTCCCGCTGATTTCAGTGATGAATTTGACTGAGGAAAGAGTGCAGGTACAGGCCCATTCATAAAAAGTTGGAAGATCACCCACTGGGATTTTCTTTTAGAGTTTATCCATAATGGAAGCTCCTCTGTAACATTTCGAGCATGAATCAATTTTGTTCGTTGTTCAAGTCTGCAAACTAGATACAGTAAGACTGAAATTGGGAAGTTCTTTCCCATATAGTGAGTCTGATCCTGAAAAAATTCAATGTGTGGAGTTCCTGACGATTTCAGCGGAAGTTACATGCACAGAGAAGTTGTAGCATGAAACCCAGAGTTTGTATGTGTGTTAGAGCCAAACAATACAAAGCTTATAAATAAGCACCTCTTCATCAGTATATCAGTGCTGTGAATTCCCTAATTTTGAGAGAGACTCTTTTTCAAAATTGTTTTGAAGAAGCAACATGCTATTTACAAAGCCAGTCTGTCTTCTGAAGATTTCTGTAGTAAACAGTTTTTATAGTCCACCTGTTAATGCACCTTTTTTTCAGTAGTTGTCTGTTGGAATCATAAAAAGGTAGTAACATTTTTTCTGTGTTCATGGGAGTTTTACATGCAAATTCCTGTGTGTCAAGAATAGCAAAAATGCCAATATTGATTGTGTACCTTTGCCTTCTATTGGTGGAACCAGAATTGCTCAGCTGTGTGCCATTGGTCTTGTACTTTTTAAAAGCTAATATAGACTGTCCTTCAGCTCAAGAGATAGGGGACTGTGCTTTTGGAGCTAGGTAGTCTGAATTTATCCCCAGTGTCATCCTGGAGCTACAGGTAACCAGGATATGCAGCATGGTTTAAACCAGAGGTTCTCAAACTGTGGTCCGTGGATAGTTCCCTTTAACGTACATGCCTGGGCAGCCGCACATGAAAGAATGAAGGGCCACCCACCTAATTAGTGGAGCCGCACAGGCATGACTACACTAATTAGATGCCTGGACCCTGGAGAAGACGCACATGTAAGGTGAGGTGGTGCCCTTGGGGGGAATAGAGGGTAGATGGGAGGGGGCAGTGGGGTGAGAAGTGGGGTTGGGGGGAATTTGGGATGTGCAGTGCTGCGGCAGCCAGAGAAAGCGGTGACTTTCCCCAACTCCAGGGCTGCGGCTGCTGGGGAGAAATGGCCCTCCTTCCCAGCCTCAGCCTCAAGTGTTCCATGAAAAAAAAAGTTTGAGAATCACTGGTTTAAACTACAAAGTCCTAGATGGCCATAGATGAGTTACAATAAAATAACTTGCTTTCTAAATATACGAGAGCTTTGGAAATATGTTACTAATTATGGGCATAGTGTGTAACAATATTGGTACGTAAGATTGACTAGACAGTTCGTGCTGAAATTTTCCAGGCTTGTTTTGATCTAAGGGGTTGAGTGTTTGAACAAAAATAACTCAGCCACTTGAGAAACAAGCGTGGAGTGAATATACTTTTGCCATGATAAAAAAATGTTTGTAACCTTTTTTTAAAAAACAATTATAGTGCATCACAAGTTTGTGGTAGAAACCTTGCTAGAGACTTAATTCCTAGGTTGTAGATCTATCTTTTGGTGACCCAGTGAAAATTCCAGCCTTGGGGCTGTTGTAAATTATGCCAGCTGGGAACAGCTCCCTATGGGCTGTTACACTGCTTGGGATTACTGACGTGTAAAGTGTGCTGGCCATGCTACCAGCATGCCCATAAACAAATGGGAGCCTAGACAAATCCTGTGAGACGTGGAATGTGAAAAAAAGGATGTGTCTGGGTCAAGGATCTGGCCCTCTACTCTTTTGGATCCCACCTGTTGTGTATTCTAAGAAAACACAAGGAAAGAATTCAGGAGCAAACAGAAATGGGCATCTTTCCGGAATCTTCTTTGGAATGAACAAAGGATTAGCTTTTTGACTAATATTGATTGGAGAGATTATATGAACTGCGTCAGAAAGGGTAACTTTGTTGAGCTATTCTAAATGAGGTAAGGAAACTGAATATTTTTCTCAACTGTTCATGTTTATCATTTCTGTATGTAGTATAAAGCAATAGGACAAGTTATTCATCTGTCATAAGCAAAATAATTCAGATCTGTTCATAGCGCATCTATTATACTATAAAATAGTTACATAGTAAATTATATTGTTTTAACTATGCGGGACCTGCCAAATGTGAGCCTCGAATAACAGTCAAAACAATGGACATAGAAAAGGAGCATATCGGTCACTCAGTATAGCTGAAGGTGTCAAAGTGACATGGTCAGTGACTTCCATCACAGACACCACAATCCCCTGTTTGATCAAACTAATCATAGTGAAGTAATCCAAGTTCCTGTGAAAACTCAGATTATATTTGTGTTTTTGGTTTGTTTGTTTTTTAATGGCCTGGCTGGAGCCAGATTTATGTGGGTCTGTGTTTCAAACTCATTCCCTGACTGTTCATCTTACCATGTGCTTTCTAGAGACATATGGAGAGTTTGCCATCCTATTAAATAGGATGTTGTCAGAAAGTCCAGCATTTATACAGAGCAAAGACATGCAGCAGAAATTTTCTCTTGATTAAAAATATTTGTCTGATCTCATTTAGGAAAGTTAAGAAATATAGACTGGGATTTCTGTGGGGTCTCAGGGAATCAGATGTCTAACTCCCATTGACTTTCAGTGAGACTTGGTCATCTAACACCCTTAGGATCCTTTAAAACTTCCAGCCATAGTTAATAAGGACTACTCTTAAAGGGACTCATTGTTGTTTTAGGATTGCATTCTCCCCTTTCAGGGAAAACCTACGTGGTGGTGGTGGTGGAGAAATAAGCAGAAAACTCTGTGACGTTAATTTCTCTGCATGCTTCCCTTAAGGAGAAGGCTCTGGAGATTTGTGGAGGAGCCAGGGGATGAGACTAGGATACCTGGTTACCTACATAGATCCCAGGGTAGTGCCGGTCAGGGACTCGATCCCCTTTCCCTGCCACCTGCATTTTATCTCCTGGATATATAGGTGAGATAATGCTGATATTGGCTAGTATTGTCTCCTGCATAGGATTTAATTGGGAAATCTGCTCATGTTAGAATGGAGAGGCCTGCCAAAAGCAGCCCCCTTCCCACACCGGCACATCCCACAGACCTGCAGAGACATGACTATGTGGAGTGGGTTAAGTGGGACTTCTATTCATAGGATACAGAAGGACCTAGACCAATTGGAAGATTGGGCCAAAAGGAATCTGATGAGGTTCAATAAGGATAAGTGCAGGGTCCTGCACTTAGGACGGAAGAACCCAATGCACAGCTACAGACTAGGGACCGAATGGCTAGGCAGCAGTTCTGCAGAAAAGGACCTAGGGGTGACAGTGGACGAGAAGCTGGATATGAGTCAGCAGTGTGCCCTTGTTGCCAAGAAGGCCAGTGGCATTTTGGGATGTATAAGTAGGGGCATAGCGAGCAGATCGAGGGACGTGATCGTTCCCCTCTATTCGACATTGGTGAGGCCTCATCTGGAGTACTGTGTCCAGTTTTGGGCCCCACACTTCAAGAAGGATGTGGATAAATTGGAGAGAGTCCAGCGAAGGGCAACAAAAATGATTAGGGGACTGGAACACATGACTTATGAGGAGAGGCTGAGGGAGCTGGGATTGTTTAGCCTGCAGAAGAGAAGAATGAGGGGGGATTTGATAGCTGCTTTCAACTACCTGAAAGGGGGTTCCAAAGAGGATGGCTCTAGACTGTTCTCAATGGTAGCAGATGACAGAACGAGGAGTAATGGTCTCAAGTTGCAGTGGGGGAGGTTTAGATTGGATATTAGGAAAAACTTTTTCACTAAGAGGGTGGTGAAACACTGGAATGCGTTACCTAGGGAGGTGGTAGAATCTCCTTCCTTAGAGGTTTTTAAGGTCAGGCTTGACAAAGCCCTGGCTGGGATGATTTAACTGGGAATTGGTCCTGCTTTGAGCAGGGGGTTGGACTAGATGACCTTCTGGGGTCCCTTCCAACCCTGATATTCTATGATTCTATGATTCTATGATTCTGCAGTTGAAAACTCATCATACCTTTGAGCAGCATCTATATGGTTTCTGCAGCATCACAACACTTTAAGGTATGCAGGGTGACTGATTTAATTAGCCTCTTCCACCCCTTCCAACAAATCAAAGGATCAATTGAAAGGTGTCTGCTTTCTAAGGGCATGTGGTCCATATGAACCATCAAGCATAGTAATTGCCTTCTCTCCCAAACTAAATATCCAACCTGAGTCAGTAGCTTTCTAGGTCGGTGATGTTTTCCCATACAGCTGAATGTTCCAGAACAAGATAAATGATTTGAGTGCATCAAATCTCATTACGTCAAATAAAAACTAAAGAGCAATAAAAACATTAAGGTTCAAATTGCACTGGATTGTCCTGTCTTACCATCCTACTTAGTTATATGTAATGTTTGTTCAGAGCTTCTTACGTATTGGAATTTGTACCTGTTCAGGCTCATACGCTGCATAACACACATGCATATGGAACAGTTGATTTTACTGGTGTAGCAGTGGAGTTACAGATACAGTAGATCTATACTGTGCTTCCACAGAGAGCACATACAGGTTACTTTGTGTGCACTCTGGAGGCTAATGTCGGGTTTGCTCTCCTTATCTCTGCCTGATGGACACTACGGATTAAGGTGTAAATTGTGCTCATAGTTACGTCAGGTATAAAACTGGATCAACTCAACTGAACTCAGTGGAATTACTTCTCATTAACACCAGTGCAAATGAGAATGGACTTTGGCCCTCAGACCTTGGTTTACAATATAAATGTTAAGTATCAGAGGTGTAGCCGTGTTAGTCTGGATCTGTAAAAGCAGCAAAGAGTCCTGTGGCACCTTATAGACTAACAGACGTATTGGAGCATAAGCTTTCGTGGGTGAATACTCACTTCTTCAGACATGCATCTGAAGAAGTGGGTATTCACCCACAAAAGCTTATGCTCCAATACGTTTGCTAGTCTATAAGGTGCCGCAGTACTCTTTCCCACTAATATAAATATTGTTTGCAGTGTTGTTGTAGCTGTGTTGGTGTCAGGATATTAGAGAGAATATCCAGGATAAGCTTGAAAGCTTGTCTCTTTCACCAACAGAAATCAAAGATATTACCTCACCCACCTTGTGTCTTACTACAGATTTGGTAGTAAAGTTCTGATTTAACTCTGTTTTGGGAGAGATTTGGGGTTGTATCTGTCAGTGACTTTAAAAAATGATTTCTGCTGCCCTCTTAGGATAGGTTCTGAGGAGAAATTTTCACTGAAAAACCATCATGCTTCTGTTGAAGCAGCAGTTAATGATAAGAATTAGCTGTCGTATCAATCTAGAGGGCGGTAGATCTGAGACCTATACTCTTCTGCTTGCAAACATGGATTTTCCTTGCAAGATGTGGATTGCAAAATATGGATTTTTTTTTAATTTAACCATCCAATAGGCCCAAGAGGACTTAATTCTTATTCTGCCTCAAACCTGTGCATAGTACAAATCAATAAGAGTGAAATATGGTAATGAATACAAGAATCGTTGTGACTATTTAGGGTACTTAATGTAGTTATTCCATTAAAAATGTAACTTACTATGATTGTATCTGCACATATTGTACTTCTGTCTCTGAGTAAAAAGAACTCTTTTGAAGTCACATGCATACATTCCCGTGTTGGAATTTCTATTTATCTACCTACCTAATTAATTCGTGTAGTATCTGAGCACCTCACCAATATTTATTAATTTATCCTCATAACACCCCCATGAGGTGGGAAAGTATTGTTTACTCCTATTTTATAGGTGTGGAACTGAAACTCCGAAAAATTACTTTGTCTTTGGATTCTATAATAATAAAAAGGGACACCTATTTAAAGGGGTAGGCACCCCAACACAAGTTATGAACACATACATTTTTATACAGCAGCACCAAACTCATGATTCCTTCTCCCTATGCAGACCTTGTGCACCCTCCACAGCAGCCTGAGTGAATAAATGCATCTTGTAGATTGAGTTACTAGCCAGAGGCCACACGACCATCCTTTCATTCCATAGCCTCCCACTGTTGAGCAGAAATCCACCTTTTATTATCATCGGGGCAATAATTCCTGAATCTTCACTCTTCCCATCTCTTGCCTTCCTGCAGACCAAGAGACCAGACACAGGAATATGCTTATGTTGCATGTCAGTACAGGGTACTTAACATGGAGGAGATAAGTGCAGCACAGAACATTTAACAATTAAGGGTGCTGAACTAGTCCAATTTATAGCTGAATTGTAATGCCATTTTGTAACGGGTTTGTTAGCATTATTTGTCTCTTGGGAGCCAGAGTCTAAAGTTGAAATAATAAATTGACTGCAAATGGACACTTGGAAATCAGCATCAAGTGTCGTCTTAAATGAACCATTGTGTTAGATTCATTTTAACATCATCTCTGGAGAATTGTTATCCGTGTTTTCAAAGAGGAAAGTAGAAATCAATCCTACACAGTTTACTGAGCTTTGTTGCCATTTTTCTCCTCTTGCTGTCCTTGACAAAGATTATAGGCATTAATCTATTTGCTTAAAGAGCAAGAAAAAAAATTATATCAGGAAGGCATACTTTGTATGCCATGTGAATTAGCTATGGATGAACATGTAAAGGTTCAGTGATTTGGCTAATGTCTTTACCACCAACATTTTGATTCTTGTCTGAATCTCAGCTTCATCTTCATTTTTAACTCTTATCCTAAAACTAAATGCTACTTACCCTAAAACTAGCCACTCATGGCAGTGGTAAATTTGTCTGAGAAACTCCCTGAAATTATAGGGGAGGCTGGTAGTGCATTTATATATTAAAGTTCCCCGAAGCTTCCCATTGTATGGCCTAGTTTTCAGTTGCTCATAACTTTACCAAATGTGTACTTTATTGGTTGACATTTCCCATGTTGGGTATCTGCCTTAGTCCAAGCTGATTTTTTTTTTAATACAGACAAAATAGTTCAGCCATTTCTGAGAATGAAATTAGGAGAAAATAAATTGTTTTTCCCATGTTAAAAAAAAAATTCTGGTGACCTTTTCTTTGAACATCTCTAGTATTCTCTTCCTTTGGTCAGGTACTTGAAATTTGGCAGGAGGTGGCCTTTGTGTCAGGGATATGTCTTTTGCCACCTCCAATAACATCATTCTAAATTTGGCCAGGATATAACCATCTGACAAATTGTAAGGATGAGGCCAGTATTTGAGGGGGAAGGAGACTAGGATTGGGGTGAGAAGCCTGTGAAGTAGAGACTGGGACTGACTCGATGAGGAGAATGGAACTGTGATGAGGAGCCTTTGGTGGGAAAGAGACTGGATGAAGACAGGAACAATTTGGAGGGCTGAAGAAGAAGGTGATTGAGGAGTATTACCCCCAGAGCACACTCCTCTCCGGAGCCTGGAATGGAACCCAGTATTCCTGAGTCTCACCATTTCTCTGCTGACAGCAAATATCTGTGAAACCCACTGGCAAGGTGTCCCATCTCTTTCTAGTCCTAGTCCGTATACAGGGTGACTACCTACTGCTGCTGTCAGTTACTCTGCTAGTTCAAGTGCAGAACTGTGTGGTGGATCTAAAGATCACAACCCTGCTGATGACCAGTGTGAGTGTCAATATAGAGCCACAGTATGGAATTTGCTTTTTCAGTTTGTTTTTTATAAACCTAGGAAATTACATACAACATATGGTAGAAGAACATTTTTAAGGTTGCAAAATCAAGCATTCAGGATTAGAAAATGCCAGAATTAAGGTTGCCTGTGCAGCCTAAATTCAGCTCCCTTGTGCGTATGTATTATGATACAGTATTTGATACAGTCAATTACTTGACTACATACTATTTTTAAAGGAAACCTTAATGCTGACATTTGCTAATTTTTTAATACTTGTCTTTTGTAATCTTAATGTTCTTTTAATATAGCCTTTGTGTAATAATACAGAGACTATAAGGAACAATTATTGCCTAACCCCATGAGGTGATAAATTTATATTTGCAGTCCAGTAATGTATTGTACATTTTTTGCAATTGAAGATCCAGTTTCACAAGGCAAGTTGTGACTTTAATAACTTGGTGTGAATATCTGAGGGCCAACATTTTCCCATATCAGTGATTTCAAGTCTAAATAGCTGTTCACTATGATCCTTAGATCTCTTTCAGCATCACTGCGTCTCATATTTTTCCAATCAATTGAATATCTGTGTTATAGATTATTTTTCATCAGATGTATGTGCTCTCCAAATGTAATCTCATTTTACTTTTGCCCATGTTATCTAACCTCTCCAGAGGTCCCTTTGTATTATCTAGCCTCAGAGGCATATGTAATACTACCCAATCTTGCCAATTTCTGCTTGTCAGCACTCATATTTCACTTTTACAAATGTCATTAATGTGTTATTTATACTTTTTTACAAGATTATTAAGAGTGGCTAATACTGTGACCCTGGTTGTCATGTAAAGGGCCCTTACTGTATACCTCCCTGTCACTGTATTTTAGGGCCTTATTTACACATGCCCATTTCAAGGCCTCTGAGTAATGCGGGAGCAATGTGAAGGAGCCTTGCAATACATGAGACTGTCTCTGTAAATCCAGTTCAATCATGAGTCACCATGACATCACACCATTCACTTCCCCATCTCTATACATGCCGTTTCTCACTATCCCTTGCATGTAGTCCTGCAGCAGCTTTCAGCTCATTTGAGATTGTTCCTATACCAAGTAACTATTAAATGCATTGCTCAAATGGAGACACATTACGTCTGTTGCATTCTACTAATTTGACCATTCTGTCAAAATAAGCTATCAGTGTTTGTCGGGCACAATGTGGACTTCATAACAAAGCCATTCTACTTATTGCTAAAGATTCTGTTCTTTTCCAGATACTTATAGATATTTTCTCTCATTTGCTCCATTACTTTTCTAGGGAGTAAATTCAGTAATTGCCAGGATCATTCTTCTTTCCCGATTTGAAAACTGGTACTATGTTTGCTTTTTCTTTCCCCCCATGTTTTTGCTGTTCTCAACATTTCAAAGATGAGTGTCATTATTATGATAAATTCATTTGCTAAATCTCTTAATCCCCAAGGATGTTTCTCTTAACTTAGTTTGTCATCTGGATGCACTGATGTACGTTATTGCAAATTGTAATAGTATTTCCTTACCTGAGTTTTTATCAATTTTTAAATAAATCTCTTCTTTATTTTTGGTGTCAAACATTTTTTTAAAAAACTAGTACACAATCATTACCATGTTAGAATCATCAATGATTTTATCTTCCCCCCTCTTTACTTTAGGCCTTGATTCAGCAAAGCAATTAAGGTTGTGCTTAACTTTAAACTTGTTCTCAAGAGCTTTGCTGAAGCAGGGCCTTATTATTGACCCCCTGTTGTTACTTTTTCTCTAGTATTTTTTTTCACCTGCTATTTCTGTAAAATCCCTTCTTATTCCTATTATCCTCTTTGGGTAAGAAGTACCCATTCTGCAGTTCTTTGTGCCATTATCTGTTCTTTTCAAACCTTTACTGACCATGTATTCTTGTTCAGTTGCCTCCCCCTTTTTCTATTTCCAGTTAAATGTTCTTTCTTTTAACTTCACCGCTTTAACAGTTTCTTCTATTCTTTTTTGAGAGGAATTGTAGCCTGTTATACTCTAATTATGGTATCTTTCAAAGTTTTCCACGCTTCTTCACACTAATAGATTCTAAAACTACATTCTATTGCACATTTCTTTTTAGGATTTATAGGACCATTGTACGCCCAGCTTTTGTACCAATTTAATTATATTGGTTTAGGGATTAGTATAGGTAAATCTCTGTAACTGTCTTGATAAATTCATTTCTAAGCTGATATATTTACAATGGAACAAAAATTGAATGTAGACAAAGCCCCTACCACCCCAAAGTTTGCTTTCTTGATATCTAACACCTTGTACTACTGCACTCTTTGAATCCAGTTCTTCTTATGCTAATTTCAAGTAATTCTTGATCACTGGTATCAATTTTATCTCAATCAGGATGGTTTCTTCACTCGTTGTCTTATATAGTTTCTAAATCATAGAATTGTAGAACTAGAAGAGACTTCAAGGGGTCATCTCATGGCAGGACTAAGTATTATCTTTTCTCAAACTTTTCACAAAGGTTCTCAAACTTTAGCAACCCAAGGACCCACATTTTGATTTAAAAATTTTTGCGGACCCCCCCCCCCAAGGCTCCTGTTTAGCCCCAGGCCCCACCCCCACTCCACGCCTTCCCCCAAGTCTCCACCCCTTCCTGCCCCTGCTCCACCTCTGCTCCTCCTCTTCACCTCCTCTTTCTGCTCCTCCCCCAAGTGCACCCCGTCCCCGCTGCTCCTCCTCCCTCCCAGCGTCTCCTACATGCCACTGAACAGCTGTTCCCCAGCATGCAGTAGGCACTGGGAGGGAGAGGTGGAGTTGAATCAGCATGGCCAGCCATGATTCTGCCCCACCCCCCATTTCTCCCCCTCCCTTCCAGCGCCTCCTGCACGCCACTGAACAGCTGTTCCCAGGCGTACAGGAGATGCTGGGAGGAAGTGGGAGGAGTTGATCAGTGGGGCCCGCAGACCTCCTAAAGTATCCTCACGGACCCCAGTTTGAGAAACGCTGAAATCCCTGATAGGTGTTTGTCTAACCTGCTCTTAAATCTCCAGTGGTGGAGATTCCACAGCCTCGCTAGGCAATTTATTCTAGTGGTTAACTGACAATTAGGAAGTTTTTCCTTAATGTCCAACCTAAACCACCCTTGCTGCAATTTAAGCTCATTACTTCTTGTCCTATCCTCAGAGATTAACAAGAACAATTTATCTCCCTCCTCCTCCTTGTAACAATCTTTTACGTATTTGAAAACTGTAATCATGTCCTCTGTCAGTCTTCTCTTCTCCAGACTAAACAAAACCAATTTTTTCAATCTTCCCTCACAGGTCATGTTTTCTAGATCTTTAATCATTTTTGTTGCTCTTCTCTGGACTTTATCTAATTTGTCCACATCTTTCCTGAAATGTGGCACCCAGAACTGGATGCAATACTCCAGTTGAGGCCTAATCAGTGCAGAGTAGAGCAGAAGAATTACTTCTTGTGTCTTGCTTACAACATTCCTGGCTAATACATCCCAGAATGATGTTTGCTTTTTTTTGCAACAGTGTTACACTGTTGAGTCATATTTAGCTTGTGATCCACTATGACCCCCAGTTCCCTTTCTGCAGTAATCCTTCCTAGACAGTCATTTCCCATTTTGCTTGTGTGCACTGATTGTTCCTTCCTAAGTGGAGTACTTTGTATTTGCTCTTATTGAATTTCATCCTATTTACTTGAGACTATTTCTCCAGTTTGTCCAGATTCTTTCGAATTTTAATTCTATCCTCCAAAACATTTGCAACTCCTCCCAGTTTGGTCATCTGCAAACTTTAAAGTGTACTCTCTATGCCATTATCTAAACATTGATGAAGATATTGAACAGAACCAGACCTAGAATTGATCCCTGCATGACCCCACTCGTTATGCCGTTCCAGCTTGACTATGAACCACTGATAACTACTCTCTAGGAATGGTTTTCCAACCGGTTATGCACCCACCTTATAATAGCACAATCTAGGCTGCATTTCCCTAGTTTGTTTATGAGACGATCGTGTGAGACAGTATCAAAAGCTTTACTAAAGTCAAGATATACCACATCTACCACTTCCCCCCAATCCACAAGGCTTGTTACCCTGTCAAAGAAAACTATTACCAGCAGGAGAGTGGGTTTGTGTGTGGGGGGGGGAGGGTAGGGTGAGAAAACCTGGATTTGTGCTGGAAATGGCCCAACTTGATTATCATACACATTGTGAGAAGAGTGATCACTTTAGATAAGCTATTACCAGCAGGAGAGTGGGGTGGGAGGAGGTATTTTTTCATGCTTTGTGTGTATATAAAAAGATCTTCTACACTTTCCACAGTATGCATCTGATGAAGTGAGCTGTAGCTCACGAAAGCTTATGCTCAAATAAATTGGTTAGTCTCTAAGGTGTCACAAGTACTCCTTTTCTTTTTGTGAATACAGACTAACACGGCTGTTACTCTGAAAACTATTTATATTACACACTATAGGTTAGCATAATTTTGATTACACAAATAAGTAGAAATTTAATATTACATTAAATATTAAGAAGGCATTTTTGCCAAGAATATTTTTAGGAGTGAATGACGTTGTTTACACTCTTGTTACAGTGTGTATGGTAACACCCATTGTTTCATGTTCTCTGTGTATATAAATCTCCCCACTGTATTTTCCACTGTATGCGTCCGATGAAGTGAGCTGTAGCTCACGAAAGCTTATGCTCAAATAAATTGGTTAGTCTCTAAGGTGCCACAAGTACTCCTTTTCTTAATATAAAGAGTGTATTTGTGTGCAGTATTTAAAATATATTGTGGTGGCCACATTTGTTTCCAGTTTTCCAATAACCTTATTATGATGGAGCCACCATGGCATGGATAGCTGAGACAGAATCTGTTCATTTTCATTTCTGTTAATGACAGTTGCATCTGATCTTTATAGAACTGCATGGAGTGAAAAGAAAGCTATTATCAGTCTCTCAGTTTTCTGAGACCTCTTATCTCTAAATGAGTCTTTTGAAGTTATGAAATGGCGCATCTGGCACTTTTATGATAAGACTTCTCTGTCTGGCATTTAGTGGAATTAAATTCTTTCCCTTTCCATCAAGCAAAAGTTAGATTGAGAGTATTCATTCTCTCATATTTCCACTGGGTGTAGTGTTAGTTTAGAATGAGCTACAATTATGTCCCTCATGTTCTGTTTAAACAGTTGCAAATCTTTGCCATGTCCTACTAATAATTCCTTTAATTCTTTTTCTATCTCAGAGCTGTTCTGTAACTTAGAACTCTTAGTAAAGTGAAGATGACCACGGCATTGAAGTGTCCTGCATACTTGGAAAAATGGTACTAACCTTGGCCCCGCTGAGAGGTTCAGCAAGCACAGAGAGGAGGTCAATATTATCGTTCAGATGTAATGCACTACAACAGGCGATCAGTGCCCTTAATGTTAATTCTCATATCCTGTGTTATGTTTACATCTCTATATTAGAATAACATTGCTTATATTACAGCAATATTCCACATCTAAAAAGCCCTGATAAGAGAGCAGTTATCAGCTTAAATCTTCTTATTTACTCATGTCAGTTATTCCATTGGTTTCAATGGAATTATTCACACACCTAGAGATTATTCCCATGAGTAAGAGTTAACAGGATCAGGCCATGATTTTTGGGAGTATTTATGAATGATTAATAGTATTTTTAAAAGAACAAGATTTCTCAGTGGATATTACAAAGATGTAATGGCGATCTTCCTTTAAAGTATTTCTCTTCTAATTGTAGAACACATGGAAGGATTATCAAAAATATGCTGTGGTGCTATTAATATAAGAATTGCCATACTGGGTCAGACCAATGATCAGTCTAGCCAGTATCCTGTCGTCCGACAGACAGTGGCTGGAGCCAGATGATTCAGAAGGAATGAATAGAACAGGACAATTATTAAGTGAGCCATCCCCTGTCATCCACTCCCGGCTTCTGGCAGTCAGAGATTATGGGACACTCCAGAGCATGGAGTTGTGTCCCTGACTATCTTGGCTAATAGCCATTGATTAACCTATCTTCCATGAACTTCCCTCATTCTTTTTTTTAACTCAGTTATACTTTTGGCCTTCACAACATCCCCTGGCAATGAGTTCCACAGGTTGACTCTGCATTGTGTGAAGAAATACATCCTTATGTTTATTTTAAACGTGCTGCCTATTAATTTCATTGGGTGATCCCTGTTTCTTGTATTATCTGAAGGGGTAAATAGTGTTAATGTACTTCATTGCAAATAGGAGTCTGAAAATTATTTGTTGTTTTCATTGGGTGCCTATGACAAAATCCAGTTTAACCTTTTCAATGTCTATATAGTTAGCAAGATCTAAACTAATGAACATTTCCTTCCTCTGAGATGGCAGTTTTGGTTTCTGGGCCATATACAATGTTGTAGGATTTCTGGAATTGGTGGAAGTCTCAGACTGTTGAAGAAACTGTCCAGGTCTTGATACAAGTTAATCAAAATGACCAAAATCTGCTCTATTACATCCATAAATGAGAGCAAAATTTGACCCAGTAAGCCTGCCCTTCTTGAAAATGAATAACAATTGATTGTCTAAAATTTACAAATGAACCTCAGTGACACAGCTGGACTCTTCAGATTGTATTGTATCTTCTAGTCACTGCCCTGCACTGTGGGTGGAGGAGTATGGAAAGCCAGAGACTCCCAGGGAAGCATAGCTGCTGTGCTAGCCTTTCCTATGGTGAGATGTGCTCTTCCTCCACAGCTGCCGATGGCCTCTCTTCTTCCCCTTCTCCTTTGGGGACCATATCCACAATCTGTCCTTGTGCTCAGGTGAGTGAAAAAACTGTGATTGTGTCAAGGGTGAAAGTAATTGAAAGGACTTACTGTTACACAGGAGTCCTGAGCAGCGGGCGTGGCCTTAACCGGAAGAGGTGTGACCTTTAAATCCCCTGGCCCTTTAAATCACCCCCAGAGCTACCAGCTGCAGAGGTGGCTGGGAACCCCGGGGTTTGGGGGCGATTTAAAGGGCCAGGGGCTCCCGGCCACTGCTACCACAGCAGAGCCCCGGGCCCTTTAAATTGCTGACAGAGCCCCAGGGCTCCCAGCTGCCACTGCTACCCCAGGGTTCGGATCTCTGGTGGAGATTTAAAGGGCCCGGGGCTCCTCTGTGGCAGTGGCGGCTGGGAGCCCCGAGCCCTTTAAATCACCGCCGGAGCCCCAGGCCACCATTGCTTCCCCAGGGCTCTGCAGTGGGGCTCGGACGGCAATTTAAAGGGCCCAAGGCTCTGACCACCGCTACCACCCCGGGCCCTTTAAATTGCTGCCGGAGCCCCTGGCCACCGCTGCTACCCCAGGACTCCGGCAGCAGGGCTCCAGCAGCAATTTAAAGGGCCCGGGGCTCCCTGCAGCGGCCAGAGCCCCAGGCTCTTTAACTCACCGCCCAAGCCACCTCTGCTATCCAGGGGGTCTGGCAGCAGGGCTCTGGTGGCAATTTAAAGGGCCTGGGGCTCTGGCCACTGCCAGGAGCCCCAGACCCTTTAAATTGCCAGCCTGGGGAAGCCAGTCTGGTCTGCCACGGCATACCAGCTCTTGCCGTTATGCTGTACCAGACCGTACTGGCTTATGTTCATATCTGGATTGTGTGCTCTCCCTGCACATGGAGCCCAAGAGTGGGGCTTCTTGCACTCTCCCAGCTTGCTGATCTGTGTAGAGGCAGAACCCAGTGTGATTCAAAACTTCCTGAAAAGCTATTTTAGCTTAATGTGTATGTTCTCTATTCTTTTAGTTGCCCAGCCTTTCTAGTGATCTGTTCTAGTCTCACTCACTCCCACGCATCCACCTTGACTTCAGTAGGTTTGCACAGAGTGTAACTGAAAACAGCCCTTAGCATACACTTTGTTCGTGTTTTCAAACTTTTCTCAGCAACTACAAGGGCTAGAAACTTTCTTTTTAAAGGAAACCTGAGGTTCTCATGTGATCACAGGACTTCAGGAACTGGAGGTTTAAGAGAACACCTAATATCACAAGATTGACAATAAAATCATGAGAATTGGCCACATTACCTAGGGCAGTGGTGGATTTTCCATCTCTTAGTGTCTTCAGATGAAGACTGGATACCTTTCTGGAAGATAAGTTCAGTCAAGGACAAGTTACTGGGCTCAATGCAGGGGCAACTGGGTGAAACTGAATAGACTGTGTTATCCAGGAGGTCAGACTAGATCATCTAATGGTCTCTTCAAGCCTGTAAAATATATTGAAATTAAGTTTCCAGCTTGGTGTGTGAGATTTTTTTATTTATGATTTCAGCTGACTCTAATCATTTGTTCATTGCTCCATCGCTGACCTGCATGGTTATAAATCCATCTTCTTGTCTTCTAATCAAAGTTTCTTTTTCAGCAAAAATAACTCTAATAACTCTAATCAATTAATTTTGGTTCTAGAGATGTGGGCTCTCTACTGAGAAAATCCTGCTGCTCATCCTAGTAAAGTCCATTCAAGGAACTGTCAGCAATCAAGATTATACACTCCATGAGAAAACATGGGAGACGTGATTGTTCAGATAACTGTGCCAAAGACCATTTAGAGCTTATCACCAACATCTTGAATAGCGTCCAGAATCAAACAGGCAGCCAGTGTAAAAGACCTGATAGCACTGGTGAGAGCTGCTCAGAGCAACCCATCAAGAAGTGAGCTACTGAATTCTGCACAAGGTGCAGTTTCTGGGAGCACTTCAAGGGTAGTCCGAATAGTGTGTTGTTCAGTGTACTTTGCCTAGAGAACACAACACATAGGCCACTGTGATGAGCTCCACATAATATGGGAGTGTTTGTAGTCTCCAGACCAGCCTTTGTAGACTCATAGATTTTAAGGCCAACATAGACTATTATGATCATTTAATCTGTCCTGTTGCAGAATGACACAGGTCGTATACTTTCACCTGCTGATTTCTGCATCAAGTCCAATAATTTGTGGTGGAACTAGATCCTTAAATAATAAAAAAAAATGAGGTGTTTCTGATGCAAATGAAATGAAGAAGTAGCAGTGAATCCACTATGACCACAAGAATGTGATTTACTCTGCAGCAAAAGCTAGGCATACTCCTCAAATAGAAGTTGCAGTCACATCCCTGCAGAGGCTTCCACATTTCCCTCTGCTGTTCAGCATTATTTCCATTTTATCTAGATTGATTTTTAAGCCAGGGTAGCTATCCCAATCTTTACTTCTGCTGGATGTTGGGTAAACATCTGGACTTAAAAGGAAAAAGTAGAAATATATCATCTGCATCTGAAGAAGTGTTTTTTTTACAGATGAAAGCTTATGCCCAAATGAATCTGTTCATCTTTAAGGTGCACCAGACTCCTAGTTGTTATTGTGGATACAGACTAACACAGCTACCCCCTGATACTTGATCATCTGCAAATATCGCACTGTCTCCTAGCAGCTCTACATTGAACAGAAAGAGTGACTGAATGAAGCCATACAGGATCCTTCATAGGTCTAGGAACAGCCAAGAGGAGGAAGATTAAATACTTATTACTATCCACTGGGGACTCTGAGAAAAAGCAAATACACTGTAGGAGATCCTGTCCTCTCCTGCAAGATCTTGCTATTAGCTCACCAATTTTTCTTGGTCAAAGGTATCAAAGGATGGATGGGGGTCAGATTCATCTCATAGGGACATCGGTATCACTATACTACATCAGACCAGTGATGTACACTTAGACAGTTAAAATAATGGAATTACATAATAAAAGTGTATCCTGAGTCTCTGTTAGTGATTATCACCCTAACTAGACATTGCACAGATGACAGCGCCCATTAGAAAAGACCTTAATCAAAATTACCTCAGCACCAGTTGAGTTCCCCAGTGCAACAGCCCAATAGCCTTCCATACTAACACAGGGAAAACACAATGTTGTGTTGTCTTGTAAGAAGAAACATATGGTAAATCATACTCAAGTGCGAAAAATTAGATCTCCATCAGTCACTCTAAGAAAAAAATGAGGCCAGAGATCAGTATAATATCTCATCATTCTATATACATAAATCACCAAGCTGAACAAACATAGAGTGACAAAATGTTCTCTTCACCAAAATGTGCATCACTCATGGCACTTCCAGCCCTTTCCAAATTTCAACCTCTATTAATAAACTTAAGAGGATCCTTTCGAGAGTCACTGTCACCTGTCTTTACTCTGCTGAGCAGACTACTGCCACCAAAATTTTCAAATCTCCAAGCTGTATCTCTGTGCTAGGTCTTCAAGTTACCACAGCTGAGTCATTTTGCTGAATGAATATGTATTAAGCAGGCAACTATGTGCAAATCAAAAATACGATGTTTATCTACAAATATGGAGTGAGATGTAGAAACTCCTGCCAGTCAGATTTTTGCAACAAGAAAATTAACTGGGCATTTCTTGCAAATCTAATTTAATGATAGTCTTAAAACATTTTGGAACGAAAATTTTTGTTTGCTTTTCCATGTAGTTCTGTTGCATATGTGGAGGCGATGAATATATATTAGAAATATATATCCTATTGTATTTTATAGTGTCCATATACTGAGGTAATTTAGCAAATAATCTTTTCAGCATTTTGTCTTTGTCAATGGCATTTTACTGTCTGTAAGTCCTATATTGTAGTACAAGAAACAGAAGTCCAGTGAGAAATAAGCTTTATCCTCTGTTTTTAAGATTTGGAGTAAACCTCTTAATGCTAAACAGGATTAAAAAATTCCCAAGTATCTTTAAATTACATATTTTCTTGTCTTCCCTTCCTTTCCTGTATAAAATTGAGATTTTGATCATCCAGTATCATTCTTGGAGCTGGTAGCATCACCTATACTTAAGGTTGCCTGAAAATTCTCATTATAAAACCCGGTTTTCCTTTGTCTATAAATGTGCGAAACTTCAACCATTTGAGCAGAAGTTTTCCAACTGAAACTTTGGTTTTTGTGTGAACCTGTACTGATATTAAGGTAGGATATATTATCCATTTTAGCCTATAAATATTTAAGATTTTTAAAAAGTTAAATTTGTTCCTTCCAATTGTTTTTGTTTAATGTTGAATTTATGTAAAAGCTATGTATGTTATAGCCACTTCTCATTAACTTGTTTAATCTCTGGCATCTTTAGCCTGCAATGCTTCCATTTTTTTGCCCATATGATTCTATAAGTGGCAAAACATCCTTTTATGTACATAAAAAAAGAACATCTGTTATGGCTCAGGAAAACTATAACGGTACCCAGCTGATAGTATAGAAGAAAATGTTGTCATTTTCCTATTTTCTGTGATTCAGCAACCTTAGGGAATCACCACTTGGCCATTAATCCATAAACAGTTATGTAAAAGGAAATGCCATCATGTTGTGTGGCAGTAGTGTTATCAATAATGCATTATACTAGCCAATCACATGCTGTCACATCTCCATTTAATCTATAAGTACAAAAAAAACACCAGCCCTTGCACTTTGACAATGTGTTGGTACATAAATATTTTCTTTATTCTGAAGTGTTCTGAAGAAAAGTCCTCTCACATTCTTCTTTTATGTTGTACAGCAGGGCAAGTATGGACTGCTGGCCCTTCTGGCATTATTTATGGCAAGGGAGAAAGCTCAAAACATTTAAATGCTCATGCTGTGAGTTCCAACTGAGTGAGGAAGATGTGAGATGTTCTGACAGACCAGCGTAATAGAATTCCACTATGTAGAGCTAAACAGAGGAAGGAGCATATGTGTGGGTGAGATGGAGGGGGAGGTATGCAAGATGCCAGTTTTTACAGAAGCAAGTAGAATTTTCGAGCTACTTTTATTTTCTGGTAATCTACTGATTAGCAAACTGTTTAATGTCCTGTAAGTAACAAATGAAATTTGAAATATGATGATGCTCACTAGCAATGAAATGGAGGCCAGAACAATGTGTTCCCTTGTCTGACTCTTCAGGACAATCTCTTTTCTTTGACATATGTAATAAAAACCAATTTTGAAAACAGAAACAAAATCAAATTAGAGTTCACAATCATTCAATTTCCTGCAGTAAAACTAAAACTAAATCAAGCACCATCTTGGGAGATTTTCTTACAGGTGCAAGTATTTTTTTTTCCCTGGTAGGGAAAACTGAAGTAACACTTGTTCCCACTTTTAGGGAGTAATGAAAATCTAAACTGAAGACTCATTTGTAAATGATAAATTGAGCTGTGATTATGTTAAGTGGTATTAATTATGGGGCATAGCAGTAAATATCGCTGAGTCACTTCTGCACTCAGCATCACACTTCTGTTCATTATTCTGCACCATTATCAGCAGCAGGTGAACTCAGGTTTATCTCCTTATTGCATGGGAGTGTGTGTGATTATCGATGGTGTGACTTTCCTGTGTCTGTAATGTAAGGTGTTTGTATTGCTGTGTCTTGTTTACACTGAGCATTTTTCATATTACTTGGGCAGGTTATGAAGAAATAATGTATAGTTCAGGGGGAGAAGTGGGGACAGACATCCCCTAATGTATTAAGTACTTAAAGGATTTCTTCTATATCAAGGATGCATGATTACTCCATTCCTCTCAAATACTCCTCCTCCTCCTAATTTTTGTTCATTAATATTTTATGGCCTTTTAAAGCAAAACGTCCCTCTTTACTTGTGTTTGACTTCCGTTCTCTCTGTGTTGCAGTATTCTTTGGTACAGATGAAGTGCAGAATCATGTTCTTGCTCAGTGTACTTTTCTTTTAGTAAATTCCCTTGTAAGATTACAGCAGCTGTGCAAAATATGGTGGCTTGTAGTAACCATCTGATCTTTCATTATTTGACGCTGTACTATGAATTGGAAATAATAGCACATCACTCTTCAGTTTGTTACCCTTGCCCCATAGCACCACCAGGAAAGGAAACGTAGACAGTAGCTTGCAGGATATAATGAATTGTCAGCACCCTAGAGCATCCACCTTACCATATTGTTTTGAGGCAGCTCTTCTACAGTAAGCAGTGGAAATGAAAGTACTAAGTTGTGATTCTTGGGGGACTTTAACTGTGCAGGAATTACACATAATACAGCCTCTGTCTAATTACTTATGGGGGGTGAGACTTGAAAACACTGGGCTGACTGTGGTTGGCACTCCAAATGTAATGGAGCAAATCTACCCAAATTGGCCCATTCATGTGTCCCCTTTATTCTCTGACTTTCACTCACCATATGTCATGATTTTATACTGAATATCCCTGTAATGTTAGGTCAAATTCATTTAAGTGTTATGTGTGCATTGAGTATGGGAAGCACTATCTCACTCTGGTCATGTGCTCCTGGTTTATTTTCAGCACACTGGCTTGAATGATAATCTTCAGAATTTAACACCACTGGGATCTGGTCCAAATCACAGATTCAGAAATCATTTTGATACCAACCAAAACTGCAAAGGAATTGTTTTCCTGTTCTGGTCCAGCAGAAGCTTAATCTTGTCAGACAGTTGTTTTTACAGAACTTCCAGCTTAAATGGTGGAAATCTAACAGGATCACAAGATCTTAAGATTGCAATTTATTAGGAGTGAAATGTTAGGAGAACGGCTTGCAAGTGGTTATAATTAAAAGGGACAGAGCATAATTATAGCTGCAACTAAACAACTAGCCAGCTGAGAATGTTTTTGAGCCCATCTCCATGCCCCACTTGTAAGTGCTGCAACTAGACTCTTGCCCTTTAAGATACATGGGCTCTCGACAGTAGAGGTTATTTTAAGTGGGACTTGTAGCACTGCCTATTATGAAGGTTGCCAGACACTTCCCATTATCAGACCCTGATTTCAGTTGTTTATAACTTGCCAAACTTTAACTGTTCAGATTGGAATTTTTTGTGGTATGTGTCTGAACTTCACTGGAAAATTTCAGCCAAAATGGATCTGCTGTTTCTGAAAACGAGACTAGTGAAAAAATACATTGTTTTGCTCAAGCTAAAACATTCTTGTGACCTTTTCTTTGAATAGTCAGCACTCACTGCACAAAGAGACTGGGATGAGGAGCTGGGGGTGCAGGAGGGGCACTGAGATTGGACGAATGGGAGCCAGTGGGGAAGGAAAATGTATCTGTGACCGGCTGTGGGGGCGGGGGAGTGGAACTGGAAGCCTGGGTTGGGAAGAAAGACAGATTGGGTGAGGAGCCAGGAGGGGAGGAACTGGGAGTGACTGGACAAGGAGACTGTGGACAGAGACCTAAGGGGTTGGGGCTGGGGGGAATGGACGCGGCTGGGCAATGTGAAGGTATTGGGACTGGAATGGAGAGTTAAGAGGGGTGGGACTAGGATTTGGTGGGAAAGGAGTCTGGGCTAAGAAGCCTGTAGAGTGGAGACGGGACTCGTTAGGTGAGCAAAATGGGACTGGGATGAGAAGCAGGTGGGCGGGGGGAGAGACGGGACTGAGAGGGGGATGAGTTGAAGAAAAAGAAGGGGTTCTGCTTAGGGCAAGAATAGGCAGAAGTTTCTGTGCCCTCCCCAGAGGCTAGAATGAAACCCAAAATTCCAGAGTCTCACTATTCCTCTGATGGCAGTGTGACGGGATCCCCAGGGTGCAACCTGGACTGTGGGACTGTTGAGCCCTTCAAATCCACCAATCCGGGCTGCCTCTCACACTGTGATGCTGATGTCAAGCTACAAACCTCTGATAGGCACTGCACTTACACAGACATCCACAGGCAGGGGGACACCCAACTGTGTTACATGAATGATGTCCCGGGTACTCATGAACCATCAATAGAGAGGCTCCAGCCAATTCCCTCCAACTTCCCAGCCTTGCACCCCAGAACTGTACTGTGAAGCCTGTCCAGTGTAAGTTCATTAAGTAGTTGGTCACTCCCTCAATGTGGAATGGGCACATGCTAGTCTTTGTAAACTGATCTGAAATTTACCAAGCACTTCAACCAAAACACACTGTTTTAGATAAAATATAAAACAGGTCTATTAACTATAGAAAGATAAATTGTAAATGATTATAAGTAGCATGCATAGAGATCAGAGCTGGTTACTTAAACAAAAATAAATCCATAGTCTAAGTTCTACAAACTAAGCAGGATTTGAATCAAGCAGTGTCTCACCCTGAGAGATGATACAAGCATGTTACAGATCCTCAATAATGGACTCCATTTACAGCCTGGGACCACGCTTCCCCAGTTCAAAGTCTTAGACCTCCAGACATTCCTCCAGGTGCTGAGTTGTGGGGGGGAGAGAGACCAAGTGATGGTGTCATGTCCCCTCTTTTATATTCTTTTCCAGCTTGTTGGAAAGATCTTTTCTGTGCCTTGGAGATCAGGCAGTCCCCACTGGTTAAGCAGTCCCCATTGTATATGTGATCTCTCTGAAAAGTCTCTTGGATGGCCGTTGGGATTTCCTTTAATGGGCTATCAGCACATCTGGCTGGTCCTTTGTTGCAACTGAAAGTTTAACTGTGGGCATCAGTAACACATATAGCAATGCTTCAAAGCTTTACATACAATGATAGCACATACAATCCAACAGGATATTAATGTTCAACAGATTAAGACTTTTAAAATGATACCTCACAAGGCATACTTTGTACAAAACATATCATCATGTGACAGTGGTGAATATGGGGGTTCCAGGGTGCTACTTTGAGGTACAGAGTGTCATAGTCAGTAAATATCTGTGAACTCCTTGTTCTACAGGACTCCTGACTCATTCAGTGTACACAATGGATCCCTACGGGACTGAATCAGGGTTATGTGGTGAAGGAGACTGTGGGATCAATGCTTCAATTTTTGCAGCATTTGGAAGGTGTGTAGTGAATGAGGCAACTGATTGCAGGAAGAGAAAAGAAGGTGTCATGGTTAAGGCAGTTGAATGCTGCCCAGAAAAACTGGATTCTGTCGGTGCTTCTGCTGCAGATTTCATTTGTGATGTTGGGCAGGTCATTTAAACCAAACTTTTCACAGGTGATCGCTAATTCTATATTCCTTATTTTTTGAATGCCCAACTTGAGACTTATTTGCAGAGGTGCTAAGCACTCACAAGTGCAACTGAAGTCATTAGGAGCAGACTTCAAATCTATAAAGTGCTATATAATTCTAGGTACTGTGAAGAATCAGGTCATAGGCATCTCAGCTTGGGCACCCAAAAAACCAGTAGATATTTTGACCTTAATTTTCTATGTCTCAGCTCCCCATCTGTAAAACTGGGATAATACCATCTGCTCACCTCACAAGGGTGTTGGTTACTTCTCCTTGTTGCTTAGACAGCACAAAGGCCATCTAATGTGTTATGCACCTCCATGATGTTCTGTCCTGAGCCAAATCTGGTATGTTACAGGGTAAAATGCCTGTGAGGGGCATGTTTCTGTTGGCACTATCTAACCATCATGTTTTAGGTCTTCTGGGGAATCTTTTCCATTCTGCTTTCATTGGGTCAAAGTCAAAGATGATTCTTGCATGGAAGTTGGTAGGCATTCAGCATAGATACCACTGTAGAGAGCATGCGGTGATTGTTTAAGAGCGTGGGACCTGTTTAGTTAGAAAAAGGATCTCTTCATTTTACTTGAATTCATACCATTTGATGGTTTTGGTCATTCAAAGATGCTTCATCTGAATGGTGTACAACTGATTTTCAATCTTGATAGTGAGAGGCCATGTTTCAGTCTCGTAGGTCAGAACACTGACCACCAAACCATTTGTATCTTCATCTCTTTACTTATCAGGGCGTTTGGTTTGTGAAAGACATTCTTGATGAGGCATCCCATTACTGATGACACTTTTGTAGTGCAGCTTCCAAGTTCTTTCTTGATGTCCCATGGTACTGACGGCAGAGCGGAGGTAGGTGAAATCACTGACAATCTCAGCTGAATGGTCTTCCACTAAGATATTAGAGCCCCCAGCTTGTTCAAAGTAGCCAACCAGAAGAATTTTTCCCCAATTAATTTTCAGACTGACTTTTGCCAGTGAGCTTTCTAGGGCTTCAAGTGTCACAACTAGCCCATCTATTGATTCAGCAACTAGTGCCACGTCATCAGCAAAAATCAACATCAGGGAAGTTCTTATCATAAAGGTTTATGCCTAAAATGCATTTACTTAGTGTCTGGTCAAGTTACACAGTATGATGGTATTGGCATGTTTTGGGGTGGCAATGCATCCTTGTTGAACACCTGACCTAATTCAGAAGAAAGCGGTTTTTTCCTATTTACAAGAATGCAGCTTGAGGAGTCATCTAATAGGAAATGGAATGGTCTATGGAGCTAGTCAGGGAGGCCTGCAAGTTTCAAGAGCAGCCAAAGAGATTCCCTGTCAACAGAGTCAAACGCAGCCTGGATATCCACAAACGAAATGTGAACAGGGCACTTGAATTCTTGTGCCTTCACAATAAACTGGCACGCTTCTATGAATATTTGCTCCATTGTGGAATGTCTGGGATTGATGCCAGTTTGTTGCGGTCTTCTCTTGTTCCTTAGGATACCAGTGGGTTGGGCGCCATAAAGCTACATTTCATTAATATTTGTGAAACCGAGAGAGACTGTAGTGAAGACTGCAATTAAAAAATGCCACAAAGAAATTAATAATTCTGTCTTCAGAGGAGGGTTTGAATAGGGTTCAGTAAATAAGGCCTGGAGCCTGTGATACAGCAGGGACAGAAGGCAGCAGCAGAGTGATAGATGGGTGGTATATAAGCCCCAGGATGATCAAGGCCTTATTCCCTGTGGACTGAGGAGAGGTTACTTACAGGTTAATTAGAGCACCTGGAGCCAATTAAGGACCTGCCAGAGACCTAATAAAAAAAACCCTGTTTCAGTCACACAGGAGGAGGGAAGGAGAGCTGACTGTAGTTTGGAGGAGTGCTGTTTTGACCAGAGTATCAGAGTACATGGGGAACGGAAACCCTGCCCAGGGGGAAAGAGGGTAAGAAGCCCAAGAAGCTGAAGGGGCTGGGACCCAGAGGAAGGGGCAGACCTGGGTCCCTTCCCTGCTCCACTTCTCTCTCACACAAGGGCACTAGCAGAACCATCGATTCCCAAGAATAGAGGCAAGGGGCGGCACCCTGACCCATCACACCAAGGAAAAGCATGGTACCCACCATAATAGTGTCAGCCATTTGCCACAAGCCACACACTGAAGAATGAGGAGAAAACAAGATATTGCATAGCTGCTCATTCAATGAGCACAGTCTATTATGTACGCTGGATAAGGCCAATTGGCCTGTGGAAAAAATAGTATGTGATCATGCAATTAAAGACACCGTCATAAAGCATACACATAACGGGGCCAAATTAAGGTTGCACAGGCAACCTGAATTCTGGCATTACCTGTCTTTTGAGTGCTTTACTTTGTAACCTTGATAATGCTCTTTTAACATATACATAATACTGGTATGTATGTCAACAATATAATGTTTGCTTATTTGGACCCTCTTTCTAAAGATATAGCACTGGTAAATACATTCATTTGGATAAAAGGGGGGATCTCAGTGCTTCTTAAAAGATTTTTAAAAAGTGTTCTTCAACAATTTTTTTCAAGCTAGTCTAGGCTCCTAGGGAGGCAAGAATTTGTTCTTTTTAGTGGTGGTGATTAAGTTATGTACATTTGTATAACTTTTATGAATATCTGTAGTTTTGTTAATTGTTTTGTGACTAAAATTCACAACTTGAATGGTGCTGCAGCCCTGAGCTCATTTACTCCTGAAATACTGAACGTGCTAAAAAATAGTATGTATCTGGTATGGAAAAAACTCCCTGAAAAAAGCTATCATAGCAACATAATCTGAGCACTGGAAAATCCCAGAAAAGATCCATGCAGCTTCCGAGAGCAGGGTAGAAGATGTCGCTATTTGTGTGTAGTTATTGTAAGATGGTTCAATGTGGGGTATATACGATTATAGTGTAGAAGAAAACATTGAAACATTCACTTATTCCATAACAATTATTTTTAGGAAATAGTTTGTGCAGGAATATCTAAATGAAAGTAAACCATTTAATCATTAATATTCTTAAAAATTAAGATTTTTTGCATTCTTTTATGCCACTTTTGTAGAAATTTTACCAGTTTCCAAAATAAAAAGACTCACGGGTTAAGCTTTATATTTTGTATTGCTCTGTGGGGAGAAAAATACAAAATGAGATCTCCCATTTACTCAGTCCCAGATACTATGACCTAGTCACTTTCTCTTTTCTTTGTTTTACTCACTGACTGAAAGGATAGGCAGCCTCTACTGCTGTGTGTGATTTGTACTCAGTTTTTCTAATCAGCATTTGCCAACACTAGTAAAAGGGAACAGTTATGAAAGAGAGGCAGCAAAGTGTTAGATTTGATTCCTGTTTGGCTTATTGCTTAGTTTTGTTTTTTTCTTTCTTCCTTTAATATAAAATAGTGAGGAACATCTTGCACTGCATTCACTGTTGGTCAGCCAAGTGGACAGATATTGAGTATATGTTTGTTTGTTTTGTTTTTGCCTCAGGAAGCTCACAGAGATTTCAAATGCCAGCTAAGTGTTAATTAAGACACTCTTTAATAGTTTGCAGGAAACTAAAATCTGTAGACATTACCGGCGGTAAAACCTAAGAAAAGGTTATGCTGGAGCTTTCTTTGCCTCTTCACAGTCTTGACACCTTCTTGTATTTTAAATCAAGAAGATGGTTCTGTGAATAAGATATATTATACATGCTGGATTTGTGATGAGAACCACTCTCTTCTGTAATCCTGTTATAGCGGAGACTGCCACAGTAATCCAGTAATCTTATTAAGAAGAATATTTTACAAGAAAACAAATTTGGCTTTATGGAATCGATCCTCCTATCAATACGTTGGTGAGTGATGCAGGTTCTGTAATTCCTATTAATGCAAACTTTCCTTTCCTCCCACATTATTATTTATTATTACTACAGGCACCTATTATCATGGTATCTATGCCTACAATGGGATGGGAGCTTCCCATGTGTTCAACGTGTTTTCTGATGAGTTGTTGTGTAGAAACCATTCTGTATAGCCCTAGTTAAAACATCCTGGAAACACAGGGCTTTTCTACATAGGGCTTTAATCTGCAGCTTTTTTCTCTGTGCCAGGTACCATACAGTACACAAGCCACAGTAAAAGTGTGCACATGGGACAGCATGCCCTATGTCAATGCTCACTGTTGTGTACACACAGTGGTGGTTTGCTGTAAACTGCAGGTATAGCATTCTTGGAGGTTATTCTGTGCTGAGCAGTGTGTATTCTGGGATTTTTCTCACAATGCATTGTGTGATGCACAGTGGAAGCGAGGATAGTTCAGATTTTTAAAAAATCCCATGACTCATCTGTCTCTGCCCTATGCTTCCTCTCTGGGTAGGCTAACACTATTTTCTAATTGCTGTTGGTCAGCATGCACCCAACAATATCCATGCCACTGTGCTGG
The DNA here is from genome assembly GCF_965140285.1 of Lepidochelys kempii. Classification (NCBI taxonomy): domain Eukaryota; kingdom Metazoa; phylum Chordata; order Testudines; family Cheloniidae; genus Lepidochelys; species Lepidochelys kempii. The sequence continues at coordinate 140,289,508 of NC_136382.1, read as the reverse complement.
CAATCTCAAGTACACAGAGGCTGCTCGGGCTGTACTTCAGCACTCAAAGATGGATCAGTTCAACTTGGGACTGTGCCTACCACACTCGTGGGCAGATGATGTGGCAGCAGCAGCTTCTCCAGCAGCAACTGGTACTGAAACGTGGACAAAAAAGAAGAGGAAGACACCAAGCATACTGACCGGCACTGTGGGCTAACTTCCTGGTTTAAATAGTTGATGTGAACCAATCAGGCTGTTGCAGGGTTTTGTCACTCTGACCTCTTTGGGCAGTCCTTCCTGTGGTATATAATGCTCCAGGAATGGGTGGGTGGTGCTTCACCTGGCTCAACATGGAGGTGTTGGTTGCCTAAGACCCCCCTCCCCAACCCCAAGTTCTAGACCCGTGGATCCTTACACCAGTAAACTGTGCTGTCCAGGGGCTGCAGAACATGGCTGGGTGTTGGTTTACAGTGCTGTATTGCCTGCTGCCTTAATAGTAATATGCACTGCAATAGGGCATTGTGGCTTTGTACGCCCTCCAGGAATTGCCTCTGTATTACCATCCTTGACCATGGTAATGCTTTCCTTGGCAACTGCCAGGCTTTTCTTTGCCACTGCAACAATCTCCTTGGAATTCTCCTGATCAGGATCAGGCTGTCCCTCCATCCCCAGATGCTGCCTCCACCTCTCTGCATTTTGGGGGTGTTTTGGGACTCTGTATTGATGTCTGTAATATTTCATCACGAGTTTTCCATTTTCTCCCTTTCATATTTGCCAGACTGTCCTTGAGGGTCTGGCCAATGCAGGTGCCATAGCTGTGGAGGTACTAAAAACAAAAGACCAGCGGTTATTGTTCAAATTCTAGGGAGCCTGTGCTAAGCACTTTTTTAAATGCATGTCTAGCTTTACCGCCCTGAGATTCTTCCCAGTCTTGGGAGCACTTTGGAGACGGTAAGTGGTGTGTGCATGAGGAGGGCTGTATTAGGATTTCTGCCTGTGCAGTATATGCTGTTTGGCTTTACAGTTGTGCATCTAGGATGGTGGGGGGGGGGCATTGGGGAATTTTGTTCCCTGGTTGGCTTTGCAAGCTTTTTTGTGCCTTGGAGGTGCTTATTTGGTGTCGGTGGGATTAGCAGGGTGAATCTGGGGATGAGCTGGTTAGTAATCCTTCCTACATCCCCTTTAGGCTGTCCATGATGTTAATCGTGAGGCAGGGAATTAGGAGGCAGAGAATGGCCTTGTTCAAAAAGGCAAAGGTCAGACTAGCAAGATACCGTGTGAAGTTATTCCCCAAGAATAACGTCCCCCCAGAAGTGTTCCAGGAGTGGAAGGGAGTCACAAGCTCTACCGCGGGAGGGGGATGGCTGTGCAGCTATTTCTCATAATCTCTGAATCAAAATTGAGCAGATTCTCAGCCTTAGATTTTGCTTTATCTCCCCTGAAGACATGTTAAAAGTGCAGAAAAAAATAGACAGGAGTCTGTAATGATTACCTGAAGCACTTGCTGTTACCAGTCTGTAAAAATGCATGTTACAGGGCATTTACGGGGAGCTGCAGTCTTTGTAGCGTTAAGAGCTTGCATTGCCAATGTCTACCCAATGTAAAGTGAGAACATTAGGCGAACTTCTTTTCCTGTAGCAAGTGTCTCAATATTCTTTTGAATTTTGCACAAAAGAATGTTTTCCTTATTTGAATCTGCCTTGGGAGTTGGTGGGATAGAGGCTGTGGACATATAGTGTAGCTGACAGCCATTTTGAGATGGTGAATGTGGCTTTTGAAGGGGGCGGGGGGAGGGAGGGGTGGCATTTGCCAGCAGGACTGCTGAAGGAAGGGAAAAGGAAAATAAATACATGGGCATGTTCCCTCCATTGTGTGGGCCTGAAAATAATTGGTAGCTGGGGCTTTAGCATGAGATGGAGCTGATTGCTTGGCCGGAGTAGCTGCCATTTTGGAAAGGTGTACATTGGGAAGGTGCACAAACGGACAGTATGAGTCAATGGAGGGAGGTGGGGACCGCAGACTCAGGTTTCTAGCTCATATCCACCTACAGTGGCTGCAGCTGAGCCATTGGGGCTCTTGGAACAGAAGCTAGCATGGCAGTATAACATCGTCATAATACATTGAAACATAATTATTAAATTATTACCAAAATTATATTAAAAGATTTACATGCTGAGGTTCCCTCCATAGGATCAGCCTCCTTAGTCCTGGTCCCTGGTTGCTGCCTGGGAATCAGGCTTGCCTTTCTCTTGGTCAGCATCAGTGCCCTAAACCCCAAAGAGATCCTGGCTTTCTGGGGAGATCGCTTAACTTCCCTCTTGGTGCTCATCCTCTGATGAGTCTTGCTGCTCATTCTTGGGAGGGACAGGCAGAAAGCAGCCACCACGCTTCACAAGGTTCCTGGGTCATATGGTTCGGTAAAATCCTGTCGAGCTCCTTAAAAAATGGACAGGTTACACGTCCCCTGCCAGACTTTTTCCTGTTATCCCTCATTTTCATGTAGGTGCTCCTGAGCTGTTTGCTCTTTATCCAGCACTATTTAGCATCCTGGTCATGGCCTCTCATGGACATCTATCTATCAATGTCCACGAAAGGTCTTTATTCCAGTGGCCGGCTGCAGGAGCTTCCTGCACCGATGCGTCTCCCTAGATAGTGATGAGATCTCAGTGTGCCTCCGAGCAGCTGCTTGAGGCATGTTGTAGGGCTTCTGGAGTCTTATCGCAGATATTGTGATAAACTGGAATCCAGGAGCAAATGGAGAAAATCTGGCTGAGCGCCAGTTTATAAACTGGGGAGGGGACATCCAGTCAGTTTGACCCCAGAGAAGGGGAGGGCACACAGGTTAACAGACAAGTCAGTAATGGTCGCCCGCAAAGCAGTGTGGGGGTAGCAGCTGGAGGATTCAGCATTGTGTGCTGAATAAGATATATTATATTGCAACAGCATTGTGTGCACACGAACAATAGCCTGGACTAACTCGCTTCACAGCAGAGTTATTTCAATTTGAAAGAGGACTTCAGAGTTTGCAATAAATATGGAGTCAGTGCACTACAATGAATTGTGTCGTCTGTATGCAAGTGTTTTAAAACTGGATTAATTCCATTTAGTTCTAGAATGGCATTTAAATATTTTTATTATTATATGATTTCTTATTTACAAGCTGCCAAGGAGCTTAGGTCATTATAAACCTTAGTAATTGAGTTATCATGATCTAATGGCTTGTGTTACACTCTGTGTAGCGTGCATTTGGTTTTTGCATTAATGTGCTGTGGTGGTGTCCTGCTTCTGCTTCAGTCATCCATTTGCAATGGGATCTAGTTTCAAACATAGTGGAAGTTATGCATAGCAATGTTTCTAAAAGGCCAAGGTCTAAAAGGTCATACGAATTTGCTAAAAGGTTCTTTTCAGTGCAATAAATGAATGCTGTGGATGTTATCCTGGAAGATGCCCAGTGTGTTCAGCTCCCCGTACACTTGGAGCTAATGGTAATGAGCACCTTGCAAGATGTCCAGCGCTTTCAGGACTGGGCCATTCATTTCTTTGAGCAAACAAGAGTTAGAACACTTTTTATTAAAATGATTACTCAAGGAGGATCCTAGAGATTCCTGCTCCACCCACCACTGGTCACTCTTGTTTTCACTTCAGAAGATTTACTTCCTGCAGACTTTTTTTTCCCTTCAAGCTGTGAGTTCTCTCTAGTCTGTTCTTTAGTGGGGTTTTCATTAGGATATAAGTAACTTCCAAAACTCAGGGTGAGTAGTGTTGCTTCACCCAATCAGCTCTCACCCTGGAGGATTTTACCAGGGCAGTAGATTTCTTAGATGATGCTTGGCTGCATGTTCCAGTCAGAGCAAGTCACAGGGTAATCCTCAGATAATTATTCTTTCAATATAAATCCCTCTCTTTCTACTTCTCCTCTTAAACTATTTTTAAAAAGTCATGTCTATAACAATAACAGCCCTCACATTATAACAAGGGAGTCTTTTCCTCTTAATTGGGCAACATACTCCTTCATGCAAAATCTGTCATTGCCAGATATCCTCACTGCCCAGGCCCTGAAATGCCTGCAGGATCGTGGGCTTTGTAATTAACTGGGAAAAGAGCAGCCTCTCCTCACCACAGAGAATTCTGTACATAGCTGTAAAAATAAACTCAATGTAGAGGAAGGTGTTTCTGTCACAGGAAAGGAAGGATTCTTTGATTGCAGAATTGACTAAAGATGAAGAAAGGAGAAGGCTGACTGCTTGATAGCATACAAACAGGGATTGCTCATAATTGTCTTCTAATCAAGTCTTAAATAATGTTAAAAAAACAAACAATAAATGTATGTGATAAGCACGCACTTTTGAAAAGTGGGTTAAGTCACACAGTCCTGATGTACAGTATAACATACTGTAAGCAAGTGCATTGCAATGGAGCTTAAAAAGAAAGCAGCACTGACAGCACAAAGTGGGGTTAGAAAATAATGATGTACAGCTAATATAATTTCAGATGGTAAAAGAACATTGAGCTAAAACAGAAGGCAGGAGAAATCTCAAACATACAGGCAAGTAGACACAGAGCATCTATCACGGTATAGTTATTATGCCAAATTTCACGAAAGCTTATGCTCAAATAAATTGGTTAATCGCTAAGGTGCCACAAGTACTCCTTTTCCTTTTGCGGATACAGACTAACACGGCTGCTCCTCTGAAACCTGACAAAATGAACTGTTATAGTACAGTCTACATTCTAAAATGCTAGTGCCATGTTTGTGCATGTTCACAGAATTATGAAATTTTCCACTTTTTTCTGAATTAAGTTAAAAGCTGGCTGTCTTGTTGTTTATGCAATTTCATTAAGTAATGTTGAAGCTGACTAATAACTTACTTCTAGAGTGTGGCATGTTGAGGCCTGATGCTCCCGCTGTATGTGTTTTTTCCAGAATAGGGGCTGGGAAATGTACATTTTCATTCATCAGGTTTCTTCTAGTAGTTTTCTATCAGGGTGTTAGGTTTTGTTGTTCCTCTCAGCCACCACAGAAATGGAAGGAAGATCAGATCCAGCCATTATCTTAATTCCCCACTGAAAGATAAAGAAATACATCCAATTCCCCAAAATCCCACCTGATGTTTGTGGGAGTCAGGAGAGGCAAGTGTCATCCATGAGCAGGCTCTGTTTCTTCTCATTGGCACTAGGCCCCATTGCTAAAAGTTTCTGTAAAGCTGCTTCCCTCTGGCTTCTCCCCTCAGGGATTTCACAGTGTGGACGGGAGGCCTTGATCCTGCACCTTGATTTCAGTGGCAGAGTTCCCATTGGCTTCAGTGGTGCAGGATCAGATCCTTAGGAAAGATGCTGTAACCAGGTCAATTCCTGTTAAAACTGCCTTGCTCCCAGGGACACTACAGAGGGCAAAGGGGCTTCTCTGATGTTAGGGGAAAAGTGGAGCATGGTGCAGAGTTGGCACTTGCCCCTTCCCCCCCATGCCACATCCTCTGGGTTATGCTACCCTGTACTTGTCAGAGGGCAGCATGGACCCTTTAAGCATTAATATGGAATAAACAGATATTTTTTCCCAAGCCATAACTAGGTATGTGAATGGCATCTCCCTTTATTTTTGGAGATGTTTAAACAGGTGTGCAATGCAGATATTGGGAGGTCAGCAGTATCTGTGACCCACAGCAGTGAAAATCTTTCTTGAGCCTTTATAAAACAAAAGAGGGGAAAGAAATTATGTGTACTGACAAAATGTGACTACAGACAGGATGTGATGTAGACATTTATAGAAGAAATTATATCAACCAATAGATAACCAGGAGCTTTACCTTCAGTTAATGCAGTGGCTAGTGTGGTACTAATGATAATAAAAGAAAAAGACATTTACTGCATGGTAGTATTTATCTTTACCATGGTATTTTTGTTTTTTTCTAACTTAGAATTGGAAATAACAACAATACTTCACCTTATAAAGTTCTTTTTATGCATAGATCTTTTCAAGTGCTTTTCAAGTGATGCAAAGTGCTTTTCAAGGGAAGAGAAAATATCATCCTCATTTCTCAGATGGAGAAACTAAGGTATTAAGAGATGAAGTGACTTAGTTAATGTCACACACCATGCCAGTGGCAGAATCAGGCATAGAATCCAGTTCTTCTGGCTCCAACTACAGTGTCCTATTCACTGGACTGTGCTGTCACCCAAAGCCACAGTAAATTTAACTACTGGTAGAGACAAAAGTTCAGTTTTTCATCATGTCTGCCATGTATAAAGCATGAACATCATATCCTTTCTGCCTTGGCGAATTAACTCACTTTCCTTTAGTGAGATTTCTACTCTTTCAGCTTTCCCAGTGTCTACAAAACCAAAACTGCTCCTGGCTTTGGATATTGATATACTGCCACAACCTGCTATCATGCCACCCCGCAGAGACTGAATACTATTATTGTAAACAAGCACAAAAAACAAACAAACAAAAAAACCCCACACCTGTAAGAGGAGCAGATCTAAAGCAACACCTACAGAAGAAATAGCCTTTATAAATAATCTCAGAGTGGAGATTACAAGTAACAAGTAGATGTCATTTATCAGAAGTTTCTTTGGTGGTGCATTATATTTTATTATGGTGCACAATTCAGAAAAAAATACATTGAACTTTTGCACACTGTCATATTTTTGTCTGAATCAAGACTTTAGTATTAGCCATGTAGTCTATTTATTAGCCTTTAACATACCATTACTGGTTATGTTCTCCACTGTTCTTGTCTGGTGTATATTTCTCTACAGATACAGGATATAGTTGTGAAAAATGTATTTTATGTGCATACTATATATTTCTAAAGATACATGTGCCAGCCAATACCCTGTTAATGGTATGAACTTTAATTTCACAGATGAAAGAACTTGGTGTCATTGTGTACAACTGCAGCTGCCTCGTCCTAGATTTACAAAGGATATTTGCCTTGTATAGCTCATTAAAATACAAGAATAAAGTGCCTCCAAGTTGGTCTAAGAGATTGTATGGGGTGTATGATACCCAAAATAAACTGATGCTGCAGCTGAATGAGACAAAATCAGAAGTCTTTGTGTCGGTGAGTTCTTAAGAGAATATCTGTTCTTTGCCTGTTTCAGGGGGAGGGGGGGCAGTATTATGTAACACTCGAGTTTTATTGGGACCCAGAAATTTGGCTTCAGTTGAACCTTCTATTACAACATTGTCTTTACTGCGTAACTGAATAGAGACATTGGGTTAGTCTGGTGTTTAATACCATACATGTAAAATATCACATGTCTTTTCACACACACAAAAAGACAGAACACATGTTTACAGAACATGTGAATAACTACCATGATGCTGCTTACTGCCTGACAACAGCTCACTTCTGAAAGAGTCGTCTCTACGCATGCTCCAGCACTCTTGTGTACCCAATGTTCTCTACGTATAACCTTTCCGCTTTTAGGTTTTTAACACCCTGGAAGCATTCCTATTCAGGAAAGCACTTAAGTCCTTGAGAAATAATGGAACTTAAGCACATGCTCAAGTATTTCTCTGAAATGTGGCCTAACAAGAATATACATACCAGGACTTTTCATTAACCAAGAGAAGCTGTTGAAATTGAGAGTCATGGCAGTGACTGAAACTGAGCTACAGAAAAAGTACCATAGTTATCAACTGTGCACGGGAAATCGTTGGTTGCTGACAGACTGGATCACTTTCTCCTCAGGGGAGAAAATAACCATTTCAATAGGTTTATTGTTTGCGGGGAAAATCTGTAACCAAATGTGGAGAAATCCATACTTTTTTCCCCACTTTTCACATTACACGGACGCAAAGAATAGTAAAGTCACTCTGATTTTCATGACATTTTAACTACATGTGGAGCACTGTCATGAATGTAGAGCATTGAAAATTAATTTTTGTATTATTACTCTTTCCTTGCACTGTAATTCTCAATATTGTTTCTTAAAGGCAAGGAACAACAGGAGAGCCCTCATGTCGCTAACTTATTATCTGTACGTTTCAGCTTAGCAAAGAATTTGTAGCTAAATGGATTAACTTTGAATCTAATATTTTAATTATAGCTAGTCCAAATCCTGTTACATTTTTGCTAAAATTAGAGCCCAGTATCTGTTTTTTGCAATGTGACTTTTGGTTGATTAATTATCATAATCATCTTATTAACGTAGCACTTCTTCTACATCCCCATGAATGCATTCAGAGTGCTATATAACAACAGAAACTTTTATTTGTAGATCATTTAAACATTTCCAACATCAAAACACCTAAAACTGGTTGAGAATGCCCAGTACGAATAGGAGAGGAGGGGAAAGGGATAGGAGAAAGTTAAAAGACCCAGCATATTAAAAAGCTGTTTTTAATGGGGAGAAATGGACTGAGATGGAAGAATAGAATGCACTCTTAGACTCCCCACAGCAAAGGCATGATTCCCTGTCCACCTAATGTGCAATGGTTGAATCCCTGAAAGGTAGCTGGTATGTGAGCGCATATACCTATTGAGAAGATGCTCAAGGAAGATCTCAAACAGAGCCAGGGCCAACGCCATTAAGGACTTTAAAAACACCACCACCAAGTTAGTCAGTCGGAGACTTTATAAGCAGATGTAGTGTGGGTGTAATACGATTTTAGTTGTTCAAACCAATTTTCAAACCTGCTGCCCCATTCTGAACAAATGGTGAGTCCTGGTGAAATCCTTTCTTGGAGGAGAATACAGTAATGAGCCAGTAGTCACAGAGAATGTATTGCTATTACGAGGTTCTCATAGGGCAAAGAATGACACACCCTGAGCAAGTGGAGTGTGGAGGGAAAGATACCTTTCATACCACATTTAGCATGGTCGTGAGTGAAAGTGAAGCCAAGTATTTCCAAACAAGTCCTCTTGATAAATGCATGCATGAAAGAAGAGAGCACATCCTCATGCTGCAATCCTTAACCTACCAGCGACTCTCCCCTCTCCCACGAGCGAATCCACTCCAACGCGCCCAGCTGCCGTATCATACCAGCGTTTCTCCTGGGTGGAGACTAAACATGTAGGGCCTATAGGACAATTATATATCACCAGCTAACTGTCCTCAGTTTTGAAATGACCTCTGCAAGAGGCCTTATATACACTGAAGAAAATGGGAGCTAGGATAGACCTACAATGGATATTGCACTTCAGTTTTCTCAGTGAGACCCCATAATTGATACTGATTGATACTTACCATCTAGTTTTGACTTGAACCATGGAAGGGTAGTTCTACACCACCTCACCTTCCTTCCCTCCCCCATCCACTGTGCTGCACTTTCTCCTGATAAATCTTCTTTTCTTCATGTTTGCTTTTTTTCCTATACCACAATGTTGTCCAGGAAGTGGGAATGAGAAGGAAAGAAAGATGCGGTTTCCAGAATCAGATTCTTCCCTTCTTGAAAACAGGATTTTCAATATATCATTTCTCGCACCAAGCATCTCAAGGTCTAAGAAAGGAACTGCAGAAGTATTCTATAGCCCGTTGAAAGGACACAGAGAAGTTATGCTATTAGTGTCTAGTTATCCAAGATGGAATTTGGCCAGGGCAGCAATCCTAATCCTGGGGGGAAAAAATGCCCTGGGATCTTTAATGACCACAGTTGGTCAGAAATTTATTTGTATGTCTCTCCTGTAATCATGTTAACAATGTCGTAATGGACAGTTTGCATTTCGTATCTGTGCACAGACATGAATGTTAGTGATAGTTTTACAATGGTTTTTTTGCAACGGTGCCAATGATGGGACTATAGGAAGTCCAACATATACCCTTTCCTGTGGAAAATAAACATGGTAGACAAGGCTATTACCTTTACTCTCCCAATTTACGCTGGACTCAAAATGCCTCTGGATCAACAATAGTTATCAAACTGCTTACAAGAGAGATTGCAGCAGCTCTGGATTCTGTAGCTAGTTTGTCTTTTTGCTGTTAACTTGTACCCCTGAGCATTTCTAGAGAGAAAATAGTCGGTTATCTTTGGAGTAAATCAAATTGTGTATACAATATCCTGAGAAAACAGATTCAGATAATAGAAATAAATCACCTAAGTGATATTTTTTTATTTTTTACCTTGCTTCGTGAATCTAAATTCATTGTCTTAAAAATTCTTCTCTTCCAGTCTTTCTTGCTGTGTAAGATGTGAACATCACAGTAAATCAATGATTCTCCATTCAGGAATCCTCATGGTACAGTTGCTTAGCAACAGTACAGTCTTCCTGAGTGGCTGAGAGAGACAAAAGAAAATGCAGTTGCTTTTTTTGAGGATTCGGGGCTCAGTCCTGGGAAAGCATGGATACTCTGAACTGCCAATGATTTTAATTACCCTACTATGTATTTTTTTATTATTAAAATAACACTTAGGAACACCAATCAAGGATCAGGGCCCCATTGTGCTTGTTACTGTACTGACAAATAAAGAAGAAAGACACTGTACCAGACAGACCACAGTAGATTAGTTGTCAGGATGCAACATGTGGACAAAGCAGACAAAGAGAGTGGGGGAAGGTAGGAAGATGAGGTAACAAAATAAAGAGTTTAGCATGTTCCCCACTTGTCTAAGCAATGCCTGATGATTTGTAGACAACATGAATGAGGGAGGTTTTAAAGGTTAGACCCTTGTTAGACCTTTCACCAACGGTGATTTTCTTAGCAATGTGTTACCTGGCATGAAACAGTAAACAGGTTAAGGTCATAAACACTAATTCATAACATTGATGAATGATGTGCCCTGTTAGTGTTGTGGCCAGGATACATCTACTACTTTGTAATGTAACCAGTACTGTGAATCTTTAAAGCATAATCCTGTGATGTGTCATGTAACACCTTCCTCTCAAGTAGAGCTACTTTGATAGCAATGGCTATTTTCACGATTGACCCCTTTGAAAATCTTTCTATACAGCTATAATTCTGTGTAATGCTCAAACCGCATTTAGGTATCTGATTCCCCCTTTGCACCTTTGAAATTACAGCTGTGTAGTTTAACATACCAGTGATTAATATTCTCCACTAAATTTTGTAATTTTATTTGCAAATCTCACCTCGAGATGACAAAGAAACACTTCTCCTTTTACTTTAAGTGTAACATTTGGCCTTTTGTCTTCACAGAATTCTCCCAAACTCTTTTGTCCAAAAGACAGAGTCTTGGATATTGAAGCTATCTACAATGTTATAGATGATGCCAAACAGTTTGTTTATATAGCTGTCATGGATTACCTCCCTATTGTCTTTGACACAAATGCTAAAAGGTTAGTGAGTGTCCACAATGTATTTAGCACATTGCTGCAATGAGAGAAAGCTCTTGCTGGTGAAAATAAATCAGCAGGCATTTAGTTACTCGTTATGGATCAATTTCTTAGGGCCCAATTCTGCTCTCACTGAAATCAATGAGAGTTCTACCATTGACTTAACTGGGAGCAGAATTGGGACCTAAGACGGAATTTCCAAGTTCTGGGTTCTAAGCTGTGGATCACCCTATTGAAGGAGATCAGAATGTGTCTAGTCTAAGCTAGTCACAGCCAGCATGGATTCACCAAGGGAAGGTCATGCCTGACTAATCTAATCGCCTTTTACGATGAGATTACTGGTTCTGTGGATGAAGGGAAAGCAGTGGATGTATTGTTTCTTGACTTTAGCAAAGCTTTTGACACGGTCTCCCATAGTATTCTTGTCAGCAAGTTAAGGAAGTATGGGCTGGATGAATGCACTATAAGGTGGGTAGAAAGCTGGCTAGATTGTCGGGCTCAACGGGTAGTGATCAATGGCTCCATGTCTAGTTGGCAGCCGGTATCAAGTGGAGTGCCCCAAGGGTCGGTCCTGGGGCCGGTTTTATTCAATATCTTCATAAATGATCTGGAGGATGGTGTGGATTGCACTCTCAGCAAATTTGCGGATGATACTAAACTGGGAGGAGTGGTAGATACGCTGGAGGGGAGGGATAGGATACAGAAGGACCTAGACCAATTGGAAGATTGGGCCAAAAGGAATCTGATGAGGTTCAATAAGGATAAGTGCAGGGTCCTGCACTTAGGACGGAAGAACCCAATGCACAGCTACAGACTAGGGACCGAATGGCTAGGCAGCAGTTCTGCGGAAAAGGACCTAGGGGTGACAGTGGACGAGAAGCTGGATATGAGTCAGCAGTGTGCCCTTGTTGCCAAGAAGGCCAATGGCATTTTGGGATGTATAAGTAGGGGCATAGCGAGCAGATCGAGGGACGTGATCATTCCCCTCTATTCGACATTGGTGAGGCCTCATCTGGAGTACTGTGTCCAGTTTTGGGCCCCACACTTCAAGAAGGATGTGGATAAATTGGAGAGAGTCCAGCGAAGGGCAACAAAAATGATTAGGGGACTGGAACACATGAGTTATGAGGAGAGGCTGAGGGAGCTGGGATTGTTTAGCCTGCAGAAGAGAAGAATGAGGGGGGATTTGATAGCTGCTTTCAACTACCTGAAAGGGGGTTCCAAAGAGGATGGCTCTAGACTGTTCTCAATGGTAGCAGATGACAGAACGAGGAGTAATGGTCTCAAGTTGCAGTGGGGGAGGTTTAGATTGGATATTAGGAAAAACTTTTTCACTAAGAGGGTGGTGAAACACTGGAATGCGTTACCTAGGGAGGTGGTAGAATCTCCTTCCTTAGAGGTTTTTAAGGTCAGGCTTGACAAAGCCCTGGCTGGGATGATTTAACTGGGAATTGGTCCTGCTTTGAGCAGGGGGTTGAACTAGATGACCTTCTGGGGTCCCTTCCAACCCTGATATTCTATGATTCTATAGTCTGACCATCTATGAGTGACGTGACAGATCCAGGAAAACAACAGTAGAACTCACTTTTGTTTCCTATGTTACTGTATTCAGCACCTAGATACAATGGCTATTGGCACTTTATGAATACCAGATAGTGTCTGTGTGTATGAAAGAGAGAGAACATATTGAAGGAACTAATACACAGTATGGAAACTGTCATAATTTTATTTTAAAAAACAGACCTTTTTAAACTCAGCACAGATTGCACTTCCACCAATATTACATTATAGCTAGCTCATAGCAAAAAAAGTCAAAAAAGTTTATGCACAATGTATTTATGGCCTAGATTTACAAAAGTGCTCAGGACCTACAACTGGAGCCAAATCTTAATAAAATTATTCAGCTTCCCCTCCCCTCAGTTGGAGCTGAATAAGTGGCTAAATTGAGAACTACCAAGTATCCAGTAGCTCCCATTGCACTCAGAGGAAGGTGCTGGGAGCTGAACCTTTTGGATATCTGGCCACTTAAATCAGGCGCCTTAATGATGGTTGCTGGCTCTTTTGAAAATCTGTATTTATGCCTTTTTCACCCTTGCATAATTGAAAAAAAAGAGGGGGTTATGTGTAACCCTTCCAAAACCTGAGACCAGATGTGAGACCTTTGAGACCCACAAGAACATTTTTGGAGAAAGTTACTGTCTAAAGCTATACTAGTGGTTTAAAATGGAATAGATCTTTTGTAACTTTAATTGTAGTGTTGCTCTGTTAGGGAGGAGGCAAGGATTTTCCCCACTCTATAGAGGAACCAGCTGATCTGTGCCCCTATCCTGATTAATTCAAAGATCCATGTGGCTTGAGGCATAGGACCACCTACACAGAGAGGTCCCTTGCAGTTTTATTGGCAGCATGGCTTTAAACTTAATGCACTGCCATAGCTTCCCCATTGGCATTATCCCCCCAGCCTCCCAATAAAGGAGTTTCTTTGGCAATCTCCCTAGATTGATGGTAGAAGGGAGCTGCACATCTCCCTTGGGTTTCTTGCCAGAATCTCTCACTTCTGGCCTGCTCCCTCTCCAGGAGTGGGATCTCTAGACCCATGTTGAGTGCTCTGGGCCAAGGACCGTAGGAATAGTGCCACAGAGACAGCTGTCACATTGGGGTAAGAATTCACCAACTCCCCAGGAATTGGACAGTGACGGTGGGGGAGAGACGAGTCCTCATGTGAGCAAACTCCCGTCCCACCCAAAGAATATAGGGACCCTGCTCTTGGGTATCTCTCTTCCTCTTTTTCCTCCCTTCCCCCCGGCAGGAACTTCTTGTGGTTATTATAATCCTAGGCCTGAGATCCCAGAATGGGAGAGAGGCTGACAATCAGGGCTTTAAAAAGTAAGGAGTTGGCAGCTCCTTCTGCTTAAAACTGAGAGGAGTTCTTGTTCTCTCCCTGGCTTGGGTAAGCAGTGCATTCTGATAGCTCACCCTCTTCTTTGGAATTGCACTTCCTATTCCAATCTACTTTAACACTGTTGATGACGTGCATCACTCCACTGGGTGTGGGGGGACTAGAAGTTCATTTTGAATGAGTCTTTGCATCTACAGGGGCAGCTCTGCAACCACCCACCCAGGGAGAGATTGGGCATACTAACTCACACAGGCCAGTAGGGCCTCACTGCCCCCAGGATTGGTTGGTTTTGTGTGAAGCAGGGTGATAGAGTGGTAAGGGTCTAGCACAACTTCCTGCCACCTCAGTTTGATTCCTTAGACTGCAGACAAATGCTGTTCATGTTTTGTTTAGTTGTATTTAGTTTTCCCTAGTGGGGCTAGGTCTGCCTGGGTAAAAATCTAATTGATTGCTTTTTACCTGAATGTATTGTGTGCTTTCTCCACAGGTACTGGCCGTATTTGGATGGGAAGATAAGAGAAGCATTAGTATTACGAAGCATTAAAGTCCGGCTCCTCATAAGTTTCTCAAAAGACACAGATCCCCTTACGTTTAACTTTGTTTCATCTCTTAAAGCTATTTGTATTGAGGTTCCCAGCTGTAGTTTAAAAGTTGTAAGTATACACCATATTGGTTCAGAATGAGTCTAAGATGTTTTCAGTGCACAAAAATAAATACTAACAATAAGTATATTAAGATTATCTATGTTGCTGTGGAAACCTTAACATTTCATTGAAAACCACAAGAAATGCATAATTTTGGGCCAAATTTAGCCCTGGTGTACACACAACTCTTGACTTACTGCAATAGACTTTAATGAACTAGTAGCAAGGGTAAATGCATCATTAACCCCAATTCAGTCCCCTTTTGCAAGTGAAATATTTTGTAGTATCCTGCACACTGTTCACTGTAATTTATGATCAATGTGGCCAAGTTACTAGATAGATTTCAGTGATGTTACACACCCTTACAAGTTTGAATTTGGTCCGCTTTTGTAACAATTCCTTTCATTTTACTGTATTGACTCCTGAATGCTCTTCAGTTTTGGTAACAATTGTGCAGAATTTGGATCTCACATGGCAGTGGTAACAACATACATGCTATAATCATATAATGCACGTTCTTGGGGACAGGGACTCTCTCTGTTATTTGTTTGTACAGTGGCACTGTTCTGCTAAGCCAAACTGAGGAAGATAGTAATATTTATCACTTACATAGTGTGGTGTTTTTAATCTTCCGGAACTTTACAAACACTAACTAGTCCTAACACTCCCCCCTGTGAGGTAAATCAGTATTATTCCCATTTTATACATATCAAAACCGAGGAAGAAAAGTTAAATGACTGTCCCATGACTCGGTGTGTCACAGCCATGGTTAGGATTCAGGAGATCCGGGCTCCCAGTCCTGTGTTCACAACACTAAATCTGGTCTCTCCTGGAGAAACGGAACCAAGTGAGTCACAGTTTTACGTCTTGTTTAAATTGAAGAGAATGTGCCATCACTGGACTGCTTATATGATTGTGGAATAAAGTGATCTGACTGTCAAATACACTAGCACCTTCTTCCTCTTTATCACAGTAAATAAAATAAATGCAGATTTTACATGGACATTATGCAGTTCATTCAAAGTTCTGAACACAGAACTATTACTTGGCCACATTGCACATGCAGTGTATAAAGAAGTATTTAACACCACATGTGCTGCACTTCACAGTAGTGGGTAGAGTTATGATTGTTGTTGCATTAAATTTGACATAATTATTAATGAATTAAGATATTTATGAAATTCAGTGAACGATACTGGAAGTAAAAGAACAGTCCTCTCTGAGGCACCCATCCCATTTGAGAAAAATTGTCTGCTGAAGTTCTGATTTTTTTTTTCAGTAATTCACATAAGATGGTTATTGTTAATTGGACTAATAGCTGATATGGAAGCTGGTTACGTACATCACTGAATGTATGTACTTTTGCACTCAGTAAATAAAGCCAACCAATACTAGATCCATTTTCCCTGTGAGGTCTGAATATACCAGTGTCAGACTTGATACGTTTTGGGCACAGTTAGCACAGCTCCCATTATTTTGAATTCCCCTTAAACCATAGGGACAAGTTACCCCTGAGTTTTAAACATGCAGAAGGAAGTTGGAGCAAATGAGAGCGTTGGCAGTTTGGCACAAGGACAGTATTCAGTTCCATGACAGCTTTGGTATGGTGTTCATATGGCTCCCATGTGAATTACATACACCCAACTCACCTGTCTGAGGCAGAGCCTTCCGGCCTTTATGGATCAATCTTCCTCCATTCTCTTTTTTTATGTCCATTCTTAACTTTCCACAACTTAAGTTTTCTCCACTCCTTGCTCTAGTTCCATCCTCTCCTTCCACTCCTCAGGTAAAGCTCTCAAATAATGTAAATACAATAAAAACTAAAGAGAAAAGTAAAATAAAGTTCTCCAAGATAGGTTCAGGCATTAGTCATCAATGGCTGCAATTCCCATCCCAATCTGCATTGCCTCCATCCTCTTCTTTCAGGTTTCACCTGAATTACATTTCTTCCCCGGGACATACAATTGCTACTCCTCTCCTCCAAAAGTCTTTTAAAATGAAATAACATAACAATTCCATTATTGAGCCACACCCTGCTGTCACAGCAACACTCTTGACTATAGTAGCAAAGTTAAGAAAAAGGCTGAACCATTCGGAGAGTAGAAGTTTCTAGGAGCTAATGTTAGTTAACAGCCTACAGGTCTGTGAGACTGTTACACATGCAATTAGTATCAGTAATGTTGTGGAACCTTATTAGTACAGTTCTTTTAAATGTTATCTTTTCCAGTGCTCAGCCACTAAGTACTTAAGGGAAAATGTAGGTAATTTCTTTTTTTTGGAACAATTAGAGCACCGAATAATGTACAGTGTTTGTTAATTAGTATAGTTCCTGGGCTGGTATATTTCCTCTCTTTCTTAGAAAGGCTAATATAGCCTTAGACTCTTTGCCTGAGCAGGACTCGCAGTAACAACCAAAGGAAAACTAAGTGCTGACTGCAGAACACCAGTATTAACATTGCACATCTTTTGTTTCACACATTGAATGATACTTGTACAGTAAGATGTAAAATTATGAACACAACAAGCAGGGATGGTTTTCTGTGATACGTTCCTTGTATATTATTGGTTTCTTATTCCTGGTGATAATACTATCTGAAACATATTGCATACAGACGATTTTCAGTCTGAAACACATATGGTAAGGCAACTTTCAACACACTAATTACAACCCTCAGATTTAAACCCAGGTACAGAGATGGGATAAGAACTTCCAATTAGCTTTATGCTGTCCATCAAAAAGATTTTTGCATAGTGGGCTGTGTTACTGAATTTTAACTAATGACAGACTAACCTACAGAGGTTGTTTTGTTGTGATTGACATCCTAAAGCTCAGCCAAAGCTATCTGAGCTTATACTTCCTTAAATTATGCTTGCTTGCTTATTTCCTTTGTACATTTTTGTTTCTAGCCAGAATCAGAAAGGGTAACATTATAGAAAAATGTTAAATAAAAAAAGATGGGGAAGAACAGTTAAACTTGAACTCTGGAAAAAATTGGTTTCCACTCAGTGTTCGTTTTGGGTAAAGGTTCAGTTTGGTGGTTGTTTTATTTTGACTGGTTTTCCTGTCTGTCAGTCTGATATGAAAAGGAGGACTTGTGGCACCTTAGAGACTAACCAATTTATTAGAGCATAAGCTTTCGTGAGGCACGAAAGCTTATGCTCTAATAAATTGGTTAGTCTCTAAGGTGCCACAAGTCCTCCTTTTCTTTTTGCGAATACAGACTAACACGGCTGTTACTCTGAAACCAGTCTGATATGACACTCTCATGCCCTGGGGTACATATTCTATTCACAAGAATGAAGGAATTTAAACCCAAACTAAATCCCATGTAAAAAACTTACTGGGTGAGCCGACACCCTAAATTCTCAGTGTTGTGATGTGTATGTTACGTTTCAAGAATATTAGAGTTTAACCGTGAACTGAAGTTAGAAACCCAGAAAATTCAGAGTGAAGTTGCATCTACAAGAAAACCAAGCAGACTAGATGATCATAGTGATCCCTTCTGGCCTTATAATCTATGCAAATATGGAAATTTATAGTTAAGGTAACCATACTGCCTTAACTCTGCCCCCCATAGAAATGCCAGCTTCCCATGCTATCCTCCATAGTGTTTGGGTAGAGCCTCTTCTGCCAACATAGCTCTGTCCACACCAGCGATTTTGCCGGTATAACTTATGTTGGTCAAGTGTTTCCCCACTGCTGACTGACAAAAGTTTTACTGATAAAAGCGGTAATGTAGACAAAGCCTAAGTCTCCATGAGGGGTACGGATTTAGGCCACACCCCTCTCCTCAATATTTCCTGCTGGCTAGTTTGAACAGCTCCCTGCTCAGCATGTTGGATTTTGTGGATCCAATTCTTAGACACTTTGCATTCCACATGCATCGCAGAGGGAGCCTAGGCACCTAACTTGGGCTGTAGATTCCACTGTGTGGAAAGGTGCCCAGAAAAATGTATTGTCACATCCAAGTTCCTTCATGGATCTAGCCCATGGTAATTGTCTGACAGAGTGAAGCATAATAAAACCTTTTCCTAATCCCCAAATAACCCAAAAATGTCTAAATATAATTTTCTCACATGTAGACAAAAATTCACCTTTTGGATGAGCAAAGAGGAGATTTAATCTCAGGTGGCAACATTTTTATTTTTACAGCTATAAACTCTTGCAATCGGCCTTTAAAGGAGAAATGCCTCCTCAGCCCAAAATAGATCATTGCTAATGCAGTGCTTTAACTGATGGTGTGCACTGGAGGATTTAGTGTGTGGTACTGAATGCCTTTGAACAACTGACTTGTTTCAGTAACAAAGTTCCAGTTGCATAATTGCTTTTGTGAGAGGAGAGAGCTTCTGCGAGAGGAGAGAGCTTCTGCGAACAATAGCCAGGATGTCAAATTGTTAATGAGTTATCTGCTTTGCCTGAAGTATGCATTACATTTTCAAGCCATCTATGTTTGTCCTGCTGGGTTCACACTTTCCAGCCCTGCCTGTGATGCTACACACAGTAACCTAATACAAGTTTTGTCCAATTCAGCCAGACTGGCTGAAAATATTTTAGTAATTTGGCATTAAGATACTACCTTGATGGCTGATCTCAGGAAGAGCCCACAATTTGCATGTGATAAGAGGCCAGGTTATTTTACCTTAAGTAACATAACTGTGCAAGGAAACAAAAAGCAAAACAAAATGACCTGGCATTCAGACCTTGTCATTTGGAAAGATAAAATATCCATTTGCTTTTCTTCATGAAATCATCTTTACGATAGCACTTGTGTTCACATAATGGGATGTGCAGACCTTAGAAGCATTAAAAGGAGTTAACACAGGATATCGCTATGTACCTTGATAAATGCACTGTCTTGGGCCAAGGTTGTATCAGTTAAAGAGTCATTGTGGCTGCTCTCCCATTCAGCTCCTCCTTTGTTGTGCAAAGTAAAACCCAAGCCTGGTTTTTGGGTTTTTTTGTTTTGTTTTTTTGGGTGGGATTGGGGGGAGGGTGTTTTGTTTTTAACCCAAAAGCTCAAAGCAGTTCCATCAGCCTATGGACTTCAAGAATGCAGCTTCCCCTCCCTTGTAGGTGGTAAAGTAGAGACAGTATGGTACAGACACAGGTTGCTCAGTATCAACTCTGTTTCCAACAGGATAGACTGTCTCTGGATCAAACCCTCCTTTATTCTCTTGGCCTGGGAGTACCCCCATCTGAATGATCTCATCGCAAAATGACCTTGCCTGCCCCTCAAAGATTGCTGAAACTTTGCTGAAACCATCACTCTGCTTCCTTTCCATTTGAGGTTGAGAAGGAATTCTCTAGTGGATTCAGTTTTCCCCCTCCCCCCCCATAAGATGTATCACTCAAACCCTGCCTCTCAATCCTTTTACTACATGTGTACCTCCCCAGTTAATGTTACTTGACCATTTTCTTGGTCTGAAGAAATTAAGGTTTGATTTGATCTGTATCAGGCCTGGCCATAGCTAGTATAACCTCTTGTGTCCCGTATTTGTCCCCAAAGCTATCTACCTAAAGGACTCCTTGACAGAACCAAAGATATTGGATATTGCTTTATCATCTTTTATTATTGTCATATTGAAGTATTAGAGAGACATGGTGGGTGAGGTAATATCTTTTATTTGACCAACTTCTTCCTCCGACATGTGTGGCTCAAAAGCTTGTCTCTCTCATCGCTCTTTGATCCAATGAAAGATATTACTTCACCCACCCTGTGTCTCTAATATCCTGGGACCGACACAGCTACAACAACAGTTCACACTATAGTGAAGTACGGCAGATCATTTCTAGAACCTTGCTCGGTACAAATATTGCTGAAGTATCTGCTATCGCTGGTCAGGCTTCAGGTATCATCTTTAAAGGTTCATCTGGCAGCTAATTGCAAGGTCCTTCACAGTGCAGACGACTTTATGATCATTGTTTGAATCATTTAAATATTTTCTTCATCTGTATGTTCTGGTGAAATCTATTGTGACTTCTAGGGATCTTAATCTGGCCGTTAGCTCTGAGGTGGCACCAAGCATTCTCTCTACCAGGTGCTTGGCTGACTGATGCTTGCCCACATGCTCAGGGTCTAATTCAGGGATCTCAAACTGAAATCACCATGAGGGTCACATGAGGACTAGTACATTGGCCCGAGGGCTGCATCACTGACACCTTTTCATATAAAGGTACAAAAGGCCCCCCGCCTGGTGCCCCCGGCCCCCCCACTCCACCCCTTCTATGAGGCTCCGCCTCTTCCCACTCCTTCCCCGCCCCCATTCCAACCCCTTCCCCAAAGTCCCCACCCTAATTCCACCCCCTCCCTGCCCCTACTCCAACTCCTTCCCCAAATCCCTGCCCCTGCCCTGCCTCTTCTCTGCCTCCTCCCCTGAGTGCGTGGCTCCCCGCTCCTTCCCCCTCCCCACCAGAAAGCGCTAAGTGCTGCCAAACAGCTGTTTGGCGGTGGGAAGCGCCTGGAGGTAGGCAGAGGAGTGGGGACACTGCGTGCTGGGGGGGCGGCAGGTGAGGGGAGCTTAGCGGCCACAGGAAATAACACCGGGAGGGATGCGGGGGTGCTCAGGGATCTTGGCGGGCCACGGCAAAGAACTCCGTGGGCCGTGTGTTTGAGACCCCTGGTCTAACTGATTGCCATATGTGGGGTTGGGAAGGAATTTCCCCCTGGAACAGATTGGCAGAGAACTTGGAGTGGGGGGAGGGGTTGCCTTCTTCTGCAGTGTATGGGTGAGGGTCACTTGTCATGATTATCTGACTGTATCTCACTTATTTCCTTGTCATTGTGGGAGCCTCGAGCACTGTGCACCTCTGTCCCTCCTATTTTCTCCCTGTGGCAAGTAATAGTCTCCTGAGGGTTGTACTACCTTGGTCTAATTTCGGTTGTTGGGGTTTAGTGTGTGGGTGTCTGGTGGTGCTGGTGACCCATTCTGTCCTTAAACTCTGACTTGATAACTCTACAGAGACTGATTCCATTTGTAACCCCATGGAGGGATGGTTCTTTGTATGAATGCAGCACACATATAAACACTACAGAGCAGTAACCTTAGTTCAAATGAACTGTTTTGCTCCCTGATTTGCTTTTCTTCTTTCCATGAAAGTATTCATGGCCATCCGCTTATCACTGGGGGTACATCCAAGTGTACCTGATACTGTATATTCAGAATTGAGTGCACATTTTTGGCATGATGTACCATGTTGAGTAGTAGCTACATGGGTAATTTTGGCTCAAGTCACGCAGTATTTACAGTAAACAAATTCAGTATAAAAAACCTTTCATTTTTTTTATGAAACACAAAGAGAGACACACATCTGTAACCGAAAACATTTTGCAGCTTTGAGGGGGAAAAAAATAGAAAAATTCTTGGCAGTGTGCTAAAAATAGCTATTTGCCTCTCATCCAAAGCTGCATATTTATTGAAGCCAAGTCTATCTATTTGAGCATGTGTTTTTGCAGTTTTAATGTACTAGAGATATTTACATTACAGTTTGCATAATAAATTTTCAGTATTTGTTACCTTAACAAAAAGATTTCCATGAAAGTGGTTTTAACTGTTCTAGATACAATATTTTACATCCAGACTAATGTAAAATGAGCTCCCCTCTCTATGGGCCTGATCCAAAACTAATTAATGTCAGTAGAAAGACGCTCATTGGTATCGGTGGGCTTTGGATCATGTTCTATAAACTCTTCATGGGAGCCATATATTTTGCTAGTTTACAAGTAAAAAGGGTTCTTTTTCTAGATTCTAGATCTGAATTTCGAGAGTCAAACTGGCTTCTCCCCTTCTCAGGGTCATCACAAGGAATAAAGATTCTGCAGGCTAACTTCTGTCCTCTGTTATATGTACCTCTGCAAGGTCATTGACAATAGTATTAATGAGTAACTGTAAATGAGAGCTGTAAATAGAATGCACTTGTGTTACTTCCATAAAACTCACCCTTTCAGACATTTTCCCTTATTGTAAAATTAATGTATTTTTTTCTTGTTGTATGGAAAGTCTTACCTCTGCAAATTGCAGACTCACTCTTAAGAAGTTACTGAGATGGGCACATCACCTGTTATAAACTATGACATATATAAGATAAAAATATTAATTCAGTTTATTGGCATGCCTGACAAACTGTATCCTGAGGCTGACTTCAAATTCTATAGCCCCTTGATGAATGAGGAAATGAGAGTTGAACAAATTTCTGGCTCTCATCTTGTAGAAAAGTATGGATTTTGTGTTCACTCTTTTACATGCCATTGCACTGCCGCTATTATACCTTAGCCACACATTTTGTATATGTTAATTTTTCTACTGGCTACCAAGGCATATGTGATATCGAGAACAACAGTTTGGGTATAAAATAAAGTGTAGAGTTTTACAAGAATTAAACAATCTCCTATAAACCGAAGTTAGTTGTTGTATAAGACTAGCTCATTCTCAGTTTAAAATAGGGGGTGGGTTGTAATTTTTCTGTTTTTTCTTCTGCAAAGTTGTGGAGAGGAACTTTCATTAACCTGATTATCTTTTTTCTTGACTGCAGAAATTTTTTGATCTTGAAGAAGAGAATGCTTGCTTTCTCAAAGAACAGAAGAATACGTCCCTTCCCAAATTAAATCGGAATAAATATATGGTGACTGATGGAGCTGCTTATATTGGTAAATAATCCCACATCCCAGTCAGTTCTGATTAGTACATTATAGCTTTGGAGCCCAAAGTCTGAAATAACAATTGATTGTAAGCAGGGTATTAAGTAGCTAAAAACCCCATTCAGTGTCTTTGAAGATTGGACATTAAGTGGAAAATTCCTATTTTCAATACAAAGCTGTTTGTCAATGCTGGGGTAGAAGAGTTGAATTCCTTCCTTCCAATGGATTGTTTCCCAAGGGAAGTGGTTGTTTTTTGAATTAATAAGAGTAGCCTGAAAAAGCAACTATAGAATGTACTTCATGGAACAGTCCTGCATTGGTTTAGGAATAGATTGGATGATCTAATGGATCATGTCAATCTCTAATTTCTGTGAAGACTGACAAGCCTTACAATTTGCCATGTCATCACTACGTTTGGGGTATCTTCATAAAGACAAGTTGCCACTCTACTCATCCTTTGCAATTTACCCCAGGGACACAGCCTGCGTACTGTAATGCTTGATTTCAGAATACCTGCATTGTACTGTGCATGTTTTGGTTCATAATCTGAAGGCATTGCCCAGAGGGTAAGTGTATATTTAAACAATGTCTGTATGCAGCTAAGTGTAAACGTTCATTTTGATTAAAATATTTATTAAATGGAGTAGTAAAATTACCCTTTGGAAACTTGAAGCAAAAGCAAGCACTATAATCTATTTAGAATGGAAATTTTCATTCTTGGATTTATTAACTCTCATGAGTAAAAATCTATTACTTTTTAATTCATAGGGAGTTTCCTCACTGCCTAAAAAATGCAGAGCACAGCTCAAGTAGCTGAGCTGAGAAAGGGGTAGATCGGTGAAATATCTTTCTCATTCAGGCACTTAGTAGTTGACTTATCTCCTGAAACTCAGCATCAACTGATTTGGCCTAGCTTGACATCCAAAATCCTGCCTGGGCCAGACTTGATGCAGGGCCTTGCCTGTTAAGTCCCGTCTTAAGGATACACATCTCTCAGTCATAAATACATACAAATTGCCATACCCAAACCAAGCAGTGGTCCATCTAGTCTAGTATCCTATGGACTCTAACAGTGGCCAATACCAGATGCTCATACTTCAGAGGAAGGATCGGAAAACCCCACAATAGACATTCATGGAATAATATGCTCCTTAGGGCAAGTTTCTTCCTAATACCCATTCAATCATGAAGGTTTATATCCTTTATAAAACACTTCAGTTATTTCCTTTCATTTTTAAAATCTTTACTCTTATAATTCCAGCTATTCTCATTATCATATAAGCATCCACTCTTTTTTGAATCCTGCTAAGCTTTTGGCCTCAGTAACATCTTGTGATAATGATTTCCACAGACTACTTCTGTGTTTTGTGAAAAAAGTGTATCCTTTTAGTAGTTTTAAGTTGTCTGACTTTCAGTTTAATTGACTGTCCCCTTGTTCTTGTATTATAAGTAAGGGTGAATAGAAGGGCCTGATCTCCCATCCTTTACCTCTTTCCAGAGCTCATTCCCTTCTGTTTGGGTGAGTGTAAACATTACCATTTTCCCTATTTCCATTTACCTTTTTTGTACAAAAGGCATCGGGTTAGGCATAGCTGCTGTGGACTTGTCGATGTGCCAAGGATGATTAAACTAAATTAAATGATTACATTTTTTCAATTCAAGGATTTATGTCTATATACAGCACTCAGGGTCCTTTTGGCGACGGGTTCTCAACTTACATTATTTAAAATTAAATGAATACGCAAAGATGCAGTGTCCCCTGTCTGGAGCTGGAATAAATTATTTTGACTTTTTCATAAAGGTCATTTGGTTTTTCTCCATGTGTTGGCATTATTAGAGATATGTGGACAGCAAGATGAGGTTATTTCTGCATATAGTTGTTTCCAAAAGTGTGTTCTGTACTGCTAGTCAGGTATAGTCCCTTCAAAGGCAAAATGTACAATATCCATCCTCTTTTCCTCTCACATGGAGGACCCTACTTGTAGCAGAACTGGTTCAATTCCACTGGGCAGGGTAAGGCAGGAATTGGGGTGTCCAGCCCCTGTGTGCAGCAGAGATCCTATCACTGTGGGCACTCTCTGTGTGAAGCCACCGCACCAGGGATTTGGGGTTGTAATGAGACATCCAGCAACCATTCCCCTCACACAGGTGAGGAGTACAGACATTGTGATGGCTCCTCCGCTCCACCTCTTCGATGAAGCTGTAGCCCCTGAAGAACTCCTAAGCATAAACCCATTTTCTTGGACTGTACACTGAATTGAGATTAGGGCCAGTGTGTAGCGTGCCTTCTTTAAAATTGTCACGGTTACAAGACCATAGCTGAGGGTCAAAAGAACTAATGCTTTGTTATAAACATTTCATCATAAATTCTTCGTCATGTGAAATGTCCTGTGTTCTGTCACTGTACCTTCACCCTCTCTCCTCACATTTGTAATGTCACTAAATCATGCTGCTTTCTGTATAGGGTCAGCAAAATATACCCATTGCTCTCATTACCAAAGCCCTCTCTAGATCCTTATTATGTCTCACCTCAAGTACTGCAGCCGCTTCCTCTCTGGCCTCTTGCACGCCTTTCTTACCCTCTTCAAACTATCCAAAATGATGTCCCCTAAATCATCACTCTTTTCTGCATCTCTGACCATGTCCAATTGCTCTTCAGATCCCTAGATCAAATTTCAGCTCCATGCACTGAAGGTCCTACACAACATGGCTCCGTCTTCTACCACTCTGGTGTTTCTTTCCACGGTCTTCACCCACTCCACCCTTCTAAAGCCACCCAACTAAGTACAGCATTGCGTCCATTTGCAGTTACAACTGATAGGATTTAGAAAAAAACAAGAATCAAAAGTGTGTAAGGGATATAAACCTTCATGCTTCAGGGCATGAGCCATCCTCTAACTGAAGGATAAGGAAGAAACTTCCTTTATGGGCAAGTTATTCCATAATTGCTCACTTCAAAATTCTTGCATCTTTCTTTGACGTATCTCGTACTGGCCATTATCAGAGAAAGGATACTTGTCTGGATTCTAGCTAGATCACTGATGTAATCCAGTACAGCAACTCCTAAATTCCTATATCCTTCTCTGCACCTCCTCCTTTGCTGCTCCACACACCTGGAACTTCCTCCCCGACCCAATCCAAAATTCTTCCATCCTTCCTGAAAACACACTTCTTCACTCCATCCATCCCCACTCCCTTAACATGTAGAAAATGATAAACAAAACAAAATATACAGAAATAATGAACCAAGATGCATGTTTAACATCCTTCAGCTACATTGCTTTTCAAGAGTTCACCTTTCTCTCATCCTTCTCTTCTGTCTGTTGTCTCCTTAGATTTTAAGCTATTCTGATATGGACACTCTCTTGCTACCTGTCAGTAAAGAACCTAGCCCATACTTGGTTCTACACTGAGAATGAATAATAATATAATGGTTTTCAAACAATATAGATAGTAAACCATGGTGATAAAAATCAAGTCTTACTTGAACCAATTAACAGCACATAATCACAGAGATGATCATGCTGCTTTCGTTGTTACATTGACTATAAACAAATGAAGGTTGATTGTGCAGTTAAGGATTAGATGTACTGGCATAGTTTGACATTAATTTACCCCGAATTCAGACATAGCATATGTGCAGTCGCACACAGTAAAGATAAATACTAATCACTGACTTTTCTATGCAATGAAAGGATTTTTAAGCACAACAGTAGCAGAAAGCCTGCCAAATAATCAGTGGGGCCACTGGATGATCGAATTGCTGAAGGAGCACTCAAGGAACACAAGGCCATTGCAGAGAAGCTAAATTAATTCTTTGCATTGGTCTTCACTTCAGAGGATGTGAGGGAGATTCCCACACCTGAGACATTCTTTTCAGGTGACAAATCTGAGGAACTGTCCCAGATTGAAGTGTCAGTAGAGGAGGTTTTGGAACAAATTGATAAATTAAACAGAAATAAGTCACCAGGACTAGGTGGTATTCACTCAAGTGTTCTGAAGGAACTCAAATATGAAATCACAGAACTACTAACTGTGGTATGTAACCTATCACTTAAATCAGCTTCTATACCAGATGACTGGGGGATAGCTAATGTAAGGTGAATTTATTAAAAAGACTCCATGTGCAATCCTGGCAATTCCAGGCCGATAAGCCTAACTTCAGTACCAGGCAAATCGGTTGACACTATTGTAAAGAACATAATTATCAGACACATAGATGAACATGATGTCTTGGAGAAGAGTCAACATAGCTTTTGTAAAGAGAAATCATGCCTCACAAATTCATCAGAATTCTTTGAGGGGATCAACAAACATGTGGGCAAGGGTGCTCCAGTAAATATAGTGTACTTGGACTTTCAGGAAGCCTTTGCAAGATTCCTCACAAAAGGCTCTTAACAAAGTAAGCTGTTATGGGATAAAAGGATCATGGATCAGTAACTGGTTAAAAGACAAGAAACAAAGGATAGGAATAAATGGTCAGTTGTCAGAATGGAGAGAGATAAATAGTGGTGTCCCTCCAGCGATCTGTTTTGGGACCAGTGCTATTCAACATATTCATAAATGATCTGGAAAAAAGGGGTAAACAGTGATGTGGCAAAGTTTGCAGCAGATACAAAATAATTCAAGATAATTAAATCCAAAGCAGTTAAGTAATTCTTAACTGGAAAACAGACGACTAAGGGGGGATATGATAAAGGTCCATAAAATCATGAGTGGTGTTGAGAAAGTGAATAAGGAAGTGTTGGTTTTGTGAGATCGCATTGTAACTCTTGGCAGTCTGCTTTGGAATTCCTAACTATCAGGGTAGTTAAACACTGGAACAAATTGCCTAGATTGTGGAATCTCTGTCAGAGGAGAGGGACTTCAGTCCTGAGAACAGTGAAATACCTGTTTTGGCTTTCAGACTGAGCAAAGGTAACAAAAATGCAGAAATGAATTGCAGTATACTTTAGATAAGTAATTTTTTCCTGAGCTGTCATAGAAAATACATATATTCCTGTAATTGTTCTAGAGGGTGAGGGTGGGAAGAAATACTGCATTCTGTTGGATTGGCTTTTTTTATGTTGTAGTCTCACTACATATTCTTTTCATTTATTTATAGGTAATTTTGACTGGGTAGGAAATGATTTTACTCAAAATGCTGGAGCTGGCCTCGTTATCAACCAAGCAGACGTGGGAAACAACACAAGCATCATTAAGCAACTTAAAGCTGTGTTTGAAAGGGACTGGTATTCACACTATGCCAAAAGTTTGCAACCAACAAAAATCCCAAACTGCTTAAACCACAAACTTAACAAAGCAGTGGCAAATAAGACTGCCATGAATTAAAAAGACTATTTTACTGTATGATGAATGAAGAAATACATCGGGGCTGCTGTAACCCTATTTCATATTTACAGATAAGAGACTACAAAAAGGCAAAAAAATGTTTTTGTTTGGGTTTTTTTGGGTTTTTTTTGGTTTTTTTTTTAGGAAAAAAGCACACTTGTATAAAATGTTCTCTAAACTATATTCTCTATATTGAATTATTTATGACTTTTAAATTTGTTACTTCTTACATTGAATGTCATTTATGCTTCGACATTGATTTTTCACATTTGAATTTAAGCATACTTTGATTCCTCTCCTTCAGTTTTCATACCTCCCATCCTGGTTAGGCAGAACCTTGAGGCAGAACTGAAAGCTGAGCTATGAAATGTCATTCTAAGATCAGCTGGTATTGATATATAATGGAGGACAGACTTCCCCCCATAGCAAAAGATACTAGTTTGAGCAAGTATTCTCCCATGTAAATCGTTCCGTCCAAGTATATGGCCATCCAAGGAGATTTTGATAGTTTTGAACAGATAGTTTGATATCAGTATCGAATTACATTTTCACACTATCCTCAAAATGTATTAAAGCTAGCTGTCAACTTCCTTGTCATCTCCTAATAAAACCATACGTTTTCTTTTGTCCAGACAACTTTCACTATAACCTCTTCCCCCAAACCTCTTACCTAACACATTTCAAATTTTTTTATTAATTTTAATTCCCTCTACCTTCAATGGTTATTTCTTGTTATACCAATGTCTCTTTAATTTTGAAATTCCTGGATTCTGAGGATGTTTTATTCTAAAAATCTATTATAAAGATGAAGGGCTGTCTTTTCTTGTTAGCTGTACAATGTGATCTTCCCAATTTGAAGTATTTCTCAAGAGTGAGGCAGCAATTTTGTGTAGCATCGTTGTTTGAAAAAAACCCTAAACCCTTAAATGCTCCTTTTTGAAAATGATGAAGGGCTGTGCAAAGCTGTACAATAATTTTATTGAACATTTTCACAGTTTTGTTCTAGTTGATTTCATACCTGGCAAACTTTGTTTTGTTAATTTAAAAACAAAACGAACAAACAAACAAAAAAGTATCCTTTTGTGAAATGGTGTTTTTGTGTCAAAATAGGTCATTCAATTTCTTGCATGTTTTTTATAATTATAAAAGAAATTGGGACAGATTCATCTCTGGTGTAACTCCATGACTCACTGACTTCAGCAATTACACCAGCAATGAGTTTCATCCAGTATATTCAAAGTTGAAGATCATTTTTTAAATCAGATCTGTTTATTTGCAAAATTTCACTGAAGGACCAAGAGAAGCTCTAGAGGTGAATATCTTTCAATCATGTGTCTTGGGATAAACTTAATATTAAGTGCTTGCACAAAGGCAGAAGAGCCAAAAATTCCAGAGTTTGCAGTTATAGCTTCTGCTAGCAATAGCACATAAAAAGATAAAAATTATTAACCACTGATATATTTCCCTTCCTTGCATTGTTGATCTTAGGAATGTATTGAATTTTTAGTACATTTTATACAGATAATGGAAAATGTCAATGGAGCAAAACTTTGTCAAACAAGAAAGCAAAGGCATTTGTTTTCAAGGCAGGAGAAAGTGATTTCATGACATTGTTGGGTTGCCACTGACCTTATAATTCTGATACCAAATGAATGACACACATGCAGTCATTTCATCTGATAGATTTTTGGAGCAGTAGAGTCACAATTGTGTACTGGTCCATTATGGTATAATGGATTCCCATGTGCTGGAAGAACAAATTTGTGAACTTCAGTCATCCAAAAAAGTACAGGTTGTTTTTTTTTTTTTAAAGTATACTGTGTTTTTATGAACCATCTGATTTATGAACAGAAGGGTTTATTTTTAAATAACTTTAATCAGTAAATAGTGGTCAGCCATTCTACAATGGGACTGGCAGGCACAAATTTCGTTTGGTATAAAATATGTACTAATGATTTTAATATAGTTGTTTCAAATGACAGCAGCTCCAAAGAAGTACAGAAGGCTTTGGTATGGTATGTTAGACAAAAGATAAAGTGCATCCTTGGATTTAAAAAAGAGGAAACGGAGTTTAAAAGAAATCTTATTAGTTTTTAGAACACATCAAAGGGGATAATAACCAATCATTCTTTCTGGGTTAGTACTATTGTAGTTCAAATAGATCAAATGCAGTGGACCAGGTTCTGATCGCAATTACACCAAAGTAAATATGAAGTAACTCCATTTAAGTTAATTTGCACTGGTTCATTTGAGATCAGAACCACTGTTTCCTTTGGCTTTAGCTCTGTAGAGCACCACCACTGCATGGCATGTTTTCAAATGCCTATAGGAATTTGCCTGTAGTAGTTTCTCACAGATCTCACAAACAGGATCCAGAAGATGCACTTTCTCTAACTCCCTTCTAACTGGCATTGGTAACTCTGTCGTATTACAAAGGCTTTTCTAAAGAGATCAGCTTTATTCTTAAAGAATATACACTGTAATTGTTGTTTGCTGCAAACATTTACTAGTGCCTTATTCATGCACAAGGTTTTATTTAACTATTTCTCTTGTGAAACCATGCTAAGATCTTGTGTTTAATACTGAAGCATAAAAACAGCTTGCTAAAAAAGACAAAAGACCTACATATTGTGAATGTTTAGAATTCAGTACCTAGTGGTAGAGTCAAAAAAGACAAAACTGTTGCCAAGAGCTGGGCCCAAATCAAAACCTTGTATATGAACACACCTGAACTTCGGGGTGTTTTAAATGCCACCCCAGCTTGGGATCCAAATTTCATAAATTGACCCATCTTTATTATGAGATGATGCAAATCCCAAATCAAAATATACCTGATTTTGGGGATATTCAAAATCTGCATTCCCCAATATCAGACTCCAATCAGAAGCAACAATACTGTGGCAGTTCTTTCAAGCTTGAGGGTTAAGTAAATCCAGACACATACAAAGGCTGATACACAGCTACTTTGCATATTTCTTTGCAGTGTTGTTGTAGCTCTGCTGGTCCCAGGATATTAGAGAAACAAAGGTGGATGAAGACCAACTTCTGTTGGTGAAAGAGATCATTCAAGGTGAAGTGCGCAGTTAACACCTCTGCAATCATAGGACAAAGGAGGGGTAATGGATTGCAGATTGTTTTCATGAGCCATAAATCCAATGTCTTTATTGAGGGCATGGCTACACTTGCAGATGTAGAGCGCTTTAAGTTAAACCAGCCTTCGGAGAGCGCAGTAGGGAAAGCGCTGCAATCTGTCCACACGGACAGCTACAAGCGCACTGGTGTGGCCACATTAGCAGCTCTTGCAACGGCCACAGAGAGCAGTGCATTGTGGTACCTATCCCAGCATGCAAGTGACTGCAACGTGCTTTTCAAATGGGGGTGGGGTGGGGTGGGGTAAGACAGGGAGTGTGTTGTGTGTATGTTGGGGGAGAGAGAGTGGCTTTTTGGGGGGCTGAGAGCATGTCAGCTTGCTGTCTTCTAAGTTCAGACAGCAGCAGACCCCCCCTCCTTCCTGCCTCTCTCTCTCACACACAGCGTTCCACACCAATGGTTGCTTTGTCTCGGAGCAGATAAGCAGCTGGCTGTCATTCAAAAACAATGAGAAGAGTGGCCACTTGATTTAAGGGCATTATGGGACATTTCTGGAGGCTGATCAGAGCACAGTGATGCAACATCTCGTTCACACTGACACCCGGGCGTTTCAGCCAAGGCACAACAAGCGTTAATCTTCTCACCGAGGTGGAGTAACGCTCTAGCCGTGGAGCCAGAGCGCTCTACGTGCCTTGCCAGTGTGGACAGGTAGTTAGCTAGGGTGCCCGGGGCTGCTTTAATGCACTGTAACTCACAAGTGTAGCCAAGCCCTGAGACTCTCTTTGAATGTGTTAACTCCAAAACAATCTGTTCCACCTGGCATTTAAATGTGATACTCTGAGTGCCTTTCCCAGACCTGTGGAAGAGCTCTGTGACACTCGGAAGCTTGTCTCTTCCTCCAACAGAAATTGGTTCAGTAAAAGATATTACTTCAGCCACTTTGTCTCTCTAACATCCTGCATAGGAACTAAGTGATCTGGCCTGTCACAGCCCTTTTCTGCCTCCACTACACACTTCTTTCCTACTCAGACTAAATAGCAAATGGGATTATATGGGAGGTCGATAGAGGGCGCATAAACCTTAAATAACCCAGTGGAGCATGAGGAAGTTTCTATGGCTACTCTTAGAGCCTGCTGGTATACAAGTCCCCTGCTGCTGTAATGGGTATCTTTGCCTGTTCTCTGGCAAGATCAGGCCCAAAGTTTGTCTGAATTTTTTACAATAAATGCATATTTTTACCATATTAAGTTTAAAAAGCGTCAAATTTGGGCCCTGTGTCATCTATGATACAGGTCCCAATCCTGTTCCCATTGAATTCCGTGTGTATGACAGGCCCAAAGTATGAGTCTGAGAAACAAGTTTGGAAATCTTAGAATCCTTCTTTTGAGATTTACCCATTTTCTGCATTCCTAACGTATACTTAACCTCTGTTAATGTCAGTGGGAGTTTTACGTGCATAAAAATTGGATTTTCTTGCCATTTAGCCCTAACTGAAGATGAAATCCAGACTTAAGATTTCTAACTTTTTTGTGACTGTCGTGCATACTTCCCCAAATGAGAGCTGCTTTTCTCAATACAGTAATAAGACATCAGCTGGCTATTCTAGTTCTTCAAACTGAAGTCCATGATAAATATCCTCCTCTTGAGCAATGCTTAATTTACTGTTATCTACACTTGACTTCTAATAACCCTGTGGACTTCATAATTATTACAACTATTTCATTATAGCCTAAGATATACTGATAAAATATACATATATTTTCAGATGCTAATTTTTGTCACTGTATTTTGCTTCTTCCCTTTCTTCCCTTTTCCTGTAATTTTGATTTATTTAATCATTATTGCTCTGTTCATTTGAAGTTATGTAAAAGTTGAACAAATTTTTGATATAATTTAAATTCAGAGCCTTGCCTCCTGAGTTGAGTGCACCAGTACCCTTATTCAACTTTTAATATGTTTTGTGTTACAGTAGCGAAACTGATATTGTACAATGGTTTCTGACATTTGACTTTATATTTTATGTTAAACATTGCTGTGTAGTATATAATAATTTTACACTGTCAGATCTAGTTGCTTTTGCATCATCACTTTGCACATATGCCTTAGAAGCTTGCCAGACTAGCATGAGAAAACAACATATCTTTTCAAAATAGAGTTAGACAAGGGTAGAAAAACCTCATGTAGCATTTGATTATGCTGCGTGGGTGTTCGGGCTTTTTCAAATTAATGGTAATGTGCTATTACTCTATACAATGAAACCTGTGCTATGGGCCAATTTCAGCAGATGAACCCCTATCTTAAATGACCACATTCAATATCCAAGAGGTTTCTAGAGAAATTTTGTTCAAAGTTCATTTAGGGCATGATCCAAAGCCAATGAAAGTCAGTGAGAGTTTTTTCATTGACTTAAATGATCTTTGGATCAGGCCTAAAGGCAATTTATAGAAGGCATCCAGTTGTCCCTTAAAGAGTTCCATAAGGGAGGTGTCAGCCCACCCCTTAGCTCAGATTTTTATGTAAAATGCATTTCTACTGCACGTACATGGACTACAACTGCCTTAGAACGCTTGAGGTTACATTTAGCCTAAGGTTCAAAATAAAGGTAGGGGGGAAAACGTTAGTGCCATTTATTTCTCAATGCCACCTTGAATTTGGTTGTAAATCAGTTTTGATTCTGACTAATCAAGTACAACTCCATTATACTAGATGGAAATTAGTTCTACTTATGCCAACCATTCATTTTCAGATTTGGCTCCTAATTTGAGTGAACTCAACAGTATTGACATTTTAATCCTGTGAAATATAGCACCTGCTACTCTTCTTTGCTGAGATCAGAAATCAGGCTGATAGCAGATTAATGATTCATGCCACAATACAGAGGAATAATACTAACGTCCTGGGATTATAAAGTTGTGTATTTTAGCACTAATGGCTATTTCTATAAGTTTTGTCCATCTAAATGAAAAAAATTCATATTTCTATGCCTTGATAATTATTATTAATAGTTAATTAGACATCCAAGTGCTGTTGAATATAAATGGAACTTTGGCCCAGATCCTCAAAGGTATTTAGGTGCCTAACTCCCATAGAAAATGACTTACAATCTTAAGTCACTTACGTGCATTTGAAAATGTTATCCCAAAAATATTAACGGCAATTGGTATTTATTCTAAAAATGAAATAATATGAACCTCACTTTGCAGGTGGCATTTTCTGAGGCAATCCACATTCAGAATGTAAGAAGACTTCTCAGCTGACAGTATGGGGCTTGTTTTCAATGACTGACTAACAAATAACTAAAATAGTTTAATGCATATTTCTATGCTTGGTTATCAGTTTTGTAAATGGGAAATAACCTGGCATTTGCTTTTAAATGCAACAGTACTCTGAGATCTTTGGGGGATTTTAAGAAATGTGGCAGAAAATCAGGGTGCCTATGAATATTACATCAATTTTTTTCTGCAAGTGAGGAGGCTACTCCCCTCTCCTTGACACCCAAATCTCTCTCACACCCCTCACTCCCCTAGAGTCCTCCAGGGTTTTGGAGCTCACTTCCCAACTCCTGAGAAGTTCAGAGGGTTGATTACAGTAAACAGGTCCTTACAGTTGTCTGCTCCTAATGAACACTGCTATCTGCCCAGCCCACTTTTATTCTCTTGTCAGAGCTAATAATCTATTGTCAGAAGAGCAGAGAAAGTACATGACCTACCATCCCCTGTCTACCAGCCTGTGACAGAGATCCAAAATGGGGGCGAGGGGGGAGCATGAAAAAATTATTATTCAAGAAATGTAAAATCATGTGGTATTTCATCCTTTGGTGTAAATCTCTCTCTTCCTGGGACTCAGCTCTCATGATTCTTCATTTCTGAGGTAAATAATTTTCTACAATACAAGGAGACATCAAATATGTGAAGTGTAGGTAATTCTGGGACCAAACAAGGGATATTTGAGAGGTATGGTGCCACCCAATCCCATAATTCCTCTCCTTCTCTCCAGTTTGAAATGGAGTGATGGTGGTTCGAGTTCCCTCACTTTGAGAGGAACAGAGCAAAGTAGGAGATGCACGGATCATGTACTCCCCTCTTCTCCTTCCCTGTGGTGGCTCAAAGTGCTTCAAGGAGTGGTAGGAATGGGCCAGTAGCTCTGCAGGGGGAGCAAAAGAACTCAGGCCCAAATCCTCAAAGGTACTTGGGTGCCTAAATCCCATTGATTTCAATGGGTGCATAAATACCTTTGAGAATGTGGGCCTCAGTGCTTAGGACTAGCTTTTTTGTAATGAAACTGCTGAGCTCCTAGAAACCTCCTTTTTCTTACTCCTCTCCCTGGATGGCTGTGTCCTTTCTCTTAGAGAATGCCCCAGATTCTTTGGGTTTAAGAAATTCCCAGTGTAGATGAGGATTTTATCTTTACCTACCACAAGAAGGAAACGACAGAGGGCCAGTCAGGGCCCCCAGATCATTTAACATTAATATGTATTTTAAATCAAGACCACGATTGTCTGTGTACTCATTTGCATCATCATTTAAAAAAATGAGTTGGGGGGGAAAAAGAGACCAGCTAACGTTTACAGATGAATAAAATGTTCATTTGCAGATAGAAACGGCAGCTATAATATTTTTCTGTCAAACTTTAGGGGAAAATGCCTGGATCTGAAGAAGGTTTCTGACCATGGGAGGAGTGAGATTCTGGAACAGTCTTCCAATAGGGGGCAAAAAACCTAACTAGTTTTCAGAGCAAGCTGGACAAATTTATGAGTGGGATAGTATGATGGATTGCTTATGGTGTGAGGATAGAGCTCAACAGTTCTGAGAGTCCCTTCTGGATTATGTCTTAAATTCCTAAAGCTCATGCTTCAAGGTTTCAGCTGGTCACTTGCAGGGGTCAGGAAGGGATTCCCCCCCCACACACACACACACAAAATGTGGTCAGGGGGTTCATTACGTCTTACTCTGAAGAATCAGAGATGGTTTCAACTGGAGATGGGATATTTGACAGGGTAGGGCAGGGCTCTGAAGTGGCACAAAGCACTCTCTCTCTCTCTCTCTCTCTCTCTCTCTCTCAGGTACGTGGCTAGCTGGTTCTTGCTCATTTGCTCAGGATTTAACTGATTGCCATATATGAGGTCAGGAAGGAACTACCCTTCTCCCCCCCTCCCCCCATCCCCTCCCCCAAGCCAGATTGACAGAGACCTTGGGAGTTTTTAGCCTTCCTCTTCAGCGTGTGGGTGCAGGTTACTTGCCAGGATCATCTGATTATATCTCACCTCATCATCTCCCTGCCTTTGCAGGGGCCTCAGGCACTGGTGCACCTCAGTCCCTCTATTCTCTCCCTGTGGCACATAACAGTCTAGTCTCTGGTGGGCTGTAATACTTTGGTCTAATTTTGGTTGTTGGGTGCTGGGTGCAGTTGGTGGCCTGTGATGTACAGAAGGACAGACTAGATGATCTGGTGGGTCCCTTCTAGCCTTAAATTTTATGAACTGCTTCCTACTAAGTTCCTTGAGGTGCAGTAGGCTATGAGTGAACTGCAAGCTACAATATGTTGTACAAAGATGGTCATGGTACTGAAAGTTTTAGGTCCATGAATGGATATCTATAATATAGGAATAACATGAGAGAAAAAGGTGGAGAGGGCCATATATGTTTCTATGTGTATTTTATATAGATCTCACTGTCAAGTATTGTTTAAAAAACAGCTCTTTCTCATAGTCTTGATGTTTTCAGAAGGCTACAGATGTGATCAAAGGTGATCAAAGCCTGAGAACAGCATGAAAGCAATATTTACAGCATCAGGCATACAGCATGCAAACCAGCAAAAGCAGTCTTTGAGCTCACTTTCCAAGCATGGGCATCTTAGTTCCTTGGACTAATAACAGCCCTTAGATGCCCAAATACCCATTTTATGTGCCCAAGTGCCTGTCTGAGATCCCAAATGTGGAAATGGCACACACACACTCTCACATTTTGGGAAATAGGGATACCCATGTCAATTGGCTAACACATCGGATACCATCAGTCAGCAATGACTTGCTCCATGTTTGCCTTGTGATTAAATCATCCTATTAACGGGAAACAAATATTTCATATGTTAAGAGAAAAGTATTGCTACAGGACAAGATCTTTCACACCCCTTGAGAGGGTGGGGAAACACCAGGGATCCCACAGTGAGAGACTCGTAATGAGAGCTATGGCAGAGAACCATTGGTCTTGGAGTGAGAATGTGACAGACTAAAAATTTGCGCTGCCACAAATTGAAGCCATTTCTACCCCCCAGCACTCAAGAGCTCACATATTCAAGCCAAAGGGCAGTGATTTCCCCTGTAAACTAAACATTGCAGGTCGTATATCTTTTATTTTACTTTTTTTTTTAATGGCGAGAGAACAGCAACCAGTGCCTCAGGCACCTCCTGAGCATTCTCACACATCTTGCCTTCAATAAACTTTTTTCTCTCTGTCCTTTTAAAAAAAGAAAAAATAATAATAAAAAAGCTGCTTTGTCCACATTGTTCCCTGTGCCTCCAAGCAAGGTCCCTCATCCCCATGGAGGTACATCTAGCCTCTGGCAGGATAATTTCTGCTGGCTTCCTTTCAAGTGCCACAATAGCTATGCCACAAAGATGCCAAATACACATGCGACCTTGGAAGACACAAAAATTAACCATCTTTAGGAACAACGGGAGTCAGGTCAAAGTAGGGCACCGTAGGTGAAAGAAGGGGAAGAGGAGCTGTAAATGGTCTAGTCTAGAGGTCGGACCAAATCATTATCCTGAATCCAACCCCCCTGAACTATGGGGAGAGGTTTGATATCCAAACTGGGATTAAGTGTCTCCTAGCTTTATAATGAACCAAGCCAAAAACCTTGCCTGCAAGCTCCTCCTGTGGTGTTGTCCAAAATCCAAATCTGAAATTTGTGGCTTGAACCATGGGCTCCCAAACACAATTGGGAGAGACACAATTAGGTGACCCCAATTGCTAGCCTGTTGATCTAAGACATGACTGACAAGTGAACATGTCAATCCTGCTGAGCTATTTGAGGTTACGTGACCTTGTCTCTGACCATTTGGTTGCATTTGTCAATTTAAGGGTATAAGCTTGGATTCATTTACAAGATTGTCTAAAAACCTTGTAAGCCCATAGCTCTATTCAGTATCTACCCTTACAAAACTGTTTTGCCTTTGCTGTAAATCAGGAAAACAAATTCATTGTAATTGTATTTTAAACTGTAGGTGTAAATTTTAACTTGTGTTACTTTAGCTTCACTTATAGCCTCAAAATAATAGGCGTCCTCTGTGAACTTTACAGGGCAATAATGATATGTACTGTATAAATAAACGTACTACTTCAAGGACTAGTATACCATACAGTACAGTTGTCTAAACTTACTTTGAAAATTGCATGGCTAGCTTATGCAGTAGCTAGATAAGTGACAAGGTGGCAATGTTAATCTCTAAGGAGAATACAGTAAATATGCTTAAATATTTTATTTACTTAATTGAAGCATTCTGTAGTCTCCAAGCTCAAATGTGAGAAGCAGGGGTAACTTCTCATTGTCTTTCTTACTCCAAACTTAATATCCTTCACACACATTTACAGACACGTAGCATATAGATAGTGGCATAGCTTAGGCCTGTTGTATAGGTCAATATCTACAATGCACACATGAGAATATAAAATTTGCCACTGCAAAAGAGAGTAGTTGCAAAGTCTATTTTGGATTACCAATTTATATTTGAGGAAACTAATGTGCGGTCATTTCTAGAAACTGTGAACACAAGGCAATTGCTGCATGCTTGTATATTTAATGAGTTTTATTATGATACACTCTTATACGAATGCCTATGCAGTGTAAATGCTTTAATATGAGAATACTGAATTTTTTTTAGACTTTATTTTCTAAGAATGCTACATTTTATTGCATGATTTAACCATTGTTATTTTTTGTGTTTGTATAAAGTGCAACCAAGAAAACATATGATTTTAATAGCTTACTATATAATAACTGCTTAGATCCATTATAGAACATGTTCTTATGTAAACATTTTTAAACTTGGCAAGAAATGTGCTTCCTTCAAACAATGGGCTTGGTTCACAGCAATACCTGCTTAGTTAGTGTTTGTATTTGTAACATCATTGAATCTGTCAATGGGGCTAACCACCTTGCGGAAAACCAATCTGTCAGTAAGTACTGGTTTTGTTAAAAAAAACCCAACAACCTCATAATGAAGTTACTAGCTGTAGAAATAGACAAGGCCTGTCCTAACTCAATTTAAATAATAATGCTCTAATTTACATTGTTCTGTTGAGAGGCCAAAACTGAGGAGTGTTATGTTTGGTTCAGCCAGCTGATGGGCAGTGTAGCATTTTTTTTTAAATATTTTTTTCATAAGCTTAATGCAATGAGTTGGTGTTATCTGACTGTGAACTTGGCCCATTGTTTACAGCATTACTGAACGTAACCAAAGTTCAGCATACCTGATTGACTTGAGCTGACATGCTGACTTGAAAGAAGAGAGAATATTTCTGGTACAGCCGTACATTTGGAACCTGAGTATATCACCGGCTAAGTGAGCGAGTTGGTCATGGTATTGCTATCAGTGTTTGAAGGTGTGTAATATATTTATACTGCTGCAAACTAAGTTACCAATTAGAACACTCAATCAAATAAAAAATAATGCATTGCTTTAAAGGTATGTAAATATTGATTTTAATGCTGGGGTATCATAGCCATCAGTTTTTCACTGCTTTGATAACCAAGGATTCCTAATATTACATGGAATGTATTTCATCTGGGGTCTTTTTTAGAATCAAATGTTTTCATTCAAAGCAAAATATCTACTGTTTCTTTGTATTTCACTGAAATAAACGAATCCCGTTTCAATATATTATGCTTTCCTATTCATTTCCAAGTTATTAGAGCTGGCACTCACTTAACCTAGCTTGGATTCATGTATCTTCGCCCTGTGGTTTCCAATCATTGGTTCACACACTGGTACTCTTAGTCCAGGTATTTGTGACTGCTACTGGAGGCTTCCCCTCCTTATCTTAGGGCCCAGTTCTTTCACCCACACTCAAAGTGAGTAGTTTCTCAGTCCATGAGCAGTCTCAATGAAACCAGTGAGAGGAAAGGTGACAGACTCTGACCCTTAATGATACATCTCTGCGTTGGGCCTGGCTACACCATTATTACCTTCATCCCATTCATGTGTCTGCACTCTGGCTCACAGTGGAGTTTGGGCTTCTCTGAGTCTGTCCTGCCAGCCTAGAGAGGACTTGCTTATGGGTAGGGCTGTACCAAATTCACTGTCCATTTTGGTCAATTTCATGGC
Source organism: Lepidochelys kempii (assembly GCF_965140285.1). Lineage (NCBI taxonomy): Eukaryota > Metazoa > Chordata > Testudines > Cheloniidae > Lepidochelys > Lepidochelys kempii. Next base: position 140,248,364 of record NC_136382.1, on the reverse strand, counting down.
CATAGGATTTAAAAAATCATAAATTTCATTATGTCAGCTATTTACATCTGAAATTTCATGTAGGGGTCCTGACCCGAAAAGGAGTTGTGTGTTTGGGGGAGGGGGGTGGTCGCAAGGTTATTGTAGGGGGGGGGGTGTGGTACTGCTGCCCTTTTCGTCTGCACTGCTGCTGGCGGTGGCTCTGCTTTCAGAGCTGGGCTCCTAGCCAGCAGCTGCCGCTCTCCAGCTGCCCAGCTCTGAAGGCAGCACCGCGGCCAGCAGCAGCGCAGAAGTAAGGATGGCATGGGATGGCATTGCTACCCTGATTTTTGCTCTGCTGCTGGTGGGGCACTGCATTCAGAGCTGGGCGCCCAGCCAACAGCCATTGCTCTTGTAACCCCTGTGACGGGTTGGATCACAGAAACCCCCTTGGTGCTGCCAACTGATGTGTCAAGACTACTTCTGCCCCTGCTTTCCCTGCCCTCCCAGCTTGGGACTTCAGTGCCCTGCCTGGTTTGAGCCAGACCCACTAGCCTGCTGCAAACCCAGACCCAGGTCTGAACTACGTACCCTAACAGCTGTATGCTTAATTGAAAGCAGCTTAAGAAGTGTTCCTGTCTTTAACACTCACATGCTTAACTCCCAATGGGGTCCAAACCCCAACTAAATCCATTTTACCCTGTATAAAGCTTATACAGGGTAAACTCATAAATTGTTCGCCCTCTATAACACTGATAGAGAGAGATGCACAGCCGTTTGCCCCCCTCCCCCGCCACCTCCCCAGGTATTAATACATACTCTGGGTTAATTAATAAGTGAAAAGTGATTTTATTAAATACAGAAAGTAGGATTTAAGTGGTTCTAAGTAGTAACAGACAGAATAAAGTGAATTACTGAGTAAAATAAAATAAAACCTGCAAGTCTATGCTTAATACAGTAAGAAAACTGAATACAGAAAAAACCTCACCCTCAGAGAAGTTCCAGTAAGCTTCCTTTTACAGACTAGTTTCCTTCTAGTCTGGGTCCAGCAATCACTCACACCCCCTGTAGTTACTGTCCTTTGTTCCAGTTTCTTTCATGTATCCTTGGGAGTGGAGAGGCTATCTCTTGAGCCAGCTGAAGACAAAATGGAGGGGTCTCCCAGCGGTTTAAATAGACTTTTTCTTATGGATGGATACCCCTCCCTCCCCCTGTGTAGAATTTCAGCTACAAGATGGAGTTTTGGAGTCACATGGGCAAGTCACATGTCCATGCATGACTCAGAACTTACAGGTAGCAGCCATGGTTCACATGCTACCTTGAACGTCCTCACTTAGACTTCTTCTTCCAAGATCCATTGTCTGTTAAGTGCTTCTTGATTGGGCACTTAACTTGTAAATTCCTTTCTAAAGAAGCTGACAAAATGCCTTACTAAGGCTATTTAAAATCAAACAAGTATACAGCCAATATTCATAACTTTGAATACAACAATGACACATGCATACAAACAGAATGAATAGATTCAGTAGCTCATAACCTTTACAGAGATATGTTACATGGCCTATGTAGCATAAAACATATTCCAATGTCATATATACATTCATAAGCATATGTCTATAGAGCCTTATGGGGTGCACCGTCACAACCCCCCTGCAACTCTCTTTTGGGTTAGGACCCCCCAGTTTGAGAAACACTGGTCTTCCCCTTGAAATCTGTATAGTAGAGGGTAAAAGCACACACAAAACCAGATTTCACAGGGGGAGACCAGATTTCATGGTCTGTGATGCATTTTTCATGGCTGTGAGTTTGGTAGGTCCCTACTTATGGGGGAGGGAGGGCACTGTACCATGGTCCTATCCCCAGGTGGTCATGTACTACTAGTAGAAGAAAACTCATAAAGCTAAAGAGAAATCATAAGGAAGAAAAGAGGTTCCTAGATTTTAAGGCCAGAAGGGACCATTATGGTCATGTACTCTGATCCTCCTGCATAACACAAGCCAAAAAATCCTCACCCCATAATTTCTGCAAGAAGCCCATAATGTCTGTGTGAGCTATCACATTCACGTCTTTTAGAAAGAGCAACAGAGAGACAACAAATCTTGTGTGAGTAGAGTCTGGGATAAAAACCGCAGCATCCTCTGCTGTAGTCTTTTCAATTAAGAAATCATCCAGAGAGCTCCCTTATCAGCATGCCACAAGAAGGTGAAGAAGGGCATCTCTAGCTGAGGACCCAAATTGCTTCACATGCCTCGCTCTTATACAAACTGTCTGACCAGGCTTGTGCTCCATTTCCGTAGCCGTAGAATTATGCCTCTGGCACAAAGCACCTCTCAAATAGACATTTTCTACAGGCTAAGATTGCTTCTTGCAGTATGATTGAAAGTACACAAACAAGATTCGTGGTGCAGAGCAATCTCTGCTCCTGCTATGTTTGTTACTACTTTGGAAGCCTGGTTTGGGGACAGAATATATACATTTGATTGCCTGTCTAACACTTAAGTGGCAATGAATTCCATTCAAACATGAACTTTTTCAGAGGTTCCAAGCAGTTCTATTAAATGTTTCAGGGGGGGAGAGATATGAGGGGTGCAATGGAGACAGGATGGTCCCCCAACATGGTCTCTATCTTGCTCTTTGCCACCTTCTAATGCATCACACCGCTCCCCTCCACTCTCCATAATCTTGCAGTAGTCCCTGTTGACTTCCACTCAATGACATACCCCTCAGCTGAATTAAAAATCTTGTATATTTTTCATGAAGCTGTACACTTGTGTGCTTACTGCCTGAGAGCACTTTAAAGGACCATATGGATTGAATAATCCTAGGCGAGACTGAGGGAAAGTCTCATAATACTGCTATCCTGATAATACTGCTATCCTGAGTGCACCACTGACCATTAGACCTTGCGAACATTTGGGAAATCTGCCTGTACAATTTATGAATTATGTGTAAAATTATGAATCCACTGCATGTAGCTGTACCAATCTGAAAACTTTTTGAATGTGCAGCCCTTTGCCCTCTCTATTGTCATCTTACCTCCATGTTGGACTGAAATTCCCAAAGGTAGTGTCAAAGAGGGCTAACTATAGAGGGTCATTAACTCTAGAGGGTCCTCTATTCAAAATCAAACACCCTACATAATAAGCTGACTCCCACTCAGGAGAACTGGTTTGTCAGGGGGAGAGGATATCTGGCAACAAAGTTGCGTGGTAGAACTCTGTGATCTGGGAGTCTCCTGACTAAGGGGCTAAAAGGTTGTAAGAGGACTCAATGGGGGGAAGCTTCAGGGAGACACACACACAGGGCCTTTGGGCCAGAGAAGCAAAGGGAATGGTCCAGCCACCAGAGGAGCCAAGTTGGGGGAGAAGGCTCCATGTTTCAGAACCCAAGCACTGTGAATAGAAGGACTCTGGATGGCCACCGATGACTCTGCATCCAGCCCAAAGAATGCTCTGGGCTGAGGAAGAAATTGAGGCAGGGAAAGGGGGTAGGGTTTATTTTTGTACAGAACTGTGTATTTCCTGTGCTGTTAAAGAAAGAGCAATGATGTGATAGAATCCTATGTACCATGTCTGTGTGTGTATAATTTACAGTTACTCTGTGGCCCCTTGAAGAGTTACATCAGCAGGCTCACACCTTCAGGTGGAGTTCTGGGAGAGGGTATGGTTAAGCTACAGGAGAAGCCTTACATGCCAGCACTGGTTCCAGGGGCTGGGTAATGGGCCATGTGGCCTAAGTGTAACCCACATGTCTCCTCGGTGTGGTGGTCTGTCCCATCTATTGGCACCGAGACCACTTAGAGAGAGAGAGAGAGAGTTAAATGAGTCTGCTCTACAGTCTTAGCTAACAGGCATACTGCTTTTAGCCATGCAGTAGAGGCTTATGCGCTAAGCTTTAGAGGTCCCAAATTCTATCTTGCCCACCGCTGACCAGGGTCTGTTGGTGTTACATAAGCTCTTAGCAGAGGGTGCAGATAGAAGTGCGCCCAGAGGCTCTAAATCAGGAAGAGTACCTGGGCTCCATTCAGACTGCAGATGCTTAAAACACCTGGAGAGCTAGCTGTGGCTGGATTCCCTCACAGCTGCTGGTGAGTGGGGTCTACAAGAGGTGCTTGATTGAAGCTGCAAAAAGGCTTCCCCTGAGAACACCTGAAGAGCATCCTTATACCTGCAGACTAGGGAATAACATTATAATACCTAGTAGGGCACCTAGATAAAGCCTAAGCTTTCTGTGGCTCATCCATTGTTCAAACATATTTCTATTAGTTACCATTTTGGTCAGCAGAAGGTTTTTAACCCCAATTACTACTTTATGATTGAGCCATCATAGCTCTGTGACGCTGTTCAAGTTATAGATCCATGTTATGTATTTTGTGCTGTGTGATCCACCTCTCCTTGTTCTATTAGGATTTGATTTGTGTGTGTGAGAAAGAGAGCAGAGCACCACATTATACAAAACCACTGTAAGACCCATCTCCAGGACCTCAACCTGTGCGTGGGCTGTAATAATATCTTGTGGCAAGGTTGTACAGACAGTGCGTTTATGAGAAATTGTTTATTATGTAGTTTGTATGTTTAAGAAGTCTAGTGGTTTGAGTACAGCCCAGTGAGCCAGGGATGCCTGAGTTCCAATCCTGACCACCACAGATTCACTGTATGGCAGTAGACAAATCACCTACCCTTTCACTTTCCCCCTTGGTAAAACTGAGGCTAATAATATTTGTCTGCCCATCTGGCAGCACTCACCATATGCAGTACTCGCTTCATGTTATGGCTAATGTTTCCATTGACTTGTTTCTTTTACAAACTCCTTTAGTGAAGATCAGGGTAGAGCCTTTCGACGAGGACCCTCCCCCCTAGCTCTTGCTGATGTCGAAGCCAGCAACTGATGTGAGGGCTGCAAAATGTGACATATGTGGGATTCAGAGTAGCTCAGCACCCTTCTACTTTCACGCTTAAATATGGGTTTAGCAGCACTTTAGGCACCCAGGCTTGAAAATATTGGCCTTAATTTTTATATGGAAATGTAAAAGACAGTAATAGATGCAGAAGTGAAATGTCAATACTGATACAGAAATTGTTATTCATAAAATTACCATAATATTTTCATATGTCATAAAAAATAGAAAAGGAAGAAGAGAACAAGGAGCAGAAGGGAAACTGAGGCTGCCCCCATCATTGTTAAGGTCCTTAAATACCCAATGGCATTGTTTGTGGCACTGTTTGCAACAAAGAGTTGTTTGCTTGGCCAAATTCTAGCATGGCTTATTCCATTTCATCTACCTAAAAGTTTTCTTCATTGTTTAACACAAGGTGTGATCATCTGATTCATTCCCTTTACTGAGTCTCAACTGATAGTTCATTTCATCTGAAGTTGGACCTGGCCTATGAAGTCCCTTGTGTTTTAACAGATTACTGGAAGCCATGTGGTTTCAGAATTTAAAGTGGGTTCTAAGCAAGTAACATTCTCTGTGACCTTGGGTGAGTCATTGTGTTCCTGGGAGTTTTAAAAGGAGTGGCATCTTAATGAGGAATGGGTAGGCAACTGGAAAAAACAATCACCCTGACAGCGCATGTAATAAAGAAGAACCCCACTAAAAAGCTCTCCTGGGATGACTGCATTACTTTTGCTCACAGCTGTTTGTGCCTATTGGTACCAAACAGCTTTTACAAAAAGGTTGCTTTTGACTATGCAATCTGTTGTGAGGAAAATTGTAGCTGACTGAAATATGATCCATATCACCTCACGGTTGATGCTAATAAAATAAGTCAGTAAATTTAATAGTGGGTCCCTGTAGAGTTGGGTACAAAGAGAAAGCACAGATTGCTCTGAAGGAGAGCACTGCCGTAAATCTAAATCTATTTATGTCTCCTTTTCATTGTACCATCTCAGAGCAGCTCCCTTTTGCTGTCCTCTCATAAATATTTTGCAAGACGATGATCTTTTACAAACACTACTCTGCTATTCTTAGAGTCCGTTCCTATAGGCACTGAGTGAAGACAGTGCACTCAGGATTAGACATCTGGCTATCCAGGATCTCAAAATGCTTTAGTCACAAACACATACATTAATTTAGCCTCATAAGATCCATATGAGTTAGGGAAGTCTTAGTAGCCCTGCTTTACAGATGGGAACTGAAGCACACACAGCTTGAGGATTAACTTTTATTGCCTGAAGTCACCCAGAAGGCAATGTGTAGTAGACCTGGAATTTGCCCCACACTCCTGTGTTTTAACATTAGACTATTCTTCTTCCTTAAGATGAAAAGCATCAGCTCCGATCCTCATTTCCAAACAATTGATAAGAATTTCTTAGAGATCATGAATGGGACTGAAAATTAATATTTCAATGTCAAGTAGCTGCTAATGATCCTCTCTGCTTGGTCATGTGGCCCCCTTCTTGTCTTTTCTTTTTAAAGACAGGTGCTTGCAGTGACTGCCTAGGCTCCATTATTTACTGTTGGCCTTCAGAGATGTGTCATGAGAGCTGAGTTGGTTGAAAGACATGCACTCTGAGATGGAAAGAAAAAGCTAGGAAATTGCTGTGTGGACCCAAACTGACTAGTACACAACATTACAAAATTATAATATATATTTTACCTTTGTGTGTAGTCTGATTTCTGTCATCTGCTGTACTCACTTTTGTTTCTTGCTTTGTGTAATGGTCTTTTTCAAAACTGCTGCTGCTAATTATAGCAAATGACAGGCAGGGTCACTGATGCTTGGCTACTTGGATCTCTTCCTCCACATTTAATTAATATAGTTTAGATTTCAAACCTAGACACTAATGTAGTAGATCAGAGACATGGTCACTTGGAGCAGTGTTGTAACTGCTACAATATGGCATGCACTGCAAATCAAGACACCAGATGAGGGGCTCCAAACACATTACAAAATCTGTTGGATCATCAGAGTGAGTGCCTAGACTCCTAACCATAGGCACCAATGCCGTGGATGCCCTGGGGCTGGAGCACCCACAGAAAAAAAATTGTGGGTGCACATCACGCACCGCTGGGCCCCGCCGATCAACTCCTCCCCCTTCCTCCCAGCACAGCAGAAGGTGCTGTGGGAGAGGGGCTGGAGTGAGGGTGGGGCACGCTCGGGAGAGGGGATGGAACAAGGAGGGAAGAGGCAAGGCATGGGTGGGACCTTGGGGAAAGGGGGGGGTGTGGGGCGGGGCCTGGGGCAAAGAAGCGGTTGAGTACCCTCAGGAAAATGAGAAAGCTGGCGCCTATGCTCCTAATCCTAGACAGGCAGAGTTTATGTACAATACAAGGCAGCATGCACATTGACAGAGTCCGTGGCCTTTTGAGAGAGATTGCCCCTTCCTGTGGAGGTTTCCATTTGAAGTACAGGGCATAACGTGCAGAAAAGTAGAATCTTTCAAATGGAATGAACTTCTAAAGAGTGCCCACTGTATGGTGTACATTTCTTTGGCTGGGAATTTACTTTGGGCTTGATCCTGAACTTTCCTGAGCAAGCACTCAGCACCCTTCAGAATCAAGTCCTTTCTTCTTTATCAGCTTTTTATTTATTTTTGGACACAGATACCCTTGTCTTTGAACACTCACTGTGTTTGTGATTAAGACTGTGCCACAGTGATGCAACCTTGATAGGTTATGGGTACGTAACCTGAGGCAGCTTGGCAATGAATTGTCTCTGGTGTGCATAAATGGATTGCCTAGGTTGTTTTGGTATTAAGTAAAATATGGATGCATCTCCTTCTTTTCATAAATTGTTAATGCCACTTGTTTGAAAGGAACAGAACAGTGCATGTCATAATCGATAAGGTGGTGGAATTGTGCTTGCTTCTGATAAATGGTTGCTAATTGCATGTACTGTTGCTCCACGTACGTGCATGTACGTGGCTCTGGGAAGAAGGATAAAGGAGTTTGAGGTGCAAGTGGTCTTCTTGTCCATCCTCCCCGTGGAGGGAAAAGGCCTGGGTAGAGACCGTCAAATCATGGAAGTCAACAATTGGCTTCGCAGGTGGTGTCGGAGAAAAGGCTTTGGATTCTTTGACCATGGGATGGTGTTCCAAGAAGGAAGAGTGCTAGGCAGAGACGGGCTCCACCTAACGAAGAGGGGGAAGAGCATCTTCGCAAGCAGGCTGGCTAACCTAGTGAGGAGGGCTTTAAACTAGGTTCACTGGGGGAAGGAGACCAAAGCCCTCAGGTAAGTGGGGAAGTGGGATACTGGGAGGAAGCAGGAGCATGCAAGAGGGCAGGGCTCCTGCCTCATACAGAGAAAGAGGGACAATCAGCAAGTTATCTCAAGTGCCTATACACAAATGCAAGAAGCCTGGGAAACAAGCAGGGAGAACTGGAAGTCCTGGCACTGTTAAGGAATTATGATGTGATTGGAATAACAGAGATTTGGTGGGATAACTCACATGACTAGAGTACTGTCATGGATGGATATAAGCTGTTCAGGAAGGACAGACAGGGCAGAAAAGGTGGGGAGTTGCACTATATATAAGGGAGCAATACGACTGCTCAGTGCTCAAGTATGAAACTGCAGAAAAACCTGAGTGTCTCTGGATTAAGTTTAGAAGTGTGAGCAACAAGGGTGATGTCGTGGTGGGAGTCTGCTATAGACCACCGGACCAGGGGGATGAAGTGGACGAGGCTTTCTTCCGGCAACTCACGGAAGTTACTAGATCACAGGCCCTGGTTCTCATGGGAGACTTCAATCACCCTGATATCTGCTGGGAGAGCAATACAGTGGTGCACAGACAATACAAGAAGTTTTTGGAAAGGGTAGGGGACAATTTTCCTGGTGCAAGTGCTGGAGGAACCAACTAGGGGCAGAGCTCTTCTTGACCTGCTGCTCACTAACCGGGAAGAATTAGTAGGGGAAGCTAAAGTGGATGGGAACCTGGGAGGCAGTGACCATGAGATGGTTGAGTTCAGGATCCTGACACAGGGAAGAAAGGAGAGCAGCAGAATATGGACCCTGGACTTCAGAAAAGCAGACTTTGACTCCCTCAGGGAACTGATGGGCAGGATCCCCTGGGAGAATAACATGAGGGGGAAAGGAGTCCAGGAGAGCTGGCTGTATTTTAAAGAATCTTTATTGAGGTTACAGGACAAACCATCCCGATGTGTAGAAAGAATAGTAAATATGGCAAGCGACCAACCTGGCTTAACAGTGAAATCCTTGCTGATCTTGAACACAAAAAAGAAGCTTACAAGAAGTGGAAGATTGGACAAATGACCAGGGAAGAGTATAAAAATACTGCTCGGGGATGCAGAAGTGAAATCAGGAAGGCCAAATCACACCTGGAGTTGCAGATAGCAAGAGATGTTAAGAGTAACAAGAAGGGTTTCTTCAGGTATGTTAGCAACAAGAAGAAAGTCAAGGAAAGTGTGGGCCCCTTACTGAATGAGGGAGGCAACCTAGTGACAGAGTATGTGGAAAAAGCTAATGTACTCAATGCTTTTTTTGCCTCTGTCTTCACGAACAAGGTCAGCTCCCAGACTACTGCACTGGGCAGCACAGCATGAGGAGGAGGTGACCAGCCCTCTGTGGAGAAAGAAGTGGTTCGGGACTATTTAGAAAAGCTGGACAAGCACAAGTCCATGGGGTCGGATGCGCTGCATCTGAGAGTGCTAAAGGAGTTGGTGGATGTGATTGCAGAGCCATTGGCCATTATCTTTGAAAACTCATGGTGATCTGGGGAAGTCCCGGACGACTGGAAAAAGGCTAATGTAGTGCCCATCTTTAAAAAAGGGAAGAAGGAGGATCCTGGGAACTACAGGCCAGTCAGCCTCACCTCAGTCCCTGGAAGAATCATGGAGCAGGTCCTCAAGGAATCAATTCTGAAGCACTTTGAGGAGAGGAAAGTGATCAGAAATAGTCAGCATGGATTCACCAAGGGCAAGTCATGCCTGACTAATCTAATCGCCTTCTATGACGAGATAACTGGCTCTGTGGATGAGGGGAAAGCAGTGGACGTGTTGTTCCTTGACTTTAGCAAAGCTTTTGACACAGTCTCCCACAGTATTCTTGCCAGCAAGTTAAAGAAGTATGGGCTGGATGAATGGACTATAAGATGGATAGAAAGTTGGCTCGATTGTCGGGCTCAACGGGTAGTGATCAATGGCTCCATGTCTAGTTGGCAGCTGGTAACAAGTGGAGTGCCCCAAAAGTCGGTCCTGGGGCCGTTTTTGTTCAATATCTTCATAAATGATCTGGAGGATGGTGTGGATTGCACCCTCAGCAAGTTTGCAGATGACACTAAACTGGGAGGAGAGGTAGATATGCTGGAGGGTAGGGATAGGATGCAGAGGGACCTAGACAAATTAGAGGATTGGGCCAAAAGGAATCTGATGAGGTTCAACAAGGACAAGTGCAGAGTCCTGCACTTAGGACGGAAGAATCCCATGCACCGCTACAGACTAGGGACCGAATGGCTCGGCAGCAGTTCTGTAGAAAAGGACCTAGGTGTTACAGTAGATGAGAAGCTGGATATGAGTCAACAGTGTGCCCTTGTTGCCAAGAAGGCCAATGGCATTTGGGGATGTATAGGTAGGGGCATTGCCAGCAGATCGAGGGACGTGATCATTCCCCTCTATTTGACATTGGTGAGGCCTTATCTGGAGTACTGTGTCCAGTTTTGGGCCCCACACTACAAGAAGGATGTGGAAAAATTGGAAAGAGTCCAGCGGAGGGCAACAAAAATGATTAGGGGACTGGAACACATGACTTATGAGGAGAGGCTGAGAGAACTGGGATTGTTTAGTCTGCGGAAGAGAAGAATGAGGGGGGATTTGGTAGCTGCTTTCAACTACCTGAAAGGGGGGATCCAAAGAGGATGGATCTAGACTGTTCTCAGTGGTAGCTGATGACAGAACAAGGAGTAATGGTCTCAAGTTGCAGTGGGGGAGGTTTAGGATGGAAATTAGGAAAAACTTTTTCACTAGGAGGGTGGTGGAACCCTGGAATGCGTTACCTAGGGAGGTGATGGAATCTCCTTCCTTAGATATTTTTAAGGTCAGGCTTTGTCAAAGCCCTGGCTGGGATGATTTAGTTGGGGATTGGTCCTGCTTTGAGCAGGGGGTTGGCCTAGATGACCTCCAGAGGTCCCTTCCAACCCTGATATTCTATGATTCTATGATTCCACACCAAAAACCAGGCTAATGTTGAACTTTGCTAGATGTGGCTCAGGTACAGGCTCCACCTTCTACAAGCTGCATGCAATAGGGTATCCTCACAGAGCTAATCCTGGCTCATTAGCATCATTCCTCCTTTCTTGCATCTTTTCTGAAGCTTGGTCACTTAAGTGAGGTGTATAGAAGACGTGGAAGAAGCCAAACAAAACAGCAAACAGCAGTAAGCTATTTCAGAGTGTTCATTGGCCGACTATTGGTGCACTTCAGGAACAGCTCAATTGGCCTTCAGGCTTATTCCTCTCCAAGCACAGACCAGTCGCTTACTAAAGCACACGATGACATTGTTTATTGCTTTATTTTCCCCTGAATAAAATACAATTTGGAAAAATAAATGTATAATAGAACTTGTTTCATCTCTGTAGTTTAAAATGTGGGTATGAAGCTTACATAGTGCCATCAGAAATGCTGTTATTTTCCCCATTACCCTAAATAACAGGTAGGTGTTAGTATCAGTCGGTACTCTGGCGACAAAGGTCAGAATAACGTTCCAAAATTACTGGTTTGTATCCTTATTGCACTCTAGCCGGTGTCGAGCCTGCATGAAAACAATTCATTAATCTACTTTCCTGTTGGCGTACATAACATTGCTTGAGATTATGCACTCATTCTGCTGGTTCAACGGATATTCTCAAAGGTTTTTTCATATGCTATTAGAAAGGTCACATCTTCTGGAGTAGAACCAGTTTAACAAGAGTTCATTCTGAAGCGCTTGTAAAAGCGTAGAGCATCTCTGCTCATGCAGAGCCAGTTTAATAGTTTGGACCAATAATAGTCCAAAAATGTTAGCAGAGCTTCTCTGTGCTTACAAATTAAGAACCTTTGATGCTACCAGAAGTGTTATTTAAATCAATGAGACTGCTCCCTGGAGTATTGAAGGATCGGGCTCTAACACTGTATTGGGCCTGCATTCCTATCTATCCAGATACAGTATATAGCAAGGAAAATCCTCCAAGCTCTTTTACGGATGGCCCATTAAAAATGTATTTATTATGTATGTAGCACCAGCAACAGACTGGGTACTTTACAGGCAGGTAAAGTGGCAAGGGTCATGCTCCAAGGAGTTTGTAATCTGAAAGCGTGAGCTTGCAAACTCTAACTCATACAAAAAGTGCCTTTGGGGCCAATAAGCAAGGACAACTCACATGCGTAAGGTTGATGTTCGGTTGAAGGATGGGCTATGGAATGCAAAGCAATGCGATTGATTGGTTATAACAGACTCAGAAAACCACCCTAATCAGTGATGATAATCATAAATTTCCCTAAACTGAGTTAAAAAAAAACAATCAAATTTACACAATAAAATTACCCTTTAAATAATGTTAAAAGTTTATTCGAACCCAGGAAGAGTAAAGGAAAGAAAAAGAAAAGAAAAAAAGCTGTCTTTCTTAACGTATCCTTGTGTGTCTAGGCATTGCAGGGGTTCCCAAAGCAGAATGCATAGTACCTAATGTGTGTTAGAGCTTACAAAAAATGGGATAACTTGTAGAACAAGGGCCAAATCCCGCCATTGATCTGTGTTCCTGGTTGCCATCACAGTCAGTTGGAGTTGCAGGTGCACATCCATGGCAAATTTAGCCCCAAGAGCCCATCACTTCTCACCATTGGTGATGTGTGTCAAAATCAACATAGCCTACACATTTTTGTGTAACCATTGTTAGAGTATCATTTAGTCTTGCAGTCATCGTACCAAATAAATTCGTCCAAACAGGCCGGCTGAGAAAAATGAAGTGCTGTAATGCGGCCAGTAAGTTACACTTTATAGAGTTTTAATCTGTCCCATCTAGGAGTTTATAGAACACAAATTTCTTGGCTGTAACAACATTTACTCATAATGTTACATGGAGCAAAAAGCCAGAGGAGAATCCATTTGTAATTTCTGGCCTGCTAAGTAAGGCGAGAGACACCATTTCAAATCTGTCATGAACATCGGGCATAAATAATGCCTTTGGCTTTAAAGTGATGTTCAAGGTAGAGAGGTGAATTGATAACTGATGCAAAGTTATACCAAAAGCAGCCCAAAGGACAATCTGGGTAGTGAGTCACTGAAGGAGAAGGAGCTCTGTGCAGTCTGCAGTCTGAATTCTCCACACATCAGATGCTTTCACAGCACTGTATCCAGACCTCCTACACTTAACCCCTGGGGCAACCAATCATTATTTATTTACAGAGGACAGCAATCAGGTAATGAATTCAATTGAAAGCTAACAGTAGCAAAAGTTATTGTAGCTATAAATGGGGAGTGGGAGATTGAAATGAGCTGGGAGGTATAAACCATTCCCTTTGTGAACTGGTGATTGAGAGGCCTTGACACAAGCTGTACATAGTTTTCATGCATTTACAAAATTTATAGGCCAAAACCTCTGGGGGAAAAGATACATGTGTAGGGTCTCCCCCTTTAGCAAGAGGGCTGTGCCCCAAGACACATGTTCTGAGCTCCCCGGGGAGGGGTCCAGGACCCAGATTCCCTGGACAGCAGGAGGGAAGGGGAGGAGGATGCAGCCCCCAGTCACCATGACAACCCTCATCCAATGGGAGGAGGGGAGACAACAGCAATTCTCAGCAGTCATTAAAGGGCAGAAGAGAGCCAGGCAGCACTGCAAGCAGTTGCTGACCCCTTGCAGAGCCCCACCCGGGAAAGCAGGAGGGAGGCTACGAGTAGCCTGGCTTTCCCTGCACGAGGCGAGACCAGCCAGGGAGCAGAGGGGCAAGAAGGTCTCCCTGCAGCCTGCCCACAGAGCACTGCCAGGCCCAGCAACCAGCCTCTCGGTAACTTCAGCCTACAGGAAAGCCTCAGGAAGGGATAAGGTTTCCAGGTGTCCAGTTTTTGCCCGGAACGCCTGGTCGAAAAGGGACCCTGGCAGCCCTAGTCAGCACCACTGACTAAGCCACTAAAAAGGCTGGTTGGCGGTGCCGTGGCCAGGGCTAAGGCCAGCATGTCCAACTCCTAACCGCAGGGGTGGCCATGGGGGAACCACGCCCAGTGGGAGCTGCAGGGGCGGTGCCTGCAGCCAGGGCCAGCGCACAGCCACCTGGTCGCCCCTGTATCTAGGAGCTGGACATGCCAGCCACTTACAGGAGCTGCCTGAGGTCAGCAGTGCCCGGAGCCTGAACGCTCTCCCACACCCCAACTCCCTCCCAGAGCCCGCACCCTGCACCCTCCTCCCAACCCTCAACCCCCTGCCCCAGCCCACTGAAAGTGGGTGGTGGTGGGGGAGAGCGAGTGACAGAGGGAGGGGGATGGAGTGAGCAGCAGGCCCTCAGAAAAAGGGTGGGGCAAGGGTGGGGCTTGGGGGAAGGGGCGGCATAGAGGGTGGAGTAAGGGTGTTCGCTTTTGTGTGATTAGAAACTTGTCAACCCTCGGAGGGGACAATCTGCTCCTCCAGCCTGCCAGCAACAGGAGGAGACAGCCAGTCTTTCCTGCTGCCGCCTGCTGGCCCTGCAGCAGCCCACCCCGGATCCAGGATTTTGGCTCCGGAGACCTGCTTGCAGAAGTGGATTAAGATTTATTGGGGCCCTGGGCATAAAGAACATTTGGGCCCCCCCACCCAACCCTCCACCAGGGGGCCCTGCCCCCTGCTCCTCCCCTTCCCCCAAGCCTCAACTGCTGGCCTGGCCAGAAGCCAGGCCACTGTGGGGAGTCCTGGACCCTCCTCGTGCCATGTGTGGAATGCCCTGGGGGGCAGGGACATGGGCTGGGGGCTGATTTCAGGCACCCCGGTACCCTGCCCAGGGTAGGTGTGGGGGGGGGGTCTGGGTCTCCCCACAGCTACCCTGGCTCCATGAGTGACTCTTATTACATCAGTTGGCACGAGAATACAGAACAAATGCCCAGTTTTAACAAAAAGGGGCTTGGGTGAAGGGAGTGGGGGGTTGAGCTGCAGGTTTTGGGGGGAGGGAGCCAGAGGCAGGGCTCGGGACAGCCCCATGTGGGGAGTTGGGGGATAGTGGTTTGGGCCTGTGGCTCAGTCAGCTCTGGGTATGGGGGGGCGAGTGGGGGGAATGCGCTGATCAGCCTCCGGATTCCAGCCTGGCCAGGGGGCGGGGCCTCAGGGGGAAGAGGAAGAGCAGGGGTCGGGGCCATGGTCAGAGTGTGACTCCTGTATTTGGGGAGGTTGGATGCGAGCACCAGAAGCTCTCTAGAAGTGGGAGGGGACTGGTGCCTGGACCATAGCCCCGCCCCTTGCCCCACCGCAAGACTCGCCCCCGCCTGGCCTCCTCCCCCCAAGGCCGCACCCGTGCTCCACCCACTCCACCTCATGTCCCACTCCTGCTCAGCCCCCACAACCCCTGAGGCTCCACACACATGCCACTTGCTCAGCTCTGCCCTGAGAGCCCCCGCCCACTCCTCTCTTCCCCCTCCCCCAAGGCCCCCAGTACCCCACACCTCTCCACGATCTCCCCTGAGCTCCACCTCCACCCCATCCCCAGCCACCCCTCATGTCTCTCTGACCACTTAGGCAGAAAAGGAATCTGAATGAGTACCTGTGTTATCTTCAGAGAGGTAGTTAGGGTTTAATTTTGTACCATTAAGGCACATTGCATTTGCAACAGGACGTTCATCTACCTGGAGCATCAAGATTTGCACTGTGAAGTCCCAGGATAATAGTGTGTGTCTAACAGCATCTCCTTACAGGCCTCCACCATCTCTCCATGTGCACCACCTGGGGACGTGAGACGTGAGGGGACAGAACTGAGGGACTGACGCTTTTGGTTAGGAACACTGGGGAGCGTGTGGTCCCCTGACCTAGTGTGCTTGCCCACATAGCCTTTAGTAATTACAAATCATTATTAATATCTCCCATCATTTTAATTATTCAGTATTTTTACTGACTGTACATTTCTCTTTACTCAAATCCATATGTAAAGCTTATAGTGATTGTTATCAGTTTGTTTGTTTGGGTGACTTTCGGTTATTTGTGAGTTCTGTAGCCACTGCCTTAGGGTGGTTAGCTTATTCTCTCACTGGAAGCTCTGCCAAGTAGCTGTGTTCTTTCGCACACCAGCAGGAGAAGTCGGGCACCTACCAGCAAGCCCAGGCGACAGAAACTTTGGAACTGTCCAAAGACTGTGAGGTACCCATCTCCTGTACACACATCATATGGGTATTAAGCCACTGCCAAAAGGGGGATCACACATTTTCATTGCCATTTGTGTTGTCTGAGCCTCGGCCGAGCTCCCTCACCAGGCTCAGGTGTTAGTTCTCAACATGCTGGACCTAAGTGCTTTAAATTTCCTGAGTCAGTGTTGGCTTCAACACTATCACTTTCTTTGACTTCTCTGGCACACTTGCTGGCCATAAACCAGAGGCAACGCGGGTGTGGGAGGGGAGGCATGCAGGGTCACAGCCTCCCCTCAAGATTTCAGCCAGGGTTTATATGCCCTGCCCTAAACTCCGCTGCATATCACCAGAACCTTTACAGTATGCCCACCCCCACCCCCCGCCACTATCAACAGGTATATGTCGTCTCTGACATAAATTCTGTCTGTTACTCCTTCACAGTCCAGCTATGCTATGCCCCCAGGAGCAGTGCAGACCCTCCCAAGACACCCCAGTAGCTTACACACACCCTTTTCCAGAGCCCTACCCTCATGGGCTCTATGGTTTACAGTTTTCTGCTCCAGGGACATATGATCGTTATAGGGTGACCATATTTTCCCCAAGGGAAAACTGGACACCCCACCTGGCCCCAGCCCCCCAGCCACCCCCTTACATGCGGGGCCACCTGAGCCCTCCCTGCCTCCTGTCTACATGGGGCCAGCCTGAGGTCCCACTCCTCACTGGCGCCCCGGGCTGTCCTGAGCCCCGCACCCACCCACCTGTGACCTCCCCTTCACCCCAGAGCTCCCACTCCCCACATGGGGGCTGGTCTGAGCTCCCTTTCCTCCTCTGTGCATGGGGTTGGTCCTCTGAGCCCCCCCTGCCACCCTCCCACTGGGCTGGTGGTCTGAGCCCTCTGCCACACACCCACGCACGGGGCCCCCCAAGGCCTCCCTGTAGGCCCTGTACGTGGGGCGAGCTGGCCAGCCCAAGCCGCTCTCCCTAGCGCTCCCTCCAGCGCAGGGCTGGCGTTGCCCTCGCTGCCCCCACAGCTTCCCACACAGTTTCCTTTCACCTCATTTTTTCGACAGTGGTACATAGTAGCACAAAGACAGATTCACCAAATTGCCACATGTATATCGAATATTTACAGCAAATTATTCATGATCAGTCAAAAAAGAGTATAAAAGCTCACACAAAATATGTGTTAAATCAGTCTGAACAACAAATAAATTTGGGGACATTGGGATCTGCTTGTGGGCTTTCTGCAAGAAGAAAGAAGCTAAATTTGGCAAGTAATTGAAGTGTTATGAATTATTTGATCAGCTCTAACATATATTCAGATATATTCACAGAAAGAAATGAGATGGAGAGAATATTCATCAGCCTGAGAAAGATAAAGAGTTTAAAGTTTCATTTATTTAACAGAATTACTGTGAAATGCTGGAAGCTTAGTTCTAAGATGTACTTTTCAATGTCAGCAGATGTAGCTGTAGAAAAGTCTTGCTTTGGGACAGAAAAAAAAAGTAAGCCTTTGTAATGGACATATTTGTCCATTTGGGATAAACTATCCACATAAAGCTCTGAACTTTTAAATGTTTGGGATTTTAGTTATTTATCTCTGTATCCGTTGAAAGGTTTTTTATAAACTTAAGTATAACCAAACTTGAGAGTATATTTTATGTCATTTGGAGTGTAAGAACACACCATGAACTGTGAAAGAGGACAGTCCAGCAGTCAGTCAGCTTCACTAGTCGAGTAACCTTTCATTTATGTACAAAGGACATAAAGCATCCAGGACATGTGAATGGAGAGAAGCAGTAAGATGTAGAAATTGGAAGGCTCAACATACAAATAGCTATCTTAAGAAAATATTAAGAAGCTATGTACAGAAACAGTGTGGACTGTGTTATGTTCTGATGTGGTTTCAGGGAATTGAGAATTCAAATCTTTCCTGAGCCTTGGACCATAATTGTTGGATTGATATGTGTGTGTGCTCCAGGAGAATTTATGATGCATACTAGGGTTGCCAACGTTAGTTGGACACTTACCTGGAGGTTTCATCACATGACATAATCTTTACTTATAGATTAATCTTTAATTTCTGGAGCCTCCAGGGCAATCCTAGAGGGTTGACAACCCTAATACATACCGTAGATTTAGGAGGTCTTTATCTGGAACTCTTCAACTTTAATCTTGTCTGCACTTGAATGTTAACACAGATTAAGGTAGGGTGTGAGGAAGGTATGAAAACTCAGCAGCTAATCCTGAATAACTCCATGTGTCTGGAACAAAAGTGCCTTGTTCCTGGTTAATTTAATTTACTTTAAGGAACTAGGAACCCTTGATCTGGAAAAAGAGTGTTGCCCCATGGAATTAATCAGGGACAGTTAATCAGAGAGAATACTATATATAGACAAACCCTTACTTGCAACTCTGACAGCTCTAAAGTACAAGTGTAAATTGTAGCAGCCCTTGTGGACGCTTGGATTTATTGATTTATTTATATATTATTATTATTATTTTATTTTATTTATTTTATTTCAGAAAAGAGACAAAAATGGATTTATGTGCATATGCAGCTTCTGATCCATGTCATTTATTCGACCAGTCGCAGCTAACCAGCTGCAGAAAACTGTGATCAATCCACAGACTTAAACTGTCGACCAAAAATGACAGTCAAATATTTTTGAATAACAAAAAAAAAATTGAGTAAATTTTGATCTGCTCATGGATATTTCACTAGCAGAAAAAGAGGCTCTGCTCGTTGGATAAATGATTAATAGTGAATTAGTCATTTGGATCAAATTGTCTAGTACTCTTAACAAAAACTAATTTCAGTAATCTTGGGTTAGTATAAGAAAAAGGTCAAAGGGAATTAACTTCTCTATTTAAATGCTAAGCCTACCAAAAATAAGTCACCTTTAAAGTAATGAGATTAAGATTAAGATAATAACCTTTATAAATTTAAATATCTTTTTAAATACAGGACTTTTCTCTTGTGATTATTTTGAAATTATTTGTCTTTAAAGAATCAAACTAAGACCCAGTACAATTGAAGAAAGATATGAAGAATAAGGAAATACGTTTGTAAATATTTTTTACTGTGACTCTAAAGTAACAATGTTAATTAGAAGAATTTCAAAATAAATAATAATGACAAGTAAAATACAAAAACTAGGTGTGATGTTTAGTACCTACAGACTATATTGTCATGAACGGAGGACTGCTGGCTTTACAAGCAGAGAAATTAGCATTTTATTATGTAAGCCTCAGGCCTAGAAGATTTAGAGGGACAGAGCTCTCTGCACCTGCTATTGGGGAGAAGGGGAAAAGCCAGCCCTGGCCAGACTCATTTACATAAATTATAATGTTGTTTACCCATAAATGTACCTACTGCATTTTGTTGTTTTGGCTGCAATTTGTTTGTTTTGATGAGTATATGTGATAACAGATTACTATAATTACTACACTCACGAATGTGCAAAGAATTCTTCAGCATATATACCCTGATTGAGGGGTCATCCTGATAGAACAAATAATGGATTTTGATTGGGTCGTAATGTTCAGGTTAATTACAAAGAAGGGGAAAGGGCTCTGACCTGGAAATGAAAAGTGCTGTTTAAGGATAGGAATCCTGTCCAAGGATCATGTTTCCATATCTGGGAATTTTCTGCTCTGTGTGAAAGAACCTGTTGAGCAGCAGAAGCAGATGCCACAGTGAGCACTGACTAGAGCAGCATGTGGTGGCGGCGGCGGCGGAATCAATAGTTAAACTTTTCCCACAGAGAGGACTGGCAATATGGAGCTAACTTCACTACACTCCATACTGTTACGAATTATTCCTTTTAGGACACGTACAGTTCGTTTCTAGGCTGAGGCAATCAAATAAAGACAGACTGCAGAGTGTCTTAAAGTTTGTAGGTTTATTACGCTCGAGCGTGGTACCGCCCAGTTAAGCAGAACGGGACCCCGATTACAGGTTACACAAAGATTATATACTGTTGGCAAAACATCCTGCCTGTGTGCCTCGGGGGGGGACGGGACTAAACCAATAAACAGGCCTTCTCCTTATCTATCACCAATCCCCTGCAGACACCTTCCCCCTGCAAAACACCTGAAGTGGCAACTGTTTCAGACATGTCAGCTGGTTCCTGTCTCCTTTGTTTCCCTTATCTTGAAACTGTCCAGCTGTCCACCTTGAAGGATCCTTCCTTGGTATGTGATGTGCTCGCTTCTAGTTAATGGCCGACAGAAAACCCAAAAATGGAGTCACATATGCTAACTAGGTTAATTTCCCCTAACACATACACCTGGCCAGTTGGAGCAGAGCTGTCAACACAGCTCTTGATTTAAATCCACCTTGGTAAATTATCCCAGTGATTAATTATTGTCACCATGAAAAATTTATGCCTTATTTCCCATCTCAATTTGTCTAGCTTCAACCTCCAGCCGTTGTGTAAGGCGACTGTTGACCCTGTACTGAAACTTAGTGTGGGGGTTTCGGTTGGCCCTCTCCCAACACAAAAAGAAAGGGGAAGGGCTGATGAGAAATGAGGTCCCTGAGACTGACAGTCCCCAGCGACAATGGGGAGAGGCCAGTGCTCTAGGTAAGCCCAATAGACAGGGCAGGCAGGCCAATGTGGGAGTCGGGAGCTCGGGGTCTCATCCTGTGTGTGAACTGGAACCAGAGTAGGGCAGAGCTAAGGAGAGAGCAGGAGCCTGAGCTGAGCTGGAGGCAGAGCAGCAGCAGCCAGAACCAGAGGGGCCAGAGAAGCAGCCCAGCTAGGGTTGCCAGGTGTCCAGTTTTCTACCAGAACATCTGGTCAAAAAGGGATCCTGGCGGCTCTGGCCAGCATCTCTGACCAGGTCATTTAAAGTCTGGTTGCGGCACAGCAGGGCTGGCAGGCTCCCTACGTGACTCCTGGAAGTGGTAACATTTCCCTATGACTCCTAATCAGAGGTTGAGGCGGCCAGAGGGCTCTGTGTACTGCCCCTGAGTGCCACCTCCGCAGCTCCCATTGGCCAGGAGCTGGAGTCTGCTCCCAGAACCCCCTGCTGTGCCCCAACCCCCTGCCCCAGCCCTAAGCCCCCTCACACACCCAAACTCCCTCCTGGAGTCTGCACCCCCTCCCACACCCCAACCCCCTACCCCAGCCCTGAGCTCCCTCACACTCTGAACCCCTCAGCCCCAGCCTAGAGCCCCCTCCTGCACCCCAAATCTCTCAGCCCCAGCCCCACCACAGAGCCTTCACCCCCTCCCGCACCCCCACCTCCCTGCCCCAGCCCAGACCCCGGCCCGCACCCTGAACCCCCCCCATTTCTGGCCCCACTCTGGAGCACCCAGCCCAGAGCCCGTACCCCCTCCCACACTCCATCTTCCTGCCCCAGCCTCGTGAAAATGAGCGAGTGAGTGAGGGTGGGGAAGAGCGAGCAAAGGAGGGACGGGGGATGGAATGAGTGGGGGGTGGGACCTTGAAGAAGGGGTAGGGCAGGGGCTGGGCCACAGGGAAAGGGCAGGGCGGGGGCAGGGCAAGGGTGTTTTGTTTTTTGCAGATAGCAAGTTGGCAACACTAAGCCCAGCAGGCAGACGTGGGCTGGAGGCAGAGCTGGGAAGCTGGAATCAGAGCAGCCCAGAGTCAGGAGATGAAACCGCACAGACCTCCCATGCCAATGGTGAGCCAGGGCTGCGCTACAGTGAGGAGCTATAGGTCCAGAGCCGGGGAGTGGACGCCCGCTGTGCCACAAGTAACACTGGAGCTGAATGCAGTAAGCAGTTGGCGAGAGTGAGGTGGGACCTTAGGCAGAGAAGGCCAAGAGTAAGGAGACATCGTCAGACAAGAGGTCTTGCAGGTTGGATTTGAGAGGGAGTCATGATGACTGCAAATGGAGGGCCAATGCTGGGGAGAAGGGTCCTGCCATCTGGAGCCTGAGGGCACGTGGCCACCGCCAGAATAGGTGTCTGACCTGTGGTATCACTGCAGTGCAGCCAGGGCCTGGGAAGGAGGCCTGGGACAGGCGAGGAACAGATTGTCCACTTTTCTTACGTCCCAGAGACTGCTGTTTTGGCTTCCCTGTGCCCACAGGGCGGGGTTTGTTGTTTCCCTTAACCTTTTCTATTTTTTCCTTATTTTTCTTACTGTTGTTGCTTAATAAATTGTATTTGCTTTGAACTTAATGTAATGATCCATGGGTCAAGGAAGCAGACAATGAGGAGAGAGCACCCCAGAGTGGGGAAGCCCTAGCCCCTGTTCTAAGTGACCATGACAAAACTGGGGGTCAAGCCTCCCAGGGATCCTGGGCCAAGTCTTGTTGGGGTTACGAGGACTCTGCCACATGAGAGAGAGGAAGAGGCATCCTTGAGGTCAGGCAGTCATATGGGTTTGGAGTTGGGGTGGGGACTCAGATCCTTTTGTTAAACAATTCCATCGGGGCAGTGTGTAAGTCAGGATGGTGTCCCACTATTGTCCTGCTTACGACTGAATCATGTTATACCTTTCTCTGTCAGATTGAAGAGCCCACTGGGGATGGACTCGAAAGGGCCCAATAAGCATTTTCCATCCACGATGCTGTAGTAACCCTTCTCCGAGGTATTGTTGGCATCAACAAGGGCTGAGTTCAAATAGATCAGGGTCTCTCTTAAAACTACCCATCACCACAGGCTCAATCCCCTAGCCAGAGCTTCGGGATCACTAGCTACCTTCCTGGGTGTCCTTACTAGGCAATATTTCCCCACTCACAAGCCCTGAGTTTGTGTCTAAAACAAGGAAAGCTTTACTGGGTGAAAAGAGAACACACTAAGTAAAACACGTCTGCCTCCCAGTAGCTTTAGCCGTAGTCCATTACCTTGGTTCCCTTCCTGCTGGTGTGAACTTCCAATAGGTAAATGTCTCTTTACCACATCATTTCCCCTTCTTCAGCCACTAAACCCCACCCTTGGTTTGGTGTCAGTGGACAGCACAGTCCCAGAGTCCTGCGACGCACTCAAGCAGGCCCATCTCCAATCCCCTGGGGAAGTGCTGCCTACGCCTGTCTCCACAACCTAACCAGCTACAATGAGTTCACCTTTATTTTGTGGGTGGGCAAGAGGGGCTGCTGCTGCCACCACCCCGATGGGCGTCAATGAAGAGCCCTTTCTGCATTGCACCCTGTCAAAGAGCTGTTTCCGCATCATCTGCTGACAGAGTCCCCCCAACAGCATAGGAGAAGCACTAGCATGCAGGGCCTTTGAGTAGCTCTCACCACAAAGGAGACTTTTTCCTCCCTCTGAGTTCAGTTCCACTAGCCAACCAATTCTGAGCTCACAGACTCATAGACTTTAAGCCCAGAAGGGACCATCAGTCTGACCACTTGAACATTGCAAACCACAGAACCTCACCCACCTCCTTCTGTAATAGACACATAACCTCTGGCTGAGTTACTGAAGTCCTGAAATCATGGTTTTAAGACTTCAAGTTACAGATAACCCACCATTTACGCTAGTTTAAATCAGCAAGTGACCCATGCCCCATGGTGCAGAGGAAGGCGAACCCCTCCTCCCCTCCCCTCAGGGTCTCTGCCAATCTGACCCAGGGGGAAATTTCTTCCTGGTCAGAAATATGGCAATCAGTTGGACCCTGAGCATGTTGGCAGGACCCCCAGCCAGACACCTAGGAAAGAACTGTCTGTAGTAATTCAGAGCCCTCCCAATCTAATGTCCCATCTCCAGCCAACGGGGATAGTTGCTACTAGCAGTCACAGATGGGCCACATGTCTTTGTAGGCAGTCTTACCATACCATTCCCTCCATAAACTTATCAAGCTCAGTCGTGAAGCAGTTAGTTTTTTTGCCCCCACTACTCCCCTTGGAAGGCTTGGAACTTCACTCTTCTGATGGTTAGAAACCTTTGCCTAATTTTGAGCCTAAACTTGCTGATGGCCAGTTTATATCCTTTTGTTCTTGTGTCCACATTGGCGCTTAACTTAAATAATTCCTCTCCTTCTCTGGTATTTATCCCTCTGATGTATTTATAGAGAGTAATCTCCCCTCAGCCTTCATTTGGTTAGGCTAAACAAGCCAAGATCCTTGAGTCTCCTCTCATCAGGTAGGTTTTGCATTCCTCAGATCATCCTAATAACCCTCTCTGAACCTGTTCCAATTTGAATTCATCTTTCTTAAACATGGGAGACCAGAATTGAACACAGTATTCCATGTGAGCTCTTACTTTTGCCTTGTATAATGGCAATAATGCTTCCCTATCTCTACTGGAAATTCCTTGTCTGATACATCCTAGGATTGCATTAGTCTTTTTCATGACCACATCACATTTCCAACTCATAGACATCCTATGCTCAACCGATACACCCAGGTCTTTTTCCTCTTCTGTCACTTTCAACTGATAAATCCCCAGCTTACAGTAAAAATTCTTGCTGATAGTCCCTAAATCCATGACCTTGCACTTTACACTATTAAATTTCATCCCATTTCTATTACTCCAGTTTTCAAAGGCCTCCAGATCTTCTTATATGATATTCTGCTCCTCCTCCATTTTGGCAATACCTCCCTACTTTGTGTCATCCATAAATTTTATTAGCACACTCCAACTTTTTGGGCCACGGTCATGAAAGAAAAAGTTAAACAAGATTGGTCCCAAGACTGATCCCTGAGGAAAACTCCACTGATAACCTCTTTCCAGCCTCACAGTTCACCTTTCATTATGACCTGTTGTAGTCTCCCCTTTAACCAGTTCCTTATCCTCCTTTCAATTCTCATATTAATCCCTATCTTCTCCAATTATCTAATAATTTCCCACGTGGAACTATACAAATGTCTTACTGAAATCCAGGTAGATTAGATCTACTGCACTTCCTTTGTCTAAAAAAATCAGTTATCTTCTCAGTTAGCTTCTGCAACTTTGACTTAAAGTAATGCCAAGCCTGCTCCACATTCAACCTTGAGTTCTTCAGTCCAGTCTACTTCCCTAACTAATTCCCTTGATTTTTTAAAGTTTGCCCTTTTGAAATCAAGGACTCTCGCTGAAGACCTATTTTTCTTTATTCTTGCATTTAGGTAGAGGTATGGTGGCTCCCAAAATGTCACCAGAAGAATTCTGGGTAGAAAGCTGTGATGTTATTGACGTGAACTGTGACCGTACAGAACACTGTTGCAACCAAGGTCCTATAGTTGCACCAAATCTTGTACAAAGAAGGTCAAGTAAGGTGTCTATGAAAAAGTTGTAATTTGCTGGTTATGATTATTCTGTCTGTATGTGTGTATCATTTTTGTATTTGAAGTTCTGAATATTGGCTATATACTTGTATCTCAATGTGTTTGGTTCTCAGTAGCACCAGTGAAGCATTTGGCCATCTTATTGAGAAGGGACTCTTCAGGTTAAGTGCCCAATCAAGAAACACTTAACTGACAATGGACCTTAGGAGACTCCAATCCACATATGAGTAGCCTCCCTGGGAAGCATGTGAGCAATGGCTGCTCTACCTGTAAAGAACTGAGTCATGCATGGATATGTGACTTGCCCAGGTGACTCCAAACTCCACCTTGCTGCTGTGATTTTCCACAGTAAGAACAAAGGGTCCTTCCACATGGCAAAAGGACTATAAAAGGCAGCTGCATCATCTTCATTTTGTCTTCAATCTTGCTTTTTACCTTTGCTACAAACTGAAGCGCTGAACAATGAACTGAATGACCCATCCAAATCTGTGGATGTACTCCAGAGATTTGATTTGAACCTGCAGTTTATTCCATCACTGCTACAAGCCTGAACCAAAAACTTTGCCATTACTGTATGTAATTGATTCAATTTAACCAGTTTTAACTTTCATCTATATTTCATTCTTTTTATGAATAAGCCTTTAGATGTTAGATTCTAAAGGATTGGCAACAGCATGATTTGTGGTTAAGATCTGACTTGTATATTGACCTGGGTCTGGGACTTGGACCTTTGAGATCAGGAAAATCTTTTTTCTTTTACTGGGGTATTGGTTTTCGTAACCATTCATCCCCATAAGGAGTGGTGTTCGTGCTGATACAAGGGTACTGGAGTATCTGAGGGAATTGCTTGTATGACTTCTGGTTAGCCAGTGGAGCAAAACTGAAGTTCTCTCTGTTTGGCTGGTTTGGTGTGCCTTAACAGTAAAGGGACTCCAGCTTTGGGCTGTAACTGCCCTGTTCTAAGCAATTTATCCTGAATTGATACTCTCAGTTGTGTCCCGCCAGAGGCTGCTTTGTTACAAAAGCCTGTACCGATGAAACTCTTTCTGTAGCCATACTTCCTCCTATTCACCAATAGATGAGGTCAGAGAGGTCCTTCCCTTCTGTCCATCTAGAGTCCTGGATAAATGGCTTATACAGGTGAAGCAGCAGAGTGGCCATTCTTCCCACTGCTCACCAACAGATGGAAGCGGAGAGCTCCTTACCCCATGAGCTTCAGGCCACATGGATTTACACTGGGCATAACAATACAGAGAAACTTATGTTAAACACCTGGCTACTGTTTGCGTGGGACGTGCTACCTTGGCTGGACTGTGTCTCTGCTGGAAATTCTTCATTAGATATTCTTTGTTTCTCAGTGTGATGCAGGGCAGCTACCATCTCCAAAAATACAAGATTAGCTGCTTGCGGCTATGCCTCTAATTAGGTTATACGCTCCATAAAAATGGAAGGTGTTTTTTTTTTGTAAGGCATATTGGGTATTGCCATAAAAGCAATGACAGTTAGTCACCCATACTTAGTTGCAGTATCTGTTATTCCTGGCATCTGTTTTCTGCAGATAAGTGTTAAGCAACAGCTGTTTCACATTAATGAGGTTAAAAAAAAAAGTACAACATCTCATTAATTACTATTTCACTCTTTCTTAACAGACCCACTTTAGAGACCTTTAGTTAGCAGCTCTTGCTGTTCATGCTGAGTGGAACTCATTTCCATTGCTATTAGGATCATTTGGAGAGTGTTACACATCACATATCTCAAGTTTACTGTGAACATCCTGCAATCACAATTTCTGTTTAGGATGCTCCACATCACATTGTTGATGGAGCTGTCTGCACGTATGAACTTGGAAGCACATGATGTAAACCAGAAAATGAAATGAATAAATTTATTATCTTGTATCTTGAGGGCAACCTATTCCCCTTTAAGTATCCAGTAACTGTGAACCCCAACATTCTGCTTTCCTTCCATGCGTGGAATGACCAGGATATCCCATTCCCAGTGGGAAAGGCGATCCACACATGAAAGGAGAGCGAAATCTGGGAAATTAAATCTGAAAGAATAATTTTTCTCTAAGGTAGGAAATGTCGCAGTCTGAATGCATTTATACAGATGCATTATAGCATGTAGCCAGCGAACAGGGGACCGCAAACAGGGGAGTTTGAGAGTGGGCGAAGGAGATCCCCCTGCTGAACAAACAAGGTGCAAGTACTAACCTTGGGGTAAGTGAGTTTGTTTGGCTGTTTGTTTTTTTCTTTTTCTTTCAGGTTATTTCAGTTACAGGCAGCAGCGTATTAATGCCTAGGCCAACAAGGCCTAGGCCTATGGCGGCAAATTTGCAGGGGCAGCAAATTTATAATAGTAGCCAGAGGCTGCTTCTCCTGGTGCTGGTTCGTGCCCTCCTCCCCTGGCCCTGCCCCAACTCCACCCCTTCCCGACTCCCTCCCTGCCCCTATTGGTCCCCTTCCCCAAATACCCATCCCGGCCCTGCCTCCTCTCCTGAGCGCGCCGCGTTTCCTCCTTTGCGAAGCACTGGCAGGGAGCGGGGAGAAGCAGGACCCGGCGGCGCCCTCAGGGGAGGAGTTGGAGCGGAGGTGAGCTGTGGCTGGGGGGCCGAGAGCTGCTGGGGGATGGGGGGGCAGCGATTATTTCAGGGCCTAGGGGCAGCAAAATCATTAATCTGCCATTGGTTAGAGGGTAAATTGGTTCAATTGGGATTGTGTGTTGGGGACAGTTTAAGCCTTTGTTTCCTTGATCAGCCTCAATCAGCCTTGTGAGCACACACCCATTGTGTGATTAATGGAGGGGGTACGGCTGAAAACCCAGAGGCGAAGTGACCAAGGGGAGCTTGCAAACAGGGGAGTTTGAGAGAGGAAGTCATAATACAAGCCTTATGGTTAGGAAGTGCCTCATCACCAGCGCCAACACAGCTCCTGTCTCCTCTACCTCCGCCAGTATCCAGACAGAGAACCTAACCATGGATGCCTCTACCCAGAGCCTGGTGTGGATTTGAAGAGATTGTGGCCTGCATTTCCCACTCACAGAAACCCAGGCTCGGGGGACCATCCAGTGTGAGAGGTGCCTACTGGTGGAATCTCTCAGGAAGCAGGTGGGAGAGTGACAGGAGGTGGCTAGGCTGAGGAGCATACGTGCACATGATGAATTCATTGATAGTATTCGTATGGATATATTCCAAGGCTGAGGATGATACCCAGCTAGAGACGACTGCTTTCATGTCCGTGGGGGCAGAGATTAAGGCTCTGGCACAGGGACGACACTGGCTACTGGTTACTTCTGGAACCAGGCAGTGCTCCACCCCTACCTCTAACCCACCCACCCACCGTGGTGATGGAGAACTGTTATGCTGCCCTGGCAACGAGCCATGCGGAATCACTCCCAAAGGTGGAGGAGGAGAAGCCACATACCCCAAGGCTGGGAGGATCACAGCCACCACTCCCAGGAGGAACCGTAGGGTACTGGTGGTTGGAGACTCTCTTCTGAGAGGGATGGAGACACCCATGTGGAGCCCTGACATAGCATCCCAGGCTGTATGCTGCTTGCCAGCGGCCAGTATCCAAGACATTACGGAGGGATATTTGAGGATCACCCGGCCCTCTGACAACTAGCCATGCAACTCACCCATCTGGGCACTAATACTACAGCGAGGTATGATCCTCGGCAGATCAGAAATGACTACAGGGGTCTGGCAGTAAGGGTGACGGAGTTGAGAGCTCAGGTGGTGATCTCTTCATTATTCCAGTCAAGGGTTGAGACTTAGCAGAGACAGAGGTTGGTCAATGCCTGGTGGTCAATGACTGGCTGCGAGAATTCTGTCACCAGGAGGTCTTAGGCTTCCTTGACATTGGGACGCTGTTCCAGGAAGAATGATTTGGGCAGGTCCCTCCACTAGCTGTCGGCAGAGAGGCCAACGCTCAGGCGCACTGCAAGTAGAGGCCCGCTCCCATGGCCCCTTACCAAGCACCAAGAGGGGGCCGGAGAACGCCTCCCATCACGGCAGGCAGAGAAGAGGCTGTAAGGGGTGGGATTCGAACCCACGCATCCGGGGGAGACTGTGACCTGAACGCAGCGCCTTACACCGCACATTACACCTTACAACGCAGCTCTCTTGCCTGCCACTTGCGGCAGCAGCAGGGGCCCCGCGCCCACCTGAGTCCCTCTCTGGCTTCTACAGGATGCAGGTGAGGGTGGCAGAGACTTTTCCCCGAGGCCTCGGGGGAGGACGTGGGAACTCCATCTCTGACGAGATCAACAGAAGCTGCCCGCCCGAAACGAACCGAAGGAAGCCCCAAGAGAACAAAAGCCCGGCATGCTGTTGTCAGGAGTGGGATTCGAACCCACGTCTCCGGAGGAGAGTGCGGCCTAAAAGCAGCGCCTTCGACAGCACGGCCAGCCTGACTAAGCCGAGAGAGACCCCTTTGAGTGGGAGTCGAAGAAAAAGCACCCGCGTGCGCCACAGGGAGAAAAAACGCCCCAGGACTCTCCCTCCATGTGCCCCACTCCCGAGGGGGCGGAAACTCAGGGCTACTCGGGTGGGATTCAAACCGACCTCTCGGGGGGAGACTGCAACCTGAATGCAGCGCCTTACACTGCGCGTTCACCCTTACAGCCTGCTGCAAGTCTCTCTGCTAGCTGTCAGCAGAGCGGCCAACGCTCAGGCACACTGGAAGTCGAGGCCCGCTCAAGTGGCCCCCTACCTAGTACCAAGAAAAGGGCCCTCAGCTCCCTCCCACCAAGAGGCAGCCAGGGAACGCCTCCCACCATGGCAGGCAGAGGTGAGGCTGTCACGAGTAGGATTCAAACCCATGTTTCCAGGGGAGACTGCGACCTTAACACAGCATCTTGGACCGCTCGGCCAATCTGACTGGGGGTGGCATGCTGCATGGCCCCCATACC
Source organism: Lepidochelys kempii (assembly GCF_965140285.1). Classification (NCBI taxonomy): domain Eukaryota; kingdom Metazoa; phylum Chordata; order Testudines; family Cheloniidae; genus Lepidochelys; species Lepidochelys kempii. The sequence goes on along the minus strand of NC_136382.1, from coordinate 140,218,077 downwards.
CACCAGAATCCGTCTCTGGCTTTGACAGGGCACAGGCCAGCGTAGCGGTGCCTTTTCCCCGAGGCCCACGGGGAAGACGTGCGAACTCCTTCTCTGACAAGATCAGCAGCAACCGTCCGCCCGTCCGAAAAAAACCGAAGCAAGCCCCAAGAGAACAAAAGCCTGAAACACTGCTGTCAGGAGTGGGATTCGAACCCACGCCTCCAGGGGAGACTGCGACCTTAACGCAGCGCCTTAGACTGCTCGGCCACCCTGACGGCCTGCAAAAAGTCCCTCTGCTACCTGTCAGCATAGCGGCCAACGCTCAAGCACACTGGAAGTCGCTGCCTGCTCCCGTGGCCCCTTACCTAGCACCAAGAAAAGAGCCCTTAGCTCCCTCCCACCAAGAGGTCGCCAGGGATCGCCTCCCGCCACGGCAGGCAGAGAAGAGGCTATCAGGAGTAGGATTCAAACCCACGTTTCCAGGGGAGACTGCAACCTTAACACAGCACCTTGGACCGCTCGGCCAAAATGACTGGTGGTGGCATGCTGCAGGGACCCCGTACCCACCAGAGTCCATCTCTGGCTTTGACACGGCACAGGTGAGCGTGGCGGTGCCTTTTCCCCAAGGCTCAGGGGGAGGACGTGGGAACTCCTTCTCTGACAAGATCAGCAGCAACTGCCCACCCGCCCGAAAAGAACCGAAGGAAGCCCAAAGAGAAAAAAAGCCTGACACGCAGCTGTCAGAAGTGGGATTTGAACCCACGCCTCCAGGGGAGACTGCAAACTTAATGCAGCACCTTAGACCGCTCAGCCACCCTGACAGCCTACAAGATGTCCCTCTGCTAGCTTTCAGCAGAGCGGCCTACGCTCAGGCACACTGGAAGTCGCTGCCTGCTCCCGCGGCCCCTTATCCAGTACCAAGAAAAGAACCCTTGGCTCCCTCCAACCAAGAGGCAGCCAGGGAATGCCTCCTGCCATGACAGGCAGAGAAGAGGCTGTCAAGGGTGGGATTCAAACCCACGTCTCCGGGGGAGGCTGCGACCTTAACGCAGCGCCTTGGATCGCTCAGCCACCCTGACCGGGAGCGCTCTTGCCCGCTACTAGTGGCGATGGTAGCGGCCCCAGGCCAACCAGAGTCTCCCTCTGGCTTCGACAGGGCGCAGGCCAGCATGGCGGAGCCTTTTCTCCGAGGCCCAGGGGGAGGACGTGGGAACTTGCAATGAACCAAAGGAAGCCCCAAGAGAACAAAAGCCCGACATGCTGCTGTCAGGAGTGGGATTTGAACCCACACCTCCGGGGGAGAGTGCGGCCTAAAAGCAGTGCCTTGGACAGCACAGCCAGCCTGATCAAGCAGAGAGAGACCCCTTTGAGTGGGAGTCGAAGAAAAAACACCTGCGTGCGGGACAGGGAGAAAAAACGCCCCAGGACTCTCCCTCCATGTGCCCCACTCCCGAGGGGGTGGAAACTCAGGGCTTCTCAGAAGTAGGATTCAAACCCACCTCTCGGGGGGAGACTGCGACCTGAATGCAGCGCCTTACACCGCGCATTCACCCTTACGGCCTGCTGCAAGTCCCTCTGCTAGCTGTCAGCAGAGTGGCCAATGCTCAGGCTCACTGGAAGTCGCTGCCCACTTCCGCAGCCCCTTACCTAGCACCAAGAAAAGGGCCCTCAGCTCCCTCCCACCAAAAGGTGGCCAGGGAACGCCTCCCGCCACAGCAGGCAGAGAAGTGGAGAGGGCCCCCTTTGGGTGGGAGTAGAAGAAAAAGCACGCACGTGCAGCACAGGGAGAGAAACCGGCCCACGGCTCTCCCTCCACGTGCCCCACTTCCGAGGAGAAGGAAACTCAGGGCTTGTCAGGGGTGGGATTCGAACCCATGCCTCCAGGGGAGACTGCGACCTTAATGCAGCGCCATGGACCATTCGGCCATTCTGACCAGGATCGGCGTCCTGCTGGCGATCTCTTGCCCGCCACTTGCGGCGGTGGCAGGGGCACTGCGCCCACCAGAGTCCATCTCTGGCTTCGACAGGGCACAGGCCAGCATGGCAGAGCCTTTTCTCTGAGGGCCGGGGGGGGGGGACGTGGGAACTGCTTCTCTGACGAGATTAAAAGCAGCCGCCCGCAACGAACCGAAGGAAGCCCCAAGAGAACAAAAGCCCAACACGCTGCTGTCAGGAGTGGGATTTGAACCCACGCCTCCAGGGGAGACTGCGACCTGAACGCAGCGCCTTAGACCGCTCGGCCACCCTGACGGCCCTCAAGAAGCCTCTCCGCTACCTGTCAGCAGAGCGGCCAACGCTCAGGCACACTGGAAGTCGAGGCCCGCTCCCATGGCCCCCTACCTAGTACCAAGAAAAGGGCCCTCAGCTCCCTCCCACCAAGAGGCAGCCAGGGAACGCCTCCCGCCATGGCAGGCAGAGATGAGGCTATCAGGAGTAGGATTGGAACCCACGTTTCCAAGGGAGACTGCGACCTTAACACAGCACCTTGGACCTCTCGGCCAACCTAACTGGGGGTGGCATGCTGTAGGGCCCCTGTACCCACCAGAGTCCCTCTCTGGCTTTGACAGGGCACAGGCCAGCATGGTGGCGCCTTTTCCCCGAGGCCCACGGGGAGGACGTGGGAACTCCTTCTCTGACAAGATCAGCAGCAACCGCCCGCCCGTCCAAAAAAACCCGAAGCAAACCCCAAGAGAACAAAAGCCTGACATGCTGCTATCAGGAGTGGGATTCAAACCCACGCCTCCATGGGAGACTACGACCTTAACGAAGCGCCTTGGACCACTCGGCCACCCTCACTGGGAGCGGCATGCTGCCAGCGCTCTCTTGCAGCGGTGGCAGGGGCCGCGGGCCCACCAGAGTCCCTCTCTGGCTTCGACAGGGCGCAGGCGAGTGTGGCAGCGTCTTTTCCCCGAGGCCCCGGGGGAGGATGTGGGAACGCCATCTCTGACGAGATCAACAGAAATCGCCCTCCCGCAAAGAACCGAAGGAAGCTTAAAGAGAACAAAAGCTCAGCATGCTGCTCTCAGGAGTGGGATTCGAACCCAAGTCTCCGGAGGAGAGTGTGGCCTAAAAGCAGCATCTTGGATAGCATGGCCAGCCTGACCAAGCAGAGAGAGACCCCTTTGAGTGGGAGTCAAGAAAAAGCACCCGCGTGCGGCACAGGGAGAAAAAACACCCCAGAACTCTCCCTCCATGTGACCCACCTCCGAGGGGGCGGAAACTCAGGGCTTCGATTCAAACCCATGCCTCTGGGGTAGACTGTGACCTGAACGCAGCACCTTAGACCGCTCGGCCACCCTGAAGGCCTGCAAGGAGTCCCTCCGCTAGCTGTCAGCAGAGTGGCCAATGCTCAGGCTCACTGGAAGTCGCTGCCCGCTTCCGCAGCCCCTTACCTAGCACCAAGAAAAGGGCCCTCAGCTCCCTCCCACTAAAAGGCGGCCAGGGAACGCCTCCCGCCACAGCAGGCAGAGAAGCGGAGAGGGCCCCCTTTGGGGGGGAGTAGAAGAAAAAGCACGCACGTGCAGCACAGGGAGAGAAACCGGCCCACGGCTCTCCCTCCACGTGCCCCACTTCCGAGGAGAAGGAAACTCAGGGCTTGTCAGGGGTGGGATTCGAACCCATGCCTCCAGGGGAGACTGCGACCTTAATGCAGCGCCATGGACCATTCGGCCATTCTGACCAGGATCGGCGTCCTGCCGGCGATCTCTTGCCCGCCACTTGCGGCGGTGGCAGGGGCACTGCGCCCACCAGAGTCCATCTCTGGCTTCGACAGGGCACAGGCCAGCATGGCAGAGCCTTTTCTCTGAGGGCCGGGGGGGGGACGTGGGAACTGCTTCTCTGACGAGATTAAAAGCAGCCGCCCGCAACGAACCGAAGGAAGCCCCAAGAGAACAAAAGCCCAACACGCTGCTGTCAGGAGTGGGATTTGAACCCACGCCTCCAGGGGAGACTGCGACCTGAACGCAGTGCCTTAGACCGCTCGGCCACCCTGACGGCCCTCAAGAAGCCTCTCCGCTACCTGTCAGCAGAGCGGCCAACGCTCAGGCACACTGGAAGTCGAGGCCCGCTCCCATGGCCCCCTACCTAGTACCAAGAAAAGGGCCCTCAGCTCCCTCCCACCAAGAGGCAGCCAGGGAACGCCTCCCACCATGGCAGGCAGAGATGAGGCTATCAGGAGTAGGATTGGAACCCACGTTTCCAAGGGAGACTTCGACCTTAACGCAGCACCTTGGACCTCTCGGCCAACCTAACTGGGGGTGGCATGCTGTAGGGCCCCTGTACCCACCAGAGTACCTCTCTGGCTTTGACAGGGCACAGGCCAGCGTGGTGGCGCCTTTTCCCCGAGGCCCACGGGGAGGACGTGGGAACTCCTTCTCTGACAAGATCAGCAGCAACCGCCCGTCCGTCCAAAAAAACCCGAAGCAAACCCCAAGAGAACAAAAGCCTGACATGCTGCAATCAGGAGTGGGATTCAAACCCACGCCTCCATGGGAGACTACGACCTTAACGAAGCGCCTTGGACCACTCGGCCACCCTCACTGGGAGCGGCATGCTGCCAGCGCTCTCTTGCAGCGGTGGCAGGGGCCGCGGGCCCACCAGAGTCCCTCTCTGGCTTCGACAGGGCTCAGGCCAGAGTGGAGGAGCCTTTTCTCCGAGGCCCCGGGGGAGCATGTGAGAACTCCTTCTCTGACGAGATCAATAGAAGCCGCCCGCCCGCAAAGAACCGAAGGAAGCCCCAAGAGAACAAAAGTCTGAGGGCCCTTTTCTTGGTACTAGGTAAGGGGCCACGGGAGCGGGTCTCTCTGAGTCCCTCTCTGGCTTCTACAGGGCGCAGGCGAGTGTGGCAGCGTCTTTTCCCCGAGGCCCCGGGGGAGGATGTGGGAACGCCATCTCTGACGAGATCAACAGAAATCGCCCGCCCACAAAGAACTGAAGGAAGCTTAAAGAGAACAAAAGCTCAGCATGCTGCTCTCAGGAGTGGGATTCGAACCCAAGTCTCCGGAGGAGAGTGTGGCCTAAAAGCAGCATCTTGGATAGCATGGCCAGCCTGACCAAGCAGAGAGAGACCCCTCTGAGTGGGAGTCAAGAAAAAGCACCCGCGTGCGGCACAGGGAGAAAAAACACCTCAGAACTCTCCCTCCATGTGTCCCACCTCCGAGGGGGCGGAAACTCAGGGCTTCGATTCAAACCCATGCCTCTGGGGTAGACTATGACCTGAACGCAGCACCTTAGACCGCTCGGCCACCCTGAAGGCCTGCAAGGAGTCCCTCCGCTACCTGTCAGCAGAGCGGCCAATGCTCAAGCACACTGGAAGTCGCTGCCTGCTCCCGCGGCCCCTTACCTAGCAGCAAGAAAACAGCCCTTGGCTCCATCCCACCAAGAGGGGACCAGGGAACGCTTCCTGCCATGACAGGCAGAGAAGAGGCTGTCAGGGGTGGGATTCGAACCCACGTCTCCGGGGGAGACTGCAACCTTAATGCAGCGCCTTGGACCACTCGGCCACCCTGACTGGGAGCGGCGTGCTGCTGGCGCTCTCTTGCCCACCACTAGCGGTGATTGCAGGGGCCCCGGGCCCACCAGAGTCTCCCTCTGTCTTCGACAGGGCGTAGGCCAGCGTGGCGGAGCCTTTTCTCCGAAGCCCCGGGGGAGGATGTGAGAACTCCTTCTCTGACGAGATCAACAGAAGCCGCCCGCCCGCCCGAAAGGAAGCCTCAAGAGAACAAAAGCCCGGCACACCGCTGTCAGGAGTGGGATTCGAACCCACGCCTCCAGGGGAGACTGCAGCCTAAATGCAGCGCCTTAGACCACTCGGCCACCCTGACAGCCTGCTGCATCTCCCTCTGCTAGCTCAGGCACACTGGAAGTCGAGGCCCGCTCCCGTGGCCCCTTACCTAGTACCAAGAAAAGGGCCCTCAGCTCCCTCCCACCAAGAGGCAGCCAGGGAACGCCTCCCGCCATGGCAGGCAGAGATGAGGCTGTCAGGAGTAGGATTCGAACCCACCTTTCCGAGGGAGACTGCGACCTTAACACAGCACCTTGGACCGCTCGGCCAATCTGACTGGGGGTGGCATGCTGCATGGCCCCCGTACCCACCAGAATCCGTCTCTGGCTTTGACAGGGCACAGGCCAGCATGGTGGTGCCTTTTCCCCGACGCCTGGGGGAAAACGTGCAAACTCCTTCTCTGACAAGATCAGCAGCAACCGCCCGCCCGTCTGAAAAAAAACTGAAGCAAGCCCCAAGAGAACAAAAGCCTGAGACGCTGCTGTCAGGAGTGGGATTCGAACCCACGCCTCCAGGGGAGACTGTGACCTGAACGCAGAGCCTTAGACCTCTCGGCCACCCTGACGGCCTGCAAAAAGTCCCTCTGCTAGCTTTCGGCAGAGCAGCCAATGCTCAGGCACACTGGAAGTCGTTGCCTACTCCCCCGGCCCCTTACCTAGCACCAAGAAAAGAGCCCTTGGCTCCCTCCCACCAAGAGGCGGCCAGGGAACGCTTCCTGCCACAACAGGCAGAGAAGAGGCTGTCAGGGGTGGGATTCGAACCCACGTCTCCGGGGGAGACTGCGACCTTAATGCAGTGCCTTGGACTGCTCAGCCACCCTGACCGGGAGTGGTGTGCTGCCAGCAGTCTCGTGCCCGCCACTTGCAGGGGCCCCAGGCCCACCAGAGTCCCTCTCTGGCTTCGACAGGGCGAAGGCCAGAGCGGAGGAGCCTTTTCTCCGAGGCCCTGGGGGAGGATGTGAGAACTCCTTCTCTGACGAGATCAACAGAAGCCGCCAGCAAAGAACCGAAGGAAGCCCCAAGAGAACAAAAGCCAGGCATGCCGCTGTCAGGAGTGGGATTCGAACCCACGTCTCCGGGGGAGACTGCGACCTGAACGCAGCGCCTTAGACCGCTCGGCCACCCTGACGGCCCTCAAGAAGCCTCTCCGCTAGCTGTCAGCAGAGCTGCTAACGCTCAGGCACACTGGAAGTCGAGGCCCGCTCCCATGGCCCCCTACCTAGTACCAAGAAAAGGGCCCTCAGCTCCCTCCCACCAAGAGGCGGCCAGGGAACGCCTCCCACCACGGCAGGCAGAGATGAGGCTATAAGGAGTAGGATTGGAACCCACGTTTCCAAGGGAGACTGCGACCTTAACACAGCACCTTGGACCGCTCGGCCAACCTAACTGGGGGTGGCATGCTGTAGGGCCCCTGTACCCACCAGAGTCCCTTTCTGGCTTTGACAGGGCACAGGCCAGCGTAGCGGTGCCTTTTCCCCGAGGCCCACGGGGAGGACGTGGGAACTCCTTCTCTGACAAGATCAGCAGCAACCGCCCGCCCGTCCAAAAAAACCCGAAGCAAACCCCAAGAGAACAAAAGCCCGACATGCCGCTGTCAGGAGTGGGATTCAAACCCACGCCTCCATGGGAGACTACGACCTTAACGAAGCGCCTTGGACCACTTGGCCACCCTCACTGGGAGCGGCATGCTGCCAGTGCTCTCTTGCAGCGGTGGCAGGGGCCGCGGGCCCACCAGAGTCCCTCTCTGGCTTCGACAGGGCTCAGGCCAGAGTGGAGGAGCCTTTTCTCCGAGGCCCCTGGGGAACATGTGAGAACTCCTTCTCTGACGAGATCAACAGAAGCCGCCCTCCCGCAAAGAACCGAAGGAAGCCCCAAGAGAACAAAAGTCTGAGGGCCCTTTTCTTGGGACTAGGTAAGTGGCCACGGGAGCGGGTCTCTCTGAGTCCCTCTCTGGCTTCTACAGGGCGCAGGCGAGTGTGGCAGCGTCTTTTCCCCGAGGCCCCGGGGGAGGATGTGGGAACGCCATCTCTGACGAGATCAACAGAAGTCGCCCGCCCACAAAGAACCGAAGGAAGCTTAAAGAGAACAAAAGCTCAGCATGCTGCTCTCAGGAGTGGGATTCGAACCCAAGTCTCCGGAGGAGAGTGTGGCCTAAAAGCAGCATCTTGGATAGCATGGCCAGCCTGACCAAGCAGAGAGAGACCCCTCTGAGTGGGAGTCGAAGAAAAAGCACCCGCGTGCGGCACAGGGAGAAAAAACACCTCAGAACTCTCCCTCCATGTGTCCCACCTCCGAGGGGGTGGAAACTCAGGGCTTCTCAGGGGTGGGATTCAAACCCACCTCTCCGGGGGAGACTGCGACCTTAACGCAGCGCCTTGGACTGCTCGGCCACCCTGACTAGGAGCGGTGTGCTGCTGGCTCTCTCTTGCCCGCCACTAGCGGTGATTGCAGGGGCCCCGGGCCCACCAGAGTCTCCCTCTGTCTTCGACAGGGCGCAGGCCAGCGTGGCGGAACCTTTTCTCCGAGGCCCCGGGGGAGGACGTGAGAACTCCTTCTCTGACGAGATCAACAGAAGCCGCCCGCCCGCCCGAAAGGAACGAAAGTAAGCCTCAAGAGAACAAAAGCCTGGCACATCGCTGTCAGGAGTGGGATTCAAACCCATGCTTCCAGGGGAGACTGCGACCTGAACGCAGCGCCTTAGACCGCTCGGCCACCCTGACAGCCTGTAAGAAGTCCCTCTGCTAGCTTTCGGCAGAGCGGCCAACGGTCAGGCGCACTGGAAGTCACTGCCTGCTCCTGCGGCCCCTTACCTAGCACCAAGAAAAGAGCCCTTAGCTCCCTCCCACCAAGAGGTGGCCAGGGATCGCCTCCCGCCACGGCAGGCAGCGAAGAGGCTGTCAGGAGTAGGATTCAAACCCACGTTTCCAGGGGAGACTGCAACCTTAACACAGCACCTTGGACCGCTCGGCCAACCTGACTGGTGGTGGCATGCTGCAGGGACCCCGTACCCACCAGAGTCCATCTCTGGCTTTGACACGGCACAGGTCAGTGTGGCGGTGCCTTTTCCCCGAGGCCCAGGGGGAGGACGTGGGAACTCCTTCTCTGACAAGATCAGCAGCAACTGCCCACCTGCCCGAAAAGAACCGAAGGAAGCCCAAAGAGAAAAAAAGCCTGACACGCAGCTGTCGGGAGTGGGATTTGAACCCACGCCTCCAGGGGAGACTGCAACCTTAATGCAGCACCTTAGACCGCTCGGCCACCCTGACAGCCTACCAGATGTCCCTCTGCTAGCTTTCAGCAGAGCGGCCAACGCTCAGGCACACTGGAAGTCAGTGCCTGCTCCCGCGGCCCCTTATCCAGTACCAAGAAAAGAACCCTTGGCTCCCTCCAACCAAGAGGCGGCCAGGGAATGCCTCCTGCCACGACAGGCAGAGAAGAGGCTGTCAAGGGTGGGATTCAAACCCACGTCTCCGGGGGAGACTGCGACCTTAACGCAGCGCCTTAGACCGCTCGGCCACCCTGACCGGGAGCGCTCTTGCCCGCTACTAGTGGCGATGGCAGCGGCCCTAGGCCAACCAGAGTCTCCCTCTGGCTTCGACAGGGCGCAGGCCAGCATGGCGGAGCCTTTTCTCCGAGGCCCAGGGAGAGGACGTGGTAACTCCTTCTCTGACGAGATCAACAGAAGCATCCCACCTGCCTGAAAAGAACCGAAGGAAGCTCAAAGAGAACAAAAGCCTTACACGCAGCTGTCAGGAGTGGGATTTGAACCCACGTCTCCAGGGGAGACTGCGACCTGAACGCAGCGCCTTAGACCGCTCGGCCACCCTGACAGCCTGTAAGAAGTCCCTCTGCTAGCTTTCGGCAGAGCGGCCAACGGTCAGGCGCACTGGAAGTCACTGCCTGCTCCTGCGGCCCCTTACCTAGCACCAAGAAAAGAGCCCTTAGCTCCCTCCCACCAAGAGGTGGCCAGGGATCGCCTCCCGCCACGGCAGGCAGCGAAGAGGCTGTCAGGAGTAGGATTCAAACCCACGTTTCCAGGGGAGACTGCAACCTTAACACAGCACCTTGGACCGCTCGGCCAACCTGACTGGTGGTGGCATGCTGCAGGGACCCCGTACCCACCAGAATCCATCTCTGGCTTTGACACGGCACAGGTCAGTGTGGCGGTGCCTTTTCCCCGAGGCCCAGGGGGAGGACGTGGGAACTCCTTCTCTGACAAGATCAGCAGCAACTGCCCACCTGCCCGAAAAGAACCGAAGGAAGCCCAAAGAGAAAAAAAGCCTGACACGCAGCTGTCGGGAGTGGGATTTGAACCCACGCCTCCAGGGGAGACTGCAACCTTAATGCAGCACCTTAGACCGCTCGGCCACCCTGACAGCCTACCAGATGTCCCTCTGCTAGCTTTCAGCAGAGCGGCCAACGCTCAGGCACACTGGAAGTCAGTGCCTGCTCCCGCGGCCCCTTATCCAGTACCAAGAAAAGAACCCTTGGCTCCCTCCAACCAAGAGGCGGCCAGGGAATGCCTCCTGCCACGACAGGCAGAGAAGAGGCTGTCAAGGGTGGGATTCAAACCCACGTCTCCGGGGGAGACTGCGACCTTAACGCAGCGCCTTAGACCGCTCGGCCACCCTGACCGGGAGCGCTCTTGCCCGCTACTAGTGGCGATGGCAGCGGCCCTAGGCCAACCAGAGTCTCCCTCTGGCTTCGACAGGGCGCAGGCCAGCATGGCGGAGCCTTTTCTCCGAGGCCCAGGGAGAGGACGTGGTAACTCCTTCTCTGACGAGATCAACAGAAGCATCCCACCTGCCTGAAAAGAACCGAAGGAAGCTCAAAGAGAACAAAAGCCTTACACGCAGCTGTCAGGAGTGGGATTTGAACCCACGTCTCCAGGGGAGACTGCGACCTGAACGCAGCGCCTTAGACCACTCAGCCAGACTGACAGCCTGCTGCAACTCTGTCTGCTAGCTCAGGCACACTGGAAGTTGAGGCCCGCTCCCGTGGCCCCTTACCTAGTACCAAGAAAAGGGCCCTCAGCTCCCTCCCACCAAGAGTCGGCCAGGGAACGCCTCCCGCCACGGCAGGCAGAGATGAAGCTGTCAGGAGTAGGATTCAAACCCACGTTTCCGAGGGAGACTGCGACCTTAACGCAGCCCCTTAGACCGCTCAGCCACCCTGTCGGCCTACAAGAAGTCCCTCTGCTAGCTTTTGGCAGAGTGGCCAACGCTCAGACACACTGGAAGTCGCTGCCTGCTCCCACGGCCCCTAACCTCGCACCAAGAAAAGGGCCCTTGGCTCCCTTCCACCAAGAAGCGGCCAGGGAATGCCTCCTGCCACGACAGGCAGAGAAGAGGCTGTCAGGGGTGGGATTCGAACCCACGTCTCCAGGGGAGACTGCAACCTTAACGCAGCGCCTTGGACCGCTCGGCCACCCTGACCGGCTTCAACAGGGCGCAGACCAGCATGTCGGAGCCTTTTCTCCGAGGCCCCAGGGGAGGACTTGGGAACTCCTTTTCTGACGAGATCAAGAGCAACCACCCACCCGCCCTAAAAGAACTGAAGAAAGGCCCAATAGAACAAAAGCCCGGCACGCCGCTGTCAGGAGTGGGATTCGAGCCCACGTCTCTGGAGGAGACTGCGGCATAAACACAGCACCTGATGGCCTGCTGCAGATTCTTCTGCTTGCTTTTGGCAGAGAGAGGCATGCTCAGGCATCGTCCTTCTTTGGTTTCAGAAAAGAGCTGCTGAAAAGGCTTAATATGTGGAAGGAATTTGTAACTTTTTCTTTTGTCTTGTTATGTGAGGTGATGGAGTTTCATATAGTGTAGACAGCAGTAGCCATTCTGTGTTTTCGAGTGTCGGTTGTGGATGTGAATGTTTGGCTCATCTTCTTTGGAGTGTGATATGTGTGAATGTTTTCCACTTACCCCACATGTATGGGGTGGGGCTAATCTGTGGAGTGTTGTATATATTCCCATGTGGTTGGCAAAGTCCTCAGCTGGCAAACAGGAGCAGCAAACAGGGGAGTTTCAGAGGGAGTTTCTGTGGGGAGAGAATGCACGTGGGCTGCTGTTGTGGGGGAAGGCTGTCCTCAGCCTCCGTGGCCCTGTGGGTGTTGCCTCTCAGTGCTGTACAGCATGTTCCTTCCTGCCCCATGCTCTATTGGGTTCATTCCTCCGTGGTGCTCAAGACAGCTGCATGTAAACTGGAACAGGTGCTCTGAGGGGGTCCCAGAGAATTAGAAGAATGGAGGGCCTTTCCTCTAGGAGGACTCTGGTAGCGTTTGGCTTGTTCAGTCTTGGATACACAAGTCTGAGAGGGGACATGTTCACTCTCTTTAAGGGGCAAGCATCAAGGAAGGTGAAGAGGTATTGAAAGAAAAATACAGTGATGTCCTAGGGCCTCATGGCTGTAACCTGGCCACATATGGATTGCAGCTATCTATTAGATGACTGTTTCCGATCACCAGAGGAATGAGGTCCCAGAACAGCTTCCCGGTTGGAGTTGTAGGGATAAACAACTGACTTAGTTTTACATGAGTTGGACACATGTATGAATGTGATTGTATGATGGGGGTGCTTGTCCTGCCAGGGGGGCAGGGCTCAGCAGCCATAAACACTCATGCCTCAGGGTTTCAGCTGCTCACCCACAAATTACAGGCAGGTATCTGACCCACCCCGCGCCATGTGTTCTTGGAGGTTTGTAGTTCTCTCTTTCCACTGAGGCATCAGTGATGGCTATGGCTAGAGACGGGACATTGGACGGATGGGTTAGTGTTCTACAGTGGCTTCGAGGACTTTCTATCTCAGCTATTTGTCTGGCTGATTCTTGCTCACGTGCTCAGTGTCTGAGTGCCCTCTGTGGGGTCGAGCAGGAATTTTCCCCCAGTGCCAGGTTAGACTGGTAGTGGCCTTTGGATTTTTTTTTTGTCTCCTTTTCAAAGTGTGGGTCCTGGTCACTTGCCAGGATTATCTGGGTATATCTCTGTGACCATAGGCACCTCTGTATTCACATCCAACACAGTACTGCAATGGTTTTCATGCAAAATATGCCTTGGGAGGTATTTAAAAAACAATGACACTGATCAAAAATATCATTGTGTAAGCAGAGTCAGGACGAGCTCCACCCTGACATCTGGTGGTGAGGTGTGGCAAGTTGTGAAAAAGAACTTCAGGGGCTGATCTCATTTGCATAGGCACACCACCCTGCCTAGAATGAGGCCATAACTGCTCAAATGGTCACTTTGGCTGTTGTGGGATCCCCAGTGTCTCTGTTATTGGGGCGGGAAGAATAAATTGTTATTACCTTGATTATGGGAACTGTGCTTGGAACTGTACTTTGCCTTTTGTTATGATGGAGGGACTCACCATCAACTAAGTAGCACTCACTAGGCAAGGGACATGGGTTCCAAAATTCTGTTAATTGAGAGAGGCTTGAGGCAGGTGTTAGTACTTGGTGGTGTGGGCCCCTTTGTGAGGGCCTGAAACACCAGTTGCACCTCTGTCTCTCTCCACTGTAGAATGTCAGAGCTAATTTTGGGTCTATTAGGAGTCTTGCTACAGGTACTGTGCTGAATTCACTTTGGTCTTATGGTGCACCAGCACTAAGGCTTCCACTACTATGAGCTGGAATCACCGAGCACTGTGTCAAGTAGTGGGGAGCCGGAAGATCTAGAGTGCAGTGGTGCTGTTCATGGATAGACTGGCGGAGTGTTCGTGAGACGGCGAGATGGAGCTGTGCAGAGCGGAGCCGTTCATGAGGCGGCGAAGTGAGCTGAGCAGAGCTGTTTGTGAGGTGGCGAGCTGTGCAGAGCGGAGCCCTGTGGGGCAGTCAGTTTCAGGACATGTAAGGTGCCCCTTACCTCTTTCCCTCACACACAAGCACATTTTAGCCAGACTGGGGAGTAACACTATGCAGATGAACTTTTGAACTCTGGGGCTGGACTTTTTTGGACTTTGGGTGATTTGTGGATTGCTGGACTCAAGAGACATTTGGGTTCTGGGACTCAAGAACCCGAGGGAAAGGATGTGGCCCAATTTGCTGGGGTGGGTCTTTGCTCATGGTTTGGTTAATGAACACTAGTTGTGTTGTTTCCCCAATTTAATGCTGATGACATTTACCTCATGTTATTAAAGATTCTCTGCTACACGGAGACTCTGTGCTTGCGAGAGGGGAAGTATTGCCTCTTTGAGGCGCCCAGGGGGTGTGTAAGATTTTCCCAGGTCACTGGGTGGGGGCTCGAGCCAGTTTTGCATTTGCTTTGATGAGAGGGAACCCCTGTGTACTGAACCCGGCCCTTGCTGCTATCAACTTGGCCTGGCAGAAGGGTTACAATTGCAAAAGAAATGTAACAATGCTGTATGTGACATTGTGGATACTTACTAATATTATGCTTTCAAGGCTGTGACTAAAAGGTGTTTAAGCCAGGCATGTCAAAGGGAGTTGATAAACAAGTTTTCTCCAGACAAAGAGGCTGATATATCAAACCAGGGGTGTGGCCCATATTCAATGGGCTACTCGTTTGTAGCCGTTTGTAGCGGGGGTTGCTGCAAGAAGAGATAAGTAGCATTGTAACAATCATTATGGAGGGAGAAATCAGCATGCAACGGAATTCCCCAGACCTCATAGCACCTTTACTGATCACGCACCAATTAACTTTATGTGGGGGCACCCTTCAGAAGAAGACATCTCAAAGTTTCATTGAACTATAAAGAGAGGGAGAGCAAATCCACACATGATCCTTCACTTCAAGGAGACAAGAAACAAAGCAATTTGATTTCTGTGTTGGAACCTTCCCAGACTGGCCAATAAAAAGCTGGAAAGGAGACTGTGGGTGAGAGAAACCATCTTGAACAAAGACTGTATCATGCTAGATTAAGTTTTAGTCTTTTAGATGCATGTTTTCACTTCTATTTGCTTGTAACCCGTCCCTATCTTTTATCTGTTTTGCTTGATTTGACAGAAGAATGCTAGCAGGAGCATCCCACACACTGACATTGCTGCCACCCCAAAAAGGCTTCAAGTCCAGCTGGTATCACTTAGCCACTTTCTGTTGGAGCATTACAGAGAGCTGGGTGGTGGTAATTATTGGGCTAGACACAATTGACACAGTAACTGGGTGTATCTATATTTGGGAGAAACAAGTAATCATGGGCAGTGCTCTAGGGGAGATGACGAGGTTGTGTTTTCTGCTTACCTGCGTCATGTTCTGTTTTGCTGGGGAACTGAATGATACATGTGCATGTACTGAAAGGGAAGCAGCCTGGGTGTGTTGGTAACTGAGATATCATGAAAGCAGGCTAAGCAGCACTGCTCATGGGACAGCTGAAGAAGTGCCCTGTGACACTTGATATCACTTAATCCGTGATCTCTTGTTAATGAACTTGTTTTTCTTTTGTTTTAAATCATCAGTGCTGGATAAGCTTAGTAAAGTTTGTAGGTTAGAATGTCACGCTAATGAAGAGGCAATGTACCTAAGACCTTCGTTGTGATGGTCCAGTGAGAGTGACAGGAGGATTTGGGGGCAGATTCTGGGTAGGAAGCAGTGATGAGCTGCCAAAATCTGAAGAACTGGTTCCTTCAGTTGCTCCGGGTCTTCGGTGGCACCTTGGTGGCAGGTCCTTCACTCGCTCCGGGTCTTCAGCGGCACTGAAGGACCTGCTGCTGAAGTGCCGCCGAAGACCCAGAGCGAGTGAAGGGTCTGCCGCCGAAGACCCGGAGTGCCGCCTGGTGAGTAAAAATTAAAAAGGGATTCTCAGCCAGGGGAGCCTCCCCAGCCAAGAGCTCAGGTTGGCCGGACAGGATGGTCCTGCGAGCCGGTTGTGGCTCGCAGGCCGAAGTTTGCCCACCCTTTTAACAACCGGTTCTAAATCGGCTTCAAAATTTAACAACCGGTTCACGTGAACCGGTGCGAACTGGCTCCAGCTCATCAGTAGCTGGAAGTGTTCTAAAATCAGCCTGCAAGGAGTATCCAAGTTGGGCAAAGCCAGGGTCAGGCTTTTGGGTGCTGTTAAGCTGTTGGGTTCAGAGTCCTGAACCAAAGTTGCACAGCCACAAGACACCCAGGGTTACAAGGCAGACACTGACTGAACCCCTTACTGGCCTAGGTGGAATTTAGGTCTGCCAGGTGGCCTGCAGTTGCCGCATCTTTAGTACAGAAGTGCAGCCCATAAAACATACAGTTCCCAGTGAATATTTCAGCCAGGCTGTCCTGATGAAGATGGAGCATTATCTAATGGGGCTTGCATACTCCCCAGGCTACACATCCATTGTAAAAATTAAGCTTGCTGCGAGCTGGCCTATTTTATACAATTTAGGTATGGTTTTCCTTCAGCTGGGCAAACTTTGAACACCCCAGTGCTAAGAATCACAACTGGCTTTTCTTCCCATGATCTCCAAGTGCTTTATAAAGTTTCAGAGAGGAAAACTGAGGTGTGAAGGGGCTAAGAAACTTGATTTCAGTCATGTAATGAGTATGTTAGGAGTAGAACCAGGTCAGCCAGTCCCTAGGCCTGTGCTCTTAAAATTATTGCCTATGCTTTAGTGAGTGACAGGGGAACTGGAATATGAAAAGCCACCCAGAAAAAGAAAGGGTATTTCAATATAATTGATCTGTTTGGCCACGAATACTGGCTGTGTGGGAACAGAGAGAGATAAGGCTAATGGGTTCATTGCAGAGCAATGTGGTTTGGTCTGTAGCCTGCTATGTTGTATGCGCTGCTCCATTATTTCATTTTTATGTGTTTAGGAAAACTAGAAAACTGGTGTGTAACTAATGACTCTTGGTATTTAATTTGCCTGATGTGTGTTGCTTTTGTAGGCGTGACATAAGTAATACTGATGATCGTCATTGTCCAAATACATTGCCCAAGTAAGAGCTCCCTGAGCTCTCTCCCCTCTATTCCCAAAATGTTTAGCACTCAGATTCACTTTTTTTTTGCTCCTTCTATTACCGAGGAAACCCATCTGGTTGATATTTCATAAGCTTTCCATGTAAAGGAATGTGACACAAATTATAAAGCTCAAATACAGTTGTGTTATGGAGTACATACATGCCACAGATATTTGGAATGTGAATTAAAACAAAAACTAGGTCAACCTTTTCTTAAGACGCCAGGTGTTTAATAAAAAAACATTTTATTCTAGACATTTCTGTTGAAAGAGTTCATCTCAATTTTACAGTAAACCACGAGGTATGTTGTGCCACCTATTGGCAAAAATGACAAATTACAATGGCTTAAGAATCCAGTTTGAAGCAGAATCTATCAGTCTTAACATGAACTGACTTTCTTCCAGTAAAATACTGGAGGAGGCTCCTACATACGAACGGCCATACTGGATCAGACCAACGGTCCATCTAGCCCAGTATTCCAACAGTGGCCAACGCGAGGTGCTTCAGAGGGAATGAACAGAACCGGTAATCAAGTGATCCATCCCCTCACTTCCATTCCCAGCTTCTGGCAAACAAAGGCTAGGAACACCATCCCTGCCCATCCTGGTTAATAGCTGTTGATGGACCTATCCTCCATGAATTTATCTAGTTTTTTCTTGAACCCTGATATAGTCTTGTCCTTCACAACATCCTCTGGCAAAGAGTTCCACAGGTTGGCTGTGCATTGTGTGAAGAAATACTTCCTTTTGTTTGTTTTAAACCTTCTGCCTATTAATTTCATTTGGTGACCCCTAGTTCTTGTGTTATGAGAAGGAGTAAATCGCACTTCCTTTTCCATTTTCTCTACATCATACATGATTTTATAGACATCTATCATATCTCTCCTCTCCCCACCACCCTCAAGTCGTCTCTTTTCCAAGCTGAAAAATCTCAGTCTTATCAATCTCTCCTCATATGGAAGCTGTTTGATACCCCAAATCATGTTTGTTGCCCTTTTCTGTACCTTTTCCAATTCCAATATATCTTTTTTGAGATGGGGCGACCAGATCTGCAGGCAGTATTCAAGATGTGGGCATACCATGGATTTACAGAGAGGCAGTATAATATTTTCTGTCTTATTATCTGTCCCTTTTCTAATGAGTCCCAACACTGTTAGCTTTTTTGACTGCTGCTGCACATTGAGTGGATGTTTTTAAGACGAGAACTATCTACAATGACTGCAATGAGCCTTTTTTGAGCGCAAACAGTTAATTTAGACCCCATCATTTTATATATATAGTTGGGATTATATATTAGTTGCGGATGATACTAAACTGGGAGGAGTGGTTGATATGCGGGAGGGCAGGGATAGGATACAGAGGGACCTAGACAAATTGGAGGATTGGGCCAAAAGAAATCTGATGAGGTTCAATAAGGAGAAGTGCAGGGTCCTGCACTTTGGACGGAAGAACCCAATGCACAGCTACAGACTAGGGACCGAATGGCTAGGCAGCAGTTCTGCGGAAAAGGACCTGGAGTGACAGTGGATGAGAAGCTGGATATGAGTCAGCAGTGTGCCCTTGTTGCCCAGAAGGCCAATGGCATTTTGAGATGTATAAGTAGGGGCATAGCGAGCAGATCGAGGGATGTGATCATTCCCCTCTATTC
This sequence comes from Lepidochelys kempii, assembly GCF_965140285.1. Taxonomy (NCBI): domain Eukaryota; kingdom Metazoa; phylum Chordata; order Testudines; family Cheloniidae; genus Lepidochelys; species Lepidochelys kempii. The sequence goes on along the minus strand of NC_136382.1, from coordinate 140,199,779 downwards.
GACATTGGTGAGGCCTAATCTGGAGTACTGTGTCCAGTTTTGGGCCCCACACTACAAGAAGGATGTGGATAAATTGGAGAGAGTCCAGCGAAGGGCAACAAAAATGATTAGGGGTCCGGAACACATGACTTATGAGGAGAGGCTGAGGCAACTGGGATTGTTTAGTCTGCAGAAGAGAAGAATGGGAGGGGATTTGATAGCTGCTTTCAACTACCTGAGAGGTGGTTCCAGAGAGGATGGTTCTAGACTATTCTCAGTGGTAGAAGATGACAGGACAAGGAGTAATGGTCTCAAGTTGCAGTGGGGGAGGTTTAGGTTGGATATTAGGAAAAACTTTTTCACTAGGAGGGTGGTGAAACACTGGAATGTGTTACTTAGGGAGGTGGTAGAATCTCCTTCCTTAGAAGTTTTTAAGGTCAGGCTTGACAAAGCCCTGGCTGGGATGATTTAATTGGGGATTGGTCCTGCTTTGAGCAGGGGGTTGGACTAGATGACCTCCTGAGGTCCCTTCCAACCCTGAGATTCTATGATTATGTTTTCCACTATGCATTACTTTGCATTTATCAACATTGAATTTCATCTGCCATTTTGTTACCCACTCACCCAGTTTTGTGACATCCCTTTGTAACTCTTCACAGTCTCCTTTGGACTTAATTATTTTGAGTAGTTTTGTATCATCTGCAAATTTTGCACTTCGCCGTTTACCCCTTTTTCTAGATCATTTGTTAATATGTTCAATAAGACTGGTCTCAGTACAGATCCCTGTGGGACACCCCTATTTACCTCTCTCCATTCTGAAAACTGAACATTTATTCTTACCCTTTGTCTCGTATCTTTTAACCACTTACTGATCCATGCAAGGACCTTCCTTCTTATCCCATGATAGCTTACTTTGCTTAAAAGCTTTTGGTGAGGGCCTTGTCAAAGGATTTCTGAAAAATCTAGGTACGCTATATCCAGTGGATCTCCCTTGTTCACATGCTTGGTAACCCACCTCAAAGAATTCTAGCGAGACATGGTTTCCTTTTACAAAAACCATGTTGCCTCTTCCCCAACAAATTGTATGCATCCATGTGCCTGATAATTCTGTTCTTTATTATAGTTTCAACCAATTTGCCTAGTACTGAAGTTAGGCTTATTGGCCTGTAATTGCCAGGGTCGCCTCTGGAGTCTTTTTTTTTTAAAATAATGGTGTCACATTAGCTATCCTCCAGTCATCTGGCACAGAAGCTGATTTAAATGTTAGGTTACATACCACGGCTATTAGCTCAGCAATTTCACATTTGAGTTCCTTCAGAACTCTTGGGTGAATACCATCTGGTCCTGGTGACTTATTACTGTTCAATTTATCTATTTACCAACCCTCCTGGGCAGGTTTCCAGGAATTCAGTGTTAAAATTCCACCACTAAATTGAAAAGTGTATAACAAGAATTTCTCTGCTTTTGACAGAACTCACCTGCCTTTCTAATACTGCTTTATCAGCCATGCCAAACAGGTCTAGTCCTGTGTTAATGGGTGGGGAAGGAATGGGTTTTTCCAATTTTTTCAATGGTGGGTAGATGGGACACTGCCTGATAACCTGCAACCACAGGTCCTTACAGACCAGTGGATGCAACAGCTGTTAAAAGTTGTTGCTAGCACTCATAGGCAGGTTGCTGTTGCCCTAGGAGCCAATGTTTGAAAAATGGATCAGAGAATGGGTCTAATGTTGAATCCCCAGGAGTGGCAGAGAGGGGATATGGTTATGTACCAACTGGTTAAAGAGAGAGCCCACGCTGTAAGGCCAGTCTAGGCAGGACCTGTGAGAAAGCAAGTCCCACTGTTTATCAGCTAGAAATCTGATTGGGGAAGAAAACCACATTGAAATGTTTCAGAGTAGCAGCCGTGTTAGTCTGCATCTGTAAAAAGAAAAGGAGTACTTGTGGCACCTTAGAGACTAACAAATTCATTAGAGCATAAGCTTTCGTGAGCGACAGCTCACTTCATCAGATGCATACAGTGGAAAATACAGTGGGGAGATTTTATATACACAGAGAATATGAAACAATGGGTTTTACCATACACACTGTAACAAGAGTGATTAGGAAAGGTGAGCTATTACCAGCGGGGGGCGGGGAGGGACACCTTTTGTAGTGATAATCAAGATGGGCCATTTCCAGCAGTTAACAAGAACAGTAGGAGGGGAAATAAACAAGGGGAAATAGTTTTACTTTGTGTAATGACACATCCACTCCCAGTCTTTATTCAAGCCTAAGTTAATTGTATCCAGTTTGCAAATTAATTCCAATTCAGCAGTCTCTCATTGGAGTCTGTTTCTGAAGTTTTTTTGTTGAAGAATTGCCACTTTTAGGTCTGTAATCGAGTGACCAAAGAGATTGAAGTGTTCTCCGACTGGTTTTTGAATGTTATAATTCTTGACGTCTGATTTTTGTCTGTTTATTATTTTACGTAGAGACTGTCCAGTTTGGCCAATGTACATGGCAGAGAGGCATTGCTGGCACATGATGGCATATATCACATTGGTAGATGCGCAGGTGAATGAGCCTCTGATAGTGTGGCTGATGTGATTAGGCCCTATGATGGTGTCCCCTGAATAGATATATGGACACAGTTGGCAACGGGCTTTGTTGCAAGGATAAGTTCCTGGGTTAGTGGTTGTGTTTTGTGGTATGTGGTTGCTGGTGAGTACTTGCTTCAGGTTGGGGAGCTGTCTGTAAGCAAGGACTGGCCTGTCTCCCAAGATCTGTGAGAGTGATGGGTTGTCCTTCAGGATAGGTTGTAGATCTTTGATGATGCATAGGAGAGGTTTTAGTTGGGGGCTGAAGGTGACGGCTAGTGGCGTTCTGTTACTTTCTTCGTTGGGCCTGTCCTGTAGTAGGTAACTTCTGGGCACTCTTCTGGCTCTGTCAATCTGTTTGTTCACTTCAGCAGGTGGGCACTGTAGTTGTAAGAATGCTTGATAGAGATCTTGTAGGTGTTTGTCTCTGTCTGAGGGGTTGGAGCAAATGCAGTTGTATCGTAGAGCTTGGCTCCTCACAGCTGAAATGCTGGACAGGGAATAGCCCTGACCAACTCCAAACAAATTAAGATCACTGCACATGCTGAAGCCCAAGAGGGTGCTCAGAGCACAGTGGGCTGTTCAAGAACCCACTCCCGAGAAGGGGGTGAAACTCAGGTCCAGCAATATCTGAGTACAAGTTAATAAGTTTAGTTTAAATATTAATGTATAGCCCTTCTATATAGGGAGGGCAAAAGTTTTATTTTGCTTTGTGTTTCAGATTACTAATTGCGTGGATGCTGGAAGATTTTGGAGACGATGCAGTCCTGTGTGCTGTTTTAGCTGGCATTTGGATAGCAGACGTCCTCCTTTGGTGGTGTGAATCCAAAACCTGTTGTATTCGAGGCTGGGGAGACTTCCCGTGGATGACAGTGGAAAATAAAGTGAACAACATGCTCGACATTACCACTGATCCCACCATCCCAGGAGAAATAATCACTCTTTTAGGCTCCTTGGATGGATATGATCCCACTTCAATAAAACTGAAACTGAAAGGCATGGACTTGGACAAAGTAAATAGTAGTGTGGGAATGAGCAAGCACTGGCAATGTATCATGGTTTAGATTGCAAAGGATTTACACTGGTGACTACAGCATTTCTAGCACTGTGGCAGCAACATCACCATCCTTATGCATACATGGGGGAGGTGGGAGAGTGAATTTATTAGTTGGAGGAATAAAAGTCTACCCAGAAGAAGACGGTTATCGCTGGGTGGGAACAGACAGCCTGCTATTTAGTTGTAGTAAGCCCAAGTGCATTCACTTGTGGAATGACATGGCTAAGCGGGACAATTCATTTTAGGCTGAAACACTCCCTTTTGTTCCTATATGCTGGGCAAGAAGATTTTGGGGAAGCAAAACTAAAGTTAGTGACACCAGGAGGGCAATGGGAAAATCTTTTGCCCTGCACTTGGGAGGCCCTGGGTTCTCAGGAAATTTACAACAGGGATAAAGGATGTTTTGATAAGAGGGTGGTTAAATGGTACATAAGGTAAAATGGTTATTAACATGCAGCTCAATATGACAAGAAAATGGCCCCTTCTGGGACCTCGTAGAGCCAAAGGAATAGAAGTGTGGATTTTGGAACCACCTGTAATTAATTAGATTGGTTTTAACCACATATGTGCCAATGTAAAAAGCAATGGGTGATTGATCCAACACACATGGCTGGTCTCTGCTGTTTCAGCTCCCGGCTCTGGGCTGCTGCTCTGGCTCCCCCAGCTCTGAGCTGTGGCTCTGTCCCTGGCTCTACCTTACTCTGCTGTGGCAGCCCCATCTCACATAGAGGACAGGCCCTAGTCTCTCAGCTCCCTCATTGGCCTGCCCACCCTATCAACCTTAGTGTGCTGGCCTCTCCCGATTGGCCCTGTTGACCTATCACTCCCAGCATCAGAACTCCTCTTTGGCCCTTCCCCTTTCTCTTGGTATTGGGAGAAGGACAACCAAAAAAACCACAAAGGCTCAGTCTATGCTACCACTTATGTTGGTATAACTTATGTCACACAGGGGAGTGAATAAATCACCCCCCTGAGCAAGGTAGGTTATACTGACCTAAGTGCCAGTGTGGACAGTGAAATGCCGACAGGAGAGCTTCTCCCACCAGCATAGCTGCCGCTGCATGTTGGGAGTTGATTAATTATGTTGAGGGGAGAGGTCTCTCCCATTGGCATAGAGCAGCTATATGATCTTACAGTGATGCAGTTGCATCAGTACCGCTGTACTCTCTAGTGTAGACATAGCCTTAGTTTCAGTAAGAGCCAACAGCCCCCTTCAGTTGGCTTCCCGGGCAGGTGTGGTGGAAGGTGTTGTGTACACCTTGTACACAGTAGGTTGCTGGACTGCCACTAGCCGGTCAGGCTTGTGCCAGGTTTGGACTAGCTACACAGCCCCATTCTCACAGAGATACACCAGAGATGTGTCTTCCATAAGATCTTAGGATTTGGGTCCTACCAAATTCACGGTCCATTTTGATAAATTTCGTGGTCGTAGGATTTTAAAAATCTTAAATTTCATGGCCTCAGACATTTAAATCTGAAATGTCACGGTGTTGTAACCGTGGAGGTCCCGACCCACACGGGGGTCATGGGAGAGGGGGTTGTAATATTGCCTCTGGCAGCGCTGCCTTCAGAGCCGGGCAGCCGGAGAGTGGCGGCTGCTGGCCGGGAGCCCCGCTCTGAAGGCAGAGCCTCAGCCAGAAGCAGCACGGAAGTGAGGATGGGATGGGATGGGATGGCATTGCTGCCATTACTGCTGTGCGGCTCGTGGAGGTGCATCTGACCAGGCCCTGGAAGTGGCCTGTGCAGCAGAAGAGGAAGTCCCACCCCTCCTCAGCCTGGCCCGGACTAGCAGCTGGAACCTGGTACATGGTAGGAGTCCCCAGCCGGGGCACCCCCCCCCCAGCCCTGCCCCTCCCCAGAGCTTGTGGGTTAAAGGGGCCTTGGGCTGCCTGTGTGTGTGGGGGTGACAACAGTGCCCCCTGACCACGGCACCCTGGGCAGTCACGCAAGTCACCCACGTATAAGGCCAGCCCAGCTCCCCCTGCCCCAAGTGACAACTGCCCCCATATGATGCCACCCTTCCTGCTGCACTGCTTTCAGAGCTGGGTGGTCAGAGAATGGTGGCTGCTGGCCAGGCACCCAGCTCTGAAGGCAGTGCAAAAGTAAGCGTGGCAATACCGCAAACCTGCTCCAAAATAGCCAGATTTCATGGTTTGTGAAGCTTTTTTCATGGCCATGAATTTGGTAAGGCCCTACCTACGATGTACTGCTAGGAATGGCTGTTGTGAGATCCTTAAATCTGATATGCACAGCATCACCCGGTGTCTGTACGGTGTCATTCAGCTTCATAGTCCACCACAGGAGAGCTGGTGAAGCACTAAGCTGATCTCCAGTAAAAACAGCCACTGCCACCACAAGGGGGCTACTTACAAACCATTGAGGGGAACCCAAGCCCCAGCAGGAGGCGACATTGTCGGGGTGGAGGATGGGCTGTGGGTATGTGAACAGAAGTGCAGCTGCAACCACTTTATTAGCACTGTGATCAGGTCAATGTGGCAAAGTTATGCTGTATTGGGTTAGCAGGCTTTCCTGTGTCAGTACATTAATAGGGACTGGGGGAAGAACAAAGAGGGAAGGAACAAACTGCACTGCTTTCCTAACTGCATTTAGGAAAGGGGCCTTCCCAGATCCAGGGAATGGTAAGAGTTAGGGAAAGGAAGGCATTGCATTTAGGCTAGTTTAGTGCTTGGGATATTTTCTCTGCAATGCTTTTGCTCTAAATAAATAATATTTTACTTTAAGGAAGCTATTTGGTTACTCATATCTCAGCTAGAGGGTTTTGTTTGTTTGTTTGCTAAATGAAGACTAAAAGAAAAGGAGTACTTGTGGCACCTTAGAGACTAACCAATTTATTTGAGCATAAGCTTTCGTGAGCTACAGCTCACTTCATTGGATGCATTCAGTGGAAAATACAGTGGGGAGATTTATATACACAGAGAACATGAAACAATGGGTGTTACCATACACACTGTAAGGAGAGTGATCACTTAAGATGAGCTAATACCAGCAGGAGAGCGGGGGGGTGAGGGTGGGGGTGGGGGTGGGAGGGGGGCGGAGAAAACTTTTTGTAGTGATAATCAAGGTGGGCCATTTCCAGCAGTTGACAAGAAGTATTTTCCACTGAATGCATCCGATGAAGCGAGCTGTAGCTCACGAAAGCTTATGCTCAAATAAAATTGTTCGTCTCTAAGGTGCCACAAGTACTCCTTTTCTTTTTGCGGATACAGACTAACACGGCTGCTACTCTGAAACCTAAATGAGACTGAGATTTTGGAGAACAAGATAGAAGACAAGTTCCAGTATGAATCTGAGCCCTGGTTGTTTGCTTATAATGGAAAGTTCTAGATAACTTTAGCTATGGGTATAGTTCCTGATCAGCTTTATAGGAAAATGTAGGTGTAGCCACTGAGTCAGTGGATTATGCTGCCACTTTGTGCTAGCTGTAAGCAGTGGCACAACTCAAGTTATGGTTTCCTGTGAGGTTCATCAGTCAGAAAAGCTCAGACTGCATCTCAGTACTTGAAAGGCTCAGCATTTTAATAAGATGCATCCCGGTGTACTGATTACACTACAGTCTCTTCTGTGCTCTAATTCTACTCTTATGATGTTATGCTTATAAGAAGCACATGGGATTTTTTTTCAGGGGAAAAGGCAATATGCTGCGTTTATTGAAGATACAACAATTAGCATATGCATTCAATCTCTCTCTCTCTCACACACACACACACACACACACACACACACATATATATATATTCTCTCTCTCTCTCTCTCCCACCAGTCCTGAGTCTGGATTAATCTAGTGGCCAGCTAGGTTGATCACGGGTAGGTAGGAGCTGGGTTCTGTCAGTCATGACATGATACTCCGGGGAAGTCTTGACAGGACAAACCCAAAGTTTTATGGCAAGGCACCCTGTTTATATAGTGATTTTCCTTCATTGGGACCAATGAGTTTTGCACAGTCATGCTGTAATCAATTGTTGTTTGACAAGTGCTTGTTTTCCTAAATTGTCCTTCTCATCCTTTATCATGTTCTTTCATCAGGTCTCTCTGGGAGTGACCCCATGCTGGTTTTGATCACAGCTATCTTGTCCCCATTGATAGGTGCCTGTCTCATCTTTAGTGTTGTCAATCTGCCTTCTTCTGACATTTCAACAGGGGTGTGTTGTAATCTTCTGGCACCCTTCCATCTGTCCTCGGTTCCTCCCTAGAACATCTGGTTCGGTGATGGCCCTCACACTTATCTTTTAACACACACATTCCTCATTCACACACAAAACAGAATTGATTTACACAGAGCATTTGAACAGAAACATCAAGTTGAAAATAAAAAAACCACAATCATTACATTCTTTTACTTATTTTAAAATGCTAAACCTACAACAAAGTGGTGACCCTAAAAGGTCTGTTACTGCCTTGAAATCAGCCCAGACACAGATTCTGGCTGATGCCGCTCTACCAATGGCCCATTAGGCCATTCCTTTCTCTTATTCAAAAAGGGTGGCTGGCAGGATATGGTTAAATCATACATCAATACATTTAATGCATGCTACATTATACAAAATACAAACATAAAATCCTACTACTACATGTCCCCCTTTTGACCCCCTCAAAAACAATTCTTGAGTGGGTCATATTTTATATAACTGAGAGGCAATTTGAGCTTGTGGTTGTAATTTAACAAACATTCTTTTTGTCCAGCAGCACATACAACACATTCCTAGCAAGCACACACAGGACAATATTAACACAACTAGTAACGGGTGAAACACAATAGACAATATGCCCTTAGAGGTCGGGGACCAGCCTGTAAACACGTTGTACCAGTGATAGGCTGTCAGTTCATCAGGCCTTCTCATGTAGAGTTTGTTTTAAAGACAGCAAACATGTTAGAGCGAGACATTTTCTCAGGAGGTCACTAAACCTCAGTCTCATTGGGAAGAGTCCAGAAGACAGATGAGAGCTATCATGATAGGCACAGAATGTTAGAGGCCTGCTCCTCCTCCTGCACCACTAGTCCCTGCATCCCCCTCCTGCACCCACGTGGGGAAACTGACCTGGATGCACAAACTGAACTGGCATTGCTGCTCGCTCCCACCCCAAACTGCTGCCCCTAGGGGGCTGGGAGCGGGGAGCGAGGAGCAACATCAGGGCTCCCTGTATCCAGGTCACTGCCCCCGCCTGGGATGCTTAAGGAGAGGGCAAGCGATCAGCAGCTCCTGATGTCCCACAGCACAGCCCAGCTTGGGGAAAGTGATCTGGATGTAGGAAGCCCTGGTGTGTGTGTTGAGGAGACTGTGTGTGTGAGAGAGAGAGTGTGTGGGTAAAAACAGCTAACAAAAGCCAAAGCTGGCCAAAGCACCAGCCATGTGCCCCTCCCACAAAAAGGGAACCATCACACTATCTCATCCTTCACATTTCTCATATGAACTACCAGGGCTTGAATTTATTTTTTGTATGAAACTGGGACAAATTTAAAAACTGTTTACAACATTTTAAAAATAAAAAATATAAAAAACTTTAATACATTTTATATACAGTGTCATTATTTATACTAGTCTTTCTAGTCCTTCCCCCGCAGGCACAGAGAGACACAGAGACTAGAATCAGGACCAGCTGTGCCCCCCAAATGACCAGGTTAATCCTCCAAGTCGGATCCAACCCACATCCCTCCCTAGACCAAACTGGACCTGACCTGTATCCCTCCCCAGAGTGAACCCCATGAACTGGACCCAACACACATCCTTCCTTAGACCAGGAGTGCTGGTGGGGGGATGGGACAGGGGGAAATGCAGGAGGTCCACTCTCCCCCAAGGGTGCTGATGGGGGGATGGGGCAGGCCCAGGGGCACTGGGTCTCCCCCAGGGGTGCTGGTGGGAGGATGGGACAAAGGGACTCCAGTTGCTCCATGGGGCCTGTGCCGAGGGGGCTTACCTGGAGCAAGGAGCACCCACTGGTCAGGGTATGTATCCACTGGGTGCAGTGCCACCTCCTGCCCAGCATGGTCCGGGACCCGCCACGCTCCCCGGCCTCCGCATTCGAATAATGGTGGGGCCAGGGTGGGCGCGAGAAACTGCATGAGCAGCACCCTCCCACCAGCGCTGCCCCAGGCCCGGTAGGGGCCAGAGAGCCTAGGGAGGAGGTAGGGGCCGCGCGCTACCTGGGGAGCCCAGATGTCCGCAGCGCGCGGCAGCCAGAAGCCCCCGGGCCTGCCACCGAGCCTCCCCCTTCCACCAAGCCTCGCTCCACCAAGTGGCCGGCTTGCCGAGAGGAGCCGGGGGACGGGCTGGGCTGGGTGTAGAGGAACCAGCGCCTGCTGCAGCTCACGCGGGTGATTTAAAAGGGCCCGGAGCTCCCGGCTGCCACCATGGCGGTGGCGGCAGCAGGGGCCCCCTCACCCTTTTATATTGCCCAGGCTCCTGGGCATTTGCTGTCTTTGTCTCCCTGTTGGCGGGCCTGTTTGGGGGAGTGGGAACAGTTTCTGAATCATTTTAATGGAATGGCTTTCTGGAGGGAGGAATGGACGATAGAGGCAGGTTTAACGGTTCATTCAACTGCATCAGGAGCAATGGGTTTTGGGATGTCTTACCCAGGCAGGTGATTTGGCCCAGAATGGCCCTCAGCTTTGATACAAAGAGGTAAAGCTTATTGCATGCTTTGAATTCTTCCCCATTTTGGTAGCAATAACTCCCATCACTGTTTAGACACCTGAGGGGGAATGAGGCAAGTTCTCAACCAGATATGCAGAAGGCATATGCAGAAGGCAGCACGGGTAAAGACAGCATTCCTGGTCGTGGTTTTTGGAGCTTTTAGAATCAGCAAACTAGTGCCTGGGTCACCTCGGTGTACTTCAGGAAGGGCTTTGCAGTGGAGCGATTTACAGTGGGCCGGACAATCGGACATCTGGACCCACAGGCTCTCAGAAACAGCTCGGCGGGAGGGGGGGTGGGAGCTGAGATGAGTCCACGCAGCAGGAAGGTGGTGAGGCAGGTATTTTCCCAGAAGGGGCATTGAGGATTTATATAGTGATGAGACCACATGGGGAGGGCAGCTTCTTTATTCATGGTGCCGGAAAGCCCTGCACAACACACCAGTTTGTTACTCTTTTAAGAAAGGGACTGACAAAGTGGAGGCTACCGGTGCATGAATTTTGTTCCCATTCATTCCAGATCGGGGCTGTACCAGCCAATGAGGACTCAGGGCTAGGGCAATTCAGGCAATTGGGCGATGGCATTCAAATGTATACAGGACGTATGTATGTGAGATCCTGGGTAGAGAATCAGAGCTAATTTTCCTTTGTGTCCAATTTCAGAACCGGGCAAATGGGCCAAGGGAGCAGTGGTGTGACTCTGGAGGTTCACAGTTGGTGCTATGTGGTGAGACCATCATGAACTGCCATGGACAGAAAGCCATGCTCTGAGACCAGCTGATGCCCCTTGTACACTTGTAGAAGGGTACTGGTGCAGAAGCACCTATTTATCCCCTGCCCGGTCAGCTCCAATCAAGGGAAGCAGATTGGGGCTGATGGAAGAGGCCTGATGCCGGTTTGAGGATTGGCAACACCTGCTGGCCTGACAAGCCAAGGGCTATAAAGGCTGGAAGGGAGCCAGAAGGCAGGGGGCCAGCAAGGGAGAAGTCACTCAGAGAGCTGAAGGCCAACACTGCCTGTACAGCTTGTACATAGATGGACACTGGTGGTGGGACAACCTTAAGTAAATAAAGAGACGGGTGTTGCACAATGCTGAAGCCTCCTTGAGCCTTACTGGGAAGAGCAAGTGGGCCCCAAGAAGAGAGGCGGGTTGTGAACCCTGTTACAATGCTCTTTCGTAATCTGGGAGTGGGTACCAGCTGCATTATTGTTCACCTTGGTGAAAATGGTGTAGGAACGCATAATGGGTTGAATTTATGATCAGAGTTAGGAGGGATTTGGGGCAGATCCAATAATTTTTCCTTGGGATGACAATTATTTGGTCTGATGTTGCAGCCTGGGGTGTGACATGGGACTGGGAAGCCTCCATGGGTCAATATGATCAGGAGGTGTGAATAGGGAAATAGCTAAATTAATATTGTGATGTGGGGCCAGAAAGGGTTAAGCAACTAGCAGGGACCCAAATTCAACCTTTAGAGACATGTTAGAAAAGTATGTAAATGGTAATTAGGGCTATTCCTTAGAAGTAGTTAACATAACCATGCTAAATGGACTAGAGCTTTGAAATGCAAACATGTATTGTTAGAGAATTAGAGGTAATACTCAGTGTATGTGTTTACTTATATCTTGTTAGATGTTAGCCATGTAAACAGAAAATTCCTGTCTATTACTATAGCTATTGATTCAGAGATCAAAAGGAAATATTAACATGTAGATGAAATGTGGGTGTGATAATGTCATTATCTATATTTCACTTGGAAGACTTGGTAAATAGTCTATAAACTGCTTAATGGATAATTACCTGATGATGATGAATGCAACTAGTTACTTGGGTATGCATACACAATAGGCAGTTCTTCTTCAAAGCTGCTATTCTTCGCCCAAGGAATCCCTGCTGTAAAGATGCTATCATAGTCTGCCAGAAAACTGTATAAAAACTCTTGGGACCTGATCTTTTCATCTTTAGATCTGCTTGAGCTTTATTCAGGGGAAGCATGAGTCGTAAGACTGAGATTTCCAGTCCCATCTGGATCACCCTGGATATGAACATTGGACTATAATCTATGGACTAATTCTGAAAGAACTCTTTGCAACACCAAAGCTGCTCATCTCTACAATAAACTGATCTCAGAACTGCACTCGTGTCTGTATGTATAATGATCGTCTAACCAATACTCTCTTTTCTTTTTAAAAAATTTTAGTTTAATTAATAAGAATTTGCTGTAAGCATGTATTTGGATAAGATCTGAAATATTCATTAACCTGGGAGGTAATGTGTCTGATCCTTTGGGATTGGTAGAACTTTCATATTTGATTTGGCCATCTGGGGGAGAGCCCAAAGGCTGAGTTGCTTTCAAGGGAGCTGGGTTTTGGCTTCGGTGTAACCAGTAAGGTATTATAGGAGCTGTTTTGTGGCTAGCTTGGTGGATCTAATGGTGGAATAACCACCAGCTTTGGGGATTGTCTGCTCCATTCTTTGCTGTTTGCCCTGATTTAAGCAATCTCAGTGTGCCCTGCCCTGATCACAAATACATAATCAAGAGGATTTGGTAAATTCCTCTTCTGCACATTTCTTACTGGGCACCTGAGTTATTCAGGGAAGATGGGGTACACCTATCTGACAGGGAAGCAGACATATTTTTGGCTGAAGGAATCAGTAAATATCTAGGAACACAGTGGAGGGGAGATGGGAGTCAGCCAAGCTAAATTGCTTGTGCCACCTTGTGGCAGATACCTAATGCATGGCTATGGCAAGAACATGGTTACTGGATAAAAGGGATTGAAGAAGAATTTTAAGGACGGCATCCCTTAAGCAAGCAGGGGGAGGAGGGTCTAGTAAAGTGAGGAGCTGACCCCCTGCCTTTTTTTCTAGCCCTTCCTAAGGAAGTGCGATTCAGGGCTCCTATGTCTGGTACAACAGAGAGCTGATTTCTCCCCCTGCTCCAAGACACACAATTTATAGCCATTTTTAACCTCATAGGAGGGAAGGGTGAAGGACTCCCAGCAAACTGTATGGCTGGGAACTGGTTGGAAATTATGTGGAAATGATTAAGGAAATCATGATGACCTGAACTGTACAATTTATTGCTCGGGTGTGACTCCCGGATATTTTAAGTGAATAAAGTTGCTACTTATTGAAACCTCATCCATTGCCTCCTGCTTTTCTGGTGCAGCCAGAAAATGTGGTCACCCCAGCTCAAGATGTTCTGCTCAGCTGGCTGGAGGAAAAGGGGTCCCTGCCCTTATAGAGGTCTCCTTTACAACAGGTGATGAAGGGGGGAAGTTTATAGAGATGCACTGGGAAGAGCAGGAAGCAGTTGGACTAAGGTGTCCTGGAGAAGCCCTCTTTTATCAGTATTGGGCTGGCAGCACCCAGCCACCCACCCAGGAAATTTGCGGAGGGACTGGGTTTCCTCATGATCTGCTGTGGGTATTATGCTAGTCACCCTTTTCTCCTTGGGGGCTGGGAAGGAATTTTTTTCCTCACTGCTGGATTGGCTGAGGTGAGGGTGGATTTTTTTCACTTTTTGAACAGCTGGGCTGGGACCTGATGGGCTGGGGTAGGGGTTTAAATTATAATATTGCAATTTCATATGTGAAACTTGTGGCAGATGTCCAGTGCAGGTACGTGGCATGGAAGGGATATGGTTATTGGATAAAAGAATGGAAAAGGATTTCAAGGATGGCATCCCTTAAGAGAGCTGAGGAGGGAGATTTGGGGCTTCTATGTTTGGCACAGCAAGGAGCCACCCCCTCTTTCTTCTAGCCCCCCTTTAAGGGAGTAGGGGAAGTAAGGTTTGGGGCTCCTATATCTGGTACCACTCTTATAACTCCCTTTAACCTCATACAAGATGAGGACAGTGGGGTCCCAACAATGAGCTGTCTTAGACCAGGGACGGAAGTATGTGGCAATAATTATGATGATATGCACTGTACAATTTATTCTGGGGTAGTCCCAAATATTTTAAGTGAATAAAGTTGCAGCCCAATTACACCACAATCCATTGCCTGCTGTCTTTCTTCCAGTGTTGCCAGACAACTGCATTGCTTGTTCCTTTTAGGTGGCTACACAGAGGATCGTTCTGCTGGGTTATCAGTCACTCATCTTTCACCAGCACTAAACTCTCGACAAAGAATATAAAGAAACTTGCTATAAAGTGGCTCATTTCAGAGATGCTGAGCACCCCCAACTCCTACTGACTTTAAGAGGTGCTGGAGGTAATTAACACCACTGAAATTGGGCCAATCCTGTTAGATATGCAGGGCTTGTGCTGCAGTTTACCAATTCAAAGTGTTATCCTTGAAGGGTTTGAATTAAACTAGTCAGATGCAGCTGTAGTATCAATATTAGCCCACAAGTTTTGAGCCTTGACCTGGATGACCTTTACAAATATTTGTACTATTACAAATAGTATAGTGCAGGTGGTCCCGGGCTGAAGGAGAGATCCGACTTGCATATTGAAGATCTGTAACATGCTTGTACTATCAGGATGAGACACTGCTTCATTCAAATCCTATTTGGTTTATGGAACTTGGACTGCACATTTATTTTATTTCTTAGGTAAACAACTTTGAACTCTATGTTTACCATTTTAATCACCAGTCCTCATTTCTTTGAATCATCATAGGTCACAAACACTAATTCACCGTAAATACTTCCATCCTCCCAAGATATTAAAGTCCCCAAATGTGCCAAAACAGAACCTTCCTCCAACTCTCCTCATGGTGCTCTTTTTTTATAGTGTGAGCTCTGAAAGGCTGTGTGGCCCTTATTTTGAGCTCAGCCACCCAGTTCACATTTACAAGTGGGATCAGAAGCGTGCTATGCACCTTTTACAGCACAAACCCGCCACCAGCACTCAATTTTGTTATGACATGCTGACAAAGAAATGCAGCTTGAATGACATCCGATTTGTCCAAATAAGAGTCAGAGTTGCAAGGGTAATTTACTATACGTAGGCAGATAGTCAGCTGACCATTCTACAATAGTCCATTTTGTCCTTGCTCAGAAAAGGATAGTGTTGCATGGACCATGACACCACAGTCTTTCCACACGAAGGGTTGTGTGTTGCATAGAAAGCCAAACATTGGGTCTCATTACAAATAAGCAAAGGGAGGGCGGGGAGCCTGGGGAGCTCACAGGGGCCAGAGACAATGGGGGGCACCATGCCCACAGGGGCCAGGGGGACCAAAATGCAAGTTTAGCCAGGGTGCCGTTTTCCCGAAGGCCGGCCCTGTGCACACGGGGTAGTAACGGTGGTGGCAAAGGCTGCTGGGCTGGCACGTGGAAGCCCTGGCCGTGCTGGAAGAGCGCACTCAGAAGCTCCCTGGGGACCAGCAGTGCAGCCGGCAGCTCTCTGGGCACCAGCCAGCAAAGGTGCAGCACCACACATATGCACACGCACACTTCAGTGACTGCCATTGTCACTTCACTTATTTGTATCTTAAAAAAATATCTAGCAATATTCAGGAAGGCATTTTTGGCTATGATGTTTTCAGGCAGTTCAGTATATCACTATAAATAGGATTGGTCTCTGTCCAAAGATACAAAACCCCACATTCAGCACATGCATACAAAAGACCTTTCCTCTCAAGATCAGACAAAGTCCAGTGCTTTTCCTAGCAATGAAAATTTGTGTTGTATGTTTTATTTCAACTTCCTCTTCCATAGCATATGTACCGTATGCGATCCTTCATAGCTTATAAAGAATTAATTTCATACCAGGTAGTTGCATCCCCCCTCATTCTTCCCTTCTGCAAACTAAATAAGCCCAGTTCCCTCAGCCTCTCCTCATAAGTCATGTGCCCCAGCCCCCTAACCATTTTTGTTGCCCCCCGCTGGAATCTCTCCAATTTCCTGCCATAATGTAGTTACTTAATTTAAATATCTAATTCAAAATAACAAATTCTACATCTTATATTTAGGCTCACCATTTGTTTAATACTGCTGCTGTAACTGGAAAAAAAAGTTAACTACATCAAGCAACATCACAATTTACATTTAGTGGATTCTAATGTGTTATCAATAGAATAAAAAGTAGTGTGGTAAACTTCAGCCATCCCTTTCTAGGGGGCCCATTGACTGTTCTCCCCTGGAGTCCAGATTTGGTGTTGGTGGGCCTCCCCCAAATCTGCTTTCCTCTCTTTATTAACTCTCATAAAATGGCTGGACTTTGCTATTCCCATGGCGGCACTTGACAGTGAGGTGCAAAGTGCCTGCACCAGGACCACCACTCGGCATGCAAAGATAATAATGCAATAATGGACTGCAACTTCCTGGCTGTTCTAGCCTCGACAACCAATCCCAGAAGTTCCTCCAACCCTCACATCTAACAATGCCAAGGCAGATCAGCTTAGTAGAGAGCCTTTCTGCCTTTTTCATAGGTACCCCCATTTTACAGGCCAGGGCCTGGAATGCAGACAGCATGCCAGCACACTCCTCAGAACCTAACCCTGCAATCCTCAGTTTTCCCAAATTTGGTCTCCAGTTTCTATAGGCAACCATGCTGAGCTGTGCCTCAGTTTCCCCCATTTTGGTTCTCAATATCCACTGGAAGTTTGGTTGCAGCCAACTCAACCTGTGACTGTTTCCCTAATTTTGATCCCCCATTTCTAATTGAATATTGGCTGCAGCCATCCCAAAATGCATCTCAATTTTTACCTCACAGATTAGATGCAATCATGCACCAGCCACCCCAGATTCTGTCTCAGTTTTCTCAATTTTGGCTGGAGTCTTTGCCACAGCAACCCTGACCCATGCCTCAGTTTCCCTAAATTTGCTCCCCAATTTCAGCTGGATTCTTGGCTTCAGCCTCCCTGAGACATGCCTCAGTTTCCCCAGCATTGGATGGAATTTTGGCCAGAGTCACTCTGATCTTGCCTCAGTTTCCCCAGTTTCGATAACCTGCGGAGATGCTCACCATACTGCATACCTCCTCCTTGCTGGGGGTGCTCTCAGTGGCCTTTGGCTCTGTCTCTGAGCTGGACCAAAAGTGTTTGGTCTGTAACATTCTGCCTGTTGGGGAGACCCACACTCTGCCACCCGCTGCTTGCCTCCTCCCATCCCACAGCCCTTCGTAGCCTGCACCCTGCCCATGGGGTTGTTTGGCTAGCTCTTTGTGTCTGGGCTCTAGAACCTGGGGAATCCCAGGAGATTCCAGCCTCTGGGCATGTCCCTGTGTTTCCCCTATCCTCCTTCCTGCCCCTCAGAGCTCTGTCATGGTGGGCGGAGCCCAGCCAGACATCTTGTCCAGCACTGCCCAATTACCCTGCTTGTGTGTGTTCAAGCATAGAAAAATCATTAACCATATACATTTGACCAGCACAATAGTCTCCCAAATTTAAAGACATTGAGACAGATTCTGCTTCAGTAATCAATGTAAATCTGGGAAAACTCCACTGATTTCAGTGAAAATACTCCATATACCCTCTGGTGTAATTCAGAGCAGAAATTTGGCTTCATCTGCAATGTAATAACTGCACTATACAGAGAAACCTGCAATTTTTACTATTGATCACTAGAGTGAGCAGGTGCTTGAAGTTCTTCAATATTATATTGTGCAAATCATTCACACGTATCCCGTGGAGATGTCAGATATAAAACAACCTTGTGTGTGCAAATCCTAATCAGTGTGATATGCTACACCACTTCAGAGAACCACAACACTGTTCTTTTAGTGAAAGTTTAATAACAAAACACTGCAGGAAGTGGCAAGATAAGCTATTTTCCTCGCTATTATGAAGTGATCAGAACTTACTACTGTGTTGAGGTGCCATGCCTTATGTGACCACAGCAATTCAACTAACAACTCTGAACATGAAAGGGAGTTTCAGATCAACTGTTTTTTCTTAAGTCCCTGACCAGTGTTTAACAAGCAGATGGATACAAGCAGTTCCAGGTTACAAATAACAAGATTAAATGGATTACGTGACTGAGACTCTGCATTTTGGGAGATTTCAGAGTAACAGCCGTGTTAGTCTGTATTCGCAAAAAGAAAAGGAGTACTTGTGGCACCTTAGAGACTAACCAATTTATTTGAGCATGAGCTTTCGTGAGACACCCCTGGAACCCCGACCTGGGATATTCTATCTACTACCCAAGATCCATAAACCTGGAAATCCTGGGCGCCCCATCATCTCAGGCATTGGCACCCTGACAGCAGGATTGTCTGGCTATGTAGACTCCCTCCTCAGGCCCTACGCTACCAGCACTCCCAGCTACCTTCGAGACACCACTGACTTCCTGAGGAAACTTCAATCCATCGGTGATCTTCCTGATCACACCATCCTGGCCACTATGGATGTAGAAGCCCTCTACACCAACATTCCACACAAAGATGGACTACAAGCCGTCAGGAACACTATCCCCGATAATGTCATGGCTAACCTGGTGGCTGAACTTTGTGACTTTCTCCTTACCCATAACTATTTCACATTTGGGGACAATGTATACCTTCAGATCAGCGGCACTGCTATGGGTACCCGCATGGCCCCACAGTATGCCAACATTTTTATGGCTGATTTAGAACAACGCTTCCTCAGCTCTCGTCCCCTAAAGCCCCTACTCTACTTGTGCTATATTGATGACATCTTCATCATCTGGACCCATGGAAAAGAAGCCCTTGAGGAATTCCACCATGATTTCAACAATTTCCATCCCACCACCAACCTCAGCCTGGTCCAGTCCACACAAGAGATCCACTTCCTGGACACTACAGTGCTAATAAACAATGGTCACATAAACACCACCCTATACCGGAAACCTACTGACCGCTATTCCTACCTGCATGCCTCCAGCTTTCACCCTGACCACACCACACGATCCATCGTCTACAGCCAAGCTCTGCGATACAACCGCATTTGCTCCAACCCCTCAGAAGGGGACAAACACCTACAAGATCTCTGTCAAGCTTTCTTACAACTACAATACCCACCTGCAGAAGTAAAGAAACAGATTGATAGAGCCAGAAGAGTTCCCAGAAGTTACCTACTACAGGACAGGCCTAACAAAGAAAATAACAGAACGCCACTAGCCGTCACCTTCAGCCCCCAACTAAAACCCCTCCAACGCATTATTAAGGATCTACAACCTATCCTAAAGGATGACCCAACACTCTCACAAATCTTGGGAGACAGGCCAGTCCTTGCCTACAGACAGCCCCGCAACCTGAAGCAAATACTCACCAACAACCACATACCACACAACAGAACCACTAACCCAGGAACTTATCCTTGCAACAAAGCCCGCTGCCAATTGTGCCCACATATCTATTCAGGGGACACCATCACAGGGCCTAATAACATCAGCCACACTATCGGAGGCTCGTATACCTGCACATCCACCAATGTGATATATGCCATCATGTGCCAGCAATGCCCCTCTGCCATGTACATTGGTCAAACTGGACAGTCTCTACGTAAAAGAATAAATGGACACAAATCAGATGTCAAGAATTATAACATTCATAAACCAGTCGGAGAACACTTCAATCTCTCTGGTCACGCAATCACAGACATGAAGGTCGCTATCTTAAAACAAAAAAACTTCAAATCCAGACTCCAGCGAGAAACTGCTGAATTGGAATTCATTTGCAAATTGGATACTATTAATTTAGGCTTAAATAGAGACTGGGAGTGGCTAAGTCATTATGCAAGGTAGCCTATTTCCTCTTGTTTTTTCCTACCCCCCCCCCCAGATGTTCTGGTTTAACTTGGATTTAAACTTGGAGAGTGGTCAGTTTGGATGAGCTATTACCAGCAGGAGAGTGAGTTTGTGTGTGTATGGGGGTGGGGGGGATGTGAGAAAACCTGGATTTGTGCTGGAAATGGCCCACCTTAATTATGCACATTGTAGGGAGAATGGTCACTTTGGATGAGCTATTACCAGCAGGATAGTGAGTTTGTGTGTGTGGTTTTTGGGAGGGGAGTGAGGGGGTGAGAGAACCTGGATTTGTGCAGGAAATGGCCCAACTTTATTATCATGCACATTGTGTAAAGAGTTGTCACTTTGGATGGGCTATCACCAGCAGGAGAGTGAATTTGTGTGGGGGGGTGGAGGGTGAGAAAACCTGGATTTGTGCTGGAAATGGCCCACCTGATGATCAGTTTAGATAAGCTATTACCAGCTGGACAATGGGGTGGGAGGAGGTATTTTTTCATATTCTCTGTGTATATATAAAGTCTGCACGGCATGCATCTGATGAAGTGAGCTGTAGCTCACGAAAGCTCATGCTCAAATAAATTGGTTAGTCTCTAAGGTGCCACAAGTACTCCTTTTCATTTTGGGAGAGTTTCTGTGGAGTTGTAAGTTGCGACAGACTTCTCACATTCTATCCTCATGGGGAATTCATAAATGTCACAATTCTTCCAGCCTGAGCTTCTACAACTGCACTCAGTCTCTGACATAGCCAAACTAAAATTCTGTTTCCCTGGCACTTTCTCAGATGGTCCTTTTATTCTTGTGTCAATACGACTGCCAATCTGTGAGCACGAGTATCCATGTGCAACATGAAAGAGGTTTTGAAACACAAACAGGCTGAGAGGAACAGTCACAAGGATCCCTTTCAGTTCTGTACATGCCAAATCACACACTGTCGACCACTGAAATAGTTTTGCTTTTTCACTCAGCCTATGCAATGTTTCCTGATATTGGTGAACTCGCAAGTAAACTTTCTATAATAG
This sequence comes from Lepidochelys kempii, assembly GCF_965140285.1. Taxonomy (NCBI): domain Eukaryota; kingdom Metazoa; phylum Chordata; order Testudines; family Cheloniidae; genus Lepidochelys; species Lepidochelys kempii. The sequence goes on along the minus strand of NC_136382.1, from coordinate 140,178,835 downwards.
CAGCAGAGCCCACAAATCTCTGCACATCTGTGAGTGTCTGAAGACAGGCCCAGTTCTGCACAGCCTGTTTTCCTTTTTTCACTTGAAATTCCTTCTTTTACCATTTTCTGTTTGTTAGAAACATTCAGTGAACAGACAGAAATCACAAAAACGTTACAAACGAAAGCTCCCCTGAGACACTGGGTCTCAAAGCAGGTTTCAACCACTCCCCATCTTTTCCTTGCTTGAAAGCTAAAACACCAGTTAGCTTTTGTTATTGTTTCTGGTCCATGGTGGCAGGACAACTTGTTCACTGCAAATCAATTGTCTACATATACATGGGCATTGGGTGCACCCCGTTTTGGGGAGGGCCCTGCCCCTTCTGCCTATGGCCCCTGCACCCCCGCATGCAGGAGCCCTGAAACTGCCCTGTAAAAGGAAAAGCCCTGAGGGGCCTCCCCGACCAGAGGAGCCCCAGCCTGCGTGCCTCACCCAGCCCCCACCCCAGCACCAGACCAAGCTGTTGGTCCCCAAGCGCCAAGCCAGCCCCACCGCTGCCAGAGTCAGGCCAGCCCCACCAAGCGCCGGGCTGAGCTGGCAGTCTCCCCAAGAGCCAGCTCCTCCTGCCCTGAAGACCCCCCGCCCCCAGTGCAGCGAACAGTGGGGACCTTCATGGGTGGGGTGGAATGGAGGAGGTGGTGGGGGTCTTGGGGAAGGGGGGGTCACCGCGGCCCAGTTGTCCGGTGGTGGGTCAGCGGCACCGCCAGGGAAGGCTTTGCCTATTATACCTGCTACCCATGTACATACAAGTAATTTGTTAAACCAGAACCACATCTTTAAAAGGAATTTCCACAGCCTGAATTTGCTGGCATTTCTATTCAGGTATTGGGCATAATTGAATCCAAACAAATTATGAGCTAATCCACTCTTCTTGCTTAATTCCAGAGTCCAACTTTTCAAACCCAGTTTTCCCCACTTTTGGATAGGTACCTGTTCCCCAGTCCCGGTCTTTATTTAAGACCAGGCAGGTCTGAGTTTTGGATCCCCCATTTCCTAGCCTTTTTGGCATGTCTGAGTCCTCCGGGGGACTGAGTCATCTATCTGCCGCCCTGACCGGGAAAACCGAGAAGTCTGCTGCTTGCCAGGGGCTAAGATTCGTGATGTGACGGAGAGACTGCCGAGACTTATCAAGCCCTCGGATCGCTACCCCTTCCTGCTTCTCCACGTGGGCACCAATGATACTGCCAAGAATGACCTTGAGCGGATCACTGCGGACTATGTGGCTCTAGGAAGAAGAATAAAGGAGTTGGAGGCGCAAGTGGTGTTCTCGTCCATCCTCCCCGTGGAAGGAAAAGGCCTAGGTAGGGAGCGTTGAATCGTGGAAGTCAACGAATGGCTACGCAGATGGTGTCGGAGAGAAGGCTTTGGTTTCTTTGACCATGGGATGGTGTTCCATGAAGGAGGAGTGCTGGGTGGAGACGGGCTCCATCTTACGAAGAGAGGGAAGAGCATCTTTGCCAGCAGGCTGGCTAACCTAGTGAGGAGGGCTTTAAACTAGGTTCACCGGGGGAAGGAGACCAAAGCCCTGAGGTAAGTGGGAAAGCGGGATACCGGGAGGAAGCACAGGCAGGAATGTCTGTGAGGGGAGGGCTCCTGCCTCATACTGGCAATGAGGGGCGATCAACAGGTTATCTCAAGTGCTTATATACAAATGCACAAAGCCTTGGAAACAAGCAGGGAGAACTGGAGGTCCTGGTGATGTCAAGGAACTATGACGTGATCGGAATAACAGAGACTTGGTGGGATAACTCATATGACTGGAGTACTGTCATGGATGGTTATAAACTGTTCAGGAAGGACAGGCAGGGCAGAAAAGGTGGGGGAGTAGCACTGTATGTAAGGGAGCAGTATGACTGCTCAGAGCTCCGGTACGAAACTGCAGAAAAACCTGAGTGTCTCTGGATTAAGTTTAGAAGTGTGTGCAACAAGAGTGATGTAGTGGTGGGAGTCTGCTATAGACCACCGGACCAGGGGGATGAGGTGGATGAGGCTTTCTTCCGGCAGCTCACGGAAGCTACTAGATCGCATGCCCTGATTCTCATGGGTGACTTTAATTTTCCTGATATCTGCTGGGAGAGCAATACAGCGGTGCATAGACAATCCAGGAAGTTTTTGGAAAGCGTAGGGGACAATTTCCTGGTGCAAGTGCTAGAGGAGCCAACTAGGGGGGGGTGCTTTTCTTGACCTGCTGCTCACAAACCGGGTAGAATTAGTGGGGAAAGCAAAAGTGGATGGGAATCTGGGAGGCAGTGACCATGAGTTGGTTGAGTTCAGGATCCTGACGCAGGGAACAAAGGTAAGCAGCAGGATACGGACCCTGGACTTCAGGAAAGCAGACTTCGACTCCCTCAGGGAACGGGTGGCCAGGATCCCCTGGGGGACTAACTTGAAGGGGAAAGGAGTCCAGGAGAGCTGGCTGTATTTCAAGGAATCCCTGTGGAGGTTACAGGGACAAACCATCCCGATGAGTCGAAAGAATAGTAAATATGGCAGGCGACCAACTTGGCTTAATGGTGAAATCCTAGCGGATCTTAAACATAAAAAAGAAGCTTACAAGAAGTGGAAGGTTGGACATATGACCAGGGAAGAGTATAAAAATATTGCTCGGGCATGTAGGAATGTTATCAGGAGGGCCAAATCGCACCTGGAGCTGCAGCTAGCCAGAGATGTCAAGAGTAACAAGAAGGGTTTCTTCAGGTATGTTGGCAACAAGAAGAAAGCCAAGGAATGTGTGGGCCCCTTACTGAATGAGGGAGGCAACCTAGTGACAGAGGATGTGGAAAAAGCTAATGTACTCAATGCTTTTTTTGCCTCTGTTTTCACTAACAAGGTCAGCTCCCAGACTGCTGCGCTGGGCATCACAAAATGCGGAAGAGATGGCCAGCCCTCTGTGGAGATAGAGGCGGTTAGGGACTATTTAGAAAAGCTGGACGTGCACAAGTCCATGGGGCCGGACGAGTTGCATCCGAGAGTGCTGAAGGAATTGGCGGCTGTGATTGCAGAGCCACTGGCCATTATCTTTGAAAACTCGTGGCGAACCGGGGAAGTCCCGGATGACTGGAAAAAGGCTAATGTAGTGCCAATCTTTAAAAAAGGGAAGAAGGAAGATCCTGGGAACTACAGGCCAGTCAGCCTCACCTCAGTCCCTGGAAAAATCATGGAGCAGGTCCTCAAAGAATCAATCCTGAAGCACTTGCATGAGAGGAAAGTGATCAGGAACAGCCAGCATGGATTCACCAAGGGAAGGTCATGCCTGACTAATCTAATCGCCTTTTATGATGAGATTACTGGTTCTGTGGATGAAGGGAAAGCAGTGGATGTATTGTTTCTTGACTTTAGCAAAGCTTTTGACACGGTCTCCCATAGTATTCTTGTCAGCAAGTTAAGGAAGTATGGGCTGGATGAATGCACTATAAGGTGGGTAGAAAGCTGGCTAAATTGTCGGGCTCAACGGGTAGTGATCAATGGCTCCATGTCTAGTTGGCAGCCGGTATCAAGTGGAGTGCCCCAAGGGTCGGTCCTGGGGCCGGTTTTATTCAATATCTTCATAAATGATCTGGAGGATGGTGTGGATTGCACTCTCAGCAAATTTGCGGATGATACTAAACTGGGAGGAGTGGTAGATACGCTGGAGGGGAGGGATAGGATACAGAAGGACCTAGACCAATTGGAAGATTGGGCCAAAAGGAATCTGATGAGGTTCAATAAGGATAAGTGCAGGGTCCTGCACTTAGGACGGAAGAACCCAATGCACAGCTACAGACTAGGGACCGAATGGCTAGGCAGCAGTTCTGCAGAAAAGGACCTAGGGGTGACAGTGGACGAGAAGCTGGATATGAGTCAGCAGTGTGCCCTTGTTGCCCAGAAGGCCAATGGCATTTTGGGATGTATAAGTAGGGGCATAGCGAGCAGATCGAGGGACGTGATCGTTCCCCTCTATTCGACATTGGTGAGGCCTCATCTGGAGTACTGTGTCCAGTTTTGGGCCCCACACTTCAAGAAGGATGTGGATAAATTGGAGAGAGTCCAGCGAAGGGCAACAAAAATGATTAGGGGACTGGAACACATGAGTTATGAGGAGAGGCTGAGGGAGCTGGGATTGTTTAGCCTGCAGAAGAGAAGAATGAGGGGGGATTTGATAGCTGCTTTCAACTACCTGAAAGGGGGTTCCAAAGAGGATGGCTCTAGACTGTTCTCAATGGTAGCAGATGACAGAACGAGGAGTAATGGTCTCAAGTTGCAGTGGGGGAGGTTTAGATTGGATATTAGGAAAAACTTTTTCACTAAGAGGGTGGTGAAACACTGGAATGCGTTACCTAGGGAGGTGGTAGAATCTCCTTCCTTAGAGGTTTTTAAGGTCAGGCTTGACAAAGCCCTGGCTGGGATGATTTAACTGGGAATTGGTCCTGCTTTGAGCAGGGGGTTGGACTAGATGACCTTCTGGGGTCCCTTCCAACCCTGATATTCTATGATTCTAATAACTGTTACGTTTGAGCCCATGTTCACCATTCCTGTGAATTCCATGGTTCCTATTACACATACAGTAGTTAAATTCTTTTTACTGTTGTTTAACTGCCCAGATCTAAACAAATACTATGGGGCCTGCCTGACTCTTATATCTTCAAGCTCTGGCTCTTCAGCCTGATGTTCCCTCATTTGTCAAACTGGGACTTTCACTAGGCATTTGTGATGCTCTGTCCTCACCAGATTCATAGGTATAACAATAATTTTTGTTACCCAACTTTTTCAGTACTGGCATTTAGCAGAACTGCTTTCCTTAATCTTTCCCTTATTGCCAATGTCCCTTGTTTTACAAACGACATTTAACAATGCTTTCAACCCATAAAAAAATGTCATGAACCAAATTAGAATTTCTGTTCCACAGTGTACATTACACAGATCTAGTGATCAGTTTCCGTCTTCTCCATTAGTGGCTACTTTCTTTTCTGGTGGACTGCTTAAAAGTGTCTGTGGCAAATTCCACAGAATCTAAAAGGTCTCCTTTATCTGATCTTCAGCTGCGAACTGAAGTTCAGCTGAGCTTTTATGAACTAATCAATTATTAATTTGTCCTGAAGTCTTCACTGGTACCTGGATATTCCAGGAACACAAATCTCCTTGGGTCTCCCATCTGAGGTCTTTCCCACCCGCTTCTAGCCCTTAACTGTGCCTGACCAGACTGATGGCTGGCTCCAAACTGCTTGTCAAGAGCTTGTAACAAATACAGACAATACAGTCTGTTTTCCAGTGTAAATTCTGCTGCACCATCAGAGCTGGCCACTCAAGTTAGTGGCCATAAAACTCCCTCTCTCTTCGTCTCTCCAACCATTCATTTGGGCTATGACATTCAACTGGGGCAAATAAGACTCACAAGGATTTATTCTGTCAGAGAGAAGGGCTTTTGTATCACTTGAGCTGGAACAAACTGACTTCTCCTTTCTGGGCCTCTGTTGGTTACAAATGGGGTAGAAAAGTACTGTAAAATACCCAAGCTCTCTGACTGGCCTGATTCCTCATCCATGTGAGGAATGTGTCCATGTGTCCACAGTGGTCTGCAACACTTTGAATTCCTTCTCTAGGTTATAGTTTGGTTTCTTACATCAAGACTGGGGATTTTCTAGCTGCTACTCCAAGAAAATTTCTATTTCTGACTCCAGGTAATTTCTTAGTCCTTTCTACGAAACCTCCAGATATTACTTCAATACTTTTGAAATGTCTCCAGCTCTTGTTTTAGTTCCTTCTGGGATATCTCCAGCTTTTGTTTTCATTTCTTTTGGGCACAGTTAAATCCCAATTTGATATTGATTTGCTTTGATTTCTGTGCGCACCCTCATTATCTGTTCCCACTGGGGTCACCATGAATATCTGCTCACAATGTCTCTCTTTGGAAGCTCTCTCCTGCCCCAAACACCAGTGTTGCCCCCAATGGCCTGAGCAATTAGCCAGTATTCAGGGCCTCACCAGGTTGTTTCCATTAGGATAAGAAATTGATGATATGAGCTGCGTGATATTTTTTAGTGTAATCTGGTTTATTTACAGAAGTGTATACAAATTCCTGTTCCCCTGAACACAGTAGAAACAAAGAACTTCAGGCAGTTTCCTGGCTCAAAATTCCCCAAGTCTGCCACTCCAGCAAGTGCTGTGCCCCAGAAGCACTGCCATCTGCTTCCTTTCACGGTCATACTCACAACTGCTTCTCAAGGCTCTCTCCTGGCTTTTTTCCCCTAGCACAGAAAGGTTACAAAACCAATATCTTACCCCCAGTATTTGCAATCAGGGAAACTCTTCAGCCCACACAGTTTAACTCTGACATGCTGTAATGACCTTTCCCTCCCTTTGGTGGGACACTTCAGGCAGCCCAAGGGACAAATTCAGAACAAATTGCTTAGAGCAGGGCAGTTACAGCCCAAGGCTGAGGTTCCTTTGCACACCAAGGCAAACCAAACCAGCTAAAGAGAGAAGACTTCAATTTTACCCCACTGGCTATTCAGAAGTCATACAAGCAATTCTCTTAGACACTCCAGTTTTCCAGTATCACAACCAGTGCCACTTGTTATGGGGACAAATGGTTATGAAAACCAAAACCCTAGTAAAAGAAAAAAGATTCTCCTGATCCCAAAGGACCAAGCCCCAGACCCAGGTCAATATACAAGTTAGATCTTACCCACAAATCACATTGTTGCCAGTCCTTTAGAATCCAAAATCTAAAGGTTTATTCATAAAAAGAAAGATAGATGAGAGCTAAAATTGGTTAAATGGAATCAGTTACATACAGTAATGGCAAAGTTCTTGGTTCAGGCTTGTAGCAGTGATGGAATAAGCTGCAGGCACAAATCAAGTCTCTGGAACACATCCACAGCTGGGATGGGTCATTTAGTCCTTTGTTCAGAGCTTCAGTTTGTAGCAAAGTCCCTCCAGAGGTAAGAAGCAGGTTTGAAGGCAAAATGGAGGAGAGGCAGCAGCCTTTTACATTCTCTGCCCTATGGAAGATCACAGCAGCAAGATGGAGCCTGGAGTCACATGGGCAAGTCACATGTCCATGTATGACTCAGTTCTTTACAGACAGACACCATTGTTTACATGTTAGTTTGAACGTTCCCAGGAAAGCTCAGAAGTGGATTGGCATCTCCCAAAGTCCATTGTCAGTTAAGTGTTTCTTGATTGGACACTTACTGAGAATAGTTCTTTCTCAAGAAGCTGATCAAATGCTTCACTGAGGCTACTTAGAATCAAAACACATTGATATACAAGTACATAGCCAATATTCATAACGTCAACTACAAAAATGGTACACCCATACAGATAGCATAATCATAATCATCAAATCATAACCTTTCCATAGACAGCTACCTGACAACCTTTGTAGCAAATATATAACAGTGGTTACACCAATGATCTATACAGTTACAGGTTATGTCAGTAACGTCACACCTGCCATGTGCCTTGGACAGTTCCTCCTTTGTTTATAGCTATCTCTACTATATAAAGGGACTTAAAAGCTCCTTCTGTGGAGTCTGAAAGAATGCTTACACACCCATTGATTTTAACTAGGTCTGTGATTGTCTTAAGATCAAAGATTTAGCTGGTGGCAGCCACTAGCACCTTTCACAACAATAGGGTAGATTCTCTAGGAATCTTTTGTTTTCGTTTGTTAATGTGATGATCATTAGAGGTCCTTCCAGTTACCTGGGATTGTAAAATCTTGTAGCGTGGACATGGGGTTCCAGTCCATATCTCTCATTTTAGGACCCCAGCATGACTTGATCTTTGTATTAGTTCCAGGGTTCCTCAATCTCAGGAAATCTAGCTCACAATCAATAGGAGTTTGTCCTTGACTTGCATGAGTTATTAATTCACAAACATTAAAGAAAAAAGAATCATGTCACTCTAAATTTAACATGGTCCTCTACCACTAGATTAAGACATTTCCATTAGCATACAGAATGGAAAACAGAGACAACTCCCCTAGCCTCATCTGCATGAAAGATGGGACAGGGAGACATCTCAATTTGCATACAGAATGGAGAACAGAGAACCGCACTGAACTCTGGGATCAGAAAAGCAGGGATGCACTGCATCATGGGAATCTCTGCTCCAGATGTTAATGAACCTATGCCTGCACACACCCAGCTCAGCAATTATCAGACCAATTCTCGTCATAAATCCTCGATTCATATCCAAAATACTGAAGCAGCCTAGTTGCATTGTGAGCTCCCTGGAAGAAAACACCACCCAGAGCCAAGAGTGATCAGCTCCTATTGTCCAGCCTAAAGAAAACCCTTAAGTCATCAGTTTACCCATAAATAAATCTAGTGTTCTCCCTTAAACCATTGTATTTTCTCTACAAAAACCCCTACCTATGCCCAAGTAAATGTTCTGATGCTTAGATCCAAACTATGCAACAGTTCCACTGGGAATCCATCTTCTCCTGACTGATTGTGCTGTGGGCTCTGCCTGTCTCCAGCACTCAGGACCCTGAGCTACCACCATCACCTGGGAACCCTGACCAGTTCAAGCCTCATGGAGCAGGTGAGATCCCCTTCTTTCTCTCTCTCTCTCTGTTTTCCTTTCTACCTCAGGTATTAACCTTTAATAATGTAACTGTTATGTTGGTTTAACCTTCCTTGTGTAGTTATCACTGTCATTCAATAAATAACTTTTATGGTTAAGCTGGTTGCTTCTCTCTCTCTCTCTGAACTTTACTCTTTTGTGTTTTTAGCTTCCCCCATTTACTCTGCAGCAACGCTTCTTTTACGCTAAAGATCCCTGTAGCGCCCAAAAATACTGTGGGGTTTGCTCACCAAGTGGGTTACTACCAGTACCATTGTAATGTGAAAGTGGGATAGGGATGTGTTAAACCTGTGGCATATAAGGGAGGGGGCAGCGGAAAGTGCTGCTTGACCCAGCCCATTGAGTACAGGGACATATAAGGGAATGCGCTGGACAATGCTGATTGACCCGGTCCGTTCAGACTTGCTCTGTTAGTGTGTGTGTGTGTGTGTGTGTGTTCATTTAGTTCTAGGGCTGGAGGAACCCAGTCCTGGGGAACCGAGGTCCTGCAGGATAGCTCCATTGGGAGGGGACTTGCAGAAGGGAGGAGTAGAGCTCCATATGAACACACAGGTGACATAAGCAGTACATTAATAGAATTACAGAACCCATCCCCCCTCCAGAATAGTAACTAATAAATAAGCATACCCCAAAGTAACGGGCATATTTGGTAACAATGTAGGCCTAGCCATTGAGTCCATGGATTATGCTGCCACCTTGTGCTATCTGTAGGCAGTGACAGCACTCAAGTTATGGTTTCCTGTGGGGCGCATCGGTCAAAAAAGCTCAGACTGCATCTCAGTACTCAGTATTAACATTTTAATAAGATGCATCCCAGAGTACTGATTACATTACAACCTCTTCTATGCTCTAACTCTACTCTTATGAGGTCATCAGGCCTTCTCATGTAGAGTTTGTTTTAAAGACAAATAACTTTGTTAGTCTCTAAGGTGCCACAAGCACTCCTTTTCTTTTTGCGAATACAGACTAACACGGCTGCTACTCTGAAACATGTTAGAGTGAGACATTTTCTTAGGAGGCTACTAAACCTCAGTCTCATTGGGAAAAGTCCAGAAGACAGATGAGAGTTACTGTGATAGACACAGAATTTTAGCGTGTCCGGTCCGTGACTGCCCTGCACTTAAAACTGGGCTTGGGCTGTTAAAATGTGATCCAGAATAAGACTTCTGCAGAATTTGAGGAGTTTGAATTTGGGACCATTTCTCAATGACCGGTCAGTGGACAGGCACCGATCCCTGAGATTTTCCTGACACAGAATAGTAATATTTAAAATGTAAAGTTTTCTTGTACTTGTATTTTACATCACTGTATTCATCCAATTATTTCTGAACATTAAAACCAATAATTAAATAAATAAATCAACCGACTGGGTTGACATCAGTTGCCATGGTGCAGATATGCAAAGCAGAAAAGCCAGTAGAGTTCTTCCAATGGAAGTGAGAAAGTGAAGGAGCAAAAGAAACTACTGCACACCACTGTAACATCAAATGAAGGTATGTTAAAAGCATTATATCGCTGCCCTACTCATAGCTAATGCAAATTGCCATTTACAGTTGGTGAAGAGCTAATCATGTCTTGAGTAAAAGATACCTGTCGTGAAGTCTTGGGTGATGCAGCTGCCAAAAAAGTGAGTTGAATTGCACTATCAAATGATACTATCTCATGACAAATCACTGATATTGCAGAAGATATTGAAGCTCAGTTGATAGAAAGGGTGAGAGCATCAAGTTGGGTTGCAATTCAGTTGGATGAATCAATGGACATTTCTAACGCATTTGTTTGTGTGTGCAGTGTCTATGAAGGTGCATTTCACGAAGATCTACTCTGCTGTGAAGAATTGCCACAAAACACAACTGTTGCTGAAATCTTTTGGGTCCTAAATGAATATGTGTCAGGGTTCCTTCCCCACTCTGAACTCTGGGGTACAGATGTGGGGACCCGCATGAAAGACCCCCTAAGCTTATTCTTACCAGCTTAGGTTAAAACTTCCCCAAGGCAGAGATTTCCTTCTTGCCTTGGGATCGCTGCCACCACCAAGTGATTTAACAAACAATCAGGGAAAGGACCACTTGGAGTCCTATTCCCCCAAAATATTCCCCCAAGCCTATAAACCCCCTTTCCTGGGGAGGCTTGAGAATAATATCCTAACCAATTGGTTACAAATTGATCAAAGACCCAAACCCCTCGGTCTTGGAACAATGGATAAATCAGTCAGGTTCTTAAAAAGAAGGATTTTATTTAAAGAAAAAAAGGTAAAAGAATCACCTCTGTAAACTTAGACTGGTAGTTAACCTTACAGAGTAGCAGAAAATTCAAAGAGCACAGAGGAACCCCCTCTAGCGTTAGTTTCAAAGTTACAACAAAACAGGGATAAACCTCCCTCTAGCAAAGGGAAAATTCACAAGTTGAGAAAACAAAGGTAAACTAATACACCTTGCCTGGCTGTTACTTACAAGTCTGAAATATGAGAGACTTGTTCAGGAAGATTTGGAGAATATGAATTGATGTCCAGTCCCTCTTAGTCCCAAGAGCAAACGGCGCAGAAAAACAAAGAACCCAAAACAAAACCTCTCCCTGCCCCCAGATTTGAAAGTATCTTTTGTCCCCATTGGTTCCTTTGGTCAGGTGCCAACCAGGTTACTTGAGCTTCTTAACCCCTTACAGGTAAGGAGGAATTTAGGCTACCCCTATGGTTATGACAGTACGTGAGAGGACATGGGCATCAGTGGGACCGCTGTGTTGGAATGTGCACTGATGGAGCAGTCACAAGGACAGGCAGACATTCAGGTGTAGTGGCACCGACTGCTCAAGCAACACACTGCTTTATTCCTCAAGAGGTCTTGGCAGCCAAGAAATTGTCTTCAGAGCTTAACGATGTCCTCGGTATAGTTGTTAAAATTGTGAATTTTGTGAAAGCAAATAGACTCAATTCTTGCATTTTTGCTACAATGTGTGAAGAGATGGTGTCTGAACACCATCACTTACTCTTATAGGCTGACATGCAGTGGTTAGCCCATGGCAAAATATTAAACCAAGTGTATGAACTGCAATGTGAACTTGAAGCCTTTCTGTCTCAAAAGAAGTCTCCTCTAGATTACTTTCAAGATTTACAGTGGGTCGCCAAACTTGCATATTTGGCACATATATTTGATCACTTCAATCAGTTCATTCTCTCTAAGCAGAGAAGTATGTTGAGTATCTTTGTTCTGGCTGACAAAATCACAGCCTTCAAAAGTCTCCAAGTCTGGAAAGAGAGAGTTGGGTGTGACTATAATGACATGATCCATCTTTTGCATTTCTGACTATTGATGACAATAAAGGTATCGATCTGCATCTCCTATGTGAAATAATTGCATCCCATCTAAAATCAACTCTCCAAAAGTTAAAGGACTATTTCCCATCAGATTCTGATCCATTGAAATGAAAGCAATGGGTTTGTGATCCATTTGCCTCTAGACACTGAGACCTCTGTCACCATCATTGGAGGACAAGTTGCTGGAACTGTCAAGTGATAAGGCTCTTAAATTACAATTTCCTGAAGTGACTCTACCTGTTTTCTGGATCAAAGTCAGAAGCAAATACTCACAACTCGGTGAACTTGCTGTAAAAACTCTCCTCCCATTCGATTCCACATCCTTCTGCAAAATTGGATTGTCAGCCAGGACTGCAATGAAAACACCACAGCCGGCTGAGCATTGGAAAGATAGTCCGAGTATCCTTGTCAAACATTCATCCCCAGATTGAAAGACTTGTGTCTACAAGACAGGCACAAACATCTCATTAACAGTATGGTGAGTGAATACGTGTGATTTTTTTTTAAACTAAATCAACTGAATTATCTCTAATGTACAAAATGAGATATCCGCAAAAAGAAAAGGAGTACTTGTGGCACCTTAGAGACTAACCAATTTATTTGAGCATAAGCTTTCGTGAGCTACAGCTCACTTCATCGATGAAGTGAGCTGTAGCTCACGAAAGCTTATGCTCAAATAAATTGGTTAGTCTCTAAGGTGCCACAAGTACTCCTTTTCTTTTTGCGAATACAGACTAACACGGCTGCTACTCTGAAAATGAGATATATGGTTGTAGACAAAATTTTTGATACTCTTCATCTGAAACAAAATTTAAAAATCAGCTTAACATTTTTGTATTACATAACTGGTTGAAATAGACTTTATTTTAACAAATAATCAGAACTGTACTAGTAGACCCGTGTTGGCAAGCAAGTAAGAAATGTCTTACATGCAGATAGTACAAAAAAGAAATGCCTGGCAATATTGAAAAAACAGCAAGAAATACCAGTGAAATACACTTCATTTTTTAATTTCTCAAGCAGTCTGTGACAGTTTAGGAAGGCAGCAAGCTGGTTCTTGGTATCAAAAAGGCTGAGAAACACTGCGCTAGAGAAAGTGCAAGAAACTGTAACAGATAGTCAGGGAATAACCTATCCACAGGTGAAATTACTTCCTAACCCCATCAGGTCATTGATGGCTTATGCCCTGAAGTAAGACCTGTGCAAACCCTGTGGTTCAGTGTGTAGGGATTTATTACCATATGTGGTCTTCAGTGAGGTCCTAGGGCCAAACTTGTATAGAGAATTACAGGAACGAGGAGTGCATTCCAAGTATGGGACAGAGCATGAACGGTACAAAGCCAAGACTAGAGAAAGGAAGCAATAAGGAGAGAGGATTGGCAGATGCTTAGTGTGAGAGATTGTGAACAGGAAGACATAAATAAGAGCGTAGATCAAGGTGGGGACAGGATTAGGTAGGGCCTTGAAGGTCAAACAAGTGGCTTGAATCTGATGCAGTAAGAGATAAAGTATTCAAACAGGGAATTGCTGTTGTCAATAGAAGGGAAAATTACTCACAGCAGCAAGTTGAATAGACTAGATAGGAGAAGTAAAGAGACAGGAAAGTTAGTACTAAAGCTTCAAGATGAGAGGTGACCAAAGACATGGGCAATGGTTTTGATTGCAGAAATAGGCCAGATTTTAGTAAGCATGTATGTCTACAGGAAGCGAAGAGTTGGCATAATCCTGAGATTTTCTCCAGAAACACTCACAGCTACATAGGAATGACTCAGAATTACATAGGAATTTGATTTGTCTGAACTAATGGTATATCGTTAAAGAATTTTCTTCACAGAAAAAGATAGCAATGTGCTTCTGATCCCCCACCCTGGTTATCAAGAAGCAAAAAAAGAAATCACACAGCCCCCAGTCTCTGGCTCCCAATCACCACCTAGATCCAGTACAGTGAGAAGTTACTTTAAAACTCTACTCATATACACAAAATGTTCTTCTGACCCCAAAGGGTCAGTGACATTACCAGGTCAGTATAGGTTTGGATCTTACCCAAAATTGCCAGCCAATCCTTTTGTGTCTAAAATTAAATATTTATTGTAAAGAAAGAACAAGAAGAGCGATGCTAAATGGTGAAACAGTCAGATACATACAAAGACTTCAAAGTCCATATATCAGGTTCCTAGCAGTACTGGTGAGTCTGCTGGTTTGAAAGTCCCTCTGGAACACATCCACAGCTTAGATGGGTCATTCAGTCCTTTGTTCAGAGCTTCAGTTTGTAGCAAAGTTCCCCCAGAGGTAAGAAGCAGGACTGACGATGAAATGGAGAAGATGCAGCTGCCTTTTATAGTCTTTTGCTTTGTGGCCTGTGCTTCCTTTGTTTCAAACACAAGCTGCCCAGCACCTGGCTTGATGCCTTAGAGTTCTGTCCATAGGCATGCCCCTTGCTGAGTCATAACGTGTATCTGCCTTCTCTCAATGGATCAATGGTCCTTAATGAATCATCAAGCAGGCCAGGCAGTGCTGATGCCAAACTGTCTGGAGGTGTCATCCAGAAGCAAAGCCCAAGTTTGAAATACAGACATATATATATATATATATATATATATATCTGTAACTCATAATACAAAGACATAAATGAGATTATCATATCTGGCAAATTATAACATTTTTGCAGATATCTTACATGACCTAGTTGGCATAATTTATTACAATTTTACAATATTGATATTCACAATATCCTCAAGTGTCCCCAGATTCCATACAGCGTTACATTGGGGTTGAGAGGTTTGGGGATGCAGGAGGGGACTCCAGGCTGGGGAGAAGGAGCCTAGGGGTTCAGAGTATTGGAGGGGGTTCCTGTCTGAGGCAGGGGGTTGGGGTTAGGGAGGGGGTACGGGCTTTGGGCTGGGGATGTGGTTTCTGGAGTAGGGCGAGAAATGAGGGGTCTAGGATGTGGGAGGGGGCGTAAGGGTTCCACTGTGGGTGTGGGCTCTAGAGTGGGGCTGGGGATAAGGGGTTTGGGGTGCAGGAGGGATTGAGGGGTTTGGAGGGCGAGAGGGGGATCAGGGCTGGGGCAGGGGATTGGGATGCAGGAGACCATAGTGTGGGATTAACCCTTTCCTGCCTGGTGCTGGGTATGCACACCTCGTCACATTCCCTTTTTGTTTTTAAGAACAAAAGGAAACTGCAAGAGGAGCAGTTAGAAGATGTAAGTGTACATAAGTCAGAAAATCCAAATGTGATTGTTCTGGAAAACATAACTCTGTCTCACTTCTTAAATAGTGTCTAGTATATCAAACTGAACAGCACAAACAGTAATCCAAACTATAATGTGTAGAAATGAGCCATGAAGCTTACATATGTATCTAATTTTTCCCAAAAGGTGGTGCTGCTCAGGTGGCAGGGCTCCAGCTTTGACTCATCTCTACATTGGTAAATAGGGTTGAGTTACTGGTGCGGTGAAAACTTTAACATTCAATTTCCTGATGTTAGTGCAGGTGGAAACTAGGGTGACCAGATGTCCCGATTTTATAGGGACAGTCCCGATTTTTGGGTCTTTTTCTTATATAGGCTCCTATTACCCCCCACCCGCTGTCCCAATTTTTCACATTTGCTGTCTGGTCACCCTAGTGGAAACGTCAACCTTAAAATTGCATTAATATGTTGTTTGCACTGAGGCAGGGATGTTTAACTCTCTGAAAATCTTACTAAGCTGGTTAGGTCAATGTTCAATTCGAGAAGCTTATATATGTTGCATAAAATGATTTGAGACAGAATCTCCCTTCTTTCTTTTTCTAACACCAATCATTTCCTCTTGAAGCTTGGTTAATGGACAGACATGTCCTTTTTGACGGTCTCACTGTGTTGTGGTTATGAACAATTTTCCAAGCCAAGGCAGGTATATTTTTCCCTCCAAAAGCTTCCTTCCATCATGGTAAGAGTATTTTTACCTTCTAGCCAATCTGCCTTATTGTATCTAGAAAGCTAACAAATCATGGAACAAGGTGGTGTTTGGCTCAGCTATGGGCATTAACTTTCCCGCTTCCTGAACACTACCAGAAATGGATAATGCACTAGATTCACCAAATCAGACTAGGGAAATGGATGACTGGCTCCTTACACACCAATCTAGAACATGCAGAGGGAAAAAAGCCTGAACATAGGGGACTTCAATTTGAATGACATATGCTGGAGGTCTCATTCTCCCAGTACTAAAACATGCTTGGAATTTCTAAACACACATGACACTTTCTTAACTCAAAAAGTGTTGCAGCTGATGCAGGAAAATTCTTTATTAGCTCTTAACAGATAAAGAAGAACTGATCACAGAACTAGAATGTAATG
Source organism: Lepidochelys kempii (assembly GCF_965140285.1). Taxonomy (NCBI): domain Eukaryota; kingdom Metazoa; phylum Chordata; order Testudines; family Cheloniidae; genus Lepidochelys; species Lepidochelys kempii. The sequence goes on along the minus strand of NC_136382.1, from coordinate 140,162,574 downwards.
GCAGCTTAGGTACAAGTGATCATGACTTGGTCACATTTATAATGTGCTAGTAGAATAAAGTCCAGACCAGTAATATACATACTTAGTACTTTAATTGGGCCAGCTTCACAAAACTGAAAACAATTATGAGCCAAATCAGCTTGGAGGAAGAATTTAATCCAAAAAATGTGAATCATAATTGGGAATGATTTAAGAACACCTTGTGAGGATGTCCAAAAAGCACAATCAAGGAAGAAGGCCATTCTGGTTAAAAAACCAGCCTGGTTTGGAGAGGAAGTGAAGGCAACAATTTTTATATATAGTGTGTGTGTGTGTGTAACAAATGGAAGAAAGGGAAAGCTGATAATAATGAATATAAATCTGAAGTTAGGAATTACAGAAAATTGATAAGGGAAGCACAGGGACACAAGGAGAATTCTCTGGCCATCAGGTCTAAGGAAAATAAGGAGGTTTTAAAAAAGATATTATGAACAAAAAGAATCACGAGAATGGTATTGCTCCATTAGTAGTGGAAATGGTAGCAATATTAATTATAATAATAATGCAGAAAAAGCAAAAGTGGTAAATATTTCTGTTCTGTATATGGGGAAAACAAACGATATGATAAGACTAACACTCTTTCCATTCCACTAGTATCTCTGGAATATGTTAAACAGAAACTACTGAAGTTGGAGATTTTTAAATCAGCAGGTCCAGATAACTTGCATCCAAGAGTTTTAAGAGAACTGATTGAGGATTATGCTTGACCATTAATGATGAATTTCAATAGCACTGAGGAAGTTCCAGAAGAATTCAAGAATGCTAATGTGCCAATTTTTAAAGGGGACCAATGGGATGACCTAGGTAATTGTAGGTCTGTCAGCCTGACATCGATCCTAGGCAAGATAGTGGAGCAGCTGGTATGGGATTTGAATAATAAGGAATTCAAGGAGTGTAATGCAAATCAACACGGATTTATGGAAAATAGATCCCATTAAAGTAACTTGATATCTGTATTTGATGAGATTACAAGTTTTGTTGACAAATATAATATTGTTGATATAATATATTTAGACTTCTGGAAGGCATTTGACTTGGTACCATGCAACATTGGATTAAAAAACTAGAATGAAAGAAAACATGGCACAAAAGAAGACCTGGAAGAAGATGTGGAAGAAAACAAATTTTTTTAATGGTGAGTATAAGTAACCAATGGAACAGTTTACTAGGGATTCTGGTGGATTCTAGAACCATGACACATTGTAAAACAAGACTGGATGTTTTTCTAAAAGAGATACTCTAGGAATTATTTTGGGTAGGTTCTATGACCTGTGTTATAGAGGAGGCCACACTAGATAATCACAATGATCCCTTCTGGCCTTTGAATCTGTGAAGACCCATCTGAAGCTTTTGGAACAACATACAGTTCAAACATTATCAATATTTGCAATGCAAATAAAATCTCTCTCCTTATTTCCAACAGTACCAAAGTGAGAGAGAGAATCTGGATTGATTTTGATACATCTTATTTTGCCATCTGGTGATTATGAAAAATGAACAACACAGAGTTATTTGTGCAGAACTGAGAAGGAAACGTTTCTATAAGAAAAAATGTGTGCACAGCAGAAGTAGACACAGTCAAGGACAGAATTCTGGAGCATTTGTTCCAGTATTTTAAGGCTTGGCCTCTTGCAGCTTTGGGACACATCAGGAGTGCCGAGAATTGACGAGAGATAACAAAAAGTCTCTGCCAGGAATCAGGAGAACAAGAAAGCAATTGTCTAAGAGGCCATACACTGTGAACAGACCAGGATGACCTTTACAAATATTTGTACAAAGATCAATACACTTGTGGGCTAATATTGATACTAAAACCGCACCTGACTAGTATAATTCAAACCCTTCGGAGCATAACACTTTGAACTGGAAAACTGCAGCACAAGCCCTGCATATCTAACAGGACTGGCCCAATTTTCAGTGGTGCTAATTACCTCCAGCACCTATTAAAGTCAGTGGGAGGTGGGGGTGCTCAGCACTTTGGAAAACAAGGCACCTTATAGCAAGTTTCTTTATATTCTTTGTAGAGAGTTTAGTGTTGGTGAAAGGTGAGTGACTGATAACCCAGCAGAATGATCCTCTGTGTAGCCACCTAAAGGGAACAAGCAACGCAATTGTCCAGCAACGCTGGAAGAAACACAGAAGGCAATGGATGTGGTGAAACTAGGCTGCAACTTTATTCATTTATAGTATCTGGGAGTCCCCATCAATAAATTGTACAGTACAGGTCATTTTTATTTATTTTCATATAATCCCCAACTTGATCTCAGACATCCCATTGTTGGGACCCCACCATCTTCCTCTTATATAAGGCTAAAGGGGGCTATAAAAGGGGTACCAGATGTAGGAACCCTGAATCCCATTTCCTCTGCTCCATTAAAGGGGGGGCTAAAAGGAAGAGGGGTGACTCCCTGCTGTGCCAAACATAGAAGTACCAAACTCCCCTTCCTCAGCTCTCTTAAGAGACGGTATCCTTGAAATTCATTTCCATTCTTTTTATCCAGAAACCATATCCCTTCCATGCCACATACCTGCACTGGACATCTGCCACAAGTTCCACATACAAAATTGCAATATTATAATCTAACCCCCCCACCCCCAACCGAGCTGTGTGGAAGGTGAAGAAACTCACCCTTGCCTAAGCCAATCCAGCAATGAGGAAAAAAATTCCCTCCTAGCCCCCAAGGAGAAAAGGGTCACTAGCATAATGCCCACAGTAGGTCATGAGGAAACCCAGTCCCTTTGCAAATTTCATGGGCGAGTGAGTGCTACCAGCCCATTACCGGTAAAAGAGGGCTTCTCCATGACCACTCAGAGTATAAATACCTTCCACGCACATGGTCAGCACAAGCAGGGAGATCTCCCCCGCACCCCACCCCACCCCACCCCACCCCCTCCACACACATACCTTGGTCAAACTGCTTCTTGTTCTTCCTAGCGCATCCCTATAAACGTCCCCACTTCATCACCTGTTGTAAAGGAGAGCTCTATAAGGGCAGGGATCCCTTTTCCTCCAGCCAACAGAGCAAGGACACAACATCTTGAGCTGGGGTGAGCACATTATCTGGCTGCACAGAAGAAAGCATGAGGCAATGGATGTGGTTTCAATAAGCAGCAACTTTATTCACTTAAAATATCTGTGAGTCACTCCCCAACAATAAATTGTACAGTGCAGGTCATCATGATTTCCTTAATCATTTCCACATAACTTGCAACCAGGTCCCAGCCACATAGTTTGCTAGGACCCCTCCACCCTTCCCTCCTGTGAGGTTAAAATGGGCTATAAACTGTGTGTGCGGGTGGGAAATCAGCTCTCTGTTGTACCAGACATAGGAGCCCTGAATCTCACTTCCTCCACTTCCTTAGGAGGGGCTAGAAAAAAGGCGGGGGTTGGCTCCCCACTGCACTAGACCCTCCTCCCTCTGCTTGCTTAAGGGATGCTGTCCTTAAAATCCTTCTACTTTCCCTTTAATCCAGTAACCATGTTCTTGACATAGCCAGTACCTACACTAGGCATCTGCCACAAGGTGGCACAAGCAACTTAGCTTGGCTGACTCCCACCTCCCCTCCACTGGGTTCCTAGATATTTACTGATTCCTTCGGCCAAAAATATATCTGCTTCCCTGGTGTACCCATCCTCCCTGAATAACTCGGTTTCCCAGTAAGATATGTGCAGAAGAGGAATTACCAAATGCTCTTGATTATGTATTAATTTAGCTAGTTCCCTATTCATACCTCCTGATCATATTGACCCATGGAGGCTTCCCAGCCCCCCGCCATATCCAGTGATTCAACATCAGACCAAATAATCAACACCCCAGGGGAAAATTCTTGGTTCTGCCCCCAAATCCCTCCTAAGGGATCATCACTTTGAGCCCATTATGCATTCCCACGCCGTTTTTTGCCAAAGTGAACAATAATTGCAGCCGGTGCCTGCTCCCAGGTTATGAAAGAGTGTACAAGGGGCATCAGCTGGTCCCAGAGCTTGCCCCTCCATCCATGGCAGTTCGTGATGGTCTCACCAAATAGGACCAATTAGGAACCTCCAGATTCACACCACTGCTCGCTCGGCCCATTTGCCCAGTTCTGAAATTGGAGACACAGGAAAATTAGCTCTGATTCTCTACCCAGGATCTCACCTACATACGTCCTGTATGCATTTGAATGCCATTGCCCAATTGCCTAGCCCCTCGTCCTGGGCTGCAGCTGTCACAGCCCCCAGTCTGCAATGAGTGCTAACTGAGTTCAAGGGCCTGTAGCCTCAATTTTGTCAGTCCCTTTCTTAAAACTGTAACAAACTGGTATGTTGTGTGGGGCCTTCCATCACCATGAATAAATAGGGCCCCCCTCCCCAACTGGTCTCATCAATGTCCCTTCTGGGCAAATATCTGCCTCATCACCTGCCATATTATGTACTCATTTCACCTCCCTCCCGCCTGCCGAGCTGTTTCTGAGATCCTCAGGGTCCAGACGTCCGATTGTTCCTCCCACTGTAAATCGCTCCACTGCAAAGCCCTTCCTGAAGTACACCGAGGTGACCCAGGCACTAGTTCATTAACTTTAAAAGCTTCAGAAAACACTACCAGGAATACAGCCTTTAACAGTGCTGCCTCCTGTTCATGTCTGCATATCGGACTGAGAAAATGCCCCATATCCCCAAGCATCTAAACAGTGATGGGAGGACAGGGATCTTCTCTAGAGCCCATGTCCCAAGACCACCCCACAGCAGCCTCTGAATTAAGAACTCTTTACAAGGATCTGGCTATCCTCTCATCTTACCGGCAGCCCAAGAGGCACCTGGAGATGGTAGCCACCAGATTGCCAGCAACAGCCCCTACTGAAGTATCTGGTGTCCTGGAATAGGCCATGTCATCAACAGGCCTTCCCTCCTCTGAAATTACACAAAATCATTATGTTTTCTGTCCTAGGCCCTAAACACTTGTGGCCGTACCAATCTCTGTATGACCCCAAGAGCCAATGTTCCAGAAACCTGCCAGCATCTGTTCGGGTTCTTAGCTGGCCCTCAGAGCCAGGGCCCACACTTTGTCATCCTGAAGTAGAGACAATGCCTTGGCTTTGCCATTATCAATCCCAGGCATGTGTTTAGCACAGAAACATAGGTTAAGATTTAAAAAGCCATCTTGGAACTCCAAAAGGACACACTTTTGTTGGCAAAACCCATCCCCCAAATAGTTATTGCTACCAAAATGGGGAATAATTCAAAGCACGTAATATCCTTTACTATACCTCTTTGTATCCAAACTGAGGGCCATTTTGGGCCAAACCACCTGCCTGAGTAAAATATCCCAAAACCTATTGTTCCCAATGCAGTAGAATAACCTTTAAATCTGCCTCTATCATCCTCCCTCCAAAAAGACACTCCATTAAAATGATTCAGAAACTGTTCCCACACTCCCAAATCTGCCTTCCTCTCTTCTCTCTTTATTAACTCTCATAAAATGGCGGGCTTTGCTATTCCCATGGTGGCAGCTGACAGTGAGATGCAAAGTGCCTTCCACAGGGCCACCATTTGGCACGCAAAGTTAAGATGCCCAATAATGGACTGCAACTTTCTGGCTGTTCTAGCCTGGACAATCAATCCCAGAAGTTCCCCCAGTTTATCCTGGGGGAGTCTAGATATACCAGCCCTCACATCTAACTCAAAGCCTAAGCAGATCAGCTTAGTAGAGGGCCTCTCTGCTTTTTTCATCTGCCATAGGTATCCTCATCTTACAGGCCAGGGCCTGGAATGCAGACAGCATGCCGGCACACTCCTCAGAACCTAACCCTGCAATCCTCAGTTTTCTCAAATTTGGTCCCCAGTTTCTATAGGCAGCCACCCTAAGCTGTGCCTCAGTTTCCCCCATTTTGGTTCTCAATATCCAGTGGGAGTTTGGTTGCAGCCACCCCAACCTGTGTCTGTTTCCCTAATTTTGGTCCTCCATTTCTGCTGGAATCTTGGCTGCAGCCATCCTGAAATGCACCTCAGTTCCCCCCATTTTGATCCCCCAGCTTAATTTCAATCATGGCCACCACACCAGAGTGTGCCTCAGTCTCCCAGCTTCTATTACCTGTGGAGTATCACCATACTGCATGCCCCCCCACCCCCCCCCGCAGAGGGAGCTCTTTCAATGGCATTTGGCTCTGTCTCTGAGCTGGACACAAAAGTGTTTGATCTGTTACATTCTACCTCTAGGGGAAACCCACATTCTGTTGGCTACTGCCTGCCACCCCCCATCCCACAACCCTGCATAGCCTGCAGCCTGCCCATGGGTTTAGAACCTACACTCTACAACTTTGACTCTAGAACCTGGGAAATCCCAAGAGATTCCAACCTCTGGGCATGTCCCTGTGTTTCCTCTAACCTCCTTCCTGCCCCTCAGAGCTCTGTCATGATGGGGGGAGCCCAGCCAGACATCTTGTCTGGTGCTGCCCAATTACCCTGCTTGTGTGTATAAAATAGAATAGAAAAATCATTAACCATATACATTTGACCAGCACAATAAACTCCCAAATTTAAAGCCATTGAAACAGATTCAATGTAAATCAATGTAAATATGGAATAACTCCACTGACTTTAGTGAAAATACTCCATATTTCCTCTTGTGTAATTCAGAGCAGAAATTTGGCTTCATCTGCAATGTAATAACTGCACTATACAGAGAAACCTGCAATTTTTACTGTTGGTCACTAGAGTGAGCAAGTGCTTGAAGTTCTCAATATTATGTTGTGCAAATCATTCACACGTATCCCGCAGAGATGTCAGATATTAAACAACCTTGTGTGTGCAAATCCTAATCAGTGTGATATGCTACACCACTTCGGAGAACCACAACACTGTTCTTTTAGTGAAAGTTTAATAACTAAACACTACAGGAAGTGGCAAGATAAGCTATTTTCCTCGCTATTATGAAGTGATCAGAATTTACTCCTGTATTGAGGTGCCATGCATCATTATGCGACCACAGCAATGAGCCAGAACAATTCAAGTAACAACTCCGAACATGAAAAGAAGTTTCAGATCAACTGTTTTTTCTTAAGCACCTGACCAGTGTTTAGCAGGCAGATGGATACAAGAAGTTCTAGGTTACAAATAACAAGATTAAATGGATTACATGACTCAGACTCCACATTTTGGGAGAGTTTCTGTGGAGTCACTAAGTTGCAACAGACTTCTCACATTCTATCCTCATGGGGAATTCATGAGCGTCACAATTCTTCCAGCCTCAGTTCCACAGCTACACTCAGTCTCTGAGACAGCCAAACTGAAATTCTGTTTCCCTGCCCCCTTCTCAGATGGTCCTTATAGTCTAGTGTCAATACAACTACCAATCTGTGAGCACTAGTGTCCATGTGAACATGAAAGGGGTTTTGAAACATGAACAGGCTACTAGAGGAACAAGGATCCCTTTCAGTTCTGGGAATGCCAAATCACACTCTGTCGACCACTGAAAGGGTTCTGTTTTCTCACTCAGCTATGCAATGTTTCCCGATATTGGTGAACTCCCAAATAAACTTTCTATAATAGCAGCAGATCCCTACAAAACTCTGCCCATTTGTGAGTTAGAAACATTCAGTGAATAGACAGAAATTACAAGATCTTTACCAACTAAGATTCCCCTGAGATGCTGGGTCTCAAATCAGGTTTCAACCATTCCATATCTTTCCGTTGCTGGAAAGCACATTAAGGTTTCTACTCCATAGGGATAGGACAATTTGTTCACTGAAAATCAATTGTCTACAAGTAATTTGTTTCACCAGAACCCATCTTTAAAGGGAAGTTCTACAGATTGAATCTGCTGGTATTTTTACACAGTTATTGTAAATGGAATCCAAACAAATCACTGGCTAATCCGCTATCGTGGTTATCCAGATTTCATGCTCCATCCCTGAGGTCCACTTCTGAAACCCAGTTTTCCCCATTTTTGGATAGGTACCTGTTCTCTAGTTCCTCTGTCTATCTGAGACCAGGCAGGTCTGAGTTCTGGATCCCCCATTCCCTAGCCTTTTTAGCATGTCTAAGTTAATAGCTGTTACTTTTGAGCCCATGTACACCATTCCTGTGAATTCCATGGGTCCTATTACACATTCATGATCTTCAGCTGCAGGATTAGAAACATAGATAGCTGGGTTTGTGATGACAGGGAGAACCATATGATGACTTGCCTGCCTGGTGCGAAGGTTGCGGATCTCTTGAGGCATCTAGATAGACTAATGTGTAGTGCTGGGGAGGAGCCAGTGGTCGTGGTACATGTAGGTACCAATGACATAGGGAAAGGTAGGAGAGACGTCCTGGAGGCCAAATTTAGGCTGCTAGGAAAGAGACTGAAATCCAGGACCTCTATGGTGGCATTCTCAGAAATACTTCCAGTTCCATGTGCAGGGCCAGGTAGGCAGGCAGAGCTTCAGAGTCCCAATGCATGGATGAGACAATGGTGCAGAGAGGAGGGGTTTAGATTTATTAGGAACTGGGGAAACTTTTGGGATGGGGGAGCCTATACAGGAAGGATGGGCTCCACCTAAACCAAAGTGGATCCAGACTGCTGGCACTTAACATTAAAAAGGTTGCAGAGCAATTTTTAAACTAAGAGATGGGGGAAAGCTGATTGCTTCAGAGGCGCACGTGGCTCAGGCAGAGACTTCTCTTAGAGGAGAGTCTATTGATAGAGATTCTCTAGGTTTTAGTCAGGAGGAGAGGATGGAAGAGGATAAAGTATGGGCCAGATCAGACGAGAAACATTCACATAAAAAAGAATCTGACACATCAGAAAAGGGCAGACAAATAAACAGTGACAAGTTTTTAAAGTGCTTGTACACAAATGCTAGAAGTCTAAATAATAAGATAGGTGAACTAGAGTGCCTCGTCTTAAAGGAGGATATTGATATAATAGGCATCACAGAAACCTGGTGGAGTGAGGACAATCAATGGGACACAATCATTCCGGGGTACAAAATATATTGGAAGGACAGAACAGGTCAGGGGAGTGGCACTGTATGTGAAAGATAATGTAGAATCAAATGAAGTAAAAATCTTATATTAATCCACATGTTCCATAGAATCTCTATGGATAGTAATTCCATGCTCTAATAAGAATATAACAGTAGGGATCTATTATCGACCACCTGACCAGGACAATGATAGTGACGATGAAATGCTAAGGGAGATTAGAGAGGCTATCAAAATAAAGAACTCAGTAATAGTGGGGGATTTCAATTATCCCCATATTGACTGGGTACATGTCACCTCAGGACGAAATGCAGAGACAATTTCTCAATACATTAAATGACTGCTTCTTGGAGCAGCTGGTACAGGAACCCACAAGGGGAGAGGCAACTCTTGATTTAGTCCTGAGTGGAGCACAGGATCTGGTCCAAGAGGTAACTGTAACAGGACTGCTTGGAAATAGTGACCATAATATAATAACATTTAACATTCCTGTGGTGGGAAGAACACCGCAACAGCCCAACACTGTGGCATTTAATTTCAGAAAGGGGAACTCTGCAAAAATGAGGAGGTTATTTAAACAGAAATTAAAAGGTACAGTGATTAGAGTGAAATTCCTGCAAGCTGCATGGACACTTTTCAAAGACACCATAACAGAGGCTCAACTTAAATGTATCCCCCAAATTAAAAAACACAGTAAAAGAACTAAAAAAGAGCCACCGTGGCTTAACAACCATGTAAAAGAAGCAGTGAGAGATAAAAAGGCATCTTTTAAAAAGTGGAAGTCAAATCCTAGTGAGGTAAATAGAAAGGAGCATAAACACTGCCAAATTAAGTGTAAAAATGTAATAAGAAAAGCCAAAAAGGAGTTTGAAGAACAGTTAGCCAAAAACTCAAAAGGTAATAAAGGGAAATCATGTCTTACTAATCTACTAGAGTTCTTTGAAGGGGTCAACAAACATGTGTACAAGGGGGATCCAGTGGACATAGTGACATTAGATTTCCAGAAAGCCTTTGACAAGGTCCCTCACCAAAGGCTCTTACGTAAATTAAATTGTCATGGAATAAGAGGGAAGATCCTTTCATGGATTGAGAACTGGTTAAAAGACAGGGAACAAAGGGTAGGAATAAATGGTAAATTTTCAGAATGGAGAGGGGTAACTAGTGGTGTTCCCCAAGGGTCAGTCCTAGGACCAATCCTATTCAACCTATTCATAAAGGATCTGGAGAAAGGGGTAAACAGCGAGGTGGCAAAGTTTGCAGATGATACTAAACTGCTCAAGATAGTTAAGACCAAAGCAGACTGTGAAGAACTTCAAAAAGATCTTACAAAACTAAGTGATTGGGCAACAAAATGGCAAATGAAATTTAATGTGGATAAATGTAAAGTAATGCACATTGGAAAAAATAATCCCAATCAAACATACAATACGATGGGATCTAATTTAGCTACAACTAATCAGGAAAGAGATCTTGGAGTCATCGTGGATAGTTCTCTGAACACATCCATGCAGTGTGCAGTAGTCAAAAAAGCAAACAGGATGTTAGGAATCATTAAAAAAGGGATAGAGAATAAAATGGAGAATATTTTATTGCCCTTATATAAATCCATGGTATGCCCACATCTTGAATACTGCATACAGATGTGGTCTCCTCATCTCAAAAAAGATATAGTGGCATTAGAAAAGGTTCAGAGAAGGGCAACTAAAATGATTAGTGGTTTGGAACGGGTCCCATATGAGGAAAGATTAAAGAGGCTAGGACTTTTCAGCTTGGAAAAGAGGAGACTAAGGGGGGATATGATGGAGATATAAAATCATGAGTGGTGTGGAGAAAGTGAATAAGGAAAAGTTATTTACTTGTTCCCATAATATAAGAACTAGGGGCCACCAAATAAAATTAATGGGTAGCAGGTTTAAAACAAATATAAGGAAGTTCTTCTTCACACAGCGCACAGTCAACCTGTGGAACTCCTTGCCTGAGGAGGTTGTGAAGGCTAGAACTATAACAGGGTTTAAAAGAGAACTAGATAAATTCATGAAGATTAAGTCCATTAATGGCTATCAGCCAGGATGGGTAAGGAAAAGTGTCCCTAGCCTCTGTTTGTCAGAGGGTGGAGATGGAAGGCAGGAGAGAGGTCACTTGAACCTTACTTCTTAGTTTCACTCCCTCTGGGGTACCTGGCATTGGCCACTGTCGGTAGACAGGATACTGGGCTGGGTGGACCTTTGGTCTGACCAATATGGCCATTCTTATGTTAGGATGAAGTTCAGCTGAGCTTTTATGAACACTGCTAACTTGTATTGGAAGTCCTCACTGGTACCTGGATATTCCAGGAACACAAGTCTCCTCGGGTCCTCTGTCTGGGATCTCTTCTTTCCCCCTCCTTCTAGCCCTCAACTGTGCCTTGCCAGCTCAGACTGATGGCTGGCTTCAAACTGCTTGTCAAGAGCTTGTAACAAATCCAGACAATACAGTATTTTCTCGGGTAAATTCTGTAGCACATCCGAGCTGACCACTCAAATTGGCAGCCAGAAAGCTGCCTCTCCCCATCTCTACAACCATTCATTTGGGCTATGACGTTAAACTGAGCCAAATAAGACTTACAAGGATTTGTTCTCTCAGAGAGAATGGGCTTTTGTATTACTTGAGCTGGAACAAGCCAACTTCTCCTTGCTGGGCCTCTGTGAGTTATGCAAATGGGGTAGAAAAATATTGTAAAGTACCCAAGCTCTCTGACTGGCCTGATTCCTCACCCAGGAGGCTGATGTCCACAGTGGTCTGCAACACTTTGAATTCCTTCTCTAGGTTATATTTTGATTTCTTACATCCAGATTAGGAATTTTCTAGCTGCTGCTCCAAAAAGGTTTTTATTTCTGACTCCAGGTCATTTTTCAGTTCTTTCTAGTAATCCTACAGATCTTACTTAATATCTCCAGCTCTTCCTTTAGTTCCTTCTGGGACATCTTCAGCTTTTGTTTTAATTTCTTTTGGCTAGTGTTAAATCCTAATTTGATATTGATTTGCGTTGATTTCTGGGAGCACCTTCGTTATCTGTTCCCACTGGGGTCAGCAGCTCTCTCCTGTCCCAGTACCAATTTTGCCCAACTGGCATCAGCAGTTAGCCAATATTCAGGGCCTTGCCAGGTTGTTTCCGTTAGGATGAGAAATTGGTGATACAAGCTGGGTGATATTTTTTAGGGTAATCTGGTTTATTTACAGAAGTGTATACAAATACCTGTTCCCCTAAATACAGTAGGAACAAAGAACTTCAGGCAGTTTCCTGGCTCAAAATTTCCCAGGTCTGCCACTCCAGCAAGTTCTGTGCCCCAGAAACACTCTCTGTCTGCTTCTTGTCAGGGTCATATTCACAACTGCTTCCCCAGGCTTTCCCCTGGCTTGTGCCCCAGCACAGAAAGGCTGCAAAACCAAAATCTTACCCCCTGCATTTGCAATCAGGGCAACTCTTCAGCCCACACAATTTAACTATGACTCGCCATATGCCTTGGATAGTCCCTCCTTTGTTTGTAGTTATCTAGTATCTAAAGGGACTTGATTAATTTTTGGTAGAGGTTGAAAGAATGCTTAGCACAGCCATTGACTTTAACTAGATCTGTGATTGTCTCTGCATCAAAGACTCACCTGGTGGCAGCCACTAGCACCATTCATCACAACAGGGGCGGATCCTCTAGGCCATCTTTTGTTTTCATTTGTTAATGTGATGTTCTTGTCTTTTCATGTCAAGACCCTCAGATCATTAGGAGGTCATTGCAGGCATCTGGGATTGTGGAGATCTTGCAGCTTGGAGATAGGGGGGTCCATTCCACCTCTCTCATTTTAGGACCCCTGCATGACTGGATACTTGTATCAGTTCAAGGACTTCGACTCCTCAATCTCAGGAAATATAGTTCACAATCAAGAGGATTTTGCCCTTGACCTCCATGAGTTATTCATTCACAAACATTAAAGAAAAAAAAACATGCCACCCTAAGTTTAACATGGTCCTCTATCACTATCCACAAGAAGCAAAGCTCTAGATGGAAATCTTCTAATCTTAGTGCATGCTGAAGTAGGGGAAAATATTTGATAAATAGAGGGGAGAAGGGGATGTCTTTTTAAAATTTCATCATGAGCAGTTCTGTGAAACCGCATCTCTCAGCCTGCATCCAGCATAGTGCAAAGCCCTCACTGCTACCCTCTTCAGTTTGGGATTACCCAGAATTAGGATAACAGAGTGCCCAGAGGGATACGCACCCATTATCACTATCCATAAGAAGTAGGTGTTGATGGTAGATATTTCTAACAATAATATTACTAGTGCCACAAAATAAGAAATGTAGAAGAAGATGAAAGAGATCAGTCCTTTAATTGCTCTGAAATGAACCTCCGTAATGGTGTCCCTGGAGCTGCCCGTGGTTTTTTCCATCCTCTTGCTGTGTCTCCACAGGGAAATGATTAACAGTATGGAGGACATCATAAATATAATAAAGGGAAATGAATATCCAAGCATGGACAAAATAAAGAAGCTAGAAGATAAATCAACCTTATATTGACATTCACCGGTGGTGGTTTCTGACAGATTATTCATTGAATTGTTTATGTACTTTCTGTCTATGCTATTAACTGAAGGGAAACAGGTGACCAAGGAGACCAGAAAGGATCCTATGAGTAGCTGTGGCATTAGCCCTGATATTCTCCGCTTCAGGCAGAGGAAGAGAGGTTGGCTGAAGTTGGCGATCTTCATGCAGTAGAAGACACTGAGCCAGGTGGCAAACCATAGATTGAAAGTATTTAGAAACATCCAGACAACAGCCATTGTTCTCGACATAGCACACTGTTCATTCATATCTTGCGATAATTGAAAGATGGTACCATTAATGATTATCGTGCACTGTAGGAAAAATCTTGAGATGCCCAGGCTAGTCAGGATCATGTCACAACAGGTCAGTTTTCTGCTTCTGATCCACTCACTGCAATTCACAATGATCATCAATCCGTTTGCTATAATCCCTGTAATGAACTCAATTCCTAAAACGATCAAACCAATAATAATTGCAGGAAACATGGTTCTGCCTGTGGTCACTAATGCTTGCCCAGCTTCTGAAGCTTCAAGAGAAATTGTCCCAGAAGAAAATGCCTCACTGAAATGTCAGGCTTCTAGTATCTTATCGGAACCTGTACTGTCCTGCCTTTGTATCAAGCTAAAAGTGAGATGGGAGATCTTTTCAGCTATTGAATGTGGAAGACTCAGGTGTGTTTGTTGGAATGCAAATCTCAGAAAGATTCTATTACATTTGTGGTGATCTACTCCTTTCTCCTGCCTTTTATTTGTATATCTTCTTCCTCATTGCTGTGCAGTGACTGTCTGTGCCCTACTTCACAGATATTTTTCTATTGATCTTTCCTGATTATTTATTATTAATTCTCCTTTGTTTTCAGATTGGTCTACTGCTATTCTTTCTATTTTAGGCAGCCTTGGATACCATTCATAGGTTGCTCCTATTGCACAATACTGCCATAAGAATTTCAAAAGCCTGTGTCGACAAGTATCAATTTATCTCCATAGTTTGCACAGGTTCCCTGCTGGTCTCACACTTCAAAACTAGGTTTCAATTTTAATATATAAAGATTGACTTGCCTTGAAAATGCTTATGTTTTGTAAAGTCCTGGTATATTTTATCTGTGTAGCGATCAACAGAACTCTAACTCCCCAAATTAGTCCAAACAAGGACTACAAATGCATCACACTGTCTCAGCATCTCAGCATGACTCTGGTCAAAGAGCAATAAAGCCTTCCCATAATGCCAGAAAGACTGAAAGCCATGACAGACGCTCTCCTAAAAGCAGACTCTGTCAGCAGATAGGTTCACTGTGACAACAGAGATGCAGCTGCAGTGAAGTAGATGCAAATCAGTGCAGGATTGCATTACAAATTTTCCATCTCAAGAAAATCTTTGCATTTTCCATATAAATTGTTATATATAGATGGTTCCATCAAATTAAGTGGTTTTTTTTTTATTGTTGGGACTATTAGAATCAGAATTGTACTCTTGGTGGTAGAAGGCAGTGGCTGTGGGCACAATGGCCAAGATCTTGAAAAAATGGATGTGTGAAATGAGGCAAAGTCCATATTTAGGCACCTAAAAGTAGGCCAGATGACCCAGGCAATCACCTGGGGTGCTATTTTTGTAGTTAGTTACAAAAGAGAAAATAGAATGTTTGAAGTAAAATGTTCAGGTAGTCCGTAAGTGGATTCATTTTTCACTAACCTCCTAGAATGTTCTGGACCTCTGTAGAATCTCATGGAACCTTCCAGACTTTGAGAACTACATTTAACTTGAAGCTCCTAGAATATTGTCAGCCAGGCCTTCGCTGATATATAAGGCATGGGGCATTGCCAGTCAGTCAGTGAGATCTAAGAACTACGTGAAAGCCCAGCTGCGATATTGTGAACCTTGTTCTATTGTGGAATTGTGAAAGTGTTTTTGTATTTTAAGACTTGAGGAGTGTAAGTGGCAGCCAGTAAAGGACATTTAAAGAGAGATATCTGTCAAATCCCTATCTACGCAACAATACAAAAGAAATACTGTTACTTCTTTTGCCATGTTTAATCATGTTCTAAGACTGTGGAACATAAACTTTTGTTCTCCTTAATACTGTCTGTTTCCCCCCATAAAAAATAAAAGATGCCCCCGAAGAAACCTTCAGGAGCTCAGTTTAGGAAACAAAAATCTCAATTACAATCTAGTTTGCAGCAAGGGGCAAATTTGATGGGAAAATATCTCAAACAGAACACCACAGACCGGGCTTTAGGCAGTAGCGATCGTCCCACTGCAGAAGAAATTTAGGAGCAAAGTATAAATGATGGAAATCCTATTGCTAAGGAATCAGCAGATTTACCTGAATTTGAGGCATGGAAATGTGAGGAAAGTGATGTAGAATTTCCCTGTGTTCCTTGTGCCATAAAGGAGAGTGATGATAAAGAAGAATGTGGCTCACATGAAAAGGAGAGTAGTGAAAAAAAAAACTGGTTTACATGAAAAGGAGAGAAATGATAAAGAATAATCAGTGTCACATGATGACAAACACAACAATGAGAAAATTTGCACATCACAAATTGATGCATCAGATCCTGCTTTATGGCTGGTGATCCCAAACTCTGCTGATATTGATTGTACAATTTTGAATGGGCCAGGCAAAATCAAGGATACGATATTTCAGGTAAATAAGCAGAAACAATACTTTTCAAAGTTATACTGCAAAAGAGTGCTCGAGAATGCTGAGAATCTGAATCAGTGTTAGTTAGTTTACTTGAAATCAACTGACAAAGCGTTCTGGTTTTGTTGCAAAATATTTGACAAGAATGCCATATTGTTGCTTGTGCATTCCAGGTACAATTACTGGCATAATTTAGCTGATGCTCTGAAGCAACATGAAAAGTCACCCAGCCAATTTATGGCCTACTCCAAATGGATGGCGGATGACTCCAGGTTCATGCTGAATAAATGCATAGACACAGAAAACCAGTGCATTATTAATGTAGAAACCTAGCATTGGAGGAATATATTTGAGCATCTCATCTTAATTACCCTCTTCTTTGCAAAGAATAATTTGGCTTTTGGGGGCTTGTCAGATAAGTTGTTCACTGAACAGAATGGTAATTTACTTGATTTGGTAGAGCTCCTTGGGAAATACGACAACGTCATGCATGAGCACCTATGTCAAGTAGTTTGTAAAAAAACCTATAGACCATTACAGCAGCAAAACAATTTGAAACAAATTGATTGACCTTATGGGCAAGGAGGGTGCATGAGAATACATTTATGCAGCTCCGCAAAGTGAAGTACTATGCCATAATAATGGACTGCACTCCCAACACTAGTTAATGACAGTTAAAAGATGTCATTTACAGTAAGTTTTATTGATGACAAGGATGGCTGTATCCCAGTAAAGGAACACTTTATCTGTTTCTGGTCTGTGGATGACTCTACTGGAAAAGGCCTAACAGAACTGATCATGAATGTTTTGAATGAGAATAAAATAAAGCTTCAGGACTGCCGCAGTCCAGGCTATGACAACAGCACAAAAATGAAGGGAAGAAATAAACAGTGGTGTCCAGGCAAGGATCCTTGTGCTGAATCCGAGAGCTTTCTTCATGCCTTATGGCTGCCTTTCCTGCAACCTGGTTGTGTCAGATGCAGCGTCATCTTCTTTAGATTCAGTATCTCTCTTCAGAGTACTGCAAATAATATACATCCTGTTTTCAGCATCAACTATAAGATGGAAAATCCTCATGGACAATGTTACAAATCTGACCATGAAGCCGCTAAGTGACGCTCACTGGGAGAGCTGCATTGACAATATAAGGCCAGTGAGGTACCAAGTGACTGAGGTTTAGGATGACCTGATGGAACTGGCACAGTCAAGTAAAGACGAGGCTGGAATCCCACACGAGGCACAAAGTCTGGCAAACGCGATTGCTGACTTCAAATTTCTGGTCTCAATTGTGGGTTCACATGATATCCTGTTCCAAGTAAACACTGTAAACAAGGCATTACAAAATCAGTTAATGGACATCATGTCCACTACTACTTTAATGAAAAGTTGCCTTGATTTCGTTGTGGCCTACAGAGACAATGGATTTGAAAATGCCATCACCACTGCCAAAGAAATGGCAGAAAACTTAGGAGTTGAGCCTATCTTCAAGGAAACTTTCATTCATCAAAAGAAGAGACAGAGATGAGGTGATGGGAAGCTTGGAAGAAAAATTCAAGAGTTTTTTTTTGCTCACTTGTTGACACTGCTCAAATATCCATCGAATAAAGGTTTGGACAAATGAAGCACCACAAAAAGATGTGGGGTTTTTGTATGACCTTAGTAAGTAGCCGGCAGACAGGAAAACACTCTTGAACAATGATACAGACCTTCACCGGATGCAGTGTCATCTTCTCTAGATTCAGTATCTCTCTTCAGAGTACTGCAAAGAATATATGTCCTGTTTTCAGCAATGATAAAGACCTCTATGTCGAACTGGACAACATCCGTCACATTTTGCAACATGGGAAGCACTTTTCACTCCATATTCTTCAGTCCATTCATGATGCAGAGCGGAAAGACACTTTTCTTAATGTGTGAATAGCTTGGAGGATTCTGCTCATGCTACCGGTCACAGTTGTGAGTGATGAGCACAGCTTTTTGAAGCTCAGGCTCATTAAAGCATATCTTCGATAGATGACGGCTGATCGGAGACTGACATCACTTGCTATTTTATCACTTGAAAATGCCATTGGCCTGTCTTTGGATTTCTCTGACCAGAGCAAAGATGAGAAAAGCAACCTTTTTAACTAAGGGACTAGGGTTAACATTCTAAGGCTCTCACCTACTGCAATGCTATTTAATTCTCGTCTACCCAATGTTGGTGCACAGTTCAATTTCTTGATATTAGTACATATCAGTTATTCTTAAAATTAAAAAGTTTCTATAAGCTTAGAGGAAACAAAATTTATTTTCTTATATCTGGCATGAATAAATACAGTTTTACAGATCCTAGCATGCAAATTTATTGTCTTATATGACTGGGATAAATCATGCAAGCAAATGGTGCATCAAAGTCATGAAATGGGCTACAAATGTAATAAAAAGTAAGGTATTCCAAAGCTTAACAAATGGAGATGGGGGACATGGATGACACTCCTTGCCTGGGCTGTCATATGGTCTAGGGCTGGCCCTGCCTAAAAGTAAGGTATTATATTTTCAAAACTGTGGAACACCTGACAGTCCTCATTGAAGCCACTATGCAAATGTCAATATTCTGACCCTACTGATATGTTAAAAGAAAGTTACTTAAGTTGCAAAGTCAAGCACTGAAAAGTTAGGAAATGCCCATGCAATCTTAATTCTGCCTCACTGCATGTATGCATTAAGTCTTTTAATTATACAATTACACACTATTTCTCCATATTCAATACACAGGATGGAGAGTGCTCAGGGAATGAGGCAGCTGCTCAACATCTGCTTTTATCCTTATCATTTAATGTGTCCCCACATATTTTTAATGCACATCATCCAAACCCTACGCTGAATTATTAATTTCCTCATGAGCATTCCTCACCATAGCATATGAGTGTGTGATGGGTTGAATTCCCCCCATCCCCTGGTCTGGGATGCCATCTGATGTGCTGGGGTTTCACTGAGCTGGCCTGCTCCACTAGCCTGGGCTTCCTCTCCCTGTTTTGCTGAATCAGGCTCTACGGCCTCTGGAAGCACACGCACACAGGTAGGGGCGCACCAGCTATAGAATCACACGGAGTCTGCAAGCAACTTTCTATGGTGAGATTCAGCCAGGAAATTGCCCAGCACTCAAGTGCACACCTGTTTTGGTGAGTAAACCCCAAATAATATTGTCTTGTGCTGTATAGAAAGATCTGCACAGAGCAAGCTCATAAAAATTCGCCCTTTCCTTCAATGTGGAGAGAGCTATGCACAGCTCCCCCCTCCCATGTTATGCTGATAAAAATACACAGGATCTTTTCAGGGCACAAGGCAATATGCCTCATTTATTATGAGAACACAATTTGATTTATAACCAATAGCTAACACACACCCCCACCCCCCCGCACACACACACACATCAAATGTTCTGCAGCTGCTCTATAGTTACCAGTCCTGAATGTAGCTTGAGTCCGTAGCTTGGGTTCGCAGCTCGTGGTGGCTAACTGGCTAGGATAGCCAGGGACAAGGAAGAGCTGGGTGTCTGTCGGATGTGCACCGATGCCCTTCGATGTTGTCAGCAGAATGTTACCCCAAAGTCTTCCATCTTACACATTCTTCTTATAGGTTTTAGTTTGAACAAGAGTCTATGGGTCACACTGCCTCTGGGTACTGTGTGATTGATCACCCGTCAATTGCAGATGTGACTTTCAGCCTTGGACCTGACTTTGATCTTGTTTCAATTGCACCTTTGTTCTTTTCTTTTAGGGTGGACTCTTTTCACTTTGTCAGGGCTGTTGTCTGCATCTTCAGCCATTGGTGGTTGCACTTCACTTTATCAGGACAGGCTGGGGCTGGAGGTTGATTCCATTATCCATGCATACTTCATTCACACATCTGAACTAAGTTAATAAGGTTATGCAGAGTTTTGCAAAATGGAGTAAGCATTTCAGAATGGAGTTTTAGTTACAATATGAAAAATAATTTTCACTCTTCAGCTCTACATTGTTCCCCTTTTGACCCTTCAATCCAGAGGTATTGAATGGATCACACTTATGTAATTGTTTCAAGGCCATATATTGTGAAACAATGTGAGCTTGTTGTTTCATCTTAAAATACAGTTTTTTCATCCAACAGCACATACCACACATTACAATTAACATTAAATTTATCAGAATAAAGAAAACAAAAATTAGGTGTAACATAATTTTTAAAGTTGAAGACCAAGAGGGGGCCCATCCTCTAAAAATATCATACCAATGGTACCATTATTTGCTTTACTTGTGTGGATACTCTCAATATTTCAAATCCATGATGTAGAATAGCCAAACTGCGTGTCTGAACCTGGGTTTGTGTGGCTTCAGTCAGTTGGCTAACTTGTTTATTTTCCTTCATTAGCTTGTACAGACTTGTCCAATTGACCCTCAAAGAAAAATTAAAGTATAGACTATTACTGGTATCAAGTGTGTTAGTTCTTTTATCCTCATGAGTTGGAAAGTAATAGGTTAAGGTGGGAGTTTTTAACATAGTTATATTACATATACACTGCTCTACTGGCGGTTCTGAGTTGTATTTATCCTGCCAATGGCACAGACACAACTTTTTCTATCAAAATACAATTTTGTGGTATTGTTATCTAGTTCATTCCAGTAGTGTGACAGATTTCTGTTACCAATCTGCCTGAGGCATCAGGTGATCAGGCTGAGGCCGCAGGATCGTTAGGGAAGGAGATGAAGGAGCACATCAAGTGACTAAGTTTTAAAGCTTTATTAATAAAATAACAGCGGTGAGTGCTGGGGGCTCCCACGTCACTCAGGGGAAGAAAGAAAGTGTTAGCACCCCATGTCCTAACACACTTTCATACTCACACACGCACGACCCGAGGCTGGCTAAGCCTGGGTGTAACATCAGAAGAAGAGGGGGAAGGATGGATGGGAGTCCTGTCCTGTGCACAGGCCGTCCAGGGTCCACTGTTGATCTCCGATTTGCTTCAGCTCTTAGGGGGGTTTTAAGTCCTGGGGTCTTTTGGGAGCGTTTTGTTCAGGGACCTCTGTTCCCCGTGCTCTTTGTACCAGTTCGAAACAGCTTTCTGTGGCTTCCTCAGTGTTCCCAAAACATACCGCCTTCAGGGACACAAAAACTGTTGTTTCCCCCTGGCTGACCTTCACTGTCTCACTAGTTTTCTCAGCCCCTGCAGTTCTGTTCAGCTGAATCCTCCTTTCTCACGGCTGGTCGGCGTGGAATCCAGGCCCCTGTCTTCCTTGGCAGGCAGCTGAGAGTCGGTTGTGTGCCGTGGCCTTGGGCTGGAGTCAGCATCTTATCTTCGAACCTAGCTGGAGCGTCGAGTTAACCCATTCCCTTCTCTTTTCCTCCCTCTTTGGCCTCTCGTAACCTGCAAAGCAACCTTTCATTCCACACTCACACCTTTAACTCTTCCCAAACTGTCTTGCAATGCCTGCAACAGCTTTAGCAACATACAATCCTGATCTGCCTCCCCAGGGAACCCCCTGAGGGAGGGGGGCCATTGGGTTGTGACAGTAACAGGTTGGCAGACTTTTATGTTGTAAAGAGCAGGGCTCTTCTAATTTTGGTAATGTAGGGGATACTGTAGCCAGACAGTCAGCCCCCCCCCCCCCTCAGACCAGCATTGCTGGAAACACAGGAGGAAGCAGGAACAGGGCACTTAACATATATTCCAGCACAGCCTTTGAAGCTGTGAAAGCACAGGTGTGCTGCTACAATGTGCCTCTGGGAACAGATACAACGATTAAGCTCACAGCAGGCAGAGGTCCTGTGACAGACATGGCTCTTAGCCCCAACTAAATAGCGTGATGCACACACACCAACATCCTAGGTGGGAAAATATTTACCCTGATAAAAGAAATGTCCAGTAGTCGAAACTTATTGTTTCTCTCCTTTGCAAGTGTAAACTACTCTTGCGAAAGCTGGCGTCGCCCAGACAGACCAGCCTCAATTTGGCATAAGAAAGGAGAAAGAGAATAAAGGAGTACAGAGGTATAAGTAGGGGACCTACAGCACCATGATTTTTGAGTGCTTTTCACTATCTATCTGCTGGTCAGATAAGTGACAGCCTCCCAAGGCTTCTGCAGCTAAGAGGGTCCCTACGCCTTGTCCCTTATTCGTCTTTCCGCGGAATTGAGTGACCGATCCTGGCTTGGCACCGCTGGAATCGAGAGATGCAAGGAGGGTAAGAAGCACCCACACCTGATCTCCTACCTTTAGTGTACACATATTTTGAAATAGAGCTCTATACTTTGTTTTCTTTCTTTGGGATTGTGGCTTCAGTTTTGTAACTTGTTTGTGTGTGTAACATCTCTACATTTAAATAAGTAGGCACTAGCAATTTTGTAACCACATGATTAGAATCTAGCTTAATAAATTTTGGTAACCATTTATGCATAAGCCTGACTTGTTTTCTCTGGTTTACTGTAAAGCAGCCAACACAATTAAAGAACCTCAGCCGTTTTGGCTCTAAAGCCTGGCCATTAGGTGAGAGTACTAAGAGCCTAGCGTTGAGTTGTGCCGCCTCCACGGGGCAAACTCTTGGGGCACCTGTCAGTCAATCCTGGCTGCCCGCTGCGAAGGAGCTCTGAGCTCTAGCAGTTAAAGTCACGGGTGTGGAGAGGCTCTTAGTGCTGCCATTGGGGCACCTGTCAGTCAGTATTGACTGCCCGCTGCGAAGGAGCTCTGAGCTCTAGCAGTTAAAGTCACGGGTGGTTAGGACCTTGGGGCATCCGTCAGCCTAGCCCGGGCTGCCCGCCGCGAAGGGACAGTGCGTCCTAGCGGTTAAAGTCACGGATGGTATAAACGGGCATAGCTGGCACCTCATCAAACATCCTTGGCCGTCGGCTAACAGATACCCATTGTTTTGCAGTCCACCTTGAACACAAACGATGGTCTATAATTTCCCCTTGTTCATTTAAATATGTTCCTACCAACTGAGGAGCCCAAAGATGACTGCCCTGGAGAACTAGAAGAGCTATGAATGGCCACAGAGAGACTCTATGCTTGTGCAGCTGGACCCGTATTACTTGTATAGTGATGTGACCCATGAGGGTCAATGTGTATACACTAGATTCCAGGGCCTTGTACCATCCAGAAACAGAGGGAAAGAAAAGGTTATTTTTATGTTTTGTCAGCAGAGGAATTAAGACTGTCATATCTTTAGCTCGTACCCAATCCATCTCCCTTTCTGTCAGCGTAATAACTAATAATTGTTGTTCAGAACACCACAAAGCTAACGCCGTTTTGTTTGCTGTGTCCCTCCTGGTGGCGTATTGAGCCCAGAATGTCTGGTTAACATGTTCCCAAGTATGCCATTGCAAGTTCATTGTATCTACCCCAGTTTGTACCAATTCAGCGATCTGGTGCTCTTGCCCCCATACAATAGTACGAGGCAATACTTCTACCACTCTGGTCTTGTTTTTCAATGCTTCCAGATCGACTGAATTTAGAATGCCTGTTCCTGTCCCTATGCCTCCTAGTAAAGTATCTGTTATACCTCATTGCTGACAAGGGAAGGGATGTTCTGGTTGTAAGGATTTGAACCATGCTTCAAACAGGGGGGAGCTATATTATGCACATTCCAGCTGAGTTAAAGTCAAATTATTCCTGGTCCAGTTTATTGAAATGTGTAGGGTTATGATTAGTGGCGCTACTTGTACCTCTATGGGAGGCTGCATCTTAAGCAAATGAGGACGAGGTACTTGTATGGGTTGTGGACCATTTAAAAACAGTACTGTTACATTTCCTACCAATTTAGTTCCGTTTACCCATACTGTTATTGTCCGAGTCTCTAAGGGTCCTGGTTTAAAGGGTGGAAATGTATGGTATCCAGGAAGGACGGGGTGACAATGATTATTGTAATCTATTATAGGCTGGGTAGATGTGCTAAACTTGAATATACAATCATGGTCATTAGGTATGATGTTTACCCAGACGTGTAGTGTAAGTAACTCAAAGGGCCCATGTAACATATAGTTAGATATTGGTATCATCTGGATCTGGTTCCAAGAGGTGAAATTAAACCACTGGATCCCCCCATGGGCATTGGATGTTCCCAAAGTGAATAATTGTGCTGGCAATCCCCAAAATAGTAACACCCAGATATGAATTACACAATCTGAGTTATGTTATAAACAAGAAATAAGTTTATTAACTATAAAAAGTAAATTTTAAGTGATTATAAGGGATAGCAAACAGAACAAAGCAGATTACCAAACAAAATATGCATACTAAGCTTAAAGAGACTGGTTTCAAGAAGTAATTTCTCACCCTAAATGTTGTTTTAGGCAAGTTGAAGAGTTTCTGTAGTTTAGAGTTCCAGTTATTTCTCTTTACAGACTAGACTCCTGTCTTAGTCTGGACTCAGCCTTTGGCTTTCCCACTGCTCAGTTCCTTTGTCTCTTCCAGTACTTTCAGCAATCTTTCTTCTTGGGCAGGACGGCAATGGAGAAGAGTACTGTTTCCCTTACTCCCCAGCCTTAAATAGAATTTACATTAAACAGAAGCCTTTGTTTCCAGTGGAAAAGTACCAGCAGTGTCCAAGGTGATGTCTAGTACCAGGTGACATGACCGCCTGACCTTGTAGTGTCAAAGCAATGCCCAAGGATGCTTCTCAGGAAGGAGAGAGATTAGTATCTTCAGAGTCTTATTGTTTCTTCCTAAAGGCCCATCAAGGCTGATGGACTGTTTCCTGGTGGGTGTTTCCCCAAGTACACACCCATTTGTAATTGTTACATAGCAAATATTCCTAACTTTAGATACATAAGTGATACATGCATACAAATTGGATAATCACATTAGTAAATTATAACCTTTCTAATGATACCTTACAAGATGCATCTTGTATAAAACATATCTCAGTTATGCCATATCCATATCATAAGCATATTTCCATAAAGAATATGGGGGTGTAACATCACAGAGTACTTCATAAGCATTAATGAATTTATCTTCACAGCTCTCCTGCAAGATAAAAGAAACTGTTATTCCCATTTTAGATGGTGGAAACTGAGACAAGGATAAAGTCTTTTCCCAGAGATCACACACTGTCAATGACAGAACTCAGATTAGAACTCAGATATTTCTGACACCAACCCTATGATCATTCCTTCAACCCCCATTGCCTGAGGGTCTGAACAGCCATAGCTCCCACTGACTTCAGTTGGAGTTGTGAATTCTCCACACTTCCAAAAGTCAGACCCCAGGTTGGCAATTTCCTACCTCAAAAAGTACTGGAACCAACACAGGGGGATTCAATATTAGACCTTGTCTTGCCAGATGAAGAGAAGTGAAGCACAGAATTAAAAATTAGTGGTAGTTTAGATACAAGTGACCATGACTTGATCACATTTATAATGTGCAAACAGAATATAATCCAGACCAGTAATATATGTAGCCATTGCCTTACAAGGGCCAGTTGCACAAAGCTGAAAACAATTATGAGCCAAATCAGTTGGAAGGAAGAATTTAATCAGAAAAATGTGAACAACAACTAGAAATCATTTAAGAACACCTTACTAGATGCCCAAAAAGCAACAATTGAGAAACAAGGTCAGATTGGTGAAAAAAAAAAACCTGACCTGGTTAAAAGAAAGCTATAAAAAGCTATAAAAATAAAAAATATATATATCACAAACAGAAGAAAGGAGAAGTAGGTAGTAATTAATATAAATCTGAAGCTAGGAATTGTAGAAACTTGATAACGGAAGCAAAGGAATACAAAGAGAAATCTATGATGAGCAAAATTAGGGACAAAAAGCTCCTTATTAAGAATATTAGGAACAAAAAGAATCCTAACAATGCTATTGATCCATTACTAGATGGAAATGTTAGAGTTATCAATAATAATGCACAAAAGGCACTAGTGTTCAATAAATATTTCTGTATTTGTGAAAAAATGAGACAATGTAGTCATATCACATAATAACACTCTTGCTATTCCACTAGTATCTCAGGAGGATGTTTAACAGCAGCTACTAACGTTAGACATTTTAAAATTAGCAGGTGCAGACAATTTGCATCCAAAAGTTTTAAAAGAGATGGCTGAAGAGCTTGCTGGATCATTAATGCTGATTTTTAATACACTCTGGAACACTGGCGAAATTCCAGAAGAAAGCTAATGTGCCTATAAATTAAAAAAGGGTAAATTGTATGACCCTGGTAATTATAAACCTGTCATTCTGACTTCAATCCCAGGAGAGCTCATGGAACAGCTGATATGAAATGCCATTAATAAAGAATTCAAGGAGAATAATATAATTAATTCCAATCAATGTAGGTTTACGGAAGATAGATGCTGTCAAATTAACTTGATTTTTCTATTTTTTGGATAAGATTACAAGTTTGGTTGATCAAGATTATAGTGTTGAGGTAATATTCTTAGACTTCTGTCAAATGTTGACTTGGTACTGTATGACATTTTGATTAAAAATACTAGAATGATATAAAATTAACATGATACACATTAAATGGATCCACCAACGGTTGGGCCAAAGGGTCCTCCTTGGAACTCCCACTGATGTAGCACTGTCTCTGTGGTTTGTCGAAGACCCTTGGGGCTAAAACAAAGTCCGAAGTTCTCACGGGGGTGGTGAAGGAGTCCACGTTTCCACGATTTCTAAAACACACGCTCTTGGTAAAAGATGGCCTCTTCTGCCCGACACTGGGATTTATGGGGTGATGGTGCTGTGCTCTGATTGGCAGAGGGGTCACATGCCCTTCTTCTGGGCAATTCACCCCATCCCAGAACCTGCCCTATTTTGGTCAAATTTGCTTTTGGGGTGGCCTGATTGGTAGAGGTTGGTGGAGGAGTTGTTAAAGGAGTCACACGAATAATTTCCGGACAGATCACCCCGCCCCGGAACTCGCCTTGATTGGTCAAATCTCCTCTTGGGGCTGGTCCTATAGGGACAAAGCCCATCCTGATTGGTAGAGGGTGGGGGGAGGAGTTGATAGAGGGGTCACATGTCCCACTTCCAGAGAGGACAGCCCGCCCCGGAACTTGCCCTGATTGGTCAAATCTCCTCTCTGGGTGGTCCTACGGGGCAAAACCCATCCTGATTGGTAGAGGGTGGGAGGAGGAGTTGTTAGAGGGGTCACATGACACACCTTGCTTCCGGTCATGGGGCGAGACTTCCGGTGAAGGGGGGGCAGGGGTCAAGGGATGGGGCTTAAGGTGTCAAGGGGCGGGGTTAGGGTTTTATTGACAGTAGGGCCCTTAAATGTATTTGTAAATGGGGAATTATAATCAAGTAGGTGTGTTTTTAGTGAGACCTGCAGAGATCTGTTCTTGGCCAGACACTATTTAACATTTCTTAATGTCCTGGAAGAAAACATAAAATCACCACTAATTAAATTTGCAGATGACACAAAAATTGAGGGAGTTGTAAATAATGAAGAGGACAGGTCATTGATAGAGAGCAATCTGGATCACTTGGTAAGAAGGGTGCAAGCAAACAATATGCGTTTTAATAGGACTAAATGTATACATCTTGGAATAAAGAATATAGGCCATACTTACAGCATGAGGACTCTTTCCTGGGAAGCGGGGACTCTGAAAGATGTGGAGATGACAGTGGATAATCAGCTGAACATATTCTCCAAGAACAACACTGTGGCCAAAATGGGAAATGTGATCCTTGGCTGCACAAAGAGGGGAATCTTGAGTAGCAGTAAAGAGATAATTTTACCTCTGTATTTGGCACTGGGTTTACTATTGCTGGAGTACTTTGTCCTGTTCTGGTGTCCATAATTTAAGAATGACATTGAAAAACTGGAGAGGGTTAAGAGAAGAGCCACAAGAATGATGGAAAAACTTGCCTGATAGTGATAGAGTCAAAGACCTCAATCTATTTAGCTTTTCATAGAGAAGGTTAACGGGTACCTGATTACAATCTATAAGGACCTACAGGAGGACCAAATATTCTGCTTTGGAAAGCTTAAGCATATTAAAATATCAGAGTTTAAGGAAAAGAAAGTTGTCTCAATAAACATTGTCATTATTTTACATTTCATAAAGGGTGTCCACCTAAAGTGAAGAAACTGGAGTTAAAGCCATTAATCCTAACCACTATGAAAGAAGCCTGCATCCAGCCAACATAACTTTCCCCAAATCCTGCAGCCTTTGAATCTGATACATAGTCAGCTGACTAACTAGATGTAAAGATTTCAGTATTGGGCTTTGAATTTCTGAACAGACTACTATTTGCAGATCTGACAACTGTAAGGCTTGGTCTACACAACACGGTTAGGCTGACACAAGGCAGTTTATATCAACCTAGCTGTGAATGTGTCTACACTTAAATTTCGATCCCACTCACATAACTGCCCTGCTATGCTGACTTAACACTGCCTTCCCCAGCAATGTAGAGTCATGGTTGATGTAATTAGGTCAACGTAGTGTTAGTGTAGACATTGCCTTATTTATATCAACTGTTATTGGCCTCCAGGATGTATCCCACAATGCCCCTTCCTGACCACTCTGATCATCGTTGTGAACTCTGCTGCCCCGGAGCCAAGTGAACAGGAAGCTGCCCCTCCCCTTTAAAGCCCTGTGAATTTTTGAAATTCCTTTTCCTGGTCGTCCGGCATAGTGACCTAGTAACTCTCCCTTGTTGGGTGCAACTGTCCAGCTGACCATGCCAACTACACACTGCAGAGACACAGCTGCCTGGAGTACTCAGGAGATATTGAATCTCCTGGGTTTGTGGGGAGGAGAGGCTGTGCGGGCACAGCTCAGATCCAGCTATAGAAAGGTTGATATCTATGAGCAGATTGCTTGAGGAATGGAGAAGAAGTGTTACAAGAGGGACCAGTAGCAGTGCCATGTGAAAGCCAAGGAGCTGTAGCAGGGGGTCCAGAAGGTAAGGGTGGCCAGCAATTGATCTAGTGCGGAGCCACAGACCTGCTGCTTTTACAAAGAGCTGCACCACCACCTCCAAGAGCCCCGTGGATACTTCAGAAGAGCCCAAGTCACAGGCTCCTGCCATGAACAGCAAGGAGGCAGAGGAGGTGGACGAGCAAGAGGATGACTCTTGGGGACAGGTGACTGGGGGATCCAAAAGTGCAGCAAGCCAGGACAAGTTTTTGACTCCAGTTCAGTCCAGCCAATCCTGAGCACGGGCGAGCCTGAGGCGGGGAAGGAACCTCTGATAAATATGCAGTTTGTCTTGAAATTGCAGGGCTGGAACCCCCAAAGTAGCAGGACCCATCTGTTGATTTACTCTTTTTCACTTGTGCTAGAAGAGGTAGTGAAACAACCAATAGAGGTAGAGTTGCTATCAGCTTTTCATCCTCCTCTAGAGTTAGGCAGTGGGTGCCATGCAGAGGAATATTTTTATCTGCACTGGGATATCCAGCAAGTTAAAGTAATATGGGCTGGACGAATGGACTATAAGATGGATAGAAAGCTGGCTAGATTGTCGGGCTTAATGGGTAGTGATCAATGGCTCCATGTCTAGTTGGCAGCCGGTATCAAGTGGAGTGCCCCAAAGGTCGGTCCTGGGGCCGGTTTTGTTCAATATCTTCATTAACGATCTGAAGGATGGCGTGGACTGCACCCTCAGCAAGTTTGCAGATGACACTAAACTGGGAGGAGAGGTAGATACGCTGGAGGGTAGGGATAGGATACAGAGGGACCTAGACAAATTAGAGAATTGGTCCAAAAGAAATCTGATGAGGTTCAACAAGGACAAGTGCAGGGTCCTGCACTTAGGACGGAAGAATCCCAGGCACCGCTACAGACTAGGGACCGAATGGCTAGGCAGCAGTTCTGCAGAAAAGGACCTAGGGGTTACAGTGGATGAGAAGCTGGATATGAGTCAACAGTGTGCCCTTGTTGCCAAGAAGGCTAACGGCATTTTGGGCTGTATAAGTAGGGGCATTGCCAGCAGATTGAGGTATGTGGTCATTCCCCTCTATTCAACATTCGTAAGGCCTCATCTGGAGTACTGTGTCCAGTTTTGGGCCCCACATTACAAGAAGGATGTGGAAAAATTGGAAAGAGTCCAGCAAAGAGCAACAAAAATGAGTAGGGGGTTTGAGCACATGACTTATGAGGAGAGGCTGAGGGAACTGGGATTGTTTAGTCTGCAGAAGAGAAGAATGGGAGGGATTTGATAGTTGCTTTCAACTACCTGAAGGGGGGTTCCAAAGAGGACGGATCTAGACTGTTCTCAGTAGTATCAGATGACAGAATGAGGAGCAATGGTCTCAAGTTGCAGTGAGGGAGGTTTAGGTTGGATATTAGGAAAAGCTTTTTCACTAGGAGGGTGGTGAAACACTGGAATGCGTTACCTAGGGAGGTGGTGGAATCTCCTTCCTTAGAGGTTTTTAAGGTCAGACTAGACAAAGCCTGGCTGGGATGATTTAACTGGGGATTGGTCCTGCTTTGAGCAGGGGGTTGGACTAGATGACCTCCTGAGGTCCCTTCCAACCCTGATATTCTATGATTCTGTGATCCCATGAATCCTCCATAGAGACCTCAGTGAAACTTTCACAGAGGTACTCTGCAATCCTCAGCTGAATGTTTCTGGGAAAGGCTGCCTTATTTCTTCTACCAGGTAGGACACTTTCCCATGCCACTCAGTGATTACTTTGGCAGGCACCACTGCAGCACACAGTGGGGCCCGGGTGGCATCAGGAGGCCAGCAGCAACTGTGCTCTCTCTGCCTCTGTTACCCCCAGGAGTGAGGTATCAGCTAAAATCACCACTGCCTTTTGACAACAGTGCCAGTATTCAGTCCCAGTGCCCTATACACATATACTCATGCCTGTGAGCTATCCCCAAGTATCCCTCATTTCCCCAACCCCGCCCTACCCTGAGGCCCATACTCAGTATGGCTGGTGCTGTGACTGGTGTCCTGCTGTATCAGTCCTAAGGAGAAGTGAGAATGTAGAGCTTACGCCTTGTGGGGATCAACAGGAGTGAGTATAGTATCCTAAGTTTCGATTTCTGTCATGAATAACTGACAGTGATACCTCTGTGTGTCGTATCTTCAACTGCTGCCATTGCGGCCTTCAGGGTCTCCCCTCCACACCCACAGAACATCTGAGCCAGATAAGGAGGAGAAAGAAGAGGACTCGGGAGGACATATTCCAGGAGATGCTGCAAGCCTGTGCTGAATCAGAGACTGAGACCAAGGCCTGGAGGATGACCCTTGCAGACAGCATGGAGAAAGAAAGAGTGGAGAGGAGAAAGGCCTGGCAGTCCAAGCAGGAAAAGGAGAGGGAGATGCACCAGGCAGCAAACACAGATGCTGCAGACTCTGGTAGCCCTGCAGGTCCAAGAATCCCATGCTCACCTCCCTTGGCAGCCCACTGAGAACTCAATATCGGGACCTCCCTACACTGCCCCTCAACATTCCATGTGGCATCAAGGGCTGCTGCACTACACTGACCACTCCACCCTGGGGGAACATTAAAGACAATCACAGCTGCACATACACTGACCTACGACAGACACATTCTATTTTTTGGAACATAATTCACCTTTCGTTAGTTCACAACATGTGCTGCTCAGGTCTGACACCCACCAATTTCCTGTTACTTCATTTTGTCACAGAACCCATACATCATTGATCGACAGTATTAATAGGTGCACTGGCAATGTTATATTCCTACATGCCCAGAAATCACTACAAGGTTCATACCGGGCAGCAAAAGAGCAAGGCCAGGTAGAGCACACTATAGCAACACACACTATGCCAGCTCACTATTAAAATGGTGAAAAGCCTCCCTGGGCCATATAGCTCCACACTGAGTTCTTATTATAGCCTTGGTATCTGGCTGTTCAAATCCAGCAGACAGCTGCTCCACCTCCACCCTCCGCCCCGGTGGAAACTTTCCCCTTTGTTTCACAGATATTATGCAGAACTCAACAGGCAGCTATAACCATGGAGATATTTTTACTGAGGTCTAATCTCTTAAGTAGAAAATGCCAGCGACCCTTAAAATGACCAAAGGCACGTTCAATTATCATTCTGTAGCTGCTAAGCCCCTAGCTGAAGCACTCCTTGGTGCTGTTGAGGTAGCCTGCATACAGCTTCATGAGCCATGAGAGCAAGGGGTAGGCTGGGTCTCCCAGGATCACTGAAGTCCCTGCAGCTTTCTGAATAGTCCTGTGTTCTTAAAGATGCACGTGACAGGCACCTTCCCTCACCAACGCACACTGATGTTGGTAAAGTGTCACCAGTGATCCACCAGCGCTTGCATTAGCATAGAAACGTAGCCCTTTCTGTTGATGTACTCTGTGGCAAGGTGTTCTGGTGCTAGCATAGGAATATGCGTGCCATCTATTGCCCCACCACAATTTAGGAACCTGATTGTTGCACAACCATCCACTATGTCCTGCACAGAGTCATAGTCCTGCATAGCAGGAGTTAATTAATGACTGTGAACACATGCATCACAACAGCCTCCACAATGGATTTCCCAATTCTAAATGGATTCCCAATTGACTGGTAGCAATTAGACGTTGCAAGTTTCCACAGTGCAATTGCCACTCGCTTCTCAGCTGTCAACGTGGCTCTCATTTTGGTGTCCCTGTGCTAGAGGGCTGGGGTGAGTCTGGCATACAGATCCAGGAATGTGGCCTTGCGCATCTGAAAGTTCTGCAGCCACTGCTCATCATCCCTACCTTGCATGACAATGTGATCCCACCAGTCAGTGCTTGTTTCTCGGGTCCAGAACCAGCGCTCCACCATCTGCCGCTACCCCATGAATGCTGCCAACAACCTTGAATTGTTTCTTTCTATATCACATAGCAATCTAGCCTCCAAGGAATCATCACATTCCCTGTGGCAACTCTGGCAGGGCTGCAGATACTGCAGGATCAGATGCCCCACTCTCAGAATGCTCATCACAATAGGGCAGAGTTGTGAAGGATCCATGCTTCTGACACAGATAGTAGACCACAAGGAGGGACACATGGGTTTGTGGGGATTTTGAAAAGAGGCATGAAATACTATGTGATGAAGATGAAATTATGGGATGGACAACACTGCATTATGGGAAGTTGAACCCATGTCCCCTGTCACCCCTACGCGATTCGTTTTGGTTCCATGAGGGATTGGCAAAAATACTTCCCAAAGCACCCTCCTCTGGATGGTGGTGAGTTGCACAGTGGGATAGCTACCCACAGTACAGTGGTTCAGCAGTTCCAGCCCAGGGGTATCACCACCCCCTTGGGAGGAGTTTGTCTGGACACATGATGGAATACCAGGTAGAGGAAGGAGACAGGTGGAGCTCCCCTCAGCTGGCTGAGCTGAGTCTGGGATTGGAGAGGAACCAAGCCATGGTGGAAGAGGGTATGTCCCTCCCCTTACAGATTCTGGTGTGCCTGTACTCTCTGCTGAGTTAGGACTGTACCCCGTCCCAAGGCCCCCCAAAACTGAGAGATGGGGACAGCGGGCTACCTGCCCCTGCTCCCTCTCCCTGCACGCCAGTTAGAGGAGCAAGACCCCTCTGATAAGAGGGGGCTGGAGTAGGTGTGGGGGGTAATGGAGACAGCTGCACACAGCATTAGGGACAGCATCACACTGGGAGCAGGGGGCAGTAAATGTAGCAGAGCACATGGAGGGGTAGCATATAGGGAATTGGGCCAGCAGCATCATGGGAGAATGTAAGGGCAGCATATGGGAGCAGGGCTATGTGAAGAGATGGGGCAGTATGTCCAGGGCACATGGGGGGCAGCAGGAACTTTGGGGATTCTGGGAGCTTTGTCCCCTGACTTGGACCTCATGGGCTAATGAGTAGGAAACAAACATCACCAGTATGAGGGGAGCTGCTTATTCACTGCCTGGCAGCAGGTAGAAGATGAGTCATGCTTGTTGCACATATTAGGCTCAGATTTTACATCAGCCTGGGCAGCCCAATCAGCACTGCTACACTTCTTCACCAAGCAAGCTTATGGGGAAAGGCAACCAATCACCTAGAGATTTCCCTGCAGACCTAGTCTGAACCCCATAGTCTAGAGGGAAAAATGTACGGAATTAGAAGGTGTGGAAGGGAGTACAGGTGACTGTGGCAGGAGTGGACATGAGATGCAAGAAGTCAGAGATAAACAGCTCGATTTAAGACCCAAAAACATTTAAAAGGGTGTAATTATATAGATGTAATGAGACATAGGCCCAGACCTGATCCAAACCCTTCTTCCTCAAACACTGGGGAAATGCTGACAAATTTATGCTGATATGAAACCTTTATACCAATCACCATACAATTTTTTTCCACTACACACTGTACAATTTACTGATTTAGAAGTTAGACAGTTAGGGAGAGTTTCTAAAAATGTTAATGGTACTATATTGCATCACTCCATTTGGAATGAATCAATGCTACTAGCCTCTTGTAGTTAATTTTCACTGACCTAAAAATAGTCCCAAAGCAATTTTCCTCAGAATCCTAATGTTATAGTATTAAAGTCTGGTACCCAGACAGTGCTGGGGCCAGTTGCTGTTCACTATTTAATGACAAGGGAGGAAGAGTCCCTGCTCTCCACTGGGAAGTGTTCTGTTCTTCGTAGCTTGGATGATGTGTGAGATACTGAACTTTAACCTAGTCTCTGGTCTAAGATATTACTAGTTCTCAGCTAGTGCCCTTCAGAGCAAAGGAAGTAAAATGGCAGCAGATAGTCTGTGTGAGAGATATTGGCCTTGTACAGATGGGTTAGTCAGTAAAATGCAGAGGATAGGGTCAAAGTTGCATGATTGCAGTTTCCCAGGTGGTTTTACACATTGAATAGTGTGTAAGCGTATATCCAGCACCTTACGTGTGCTCACCAGAGCTGAAGGCTGCTCAGTACTTCAAATAAACCAATGATTATCACCACCACACACACACACACACGCGCTGTATATGAACCCATCTAGAGAAACCGTTACTGAATATTGCAACAATCACAGCTTGTGCTAGTGAGGGATAAATCTGCAGGCCTTTATTTCATTCCCCTAGACTGCATAGACTTTAAGAGGAGTTTGCCAGAGTATGACCTGAGTATGAACTCAGGATTGGTCCCATAGAGATTAATTTAGAACACTGTGGAATGTCTCTTGGTTACCTCATGAAACTAAGGTACAAGGATAAGACATGCTGCATATTCTGGATTTGCCTATTAGAAGCCAAAGGCTACACAGCTGCCACTTGTGCACAGATGAAGACATATTCTTGCAAGCAAAATAAATAGGAAAATCAGATGTGACATGAAGTCAACCGACACTCCAGTCTACTCTATGGAGTATTATACTCAGTAAACTTGAACTGCTCAACTACCCACTGTTTGAGCTCTCTTGAGCTCCAGTATTTCTTTTACATGCATTACTAAAGTTGATATGTAGACTGTCCTGTTTATTGCTAACTGATTAAAATATATACTTGAAACTGAAAAGTCTTGAAGTGTGTGGGGTTTTTTTGTTTGTTTTTTTTAAAGCAAAAGGGAATATGGTGACAAAGGGGGACCATGACATTCACTCAGCACCTGCCTGCTTCATTTACTCCAGGGTTTTTTAACCTTCTTCCTAACACCACATCCCAAATGCTGACAGCTGGCATGCTGTATCTTTCTGTGCATATGCAAAAAGATACCGTAAAGCATCTTTTTTTTTTAATGAAATGGGCAAATAGTGGGCACTATTCCACCAGCCTTACCTCATTGACACTAATGGGAATTATTACAACAGAGAGCTAGTTCTAGTTCTCACCAGTATCAAACTTGTTTGCATCTATTGACCTCAGTAATGAATTACATTTTTGTGAGAAGAATCAGGCCCTATAAGCATGCAGAAGGAAGAATAGGTCCCACAGTATGATTACTATGATTGCCATTAGCTACTGCATAGAGGTCTCTGAGGATACTGCAATTATTCAGCTATGCTTGTCTCAGTTATTTCACGTTCTAATTCAGAAGCCTCAGTGTAGTTTAATAACCATTGGGAATTTTCTTTTTTACATGGCAACCATTGTTCCAAGAATATTTGTTGCATCAAAAGAACGTCTAGAGTTCTGTGTTGGAAGTCTATTGCTAGGAGTCTACCCGAGTTCAGACAACAAGGATTGTCCTTTCAATAACCAGTGCCATTAGTTAACATTTCATAAAGGGCACTCTACCCCTTCCCATATACAAATCCTGTTGACATGGAAGTGAACAGAACTGGAATTGAAGCCATCGGTCCTAACCACTATGAAACAGCCCTTCATCTATCTACCACAATCTTTCTCTAGTTGCTAAAGACTCCTTTTTTTGCTACTTGCCTAATGCCTGGCCCTATTTGCTGCTACTAGAATGTAGCACATGTTGGTAGCTACTTAGACAGAGGTAATATATTTAAGAACCAAAGAGAGAACTAAAAGTATGCATATATACACATGAGAAGTAGCCCACAGCAGCTCTCCCAATCTCACCTGCAGCCCACCTCCAAACTGTACAAATTCATGCCAATGAAGTCTTTATACCAACTCTCATCAAGTACATTAGTTACACCATATATCCTACAGAAAAAAACCCCAAAGTTATTTTAGAAGGTAGACATGTTTTGGAATGTTTAAAAATGATCGGTCAGATCCTCCGCTGGTGACAAAGCTCCACTTACTTCAATAGGCTTACACTCAGGGCCGGCCCACAACATTTTGGCACCTGAGGCAGGGAGCTCAAATGACTCTCCCATGCCCCCTCGCTTGGGCCAAAACTTTGAAAGGTCTCAATTCTGCCTTCTTCCTGTTCTGCTCCTCTCATGGTACTGCTCTGCTACCTACCCCAATAAAGGAGAACTAACAACTTAAAATGCCTTGTTCAAAAATTTGAAGTAACACTTAACTTTCAAACGCCTGAACAGCAAATGTAACTTTTCTTGTCTGCATAGTAAACACTGGCATTTTTATCTGTTTGAATAATCAAAGTGGTGCTTTCCGTGCCTTCTTGGTTGCAAAGATTTGAACTGCTTCCTGCTGAAGGTCCACAGTCTGGGCCAGCTCATGCTCTATTGAGATGGTTGCAAGGCCGACCAGCCTCTCCTGTGTCACTGTGGAGCGTAGATGTGTTTTTATTAACTTCAGCTTGGAGAAGCTGCGTTCTCCACGGGCAACTGTTACAGGAACTGTTAGAAGTACGTGCAGAGCAACAAAAGCATTTGGAAAGAGGGTGGTCATCTTATTTGTGCACATATATTCCAGAACAGCCTTTGGAGTTGATCCTGCTGAAATGTATCTTGAAAGGGCTTTCAGTTCATCACCTAAATCACTAGCATCAATATCACGCATGTCCTCATGTGTCAACCCTGTCTCTAGTGCCCTGCATTGCTGGTCCCAAATGTACTGCTGTGTTCCTTGAGCTGCATGAAACGTTCTTCCACTGACTGTATTGCACAATCTAGCACCTGGTTAAAGAATTCTATTTTGAATTGTTGTTTGGGGTCTCTTATGGGATTATCCCGTGCCTCTTAATCAAAATGTCATCTTCTTCGGTGACTTTTGTATTCTTGAATGGGTGGGAAAATAGCTTCAGTGTGAAGTTCCTCTGCCAGTGCACTCTTCAGAACGTTTTGAAATCCCTCATCTGACCAGTAAGAGTGTAGGTATGACTTTGCTTTGTCCAGTTGTTCCATTGCTCCAGATATATCAAGGTCAACACCTTGGAGTCTCTCTTTCAAAGAGTATGTCATGCCACGACACTAAGCCACACAGAAATTTGAAGTTATGTACACTTCTGGCGATTCCATTTCCCTCTGCCACTGTTCTCCCACAAACAGTTCCTGTCATAGCATTATCCTCCATAATGGCAACTATGGCAACATCTATCTTCCCAATTTGGTGTTTGATAGGCTTTATTGCCTCCACTCGACTTTCCCATCGTGTGGCACTCGGTGGTTTCAGTGTCAGAGAGGATGTTCCCAGACGTTGCTTCAAAATTTGCCATTGATGAGCTGATGCAGAGAAAAATACAAAGATGCTTTGAATTACATTAAAAAATTCAGCAGCCTCACCAGAAACTGATGCTGCATCACTGACCACCAAGTTCAATGAATGAGAACTGCATGGGACAAAAAAAGCTTGAGGGTTTAACTCTCGGATCCGTGTCTGCACTCCTCTGTTCTTTCCTCTCATGTTGGCACCATTATTGTAGCCCTGACCTCTCACGTCAGCTATCGCAATGCCCGTATCTTGCAGCTTTTTAAGAAGCACACTTGTCATACCAGCTCCTGTAGTATCATCAATGTCAATAAATTCTAGAAAATTCTGACAGTCACCATTACAGGGACATTTTCCCTAGGTTCTGTTGTTGTTACAAAATGCACCATTAAAGTAATTTGTTTCGTATGGATGATGTCTGGTGTGCAGTCCAGAATAACAGAGTAATACCTGGCCGACTTCCCATCTGCCACAATCTTCTATTTGACTGTTGTTGCCAGTAACTGTATCATCTCATTTTGAATTGTTTTTCCAAGGTAGTGATGTGTGTACATTTCTTGGGTGGCCACTCTTCTTAGATGCTCCTGGAGTACAGCATCAAACTCAGCCATCAGCTCCACAATTTTAAGGAAGTTTCCATTGTTTGGCACATACAGCTGATCTGAAGTGCCACGCAGTGCTAGGTTTTGGGTAGGAGGCATTCTCACAATGGCAATGAGCCTTTTCAGAACATTTTGTCAGTAAAGAGACTCTGATGCAATCTTCTCTTGATGCTGATCATCTATGGTGGCCTTTAACCTTAGTCTCATCTCAAGCTCTTTCCACCCATGGAAGGCTCTCTGGTGATTTGCTACCTTCTCATGGCATGCCAGATTTCTAGACAGATTTTTCCAGTCCTTTGTTCCTGTAGAACCCAGTGTGGCTGGAACATTGGACTGGAAGAGTTTGCAACAAAAACAGTCTGCAGCATTCTGGGTTTTTGTGTACATAAGCCATGGCCTCTCCATTTGTCATCATTGGGGATTTCACGCCAGTAATGTGTTGGATGGAAACTTCTATTTTCATTGTCTTTGGGGAACATGAAGTTTTTCACTTGCTGTGGCCCATGCAGTACAAGGAAGTCCCTCAGGCTACTGCTCAAGTGGGTCCACATTCCTGGATCGTCTAGACTTAAGGAACTAAACTCAGCAGAAGCTGTTTCTTGTGCCTCCACCACACTCTTCTCTGATCTATACTTTTCTTCAGGAATGTGCATGGTTACATCCATTTGAGATGGAGATATGGATGCTGCAGTAACTGCCAGGTCAACTGCACTCTAATTGGAAGATCAGGCATCTCCTCACCACTCACATCCTCACTGGGGCCGGAAGGCTCATCATGAACATGTGTGTCTATGTATCTCAGGAGAGCTCCTTCCTGCTTAGATAGAAAAGCTTCCTTTGCTTCCTTTCTTTTTCTGAATGCTGCCCCAGAGGGGCGTTTTCTTCTTTCACTCATGACTGCTGTTCTGTGCCAGCTATAGTGGCTCTCAACACTCAATTGAAGGGGACAAATAAGCAGGCTGGTAGCAGGGCCTGAGTGAGGGAAGATATCAGTGTCTTAAGGGCCTAACTGGCTCCTACTACTTTAGTTGACTGCCTGTTCTCCTCAAGTGGGTTCAGGGAAGCAACAGAAAACAGGAAGCTCCCTGAGAAGTTAATCAGTCCAGGCTCCCGGGGGTGCTAGAGAGGTACATAAGAGGTTCCCCTCTCTCCCTGCAGCTTCTGCTGCTTTCTGTTATTCCCTCTCACCTTTTCTCCTGCCTGCCCGTTATGTCTCTTGTGCCCTCCTTCCTCCAGCACAGCACTCCACCATCTCTGTGCATTTAGAGCAGAGAAAATACATATGCACCAACAGCAGACGCAATTTTCTAAACTCTTGGTCCTAGTGGTATACCCCCACCCCAGTTTGGCACCTGAGATGGTTGCCTCAGTTTGCCTCATGGTAAGGGCAGCCCTGCTTACACTATTTTCACTAGTTGACTGTCTGGCCCATCTATTGTACTCCTCCATCTGTACAAGCATAAGTACTATGAGCTCAACTTTAAAAAGGAAAAGAACAAATTAGAGCTAATACATTTTACAAGTATCAAAGTTCTGCAAGTATCAGTGATGCAATGTTAAGGGCTGGTACTTTATGACAGACAGGTGTGGTTTCTCATTGGACAGCTGGGGAGCTCCAGCTCTCCAAAGGGCTATGCTCTCTTTCTCCTAGCCCAGCTAACTAGTGAGATATTGGCCTTCAGACTTGGCTCCGATCCAGGACCAAGTCCATCCCTTGTTCTGCATCTCACATTAGTATCATTTGGAATTTGGGGTCACAACATTTTGCGGCTGCTGGTTGTAAAAAAAATGGTAGCAGCTAGAAAGCTGCACAAAGGCTTTGGATATTAGATGTCACTCTTGTAAGGAGGGAATAGCGGGTAGTGCCAGTGAGAGGGACAAAGGCATATGAGAAATGCAGTTTATCCCAGTGTGTTGCGTGAGGTCAGATGCAGGGATAATGGAGGGCACTCAGCACTCTCCAAGGTAAAGGCTCATGAATATCACCCCCCCCCCACAAATTGGATGTACATGAATTTGTGTAGGGAAATATTGACTGATTATCACATCTACTAAGGGATAAATCTTCAGAGGCCTGATTCTTATGTACACGAAGGCCCCTTTACATCACTTGGGTAGCATAAAGCAGCCGTAGACTGGATGTATGTTACATTTACGCCCTTTTAAATGCCTAATCCATGTCAAGGGGTCTTAGCATAAATACAAATCAGACTCTTAGGTCTTTAGCGTGTCCTTACATAGGGAAACTCCCTTGACTTCCAGCGTAATTTGCCAGAGTATAATCTGTAAAGACCGTGGGATTTGACCCCTTGAGATTAACCTGAAATGCACTATAATTTTGATTGCCACATGGAATTGAGGTAGAAAGATGAGATGTTATAAATAGTGGATCCACCAAGATTCAGAGGCTACACAACTGACACTTGTGCAAAGAAGAAGCTGCTCCCCACCAAGTCTACTCATCACGGTGACAACAGCAGGTCACTGGATGTGAACCTGCCACATGGAGTATTACCCACAGAACTACCCCAGGTTTGATCTGTCATATATGAGTAGTTTGAAGCATTTCTATTACATAATGTAACCAAATCCATGTATTATTGTTACAATTGTGTTTTATTGTTAACACTCTTTAAAAGCATTTGAAACCGAAGTATTTTAATATTATGTAACAAATAATTTTATTCTATTGTTGGTGGGGGAGGGGCAAAGGAAGCAGGGCTATGTTCTTTGCTTCCCCCCTGTAGGGCTCCCTTCCTGCAGCACTCTGCCTCATCAGTGAGGCTTTCATCCTCATTCCAGAGTCGTTTTAACATTGACTCAGAAACTCCTGCCCCACCCCCCAGATAGCTGGCATGCTGTGTTTTTCTGCTCGCATGCACGTTCATTCACCCTTTGAAAGTCAAAATACTAACCAATAAAATGTGTAAACATTGGGCCTCACCCCACACATCCTTACTACTACAATAATCCCATTGTAAGGTTCATCACCGTGAGTTGGTCCAATTTCAAAACCACTGCTCTTGGTAGTAAGCCCCATACCTAGTAGCATGGGTCTGAGACTTAGGTGTACAAAGAAATCCACCCATGCAAACCTCTGTCTGCACAGGATCCCGTTGGATTTATTGGGATTCTTCTCAGGAGTGGAAACCTTTGGAGGGTTGTGGCCATGATTTGCAAATCCCTATGTAGCAGTGCTGAGGATTTCACCAACTCTGAGTTTTCTGTGATACCACATTCTTCCAGAAAAGTCTGGAGGATCTGCAGCCACCTCCTCCAGTTCCCTCCAGAACAAGCAATTTGCCTAGTTTCATTTGCTCCATTTTTGCCAGAGATTTAATTTACTCCAACCCCATGTAATTCAGGCTTGACACACAGGAGTGCTGCTATGAGACTGAACTCTTATTCTTGACCCTGGTCACCTAACACTTGTCATCAAACTTGTATGAGAAATACCCAGTCACCAACCAACAGGAGTGGGTACCACTGACTCCAGGAGTTACTCTTACACCCAGTATCAGAGCAACCACTTCAAGCCAAAGTTTCACAGGAAGTGGGTGAAGAGCAGCCAAATGCATTGAACAGAGCTGGTCAAAATTATTTGCATAAACATTCCTCTGATTGTGAAAATGAGTTTTCCCAAAATCCAAACTTTCCTCAAAAGTAAACTGTCAACATCAAAATGTTCTGTTCATGAAATTTCTTGCAATTTTTGTCGACAATTGTATTGACATTTTTATCAAAATCATTATTTACTAAAAATCTGCTTTACAGCATGAAAACTGACTTTCAGTAAGCAAAAAAAATGAAGACTTTTTAAAAAGATTTTTGGTAAAAAAAAATAGTGAGAATGTTGGTGAAATATAGAAAATGGATCAAACTGACCATTTTGAACTCTGTGAAATGGAAACAACTTTGAAATTCATGACAATTATGTAATAAAAAAAATGTTGAAATGTCAATCAGCCAAACTGGGTCTTCAGCAGCTGAAATGAGCAGGGCACAGCTAACAGAAGGAAGCCTGCGAGCTGCCTGTTTTATGCCTACCATCAGTGCCAGGAGGTGGAGCAGTCATGCAGGGAGAGGACAAGCAGCAAAGTCAGTGAATAGCTATTATTCCAATACCTATCATCCTTTATAGTGTCCCTTTAACTAATCACACTGTTAAAAATAATGTAGCAAAATATGTCTGATGCTCACTTACGAATTCTGATTTATGACTGGCTAAAATTAAAGTGTAAAGAATCAGACTCCACTCCAGTGCTTATGTGACAGAAAATGAAGGGCCAAAAATTAAAATCACAATTACAATGATTTGACTCAACATATTTTTAGAGCCAAATTTAGCTTAGTAACAACTGCTGACAGCATGTCTGTGCTTTGGAGTAGAAGAAGATCTTTTATATAAATACTCTGGCTGAGTTGGTAGCAAGAATGAATAATTTATTTTCTTTTAATATTATACCATTCGAAGAAAGATATACCTGATTGGTCTGGTGAAGGAGAAGGGAGAGTAAAAGCCAATAATTATTGAAAGGATTTGACAGAATCTAGTGCTGGATAAACACAGATTCAATACAGGGGTAACTGGATGAAATGCTATGGCTTATGTTACCCAGGAGGTCAGACTAGATTGGGGTGGGCAAACTTTTTGGCCTGAGGGCCACAGCAGGGTGCAAAATTGTATGGAGGGCCGGGTATGGAAGGTTGTGCCTCCCCAAACAGCCTGGCACCTGCCCCCTATCCGACCCCTCCCACTTCCCACCTCCTGACTGCCCCCCTCAGAACCCCTGACCCATCCAACCCCCCCTGCTCCCTGACCACCCCTCCTGGGACCCCCACCCACTATCCAACGCCCCTGTTCCCAGTCTTCTGACCACCCCCCACTCCAAACCTCTGCCCCTTCCAACCACCCCCCTGCTCCCTGTCCCCTGACTGCCCCTGGGGGTCCCCTGTCCCATACCCAACCCCCAGCCCCCTTACCATGCCACTAAGAGCAGCATGTCTGGAGCTGCGCTGCCCGGCCAGAGCCAGAACTGCTGCTGCGCTGCCCTGCATGAGCGCACAGCCCTGCTGCCCAGAGTGCTGCCAGCATGGCAGCAGGGAGAGGGGGAACAGCAGGGAGGGGCCGGGGGCTAGACTCCCAGGCCAGGAGCTTAGGGGCCGGGCAGGATGGTCCCATGGGCCAGATGTGGCCCACGGGCTGTAGTTTGCCCACCTCTGGACTAGATGTTCATAATGGTCCCTTTCTGGCCTCAAACAATCTATAAAATTGCCAGACATATGACTGAAGAGCCATCTATGCTTCAGCAGCTTAGATTCCTTTTAAACCAAAGCACAGTCAGGCTACTATTTTTTTCTAGAACCATAAAACACTGTCTGTTGAAATAAAG
The DNA here is from genome assembly GCF_965140285.1 of Lepidochelys kempii. NCBI lineage: Eukaryota > Metazoa > Chordata > Testudines > Cheloniidae > Lepidochelys > Lepidochelys kempii. The sequence continues at coordinate 140,118,466 of NC_136382.1, read as the reverse complement.
TGCGACTTCCTCAGTGGTTTAATAAGAACTGATATTATGAGACACTACTAATTTGAAAATGTATAATCATTCCACAGTGTAGCTTCTCTTACCACCCATCATCATCAATTGTATCTCCTAGCAGTCACTGGAATTCCAGATGAGTCACGAAACAGACATCAGAAGTTGCAATAAGTCTTTCAAGTTAATTTAGAACATTTATCATCCAAACTTTAAGGAGCAGACAGGGGGATAGGATCAAATGCTCTCCAGTAGTATGAGTAATAGAAATGTTAACAGTGTGATCCCAAAACGTCCATGATTTTGGGGAGCATGCAGCAAATGTGGAAAGCTACTTCATTATCCTCTTTCAAATCCCTCCTTCTGCTGGCGAATGGAAAACTGCCTATCATGCTGACCAATATGGTCTCATTGTTTCCTTGTACTCCCGTCTGTATCCATCAACTGGATGTCAGAGGGGGAATCTGCTCTACATCTTAGATGTCAAGACAAAAATGCGAGAAGTATGGGGAATAAACAGGAAGAACTGAAAGTATTAGTACATAAGCCTAAACAGTGGCTTAGTTGTCATCACTCAAGGTTTGGTGGGATAAATCTCATGACTGGAATATTGGTATAGAGGAGCATAGCTTGCTCAGGGAGGACATGCTGGTTATACATCAAGAATATGCACACTTGTTCTGAGGTCCAGGAGGTAGGAGACAGGCCAGCTGAGAGTCTCAGGGTAAAGATAAAAGGGGTAAAAATTAGGTGTGACATCATGGTAAAGTCTACTACAGACCACCATATCAGGAAGAGGAGATGGATGAGCATTTCTTGAACAAACAGAAATATCCAAAACACAAGACCTGGTAACAACGGGGGATTTTAACTACCCACACATCTGTTGGCAAAACACAAATTTTCCAGTAATTTACTGAAATATATTAGGGACAACTTTTGGTTGGTCTGGGACAACACTTTGAGTGTTGACAAGTGGAGGAAGTAACCGGGGGGGGGGGGGGGAGCAATTTTAGACTTGATTCTGACTAACAGGGAGGAATTAGTAGTGAATCTGAAGGTGGAATGCAAGCTGGGTGAAGGTGATTATGAAATGATTATTTCAGGATTCTAAGGAAAGGAAGGAGTGAGAGCAGCAGAATAAGGACAATGAACTTCAAAAAAAAAAAAAGCACACTTTCACAAACTCAGAGAACTGGTAGGTAAGGGCCTATGGGAAAAAATCTAAGGGGAAAAAGAGTTCAGCAAAGCTAGTACTTTCTCAAGGAAACAATTTTAAAAGAGACAACTTCAGACTATCATGATGCAAAGGAAAAATTGGAAGAATAGTAAGACGCCAACATGGCTTCATCAGGAGCTCTTTAATGACCTGAAAAATCAAAAAGCAATCCTACAAAAAGTGGAAACGTACAAATAGCTAGAGAGGCATATAAAAGAAAAGCCCAAGCATCTAGGAACAAAATCAGAAAGGCTAAGGCACAAAATGAGTTACACCTAGCAAGGAACAAAAAGGCAATAAAAAGCAATTATTTAAATACATTAGGAGAAAGGTCCTCTACTTATCAGGGAAGGACAGCAAATAATTAATTGCATCAAGCAAGCTGAGGTGCTTAACACCTATTTCCTTCAGTCTTCACTAAAAATAGTTAGTAGTGACCAGATCCTCAATACAATTAATATGAACAACAAGGGAGAAAGAATGCAAGACAAAATAGGGAAAGAACAGGTTAAAAATATTTAGATGAGATAGATGTACTCATGTTGGTAGGGTCTGATGAAATTCATCTTAGGGTAATTAAGGAACTAGCTGAAGCAATCTCAGAACCATTAGCCATTATCTTTGAGAACTCCTACGGGGTAGTTGAGGTCCCAGAAGCCTGGAGAAGGGCAAAGTGCCTTTCTTTAAAAAAATGGGAATTTCAGACCAGTCAGTTTAACTTTGATACCTGGAAAGGGACTGGCAAGAATATTAAGCAAAACATCTGTAAGCACTGGGAGGATGGTAGGGTTATAAGGAATAGTCAAGAACAAATCATGTCAACCCAGTCTAATTTCTTTCTTTGACAGGGTTACTTGCCTGTTAGTGGGGGAGCAATAAATGTGCTATATCTTGATTTTAAGCTTTCGCTGTAGTCTCACATGACATTCTCATAAGCAAACTAGAAAATTTCGTTTCGATAAATTATAAGGTGGGTGTACAACTGGCTGAAAGACCGAACTCAAGGAGTAGTTATCAATGGTTTGTGGTGAAACTGGGAGGACGTATCTAGTGGGGCCCCCCGGGGGGGGGGGGTCAGTCCTGAGTCTAGTACTATTCAATGTTTTCATTAATGACTTGGATAATGGAGAGGAGAGTATGGTTATAAAATTGGCAGATGACACCAATCGGGATTGTAAGCATTTGGAGTATAGGACTAGAATTTGAAACAACCTTGACAAATTGGAGAATTGGTCTGAATTCAACAAGATGAAATTCAGTAAAGACAAGTGCAAAGTACTACCCTTAGGAAAGAAAAAAATGCACAACTACAAAACAGTGAATAACTGGATAGGTGTTAGTACTGCTAAAGAGGATGCTGGGGTCATTGTGGATCACAAATTGAATGAGTCAACAATATGATGCAGCCACAAAAAAGGCTAGTATTCTGGGCTATATTAATGGAAGTGTTGTATTTAAGACCAAGGAGAGGTAATTGTCCTGGTATATGCAGCACTAGTGAAGCCCCAGCTGGAGTACTGTGTCCATTATTGCGTGTCAAATGTGGACAAATTGGAGAGAGTCCAGAGGAGAGCAATAAAAATGATAAAAGGTTTCAAAAACCTGACCCATGAGAAAAGGTAGAAAAAAAAGTGGGCATGTTTAGCCTTGAGTAAAGAAAACTGAGGGGGACCTGATAGTCTTCAAATATGTTCAGAGCTGTTATAAAGAAGATGCTGATCAATTATTCTCCATGTCTACTGAAGGTAGGACAAGTAGTAGTGGGCTTAATCTGCAGCAAAAAAGATCTACATTAGATATTAGGAAAGAATTTATAGCTCAAAGGATAGGTAAGCTCTGGAATAGGATTCCAAGGGAGGTGGAATCCCCCTCACTGGAGGTTTTTAAAAACATGTGGACAAACAGCTGTCAAGGATGATCTAGATTTACTGGGTCCTCCCAGGGGGCTGGACTAGAAGACCTCTTGAGGTCCTTTACAACCCTACATTTCTATGATTCTCTGCACAGACTGGTAAATATCCCCTGATGAAACTGCTCTTCAAAGCAAGTTTTCTGGGAACTGAGCCCAGCCCAGCAATCAGTGTTAGAAATACTCAGATTAAATACTTCTCTGTCGGGGGTGAGGGCAGCTCAATGCTTCCTTATCAAGTCCCCAGCACTGGCTGCACAGCATCCTGATCAAATGGAGAAACAGCTCTCATTTTTTGTTTTTTTTGAGTGCACAAGTTTAATTAAATCTGATCTGAAAATTTACCTTGACTGCCAATCACACTTCTTGTCTTTCTCTTAGGGCCAACTAAAAGAATTCCAGTTTAATCAATATCACCCCTTTGTAGCTGTACAAGCCGTCCAACTGATGTCAGTAGGATATGGAATACTAGATCATTCTTCATGCATGCAACCCTTGTTCTGAGCTCCCTCCACCCTTAAATGAAGCCAAGGGAAACTGAGGCTGCTAGTCATCTTTCAAGAGGAACCCAACACCTTGCAAGATCAGGCCCAAAATACTAATGGACTTTCTAAATTGCCCTTAAATGAACAATGTATTCTGGAGAGAGATTATCCTGGGAATCCATGACTGACTCTTTGGATTCAGGGAGCCTACAGCTGCCTTCTCCAGTAATGTTTCAGTTTCTAGGTGTGACAGCTATGGCTATTTCCTGCATTAGCCTTGGAAAACCTTACTGAATTCAGCTAGAGTATCTTTGGAATCCATTGTTTTCAACACAAAGATTATGTATTATTGTTAGCCTGGACAATCAGAGGACTATAATTGAACAACTTGGGACACAAGAATGGTCTTTTGGGAGTATACCTCTGAAGTGGATTTCTTGTGAAATCTCTAGGGGGGAAGTGAATGCAAATCTGCCCCACACCCACCCTCCTAGTTGTGCAAAAAAAAACCCAGCCTTTTGAAGCTGTGCCCTGAGACAGGACCATTGTCTGCTGCTCCCGGAAACTGAAGACCCACACTGTATAAAGGAAAGACTAACGTTCATAGGTGTGCTTGTTCTGAGCCAAGGCTGTTATATCTTGTAACTACAGAAAAAAAAACAAAAAACAAAACAGTGGCAGGGATTGAAGGACTGACTCCTACCAGAGCCCTTGTTGGAAGTGGGGTGATTTCTGGTAAGCTTATTAACAGGTGTGTAGGTTCTTTTATTGTTTTTAAAAAGCTCTCTAACACTTTCACCCTAAGAATAAATGTGCTTACATAGAAAGAACTGCTTGGTAATTTAGAACAGGGAAATTATGCTGTTTATGGCCTCCGCAGAGAGAGCAAAGTGCAGATGTTTACCTAAATAGGCAGTCTGGCTTTCTGGAAATAACTGTGTAGGCAGGAAAATGTGCAGCCTGGAAAAATCCCTGGTTAGGAGGGAGAGACACAGATCTCTGCCCAAGAGAGGTGACGAGTGAGGAGCCAGGAGCCCAGAGTGGCCGTGGTCCTCCAAGCGTGGAGGGGGAAATAAGAGTGCAGTTCCCCTGAACTGTGACAATAGCGCACAAATTGTACAGATGTTACTGTTTCAAGGACTTTTAAGATCATCTACCAGAGGATCATAGAAGAGTCCTCTTTCCAGCCCTCATTTCTTTCTTGGTGTGGGAGAAGAAGATATTCTTGTTATGAATATTATTATACGCTTAGAGTCAAAAGCATCCTGCAGTATTTTGTTCCACTAGAGATGCTACACTGCAGATGGGATTTTCCAGACCTGTGAAAGAGCAGATCACCCCACTACGTAAAGTCACAACCACGGAACGATGGGCTGTCCTGGACAATTTGTTAAACAAGGTGACTACACAAACAGCCGCCATCGGACTTTTGAGGGTGAGATGTTCTGCAGAGAGCCAGACGCTCAGTCATGTATTTTGGAGTTTGCATTCCAATCTATTACAGTGTGGTTATGGTCAGAAAAGGGATTATGCAAGATCTGCCCCTTCTTCCTCAACAGATGTGCTCCCTGTGAGTCGTTGAGTCACAGCTGCTAACTTCACTAAAAAAACAATTTTTTTTTACTACTACTAACTCTGCCAAGCCAGTAAAGTAATGGAAGAAACAGTCTTTCAGAATAAAACCTTTTAACATGGGTGGTTAAAATTAGGCAACAAAAATCCATATTTAATTACCTAGATAAACAGCCTGATTTGCCAGGGTGCTGAGTGTGAGATATTGCAACATGCAATAATCTTTGGGGACCACATTGTATTAAACTTATGAATTGTTTATGTATCATGGTGGGCCAAGAAGCATAGGCAACTCGGGTGGAAGTCAGAGGGACCAACACTCGTACAGGAAGTGAAAACAGTGGTGGAAGAGGAATAGGGTAAATTACTGGAGGTGTTTACTACAGAGTGAGGTACCACCCCCTGTAGACATTGGCATATACTAGTTCAAACTGGGTTTTCCCACAGACCAACAGACAAAGAACTTTTTGTATAAAAAGGCTGGGTTGAAACTGAGTCAGGACCTGCTTTCTGATCCAGCCTAAAAGGGTTACGGTTATGAGATTTGGATACCTAACTGCCTGTGAAAATCCCAAAGCAAGTGAGTTGCCCAAGGGCACCCAGGCAGTCTGGCACTCGTAGGAACTGAGCCCAGATCTCCTGTGTCCAATCCAGTGCCCTATCCACAAGGCAATCCTTCCTCTCACTGTTAAGGAATAAATTCTTCACTGGTATTATTCTATTAATACAGAGAACACCTACATTGTGCAAGTCATTGGAGTGCTCATGTACGAATTTACGTATCATGGCCCCCAAAGTCTCAACAAATTTCTCCACCAGGCCATTTGTTAGATGGTGGTAAGGGGTGGCAACCAAATGATTCACCCCATGAGCTTCCCAAAGGCTTTCCATAGTTCCTGCCAGGAAATTAGTCCCTGCATCTGTAAGGATATCGGAGGGCCAACCTACCCTGGCAAAAATGTCTGTTAGTGCCTGGCACACACTTTTAGCCCTGGTGTTGCTTAGAGCTACCGCTTCTGGCCATCGGGTGGCAAAATCCATGAAAGTCAGTCTGTACTGCTTTCCTTTGGGTGTCTTTTTTGGAAAAGGACCCAGAATATCCACAGCTACTCGCTGAAATGGAACCTCAATGATGGGGAGTGGCTGGAGAGGGGCTTTGACCTGGTCTTGGGGTTTTCCCACCCTTTGGCATACCTCACAAGACCAGACATAGGTAGAAACATCCTTGCCCGTTCCCTCCCAGGGAATGACTTCCCCAAATGGTCTTTGGTCCTGTTCACCCCATGGCCACTAGGATGATTGTGGGCTAAGCTCAAGAGCTTGACCCGGTACTTAGTTGGAACTACCAACTGTCTCTGAGGATGCAGTCTTCCTGGTGTCCACCAGAAAGATTCCTTGTATAAAAGTCCTCTTTCTACAACAAAACTGGATTGATTAGAAGAGCTGAGAGGCGGTGGGTTGCTCCGTCCCGCCGTCCAAGCTCTCTGGAGCTGCGTCCTGTTTGCGTCTGGAACTGCGTCCTGTTTGGTCTGGAACTGTTCCCTTGATGCTGGAGACATCAGTTCCTCATTGGATTGTGGCCCTAGGCTTAGTCGCATCCCCTACATCGCTTCCAGAGGGACCGTTTCCATTGACTGTGAACCGCTCTCCACTGGTGCACTATGTTGGGGTTCAGGTTCTGGCTGAGCCTTTTGTGTAGGGTTATCTGTTGCTGCTGGTGCAGGTTCAGTGGGGCCCTCTGGTGTTGGGGTTGCAAGTACTGGATTCAGTGCTGGCAATGGTTCAGGTGCTGGTTGTTCCACTGCTGCTCTGTCTGGGTCTCTGGGACTGAATTCACTACTGCTGTTGCAGACGTTGGCATGGGGTCCGGTTCCATCTTACGGGGTCCTGGTAGAAGTTTCTGGAACAGAGCTAGGTGGGATGGCTTGCTTAGCCTGGCTGCGGGTGACCATTCCCACTCTCTTGGCTAGCTTCACATGATTGGCCAAGTCTTCCCCCAACAGCATGGGGATGGGATAATCATCATAGACTGCAAAAGTCCACATTCCTGACCAGACTTTGTACTGGACAGGCAACTTGGCTGTAGGCAAAGTGAAAGAGTTGGACTTGAAGGGTTGAATTGTCACTTGGATCTCTGGGTCGATTAAATTGAGGTCCACTAATGAAGCATGGATAGCTGACACTTGTGTTCCGGTGTCCCTCCATGCGACCCACCCACACTCACAGTTTCCCTCCACTCCAAGAGTATCTGGGCCTGAGGACCTCTGGTGTGATTCTGGTGCAATGAACTGTAATCTGTTGGGGTTCTTGGGGCAGTTGGCCTTTACATGCCCCGGCTTGTTACATTTAAAACATCATCCAGCTAACGGGTCACTGGGGCAAGGTTGGTTGCTGGAGAACAGTGTGGTGGGACGATAAGGTGTCTGCAGTGTTCCTTGGGGTGTAGCTGGGGCCTTGGGCTGCCCCTGGCAGTAAGGTGTGGTCTGAGGTTGTCCCTTCTGGTATCCACTCCAACTGTGACCAGGATTGTTTCTCTCTCCTCCCTCCACCTGTTTTGTTCCGGTTTGCCCCTTCTGATATTCACCCCAACTGCTACTAGTTTTTTTCTTTTCTGCCACCTCCACCCATTTGGCTCCAATCTCCCCCACCTTGATTACAGTTGTGGGCTTCCCATCTAGGATGTATCTTTCTATTTCCTCAGGAACACCTTCTAAGAACTGCTCCATTTGCATTAGGAAGGACAAATCTTCTGGAGATTTAACACTTGCTCCCAATATCCAGGCATCCCAATGTTTCACAATGTGGTAGGCATGTCGGGTAAATGACTCATCTGGTTTCCACCTTAGGGCTCTGAACTGCCAACGGGAATGCTTGGATGTTAGCCCCTTTCTGACTCTCGCCTGGGTTTTAAACAGTTCATACTGGTTCATGTGTTCCTTAGGCATTGCAGCCGCCACCTCAGCTAAGGGTCCACTGAGCTGTGGCCTCAGCTTTACCATGTATTGGTCTCTAGAGATGCTGTACCCAAGGCAGGCCCTTTCAAAGTTTTCTAAGAAGGCCTCAGTATCATCTCCTGCCTTATAGGTGGGGAACTTCCTGGGATATGAAGCAGTACCAGGAGAAGGATTGCTATTCTGCTGAGCCTTTGCTTTCTCCATCTCCAGTGCACGCTTCCTCTCTTTTTCCTTCTCCTCCATTTCTTTTTCCCTTGCCTCCATAGCTCTCCTGTGGGCAGCCTCTTTGGTTTTTTCTGCCTTGGGCTCTGCCATGTTTGCCTCTCTGTTTTTAATTAACTTTACACCCAAGAGTTAGAAATAAAACAAAAACAACAACAAAAAAGTGGCTTGTCAAAAAGATAGGTTGTGCTATAACCTGATACCTATGTTCTCAGATAGTATTCTCAGCCTACAGAAAACTCCTTTGTCTCCAGGCAAATAGACAGAAAAACCCGCTAGTTGCTCTTAGCTAAAAAAAGAAAAAAACAAAACCTCTTCAGGTCTGTGAAAAAACTTGTGAATTTCCCTGCAGGAGGTTAACTACCTTGCCTTGAGGTAGAGAAAACTCCAGCTCAAAAAGACAAATCCCTTTTGTCTCTGCTTTGGCCCCCAGGCAGAGACAAAAACTCTAACCACTTTCAGCTTAAAACCTGTTTTCAGCCCACAGGAAAAAAAATGTCCTCTTGAAATCTTTGGTTTCAGAGTAACAGCCGTGTTAGTCTGTATTCGCAAAAAGAAAAGGAGGACTTGTGGCACCTTAGAGACTAACCAATTTATTAGAGCATAAGCTTTCGTGAGCTACAGCTCACTTCCTCAGATGCATCTGAGGAAGTGAGCTGTAGCTCACGAAAGCTTATGCTCTAATAAATTGGTTAGTCTCTAAGGTGCCACAAGTCCTCCTTTCCTCTTGAAATCTGTGCTTCTGGTTCAAAAAAATCTCAAATTGATCTCAAAATGATCCCACTGCTCTGCCACCATGTCAAGGTTCCTTCCCCACTCTGAACTCTAGGGTACAGATGTGGGGAGCTGTATGAAAGACCCCCTAAGCTTATTCTTACCAGCTTAGGTTAAAACTTCCCCAAGGTACAAACTTTTACCTTTTGTCCTTGAACCTTTATGCTGCCACCACCGAAGTGTTTAACAAAAACAGGGGAAGTGCCCACTTAGAAACGTCTCCCCCCCAAAAAAAATCTCTCCAACACTACACCCCCTTTCCTGAGGAAGGCTTGATAAAAATCCTCACCAATTTGCATAGGTGAACACAGACCCAAACCCTTGGATCTTAAGAACAATGAAAAAGCAATCAGGTTCTTAAAAGAAGAATTTTAATTAAAGGAAAAGAATCACCTCTGTAAAATCAGGATGGTAAATACCTTACAGGGTAATCAGATTCAAAACAGAGAATCCCTCTAGGCAAAACCTTAAGTTACAAAGACACAAAAACAGGAATATACATTCCATTCAGCACAACTTATTTTATCAGCCATTTAAACAAAACAGAATCTAACGCATATCTAGCTAGATTGCTTACTAACTCTTTACAGGAGTTCTGACCTGCATTCCTGCTCTAGTCCCGGCAAAAGCATCACACAGACAGAGAGGACCCTTTCCCCCCCCCCTTCAGCTTTGAAAGTATCTTGTCTCCTCATTGGTCATTTTGATCAGGTGCCAGAGAGGTTATTTTAGCTTCTTAACCCTTTACAGGTGAAAGGGTTTTTCCTCTGGCCAGGAGGGATTTAAAGGTGGTTAGCCTTCCCTTTACATTTATGACAGCACTTCTGAGGGTAAGGATTAGCTTCACCAAGAGGACAAACAATTGGACATTCAGACTAGGGAAGGGGAGAGGAAGTGGCAAAAGCAAGTGGCAGAACAGTGATGCTAAGCATGTTGTGGCCGTCCTACAACTTTTGTTAATAACTAGAGCTGGCTGGAATAAAATTTAATCAAACATATACTAGTTCACTAAAGACTTTTTGGGGGTGGGGGGTGGAAGGGAAGGGAAACAAGAGACTCTCTCACACTCTGTAGTCTGGTGACTGGGAGACAAATTCAGGTCTTCGCTGCCCTGCATCAAAGTGATTTAGGATGAAAGACTCTACTTTGAATCAGGCAGGGACTTTAATCTGGGTCTCCTCCATCCCAGATTAGTGCCCTACCTGGCTGGCTGCTGCTAACACATGCCCTCTCTCTGGTATCAACACCTCTTCCCACATTGAAAGCTTCAGATTCAGTCCAAACACCCCTCCCCCCGCCCCCACCTTTTGACACAATTCTGTTTTTGTGAACATAGTTGAAAGATTTGGTTCCAATGAATGTAGAACAAAACAGATTTTTGCAACCTCGAAAGTTGCTCTTAAATGCCACTGTCATTCTCCAGGCAACTCTGCTAATAAAGATTTTGAGACGAGAACTAGGGCTCTGTAAGCTTCAATGAAGATGATCTAGATTGACTAATTCGCCTGCTAGGTCTTTTCCTCCTCTGATTCTAGCTAGAAGTATTTTTAATTAGTGTCTCCTCCCACCTCGGTTTGTGACACCAAGATGATACTAGACACTAACTCACCACTCCAGAGATATACACAAGAAAGGCAAAATGCCAGTCAGCTTCAGGCAGCTTGCCACCATCCATCACCAAACTGATTTCAAAGATGATTGCATTCAGTTGGAGCAGAAAGCAGATTTCAAGAGGCTTTCAAAAACCACATTATACAAGGGAAACAAGTACTATCCAGGAAACATTTTATGGGTCTAGATTGTAAATCATGCCTCAAAATGATTTTTATTTTACAGATGCATTAGGTGGGGTGCAGCATCTGACCACAGACAGCTGGGCTGTTACTCAGCCAGGATCATTTACATCCATAGCAACCTATAAGATCTTTTCCACATCTGAGACAAATTAAAATAACCCTTAAACTAGCTTCTCTCTGAATGCAGTATTCCCCAGCTAAGCCCACCTCATGCAACAGTGTGGCTGAATGAAACAGTCACCTCTAACTCTGTCTCTCTGGCTTTATTGCTGCTGCCAATTAAATCAATATCAAGAAGTCACTATTGGGGTTAGGAAAGGAAGGTTTGGTGCTACTTTACCCACTACCTGCCTCTGTACCTGTACTCTCTCACTAGGAAAGCCAGAGAAATGAGAGAAGGTGAGTGAGATAATATATTTTATTGGACCAACTTCTGTTGGTGAGAGAGACAAGTTTTTGAGCTTACACAAAGACAAGCATTCGAACTTACACAGAAGTGTCTGTCTCACCAACAGAAGTTGGTCCAATAAAAGATATTACCTCACCCACCTTGTCTCTAATATTATGGGACTGACAGATACAACACTGCATACAACATAGGGAAATAAAATACATGCGCAGTGTGGTGGCTGAAGAGACAGAGTGCTTACTTGAATATACAGAAGGTATAAGGATTGTTTCTAACACACACAACTAAGGATTTTTAAATTCCAATAGAAAGCGTTTTCTTGTGTTAAACAAATGGACATTCCCTTTCAGCCTTTGCAATCCAGTAACTGCTGCATGGAGCTAACAATACATGAGAAACAGAACAGGAACAATTAACAGTAGCAAAACTGAGGCGTCTTTCTCTATTTGGATAATGAAAACATTCTATGCAAATGTAACACTTCTGCCAGGTGGAGCCAGCAGCAACCAGGGCCAGGTTCATTATCTAGGGGTTCCTTTTCAACAACACAACACAAAACCGGCTCGAGCCCAACCCAGTCACCTGGGACAATTACACACCATCCCCAGGCCCCTCTAAGAGGCAATACTTCTCTTCTTGCAAGCACAGAGTCTGAGTGTAGCAAAAACTTGTAATAAAAGGAGGGAAGTAACTCAGCATTAATTTGGGAAAACACCACAACTAGGGTTCATAAACACAAACCCTGAGCAAAAGACCCACCCCCCAAGTAAGTTGGGCAGTGTCCTTTTCCCCTCAGGGTCTTAAGTCCAGCAACCCAAAAGTCTCTTTAATGTGCCTCTCCCTTCCCTGTACCCCACTCACAGTTGCTGTCCTTGGCCAGTGCAGCCCCAGAGTTCAGAGGTTCATCCACAGAAATCACCTCCCACCTTGGGTGGGGGGTAAGGAGGCACCTTACATGCTCTACTGCTCAGGCATTCGTTCATCGCCCCAAAAGCGGATTGCCGTGTCTCTGTGGGGCTCTGCTCTGGCCCTCTCCACCAGCCACCCTGCTGACTGCTTGCCACACCTCTCCACCAGCCACTCTGCTGGCCACTCGCTAAGATGTCTTCAGTGCCCCCTACACTTAACACATCTCTCAGTGATTTCAGCTTTTAGTTGGGGAACCTCACTTCTGGTTCACACTGGGCAGTCTCTTGCAATAGAGACACTATCCACAGCAGGTCTAATACTTAGATCTAAGTATCAGTTATTTATCAGTTATGTAACAAGACTCTATTGAATCTAAATTAGCTCTTTTATTACACTATGGAGAGCAGGTAGGTCAAATAGTATCTAGGACCCTTAAACAGGGCCCACCTTCTGTCAACTCATTGGGCTTTGGAAACCTTGTCCCCTGCCTAGCAAGTGACATTCCGTTGAGAGCGAGTCTCTCCATTGGGTGTATGCCAGACAGTTCTTCTGCCCCCAGTTCACACAACAAGGATAACAACCCTTTATTACCCCGCCCCAATAACAAGGTGACCGGGGATCCAACAGCAGCCACAAACGATCATTTGGGCAAGCAATCCCATCATGCTGAGCACCTAGGCAGGATGGGTGTGTTCATGCACAATGGGATTGCTTGCCCAAATGATCTGAAGTCTTTTTTCACAGCTCACCGCTAGATGTCAGGGGAGAGCTCATTCAGACTGTTTACATAAAAAATAGAAACAGCACAAATGGTAAAAAGGTTCAGTTGATTTAAAAAAAAAAAACAAAACACAATCTGAGGTATTCTTAGTAGTAGATGTGAAGATATACACGCACTTTACATAGCAAATATATAATTCATATTGGACGTACAGTTTAGCTTGATGGGGTAGCTCTAGGACTCAAACAAATTAATGTAAATAGACACATATTAAGAGCCAACAGAGGCTTGTCAAGGTACAGGTACTCACAGGAGGGGATGCTGGGCCCGAGCAGAAGTGCCTGGTAGCATGTTTAAGGCATACTGCCTCTAGCTGTGCAGGGGCAGGGTGGTAACAGCTGACACTTGCTATCTCTTTATAAAGGTGCAACCTGTGATGCCCCTCTTGCAGCCTTCTCCGTGCTGTTTGGTATGCAGGGAGAGCCGTACCCCACAAATGTGAGCCATGTGGGCTACTCAGTGCTTCTAGCAGCACTATTGCCACCCCACCCTCTTGCACCTGGGGACAGGACTGTCTCCTGCACAGCTGCACTAAGCAAAAGGGGCACCCTGCAATGCAAGCTTCGCCAGTTTGCCCTGATAACATGCTTCAACCCTGAGCAAGGGAGACCATCTCTACATCAAGAGAGCGTGGTCCATAGTTGGCCTCTGTGCTGAGCCTGCCAAGAGGATGCTCCGAAGTGCCAGACAGGATCGCGTGCTTTGTGATGTAGATACCTACCCACTAGGAACTGTAGTCTCTGCTGTGCACCATGGGGTCCCTCTTCTATTGATACCTCTCTACTGCAGGTTATCTACTAAGGGGCTAAACTCTCACAGACTGTGTGTAAACCCTCACCTTGAGGTGGGTATTTGGTTAAAGTAACCCAGAACTGTAGACCAGGCTACACCACACAATTACCATAGATGTTGCCTATGCATTTGCGGTGGGATTTTTCACAAGCATGTCTTAGTTCTACTCCCACTGAAGTCAACGGGAGTTCCCCTCAGCTTCAACAGGACCAGAGTTAGGACAGCATCAAATGCTTGTGAAAATCCCACCCTTTAAACACAGGGGGAAACATGGTAAATTTGGGGCCTACTGTGTGATCGGTCAAGGCGGATGCTGATGGCAGCCATAGTAAGCATGTGGACTCCAAATACTATCTCTGCCTTCCAACCTCCAGCACCATGTGTAACACCACTGGCATTGTAGCACTTCCCTGAGATGCTGTTTAAGTGAGATGGGGGACTTGAGAGCAAAGAGGTGATGGCAGATTCCTGCCATTCACAAATGGTTATGTTTGTTCAAGGGACAAAAGGTAGAAGGCGATAACGTGTGCCTCATGTTCCAGACTGCCTGTTTGTGTCAAATGCATTCTTCTTGTTCAGTCTTTACATGAATTATTTTTGCTCACCACCACACTGCTCTGATAGTCAATGCAAATGGGCTTATCTACTGCCTACATACTCACACAAACAAAAGTTGATGGTGATGGAGCAAATTGTGTAACATGTTTATGTTTTGTACTTGCAAGTTGACAGAAGTTGCAAACATAACCAAGACCGGCCCTTTGTTCTCCACCCAACTTTTGCCTCTCATGTATTATACCTCAACATTTCATAGGCCATCTTGCCTCCTGATATACAGCTACCACAGGGCTAAATTCTAGTTTCCTGTGGGAAAGCAACATTCGGCTGATTTTCTCTAAGTTATAGAAGTGGGCTGAATGTTTAGTTAGAATATAGCCTTGGATGAAGGCACTGAAAATAAATGGGTTGGATTAGATAGAGACAGACCCCTGGGGTCATTTGGTTGGATTGTACTAAGGCCTGGTCTACACTTTAAATTTAGGTGGACATACCTACAGCTGTAACTGTGCCAACCTAACCCCCAGTGCAGATGCCGCTAGATCAATAGAAGAATGCTTCCATTCTGTCACTGTAGGCTCTGTCTACACTCCACTGTTACGCCAGGATCGCCACAGTGCTATAGCTATGCTGCTACAGTCCCTGTAGTGTACACACAGCCTAGGGACTCGAGCAAACTGAAATGTCAGTAAGCAAAACAAGTAAAATGTGAGCAAGATTCAAACCAGGAGTCCAATCCCAGCCTAAGGAACTAAGTTGTATGAAACCAACTTTTTGACAGCTACTATCAACCATGAATCTTTGTCAGTGTTAGCAAGTTCAATAAATAATTGGCTTTCTTGATTAAGAAGGCCTTCAACAATGAGAGAGAACTGGGAATTACCCTCTTGTCAAATATGCAGACAGAATGACAAAGCTAGCAGCGATGTTATCTCCCAGTATGCTTAAAATATTTTTAAAATCCTCTGCGCTCTGCCATTTATATCAACCTTTTCGAAGGTTAAAATAGAATCCAGCATCAACAAAACAAAAACCAACAGTTTATTTTTGGCACCAAAATGTGTTAGCTTGTATGTAATAAACTTTTCTAAGCATCAGGTTCTGTGACCCTTACTCAAATGAGTCTCCCCATTGAAGTCAATGAAACTAAGCACATAGGAGCTGCAAGGTCAAACCCTTGGTAAGTATTTAAAGAAGGAAAATCTGTTTCAGTAGTTCAGTTCTGATATTTACTAAAAAATATATCAGATTTATTCAGACATATGTAGTAAATTAAAACTAAAGAGTGATGTTTTTCTTTATCAGTAAAGAAAAATTAAATCAGGCCTGGATAACTTGCACCCAAAAGTTTTTAAAAAGAGCTCTACAGAAGCTCTCTGAGCCATAAGTGTAGGTTTTCAGTAACTCTTGGAATACTTAGGAAGTTCCAGAAGACTGGAAGAAATCTAACACTGTGCCAATATTTAAAAATTATAAAATAGAGCAACCCAGGTAATTATTGGTCTGTCAGCCTGAAAATGATCCCAGGCAGAATAAGGGAGTAGCTGATATGGGACTTGAGTAATAAATAATTACATAAGGGTAATATAATTAATGCCAATCAATATATTTTTATGGAAAAATTGATCCTGTCAAACAAAAACATTTTTTTAAGAAGTTACAAATTCGGTTGATAAAAGTAATAGTGCTGATGTAATATACTTAGACTTCTGTAAGCATTTGACTTGGTACTACACAACATTTTGATAAAGAAACATGCTGTCTAGGGAAGTCATTAAATGGGGTCATTCTGGCAAAAAGTCTGGGAACCCCAGCTATAGATTATTAATTTCATTCTTATTAGTTTTTATCCTTTTGCATAAGGACTGGGGAAGGAAGATGGAAGCTAAGCATTATTAGTAGAGAGACTTGAGTCACGAAGCAGGGATCCAGCTCCACACATCCCCTAAGAACGGGACTACTCCAGTCTGGGGTTTTGGTTAAGGCACTGGGTTTTTGGGAGGGATGGAAGAAAGGCACAGATATCCTGGATCTGCTGCAGGCTTGTGAGAAATGAATGTCAGAGGGAGCAGCAGCCAAACTTAGAGGTCAGAAAGACAAGAGAATTCCTTACCTGTAGCTAAAGGTTTGCCTTGAGGAAATGGGCAAAAATCCAGGCTGATTTTTAAAAAACCTTTCTTAAAGTGGCTTGCCCAGCCTGGTAGACTCAGGTATTTTTGCCCCTTTTTGAATCTACCATTTTATCACTTTTTAGTTTGCATTCATAGGCAACCCTGATGAAAGACCACCTTTAAGATACCTGCATATAGTTCTGTAGTCATGTATTTTCACTGCCCTACTAATAATTCTGTATTTCTTCCACCTACTCCCCCACCCCCAATACAATGCTGTATTTTCTTTTCCTATCCAGTTTCACTGCTTTAAAAAAGTATTGGGCCTTCTGCCACCTTAACATTTATATTCAAAATTGTTAGTTTTGACCGGAGTTGTTTCATGCTTACTGTAGTCAATACCCTCCCCCTTTCATACTTACCACCATCACCATTATTAAGTGATGGAAGTTGTAACCAGCCCCTCTATTTGTCATCCTTGTTGTGTAACACTGAAATAATGCACTTATACCTACCTGTTAACTGAGTTCTGAAGGAAGACTACTAGTGTATGGTTTATTGGATTGATTCTGCTATGTAACAGGGCAGCATCTCATTTCCAATGGAAGAAGAGTCACTACCAAGCAGCGGCGGATTAATGATTTTGCTGCCCCTAGGCCCTGAAATAATTGCCGCCCCCCCAGCAGCTCCCCACCCCAGCTCACCTCTGCTCTGCCTCTTCCCCTGAGGGCGCCGCCAGGTCCTGCTTCTCCCAGCTCCCTGCCAGTGCTTGTGCGCGAAACAGGTTTGTGAAAGAGGGGGGAATGTGGTTTGCTCAGGAGAGGAGGCGGGGCCAGGGCAGGGATTTGGGGAAGGGGACCAATAGGGCCAGGGAGGGGGCGGGGAAGGGGTGGAGTTGGGGCAGGGCCAGGGGCAGAGGGTGTGAAGCGGAGCTGGGGGAAGCAGCCTCTGGCTGCTATTATAAATTTGCCGAGGTTCCTTCCCCACTCTGAACTCCAGGGTACACATGTGGGGAACTGCATGAAAACCCCCTAAGCTTATTTTTACCAGCTTAGATTAAAACTTCCCCAAGGTACAAACTATTTTACCTTTTGCCCTTGGACTTTATTGCTGCCACCACCAAGCATCTAACAAATATATAACAGGGAAAGAGCCCGCTTGGAAACGTCTTTCCCCCTAAAATCCTCCCCAAACCCTACACCCCCTTTCCTGGGGAAGGCTTGATAAAAATCCTCACCAATTTGCATAGGTGAACACAGACCTAAACCCTTGGATCGTAAGAACAATGAAAAAGCAATCAGGTTCTTAAAAGAAGAATTTTAATTGAAGAAAAAAGTAAAAGAATCACCTCTGTAAAATCAGGATGGTAAATACCTTACAGGGTAATCAGATTCAAAACAGAGAATCCCTCTAGGCCTAGGCCTTGTCTACCTAGGCGTTAATACGTTGCTGCTACCAAGGCAGTCCAAGTTTTAATATTAGGCTTCTCCCTTAACTAAATCTTTGGTTTTCTTTCATTATGTTTTATGTTATTCTGCCAAGGTGGCTAAACAAAGTCATGAGGTTTAGTCTGACTTCCCAAAGTCTAGTCTAGTTGAAATGAATAGAAATGACTAAGAGGCAATTTTGGTGTGAAAAGCCCTCAGCACTAGTGAGCCATGTGCAGTGACACTAAAACAGTGTTATGCCTTCAGTGAAAGGGCAGTGCGGTGATGATGCTTAGGTCTTGAGTCACTAAATTTCCTATGTCACGCAAACTCTTAGCAAGAGCATTTCTGAATCAGAGTGCTTCTGCTTTTAACCACTGCCACAGCAAACAGTGTCCAGAGAACCAGCGCCCTCTACCTAGCATAGACAACACTTGAACCTCACCCTTAAGGCAGTTAACAGACCCCATTAGAAGCAGGTTTCAGAGTAGCAGCATATCTATTCAGGGGATACCATCATAGGGCCTAATCACATCAGCCACACTATCAGAGGCTCGTTCACCTGCACATCTACCAATGTGATATATGCCATCATATGCCAGCAATGCCCCTCTGCCATGTACATTGGCCAGACCAGACAGTCTCTATGTAAAAGACTAAATGGACACAAATCAGATGTCAAGGATTATAACATTTAAAAACCAGTTGGAGAACACTTCAATCTCTCTGGTCACTCGATTACAGACCTAAAAGTTGCAATATTACAACAAAAAAACTTCAAGAACAGACTCCGAGAGACTGCTGAATTGGAATTAATTTGCAAACTGGACACCATTAAATTAGGCTTGAATAAAGACTGGGAGTGGATGGGTCATTACACAAAGTAAAACTATTTCCCCATGTTTATTCCCCCCCCCCATTCCTCACACATTCTTGTCAACTGCTGGAAATGGCCCATCTTGATTATCACTACAAAAGGTTTTTTCCCCCACTCTCCTGCTGGTAATAGCTCACCTTACCTGATCACTCTTGTTACAGTGTGTATGGTAACACCCATTGTTTCATGTTCTCTGCATACGATTTTATATAAAATCGTCCTACTGTATTTTCCACTGCATGCATCCGATGAAGTGGGCTGTAGCCCACGAAAGCTTATGCTCAAATAAATTTGTTAGTCTAAGGTGCCACAAGTACTCCTGTTCTTTTTGCACTTAGAAGTAGTAACAGTGCTGTTTTTCAGTGAGGACTTGAACTATCATAGGGTCTGTCTATACTACAAATAAGTTTTTAATTCACATCAGAACAGCAAAGACCCAAACAAATCAGCTTCTAACTCACATTAGCAACTCAAGTTCAACCTTCTGCTTCTCTAGAGGGGGTATCTGTACTGTAGCTGGAAGCAAAAGCAAGCCTCCGAGCCCAGGTAGACAGACTTGCCCTAGCCTGGCTAAAAATAGCAGTGTAGCCAATGCAGTGGAGGCTCAGGATAGTTACCTGAGCTTAGACCCAGGGGGTTAGGTGGGCTCGAAAACCCAAGGACCCAACATTCACATTGCTACTTTTAGCACACTAGGTGGAGCCAAGCTAGCACATTTCCATCTACTTGGACTGGAAGGCTCATTCCCAGCTGCACTGTAGACATACCCAGAGCTGCTAGCTTGAGTCAAAAGCCTAGTTGCCATGTCTTCACTGATATTTTAACCCAGGTTAGCTAGCAAAAGTTAAGTGTTGTTCCCCCTTCCTCCCCTCCATCTAGTGTAGACTATATCCTTAGGTCAGTGGTTCCCAAACTTGTCCCGCCGCTTGTGCAGGGAAAGCCCCTGGTGGACCAGGCCAGTTTGTTTACCTGCCACATCCACAGGTTCAGCTGATCGCAGCTCCCAGTGGCCGCGGTTCGCTGCTCCAGGCCAATGGGAGCTGCTGGAAGCGGCATGGGCCAAACTACCTGGCCGAACCTGCGGACGTGGCAGGAAAATAAACTGGCCTGGCCCGCCAGGGGCTTTCCCTGCACAAGCGGCGGGACAAGTTTGGGAACCACTGCCTTAGGTGCTTGTCTTGGCATCTCTGATACACCTAGGTCTCAGCTGGGTATCATGATCTCTCTGAGCCCAAAACAAAGGATCAATTGCACAACTTGTTACAGCATCCATTATAACAAACTCATGACCACACACAGGTCACAGCAATGGTCAGTCAAACCTCACAAGTGCCAGAAAAATTTCTAGACATTTGCTCCAAAACCACAGCCCTCTAAGGATTCGGTTCAAGAAGAATCACCATTCGCAGCAGTGTTTAGTAAAACTGGGGCAGTGCAGGTGGGGGAAAGGGAAGGGGAAGAGGAAGGGAAAATGGATTCTTCAGTTTATAGGTA
Source organism: Lepidochelys kempii (assembly GCF_965140285.1). Classification (NCBI taxonomy): domain Eukaryota; kingdom Metazoa; phylum Chordata; order Testudines; family Cheloniidae; genus Lepidochelys; species Lepidochelys kempii. Next base: position 140,098,177 of record NC_136382.1, on the reverse strand, counting down.
ACTTAAAATTTTAAAAAAATGCTGTCAAACAAAATGGTTAATTGAGCTTTATGATTTTTTAAAAGCTGAGAGGAAAGTTTGAAACATGCCATTTTAAACAAAAAAGCCCAGTGTTTTGGTTTTTTTTAAAAAAAAAAAAAGAGTTGAAACTGGCCATTCTGAAGTTTTGTAAGCTCCCCCCCAAAATTAAGCAAATGTTTGGACATCACCAAATCTTCATTTATCCACAGAAAGCTTCATGTGAAAAATCTTTGCCATTTCTAGTGCTAGTGACCTGCCTTTAAAGATAGGCTCAGCCACATAAGTTTTTCTGACTCCATCCAGTAGAGGTCAGTTGGACACATGCTGAGCACGTTAAATAGTAAGGTTGACATTATGGTTTAAGGCTTAAGCTTTATTTGGTAGTTTTTCAAAGAGCCTTCTCAGAAGTATCTTACTTCCCCCTGCTCAAGCATCCTGCTCCAGCATCCTGCTCCATATGTTTCTCTTGTATTCTTGCAACAGACATACTATGAAAGCTCTGGATATTTGATCCCAACACGCACTGCTCAACCCCATCAAAGCAGTAGACAAGGGCTAGTGGTTTTATACTTTTAGTTATTTGTTTTTTGTACACAAGTATATTTGTATGCTTTTTGTTAAAGGATGATCTTTAATTAAGGTATTGACTGGGATTCAGGAGATCTGGGATCAGTTAACTCTGCCACAGCCTCTATGTGATATTGTGCAAATCACACTATAATTGTGCAAATTTCCCACTCTGTTAAGGGCAGATGCTACTTTCTCCCACCCTGTGGGTTACCTCTTTAGATTACAGGCTCTCCAAGGCAGGGATTGTCTACTATGGTGTTTGCAGAGTGTCTAGCACAACGTGGCCCCGATCTCATTTGTAGCCCTCAGACACTACTGTAATACAGACAGTAATAGGCATGCAGTGGTTTGGGAAACAGGATTCTTACTCTGAAGTTTTGTATAAGGTGACTTGGAGCATCTTCTGAGTAGCATGAACTGAGAAAAGGCCATGAATTAGAACCATTCATTAGTAACTTAGACTCACCAGTCAAGTATCCCTTTATTTGCCTATGGAGGATTAAAAGCATGCAGGGCTTCTAGTGGACTCCTGAATGCTGTAGCTCTCTTCAAGGTGAGAGGTTCCAACACAGAAGAGCAGCAGTTTGAATGCGCAGGACACAGATGCTGGAGCCAGGCTGCATTGCTGCAGAAAAAGCAAAAACCTGCTGTCAATTCTTGCTAATGAGTACCCCTTCTTTGGTAGGCAGACAAGGCCAAAAGGGCTTTCCTAGCCACTCTGGCTCCTTAGCCATTTGCAACTCATTCCCATCACCATCCAGACCCCAGCAACCATGTAGGACAAGCCAAGTGGTTTTAACCTCTCCTAGAAGTATAATACACAGCTCCCTCCAGCTCAGACAGCCAGCTTATTTCAACTACCCTTTACTACATACATTTCAAGACACCCACTCTTTCCCAGAACTTAAAGCCTCTTTTATCCTGAGGCTCTGTGAGCACCATGAGTTTCTGTTAGTTTGCCTTCTCATGCTCAGAAGCATTCCTGTCTAGAGAACCTTTATACTCTGAGACATGTTCCTTTATACCTGCAGCTGGAGCATTTCCTGTTCCCCACACCCCCATCCTCCATTAACTTCTTCCCTGCCAGACTGTATTCAAGCATGTGACTGGAGAGCCCTAAGCCTGTGATCATTTCGTTACTTACGTGCACAATGGAGATGTCAGAGTTCATTTACGCAACAACCAACGTAGGACTTTTAAAAGAGGCTGTAAATGTGTCAGTGAGCTGGAGCAGATAAGAGCTCAAAATTCAAGACACTGCTATAACCCCCAAATTGTGCTGCACTAGTAGCTTTAAAACTTATCTAAGAGATCAATGTACTTATATGGCCCACATCACTGTGGTCTCTGAGCACTGCCCAAGTACTTAAAAATAGAAATAGTAAATCTGTCTTTCATTTTTTCCAACCTACAGGAGAAACAGCATTCCGAGTTCATAATTTGTGTGTTCAAGAAGGAAGAACTCACAGAAGGAAAGTTAAGTAAAAGGAAGGAGTGTTGCATTTAGTTCTGAAAGCAGTTAAGTCTATGCTCATCGTCTGTCATAGGAATTTATTCCATAATATAAGTCCAGCTTCAGTGAAAGTTCTTCTATGCTACTACACAAACGTCTCCTGCTGGTCAGCAATTTAACTGTTCCACTGAAACCTAGCAGTAATGGGCATGGAGAGGAAGGAAACTAGGGCCAATACCTGGGGCAGGGGGGCTTGAATACCTGGAGGGAGCCTGTCACGTGGTTCACTACTGGGGTACCTCCTTGTCACTTATCCAGGGATTAGCTCATAACTAGTCACACTCCTTCTTTCAGTGTTTCAGCCCATAGTCTCATTCTCTCAGGAGTCAGGTTATACCCTCTTCATCACTCAGGGTACTCCTTCATCTTGGCTTGGTCCTCCAGCCAGGTCACTATAGTCCTCCCCTTCTAGGATAAGGAAGTCCTACTGGAAAAAAACCTGTCTTAGACAGTTTTCCGCTCCACTATCCAGTCTGTACCACCTCCTCAATAGCTAGCAGGGGAACTCGGTCCCACCCTCTACTCCAGGTTCCAGCCCAGGGACCCTACAGCCAGTCTACATAAGGTCCACACTATCCCAAACCTTGATACTTTTTCCCTAGAGTACTTCCTACTTCACCTCTATCACAGTCCTTCTCTGCCTACCTCTGAGTACACTTTTCCTTCAGGGCCAGGATCCTAGGGCTTCTGTTCTCCCTTAGCTTCCTTCTTTAAGCCCAGAAATCAACTATAGGCCTCCTGTCTTACAGCCCTCTTAGGGCTCTTATATCATACCTTTTGGTTTTATAGCCGCTTAGCTTGCTTCTTGTTCAGCTGGTCTCCATCATCAGCCCTGATTCTCCTCCACGTGCAGCCTGTCACAGGGTTAATTGGCCCTTTCTCTCTACTCAGGTCTTTCGTATTGGGTTCCCACTGCTAAAGGACCCTCACCCAGCCTATGAGGAGGATCCACAAGGCCCAGAAACTCGAGTAGTTACAGGACAAACAGAAAAAAATAACAAGGACACATGTGCAGGTCAAAGGACCAAAAATAAGGAATTAGAATGGGACATCAGACAGCACCCACTGCTCCTCAAAGGTGTCAAGGGAGCCAGTGGACTCCGCCCAAAGGAACTCTGCCCGGATATGTGAACGGAGGGAGGATCAGAAATAGGCCCCACAGTCGCAGGAAACTCCCTCAGCCAACCTCCTCTCCCTGGTCTTATAGATGGCCACTTTCGCCAGCACTAGGAGAAGGCTGACAAGGAGGTCCTGCGACTTTGTGGGGCCACGGATAGCGTGTGCGTATATAAGAAGGTGAAGGGAAAAGTGCAGCCAAAAACATAAAAGGCTGTCTAGGAGGAGCTGGTATAGGGGCTGCAACCTGGTACACTCTGGGTATACATGCACCAGGGTCTTCCTCACACTGCAAAAGGGACAGGCGTCAGGGACGGGGGTGAACGGCGCCAAGTACACACCCGTGCTCATGGCTCCATGGAGGAGCCACCAACTGATATCCCCGGTGGGCTGTGGAACCAAGGTGGAATATAGGTTGGCCCACAGGGGTTCCTCACCCTCAATAGGGGTAATAGGTCATGACACTTAGCATCGGGGCGGGACACGTGGGTGAGGAAATGGAGAGTATGGCACACGATTGTGTACAGATGCACCCTTGGCACAATTCGAAAATGAACTGGCTGCAGGTCGTGCAGTCGGCTCACGGTGTGTGGGTGGGGCGGTGGGGGGAGGCCTCACGGGGGCAGGGGCCCTACGAAGAAATCCGGAGGGCCTGGGGTGTAGGGTTGGTGGGAAGCACCCTCCTGCAGGACCCGCTCGAGGTAAACCCGAGCAGCAGGCGATAAGGCTGCCCTTACCTCCTGAAGTACGCGTTGGGGAGTACGAAGGGTGGAGAGCCCCATGCCCTGAGTGAGCTTCAGGGGATCCACCCAGTCTCCCCAGTCATAGTCCAGGAGGCCTCCGATTTGGGTGACTTCTGCCTGTGATGTGTTGAGCAGGATGACATGATATTTTAAAAAGGGTTAGCTGAGGTACTATGTGCCAGTTCCTGCTATCAGTTACGTGGGTGCAACTGCCATAAAAACTGGACAAGATACAAGGTTCCCTAAGAGTAAGGTTTAAAGCCAGAGCTTGGGAACCCAGGACCATCCCAAAGGGCAAAAAATTAATCTTGGGCTCACACCTTACAAAAATATGTGGGATTTATTGGAAATAAAGTCTGTGCTTCTTAGTCTGAAGCCTAGGCTTCATGAAACTGCCTGGAGAGCCCTTGTGTCTGATAGCTAAATACCTCAGACAGTAGCTTCTGTTCAGGGTGACAGAACAGTTGGTTATTAAGGAGTAGATACTTTTTTTGGCTAAAGTAGGATCTATTGACCTAATTGGCAAAATAGTGGATCCCACATGAAGGAGTTTCCTGGATCATGGGCTTAGGCCCTGATACTGTTTGGACCAGGGTCTTTGTTTGTAAGCTTGGGGCAAGGATCTTGTTTTTCATAGATTCATAGATATTAAGGTCAGAAGGGACCATTATGATCATCTAGTCTGATCTCCTGCACAATGCAGGCCACAGAATCTCACCCACTCACTCCTGCGAAGAACCTCTCACCTATGTCTGAGCTATTGAAGTCCTCAAATCATGGTTTAAAGACGTCAAGGTGTAGAGAATACTCCAGCAAGTGACCCATGCTCCACACTACAGAGGAAGGCAAAAAGCCCCCAGGGCTTCTTCCAATCTGCCCTGGAAGAAAATTCCTTCCTGACCCCAAATATGGCAATCAGCTGAACGTTGAGCATGTGGGCAAGATTCACCAGGCAGGTACCCAGGAAAGAATTCTCTGTAGTAACTCAGATCCCACCCCATCTAACATCCCATCACAGGCCATTGGGAATAACTACAGCTAATAGTTGAAGATCAATTAATTGCCAAATTCATGTTATCCCATCATACCATCTCCTCCATAAACTTATTGAGTTTAATCTTGAAGCCAGATAGGTCTTTTGCCCCCACTGCTTCCCTTGGAAGGCTATTCCAGAACTTCACTCCTCTGATGGTTAGAAACTTTCCTCTAATTTCAAGTCTAAACTTCCCGATGGCCAGTTTATATCCATTTGTCCTTGTGTCCACATTGGTACTGATCTTAAATAATTCCTCTCCCTCTCCGGTATTTATCCCTCTGATATATTTATAGAGAGCAATCATATCTCTCCTCAACCTTCTTTTGGTTAGGCTAAACAAGCCAAGCTCCTTGAGTCTCCTTTCGTAAGACAGGTTTTCCATTCCTCGGATCATCCCAGTAGCCCTTCTCTGTACCTGTTCCCGTTTGAATTCATCCTTCTTAAACAAGGGAGACCAGAACTGCACACAGTATTCCAGATGAGGTCTCATCAGTGCCTTGTATAACGGTACTAACACCTCCTTATCTCTACTGGAAATACCTCACCTGATGCATTCCAAGACCACATTAGTTTTTTTCACAGCCATATCATGTTGGTGGCTCATAGTCATCCTGTGGTCAAACCATACTCCAAGGTCCTTCTCCTCCTCCATTACTTCTAATTGATGCGTCCCCAGCTTATAACTAAAATTCTTGTTATTAATCCCTAAATGCATGACCTTACACTTCTCACTATTAAATTTCATCCTATTACTATTACTCCAGTTTACAAGGTCATCCAGATCCTCCTGTAGGATATCCCTGTCCTTCTCTAAATTGGCAATACCTCTCAGCTTTGTATCATCCACAAACTTTATTAGCACACTCCCACTTTTTGTGCCAAGGTCAGTAATAAAAAGATTAAATAAGATTGGTCCCCAAACCGATCCCTGAGGAATTCCACTGGTAACCTCCCTCCAGCCTGACAGTTCACCTTTCAGTATGACCCGCTGTAGTCTCCCTTTTAACCAATTCCTTATCCACCTTTCAATTTTCATCTTGATCCCCATCTTTTCCAATTTAACTAACAATTCCCCATGTGGCACCATATCAAATGCCTTACTGAAATCTAGGTAAATTAGATCCACTGCATTTCCTTTGTCTAAAAAATCTGCTACTTTCTCAAAGAAGGAGATCAGGTTGGTTTGGCACGATCTACCTTTTGTAAAACTATGTTGTATTTTGTCCCATTTACCATTGACCTCAATGTCTTCTCTGTACCCTTTGGTAATAAATACAGGCTATCAGACCAGGAAGCTGGTGCTATGACAAAAACCCTAGCTGAGGAATTAATTTGCAGGTTTGGAGCCCCTCAAAGTCTGAAGCAGCAGTACTGCCAATCCAAAGCATTCAGACTCATGAGTCATAGAATCATAGAATATCAGGGTTGGAAGGGACCTCATCTAGTCATCTAGTCCAACCCCCTGCTCAAAGCAGGACCAATCCCCAATTAAATCATCCCAGCCAGGGCTTTGTCAACCTTGACCTTAAAAACTTCTAAGAAAGGAGATTCCACCACCTCCCTAGGTAATGCATTCTAGTGTTTCACCACCCTCCTAGTGAAAAAGTTTTTCCTAATATCCAACCTAAACCTCCCCCACTGCAACTTGAGACCATTACTCCTTGTTCTGTCATCAGCTACCACTGAGAACAGTCTAGATCCATCCTCTTTGGAACCCCCTTTCAGGTAGTTGAAAGCAGCTATCAAATCTCCCCTCATTCTTCTCTTCTGCAGACTAAACAATCCCAGTTCCCTCAGCCTCTCCTCATAAATCATGTGTTCCAGTCCCCTAAGCATTTTTGTTGCCCTCCGCTGGACGTTTTCCAATTTTTCCACATCCTTCTTGTAGTGTGGGGCCCAAAAGTGGACACAGTACTCCAGATGAGGCCTCACCAATGTCGAATAGAGGGGAATGATCACGTACCTCAATCTGCTGGCAATGCCCCTACATAGACATCCCAAAATGCCATTGGCCTTCTTGGCAACAAGGGCACACTGTTGACTCATATCCAGCTTCTCGTCCACTGTAACCCCTAGGTCCTTTTCTGTAGAACTGCTGCCAAGCCATTCGGTCCCTAGTCTGTAGCGGTGCATGGGATTCTTCCGTCCTAAGTGCAGGACTCTGCACTTGTCCTTGTTGAACCTCATCAGATTTCTTTTGGCCCAATCCTCTAATTTGTCTAGGGCCCTCTGGATCCTATCCCTACCCTCCAGCGTATCTACCTCTCCTCCCAGTTTAGTGTCATCTGCAAACTTGCTGAGGGTGCAATCCACACCATCCTCCAGATCATTTATGAAGATATTGAACAAAACCGGCCCGAGGACTGACCCTTGGGGCACTCCACTTGATACTGGCTGCCAACTAGACATGGAGCCATTGATCACTATCCATTGAGCCCGACAATCTAGCCAACTTTCGATCCACCTTACCGTCCATTCATCCAGTAGTCAGGCACCTACAAATCACGAGATTGGCTTGAAATCATGAGATTTGTTTGTAACTAATTTGCATTTGCCACCTTCTTTCTGAGCCTTTAGGTTGCACTTGGGACAAATTTTCAAAGCTTTTCTCTGTAACAATGAGGGCTATAAACTTTCTTTTATTTTTAAATGAACTCCAAGATTCTCCCATATTCACATGACTCCAGGAATTGGCAGTTTAATCATAAGAGCAAATATTGCAAGACTGGTAATAAAACTGTGAGAACTGACAACACTGAAGCAAGGCAGTAACTTTGATTCTGCCCTATACAAATAGCCATGTATGGCTTAGTAATTAATAAACTTTGAACAACCCTGTTTCCCCCAATCTGATAGGCCGAATAGAATACTAACTACCATGTTATCAATGCTTATGTAACACAATCAGAGTAGCTGGGGTGAGTTACAGCCATTCATTAGTATGGCTTACAGAAAGAGCAATCAGTCTTCTATTGACTTTACTTTTTACCAAGTCATGTTTGGTTGAGAAACTATCTTGACAGCTGTAGTAGTTACAGGGATACAAGCAATACAAGTGGTTGAGGGTGTGTCTGACTATAATCAGCAGGTAGACAGTTCTGAAATCTATCTGGAAGGTGTGAAAAAAATAAAACAAAACCAAAAACCTGAATAGTGCTTCTGGGAGACAAAAGCTAGAGTCTGGTATAAAAGTCACCTTCCAGAATTATTCAGAAATTGAGCCAGTGTGGGTACAGGAGAGTGTGAAAAAGAGGGGCCCTTTTTCAAAATGAAGGAAATGCTTTTAAGGGCTACTTGTAAGTATTATGAAGCTAACTGACAAGTTGGAGGCAGAACCATGTGAAAGGGGAAAGCAGATGGGCCATAGAGTACTATAAGTTAAAGATTCTCTTGTGAGTACCTAGATTCTCTTTACAGAACGTTATGTGTCACGGGCAAAAAGTAAAACATCTTTCAGTTTAGATTACTTTTAATTTAAATTAATGAAGTTGTTGGTAGAGCTGGGAAGAAACCACACATTTTCTGGCTTGCAGGCCTGTGCTTTTACCATAAGACTGTCTCTGCAGAGGAATGCAGAGATAAAAGATGAGAGATCCAGAAATATGGTGCTTATTTTTTCCCACTGAGTGACACTGAATGCAACACTCTACTAACCTAAATATTTAGTTACAACCTAACAGCCAAATGCAACCGTCAGTCTTTCGGACAAAATGCTCTTTGATGCCAATGGGAAATTGGCATTTTGTCCTTGATTTTATAGCTCCAATCTCCACAATTCTCTTTAAATAAAATCATAATTCACACTCCCCCCTCTCCTGTTCTAAGCTCATCGCTACTCTAAAACGGCCACGTATCAGTAGCGAACAGCCCTTATGAGACTGACTTTTCTCTTGCTATGTTTAGTCATCCCTGTGCCTGACTGAAAATGTGGGAGCTGAGTTAAGCAATGAAATATGGCAGGTGCACACAGCGCAGTAGGTTACTAAAACAATGCACTGTGGTTAATCTTATTTAATTCAAAATGGGTGAAATCAGCCATGCAGACAGCTAGCACAAGGCCTGTGCACCACCTATGTCCTACTTAAACCCTCACATAGGACCTTTGGCCCAAATCCTCAAACATATTTAGGCTCCTAACTTTCACTGATTTTAATTTCCACTGAAATTAATGTCAATTAGGAGCCTAAATACCTCTGAAGATCTGGGCCTTTGTGCCTAGGCCTCTGCAAATGACTGATTAACCCCTCATTTCACCCAGTGAGACTAAGCAGGTCGGCCCAGCACTTTGTTCACACGACAGTTTGCTACAGGTATAGCATATTGTAATAACACCAGCATGATGCATACAGCAAAGCCTCAGCCCTGTCCCATCTTCTTCTGGCAGGGGTTTGGGGGTGCTGGTGAAGCCTCATGAGTGGGCCCCTCCAGGAAGAAGTGCCTGCAGTCGCTCTCTTGTAGCCCCCTCTCGGCAACATGTTTTTAATGGGTCTAGGCAGGTGTCACAGGCAGCTGTCCTCAAACGGAGCAGAGACTGGAATGACGTAGAGACCCTTGAAGAACAGTGGGATCCAAAGGCCTTCTGACACTTAAGGTGTGAAACAAATAACATGGGATATACAATGTGTCAGGATGTCCTGTCAGGACAGGTACACTGCCCTCTGCAGGTACAGAACACAGGCAGAAGTCCTCTCTCTGTCCAACAGGCAGACCCCACCATTCCCTAGTAAACTAGCTGCAGCCAGGTTGAATCCGCTCCTGCTGTGTGGGAGAAATGGGGGTGGGGTAAGGGAGTAACATGATGTCACAACTAAGCCTTTATAAGGGGCTCAGTTTAACAACTTCCCACAGTTTGAATTCAGCTGTGGTAGAGGACTGGGAGCTGCTTGTTATTGTTAAGCCCTAGTAACAAAGTCTTCTAGTAAAGAAGATGCAAACTCTGCATAGCAGCCAATCTGTTAGACCTTTTAAACTGAGAAAGAGTTTTGGTAAGTCATCTGGGTATTGTACATAGCTAAGCTATATTGGAGGTTGAGGAATGCATGTGTATAATATTTGTTTTTTCTTTTGCACAGCAACTAGACTGGAAGAAGTAGCAGGAATTCGGGCAAAGTTCCCAACAAAAATCCCGGTAAATATATCTCTGTTCTGTTTGCTATGTTAGTATTTAAGCCTTTCTTAAATAAGTTTAAAGCTCAGCCATTGAAGACTTTTTGTTTCTTTAAAAACAAACACTTTCAATTGCTTTAAAAGTGATCTGTTTACTCTTGCAAAAACAGGTAATTGTTGAACGGTATCAGAAAGAAAAATATCTTCCTCTACTGGACAAAACAAAATTTCTTGTTCCTCAGGAGTTGACCATGACACAGTTTATAACCATCATTAGGTATGTAGCAAACCCTGGAATAGCAATTGGCCCTCTACAAAGGTGGCTGCTCTTATGCTGTGGCTTGCAAGATCTGGAATCTAGATGTTAATTTGAATCAGGCTGCCTAGTACTCCGTCAAAGGGGGGGCTCGGTTGTATTGAGTGCTGTGTGTGGGAAGCACAGAGATCTAGTCAGTGGCCTTCTTTTTGCCTGCAGGACTCTAACAGAGGTAAAACCTGCAATGTTTTCGCTCTTTTAAGATAAGCTTTCTTTCCAAACCTGTTCAGAGCTTCTTGTGAAATCAGTGACTGCATAGAAGCACAAAGTTTGTCCATGAGCCTAAGTAAATAGGGTTTCTGACTAATTCATGTCCTGCTTGCCTCTGGTGAGAACTTAAATAAAAAGGGAGCTGACTGGTAACCAGGCCTCTGAGATTTTAGTCCCAGTGCTGCTACTGATTTGCTATGAACCTGCATAAACTGATAGAAGTGGGCTGTGTGAAGAAAATGCCTGTAAATTGCTCTGAGGTCATTGGCTGAGAAGCTCTATAGGGAAGAAGTTCTCTACCCCTGTAATTCTTAAGTATATTCTAGAGTATGTCTGTCTTTAAAAGACCATTGCCTTAAAAAGCCTATGATCTCCATATAATACAATGAGAAGAAGAGGAGTACTTGTGGCACCTTTGAGGCTAACAAATTTATTTGTTAGTCTAAGGTGCCACAAGTACTCCTTTTCTTTTTGTGGATACAGACTAATACAGCTGCTACTCTGAAACATATAATACAATGGCTTCCATCAAGTACAAAGAGGCTATGTGTGGGTGGATGGGCAAACAGGCCTAACTGTCTTAGGAGCTGAGCCCCTCTGAGAGGGACTAATCTCTCTTAAGACTGAGTGAAGCTTTGAATATGTCTGTAAATAAAGGTTTAAAGCCATACTCTATCTTGCACCATATGTAGAACAGTGCTGAAGAGACTTCTGCTCTCTGCTTAGTATTTAGCAACTGCAATTGAGTAAACAAAGCCCTGATTTCAGAGCTTTTCTGTTTCAAATATTTGACTTGGGAGACTTGCATAAAAGCCACAGACTTTGAAAAATATGGATTTGACAAGAAGACTGGATTTAAATCTACCTATATGATTGCCTACTGATGTTAAACCATATTGATTTACAAAGCATTGTGGCTCATCTCTAAAGTATAAGATGATAAATGTGTTTATCACAACTGCAATATCTGTCCTTATATTTGTCAAAGTGATTAATACACACTGCCAAAAAAGTGAACTCCTCAAAAGTAGCTTGTATTGGGAAAATAATCCTTTCCCCTTCTTCCTCCTAAATCTAGAAGCAGAATGGCTCTAAATGCTACACAAGCTTTCTACCTGCTGGTGAACAACAAGAGTCTGGCCAGTATGTCTCTGACATTGGCTGAAGTGTACAGGGACTACAAAGATGAAGATGGCTTTGTATATATGACATATGCTTCCCAGGAGATGTTTGGATGTCTCTTGCCCACTGCCCAAGGGAAACTTATGGAATGCCCCCTAAAAACATAAGGGCATGTCTGGCGGCTGCTGCTGCTAGGCAGCTGATTATGCCAGTGACTTGAAGATCAGAGATGCTCTTTCTAGTATGGGCTCTTAAACCCTGTACTGAGGGTTAATGGCCCAGATGTTGGCAGGACCAACTAATGCAGAAGTGGTGGTGCTCTATTCCTAGATAAGTAACTTGGAGATATATATATATATTTTATATTTGAAAAGACACTAGTGGGTTTTTTGAACTGCACCTTTAGAATCCTTTTTGTAATGTCAATGTTTAAGTTATGTAACTGCTTTTTAAGGGAACTCTAAAGCCTGAGCCTAACAATCAAATAAAGATACTTTTAAGACTAGGTTGAAAGTTAATATTAATCTAGGAAGTGTGTATGTGTGTGTCTATATATATAGAAAAGTGTTGTGGAGTACACCTGAAGCATCAGAGCAGTAGTTTTAAAGAGTAACTTGAAATGGTGGATTGTGTGCACATAATCTTTAAAGATGGTGGAGTAACTTCATGCTACACATCACTAACTTAGATTGTACAGCACCACATATAAAACATAGAGCATACTGATTGATTTTTTTTTTTATACAGGTGGCTATTTATGGAAATATTCCTGTTGAACTATATGATGGGAAAGCTACTGTATGATCTGTTTGTTGGGCTGAGTCTGTTTAATTAGTTGATTAGACTAGCATCTGAGTTCACGTATCTACCTAAAATACTAATTACATGTCCAAAATAGGATATTAAGCAGGACGTCCTCTTCCATGAGTGTCCATGCAGCACTTTCTACAGTTGTAACAGTATTTCTAGCTTGAGGTTAAGCTACTCTGCTTTTTGAACTCTGCTCTAGGCTGAGTAGGCAGTTTGCTTTGTATCTTGCAACAGCTAGGTGAGGCCTTCTTAAAGGGGAGAACAGTGTCACTCTAATCTCCCTTTCCTCCAGGACACCTCACAAACTGTAAGGCGAGTAGAATTCTTAAGCGTGCACTCTGAATTAATCAAATGGCAGTCTGCTGAATACAACAGTGGTGTCTTGGAATAGGATCTCCAGCCCTACCCAATGTCTTTTCTTAAACTAGTAAGGCACTATTTTCAAAGGTGGTGCTTTAAAACCCATTTGACTAAATGGATGTGAGTAGGGATTTAAGAAATGTATTTACAGTTTGAAGCCCTTTGCCCTGATGATGGGAGGGGGAATATGGTATAACTATTGCCAAGGTAACTACATCCTCCTTGTCAATTTAATAGAGCAATAGTTCCCATGCCACCCAAAACCTATTGTAATGTCCCCTTAATCTGTAGAAACCTCCATGCTATGTGGACAGGTAACCACTTTGCTATGGAACAGGCACAGGCTTGCTTGGAGAGGGTAGGAAAAAGAGGACTGCAGCTGGAAAGGGGGAATGTTTGATTTCCTCCAAATAAACATTCGCAGATGGGGGGGGGGGGGAGAGAAAGGGGTCCTTGTGTGCTGATGTACCTGTGAACTCTGGGGGCAGAGCTGGATGCAGGTTCAAGTCCTTTATAATTAATACTAGTGCAGTAGACTGCCACTTGATAGCTATCTCACTGAAAGAGTTATTACAGCTCACAAAACAAAGGAAGTGTCAAAGAAATCCCTGACCCAACTGGCTCACTGAAAAGAGCAATATCCCCCAGTGTGTATATTACCTACATCCAGTATAGCGCTGGATCCTAGAGTCTTACATGGACTGTTCTCACTTGCGCTCATAAAGGTACAGTGGAAATAATTTCTAATGGAGCTCAAGCAGTCCTTTGTTATAGACCCTCAGGGAGCTAGGAAGGTACCTGTGTGGCAGGCACGACAGAGGGCACTCCTGAGCAGTGGCAAGGCTCTCTTGGCTGGGTAGGGACAAAAGGAAGGTTTACACTATCCAGAACTGTTGTGCCTTCTAGCCTGTTTAAAAAGAGCTTGGCTCACCTGTTTTTGTCCCATGGTGGGGTGGGGGTGTGTGTGTGTGTGATAGCCCATAAAAAAGGGAAATGCTCCAAGCATTGGGTTGGGGTGATTATATAACTTCATCAGCCAGATATCTTTGGGCTGGCAGGGGTGCAAGTGCTGAGTCATCTAGCTTTTGTTGACATTTAGGCTGTTTGGTGCCTGAGGCTTAACACTGGGCTGAGTTACAGCCTCAGACAAAATGTGAACCACATAAAGATGATTATAAAGTATGCTAACAACCTGTCTGAACCTTAAAAATCCCATGAACTAATACAACGTCACTGGGTAGTAACAACCTGCCCCCTCCTGGGATGTGTCAAAGCAAATACGAATAAAAAAATCATAACTACCTTCAGAGGCAGAGGTTTTAAAATTTCCTGCAGTAAGGAACCCAGCATGAGGGATTCATTACCCAGCTCCCTTGCATTTAGCCTGGTAATGATGTGGCCTTGGCTTGAATATAAATTGTGTATTCCCCTGAACGGTGGGAGTTGGAGTCATTTAATCGAACTAGGAAAGGGGCAAAGTGAGAGAGCAGCCTGCTGTGCTGGCTACAGAACCAACCTGTGCAACAGATAACCACAGGGCTCCTTCCAACAGAGCTGCTGTTCAAAGAGTTGATGTTTAGCTAAGATATTACACACTTAGGTGCACTGATATTGCAGTGAAGGGCACCATTGCTAGAATGTAGAGGAGGTAAATACCGCCACACTTTTCTATTTTAATGTAGAGAGCAAAGACTGGGGTATCATTTTATAGCTATAAATCTGCCCTTGTTTCTGAGTGGGGTTATGAACTTGAGTTCTTTGCACACAAGGGGCTTGAGCCTAGGAATAGAAACAGAAAATTTGGATGCTAATATTCACCTTGCCACAAATTACAGGTTCCCTCCTTTAAGGTGCTGAGCATTTTGGCCCTAACCCACCAAAACACTTAAGCATAGAACCCCTCATGGGCTGATGTACTTTGCTGGATTGGGGCCAAAATGTCTGGCTGCTCTGGAACGGCCCCCTGCCATGTCAGCCCCAAATAAGGGGAATGGATTGGGGCTGGCTGAATAGATCTGTGCCTGCCTGGCAACTAGTAACAGCTGCTAGCCAAATTAGCCAGGGGCTATAAAGACTGGGACGAGGGAGAAGAGAGAGGCCAAGGCCAAGGCCAGAGGCTGATAGTACTGGTCTGCTGTTTGTGAAGGCTGGCTGTAAAATCCTGTATATAGATAGTAAGGTGGTGGTGGTGGTGATGGTGGTGGGAAATAGATATAAATAAAGTACACGCGTGATTGCATCAATCTGAGGTGTCCCTGACTGGGTCATGAGGGCAGAAGCAAGACGGGCCCAGCTGCGCCTCGCTACAGCCTCTTACAGCATTAAATTATACATGAGGCACACAGCTTGCACCAGATCAACTTCCTTATCCATAAAATAGATTCTCTGAGGAAGTACTTTGTGATTCTCTGAGGAAAGTGCTAAATAAGGGCTGGAATTGCCTGCCCAGAAGCCTTTTAAAGGCCCCAGGAAATGGGGTTATGTAATAACTGCACCACTGGTGTTCTTACACAGGAAAGCACACAACTGCGTAAAGGGCAACTGTACACTCAAAGCATTCGTAGTAATGAATAGTGCCACTCATGACAGACAGGGGTGTGGAAGCGCTGTACTTCGCTAAGTCTTTTGGAATAATGAGCAAAATGGAGGGGTAGCGTCTGATTCTAGCTGATGTCCAAAAGAGGCTATATATACCTTGCACTTTGTATCATCATTTGCACCTCTGCAAAGTAGGTATGAAATGCTCCCATGGTAGCATTTTACACTGACTTCACAGGAATAAATGACTACACTAAGTGCAAGGCAGCAGAGAATCAGACCCTGATTTATTTTTCTTTCAACAGGTGAGGCCCTGTCCTGCCATTGCAGTATATGAGTAACTTCCACAGAAATAGTAGGAAGACTGGGGCCCTGCCACTAGGCAATCAAGATAATTAAAATCTTCCATGTGCTTCCTTTAAGGAAAAGTAGGACCTTTATGCAGTCAACATATCGCCTTCAGAGACATGCAAGCTGCAGGCTTGGTGTATGCTGATTGCTTAGCAGGACAACCGGGAGCGGAGAGTGGTTGGTCAGCTTTCCTAGGGGGCATGGCTTCCCTACCCCAGCCTGGTATATCTCTTACCTATACTCACAATTTGGGAGGTGGAAGAATGCTTTGAATTGATAGAGGCACCTTCTCCTTTCCTTGCTTGCACTCATTAATGGTGCTGACAGGCAGGGACATCTCATGTCATGACGGACAATAGGAAGAACCCCTTCCCTAATAGAATTGGCTGCACATACAGCGAGCTTGGTACCTCCACAGGCATCATGTCATTTCCTGAAGTCCACCAAAGCTGGGGTGGCTGTTGAAGGAGGAAGTGGGGGGTACACCTGCAGTTGTCCCGTGGTTTGGTTATAAATATCCCAAGCACAGTCATACTACTTTCAGGCAGAAGGACAAGGACTTAATGTAAAGTAAGGGAAACAACAACTGAAGACAGAACAAAAGTCACATCTCAGAAAGAGAGTCTCTCCTTTGCAACACGCATAAGCTTGGAAAGGTTAGATTATAGCGCTAAGTGTCAGTTTCGCCGTACACACACAAAGTGATGGGGAAATATTTCCATTAATAATAGAAATGTACAGAGGGACAAAAAGAAAACTGCTGCTTGAGAACTTAGTAGAGTGTGATTTAAGGGTATTTATTTTTTGTATTTATTTTTTATATTTTGACATGTTATGTTGGCAATTTGTGTTTTAATAGTTATAAAGCTTTAACTTTTTGAATCTCAACATCTGTCATTAAATAATTATTGTCTGACACTCCCTAGTGTTTGGGCCCCCATAATATCCTACAACTGTGAAAATTTAAATAGATAAAAATTGAAAAAATGCTTAAAAATAAATATCAATATTATCCATCCAAATTATTTTTTTAAAATCGAATTCTGCCAAGCCTAAACATGCAGCAGCAACTCTGAGAACAAGATCACATTTGCTCTTGTTAACAGGGAGATGCCAGGAAAATTGACAAATCACTCTGCTGCATCAACCACTCTCTCTTTCCCTCACACTCATTTCCCTGATCAGTAGGGACACAAAAGGCTGTTTCTTCTCTTATATTTCTCCTCTTACCTCCTACTACTCTAAATCCATCTCACAATAGATGGGAGGAGGACAGGGTGATTATACAGGCAAACCAAAGGAACTCAGCCTGCTGCTCTTTTCTCCTCTCTTTTTACTCCACACAACCCTGTTCAGTGTGTCCCGTTATTTTCCCTTATCTCCCATCCAGATGTGGTTGGGTATATATATTTTTTAATCTGTACCCAAGCCCAAGCTTCAAGTCCTACCTTATGCTGGTCTCCTCAGACTTTCTCTTCCTTCCTTCTTTACATGTTTGTTTTTTCCTTTCCCCTCCACTTCTCAGGTCTCCTCTCACCTTCCCTTGCTAACCTTCCATCTCCCTGCCCAGAGTCTCAACACAGGATTAGAGGGCTACTTACCACTGACTCCTGTCCAGGTGCTGTTGCTGCTATGTTCCTCCTGCAGTTTGTGCCTCTCAGCTGTAGCTGGGAGCAGACAGGACTTCCTTTCCTGTACTAATCAACAGCAAGGCTGCTGGCGCATTGGGTCACACAGCAGGTGTGAGACAGCTACTTGTGAAACTAGCTGCTAGGGGAAACGTACACAACTGCACTTTGGGAATGGAGGCGGCAGATGCCTATGGGGTGAGCAGGTGTCCCAGCAAGAGGTTAATGAAACCAGGCCAGACATTTAGGACACAGGGAGGAAGATGCGTGGCAGCAAGGTCTTTCAGAGAGGAATGGGGAGAGTGCAGTGAGACTAGTACAGGGCTGTTACATTCAGCCACAGTTGCACATTACAGCTGTCCCCAAAATTGGGGGCCCCCTCAGCTACAGGTTTCACAATTACAGCTGGTCCCACATGCATGATTGTCAACAGAAAAAAACAAACAAATTGCTTTTGTCTCCATTTTCTACTGAACATTTTCATTTTTCAGGAGCAATTTGAATACTGACATATGTATGATTTTTGTCCAGTATAGCTGGGTTTGGGGGCATTCCGTTTTTTAGTGGAAAAAAGTCCAATGCTTGGCAGAAAGCAGACACTTTTTGTAAAAAAAATTTGTTTAAGTTGAAAACCCAGTTTCCTGTCAAAAAAACAGTCTTGACAGAAAATTTATGACCAGCCCTGTGCATAACCCCAAAATCCAGCTCTGGCAGGAAGCTGTTTTAGGGCACGTCTACACTGGAGCTGGAGGTGTAATTTCCCGCTTCGGTGATGTAGATGTGCTAGCTTTGAATTAACTGGCATGCTAAAAATAGCACTGAAGCTGTGGCAGCATGGGCAAATCGCCCGAGTACCAGCCCCCTTGGAATGCCCTTGGAGCCGCTAGCCCAAGCTGCCATGGCTACACTGCTATTTTTAACACACTAGCTTATTCAAAGCTAGCACATGTATGTCTACACGAGCTGGAAATTACACCTCCAGCTCCAGTGTAGATGTACCCTAAGGAAATTACTTACGCCTAAAATTAGCATTAAAAGACTCAGGAAGAAGTAAGCTACTATCCTTTGAAGTAAGGAGTCTCTGCTACTAGGCAGTATAGGGGCAGTATCGAGATCCTCTCCATCCCAGCTTAATAAATGCAGGGAAAGAAAAGCAGTTTGGGACTGAAAGGAGCCTGCAGGGAGTTAACAACTTTGATTATTTTAATAGTGGCCAGAGGCGCCATTCAAGATGAGAACTCCATGGCAAACACACACAAGATTTGCAAAAGTCCATAGTGATTTGGGGTGCTTCCCTTCTGGGTGCCCAACTGGAGACTACTTAAAGGGGGCTGATGGTCAGACGGTAGGTGGGCTGCACATTCTGAAAATCAGGAGTCTTCTTTCAGGTATCCAAAGATGAGCACCCAAAATCACGTCATTTCTGAGCATCGTGGGCTTGGTCCTTGCTCTGAAGAGTTTACCATCTATTTTTGATAATGGCTACTTGAAAAGAAGAGAATGTAATACAATGCCAGAAATGTATTTGAAATTTAAAAATGGTTGGAAAGCTGCTATGAGCAAAGTTCAGCTTTTTCTATCTGCCTTGCAAGAGCTGACATCATGCAAACACCTCAAAACGGTACTGGAATGATGCTTCATGTGAATTGTTATCTGGGACTGCAAGGCACAGCTGATAATCTCAATTGAGGGGTTGGCAGGTAAGCACCAGCGGGAGCTTGCCAAACCAGTTGGATTTTAAAATTGCTTGTAAAAGTTTTGTGAGTGAAATAAATTGAATGACTGGATGGATGGATGGAGATATTAAACTTCTATTTAAAGCTTTTCAGGTAGCCAGGTTTTTTAAAGTTTTTTTTTAACTGATTCCAGGCAATTATGGCTTCAAATCCATTGACAATAAGAGGAGAGAAAATAGAACTGTTAACACAGTAGGAAGCAGATTGTTCTCCTGTTTCCTACCTCCTACTCAAATAAGTATTTTCATTATTTTTTTAGGTTGATATGATTGATTGTAATCTCTTTGGAACTCCACATAAAAATCAGAGAACGAACAAAACATGAGCTAATCCTCACTGTTGAAACACATTGCTTTATCTCCTGATAACAAAGTAGCACAGGAATTAATAGGGATGAAACCACAAGAGTTTAACAGAAGTGCAACAGGTTTTTAAAGGAATTTTAAAGGATCCCATTCACTTTCCTTAGTTTTTGAACAATTTTATAGAATTCTATACTTGGGATACAATTAAGTCCTACAGGATAATTCAAACACCTATTGATCTGTGATCAGTTTCTATTACATTCTGTAGGGATTTTCTGAAAGGTTGTTAGGATCTGCTCTTCTTCCCAAGCCTTTGTATGTTGCTTAATAAGAGCACAAGTTCCTTTAGAGCAAGTGCCATACCTTCCTCTGCGTCTGTAAAGTGCCAAGCAACCTGTTGGGTTCCATATTAACAATAATCTCATCTTAATTTAGAAGGAGAACTGATCGTTTCAATTAGCGCTAGCCACGCAAGCGTCCCCTCTTTATAGTCACAACCTTAAAACTTTGCTCCCTTTTAGCCTCTTTTGTTTCCCAGCTGGTATCCTTATGCACGTGGGTACATAAGGCTCCTTCTGTCTCATGCAAGGTAACTTATATATGTTACACAACTGGTTAGCAGCAGTGTAGTGTGGCCTCTGAAGCCCGTTGGGAATTGGCCAATCCAGGGTGCAGAAAATCAGCACAGTCTCTATCCCCTTCCCTCCCTTAGTTCTGCCCCCAAGGAGGGAGCATTTCCTTTCAACTGCACATGGAATTTCCAGATCAGTCGGGAGGGGCTGTTGAGAACGTTCCACACTTACATAATGTCTGGTGGGGTCTTTATGAGGTTGCTTGTGATTTGTTGCAGGGTGGGCTTGGCTGGTGGTGTTTATCTTCACTAATACTCTGAAGATCAAGAGCACGATCCTACTTCTATTTTGAATGGAACTGCACAGCCTGGATCATGACTGGACTTCTAACCCAAGCCCATCATACGGTGGGAATAGTGTAATGGCTGTTGACTTACTTTGACATTGAGACCAGGCATAATGAATGAGGTCCATCTGCCAAAACTTATTTGATGGCAAATAAACCTCTGCTTGTTTCCAATTCACAAGAGCAGAGCCAGAGCCTTACCCAGCTGCCCCACAGATCTTCAGGGACTTCTTTAACGCTGCCTGCCAGTGGGCAAGCAGTGGATGTATGTAAACTGGCACATCAACACTCCCACCCAGCAGCTGCAGCCACTGATTCTTCATGTGTGAAGGAGTGGAAAGCGTGAGCTACAGCGTGACATCACTAATGCAGCCATCAGCTCACACAGAGGAGTTACAAGAGAAACAGATGGCGGGTGCAGATAGCCTTTGCCGGAACAAAAAGGGAGCTCTGCAAATGGGAAAAACACATGCGAGAGTGCTGACAGCCAGACCCGCTGAGTGAAGAACATTCTATTCCTAGTGCTGGCACGCCTTCACAAGAAGCCTTGGTCCTCATGCTGAGAATGTAAAGCCCTCGTGTCAGGGATGGACGCTAACATGTTCTGTGCCTGATCCAAAAAAAAAAAAAAAGCTGCCTCTCTTGGCAAAATTAATAGCCAGATAGTGATAGGGGCTGCATATTTGAATGCTGACTGGCTGAGGGAGAGAAACCCATTTTCCAGTGGCTTGATGCATTAGTCACCAACAAAATAAAACAACCATTAATAGGAAAAGCAGCTGTTATACCACAGGGAAGTCAGGGTCACCAGCCTTCCCCAGCCATAGCTGCTCTGTCTAGACTGTCAGCAATAACCTAATTATCGCAGGGGTTACCAAGATAATCTCACTATTCAAAATGATATTTGCTTTGTTATAAACCTGTCCAAAATGTCAAGAGGAGCCTAGGGAGAAATATTTCATGTTCCCGAGAGGCAGGTGGGTCTAGATTAACCTTTAATTCCACCCTCACACACACGCACTAACGCTTGCTCCCCATATTTCTTTGGGATGGGGCCATGTTCAGTGTGTGTGAATACGCAGATGGCACTATATTTATTAATAGTCTTTAGCTGCTATGCCATGGCCTGGTCTACACCTAAAACATAGCTAGGCCTGTAGTGTAACAATAGCTTGCATGATCTGAACAGTAGCTGTTATTGCAATTCAGCTTGAGCCTGAACCACAAAGACCCACGTGCTCAAAGGTATTTAAGCACCTAATTCCTATTGATTGGGTGAGGTGCCTAAATACCTTTTGAGGATCTGGGCCAGAGTTTGAATCTGCATTCAGACTCCTCCAAATTTCTAGGGCAGTAAGATCTGATATTCTGGTTCAGGCCCATCTCTATTTGCCGTTCAAATCTAAGATACTTAATTTATATGACCCCTATCACCATAGTATCTAAGCAACTCACACTCTTTAATGTATTTACCCTCACAACATCCCTGTGAGGTAGGGAACTCTGATCCCCCTTTCACAGGTAAGGAACTAAGGCAGAGAGAGACTGGGGGCTTATCTACATAGGGACACTCCAGAGAATTAATTTGAGTTAACTGAAGGAGTGAATTTAAAGTTGATTAGTAAAACACCATTGAATTTTGGAAATTAATATCATTTTGGAAATGAATTAAACTAAACCAAATTAAGGCCATTTTAATTGTGAATGAGTGTCTCCACATAGGGGTTTAATCTGCTTTAAATTCACACCTTTAGTTAATTTGGATTAACTAACTTTCCTGAGAGTCCATCTGGAGGCAAGTTCTAAATCACTGCCCAAGGTCATACAGAAAGCCTACAGCAAAGCAGGGATTTTGCACTGGCTCTCCACCCAGGCTACCACCCTAACCCCCATCCTTCTTGTCTGAGAACCACCATCTCACCCTCAGACAGGTGAAAGGGCTTGATCCAAAGCCCCATGAAATAAATGAACAGATTCTGATAAGAGTTGGATCATGCACTAAGACACAGAGCCTCAAAGGTCTTTAAGCACCTAACTCCTAAAGATTGCCTGATGGCAGTTAGGCTCCTGAATACCTTTGAAGATCTGAACATAAAGGACTTGCTTGCAGCCATCAAGGGAGACAACTGCAGAGCCAGGATAACAGTGTTATTGTACATGGGAAGACGCACATACCCCCAGCAGGCGAACAAAGGAAAAGGCAAAACAATGTGGCAAACATCAAGGATTTGTGCTTAACTTTATGGAATATTTATCTGTAAAGCATACTTTTGCCAAGTAGTTTGATTGCCGGTTCAACTTGCTATTTTTTTTCCCATGGGATACACATCCAACCTCAATTTGGTTCCCTTTTTGTTTCTGCTGCTTTACTGGTTTTTCAGACGAGAAACATAAATAACTTGATACGTTTGATGTGAAGGAAAAAATGACTTAATTAAAAAAAAAAAGAACATTTGCTGACTTGAGAATTACCAGAGCTTGTGATCACTATAAAGATTTGAAATATGTTCTGGGAACAGGCTAGGCATGATTGAAAGAAAAAACACAGTGGATTCTATTCAAGGCATTTCTCATAATTTTCAGAATGCAGACAGAGGCATTCTGGTAACTTTGCACCGAGCTGAAGTATGTTTTTGTTACATATAAACTACACACATACACCCTTTGCTCTGGCTGTGTATTATGACCTTCTTTCCATTAGTAAAATGAAGCAATTTGTTAACAACCATGCTACATAAAGCGGTAGTCATACTATAGGGATACAATGAAAGAGGGTAGGAGCAGAGAGAGTAAGAACATAAGAATGGCCATACTGGCTCAGACCAATGGTCCATTTAGTCCAATATCCTGTCTTCTGACAGTGGCCAATGCCAAGTGCTTCAGAGGGAATGAACAGAAGAGGGTAACTGTCGACTGATCCATCCCCTGTCATTTAGTCCCAAGTTCTGGCCAATATTAACCTTGCAAAGATGATACTTCACATGTCTCTCCTCCATGCTGCAACAGATCGATCAGCAGCTGGGGATGGGGCCCTGCTGGCAGAGATGTTCTTCATCAATACCATCTCCCCACAAAATGCTGCAGACAAGCCAGCAAAGCATTAATGCAGACTCAGGTTGCAATGACTCCTCTGAAGCCTTCTTTATACTGGGGAAAATCCCTTCAAAGGGGTCCTGGGAAGAGCAGTGGCTTGGGGTTGTGTCTCCGTGCTGTTGGAGAGCTGAGGAAAGCCTCCGGGATTCCCTGAGCTGGGAAGGAAAGACAGAGTCTTCTCATAGTGAGTCCTGGCCTTCTGCATTTCCTGGTTGATCATGGGGTTTGTATATTCCAAGGAGGAGCAAATTCCACTTACGTGATTAAATGATTCATTGAGAACTCTGTCAGGGGACCCCTGCAGGCTGTTCTATTCTCCTCGTGCCAGGCTCCTTCCCACAGGAATTTTGAAAGAACTTTGCAAACTATACAGAAACACACACACATGTGCGTGCGCACACACACGCTACCAAAACTGAAATGCAGCAACCTCTGGGGTGGAAGCAGCCAGCCAGTGCACAGTACATCACACAAAAGGATAAAGATGGGAGATTTCAGCCAATGCCAATGGTGTGAAATTCTAGGTGTATAGGAAGTGCTATGGGATTGCAGACCAAATGGGTGTGAAAGGTTTCCTTCATAAACTCTTCTCTTGACTTTGAGTAGGAGGAAAATGCAATCGGACATCTCAAGTAATAATTAGAGGCAGAGTACACCTAGAAAGGTGTGTGAGATAGTGATGCTGAAACCATACTGACTTTGTGGCTGTCAACCGCTTCCCTTGCATGCCCTCCACATTTTGATAGCAGGGACAAAACAAAACCCTCTACTACTTAAGCCAAAGAACCATCTTCATTAGCATTATCACCACTAAAGGACAGCACAGTTATAAACACTCAAGCAAGTCTGACATTTCTCTTTCAAAGGACAATGAGGCCCATGTCCTCTTAAACACACATTACTGTGCTTGCCATTAACTTCTTCACATTGGCACAACAGTGCATGTGACCCTGCTACAGGATAACAAAGCTAGAGCATACAGCCCATAGCACTGTGTGTCGACAGGTTTACTCTCATTATAAATTACCTCAAGACTCGACGTCTAATTCTGCTCTTCACCCCACTAGAAATCAGAACCAATGCCTCTAAACTCAATTCTGTTCTGTCTAGGTCTGGGATTTTCCTTTGCCTACCATACCTTAGTGGAGAACATGCCTCCTGGGCCTCCTCCTACCCATTCACAATTGCAGGAACCAACTCCCCCCCAACATCCTCTAGGTAACAAGGGCAATTGCTTAAACTGCACTATTAGGAAAGGCATTGATGTATGCTTAGTTTCTTACAATGCACTTTCTTAGCTGAAAATAAGGACAAGAGAAAACCCTATGTGATCAGTCAACGCTGTGCAGGCCAACAAATAGACAGAGCTTTGACAACTGCTGGTCTAGGTTCTTGTACCATGTGCCCAGCCTTGTAGTACTCCTATGCCTCGGTAGAATTATACCGAGGTCATTGAGAGGCCGTTGACCTCTCTATGCCTCAGGTTATCTGCAAAATGAAGAGATGGGTAAAGTAATATTTACCTTGCCTGCAGAGCGGCTTTGAGGCTGTATTAATTACTGTTAATCCACCACTCTGGAAGTTCTCAAAGGCAAAGGAATTTTTAAAAAGATTGAACCCCCTTGATGCTGGACCTTCATTTGATGCCATATGTGTGAATTGCATTGTGTTGTCTACTTCTGATTAAGGGCAGGGCCACTGCGAGTGGGGTGGGAACAAAAGGGAAGTCTGCTCCAGGGCCCCTGTTCCAGAGGGCCCCAAACCCATGGAATTTGAGTGAGTGGCATTGCAACCTGGCATATGGGGTCACGGGGCCATTCAGGCTTTGGAGGTGTTCAAGCCAAATTTGAATGGTGCTGCAACCTCACGCATGACTGGGTTGCATTGCCTGGAGTAGGAAGCCAGGCTCAGCACCACAGGATAGGTGTCACCACTGTAGGATGAGCACAGGGCAAGCTCACTCTCCAACTCCCACCTTCTGGAGCCTCAGTTTTACATTATGCCCCAGGCCCCCCCAGAATCTCCATGCAGCCCTGATTAAGGGTCTAATCTTGCAAAAACTTGCTACCAAATCCAGTGGGTAAGTCTGCACAGGAACTGGTGGTAGTGTTTGACTGCAGTACTTATAAACATATCTACACTAGCTTTAATCTAGCTAGCTCAGGTACTCACAGTCACACAGCACAGAATAGCATGGGCCTGAATAGGGTCCTGGGTGGGCTTGTACTGCCCAGGCTGCCACTTATTGTACCCAAGATAGCTAGGTTAAAGATAGGGTGGATATGTCTATATATACTGCCATCACACACCCAATTGCAGTGTAGACATATCCACTGACTTCCTTGGCATTACATTTAGTAATAAGCATGACATTGAGTAATCAGTGTGTCCAGGATCAGACCTTTAGACCCTAAGATCCTTGGGATGGGTCTGTGTATTCCTCTGCATGTGTACTGTGCTCAGTAAATAATAAATACTGTTGGCTGTATTTATGAAGCAATGAAAGAACCCAGTGCTGGTTTGAAGTTGGCAAAGAAATGTTTGGGGTTTTCAGCAATGTTGGATTTTAAAAAGCATTGTCCCGTAGCTTTCTTCTAAGATCCTCAGTTACATCACATCAGAACTTTTGATTGCATCATTTTATAACTCCGATTGCTACAATGGCACGAGGCAGCTCCTGAAGGGCTGGGATCGCCCCCCTCAACAACATTCCATTGACGTCATGGAATTTTACAAAGGAGTAACCAATGTCAAATGCTGCCTTATTCGTCCTCATGTTTGCTTCACATCTGGATTTAATCTCTGGTTAAATAAATCCGTTTTTGCAGAGGGTAGTACACAAATTAAGGAATTTCTTCTCTAATCTCTTTGCCGATATAGTAGCTATTTGCTAACAGAGACAATGTTCACATAGTTAAAAAAAAATAAACAGAAAGCAGAGTTAAATGCAAAGGCTAAAGAATTCCATGCAATAACTGACCTCCACCCGTTGTGAATTTTTTGATAAGGCACACAGAGCTCCTGTCGACATTCTTATTATTGATCCCTCAGCACTTTTTTTCTTTCTTACTGGGAGGCTGAAGAGTAATTTTTAAGTGTTGTAAGTCTATGGAACTTAGTAGTTTAGGAGCTCACATCCAGGGATCACCCTACTGCCTCTAGTGTATTTGTACCGCCCTCGGGCCTGGTCTAGATTAGAAAAAAAGGTGTATATCATAGTGTGGCTGGCCCCTTTAAGAGGAGTCAGGGCCCAGATTACCTATGACAAATCCATCTTGCTCATCCGATAGCCTGTCACAGGTAGACTGGCCCCGGACTTTCCTTAAAAGGGTCAGCCATCCTGTGACAGTGTTTTAAAAAATGTTTAAAAACATGTTCAGAACGTTAGCTAACACAACCCTTAAGCCCTGTATAACTAGGTGCTAACACCTTTAAAAACATCGTCTGGTTGTGGTCCACCCTGGGAGGAATATGTGTAGACTACAACCAGCCAATACATTGTTAAAGGTGTTAAACCCTGACTACATTAAGCACTAAAGCCATATTTACACCGTACGCAATCAAAATGCATTAGCTAACTTGTTTTTAAAAATCCACCCTTCTTCAGTCTGTAGACAAGGCCTACATGAGGCTATGATTACACTCCAGACTTCTGCCGGCATAGCTACATCAGTTTGGGGGTGTGAAGAGGTGCGATCCCTGACAGACATGGTTGTGCCAGCAGAAGCCCCTAGGGTAGACAGAGCTATACTGGCCAAGCTGCACTTTTACTGATCTCTCTTGTTTCGCTCATGGTGTGTAGTTTTACTATACTGGTAAAAGCCCTGCTTTACTGGCATAGCTGCATCAACACCAAGAGCACTTTGCCAGTATAGTATACAGGTATACCTATACTGGTAAAGTGCTCCAAGTGTAGACAAAGCCTGAGACTAAATAACCCTGTCACACAAGAGGTTGCCCTGGAGAGAGATCCTTCCCTCTTGACTGGCATCAGAAACTCAGTTATTTTTTTCATGCTCAGCTACTGTACCCCCTACAGCGCAGCAACTAATTTAGAGAGGAATGAAAATAGGCAAGAGTTCACACTTACTGAAAGTGAGGCTTACTAGTCATTTGATAATCTCTGGTGTCCTAGAACCCAGTTATCTGGATTCTTAAAGCGTTTAAAAGAAACAAAAACAATGAGCAGAATAACTTCTGCTGAGATGTACCAAGCTGTTAATATTCTACGTGACAACAGACGAGGGTAACAGGTTCACGAGCAACACAGATATCTAATCTGTTTTCAGCCACTTCTGTTAAAAAAAAAAAAGCCTGTCTAGTACTATTCCACCATTTTCAATTGACTAATAATATTCTGTTGTTTGTAACAGCCTATAAGTAGCTTGAGAAAAACATCTACTTTTCTATTATTTTTTCCCTTTTCCATTTTTCCACAAAGCAATTATTTTCCCTCTTATATTACTGATTAAGGAGCAGAGCCACCACAAATCGGTTTAGTTTATTTCCTTGCATTCATGCATCTCCGCCAACTGAACAAGCCAGTAGCTAGAATAGGCTGTAAGGGCCAGTGGCAACATCCAACGGCTCAGAGGCAGAGAGCCCACAAAGGGAACATGCATGATTATTCATTAAATGTTTCCATCTTTGTTATGATTTACTTTGGTTGTGTGTTTTGCAGTGCTGCCAACTCTCATGATTTTATTGTGGGCACCACAATAGTTAGTAAAAAGAAAAGGAGGACTTGTGGCACTTTAGAGACTAACAAATTTATTAGAGCATAAGCTTTCGTGAGCTACAGCTCACTTCATCGGATGCATACAGTGGAAAATATACTGGGAGGCTTTTATATACACAGAGAACATGAAATGGGTGTTACCATACAGACTGTTGTACACTATATTTTCCATTGTATGCATCTGATGAAGTGAGCTGTAGCATACGAAAGCTTATGCTCTAATAAATTTGTTAGTCTCTTAGGTGCCACGAGTCCTCCTTTTCTTTTTATGGATACAGACTAACACGGCTGCTACTCTGAAACCTGACAATAGTTAGTATTTTTCTTAAAGCCTTAGCTCCTGGAACCAAGTGATTACATGAGAGTTGACATTTTTTTTTATAACCTTATGTTTTCTAAGCAAATCTTGTGATTTCTGAATGCTTCGGTTTACCAGTGTTGGTTCTGTTATGGCCTACTGGATTGCTCTATATCAGCTGACCATTGTCTCTAATGCATTGCTTAAGTGTACCTGATGTTATCTGTTTACTGAATTCAGTGCCAGTAGGTGCCCTACAGGGGATGGAGGGGGCAATTCATTACTTCCTGCTCTTAGGTAGACCTGGTAGTACTTTTAGTCTTAGCCCGAGTCAAGAGAAAAGGCTAATCCTCAAGGCCAGCAGCAGTAGCACAGATCTAGAAGGGGTGTTTTTAGTTCTTCCCTTCCCTCTCTGCTGACTGTGCAGCATCAGAGCATTATAATATAGGGCATATAATACTTTGCACTTCTATGATGCCAAAAGCTCTTTATCATCACTGACTAATTAAGTCTCGACACTCCTGTGTGGTAAGCAAGAGTGGTGGGTGCCATAAAAATGCCAGCATTTCCCAACCAACATCATAGAGTTGCCACATGCAAAAGAAAAAGGAGCTACTTGGCTGTTTTATAAAGCTTTGGCTCTTCAGATGCTATATCAAGATTAGGCCATTAGTCATCATAGCCATTTTACAGATTTGGGACACAGTTTTTACATGACTTGCCCAAGGTCACATGGTGAGTCAGTGGCAGAGCTATGCTTACAGTTCCAGAATTCCTGGCTTCTAGGGCTGTGTTTACTCCACTAGGCCACAGTACCTGTACAGCAAATGGCATGGAGACAGAAAGAAGAGAATGGGAGGTGGAGTGGGAAAAGTGAGAAGGAAAGAAATATAAGGGGGGAAAATCAAGAAAATGAGCACACAATTCTATTGTATTTATCCATAGTCCTGAATTGCACGTGCTAACAAGATACTCACTCACTTTACCCTCTATAGTTTCAATGAGATATTGTTTTAGAATCATAGGGTTAGAAGGGACCACAAGGGTCATCGAGTCTAAACCCCTGCTAAGATGCAGGATTTGCTATGGCTAAACTATCCAAGACAGAAGGCTATCCAGTCTCCTTTTGAAAATCTCCAATGAAGAAGCTTCCACAATCTCCCTTGGCAGTCTGTTCCACTGTCCTACTCTTCTTACAGTTAGGAAGTTTTTCCTGAGATTTAATTTAAATCTGCTAAAGTGTAGTTTGAAACCATGGCCTCTTGTCCTTCCAACTTTTCTCCATCTTTTTTTATGGCAGCCTTTTAAGAATCTGAAGACTGATATCATATCCCCCACTTAATCGCCTCTTTTCCAAACTAAACACACCCAGTTACTTCAGCCTTTGCTCATATGTCTTGCATTCCATCCCTTTGATCATCTTTGTCTCTCGCCTCTGAATCCTCTCCAGTTTCTCTGCATCCTTTCTATACATTGGTGACCAAAATTGGACACAGTACTCCAGCTGAGGCCTACCCAGCCCCGAGTAGAGTGGTACTATCACCTCGTGTGATTTGCCATCTATGCCTCTGTTAATGCATCTTTAATTTGCATTTGCTTTTTTTGCAACAGCATCACATTGCTGACTCATAGAATCATAAAATTGGAAGGACCTCAAAAGGTCTTCTAGTCCAGTCCCCTGCACTCAAGGCAGGACTAAGTATTAGTTAAACCTGTGGTTCTCAACCTATTTACCATTGTGGGTCACATATGCAGCTCGCTATGTGGGCCACATCCACACAATATATATACTACCTGTATGGCCCTGAGGATGTCACATGGGCCGCAGCTGTGTGCTGATTGGGCTGCAAGCAGCCTGCGGTTTGTGAACCACTGATCTAGACCAGCCCTGCGCCTGGGACAAGAGAATCCACCAGCATGAAACAGCCAAGAATTCTAACAAGTCCGTTCTCCCTGTAATATTCCTCTACAAATCTTTCTACGCCTCCTGTTTGAAAAGATAAGCAGGCTGGAGTCAGAGAGACAGAGGAGATGGACTGTTAACAATGCTCGCTAATTATGGACATGCAAATGTCAAAATTGTTAACTAAGGATTTCCTGGCACAAAAAGCAAAACACGCACTTTCAGTGTGAAGTCACTTCTCCTTTAGACTGAGAACAACAAAGAACAAACGCCTATAGTCTCAAGGAGAGAGAGAGAGAAAAAACAGAGGCTTTCTTTCCCTTGTGAGGATCCTGCCTCTTGAGTCTTATCACAGTGCTGTTCCCTAGCAGAAAAGCAGGTGGGCTTCTCCATCTTTTACATGTACAAACCCACTCAGAACCATGGCTACATACAATAGACTGACCATTGTGTTACCACTCCGCACCAGATCAGCTTAGGTACTTATCTGGGTCTTATTAGCACAGTATCAGAGCATTTTGTGAACATTAATGAATTTAGCCTCACAACCACCCTGTGCGTTTGAGAGGCATTAGACCCATCATGTTACAGAAGGGAAGCTAAGGCAGACAGAGGCTATGGGACTTGGGACAAGGTCACACAGGAAGTCTGTGAATGAAACCCAGTTCTCCCAAGTCCCCATACTGTACCTTAACCACATGACCATTCAGCTAATGTGCTAACTCTAAGTGGCTAGATCATAGGTGCAATCACACTAAGCATTGCATAGGGAGAATCAGCAGGGAGAATTTTGTTCAACTTAAACAAGACAATCAAGAAAAATCTTTCCCATCCCCAACAACTCCTCCCAAGAAGCTCTGTACTCCCTCCCCTCTCAGATATAAATTTCCCTCCTCAACTGTAAGGCATCCTTCTCTGACAGCCCCACCACCTCCCCATTTCCACCTCTAGGTTTACCACCTATACATCCTTCTTGTTGCCCCCTACATACTCCCCTCTCTGAAAAGCTCCCAGCCTTTCTGCTCTCAGATGCACATCCTCCCTATTCCCAGAAACTGAGTAAGGGGTACAAATCCTTTTGGTCTGCTGAGTGGAGCTAATGAGTCTCACCTGGTCTGGATTCCAGAATAAACCAGCGACAAGTCGTTATCAGAATAGCCCCACCCGTCCCGCCACCG
The DNA here is from genome assembly GCF_965140285.1 of Lepidochelys kempii. NCBI lineage: Eukaryota > Metazoa > Chordata > Testudines > Cheloniidae > Lepidochelys > Lepidochelys kempii. The sequence goes on along the minus strand of NC_136382.1, from coordinate 140,066,568 downwards.
TACTAAAATCTGATACACTGTCACACCTTCCTACTCCCTACAGTCAGCTTTCCTTCCTGCTGAAACCTCCAGATAACTTCAGGATGTCTTTGACAGCCCATAGAGTGAAACCTTGTGCTACTTAATAAATGTTATTGAAAAGTTACCATGTTTTCTGGGCACCATGGCAGAAAGGGCAATTTAATTTAAAAGTAATTAAATGCTCAGTGTGGCCCTCTTTTCAAATTATATTCCATAGTCCCAAAGATTCTTGGAAATTACAGTATATTTTTTTCTGCCTTTTTTGGGACATCATATCTCACTGTACTATATTAGTGACAGCTGCTGTTCCTGGCTTTAGTCCACTCTAAAGATGGAACCATATGTTTCATATTTAGTTATTTAAAATGTTTCACGAGGTAAACCTGTTGAGCTGAATCATCTCTCCTGCAAACGTGCCATGGGGATATACAATAGGGTAGTAAGAGTATCAACTTAGTTACATAAATAAAATCAAATATGCCAGTAGTATGTTGAGTGTGATAGTAAAAGAGCCTTACCTAAAAACTATTACTAAATGATTTGGAATGAGCATTCACAGCCCCGCTCGAGCAATGGGAAACAAATGCCTTTAAATATTATACTAAATAGTAGACTGATTTTGTGTGTATCTAATAGAAAGGCAAGTGCCCTGTGTTGCTATTTACAGGTTTCAGTAATAGTTTAACCTAATGGCATCGCCTTCATTATTACAGCATCATTGTTACAGGGGTATTTTGGAGAAAAATGATTAAAACCCTAACTTGTTTCCCACGTGAAGCTGAATGGTTCTCTCACCCTAAGTCATCTGATGGGGCCTTAAGGATGACATGTATATATCTACTTGGTATCTCAAATGGGATTGTATGCATTTGTCAATTTATATTTTATTTATTTATTTATGTTTCACTAATTGTCATATGCATCCCCTTTGAGATAAGTAGATATATACTGCTTTTAAAATGTAACGGCTTATACACTACAGATTGCCTAAGTGTACACTGTCTGGAGGCTAGCTTTACATCACCTATGCAGTCCCCAGATAGGGCAGCTGCTCAGGGTCCAGTCTAGTCCCTGGCGTAAAGCAGAGCAGCCAAAGGTTGATCTAACTTTTATCTAGATACCCATAGATCTGGAGCCTTAAAATTTTACCTATCTTGAAAAACAGAAGTGTCTTTTTTAGAAGACCACCTGTTTGCCCAAAGCTGCATCACTTTTTGGAAAAGCACATAACAAAGCCATCTAGCCATTTTTAAAATGTATCATATACATCAAAATGTGCTCCTTTACCATCACTTCAGAAAAAATCTTTATTCTATTTTATTTTATTTATAAATGAGTTGCAGTAATTTTCCTTGCATGGACTTCAGGATGGTACTTTACAGAAAGTTATACTGTACGTTGGAAGTTTAGTGACAATATGGGAATCAATGGAAACTGCCTCAGTATATGTGATCTGTGTATGCCAAAGAGGAGGTAATTGCAAATGTACACATTTAGCACTTGAGCCATAATTTACCGTAAATATTTAGTCCTAAATGGATCACAGGGTCTGGTCCAAGAGGTGAATATAGCTGAACTGCTAGGTAATAGCGACCATGATGTAATTAAATTTAACATCCTTATAGGGGGGGAAATAACAAGGAAACCCACCACAGTAGCATTTAACCTCAAAAAGTGGAACTACACAAAAATGAGAAAGCTAGTTAAATGGAAATTCAAAGGAACACTCAAGGAAGACAGGGCCATTGCGGAGAAGCTACATGAATTCTTTGCTTCAGTCTTCACTGCACAGGATATGAGGAAGATTCCCATTCTTTTTAAGTGGCAAGTCTGAGGAACTGTCCCAGACTCAGATGTCATTAGAGGAGGTTTGGGAACAAATTGATATATTAAACAGTTATATGTCATCCTGGACCAGATGGCATTCACCCAAGAGTTCAGAAGGAACTCAGATATAAAATTGCAGAACTACTAAATGTGGTATGTAACCTATTGCTTAAATCAGCTTCTGTACCAGAAGACTGGAGGATAGCTAATGTAGTGCCAATTTTAAAAAAGACTCCAGAGGCAATCCTGGCAATTACAGACCTGTAAGCCTAACTTCAATATCAGGCAAATTGGTTGAAACTATAGTAAAGAACAGAATTATCAGACATATAGATGAACACTGTAGGTTGGCGAAAAGTCAACACGACTGTTATAAAGGAAAATCATGCCTACCAATCTATTAGAATTCTTTGAGAGAGTCAACAAACATGTGGACTAGGGTGATCCAGTGGATATAGTGTACGTGGACTTTAAGAAAGCTTCTGAAAAGGTCCTTCACTAAAGGCTCTTAAGCAAAGTAAGCAGTCCTGAGATAAGAAGGAAGGTAAGTAGCTGGTTAAAAGACAGGAAACAGAGTAGGAATAAATGGTCTGTTTTCACAGTGGAGATAGCGGGGTTCCTGAAGGATCTGTATTGCGACCAGTGCTGTTCAACATATTCATAAATAATCTGGAAAAAGGGGTAAATAGTTTGCAGATGATACAAAATTATTCAAGATAGTTAAGTCCAACACTGACTGCGAAGAGTTACAAAGGGATCTCACAAAATTGGGTGACTGGGAAACAAAATGGCAGATGAAATTCAGTGTTGATAAATGCAAAGTAATGCATGTTGGAAAACATAATCCCAGGTAGAAATACAAAATGATGTGGTCTATCTTAGCTGTGACCACTCAAGAAAGAGATGTTGGAGTCAACGTGGATAGTTCTCTGACAACATCTGCTCAGTGTGCAGCAGCAGTCAAAAAAGCTAACAGAATGTTAGGAACCATTAGGAAAGGGCAAGATAAGACAGAAAATACAATGCCACTATATAAGTCCATTGTACACCCACACCTTGAATACTGCATGCCATCTAAAAAAGAGACAACAAAGGATGAATATGACAGAGGTCTATGAAATCATGAATGATATGAAGAGAGTGAATAGGGAAGTGTTAATTACCCCTTCACATAACACAAGAACCAGGGGTCACCTGAGGAAATTAAAAGGCAGTAGGTTTAAAACAAACATAAGGAAGTACTTTTTCACACAGTGCACAGTCAACTCTGGAACTCACTGCCAGGAGATGCTGTGAAGGTCAAAAGTATAATTGGGTTCAGAAAAGAATTAGATAAGTTCATGGTGGATAGTTCCATCAATGGCTATTAGCCAAGATGGTCAGGGACAAAACCCAGGTTCTGGGTGTCCCTAAGACTCTGACTGCTAGAAGCTGGGACTGGAAGACGAGGGATGGATCACTCAAAAATTGTCCTGTTGTGTTCATTCCCTCTGAAGCATCAGGCACTGGCCACTGTCAGAAGGTTAAATGGTCTAGATGGACCATTGGTCTGACCCAGTATGGCCATTCTTATATCTAATTTATTTAGCAGGACATCTGCAGGATATTTAAAAAACCCCACACATTCCTACTCTATTTCTAAACTATCAGATATGGGTGAGGCCTGAACAGCAACAGATTTTGCATATTGGCATTTTATAAAGAGAGAAGTTAACTCTGATTTCTAGCTTGCTCCAACATTTCACAACATAGATACAAATTTAGACAACTGACCTTTTTTGTGCTCATTCTGCTACACACACAACTGAAGAATGTTCAGACCACTTAAACAATATCCATATTAGGACATCCTTAGGTACGTTCCTCAAGTCCAGAAGCAGTTTAGTTAGTTATACTCCAGACAGTGTACACTTAGACAAATAAGTCATTGGATTGATGCATTCTTGGGTGTCGTCCATTAATTTATCACTCTACAGAATAAACATGCATCTTGGTTCTCTCCATGAAATAAAACTGTTTTCCACGGACATGGATATATCCCCCAAAGCTCATACTAAAACACAAACCAAAAAGGAAGAGCGAAAGAAGGAAGAATAATTTGTAATAGACATGAATCATGCTACTTAATGCAGTACTGCAAAGTGTTCAGATACCATGGTAATGGGGGTGGTATGAAAACCCAAATAAAACAGAGTAAAATCCTTGTCTTATGAGCCCCAGTCCACGTTCTAGTTACTAGACAACGTGGCCCATATTATGTTTGGGACCATTTCTGTAGAGTACTGTAGATTTTCAATATTCTAGCAGTGTAAAGCTGAAATAAAGCTTTGCTTAAATATTAGTTCACAAAGACTTTTTTAAACAATGTGAAAGTAATATTAATCTCTTACTGGTGTAGGGGCTGGCTCTGGGTCAGCCTCCCCTAGCCAGCCCATCTGCACTGCCTGGCCTGCGCCGCCCTGGGCTCCGGGTGCTGCTGGAAGCAGCGGCAGCAGCCGGGAGCCCCAGGCCCTTTTAAATTGCCGGCCCCGGGGCAGCTGCCCCTTTTGCCCCCCCCATTGGCGGCAGGGCGGCCGACGGGGGGGGCAAAAGGGGCAGTGCTTTAAGGAAGGTCCTTTGCCGCAGCAGCTCTTTAAGGACCCTCCTTAACGTGCTCGGCAGTGCTTTCACGTCGGCTGCGTACAGGCAGGTACCGGCGTCTTACCTAATTTCACCCCTGAACATGAGCCACTATTTTAACTTTGCAGTCAGACAACTCTCTTGAAAAATAACTGAATAAGGAAGCTAATCCCTTATTGGCTACTTGCTCATCAAACAGGAGTGTTAAAGATTGCCTTTGTACCAGCCACTACCATATATGACACTTTCAACTTCCAATACTCTGAGGCCTTCTCTGCACATAAAAGGTTCACAACTTTAACTAAATCAGTTTAATCAACCTGGTGGAAGTCGATTTAAGAGCGTCCACATTAGGGGATTGCACCGCTTTAGCTAAATCAATTTAAACAATGATTTATTTAAACCAATGGAACTTTTGTGCATGCACAAGGCCTGAGTCACTCACAAGAGAGAACATTTTTTTTGAGGGTGGGGGGTGCATTTTCAAGTCGGGGGCATAGGCACAAATCTTGGACGCTCACATGCATATTTACCTTTTTGAAAGCAGAAGAAAAGCAGTTGTTTAAAATACATTAAAAAAATTAAAAGGCAGGATCATAAATTATTTGTGGTTGCCAAAGTTTTAAAACATGCACCGATGCAGTATTTTATGAAATGGCAGCCATTCCGCTATTTCCTTTTTTGGGGTAGCTTTGAGAGCTGCTACAGTTTTTTTTCTTCGTTTTTTTTTTAATTAATATGGTAAAACAATAAAACTTCCTTTGGTTCATGTCTGCATTGTAAGCCAACAGTAACAGGTGGATTGAAAGAGTTTTACAGAGTTTTTTTTGAAAAAGTAATGGTAAACTGTAAGAGCAACTCCAATGTCAAATGAATGATTATTCAGTACATCTGTGAAATGGATTATTGAAGACTGCTATAATTTCCAAGGGCTAAATTCTGATGTCAGTTACACAGTTTAAATGTGAAGCAACTCCATTGGCTTCTTTCACTTACTTTCATGGAAGCCAACACTGTATGTTGCAGCTCAGCTTTTATTGAAATTCCTGTTTTCATTCATTCATTTCCTTTAAAATTGTGGACAAATTCAGCTGTTAGTTATGCTGGTGTAAATCTGAAGTAATTCCACTGGAGTCAACAGACTTAATCCAGCGTTACATTGCTAGAACGGAGAACACAATTAGCCCCTCAGTCACAGTCTTAACCACAGACCTGCAACAGGCACACAGAGTCTGAGAACTCTCCTTGTTTCTTGCAATTGACTTGAATGGGACTATTCAGGTACTTAAAGTGAAGTATTCACTTAAAGATGCTGGGACTGTGTTTCTGTTATATGGTTGTACAGTGCCTATTGCGCTGTGGCATCCCAATGCTATCCCAACAGAAAGAATAACAGCAATGCTAGCTAGCCAGCCTACATTACACATGGCCAGTGTAATACTTCAGTAGTGGGACAGTTAATACAGCTGTTAAAACCTTAACTTTTCAGTTGTCTTATTTGTTTCACTTTGAAATGTGCAACCAGAGGCCCCAGTCCTCTAAAGATCCACACACTTGAGTAATGTTACTCATGCAAATAGTCCCATTAAATTCAGTGTGACTATTCACACAAGTAAGACTTGAAAGGATCAGGGCAGTCGGCCCAGTCCTCCAAAGCTAGAGCCGCATTGAAGCAAGAGTTTGCTCCTACAAATCCATTAGCAAGACCAGGGTCTTAATTTGGATTGATGTCCTTTTTAAATAAATATTTGCATTTAATTGTAAGTGCTTCCCTATTACAGTATCATTTAATGCTCTTAATTGACACTAGTGAATAATTCATTGTACACATAACACATCAGCACATTAAAATTAAAATATTAAATGTGTATATTAAAAATATTCTGCAGTCATAGGGCCAAATGCACCCTTCCTGTTGCATGGAGGGGCAGTCTGCATCTCCCTGAGCCAGCCTCGTTTACTGCAGCTAGGGCACACATTTTTTATATAGAAAGGGTAGTTCACCATTGGAAGAACTGACCTAGGGATGTGATGGATTCTCCATAACTTAAAGTGTCTCCATGCAAATCAGATACCTTTCTAGAAGACGTGCTCCAACTTGACTAGATGATATGGGTTTGAGGCAGGAATCTCTTGGTGAAATTCCATGGCCTGTGTTATGCAGGTCAGACTAGATGGTCATTATGATCCCTTCTAGCCTTAAAAGCTGTTAATGTAGTGCCAGTTGCCCTTCCCCGACCTTTAACTGAGGAAGGGCAGCTTTAATCATCACTAGGCTTCCTAGGGAATATGCACAATAGGTCGATCTCCTTGCCACTTGCTCTCCCCAGTGGAAAGAAGGTTGCAGGTACACCCTTTCTATCACAGCCCTTTCCCCACTTTGGTTTACACCATCTGGGGCGCTACACTAAACTTTGCACCATAGAAGACGGTACAGACTCAGGGCTAATTGGCCCCATAATATACAAAATAAAAAACACATTGTTCTGCCATTAGATGTTGTTTTTACCAATTAGCAGCCTCTGGAATTTCAATACAATACCTTCTGAATCAGAAACAATTCACTTAGACAGATATAACCATTGCATCTCGAATCTGAAGCTGCTTTGAATTAATGTCACAAAATCCACAAGAAATACTCACAAGAAAAGTGAAACCTTTTTTCTATCTCAGGATTTGCATAATTTACCTTTTGTTTTTCATGGAAAATACTAACACACAGCAGCACAACAGAAGGGGGAAGTATCTGAGTTTTAGACTATTCTAAATGAAACCTCTGGAACCCAGTTCTGCCCATAGAGTCCTGCGGCCCATCTGTGAAATGTGGGACAGGAGTTAGTCATTTGACAGATAGAGCCACATATTGTGCTTGATCAGTATTCAGAACTCCCAGAGATGACAATAACAATTCATACATGAATCTAAGGTGGGATCCGACCGTTAGATTACATATTCTGCCATCATGCAGAAAGTAGGGAGATCCAGCAGGAATCTGAAAGATGAAGTAATGGAGTTTAAGAAAAAAAAGAAAAAAACATCAAGATAATCATGGGCTACCAGCTGAAATAGTCTGTTAACAGCGTTTTCTTGGAATGCTCTCCTCAGGGTAGAAGTTTAGGAAGCCTTGGGGAAGAAAGGAGGCATGGCCTCCAAACAATGTGGATCCCATGAATGCCCATGAAAAAACTGTAGTCAGACCCCTTCACAGTGGTGACTGGGAAAATCCTTTCTTCCCCCATTGCAGAATAGCTTCCTTAGAGAGGGTGCTGCTATTGGCTTTCCTCCGGAACCTGTACAAATACCATACCATCCTTCCCAGAATGGGGTAAATCTTTAACTGAGCTGTGGTAGTTGTAATTTGGTCAGGCAGCCTTGAAGAAAGTGTCCTTCAAGCCAGGGCAGAGATTCCTTGGTCTGATCCACTGAGAGTATCCTCTGCCTGCTCTTTCTCCTTGTTTCTTGGCATTGTAGAAAGTCTTAAAAATAAAAAATTCCAGCTGAAAAAAAAAATGTCTAATGAGTCACTGGAAGTAGGAGAGGAGTGAGGGGATAAGTAGCTGGAGTAGAAAGTTTAAAGATAACAGTCAACATTAACAGGAAGTTCAACCTGATCTCCACCATCTTATTCTTCCACTGAGACTTTAAAGCACAATGTGCATTTTTAAAAGGCACATTCTTTACCTGGAACCTGGGTATTGCAGTGGTCTGTGCCAAAGAAAAAATCCAATCATGCTTCTCATCTCAATACAGCAGATTGCAGTCCCACTAGTTCCTAATGATGGCCAGACGTAGAAAACACCAACGCTCACTCTAAAAATGCTTCATATTTATGTAAACCGGATATAAATCCTTATCCTTAATCCTTTATAAATCCTTATAAATTCTTAAGAGCCATAAATCCATGAACCCAAGAAAATTCACTTAGATTACAAATTGTACCTGACCAACTCTTAGACTTCTGAAAGAGAGATATTGGAATTCAAAGAGCAGAGTAGAATTCCAGTTCTGGTTTCTATCTATATTAACCTGAGGTGGCAATTATCACACAGGAGCCAAATTCTGCTATTTACATCCAGGCAAACTCACTGAACTAAGTGTACTTATAAGGGGGTAACAAAGTAGAATTCAGCTCACTGTAAGCACAAGTCTACCACTGGTAAATTATGAATAGTATCATTTTCATGCTGGCAGGACCCTGCAATTGGCAGAATGTGTGTGTCAGACACAGGAAACCAAAAGAAAATAAGAGACAAACCACTGAAACCTCTGAAATTATATCATTTTTATAGTTTGGTGAAAAAAGATGGATGTACTCGCTGGGACTTACCTCCAAGAACTGGCTTCCCAGTCCAACACAAATATTAGTTTATTTTTTGAAGTCTCTCAACAGTTACATGATATTAGACGCAAGGAAATCCAACTGAGATTTGATTAAGTTTTTAGACCATTAACCAATCTCTGGGCTGCTTAGCAACCCCAAGCAGGAGAACAACTCCTTAAAGTAGTCACTCTTAAAAACCTTGCCAGGTTTGCTGTAGCGAATTCAATAACATTACCTCAATACTTGCAAAAAGAAAAGGAGTACTTGTGGCACCTTAGAGACTAACCAATTTATTTGAGCATGAGCTTTCGTGAGCTACAGCTCACTTCATCAGATGCATACTGTGGAAACTGCAGCAGACTTTATATATACACAGAGAATATGAAAAAATACCTCCTCCCACCCCATTGTCCAGCTGGTAATAGCTTATCTAAACTGATCATCAGGTGGGCCATTTCCAGCACAAATCCAGGTTTTCTCACCCTCCACCCCCCCACAAAAATTCACTCTCCTGCTGGTGATAGCCCATCCAAAGTGACAACTCTTTACACAATGTGCATGATAATAAAGTTGGGCCATTTCCAGCACAAATCCAGGTTTTCTCACATCCCCCAACCCCCATACACACACAAACTCACTCTCCTGCTGGTAATAGCTCATCCAAACTGACCACTCTCCAAGTTTAAATCCAAGTTAAACCAGAACATCTGGGGTGGGGGGTAGGAAAAAACAAGAGGAAATAGGCTACCTTGCATAATGACTTAGCTACTCCCAGTCTCTATTTAAGCCTAAATTAATAGTATCCAATTTGCAAATGAATTCCAATTCAGCAGTTTCTCGCTGGAGTCTGGATTTGAAGTTTTTTTGTTTTAAGATAGCGACCTTCATGTCTGTGATTGCGTGACCAGAGAGATTGAAGTGTTCTCCGACTGGTTTATGAACGTTATAATTCTTGACATCTGATTTGTGTCCATTTATTCTTTTACGTAGAGACTGTCCAGTTTGACCAATGTACATGGCAGAGGGGCATTGCTGGCACATGATGGCATATATCACATTGGTGGATGTGCAGGTGAACGAGCCTCTGATAGTGTGGCTGATGTTATTAGGCCCTGTGATGGTGTCCCCTGAATAGATATGTGGGCACAATTGGCAACGGGCTTTGTTGCAAGGATAAGTTCCTGGGTTAGTGGTTCTGTTGTGTGGTATGTGGTTGTTGGTGAGTATTTGCTTCAGGTTGCGGGGCTGTCTGTAGGCAAGGACTGGCCTGTCTCCCAAGATTTGTGAGAGTGTTGGGTCATCCTTTAGGATAGGTTGTAGATCCTTAATAATGCGTTGGAGGGGTTTTAGTTGGGGGCTGAAGGTGACGGCTAGTGGCGTTCTGTTATTTTCTTTGTTGGGCCTGTCCTGTAGTAGGTGACTTCTGGGTACTCTTCTGGCTCTGTCAATCTGTTTCTTCACTTTAGCAGGTGGGTATTGTAGTTGTAAGAAAGCTTGATAGAGATCTTGTAGGTGTTTGTCTCTGTCTGAGGGGTTGGAGCAAATGCGGTTGTATCGCAGAGCTTGGCTGTAGACGATGGATCGTGTGGTGTGGTCAGGGTGAAAGCTGGAGGCATGCAGGTAGGAATAGCGGTCAGTAGGTTTCCGGTATAGGGTGTCCGCTATATTGATGACATCTTCATCATCTGGACCCATGGAAAAGAAGCCCTTGAGGAATTCCACCATGATTTCAACAATTTCCATCCCACCACCAACCTCAGCCTGGTTCAGTCCACACAAGAGATCCACTTCCTGGACACTACAGTGCTAATAAACAATGGTCACATAAACACCACCCTATACCGGAACTGGACAGTCTCTACGTAAAAGAATAAATGGACACAAATCAGATGTCAAGAATTATAACATTCATAAACCAGTCAGAGAACACTTCAATCTCTCTGGTCACGCAATCACAGACATGAAGGTCGCTATCTTAAAACAAAAAAACTTCAAATCCAGACTCCAGCGAGAAACTGCTGAATTGGAATTCATTTGCAAATTGGATACTATTAATTTAGGCTTAAATAGAGACTGGGAGTGGCTAAGTCATTATGCAAGGTAGCCTATTTCCTCTTGTTTTTTCCTACCCCCACCCCCAGATGTTCTGGTTTAACTTGGATTTAAACTTGGAGAGTGGTCAGTTTGGATGAGCTATTACCAGCAGGAGAGTGAGTTTGTGTGTGTATGGGGGTGGGGGAGATGTGAGAAAACCTGGATTTGTGCTGGAAATGGCCCACCTTAATTATGCACATTGTAGGGAGAATGGTCACTTTGGATGAGCTATTACCAGCAGGATAGTGAGTTTGTGTGTGTGGTTTTTGGGAGGGGGGTGAGGGGGTGAGAGAACCTGGATTTGTGCTGGAAATGGCCCAACTTTATTATCATGCACATTGTGTAAAGAGTTGTCACTTTGGATGGGCTATCACCAGCAGGAGAGTGAATTTGTGTTGGGGGGGTGGAGGGTGAGAAAACCTGGATTTGTGCTGGAAATGGCCCACCTGATGATCAGTTTAGATAAGCTATTACCAGCTGGACAATGGGGTGGGAGGAGGTATTTTTTCATATTCTCTGTGTATATATAAAGTCTGCTGCAGTTTCCACGGCATGCATCTGATGAAGTGAGCTGTAGCTCACGAAAGCTCATGCTCAAATAAATTGGTTAGTCTCTAAGGTGCCACAAGTACTCCTTTTCTTTTTGCAAATACAGACTAACACGGCTGTTACTCTGAAACCTGTCAATACTTGCAGTATTCCCTATATTTACTATAGGAATTCCTGAGAAATCTTCCAGTACTGAGATTGTGTTATTTAGTTACATAAAGCAAAGCAAAGCAATTAAGTTTTAAGTGTGACCATTGCAATTCAAATGAAGACTAAAGCACACTGTATATTGCTAATAAAAAGTAATTTGTAAATATTAAACATAGCATAAAGTGAATTAATATTCTGTTTCCATTTTCTCCAAAACAAGACAATTAGTTGGGGGCACTAATCAATTAGCTTTTTTACTTACTTCTCATTCAGCAATGGAGTCCACAGAACAGCAGTTTCGAACCTTTCATTAGAACTGGTCAAATTATTAATTGCCAATAAATTATGCACTTACTTTAATCCTTTTTTTTCCTGCTTGTTAACTAACCTCAATGTCTGCTAATCCATATCCAACTCAGAATCAGCAAGAGTATGTTTGCCTGGAAAAAGCTTGGGGGGCAAGCTACAGTCCTAAAAAAAGAAAGTCTAAATAGATTTTGAATTATTATAGTATCTAAGATTAAGCCAAAGCCTGCTAATGTTTTCTTTCCTTCTATGCTAACGAGGTACTGACACTTTCTAAGAATTATCTGTAGTGGTGAAAACGGAGTCTCATATCCATTTCCAGGTGTAAAGGGCCACTGCAAAATTAATTTGCCTCAAAAGGGATAAAATATTGTAGTTCCCTAGAATCTGCCTCACCAAGGGTCCAATGAGGCTCAGCACTGACTTGAAGTCAGTGAGAGTAAAAGATGCTCAGCTCTTCAAAGAAGCTAATAATCTAATTAATATACATCAAGATGGGTTTATAGAAAATAGAGCTTAAAACTAACTGAAGATATATATTTTTATGAGGTCAATATTTGATAATAGAGAGCTCTTTATTCTAGCAGACAAAGATCCAGTTGCTGGAAGTTGAGGCTAATTCAGACTGGGAGGAAAAAAAAAGCATAATTTTTAAAACTGTGATAGTAATTAACCATTGGAACAATTTACCAAGGGTTGATGAATAATCCATCACAACATGGGAAATTGTAAATCAAGACTAGATTTTTTCCTAAATGATAGCATCTAGTTCAACCACAGCTATAGGATTTGAATTAATCCAGGGAAGTTTTATGGCCTATATTACAGAGGTCAAATTAGATGATCGCAGTGGTCACTTCTAGCCTTAAAAAATTTATGTTTGAGTCTATGAAGCTCCTGAGCTCCCCATACACTTATGTCTTTAATTGGATTCATATAACTTAACTCTTTAGGGGGTGTTACATTCTTGACATTCTATTTGTAACACTAAACACTAGTGAAGAATGAAATGTTAAGAATCCTTTATAAACAGAACCACAGCTAGGCATATGTCCATTGTGCAGAGCCCTGACCTCTTGGAATCTGTTGAAACGGAACTTTTGCTCTGAAGCATTCGAGTTAGAGGAGAGAATGAGAGCTCTAACTGCTTGCCCAGGAGGCCAGAAAAGAGCTATTCACACAAAACAAGCTCCCAGGATAAACACCTCCAATCCATTTAGCTGCTAAGGGTTCCCAAACCCATGAAAATCTGTCTGGCTTTAGCCCCCCTCAGAACAATAGGAGATAGAGGTTTGCTGTCAATAGCCCTTCTCACTTTCAGTACTTTTATATTGTTTCTTTTACTGTTGCAGGCCCAATCCAACTGTCTCAGGCAAATTCACAGTTTTCTCAGGATTAGGATCTATGTTTTAATTGTTTATTTCTTAAGGGATCTTGTCTTTAATTATATCAATGCACTATATTAGACTGGTAGAGCCCTATGAGCCCCCCGACCACTTGCCCAGCGACTATATTGGATTATACAAAGTTCTGGACCTGTTTTAATTCTTGAATTTTTTCTCACTACCACCTCAAACCTCTTCTGTCTAGATTCTGTATTATATGGCAGACAGTCAGACACCCCCCACTTCACTGCCTGATTCAGAGGTATGTGGTAACACAGGAACACCACAGGACAGCAACTAAACTTGTTCATCAGAACATTACAGTCAGATTCAGACCTATGATCAGTATAAAGTGACCTCTGCTGGTCAAAAGGTTTTCCCCTGCACATCTATTAAAACTATTATTTCTATTACAATAGTGCCTGAAGACCCGGGCCCCACTGGGCTAGGCACTTGACCAATAAAAAGGAGAAGAGTTTTTATTGTTTTTTAAAAGCAGAAGCAAACAGAAAAGAAAAGAAAAAAAAGAAAAATACACCGAGGATACTATGTAATAAAAAAGGAATTGGTTGATGCACCACTGGGTGCAAACCGGTACCAGCAAACACAGTAATTTGTTTATTCATTACTATGAAAATCAGCTGGGCTTGTGGGTCAGCGGAAAAAGGAGAACATGAAATGAGGATTATGAATTTATACACCACATCTAGCAATAGAAATTATGAGCTATGCTCTCCTAGAACAATGAAAAATATTAGATATGAAAAAACACACACTTTTCTGGAAAATGTTTTAAAACCTCTATTTTAAAGTACAGTAATGAGTTGGTGCATAAGTATTGCTTGCTTAGGTCAAGGGGTTCTTAAAGGAACTGTCCACTGTACTATAAAAGCAATTTCAACCACTACATCAAATCATAAGAGGAAGGACACATGCCTAATGGTGATTATAATTAGAGCAAAGACAAGATTGCTGAGGGGGACTCGGGAATGCTGGGTGCTATTCCTTTGCTACTTACTTGTTCTTGGGCAAGTCAGACCCAAGTTTTGTTTTAAAAAAAACAACTAATTTTGGCTGCCTAGATCTTTGAGTGCCCAAATCGACACTTCTAACATCTGATTTACAAAGACATTTCACACCTGCAGTTCCTGTTTCTTTCACCTTCCCTGGACATGTGGCTGTTTAGCACTCAGGGTGGGCAGTCAGAAATGGAGTTACAGGAGGATATGTCTAATGTAGACACTCACTACAGTGACAGAAGGGATTCTTCTGTCACTGTAGTAAATCTACCTCTCCAAGTCGCAGTAGCTAGGTTGACGGAGGAGTTCTTCAGGCAGCCTAGCGCTGTCTAGACTAGGCTTAGGTTGGCTTAACTATGTATCTCGGCAACATAGCTAGATCAACCTAAGTTTTAGGTGTAGACCAGGCCCAGGATTACTGGACACTTTTCAAAATTTAGGCTTCAGCCTCTCTACACCAGATACGCTTTTTACCAATGGAGTAATACTACCCTCCTTGGGAAAGCACTTGGAAATCCTCAGAGGTAAGGTGCTTTAACTGCAAAGTATTAATTACAGTGATGAACTTGTAACTCCAGAGGGCACCAGAGCCGGTCCGCTACTGATGAGGGAAAAACTTCCAGCACTGATATATGGGGAGAGCACACATACCTAATATGGAATGGACATGAACAAGCACTCGAAGAAGAACTTAGGGTTCCACTCCTCAGTTGTATGTGTCACCATATAGCTATATATGTACATAACAGTGAAATATGGACAGATGGCTAAAGACAGATAGTATTAAGAGGAACATACAAAGTATCAGTGATGAGAAGGGCAGCTGGTAAATCTGGAAGGAAGTATACAATAAGAAAAGTTTGAGAACCTCTGCTCTAACAGGTTTCAGAGTGGTAGCTGTGTTAGTCTGTATCAGCAGAAAGAAGGAGGAGTACTTGTGGCACCTTAGAGATGAACACATTTATTTGAGCATAAATGTTCGTGCTTTAGCCCACAAAAGCTTATGCTCAAATAAATGTGTTCGTCTCAAAGGTGCCACAAGTACTCCTCGTTCTTTCTGCTCTAACATAAAACCATATATACTCAACTCCCCTTTCCCCTCCAAACCCCTCCTCCCTAAAACACTACCAAAACAAGACACTCCACTGCAAGTTTCTCCCTTCAAGGAGAGAATGAGAGAACAAACAGATGTGTTGTTACATGGTTTAATGAACTACTGGAAGATGCTCAAACACTACCCTGATAAGTGTGGTACAAGAACCTATACAGAACAAAATGAAGTCTGCTCCCATTTTTGCATTTGATTTTTCTCCATCCCTTGGGGTATTTCATCTGCCTGACAGAGTTTAGCTCCTCAGGCCAAGGTCTCTTTTTACAAATTCATTTACAGGTATGTTTTTGGGTGTTTAGTTAGTGCAATGCATAGAAGGTGTCCAATTAAATGAACACACATTGTGGAACTTATAGGTATGTCATACAGAGTGAAATTAACTCCATGACAGAGAAGCCACAGATGACTCAGTTCATTAAAAACCTCACCAGCAATAAATGAAGAAGAGTCAGGACCTGACATTTCCAATCCAAAAACATTAGAAACACTCCCCTCACTGCCATGAAAACCATATCTGTACATCATAAACCCTTCTTTCCCTTGTCAGTGTGAGGGTCTGTGGGCTGGGAGCAGTTGTGATGTTTCTGCAGTTCTGGAGAATTCCCCACAGATAGAACAGCCTTCATCTTAGAACACTATTCCTGCATTCCCTGCTCTTTTCTCTGAGGGGAGGACAGGAAACAGCTGCGAGGTGGTCCCAGTCAGGAGGGAACTATTTTGGTTGCTGCTGCCTGAAAATTGCTATTAGCTCGAAAAACTGGGAGCACGTAAGTATTATACAGTAAGTTGGGAGCACTGAATATCTGCTCTGCTTGTGTCATAATCATACAGCTAAGGGTTGCATAAAATCCCTCCTCGGTACTGAATCTGTACTGAATCTTTCAAATAACCTAGTTGGCACCTGATCAAAAGGGCCAACGGGGAAAGAAGATACTTTCAAATGAGGAGTGCGGGGGAAGGTTTTATTTGTACTCTCTTTGTTCCCTCTCTGAACAGAGAGAGGGACCAGGCAGGAAAAAAACATCTCCTGAAAAACATACCTGAAATGAGCATCTAAGATTACAAAAATTGTAATTAAGGCAAGGAAATGAGTTAGATTATCTTTTGTTTTAGCTTGCGAATTTTCCTTATGCTAAGAGGTAATTTCATTCCTGTTTTGTAACTGGAAAGCAAAGTCAAAGGGGAATCCTCTGTGTTTTAAATCTTTTTATTTACCCTATAAAGTTACCTTCCATCCTGATTTTGCAAGTGTGATTCTTTTACTTTTTTTAAATAATAGTCTTCTGTTAAGAACCTGATTGATTTTCAGTGTCCAAAAAACCCAGGGGTTTGGTCTGTGCTCACATTGTAACCAATTGGTTAGTATATTATTCTCAAGCTTCCCCAGGAAAGGGGGTGAAGGGGATTGGGGGAATATTTTGGGGAAACAGGGACTCCAACTGTTCCTTCCTGAATTTTTGTCTAAATCACTTGGTGGTGGCAGCAATACCATCCAAGGACAGGGAAAGGATGTGTGTCTTGGGGAAGTTTTTAACCTAAGCTGGTAGAAATAAGTTTAGGGGGTCTTTTGTGCAGGTCCCCACATCTGTACTCCAGAGTTCAGAGTGGGAAGGGAACCCTGACAGCTTGGCATTGCTGGAGCAGAAGACCTGACAGGTGGGCAGAAGGAATGAGACTAACTCCGGAGCAAATCTGAACTGGCTCTGGTATTTGCACAGAGAGGCACAGCACATGCTTGGGGAGGTTAAGATCTAGAATAAAATTGTATATGCAACTTAAGCATTTTATTTTGAAGGACAGTTTTTAAAAATTAGTTTGAACAGAAGTTTCCTATTGGCATTTAAATGAGAAAAAAATCACGTTATGTAATATTGAAAAGGTTTTATTCTAGTCAGTATAAAACTGTACCTTTCATTTCACTTTATATAAAAGATGACAAAAAACCCTATATTCAGACAAATATACAGCTCACATCCAAAATATAGTCTTTTTATATTAGTATATGATGTCCAGAAACAATTCATCTTACTCTGTCCCCCAACAATATATGTGCAATGATTAAAATGTAACCCACCACGCAACAGAGAGCTGCCTAAGCAAATGACATCAGTTCATTGGAATATTGCTCTCTGAACATGACTATACTCAAGTTGATTGAAGATTTCCTCTTCTGTTTCTGGAGTAAGCTGGATATTATCTTTGATTGGAGACAATGGGTCCGATGATTTTTTACAAGAGGGGAGCTTTTCAGAGTCTCTGAAAAAAAGAAGACAAGCAACCATGTACAATTATGCATGTTGCATTTTCTAATCACAGAACTATAATATGTATGCAAGTATGAAGAAATAGAGGAATGAGCGCAAGGTTGGAACTCAGGAAGCCCAGAGTTTTAATCCCAGTTTTGCCACTGATTTGCTGAATACACTGGGCAAGTTACTTCAACTCTCTTCTCCAGCTGTCCTCTGAGGAAAAAGAAAAGTTACTTATCCTATAGTAACTATAGTTCTTGGAAACGTGTTGTCCATATGTATTCCACCCTTGGTGTCCATGGACCTCTACACTTCAGACTGAAGTCTTTTGACCCACAGTGTCTGTTGGGTTCATGCATCCACCTTAATGGTCCTTGTGCTTCAGTACCAAGGGCATAAAGAGTGGAGCTAGTCCAATTGCAACTCAATTCCTTCACCGCAACAGAATCCAGATGGACTCCATACTAGTGAAGGAGGAGGATGGGTCATGGAATACATATAGACAACATTTGTCAGATAACTCCATTTACTGTCATGCAAGTAGCTTTTCTTCCTTTGAGTGCTTGTCCAAACGTATTACACACTTGGGGATTTACCAACAGTGATATGGTGTGAAAGTGGTATACGTCCTGAGTCTACTTAAAAAAAAAATAAAAAAATTATGTATCAGTTCTGACAAAAGGAAGCATCAGACCCTCGCCGCATCTACCAAGAAGTAATGTTTATTGACAGTAGGGATTGAACCTCGAGTAGTTGCTTTGCAGATGTCTGACAGGGGTATGCTTTGTAAGGAGGCTGAAGAAGGTGCCAGAGCCCTAGTGGAGTGAGCCCTTAATCTGAGCTGGGGGAGCTAAACTAACTAATTTGTACCAGAACTCAAAACCACTTGGATAGTCTCCGTGCCGACGACTGACTCCTCATTCTGTCAGCAAATGCTACAAATAACTTAGGGGAAGATCAAAAGGATTTGGGCCTCTCCAAATTAAAGGATAGGGCCCTATAAACATGCCCTACAAGCACAAAGCCTCGTCTCTCCTTTATTAGAATGTGGTTCAGGGAAGAATATTGGCAGATGGTTTAAATGGAAGTCCATAACTACTTCTGATAAGAACCGTGGCCACTGGGAGCTGCGGACAGTCAATGTGAACAAAATGTCTCGCGGCCCGCCAGCAGATTACCCTGATGGGCCACGTGCTGAAGGCTGCCAACCCCTGTAGTACTGCATTATACGAAAGCACACTAGGGAGCACACCAGCAGGCTCTAGACTGACATTGGGAGAAAAGAGGCAAAGCCTCATGTCTGTAGAGACAAGTGGGAATATTTTTCCACTGTGTGCCTGTACATACAGTGATCAAAAACCCCCAAACCTTCTTCTCACACCTTCAGGGTATATTCAGAGTACAGAAATGCTGTTATTTCTCCACACAATTACAAAGGGGCTAGGGAGAAAACCAGGGCAGGTGGGGGGAGAAAATAAATTAAATTAATCTTTGGAGTGAAGAGTTAAAGCAACTCACCTTCTAAATTGGAAGTTTTTCCAGAGATCACGGATTGTGACCTGCAGTCCTGGCTTATTTTCAGCATTGTGATGATTTTTCTTCTGTGCACTTAGTAGTTTCTTGCTTAACCCACTGACTTTAGCTGGCATCAGTGGCTTGAGTTTTGTCACAACATGTGATCTTACAAAATTGGATCTCTGTAAACCAGGAACCTGTGGGTATAAATACTAAATCATTATAAAGCTCTGGCAGAAATGATCATGAGCAAACAATATGGGCTATGCTGTACAATTGTATTTATTTTACGCAAGGGTTAAAATAAATAAAATTGTTTTGCTGGAGAATGTAAGTAGTGTTTGCTTGTGCATACAGAAAGGCACTCAACTTGCTTTGAGGACATCAAGAGATGAAGAATCCACCCCTTCCCTTGCTAGTTAATCACCCTCACGGTTAAAAAAATTCTGCCTAATTTCTCATTTGTTATACATATATTTTTATTTCTAATTGCTGCCTTCTCTTGCTACTGAACCATGATGGACTTTTAGCCAAAGTTGCCCTCTTTCTCCATTGTGAATCATACCTTTTGATCAGCTAATAAAAAACTCTTCTTAAAGAGCTCTCAATTTTCATTCACATTTTTCTCCTAATAATTTTTCCTCAGCTTTGGGATATTAGCCCTTTTGAAGCAGCAAGTATATATTTTTGGGGCCAGAACTGTCCTCTGGCTATTCTGACTATAATTAGGGCATGATCACTGGTCCCTACACAACCACTCACTTCCAGTCCAGTGATTAATTAATCTTTATCCGTCATAATGAGGGCCAAAATAGTTCTCACACAAGGTATTTCCCTCAGTTTGAATTAGAAAATCACCTATTTTTAGAAACTAATGATGTTTTACTAGTGTCAGACAAATGAATTACTGAATGTTATGCTTGTGACAGAGCAATGAAAATAATTTAAAGCTTTGAGCACTAGGATTTTTAGAATTCATCTATAACAACTTTCTTTCTTCCCAATTCTTTCACTTTCATTTGAGTTCCCTATCAAAAAATACACAAATCTGATCAGTCCTGTAAAATGATAATTTAATATTCACAAGGAGGAATATCTAAACTGTTCAAGAGACTGATATTCAGGACTACATATATGTAATTGCATACAAATAAACTGTATTAAAAAAGTTATTCAGGTTTCAAAGTCATGTGGCAAACGGTATTAGAAGAAGGGTGTAAGAATATTTTATGGAACTGGAAGGTATCAGGGATTATCAATTTGTCCATCCTGAAGATCCCCCCCCCCCCCCCCAAAAATCAATAAAAAATTGTTTTTAAGCAACAAGGATGCAAAATTGCTTTGAAAAGTATAACAGTGGTGTTATACAAACTCTACTTTCAGCCCAACCACAGCAGAATAGTGGTAATATCTTAACACCCTCATAATGGGACTGATTTTTTCATAAATTCATGGTCTTACACCATACTCATCCTCATTAATTAGGTTTTGTCTCTGTTCACTGATCAGTAAAACATTACTGTACCACCAACACCAAGGGACCCTGAGTTTCCTGAAACTTTTTGGATATGTTAGATCAAAGGTACTTATGTGGCTTCTGCACAATCTTTAATGCATTTATCCTCATAACAGTTCTGAGAGACAAGGGAGTATTACTGCCCCTGTTCTACAGATGGGAAACTGAGGCACATAGAGATTAAGTCACACAGGAAATCTGGAAGAATAGAATTGAACCCAGATCTCCCAACTCCCAGGCTAGTGCCCTAACCATTCCACAACCTGCACTCTCCTCAAAGAGCCATATGTCATTCTAATGAAAAGTACACATCAAAATTTTGAAAAAAGCAAGAAACAGATAGAGAATATTTCAGAAGGAAAAGTTAAAATTTCTTTACATGGAAAGCAACCCAATAACCACAAGGTGTCACTATTATTACAAGGAGTGCATGCAACACTGCTGTGGATACTTGTGATTTTTTAATCTTTATAAAACAGTTCCTTACTAAAAATTAGTGAAAACTATGGCTATGTCTATTCTAGCTGAAGATACCTTGTGAGTACTTTTCTGGCTGGGGTGGAGGGTGTGCAGGGGAAGAAAAACATATATGGTCTTGTTCACACTTATCAGTAAAACCAGGCAAAGCTCTGTTTATCGATTGCTTGTCTGTTCATTTACAATGTAGCTGTAATTTGTAATATACATAGGAACTTAAGGTTCTTTAAACCAGTTAAAATCTTAGAAATGTCCTGGACTTTAGTGAAGGAACATGGTAAACAAAATGTGGTTAAAATCCCACAGCAAACTATGGTCATGTTAATGGTTCTAACCAGGGTTTATAACCAGGTCCCCTGTTTCAGTTGCATTTGTAGTATGAATGAGCATCAGGAATGACAAGTTAGAGAAGTGCTGTCATGCCTTCTCTGGTTAGCATATAATAGTGCCTGAGACCCAACCTGACTAAAGTCTTACAACGAGTGAGTGTAGTGGTTTACCCAAGACTTTGGCCTTCAAAATTCAGTGGATCATACATTAAAATTGAAGAAAGGTTATACCTTGCTCCTTAGCAGTGTATGCTTTCTTTCAGTACATACAGTGGAAAATGGGGCAGAGCTTTGAGAACTTGGATCATCACCTTGCTTTAGTCTGGAGTCAGATTCCTTTGGGACAAAAAAATATTTTACATCATTTAGGTTTTAAAACTGACTTTTTCATAACAAAACAATTTACATATTATGTATGTGTACACACACACACACACACACACACTTATTCAGTTTACAACATTTTTCAACATTTTAAAAGCTTCCCTGAGAGCCTCTGCTTGTTTTCACTGAGCAATACTGTATAAATATATGCACATTGAAAGGGACTTCTTCAGTCACTGGTAAAAGCAGATTCAGAAATCTAAACGCATTAGTCGTCTTAATCTTACTCTTTGCATGAGCAGCAATGGAAAAACTGAAAATATAAACTAAAAAACTAGGAATTATTTTGGGGGAAGTTTTATAGCCTGCATAATAGAGGTCAGACTAGATCACAGTGGTCTCTCCTGGCTTAGAATCTGAGAGTCTATGAAAATAAAAGGACTGACTCAAAGAGCCAAATGTCAAACTAATATGCCAATCCATGCTGCATGGACATGTCCACCATACAGACAAGTAGCTTTTGTCATTAGAAATTAACCTATTCATAGGGCATTATTTTGAAGAGGAAAGTCAGATGGATCACTACTTTAATTAGTGTGACCTGTTTGCAAACGCCTGAGACAGTACTGAAAATATTACCCTAAACCCGGATGAATTAGCCCACATTACCAGTACAGCTGAATTGAAACAAAGCTAATTTTCTTACTTCTGCTTCCGAGTCTTTGTTAGACACCTGCGATATTCTTGAGAAGTCCAAGCTGCTTTCTGATAGCTCACTAGACCCCTGAGACTGCGAAGAACACTCCATTTCCAGTAAGGGGGAGGATTCTTCATCTGACTCATCACCTCCTGCATTGCTGACAGTATGTAATCTAGATATCTCACAACCCTGGGACACCCTTTGACTGTTTCTCTGTCGGTGAAACTGCTGTAACAGCAGCACGCCAGGAGATGGGCTGGGTGTCCCAGGACTCTCTCCAAGGCTTCCAGACCAACTGAAACAACTTCTCTGTGTTTCCACAGGGGATGATGAGATAGTTCTTGTAAACTTCCCAGTCTCCGAACACTGAGGAACAGGATCTTCTGTTATACTTTTAGTTACTTGGGCCTGACAATCCAACTTGACATCCTGTGATGGTTGGGCAGTTTCATTCTTTGTTGTACAATCAACCATAGTGGTGGCATGGCAGAAAAACCTAACATACATAAAATGAAAGATACAAGGGATAAAGAGGTGGAGGGAAAAAAAAGTTATCAGTTTTTCAAATGAAAGTGTCATTTTCACAATCACAGCAATTTTGTTTTAGAAGTGCTATTTACAGCTTTATAGGTGTTCTAGCTCAATGGAAGCAGCAGTAATACCAGTCACTGTCTGCCCTTGTTTCAGTCATGTTATTAGAACTACACTAATCTGAATTTTGAGGAGAAGCCCCAGTGAGGTTTGCAAACAAATAAGGCCACTGCAGCATCATACTCCTCTCAGACTAACAGGTCTACCTCCTCTCTCATGCCCTGGCCCCAACAATACTAGGTAAGCTGTAAGATGGAGCTACTGACAGCCAACCCTCATTCTTAGCTAGACCTGCCACCCTAGTGTTGCAGAGATAGTGGGGACGGGCAGGCTAACCGTTTTTGTGGTTAAGACATGAGGTGAGACCTTGGTTCAATTCCCAACTTTGTTGTAGACTTGTGTGTGACCGTGAGCAAGACACTAGGACCCCGACCCTGCAAACATTTATGTACATGCTTAACTTCAAAGATGCAAATAGCTCCATTGACTTCAATGGGACTACCCATGCTTAAAGTTATGCACATGTGTAAATGTTTTCAGGAGTAGGGCCTTAATCTTTCTGTGCTACAATTCTCTACTTGTAAAATGAGAATAATACTTCTCTAATGCCCTGTGAAATATGATATCATTAATGAATGTAAGTAGCTCAGACATTTTGCTAATAGGAGCCATATACCTACTTAACTGATGGATAACTTTGTATGAGATTACTACAGGAGTGAGCTAGAATTCATCCAGCACTTTCAACTTTGGCAGTTACTACTAGGGACTGTTGCCACAGCCTCATTTAAGCTCTCTCTGAAACAGAGCTCCACCTTGGGGGAAAACAACTGGCAAATCCTGGTTTCTGGGGTGAGATGTCAAAGCTGGATGCTGTGCAATTCTAGCTCTTGTACAGCCTAGCAGAGCCACAGGACCTCATTGATACATGTTTTAAGAACTTTTTCTGAAACATGTTCTCCAACATTTAAGTGAAGTAATACAATTTATAAGTTAAAATGGTTTGCTTTGATATCAACTATGCATAATAGTCTTCTCATTTTAGGTGCCTCTCTTTGAAAAAGCTCATAATCAAGTAGATAGTGCATATGCTCTTCCAGGATGAATTGCTTCTATCCCGGGTATAACACTGCAGCTATTTTTAGAATAGCTATTGCATAATCTGGAAATTAAATACCATCAGTTGCTAATAAACTTTTATATCTATAGAGTATTATAGCATGGAAGACTGACAGAAGAAAAATAATTCTGTTTTACAGAAGTCTTGCAGTACTCTGCAGTTACAGTAAAAACTAGACACTTAACGATATGCCCCTAATAAGTTAGCCTCACTTCCCCTTCTTTTCCAGGATTAACAGGAAGAAATAAGCATACAAATACGGCAAGAAAGCCCAGCATCAGATGTGTAATGCCAGTTCACTGCAGCCACACATTGTCTACTTTAAGAAATGTATGCAAATAGGTGCAAACAAGCCTCAGAAAGTCAGACTGATTAGGTTCTGGATGTAGCCTGCATCCATGAAACCTAGATGGGAGACTTTATATCCTCCTAAACTACTCAGCACACTCAAGCCGATGGAAGACAAGAGTGGAAGTTGGATTGGCGTCAATATTCCGTTAACCTTACATATAAAAAACACAATCTTAAAATGAAGGAATTTAAACAATATGAAACCAAAGTCAATTGGGATTTTCCACTCTTCTACAGAATGAATTCATAAAAAAGAGCTGAAACACATTCAAACAACATTGCATCACTAAATGCAGTTAATACACATCACGGTCTTCACACTAAGCCCAGTGCTTAAGGAGGAAGCATGGTTCAGTAGATAGGACACTGGATGAAGAGTCAGGAGACCTGGGTTCTGTTTCTGGTTTCACTCCTCCTCTGCTCTGACCTTGGGGAAGTCACTTTACCTTTTGTTCAATGGTTTCTGCTCCCACCTTTTGTACATCTATTGACATTGTAAGCTCTTTGAGGGTGGGAACTGTCTCTCACTATGCGTCTGTACCATGCCTAATATAAGGGGTCTCTGATCTCCATTGGGAGTTTTGAGGCACTTTTGTAATACACATAATGAACAGTAAAAGTAGGAAAACTGCAATGTTAAACTCTTAGTATTTCATAAGAATTTAATCTTGACATTTTTAATATTATATTACTCATTAAAACGGTGATTTAAACATGCCTGCTTCTAGTCCCTGGAACAACAATAGCACCGCTCTCTTCATTTTTCCTCTGCAGAAAGGAAGCAAATTTGTTCCTGACTTTAGGTTGGGTGTTTGAGCTCTCTTTACTGAAAGAGTCCCCTGAAGCATGAATCGATGACACTGCAGAGACACACTTCTGTGGCTCACCATCTTCACTGTTTTCTTTCTTGGGCTTTTTTGCTTTTGAAAACGAATACTGACTCAACAGATCTCCATCCGACATCTCTTCTAAACAGAAAGAATACAGTTCTCATTAAGTTTAATATCACTGTAGAAATGCCCTGTAGAATGAACTCTCCCAGCTGGTAAGAAATGAGCTGAATTGAACATTATGCCATTTACTATTGTAACAAACCTGAAATGCTGTTAATTTCAGAATGGTGTAGACATTTAGGAGATTATGGTATTTAACACAAATGTTGGCCAGTAAATTTATACTTGTAAGAACACGTACTAGACAAGTAATGCACTACCAAGTGGCCTGTTTCACAAATTGTATTAGGATAAAATTCCAAAATTACTACTACTACTGCTCATTTATAAAAACACTGCACATGCAGACTATTTTCTCAGAGTAAGAAGCAATACCTGCTTCACTGAGTATATAAACAGAGAGACGGGGACAACAGTTTAGAAAAAGGAGGGCACGAGGAAACCATTAGTGAGGAAAACAAGATAGAAAGGATCACTGAAAGAAACGGTACTGAAGAGAAAAAGAGGTCATGTGCTTGGATAACAAATACTGAAAGCCTGTTCCAAGCATGACAGGGGGTCTAAAACCAAGAAATGGACAAAGTAAGCAATAGAGACAGCACTGAGAGAAGTACATGGAGCTAATAAGGGCTGAGACTTAAACAGGGCAAGATTATGTAAGGCCTTGAAAGTTAGGATAAGGATCTTGAGTTTGAAACAGTAAGCAAAAACAGACCAGTAAAAAGGTGCAAGTGGAGAGTAAATCTACCTAGGAAGCAGAATTTGTGATAACCCAGAGATGAGAGAAGCTGGAGGGAAGAATGTCACAGTAGTCAAGGCAAGAAATGACAAAGGCTTAGCAGAGGCATGGACAGGAAGAGGCTGAAGCTGTGATAAATGAGGGTGAGTGGGGTAGCTCCCTTTTATGGGCACCCAGCCATCCAGTAACTATAAAAACCCTCTTAGTAGCTGTTCTCTAATTGCTCTACCTGTAAAGGGTTAAAAAGTCTCACTGCTATGCACAGGTAAAAGGAAGCGAGTTTGCACCTGGCCAAAAGTGCCAATGGGAAGGCTAGAACTTTTTAAAATTGAAACAAGGCTCCCCTTTTGTCTGTCTGTGGTTGTTTTCTAGGGGAGAAGCAGACAGGGCAGAGCTATGCTGCAAGAAGGATGGGGCCAGGTATGAAAAATCCTTGGTATCATATCTAGAAACTACTCATTTGAAACCCCAGATATGTAAGTAGATCAGGAAATGTCTAGGAAAACGTGATTAGGTTTATCTCTTTATGGCTTGTGACTGCTCTGTGCTAACCCTGGGTGCTTTTGTTTTGTTGTAACCTTTAAGCTGGACCACAAGAGAGCTATTCTTGATGCTTAATCCTTGTGGTTACTTTTTTTTTAAATCTAGCAATAGCTAAGAGGTTTGTGCACGTTTAGTTAGCTGGTGGCAACAGCTGATTTCCTTTGTTTTCCCTTCTCAGCCCTTCCCCAGAGGGGAGTGAAAGGGCTTGAGGGTACCCCCTGGAAAGGAATTCCTAAGTGTGCCTTTCTGGGCTCTTAAAGGGGCTCTGCACTTGGGTGCTGGCAGCATTTACCATTCCAAGGTCAGAGAGAAGCTGTAATCTTGGGAGTTTACTACAAGCCTGGAGTGGCCAGTATTCATTTTTAGAATCCTTGCAGGCCCCCACCTTCTGCACATGAAGTGTTAGAATGGGGAATCAGCCTTGACAGAAGCAGAGGAGACAACTCCACTGAAGACACCAGATAGACCAGGGGTGGCCAACCTGTGGCTCTGGAGCCACATGTGGCTCTTCAGAAGTTAATATGCAGCTCCTTGTATAGGCACCGACTCCAGGGCTGGAGCTACAGGCGCCAACTTTCCAATGTGCTGGAGGGCGCTCACTGCTCAACCCCTGGCTCTGCCTCAGGCCCTGTACCCACTCCACCCCTTCCCCTAAGCCTGCCATACCCTTGCTTCTCCACCATCCCCCTCCTCAGAGCCTCCTGCACGCCACAAAACAGCTGATTGGAGGTGCAGGGAAGGAGAGGGTGGCACCCATCAGCCGGCTGCCAGTGGGTGCTGGGAAGGGGGAGCTGCTGACGTATTACTGTGGCTCTTTAGCCATGTACATTGGTAAATTCTGGCTCCTTCTCAGGCTCAGGTTGGCCACCCCTGAGATAGACCAAGCAGAGTAAGAACAGAGAAGTGCCACTTTCACTTAGCTAGCAATAACTCATCAGTTACCTTGGTAAGGGTAGCTTCAGTGGAACAGAGGGCAGAAGCCAGATTGAAGAATATAATGGGAAAACTGGAAGACAGAGCATCTAGGCAGTGGGAATAGACAGAATGCTCAAGGAACTTGGATATGGAAAGTAAGAAGGAGGAGCATATACAATATTTTTGAGAACTCCTCTGCCTGCATCCCACCCTGTGACTGGTGGGATATTTTCTAGTGCCTTATGAGCCATTATAAAAACAAACAAAACAAACCATATAATTTGAAATAGATTTTTAAAAATAATTTTAAGCAATGTAATTAAAAATTTGGCAGAATGAGATTTCTAACAAAACGGCTAAACTTTTGAAAGTCCAAAAGCAAATCAGATGAAACCTAAAACTTCAATATATAATCAAAACTCCAATTGTTACTTAGTTTTAGTATTTTGTCTCCTCGGTCTTGCAACACGTTTAAACACACAAACACACACACACTTAAAATTCTTCATATAAAAATATACTGGAGATGGAGTTCTCAACCTCAAGCCTTCAACTCAACTAAAAAAAAAAAGGGTCTCCTTTTTTCCCTTTCTGTCCTGATAATTTTTGTGTAGACACACATACCACTTCTTGATCTTTTGACTAGTAGTTCCTTGCTTGGAAGTTTCAGGCCTTTGATACTAATTATTTTCTCAATGCCTTTGGTAGTTGATTTCTCTAGCAAACGAGTGGTACATGTGGTAATGTCTGTATTATGACCAGGCTTGTAGTCTCTTCTCCAAATGCTGTTTACACAGTATGGCTTCTGACTACCAGCTCTATCATTCCAGCCGCGACTTCTTGGCCGTGAAGGCTACAAAAAATAAAAAAGAACAAAACATGTGTTGGAGAGAAATTTATTAAACCTAGGATTCCCCACTTTAGTGTATCAGGATGATTTGACATTTATACAACAGCTATAACAGACCGATCTGCTCTTCATTCACATTTTATTCTCATTTCCACATTTTCAAATTCTTCCCATATAAATTAATTTTTGTGTTGCCACATCCTTTTTCCTTCAAGTGTGGTGTGATTGACTGCTAGTCTAAGACAGATATAAAGAGGCAGAACAATCAAAACAATTTAAATTTCTGTTATGAAAACAATTAGAGGAAATATTTTGTATTGAGTTAAATACAGCAAACGTGACATCCCAATAAATTTTTAGAGTTATATTTGAACCAGTTACTTCCATAGGTAAGCCTTTAATTAATCCTTTCTGAACCGATATGGAAATAGATGTTAAAAAGTCAGATGGTTTGAAGCAGCTTAAGATTTTTAGTTTGTGCAGGACAACTAGAAGTATAAAGACTTAAGTAATACTCCAAGTAAAGTGATGCTGTTTTTCCTCTCTGGACACCCAGGTACAAATTTTTATTAGGATAAAAATAAGTGCAGGGATTCCAGTGTACTCCTCAGAATACATACAGCCAAGTCATAAAAACCACTAAAAATGTGGTACAATAATATGTGCTGAAGAGTTTCCCAGGAGTGGAAAAAGGGCATCTCAGCTAAGGAAGGAAGAGCATTGGCAGAAAAAAGAAAAGTTGGAGAGAAAAGTTGACAAAATGCCATCTTCCTTTCCACTACCATTTGGTCCCTCACTTTCACAAGCAATACATTTCTACATCAAAATGAAGAATATAAACACAGATTTATTTTGCATATTCCCAATGTATGATACTTTCCCTTCATTTACTCAGACCAGGTGATTCTGGCCACCCTACATCAGTTGTAGATGTCACATGACAAAAGATGCCAATGAAGATCATCTGTTCTGGATGTTCTAACCAATCTATTTCCTTGTCTGTCCACCATCCCTTGTAAACTGAAGAAGTATGTTTCCTTTGACCAAAACAAGGTCAGTAGGCCCCTTTTCAGCATTTATAGTGTGCAAATGCCATTTCTTAACTTTCTAAGTACCTCCTGATGACAAGTTATCTCAGAAATATAATGCATAATGATTGTGGAAAGATTTTTGCACCACAAGCAAGAACTTTAATCCAGGGATTGAAAATTCCTGGTATATTCAGATCTCAACTAGCACCAGAAAAGCTTGACTGGTCCACGGAACCATAAGGTTTGCTATCTCACCAACAATTAGAGCAAAGAACTACAGTTATGCACACCATAGAAAGCTGGGAACATTATAAAGCAGATTCTAGTTCTGGCAGTGCATAAAACAATGCACCCTGAAACTACCTCATTTGATTTACTATCTTTCTTCCCCTTATAACAGTGGTTCCCAAACTTTAACAGCCCGCAAACCCCTTTCACTAAATTGTGAAATCTCATGAATCCCCTCCTAAAAATGAATATTTCCAGGGATTTAAGTTTAAATTTCCTCTGCACTCCACGGGGCTCCTGCTGCTGGACCCCGTTGACTGCCCTGCCGTCAACTGAGCTCGGGCTGCAGGTCCCGCAGAACGCCGGGGCTTGGGCTGCCAGACCCAATTGCCCAGCCCCACTCTCCCTGGGGCTTGGGCTGCCAGCCCCGAGCAGAGTGCTACAGTTCAGGCTCCTGGCTCCCCCACTCACAGGGGCAGGGCTCAGGCTGCCAGCCCCAACTGCCCTTCCCCGCTCTCCCTGAGGCTCAGACGGTCTACGCTGCAACTGGGTCCCACCGGCTGCCTCCAATGCCCGGGGTCCTCTGGCCGCCATTAGTGAAATTTTTCTGCAAACCCCCTCTAATGTTCTGCGAACCCCCAGGGGTTCGCGAACCGCAGTTTGGGAACCACTGCCTTATAACTTGAATTGTAAAATGTTTGCAACAGCTACCATCACAAGAATTGGTATATTTGAAAGGGTTTATTTAGGGATGCCGATTAATCACAGTTAACTCACGCGATTAACTCAAAAAAATTAATTGCGATTAATCACACTGTTAAACAATAGAATACCAATTGAAATGTATTACATATTTTTGGATGTTTTTCTACATTTTCGAATATGTTGATTTCTATTACAAAGAATATAAAGTGTACAGTGCTCACTTTACATTATTTTTTATTACAAATATTTGCACTGTAAAAATGATAACCAAAAGTAATAGTATTTTTCAAAAAGAAAAGGAGTACTTGTGGCACCTTAGAGACTAACCAATTTATTTGAGCATAAGCTTTCGTGAGCTACAGCTCACTTCATCGGATACATAAAGTGGAAAATGCAGAGAGGATTTTTTATACACACAGACCATGAAAAAATGGGTGTTTATCACTTCAAAAGGTTTTCTCTCCCCCCACCCCACTCTCCTGCTGGTAATAGCTTTTGCGAATACAGACTAACACAGCTGCTACTCTGAAACCAGTATTTTTCAATTCACCTCATATAAGTACTGTAGTCAGTGGCGTGGCCAGGTGGAGAAAACAGGGGGAGCGGAGATAAAAAAAGGTGCCACCCACTAGTACTCACCTGGTGGTGCTCTGGATCTTGGGCGGTGGGTCAGGCAGCGCTCCGGGTCTTGGGTGGTGCTCCGGGTCTTCAGCAGCGCCTCAGCGTCAGGTCCTTCACTCGCTCCGGTCTTCGGTGGCACTGAAGGACCCCCCCCACCACCGCAATGCCGCCAAAGACCGGAGCGAGTGAAGGACCCGACGCTGAAGCGCTGCTGAATACCCGGAGCGCTGCCGGGTGAGTAAAAATTTAAAAGGCGCCAAAGAATTAAAAAGACGCCACTTCTGCTCAGCGGGGGAGCAGCCGCTGCCCCGCTCCCCCACAGCTACACGACTGACTGTAGTGCAATCTCTTGATCATGAAAGTGAAACTTACACATGTAGATTTTATTTTGTTACATAACTGCACTCAAAAACAAAACAATGTAAACTTTAAAGCCTACAAGGCCACTCAGTCCTACTTCTTGTTCAGCCAATCGCTAAGACAAACAAGTTTGTTTACATTTATGGGAGATACTGCTCCCTGCTTCTTATTTACAATGTCACCTGAAAGCGAAAACAGGCATTCACATGGCACTGTTGGAGCCGGCCTTGCAAGGTATTTACGTGCCAGATATGCTATACATTCGTATGCCCCTTCGTGCTTCGGCCACCATTCCAGAGGACATGCTTCCACACTAATGATGTTCATTAAAAAAATGTGTTAATTAAATTTGTGACTGAACTCCTTGGGGGAGAATTGTATGTCTCCTGTTCTGTTTTACCTGCATTCTGCCATATATTTCATGTTATAGCCATCTCGGATGATGACCCAGCACATGTTCTTTTTAAGTACACTTTCGCAGCAAATTTGACAAAACGTAAAGAATGTACCAGTGTGAGATTATTGAAGATAGCTTCAGCACTCGACCCAAAATTTAAGAATCTGAAGTGCCTTACAAAAGCTGAGAGGGACGGGGTGTGGAGCATACTTTCAGAAGTCTTAAAAGAGCAACACTCCAATGTGGAAACTACAGAACTTGAAGCACCAATAGAGAAAATCAACCTTCTGCTGGTGGCATCTGACTCAGATGATGAAAATGAACATGCATCAGGCCGCTCTGCTTTGGATCGTTATCGAGCAGAACCCATCATCAGCATGGACGCATGTCCTGTGGAATGATGGTAGAAGCCTGAAGGGACATATGAATCTTTAGCGCATCTTGCAAGGCCGGCTCCAATAGTCCCATGCGAATGGCAGTTTTCACTTTCAGGTGACATTGTAAACAAGAAGCAGGCAGCGTTATCTCCTGCAAATGTAAACAAACATGATTGTCTGAGCAATTGGCTGAAGAAGAAGGAGGACTGAGTGGCCTTGTAGGCTCTAAAGTTTTACATTGTTTTATTTTTGAATGCAGTTATTTTTTTACATAATTCTACACTTGTATGTTCAACTTTCATGATAAAGAGATTGCACTACCGTTCTTGTATTAGATGAATTGAAAAATACTATTTCTTGTGTTTCTTTACAGTGCAAATACTTGTAATCAAAATGAATATAAAGTAATCACTGTACACTTTGTATTGTGTTGTAACTGAAATCAATATATTTGAAAATGTAGAAAACATCCAAAAATATTTAAATAAATGGTATTCTATTATTGTTTAACAGCGTGATTATTTTTTTCAATCGCTTGACAGCCCTAGTTTTATTGTTATATGAGCTGAAGGGTTAAATCCCAGAATTCAAAAAGCACATTATTCTAGTTCTTGTCATTTATGAGCGGTCAATCAGCTGCTAAAGTCATATTCAAACTGAAGAGGGGGGAAAAAAAAAGATAGTGACAAAAAAGACTTTTTTAAAAGTGAGTTTCATTTGATTTATTGAAGCCATTTTTTCTGTATTTTTTAAAACCTTCCACTAGTGGAAAAAAAGTTTTCACCTTCAAAAGAACCTAAAATGGCTCATAATTAAGTGAAGAAAGTAGTACAGAAACAGTACCTGATATCTTTCCCCACAACTTCATTTCATGAGGGTTCTTGAACCCAGAAAACTGTTAATAGTCCAAATTCAGGAAAGCCTTTAAACAGATGCTGAACTCCCACTGATTTCAAAGGGTTGCAAGCACAGATTTAAGTGCTTTCCTGAATCAGGGCCAGTCAATGACAGAATGGGCATTAAATTGTTATATATTACTGGGAGAGGAAATCACAAAAGTTACTAATAAATATGAACTTTAAGCTTTTGGGAACTACTGAGAGGTTTTTAAAAATATTTGCAAAAATTGTTTCAAAAAATGCAGTGTCACACACATTTCAGAATCTAGAAACACTTTTCAAAGCACTAGTCTTTGACCAGTGATCAAGGGGCAGGGGAAATAACCCCCAAATTTGTATTCTGTTGCTGCTTGAGACTCACTATTATTCCAGACTCCTTCTGTACTATATACAACTGTCAGAACACCAGACCAGCTGTAGGTAACATTCAGCCATACTTTCCCTTGCAATTCCAAAGGTATTTCAAAATCCTATGTTGAATGTTTTAAAAATGTTACCTGTGAAGCCTCAGGGTTGTAGTCATCAATTTGTTCCATTGTATGGATATCTTTATTGCCAAGAGCAATTTGAAAAGCAGTATCATCACCAATATGTCTAAGTCAATCAAATTAAGGGGATATACATCTGAATATTTGTATTATAAATACAAAATAGTATGACAAATTACAACTCGTACTCTAATTTCTATATTAAAATGTTATTAGAATAATCCAAAAAGTTAGTGTCCAAAGAAGAATATATACTGCTGCACACGCTGCTCTCCCCTGACCTTGTTCTGTAGTAGCATCTGGCAGTCCTGGGATGTGTGGGTAAGTCACAAAACAGTACAAAAAAGAAAAAAAAAAAAGAAAAAAAAAAAAAGGAAGTTGTTAGTTACTACTAGGGAGAGCCAGCAGGAGAAATAATGATGGCCCAAGAAAATGAAAGTCTCTGTCAGTCACGCCCCACAGCAGCTTGGTGGGCGTTTCAAAGTTGGGAGCTAGTTCTTAATGACTCCCTCCCTTCATACTTGGATTTCTTATTTCACCATGCTGGGAGTTATAAAAGGAAGACAGAGGATGGGGAAATGCCCCCGCTCTCACAGGTAAATAATCCCCACACAGGTTAGGCAAATGACAGAAAGGGTCCTAAGTGTTGATGGGAAAGTTACAATGTGTATTATCTTAACACCACCCACAGTAGTCACTGTCTCAAAGAAGTCAAGACAGTTCTTTAAAAAAACAAAAACAAACTAAATTCAGTCTAAAGTTAAGCCAAGGAACATTTTCTTTAAAAAGCATATTTGTGATTTTAGAACCAAGGGTATTTCCAATTACTGGAAGATTTTTCCTTCTGATGAGAGCAATGCTTTAAAAAGTTAAAGAAAGAGACTTACTAACTTTTGATAGGCTGACTGATCAAACAAAAGCCTCCTGTAGAACAATGGAGAAAATTACAAAGGAAAGGAGGAGAGGAAAACCACTGTGCTACACCATTTCCCACATAATATGCTAGTGCAGAAAGGATACCGCCCTGCATAAAGTAGTGTTTCTGGATCAATGCTGTCATCATAAGCATTCAGAGGAACAAGCTTCCTCTTGACTGGGTCAAAAACCAATTGATAAAGGAAAGTATTATTGGCTCGAATAAATCCCTCTATGTACTCTTCCGATACAGTTATATTCATCTTCAGGTACTGCCCAATTTTCTTAATAACCTGTCAATAACAACAAAAATATTGCTTCATCATCACTTCCAACCAAAGGAGATGCAATACCATGCACATCTTCAAAAGTAGTATTCCAGATATTCTTGAGGAGATACTCTGTGACTATATGAAATGTTGTTTTGAGCACAGGGCAGAAGGAGTGGAAGAAACACAGCAGAACATACATACATACATAGAGAAATTTTATATCCAGATATCCTAGAAGGAGTACTCTGTGACTACATGGAAAGCTGGTGTTAGCACAGTGCAGAAGGAATGGGTGGAGGAGGAATGTAATAGAACAGCCTTCACACAAACACACACACTTTAAATTAGCAAACAAAACCTACATTTAGTGACAGTTAAGGTTGTGGCAGGACACATTCTATCCGTCCAAAACCTTAAAAGCAGGGAAATAAGAAATTAATAGAGAGGGACTTGTGCATTCCTTTCCACCTTCATATTCTCAGCCACATTATTAATAACTCCCTCCAACTCTCCATAAGGCTTTCATTTCCATCTCTAACAGATACCATTAGCAATACGTACCCCATCTTCATTAATGTTTTGCATTAGAGTACAAGTTTGATGAAGCTGAGGTATAACTAAATGTATCTTTTATTCTAGTTCACCCTTCTCTCTTCCACCTTCAAACACACAAAGCTAAAAATTATTATATATGACAAAAGAAAGGCTCTTAAGCTTTCAGAAGTCCTTTGTTATTTATTTTTAATCAACAAGAATACTGACTTAATATTTAAATAGTTTCTCCAATATATATATTGGATTTAGGTACTTTTTTGGTGGTTCCTTTGAATTCGTTAATTGGTAGTTAAGTTTTGAGACAAGTTTCTTGAGAAGGATGCATTTTAGTATATGGGCAAAGTTTTACCCTCAAAGAAACTCATTTTTTTTCTGTTTAGAACACCAAACATATTTTGGAAGTATGTTTTCTGCATTCATTCCAATTACTTTTGAGTGTAATTCACTGCAATGAGAAATCTGAATGCTGTTTCACACACCGTTGGATCAGTATGCTTATTGCCCGATGCCAACTCTGTCCACATATTTATTCAAGTGACACCATCATAGGACCTAATCACATTAGCCACGCCATCATGGCCTCATTCACCTGCACATCTACCAGTGTGATTATGCCATCATGTGTCAGCAATGCCCCTCTGCCATGTACATTGGCCAAACAGGACAGTCTCTACGCAAAAGAATAAACGGACACAAATCTAACATCAGGAATCATAACATTCAAAAACCAGTAGGAGAACACTTCAACCTCTCTAATCACTCAGTGACAGACTTAAAGGTGGCAATTTTGCAACAGAAAAGATTCAATAACAGACTCCAAGGAGAAGCTGCTGAACTTGAATTAATATGCAAACTAGATACCATTAACTTAGGTTTGAACAGAGACTGGGAATGGCTCAGTCATTACACTAATTGAACCTATTTCCCCATGTTAAGTATCCTCACACCTTCTTGTAAACTGTCTGAAATAAGCCATCTTGATTAGCACTTCAAAAGTTTTTTCCCCCCTGCTGATAATAGCTCCTCTTAATTAGCCTCTTACAGTTGGTATGGGTACTTCCACCTTTTCATGTTCTCTGTATGTACAAACATCTTCTTACTATATGTTCCATTCTATGCATCCGATGAAGTGGGCTGTAGCCCACAAAAGCTTATGCTCTAATAAATTTGTTAGTCTCTAAGGTGCCACAAGTACTCCTGTTCTTTCTGCGGATACAGACTAACACAGCTGCTACTCTGAAACCTGTCCTTATTGCTTAGTTACTGGCTTACGATATTTACAGCTGAAATGCTTCCCATGAGATATTAGTGAACAGCAGCTTTTCAGGTGCAAATTTCAGTATTTAGCTAAGATAGGTACACTTAGTTTTTTTTTTTTTTTTTTAAAATACTAGTTTGCTTAAACAGTGGAAACTGATTAAACAATGGAAAAATCTACAAGATTTCCTTCTGATATTAAGAAAGCTTGATGAGCAAGTCAAATAGGTTAGATACATGCGCTACCAATAAATTTGTGAAATAGAGAAGAATAACACTTCTTAAATCCTCAAAGATCCACATCGAGCAGAGCACTTAAGCAAGTGCTTAACTTTAAGCAAATGGGTAGTTCAGCTGAAGTTAACAGAACTCTGGTTTGCTAGATTAGGGCTACTAGCAATTGTGCCTTCAAAATAACATGAGGTTCCATGTTTATCATTCCTTAAGAACGCTCTTCTTCCATATTGCCCACAAGAAATTAATATATAAATATGAAGAAAATACAATTGCAAGCTAAAAATCTATTCTCTGGATCTCTCAATGTGCCAGGTTTGTTTTCGGTGTAAGCTCTGTGGGGAAAGAACTATCTTCATTTTTATGTCTTGTACAGTGTCAAACACATTGTTTACCCATGAAAATGATAAAAAATAAGCAGACGTGAATACACATAGGGAGCAGAGTAAGAAGATGTCACTTCTTCCATCAATCATTCTTCCACAGAAGAACCACATTATGTAGTTGAATCTAGCACAGTCTGAAACCAATTTAAAAGTTGTGGGCTGGTTTTCTGGGAATGACACACCAGGAGTAAATAAATGATAGCATGAAGGACAATCCTTTAGGCTTGGAAAAACCTGTCCACATGCACTACATATTCTTGAAGAATCATAATAAATCAGTATTCGTTTTATTTAGGTGTTGAGAAACAGTGCTCCAATGCTGTTTTATTAACGAAATACACCATTCTCCAACATCAGTGAAATACTTCCTTTGATCGTTTCCTCAAAATGCAGGTAGTTAAGGAGAATACCCTTCATGACATCCAACCCCTCAGATTAAAAAAAAAAAAAAGTGAGTGATATATAAAGGTTTTAGAAATCCTAAAATATAAATCTGAGCATACATTACCTTAATAATATCAGGATTACTGGCTAGTTTTAATAGCTTGCATGCCTTAGCTAACCCAATTCCATGAAGTGATGGAAGGTAGTCACAACCAGAAAGGATGCACATGTAACGGAATTTCTCTTCAGTAAATACATCCCCAAGCTGTTTACACCTTCCTAGTCGAGCCTGATCGATCTCTAGTCCATTTCCAAACTTGTCAATTTTCAGAAACACCTTGAGATAAGAGAGCAAGTAGTAACATTAATTCTCATCTCATTGTATTTTATGCACATTGGTGAACTCAAGGGTGTTCCCCCTCAAACATTTATTACATTAATAGCTTGTGATGTTTGCCTTGCCTATTACATTTGCTTTCAGAAGACTAAATTCTAGAAGGTACAGTGTGGCCTGCCAGAAACTCCACAGCCAGTAGAGGAAGCATGTGTTAGAGTGTGTTTTGAAAGGAGCCAAGGAACAAAGGACAGCTTGCTACACAGGCCTTCTGCAAAAAAGCCACGGATAGGATAGTCTCAGATGGGTTCTAAGAGTCAAGTGTTGTGGTCAAAAAGTTGTGCGTAGGCTTCCTGATCCAGCAGTGGCATCTGAGCATACATCTATTTGCAGATTCCCGCTTCTAGAATATGGACACACATTAATACTAATTATTATGGGGGTTGTTGTTTTTTGCTTGTTTCGGTTCATATTCAAGAACAGGAGCATCTTTGGTGCAGGTATTTTGCTTTCTCTGTTTGGAAATCACGTACTACATTGTGGACACTACTAAAAATAAATATTTATTAGTTTGTGGCACTTAATGGAGAAACAAGGTTGAATTTGACCCTTAACCTCTGTGTCTCAGTTTCCCTATCTGTGACAAGACAATAGCTGTACTTACATACTTC
Source organism: Lepidochelys kempii (assembly GCF_965140285.1). NCBI lineage: Eukaryota > Metazoa > Chordata > Testudines > Cheloniidae > Lepidochelys > Lepidochelys kempii. Next base: position 140,027,880 of record NC_136382.1, on the reverse strand, counting down.
ACAAGTGTGTATGGACAATTAGTTTGTACAATGCTTTGAAGATGTAAAGTGAGATGTAAGGGCTATTTATATTTATTACCTTTTTACACCCAAAAGCCAGAAGATCCGAGTCCTCTGTAATTATAGCTTGTACTATGCCAGTCTTATTAAGATAGGCCAACTGAGCATCAGCTTCATATGGAGCAACAACACAATCAACTCCTTGGGCACGGGCAGCCTGTACACAAACAAGTATAAGAACAATATAAGAACTGAACACTATTATTACTGGACTGCAGCAGCATCTAGGCTGCGGTCAGATGTAGGCCTTATTTTGCTAGGCATCGTGGATACAATTTTCAAATGTGCCTAAGTGTCTTAGTAACATTCTTCATTTTCAGAAATGACTTAAATACTAAGGAGCCTAAGTCCCATTGACTTTCAATAACACTTAGGCTCCTAAGTCACTTTTGAAAATAGAAGTTAAGCAGTTCTGAAAATTTTACCCTGTGTAAGCATATAGTAACAACAGTCAATACTTAAAAAAATCTTAGTCTTGTAACCCCAAACTTGAAAATCACTGTGTTGGGACACTGCCCATTGAAATCCATGGGGCTCCACTCACGCAGACCCATTTGAAGGATCTAGCCATAAAAGTTTAAAAATAAATAATTTCAGTTTAAAAACCAAACATTTGCTAATAAATAACATTTCCTACATTGGCCTCCAACGCTATCCACATCCATTTGATCTGACCACAACGGTTTATGCTCCCATTCCAACCAGTTTTTCTGTTCAAAGAAAGAACATCTGAACAAACAGAAGACTGCTAAAACTCTGCTATGACTGAGAACTTCAAAGATCGATTTCCTGGGCCATTTTTTAAGTGATCCATAATTTTCCTATATATAGTTGTTTGCTAACAATTAAAAATACAAAACTGTACTATTTCCTCCCTGTCATTTATTTATGCCAGACTGAGGAACCCAAGCCACAAGTGGCTCTTTAATGTGTCTCCTGCAGCTTTTTGCAGCACATGATGTTAAAAACAGTGTGATTTAATTATTAACCAGTTTAAGTAAAAGAATCCTGATTGGCTAATATGTTATTGACAAAATAATAATACTTGGTCAGTCATTTTGCTGTGAGAATAATAAGATTTCCCATGTCATACTGTTTAAATATGACTATATAGTACTATAGTAAATGAAACAATGAATTCACGCTACTGTGGCTCTTTTGGGTAATACCGATCGCTAATTTGGCTCCTGAATCACTGAGGTCTGAGTATCACTGATTTAATGCTAAATGTCAAATATGGAGTACACTCAATGGTTTAGTTAAAATTGCAAAGATACCTGTGAATGATTGTCACGTGCCAATTCAAAGACGTCTGGCATAATGAAAAGCAGAGTGGAATACGGTAGATTTATCTGTCTGCTGTGCTGAACAGCCAAAAATGTGCCTAACACATACATCAGGACATCTTGCATGATTATATGTTGAGAGACAAGTTTCATGTAAATATGGGCAAGGAAAAGCAATGAGCAAGATATAAACATAGTGGAGAAGCTGCCAACAAAAACTGTAGATGTCATTTGCAAACCTACTATATATATATATAACAACTTACCTTAATAACTTCATGAGCCATCGCATGGGTAACATTGACACTGCGCCCAAAACAGTCTCTGGCTTCTGATAACTTCCCCTCACGAAGCAATTGTTTCCCCTTCAGAAGATTAGCCTGTCGTTTCCTACAGGGTAATAAAACAAAAAAAAACAAACACCTCCCTCAATATATATTATTATTATTCCACATTTACATACTACCATAGTTTGCATGACACTTCATGAAGGATTAAGATGGACATGGTTTCTTCTCCAAAAAGGTCAAACTATGTTACACAAAAGAAGAACATGAAGATATGAAAAGGTATAGGAAAAAGGGGTGCAAACAGATACAAATAATGACAAGTCATTTTGTAGTAATGCTTATAAATAGTAACACATTGAGGTAGAGACTGAGGAAGAAGCAGGCAGCACAGGAGTTGAGATGAACAGTGCAAAGTAGGGCAGAAGAAGAGGGTTTTAAAGATGGTTTCAAGGAGAATGAAAATGTTTCACACAAGAGGTTTGTGAGAGAGTTGTGTTTCCTTCCAGAGTGAGTCCAATACCACAAATTGACTATTTCCCAGGTTTAAAGAGGCAAAGACCTCATGAGACTTAAAACTCCTTGGGGCAGGGACCATCTGTTTGTTCTGCATTTGAACAGCACATAGCACAATGGGGTCCTGGTCCATGACTATGGCTCCTAGATACTACCAGAGTGCAAATAAATAATGAAAATTGCTAACCTAGCAATATTTGCAAAAATTCAGGACAAAATTTAATGACATCAGCTCACAAGATAATAGCACTATCAAATCAGAATCTGAACCCAAAACCCAGGCCCGAATCAAATCTTAATGTAATGCAGATTGAACAACAGCCCGTTGACCCATTACTAATAATTAAGGCTAAGTTTCAGTCATGGGTATTTTTAGTAAAAGTCATGGACAGGCCACGGGCAGTAAACAAAAATTCACGAGCCCATAACCGGTCCATGACTTTTACTAAAAATACCCCTGACTAAAACTTGGGGGGTGCCGCAGATACTGGAGAAGGGGGCGCAGGTGCTCGGGGGGGGTGAGTCACGGCCTGGGGAAGCAATGCAGGTGCTGCGGGGGAGGGCGCAGGCAGGCTCCCTTCCCAGTCCTAGCTCAACATGCTGCCTCCACTCCGCCCCAAGCTCCAGTTATGCAGCTCCCATTTGCTGGGAACCATGGCCAATGGGAGTTGCGGGGGCGATGCCTGACTGTTGGCAGAGGTAGCATGTGGAGCTAGGGGAGCTGAGGGAGAGGAGTCCCCGCAGCTAAGCAATGGCCCCAACCCCAAGCCCCATACCTAAACTCCTGTTGCTGGGGGCCCCGAGACTGCCCCAGTAACAGCCAGCGCAACTGACCCAGGGGCTGCCCGAACTGTTCAGGCAGCTCCTGGGCCAGCTGCACAGGGCTACTGGAGAAGTCACGGAATCAGTGACAAACATGGAGCCTTACGAATAATAACCAACTACCTGTACTGGCAATAAAATAATTCTACACTTCTGATCTCATTGCACAAACCAGAGGTATAACTACAGAAGGTGTTTCAACTTACAAGTTACTGAAAAGCTATTGCTCAAAATATCTGCTTTTCCCCCCCCATTTATAAAATATTCCAGTTTTTAAAAGAGAAGTTCTATTCTAAAAAAACCAAAACTCTCAACAGTATTTTGGTCCTCAGTGTTGAAATAATCATTACATCACACTGTAAGAAGCGTAGAAACTAAAGCAATCTTTGATAAGCCCAGCAAAATTACCAGTTTAAAAAATATGAAGCATAAGCACACAACTGGTATAATTTGTCTGCAAGTTGATCATTACTTACTCTCTTCGAGCTTTTTCCACTTCCTTTTTAGAAGGCAGGGTACATCCATCAAATACTAGAACTGGCTTGATCCCAAATGACAAGAGCATATCAACAAGTTTCAAGCAGAAGACTACATATCTGTAAGAATATATATATATTTTCATATTACGAAGCATGAAAATATCCATTGCTTGAGAATGAAACTTAAACCTTAAGACTACCACATATTTCTAACTTGCAGGAAAAACAAAAAAAAGTTGATGATAATTAGCATTCAAGGCTGTCAGTGGGTTAAAAACCTTTTTTAAAAAAATGAAGAATAGTACACACATTTTTTCTATGAAGGAGTCCTCCTTATGTCCTGTCTCCGGTGAAGCCCAGTCCACTATGAACATTATCATCTGTTATGCTGTTTATTCTTCTTTACAAATAATTGTGTGTCCAAAGAATAAGTTACACTTCACTGAAGTGCCAAATTGTACAGCATTTTGTAAACTATAGGACAGATCATCTCCCTGACGCCTGTGAGCTGAATACATGATGCTCAAACAGAGTGGGGATGCATATTGCATTATCCTTTCCTGAAACTCTGCAGATGACCTTCTGGTGGAGCTTTATGGTGATTAAGGGGTGATGAAAGTGCTTACCATCTATGTTTGCCACAGTCATCACTCCAGATGGCGGATAAATACTGGGATGCCTGTGCTAAAATGAAAACTACGTAAAGCATCATTAAACTTGGGAATTGGGATCTGTGCCTATATATACCCCCTCCCAGAAAAAGGAGAGGTTATTATGATCAAGAGCAGGGTATGACCTTGCCACAGAGCAGAACTAAGAACAGCCCTCAGATGGCAGGGAAGACAAAGCAGCAGCCCACCTTCACTGGTCCCCAAGCCCATCTTTTCTGGAGAAAAAGATTCGTGAGAGATTCTAAGATTAAAGATTCCCATGTTTCTTCAGTCCCCCAATCTCCTCGGTATTTCTATGGAAATGTACAATTTGGTCCAGTATGTGTATATAGGGATTATTTCACTTTTACAGATCTAGTTGCCTGTGGCTGAAAAGCAGCAGCCTTTACACAGAACTGAAGGCTATATTATTAAATATAATATTATTATTATTTTTGACAGTCATCTAATATTTTTCAAGTCTTAACTGACCACACAGTTTTTTCTAACACATAATATGGGAAAGTAGAGAGCAGCTTTTACAGTGTTATAGCTAGAAACACTTCTTCTGGTGAGATAGACACTGGAATAGCTGGATCATCAAAAATTGGACCAAAAGGAAGTGCTGTAATATTTATGAAAGTGGGGCAGGTCACATCAGAGCACGACAGAGGTTTCGACCAACACCCAAAATAAATCAAGCTTAGCCCAAACTGCCTAATTTTGACTCATTTCCAGTTTAAAAAAAAAACCACTTACTTAAATAGATATTTCAACCTAAAACAAAAGCTTACCTCCAACTCTCCCAGAAGGTTTGTGAATCTTGTAAACAAATTCAAAAGCAGGCATATTTCTTTGGGATTCATTATGAGCAATGAACAATATATAATAAATAATATATGTTGTGCAGGGTACTTTTGTGCAGGAAGAGGTTGATCTCATTCACAATATGGGGTGCCAGAATTACTTAACATTGTTATGTCATTCTGCCACATAAGATTGTTTATGAGCTGTCATTTTTGTACCAGAGGACATACTGCCAGTGGCACAAGCTGCATTATAGCTGGGACACTTTTCATTTTCATACAGTAAAATATAGATGTTATTCATGAAGGGCACATTGAAAACACCTCTCCTGTCTGATTTTTAAAAAACTTACTCTTGATATAAGCAACACCAAAGACTGGGGGCGGGGGGGATCTTTTTTTTCCAATGTTTACTTTGTGTATCTGACAGCGATTTGTATATGTAGACTCACTTTTGCTATTTCTCCATTTGTGCATGGTTATAAAACCACAAAAATGAAACCCAGTCAGTTTTTTTTAAACATAAGAGAGTTAAAAGCAGTTTCAAGTTGGCAGTGTCCCCTTACTTTGTTAAAAGGCTGAGAAACTCACAAAAATAGGTTAGGGAAAGCTTACTGGTCAGTGGGTTCTCCTTTGGCTAGCTTTTCAGCACAAGCATAGGCTCCTTTGTGCAGCCAGCAGTAAGTATCCACAGCTACCACTTGCCCTTTGTATTTCTTCACATGGGTGGGTTCCGCTGCCTCTTTGATAAACTGGAGCAGGCCGTGGATTCCCATGGTGCTGCTTAAACTGGAATCAGGAAAGAGGGAAAATGTGACACAAAACACGTTTGCTCGCCCTGCACGAGGTTTTCATCTTTGCACAGGGCCGATCGCAGGAGATGGCGGGCAGGCGAGGCAGGGAAAGAAAAGCACCTGGGACCAGTGCAGCCTGCGACTGGCAAGAGAGCCACGGAGCACAGGGAGACCCGAGCTTCGGCCTCCTGCCCCAGCGCACGCAGGCCCGGGAACGACAGCCACGCTGCGCCCGGGGGGGGGGGGGAGCCGGGGCCCCAAGCCCTGCCTCGATCCCGGCCCCGTGTAGCCCCCCTTCATCAGCCCTGGGGCACCCTCCTCCCTCCCCCGACGGCTCGCCCCGTCCTCGGCACCTGGGGCTGTTCGGAGGAGCCGCGAGACGCTCCCTTCTTCCGGCTGGGCTGGCTCCGGCCGCTCAGCCGCCGGGCGCGCGGGAGCCCGGAGCACTTTCAAGCAGCGCGCGCTCCTGGCCTCGAGGCTCCGCTCCGCCCCGCCCCCGGAGCCGCTCGAGCGCGGCCTGGCGACAGACGGCCCCTCCCAGCATGCCGGGCGCGGCGGAGCGTTGCAGGCTGGGATATGTAGTCCGCAGGGGGCGGGGTCCTGCTGCCCGGCAGGCGGCAGGACCCCGGCCGGCTCGGGTACGGGCGGGGGCGCTGGGCTCCGGCCCTCCCGTGATGAGGGAAGGGCCGGCAGCTGGGGCCGGGTTGTCAGGCGCCCGCCAGCCCCTAGGCTCGCCCGGGTGCAGGGAGGAGCGGAGCGTCCCGCGGCCGGGGCGTAGGGGGTCAATGTGCCCCACGCAGCTCCCTGCCCCGCTCCCCTCCCCAGCGTCCGCGTTGTTCCCCTGCCTGGCCAGAGCCTTTCCCTAGCGCACCTAGGTACTTACTGCCGGGTGGGGGCAGCCTGCTCCTCCCTCCGCGGCGTGTAGCACCTTACAAGTGCTGCTAGCAGTGAAGACCTACACCTAGAAATAGCCCCAGGGCATTGGGTTAAGGGGTTGCATCAGCTCTCCCCAGGCACACACACACACAAAGACCACTTGGACCCAGCAACGGGCCTGCGGGAGGTGGGCAGCATTTTTCAAAAGCTGGGGGGGGGGAGGGCAAGGAATTTTTAAAAAATAAAAATGGAAGGGGATTGTTTATAAAAAAGTTGGAATTTTTCCTCCTTTTTTGACCAGCTCTCCTGCTCCTCCCAGGACCAGCACAAAATGTGGCCCATTCCAGACATCAGATCCACATGGAGCACACTGGAGCTCCCCATGGCAGCTGAAGTCTGGCTGCACACTGCACAGATTGTGTTGTAGGATCAAAACCTGAGACAGTACCTGCCCTAAAGATAGGAAAGAAATTTACAAAAAGGGTAAGTTAGCTTTTTGTCCATCAGCAGTTGGGGCTGCAGAGTAATGTGCACAAACTTGCAATCCTGAGGAGCAGAAACATTGACAGTGATAGAGTGATGTTTCCCCTATCCAGATGTCCACTTGTTGCTAGCACATAATGCTAGGAAATGTTTAAAGGTGAAATATTAAGGAATTAAAACTTTTTAGTTATAACATATTATGGTCTTGTTTCTGAATCGGTTTTGAATCTTGACTTCTACAGTTAATATTTTCTGAGCCACCATGTAAGATTTTTTAGAAATTTTCCAAGAGGGAAAGAATTTAAGTAAATAAAAATAGAGGAGGACAATGTAGAAATAATTGTTATCATTCGTGGACATTCATCTAGTACCTATAAAGGGGACAGACGAGGCCCTGCCAATCTTGCTCCCAACTCAGAGTGCAGAAGTAGAAATTTCCGCCACGCCCTCTAGAGGCAAAGACTGCAGGGGGACAAGAGAGGCTATTACAAGGCTTTTAGATACTTTCAGTAACTTAGATGTCCTCTCTACCTGTTTCTTACCCAGAATCTGTTGTAGTGTTGCCAGCAGGATAGAAAAGCAGCATTAGGTCCGTACTAGTGGACTATGTTAACTGAGGCATCTGGACATAGGGACAGAATGAGGGGATGGTTTGAAAGAAATATTTTTTAAATTGTAGATTAAGATATGTAAGCCTGGTGTTTCACTTATGTTGCAGAGTATTAGTTTTTGTCTGATCTATGTCAATTGAAAGCTCATCAGCCAGCGACCTTCCTTCTTCATCAGAGCTGGGAGGAGTTCTGGTAGCCATGGTCCCTTGGAATAAGTTACTGATTGTGATTGCAGTATGTAACTTATTATAGAATCCTTGGCGTGATGGGTCCTTCCCAAGAAGTTAGAAGAGGTTTGGTATTTCAGTAAAAATTTCTTGCGTGTACTCATTGCTCATTCTGAAACGGTTTTGTGGATTAAAGCTCAAACAAGTAATACTTATTTAAAATACAAGACTATGTATTTAATATGTTTTTCTTTAAAGTTAGGTAGGATCACATTCAAGTTTGAAACTCTCCCATTCCATCACTTTTTGTGTTATCTGAGTACAAATAAATGTTTTTGTTTTTTTAAAGCAAGGAAACAATTGCCCTCTCTTTGGGGAATACCCCGAAGTAGGGATAAGGTGCAGGTTTGTGTGTATGGCTTTTGCACAGATAATTGGGGATGAAGGGAGAGGGTTTTGACCACTGAAAAACAGAACTTGTATTTTTCATGGTAATATCAATTAATGCATATGAATGATGCAGTGTTGCCAACTCACTTGATATTTGGTCTGTTCCACAGCTCCTGGAGGCAAGTTATTACATGAGAATCTCAGCTTTCATTTTAAAAATATTAAATTTCTAGCCCTCATGAGTGCAGAGAGGAGTCTGAAAACATGAACTGAGGTTGCCCTAAATGGCCAAAAACCAAAAAAAAGGATACAGAATGTATTGCCTTGAAAAAATCAGAAGATTCAAAAAAAATAGCCTCATGATTTGTGGGGCCTGCGTCATGATTTTTGAAGGTTTATCATTGGCAGGTTTTGTGTAACTACCAGTCTTTTGTTTTTCCTTAATCAAATTCAGAGTCAGCATGCAGGAAAGATTGTGTCCTTTTTGTATTTAATTTCTATTTTTAGTTATTTGTTTTCCTTTGATACCAGAGCACATCTGTGTATTCTGGTATACAAAAGCAGAAGTTTTTCTGGTAGGTGTGAATTAAAACCAAAAACCACTGTAGGAGCAAAAATATATTCACATCTGTTACTTTTTTACAGTAACTGAAATGTTAAGAGGCTAAACAGTAGTGAATGAAAGTTATGCAAATCTTTTTTTAAAGATATGAATCATGAATTTAAACACATCAGCTATCTGTTTTGTGATATTTACAGATTATTAATTTTTTAAATTAATTATTACAATACAATGCCCTTTATGGGGTGGATATTTAATGGCAACTTTTTTCAAACTCGTAACTCTAGAGTGCAAACCGGTTCAGTTAAGACAAGGGATTTAACTGCAAAAAGGCATCTTCTGTAACTGTGACCTGCTGCTGAAGGCAGATTGTACACGACACAACACCTAACAAGACAGTTTTAAAGGTTATAACACATGTAACTTAAAAAGCATCACAGAGGATTGGCAGAATACAGACAGAGAACTCAGCTCTGCACTCTACCCAGGGAAAACACGTACTGCTTTTTAGGGAAGGAGTGGGGAGAATTCGACTCCGACTGACTGAAATGCCAAAGGACAGATACTTGCATTTACACCAGTGCAATTCTAGGCTAAGATATTTAAAAATGGGTGGCAAAAGTTAGGCTTCTAAATCCATATTTAGGCTCCTAAGTAATTGGCTTGATTTTCCAAAGTGCTGACCAGCCATAGCTCCTACTGATGTCAAAACAATGAACTAATGATTTTTTAAGTCAAATCACAATGTCAAAAATGCATTTGAGTGAGATTTTTATTGCAATAATCTGCATATTAGGCTGTTATTCTAAAATATCTGTGCACTCATATGCTGGACCAGGACACGAAGTTAGCTATCTGCTTCTATCCATCTGAAGTGACATTGTATTCTTCTTTTCTATTTAATGGTTAAAATATACAGTCAGGCATTATTTGATAGCAAACTACTGCACAAGTACCATAGACCAGGACAGCAGGCGAGTTATTACATTGCACACCCTAATTGTTGCTCACCAGCACTACCTATAATGAAACCTATAACAGATACTAATTTACCTTAGTCCTAATTTTTCCTATCCTCAGGAGTTATGTATGCAATTCTTTGATAAAGGCACTGCTCTAGCCTAGCAAATTTGGAGAAAGGAGAGCAGGTATGTGCACATGTGGTCAGACAATGTAAATTTCACTGCATTCCCACAAAAATCCCCACAGCCTCTCCATTCCTGGATCTGATTCTCCAGTATCACTGGAATAGATACCAGGGTGCATGTGTTTCCAGCAGCCAATGATGGCAACCTTGAAACCTAGTACCTGTTATCACTAACTTAGAATCACAGTTCGTTTCTTTTCTTTTTCTTTAAAACAAAACAAAAAGGAACGGTAATTTATTTTAAACCAGTTTATTCAGCTACTATTAGAAACAGTCAGAAAAGTGGGTGTTTGAATCCTGATTGAGTGTGTGTTGGTTATAAGTCAATAGGAAGTGCAAAATAGGCTCCTTCTAATGTTTGGATTGATCTGGAGCAAAATCATAATGGCAAGATTGGTGGTGGGTGATTCAAATCCAGTCCCTTGCCTCTGAAATGTAAAAGGGTTTGTTTGGATGTTTGGTCCATCTTTAATTACAAATAAATAATAAATCCCTTAAATAAATAGCAGTTCTCATTCTCAAGCACTGCACAAACATGCCTAACACCATATATAATCCAAACTATTATGTTTCTGTCCATATTATCAGTGGCCATCCAGGCATCATGGGGCAGCACTCCATGTACTGTGGTGAATTGTGGAGATCTTTCTGGTTCCTATTTTCATTTCCTGCCACACCTCACTAAGAGTACCAGGCATGGCCTCTCCTGTCAGCTGGTTTCCCATCCCTACTATAGTATTCTACATACCAGCTTGCCTTCCTGAGCCCAGCCCTCTCTGGTCCAGCAACTTTAGACTGTCAGATATATACTAAAGCAAGACCCTTCCAACACTGCTCCCTATGGAGACTCAGTAACCCATTGCTTCTGTCTCTGCTTGACAGCCTGTACACTAGCCCTTCCAATCCCATTCCGCAAAACTGGGCCCAGTGGCCCAACACTCTAATCCTGCCCCAAGGATGCATTTGGTTATTCTGCACTTCTATCCCTTCATGAGATCCAGGATCCCTGTGCTTCCAGTCCTAACTCCAAAATAGCCCCCCCAGTAAACCCACCCCAAACCTGGATATCAGCAGCTGTCTGCTTGTAAATCTACTGCTGTAAAGATCAACTTTGCCTCCTAATCCTACTCCTAAAGCAGGTTCACAGAGCTTCCAACCACATAAAGCTAGATATAGCAACTTAGGCCTTCCAACGCCATATCCGAAAAGCAGGAATCCCCTTCTGTATGTCCAGCCCTGCGTCAAAGCAGGCAGTATGTTTTCAACCCCTCCTCCACCCCCCACACTAATTGGTCCCCCAGTTACTGTGAGGAGTATTCTGTTACATTTATCCTCAGTGCTGTAGGAGTTAAAATCATGTGGACTTGATCTCTGTAGCACAAAAAACATTCTCAAGCATCCACTTTCAAGATTAATAATTTCTGATATAAAATTAGCAGTAGAAAGTGAGACAGCAACTTTGTGAGCCAGAGGTAAATGAGAGTGTAAAAAAATCAGCCTTGTAGTGTAGAGTTACTGCCTTCCATCTATATTTTTAGTGGTCAGTGTGTGAAAAACAATTGTTTTGCTTGATTTCTAAATCTTGTTCCTCTTATTCTCAGTCTGCTCAGTGTGTTTCTGCTGTTCCATTTATTTTTGGTTCCTATAGCAGATGGTACTGGACTTCTTAATGTAAAATAAGAGAATAATTTATTTATTTCACATCGAGGCTCTATCCTCATATCAGTTTAAACTTCAAACAGCTACTCCAAGTTCTTGCACCAACGTAATACATGGAATAGGGGATCAAATTTTGCCCTCACTGAAATCCCATACAGTCAGTGGGGTTTCACAGGATATCCGTGGGGATAGTATTTAGCCCATAATTTGCTTTATATATTGGTCAGAATAAGAAAACTATGAATATGAATAATTGTCTCCCCTCTATATCTTTGGGACTCAAATACCAGGTCAGAGTCATATTTGGGCGAAAATATGAATCTAATCTGAGAACAGAGGCCCTTAAAAGTACCTTTCTATAGAGGTGTGCAAAGTACACCATTCCAGTGAAACCTCATATCAGGTGAACTTCATCTGGTTTCAGATTTCATTATGAACTCAAAATGCACTGAGGTTTGTTTAAAAGTTTGTCTATCGTTAACTGAACCCATAAAGAAGCAGCAGAATCCCCAAGTGTAATGAATGCCCAGACCAGCATTATTTGTTTGAAATCCAGGTCCAACAACATTTTAAGGTACCTAACTGAGAGCCCATAACAGAAAAGCCTTCAGTACCACACAAAGTTAAGAGCTGGGTAGTGGTGGGTCATTTGGAGAATCTGAACCAAAGGGACCTGTCACTGTTTCATACCCAGTTTGATCACAGCCAGTCATGGCATGGGACACTCCAAGTATTACCGGGGTGTCATGTGCTGGAGTTCACTGGATTTTTGCTTCTAGCTGCTGGTAGAAGGAGTCCTTTTCCACAAGCGATGAGTCTTTTTTTGTGTAGGTCACATTGACAGGTAAGTGTCCATGGTGATTTTGTAGCCCAGCATCGAGTAAGCATGGAGAGACGGGGTTCCACGTGGCTAAAGTCTATGCTAGAGGTTGTCTAGCGAGAAATGCCATACCATGAGTTCCGTGTGGACCATCAGAGTGGAGAAACGTAGCTTCTTCCCCAGTAACTTCATTGCTTTGTGGCAGACAGGCCTCTGCGATGCCGGCAATTACAATCTTGTAATGGATGGGCTCTTTGAGAAGAGCTGTCTTGCACCCTGAGTTTTCAGTGTGAACGTGTTCCATACAACGACAGACTTTAAGGTCAGAAGGGACCATCGTGATCATAAACCTGTTACAAAGGTCTAGCTCTTCTGCCCTATGTGGTCCATGAATCCACAGTTGTGGCTTCCCCACCATTGGGAAACTTGGCCCTTGTCTGCTGGGTCCATCACTAGCCTTTTCTCATTATCCTGAGCAGGGCCCTTAATGGGTACTACCAACTAGGGCCAGTGAGACCCAATGCTTACGTCGGCAGGAATAACAATACACTGACATAGAGCAGCTTACGCTGCCGCTACCTGTGCCAAATCATGATATTGTCTAATATGGCACAAATGCAAATTATTAAGACTAGTTTGCAGCAGAGGTAGGACCAAGACCCAGCACATCCTAGCTCCGAGCCCTGGACTTATTCCTCTAACCAACGCCTGTAGCTTTTTGAGGGGAAGGGCTCCGCTAGCAGTTTTTCTAAAATTCACAAGTTTGTAAATTGTTGAGGAGTAGTAGCTCTCAATTTTTCAAGATTGAAAAAAATACTTTGCTCAATTTTATTAGAAGACTTAGAAGATTTACAAAGTTGTTTCAATCTCACTGAAGTTTCAGACCTGAAAATAGTAAATGTTTTTTGTCAAAAAATGTTGCCTGTGACTATTTCACCCAGCTCTGAGCCTTTGGGACCTCTATCCCTTTTTGCCTTTCTGTGTTTTCTGGGTCGAAGGCCTAGTAGCCTGCCACCATCCACTCACGATTCTGTGAGTCTGTGACAGAGCCCTCCCCTTCCTCAATTCTTCAGTAACACTTTCCTGTAGAACTTCCATGAAGATTAATGAAATATGAGGCCATATCAGTTCTGTCCAGTCACACTAAAGGAGTGCATCTATCTGTCTCTCCCATATATGCATTCCTCCCAACGCTTTGCTCTGAGGGAGGTTAAACCAAAACTGGCTAATCTTCAGCTACAGTTATTTTAGCAGCAGCTGAAAACTGCCTCATGATAGAGCACCAGAGATTTTTTTCATCCCAGTTGTACAACCTCTTACAATACGTGTTTTGTTTTTTCTTTAGGTACTGATACATTACATGTTACCAAACTCAGACCCCGGCTGAAAAAATGTGGTGGTAGCATGTTTGCATTTTGTATTTGACCCTGAAGCCACTTGGAACCAGGGAGATCATATTTGGCCACAACCATTACACTGAATACCAAGTGGGCAATATATGAGCCTGATTATTTCTGTCCCGCATGGTGAAATAGTGAAACCCGAAGACATCCCTGATTGAGATGCTGGTTTCTGTGATTCAAACACATTATTTTGTATTTTCTCTCATAATTGTCTTCCAGGAAGCTTTCAAGACATTCAGAAATGCAAGGTGGATACAAATCAGGACAGAATAGAGATTGTTTGGACCCTTGCTAAAGGAATCAGAATCCTTAATGATAATTTCTCCCCATATCTTCTTATAAATTATCTCCAGAGGATCAAGTTGGATGCCAACAGGGAAAAGGAAGAAGATCCCTTTGAAATTCCCCAAGCAGAAAAAGTCTGGGGAGACTTTATAAAGTTTATGAGATCAGCAGAACTGCAGATGATAGGAGGCCTTATTGTAGATATCCATGGATAAACGCACCCTGGGCAATGGATAGAACTGGGTTACACCCTTTCAAAAGCATCATTCAATTCAGGGAAGTTTTCTACACCAGGCTCTTCTATTTGCTATCTTGTAAACCAGGTGCACAGTGTTTCTTTTGAGATTTTGCTCAGAGGATCTAGAAGCTTGGGTAAGTTTATTGAAGTGCAGGAGAACAAATGGTACCTTTGTGTTCCTTCTCCAACAAACACCAAGCCAAAACCAGGGGTTATTATAGTGGAGGCTTTATCACTAAGACGTTTGGGTCTAGGTATACCAGCACTGTCGATGCCGTTCAGATTGAGTATCCCAAGTTTTGTAAAGCTGTAGAAAGGGCTATAATAAATTTCTGGCAAACTAACTGCAGCAGCCAGAGAAATTATAAGCTTATGGGATGATAAAGGAAACAGGCCTGTGTGTTAGCATAGCTACTTTACAAAGTATAACAATTGGTCTGATACACAGGAATGTGGATTTCCATTTGGCTTTAACATGTTTGGAATTCTTTAGGAATAAAGCAGTGGGGACAGTGAAGGAAAAGATCTAGAATGCAAACAAATGGAGTTCCAGTGATAAAAGGACAGTAATCTGTATTGAAAACCCATGGCTAATATCAACAAAGGAATTAATAAACCAGTGCTTATTAGTAGATCCCATAAAAGAGACTGGTAACCTCAGTGATGCCCAGGCCAAACTGAGTGAGCGTAGCTGTATTTTACCTACCTACCTACTACATCACTACTTTATCTTGCTGAAGACATATTTGTAGATTCTGGTAATTTTGGTACAATTCCTCCAAATGACATGGACTCTCTCTGACACCGATCCATACAACTGTTATGCAATGAGTGTTAGCAGAATCCTGAGCTCACTGAAGACCCTTGTGGAAGTTCCCACTGGCTTTAAAGAGTACAGGATCAAGCTTTTTCGTACATGGGTTAAGAATTCAATGCTTACTGTCGTGATTGTGGAGCAGAGAGAGAAGCAATTCTCTCATTTCCAATCTGTAGAGAAAAAGGTCTAGAGTACAATGAACTACAATATTCCTGCTAAAGAATTATTCTGTCTGCATTGTGCAATGCATAGATAAAATGCTAAAATAGTCTTTATTGAAATGAAGTATCTGTCTCTTATTAAGAGTATTTTAAAACAGTTAGGTCCTTGTGCTGTTTGTCAGACAATGCCTAATTTTGATAATATGAACTTCATGTAGACTCTCTGGGATGGAGATCATCATTTTATTTTTTATTTGTCCAGTGCCTGGCACAATGGGGTCCTGGTCCATGAGTGGGGCTCTTAGGTGCTATTGTAATAGAAATAACTGCACTTACCCAGCTTAGTCTACTGCTGGTTTTACATTGATCAAAGAAGCAGCTTCTTGAGCCGTACCCAAACTATGCAGTGATCCTGTTAAAGCTAAGCAGCTGTGGGCTGGGGTTAGTACTTGGATGGAAGATCTCCAAAGAAAGTACGTGTGCTGCATGAAATAGCTGGGATGATTCTGTACATAGCATTCTTCCCTCTCAGAGCCTGGACCATCACCGACTGAAGTCAGTGGAAATCATTCCATTAACTTCATTCAGCACTGGATTGAGCCTTTAGTCAGTACTGCATATAGTCAGTATACTGCATATACAGCCTTTAGTCAGTACTGCATTGTTAGAGAAGGGCCACGGTGCCACTGGGAGTATCATCAACAAATGGAACAATGGGGGAGCTGACAGCAATCTGAGTACAAATCAGCATTTAGGAAATGCAGACAATAAGTTAAGCTAAAAAGTCTATGGCCAGTAAGAATAAAAGGGCACTAACAAGAAATTTCTTAAATCAGGAACAAATGAAATCCTTGTAGGGTACAGGTCTGATACTAGATAAAGATAGTAAAATGGTTAATCATAAGACATGTATTCAGTAAATATTTCCATTCTGTAGTTGGAAAGAAGCAGGATGATGTCATATTTTACAACAAAATTCCAAGGATGATAAAATAGTTATTAAACATCGTGAAAGAAATAGGAGTAGATGACTTGCACACAGAAGTATCAAAAGAATTGGCCAAGGAAGTCTCTGAACCATGAATGTGAATTTTTAACACATCTTAGAACATGGGGGAAAGTGTTAGAGGACTAGGAAAATACTAATGTGCCAATAACTTAAAAGTGTAAATAACCCAGGTAACTATAGGCTGGTGAACTGGACATCAGTTCTGGGCAAATATCATGAAAGGGCTGAGATTTGATGCAATTAGTAAATAATTAAGAGATGGTAGCATATTTAATGCCAACCAGCAAGGTTTGACGTAGGTCTCAAACAACAGTCACACTGTTTTTTGATGAGTTGGCAAGTTTGGTTGATAAAGGTAACTGCTGACATAAGAGTTCTGTAAGGCATTTGACTTAGTCCTGCATGACATTCTGATCAGAAAACTAACACTATACAAAACCAATGCAGGCCACATTAAATGGATTAAAAACTGATAGATCACAAAAAGTAATTGTAAATTGGGACTTGCCATCCAATGGGAGCGTTCCTAGTGTAGTCCTGCAGGAATCTGTTCTCAGCCCAGGGCTAGTCAATATCTTTATTAATGATCTGAAAGAAGATATTAAAACCTTGCTGGAAAATCTCACAGATGACAGGGACCAGCCTGGATCACTTGGTAAAGTAGGCTTATTTGAACTATATGAATTTGAGCACAGCCAAATGAAAGGTCATACATCTAGAAACAAAGAATGCGGCTCACACTTCTAAGATGGAGGACTATTCTGGAATGCAGTGACACTGAAGAGGCCTTAGGGTGTCATCATGGTAGACAACCAATTGAACATGAGTGAATGCCATCCACAGATGTGTAAGCAGGGAAATACCAAGCAGGAGTAGGGACATGGTATTACTTCTGCATGTATCATTAGTGAGACTGTTCTATAAAACGATGAAAGGTGTCATAAATATAAAGGGAAGGGTAACAACTTTTATGTATACAGTAATATAAAATCCCTCTTGGACAGAGGTACAGAATCCCCTTACCTGTAAGGGGTTAATCAATTCAATTAACCTAGTTGGCACCTGACCAGAAGGACCAATGGGGAAAGAAGATACTTTCAAATCTGGGGCAGGAGGGGGAAGGCTTTGTTTTTGTGCTCTCTCAGGAGACAAAGAGAGAGACCAAGCAAGTAATCCAGCTCCTACTGAATGATACATCTAAAATTACAGGACTAGTAGGTAATATCAAGGAAATGCGTTAGAGTATCTTTTGTTTTAGCTTGTGAATTTTTCTTATGCTTAGAGGGAGGTTTATCTCTGTTTTTTGTAACTTTAAAGTTTTGCCTGGAGGGGAATCCTCTGTATTTTGAATCTGATTACCCTGTAAAATTACCGTCCATCCTGATTTTACAGAGGTGCTTCTTTTACTTTTTTTTCCCCCCTTTATAATAAAGTTCTGTTTGTTTTTTTTAAGAATCTGATTGGTTTAGTGCCCTAAAAACCCAGGGATTTGGTCTGTGCTCACCTGTACCAGTTGGTGAGGATATTATTCTCAAGTATCCCAGGAAAGGGTGTGAAGGGGCTTGGGGGAATATTTTGGGGAACAGGAACTCCAAGTGGTTCTTTTCCTTGAATCTTTGTCTAACTCACTTGGTGGTGACAGCGAATGCCATGCAAGGACAAGAAGGGATTTGTGTCTTGGGGAAGTTTTAATCTAAGCTGGTAGAAATAAGTTTAGGAGGTCTTTCATGCGGGTTCCCACATCTGGACCCCAGAGTTCAGGGTGGGGAGGGAACCCTGACAAAAGGTCCGGTAAACATGCCTTATAATGAGAGGTGTTTTGATCACACTGTACAAGGATCTACATGGCTAAGAGATTTCTGATAGGGGATCCCTCTTTAGCAGGAAAAGGCATAAGAAGCTGAAGCTAGGCAAATTCAGAGTAGAAATGAGGCATACTTTTTTTAACACAGAGTATAGTTAACCATTGGAACATAGTGGATTCTCTGTCACCTGAAGTCTATAAACAAGACCGGATGAGTTTCTAAGAGATAGACTATAGCTCAAATAGAAATTACTGGGTTAGGTTATTTGGTCTGGGTCATGCAGAAGGTCAGACTAAAGACCTTAATCTATTAATCTTTTGATCAAGGTATAAAATAAAATGTAGTGTCTTGTCCACTTTTGATTAAGTTCCTACAGCATGTTTCTTAAGGAAATGGATGTTTAATCTGGGATCTTGGACCATATTTATTTTTGAGCAGTTCTAATTTTCCTTGTAGTGTCTTTAGATATGGTAAAAGTAGATTTATGGCCCATGTTGTGCCATTATGTTTTAAGCAGAACTCCCCGCTAATTTCAGTGGAGATTACTAAACACAATACAGCCCTTGTTATTTTATAGTGTTGTTAAACAGGTGCTGTATTTCATGCCAAAGGTAGTGAACACTGTGCAGCTCATAAAGCACTTCAGGATGAAAGGTGCTATATTAATGTAAGATATTATTTCTGGTGCCAGAAAAGGGCTGGGCTTGCTTTTTAGATAGAAAAAGAGGATACTACACAAGAAAAAATTTACCATAAAACATTTTAATTTTGCTGTACCACAGAGGAGTAAAGGAGGCTGGAATTTTGATTTTAAAACAGTATCTAGTTTAAATAGTTTTTAACTCTCAACACTATTCATTGGGTTATCAGTTTTAGAGCTTGCCTTCAGGGTACAATCATCTGGAGGACAGGAAAGCTATTTGGTAGGTTTACGCTCATCCTGTAATGGAGGTGGGTAAGACATTTAATTAACACAAAAATCAACTACAGATTGTTAATAGAGTTGCTCTCTAATCTGTCATCTTCAGCTATCACATTGGTTTCAAACAAACAGCTACATGCAAGGGCATAAACAGTATAGTTTTGAGCACCCAAAAATATGCTATGCACTTCACAGAACAAGCCCCATGGAGCTTACAATTTAAAATTGACAGAACAGTGAGGGTCAAATAGAAAAGATGGGTGTGGTGGGGAAAGGAGGACTTTTACTAAGTCTCCATTAACCTTTCTTTAAACATGCCTAAGATTCTGTAGATATGGCTTGTAATATATACAGTAAAGCAAATAAAGCCATTGGGGTCAAATACTGATCTCAATTACATTGGTGTGAATCTATGGATTTACATAAGTGTAATTAAGGTCAGCATCTGTCCTATAAATCTGACTGTACCAGGGGAAGTAAAGGAATTTTAGTCTGTCGATATTGATAACCAGATAGGTCTGGTTATCCTGACCAAAGATAATTTTTGGTATTACTGGGTTATTTCAGAGGGGTAGCTGTGGTAGTCTGTATCCACAAAAACAAGGAGGAAACCAGTGGCACCTTAAAGACTAACAGATTTATTTGGGCATAAGATTCTGTGGGTAAAAAAAAAACCCAAAGAATCTGAAGTGGACTTTTTTACCCATGAAAGCTTATGCTCAAATAAATCTGTTAGTCTTGAAGGTGTCACCAGACTCCTCGTTGTTTTTGTGGGTTATTTCAGTTATTGGTCAGCAGCCTGGTGGATGAGCCAGGTAGCATTAACAAACAAATCCTTAGGGTTTTCTTTTTTAAGATCTCTAATTAACATATACACAGATTGCTATTTCTGGGTCAGCTGAAAATAATGGCTTGACATTTTCTAGGAATGTAGTCAAAGATTAGTCATAAAGAGGGAGCAAAAGAAAGATCATATGCACCATCATGTCCTGACCACATAAACCCAGAGAGCTTCTGATCAACCCATTTCACATTATCTTAGCCTATTTATCATCTTTCCTCTAGCCTCTTATGTCTGCTGGTGAATCTGGCAGTTGATTCCATGCGCTAAACAGTTTTTCTGCATGAAAAGTTTTTCTGACTTGATTGGCTTGCTCCACAAACTTGTCTGTAATTCATCACTGCCCAAAGTTATACAGTGACCTGAAACATCCTTAAGTTAGGTTTAATAGTAATCGCTGCAGAAAGATCAAGAAGCCAACTTTCCCTTCAAAATCTGCACTTATCTGAAGCTAAAATAGATCTGACCCTAAACTTGTCTTCCTAATCTCAGAAGACTAGATTCAACCATGCAAGTGCAACTCACATGGAGGTTAATGGGAGCAACGCCTTACGCAAGAGCTGAGTTTGGCTCAGACCTCTGGTAACAGAGGTTGTATTTGAACAGGAGCCACTGCTGAAATCTCCTGATTTGAAATGTGTACTGATACTGTTAAAAAGAGAATTTACTTTTTATTGGAAGTGCTGGATTGGCAGCCTGGAATAGCAAAATACCCTCTTTGGCTGTAGAACAGGTACAGCAGTTATATAAGCATCCCATAAAGGGGTGGGACCCATCTCTCAAAAGCGCTTCCCTGGTCAAGCATGTGGTACCTGCAGTTCTCAATTTTTCAGTTTATGGTGCCCTGTCAGCCACTGCTCAGGCAGGTCTTCGGTGACTCAGCCCTCCAGCCAAGTCATGCACAGTCCATATGCAAACAAAACAAACCCCTTCTGGAGTACACTGTCCAGATGGACCTATCTCAAAGCCCTCAGTCATGTCCTGTAGCCCTCCCTGGGCTCAGACCCTTCACAGTCCAACAGGGCCCACCATAGTATCCCTCCATTGGCAACGTCTCTGTAGCCTTCCCTGGGCTCCAGTCCTCAGTGTGCCCAACAGGGCCTATCTCAGTACCCCAGTTAGCCAATTTACATGCAAAGGTGCCTGCTCGGGGGTGGAGGAGCACCCCTCAGGGCTTCCTCCATGAAGGCTCTTCACCCGCCCTTGAGTCCTCTGACCCAACTCTCCAGCTGGATCAGCCTCAGTACAGCCCCCTTCAATGGGTAACAGTTCCACATACAGTCCCTTCCCTAGGCCTGTCTAAACTCCCTTCTCTTAGGGCACAGCCACCTCCCCAATGGCTATTGGGGGGAACCCAGGCTCACCCACTACTCTAGGTCCCAGCCCAGCAACCTTCTAAGTTGTAGCCACATCCCTTTAAACTGCTTTTCCCTGGACCACTTTCCTGTAGCCCATCTTAGTTGAGTCCTGGCAATCAGCTGGAAGCTATTCCCTCACTTCCCTTTTGCCTGACAACAACTAACTGTCTTAGCTCCACCCACCAGCCTCTTGCTCCTTCAGTCCCTGCGAACAGACTGAACTCACCATGCCCTGGCAGCTCCTTATATACAAGCCTGCTGGGCCCTGATTGGCTGCTTCCCCTGCAGCCTCATTCATTGGCTGCTTGGAGGACCTCTCTCCTGCTCCTTTCCTGAGATGGGTGTGGCAAGACTTTGAGGCCTCCAAAGAACTCTACCTCTAACAATGACCCTGCAGCATCAGCCCCCAATTCCTGATTTTCCTATAGGCATGCCCTCCAGCACTAACACTAAAGAGCAGCACTGGGCCTTGCTTTCAGTAGCAGAAGGTGTGCTGCGTAGCTCTTCTGAGATTACCGCTGTCAGATGCAGCAGCTAATGGAGGCAGGCTTTGGGGAATGCAGCCACTGGAAGAGGGGCAAAGAAGCCAAAGTAGTAATAAGCAGGGGGACCATATCAGCTCCATATCCCCTGTCAGTAGACGTACATGCTCAGGCTAGTTCCTTATTCCCGGAGTTGATAGGTGGCAGAATATATAAGTAACATTTCAGCCTCCTCTTTAAGGCAGTTCTCTGAAAAATTTTCAAAGATATACTGTATATGAGAGAGTGAGAGACTGACTCGCTCTGGACAAGAATACACAATCAGGATGAAACTATTTGTGATTTGACATGCCACACTGACTGATATGGAGAATCACTGACTGCAAGTGCATTTCTTTGTTTAGATTTCATAAAATGCCTAACCCCCTACCTTTGTGGGGAAAAGCAATGTTGGAATCGGTCAGGTTTGGAATATCAGTGAAGGAAGATTGATCTATGCAGAGACAATATTTGACATGTTTGAACTCAGCTGCCAAGGAAGGATATATAACAAAGGAAAGCGTTTAACAGAATTTGACTCACGTAGGTGGAGGCACTCTACCCTGAAAAGCAAATCAAACCTGAGGAAAGCAGTTAGGAGTATCATTCAGTCCAAAAAGGCAATCAGTCTGGACATGTTATATCTTGAATTCTGATGGGATACTACCTTTACTACAGACCAATTGGGATGGTGAAATTTATTCCAGTACTGGAAAAAACTATCTAGGTTCAGATACATTTATATAAGCAACATTATGGAATGAAACCATAGTTTAAGAGTGCAAGTTACAGTTGTGTGATGCATTAGTTTTCTTTATAAAAATGCACCAGGGGCTAGGTTAGGCAGCACCCCACTTAGCATGATGGCTTTTGTGAATTCCATTCTGAGATGCCCATCTAACCTAGCACTGAATTCGGGTTTTGTGACCCCCAGGGATTTTCTAGGCACCCAAGTTCCTTTGTGAATCTAGCCATCAGTGCCTCAGTTCCCCAACCGAAAAATGGGGACAATAGTACTTCTCAACTTCACCAGAGTGTTGTGAGGAGAAATACATTAAATACTCAGATGCTACAATGATAGGGGCCATATAAGTACCTAAGATATACAGGCCAATCTATAAATTCTACTGCATATTAATGAGATAGACTATTCCAAGGGCAAATTAAAGAGAACATATAGATATAGGCAAGGTCCCATGTATCATTCCACAAGGCATCCTAAGTATTACAGCAGACCAGTGTTAAATTTGGTGGAAAATTAGGAATTATAGAATTATGTCTGATTGATCACAAAAATCATTCAGTACAGGCGCATTACTGACACTGTATGTCTACTTTGCTTTCTGTGTCTTGGTTGAGACAGTGCAGATGATGGGTTCATCTTCTTCACTTGCTTCTACAAACAGGATAGTAAGCAACCATCATCCCAGATTCTCCTGCAGTCTATGGCTCCCTCCTTTGGCTTTTCTAGTTTGATTCCTTTAGATCTGAAAAAAAATTTGTGTGTTACCTCCCTAACTCAAGTTCCTTGATGAAGCCAGGGTTTGGAAAGCCCAGTGGGATGTTAGCCTGTCCTATCTTTACCAAGCCCCAGCAAGCAAATTAGCAGGTAGATGGGAATAGAACTTGCATTCTTGTACTTCATCCTTAATCTAAAAGGATGATAACAGATGTTATACACTGTGGTTCACTTAGACTCTCCCAGCCTTGAGCACTAGACCTGATCAACAAACACAGAACCAACATTAGTCAGCATCCAACCATGCAAATGGGTGACACACATAAAGACATGCTGGTATGGTACAAGCATTCCCTCGTTGCCAGTCTACATGGACAGTCTTATTCCAAAGGTGAACAGCTAATCCAGACCTTATCTCGGTTGGGTTAAGAGTTTCATAGCTCTGAACCATTCTTGGCGTGATCATCTCCGTGTCTATCTTTCTGAGCTCAATTGCTTTCTTGGTAGCACAAGGCATAACAGACACAGTACATTTTAGTCTAGTAACACAATATATAAAATATATGGAAATCAAACTTGCTTTATTGTCAGTGGTGCTGGAACGAGGGGTGCTGTCACACCTCCTGGCTTGAGGTAGTAACAACACTAAATACATTATTTCCATGGTTTCCATAGAATCATAGACTATCAGGGTTGGAAGGGACCTCACGTGGTCATCTAGTCCAACTCCCTGCTCAAAGCAGGACCAATCCCCAACTAAATCATCCCAG
Source organism: Lepidochelys kempii (assembly GCF_965140285.1). NCBI lineage: Eukaryota > Metazoa > Chordata > Testudines > Cheloniidae > Lepidochelys > Lepidochelys kempii. The sequence goes on along the minus strand of NC_136382.1, from coordinate 140,003,876 downwards.
CCAGGGCTTTGTCAAGCCTGACCTTAAAAACCTCTAAGGAAGGAGATTCCACCACCTCCCCAGGTAACCCATTCCAGTGCTCCACCACCCTCCTAGTGAAAAAGTTTTTCCTAATATTCAACCTAAACTTCCCCCACTGCAACTTGAGACCATTACTCTCCTTCAGTCATCTGGTACCACTGAGAACAGTCTAGATCCATCCTCTTTGGAACCCCCTTTCAGGGAGTTCAAAGCAGCTATCAAATCCCCCCTCATTCTTCTCTTCCGCAGACTAAATAATCCCAGTTCCCTCAGCATCCCCTCATAAATCATGTGCTCCAGCCCCCTAATCTTTTTTTTTTGCCCTCCGCTGGACTCTTTCCAATTTTTCCACATCCTTCTTGTAGTGTGGGGCCCAAAACTGGACACAGTACTCCAGATGAGTCCTCACCAATGCTGAAGAGAGGGGAAATGATCACATCCCTCAATCTGCTGGCAATGCTCCTACTTATACAGCCCAAAATGCTGTTAGCCTTCTTGGCAACAAGGGCACACTGTTGACTCATATCCAGTTTCTCATCCACTGTAACTTCTAGGTCCTTTTCTGCATCATCAGTATCCCCACTATAAAAATTGTTCCAGCACCCCTTTATTGTTACTATTTAGGATTAAACTTTCTATGAAACAATGAAAAACCTCCCCCATTGTCCTCTCTTCTCTTCCCCTTCCTCCATTCATTATCTTCCTTGATACTCTTGTCTCTTTGTTTGCCCTCAAGTTAATCTTTTAAAATAATTGTTTTCCTATCTCCTTACATCTCCCTTCTCTTTCATTCCCTGCACTGTGTTCCCCTCAATTTACTCATCCTTCTCCTTCCCTCAAGACCCACTCTGTTCTTCCCCAACATCATCATGAAGTAGCCAGGTTATCTTTGTACTACAATCCCCACAATCCTGTTGTGGGCATGTCAGTGTCTGCAGAATGGCCAGCTAAGGCCAGCCCCTTAACTATGCACTCCCAAAGTAGAGAACTTCTGAAATACAGGACACTGCATGGGCACACACACTGCAGCAGTTCAAGGTTGCCCCAATTCCTAATGGAGCTTGAAGTAAGCCCAGGTCAATGAATGTGAGAAGGATAGCACTGGTGCACCAGTGCCCAGGAGTGAATCTCATTATTAAGTCAGGGAGGAGAAAAATGTTTAGAAAGTCGCTAGTGTGTTATGGGCACTATCAGAATACAAATATTAAATGATAAAGTACCAGTGGTACTGGACACAGTTGGTTACACCTTAAATTGAATTATTCACACAGCTTAATTATATGACAAATAACTGGATTGTTACCCCCCTCATGAATAAAATTCAGTTGTGGCTGCTGTCATGTCTTTCCCCAGTTTTATTTTCTTTTATACTTAACTTATGTACAAGAACCTCAGCATCCACCCTAACTGCAGAAGCATGTTGCAAATTAGCATGCAAACCACCATGACAGTAGCTGATGGACTCCTAGTAATGTTCTGCAGCATAGGATATTTTGGAAAGGAAGTTTTAGTAAGTGCTGCATTTAGATCATATGTTTCCATTAAATCTTTGCTGAGAAGCAGAGGTGCAAGAGATAGATTTATGTCAGTTACTAGATTTGCAAAAGAGAAGAATGAAAGTTAGTGAGATTCTACTGTATTATCTAAATTTTATTCAACTTTTGGTTCTCACCCCTGCATGCCTAACTGGGGGGAAACTGCTGAAGTTAAAGGGAGTTTTCCCTCAGTACGCACCACAGGATTATGGTCTTAAAATAAAAATAAACCAAGTTTTCCTTAAGAGTACATGGTTAAAAAAAGCCTCAGATGATGCATACACACCCATTATCATAATACAACTATATAATAATGCAGAATACTCAGACCCACATGTACTTTAAAAAAAATCACATCACCTGTTTGCAAATGACTGATATGAGAACAAACTATTTTTGGTGACTCCATGCAGTGGCAGGGTGCTAGTGTTGCTTACACTAAGAGTGTTTCCCTGGTTCATCTGAGACTGGAAAACAGTGGATTTCCAGGATACAGGTGTGATGGGTTGGACCCCCCTTCTGGGATGCCACCTGATGTATTTGGGGTCTCACTGAGCTGGCCTGGTCCAACAGCCTGGGCTCCCTCACCTGGTCCTGCTGTGCATGCGCATCTCTCTTTCCCTCTCTCCCCCCTGCCCCGAGTGTAAACCCAAATGATATTGTCTTGCGCTGTAGAGAGGTCTATACAGCATAAGCTCATGAAATTTGCCCCCCTCCCTCACTGTGGAGGAAGATATGCACAGCTTTTTGCACCCCCAGTTATGAAGTGCACAAACTGGGTTTTAGAATAAAAAAGAGTTTATTAACTACAAAAGGTAAATTGTGTGTGATTATAAGGGATAGCAAACAGAAAAAGCAGATTACTGAGCAAATAAAACACACAAACTAGGCTTAATATATTAAATAAATTGGCTACAAATAGTAATTTCTCACCCTAAATGTTGTTTTATGCAGGTTGTGGAGTTTCCTGAAGGTAAACTACACTGCTTGCTGCATAGAGTTTCAGGTATTCCTTTTCACAGGCCAGACCCTTTCTTAGCCTAGGTCCCATTCCTTCTCCTTAGGACAGTCTTAGATGTTTCTAGCACTCATCCTGGGCGGGGATTCAGTGAATAACCTGCAACCTTGATTGACTCACTTCCCAGCCTTAAATAGGATTTACATATGGCGGGAATCTTCTCCCCCCCAGTCCGACCCCAACCCCATCCTTGTGGAAAATACCCGTAGTCCAAGATGCAATCCAATTTCAGATGACATGATCACATGACCCTACAATGTCAAAGCAGCAACACAGGAAGCTTCTCAGGAGGGCGGGAGATTAGTATCTTCAAAATCTTATTGTTCTCCCTAATGGCCCATTCAGGCTTTTTGCATCTGGGGAACACCCACCAGACAGTAGGCAAACTCTTTTGCAATTGATACAGAACTAATATTCCTAACCTCAGATACAGAAATGATACACACATACAAATAGGGTAATCATATTCAGTAAATCATAAAAAACTTTCCAGTGATAACTTACATGACCCAACTTACATGACCCATCTTGCAAAAAATACATTTTACTTATGCCATATTCATATAATAGGCATATTTCTATGAAGAATATGGGGTGTGATGTGACAACAGGAGCTACTGATACATGAATTAACACAATATTGCTGGAGCACTGGAAATAAAGAAGTTGGATACAGAGGCGGTGCTTGTCTGCTTACCAGTAGCAATTACTTTGACTACGTATGATTTGCAGTGATCTCAAGGTTTATTTTTGATAACAGCAGTGGCAGTTTAGGGTTTTGCACCTTGGAAGGAAATGGAGGTGGCAAAGGACTGGATCACATTTGCCGCTGTAGCCTGGCTATTTTTTGCACTTCTTCTCTTGGATAAACGTGATGGCTGTAAGACAAAGCAGAGCATTTAGCTACATATGTTAATCCTTGCTAGTGTATGTGCTGAGTGAGCTCTATACAGTTCTACACTCTACTGGAAATATTTCTTACTGTGAAAATAATCAGACATGGTAGAAAAGATAAATTTTAAAATGACTTTTTGGAAGTTCTCCACTCTGACTTAGGAGGAAACAAAACAAGAGTTATTCAAAAGGAAATCTGTGTGTTACATTGTCTTTTCTAGGACATATCGTGATGTTTATTTCAATAACTGTTCAGCTTAATTTTCTGTGCTATTTACATATTATAAACCACATCTCCGTGACATCTCCTGGGTGTCACCAACAAATTCAGTCCAAAGTTTAACACATGCATCTCTATCACAGCCATGATAATAGTCCTGGATCCTGCTCCCATTTAACTTAAGGAAAGTATTGCCATTGACTTGAATGTCATTAGAATTAGTTCCAAAAGCTTACTGATATATACATTATGTGCCAATTCTTGCAAGCCCCCACATGCAGAACTTCCAATGATTTCAACAGGAGTTCCAGTTAAAAGACTGGACCCCAATTACCTCATTCAAAGTGGAAACCTAGAAAGGGCCACAAGCTCACAGGGATTAAACTCCTGCAATTTCAGAAGTGGTCTCCTCTAGGAAAAGGGGGCTTTAGGAGTCAGAATGGGAAAGGCCAAATCCTGCCAACCATAGGGCATGTCTACACTGAGCTGGGTGGTGTAATTTCCAGTTCGTGTAGACATCCCATTGCTACCTCTGATCAAACTAACCTGTTAAAAATAGAAGTGTAGCTACAGTGGCACAAGCAGCAGGATAGGCTAGCCACCCAAGTACAATCCCATCTGAAACCCTAGATATGTACTCGGAGTATCTGACCCCTCCTACTGTTCTCCCTGCTGTGCCTACACTTCCATTTTCAGTATGTTAGCTCGAGCAGAGTCATGGAGGAGGGGGAAGAAGAAGTTGTTCCAGGTATGGACCATTTCTGAGAAAAAAGTAGTTTTTAGATAAATTGTTTAGCAATCTTAATGTTTACTTCTCTCTAAATATAAATATAGAAGAGAGATTGGGTGATCCCATGATTTCTGCCACTTTGAGTAGCAGTTCAAACAGCAAATGAAAACTTGCCCTTCTTGATCAGTTTGGGTTCCAGTGCAGATCTGAAACCATAAGAATGGATTTGGATCCATGTGTTTGAATATGAACCACCTGAGAGTGCAGATTTCGGGGTTCTGGTTTGGTTTTATCTCTAAACAGAAGGAGAAATACCTGTTGTCCAGAAGTTATACATGGTACCTCCATCAACAACTGATGGGCTTTATTGGGTTTGGTTTGCTGTATGTATGGTAAATTATTTGTTTTTGCCTCTTAAAGCTTTTCTCTCTGCTACTCCCACCCATTCATTTTTTGCTTTGTTAGGTAATCTGATATATCAGAAAGGGTGCAGCCTGACATGACATTATGAAACACAACTGGAGATGATGGGATGTTACATTAAGTATTTCTGGGATAGATGGGCCTAACACAAATCCCCAGATCTGAATACCCTTACACTTTGGACAAGCTTGTATTGGTCATGGTCAGACCTATTTCTAGTTTCAGGTTGCAAAAATTGATTTCTGTGTATTCACATCAATTGAATGGAAAAAAATGTATATAACGGTAAGGATGGGCAAACATTTTGGGGCTAAAGTGAAGAAATTGCTAATCCACTTACCTCATAAAATCTATGATGCTTCATCCTTCTGAAGATAGTGTCAACTGAGTCTTGCTTCTCTTTTGACCCCAACTGGTGGAGAGCTTTGTGACTTGTTAGACTGAGAACCTTTGAAAAGTAATTTAGAGCAGTGTAGTTACAGAATAGCCTCCTATGAGCGCACCAGTTTGTACTAATAACCAACAGCCTATATAACAGTGTTTCTAAGACTTTTAGCTCACTAAACCAACAACATCTGATTCTGATCTCACACGCTCATAAAAATCCAGTGGATATCTCTTGACTTCAGCTCAATTTCCCCAATTCATAGAAAGGGGAGTTCAGAATCAGTCCCCCCTTGCATTTTATTTTTTCTTTCTGTGAGAAAGCAGGGTGCAAATTTCCAAAGCACATTAGCTGGAAGTGGAAGATCATCATGTGTGCCGGATTGGCTGAATGCTCTTTACCAACTCTCTGAATGCTCTCCCATCAGCAGGGGGCAGATGTACAGCTATGTGACTGAGCAGAATTTGGGCCTGTATCTCTAATGCAGTTGTTTATATAAATAGTAAGCCAATTAAACTGGAATGAAAAGTCCCATGCAGGTTTAGCATTTGTATGATCAGTGGGATATGGTATTAGCATATATTGCCCAACACCTTGTGCAAATAGAAGCAATGGTCATTGGGCTGGTTGAAAGAAAAGAGATTGAGCATAAATTTAAGGTCATGAGCTTTGATAGGAGAAGTACAAGACTGAAAGACTCACCTTGCAGAATGGTCTTTTGATCAGTCTTCACAGGAGGCGCCCTGTTATCATGCTAACTACCGTTGAATGGAGATGGATAGGGAGTAATTCAAGCCAAGTCAAAAGAAATTAAATTGAGAAGCAGACAGTTTATAATAGCAAGTCACAGGGTTTGCGATTTTAAAAATTTTCTAATTTTAACAGTTTTTGCTATATCAATGACAATGCTTGAGGTATAAAAGCAGATGAACTTGAACTTACCCTGTATATAGGTATAGAGCCAAACACAACACCAGCCTCTTTGTTTCCTGACTTGAAACTTTCCAAAGGTTGTCTATTAACCTTAAAAATAGAAAACAGAGTCAACATATTTCCAGTTATAGGCAACAGCAAGATAGTAGAGATCACATCTAGTGGAGTTTCCATAAATCTGCATAGGTAACATTCACTCCATATTACTAAAGAAAAAAAAAATCACATCTACATGTAAAAAAATCCTTGGGTTTGTGTCCAGTTGTGTTTCTGTGCCATATATAAAAACAGCCTAGGAGGTTTTTGTCCAAAAATTGGGGGATGGGGTTCTGCTTGTTTTATAGCGAATGGAGAGTTGACCTAACTAGACCGAGAGCTGAGCCAACAAGTTGGAGGGAAAGGGAGGACTTTTAGTCAGATTATTTAAAACTATTTGAAAACATATTTAACTCCAATGCTTCATGAACACCTGGAACTGGGGAAAAACAGACATGCCATTCCAGATATTTAAACTGATTTTTCAAAACCCTTCAGGCATTCTTTATACAAAATGTAAATATGCTAACAAGGGCATAAGCTCAATTTAAAAAAAAAGTAATTTTTAGGTCAGTTTTAACAGTATGTGTTGGTTGAGGGATGTTGCTAAAGGAGGGCTGAGTTCTAACCCCAGTCACCATGGGATGATGGGCTGGGAACTCCCAGGAGACCCCAGTCCCAACTGACAGTGTCATTGCAGAGCAGTCATGTGGGAAATCTCTTTGAGCATGCAAACTTTCACTCTTCCACTGCCTATCAGGAAAAAAACAACAACATTTCTCCTGTATGTTGATGGAAAGGCCAAAGTTGTGCAAATGTTAGATGTACTTTGATCATTCATCCATGCAAAAATATGACTGCTAAAACTTAACTAGGTTATTAGATTCCATGTATTTGAGAGTGGAGGTCACTTATATGACCTAGTACTGATTTCCCACTAGGAACACAGTTTATGATCATGCAACAGGGAAAAAATTATCTAAAAATGAAATACTGTCAGGTTTTCATAAAACACTGAAATATGAGTTTTCTGCAAAAATCAAATTGCATTTTAAAGAAATCCTCTTTCATAGCATCCTCTGGTAGATAATTGAAGTGCACATGCAATTGTTATAGTTTAAGAGGATTCACATCCTCAGAATTTAAAAAGTCCCTCATTAATTTCTTCCCATATATCTCAGGTTTGACTTCTAGACTTCTTAGCTTCAGCACTGGTAGCATCACAGAATTAAAGTTTCAGAGTAACAGCCGTGTTAGTCTGTATTCGCAAAAAGAAAAGGAGTACTTGTGGCTCACGAAAGCTCATGCTCAAATAAATTGGTTAGTCTCTAAGGTGCCACAAGTACTCCTTTTCTTTTTGAGAATTAAAGTTAATTCACTGAGGTGCATACATGTGATTTGAAAGTGCCTATGCAGACCTTTAGGTACTTACACACACCTTGAAGGATATGCAAATATGCTGAGATGGATTTACATGGTCCCCCACAGAATAAGCAAGATTTTGTCAACCCTTATCAGCAACACTTTCAGAGGTGTCCATGAATTATCAAAGTAACTGAAGACAAGAGCAGTTTCCTCTCACATGTTGATGTGGCCTCTCAGCCCAATCATCTTTTTAAAAAATTACCAACTTAAGTAGTACAAGTCACAAGCTAAAATGCAAATCAGAAGTCACCAGAGTACACACTTGTTGAGTTGTCCCACATTCCAGTCAGCCACTGGGTTCACTTCAGTAGTACAGTATATTTTAATTTTATATGCCATCAGTATTACCAAGTATATTTTTTCACATTGCTCTCCCCCTCTACTGTACTTAAAGTTGCAGTACAATAGATTTGGGTTCTAATCACCAATAGTTCCTCGCTTTGTAGGGAACATTCGACTATCCCACAAAAGCCACATGCATTCCCTTTGATGTAATATCAGGCAAAAGGGAAAAATGATGTCTGGAGTCCATGACCAACATAGCTTAATGGGAAACATATTTGGCCGCCTTTGGGGTCAAAGTGGCAGAATACCTCAACCACATGGTTGTCATCACCCTGAAGTCATCACCACACACTCCTGTCATGGGGCCAGGAGGAGTAAGACCCAACCATGCCACTTTTAGAATCCCAGCAAACAGGGGCTAGGAGAAAGGAGGAGCTGGCTGTCAACCTAGGGGGACATGCATCAAAGAGGAGCATATCATCCTCACCCCATCCTTATTACACCAAGGGCAGGGAGAGTGAAGTAGCTGACCATGAACAATAGTGCTGTCTTGTCCCAGACAATCTCTGCCTTGGGGGCATGGGACTCTAGCATTCTGCTGCTATAGTTGCCAGAAAGATTTTTGAGCTGCCAGAGGCAGCTCGTGTAGATAATTATATCAGTTCTGTTGGCTACATTAAGGTAATGGCTGACTGTACAGGTGGGGACACAATATCAGGAATTTCAGGACGATGGCAGGATGTCCACACCCCAGCTTGCTTCTTTCTCTCAGCCATTCTAGCATTGGAGAACAGGAATGCCACTTCATTGAGGGGTAGAGGGGAGCTCACATAGCAAAAGGCCACTTAGCTCTCACTGGACTGGCTCTTTTTGGTTTTGCCTTTCCAGTACACCTTGCAGGGAGAGGAGACAATCTGGCCCAAAGGCGACATGTACCAAGCTAGATAGAGGAGCATGTATAAAGCACTTCTACTCAGCTAGAGTTCTGCAAAATGTTCAGATTTTAGATCTCATTAAAACCTTGAAGCGAGGACCAGGCATAAAAAGATTTACCAGCGTTCTCACCTACCTTTCAAGCAAATCTGTGATATTTAGGGTTTGCACGGCTTAGTATATGCGCAATGTACCTCAGGTGGCACATGACCAGGATTCAAAGAATTTGGTATGCTGGTTGGATCATTTATTTTCCCGGGCCAGATACTGATGGGGAGTGTGACGTGAACATGGATCCATGCCCCCCAGGGTTTGCACTCAGTTGAACTTCCCAAGTTTGTATTGAAACCCTATAAAACTTCAAATTTCAAAGGGTTTGCACTGGAACCATGTTCTATGTGGTTTTGATACAAACTAGGGAAGTTCAACTGAGTATCACTCAGACTTGATACTTGGAAGTGTGAAACCATGTGAATTGAAACCCAACAGACAGTTTGCACAAACCCCTTTGATTATTTCTATCCTTTTCTACAAAACAGGCCTCGGGCATTTGTTTTGGGCTATTTTCCAAATGTAACCAGAATATTGCATAAAAGAAATACAACTGATTATGTCTCTTCACCTACCTTAGGAGAAGCTAGGGCTTTGAAAAACTTGAAATCCTGATCCACTTCGAAGGGTCTAGGCTTTTTTGAAAGCAAGGATGATTTGGTCAATGATTTCCACCTGTTCACAAGAGATAGGAAGAAAAAAAACCTGATGTCTATAAAAAGAGGGCAGCGTACCGTATCACGCACTTAATTAGCTTAGAAATACAATTTGAATTATAATTCATTCTATATCTTTGCAGAATGAAATTTAATGTAGATGCTTGATAAATGTCATGAGATGTTACTTAACACTTCACCAATCCAGGTGGGATTCATTTTCTTTCACTATGTTTGCACCATCTTCAGGCTGGTATGTTTATGTATGGATCAGCAGTTATCAAGACTAAGCTCCAATACACTGTATCATAATGACTCAACATTATTTTCCATCTAGAACATAGTGACAGTATGCCAGGTTCTAGGCATGTGTAATGGTCCTCTCTTGGGTGCATGGCCTAGCAGTCACAGCTACAACTCCTGACTGCCAAGGGGGTTGTGGGGAGGGGAGCCCAGGCTCTCTGACTCCACTGGGTTCCGACCCAGGGCCCTTTGGGCTACCAGTAGTCTGGCAACCAAGGCTGCTTAAGACTGTCCTCCCTGGGCCTCTTCCTCTTCTCCACCCCCATTGGGTCAGCTTAGTCCAAGGCTTTTCCCTGGTGAGGAAACCCAAACCACAATAAGTAAAGGACATTACCAAAGTCCAAGGTCCACAGGATACTTCCCTCTCTAGTTGTCTTAGGGAGGGCCCCTTTGGGCAGCTGTGTCAGAGTCTTGGGTTTCCCTTTGCTCTGCTGGAGCTGTGGGCTACAGGTCTGCTCACCTCCAGCCCTGCCACCCAAATGAGCTAGTTCCCTTCCTTTTAATTCCTCCAGCAGATGGAGCATTTGCTGCAGGTGTGGTGGGGCAGGGCCTGGCTGAGCCCCAAATAATCCCTTAACCCCTTGTTGCCCAGTGTGGGGTTTGTACACCCCATCACAGCATGGCATTGCAGAGCTTTTCTGCTGATTCAACTGGTTGCCAGACTACGTGGGCCTCAGCACAAGTTATAAGGAGAAAACATGTAGGGCTAGATCCTCAACTAGTGTATCAACTTAGCCCCATTTACAATTAATGCGGTCATGTTGATTTATACTAGCTAAGGATCTATATATCCTGTCATTCCACTGTTGAGAAGAGTTGAGACAAATTTACATAGAACGCTACTCACTGAAATTCTTCAGCAAGTCAATGAAGCCCTGGCTACTTTCACCAGCTGGGAATCTGGCCAAGTGTTTGCAAATGTTTATTTGAATTCGGATAGTCTGCTCTGTTCAATCACATTTGGACCCTTTTTATGTGTATGAACATTTGAGAAACATCTATTCCTTGTATGGATACCGTTATCTCGATTCATTGTTTGAAACTTTTAAAACAGCATAATGAATGAGGAAGAGTAATTATTCAATAAGGAAGCAGAAATAATACATATGGATTAAGTGACCCACAAGCTATTTCAGCTATTACAAATAGGGAAAAATATGCCAAAAATATAGTCTTTGGGAGAAATATTTGCAAACAAAAATATGTTAGCCATGTAATAGTTTACTTGTAATAGTTAATTCACACCAATCAAATTACTGCAGTGTACTCTGTCTACATGGTGTTATATCAACTGGCCACTCTAGCCTCATCTAGCACAGCAGGTCTACACTGCAAACAAAAACCTGCAGTCACCAAGTCTTAGAGCCTGGGTCAATTGACTTGAGCTTGTGCCCTGTATTCAACACCGCTTAAGGGCCCAATCCTGTCAACATTGCCAGGCATAGTTCTTTATTCATGAGTTACTGAACTGACTTCAGTAGGACCATTCACCCTGGGAAGAATTGTTCTTACTGGTAAGTGTTAGTAGGATACAGCCCTACACTTCGGACCTTACAGCAGCATAGCTGTACCGCTACAGCGGTGCCACTGTAAGGTCTCCCTGGTGGCTGCTCTTTGCCGGCAGGAGAGAGCTCCACTGCCGGCATAATTTAAACCATCCCCAACAAGTGACGTTAGCTTTATCAGCAAGAGAGCGTTTCCTGCCAACATAGCACTCTCCACACCAACGCTTTTGTCAGTGAAACTTGTGTCGGTCAGGGAGGTGTTTTTCCCGCACCCCTGACCAACCAAAAAAAGTTTTACTGACAAAAGTGCTAGTGTAGACAAAGCCTAAATGATTATGGTCATTAATACTGAAGCATTTCCAAAAAGGCTTTGGCAAAAAGGTAACCTAAAAAGTGAATAGGATGCTGTACTGCGCGCCAGACATATAGTTTAAGTGTTCATCACTTCAGAAGTCTAAGCAACTTTTGTCCAACTTGAACTGCTTTCCTTCCTTGCCAAAGGCTACATTTGGGCCAACTTTCAAACTTCTAGCTTCAGTATTTGATTTCTGCACATGCAACGGTCACTATTTCAGCCAACACACTGGGGATTGAACCAGAGCTAAAAGTATGAGCTGCTGCAGTTTGAGCTAAATCACTGAAGCTGGGCTGAGACATATTCACATCCTTTGTGGATTGCCACAGACAGGAACCTGTAACCCATCCCTCACCAGTGGTTACATAACATTCATGCCAACTTTGAAGCTCTCAGCTTTGAATTATGAGCACACACCAGAAAATACAGGAAAAATGCATTTTTATTCTACACCCCCATTCCTCAACAATTAAGCTAGTTTTGCTTTAACTTTTAGAAGGCTTCATCTTTATGTTGAGATCAGGTAAGAAAAAGTTTTATCTTGAAACTATTTGTTTTTTAGAAGGTTCAGTCACCTTGTGGGGGTAAGAGGGAAACAATTTCCCAAACTTAACAAGAGTGTTCATTAAATACATACATTCTGATTAACTTTAGTGATTATCTAATTATCACAGCAGAGAATTAGTAGTTAGAATTCCAGGGCTCCAGTCCTGGCTCTGCCGCTTGCTATATGACTTTGAGTAAGTCACTTAACCACTGTGCCTTAGTTTACTCCTCTGTAAAATGGGGATACAGTCTAACTCACGGAGTATTGTAAAACTTGTTTGCAAAATACACATCCTCAGATGAAAGGTTTTCTAAAAGTGTGATGTGTTTGTTAATAGTCCCTAATGCACATGTAAATAAATGTTTGTGAACTTACTTCTTCCTGTCCAGTATTAGAGGATATTCAAACTTCTGCTTCTTTTCCATGTACTTGCTGTCTTCTTTGATTATAATGGGAAATTCATTAACATCACAGGGCAAAATCAAATCACTGGATTCAGATAATTCAAACACCCTGCGCTGTCCGAAGTAACCAACATAGTGTCCATTTGGTGCGTGCCAGAGCCTAGAGGTGCAGAAGGAGAGATGGAAAAGGTGGGTAAATTTAGAAACTGAAAGAAAGTGAAGTGCCTTTAGAACAATATTATGTAATTTAATAACCTCTTACCAGTGTAGTAAACTAGTTATAAGACAATATCAGAGTTAAGATTGAGTGTACATAGCAAAGAAAGTAAATTAAGGCTAGAAAAACCTTAGAAGAATATTATAATTATAAAAAAAAATAATTAAAAACCAAGACATTCAGCGCCAAGGCTTAAATTAAATCTAAAAATGTGAAAGTTTGGAAATGAAGAGTTAAGGCACTTCAAACAACCTCAACTGTCTCTGTAGAGAGATGCTGCCACCAAACTTCTTGGATTTGTTAATTTGTTTCAAAAACTTGAAGTTTACTTTTTTGTTAAGAGCAAATTGCATAATGGGCTATAAAACATTTTTCTTTAGCCAGGAAATTGCTATGATTTAATCTTCAAGATATCACATATGGGGCAAAATAACCTGGCATACTAATTTGACAAGAACCTGCACAAAGTTAAAATGGGATCCAAAAAAGAGCTCATTTCTAGAATGATAGGGCCTTTCTTTATGTGCTCAGTTTCACACAATTGGTAGAAAAACTTGACTGTCCATCTCTGGACATTTCGAGAGACTGGTGGGGTTCAAACAAACAAACAAACAAAAAGTATCTGAGACTTCTGCGGGGGCGGGGGGGAAGAGTGGATGTATTATGTGTAAAGCTAAGCTGTGCACATGCAGAACTGATTTTTTCCTCACCAAAACAGATACCTAAAATTATTTCAGTTCTGAGCTAGACAAAAGTCAGGCAAAAAGGGGAGCTCTGGGAAAAGAGACTCCATAGGTTAAAATCAATAACAAATGTTAGCCATGTCTGTACCTGACAGAACCATCCACAGAGGCTGTCACTACCAGGTTTTTCTCCTCCTCATAGAATAGGCTGACCACTTTGGTGGAATGAGCTCGCCAGTAGAGCTGCTGCTTTATTTGCTGAGGGGAGGAGAGCAAAACAAAACAAAACCCATCGTTGGCCACATTTCAGTCTGCTACGCACTCTAACATTGTTACCAATACAGTGTCCTTACGAAGCTGTCAAGGTTTCTTCCCCACTCTGAACTCTAGGATACAGATGTGGGGACCTGCATGAAAACCTCCTAAGCTTACTTTTACCAGCTTAGGTTAAAACTTCCCCAAGGTACAAACTATTTTACCCTTTGCCTTTGGACTTCCACTGCCACCACCAAATGTTTATCTGGGTGTGTTGGGAAAACATTGTTTGGAAACGTCTTTCCCCCCAAAATCCTCCCAACCCTTGCACCCCACTTCCTGGGGAAGGTTTGGTAAAAATCCTCACCAATTTGCATTGGTGACCACAGACCCAAACCCTTGGATCTTAGAACAATGAAAAAAAACTTTCAGTTCTTGAAAAGAAACATTTTAATAGAAGAAACAGTAAAAAGAATCACCTCTGTAAAATCAGGATGGTGAATACCTTACAGGGTAATTAGATTCAAAACATAGAGAATCCCTCTAGGCAAAACCTTAAGTTACAAAAAGACACAAAAACAGGAATATTCATTCTATTCAGCACAGCTATTTTCTCAGCCATTTAAAGAAATCATAATCTAACACATATCTAGATAGATTACTTACTAAATTCTAAGACTCCATTCCTGTTCTGTCCCCGGCAAAAGCATCACACAGACAGACACAGATCCTTTGTTTTTCTCCCTCCTCCCAGCTTTTGAAAGTATCTTGTCTCCTCATTGGTCATTTTGGTCAGGTGCCAGCGAGGTTACCTTTAGCTTCTTAACCCTTTACAGGTGAAAGGTTTTTTCCTCTGGCCAGGAGGGATCTTCCCTTTATATTTATGACAGAAGCAAGCTGTCATCAGACCCAAAAGAAGTGAGGTTATGATAGCCCTTAAAACAAGCTGAAGGCAGTGTGCATGAAGACACAAGGCTAAATTCATCCCTAGTGTAACTCCACTGAACACAATGGAGTTATGCCAGGGACATTTTACTTTTGTTCTTCATGTTGTCTGCAGTCTGAAATAGACAATTCAGATCAAAAGGATAGACTTACTCTTTGTAGATAGGAAGAAACAGGGCTGGCCTTACCATGAGGCGAACTGAGGCGGCCGCCTCAGGTGCCAGACTGTGGTGGGGGCACCACTAGGACCCAGAGTGTAGAAAATTGTGTCTGCTGCTGGTGCATATGTATGCTCTCTGCCCTAGATGCACAGAGATGGTGGAGTGCTGTGCTTGAGGAAGGAGGGCACAAGAGACATAGCAGGCAGGTAGGAGAAAAGGTGAGAGGGAATAACAGAAAGCAGCAGGAGCTGCAGGGAGAGAGAGGAGGAGGAGCTTCTTATGTACCTCTATAGCACCTGGACTGATTAACACCAGCTTCTCAGGGAGCTTCCTGTTTCCTGCTGCTTCCCTGAACCCACTTGAGGAGAACAGGCAGTCAACTGAAGTAGTAGGAGCCAGTTAGCCCTTAAGACGCTGATATCTTCCCTCCCTCAGGACCTGCTACCAGCCTGCTTATTTGTCCCTTTCTGAGTGTTGAGAGCCACTATAGCTGGCACAGAACAGCAGTCATGAGTGAAAGAAGAAAACGCCCCTCTGGGGCAGCATTCAGAAAAAGAAAGAAAGCAAAGGAAGCTTTTCTATCTAAGCAGGAAGGAGCTCTCCTGAGATACATAGACACAAATGTTCACAAGTGAGCCTTCCGGTCCCAGTGAGGATGTGAGTGGTGAGGAGATGCCTGATCTTCCAGTTAGTCAGAGTGCAGGTGAGCTGGCAGCTACTGCACCATCCATATCTCCATCTCAAATGGATGTAACCATGCACATTCCTGAAGAAAAGTGTAGATCAGAGAAGAGTGTGGTGGAGGTGCAAGAAACAGCTGCTGCTGAGTTTAGTTCCTTAAGTCAAGATGATCCAGGACTGTTGACCCACCTGAGCAGTAGCCTGAGGGACTTCCTTGTACTGCATGGGCCACAGCAAGTGAAAAACTTCATGTTCCCCAAAGACAATGAAAATAGCAGTTTCCATCCAACACATTACTGGCCTGAAATCACCAATGGTGACAAAGTGGAGAGGCCATGGCTTATGTACTCAGAAACCCAGAATGCTGCAGACTTTTTTTGTTGCAAACTCATCCAGTCCAATGTTCCAGCCACACTGGGTTCTACAGGAACCAAGGACTGGAAAAATCTGTCTAGAAATCTGGCATGCCATGAGAAGGCAGCAAATCACCAGAGAGCCTTCCATAGGTGGAAAGAGCTTGAGATGAGACTAAGGTTAAAGGCCACCATAGATGATCAGCATCAAGAGAAGATTGCATCAGAGTCTCTTTACTAGCAAAATGTTCTGAAAAGGCTCATTGCCATTGTGAGAATGCCTGCTACCCAAAACCTAGCACTGCGTGGCACTTCAGATCAGCTGTATGTGCCAAACAATGGAAACTTCCTTAAAATTGTGGAGCTGATGGCTGAGTTTGATGCTGTACTCCAGGAGCATCTAAGAAGAGTGACCACCCAAGAAATGTACACACATCATTACCTTGGAAAAACAATTCAAAATGAGATCATACAGTTACTGGCAACAACAGTCAAACAGAAGATTGTGGCAGATGGGAAGTCGGCCAGGTATTACTCTGTTATTCTGGACTGCACACCAGACATCATCCATACGAAACAAATGCCTTTAATGGTGCATTTTGTAACAACAACAGAATCTAGGGAAAATGTCCCTATAATGGTGACTGTCAGCATTTTCTAGAATTTATTGACACTGATGATACTACAGGAGCTGGTATGACAAGTGTGCTTCTTAAAAAGCTGCAAGATACGGGCATTGCGATAGCTGACGTGAGAGGTCAGGGCTACAATAATGGTGCCAACATGAGAGGAAAGAACAGAGGAGTGCAGACACGGATCCGAGAGTTAAACCCTCAAGCTTTTTTTGTCCCATGCAGTTCTCATTCATTGAACTTGGTGGTCAGTGATGCAGCATCAGTTTCTAGTGAGGCTGCTGAATTTTTTAATGTAATTCAAAGCATCTTTGTATTTTTCTCTGCATCAACTCATCAATGGCAAATTTTGAAGCAACGTCTGGGAACATCCTCTCTGACACTGAAACTACCGAGTGTCACACGATAGGAAAGTTGAGTGGAGGCAATAAAGCCTATCAAACACCAAATTGGGAAGATAGATGATGCCATAATTGCCATTATGGAGGATAATGCTATGGCAGGAACTGTTTGTGGGAGAACAGTGGCAGAGGGAAATGGAATCGCCAGAAATGTACATAACTTCAAATTTCTGTGTGGCTTAGTGTCGTGGCATGACATACTCTTTGAAAGAGAGACTCCAAGGTGTTGACCTTGATATATCTGGAGCAATGGAACCACTGGACAAAGCAAAGTCAGACCTACACTCTTACCGGTCAGATGAGGGATTTCAAAACATTCTGAAGAGTGCACTGGCAGAGGAACCTCAGACTGAAGCTATTTTCCCACCCATTCAAGAATACAAGAGTCACCGAAGAAGACGACATTTTGATTAAGAGGCACGGGATAATCCCATAAGAGACCCCAAACAACAATTCAAAATAGAATTCTTTAACCAGGTGCTAGATTGTGCAATACAGTCAGTTGAAGAACGTTTCATGCAGCTCAAGGAACACAGCAGTACATTTGGGACCAGCAATGCAGGGCACTAGAGACAGTGTTGACACATGATGACATACGTGATATTGATGAGAGTGATTTAGGTGATGAACTGAAAGCCCTTTCAAGATACATTTCAGCAGGATCAACTCCAAAGGCTGTTCTGGAATATATGTGCACAAATAAGATGACCACCCTCTTTCCAAATGCTTTTGTTGCTCTGTGCATACTTCTAACACTTCCTGTAACAATTGCCAGTGGAGAACACAGCTTCTCCAAGCTGAAGTTAATAAAAACACATCTACGCTCCACAGTGACACAGGAGAGGCTGGTCGGCCTTGCAACCATCTCAATAGAGCATGAGCTGGCCCAGACTGTGGACCTTCAGCAGGAAGCAGTTCAAATCTTTGCAGCCAAGAAGGCACGGAAAGCACCACTTTGATTATTCAAACAGATAAAAATGCCAGTGTTTACTATGCAGACAAGAAAAGTTACATTTGCTGTTCAGGCGTTTGAAAGTTAAGTGTTACTTCAAATTTTTGAACAAGGCATTTTAAGTTGTTAGTTCTCCTTTGTTGGGGTAGGTAGCAGAGCAGTACCATGAGAGGAGCAGAACAGGAAGAAGGCAGAATTGAGACCTTTCAAGGTTTTCGCCCAAGCGAGGGGACATGGGGATATCATTTGAGCTCCCCACCTCAGGGGCCAAAATGTTGTGGGCCGGCCCTGGGAAGAAAGTGGACTGAACTTATCTCAGGATAGTGAAGTATAATTCCATTTTTCTCTACCTGTCATATGTGAATGGTAAATTATTTGGGTGGAAAAATGATTTTTCATTCTCACCTTATTTTCATCCTGTGGATCTTCCAGGAATGAGCCAGTATTCCAGTGCATAATATGCCCCTCTGTGTTTTAAAAGAAACAAAAAACAGAATCATTTCAAAAGAGGTTCAAACTTCTTTATAAGTGCCCTCTGTTGCTAGATATGCTACCAAGTTAAGATCAGGGTTGGAAGGGACCTCAGGAGGTCATCTAGTCCAACCTGCTGCTCAAAGTAGGACCAAGCCCCAATTTTTGCCCCAGATCCCTAAATGGCCCCCTCAAGGATTGAACTCACAACCCTGGGTTTAACAGGCCAATGCTCAAACCACTGAGCTATCCCTCCCCCCTGAGGGATAAGGACCTGGCTAAGGACAAAGTAGAAGGAAGCCAAGGGTCTGGGCATTGAAAGTTAGTTTTTAGGATAATGTAAATGTCACTTAACTATTTCATTAGCAAACAAAGGAGAAAATGTTAGTCCATATGTTACAATGGAATACTGATCTCCAGCCTATTTATGAAGAATGTCATATTAACAGCATAGATTTAACTGTTTGTTAAAAGTATCTAAGAATTTTAAATAATTACAAACACACAAAAACAGTCACCTACTAAGCAGAGTTACCTACTGCATAGACCAAACATGAGGGAGTTTCAGAGGGGTGACATTTTTCATTTTAAAATGACAAACTGGACAGAGCTTGATCAATCACATGCATAATGCAAAAGAAAATAATTCATGCCTTTCTAGTGTGCTCATGTGGGATACACAGTCCAAGAGGAGGGAGACTGACCACTGAAATGGGAACATTTACCTTGATATCGTGTCCCTCCACTGCTCTTTGCTGCAGTTTTCTTCCCATGTTACAGTTCCTCCATCACCATTGAAATCTTCCCTTTGTTGCTCTCCCAGTAGGAGGCTTCTGGGTAATTCCAACAGCCACCTTTGGCAGACCTAGTCTCTAGAACTGTACACTTGGGCAGAGAGAAATGTGGGCAGCCCTAGTAGGGAAAGGATGAGAGGGGAGGAGGAGGAGGAGATAGCCGCAGTTGGGCTAACAGACGCTATCCAGGCAATATAGCAATGGGTGTCAGCAGTGGGGAGAAGGGAGGGGTGTGCAGGACACACACAGAGCAGAACTAGTAGGAAAACCTCTTGCAGCCACTTAGAATCTGCAGCCAGTAATATGCAAGCAGGCGGCCAAAAGGGGAAGCCTCAAATATAGGAGAAAGGGCTATGACACTAGCATGGAATACTCCTCCGTGAGCAGTAAAAAAAAACTCCTTGCCGTCCTGTGCAATATGGGATAGTTGATTGGAGAGAAAGCTTTTCCTTTAACCTCTGTCCATTTTTAGGGTATGTCTACACTGCAACCAGGAGTATGATCTGCAGCTCATGTAGACATACCCATGCCAGCTGTACTCTAGCTGGCTCAGCAAAAATAAAAGGATGCCATGGGCGTGGACTTCAGCATGAGTTGCACAAACCCACCTGACCTCCCTGGGTGCATTTGTTTGCATGGCTAGTGCTGAAGCCCACGCCATGGAGTCTTCACATCTATTTTTAGCGAGCTAGCTAGAGTACAGCTAAGGTGGCCATGACCACACAAGCTACCCCATTCATACCCCTGTTGCAATGCAGATGTACCCTTGGTGTCAACCTCAAACCATTGTTACGTTTGAAAGGTCTGGAAAAGCTTTTTCCATCTCACTTCTGCCCAGCAGCAGAGCAGGAAGTGTGGAATTACTGTAAGAAACTCTGTTCTCATGGGATTTCCAGCAGGAACAGAAATGTAAGTACCTGATGTCTCATGAGATAGATGGAGACAAAGAAGATTTTTCAGGCCAAGTTTGAAGACACAAAGAGTCACAAAGTTTAAAGAGGTTTAGATAAGCTTCAGATAAGCAACCAAACTTTTGCATGTTTTGCCAAATGAAAGCCACCTTCAACCTTTTGAGGTTCACTAAACATTAAATTAACAATCAGAGAAAGGGCTGCTGGCAGAAGCATCAGTAATGCTTTTTCCCCTCACATTGCTGTGTTATTTATGAAACACAGGTCATTGTTGTATACTGAACTTTTCACTGTCCATGAACTAACTGTCTGTGTGCAACAACAGCCGCCAATTTGCTTTTATTTGCAGCAGCCGGTTATGGAGAAAGTGGGACTTTTGCTTATTCTTAATCTTTGCCCTTAGTCTAAAATGAGGGAATTTAGATGGTAAGTATATGGGAGTTCTTTGTGTAAAGAAAATATAACACACTGCTCTTGCAAGTAGCCTCTGTACTGGCAGTGTTGTTAGCTTCTGGCATTATCCTGTATTCTTTACTCCCATAGACTCCCCTTTCCTCGATTTTTAATGCAGTTTTGCTTTGGCCCTTCATTGCCACATTCCCAGCATGTTTTTACAATAACCTTTTTCAGCCACTACAAAGAGTCAGGAGAACTGTGACTGAGAAGCAAGTGACTGAGACCACTTACCCTTGGTGGCCGCTAAAAGCATTTTAGAAGAGATATCGGTGCACAGAGCAGTCAGAGGAATTGCAGGATGCTTTGTGAAGGGCAAAACTTCTCTCAGTAAATCTCCCTAAAACAAACAAAGTATAGAGGAAAGCAGACTTTATCCACAAAAAAATCAAAGCAACAGAAATTTTATCATGTTCACGTGATGCAATGTTTTCTGTTGCTTTGATTTTTCATGCATTAAGTAAATAGCAAACCATATTAGTCAGATTTTATACCAACAACATACATTGAGCTGCTTTATTATACCTGGGGGGTTCAATATCACAGTTAAATAAAACCGCTGAAGTCCCTAAAACCTTTTTATAATATATCTTAATTTATCCATCTAGAATCAAACTCTTCCCTGTCTTGTAACCCATATCGACATCAACCTGATTGCACAATGTGCAAGTCATACCTGACCCTCTACTCATTTATACAGGTGCACAGCCCAATATTGCTACATTATTTTTCAAAGAATGTTTCAGTTAACAGAGCAGAATTCCTCTTATAATTGGAGCAGCAGACTCTGCCTTGCCCATCACAGTCTCAGAAGGCAGAGGACGTAGATAAAGAATGGACCCCAAGGGAGTTACATACCTTTTCAGACAGTTGTCACTAGAATTATTCTAAGCCATGATTTTCTTCCTGTTCCCCTTCCCCCTTCCCTTTGCTACAGCTGTTAAAGCAGCACTAAATTGTGTTCATAGAAATAATGATCAGTGGGAAAAAAAACTCCTATTACTTCATGTTAGGTGAGAGCAGGATGCTGAAGATGTGGAGCATTTTCTTCTTTCACCCCCAACCCCATCCAAACATACAATCAAATACGTTACCCCAATAGTCCATAGATAGACACAGCCATTTTCATGGGCAGAGGCCAGTATTGGTGAGCATGTATGTCCAGCTATGTTTCTAGAGAAGCCAGAGGCTGATTTTTTGGTGTCAGAGGGTTGCACGTCCTTCTCGTTGGTTGTCTCTTCCCCTTCTGGAATATAATTGACCCCATTATCTTCTTGCCATAGTTCTTATAGTTCTTTCTTTGAACACAAAGCAATGGAACAACGCTAAGAAAAACATTAACTTTGACAAAAGAAAACTTCATTATAAAACAAAAGCCCCTTTGAAAATATTTCATAAATACTAGCAAGGAGCCATGGTGAGAACTTGGAGACACATTGTTTAGGAAGTATTCTCATGACACGTCCTGTGCCAAACCACACCATTCCTGTACAGGTGCTAAGAGCCCTTTTCACAGCATGGGGGCAGATTTCAGAGAGGCGGCATAGAGGGTCCGTACTCCCCTTGTGTGCCTCACAGCAATGTTCTGCTGCATCTCTAACTGTGGGGGCAGGGCAGGGATATGACCAGGGACCTGCAAAAGTGCAGATTCACTGGTCAGAGTCTTCCAGGGAGTAAAAGTTCAGGGTTGTGGCAGTGGCTACTAGCTCAGCCCTGAGGCTGCAGATGTAGCCCAGGGAGCGGTGCTGATATTCTGCAGGGAGAGAATTCCATCCTTCTCAAAACTACCAACAATCCCTATGCAAAGCCTGTCTGTCTCCTAAGCACTTGACAATTTGGCCTTCTATATTTCCTTCTTTGTTCTCTATTTCTAAAGATATGTGCGTGAACCAAGATATTTATTTTAAGGGTCCGTTTGATTTTACCTCTAGGTCACTAGCTCAAACCTGACCCATGTGGGTACTGTCACCAGTGGCCTATGTGAAATAATTCAGTGTCCGTTCTGTTGACAGGGACACCCGTCTGGCAGGACCATCAATAGTGACTGTAGCCAAATTCCGGTTTCAGCGTCAATTCCATTCTATTTGGATGCTGCTGCAATCCCATGCGTGGCCTGCCACTGGGGAACACAATTTGCTGTCCAGATTCAAGTAAAGACTCCTAGTTGTGTCATCAGCATGCCGCTGATATTTCAGGACCACAGTCTCTCATTATCTGCCCCAGCTGCCTTCCATGCACACTGATGAAACAGATCCCTACAGAACCCCACACAATCATAGAATATCAGGGTTGGGAGGGACCTCAGGAGGTCATCTAGTCCAACCTCCCGCTCAAAGCAGGACCAATCCCCAGTTTTTACCCCAGATCCCTAAACGGCCCCCTCAAGGATTGAACTCACAACCCTGGGTATAGCAGGCGAATGCGCAAATCACTGAGCTATCCCTCACAGGTGGATGAGCAGCTGGGATTTCTATACACTTTAGCTGATACCTTCAAACATCTTCTTAAAGCCTCTCTGACAACAGGTAGACAGTTTGAAAAATGGGCTTTTCTTCCCCCAGGTTTAAAACACCCTATCCTCCCCAATGACCCAAGAAATCTGCGAGTATAAAGAGCAACACATTCCATACCTACTGTTGCTGGAGACTCTCCATTGTTTACATCTTCCTAAAAACAAGATTTATAAAACAGAAATTGAGCCAGAAAATTGAAAGCAGAAGAGCATACACACAGTACTAGACCTTGACATGCCCGGAGAAACAGTTCTCTAGACTGTCATTATTTAAGGAATGAACTAATTCCCTCAGAGGCTTATGTGGAACTTCTCACTTATATTGTCTCAGTTTCCAAGAAGAGTCTAGACTAAGTTAATTCCTTTCTGGGATAATGAATAGACACACACACTCAGAATATAAATCCATGGGGGTGATTTTCCAAAAGCACAAATGAATGGGAGTTAGGTGCCTTTGCAGATCTCCTCACTAGGTCTTGTCATTGCCTTGAGCAAAAATGGGTAAAATAGCAAAGTTGCAAAGCTTACCCACATGTAGCCCCATTTCAGCAAACAAACGCCTCTTTTTGAAGATTTCAGTCAAATTCTGTCTGCTGCTTCTCTCAAGCACTGCTTTCAACTGTATTTTAACCCCACTCCTAATACAAAGTCCTGTTGGAATTATGTGTGTGGCTTTTCACTCTAAAATCAGTACTTTCACATGGCCTCAACCACATGGTTGGGAGGTGTTGGACAAGTGGGTTGCCTCCAACCTTCATTCCATGTCTATCTATATGGGTCAGTCTGTCAACTACAGTAGAACCTCAGAGTTATAAACACCAGAGTTATGAACTGATAGTCAACCACACACCTCATTTGGAACTGGAAGTACACAATTACACAGAATCAGAGACCAAAAGAAAAAAAAAAGTAAATAAAGTACAGTACTGTGTTAAACTTAAACTACTAAAAAAAATAAAAATAAAGGGAAAGCAACATTTTTCTTCTTCATAGTAGAGTTTCAAAGCTGTATTAAGTCAATGTTCAGCTGTAAACTTTTGAAAGAGCAACCATAACATTTTGTTCAGTTATGAACATTTCAGAGTTACGAACAACGGCCATTTCTGAAGTGTCTGTAATTCTGAGGTTCTACTGTATAGAGATGTGAACCCACTGAAGGGTCTCCAAGGGCTATTGTGGGGTGGGCCCAGTTGTTAGGCAGGATCTGTAGGACAGAGTGGAAGATTTCAATAAGTCAGGAGGGAGACTAGGAAGCACAGGGTGCTTCAGGGGTTATAGATGAAGACGACAAGCCTCCTCAGTCTTGTAAATATGTACTGGCCTGTGTATCTTCACGTGCTAACTCCTTGGGACACATTTGACAACCACAACCTGTTGCCATTTCTCTATTTTTAGTACCTCAATGGCTTCACTCAAGTGTGCGGATCAAAATTATGCATATGCCAATTTGGGAATTTAAAAATGTATACACTGTGTTGAGAAAAACAGAGCCTGAGGAAAATTATGAGACAGTAGCACATTTTTAAAAATTTCTGAGTCCCCATCTGAGAATTTCTCCTCACTTTCTTCCACATTGCACCTCTTCCTTCCAGGCTCTGCAGCTCTGCCACTATTCTTCTGGCAGGAAGGGCAGGACAAAACTACCACAAAATCACCAAGTTAGTTCTAATGAAAATACTCCTATCTATCTATCTATCTATCTATCTATATATATATATTGCTTCAGCCCTTACAAGGAAGTACTTTAAATATGCCAGAGTTATTAATGGCACCCATGTTAGTTTTCCTACAATACAGATGTGACTTCAATGTTCACATTTCATTCTAGAGAATCCCAATGTCCTCATTTTGTGCCCTGTGCCGCTCCCCCTTAAAGCAGGAGATGCTGGTGATATGCATTGTACAAGACCTTCGATATCAGTCGCCTCACGTACCAGCAGCAAGCTGCTGAATGGCGCACACTCCCAAATCCCATCTTCATTTCCATCTTTCTGCTGTGCTTGCCCTCTAGTCTGGGAAGCAAAATGAATCAGACTTCTGGGGAGCATGGGGCCTCTGCATGGCAGAACACTGATCTTGTCAAACCACTGGCTTCTCTGTTTTTGTTTTGTTTTAATCTGCTATATAGAAATTTAGCTTGGATGAAGTGGAAACCAAACAGCCAACATACCTTGTTTAGACTCAAGTGGCTGCCTTCTGCATCCTGTGTGGCAGTCATATCACTTACAAGGGATGAAGTGGTGGAGGAGGAGTGACTAAGGAAAAAAATCCAGAGATATGGCTGATGGCACATAATAAAATATGGGTGACTACTTACATTCTCGGAGATTATGTTAGAGATCTACAGTTAATATTAGCCAGTGCTATTGAAGAAGAAAAAAAAAAGTAGTGTCTCCACTAGGTAGACTAAGTTTTCAAAAATTTTAGGAAGTGACATAAATATGTGAGCAAGATCTGCAAAGATCTGAAACACATACCAAGCCAGAATCTGCACCGATTTCCATCCTATGGAACTGCATGAAGGTCCGAGAGATTGCAGTGAACTAAATTTTCTCTTTATTGATTTTTAAGTAAAGGAGGGAGAGGTCCTAATTGTCTGTTCCAGTTTGTTTGTACATGATGTTTGATCCACTTAGCTTTGTATTAAATGCACAAAATTACATTCAAGTGACATTACAGGCTAAGAGTGTGCAGTAGGGAGATGATGATGAAATATGGCCATTATCTCCTGGAGGCATTGTCCATCATGGCAGGTCCATGACTGCTGGAGACACCTCCCATAGCAATGGTCACTGATACACCCTTTCCATTGGGGGAGCTTGTCCTTCTCCTGTATTCAGTGGTGGATTAGCCACTGGGCCAACAGGGCCCTGGCCAACTAGGGGCCCCGGAAAAATGGATGTTGTTGTGCCCCAACCCACTCCGCCCACCTGGTGCTCTTGCCGGGAAGCAGGGCAAGCCCCCACACTCCTACCCTGGTCTCCGGCAGGAGCACCAGGGAGGAGGCACAGGGGAGAATGCAGGCGGAAGATGTGGGGTGGGGTCCCCCACTTGCTCTGGCCCAGAGGCCCCACAAAATGATAATCGGCCTCTGCCCATATTGGCTCAGCTTCATCAGCATGTCTAGGGGTGAAGGCAAGTGGGCAAAGCCATGGCCCTAATCGCTCCCTGCACTTTTTTGAATTACGAGCACTACAGTGGTATCTCCCAGTGATGGTGCACAAAGAGCACAAGCATATACCTGGCCTGAGCAGGAATTTCTCTGATATGACGACTCTGGGCTGGGTACCTGAACTGAGAGCCTCTCCCCTGTGCTCTCAATGACCCTCGCTGCTTGCCGTAAACATCATGAAGGAGGAAGCTGCCTGATTCGAATGCAAAGAGGACAAGAGCCTGGGGGGAGGGAGACTGGAGCTGGCTAGGCAAGCAGACTGGGAGCTAGTCTGAATGGGGAATGTGGGCAGAGGAAGAGACAGATTGGGAAGCTAGGAAGGGTATGAACAGAGAATGCCTGGGCAAGAAATTGGAACTAAAAGTGATTAGGTGTGGACACTGGGAATGGGGAGGAGAGTAGCACTGAGATAAGGAGAGCAGAGGGGTGAAACTAGGATTTGCTGGGCAAAGCAATTGGGATGAGATGTCAGGGATGGGGAAGAGAAGACTGGGAGAAGAGAGGTTGGAGGGGACAGGGTAAAAGGGGTTACACTTGTGGGGAACAGGCAGATGAAATCTGTGCCCACCAGCACACACTCCACTCCATAGCCTGGAATGGAACCTAAGATTCTGAGTCTCACCATGCCTCTGCTGTCAGCAAATATCTATGAAACCCCTGGCAAAATGTCCCATCCCCCTCTAGTGAGGATCCACACAGAGGATGACAACCTACTACTGTTATCAGTTACTCCATTAGCTCAAGTGGCAAAGATCTGTGCTGTGGATCTAAAGGCTCCAACCCTGCATATCACACACACAGGTGTCACTGTGGTGCTCCATGATGGAATTTCTCCTTCTCAGATTTCCCTTTTTAATAACCTAGGAAATCTCTCTCTCTCTCTCTCTCTCTCTCTCTCTCACACACACACACACACACACCATTAAAAGAACATTGTTCAGGTTGCAAAAGAAGCACTCAAAAGTTAAATATGAGGTTGCCTGTGCAACTTTAGTTCAGCTCCCCTGAGCTTATGCATTGATACAGCCATTAATTAAATGATCACGTGCTATTTTTTCCCCCACAACACTCCTGCTTCATTCAGTGCAACGGGGGGACTTGTCTTGGGAGAGAATCAGGGTTGTGTAATGAAGGAGACTGTGGCAGAAGTCAGAAGGTGTGTAGCAAATGAGGCAGGGAACTGCAAGAAAGAGAAAGAAGGGTCTCACGGTTAAGGCAGTTAAATGCTGCCCTAGAGAATTGGATTCTATCCCTGCCTGTGCCATAGAGTTCCTGTGTGATGCTGGGCAAGTCACTTGAGTTGAACATTTCACAGGTTGTCACTAATTGTGTATTCCTAATTTTATGGATGCCCAGTTTGGGCCTGATTTGCAGAAGTGCTGAGCGCACACAGTTGCAGCTGAAATCAATATGGGAGCTGTCCTTTGAACAGAACAATGCTAAGGACTCTGAAAAATCAGATGCTAGTTGTCTCAAATTGAACACCCAAAATTAGTGGATACTTTTGACCTTAATATTTCTGTATATCAATTATCCACCCAGAAAATAGGAATAATAATACCCTGTTATTTCACAGGAATGTTATGAAAATAAATGAATGTCTGAAGCAGTCATGATCACTACAGAAAAATCCATGAGGAAATTAATAATATTGTCTTCAGAGCAGGGTTTGATAGTGTGCAATAAATAAGGCCTCGGGCCACACTTTGAACAATGGGGAGACAGCAAAATAGTGAATCCATCCATTCATCCTGTGAACTGAATGAGGCAGGGATCCCATGGAACGAGTGGTATGTGATCATGTAATTAAAGACTATCATAACACATATGTGCAAGGGTGCCTCCTTAATTCTGGCATTTCCTAGCCTTTGAGTGCTTCACTTTGCAAGTTTAGCAAATGTTCTTTTAATGTATTTTTGTGTGTGTAATAGTAATAAGCTTCCATGTAATCAGAAACAATAATAGAAAATACAACCTATGCAAAACATGTATGATTCAATGTCATTGCAAGAGCCTCACCTTTCAATAGTCAGAATATTTCCTGACATAAAAAAAATGCAAACTGTGAAACCTAATCACTGCATTTAATTTCATTTACCTGGGTCTCTTTGAAAAAAAAGGGCCAAAAGTTATTGTTTAAGATTGAAAGGCTGATTAACATCTATTAAATGGTTATGGCACATTTAGGTGTAGTAAGTCTGTAAGATGCTTTAAGGATTTAAAATGACATAAGACCACAAACCACCCTACAGATTCAAGGGGGCATAAAGCTGCTTAATTGCTTAAATCCTTAATACTGTATAAGTATTTAATCCAAATTAAGTCCTTAAGGCTGCCAGGTGCCTATGAACATACGTTGGAAATTGCGCGCTTGTGAAAACGCACACATGCTCAACCCTCCGCTCTAGACATATGGGCTTTGTGACTGAGCATCTGTCCTGCATACGTTAATTTTTGAGGAATACTGGCCTGCCACTACTATTGTTTGTTAAGAGCTGACTATGGACTTGAGGGTTGTACAAATCACAACAATAAAAAACAGCCTCTGCTCCAAACAGCTTACAGTCTACAAAACAGCTTAAAAGAAGGGAAGAGCCACTGCAAAAAACTCAGAAGAGGGGGCAATTTGGGGTTTTAAATAGATTTGTTATATTAACTTCTTATGGAGCAGAAGTGAGGCTTAGGAGGCTTTTGAATGAGGAAGGGGAGGGGCATCTCACATGTAAGGAGACACTGAGGAAGGAATGGGAAAGCTAAGCACCTACTTGGGTTTCTAACTGGATTAATCAAACCCAGTTAATCCAGCTCAGTTCAGCTCTAGGTTATGCTGGGGTAAAAGAGTGGTGGAAAAATTATGCCAGTTTAACAGAGCAAAATTCATAATGCAGTGCATGCCATTCAGTTACCTGGAAGAGAAATCACTCCGGAACAGGAATAGCACAGCATTGACTCCAGATACTTGACCGGTAGCGTCTTGACAAGCCTGATAAGTTTTATCCCTGGAAATAAAGAGGTTTGTACAGGATTTGTCACACACTTCGACACCTATTATGTTTATTACAGTGCGTTGTTCTTAGGTAAGATTATAGACTGAAATGCATAACCGCTTAAGAATTAAACAATTTTTGTTTCCTGGTGTTTAGGTTACATGTAAGTAGTCACATATAATTTTGCAAAATCAATTGATTGTTATGAATTATGCTGGCTTGACATCTTTAGAAAAGATTGCACTTTTTTTTTAAACCTATGGAGCAGGCTTAGTATATGCTATGCCATTGTAAGCATCCCCACAAGGAACTGAACTGAGAGCCTGGAAGCTGATGGAATGGCTCAGTGGAAAAAAAAAATCTTTCAGTCAGCCAGGCCTTCCCCCAAGACTCAGCATTTAAGACAAAGAAAAATACATTAACTGAAGCAGAAAATTGCCATAATCTTGGCATTCAGTCCAGTCATGTGAATCATGGGTACAATGCCCTATCTTCATCCAACATTTCCCCTTCCTCTCTCTTCCATGCAGCCACACTAACAGCTCTCCCCCTATGCAAGGGGAGGGAGAAGCAGACCTGTAGTTAAATCTTTTATTCCCCTTTCGTTTCTCCCTCACCCCTTTTTGGGAAAAGAGTTAAGGGAGGAAAAGTGGAATTTCACCCACAATTTCAAAACCAAATTTTTTGAAAAATATAAAAATTTGTTGAAGTTTTAGTGTTGACATTTTGTCCAAAAGAGAAACTGATGAAGATAAAAAACATCACCAAAATCCCATTTTTTATTCAGAATGTTTTTCACGTTAATAAATGTGCCCAGTTCTAATAGCTTCTTCAAAGCCAGAATGTAGTTTTCAAGGTAATTACTTACAGCCTTATTAAATGAATTTACTAGAGCTAGGCAAAACTGTTCAGTGGCATGTGACAATTCTTAGGGGGAGATCAGATTTGGGCTGCTAGAAAGTTGGGACCATACAGAGATCACTAGACCATCCTGCCAGTCCCTGGTGGGCAAGATATGGGAAGGCATAGAACAACATTGATTGAGGGAACTCTCAGGGTCTTGGGGTTTCTCCCCTCCCCCCCAATAACTTCAGAGTTTCTGAAGGCTTTAGGAGTGATAACAGTGGTATTTTTAATGACAACTTTTTGGAGCAGTTAATTAGGGAAGAAGGTGTTTTGGAGGGATTTCTCTTTGTCAAACTTGGGCACAAAAAATGAGAAATATTTAAAAGACAAACTGTTAGGATCAAGAGGAGCATCACCAAAAGACAAAGGAAGGGAAAACAAATATGGAATCTGAAACAAGCACCATATTAGTAGTAGCTCTTGGAACCAGCATGAAGGTCAGAAAGTAGACCAGCAGCCACTCAGATGAAAGGAAGAAGAGCTCTCCTAATACAGCTAGATATTGGCAAAGTAGTGATGATCAGTACTGTAGCAATCCTCTCCAAACCTTCTCTTTCTTCAAAGCCAAACCACTGATGTCTGGAGGAATTCAGTAAAGGATTCTCCTCCAGAAGAAGTGGGAGGGGGGAGGAAAGAGGGAGTTCCAACCATTCCCACCATCTGCCCACTCATGTCCATCCACACGTGTCACCTTCATGCAAAAAAGTGTAGTCTTCCTTTACCATGTCATCTGGAGATGAGAGGGCTTTCTACTGCTCCACTTCTATCATCTTCAAAGGGCAGCCAGCTGGCTTTGTCCTAGTCCAAGCTCATGAGAAGGTGACTGCCTGGCCTCCCTCTCTCACACACTTCTCCCTCACACACACTTCTTTGCGTGGTGTGATGGCGTATACAAACACCACACCAGTAAGGAAGGGGTTGAGAAGGTGCAAAGCATGCATGGCTTGGAGGAAGAGCTCAAAAGGAAAGCAGACCAGGTCAGTAGGAGGGTAAACAGTGGAAGTGAATTGATGTACATTCTCAGATCCTGGGAAGCAGGACTACAGGATGTCCTAACGCCTGAGGCCTCTGCTAGTCTTGACTTCACCAAACCCACAGAGAAGGGGCTCACAGAACTCAGGTCTGAGGCTTTATCTTTGATTTCAGTTGTTTAACGCCTTATTTTTAAATGCCAAGAGGGGACTGGTAGGAATGACCCAGGGATACAGAAGCATTGCACTTCTGGGTGCAGAACTTAGCTATCAGCTTCTGGACTCTGCATTGGGAACTGGTGGAGAGGGTGGTTACCAAACAACTCCTAGGCAGGGCAGGAGGCAGAAAGCTTACCCCTGATATGGGGACTCTAGATGAGAAAAGCCCTGAAGCCAGAAGGCTCAAGATTACTAGACCTTGATGCAGAGGGGGCATTGCTGGACTCTTTATATACAATAGTATATTAACATTTGTATTTTCAATACAGTGTACCCCAAAATACTTAAACTTAAATCAATAAGGTTTAACTTAATTCCATAGGAATTGTCCAGGATATTGCCATATCTGTTACCAAAGTATTACTTACAAGTATCTGACAGTAGCAGATTCAAAATCCCACAAGATTATTGCACCATGTGCATTTCCAGTAGCTATCAAGCTGTATCCTTCTACTTTTAACACATCAAAGCACTTCATTTCTTCACCCACTGGTAAATTCTAAAGGAAGCATAAATAAGACTTTTACTAAGAAGGACATGACATTTGATAGTGAAATGTTTTAAACAAATGCGTTATGTACGGAAAATGACATTGTACATTGTTGTAAACTCAATGCATTTTATTAGAGTTACACATTATAACATTTGCCATTCTTATGGTGCCTTCCATCCAAAGACCTCAGCATCCCTCTGAGGTAAGACCTATGGTCACTATTAAAGACTGCATTAACTATACCTGAGACCCCAGAGTAGTTTCCTGTTTTAGGGACCAAGGATGAAGTGGGAGGGAATACTTGTGATAAATCCTGGCGAGTGCTGACTTTTTAGATGGCAACCACTGTAAGTATTCTTATGCCCATTTTATGGAGGGGGATACTTGTTCAACATGACATAGGAAGTTCCTGGAAGAACACCCAGGATCATTCTTCTTCCCCTTTGTATTACACTGTTTGCACCATACATTAATACCGGCACAAACATACTTGAACTGAGACATTCACACATCGCAAACATCCAAATGAAATTAACAGCAAGAGCAACTGAACAACACATTGCATTAGACAGGAATTAGACAGGCATCAGAGCTATGGACTATCTAGTCCAGTGTCCTGTCTCCAACACTGGCCAGCACCACATGATTCAGAGGAAGGTGAAAAATCAAAGTAGGCAGCTGTGGCACAATCTGCCCTCACAAAAAATCTCATCCTAATCCCTAATATTTTGAGATTGGTTTAACCCCTGAAGCAGGAAGTTTTATATTCCTTGCAGTGATCTGTTGGCATCAACTATTATACCTCAGAGGCAGTAGCGTAGCTGGGGGGAGCGGGGCAGCGCTCTCCCATCAAGAAGCAGTGGCGCCTTTTAAAGTTTTTGTCACCCGGCGGCACTCCGAGTCTTCAACGGCGGGTCAGGCGGCGCTCCGGGTCTTCGACGGCACTTCAGCCAGAGGTCCTTCACTCGCTCCGGTATTCGGCGGCATTTCGGCGGTGGGGGGTCCTTCAGTACCGCCAAAGACCGGAGCGAGTGACGGACCCGCCGCCAAAGTGCCGCTGAAGATCTGGAGCGCCGCTGGGTGAGCACAAGCGGGTGGTGCCTTTTTTATCTCCATTCCCCCTGTTTTCTCCACCTGGCTACGCCACTGCTCAGAGGATTCTTGTTATTCATAGAGACATCCAATCCCTCTTAAAATCTTGCTAAATTCTTGGCCTCAACAACTTCCTGTGGCAATAAATTCCACAGTCTAGCCACACATTGTGTGAAAGAGTATTTCCTTTTTTCAGTCTTGAATTTGCACATTTCTGTTTCACTGAGTGTCCCCTTGTTCTTGTGTTATTAGGATGGAATATACAGTACTTAAAGCACCATTCTGGCAGATATTCAGCCATTTGCTCAGGGGATGGGGCCCTAGAGTTGCTGGCATGCCTGGCCTCTCTGAGATGGAGAGGGGTATCTTCTGTTCCACCAAGCCTGATGGGAGGCAGGAGGGAGACCCACTGGACATAGGCAAAAAAAATAAAACGAGGAGGAGCCCAGACACATAAGGACATTGCTAAGGGCACAGCAGGACTCCTCTGGAACTGGCCTCAGGTGACTGGCAGCAAGGAGGAGTGGGAACTGTTGATCTTCACCCTTTTCCCCTGTGGCCCATGGTAAGGAATAGTGGAGCCTAAAGGATTCAATTGATCCCACTGCAGCGACTCCTCCACACTCTGAACTGAGGCAGAACGAGTAGAGGTCACAGAGAGTCAGGCCTGAACGTGTCTGAGTAGCAGTTGTTCTCACCACCCAGCAGCAGTAGCTACAGGTGACTCACTACATTTTTCTTCACAACTATCAGGGCTACAAACATACCTAAAAAAATTTGTGACAGCTGATTCTGCAGAGGTCAGTAACATTGGTCACAATCACCTGGGAACCTATTTGCCCTGGCGAGAGGGATTTGGCAAGCCTGTGTTAAATGTGCCTCATTTCATGAGAAGTATACAGGTAACTCATGTCACCATGGCCATGTCATTTAGAATGGGAGGCAGTGTCCGGTGGCTAGATCACAGGGCTGGCAATCAAGAGATCCGGTTTCTAGCCCTAGGTCTGTCACAGACTTGCTGTTTGATCTTGGATGAGTCTGTTTCTCCACATCTAAGTGCCCTCATCTAAGATAGACATATTTTGGCTCTCTCTTCCTTTCTTTGTTGTTGAGAGGATTAATTCATTAAGATTTATGAAGTCCTTTTCACTGCTATTGAGATTTTTGGATGGACATCTCTATTTACTATTTCCAATTCGTACACCAATAATCAAGGGCCTATTGCCATACCAATGTTTATCTATTTAATCACAACAATTACTAATATCAATAGGTGTCATGTAACTAAATCTCATAGAAATAGTCACCTCCTGAAATAAAATATTTTTGGATTTCAATGCAGTGGAAAGTTTAGAACATTTGCCTCTCATTCTGCATCTAAATCTCTTACTCACTAGCTGATGTTAGGTAAATAATGCAGAAAATTAAGAGGTGTTCTCACCTGGATTTCATTATTTCTCTTAGGTTCTGTATCAGACAACAGCTGAACATCTGGAAAAAAACCATTTGCTTTCCTGGCATTGGGTTTCAGACATAGAGACATGACTGGATTCCCTTGCAGAATAAGTGACACAGCCTCAGGGAGCTCCCATGTAACAGTCAGATAAGGTTCACCTTCATTACCCTAGTAAAATGACCCATTTAACCAAAGACAAAAATACAAATGTGACATTATCTGATTAAAATATGACCATGCAAACCATTGTTGCTACCATGGTTGTATAATTGCAACAGATCTTATTCAGAGTGTAACACATGGCCAGAAAGGGTTAAGCAGCTTGCTGGCTAAATGACCCAAGCTTTAAAGTCATGTTAGGAAAGTATGTGAATGGTAAGTAGGGCCTTTCCCTACGAGATAGGCTAGAACTTTGAAGTGAAAACCTGTATTGTTAGAGAATTAGAGGTGATACTAATTGTGTGTGTTTACGTGGCTAATTATTAAACAAGATATAAGTTCCTCTTTGTCACTATAGCTATCGATTCAGAGATCAAAAAAGAATATTAACGTTTAGATGAATCTTGAATGCAATAACGTCATTGTCTATATGTCTCTTTAAAATTTGTAATAGACTGCCTAACGGATAAATTAGCTTATGTTAATCCATGTAGTTAATTACCAGTGAGGTTTGGGAAACAGAAGGCTACATCAAAAGCCTAGTGTTAACCCAGGACTGTATGTCAAGTGGCTGCTAGAAAACTGTATAAAAGACCCTGGGGTCCTGATCCTGTCATCTCAGATCTGCTTGAGGCTTCATGCAGGGGAAGCCTAAGCCATAAGGACTGAGATCCCAGTCCTGACTGGACCACCCTGAATATGAACATTGGACAAAACCTATTAACTATTTCTGAAAGAGCTCTTTGTAACTACAAAGCTCACCATCTCTGCTATGAATCTGAATCTCAAGATTGTGCTCATGTCTGTAAGTATACTGATCTTTTCTTTTTTAATAAGTTTTAGTTTAGTTAATAAGAATTGGCTGTAAGTGTGTATTTGTGTAAGATCTGGAATATTCATTAACCTGGGAGGTAATGTGTCCGATCCTTTGGGATTGATAGAACTTTTTTATATGATGAATAAGATTTTCAGTAATCTTCATCATATTTGACTTGGGTGTTTGGGTGCAGGCCTGAGGCTGGGTTACTTTAAGGGAACTATGTTGCTGGCTTCTGGGTAACCAGTGAGGTATTACAGAAGCTGTTTTGTGTTGTCTTGGTAAATCTAAGTATTGGAATATCCACCAGATTTGAGGATTGTCTACCCAATTCTTTGCAGTTCGTGTTTTTTTTTTTTTTTTGCAGTTCTCTCCTCTTCTCTTTGCAGTTCTAGAGGCATTGTAAAATTAATCAGTGCTGAAGAGGGGTGTTATTTTTTAAAACCATTTCAATATTGAACCACCACTATTTGAAAAAAAAAATTACTATAAAACATTTAAATCTACTAGGCAGTATTATTTAGCACCTTTCAGATTTAAATTTGATTCACAGTAATGTTTGGGAGGAATGGTTCATGTGGCTACATCTATCTAAGCTGTTAGTAAATTAAAATTAGAGGTTTTTTAATTAACCAAAAATAGCAAATTCAATTA
Source organism: Lepidochelys kempii (assembly GCF_965140285.1). Classification (NCBI taxonomy): domain Eukaryota; kingdom Metazoa; phylum Chordata; order Testudines; family Cheloniidae; genus Lepidochelys; species Lepidochelys kempii. The sequence goes on along the minus strand of NC_136382.1, from coordinate 139,967,870 downwards.
ACTGATTATTTCAAGTTTTATAGTATGTTAATTTGTAAAGCAGCTCCATACACTGTGACTATTCTCCTCCATAGCAACATTCAGAGAGATAAAGAAGGCTGCATAAATTCTTATTTTTCCAAACATTTGATATTTTCATGCTCATAACCACAGTGTATAACTTTTTATTACAGAAATTTCATCCAGATGCAATCAGAAAACTGTTCTTTTGTCCATGACCTTACTATGCCTAAGAGTGTATGTTGTTTATGCAATCCTATGGTTGTATGTATTGGGATTATGATTATTAACTTGACTGTATGAGTGCATTGTGGCAGAGTGGGCTAGGTCTCTGTCAAATTATGAACAGAGAGAGAGAGAGACAAGTTGGGTGACGTCTGCCTCACCAACTACCTTGCGTGTAGTATTCTCTTCTGTGTAGGTGCTTGGGCAAAGGGTATCACTATAAATAGAAATATGCAAGAACAAAAGTAGCCTCAAATTTGCTTCTAGCTATTTTCTTGTTAGTCTGTAAACTATTTAAGCTGATTGCTAATGGGGCTAGAGCGCTGCACTGCAGCAACTCAAGAGGAAGGAAGGAACTGCAGAACGGGACGCTCTTTTTCATATCCCTTTGCAACCTTCCTATGCAGGATTCAGATCATGCTGTTCCCTCAGATCATGTTATCAAAAGGGAGTGCGTGGGCCTCTGATTTTCACTTCTGAAGGAGAGGGGAAGGGAAAGCGTTCTTTAGTCTTGGGGCCCGATCCTATTAGCACTTGCACGTGTGACTATCTTTACTCACTGGAGTATTCCCATTTACTTAAATGAGTAAAGTTATGCACATCCTGCAAATTAAGGGCAGGCTCTGGCTCTTATTCGGTGAGCAAAATGACTAAGGGATAGGAAATTTGACTTCCCACCAAAGCCTAACTGCAATGAGAAAAATATTAACGGTTCCAGTGTAGTGGATTCATGGAAAGAGGTGAGCAGAATGATGAAAATCTAGCCATGGAACACTGAACACACTGATATTTTAAATATTAAAGAGTTACTCTGGTGAAAAATTACTTTACATAGACAGTTGCATAGGGTTTGCCTACTGATTTATGAAAGCTGTCTGTTTGAACTTCAGAATTAGCAGCTACAGAATGAAATAAATCACATGTAAAATATCAAAAACCTGAATGATTTGGATCTTCCCACTGTGCTCCAAAGCCAGGATCACATGCCGACTCTCACTGGCCTTCAGATAAACTAGCTGCAGCAGCCACTGCTCATCATCTTTGCTGTCATTTGTGACAGGCAAAGCTTTAATTTCCTGTCCACTTCCAAAATCCCAGATTTTCAATGTTCCTGAACAAGAAGGACAAAAACTGTTAAACACAAAACATGTATTTTCAATTCAGAAACCTGACAAGTCCCAAATAGCAAAAAGAGAGAAAACACAGCTGCATCACATTTCCCATTTCTACAGGTCTGATGTTTGGTATTTTAATACTGCTTCACAGAAGCATGTGGTTGGGATAGACTAATTCACAAATACCAGGTATCTGCTGTGGGGGAGGGCGGGACAGGGTTGGCAGGAAGCGTGTATGTAGGGATCCCTTACAAATATTCAATCAGCCAATTGCAGGGAATATTGATGTGATTTCCCTGCCTCATATGGACCCTTTCCCTTTCTAGACACTGCTAAAATCTTCCATGCTAGAAATAACTTATCTTGGGGCTCAAAAACCCCTTCCTTCAATTTCTCATGTGTTGGCTGAGTTATTTCAAAGTCAAATGTAAGCTCTTTAAGGCTTATTTATTTAATTCTGTTTGTACAATGAGCCCCTGACCAGCATTAGGACCTTTGTAAAAGCATCAACCACCAGATATTTTTTAGAAATATCTCCTGGGGCAGGACAACAGTCTGCCTGCAAGGTCTGTTCACGCTTCAGATAATGTAAATTCAACCCTGGGCTTCCTTGATTGTGGGCATGCAAAAGCATTTTTGCCTAAATGGGAAAACAATGGAATAGACTCTCCAATCCCTCACCTCTCCTCTCAGTGAGCACAGTTATATGGGGTTATCAGACGTTGCCATTGCCAACAGACCACTATTCTGTCCTTCTCCACGCCTATTTTGCATTTCCTGCTTCTGTGCCAAGCCCACAAAAGGGCAGAAAGGGAGCCAGCAAGGCACAGATCTTCCAATCTGAGAGAGCCACAAGGTTGAGAGCGATATGGCTCACTACCAGACTTTCTCTCAAAATGAGGGGGTGGAAAGAGAGGCTGAAGCACTTTCTGAAGGAGCAGCTACCACCTGGGATCCACCCTTGTCATGTGGAGCTACTGACCCTGACAACAGCTTTCCCTTCTGAGTAGCCCCTAAGCCCTGTGGGCAAAGTATCTCAGGTAAATGGTGCAAATAAAGGGCAGTATGCTCAAGTGGAAATAATCTGGTCTGCATGCTTTGTGACAGAGGCCATGTCCTCTTCATGAGGCACCTTGTGTATTTCTGGAATATCCCAACATTTCTTGGTGCTGCACTTCTTAACATTTCAATAAACCCTGAAGTTTCAGAATTATGCAGCCATGCTAATTGATTAATCAATTATTAAAGTTTACTGAAGAATTCAGTGCAGGTCTGGTAAATAAACGGAGAAGCCTTGTCATACAATCTCAAACTAACATACCATACATTACATGACATGTTGCATACCGGAAAATACACTAACTATGTATAGTGTACAGAGTCAGCAAATCCTATAAAACTGAGTTTCCCCTTTTCATTTTAACTACTTTACTACAGTTGCTCACAGTTTCCTCATTAAAATGCCTTCTGGGCTGAAGATATTCATGCTTGGGCTTAGCCCACAATAATTAAATTTTTTTGAAAGTTTGAGCAAAATTGGTTTTGTTATTTTTGAATTATACGAAGATGGAAAAAATGCACTTAGCCTACATGTTCCTATCATAACCTTGGTTTTTGCGTATCAATAACACTTAAGATTGAAACTTAAGATTGCAACCTCAAGTTGCAGGGGGGGAGGTTTAGATTGGATATTAGGAAAAACTTTTTCACTGTGAGGGTGGTGAAACACTGGAATGCGTTACCTAGGGAGGTGGTGGAATCTCCTTCCTTAGAGGTTTTTAAGGTCAGGCTTGACAAAGCCCTGGCTGGGATGATTTAACTGGGAATTGGTCCTGCTTTGAGCAGGGGGTGGGACTAGATGACCTTCAGGGGTCCCTTCCAACCCTGATATTCTATGATTCTATGATTCTATGAAACTCAAACCTTGGCTTGTTTTAGAGCTTTCTTTGAGGAGTGAAATGCATGCCCCGCTTGAAGCAGGTCCGTTCAGTATTTTTGAAGTGGTGAACATTTAAATTTGGAGTGTGCACACATTTTGCCATGCACAGGTGCTGGAACTAGAGGTGTGGGAGGCAGCACCCCCTGGCTTGAAGTGGTTTCCATCATATCCAGGGTTTATAGTTTGGTTCAATGGCTCTCAGCACCCCCACTATACAAATTGTTCCAGCACCAGTGCTGCCATGTTTTCATGCAGCCTCCTTGAGTGGCAGGGTTGAGAATGTTAAGGACAGCTGAGTGAAAGTTGCCTGTTAAGCTAATTTAGTCCTCCTGAGTGAAGGGCACCTCAGTTTCATCCCTTCTCCCCTTTCTTACAAGAAGATGAGCAAGGGAAATTGAAAGCAAAAACCTGTCATCAAAACAGTGTTAACATTGAGAATTCAAGCACACAAGAGTCAGAAAATTCCAAGAAGATATCAGGGTTTCTAACACTGCAGTAACTGTCACACTGCATATAGGATGGATTTTCTTCAGGTGTCTGTTTCAATGTAATCCTTACTCTAATACTGTTCATTCTAAGTAACGTAGAGCAGGGCTGACTGGTTCCAGACTGCTTCAGGCTTTATGCAGCAAGGCACGATACTCTCAGGTATTCACAGGGTACTTATTCCAGACCCCCCAGAGAAGTATCATATCATGGAACAGTCCCTGTAGTCCAGTGCAGACTATTACAGCCTCTTGTCCTTCATGCCATTCATGTCTAGCTCCTAAGTCCTGAGGGAAAGATCTTGGACTAGAAGCCAGGCAGACAGAGCCAAAGGCCATTTTCCATAAAGCCTAAAATTGCCTTTCAAAGGCCTGATTCCCAAATTAGATCCAGCTGTAATTCTCCTTTCAGGCGTGACAGCTTTCATACTCCTTTCAGGCCAGGCAGGTATTTTTCTTGTCCTGCAAGGACGCTTACTAACCTCTCCCCTCTCTGACTGGAGGCGGGGTACATACACCCTGGTACACAAGAGGTATGTCCACACTTTGAGCTGAAGGTGTAAATTTCAGCTCGAGGGGACATACCTGGACTAGTTTGGGTCGAGCTAGCATGCTAAAAATAGAGCGGCACTGTGGCAGTACCAATGGTAGGAAAGGTTTGCTGCCCCAAGTACCACCCTGTCCAATAGACTATGTATGTACTTGGGGCAGATAGCCTGTTCCACATCTTGTGCTGCTGTGGCTACACTCAATTTTTAATGCACTAGCTTGATCACAGCTAGCCCAGGTAGGTCTATTCAAGCTCCAGAGGTAGGATGTACTACACAGTTAAGTCAAATTGCATGGAGAAGCTTAGTTTGTGGTATTTATTTAAAGTTATGCCATGTCTCTATTTTATTGCTATTCATTGCGGCATTTAATATAAAGGGGTGGTAGTGGCCAGATCCATACGAAACAGCACCAGTCCAGTTTTGCAGAAGCTTTTTGAAATTGGACCCCAATCCAACATGGTTTCAGGTGGGTTCCAAGCAAACTGTTCTCACAGCCCTGGTCACAATATAGTATCTCATTCTAAAGAGAGAACAGAATAGTAATGATAATTCAATTGTTTACCATCATAGGCCCCTGTAGCAAGGTGAAACCCATTTTTATCAATTGCTGCACAGGTCACTTCAATATTAGGCCCATGGGCATCTTCAATCTGGTAGATTTGGTGCCCGGATTCTAGCTCCCAGACCTATAAAAAAAATTAAAATTATTTGCAGTCCATCCGACAAAAATCCCCACACCATGTGTTATAAGTTGGCTGCCAAAACACGCTGAATAAATGACTGTCATATATCCCATAAAATATGCTTCTAGCAAAGATAGCCTATTTTCACTAGTCACATGAAATAGATTATTTTTAAGTTAGAGATAGGAATGGTTAAATATAATGAGTTTTTAGTATACAGAAAAAAAGGAAAACTAGCTACAAACAGGGCCAGCCCTAGAACAAATGGTGCCCCAGGCAAGGAGCATCTTCGGTGCCCCCCTCCATTTGTTAAACTTTTGAATACCTTACTTTTTATTGCATTTGTAGCCCATTTCATGACTGATGCACAATTTGCATGCATGATTTATCCCAGTTACAGAATCATAGAATATCAGGGTTGGAAGGGACCTCAGGAGGTTATCTAGTCCAACCCCCTGCTCAAAGCAGGACCAATCCCCAACTAAATCATCCTAGCCAGGGCTTTGTCAAGCCTGACCTTAAAAATCTCTAAAGAAGGAGATTCCACCATCTCCTTAGTCTCTCGGTCCCTAGTCTGTAGCAGTGCATGGGATTCTTCTGTCCTAAGTGCAGGACTCTGTACTTGTCTTTGTCAAACCTCAGATTTCTTTTGGCCCAATCCTCTAATTTGTCTCTAAGTCCCCCTGTATCCTATCCCTACCCTCCAGCGTATCTACCACTCCTCCCAGTTTAGTGTCATCTGCAAGCTTGCTGAGGGTGCAGTCCACACCATCCTCCAGATCATTAATGAAGATATTGAACAAAAACAGCCCCAGGACCGATTCTTGGGGCACTCCACTTGATACTGGCTGCCAACTAGAAATAGAGCCAATGATCACTACCCGTTGAGCCCGACGATCTAGCCAGCTTTCTATTCACCTTATAGTCCATTCATCCAGCTCATACTTCTTTAACTTGCTGGCAAGAATACTGTGGGAGACCATATCAAAAGCTTTGCTAAAGTCAAGGAATAACACGTCCACTGCTTTCCTCTCATCCACAGAGCCAGCTATCTCATTATAGAAAGCAATTAGATTAGTCAGGCATGACTTGCCCTTGGTGAATCCATGCTGGCTGTTCCTGATCACTTTCCTCTCCTCTAAGTTCTTCAGAATTGATTCCTTGAGGACCTGCTCCATGATTTTTCCAGGGATTGAGGTGAGGCTGGCTGGTCTGTAGTTCCCCGGATCCTCCTTCTTCCCTTTTTTAAAGATGGGCACTACATTAGCCTTTTTCCAGTCATCCAGGACCTCCCCCGATCACCATGAGTTTTCAAAGATAATGGCCAAGGGCTCTGGAATCACATCTGCCAACTTCTTTAGCACCCTCGGATGCAGCGCATCTGGCCCCATGGACTTGTGCTCGTCCAGCTTTTCTAAATAGTCCCAAACCACTTCTTTCTCCACAGAGGGCTGGTCACCTCCTCCCCATGCTGTGCTGCCCAGTACAGTAGTCTGGGAGCTGACCTTGTTTGTGAAGACAGAGGCAAAAAAAGCATTGAGTATATTAGATTTTTCCACATCCTCTGTCACTAGGTTGCCTCCCTCATTCAGTAAGGGGCCCACACTTTCCTTGACTTTCTTCTTGTTGCTAATATACCTGAAGAAACCCTTCTTGTTACTCTTAACATCTCTTGCTAGCTGCAACTCCAAGTGTGATTTGGCCTTTCTGATTTCACTTCTGCATGCCTGAGCAATATTTTTATACTCCTCCCTGGTCATTTGTCTAGTCTTCCACTTCTTGTAAGCTTCTTTTTTGTGTTTAAGATCAGCAAGGATTTCACTGTTAAGCCAAGCTGGTCGCCTGCCATATTTACTATTCTTTCTACACATCGGGATGGTTTGTTCCTGTAACCTCACTAAGGATTCTTTAAAACACAGCCAGCTCTTCTGGACTCCTTTCCCCCTCATGATATTCTCCCAGGGGATCCTGCCCCTTAGTTCCCTGAGGGAGTCAAAGTCTGCTTTTCTGAAGTCCAGGGTCTGTATTCTCCTGCTCTCCTTTCTTCCTTGTATCAGGATACTGAACTCGACCTTCTCATGGTCACTGCCTCCTAGGTTCCCCTCCACTTTTGCTTCCCCTACTAATTCTTCCCCGTTTGTGAAGCAGGTAAAGAAGAGCTCTGCCCCTAGTTGGTTCCTCCAGCACTTGCACCAGGAAATTGTCCCTTACCCTTTCCAAAAACGTCTTGTATTGTCTGTGCACCACTGTATTGCTCTCCCAGCAGATATCAGGGTGATTGAAGTCTCCCATGAGAACAAGGGCCTGCGATCTGGTAACTTCTGTTAGTTGCCGGAAGAAAGTCTCATCCACCTCATCCCCCTGGTCTGGTGGTCTATAGCAGACTCCCACCATGACATCCCCCTTGTTGCTCACACTTCTAAACTTAATCCAGAGACGCTCAGGCTTTTCTGCAGTTTCATATCAGAGTTCTGAGCAGTCATACTGCTCCCTTACATACAATGCAACTCCCCCACCGTTTCTGCCCTGCCTGTCCTTCCTGAACAGTTTATATCCATCCACTCCAGTCATGTGAGTTATCCCACCAAGTCTCTGTTATTCCAATCACATCATAATTTCTTGACTGTGCCAGGACTTCCAGTTCTCCCTGCTTGTTTCCCAGGCTTCTTGCATTTGTGTATAGGCACTTAAGATAACTCGCTGATCATCCCACTTTCTCAGCATGAGGCCCTCCCCTCTTGTACTATCCTGCTCATGCTTCCTCCTGGTATCTCACTTCCCCACTTACCTCAGGGCTTTGGTCTCCTTCCCCTGCTCATACAAGACTATAAACTTGCACACTAGGATCCTTAAATCTGTATTTATTCATGCTATATGTAAGCAAATAAAAAAAATTGTTTCCTCTAAGCTTATAGAAACTTTTATATTGTTGTGTAGATAGGGGTTCGATAGATAGCTCTGGCCTCTCATTAAATATGTCCTTTATCGGTCTGTTCTTACACTCTTCAAGTCTTAAAACACAAGTACGCTTTCACAATTACACAATAAAACAAGGTTCACAATATCGCAGCTGGGCTCTCACTTCAGTTCGTTCTTATATCTCACTGACTGGCAACACACCATCTCTTATAGACCCACAAGGGCATGGCTGACAACATTCTAAGAGGTTTGAGGACAATGTAGTTCTCAGAAAGTCTGGAAGGTTCTATGAACATTTTAGGAACTTAGCAAAAAATGAATCCACATACAAAATACCTGAAACCTTTTAATTCAGACATTCTATATTCCCTTTTGTCACTAACAACAAAAACAGCACCCCGAGCCAAGCCTGGTGCCCTCCAAGCCCAGCACCTGAGATGGTCGCCTGATCCTAAATCTGGCCCTGGCTACAAGGAAGGGATGAATCAATTATGTTGGAGTATCCAACATGTGTGTCCTGTAAGGATTTGTTTCTCAAGTGAAGCAATAATGCTATATGATAATTATATAAGCCTTTCAGGGCAGTGACTCTCCCTTACCATGTCTTTCTACAGCAACTAGCATGAGGTCCCAATCCTGAGCAAGGCTTCTGGGTGTGACTGTGAAGCAAATAGCCTCATTTCTCAGACTATAACTAGCCTTTCAAAAGTGGCTACTAACTTTGGGTGCCCCAGCTGGACCCAATTTTCAGTAATGTTGAACATCCATACCTAGAGCTGGGTTAATAATTGATTTTTTGCTTTGGCCAGAAAACTGAAAATATTAGAAAAAAATATTTGCTTTGATTCTGAAAATATTCAGAGTTTGTCAAAATTCAAGTCCCTTCCGCAATGAATATTTAAGTATTTATACAAAGTGGAGCAGCTGCAACAGGAGAGGTTGAGACTAACCCACTCTAGACTAGCCTAGAGCCTGATGGTTGAGCTATTCAACTGGGAGGAGCTGAGATCAAGTCCTGCTCCAAAGGGGGGATTCAAACATGGGTCTTCCACTTTCAGAAACATGCCCTAACCATTGGGTTAAAGGTTAAAAGAGGACAGGGACATGGACACATGCATGAGTTTTCTGAAGCTGAGCCTTGAAAAAAAAAATTTGTCTTGGCTGAAACTGGGTCAAATTTACCAATAGTTTCACACACCATTTTTTGGCAAATAAACTGTTGGTCTGAAAATTTTTGCTCAGCTCTACCCATAACTCCATGTGAAGTCAACAAGAACTGTGGGTGCTCAGCCCCTCTGATCATCAAGCTGTAGAAGTCAGCTGCAGGGCACTGAAAATTAACGGCCAATTTTGCTTATAGCTTTTCTGACATATTTATAGCAAGGGGGTTTAGTTGGTTCATATTTAAATCACTGCATTTATTGGCAAAATTAGTCATTTTTTCATGCTTCTACAACAAATAGAGATGGACCAAAACTGGCATCTTTGATCCAAATTTTTGATTTTCAGGGTGGGAAAAAGAAAACAATTTCCCATAATTCAGGGCTAAAAAATCTCACAATGTTGTGACACTGTTCAATCCAATTCAGAATTGGATTCTGATGTAATTAAATTAGTGCTAAAGCCTATAGAATAGAAGAGATTGTGATCCAGTTTTTTTCTGAGTCATCCTATGCAATTCTATAGGAAGGATAAAATTCTCTATTAAAGTCTACAGAAAGGCTATTTATTCAATTCTATAAGGCTTCTCCAGTAAGGCCAATGTCCTTCTATTCTGTGTGCCTCTTAGCGCCAGGAGTATTGCCTCCCTATTGCTCTTCCGCTGTTGGCGAGTCCACAGTGAGTCTTCCTGGCTGACTTCCTGACCTCCACATGCGGCTTATGTACCCATCCTTGGTTCCTTGGCCTGAAGAGAGAGATGGAAACTGGCAGCAGGGGGAACTGATCATGTTGGTTACAGACTGCCTCTCTGGCACAGAGAAAGGGAATGTTGGGGTTCACTCCAGGGAAAGTGTCTCCATATTCAAGAAATAAGCCAGCTCCTACATACTCAGCACTTGAGAATTAGCCAGTTTCCTAAAGACTTTAAGACACAGACAAAGAATTAAAAGTATGCTAGGTGCTTTACAAAGTATGAAGAAAAGTGGTAAAATGTTCAGAAGTGCTTAAGAATCAGATTTTAAAAAGGTATTTAGATGCATAAGTCCCACTGAAATCAATAGGAGCTTGGTATCTAGGTGCTTTTGAAAATCCTACTTGCTGTCTATCTGCATTTTCAGGCAGATAAATACCTTCTAATGTATGGCCCTAAGTGACATAGCCCTGGTCTACACTAGGACTTTAGGTCGAATTTAGCAGCGTTAAATTGATGTAAACCTGCACCCGTCCACACGATGAAGCCCTTTATTTCGACTTAAAGGGCTCTTAAAATTGATTTCCTTACTCCACCCCTGACAAGTGGATTAGCGCTTAAATCTGCCTTGCCAGCTCGAATTTGGGGTACTGTGGACACAATTCGACGGTATTGGCCTCCGGGAGCTATCCCAAAGTACTCCATTGTGACTGCTCTGGACAGCACTCTCAACTCAGATGCACTGGCCAGGTAGACAGGAAAAGATCCGCGAAGTTTTGAATCTCATTTCCTTTGGCCAGCGTGGCAAGCTGCAGGTGACCATGCAGAGCTCATCAGCAGAGGTGACCACGATGGAGTCCCAGAATCACAAAAGAGCTCCTGCATGGACTGAACTGGAGGTATGGGATCTGATCGCTGTATGGGGAGAGGAATCCATGCTCTCAGAACTCTGTTCCAGTTTTCGAAATGCCAAAACCTTTGTCAAAATCTCCCAGGGCATGAAGGACAGAGGCCATAACAGGGACCCGAAGCAGTGCCGCATGAAACTTAAGGAGCTGAGGCAAGCCTACCAGAAAACCAGAGAGGCGAACGGCCACTCCGGGTCAGAGCCCCAAACATGCCATTTCTATGATGAGCTGCATTTGATGCATATGATGGCATCCATTTTAGGGGGTTCAGCCACCACTACCCCAGCTGTGTTGTTTGACTCCTTCAATGGAGATGGAGGCAACACGGAAGCAGGTTTTGGGGACGAAGATGATGATGAGGAGGAGCTTGTAGACAGCTCACAGCAAGCAAGCGAAGAAACCAGTTTTCCCGACAGCCAGGAACTGTTTCTCACCCTGGACCTGGAGCCAGTACCCCCTGAACCCACCCAAGGCTGCTTCCTGGACCCGGCAGGCGGAGAAGGGACCTCCGGTGAGTGTACCTTTTAAAATACTATACATGGTTTAAAAGCAAGCATGTGAAAGGATTAATTTGCCTGGCATTCGCGCCTCTCCTGGATGTACTCTCAAAGCCTTTGCAAAAGGTTTCTGGGGAGGGCAGCCTTATTGTGTCCTTCATGGTAGGACACTTTACCACTCCAGGCCAGTAACATGTACTCGGGAATCATTGTACAACAAAGCATTGCAGTCTATGTTTGCTGGCGTTCAAACAACATCCGTTCTTTATCTCTCTGTGTTATCCTAAGGAGAGTGAGATATCATTCTTGGTCACCTGGCTGAAATAGGGTGCTTTTCTTCAGGGGACACTCAGAAGAGCCCATTCCTGCTGGGCTGTTTGCCTGTGGCTAAACAGAAATGTTCCCCGCTGTTAGCCACGGGGAGGGGGGAGGGTTGAGGGAGTAGCCACGCGGTGGGGGGAGGCAAAATGCGACCTTGTAACGAAAGCACATGTGCTATGTATGTAATGTTAACAGCAAGATTTACCCTGAAAGAGTGTAGCCACTGTTTTATAAAATGTGTCTTTTTAAATACCGCTGTCCCTTTTTTTTTTTCTCCACCAGCTGCATGTGTTTCAATGATCACAGGATCTTCTCCTTCCCAGAGGCTAGTGAAGCTTAGAAAGAAAAAAAAACGCACTCGCGATGAAATGTTCTCCGAGCTCATGCTGTCCTCCCACACTGACAGAGCACAGACGAATGCGTGGAGGCAAATAATGTCAGAGTGCAGGAAAGCACAAAATGACCGGGAGGAGAGGTGGCGGGCTGAAGAGAGTAAGTGGCGGGCTGAAGAGAGGCCTGAAGCTCAAATGTGGCGGCAGCGTGATGAGAGGAGGCAGGATTCAATGCTGAAGCTGCTGGAGGACCAAACCAGTATGCTCCAGTGTATGGTTGAGCTGCAGCAAAGGCAGCTGGAGCACAGACTGCCACTACAGCCCCTGTGTAACCAACCACCCTCCTCCCCAAGTTCCATAGCCTCCACACCCAGACGCCCAAGAACGCAGTGGGGGGGCCTCCGGTCAACCAGCCACTCTGCCACAGAGGATTGCCCAAAAAAAAGAAGGCTGGCATTCAATAAATTTTAAAGTTGTAAACTTTTAAAGTGCTGTGTGGCATTTTCCTTCCCTCCTCTACCACCCCTCCTGGGCTACCTTGGTAGTCATCCCCCTATTTGTGTGATGAATGAATAAAGAATGCATGAATGTGAAGCAACAATGACTTTATTGCCTCTGCAAGCGGTGATCGAAGGGAGGAGGGGAAGGGTGGTTAGCTTACAGGGAAGTAGAGTGAACCAGGGGGCGGGGGGTTTCATCAAGGAGAAACAAAGAGAACTTTCACACCGTAGCCTGGCCAGTCATGAAACTGGTTTTCAAAGCTTCTCTGATGCGTACCGCGCCCTCCAGTGCTCTTCTAACTGCCCTGGTGTCTGGCTGCGCGTAACCAGCAGCCAGGTGATTTGCCTCAACCTCCCACCCCGCCATAAATGTCTCCCCCTTACTCTCACAGATATTGTGGAGCACACAGCAAGCAGTAATAACAGTGGGAATATTGGTTTCGCTGAGGTCTAAGTGAGTCAGTAAACTGCGCCAGCGCGCCTTTAAACGTCCAAATGCACATTCTACCACCATTCTGCACTTGCTCAGCCTGTAGTTGAACAGCTCCTGACTACTGCCCAGGCTGCCTGTGTACGGCTTCATGAGCCATGGCATTAAGGGGTAGGCTGGGTCCCCAAGGATACATGTAGGCATTTCAACATCCCCAACAGTTATTTTCTGGTCTGGGAATAAAGTCCCTTTCTGCAGCTTTTGAAACAGACCAGAGTTCCTGAAGATGCGAGCATCATGTACCTTTCCCGGCCATCCCACGTTGATGTTGGTGAAACGTCCCTTGTGATCCACCAGAGCTTGCAGCGCTATTGAAAAGTACCCCTTGCGGTTTATGTACTCGGCGGCTTGGTGCTCCGGTGCCAAGATAGGGATATGGGTTCCGTCTATGGCCCCATCACAGTTAGGGAATCCCATTGCAGCAAAGCCATCCACTATGACCTGCACATTTCCCAGGGTCACTACCCTCGATATCAGCAGATCTTTGATTGCGTGGGCTACTTGCATCACAGCAGCCCCAACAGTAGATTTGCCCACTCCAAATTGATTCCCAACTGACCGGTAGCTGTCTGGCATTGCAAGCTTCCACAGGGCTATCGCCACTCGCTTCTCAACTGTGAGGGCTGCTCTCATCTTGGTATTCATGCGCTTCAGGGCAGGGGAAAGCAAGTCGCAAAGTTCCATGAAAGTGCCCTTACGCATGCGAAAGTTTCGCAGCCCTGGGAATCGTCCCAGACCTGCAACACTATGCGGTCCCACCAGTCTGTGTTTGTTTCCCAAGCCCAGAATTGGGGTTCCACAGCATGAACCTGCCCCATTAGCACCATGATACATGCATTGGCAGGGCCCATGCTTTCAGAGAAATCTGTGTCCATGTCCTGATCACTCACGTGACCGCGCTGACGTCGTCTCCTCTCCCGGTATCGCTTTGCCAGGTTCTGGTGCTGCATATACTGCTGGATAATGCGTGTGGTGTTTAATGTGCTCCTAATTTCCAAAGTGAGCTGAGCGGCCTCCATGCTTGCCTTGGTATGGCGTCCGCACAGAAAAAAGGCGCAGAACGATTGTCTGCCGTTGCTCTGACGGAGGGAGGGGCGACTGACGACATGGCTTACAGGGTTGGCTTCAGGGAGCTAAAATCAACAAAGGGGGTGGCTTTACATCAAGGAGTATTTCAGGCAGGACTTCACGGAGGGTTCTAATAAGAAATGGTGCACCTAAGTTATCGTTCTTATTGGAACAAGAAGGTTAGCCTGGCCTCTGATTGATACATGGCTAGATTTACCTCGCTGCACCTTCTCTGTGAGTGACTACAGTGTGACCTAGAGGTATGAGTCCCCTAGACGGGGGAGGGGGGCGAAGCAAATGAGTACAAAACAAATCTGGTCTATTTCTTGTTTTGATCCACTCCATCTATCTTTTACATCTTTGGCTGGCCGCAGACGGTGCAGAAGGACTGCAAGCAATCCACATCTCATGGCTGCTCGGCAGAAGATGGTACAGTTCGACTGCTAGCCATCCTCATCTCTTGCCTGCCCGGCAGAAGATGGTACAATATGACTGCTAGCAATCCGTATCGCCTGCCTGCTCACCATAAGACGGTTCAATAGGACTGACTGCAGGACTAAAGAGAATGACCTGGTCAAGTCATTCCAAATTTAGTCCCTGCACCCATGTCTGTCCAGGCGCTCCCGGCCGATGTGGCCAGGAGCACCTCGGACACAATGATGACGGCTACCAGTCGTATTGCACCATCTGCTGCCAGAAGGCAATGGGTTGCTGCTACTGTGTAGCAATGCAGTACCGCGTCTGCCAGCACCCAGGAGACATAGGGCGACGGTTACCTGAGCGGGCTCCATGCTTGCCGTGGTATGGCGTCTGCACAGGTAACTCAGGAAAAAAGGCGCGAAACGATTGTCTGCCCTTGCTTTCACGGAGGGAGGGTGGGAAGGGGGGCCTGACGATATGTACCCAGAACCACCCGCGACAATGTTTTAGCCCCATCAGGCATTGGGATCTCAACCCAGAATTCCAATGGGCAGCGGAGACTGCGGGAACTGTGGGATAGCTACCCACAGTGCAACACTCTGGAAGTCGACTCTAGCCTCGGTACTGTGGAAGCACTCCGCCGAGTTAATGCTCTTAATGCACTTAGAGCATTTTCTGTGGGGACACACACACTCGAATATATAAAACCGATTTCTAAAAAAACGACTTCTATAAATTCGACCTTATTCCGGAGTGTAGACATACCCATGGGAACCTAAGACTCATTGAGAGTCAATAGGAGACAGGATTCTAAGTGCCTAAATCCCTTTTGAAAATATCACTGAGGCTCAGGTACTTTTTTTAAACATGTTACTCAGAGACCCTGCCCAAAAGCTCACATTTGAAACAGGCAACTCAGATTGAGGAAGGGGGGATCAATTAAAAAAAAAAACAACCACCCAGCTTTTTATGTTTGTCTAGTTTGTTAACACTTTTTCTAAGGGAAGGACTAGATAAAGTCTATAGGCTTTACAATAACTGGTCCATTTAAAAAAAAGTATTAGTTATTGTAATTGGACCAATTTCTGTTGGTGAAAGAGTCAAGCTTTTGAGCTCTGCAGAGCTTGTCTCTCTCACCAACAGAAGTCGGTCCAATAAAAGATATTATCTCACCCACGTTGTGTCTCTCATATCCTGGGACCAACATGGCTACAACACCACTGTATACAACAATTGATCTGAAAGAGGAGAGGATGTGGGTATGGCAGACAAAGCCAGCAAGCTGGATCCAGGCCCATCAGCCACATGGAAGACGGTTCAGAGAAGAGAGTAGGGAAAGGATAATAGGAAGGTGACAGTTAAGTCATGTAGGTTGGTGTGACAGGGCAGCTGCTCCAGAGCACCATCTCGTGGACAGAGGTCACTCTGCAGCACCATGCCCTGTTTCCTCTACCTTCTCAGGGTCCTCAGGAACTGCACTCTGCTAGCCTAAAGCTAAATTTAAAACATTCCCCCCTGGGGTCCAATTTATTTAGTCCTTAGACAGTTTGGCCTACAAGACCCCAATGCTAGCATTCAATGTCTTTCTCCCCTTAGGTAGGGAGTCCCCAGCCCCCCTTCTCAGAAGCGGATTCCAGTTCAATCACCACTCCTAGGCTTTACCCAGGTAGAGCTCAACTTTCAGGGTTTGCCTTCCAAATTCCACTCATGTCAAGGTCTTCTTCCTGCCTTAGCGGGCTATTCCCAGTTATCCTCGCTGGGGCAGCTCCCCTCATCTCAGGGTCTTCCCTGCAGGAGACTTTCCTCAGTCTCTACCACAGCTTCCTGAGCCCCCCCTTTCACTGCAGCCTCCCATAGCTCTTTATTGGGCAATGGCAATCTCCTGACTCCTCTCAGGGGTAGCTTCTTAGTAAGCAGGGTTGGCTGGCCCCAGGCCTTCCATCCCTTAGGGCAAATCAGCCCGTTACCCTTGATTAGAGCAAATTGGGGAGGAATGCTTAACCTTTGATACGGAATCATCTTCTAGTGTTGTAGTTTTTCCAGATTCTACATAGTTTCCAAAGTAATTTTTCATTGTTTAAGTCCCAATTCAGAAAGCCCTTGAGCTGCAATAGGCCATGAGCTCATGCTTACCTTTAAACAGATGCCTAAGTACTGTCCTGAATAGGGATGTGCTCTGGAATCGAGGACTATGTATACATGCTCAAATTCCTCATCCGAAGCATTCTTATATCAGTCACAGCTATTAAACAGCTTTTTGTAGCCACTTAATAACCAATGATCACTGTTTCATAGGCTGAATTAAATTTATATACCAAGATTCATTCCTGTAGGTGTAGCGTGGAACAAAAGCCAAGTGAAGGAAAAGGAGTTCACCATCAAGACCAGATCCTCCTCCCCACCCATCCTTCTGGTGCCTAATGTGAAAGAGGAGACTAATTACATTGATTCTGCAGTTCAGCTGAAAGGGTCACCTGATAGAAATAATGCTGCTGTGATGTTAAATGGCTTATTTAGCAGGGATTACCGCTTCCCTAGAGAGCTACAGCATAAAAATAGCTGCAGAGATGATGGCTCGCATAACAAACACGATTAACTCTTGCCTAATTGCTCAACAATTTATCTGTGATAAAAGCAACTGCAACATTCCTTTTCTCCCCCAGTTTGAAGGGCGCAAGTTTGTGCTCACCTTCACAATAGATTCGGCACAGACAGTGAGAACTTGATGAAAAGCCCTGTTGTAAGCCAGTACGTTGATGTTTCTTTCATGTGTTTGTGGAACCTGTTTGGTGTCTTGTATCATCCGGGTTAGAGGATAAATATCAATGACAGATGACCCTGAAAATGGCAAGAGAGGTACTAATACATAACATTTATGTGACTGTGCAAACTGCCATTTGCGGAAATGGATCAACTCTATATAAACCATTGTATTTGATTTGAATTATGCAAGAGAATATAGAGATACCTCTGGCCTGTATTAGTTCTAGAGAATTTCTGCTGTCTGAAGAAAAGTAGAAAATAGTCACCACTCTCAAGCACAACAAACAATCACTAAATAGGAATATTATCATATTTTGCTGCCTTAGACAATCAACTATCTAATTTTTATGGGAGAGGCAACTCTAGCCCCCAGATCAATAGGAACTAGGGGATTTATAGTTCCAGAGGGGGCCAGTGTAGGAAGGAACAAATTGATTCCTCAATCCTGATTGATAGCAATCTCACTGAGTAAAGCAATCCCAGAAGTCACTTCCTATTGAACAAAGCAAATCCGTCTGTAAGCTATGCTGTCGTTTCAATACCTTGGTTTATGCAGCACTGTAGGTACGCATGGCACTTTGCAGACAAATAAAACCTACATCTCTTTGATCAGAGCATTTACAGTCAAAATGAACCATGGCATAGGGAAATGAGAGAAGGTTGAAGAAGGGTCAGTTTTCAACTGCATAAGCTCACCCGCCTATTTGTGCAGTGTACACATGCAAGTTCCCATTTTATTTATCGTAACATAATTGAACTGGTACAAGACTTAGGTTCAGCAGTGGATTTGTAGGAGGAGAAGTTTCAGAGTAACAGCCGTGTTAGTCTGTATTCGCAAAAAGAAAAGGAGGACTTGTGGCACCTTAGAGACTAACCAATTTATTAGAGCATAAGCTTTCGTGAGCTACAGCTCACTTCCTCAGATGCATATCGTGGACTTTATTAGAGCATAAGCTTTCGTGAGCTACAGCTCACTTCCTCAGATGCATATCGTGGACGATATGCATCTGAGGAAGTGAGCTGTAGCTCACGAAAGCTTATGCTCTAATAAATTGGTTAGTCTATAAGGTGCCACAAGTCCTCCTTTTCTTTTTAGGAGGAGAAGGTGTCTGCAAGGTGCAGGGTATGATTCCAGACATATGGGACAATACTGGAGAAAGCACCACTGTGCATCTGTCAAAATATGCAAATAGAGCATGTTAGACAGTAGGACTTACCCATAAACATCTGTATCTGTAATGATTTATGGACATGAGAGGATTAAAATTTGAAGCCTTCTATGTAAATACATGTCAAGTAGATGGCAGTGAGGATTAGTTCTCCTATGCATAACTTGGGTCTCTTGCCCTCTCTGGCAGTGAGGAGGAATTCATTTTACCTTTTAATAGAATCGCTAGCAGGGCTTAGTGTTTAGTCATAATCATCCTTGTATGGATTGTAGAACAGTTTGGCGAGACTGAGTTGAGACAATTCATCTCACACTAAATCCTCAGCTGAGGAAATATCCAACTATGTATCTGCAAATCCTATAGGATTTAAAACTTTAAATGACCATTTTCACATATAACTATTTCACTGGCCTTCAGAATAAGATGACACAAACTTTAAGAGACTCAATCAAATGCCAGACTAAACAGAAAGGTCAGGCAGACTAACATCCTTTACAGGAATGTAGGGCGCTTCTGCTGAATCACCCTGGACACATGTGGTAAGCCCCCTTCAAGAAGGCTCAAGGTAATTGACAAATCAGACTGGTAGGTGGGTCCAGTTATCTCAAATGTTGAGGTACAAGTGGTTAACTAAGGCAAGGTAAAATCTTAGTGAAGACATGGCAGTTTGTAGTTTTTAAATGTTAGCAGGTTAAGGTAAAGATTATACAGGAATCTAGGGTTTACTTTAGTGAGGACGAACTTCAAGATACAGTGAACCAAGTATTTAAATAAGAACATAAGAACGGCCATAGTGGGTCAGATCAATGGTCCATCTAGCCCAGTATCCTGTTTTCTGACACTGGCCAATGCCAGATGCTCCAAAGGGAATGAACAGACCAGGGCAATCATCAAGTGATCCATCTCCTGTCATCTAGTCCCAACATTTGGCAGTCACTGGCTAAGGACACCCAGAGCAAGGGGTTGCATCCCTGATCATCTTGGCTAATAGCCATGGATGGACCTATCCTCCATGAAATTATCAAGTTCTTTTTTTAATCCAGTTATAGTTTTGGCCTTTACAACATCCTTTGGCACCAAGTTCCACAGATTTTTGTATCATCTGCAAACTTGGCCACCTCACTGTTTATCCCTTTTTCCAGATAATTTATGAATAAGCTGAACATGTTGAAATGGGCAGCCTTCCATTCTTCCCGGTTTCTAAGATAAGTTGTTCACATCTTCCCCCAGAAAAAGCAGGGAGCTTCCCTGGAAGGTGGGAAGAGAACCTGCCACCTCACAAAGAGTGTGTTCGAACTGCCAGGCCAGAAGGGAGGGGCTGGCAGCTGGACCCCATTATGTCAGCCAGGAGCCTTTAAAAGGAAAAGCATAGGCCATGGGGGAAGCTCTTGTTCTCATGTAAGAACACACTTTTCCTGGCGCCCAGACTGACAGGCTCCTGCCTCCAGCAGTCTGGAGGGCAAGACACTCTAAACTCGAGTGTCTTGGGAACTGACTGTGGTTGTAACATTCTCTGAAGAACAGTGACATGGGGAGAGATCCCTTTCAAGGGATTTAAATAAACAACAACAGATGGCAGGGCTGAAAGAGGGTGTAACTGGTTTCATTTTCCTGAAGAGGGGCTCAGCTTTCAAAAATTTGGGAAACTTTGCTTGAGAGAGATCATTTCTGTGTCTGTCATCTTAAGCCTCTCATGCATATTCCAAATTAAAAGGAAAACCAGATTTTATATATAAAATGAAACTCCTCCACCACATCAAATGGAGGGATGCCAAATAGCCTTCATCTGTAAATGCCTCATTAGCCAAGAGTAGAAAATTTCTGTCATGTCCTAGATTTCTGTACATCCCCCATATCTAACTTTCTCTACTGTCACGCCATGCTGCTGTCACCTTCTTCAGCGATGTTTCAGAATATGGAAAATCAAAAATTAAAATGAGGGGAAATGTGTTTCTCATTCACTAATTATGTCTACACACCTGTAATAAGCGTGCCATGATTATTGTCAAATATCATGGCATAGATCTGCATTTCTGCAGGTTTCCCCTGACTATCGTGGAAGATCTGCAGCAGCGAAAGGGTCTGTATATCCCACACTCTAAAAACCTGGAGGAAAAAGAAAGGTGCATGGGTGTCACTATTATATTTCCAACTATTAATAATTTGTATTACTGTAGCAGTTAGCAGCCCCAACAAAGGTCAGGGCCCCAGTGCATTAGGTAATGCACAAACATGTAGTCTGAGACAGTCCCTGTCCTGAAGAATTTACAATCTAACTAGACAAGAGAGACCAAAAGAGCAGCGGTATCCCATTTTATAGAGGGTAAACTGAGCACAGAGTTGGAATTGCCCAATGTCTCAGAAGCAGTCTGTGACGGAGCTAGGATCTTAATCTCATGATAAGCACTGGATGGGAAATGGTTTTCCCACACAAAAATGTTTGAGTTCAAACTTTCCTGGCTCAGTTTGGTACAAAAAATTGAAATCTCAAAAATTTTCCATACAAAAAAAATTGGGGTTTTTGGTTTATCGGTTTGGATCAATCTAAATGTTTCATTTTGGTACTTTTGAAACGTCTTGTGATGCTGGCCTCTTTTTTAATCGATGTTTTAGTCTAATTAGCATACATTTTGAAACAAAGTGGTTTTGAACTGGGAAACCAGGTTTTTTGTTTGAAAGTGTCGAAACTAAAAACATTGATAATTTTTTGGGGGGAGGGGGAACTGAGTTGGGAGAGTCATCAAAACTGAGCTGGTTTCATGAAGTTTCAGTTTCAAGGAATATGTGGTTTTTGAATGAAAATTCTCAATGTGTCCCACTCCTGAGTCTTAGTCTACTGCCTTAACAAGATTACTTCGACTTTCCTCTACTTTACCCTTCTCATATACGTGCTGATAAAAAAAACCCCAGAGACTAGATGATAGTATTTTCAACATTGTGGCCAGAACATTGTGTTCTCCAATGACAGACCAGGTATACAGTACTTTAACTATAGTCAGTAAGGTTTATTTACATAAATGAATCCAACAGGAAAAGAATGAACAAAAGTGATTTAAGACAGAGCACTTAAATACACCCTGCTTCCACACACATCCCTCACTGCAGTAGCCCCCAGAGGTCCACACACACTGCTCTCAGTACTACCATGTTATGCCATAATTCCATGTTTGAGCACAAAGGATTTCCCAATAAAACAGACATCTTATACCACTAGAAGTTATTCTACCATCACTAGCAACTTCAGGCACAGATACATGCCTAGTCTCCTTCAACAGCCAAACTATGGTAATCTTTTCATGTATGTGCAAGTTACTTGGAGTAATTAAAAAGCATCATTAGATTATACTAGGTGCACCCATCTTTGACCTTTGACCCATGGCAGGGTGGTGTGTCTATTGTTTAAATATACATGCAAGAGGCATTAACTCTTATCTTTCCACTGGAAGAAAAGGTTGCGATGGCTTTGCAGTGTGACCAAGTGATTTAGGGTTTTTGAATGAAATACTCTGTACTCAGCAGTCCTTTCAATACAGCAGTAAAAAGCACACCGATTACTCAGCAGTTAACAGATTTTTTTTTAAAACCTTCATTTTAAATACCTTCTATTTGTAAAATCTCACTGGCACCAGAGGGCAAAGTTAGAAGAAAATATTACTTTTTATCTTTTCCATTTACTGAGTCCCAGAAATTCCAGGGGACTCGGCTTGTGCCAAAAATAGAAATAATCTGATTAGGATCCTGGAGTTCCTGCTGTATGTTGTGAGCCAGATGGCTGCCTAATGCCTTTTTGAGGTCATTTAATATCACATCCGTTGCGCAATACCTGTGACTGCTTGATCTCCCACCCTATATTGAATCCCATGGGAACCAGAGGAATTCAGATTATCAGAGCTCAGATTATCAGAGCTCAGTCAGCAAAGGAAACGGCACCTCACCTGCAGAAAACACATTTCAAATTCCAGATGTCCAAAAAAAAATTTAATGGATATTTGAAGCTACGTCCAATGCATCTATTTTATACACACAAACACATCTCACCTGAAAGGTCTTCAGTTGTGGCCCCTCTCCATCAATGATCGATAGTTAATATTCTCTGCATAAATGGAGTGAAATAATCCACATTCACGGGCCCAAGGACACCACCACACATAGATGGGTCTATGAGCCAGAACCATGGAACCACTGTAGATCTGCCAATGCTCACAATTTAACTGAGAGTCTCTCAGTATTTGGTGGCTTTCTTAAAGCCCCATCTGCTAGAGTCAAGAGCCTGCATGGGCATCTTAACTTTCATTTTAAAAAAAAGTTTCTAGTCTTCCGGTTTAAAAAGAAAAGCTTGAAAATGTGAAGCAGTGCACCCTAAAGGCTCTAGCAGGTTAACAAAGAGAACCTGAGATTTGTTTTATTTATTTTTTGAAAAAAGCACACCTCATGAACTTTAAGACAATCTTATTATTGGGAGGGTGGTGGGTGGAAGGGACTCATGATTTTTAAATACTACACTGGGTGAAAGTTTGTGTCCTGTATTATTGAGGAGGTCAGGTGATCATATTGGTCCCTTCTAGCCTTGAAATATGTGAATTTATGCCTCATGCTTGGAGTGGGGAAGGAAGGAACAGCCGTATCTGTCTGGGGGTGCTGAGGGCATTGTAACTCCACACTGCAGGGGCAGATATAATACCCTAGAAGCACGAGGCGGGAGTGCACATATTCATCATTGCTACATCTATACTGTTGGCATATATACTGCTAACCAGTCTGTACATAAGGGAGAGAGAGACCATAGTCATGCTGTCATCTGCATTCTGGGATTTGCAACACTGTGGTCAGTGCTGGGCAGCCCCTTCCTCAACTCTCTTGAAGTGTTTCAAGTTATAGAAGTCTCTGTGTCTTATTTTCCGAGCGCATTCACACGAAACTCCCACAATTTAGAAAGAAACACAGGGGGAAGGTGATGACATGCATGCAAAACAAAATCATTCTGAGGATTGTCTTCATTTGGTAGGAGCAGTTACATCTATTACATGACAAAGAATGTGATCTTGTGGCTAAAGCTCTGGACTGGGACTTGGGAAAAGTGCGTTCTGTTTCCCGCTCTCCCACAAATTTCCTGTGTGACCTTAAGCAACTCACTTCACCTCTATGCCTTGGTCTGTAAAATGAGGATAATGATACTTTCCTACCTCACAGAAATACTGAGACTAAATCAATGATTTCTGAGGAGCTCAGAGGTGAAGAGCATGAAGGTCTTCCAAATAAATGTGCCAGAGACAGGTTTAATTTAGTCTTTCCCCAAAAGGGAGCACCTCAGCAGGGCCATGTTTATTTTGTATATTAAAATGTTTTACACTCATGCTATACAGTACATGCTTAAATGGTTCCTCAAATCTTGTATCAAAAACGATAATGTAAGACACCTTGAAAAATAGGGCAGCCACATCCACAGCTATAGAAACATACAGAGTTTAGATATCTGCAGACTTCGGTGAAGCTGCAACAGAGCCATGAGCAGCTGCAGGCATAGATATAGTGTAAGCTATGGGGCTGCTGCACCAGTCCAGGAGGGAGCAATTCTATGCCATGTAGTCTGTTTCCGTGCCCTTGCCTTAGGTCACAATTTATTGATTGGACCAAATCTTAGGCATAATTATTGCCTCTGCTCCCAGGGGCTACAATTCACAAAGGCTTTCTCTTCTTCTCTCTCAGCCTCTCTAGGTCCTTGCCCTAATCCAAGAACTAATGCAAGCGGGGGTGCTGGAACAATTTTTATAGGGGGGGTGCTAATGATGGAAACCATGTGTTTACTGTTACTACTTCAAGCCAGGGAGTGTGGCAGCACCCTAGTTCCAGCACACCAGAGCTTCTCTACAACTCTCCAGGTCAGCAGAACTATTGCTGGCTTTATAAGACCCGGGGCTCATCAGACTATCACCTGACCCATAACCTGAGCTTGGAGGTAACTGATCAGTCACAGGTGGGGCTGGGTCCATGTCCCCTGAAAGGGTCCAGTAATCCTGTGACATATGGTAAGAAGAAAATGCAACTTTTGGGAACTCCCATTCAAGTTAAGATTCTCCAGTGGATCTCCAGGATAGAGCTGCACATTTTAGGGAGGGTGGGTCAGAGGGATTCAAAAAACAAAGATGCATTTAGCAGCTAGATTAAGGGTATTGTTGCATTACATACATGCAACCCCAAGGGATCTTCTCTCTGCAACCGGAAAGAAGGACCTAAAAAGGCACTGTTTGCACATTGACTTGACTATTGCAAAAGGACAGTGCCCTGAAACTTGTGGAAGCCACCCATAAGCATAAGGTCATGATAGGAACAGAAACACTAAGAAAAAAAGAAACCAACAGAGTTAAAAGCACAAATATCTAGGACAACAGGAGTAGAGCTCATTTCCAAATGCTTTTCTGATTATTATATTAGATACTACACATAGGCACCCTATAAAAACATACAACAGATTAGACATAAAGCATTTTTTCTTGATCTCTTTCTGCTCACTGTAGGGATATAATTTTGTAAAGCTTTTAATGACATGCTATATAATGAGGTCATCAATAAATTATAAGGAAATTACTTGCAGCCAGTATTACCTCAGAAGTGACCCAAACCATCATTTTATGTGAAACTCAAATTCAACCATCCCCAGGATGTTATTAATTTAGAAACTTCTTTGACTTTTAGGGAGAGGGCAGATTAAACTTTCATTGAAGTCAGTATGAGCTCTAAAGTAATTGCTCTTTAGTTCATCTCTCCTAGTGTCAAGAAATCAAATCTGACAGGAAGAACATTTAGAAAAACAAAAACATGACATCTGTCAACTTCACAAGGAAAAGCAGTTAGGATCAAATTTATTATGGATGACTCAGAAGAATTAGCACCTTATATTAAAACTGCTCTAAATATGATGCCCTTTGAAGACTTAAGACAGTTGTTGGAAATGCTACTTTTACAAACTTACTATTAGATAAAGTTTAAAATGTCTCTAGATTCTGCACTAGAGCACCTTCAGTCTGAAAACCTGATTACTTAACAATTTAAGCCTCTCAACACCTCTGTGAGGTAAGCACAGTAAGTATTCTTTCCATTTTGCAGCTTGATAAACTTCTGCACAGAGACTCCTATCCTCAAAAAGGTATTTCAATAGAAGTTATGAAGCTAAATACCTTTGAGCATCTGGGCCAGAGAATTTAAGTGACTTCCTTAAGGCTACATAGCATGTTGGCATTAAGAGTCTGATGTAGAATCCAGGAGTCTCGACGCCCTCAGTTCAAGCACCATATCATACTACTTGCTTCTTTTGAAAGTTTGTTTTTAAATGTTTTGGCACCATGTGGTGTTTTCTGGGTACAATGTGTAGGCAGCAGCTCTATACTTTAAGAGAACCCTGATTCAGTTAGAAACAGTCTTCACCCATGATAAACTCAGCATCTAAAAAGAAGTGCATCACAAGTGACAGTAAGCATTTCTTCAAAAGCTAACTGCTTATACATTCAGTTAAGAACTATTCAGTATTTTTAACATTATAAAAGCATTAAGGGAGTTTTTTATTTTATTTTTCAAATTTAGAGGGTCTCTTGGTTTGGAAAACATTGCTAAGAAGAAAAGGCAGCCAGAATTTAGAACCTGGTGTATTTGATAGTAAAATAAAAGTAGGCAGTAATATATGCGGAGACTGAAAATATTCAAGGTTATACAAGATCAGAAGGTAGAATGGAATTCTCCTGCCCTGGGAATGGATGTGAAGGTCATTGGAAATTTCCTGCATCACTAAACAATCTAATTGGTGCCTGAAAAAAAAAAAAAACAAACAAACCAATTCTTATAGAATTCCAAGGTTTCTGGAGCAATTATAGAAGGGGGGAGGGTCAGAACCTGGTTGTGTATTAAAATTGTGCTGGTTACATCAGACATCATGAATGGTTATACAGAAGCCTACTTGGGAAATGCAGGTATAAAGGAAATGTCAACTGAAGATTTAATTTGTTTTGAGGAAGAGTGTGTTGATCTGAAGAATTTTTCATTCAGACATGTATTTCTCCGAGATAGTATAGAGGCCAGAGGACCATGTCAATTGTATTTACTTAACTCTCCCCTCAAGAAGACTACAGAAATTGGAAAGTTAGATGAAGACTAGTCTAACATTTCAGGTTATCTACTTGGGGTTTTGGTAAACACATGCAACTTCAAAAGCTTTGAGGAGGAGCAGTAGAGGGAAATAGCAAGGCAGAGAGAAGACTTGCAACAGGAAATTTGTGTGAGTGGAAAAATTTATGAAGCTGACTCAACTGGATCAGCAAAAATGGAAAGTCAAAATGGGAATGAAAGTGTTAGAAGTTAAGGCAATTCTGCAGGAAGAATTCCCAGCATTGTGTGGAAAAGTAGTGGAATCACCAGAATACCACAAGAAACAACTGGAATAACTGAAGAACTTAAATCATCCAAGAGCAGGAAGTTAGGGAATCACAGTAGTGATTGAAAAGAAATCTGCTGCAGATAATAAAGAGAAAAAGGTATAAAACCTTTTCATAAACTCCGGTTTCATGTATGTCTGTGCCAAAGGCTGTAGAATAGATAAAATCAAACTGAAGACAGGTCGGCCTGGTATTCCCATGAACTCCTCAAATTAAATTGTAAATGGGAGTACTGGAAAGCTTCTAGTGAAGGTGCAATTTCCATCCTGTGTTATACAGACAGATGTCAGACTAGATAAACTAAGGCCTTTCTGGCCTTAAAAAACAAACAAAAACTCTATGACTCCTCAGGATGAAGGGAAGACAATCTTTATACCTGTTGGGAAAACCTAAGTTGCTTTATGTCTGCTGGCTGAGTCTGAGGTATTATCTACTTTCAGCACTGTGCTTTATGCTAACAAGTCAGACAATGAAAGCAAGGAAAAGGCAAGCCCTGCAAGACTATTCTCCTTCCAAGCCATATGTTAACTCTGGAAACCTGCTATTTCGGAGTCTGAATATTAAATCATGCAAATCCATATGTAACTGGACAAAGAGCTCATATGAGGTGCTTCACTATGGTCACCAGAGGGAAAAGGATCACAGCACACAGCTTGAGTACCAGCATGGCATAAAGACAAGGGTTCTTCTAGAGGAAGACAAAATTTAAAACCAGATAACAAATCAGATCTAGTGAAAGCCAGAAAGCACAGCAAGGCACACTGTTGGAGATGTTTAGGGACTCATTTGCCAAGGAAGTGACCATTGGTTACAATGCATATCCCCATGAAGGAGAACATATTTTCGCTAGTGCAGCACAAAGGCCATTGAAAAGTAATGCTTCTCAACCCCGAGCACTTACACAGAGACAGCCAGAATCCTGGTGCTTCAGCTCCACAGCCCCATTCCAGCAAAGCCTTGACAACATTAAGTGTTTTGCTAGACTAGAGCTTAA
The DNA here is from genome assembly GCF_965140285.1 of Lepidochelys kempii. Lineage (NCBI taxonomy): Eukaryota > Metazoa > Chordata > Testudines > Cheloniidae > Lepidochelys > Lepidochelys kempii. The sequence continues at coordinate 139,940,216 of NC_136382.1, read as the reverse complement.
CAGGGGGTGGGTGTGCCATCAACAGCACTACGTAACCCAGAGAGGATGTGGCTAGGCATGGTGGGCAACCCATTGGCACACAACCCTGGACTATAAAAGGGTGCTGCTCCTCCCCTCCCCTTAGAGCTCCAGGAGGCGTTGTGTGTACCTAAGTTCACAAAATGCCTCCAAGACCTGAATCAAGTTGGTTCTGCATCTCCCTTTAGCGTCAGTTGCTTTATAAGTCCTAATACTGCCCCTAGGAGAGAATTTAGTTTTATATCACATCCTTCACAAAACTTTTTACGGTAATAATTTAGTAATAGGAATGAATGAAAATCAAATACTTTTGTGCGGGCTCCTTGCTTGCCCTGTCTCCAATCTCCGTATCATGTGGAGGGAGTATAGTGATTTAAATGAGACAGCAGAAGCTCAGGCAACAGCAGAACAGCATTCATAAATCTTTCTTGCCTCCCTCCCCCTGCTTCACCTTGATTCGTTCTCCATCCTGTGGCAGTGAGCTGGGGAGATTACGCAAGCAACCGTTTCACATGAGTAACCTGAACACAATGTGCCACAAGCACTCCTGAGAGACGTATGCCACTGCTGTGTATTTACACACGTGCATGAACTCGTACACGACAAGCGTTGACAGCAGGCAAATGCGAGCACATTTACTGTGGACTTTAGGAGGTGACTAGTGGTAATTGCCATAGGGACAGTTATTCATAGTAACTTTGCAGTTCTAGTTATATATTAAAGAACTTCTCCTCACACACTGACATGCTCCAACTGCCCTTGCAACTTATGTGCATGCATCCCTCGTGATAAAATGCCAGTAGGCTCTGCCCTGTGAAAAAGGACACACACAAAAAAAAACATTAAAAAACACTGGGGAGGATTGGGAGAAAGGAGAAGGGTGACTGCTTCAACTCAAATGTATCTGAAATTAGCAAACTTTTTACTTCAAGCTGTTTCCACCAAAGTTGCAGGGCCTGTCTCTATTTATTTTAAACATCTCTAGAACATTTGCTTAAGCTAAGGAGAAAGGGGTGTCTCTGTTTGCATGTCAACGGGGCTGGTCATCTAAGCACTGAAACTGATACACTTCTTCCAATGTGCTTAAAAGAGTACCCACAGTGCTATGGCTCCTGTACGCATCCCAGACCCTGACTCATCTCAAGTATTGGCAATGGTGGTAGCTTGCGAGGATAAGAGAGAGGCAAGACCATCTTGCCTCATCCTCAGACGTGTCCAGCATTTGCTGATCAAAGAAAAGGTTATTAATCTGCTGGGTTTTTAAGGGGGGAGGACGTGAAATTGCAGGGACCCTAGAGGACCCCCCCTAAGAGCCCTACTAAAAGCTCAAGAGTACTTGACAAACTTCCTTTTTATGCTTTAAAATTCCCATCAGCCCGGTTATAAGTTATATGAAATCAAAGTGATTTTAATTAAGGGACATTAGAGTTACTCTAAACTAATCTTGCCAGGATCTTTAGAGTTGAATGATGCTACAGGACTTCATCAACTACACAAATGAGGCTCACCAAAATCCAGCCATCTCTGGGGCAGCACGAAGCAGTCATTCTTCCCCATTCACCATATAACACATAACACAGAACCACTGAAATGTAGGGCTGAAAGGGACCTCGAGAGCTCATCTAGTCCAGTCCCGTGCACAGAGGCAGGACCAGGAGACATGAAGAATAAAAGCTGCTTTTAGGCTGAAGTGTTGATCCCCCCCAACCCCCGCATTATTGCATGGCTCAATTGTCTGAAAGTGTTAATCGAAGACTATAGAGACATAGGGACGTGAGGTTCACAAAGAAGGGAGCGGCATGATATGTGTGACCAGTGTCAGAGTACTCAAAGGGCAGAAAAGGTCACTATGCATCAAGCCGAGATAAAGCTGCAGTTCTGCTTACCATGGTGTTTAACAGAGTAAGTTATCTGGAGAGAATGTAGTTGTCTCTCCTGTGATCCTTGAAGGTGATCTAGCCCAGGTATTGCAGCTCTAGCTAATTACTAGACGATGCAGGAACAAATTGTTGCCAGTGGGTTTACTCAGGAGGCTAAGGAAAGGAGGATATAGCCCTAATATATTCAGCAGTTGGCTCAGCAATTAATGCCTTATGAAATAGATAATTTGGTGAAGTTCAAGATTGTCTATTACATTTCGGAATCAAATACCAAACTAGTAGTATCATCATACCAGGGTACAACCCAGACTAATGAGCAGCTGTGACCCCTGCCCTGCAACCTTGGGTTCCTTACAATGCCTTGCTGAAGTAGCTCCCACCTGGTCTGATCACCAACAGCCTTCCAGTGTGCAAACCACACCTTGAGTGTCTGTGTGAACTGCAGCCGGCCAGCTACACCCTGGCTCTCATCAGCTTCAGTTATACTGTAGCGTGACCCCAACACCCTTCCGCCCCCGAGTCCCAGATTTCCCCCCAGAAACATATGTTATGTACTGCCCAGCCCTCTCCTAGACAGTACAAAAATATGTTAAGTCTGTTATTCCTTAAAGGGAATAATATGCCAGTTTATGATCTCAAATAATTATTTAGACACTTCAATTTAAACACACTGGATTAGATAAAACAGTAAAATATGTTTATTAACTATGAAGAGAGATTGAGTGAGTCTACAAGTACATAACATAAGAACAGCCATACTGGGTAAGACTAATACCTAACAAACTATATCAGATTTAAGCAAAAAGTTACTCACCATATGCTTTCAGCAGTTTTACTGACCAAACCCTATAGATTAGGACCCCTCCCCCAGAGTCTAATGAATGTTTCCTTTGCTGCTTCAGGTGTGGTGATTGTGATGGGCAGCGGGTGGGGAGTGCCTTGGGCTGTTTGTCCCTCCTTTTTATGGTTTCAGTCCCTCTCTTGAAAAACATTTTCTACTGGGCACTAGGAGACAAAGGGTCTCTGTGGAAGGATTGTCCACTGCTAGCTTCTTACTTGTTTGAGCTTTCTTTGTGTCCCTTCCTGCCTGATGACTATTTAATTCTTAAAATGCAAATTAGGCAGAGCACACACTCCTTTGTTTAGGACAGACCTATTTGCCAACCTCAGTTTGGACAGAGTTGTGGGGTTTGGAACATGTGTTAATAATGCGATACAAGGAAATCTTATAACTTCACATACAATATTGCTACACATTTTATCAGGACAATGCTGACCAGCAAATTATGAGTTTTCAAATGATACCTTACTAGACTTGACCAATGCAAAATTACTACAAGTGTGTGTAAGGTGTGAACACAGGAGTATTGTCACAACCTGCTTCACAGGCACCAGTATAAATGGATTCCTATCTCTGGATTATGGAGTTATGCTAGAGAGAAATCAAGCAGGGACATAGGCAATGTGAATCTAATAGAACCTGCTGGCTTATTAGTGGGTACTGGACCACTACTCCAATTGAGATGGACGGAAAGGATCTAGCCAGTGGGGGAACTGGTTACACAGTTCTGAATATTGTCAGTCTAGGGCTTCATAATCCGTGATGGGCAGGAAAAGAAATAGCCTGATGTCTCAGGAGATCAGGGCTCAGCAGACCCAAGTGTTGTGTTGGAGAAGAAAGTATTACGCTCAAAGATGACTGGGGAGGGAAGGCTGAGTAACAAGAGGCCTAAGAATTGCCATCAATTTCTTATTAAGCAAGTGTGAAGAGTTCACAACTTGGACCTACTGTTTGAAGCTTTTTGCACATTCAGGAAGACAACACCGTATTCACATTTGGAAGGCTCCCTCTCCCTTGCAAATCACACAGCCATAAGTTCTAGAAAGGTGTTTAAAAAAAGAAAGCTTAGATTCTGGAGCTCAATTCTGTAGCCGCAGAGTTGTGGAAACCCCAAGGATCTGAATAAGAAGCTAGATAAGTTCCCATCTATTTCATACTTATATACTTAATCATCACATGCCTGTCCAGAGTCTGAATATCTGCTGGATCACCACTATTAGAGTCCATAAGAGGAAAGACTGCATTTTTGAAGGTACCTGTTAAATTGTTTAACATACGAGCTAATACAGAGATTTCCCTCAAGCCCTGCAGTCACACACTGGCTCTAGGCATGCATTTCAAGTATATGTTATATAAATAGGAGAGATGTAAAGCAGATACATGTGCCAAAATATATACTTTTCAATTAACTCCAGTTCCTTTGTGGGCTTTGCACCTTCCGATGGCAAACTAACCAAGAGGCTGGATAGCTTGCATATTAGAAAAGGGCGAGGAAAACTAAAAGCAGGAAAATTGAGCTTTTGATCTAACTTACTAAGAACAAATATTCAGCATTCTTGAAGCACTAAATAATCCAGACGTGTGAATAAACCCCTAAATTTCTAAGGAAAACATATAGCTATAAATAATTGTTATGAAACCTACATCAGCAAGGGAAGGATTAATTTTGATTCTCTAAGCAGTATATGATAAAATACATCATGGAGTTACATAATTTCCATGAAAGGACTATAATAAATGGATGACTGGATCAGTTGTCCCAAATGTCTTTGTTCCAATTATCTTGATTACATTTAATGGTATTGATATACAGTACACTTCAGTACAATCTTGGATTAGATTTTTAGTTAATGTAACATCATGCTTACAGCTCAGCTGCCCTCATATTTTGGGAAGATCCAATGACTACATTATGAATACATCCTTAAAAGAATGACATTTGACTTCAAAGTAGGTTAGAGTAAGTGTCAACACTAATCCTCTGAGGCAAGGATGCACACAGCTCCATCTAGCTTTTCAGAAGACAGGAGGCATATGTGACAACCTCACATGGCATGCACTGTGGCATCTCAGAGCAAGCTTGGCATTAAAGGCATTTAGATAGAGGATACTGGACTTCAATAACATTAAGGTTTGAGTGAACCAGACCAAAGCCATGCCATACTAATGTTAATCAAGATAATGAAGTACCATACTTCCTATCCTTCCCCCACCAGAACACCTAGGGTTTTGCACAAACTGGTCAGTGATAATTAAAACAAAATATGCATGATGGACTCTGCTTTCCCTGTTTTTTTTAACAATATATTTGATTTTGTGCCTATATGAGAAGCTGTGTGATGCAGATTGAAGAAAAGGCAATGTGCATTGGGAGTCAGATTTTGCCATGCCCCAAAGCAGATATGCAAGAGATCAACACCCCTCCTCCTCCTCTTCCCTGTGCCACACCCCACCGACAGCCTCTTAGGGAATGTCTACATGGCAATTAGAAACCCATGGCTGGATTTGGCTAGAGCCATATCCTGCTCACCTCACTCACCCAAGTAGCCCCAGTGGGTCCCTTCCATGGTTTAGCCCACTAGAGCCAATGGTGTTACAAAAGGAAAGAATATTGACCCGTTGAGTTCAATAGATTACTGAGGTGGGTAGGAGAAGAAGGTTTTAGCCCTTAGTTTTTAGCAGCCTGATGTTTAAAATTAAAGCACACAAAATCAGCCAAGTGTTTATATTCCCTGGACCCCGCAATGAGTAAAAGAAAGAATGGAGTAGTTGTCTCCTAAGAAGTCTTCAGTAAAAGGGCCACCATGTCCAAGCACATTCACTGATTTTACTGCACTTGTTTTCAGAGCACACAGTGAAAGATCACTTTTCATATCATCCCTCCACCACATGCTTTAATTCAATGGCTCCTAACCTAGTAGTCTCAATGCAACATTGGTGGCTGTTATGTTTACAGCCTACAGAGAACTTGGATAAACCCATAAATATTCTTGCTGGTACATTGAAATACAACATAATTTATCGTTCTGAATTTTAAGAAGTAAACACATAGGAACCAAAACCAGAAAGAGAAGAAACAGGCTGCTCCCCAAGCAGTGAGATATTTCCCTTCCCCCACCCCTTAAGTAAAGCTGTCCCATTTCAGACAGGCAGTCTGTTGACTGACTCAAACCCAAATCACCTCAAGGCAAGCAGGGCAGGAAATCCCTCACACTTAAGGTGATAGCTTGTCATTTTTTAAAATGAGTTTCCAATATGCCACGGGGGCCATCTTTGTGGTGGGTGGTTTGGTCCTGAGCCAACTGAGCATTCTAGACATTTTGTAATGCAAAAGAATGACATTTTGTTATTTGGTTTAGCTTCAAGATGTCAGAAGAAAACAGTAATGGGCAAAATCTCCATATCGAGGGAGAGTCCATGCAGAGTTTGGGCACCAAGTTGGGAAGGAAGGAAGGAAAGTATTGAAGAAGAGAGACATACCTTACACAGTATTGCTCTGTCTAGGTTGGATCCCTGCTTCTCTCACCAGCTATTCCAACCTCATTACCACTGTCTGCACCCTAAGATTGCAAGGGCTTTTTCTTTCTTCTGTAATTTTACTTTATCACCCCCATCACTTACATAATTGCTATTTAGGCCTTGATTCTGCAGGGTACCCTATGTGCCTGTGCAGAGCCTTATTAGCTGCGAACATACAGCCTCATAGATCTCAAAACATGTTACAACATGGTAATGCACTATCCCCTGTTTCCAGATGGGGAAACTGAAATAGAGAGAAGTGACTTGACCAAGGTTACACAGCAGGTCAGTGGCAGGGCCAGGAACAAAACCAAGTGCACTGGACTGGGAGTCATGAGTACTATCTATTGGACCATGCTGCCTCTCTTTAAAAATGTAACTGGCTCAAGTGTGATTGCACAAGAGTCTCGACATAGCCTGGGCTTTGTGTGGGGGCAGGGAGTGGAGTGGAGTGCAGTGCAGGCAGGTAAAGCAGCTGAGATGTAGGGGTGGGGTTGGCAGTGGGATGTCACAGGGTTAGTGTGGGAAGGTGCAGCACCCAGTAGGGGTACTAGTCACGTAGGTACAGGCAGGGCATGATATGGGAGTTCTAGGTTTGGAGGAGTTGGGGACATGGTGGTAAATTGTGAGTGAGGGGTAGCAGAAGTCAGTTCAGTGAGACTGCATTGGCCTGGCAGGTTTGTACAAGAGTTGGCAAAGTACGAAAAAGAGAAATGCCCTCAGGTATCTGACATGGGCAGGTATGGCCCACACAGGATATGGTTACACACTGCATTTGGGGTTTGATCCCATGACTATTTGTCACTGCTGTCCATTCCTGAAGTCACAGGGGATTAATTTAGGGGCAGACAGACCACAGGGAACAGTTGCCACAAGGGAATAAGGGATCATGACACACGAGTACAGTCAGCTCAGAAAGAAGTATTTCATCTCCCAGGGCCAGACAGCCCCAGTGCAGACCTATCTGGAGCCTCCTGGGACTGAGCTACTGACTGCTGAGGAGCTGGATGATTGGTTTATGGTGAAGCTTCAGGACTACAGAACCATTCCCAGTGCGTGGGTGTCAGGTACATTCTCTTGTCTCTGTTGCACAGAGTATCCTGCAGAGTTTACGTATGTTAATTTCTTAAACTTTCGACAATTCTTGCTCCTGAAAACTGACTTCTACAACAACCAGTGTCAAAATCTAGTTGTTTGTGTGTAGTTTGTGGGACTAGGAGATGGTTGGGTAGATAAACAGAGTCAGAAGCATTATACATATTTGCAAAAAAATAAAAATAAAATTGTCATTCATTTTTTAAGGCATTTAAATCCCCAAATGCTTAATCAATTTTCTTAATATACTTGATGCCAATAAACAAACAAATCCCATGTATTTGAAAGCATACAGGTCTTAAAAGGGAATTCAATGGGAAAGTGATTGCAACCATAGCCCCTATTCCTACCATGTACAAATGGACTGTTACACCCATGCATTGTATATTGCGGAATCAAGGCCTTTAATTATGGAAACAGTATCACCTCTCTATAATTAATTCCAGGCCCAACTATGCTTCCACTCAAGTCAATCAGAGTATTTGCCATAGATTTCAGAGGCAGAGGACTGAGCACACTTTAAAACACTAAATATATTAATTAATTACAATTGCTAAAAGAGTGTTCTGCCTATATAGCCCTCAGCACGGTAGATTAATAACCTTTATGCTGTGTGTTCTTGCCTTTGGCTTACAATGCCTAATCCATGTCATGGCTCATTATCTACCCGTATATCCTGAAGCAGCAAGGTGTATCACTCAGCTGTAATTCTGAAGTCTGAGGTAGCATTTCTTCTAGAAGTATATATGTACTATCAGAATCTCCCTTCCATAAAGAGGTTTTTTAGTAAGTGTCCTAAGATGTTGATTCTGTACTTGAATGAGCCATTTTGTTTTCTATTCCAATTTCTTTTAGATGTAAAAGACCAGATATAAACTCACTGTAAAACATTATCTCTCTCATTCTGTTCTTGGTAACTCTCAAAAACTATATTCATATTGGGAATTCCATGCATAAAATCAAGAGGAAAAATGTTGCAGCCATTTTGAAAAACCATTCACTGCACACCAAACTGGGCTAATGGCTTCTGTGGAGTCGGTTCAGACAATGAATTAAATACATTCATACTGATAAGCCGTACAAAAAAGATTGCAACATTTCCAATAGTTACGTATGAGTTTGCATGTTATATATGAGGCATAGTGATAGACCTTAGGAAAACTTGTAGAGGAAAGTTGCTGCAGATGGCTCGTATGCTTACGGTGAATATCTGGACAAATAAAATTTGGGAATTAGATAAGGTACATCTACACTTTCATCGGTGGTGTGTGGAGTATAGACACCGCATGCCCAGCTAGCACAGTTATAAATAGCAGTGTAGACAGTGTAGCACAGCTGAGGTGAGAGTGCCTGAGCCCCTAATATATTTATTTAAAAACATTTCTATATACACAACTAATAGTTTCTGTCTATATAAGTGACCCCACTTGGTCTAACAGCAAGGATTGAACCTTGTACTTTCAGCACTAAAAGCTTGAGCCTCTCTCATTTTAGCGAAATCCATTAGTGAGTTACACATAATTTGTATTTCACTCACATTTTACTTATGAAGATTTTCTAGAATACATTTACATCGTCACACACCCCCATGTGACAAATTCTTATTTGTATTCACAGGCCAATGAACAACGAGAGCAACTGCTTGGCATTCAGTTGGACTGTCAACAAAGTAGACTAGCCACATCCTTACAATATTTGTATTTTTTGTATAGAACTAAATATATCTGGATTCTCCCTAAGTGTCTCTCTCAACCTCCTACCCCACAAACCTCACATCTTTTCAAAATGTAACTAAAAATGAACTTAAAGGGAAATTTATCACCATTTTAATTAAGCTACTGGATAAATTATCCCCAGATGTCGAGTCTCCAATTGGCAGACAAAAAGCAATGATATTTAATATTATGTATCTCACAATTACACACAAAAATTCCTCAGCTGATTTTTCTTAAGGTACAGAGATCATGGAATGATAAAATACGCAAGTGAATTAGTGATCAGTGGGTGGCAAGGTTATACATATGATGCAAATCCAAGAAAACAGCCTTTGGGAAAAGTCAGGAAAAAAAAAGTCTCACGCTATCAGGTACAATTTCAACACTAGAAAACGGCTTTCATTTCATCAGCAGGATGTAGCAACCTCTTACACCTTCTATCAGAAATAATTTCCAACCAACAAGCCCTCAGGCTTTTGGCAAAACTGGTTATGTAGCTTTAAAAAAAACAAAAAAAACCCCAAAAACTTGCCTGCTGTTGATTTATTTTCATTCCATTTTTCTTAAGACAGATGTTTGCTAATAATTATATCTATCACAACTATCCCTAAGGTACCCAAACATTGCCCAAATGAGGATTACACAGACAACATTTGGTATCCAGGCACTCAACTTTCACTTAACAGCAGATTGTAACCACTCATCTTTAATATAGAATTATACTGCATAGAGACTACAGAACTAAACCAGGACCCTGGAGCATTGCATGATGGGATTTGTAGATGGACTGCATCTCCGTACTGAAAATGGAGTGGACACAGACCACATTATACATATTCAGGCTAGCTTTGATCCATCAGTCTCATTTCGGCCACCTATGAATTACGTAGTCATTCAATACAGTTGTTAATAACTTGGCACTCCAGCCTTGAAAACACGTCTCCCTTTCAATATCATTTATTAGGTGGGAACTTTACCTATTGTGCAAGGTGTCGATCCTGCAAACTCAGCCATGAGTAATAGTATGCATTTGAGTAGTCCCATTAGCATCAGATAGATTACTCGTACGTAAAATTAAAATATGCGTAAGTACTAGCTAGATCAGAGCCTAAGGGAGTGTCATGAAGTAGCTGAACTGAGGTATGAGTGAGCAGTTAGATTTTTCCTTTTGGAAGAACTGAAGGAATACTCTAGTGGAGAAATAATTTGCTAGTGACACATCGGCTGATCCTGACTCTAAATAGATAAGTCACATAGGTCTTATGGTACAAGTCTAAAAAGCTTGAAAGAATAGGTGACCTCTCATAGAGAAGTTGAAAAAACATCTAATAGATTTTATAAAAAAGTAGGACACATTCTCTGCAGAGAATTTACTATCTAACAGCCCATTTACACTCTACAAACAGCAATGTCAGAAACTCAGGTATAACATGGTGGTGCCAAACATAGTTAAAACACACTTCAGTCTTGCAGCGTACACTAGAACTAGCCATCATCCCAAAGTACACTAATGCCTAGGGCAGAATGGCCTATGCATTCTGAGGACACAGTTAAAACACAGTTTGCTCCCATCTACAAAGCAATCAAACCACCTTTTAATCTGTCTGGCAGCCATTGCCATAGGAGGATGAGAGAGTCAGAGGTTGTCTCCCTATTGCTTTTTTTGTCCTAACATGAAATGACCCTGCTGCAGAGAGTTGTCACATTGCAAGTAAGAGCCCAAAGACCAGTACCAGGCAGCCGGAGTGTAGGAGGTACCAGCAACTTGTGGGCAGAGGTGAAAGTAAGCCGGTACAGCGTACCGGCAAGAGCCAGTACGCTATGCCGGACCAGACCGGCTTCCCCAGGCTGGCGCTTTAAAGGGCCCCGGGCTCCTCGCAGTCACCAGAGCCCCGAGCCCTTTAAACCGCCACCTGAGCCCTGCTGCTGGAGCCCCTGGGGTAGCGGCGGCAGGGCTCCGGCCGCGCTTTAAACGGCCCTGGGCTCCAGCTGCTGCAGGGAGCCCCAGGCCCTTTAAAGCGCCCCCAGGGCTCTCTGCAGCGGCCAGAGCCCCCGGGCCCTTTAAAGCCCCCTCCGAGCCCTGCTGCCGGAGCCCCGGGGTAGCAGCGGCAGGGATCCAGTGGTGATTTAAAGGACCCGGAGCTCTGCTGTGGTAGTGGCGGCCAGAGCCCAGGGCCGTTTAAATCACCCCTGAGCCCTGGGGCTCCCAGCTGCCTCTGCAGCTGAGAGCTCTGGGGGTGATTTAAAGGCCCTGGGGCTCCGAGCTGCAGCCGGAGCCCTGGGGCCTTTAAATCTTGATTTAAAGGGCCCAGGTATTTAAAGGCCCCGGCTCTTCTGGTTGAGGCCACACCCCCTGCTCAGGACTCCTGAGTACTGGTAAGTCCTTTAAGTTACTTTCACCCCTGCTTGTGGGAGAGGTGCAGGCATGTTGGTAAATCTCAAGAGGTATTGCCTCAGGTGGCTGATGGAGTGACAGTGCTGGGGAAATAGTGTTGAAAATGAATGCTTTCTCCCGATATTCCTCAAGCTAAATTTAAGCCAAAACCCTGTAAAAGTCCATATTACAATGAACGTTTGATTACTGGGCATGCAGCATTGCAGCCTGAAAGTACAGAATTGGGTCCAAAGAGGGAAATATTTTTAACCAAGTTTTGAATTTCTCAACAGCACCATGTTTGAAGGCTATTCTTTCCCATGTACCCATCAGCACAGACTTATTGGTTATTTTACAGGCTATTTCTCTTGGCTTATTATGGAGTTTTTATTAACTTTCTATTAAAGAATTTGTGTGCTGTGTAAAAAGAGGCTTCAAAGAAACATAAAGACAAGCCGGAGGCACTGGAGAAACGTTTTCTCAAATGTCTGACAAGAAAGGCAGATGGCAGCTGAAGGCAGATTTCAAGGCTGTGTTGTCAATATTGGGTTTAATAGCCATAGAAACTAGAAGGCATGCAGCTTTAGATACTAGTGAACTCAGCCTACCTCAACTTGTGGAGTGGGGGAAACGGAACGTGTGTATGAAACTCCAGACAAAATTTGGTATTTGTCATCTGCGGAGGTGACAGTCTGGTCCCATTAAAGCCAATGGCAAAATTCCCATCAACTTCAGTGGTGCTAGGATTTCACTCAGGTGATTTAGAAATAATAAAATGCTATTAATCAAAAGGCAATGTAGAAAGCTGGATGGGGAAAAAAGGAAGATTTGTAATTGCAGGAGGAAGGCACTAATGTTATTATAGAAGTGCTCAAAGACAATACCTTGTTGCACCAAAAGCAAGAGGCAGTGCAGACTGCTCAGTGTGGCCAAAGTCTAGGCAATTTGGGCAGGTTGAGACACTAACCATTCAGGGTGGGTTTTCACAAAAAAGAAAGCAACAGAACCTAAAGGGAAGATAAACAGTACTGTATTTTTGAATAGTACAGTTTTTTTCTAAGAAGGGACCTGGTGCCTCCTATGTGAATTCTGATCTTTCTCACCTTCCTTTATATTAGGGAGGAGTAAAGGTCAGGGTTGCCTCATACTTTCAGATTTCACTAGCTTCTCCCTTGTTAGACTTTCTGAATATTGTCTGGAAAATTGTAATTGAATGTTCATCTATGCGGAGAGGCAGATTAACCTCATCTTCCCAGCTGTAATCTCTTCAGAAGGAGACTGATTCTCCTTTCTATATTGAAAGAAGTCTTTCGAATGGGGGAATTAATTTAAGAGGGATTCTAAGGTGCCTCTTGTGGCTCACTTTTGTTTGAGCTAAGGACTATATCATAAATGGAGGTCTGCAGACAGGGTGTCATTTATTTGCAAAGGAAAAACATCCAGGGAAACAAGCCCAGAAGAGAAAATTAATCACCTTAAAGAACGAGCTTGTGCTTTTTAGAATATATGCAACTGTCTTGTTTCCAGCCAGTATCATTTGCTGTCAGTAAAGGACAGTAATGGACTTTCTGAGTCTGATGGTAAGCTTTAGTGTTGGCACAGCTTAAGGTTTCTGGAAGAGATGCTTGTTTGGCTCAGATGAAGATATAACGTTGAATCAAAATCAGAAACAATAGAGTTCATCTTACTAACTCTCCAAGAATTATACTGAAAAGGCCCAATCCTGCTCCCTTTGAAGTCAATCAGTAAACTCCCATTGAGTTAAATGAGAGCGGGAACAAACCTAACATTTTTACTTTTGATTTTTTGATGGCTTTTCCTGTGAGAGTTCCAACTTCTATAGCCAGCATGTAACATTTGACATCAAAAAGAAGGTCTGGTTTTCACTTAATCAATACTTTGATCCATTAATCCCTTTCAAGTTACTTTCTTTAGATCTTGCCATTACAAGGTCCACTCTTTGTGAAGGACTTCATACCAAGTGGCAACTCATGATGTATTCTTTATTTTCCTCTCATTCCACCACTAATTAACAGATCAATACATAGGAGGCTAAGAATTAGAGCTGGTTGGGAATTTTGCATCAGAATTATTTTCTGAAAGAAAATATAGTTTTCACAAAATCAAAAACCTTTCATGGGAGAACTTCAATTTTGCCAAAATGTTGATTTTCCATTGGAAAAATTGAAACAAAAGATTTCATTTTGGGGGGGTTCAATCCAAATTGGAATATTTTGATTTGTTGAACCCTTAATTCTTTGTCAGCTCAATATTCAATTGCATTTCCCTATTGTGCCACATTGCCCCATGGGAATCGTAGTTTGAGCCCCCATTCCTTCCTATGGGCTGTGCTCCTGGAAATACTACAGCTCCCATGGTGTAATACGAATTCTCCTCTGACTAAGCTGTGTGGTACTTCATGGAAGTCATGTAGATGTAGGCGCATCATAGAAGACATAGTCCCACCAGGGAGGCTGGCCCATAGGAGATAATGGGGGCCCCCAGGCAACCTGAACTCCCACAAGTCACTTGTATATTAGAACCTCGAAGATATGAGCATCAGAGTGACAGACTGGCTGGTCAACCAGACACCAAGTGAAAACAAAAGTAACCAATCAGGCAGCAGCAGATCCCTCCCGCCCCCCAAGCAAATATTGTATTGTGCCTTTATTACATCTTAAAGGTAGGCACATCTGGGCTGCCTATCTAATGTTGAACTGACTCAAAACAAAGCATTCCAGGTCCATTCAACAAACCAAAATGAAAATATTTTGATTCAGAAAGTCAAAATGTTTTGTGTTGATTGAAAATGGAGAAAAACATTTTCACATTTCCAAATTGAAGTTTTTCAGACTATTTTGTTGTGTGAAAACTTTTGGTCTCAACTTTTCATCTCCAGAGCAAAAGTTGAAATATTATAATTTCCCAGAGGATGGAATTTCTGAATTTCACTCACCTCTACTATGAATATTTTAGGCTGACAACCCTGTGAGGCATAATCCACAGGTCTGAGGACAGGACTGGGAGCTAGGAATTTCTGAGTGCTAATTCTACCTCTAACATGGCTTCCCCTCTCTAGCCTTGGACAAATCTCATTGCCTCTGCCTCCACTTCACCGAGTGTAAAATGGAAAGAAAGTTTGTTTCTAAGTCTCATGTGTGTGGTTTGTAATGTTGTCTAGTGACCTGATTCTGCAAGGATTTAAGCATGTGCTTAATTTTACATGGTGTGAGCAGTCCTGCTGACTTCAGTGGGACTACTAAGAGTGAGTAGAGCATAAGAATAGCCATACTGGGTCAGACCAAAGGTCCATCTAGCCCAGTATCCTGTCGTCCAGCAGTGGCCAATGCCAGGTGCTTAAGTGATCCATCCCATATCACCCATTCCGAGCCTCTGGCAAACAGAGGCCAGGGACACTTCAGAGCATGGTTTTGCATCCTTGCCTATCCTAATAGCCATGGATGGACTATCCTCCATGAACTTATCTAGTTCTTTTTCTAACCCTGTTGTAGTCTTGGCCTTCACAACATCCTCTAGCAAAGAGTTCCACATGTTGACTATGCATTGTGTGAAGTATTTCCTTTTGTTTGTTTTAAACCTGCTGTCTATTCATTTCATTTGGTGGCCCCTAGTTCTTGTGTTATCAAAAGGAGTAAATAACACTTCCTTATTTACTTTCTCCACACCAGTCATAATTGTATAGACCTCTATCATATTCCCCCCTTAGTCGTCTCTTTCCTAAGCTGAAAAGTCCCAGTCTTTTTAACCTCTCCTCATACGGAAGCCGTTCCATACCCCTAATCATTTTTGTTGCCTTTTCTGTTTCTTTTCCAATTCCAATATATCTTTTTTTGAGATGGGGTGACCAGATCTGTATGCATTTATTTCTACCTTTTGTTTCCTATATTTTAACCAGTTACTGATCCATAAGAGGACCTTCCCTCTTAACCCACAACTCCTTCCTATACTTAAGAACTTTTGGTGAGGGATCAGGTCAAAGGCTCTCTGAAAATCTAAGTATACTATATCCATTGGATCACCCTTGTCCACATGCTTGTTGACTCCCCGCAAATAATTCTCGTAGATTGGTGAGGCATGATTTTCCTTTACAAAAATCATGTTGACTCTTCCCATCGTGTTGTGTGTCTGATAACTGTTAAAGAACAGAATTAAGTTAAGTTAAACATGTTAAATTCTCTGAGACTATTTCCTGGAGTCCCATGGGAGGCGCCGGGACTCCTGCGGCCTTGGTTCATAGTATAAAATAATTTGAATATTAAAAAAAATTACATATTTCATTGCAGGAAAGTCCTTTATGAGCCATGTGTAAGAGTTTAGTACATTGTGTACAGTGTAAAATACTCTAATAAAAATGTGATAATTAAAACCTAATACCATCAGCAGAGGTAACTCAAAGTGTAACTAACTTTACAAGCATTCACAACAGTGGTTTTCATGAAGTTAAGGGACAGTACTTTACCTTTGCAGTGGAAAGGCTAATAATGTGCTGATCTTTTTCATTTGTGACAATCTCCATGACACTAAATAAGTGTCCCAACAGCTTCCCCACTGGTTTGGTGTTTATATTGGGATGCCATAAACGGAGAACTTTATCATCACCTGTGAACAGAAAATATCCATGGCCCATTCTGTGTCCAACATGCAGACTATCGCAAAATAGATTCTGAATAAACAGTCTAGTTTTTTAAAAATGGCTGCCAGGACTGCAAACACAAATCCTGCTTAAATCTTTGTATTTTTCATACCAAGGGCTTGATGCTCAGTTGCCTCTAGACCCCGTTACACTGCTTAAAGTGTAATTAACTCACTCTTTAAGGCCCTTTAATGTTGCCAAAGTGGTGAAAAGGTGTAAATGAGAATCAAGCCTTTTGTACCCATCTGATGTTTGCACACAATTTAGGAAGCCACTTTTGAAATTTGGTCCTCATATTATATAGTAGTTTTTTCCTGCTAATTATTTCAAACATTTCCAGCAAAACCCAAAGCAACACCAACACACCTGGATTTTGGCTCAGATACAAACCCCAACACTTAAACCAGCTGCACTGAAAAGTTTGCTATTTTTCACATGCCTTTAAAGAGAACCTGGGCCCAATTTCAAACAGACATTAACATATTTATGGTGTGGCATCAAAATCATACCAGATTTATGGCTTTATTAACAGTTAAATACTGAGAAGCCTTTAGCACCATATAAAAATCAACGTAGCCCTTCCTAAATAGCTTAAGACACAAAACCAGTTACAACTTGATAGTTATCACTAAGTTTTACTTGGTCACTCCAAACTTGAAGCAGAACTCAGAGAGCAAAAACACATGGATCAAAACTGGAGGACATTCACCCGAACCTCAGAACCAAGTCAGCCAAATTTCACACAGCTTTATTTGTTATTTACTTTGAGAAGTATAATCTTAAAGCTTTTTGAGGAAGAGACTGTACAGATGCATTGTCCTTTAGACCTGGGCCATTCAGAGTATAAACTAGTGCCTCTCCCAACCTGCTCTACAAACACACTACACAGAACAACAACTCAAGTCACCCTTTGCCTGGATTTAGTTCTATTAACAAAGAAAACAAAAAAAAATAGATGTCAGCTCAAATCTTCTTAGGGTTCTTCTCTGAGGATCACTGCATTCTCTCCCCAGAGAGCCACTCCATTCCTTCTTTATACCTAGGTGGGGCAATAAGTCATCTGCCTTAGTGAGCCAAAAGAATGCATATAAACCTTTTACAGCTGGATCAACACTTAACCAGGTGGCAAGCACTGTCAGGCTATAAAAATATAATGACTGGTCTGCTGGAGTATTCCAGTGCATTCATTTCAGCATTGTTTGAAATAATTCACCAAATTGCTAAATTATACAAAACAATCCGGATAAGAAGACACACAGTTTTAAAGTTAAGTTGGTTTAAAGTTTTTGGGAAAATACATAAGTTTCCTAGCAGATGGAACCCAATAAAATGCAAATCACAGAAGACATATTCTGGTCCATAAGAAATCAAAAGGGGACAAAAAATCTGCCATCTGGTAATGAATCAGCTGTGTTTCAGCTGTGGCTTTTTAGAGCTTAAATTAGGCCACTATGGGTTTGTTACATCATACTGGTCCTTTCTCCAGCCTTTCACTGCCTTTTAGTTAGAGTGGGGACTAGTAGAGAGGGATCAGTTCTTGACTAGGTTAGTGTGTAAATTTGGGTAAGGAAAGCAAGGCCAAGGAAGGGCATCTGTTAAAATGGAGAAGAGAATGTAACTTTATAAATGATTTTCAGATAAAAGGTGCTGTGCATGTGGAAAACAGTATTTATCATTAAATTTGTAGGTCCAGTTAGGAGACACATGAAGAGATAAGTCTGTTCATTTTTCCGGGTTCATCAGGGAACCGTCAGATCTTAGCTGTCAGTGTTACTAACCACTGGTATATAATGCAATGATGTGGTCACACAAATGACTGTAATTACCCCTTTCCCTTTAAGTCACCACATAGCTGTGCTCCACTATCTAGGATTTCATGTTTGAGAAGTTAAGTCTCTTGTCTTTAGGCACAAAATGTGAACCAAGAATAAGGGCAGCTAGTTGTTTTCAAGGAGGGAAACAGTTGCTGGGGAGGAAGTCAATCCTCACCACTGAATTTAAACTGGTCCCCACCCCACCTCCCACCAATGGGGAGGGAAAGAGGAGATGCCACTGCTCCCCAGTACCAAGGACACCCTCCTCATGTTTTTGAACGTCTGCATCGATCCCACATGCATCTGCCAAAACCCAGCTTCCCTTCCAGGGTGACCTCTCTGATGGAGCAATGTGACCACAATACCAATATTTGCAGTATATAGGGAATCTGAGAGCACTATAAAATAAACAGATTTGAATATCAAAACACCACAAATTATTACTTGTATTATGGTAGTGCCTAGAAGCCCCAACCTAGACGAGGGTCCTGTCACGGTTCCTCCCCCACTCTGAACTCTAGGGTACAGATGTGGGGACCTGCATGAAAAACCTCCTAAGCTTATCTTTACCAGCTTAGGTCAAAACTTCCCCAAGGTACAAAATATTACACCTTGGACTGGCCGCTACCACCACCAAACTAATACTGGTTACTGGGGAAGAGCTGTTTGGACGCGTCCTTCCCCCCAAAATACTTCCCAAAACCTTGCACCCCACTTCCTGGACAAGGTTTGGTAAAAAGCCTCACCAATTTGCTTAGGTGACTACAGATCCAGACCCTTGGATCTTAAGAACAATGAACAATCCTCCCAACACTTGCACCCCCCCTTTCCTGGGAAATGTTGGATAAAAAGCCTCACCAATTTGCATAGGTGACCACAGACCCAAACCCTTGGATCTGAGAACAATGAAAAAGCATTCAGTGTTTTACAAGAAGACTTTTAATAAAAAATAGAAGTAAATAGAAATAAAGGAATCCCCCCTGTAAAATCAGGATGGTAGATATCTTACAGGGTAATTAGATTCAAAAACATAGAGAACCCCTCTAGGCAAAACCTTAAGTTACAAAAAAGATACACAGACAGAAATAGTTATTCTATTCAGCACAATTCTTTTCTCAGCCATTTAAAGAAATCATAATCTAACACATACCTAGCTAGATTACTTACTAAAAGTTCTAAGACTCCATTCCTGTTCTGTCCCCGGCCAAGACGACTACAGACAGACACAGACCCTTTGTTTCTCTCCCTCCTCCCAGCTTTGAAAGTATCTTGTCTCTTCATTGGTCATTTTGGTCAGATGCCAGCGAGGTTACCTTTAGCTTCTTAACCCTTTACAGGTGAGAGGAGCTTTCCCCTGGCCAGGAGGGATTTCAAAGGGGTTTACCCTTCCCTTTATATTTATGACACGCCCCCCAAATCTCAGCTAGGGTGAAACACTGGCTGGGATTTCTTCCTGGAGCTCTAGGAAAACAGAGTTAATAAGACACATGCATCTCTAAATATACTACCAAGTACATAAAGACTAACAATATTTTCCACATCTCAAGGACGATTTTAACCAGTTGATTCTGGGAAACTTTCACGGGAGAGTGCATCAGCCACTTTGTTAGAAGCTCCTGAAATGTGTTGGATGTCGAAATCAAAATCTTGGAGAGCTAAACTCCACCGAAGAAGTTTTTTGTTAGTTTCTTTGACGGTGTGAAGCCACTTTAGTGCAGCATGGTCGGTTTGCAGGTGGAAATGCCGTCCCCAAACATATGGGCGTAGCTTTTCCAGAGCGTAGACAATGGCATAACATTTTTTTTCAGTGACTGACCAGTTGCTTTCCCTCTCAGACAGTTTTTTGCTGAGAAACACTACAGGGTGGAATTCTTGATCAGGTCCTTTCTGCATTAAAACTGCTCCCACACCACGCTCGGATGCATCTGTGGTTACTAGGAACGGTTTGTCAAAGTCTGGGGCCCTTAGTACAGGGTCAGACATGAGTGTCGCTTTAAGCTTGTTAAAGGCCTTCTGACACTTTCCGGTCCACTGAACAGCATTTGGCTGTTTCTTTTTGGTTAGGTCTGTCAGTGGGGCAGCGATTTGGCGGTAGTGCGGTACAAATCGTCTGTAATAACCGGCCAAGCCTAAGAAGGATTGAACCTGTTTCTTTGACTTTGGGACAGGCCACTTTTGGATAGCATCCACTTTGGCCTGTAGGGGGCTGATAGTTCCTTGACCCACCTGGTGTCCAAGGTAAGTCACTCTGTTTAGGCCTATTTGACACTTCTTAGCCGTAACAGTTAGTCCTGCCTCCCTTATGCGCTCAAGGACTTTTTGTAGATGTTCCAGGTGGTCTGCCCAGGAATCCGAAAATATGGCCACATAGTCAAGGTAGGCGACTGCATATTCTCCTAATCCCGCTAGGAGACCATCTACAAGTCTTTGGAAAGTGGCGGGTGCATTTCGCAGCCCGAAAGGGAGTACATTAAATTCATACAGCCCGAGATGTGTGATGAAGGCTGACCTTTCCTTGGCAGATTCATCTAGCGGTACCTGCCAGTACCCCTTGGTTAAGTCCAAGGTAGAGATGAACTGGGCCCGTCCCAGTTTCTCTAATAGTTCATCAGTGCGTGGCATTGGATAGTTGTCTGGGCGAGTTACAGCATTTAGCTTACGGTAGTCCACGCAAAAACGTATTTCCCCATCTGGTTTGGGAACTAGAACCACTGGAGATGCCCATGCACTTTCAGAGGGGCGGATTACACCCATCTGTAACATATCCTGGATCTCCCGTTCTATGGCAGTTTTAGCTTGAGGAGACACCCGGTAAGGGTGGACCCTAATTGGGTGAGCATTACCTGTGTCAATGGAGTGGTATGCCCGTTCAGTCAGTCCTGGGGTGGCTGAGAACGTTGGCGCGTAGCTAGTGCACAGCTCCTGGATCTGCTGTCGCTGCATACGCCCAAGGGTCATGGAGAGGTTCACCTCTTCCACACCACCAGCACATTTCCCTTCGTAGTAGACACCTTCAGGCCACTCAGCATTGTCTCCTCCCTGGGCTGTAAACTGACAAACCTTTAATTCTCTGGAATAAAAGGGCTTTAGAGAATTAATATGATACACCTTAGGCTTTCGGTTGGAGGTGGGGAATGCTATGAGATAATTAACAGCTCCCAGGCACTCCTGGACCACGAATGGCCCTTCCCACGATGCTTCCATTTTATGGGCCTGGAGCGCCTTTAAGACCATGACCTGGTCTCCTACTTTGAAGGAACGCTCCCTGGCATGTTTATCATACCAGGCTTTTTGCTCTTTTTGAGCATCCTGTAAGTTTTCTCTAGCAAGGGCTAAAGAGGTTCGGAGGGTGTTTTGTAGGTTGGTTACAAAGTCCAGAATGTTAGTTCCTGGAGAAGGTGTAAATCCCTCCCATTGCTGCTTCACCAACTGCAATGGCCCCTTAACCTCACGGCCATATACAAGTTCAAATGGGGAAAACCCTAAACTGGGATGTGGTACAGCTCTGTAGGCAAAGAGCAACTGCTGCAATACTAGGTCCCAATCATTGGAGTGCTCATTTACGAATTTACGTATCATGGCCCCCAAAGTTCCATTAAACTTCTCCACCATGCCATTTGTTTGATGATGGTAAGGAGTGGCAACCAAGTGATTTACCCCATGAGCTTCCCAAAGGTTTTTCATAGTTCCTGCCAGGAAATTAGTCCCTGCATCTGTGAGGATGTCGGAGGGCCAACCTACCCTGGCAAAAATGTCTGCTAGTGCCTGGCACACACTTTTAGCCCTGGTGTTGCTTAGAGCTACTGCTTCCGGCCATCGGGTGGCAAAATCCATGAAAGTCAGTATGTACTGCTTTCCTCTGGGTGTCTTTTTCGGAAAAGGACCCAGAATATCCACAGCTACTCGCTGAAATGGAACTTCAATGATGGGGAGTGGCTGGAGAGGGGCTTTGACCTGGTCTTGGGGTTTTCTCACTCTTTGGCACCCCTCACAAGACTGGACATAGGTAGAAACATCCTTGCCCATTCCCTCCCAGTGGAATGATCCCCCGAAACGGTCTTTGGTCCTGTTCACCCCAGCATGGCCACTAGGGTGATCATGGGCTAAGCTCAAGAGCTTGGCCCGGTATTTAGTTGGAACTACCAACTGTCTCTGAGGATGCCAGTCTTCCTGGTGTCCACCAGAAAGAGTTTCCTTGTATAAAAGTCCTCTTTCTACAACAAACCTGGATCGATTAGAAGAGCTGAGAGGCGGTGGGTTGCTCCGAGCCGCCGTCCAAGCTCTCTGGAGGCTTTCATCTGCTTCCTGTTCGGTCTGGAACTGTTCCCTTGATGCTGGAGACATCAGTTCCTCATGGGATTGTGGACCTAGGCTTGGTCCCTCTGGAAGCGATATAGGGGATGGAGCTGTTTCTGTTGACTGTGAACCGCTCTCCGCTGGTGCACTATGTTGGGATTCAGGCTCCGGCTGAGCCTCTTGTGTAGGGTTATTGGCTGCTGCCAGTTCAGGTTCGGTGGGGCCCTCTGGTGTTGAGGTTGCAAGTACTGGATTCAGTGCTGACACGGGGTCTGGTGTTGGTTGTTCGGCTGGTTCCGGTTCTGGGACTGGTTCCGTCTGGGTCTCTGGGACTGGATCCACTACTGCTGTTGCAGACATTGGCCTGGGGTCCGGGTCCATCACCTCTGACTGGGTCCTGATAGAAGTTTCCGGAACAGAGCTAGGCCTCACGGCTTGTTTAGCCTGGCTGCGGGTGACCATTCCCACCCTCTTGGCCTGCTTCACGTGATTGGCCAAGTCTTCCCCCAACAGCATGGGGATGGGATAATCATCATAGACTGCAAAAGTCCACATTCCTGACCAGCCCTTGTACTGGACAGGCAACTTGGCTGTAGGCAAATTGAAAGAGTTGGACTTGAAGGGTTGAATCGTCACTTGGATCTCTGGGTTGATTAAATTGGGGTCCACTAAGGAAGCATGGATAGCTGACACTTGTGCTCCGGTGTCCCTCCACGCGGTGACCTTCTTCCCGCCCACACTCACAGTTTCCCTCCGCTCCAAGGGTATCTGGGAGGTATCTGGGCCTGTGGACCTCTGGTGTGATTCCGGTGCAATGAACTGTAATCTGTTGGGGTTCTTGGGGCAGTTGGCCTTTACATGCCCCAGCTCGTTACACTTAAAACATCGTCCAGCTGACGGGTCACTGGGGCGAGGAGGGTTGCTGGAGAACGGGGTGGTGGGACGATAAGGGGTCTGGAGGGTTCTTTGGGAGGTAGGTGGGGCTTTGGGCGGCCCCCGGTAATAGGGTGTGGTCTGGGGTGGTCCCTTCTGGTCTCCGCTCCAACTGCGACCAGTTTTCTTCTTCTCTGCCACCTCCACCCATCTGGCTCCAATCTCTCCTGCCTCGATTACAGTTTTGGGTTTCCCATCTAGGATGTATCTTTCTATTTCCTCAGGAACACCCTCTAAGAATTGTTCCATTTGCATTAGGAAGGGCAAATTTACTGGAGATTCAACACTTGCTCCTGATATCCAGGCATCCCAATGTTTCACAATGTGGTAGGCATGTCGGGTAAATGACATGTCTGGTTTCCACCTTAGGGCTCGGAACCTCCGACGAGACTGCTCGGGTGTTATCCCCATTCTGACTCTCGCCTTGGATTTAAACAGTTCATACTTGTTCATATGTTCTTTAGGCATTTCAGCTGCCACCTCAGCTAAGGGTCCACTGAGCTGCGGCCTCAGCTCTACCATGTATTGGTCAGTAGAGATGTTGTACCCAAGGCAGGCCCTTTCGAAGTTTTCTAAGAAGGCCTCAGTATCATCACCTGCCTTGTAGGTGGGGAACTTTCTGGGATGGGAAGTGGTACCTGGAGAAGGATTGCTAGGGTTTGTTGGTATATTCTGCTGGGCCTTTATCCTCTCCATCTCCTCCACATGCTTCCTTGCCTCCATTTCCCTCTTGTGGGCAGCCTCCTGTACCTCCTTCTCCAGCCGCATGAGTTCTATCTGTCTTTCATGTTCCCTTTGTTTTTCCTCAGCCTGAAATTTGGCTAATTCCAGCTGTAGTCGAGCCGAGGATTTGGCCATTCTAACCTCTCTGTTTTTAACTAACTTTACACCCGAGGTTTAGAAATAAACAAACAAAACTTGGCTGTAAAATTTTGCTGTGCTGGAATAGAATACCTATTCTCTGATAGTGATTGTCAGCCTACAGAAAAAGACAATTCCCTTGTCTCTGCTCTGGGCCCAAATTAAAGCAAAAAACCTCCAACCACTTGGAAACCTGCTTACCCAGCCCAAAGAAAAAAAAAATTTCTTTTCAAACCTGTGCTCCTTGTAAAACAAAAAAAAATCAAAATCCTAAAAAAAACCCTGCCACTTTTGTCTCCAGGCAAATGGGTAGAGCACACACACCCTATTTACTTTTAGGAAGAAAAGAAAAAAAAAAAAACCTCTGGGTTGGAAGACTGTGAATTTCCCTGCAGGAGTTAAGTACCCTGCCTCCAGGCAAAGAAAACCTGCAATTCACAAGATAATCAATCCCCTTTTGTCTCTGCTTGGCCACAAAGCAGAGAGAAACCAAGCTGCTTTCAGTTTCAAAGCTGCTTCCTGGACTTCCTAAAAATTCCTTTTTAAAATCTGTATTTCTAGTTCAAAAAATCTCAACTGGATCTCAAAATGATTTCAGGTTAATCCCACCACTGTGCCACCATGTCACGGTTCCTCCCCCACTCTGAACTCTAGGGTACAGATGTGGGGACCTGCATGAAAAACCTCCTAAGCTTATCTTTACCAGCTTAGGTCAAAACTTCCCCAAGGTACAAAATATTACACCTTGGACTGGCCGCTACCACCACCAAACTAATACTGGTTACTGGGGAAGAGCTGTTTGGACGCGTCCTTCCCCCCAAAATACTTCCCAAAACCTTGCACCCCACTTCCTGGACAAGGTTTGGTAAAAAGCCTCACCAATTTGCTTAGGTGACTACAGATCCAGACCCTTGGATCTTAAGAACAATGAACAATCCTCCCAACACTTGCACCCCCCCTTTCCTGGGAAATGTTGGATAAAAAGCCTCACCAATTTGCATAGGTGACCACAGACCCAAACCCTTGGATCTGAGAACAATGAAAAAGCATTCAGTGTTTTACAAGAAGACTTTTAATAAAAAATAGAAGTAAATAGAAATAAAGGAATCCCCCCTGTAAAATCAGGATGGTAGATATCTTACAGGGTAATTAGATTCAAAAACATAGAGAACCCCTCTAGGCAAAACCTTAAGTTACAAAAAAGATACACAGACAGAAATAGTTATTCTATTCAGCACAATTCTTTTCTCAGCCATTTAAAGAAATCATAATCTAACACATACCTAGCTAGATTACTTACTAAAAGTTCTAAGACTCCATTCCTGTTCTGTCCCCGGCCAAGACGACTACAGACAGACACAGACCCTTTGTTTCTCTCCCTCCTCCCAGCTTTGAAAGTATCTTGTCTCTTCATTGGTCATTTTGGTCAGGTGCCAGCGAGGTTACCTTTAGCTTCTTAACCCTTTACAGGTGAGAGGAGCTTTCCCCTGGCCAGGAGGGATTTCAAAGGGGTTTACCCTTCCCTTTATATTTATGACAGGTCCCATCATATTAGCTTTTGGCCACTCTCACATAAATTTCTACCCCAAAGTGCTCATAGTCTAAATAGACGAGGCAGACAATGGGTTGAAGAAATAAATGTGCTGCCCATTTTACAGATGGGAAACAGAGGCAGAGAGAGACTAAAGGTCAGTTTTTCCCAAGTGCTCAGCATCTGCAGCTATTGCCAGATTTTAAAGAAAGCTAGGCTCCCATTAGGCACATGCAGTGCCCAGAAGCGCCCATTGTTCTTAGTGGGAATTAGCGACCAACTAACAGCATTTGAGGAGACTTTGAAAAGCACAAATGGCTGCAAGGTGCCCCTCTCCCACTGATGGCCAATGGGAGATAGGCAAATAGTTGCCATTTGTGCCTTTACAATTCTCCCTCTATGCCAAGCTTCATCAGAGAAATTACCCAATACACCCTTTTAGTTAATTTAATAGTTCTTTTGAAAAATACAACCCTTACTAGACCCAAGGTCACACAGTCAGTCAGTAGCAGAGCTAGGCTTTGAACCCACTGTTCCCAAGTACTAAGACAGTACCTACTGTGACGAAGTTCCTCCTCTGCCTTGGTGGGTCCTGCACTCATTGGCGGATTTTGCTCGCCTCAGAGATTCACAGTAGCCCTCAGTTTGGCCACTTTCGTGGCTCAAATCTGCCGTTCACTCAGATAACCTCATTACTGGCCAGCATGGGGAAAAGGAAGGAGAACAATCCCCACAGTCTCTGCTGGTCCACCTAGTGGGTCGGGAGATAGGCCAGGGACCTTCCCCTCTGGTGGGACCCACAGTCCAAGTCAACTCCTCCTGTATCCAATAGGGCCATGGGGCGAACCTGGGCCGGGCCCACCCTGTACTCTGGGTTCCAGCCCAGGGCCCTGTGGATCACAGCTGTCTATAGTGCTTTGTGTAACATCTGTGTGGCAGCTACAACTCCCTGGGCTACTTCCCCATGGCCTCCTCCCAACACCTTCTGTATCCTCACCACAGGACCTTCCTCCTGATGCCAGATAGCATTTGTACTCCTCAGTCCTCCAGCAGCATGCCCTCTCACTCTCAGCTCCTTGTGTGCACCTCACTAACTGGAGTGGGAGTCTTTTTAAACCAGGTGTCCTGATTAGCCTCAATTAATTCTAGCAGCTTCCCAATTCACTACAGGTTTCCTAATTAGCCTGCCTGCCTTAATTAGTTCTAGAAAGTTCCTGAGTGTTCTGGAATAGTCCCTGTTATTTTACCGTGTGAAAAGGGACCTGCTTAACCTGGAACTAATGTATCTACCTTCGACCACTCTTTTGTAGCCATCTGGCCTGACCCTGTCACACTACTTACAAGACCAGCCTTCCCTAGAGAGTGAACTGCTTGTATTTGAGTTCCTTAAAACTTCCATTTTTGAGTTTACTGAGTTCTGCAGCTGAAGTCCCAGTTGGCTGCAGCATCAGGGACCTTGTTGTAGGTTTTAGGTCCATCTTGCCATAAAGTAACAAGAGGCCTTGTTTATAATGTGTTCAGGAGCAGAGCTCTCAGCCTGCAGATTGCAGGAGGACAATCCTGAAGCACTTACATGAGAGGAAAGTGATCAGGAACAGTCAGCATGGATTCACCAAGGGAAGGTCATGCCTGACTAATCTAATCGCCTTCTATGATGAAATTACTGGTTCTGTGGATGAAGGGAAAGCAGTGGATGTATTGTTTCTTGACTTTAGCAAAGCTTTTGACATGGTCTCCCACAGTATTCTTGTCAGCAAGTTAAAGAAGTATGGGCTGGATGAATGCACTATAAGGTGGGTAGAAAGTTGGCTAGATTGTCAGGCTCAACGGGTAGTGATCAATGGCTCCATGTCTAGTTGGCAGCCGGTGTCAAGTGGAATGCCCCAGGGGTCGGTCCTGGGGCCGGTTTTGTTCAATATCTTCATTAATGATCTGGAGGATGGTGTGGATTGCACTCTCAGCAAATTTGCGGATGATACTAAACGGGGAGGAGTGGTAGATACGCTGGAGGGTAGGGATAGGATACAGAGGGACCTAGACAAATTGGAGGATTGGGCCAAAAGAAATCTGATGAGGTTCAATAAGAATAAATGCAGGGTCCTGCACTTAGGACAGAAGAACCCAATGCACAGCTACAGACTAGGGACCGAATGGCTAGGCAGCCGTTATGCAGAAAAGGACCTAGGGGTGACAGTGGACGAGAAGCTGGATATAAGTCAGCAGTGTGCCCTTGTTGCCAAGAAGGCCAATGGCATTTTGGGATGTATAAGTAGGGGCATAGTGAGCAGATCGAGGGACGTGATCGTTCCCCTCTATTCGACATTGGTGAGGCCTCATCTGGAGTACTGTGTCCAGTTTTGGGCCCTACACTACAAGAAGGATGTGGATAAATTGGAGAGAGTCCAGCGAAGGGCAACAAAAATGATTAGGGGTCTGGAACACATGACTTATGAGGAGAGGCGGAGGGAACTGGGATTGTTTAGTCTGCAGAAGAGAAGAATGAGGGGGGATTTGATAGCTGCTTTCAACTACCTGAGAGGTGGTTCCAGAGAGGATGGTTCTAGACTATTCTCAGTGGTAGAAGAGGACAGGACAAGGAGTAATGGTCTCAAGTTTCAGTGGGGGAGGTTTAGGTTGGATATTAGGAAAAACTTTTTCACTAGGAGGGTGGTGAAACACTGGAATGCGTTACCTAGGGAGATGGTAGAATCTCCTTCCTTAGAAGTTTTTAAGGTCAGGCTTGACAAAGCCCTGGCTGGGATGATTTAATTGGGGATTGGCCCTGCTTTGAGCAGGGGGTTGGACTAGATGACCTCCTGAGGTCCCTTCCAACCCTCATATTCTATGATTCTATGATTCTACAGGAATGAGGGACTCTGGCTGATAGCAGCCTTCAGTGAGTGGGACAGTAGATCAGGTGTCACAGACAGAGCAAAGAGCACCCCAATTGTGTCTACCTTCAGAGTTCAATATGAAAAAAATAATGCTTTAAGTGACAGTGGATGGGGAACAGCAGACTGCCTCTGAGCAGGAAGAGTGCCCCTCCCATTACATTTCTGAAGATGAATTGGAATGGGGCTTTCTAACACCACTACTCTTTATGCTCTGACAGTGGCAGCAGACGAAGGACAGGGAGGAAGAAGTGCAATCTGTATCCAGGGCCCCAACACAGAGAGTTGCATGAGGCTAAAATCATTAATGTCTATTATGCCCTCTGGTATTACCATGAAGAGCAAGTGCCACAGAAAAGCCTATCAATAAAATCCATTCAATGTTGTTGTGTTTGCTTAAGTGCAAGGGGGTTTGTTTATTGCTATTTTCAATTGGTCAGTTAGTTTTAGATCTTTTGTGTTGCTTATGTTAAATAATAAGATTGATTTTTGGATTGATTTTTAGGTTGTTCTCTCCCCTTTTCATGAACTACTGCTGTACTGATAGCTGGTACTGAAGAGATATTTGCTATCACCACTGCTACAGCAGAGTTATAGAAGCTCACCAGAACACTGGGAAGAATGATTAGTTCTCTCAATGGTCCAGTTATGCTTCTAGGATCAAATACCCTGACATGAAATGCACCAGGATTAAGCTCATTCGTAAGAAAAGATGAGCTGGGAGGGGATGGATCAGATCGCCAAACTTTAGCCTGGAAATACCTAGACTCCATGGAACCAGTGGTTTGTATCCCAGCAGGTTCAATTCAGCTCTTCACGCTTCCAAGTTACATGAAATAAAGAAGAGCGTGGCTTTCATTGATGAGACCTTAAAAACAGAGCTGTTTGTTCTAGTTGGATGTTAGAGATCCCCCAATACTTTAAAACTATGTCTACCCTGGAAATTGGACAAAACTTTTGTCTTTCAGAGGTGTTAAACCCTTCCCCCCAACAGACAAAAGTTTTGCCACAACAAGTGCCAGTCTGAACAGCGCACTCTCCTGCCGACAACGCAAATGCCGTTCGTGCGGGGTCAACTTTTTCTGTCAGCAGGAGAGCCAACAAACAGCAGCTACACTGCACGACTTTTAGCGGCACAGCTGTGGCGACACAGCCATGTCGCTAAAAGCTGCGTAGTGTAGACGTAGCCTTAGTTAGGCCCAATGTCCTTGGCCAGAATGTCTCACTCCCCTACACTGTTGTTCAGTTTGCATTGCATTGTTTATCCTTCTGTTGCTACTCTTCTCTGAAGAGGTGTCTGCCTTAAGTGATTTCAAATGTCTGTACAGTGCTTTGAGATTGCATTGCTGCAGCTGTGCCCATGTACCGCGTCTAGTGCAGACGAGCCATAAGATACAATCCCAGTCAGACTGTATGGCAGTCCTAGCCCATGTTGTGTCTGTGGTGCTCACTGGACTGTCCTAAAGAGCTGTGAAGTCTAGGGTTAAACTTTTGAAGTGGTAAGTGTGCCCCACTAACGCGAGTCATATGCCTGTATCCTGATGCACTTGTCTGAAGATGGATCCCTCAAAGGCTGAAGGGTCAGACATTTAACTCAATGTAATAAGTTAGGTAAAGTATTTTAATATGGCATTGTTCAAGACTTGGATGTCAAAGAGCTAGCTGGGAAAGGAAGTTGCTATGGTACTATAGCCATTCTAGAAGCCATTCTAGAAGCCAATCTACCAAGGGCATATAGCACTGGAAAGTTACCCAAACTAAATTTAAAAAAAAGAAGTTTTATACTTCTCCAAAGCCATGACTCTAGAGCCTTTGGGGGACACATAAAAGGAATAATCCTTTTGTTGTGCCTTCCATGTTTTCTGTACCTCTTTGTACAAAAATAAGCTCTTCTATCTAGGAAGTGAAGATTGCAAATTCAAAATTATAAAATATTTGTATTATTTAACTGTATCATGATCATTGGATGGGGAGTTAGAGTGCCAGTGTTCTGGGGAGGGACAGTTATTGACAGGACACCAATAGGAATAGGGAAGTTAGCCTGAAGCAACTAAGCCACGTGGCCAGAGCAGTTCACAGGGTTTAATGAAGTTCCACTTGTTCAACTTAGATTGCATTCATCTTCACTCTTTGTGAATGAAACAGTAACTATTTAATCAGCCAGCTGTGGCTAACATTTCAACATAGGGTCTTCATTAGAGCCTAAAAAGTGTTCCTTCTTTTGAGGAGGAAGAGCCTCATTGATACCAGAGTTTCAGGACTTGGACAAAAGTCAACCACCATGCAATCTGTAACATCAGCTAATATCCATTATCCATCTCATATAAATAAAGCAATTACCAGTTTAAAGTTATCAGTTTAAAGTGATCAGTTATAACTCACAATATTGTAACAAAAATCTAACTAAACTATAACCATTGAATAAGACATCATTAAATACGATTTCTGATCAACTATCAGCATAATTAATCAAATAATACCTGTAAATGTGAAAAGTACATAGGCTCTGATCCTGCAAGCTCTTAGGCCTTGTCTACACTAGAACACTGTACTGCTTTAACAATACCAATACAGTTAAAGGGGTACAATCCCCTCTAGTGTGGATCCAGTTATATTGGTAGAAAGAGCTATTCACCTATGAGAAGGGAAATAACTATACCAGTTTTATTATACCTTTGTACCTGTGTAACTGTGTCCGTACTAGGACTTTCACCAATACAAGTATTTTGATAATTAAAAAAAAAAAAGTCACACTGCTAACCAAAATAGTTATACCAGTACAACTCTTAAAGCATAGACCAGGCCTGAAGCCCTGTCCACATGATAAGAAGGGTGCTTTTCCTCCTCTGAAGTTATCTTAACACAGTTGCAAATGCCCCTTAACACCAACACAGGCTTCAGTGTTAATGCTACAAAACAACCAGCTCACATGATTGTAAAGGTGTCAAACTGTGTCTACATAGGTGTTGCGGTGGAGTTTCCAATTGTGTTTAACTAACTTGATTGAGCTAAATTGATTGAAACCCCCGCCCACCTTTTTCATCATATAGGTACACCCTGTGGAATTTAACCTTAACACTGAGAAAGCCGGACAGGAGAGAGATAGGGAGCTACAGTGGGATGAAACAGATGGAGTCTGCGGGGAGGAGTGGCAAACAGAGCACAGTGGGAGAGGTAGTTCTAGGCAGTGAAACAGCAATGTAAAATATGGTTGAGCACTGGGGAAGAAATGGACTGGACAATGCATCAGTCCTGCAGCCTTCTTGAGGAAACATAGAGATTAGTAAGAAACCGGGGGAGTCACACCACTGATCAATGCCAATGGTTCTTGGGTCAGAAAGGGTGGCAAGAGGGAACCGTTAAGAACAGGTCAGGGAGCATTTCTCAGGTCAGCAGTAGAGGAGTCACTGTGGAAGGGCGAAGATGCAGTCCTGAGGTCATAGCTCATAAGGGACCGTGGGTGGGAGAAGGTAAGGAAACAGTGTTGCAGTTAGGAGAGGTGGCTGGGTCATTTTATGTATTCCCAGACATGGTCTTTTCTCTTTTATTAAAGACACAGGAAACAATGTGTGAGTCAAATCCAGACTGAGCATTCATCACTTCGGTAATCAGGCTCCAATCGGGGACCATGGCCCCATTGTGCTAGGCATTATATGCACATATAACAAAGTCCTGTCTCCAGGAGTTTACTATTTAAGTACCTATTATAATTATCAACCTGTTAAATTATTATTATTATTATTATTAGAGTTTATTTAGTGAAAAAATACAACAAATCTATTTGGCAGAAAATATTGACAAACATCACTGGGTCTTCATATATAATATAAACATTTTACTTACCTCCAGTAACAATGATATTTGCTTTTCCACAGTATGTGAAGGCATTAACTCCTCTTGGGACAGAAAACTCCCTGACAGGTCTGTAATCATAAACAAGACATTTGATCAGGTGGGAAATTTTTGTCAAAGTAGAATCTATAGCAATTCCAATCTGTTTTCCTGAAACTTGATACTGTGTGGTGGTTGGCAAGGGCTATTTTATCCAGACACACAGGTTGAACTGATGGCACAAAAATCAGTGTGGATGGGAAGGAGAGACTGTCTGTGCTGGGCACTCCTGGCAAAAACAGACAGATAGTATTATATCATGTTTAACGGGTTATTTTCACAATACTAAAGTATTTCTATATATAACATAGGCAGTACCTTATTAAAAGGAAATTGATTCATACATTTGTTTAAATTCAGTAACTAGCATTAGCAATAAAACTGCAGCAGGTTAGCTTTTCAGCTGAAATAGCATGATTTCTTATCTTGAATAGCTGAAGCAATGTAAGCCTGTAGCAAAGGGACCCCATTCCCCTGCAATAGCACCCTAAATTGAGTCCTAGAGGAATGAGGATGGCCTGCAACAGGAAGGCTGGTGACATTCACTCCAGATATGAGTCCTGACCTATCCCACATCCTTGCAACCAGACACCCTCTCTGATCCCTGCCACACATCCCCTTCTTAGCTTCTTCGTAAAGAAAGAAGACAATCCCTTTCCAGGCATTAGCCACCTAGAAACTGCACAGTTCCATAAGGATTAGGACAACGAAAAACTACACTGATCACCAAGCTTTCTTCCCAAACCAAACAGCAACAGTGGTTCCATAGTTAATTGGGATAGTCATTTTGTTTGCATCACAGAATTAAATGTTTGAGCCACAGTTATTTATACAGAATGGTCATTTAATATATTTCTATTTTTAGAGTTACAAAATTAATTTTAATATTTGTGTATTCTGCAAATGTCTAAATATAATTTCATCTAGCTCCTCTCTGAAGCTCCTTAGGGAAATGTACTTCTTCCAACAACTGGAGACACATGTCGAATAAATGTTTAATGAGAAAAAAACCCTAAAGGAACCTTTGCATTTAAATGATATATAACACAGTATCCAGTGGTGGTGCATCCACCCCGACTATATTTTTGCCACTTTATCTCTCCCCCTCCTCACCTTTCTTGGGGTTATTTCCAACTTTCTAAACCTCTAAACATCTTCAGATAACATTTCCAGGCTCTGCTAGTGACCCAGTGAGTGACCTTGGTCAATTTGACCATTTTACTTTCTCTCATCTAAAAAATACACAGAATACCCATAAAACCAGAAGTTATGAGCTTGATGCAGGAATTACTGGAAATATATGGCCCGTGTTATGCAATGGGTGAAACTATATGACCATAATTGTTGCTTCTGCCCTTAAAATTCTACCTGACAAAGAGGCTGTGAGCGGATCTAATGTTTAGAGATCCATGAATGAAAAGCATTACTTATAGTTTCTACTCATGTCAAATTTTGTATGCCCATATTATTTCATTTCTTAATTTTGTCATAATTCACTTTCCCCAAAATCACAATCTGGTATAAATCTAAGTACCAAAGCCAATTTAACCATGTCTTGTATAGCTTCATTAGTGATGTTCTTTAATAAGTTCAACTACATGTTTAACCACCAAAATATTTAGTTCCTTACATATTCATATTAGGGCTGTCGATTAATTGCCATTAACTCACGTGATTAACTAAAAATAATAATTGCGATTAAAACAAGCAATTGTGATTAATCACAGTTTTAATCACACTATTAAACAATAGAATACCAATTGAAATGTATTAAATATTTTGGATGGTTTTCTACATTTTCATATATATGGTATTCTGTGTTGTAATTGAAATCAAAGTGCATATTTTTATTACAAATATTTGCACTGTAAAATGGTAAACAAACAAAATAGAATTTTTTCAATTCATCTCATCATACAAGTAGTGCAATCTCTTTGTTGTGAAAGTGCAACTTACAAATGTTGATGTGTTTCTTACATGACTGCACTCAAAAACAAAACAATGTAAAACTTCAGAGCCTACAAGTCGACTCAGTCCTGCTTCTTGTTCAGCCAATCGCAAAGACAAACAAGTTTGTTTGCATTTACAGGAGATAATGCTGCCCTCTTCTTATTTCCAATGTCACCAGAAAGTGAGAACAGGTATTTGCATGGCACTTTTGTAGGTGGCATTGCAAGGTATTTACGTGCCAGATATGCTAAACATTCGTATGCCCCTTCATTCTTCAGTCACCATTCCAGAGGACATGTTTCCATTCTGATGACGCTCGTTAAAAAAATAATGAGTTAATTAAATTTGTGACTGAACTCCTTGTGGGAAAATTGTATGTTCCCTGCTCTGTTTTACCCACATTCTGCCATATACTTCATGTTGTAGCAGTCTTGGATGATGACCCAACACATGTTGTTCATTTTAAGAACGCTTTCACTGCAGATTTGACAAAACACAAAGAAGGTACCAGTGTGAGATTTCTAAAGATAGCTATAGCACTAGACCCCAGGTTTAATAATTTGAAGTGCCTTCCAAAATCTGAGAGGGATGAGGTATGGAGCATGCTTTCAGAAGTGTTAAAAGAGCAACACTCTGATGTGGAAACTACAGAACCTGAACCACCAAAAAAGAAAATCAACCTTCTGCTGGTGGCATCTGACTCAGATAATGAAAATGAACATGCGTCGGTCCACACTGCTTTGGATCATTATCAAGCAGAACCCGTCATCAGCATGGATGCGTGTCCCCTGGAATGGTGATTGAAGCATGAAGGGACACATGAATCTGTAATGTAAATATCTTGCGATGCTGGCTACAACAGTGTCATGAGAATGCCTGTTCTCACTTTCAGGTGACATAAATAAGAAGAGGACAGCATTACCTCCTGTAAATGCAAACAAACTTGTCTGACTGAGCGACTGACTGAACAAGAAGTAGGACTGAGTGGACTTGCAGGCTCTAAAATTTTACATTGTTTTATTTTTGAATGCAGGTTTTTTGTACATAATTCTACATTTGTAAGTTCAACTTTCATGATAAAGAGATTGCACTACAGTACTTCTATTCAGTGAATTGAAAAATTCTATTTTTTGTTTTTTACAGCACAAATATTTGTAATTAAAAATAAATATAAACTGAGCACTGTACACTTTGTATTCTGTGTTGTAATTGAAATCAATATATTTGAAAATGTAGAAAACATAAAAAAAATGAAATAAATGGTTTTGTATTATTGTTTAGCAGTGCGATTAATCACACAATTAATTTTTTTAAACATGCAATTAATTGCGATTAATATTTTTAATCACTTGACAGCCCTAATTCATATGCATTTTCATCATGAGCAAATTAATTAATGTGCAATATATTTGAATTTATGTAGAAAATTAGGAAAGGAATATGCATTATTCTTCAAAATAAGTTATTACAGCAGTTCAAGTAAAATCATTCAGTTGTTTTGTTTGCTTGGTAAATTTGCCTACTGATGAAAACCCAAAGCAGACAGCTAACAACATTTATTTTTAAAGGTTATGTGAAAGAAAATAACATATGGACAGTCCTTGGCATTTAAAAGTTAATGAGCAAAAACCAATATAATTTTATGAGGGCTCATTCTGTAGAGCTTTGCATGACTAATTCCAATTAATTCCAATTATATCTTAGTTTTAATTAGCCATCTTTTACAAATGACATAGCTACTATAATTGTAGAATTTTGAAATGTACTAATTTCCCATGTGGCTCTTTCAGTGAAGAGTTTGTGCTCCACTGTGACATGCATGGCTCTACTTACATGTTGTCTTCTAGTCTCTTTAAGTCATCCAAAACGAACGAATGAACACTGTCTAAGGAGCAGGATCCAAAACAATTCAGGACAGAGATAAACTTAACCTTCACAACCCAGTCATCATGGAGTTTTCGTTTAATACTGGGGAGAAAAAATAGGTGGTTATTGTAGAATATATGCTGTGTATATTATAATAATAAGGACTTCCAGGTTGTCATTAAAAGTGCAGACCATGAACACTTGCAATTCAGAGCAAGAGAGGTGAGATACCTTAGATTCACCAGCTTCAAAGCCACAGACATTTAAAAGTTTACATAATGACACATTTCTTTCATTTGGAGACAGAGTAGGGCCTGCGGCACACAACTGAGCAGTTCTGATTCCATCTAATAGAGGATAATGGAGTTACACCAGGGTAAAGCTGGACTAAAGCAGTGGTGAACTGGGCCCATTGACTCTTACTCTGTAGCTGCTCTGTGTGCAGATCTCCCACTGAAAACGATGGAGTTGCCTTCACACAACAGCTAGAAAATCAGGATAATTGTTTTAAAAGCTATTGTCATTCTTATGTTAGGCCAGGTCAATTTTTAAGCACTTTTAGAAGCACAGATCATAGAGAACCACAGTTTAATTATCCAATGAAAAAACTGCTAAAATGATAGTATTTTACCACAAACAACTTACTTCTTGAATTTCCTGGAGTCCAGGATCTGTAATTGTGATTTCTTTTTGGCTTTGGATTGCTTTAGTCCAAAGTCATCACTGGTCACTGTAAAAAGGTTGACATGACCCCCATCATCTCCCATTAGGATGTCATCCTTAGCTAACTGATCTCCTAAATTCACCGTAGAAACACAGAGCAGACAATGTTCCATTGGTTTGATGATGAAGCAATTATCCTGTGAAATACAGTAAAGAGCTTATTTGATACTGCACATGAGCCCCAAAGAAACTGAGCATAATCTCTACCATGCTCATGCATGTACATTAACATCTAATTCTTGTCTCAAGGTTTTCAAAATCTTGTCATTCCAGATGTTTTGTGATACCATAGACTCATGCAGCTGGTAAATAAATGGGAGTTTTGCTACGGACTTCACCGGAGCTTGGATTTCACCCTGGATTCATCATCTGGATTCTACTGTTCATTGACTTTATTGCCTCACTTTCTTTTGTATTCAACAGAATATGTACTTGCCATGCCTACCTTCTGTGAGTGTGAGAGAGCAAAATGCAACTGGCTTCCACTCAGAGCTATGTTGTTGAAACAATACACCACTTATGATATAACTGCTTGTATCCACACTGAGCATTGTGGGTTTATTCACATCATAGTACCTGAGAACTGATACTTTTGAGATAATTTCTTTTACCTTTTTGAAGGCAATTTCTTGATTTGACACCCACAGTCAAGATGTGTAGGACTTCAATAGTTCATTCTGTGGTTTTATCACTATAGAAAGGTCTTGTAGATATTGACCAAGGTAATTTACATCCTCAGGACATATCTGAGTTTTGATACATTAGTTGGTGCATTCAGTTCTCAAACTTCTTTCACTTTCTCAGAGCTAGGACTCATTCCCTCTTTGTTTATTCTCTGTCCCAAAAAACTTGATTTGGGGTAGGCAGAAAACACAGTTTTCCTTATTTAGCTTCAGTCTGAACTGATAGATTAGGTTAGAACTTCGTTGAGGGCTCTGTTGTGTTCTTCAATCAAACACTCATATATCAAAATATTGTTCATTACAACTACAGATTTTCCAAAGAAACAGGGGAGAACTATAAAGGAACACAAATGGAGATGTAGTTTTCATGAACAATTATGAAAGCTGTTAGTGTGTGATCCTTTGATCACACACACTCTGAATGCAAAGCTTTTCTCTTTGTAATTTATTTCTGTGATGAACTGGCCCATGCAGTTAGAACACCTCCAGAGCTGTGTCAGGTGACTTCAGCTCTAGGAGAGGTTGAAGATGATTGCAAGTCCCTTCTGAGATGACTGTGATACCTGCTCCTGAGTGAATTTTAAAGCCTATAAGCTTTCCATGCATATTCAGTTTCACTTTCCAGACAGGCTGTGTGTCATCACATGTGATAGATCCATAAGCAATGGCTCTTGATTGTCTATCATATGAGTCAACTCCCTGACTGCTTTGATGAAGCAAACTGCAAAATGACCATATTTTGTGCATTTATTACACCTTGCACCTCCAGTGAAACAAACATCTGTTGGGCTACGAATTTTTCCGCATCTTGTGCAAGTAGACTGAAAGGCTTTGGAGTTTGACTGGAATTTGACCCTCATAGGCTGGGAGTTTCTGGTTTTTCAAGTTGCTCCTGCCTTTTGTTCTGCTGTTTGACCAGTTCAGACTGCTTTGCTATCTGTACAGTTGTGGCTAGGGTTTGGTCTGTTTTTAACGGTAGCTGCTGTTAAAGATTTTTATCTGTTAGCCCAATAACCATCCTGTCTCAGATATTTTCATGTTTTGCAAATCCAGGATCATAGTTGTCAGCCAATGGATGCAGAGCATTTATAAAACATTCAACATAGCTCCCTGGTTCTTGGATTCTCTGGTGAAAACATGCCCTTTCATAGACCACATTTCTCCAAGGTATAAAGTGCCCATCAAACATAGCCAGAACTCTTTCATAGTCACCTTTGTGACTGTCTTTAATAAAGTCAAAGGATTTAAAGAAATACTTTTCCTGCTTCCTCATAGCATAAATTAAAGAAGATATTTGAAACCTCCAGTTTCCTATGGCGCTTGTAGCAATTCAAAATCTTGCAAAATACTGCTTTCAGTGTGTCCATTGTGAAGGTTTGTCAAAGCTGAAGTTCTCTGGGGGCATTGAAGAGTGGCATGTTGATGAGATCCTGCAGCCTTTATTGCTTTTTCTTTCTGTTTGCAACTTTTGTTGCTATTCTTTATGTCTGCAATCTTTGTTGTTCCTTTCCTTTTTTTTTTTGCAACCTTTGTTGCTGTTTTTCTTCTGTTTCTTGTTCTCCCGTGGCACTAATCACACTGCTGAAACCATATCACGTACTTCTTGTACATAGTAGGTTGCAGAGCTAGATACAGACTGACTACAGACCATGAGGAAGAGGATAGGTAGTGGGGAGGCTGATAGGAGTTGTAGTCTCCTGCTTAATAGATCCATCACACTATCAAGCTACTCCAAAAGAAGGCTGCATTAAACTTCTTTTGAAGACTTGTCCACTAGTCCTGAAGCCTCAGACATTTCACTTGCCCCAGAAGGCCATTCTATTTCTTTCTTTCTTTCTTTCTTTCTTTCTTTCTTTCTTTCTTTCTTTCTTTCTTTCTTTCTTTCTTTCTTTCTTTCTTTCTTTCTTTCTTTCTTTCTTTCTTTCTTTCTTTCTTTCTTTAACTCTTCTGCAGGAACTCATTGTCACTCAATAGAATTCACCCTACCAGGCAGTTGGAACAGGGCTATATGATGTGAACACAAGGATTCTTTAGTGTATTAGGTTTTCTTTAACATTTGCATGATCCAAAACAATACCTGGCAGCTGCCTTGTGATTTATAATCCCAGATGACAACAGTCCTTTCAGTTACAGCAACAACCCGTTTGAGCTGAGTAAGATAGTCGCATCCAGTAACCCAGGAACTATCCTGATGAAAGAAAAGGGATGGTTGAAAGATTTAGTCCATGAGTAGGGCTCCTAGGTGCTAGGATAATACAAATAATCATAGGATAAGGACCTTTTATTTTAAGGTTCTTGTACATTTGATTTCATGAAAGTGAAGAATTTACAATTTATAAATTTGTTAGAACCAGAGAGAGTGTCAGTAATGTAGTTTTGCCAACACACTTCTGTTTGACTTATTGTTACAGTTCTTGGCTAGAAATTGTAGATTGTATAGCGGTTTGGTGATGAGGGCCAGTGACCGTTATGGACTAGGTTAATAGGATCAAATTTGTTTTTATCTGGGGGTAAATCCAGCATCTCCCTTTGGCGCTGCCAAGGTCCCACTGGTGGTGGAACCAGTGCAATTCTGTTTTGCAATAGGAGAGGAAAGATGAGGGGATGCACCCCTTAAGTGTTGTGGATCCTAAATGTGCAGGGATTC
This sequence comes from Lepidochelys kempii, assembly GCF_965140285.1. Classification (NCBI taxonomy): domain Eukaryota; kingdom Metazoa; phylum Chordata; order Testudines; family Cheloniidae; genus Lepidochelys; species Lepidochelys kempii. The sequence goes on along the minus strand of NC_136382.1, from coordinate 139,900,034 downwards.
CTTGCATAATAGCACAGAGGGTGCCAGTGAGGGTGATCTATGGGCATGTGAGGCCACACAAGGGGGCCACATTACAAAAGCAAAGGGCTACTTTGAAAACTGAGCTAAAGTAGTTTTAATGGAACGCTTCCAGAGCTGTCCCACAGGCTTGGGTGGGAGATGCCCACCTCAGACTGAATACTTAGGGTAGGTGCTGGGCTATGAATGTGGGCCTTGATGCAGGATTTGAACTTAGGTTTCTGGAGGTAAAAGGATAGGTCACTAATCCTTCAACCCACTATGCAACCTTGACCTCTACATGCCCCAAATTCACATATTTTCAGGGTTAAATCATCCCATTCTATCTACAGGCAGGATCTCAGATGAGTGACAGAAATGAAGAACTTTTATCACTACAGAGCAGAAATATTAGTATGCTGAGTTCTTCTAAATTCCTGTTAGTGCATTAGGAGAGATCCATCCCACCTCTCTGTTTAAGCAAATGAGATTCCTAAAGGAAGTGTCAGTTTGGCCCAAGAAGAGGAGCCACTGTTAGCTCGAAGTATCATAAATTTCTATTGTACTAGCATGGCTTTTAGTGAAATAAAGGCCATTTTATGTAGAAAAGATATTTCACCCCTTGCATGAAATATATATAAATGTAGCCTCCTTATATGTGAACCCAGAAGCTAGGTGGATATACAGTATATCTTTCCGTCTCCATCAATACGACAAGCAAGATTACTATTGCACAGGTCCCAGTGTAAACAACTGCACTTGAAAAACATCAGGTCAGATCCTTGGCTGGTGTTATTCAGGATAGTTCCCAGTGGCTCTTAGGGAGCTCTGCTGATTTATACTAGCTGAGAACCTGGCTTATAACATGGATTTGGGACAACCTCTAGAAAATGCTAATTGCATTGGAAGTGTTTGGTAGGCAGCTGCTGCTACTGCTGGGACTTATGTTTCTGAGGAAACTGTCCCTACCCAGGAAGTGACTCTAGGAAGAGGATGCATAAAATAAGCACCAAGGGTGCTGTGAGAGCTGCTACTTCAGCTGCTGCTAGCACCCCAATTTCCACGGCTGGTCAGATTTTTTGATTCTGCTGTTATTTTAAAGGATCCAACACCTGATGCTACCGCACTGCTTATGCCTGGGGGAACTTCTTCCCTTCCCACCTTCCTGAAAATGTTACTGCTTCTGATTCAACCTTCAGACTTTATGGATGGGGAATATTTACCTACCAAATATCAACTATCACTCTGTGTGTGTGTGTGTCCCCACACATGCTGCTCATAACCCATTTCTGAGCGTTACTGATGGTGTACTCTATTGTAGGTAGCTGGGAAATGTTGGTGTTTCACAGGTTCTAATTATTGTTTGATAATTTTCAGTCGGTCTTGTTACCCAAGAGTAGTGTGTGTATGTGGGGTCATTGTAGGCATTTGTAATAAATAATAACACTAGTTCATATACAGCACTTTTCATCAGCAGATAACAAAGCACTTTACCAAGGAGATATCATCCCCATTTTACAGATGAGGAAACTGAGGCATGGGGTGGTAAAGTGACTTGCCCAAGGTCACTCAGCAGGCCAGTGGCAGAGCTGGGAATAGAACTCAGATGTCCTGCATCTTGGTCCAGTACCCTCGGTGGCTAATATGTTAACAAGTAGGGAAAGGGTCTCCTTTATGGTTAGGTTTGTTATTCAATATTTATAGTACTGGGCCTGGAATTCTGTGACAAGGTAAAGGGTTAACAGGCTGTCAGATGGTTGCTCAAGGCAGAGTATAAAAGGAAGGGGAAGCTGAAACAAAGAAGAACTAAGAAGAAAGGTGTGTCTTTGCCCCTCATGGCTGGTTGGAGCAAGGAAAGCCCCTGGGAATTACTGACCAGTATCTTTCAGTTGATTTCTTTTTGTGTTGCAATTGTTGTGTGAGCAATAAAAAACGTCCAAAGACAGGGCCTTAAAAGACTAATGCCTGCAGCTTTAGTTCCCTTCCCTGGCTAGTGAATATGTTGACTAGCTTACAGTTGCATTTTAGCATGTCTAGGAAAAGTGAAAGAAAGAACGTCTATATAACTACAGGCTTGTCTACACCTAAAACGCTGCAGAGGTGCACCTGTGTTGCGATAGCACTTCAGTTAAGAAACTACCTGTGCAAACAGGAGGGGTTCTCCTGTCAGCATTCTCCTGTTGGTGTAGGTAATCCACCTCTCTGAGAGGTGGTAGCTAGGTCGACAGGAGAATTCTCATGATTTGAATAGCTCCAACTAGGCATTACTGGATTACTTCTAGTCAATTCCCTCCCTCCTGTGAGAAATCCTGTTCATTTGCACCCATGGGTGGTGCGTATAAGAGGGTTGGGGAGGCTTAGCCTCACCAAAAAAGAGTGGCCCTGCAAGGGAAAAAAATGCTGTAGGTGGCCCAGGCTCATCTCCCTTTGGAGGTGTGCCGGCCCACTGCCTTTGGAGCACTGCCACCAGAAGCTCCCTAGAAATGTAGGGGGCCACTGGTACCTGTGCTTTGACCCTGCCCGTGCTACGTCTGCACTCTGCCCTGAGGCCCCGCTCCTGCTCGGACTTTTCACCCCTGTGGCAGAGAGGAGCGAGCAGTAAATGGGACAGGGCCTTGGGAAAGAGGCGGAGAGGGGCGGGGCCTCAGGGGGTAGGGCCATGGTCCAGCCACTGCTGGCCCCCCTTTCTAGGGAGTTTCCGGCGCTTGCGTAAGCCTCCCCAAATGAAAGAGTCGTGTGCCACTTACGTTTACATCCTCTTGGGACACTCAGTCTCTAATGGACCTTCCTAATACAATCAGGGGAGGAGAAACCTGGTGTTTCAGAAGATAAATTACAGCAGTAATTTAAGGAGAAATCTTATAATACTAAAGACAAAAGAGAAGGAAACAAATATGTTTTCTCCTCCATGTAGTTACACATCCTTGTTGGGGATAATTAATTCTAGGGTGGAATTTTCAAAAGCATATAAGTGACTTAGGTGCACAAGCTCCAAAATTAATGGAATGTGTGCTCCTAAATCACTTAAATTAGAATGGTAAGAATTTTTGGCAGTCAGAAATCATCACCTCCTGTAGCTAAAATATTTTATATATCACTGAAACTCTCCCTCTGCCTCCCCTTTTTATGGAAAAACTGTAACGTCTTTGATGACACAAAAAGATAGACATTTGTACATGTTGTTTATGCCACTGGCTCAGAAAAATGGATATTTAGACTGACACAAAGTGTGGAGGTTATTTTTCCAGCGCATGAAGTTTTAGTTTTACCAGAGATTACTCACTCCACTACCCAAGACAAAAATATTTTTAGCTTTGGTTCCCACTCTATAGTATGTTCATACAGATTTCAGACTCCTTTCTACCTACTGATGTCAGGTAGCTCATAATACAATTCTGTACTTGTTTTACAATCACAAACAGCTGGGCCATGCACCTTATGTAGAGTAAGAATGAGAAATATAATAAATTATGAGTGATTTGTATTCAGTGGAATTGAAAGAGGAATTGTTAGTATTCTCTTAGATCTATGTATTCATTTTTACTTCTGACTGAATGTAATCTTGGCTGTCTTTAACATTCAGAGTTAGACTATTTATTAAGAAAAAAGAGAGGCGATGTTGTGTGGGAATGCATTAGACTTTTCTATGGATTTTTATGTAATGTGGAGGTTTTCTTTACAAAGAATATATTTTTTGCATCCTTTGTCTACTGGTAAGAGCAAAAGCCAGAAGTTATGCATGCCTTCACTTTTGTTAAATCACTGCTCACTTTATGTTGGAATTCACAAATTTAAAAAGTATTTGGTAAATCAGAGGAGATATAATTCTCTTCCCACAGATTTTGTGCAATTTAAAAGGAAATTATTGCTATGTTGCTCAGACTTGCACACAGGAACTTCAAAAAGAGGATACCACTTTGCATTTTTTATTTGCAGATCTCAATTTTTTACAAAGGTGAGTATCATTAACGTAACACCATTTTACAGATGGCTGGTATAGGCGCAGAGAGCTTATATGATTTTCCCAAGTTCACAGAGCAAGTAGCAGAGTTGGAGAGAGAACACAGGTCTTCTAATTCCTCCTCCACTGCCCTGCTGCCTGATGAGGCAGATAAAACTCAGTGCTTGAACGTTGCTTAGAAAAGACCTTAAACATCAAAGTGCCGTCTGTCTGTGTAGACACTAAGGGTATGTTTACACTGTAATAAAAACCATGGCACCAATTCTCAGAATCTGGATCAGCTGACTCGGGCTGGCACTGTGGGGATATAAAAGTGCAGTGTAGACATTTGGCCTTGGACTGGAGCCCAGGCTCTGAGATCCAACCCCCTTGCAGAGTCTCAGAGCCCTGGCTCCAGCCTGAGTGCAAATATCTACACTACAGTTTTATAGCCCAGGTACCCGAGGCCCGCAAGCTCAAGTCAGCTGACCTGGACCAGTCACACCTATGCCATGCCATGGGTCTTTTATTGAGTATAGACATACCCTAAGCTTCCAGGGCAATATGGGCAGTGAGAGCGTTATGCCCAGCTAGCAGCAGCTTGTATCTGTACGTGATTATAAATAAAAGACAGGATAGAGTTGATAGTGACAAGCAGATATTCTTTCCTGATCAGACCTTTCAATCAAACATATTCAGCCCTCTTTTTTGTTGCATATGGAGGTACCCAGCCTCACCACTGCAAAAGGTTAAAAAGCATGTGCTGGGTCTGAACAAGGATCGAGTAATCTGATTGCAAAGGAAGTGCAATCAGACAAGAAGCAGAGGATGGTGCTTCTGCACTTAGAAGGCAAGAAGAGTTTTCCCTTATAAAATGATTAGTCGCCCTGAATTACGCCAGCAGCTGTTAGACGTTTCAAATGCATTCCGAATCTAAGAAGAGTAAACTGCTGCAAAGTTGTGTGTCGGCTTCTCAGAGGCAAAAAAGGCAAAGCATCAGTTTCAGATTTCATTGACTGCTTGAAATATTTATCCAGGGCCTTTGTCTTTGTCTAAAAGAAAGGCTGACTGAGCTGCTGCTGTTGGCTGCAGTTCCTGCCTTAAATTGAGGCAAGTCAGTGGCAGCCAGTTATGGTGGGGAGCTAAGCTAAAGCCATGGAGGAAGTCTAATGATCTGATTCTACAGAGGCCAGTTTGAGAAGGATGAGAATTGGGAAGATGCTAGAAGAAGGAACTCTTTTATGATAACAGCCAACCAACAATTCATTGGATATTTCAAGCACTGTGCAAGTTGTATCAAGGGAACAAATCTCTTTGTCCCTGGAGTATGTCAGAAGGTAGCCATGGTTTCAGCCAGGACAGTGGTTATTTTTGCAGAATTGTCTGTAACATACCACACCTAAGGCCACAAAGCATGATTATGTAATAGGCAGATACAGGATCCACGGTTAATAAGTAGACCAAAACTGACAGATGTGACAGCTGGGATCAAGTGCTTTTTGCTCAAGAACAGAAGAAACAACTGGCCCATAAACTTGGGGTTACATAAGTTAGCTGGGACCCCAATTGTACTGACTTACAAAAGCCAGGCAGTGTTGTTTTAGCCGTGTTGGTCCCACTATATTAGAGGGACAAGTTTTTGAACTTACACAGAACTCTCCTTGTCTCTCTCATCAACAGAAGTTAGTCCAATAAAAGATATTTCCTCACCCACCTTGTATCTCTAAGAGCAGAGCAGCCACATGTAAGTGTCTGCTTTGCTGTTTAGAGTTTAGGATTGAAACACATGCTGAGAGGGCATTTAGAGATTCTGCATAATTATATCGGTGGAAAGAATCAAAGGATTAAGCTGAGAAGTACAGAATAGTTGACTGTATAATGGAGAGGCACGTTGAGTGGTGCAGCTAATGCTTTATGAGCAACACCGTACATAGGAGACATTACTTCCCATGCATAGTACTCTACTCCTAGTAATTGGGTAGTGGTACAGTTACTCTAGAAGAGTCATGTGAACCTTGGGCGATACACTGCCTTCTGTTTACTTGTTTCTGACGAGTCAGACCCTCTTGATTTGGGAAATGACTAATAGAGCTGAAAAGTTGGAATGCAGTCCTACCATCAGCTGTAAACTCAATGTATTGATTGCTTCACTGTTGGAAAGAACAGAGGACCATTTTAATGAAGTAAAATAACCCTGTCATTTCTGGAAGGGAGACCATTATAGTTTTGCAAGGCAAAAATCAATACTTTGTGGAGTCAGGCGGTGGACAAGCAGTTAAAAAAATTGCAAGGGACGAGAATCATCTCCAGTGCTATTCAATAAAGGAACGTGATGATATGTGCAGCGAGGGTGTGGGCGCGTGTGGGCGAGGGTGACAGATTTGGATTAAATAGGAACTGTCACAGTCAGCTCCTGCATACTCAAAATCCAGACCATAAATAAAAGAATTTCATGTTTTTCTTTAAGATTTTTTTCCCCAAGTGTAGAGGTAGCATGTTCTGAGGTTGCCCTCTCTCTCTATCGTTTTTAGAAGGCACCTACCGCTTTCACATCTGACTCTGAAGGCAGAGGAGAGTTGACATTACAGAACAAGAGAGAAGTATTAGGTCTCAGTAGTGATCATGGTGGGGAGAGAGGAACATGGTTTATGCAAAGGCAGTGGAGAGAGAAGACAGTTTAAACCCAATCTGATTAGACAGCTTTCTTCCCTCTTTCACTTCTATTTGTTTTAAAGCTGAGAAAAGAAAGTGAAAGTTGTATAGCTTGTTAATTCCTACTTAAAACATAATACTTACACTAAAGTATACACTAAACAGTGTATGTGCAAAACCTAAGACTCTAAAACAGAACTCTGAAGAGTTGCACTACATATACACTGTTACAAGCCAATTCTGTTGCAACACTGCCTTAAAGTTTGTAAATAGATCATTTAAAACAAATATCTTACTACTATAAAATAAAGAAATTAGAAAGCCAGAAAAATTCAAATCTATCATTAAAAAAAAACAAAAAACACCTTCCAGAAACAGGAATTGGAAGTCTTGTTCTAAAAATCTTACTGTTGAATTCTGCTCCAATTTAAACCTGTGAAGACCTATGGTCAGTAGAGTTATTTCAGACTTACACTGGCACAAAGAAGCAGAATTTAGAACTTGTACTGTCAGAAAATCTAGAAATACTCATTTAAACTACCAATACCTGCAACATTGAATTGAGGAGTAGTTAGACTTTCAAACTGCATCTTGAGTATTGACTTAAACAGTGTGAATTTTCTAACACTTTAACATTTTATTCTCCCCACTAGAATAAGGAAGGAAAAGTTTAGCTCCATTTTTATTAGACTATTCCAATTTCTCAGTGTAACTCTCTCAATTTTTTCCTCCTACCTAAGGTGCAGAACCACCAAATAGCCGCTGAATGTGGGTTTCATCACTAAACTCTAACCAGCAAACTAGATATTCTCAAAATAGAACTTGGCAGCAGTTAGTCCCTAGGCAAATGCTATAAGGAATATGCATCCATGCGTTGCTATGTAGACTTAGCTTAATGCTCTGCAGCACCTCAGTGAAACCCTTCTGCATCACAAGGGCTATGACTATTAATCCCCTCAAGGATTAGCAGTGAAACAAGAACCAATTTTGAGGCCTCAGGATCCTTTTCCCCCAGTTAGGCAGAGAACAAAACTATTTGCAACCAGATTTAAGTCTCTGTAATTATATAGTACTGGGGAAGGCCTGCAATGAGTTGATACTAAGTAATCCAGGCAGGGCTTTCTTGGATAAAGTACAATGTGGGCAACAGTCCAGCCATTTTATTATATAAGCCAAGATGTTTATCAGAGAACTGAGCATTACTTAGATGGCATTTTCACTAATAAGGAAAAAGACACTTGCACAGCTGACAAATTTGAGAGCCTTTTAAAAGCAGTAGGTTTGAAGATTAAATGTGTGTGTGTGTGTAATGTTATTTTTTGAAGGGTTGGGGGAATATGAAAGTTCAGGACACAGAATAATACATAGGCCCTATCCTTCACAAGAGGAGGAGGGTTTGGAATTAATTGCCTTGTCTGAGTGAGCAAGCAAGCAAACACACACACACGAGTATAAATTTGTCCTTTAGTAAAAAATTGTTATACTAAAAGCTCATCAAGATTATTCCTAACGAACTATAATGATCTTATATTGATATAGCACCTGTCCTTCCTGAAGACTCCAATGAGCGTCACAAGAACTAGTTTATATCTAAACATACATTCACACAAAACACACTGCATACATCTCCAGGAATCGTTTCATGGCCCACTGCAATACAACCTGCTCTGGGTGGGAGGAAGAAGGCCGATAGGCAGAAAATTGGTGCATAGTCCCCACTACAACAGAGGGGAATTTTGACCAAGGACATCAACCAAGACATAGTTTCTCCTTTAAGATTTTCCTGTTTTGAAGAGATAAGCCATTACTGACTGACAGGCTAAAAAATGTTTCAGAAAAATTCAATCGTAACACACACCACCTGCTATTTGTCTATACAGCAGCAGATTGCAAGTGTTAACAAAACAATCTGAACTCCAAATATGTCCTTTATTGCCTTAAAATGTTATTTATTTGCAGATTTATTTTTGCATAATGCAACAGCAAACAATGGATATAAAGATGTGTGCTGCATCAGTTTATTAAAAATTGTCAGTCAGGAAGGAATTCAGCGTGGAGAAATGCACAGGAACAAGTGGGCTCTGGAAAGAGCAGTGAAAGAACAATTTTTCTTTTGCTTTTTTTAACATATATGAGTTGAGGATTCACATTTTAAAACTGTCTGTGCCAAATTTATCTTTCATAACTCCACTGAAATTACTCCAGGGATTCATGACTATTAAAGCCAGAAGGGACCATTGTACTCTAGGTGGAAAACCAGAGAGAGAGAGAGATGGGTTCCTTCCATGAAATAGCCACAGCCAGCCTCTGGGAGGGCTATGCAAGAATGAAAACATCAGCACTGCCAATAAAGATAAACAGGAACATACAGTGCTGTACACTTTGAAAGGTGATAAGACCCAAAATGAAAGCCCCTGACACATGAAACATAACAGAGCCAACATAAGTCCTATTAAAAGGCCTAGGCTTTGTGAGTGCTCAGAAACTAGCAGTACCAAGCCCTGAAGAAGGCTTCAGCATGTTAACAGATTAGTCTTAATACTGACAAGTGTCATGCAGGTAAACCTCTTGGCAGCAGAGATTATCTATAGCTATGTGGCAGGCATCTGTGGAATTCCTCTGGAACTGTTAAAAAGTGTTGGACCAGCTATTCACTCAGTGCACTCTAAGATGGTATGGTCATCTACTCTGAATGCCTACCCACTTCCCTGTGAGAATCATCTTCAACTTTAACCCAATGAGAGAAGGATGGAAGAGATCCCTGGAAGATCTAAAGCACGATGGCGGGATGGTATTAAACACCTTTCCCTCGCATCCTACCCATAGATTCATAGATACTAAGGTCAGAAGGGACCATTATGATCATCTAGTCTGACCTCCTGCACAACGCAGGCCACAGAATCTCACCCACCCACTCCTGAAAAACCTCTCACCTATGTCTGAGCTATTGAAGTCCTCAAATCGTGGTTTAAAGACTTCAAGGAGCAGAGAATCCTCCAGCAAGTGACCTGTGCCCCATGCTACAGAGGAAGGCGAAAAACCTCCAGGGCCTCTTCCAATCTGCACCAGACTTTGTTTAGGAAAGAACATCATGGAGGAGCATAACGCATTCAGTGGCCTCTGCATCATCCAAGCAACAGCATAAAATCTAACCATTTGGCAAAACTCTTGCTATAAATCAGTGGCCTTGAGGCAGCACTCCTGTTGGTACTGCAATCCTTTAATGACAGGCAGCTGCCAGACCAGCCTAAGCACTCCCACTACTCCCTTTGGCCTGCCCTGTCTCACCCCTTCACTCCACCTCTAGCACCACTTTCCTACTCCTGCAAGAGGGTGTCAAACCTAAGCTGGTCCTGTCAGGGCCGGCTCTAGGCACCAGCAAAACAAGCAGGTGCTTGGGGCGGCACGTTTCTAGGGGTGGCATTCCGGTGCCGGCCATGCCGCCCCTAGCAACGTGCCCCCTCCACCCCAGCTCCGCCTCTGCTCTGCCTGCTCCCCTGCACGCGCTGCTCGGCTTCTGCCCCCTCCCTCCCAGGCTTGCTGCACATGAAACAGCTGTTTCGCGTGGCAAGCCTGGGGGGGAGGGAGGAGAAGCCGAGCGGCGGCGCGCTCGGGGGAGGCGGCGGTGGTGGAGCAGAGGTGAGCTGGGGCGGGGAGCGGTTCCTCTACCCCCCGCATTACTTCCTGCGCTCCCTCCCACACCCTTGCTCACCTCTGCTCTGCCTGCTCCCCTGAACGCACTGCCTCTCCCTCACCTGAGAGGGAGGGGGGGAGACGCAGAGCGGCGGCGTGTTCAGGGGAGCGGGCAGAGCGAAGGTGAGCTAGGGCAGGGGGTTGCGGGGGAGGGGGAGCTGCAGGAAACAATGGGGGGGGAAATGCGGCATGCCCAGGGGAGGAGGCAGGGTTGGGGATTTGAAGAAGGGATTGGGAAGGGGCGGAGTTGGGGCGGAGCCAGGGGCGGCACAAAAAAAAAAAAAGCAGGGGCGGCCAAAAATTTTTTTGCTTGGGGCAGCAAAAATTCTAGAGCCGGCCTGGGTCCTGTATCCCAGCTCCTCCTCTATGTCCTGCCATAGCTCTCTGGAGCTTCTGCCTAATTCTCACACCTCCCTCTAATTCTGACCATCCTGCTTTTTGCTAACCTTTCCCCTTCAGTCTCATTACAATCGACTGCATTTGACCTCTCTTCCCTCATTACGAGGCCATGCCTCAAATCTAATACTCACCATTCCATCCAACCTTTCCCAGCTCTCTGCTTCTGTGCCGTTCCCCTTCTCCCTCTCACTTCCCCATCCATGCCTCCCTGATGCTACTGCGGAGCTTCCCACCCTACCTCCTGTTTATGCTCACCTCGGCTCTCATTCAACCAAGCAGCAAAATGAAATCTCAAGTCATTTCTCATCCTGGTGCAAATGAACGTTAGTACTGAACAAGATGGTTAGTACAGAGGGATGCAAAAGAGTGACAAGGAGGAGCAGAATAAGTTAAAAGCAAGCAGACTACAGACCACAAAAATCAGGGTCAGGTTATACACGCCCATGTGTGTGTGCGTGGGTGCGTGAGTGCATATACACACAATTCAGCCACTGATCTACACACATGTACACATATTTAGCAGCAAAATTTGCCCCTCAGAATGAATGACAACTAGTACAATAGTGAAATATGCTATCTGGCTGCCCTGTGACATGTTTTAGCACATTCACAGTGTGTTCATTCACAGGTGACAGCTGAGGAAACTTTTGTTTTGATATTTTATCTTTACACTGAAAGCCATTTGGAAATCTCCAATTGCTATAGAAAACCACTAATCTTTCCATGATAATATAGTGTGTGTTCTACCTTCAGTATATGCAACCAACTATAATGAAGTTTTCCATTTTTCTGGCAAAGGCAAGAGTCACAGATTCAACGATTTTTAGGTCAGACGGGACCATCAGATCATCTAGTCTGACTTCCTGTATAATACAGGCAATATAATTTCATCCAGTCACCTCATATTGAGCCCAATAACTTGTGTTCGACTGAAGCAGATCTTCCAGAAGGGCATACAGTCTTGATTTGAAGACATCAGGAGATGGAGAATCCACTACTTCCCCAGTGATAACAGATTGAAGTTTGTTGACAATTTCAAAATAGTCAGAACAAATCGTTTGGGGTTAGACTGAAAACTTTTCACATTTTGGATGCATCAAAGAATCAAAACAAGTTTTGTTTCAGCTCAAACTAGATGTTTTGTTTCAACAAAGTGTATTCAATTTCAACCATTTTAAAACATTTTTAAATTTAAAAATAATAAAATTAAAGGAAATTTTGAAACAAAGTCATTTGTTATTGAAAAATTGAAACACATCATCAGCTTCACTGTTAAAAATCTGTGCCTTATTTCTAATTTCAATTTGTCTGGCTTCAACTTCCAGCCATTCTTCTTGTTATGCCTTTCTCTTCTAGATTAGAGGCCTTTAGTAACCACATTTTTTCCCAAGCTGGTACTTATACACGGTAATCAAGTCACCTCTCAATCTTCTTTTTGGGAAGCTAAACATATTATTTCTTTAGGTCTTTAACTATAAGTCATTTTCTCTAGTCCCCAAATAATTTGTGGCTCTTTTCTGCACCCTCTTCAATATCTTTTTAAAAATATGAATACCAGAACGGCATGCAGTATTCTAGTACTGGTCTTACCAGCACAGTATACAGAGATAAATTTATCTCCCTACTCCTACTCACTACCCCCATGTTTACACATCTAAGGAGCACATTAACCCTTTTTGCCACAGCATCGTACTGGGAGCTCATGTTCAATTGCTTGTGCACTATGACCCCTAAATCCTTTTCAGAGTACCTGCTTTCCAAGATGCAGTCCCCCATTCTGTTGGTGTAATCTGCATTCCTTGGGACTAGATGCATAACTTTGCATTTGGCTGTATTAAAATGCATTTTGTTTGAATGGGCCCAGCTTATCAAGAAACCCAGATCGCTCTGTATGAGTGCCCTGTCCTCATCATTATTTACCACTCCACCAATCTTTGTTTCATCCACAGCTTTTATCACCAGTGAATTTATATCTACTTCAGGATTATTGATGAAAAAGTTGAATAGCATCAGGCCTAGTACAGATTCCTGTGGAATCCCACTAGAAACACCCCTATTCACTGATGATTCTGATTTACAACTACTTTGAGACTGATCAGTTAACCAGTTCCTAAGCCATTTAACATGCATTTTATTGCTGTTGTACAGTGCTAATGTTTAAACCAGCATGTTGGGCAGTACTAAGTCAAATGCCATACACAAGTCAAGATATATTACATTGATGTAGTTATCTTTATCAACCAAACTTGTAATCTCATCAGAGAATGAAATCAGGTTTGTTTGTCCATAAAACCATAAAGGAAACAGGAAAGGATCTACTGACAACTCATGTTCTTCTTAACAATCTGGTATTTGGAAAAGTTCAGATTGTACAAGTATTCCAGGAGACTTGGCTTTTATTCCTGGATCTGTCACACAATTGCTGTGTTATATTGGTCAAACTCACACCCTTCCTGTGCCTTGACTTTCCTGTCTTTTAAATGGGACCATTCCTTTCCAATCATGGTTTCATGAATCTCAGTTTTTTAAAATGCTATGAGAATTTAGACTGGAAGGAGCATAAGGTGTTATTCTGCAATACAGTGGCAAGAGCACTGCTGCTGAGAATTATCTATCAGCAGATGGAGAGTTCAGAGAGATTTTCTCACTTAACTTGTCATCCAGCATCACTTCATTTTCATAAAAGATACAGATTGATGGATGATCTAAAAGTGGCATCACAGACCAGATTAAATCAGATGAAAATGTCTTAATTTCAGACAGAGAAGAACGGATTGTTAATTCTACCATGCTGTTTCTGAAAATCTGGGACCAGAAATAGAAGTCCTGCAAGGCAAAGATGTCCAGCTATTCAGAAATTAATCAGGAGATACGGCAACACATTATTCACAGCTCTTCATTCTAACACTAATTTAGCTGCTGGGGCTATGACGTCAGCTCATGTAGTTTAACACAGCACTCCTAAAGTTATTGGAGATGCATAGATTTATATCAGCTGAGGATCTGTCCCTGGAATCTTACTAAGAGTTCAAATACCGATTACTGAAATGAAAATTACAATTTTAATATACACTCTTTATTTTTTAAGACATATATTTGGTTCCCAAGTAGTTCCAGAACGGCTAACTTTATAACAGCATATATTTGAGCTGGCTGGAAAATAGAGTTTCTGTCCCATGAAAAAATATCAGGATTTTGAAATTTTCTTTCATCCTGATTCAGGACGAAAAGTTAAAATCTTGAAGTCTTTTGCCGAATGAACTATTTAGCAACAGTTCATTCTGGACATATCAAAACACTGGTTTCAACATTATTGAAAATAACTCAATTTGACCTTTTTTTAACACAGAACAGGAAGTCCAATAGTGGCCATTTTGATTTCAATTTGCAGTGCGTCAGTCGGTCAGGAGAAGGGCAAGAGGAGGGCTAGTTGAGTAGTGAGGGGAGGACTGTCTGACATACAGACACAAATAAATAAAAACTTCTTGTCCCTAGGGTGGGAGATGAGGGCAGTCAGTGACCAATAGCTAATCCCAGAGATCCAAGATTAGGACTAATCTACACTACAAAGACTTTGCTAGCATAGCTATACTGACAAAGGCTCCTAGTGGGGACAACGCTTACACAGGTTAAAGCACCTCCCCAAGTGGCATAAACTCTACCGGCAAAAGGAATCTTAGGGTTAACACTAAGGCCAGGTCTACACGACAAAGTAACTCATTATCACTGCAAAATACCCGATGGATTCTTTGATTATATTCTCCAACCAGCAGGCAACAAAATCATCCTAAAGGTTTCCAAAATATTGAAAGTTCATTTATGTTTGTTCAGGAAAATCAGGGTCACTACTAAAAAAACCCTCAAAGCCACAAAAAACCCAAACAAGCAATGAAAACAACAACAACAAAGAAGCTGTGCCATGGTGCAGCAGTATTCCCTTTCCTAAACAATATTTCCCAGAATTGTTACATTTAAAAAGAGTCAAAGAACACCTTCCTCCTATGGGACCTTCCTTCAAATCACATTTACATTCACAGGATGAATCCTTCAGTAAAGCCCTGGGGACTACAGAAATTTGAGGCCCATGTCAGACAAGCATAGGATTTATGCAAGGCATTTAACCCCTGTTTGGTTGTGACACCTTAATAGTAGCTTGTTGGTTAGCACAGCCAGACATCGGGTGCGATTTCCACCTCATTGACATGCATGTCACAAACTGTTTTAACCACTTCTGACAACATCTATAAAAAACGCAGAATTTTATAGGGGATCTGATACAAGGATATTAACACAGAGAACTATGAAGTTAGGAAGGTGCCAATGCTCAAACAGTAACAGAGAACACAAGCCATAGCTGGTTTCCATATCCTGACCAAAATAATACACACCTACTTGTGCATGGTAGGGTGTTTCTGCTATCTCGTCACAGTCATGTGTGTCTATTTTAAAATACATCCCTGCAGTGACTACAAAGGTCAAATTAGTCCTTGCAACATCAGTTATAAGTTTAGGTGGATGGTAGTTGGAGAAGTTGGGTGGGTGGCCTAAAATATCTTTATTTCCTCTTAAGCAACACCTGCTTTGGTGGATCCATCAGCACAATTGCCCTGGCCCTGAGGGACAGGATATCTTCACTGATTGCAGCAAGGGGTCACAGCAGCTGTTAGGATTGATGACAGACTTTGGTCCTCAAATCCTCTGAGGTAATGTGCTTTCCTAAGATCTGCAGTGCTATGTGATATATGCCATCATGTGCCAGCAATGCCCCTCTGCCATGTACATTGGCCAAACCGGACAGTCTCTACACAAAAGAATAAATGGACACAAATCTGACATCAGGAATCATAACATCCAAAAACCGGTAGGAGAACACTTCAACCCCTCTGACCACTCAGTAAAAGACTTCAGGGTGGCAATTTTGCAACAGAAAAGCTTTAAAAACAGACTCCAACAAGAAACTGCTGAGCTTGAATTAATACACAAACTAGCTACCATTAACTTCGGTTTGAATAGAGACTGGGAGTGTCTGGGTCATTACACATATTGAATCTATTTCCCCATGTTAAGTATCCTCACACCTTCTTGTCAACTGTCTAAATGGGCCATTTTGATTATCACTACAAAAGTTTTTTTCTCCTGCTGATAATAGCTCATCTTAATTAATTAGCCTCTTACCGTTTGTATGGCAACTTCCACCTTCTCTGTATATATATATATATATATATATATATATATATATATATATATATATATATATATATATATATATATATACACACACTTACTATATGTTCCATTCTGTGCATCCGATGAAGTGGGCTGTAGCCCATGAAAGCTCATGCTCTAATAAATGTGTTAGTCTGCAAGGTGCCACAAGTACTCCTGTTCTTTATTCTCAGGGTAAAATTTAGCCTTCGGAGTGTATTCATGTATGTCAGTCAATCAACTATACGATCCAATTAGGAATCTGTAGAATTGCATTTCACTACTCAGCATGCCACTTTTTCTTACTAAACTCGTAGTGTCAACTGAATCTCACCACTTACCCTGCAGCTCCAGGAAAGATGCTGGAAAGATATACATGTGGGTGGGTGGGTGGGAAGAGGCATTTGGTGGAAGAAATACTTATCTGAAGCATCCTTCCACCCAGGGAAACAGATACCCAAACTTCTCTGTAATTGAGAGGAAAGAATTGAACCAGAATATCCTGACATGCAGCACTATGCACAATGATGCAGGAGACTCAAGGAGAAAAGGAGGCTTAGAATAATGTTTACTTTCTAATTATTTCACTTCATTAACTGTTGATTTGTAATTGATTTTCTATCTAATTAGAAGGGGGGAAAAACCCAAACTTACTGCAATGTTTGTGCTTGTCAGAGCCCTCATCTGAAAACAAAACAGAAACAGAAAAAGATCATCAGTAGATGGCAGTGGAATTAAAAATCTGAGCACAGTCAGCTCAACAATCACCACAGGCAGAGAGTTAGTCACTGTGCTTTTTCTAGGCTCTGGAACCAAATGGAATAACAAACCATGTCTCATAGACCAGAAGGGACCTTCATGATCATTTAGTCCAGGGGTGGGCAAACTTTTTGGCCTGAGGGCCACATTGGGTTTCCAAAATTGTATGGAGGGCCGGTTAGGGGAGGCTGTGCCTCCCCAAACAGCCAGGCATGGCCCAGCCCCTGCCGCCTATCTGACCCCCCACCTGCTTCTCTCCCCCTAACGCCCCCCCCAGGACTCCTGCCCCATCCAACCCCCACCCCCATTCCCTGTTCCCTGACTGCCCCCGGACCCCATGCCTCTGACTGCCCCCCACCACCCCATCCAACCCCTCCTCTCATTCCTGACTGCCCCCCCCAGGACACCTGCCCCATCCAACCACCCCTTCTCCCTGACCGCTCCCGGAACCCCTGCCCCTGACTGCCCCCCACCGCCCCATTCAACCCCACCTCTACTTTCTGACTGCCCCCCAGGGACCCCTGCCCCCATTCAACCCCCCTGTTCCCTACTCTCTGACCACCCCAACCCCTATCCGCCACCCTGAACTCCCCTACCCTCTATCCAACCCCCCCCATTCCCTGCCCCCTTACCGCACTGCCCAGAGCACCGGTGGCTGGCGGCTCTACAGCCGCGCTGCCCAGAGCACCAGGACAGGCAGCTGCACCAGCCAGCTGGAGCCAGCCCCGCCACCGCGCAGCACAGAGCACCGGGTCAGGCCGTGGCTCTGCAGCCCCACTACCCAGAGTATTGCGCAGGGGGCGCAGTGAGCAGAGGCTGCAGGGGAGGGGGAACAGCAGGGGAGGGCCTGGGGGCTAGTGCCCCAGGCCAGAAGCTCAGGGGCCAGGCAGGAGGGTCCCGTTGGCCGGATGTGGCCGGCAGGCCATAGTTTGCCCATCTCTGATTTAGTCTGACCTCCTGCACATCTCAGGCCACAGAACTTCACCCACCCACTCCTGTAATAGGCCCATACCTCCTGTGTGAGTTACGGAAGTCCTCAAACCTTGATTTAAAGACTTCAGGTTACAGAGAATCCACAAAGTGCAATTGTTTTCTCTTCATCTGAATGGGGGAGACTTGGTGTTAGGACTAGTGGGTTCAATTGTTCAGCCTGCCAGTGACTTAGAGCAACAAAGAGAGAGATGCTGTATCTGTAAAATGGGAATGAATAACTGCCATCTGTCTGCACTTTGAGATCCTTGAGGGAAAGAGAGAAGTGCTATATGTCCATTTTTATAATGGCGTTCATGATAAGTCTTGTTCTGATGCAAGGCTGCTGCAGCCGGATTCCCAAGAAGATCAGTTAGTTTATTTCTTTATACATGGAACTATTCAGCTTGCAAGAGTGAGAATCCTGAACCAACCTTTTCTCTCCTGCAACCCCACAGGCAGGCAGCCCTGCCTCCTACCAGGATCTCACCATCATCTGTTTGCCACTGGTTTCTCTCAGATGTGCCCCAAACCCTCTATGGGCCACTTCAGTCATACATAGAAAATCTAGGACCAAATTCTGCCTTTGGAGGTGCAAGTAGGGAATACTCATTGGCTGCAGTGGGAGACTGAACAGGAAGCTGCCTTTTCAAGTCTTCCCTAAAACAAACTCCACATGCTGTGTAGAGTTAACAATCCACTAGCTTCCTGAGGTTTGGCTTTATTGACAAAGAAATTAAAACAGATTTCACCACCAGGATTCTGCCCAGGCATGGCTGCTCCTACTGCTCCTCATCAGACCACACCCCAGATCCTCCCTCTCTAGAAAGCCCCTCCCTTGTATCTGATGAGATGGGTAATGAGATATCGTCCAGTGGGATCAACATTTGCTGTCAATCTAGAGTGCTTCAGGCAAATGCTGCCAGCCTGTGAGAGCCAAATACATCTTAGAAAGAAGGGTAGAATTTTGCCCTCAGAGATGAATTTACTGGTTTAGAAATTAATAATTAATTTTCCTTTGCCTCTACTTTAAACTTTAATAGCTGCAGACATAAGGGAGGGTGTGCGGGATTTACATTATAGCACTCAGTCTAGAAAAGCCTCTATGCTGTATTTATGTTGGAAGATAATTACATCTGAACAATTTACACAGCACACTTGGATGATGGAAGTGTGTCACTTGATAAGTTAAGTGATGATGCTGAAAGCCATCCAATCTGAATCAATCATTCTGAGAGTTGTGTAATGTAAATGACACATGCAGCTGTCAAAGCAATAATTTGCTGGAAATCATTTATTTTCCACTCTTTTACTAGTGTAGAATGAGGCAGACAGATATGCTGTGGGGTGACTAGAATCCTCTTCACTATTTCTATTTTCATTTGTAAAACAATTTTTTTCTTCTTTGCCATTTCCACCTCCCCTGGCTTCCAATTATTCTCAATTCCAGCCCCCTGTGTCCCAAAATCTCAACATGAGGAGAACACACTTTTTGAAGGAATACACCTGGAAGGCCATACAATTGCTTAGTCAAATTTGACTCCTGAATGTTACTTTGTGTAAGGTTAGTGGTGCCAGGAGAACACTAAATCAAACTATATGTTGCTTGTGAACACCAGTGTTTTGACTTCGATGGAGGCATGTTGGAGTTACACCAGTATAGAGTGCAGAATTTGTCCTCAAGTCTATTATACCAGGAGAAATGTTTCTGCTTAGATGGGCACCCAAAAGTGTCATGATAAAGATCCAGAAAGTCACTATTCACATCAGACCAAGCATTGCCCATGGATTCATGGACATGGCTGCCACTGACTCAAGTGGGAAATATGTGCATCCAAAACCCAGAACCCTGTTCAAGTATCTAATCAAGTACAATCAGAACCTTAAAATAAATAAAACCTGAGTCTATTCATGAAGGCAGTGCTCATGAAGTGACAACCCAAAAGACAAATGACCTCTATATGCACATTGCAAGACCCATAAGTTTAGCTACAAGGCAAGCTTCCTCACATCATATGACCCTGCCAATATGCTACAGAGTTGGCCTAGAGGAAACACCACTAAAGATGAGACACTAGGGTCCATTCCTTTTGAATCTTGATCTCTGGACCAAGGCTGCTGAAAAAGGTGCTAACACTGTTTTGGCTTTGATGTGGGCTCTTCTGCTAGTAACTGGAATCAGACCAACTGATTTCACAGCTAGAGACAAATTCTGCTGTCACTTGGGGTCTGTCTACACTGCAATTGGAAGTCTGATTGCAGCACACGCAGACATACCGGAGCTAGCTTTGATCTAGCTAGTGTGCATACTGATAGCATGCAGTGAAGCCATGGCAGCATGAGCTCCAATGCAGCCTAGCCATGTGAGTAAGTACTTAGGGTCTCAAGTGGGCTTGTATAGCATACGCTGAAGCCCGTGCTGTTGTGGTTTCACAGTTATTGGTACTCTCACTAGCCAGATTAAAGCTAGTGTGTGCCTGTCTACATGTGCTGCAATCACATCTTCGACAGCAGGGTAGACATATACTGGTACTGGTGTAAACCCAGAGCTATTCCAATGAAGCCAATGGTATTACACCTGTTTAAATCCACAGTAAGTGAAATCAGAGTGTGACCCACTTGGTAATGCTTTCATCATTTTCCAAGCAGCATGCACAGTTATACCAGCATGACTCAAAATCTCCATGCACAGCTTCAAAGACCAAGATGTAAAATCATTTAAACTCTGGAAATGAAATAGAGACACTGATGTCAAAGTGACGTCAATGGAAACTTGGAGGAGGCAGCAGCGCAGAACTATCTAAATAGCACAGGGAAAAATTTATTTTTTATTGCTGTGCTGGGTGGAATTCTTTTGCCTTGGTTTGTAAGAGGGATAATGTTCCTGAAGACAGAGGCCTGGGCTTTCGGATAAATTATTTCAGTAGTTACCAAATGCCTCAATTTTGCTTTGGCATTTAATTACCCATATGAATCTTTGGTTGCCTCGTTCACTCTTTCCATGAGCATTATGTCCTAATTAGTTGAAACACCTGGACTGTGTTATTGTTGCTTTAAAACCTAACTGCATTTTTACAATATTGTGATAGACTGGCTGCACTCCGATCACAGAAATGACAATCTGCACAGATGTGTGATGTATGTCCCCTGCATTTTATAGCCTGGCTAGAGTAGATTTCTTTAACCATTCATAGAATATCTTAGACTCCTTGACAAATGTTGCTTTAATAATATTTGGAGTCTGAACTGCTATTAAACTGGTTACTGGAGAGTACTAAATGAGTACACTGTTCTAACCCTTCAAGATTCACAGGCCTTTTAGATCAGAAATTCCTCAAAAGGTGGAAATTCCACCCTGACACAACTCCATTAACTTGAGAAGAGCTGTGTCTTTTTAAACTAGGGCTGAATTTGGCCCCACAACTCTAAAATGTCAAATAGTGCACATCTGGGAGAATTTCACAATAGACCCTCCAAAACCACATAAACCCTGTGTTACCTGTGCTTGGGGGTGAGGAGGTGATGCAACTGCATCAGGTGCCCTCAGACATTGCAGAAGGGGGCTCCCCATTGCTCTGAAGAAAGGGGGCTCCCCATTGCACTGCTTATATCAATGCACACGCATGGAATGCCTGCATAAGAGAGTAAGGAGGGGCTGCATCTGTTCTTGTAGCCCACAGTCTAGAGAACTGGCTTTGGAGCCGGTGTGACGCAGGCCTGTGGCCTCCCAGCAGGTCCTTGTGGAGTTTTTATCTGAGTTTCTGCATGTGAGTTCACCTCTGATGAGCGACTCTTCGAACATGCAGTCAACAGGTTACTTCCACAAAAGCATTTAGACATCAGTATAAGTTAAGTTGCTCAGTGATAGAAATATGCTGTGACAGCTACATCTTTTCTTGGTTAGTACACAACAAGGCATAATTTCATGATGATAATAGAAAAAGTGCTTAGAAGGAAAGCCAGTCAGTGGCAGATATGGGATCATAGGACCCCCTGATGCCTGAGTGAATTTTTGGAGGACTTGAGGACCCAGCTAGTCCAATATCCTGTCTCAGATGGCAGCCAATAGAAGATACTTCAGAAGTTAAAAGAAATCTGTAACGGGGGTGAGTAGACTGGGCCCAATACCCCTGTGTCAGAGCAGGTGAGCCCAGTCTAGTCAGTTAAAAGGTCTGGGCTACCCCTGGACCAATAAAGGGCTGCTAGAGGCCAGGCAGCAGACAGTGATTGAGACAGACTGTGCCTAGGGAAGAAAAGCCATGGTGGAGAGAAGCTAACCCCGTGAGGAGTCCCTAGAGCAAAGAGCCAGGTGCTCAAGGAGACAGCTCGGGGGCTACTATTCCAGGAAGGGGGCCAAGCTGATGAGAGCTGGGGAGTTGTCAGGAGCAGGGCACTAGAGACCCCGAGGAGAGGTGACCCTGAAGCCTGAGAGCAAAGAGCGAGGTAAAAGACTGCTTTCTCTTCATTTCACTCGCGTGTGGAAACGAATAAACCTGTGTGGCAGCACATGGGTGACAGTTGTAAGGTGGGGGAGAAGCCCTGCACTGTCACATAACCCCAGAGCAGACACTTACGGAATTGCCAATGCATAGGAAAAGTTTCAAGAGGCTGGTAAATGCCCTGAAGCACAAGGATTTAGTTCCTGTAAGCGTGCCTTTAAACTTATTAAACGTGGATATTCTCAAATAACCATATAAGTGTCCAACCCTTTTTTGACTCCTTGCTCTCACTTACATATGTAGCAATGAGTTCTACAGCTAATTGTGCTTTTTGTAAAAGTAAAAAAATAAAAAAAACAAACTCCAAAAAAGCCACCTGAGTTTTTAGAAAAAGCTCGACAGTTCCTGAGGAACCACCTTTTGAAATTTTAAGTGTCTGCACTTTCAGACAACTGTTGCAAGCTTGAAAGTAGGCAAGATTCACTAAAAATAAATCCAGTGACTATTTCCCTCAGTACTTAAAATTGTAGCAAAATTTACCTGGTTAAAAAGACATGTAGCTTTTACATATAAGCATGCACTTCTGTTTCATACTTCTTCAGTTCATAATATACAAAACAATGGGATAAAGAAAAATCTAGCATGAATCAGAATTACCTGACTGTTAAAAATGGTTAACGTTCCCTTCTGAGATGCTGTTATCATGAAATCCAACTGTGGCACCTTTGCTATACACTTAATCACATCTCGTCTCTTGACACCTGCCAGTGAAATAACATTTTTCTTTATCTCACATTTATAAAAAGCTAGGGAGACTAGGCAAAATACATAACTAGGAATAAGGTGCTAAGAGCACTTCCCTCGCTCCCATATGTAAAGGGATGGAGTTCAGAGATGTAATGGATGAGAATGCAGACTACTGGCTTTAAATAATCATACTGAACTTTCAAATATTAATATCTTGAGGATGGGGCTGGTTCCATACAGCAAGCTGCAGAGGAATGTGGGGATGGGTGGGAGGAGCAGAAGAGGTTTGTTAAGAAGTAGTTTGGGTCAGGTGATCTAGTCATTTAAAAATAAAAAGAAAAGAAGAAAACAGGAAGAATTTGAGAAAATGGGCGAATAGGCAAGGCCTGTGTGCTCAATGTATTGAGACATATTCAGGTACAAACAGGACAGTGATGAGGGCCTACGATTAAAAAAAGAGGGTAAATTATGAACATGGTAGAACAAGAAGTGTGCATAACAAACAAACAGCCACGTGACCTCATAATTGTATCCTCAAAAAAGTGTGCACTAGAATAGATTTTGGAATTAATATTAAAAGATGGCACCTGCTTTTGTAATTCGCTGTCTTCGGGACACCAGGAAAACCATGTTTTCTTCATCTAGTTGGGAAGCAAGAGCATCACCTTCTACTATAAAGTAGCCAAAGATCTAAGGAAAATCCACAAGAAAAAAAATTCTAAAAAACATGAATATATGCATAAAGATAAACATTCACCTGACTCTGCTCAGTATTATTTAACATCTTTTCTATAAATAATCACCTATCTATACAATTGTATATATATATATATATTTAATCACCTACTGTTATTCCTCTTCACCTGACCACTGTCTACTTGTTTGTTCTTAGATTCTGTGTTCTTCTGAAGTGTTTGGAAAACACCGAACACTTAGTGGGTGCTACTGCAAATAGTAATTCTATTAAAATGCAAAAAAATTGTTGGTGTAGCACTCTAGTTCATGTTTTACATGCAAAAGTCTTAAATGTTTTTCATTTCCACACTTCTGCACTTCCTGGTACAGGATAGGATTGGAAGAAATACTGAAACAATAGAAATATATTACTTTGTATCCTCATGAGAAAAGCTGAACATTTGAACGTCTGGAGTTGTACCACACACCATTTTGAAGCCTTGAGGTTTTCCCCCATACAATTTTATGTGGAAAACAAGGGCATGGGAGAATAGGGAAGACCTTGAAACAAGGTTGTTTTATACATTACACAGAGGTGTGTTGCAAGGTGAGTTCCCTGCTTTGGTGGTCTGCGCAGTACTCTCCCGAAATAGAAACAAAAGGTCTACTCCCTCTCCATTCCAGGGTGGGAAAAGGTTCCAAAATGGAAAGCCCTCCATGCTTTGGGTCCAAAAGCAGAGCAGCTGTCTCCTCATGAAGTGACTCCCATCTCACTGTGCTGCAAAACTTTTCACTCTTTTCCACCTCTTTTCATTATGCATGTCACCGGGACCGGGTTAAGAAGACCCAGCTGCCTCTGTTACTCAGCCACCTAATCCCTTCCTGTGTGGTTTGAAAAAAAATCTCTAAATCTGACAGGAAAAAAATGGGATTGGAAGTCTTGACTCTACCTTAGCAGCTACATGGGCTCCCAGGATCCAAATAGGTCATATACCCCATCAAAGTCTCTTCATTTACTTTCTCTCACTAGTTCTAAAAATAGTGTGTTAGGGTGCTAGTCAAATATTCGCACATTTGTCTCACCTAGTCATTTTCTCTTTTATTACATCTATTATCCATCCTGACAATTCCAATTTATGCCCTTTAGTGCCATGTACAGAACATTCTGCATAGTTTTGCAGGCAGCTTTAGTGCTCTCATCTTTCATGCCACTGCTGTGACCTCAGTCATTCACACTCTTAATGATACTGCAATCAACTGTCAATCACAACCCTTTACATTCTTCCTTCTGACCCCTCTTACTGCTGCTCTGCAGTTGTCTCTCCTTGTAACTACACATGAATTAGAGTTCCTCTTACCTGTACAGTTTTCTTAAGTGACACTTGGCAGTCACACCCTATTGTTTCCTTTTGCAATGTCACAGCATCGCCATCTTCCTTTGGTCTCTGAAGTAAATCAACCTTAGCATAGCCAATAATTCTTATATAAACTGATGATGCTAAAATATGGCAAATGGTTGATTCTTGTCACTTTTAAAAATTGATTAAATCCCTTAATTATTTCTAGTACTAGCACACAACCTCTTCAGGAAACATTGAAAGATTTGTTTCAGGCTGAAGAGCTATAATTGAATGTGTCAATTGTTATTTAATATTTACATGGCAGTAGCTCGCAGGGGCCCCAATCCAGACTGGGTCCCCTTTTAGGTATGGCTACACTGCAGTCCGAGGTCAGATTACAGCACAAGTAGACATACCCACAAGTAGCTTTACCCACGCTAGCATGGTTACATTTATTAGCGTATATGCAGCAGCACCGTCCGTACAAACACACTGGGGACAGTGATTACATACTGACATTTCTAGCCCTCACTGAAGCCCATGCCACTGTCTCTTCACTGAAATATTTATTCGCTGCCATATTGCTAACATGGGTATGTCTACCTATGGTGCAGTCACATTTAGGACTGCATTGTAGATGTACCCTTTGTGGTAAGATGCCATCCAAACACACACAAAGACCCAGTGCTCACCCCGAAGTGCATGCAAGCAAAATACAAAGAGTACAAGAAGAGAAAAAAATTCATACATACAACTAGTGTACACACTCACAACTGTTCTTCTGCCTCTCAACCTGAGGGAGAGTGGGGGAGTCAAAGACAGAATCTCGGATTGTAGGCCTGAGTGACATGGAGGGAGATGAGGTTGTCAGTGGCTGAGAAAGAAGGAGTTGAGAGGGAAGGTGCTCTGTTTTGGCCAGGCAAAATTGAAGCTGATGGCAGTGCAACCAGGAGGGGATGTCAGAGACAGGTCAGAAGTGCAGACAAAGGCTGGAGAGTCATTGATAGTAGAGACTGGGTGAACGTGTGAGATCACTGCTGAGAGAGAGGGTACAAAGAATGGTGGTCCCTCTGACCCTGGATGGCAGCAGGGGGCCATCCGTATTTCACAGAGAGACAGAAACTGCAGTATGAAAGAGACCAAGCAGCTATAGAAGGAAAAGGGGAAAGCTGGGGATGAACATGAGGCTTGAAGGGGAAAGTCTGAAAGGATGAAGGGATGACTGTGAAAGGTGGACAGAGTGGAGATAGAACAGGAGTCCGGTTTGTGAAAGCTCGTGGTTGAACTAGGAGAAGAGCCCAAGAGTACTGGTTTCCAGTCCCCTGCTCGAATCACTAGAGAGCACTGCCATTCTCCAGAATTGCCTGTCTTGCAGCCACCACTAAACTGTTGATATCAACCAAAAATAAAACAAACTCCTCCTGTGCCTAATATCTTGGAATGGTGTCAAACCCATTTGAATTTATTAGAGCCATATCTAACCAGCTTAACTCAACCTACACATGTTTATGATTTGGTCCTATCATTTTATGCACAGTTATGAGAGATCAAAAATGGCTGTGGATTCCTTTGGCCACGTTGGGTCCGATACTGGTTTGGCCCAATTTAGCTAAGAATGAGTTACAGTGGACCTAAATGACTCATGCCTCTCCATATGGGGGGGGGGCACAATCTAAAGGGAAGGATACATGAGTGCCCCAAGTCTCCTTTGCCCAGCGATGCCCACCACCCTACACCAAGCCTGGGGCTGCCACGCTCAACCAGCCCCGCCAGTGTTACCTGAGCGGGGACGTGCAGGGGGCTCTGTCCTTCTCCCACTGTGCCTCCTCACCAGGATGTTCATCTGCTCTCCCTGGCAGCCGGGTCCTTGAGGGGAGCAGGACGCAGCTGTTTCTCATGTGGCTGAAGCTGGCCGCTCCTGGTCACTGCTCTGTGTAACGTAGCAGTTGCCTGAAAGCCTGGCTCTGGAGGTGGTGGCAGGCCACCCCCGTGCCTAGGGCCGGATGCTGGGGACAGGAGCCCAGCAAGCCGGAAATGTGCCAGGAGGGAGAGGGGATTCCGGCTCACTCTTCCCCTGTCCCTGGCAGCCGGGCCTGGGTGGAGGGTGGCCCGCTGCTCCTGCCGCTGCCCCAGCCAGGTTCCCTCGCAGGCAGCTGCTGTGCTGCACAAAGCAGTCACCCTGAGAGACCCGTGTGAGAAGTGGCTGGTCCCGCCTCCTCTGCTCCCTGCCCGGGCTCAGCTGCCAGGGACAGGGGCCGAGCATGTAGGGGGCGGGGGGCAGGTGCAGTGGGAGAAGGACAGAACCCCCCTCCCTCTTCTCCCCCCCCCCCCCGGCAGGCCAAGTAGAAACCGGTGTGGGGGAGGGAAGCACTCAAGCCCGCATGCCCCCCCCACACATCGCCTATGATGTGGACATAATGTTGGATGGCCTCAGACAATAAACTGAAGGTCATTAGGACTGGAGGGGACCTTGAGAGGACATCTAGTCCAGTCCCCTGCACTCATGGCAAGATTAAGTATTATCTAGGTCATCCCTGACAGGTGTTTGTCCAACCTGCTCTTCCAAATCTCCGTAACTCCCCTAGGCAATTTATTCCAGGGCTTAACCACCCTGACAGGAAGTTTTTCCTTATGTCCAACCTAAACTGCCCTTGCTGCAATTTAAGCCCATTGCTTCTTGTCCTTTCCTCAGAGGTTAAAGAAAACAATTTTTCTCCCTCCTCCTTGTATCAACCTTTTACGTACTTGAAAACTGTCATCATGTCTGTCCCCTCCCCTCTCCCCCCAGTCTTCTCTTTCCCAGACTAAACAAACCCAATTTTTTTAATCTTCCCTCATAGGTCATGTTTTCTAGATCTTTAATCATTTTTGTTGCTCTTCTCTGGACTTTCTCCAGTTTGTCCATATCTTTCCTGAAATGTGACACCCAGAATTGGACACATTACTCCAGTTGAGGCCTAATCAGCGTGAAGTAGAGCGGAAAAAATATTTCCCGTGTTTTGCTTACAAGACTGCTGCTAATATATCCCAGATTGATGTTTGGTTTTTTTGCAACAGTTGCTACACTGTTGACTCATATTTAGCTTGTGGCCCACTATGATCGCCCGATCGCTTTGTGCAGTACTCCTTCCTAGGTATCAGAGTAGCAGCTGTGTTAGTCTGTATTCGCAAAAAGAAAAGGAGTACTTGTGGCACCTTAGAGACTAACAAATTTATTTGAGCATAAGCTTTCGTGAGGTACAGCTCACTTCATCGGATGCATCCTAGGTAGTCATTTCCCATTTTGCATGTGTGCAACTGATTGTTCCTTCCTAAGTGGAGTACTTTGCATTTGTCCTTATTGAATTTCATCCTATTTCCATCAGACTATTTCTCCAGTTTGTCCAGATCATTATGAATTTTAATCCTATCCTCCAAAGCACCTGCAATCCCCCCCAGCTGGTATCATCTGCAAACTTTATAAGTGTACTCTCTGTGCCATTCTCGAAATCATTGATGAAAATATTGAACAGAACTGGACCCAGAATGAATCCTTGTGGGACCCCACTCAATATGTCCTTCCATCTTGACTGTGAACCACTGATAACTACTCTCTGGGAGTGGTTTTCCAACCAGTTATGCACCCACCTGATAGTAGTTCCATCTAGGTTGTATTTCCCAAGTTTGTTTATGAGAAGGTCATGCAAGACAGTATCAAAAGCCTTACTAAAGTCAAGATAGACCACATCTACTGCTCCCCCCCCCATGCACAAGGCTTGTTACCCTGTGAAAGAAAGCTATTAGGTTGGTTTGGCTCGATTTATTCAAATCCAACAAATCCATGCTGACTGTTACTTATCACCTTATTATCTTTATCTAGGTATTTGCAAATTGATTGCTTAATTATTTGGTCCATTGTCTTTCTGGGTACTGAAGTTAAGCTGATTGGCCTGTAGTTCCCCAGGTTGTCCTTGTAGTGGGGTGGTCACCCTGCTCTGGCCCTGAAGGGGTTAAAACAGCCCGGGGAGAGGGCTGCCTGGGGAGCTAATACTAAAAGCAGTCCTGGAGAGGGCTGCGGCTGGGGGAAAAGCAGTGAGAACAGCTGCGGGAAGCTGATTGAGTAGCTGACCACACTGAGGGGGAAAACAATGGTTGCCCTGTTTTAGTATAAGTAAAATCTGGACAATTTCAGGACTCTGCAGGTGATCGTATTTCAGTTTTCAGGTCTTGCTTCCATTTCCATTTATTACCCAGTCTCCACATGATACATTTCCTAGATTTATGTGCTGTCATTTATAAAGTCGTTCAAGGTGTACAGATAGCTTCTAATTCCCATTATCAGCAGATTTCACGCTAACGAAAAACCCTGCAACTTTTCTTTGCAGTGTCATATTTCAAAGAATGCTGGTTATGGCTAAACGTAGATGAAATAGCTTCAATAGAACTTTCTTTTCTTTAATTCCTTCTATTTCTAGTCATCACATTGTGACACTCTGTACCTCGGGGGAACACCCTGCACCTCCATGTTCATCCTGGTAAAATGATTGTGTGGTATCCAATGCCAAGTTTGTCATGTCAGGTGTCTTCGGAAGGCCCGTGATGCACTGAGCATTGCTGTCATAGTGATGTCATAGTAATTGTTGTTACAGTAATGTTATAGGTTATAATTTCATGTATATAGTTATGAGGCTGAAAATGTGTCTTCATGGCTTAAAATAAACCCAGGCAAAAACTCTCCAAGAGCAGAGAGGCAGTTCACACCTCATCAGGCATGTATGGGATAAACCTAGCCCAGCCCACAGGAATAAAGGACGCTGGCCTAGGCAGCAACAAAAGGATCTGTTGGACTCTCAGGTGAGTCACCCCCCTTCCTTTGGTCAGTTTGGGACTGCGATGGGGTAATGCTTACCTGACTCTAAAGGGGAGGGGGCCAAAGCCAAGAGGGAAGAAAGGACATGATAAAAGGGAGAGACATTTACCATATTCTTTCTCTCTCTTCCACCTACATCTACATACACCACACCAAGCGACTGATGCGCTGATCAAAGGAGAGAGCCTGGCTGAAGAGCAACCAGCCAACCTGTGGTAGGAAGCATCTAAGTTTGTAAGGGCATTCTAATGTTAGAATCAGCTTAGAATGCGTTTTGCTTTTATTTCATTTGACCAAATCTGACTTGTTATGCTTTGATTTATAATCACTTAGATTTATTAACTACAGAGATAAATTTTATTTGTTTATTCTATCTGAAGCAGTGCATTTGGTTTGAAATATGTCAGAGACTCCCCTTGGGATAACAAGCCTGGTGCATATATATTTCTTTGTTAAACTGACAAACTCATATAAGCTTGCAGCAGGCATAACTGGACACTGCAAGACGGAGGTTCCTAGAGTTGTGTCTGGGACCGGAGATATTGGCTAGTGTCATTCGGTTGCACAATCCAAGGAGCAGCTTACATGCCAGAGGCTGTGCGTGAACAGCCCAGGAGTGGGGGTTCTCACAGCAGAGCAGGGTAAGGCTGGCTCCCAGAGTCAAGGATTGGAGTGACCTAGCAGATCACCAGTCCAGTTAACACCAGAGGGAAATGTCTCACACATAATTAAGCATTTCCACTTTCATAATGAATTGCTGGGGTGACTTTCTAACTATTCTGTATTATTAGTCATTACATACATTTCTTGCAAGGAAAAATAAACATTCTTTTGAAGAGTGGAGACATTTTAAAATCTCAAATTTCCCTCCCACAGTATCCTGTATAATCTGTGACCTCCATTTCCAAGAGCTGTCTATGAAGTGAGATGTTAATTCAATTTTACATTACACTATTTTCCTCCATATTAATAGGCATCTTATGCACCCTAGGTACAAATATAAAAGTCACCAGCCCATGTGCTCTCCAACTGATAGTTTTTAATGAATCTCTGCTCTAACACAATGAATTCAAATGCTGGCATTTACTACCATGTTCCTGAAGAATGCTTATAGGTCTGGGACTTTCAGACAGCATTTGTGCTGGTGGCACACTAATTGAGTAGCATAGATGTTTAAAATCCTCATCCAGCAAGGGTTTTTGTATTCCTGTTTCTAAAGCAGCCAGAGGTCCAGGTGTCCTTTAAGAGTTTCCCAGATCAGGTAAACAGCTGGAAACTGCACAAAACAAGCAATCACAACAAAACGCATCCTTCCCTCTACCCCAGGTTGTAGTTGGGGGGGGGGATCAAAATTGCTTCCAAGTTTGTCACATTCTCATGTTGCTTTGGTAACCCTGAGAATTTGTAATAAACTAGCAAGTATTATGTATACTATTGCCCTTTACTGGGATGGAATCAGAACTGCTCAGCTGTGTTAGAGACCTTCTGCTGCCAAAAGACTATAGAGATTCTCCTCCACCTGTGCTTTCTGGAGCAGGAAGTTCCAAGTGCTATTCCACACTGCCACCAACAAAGACATAACAGGGGAGTAACTCACCACAAGTTACTGAGCTCAATACAGAGGTAGCTAGAGGAAATTTAACAGCCTGAGTTATACAGGACATGAGGCAATGGTCCCTTCTGGCCATAAACTGTATGAATCTATGTCATGCCACCAGGCTGCTGCCTCTTGTTAATGATCATTTACAGATGCTAACCAGTCCTTTCCACTTCTTTGATACTTCTCAGTGGTGAGAAGAGAGTCCTCCAGCCAGCTTCAACCTGGTTTCTTTCCCAAGCACTTATAACTAAAACTGGTTGGAAAATGCTTATTTTTTGCAGAAAAATAAAATGTTTCTTTTTTTTATTATTTTTTTTCATTTTTTCCCCAATCACAGCCAAAACAAATGTTGATTTTCAAAAACAAAAACAAAACAAAGAAACAAAACACCAGAAAATTTTGACCAAAATCATTTTGGTTGAAAAACCATTTTGTTTTTTTAAAAAAACATATTTTGACAGACTTCAACCAGTTCTACTAAAAATGCTAGCTGGAGAGTCTATTCCTTTTTGGGGGCCGAGGAGGATTTATTCCACTGTACATGCCCTTCATAAATCCACACTTCCATATAAATGCATAAGAACGGCCATAGTGGGTCAGACCAAAGGTCCATCCAGCCCAGTATCCTATCTACTGACAGTGGCCAATGCCAGGTGCCCCAGAGGGAGTGAACCTAATGATCTCTCTCTTGCCATCCAATCTCCACCCTCTGACAAACAGTGGCTAGGGACACCGTTCCTTACCCATCCTGGCTAATAGCCATTAATGGACATAACCTCCATTTTCTTTCTCCAGCTGACCATGGTTTTGGGTATAAATTGCCTCTTCATGCTTCCTAGACTGACTGAATTGTATAGAAGATGTTTTAGTTCAGGAGAAACTTCTCAAAGCTATTTTTGTTCTGTTTAGATGAGCCTGCCTGCCCAGTTTTGGAGGCTGGAATGAACGAGGTTTGATTCCTCAAGGAATCAATTCTGAAGCATGTAGAGGAGAGGAAAGTGATTAGGAACAGTCAATATGGATTCACCAAGGGCAAGTCATGCCTGACTAATCTAATTGCCTTCTATGACGAGATAACTGACCCTGTGGATGAGGGGAAAGCAGTGAACGTGTTATTCCTTGACTTTAGCAAAGCTTTTGGTACGGTCTCCCACAGTATTTTTTGCCAGCAAGTTAAAGAAGTATGGGCTGGATGAATGGACTATAAGGTGGATAGAAAGCTGGCTAGGTCGTCGGACTCAACGGGTAGTGATCAATGGCTCCATGTCTAGTTGGCAGCCGGTATCAAGTGGAGGTCGGTCCTGGGGCCGGTTTTGTTCAATATCTAAATGATCTGGAAGATGGTGTGGATTGCACCCTCAGCAAGTTTACAGATGACACTAAACTGGGAGGAGTGATAGATACGCTGAAGGGTAGGGATAGGATACAGAGGGACTTAGAGGCAAATTAGAGGATTGGGCCAAAAGAAATCTGATGAGGTTCACCAAAGACAAGTGCAGAGTCCTACACTTAGGACAGAAGAATCCCATGCACCGCTACAGACTAGGGACCGAGCAGCTAGGCAGCAGTTCTGCAGAAAAGGACCTAGGGGTTACAGTGGACAAGAAACTGGATATGAGTCAACAGTGTGCCCTTGTTGCCAAGAAGGCTAACGGCATTTTGGGCTGTATAAGTAGGGGCATTGCCAGCAGACTGAGGGATGTGATCGTTCCCCTCTATTCAACATTGGTGAGGCCTCATCTGGAGTACTGTGTCCACTTTTGGGCCCCACACTACAAGAAGGATGTGGAAAAATTGGAAAGCATCCAGCGGAGGGCAACAAAAATGATTAGGGGACTGGAACACATGACTTATGAGGAGAGGCTGAAGGAACTGGGATTGTTTAGTCTGCAGAAGAGAAAAATGAGGGGGGATTTGATAGGTGCTTTCAACTACCTGAAAGGGGGTTCCAAAGAGGATGGGTCTAGACTGTTCTCAGTGGTAGCAGATGACAGAACAAGGAGTAATGGTCTCAAGTTGCAGTGGGGGATGTTTAGGTTGGATATTAGGAAAAACGTTTTCACTAGGAGGGTGGTGAAGCACTGGAATGCGTTACCTAGGGAGGTGGTGGAATCTCCTTCCTTAGAGGTTTTTAAGGTCAGGGTTGACAAAGCCCTGGCTGGGATGATTTAGTTGGGGATTGGTCCTGCTTTGAGCAGGGGGTTGGACAGATGACCTCCTGAGGTCCCTTTCAACCCTAATATTCTATGTTTCTATGATTGCTCCGGACATTGTTAACACCTCAGTTAACAAAATAACCCCTTCGTGCATCTGCTCCCCAGAGCGCCCAGGAATCCTCTGTTCTGCATCAAGTTTTAAGATGTACAACTCTCAAGGAGGAAATGTTAAATGCTGTTCCAGTGCGGGCTAAAAAGGCCTCACCAAACCAAATGCACAACCTCATCCAGCAGGACTGGTCTTTTTTACCACCTGAAGCATGGTTGGCTGATGAATAGCAGCCTTCATTAACATTCCTGTGTTCTTTCGTTTCTTTTAGTCCCTTTGCATCCGCCTTTTAATAACAGTGGTGAGTACATTAACAACTGCTATCCCCTCTTGTGCACAGTGCAGGGACGGCTCTAGGCACCGGCTTGTGGTGGCACAGTTCTAGGGGCGGCATTCCACTGCCAGACATACTGCCCCCCTAGAAATGTGCCCCCGCCACCCCAGCTCATCTCCGCTCCACCTCCGCCTGCTCCCCTGAGTGCACCGCCACCACTCGGCTTCTCCCCCCGCCCTCCCAGGCTTGCCTCACGCGGAACACCTGTTTGGCGCGGCAAGCCTGGGAGGGAGGGAGGAGAAGCTGAGCGGCGGCACGATCGGGGGAGGCGGCGGTGGTGGAGTGGAGGTGAGCTGGGGTGGGGAGCGGTTCCTCTACCCCCACCGTTACTTCCTGTGCTCCCTCCCCACCTTCGCTCACCTCCACTCCACCTGCTCCCCTGAACGCGCTGCCTCTCCCTCGCCTGAGAAGGGGAGGGGGGAGACGCAGAGCAGTGGCATGTTCAGGGGAGCAGGCGGAGGGGAGGTGAGCTAGGGCGGGGGGTTGGGGGGGAAGAAGCAGGAAGTAATGGGGGTGGAAATGCGGCACACCTGGGGGAGGAGGAGGGGCCGGGCATTTGGGGAAGGGGTTGGGAAGGAGCGGAGTTGGGGCGGAGCCGGGGGCGGGGGGGGTATGAAAAAAGTGGGGGTGGCCACAATTTTTTTTGCTTGGGGCAGCAAAAATCCTAGAACCGGCCCTGGCACAATGTGCCAAAAAATTGTACATCAAACCATTTTTTTTCTCAGTGCTGTTGTAAAGGGAAGTAATGAAGATGCGCTGAGTAATTTAAAATCTTTTCCCTAATGTACGTGGGTAATGTTGGTTGTCATTTTGTCATTTTCATTTTCCCTGTACTCTTTTACAACAGCCTTAACCCAATTATTGGCTGAATTACACTCTCAGGCAAAATTCACCCCTCCCAGGAACATATTCTGACTAAGTGGCGATCAAGCTAAGGTTTGGGAGGATGGGGAAGCTGGAATTCACCCTTCTCCCCAGCACAACCCCTCCTACACTGCCACTATATCAGCTGTGGGGCCTGAATAGCCATTCCTACCCTTCCACAGTCCCTGTGCAAGGCTCACTGTCTCTTAAACCATGGATTTAGTACATCCTCCCCAGGCTGCTGCCACCTGGTCCTCTCCATGCTGCTCTGTTTAGGATAGGTGTGAAGTCTGCCCCAGCAGTATACAGGAAGTGCAGAGGCCCATTTGTTTAGTCACTCTGCCTGCACCCCCGCTCCCGTTGCAAAGGGGTACTACAAGATTGAAGTGATGCAGAGGTTCTTGCAGGGACTAGAATTTGGCTACTCCTATAGTGTAGCTGGTATATTTCTTAACACCACTGGCTATTTCAAGAACCCGTTTCTTGTGCACCATGTACTTGTAACACTGAAAATGCCCATTGTCTTCTTTTCTATTGCTAGCAGAGTTTCAAAGGAAAACTGGAGACGGTTAGCAACAGCTTCTCCTTTCAAGTCTCATCTTAAGAGAGGAGGCAAGAAGGAAGAAATGTAAGGGGAGGACATGCAGGGAGAAAAGTTTTACATTTACTTTTCACTCGGTGAATGCTGTAACAGAAAGGTTGGTCACGATTTAAAGACCTAGCGGATAAAAAGGCCCTGTCAATTCAAGTACATTGACTGGAAGTTAACTACATGATGTTTGGAAGCCTCTTCAGCCAACCATATCATAGCTTTCATCCAAGCCCTACAGATAATGTGAAGCTTTTTTTTTTTTTTTTGGTCTTGACACACACAGTTGACCTGAGAATAATTTGTTAGTAGAGTGATATCATAAAGAACAAAATCACAAGCAAAAATATTTAAGTCGGGGACTTGATAGAATCACTCTAGGATGGAAGCTCTTTTACCAGACTGTCAGGACCAAACGCGTTGCCGCTGCGGTGGTACTAGAAAATTATATGAAGATGTTCTGTATGGATTATCAAAGGCTAAGAGCTGGGTAGCTCAGAGATCACTAAACATCATTTGATGTTCCAGAGTAACTAAGAAGTCTGCCTGTTGAATTTATAACATGGTTTAGTTAGTAACACTGTCCCTCTGGGCCACAAGGGCAGTCAAATAAGTCTGAGCCCATATAGCCAATGCTGACAGTGCAATCCTAGGAAAGGCACTATTAGGTATTATCAGGTCCCTAGTGCCCAGCTCTGGTAGTTGTCCAAGTGGAAGATTAAAATCTTATGGCAATAGGATATCATGGGTACAGTTGGCATAGGTTGGCTACAGCATACAGCTAGACATCCTACACAGAATGGCTGCTTGTAAAGCTATTTTCCATGAATATTTTTATTTAGAATCATATACTTCTTTGGTATAGGCTCAGTAATAACCATGGCAATTCAATGATTAAGCACCTTTCAGTTAAAATGCCGCCACTTCTCTAACCCTTTCCATTTAATAATTAAAGAGCCAAATTTGTCCCTGCTGTAAGAGTTAATGAATCCTCATGACACACCCACAAGGCAGCCAGTCCTTTACAGGAAGTATCTGAGCACCTACATACTCATTCAGGTACCTAAATGTGAGAGTTTGGGTCCAACTTGCATTTTCATACAGAAGTACAACTCCCATGGAAGCTAGATTTTTCCTGAGGGCAGAGCCAGGCCTTATATGTTAATTTTTGCACCTAGGAGCATGGTATTTGTTGGTTAAATTTTACCCTGAACAATGCTTATTGTACCCCTAACACACAGCACCAAAAGGATCACATCTTTCAAGGCACTAACCCCTCCCAATCAATGGGAGCTAGCAAGTCAGTATCGTGCAGCAGATGCTCAGCATTTTGGAAGTTTTGACCCTGATATATTTAATAACTCCTCAAGTGAGAGCAGATTTTAGAGAGCAAAAAGTCCAAGGGATACATTTAGCTCCCCTCTCCTGCAATGTGTATGCTCTCATTGGAGACTTGTGTGCATCCAAAGGCAAAATTTGTCCCTATGATTGTTGGCTGTTCATGTATTTTTAACTGTTCATCACCAAACTAAAATATATATGCTTCCTCTTTCTTTCTCAGCTTGTCAAAATTGTATTTATTATTGGGTTTTGTTAACATCTTGGCTAAAGGCTCATATTATTACAAACAAGATGCCCTAAGCCAGTCCTTCACATTTGCCTCTCACTGAGTCTCTAACCAACCAGAACAATAGTTTTAGCTAATTTTCCATCTAGACTCAAAGCCAGATCCTTTTTTTAAAAAGTGTTTTGGCCTGTAGCAGCTGAAAGATTTATAGAAGCAGTAATAAATGGCATGGAAATGTCACTTTGATTATGTACATTCTCCATGAATCCATTCTTATTCCATGGTATCAATGACTACATACTTGCGTAAATTAACCTGGCATATCACTATTTCAGATTATATATAAACCTTACCTCACACCATTCTATCCTTCCATCAGGGTTGTTGCTAATCTTCCTGAAAAAGGTCTTAACATCTTGATCCTTCACTTCTGGACCAAAGAGGGTTTGTACTGTCTCATAGAATGTATCATAATCTATTTCATCTGTATTGGAACAAGAAAAACAAAACAAAAAAATCCATCAGAGTTGAACACTAGCAAATTGTTTCTTCTCATATTTCCTTCTTTGGCAAGGTGACTGGCCCAGTGGATTGGGGGTCGGGAGGAGGGGAGCAGTAGATGAGATAGATCTTGATTTGGGAAAATTTTTTGACACAGTCCCATATGACATTCTCATAAGCAAAATAGGGAATTATGGTCTGAGGTAAATACTATAAGATGGGTGCACAACTCCTTGAAAGACCATACTCAAAAGGTTCAATGTCTAACTGGGAGGGTCTACCTAGTGGGGTCCTGCAGGAGTCAGTCCTGGGTCCAGTACTAGCCAATATTTTCATTAATGATTTGGAATAATGGAGTAGAGAGTATGCTTATAATATTTGCAGATGACACCAAGCTGGGAGGGATTGTAAGCACTTTGGAGACAGGATTAGAATTCAAAACTACCTTGACAAATTGGAGAATTGGTCTGAATTCAACAAGATGGAATTCAATAAAGACAAGCACAAAATATTCAATTTAGAAAGGAAAAATTAAATGAAAAACTACAAACTGGGGAATAACTGGCTAAGTAATAGTACTGCTGAAAAGTATCTGGGGGTTATAGTGGATCACAAATTGAAGATAAGCCAACAATGTAATGCAGTTGTGAAAAGGCTAATATCATTCTCAGGTGTATTCACAAGAATGTTTTGTATAAGACACAGGAGGCAATTTCCCAGCTTTACTCAGCACTGGTGAGAAGGCCTAAGCTGGAGTACTGGGTCCAATTCTGGGCGCCACACCTTAGGAAAGATGTGGACAAATTGGAGAGCATTGAGAAGAGAGCAACAAAAATGATAAAAGGTTTAGAAAACCAGACCTCTGAGGAAAGTTTAAAAAAAAGGGGGGGCTTGTTCAATCTCGAGGAAAGAAGACTGAGGAAAAGGGTGGACCTGATATCACTTTTTAAATATACTAGGGGCTGTTATAAAGAGGATGGTGATGAATTGTTCTCCTTGTCCACTGAAAGTAGGACAAGAAATGCGTGTAATTTGCAGAAAAGGAGATTTAGGTTACATATTATGAAAAGCTTTCTAACTATAAGGGTAGTTAAGCTCTGGAATAGGCTTCCACGGGAGGTTGTGGCATCTCCATCATTGGAGGTTTTAAGAACAGGTTAGATCAACACCTGTCAGGGATTATCTAGGTTTACTTGGGCCTGCCTCAGTACAGGGTGCTGGACTAGATCACCTCTTGAGGTCCATTCCATCCCTACATTTCTATGATACTACATTTGGTTCCTGGCTTGATTTCGCCTTCAGCATCATTAATGTTTAAGTTCTCAGTCTTCTTGTTGAATTCATTCTAGCATCCCTGCCAAAAAAATTTCAGCCTTCTTAATTTCCAAAAATCTCATGGGTTGACAAGTAATTTACAAACAAACAGTGCAGCCTAGAAAACCGGTGGGGTGGGAAGGAAAATGGCGTGGAAACTTTCCACTCCCAATTCTGGCTTCCTCTGAGAGGTGTTAAGACAGCATTCTGCTAACCTGCCCCCCAGAGATATACTGAGGACAGAGTATGTGATAAAACTGACTTTTTTGTGCACGTAAAGCTGCTGGCCTGCAGTAATAACAACCCACTTGAGGTTGAGTTACTTATGATAATATAAATTGATTGACTTGGACAATTAATTGGTTCATGTGTTTGATTCATTCAAAAACACAGATCACTACATAAAGATTAATCATGTACTATTATGGGGAATCACCATGTGGGGATGCTGCCAGGCAGAATACATTTTTGTGGGTAAATGGCTCAGCAACAGAATCTGGCTAGAATAAGACTGCTGTAGGTTTTAGCTTATCAGGGAAAATATTTTCTTAGCACAATCTGCATATTTCCCTTTAAAGGAGGGAAGGCGAGCCATAGCCTGTATGCCAGTTTGGGGTCTTCTGTAGAATCCTGGGCCATCCCACCTAGCTACCCAGCCTCCACTCCAAAATTACACAGTCGCTCAATCAGAAAGACAATGCCTCTTACCCTGATCTTTAATGTACACCCCTAATCTTTCCTCCCTCTTCTGGGCGACTGTTTTTCCAATCAGTGTCTGAAACTGCTTCAAGGCATAGTTGAATTTTGCCACATCAGAAAGAGTACTGAGTTTTTCTTTTTCTGAATCCCGCCTGTCAGACATCTTCAATAGATGGCATGGAGGGGAGGTATGCAGGAAGGACAGCTTGGAGAATCCTCCTCCTCACGGCGCCCCCCCAATCCTTGTTTTGGGTCTGAAATCTTAAACTTTCACGGAAGAGTGTGTGAGGTTCAGCTGCATGACCCTAATTCCGGGTGTCACTTAATTGAGTGAGTGATGATTGGCTTGATAAGCACTTCCTGCTGGCAAGCCTACCAGCAAACTCCTGATGTCATAACCCTTCGTTACCTCACAGAGTCCCTATTGATCACTGAATGGCAGTTTCCTCTCCCACTTCCCTCCTTTGCAGAAAACATATATATACACAAGGAGCTTATAAAGACAGAATTTGCTAGTCACTCAGTGTCAGACAGAGGTCATCTTCTCCTGGGCACCTAGGGACTCTCTGCCCTTCTCGCTACCTGGACAGCATCCTCTCTCCCTCTTGGGGTTCTAGGGCTTCCTTCCAACCCCCATGAGCAGAGCTTCCCTCCCTTCTGTCTGATGGGTATTAATTTCATACTTCAGCTGCACAAGCTCATGTGCAGGGCACAGAGTGGCTGAGCTAAGGAAGAGCCTTTTTCCACTTGGGAAAAGGAGGGGAAGGGTGACTTGCAGGTGGCTTTTAATACAGGGAGATGGATGTTTTTAAAACCAAAATGTCATGTCATTGTTTACAGAAGAGGCAAAACTTTCCTTGTTTTATACAAGGACAGTTCACTAGTGGGGTGGAGAAAGGGATGCACAGCAGCTCCCTATTAGCTCTCTCTTCCATCCAGCAGTCCCCATAGTGCAGAAGCCCTGATCCTCATAGGGGAGCAGGGCTTTTTTTTC
Organism: Lepidochelys kempii; assembly: GCF_965140285.1. Lineage (NCBI taxonomy): Eukaryota > Metazoa > Chordata > Testudines > Cheloniidae > Lepidochelys > Lepidochelys kempii. Next base: position 139,859,643 of record NC_136382.1, on the reverse strand, counting down.
AAATGGACTGGAGCATTTTTCTTTGAAATGCCTTTTCACCTATTTTGTTATATACCATTGTAGATGAGTGGCCACCTCATGGTGCCCCCTGACAGCCTCAAGGCAGCCCGGCATACAGCTCTTCACCTCAGTTTCCCTTCTTGGATCTCCAAGTAAACACTTACAAAAGCCCTCCTTAGGGGTTGATTTATTAAAGTTCAGAACTCAACACAAATGTCTTCTCTCCAGCTGGGTACAGCCCACAGTCCCCTGGTCAGGGCACAGTCCTTCCTGCCTCAGCAAGCTACTCCCAGCCCTTTCTAGCTGGAGCAATTCTCATGGTCTTCCCTGCAGAAGCCTCTCTCCCTCTAGTTCTCTCCCTTATTGCAGCCACCTTCTACTCTTTATAGGAAATCACCTGATTCCCCTGAGGTGGGGCTTTGTAATCAGGGTTGGCTTGGCCTCAGGCTCTCCAGCATCAGCCACCCTGTTACAAATATACACAGGAAAACAAGATTTTCTGTATCAAATGAGACCAATGGGACATCATGCTCTCTCCTACGTCTACCACTGGTTTATACCAGATGATCTAGCAGAATGTGGGGAAAAAAACCCATAATCCACCTGATTATTTGTGCAGTGCTATCATTGGGCAGGGAGAAGAAGGAGGTGAGGGGAAGATACCCTTCAGACTCATAGCAATCAGCTTCCCCCATGAAACATATGTGGTTACTTTCCTTCCTATCTACACATGGTATTGGTTGTTACATTATTCAGCTACTCTTTTAAATTTCTCTGCTGTACTAAACTCTGATTGCCCGTGATTAAGTTCAGTGACATGTGATGCAGTATTTCCTTTTATTTGTCGTGAATATTCCTGGGGGCTTGAAGAGAACCCCTGGTCCTGGTTCTATGGGATATGGTAAAAAGATGGTACTGAGTGGTAGCCACCGCAGACTTCATACACTTTATTATTTCCTTCCCCTGTAAATCTTCTCCTTCTGAAGTTCGATAGTCATAGTATTTACTATCTTTCCTCATGTGTAAACCCAGCTGTACCTGGAACCTGCTTCTCATTTGCACATTTGATTCTAGGTCACTGGTCGAGATCTGGTCAGTAGCGATCCAACATTGTCAGCATCGGACAGCGGTTTGGTGGTCTAAGTGCAATTAGTAGCGAGCTCAAATACCACAGCTGACACTCCTTTGAATTAGCCCACTTCTTCTTGGCCTCTGCTGCAACTGCCAACTAAATGGGCCTGGAGCTGAGCTGCCCTCTCTCTTTTATGCTAATCCCCCACCTGCATGTCAGGGATTTCAGTTGACTTCATGCACACGTCTGCTTCTGTTAGCTCACAATTTCCTCTGAGACAACCATTGTAGTGTTTGTGGCAAGAGATTTTTATTCATTAGGCCTTTTTGTCTTTATACTGTGATGAAGGAAGAAAAGAGATCCTGCAGTGTATGTACACCTTTCAAATTACTAGCTACGCTCCTGGACTGTGCTCAGGTTTCTGCCAAAGGCTGCCTGGCAAGTGGAACATCCAGAGGAGAAATTCAAGCATTACATTCATAAGATTATAGTCTCCTATGTGTCCAGCTCGACACTGCAAAGGAGAAGCGGGCTGTCAAGGAGCCAGTTATGCCTTCCTGATTCTGTACTTGCTAAAATCCCAGCTGGCCTACAGGAAGTAAGTGCCTTTCTTCTGTGTTACTCACTAGAATTCACCTTCCAGGGCAGGAAATCCCATGCTGAACAGGTGAATATTTAATATTCCAGGGTTGTATTAACAAGTCTACCCTGCTCTCTTACAGCTTGCCAGCCCAGCTCCCTTTGCTCATCATAGGCTGCACACCTTTTGCCTAATGCCCACCACAGGAGCGTTACCCCCTTATGCTGGGAACAGACTCTCAGCAAATGTGTACCAAGACACCATAGTCTGCAAAGTATTTTTAATTCAGCACTGTAATGGAGTGAACTTATTGGCCAGTGCATCCCCTCATGGCGGGGCATGGCATTACAGTGACTCCACTTCAGTTCCCCCACACATCAATTTTGCACTATGACAGTTGCTCTCTTCTCACAACTCCAGCCAGCTTGTTCATAATCTTACTCCTTGCAGGGTAGTAAAGAGTCCCATGGCCCCGTATCAGGTCACCAGCCCCAGCCCCAGCCTGGTGTCTATAGTCATTGCCTCATCTTCTCAGGAAGCTTTCCTGTCCCCCTTTTCTGGAGATGGTAGGGGAATCCAGGCCACTCTCTCCTCTGGGTTCCAGGCCTGGGAATCTGTGTTTAACTAATGAAGACCTGCTCCTTCCTACATCTGTCTACAGGTCCCTTTCCCAATATTATGCTTTCCAAGCCTCTCTCTTGGGAAGGATGACTCCTTGTGTGGCTTCTTGCCAGTCTATTGCTGAGGAGCCTCTTCTTGAAAGTTTCTAGCTTCCCTGTCATTTTCCTGGAACCTTTTCACCCTCCTTTCCTCAGGGTCAGCCCCAAGATATGTACCTTACTGTAGCTCTCCACTCTCAGTCCTTCCCTTTATATTCGTCCTTCCTCTATAGACACCACCCAGTCTGATTCTCCCCAGCTGGGTCTAATCCTTAATTACCTGTTTCCCTTCTAGGTCTCAGAATGGGCTAACTGGCCTGTCCAGCTCCACTTAACCCTATCTGCCATTGTGGGGTTTATACACCTCCATCATATGCACCTACTGTTCCAGGACGTATACAAGGGGTAACACCCATAAGTCATTCTGTTTGTTAATTGATTGTTTTGAGATCTGCTGTTGGACAAAGTGCTACATAAGAGCTAGGCATTAGTATATTATAGTACTGGTTTGTGCCTTCGGGATCCTGTACTACTACTGCTGAAATCAATGGCACCTTTGGTATTTTCTTCAGTGGCGCATGACTGGGCCCATAGGCCTTTACTGCAACTTGTTGCATATGGTCACAACTTTGCTCCCACATGGAGCCCCATTGACTTCATTGAGGCTCCCCCTTCATGGCAGGTTTGGTGACCTAGATTGTATTGCATTCTATTCAGTTCTCACACTGTACCCACCATCATGGTAGATGCTGAGCCCCTTATAGAGTAAAAAAAAAGATCTTCCTTTCTATTTCCCCCTGGGGTAGAGTAAATTAAGTGTTGTTTTTTCCCCACTACAATGTTAATATGAAATAGTCAAAAGACTTAGTGTTTGATCATATTTATACATTGTAAAGTCTTACCATTTTCTCAATAGTGCTAAGGGACACAGCATGGTCCAATGGTTAGTCAGGGGAGCGAGGGTCCATTCCTGGCTATTCCACTTACTTCTTGTATGACCTTATCAAGTTGCTAAATTTATCTGTAAAACAGAATAACATCCCACCTATGAAACAGTTACAGTAAAACCTCATTCATCCTTACTCATTAGTCTTTGCACTTTACAGTGTGTACCAAAGCAGCAGTCTCTGTCCACTTCTGTACAGCACACTGCTGCTAAATCTTTGACAAGTCTTGCATTACTAAGATTTATTTTTACAAAATGCTGTTTTACATTTACTTGACTATTATACTCAGAGTACACATAATATAGAATAGTACAGATCATACATAAAACTGAACTATAATTCAATTATAGCAAAGTACATTTTGAGGCACTAGCTTTGTTTAAAAAATTATTTGTTCGTTGACTTACTTGCCAGTTATGGGATGCATTGATTCATCATTCATTAGTGCAATAGTACATAGGTTCTGCTGTATTAATCCTATTTAGCATTTACAGCACTTTGCATTTTCCAAGTGCTGTACGAACATTAAATGGGCTTTTCAGATACCTTTAATCCATTCAAGTGAGATTTAAAGAACAGTAAGACATAATACAAAAGAGGTGTAATGTAATTGAAACAGAGTCTTTGGAATCAGTAATCACTGCAAATGCTGAAGAGAGAAAATACCCACATAAGGCAAGGTAACACACACACACAAAACCATGCACAAAAGTATTAACAAAACTACCATAATATCTTAAGTGTAATTCTTTTCTATTCTGGTTTAAAAATAAAATGTATCTGCAGATTAAGTAATAAAATATTGTGTACTTTTAAAGCTACACAGAGTTGGTCTTTGAGGCACATGTTAACTTATCAACAGAAAGCTCCGCTGACAAAGTACCACATCACCTCTGAGAGCAGATATTTGTCCCATCCTATATCAACATTCCCAGGACAAACAAATTCCAAATATTTCAGGGGAATAAATTAGCAACACTGTTGACTGGGGAATGATATAATCTTTCATCCCAAAGCAACGGGTTCTTCTAGAACAGACATCCTCACTAGCAGCTCAGGGGGCCATTGGTTTATCATAGAATCATAGAATATCAGGGTTGGAAGGGACCTCAGGAGGTCATGTAGTCCAACCCCCCTGCTCAAAGCAGGACCAATCCCCAATTTTTGCATCAGATACCTAAATGGCCCCCTCAAGGATTGAACTCACAACCCTGGGTTTAGCAGGCCAATGTTCAAACCACTGAGCTATCCCTCCCCCCGAGGAATGGTGACCAAAGCATGAAGGGGCATACGAATGTTTAGCATATCTGGCATGTAAGTACCTTGCAGTGCTGGCTACAAAAGTGCCAAGCAAATGCCTGTTCTCACTTTCTGGTGACATTGTAAATAAGGGCATGGCTACACTTGCAGATGTAGAGCGCTGGGAGTTAAACCCACCTTCGGCGAGCGCAGTAGGGAAAGCACTGCTGTCTGTCCATGCTGACAGCTGACAGCGCACTGGCGTGGCCACATTTGCGGCATTGGGAGCAGTGCATTATGGGCAGCGATCCCAGCATGCAAGTGACTGCAACGCACTTTTCAAATGGGGGTGGGATGGGGTGGAGTGTGACAGGGAGTGTGTTGTGTATATGTGGGGAGGAGAGAGTGGATTTTTGGGGTGCTGAGAGTGTCAGCGTGCTGTCTTATTGCCTAGTAATTCACATAATCATAGATTCCTTTAATTTCACTATCAGTGCAGATGTAATTGTCTTATCTGATGATAAAGCTGCGTATGAGAAAACCCATTTAGAAGAGCCCAATCAAAAATAAATCAGCCACCATCACTTTTGGTCCTAATTAACTCCTTTGTCAGCCATCATAGCAAAGGCATCATGCATTCATAGATTTTTAGGCCAGGAGGGCTCATTAGATGATCTAGTCTGACCTCCTGTATCACATGCCATTAAATTTCACCCAATTAACTTGTACTGAGTCAGAGGTGCCAATTTTGAGAGTTCCTGGGGGTGCTCGACCACCCTCTACCCCAGGCCCCAGACCCAGTCCACTCCTTCCCCAAAACCCCCAGCCCTGCCCCACCTTGTCCTCCCCTGTTCCACCCTGCCTTTCCCCACCTCATTGTGCCCCCCCACCTCTTCCTGCCCCCCACTCCTCCCCAGCACCTCCTGCATGCCACTGAACAGCTGATCACCGTGGGGCAAGGAGCTGGCTGCCAGTGGGTGCTGAGCACTTACTATTTTTTTCCATGGGTGCTCCAGCCCCAGAGCACCCACAGAGTTGGTGCCTAGGTACTGAGCCCAATAACTTGTGTTTGGCTTAAGCAGATCATCCGTACTGGATCTGAAGGCATGGAGATGAAGAATCCATCACTTCCCTTGGTAGTTAGGCCCAATGATTAGCCACCTTCACTGCTAAAAAAGTGCTTTTCTAATTTGAAGTTGTCTGGATTCAGCTTCCATTGGTTGGTGTTAAGCTTTTTGCCTCTATCTTAAAGAACCCTTTAGTACCTAGTATTGTCTTCCCATGAAGGTGCATAGATACTAAACAAGTCACTCCTCAGTCTTCCCACGAAGGTGCATAGATACTAACCAAGTCACCCCTTGGTCTTCCCACGAAGGTGCATAGATACTAACCAAGTCACCGCTCAGTCTTCTTTAGATTGAACCTAAACAGATTGAGGCCTGTTGAGGCTGTAAGGAATTTTTCTAGTCCTTGAATAACTTGTGGCTTTTTCTTTACCTTCTCCAAATTTTCCATGTTTTTTTAAAATGTGGACACCAAAACTGTATACAGTATTCTAGTATCAGTCTCACCAATGCCATAGACAGAAGTAAAAATCACCTCCCTACTCCCACTCACCACTTCCCTGTTTGTACATACAAGGATCACATTAACTCTTTTTTCCACACATTATCACACTGGGAATTCATACTGAGTTGCTTGGCCACTATGATGTCACAGATCCTTTTCAGAGTCAGTGTTTTCCAGGATACACATCTCCATTCCATAGGTAAGCCCTGCATTCCTTGTTCCTAGATGAATAGCTTTGTGTTTGGCCGTATTAAAATGCATTTTGTTTGAATGGGCCAGTTTGCAGAGCAATCCAGGACACTTTGTATGACTGCCCGTCCTTATCATTACTTACCATTATGCCAGTCTTTGTGTCATCTTCAAATTTTAGTACCAGTGATTTTATGTTTAATTCCAGATCATTGTTGAAAATGCTGAATTGCATTGGGCGTAGTACCAGTTCCTGTGGAACCCCACCAGAAACACCCCAATTCAGTGATGTTTCCCCAATGACAGCTACTTTCAGATGTCAGTAGTCAGTTCCTAATCCATGTAACATGTGTTCTATCAATATTGTACAGTATTAATTTTTAGTCAGAATGTTATGTACTACTATATCAAACAGCTTTCAAAAGTCTAAGTCTATTACATTGACATAATTACTTTTATCAACCAAACTTGCAATCTCAAAGAAGGAAATCAAGTTTGTCTGACAAAACCTATTTTCTATAAATCCATGCTGACTGGTATTAACTATATTCCTCTCATTTGATTCTTTTTCAGTTTAATGCTGTATCATCTTTTCCATTGTTTTTCCATCATATATTCAGGTTAACTGGCTTATTTTACTGGGATTGATGTGCATGGACACTCCCCATCGAAGTGATCTTTCCAGGTCAGGGTTGAGGTACAATGATTAACAGTGCAGCAAAGTTTATTCTGTTGCCACCTGTTTTATAGCTATATAACAGATTTCAGTCCCCATTGTCATAAATCTGGAACATTAAATTAACTTGGAAAAAAAAAAACTTAGCAAAAATCAGCCTGGTGGCAGTTTTGAATCTTACAATGAAGGAAACAATTTAATGTCAAACAAGTGACTACACAATTTCATGGAGGCAACACCCTTATGCATGAACCAACTGGTAAATTGGAAAGAATGTGTTGGGGACCCCGCCTGCTCATTTTACTTACGTGAGCAGTTTCACTGAAATCAGCAGAACTACATGGGAGAGCAGGATTTGTCCCCGACTTTGTAAACTGCCACATTGCATCCAGGCTTGTCATGGTCACATTGTGTTCCTCTCAACCTTAGTAGCCATAGGTCTGATTCTGTGAGGTGCTGAGCAATCTGAATACCCTGCATGCTGAAAGGCACTTATTACTTTGCAGAATCGCACCATATCTGAATGCCCATTCTTGCCATAACTTTTAAACCACATAGTAATCTCAGGCAAACTGACAGGCTACAAACGCCAGTGATTTTACTAAGGGTAGATGTTAACAACTTCATAGTCTACATATCTCAAAATACGCGGAGGGCCACCTACCACTTTTTAAAAAAATCGTTCAACTATTGTAACTCCTCCTGTATACTCCCTCTGAATTTTCTACACCAGCCTGTCCCTTTTGGCTTTCTCATTGACAGAACTTGTTGACTGCATCAGATATTTAAGATGGACGGTTGTATTGAATAGTGTTGGTAGTTTGGCACCAACCTGTACCCTCAAAGGACTTTGGAAACTTACTAACCTTGACTTGTGCTATCTCTATTTGGGCAATATCATTGCTAGAGATAGTTTTGTCTATAGAAAATGAAAGTGGAGGTTAAATGTAAGAAGGGAGAGTGTTTGGCACTGGACAGAACAGATAACATCAGCACCTGCAAGAGGTAAGAAGTGATCCAGGAAACCTACCCGCTATTCCCATCAATAGTTCTCCAGCTGTGATGCTGTGGAACAATTCTGGGTTAGTGTGCCCCAGATTCTATTGCACAGTTCTCTGGGCAGGAACCACACCAGAGAACAAAAAGAAAAGGAGTATTAGTGGCACCTTAGAGACTAACCAATGCCACTAGTACTCCTTTTCTTTTTGGGAATACAGACTAACATGGCTGCTACTCTGAAACCAGAGAACAACTGGGTTCTCCCTTTTTCATTGGAATTCTTGTCTGTTGTATCTGAATTACAGTGGCATTTAGGATTGTGCATCCTGTATATTGGTTGCATTAAGACTTCCTGACTCCTGAGTTATGTTTCCAGTCTTGCCCCTGACTCGTGTGGCCTTGGGCTGTGCCTTTGTTTCTCCATTTGTAATATAGGCAAAATGTTACACATCTTTGTAAAGAACTTGAACAGGCTTGGATGACAAGTTCTCTATAAAAGAATTAAGATTTGTTATTCTCTTGCCTTCTTCCATGGAAGGGATTTATTGTTTAAGATACAGATCTATATGGCATTATGGTAGTGCTCAGAAGCCCCAGATGGGACCCCATTGTCCTAGGCGCTGAACAAAAAGATAGGAAGATACAGGGCCTAAGCTCTGAGGCCTGGTCTACACTTTGAGTTTATGTCAGATTTAGCAGCATTAAATCAAATTAACCCTGCACCTGTCCACACAACTAAACCATTTTTTCGACATAAAGGGCTCTTAAAACCAATTTCTGTACTCCTTTCCAATGAGGGGATTAGTGCTGAAATCGACATCGGTGTTTCAAATTAGGGTTAGTGTGGATGCAATTTGAAGGTATTGGCCTCCAGGAGCTATCCCACAGTGCACCATTGTGACCACTCTGGACAGCACTCTGAATTCGGATGCGCTGGCCAGGTGTACAGGAAAAGCCCTGGGAACTTTTGAGTCTCATTTCCTGTTTGGACAGGCGAGCTCATCAGCACAGATGACCATGCAGTCCCAGAATCGAAAAAGAGCTCCGGCATGGACCGAATGGGAGGTACTGGATCTGATTGCTGTATGGGGAGAGGAATCTGTGCTATCAGAACTATGTTCCAAAAGACGAAATGCCAAAACATTTAAAAAAATCTCCAAGGCCATGAGGGACAGAGGCTACAGCAGAGATACAACACAGTGCCGCATGAAACTTAAGGATCTCAGACAAGCGTACTAGAAAACTAAAGAATTAAACGGATGCTCTGGGACAGAGCCCCAGACATGCCGCTTCTATGCTGAGCTGCATGCAGTTCTAGGGGGGGCCGCCACCATTACCTCACCCCTGTCCGTGGACTCCAATGATGGGGTACTCTCTGCCATGCCTGAGGATTTTGCGGACGGGGAAGATGAGGAGGAGGAGGGCAAACTTGAGGAGAGCACACAGCACACCATTCTCCCCGACAGCCAGATCTTTTTATCACCCTGACTGAAATACCCTCCCAACCCAACGAAGCCGGAGAAGGGACCTCTGGTGAGTGTACCTTTTTAAATATAATACATGTTATAAAAGCAAGCATTTTTTAATGATTAGGTAGCCCTGAGGACTTGGGATGCATTCGTGGCCAGTACAGCTACTGAAAAAGTTTGTTAATGTGTCTTGGGATGGAGCGGAAATCCTCCAGGGACATCTCCATGAAGCTCTCCCGGAGGTGCCCTAAAAGCCTTTGTAGAAGGTTTCTGGGAAGAGCAGCCTTATTCCGTCCTCCATGGTAGGACACTTTACCACGCCATGCTAGTAGCAAGTAATCTGGTATCATTCCGTGACAAAGCCTGGCAGCGTATGGTCCCAGTGTTTGCTGGCATTCAAGCAACATCCGTTCTTTATCTCTCTGTGTTATCCTCATGAGAGTGATATCCTTCATGGTAACCTGGTTGAAATAGGGGAATTTAATTAAGGGGACATTCAGAGGTGGCCGTTCCTCCTGGGCTGTTTGCCTGTGGCTGAAAAGAAATCCTCCCTGCAGTTAGCCACGTGATGGGAGGGGGGGCCCATTGGCGTTGAGCTGTTCACTAGGGATCTTCCCTGATACCAGCCACATGGTGGGGTGAGGGGTAAAGCAATCATCCCAGAGAATTGGATGGGGGTGGGGTTAGTTTGGTTTCTGCTGCTGCACGTTAACAGGAAAACTGCCGCACTAAATGGCCAACTCAACATGCTTTGCTTGGTATGGGAGAGGAGGGTGCTGCTGTTATGAAGGTTGCAGAAGCCGAAAGACTATGGCTTACCATGGCTGCCTGCAAGCCGAATTCTGTTGCCTGGCACTGCGTGTGTGATCTCTAACACCAAAGCCGCAGGCACTCAATATAAGATGCAAAATGCGACCTCGTACCAAAATCACATATGCTATGTAATGTGAATAGTGTTGTTCACCGTGAAAGAGTATAGCCATTGTTCTGTAAAATGTATCTTTTTAAATACTTCACTCCCTTTTTTGCCTCCAGCAGCTGCAAATGTTTCAAGCCTCCCTCCTTCGTCCCAAAGGCTATCTCGGATAAGGCGGTGGAAAAAACGCACACGCGATGAAATATTCTCTGAGCTCATGCAGTCGTGCGGCACTGACAGAGCTCAGCAGAATGTGTGGAGGGACACAATAGCAGAGTATAGGAAAGTGGCTGATGAACGGAGGAGAGGTGGTGGCAGGAAGATCAGAGGAGGCATGAGGCAACGCTTGGGCTACTGTGGGATCAAACGGACATGCTCCGGCGTCTGGTGGAGGTTCATGAGCAGCAGCAGGATCACAGACTGCTGCTGCAGCCCCTGTTTAACCACCCTCCCTCCTCCCCAAGTTCCATAGCCTCCTCACCCAGACACCCAAGAACACAGTGGCGGGGAGGCTCCGGGCACACAACCACTCCACCCCAGTGGACAGCCCAAGCAACAGAAGGCTGTCATTCAAGAAGTTTTAAAGTGGCCTTTTCCTTCCCTCCTACCCTTCTCCTACACCCCTCCTAGGCTACCTTGTGAGTTATCTCCCTATTTTTATAATTAGTTAATAAAGAATACATGTTTTTTAAATGATAGTGACTTTATTTCCTTTGCAAGCAAGTTGTGATCAAAGGCGGGAGGGCGGGTGGCTTACAGGGAATTTAGAGGCAACCAAGGGGGCGGGTTTTCATCAAAGAGAAATAAACAGAAGTGTCACACAGTACCCTGGCCATTCATTAAACTGGTTTTCAAAGCTTCTCTGATGCGCAGCGCTTCCTGCTGTGCTCTTCTAACCACCCTGGTGTCTGACTACACGTATTCAGCGGCCAGGCAATTTGCATCAACCTCCCACCCCGCCATAAACGTCTCCCCCTTACTCTCACAGAGATTGTGGAGCACACAGCAAGCAGCAATAACAATGGGAATATTGGTTTCACTGAGGTCTGAGTGAGTCAGTAGACTGCACCAGCGATCCTTTAAACATCCAAATGCACACTCTACCACCATTCTTCACTTGCTCAGCCTACAGTTGAACAGCTCCATACTACTGTCCAGGGTCCTTGTGTACGGCTTCATGAGCCAGGGCATTAAGGGGTAGGCTGGGTCCCCAAGGATAACTATAGGCATTTCAACATCCCCAACAGTTTTCGGTCTGGGATGTAAATCCCTTCCTGCAGCCGTCGAAACAGACCAGAGTTCCCGAGATGCCAGCGTCATGTACCTTTCCTGGCCATCCCACGTTGATGTGGGTGAAACGTCCCTTGTGATCCACCAGACCTTGCAGCACTATTGAAAAGTACCCCTTGCGGTTTATGTACTCGGCAGCTTGGTGCTCCGGTGCCAAGACAGGGATATGGGTTCCCTCTATGGCCCCACCACAGTTAGGGAATCCCATTGCAGCAAAGCCATCCACTATGACCTGCACATTTTCCAGAGTCACTACCTTTGATAGCAGCAGCTCAATGATTGTGTTGCCTACTTGCATCACAGCAACCCCCACAGTAGATTTGCCCACTCCAAATTGATTACCGACTGACCGGTTGCTGTCTGGCGTTGCAAGTTTCCACGGGGCTATTGCCACTCACTTGTGAAGTGTGAGGGCTGCTCTCGTCTTAGTATTCTTGCACTTCAGGGCAGGGGAAAGCAAGTCACAGAGTTCCATGAAAGTGCCCTTACACATGTGAAAGTTTCGGAGCCACTGGGAATCATCCCAAACCTGCAACACTATGCGGTCCCACCACTCTGTGCTTGTTTCCCGGGCCCAGAATCGGCGTTCCAAAGCATGAGCCTGACCCAGTAACACCATGATCTCCAAATTGCTGGAGACCGTGGTTTTAGAGAAATCTGTGTTCATGTCCTCATCACCGCGCTGCAGTCGCCTCCTCGCCTGGTTTTTCCGGTGCTGGTTCTGCATAAAGTGCACGATAATGCATGAGGTGTTTACAATGGTCATAACTGCTGTGGTGAGCTGAACGAGCTACATGCTTGCCATGCTATGGCATCTGCTCGGGCAATCCAGGGAAAAGGGCACGAAATGATTGTCTGCTGTTGCTTTCACGGAGAGAGGGAGGGAGGGAGGATTGACTGATGACATTTACCCATAACCACCCACAACAAATTTTTGGCCCCATCAGGCATTGGGAGCTCAGCCCAGAGTTCCAATGGGCAGTGGGGACTGCGGGAACTGTGGGATAGCTACCCACAGTGCACCGCTCGGAATGTCAATGCTTGCCATGGTACTGTGGACGCACACCGCCAAATTAAGGTGCTTAGTGTGGACACATGCGCTTGACTTTATACTATCTGTTCCCAAAAATTGACTTCTGTAAAATCGGAGTACTTTTGTAGTGTAGACATGGCCTGAGAAGATTATAGTCTGATTTAAGGCAAGACATAATGACTAAGCCCTGGTCTACACTAGGACTTTAGGTCGAATTTAGCAGCATTAAATCGATGTAAACCTGCACCCGTCCACACGATGAAGCCCTTTATTTCGACTTAAAGGGCTCTTAAAATCGATTTCCGTACTCCACCCCTGACAAGTTGATTAGCGCTTAAATCGGCCTTGCCGGCTCGAATTTGGGGTACTGTGGACACAATTCGACGGTATTGGCCTCTGGGGGCTATCCCAGAGTGCTCCATTGTGACCGCTCTGGACAGCACTCTCAACTCAGATGCACTGGCCAGGTAGACAGGAAAAGAACTGCGAACTTTTGAATCTCATTTCCTGTTTGGCCAGCGTGGCAAGCTGCAGGTGACCATACAGAGCTCATCAGCAGAGGTGACCATGATGGAGTCCCAGAATCACAAAAGAGCTCCAGCATGGACGAACGAGAGGTACGGGATCTGATCGCTGTATGGGGAGAGGAATCCGTGCTATCAGAACTCCGTTCCAGTTTTCGAAATGCCAAAACCTTTGTCAAAATCTCCCAGGGCATGAAGGACAGAGGCCATAACAGGGATCCGAAGCAGTGCCGCGTGAAACTGAAGGAGCTGAGGCAAGCCTACCAGAAAACCAGAGGGGCGAACGGCCGCTCCGGGTCAGAGCCCCAAACATGCCGCTTCTATGATGAGCTGCATGCCATTTTAGGGGGTTCAGCCACCACTACCCCAGCCGTGTTGTTTGACTCCTTCAATGGAGATGGAGGCAACATGGAAGCAGGTTTTGGGGACGAAGAAGATGATGATGATGAGGAGGTTGTAGATAGCTCACAGCAAGCAAGCGGAGAAACCGGTTTTCCCGACAGCCAGGAACTGTTTCTCACCCTGGACCTAGAGTCAGTACCCCCCGAACCCACCCAAGGCTGCCTCCTGGACCCGGCAGGCGGAGAAGGGACCTCCGGTGAGTGTACCTTTTAAAATACTATACATGGTTTAAAAGCAAGCATGTGAAAGGATTAATTTGCCCTGGCATTCGCGGCTCTCCTGGATGTACTCCCAAAGCCTTTGCAAAAGGTTTCTGGGGAGGGCAGCCTTATTGCGTCCTTCATGGTAGGACACTTTACCACTCCAGGCCAGTAACACGTACTCGGGAATCATTGTACAACAAAGCATTGCAGTGTATGTTTGCTGGAGTTCAAACAACATCCATTCTTTATCTCTCTGTGTTATCCTCAGGAGAGTGAGATATCATTCATGGTCTCCTGGTTGAAACAGGGTGCTTTTCTTAAGGAGACATTCAGAGGAGCCCATTCCTGCTGAGCTGTTTGCCTGCAGCTGAACAGAAATGTTCCCCGCTGTTAACCACGGGGAGAGAGGAGGGTTGAGAGGGTAGCCACGTGGTGGGGTGGGAGGCAAAATGCAACCTTGTAACGAAAGCACATGTGCTATGTATGTAATGTTAACAGCAAGGTTTACCCTGAAAGACTGTAGCCACTGTTTTATAAAATGTGTCTTTTTAAATACCGCTGTCCCTTTTTTTTTCTCCACCAGCTCCATGTGTTTCAATGATCACAGGATCTTCTCCTTCCCAGAGGCTAGTGAAGATTAGAAAGAAAAAAAAATGCACTTGTGATGAAATGTTCTCTGAGCTCATGCTGTCCTCCCACACTGACAGAGCACAGACGAATGCGTGGAGGCAAATAATGTCAGAGTGCAGGAAAGCACAAAATGACCGGGAGGAGAGGTGGCAGGCTGAAGAGAGTAAGTGGCGGGCTGAAGAGAGTAAGTGGCGGGCTGAAGAGAGGGCTGAAGCTGAAATGTGGCGGCAGCATGATGAGAGGAGGCAGGATTCAATGCTGAGGCTGCTGGAGGAGCAAACCAGTATGCTCCAGTGTATGGTTGAGCTGCAGCAAAGGCAGCTGGAGCACAGACTGCCACTACAGCCCCTGTGTAACCAACCGCCCTCCTCCCCAAGTCCCATAGCTTCCACACCCAGACGCCCAAGAATGCGGTGGGGGAGCCTCCGGCCAACCAGGCACTCTGCCACAGAGGATTGCCCCCAAAAAAGAAGGCTGACATTCAATAAATTTTAAAGTTGTAAACTTTTAAAGTGCTGTGTGGCATTTTCCTTCCCTCCTCCACCACCCCTCCTGGGCTACCTTGGTAGTCGTCCCCCTATTTGTGTGATGAATGAATAAAGAATGCATGAATGTGAAGGAACAATGACTTTATTGCCTCTGCAAGCGGTGATCGAAGGGAGGAGGGGAGGGTGGTTAGCTTTCAGGGAAGTAGAGTGAACCAAGGGGCGGGGGGTTTCATCAAGGAGAATTAAAGAGAACTTTCACACCGTAGCCTGGCCAGTCATAAAACTGGTTTTCAAAGCATCTCTGATGCGTACCGTGCCCTCCTGTGCTCTTCTAACTGCCCTGGTGTCTGGCTGCGCGTAACCAGCAGCCAGGCAATTTGCCTCAACCTCCCACCCCATCATAAACGTCTCCCCCTTACTCTCACAGATATTGTGGAGCACACAGCAAGCAGTAATAACAGTGGGAATATTGGTTTCGCTGAGGTCTAAGCAAGTCAGTAAACTGCGCCAGCGCGCCTTTAAACGTCCAAATGCACATTCTACCACCATTCTGCTCTTGCTCAGCCTGTAATTGAACAGCTCCTGACTACTGTCCAGGCTGCTTGTGTACAGCTTCATGAGCCATGGCATTAAGGGGTAGGCTGGATCCCCAAGGATACATATAGGCATTTCAATGTCCCCAACAGTTATTTTCTGGTCTGGGAATAAAGTCTCTTCCTGCAGCTTTTGAAACAGACCAGAGTTCCTGAAGATGCGAGCGTCATGTACCTTTCCTGGCCATTCCACGTTGATGTTGGTGAAACGTCCCTTGTGATCCACCAGACCTTGCAGCACTATTGAAAAGTACCCCTTGCGGTTTATGTACTCGGCAGCTTGGTGCTCCGGTGCCAAGATAGGGATATGGGTTCCCTCTATGGCCCCACCACAGTTAGGGAATCCCATTGCAGCAAAGCCATCCACTATGACTTGCACATTTCCCAGGGTCACTACCCTTGATATCAGCAGATCTTTGATTGCGTGGGCTACTTGCATCACAGCAGCCCCAACAGTAGATTTGCCCACTCCAAATTGATTCCCAACTGACCGATGGCTGTCTGGCGTTGCAAGCTTCCACAGGGCTATCGCCACTCGCTTCTCAGCTGTGAGGGCTGCTCTCATCTTGGTATTCATGCGCTTCAGGGCAGGGGAAAGCAAGTCACAAAGTTCCATGAAAGTGCCCTTACGCATGCAAAAGTTTCACAGCCACTGGGAATTGGCCCCAGACCTGCAACACTATGCGGTCCCACCAGTCTGTGCTTGTTTCCCGACCCCAGAATCGGTGTTCCATCACATGAACCTGCCCCATTAGCGCCATGATGCATGCATTGGCAGGGTCCATGCTTTCAGAGAAATCTGTGTCCATGTCCTGATCACTCACGTGACCGCGCTGACGTCGCCTCCTCGCCTGGTATCGCTCTGCCAGGTTCTGGTGCTGCATATACTGCTGGATAATGCATGTGGTGTTTAATGTGCTCCTAATTGCCAAAGTGAGCTGAGCTGCCTCCATGCTTGCCTTGGTATGGCGTCCGCACAGAAAAAAGGCACGGAACGATTGTCTGCCGTTGCTCTGATGGAGGGAGGGGCGACTGACGACACGGCTTACAGGGTTGGCTTCAGGGAGTTAAAATCAACAAAGGGGACGGCTTTACATCAAGGAGTATTTCAGGCAGGACTTTACAGAGGGTTCCAATAAGAAATGGTGCACCTAAGTTATTGTTCTTATTGGAACAAGGAGGTTAGTCTGGCCTCTGATTGATATATGGCTAGATTTACCTCGCTGCACCTTCTCTGTGAGTGACTGCAGTGTGACCTAGAGGAATGAGTCCCCTAGATGTGGGGGGGGAAAGCAAATGAGTACAAAACAAATCTGGTCTATTTCTTGTTTTGATCCACTCCATCTATCTTTTACATCTTTGGCTGGCAGCAGACGGTGCAGAAGGACTGCATGCCATCCACATCTCATGGCTGCTCGGCAGAAGATGGTGCAATACGACTGCTAGCCATCCTCATCTCTTGCCTGCCCGGCAGAAGATGGTGCAATATGACTGCTATCCATCCTCATCTCTTGCCTGCCCGGCAGAAGATGATACAGTATGACTGATAGCAATCCGTATTGCCTGCCTGCTCACCATAAGACGATTCAATAGGACTGACTGCAGGACTAAAGAGAATGACCTGGTCAAGTCACTCCAAATTTAGTCCCTGCGCCCATGTCTGCCCAGGCGCTCCCGGCCGACGTGGCCAGGAGCACCTCGGACATGACGATGATGGCTACCAGTCATATTGCACCGTCTGCTGCCAGAAGGCAATGGGTTGCTGTTACTGTGTAGCAATGCGGTACCACGTCTGCCAGCACCTAGGAGACATAGGGTGACGGTTACCTGAGCGGGCTCTATGCTTGCCCTGGTATGGCGTCTGCACAGGTAACTCAGGAAAAAAGGCGCGAAACAATTGTCTGCCCTTGCTTTCACGGAGGGAGGGAGGGAACGGGGGCCTGACGATATGTACCCAGAACCACCCGCGACAATGTTTTAGCCCCATCAGGCATTGGGATCTCAATCCAGAATTCCAAAGGGCAGCGGAGACTGCGGGAACTGTGGGATAACTACCCACAGTGCAACACTCTGGAAGTCGACGCTTGCCTCGGTACTGTGGAAGCGCTCCGCCGAGTTAATGCACTTAATGCACTTAGAGCGTTTTCTGTGGGGACACACACACTCGAATATATAAAACCGATTTCTAAAAAACCGACTTCTATAAATTTGACCTAATTCCGTAGTGTAGACATACCCTAAGTGGAACAAGCAATGGAAGGGAAGCAAAGGCGAAGACCAACAAGAATATGTCGTTCCATAGCCTAACTTTGCATACAGCTTGATAGTCTGAGCACTGTAACACTGAGAATGCAGTAATGTTAACTTGGCCACATTGCAGCAGTATTTTTTATTCGTTTCCCCTTTTTTGTACTGTGAAATGAATAAATAAAATACGCAAGATGTGGAATATGGCAGAGTTAATGTCATTTCAGGAACCTTTGCCTTTGAGCTTCCAGACTCCCATCTTCTTAGTTTCTGAATATTTAGTCACATCTGCCTGAAAACTGGT
Source organism: Lepidochelys kempii (assembly GCF_965140285.1). NCBI lineage: Eukaryota > Metazoa > Chordata > Testudines > Cheloniidae > Lepidochelys > Lepidochelys kempii. The sequence continues at coordinate 139,841,614 of NC_136382.1, read as the reverse complement.
GTCTTCTGGGGGTAGGACAGAAGTCAATGGCTCTATATACACGTACAAAGGTTTGCCCCAAAGATTCCAATTGCAGGATTAGGGTCTGGTTTACGTGCAAAAATCAATTGCTCTCAATGGGATTCTCCATCATTACTGTGAGATTCTACACCATTTGAAAACAGAGTTAGAAAATGGAAACTTAAAGGATTTACACTAACCCTAAGGGGATGCTATCAAGTTAAAATTCACATGGGCTCACTTTCCTTCCCATTGATTTCAATGTATATGTTTATGGCAGCAATATTGGGCTCCTTGTTCTTTAAATGCATTTTCTTCCCTGTGTCACTAATGATGCCTTAAATTATTAAAGGACAATTTTAAAATAATCTTGTTTCTTATGCACTATTTATGCTGTTAGCTTCTATTGTGCCTTTCACTCTGTTTGGGCAATGAAGATAGAGGAGTCCATTTCTAATTATTTTGATTTCCTAGTTGTCACATTAGCAAGAAGCTGCAGTGGTAGGGTTGAAAAAATGGCTAGGGAACTTTATTCCTTTAAAAATAAATAATTTCTATTGAATCTGAAATTTAGAATACCAAGGCAACAACAGCTAGGCCATACTTCACTGGCTTGTTTTTTACCAAACCAACATTTGGGGGCTGAGCTATCTTCACCTACGCACCCTGAACATAGGAGCCCAGAAGCCCCTTTCAGCTGTGCAAGGATGTGGTCATTTAAATGAATAGGGCTGGCACCAAATTCTTTTCTCAGCCTTGTCACTACCTTGAGTATTTTGGATTACTAGTTTTGCATATCCTGACTTCTGAATGTTCTTTAAATGTGCCCACTTTACACAGATTATTATTTAAAAATTAAGACCTGATTCTGCAAACCCGTAAAATGGGACTTGTTTACATGATTCGGGATTACAGTTATGCAGGAGCAAGCCCTTAAATTGTACCTTTTACTTACAAAAATGTACATTAGTGTAATGTTATGCATTAGCAGCATGTATATAGCTGCTTAAAAACATTGTTTTACTTTCCGGTGGTAGTGAATAGACAAAAAGTTTCCTCTGTCCTTAAGTTTCTCCCTTGCTCTATTGATATGTGTTGTAGCTATATATAGACACAGTGAATAATCACTGGGCTTTCATCTGCCTTTAAGGCTAAAGAATGGCTAAGAGAACAAGGAAGAAAACAAATGCTAAGAGATGGCTGTAACAATCCTAGTTAAGAAGCTGAAGACAGGGTAATCATTTTTAAAGAATACTGTGGACCAGCTGCACAGAATGCTATGACTACTTTGTTATAACCAGAGTCCCCTGGATTTTCAGAATTCAGAGCAGGCTTCAGAAAGGAGCTTTGTCTAATTCCTGAAATGGAATGTATGAAACACTGACAGCAATCTCTTAACTGTGTCTCTTCTCACTCCTGGCTTAGCCAGTGTTTCTGAAATGGGGAGATAGAATGTGTGAGAGTCTGCAAAACTAGAAGACTGCTGGGAGGAAAATGAAGGGGAAGGAGAAAGGGAAGGGAAGAGGGTGAGGAAGAGGGAAAGCAGAGTGCAGGAGAATGAACAAATGGGGAGGTCGGTTTTAAAACATGCCTCTCTTCCTCTCCCAGTCCCCAAATGAGAATTACAGAATCCCATTCAGTTTTGGTGATAACCATTATTGCTTTGTGTCTAAAGCAGAGGTCTGGGAGTCAGGAGTCTTGGCTTATATTTCCCAGCATGCCAAAGGTCATACAGTGACTTCACTGTTGCAACCTCAACTTCCTCAGCTGCAGAACCAAACACACAACACTTTGAGATTCTGAAACATACTTCAAACCACCAAGAATATTAAAAGGGGATTTGAAATTGTATTAAACCCACTCACATGCTGACATTACAATCATTACACATTGCTTACATGCTAGTTGGCTGGAACTCTGTAACTTTCTTTACATGTACATGAGATGTTGGGTTTTCTGCAAATTTATAGTCAGTGGATTCTGCCAGCACATCCAAGTGATGCATAACTGACAACAAATCTATAAAAAACACTGCTGCAGAAATGATCCATGAAACACTGGTGAATTTCAGGGACTGTGTTTATAATTGAGGCTCAGAGAGCTTTCATCTTATCTTCAACTGTTTCCATCTCACTAAAAACTCAGCTGTGCATGTCTTTGTCCTCTGAGTTCACATTCAGGATGTTGTAATCCCTAGCCGTTTTCAGTGGAATTCAATTAATAATCATTGCAACACCACCACACACGAATTCATTTCCGGAGCTCCAAATAATGGGTTGTGGTTTCTCCCTTCCTGCAACTATAACATTCAGGGTGAAGTCTTTCCACTGTATTCCCAATTACTTGCACACGAGTAAGACAAGCAGGGTTTGGCCAACAAATAAATTAATAGGAAAGAGAGCAGTGTAATGAAGATGGATCTATCTCTTCTAAAATATATTTCCTGTAGCTTTAAAACAGCCTGAAAATTTGAGAATGGGATTGGCTAAAGAAGTTAATGAGATGACCTGTATTGTAACTGCATTGGATCTGCTTTCTGGTGAGGCTTTATATGCTGTAGTAAATAGGGCATTGGACTGAGAGTTAGGAGTGTGTGTTCTGCTCCCAGACCTGCTGTAACACCCGGGGAAGTAACTTCTCTTCTTTGTGCCCCAGTCTTTCCCCTCTGCAAAATGAAGATGATTATGATAACTTCATTCCTTTGTAAATGATGTGGAGACCTACAGAAGAAGCATTATAGAACAGTTACAAATTATTCCCTGTTTGACAAGATTAATCATTTAGGCATTACCAGGTCAAACATTAGACCAGCTGCATATCTGTGGATCTATTTCATTTTGTAAGGAAGAATTGCAAAATTGTGTGTGTTGAGAGGTGATCTTTGTCCAATTCCACTTATTAGTTTTCTTGATCTCTCTCATTTTCTGGAAATCCAGAAGGCCTCCTCAGGGAGCTTCCTGTTACTCATTCCCAGGTGTTTGATAGTAAAAAACTATTCAGTGGGATAAGAAACCCCCAAGTGCATCCCAGAATCCAGCACTTGGACAGTGCCCAGCATAACATGGACTGTTTTGCTCTCTGACTTACACCTGTTCTATACTAGCTACACCAACATTTGTACTATTATTAAGGCTGCATTTTCATCATGGCTATCACGAGACCCATGGATCCCATGATTTCATACTATCATTTCCATTTTTACACATTCTCTGTCATAACTTAAGCTCAGAATTTTCAAAGCTGACAAGTTACACCCTGCACAAAGTCCAGAATTTAAAAGGGAACAAGACAATTCATGATTAGGGCTAGCTGTCTGTGACTGGAGGAGCAGAAAGAGATCATGAATCCTGCTTGTAGGAAAAAATCATGGAGTATGCATATAGCTGACATTAAAAAGTTGCTGGCTTTGCCACGGCTGAATCAGGAAAGTGGAGCTGAAGGTGGGACCTGAACTAGCAGGGATTGGGAAAGAGGTTTTAAATTGTTTTCAGCCAGTGGCTAAATGTTATTTAATGGGCTTTGAACACTTTTTGTTTGCAAATTGTAAGCAATTTTAATTAAAATAATGTGACCTGTGATTCTTCGCACTGTCTACTATTAAAATGATTTGCTTTTTCTGCTTCATATGATTTGCCATAACAAACCAAGCATCCTCATTATTATTTTGTATGTATTTCTAAGGCAATCACCACCACAAACACAATTTCATTTGTAAATATGGCCAGTCCCTTGAAGAACCAAGTTCTCAGTCTATCCCCCTCAGTAATAAGGCTGCATATATTTAAAGGGGAAAATAATCCAGGTGTGGCTTGCTTCCCAGGACATGCAGCCAGGGCTATTCCACAAATGAGTTATGTATCAGAACCCCATTAAAGAAATGAGTTCAAAATTATACCCTAGACAAGAGAAAGGCAGACTGGCTCAGCCCAATTTACCTCTATACAGCACACACCTATTTTCTCTGTTTGCTGCTCTAAAATTGACAGGGGGAAAAAAAAAAGTGAATCATATAACAGAGATCTTAATCCCAGGCTTAATCCCACACTCCTTCCCCCAATGGAAATTTTGCATGATGGAGTACAAATCAGCCCCAATGTTTGTACATGCAAAACAATAAATCTGACATTTTGGAGAGAGCTGGGTGACATGTGGGGTGACCAAACTGGACTCTTGCTTGTGACAGTGGAAAACTGAAAGGCAGGATAATATAATGAAAGTGAAATGCACCTACCCAATCTTATTTATTTAGATGGATGTTTCCTCAAACTGATTATTCACAAAGAAGATTTCAGTTACTACATTTAATTTTTTTTAAATAAATCCTACAAAAGCAGAAATCTCTTACAAAATACTATAAATATGAATGAGGAAAGGAAGCAGCTTTCAGAAAACACAGTTTTCAGAGTAACAGCCGTGTTAGTCTGTATTTGCAAAAAGAAAATGAGTACTTGTGGCACCTTAGAGACTAACCAATTTATTTGAGCATAAGCTTTCCTGAGCTACAGCTCACTTCATCGGACGCATACAGTGGAAAATACAGTGGGGAGATTTTACATACACAGAACAGGAAACAATGGGTGTTACCATACAGACTGTAACAAGAGTGATCAGGAAAGGTGAGCTATTACCAACGGGGGCGGGGGAGAGGGGAGAATCTTTTGTAGTGATAATCAAGGTGGGCCATTTCCAGCAGTTGACAAGAACAGTAGGAGTGTGCCCTTCTAAAGAAACTAAAATAAAATGAGGTGCTCCCTAGATTTTCAAAGGCATCCTCAGGACAAAGGCTAATGGCATAAAGCATTTCTCTCCCCCCGCCCAGCAGACAGGAGGGCAGAATGAATGTCTCTCCAAACAGTTAATGTTTGCCACACGGAAGGCACAAAGAGAACCGGACACATCCACCCAGCTATAAAATAGCTCCTGCGTGCACGTCGCTTGACTACCGTGGCCAGTCCCAGAGGTGGGAGGTGTTTGCACGACCGGCAAGCGAGAAGTATTAGCATCCGCGCGGAGCCGTTTGAAAACCCCTCTCAAAAGGCAGGATTTTGCCGCGTGTTTTCATGGGATGTAAAAGTGCCCCCCCCCCCGCCAGGGTGTGTGTGTGTGTGGGGAGGGGGGTGTTCCCCGATTGTCACAGCCCTGAAGTCTCCATTCAGAAAAGCCCGCCGCCGCCCGCAGTCACTGGCAAAGCCACTGGCTCGGCCCCGCCGCGAGTGGGAGCTGGCGGGAGCGGGCAGCCGGGCTGGCGGAACCTCCATCGCCCCGCGGACCGGGGGCGGGGCGGGGCGGCAGCGCCGGCGGGTTTTCAAGCCCTGCCAGCGATGCCTAGACTCGCTCGCATCGTGGGAGCCCCGGTGACCCTCCCCTAGCAAACACCGCCACGCCCGGCACAGCCGCACCGCAGCCCGCACGCCCCAGGCTGACCCCGCACCCGCGGCGAAGGGGGCCACGAGGGGCGGGCGGCGGCGGCTCCTCCTCCTCCTCTCCCTCTCATTGGAGCCGGCGGCGGCGGCGGCAGCGGCGGGATGAGAGGAGCCGGCAGGGGGCCGCCGCCGCTGCTGGACCCGGGGCCGCGCCCGGCGTGAGCAGCCTCCGCCCGTGAGCGGGGAGCCGGCGGCCAGCCCCAGAGCCATGTACTCCGGGAACAGCAGCCACAGCAGCAGCCAGGCGCCCGGCCCGGGGCAGCAGGAGCAGCGGGAGGAGCTGCCCCTCTTCAGCCCCAGCACCTACGAGCTCCTGGCGCTGCTCATCGCCACCATCGGCATCCTGGGCTTGTGCAACAACCTGCTGGTGCTGGTGCTGTACTACCGCTTCCAGCGGCTGCGCACCCCCACCAACCTCTTCCTGCTCAACATCAGCCTCAGCGACCTGCTGGTCTCGCTCTGCGGGGCGGCCCTCACCTTCGTGTCCTGCCTCCGCAGCCGCTGGGTCTGGGACGCGCCCGGCTGCGCCTGGGACGGGTTCTGCAACAGCCTCTTCGGTAAGGGGGAGGGGAGGAGACCGCACGCCCCCAGCTCCTCCTCACCGCCTCCCACCTCACCCCCCGCCCGCCTATTGCCCACCTCCACCCCCCATTCGCGACCCACTTCCCCGCATTCCCCACCCGCCTCACCCTACTGCCCTCCACCACCACCACCTATTCCCCACCCATCACCGCCTCCCACCTCACCCTACTGCCTATTACCCACCTCCACCCCCCATTCTCTACCCACTTCCCCCCATTCCCCACTGCCCTCTACACCCTCACCCTACCGCCCTCCACCACCATCTATTCCCCACCCATCACTGTCTCCCACCTCACCCCATTCCCCGCCCATCACCGCCTCCCACCTCACCCCACCGCCTATTGCCCACTTCCCCGTATTCCCTACCCATAACCACCTCACCCCACTGCCCTCCACCCCCACCTCACGCACACCCCTCATTCCCCACTTCTCCCAATACCTCACCCCACAACCCCCACCCCCTATTCCCCACCTCACCCCTCCACCCACCTCACTCCACTGCTCTCTACCGCCATTTCCCAACCCCATTCCCCAATCACCACCTCCCACCTCACCCCCTTCCCCACCCACCTCACCTCATTCGCCTTCACCACCTCCACCCTCCATCCACCCACTATCAGAGGTGGATTGGGGGTTTATGGGGCCATAGGCCAGAGCAAATGGGGGTCCCTCCATACCCTTTCTGTCTGCAGAATCCCTGAATGAGCACTAGGCATGTGGTGGGAACAGGGTAACCACTGTGCCCCAACCCCACTCTCCAATGGGAACACCAGGTAGGCAGCAGCTGGGGGGGGGAAATTTTTCTGCCCCCGCTCCCTACAATTAGCTGGGACCCCTGGCTATGGTCTGTTGGCCCTGTGGCTAATCTGCCACTGCCCCATATCACCACCCACCTTACCGCCCTCCACCCACCCTCCCTACTGCCATCCACCTTCTTTCCCACTAGCCCTTCTCCTCTTTCCCCATCCCTGTCCTTCCACTTCCATTCCCCACAACCCTGCTACCATCCACCAACCTATGTACAATCATCCTTTCCTTCATTTCACTTCCTAACTCAAACCTCCACCCACGCCACTTTATCCCCTTCCATCACCACCCTAGCCCATCTCAGTCCCGTTACCACCTATTTATACTACTTCTACAACATGCACTACCTTATCTCCAACTCCCCTATCTGCATAACCTGGTCTCATACCACACTCTGGGACCATCCCAAACCACCATCAATGTATTTTCCCCACGTCACTACTGACCCTATGCCATTTTATCTCTCCACTACCATATCCCTCCAATTTCATCCTCCTATTGATACTATTCCTTTTTTTCCTCCAGCACCTGCCTTTCCCTTATTAGGTATCAATAATGTCCAGAAAGGCAGTTTTAATGTGAAGTCCTGGCAAAAAAGATGGTTTTCATGAAAAAGGAATGGGGGAAAACCTGCAGTCTCTGCTTACCGTGCTTTTAGTATGTAGGAGGCTACTGCTTGAAAGTTTGTTTCGTGTAATGACTAACATTTACAAAAAGTAAGCTCAAAGACTGGGACCTTCTGCATGGAAACGTACTTGTGTAGGGTAGATATTATAGTTTATGCCCCTTTTCGGTAACTTTTATTATCAGAAAGAAAACTACTGAAAATTAAGCAGGAAAGCTATAAATGAATCAGAGAAGTGTGCCTCAACATCCCCTCCTTGCTGCCAAAAGGGTCTGTTTTGAAAACATAGAAACCTCTTCAAAGAAAGTCCTTGATTTATTTGAACATTGTGTATCATCACTCCTAATTTGTAAGGAAAAACCTTACGGCAAAGGGAAAATTAATGACTTTAATGACACACCAGACACATCTCTGACCAGCCAGACAGCAGAGAAGTCTGAATATTATGGGGGCCACATCACAATGTCAGGAAATTTAGAAGTCAGCTAGGTCTTTGTCTAGAAAGTTATCCAAAACATGGAACATGTTTAGTTTTTTTCCACTCTCTGCATCAATTCTGAAGACACACCCATACTCTTGATTTGTCTGACTTGTTTAAAAAAAAAAATCATTAGTAACAAAAGTGTAATTTTGATGCTTCTCTTATCTTGAACGTTCACTTCACCCACATGAAAAACAAGTAGTAATGGTGTTTGTAGCATTCCTAAACTACTGAACACTGTAAAGTATGATTTTTCTATAGTGACAAGTATTTCTGAAACCCTTATTTACATTTTTTAAAAAGACATGAACATCTTTCATATTTTACTTTAAGTAATTTTTAGAGACAGTTTATGGAAGTCTGATAAAACACAGGTTGTATTCTATCAGTGCAGGCTGCTGGAAATAAGAATTTTTCTTTAGTAATTGATAATGTTGCAAAAGATACAGCAATTGCTGTAAACAATCAGAAGTAGTTAGAAAGCCAATACTCGTATTTCAAGTTCTTATCAGAAATTTGTTGACACGCGTATAAAATACAGAGATGAAGATGGGGTGTACACAAAAAAAAATATGCACCCGCTCTACAGTCTACCTCCAATAAGCAACTCCTTTATAAGATTTCCAAACTTCCCAATATAATTTTCATTTTATCTTCAGCTATAGTTAACCTCTAGTAGACAATCAATTTGGTGGTGGATTAGCTGATCACTTATGACTAGTTTCATTAATGCTACTAACAAGCATTTCCACTGTGCAATGGAGGGATGTTGTGGGTGCAAGATGCAATTAGACTGCAAACTCACTAGAGCAGGAACTATTTGCTTGTTTTGTATGGTGCTTAGCATGTTCCTGGGGGTCTTAAAAGTAAACCCATTAGTGCTTGCCATGATAGTAGGACAGAACCCTACTAGCTAATGTTATCTATATCAGTCAGGTATTTCAGACACTTAAAAAAACCAATGCATCTACCAGTGTTTATTTTGCATGTTACCTCATCCAGAGAGTTTACCATTAAATTTACTTAAGCAATTTAAAAACGCCATTCAATTTACTATTCTTTTTCTCACATATTGCACTGACTTCCAACAGCTGTTTTTTTTACATTTGTGTTTAAATACATATCCAAACTAAAATGCAAGATAAATGCATTATTATATATAGTTGAAATCATTTTCATTTCCTTTCTAGAAGTGTTAATGCCTTGTCTTTTTTTAATATATCCATACAATTGATTGCTACAACCCTCTCCCCCCGCCACCAACCCACATTCACACAAACAGAACCACCTGCCCACACAGAATTGTTCCAGAAATTCAGAAAAACTTTTAAGGCTGCATCTAGAAGCTGGGCCAGTATTTACACCACAGAATCACTGATGCACATAATTACTTTCCCCCTAGAATTTTCTTCCTCCTTGAATTGTGTAATGGAATCTGATACTTTAATGCATTTTGTTCAATTTCCATATAAAAACAAAATCACTTAACTATATGTATATATAAATAAAACCTAACTATCTTAATTTGAAGATAAATTACAGCTAATCTGAATTTTGCTTTTTTTTTTGTTCCCAATAACTGTAGAAAGAAGACTGTTTGTTTATAATCTAGACACACATGAAAAAGAACAGAATAGCCAGGCTGTATGTTTACAAATACACCAGTCACTTTAAAAAACAGGTGCATTCCAGACTACCCAAATTATTGAATAGGAAGAGTTTCACTTACACTTGCATATTAGCGACTTCTAAGGTGGAACTCTGACTCTGTCATGTGTACCATGGCATCTTTCTAAACGTGAATTTAGTGCTTAAAGAGAAGTTGAAAATTGACAGTTCTGAATTTTCTGAAGTTCATGTCCTTTTGTAAATAGACCAGGTGCAGCCTTGCACATTCCATTCTCTCACTGTCCCATGGCATAGTGACCTAACAGGGTCATTTCTAGAGTGAACAGCTAGTTCAGTCATCACACATATTGAATTCTTGGCCTTGCAAGTACCAGTTAGTGTTAATTGTGGTTAGTTTTTGTGTTGTTGACACATGTCCACTGAAAACTTGACTCATTTCGCACTGAACAACCAAAAGAGGTTTAGCTATAATCACTGTTTGTGCTCACATCTTAAATACAGACCAAGGCATTCCTCCCTGGCAGAATAGAGGCTTATTGCATTAGCTTATCACCTACAAAGGCCAGGTTTCAACTATAGTGATCTCATTATATCCTCTAGTAGAATTTACTACCATCATAAAACCACCTCACAAACTTAGGGCTGACCTACAAATGGGATATTAGAGTTAAGCATTTGGGATTGAGTTATATTAACCAAGCAGACTGGAGAACATCAGCCCACTCTATCTATGCCTGCTTTGTGGATTTCTAGTAGGACATAGTTACATGTAAATCCTCTCTTTTCTCATTCTTCACCTCTTGTGCTCACAGATTTCCCCACTGTAAACCTGAACTGTCTTCAGTTGAACAGCTCACATTCTAGGGTGGAGACAATCTTAGGTATCAGAGTTATATTCTGCACTTATTTCTTCACACACCACTTGTGCACAAGTCAGCTTTGAAGTGCTATAGGCAAAGATTTTCAAAAGTGATGTCAGGTTTCAGAGTAACAGCCGTGTTAGTCTGTATTTGCAAAAAGAAAAAGGAGTACTTGTGGCACCTTAGAGACTAACCAATTTATTTTAGCATAAGCTTTCATGAGCTACAGCTCACTTCATCGGATGCATACTGTGGAAAGTACAGAAGACGTTTTTATACACACAAACCATGAAAAAATGGGTGATTATCACTACAAAAGGTTCTCTCTCCCCCACCCCACGCTCCTGCTGGTAATAGCTTATGTAAAGTGATCACTCTCCTTACAATGTGTATAATGATCAAGGTGGGCCATTTCCAGCACAAATCCAGGGTTTAACAAGAACGTCGGGGGGGGGGGGGTTGGAAAAAACAAGGGGAAATAGATTACCTTCCATAATGACTTAGCCACTCCCAGTCTCTATTCAAGCCTAAGTTAATTGTATCCAATTTGCAAATGAATTCCAATTCAGCAGTCTCTCGCTGGAGTCTGGATTTGAAGTTTTACTGTTGCAATATCGCAACTTTCATGTCTGTAATCGCGTGACCAGAGAGATTGAAGTGTTCCCCGACTGGTTTATGAATGTTATAATTCTTGACATCTGACACCTACAAGATCTCTGTCAAACATTCTTACAACTACAATACCCACCTGTGGAAGTGAAGAAACAGATTGATAGAGCCAGAAGAGTTCCCAGAAGTCACCTACTACAGGACAGGCCTAACAAAGAAAATAACAGAACGCCACTAGCCGTCACCTTCAGCCCCCAACTAAAACCCCACCAACGCATTATCAAGGATCTACAACCTACCCTGAAGGACGACCCAACACTCTCACAAATCTTGGGAGACAGGCAGTCCTTGCCTACAGACAGTCCCCCAACCTGAAGCGAATACTCACCAGCAACCACATACCACACAACAGAACCACTAACCCAGGAACCTATCCTTGCAACAAAGCCCGTTGCCAACTGTGCCCACATATCTATTCAGGGGACACCATCACAGGGCCTAATAACATCAGCCACACTATCAGAGGCTCATTCACCTGCACATCTACTAATGTGATATATGCCATCATGTGCCAGCAATGCCCCTCTGCCATGTACATTGGTCAAACTGGACAGTCTCTCTACGTAAAAGAATAAATGGACACAAATCAGATGTCAAGAATTATAACATTCATAAACCAGTCGGGGAACACTTCAATCTCTCTGGTCACGCGATTACAGACATGAAAGTTGCGATATTACAACAGAAAAACTTCAAATCCAGACTCCAGCGAGAGACTGCTGAATTGGAATTCATTTGCAAATTGGATACAGTTAACTTAGGCTTGAATAGAGACTGGGAGTGGCTAAGTCATTATGCAAGGTAACCTATTTCCCCTTGTTTTTTTCCAAACCTCCCCCCTCCCCCTTCCTCAGACGTTCTTGTTAAACCCTGGATTTGTGCTGGAAATGGCCCATCTTGATTATCATACACATTGTAAGGAGAGTGATCACTTTACATAAGCTATTACCAGCAGCAGAGTGGGGTGGGGGGAGAGAAAGCCTTTTGTAGTGATAATCACCCATTTTTTCATGGTTTGTGTGTATAAAAACGTCTTCTGTACTTTCCACAGTATGCATCCGATGAAGTGAGCTGTAGCTCACGAAAGCTTATGCTCAAATAAATTAGTTAGTCTCTAAGGTGCCACAAGTACTCCTTTTCTTTCTGCAAAAGTGATGTGTGATTTTTGGATGCCAATTTAAGCCATTTTAACACAGTTTAAAGTTGGTCTGATTTTCTGAAGGTGGTGGGTTCATGACAGTTTCTGAAAACCAGATCCAAAATCACTAGTTTTCAGTCTTATTTTAAACAGCAAAGTTGTTTTTACAAGACTGCTATTGATTATACTTTGAAGATAGATATCAAAATGCTGCTGTGTTCAACTAGAGCATATCACTACTATAGGATAGGAGTGGCATGTACAAAAAAAAACATTGAGACAGCATCTGCTTTTGTATGGCATATTGTAGTTTATCATGTAATTTCTGAGAGGTCAGTAAACAAATATAAGGATACTTATTTCTGTAGGGATTTTGGAACAGTGCACTTTTAAGAGTTCCTGTTTAAAAGAGCCTTTCTTTTAGAGAACTGTTTTGACAGATTGCATGTGTCTTAGCTCCAAAACTTAGACTTTGTCAGCAAACTCCACATTCTAAGGTTTTTCAGTCAGGGGAAAAGTAACAGGTCTTGGAACTCAACTCCAATGAAAGCTGACTGACTCAGGATCCAATCTGCTCCAGGAATATACAGAGCTATTTGTTATGTATTTCCTGCAGTATCCTACTTTTGCATTAATTTTGGTTCATTAGCTGACAAGACCGTGTAGCAGTGGCTACAATCCAGGCAGTAATAGGTTGCTCGGGGCCTGCTGTTCACCATACCAGGCTCTCAGTCCGCTATTATCTTTGGAACCAGGAAGGGTGGTTATTGGTTTTGGAAAAGAAAGGACAAGATCAGACTGGAAGTATTCTGTGTGATAGACTCCCAAACTCTTAAATCATCTGCAATGTAGGACTAACTTTGTCCTTGTTTCATGAATAATAATCCACTCCTGGTTGATTTTTTTCTGAGCAGAAGCAAGGGGAAACTTACCTGTATATGTATTCACAATGGGGACTTTGAAAAGAGTGGGCATTTACACCATTACTGTGCCACCATCTGCAGGATTCCCTATACTTAGGGTGGGAAATAATATGGTAAATTTAATTACTACTCTTAAATTTTTAAGTGAATTTTACATTACCTTTCCCAGATCGTAGCCCCCATATAGTCCATTAAATCATAAGTGTGGAGCCACAGTGTTTCCAATATGATGGGAAGAGAGGTACTCCAATTAATAGGTGTATTTCAAGCTATAGGAGGTCTCCATTCTGATGGCTTTGTAGGAGCTCTGTACTTGTCCTGGTGAGCACCTCTGCCTGTGAGAATATGAACCTCCTTCCCCTCCTCCCAACCAATGGGGGCCAGTTTGGTAGCAGCTGGCATCTTAATTATATTTAGTCATAAGAGCTATATTCCTGAAGCTATCTGGAAGATTTCCTGTCTAGCATACATTTATCTATCCACGTGCTAGAGAAGATATGTGATAGCTGAAACACAAACCTTTTTAACAGACTCAGTGCCCATTAACTAAAGCAGGAATTTTGCTAAAGGACCACAGAATCAGAGAAACCATTAGATGTACATCTGGTAGCTTGTCATGAATCTAAAAATCTATAGCTAGTAGTGACCACCTGCAGACAAATTCGCAACTGCATATTAGGCTGTTTTGAAACCTAATATATGCAGTAGGGCCATGGTTTATTATCAGGCATAGGATTAGTCCTGTACAAGTGATAATACCTCCTGAGGTTTCAGAAAAATGCCTGATCCTCTTGCTACATACACAACTTCAGCCAACACTGATGAGGGTTATCCACCTATCAAAAATAGTATTCCCATAAATGTTTGCAAATACATTGAAATTTGTCTGATGCAAGCTCTCAAAAGAATGATGAATTGGTTGCATACAGAGATGGTCTTAAGAAAGGTTTCAGAGTAGAAGCCGTGTTAGTCTGTATTCGCAAAAAGAAAAGGAGTACTTGTGGCACCTTAGAGACTAACCAATTTATTTGAGCATAAGCTTTCGTGAGCTACAGCTGTGGCTCAGGAAAGCTTATGCTCAAATAAATTTGTTAGTCTCTAAGGTGCCACAAGTACTCCTTTTCTTTTTGATCTTAAAGGTATTTTTGAGGCAAGGGTGTTATCTTGCACAGATTTCACTGTCTCATTCCTAGTGATTTTAGGAAGTTCATGTAATCAGTTTGTGGGAACAGTACTCTAATTATGGATGGAAAGCCATGTCCTTACTAACAGCATGCTTTTTTATTGTAAAGATATATTTTGGAACATATCTTAAACTTCCAGCTCTTAATACCCATTTGTCTGAAAATATTCTTCCCACACTGTTGGAGAGATCATAGTATATGCAATAGCTAAATTATGGCTCATTAGCTTCACTGATCATTGGATTCTTGAGCTGCAGCATGTACAAATGACATTCCTTGAAAATTAAAGTCTGTTCTAAGTAGACCAGTTTATTAAAGGTGAACTGCCAAGTAAATATTACAATTGAAGGTTTTATGGTCTCCTCCACTAGTGTGAGGAATAAAACTAGAAAGTTTTCCCAGCCATTTTATAGCCTTTTCTCTCTTGGGGAATGCCTTGGAGAACAATGCCACAAACAACTCTTTGCTAAGGGTGAAATTCACCTAATTCAAACCCTGAAAAGCTTCAAATCATCTTGTACTAAATTGACAAGGAATTTTTCCTTTTTAAAAAAATTTAAGACCAGCTGAGTTTTTCCTTGAAATGTTAGAAGATGATATCCACTGCCAGAGACTCATCTGAAAGCCAGATTCTGGTGATAGGCTGTAAAAAGTCCATTTGACATAGATTCACCAGCTATTCAATTAGAAGCCCTTCCATACCCAATTTGAGAGCATTTTGCCCTCCACTAACCTCTCTCACACTGTCACCATATGTTGCATTCATAGCTGTATTCCCACTGAAACTAATGCTATCTGCCAGACAGCTTCATGGACCTGTCCTTTCTTGCAGCAACAAAGAACTTGCCAGATATACTCTTAGCTTTAGTCGTTTGTCTGAAGCAAATTAATTGCTCACAGGTGTGAACAGTGGATATTAATTCTACAATTGTTTGATAATAGGCCTCTAGACAAAAATATATTTGAAGTCTAAGTTTAATATTTCTTGAAAAGGATTTCCTTTGATTGAAGGAAATGCACTTAGTACTAAATATTGCTGAAAATCCTCAGTGATGCATTGTTGGTATCACCAAGAAATGTTCATTTCTTGACTTATATTTGTTTGCTAAGTTAAACCAGCTCAGATAGGGATTGTCAATGGGACGTAAAGCATCTTATTAGCATGTTGTTGTTTCAGGTCTTTGACCAGAGATTGCTACCATTTGATCGCTGTTCGGACTTTCGAATGAGTGGAGTCTGCAACTGAGTGTGGCTCCTCTCCCACATTTCCCCCCCGCAGAAACAGCATGAACTCCAGGTTGTGCTTTCACTGTATTCCGTATCCTTTTTATTTTAAGTTCCCGCCACCATGTCCCCAACAATCTCCATGCAACAGTCTATTTACAGCACCACCAGCACTTTCTGGCCCTCTCCCCAGGACCTGAAGGGAACACTAGCCCTGGTGCCCCCCACCATTTCCTTCCTGCCTCTCTGTCAGCCTTGGGCTGATTGGATGGGATAAGGAACCAGTTTCCCAACCTGATTGTCTAATTACCCCATCGGCTTTCTCCAGGGGCTGTAATTAACAGCTGAGTGATCAGAGTGCAAGCTTACCTCTTCACCCCTTGCACTCGGTCATAGGCTCTCTCTCGGTCTCTCTCGATGGGCAGGACACAAAATTCAACACCACATTTTGCAATAAGTCGGTGGCATCAGGACGTATATCAAGGACTGAACGGATAAGGAGAATGATGTCCTCTGACTAAAGTGTTAGTTCTGTCTGTGAAGAGTGGGAAGCAGGAATTCAGGTGCTGGGTGAAGCTGAACAAAAACCAGAATTTCTGTATCACGGGAAATACTGATATTTTGTCTCAACTTGGAACAAAGTCAATATCAAATTGTTTTTGTAGAACAAAATGTTCTGAAAAATGTTGATTTGGAAATGTTGAACACTTTCACTTTCACATTTCCAATAAAAGCAAAATGTTTATATATTCCCACATTGAAATGTTTAGTTTGTTGAACTGAAATGTTTTGAGTCAGTTTGATATTCTACTCCATCTGCCTAAGTTTGCCCAACGCTGCCTTACGGGGTATTAGTTTAACAAAGTCTTTAAGCACTCCCAGGCCTGGTATCAAACTGCACCCCCAGGGCTTCCTCCCTGAAGGCAATGTTTTCACCCTTTCTGGGTCTGTTCTGGCCATAGCTCTCTATCTGGGCCTCTTAACAGTTCAGATTCCCTTCTGGGGATTTATCACTGTCTAATTGTAGGCCACTTCTCCAGTGGTCTATGGTGGGGGACCCAGACACCCACAGTTCTCTAGGTCCCAGCCCAGGGAGCCTAAGAATAGCAGCCACGCATCACCATGTCCATTAAACAAAACTGCTTTCGGTTGCCTGGGCCACTTCCCCACAGCCCCAGCCTTCACCACTGTCTCATGCTTACCTAAGGGCTCTTGTACATTCAGGCCCAGGAGCTCCTCATTGCTTCCCTGGCCCCTGCCAGCAGTGAGCTGTCCATGATGCTGCTGTTTCCTTTAGCCAGCCAGGAGCAACACCTGCACTCCTCTAGCTCCAGTAAGGAGCTAACTCTGGTCTGCACTGCAGCTTCTTTTATACTAGCCCGTAACCCTCTGATTGGCTAGCCCCTTGCAGCCTCCCCTCCTGATTGGCTGCCTCCTGCTCAGTCTCTCTAGACCACTTGGAAGACTTAGCTCCACTTCTCCTTTCCTGGGAAAGGTGTGGCAGGAACCTGAGGTCTCCAACAAGGTTTGACGTTTAGAAGTAGTGAGATAGAGATGTGACTCCTGGGAAACTTGGTCTGATATCATTACATATATACTTCTACACCTTTAGATTCATCAGTCTAGAACTGATGGGCTCACTTTAACTTCTGCCAACAACAGGAGAAAACATCTTTGAAACATCAGTGAATTTGCGGTCTTTACTGCACTCAGATTTTCCTTCCAACTTGAGTTCTTATCAGACCTCCCAGCAAGTAAAATAACAACAATGGGTAACAATACTTCCTGTTATTACCCATTTTTTCTGCCTCATAGAAAGTGTGAATCATAAAGAATATCTTCTTAGACAGTAGGAAAGGGAAAAGAAAGACAGGAAACATATCTGAGTAATGGGGTTTTGGCAATTTTCTAAATAAGCACACTGAAGTAGGGGAACACCACAGGGAGAGCCCTGAATACAGAATTTAATAGAATCATCAACAAATTGAGGAATCTTCTCCCCTCCACAAAAATGTCTATTTAGTTTTAGTAATTCTGTGATTAGGATTTTTCCCCTCCTCCCCTCGCTTTCCAGTACCAATCAGTACTTTGAGAGTCTCTTAATAACTCCCACTGCTTAAAGGAGATGATTTACTAAATGCTAGTTCAGCACCACAGGGGAAGTGTGGCATTGAGGCAGACACAATACATATTGGAACAGTGCTAACTGCATTTGAAGTGTGGAATTGTTCAGTACTATATCTAGAGACCACTCAGGCTAGATTATCTCACAGGGAATAGGATCTGTGAAAAATGCATGCACATGGTGTTCGGCACAGTTATGAGCACTTTTACTCTGAAAAATAGGCTGACTAGCCAGCATGCCTCTAAATAACTCTCACGCACAACTATGCATAGAAACTTAGGAAAGAAACAGTTCATTGGACTAAATTTTTTCGCAAAAATACATTTAGCCTGAAGAATTCATTCCCACAGTATACAGAGGCTAATCCACAGTATCGTGAGGCTAACAGTACATTTCAAAATATGAGACCATTTATATGAATAAGAATAGCACCTGGAATTTCACTAGCTGAAACATAATGACAAAGGCCATCAATCCTTGTCATAGGATCATAGAATCTTAGGGTTGGAAGAGACTTCAGGAGGTCATCTAGTCCAATCCCCTGCTCAAAGCAGGACCAAACACCAACTAAATCATCCCAGCCAAGGCTTTGTCAAGCTGGGCCTTAAAAACCTCTAAGGATGGATACTTCAAGTTGTTAGCAGATAACCCAACCAGATCAGGAATAAATTGCCAACCCCTCTTATCTGTTTAATATTGCAGAATTATGCACTTTGTGGGGTTTGACAGCATAGACCATTATTTGAGAGTCAGGTAGACAAACAAAACTAAATCCTCTTTGTTTTGCTTAGACCTGTCTATGCAAATATGGCTGGAAAAAGAGGAAAGAATTCTAGATTATTAGTGCTCAGACACGGCTAGTGTTCGACTAATAAGAGGCTGATAGAGTTCAGCTATTCATAGTTGGGTAAAGCATGTGGTGCTGCGTCTAGGTGCCTTGTTCCAGCTTCCAGAAACAAATTCTTTATTCTCTAACCTGAGGATACAAATATCATCCTAAATTAAACTATAATCTGATGCAGATTTGTGTTCTGTTCAAACATCAGGGTGATCATGGATCTCTGTTTCCCTGGGTGGTTTTTCCAGAAGTATCATGTCAAAAAGACAGGGAACTTTTAACTCCTGGGGTGGATGTTCCATTAAGTCCCTTTTCCTGTCACCATATGATCCATCTAGTTCAGTATCCTATCTCACATAAATTTGCCCCCATGGGAAGGTGAAACTCAACTGGTGCAAGTTCCTCTGAAGCACAGATGAAGCCAGCAAATCAACATTTTTACATTGCTGAAAACATATTCCTTCATATGAAGCTCTTACCTGTGATCTACCCTTTGCTCCATCAATCCTGATGATGCAAGGATTTAGCTTTAGTATTTAGCAGAGATACAGGAGTGTGTATTGGCTATGGAGACTTAATTTTTAAAATGTAAATTAAACTGTCCTCTGTCTAATGAGAAAATTTGAAAAATACAATGCACTGAAGATAAAAGTATAGTTGAAATAAACTGAGCTGAAACCCAGTATAAAAAGGAGAATCTGGAGAGTGAAAGCATTCTAAATATTGTAGGTAAATTAAAAAACAAAAAGTTAGGGGTCACATCCTTACACAGACAAGACTTCCATTGACTTCCGTATGAGTTTTGACCGAGTAAAGACTACAGGATTAGGCCCATAAACTCTTTTCACAATGAAATATAAACAACTTAATTCAGGAACCTCATTGATGATATATCAGGAGAGAATTTGGATGTAATCTGTAAACTAAATGAAAAAAGCAAGCACTAAATTTAATGAATATGTAATTGTAAGGATGAATGCAATGTAGGGAAAGTTACATGTGCTTTTATTTTTAACTGCATATTTGAAACCACTTATTCACTTCTGTTAACTACATTTTACACCAAAACCAGCAGATCAAAAGGATTAATTTATATATATATATATAAACTTACTTTGAGTCAACAGACCAGGTTTCAAGGGTAAGCTGATAGATATACACACTGGGTTCTGGGTTTTCCAGAAAGTAACTCTGATGACAGATGTACATTCTGGAGATGCTGATAGTGCCTTCATATTTAAGGTTGCTTTCCATGTGCACTTAAGCAGGGCTTCGCTCTTTTTGCTTTGTATGAAGAACCTACTGCAAGTGATCTTTGATTTAAGACTGACTTTTCTAAAGATCCTCAAGTAAATCTGTTAATATGTTCAGGAATTAATTAAAAGTTAGACCTTTAAGAAAACTTCTATTTGTGTTATTTTTGGGGCCTCTCAAATCAATGGCTTCTTACTAACCCTTCAAACCACTGGTGATCAACCTGTGGCCCGCGGGCCACACGCAGCCTATCAGGATAAACCACTGGCAGACTGCGAGACAGTTTGTGTACATTGACTGTCCATAAGCGTGGCCGCGGTTCGCCGTTCCCAGCCAACGGGAGCTGTGGGAAGTGACAGCCAGCACATCCCTGTGACCTGCGGCTTCCCGAAGCTGCTATTGGCCACGAACAGTGAACCACAGCCACTGGGAGCTGTGGATGGCCATGCCTGCGGATGGTCAATGTAAACAAACTGTCTCGCAGCCTGCCAGTGGATTACCCCGATGGGCCACATGTGGCCTGCAGGCTGCAGGTTGCCCACCACTGCTTCTCGCTGTATTGTTAAAACTCACTAAAACTTCTAGAAATAAGTATATTTGAAGAAATTAGGTTATTATGAGGTTATAAGTAAGCAAAGTTAACAATTATTCTTTACCTGTGCCCTCCCTTGTCATGTTTGATTATCTTGGTCACTGAATACATTTGATATCAAATGGATTACATCTAAAAAGAAGTCATGTTTCTGACCATCAAACTCCAAGTAACAGCAGGGAGAGATATAGCTGCCTCACTGGTTGATAATATCCTAATGGATGTACAAATTTCAGCAACATAAATCTTTTCCAAGATGTCACATATGCCCCAACTGTTGCTTGAAACCTTGGGTGAAACCCTGGTCTCCCTCCATGTCAGTAGTAAAACTCCCATTGACTTTAATGAGACCAAGATTTCACGCATTGCCTCTAAGTTACATATTTCCTTTTAGGCTTCACTAAACAATGAGTAGAAAAATGCCATTCAGAATATGTCTACAGTGGAACTGGAGGTGTAATTTCTGGCTTGGATAGACATAGCCATGCTACCTTTGATCACACTAGCATAGTAAAACTAGCAGTGTAGCCATGGCTATGTAGGTGGTGGGACAGACGAGCTGCCTTGAGTACATACCTAGGGTTTCACATTGGAGCGTACTCAGGGTGGCTAACCTGTCCTGCTACCTGTGCAGCTGCAGTTATGTTGCTATTATTAGTACACATCTGTCAAGGCTGATTCTGCACTCTGGCACTTTGAGTGCAGAAGGTGGGGGCCCACAAGGATTCTAAAAATTAATACTGGCCACTCCGGGCTTGTATTAAACTCCCAAGGTTACAGCTTTTCTCTGACCTTGGATTGGTAAATGCTGCCAGCACTCAAGTGCAGAACCCCTTTAAAAGCCCAGGAAGGCGCACTTGTGGGGTACCCTCAAGCCCTTTCACCACCTCCACCCCCACGGGGAAAAGCTGAGAAAGGAAAACAAAGAAAATTAGCTGTTGCCCCCAGCTAAAGAAACATATGCACAAACCTCTTAGGACGCCAAAAATCCAATCCTGTTTTTAAAAAAGGTAAATTTTATTAAAAACAAAAAGAAAGAAAATACATCTGGAACTTAGGCTTTTGCTAGATTTAAAAAACCCACTTACAAAAATTAAACATCAACAAGAACCTTCTTGAGGTCCAGCTTAAACGTTACAAGCAAAACAAAAAAGCATTTGGGGTCAGCACAGAGGAGACCAAAAGCTAATAAGAAATAAACCTATTGCCTCTTTCTAGACATATTCTGATTTATGAGGTGGTTTTAGGTATGATCTGATGATTTCCATACCTGACAAAAAGCTTTTTACAGCATAGTCCCAGCCCTGTCTCTGCTCTGTCCCCTCTGCAGAGAACAACAACAGAACAGACAAAGGGAAGTTTTTCCCAATTTTAAAAAGTTCTAGCCCTCCTGTTGACTCTCTTGGTCAGGTGCCCACTCTTTTCCTTTTACCTGTGGACTTTTTTAACCCTTTACAGGTAAAGCAAGTAGAGAACAGCTACGAAGGGGATTTTATAGCTAACTGGCTGGCTGGGTGTCCATAAAAGGGAGTTACCCCCATACCCCTTTCATTTATCACAGCATCAGAGCTAGCTCAAGTAGGCATAACTGGAAATTACATCTTCTGCTCCTGTGTAAAAATACCTTCAGTCAACTGGAGCAAACCATAGAAGCCTGATCGGCTTGAGAGTGGCAGTACCAGAAAAAACAATTCCATATACAGCTGAAGTTTCCCTCTGAGACTAAGGCCCCTATTATTTTTTCCTTCTAAAAGGGTGTTACACACATTTATGTAAGAACAATATGGTGCACTTTAAATAGTTACAATCTGTCTGTGTGTTTATGTTTCTAGGAGAATGTTGTCTGTTGGAGTGGTTGCCAATGTCGTGAGGTAGAGATTACGTTGCATGTTACAATGAAAAAGTCACTCTCGTGGACTCTAGTTCTTGTTTCAACTTTTCATATAAATAGTCATTCCAACAGAGAGTCTGTGGTTGAGCCATGTATGGAAAACACACTTGACCTAAGCAAGTGAAAACTGATTTGCCTAAGAGAGACACCTCATTAGATGTCTGTATGAGGAATGATTGATTCGAGTGGGCACCTCACTGTATGTCTCCACTTTCACATTTCAGAGTAAAGTTTGTTTAACAATGTATTTTGAATATTGTCACTGAGAAGAGCATAGTCCAGGCTAATGACAAGAGGTAACATTTTCAAAAACACCTATGTAACTTAGTGGTCTAAAGCTCCTAAGTGCCTCATTCATTTCTGAAAATGGGACTTAGGCTCCAAAGTAGAGCTGAATGAATAATTGATATTTTCTATTCAGCCACTAAACAAAAAAACCCAGAAGGTTCATTTGAACTGACACTGAACCTTTCTGTTTATTTTTTTTCCTTAACAAATGAAAAAAAATTTTTTTGCCCAGGTCAAACAAAACTTTTTGAATGTCAGTTTGAAACATTTCATTTCAAAACAAAACATTGATTTAAAACAAAACAAAAACTGGTTCTTTGCGCAAATGTTGATTTGAAACATTGACATTTCTGAAGTGTTTGTTTTTTCAGCCAAAAATATTTGCCAAATTCAACCCAAATAGTTTCCATGCTCTGAAAAATTATTTGTTTTCAGCAAATTTACTATTTGTCAAATTTTTGTTGCCCAGATTTACTCCTCAGTCACTTAGGTGACTTTGAAAACTTTACCCAAAGCCTCTTCTAGAATTACTTAATCTAAAATGCAGAAAGTTGCAACAGGTATTTCAGCATTTTCTGGGGAAGGTACTTAAAGAACAGCATCCCCACATCATTTTTGTTTGTTTTGATGGTGACTTCTCCATCCTCATCAAAACCTAAATGCCAGACTTCACAGAAATGGGGGTGCGGAGCACCAGTGTCAAGCTATACATATATTATTCCACATTTCCATGAACTTTGTGTAGTCACTTACAGTACAGCAAAGTGAGTGCCAATAGTTACCATGCTAATTTGGTGATCTTTAAATTGACACCCATGTTGCAATGGTGTGAGTAGCTGCACAATGTACAAGCAGTGGAGAATCTGGCACACATGTTTTTGTTTGGCTGGCTCTAGTCCTGGGGATGTAAATTGTGTGTCCCCTATGCCTTCTTGTTGCTGTGTCCTATCAGCACAAGATGAGCCTCTGACAGATATGACAAACACAGGCATAACTTGAGACTATTGTATCCACTCTATAAATGTTATCTGTATCTCAGAGACAGGGATCATAGGCCGCTGGTTGGGAAGGGTTACAAAGCTCCACCCAGTAACTAAAATCCATATGATATTAGCATACAATCCTTTTCTAATTCCTGATCAGCTCTTTTGAAGCCCATGCTCTTCAGTGTAATTTGTTCTTGATCCCGAATCAAATACGCTGCCCTGAAGAACCTGTCATTAAAGAGCTTTCTTCCTAGTTGACCAGAGAACCTTCTGTATCTTCACTTCCCTCTCCTGCTCTGATAAAAGCTACTCTTCTTGCAAAGAATCCACTGAAGAAACAAATTGTGCAGGATTCAGGGTCAAGGCCACGTGCCTGGTTTTCTATGTGCTAGACACCATTGTCGAGTCCTAGCTACCATCTTCCTTTTCTTAATGATGAGTTTGCAGATACCAGCATAGAAAGGAAGTTCTCATACTAAAAGAGAGCTACCTTGTTTCTACAGAGTGTCTGGTGTTTTCTTCTTCCATCGAGCTTCAATCAGTTAATGTTCATGAACCCCTCTCATTACTTCTAAGGGAGGTATTCTACTATTACCACCACCACGTGCATTGATTGTGTACCTTCCTTACAGCGATCTTAAAACAATATCTTACTAACATTTATTAAGCCCCCCCAGTACTCCTGTGAGGTAACCAATTAATATTATACCTGTTTTACTGATGGATACTTTGACACAGGATACACGGAGGCAGAGACAACAAATTACATCTACCTTCACACATGCTTATTTGCTCCTCTAAAATTAATTTTAATATGGTGCCTGCTGAGACTACTGTTAACATCTGTTATATTGGTCATCCTTAAGGCATAACCGTTTCCCAAAGTGAAAAAAGTTTCAGTCGTCTATGATTGACTTTGAAGATTTTCTTCAGGGCATAATGGGTTTTCCCATTTCAGGGAATAATAAGACCTGAATGTTCAACAGTCTCACAGCAAAATAAAAGCTGATTTTGATAAATACAAATCTCCATGCAGAAAACAAACATTTTTTGTGTATGACAAAATATCCATTCTATTAGAAAGGACATATGTAAATTCTATTAGAGAGATTTGCATGAAATAAATACATTTGTCTTTAGGATTTGCTGTTAAGAGAAGAGACACACTTGCTAGATCAACAGTGGTAGCACAGGGCTTTGTTTGACTGAAAATTGCACTATGTGAACAAAATAGACATTGATCATTAATTTCCACAACTCAGACAGAGTCAAATCCTGCAGTCCTGATTGAGGCAAAACTCCCATTGAAGAGAATGAGTCACAACAAAAGTGCTGGTAGGATGTACTGTTCAGTACTGACCTTAATCTAAGGCTCCTGTCATGCTGTATTCATTAGAAGTGTGGGCTTGAAATGTGCCCGCAATTCAAAAGAAAAATATGGTGTTGAAACTCCCACTGTAGCTTCTGTGAGAGTTCAGCTGTCAAAAGTTGGAATTCTACCTAGTCATGTTGTTTGGGAGATTTAACTGTGCCTTTCAGAACATTCAAATGTTTTGATTGCTTTTACATTTATTCTTCACTCTAAATTTCCTGGGTTTCTAATAGGTGTGGTGGTTTACAACAGCATTTCTTTTATGGTGGTTTTACCCTTAAATGTACCTGCAACATTAACTCCCACTTAACCAAGCTGTATTTATGACTATATAAATTAACCTGACCCTTCTTCCTCTTCCATATGCCACGCATAGGCTGTGAAGTTCAGAAGTTGCATAGCAATCAGATTCTGAGACCCTTACTCACTTTGAGTAGTCCCTTTGAAATTGATGGAATTATTTGTGGAGGGAGCTGCACTCAATAGGCTTAAAGATGTCAGAATCGGACCCATAATGTGTAGTTTTTCAGTGACTGATGAGAGGTGGTAAGCTTCCCCTGCTGACAGACTACTAGTGGGATGACAATATATTCATGACTCTCTACTTATTGGTCACAATTACCTTTCTTTCCTTTATTTCTCCTTACAGGAATTGTTTCCATCATGTCCCTCACCGTTCTTGCCTACGAGCGCTACATTCGAGTCGTTCATGCAAAAGTGATTGATTTCTCTTGGTCCTGGAGGGCCATCACATACATCTGGTTGTACTCGTTAGCTTGGACAGGAGCACCCCTTCTAGGCTGGAACAGATATACACTGGAGATACATGGACTAGGTTGTTCAGTGGACTGGCAGTCAAAAAACCCCAGTGATGCCTCCTTTGTGCTCTTTTTCTTTCTTGGTTGCCTAGTGGCACCTGTTGGGATCATGGCCTATTGCTATGGCCACATTCTCTATACAATACGAATGGTGAGTTGAAACAAGCAAGCAGCATATGCAATGAATAATTTCAGTGAAAAGGTAAATGAGTAATTGGTCTCTGGAGATGTACATAGTCCCCAAGGTTTTATTAATAAGATATCCAATGCAAAGTTAATGTACATAAAGGGTGGGATTTTTCATGCCAAATTTCCATTCATTTTAATGGGAATTTGGTATCTACATCCCTTTGGCAACTTTGACAGTTTCAGCCTAGAGTACAGTGCTCTTTATCTCATGTAGTATGGGGCAGCATGGAGAATCGTGTACAATAGAACCTCAGTGACAGACACCTCGGGAATGAAGGTTGACCATAACTCTGAAATGTTCCGTAACTCTGAACAAGAGGTTATGGACTTCAGCCACAGGGGAAGGGAGTCAGGGCTTCTGATCCTTGGGGTGCCAGGTTTCCTGACAGAGGGCTCAGGGCTTCTGCCCCATGGGAGTACTGGGGCACAGGGCTTTAGACCTGGGGGGTGTAGAGGCTTGGGGCTCCCTAAGGCTGTGTTCTCAGCTTCAGCAGGTGCCGGAGCTCTAGTTATGGGGCGAGCACTGGGGCTGAAACTGGCACTCCCCTCGTAGCTAAAGCACTGAGCCCTGATAACCCCCACAGGGCTAAAGCAAACAATGGAGCTGCAGGACTGAAGTTCGGAGCCCTGGAGTTCCCAGCAGGGCTGAAGCTGTGAGGGGAGCCATGGGGCTGAAGCCCTGAGCTCAAGTGCTCCCCTCTGGTCGAAAGCCCTGAGTCATGATGCTCCCAAGGTCAGAAGCCCCAAGTCACCCGCGCCTGGGACCCTCCCCTCCTCACCCGCGCCTGGGACCCTCCCCTCCTCACCCCCTGATGCGTGCAGCCCCGACCCCCCTTGGCTGAAGCCCAGAGCCCTAGGGCTAAAGCCTGGAGGCACTATCGTATTTGCTGGAAATTTTTTTTTGTCTGCGCTGCTGCCTGATTGATTACTTCCAGTTCCACAGGGTGTCCTGTTGATTGGTAAGTCCATAACTCTGGTGTTCATATCTTCTGAGGTTCTGCTGTACTGGCAATTCTCATGCTATGCATAGTCTATATAGATAGATAGAAATAAATCTCCAGAATTGTTCTTTCAGCACCACCATATTCATACAAAATTTGAGAAAAAACAAACAAACACAGTCAGAGACCAGAAACTTTCTATGTTAATGGATGGGTGCATGTTAGTTTCCTAAAATGCTTACGTTTTAATGAAGAAAAAGTAATCAGAGGTCATTTGATATGTCATTCTTCAGCACATTCATTTTCCTGTATCTCCTCAAACTATATCTGCACTTTATTGACTACACATCATAAATGAGCAGGAAAACAGCATACACACCTGTTCAGTTGCAAAAGAACTAAAGAGTCTTGAAATGGGATTAATAGTCTCTGCTCCTAAAAAACTGTAGGCTAGGGAATTGAGAATTAACAAAAATTAAGAAAAATTAAGCTATTCATTGCATTTGTTTTCAGCCTTTTCCCTTTTTCCCCCTTGCAGCTTCGCTGTGTTGAAGATTTTCAGACCATTCAAGTGATCAAACTCCTAAGATATGAAAAGAAAGTGGCTAAAATGTGTTTTTTAATGATCTCCACATTCCTTATCTGTTGGATGCCTTATGCAGTGGTCTCCCTTTTAATAGCTGCTGGCTATGGCAACCTTGTAACTCCAACAGTGGCTATCATCCCATCTTTCTTTGCCAAATCAAGCACAGCATATAATCCAGTCATCTACATCTTCATGAGCAGAAAGGTAGGTTAATCACAAACTTACTTACCTGAGCAGTCAAAGGAAGCATATGGCACAGCTGTGAGGATTATAGTGGATATGGAATCCAGTTTTCAAACCTGAACACTTAAATTAAGGGAAGTTAATCACTCTCATTAGCAAAAGGTCAGAAATTGGCACTGAGGTGTCCAAATATCCACCCGAGCACACAAATATGGAATTATTACATCACATCCTCCCCATGGCAATGTTGGCAAACGGGGCGAAAACCAGACTCTTCCATTCCTCTCTGTCATTTGCTGCTGCTTCCATCACAAATATGGAAACAGATATCCAAACTTTAGGTGTCCAAGTCTGAATGTGTTTAGCTCAATATGTCCTTTAAAGCAGATCAGACTGGAAATGTATCCAAACTGTACCCGTATTGCACCCAGAACTTTGGTGATTCAGAGGAAGTTCAACCCAGATCAGAAGCATCCCAGAGCTACAGCAAGGCCTCTAACATCCATCTTTAATTTAGAACTGCTATAGCAATCTAATGACAGGTTTCAGAGTAGCAGCCGTGTTAGTCTTCTTATAGCAATCTAGCTTTACTGTTACAGTTTAGCAGGTTGCTGCAGTGCTCAGGTTAGGGTCTCTGAGAGACTCTAGATTGGATTAGAGAAATAATGATACCTAACTCTTTTATAGCACTTTTTTTATCAGAAGGTATCAAAGGAGGTCAGTATCATTATCCCACTATACAGATGGGGAAATTGAGGCACAGAGAGATGTGATTTGCCCAAGGACACCCAGGAAGCCAGTGGCAGAATCAGGAATAAAACCCATGTTTCCTGAACCTTAGTCCAGTGTTCTATCCCCTAGACCACAGTGTCTGGGTTTTACTATGAATTTAAATAAGACTTTAGTGGAATGCTTCTGCAATGAAATCCCAAGAGGTATGGATGCTTTAAAACAAAAACAAAACAAAAAAAATAAAATAAAAAAAAAACCCAAACACAAACCACACATATTTGACTAAGGAAAGTTTTACACAAAGTATTGATGTGACACTTTCCCGAGTTAACACTTATATATGAAAAAATAAGTGTTATTTTAACCAAAGGTATGTCCATTAATATATTAAGATAAGGATGTTCACTAGAGCTGACTGGAAAAAACAGATTTTTGGTAAAAAAAAAAAATGTATAGATTAAAATTTTGTTTTGTCACAAATTGGGGCAAAGAGTCAAAATTTTGAATTTTGTTCATGAAGTTTATTCCAGAAGTTTCTTTGGGCTAATCAAAAGGTTTTGTTAAAATAAAACAGCAACAACAAAAAAACCCCACACATTTCATTTTGACTTCAACCTTTATTTTTTTATAAATAAAATACAAAATACAATATTTCTAATTTAAGTCATTTCAAAAATAAAAAAACATTCTGTTCTGAAAATGTCAAAAATGTTTTGACGTTTTTATTCCATTTTCAATTATATCAAAATGAAAATTTTGTCAAAATTGACATGTTCCTGTCGAAAGTTTGCTTTGCTAGTTTGGCATTTTTCCAATGGAAGGATGTTCACTCAGAATAATTTGTGAATTGTAGCGAATTGCATTTTGGAGCAATTGAAACAGGGGAACAAAACAGAAAACACTTGCTTTGTATGAGAAAATGGAGATTTAATTTTATAGGCTTCTTTCCTAGTCTTTCTTCTGAGCATTAGGCTACTTCTCTAATGGCAGTAGCCAACGTATCCAAATAAGCTTTTACAGGACAAAAGGGAATGGAGATTTACAGATCAACATATTTATAAAGACACTTGTGAGGAAGCTAGGCATCTCTATGAAAATTCACTTGTATCATAATAAAGATAACCACCACTATGAAGCAAAGCATCATTTGGCAATAGCCTGCACATTGCAGCCCATCTAAACAAACTTCCTAGTTTACTTTAAGCAGAGTTTCAATACAACAGAGTTCTCTATATACACAAAGTAGCATAATGTGACAAAGAAAAGAGAAGTGTGAATGTTTTCTGAAAGACTTTCCCTGACTTTTGGTTACCTTTTAGAGATGAAGTTTTCCAGGATCTCCCACTTGGTCTTTGCAGTCATGTACATAAAGAACATTTGGAACTGAGTGATTTTGATGTAGCAGATCTGACTAAATCCCCAGATCACAAACTGATTCCCAGTACAATAGAATAGCAACCACATAAACCTGAAGCTCATGGGGACCCATCAACTGAGTGACATTCTGTAGGGTTGATTTCTACATGGGCTTAATTCATCCCAGACATAATGTCTAGAGCTGGTGGGAAGTTTTCTGACAAAACATAATTAAGTTTCATTGGAAAATGCCAATTTTCTAGCCCAAAATGTTTGGTAGACTCTACTGCAGATAAGACAAAACGTTTGCCAAAACACAGCCATGTTTCCATTGGAGATCTGCTGGGGTTCCAGTGTGAGCAGCCCCATAGCAGAGAGCCTGGTTGGAGTCACATTTCCAGGTACTGTTAGGCTCACTCACACCACTCTGCAGCAGATGGCTTCCCAGCCCCTCAATTGGGGCTGGGTCTCCAGGAGCTGTCAGCAGAGCCCTAGGGATCATTGGAAGTAGGCTGTCTACCAGGCAGTATTCCTCAGGGACACAAAGATGGGGAAATGATCGCAGAGGGTAGCCCCTAAAAATGTGGAGGGGTCAGCCACCAAGGACTCTCCCACCCAGATCCTGAAATTGAAGCGGGGGTGCTGGGGCTTTTTCAGAGCGTGGTTTTTGTGGGAATGCCCAACCATGATTCCAGTGATTTCTTTAGATCCCCTTCAAGATGTTGCCAAATTAATTTGTTTTGTGTTAAACTGGTGAGTTATCTCAGGGATCAAGTTCACTTTGAGTTTTTCAGGTTTGTGAAGATTTGGAAGTACTGTACACATGTTCTCATGGTGAAAGAAACCATATTTGCCACATTTAACACAGTTCTACTCTTGGAAGCTTAAAATTCTATCTAATCAGGAGAGTTGCCACTGAGTATCTTGCACTACATATCTGTAAAGTAAGTTCACATGTATCATAAGTGATTGTGGTTAAAATCAGGCAGACAAGTGCAGATCACATCCCAGATCTAAATCTATTAACGGGGGGAAGCATTTAATAGTTTTCCTTCCCACTACTATTTTTACTCAAAAGGAAATTAGTTAGTTCATTGTTGCCAACCATTGGAATGCTATTGCAAATTCATAAAATTTGGTGTTTAACAAAGTTCCAGTTTCTGGAGCCACACAAATCACAGGAGAAACTCCGATTCTTTTATTTTTTTTTAAAATGATTGTAGAGTAAAAAAAACTTACCATTATGAACTCTAGAGGATCCAAAATCTTGATTAAGCCAAATTCATGATTTTTGCGGTACCTGACTGATGATTGTTGAATATTTGAAGTTGGCACTATTGAGTTCATGAAAAAAATTATTAGAACGATTCTAAAGCAACATATGCTCATATGCACAGTAACCAACCCCACCACAGGGTGGGGCTCTGTGAGTGCTGTGGTACACCACCTCCCCTCCAGAGGGGCGGTACTGTACTCTGTAGAAAAGAGCTCAGAGATAAGCATTGCGGGCTGCCTTGCCCCCTCTCCATAGCCAGTTCCTAGGCTATTGTGCCTGGCCTACTGCCCTTACTTGCATGAAGCCTCTCCAATTAGCTCCCAGTCTCTCATGAGTCCAGTTCCCTGTTCCCTCCTTTTCCTGTTCTCTAGGGATTATGGAGCCCTCTACTGGCAACATATTTAACTGAGTAACAGCGATCTCAACCGGCTAGTTGTTCCCCTCCAGCTCATTTGAGTGTGTGGGGTACATAAGGAGGAAAGGTACCCAGTAATGAGCCAGTAAATTCATTGAACTACTCCTGATAATTCAAAACCAGTTGGCAACTACAGAAACTGGTATAACAATTCACTGAGAACTACTTGATACACTTGTCATCACTGGATGCATTGTGTGAAAGTGAGAGTTTTGAAAGGTGTAATTTAAGTCTAATTTTTCCTCTTTGCAGTTTCGACGATGCCTTTTGCAGCTCTTGTGCTTTCGCCTGCTAAGATTCCAGAGGACCATGAAAGAAATACCAGTGTTAGGGAATGAAAAGCCAATAAGACCAATAGTTATGTCCCAGAAAGCTGGGGACAGGCCAAAGAAGAAAGTGACTTTTAGCTCTTCCTCAATCATTTTTATCATCACTGGTGATGACACTCAGCAAATGGACAACAGCAGCAAACACAATGGCACGAAAGTAAATGTGATCCAAGTAAAGCCACTATAAGGGCTAAGCTACAACATGTGTCAGAACCTGAATGGACTTTAGCCAATTAAACTGTTCGGTCATCTTCTTTGATGATAGTGTAATGAAGAAAGCACTGTCCTTCAGCTGTGAAATACTGAAGCAATTCAGTGGGTGAAACTCTGTGAACAATTTAATCATGGTAACAGTATAGAAATATTTACATTTGTCCCCAAAATGTTGCTGGACTCTGAATTTTTTAAAACATGATCAATCAGCATTCCTTGCACCGTAGACTTACCAGGGAAATGCAGGGAGTTTCTGAAGTAGGACTTGGGTTTGCTGACCAGAACCTGATCTTGACAAAAAGAGTTGACTTTCAAATTGCCCCCTCTACAGTCAGACACAGTACAAAGCCAGTAGAAAGTTGCCCTTTGTTTAGTCAAAGTTGTCCTGTTGTTGTTTTGGTGCTACTCATTAGATGCGCTTAACCACTCTGAGAGGTGTTCTGGAGAAATAAAAATATATATTTGTAGAAAAAGGAAATAAAGGCACTGGTGAAGAGATGACAAAAAGGAGAGTATCCAAAATTTTACACACCACTACATCCTGCTTTAGTTTAAAAAACCAAAAAACCCAACCATCCAAAAAACAAAGAGAGGAAAATATAGATCAGCAGGGACTGAAAACCAAACCAAACCCATACACACATTTATCATTACATGGAACAGAGGCCCTGACTACTTTTTGATAATTAATTCTGCTGTGATATTTTTGTGAGAGTAGCAGGAGTCAACCCAGCTGCTTCTGCTTAAATTTCAAATTTGAGTGATAACTTTTCCTTCTTAAAATGCACTCAGCAGAACAGTTACAGAAGTTACTCTGTACTTACCTTCGTAAAAGGTCATGGGAATTATTGCTGGCACAAAATAGTTGCAGTGCTGCACTCCAGAGGTAGCTGCATTTCAGCAGTAGCCAAGTAATTCCTGTGTTGGTTGGACTAGAATCAATACACAGGACGTGAGTCTCCTCTCCACTACAATTAGTTTTACACCAGTGAATGGCACATAAGTCTATGGAATTTCACTGCTATGTAATGGAGTAGAGAATCAGGCCCACGGACTCCCTGGACGGGTGTTGTTTTAGGCCACCCCTTCAGCACTTGCTGCCAATAGGGCAATATGGAGCCCTAAATATAGCTTGCAGCTTCTCCACTCTGATGGAAACTGGAGGAAAACCAGACATTGGGGCAAAGGGACCAGGCTGGACACCTGTCTGCACTAACAAGAGTTGATCTGGCCTGAAAGAATTAAGCTCTCAAAGTAATCAATAGGGACCATAAACATAAGTTCTCAGCAGGAGCCTGATTCTTGAAGATACTGACTGAACTCAACTCACATTAAAGTGAGCGAGCCAGTCCCCTCCCTTTCCTTTTTAAAGAAGGTAATGACAGGTGGTACTAGCTTTGAGCAGTCCTTGAGCTCCCCAGACACAAGACTGAGATATTTTTTCTTGCATTTATGCAGGGGTGAAGTGGCATGAAGTACCTTGTATACACATCTCTCTAATGCATCTGCACTGGTAATCTGGCTCTATATGCAATGTTTTAAACACACACATACACACACGAGCATAAAATCATTAGTTCATCTGGGAAAGGACACAGATGAAACGCTTGTCTACTTCCCTCCCACTGCACCCCGACAGGTATTGATTTGAGCTGTTCCATGAATTCAGAAACATGTCCTTAAATGTAGGTTATCAGTTTTTATGTCCAGGACCCTTTTCCCCCCCACCAATGATCACTACCTATGCACATTTGTTTTTACCAAAGAGAAAGAACTGCACCAGAAATCCATATAAATTACCATCCTTTCACAGAATGTGTACATTTGATATTTTAGCATTTTATGTATCTTGAGCCTTTTATGAAAGATTACATTTACCTTATTTATAGTACATTAAATTATGGTCAAGTATTTTCTCCTTTTTAGAAGGAAATGGCTCTTAGTACTACCTACTGGTCAAATCTAGAGTTTCTTAGGAACTGACAACAATAGCTTTTCAGCTTTTGGATGTAACCATTTTGCTTTTTGCCCTGTTGAAATTGCACAGAAAGCTACTGATTTATTTTATAAAGAACTCTTATACAATCAACCTTCTTCAGAGATACACTCTCATGGATTTTATCCCCCCACTTCACGTGGGTAAGGAGTTACCATGAAATTAAAAATAAACGAACTACTAAGATTTTAAAATAATTTTTTCCCCTGCAGTATTTGCAACCCCAAAACAATATATGTTATGAATGTCACCGTATATAACTAAGTATGAGTAAATAGTAAATGAAAAACAAATTGTGAAATTTACTAGAAATTGGTTATTTCTACACAAGGCCATTTTAAAGAAATAACAGTACTGAAATTGATTTGTATATTTCTCTTGTGTGTTTAGCACACTGGTATCCCATTTCCTCACCATTTAGCTTCAACATTATTTTTGTTTCTTTGATAAAAGCAGCTTTGATGCAGACATTACAGCCAGCCACATGGGACCAGCTCCAGGCACCAGCAAAGGAAGCACGTGCTTAGGACGGCACAATTCCAGGGGCGGCATTCCGGGGCCACCCCCTTTTTTTTTTTTTTTTTTGCTTGGGCAGTTGTGCTCTCCGAGCTTGGGGTGGCAAAAAACCTAGAGCCGGCCCTGCAGCCACAGAATTCAAGGAAGCTAATAGGCAAGCTAAGGACCAACACCACATTTAATATCTTCCTTTTCTGATGTCCCCAAAGTAATTGGCTTAGTTTGTAGCAAGGGAGATTTTTATCTTCAGGTGACCTCTTGAAGTCCCTCACAGTCCTTTATTTCTATGGTTCTTCAGTCTACTTTGAGGATGATCATAGCTCATCAATCCATTTTACGGGAGACTTAGAGCCTGATCTAGCAAAGTGCTGAGTGAATGGAATGGGATTTAAGGGTGTTCAGGAGCTGGCAGAATAAAGCCTTTAACTGTCTAAAATAGCCGAAATACAAGAGAAAAAAAGAGAGATAAGAAAACACAGGTGTAACCGTCAGAGTTGGGGCAAAGGGACCAGGCTGCCCGTCAGAGTTGGCAGCAACAAGGGCCGGGTTCAAGATCTAGGGGATCCATTCCAATAACACAATGCAAACCGGCTCGAGCCCCCACCCAGTGACCTGGGACAAATATATACCACCCCCGCTGGGCGCCTCCAAGAGGCAATACTTCCCCTCTCGCAAGTACACAGTCTGAGTGTAGCAAAAAGCCTTTTAATAACAGAGAGAAACAATGTGGCATTATGTTGGGGAAACACCACCAACAGGATTCATAACACAACCCATGAGCAAAAAACCCACCCCAAGCAAATTGGGGCATGCCCTTTCCCTTTGGTTCTTGAGTCCAGCAACCCCAAATCACCCAAAGTCCAATGACCCAACAGTCTCTGTCCATGGTCAGGGCAGCCCCAGAGTTCGAAAGTTTATCTGTGGAGCTTTACCTCCCAACCTGGGTGGAGATGGGACGGGGGTAAGAGGCACCTTACGTGATCTGAAGCTGACCTACCCACAGCTCCATAGATCTCCGCTCCACTCCGCTCTGCCAGCCGCCCCACGAACTCCTTCGCTCCGCTCCGCAGCCCACCAGCAGCTCCCGCCATCCTATGAACTGCTCCACCAGCCTGTCCACAAGGCACTCCAGCCATCCCGCAAACTGCTCCACAATATAGCTTCAGGCTCCCCCACTACTTAACACAATGCTCAGTGATTTCAGCTCTTAGTCAGTTCAGCTCTTTGGTGAATTCAGCTTGTAGTAGGGGAGCCTCAGTGCTGGTGCACTATTAGCCCAAAGTGACCTCAGCAGCCTGTAACTAGACTCCTAATGGAACCAAAATTAGCTCTGATATTCCACAGTGGAGAGAGGAGGAAGTGCAATTAGCATGTAAGGCCCTCACCAAGCGGCCCATGCCACCAAGTATTAATACTTGTCCCCAGCCTCTCTCCCTTCACAGAGTTTTAAAACCCATGACCCTTGCCTAGCGAGTGCTACTTAGTTGATGGTGATTCCCTCCATCATAACAAAAGGCCAAGTACAGTTCCAAGCACAGTTCCCATAATCAGGGTAATAACAATTTATTCTTCCTGCCCCAATAACAGAGACACTGGGGATCCCACAGCAGCCAAAGTGACCATTTGGGCAGCTCTGGCCTCATTGTAGGCGGGGTGGGTGTGCCTATGCAAATGAGATCGGCCCCTGAAGTTCTTTTCCACAACTTGCCACACCTCACCACCAGATGTCAGGGTGGAGCTCATCCTGACACTGCTTACATCGGAAAGGGAGAAGGAGCAAAAAAAATTGATAAAATTTAGAAACTCTTTAGACAAACCTGTTGCAGAGCTGAACTTTCAATCCATTCAGTGTTTAAAAAGAAATAATCCAATTTAAGATGTTAAATTATAAAAATAAGACAAATTTCAGCTAGAGTGGCTAGAGCACCATTATGACCTGTGGTCAGCCCAGTTCATTTAAAATTTTGTATAATGGATTATAGCAATATAAAAGAAACACAGGTAATAATTTAGCATACAGAAAGCTATTAATAGCTTGGCAGTTGCAGTAGATTCAGAGGGTGAAATTAATCTGTTGTGTGGACAATCAGCTGAAGGCCTGCTGCACCACACAACCCTCTCTTTGGGGCTTTGTGAGGAGACTGGATAGAGTATAGCAGTTCAGAGGCACCTCCACAGCTCCTGCATGCCATGGAAGTGGTCCTGACACCAGATCTACAAAGGCAGGTATGAAGGGTTGTGGTGAATGTTGAGGATCTAGCTGCTCCAACATGCTGCGAATAGTGTGGAGGGGATTTGGCAGCTATTCTGCTCCACTCTGTAGGATAGAACCTATGAGGACAGGTGCTACTCTGCACCCCCGCTCTTTGGGTTATGGGGTGGGTTTCATTACTTCACCTCCCACAAAGAGTTGGATTACTTTGGCTTTATGCAGAACTGGACTTGATTCATGAGGAAAGGGAGAGCCTAGTCCTCCGCTTATAAAGATAAGTCAATTAAGTACTAAATCATGACAAGCATACTATGTTTCCAACTGGTATGTCTTAACTGAAGTGATTACTGGAGCACTGCATTGTGTTTAACCATCCAGAAAGAACAGTCTAATCATTGTCAAACTGGGTGGGAGGGAGGGGCATATCTAGTGGGCCCTGTAGGGGTCTGTCCTGGTGCTAGTCATTATTTTCATTAATTATTTGGACAATGGAGTGGAGAACATGTTTATAAAATGTGTGGATGACACCAAGCTGATAAGGGTTGCAAGCACTTTGGAGGACAGGACTAGGTCTCGATAAATTGGAGAATTGGTCTGAAATCAACATGATGAAATTCAATACAGACAAGTACAAAGTACTTCAATTAGGAAGGAAAAATCAAACACGCAAACATAAAATGGAGAATAAACAACTAGGCAGTAGGACTGCTGAGACGGATCTGGGGGTTATAGTGAATCACAAATTGAAGGTAAGCCAACAAAGTAATGCAGTTGTGAAAAGGCTAATATTCTGAGGTGTATTAACAAGCATGTTTTGAATAAGACACCTGAGGTAATTGTCCTGCTTTACTTGGCATTGGTGAGGTTTAAGCCCTGATCTACACTGGGGTGGGGGGAGAGAAGTCGACCTAAGATATGCAACTTCAGCTATGCAAATAGCATAGCTGAAGTTGGTGTATCTTAGGTCGACTTACCTGGCTGTGAGGACTGTGGCGAGTAAACCGTTGCCGCT
Source organism: Lepidochelys kempii (assembly GCF_965140285.1). NCBI lineage: Eukaryota > Metazoa > Chordata > Testudines > Cheloniidae > Lepidochelys > Lepidochelys kempii. Next base: position 139,803,949 of record NC_136382.1, on the reverse strand, counting down.
CCCCCGTTGACTCCGCTTTCACCTCTCGCAAGCTGGAGTTCCAGAGTAGATGAGATGTGACAAATTGATCCCTGATAGATCGACCACTACCCGCCAATATGGCGGGTAGTGAAGACCTGCCCTTAGCTACAGTACTGTGCCCAATTCTGGGCACTACACTAAGAAAGTTGTGAACAAACTGAAGAAGGTCCAAAGGAGAGCAACAAATATGATAAAAGGTTTAGAAAACTTGTCCTATGAGAAAGGTTTAAAAAAGTTGGTAGGTTTCACCTTGAAAAAAGGAGTCTGAGGGGGACCTGATAAAAGTCTTTAAACATGTTAATGGCTGTGATAAAGAGGGCTGTGATCCATTGTTCTCCATGTCTACTAAAGGTAGGACAAGAAGTAATCAATTTAAACCTTCAGCAAGGGAAATTTAGGTTAGATATTAAAAAAAGTTTCCTAACTATAAGGATAGTTGAGTTCCGGAATAGGCTTCCAAGGAAAGTTTTGGAATTCCCATCACTGGAGGTTTTTAAGAGCAAGTTAGACAAACACCTGTCAGGGAAGGTCTAGGAGTTTTACTTGGTCCTGACTCTCTGCAGGAGGCTGGACTAGATGAACTCTCAAGGTTCCCTGCAGCCCTATGGCAAGGGTACACTTATACTACAGCTCAGGAAGAGAGAGAGAAAAGGGGCAACAAAATCTAATAGTAATAATGGAAGATTTCAACTATCCACATATAAACAGTTAAAATAATACAGGAGGACAAAGATTGGAGAAGGAATTTCTTGACACCTTAGCTTTTAATAATTGCTAGTTCTAGAGCACATTAAAGAAGGTTCTATTTTCAACTTAATCATATGTAGACTCACAAGAGTTGATTATAATTGTAACTATAGTTAACACACTAACAGTGGCCACAGTATTATCAGATTCAAATCCTAAAGGAAGGAACGGTACCAAAAACTAGCATGCTGACAGTTCACTTTAGAAAGGGGCACTTAAAAAGAAATGGGCGTGGGCTAGTCAAAAAGACTCTAAGATCTAAATAAAGACAGATTTCTTCAATTTGGCATGAAGTTTACTTAAAGATACAGTAACAGAGTCTTGGAAGGCATGGATATCACTAATAAGAAAAGAGAAGGCCAGTATGGCGAAGTGGTTAAGTGCAAGAGGTTACTCACACTAAATAGAGATCCTTCTCAAACTGGAAAACCAACCCCAGTGAAGCCAACAGAAAAGATCTTATGGGAGATATTTTCAAAAGCATCCAGGAACACAAGTCCGATTTTCAATGAGATTTGTACCCCTATTTCCTTTAGGAACTTTTTGAAAATCTCACCCACACAGTGCAGCAGAAGGAAATTTGGAAGGAAAAGAAGGATTCTTGAAGAGCAAATTGTCAAAGGTTTGAGACATTATTGAGCATCTTAGAGACAGGAAACCTGCAAGAGAACTGGTTAGTTCAGTGAGTCACCAAGGATAAGAAAGTTGACAGAGAAGGTAAGTGATTTCTTTCCATCTGTTGTCAGCCCAGAAGACGTTGAGGAAATGCCTACTCTGGACTCACTCACTCTTGTCAGGTAAGAAAGATGGGATACCATCAGAGACCATGTGTCAGAAAAGGAATAAATGGATAAAGTAAAGAGAATCAAGTGTCCATGGCTAGATGGTATATACCCAGGAGTTCTGAAGGAGATAAGAATGAAGTGGCTAAGCAGCTAACAAAAAGATGAAATCTCATTGACAGCAATGGCTATTCTGGAGGACAGAATTGCTTGAAGCAATAATTAATAAAAATAGAATTGGAAAAATATAGGCTGACTATGATAGGGTCTAATTATCATGTCTTCTGCAAAGGAAAATTGTGCCTAACTAATCTACTAGAATTCCTTGAACACATCAAGGAAACAGAGGCTAAAAGACAATCAGCTGACAATGTTCATCTTAGGGTGACCAGATGTCCTGATTTTATAGGGACAGTCCCGATTTGGGGGGCTCTCTCTTATATAGGTGCCTATTACCCCCCGCACCCTTGTCCCGATTTTTTACACTTGCTATCTGGTCACCCTAGTTCATCTGGACTTTTCAAAAGCCATTGTCAAAGTCCCTTAAGAAGAGGCTGGTAAGGAAATTAAGTAGCCATTGAGTAAGACTCAAAGTACTCAGACTAGAAAACTGACCAAGAGAAACCAAACAAACAATAGAAATAAATGGCCAGTTTTCATCATAGAAGCGGGTTAAAAACAGGGTTCCACGAGGTTCTGTTGGGAGGACCTCTGTTGATTAATATGTTTATTACTGTCTAGGGAAAGATGTGAACTGTAGAGTGGCAAAGGTTGCAGATGACAGTTATTCATGTTTGTCAAGAATGGAGAAGACAATGAGGAACAGAGTTGGTTAGAAAATGGGGTTTTCCCTAGAGCTATCAAGTGATTTAAAAAATTAATCGTGATTAATTGTGCAATTAATCACTCTGTTAAACAATAATAGAATACCATTTAAATATTTTCTACATTTTCAAATATATTGATTTCAATTAGAACACAGAATACAAAGTATACAGTGCTCACTTTGTATTTCTTTTTGATTACAAATATTTGCACTGTAAAAAACAAAAGAAAGTGTTTTTCAATTCACTTAATACAAGTACTGTAGTGCAATCTCTTTATCATGAAAATTTAACTTACAAATGTAGTTATGTACAAAAAATAACTGCACTCAAAAATAAAATAATGCAAAACTTTAGAGACTACAAGTTCACTTAGTCCTACTTCTTGTTCAGCCAATCACTCAAACAAGTTTGTTTGCATTTGCAGGAGATAACGCTGCCTGCTTCTTGTTTACAAATGTCACCTGAAAATGAGAACAGGCGTTTGCATGGCACATATTGTAGCCGGCGCGTTGCAAGATATTTACGTGCCAGATATGCTAAAGATTCATATGTCTCTTCATGCTTCTCCCACCATTCCAGAGGATATGCTTCCATGCTGATGACAGGTGCTGCTTGATAACGATTCAAAGGAGTGTGGACTGACCCATATTCATTTTCATTATCTGAGTCAGATGCCATCAACAAGGTTGATTTTCTTTTTTGGTGGTTCGGGTTCTGTAGTTTCCACATCAGACTGTTGCTCTTTTAAGATTTCTGAAAACATGCTCTACACCTCGTCCTTCTCAGATTTTGGAAGGCACTTCAGATTCTTAAACCTTGGGTTGAGTGCTGTAACAACTTTTAGAAATCTCACACTGGTACCTTCTTTGAGTTTTGTCAAATCTGCAGTGAAAGTGTTCTTAAAACAAACAACGTGTGCTGGTTTGTCATCCGAGACGGCTATAACATGAAATATATGGCAGAAAGCAGGTAAAACAGCACAGGAGACATACAATTCTCCCCCAAGGTGTTCAGTCACAAATTCAGTTAATGCATTATTTTTTTAAATGAGCATCATCGGCATGGAAGCATGCCCTCTGGAATGGTGGCCAAAGCATGAAGGGGCATATGAATGTTTAGTATACCTGACACGTAAATACCTAGCAATGCCATGCAAACACCTCTTCTCATTTTCAGGTGACATTGTAAATAAGAAGTGGGCAACATTATTTCTCATAAATATAAACAAACTTATTTGTCTTAGTCATTGGCTGAACAAGAAGTTGGACTGAGTGGACTTGTAGGCTCTGAAGTTTTATGTTGTTTCGTTTGAGTGCAGTTATGTAACAAAAAGAAATAAATCTACATTTGTAAGTTGCACTTCATGATAAAGAGTTTGCACTTCCGTATTTGTATGAGGTGAATTGAAAAATATTTTACCATTTTTACAGTGCAAATATTTGTAATAAAAATAAAGTGAGCACCATACACTTTGTCTACATTTTCAAATATTTGATCTCAATTTACAACATAGAATACAAACATCCAAAATATTTTATACATTTCAATTGGTATTCTAGTGTTTAACAATGCGATTAAAACTGCAAATTAATTTTTAATTGTGATTAATTTGAGTTAATCATGTGAGTTAACTGTGATTAATTGACAGCCCTAGTTTCCCCCTCCTACCACAGAAAATTTCAACTTTGTAAAAAAAAACCTCAAAAACCAAAACATTTTTGATATTTAGTTTTTCAACAAAGTGTCTAATTTTATTTTCTGTAAAAAAACTTTTTCAAAAAATCCAATTTTCCATAAAAATCAGTTTCAACAGAAAATTTTGGATCATTTAGTGAGGAACTTCAGAGCGACCTAATAAAGCTCAATGAATGGCAATACAATGGAAATGAAATTCTCAGTTTATAAATACAGGGTAATGCACACTGGAAGGGGTCATTTGAATGACTTGACCACCTTTCTGAGTTCTAAGTTAATGGTAACACAGGAAAAAGAACTAGGCGCCACTGTGGAGAGCTCACTGAAGACCATGTCCAATGTGTCCTAGCTATCAAAAGAGCAAACAAAATGTTAGGGGGCATAAACAGCTGGGGTGGACTAGAACACTGAAATGATCATACCATTCTACAGATCAACGGTGCGCCCTCACTTCAAATACTGTGTTCAGTTCTGACCACCCCATCTCAAAAAAGATACAGCAGAAATATACGGGGCTCAGAAGCAGACCGTGAAAATGATTAAGAGCATAAAAAATACTCTATAGAAAAAATTGAAAAGAATTTCTGAAAGAAAGACTGTTTACATTAGAGAGGGGATGAATGAGGGAACAGGATAAAGATATACAAAATAATGAATGGCATAAAGAAAGTAGGCACAGTGAATACACTTGGCCACTTATAATACAAGCAGATGGGTGCAGTCTGGGGGTAGGTCTACACTTCGGACTGGAGGTGTAATTTCTAGCTCAGGTAGATGTACACTCATGAGTTTTGATTGCACTAGTGCACTAAACACAGAAGCGTAGCTGTGGCAGTTTGGGTGGCAGGGTGGGTTAGCCACTCAGGTACAATCCCTAATTAAATAAATAAACAAACCTAATTAAATAAAAAGGCAGCAAATTTAAAGGCAGTAAGAACTACTTCACACAATGCATAGTTTGCTTGTGGAACTCATTGCCACAAAAGAATTTGGATGCCAAGAGTTTAGCAGGAGTCAAGAAATAGTTGGACATGGAGACATTATCCATATGGATAATGAGAACAGCCAAAATGACAACAGTAATGATTTAAAAGAGAGAGTTTTGGACCTGATATAAACTCTTAAGGCAAAAGACAACCTCTAGCCCAGGGCAATTAGGAGGAAACACTCTGCATAGATCAGTGATTCCTTTCATTTGCTTTGTGTTTGGAGAATGGATATAGTGGATGAATCAGGACAATTTTGTTCAGCTCCGCTGGGTAAAAATGTTGTGATTATATTCTTTAATTTTTGTAAATTTTAAAATCTTGGTGCTTACACCTAACTACTTAAATCTGAGTTACAAGATTATGTGAATTTTCAAATGTGTATTTTCAATGTTATGTTAAAGAGGACTAAAACTGAAGCAATCAAATAATTTTCAGAAAAGTGTAAATTTTCAGTGTTTTGTTTTTAACTAATAGAGATTACATCAATTTAAAATATGTTTCAAAGTAATATTGCACATTTGACCAGAATTAGGGAACTCTTTATATCCAATTTTAAAGTGTTTTATCACTCTCTAAATAAATAAATGTAACTTTAACCTCTGTAATATAGTTATTCAATTAGTAAGAAAACACAATCTATACAGAAATGAAATTGAAGAGGAAATCAAGGTTTCTACAACAAGTGAAAATACAAGTTACTATTTGCAGATCCACTAATATCACACACATTTAGCAATTTTTCTTTTCTGTTGCAGTTGCATTCTCAATTTCACTATACTTTCTGCATTTGAGCTCCCTCTTGTGGCTAGTTCAGCTAATAAGTTTATCCAAACAGAGAAGCCTACTTGCAATAGTAAATTGTTTCCACTAAACATTCTATCTGTATCTGGAAAGTTTCAGTGTGGTTTGGATGACTCTCTCATTACCATTTTGTCAAACCAAAAAAATAAAGCTTAACGTCAGAGAAAATCTGGTCTATTGCTATAAGAATGCCAAATGTTTGTATTCTTGCACAGCTGTAGAGACCACTATATGGACATAGCACAGGACCTGTAGTGGGAAAGTACCTTTAAGACAACTTTCTGCTCTCTTCATCCTGGACCTGTTTGTGGAAAGAACCACCCGTAACAGAACTAGAAGCAGCCTAAGAACTGGTCTAAGGTACTCCAGCTAGAGCAGTCCACACATACTCCCAGGCCAGCCAAGGCTCACTACATTACAGTATGGTCCATCTCTGACTCCTTCTCCCTTGACCAAGTCCAGGAACACCTTGCATGTCTGGCATTGGGGTGAAGGGTTCCACAGAGCTGGCCACACGGGCTTTACACCACCTAGGGATTCAATCTCTGTCAGCAGAAATCTTGCCTGCCTTAAGCAATGCTAAGCGCATGGGCCCAAAGACTGGGATGTAGCCCCAAACACACATAACCCATTTAAATAGGTATACTAGTGTATAAAGCCAAAAAGGACTGAGGCCACCATCCTTCTTCCACTGGCAAGATTCCCATCCACTTTAGACAGCCATCAGGGACATTTCAAGGGAAGTTGTCTCTCCCTATGGATTTGGGCCCAGGAGGAAAGTAATAATTTTTCATCTCTGCTCATCCTCTTGGCCTCCTGCTTTGTCCAATAGCATCTGTAGCCAGGGGTGCAAACAGAATTACCTGCCAAATAGCACAGGCAGAAGAGATAGAGGAGGCAGCATGAGATAGTGGTCCGGGGTTCTGGGAAATGAGGAGCCTGGTGTGAGAGAGACTGAATGGGATTCTCCCTTTTTCCCCTCCCACTGGAAAGACTGGAATCTCTTCCACCACTCCCATCCCACAGGGTAAAATCTATGGTCAAGGGGCTTCCCCACATGATATTCCAGTCTTAGCATCCTTCTAGCATGTCTGAGCACAATTCTCCTTTCATTTCGTTTGCTGTACTAGTTGTACTCGGAAGGTAGGTTTGGGGTTCTCCCACTCACACGGGAAATCTGCAGTTACTTCTTTGCCAAGGCACATTAAGGCCTGCAGACAGGGGTGCCCACAGAGTGAGAAAGGTATTTTTTCCCCTCCACCTGCAAAAGTATGCTGTAAGTCTCACCCTGCTGTCAACTCGGCCCAGGGAGTTGCTCCACTATGGACACGTTAGGCTGATGGATTAGAATGCCCATCCTTCACTGCTCTCAGGGCATTGCACAGGGTGTAATTGAGCAGGGAATTTAACCCGGTATGTTCATTTCTGAGCCCTCTTACTCATACTTAGATTGTAAGCTCTTTAGGGCAGTACCCATAGCTTTAATGTCTGAAGCACCATACTCAGCAATGGTGTGGATGCATCATCTCCATATCCTATACTGAAGCACATGCTACTGTTGCTGAAGTAGGGAATGGCTCCCATATCAGCTTCCACTATTGGGATCATTGACTGGTAGAGCTGGTTGGAAAATGGTAAGAAATAAAAGAATTTTCACCCAGGTCAGATTGGCAGAGACCTTGGGGTTCTTTGTTCTCCTACCTCTGCAGTACTGGACATGAGTGAGAAATGCTCTGGCTAATTACCCAATTCCTGGCCAATTCAGGCGCCTCAGGCATTGGTAGATCTTAGTCTGTCCTGTTCTCTGCCAGTGTCAAACAATAGCTTAGGCTCCTAAGGGCTGTAATAGTCACTCTAATTCTGTTTGCTAGGCTTAGTGTAGAGGTGGCTGGGTGGTGTTTGTGGCCTGGGATATATAACAGGTCAGACTAGATCAGTGGTTCTCAAAGCCGGTCCGCTGCTTGTTCAGGGAAAGCCCCCTGGAGGGCCGGGCCAGTTTGTTTACCTGCCACGTCCGCAGGTTCAGCCGTTCGCGGCTCCCACTGGCCGTGGTTCGCTGCTCCAGGCCAATGGGGGCTACAGAAAGCGATGCAGGCCGAGGGACATGCTGGCCACCCTTCCTGCAGCCCCCGTTGGCCTGGAGCAGTGAACTGTGGCCAGTGGGGGCCGCGATCGGCTGACACTGCAGATGCAGCAGGTAAACAAACCAGCCTGGCCCACCAGGGGGCTTACCCTGAACAAGTGGCAGACCGGCTTTGAGAACCACTGGACTAGATGATCTGGCAGTCCCTTCTGTCCTTAATCTCTATGACTCTAAAAATGCTATGTATTTGTTTCTAAATTTTCCAGGTCTTCAAAAACGGGGTGGGGGAAGGGCAGCTGGGAGGTGTTCAGGGTTGTTTTCCTGCCCCTGAACTAGGATATCTACTGTCCCACTAGTAACTCAGAGACGGGTAGTAGAGAGGGAGGGACCCGGGCCCACTCTCTACTCTGGGTCCCAGCCCAGGGGCCCTAGGGGTAGTGGCAAACTACTTGAACGAGTGCTTCCTTCCCCTGGGCTACTTCCCTCTCCTGCTCTTCAGCTTGTGGGGCTTCCTGCCCTCTCTCTGCACAAGCTAAGTGTCTCTTTACCTACGGTCTTGGTCTTCTAGCCAGCCACGGCACTTCTCCAAACTCTCCGCTGCTCCAACACCAAACCACTCCGCTCCAAATCCTTTCCCTGGCTGATTGAAGCAGGGGGTTTTTAATCAGGTGACTGGCTTCAGGTGCTCTAATTGGCTTCAGGTGCTTTTAATTAATCTATAGAAACCTTTCTTCCCTCTACAGGGAATGAGGCTTCTCCTCATCCTGGGGCTTACATATCTCTCCTGCTGCCTTCTGGCCATGCTGTATCACACTATCTATACATTTCAATTATTATTGATTAAAATATTTTGTTGGTTTGTGTACGTACAGTGAAATTGATGTTTACTGACATTTACCCAATCCTTGCAAAGCTAGCAATAAAAAAAATGTACCCACAAGTGGGGAACATTTGCTACAATAACAGTAGTGAAATAGTTGCAGTAACTGGTCCTAGAATAATAATCCTTTAGACTGATTTGTCATCTAACTACATTTTACACATCAAGATCAGGGTATCTGGGTTATCCGGGCTCATTTTTTAAAAATGCACTCTGGAGGAGATATGGTTTAATTTTCCAAGGTGAAATGGTCAATTGGTGATTAGAAATGGATATGTTCCTGTGTCAAGCAGACAGAATTTTTCCAAGGATAAACAACTATTCCAAACAGTCTACAGAAGTCTTACCTTTCAGCCACCTTTTTCTACTAACTTGTCCATAACCCGCTACAGAGGGGCACAAAAATGCTTCAAACACACAAAATTATGTCCAAAATATTGCAAAATCTGGGCTATGATGGTAGCAGTCACTTTGTAGTTGTTTGTGGGTCTTTATCATTTTCCCTTATGATCTTTCAGATTTAAAGTATGAGGCATTAATTTTCTTAGTAAAGGCCTCTAGCACGGATCTATTTCTCAGTCTTTCAGCCAACCATGACTTCTTTAGAAAAGAACAATACCCTTGACAAACAGAAAATCCCAAATGGCACATATTCTGGTGCTCACACAGAGAGCTATAATGAACTTTAAGAGCAGAAAGGACTTAGACTGTAAGCTGCCTGGGGAAGTGGCTTTTTTTGTTTTGAGTTTGTACAATACCTAGCACAATGGGGGTACTGTACAAACACTGGGGCTCCTCGGTGCTATGGTAATACTCATGATTAATAGTAATGTCAGCAGTACACTGAATATAAATTTTCTTGAAGTCATGTACGTTCACTTGGATATAACAATAAGTCAGGTTTTGCTCTTTGACTAAGAAGCATTTAGGGAAACATCAGTTATGATAGGCAGACTCACTTTGTCATGACAAAATTTCATCCTGTGATGGAACCATTAGAATCCAGACAAAACACCCAGGAAATTACAGCTTTTCAAGATTCATTCATTATGGTATTTTATTGCAGGAGCAGCTGATTTTTATAAAGAGGCTGAAGAGAGATGATGATTTTAGTTTTCTGCAGACTTTGCTATGTTTTGCAGAAACTACGCTCTTGCAGTGTTGTCCCTCCTTGTTGTGAAAATTGCCTTCATGCTGTTTTGTCTGCAAATGGATAGTCTGACGCAAGACAGCAAAAAGGTGCCCATGCTGTACCAAGAGCCCAATGATAGCACCTAATTTATGTAAAGTGGAGCAGATTACAGCAGACACTTCTTTAATACAGAAGGTATAGCATGCATAGCCTGCAGGTCCATGTATGCAGTGGGGCATCTTGATCAGAGCAGCATTCTGCTTTGAAATATGAACTTTGCATAGTGGAACTCCTACTGATAACACATGAGGGAGGCCACAAGGTGGAGCACTATGGTCCATCTGGGTCAGTCCAGAGCCCAAGGCCCTCTGACCCTCTCTAGTCCCAGTCCGGAGGCTTCTCCTGCTTCCAGCAGCTCATATTTAACAACCCCACATGGCCCTTCCCCAGTCCTTTGTCCTCCAGCTGGTCACACACCACTGGCCTCCTAAAGAGGGTGGGCTATCCATTGTCATTTGCTGCGAGGTGCCAAATGTCCTGCTAATTGGAGTAGCCATTGTCTTCTGGGACTCTCCAAGGGCATGGGGCCTCTGGCTCCAGACAGCTAGGCATCAGTCACACCTGTATCTTTGGGCCTCTCCAAAGAGTAAACACCCTTTTCGCACCACCTAGTTAACCATGCACCACATAGGGGAAACAGGCAAACACAACAGTCTGACAAATATTATAAATAATTCCCACTCTATCACATGAAGTGGCACAGATGTACCAGTTTTGGTGTGGCCTCCGAGAACAAAGTAAAGATGAACTAGCTTGGGTAGAGACTCCCACAAGCCTGGATACTCTCATGGACCTTACCATCTGTATAAACAACCGGTTACAGGAACTACAAGGGCAAAGCGGGAGTCTGGAAACACTCCAATTCAGGTACTATGACCCTTTCACCACTGCCTTCTGCTGAGCCAATGCTGGTGGATGTGGGCCATTGACAGCTCACCCCCCTAGAAAAGGAACTAGGGAGTCAGAACTATCTCTGCATCTACTGCAGTGAGTCAGGTCACTGCATCTTTGCCTGCCCCATATGAACTCCAAGAAAGCCAGGAAAAGAGCTCCCACAGACTCTAGTCTTGACTGGAACATGCCCAGAGCCCCTCCCGAGAGCTTCTCACTTGCAGGTGCTGACCCTGTAGAGACTATTGACATTTTCCTTTTATTTTCTGGTCCAGATACAGAAGAAACAAATGCCCCACAAGGCTGTGATTCAGCGGCACCAAGAGGTGTTACAATTTGGTGTGATCCATTCTCCACACTTTCCCCTGGTCTTCAGTATCTCCCAACTAGCCCTACACAACCCAAAAATTTGGTGATACGCACAGGAGATCTGTTTTCCCACCAGAGTTTTGTTGGCAGCTCTGCTGGAGATCAGCAGATCCTGTGCCGGCATCCAAACCTCAAGGGATTCAGATGGAGGTGTCCATCTAGGCAGATCCTTCCACATCTGAGCTCCCTTTGAAGTACCAAGCTATGCCAGTGTTTTTGAACAGAAGAATGTGGAAACCTCTACTTCTGCCCCAGGACTATGACTGCCCAATAGAGCTGCAGCTAGGAGCCAAAATACCATTTGGATGAATTTATACCATATCAGAACCTGATCTGGCAGCACTCAGAGAATACCTCCAGCAGAATCTGGCCTGAGGATTTATCTGCAAGTCAACCTCGGCAGCAGGCACACTAGTCCTGTTTGTCAAAAAGAAAGATGGCAGTCTCCGACTCTGCATGGATTACCACACATTGAATTAGAAAACTATCAGGAATCATTACCAACTACTCCTGATTCCTGAGCTGCTGGACTGCATTGGGGCTGCCCATATATTCACCACACTGGGCCTACTGGGGGGGGGAGGAGGGGGCGGGGGGTGAAGGGGAACAACCTCATGCAAGTCAGAAAAAGGATGAGTGGAAGACTGCCTTTTAGCTCTGGTATGGCCACTACGAACATCTGGTAATTCCTTTTGGGTTGACCAATGCCCCGGCTACCTTCCAATATTTGATAAAGGATGTGTTCTGATACATATTGGAATGGTACATAGTAGTCTACCTCGATGACATATTGATCAACTCCAACGACCCAGAGCAGCACACCGCTTTATGTCCAAACCCCCTGGGAGCGCTTGCGGCAGCACAGCCTTTATGCCAAGCTCGAGAAGTGAACCTTTGATCAGACCTCCACAGAGTTCTTGGGCTTCATCTTATCTCCAGAAGGGATCCAGATGACCCCATGTAAGGTCCAATCCACCCAGGATTGGCTGACTCCCCACATGGTGCAAGGCCTCCAATGCTTCGTGGGGTTTGCCAACTTGTATCGATGATTTATCCTGAATTTTTTCTAAACAAATTGAGCCCTTCACTCCTCTCCCCTGGAAAAAATGCCCAATCACGTTGGTCTCCCGAGGCTCAGCATGCATTCGAACAGATAAACTTCTTTTTATGGTAGTGCCATATTGGCTCACCCCAACATCACACAAGCCTTTGTTGTAGGAGCTGATGCCTCCAACATAGCAATCTAAGCAGTCCTTTCCCAGTGAGATGGTCCCAAACAAGTGTTACACCCAGGCTCTTACTACTCTAGGAAGCTCACCCCTGCAGAGCCAAACTATGAATTACTTGAAAAGGAACTCCTGGTAGTAAAAACACCTTTGCAAAATGGCAAAAGTACCTGGAAGGAGCTCACCACCCCGTCCAGGTGTTCACTGACCACAAAAACCTGGAATATCTATATTGAGTGAAAGCCTTAAACCTACTAAAGCTTCAGTGTGCCTTGTTTTTCCTCACAATTTGATTTCGCTATTACCTATTGCCTCCACTCCAAAAATGGCAAGGTGGATGCTCTGTCCTAAAGTACCACTCCACAAGATCCCAGCCAGGTACCAACCTCATTCTTAACTCCCACAACTCTTGGGCTTAGATCACTATAATCTGAAGGCGAGGAAAAGAAGTTTGTGGAGCCTAATTAAATAAATACTTTGCTAAAGCCAGGTACACTTTGGAGAGAGTAGCACATTAGCCATTTTATACCCAAATGTGTTCTTTCTCGCTGCTCTTGTAGTAGGCAGCGCAACCTGTGATGCAGGGAAAGATGGCTAATGAAGCGGGCAGGGTGGGGGAGGCAGGTTAGCCAGTGTGGAGAGCTGCACGAATGAAAGGTAGAGTGGGATCTCAGCCCAAGAAGCCCTGGAATGCAATTCCTTCCAAGGACATGCTCGTTTGAGATGTAAGGCTATTGACTTGGTGTGCAACAGAATGTAGTAAGAAGAGCATGGAATGGATTTTATTAACACTATAGAGCTACTTGTGAATGATTTGGTGACTATAAATATTGGGGACTTCTTTCTCTGAATGTCACTGTAATCGGAAGTGAAAGTCACTAGATTAGTCACTGATTACTTTGACACTTATTTCCTTACTTGGGAAACCAAAAAGTTGCTAAATCTAGTGACAAAGTAGCCAGTTGGCAACAGGGCTGGGAGTTGGCTGCAGAGAGAAGTGCCAGTGGGATCTGGGACTGAAATGCTCTGCAAGAGCTGGGCTGGGAAGTTTCCAATTGCAGCCAAGGGGAGGCCTGCTGCTCGGAGGGGACCTGCAAACAAGGGGACCATGTGGATGGGTCTGAACAAGACAGACAAAAGGATGGGGCTCTGGACAGGGGATCTGCAGGCCAGACCAGGAGAGGTGGCCTGGAGTGAGTATCCGTGGCACTAGGCCCACCTTCATACCCCTGATACTGGTTTTCCCCCCGGCAGCTGAGTAAGGAATGGTTGGTTCATCTTTTGGTAGTAACTTACAGCCATCAGTCCAAGGGTAACTGCAATGGTTGCTTCTGACAGCCCTAGTAAAACAGCTCTTAATTATTGATCAGGCTTTGAGTATTTATGGGAATCCACTGAGAGCTGGGCCTAGTGCTAGGAGCACCTATAACACTTACCTTAAAGTGTGTGGCACACCCCTGCTCACTGCCACACACCTAGGGGCCAGCAGTGGAGTCAGTTGCATTGTATTTCTTCTGATGCGCTGGGGTGGGCAGGGTGCTCCTTAAAACAGATTTCGCAGCATGGTGAATCTTATAATTCACAGAAAGGAACTATTAAGTATTTCAGCACTATTTCTGCATTGTCTGATCGCACTATACAGAGGCATTGCTAATGTCAATGGGTGTGCAAATCATACATCATGCATTGCTTTTTGCACCATCTGATTGCCCTATTAGCTCGGAAAGGGTCTTTTTGTACTTTCTATAAATAAAATGTGCACATCTTTATATACATAATAATTTCAGGACTTGCCTGAGGGCTTTTGGCATCTCAAAGCAAGCAACTGCTAAAGTAAATCAGGATTATGGGCTTGATCCACAGATGGTTAATGCCACTATAAAAGATGTAGGAAGAAACTGTTTAAAACCTTACCACTGTAAATCGTACTCCTCTTGTACTAAATAGCTTTCCATAGGAACAGACTATCAGGCTGACAAAGGCAACTTTGCCTACCTGAACTGTGAGATAAAAGCATCAGTAACTGTCAAATTTGTTATCCGTGTGTTCTGAAAGGCATTCAGCTTAATGCTATTTGCTAATTTGTGGATGATTCTTAAAATGTTTAAACAATGAAAATGTGTTGGAATTTACTCCAGTGGAAAGCGGATCTAAAATGCTACTGAATCAGGTTGGTGAAGTTTTACAACCCATTTGTCACTCACTTTGCCAAATGACTACACAGGATTCAGGGCAATAGAGAATCTAGCACAAGGTTTCTCTCATAGAATCTAATCTACCCTCATTTTACAGATGCCCTAGCCATTGGACCATCCTTCCCCTCGAAGTGCTGCCTTCCCATTGGGAATAGAACTTCTGACACTTTCATGATGGTCAGGGATACTTTCCACTAGACTAGAAAAAAAAAATAGAGCTGAGAGATGTTCCTGCATTGACTCATTGATGGCAAAAGTGACAGTCTCCAGCACTGCTTTCGTTAGCAACTATTTTATGATCCAGGTGTAAATGAATGTTAAATTTAAGTCTCGTGCCTAATTATTTTTTAGTCTTCACTCTAAAAGGGCATCTGAATAGAAAGGTCAGAAAATGCTAACTATAAATTTCATGGGTCATTGTCTTTCAGTGGTAGGTTCTATTACCAGTAAAAACATCACCCATTAAGTAGATAATGTGCCCTAAAATCTGCTTTATGCTCATTGTCTCAATTCACAAAGGCATCCCAAGCCATGATGTTCGAGTGTAAATTTGAACACTTGGAGCTTAATGGGTCTATTGGTCCGATACAAGTTTCCCTTTCAAGCTGTGCCGTTAACATTATTAAAACTGGTTGGCATTCCACTTTACCAAGAACTGGTTTAGTCACAGGGGACAGTGATAACTATAGTTGCTGGGGTTTTTTCCCCCAGCAGAATTTATAAAACTCAATACATAATTCTCAACAGTTTAAGTCTTCAAAATGCTGTGCAATCATGACCTCATGGAGCCTCACAACTTCCATGGGAGGCAGAGAAGTTATCCCCATTTTACAGATACCAAAATAGAGCATGGGTAACTTGGCCAACCTCTAAGATAAATAGGAAATTGTCAGATTCAATTATTAAAACACTAGATTTCCTAGTTCTCATTCCTGTGTTTGGCCTGCTATACAGTAATGCTGCGAGAAAAAAAATAGATGCAGGTAGGGTTGCCAACTTTCTAATTGCAAAAACTTGAACACCCTTGCCCCGCTCCTGCCCCGTCCCGCCCCACCCCTTTCCCGAGGCTAACTGAAAAATCCTAGGTTAAGGCAATATTACAGGCAGGAAATATAAATAAGGTTTGCTGGGCAACACTAATTCACACACATCAATTTCAATTAAAATACAACATATATGCAAGGCAAGGAAGTTAATGTTGCCCTGAGAAATTTTAAAGGAAGCTGACAGCTTGAACTGTTGTCAGTTTTTTGTTTTTTTTTAAAAACTTTAAGTAGTTACCACATAAACAACCAGAGAAATGGGGAAACTTACTATATACTAAATGCATTCAAATGTACTAAATGAACAAACAAAAAGAGAGGAAAATATTTTCTCCTCTAATCAATTTGAGTTATAGTATTTTCAGGTGTTACCTGTGAGACAAGACAAAAATGTGATTTTTAATTATAATGACATCCCTTAAGTGTTTCACTTCCTGACTTTTGAGTGTTTAAATCTGTACTCTGAATGCTACATAAATAAGATTACAGAAAGCTAATAGTCAGACTGTGAACTTCTATGGCATCATCCATATGTGCCATCTTCTGTGTGCATCCAACTCCTGCTTTGTGTAGTTAGAATGTCACTTAAACAGCTGCTCCAGCCGAATCCCTACTAAAGGCAACAGCTAGTTCCTTTCCTCCAACTTTACTCAGTTATTACACCACCAAGACTCTGATCCTGCACTGGGAGTAGTCCCATTGACTTCAGCAGAGTTCCCTTGGCCACAAAAGTCTGCCCACACGGAGCTCTTTGCAGGAGCTAACCCTTTGTTTGGGTGTTCTCTTTATTTTTCTTGGAACGCAGCAGCCCCAAGTCTCCCATAAAATGCGTGTGTGGTTTCATGAGCTGTCTCACTCTTTCCCCTACAGCTGAGGATTAGTGTAGGTATTATCATTATTGTGCATTTATACGGTGCCTTCACAAGGTATTAGGCATTTGTCAGAATCCAACAGCTTAGACCGGAAGGCCTCACGCTGCAGACAAGCAGGCATTGTCTGGGCTTCTGGCACTGCTCCCCACATGTGGGAGCGATCCCACACAGCAATTGGGACATGCACCTTCCGGCTCCTGAAGGATCATATGAGGGCAGCGGTCGGACCCGCAGTGCTGATCCCCGGCAGCCACACAATGAACCTGGTAGCTTCGGATTCACGTCCGCCACAGCTTCCCAGCCTATGGGAGCTGCAGAGCTGGTGCTCGGGACAGTGCCTGTGAGTGGGGGCAGCACACAAAGACAGATTTTTTTTTAAATAATGCTGTCAACATTCTGTGCATGCATGCCTAGGAAAGTGGGTGAGAATACCTCAATGTGTACTTATGAAATATGATTTGCAAGGGTGTACGTGGGATATGACAGGAATTTACTTTGATGTAAGCACTTTATGGCTCATGTGACTAATAATGGGATACAGAGGTTTTTCATTTCCAGGTCACAAATCCGGCCCAAGCAACGAGTGACAGAACAGATGAAATGGCCAGCAACTGGTCTCTCTCACCAGCCACTACCACAGTTGCCACAACTGATATGCTTTGTCAGTCTCAGCAGAGAGTCCCAGAGACTGAAAGGAGCTGGAGAAAACTATTATTTTTAATGCCTCAGATAATTCTCCGCAGGCCAGCCTGAATTGCTGCCCATGTTGTAGCTTTTCTGTTGATGAAATATGGGGCTTCAGTTTGCAGGCATAACAATGAAAAACTGTTTCTCCAATAAAAATATACATAGGAAATAAGCAAAAAGAAAAGGAGTACTTGTGGCACCTTAGAGACTAACCAATTTATCTGAGCATAAGCTGTAGCTCATGAGCTGTAGCTCACGAAAGCTTATGCTCAAATAAATTGGTTAGTCTCTAAGGTGCCACAAGTACTCCTTTTCTTTTTGCGAATACAGACTAACACGACTGTTACTCTATAGGAAATAAGGTTTCACATGCAGTTATGCACTGAACAATTAGCAACCGCAGTCAAGTTGCTAGCTATTTTGCAGAGGCAAATGAGATTAACTCTCAGGGTATATCTACACAGGGATAAAAGACCTGCTGTGGGATCTTTGGCTGCTGTGGGATCCCCAGTTTCTCTGTTGTTGGGGCAGGAAGAATAAATTATTATCCTGATTATGGGAATCAAGGACAGTGGAACTGTACTTGGCCTTTTGGTATGATGGAGGGACCTGCCATCACCTAAGTAGCACTCACTAGGCAAGGGCCATGGGTTCCAAAACTCAGTGAATGGAGAGAGGCTGGGGACAGGTATTAATACCATCCGGTGGTATGGGCCCCCTGGTGAGGGCCTTACATGCTAATTGCATTTTCTTCTCTCTCCACTGTGGAATATCAGAGCTAATTTTGATTCCATTAGGAGTCTAGTTACAGGCTGCTGAGCTGAATTCACTTTGGGCCAATGGTGCACCAGCACCGAGGCTCCTTTACTACAAGCTGAAATCACAGAAGAGCTAAACTTACTAAGAGCTGAAATCACTGAGTGTTGTGTTAAGTAGTGGGGGGGCCTGAAGATATATTGCGGAGCAGTTCGCAGGACGGCTGGAGCGGCTCATGGAACAGCTGGCAGAGCAGAGCGGCTGGTGGAGCAGAGCAGTTTGTGGGACGGCTGGAGCAGCTCATGGGGGTGGCTGGCAGAGCAGAACAATTCGTGGGACAGCTGGTGGAGCGGAGCAGAGCCCCACAGAGAGTGCCCCAGGTTGGGAGGTAAAACTCTGCAGATAAACTTTCGAGCTCTGGTGTTGCACTGAGCAGGGACAGAGACTTTTGGGTCATTGGACTTTTGGGACTTTGGGTGACTTTGGGTTGCTGGACTCAAGAACCAAAGGGAAAGGACACACCCCAATTTGCTTGGGGTGGGTTTTTTGCTCATGGGTTATGTTATGAATCCTGTTGGTGGTGTTTCCCCAACATAATGCCGCATTGTTTCTCTCTGTTATTAAAAGGCTTTTGCTACACTCAGACTCTGTGCTTGTGAGAGGGGAAGTATTGACCATTTGGGCAGCTATGGGCTTATACTAGGCGGGGTGGGTGTGCCTATGCAAATGAGATCAGCCCCTGAAGTTCTTTTCCACAACTTGCCCCAACTCACCACCATCAGATGTCAGGGTTGAGCTCATCCTGACTCTGCTTACATCTGTATTTTGTATAATTTAAAATGAAGGATAAAGAATGTATTAAATGTATTGGTGTATGATTTGACCATATTCTGCCAGCCACCCTTTCTGAAAGCAGAAAGGAATGGCCTAATGGGCCATTGGTAAAAATGCATCAGCCAGAATCTGTATCTGAGCTGATTTCAAAGCAGTAACACACGTTTTAGAGTTACCACTTCGTTGTAGGTTTAGTATTATTTTAAAATAAGTAAAAGAATGCAATGATTGTTTTCTCCTGCATTGCAATTTGATGTTCCTGTTAAAATGCTCTGTGTAAATCAATTCTGTGTAGTGTGTGAATGAGGTATGTGTGTGTTAGAAGATAATGTGAAAGCCATCACCGGACCTGGTTTCTCCCTAGAACATCTAAGACAGATGTAAGGAGGTTGCAACACACCCCTATTGAAATGTCAGAGAAGAGCAGATTGACAACTCTAAAGATGAGACAGGCACCTATCAATGGGGACAAGATAGCAGTGACCAAAACCAGCATGGGATAACTCCCTAAGAAAAAAAAAGCATTCAAACAATTGATTACAGCATAACGGTGCAAAATTCATTGGTCCCAATGAAGGAAAATCACTATATGAACAGGGTGCCTTGCCATAAAACTTTGGGTTTGTCCTGCCAAGACTTCCCTGGCTCCTACCAACCCACGATCAACTTAGCTGGCCACTAGATTGATCCGGACTCTGGACTGGTAACTGTAACATCAACTGGTGGGACTGTGTGTGTGCATGTTAGAGATTGAATGCATATGCTAATTGTTGTATCTTCAATAAACATGGCTTATTGCCTTTTCCCCTGAAAAAGATCCCGTGTGCTTCTTATAAGCGTAACAATACCCTCAGAGGACTACAGGACCTATGCTGAGCAGATCCTGGCATAAGACAAACCCAAGCCTGAGTTTTAATAAAACAGTCTCACTTTGTGCTGAATACTGAGCTTGTCCCAGGCTATGATGTCATAGGGACCAGGAGGGAAATTGGAAGTGCTGACAGGCTTCCAGCTGCCGGAACAGGGTTGAATTCTATTCATGAGAAAAGATTGAGCTGTATCAGCAATCATGCTTAACTCCTTCCTTTGTGCATATGCAATTCAGTGTGGTCTTTAATTACGTGATCATGTTTTTTAAGCAGTGTAATCAAATGGGCAAGGATTTTTTCCTCCTTTTAAAAAACTTAGGCCCAAATCTCACAAGAACGCATGTATTCTGTTAGCTTTAAACATGGGAATAGGCCCACAGGACTTGATCCAAAGCTTATTGACGTCAATGGGAGTCTTTGGTGTCCAAGGGCCTTGGGGCTATTTCCCTTTAGTCCCTTGTCTTCACATGATTTGCCATTTATAAACACAAGAAAAGATGTAGAATATCTAACTTTTCTTAAAGTTGCTGTATTGTCATCTTTCCAGCTCATCTCAGAGCAAGAAGGAACCACTTTTCTTCCCACCCTTTGCCTCCACGTAACAGTGGTGTAGCTAGGAGTGGAAATTTGGGTGGGCTCAGACTTTGGGGTGGATGGGCAACGACAGACGGTGCTATATCAGCTTCTCCCGACAGCACGCCCTCTTCCTTGCCCTGGTGTCCTCAGACACAGGGCTTCAGCTGCCTAGCTGGCACGTAAACGTGGCAGCTCAGAAAATGGCAAGGCAGAGCGGCCCGAGCGTAGCTTTCTGAAGGGTGTATGCAGAGCTCCGTCCCGGATTTCAAGTGCCCGCGTGATGCTCCGGGCCGCTGTGGTAGCACCACACCCCTGCCCAGATTAGATTGGGCCTGGATGTTAAGTTGGGGGGGGGGAGGGACCACAAGGCTCACCTGCCCCACCTGTAGCTATGCCCCTGGCGAGTAAGTACTGTCTCTTTTCCTCTAGAATGAGCGTGTGCTTTGGATGGTGGGTTTTATCCTCTGTGCTTCAAAAACAGCTGACAAGATTTTATTCCCAACAAGTGGGTTACTTGCAGCTAGAGATGAAGCATTGATGGGGTCAGCGGAAGAGGGTTTAATAAAGACGGCGTGTCTTCAACTAGGAAACTTTAATAAACTTTTGTAATCTTGACTAGCTTTTACTACCTGCAAAGTGCTATAATGAAGCGCTGTGAAAGCCCCGAGGGCCTCTTATGCTCACACCACATATTACTTGTTCAGCTTGTCATTCAAAATAATACATTTTTAGAGTGGAATCGAGTGGCCCATACATGTGACAATTAGGGCAGCCCTGTAGCCCCTAGCAGTGCTGAAGCCAGTGGTTGAGAGAAAAAAAAAAAGCTGTTGGAGGTTAATGCACTCAGCTCTTCAGGTAAGAGGCATTTTTGACTTGTTTTATATAAAAGATTTATATGGACTCAGCATGGGGTTGTAGGAACGTCACAAGGAAATGTATAAAAGTCTCAGTTAAAAATAACCAGAAGTTTAGGCATTAACAGATATATTCCTCCATCTAACTGTTGCAGTATATTTTGGAGTCAGGGCATTACTGGCCTTGGGACAGGTAATGGTAAATTAAGTCATTGGTTTAAAATCATGATTGGTTTAAATCCAGCCCAAGCAATTTTGTCCATAAGTCTATACCACCTAGTAGGTATGTGGTGGCCCTGCTGAAACAAACCCCCTAAGAACTGACACGTGTCCACGTCATCATAAAGTCCTCACAGACAGTGCTCACAGTGGGTCAAATGGGTATGGAGAGTGAATTTTCCTTTTACCAGGGTGGAGGTATCTCCTGAACATGATTAAAACACATGGTTTCACAACTATGCACCAGTGCTGTTGGCTCTGGTCTGTTAATAGAAGATTCAGGTTTCAGGGTTTTTTAGGTTTACACATTTAGGTAGTTTGACTTCTATAGTTGGTGGGGGGAGCAGTAAGATGCTTAACTGTAAGCATGAGAGTAGTCCCTCTAGTCTAAACAAAATGCGCTCAGGCCAGGATCTCCGCTACAATCGTTTTGCACTGCTGAGGCTACACAAAGCAGTCATAAAGGGGGCCTCAGAAGATTCCCCTGTTGCTGAAGAATCCACAGGTGATGGAAAGCTGTGTAACCCTCAAGCTCCTGGAAAGTACTTAATGCCATGCTCAGCTTGGCGATGTTTGCAAATATATTTTAAAGTAAGACTTCCCACTTGCTTCCCCTCTGCTCTCTCTTCCCTCTCTCTCATTAAAACCAGGTTATATAAAAATGATTTTTAAAGTCTTGAGTGATGCGTGTTTGGGGGGGGTGAAGGGGCGGAGACAGGAAAGTAAGTTTCAAGAATAGGAGCGAAGAGAATGTCGCAGTTCATGTCCTCTTCAGTGATTAAGCATTGTGGGAGCCATATGGCTGTCAAGGACAAGAAACCTGCCACTGCTCTCTCTTTCAAGAGGTTTTTCTAAGCATAAAAGTCCCAGTTTAATTAGCAGAAAAGCTCATCCCTGTAGACATACTGAAAACAGTGTTAGTTTCAAGCTTACAGGGGGATGAAGGGGGGGGAAATGTTGCTTGAAGGCTTCATTGAAGTACACTGCTGTTTAATAAATCTGTGCCTATAGGTATTTCACTACTTGACAGCTGCTTTCCTCCCCCTGCCCCCATGTGCTGATATCACATTTACTTAATTTCTGAGAATTTAACCTTCAGGAATTAAAAACTGATGGAGTGCACGACAAGTAAGGGAATAATGGAACTAGTGAAAATGAAATCTTTCATTGATTTTTTTCTTTAAAGGAAAGGTGACCCCACTCCATGCAAGGCTGTAACCATGGTAGCAGTGGCAGAAGGGAACAAAAACAAAACAAAACCCACTTAGCTGTTACAGTAGGAGGCAGCAACGGACAGAGATGAATGTTTTCAAGCCCATGATTGCAGGTGTGAGACATTTTAATTTAATAAGCTTTGACTTTGAAGATCAGTTGTCCTACTGTAGCTCTCTAGAGAAGGGTGTCAGTAGTAACACACACAGTAATTGGGCCACACAAGCACCAGAGAAGCTGAGGGATATTAGTATTAGAGGAAAGCTGAATCTGCTTTGATAATATTCAAGAATGAATAATCTGTGATAGGCAGCCCTAAATCTGTAGGGCCTGGTTGTCATTTACAGGAAGCCCCCTTTGTGTCACTCTGGCAGGGTAACCAAGCCATAAAGTAGGGGTAAATGGACCTTAGTGTAACTTAGAATTCAGGCCATAGTGCTTAAATAATGCCCAAGAGGGAGGATAGAATTGAAAGTGAGGAAACAAGCTTGAGTAACTTGCCTAAAACCAGAGAGAGAGAATAAATCTGTATCAAAGCTGGTGTTCGAATGCTCAAGTTCTTGTCTCAGTCCAGTGCTCAGAACATTCTTTTATCACCTGTTCATGCGCCAGCTCTCTCCCACTGTGCCCATGCCTCTTGCAGCCCCTTCCCCTCCTAGCAGGGGAATGCCATTTAGTGTCCTGTTAAGTTAGTTCTCTGGTCATCCTGATTTGTGTTACTCTAGAACATTTGGGGTTGGATTCTCAACCCCACCGATGTTCCATTCAGTCATGGAAAGTGGAGGCTCACAGACATAAGGCCAGTTCGGGTTTCCTCGTTCAGCACCAGCTAGTCCCAGTAGAAATTAAAGCAACTGCAGGCCAATTTATGTC
Organism: Lepidochelys kempii; assembly: GCF_965140285.1. NCBI lineage: Eukaryota > Metazoa > Chordata > Testudines > Cheloniidae > Lepidochelys > Lepidochelys kempii. The sequence goes on along the minus strand of NC_136382.1, from coordinate 139,780,456 downwards.
ATAGGCATACGGTTATGCCAAAATGGACTGGCATAGCCGAAATCTACCTCACTCCTCCCTGTCCTATCATCCTTCTGTCTCTCCCCTTATGCTGGATGGGAGCAGAGGCAGCTGGCACAACAGTAGCTCCTCTACCAGCCTTATAACAGTGAAGAGTTCCTTTATACAAGGGATATTCTTCAATGGGCTGCTTCAGCTAAAAACAAGAAGGTGAGTGGCATGGACCAGTGAATCCACCTTTCAGTTTATGGGTTGATTCCATCAGAATAGCATTGCAAGACCTAAGGCCATTCAAACTCATCTGCAGTGGACACAATTAAGATTAAGGTGCCTCTTTCTCATATTTCCTTCCTATGTTCAAGGTAAAATATGCAGCAGAATGGAGGATTGTTCAGTATACAAAGACATTCCCTGGGAAATGAGAGATTTCAGGCCACCTTGTCCTTAAGAATATTTTTATTGAAAGTGCCAGATAAAACACATCCCTATAAACTTGTGGTCCTTGTGACTCAAAGCAGATGTGCACAGGCACTTTGTGTGCAGAGCTTTTTAATGGATTAAAAATAGAATATCAGGGTTGGAAGGGACCTCAGGAGGTCATCTAGTCCAACCCACTGCTCAAAGCAGGACCAATTCCCAAATGGCTCCCTCAAGGATTGAACTCACAATCCTGGGTTTAGCAGGCCAATGCTCAAACTACTGAGCTATCCCTAACCTGGCCCAACCACCGGGGCGGGAGTGGCAAAGAGAAAGAACAGCAGACCCTCCCTCAGGGCCACCAGCAGTGATTGGGCATTGCCTCTGTCCGGAGACAACACCTGGAAGAGCAGGCGAGAGTTCCCCACCTTCTCAAGGATGGTGGAGTCAGACTCCAGCCCCGGGGTGGCGGACTCCAGCCCCAAGCTGACTCCCTGATCGCTCCTGGCCCCTGCTGCCTCCCCTGGTGCCCAATCAACCCTGGCCCCTGTGCTTCCGTACCCACCTCCCCATCCAGGGCTTAATTTGTCCCTGGGCTTGCTGGGGGTGCGTAAGTCTGCTGTGAAAAGGGATATTTGTATGTTTGTTAATACACAGTTTTCAGAGCAGACTGAATAGTCAGCAAGATTTTTTTTAAAAAAAAACCAAAAACAAAAACAAAGCAAAAGAAACAAGAAAAGAAAAAAAGAGACAAGAACATGCAAAGTGCCTTATTTGTTTTTCTACTCTGTTTAGGTCCAGTAAAGAATAGAGATAACTGTACATCATTTTTATTGAGTCTGCAAAAAAAAAATCCTACATAAATAGATTACAATGATTTGGAGACGTATATGTGCATATTTGTTTGTTTTTCCTAAAGTCAGGTATTTTAGGAAAAAAATGTCAGAGCAGCCACCAGCAAGAGTTGGTGGCTGCACTCTGAGGCCACCAAAAAAAAAAATTTGTTGTGAGAACCCCTGATTTAGAGGCATATGTTGCTTGACTGGTGTTTCCTAAATGTACACTTTTAGGAAACAGTAAGAGCACTTGCACTCTGAAATCTATCGATGGAAATATTCCATGCATTACAAAGAAGCTCTAATGCACACAGATCTGGATATTCATACTATTAAACAGTTCTTTAGGACAGTGGTCTCCAAAGTGGGGTGCGTGCACCTCAGGAGGTGCACAAGATGATCCATGGTGGGGGGTGGGGCGGGAAAGGAAGGGCAGCCGGAGGAGTACAACCTTAAGATTGGCCGGAGTGCCACCCCTTACAGTGTGCCGCCCCAGGCGGGTGCTTCCTACACTGGTGCCTGGAGACGGCCCGGCAAAGTATCCTGCGGGAAGAGTGGGAGTTCCACAACATGGAGGGGTTGACAGTGGCACCCTCACTCATTCGCTCGCTTTCAGAGTATTGCGACGTATTGCCCGGTGAAGTGGATTTACGGATTATCTTATCTAGTTTTAACTAAACTAACCCTCATAAAATGGACAAGTGGCTTAAAAAGATTCCTGCAAAGAAACCGTGGATTGAAGAGAATACTAATAATGCGAGCATAAGCGTACAAGAAAATGGCAGAGCTGAAAGTTCACCTACTCCTAGTGCAAGCTCTTCGTCAGCCACATTACAAGGTAAAAACCAATGACGATCTAATCAGATCTGACAAGAAGTCGGCCAAAAAAATTCAAAATCATCAAGAAAACTATTTGAAATATGGATTTACATCCACTATCGTTAACGATGAACCTCGCCCTAAGTGTATATTGTGCCTTGAGATATTAGGCAATGATAGCATGAAGCCATTACGATTAGCAAAACATTTAAAAAATGAGCATCCAGAACATGAAGACAAACCTCTATAATTTTTTCAGCGATGTTTAAAGTCATGCAATACTCAATCCAGTACTTTACAAAATTTCACTAAACGTAATAAGTGTTTAGAAGCCTCTTTTGAGGTTTCTTACTGAATAGCAGAAGACAAAAAGCCACATACCATTGGGGAAAACACTTGTTCTTCCTGCCACGGTAAACATGGATGAAATAATACACGGAAAACAATATGGCGACAAACTAAAATGCATTCCTTTGTCAGCAAATACTGTTGGAAGATGCATAGAAAACATTGCTGAAGATTTGAAGAAATAAGTATTAGAACAAATTACACAGCGTGGGAGGTTTGCTATACAGTTGGATGAAAGTACAGACGTTTCTAACATGTCTCAACTTATGGTATTTGCGAGATTCAGTTTCAATGATGAAATACATGAAGAACTATTTTTTTGTGAGCCACTAAAGGAAAGATGTACCGGAGAAGACATTCTCAACAGTAAATGACTTCTTTAATAAAAAGAATGTCTTATGGAAAAACCGTGTAAGTGTAAACACTGATGGAGCAGCTGCTTTGATTGGAAGAAAGGATTCTGGGGTAAGGTTACAGAGATAGCACCACATATGAAATTCATCCACTGCATCATTCATAGGCAAGCTATTGCAGCAAAGAAGTTGGAGCCAGAAGTGCACAAAGTGCTACAGGATGTCATCAATGTGGTTAATTTTATAAAAAGACCTTTAAATAGAAGAATCTTTATAATACTTTGTAATGAGATGGGGAGTGACCATGAAAATATTTTGTACCACACAGAGGTTCGCTGGTTATCTCGTGGCAAAGTGCTTAAAAGAGTTGTCGAACTTAAAGATGAGTTCCGCATTTGTTTTACAAAAAGACAAGTGTTCCAAATTTGCTGACCTTTTCTGTGATGACAAGTGGCTGTCAGTAGTATGCTAGCTAGCAGATATTTTCAAAAAAAAACAAAACAAAAAAAAAAACAACACACTTAGTCTGTCCCTTCAAGGTAAAGGTGACGTTTTAACAATGAGTGAGAAAGTAACTGCTTTTCGAAAGAAACTCATGCAATGGAGAGAGCATTTTGAAAACGGATGTTTGGAAATGTTTCCATCGTTATGTGATTTTGCTGCTGAAAACAATGTAAGTGTGTCACCTATAAAAAAAAATCTAAAATCTGCATACTTAAAAGACTTGGAAACAGAATTTTCTAACCGGTTTAAAAATCGTCCAAATGAAGAGTTTCAGTGGGTTTTGAACCCATTTGTTAAAAATATAAAAATGCAACACCTTCCGATTAGTTTACAACAACAAACGATTGACATCAGGGAAGATGGAAATTTACTAGCCGAATTTCAACAAAAACCTTTGCATAATTGGTGGATGGGATTGAAAAAGGAGTATCGTGATTTAGTAAGCGCAGCCAATGATGCACTTCTTCCATTTGGATCTAAGTATCTTTGTGAGGCATCTTTTTCAGCTATGACAGCCATTAAAACCAAGGTGTGAAATAAACTGAACTTAGAACCAGATCTTCGAATCGCTGCACCACAAAGTGTTAAACCAACATTTTCAAAAATAATGAAGCGTATTCAATCACATTGCTCTCACTAAATCATTTTTTTTAGTGAGAGCAAAAAGGTTTTTTGTACTGTTAATAAATAAATTTAAAAATATTATTTCATCTCTCATCCTTTTTTAATTTCTATTTTGTGTATTTTTTATAATGTACATATTAGTACAGTAGTACATGTATACAATTTATACATACACATTTTTGGGGGGTGCGTGCTCAAAAATTCTTTTACCGACAGGGGTGTGCGATCAAAAAGGTTTGGAGACCACTGCTTTAGGGTATGACGTGCCCCACGTACAAAGTGCTTCATAAATATCCGTTACAAATGTATTGCAAAGGGAAACGTGATGCAACACACAATCCTCTGTTCAAGTGGTTCTGCCAAATGGGTTAATGGAATATAATAGACTTGGTTTAAGAATCAATGTATTGGAACCCAAAAATGTTAATAGTTTCTTCTAACATGTACATGTTCTTTAGACTAAAAACATATTAAACTCTGTAAAGCTCCTAGGGGACACTTGTATTTCCTTCACTGACAACTGTGTGGGCTTACATTCCAACAGAGAGGATCAACACGCTAATGAGGGAGTCTGATGTGGGTGACAGTACTGAATCCCCACATAAGTAAATGCCTGAGGCAGATGCCTATTAGTCTGAGTATACAAGATATACATATTTGAAAGGTCTGCGCGTGAGCCAAGCAGTAACTTAGTTTTGAACACTAGCCTTGGTTAAAGACATTTTCTGATCAAGCTTTCACTCATTGCTTGACCAGAAAATTTCACCACATTTGGAGACAGGGGGATTTATAAAATGGAGGATGACTTGGCAATTTGTTTTGTTTGTCTTGTTTTACTGACCAGCCATTTCTGACTGCTTACCTACTTCAGTTCATTTTGAAGAATTCTACTAATAATCTGTGATACAGAACGCCAGACAATTGCACCCAGTGAAGGCCACCATTGATGTGGGAACAGTGCTGCAATGCCAGGCCACCTCTGCACATTTGCCCTTTTCTCTCCTCACCCCTTACAATGATGAAAGGAAGAGAAGCAATAAAGAGTATGGGATAGGGTGGGGGTAAAAGTGCAGCCTAACCAGTTCACGTGAACCATTTCTCCTGTGATTGTGTATGAATTTGATTTGGTTAACACTAGAATTATAAATGAACATTGAACTACAGTTGATAAATTGAACAAAGTACATCACATGACACATGCATGTCTACTTGCTCTTCCACACAATTCAGTCTGAGGGCCTGTCATGGGGTTACTCACCACACAGGTGTCTCCTGCTAGACATTTCAGGAATTAGCTCAGTCCCAGTGGGTTCGCCCTCAGATGGTGGTGGCTCTTCAGTCCTTGGCTCCGCCTGCACACCCGTTACAGCTCCTTTGCCCTCTTCCCAGGGCCTCGAGCCTGTAAGTCCTGGCAGCCCACCAGGAGCCCTCTAGGACACCAGTCATCTCCCTAGGGCTCCCTGCAACAGACTCCCTCGCTCTGGTCTGCAGCTTCCTTTTATATGGGCCAGCTGGGCCCTGGTTGGCTGGTCCAGCTGCTGCCCTAATTGGCAGTTTCCTCCTGCAGTCACTCCTTTGGCTGCCTGCCTGCCACTCAGCCTCCCTAGGCTGGTTTTAACCTTCTCAGGGCCTGTGCAAGGCAGACGCCCCCTCACCGGGCCCATTGCCAAAGCTGTACTGTATCTAGCGCTTGGTCATGCTTGCCAGTCTGCTTCATCCATCCACCCACCCAATTCCTAAAGTCCCCCTACTTACACAGTCGCTTTGCATGCTGACCAGCTGGTATATCCCTGAAACCTATGCATCAGACACGAGCAAAAGATTGCTGAGGCAAGAGAATTGGTTAACACACAAGGAAGCAAAGTCAGCACCAGGGATAGAAATTCTCTTCCAGAGGTCTCTCCCGATGTGAGGGTGGGGACTGGTCTTCAGAATGTGATGAGCACGGAACTACATATCTGAGCTACAGGAAAGGGACCTTTAAGCCTGCCAGATACAGGAATATGACCTTGCACAACCAAAGATTCACGTCTACACCCTGTCTTCTCAAGTCCTATAACATCTGAATGCAGTCCTCTACATAATTTGATAGTTACGAAACCCCATTACTGTATAAATAAAAAGACTTGTTCATTTGTTTAATTCTGACTGAATATTCAATGTCTTTTATTTAGTGAAGTCTTGAAAAATCAAAATTCCTGGTATTGGCTATTTTTCTTTTGAGTCGAGTCCTTTTGTTCCCTGCTCTGAAGGCTACAGAATTGTGTGTAGCATTTATTAAAGTTCAGTCGTGACATTTAAGTTTCTTCCTGGCTAAGACGTCTGGCTAAGACGTCAATCCTGCCACAAGGTGGCACACACACTGTATCGGTTTGAGATTACCACTACCTTTCTTAATTCATAATATACACTCTTACATGCCCTTCTGATTGACTTGCATTTTATAATCTGCTGATAATCATTAGCTCAGAGGGGCACTTCAGAAAACGTCCCTCCCCACCCCCGAAAAAAAAAAAAGATGGGGCAGAGTGCATCATCACTAATTTTAAGTTTGTGTTTATTCCAATTCACCAGGCCTTTCAAGGCATGTGCACATTAATTTGCTCTACATTCCATTCCAAAAAGAGTATGTATTGATACTAAACTGGGAGGAGTGGTAGATACGCTGGAGGGGAGGGATAGGATACAGAAGGACCTAGACAAATTGGAGGATTGGGCCAAAAGAAATCTGATGAGGTTCAATAAGGATAAGTGCAGGGTCCTGCACTTAGGACGGAAGAACCCAATGCACAGCTACAGACTAGGGACCGAATGGCTAGGCAGCAGTTCTGTGGAAAAGGACCTAGGGGTGACAGTGGACGAGAAGCTGGATATGAGTCAGCAGTGTGCCCTTGTTGCCAAGAAGGCCAATGGCATTTTGGGATGTATAAGTAGGGGCATTGCCAGCAGATTGAGGGACATGATCGTCCCCCTCTATTCGACATTGGTGAGGCCTCATCTGGAGTACTGTGTCCAGTTTTGGACCCCACACTTCAAGAAGGATGTGGATAAATTGGAGAGAGTCCAGTGAAGGGCAACAAAAATTATTAGGGGACTGGAACACATGAGTTATGAGGAGAGGCTGAGGGAGCTGGGATTGTTTAGCCTGCAGAAGAGAAGAATGAGGGGGGATTTGATAGCTGCTTTCAACTACCTGAAAGGGGGTTCCAAAGAGGATGGCTCTAGACTGTTCTCAATGGTAGCAGATGACAGAACGAGGAGTAATGGTCTCAAGTTGCAGTGGGGGAGGTTTAGATTGGATATTAGGAAAAACTTTTTCACTAAGAGGGTGGTGAAACACTGGAATGCGTTACCTAGGGAGGTGGTAGAATCTCCTTCCTTAGAGGTTTTTAAGGTCAGGCTTGACAAAGCCCTGGCTGGGATGATTTAACTGGGAATTGGTCCTGCTTCGAGCAGGGGGTTGGACTAGATGACCTTCTGGGGTCCCTTCCAACCCTGATATTCTATGATTCTATGTAAACTATAAATTGGGCATAATCAGCAGAAAAAGACGACGTTTCCTGCTTACAATAGCTAGTGTAGTACTAGATCCTCACCTGAGATCCAGTCCTGCTGTGATACTCTGCTTGAACAAAGGGGATGAAGAGCAGCTGTCAACTCCCCTGCTGAGGGTTGCCTATTTAAGTACAACTAGGCTAGACTACAGAGCATAGTGTATGCATCCGATGAAGTGCGCTGTAGCTCACGAAAGCTTATGCTCAAATAAATTGGTTAGTCTCTAAGGTGCCACAAGTACTCCTTTTCTTTTTGCGAATACAGACTAACACGGCTGTTACTCTGAGAGCTCCTACACAATCCCTTTCAGTCCCTGGCATAGGGGGTTTCAGAGCATAGCCAGAGAATTATTGGTTTCCATCTATTCTTGGCTGGTATTAAGGCACCCTGGGGCCATACCCAATAGTAGAATTTAGGTTATGGTGGTGTCAGAGCAGATGTAAAACCAGCACCAGAATTCGGGGACCCGTTGCCAGCTTTTTTGAGACACTTGGTGCAGCTGAGCATCAGGCCCATTCAATTTTGTTCGAATAGTGTGTCTCAGGATGTCAAGATGCCACGGCTAGAAATTCAGCAATTAATTAATGAAAGGAGAAGAAAAGGAAGAAAGTCATTGTGTTGAGTAGGGACAAACCTCACCAATTGTGCAGAATGCAAAATATGTCTAAGTGATTCAATAGCCAAAATAACTAATGTCTGGATTTGACATACTGTTCTTAACCCACCTCATCTGGGGAAACACACCTTGCATAAAGGTTAAAAACAGGAAGCCCATTTTCTTGCAAGGGCAAACTGGAGAAGGTTGCATGTGACATTTGTCTTCCTTTATGCAATTTCCCAATTGTGATTTGAGAAGTAGCTAAATGAAAATACCTGTGGCAAAAATACAAAACTGCATGATTCTACATTGCATACCACATGAAAGCTACCTATGAGATGCAGTCAGCAAAACTTACCTGTGCAAAGGGAGTCATAAGTTATTCAGTAGCCCATACAGAGATGGTGGGCATAGTGTACACCACATTAATATAATACACTGGATATTTAAAGTGTTGGGAAGTTGTTAACTGAATGTATGCTCTTCCCATAACTATGTTCATGCATGTCTAGTATCTATAACACTTGGGAAGTCAGCTTTGTCATCAGAAAATAGGAAGCCTGTCAAAACCATAAGACGACATATGAATGGTATGTCCTGGCACAGGTTGAGAAATACCACATTCCAAACCAGCTGTGTGTAGAGATAAGGAAAGGTATAGACCAACAAGTTCTTCAAGGAAATGGAGCCACAGAGCCCTGAGTTCAGGTGGTCATGGAGTAAGATTGTAAATCCAAGAAGACTCCCTATAGAAACAATACCCTAAAAGGAAAGGACTTATTTTGAACTAGATTTGTACCAGGGATGGAAGGGTCTTTCTTGGGCCCTGGCAAGATAGATAGATAGATGACAGGCATGTAATAATGTAATTCTCACAGTAACGAGGTGATGATCTGTTTCTTCCAGACTAGGTAGATTGAATGATTGACATGAACACGCTTTCTTGCTTATCACTAAAAACACTTTGCTATAAATTATTAAGCTGGACAGAACTGTAAAAGCCCACTTTTTCCCTACCCTTTTCAGCTTGGGCAATGAAATGCAGTCAGTTTTCACTTCCTTCTGTTGCTCCAGTAATAATTTATCGGTTTAAAAACAATTGGGCCTGGTTCTCATTTACACTAAAGCTTTAAAGTAGGAATAAGTAACATTTATACTTACCATTTGATCTCTTTATGCTGCCAGAGTGAAGTGGGGCCATGATGTAAGTGAGAATCAGGCCTAGTTTGTACTAAATATAAAACATGGTCCAAATTTGAGCTGACAGTGCCCTTCAAGTTTTACATGGATCTAGGCCACTATTCTTTTCCTAAGTCACAGAAGGAATGATTCATTGTGTGATTCCCTGAGCGGACAAAAATAAAGTTGTGAAAACTGGTGACTGTGCATGAATCTCACCAAAGCGACAGTTCTTCTGTGTGTTTGTTTTACAGCACAGCTAAAAATAGTTGGTACGATGTTTCGCTTAGATTTACTGGAGCATATTTCCTGGAGCACTCCCCAACAACAAAAATCTTTCAGTGACTTGGTAACACTGGTGCAGATGCTAGAGAATGACTAAAGATACAAGATCTGGATATTAGAGAGACATGGTGGGGGAGGTAATATCTTGTACTGGACCAGCTTCTCTCGGTGAAAGAGGTAAGCTTTCAGAAGACCTGTGTAATCTTGTTTCTTCTATTGGTGAGAGAGAGAAGAGCTCTGTGTAAACTCTTTTCTTTCTCACCAACAGAAGAGACAAGCTTCTCTATTTCACCAACAGAAGATGGTCCAATACAAGATATTACCTCACACACCTTGTCTCTCTAATATCCTGGAATCAACACAGCTACAACACTGCAAAGATCTGGCTATGACACATGAACAGGTTCTTAGGAAGGTCAGCGAGAAAACTAGTTAACAAGAGATGTGTTTAAGATATTTGTACCCTTAAATACATGAATGCATGTTTGCAGGTAGTTATATACAATTATTTACTTGATTATGTTCTATTAATACAAGAGTTAAAAATGGTAATAAGCACAACTTTGTTTTAAAGGGCCACTTCTTACCCTCAGTTACATTTATGTTACCTTATTTACTTCAATAAGAGTTGAAGTACTCTACCTGAGGGCAGAGTTGGCCCCCACATGATTTTAAAGCAAGTAAAATATGGTAGCAGTAGCTTCTAGTGTACTGATCATGTAGATGAACTTTCACTCTAGCCATCTCTTCTCTAACCCATAACCATGATTAAGCCAATGTTTCTTTTCTTGATTTTTCAACAAGATAGGAAAAGGCAGCCCAGGTTGCCAAGACAGCAACGAATGAACAAGGGGAAAGCCGACAGGAGCAGAGGAGCATATGATTCAGATAGACAGGGATTCTCTATATTAACAGGGATTCTCTATACCCTAGTAAGAGAAAGATAGAAGTACAGGTAGGAACTGAAGAGAAACAGTCAAATGATAAGTCCTATTCATTCACATCACATAATGGCAGAGAACTAAGAAGTAAGAAATTGTATAAGTATTTCTATAAACGTGCTAGAAGGCTAAATACTAAGATGGGTAAACTAGAGTGCCTGGTATTAAATAAGGGAATTGATATAATAGGCATCAAAGAAACTTGGTGGAACAATTATAATCAATGGGACATGGTAATACCAGGGTACAAAATATATAGGAATGAGAGAATAGGTTGTGCTGGTGGGGGAGTGACACTATGTGAGAAAGCCTAGAGTCAAATATAACAAATAATGAAATGAATCAAACTGTACCATAGAAGCTAAATACATTCTTTGCATTGGTGTTCACTGCAGGAGGTGGCGAGGCAAATTCCCTCACCTGAGGCATTCATTTTAGGTGACATCCTAGGAACTGTTCCAGATTGAGGTGTCAATAGAGGAGGTTTTGGATCAAATTAAGTTAAACAATGATAATGAACACAACAGATTGGGGAAGAGAGTCAACCCAACCCTTTCGTAAAAGGTAATCGTGGCTCACCAATTAGAGTTCTTTGAGAGGGTCAAACAAAAATGTGGACAAGGGTGATCCACTGGATATAGCGTACTTGAATTTTCAGAAAGCCTTTGATGAGGTCCCTCACCAAAGGCTCAAGCAAAGTAGGCGGTTGTGAGATAAGAGGGAAGGTCCTCTCGTGCATCAGAAACGGATTAAGAGACAGGAAACAAAGCATGGGAATAAACGGTCAGTTTTCAGAATGGAGAGAGGTAAATAGCAGGCTTCCCCAGGAATCTATACTGGGACCAGTGTTGTTCAACTTGTTCATCAATGATCTGCAAATTTTGCCACCTCACTGTTTGCCTCTTTTTTCCAGATGATACAAAATTACTCATAATAGTTAAGTCCAAGCAGACTGATTAGTGAGAGCCCTTTATAACTTAACTGCGTGACTGGGCAATCAAATGGCAGATTAAATTCAATGTTGATAAATGCAAAGTAATGCACATTAGAAAAAAATCCTAACCATACATACAAAATGATGGTTTCTAAATTAGCTGTTACCACTCAAGAATGATCTTGGAGTCATTGTGAACAGGTCTCTGAAAAACATCCACTCAGTGTTCAACAGTAGTCAAAAAAGCTAAAAATGTTAGGAATCATTAGAAGAGGGATAGATAAGACAGAAAATTTCACAATGCCACTCTATAAATCCATAGTACTCCCACACCCTGGAATACTGATGGGAGTTTTGGAAACCCCATCTCAAAAAAAGAGATACAGTATGTTAGAATTGGAAAAGGTACAAAGAAGGGCAACAAAAATTAGTAGTGTGTGGAACAACTTCCATATGAGGAAAAATTAGAAAGACTGCAGCATGCGGGGGGAAAAAAGATTACTTGGGGGGATATGATAGAGGTCTATAAAATCATGAATGGTATAGAGAAATTATTTTATTCAATGTTATTTACACCCTCCGCCCCATGTAACACAAGACCCAGGGGTCACACAATGAAATTAATAGGCAGCAGGTTTAAAACAAACAAAAGGAACTACTTCACACAAAGTGTGTAGTCAACCTGTGGAACTCATTGCCAGGGGATAGTTTTGGCCTTCACAACATAACAGGGTTCATAAAAGAACAAGATAAATTCATGGAGGGTAATTCCATAAATGGCTATTTGCTAAAATGATCAGGGATACAACCCCATGCTCTGGGTGTCTAGCCTGACAGAAGCTGGGAGGTGATGGATCACTTTGATAATTGCCCTGTTTATTCCCACTGAAGCACCTGGCATTGGCCACAGTAAGGAGACAAGATACTGGGCTAGATGGACCTTTGGCCTGACCCACTTTAGCCTTTCTTATGAAAACACTAAGGCTACATCTACACTATAGAGTCCATAACAACATAGCTATGCTGGCATAACCCTCTGGTATATATGCAGCCTACACTGACGAAGAGTTTTCCTCTTGGTGTAGGAACACCTTCTCCCTGAACGACGTTAGCTATGCTAACAGAAGTACTTCTCTTTTGCCAGAGCTACATATACATTGTGGATTTTGTCAGCCCTGACTGACTAACTGTAGACCAAGCCTAAAAAGCAGCTGTCAAGCTTGGATTCCCTAGGACAGAACTGGGTTAGTGAGTGAAGCCCAAAGTAATGCTCTTCAGTCATTTTATCAAACATAACAGGGAGTTGGATGGAAGGAGGGATATAGAACTGTACAAAACAAAATATTTTGCAGCCTGCTTCCATAGCCATTTGTTTAGCTATGAAGTAGAGGTGCTCTAGTACATTGGGTTAGTATAGTTCCTTAAGATATGATAAATACAAAGCAGATACTCCCCAAAGGTTAATGGCTACAACTGATGCTTGTATTGAGTACTACTGCATCAGTGCCAAAGATATTTTTCATGATCACCCTTTATGTATCTTATTGTATTTTTGAAAAGATACTTAAACTTGAACAAGTGATCTATTTCAATTGCCAGACGAAATCAGATATCTGACTGCTTGACAGACCTTTTTCTCCAATATATTTTACCATTGGATTCTGGAGTGAACTTCCTGTTTTCACATATGCCCTTAGAATGTGTAATTAATTAATTCCTCACTAAGCTTTTTGTGTGTGTTTCCTGCAGTCCCCTGAGATGGTGTGGTGTCCTTGCTATCCCAACTGCTGCTACAGAGATTATTAGAATGCTTGTCAGTTTGGTGTACTTTCTGTAACAGAAACTGAAAGTGTTTAAATACTCTTATACTGGAATTGCTTGGATAGGCAGCCTCGGATTTTGCAAGAATTGACAGCTAATACAGCTACCACTAGGAACAGCAACAAATTTCTCTCTCAAGTCTCAGTTTTTAAATGTCACTGTTCCACTATTGATTTATAGCACTCCTTTCATAACAGGTCCCATAAATGTTATATATCCACAGCATTGCTTTTTTCTTGACTGAAGCCAGACTACAGCGAAACATTATAAGTGATGCTCTTTGTGTAAGGGATTAACTAAATCAAACTTTTGGGGCTTTTCAAGTAGCAGTCATCTTGCTTTAGACAGAAGATTGTGCAGTGTGTTGAAAATACATTTACATTTCTCTGAAAGATCATGGTTAGACAGTCTAATTTTATATATTTGCATAGAAAGCCTGCAAGTGTGTTGTATGCTTACAAGTGCACTTTGAATTTGCCTCCCAATGTTTCACCTGATTGCTTTAACGTCATGAAAGACACCTGTTATATAACAAATGAGGTTTTCAGTGCACAAATCAGGAAACTCAGTTACACAGCAAATTTAAGATTGCTGTTTGTGTTACATGCTGACGCAATACACTGTGGTCACCAAGTCAGGATTTGCCAATAGTTGTGTCTGAGACAAGTGTTAATTCCTATTCTAAATATAGGATGAGATGTGTCTTGTTGCAAGACTTGTGGAGCTTAGGAGCTCTTTAGGTCTGCTGAGCTGCAGGTAGGGAGCCTGGGGAGGGAAGCTCGCTGTTGAGCTGCATGAGTGATGGGAAGCGTCAGAGTTCAACTCGCTACGTTGGGGTCTGTTGAGGTGCTGCTGATGGTGGCTGTCACTTCATCTCTAGTCACTAGGGCAGACAGCCTAGTCTGGCACATGCTGTACTAGTTGGCAGTGGTGTTCAACAAATTCACAGGTTTTGTGATTCTCCACCTATTAACTGAGCCCCAGGACTTAGCTTTGGTCTTTGCCAAGGGGAAAAATAATTTACCTTACCATACGGTAAGAAATCACAGTTCTGTTGTCATGCTACAAAGTGCCTAGCATGATGGGGTCTGACCTTTAGGCACAACTGCAATACAAATAAATAATCCTCCCACAAAGAGGCTATTGGCCCTCCCTGGAGAAATGGAGGGGCCAAAAAGGAACTAAGGGTCAAGCAATTACTTGGAGAATTCCAGGGCAAAGATCAGAGTGTGGACAGAGGTTGAACAGAAGAGGGACACTGATTAGATACCCCAGACAATGCAGACACTCCATTTGACCTCTGGAAAGGGTGTGGAGGCCCAGGAGCAATGATTGCCTCCACCGCAGAAGTGAGGTTATATGAAATAGATGGAGATCAATTAAATGTCTTGTACAAATATGGAGGGGGGATGGTGTTATAGGAACAAGAGAACCAGAGGAGATCACCAAGCAGAGGACCCGGCCCCAGACTGAATCAGATTTGTGCGTAAAAAGCATCTTATGTTTTATCTATGAACAGGTAGCAAGTTCAGAAACTACATTAACTATCCATACAATAAACTCTTACTTTGGGAACCTCCATACTTTCTTTAAAAACTGATCTTCTGAAGCTATAGAAAGAGTTAAAATTAAGTCATTTGCCTAGTGCTCAAACATATTTAACACTGACAACTTTCCATGCAATATCCAATACCTGGCCATGGAATAGAAATTGAAGGTTTCAGTGGGTAATGTTACTGTGCATTATAAGAACAGTTCATATCTGGAGAAATATTATAAGCGATTCATAAGCTTTAAAAAAGTAAAACAATGAATAAAAGCAGATTTTTAACATTAAAACAATTCATATGCTAGAAATGAAAATATGGAGCTGGAAGGGTCCTCAAAAATTCATCTAGTCCAGGCCGTTCATTGAGGCAAGACCAAGTAAATCTAGACCATTCCTGACAGGTGCTTGTCCAGCTTGTCCCTAAAAACCTCCAGTGATGGGGATTCTACAATGTCTTCCACTGCATAAGTATCCTTATAGTTCACAAAAGCTTCTAATATTTAACCTAAATTTCCCTTGCTGCGGATTAAGCCCATTAGTTTTTGTCCTACTTTCAGTAGACATGGAGAACAATTGATCCCTATCCTCTCTATATCACATCTCCCCCTTTGTCTCCTTTCCTCAAGGCTAAACATACCCAGTCTATTTGTTTAACTTTTCCTTTTGGTCAGGTTTTCTAAACTTTTGATCATTTTTGTTGCTCTCCTTTGGACTCTCTCCCATTTGTCTATGTCTTTCTTAAAGCGTGGCACCCAAAACTGAACGCAATACTCTTGCTAAGGCCTTACCAGTGCTGAGTAAAGCAGGACACTTCTGTTTATACACCCCAGAACAATATTAGCCTTTCTGCAACTACATCACATTGAATACAACAATTTGTAATCTACAACAACCCCCAATTCTTTTCTGCAGTACTACTGCCTACCCAGTTATGCTCATTTTGTATTTGTGCATTTGAATTTTCCTTCTTAAAATGTACTACTTTGTCATTTTGTTGATTTCAGAGCAATTGTCCAGTTTATCAAGGTCATTTTAAATTCTAATCCTGTCCTCCACAGTGCAACCTCTCTCAGTTTACCGTCATCCACAAATGTTATCATAATTTTCCACTCCACTATCCAAGTCATTAAAAAGATATTGATTAGTACGAAACCAATACATCCTCCCAGCTTGACAGCAAACCATTGATAAACTACTCTTTAAGTACAGTCTTTCAGCCAGTTGTGTACCCCACCTTACAGTAATTTCATCAAGACCACTTTTCAGAAAGGCAATATCTTGAGGGAATTAAAGATTTTTTTTTAAAGTCTGTGCCATTTCATTTAAATGGACATTATGAAAATCCTTTAAGTTTGCTTACAATGCACAACCCCTACAGGTTTGAAATTTGAACTTCCAATAAATGTTCTCCTTCTTACCACACATTAGGGATGAAATTCAGAGAAGGGATTGACTCTTAGGTAAAATTCCCAAGTTGCCAGTGAATATTCTAATACACTTTGGGACCATGTGGGGCTCCAGTGGCATTTTTCCCTGAGACATAAGGGTTAGCTGCTTCACTGCCCTCTCTGTTAGCCCTGGTCTACACTAGGACTTTAGGTCGAATTTAGCAGCATTAAATCGATGTAAACCTGCACCTGTCCACACGATGAAGCCCTTTATTTCGACTTAAAGGGCTCTTAAAATCGATTTCCGTACTCCACCCCTGACAAGTGGATTAGCGCTTAAATCGGCCTTGCCAGCTCGAATTTGGGGTGCTGTGGACACAATTCGACGGTATTGGCCTCCGGGAGCTATCCCAGAGTGCTCCATTGTGACCGCTCTGGACAGCACTCTCAACTCAGATGCACTGGCCAGGTAGACAGGAAAAGAACCGCAAATTTTTGAATCTCATTTCCTGTTTGGCCAGCGTGGCAAGCTGCAGGTGACCATGCAGAGCTCATCAGCAGAGGTGACCATGATGGAGTCCCAAAATCGCAAAAGAGCTCCAGCATGGACCGAACGGGAGGTATGGGATCTGATCGCTGTATGGGGAGAGGAATCCGTGCTATCAGAACTCCGTTCCAGTTTTCGAAATGCCAAAACCTTTGTGAAAATCTCCCAGGGCATGAAGGACAGAGGCCATAACAGGGACCCGAAGCAGTGCTGCGTGAAACTGAAGGAGCTGAGGCAAGCCTACCAGAAAACCAGAGAGGCGAACGGCTGCTCCGGGTCAGAGCCCTAAACATGCCGCTTCTATGATGAGCTGCATGCCATTTTAGGGGGTTCAGCCACCACTACCCCAGCCGTGTTGTTTGACTCCTTCAATGGAGATGGAGGCAACACGGAAGCAGGTTTTGGGGACGAAGAAGATGATATTGATGATGAGGTTGTAGATAGCTCACAGCAAGCAAGCGGAGAAACCGGTTTTCCCGACAGCCAGGAACTTTTTCTCACCCTGGACCTGGAGCCAGTACCCCCCGAACCCACCCAAGGCTGCCTCCTGGACCCGGCAGGCGGAGAAGGGACCTCCGGTGAGTGTACCTTTTAAAATACTATACATGGTTTAAAAGCAAGCATGTGAAAGGATTACTTTGCCCTGGCATTCACGGCTCTCCTGGATGTACTCCCAAAGCCTTTGCAAAAGGTTTCTGGGGAGGGCAGCCTTATTGCGTCCTTCATGGTAGGACACTTTACCACTCCAGGCCAGTAACACGTACTCGGGAATCATTGTACAACAAAGCATTGCAGTGTATGTTTGCTGGCATTCAAACAACATCCGTTCTTTATCTCTCTGTGTTATCCTCAGGAGAGTGAGATATAATTCATGGTCACCTGGTTGAAATAGAGTGCTTTTCTTCACGGGACACTCAGAGGAGCCCATTCCTGCTGGGCTGTTTGCCTGTGGCTAAACAGAAATGTTCCCCGCTGTTAGCCACAGGGAGGGGGGAAGGTTGAGGGGGTAGCCACGCGGTGGAGGGAGGCAAAATGCGACCTTGTAACGAAAGCACATGTGCTATGTATGTAATGTTAACAGCAAGGTTTACCCTGAAAGAGTGTAGCCACTGTTTTATAAAATGTGTCTTTTTAAATACCGCTGTCCCTTTTTTTTTCTCCACCAGCTGCATGTGTTTCAATGATCACAGGATCTTCTCCTTCCCAGAGGCTAGTGAAGCTTAGAAAGAAAAAGAAAACGCACTCGCGATGAAATGTTCTCCGAGCTCATGCTGTCCTCCCACACTGACAGAGCACAGACGAATGCGTGGAGGCAAATAATGTCAGAGTGCAGGAAAGCACAAAATGACCGGGAGGAGAGGTGGCGGGCTGAAGAGAGTAAGTGGCGGGCTGAAGACAGGGCTGAAGCTGAAATGTGGCGGCAGCGTGATGAGAGGAGGCAGGATTCAATGCTGAGGCTGCTGGAGGACCAAACCAGTATGCTCCAGTGTATGGTTGAGCTGCAGCAAAGGCAGCTGGAGCACAGACTGCCACTGCAGCCCCTGAGTAACCAACCGCCCTCCTCCCCAAGTTTCATAGCCTCCACACCCAGACGCCCAAGAACGCGGTGGGGGGGCCACCGGCCAACCAGCCACTCCGCCACAGAGGATTGCCCCAAAAAAAGAAGGCTGGCATTCAATAAATTTTAAAGTTGTAAACTTTTAAAGTGCTGTGTGGCATTTTCCTTCCCTCCTCCACCACCCCTCCTGGGCTACCTTGGTAGTCATCCCCCTATTTGTGTGATGAATGAATAAAGAATGCATGAATGTGAAGCAACAGTGACTTTATTGCCTCTGCAAGCGGTGATTGAAGGGAGGAGGGGAGGGTGGTTAGCTTACAGGGAAGTAGAGTGAACCAAGGGGCGAGGGGTTTCATCAAGGAGAAACAAACAGAACTTTCACACCGTAGCCTGGCCAGTCATGAAACTGGTTTTCAAAGCTTCTCTGATGCGTACTGCACCCTCCTGTGCTCTTCTAACCGCCCTGGTGTCTGGCTGCGCGTAACCAGCAGCCAGGCGATTTGCCTCAACCTCCCACCCTGCCATAAACGTCTCCCCCTTACTCTCACAGATATTGTGGAGCACACAGCAAGCAGTAATAGCCGTGGGAATATTGGTTTCGCTGAGGTCTAAGCAAGTCAGTAAACTGCGCCAGCGCGCCTTTAAACGTCCAAATGCACATTCTACCACCATTCTGCACTTGCTCAGCCTGTAGTTGAACAGCTCCTGACTACTGTCCAGGCTGCCTGTGTACGGCTTCATGAGCCATGGCATTAAGGGGTAGGCTGGGTCCCCAAGGATACATATAGGCATTTCAACATCCCCAACAGTTATTTTCTGGTCTGGTAATAAAGTCCCTTCCTGCAGCTTTTGAAACAGACCAGAGTTCCTGAAGATGCCAGCGTCATGTACCTTTCCCGGCCATCCCACGTTGATGTTGGTGAAATGTCCCTTGTGATCCACCAGAGCTTGCAGCACTATTGAAAAGTACCCCTTACGGTTTATGTACTCGGCGGCTTGGTGCTCCGGTGCCAAGATAGGGATATGGGTTCCCTCTATAGGCCCACCACAGTTAGGGAATCCCATTGCAGCAAAGCCATCCACTATGACCTGCACATTTCCCAGGGTCACTACCCTTGATATCAGCAGATCTTTGATTGCGTGGGCTACTTGCATCACAGCAGCCCCAACAGTAGATTTGCCCACTCCAAATTGATTCCCAACTGACCGGTAGCTGTCTGGCGTTGCAAGCTTCCACAGGGCTATCGCCACTCACTTCTCAACTGTGAGGGTTGCTCTCATCTTGGTATTCATGCACCTCAGGGCAGGGGAAAGCAAGTCACGAAGTTCTATGAAAGTGCCCTTACGCATGCGAAAGTTTCGCAGCCACTGGGAATCGTCCCAGACCTGCAACACTATGCTTATCCACCAGTCTGTGCTTGTTTCCCGAGCCCAGAATCGGCGTTCCACAGCATGAACCTGCCCCATTAGCACCATGATGCATGCATTGGCAGGGCCCATGCTTTCAGAGAAATCTGTGTCCATGTCCTGATCACTCACGTGACCGCGCTGACGTCGCCTCCTCGCCCGGTATCGCTTTGCCAGGTTCTGGTGCTGCATATACTGCTGGATAATGCGTGTCGTGTTTAATGTGCTCCTAATTGCCAAAGTGAGCTGAGAGGCCTCCATGCTTGCCTTGGTATGGCGTCCGCACAGAAAAAAGGCGCGGAACGATTGTCTGCCGTTGCTCTGACGGAAGGGGGGGCGACTGACGACACGGCTTACAGGGTTGGCTTACAGGGAATTAAAATCAACAAAGGGGGTGGCTTTACATCAAGGAGTATTTCAGGCAGGACTTCACGGAGGGTTCCAATAAGAAATGGTGCACCTAAGTTATTGTTCTTATTGGAACAAGGAGGTTAGCCTGGCCTCTGATTGATACATGGCTAGATTTACCTCACTGCACCTTCTCTGTGAGTGACTGCAGTGTGACCTAGAGGAATGAGTCCCCTAGACAGGGGAGGAGGCAAATGAGTACAAAACAAATCTGGTCTATTTCTTGTTTTGATCCACTCCATCTATCTTTTACATCTTTGGCTGGCAGCAGACGGTGCAGAAGGACTGCAAGCCATCCACATCTCATGGCTGCTCGGCAGAAGATGGTACAGTTCGACTGCTAGCCATCCTCATCTCTTGCCTGCCGGGCAGAAGATGATGCAATAGGACTGCTAGTAATCCGTATCGCCTGCCTGCTCACCATAAGACAGTTCAATAGGACTGACTGCAGGACTAAAGAGAATGACCTGGTCAAGTCACTCCAAATTTAATCCCTGCGCCCACGTCTGCCCAGGCGCTCCCAGCCGATGTGGCCAGGAGCACCTCGGACACGACGAGAACGGCTACCAGTCGTACTGCCGTCTGCTGCCAGAAGGCAATGGGTTGCTGCTACTGTGTAGCAATGCCGTACTGCGTCTGCCAGCACCCAGGAGACATACGGTGATGGTTACCTGGGCGGGCTCCATGCTTGCCGTGGTATGGTATCTGCACAGGTAACTCAGGAAAAAAAGGCGTGAAATGATTGTCTGCCCTTGCTTTCACGGAGGGAGGGAGGGAAGCGGGCCTGACTATATGTACCCAGAACCACCCGCGACAATGTTTTAGCCCCATCAGACATTGGGTATCAACCCAGAATTCCAATGGGCAGCGGAGACTGCGGGAACTGTGGGATAGCTATCCACAGTGCAACGCTCCGGAAGTCGACTCTAGCCTCGGTACTGTGGAAGCACTCCGCCGAGTTAATGCACTTAGAGCATTTTCTGTGGGGACACACACACTCAAATATATAAAACCGACTTCTATAAATTCGACCTTATTCCGTAATGTAGACATACCCCTAAAGGCAGTTAGCCCTCCAGCAGCCTATTTAAGGAAGAGAAAGACAGTTGATGGGTTTTGGGGAGTCAATCTAGTCTGTCTACACTGTGGGAAGTTTTTGTTTCACACCAGCAAACAAGACTGAAGAGAGTATGTTTGTTGCTTTCTTTCTCCCTATATGCAAGTCATGGGAGGGTTATGGCCAGCCAGAAAAGGGTTAACCCAAGAAAGAGAATGGACTTTGCAGGGGCTGTTTTTTGTTTCAACACATTCTTGAAGAAAGAAGGATTGGGGCTGTGGGTTGGTTATTTTTATGCAGGACTACACTTAGCTTTGGCTTTTTAAAGATGGGTGGAATTCCAGAGACTATGGCTTGTCCTCTGCCTAATTGACTTGGGTCGCACTCAGAAACAGACTCCCTTTTGGAGAGGGGATGTAATCTTATTAAGGCAGTAAAGGATTTGTGCACCCCTTCCAGAAATACAGCCTTTGCACAGGTCCTGAGACTGGTGCTCCCAGCTAAAGGAAGGGTGGGACCCCCATCCCACATGATACAAAGACCATCAAATTAACCAGCCCAAAATTGTGTGCCAAATTCCATCCCCAAGTACACCTGTGACAGTGAGGTTTTAGAGCAGAATTAGACCTATTTCTGAGTGCTGAGATGTTTGTTTGGGTTTTGTTTAAGAGAAATTAGATTGACAACTTTAGAAAAGTCACCACACTGACATGCACTTAATTTATTTTTTTTTATTAAAGTCAGTCAATTGTTGAGCCTACTGAAATGAACAGTCTCTTGATTGTGCTCCCATTGAAGTCAAAGACAGAACTTCCACTGATGTAAATGGGAGCAGAATTAGACAAGTCCTAAAGAATCAAAGCGTATCTAACTTCTAGCTTTGGTGACCCGAGTTCCTGGGCATCTTAACGAATGCTCCCTCTCCAGCCCTAGAACAAAGTGGGTTGGGGTTTTGTTTTTAAGTGTCTGTAGGGCCCAGGAGAAGAGTTGGACTAACACCACCAGAGACTGAATTCCTCTATCCATAGAGCAGGTATTCTGGCAATACAGCCTCCCTTCAACACCCTGCTGATGTTTACATTAGCATGGAGGGATCACTTCTTGTGATGGGGGGGGATTTATTGGAGTGATTCTGTTACATGGGATATTTCTTCACGACAAAGAAATACTATCAACTTGTGTTTCATATAAGACACTGAAAAGACACTGCTTGGCAATTACAATCCAGGCTTCCTGGGGCAGAAAGTACCAGTGATCTAGCTATGAAAGACCCCCTACCTAATTGCCAATCCTGTGAGCCATCCAGTCTGTCAGAAGAGAGAGTGTGCTGCATTTGCTCCTGAAAGTAGGGTTGCCACACAGCAGCATGATGCACTAGCCATTGAATTCACAAGTGTTCTTGAAATTGCTTTGCAGCAATCTGTCATCTAACTGTGAGCTATAGTTTATTTCAAAATCCTGATCCACTCCTGCTGTAACAGATAGTCTCTCCACAGCCATTTCCAAAATATACATAAGATTGTGTGTTCTCATGAATATATTTGACCTTTAAGATGTTGATCAACATGCATAGTCAGTGACTAATGCAGCATGATTCCTTTGTAAACGGTGTTTTGAACCGGTCTACAAAGAAAACACCTATCTTTTTCCAGTTGGCAAAGGGGTGTAGCTATATTGCTGGCTTAGTTTGTGCAAATATGCTTTTATTTAAGCTCAAAAACTGGAATTCCAAACAGTTGAGTTCCCAGATGAGACATGTTATAGCATCTAGAGGATTAAGTTTAGATGAAGCGTTAGCTACTAATCACAACAAGCAATGTTATCCTGAAAGTAGCTATTCCAGCCCACTAAGTGAGCATGATTTGGCCTCAAATTGGGACGACAAGTGCACTTTTTATCCAGTACTGTATAGCATCCATGAGATGGCAACTTTGTAAAGTTCAGTGTTATGCCTTCAGACATGTATAGCAAAAGAAAAAATAGCATGATGGAAATGAACAAAAGTGCAAGCAAACACTATAGATGAATAATAGTTAAAGGATGATAACCAGCACGGCGAACTTATTTAAACAAAAAACAACACACCCCTGATGCCTAGATACCCACATTTTCAGAAACTCATTAGGATGTGGCCTGACTTAGAGAGGTGCTCAGCAACCTCAGCTCCCATTGTGAATTAAGAGACTCAAGCTTTGCCTAAGTCTCCTATTAAATAACTTAGTTAGTAAAACAGCATGTAAGGCTATGTCTACATTAAAAGAAATAGAGGACTTGTGGCACCTTAGAGACTAACACATTTATTTGAGCATAAGCTTTCATGACTTACAGCTCACTTCATCGGATGCATTCAGTGCACTGAAGGTGAGCTATTACCAACAGGAGAGAAAAAAAAACCTTTTGTAGTGATAATCAAGGTGGGCCATTTCCAGCAGTTGACAAGAACGTCTGAGGAACAGTGGGGGTGGGGAGGTGGGGAATTGAAGTGTTCTCCAACTGGTTTTTGAATGTTATAATTCTTGACGTCTGATTTGTGTCCATTTATTCTTTAAATGTAGAGACTGTCCAGTTTGGCCAATGTACATGGCAGGGGGCATTGCTGGCACGATGGCATATCACATTGGTAGATGCGCAGGTGAACGAGCCTCTGATAGGGCCTAATCACATCAGCCACACTATGATGGTGTCCCCTGAATAGATGTGGACACAGTTGGCAATGGGCTTTGTTGCAAGGATAGGTTCCTGGGTTAGTGTGGTGTGTGGTTGCTAGCACTGTTAACTAAAACGTTTGTCAGTCAGGGGTGTGAAAAAACCTCACACCCCGACTGACAAATTACACCGACAGAAGCTCCGGTGTCGACAGTGCTATGTCAGCGGGAGATGCTTTCCTGCTGACATAGCTACTGCCGCTTATTGGGGGTGGGTTAATTATGCTGATGAGAGCACTCTCTCCCCTATCGGCATTCAGCGGCTACACAGGAGACCTTGTACCGATGCTGTAAGGTCTCTAGTGTAGATCTAGCCTTAGGATCAAAACAGCCAACTGAGCTACCCTGTGCAAGAGACAACCCACCAATTCCTTGCCTCAGACTAGTCTTTTCTGGACTGCAACTAAGGTTTTGCTTTAGAAGAGTCAGTCTTAAAATCAGTAACAGGTGAGAGGAAAAAACAGTCTTTCCTACTGGAACAGCGTGAGTGCAAAGAACAGAAAGACAGGTTCAAGAGAACTTGGTATTACACAGGGCCACCAGATGTGAGCCTTCTAGCTATATATTCAGCATCTATGATGAATAAGGGCTATAGTTAAGGAGTGGCTGTGAGCCTCAATGACAGGAGAATTGGGTGGGGGAGAACTGTGTTTCAATGACCTCCTAACCCCTGCTGAAGTTGAATATCATAGCCCGATATCAGTAGTGCTGGTGCGACATGTCCAGAGGAGCCAGGTTGAATGATCTTTTCATTTCACCCTCACATTCAGAGCACTGGAAACTAAGGCCGAGCGTGTGGCCAACAGAAGCAACTACATTTTAAATGGCATTTCCATCTAGTAATAGCAGGTACTTGGAACCACGGGTCTTGCAGGCCAGTGGCAGATGGAGTAGGTCCAGCCAAATTTTAACTGCCATCTTACACACTAAAGCATGAGATGAAAGCGCTAAATGTTATTAAAAAAAAATCTATTTTCAAATGCATTGCAGTTTAAGGTGGTGAGAAGTGCCGGTAACTCATGTGAATTGTCAGACCGTGCTCAAGAAGATGGTGCTGCTTTCTTTAGGAGATGTCAGCTACGGGACAAATAGTTACCAATTAGGTACCTAATAGGGATAGGATACAGAGGGACCTAGACAAATTGGAGGACTGGGCCAAAAGAAATCTGATGAGGTTCAATAAGGATAAGTGCAGGGTCCTGCACTTAGGACGGAAGAACCCAACGCACAGCTACAGACTAGGGACCGAATGGCTAGGCAGCAGTTCCTTAGAAAAGGACCTAGGGGTGACAGTGGACGAGAAGCTGGATATGAGTCAGCAGTGTGCCCTTGTTGCCAAGAAGGCCAATGGCATTTTGGGATGTATAAGTAGGGGCATAGCGAGCAGATCGAGGGACGTGATCGTCCCCCTCTATTCGACATTGGTGAGGCCTCATCTGGAGTACTGTGTCCAGTTTTGGGCCCCACACTGCAAGGAGGATGTGGATAAATTGGAGAGAGTCCAACGAAGGGCAACAAAAATGATTAGGGGTCTGGAACACATGACTTATGAGGAGAGGCTGAGGGAACTGGGATTGTTTAGTCTGCGGAAGAGAAGAATGAGTGGGGATTTGATAGCTGCTTTCAACTACCTGAGAGGTGGTTCCAGAGAGGATGGTTCTAGACTATTCTCAGTGGTAGAAGAGGACAGGACAAGGAGTAATGGTCTCAAGTTGCAGTGGGGGAGGTTTAGGTTGGATATTAGGAAAAACTTTTTTACTAGGAGGGTGGTGAAACACTGGAATGAGTTACCTAGGGAGGTGGTAGAATCTCCTTCCTTAGAAGTTTTTAAGGTCAGGCTTGACAAAGCCCTGGCTGGGATGATTTAACTGGGGATTGGTCCTGCTTTGAGCAGGGGGTTGGACTGGATGACCTCCTGAGGTCCCTTCCAACCCTGATATTCTATGATTCTATACCTAATTATTCGCATGGGGTGGCATGGCATAAGCTTTTATCTGTGTATTTATAACTGCATCCCCTCCTTTTGGAGGGAAAAAAAATCTTCAAGTATCAAACCAGGGAAAAGGAGTATTGCTCTTTTTTGGTTAACAGTAAAATGTGACAACTTAGAATTTTTGCAGTGAATATACGATTCAGGTACACATGATGACCTTGCGGACAATTGTCAGGAGTCCCGACAGCATATGGTCTTATCTGGATCATTCAGCTAACTTTCCCTCATGTAAGTTTCATAGGAGTACCATATTAGCTATGTACTCCAATCTTTGCCTGAAATGTTGTTGCCTATGTGAATGTGTTCTAAATCAGAAATCTAATTCTGCAACATATTAACACCTGGTAATGAAGACAAAACTGCTTAGACATTCTATAGTGCAAGGCAATAGCATTCTTTAATATATTTCTGAAAGTCCAAGGCTTTATAAACAAACTGCTGCATAATGTGCCTTATTTCCATTACAGCAAAGTGCAATAAAAATCCTTGCATTTCTGACACCTCAGAGAATTGACTTCATTTATATCTATCAGATGTGCTGTCAAAACCCTCCCAGTTGAATCATTTTGCCATATTCCACAATAAAAAGTAAAACATTGTATTTATTAGTATAAAGTTAATATAATCATTTGTGTACACAGTAATATTTTCAATTTTATATATTGAATTGGTTAGTAGAAATCCCTCCAACAACTCTCTTGCTACCTACTGTGTGTTCCTACTCAGTATTCCATTAAAACCAAACCTCCTTAAGGTAAGAGCATGCTAAAGGCACAGAGTTGAGAACTCAGAAGTCAATAATATGCTAAGTTAAGGTTGAACATGCAATCTTCTCTCTCCCTCCTTGTGCACTAAAGTTTTTAATGTGATTATTGCTTGTAATGTACTTGAGTAATTTTCTCCAACCCAACAGGCAGCATCTACATAGCATGTGTGAGAGGCACTTCTATGCCAGAAGTCCCGATTCACTGGCTGTACAACTTACAATTTTTTCAGGCACCTTTTGTGATATTCCTTTAGAAAATTAGTATGATTATGTAATTAACGATGCATATATAGAAGGGGCACAAAAGGTTACACATGCAGCCTTATTAACTTTTGCATTTCTTGATTTATGGGTATTCAAACATAGTTATACAGCTCACTCAAAAGGAAATTCCATTAAAATTAGGTTTGTTCTACGAGAATACACATTTAAACCAACTGAGTTCACTGTGTTTAGACCCAACTGAACGCTCTGTCCCATACACATGTAAACTCAGTGATGCAAGGACTCTGATCAAGCGCTTGGCACTTTCTCAATGTTTTCGCTCAAGATTTCCTTCAAAAAGTCACCTTTAAGCAAAGGCCAAGCTTAGACTATTCTAGACCAATAGATTAAAGTGTTAATAAACCTATAAGGAGCTCAGAACACTAGAACTGAAATGATTAAGATTTCCATATCTAAAAACCTAATGCTATCACTCCATCTATAAATAAATGCAAACATCTGATTAATTCAGCCTTAATTTCCACACTTAATTCTAACAATGAGGAAATGAAAAATAAGTTTCCATCAGCATTAGCTTGACTGCATTGCCTCTCCTTTTATAATCGTTTATAACACATTTGATTAAAGGTGTCACTTGATATATTAAAAGAATGGAAAATGTTAGACACAGAAGACACAGCTGTGTTAGTTGCTGTGACTTCAAACCTGACCTGGTGCATTTCCTCACTTTGCAAGAGCAAGGCCTTAAGTCACTGGTACAGAATTACACACTGGCCTATTGAATTCAGTAGTGCTTTTCATAGACTCAAAGTCCACACTAACCAACCCAACTGCACTACTGGGGTCTGAGTGGGTAACACTAACTTTGTAGCATCACAGATCAGGCTTGGCTGGGTTATTTTTAAAATTACTAAAGCCTTTGGAAGAATAGAATATTGCTAGTAACACCTCTGAATAAGCCAGTTCAAAGATGACAACCTCCTAAAGCAGAGGCTGTGGGAATGAGCTAGAAAAGAAGGTTTAAATGCTCAAATGCTTTTAATGGTACTATGCCAAGAAGCGCAGGAGTTAAAATGAAGAGCCAAACAGGTAGAAACACATACTTCTCACAAGCCCTCATGTGTATTTTGATAGGCAGCTCTTAAGGAGAAAAAAAACAAACATTCTTCTCTAGCCTCGAAAGTAACAGTCTCCATATAACCAGAGGGTAAATTTCGCTGTCAGGAAGGTCCCATAAACCACCCACCCTTTTTACTAAAAACAAAAAAAACAGAAAAAAAAAAACCACCCCCACATACCCAAGTTGATTGTAGGACTCCTGAAGGTACATCCCACCTAGAAGAGCAGCAAACAGCTTCCCCGCTCCTTGGTAAGGGGGTCTGCTCCAAGCAAGGTACAGGGAGCTCAAAAGAAGTTCTCCCCTCATTAAGATTCATTTCAACTCTCCCCATTTGTTTACAATGGTAATGTCCTGCTTTTCAATCACTTTAACTATTACAGCAATAGAGGCCTGTCAAGGTTCCTCCCCCACTCTGAACTCTAAGGTACAGATGTGGGGACCTGCATGAAAACCTCCGAAGCTTATTTTTAGAAGCTTAGGTTAAAATTTCCCTTTTCCCCCTGGACTTTATTGCTGCCACCAAGTGTCTAACAGATATATAACAGGGAAAGAGCCCGCTTGGAAACGTCTTTCCCTCCAAAATCCTCCCCAAACCTTTCCTGGGGAAGGCTTGGTAAAAATCCTCACCAATTTGCATAGGTGAACACAGACCCAAACCCTTGGATCTTAAGAACAATGAAAAAGCAATCAGGTTCTTAAAAGAAGAATTTTAATAGAAGAAAAAGTAAAAGAATCACCTCTGTAAAATCAGGATGGTAAATACCTTACAGGGTAATTAGATTCAAAGCATAGAGAATCCCTCTAGGCAAAACCTTAAGTTACAAAAAGACACAAAAGCAGGAATATCCATCCCATTCAGCACAACTTATTTTCTCAGCCATTTAAACAAAATAGAAATCTAACGCATATCTAGCTAGATTACTTAATAAGTTCTAAGACTCCATTCCTTTCTGTTCCCGGCAAAAGCATCACACACACAGACAGAGAGAGACTTTTTTTCTCCCTCCCTCCAGCTTTTGAAAGTGTCTTGTCTCCTCACTGGTCATTTTGGTCAGGTGCCAGCGAGGTTATCCTAGCTTCTTAACCCTTTACAGGTGAAAGGGTTTTTCCTCTGGCCAGGAGGGATTTTAAAGGTGTTTACCCTTCCTTTTATATTTATGACAAGGCCCCAACGCTACCCTATGTTGTTACAAGTAATTGACCCAGGTCACATCATTCACATGGTATAACTATTCAAGATACTTTTTAATTAAGGTGGCATTGCATGAAACTTTATATTCTCTAGGACTTCAGTGAGTGGTGCAGGGGGAAGCCAAATTGCTTTGAAATCTGTGAGGGGAATTAGTCAAAGGGGGAAAAACTGGCTATTATTCCTCACCTCCCCATCCTGTTTGATGCCAGTTTGCACGTCTGAGACTAGGAGCAGTGGGAAGGAGCTATATTTCATGACCTGCTCCTCCCCGAGAGCTACAGAAGGTCCACAGCAAAGTCAAGCTTAAGTTTTGCATCAAGCAGAAAAACTGTCCTGCACATTCAGATTCCCCTCCAAGAGGGCACAAAGCACACTTTGGGCCTTGAGGACCAGTAGAAATTCATTGGTCCATCTGAGCTGTAGGTGCTGCATGAACAAAGAGTCCCTCCATGCAACCAGCTACTAGGTTTCACAGCATTAGGGTCTGAGACTCAGATTCTAACAGATCCCTTGTTTTCCACTACATTTTCTGAAGTTGTTTCCTGGCTAAGTCACACCTGACAGGGGGTTTCAATTTCCAGCAGGGGTAGGGGATGGATAATAAGTAAACTGTTAGATCAGAGTTTTGAATTAGTGCTCCCCTACACCATCTTTTGCACAGAATGGGAGAATATTGGCCTCAGTGCTGAGCCATTTTGAAGAGTAACTGTGAAAACAGCAACTTCACAATCAACAGATGTGTTTAGCTTAAACAACAAAAGTTTTTTATTCCTTTTAGTCCACAGAACTAGTACAGCTCAGACTGTGAGCTGGAGTCTATTCCACTTTGTGCATCATCAGGAACACTATAAATTCCCATTACAGACCTGTTTTGTAGCATACGTGCTGTGTGCACATCCCCTTGTGTCAGAAAGCAACACTGCCAGGGGTCCTACAGGGGATGCCAGAAATGAGGACACCAGTTTTTGCACACCACTCACCTCTAGAGTCTTGCATAAGCTAGTCCTCCAGCCAAGTCTCATAAGAGTCCAAAAACCTCTTCTGTCTTAACAAAGAGGGCTCACTGCATATCCAAGTGAACCTCTAAACTATAAGTCTTTCACTCCCCTCTCTCTAGCCCCAGTGAAGTACTCTCACTGGCCCTATTGCAGACCCTACCCTACAGCCCTCAGAAGGTACCATCCTGCAGGAAATTCCTACCTCTACTCACTCTCACCTAGTAAGGTCCCTCAGCCTGTTCATGAAGCCCAGATGACTAATAGCTGATCATCTAGCTCCACCCCCTCTGGCTAGGATGAACCACACAGGTGCTGAGCATGTCACTAACTGAGGTTTGTTTTTCTTCTGTAGGTGGTGATGGGGACTTATGCCCTCACCAGGCCCAATCAGCTGCACCTGTGCAAACCGAGTGACAAAAATAAACACTTACCATTGAGAGTAGAGTGTCTGTAGAACCTTCATGCTACGTGAGGATGAATCCAGGTCACATTTGCTAGCCTGGCAGTTGCTGTAAAAACACCTTTTTGCTTGTTTTAGAATTTTGTTTTAGAATTATTGACACACAATAAACATAGAATCCCCATAATGTCACTTTCATAGAGCATAGCTTAATTTCAGCTGATTAGGAGGACAAAAACCCCCTATCTTTATGAATTCAGATATCTGGTTTAAAAAATGCTGTCCAGGTCTTTTTCCTCACTGTTGGGGGGTAGGGGGAGGAACTCCCTTATTGAGAACTCTCTTCCATAGAAACTCTTGCCTACTTCATCACATATTCCACATGAAGCAGTAGAAACCACTGCTAGATCTCTTCCCATGCAGGGTATGTAACACTCACAGTGTGTGGTATGCAGTACTGGGACCACTTTTGGAGTTCTGGTGGTTTCTGTGTAAGTGAGCAAGGTACAGCACTTAGTTTTTCATATCAAACTTTTTATCTGAAGAAAATATTAAGGTTGCAAAGTTAAGCTCTCAAAAGTATGGAAATATTTAAGTTAAGACTCCCCATGCAGTCTTAACTCTGCCTGCTCAAAGGTATGCATTACAATAATATTTAATATAAGCTCTAACAACACCATCACATGCTGTTTTTGCAAGACCTCCTGCCTCAATCATGTGCATGCTGGACAGAATTGTCATGTTGTGGTTAAGGCATTAGATTGGGACTCAGGAGATCTGGTTCTTATATTACTGCTTCTGCTACAGGTTTCCTGGGTGCCACCTTGCACAAGCCACTTAATCTGTATGCTTCAATTCCGTATCTGCAAAATGAGGCTAATTCTAATCCATGTCCTCCTGGGATACTGTAAAGATAAATTCATTAAAATCTGAGCAGTTGAATACTATTATGATGGAGCTATAGACAACCCATGGATTGGACATTCAGCACTGAGTGAAGTATGGTGCATAGCAAATGAAGTAGGGCCTCCTCCTGGTTCAAATTCTGTTAAATTAGAAGAGCGGAAATCTGGATTAACTCCAAAAGTAGAGTTAATTTAAAGCAAAATTTGGTCCTCATTGTGTAGGTTGGATGGTGTGTAGTACAAAGGGCAGTTGAAAATAACTTATGCATTTTTTCATGGATTAATGGATTCCCTTAAAGAAAAGTGATTTAAAGTGTTAGTTGGCAGCAATTAGCAACCGTAGCTTTCAACTTCACTAATCTTACTAATTTTAAAAATATTACACTTTTTTCACGTATAGTGTTGCACTCAATTTGTTCACTGATAGAAGCATTGTTTCTATGGAAATAATCATCAGTGAAAACTACTGTCATGCATTAGGGGGCTTCATTATGTTTGTGCATTCAAACATTGGATTTTCTTGACTCTTAAGATCTTAAAACTGCAACCACAGTGTTCTCACTACATATTCTTTTGCTCTCTGTGTGTGTAAATATGGGTGTATGGCCCAAATTTTTAAGAATGACTAGTGATTTTGGGGTGTCTGTCAGAGGGTACACTTACTGTTAGTGGCACCTCCTCCTAGTTACTCTGGGAACTAGCTGGCCAGGCATTTCTCCCTCCTCTGGCGCTCTCTCTCCCATCATCCTCTGACTCAGGGTGTTCCCCCACTTATGACTCAGCCCACCAGTCAGGTCACTATATAGTTCCCCCTGCGGGCAGGGGTGGGATTACAAAATCTTTCCAGAACAAATTGTCCCAGACTATCCACTGTCCTTTCCTTGGTCTGTCTGTGCCACATTCCCAGGGGCTGGTAGGGGAACCCAGGGCCACCCCCTTCTTTGGGTTCCAGCTCAGGGGCCCTCTAATCAACAGCCAAGAGCTGCACTCCTGTTCCTTGCTATTTTCCCTTCTGAGCCTTCTCCTACCTTCTTGGCTCTTCTTGTTTGCCAACCTCCCCACTCCTAGTGACTGCAGCCTACTGCCCTACAACCCCTTGCTGGTCTCAGCTCCTGAGCTTTATCCAGGCCCTCCAGTTCCTGTCCAGCTGAGCCTTGTGTCTAATTAATTCCCTGCTCCCTAGCTCCTCTTCCAGGTGCAGCCTGGGCAGTTAATTGGCCCACCTGGCCATCCAAACTCCTTCCAGTCTTGTGTGGGGTGGATGCCCCATCACAGTGCCCAACCTGAGATACCTTAAAGGGTGTCTGGATTTTCAGAGGGCAGCTAGTCAATACTCCCTGAAAATGGTGTTTCTTTAGGGTTTCCCCAACATAGGTATCCAGAACTGCTCAGTCGCTTTTTAAAAAATGTGGGTTGTTTGCCTGTGTATGTATGTGGAAGGTGCTCAGAAACTACGTTAGGTGAGTATCAAAATGTGGGTATACAGAGCATAAAAAAAAAAGAAAAGAAAAATGAGATGCATGAGGGTATGGACTTCAAACAGAATAAATGGTTTATCTTAAATTTATGCTAGTCAGACTATAACGTTAGTAGTGATGTAGCAACCCTTGAGGCTATCTTCAGGATTGATTTATATAGAGATATTAAGGATTAACTCCTTTTACAAGGAGTGCCTCTGCATTTATTATACCCCAGAAAGATGTTTTAAATAAAGATAATTTCTCAGTTAAAAGAAAAAAAAGATCTAATAGGACAAGAGATTGTCCACAAGAGATTTATTTTTTTCATTGAAGACACTGTATTTAAAAAAACCTGATTTATCATCTTCATTGTATGCTTATCCTACAACACCGCAGGAAACCTGGTGATGTTTCCCTTCTATTATTAAGCATAAAAGCTTCATGATATGTTTTCTTTGAAAAAGAATACTGATGAAATCATATTTGACTGCATATTTACCACCTTATCTACTATATGAACCAATACTGTTCTCGTGTCACTGGCATTGCAGTTATGAAATAAGACTAGGGCACAATTATCATGCAGGGTTTTTTACTCTAGTGCTCTCATGTTACATTTCATACAGCATTCACTCTTGTATTTCAGTTAACCTTGATGTTTTACGAATGCCATTTATAAGTCTGATGTCGAATGTAAGCGCTAAAACTCAGTCACCTGCTTAGAAAGCTTTACTGAAGCAAACACCGAACCCTAGGAGTATATAGGCTATGGTTCTAACAGCTAAGTTAATAGATCTTATGG
The DNA here is from genome assembly GCF_965140285.1 of Lepidochelys kempii. NCBI lineage: Eukaryota > Metazoa > Chordata > Testudines > Cheloniidae > Lepidochelys > Lepidochelys kempii. The sequence goes on along the minus strand of NC_136382.1, from coordinate 139,746,762 downwards.
GCCTGACCATTTTTTCCCCTTGTCACTTGCACCAGGGTAAATTCAGAAGTAGCTCTACTGAAGTAACTGTAAAACTTGCACAAACAAGAGGAGAGAGTCAGACCTAGTGTCAGGTTTCAGAGTAGCAGCCATGTTAGTCTGTATTCGCAAAAAGAAAAGGAGGACTAGTGGCACCTTAGAGACTAACCAATTTATTTGAGCATAAGCTTTTGTGAGCTACAGCTCACTTCATCGGATGCATACAGTGGACCTAGTGTGTTTGTGCACCAATACAGTTGATTTACATTAATTAGAATTAAAAGTTTTGCTACTGTGGCAGAAAATAAAGTCAAGCAGTCAGATTCTTAATGATGTAGTTCCTAGCTACCAGCAAGAAAATGAATACACAATAATTAGGCAAACTGAGTTTGAATCCCAACAGAAGCAAGAAATGTTCACAGGAAACTTGCATGGTAAAGCTTAAGGGTATTATGAATAGTCATGACGACTTGCTCACTAATTATTTGTTCTGAACTTAGCTACAGTTATTTTGATCTTATGGTTTTATCAGTGAATAAAGTTATTCAGTTTTCCTTATGTGTCAGAGGGGATTTGCAATACCTAAAGCTCTCATATACCTCTGATATTCTTCTGTTTATTTCCCTCATCCAGCTTTTGATGAATCACTGGATTATCTCTAAATCCCAAACACAGTTTGATAACAAGCTTTACTCATGAAATATCAATTTTTTTAAAAAAAAGAGGAGAAAGTCACATCAGATTAAATTGGTATCTGTGAATCTAGCTTTAAAACCAATTTTAAATAGATCTTCCCTGTACATGACTTTTTCAAAGCATTACCAAAAGCCTGGTATTGTGTGATTCACTTTAATATATATATATATATATATATATATATACACACACACACACACACACACACACACACATATACATACACACACACACACTTTAACAATGTACTTCTGTAGCACTTTCAATTTGAGTTTACAACTAGAAAACCCATTAATGAATTATGTTTAGAACACGGAAATAGATCTGTTCTCCAAAAATAAACATTAACTTTACTGTGGTAAATAAAAGAGGGCAAAAAATGCCAAATATTTCAATTTTCAGGAAAAAGAATTAAGTTTCCCACATTTTTGGTTTACACTGGGTTATGGAGCATAAATGAATCTGGGCCCTAGGCCATGATCTTGAAACAAGAGCTGCATGGTGGGAACCAACATGCTAAGAAAAATCATAACACAGTAAAGAGAGCAGGGTGGCACCACGAGTAGTGCTATATGCATGAGCTGCTGCCATGCAAAGCTGTAAAACCCACAGGAAGAACCGTACAGGCTATAACAGCAGACAGGCCTTTCTACCCCATTATCCAAATGCTGGTCCCAGCAAAGATGCAAGCTCATTTAAAACCCCAAAACAAAACTGAGTTTTGCAGCCACAGTGAAGGGGACATCAAGAAGACAGCACAAAGCTGAAGATAGGAACATGGGTGTCTCTTCCTCAGAGGCCACAAAAAGAGCTGGTTGGTTAAAAGAGAGAGAGAAAAAAAAGAAATACACAAACATTTTCATGAAACAATTTTTGACACAACTTCTCACCAGCTGTAGTTGCACTGGGTCCAAACACTGTAGAACTGCTCTTCCTCTAATATCAACACCAGCAAATTGAACACTGCTGTATTCTCTAGAAATGGTATGAGGGGAATAGAAAATGAAGTGCAACAACCCTGCCCCAAGACACAGATGACCATGGATGGAATCAGAATGTGGAAAGAAACTTCTATAAGAAAACCTGGCATCAGCTGTCCTTTGAATTCTGTGAGGTACCGTATCTAGTATGAACTTGAAAAGCAAATGCATTTGACCACGTTATGCTCTGTGTACACCAGAGCAACTTCATTGATTTCTCTATGCTCAGTGGGAATAGATTACTTTGCCCAAGAGCTCTATTTCACATTACACACTAAGAAGTTCACTTTCCTCTAGAAAGTAAAGGGGGAGGAGGGGGGAGAAAGGGGAGGGAAAAGGGAGGAGGGAATGTAATCTTCAGATAGACACTCAAGTCAAATTCAACCCACAAATTGTTAGATTTTATTTATATATATTATAAAAAGATTTTACAGGCTGCTTTTTCAACTCCAGATTCCTGTGACCAGCCCTGACACTAGGTATTTCAGAGAAGTGCTCACACCTGTGCTCTCAGCCCTATTACATAGTACTCCAGCCCTAGCTCTCATATCTCACCTACAGTAAAGAAGTAAATATCTTATTTTGAATGGCTGCAGTCTGTATTTGAGACTTAGCTCCCGCCTCAAAATTCCCCCCCCCCATAGTCTTTCATTTATTTTTAATAGAAGTTATATTGAATTATTGAGAAACAACCCTTTCAATTTCTTTTTTCATATGTTTGTGCTTAAAAGTTATAACTTTTTGTAACTATATTTTGACACTTGTTACTTTTTAACACCCATAACAACAGTCACCCCTCAAATTTAGGCAGTTGCTAATTTTATTTTTTTGAGGTGGCAGGGGACTTGTAGGTGGTTTTGTTTTATACATTTGATTTGTTCGGTGAGGGGTTTTTTGGAAGGATTTGCCTAAGAGGAAGGATTTAAAAAAATATATCTATTTTAAATGACACCTGAAAGGAGAACCTGTGGGAACAGCCCATTATCTGAAGCCCTTGCATACATTTTTATGGTTTGGATTGGCCAGAGAAGGTAGATTACAGTTCATCTGCTTCAGTTAATCCCTCTCCCTTCAAACTATATTTCTTGGAGTTTAGTTTTGTTTCATTTCAATGCAAAGGACTTTAGTGTTACTGCACAATTTTATGCGTGTTTATATTGCGGGAGGGGGTAGAGGGGATGTATATGTATACACACATTGTAATTTTTTCTCTTACAAATAAAGAGAGTTTTAAAGAACTTAACAGTAACAGAAGAGTTCCTTTTCAAGCAATTCCAATCAAAACACTATTAAAAAACAAATCACTTACACTGCTGCAACCCAGGCAGGCCTTATTCCTGGGGGAATTCTGCACCACTGCGCAATGCAGAATTTTGCAGAAATTAATGTTTTGCACACAGAATTTCCTTTCCCCCAACAGAAATAGGCTGCAGTGCTTCTGGACTCCATTAGGGGCCACTGGACCCAGCAGAGCCCAGCTCGCACATATAAAACACTGTCCGAGGGAGGGAGCTAGAGGTTTCCTGGCAGCTGCAGTTCCCAGCATGCCCCGAGGGAAGGAAACAGCAGTGCGCAGGAAACTCCATGCAAGCCTGGGACCAAGCATCAGGCTGTTTCTCCTTCTGGGTCCCTGGGTGGGGGAGGGGAATGGATGTCTGGGCAAGGGGTTGGGCATGGGTGGGGAGATGGAATGCAGCTATCTGGGCTGGGGGGAGTCCACGGCTGGGCTCAGGGGGGCAAGAAGGTTTCAGTATATTGTCTGGGGGGGGGGCACTGTGGCTAGGCTCTGAGGCGGAGGGGTTGTAGATGTCTGGACCCGTGGCTGGACTCTTGGGGTGGGGGAAGGGAGCAGGGAAACAGGAACTGAGTTGTCACAGGGGTTTCTTTAACTCTCTACTCCTGGGAGAAATTTTGTATGTGTCTGTATTGCTACAGACATACTTGCTGACAGGTATTTTGAAATAAATTACCAAAATAATTGAAATTGGTTGTTGGGATAAAGATATTCAGGCCAGTCTGCAAAGGCTGGTACTTTAAGAATTTAGGTGTATTCTTATCACTTGGCTAGTTCTAGAGGTATAAAAGAAAGAATCAAAATCATCGTCTGCTGGTGTAAGGGCCTTCTCTTACTGTGACAGTTTGTGGCCCTGTGCTTAGGCTCAGGCCTTTGGCTAAGCAGCAGAGGCAGCCATAAGCTAGGAAGCGAACGGTCACATCCTCACATTCCAAACTAGTCATATTGAAATAAGGTGCTATTGGTCTGTTAGGCACTATCAGGACAGAATTGTATTCCTATCACCTCCAGAGAAAGGGAAGTGCCTAGAAAATGTAAAAGGAAACTTAGTTTGATAGCATCCTGTCTGGCAAGAACTCACTTATCAATAGCTGGGATGTGAAATCCTCACTTCTGTATTGTTTTGTCATTATAGTTCCCACTTTGCTATTGTTTGTCTGTATAAACTCTCTGGTTCTGTGATTGTTCCTGTCTGCTGTATAATTAATTTTGCTGGGTGTAAACTAATTAAGGTGGTGGGATATAATTGGTTACATAATCATGTTACAATATGTTAGGATTGGTTAGTTAAATTTCAGGAAAATGATTGGTTAAGGTATAGCTAAGCAGAACTCAAGTTTTACTATATAATCTGTAGTCAATGAGGAAGTGGGTGTGGGTGGGAGGGTGAGGGTGAGGGAAATGGGAGCAGGGAATGGGGGTAAGAAAATTGGAATCATGTTTTGCTAAAGGGGGAAATGGGAACAGGGAATGGGAGTAAGGAAGTTGGAATCATGTTTGGCTAAGGGTAGGAATGGGAACAGGGACACAGGTGTGAGGCTCTGTGGTGTCAGAGCTGGGAAGGCGGATACTAAGGAAGGAAACTGGAATCATGCTTGCTGGAAGTTCACCCCAATAAACATCGAATTGTTTGCACCTTTGGACTTCGGGTATTGTTGCTCTCTGTTCATGCGAGAAGGACCAGGGAAGTAAGTGGGTGAAGGAATAAGCCCCTTAACATTGGTGTGATTATGTAATGTTATGTTGACAAATAAAATTTGCAGAATTTTAAAATATTGAGTGCAAATTTTTAATTTTTTTTGGTGCAGAATGCCCCAAGGAGTAAAGCCTTGCACAGTTCTTGTGCATGAGAAAAAGTGAAACTGACTAGGAAAAAAGTGAAATGGAACATTTTCATGCTCCAGCAGAGAGAAATTCCAAAAAAGTAAACATCATAAATGGTGAAGAGCAAATTTGACATAAACCTCTTTTAGTTTACTAATCTGGAGTATTCTTAGTAGAATCTCTGGCCTCAATCCTCCAAGCTGTTAACTTCAGTGTCTTTATGGAGCCCTAGTGAATTCCAATAGGGCTCTGAGTATACAAAGGGTTTATGTGTAGAACAGCTTGAAGAACTGGGGTTTAATGTTTTATTCTGAAGGATTTTTTAAAATGAAAAAATGTAATTATAAACCAAGAGAAGGCTTAATGGCACAGTGTACAAATACCTGTGGCAGAGTGCCACAAAGACTATATCTGCTCTTGCAGCAAACAGCATGTCAACGGGAGGGTAAAATTTTCCGTAAGGGCCAGATTGATATATTTACTTATGTTGACCAATACATTACACTACAATGGGACTACTTGTGGAATTAGAGACTACACAGTGTGAGCAAGGGTATTGCAATCTGGACCCCAATGAACAACAGTATTGTTAGAAATGTTAATTTCTTGAATGATTATGTAGTTTATGCTTTCATTAATAAAACTAATGGCAAAAAAAGAAAGCCAGATTTGTCACATGCACACTAATGGAAAGACAACACCAAACTACAAATTCTGCACGGTATTAGTTGAGTGGAAATTACTCAATTCTGAGGTAAATATTGCCTTGGACAAAGCTATTTTATATGATTTTAGAGAGAGCTGTGCTAAAAAAGAATTTTCTGAAACTAGATGTATGAGATAGCATGGAGTAAGTCCCATTCTGGGTCTACCAGAAACACTTCTTCCCTGGTCTGAGCTCATGATACAATCTGTTCCCCTCTGCTGCCTTTTCCTGGTGTCTTATTGAAGCCACTCTGTGAGAGAGCAGACACACTGGGAGGTCGGGGGAGAACAATGAAGTGAGCTGTGGAGTAAAGTCAACAGTGCTCAGAGAGAAAAAAAAACAAAGCCTTCAATTTTTTCCACTTGGTGTATCACTCTGCCCCACTGAGTGACTGGGCAACAAAGTGGCAGATGAAATTTAGTGTTGATAAATACTAAGTAATGCACATTGGAAAACATAACCCTAACTATCCATATAAAATGATGGGGTCTAAATTAGCCATTACCACTCAAGAAAGATCTTGGAGTCATAGTGGATAGTTCTCTGAAAACATCCACTCAATTGGCAGCAGCAGTCAAAAAAGCAAACAGAATGTTGGGAATCATTAAGAAAGGCACAGATAAGACAGAAAATATCATATTGCCTCTATATAAATCCATGGTACGCCCAGACCTTGAATACTGTGTGCAGATCTGGTCGCCCCACCTCAGAAAAGGTGTGTTGAAATTGGAAAAGGTTCAGAAAAGGGCAATAAAAATGATTAGGGGTACCTAACAGCTTCCATATTATTAAAGATTGGAACTTTTCAGCTTGGAAAAGAGACAACTAAGGACGGATATGATAGAGGTCTATAAAATCATGACTGGTGTGGAAATTAATAGGCAGGAGGTTTAAAACAAACAAAAGGAAGTATTTTTTCCGCACAACGCACAGTCAAACTGGAACTCTTTGCCAGAGGATGTTGTGAAGGCCAAGACTCCAACAGGATTTAAAAAAAGAACTAGATAAGTTAATGGAGGACAGATCCACCAATGCCTATTTGCCAGGAAGGGCAGAGATAGCGTCCCTAGCCTCTGTTTGCCAGGAGCTGGGAATGGGCAAAAGGGGACGGATCACTTGATGATTACCTGCTCTGTTCATTCCCTCTAGGGCAGGGGTCTCAAACTCAAATGACCACAAGGGCCACATGAGGCCTAGTACATTGGCCCGAGGGCCGCACCACTGATCACTGCCTCACCCGCTGCCCCAGCCCCACCCTCACTCCACCCCTTCTACGAGACCCTGCCCCTGCCCTGCCTCTTCTCACCCCTTCCCTGAAATCCCCACCCCAACTCCACCCCCTCCCTGCCCCCAGGAGGTGCAGGGTGAGTCAGAGGGCTCAGGGCAGGGGGTCAGGGTGCAGCAGGGGTGCGTCAGGGGAGCCACGGCCAATGGGAGCTTCAGGGGAGGTACCTAGAGGAGCGGCCAGGGCAACACACAGACCCCTGTACCACCCCCCGGTGCAGGTTCTGGCCGCTTCCTGGAGTGGTGCGGGGGCAGGGCAGGGAGGCAGGGACCCTTCCCTGCCCCTGGTGCGCGCCGGGTCAGAGCCACTCTAGGAAAAGCTTGGGGGAGTGGGGGGGGGGTCAGCAGGGAGCTGGCGGGCCGTGTGTTTGAGACCCCTGCTCTAGGGCACCTGGCATTGGCAACCGTTGGAAGACGGATACTGGGCTAGATGGACTTTTGGTCTAATACTTAACTTGACTGCTGGAAAAAAAGTAAGCATTTTGCTAAGGTGGTTTAACATATCATTGATTGAGGGTGAGTGAGAAAGGAGGACAATCCATCCTGTTAGCTGCAGGCCACTAATATAGTATGTGATAATGCTTTGCTGTCTGGAATTTTCCTGTTCTAGTGCTTGTTCTTTGCAATAGACATATTGTAACTGCCAATGCTAAAGAGTGAATAAAATGGCAAAAGGAAAGTAGTTGTGAGTGGCATAAGCACTCCTGTTTAAAAAAAAAAAATATCAAGTGCAAAACTTCAGGACTGCGTACCCATAAAATACAGACAAAATATAATCACTTGGTAACGATCACTTTAAATTATATTTGTTCTCCATCAACCTAACAAAAAACAGAGTTTGACAAGATATCATCAGAACTATAACAGCCCTTCTCTGCAACCTTATGAGGTCTACCAATACTGAGTTTACTCAAAACTGAGACCAAACTGGGTTTGCCTATGCTGCAGCTGGACACATGCTTCTAGCCCAGGGAGCCAGACTCAACTACCAGCATGCTAAAAATAGTGTGGAGGTTGCAGCACTGGGTAAGCCACCTCCCTGGGTCAGAGCTCAGATCAGGCAGACTCATACTCTGGCAGCTAGCTTAGGCTGCTGCCTGTGCTGCCATGTCTACACTGTTACTTTTAGCGCACTAGCTCTGCTCGAGCTAGCACATGTCTGTCTACCAGGGCTGGGAGGTCGTCTCCCAGCTGTGGTGGTGGTGAAGTCCCTAGACACTTAATCCCACTCTCCCACCCAAAAAAATCACATGACATTGGAAAAGCCTTTTTATAGGCAATGTGTTTTAGTTCTGTGTACATACAATTGCATTACTGATATTCAGCCAAGTCCTGCTCACTTGAGCAATCTCATCAAAGTCAATGGGATTACTTGTAGGATTTGGTACACAGACCGATGTGCATATTACTGACATTTGAGTTTCTTGGTTACTTGTGCTCCTTTTTGATAATGAGAAATAATCTGAACAAGGATGAAGCAATTAATAAAAAGGAAAAGCAAGCCTGCCAGCCATATAAGTAAAAAGGTATTCTTTCCTTTAAACTCCAGAAAATATGCAGGTGCCAGCCACAGTGCCTGTCCAAGAAACCACAGAAGGAGAAGCAGAACACCCCGCTGCCAGGACAATCTCACAACAGGCATTACAAGGGGCAAGAGGCAGAGGTACCAAAGAAAATATTGAGATGTGCACACTTTGTTAAAACTTACAAAAATAGCAGTATGTAGGAAACAACAAAAGACAAGGTCTTTGTAATAGGCTAAGGACACAACTAGAAGAAGGAGCAGCTGTGGCAGGAAAGCTACAAGTCCTAGGGCAAAACTCCATTCACTCTCTGCAGTCAAATACAGCATGTAGAAATAGGGGGAGAAGTTATGACGGATATCCCTCCTGGTCAAATGGTAGAGGTAGGTATGTTCCAAAAACTCCCAACCATAGAGGTAATAAAATGAAAGACTCAAGGCTGCAAATGTAAATCCACTAACTGCCACAAAAAGCAATACATCACGGTTCAGCAGCCTTAAAAAAAGCTGCCAGACAAGAGTAAACTTTGATTTTTTTAAATGGATAGTATCTGCTGTCCCTTTTCCACAGTATCCATCATTCTGCAGATGAAGGACTACTGGCAGAACATAAGTCACTGGGTAAATTTTCATATGCACTGAAAAGCCATAGAGTATAGCAGATTTCACTAGGTTTCCCTTTTCTATGTAATACATGGTGGCAAGCACAAGTACTGCTACAAGAGACTCTGCATTTCCTCTGCTGGACACAGCCATTGGTAGAGGATTGAGAAGCCAGAAAGCACAGTACCCGAAGGCTTTGCTGGAGTCCACTCCTCTGAGCAGCAAGATTTGGTATATGAGGTATGCAGCTGTTATATCACCAGTAATGAAAAGCAGCTTTCCATAAAGAGGAGTAAGGTAGATGTTTGGAGTTAAGATCCAGCCCAGCAGAGGGGTGTACCGGTAGGTCGCTCTTTGGTATGGAGAGCTCCCCTCTGTTACGAATCTGGCGGCATCTGTGAACACGTGGTAGTCGATGTCCGTATATTTTACCAGCATGGTCCTGTCTTGATAGACTCCGTAAAAGACTAGAGCAAGTCTGAGGACGACCGCCGTGCCGATCAGCACATCCCTCCTCAGCAGGGCCGTGGCCACTTGTTCGCTAAGAGTCGGGTGCGCTGGCATGTGTGTGGGGGGGGTGTCAGTCACAGGGCAACTCCAGAGGCCGAAACCGGACCTACCCTCGGCCCAGGCTGCTGCTGCCGAATGCGAAGCTAAGCTCGGCCTTTCCTCCCCGGCTACCTGCGGGCCGCCAATCCGAGCCAGCGCCGCCCCGGGGCCACGGCGAGGGGCGCTGCCAGCGGGAGCGGGCTGAGGCTGGCCAGGGTCGAGCCGGGGCCCCCGCGCCCTAAGAACCCGGGGCGCGCGTTCCAGCCCCGCGGAGCCGCACCGGGTCCCCTCCCCGCCGGGCTGTGAGGGAGGCCGCACGGGGCGGGGTCGGTACCTGGCCCAGCCGGGCAGGGAAGACGCTCCCGAGCTCCACCGGACTCGCCGCGGGAGAAGAGCCCAAACCGCCACTACTTCCGCGTTAGGGGGGGCGGGGCACCAGAAAACCCCGCCCCTCCACCCGCCGCAGGGAAGGCTCGGGCGGCCAGGAAGGGCGCATGCGCATTAGAAAACCTGACGCCGCTGCCTCAGCGCCCTGCCCGAGCCGGGGCGGGGCCCGGCCCATCGTGGGTCCTCTGCTGCGGCAGCGGCAGCGGCTGGTTTGCGTGGAGCCGCGTCTAGGTGTCTGAGGAAATCTCCGCGCCCCCAAGGGACACGGTTCCCAGGGGTGGGAGAGGATCCCCCCAAAACCCCAGCCCTGGGCGCAGCTGCTGCGGTGTCACCCTCACCGGCCGCTACTCTCCCCCGAAGAGTAACACAAGCCTCACACCCTCGCACGGGGGGGGCTGACACAGGCCGGTCTGCGCTGCCCATCCCTCTCTCCTCTCCTGTCACAGGGCTGCCAACACTAATTCAAAAATAAGGAACTGTTTTCTTAGTACCTCCCACTATTATTATTGATTAGCATTATTAATAACAATAAGCAGTACTCACCTACATTCCCCCCCACCCCCCACCCCGGGAGTAATTCTTGCTGCTTTTTGTAGCACTCTGCAACTCCTCGTCTTACTGTACAAAGATGGAAAAATAAGGGACTATTGGGAACCCGTCCTGCACCTCATTTCAGTCCCCCAGGTACCCACATTCTACCTGAGCTCCCTGTCCCCTCCTGGCTGAAATCTAGGAACATCAGAAATTAAGTATGAAAGTTCCTGCTACAGTACAAGATATTTACACTGAGGGAATGGATTCCACAGTATTTTGTTTCCTGTATGAATATTTTGGGGGGTTTCTCCTTCTTTAGGTCTCCATCACATTTAGGCTTTGGCAGGTTGACAGTTACACCAAGGACAGGGCTCTGTGCCATGTTTGGGTTTTTATCCCCTGTATCCCTTTCTCACTGTATCACACAGAAAGGAGCTGCCTGATGGGTGAAACCCTCCTGCCCACCATGTAGGGGTTTTGGGGGGCTGCAACAGGGAGTGTGTGAGATAGGAGCAAAGAGGCAGTTGTTAAAAAGCTAACTTCTCTAATACCTGGAGCTATCTTCTTTTTCTGTCTTTAATAACAAACAACAATTTTAATGGTGGCTGTTCCAATGAGAATAAGCCAGCAAAAACTTAACACAAAAGTTCAGACCACATTAACTGTGTAATATTACAACAGTAAACAAGGGATTTATTAACATCCTTTTTTCTACACAACATTTGTGGCCTCCCTTGGTGGGTTCAAAATGTGCTCACTCAGCCACAAATTGTGGGATTAACATCTGCCATCTGCACCAAAATTTGTAGGTTCAGATCCTTCTCGGTCTACATAATAATTGGCATGGGGCAACAAAAATGTTTTAATATCTTATGCCTTGTTGGGTTCAAGACAGCCACTTATCTACATAATATATCCCCATGTCTATTTGTCAGTTACTGTACATTTCTGTTCCAGGCAGGATGCTACCTATTATGACACTATTCTTGCCATGTCTCTCCCTTCCTCTAGGATTTTGCACAACTCGTCCTTGCCACCTTTTAATGGACCATAGGTTATCATTTCCAGTCCTTTGAGGAAATATCTTATTGTGACAAAGCTGATTCTTTCCTGCCAGAGTAGATTTCAAATAGAGTTTGGGATTTGAAAGTGTGAATATTCAGTTTGATGTGACTAAGATCAATAGTTTAATGGTACTGAATTTTAAAAAAAAGCCTTCACTAATTCACAGTGCTGTGAAGTCTTGCTTTAGTCAGGTTCTGTTTTCCATGCTGAGGCAAAACTCCCATTGATTCAAAGGGAACAAGAACGGTATGACTGTCAGCTTGTCTTCACTCCAGGGAAGTGGCATGTCTGCAGTGCCTGTTGTAAACACAGCCTCTGTAGGAGCAGGATTGTATAATTGTACTATAAGAATAGAGGTACTAATGTATGTCTTGATTTCATTTTATCAGCCACTCCATTTGAATAGCAGAAAGAAATGACCCTTTGGGGCTAGGAGAGATTCTGTTTCTCATGCATTACAAATTAGGCCCTTTTAGTTTTTTGTTTTAAGATTTAGCTAGTAAGAGACAGGATCCTGTATTGTGTCTACGTTAAACAGATTAGAGGAACGTTGAAGGCTTGGGCCCCAATGTGAATTCTTTTGGTTATAAGATGTAGAAAGCTTTAATCTATAATGAAACTTTAATTTACAAAGTCTTTTCCTTGATATAAAATACTGTTGTTTGTATTTTGAAAGGTCTCTGTGAAAGACTGTTTATGTGAATGAGGAATGTATGCATCAGGAAAAGATAAGGTGTGAAGGCCACTGTTATAGCCAGATGGTGAAGGAAGAAGGAGTGAAGAGACTTAACAACATCAGAGAACCGTCAACGTGCATCCATAATGAAGGAAGGGCACATTGAAGACCCTGAGGTGGAGGCTGGCACCCCTAAAGAAAAGACAATTGATTAAATCGAAACCAGGACAGGATGACCCTCTTGGAGGTGTTTTGGAATGTTAACATCAAATGATACACCAATTAAGGAGTAACCGGTCACAAACCGACACAGCAAAATCCATAGACTTCAACAGAGAAAAAAAAAGACTATGAGAACAGGGTGCTTGGCCATGGGACTTTGGGTTCGTCTTGCCACACTCCGGGAGCATTGGATCGCGACCGACAGAGCCCTGCTTTCCTCTGCGACCAATCTGGCTGGCCACTAGATTGACCCAGACTCTGGACTGGTAACTATAAACATCAACTGGCAGGACTATGTGCATGGTGTGCGTGTGTGTGTGTGTGAGATTGAAAAGCATATGCTAACTGTTGTATTCTCAATAAATGCGGCATGCTGCCTTCTCCCCTATAAAGATCCCATGTGCTTCTTATAACACCTATGGCAATGGAAGGGGTTTTTTACATTGCTGCCCGGACTCCACCTCCCTGAGCTGCAATAGCTAGGTCATTGGAAACATATTTCCATCGACCCAACCATATCTACAGCAGGGGTCAGGTTGGCTTAGCTATGGCACTCACAGGTGTGGATTTTTCATACTCCTGAATGATGTAGCTATGTCAATCTAAATGTTTAGATCAGGCCTGTATGAAAAGACAGCCCCTTCCTGGGGCCCTTTTCCTGGGTCAGGCCGTAGATGACCAGAATGCCTGCCTCAATTTCTCCTTTCTTCTGTAGACCACCAGTAACATCATTCAAGCTTTCCAAGCATAGATAGCTGTTTGCAGGGTTAAGTTATTACAGAAAGAGTCCCGCACTTGTAAACCAGAATCCCCCAGCACAGTCCAAAATGTATATTCACTCTTTCAAATCCCAACACTCCAGCACCAAGTACAGCTCCCATGTCTCTCACCATGCCTCCGCTTTCCAACACATCTCAACACACCTCACCCCAGCCAAGATGTTTCTCTCCACCCTGTTTAATCCTCAGGTCTGGTTCTAGCTCTCCCCTACAAAGATCAGCAGGCACACCTTGTCATCATTCTCTGGCCATCTGGTTTCAGCTCTCCAGCTCAGTAAACCAGCAGGCATCTCCGTCTGCTGCTCTCAGGTCTCTCCAGTCATGGCTTTCTAGCCTGGGGAAGTTTGAAGGCACCCCACTCAGCTGCCTACCACTAGCCTGATGTGAATCTACTGCTCACCACTCCTTCCTTAAGGGGCACCTCCTCCCTGAAACTCCCAGCCCAGCTTTGCTAAGATCTCTCTACCTTCAAGTCTCTGCATCCTGAACATTCTCACATTTGGTTCTGATCTCAACTCTAGGCTCTCTTTTCCCTTGGTTTGGGCTGTCTCCCATGTATAACTCACTGGGACACTCCTCATTACACCAAATGACGTCATACCTCAGCTGAAACAGGAGAGCTGGGGCTGATTTCATTTGTGAGTGTTTAACTAGATCCTGAAAAAAGAAAGTGTAGATAATTTCATTCAAAAGGGAAATGAGGTAAATAAAATAGTGAGTCTGCTTCAGCTACTGTTCTGTACTAGTGTGATCAAATGACATTTTCTGAGCTAAAGAAGCCATTGATTTTAGTTATCAATAATTTAACATCCTGAAAGAAAGCTTGACGCTCATCAGAATAATTAAGATTCTTCCTTTGAAGCAGTTTTCTTCAGGAGTGGTACCTGCATGCGAAACCTGATTGATCATGATGTATAATAATTTAGAGCAGGAAGGAGGATAGTCTTATTAAAACCATGAATCTGTTGTTTCTGTAAAACATTGATTTTAGTTATACAAGCTACCAGGAACCACTTTTATAACATGTCAGGAGAGAAAACTAATAGAAACATTAAGACTGAAGTTGGCTGATTTCATTGCATATGAAGGGGACAAATACATTGTAAAGAAGAAGGTGGTTTCAGCCACAGTTGCACATAAAATATAAACTGAATAAAAATATTTATGTATTCCACAGACATTTTCTTTTATCTTTCAGGTCCTTGCTTTGTAAAGTCTCAAAGTCTGTGCCTTTCAGATGAGGTCTTAAAAGCTGAGGTCCTGTCTACTCTGTATGTACATTAAAGATTCCATTGTATTTTGATGATAAGAGGGTAAGAGTTTTTTGCCCTGATCTCCTCATCAAAATTTTCCCTCTTCATATCTTCATGCTGTGTTGGTTGCTACCGTCTCCCTTAGAGGTAGAAGCATTTCAGTGAGGTAGTGTACAAAGACAAAAAAAAAATTGTTTCAAAACCCAGCTATGCTACTGTTGTTATTTAACACTTTACTGTGGTAGCCTCCTGGAGACCAACCAGGTTGGGGCCCTATTGTTCAAGACACAGATATATAGAAAATGAGTTTACAGTCTAAAAGACAAGGAGGATGATAAAATCACAGATTCAGGGATGGAGGAGATGCAGTAACAAAAATGATAGAAAACGTGCCCAATTCTTAGCTAGTCAGGAACGGTAATCACAATTCACCACCTGTCTGGGTGTCATCAGGTTGCTGTTTAGTGTGTGCATTATGGAAGAGTGGAGTTTGAGAAGAGAGTTGGTGGTGGCTTTTCAGATTTTAACAGCTTTCTTCAAACTAAAGCAACCCAAGGGGAAATGTGGTTGGCATCAAGGCCAGAAAGGAGATTATAGTAGTCAGGGGGGCCTGAACAAGAACCTTGGTAGCCGGAACAGACAGAAAAGGTCAAATGTTTGAAATATTATGTAGGGAGAAGCAAAAAGTGGCAGCATTTACAAAACATAATCACTTAAAAGCAAGGAAGTGAATGTTGAAGACCAATATGTGGTCAGTGTAAGGTTTATTATAAACACATTCTTAGCAAGTATTAAACTACTGCATTTTTCATCATACCACAACCTCAATTCTGACCTATGGAATGGTTTTCATGTATGATTTTGTTATGTTACTTTTGGAATCTAAATATTTTCTTTTAAGGGATATTGTTAAGTGGAAAATACTGTCACTTAATATACTTGTCAACTGACAATAGAGTTTAGAGAAAGTAATTACAGTAGTTGTTTCTTGAAAGTAATATTGTATATGTAGTTTAATAGGAAAAGGTTTATGGTAGGCTGGACTTGCATTTCAGGCTGTCCTCCTCTACTCTAACTTTCCATATACATTTGAATTAAATTCAAGATCTTGGTTCTTATCTTCAGCGTGCTGCATGGCTTAGGCCTAGGATATTTTAAAAATTGCCAAAATCTCCAGGATGAAGACGATGGCCAATAACTACATTCCTCTGGCACAATGGAACTCTCTACAGTAAGGGTAATACTCGACTGTGCAGGAGACAGAATTGTCTTGGGGGCCAGTCCACGATTGTAGAATGAACTGCCCCAGAAGCTAAGGACCATCAAAACCCACCGCCTTCTGCTCCAAGTGCAAGGTGCCTTTCTTTGGCATTGAATTCTCTAACATAAACACAGATCAATATATATATTTTAAACCAACAAAACACACCAAACATAAAAAAATACAAAAACCAAACCAACCAACTAACGAAAGAACCCCTAAAATCCTACCAGAATAGGACACTCCACTCTACACATGTCTGCCACTGGGGAGCGGATGAGAAAATAAACATGTGACAGATGTGTAGTCACATGGCATAATACATTATTGGAAGGCACTCAGAAACTACAGCAACAGTCAGCTTTGGCTCTTTTTGGAATAGTGCTTTTATTTTTATGGTTTGCTAAAATGTTTTAAAAATTATTGTAAGAAAGCAATGGTGTCATTCCCTGTTTTCACCTTTGTGTGCAGACCTGATCAATGAAGTAGAAAATCTAATCATTTGATTTCTGTATTGCTGTGCCATCCAACAAACCTTAAATGTGACTGTCTTGTCTCATGAATAAAGATCTTAACACTTGTTCTAAGTATCTCCAAGTTGTGGTATCATACTTGTTTTTCATAGCCAGCTCCATCACAATCAGAGAGCATTTGTAATACAGTTATTTTCTGGTGGTGGTTGACAGGTTGGAGGCCTGTTCCCCCACCTCCCCCATTTTTATTAGTGACATACTGATTTGTCCACTCCCTATCTTATGTTTTTGTGGAGTGCACAGAAAGCATGTAGACAAGAGTAGGGGTTAGTTCTCTTTTGAAGGCTTCTTTAGCTTTCCTTGATTCCACCAAAGGCATACAGGCACTAACATTCTGCTCTTGCTGAGGAAGTAGTTAGAATGACACCTCCCTTTTGCAGAACTAAGGGTAGGGTTTCACAAGCCTGTTCAGTAGTGGGTAACCAGGGCCTCCCCCAATCACAGTGGTGTGAGTAGGGTGACAAGATAGCAAGTGTAAAAAATCGGGACGGGGGTGTGGGATAGGTGCCTATATAAGAAAAAGCCCCCAAAATTCGGACTGTCCCTATAAAATCAGGACATCTGGTCACCCTAGGTGTGATACATCCTATTAACAGTTTTCAAGTACATAAAAGGTTGTTACAAGGAGGAGGGAGAAAAATTGTTTATGTTAACCTTGAGGATAGGAAAAGAAATAATGGGCTTAAATTGCAGCAAGGGCAGTTTCAGTTGGACATTAGGAAAATCTTCCTCACTGTCAGGGTAGTTAAGCACTGAAACAAATTGCCTAACCTGTTCTCAGAAACATCCAGTGACAGAGATTCTACAACCTCCATGGGCAAACACCTGTCAGGAATGGTCTAGTTATTACATAGTCCTGCCTTGAGTGAAGAGAACTGGACTGGATGACCTACTGAGGTCCCTTCCAGTCCTACACTTCTATGATTTTATGAATATCTATGGACAGAGAGAGCAGGGTCCACTCCTCTTCTCCCTTCCATCAACTTGCCAGAGTTCTTTGAAATTCAGGCTAAGTTAGGACAACACTCAGGTACCACCTCTGCTGACTCACTAGGGTGTGATGGCCCATTATATTTCAATATGCGGATCCATTTGTGGGATTATGGAGTTAGTCAAGTTTTTCATGGAGGGACTTTGCTCCATACTTTTTATGGCTATGGTATTTCCCTTAGCAATACTTTATGTCAGATCTTATCAAGTTCTTTTTGAAATCCAAGCAAATTATCTTCACTGGGGCATTTATCTACATTTCCCTGAAAATGGAAATTCTTCAAGAATTCTGAAAGGCTGTTGAGGCTTCATTTTCTGCTACAAAAACTGTATTGGGTTGGCTAATTGAAGCATAAGCATCTCTTTTTAAGAGAGAATGTCATTTTATGATAGACCTGGGGGTGGCCCCTGAGATGTATATGTGCTCACTCATCCTGCTGAGTATTTCACCAGCTCAGTCAATTGATGGTTCCTTCAAGGCCAGTCTGCAGGAGTACACAAAAACCAGCTTAAAACACTGTTTTCTGTAAAACTGAAGTTACAGGCCCCGAAAACAAGGATAGCCCTTATTTTATGCAACATATGGTTACCATATTTATTAATAAAACTGAGCTCATTCACACTAGTGTTGCGGACTGTATGCAGGATGGACAAGACTGAGTTGAAAGTATTTCTGTTTGTTTGGTTTTGGTGTGTGAGTGGGAAGAGGCAGGGAAGGTTGGTGGCAAAATGTTTCACGCACCTGGCAATGTATTAAGGCTGGCCCTGATTACTGTCTCTGAGTAAAGGAGGTAGTAAATGGCTTCCGTGATCAGAACAAATCAGAGGCCAGAAGTGCAGTACAATCAGTACATTTGTGGGAGCTGTTTACTTTGAGATAATATTTACTTACACTCTATTGCACACTCTGCTTTTGCACAACAAAAGAGCTTCTGCTGAGATGGCTCTGAAGGGTTCTTTATTTTGTAAAGGTAAATATTTTGTTAAGGTTGAAAAATATGGACAAGTGTCTTAGAGACAAATATGAGCAGCAATATGACACAAAATGTTGATTGGCTGTGGGAATGGCAATTTTCAACAAAATGCATTATTCCTTTTTTTAAAAAAAAACACTCAGGGCAAGTAATAACATAACAGAATTACTGGTGATGATACCAGTGTGACTGCATAAAGGTCCAACGAATAACTAATGGAGTGAATTCAAGTATCACTTGTTTTATGTTAATATATGGGTCTAAAAAACTGAAGGAAAATTATGTTGTAATTTTAGACTTTTGGTGGCAATAAATTACTCATTTCTTTTACTCTGTTTGTTAAATTTAAAATGCACTACAAAAAGATAAGAGATTAGACCTTCATAAAATACAATATCAACATTTTAGTTCTAGCTAAAAAACCAAAACCCGAAAAATGTGTACTTGAAATTAAGCTTGCAGGATCATCTCAGTGGCTAGGGAAGAATCATAGAATCATAGAAGATTAGGGTTGGAAGAGACCTCAGGAGATCATCTAGTCCAACCCCCTGCTCAAAGCAGGTACAACCCCATCTAAATCATCCCAGCCAGGGCTTTGTCAAGCCTGACCTTAAAAACTTCTAAGGAAGGAGATTCTACCATCTCCCTAGGTAACGCATTCCAGTGTTTCACCACCCTCCTAGTGAAATGGTTTTTCCAAATATCCAACTTAGACCCCCCGCCCCCGCAACTTGAGACATTGCTCCTTGTTCTGTCTTCTGCCGCCACTGAGAAAGCTCAGGTTTTTTTTTTTAATTTAAATTAGAAATCCAGGAAATTCAGTGATAAGAAACTCAAATCTTATAAAGTAGTGAAATTCACACGTATCTTAACTCTGGCCTCAGAGACATCAGCTTCCATTCTTCCCACATTTGGAGAGAGAATATAAAAAAGGTGCACCACAGAACACTGGTTTTATCTTAACATGGGAATATGTGTTTGTATATGTGGATACAAAAGCTGTCTATTGACACTTGCATTAATAATTGGCTGCCACGTAGAACTATAGCCACTGATCCTGTAAGATGCTGAATGACTCTCAGAACTTCGCAGGACCATGCCCTTAATGAAGAGTGGGGAGTTGACCACCTCCACCAATCTATTAGTTTCACTGTGAACTTGAAACATTTTTATGTATGCTATGTATAACGATGAAGTGGGTATAACACTTTATATCTAAACATAAAGAAATATGGCAGGCAGCAGGCTTAGGAGCCTGGGAAAGTGGGAAGAAACCTCTTCTTCATTTTACTACTCCCTTGCCCCATGAAGGGAGTCATGAGGAGTGAAGAATCCCTTTTGTGTTGCCCCGTGTTGATGTTCCTGGGGAATGAAGAACTCCCTTGTCACTTGTTGGACACGTCACCATCCTACCTCACCCCCAGTGAATTTTATGTTCAGACTATCAAGGACCTATAACTTTTTTACTTCATCTAAGACTTAAATATACTGACCATCAATCAACGATATATGGGGGAGTAAACTTATATTCAAACATTTGATGAAGGAACACAAGAATTTATCTAAAAAGATGTTCTCTTCTGTTCCTTCGGGGAATCACGGAATTCACAAATTCTTGATGTGAGAGATGGTTTCTAGAACTCCAGGCTTCTGGCAAATGTATATTCTTGAATCAATGAACTCTAATAGCCTTGAGTCTGTTCTTCAGACTTTTGCACAAAGACTTCAACAGCTTACTCGCACTAAGCATCCAATGCTGCTCACTGTATTAGCATGAGATGTCAAAGCTAGCACGTACTGAAGTCAAGACAATAGCAGCATTTGACCCTACATGACAAAAACTTAATGACACAAACAATAAAACTTAAATTAATAAACCCTCCTCTGGATGATCCTAAGAAGTTTAATGAGAGAGACATAGGAAGAATCTTGCTCTAGGGAGGCCTGTAGCAATATCTGGTAGCTTGTGAGCTACATTCAGCCTGCCAGATTTTTTTTTTTTTTGGCCTGCCAACCACGAGCTTTGCCACGGGTTTGCTGTTTTCAATTCCATTGCCTGGACCTGGCATGTCCTGCAGCAGCCAAAAGCATCAATTGCAGGGAAAGCCCTGCTCAGGCCCAGGCTGGGGCACGCCCAGAATTGAAGTCTCTCAAGATTCCATAGGTTGTGAAGATCGAGCAAGCCTTTACTGTCCATATGCAAACTGTGACTTGTTTCCACAGTAGCCAAATTTGAGCAGATTTTCATGGAGATGGCAAAAGGCACATCCCTGACACAAAGGCCAACCCGTGCCAAATTTTAAGTTCCTGCTCAAAGGCCTGGGAATGCGAGAGCATCTCAAATAAAAGGTTGTTGGGATTTTTTAAAATTGGGGGTGGGAGAAACAATGTATTTATTTTTCCTTAGAAAAATTGAAATGTCTGAACCCTTTGCAAATAATTCAGTCTGAAAAAGACACCTTCCATGGAAAATTTCAGCCTGAACAATTAAAGTTTGGCAAATTTATAAGCAACTGAAAAGAGGGTCTTATAATGGGAATTATCAGGCAACCTTAATCATAGGAGGTGCTACCAACACTGCCTGTAATAACATCCTTGGGATTTTGTTTTCTTGTTGTCATCTGAATTTTTTTAATTCATCACAAAAAACTTTGCTTTGTCTGAGCATTCAGCATGCTGCAGAAAGCAGGGGTTCAGTCAAGTATATGACTTGAACTAAAACAGAAGTTGGGTTGAGTTGATCTAGAATATGCACATTCCTTAGTGGAGGACTGCTGGTAGCACACACTGTATTTTAATAATATGATGGGTTGGGTCACAGATACCGCCTTGGGACTGCCACCTGATGTGCTGAGACTGCCTCTGAGCCTGCTTTCCCTGCCAGCTTGGGACTTCAGTACCTTGACTTGTTGAGCCAGACACGCTAGCCTGCTGCAAACACAGACACAGGTCTGAACCACATCCCCCCAAAAGCTGCAGACTTAACTGAAAAGGCTTAGTGCTCCTGTCTCTATCACCCAGATACCCAGTTCCCAATGGGGTCCAAACCCCAAATAAATCCATTTTACTCTGCATAAAGCTTATACAGGGTAAACTCATAAATTGTTTGCCCTCTATAACACTAATAGAGAGATATGCACAGCTGTTTGCTCCCCCAGGAATTAATTACTTACTCTGGGTCAATTAATAAGCAAAATGTGATTTTATTAAGTATAAAAAGTAGTTTTTAGGTGGTTCCAAGTAATAACAGACAGAACAAAGTAAATTACCAAGCAAAATAAAACAAAAACATGGAAGTCTAAGCCTAATACATTAAGAAACTGATTACAGAAGAAATCTCACCCTCAGAGATGTTTCAATAAGCTTCTTTCACAGACTAGACTCCTTTCTAAACATGTTAAATGGTCAATCAAAATGATAACTTTCCAAATTTTAGAAATAAAATCTTTTCACTGAACTGTAATTATTTTTTTGGATTTTTTGGTTTGCAATTAATTTTTTATGGATTGACTTTTTGTCCTGATTTGAGATGGGAAAACCTTTTTCTTTTTAACCTCAAATTTTAATGGGACAAGAAAACTGTTTCCTGCCCTGTTCTAGTAACAACCTCTCCAACAATGTAAAAACATTCCCCATTTAGGTGATTTAGAAAACAAACTAACCTCTCCAATGCTTCAAAGCTTCGAAGTGCTGCTCCATGAAGGACAATAAAGTCATATCTTAAGCTACGGTCAAACATGGAACAAGGTGTCTATCTCTGACTTGTTACACATCAGAAGTGGTTGTTCTAATCATATGTCTCATCTCTTTTACAAAGATCCTGATATTTTTTTCATGTCTCTCTGCTTCTTCATCAGCTCCATTACTTACCAATCTTTCCCTTGCTTGTTTTGCTTCCCATGATGTTGTACCTTCCTTATCTCTACTTATTAAGCAGCTAATAAATTCCCTTTCTGCTCCCAACCAGTTTCCTCATGCTATCTCATTTGTCGTATGCTGCTTTTGCTCCTGCTTTATTGCCCCTCCGGTGGAATAAACTCCCTCTTTCTACTTGTTCCACATATCATGTGTGATCCAGCTCTGTTAAAGGCCTAATGCTTCCACATGGTCTAGGAACCAGTGTCTTAACCAAGGTGTGCCCGCAAGGGCTGGGGGGGAAGATACCAGCGAAAGGAGGACACTCAGGCCTAAGAATAGTAAACTACGCTTTATTGAAGGAAGAAAGGACTTATGCTCCAATCTGCGCTGGGAGCCCCTAGGACGCGTGGAGGGGCTGCAGGGGATTCTGGCCGTTCGGGACAGCTGACCAGGCAGGACTCCGCCGGGGGAGGAGTCCTCTGCGGCGCTATATTTTCTGTGCTTATCTTGGGGTTACATGGGGTCAACAGCTGGCTACATTCTTATATGTACGATTTATGCTTATTACATAAACTGACTCCTTTACAGGCAAAAATATGCTGAGCTATGCTACAATGTCTTTTGGCAGGGTCTGTCAGACAAAGTTCATTGAAACTGCCTGCATCCTCCGCTTACATCCAGTCATATACTCAGTCCACCACTTAGCTCCTCGCCAATCTTCCGCAACCTTGCCCCTACACAAGGGAAGTTCTTTGGCTTGAATATGGAGCATAAACTGTGGTGTACTACAGACAGAAGCTGATGCACAGCGTGTGGGTGGAACTAACCAGGGCCACATCTCCACCCCAGTCACATGCCCTCTGAGACATGGAGTAAAGTGCTGGTCAGCCTTTCCTCATTCGTCCTGTATATGTCAAGCACTGAGCCATCCAAACTACAGATGCACTTAGAACCACCTCCCCATCATAATTTTATCTTCAGTAACCACCACCATTCTATTTAAGTACAAATTCTCCTGGTATCGTCTTCCTTCTCCCCCTCCCCCCCGCCCCGCATCAGACCAATGTTGGACAGACCTAATTAGTCCCTTATTTTTGACAATACACCAGTTAAACATTTTTTTGCCTCCCTCATTTCTTCAGTGGGTTGTCATTTTTTAAAAAAATTGTGCATTTACCTTTGGTAATGAGATTCTGTTACTTCTGTATTCTCCTGGTATTAGGAATAATGCAAATACTGAGGTAATGCCATTTAGTCACCTAGGCCACCACAGAAAAGCTTTTAAGGGTGACCACTGCACTTGCATTTCATGTCCTGTCTCAGTGTTTATTGGCTATTTTTTTTCTCTCCAACTTTATATTGGTTTCAAAAGTTTATAATAATGTTTCTATTAATAATGCTAAAGCACCAGGGTCAAAAGCAGTCGATAAGAGAAGAGATGCTAGGTTATTTATTTTTAAGTGTTGTGTGTCTACATTTGTTGGCCAGTAATTCAGTCTCTGGCATCTATTATTCAAGGACAGTATGCATTTAGTTGGGGTACATCTAAGGCACGCATTGCTCACGTCCAAGCCATTTTATTTAGAAAGTAGTGGTTCACATTTGGTTTTTAGTTCTTCAGGGGGAATTTTGCCCTTTAACCATGTCTAGATCTCTGGCAATTTGTAACAGCTCGTGGCAGCCTTTATTTTATCCTTCTTGGTCATTACTCACCAAGGCCCCCAACCAGATGTGTTAGAAACACTGTGTAATGTGTACAGCACATTCTCTAGGAGCACATAAAAACTGAAAAGGAGAATGATAGTCACTGAGGTAAGTGTCTTGATTCCCTCCCCCGCACAGACTCTGGGAAGAAGCTGGGCTGTTATATTATCCTCCCTCATTTGAAACATTTCTCTTTCATTTAAATGTAGATGTAGTATGGGAAAGAGGCGGGGGCGAGAGGGGAGACTGCCAGTAGAGAAATGAAATGCTTGCTGACATGTTGATACTGGAACGCTCTGTAGCTGAAGGTTGGAATTCAGACCCCACTGAACAGGTTGGACTTTGACTTCACCACACAAGGAATGAGTCTTTTCAGGTCAGTTAGCCTTTCGCTTTCTGAAGCTGGCATGTTCCTAATGAGGGAAAACAACACAGGAAAGAGAGTAGTTTCTCAGCAACCCGTAACTGACTCATGCTGCTGGCATCATAACTAGGTGTGAGAGAGCACTGCAGGATCCACAATGAAGATGTTTCTTTGGTAATCGTGACCAGCCCTAAAGAAATGGGGAAAGAATTGAAAAGTAAATAAGAGACAGATATTAAATCAACAAAAAAAGAGAAACTATCACTTCATTCCCAGTACAGCAGGCTGCTTATGGAAATGAAAAAAAACACTTCCCCTCAGGCTTCCCTAAAAATACGAGGCTTGCAACAGTTCATAATAATGATTCCAAAAAGGGAACCAGTATTGCATGGTCATGATACACACAATTGGGGAATATAGCTGTGGTTATAGAAGAAGTGTATGGGGTTGGACAAGACACATGATCATAAAACAAATGCAAATCCTACAAGTATGAAAGCTGTCCAGTTAAAATCAGAAACCACCAGGAAGAAGAAATGTTAAGGTACCTACAGCAATATTAACTCAGCCACATTGCATATGGATACTATTCCTATTTTCATCTGGTTCAGTGTATAGCTTAATTATATTGTTTGTTAAAAATGTATCTCAGAAGATATACAAGAATGTGCAGCATGGCCAAATTAATGTTGCTGTGGGAACCTCAACTCTTGCACTTCCAGATTGCGCATTTTTATTTTCTATTTTAGGTTCTGATTCTGGCACTTAAATATATGCTTAAGTTCATGTTAAATTTTCAGTTGGATTGAAGCACATGCTTAAGTTCCCTCCCTGAATCAGGGCCTTAATATTGTATTCACTTAGGGGTTTTAGCATTTAATTTCCTTTCTTTTTTAAAATAGGGGGGAAAGATGTCACATGTGCTCATAGTTAATATTAACATTTAAAAATGGTCCCAATTAGGGCTTGAAGGTGGCATGTCAGCTTTTGACCTTTGTTTCTGCTGTTTTGGTTTGAGACAGTTTTTTGCTGTGCTGGGTTAGAGGTGGTGTGCAGCTGCTCTGCTTACATTATGATGGCTGCATTTTGGTAATGGAAGGGTAAAAACCAGGATGTTAACATTTGTAGAATACAGCAGAAAACATTAGACATTAACACAATAGAATCTACAAGTTGTTCATGCCTATGATTTTATCCTTTTCCTGATAAGATAGAGTGGGACCTCTGTAGCATTTTGCTGAGTAAATATGCTGTTGAATCCATCACCTGCATACAAATTATTGCAGCAGCATCCTAAGAGCAGCGGAACCTGCCCCTGTCTACCCCAAGCCTCTGGGGCACGCTAGGCAGAGGGAAGGGCCATTGTGAATGTGACACAAAGGGTGTGGGACTTTACTGTAGTGCTAAAATATTAGCCGGTGCCTATAGGATTTTTATTTCAGTAGCTTATAAATAGCTACACACATATTTTTTTTAAAACTTGGTCGTGGACATTTCTCAGCAAGGCCTAGTTACATACCCAGGACTCAGTTCTGCCATTTGATAGATGGGCACTAGATGGTACTATGTTATAATAATTATATGAAATTAAATATTTTTATATTAGCTTTCAAAGGCCGCATTCTGGATTGGGAACCTCCTGTTAGGCACTCTACAAATGCACACTTAGATGTGAACTCAGCCCAAACATCTTAGTGTCATTAGACAAGTGAATGTAACAATGATAGGAAAGAAGGACGAACAAGGGTGAGAGTAAAACAGTATTGTGGTTATATAGGTTAAAATGTGCACAAAGTCACATTAGATATTTCTCTGACTCCATGGGCACCTTTCAACTTTGCTCCTTTCTAGATTTTGACTTTTCAGTTCCTCTCTCTGACTTCCAAATGAGCCCATAAGTCCCTGGTCTTTGCTTTCCCTGTTGCTGGTCTCACTCTGAGAACCTCTAGAGGAAATCCTGTGAGCTACACTGACTTCCACCACTGTGAGTTTGTCCTGGTGTTTGCAGCTCAGGTTTATTCTTTCTAAATAAATATCTTCACAGATCAATTCCTACACTTTAAAACCCCAGCAACTCTTCCCATTTGACTTCAGCCTTACTCCCTCCACTTATACCTAAGAACCTGATCATGCAAATTAATTTAAAGACAGCGGGGATTTACATTCCTTTTCCTCTCAATTACGTACTTTAACTTTCTTTTTTTCTTTTCTTTTTTTTAAGACTAGTCTCCAATTTGGTTTTATTCCCTTGGTCTGACTTACAGAACTTTCCTCTACTGCTCTCCATTGTTCATTCTCTTCTGGTTCTTCTTTCAGACACCAAGCACACTTTAAGTTCTTTCCTCAGTCCAACCCTGCATCTAGTTTTCTTTCCAACGTACCACCTTAATCATCTCATCAATTTCTCACAGTGAACTTGTCAAATTCTTCATCTTCCAGAATTCTCTGATTTTCCTCACCATTGACAACTGCATTATCTTCTGTTAAAAGAAAAGGAGTACTTGTGGCACCTTAGAGACTAACAAATTTATTAGAGCATAAGCTTTCGTGAGCTACAGCTCACTTCATCGGATGCATGCAGTGGAAAATACAGTGGGGAGATTTATATACACAGAGAACATGAAACAATGGGTGTTACCATACACACTGTAACAAGAGTGATCAGGTAAGGTGATCTATTACCAGCAGGAGAGCGGGCAGCGGGGGGCGGGGGAGGGACCTTTTGTAGTGATAATCAAGGTGGGCCATTTCTAGCAGTTGACAAGAACGTGTGAGGAACAGAGTATGTGTGTGTGTGTGGGGGGGAATAAAAATGGGGAAATAGTTTTACCTTGTTACACTCAAGTTTACAACCTCAGTTTGCTTTCTTCTGTCTCTCTCTCTCTCTGTTTCCCACTATATACACATTCTTACCAAATCATTGTGTTTTCTCTATAACATACCTAATGCTCTCGCAGGCTCAGACCCCACTACTAAAACCCTGGCTCATTCTTTTTTTATCTCTTGGCTTGATATTCCACTAACCTGGAGGTAAATTCTACAACAGAAAAAGACTTAAAACTTGTCTTGTATCTCAAAGCCTTCAGTGCCCTACTTCTTGAAGGATCTAGATTTGTTTTTGTTTTGTTTTAACATTCCTTCCCCCAGCCTTTTTTTTTATGATTTCATGACAATTATTGCCAAAGTACTATTTCACAAATTCCTCATTTCTCTTGCCAGCCATTTAATCTGAGCTATAGTGTAGTCTCAGATCTTAGAATCTAACTGGTGCATTGTTTCAGGCTCCCCACAGCGAGAGTGCCTGGGTGTGATTAAGCAGAGTTTCCACCTCTCAAGTGCCCCGTCTAGACATTCCCTTCCTCTTCTGATGACTTAGCCCTCCAGCCAGGTCACCTACCATTGCTCCCTCTTTCTGGTTATCAAAGTCCCATATTCAAAATAGTGTAACTCTGGTTGCTAATTTGTCTGTCTTCAGGTCCTTCTTTCTGGACCCCAGGGCCCTCAGGTTTCCCCCTTGGGTCCCTGCACACTAACTCAAATATTTCCCACTCCAGCTAACCCCCAACTTAAGTCCTCTTCCAACCCAAACTTCTATAGGGAAAATTCGGCAGTATGTAAAACTTCCAAACAGATATTTCTCCTTGTATTAGAATGTGTTTACCTACTATATATTCTAACAGAAATAATCAAAATTGGGCTTAGTTCACCTAGCAACATGGAAGTAGCCCAGTCCATTATCAGTTCCATAACAGTAATGTGATCTTGTTCTTAGGGTATGTGCAACGTGCCTCAGGTGGCATGTGACCAGGATTCATCACCAAATTTGGTCTGTTGGTTGGATCATTAGGTTCCACAGCCCTGGCCGGGTACTGATGGAGAGTGTGATGTGAACACTGATCTATGCCCCATGACATTTCTTTACTGTATTCTTTCTTGTTCAGTCCTTGCAGAAGTGGGAACTTCTTCATTGTAATGTTGGAAAAAGTAAGCAAGAAATGAAGAAAATGCACCTGAATCAAAACTTTAAATGCCAGATCTATCTCTTGGGGATTCTTATCTATCATCCATTTGTGGTCTTGTCCTGCAGTTCTTACATATGCAAAGCTCCCATAAGAGGTCTGCAAAATTTTAAGATGGAAGAAAATTTCCACGTTAAAAGAAAATGCAATATACACTCCTCACTGAACTGATTTAACATGACTTATCCCTTGCTTGACTTGTGAGGTTAGTCAAAACAATATAAAAAAAAGCATAAACAATGTTTTAGGATCTGTGTGGATAAAATCATATACTGCAATTGGGAAGGCTTCACCTTCAGTCTTGCTTGCTACTTTGATGTGGCTGTCAGAACAATGGAAAAATTGGATGGGTTGTAGAATAAATTAGTCCTCTCCTTAGCAGAGTATTCCACTATCCCAAAGAAGTACAACTCTGCCAGAATTTGAAATTGGAATAGTTAATAGGAAATGGATACATCAGAGACACATCTTAAAATATAGATAAGCTTGGAAGGATTAGATTTTTATCAGTAAATGTTGGTAGACATTGATTTCACTGTACATACACAAACTGAAAAAAAAAATTCTATTGATGACGATACCTGATGTTTACAGATAGGTGAAGTAAAAAAATGCTGCTTGAGAACTTATTAGAGTTTGATTTATTAATATTTACTTTTTATATTTTGATATGTCAGGTAGACAATTTGTTTTATTGGTCATAAAGCTTTCAACTTTTTGAATCTCAACATCTACTATCATCAAATTATTCAGGACCCCCCACTTGTCTGAGTCCCTCATAATTTACTGCAACTGTGAAAATTTAAATTGATAAAATAGAAAAATGCTTAAAAATAAACATTGATATCTGTCACAATTAAAAAAAAATCAAATTCTGCCAAGCCTAAATATAAACTACTTCATCCATACTATAAGGATTCCAGAACAAATTGGCTTTCTTCTTGTTGGTTCTCTCACTTAAATCAACAAGATGACATTACTGTAAGAAAGTAATATAATATAACAATATTGGAAACCCACTGGTATTTTCTTCCATGCCATTCTAATTCATACTATTATTAAAATGCATTCTCTGTTCATTATCTGAGTAATTGGAAGGAAGGAATATATGTGAATCTTTAATATTTTCCTGTGAGGTTTTACAAAAGATAAAATTGCATTTAAAAAGGTACTTTGTGCCATTGCCATTTATAGCCCCCTCATAAAAGCTGTTAAAATGCAATCTGATACAATAAGTGTTTGAGTTTGTGCTGTTTTTGATGCTCCCCAGCAGGTTAGGTGATTTGTGTTCTTAATACACCTTAAGAACTATGTTCTTCCACTGTATCTATCTAGTGCAATATAAAACCCTATCACTGAGCTATCTGAGCTCTTTAGTACTCTCCATTCAAGAGGTGATGCTTAGTTTGGAACCCCAGATGCATACTTTAGGAAATGTGGTTTATTTCTGTCTCTAATGACTGGACTGAATCACTGAGTCTGAACAAACCTGAACTTTTGGAGGTTCAAATTTGGATCCAAATGTCATGACTTGGGGACCATATCTAGTGCACTCCATGTGCATTCTTAGCAGGAAGCAAGAATATCTTCAGCCCCTTTGCCCACTCTTCAGTTTCACATTTTCCACACCCAGTATTTTCACTCTTTTTCACCTCTTTTCTTCTTTCCTTCCCTTTCATACACTCACCAAAATCTTATTCTTGCTCCTCTTCTTTGCTTTCCTTATGCTTCTCCCTCCCATCTCAAAGCACCAAACTATTCCCACATTCAAATCCCTCCGTCTGATACCTCTTTTCTCTTTCCCTCTGCCCCATCATGTTGTTCTCCCTCTCTTTCTGCTCCTCAGCCTAAGAATTCCATTTTCTGTTGCTGCTTCTTATCCCCACCATGAAGCATGATCGCTCTGACATTAACCTCCCCTCCTCTATCCCTCAACATCTCCCCCTTTCAATTCTGTCCCTGTTGACCTTCATTTTCACTTTGGTCACCTCAACTTCTGCTTTCCCGCCAGAACATTCCCACTCATCTATCAGATCTCTCCATCCTCTCCCCCAGTCTCTGTTCCAGAGACCCCACTCTAACTTCTATTCCTCCTCATCTCTGCTTCAGCCCATTTCCCTTTCTACTTGCCTCTGTTCCCACAAAAACCGCAACTTGTCTTTGTCCTGCTAAAAGACTCTCCTAGATGTGCCCCCCCTCAAAAAGCAAGACGCTACTATGCTCCAGGGAGATGACACCCAAGTCACCTCTGCCAACCCCAGAGGACTTTAATGGTCCTCACTCTCCATGTACCTCTGAATCTGCAGACTTGCCTTTGTCCTTTTGAAACCACCCTCAACTTTCCTAAAGAGCCCCTCAGCTGCCACTGCCACCCAACATCTTCAGCTTGGCTCTCTGATCTCCTCTAACTTAACTCTGTCCCTCTCAGAAGCACTCAATTTAACTCTTCCTTCCAAAACTGGTTCTATCCCTTTAGAAGTTCTTAATGTGGTGGTTTCTCCTCTAACACAGTACGTTGACTCCACCGCTTGCCTCCATCTCAGTTCTGGGTACCCAGAACCTCTCAGTTTGGTCTCCGTCCCCCATAATGCACATCATAACACCAGACTTCCCCTTGCCTGTACCTTCCTCTACGCAGAGAAATCATAGAAATGTACGACTGGAAGGGACCTCAATAGGTCATCTGGTCCAGTCTCCTGCCCTGAGGCAGAACTAAGTTTTATCTAGACCTTCCCTGGCAGGTGTTTGTTTAACTTGTTCTTATAATCGTCCAATGTCAGGGATTCCACAGGTGCTCAGCTACCCTCACAGTTAGGAAAATATTCTTAATGGCCAAAATAAATCTCCCTGGCTGCAGTTTAAGCCCATCACTTCTTGTCCTGTCTTCGGGAGCTAAGGAGAACAATGTATCACCCTCCTCTTAATACCCTTTATATGCTTGAAGACTATTATCATATTCCCACTCGGTCTTCTTTTCTCCAGCCTAAACAAACCCAATTTTTTCAAACTTTCCTTGGAGGTCATGTTTTCTAGTCCTTTTAATCATTTTTGTTGCTCTCCTCTGGGGACTTTCTCCAATTTGTCCACATCTTTCCTGAAGTGTGGTGCACAGAACTGGACACAATATTCCAGTTGAGGCCTTAGCAGTGCTGAATAGAGAGAAAGAATTACTTCTCATGTCTTGCTTACAACACTCCAGCTAATACCTCCCCAAATAATGTTTGGGTTTTTTTGCAATGCTATTACATTATGGACTCATATTTAGTTTGTGATCCTCTATAACTCCCAGATCCTTTTCTGCAGGACTGCTTTGTAGGCTGTCTTTTCCCATTTTGTATTTGTGCAATTGATTATTCCTTCCTATGTATAGTACTTTCCATTTGTCTTTATTCAATTTCAAATCATTTCTTCACTTTGTTAAGATCATTTTGAATTCTAATCCTATCCACCAAAGTACTTGCAAATCCTCCCAGCTTGGCATCATCATCATCAGACTTTATGAGTGTACTCTCTATGCCATTATTAAAATCATTTATGAAGATATTGAATAGAACTGGACCCCACTTGATATGCCCTTCCAGCTTGATTGTGAATCATTGATAACAACTGAATATGCTTTTGCAACCAGTTGTGTACCCACTTTATAGAAGGTTTGTCAAAGCTATATTTCTCTAGTTTGTTTATGAGAAGCTCCCCTATCCACAAAGCTTGTTACCCTGTCATAGGTTGGTTTGACATGATTTTTTCTTGACAAATCCATGCTGACTGTTACTTATCACCTTATTTTCATCTAGGTACTTACAAATTGTTTATTTGCGCCAATATCCTTCTGTGTACAGAAGTTGAGCTAGCTCATGTATTATTCCCTGGGTTCTTAATCTTTTTTTATAGTTGGGTCCCATATTTGCCCCTTTCCAGTCCTCTGGAATCTCTCCTGTCTTCCAGGAGTTCTCAAAGATAATTGCTAATGACACTGAGATCTCTTCAGCCTTAAGTTTCTATGATCTATTTCATCAGGCCCTGCTGACTTGAAGACATCTAACTTGTTTAAGTAATTTCTTAACCAGTTTTTTCCCCATTCATGATCTGTTATGGGAGGGTGCTGGTATATGTGGTGGACAATAGGCCTGGACTCCTTCTTTGAGACATCTCTGCTCTTCTACCTTCACAGCAACAGAGAGCAGACTTCCTCTATCAGTTCGCTTGTAAGCTCTTTGAGGCAGGGACTGTCTTATTTTGTGTTTTGCACAGCAAGTGACACCACCGTTGTAGGCATTTAACAAATAAACAACTTTATTTCCCGGTCAGCTGCTGATTGGCTGTTTGCTGTGCAAGGAAGAGCATCTCAATCAGGACATGTCTGGAAGGACAAAGTCATTATCCTCTCCTTCCCACTGCTGAGAGAGAGTCTGTAATTATATACAGGGGTCTCTTCCAGCTCCAATTGCTATGATTGTCCCAAAGCACGCTCCTCAAGAGGCAGCATGCCACAGGAAAATCTCTTCACCCTAAAAGATGGCTTACTCCTCCTGCTGCTATTACCAATATTTTCTGTTAGAAAATTTTAGCTTAGCAAATTTGGATGCCTAAAATCCAGCTCCCTAAATAAGGGGTGTAATTCCCCTCCAGAGGCGCTGATCATTCCCAGTCTCCGGGGGAGTCAATGAGAGCTGCAGCAGCTTCACCATTTCTGAAAAGTAGGCCCTTTCGCCATGAAAGTGGCTCTCTATGACCCAAGTTTTAAAAGGCTGGCCTCACTCCCTAAAAACAGGCACAAGCCCGGGCGCAGTGGGTGATCAGTCAGGGCCGTATGCTGGAGGAAGAGAGCGGATGTGGCACTTTCCCCCACTGCTGCCCCGCTCAATCATCCATCCCATTAGCCCGTATTCTATTCTTGGCCAGCCCTCCCGCGTTGCCTAAGCCCGTTGGCAACTTGCTGCCAAACCTGCAGGCAGCTGCAGCTCCTTGGCTGCCTCCCGCGGGGGCGGGGAGGAAGGGCTGAGCGCAGCAGCCGGAGAGCGGGCGGGATTGCCAGGCGCCTGGCGCTGCAGCCGCAGCACCTTTGACGTTCCATTGCCTCACGTGACGAGGCGGCTCCGTTCCAGGGAGGGGAGCCGCGGCCGCTTGTGCAAGGCGGCGGGGGAAGTCGCAGCCTCCGCGGCGGCAGCGGCAGCGGCAGCGGCAGCCGCCCGGGTGCGCATTGTTTGTGTGATGACCGATCCTCGCATCCCGCCCTCCGCTGCCGGCTGACACGGACCGCGCGGCGCGCGCCGGGGGGAGGCGGAGGAGAGGAGCCGCTGCCGCCGTGCAGCCAGTGACCTTGGCCCGGGGAGGTAAATAGGCAGGGCGGGGAGCGGGGTAGGGGGGGGGAGTTCGCCTCCCCCCGCCCCCCAGAGCGGCGCGGGTGAGGTGCCGGCCAGCCCCGGCGGCTGAGGGCTTCCGGGGCTGCTGTCCGCGGTGCTGAAAGCCCAGGCGCGGGCTTCTTGCCGCAGGGCAGAGCCGCCGGCCGCGCCAGCCCGAACGTGCCGCGGGGCTGCCTGGAGGCGCCGGGCCGGCAGGAGAGCGGAGCCCCCCGGGGCTGGCGGGGGGCGGGGCGCGGTGAACCCTCCCCCCGCAGCGGGCTGTGGGGCTGGCTGCTCAGAGCCCGGCTAGCCCTCTGCAGCAGCCGGCGCCCTCCGCCCGTGGAGGCGGGGGGAGGAGGCGACGGAGCCGGCATCGTGGGGGGCCGGGGGGCTCCCCCCACTCCAGGGGCTGGCACGGCTCTTTGTGCAGGGGGGTGAGCGCCGCACGGGCCGGGGGAAGCGCTGCAGCGGGAGATGCCCCGGGGCGGCTGCTGGGGCGCGGGGTGCGGGGCGAACCGCCGGCTGAACAGCGGGGCGGGCAGCCGGCTACTGGGCAGTCCCTGGCACCGGGACACAGGCGATGGGAACGATGCGGTGCCCAGTATTCGGGGGCGGGGAGGGAGCGTTGGGTAGGGAGATGCCTCTACCAGAGTGTGCTCAGCGGGGAGGCGGGGGGTGTGTGTGTGTCAGCGGAGCGGTGTGAAGTGACAATTCATTAAAGTGGAAACTGAGTTAGTACATTACACTCATTCAGTATTTACAAGGGGGTAATGGCAGTAAACGGGGAATTAGCTGTTTTGCCCCAGCGTAAATGTCGGGCGGAGAAACGGATGATGGTAAAGTGATGGGAGTAAGTCAGCTCTATTAATCACCGTCAGTAGGGGGAAGGAGACCTGCTGCAGCTGTATCTCACAGAGATCGCTCTTACCTTTCACAGTGGCCAATTGCTCAGCGCAACCTTTGCCAGAGGACCATAGCATTGGGACATGGCGCAAGGAAATAATTATGGGCAGAGCAGCAACGGGGTGGCTGATGAATCCCCAAACATGCTGGTGTACAGAAAGGTAGGAGGCTTTTTAATTTCTCTGAAACAGCTGGGCAAATGACATTAGGAAACTTTCGCTCCTGATTTTTTCCCCCCAGAAAATGTAACTATGTTAACATTTTGCCTCCAGTTGTCTTGTTACAAGCTGCTGCTCTGATGCTCCATTTGTAGGAGTACAACATGGTTTCAGAACACCAGAGATATCAGTCCTTTACTGTTCGAATATTATTGGAAAATTTGTATACATGATGTATACTTTACACTACTTAAATAGCAACAGTATGAGCGTGTGAAATGTTAGCTCGATATCCCAGTCCGTTTATCTGTTGTCTTTTATTTTAAGAAATGACCTAATCTCTTGCTCTCGATTTTAAAACACAGATACATATGCCAACTTTGCAAAGTGTTCAAGAACGTTTATTCTATAATGAATGCTTTAAACATTCATTTATGTTCGGCTCATTTTATGTATCAGATGGCAGAGCTGCAATATTTAGTTTATTTCACCTGCTATTTCCAGGTGCTTGGTACAGCTGATATGTGATGATAAAGCATTTTAAGATTGAGTTAGACTATTCCCTTCTAAAATCATTTGACTGTAAAATGAGTAAAAATATTATATACTTTATATTTTAGTTTTCAAATAACAAACGTGTTATGATTAATTAGCCAATTATTTACATTGCAATTAAAGTGTTAATTGCACAGGAAATTTGAGGAAAATAATTGTGTAGATTTTTTTTGTTTTGCAATCAATAGCATTTTTAAAATTTATATTCCAAGGATTCTCTCTGCAAATAGATTTCCCAACATGATAAATGTTTTAACAACAACATCAATAAACAAACTCCCAGACATTGACCTAAATAATGGGATTTATTTGGCTACTGTACTTCAATTAGAACAGTTGCTTGGGGAATTTGAGATAGGTTAGTGTGGAAACAGATTGTTTAAACGAAGAGGATAAAGTTGTCTTTACCTTTGAATTTGACATCTTTAAATAAATACAGCTAAATTATAATTAAATGAGAAAATTCTTAAATTGTGGTAGTGGTGAAAGAGAATCTTTCACACAAACTTGGATGCAGAATGTTTTAACTACCTGTTTACTCCCAGAATTTAGGGAGTTGCAATTAGTTTGTGGTTATTTAAAATAGAAAAATCAACCCTTATTTTGTCTTATAGGAGTTGACACTCCCCCCCCCCCACACACACACATATTGACTGCAATAAAAACATTCTCCGATTAATGACAGTGCTTCTTCAATAGTGAGAGTAATTGATGTGTCATCAGATATTGTGGTAATAGACTGTTCTTTCCAGAGATTTTAAATATTTTGTTAGTCTCAAATTGATATATAGTACATGCTTTCTTATTTTCAAAGGTACTGCTGACTTCAGTGGGATTTGGGAATGCCCAGCACCTCTGAAAATCAGGCTACTTTTATTTACTTGACTAAATTTAATTTTAGGAATTTGATGCACACAAGTTTGGAAAACTTTGCATGTGTGTGTGTGTAATGTCACTGGACCACCTTTCCATTAACTTTACAATTGTGTACAAAAATTTTGTCTATGCACTTATGTATATTTATATAGTAAGCAAACATGGGCAGAATGGTTATCATAATATGATATTTCCTAAAATTTTATTGCACCTAGTTGATTTGATTCAGTTCCCTCAAAAACATAATATTTCATTACATTTTATATATACTTAAGAGCAAGTTTATATATACTTAAGAGCAAGAGCAAGTTTCATTGTATACTGGATGGTATAACTATTGCCTAGGAGATATTAAAAGTACGTGGGCATCACAGTTGTTGCTCTAAAGGTGCTGTACTCAGATACACCTTTTTTAAAACCCGCTAAACTGATTCTTTTCTTTTTTTAAAAAAATATCTATCTCATTGCTGAAGTGTAATTTCCGGACATATGTAACATGTATAGGAAAGTACAAACACAGTGTTTATTTACCTAGTTTTTCTATGGTATTTTTTTAAACAGAGTTGTATAGTAGGACACTTTTCACATATCTTAATCTTATGCAATATAATCTGTCATGTTATTTTTGAGGTTGGGAAAGAATTTTACTCTGGGTCAGGTTGGCAGAGACCCTAGGGGTTTTTCACTTTCCTCTGTAGTGTGGGTTCCAGGTCACTTGAAGGTTTAAGCTACTATAAATGGTGAATTCTCTGTAATTTTAAGTCTTGAAATCATGATATGATGACTTCAGTAACTCAGCCAAAGGTTATGGGTCTATTACAAGAATGGGTGGGTGAGGTTCTGTGGCCTGCAATATGGAAGATGTCAGACTAGGTGATCGTGATGGTCCCTACTGGCTTTACAGTCTATGAGTCTATGCCTGCTTTCTTTGATTCCTTTAACTACTCCTCTTGACCTATCATACCATAGATTGTACTGACAGGTGTCACAGTCTCGGGTGAAAACTTCTAAGCAATGTTCTAGGAAACAGGAAACAAAATAAGATCTGGTATTTTATGTATTTTAAAAGTACATAGGTGTATATGACAGGATGCAAATATGATACTACCGTCAACAAATATAGAAGACTTCTGGGTTTAGACTATGAAAAGAGGTTTTTAAAGCATAAGTCATTTGACCTCAGATATTACCAGCTGCTTTTGAAGTCTTCAAATATGATGGTTTAATAGTGGCTGCTACATCACAGGAATTTTGTAATAAATTTCAAAACATAATGCTCCTCCATTTTCTAAGAAGACGCTGCAATGACTAGTAAATTTCGCTGCATTTTGCCATTGTATTAGGGATGAATGAACGGTGATGAGTAACTAGAGTACGGGCCTGCCAAATTAATTAGAAATTTTTTTTTCTAAATTAATTAGAAGTTACTTGAAACTTACTTATTAGATTAGATATTAATTAGAAGTTACTTGAAACTTACATTGTCTAAATTAATTAGAAGTTACTTGAAAAAGTTATGTACTTTTGTGGTGGTTGTCTCTTGGATGGAATATTTAGAATTCAAAATCTTTTTACATTTTGAATGCCATGGCTTCAATGTGACTGGGTTGAACTGTTTGTAACGATATGATATTTATGCAGCATGATTGTGTGGGATGGCAATCTGATATTTGTACCCATGAGAAAAAGAGGAAACATGTAATATTTGTTGTGATAGGTAAGAGACAGGCCTTGACTGTAGTGAATACAAAGCAAATTCTTTATTGAGGATGCTGAGCACAAACATAACCCTGTCATTCTCACTGTCTCTCTAGCTCCAGTCTAATTAAATACAGGCTGGACTGCCTAGAGTCACAGCCCAGGTCTTCCTAAATCCTGGTCTAGTCAAGTCATGAAAGGACCAGAAAACTTGAAGAATTGGATGATTTGAGATGATCCTGAGTCACAATGTTTGGATCTGAGATCTGATATGAATCTGCATTTTTATGAAGTTTAGGCGTATTTGGATTTAGTATTGAAGTTTGGTCCATCATAGAGAGAGTCTGAATTCCAAGGTCTGGATCTGACCGTTTTTGAAGGTCACAGGGTTTATAGATCCAGTGTTAATTTTCAGAGATGCCAAGCCCTGACAGAACCACAAAGATTACAGTAAACAAGCTCATCTCTCACCCATAGTTAGTTTCTGGTTAGTTACCAAGATAAGGAAGTTGAGAAAGATGATTGGTTTGTCTAGAAAAGGAAGATGAAGAAAACATAGTAGTATAAAATGAAACAATCTCGATTTAGGTCCCTTCTTCCAGTGTCCCATGTTCATATCCACAGAAAGTGTACTGCACATTTAGATGATTTTTTATAGAAAACTCAGATAAAATATTTGAGTTAAATATTTAGTGCATAAATGACTTGTTTAAATCTGTATTGCAAAAGGCACTAGCACAAATAAATAGTTCCTTATATCAGTATCATGCCACCTCTGAAAACTCTTTTACTTTTTTTCTTTTAATAGAATGTCACCTGCATTACTTTTTTTAGATGCTTGCCTCATTATAAAATAATGAAATATGACACATAGGTGGTGCCAACATACCTTAGGAAGAGTCCTAAAATTTCCTGGTATTAGCTTCAGACAAATATGAACATTTTGAAAGTATTACTTTTATTTCCTTTCCTACTGAGTCTATGTCAGTCAGCAATTAAAAGCCGAATTAGAAGGTGTAAGAACACTGGAACCATTAGTGTTTGAACATCATATAGAAATCTTTGATTTCAGCAACACTTTCCATTGTGGCTAGAAGTTGGATTGTAGAGAACTACTAATATTGGCTTTTTTTGTATCTTATGAGTTTAAATTTTCAGAACTTGAGGTTGTTTTCTTTCTTCAATTTGTGATGTGGAGAGGATAGAATTTATTGTTGGGAAAACTTCTAATTTTAGGACCACTACCCCATGCTGTATTTCCTTGAGTTGAAAAAAGCCATGGGATTCTAACTGATCACTCTCCTGTTCTGTTTTAAATGAGTCTAAGTTGAACAAGTTGAATCCCCCTATGGGGGATTATGAACTCTAATTTACAAGTTTACTTGCTTTATTATCACCTGTTTCAGATATTCCAATCCAGCTTTGGCCCTTTTTGTGATATCAGGACTACCTTTGTTGGAGTAATTAATTATATTCTTGTTGACTGAGATTTTGAGTTACCACCTCTCTCCCTGCCCTAAATATTAAAATAGCTTTTCATGTAGGTAATCATATTTTCATAGTGTTTGAGACTAACATGTTCTTGGTTCTATTTCTGTTCCAGTAATCAAAGGTCATACTTGCTGGTACCCACATATAGCAAAAGCTAGACTTGTATTATAAGTTTATCTGCCACTCCACTATAATTTGACACTACTCATAGAAGTGTGATATTTACAGGAATGGGGTCTTGCCATTCCTATTATCATTGTTCCTCTACAATCTAAGCCGTGGAAATGGTGATAACTCTCTTTAGTGCCCCCCCCACACCATTTCAAAGCTCCTCCCTCAAAATAAATGAAGTGGCAGTCAAATAAAATTGTATTGGTAATGCGTGGGTATTCTCAAGTATTCACTTAAGGAAAAAAGTTACCCTGTGGAAGTTAGCCTGACTGCAGTCTTCATATTTGGGAAGGACATGAAGGATAGAATTTTAAAAATGTTAAGCAATGGCCTATAGGAGACTTAACATTGACTTCAATAGGAGAAGAATTCGTCTGGCACTGTGTACTTCCGAATATGCCTATATTATGCCGGCACTACCACTGATACATAAATGAAAATATAAATTGAACCTACTCATGGACCTGAGAGCACTCCACTCAAATCCTTCCAGAGTCATCAGAAACATCTTTAACTGTTATATATTCATCCGTGTCAGCTA
Organism: Lepidochelys kempii; assembly: GCF_965140285.1. NCBI lineage: Eukaryota > Metazoa > Chordata > Testudines > Cheloniidae > Lepidochelys > Lepidochelys kempii. The sequence goes on along the minus strand of NC_136382.1, from coordinate 139,706,932 downwards.
TGGTTTTAAAATTATTATAGGGAACTCCTGGTGCAAAAATTAAGTTACAAGAACTGAAAAAAGTTGGCCTTTTTGTCCCCAAAATAACTATTTCCAATTTTCAGTGGCTCATTTTTAATTTGCATGTAGCAGTATCCCCATGGGCTATGATCACATTATACCTGACCACACAGAAAGGTCTGAAGGCCCAGTTAATATTTTCATGGAAGATGCAAATACCAAGAAAGACTGAGGTACTATGGGTAACTGTTATGATGACTGAGTAAGTGGTTCTCTTATTGTTGAATAAGGATCCATGAAAGTATTAACTCGGTCATTAGATCTCTCTGCTTGGTCAGACACACTGTGATCACAGCCCAAGGTAATATTGCTACAGGCACACTAAAGCTGAGCCACTGAAAATTGGAAATAGTTATTTTGGGGACAAAAAAGGCTGATTTTTTTTCAGTTTCTGTAACTTATTTTTTTCAACATGAATTCCTTATAACTTTAGATCCATAGCTGATGTATGTATAAAAGCTAAAGACATTTCTGATGACAGTGGGAGGATTTGAATGGGGGTGCTTGTAGGTCCATGAGTAGGGCCAACTTATACTTTTATTTATGTATTACTGGTCATGCCACCATAATGTATATTTCCTTCCAGGAGGTGGAGACAGGGAAAAAAGCTTTGAGCTATGTCACTAATACTATACAATTGGATTACTAGCTGCAAGACTCCATTTCTTCTGTCTTCAACAGGTGGAAGGAATTTCTTCTGGCTGCACTGAGGCATTGGCTGGCTTTCTTCCTTTAAACTGTAGTCTCACAGAAAGTTCTTGATAGAGCTGTTTGCCTGCTAGGAGGTGTTACTGCCTAAACCATTGTTTGGTCCACTGTTGTGGCTTATGTGGTCTGGTTGCCAGTCATCAGCTTCTACCTCCACCTTAAGAGGAATAGCACCATGTGATGTGGTGTCCACCCCACACAAGGCCTGCACGGGTAAATTAGGCCAATTAACCTATAGGATGCACCTGGAGGAAAGTAAGGGCATGCTAAGGCCTAATTGCTGATGAAGTCCAGCAAGGGGAAGAGCTGGATGAGGTTTATAAAGACAGGAATTGGTGGTAGAAGGGTTTGCAGGGGAGATAGTTTACAGTCACTTCCTGGGAGAAGGTATGTGTACTTGGGGTCCTCCCAAGGAGGAGGGAGTTTGGGCTGGTAAACCCAGAGATGGGGACAGGCAGAAGGTAGAGCTGAGAAGTAGGAAGGAGTCCAGGAAAAGGGCAACATAGTCTGCCAGAAAGGAGGCCACTGTTGCTAGAGATAGGGTCCCTGATCTGGAACCTGGAACATGGGCCTGTCCTCTACCAGACATTGGAGGTGTGGCATGGTCAGGGCAGTGAAGGGAAGATTGTCATTTTTTGTATGGAGGACTTTGATAGCCCAGAAGGGGAGGACTATAGTGACCTCTCTGGAGGGCTAAGTCATGAAGATAGAGAGCCTATAGGGGAAGGAACTGACAGAAAGGGGTGTCAGACCTGGAACCAGCTAATCCCCAGACCAACCAGGAAGCAGCACTCCAGCGGTGAGTGGACCCCATGACACACCTATAGGGAAAGGTCCTGCATGTATGTTGGGCCCCAAAAGTAAGTGTGGTGGTTCTGTTAGCTGATAATCCTTGCTGGGCGGGGAGAATTGAAACCTAATGCCACCAAGTGATAGGCATCTTCCCCTTCCCCCCCCCCCCAGTGCTGTAAGCTTGAAATTACAGCATTACTTGCCAGTGACTGAAACAAGTAGAAAAATGTTACAGCATGCCACGCAACCATGACACTTCTTTCTTATATCACATACATGCAGTTTAATACTTTATACGCCTGTGTGGATTGTACATTGTCACTTTTAGTCTCTTTGCTTTTTCCCTTTTGAAGCACTCTACATTAGTTACTATGGAAACAACCATTCTATTGATAGTGACGTGTGGTATAGTCACTTTTTTATTATGATTTTAAATTTACAGCATGTTTTTTGAAATGCCAATGTTCAATATATGTCTTATGATATAAAAATTGAGGGATTCTCAGCAAAGCAAAAGAGGACGTCTGTAAGACTGCAAATTCAAAGTTCACAAATAAATACAACCTGTTAAAATATATTTTTTCAGTTTAACAATGTTAAATGAATTAAAAAGGTGTTTAATAATGGATTAAGGAGAACCCAACACCATCCCCCATCAAATCAGAACATAAAAAACATTTTCTTTAAAATAAAGAGTTCCCAAATTCTACCCTGCAAACCCAAACTTTAAACAACAAAAATCTACAGAGGACATTAAAAAAAAGTCAGTAAAATATACTTATTGCATTACATTTCAATATATCTGTTTTCAACCCAAATGCTGGAGAAGGATAACATTACAGCAATGTATAATGATAATACCTAGCACTTTTCATTTGTGGATCTCACAAAACATTACCGAAGAGGCACATACCATTATCCCCAGACCTAACCAATCAATTTCTGCTGCTTGAAAGAGAAGAGAATGCTGAGTATGGAAGAGAAGAGACATCAAGGCTGGTCTTGCAAGGTACTAAAAACTGTCTGGGGATGCTGAGAGAGCAGGCATTACTAAATCAGGAGAGTTGGCAGCAGTGCTTTTTACTTCTATTTAAAGGCTAGTTACTTTCCAGAAGGCTCTTAAACACAAAACCAGAGTGACTGAGTTGCAGTTCTCACAGGAGAATATTTAAAACCAAACACCAAGACAATTCCATTTTAAAGTTGAGAAAAAAATTGAGACTTCTGAGGTATATCAGAGCCACTGCAGGCAGGAACAGAAAATAAACAGGCACAGGAGTTCTGGGAAGCTCTTCCTCTTGAAGGAAAGTTGGAGGGTCAAATCTTCTAGTCCTTAATCCAGTAAAATTTCTATTGCCATCAGCGCCTCCACTCATAGATACTAACATCACATTGAACAAGTGAGAACATGGTCAATAACTATATACTTCATACTTAAATATCTGAGCCATCTTATCCAGAGTACACATCTTATACACATTGGCTCAGGGACTACATTTTCTGGCATATTCTGAACAGTGCTGTGCACACAGATGGTGCCCATTGAATAATACAAATCATGACAATAATAGTCAACTTCATGGACTCTGGATGCAATCTGTTCTTTGTTCTGGAATTGGCCTGGATACAGCTGAAACCCTAGGAATTTGAGGCATAAACACATCTGATACTTGTATGACACTCTTTGATTCCTTTTCTCAAACTCGGAACAAAATATGACAAAACAAAATGGTTTTCAGTTATTTGCACAACAGCCATTGCTCTACAGCCCAGCATGGAGCAGAACCTGCCACCCCTTGGGAGTTAAGTGATCTCTTCTCATTTGACTCTCATTCTCCATCGTTCCTGGTCTCTGTGCTGCTTTTCATGCTGCCATCCATGACATCCGTCCCAACCTCCTGGGACCGTTTGCTGGAGTCTCAGAGAACTGTCCGCCTTGGTTTTGCTCCCATCTATCAGATCCTCTTTTTTTGCAGCATGCCGCAGAGCAGTAGGCTGATCTGCTGGATAGGGATCTAGCTCTGAAAAATCTGGGTTCTACTCCCCCCGTGGACTTCCTGTATGACCTCAGGCCAGTGCCTTAAGGACCGAGTTTCAAAGCATTTTAGGCACCCAAAGATGCAGCTAGGCATCTAGTGGGGTTTACAAAACACCTTAACTTCTAGGCACTTTTGAAAATCCCACTTGGTGCCTAAACACGTTTGAAAATCTGGCCTTTAGTCTGTGTGTGCCTCAGTGCCCCATCTATACAATGGGGATAACAGCACTGCTTTACCTTCGCAGGGCTGTGAGAATAAATAAGTTAGACACTGTGAGGCGCTCAGATACTATGGTGATGCGGCTACATAAGTACCACAGGTAGAGTGGGAACTTCTCTATACCATTGCTATCCCTTCCCTTGATTTTGGCCCCTTCTTTTCACCTATGCCCCCAAATCTCCCCCTTTTCTAAATGGCACCCCTGTGGCGAGCTCTCCACTGGTTCTAAAGTGTGTGTGCATGTGGGTGGGAATGAAATGAGGAAGACACATAGCATGTGGAGGACCCCTCCATACTCAGCTCAGAGAGGGTCCAATTTAACCCAAAGTAAATATTACCCGAGAAGAAAATGTATTCCTCTGTTCTTTGTGGTTTTTAATAACCTGCATGCTTATGTTTTCTTTCTTTTATGGCACAAGCCTGCAAAGAGTGCCACTGGCAAGTAGTCCTGTGCCAGCAGAGTCCTGCAGTATATATTAAGTGTCTGCTTTCCTGTCACACTTTGCAGGATGGGGACTCTAGTTTAGTGTGTTTCGCTGTGTTCATTTTATTTCATTTATTTAAATCCTTATTTGATCAGATATTTAAATAAGCAATGTGACCTCAGCTAATTGAAGTCTGGATTGTATTTTTTTTTCTTTTTGGTACTTGGAATATTAGCCTGGCAAAACCCAATTTTCTTGCATGCTGATTGTTAATGATTCATAATTAGCCTTAATTTAATAATCATGAAAATAAATGTTTGCTTTTTTGTGCATTTCGCCTAGATAATAAAATCTCCATCTCAGACAATTAATATCCCTTAGAATGATGATATCATTCAATGCTATTGCAGTTCGTCTTCCACATAGTACATCTCCTCCTGATCGTATTTATTTCTCCATAGTAAATGATATTCATGACTGTTAAAAACAAATCTGAAATTCCTGGTGCTTGGAGATTCCATTTTGGAAGATTAGGTTCTGTGGCTTCTGGGGGAAAATCTCTCATATTTTTCCGTTGTATAGATTTGTCTTTGATATACTGTATTATCAGAACGAAAAAATGATTTAGCTCATTTCCTTTGAAAGATAGGGACTTGAAATAGTTCATAAAAATGATTAATTTTATTGCTTCTTATTCACCCAAACTCCTAGAAATCTCCAAGATAGAATGCAATGTGTCTTCCATGTGGGCCAAACTCATGGCACCTCTTAATTTGTCATTAGAAGCCACTCACACACATTTGAACTGGAATGGACACCAGTAATTAGAATGTGAATTTACAATAAAAACAAGATTCAAAACTAGGCTTCCTCTGAAGCTGTTTTTTTTTTTTTTTTTTTTTAAAAACCCTTCTATTTTATCTTTTTAAATCCTTGCCCTGTTCCTTCTGAAAAGGGGGAAAAATAGTGTAAGAAATATAAGATTGGGTGGCTGTGCTACAAAATCCCTGATTTTTAGTAATTTTCCACAAATTTTGTCATGCAGGTACATAGAGGCAGTGTGGTCTGGAGGAATGAGAATGAGACTTGGAGTCATGAGGTGTTCTTCATTCCAACCCTGGCTATGCCACTCACTTACTGTGTGGCACGTAACAAATTATTTTGCCTTTTTGTCTTGGCTTCCTCATCTGTAAAGGTGTTTAATTAGACTCCCAATCCACCTATCTCTCAGGGGTGCTATGAGAATTCCTTGGTTAGTATCTATACAATGGCTGGAGCATATGAAGCACTATAAAAATTCTAAGTTATTATGAATGCAGTAATTTAATTAAAAACAATTAAAATGCTGTGAGCAATACAACTCACCCACCCACTCTCTCACATACTTACAGTAGATTACTAGATTTGAAATTTTGTGTGTGTGTGTGTGTGTGTGTGTTTTCAGAGTTGCCAAGCAACCACAAAACCCATTGAAGTCAAATGGGAACAAGAGGTGCTCAGCACCTTTGAAAAATCATGCAGTACCTCTGTTATTAAACAATGGGATCTTTTGTATTTAACTAAGTTAAACTAGATGCTCAGATCCTGGCTTCTGTGTCTTGAAGAACACAGCAAGATCATATACATTTCCACTTTGAGTAATGCTTCATTTTGGTTTCCAGGAGAGCTAGATGCCTTTCTCCCACACATGTGCAGCAGGAAAAAGCAACATAATGCTTTGTCTGTACCACTGCTTAATTTGTAATGAAAGAGGTGCTGGGTGCTGATGTAATTAGGTGCTGGGGCGCAAGCAATTTTTTTACATTCATAACTGATGCAGCAAGCCCAGAGGTGCCCTGGCACAAGTTAAGTACTGATCTGCACTAATGCCAGCTGTGACACTAAGCCCCATATTCTTCAGAGAGATATTGTTATGATATGATTATGGTGTAATTATGATCTATTTTATGCAAGATAGATCATGTGAGATATAATAGAAAAGGTTATGATTTACTGAATATGATTATCCTATTCGTATCTGAAGTTAGGAATATTGACTATGTCTGTATTACAAATACATTTACACCTGGGGAACGCCCACTAGGCAGAATGCAATCAGTCTAGATGGCTGGCTGGGAAGGGCCATTAGGGAGAACAATAGGTCTTAGAAGATGCTAATCTCCCACCAGGGAGCCTTCTTGAGGACACTACAAACAGTTTCTGACTCATGGCTGCTATGGCCCTAAAGAGGCATGTAACCAAGTCACCTGGTACTGGACTCCATCATAGAATCTTACCATGGTACTGTATGGCCTTGTTTGTATTTCAAAAGATCATTTCTTGTTTTTAATCATTGAGAATTAACACAATATCCAAATATTTTTCTTTGACTATTTCTTGATGTACAGGATTTCTTTGGAGTTTACATCTATACCAGCTGTCACCACCAATACATCATTTTAGTTCCTTAGAAGGCAATAAGAGCAGGTGAGTGAGAGTCTAGAGACCTTATTGTTTCTGACTCTTTCTCAAAGTCAAAATGAATCAATGGCAATCATTCAACCATTCTGGGTTTCTATTTTAACTTCAGAGGAATAAACCCTGAGCTGAGTGCATTCCCTTCCTGCTGTACCGCACTCATCAAATATGGCATATTGAAATCCCCAAATTGACCTTTAGACACCAAAAACTTCAAATAACGATTAAGTACATATATATTTAAAGGTGTAGTATGCTAAAATGTCCTACTTCTTCAGAAGATTGTTTGATTTATGGCAGAGATTCTAAAACTGTGGTCCGTGGACCACGAGTGGTCCGCGAGCTCCATTCAGGTGGTCCGCGGATAGTTCACGCTAAGGTGCACACCTGGGCGGCCGCACATGAGAGAGGCTGGCGTGGCTCCAATAATTAGGTGCCTGGACCCTGGAGATGCACATGTAGGGTGAGGTGGTGCCCCTCGGGGGAGAAATAAGGGTAGGTGGGAGGGGTAGTGGGGTGAGAATGGGGGGGGGCAATTTGGGATGTGCAGGGCTGCTGCGGCCAGAGAAAGAGGCAACTTTCCCCAGCTCCAGGGCTATGGCTGCTGAGGAGAGACCCCCTTCATTCCCAGCCTCAGCTCTGTGGCTGCTGTGACTGGGGAGAGACCCCCCTGCTTCCCAGCCCCAACTCAGGGGCTGCTGCAGTGCAGGAGAGAGGAGAGAGCCCCCTCCTTCCCAGCCCAGCTCCGTGGCTGCAGTGGCAGGAGAGAGAGGGCACACCCATTGTATTAGAAAGGTAAGACTACTGATATTAAAATATGAGTTGTGTGCTTTTATTTGTAGAACAAAAAATGTTAATTATTATTAAGTTTTTTTTACATAGTGCTTTTATCCAAATCACTTTACAGTTGTTAGCTAACAGTACGAACCTTTGGGAAGATCATTAAGTGGTCCGCCGAGACCCTCAGCAATTTTCAAGTGGTCCGCGAAAAAAAAAGTTTGAGAACCACTGACTTATGGGATACAGTTATAAAGATATCTGATCAATGAAATCAGAATATTAAACACACACTTTATGTACAAACGTGAATGAATGTAATTTCATACGTAAATGAACTGGCCAAACTTTGCTTTCACTTACCCTGGATTTACACTGGGGTAACTATTGACATCAGTGAAGTTGTGACAGACTCACATCAGTATGAGAGAATTTGGCCATTCCTCTTTTGCTGTCTTAAAATAAGCAAAAGATCTACTATACTCATATATTAACAGGGTAGTGAACTAGTCAGTGTGCTTTTAAGTTCTTCATTAGTACTCTCACTGGTGGACAATAGGCAACATTTTTTTGGATGAAGTGTGATTTCCTGCACGACAAAGATTGGAGGTGTACAGTTCACCATGGAAGTCTATTTAATATTTGAGGATTATTTCCTTATACAATAAAACCAGACCTGTTTATCCTAAAACATTCCAAATTTTGTGAATATTTTTACTTATTTTAAAATTATTCCTCCCCCCCCCGACTGGTAATAGGTTCTGTCTGAGTGAAACGTGGTTTCAAAATTTTTCATGTTTCTGTGGTGCTCCACCAATTGCTTTGTCAAAATGAATTAGCGGTACAAAATTGTCCAAACCAAAATCTCAACAGTGTTCAAGTGAAATGTCTCAAACACTTCAAATAATGTTGTATAGTTTTTACTAGTTGTATGTCTAAGTCACTTCGTGAAATCAAGTATCAGATTTGTGTTGGGAGATGGTCTGCATTGCTATAACTGGTTAAGAAATTAAAACCTAATCAGAGGGAAAATTTTTTGAAGTTGATTTTGTTTCAGAGTGTTTGAAATGGACCATTATTCATTTTATTTTTTAAAAAATGAAGCTTTTTAACCATTTAATAACATTTAATAACATTTTCATTTAAGTTTTTAATGACTAAAATGACAGTTTTTAGTAAATGAAAAACTTCAGTAATGTTTCTTTAAAAAAGGATGAACCAGCTCTACAGGTAACTAAGAACCATATTCTGGATCTAGATAATGTTTTCATAGTTCTGGAAAGCTGCCTGGTGATGGGATGCTAAATGAGGAGGGCTCTGAGTTACTACAGAGAATTCTTTCCCAGGTGTCTGACTGGTGGGTCATGCCCACATGCTCAGGGTCTAACTGATCACCATATTTGGGGTCAGGAAGGAGTTTTCCTTTAGGTCAGATTGGTAGAGACCCTGGGGGGTTCGCCTTCCTCTGCAGCATGGGGCACAGGTCAGTGGCAGATTTAAACTAGAGGTTTCAGAGTAACAGCCGTGTTAGTCTGTATTCGCAAACCTGGATTTGTGCTGGAAATGGCCCAACTTGATTATCATACACATTGTAAGGAGAGTGATCACTTTAGATAAGCTATTACCAGCAGGAGAGTGGGGTGGGGGGAGGTATTTTTTCATGCTTTGTGTGTATAAAAAGATCTTCTACACTTTCCACAGTATGCATCCGATGAAGTGAGCTGTAGCTCACGAAAGCTTATGCTCAAATAAACAGATTTAAACTATAGTAAATGGTGGATTCTCTGTAACTTGACATCTTTAAACCATGATTTGAGGACTTCTGTAACTCAGCCAGAGGTTAGGGGTCTATTTCGGGGTGGGGTGGGGGTGTTAGGTTCTGTGGCCTGCAATGCGCAGGAGGTCGACTAGATGCTCATGATGGTCCCTTCTGACCTTAAAGTCTGAGTCTACAAAAGCGCTTAAATCAATGTCTATTCAGACCATCCCTTAAGCAGTTTTATCACCTCCTTAAATGTTGTGCTGAATAGAGATACTTCTCTGAATTGGCAGCCAAGTGAGTGAATTGATCAACCTTTTAGTTGCAGAGTGCTTGATTTAAAATTATGAAATGAAGTAATCCTGTGTGTGATTTCTTAATTCCCCCACCCCCATATCTCAAAACTGTGATATAATCAAGCACTGATTTATAATAGCTGTGCAGGACAGGCACAGAACTAAAATAAGGGCAGTATAGATAGGGACAAAAATAATCTGCCAGAGATATGTACTAAGCCTTTCACAGCACCTGCTTCCAGTGTGTTGTGCCTGGTTTGTGATGCTACTCTAATTTCTTCTGTCTTCATGAATATTATTACATTAATTTTCCATAACATGTATATGAAAAGATGAAGCAAACTATGAATAATAAATTAGCTGGTGATGCTAGGATGTGGATTAGAAGCATTTCAAAGGCTTCAGTAAATAAAAACAAAAAGCTTATTCTTTTTCACTCCACATATTCCCAAAGATTTTGACTTCTTAGAGGCTTAGTTTAATAAATACCTTGGACAAGTAAATGTGTAGCTACTCCCTAATGAAAATTAGGTGATGCTGGGTCCTGTCTTGTTCCCATTGAAGTTGATGGAAATATCTGAGCTGACTTCTGTGAGATGAGGCTCAAGCCCACTCTTCCTTCAGGTTACAGGAAAAAAATACTCTGCAATATATTTTCTGATGGCTACAGTTAGCTCTTGGGTAGAATTTAGAGGTGATATTGTGGAGTAAAGGCTTGATCATGCATCATTTATGTCAAAGGGATTCTTATAATTAACTTCATTGGGATCAGGGCCACAGGCTCTGATTCAGGAAAGCATTCCTATTCAGGAATGGCACTTGGAATTCAGTGAGACTTAAGAAAATGCTTAAGGAAGTTAGGTGCGTAAATACCTGTAAATATCTTGCCCATGTTTAACTGCTTCCTGAATATGGATGGATGTAAGCATCACTTTTAACTGTAGGCATAGGCTCACTCCCTGAAAAATGAAATGTTGGGTTTTGTGGTAGAAAAAGCTTCATTGGTAAGATTGCTTTTATTAAATTTTATATTTGCTGTTTCCCCCCCAAGTTACGTTAGTAGTATTTTTTCATTTTTAATAAATTGACCTTTACTCCCAGAGTAAAGCTGAATTGCCATTTATCACTCTTTACATATCATTTAACTCTGAAATACTGTGAAAGACTTCTGGGAAGCAAGAGTAAATTAAATGTTTGTTAGATGAAATACAGCAAGTTAATATACATTTTTTTGATGAAAGAGGAAAAATGTCTGCCAATAATATTCTGCATTAGACTATAATAGAAAAGCACTTGCAGACAGAATAGTGTACTAAAACACAGTAGTAAACTCGATCACTGGTAACAGAAAACATAATTGTTGCAACATTGTGAAGAACTATCTATTGTTAACATATCCCTGCTCTTTACTGGGGAGAATTGGAACAGCTCAACTGAATCTATGCTATGGGGAAGCAGTGCATCCTAGTACAGTGACTCTCAGCCTTTCCAGACTACTCTACCCCTTTCAGGAGTCCAATTTGTCTTGTGTGCCACCAAGTTTCATCTCACTTAAAAACTACTTGATTACAAAATCAGACATAAAAACACAGAAGGGTCACAGGTTTCAGAGGAACAGCCGTGTTAGTCTGTATTCGCAAAAAGAAAAGGAGTACTTGTGGCACCTTAGAGACTAACCAATTTATTTGAGCATGAGCTTTCGTGAGCTACAGCTCACTTCAGCACACTATTACTGAAAAATTGATTCTTTCCTCATTTTTACCATATAACAATAAAATAAATTAATTGGAATAGAAAGATTGTACTTACACTTCAGTGTATAGTATATAGAACAGTATAAACAAGTCATTGTCTGTATGAAGCTTTAGCTGCTTTAGCTGTACTGACTTCACTAGTGCTTTTTATGTAGCCTGTTGTAAAACCAGGCAAATATCTAGATGATGTACTCCCTGGAAGACCTCTGCATACCCCCAGGGGCACAACATGTACCCCTGATTGAGAACCACTGTCATAGTGCATAGAACACTAGCCTGGGATTTGGGACATCCGCATTCTAACCCTGGCTCTGTAACTGGTCTGTCGCATGACCTTGGAAAATCACTTATCCATGTCTTCGTTTCCTCATCTGTAAAATGGGGCTAATGTAAAGTGCTTTGAGATCTGCATATATATATGACACTGTTTTTCATCTGTAGATGAAATAATATATAAATATATAAATAAACTGTTGAAGGAGACTTTCACTTACCTCAAGTTGTAGGTTTGTTACTAAGTAGAAGGATTTGAGGTTTATCAAAGTAACACGGACATTTGAATGGCCATTGTGTGCAGTGTAGTGACAACTGTGAAGTCCTATGTGGCTGTGGAAGTGTTTCAATATATATTATGAGTACTGTTTTTGTGTCTGAGGAACAATGGTCTTGTTTCAAGTAAAGTACTGGACTTAGACAATCTGGGTTCAATTCTCATCTCTGTCACAGATTTCTTGATTGATATTGATGCAACTTACTACATACCTCTGTGCTTCAGTTCACCACCTGTAAAATGGGGATAATACATCCTGACCCCATGGGGGGGGCAGGAATGATTTCATCCTCACATGGTTGGCACACAGATATGATGATGATGATGCAGGGATGGAGGGATATTTAAATATCTAGATAGTCAGTACTGCAAAATTTTTCTAGCATGTAATATTCCCAAGGCATTCCAGTTTCATAGCAAACTTTAAGTCTTGACCTTTTACTATTGAATTAATGGGATCTCTCTCATGAGTAGATCTTCATCAAAGCATCTGGGGATTTAGCTGTATGACGCCCATTAATGTTAATGGGAACTGTGTGGCTAAATCCCTGTGCAGAATGTGAACTCTTTAGTGTTATTGCTTCTGTATCTTTATCTACTTTGAATTCCTCTGTGAATGATGACAGGGAGAGAAGCTGTAATGTACAAGACCTACAGAACAGGCCCATCTGTGAAAACCAGATGGCATCTGTACCATTTTCCCAATTATTTGGTTATTTTCCCTTCCATTTCCTCTAAATTGTCTAGGGAAAATTTGCAAGCTGAAATGAGCAAGTACAATGGAGGTTCTGATCTTTACTGACAGAATGGTATTTTGTGTTTTCTTACCAGCATGGGCTACTCTTTCGTAGCTAACATCCTTAAATGGATAAAACACTTGCTCCTGTTCGCCAACATATGTTATTATGTATTGCACATCACATTTACATTATATACATTATATTATATGTGAAAGTTAGCACAAAGCTATGCTAAGTTGTATTATATTCACTGTTCCTCTCTTTTGTCAAGATATATATAACCCACAACAGTCTGCAAAGCTAAACATAGAGTTTGGCACTAGCAATATAAACCCTGTCAAAATCAAGATACATAAGTGTTCTACCCTGGTACAATGTACAGAGTGTCTTCATGACCCACCTGATTTGGGAAGCTGTGTTCAAAACTGAGAGATAAGGGGTACACTATGGTACAAGAAAAACCAGGTAAAAATCTGATTGGTGAAATATAATCTTAGGTGATCTACAGAATGTTCTTGTAAACTGGTATACTATAAATATAGCTAGTTTTTGGGACGTATTTTGGGGACTGCACCTTCTGTGTAAGGAGAACTGAACAGTGCTGCAAGAAACTGCTTCCTGGAAGGATTGGTATCGCACTAAGGCTTTGTCTACACTATGCAGCTTTACGAGGCGTGGCTGTGCCGTTAGCGCCGTGCCAGTGAAAGGCGCACAGTGTAGCCGCTGTTTGTCGGCAGGAGAGCGCTCTGCTGCTGACAAAAATCTTCCACCCCCAACGAGCTGCAGTAGCTTTGTCGACAGAACAGGGTTCCTGCCAACAAAGTGCTGTTCACACCCGTGCTTTTCCTCGACAAAACTTTTGTCTTTCAGGATTGCGTGTGGTTTTTTTAATGCTTTTGAATGTCAAAAGTTTTGTCGTTCACTTGCCAGTGTAGACAAAGCCTTACACTCTTTACTGTATTGATTTTTTTTTGTTTTTTTTTTTATCAGTAGGTTGGCTATATTTGGTTATTTGGTCTCCTAACTCAGGATCCAAACTTGGGGGTCTTTGGTGCTATTACGAAGAGCAGATGATGTTCACACTAAAGCAAAGTCCGCAGGCTGCATTCTTGACGCTTTGGTTTTAGTACTGTAATTAATGGTTCAGGAGAAACGCAAACACTGAACTCAGGTTCCGGCAGGCATGGTAAGTAGAGAAAATTAGTTCACAACTATTTTTGGTCCCAAGCTGTTAAATTTCATCATAAAGCCATTGTAATCATCATCATACAGGTATCCTATCCTGTCCTAGATCCTCCAGTCCTTTTTCATGAGAGAAGCCCTTGCTCGCATTAACATTGTTGATGATTTCAGTGTGACTATGTTGTTAGTAAAGGTTAAAGGAGCAGGTCCCATGTAATATAATTTAAGCCAGGTCTGATAAGGAAATAAATATTGTGTCTATAGTATGACTGACGACAGGGCTATTGTTGTTGGTGTTTAACCTCACCATCTGGCCTTGGTTGGCAGTGTTTTTTATAATCTCTACCACACATTCTCAGTACACACACAATTATGCTTCCATTCAGTTGTACTTATTCGTGTCCATATGAATGTGTCTCTTTCATCTGTACAGATGTAAACCATATAGATGAAGAGAGAAATCAAGTCTTGTGCTCCAAAATAAAAGGAAAGAATCTTCTGGGGGAGAAAATCTGCAGGACTAAGCAACTAAACACAGTGCATGTGAGTTGCTTGCTGCTGCAAGGCTAGTAGGGAGCTCACATGTTGTTGGGGCATTTAATGGTCAGTCTACATATCTTGTTTTAAATTTCTTGGTTATGGAGTGTTGAATTTTATTGTAGATTTTGGAAAAGATAGAATTAGATAAAAACAAGTTAGAACTACTATCTACCAAAATATGTGGGCTAAGCAGGTTGGTTGTGTCCCTTTTAAACTAAATCACTAGCCTTGTAATTCCTTTAGAAATTCTCATGTTGAAGCACTTTTTCAGTTATTCACTTACTATAAAAACTACTTGCCTTGATGATAATTTTCACTTGCTGCCCTCTACACCACTTGTTACATTTACTTAGATTTCAACTGGTGCCATAAGCTGTTAGCCTAAGCGTCACACTGTGAGTAGCACAATTTCTTTCCTTGCTTTCAAGGAAAGAGAGTCTGTCTTTCATTCTGTTCTGTATAAGACGAGCCTACAGCAAATATCACTCGAGCATTTTTAGTATGCAGTTTCCAAAATCTGGAGTGCTAGTCTAATATCTTTACTAAGTACACATTTTCATTACAGATTCTTGGATTTTGGTAATTATAACTATAAAAGAGTTACACTTTAGAACCAATATTGCTTCAAATGTCTACTTTAGCCATTAGTTGATAGACTCTTGCTAATGAGGCTAAGTCATTATCCTGGAAGGTGAGATGATTTATGTTTCTGATCATGCCGTAGGTCTAGTCATACTGTTTCCAGCTATTGTCGAGGATCACATTTGCAAAAACGTGATTTGAGAGAGAGAGCTATAGTAGAAGGCAGGAGCATACAGCTTCATTTAGGTTGCATTAAGTTATCAGAACCTCTGATTATTGCTACAGAATATATCTCCTTCCATTTGGAGTTTGCTCTTCACAGCTTCAATTTAATACAAAATTAGAACATAGATTTTTTGCTTTCTTTGGAAGGCTTAAGTTTTGACTGACAGATAAACAGAGCAGTTCTTGCATTTTGTTACTAGGTTTATGGTTCCTGTTTCCTCAGATAACTGATGGTTGAGATTTTTCTTATGAAATCCTAAATTCTGAAATTAATGGATCACAATTTACCTGTAATGCAGAGATAAATGTATCATGTCAAATTTCTAATGTGTAAATTGTATACATCATTATTATCCAAAAATGGGTACTCATGCGACCGAAGCTATTTGCAAGTGCAGTCTAGGAGACCCAGTGAAAATCATGAGCTTCAGCAAATGAGTGAGTAGGACATGGTCTACCACTCCGTCTCATGATGTCTGATCTTGCACCACTGAAGTCAATGGGAGTTTTTCCATTGATTTCAGTGGGTGCAGGATCAACTCCATATTGAATAGTGCATGGAAAATAGAATGGAGAACAACATTCCAAAAATGAATGGGATGTACATTATTCAGCAGAGCACCTGAGAAGACTAGCACTGCTTCTTCATATACCTGTTGTTCAAGCATGAATAGAATAGTTGAAGCAACTAAGATCCATGCTGTAGGTACTATTATAATTGTGATGAGGAAGAGCGCAAATTATTGTTTTTCAACTTACAGGACCCGTTGTAAGTAGTTTAAAAATGACTAAGTGTCCTCTCACTGTGAAGAAGCAAAAATTTGTCCTTTTGAGACTTACTGAGTAGTATGCACAAAAAAAAGGAGTACTTGTGGCACCTTAGAGACGAATAAATTTATTTGAGCATAAGCTTTTGTGAGCTACAGCTCACTTCATCGGATGCATGCAGTGGAAAATACAGTCGGGAGATTTTATATACACAGAGAACATGAAACTATGGGTGTTATCATACCCACTGTAACAAGAGTGATCAGGTAAGGTGAGCTATTACCAGCAGAATATGGAAATAATAAGGAAATGGCCCACCTTGATTATCACTACAAAAGGTTCCCCTCCTCCCCCCCACTCTCCTGCTGGTAATAGCTCACCTTACCTGATCACTCTCGTTACAGTGTGTATGGTAACACCCATTGTTCCATGTTCTCTGTGTATATAAAATCTCCCCACTGTATTTTCCACTGCATACATCCGATGAAGTAAGCTGTAGGTCACGAAAGCTTATGCTCAAATAAATTGATTAGCCTCTAAGGTGCCACAAGTCCTCCTTTTTGTTTTGCGGATACAGACTAACACGGCTGCTACTCTGAACACAGCATTTCAGCTAAAGTTGCACTGATGTTTACAGATGTTTTTGTGAAACTAGATATCCTTTCAAACAGTGTAACAAAGTGCTTGCAGTTGCTCTTTCTGGGAAATAAACACAATATTAAGCAAAGAAAATTAATGTCACTCAGAACATTTTAATTATAAATAATAGAATTCCCCCAGCCCCTTTGGCTCTTGGTAACCCCAATTAGTTTTCTCTACTGTTATAGCCTTTAGCTCAGTTGTACACCACTGTCTATTGACTGTGTTTCAGCGAGAAGGAAAGTGAAAATGCTTTTCATCACATGGTCTGACAAATTGATTTCCTCTACAGAGTACTATTGGATCTCCATGCTTAAAAGAAACACCAGAATAAGCTTTGATGTCCTGTTAATGTCCCAGATCTATTTCTGTTTGCTGTTCCTGAAATGGAATTGATATTGAAATGCAATATCTATTTTGCTGTCTAAACACTGTCTTTGAAGACAAGAAGTTTTTAGATGCAAGGTGGTGGGAGAGTCAGATACATTATTTCATTGACTTCACCCTCACCTAGCTTTTTCCCCAAAAGTGGGGTCTATGTTAGTTGCTTACATGCCACTTTTCTTTAATTTGTTGAAGTACTGTAAGTTCTGTGGTTTCTATTTTTTTTAAAGCTAGAACTAGGGATGTTGATTAATCGCTGTTAACTCACACGATTAACTAAAAAAAATTAATCGTGATTAATCGCAGTTTTAATCACATTTTTAAACAATAGAATACCAATTGAAATTAATTAAATATTTTTGGATGTTTTTCTACATTTTCAGATGTAATTGAAATCTATATAACACAAAATACAAAGTGTACACTGCTCACTTTATATTATTTTTATTTCAAATATTTGCACTGTGAAAATGGTAAACAAAAGAAACAGTATTTTTAATTCACCTCATACAAGTACTGTAGTGCAATCTCTTTATCATGAAAGTTCAACTTACAAATATAGATTTTTTTTGTTACATAACTACACAAAAACAAAACAATGCAAAACTTTAGAGCCTACAAGTCCACTCAGTCTTACTTCTCTTTCAGCCAATTGCTAAGACAAACAAGTTTGTTTACATTTACGGGAGATAATGCTGCCCACTTCTTATTTACAATGTCACCAGAAAGTGAGAACAGGCGTTTGCATGGCACTTTTGTAGCCGGCATTGAAAGGTATTTATGTGCCAGATATGCTAACCCTTGGTATTCTCCTTCAGGCTTCAGCCACCATTCCAGAGGAGATGCTTTCATGCTGATGACGTTCATTAAAAAAATAATGCGTTAATTAAATTTGTGACTGAACTCCTTGGGGGAGAATTGTATGTCTCTTGTTCTATTTTACCTGCATTCTGCCATATATTTCATGTTATAGCCGTCTCGGATGATGACCCAGCACTTTCACTGCTGATTTGACAAAACGCAAAGAAGGTACCAGTGTGAGATTTCTAAAGATAGCTACAGCACTCGACCCAAGGTTTAAGAATCTGAAGTGCCTTCCAAAATCTGAGAGGGATGAGGTGTGGAGCATGCTTTCAGAAGTCTTAAAAGAGCAACAGTATGATGTGGAAACTACAGAACCCAAACCACCAAAAAAGAAAATCAACCTTTTGCTGGTGGCATCTGACTCAGATAATGAAAATGAACCTGCATCAGTCTGCACTGCTTTGGATTGTTATTGAGCAGAACCCGTCGTCAGTCTGGACGTATGTCCCTTGGAATGGTGGTTGAAGCATGAAGGGACACATGAATTTTTAGCAAATCTGGCCCCTAAATATTTTGCAACACCGGCTACAACAGTGCCATGAGAATGCCTGTTCTCACTTTCAGGTGACATTGTAAATAAGACGTGGGCAGCATTATCTCCTGAAAATTTAAACAAACTTGTTTGTCTGAGCAATTGGCTGCACAAGAAGTAGGACTGAGTGGATTTTCAGGCCCTAAAATTTTACATCGTTTTGTTTTTTAATGCAGATTTTTTTACATAATTCTACATTTGTAAGTTCAACATTCATGATAGAGAGATTGCACTACAGTACTTGTATTAGGTGAATTGAAAAATACTATTTCTTTTGGTTATTTACAGTGCAGATACTTGTAATCAAAAATAAAGTGAGCACTGTACACTTTGTATTCTGTGTTGTAATTGAAATCAATATATTTTAAAATGTAGAAAACATCCAAAAATAGTTAAATAAATGGTATTCTGTTATTGTTTAACAATTCAATTAATCATGCAATTAATCGCGATTAATACTTTTAATCACTTGACAGCCCTAGCTAGAAAACATGGAATATAAATTATTTTACATATTTAAAGCACTACACATCTTTCACACAACTCTTTTTTTAAAGCAGTTGTGAGGAAATCTGAAAACTGACTTGTACACCTATTTATTTAGCTATAAAACATATTCAGACGATTAGGTTAGTACCTTACAAAAATGGTCAAGGATGAGTAGAGTTGTGGATCTTTATGCACAAGTCAAATCTTCCAAGAAACTTTGTGACAAATGTCACTAGTAACTAAGCAAATAGCTTAGTCTCATAAGTATTAACCAAGCCATGATCATTACTTTCCTTTTCAAGGGTAATGTTTTAAATATATAAAAAATATTGCTATAGTAATGGGTTACTGTGGATAACTAATCATCCATCCATCCATCCATAGATTGCTGTTTGCCTGTATGATATACAACCCCAATTTAAGAGCATCTAATTGCACTAAACAGATATAACTTTTACATTTTGTTCTCCAATATTTAAGTACAAATGACTTCCATATTAGGAATCTGTGACTATGAGCTGACAGAACTTGTGCTAGATATCTCTAGAAATTCCTCAACACATGAGACTCACAGGACCTCTCTGGCTGCTAGAAATAACAGAGAGGTGGATTTTCAGCACTGGCTTCTCATCTGCTAGTTTCTGTACATGCAGCCTTTTCCTTTTTAGTTGCATGAAGCTCTAAGTCTGAATTGCATGGCAATGGCAAAAAAGACTTGCTTGTAATCTTTTGGATAACCAGCCTTGTTAAGACTTAACAGGAAACAATCAAGCCTGCTGGGGATTGCGGACCATCTGCCAGTCCATACCAGTAAGGCAGCAACATTTATCAGCCTGAATAAATGTTATGAATTTCTAAAAACTGCTTGAAGTTCAGTAAAGCTACAAGGAGAATGATTCATTTTAATAACCAATGGCAGGTGATCACGCAGATGAATCAAAAACAAGTGGCATGCAATCAATAGTGGTCTTGTTCATATCTTTCATTTTTTGAAGGGATTAAACCAGTATAGCCTAACATCAGTGATGCATAAAATTCTTGTCCCAAGTGAAGAAAATGGATAAAATAGCCAAAATTAAAGTAGGAAGTTTATTGCGATATTGATTTCTTAAGTATAGATACATATGAGTATTGCCATGGGTATATATTAAGAATATTCAAATTGTCTGATATCTGATCTGAAATAGTGTTTCACTACAAACTGATCACTGTGACTATATATCCTGCAACTTTCTCACACCTGAAGGAGTTTTCCTTTAGCTCATATAGTACAAGCATATAGATTTGGTGTTGAAGAGTCTAGGTTCAAACCTCAGGAAATGCAGTATCTGTATGAGGCTAACAATTATTACCTTTAGCATCTAGACACCATCTTTACAAAGCACAATAATTAGGTGAGTTAATGGACTGAACCAATACCAGAGATCTAATTTAATGCCTAATCCTGTCATCATTGTATGACTGAAACTCTGACAGAAGCAAGTAGTTCTGTATGTAGAACAGCATTTTCCAGGAATTGAAATTAGTGGGGGGAGTTCAAATTTAAATGGTGGGGGGTGGGGGTCAGGACTGATGGGGGTGAGACCGTGAGGGTGAAGGTGGGCTGTATGGCACCATAGTAAAAACTGAAAAATGCTTCTTCCAGTACTTTTTCAATGGATAGCTCTCTGATCCAAATGTAGCTTCTATTGCTGGACAAAGATCTACTACTGTTGTAGCAGATGCCTGGATGGCATTGTTTAATGACCCAAGTGGTTTCAACAGTAGACTTACAAGAGAGAGAATGGCAAGAGTCTTCTCTGAACGTAGTAGCAAAAGTAATCCACCAGCCTCACTACTTAGATCCATCCCATCTTGGTAAATACTTTCCAAAGCCAGTAATAATGGCTGGTGTAATTTTAAGACAACAACCAAGGATCACTCATGAGAAAGCCAGAGGGTTTTCCCAGGTTTTCCCTAATTTGAACTTCAGTCCAGTGTATCTTCTATATTTTCCAAGATATTCAGACTTTTTGCACTCTTGCTGAAAAAAGAATATAAGGAAGACATGAAATTTATAGCTTTTACAATGTCTTTTGAAGAGTCTGCAGCTCGTACTAGCGCTAGTTGGAGTAGATGGCCTCTGCAGTGTGTACAGGAGAGACTAGGGTTACGCTTTCCTCTGAGCAGAGCTTGTGCTCCACCATGTCTTCCAGAGAAGTTTGCAGTTCCATCAAATACACAAGCAGCCATCTGTTAGAGATCCAATTGACAAGCATTTAACTCTTCTAAGATGTGGGTTGTCACAGATGCAGCCAATCTGTCTTCTATAACTTGAACATCTAGAAATGCATGTACTGGCCTACCTCTGACATCAAGATAACATACACAATGACTTAATACTTGATGACCATTTGCATTGGTGCATTCATCAGCCATGTATGCAACTGTTTTGAATGTGGTGAGAGAGTTCTTCACTTTTTCAACTGTTGAGTCTTTCACTGTTGTACCACATGCGTCTATCCATCAGTTGAGTTTCTTGCAGAAAGATAGCGAGCTGGTCTTGTTCGGAACCAGTGTTCAACTTCAAGATGAACAAGTGACAATGCACTTAACATTGGCCTCCAGTTTGTAGTGTGTGGTATCTCTTGTCTATATAGAAAGTATGATGCCACAGCCATGCTTGTTCACATGAACTGTGTTGTGTAACAGCCTCATTAACACTCACCAGTGTTGTCCTTGGTCAGTGGAGACTCAGAGTTCAGAGGTGGTTTCACATGAGTTCACCTCCCAGGTTGGGGGCAAGAAGGCGCCTTGCTCATTCCTCCAGCTGCTCACTGTTTGCTCTGGCCACTGTTGTTCATTGTGCCACTGTTCACTCCATCGCTCTGTTGCCAATGGCCCTGCGCTGTCACCTTCTGCTGCCACCTGCCACTGTGACCTCTACGACTTGGTCTCTTGAGGTTCCAGCCAGCTCTCAGTGATGTCAGCTGAGCTCTCAGTGGGGGAACCTCACTGCTAGAGCAGACTGGGCCATCTCTTCCACAGAAACACTGTCCCACAGCAGGTCTAAGCACTTAGACCTGATTATCAGTGATTTCAGCTGTAGTGGTCACTTAACACAACAAAAGACTATCTATGGAGCCTAATCAGCTCTGTCTTGAAACAGTGGAGAGGGGCAGGTCAAATAGTACTTGTGACTCAAGCAAACCCTCAAGCAAAACACCTGTCCTCACCCTCTCTCTTGATGCCCTCAATCAGCAGAGAGAAAGTACAGTTCTACTGCCCTTTACTCACACAATAAGAACAACAACATTTCTTTATTCCTCCCCTCCCCCCGCATTCAAGTGATTTGTAACCCAATCCCAGCCAAAATCTATCACTTGGGCAACACAGCTCTATTTGCAGGATACCTAGGTAGATTAGGTGTGAATGTAAATACAGTCTGGTCCTGAAGCCTTTCCCCCTAGCTCATGACTAGCTGTCAGGGAGAGCTCATTTAGACTTTGCTTACAAATCATAATTTCAGGTTTCAGAGTAGCAGCTGTGTTAGTCTGTACCTGTAAAAAGAACAGGAGTACTTAAGGCACCTTAGAGAATAACAAATTTATTAGAGTATAAGCTTTCATGGGCTACAGCCCACTTCATTGGATACATAGAATGGAACATATATATACAGATAAGTTGGAAGTTACCATATAGCAATGCCCCTCTGCCATGTACATTGGCCAAACCGGACAGTCTCTACACAAAAGAATAAATGGACACAAATCTGACATCAGGAATCATAACATTCAAAAACCAGTAGGAGAACACTTCAACCTCTCTGGCCACTCAGTGAAAGATTTAAGGGTGGCAATTTTGCAACAGAAAAGCTCCAGAAACAGACTCCAAGGAGAAACTGTTGAGCTTGAATTAATATGCAAACTAGATACCATTAACTTGGGTTATAATAGAGACTGGGAGTGACTGGGTCATTACACATATTGAATCTATTTCCTTAAGTTAAGTATCTGCACACTTTCTTGTCAACTATCTAAATGGGCCATTTCGATTATCACTACAAAAGTTTTTTTATTCTGCTGATAATAGCTCATCTTAATTAATTAGCCTCTCACAGTTTGTATGGTAACTTCCAACTTATCTGAATCTATATCTATATATCTTACTATATGTTCCATTCTGTGCATCCAATGAAGTGGGCTGTAGCCCACGAAAGCTTATACTCTAATAAATTTGTTAGTCTCTAAGGTGCCACAAGTACTCCTGTTTTTTTTGCAAATCATAATTTGAAATTATTAGGTTGGCCAACAGAACAACAGAGGCTTGAGCCATATTTTCCAGTCATCCTGATTTTGGATGGAATAGTTCTGGGTGCTTCTGTCTACTGGCCAGTGGAAATTGAAGGGATTTATTTATTTATTGTCCAGAGTTTTTGCTTTCCACTTTATGGGACTGTAGGTCTGTGGACTTGGAGGCTTCTTGTTGTATTTCTTTCTGGCTTTCTCACTCTTTGCTCAGGGAAGAGGCAGTGTAGATACCACTATTCTCTATTCGACCTCAGTGATGGTTCACTGACAAACTAGATGAAGCTTGTAGGAAGAAGACAATATCTGTGGCACCAATTCCCTTTTGGAGGTATATGCCATTGCAATAAAAGAAACAAAAGAGAACTTTCTTCTCCTTCTGCTATCTTGGCTAGCAGAGAATTTCCAAAGTGAACTGGCTAATCAACCCAGAATGCATAATCCAAAGATCAGAAAAAGGTATGACTTGTGCAAAGCACTCACATGCTTTGCAGAGAATACATGAATATAACGTGTATTTGTTAGGACCAAAAACTCTGACAGAACAGATTGGTGTTTGACCTTGGTCTGCTGGTGTTTGGCCCCATTTCTTCTTCTTTCGTATGGTGATAGTAGAACAGTAAAAGCAACGGCATGACTACTGTTGGATTTTAAGATCTCTTGTCCAGCCCAGAGCAGAGGAGATAGTCACTTGAATGGCTGCAACACCTCCAGAATGAGCATATATTGGGCAATTCTTGTGATACATCTGACAGTTTGCACCATGGTGATTCCCTCACTTTCCTACTATGGAGTAAGTATGTGCATCTTCCACACTGCAGGTACAGTTTAGAGCTGTCCATATGCGTTATGGGGTGGAGAAGCCCAGCACTTGTACCATTGGGTCATCGATTAGATTTCTGTTTAGGTATGTTGGCAGCTGCCCAGGCTTCAGAAAATCTTCTGCAAACATCTTTATGGTTTCAGAGTAACAGCCGTGTTAGTCTGTATTCGCAAAAAGAAAAGGAGTACTTGTGGCACCTTAGAGACTAACCAATTTATTTGAGCATGAGCTTTCGTGAGCTACAGCTCACTTCATCGGATGCATACCGTGGAAACTGCAGCAGACTTTATATATACACAGAGAATATGAAACAATACCTCCTCCCACCCCACTGTCCTGCTGGTAATAGCTTATCTAAAGTGATCATCAGGTTGGGCCATTTCCAGCACAAATCCAGGTTTTCTCACCCATTACCAGCAGGACAGTGGGGTGGGAGGAGGTATTGTTTCATATTCTCTGTGTATATATAAAGTCTGCTGCAGTTTCCAAGGTATGCATCCGATGAAGTGAGCTGTAGCTCATGAAAGCTCATGCTCAAATAAATTGGTTAGTCTCTAAGGTGCCACAAGTACTCCTTTTCTTTTTGCAAGCATCTTTATCTTTCACAAGGAGGACTGCGGCATGAGACAAGAAGGGTTTTCTTGATTTTTAGTTGATGGCAAGGGGTTTTTTCTAGGTCATGGTGGAGTGGTAGTGTGGTATTTGCCATGATGTTTATGTACTCCCTGTCACAGTGTCTCATCGGACATTTGATGGCACAATGTTAGCCAATCTGTTAGTCACAGAAGTGGCATTGATGTTAGGGTGCCGCTGATTATGCAAAGAGAAGTGTTAATTTAGGTGTCCACTAAAATGGTGTGTGGGCTCCTGCTCCAAACTGGGGAACAGAATTTCACTGTGTAATGGACCAGGGCTAGGATAGATATTTGGAGTGTGCCAGCGTTGCTTCCACAAGGTGTTCCTACAAGCTTCTGTATGATGTTGACCCTGGCCTTTGCTTTCCTTTTGGCTTGTTCAAGGTGCTGATGGAAACTGAGTGTGTGGTCCAGGGATATCCCCATGTATCATAGATTATGATTGTGCATCAATGGTGACCCATAGAAATGGATGTTTAATGTCTTCTTGGTCTGGGTATTATTCAAATGGAAAGCGGAGTCCACTGTTTTCGAGACATTTGGCTTTAACTGTTATGCCTTGAAATAGGTTTCCAGTGATTTTTAGGTCCTGTCCTAGAACCTTTTCTGAGGCTTCAAATGAGGAAACCCTAGTAGCCAACACAATGTCATCCACATACATGAACTTGCAGGAGGATGTTGGTGGAATATCACTGATATAAAGGTTGAAAAGTGCTGGAGCTGGAATGAACCTTTGCAGGAATCCATTTTTCAGTCTTCGTGGGCCAGCAAAGACTGACTTTGGCCCCATCATATTTGTTGAAGCTCAAGAAGACTTGTGAAATATGAGACAGCACTTTCAAAACAGATCTGTGCCTTTCCCAGATAGTGAATGCCAGCAAAGAACTCTGTTCATGTCTAACAAAAATAATCAATGAGTCCTTCAGAGAAGTGGACCTACCAATCATCTTGAAAGGCACAATAGACCACCTGGTCCTCAATACTTATATGTGATGCAAAAGTTTTTGTCAGCTATAAGCCTGTCTCCAAACTCCCATTCCTAAGCAAAATCGTTGAGAAAGTAGTGGCAGTCAAGTTCCAACAACATTATGAAATCTGCTAATACCTTGGATGCTTTGCAATCTGGCTTCAGATTAGACTTGGCACAGACAATGCCAGTTTCAATAACAGCTGACCATTGCCTTCTGGCAATGGATAGAGTGCATATTTCAATGCTTATCCTACTCTTTCCTAAAGTCTTCACAGCTTTTTGACAAAGTCCAGCCACATAGTACTACTGACCAGCCTACATAATGTAGTTGGATCATTCAAGTAACATTACCATGGTGCAAATCATTCCTTTCCAACAGAACCCAAAGGGTGGTGATGAGCAATGGTTCCTCTTATATCTTTGCAGGACTCTGTTGATGATGACATTTTTTGTCTCACTTCTTGGAAAGGTCATGATACATCACAGCTCTGTCACATATATAAATGACAGATGAATATTGCACTTTCTACAAATTAAACCAATGACATCACTGAGATATCCCAAAGCCTCCAAGAGATCAGTCCCTGGAAGATCAGCTGCTCAGCCTGCCCCTAGGCAAGACAAAAGTGATGCTAGTTGGAAGTGGAGATGTTGTTGAAGAACGAGCCAGGACACTGATTTCCTTTCCCACTGAAGATGTGTGCCCTCCTGTAACAAAGTGACAAGATTATCTTGCTTCCCCATCCTATTAGCAGGTGTTAAAGTGCCCGAGATAGCTTTCGTTTGGAGTCTGTGTGAGTGGAGACTCCACCATCTCATTAGTCCATATGGTACAAAGTCTTGAAGTTCTGTTAGACCTTGGATGACCAGGTAGTGAAATGTCTTTATCCATTTTAGCTAACCAGAGACTTGACCCGTTTCCTCTCAGAAGAGGATCTGGCTGCAGTGATCTACATGCTTGTTGTCTGCAGACTAGATTACTGTAATTTTCCATGTATAGGATTTAGCATGAAATTAATGCAGAGACAACCTGCCTTTTCAGTGGGATGGGCTGTCATGAGCACATCACCCCATGCTCCAATCTCTCCATTGGCTCCTAGTTTGCTTCTATTGTCAGTTCAAGACCTTGCTCCTGATCTCCAAATCCATCATTGGTTCAGGGCCCAGGGACCTCATCTCCATCCATAACCTGCCAGGAAAGCTGCTATTCTCCGAAGATGTACTTACAAACCAGGGTAAACAAGGGTTGTTCTCAGTTTATGGGGCTCAGCTATTACAGTGTACAGAAACTGGGTTGTATCCTTTTAAAGAATTTGTAAGTCCTCTAGTGGAGCTCAGTGTGTGTGTGTGTGTGTGTGTGTGTGTGGTTTTTTTTAAGAACCTTGCCAGGGCAGCTGTGTGTATGTGTAGCAAGGCCTTACATTTTTATATTTATATAAAATATAGTTAGTAAACATGGTTCTTTGGACCTCACTGTATCAATTTGGTTTTTTTATATTACACTTTGTGTACAATGTGAGAGACACAACAGCTATTAAATCAACCACAAGAGGAAATTAGACTGTTAGTCCAAATTTTGACAGCTTTTAGTACACATGCAAAACCCTGTCATGGCTGGAATGAGGACACTTCACCCAAACAGTTTCCTACAACCTGGGAAAAAAGAACAACAGAATACTCCATGAAGTCCACTATGGATCTTGCAATGCATATCTAATTACACATGGAAAATTGCATTAAAAGAACATGTCAGTCTTGGACATTGAATGAGGCATGGGCTCTGTGGGGAAAAAAGTGATCATGTAATTAGACTGTATTAAGATCGCACAGGTAGCCATAAACCTGGCACTTCCTAACTTAGGAGGGACTAAGTTTTTTTTAATGTAACTTTTTGTATGTAACTTCCTAAGTTTATTTAAAGAAAAAAGTAAAAACAAATTCTGTGTTGTGCAGTTGTGACCCCTTCCCTACACCATTGTGAATCATCAGCAATATTTGACACCTGCACCTTTAACACTGTAGCAGAGACTTCTTCTTGAGCAACAGGGCTAACAAAGACAACTGTTCGGCTGTTTTCCTAGAGTGAGGAATGAGTTGTTGGGTCCAGATGCTGGATCTGGTAGGGAGAACCCCAGAGAAGCCCAGCCTGACCTGGGTTTCTCTGTCCCGCACCTCTAGAATTGAGAGAGCTCCTGACCCATGTGCTGCCACCAGAGATGGGGACTGGCTACTGGAACCACATCCTGGGTCCAAGGGATGGTTGGGGGCACCCAACCCATTTCTCTCTCTACCCAGGAACAGGGGCAGTTGTGCAGGTTGGGGGCAGTTGTGCCTCTGTGTGTGGGTGTATGGGCCACTGGGGCCATGTGCTGGGTACATAATTTACATAGTGTGGGAGTTCAGCCTGCCTTCCCTCACTCCCCCAGAACAGCTGCTTTGGCAGCTCCCTGGTATTCTCAGTACAGAACGTGGTGGTGGTGCTGATGGTTTGGTGCAGTGTGAGTCCAACCTCAGAATGATCTGTGACTCTGGCAGGCTGCCAGAGTTTTCTGGAGGAACACAAGTGAGAGGAGAGAAATGGCAATTTTTAACACTTTTTAAATCTCACCCAAATCTAAATAAAATTTCATAGGGCAAAGAAAAGGTGCTTGTCTAGTCTGATGGTGTTCCCATTGTCAAATATCAAAGATCTGCTGCCAACAAAGGAGGAGTGAATGCTTCTCCAAAAAGTTGTCACAAGAATCCTTTATAATGGAAAGTGAGGTACCTTAAATATAGGGTTCACTATCAGCTCCCCCTGTAATATCCCTGTGCAGTACTTAGACTGTGTTAATAGAGGTTATAGAAAATCCTCAGAAGCGCAGGTTATAAGACCTGAGCTGAATGGCATTAAACACAGTGGTGCGCTGTGCAAGGGGACATGTGGCATACTTGGCATAATCCCACTTAGGGACATAGCAGTTAGAAGACAATATTGCTGGGAAGGTTTTTGTTTAAATCTTTTACTACACTAAAGAATGCTCTGCTTAGCAGCAACAAGATCTAGCAAGGTTTTCAGGCAGAAAAATGTGGACATTAAACTAATAACTACAGCAGTTAGCAGTGTGTGTTGATACACAACTCATCAGTCTCCTGAAATGCTTGCAGTGCTGTGAGAAGGCAGTGAAATTGAGTTGTGTGGTAGCAGAATTTTTTTTTCACCCAAGAAGATTCAAAGCTGCTATTTTCTCTGAAATGTCCATAAACAGAAATTCTCTCCTTATCCTGGAGGGTCTACAATACAACTGACTGATGCTGTTATCACTTCTCTTCCTTTTGCTTTACAGCTATTTCTTGACAGTATTTTTTGTTATGGGATATACATTTACTATTGAGTTAGTGTATTTACTTATTAATGGTGTTTGCGTTCATTTAAATTGTGCTTCTGTTTATTGAGAATAAAATTTGTTTTATTGTTACCATTTTTCATTAATTAATGCTGGCACGTTTTATTAATTAGCTGTTGTATTTTAACTCCTTGTTGCCATCATTAACTTGTTGCCATTTTTAATTAGTGAAGTGCTCAATCTACTGACTTGCATTTGTGTTGTACTGACGTTGTACAAGCATTACTACCTGTCTTGCCACTGACCTGTACCTGTTTGCTCTGATCTCTTAAGGTGCACCTTTTGCTCTTGTCCTTAGATATATGTAGACTTAAATGTGAGTTGAAGGCACTGAGTCTGTAGCAGGATTATTATCCAGTTGAAACTAACCGAGTTTAGAAAATTTTGTGAGTACATGAATATCTAGCTATAGCCAGAAACTTGCATTTGAAGAGAACAGCTTTGTTTAGATCAGGGGTGGGAAAACCTTTTGGCCTGAGGGCCACATCTGGGTGGGAAAATTGAATGTGGGGCTGGGGCAGGGGGTTGGGTTGCGGGAGGGATTGCAGGGTGTGGCAGGGGGTGTGGTGCGCAGGATGGGGCTCAAGGCAGGGGGTTGGAGTGCAGGACCGGGTGTGGAGTGAGGGAGGGGCGCAAGGCAGGGGGATCAGGGCAGGGGGTTGGAGAGCAGGAGGGGTGCAGGGTGAGGCAGGGAGCTAAGGGCAGGGGATTGGGGGCTCAGGGCACGGGGTTGGGGGCTTAGGGCAGGAGTGGTTTGGGGTGTATCAGGGGGCTCAGGGCAGGGGGTTGGGGTGTGGGGTGAGGCAGGGGGCTCAGGGCAGGGGGTTGGGGGCTCAGGGCAGGGGTTTGGGGTGCAGCATGGGGCTCAGGGCAGGAGTTGGGGTGCAGGAGGGGTTCACGGTGCAGGCTTTGGCCCGGCACCACTTACCTGGAGCAGCTCCGGGGTGGCAGTGGTGCACACCGGGGCCAGGGCAGGCTCCCTGCCTGCTCTGGTCCCGTGCCGTTCTGGCACCACGTCCCTGTGGCGCCTGGGTGGGGGCAGAGGGCTCTGCGCTCTGCCCTCGCCTGCAGGTACCTCCCCTGAAGCTCCCATTGGCCGTGGTTCCCTGTTTCTGGCCAACGGGAGCTGTGAGGGGTGGTGCCTGCAGGCGAAGGCAGCACATGGAGCCCTCTGCCCCCCTCATTCCCCAGGGGCCACAGGGACGTGATGCCTGCTGCTTCCAGGAGTGGCACAGAGCCCGCGGTGCCACTGGGGTGGCAGTTCCATGGGCTGAATACAAAGCCCTGATGGGCCGGATGTGGCCCATGGGCCGCAGTTTGCCCACCCCTGGTTTAGATGGTGTTGGTCATAGTTAGCTTCATGACCAATATTTCTGGTGATATCAACACTCTGGACTAGATTATCAGAAGTGACAAGTGATTCTGACTGCCTCAATTTTTGGGTGTCCAATTTGAGATCCTAAAAGGAGACAGATTTTTTTTCCCAGAGGATTGGTGCTTAGTTCTTTCTGAAAATCAGGCTCCTTTAAGGTTTCTGAAGTGGTGCACACAACATCCAAACATCCAAAATCACAAGTAGAGCTAGGGGATTTTTTTTTTTGAGTAGTTTATTCACTGAAAAATGTAGTTTCAGTCAACAGAGCCAGCCATAGGTGTTTTTGTTGCCCAGAATGGAAAACATTTGTGGTGCCCCCTCCGGACAGCCAAGGAAAAATAACCACCCAATTTGTGCCCTCCACC
The DNA here is from genome assembly GCF_965140285.1 of Lepidochelys kempii. Classification (NCBI taxonomy): domain Eukaryota; kingdom Metazoa; phylum Chordata; order Testudines; family Cheloniidae; genus Lepidochelys; species Lepidochelys kempii. The sequence continues at coordinate 139,676,311 of NC_136382.1, read as the reverse complement.
CCCACCCGATGCTGATCCTTATAACTTTTCTTTTATCCCATTAGTTAGGGCACTCACTTGGGGTGCGGGAAGGCCCAATGACTGTTTACTGTCATCATGAATATGAAGTGCTATTATGAATGAAAATGAAGAGTCACTGGGTCACAAATAGAGTAAGAATAATTCTGTAGCCTGGTGGTTCAAGCTCTCCTGTAGGCTGTGGAAAACTCAAGTCCTACTCCAGTAATTTAATTGTTTATAAAAGATGGGACAGCTTCAAAATGAGAAAAGGAGAAAGGCCCCTCCCCCTGAATATTCCATAGCCCAGTGGCTGGGCATACTCCTGTAATGTGGGAATCCCAAGTTAAAACCCCTTCTCCATGTTGTGGGAGACGGGAAGGAATTGAACTTGAGTATCCCATATTCTAGGAGTGTGCCCTAACCACTGACTTAAAAGTTATAAGGACAGCAGTTCCATCTCCTCCTGCAGCTGTTTTGAGAATCTAATCATCCTTTGCATTTGTTAAAATATCTGAAATGAAAACAAAATATTTTGAGTCACATAAAATGAAACCTTTTGTTTAAACCAACTCTAAATGTTTTGTGACTTTTCAACTCTCAGAACATTTTGAAAAAAAAATCATTTTTGGTTTGACCTGAAATTAAATTTTGTCTGATTTTGTGAAATTGCCAGCAAATAAAAAAATTCATTAGTTATTCAGTTGTAATCATAAGTCACTTTTGAAACCTTGGCTTCCCACTCTTTACATTCAAATTTGAGAATGCTTATACCTGAGCCAGCCTCATGGTCTAATTTGTTACATAATATTTTGTGGGATATTTCTGGACAAGTTTCTCATCATGTATCTTGGCAAAAATTATAAATGTTCTGGACCGAGCAATTTTAATTTACTTGATCAGTATCTGGGGAATCCCCAATTTGCTTTTGGTAGTGTACTACCCCAGCTACCGCAGGCATTCATTCAGACAATGATTTCTTCAGAAAGGTGGCTGTGCTGCGTCATGTTACTAGCTGCCAAACTAATATCTCATTCAGGCACCCAGCCCTGATGCTATGTGGCAAAGCAGAATATACTGTTTAAAGGGGGTTGTATGCTTGTGGAAAATGTGTAATTCTCAATGCATGTGGTACCTAGTGAACAAAAGTTACAGTCGTGGCAGATTCATTAGAAAACTCAGTAAATGAAATCTCTAGCCTAAAAGTTTTTCCTTTATTTGTGTTAGTTTATATCTTCAGTTACATCACAAGCATTGGAATGTTGGCTAATGGGAGCTACTAGGAAGTATTTGGGAAGTCACTGCATTTTCCTCTTAGACTGACCTGTGCCATGCTTACAAATCTGTCAATAATGACTAAGCAGGTGGTGCCTTGAGTGCTGCCTAGTATATGCAATATGATCATTTCATTGTTGCCTTGTCCTCCCCACCTTCCATTTCACTTCCCTCCCACACACCATTTTTTTGCTGTCTCTCCATCTGTTGATTCTTGTCATACACTCCACTGAAGGCAGGGCATTTTTTATTACATAGTTATACAGTGCTCAATCTCTGAGTGGAGTTTCTACTTCAGTACAAACAATAATAATATTGTATCGTCAGACAGCTGCAAATGCCCTTCTCATTTATGGCTAAATGCTCTCTTGTGAAAAAAAACAAATAAGGGCAAATTGTCCTTCCCTACAAAACGAATTTCATGGTGTTGCTGCTGCATTCTCTTTTCTTGGTGAGGTTTTTGGTTGTGCAGAGGGGGTGAGGGGGTGACCTAGGTATTCTGACAATAGCAAATTTCATCTCCATAGGTACGAGGTATCTATGTTGAAAGGTAGCACCAGTGCACTGTTTCCTGAATGTCCCTCTCCTTTGAGAGCATGGCTTACGCAGGAGCTGTGCTCCCATTTTTTCTCCTGGCAAACTGGTCTCTTTATGATCTTCCACCAATAGAGATCATGTAAAAAGAAAAAGAGTACTTGTGGCACCTTAGAGACTAACCAGTTTATTTGAGTGTAAGCTTTCGTGAGCTATAGCTCACTTCATCGGATGCATACTGTGGAAACTGCAGAAAACATTATATACACAGAGACCATGAAACAATACCTCCTCCCACCCCACTCTCCTGCTGGTAATAGCTTATCTAAAGTGATCACTCTCCTTACAATATGTATGATAATCAAGTTGGACCATTTCCAGCACAAATCCAGGTTTTCTCACCCTCCGCCCTCCCCCCCCACACAAACTCACTCTCCTGCTGGGAATAGCCCATCCAAAGTGACCACTCTCCTTACAATGTGTATCATACACATTGTAAGGAGAGCGATCACTTTAGATAAGCTATTACCAGCAGGAGAGTGGGGTGGGAGGAGGTATTGTTTCATGGTCTCTGTATAAATAATGTCTTCTGCAGTTTCCACAGTATGCATCCGATGAAGTGAGCTGTAGCTCATGAAGGCTTATGCTCAAATAAATTGGTTAGTCTCTAAGGTGCCACAAGTACTCCTTTTCTTTTTGCGAATACAGACTAACACGGCTGTTACTCTGAAACCAGATATCGTGTAGTGGGCAGTAATACCACTGGGAATTTACAGGCAAAAGATTGACTGGCTTGGAGAGGAGCTGAGGCATAGGCTGGATATTCTCTGGTTTCTCTCTATATATTGGCTCTATCTCTTCGCACTACTTTAAATCCCCCTGTGTGTTTTATGAAGAGGAGCTTCACAAGCCCATGGGAACGGAGAGGCATGCTACTTAGCTGCTACTTCCCCTTTTGTGCACAAATGCCACAGTCTGACATTTGTGAGTGTGCTTCTCGCAAGGGTGTTGCGAGGATAAATGCGTTAGAGACTGTGAGGCACTCAGATATTACCATGATGGGGCCCATATAAGTATCTATAATAGATAATATTTCCACTTGAATTTTGGCCACTGTGTATATAAACACCTAATGGAGAAGTTGGAGAAATACCTGTTGACTTGCAGTGCTAGGATAACCAGTTTGGAAAGACAAGATAAATGGGAATCACCTAGAAACAGCATATTTGGATTGGGTGTCGGAAGTTTTTGGACCACTGGGTTTTAAATGTTCTGTTGTATTTGGGTAAGGTGCACATCCTGAAAGCAAAATCTTGACAGCAGTGCAAAGGTCACAATAAACAAGCTTCACATTTCTTTTTATGCAGATTATTTAGCAGCAATCCAAAGTAGGAAAGAGAAGTACTACAGAACTGAATGTAGAGTACCATTTGTTATATCCTGCTACTGTATATGTCTAAATTTAGTTGCCATATGATGGATTCTCATTGTCCATATGGAAGTGGAATCCTATGTGGATTTCTGGGAGGAAAAAATTTTGAGGCAGCTTTAGAAGAGGGTGAGATGGAATAGGACTTTGGGGCCTCCACTATATCAACATAAATATGGTTTTATTCACATGTATTTCAACATGTGACATAAGACCAACATTTTCCAACTTGGGAGGTTAATGTTTTGCTTCCTACAGTAAAGCCAGCTTAAGGCACTTAAAGTAAAACTGGACTTCTTCAAGAGTGCTGAACGTGCACAAATTACACAGAAGGCAACAGGAGCTGAAGATGTTCAGCATCTTTGCACATCAGATCAGTTTTATGTAGATACCTAAATTTGAATTTAGGAGCCTAACTTCCTCCAATGTTTGATAATTTTGATCATGTGTGTATGTGTATTATATGCATATGCCTATTTAAAAACTTTTTGTGGTTTTTATAATGCCCATTGCAAACATGGGTTTCTATTATTTGAATCTCCCTCTTTACATGCTTAATTTTGCTTTAAGCAAATATGAAAACCTTTTTTTTATTGGCCCCCTCACAGCGGATGAAAGGATTGGTTGAACATCTGGTTTTCCATATGCCCAATTCTAACACATATAGGTAATGGTCCAGGTTTTCCAGTCTCCTAAATTACGTGGTCCATAATGGATTTAGACTAGCTGGACATTCCCACAGGAGACTTACTTCTGTGTATATGTGTGTGTGGAGGGGTCTCTGCTGGTGTAAAGCTGGCAGAGGCAGCATAGCTGCCTCTTACACCAGCTGCTCCCCATACTCTCAGCATAAGGGAAAGGAGGGTGGAACCCAGCTCTGCTACACCTGATGTTCCACTGGTATACATTTGAAGCTTATACCACTGTTGTCAGAGTAGTTAAAGTAGATCTCCTGCTGCTCTAACATCTGCCGGGGCCAGGCAGCCGAGGATCAGATTGCTGCAACCAGCTCCCTGTGGCCGTCAGTGCTCATTATGTCCAAGCTGTGCACAACCAGCATGATGCAGCTTTTTTTGTGCGGGGGAAAGGGGCAGGTTTTTTTAAGGCAAATGTGATCCTAGGATCTACCTGTCATAGTTTAGAGCAAGTGCTCCTGAATTTCTCCTCAGTGGTACAGCAAGCGCACCTGCTCTCAGGATTCCAGCTTCCCCACCATTGCCTTTCTTGGGTGGAGACCAGCGCCTTGATCCCTTCTGACTAGGATATTTCTAGGCTGCATTTTTCCTTGCCTTCCCAACAAAGACAGGTTGCCCATGGTTGCCCATAGTAGTGCTAAGATCTCATATAAAACACCGTGTGCAGTTCTGGTCACCCATATTTAAGAAAGATTAATTCAAAATGGAACAGTTGCAGAAAAGGGCTACTATGATGATCAGGGGAATAGAGGGTCTATCTTATGAGAGGAGACTAAAAGAGAGGGTATGATTGCTCTATCTATATTCATCAGGGAGTAAACATCTGGGAGGGAGAATAGCTATTTAAGCCAAAAGACAATGGTGGCACAAGAACAAATGGCGATAAACTGACCATGAATAGATTCAGGCTGGAAATTAGAAGGTTTCTAATCATAAGAGGAGTGACTTCCTGGAACAACCTCCCATAGGAGTAATGGAGTAAGCAAGTGAACTGGTTTTGAAATGGAACTTGATAAATGTATGAAAAGGATTGTGATGGGATTGCCTGCATGACCCAGGAGGTCCCTCCAGTCCTATGTCCTGTATTCCAATGTAATACCTTCTTAAAGCATGTCTTTTTTTCCTAAGTTTTTGTGGGCCAACTTACTTTTCCAAGTCCTCTCCTGGATGAAAGGCCTGTTCTTCGTTTTAGCAAGGGATAAATGTATTGGGAATATACTTTACAAGTTGGTACAGCATTAAGAACAGGAAACTATCAAATGTAATTTATTTTCTGGCACATCCACTAAAATGCTCTTGGTAGTCTTTTACCACTAGTCTTATAGTAGTACAAGGGCCACCAGGAAACAAATCTAACAAATTTAAGTATTTCCTAAGTGCACAAGTTCAAAATAATTGATTACCTTTCATATAGTGAGATCAGGAGCTAAAAATGCAGCTCCTTGCTGCTCCCTGTGCCAGATTTCCTCTCGCTGACACAGGGAGGAGCAAGGAACTGTTGTGCCACAGAGGTATGCACCTCAGGGGAAGGGTGTGTCCACTGCCAACTTCCTTTTTTTGAGTTCCATCTATGGAAGATAGCTTGAAGCTGTGCCGGGGCTGCTTAACCAACAATGTACCCCTCCCTGCCCAGTGTCACTTCTGGGACAGGGCTGTCTGCTTCCAGGCCCCCAGCAGCGGGAAATCTGGGGATGCATACCCTTCTACAACTGTCCCTTTTGGTGAACTTTCTGCCACTGAAGTTCTCACATCATGAGCCTAGATTGGAATTAATCTGACCTTTTCAGTAGGAATAGTTCTGGTATCTACCATTGTTCATGCTAAGTTTGTGCTATCCTTTTTTTTACTAGGTACTAAGGTGTAACTAATGTTCTGAATTAATATACTCATATAATTGTACTAGAGAGCACTTTGATTTTTTTTTAAAGACTCAAAGCAATTCTTCCTGAACCTTACTTAATCTGTTAGCTAAATCGCATACTGTACCCTGTATATTTATTAAGGATAATCTGTTTCTGCTTTTAGGACAAAAATGTTAAATGACAGATGCCCACAATTCTAACACCAGATGCCGCTGATGGAAAGGATTTATGACCTACATACTCTTAAAGAATTTCCTTCCTAAATGTGCATTCACAGCAATATGTGGTCTCACTGAATTAGGTACCTGGAGTGACTTCTGTTATCACCAGTAACATTAGAATAGATCTGCTGACCAGGTACTGTCAGTATCTTTTAGTTTGACTGGGAAAAAACACCTTGTTCGTGTAAAAAATACAATATTTCTGATAAATTAGCACAAGGACTAATTTCGGGCTTAATCTGTTCAGTGAAATCAGTGACAACTTCCATTGACTTTAATGCCTGCGGGCATTGGCTTATTGTTTGTGTACACACATGCAATACAATACTATCTGTATTGTATCAGGCCTGACACACCCATTACCCCCAACACATTATTGTCATAATATGTGTATTATTGTCATAATATGTGTCTAAAAGGTGTCATGTAAAGTATCCTATGTAAACTGATGGCACTCTGGTCCTGAAAATAATTGTGTAATGTATGAATGAGTTGTACACACAGAGTTATATATTTGTGCTGGAAAGATGTTCTTAAAACGTGTTCTGAAGGCAGTGCATAAATCCAGCCTGCCCTGAGCCAAAGGAATGTGGATTTACCAGTCTGACCAGCTTGATTACAGGCAGAGGACAATAAAAGAACATTTACATAGAAGGTAAACAATGCCATCAAGCTAATGAGTGGCAAAGAAGACAACTTAGTAAGCTCACTGAGGGACTGAGTCTACACCTCAGAATGCTTGCCTGGTTGTTGAGGCAGAGAAAATGAGCTTTGGATAATATAAGGGAAGAAAGACACTTTAGTTATCTATTTTTTAGGGGACATAGGGAACAGAAGGCTGTGAAACTTGTATCTTCTTGGCCTAAGGCCAGGAGCTGCTTATTTGCTGTGAGTGAGATTGTTTTAGGTAAAGATATAACTTGCTAAACGTAAGTTTTAGTCATAGTGTATTTTGGTTTATTGTTTGTAACCATATCTGTCTCTATTTCTCTTGCTTAGTATCTCTTAAGTCTCTGTTCTTTGTTAATAAACTTATTCATGTTTCATTACAAAATCATCCCATTGCTGTGTGTTAAAGTAAAGTGTGAATCTTCAACTAACCTAATAGGCTGATGTGTGCTTTGTCTCTTTGAGTGTCTAGTGACAGCGACTGGACACTGCAGGGGAACTTGGGAACTGGGTTCACTGATTATTTCTGGTAGGCAAGGTTCAGACTGGCAGAGTCTTGAACAGTTTGCTGGCAAGGCAGACAGGCTGGTGTATCAGGGAGCTAACACACAGTTTAGCAGCAACAACATTCTCACTCTTGCTAAGGTAGAGGGGTAACACAGTGGCTCACCGTTCTGGGTATTCTGAGCAGAACGTCACACAAGTTTGCCAGGGACCCTGCGTATGTACTCAGATTTTTAAGCCATGCTGAAGCCCAAGCCACTGAGTATGTACCCAGGGTTCCTAGAAGTCTTGTACTCTGTTTGCTAGCCTGTGCTGCTGCATTTTTATTATGGACCTGGGATAGCTAGATTAATGCTAGTGCAGATATACCTGCCTGTGTTACATTTACACCTTCACCTGTGGTGTAGATATACCTTTACTAGAGCTGCAGGTGCTAAGCACCTCTGAAAATCACGCCACTAATTTTTATATATTTATTTTTTGAAACTTAATGCTCCCAGGACTGTTTGGCAGTTGAGATACTTTTTAAAAACATATTGCTGAATCAGCTTGTGCATGTGACTTTGCAATTTATTTTTCACACACATTTTTGCCAGTAAAACTAGAATGTTTGAATGGTGTATGATTATCATTGGAAAGTATTTGGGAAATATAAATACAGCTAGAAAAGAGATACAAGACAAACATTTGTGCAAAAAGAGCAGCCAATCTCACACAAGAACAAGAGAAAATGTGTTTGACAATTTCAAGCTAAAGAAACAGCAAGAAAAAGTGGTTTGCTTTGGAGTCAATTATCTACCCTTTTCCTTGTGCCTTTCATTCTAAATAGAACAAAGAGAAACTCTTCTCAAGTTTACATATTTCATCAAACAGTATAAACCTACACTATTATTTCATAGCCAATGATCACTTAAAATAATTTCCCCAACTCTCTACACAGACAATTTCAAAATAACTCCCATAGAACTTGTTATGATTGTCTTTGAAGCTAGCAGTAGCTCACAAATGGAAAAAACGTGCAGTACTTTTTAGTCTGCCTAATATGGAGAATAGATTCTTGAAGAAAATATTTTTGAGATGAACTAGATGGAACAATAGATCTCTCCTTACATGACGGAATAGCATTTTTTTTCAAGGATACAAGGCTGGGCTAGCTGCAGGGATTGATATCCTTCCAACACACATGCTTTGGAGAGTTCGGAGATTTGGTGGTGAGCATCATGGAGGAAGTAACTCTAGAAAGGAAAACAAAAGGTAGGGATTTCTTTTTTGCTCTAGAATTTGGCTGAAGTGAGTCCAATCTATTATATTTACTTTGGGTCTGGAAGAGGGAAACACTGTTATATTAAGAAAAGGAGGACTTGTGGCACCTTAGAGACTAACCAATTTATTAGAGCATAAGCTTTCGTGAGCTACAGCTCACTTCCTCAGATGCATATCGTGGAAACTGCAGCAGGCTTTATATATACACAGAGAATATGAAACAATACCTATTCCCACCCCACTGTCCTGCTGGTAATAGCTTATCTAAAGTGATTTCCAGCACAAATCCAGGTTTTCTCACCCTCCACCCCCCCACACAAATTCACTCTCCTGCTGGTGATAGCCCATCCAAAGTGACAACTCTTTACACAATGTGCATGACAATCAAGCTGGGCTATTTCCTGCATAAATCCAGGTTCTCACATCCCCCCCACCGGTGTGTATGGGGGTGGGGGGGATGTGAGAACCTGGATTTATGCAGGAAATAGCCCAGCTTGATTGTCATGCACATTGTGTAAAGAGTTGTCACTTTGGATGGGCTATCACCAGCAGGAGAGTGAATTTGTGTGGGGGGGTGGAGGGTGAGAAAACCTGGATTTGTGCTGGAAATCACTTTAGATAAGCTATTACCAGCAGGACAGTGGGGTGGGAATAGGTATTGTTTCATATTCTCTGTGTATATATAAAGCCTGCTGCAGTTTCCACGATATGCATCTGAGGAAGTGAGCTGTAGCTCACGAAAGCTTATGCTCTAATAAATTGGTTAGTCTCTAAGGTGCCACAAGTCCTCCTTTTCTTTTTGCGAATACAGACTAACACGGCTGTTACTCTGAAACTGTTATATTAGTTTGGCTCTGAAAGCAGTGAATCATAGATTTCAGCTATGAAATCATTTACCATGTGGCATTAATAACGTTCATAGAGATAATGACTAGGCATAATCAGGAGCAGAGTTTCAAAAATAGATCTGCATAATTGGGCACACCTGACTTGACATGCAAATAGTATATTTGTGCATGTTAATGTATAACGGGACATGCCTGCTAGGAAAGAACTTATCTGTACACACAGTTGTGATATTTGCATGGGTTAGATACACTCTATTATGTACCATCAGAGGTGCACACTCTTCCTTGAAAACCTGCTCCATAATTTTTGGTTGATTTCGTAGAGATCTAATGTACACTGAATGTGCCTGTCTCAGGGATGGATTTAGATACACTAGTGTGCATAATCTATACAGATGAATTTATATGCAGCTGGAAATAAAGATATGTGTAATCTGATGTAGGCACTATATAAGCTCATCAGAGGACACATTTAAATGCATCCTTCTATGTGGATTACAACTGTTAGGTATAAGTCACAAAATGAGTGGAATAGCTATTTTAATATATTAAAATTTTATATAAAATACAATAACAGTATTCGCAAAAAGAAAAGGAGTACTTGTGGCACCTTAAAGACTAACCAATTTATTTGAGCATAAGCTTTCGTGAGCTACAGCTCACTTCAGCATCCAATGAAGTAAGCTGTAGCTCACAAAAGCTTATGCTCAAATAAATTGGTTAGTCTCTAAGGTGCCACAAGTACTCCTTTTCTTTTTGCGAATACAGACTAACACGGCTCCTACTCTGAAATAACGGTACTATACATGACTTTAAATTGTGGTAGTGTGTGTTGAACAAAACAGTTTTACTGATGTGACCTTTAAGATTTTCAGATTCATTTGAAGAACTGAATTCATGGCAATTCGTTGCTTTCTTAGACTACTGCTTGAAAGAGAATTGCACATGGAAAGGGTAGATGGAAAGCACAGAAAGGTGGTCAGTTCAATCATCACATTTCTAGCTAACCTAGGAGAATAATATCAAAATGACCAGTAACACAATAGAAGATCTGTAAGTAGTACTTGTTTAGACAAGAAGTGTTACAGCAGGTGAGCAAACATTGATATGGCTGCCATGGGATTCTTCTCCATTGTGTGTGTGTGTGTGGGGGGAATGTATGTGTGTGGCAAACATTCATTTTTTTATAGATGTAAAAGAATAAGTGACATGAAAGGACATTCTGGGGAAAACATACGGTTTTTTTCTTATTGCACAAGCTCATATCCTGAAAGGAATAAATGGCTAAATTTACTGGGCCAAATTCTGCGTTCTAATATGCTCAGATACCATGGTGATAAGCACAGTATATTTAGATGGGTGTGGGATGTTCTCATTGACTCACACCCAATTTCTATATAATTAGAGCTGGTAGAAATTAGTTAACAGAATGTTTTTTTCATAGGAAAATGTCAATTTGTCAAAACTGGTACATTCCCACAAACAGTTTTGTTTTCGATTATTGTTTTGTTAAGAAATAGTTGCTCAGGTCCAGAATGGAATGTCTAGTCAGAGAAAGAAATGCACCCCTCATTCAGGCTAGGGATTGGAACCTGGGTTTCCCACATGAGTGCGCTGACTACAGTGGTATTATGTACACTCCCTTGTTCAATGAAAAATCAGAGAGAAACTTTGACAGGTCTCAGTCTCATCCAAATGTGGAACAGTGACATTTTCAAAATGTTGGACTTTCCACAGGACAGGAAAACCATTTCCCACTTCTCTATCATCAATAGGAAAATTGAAAGGTGGATAGGGAATTGGTTAAAGGGGAGACTACAACGGGTCCTACTGAAAGGTGAACTGTCAAGTTGGAGGGAGGTTACCAGTGGAGTTCCTCAAGGATCAGTTTTGGGACCAATCTTATTTAATCTTTTTATTACTGACCTGGGCACAAAAAGTGGGAGTGTGCTAATAAAGTTTGCAGATGATACAAAGCTGGGAGGTATTGCTAATTTAGAGAAGGACAGGGATACCCTACAGGAGGATCTGGATGACCTTGTAAACTGGAGTAATAGGAATAGGATGAAATTTAATAGTGAGAAGTGTAAGGTCATGCATTTAGGGATTAATAACAAGAATTTTAGTTATAAGCTAGGGACGCATCAACTAGAAGTAACGGAGGAGGAAAAGGACCTTGGAGTATTGGTTGATCATAGGTTGACTATGAGCTGCCAATGTGATATGGCTGTGAAAAAAGCTAATGTCGTCTTGGGATGCATCAGGAGAGGTATTTCCAGTAGGGATAAGGAGGTTTTAGTACCGTTATATAAGGCACTGGTGAGACCTCACCTGGAATACTGTGTGCAGTTCTGGTCTCCCATGTTTAAGAAGGATGAATTCAAACTGGAACAGGTACAGAGAAGGGCTACTAGGATGATCCGAGGAATGGAAAACTTGTCTTATGAAAGGAGACTCAGGGAGCTTGGCTTGTTTAGCCTAACTAAAAGAAGGTTGAGGGGAGATATGATTGCTCTCTATAAATATATCAGAGGGATAAATACCAGAGAGGGAGAGGAATTATTTAAACTCAGTACCAATGTGGACACAAGAACAAATGGATATAAACTGGCCACTAGGAAATTTAGATTAGAAATTAGACGAAGGTTTCTAACCATCAGAGGAGTGAAGTTTTGGAATAGCCTTCCGAGGGAAGTAGTGGGGGCAAAAGATCTATCTTGCTTTAAGATTAAACTCGATAAGTTTATGGAGGAGATGGTATGATGGGATAACATGGTTTTGGTAATTAAATATTCATGGTAAATAGGCCCAATGGCCTGTGATGGGTTTTTAGATGGGGTAAGATCCAAGTTACCCGGGAAAGAATTTTCTGTAGTATCTGGCTGATGAATCTTGCCCATATGCTCAGGGTTTAGCTGATCGCCATATTTGGGGTCGGGAAGGAATTTTCCTCCAGGGCAGATTGGAAGGCCCTGGAGGTTTTTCGCCTTCCTCTGTAGCATGGGGCATGGGTCACTTGCTGGAGGATTCTCTGCTCCTTGAGGTCTTCAAACTACAATTTGAGGACTTCAATAGCACAGATATAGGTGTGAGGTCTTTTTTAGGAGTGGTGGGTGAAGTTCTGTGGCCTGCATTGTGCAGGAGGTCAGACTAGATGATCATAATGGTCCCTTCTGACCTAAATATCTATGAATCTATGAATCTATGAATCTATCTCTAATATACAATAGAGCTAATGAAACTGAGATTTAGGGCTTCTCTACATGGCGATACAGTGCATGGCAAGTCAGGGTGTGAAGTTACTGTTGTTCCAAACAGCACTGTATGTCAGAGCTCACAATGGAACTTCTTTAGTGTGTTATAGCATCACCCACGTGGCCACTTAGAACAGCAGGCTAGTGTGCTGGAGATGCACACCCTGGTTTGCTGTGCCCTAAATTGCTATGTAGATAAGCCCTTAGAGAAATGTATTAATGAAATGCTCAGGAAGGCATGCATATGGGAGTGAAGCTGTATCTCTGTGGAATAATTTGTTCAATATTTATGAAATAAACTTTTGGAGTCAGTTTATACTCTACTGTCATTGTTTGTGAGCAGTTATTGTAGAACGTTTGACACACTGTAAAGCATTACATTTGGAGAAACCAACTTCTCTGATCCTGCCTATTGTTCTGGTTTCCATTAAAAATAAAGTTAGCCCATTTTATACTTTTTTTTTTTCCAGGAAGCCTTTTCCATGTTGGAAGCTTCACTTTGAAATTTAAAAATGCAGTGAGTCAGATCTTTCAGATAGTTGTAGCTGTGCAGCCTTACTGAGCTCAACGTGGTTGCACCTAACTAAAAAAAGAGAATCTCTCAACAAAGCTTATTCTCTTAGGCTTCCCACCCCACTCAACTTTAACAACAATATTTTTCTTGTGACTTCCTTTTAAAAGAATATATATATATTCTTATCTCAAAGCACTTACGCTTTGAAAGCTTTAAACACTTTATTTTACAACCCATGGTGGTGGGGTATGTATGTGTATTTAAAAAAAATACATATGTAATAGATTTCCCCCCACGTTATCCCTTTCTTCTGCTGATCATTTGGTTCGCTTTCTTTATCCTCATCATTCAAGATGTTGGAATTCATGATAGGGTTCTCAGTTTTATTCTAGAATGAGTATTTCTCTTCAAAAAAATTTTGCATTGTTCTCTTGCTATTTTCTAGCAACCTAGAACACTAGATGAAAGTAGGAGAATGGGCTAAATTATTTTTTCTTTAGAAGATAGTGCCTACACAGTAATTTACAGTAATTTATCTGTAATACTGATAGCATATTAACATACTAGAATTTTAACATTACATAGGCTCATCCCACAGCTCACTTTGGTTTATGGATGACCTGTAACAACTGTAGTGAGAGGGAAGATGATTAGAGCTTTGGGATAAATGTGGCTATAACATGGATTCCTAAATGTTTTGGCCACAATGCTTATGCTTGCAGAAAGGGATAAAATAAGATCCAACCCAACCCTGTTCAACTTTTAGAAAAGTTTAATTAGCTTTACTGACTCCACACTTCCTAGTTGACTGTGGAAGTAGAAAATCTGAACTCACAAGAAAACTTGTACTCGTGAGATTCCCAAACAGTCCAGTTTTCCAGAGTGTAGAAATGGACATAATTTGTACAAGATTCTGATGGTCATCCGGGCTTTTGGGTGTTTTTCTAAACTGAGCCATTTGGAGGTTCACTTGTCAATTTACATGCGTCAAATAGGACTACTTATTGATTGAGACATCTTCAGACTCTAAAACGCTTATTTGAGAAAGTTGGTCACATGTTCCTTTTTGGAAAACAGAAACAGATGTCTCTGAGGAAAAACACTGTGAACCAAAGCTCTCCGTGCTGCAGAGCATGCAGGCAATAGCTAGTGCTTTCATTAAGATAAGCAAACAGATAATAGCAAACCGGTTTTCTTTCTATAACACTCCATGACTCTTAATATGAAATAGTTAACACATATCATGGCTGTAAAATATGGTGATAATAAATCAAGTATACGAGTACCAAGTGACATGGTTAAATCTGATCAGATACAATAAAAAGGCCCTCAGTGCTGCTTAGGTGTATGTGGTTATTTGTTGATTTGCAACCATAAGGAGATGGCATACCTGAAAATCAACATTGCATTTACAAATTTTAAATTACATAGACCTCATATGTTTTCTCCTCAGACAATTCTTGCCTTCATGAGAGATTGGACGCACCGTGATATTCACTTTAAATAATTTCCTAAATATCTCAGTTGCTATAGCAGCCAGTGCTGAAGATGGCATTTACATGCAGAGCACTTAGTGAGACGATTCACAGAAAAGTCCTCAAAAATGGTCAAGTTAGATTTTTTTCATAGCCCACCTATAAAGCAGTTCATTATGCAACTCTTTTCCTCAGGAACCAAAATATGTTATAGCTGGCAAAGCTAGAAACACAATAGAGGAGAAATTAAGGCTAAAGCTGCCTTCTGTATGGTCTTGGCTTAGTTTAATTAACTCTTTCAGGCTCTCACTTTCATGCAGGAGCAAAACCTTCCCTATTTTCCATTTCTCATATTCAGTAACTTAAGCATTGCCCTGTGATTTTTGCTAATAAAGCTGAGCTGAATACATTTTTTCTTTTAAAATGAAGACTAGTGTAGCAAATACATTAATTTAAAATTATTTTAATGTTTTAATGTTGATGTGAATTTCCATGGCCTCTGAAAGGGTTCTAGATTCACAGCTTTGCAGATTGAACTCTTCTGTCCACAGAAGAGTTAAAACATGGGCATCTTTTCCTCATTGCCTTACCAATCTACCCCAACCAAAAACTGTAGGTATCACCACTAGGTGAGAGGGTAATTCAGTCTCTCCCTCAGGCTTAGGTCTCTTAAGTTGCTTTGTGTCCTAATTGTGATGGTGACTTTTTGATGTGGGCACCTGAACCAAAACTCATTTCATGTTGGCCACTGAAGCATCATAGAAAAAGTTGAGTTTAATGAGTGCTGACCTGGGATGAATTTTAATCTGTGCTATAGCAGTGAAGGGCTTTTCTAGACCCAAACCTGTCCTGGTTGTGTGTTGGTCTTTCTATGGTGCTCTTCACTATAATATTTATATGCCTCCAGAGGTAATAGATTTAACCCCACAACATACCTGTGAGGTAGGAAAATATTCTGCATACACTGCTGGTGAGAAAATTGATGCATCAAGGTGAAATAATTTGCTCAAGGTCACAGACTGCATTAGAGAACAGATTAGAACAGAACCCTGATATGCCAGTCCAGTGCCCATAACCACAAGACCATCTTTTCTCCTCTTGAGCCAATTAGAAGAAACAAAATATTGCCTTACTCAAATTGGAAAGATCAATTAAACAAAACAGCATTCTGTTTTTGGATCCACATAGGTGGTAAAGTTGATTGGCAGGACTGGCCCTAGATTTTGAGTGATCCTGTAATGTAAATATATCCAGAACTCAAGACCTGGTAAGAATGATGGATTGTAACTACCCAGACATCCACTGGAAAAATAATATGGCAAAATACAAATGTACAGTAAGTTCTTGGAATATGTTTCAGATGGTGGAATAAGTAACCAGAGGGAAGCCATTTTAGACTTGATTCTTGCTAACAGGGAGAAATTAGTTGCAAATATGAAGGTGGAAGGCAACTTGGGTGAAAGTGATCATGAAATGATAGATTTCCTGATTTCTTAATAAAGGAAGGAAAGAGCAGCAGAATAAGAACGATGGACTTCAAAAGAGTGGACTTAACAAACCCATAGAACTTGTAGATAAGGTTCCATCGGAAGAAAATCTGAGTGGACAAGGGGTTCAGCATAGCTAGCACTTTCTAAGACACAAGTCATGAAGGCAAACTCTCCAGATGCAAAGGAAAGACAGGAATAATAGTAATAGGCCAATATAGCACCATCAGGAGCTCTTTAATGCTCTGAAAATCAAAAAGAAATTCTACAAAAAGTGGAGACGGACAAATTGCTAAAGATGAGCACAAAAGAATAACACAAGCATGTAAGGACAAAATCAGAAAAGCTAAGAGACAAAATGAGTTACATCTTGCAAGGGTCACAGAAAGGCAGTAAGAAGAGGTTCCTTAAATATACTAGGAGCAAAAGAGAGACTAAGAAAAGTTTAGGTTCACTACTTGGAGGGGAAGGAGAGCTAATAACAGACAACACCAAGAAAGCTAAGGTATTTCATGTCTATTTTGCTTCAGTGTTTGCTTAAAAAAACCCAAACAAACCAAACCCCTCCCTTCCCAAAAAACTCCCCTAATTGTGACTGTATGCTTAACACAGTTAATATTAATGAAAAGGGGGAAGGAATGTGAACCAGAAGAACAGATTAAAGAATATTTATTTCAATTATATGAACAAACTATTAAACAATCAATTTGTAAGCACCTAAAGGATGAGAGGATAAGTAATGGCCAACATGCAGTTGTTAAGAAGAAATCAAATCAAATCAATTTAATTTTCCTTCTCTGACAGGGTTACTGGCATAGTAGATGGGGGGATGGGAAGCAGTAGATATGATTTATCTGGATAGTAAAATGTATGACACATTCCCCCATGACATTATCACAAGCAAACTAGGGGAAAGTAGTTTTAGATAAAATTACTACAAGGTAGGTGCATAGCTGGTTGAAAACTGTATTTAAAGAGTAATTATCAATGGTTTGCTGTCAAACTAGGAGGAGATAGCTAGTATGGTCCAACAGAGTCTGTCCTGGTCCAGTGCAATTCAATATCTTCATTAATGACTTGATGTGACTCAAGGCGCCCCTGTATTCACTCCCTACACACTATCATAATAATCTTCGTACAAAATATACTTGTGAGGTATAATTTGAAAACTAATAACTCATTGGTTGATGTTGCTACACACATTTTATTTGTAAAGTTATAATTAGTTGTGAAATTTTTGCCAGAGAAGTCTGGGTAAACCTGTTTTTCAAAGACAAAGGACAAACTTACTCACCTAAGCAAGTGTCATCAAAGTTGATTGGCAATCATCTTGTAATTGGCCATTCTTTGGCAAGAAAGAGGGGCAGGAACAATCAGATCTGCATCTTAGCAAACAGCATGAACCTCCTTTCACCATGAGATTTCTTGTCTCCATCCTCACAGTGGGAATGAACTCTATCTAGGGGTAAACCTCAGAAAAATCCATTTCAAAGGGGGGACTGGACTATAAAGTGATGGGCAAAAACACCCCAAGTATTTGTCCCTATCTATCCATCTGTCTCTCTCTCTTTCTTTCAACTAAGAAGACAAAAGAAACAAACTTTTGACTTTGGGAGCAGATCCTTACCTGAGAATTTGGTCAGCAGTGTCACGGGGAACATATGGTAAGGGACTTCACCTTGAACCAAATCCAGTTTAAGTTTTAGTAATAGGAAGCATTTAATCTTTTTTCTCTTGTAACCATTTGTGACTTGAATGCCTTATACTTATAGTGAGAATTTTTCCTAAGTACTCAAATAGGTTACCAAAGGAGGTTGTGGAATCCCTGTCATAGGAAGTTTTCAAAGTTTCAAGTTACACTTTAGACAAATACCTGTCAGGGATGATCTAGATATGCTTGGGCCTGCCTCAGTGTAGGAACGATGGACTAGATGACCTTTCAAGGTCCTGTCCAGCCCTACATTTCTATGATTCTCTGTAGGGACTCATGCGACTCCTTCTATGTGCATTACCAAGTCCCCAGTGGCTATCTTCTTATGACAGTGAGTGGAAATATTGTGGTGCTTTTGAGCTTGTGGACTTGTACATAACAGCCACAAGGGGAAAAGATCAGACCACTATTAAGAGATTTCTCTGGTAGGGAGCACTTGCTAGAGGGTGACATTGCACTATGCAGACAGGTAGGGAGAAGGGGCTGAGAGAGATGGTGGTTCTGTTACTGAATTGCTGTGATTCATTCCCTGGTGTATAGGTTCTTGCCTTCAAGAGAAATGTGGGGAGTACGCAGCTACCAGAAAAGAAGGGACTAGTTCGGGGAGAGCTGGAGCCAACTAGAACTAGTTGATGCTCACTAACTAGTGACATAATTGGTTGGTTTAGGGTTATGGTAGCCTCTGACAATATATGACAATAAGTGTCTTTATCAATTACATATTTTGATCTGTATCCAAAATGTGATGTATATTTTTGACTTCTAAGATGCGTGTTAGACTAACAAAGGGGCTCAGACAGTTTCAGTACTCTCACCTCCAGGGAAGACCTTCTCCTGAATAGACCTTCATAGATATTCTGGCTAACTGTGGAAAAAAATGTCTCAGGCACTAGGAAACTTTGTGCCTAGGACCTAAAACTAAGAAGCAAGGCGGAAGCCTTAAATCCATCTTTCCTGAGAGAGAGGGAAGCACAGACTGACACAGGATAATCTGGGCTTGCTGGGAGAATGTAAGTTGGTTCTGTTCCATTCTGTAACTTAAAAGTTGTGATCAGCCAGCAGATGGCTGTCCTGGAGAATCAATGACCTAGAGGGGCAAGAAGCCTGGGGATTCCAGAACAGTTGGGAGGAGCTGGGTCAGGCTCCATCTTGGCTGTAGTATGTGTGGAGAGCCCCACATAAGGAGGAAGGACCATGTTGCCCTGGGTGCGGGTGTGCATGAGCCCAGAGAAAGAACTGTGATAGACATGACTAAACTAGGGTATGTGGTGAGCACTTTGGATGTAGACTTGTGTGTGTCCTGAGGGAAGTTGAAGGCTGAGTAGCCAAGGAGCAGTGTACCCCACCAGGCGAGAGGTCCAGACTGAGCTGCCATCTCAGCAGGTTGTGCATCTCAGATTTATGTGCACCACTTGTGTGATCAGGTGGGGAGTAAAGGTTTTAGGTACCTCCAAAGGTGGGGGAAGGAATTGTGCTTTTGTTTCATTGTTGTTGAATTCCTTTACGTTCCCCATCTCCTTTCAGCCCATTGCTTTGTCCCCCTTCCTTGCCTATTATTCTTTTATGTAAATGGCTTGAATACTCCTCTGTGTACAATTGGGTTTTGTGTCTGGGGTTTTTAGATCCATGTAAGCCAAGGGGGGAAATGCTTGACCTGGAAAGGAATAGGTGCATGCTCACTGCTTGAGGACATCTGCTAGTACCAATGTCCAGCACAGATGGGTAGTGGGGGTGGCAGGTTTGTTCTATCTAACTTAGCTTGTAAGTAAAGCATAAAAGTAGATGAGAGTAAATAGGCATGTAGCCTGTTGTTTTAAAATCCCTTCTTCTCTGGTGCTTTGTTTCAACTGCTAAATAAAAACACTTTTTTGTTCGTTTGTTTGTTTGTTTTAAGAAGGCTGTTGGTCATATCACTAGTCACATGCTCCCACAGGGAAGAAAGGCAAGTGCATGAACCCCACTAGGTTTTAAGTGGTTGTTACACACAAGCTACTATACCTGGGTCCTGGTCTGAGACTGGAAGAATCACAAGAGTCCACCCCAAGGCAGGTAAGAATAAGAAGATCAACACCTGAGGAAGGTGCACTCAGAGACCAGAAAGAGGTAAAGAGGAGGCTGGCCCTGTAACAGTCCATGACTTAGCCATAAAAGAGCATTAGCAGCAGCAAATGTAGTCTCAGCAGAAGCTGAATTCTGAGCATGTATTTAGACTGGGAAGGCTGAAATAAGACATACGGAGAAACCACTTGTTTTGAAAGCACCTTATTAGTAGAGTGCCTGCTCTACTGTAGGGAACTAAGTGATCAAAATCCTTACCACAACCCCTCAAATCATTACACCATCAGTGGTTTGACTGATTGTGGTGCTCACGCAGCTGTCTCGGGATGGTACCGTAAATGAAAGATTGTGAATGAGAACTGCTTTTGTACAACCTGCAGCAGAATGGCACCCTCAAAGGGAAGTACAGTATGAAGATGAGGCATTCTTTTTCCTCTACTGTAAGTTAACGCATGGATTAGCCACAGTACTGAGAGGGGAGAGCTTCCATTCATTGCCCCATCGATAAGCAGGGTCCCCTTAATACTGTATTCAGTTGCTTTCAGGAATAGTGAGACAAACTGATAAGTTGTGGACCTGCTTCTGTTCCCAAATAGATTCATTCCTTTTGCCTCATCCTCCAGTCCACGTGCAGGTAAAACTCACTTCAAGCTTAGTGGCAATTTTGTTCTTGTGTGAGGACTCCAGGATAGGGCCCACTGTGTTTATTCAAAATATGAAAAAGACAATCATGACTGTGATGGGATGTGTTCCCCACACCAGCCCTGATAGGGTTAACCGGGGCCTGAGAGGCTGGTTAGCTGACCTGGCATCATTTGAAAGAAAGAGGGCCATGCTTAATTGAGTGAAGCCCAGCAGGGGAAGTGCTGGGCCAACACTATAAAACCAAGAAGCTGAGAGCAGAAAGAGGCTGACCACTAGGAAGTGGGGCCTGACCTTATTTAACAATATGATAAATAATCTCCCAAAATGAATAAGTGCTGGGTAGGTGTCACTCTATTAGCTGAAAAAAGTAAAGGAGTACTTGTAGCACCTTAGAGACTAACAAATTTATTAGAAGCATAAGCTTTCGTGAGCTACAGCTCACTTCAACAAGTATATTGAAGTGGCAAAAAAAGAGACTCAATAAAGTCTTACGAGAGATCTCTGACTGGGAAAATGCATGGGGTTTCAAGTTCTTCATTGCTAAAACCAAAGGATTGGCCTTACAAAAATGACAGTTACAAAGGAATGTAAACTGTAGCAGTACTGGGCAGGAGGGTATAAGAAGACACTGCTGATGGTATACAGGGCCTTAATTGAACCAGATATTGGCAGTCATAGCCATTGGGTCAGCATCAAAATTAGAATTTAAAAAATTAGATTTAATACAAGCACAGGTAAGCTGTGTGCAGTGCATTTATGACCCATGTAGATGGTTGCTAGTGAAATGCCAGTTACACTACGAATGAAATCACTGGACCTAACTTTCTGGACCAAAATTAATGGGAATTGCAATGATGGAACTACCAAGTAAATACATAAGGATTGCTGGGAATTCAGTATGCGAACTATAGCACACAATGTTAGAATTCCAGATGTCATTCAAGTTAAAGTGCGACCAGAGAAGGTGAAAGACAAGGAAAAGCTACACAAAGTCAAAACATTTTTAGTCATGGGAAATTGGTTATGGATGGAAAGTTGTATGTCCAAATGTGGATTTAGATGGATTTTATAAACTTAAAAGTAAAAAGAGGTATTAAAAATGAAGGGTATCAGTATTCTGATGAAAAATGGAGTTTTTTTTGTCAATATATATATATATATATATATATATATATATATATATATAGATGGGTCCAAAAAAGAAAAAAAACCCAGAATATTGTATACCAAAAGTTGGAATTAGTACATCTAAATGAATATTTGATTTTGTAGCTGTCATGACAGCTGGAGTAGCAGCAGTAATGCTAGTGTTAAACTGGATCTGGGACTTATGCCCAGCAATGGTGGGGGTCTCAGTATGAAGAAGTGATTTAATCAATTAAATTATATTTCTAATAATAGTACAGATGGGATACATGTAGCATTAGCATGGATCCCAGTACATATTGGGAAAACAGGGAATGACATGGTGGACAAAGCAGATAAAAGGGCTGTAAAGAAATGAAAGGATTTACAAAGAAATACCCTTGTAAAAAAGAGTTCAGAACCCTAGTACAGATAAATCTAAAAGAGGAATGGCAAAAACTTTGGATTAATGAAAAAAAGAGGACATTTTTTTAAATTGTGGATAATGAGGATACTTGACATATTTCAGGGCTGGATAGGAAAAATGAAGTGATTTTGTTTAGAGTACTAACTGGCCATCGTTTAAACAGAAATCTTTTTAAGAATACATACACATAAAGATGGACTATGCATGTGTACTCTGTTCACTGGAGGAAATGATTGATCAATTTTTATGGGAATGTAGGGGCTTTGATAAACAAAAGAAAAAAAGCTTTCTGAGGAATTCAAATGTCTTAAGGTAACAAATGTCTTAAGGTAATATATAATATCAGGGAAATGGGGTCTTATTAGAAAGACATTGTTACATTACCTGTAAGACAAGGGCAGAACAAGAAAATACAAACAGGTAAGTATTGAGGAATTATAGGTGGTGGCAGCTATTGACTATTCAGTCAAGTCTGCTTCACCCTTAAAAAAACAAAAGAAGAAAAGAGAAAGAAAGGGGCTTCCCAGGAAGGATTCTGCAGTCACTCCCTGGGAGAAGGGAGGAAGCCAAGAACAAGGAGGAAGTCCGGGGAAAGTAAGCCCTGGGGTCCTGCCCTGGAGGAAGGAGTCTGGTAAGAGGCTAGGCTGGGTGGAATAGCCACAGGGAGTAGAGTGAGCTCCAGTGGTAAACCGAAAGCCAAGCAAGAGAAAATAGAGATGTTTGGTAGGAAGGAGCCCAGGGAAACAGCAGCAGGGATAGGGATTGAAGACCTGGACTGGTGGTTATAGAGCCTCTGGGCTGGAACTCAGTGTACTGGGTAGGCTCTGTTTCCTCTGACAGCCACCGGTGTAATGTCACAGAGCCCAAGCTGAGGCCCAGCATCTTCTGAAGAAGGCATTTGGACAGTGATCTTGTTGAACTTCATAATCCTGGAAGGGATGGATTAAATGGTGACCTGGCCAGAGTCCCAAGTAACCAGAAGAAAGACTATGAGCAATGAGAAGCGGGCAGCTGATGCAGCGAGAGCTACGTTCCCAGACCTAGATGCAAGGAGGTGCACTAATGGTGAATGGCAACCTCATTACAGTGATGATTTGCACTTCTATAGCAGCTTCCATTAAGAATTCCAAGAGACTTGCTAC
Organism: Lepidochelys kempii; assembly: GCF_965140285.1. Taxonomy (NCBI): domain Eukaryota; kingdom Metazoa; phylum Chordata; order Testudines; family Cheloniidae; genus Lepidochelys; species Lepidochelys kempii. Next base: position 139,653,176 of record NC_136382.1, on the reverse strand, counting down.
ATCAATGAATTAGCTCACAACATCCCTCTGTGGTGAGGAGGTCACCTTATTCACAGTTTCAGATGAAAACTCTCCATCTGTATTTTTCACCACTAGTGGGCACCTCTGGCTCTCACTAACTTCTGACGAGTGCTTAACGCTTCTGATAATTGGGCCCAAAGTTGGAAGCCACATGTTTGAAAATGCTGGTACGTCTTCTCTGTAGCAGACAGAGAGGTAGAATCCAGAAGTGCTTGAATTCCAAGAATGACCGTCTCCTCTTGAATGGAGCTTGGACACAGCCTGCTTTCACTGCGGTGTGTAGCTACACATGTACTGCCTGTACTCCTATATGCTGCCATCGTGCAGACAAGGTATTAATTCATGGCAAGTTGGGATATAAAACTACCATGCGCTAGCCTGCCACACACTAAAGTGTCCATGTGGACCCTACTGCCTTGCACTAAAAGTTCCCAAGTGCACTTTGATCTTCTACCATTTTAAAGAGGAGAGTCTATGTAAACCGCTCCATAACAATTCTACGTCGTAGCTTCTGCCATGGCATTTAGAACTTTAAAACTACATTAATATCAGAATCACGATTCTCCTTTAATAAGGTTACTGAAATGTGAACTTTGATTTTTTTACAATCTATTTGGCAAGATTACTCTTAACTTTGAACTAAAAATTCCTTTTAGATGTAAGAGGGCCATTAGCACTTCTTACAGATTAATGGGCTTCACACAACAAAGTCTTTCGGCGGGGAAGCAAACATTCCTTTAGTCTTTTACTTGAGCATATAGATAAAAAGAACAAAATGTAGGTCACATCACGCCATCAATGAAATAATGCTTTCAGGAAACAAAAGTAAGATTTTAAGCCTTTCATATCTTGTAGAGAGGAGCGAAAAGTAAACTTTAAAAGCAACATTGTTTTCTTCTGGAGTGTAACTACCCCCATGGTTGTCAGATGATTTTAGTTTTCACATTGGCTATTCAGTGTTTCATCTATAAAAAAGAGCTTATACCACCCACTTCAAGGTTAATCAAATTCTGAAGATTTACATGACTGAGAAACAGGTACAATTTCCAACTTTTGGAAATTAATCACATCTGAAGTCAGGATTTTGTGTTTGTTTGTTTTGGGTGGGTGGGTGGATTTGTTCTCTTACATTCTGTACTCAGCCATGGAGATTTGAATTTTTCATGATTTTCTCATTGGTGACAAAATATAGTTGAAATAACTTGTTTGTCACCAATTGTGTGGTCAGGTTTTCAAGAGAATGGAAGGAAGCCTGTTTATGCGGCTCTGAAACTCTGTAATGACTTCCCATATTTATTTAAGTTCCATCTCTCTTTCAGATGCTTAATTTTACAGAGTAGACTAATGCACACTGCACACTGGAGGTCAGGTTTACGTTATTGTTCCTTATCATATACTCCTGCAATCAAATGTGACCCTTCGACAACATTGCATGTGTATAGCAAAGATTGTCTAGACATGAAGATGCCTCCATAGCACATGAAGATATGTACTTACGAAGTGAATAATCTTTGACATTCAAGGTTGCAAAAATTAAATGTTACATTGCTGTATGCTAGAAGCAATGAATATTAATTAAATTCTTAGACCTCTGGCATAACTCAGTTTGAAAAAAACCCAAACAAACAAGGAATTGCTTAGAAAAAGAAAAAGAAAAGGCCTATGTGCTGATGTACTTAAAGCCTTTAAGATTGAGTCTAAAAAAATGCATTTATTCACAATCTGTAACAATCGATCACAAGAACAACACATTCTTGGTGCTGAAAAGAAAATGTAGCCATCAAAACAAATACACTCAAAAAAAGGAACAAAGATAAATACATGAAGGACCTCTGTGAAAGAAGAGTCAACGGAGTGGAAGGATTTTCAGCACACTGCTTTCCCCTGTGGAAGCTTTCCTATGCAATGAAGGGCTCTGCCATAGAAATGACTACACAAAGACCCTCTAGTTCAGAGCTGTTTAGCTAACAGCTCTGTTAAGGTTGAAATAGTGAATTATATTGTATGCCCTGCCCTTTATTTCAGGAAGGAGTGTATTAGGTGTGTTAACTTAATGTAAGGAAAACTATAGTGACAGAGGTTAGAGAGACACTGTTCATACCTTATGGAAATAGTGAAACAACTTGTTAGTAGGCTTTTATGTAAAACATGCTAAAATATAACGTTTAATAAGCACACAAACATTTACTAATGTGATAAGGTTAAATCCTAAATGAGGTGAATATAATGGCTAATATACTACAGGGTACTCATCACTTTTGGTGATCTAGCAGTTTATTTATATAATGACTCATGCAGTTCACTTTAGGCACCTGCTTTTAAAAATCTTGATGAACGTCCCTAACATCGAGTGGTATGTTACATTACAGCCATTGTTATGGTTATTGTTATTGTTATTGCTTTGTAAGTAATTGGAACCCTATTACTCTGGGATCTGTAAATATGATTTAAACTTGGTCTTGGGCTGAAATCCTACAGTCTCAGCTTCAAAAATGGACCTGCCAATTGCTGTAAACTGTGATGGAGTCAGAGCTGGCTGTGGTAAGTGGGTTACATTTATACCTACTAGTCATTTATACACAGATTCACTAAAACTGAGAGGGCCATGTAGGCTGAACAGCAGCCTGTCTCTAATGCTTCTATGATGAGCTGCATGCAGTTCTAGGGGGTGCCCCTACAACTATCCCACACATAAACGTCGCCTCCTGCAAGGGATTCTCACACAACAGGGATGAGGATTTTGGGGATGAGGAAGATGATGACGAGGTTGAAGATAGCGCACAGCTGGCAAGTGGAGAAACCGTTCTCCCCGATAGCCAGGAACTGTTTATCGCCCTGAAGACAATATCCTCCCAACCCAGGCTCCCAGACATTGAAGGCAAAGAAGGCACCTCTGGTGAGTGTACATTTGTAAATATAATACATGATTTAAAAGCAAGCATGTTTAATGATTAATTTGCCCTGAAGACTTGGGTTGCATTCACGGCCAATACAGCTATTGGAAAAGTCTGTTAACGTGTCTGGGATGGAGCAGAAATCCTCCAGGGACATCTCAATAAAGCTGTCCTAGAGGTACTCCCAAAGCCTTTGCAAAAGGTTTCTGGGGAGGGCAGCCTTATTGCATCCTCCATGGGAGGACACTTTACCACGGCAGGCCAGTAGCATGTAGTCTGGAATCATTGCATAAGAAAGCATGGCAGCGTGTGGTCCCAGTGTTTGCTGGCATACAAGCAACATATGTTCTTGATCTCTCTGTGTTTTCCTCAGGAGAGTGATATCATTCATGGTCACCTGGTTGAAATAGGGGAATTCTATTAAGGGGACATTCAAAGGTGGCTGTTCCTGCTGGGCTGTTTGCCTGTGGCTGAAAAGAAATCATCCCCGCTGTTAGCCATGCGGTGGGGGAAGAGGTGAAGCGATCATCCCAGAGAATTGGGTGTGTGTGTGTGTGGGGGGGGGGGTTAGTTGGGTTTGTGTTGCATGTTAACCCAAAAATCCTCCTTTTAAATGGCTAATGTGTCTTTTTCAATTTTACTCTCCCTTTGTTTCCTCCTGCAGCTGCAAATGTTTCAACGCTGCTACTAGCATCTCCATCCCAGAGGCTAACACAGATAAGAAGGTGAAAAAAATGCACTCGTGATGAAATGTTCTCTGAGCTCATTCAGTCCACCGAAACTGAAAGAGCCCAGCAGAATGCGTGGAGGCAGACAATGTATGAGTCCAGAAAAGCACAAAATGAACGCAAGAACAGGAGGGATGCGCGAGAGGACAGGTGGTGGGAGCAACAGGAGACGTAGCGGGATCAAGAGGAAAGGTGGTGGCAGCATGATGAGAGGAGGCAGGATGCAATGCTGAGGCTACTGGAGGACCAAACTGATAAGCTTCGGCGTATGGTTGAGGTGCAGGAAAGGCACAGACCGCCACTGCAGCCCCTGCGTAACCAACCACCTTCCTCCCCAAGTTCCATAGCCTCCTCACCCAGAGACCCAGGAGCGCGGGCGCAGGAGTGGGGGCAGGACCTCCAGGTACCCAACCACTCCACCCCAGAGGTAACAGAAGGCTGTCTTTCAATAAGTTTTGAAGTGCAGTGTGGCCTGGTCCTTCCCTGTTCCCCCACCCCTCCTGGGCTACCTTGGCAGTTATCCCCCTATTTGTGTGATGAATTAATAAAGAATGCATTAATTTGAAACAACAGTGACTTTATTGCCTCTGCAAACGGTGATCGAAGGGGGGGAGGGGAGGGCAGTTGGCTTACAGGGAAGTAGAGTGAACTAAGGGGTGGGTTTTCATCAAGGAGAAACAAACAGAACTTTCACACCGTAGCCTGGTCAGCCATAAAACTGGTTTTCAAAGCTTCTCTGATGCGCAGCACACCCTGCTGTGCTCTTCTAACCGCCCTGGTGTATGGCTGTGTGTAATCAGCAGCCAGGCGATTTGCCTCAACTTCCCACCCCGCCATATACATCTCCCCCTTACTCTCACAGATATGGTGGTGCGCACAGCAAGCAGTAATAACAATGGGAATATTGGTTTCACTGAGGTCTAACCAAGTCAGTAAACTGCACCAGCACGCTTTTAAACATCCAAATACACATTCTACCACCATTCTGCACTTGTTCAGCCTGTAGTTGAACAGCTCCTGTCTACTGTCCAGGGTGCCTGTGTATGGCTTCATAAGCCATGGCATTAAGGGGTAGGCTGGGTTCCCAAGGATAACTATAGGCATTTCGACATCCCCAATGGTTATTTTTTGGTCTGGAAAGTAAGTCCCTTGCTGCAGCTGTTCGTACAGACCAGAGTTCCTGAGTATGCGAGTGTCATGTACCTTTCCCGGCCATACCACGTTGATGTTGGTGAAACGTCCCTTGTGATCCACCAGTGCTTGCAGCACCATTGAAAAGTACCCCTTGCGGTTTATGTACTGGCTGCCTTTGTGCTCCAGTCCCAAGATAAGGATATGCGTTCCATCTATCGCCCCACCACAGTTAGGGAGTCCCATTGCAGAAAAGCCATCCACTATGACCTGCACTACCCTTGATAGCAGCAGCTCAGTGATTGCATTGGCTACTTGGATCACAGCAGCCCCCCACAGTAGAATTGCCCACTCCAAATTGATTACCAACTGACAGGTAGCTGTCTGGCATTGCAAGCTTCCACAAGGCTATCGCCACTCGCTTGTGAATTGTGAGGGCTGCTCTCATCTTGGTATTCTTGTGCTTCAGGGCAGCTTCCGGAAAGCAAGTCACAAAGTTCCATGACAGTGCCTTTATGCATGCGAAAGTTTCTCAGCCACTGGGAATCATCCCAGACCTGCAACACCTTGCAGTCCCACCAGTCTGTGCTTGTTTCACGGGTCCAGAATCAGATCAGTGTTCCATGGCATGAGCCTGTCCCATTGCCACAGGATGGCCAAATTTCCAGGGCCCGTGCTTTGAGAGAAATCTGTGTCCATGTCCTCATCACTCTCATCACCACGCTGCCATTACCTCCTAGCCTGCTTTTGCAGGTTCTGGTTCTGCATATACTACATGATAATGCTTGAGGTGTTTACAATGCTCATAACTGCTGTGGTGATCTGAGCGGGCTCCATGTTTGCCATAGTATGGTGTCTGCAGGAGACCAGAGTTGCAGGGGAAGCGGTGGTTGGATGTCCAGTTTTGCAGACTACTGCACCGTCTGCTGCCAGGACACAACAGCTAAGCGGGATGCACGCTTGCCGTGGTATGGTGAAACGAGCAGCCGAGCAGAGTTGCAGTGGAAGCGGGACTGTGAGATCACCCGCAGAGCAGAGTGCCAGTGGAAGCGGTGGATGACAACGGTCATATAGAGGACCTGCGAGATGGATTCATAGCATCAGGAGAACAGGAAAGCAGAGTGGCAGCGGAAGCGGTGGATGATGATGACTGTTAGCAGTCCTACTGCACCATCTGCTGAAAGCGGTGTGGTGCCCGCACGGAAAAAAGGCGCGAAACGATTGTCTGCCATTGCTTTCACGGAGGGGGGGCGATTGACGACATGTATGCAAAACCACCTGCGACAGTGTTTTTGTCTCATCAGGGATTGGGAGCTTAACCCAGAATTCCAGTGGGCGGCGGAGACTGTGGGAACTGTGGGATAGCTACCCACAGTGCAACACTCAGAAAGTTGATGCTAGCCTTGGTACTGTGGACGTACTCCGCTGACTTAATGCACTTAGTGCATTAGTGTGGGGACACACACAATCAACTGTATAAAATCGCCTTCTAAAAAATCGCCTTCTATAAATTTGACCTAATTTCATAGTGTAGACATACCCAATTGTAGTGAGTGCAGTGCTGTTGGGATGTAGTTATTAGTGCTTCTGAAAAAGCTTTATTCCCTCTGAATATCCTGAAATTGGTGTACCTCCCATATAATCAAACAATCCCCCAAACGGCTTCTCAGGCCGGAGATCTCTTCTGGACACACGCTGGGTTTTCTGTTACCTCTTTGAGGACACAGCAAAGAGGTTGTTGGTAATTGCTAGAGAAATGTATTCTTTTATGGATTTTTTTCTGAACAGAGAATTCTTTGATTTGAAAGTTTTATAGTTTTAGTGCTTCAGAATGTCACTGCATGCTGATAAGCAATGTGTCTTTGAATGGAATAGGTATGCATTTTGTATGTTGATAATCAAAAGGTCTCGCTCCTTCAGAATGGCAACTTGCTTCTACATATTAATAAAACCTTTTAGAAAAGGACTTTGCTGATTTCAGAGGCAGCTGTTTCTATCTGTCTTTGAAAATTATTCATCCTGGAGCATTGCAAGACAGAGCAATTTTATTGATATGGGAGAGTGGAACAGAGCTGTAGCAAATGAGAACAAATAGCCTAAATGCTAAATGTTTTGCTGAATGACCTCAATGCCATTTAGCCTCCTTGTCCTGAGACGAGTGTTTCTCTCTCCACTGTAATCCATTAGGTTAATGGACATAGACTGCTTCTGTTTTTGTTTAGACTCTTGGACATATCAGGTCTCTTCTCATAGATCAGTTTAGAATCAGTTTTTATGATCTACAAACCTGGCAGTACCCAGCAGTTCTTCTGCATTAGTTTTTTACAGTTCTTTTCAGCCTGAGCAACAGTAGAAGGCCAATTAGGGCTAAGAATGCAAATAGAAATCTACTTAATGGAAAAAAATGTATAAAAGCAAAGACTTCTGAGCACCTCCAAAACATTTAACTAATTTGTTAAAAAATATGGTAAATTGCATCAAAGCTGAGCCTTTAACGGCACATACTGATGTTTATGAAGCTTTTTTTAGGCTTCTGTAGGGAAATGGAGATGATCAAGTCGAGCCTCACAGACGTTACAACTTCAGCAGAGTTCAAATACAAACTCAAAGAGCTGAAATATTACTGTAAGGGGAAACAAATCTCCCAATTATAGCACAGGTAAAAATTCATTTTCTAGTCTGAAAGCTGAATCCATATGGTCAATACAGGTCAGAGTATTGAGAAGGTAAGCCCCAACTAACATTCCCCCAAGGACAAATGGTGAAGACCAGAATAAGGTGCTGGTTCCAGAAATAAATAAAATAAGGGAATCAATCTCATCCCCCTGCCCAGGCAGGGTCCACTTACATACCTACTCATGTTCCAAGTGGTGGACCCTGGTCTCAGGTCCTGTGTTGTCTCCCCCACGCCTGCTGGAGGCCACAGCAGTATGGGCTGGGACTCCTAATCGCTGTGTGTTGTCAATGCTGCACCCCAATTCCTGGCTGCCAAGCAGAAAGCAGCAACGAAGTAAGCCGGGTCCCAATCCCTGCTGTGGGCTGGGCCAGATGGCTGGCACCCTGTGATGAGACACACCATCTCACCACCCTTCCCCCACTGAAACCAGCTGAATTAGCCCAGTACCATGATTTAGCAGCAAAATCCGCCCAATTCCCACTTTCACCTCCCCATGGATGGAAAAATCCGGGTACTGGGCTAATTTCATGATTTCCGTGCAGTCCGTGAAATCATGATTTATGCAGGGCCTTGTTAATAATAACCTAAACAGTTTATAATTGGGCAAAGGAAGTAATCTTAACTAAATCCTATGAATTGAAGAAAATATTTAAATCAGTTACTTAGAAGAAGCCATTTAAAGAGCTATCTGGAAACAGGCCAATTATGAATATTAATAATTTTAGATCTGTTAAATCCCACTATTTCTCTGTTTACTAGTGTTTAGACCCTGTGTCATCTCCAGGAATACATGGTCTAACCACTTGGTGATTAACACTTGCTTGTAGAGATTGACAGGATGAGTTGTGCAGTGCTAGCTGTTTAAGATGGGTAACAGAGTTTGTGTTTGTGTGAGGGGTGTTTATGTCAGAATTCTTTCTGCTCCTTCCTTCCTATTTCCATGAATTAGGGAAACACAACTCTTTCACGGTTGTTTAGATTCAAAGTTAGTTGCTGTCACCTTTTTATTGGCTCTATGTCTTCATGGGCTGTGTTTAGGAGCCTCTTTGTCTTATGAATAGTAGTTTAATGCATATATGCACTGGGATTGTAATTCTTTCTTGACAGTTATATTTCCTTTATCTTTGTGTCAGGGAGTTTTCAGATATCTTTAAGTTTAGAGAACATAAGAGCGGCCATACTGGGTCAGACCAAAGGTCCATCTAGACCAGTATCCTGTCTTCCAACAGTGGCCAATGCCAGGTGCCCCAGAGGGAATGAACAGAACAGGCAGTCCTCAAGTGATCCATCCCCTGTCATGCATTCCCAGCTTCTGGCAAACAGAGGCTACAGACATCATCCCTACCCATATAGAGTTTTAACTCTTTCTTTTAGTTAATTTTCTGAGATATCCCATTGGTTCCATTAGGGTTTAATGAGAGCTGAAACTGTGTTTCAAATGAGTCCAACTACTCCTGTTCTCTCTCTCAAAGTGAACTCTCAAAACAGCTTATTAGAATTAAATTTTTAGAGACTTTAAGCTTAAATGGTCATCAAAGAAGGTATTGTTTTTTTCTTTTTGGTAGCCTTTTTAGAGAAGGTCGTCTTGTCTTCATGAATTTGGTATGGGGTTGCCAGATAACTAATTTCCTATTAATAGAAATATTCTACTGCAGTGTCTTCTTACTTTAGTAATTAGTTTAGCAATGTCATGTTCCATGTTGATACATCAATCGTTTTACCATTTACGTAGAAAATTAGCTTTGCATTTAGCTAACGTATTTGTAAGTACTGTATGTACAAAGGTGTTTGCCATTTCAACATTTAAGGAATAAACCAAACGTTTAAAACACTTTCAACTACACGTTTTTTCTAGATGCTTTTCTGAGTGATTTTTTTGGAGTAATTATAAAATTCATTTCAAGTAAGATATTTCTAGAATTCTTTGAGTTTACGTTGATTTATTACTCTGATAACACACCCTACATTCCTTTCACAATTAGGTCTCTTCTTAAGATGTGGTTTGGCTTCTTGACCTAAGCTCCTTTGAGTTACAATCTATCTGTTACAATTAAACAATTACATATTTTGTACACATTTCAATAACCAATAAATCCTTTAAACATAGCACAAAGAAAATAGTATAAAGTTAAAGCAAGCTAAAGTTTAAAATGCAGCTTTTCTGAGTTTGTGGAAAACTGAGGGAAAATAAACATGATTATGGCTAAGGAGAGGTTATTTGCTTGTCTTTGGGGACAGAAAGCAGAAACCTCCTGCAATGTCTTTGATTATTTTTAGTCTTTCTAACAGAACTAGCTAACAGAAGTAGATAAGCATAATATGTATTGTCATTTTTTTTCAAGTGTCCTGGCTATAACATACTTGTAGCTATATCTTAATATTCAGTAAAAGCACAAACAAGTTAATAATAACCTTTTAAAAAGTTAGAGACAAGGTGGGTGAGGTAATATCTCTTTTTGGACCTACAGAAGTTGGTCCTATTAAAGATCTTACTTCACCCACCTTGCCTTTCTAATATCCTGGAACCAACATAGCTACAACAACACTGCATATTTTTAAAAGTTATAATTTTATAAATACCATTGTTTGCACCAATATTGCTCTCCTCTGAAAATAAAAATACCCAACAAACTAGGAAGGCTTTAACCTTGGAGTTTACAAAACAACATGAAAAATAATTATTCTAATGCCTCGCTAAAATGTGCAACACTAGCATGGAGTAAAGCAGTTTGTTATACAGAGATGGGACAGTTGCTAGTTAGTATGGTGCACAAAGAAGCAGCTTAATTTATTGGTTGGAGCATGGCCTGGGGGTAAGGTGATATTGGTTCTACTTGCCTCTTAAAAGAATTCTGATTCCCCCTGGTTGTTTTGTGCAGAGATCCAGTTGTATGGATTTGCTCGCTGTAGGGGAATCTCCAGGTGGTAAAGAGCTGGTTATGCCACTGACACATGGGGCATGTTGAGGGCATGACTCAAAGAAGGGGGTGTGGCTGGAGTCATGCAATGTTTCCTGTCTGCTTATTGAGCTTCTCTTATAGAGTTGTTGCAGCCTGCAGAACTAAGAACAACCCTAAAATTACTCTAAATTACAGCAGCGTCTGAGCTAGTTTTTGACCGCTCCAAGATTAGGGTATCACAAAGGTGGCTGAAATTAATTTTTATCCCCATTCTTTTCAGCTGTGGAGATCTGGCATCAGATATCATTATTAGTGTATAGTTCAGACTTCTTCTATTAGGGAGCAGTAGAGTGAGCTGCACTGATCAAGATGGCATTCTTCAGATAAGGTGTTACATTGAATAGAAGTCCTTTCTTCACATCTCTGAGTGTCTGTCTAGGTTTAAGTTAAAGATCTCAAAAGATATAAAAAAGCAACTGAAGTTGATTAATTTCTCTTCCTTTAGAAACGTTCCCACCAAAAAAGGATGTGTTCCTTAATTCTATCACTTTTGATTTGAATAATGTTAAGATGAAATGAATTGTGACATCCAGAAAAATATAGATCCCTGGGAATTTTCCTTTTAAAACTGTACTAATTTTGCAGGGATTCGTATTTTGTTCTTTGGGCCTGTACTATTGAACTTGCAAAGTAATTGCAAAATACTTTGGCATTTCTGTAGTGCCTTTCATGTGAACAGATCAACATGGCTTGAAAACATTAGTGAACTAAGCCTCAAAGCACATGTAGGGAAACATGCATTATTCCAATATGTGTACTGAGACACCGAAAAGGTTCAGTGAGACATCCAAGTTCATACAGCAAGTCTGGAAAAGCAGAGAATTCAGTACAAATCTCCTGATTCCCAGCCCTCCTCCCCTCAGACTTCTGGTTCCAATCTACTCCCTCATGCCTCCTGCAGGTCCAATTTTTATTGTCTTTGCATTTGAATCAGGCAGTTTCCTCCTCCACACTGCCTGGGTACCATCCAGGAGATCACTGAGAGCACAGGAGAAACAGACCTCTTGCTCTCAGCTCAGGTGCCTGGACCCAGCACATTCCATAGCAGCCCAACACTGCAATTGCAGGGAAAGTACTGCTCAGCCCCAGGATAGTGCATGACCAGTGAGGACAGAACATTTAGGGAATTTAGCTGCTAAAATTTAAAGTCTCTATTGAGCATGTGAAAACTGATTTTTTTTCCAGACGCTTATCACTTTATGTTGGCAGATTTTCACTGGGATGGCAAAAGGCTCATCCCTGGCATAAAGTTCTACCCCCCCCCCCCAAATTGTAACTCCTGACTGCAAAGCACGGTGGTGCTGGAACTTATTAGAGACAAGATAGCCAGAATTTTTTAACATGGGCAAAACAGCAAATTTTCTCAAGCCTCATTCTTCAAAATGACCAAACAGTTTAGGGTGACGAGGAGGGGAGAGGATCTGCCAGAGCCATAGACTACACATGGACAATTACAGCCCAGATGGTTAGAGTTTGGCAAAATTATAAGCCATTGAAAATTGGGTCTTACAATGGGAAGTGTTGAGCAACCTTAATAACGAGGTATTACCGCTCATGCCTACAATAAACTCTTTCTGTTATTGAATTCTGGCAGGTATCCAGTTGTTGGGATGGAAATTTTATGGTGGGATATTTGGGGTGTTAATATAGCAAGAGAATGGCAATTCTTTCTTCTTAGCTAGTTAGGTGGTTGGTGGTTATTGATTTACTCATATATAGTTGTTTTGTAGGTTCCCACAGCTGTATTAAGTCAATCCAAAACCCTAGGCACAAGGATACTGGGCTTCACATTGACTCACCCCTACAGCCTTGCCCCCAGTTGAAGTGGCAGGGGGCTGTATCTGTTACGGTGGGCAGACAGGACACACTGCACTCCTCTTCTGCCACACACACAGGCCTCTGTTGCGGCGGTATTGTTGGAGTTTTATATTTAACATGCTATTCAGATAAATGGGGCATTGATACCTCTCATAGTTAGTGTTTCAGGCTCCCTATAGACTCAGGCTGGCATTATTGCATCAATTCTGATGACCTAAAGTGGCTTTAAAGCTTTAAAATTCCCATGAGTCAGCTTTTAAGCTTCCCTTAGTCATAAGTGGGATAAGTTGTGGTGAGGTCTGTGTTCTGCACTCTTTGGTAGAGTCAGCAATGTATTCTTCTGTTTCTCTTTCTCAAGAATCCCCTTCACTCCTGTGCAAAGGTTTGTTTCATTTGAAATGAGACCACTCCCATCCTGGTGGGTGAGATAGTGGCAGAGTCTTACTATTCCATGGTCTTTATCAGGGTCAGCTTTTCAGAACAAGAAGGCTTCTCCTGGCAGCCCTTATTAATTAAGTCTCATCACAACAGGAGCTGCAGTTACATAGTTCTCTTTATTGCTAACCATCCTTATTCACTGTCTCCCTGTAGCAGTTAACCTTCAAAAGTACTGAGCACTGAAACTCACTTCAATTTATGGCAGTTGCAGGTGTTCTGTACCTTGTCAGATCAAGTGCAAGGTAACTAATATATGCAGCATCCACAGTAAGCCAGGGCACCTCCGAGAAGTATAATATGCAGCCTTTATTTTAAATAAGTGCAGCGGTAAAGACCTGAGGCAAAAAGACTGTTTGCTTCTCAAGCAAAAAACTATCCAATTAACTCAATACAGTTCCCCTCTGGTATAACATGACATTTGTAGAATATTCTTTACAACAAGATCTGTCAGAGTGAGGTGTGGAAGAGCTGCTTCACCACTATTTTATACCACCAGAAACTCATCCTATCATTAATAAATTGTGAATTTATCTTAAGTTCATTTTCAGAAAATCAAAGGATTGCTATAGACCATGACATTAGAAGACACAAAATCTTATTCTTAAGGATAAGAGTCAAATGAGCCCTTGCTAATTGCTAGGTCTCCAAAGAAGTCAATAGAATTAGTCCACAGAGGAATTTGGCCTTATGAATGTTATACTTGTCTAGTCATTTTCATTACATTTGTTTGTATATCTTCTAATATATGCATATTGTTTACTTAAAGCTAATACTCAGTTCCCATATTAACATCCCATGTATGCTTGTTTGAAAGGAAGGGATACTGAACTTAAGAGGAAGCCTACTTCCATTTCATGCTGTTGGGACTGGGCATGTAAACAAAGCCCTGCATACTCCATGACAAGAATGACTTAAATTCTGCAGCAGGACCCATACACTCTAGGGCAAAGGTTCTCAGACTGTGGTGGTCCATGAGCTCCATTCAGGTGGTCCGCGCATAGTTCCCTCTAAGGTGCATGCCTGGGTGGCCGCACACAAGAGAATGAAGGGTCACCCACCAAATTAGTGGAGCTGCACAGGTCTGGCACCAATAATTAGGTGCCTGGACCCCGGAGAAGACACACATGTAAAGTGAGGTGGTGGCCTTGGGTGGAATAGAGGGTAGGTGGGAGGTGGCAGTGGGGTGAGAAGAGGGGGTGGGGGCAATTTGGGATGTGCAGGGCTGTGGTAGCCAGAGAAAGAGGGGACTTTCCCCAGCTTCAGAGCTGTGGTTGCTGGGGAGAGACCCCGCTCCTTCCCAGCCCCAGCTCGGGGACTACTGTAGCTGGCGAGAGACCCCCCCTCCTTCCCAGCCCCAGCTTGGGGGCTGCCATGGTGGGGGAAAGAGGGCACATCCATCACATTAGAAAGGTAAGACGGCTGATGTTAAAATATGAGTTGTGTGCTTTTATTTGTAGAACAAAAAAACTTTTATTATTATTAAGGTTTTTTTATATAACTCTTTTATCCAAAGTGCTTTACAATAGTTACCTAACAGTACAAAGAACATTTGGAAAGATCATTAAGGGGTCTGCCGAGACCCTCAGCAATTTTCAAGTGGTCCACGAAAAAAAAGGGTGTAAGAGCCACTGCTCCAGGGCACTCCATTGCAGCAGAGTAGAAATTCTGCAGCAGTTGCAGATATTTTTTTTAAAATGAGGTTTTTTAATTCCGAAATGTTTCAAAAATGAATAATGCAATCACTATAGTATCCTTGGTGTTTGAACCAAAATTATATTCACTAGTTTATGTTGCCCCTAAATTTTTAATTTTCATTTTGCTTCAGAACATTAGATGGAACAAGGAAGACTGTTCATAGAAGTTGTCCGGTGGAAACTAGGGTAGGGGACAGTTGGGGTTTTTGGCATGCAGAAAGGTGAGGCAAGCAGTTTGGGTTTGTGGGATAAGCACATTTACTGGATGTTAAGATGATTAGCAGTGAAATCATTAACAATATTGTTGCTGAAATTGAATTTCAAAGTTCACACTTCAGACCTATTTGCTTCAGGCCCTCTGCAAATTCAGGCAGACATAACCATATTGGTTTACACTCAATTCACATTTGCTGGTTCTCTGTGCAACCTGAAGGGTTACACTAGAAACTTATTTTTTATAAATGTAGAAGATTGGATTCTGCATAATGATTCGGTAGCAGCAAAGTGTTTATTTTTAATAAAATTAGTTTTCCATTACATGTAAAATTACCTTGTGTAGCTAAAAATGCACTTCTTGTATAAATGGAAGTACTGAAAGATTTCCTAGCGTTTTCTCTCTGTGAAACGTAATCCATATAAGGCTACATAGTGCCACTGAATTTTTTAAAGCAGCACAAGAGCTGTCTTAGATAGAAAGCTGTATTTCTAAAAAAGAGGACCCCAGATTTGTACGGCTTGGTTAAAGGTCTATTTTTCTGACATTCCAGATTTAGAAATACAGCTGGCTTACTTATTAGTATATACTGTAAAAATGAGAGCTCTTCTCTCATAATAAAAAAAACACATACAATAAAATTATCTGGCTAAGCAGGTTAATGTATTTTATAATGTAAGATGCTAGGTCTAGGTGACTGATTAATGGGGGCTCTAGTATGAACTGATATCCAGTTCTTGTAATCCATTTCTATGGGGAATGCAGCTTTAAAAAAAATTAGTAGCACAATCTATTCCTGTGTGGGGTCCTGTTTCACACAGTGAATGCTAGGAAATCTTTCTGTACTTCCATTTATGCAATACAAGTGCATTTTTTTAGTGTTCAAAGTCGTTTTTAGGCATAATGGAAAAAAATAATTAAAAGTAAATACGTGTTGGCCTGGGGCTGTCAAAGTGATATTGTACCCATTGATGTCTCTCTGCAGTCATCTTTTTTTTCTGTCAACCCTCATAAACCCATTATTGTTAATAGGAGTCATGTGGCTAAATGTCAAGGCTCTTTTCAAGCTGGTGGGAGCAATGCATCTAAGGGTAGGATTATCTGGGTGTGTGTCCATTCTTTTGGAAGTGGCTGCTGTAAAAGTCGTGAATATCTTTGAGGTCCCCACAAAAAAAATCCTTGAAGAGAAGAGGAATATAACTCAAATACAATTCACTTCATTGGTGAAATTCCCTATGGAGTTGAACCTGCTTTCAGCAGTTCTGAATTTTGCTCCATATGTAGGCTGTTCGGCTTGTTGGATTGTAAAGCAAAGTCTCAGAACTGAGAGAATCTTTCTTTTAGGGTCTCTAGCACACAAATCCCTTGGTAATAGTAGAGACATGGAATCTGAAAAATAGTTAATAAAAACACTCTAGCTGCTTCCCAAAGTAGTCCAAATAATGAGAAACCTGTCATGCTTACTTCCGATGTTGTTTACTACCGATGTTACTTTATTTCTACTTTGTCACTGCCACTTTCACTTGCTGTCAGTATGTCAAGAGAAATTACATATTGAATGGTGCCAGATCATTTTATCAGAATGACATTGTTTCAGTTTGGGAAATTTATTGGTGGATTAAGAAAGTTTAAACATTTTGTTTTCTCTAATTGGGTAAGCTGAATAGGCTTCATGCTACAGAGGTTCAGAAATTCAAAATGATATTTCTAAGGTGCTTAGCACGTTGGCCCCAGGCTGTCCAACATCACTGAAAAATTTTACTTTCTTCTAGAGGAAATCTTGCAGGGTTGGAGTAGGAGAGGGAAGGAGGTTATTAATTGATTGGCATTTTACATGACTTAGCAAGGACAGCTATTCATAGTCAATACTTTGGTGACAATGGCTCATTTGCTTTCTCCCCCATTCTGTTGGCATCTGGCAGCTTACCCTGGACCCTGGCATTGCAGTCCAAGAATTAGCTTCACCATTGATCGACATGTCCCCACCATCTTGCAATATAATCTGTGTGTGTTAATATAAAGCTGCTGTAATTGACCTATTTTCATTAACCTTCATTTTTGGCACTTTCTATAGGTTTATTACCTGCAACATTCCCCATTCACTTGGAGATTAAGTAAAGTTTGTAGGGCAAGCACTTCATAAATGGACTGAGATTTGTCTGTCACAATGCTAGTCATTTGATCACTGTTTATCCGTTTTGCTCTCCTGTAAGAAATGATACAACACTTCAACAGCACTGCAGCCAAAAAGCATACAAGCTAATGTTCATTCTTCATAGTACTATGAGGCCACTTGAGTTACCCAGTCTGATTATTCTATATCCTCTCAGTTTTTCAGAACTATTCATTGTATAATTCCCACAAATGTCTTGCCTGATCTGTTCTTGAACCTTTGTATTGATGGTGCCTTGATCATCACCCCTGGAAGTCCATTTATTGCATACCCCAATTGCTTTTACTGTGAAGAGCTTTCACACTCTTAAGGAGGATCTTGGTCTATGGCATTTACCACTTTTTATGGAAGCTCCTTAATCCAGGGCGTGATTGAAAAGTATCCATCCCGCAGGGATAGAAATGACTATCTCACAGCAATTACCATGGCTCTTTACTTCCATAATAAAGTTAATGGTGAATGCAAAGAGGTTGGTAGCTGCAGGTAGTCCCTACTGGCTTTTCAGTTATAGTCAACTCTGTCCCAAGTAGATTGCTGATCAGATGTTGCAGAACCCCCACACCCCCGCATAGATTTGGAAGCCACTGGAAGAACAAGACAGTCATGACTGGAGGGATTAGGGCGTTTGAGGAGAGAAGTAAAATGAATGAACTAGTTCTGGAAAAATAAGAGTCCCCAGAAACCTTCACCCCTTTTATTTTAGAGTCAGTCTAATGCCAAATCTTTTTGAAAATCTTAATTTTTCTAGCAAAGTGTCTTTATTTTTGCACTTTCCAGAAATGGAAGTTCCAGAATATTATAGGAAAGGCAGTTCTTGAGGTGTGACTGGCTAGGACTTGTTATGAGCTTGTTATCCTGACAGATTTCCAGACAAGTAATACAGAATCAGGAAATTTGTTTTTGCTTTGGGGTGAAATCCTGGCCCCAATAAATGAATGGGAGTTTTGCCTATTGACTTGTCTTAGATGCAATACCGTAAAAGGTGGCATTACAACCAAAATTTTTGAACTCCACAACTTTACATTCTGCCATATCAAAGCTGTGTATCACCCTTTGGATGGGCTAGGAGGTATTGTGAGTATGCAGCTGTCATTTCTTTGGCAAGAAAGATAGCTGTGCAAATCTACTCTGAAATCTCACCACACAGCATTTGCATCAAGAGCTGGTATTTGCAGACAGCAACCACTGCTATTTTGTTTAATGCTTAGGTAGGGCTGAAATTTGCTTGCAAATATATATACTTGGATCCTATTAGAATTAGTGGGATTGCCCCCATCCATACAAGGACACCTTTGGGTTTTATAGTTCAGAGCTTGTCTACACTCTGAAGTTTTACTGCTTTAACAATACCAGTGTAGTTAGTTATATATAAATATACCATAGTTCTATACACCAGTATATAGTTAGTAATACAGCTACTTGAATAGATGCACTAAAAGTGCTTATACCGGTATAGCTTATTACCATATGGGGAGAGTAATAAACTATGCTGGTATAAGGCCGTATATAACTGATATAATTCTGTCCATATTAGGGGCTCTGCTGATTTTAACTATTTTGCTAAAAAAAAAAAAAATATCACATCCCTAACTGAAATACTTACATTGGTATAAAATGTGGCTAGACCTGGTCTGTGTGTTAAAGCTTAGGCTAGGTCTACACTATAAACTTACATCAGTATAACTATGTAGCTCAGGAGTGTGAAAAACCCACACCCCTGAGCTACACAGTTACAATGACCTAACCCCCAGTGTAGACAGTGCTGTTTCTATGGGAGGGCTTCTGCTGTTGACATAGCTACCACATCTTGCAGAGGTGGATTAACTATGCTGGTGGGTGAAGCTCTTCCATTGGTGTAATAGTGTTTTTATTGAAGCACTGGTCCAGCTGCACAATTGCAGTGTTGTAAGTGTAGACCTATCCTTAATCTCTTCACCTGCCAGCAAAAATCTCTTCATCTGCCATCAAATGTCTTCTGGCGTGTTCTTTTCTGCAACACGAGAGAACTAAGATGTTTCATTGCTGCCTTGGAATCCTCTGAAGAATAGTAACTATGTATGAGTTTATCAGTAATTAATAAGTCTCCTTTGTGTGTGTGCATAAAACTTTGCAATTCTTGTGTGTATGTATCTTGCTCCAGTAACACCTGAAAGTCAAGTTACCAGCTAATAGTACAACTCAGAACATCTCACTATGTCAATCTTTATTTTGAAGGCCAGAATCAAGTAGTTTTTAATATGGTGGTTTATTTTTTAGTTCTGGCTGCACAACCTTGGCTTCTGGCCAGTAGCCAGCTTCCTGGTGAACTTGCCTGGTACAGCAAGATACATCTATCTCACCAGCACATTTAACTGCAGAGCAGGGGAGTCTCAGACTGTTGGGCTGTCGTGCTGAAGAACCATTAGGATGTGAACCTCAAGCTTTCCTAAGTGGAAGGAAGTGTCCTTACACTCACTTGTAGCAGGAACTGCCCTGCCAGGTGAGCAGCAGTCTGGCCCTCCAGACTCTGCTTCTTAGAACTGAGTATGCACCCAGAGCTCCCTTCTAAACTCTACCTTAGCTGCCCAAAGTGACTGGTGTAGAATGTATGGTGCCAGCATAGTATGCTTGTCAGGGTCTGTGAGCATTGCTGTGTGGAACATCAGTTTAAGCAAAATTTGAGGTAGTACCAGTAGCTACTGAGCTCCTCACAGCTAGCTTGGATGAGGCTGGATGGCACGGTAACTTCATGGAGTTGAAACTTACAAAATAGGTAGAACAGGGAAGTGGGATGGGATGTTGCCAAATGCCACTTCAGTCTTCTTCCCACACACTAGAGAATAAAATTGTGAGGTTTGTTCTTAGTGTAGTTGTCCAATGATGAAGGAAGGGGAGTTGAGTCATTTTGTGTAGAGGAGAATGCAATAATAATAATTTGTACCAATTGCATTCTGTTACTGTGAACAGAAATGTTTGTATCCAAAGCAGGTCTTGGGAATAGCAAAAATAAATAAGTGATGGCTTCATTTAGAGTGTGAAAATCTTAATGCTGCTGTAGTTGGATTCCCAGAGTAAAAACCATTCCTTCACCCAAAGGGTTAGAATTTTCAGAAGCTCATGGTCCCAGCAGTGAATCTTGCTTCTGTTTTTGGGAGCTCTGTCAAGTAGTTGATTGTCCAGCTATACCAAAAGAAGGACAAAAGACATTAAACCCATGTGTAATCAAGCCACAACTTTATTATTAAATATCTTGGAGTACCTGACAGATACAAGTGTACAGTGTAGGTAATAACTTCCTGGGGGGCTTCCACCAGTTCCCCCCTTTTCCATCCAGATCCCTCAGCCAACCCATTGCTGGGACCTTACCATCCACCTCCCTGCCCCCCATAGAAGGGTTATGGTGGGCTATAAGAAAAGGGGATTGGCTCCCTGCTTTATCAATCATAGGAGCTCCAACCCTCCCCCCCATACTTTCCCTATGGAGTGCCTACACAGCTCTCCACTCCACTTATATAATTCCAACATATAGCCTGCCTACCTCCCTCCATGCCCAATGTCAACAAAGCCCTCCCTGAACCCACTGTGGTGAAGACAAAGAAAACCCAACTCCACCTTGACCAATCTGGTCATAAGGGAAAAATTCCTTCCCAGCCCCCTTAAAAAGGGGCATCTAGCACAATGTCCATAGCAGGTCTTGAACAAATCTGGTATTTCACCTCCTAAAGGGGAGGGAGGGTGAGTGCTGCCTCAGCCTGCTCCACATGAAAGGGGGCTTCACTGCATGGGCTGCTCCTTCCACACATCCAGATTCCAGGGGATGGGTCGGTGTCACCCCTTGTCCCCTTTTGCAGCAGTTTGACCTCTCTCTCTCTTCACATTTCCTTCCACTCCCCAGCCATAGAGCACTGTTCCCTTCATTCTGCCAGCCAAATTCCCCACACCTAAAGGTGAGGTGCGGTCAGTAGCTCCCAGCTTTTGGGAGGCTGGACCTCTGAACTACCTCACAGGTTCAGTGTATGTCACACAGCAAGCAATCTCCAAGCGACTGTTTATTGGTGACTTTAAAGATCAGTGTCTCAGTAGCCAGAAGCTTTAGGGCAGTCCCAGTTTCACTGCTACAAATAATTAATTGGCCAATAATATTTATTTATTTCATAGCTTATTATTTTATTATATTGCAGTGTTGTAAAAAGCTATAATAGTTGATGTTGTAAAAGTCAGTTGCAATGAGAATTTTATTTTTTTTTTGCCGAAGGTCAGCCATCTCTGCTAAATCTCTGGACTATCTGAGGACATTAGCTGGAACTATTGAAATGTAGATAAGCTCAAATACATTTTTGACTGGAGGTGAGAACACTGTTTTATGTAAGTGGTTTAAAAATAGTATATTTTAGTGGAACTATCACTGAAGTCTTAAAAATACCAAAATAGTGTTTCTTTAATTGTTTCTCTAATAATTTTTGAATGGAGTTGAAACTGCAACAATTGTTGTTATATGTAGATTGGTTAAAATATTCAGTTAACAGTGGTGGAAAGCAGTGCTTTTGTTCTGAAATATACTCATAGATGTTTTGCTCTGTACTATTATTAATGAGGAAGTTTCCATAAGTATTGAGTATTTTTGTTTTTTTGTACTTAATGTCTGGTATTACTTTGCACATTGTTAAATATCCTGGTTCACTTGCAATTGTGAATTGCACTGGCAAATTCTTCTGCCTGCTGTCTGATTTTTGGGTTTGATTTCTATCCAAGGTCAGCATTCTTCTCATCTGTAGCTGTGGAAGCTTTGGTGTTCAAATCTGGTTGCAATCTGCTTTCATGGATAGGATTGAGGCACTTCATTTTCTAATCATGAATGGAAGCCTCAAACTGTTGGAAATGGTTGAGTTAGTGTGAAGTTCATTATTCTTTTTCTTTTTTTGCTATATTCATTGTTATTTTAGTTGGATAAGATTTTAATTCATTCTTCTCATTGCCCACTTAACACACACTTTTCATGACATGGGATGACAAATTTAAACTGACTTATTGTTGATACAAACTTTTCTTCATGTTGGCAATAAAATCTGCTGATAAAATACTTGGGGATTGATGGCTGCAGGGCTGTTAGTGATTTTGTATTGGCAAAGCCTGTCCTTAATTCAGCAGGTGAAAATATTGTTTTTCTCAGCTGCAGAACATCATTCTTTCTTTGCTTCTATTATACATAAGGCCTTTTGTTTAAAATTTCATGCAAATTTATCAGCATTTATTACAAAAAAAATTAAAAATGGGTGAAAAAATTGTTCACAGTTTTCTGGATAAATTTTGGGGTTTATATTGGAGGACAGGAGGACAGAAAAAAGCAATAAATAGAGAACAGTAAGAAGATTGAAAGTAAAAGCAGTTTAATGGTGTGGTTTATTCCATGAAGAGTACATTAACAGTACCTACACATGTGCATATATGTATGTACTGTTAATCTTTCAATACATTGCCCTACTTCAACAGAGGGCCTCGCATTTACACTTAAACTAATTTATTATTAACATCAACACTTCTGTCTAATGTAATGTATTAGATTTTCTTAACTTAATGAGTATTTTCATGTACTTGAGTAGTCCAAAATTCAGGAGAAAAATCAATAAAAATGAAATAGCTTTTGTAAATCCCAGGACTTTTTAGTAAAAACTGAAAATGCAGGGTCTTAGCTATATAGTATCTGCATTTCCCCACTCTTGCTACACCGTGTACAAGCAGCTTTCTTATCCTAAACTTACCCATGAACTCTACTACAAGAAGACTGGCAGCGAGGTGAGTGGGATAGGGCTTTCTAGATTTGCTCTGCAAAGCAGTGGGAGGGCTTGTAAAAGCTTAAAGGAAAAATATTGATTGAGAACACTGCTCTTTCAAATAAATAAATGTCCACTGGTCCATTGTTTACTTGTTTTTGTTTACTACCCATCACAACCACACCTCCCCTCCATTAAGATTTTAGTTTTGAAAAATGGGCATAGGGAACAATAGCACTTAGTTAATAACCAGGGAGAGTTATATGTATTTTTGGCTTGAATTAACTGTTGACTCCAAAAGTTGGCATATGCTGAACCTTGTTCTGCATAAGTGGGAAGTCTTCCTTTGTTGGTATCCACACCAATGTCTGAAAATGCTTCCACAACCTAGCCTACCTTTCTGCTAAAGTATTAGGGTGGATGCAGACCCAAAACTAAAGGCTTCCACATTTTCCTCCCCACTGAAGGCTTTGCATCTTTTCTGAGGAATGGGACTCTAAAGAGTCTTGGTGCACAAGAAACAGCCAGATGTGAACAGATAATCAGAATGGTTCTTAATCTTGATGGCTGTATAATGCCTTACCGGTCATTCTTAATGAATTACATAAATGGTCTTTTGTAATGTTGGGTCTTTATTCTTTGCATTGGTTAGTAGTGTTCCTAATTTGCTTCCAGTGTGTCTGAAAACCAAAGTGATGTACATCAGTGGAAATCCCCTATTAATAGTTTTATTTAAAATGCTATTTCTTAAACCTAAAAATTATGTAAAATCTTCTATCTCCGCGGCATCAGCAAGATTACATTCAATCTACATGGAACTGCAGTTCATCATCTTAAATCATGATTGGGTAATTGGACACTCTTCATATGTGAAATATGATTCCAGCTCCAAAATGGCCAGACAATGAGGAGACAGGACTTTCTTTTCTTACATATGCATTCTCTCTCAGGTTAACCCATCTCCCTGCAACCAGAGGTTACAATGGAAGAAAGGGTCAAAGAAGGCTACTAGACAACTAATATGCCTCAGTTAGAGATCTGTCTTCAGTGCAGGAATAACTTGACCTGTTTCAGAGAAATCTGAAAAACTCAGAAGTGGTGATGGGTGTTTAAAATTTATAGGAACGACATGTACTTTTCCCTGTGCACAAGTCCATCTTGATGTGCAATTGATTTTGTAAGTATTTCAGTCACTATTGGAGCCCTTTGGGGAAAAGTAGAAAGGAAATAGATCCTTTTCTTCTATTTTGCTGCACAGCAGGTATATCGGAGTCTACACGTGAGCAAGAGATTCATCCAAAGACTCAGAAGAGAATCTTCTGGAAACCAAATCTTGCTCTACTTATGCAAGTGTAAGGTGAGCATGATTTGGCCTTAGAGCTTTTGCCAAGATCAGTTAATGCAAAATCAGACATCCCTGCACTCTTTGGAAGGAGGGAGATACAAAGGACCATTAGATCTCTCAGACAGAAGAGCAGGGGAATAATCACCTCCTTCAGCCAGTCAAGTGTAGCTTTGACTGGCTCTGAGGCAGATTCATCTGAAAGTATAGTCAGAGGTAGATTAAGGCAGGATTCCTAGGACACTGAAGAATTTTTTCCATTATAGAAATGGAAACAGAAATGCTATAGCAGGTTCAGACAGCATGTTCCTTGAACGAATAAATATTACATTTCTTTCGTACCCTTTGCTGTGGCCTCTGCGTGCATTGCACTCATTTGGAAAAAAAACAACCAACACATCAAGTGCAACCTGCATTGGTCAGCAATAATATCAAAACTGCTCGCAAGGTAAAACCTCACTCCCTACAATAGTCTTAGACCTAGTTCAAACATATATTCAACCAAAACTGCACATGGACAGCTAGCAAATTCAGGACCCTCAGGACTTAGGTGATATGACCATGTAGGTTGAAATAATTATATGGTTTGCCAGTAATTAATACTATGGTTAATCTTCAAGCCTGCTTCTGCAATAGTTCCCTATTCTTACATGCTCAGACATTTTTGAAATTCTGCTTTTCAGATGAAAATTTTCATACTTGGTCTCAGCCCAGAAATAAGCAAGAATGGCCGGGGGAAACTTTACTGTTGTGAAAAGATTAGCCTTTATTTTGAGCATGGATAACTCTAAAACAGTTGATTTGTAAGTTAAAAATACTGAACAAATTTCTGTAAGTTAACAAGGAAAAGAAAAAAAATAAAGATGGTATAAGCATTTGAAATATTAGATCTGTACACAAGCTCTCAGGGTGAAATTCTGCCAGCCCATATACAGGCATGTCAGAGAAAAGGAGGAGGAAGGATGGATGTGAAAGGAGTCCTTCTCTCTGCCTTTGTGAAGCATGTAGAAAGTAGAAGGTTAGGGAAAGTGTTAGTCTCTGTCAGTTGTTACTTTTCCCCATTCCCACATATAGTGATGTGGTGGTGGTTTTAAAAACCATAACATAGTCAAATTTCTGGAACACGAGACACTGTTTAACTCTGGAGTTTTCATAATAATCATGGTAATGTAGTAAGCAATTACTCAAAACAGATTGTCAGATACTTTAAAACAGATATAAAATGCTTCTCCTTTAGATGATACAACCCTCTCTGAAAAGATTAAACATGGGCAGAAGAGGAACAGAAAAATCCCAGCACAGTGAAGACCAATGTTTTAAGGATTCAGAATGCCATTTTGAATTCCCTGTAAAGACATTAAAGGCTGATCTCTATTTACTCTATCTTTCTTGTCAGCTGGTAGCGAGGGGAATTTGAGATGCTGAAGAAAGCAATCTAAGTCATTAACCCAGGGCAATGTTACTTACCCTTGAATGGCACTTTAGAAATAGATTGCACTATTACTGTAGTACAAATGGTGCAATAAGAATTAGACTTAGCCATGTATATAGTGGTGTTTCTAGGGCTTAGCATTTTGGGTGGCAGATGGGAAGGTAAAGAAATTGCCTCCAGGAGCAGTAGAACTGCATCATTCAACCCCGCCACCCCCCAAAATTGGTGCATGGATTTTTAATGTACAGCACTATTGATGCCAGTTTGTGCATATTATAAACGAAATATGCTATTTTTGTACTCCTGATTTACTATGAGCCGTGTAATATCATAGGCACCACTATTAGGGAAATACACTGCATATATAAGTGTCATGGTCTACCAAGAGAGATGCCACTATTAAGAGGAAGTGTTTTTGAAACGGGACATTTGGGATGTATTCCCACCTCTGCCATAGACTCACTGTGACGTCACTTCTTTTCTGTCTGTTCTAACTTCCTTTCAAATAGGTTCCTACCTCATAGCTATGTTATCAGACTTAATTAATGTTTGTAGCGTGCTTTGAGTTCTCCAAGTGAATCAACTGGCATGTTGGAGTGCTTCATGCGATCAGCTTCCACCCACACAAATGCCAACCTAGTGGACGCAACTCTGCACATATGGTACTATTAGTGAATATTAATAAAGGAAATTCTCTTCATAGTTGTACTATAGCTCCTTAATAGACCACTATGTATGTGCTGCAATGCCTAATCACAACATGATTAGTGTAAAGGTACTCTGAAGTCTAAACAGTCTTAACTCAATATTACTTTTACTTCTGTGTCTTTAGCTCACAACTTTAATGGCTGGTTTGTATTTCATTGCTATTTTTAACAGTGGCATAAATTGACGTTTTTTTGTGAAGTGTTTTCTCCAGACCTTCCTTGCCTTAAGTTGTTTTAAATACTTGGAATTTGATACTTGGACATACCAATTCTGCTCATGCTTGGGAGCTGTTTTTCAAAGTTAAACATCCGTGGCTCTTTCTAAACACTGTGGTTTGTATTTGTTGTTTTCAGAACTTTATTACTACAGCTCCCTCCTTCCTCTATGACCTCCCTAAATTGCTCATATCCAAGCTCCAGTCTGTTCAGAACAGCACTGCACATGTTCTCATCCATGAATTCAAATATGCCCTAGTCTATATCTCTAGTAACTCTTCAACAATGTATTTCCACTACACTATCTTAAAAGCTCTGCACCATATGATCAAATGGGCAGAGCATGAGACTATGAGTCAGGCAACTGGAGGTTTAGCCTGGACTTTGATTCTGACCTTGGGTAAGTTACTTAGGGTAAAATTTTCAAAAGAATTCAGTGTCTTATTTTCAAGTGTTCAGCATAAACAATTGGGGCCTAGTTTTTTCCCCCAAATAGCTCATGTCTCATTTCTGTACCTAAATCTGGTAAAGATTTCCCAAATTGCTCAACTCCTCACAGCTCCTTGAGTGACACTTGTGAGCAGATATTCAGTACCCAAAATGCTGAGCTCTTTAAAACTCCAACCACTAACTTTCATGCCTACTTGGAAGTTGAACTCTTTTGAAAAGATAGTCCTGATATGAGCTCTGAGTACTTCTACAAATTCTACTCCTAACCTCTTTGGGTTTTAGTGTCCTTCATCTGTGAAATGGGTACAAGCATCTGTTCTCAGCTTTGTGTGCTATTTAGAGTTATTTCATCCAAAGATCAGTGCATAGTATTATTCTGCATAGTTACAGTCTTATCTCTCTCCCTCTGCTCTTGTCCCCTCCTCTTTTCTGCTGGAGGTCTGTTCGTTACTGATGACAAAGCAGTTGTCAGAAAAAGCTAGTTGCATCCCTCTGCCACACTGATTCCTGACCTTTTTTGAACAGAGCTCAAAAATCTACCTCCCCTGTTATGCCAACATCTAGTTCCCCACACCTGCACTTACTACAGTATTACCAGCCCTTTACATATCTCCTGTCTCCCTTTCATTCTTACTGGATTTCCATTTCACATTTCTGTAACTGCTGTACATATTGAGAGAGAGAGCCTGACGTAAATGAAAAGAGGCAAGATATTAAACCCTCAAATTCAGTGTTCTTAGTGAAAATGCCAAATCAGTCTTAACAATGGGGCATTTCTTCAGGTTTTATTGTGGAAATACCCCATTTATTTCATTTGTAGCTTTGCCTGAGTAATGACTGAATAAGGACTTGTGGTACTCCTTACACAGTGGCCTTATAAATTAGACGTAAATGTCCTAAGATGGCAAACACCATTGCAAACAGGGATTTCCCGACACCCCCCCCATGGGGGTGTTTACCTCCCCTGAATTTCCCCAACACCCCCCAGTTTTGTGAACTAGTTACATGCAGTGTTGCCAAGTTAGTGATTGTTTGGAAATTTGAATTGAAATTGAAACATTAATACACACTTTAAAAGCATGTAAAGTGTACCCTAAAATATGTGTATCTGAAAAAGTATAATAGATTTGAAAAGTATGAACATAGGAACATAGACTAGCTTCCTTGTACAGCTGTTTATGACAATATCAGTGCATTCATTTCAGTGATGTTGGCCAACCTAATAATTTCAAATTATTATTTGTAAGCAAAGTCTAAATGAGCTCTACCTGACAGCTAGTGATGAGCTGAGGGCTGTGGGAAAAGGCTTCAGGACCAGATTGTATTTACATTCACACCTAATCTACCTAGGTATCCTGCAAATAGAGCTGTGTTGCCCAAGTGATAGATTTTGGCTGGGATTGGGTTACAAATCACTTGAATGCGGGGGGGAGAGGGGAGAATAAAGAAATGTTGTTGTTCTTATTGTGTGAGTAAAGGGCAGTAGAACTGTACTTCGCCTCTGCTGATTAAGGGCATCAAGAGAGAGGGTGGCGACAGGTGTTTTGCTTGATGGTCTGCCTGAGTCACAAGTACTATTTGACCTGCCCTTCTCCACTGTTTAAAGACAGAGCTGATTAGGCTCCATAGATAGCCTTTTGTTGTGTTAAGTGACCACTACAGCTGAAATCACTGATAATCAGGTCTAAGTGCTTAGACCTGCTGTGGGACAGTGTTTCTGTGGAAGAGATGGCCCAGTCTGCTCTAACAATGAGGTTCCCCCACTGAGAGCTCAGCTGACATCACTGAGAGCTGGCTGGAACCTCAAAAAACCAACTCGCAGAGGTCACAGTGGCAGGTGGCAGCAGAAGGTGATGGCGCAGGGCCATTGGCAACAGAGCGATGGAGTGAACAGTGGCACAATGAACAACAGTGGCCAGAGCAAACAGTGAGCATCTGGAGGAATGAGCAAGGCGCTGTCTTGCCCCCGACCTGGGAGGTGAACTCATGTGAAACCACCTTTGAACTCTAAGTTTCCACTGACCAAGGACAACACTGGTGAGTGTTAATGAGGCTGTTACACAACACAGTTCATGTGAACAAGCATGGCTATGGCATCATACTTTCTATATAGACAAGAGATACCACACACTACAAACTGGAGGCCAATGTTAAGTGCATTGTCACTTGTTCATCTTGAAGTTGAACACTGGTTCCGAACAAGACCAGCTCGCTATCTTTCTGCAAGAAACTCAACTGACTGGATAGACGCATGTGGTACAACAGTGAAAGACTCAACAGTTGAAAAAGCGAAGAACTCTCTCACCACATTCAAAACAGTTGCATACATGGCTGATGAATGCACCAATGCAAATGGTCATCAAGTATTAAGTCATTGTGTATGTTATCTTGATGTCAGTGGTAGGTCAGTACATGCATTTCTAGATGTTCAAGTTATAGAAGACAGATTGGCTGCATCTGTGACAACCCACATCTTAGAAGAGTTAAATGCTTGTCAATTGGACCTCAAACAGATGGCTGCTTGTGCATTTGATGGAACTGCAAACTTCTCTGGAAGACATGGTGGAGCACAAGCTCTGCTCAGAGAAAAGTGTAACCCTAGTCTCTTCTATACACACTGCAGAGGCCATCTACTCCAACTAGCGCTAGTACGAGCTGCAGACTCTTCAAAAGACATTGTAAAAGCTATAAATTTCATGTCTTCCTTATATTCTTTTTTCAGCAAGAGTGCAAAAAGTCTGAATATCTTGGAAAATATAGAAGATACACTGGGACTGAAGTTCAAATTAGTCCAACCTGGAAAAACCCTCTGGCTTTCTCATGAGCGATCCTTGGCTGATGTCTTAAAATACCTCCAGCCATTATTACTGGCTTTGGAAAGTATCTACCAAGATGGGATGGACCTAAGTAGTGAGGTTGGTGGATTACTTTTGCTACTACGTTCAGAGAAGACTCTTGCCATTCTCTCTCTTGTAAGTCTACTGTTGAAACCACTTGGGTCATTAAACAATGCCATCCAGGCATCTGCTACAACAGTAGTAGATCTTTGTCCAGCAATAGAAGCTACATTTGGATCAATCAGAGAGCTATCCATTGAAAAAGTACTGGAAGAAGCAAAGACTTCAGTCCAGAAGTTGACTAATGAAAGCATTTATATTGAATCCTTAAGTGAAGAGGACAAGAAGTGTTTGTTAAGACAACTGAAAAAGTACACAGACTTGATTCTTAAAAATCTACAACAGTGACTTCTAGATTCTACTCAACCTCTACGTAGCTTTTACAGATCCCTGTCATATAAAACACTGACAGTTGAGTGGAGTGAGGCACTACCAGCAATGGGGCTGCCATGTGCTCAGGACGGAATAGAGAATTTGAACACAGAGTAGAATATCATACAATGAATGAATGAAGATTTGACTTCAACCTCTTTTTTATCATCACTAGTGGCTCGACCCGATCTTTATGCTATGTTTCCTGGGCTGAAAGTAGGAATTCATCTCTTGCTACCCCCAGTCACAACAGCTACAGTTGAGCGTTCTTTTTCATAATTGAATAGAATTTTGTGTTTTGAAAGAAGTCACCACCTGCCTGATCATGTGAATGAACTAATGAGCATATCAGTTGAAGGAATGGAAGTACCGGACACATGAGAAGCCACCAAAGATGGATGCATTGCATTCAAGAAGTTCATTAACAGAGTTGTGCAAAATTATAACAAGAAACCAAGAAGGATGTAGATGTAGCGCTTCAATAAAGGCTTGAGTAGCCAACTTTAATTTGTGTGATGATTTTAAAATCTAATAAAATGGTCATGAAACATTTTTCAGTTTTTACTATCGTGCCACACAGCCCACCTTCACCCTTATGGTCTCACCCCATCGGCCCTGACCCCCCCCCCGCCCCTGCCCTGTAAATTTGAACACCCTCCATAATTTCAGTTCCTGGGGAAAATACTGATTGCAACTGTCTGGTAAATGAAAGTATAACATTACACCTACAGTGTATGATATGGTACCCCATTACTTCACAAAATCCCATAACAAATAGGAACTGAGATGCAGATTTTTCAAAGGCACAAAGGACAGTTAATGTGCCCAGAAAGTCAACAGGATTTGAATGCCTGACTCTCCTTTGTGCCTTTGAAAATCTCCTACTAAGAACATGATATCTTAACAAAAATATGTATTTTAAGCTACTAAATACCAAAGCACTGGAAACAAAACCATATGAGAGAGGACTGAAAAGAAAAATAAAAAAGCTTTAACAGCAGCAGATCATCAGTTGCAGGAAGAATGGTGAAAACCTGTTCTCAAATTACAACAGCCAGAGTGGCAGTAATTGCTGATGTAAACCCAAGTGTGAGTGAGCTCTCCCTTGCCATCTGTTGATGAACTGGGGGGAAAGATCTCAGGAGCAGAATGTATTTGCATGGACACACCTAGTTTGCCTAAGTGATCAGCAGACAGACCACCTGCTTTACCAAAGTGATCAATTTGGGCTGTTTTGGGTTAAAGTTCACTTTACTCTTGCATGTGGGAGTAATGAAATATTGTTATCCTTCTTGTATGACTAAAGGGTGGCAGAACTGTACTTAGTATGCCCTACTTGAGGGTATCTACCTATTTTTAACTTCACTCACTAAGTCATGTCAAAGCCAAGTAAAAGTCAGAGGGGCTGGGGACAGGCTTGTATGGACTCTGTTTAAAGGGTCCTAGATACCATTTGACCCTTCCCCTCCTTGTTTCTGCTCGGTGATCACTACAGCTGAAATCACTGATAAGCAAGTCTGGGGGCTAAGTCTTGAGCTAGTGTGGGGGACAGTGTTGCAACAAAAGACAACACAGAGGATGCAGCAGCATTGAGGTTCTCCACTACCCGGTAAAATCGCTAATCCTTGGTCAAAGCAGTGGAACCTCACAACGTGGCTGCGCAGCTAGAGGCAGAGGCAGCCCTGAGTGGCACGTGGTGGCAGACACAGTGGTGAGCAGCAGCAAATGTGGCAGTAACAGTGGCAATCAGTGGCAGAGACAACAGCAGTGAGCAGTAGCAAGAGGCATTGCGAAACCCTGCTTTATTGTACTTCCTTAGGGTATGTCTACACTACGAAATTAGGTCGAATTTATAGAAGTCGGTTTTTTTGAAATCGGTTTTATATATTCGAGTGTGTGTGTCCCCACAGAAAATGCTCTAAGTGCATTAAGTGCATTAACTCGGCGGAGCGCTTCCACAGTACCGAGGCAAGCGTTGACTTCTGGAGCGTTGCACTGTGGGTAGCTATCCCACAGTTCCCACAGTCTCCGCTGCCCATTGGAATTCTGGGTTGATATCCCAATGCCTGATGGGGCTAAAACATTGTCGCGGGTGGTTCTGGGTACATATCGTCAGGACCCCGTTCCCACCCTCCCTCCCCCCGTGAAAGCAAGGGCAGACAATCATTTCGCGCCTTTTTTGTCTGCTGCCAGCCAAAGATGTAAAGGATCGATGGAGTGGGTCAGAACAAGACATAGACCAGATTTGTTTTGGACTCATTTTCCTCCTCCCCTGTCTAGATCACACTGCAGTCAGTCACAGAGAAGGCGCAGCGAGGTTAATCTAGCCATATATCAATCAGAGGCCAGGCTAACCTCCTTGTTCCAATAACAACGATAACTTTGGTGCACCATTTCTTATTGGAACCCTCCGTGCAGTCCTGCCTGAAATACTCCTTGATGTACAGGCACACCCTTTGTTGATTTTAGCTCCCTGAAGCCAACCCTGTAAGCCGTGTCGTCAGTCGCCCCTCCCTCCGTCAGAGCAACGGCAGACAATCGTTCCGCGCCTTCTTTCTGTGCGGACGCCATACCAAGGCAAGCATGGAGGCCGCTGAGCTCATTTTGGCAATTAGGAGCACATCAACCACCACACGCATTATCCAGCAGTATATGCAGCACCAGAACATGGCAAAGCGATACCGGGCGAGGAGGCGACGTCAGCGCGGTCCCGTGAGTGATCAGGACATGGACACAGATTTCTCTGAAAGCATGGGCCCTGCCAATGCATGCATCATGGTGCTAATGGGGCAGGTTCATGCTGTGGAACGCCGATTCTGGGCTCGGGAAACAAGCACAGACTGGTGGGACCGCATAGTGTTGCAGGTCTGGGACGATTCCCAGTGGCTGTGAAACTTTCGCATGCGTAAGGGCACTTTCATGGAACTTTGTGACTTGCTTTCCCCTGCCCTGAAGCGCATGAATACCAGGATGAGAGCAGCCCTCACAGTTGAGAAGCGAGTGGCGATAGCCCTGTGGAAGCTTGCAACGCCAGACAGCTACCGGTCAGTTGGGAATCAATTTGGAGTGGGCAAATCTACTGTGGGGGCTGCTGTGATGCAAGTAGCTCACGCAATCAAAGATCTGCTGATATCAAGGGTAGTGACCCTGGGAAATGTGCAGGTCATAGTGGATGGCTTTGCTACAATGGGATTCCCTAACTGTGGTGGGGCTATAGACGGAACCCATATCCCTATCTTGGCACCAGAGCACCAAGCCGGCGAGTACATAAACCGCAAGGGGTACTTTTCGATAGTGCTGCAAGCTCTGGTGGATCACAAGGGACGTTTCACCAACATCAACGTGGGATGGCCAGGAAAGGTGCATGACGCTCGCATCTTCAGGAACTCTGGTCTGTTTCAAAAGCTGCAGGAAGGGACTTTCTTCCCAGACCAGAAAATAACTGTTGGGGATGTTGAAATGCCTATATGTATCCTTGGGGACCCAGCCTACCCCTTAATGCCATGGCTCATGAAGCCGTACACAGGCAGCCTGGACAGTAGTCAGGAGCTGTTCAACTACAGGCTGAGCAAGTGCAGAATGGTGGTAGAATGTGCATTTGGACGTTTAAAGGCGCGCTGGCGCAGTTTACTGACTCGCTTAGACCTCAGCGAAACCAATATTCCCACTGTTATTACTGCTTGCTGTGTGCTCCACAATATCTGTGAGAGTAAGGGGGAGACGTTTATGGCGGGGTGGGAGATTGAGGCAAATCGCCTGGCTGCTGGTTACGCGCAGCCAGACACCAGGGCGGTTAGAAGAGCTCAGGAGGGCGCGGTACGCATCAGAGAAGCTTTGAAAACCAGTTTCATGACTGGCCAGGCTACAGTGTGAAAGTTCTGTTTGTTTCTCCTTGATGAAACCCCCCGCCCCTTGGTTCACTCTACTTCCCTGTAAGCTAACCACCCTCCCCTCCTCCCTTTAATCACCGCTTGCAGAGGCAATAAAGTCATTGCTGCTTCACAGTCATGCATTCGTTATTCATTCATCACACAAATAGGGGGATGACTACCAAGGTATCCCAGGAGGGGTGGTGGAGGAGGGAAGGAAAATGCCACACAGCACTTTAAGCACAGCACTTTAAAAGTTTACAACTTTAAAATTTATTGAATGACAGCCTTCTTTTTTTTGGGCAATCCTCTGTTGTGGAGTCGCTGGTTGGCCGGAGGCCCCCCCACCGCGTTCTTGGGCGTCTGGGTGTGGAGGCTATGGAACTTGGGGAGGAGGGCGGTTGGTTACAGAGGGGCAGCAGTGGCAGTCTGTGCTCCAGCTGCCTTTGCTGCAGCTCAACCATACACTGGAGCATTCTGGTTTGGTCCTGCAGCAGCCTCAGCATTGAATCCTGCCTTCTCTCATCACGCTGCCGCCACATTTGAGCTTCAGCCCTGTCTTCTGCCCGCCACTTACTCTCTTCAGCCCTCCACCTCTCCTCCCGGTCATTTTGTGCTTTCCTGCACTCTGACATTATTTGCCTCCACGCATTCGTCTGTGCTCTGTCAGTGTGGGAGGACAGCATTAGCTCGGAGAACATTTCATCTCGAGTGCGTTTTTTTTTCTTTCTAAGCTTCACTAGCCTCTGGGAAGGAGAAGATCCTGTGATCATTGAAACACATCCAGCTGGTGGAGAAAAAAAAAGGGACAGCGGTATTTAAAAAGACACATTTTATAAAACAGTCGCTACACTCTTTCAGGGTAAACCTTGCTGTTAACATTACATACATAGCACATGTGCTTTCGTTACAAGGTCGCATTTTGCCTCCTCCCACCGCGTGACTACCCCCTCAACCCTCCCTCCTCCCCGTGGCTAACAGCGGGGAACATTTCTGTTCAGCCACAGGCAAACAGCACAGCAGGAATGGGCTATACTGAGTGTCCCTGAAGAAAAGCACCCTATTTCAACCAGGTGACCATGAATTATATCTCACTCTCCTGAGGATAACACAGAGAGAGAAAGAACGGATTTTGGTTGAATGCCAGCAAACATACACTGCAATGCTTTGTTCTACAGTGATTCCCGAGTATGTGTTACTGGCCTGGAGTGATAAAAGTGTCCTACCATGAAGGACGAAATAAGGCTGCCCTCCCCAGAAACCTTTTGCAAAGGCTTTAGGACTACATCTAGGAGAACCGCAAATGCCAGGGCAAAGTAATCCTTTCACATGCTTGCTTTTAAACCATGTATAGCATTTTAAAAGGTACACTCACCAGAGGTCCCTTCTCCGCCTGCTGGGTCCAGGAGGCAGCCTTGGGTGGGTTCGGGGGGTACTGGCTCCAGGTCTAGGGTGAGAAACAGTTCCTGGCTGTCGGGAAAACCGGTTTCTCCGCTTGCTTGCTGTGAGCTATCTACAACCTCCTCCTCCTCATCATCTTCTTCGTCCCCAAAACCTGCTTCCGTATTGCCTCCATCTCCATTGAAGGAGTCAAACAACAAGGCTGGGGTAGTGGTGGCTGAACCCCCTAAAATGGCATGCAGCTCATCATAGAAGCGGCATGTTTGGGGCTCTGACCTAGAGCGGCTGTTCGCCTCTCTGGTTTTCTGGTAGGCTTGCCTCAGCTCCTTCAGTTTCACGCGGCACTGCTTCGGGTCCCTGTTATGGCCTCTGTCCTTCATGCCCTGGGAGATTTTCACAAAGGTTTTGGCATTTCGAAAACTGGAACGGAGTTCTGATAGCACGGATTCCTCTCCCCAAACAGCGATCAGATCCCGTACCTCCCGTTCGGTCCATGCTGGAGCTCTTTTGTGATTCTGGGACTCCATCATGGTCACCTGTGCTGATGAGCTCTGCATGGTCACCTGCAGCTTGCCACGCTGGCCAAACAGGAAATGAGATTCAAAAGTTCGCGGTTCTTTTCCTGTCTACCTGGCCAGTGCATCTGAGTTGAGAGTGCTGTCCAGAGCGGTCAGAATGGAGCACTCTGGGATAGCTCCCGGAGGCCAATACCATCGAATTGTGTCCACAGTACCCCAAATTCGAGCTGGGAACGTCGATTTAAGCGCTAATCCACTTGTCAGGGGTGGAGTAAGGAAATCGATTTTAAGAGCCCTTTAAGTCGAAAAAAAGGGCTTCACTGTGTGGACGGGTGCAGGTTTAAATCGATTTAACGCTGCTAAATTCGACCTAAAGTCCTAGTGTAGACCAGGGCTATGGCAACTCAGATGCTTGGACATCAGTCTTCAATCAAGCTTGTAGTTTGACAGGGTAGAACATCATAGCTCTAATATCTCTGTCCCGGAAAGAATTTTTTACATCCACATCCATGGAGTAAGCTTATGTTTGTGTGTTGAAGCCTGGCAAGATGATGCCTGAAAATTACTTCCTTTTCATTGCCTTCATAGCAAGAGTGACTGGGCTACTCTCATCATCCTCATTCCATTTCACCTACAAGACTGACCGGGCTACTCTCATTCAGATTGTATAAGGTTGGACTTAAAGTGGATGTGACTACTCTTACAATGAAAGGTTTTTCAGTCCCAGGTTCCTTGGATATAAAAATGTAATAACCATAACCTACGTTATGAGAATCATCTGAGAACCTTAAAGCACTCTACAGACAAAACGTTCAATATTAAATATGGATTACTATTAACTACCATTTGTTTGTTCTTACTCCAGCAACCATAGGTCTCACTCAAGGTCAGGGCCCCATTAGGCAGTGCGTTATCAGCACAGACATAAATATGGACATTACTCTTCTTCAAAAAATGCAGAGTCTAAAATATTAACCAGTGAAGCCTCACAACACCTTTGACGTAGATGGATGCAATTCTTATCAAACATGGGTGAACTAGGCATGGATAGGCTGCCTGATGTAATTAAGGACATAACTAATTCTTTGGCAGATCTAGTAATATAACCCAGGTGTCCAGACTCCCACATCTCTACTGTAACCATTACACAACGCTCCTTCCTTTTGTAGTTTCTAATTCAACTTCTGAAATATGTATTTGTGCTTTTATACTGTACAATGTTCACCACCATTAAATCTGAGTGCCTGATGTTCCCCCCCCCCCATTTGGGGCATTTATTCATGTATGAAATCTCACTAATTTTCAGTGAAGTTCTGTTTTACCCTATATTACAGTTGGATTGACTGAGGCACAAAGACATCTAGTGAGTCTGCAGTCAGACAATAACCACTGGCAGATGGCTCTAAAGTCAGACCATAAGTCACCGGCAGGTGTCTTTGATCCCATACATTTAAATTATAACCATTTAAAATATTTAATTTAATTGTATTGTAATAATGAAGTACAGAGAAATGAGAGGGTGAGATTACATCTTCCAGTGTGTTTAGACAGCACCTATTACATTGGAGTGTGATTGGAATTAAAAAATATTAACTATGTGTAGAATCTGTTCTGTTATATTTTTAATTTCCCACATGATAAATATGTGATCCAGAAATTTCAAATGAAAGTGGTAGCTGCTCAAACTGCTTTCTTGCCATTATGAAATCTGAAATCCCTGAGTTTTGCTTAAGTGATAAGAACATAAGAATGGCCATACTGGTCAGACCAAAGGTCCATCCAGCCCAGTATCCTGTCTACTGACAGTGGCCAATGCCAGGTGCCCCAGAGGGAGTGAACCTAACAGGTAATGATCAAGTGACATCTCTCCTGCCATCCATCTCCACCCTCTGACAAACAGAGGCTAGGGACACCATTCCTTAGCTAATGGCTAATGGCTTAACCTTCATGAATTTATCCAGTTCTCTTTTAAACTCTGTTATAGTCCTAGCCTTCACAAACTCCTCAGGCAAGGAGTTCCACAGGTTAACTGTGCATTGAGTGAAGAACAACTTCCTTTTATATATATGATAAATGAGATGGGACTACAGTATTTCACCCAGGGCTTTTTTCCTTACAAGTATGAATTTAATTTATCATTCCTTAAAGAAGTGTGATCAGGAGAAATACAAATATTTGCATACATTTAATACTGAAATGCTTTCCAGGCTTTATCAATATGGGCCAGATACAAAACCCATTGAAATCAGGTGGAAAGACTCCCACTGATTTCTTTGGACTTTAAATCAGACACTTTATTTCTTCCCCTCTCTTCATTCCAGGACAGATACACATGGTGTTAGAACTTTGGTGGATAGGCCTGTTGCTTTATTTCCCTTTCCTCCTACCCAGTGAATAACACATCACTCTAACAGCCTATTGGGTACATGGGGGAGAGTGCAATCAGAAAAGAGTAAAAGATCAGTTTACTCTTGCTTCTGATCCTATTATAGTAGGTTTCAGATAGGTGATGGCCAATTTTACTTTCCCGCCATACAATGCTCTTACTTGTCCCTCCTCCCAGTCATGATGCTTTGCATTTGCAGCACTTTTTGTATGAGGAAATCAAAGCACTTTAGAAACTTTCATCTTTAGCACTCTTCTATGATCTCCATTTTCCAGACCAGAAACTGCAGCAAAGAGAGGTTACGTAAACAGAGGTATTCAGTAAATACTTCTGTATTTAGGTAAAAAACAGATGATATAGTCTCATTATATGGTGATGTCAACACTATTTCTAAGCCACTAGTATTTCTGGAGGGTGTTAAACAGAAACTAACAACGTTAGATATTTTTAAATCAGTAGGTCCTGATAACTTTCATCCAAGAGTTTTAAAAGAGCTGGCTGAGTTGCTCATTGGACATTAATGTTGATCTTCAATAAATCTTGGAGCACTGGGAAAGTTCCAGAAGATTTGAATAAAGCTAAGGTTGTGCCAATTTTTAAAAAGGGTAAATGGGATTACCTTTGTTATTATAGGCTGATCAGTCTGATGTCAATCTTGGACAAGATAATGGAGCAGCTGATATCGAACTTCATTAATAAGAACTAAAGGAGGTTAATGTAATGAATGTCATGGAGTTATGGGAAATAGATTCTGTCAAACTAACTTGATATCTTTTTTTTAAATGAGATTACAAGTTTGATTGATAAAGGTAATATTGTTCACGTAATATACTTAGACTTCTGTAAGTCATTACACCTGGTACTGAATGACATTTTGATTAAAAAACTAGAATGAAATGAAATTAGCATGGCACACACTAAATGAATTAAAAACTGGCTAATTGATGTGTCTCAAAATGTAACTTTAAACAAGGAATGATCATTGAGCAGGTCTGCTTCCAGTGGGGTCCCACAGGGATCGGTTCTTGGCACAACTGCTATTTAACATTTTAATCAATGGCTTGGAAGAAAACATGAAAGCATCACTGATAAAGTTTTCAGATAACACAAAAATTCAGGGAGTGGTAAATAATGAAGAGGAAAGGTCAGTGATTCAGAGTGATCTGGATCACTTGGTAAATTGGGCACAAACAAACAATATATTTTAATATAGTTAAATTTAAATATATATATATATCTAGGAACAAAGAATGTAGGCCATACTTACAGGATAGGGGACTCTATCCTGGGAAGCAGTAACTCTGAAAAAGTTTGCCGGGAGGGGGAGGGTGAGAGAAGGAGGAGGGAAGCTGAAAATGAGCTCCCAATGTGATGCTGTGGCCAAAAGAGCTAATGTGATCCTAGGATGCATAAACAGAGGAATGTCAAGTAGAGAGGTTGATTTACCTCTGTATTTCACACTAATGCAACTGCTTCTGGAATACTCTGTCCCGGTCTGGTGCCCACAATTCAAGAAGGATGTTGATAAATTGGAGAGAGTTCAGAGAAAAGCCACAAAAATGATTAAAGGATTAGAAAACATGCCATAAAATGATAGACTCAAGGAGTCCAATCTATTTAGCTTAACAAAGACAACGTTAAGGGGGACTTCATGGGGAACAAACATTAAATAATGGACTCTTTAGTCTCCAAGAGAAAGGTAGAACATGATCCAATGGCTAAAAGTTGAAGGCAGGCAAGTTCAGACTGCAAATAAGGTGTACATTTTAACGGTGAAAGTAATTAACCATTGTATCAATTTACCAAGGGTTGTGGTGGATTCTCTATCACTGATAATTTTTAAACCAAGTTTGGATATTTTTCTAAAAGTCACAAGAATTATTTTGGGGAAATTTGGTGGCCTGTGCTATACAGAAGATCAGGCTAGTTGATCACGGTGGTCTCTTCTGTCCTTGGAATCTATGAATAAGGATTAAGCTGTGGTCTACACTAGGACTTTAGGTCGAATTTAGCAGCATTAAATCGATGTAAACCTGCACCCGTCCACACAATGAAGCCCTTTTTTTCGACTTAAAGGGCTCTTAAAATCGATTTCCTTACTCCACCCCTGACAAGTGGATTAGCGCTTAAATCGGCCTTGCCGGCT
Organism: Lepidochelys kempii; assembly: GCF_965140285.1. NCBI lineage: Eukaryota > Metazoa > Chordata > Testudines > Cheloniidae > Lepidochelys > Lepidochelys kempii. Next base: position 139,612,942 of record NC_136382.1, on the reverse strand, counting down.
CGAATTTGGTGGACACAATTCGATGGTATTGGCCTCTGGGAGCTATCCCAGAGTGCTCCATTGTGACCGCTCTGGACAGCACTCTCAACTCAGATGCACTGGCCAGGTAGACAGGAAAAGAACCGCGAACTTTTGAATCTCATTTCCTATTTGGCCAGCGTGGCAAGCTGCAGGTGACCATGCAGAACTCATCAGCACAGGTGACCATGCAGAGCTCATCAGCAGAGGTGACCATGATGGAGTCCCAGAATCGCAACAGAGCTCCAGCATGGACTGAGTGGGGGGTACGGGATCTGATCGCTGTATGGGGAGAGGAATCCGTGCTATCAGAACTCCGTTCCAGTTTTCGAAATGCCAAAAGCTTTGTCAAAATCTCCCAGGGCACGAAGGACAGAGGCCATAACAGGGATCCGAAGCAGTGCCGCATGAAACTTAAGGAGCTGAGGCAAGCCTACCAGAAAACCAGAGAGGCGAACGGCCGCTCCAGGTCAGAGCCCCAAACATGCCGCTTATATGATGAGCTGCATGCCATTTTAGGGGGTTCAGCCAACACTACCCCAGCCGTGTTGTTTGACTCCTTCAATGGAGATGGAGGCAACACGGAAGCAGGTTTTGGGGACGAAGAAGATGATATTGATGATGAGGTTGTAGATAGCTCACAGCAAGCAAGCGGAGAAACTGGTTTTCCCGACAGCCAGGAACTGTTTCTCACCCTGGACCTGGAGCCAGTACCCCCCAAACCCACCCAAGGCTGCCTCCTGGACCCAGCAGGCGGAGAAGGGACCTCTGGTGAGTGTACCTTTTAAAATACTATACATGGTTTAAAAGCAAGCATTTGAAAGGATTACTTTGCCCTGGCATTCGCGGCTCTCCTGGATGTACTCCCAAAGCCTTTGCAAAAGGTTTCTGGGGAGGGCAGCCTTATTGCGTCCTCCATGGTAGGACACTTTACCACTCCAGGCCAGTAACACGTATTCGGGAATCATTGTACAACAAAGCATTGCAGTGTATGTTTGCTGGCATTCAAACAACATCCGTTCTTTATCTCTCTGTGTTATCCTCAGGAGAGTGAGATATCATTCATGGTCACCTGGCTGAAATAGCGTGTTTTTCTTCAGGGGACACACAGAGGTGGCCGTTCCTGCTGTGCTGTTTGCCTGTGGCTGAACAGAAATGTTCCCCGCTGTTAGCCAAGGAGGGGGGAGAGTTGAGGGGGTAGCCACGCGGTGAGGGGAGGCAAAATGCGACCTTGTAATGAAAGCACATGTGCTATGTATGTAATGTTAACAGCAAGGTTTACCCTGAAAGACTATAGCCACTGTTTTATAAAATGTGTCTTTTTAAATACCGCTGTCCCTTTTTTTTCTTCACCAGCTGCATGTGTTTCAATGATCACAGGATCTTCTCCTTCCCAGAGGCTAGTGAAGCTTAGAAAGAAAAAAAACGCACTCGTGATGAAATGTTCTCTGAGCTAATGCTGTCCTCCCACACTGACAGAGCACAGACGAATGCATGGAAGCAAATAATGTCAGAGTGCAGGAAAGCACAAAATGATCGGGAGGAGAGGTGGCGGGCTGAAGAGAGTAAATGGTGGGCTGAAAACAGGGCTGAAGCTCAAATGTGGTGGCAGCGTGATGAGAGGAGGCAGGATTTAATGCTGAGGCTGCTGGAGGATCAAACCAGTATGCTCCAGTGTATGGTTGAGCTGCAGCAAAGGCAGCTGGAGCACAAACTGCTACTACAGCCCCTGTGTAACCAACCACCCTCCTCCCCAAGTCCCATAGCCTCCACACCCAGACGCCCAAGAACGCGGTGGGGGGGCCTCCGGTCAACCAGCCACTCCACCACAGAGGATTGCCCAAAAAACAGAAGGCTGGCATTCAATAAATTTTAAAGTTGTAAACTTTTAAAGTGCTGTGTGGCATTTTCCTTCCCTCCTCCACCACCCCTCCTGGGCTACCTTGGTAGTCATCCCCCTATTTGTGTGATGAATGAATAAAGAATGCATGAATGTGAAGCAACAATGACTTTATTGCCTCTGCAAGCGGTGATCGAAGGGAGGAGGGGAGGGTGGTTAGCTTACAGGGAAGTAGAGTGAACCAAGGGGCAGGGGGTTTCATGAAGGAGAAACAAAGAGAACTTTCACACCGTAGCCTGGCCAATCATGAAACTGGTTTTCAAAGCTTCTCTGATGCGTACCGCAACCTCCTGTGCTCTTCTAACCACCCTGGTGTCTGGCTGTGCGTAACCAGCAGCCAGGCGATTTGCCTCAACCTCCCACCCCGCCATAAACGTCTCCCCCTTACTCTCATGGATATTGTGGAGCGCTCAGCAAGCAGTAATAACAGTGGGAATATTGGTTTCGCTGAGGTCTAAGCGAGTCAGTAAACTGCGCCAGCGCACCTTTAAACGTCCAAATGCACATTCTACCACCATTCTGCACTTGCTCAGCCTGTAGTTGAACAGCTCCTGACTACTGTCCAGGCTGCCTGTGTATGGCTTCATGAGCCATGGCATTAAGGGGTAGGCTGGGTCCCCAAGGATAACTATAGGCATTTCAACATCCCCAACAGTTATTTTCTGGTCTGGGAATAAAGTCCCTTCCTGAAGCTTTTGAAACAGACCAGAGTTCCTGAAGATGCGAGCGTCATGTACCTTTCCCGGCCATCCCACGTTGATGTTGGTGAAACGTCCCTTGTAATCCACCAGAGCTTGCAGCACTATTGAAAAGTACCCCTTGTGGTTTATGTACTCGCCGGCTTGGTGCTCCGATGCCAAGATAGGGATATGGGTTCCCTCTATGGCCCCACCACAGTTAGGGAATCCCATTGCAGCAAAGCCATCCACTATGACCTGCACATTTCCCAGCATCACTACCCTTGATATCAGCAGATCATTGATTGCGTGGGCTACTTGCATCACAGCAACCCCCACAGTAGATTTGCCCACTCCAAATTGATTCCCAACTGACCGGTAGCTGTCTGGCGTTGCAAGCTTCCACAGGGCTATCGCCACTCGCTTCTCAACTGTGAGGGCTGCTCTCATCTTGGTATTCATGCACTTCAGGGCAGGGGAAAGCAAGTCACAAAGTTCCATGAAAGTGCCCTTACGCATGCGAAAGTTTCGCAGCCACTGGGAATCGTCCCAGACCTGCAACACTATGCTTATCCACCAGTCTGTGCTTGTTTCCCGAGCCCAGAATCGGCGTTCCACAGCATGAACCTGCCCCATTAGCACCATGATGCATGCATTGGCAGGGCCCATGCTTTCAGAGAAATCTGTATCCATGTCCTGATCACTCACGTGACCGCGCTGACGTCGCCTCCTCGCCCGGTATCGCTCTGCCGGGTTCTGGTGCTGCATATACTGCTGGATAATACGTGTGGTATTTAATGTGCTCCTAATTGCCAAAGTGAGCTGAGTGGCCTCCATGCTTGCCTTGGTATGGCGTCCACACAGAAAAAAGGCGCGGAACGATTGTCTGCCGTTGCTCTGATGGAGGGAGGGGCGACTGACGACATGGCTTACAGGGTTGGCTTACAGGGAATTAAAATCAACAAAGGGGGTGGCTTTACATCAAGGAGTATTTCAGGCAGGACTTCACGGAGGGTTCCAATAAGAAATGGTGCACCTAAGTAATTGTTCTTATTGGAACAAGCAGGTTGGTCTGGCCTCTGATTGATCCATGGCTAGATTTACCTTGCTGCACCTTCTCTGTGAGCGACTGCATTGTGACCTGGAGGAATGAGTCCCCTAGACGGGGGGGGGGGGGAGGGAAAGGGAAGCAAATGAGTACAAAACAAATCTGGTCTATTTCTTGTTTTGATGCACTCCATCTATCTTTTACATCTTTGGCTGGCAGCAGACGGTGCAGAAGGACTGCAAGCCATCCACATCTCATGGCTGCTCGGCAGAAGATGGTGCAGTAGGACTGCTAGCCGTCCTCATCTCTTGCCTGCCTGGCAGAATATGGTACAGTAGGACTGCTAGCAATCCATATCGCCTGCCTGCTCACCATAAGATAGTTCAATAGGACTGACTGCAGGACTAAAGAGAATGACCTGGTCAAGTCACTCCAAATTTAATCCCTGCGCCCATGTCTGCCCAGGTGCTCCTGATCGACCTCACAGAGGCAACCAAGAGCACCTCGGACATGACGATGACGGCTGCCCGTCCTACTGTACCGTCTGCTGTAATAGGCAATGGGTTGATGCTGCTGTGTAGCAATACAGTACCACATCTGCCAGCACCCAGGAGACATACGGTGATGGTTACCTGAGTGGGCTCCATGCTTGCCGTGGTATGGCGTCTGCACAGGTAACTCAAGAAAAAAGGCACGAAACGATTGTCTGCTGCTGCTTTCACGGAGGGAGGGAGGGAGGGAACGGGGGCCTGACGATATGTACCCAGAACCACCCGCGACAATGTTTTAGCCCCATCAGGCATTGGGATCTCAACCCAGAATTCCAATGGGCAGCGGAGACTGCAGAAACTGTGGGATAGCTACCCACAGTGCAACACTCCGGAAGTCGATGCTTGCCTCGGTACTGTGGAAGCACTCCGCTGAGTTAATGCACTTAATGCACTTAGAGCATTTTCTGTGGGGACACACACACTCGAATGTATAAAAACGATTTCTAAAAAACCGACTTCTATATATTCAACCTAATTTCATAGTGTAGACATACCCTAAGAGTTGGGACTAAAATCCAGAACTCCTCCCCTTTGAGTGCTTTGTTTAAATTACACTCTCCCCAAGTACAGAAAGGCATTACTCTGTATTGGAATGCCTTTGAAAACCAGGCTGATTGCACTGGAGTTGGCTGCACTAAATATACCTTTGGATCTCACCCTTTCAGCAGTATTCTGCAGACCTGACCTCTAGCTTTCTCACATTTACAATTTACACTTACAAAGCATTTCTATCACTTGCAGAGGAGGCTATTTTTAATAAGAATAAGCAGATGCCTCTTATTGCTTCTGGCGAGTATAATATGAAGAAAAAAATAGATTACTTTCTAATTAACATTTCCTCTTGCTGAGGCTGCTTAACTCATATGAGCCCAGTTGGTCACAGTTGGATTGCAAGTTTTATGTCCCAGGATTAACTGGCAAGCTAGCTGGACTGTGATGTGCAAGAGCTGTGAGAAAACATAATGCATTTTGTGAATCCAGAACTTTAGAATTTTGTGTGTGCTTCATATACAGTACCTGTAAGTTTGAGCTTTTAACAACTTTCTTCAAATTACTAGATGCCACTTTACTTTGTCTTCTAGAATAGGAATTTTAAGCAAAATTATTTGCCATCCTTCTGGAAAGCTGAGGGGAAATTATGTTAATGTAAGGAGCATAGTCTGTGGCCTCAGTAACCTCCGGTTCCTCCTGAATCTTGTAGACGATTTGGACAGATTCCCTCTTCAGATGCTAAAAACTGCCAGTTTTGATCTTTCTTTTCAGGAAAAGTTGACAAAATTTCAATGGGCAGTTCCCAGGAACAGCTGGCTTCTATGGATTTTCCTGTGTTCCTGTCACTCTGGTTTGAGACCAGGATATGAAACTGTGACTTTACACTTACCAATGGTGTTTGACCCTCATTAGTGATGAGCTGAAAGTACTCATGCTGATTCTGTTAGGGTCATAGGTGTTGCCATTCTCAAAGACTTGAACCACTAAAATGAATGCTTGCCTAAACTGTTTGTGTACTCATCTCATTCTTACTCATGACCTTGCTGTTCCTCCCCTCCTTGGAATATGGTAATCTTCACTGGTCTCTCATATTTGCCATTTAGATTTTAAGGCTGTCTTTGTATTTTCTATAAATCAACCAGCACACTATTTAAAAAACAATAACTACTAATAAATGAATGGTTTCCTCCTTTCTCCCTGATAAGTCATTGAAGGTACTGCTGGACATTTATTCATCCTCAGGGGAAGCAGTGTGTTCCAGTGAATTGGGCACTGGACTGGAAATCATGCTTGGGTTCTATTACTGGTTCAGCCACTGACTGACCTTGAGCAAGTCATTTGACATTGCCAGGTCTTTGTTTCCCCTCCCACTTTTTGTCTTGTTTTTTTAAGAATAGATGTCTGTCAAAAATATAAAGGGAAGGGTAAACACCTTTAAAATCCCCCCTGGCCAGAGGAAAAACCCTTTCACCTGTGAAGAGTTAAGAAGCTAGGATAACCTCGCTGGCACCTGACCAAAATGACCAATGAGGAGACAAGATACTTTCAAAGCTGGAGTGGGGAGAAACAAAGGTTCTCTCTGTCTGTGTGTTGTTTTGCCAGGAACAGAAAAGGAATGGAGTCTTAGAACTTAGTAAGTAATCTAGCTAGATATGCGTTAGATTCTGTTTTGTTTAAATGGCTGATAAAATAAGTTGTGCTGAATGGAATGTATATTCCTGTTTTTGTGTCTTTTTGTAACTTAAGGTTTTGCCTAGAGGGATTCTCTATGTTTTGAATCTGATTACCCTGTAAGGTATTTACCATCCTGATTTTACAGAGGTGATTCTTTTACTTCTTCTTCAATGAAAATTCTTCTTTTAAGAACCGGATTGCTTTTTCATTGTTCTTAAGATCCAAGGGTTTGGGTCTGTGTTCACCTATGCAAATTGGTGAGAATTTTTATCAAGCCTTCCCCAGGAAAGGGGGTGTAGGGTTTGGGGAGGATTTTTGGGGGAAAGACGTTTCCAAGCGGGCTCTTTCCCTGTTATATATTTGTTAGATGCTTGGTGGCGGCAGCAATAAAGTCCAAGGGGAAAAGGTAAAATAGTTTGTACCTTGGGGAGGTTTTAACCTAAGCTGGTAAAAATAAGCTTAGGGGGTTTTTCATTCAGGTCCCCACATCTGTACCCTAGAGTTCAGAGTGGGGAAAGAACCTTGACAATGTCTTTATAAAACATATGCTCTGCAGGAATTCTTGGGTGAATTTCTATGGCTTGTATTATTCAGGAGGTCCTTTCTGGCCTTATTACCTTGGAATCCCCCCGAAATGCCCTCATAAGCTGGGTACAGCTCAATTCTGTCCTGTTACCTTTCCTAAGGGTGAAAAAGATGATGAACTGTCCAGGACTGAGTCCAGATGAGATGGAAGTTTTATTTGTTGGTATAGGGAAGAGTGCTGTGTGAATAACTTTTTTTTTTGGTTCTCTGGAAGTTCTGAAAATTGGGGGGAGGGAATGGTTAGGATCAAACCAAAACACTTCAGAATTTTTTGGGGAATCAAAAGTCCGAAAAAAATAATTTGAGGCAAACAAAATATTTTGTTCAACTCAAATCACTTTGTTTGGGCACTTTTAACTCTTTTAATAAAAAATAAAGGAAATGGGGGCTAGATGTCCAAAGCTGGGAAGGAGTCAGAGATTTCACCCCAACCCCCACCTCTGATACCTGACAGCCCAGTTGTTAGGACATTCACTTCAAAGGGGGAGAGGGCACCTGGATTACAGGTTCTGCTGCAGAGGAGGGGATCCAAACCTTTGGTCTCCCACATTTGGTATAAGGGACACCTCCTCTTTGCTTTTTGAAAACCATGTAAACCCCATGTGAATCTAGGTCAAAAATATAAACATTTCCTTTTGATAATCTCAGTTTCTTTATACATTTCTGATTTTGCTGTTATTGTTTCAACCAAGACAATTTGCCAAAATCAACACAAATTCGCAAAATGTTCTGGACGGCATGAATCTTCATTTTGCACTGAAAAAAAATTGTCTGAAAAATGTCACCTAGCTCTAACAGGGAAGCCTCTAGAAGAGCTGGCTTAGCTACAAATGGGATATGCCTTCATTTTACAAAAAATGGCTTGCAGTCTGGAGGTTGTAGTGGGTCTAGACTTGCTCTCAAATTCTCAAGTCGGAGCATTGGCTTGAAGTGCTTTTTATAGTCTCTGGATATTTGGAAGTCAATGGATTTACTTGGGATTTGCACCAGTATAACTGATTAGAATTTGGCCCTCACTGTTCTTCCCTTGTGAAATGAGAGTGTTAAGAACTCCTCCATCTCAGTATAAAGTTGCTGTCTACTGCCATAGCTTCTAAGACCGAGTAAGGCTCTTGTCCAGCTATAAAATAAGTTAATGCCACTTACAGAAATTTCAAGGAAGAACTGAAACAAACTAGGATTTTTATTTTTGTATGTAGTCAGCTTTGAAGAGGCTAGGTTATTCTCATCAGATGTGTGTGGAGAATTCTATATAAAACATGTTAGGATCTTATGTTCTACTACCTAAGAGTGTAAAAAACAATGAAGCCAACGATATTTGCTTATGAACTGATTACAGTGTCCAAGGTGGGGTCCTGGCTATTCTCAGTTTTCAAATACTGATGTGTATGTGTATTTAGAACAGTGTCACTTTTTCTTCTTCTAAGGCAGGAGAAACATGCACCTTTTGACAGTGAGGATAAAACTCCTACAGATGTCCATATTCTTAACTCACTTACAAGGCATTAGCTCCACTGAAGTCTGTTGAATTAAAATGTTGTAAAATTGGTGGGGCAACAGAACTGAGCATCTGAGTTAGGAAATAACCAATAGCATTTAATTTTTAAATGAAGCAGCAAAGCTTTCAAATGTTCAAGGTAGATAAGACCTTAAGCACTCTAATTAATAATAAAAAAAACCAACATATGCCAAAAAAAAACACAAAACAAAGAAACCCAAAACCAAGAACAACCAACCGAAAAACAACCCATCCATAAAAGTAACACCACAAAATTCTTTGATTCCTCATAATGAAACAGCCTTAACTTCTTGCTTGCCTCAGCAACCTGTACACTTAATTCTTAAAAAGTTTGTTGTTCTGGCCTCAATATACCTTCTTCAAGAATTAATACCAAGTATCCGGTGTTCACTCTCATTCACTCTGTAGATCTGCACAGAGAATGCTGTATAATGCAATGAAACTTGTAAACTGAAGCCCTTTAACACAGAGTAAATTTCTTCTCCATAAAACATCATTATCAGGCCACAAGCTTTGTCTTACAGAATTAATTGTAATCAATTATATATAATTGAAGCTAAGAGGAATTTCATTCTAAATGAATCTTCATTAGAAGATCCCATTTTTACCATGATTATTAAACAAGGCCTGCATGAATGCTTGTATAATGCTGGTAGTGCTGGGCAGCCATTGGAATTCACTGATTAGTAGCAGAGCTACTCATCTTCACATTATTGGTGAACCCTCGATTCGAGTATGATCTCTACCATGGATTTACATATGGGTCCTGAGATGACTCAGGAGTCCAGTCCTGGAACCACAGATCTACCTGCAGTAAGTACAGACATTTCCTGGTGATCCAGCTGCCTTCTGGGAAAAAGTTATTTTTTCCTTCCTTCTCTCTCTCTCTTTTCAGCTTCAAGGGAAAGGCTCTTCTCCTTGAAGTGGGCCACTGCCTGATGGAGGATGTGGCACCATTGGGGTTGGTTGGTGGCTTGCTCCTCCCAGCATGTGATGTCTACATCAGTTTTCTTTCAGTGTGTCTTTGTAGCGTTTCTTCTGACCACCACGGGATCTCTGACCATGGGTGAGCTAAGAGTAGAGGACTTGTTTTGGGAGCCGAGAGTCTGGCATCCACACACAATGTCCAGCCCAGTGAAATTGGTGCATGAGGATCATTGCTTCAATGCTGTTGACATTGGCTTCAGTGAGGATGCTGGTGTTAGTGCAGGCATCTTTCCATTTGATGTGAAGGATCTTCCAGAGGCATCGTTGGTGGTACCACTCCAAACTCTTGAGGTGCTGTCAAGAGGTCACCCAGGTTTTGTATCCATAAAGGAATGTAGGAATAACAGTTGTCTTATAGACCTGGATCTTGGTGTTCTGCCATTCTGTGAAAACACATCTGAGTAATTTCCCAAAGGAAGCACTTGTGCACTGGATCCTGTGTGGGATTTCACTGTCAATTTTTGCATTTTTAGAAGGTTTGTTACCGAGATAGCAAAAGTGCTTGACTGTCTCCAAAGTCCGTTCCCTGATGGTGATTTGTGGTGTGTCATGTGCAAGGCCTGAAGCAGGCTGATAGTGCACTTTAGTCTTCTTAATATTGAGTGAGAGTCCTAGGCTTCGATAAGCTTCTGCAAAAATATCCAGTGTGAACTGAAGGTCATTCTCAGTGTGCGCAAAGATGGCACAGTCATCAGCATACTGAAAATCAGTAATGGATGCCCTGAGGACTTTAGACTTCGAGCGGAGATGTCAAAGTTTAAAAGGCCACCCATCCATTCTGTATTGAATGTCAACTCCATTGGGGATGCAATCTTTAACAAGGACCAAAATGACTCCTAAATAGATGGAGAACAGAGTTAGGGCAATAACGCATCCTCACTTAACCCTGGTTTTGATGATGAAAGGGTCCATCTCAAGGCCATTACAGAGAACCATGGCAGTCATCTGATCATGGAGAAGCCTTAGGACCTTAATAAATTCTGGAGCGCACCTGTCATAAATATAAATTTATATAAATATAAACCACCTTTCTGTATACAGTGCTATAAAATCCCTCCTGGCCAGAGGCATCATCCTGTTACCTGTAAAGGGTTAAGAAGCTCAGCCAAACTGGCTGGCACCTGACCCAAAGGACCAATAAGGGAACAAGATACTTTCAAATCTTGGGAGGGAGGGGGAAAGGCTTTTGTTTGTGCTCTTTGTTTACGTGTTGGCTCTGTCTTGGGACTGAGAGAGGCCAGACAGAAATCCATCTTCTCCAACCCATCCTAATCCAAGTCTCCAATATTGCAACCAGTATAGGTAAGCCAGGCAAGGCGGATTAGTTTATCTTTTGTTTTATGTGAATTTTCCCTGTGTTAAGAGGGAGGTGTATTCCTGTTTTCTGTAACTTTAAGGTTTTGCCCAGAAGGGGATCCTCTGTGTTTTGAATCTGAATACCCTGTAAAGTATTTTCCATCCTGATTTTACAGAGGTGATTCTTTTACCTTTTCTTTAATTAAACTTCTTCTTTTAAGAACCTGATTGATTTTTCATTCTTCTTAAGATCCAAGGGTTTGGGTCTGTGTTCACCTGTACAAATTGGTGAGGATTCTTTTCAAGCCTTCTGCAGGAAAGGGGGTGTAGGGCTTGGGAGGATATTTTGGGGAAAGATGTCTCCAAGTGGTCTCTTTCCCTGTTTTTTGTTTAAAACGCTTGGTGGTGGCAGCATACTGTTCAAGGCCAAGGCAAAGTTTGTACTTTGGGGAAGTTTTTAACCTAAGATGGTAAGAATAAGCTTAGGTGGTCTTTCCCCACATCTGTACCCTAGAATTCAGTGTGGGGAAGGAACCCTGACAGCATCCAAATCTGGCCAGCACCTTCCATGGGGTTTGGGGATTGAAGAAGTTGAAGGCCTTTTTCTAATGGATGAAGGCCATGTACAGCTCCTGATTTTGCTCCCGAGACTTTTCCTGGATTTGGTGGTGAACAAAGATCATGCTGGGTGTCCCAGGAGATGGTCTAAAATCACACTGAGATTCCAGCAATATTTCCTCAGCAAGGGAATGTAATTGGTTTAAGAGGATATGGGCAAGAATTTTCCCTGCTGTAGATAGCAAGGCAATGACTCAATAACTTCCACACTGTAACTTAGCTCCTTTCTTAAAGATTGTAACAATGTTGGCATTTCTCAGGTCTTCTGGAATCTTCTTGTTATACCAAATGTGAAGAAAAAGTTTTGTGGAGCTTCCTTACCAGTTCTTCAGCTCCAGACTTGTAGACGTCAGATGGTATGCCATCTGGCCCTGCTGCCTTTGTTGTTCTTGGTTTGCATAATGGGTCATGTTACTTATTCGAGGACAGGGGGGCGGGGGGGGAGGGTCAGCAAGAGATTCTCTTTCATGTCACTGAAGTATAGATTCGATAGTGGCATCAAGGACAGTTGACTCACGGTTCAGGAGTAACTCAAAATGCTCCATCCATCTGGCTTTGATGGCTTCGCTATCCTTAAAATACGTAAACCCATCTTGGGCTTGGAGTGGTGAGGGACCATGGGAGCATTGACCGTAAATGGCCCTTATTGCCTGAAAAAAGCTCCTCATGTCATGTTTATCAGCGTGAAGCTCAATCTCCTTGGCCTTTTCTTGCCACCACTTTTTTGTCACGGATTTTACTTGGGGCTTCACCCTTGAGTTGCTTGTATGACTCTTTCTTCTGCTGGTGTGATATGTCATTTTGCAATATGCAATGAGCTTTTATTCTATGGTTGAGTAGGCTCTGAATCTCAGCATCATTCTCATCAAAACAATCTTTGGTGATGGTGGATGACCTAGCTAATGGATTCAGCACTTGCCAAGCGAATGACAGTCTTTAATCCCCTCCAGAAATTTTCATTATCTTCCTCAGCTGTAGGCATAGTGTTGAATCTCTCTGTTGAAGTTTCTCCCAAGTCACTGTATCTTCAAGGGACTTGATATTTGAATTTCTTTCATACTGATTTTGCCTGCTTGCTATGCCTTGAGGCGATCTGGAAATTCATGATAGATCTAACAATGTGATGGTCTCTCCAACAGTCAGTGGTTCCATTCATAGCCCTCGTCATGTGCACATCCTTCAGATCTGTGCTCTAATAATAACAAAGTCAAGAACGTGCCAATGCCTGGAGCGAGGGTGTCTCTAGGTGGTCTAATACTTCTCACTTTGTCTAAAGAGCGTGTTCGTGATAACCAGGCCATGTTCTACACATTTGCTCAGGAGGAGGATGCCGTTGGAGTTAGCCTTTCCTACTCCTTCTTTTCCAATAGTGCCGTTCCAGAGATCTGACTTATGTCCGACTCTAGCATTAAAATCTCCAAGGAGAATGATCTTATCCTCCTTGGGAATGTTGGTCAAGACTCTGTCAAGATCTGTATAGAATTGTTCCTTGATATTCTCAACAGCATTGAGCATTGGGGCATATGCACTGATGACAGCAGACTGGTTGTTCCTGAGCTTAAGATGAAGAGCCATAAAATGTTCATTGATTATTACAAGAAATTCTGTAAGCTGACTGACAAACTTATTCCTAATTGGAAAACGGACATGATGTCTTCTGCAGATTTTCCTTTCCAGAAAAAAGTGTAGCCTACATATTCTTCTCTCAGTTGACCTTCATTTGGGCACCTTGTCTCACGCAGGGCAGATGTTGCTGCCCTGAATCTCGCCAGTTCCCTGGTGACAATAGCAGTTCTTCTTTCCGGTTGTACGTTATGTTTGTTTTCCAACAAGGTGCGAACATTCCATGTAGAAAAAGTCAGTCTTTTTATAGATTTGACCACAGGCAGAGTGATCCCACTGGATGTGGTGAAACAGCCTAGGTTTAGGGCCCCTTTTCTAGCCCTATCCCCATGTGGGGTGAGTAGAGGGGATCCTAAGGAGGACTACTCATTTGCTATATTAGCTGCTAATTGCACCCCTTTCTTGGTCAAGGTGCCAGACGACCATCTAACTACCACTGCCTATGCACAGATTTGTGACTAGGGACTGCCAGATTCACTAATGCTGTGCCTGTCACCACTAGTCCATCGCTGCAGGACTTGAACGGTTGGAAAGATGTTATTTCCCATTGTAGAAGCTTGCACATGATTTCTTTTAATGTGGGGAAGCTGGTGTGCCTGACACGATCATGACAAGCTGGAGGTCTGGGGCCCAGTGGCAGGGAAAGTCCAAGACAATTAGAGATCTCCAACTTGCTGCAGCCTTCATCTGCTTTCATGACAATTGACATCTGAAGAACCTGATCTTCTGCCTGATCCACCATTGAGGACTTGGGGTATTGGACGGTGCTTTGTCTGGGACCTCCCCTCCGACCTGTTCACCTTGGGAGACCCTACCAGGAGCACGAAGCTCTCAACAACATAGCTCTGAGTATCATTGGAACCATAAGACCCTTCACCACAACAAGGTGACAGTCCCTGAAGAGAAGCAGAGCTACTACAGTGTGACAGCAGATACAGTGAGAAAGGACATGTAACAGAAGCTACAGAGAAGATTTGAAGCCATCAACAAATAAGGTCGCTTTCAGTTATAAAGATGTTACAAAACAAGGAAAGCTTTTAAAGAGAAGAATTCTGGATAACTACATCATAGAAACACTTAGACTGTCAAAAACTAAGTTTAAGAGTGTGTTACAATTGGCATTTTGTACTACTTATACATCTATATACAGTGAGGGAAACTTGTATGCTTTTTCTGTAATTCACTTCATTTAAAACACCCTGTATCCAGTCTTCACTCTACAGACAATAGATAAACATCTTTAGGCTACTAGATTTGCAACCCTAAAGAATATATGCCAAAAGGAATATAAATCTTTGAGTTTAAATGAGAATGGCTAAATCCAGCTCAGGTTTATGTTGGTTTTCAGTGGTCCCCATTGTTGGAATATCCAGCAGGGAAGAAAATAGATTGTCCAAAGCCTTCACACTGTGCTTGTTGTGACTTTTGAACACTCAGATAATACAGTGATGGTGTTGGTATAAATATGCAAATGGATGAATAAGAGAGAGACAGTGATGGAGGAAAATGGCTGCAGCTTGATGAAGGAAAGTGGTTACTTCTTACCTTTTGCTATGGCTTCTCAGGTTAGCAGTTGGCCTACCAGCCACTCCTGCTCCAAAAGGTTAAAGTATTAAGTCCACCTATCCATTCCCAGAAGACATGAGTAAGGATACAGGCTGTTTTTGGTCATTAGGCCATGCCTGTCCCCCTACTGGAGGCCACTAAATGTAAGGGATTGGAGTGAGTGTTTGTTATTTGTATTGTGATAGTGCCCAGAGGCCCCAGTTAAATCAGTCCCATTATAGTAGGCACTGCACTAACTCATAGGCAGATGCAGCCTTTGCCCTAAGAAATGTACCTTATGACAGTGTTGCTAAGTAAGGGAAAATTAGATGTGAAGCTTTTTCTATCCACCTGCTGCTTTTAGATTATAAATAGTATCCTTTAAGTTTTAGAGCGGTTCTGGCTGGCACCTACGGGGCAAGACAGATGCTTGTCAGTTCTTCTATCATAACTCTGTCCTGCTTCATTTTGTAATGGTAAATTACTTATCAGAGAAATATGAGCTCAAAATCCCTTCTCTGATTTTAAGTGCAGTCAGGGGCCAAATTAATTCCCGGTGTAACTCAGTTGACTTTAATGGAGTTAGCCCAAGAATGCATTTGATTCGCCCTTTATCTAATTTTTTAATAGATTGTCAGAGGCTGATAAAGAGGTCAAGTAGCTTGCCTGTAGTCACCCACTGAGTCAATGGCTCAGCTGTGATTAGAATCAGAGTATTTCTGTCTCCTCATCCTTTATCCTAACCACAAGAACACATTGGCACCTCTTCTCAGGTGTTTATGAATCATCTACAAAACTGTGATCTGGGCTGCAACTGGAAGTGTAAAATCTCAGTCTTGGTGTCATGCTCTCTTTCAGACAGTATTTTGTTGTTCTTGTTAAAGATATAAGAATGAGTGAACTAAAGTTAAATAGGTTTCAGAGTAGCAGCCGTGTTAGTCTGTATCCGCAAAAAGAAAAGGAGTACTTGTGGCACCTTAGAGACTAACCAATTTATTTGAGCATAAGCTTTCGTGAGCTACAGCTCACTGCATGCATCCGATGAAGTAAGCGGTAGCTCACGAAAGCTTATGCTCAAATAAATTTGTTAGTCTCTAAGGTGCCACAAGTACTCCTTTTTTTTAAAGTTAAATAGAATTTTTGAATGTCTCTTGTTCTTAATTATTCCAAAAATCTTGAAGGTTTTTTTGGTCTATTTTAAGTACATTTTCAGAGCTGGCAAAATGCCTACTTGACAAAAGGGAGAGTGCATTATTTTTCTCCAACAATAATGTCCAATTTTTAGCTTGCTAACTTTGGATGTAGTTCATCCTGGTGTAGCAGGTCTGTGCAAGACCTTAGGCACTGCTTAAGCCTTTTAGTTTAAGGGTTGCATAGAGCCCTTTGTGGGATCTCTTGGCTGGAAGGAATTTAATTTATCTCTGATGTGCAGTAACAAACTGCAGTTAGAACTAAAAGGAGAAGTGAAATCTTGCTCAGAAATTTGCTTAGAGTATGGTGGTTGAGAGCTCTGTATCATGTTAGATCTGAATTTGGACCTATATGTTAAAAATGTTCCAGTGAACGCAATGAACTACAATAAGTCCCTATCTTCAGAGTTTATTGCAAATGCATGCACTAGTCACCATAATATTCTCTAGTGAAGGCATATCAGCTGTTCCTGTTTTCACTTTGGTGGTCTCTTGACATATTTTGTTCAGCTGTAATCAGTTTGCCTTATACCTAATTGCTAGTAAGTGCAATGCTTACAGTAATTAGCATTATGATACTTTCATTAGTCTCTCATCTCACCACACTTCTGTCAAATAAAATATGAAAAAATTGGGTTCCTATTAAGCTTTAATGTTACATCTCTAAAACCTGAAGCACTCTGCAATTAATTTACTTTACAGTGTGTGTAAGTTCTAATGTGTTTCTGATTTTATTGCAATTTGACTATTGTTTCTGTCCAACCTGTTGGGAGTATCTATCTTCAAGTGGTAAAAAATGGATGGTAAATGATGAATAAACAAGTTAAATCGTTAGATTAACTTAATTTTCTTTGTAAACAGTCTAATATTTTTTTTTCACATAACCTTTTAAAAGGCAAAGTGAAAATATGTTGATATGTTGAATGAAATTCTGGCCTTAGTGAAGTCGATAGGAGTTTTGCAACTGACATCAATAGAAGTAGGATTTCACCCATCATTTATTTTGTGCAAGGTTTTTTTTAATGGAGCTGAAATTAACATGGCTATTTTATTATGTTACTTGTGTACCAAAAAACCCCAAAGAAGCCTGTACACCTATGGGAGAAATGTTAATTGGTTAGATGTGGCTACCACAGCCAGTAGCAGTCACTTGTTTCTTAATTTGGCCACATTACAAATATTTTAAAAACAGGTAGCTCAATGTCAGAGATCGTTCCCAGCTGCTTATAATAATTTAAAGTTAGCTCAAATTTGGGAGACATGGTGGGTGAAGTAACATCTTTTATTGGATCATGTCTTGGGATGCTTGTCTGGTGCCTCTTTCTGGTCACTCAGGGGATTAGCTCTCGAGGTCGACATGTGGTCACGCACCATCACATTGTCACTCTCTCAGATCTGCAGCTCCTTTCTTACCCCAGGAACCACAGTGTCCTTTTTGTGACTCCGCCCTCCATCCAGATCACTCAGCATTCCCCTCTTCCAGTTTATACCGAAGTGTTTTGCAGTCCTGGGCAGTCTTGCCATTCACTGCCTCAGGTGCCATTCTTTCAGTGGCTGGCAGGGGAACCTGGTCTCACCCTCTACTCCAGGTTCCAGACCAGGGACCCTCAACCCAGCAGTTCTGAGCTTTACTCTTCCAGCCCTCACTGCCCTTTCTCTGGGCTGCTTCCTACCACTCTGGTTCCCACCTTTTCTCTGGGTGTACCAGCTTCAAACACTCCTCCCTCTTCCCAGGGAGTGACTGCTGCTTTTCCCAGCAGCAGCCCCTGCTGGTGCCAGCTTCCTGGCTTTCCTTTCAGGTGCAGCCTGTAGAGTTAATAGGTCTAACTGGCCACCGTAACCCTTTCCAGTCTTGTGTGGGGTGGACACCCCATCACAGACCAATGTCTCTTGGTAAGAGAGACAAGCTTTTAAGTTTTCACAGATCTCTTCTTCAGGTCATGTCTCTCTGATATCCTGGGACCAAAATAGCTACAACAACACTGCATGCACACATACTGTAAGTCTTGTGTCTAATGGAAGTTGTGCATGTGTGCTATGATTGAAAGTTGCTCAGGGCCACTGCCTTATTACTTTGGAACTTTGTGGGAGGCCTGAAGTCAGAACAACTGGACAGAGACACTCATTGAGGCCCTGATTCAGCAATGCGCTTAAACACAGGTGTAGTCCTGAGCATAAGTAGTCCCAGGGTTTTCAGTAAAGCTAATCATGTGCATAAAAATTACAACTTGCTTGAATATCTTCCTGAATCAAGGCCAGAAGCTTCAAGGTTGGGGAAAAGTCTAGGTTTTTTTCCATGTCTAGGTTCTTTACTAAGCATAAAAAATTAGCAAAGGCTAGAATTGCTGACCCTTATATTTAGGAAAAAGCTGCAGTCAATTAAAAAATAAAATCAACTCGGGTTTCATAGAGCTCATATTCCTGACTGTAATGGTTCCTCCAGAACTGCATCACTACAGCAAGCGACGGTAGCCTGGGCTCTGGCCCTCTGGGCAGGGCAGAGCAAACACATAATCCATAGCCTGCAGCCTCCTGGCTGGGGCAAGCAGCAACAGTCTGAGCTCTGGACCTCTGGTGGGGCAGAGCAGACCAACAGTCTTGTGCAGGCCTCTGGCTCAGGATGAATAGGCAGCCAACTCAGGTGTGAGGTGGGGCGGCAGGGGGACCTGGGCCCATCCTACTACACAGAGTCCCAGCCCTGGTTCTGATGGTGGTGGGCGGTCCCAAGATTGGGTCAGCAAGAAACAAAAGATTGCTGCCTCATGTCCTGGCAGCACAACCAGCCCAACATCTGATTTCCATGGGCTACTTCCTACCTGACTCTGCTGGCATTGCTTTTTCATTGCTGGGCTTGGGATCCGGCTCCTTCCATATCCTGGGCCAGTAGGGCGCTACTCTGCTCCATGGCAGGTCCTGGGCCTTGCTGAGGGCTTGGCATGCTGGGAGGGACATCTGCTTCCATCCCTGGTCTGCCTGCAACTGAGTTGGAGGGCCCTACTCCTATACTTCAGGTCCAACCCCTGCACTTCCTGTGATGGGGGCAGGGCAAGGTTAGCTAAGCCCACTGGAGGAGTGTAATGGTTCCTCCCTCTTGGGTCTGGAGAGAAGCCATTCTACCTCACTATGCTAGCATGTAGGTACTATGAATCTCTTTATCTTTATCTGGAGAGATCTTTATGGATCTCTTGGGATCCAGCTCCTTCCAGATCTTGAGAGTGGAGAGACATCTTCTGTTCATTCCCTTAATTAGATTGTTTAAAGTTGTTAATGGGGCCACCAGTTTGTCTGGTATGAGGAAGAGGAACTTCTGTTCACCCACTTTTCAGGAGTTCTCCTGGGAATCCACAAAATCCTCTTAAGATTCAGATCAGAATCAGCCTTTTTGAAACAAATCCTATAGAATTTAATAGGAAAAGATACGTTTCCATAGGTTGTGTAAATAATGCTATAGACTTAATAGAGGATTATATCCTTTATAAAGGATCATTCAAAAGACCCATAGAAGGGATAGAATCCTCTATTCAAACATATAAGTTTTTAGAAGAGTTTCTAGAGAACCCTACTTATTTTATCATTAATTTTTGTAGCACTCTTCCATAACATGATTTAATACAAGCCCATATTTATACACTGTGATTAGTAGCAGGCTCCCTGGCCACATGGTGGTGACATGTAAATGTCCTTGCATTGTTTAAATGATCAGAAAAATAGAGTAGAGTACTTCATACCTGACAGCTTAAACACCCTGCCAAAGACCCATTCTGAATATTTCTCTACAGCTGAAATATAAAAATGGTGTGCTTACTGCAGGTTATATTTAGTGCTTCCGCATCTTCAGTGTCCTTTGGAATGTTAATAAATTGAGAAACTGTTCTGGTTGCTGCCGAGAAATTGCCAAATTGCTCTTTCAATTTAGCTTATAATGTTCTGAGACTGGTGCATATCATTTACTGATAATAAACTTGATAAAAGGCAGCTTTATTAGGCAGACATGAAGAATTAGCACATGATATTTCTAGAAGTGAATGGCATTGTAAATATTTTATTAAACCATCTCTGTGCAATCCTATTTGGATCTTTGCAAGTACATAATTTTTTTTTTAAAATCAAGGTTCAATTATTTCCCAAAGATGGTACCAGATATTTTTTTCCTGCTAGTTTTCTACCACAGTCATGAAGGCATCTGATCATTGTAATATTGACAGTGGCTAACCTTTGTTTGAGCCACAATTCCCTTTGAAACAGTGAGGAATCTTAGCTAGATTATATAATTTTGCTGCCAAGAAATCAGGGATTATAGGAACAGTTTATAGATTGAGATTCTTTTTTTTTTTTTGTTAAGTATCAGCGGGGTAGTCATGTTAGTCTGGATCTGTAAAAGCGGTAAAAGAGTCCTGGGGCACCTTATAGACGAACAGACGTATTGGAGCATAAGCTTTCGTGGGTGAATACCCACTTCATCGGATGCATGTAGTGCAAATTTCCAGAGGCAGGTATAAATATGCAAGCAAGAATCAGGCTAGGGATAATGAGGTTAGTTCAATCAGGGAGGATGAGGCCCTCTTGCTAGCATGGGGCATGATTCACTTGCAGGTTTAAACTAGTGTAAATTGTGAATTCTCTGTAACTTGAAATCTTTAAACCATTATTTGAGGACTTCAGTAACACAGCCAAAGGTTATGAGTCTATTTCAAGAGTGAGTAGGTGAGGTTCTGTGGCCTGCAATGTGCCAGAGGTCAGACTAGATAGTCATAGTGGTCCCTTCTGACCTTGAAGTCTATGAATCTATACAATAAAATATTAAGCAGGCTATAAAAAAATGTAGGCTTTCTCACAAGCTTTGCGCATTTCCCTCACGCCAGACACAAACTCAGACAAATCAAAATAAATGTACGAGGAAGAAATGAACAAAAAATATACTTATTTACGGCTAGATGTGAGTTGGTCAGTTTAGCTAAGTATAGTATCGTCTTCGGAAAAGAAGAAATCCATGACCCTGGCTGAGGTTGGTCTGGAAT
Organism: Lepidochelys kempii; assembly: GCF_965140285.1. Taxonomy (NCBI): domain Eukaryota; kingdom Metazoa; phylum Chordata; order Testudines; family Cheloniidae; genus Lepidochelys; species Lepidochelys kempii. The sequence goes on along the minus strand of NC_136382.1, from coordinate 139,592,201 downwards.
TAAGTTATTCAGAATAGAAAACAAAAAGAAAGGCATCCATTAAACACACCAAAAGGAAAAAGACCCTCAAAATAATTTGCATTCATCATAACTTACAGTTTGTATATGGAAAAATACAAGCTGCTACTTAAGTGTTTATCAGATTTTACCAATTGTCCTAGTCATCCAAACAGTTGAAACTTGTAATCAGGGAAAACTTGAAACAGTCTGGGAATCTATAAACAAAATTTAAGTTCCAGAAAATTCCAGAAAAACTGGTTGGTCATTTCTTGAGATCTACTAATGAAAAATACTGTATAAAAACTAGGTATTAGTAGTACTAATGTCAGAATAGCTAAGTGGTACAGGCATTTTCTAGAGTAGTAAGGTATGAGGTAATTAGTCTATGAGCCTTTAAACACGTTAGTCACCTTTCCATTTAGTTGAACAGGGTCTCTTTGGTTCCACTGTCAAAACAGTTCTGTTGCCTGCCTCCTTCAGATCAGTCTTCCCTATTGTGCAGTGGCCCTTGCCTGGTGCAGGGAGGTGTCGGTTGGACCTTTGTGTGCCAGTGGAGATAATTTTAACCATTATAACTTTTGAAACAAATGCTAAGTACTCTATTTTGGAGGGATGCAGACTAAAAATGGACCCAAATCATGGATCTGTATACAGATCTGAATTTCCAGAGAGTTGGATTCCATGCTCTGATCTGTCCCCTTTTCTAGTGAACTAGCACTACATGAAGTGTGATAACTTCATTTCACCAAAGTGTGCTTGACAAACATTAGGATGTCAGTCCATATAGTGTCATATCCAACTGTTGTTTTTTAAATAAGTTTCAGCTTCAAACAATCCCAACAAAAATCTCAAAACTAGGAATAGACTGGTTTATATTACCTCTGTATTTGGCACCGGTGAGACCGCTACTGGAATATGGTGTCCTTTTCTCGTGTCAACCACTCAAGAAGGGTGTTAATATAAGCATAGGGATCAGAGAAAAGCCATGCAAATGATTAAAGGATTGGAAAACAGGCCTCGTAGTGAGAGAGACTCGAGGAATTCAATATACTTAGCTTATTAAGGAGAAGGTTAAGGGGTTCACTAATAATAGTTTATAAATACCTATAAGAGGAACAGAAATTTGATAATCTTCCAGACAAAGGTATAACAAGATCCAATGGCTGGAAGTCGAAGCTAAGTAAATTCTAATGCAAAATATAGTGAAAAATTTTAGCTATGAGGGTAATTAACTACTGGAACAACTTACTGAGGGGTGTGATGGATTCTCCATCACTTGTCATTTTTAAATCAAGATTGGATGTTTTTCTGAAAGATGTACTCTGGTTCAAACAGGAATTAATTTAAGAAAATTCTGTCAGAGGCCTGTGTTATGCAGGATGTCAGACTAGATGATAGCAATGGCCCCTTCTGGGTTTATAATCTATGAATCAAATGAAAATAATTTCAAGCCATACAGTTGCACCTGGCTTCTCAATGAAAGCCTATGGAACTGCAAATATTTGGCCAAACCATAGTTAGACCAGATTTAACCTAGACTTAACTCTCATTTACTTAAATTAGAGTTAGACACCTCGGAGCTTTAGAAAATCTCACTATGCACCTATGTGCATCTTTAGGCACCTTTAAAAATCTGACCCCAGGTTTACTTGGACCTTTAATTAATGTGATCAGTTTTGAATAATGCATTTTGATATGACTGTTTCACAGATTTATATTACAGACCTATGCATGCATGCATATGTTTATGTAAAGAAAATTACTTCCGCTTTCCTCTTAAAGTGTACCGGAACTGAGGAATCTTTCTTGATCTCACTTCCCATGCTGCATTGCTGTTTAGGATCTTCATCAGCACAGTCCAAGTCATGATCTGCTTTAAATTTTCAGTGAGTTTTGTACAAGCTTCAGTGATGTAGGCCTGGTATCTTACTTCTAGGTGAAACAATATTTGGGGCTTTATTTTACAGTGTATTTACAAGTTATCACTCTTATATCAGATTACCAGGAAAGTCAAATGACCTCTCAATAAAAGACTGCAGTAATCAAAAAGGTAGGAAATTCAGACAGTGCTTTGAAGTGTCAGTGGTAAAAGTAAGAAAAAAGTCTAATGAGATTTCCAACATGGGACTGCTACTAGAGCTAAAGGTGAATATTGATAATTTAGCATTCAAGAGTATCAAATTCTGGCTCAGTAGACCCAAGGATAATAGGAATAATTTTTTCAAGCTTTGGAGAGAGAGATATGTCTTTGTTTCTTCCAACCAGCAGATACCCACTAGAGTAAATCAGTTAATGAAGGCCCTTAGCCAGCTGCTATAGGACCTTTCCTTTCAGTGTGTGCCTGGAGTACATTGTCACGTCTAAGACTGAAAGATGCGGTCCATCGGCTGCATCTCCACCAGGTGAGGGACACAGGAGCTCACAGCTCTAAACTGCTCTCAGCTAGAAAGCATGTGACACACCCTCTATGATATTGTCATTGGAACAAAAATGGTCCAATTAGATTTAAATAGTTTGCTCAGCAAACTGGAAATTACTGGACTATTTATTATTTAATTGTCTTCCTGGATGGTGAAAAGAGATCCTTAGTGTGAAAATAAGTGTTTAATAGTCTCTTTTCCCCTGTAGCCTTGTCTCTTTTGCTCTCACTCCCATAGACATTTCTCTCCTATTAAGGAAAATAAAAGTGGTGCCAGGCAAGATTTAATCTTTTGTAGATACAGCCTGAAAAACAACAATAACAACAAAAAACCTTTGATCCAAACATCCTTAAACTTATGAAAATTAACTGTTGGGTCTGATCTGAACCATTAGGTTCTAAGTAAGGGAATACATGTGATGGTACTCTACCCAATTTCTGCCTACCAATTCCAGCCCCTTCTCACAATCCCAGAATACCTAGTTGTTTCTGCTGAATTGATCAGCAGTGAAATAGTTAACAAATAATTTAAATCATCATAGTTAGGCCTCAGGGTCAACACCTCATTGAGATGCAGGAGGACACTTCACATTTTTTAGAGCCATTGTTTCTCTCCAAGCTCTGCATACTCAGAGTCTAAAACACACAGTTGTACCAGTTTAAATGAGCTGGCATAACATCACATCTTTAGTTAAATCAGTGCAATGTGTGTGTGCAGACAACCTTTAGAAAGAGAACATTGCATGGTTTACACTTGATTCAAAGTGTGATTGTTCTCTTTTCAACCATAAGGGCTATAAACTTGTATTTATATTTTTAGCTGAGAGTTTAGATCATCCAGTCACTAAAAAGGGACGGTAAGTGTCTAACACTACAATCTAGCCCATTTCACACACAAGCAAAATACAAAACTAAAGATTAGCTCAAATCACAGATTCTAGATTCTGTTTCAGATCTGAAATTTCCCCTAATTTTCTGCTGTTCCAATGTTAAATTCCAATGGAGCTGTGACAGATATGGCAATATCCTGCGATATCCGGGACAATCCTTACTGAATTAAATTAAACTTTACTGAATTAAGTTTAAGTATTTTAGGAATACACTGTATTAAAAAAGCAAACATTTATGTATTATTGTGGGATTGTAAGAAACATCTCTAATGAGGAGACCTGACTAATGTAAACCCTGGGAAGTGTTATGAACTTCAAAGGACTGTTTGAAATAAAGTGAACTGTTAAAGTGAAGTGCGTATCCTAGAAAATACCTGTGGGAAAAGCATGCAAATTCCCCCACATCCGGACCCAAGCTTTTGAAGCTGGGCCTTGAAGAGAAACCCATTTTCTGACTGACTATTACCTTTTAACCATCTCTGAGGATCAAAGATCCAAACTATATAAAGGAAAGAAGGAACTCTACTTCTGAGTGTGCTTGTTCTGAGTCAAGGTGGTGATGAATTCGTAACCATGGGAAAACCCCTGGTGCGTGGGGGTTGAAGCACTATACACCTGCCAAAGACCATGATGGAGTTGCAGTGATCTTATTAGCATGCATGTAGGGATTTAAAAAAAAAATTGTAATATGTTTTCACCTTCAGAATAACTGTGTTAGCTTAGAAAGAGCTGTGTGGCAACTTAACAGTGGTAATTATGCTGTTAATAGCCACTGAGGTAGGAAGGCAAAGAGGCCTGCTTAGGGAGTCTGACTGTGCTGGGGAATTCACAGTGTAGGCAGGGAACTGTGCAGACTGGAAATACCCAGGTGAGGAGGGAATGAGATGTGTTTCTCCACCCAAGAGACTTTATGGCTGGGGAGCTGGAAACCTAAGAATGGGCGCCCTTAGTGGACAATAGAGGTGGAATGTAGATGCTAACTGTCACAGTTCAGGGCAATTGCACCTGTGTCCCCTCTCCATGGTTCCACAATGGCACCCACTCTTAGGCTTCTGGCTCCCCAGCTGTCACCTCTTTTTGGAAGATACATGCGTCTCTCTCCCTCTTGACCAGGATTTTTCAGGATGCACAGTTCCATGCCTACACTGTGTAATTCCCAGCAAGCCAGGCTGCCTAAAAAGGCCAGTGTCTGAACTTTGCTTCCTCTCCAGAGGCTATAAACAGTGTAATTGTCACAGATATGTTACCACACAGGTTTTTCTAAGCAACTACATTTATCCTAAAAGTGAAAGGATTACAGAGAAATCAGTAAAAACAATAAATGAATCGAAACACATGCTAATAAGCTTACCAGAGATCACCACCCAACTCCAAAAAGGGGTCTGGCAGGTGATCAGCCTTTCAAACCCCACCAAAGTTTTTTTCGGTAGTTACAAATTCAGTATAGCTTTTGCTCAGAACAAGAACATCAATGAATCTGAGACTCCCTTCTTTATACAGTTTGGGCCTTTGAAATGTAACCAGTGATCAGCAGTCAAAGGTCCTTTCCTCAGGGTATAGCTTTAAAAGGCTGGGTTTTTGCATAACTTGAGGGGGTATGTTTGCATCCACCTCCCCACAGAGATTTCCTGGGAAACCTACTTAACTTTGTTTATTCCAAAAGTCCATTTTTGGCTGGTACATTGTTTCAAATAGTTGTCTGAACCTCATAATACTTCCCACGATCTACGCTGGTCACATCTTTCTCCCCCCCCCCCCCCCCGCCCCCCATGGAAGTTCACACAATTCCACAATGATGCATAAACTTTGCATTTGTAGTATAATTGACTCCAAAGCTACATAAATTTAATTCAATAGGGTTTTTCAAGGATGTTGCAGGAAATTGCCATATCTGTCACACTCACATTCCACATTTTCTTTATATTGTGTCTGTTAATTTCTGAGCACAACAAATTCAAAACCATAAAGCCAGATAGTTATGATAGGTGCTGATCAATTGCTGGCATTCTGTTTCCATTTTTTGAACTATTCAGACTGTGCTAACATAGCTTTCCACATCATTAGCATTGTTCCTTTCTTTTAAATTAATCTTGTATTTTTCAGGGACCCCAGAAATAAGGCAGCAGAAATAAGGAAGTTAGCAAAGTAGTAGTAGTAGTCTAATTCTTAACAAAGTGACAACATTGAAAACCTATCCATTTTGCTTGTGCCTAACATATTACAATACATCTTTTCCTCACACTGGATGGGGAAGAACTCTGTGTGAGCTCTGTTCTTTTCAGTGCAAGTGGTAATATTTCTCTAGGGACTCTATTACCTGTGAGCATTTAGCTGAGCTGGTCAGATCATTGCTAAGTAAAATATATCTTTGTATTTAAAATATGATCCAAGGGCAGCAAATCTCTCTCATCCCAGAAGATTTTTGTAAATTTGTATAGTTCAGTCACAGAATAATTTTTATCCATTGCTCTGCTCAGAGTGTGTTTTAACCAAGATGCTTTGAAATTAGATCAATATCGCCTATATTTCCTTTATCAGTGTGGAACTGGAGAATATTTAAGCCCACATTTTTTAAATACCAACAAAATCTTAGGTGGCAGCAGAGTGAAAATTACACTTTTACATAAAGAAGGCAAAGTGAAATTATATTTGCCATTGACAGAGATTAGATATTAGCAAGTGTCCACATAAGGAAATGTGTGTGTTTCCATGAGGCATCGAGTGCATGTAGCAAGAGGACTCTGATTCAAGGGAAGCCCTTGAAAGTGCTTTGAGCTATATATATATATATATATAATGTGTTGTATTTAGAAAGCACATTAGCTGACACAGGTTGATTAACATTATTTAAAACTTGTAGTCCATTTAGCACCTAGTACAGAAAAAAATGGAGTTTACGAAAGGGTTAGCTGGCCATGGTCAACTTCTTAGGGTCCATGCATAGGATTAATTAGAGATCAGAAATAAAACTCTGTAATCATGTGACAAATTACATGGCATGAATAGGGAATACTCAAATTTTGTTAAATCATAGAGCAACATTTATTCTCAGACTATGGTTGAACAGTTGTGCACAATGAATCAATTAATGTGCTTAGGTAATTCTGAGATGGGAAAAAGGGCTAAACTTGCTGGATAATTTGCCACACTCTAGGACTGACCTCAGTCTCTACTGACTGACCCTGACCGGTAGAGTTTATTAATATAATAACAAATATATTTTATAAGCTATGAAACTGCTACTGAGGTGAATGGCATAAGGGGGTTACTCATCAGTAGACAGAATGTGATAACTCTTTTTCAGCACAGTAAAATACCTCCATGTTGAATTTAAATAATTTTAATGACATAATCTTAGATGATTAATATGTGATTTGATATGTGAATTAATATGTGATTTGAAGTAAATGTAATTTGCACATGAATACTAGACATGCCTAACAGATGTTTAGTGAAACAAAACAAAAAAAATTGATGCCAATTGTGTGAAAGATAAGTTGTAAAGGACTAATTGGTGACTTGATTTTACCAATCAAACAGGAAGCTGATCAGGAAATATGCAGAAAGTTGGGTCAGAGAGACAGTTGTGTACTGAAATGTTAAATGTGGAACTCTTCATTGATGCAAATTAATAAAACACAGTTTTAAAGCAGCAACCCTGAGATGCTGTGACTCATTTTAACTGAAATCTTCTGTATTTAATCATCACTTGTTTTTAACAGTTTTCTACCATGTTTGTTAGCAGAACATAGAATCATAGAATACCAGGGTTGGAAGGGACCTCAGGAGGTCATCTAGTCCAACCCCCTGCTCAAAGCAGGACCAATTCCCAATTAAATCATCCCAGCCAGGGCTTTGTCAAGCCTGACCTTAAAAACTTCTAAGGAAGGAGATTCTACCATCTCCCTAGGTAACACATTCCAGTGTTTCACCACCCTCCTAGTGAAAAAGTTTTTCCTAATATCCAACCTAAACCTGCCACTCTGCAACTTGAGACCATTACTCCTTGTCCTGTCCTCTTCTACCACTGAGAATAGTCTAGAACCATCCTCTCTGGAACCACCTCTCAGGTAGTTGAAAGCAGCTATCAAATCCCCCCTCATTCTTCTCTTCTGCAGACTAAACAATCCCAGTTCCCTCCGCCTCTCCTCATAAGTCATGCGTTCCAGACCCCTAATCATTTTTGTTGCCTTTCGCTGGACTCCCTCCAATTTATCCACATCCTTCTTGTAGTGTGGAGCCCAAAACTGGACACAGTACTCCAGATGAGGCCTCACCAATGTCGAATAGAGGGGGACGATCACGTCCCTCGATCTGCTCGCTATGCCCCTACTTATACATCCCAAAATGCCATTGGCCTTCTTGGCAACAAGGGCACACTGCTGACTCATCCAGCTTTTCGTCCACTGTCACCCCTAGGTCCTTTTCCGCAGAACTGCTGCCTAGCCATTCGGTCCCTAGTCTGTAGCTGTGCATTGGGTTCTTCCGTCCTAAGTGCAGGACTCTGCACTTATCCTTATAGAACCTCATCAGATTTCTTTTGGCCCAATCCTCCAATTTGTCTAGGTCCCTCTGTATCCTATCCCTGCCCTCCAGCATATCTACCACTCCTTCCAGTTTAGTATCATCTGCAAATTTGCTGAGAGTGCAATCCACACCATCCTCCAGATCATTTATGAAGATATTGAACAAAACCGGCCCCAGAACCGACACCTGGGGCACTCCACTTGACACCGGCTGCCAACTAGACATGGAGCCATTGATCACTACCCGTTGAGCCCGACAATCTAGCCAACTTTCTACCCACCTTATAGTGCATTCATCCAGCCCATACTTCTTTAACTTTCTGACAAGAATACTGTGGGAAACCGTGTCAAAAGCTTTGCTAAAGTCAAGAAATAATACATCCACTGCTTTCCCTTCATCCACAGAACCAGTAATCTCATCATAGAAGGCGATTAGATTAGTCAGGCATGACCTTCCCTTGGTGAATCCATGCTGACTGTTCCTGATCGCTTTCCTCTCATGTAAGTGCTTCAGGATTGATTCTTTGAGGACCTGCTCCATGATTTTTCCGGGGACTGAGGTGAGGCTGACTGGCCTATAGTTTCCAGGATCCTCCTTCTTCCCTTTTTTAAAGATTGGCACTACATTAGCCTTTTTCCAGTCATCTGGAACTTCCCCCATTCGCCATGAGTTTTCAAAGATAATGGCCAATGGCTCTGCAATCACAGCCGCCAATTCCTTTAGCACTCTTGGATGCAGTGCATCAGGCCCCATGGACTTGTGCACGTCCAGCTTTTCTAAATAGTCCCTAACCACCTCTTTCTCCACAGAGGGCTGGCCATCTATTCCCCATGTTGTGATGCCCAGCGCAGCAGTCTGGGAGCTGACCTTGTTAGTGAAGACAGAGGCAAAAAAAGCATTGAGTACATTAGCTTTTCCCACATCCTCTGTCACTAGGTTGCCTCCCTCATTCATTAAGGGGCCCACACTTTCCTTGGCTTTCTTCTTGTTGCCAACATACCTGAAGAAACCCTTCTTGTTACTCTTGACATCTCTCGCTAGCTGCAGTTCCAGGTGCGATTTGGCCCTCCTGATTTCATTCCTACATGCCCGAGCAATATTTTTATACTCTTCCCTGGTCATATGTCCAACCTTCCACTCCTTGTAAGCTTCTTTCTTATGTTTAGGATTTCACTAGGACTTCACCGTTAAGCCAAGCTGGTCGCCTGCCATATTTACTATTCTTTCGACACATCGGGATGGTTTGTCCCTGTAACCTCAGCAGGGATTCCTTGAAATACAGCCAGCTCTCCTGGACTTCTTTCCCCTTCATGTTAGTCCCCCAGGGGATCCTACCCATCCGTTCCCTGAGGGAGTCGAAGTCTGCTTTCCTGAAGTCCAGGGTCCGTATCCTGCTGCTTACCTTTCTTCCCTGTGTCAGGATCCTGAACTCAACCAACTCATGGTCACTGCCTCCCAGATTCCCATCCACTTTTGCTTCCCCCACTAATTCTTCCTGGTCTGTGAGCAGCAGGTCAAGAAAAGCTCCCCCCCTAGTTGGCTCCTCTAGCACTTGCACCAGGAAATTGTCCCCTATGCTTTCCAAAAACTTCCTGGATTGTCTATGCACCGCTGTATTGCCATCCCAGCAGATATCAGGAAAATTAAAGTCACCCATGAGAACCAGGACGTGCGATCTAGTAGCTTCTGCGAGCTGCCGGAAGAAAGCCTCATCCACCTCATCCCCCTGGTCTGGTGGTCTATAGCAGACTCCCACCACTACATCACTCTTGTTGCTCACCCTTCTAAACTTAATCCAGAGACACTCAGGTTTTTCTGCAGTTTCGTACCGGAGCTCTGAGCAGTCATACTGCTCCCTTACATACAGTGCTACTCCCCCACCTTTTCTGCCCTGCCTGTCCTTCCTGAACAGTTTATAACCATCCATGACAGTACTCCAGTCATGTGAGTTATCCCACCAAGTCTCTGTTATTCCAATCACGTCATAATTCCTTGACATCACCAGGACCTCCAGTTCTCCCTGCTTGTTTCCAAGGCTTTGTGCATTCGTATATAAGCACTTGAGATAACCTGCTGATCACCCCTCATTCTCAGTATGAGGCAGGAGCCCTCCCCTCACAGACATTCCTGCCTGTGCTTCCTCCCGGTATCCCGCTTTCCCACTTACCTCAGGGCTTTGGTCTCCTTCCCCCGGTGAACCTAGTTTAAAGCCCTCCTCACTAGGTTAGCCAGCCTGCTCGCAAAGATGCTCTTCCCTCTCTTCGTAAGGTGGAGCCCGTCTCTGCCCAGCACTCCTCCTTCATGGAAGACCATCCCATGGTCAAAGAATCCAAAGCCTTCTCTCCGACACCACCTGCGTAGCCATTTGTTGACTTCCACGATTCGACGGTCCCTACCCAGGCCTTTTCCTTCCACGGGGAGGATGGACGAGAACACCACTTGCACCTCAAACTCCTTTATCCTTCTTCCCAGAGCCACGTAGTCCGCAGTGATCCGCTCAAGGTCATTCTTGGCAGTATCATTGGTGCGCACATGGAGAAGCAGGAAGGGGTAGCGATCCAAGGGCTTGATGAGTCTCGGCAGTCTCTCCATCACATCGTGAATCTTAGCCCCCGGCAAGCAGCAGACTTCTCAGTTTTCCCGGTCAGGGCGGCAGATAGATGACTCAGTCCCCCGGAGGAGAGAGTCCCCGACCACCATCACCCGCCTCCTTCTCTTGGGAGTGGTGGTCGTGGAACCCCCCATCTCAGGACAGTGCATCTCATGCCTTCCAACCAGCAGAGTCTCCTTCTGCTGTCTCCCCCAGACATATCATCTGGTCCACTCTCCGCAATGGTACCTGTGGAGAGAACATGAAAGCGGTTAGTTACCTGTGTCCGCGTTGCTGGAACCCAGACATTCCCCCTTCTTCTTCTGGAGGTCACATGTTGCCAAACTTCTTCACTGGCCTCTTGGCTCCGCTGTGCAACCTGCTCTAAATCTTTAGAGCTTTGTGCCCATGAACATGTATTGGTTCTAGGGCCTAGGCAGTTATTGTAGGTCTTTCAGAGTAACAAAAATGCTGTTTATTTTGCCATGAAAATGTAGTTGGCAAGTAGCCTACTTAGATTAAAAAAAATAAATGACACATATTCAAGACAAGCCTATGTGTACATATACAGTAGCTATTACTCATAACGAGTTTACTCGATATTTGGCATTATCGAGAAATGGTATGCAAAATATTCTATTAATATTAGGGCTGTCAAACAATTAATCAGTTGGTTCGTCCTTTTTTTTTTTTTACCACCCTTAATGGGTTACATCAAAGTCATTGATGCAGATATCCTTACATTTTGAGAAAGTTGGGATTTGGATGTGAATCCAATAACCTTGCAGCTAGATCTCATTTCCATGTATGTGTATTATAGCTAGAAGATAAACAAAGGATGATTTCTACTTTTATTTGGTTATGAATGTGTGTAATATTTCTGGAGATATTCAGCATTGTCAATAGAGAAAGCATAATATTTTTGGAGGCCTATTATACAAGACCAGTTTGTCCTTTTCTTTATTTTCTCCTGGTTTTTAATTTACTTTTTCTGATCTTTCTTTTGCAAAGGAAGCACTGGTGTTTAGTCCTATTGTGCTGGCTGTAGGGGAACAAACTATTATGATTTCCTGGGAAATGCGTACATTCTTATTTAACCATTGGACTTGCAAGAAAATGTGATCAGAAATAATTTCCTCCCCCATTGTGATACAGTGTAGCTGTAAATGGGAGGGAGCACCACTAGAGAGAATATTATCCTTAACATCTTAATGAAAATATCCTGTATATTTTTTGTAATTTTTTGAGTTGCAAATAAGTTCATTTTTATTTAGAACAAGGGAATGGTACCAAGTTCATGGATTTTTCATAACAATATCTTTTCTAGTCCAGTCTTGTTTAAAAGGTCTCAAATGCTGGGCTTCCATCAGATCACATGGACAGATATTACACAATATGATAAATCTCAGTGAGGAAGATTTCCTACTATTGATTCTAAATTTTCCATTTTTCATCCCAAATACTTCTAGTAACACCTACTGGTACTACTCTAATTAATTCCAATCTGTCTGGCATTTACACCCTTCAGATATAGGTAGGTTATTTTCATGCTTTCTACACACAGAGAGAGACACTTTGCCACTTCTTGGCCAAGCTATCTAGTAAAGTTTATTTATAAAGTTTCTCATCGGTGTTCTTCCTCTAACTTTTCCACCTGCCCCAGTGATTTCATCATAAAATATCATCATCTGATCTCCCTCACACCCATGCTCATTCCTTCCCTTACCCTTGTCCTTAACCTCTCACTCGTTTCTGGTTCTTTCCCCTCCCAATACATTCAGTGTTTAGTCTCTCCTATTTTCAATAACCCCCTCGTGGCTGCACTTGCCTCTCAAGATACTGCATCAACTCTCTTCTCCTTTTCATCTCTAAACTCATTAATAGTGGCTGTTTGGAGTTCCTTTCCAATTCCATCCTAGACCATCTTAACATCTTTTGCTGAGCATGCTGCCATGTTTTGTCCATTCACATCCAACTCATATTTTGTTTTGACTCTCTGTTTCTGTCTCACTCTGTTTTTTTCCTCAGCTAGCCTCTCAAAGCTACCATCATTCCAAGTCTCTGCATCATCTATGCAGCACAAATCTAAAGTGTGCACATAGCATTTTTTGAAACAATATGTCTTTATCATTTTATAGCCTTTATTTTAAACATATTTTGCATACTAGGATGTCCATTAATTGATTTAACTACAAGGGAAAATACTCATTGATAGCTAATATTGTGTTCACAAGACTTCTTTAGGCAGCAGAACTAATCATTTCATTACAAAAAACAAATATCACCCATCATCACAAAGTATTTGAAATATCTTTTGCTTGAAAAAATCCTGGGCACACCATACAAATCTGTACTGGTTTATGACTCTAAACACAGATTTTCAAATAGACTAACTTTGTGAGAGAAAAATAAGCAGTCATGTATAAAAATGAACCAATTTACCTCTAGATTTTTGAACAAAATGAATGGTGGTTATATTGGTCCATCTAATCAGACATCCAGAGCTGGTAGTATATTATGGTCTCAGCAAAGTTTGACTGGTTTTGGTAGTATTGAATTTCAGCAATGTCTGTGGTGATCTGGTCTTGCCTATGACATTTTGTCAATGGCCTCTTGGCAGTTATATCTGCTCATGCACTTTTTCTCATGATGAAATGCTGCTTCCATAGCATATGTGAGGTCTCTAGGGATATTGTAAATGGCACAAATATATCCACAGCCAAACAGTATGTGGTGAAATCTTGTCCTTACCAAGTATATGTAGTGAAAAGTCATGCTCTAGTGAGATGACACTTATCCAGCATGTCACTAGGTCAGATGACCAATGAGGCTTACTGTAAGGACCCAGGGATTAGAACCCAGGTCTACAGAACCTTGGACAGCTGATGTTCCCACAGTGCTACTAGGAGGTCATGCATAGCTACAGTTAGGGAACACTGTGGAGAGTAGGTGCTGGAGGAAGTACCGCCCAAGACACCCAGTATGACAGTACTTTGCGGCCCTCTAGCCAAGCACTCTGTCTAACTGTGGAAGGTGCCCTAGGACATTGGCTGGGCAGTCACACAGACTTTGGGCCAGCTGAGACTCCAGACTTCACCTTGTTTCCTGATCTTCGGCATCAGATCTCGGTCTGATTATCGTCCTGACTCTTACTCCCTGATACTACCTCTGGTCTTTAACACCAGCCTCACTTTAACCCCAACTCTTGCTTATTGAACCTCACTCTAGTGATTCCTCTGACCCCTGCTCACTAACCAATGTTCTTGATGTGTGGCCACTAGGCCAGACCACCTACACCCTTACAGTTACGCCTCTATAATGGGACAAGAAATGTTCTCATAAAAGCATGTGACAGCACTGGGTCTAGGAATGTGAAGGTGCAGAGTTGATGAACCAGGTCTGTTTGCATGCCAGTAACTAAATGTTTTTCCAGCTCAACATACTGAAATAGCTGGTGTCCAAGTATAGACATGTTTGTGTAATATAATAAATTCTCTCAGATTCCGTAGCTGTATACTGATGCTGTTACTTGTTGATAGGACTGCCTACCTGGGGCACTGTTTTCCAAACAATAAATGGGTGAAGAAGATTGAATAAAAGAGGGAGAAGGGAAGCAAAAGACAGCTTTATTTTTTGAAAACTGATCCAATAGCAGGAACAATGAGAATCAGCTGTGCACCTCAGGCACTTGTTTTTTGAAAGTGTGTGGTCTTATGGCCAGCTTACTCAGGGTGTTTCATTCTAAAGTTAGCACCTCTCTCCACTAGCCTCTAATTGAGAACCTTAAAATGCACCATTATTTTCCATCACCTATCTCAGCTCTAGCACTCTCTCCTCCTCATGTCTGCTCCCCCTCATTTCTGAGCATATTATATCTTTTATAAAGATCATTAAATAAAAACCATACAATATTCTGATTTCTTTGTAACTAATGTCCTCTAAGGAGGAGTTTTCTTTATCCCCTGAATTTGTTTTATTCCTCCTTCTCACCAGAGTTTGTTCACATCTGTTCTGTGTTGAACTTACTCTGAGATTTTCCAATCACAAACCCTCTCTTCGTGTCAGTTAAGCACCAGGCACATCTGTGGTACTATGCAACTAATAATCTTCAACAACTTGGAGGGTTATGTTCCATTAGAGGGACAGATAGAATCTTTTCCATTAAAAGAAACCAGTCAGCAGCAAACAACTCACATCTGATGATGACTCACACAGATGCATTGAGCAAATCACTTAATCCTCTACATTTTTTTCACATCTCTACCTTTCCTAGAGAGGCAGGATGGACCAGTGTTTAGAGTTCTATTCCGGGACTCAGAAGACATGGGTTATTTTTCTGCTCTGCCACAGACATCCCATGTGACTGTAGGCAAGTCACTTAGGCCTCGTCTACACTGAGGTGGGTGGGGGATGGAATCGATCTAAGTTATGCAACTTACTTAGATCAAATTACCACGGTGTCTTCACTGCAGCAAGTCGACGGCTGACACTGTCCCATCCACTCCGCCTGTGCCTCTCGCCCTGGTGGAGTACCAGAGTTGACGGGAGAGCAATCTGTGGTCGATTTATTGCGTCTAGACTAGATGCGATAAATCGATGCCCGGTGGATTGTTCGCTGCCCGTCAATCCAGTGGGTAATGTAGAGAAGCCCTTAGTTTCAAGTAGATATACCCAGCTAGCATGCTAAAAATGTAAGAGTAGCCATGGTGGTGGGAGGGGCTCGCTGTTTCAGACAGGATCATACACAGTGTGGTTTACCCTTCCCACCACCATGGTTACAATTCTACACTTTCAGTCTCTGTACCTGAGTTTCCCAATGGTAAAATGGGGATAATAGTACTTCCCTACCTCGAAGGGGTGTTGTGAGGGTACATACGCTAAAGACTGTGAGACACTCAGGTAACATGGTGAAAGTACTTTCATGGCTCCAAAGAGAAATAGATAACACATACTGGGAGAGAGAATACATTAGTTTGTAAAAACGAGTTGGACATAAAAGTGCTGGTGATAAATATTTCTTTATTGTAACAAAATAAAAACTCAAATGGAGGGAAGAAAATCTAATTTGTATACTGATCTTTTTAGACATTACATTACTCCTTTGTCTCATTAAAATAATAATGGAGGGAAATCCCCCACTAACCCATAAATGCCAACTGTTCTGATTATATCAACATCCAGCTTCTGATCAGCTTTAGTTCCTCTCACTACTGTGACTTGTGTTCATATAAATAGGTGGCTGTTTACCTATGAAATTATTGCAGGAAGAAAAACAGACACCAAACATAAAACCAAAACAAGACAAAGCCTAAAGCCCCACTATCTGTATTTATGTGTCTCCTTTCATTTTGGAGAGGAAAAACTCTGAGGCATGACCACACGATAGTGCATTGCACCCCAATCCTGCAAAGGCCTACAGGCTTGCATAACTTTTGCACACTGTGAGTTGTCTCAATCACTTCTTTGGAGGAGCTCAAAGTGCATGAAGGTAAGCACATGCACAAGTCTTTGCAAGTTCGGGTCCTTGGCCACTTGCATACCCAATGACAACTTGATGGAAGGATGTAACTCTAAAGAGAAGCTAAATTTTGGGGTGACGAGATGAATATTTATTATTTTTCCCCTGTGAAGTACAAAGCACCGAAGAATCGGAATTAATGTGCATGGAACTGAGCTCAGCAGTTCTTAGTCAGATGCTTTAAGGCTGTTTTTTTTAAAAAAAAGAAATAGAATTCAGCAGGTTGATTTTCCACTCAGTTATGTAGATTTTATGCTGATGAAACCGCCTTTAGCTCATTGAAGTTACACTGGTATAGAACAGGTGTAATCAAGAAGAGAATCAAGCCCAAGATGTCTGTTTAAAATACATCAGTATCTTTTAAAAGTATAGGCTCTTGAGTTCTGTATCAAAGCTAAAGCAGGCTGTTAATGTTACGTATTTCAAGAGAGTTTTTCAATGAGAATTTGTTTTACATTCTACAGTTTTCAGTACAAGCATATCAAATAGATTCAGTGCAATTAAATTAAACTTCCTATGTTGCATGACAGCCCCTTCCCTCCCCACTCTAAAAAGCTTGCTAAGAAATGCTGGGTATACTGGCCATGCCTTTCCTGGCCTTAAGGAGGACTCACAGGGAGATTGCTCTTTGGGTCACAAAGAGATTAGTTTAAGTGAAGCATTACAGGATCTGGCCTAAGGGTCGACCTTTAAGGTTTGTAGCTACATACCTATCAATGGCTAATGTGTATATATAGCCCCATGCAGATTATTCTGACTTGTAATAGGAGCATATTCTGTGAGTGGCATGTAGGCTACACATCAGGTGCCCTTTAACTGTTTTGCTGTTTATGGCTGTGCCCACCTCTTTATGACTGTTTACAGTACCTGCCCTGCAGCTATGACAATTTGGCTCTGAGAACAAAATAAATAATGTGATTTTTAACTGATGATGTAAATTACGTTGGTAATTTTAAAAAAATGGTAAATTACGTTGTCGGATCTCAGTGCCGTATATGACTTTTTTCTGGATTAAACAAAGACATTTTAAAGAAAATATTCATTGTTCTAGAATAGATTTATTATTTATTTCTTGACTTTGACTTTAAAGATTTTGGAGCAGGTAAAACAAAGACAATGTCAAAAAGCTTTTTATACCTGTGGTAAAGGTGAATTCAGCAAAGAACTTAAGCATGTGCTTAGTTGTAAGCACTATAGTGCATGTCTGAAGTTATGCTTGTGCTCAACTGCTTTGTTGAATAGGGACAGATATAAGCATTTTCTTAAAATTAGGTATGTACGTTAAGTGCTTTGCTGAACTGGGACCAAAATAAAGAAATGTTCCAGCACCATTTGACAGACTCTGAAATATATACAACAGAGTCCAGTTCTGCTCTACAAAAGTAAATCACTTGCAATATCTTAAAATAGCTGCTATAAATGTGTGAAAACATCAGCATATTCTTTTTCCTTGGGGCCTGATCCAGAGAGTTGCTGAGCACTGAAGTCACTGGGAGTTGTAAACACTCGGTTGCTTTTTGACTTAAATCTACAATCTATATTGAAAGCAAAAGTACACTTATGTCAGATTGTTCCTTTTTTTTTTCTTAGACACACTATTCTAGGAAATAAAGTCTTGCATTTGCTTTAATTATGTTCCATAATATAGTTTGCAGGATATTATGGTTTTCCTTTAAATTCAAGACTGCTTTTCCAGTAGATGAATTCTATTCAGAAAACTACAAGTACCGTACTAGTACGCGTACCATGAATTTTAACTACCAAAATGGAATTTTTAGTGGAAATTTTAGAAGTGACCTGCCTTGCTTCCAACTGGCCAGCTAGTCTTGGAACAGAATGACATGTTTTTGGGGTCATTGGTCTCTCAGCTGAAACCAATACCAGGCAAATAGGAACCAAGAGTAACTATCTGAAGGAAGGATTCTAATGGAGTATACTGGAATTTCTGTCAGATGATCACACTAGGGACCCCACTCACTCACAACCATCTTTGTGCTTCCTTCTACACTGTCCCATGCTCCTGGAATGTCTTTCCTGTGTAGGTCCACAAGGAGAAGTTCCTCTCATGCATGTTGCTTCTTAAAACCAATTTCTGCTGTAAAACCTACACGAGTCAATGAAGGCATCTTTTATTAAAAAACAAAACAACAAAAATACACCAAACATGCAAGGCTCCACCCTCCTTTATACTCTGCTTTGTGCTAGATCTTGCTTAGTAAAAATAAGCTTATTGATGTACCCCGTCTATTCTTCCCTATCCCCGCTCACCCCGCCCCCTCTCCCCCCCGCACTGTTTTACTTCAACCTCTTCATATTAGTCTAATTTAGTCTGCAAATTCTTTGGAGCAGAGATCCTGTCTTTCTCATTTGGATTTTATGTAAGCCAAACTACTAAAGTTAATGGGAGCTTTGCCTGAACGAGGGCTGGAGGATTGGGGTAGTCATACAGATTGCTGAAGGCTTTGTTTTTTACAGTGTTAGGTGGTCTGCTTTAGTACTTACATGTTATTTCCTAAAATTCTTTGCTAATCTGTGGTCCTCAGGTAAACATTAATATACAAAGGTTGCATATCCTTTTAAAATTATTTTCTAGTGAAAGCTTACAAATGAAAGAACTAATGTCTTTAAAGCATAAAAGGAAAACATGAATATGTAATCTGGAAGAAGTTTCATATTGTTCTTTTCACCTAGTCGACAGAAATAATACATTATTTCTAGTATCCAGATGATGGATTAGTCAGTATCTCCTTATGTTTGGTCAGAATATCTCATTTTGGTTGATCTAATCACAATTTAGTCTTTCCAGGGTACTTCCCTCAGTATTCTTCAGTGTGTGCATTTTTCTAACCATGCATTTTGTACTTCCCATTTCTCCTACTGGATTAAATGTTATTGAAAACATCCATGCATTGCACACACTAACATTTATTTTACTATCCTCATTTCATCCCTTCATTGTATGAATAAACTCCAAACAGAGATTGTGCTGAGACAGTAGCCTCTACTTTTATTGGTAATACTTTGAGACTTGAAACGGGCTGTGTAAATTATATTTTACTATTTTCAAACTTGTGTTATATTGTTAAACTATCAATGAAGATGGTCATTAATTTTAGAGGATATAGAGAATACAGAGTGTCATATCAGTCCATTGAGTTTCTCCTATGTTAATATTTTTTTAGAAAAGGAAAGCAAAATAATATATAACTTAAGCAACTTCTTAATTCTGGAAGCATGATTTTTTTTATTTTGCTCTGCACTTTCCAGGTGGCAACCTGGACCGAGTGGGTGTCTTACAGACCTTGTGTAGGTCCAGCAGGGAAGTATTGGCCTGGGAGGGATCCATTCTAGCCACGAAGCTGGACTCTTTTTCATAGAATCATAGACTTTAAGGTCAGAAGGGACGATTATGATAGTCTAGTCTGACCTCCTACACAACGCAGACCACAGAATCTCACCCACCCACTCCTGTAACAAACCCCTAGCCTATGTCTGAGCTACCGAAGTCCTCAAATCGTGGTTTAAAGACTTCAAGGTGCAGAGAATCCTCCAGCAAGTGACCCGTGCTGCAGAGGAAGGCGAAAAACCCCTAGGGCCTCTGCCAACCTGCCCTGGAGGAAAATTCTTTCCTGACCCCAAATATGGTGATCAGCTGAACCCTGAGCATGTGGGCAAGACTCACCAGCCAGATACCCTGGAAAGAATTCTCTATAGTAACTCAGATCCCACCCCATCTAACATCCCATCACAGGCCACTGGGCACATTTACCACTAATAGTCAAAGATCAATTAATTGCCAAAATTTTTATGTTTGGCTGCTTAAATTGTCAGAGACTGGGACATGAGTGGTCAGACCTAGTGATTAGGGCAAACATCCATAGTCAGGAATTGGAGTCCATGGTAAGAGCTGGAGTCAGGAATCAGAGCTGAGGGTCAGAACTGGGTTACCTGGAGGCAGGGGCATGGCTAAGTCCTGGTCTACACTACAAGTTTATATCAGGTTTAGCAGCGTTAAATCCGAATTAATCCTGCACTCGTCCACACAACAAAGCCATTTTTTCAACATAAAGGGCTCTTAAAACCGATTTCTATACTCCTCCCCAATGAAGGGATTAGCGCTGAAATCGACATTGCCATTTCAAATTAGGGTTAGTGTGGACGCAATTCGAAGGTATTGGCCTCCGGGAGCTATCCCACAGTGCACTATTGTGACTGCTCTGGATAGCACTCTGAACTTGGTTGCACTGGCCAGGTGTACAGGAAAAGCCCCGAGAACTTTTGAATCTCATTTCTTGTTTGGCCAAGTGAGCTCATCAGCACAGGTAACCATGCAGTCCCAGAATCGAAAAAGAGCTCCAGCATGGACCGAACAGAAGGTACTGGATCTGATCGCTGTGTGGGGAGAGGAATCCGTGCTATCAGAACTACGTTCCAAAAGACGAAATGCCAAAACATTTAAAAAAATCTCAGAGGCCATGAGGGACAGAGGCTACATCAGGGACGCAACGCAGTGCCACGTGAAACTTAAGGAGCTCAGACAAGCATACCAGAAAACCAAAGAATCAAACGGATGCTCCGGGACAGAGCTCCAGACATGCTGCTTCTATGCTGAGCTGAATGCAATTCTAGGGGAGGCTGCCACCACTACCCCTCACCTGTCCATGGACTCCAATGATGGGGTACTCTCCGCCATGGCTAAGAATTTTGCAGATGGGGAAGATGAGAAGGAGGACGAGCTTGGGGAGAGCACACAGCACACCATTCTCCCTGACAGCCAGGATCTTTTTATCATCCTGACTGAAATACCCTCCCAACCCAACGGAGCCGGAGAAGGGACCTCTGGTGAGTGTACCTTTTTAACTATAATACATGTTATAAAAGCAAGCGTTTTTTAATGATTAAGTAGCCCTGAGGACTTGGGATGCATTCGTGGCCAGTACAGCTTCTGAAAAAGTTTGTTAATGTGTCTGGGGATGGAGCGGAAATCCTCCAGGGACATCTCCATGAAGCTCTCCTGGAGGTACTCTAAAAGCTTTTGCAGAAGGTTTCTGGGGAGAGCAGCCTTATTCTGTCCTCTATGGTAGGACACTTTACTACGCCATGCTAGTAGCATGTAATCTGGTATCATTCCGTGACAAAGCCTGGCAGCGTATGGTCCCAGTGTCTGCTGACATTCAAGCAACATCCGTTCTTTATCTCTCTGTGTTATCTTCATGAGAGTGATATCCTTCATGGTAACCTGGTTGAAATAGGGGAATTTAATTAAGGGGACATTCAGAAGTGGCCATTCCTACTGGGCTGTTTGCCTGTGGCTGAAAAGAAATCCTCCCCGCAGTTAGCTATGGGGAAGGGGGTGGGGCATTGTCGCTGAGCTGTTCGCATTTGGCTAGCAGGGATCTTCCCTGATACCAGTCAGGCAATGGGGGGAGGGGAAAAGCGATCATCCCAGAGAATTGGATGTGGGAAGGGGGTTAGTTTGGTTTCTTCTGCTGCACGTTAACTGGAAAACCGCAGCACTAAATGGCCAACTCAACAGGCTTTGCTTGGTATGGGAAAGGTGGGGGGCACTGCTGTTATGAAGGTTGCAGAAACCTATGGCTTACCATGGCCGCCTGCAAGCCAAATTCTGTTGCCCGGCACTGCGTGTGTGATCTCTAACACCAAAGCCACAGGCACTCAATATAAGATGCAAAATGCGACCTTGTACCAAAATCACAACTGCTATGTAATGTGACTAGTGTTCTTCACCATGAAAGAGTATAGCCATTGTTCTGTAAAATGTATCTTTTTAAATACTTCATTCCCTTTTTTGCCTCCAGCAGCTGCAAATGTTTCAAGCCTCCCTCCTCCGTCCCAAAAGCTATCTCAGATAAGGTGGCGAAAAAAACACACGCATGATGAAATGTTCTCTGAGCTCATGCAGTCATGCGCAGTGACAGAACTCAGCAGAATGTGTGGAGGGACACAGTAGCAGAGTACAGGAAAGTGGCTGATGAACGTGAGGAGAGGTGGTGGCAGGAAGATCAGAGGAGGCATGAGGCAACGCTGGGGCTACTGTGAGATCAAACGGATATGCTCCGGCATCTGGTGGAGGTTCATGAACAGCAGCAGGATCACAGACTGCCACTGCAGCCCCTGTTTAACCACCCTCCCACCTCCCCAAGTTCCATGGCCTTCTCACCCAGACGCCCAAGAACGCAGTGGCTTGGAGGCTCCGGGCACCCAACCACTCCACCCCAATGGACAGCCCAAGCAACAGAAGGCTGTCATTCAAGAAGTTTTAAAGTGGCCTTTTCCTTCCTTCCTACCCTTCTCCCACACCCCACCCAGGCTACCTTGTGAGTTATCTCCCTATTTTTATAATTAGTTAATAAAGAATACATGTTTTTTAAACGATAGTGACTTTATTTCCTTTGTAAGCAAGCTGTGATTGAAGGGGGGAGGGCGGGTGGCTTACAGGGAATTAAGAGGCAACCAAGGGAGTGGGTATTCATCAAGGAGAAACAAACAGAAGTGTCACATAGTACCCTGGCCAGTCATGAAACTGGTTTTCAAAGCTTCTCTGATGTGCAGCGCTTCCTGCTGTGCTCTTCTAACCGCCCTGGTGTCTGGCTGCGTGTATTCAGCAGCCAGGTGATTTGCATCAACCTCCGACCCCGCCATAAACATCTCCCCCTTACTCTTACAGAGATTGTGGAGCACGCAGCAAGCAGCAATAACAATGGGAATATTGGTTTCACTGAGGTCTGAGCGAGTCAGTAAACTGCGCCAGCGACCCTTTAAATGTCCAAATGCACATTCTACCACCATTCTTCACTTGCTCAGCCTATAGTTGAACAGCTCCTTACTACTGTCCAGGGTGCCTGTGTACGGCTTCATGAGCCAGGGCATTAAGGGGTAGGCTGGGTCCCCAAGGATAACTATAGGCATTTCAACATCCCCAACAGTTATTTTCTGGTCTGGGAAGTAAATCCCTTCCTGCAGCCATCTAAACAGACCAGAGTTCCTGAAGATGCGAGCGTCATGAACTTTTCCCGGCCATCCCACGTTGATGTTGGTGAAATGTCCCTTGTGATCCACCAGTGCTTGCAGCACCATTGAAAAGTACCTCTTGTGGTTTATGCATTGGCTGCCCTGGTGGTCCGGTCCCAAGATAGGGATATGCGTTCTGTCTATAGCCCTACCGCAGTTAGGGAATACCATTGCAGCAAAGCCATCTAGTATGACCTGCACATTTCCCAGTCACTACCTTTGATAGAAGCACCTCAATGATTGCGTTGGCTACTTGCATCACAGCAATCCCCACAGTAGATTTGCCCACTCCAAATTGATTCCTGACTGACCAGTAGCTGTCTGGCATTGCAGGCTTCCACAGGGCTATTGCCACTCGCTTTTGGACTGTGAGGGCTGCTCTCATCTTGGTATTTTTGCGCTTCAGGGCAGGGGAAATCATCCCAGACCTGCAACACGATGTGGTCCCACCACTCTGTGCTTGTTTCCTGGGCCCAGAATTGGCATTCCACGGCATGAGCTACCCCATTAACACCATGATCTCCAAATTGCAGGAGAACGCAGTTTTAGAGAAAAGTATGTTCATGACCTCATCACCGCGCTTCCGTCGCCTCCTTGCCTGGTTTTTCAGGTGCTGGTTCTGAATAAACTGCATGATAATGCGCGAGGTGTTTACCATGGTCATAACTGCTGCGGTGAGCTGAACGGGCTCCATGCTTGCTGTGTTATGGTGTGTGCTCCTGCTCGGGCAATCCAGGGAAAAGGGCACGAAACGATTGTTTGCCGTTGCTCTGATGGAGGGAGGGGCGACCGACAACATGGCTCACAGGGTTGGCTTACAGGGAATTAAAATCAACAAAGGGGGTGGCTTTGCGAGAAACAGAATGGCCCCCTCAAGGATAGAACTCAAAGCCTCAAGGATAGAACTCAAAACTGGGTTTAGCAGGCCGTTGATTTCACAGAGGGAGGGAGGAGAAAGTGAATACAAAACAAATCTGGTCTATTTCTTGTTTTAATCCACTTCATTTATCTTTATACATCTTGCTGGCAGCAGACTGTGCAGTACGACCACTAGCCATCATCATCTCCTGGCTGCTCATTAAAAGACGGTGCAGTAGGACTGCTGGTAGGACTGAATCACCATGAGATGAAACTTAAAAGGGTAATGACCTGGCTGAGTCACTCCCATGTTTGCCCAGGCCTCATTGAGGTTGGTTAAAAGAGCACCCTGGAATACATCGATGACGGCTACCAGTCCTACTGCACTGTCTGCTGCCAAAAGGCAATGAGCTGCTGCTGTTTAGCAATGCAGTACCGCGTTTGCCAGCACCCAGGAGACATACGGTGACGGTGAGCTGAGCTGGCTCCATGCTTGCCGTGGTATGGCGTCTGCACAGGTAACCCAGGAAAAAAGGCGCGAAACGATTGTCTACCGTTGCTTTCACGGAGGGAGGGAGGGAAGGGGGGGCCTGATGATATGTACCCAGAATCACCTGCAACAATGTTTTAGCCCCATCAGGCATTGGGATTTCTACCCAGAATTCAAATGGGCGGCGGAGACTGCGGGAACTGTGGGATAGCCATCCACAGTGCAACGCTCCGGAAGTCGACGCTCCCCTCGATACTGTGGACGCACTCCGCCGACTACATGCACTTAGAGCACTCGTGTGGGGACCCACACAATCGACTGTATAAAAATGCTTTCTACAAAACCGACTTCTATAAATTCGACCTAATTTCATAGTGTAGACAAGGCCTGAGTCTAAGGCAGGAACAGGACTAGAGCAAGGCTGAGAACAAGCAGACAGAGGCACTGTCGCAGCCATGGGCGAATGCTTTGAGCAGCCCGCAAACTACTGCCTCCGCTGGGCTTCAGAGTAAGCTTGCCAGCTCCCTCAGCCAATTAGGTGGCACATTCTGTCACTTAGTCTAGCTGATACAGCTCTGCTGAGCTCATTAGGCAATCAGGAGACTGAGTGGGCACAGCTGCAGGGCCTTCTTCCTGACAGAGATAGCAGAAATGGATTTGCGTGGTAGGAATAACAGCCAATCCATCATGAAGGGCTCAGAGCTATTGGAAAAAGTAAGTTTAGAACCACTGCAATAGTCTTTAATGATCAACAATAATATTTTAATTGAATCTTTGAGGAAGGAAAATATTAGTTGAGTGCTGAAGAACCTAGAAATGTGTCCTCTAGGGATCTTCAGAGCAAGAGAGGCTTATTTTATTCATCTTTGTTAACCATCCACAAGGTCAGGTTAGAGCTGAACATCAAAGTGAGCTAGTTTGTGGTGTAATTAGACTTGCTGGGTGGCGGAAGAGTGTTTGGGAAAGCTGGGACAGTCTAACTTGCTTTTGTCTAAATCTGGTTCTGTAACAAGGATTACCAAAGATCAGTAAAATATTTATATAAACCTTAAGGTATTTCTACCCCAGGTGTTCCTACTATTAAAGATGGCAGTGCTGCTGTTGGTTGTAGTTCATACATATCCCATAATTTGTAAGTATGAGGGATTTCCTTCACTAGATGAGTGGAATTGATAAGTATGGAACAGGAAAGAAGCCTAGTATCAACCATTATATTTATGTTAGGGGATCAGGGAGGTAACTCTCAGCCCAAAGCACTCCATATAAACAAAACAGAATTTTTTTGGTGGGAATATATGTAAAATTCAGTTTTACTCTCTAGAAGAAACTAATAATTCTCTTGGTGTAACTGGTATTCTGGACTGGAGGAATCAGATGTGACAACATGTTATATAGTAGTGTTCATCCCAAAGGATTTCAAAACATTTAAGCAACAGTACATAATGGTTTGTGACAGTCAGAAGAATGCTGTCTCCAATTGAAATGTAAGGATAGACAGAATCTAATGGCTTAGAATGGAATTTTTTTTCAATTTTTTAGATCATACGGCACTAAGATTTCACCTGTCAAATCTAATCAATCATGTAACAACACTGTGTTCTAATACATTTGGGGGCATTAACAGAAGAAACAGTGCCTCCTAATAAACCTTCACCACCATTTTCTACACAACTCAGGATTTTCTTTGGAGGTCTCCCATCTAAATATTGATCAGATCTAATGTGGCTTCACTTCTGAAAAGATCACAGCTTGAGGTACTATGAATTGCTCATGAAGCATTCTGCATGGTAATGGCACAAAAAATGTGATGCTTCCATACTCATTTGCATTGATTACTGAGATTTTTTTATTCTTATTACATTTTATATATTTTTTGCCTTTTGTCTCTTGTTTCCTTGAAAGAGCTTCCCTAACAGTATAGCGACAAGTTTATTGCAGTATATTGTTTGCCTGTTTCAGTCTTTTCCTGGGATGTGAAAAGCATTTTCTTGGAATATTTAATTGATGATATAAAAAGGGAAAAAAGGACAACCTGGGGAATTACAGAGCAGTCAGCTTAACGTCAGTACACAGAAAGTCAACGGAGCAAATAATCAATCAATTTGCAAACACCTAGATGATAATAAGGTGATTAGTAACAGTCAGCATGGATTTGTCAAGAACAAATCATGTCAAACGAACCTAATAGCTTTCTTTGACCAGGTAACAGGCCTTGTGGATGTGGGGGAGTGATAGATGCGGTTCACTGCTCCAGGTCAATGGGGGCTGCAGGAAGGGCAGCCAGCACATCCCTCGGCCCGCGCCGCTTCCCGCAGCTCCCATTGGCCTGGAGTGGCGAACCGCGGCCAGTGGGAGCCGCGATCGGCCAAATCTGCGGACGCGGCAGCTAAACAAACCTGCCTGGCCCACCAAGGGCTTTCCCTGAACAAGCGGCGGCCCTAGTTTGAGAACCACTGTGTTATGTCTTTAGTAAGGCTATGTCTATGCTACAGCCTTTGTCGGCATAACGTATGTCACTCAGGGTGTGAAAAAACCACCCCCTGGAGTGACATAGGTTGCACTAATGTAAACGCTCACGTGCACAGCCTTATGTCGGTGCGAGAGCTTCTCCTGCTGACATAGCTTCTGCCACTCAGGAAGGTGGTCTTATTATGTTGATACGAGAGCTCTCTTCCATCAGCTTAGAGCATCTTCACAGCTGTGCTGCTGCAGTAGTGTATGTACATACATGGCCTAAGGCTTTTGATACTGTCTCACATGAACTTCTCATAAACAAATCAGGGAAATACAACCTAGGTGGAGTTATGATAAGGTGAGCACATAATTGCTTGGAAAACCTTTCCCAGAGAGTAGTTATCACATATCAACTGGGGTCCTGGAGGGATCAGTTCTGGGTGCGGTTCTGTTCAATATGTTCATCAATTATTTAGATAATGGCATAGAGAGCCGATTTATGAAGTTTGTGGATGATACCAAGATGGGAGGGGTTGCAAGTGTTTTGTAAATAGGATGAAATTCAATAAGGACAACTGCAAAGTACTCCACTTAGGAAGGAACAATCAGTTGCACACATACAAAATGGGAAATGATTACCTAGGAAGGAGTATGTTGGAAAGGGGAGGGAGGTCATAGTGGATCACAAGCTAAATATGAGTCAACAGTGTAACACTGTTGCAAAGAAAGTGAACATCATTCTGGGATGTATTAGGAGGAGTGTTGTAAACAAGACACAAGAAGTAATTCTTTTGCTCTACTCTGCGCTCATTAGGCATCAACTGGAGTATTGTTTCCAGTTCTGGGTGCCACATTTCAGGAAAGAAGTGGACAAATTGGAGAAAGTTTAGAGAAGACCCACAAAATGATTAAAGATTTAGAAAACATGACCTATGAGGGAAGATGGAAAAATTGGGTTTGTTTAGTTTAGAGAAGAGAAGACTGAGGGGGGAGAGACAGGACATGATAACCGTTTTCAAGTACATGAAAGGTTGTTACAAGGAGGAGAGAGAAATATTGTTCTCCTTAACCTCTGAGGATAGGACAAGAAGCAAGAGGCTTAAATTGTAGCAAGAATGGTTTAGGTTGGACATTCCTAACTGTCAGGGTAATTTAAGCACTGGAATAAATTGCTTGGGGAGGTTGTGGAGATTTTTAAGAGCAGGTTAGAGAAACACTTATCAGGGATGGTCTAAATAGTACTTAGTCCTGCCTTAAGTGCTGGGGACTGCACTAGAAGACCTGTCAAGGTCCCTTCCAGTCCTATGGTTCTATGATTCTGTATACTAAAAGATGCTCTATCTTGTGTTGGTTCTGATTTTAAATAAAAAGAGCATATTTAATTTAAAATGCATTTGCAAGATTTTCGATGACTCCAGAAAGCCACTGTTTTGAAATATAAAGTGAGTTGGTCCTGGTTATATTTTTCATGATAATTGTTTTGATTCTTATAATCACAGAATCGTAGAAGATTAGGGTTGGAAGAGACCTAAGGAGGTCTCTAGTCCAACCCCCTGCACAAAGCAGGACCAGCCCCAACTAAATCATCCCAGCCAAGGCTTTGTCAAGCTGGGCCTTAAAAACCTCAAATGATGGAGATTCCACCACCTCCCTAGGTAACCCATTCCAGTGCTTCACCACCTCCTAGTGAAATAGTTTTTCCTAATATCCAACCTAGACCTCACCCACTGTAACTTGAGACCATTGATCCTTGTTCCGTCATCTGCCAACACTGAGAACAGCCTAGCTCAATCCTCTTTGGAACTCCGCTTCAGGTAGTTGAAGGCTTCTATCAAATCCCCCTCACTCTTCTCTTCTGCACACTAAATAAGCCCAGTTCCCTTAGCCTCTCCTTATAAGTCTTTTGCCCCAGCCTCCTAATAATTTTTGTTGCCTTCCGCTGGACTCTCTCCAATTTGTCCACATCCTTTCTGTAGTTGGGGGGTGGGTCCAAAACTGGACACAATACTCTAGATGTGGCCTCACCAGTGCCAAATAGAGGGGAATAATCACTTCCTTCGATCTGCTGGGAGTGCTCTTACTAATGTAGCCCAATATGCCATTAGGCTTCTTGGCAACAAGGGCACACTGTTGACTCATATCCAGCTTTTCATCCAACTACACTAACTAACTTTTCAAACTATAAACAGTTCTACATCCCTGATAGGAAAAAAAAGTCTCCTACTTTGTATCTAGATTGACCCATTGAAATTAATAGCAAACTTCCAATAGACGTCAATGGGGCCAGGATTTCACCTCCAAACTGGCAGTGATGAGGAGGCCAGCAGAGACTAGCAGTGATCCTATAGCAGGAGTTGTAGCATCTGCTACCTGGAGCCATATCCAGTCTCTCAAACAATCTAGCAGAATGTAGAGTCCAGAGTTCCTTAATCCTAGGGAAAGGCTTGTCCCTCCTCTCAGGCCTGGGGTGGCTGCCACCTGCAGGCATTTCCCTTGAAGCTTGGGTCTCCTGCTGTACCCTGCCTCAGGAGCTCCTGAGCTAGGTATGCACACCTTCTGAGATGTCAGGTTCTCTTTGAAGCCCCTCCTCCAAGTGGAACAGGCTCTTCAGGTGCAGTGGGGCTGGACTGCCAGAGCCCAGAACTGCTCCTTCAGTCTCGTGTGGGGTTTAAATATTCCATCATATGGGCCATGCAGATTCTTAGGGGTCTAAAAATGTTTCTGACAAACATCTTCCCCCTAGTTGTTGCAGTCATTTCTCTGCATTTGTATTCTGAAAATCAGTAAAGGCAGTAGGTATATTTCTTATGAGATGCTTTGTTGTTAGAACTGCTTGAAACTTGTGTTACCAGCTCTTACTTTGTCAGATTTTTCCAAATGTTCTCTGATGTTTCAGAAACATTCTGCAAGCCTGAGCCCATTATAAAGTGGATCTGGACTGAGTTCCTTCTTCAGACATAAATCACAAGAAACTTGGCTTTTTTTTTTTTTTTTTTTTGCATGGTTCTGAGTACCGTCTATCTCTGTAAGAGTACAAGAGACTCCAGGTAATGCTGCCTAGCAGTTATAGTAAGTGAATAGGAACTAGACAGCTAATCAAATATATTTTAATGTTTCCAATGAAAATATAAAGGAATTGAGCAGAGCTATTTTTTGTAATATATTTGATAACAATTTAGGATGTCAAATACTAGACATTCATCTTCACCTACAAAAGTAAGGTGGAATGTTTGCACATTTAAAGACCTTTGTGTAGTGCTCCTGGCCTTTCAGTAATAACACATTTGTACCTACGTATGTCTTTCTGTGTGTGTTTAATGGAAATACTGAACTGAATCATGACCAGCTCAACTGTAATAACTTTTCAAAAATATAAAGAGATTTTATTAAAGATAGATCTCCTTTGCAAGCATTGTGCAGCACTGTGATTCAAATGGACAAGTATTGAAACAGGCTGAATTTGTGTCTGTAACTTGAAAGAAAAGACTCCAAGACTAATTGCTTTCTCTACAGCCTAATCTTTGACATTGATGGGACTATCACACAGGAGAGGAATGCATGATGTGTTCCTAAGAAATACTGGAGAGAGAGGTCTTTTTAAAAAAGACACTTGTATGCTCTTGAGATTGGCGATACAAATTACATTTTACTAATAAATTACAAGCACATCTGGATTTTATATTCCAAGAGTACACCAAATTCTTTTTATGTAAAAT
This sequence comes from Lepidochelys kempii, assembly GCF_965140285.1. NCBI lineage: Eukaryota > Metazoa > Chordata > Testudines > Cheloniidae > Lepidochelys > Lepidochelys kempii. The sequence goes on along the minus strand of NC_136382.1, from coordinate 139,561,707 downwards.
CCATTTCAGACATCCATTCTAACCTACCCAGACCTGTAGAAAAGCTCTGTGGAGCTTGTAAGCTTCTATCTTTCATCAGCTGAAGTTCGTCCAATAAAGGATATTACCTCACTCACCTTGTCTCTGTCCACCCTAATAATACAATATTTTATTTATCTGTAATATAAGAAACCAAGCTTTATGAAAGATATATGTGTCACTGGAACTTTTCTAAAATCAAGGTTTACCTTCAATTATAAGGGTCTCTGGCATTTTAACAGATTCTTGTTTTGAAAGGTCTGACACCTTCATTGTTTGCAACAGTACTTTGATGCTTGATAAGGGTAAAATAGAATGTAAGTGTGTAATTATAAGTCTCTACCACAATGCACACTTACAAAGGGGCTGAATTCAGGGTGCACAGGCAACTTTAATTCTGGCTTTTCCTAACATTTGAGTGCGTGATTTTTGCAACTTAAATAACTTAAGTATGTATATAATGCAGGATTTTTATATCAAAATGTGTGGTTTAGTAGGCCATAATTAGACGAGGGAAACCCTTTTGATTGAAGTGAAACAAACATTTCCCTGTGTGATGTAAGGAACCCAACCATATATAATTTTGTAATACTCACCAAGCTATAAAATTAGCGTAGGCTATGTCACTTATACATTTGGACATAGCATTTTGTAGATGTTCAGTATTTTTATTTTTAAACACTTCTGCAAACTTTCAAGGGGTGGGCAATATCTTTCTGAATCCTAGAAAAAGGTTAAATAATGCTAAATTGGTCCATTTACATTTCAACAGTTGTGGAAGGAAATCTGAATTGGGGCTGAAGATGGACCAATTTATAATCTCATTCGTTAATATTACTATCAATCACATGGTACCATTGTGCTGGAAGATTTTTCTACCTGTCTCCATTAAAATACTATATATTGGCATTGTAATATTAAAGATAATAAAATTCAATTCTGAACGAGAATCATTGCTTAAAAGGGAATTATTTCTGTAGTCCATGCAAAGAATTAACACAATTGCAGTGTTAAGGGCCTCAATTCAGGAAATATAAAATTAAGATTGGAAGTTCCATGTTAACTTGGTTACTTATGCTTCTATCTTAAAATTAGGTCTTTTAACATCACTGTGTAATTTTTCCAGTAATGCTATACATAATGCAAACTTGAATTTCTTACATTCAGTAAGTGGAAGTTAGAGACACAGATGCGGAAACATTAAAAACTCAACGTCTGCCACTCTGCAGTGATTGCAGTACAGTAATAATATATGCCTAGTACAGAGAGACGCTGTAATTATTGCAGGTGCTTGCAGTGGGAATTTAGAGGTTTTAAAATGAATCCCAATATGCTTATTTGGGATGTCCTGTAAAAATCACTCATGAATAATGTGGTCATTCCATATTCATGCCAAACCTCCTTTATCTTGCACCATCTTGTATGGAAGATGTCAAATATGTATACATGCATACACTGAATACAGTCACGTAAAAGGTGCCACGAAAAGAACAAGAAGGGGACATTAAAGAACATAACAGCATGTTGCATAATAAAAAAGATGCAACGCTTGCCCCACTCTACCTAAGGGAACTTGTCCTATAAGAAAGCTCTCTTCCTATTTGGATCCTTTTCTGTGTTTTCAGAGGAATCTCACTCATTCTTTCTCCCTGTTATAACATTGTGGTTGTTGTGCTGTAGCTGTACAATGTTCTGTGGAGTCATGTTTTTTGTTTTGTTTTTAATTAAAAGAAACAATCAACCCATAACTGTTAAATTTTAGGTTACCACTGGAATTTCAAAGGTCACTTTGTTTCTTAAACACTTGGCATTGTATTTTCTCCCTGACACAAGCACAATAGAACACACAATGATATGCTAAATTAGCCTAATTAGAGTGGGCCCAATGAACTGAAGACATTTTAGAGTCAAAACAAATGGGTAAAATGAGAGAGTAGTAAATGTAAATATTGAAAATGGTTTTTGGAATATTGCAAAGAATGCTGTCTGTAGCTGTATCAATGAGTCTATAGAATTGGTATGCAAATCATGTAAAATCAAAACGTGTCCTTGACTATTTTTGACAATTCAACGTTTAAAAGCTTTATTTTCCTCTCAGTTAAGTAGCAGTGCTGTTTTCATCTGTCAGTCAGATTTTATACTATACTTACCTTCCTGTTTTTCTCCCATATAAATAATAAAGATGCAAGTGATGCTGCTGCAACTCTCTGAAGGATTCAGTTCATAAGGCGTTTGCACACTGAACGCTATGTGGTCTGTCATCCAAACTCCACAGGGTTGCTTGACAAATCGGGTTTCACAGAGCCCAGGTCTCTAAGGAAAACATCTGACACTAAAAATAGGGAGCAAGAATGGGTGATGGGGTTGTGGGGAGGAGGAAATGTTTTGAAATCTAGCTCTGTGTTTTGCGGTTCAAGCCTGTCTTTAGTAGAAAATGCTGTAGTAGGTGTTGAAATGTGTTCCTGTTTCGCTGCCCCTTGGACAGGAGGGTGTCAGACTGCTTCTTGGCTTCCCCAAGACTCTTTAGGTTCTGATAGAACAGTAGTCCTTACCTTTGTCCTCCACCATCTGTGGGAAATGGGCTAAGTAGCTATCTATCATAGCTGGAGTGGGGCAACTGACCTCATAAAAAGCCAGGAGCGTAGTGATGTCAGCAGCCCACTAAAAGACCTTAATAGCAATGTTGTGGGGGCTGGGGAAGTGTGTTCTAGGGGGCACAGGGTAGCTGATGGCATAGGAGGGTTAGTGTTACATTCATAGGATGCAGTGGTAGACATATGAAGTCACTCTAACAAGAATATAATATTTGTGGAAAAAGAGAACCTCAGATGCTGTAATCTAAATAGTGACATTTTGTGGGAGGTTTTGTGTAAGCCTGCCATTGGTTTTAGCCATAAACCATCTGCCTTAATCTGGAGATGATTTAATTGTTTCCAGAAAGGGCATTTTACTTGTGTTTCTTGTATCTTTTGAAATACTCGAATCTGTGTGAGTCAGGACTTCAAAATGTTTCATCAGCAGGCCAAGCTAGAGTGTCACCAAAACTGCAGATCCAGGGTAGCTCAGGCCTCCAAATTGTTTTTAATCTTCCCAGCGTGTAAAAGAAAATCAGAGTCCCAAATTGTACTTTCTCATCCTTCTGCGCATTCTCCTTCTGCAGGTTCTGACTATAGCATGACATGATCTGCTGTACTTATTCTAGTTTAGTTTACTGACAACTTCTCAAAATGAAGCATAAGCTTGCCTTGGAGAAATACCTATTTATATTTTAGTAGGATTTTATTTCAATGAGATTTCACTTCCCCCAGACGGTGATTTGTTGCGTCCCTGTGCTGGCATTGTTCACTCTTGGAACTCCCATTGAGATCAGTGGGAGTTCTACACAAACATCAGCAGCAGAAGGTAGATTTGAGAGGACCAGGCTGAAATGCTTTGGAGAGCAACTGAAAGCCAACATTCTGAGGACTTTCAACAGGCTTTTTCCTATGGAAGCACTCGATGCAGCACCTTATTTTTCTACAGCATTTAACTTAGCATCAAAAGTATTGAGAGATGCTAACAAATCTGAAAGAAACATAAAGCCAGTTACCATTGCTAGAAACCATAGAAAATAGTAAATCATTTTCCAAACTCTTTTATTCCTTTGAGAGAAGAAATGGTCTGAGCCTAAGAGGAACTGAGTACTGAGAACACCTATTGAACTTAAGGCGTTGCAAGTGTTCAGGATGTCAGTGTTTCAACCTTGCAGTCCTGGTTTGATTTGCCCTGTCAGCTGCACTCAGGTGGGTCTTACTAGTGCCAACTCAGAAGCAGCAAAAGGTTACCACTCACTAAAGCAGAGCGAACTAGGGATAAAGAAGGAAAAAGGGATATTGTGGGCAGAAACTCTACAAACAGCATAGTTGAGGACCCTTAGGTTGAGGTTCACCTTTGACAATAAAGAAAACCCCAGGAAGCACCTGTCAGGGGTGGGCCCCAAGGTTTAGGACTAGCTAATTTACTAAAGCCTCAGTCCCATCAAGATTTATGCATGTGCCTAATTGTATGCACAGTAAGTAGCTCCATTGTAGTCCATAGGGCTACATGTAAAGTTAAGCATGTCCTTACGCCTTGTCAGGATTGAAGTTTAAGGAGATCTGGAGAACTAAAGTTATGGGAATCAAGCAGAGACAAATGTGACTGGTGAATAGTGATATTAACAGTGCTAACCAAACTGACCAACGGTATTTTAAAGTTTTCTGCCCCCACCCCTCCTAGATTTTCAATTTGTGATAGAAACCCAATTTTTTCTGGTCCGAAACAGGTCAATTTTTCAGTCTAAGAAGCAGCAAATCAAGTGAAATAATGTTTCTTGCACTACTAGGAATACCAGAAACTCTTAAACCTGCTTGTGGTCATATGGTTTTATCAGTATAAAAACACATGCTTACAAATTATCTGATTGCTCTGTGACTTCCGATATAGCTCTTAATTTACCTTGGACAAGATGCAATATACTGGCCAACCAAAGGTGGGACAAGAGCCCAGGATGGAGAGAGAGAGAAAGAGAGAGAAGTAGAATATACTCTAAGAGTAAAATACCAATGACAGTGAGATGATATCCCTAAAATAAATTATTTAATCCATAAATTAATTTTCATGTTTTGAGATCAGTAGTACACAACAGGATAATTGTGGACTTGCTGTTTCTGTCAGTTAGCAGTGTGTTTTATGCAATAAATACAGGCTGTTCCAGTGGCAATTTCTTGTTAAAATTAACTTTCTTTTCAAGCAATTCCTCCCATCTCTTCACCTCCCCCCAATAAAATATGAACAATTCATCCTTTCAAAGCACTGGATTATACAATGTTAATATAAACAGGTGTTATAATAACTGTCCAAAACCTTGATTTATGGAAATTGAACTGACAGCCAGGGCTGTGTTTTCTGAAACGGAGAGTGCGTCTCTGGAGGTTTGTATTGAGTATATAGATTGCTGACAAGGAGTGTAATTGCATTGAAACATAAAAACAATGTAGCCTTTAAAGAACATAGCAGTGTGATCAACAGCATATGTGTAACATCTTCTGTAGCAACTAACAGAAAGTGATAACTTTTATTGCTGTTTTTGGAACATCTGATAGAGTATAAGAGATAATTGTATCCTTGCTATACAACTTTTCTTTAAGAGTCAGATCTAAATCTGGATTTTGAAACTGTCACATTCTGGGGTGCATTCAGACCAGTGACAGGTTGAAATTTAGCCTGGAGTGCTCCAAAATGCTTCTGCTGCTTGTGGCGCCCTGCCTGGGACATACACACAGCCAGCTGCACGTTGTGTTCGGAGTGCTGTACAGCTCTGACTCGACCACTTTGTGTCCAACAGTCTGCCAGAAGTTACCACAGAGACACTCTTGTCTTTACCAGACATTGGTTAGTGGTAGCAGGTGACTCCAATGCAACCCCAGTTTCAAACATTTCCAAACCCGACAGCTCTGTAATGTGTAGCCCTCTCTTGCAACATTTAGAGCAGTGGTGCTCAAACTTTTGCAGTTTTGCCCCACATTACCATTACCGGAATCTGTCTGTGCCCCCCTCCCCTCCATTACTGCACAGCCATGGATTCCTCAGCAGTGGAGCTGGGCCTGGGGGCTGAAAGGGTTGGAAGCATGGTGCTCCCTTCCTGCCCATCCTGTGGACTAGCCAGGGCCTGAAGACAGAGCAGGACTGGGGACTGAATGGGGTTGCAGGAGGAGCAAGGCTGGAAGCACAGCTGATTTGGGGATGGAGTGGGGCTGGAAGCATGGTGCTCCCTCCCTCCCCCGCATGGGAGCTGGTTTGGGCCCCGCCATGCAGTGTGCCTCCACAAACATTCCTCTACATACCCCTAGGGGGGCACACAGCACAGTTTGGGAACCACTGATTTAGAGGAATAATATGGTCCGTCTGCTCCTTTTAAAGAGAAAAACCCAACAACTTGCCCCAGTTAACAGCATTAACATTCAATTTAAATTAAACATAGCACTGGGTTGGGTTAGATTAAAAGTAAAACAAGTTTATGAACAAAAGGAGATAGGATTTAAGTGAGTTCAAGTATAAGAGATAAAGCTAGAAATGGTTATAAGCAAAGAAAAGTGAAAATGATTTCTATGTCTAAGATATAACAAAATAAGCTTCATCCCTTGTTCAAGATGTCTTCTCTGACACACAGTCTTCCAGCAAGATGGTAGCTGACCTCCTCCTTGATCAGCATCTCTTCCAGAGGCCCAGAGATGCTGGTTCCTTTATCTTAGGTCAAAGAGAACTTGGGGTTCTCCGCCCCTTTCTTTTATAGTCCAGTGAACCTTTGAAATTGATTCTTCTGAAGGATATACCTCAAAGTAAACATCATTCAAACTGTGAGGAAGGAGGCATAGAGTCTGATGAAGGAAGCTCCATGTTTTCTTTTACCAGTGTTTTGCTGTCTTGATGGTCCTGTTTACTTGTATTTTGAGGTAAACACACTTGCTTGGTTTAGGATAGACCTATTTAACAACTCCCCCTGACCTGCCTGGCTTACAAACACTTTAGTCATGATTCCACCATATACTCATAAATCTAAATACACAATACACATCGCATACATCCATCACACAAGAATATTAATGGTCCGTGAATTATTACAATACTGTGTATGGTGTGAATATAGGTTGCTTAGGGTCACGGAAACCTCTTCTGCTCTGAAGTTTTGGAGGGTTCAGATGGGAGATCTATAAAATGATTCCCTCTCTAACACAAGCCTTGTTTTAATATGCACATTAGTTGGCTCTCATGCATAAAGCAACACTGAAAAAAGGGTGAGTGAATTTTTCCATCAAAATGCAAGTACTTTATTGTTTTTATTGCATTGTTTGTATGACCCACTGAGAGCCTTGAAAAACAACACTTCCTAACTTATTGATTTTACTCTCTACTATTTGACAGAGACTGATGACTCATTTATCTGGGGTCTAAACCAGTGGTTCTCAAAGCCGGTCCACTGCTTGTTCAGGGAAAGCCCCCTGGCAGGCCAGGCCGATTTGTTTACCTGCCACTTCCGCAGGTTCAGCCGATCGCAGCTCCCACTGGCCGTGTTTCACTGCTCCAGGCCAACAGGGGCTGCAGAAAGTGGCGCGGGCTGAGGGATGTGCTGGCCGCCCTTCCTGCAGTCCCCATTGGCCTGGAGCAGCGAACCACGGCCAGTGGGAGCCGCGATCGGCCAAACATGGGGACGCAGCAGGTAAACAAACTGACCCGGCCCACCAGGGGGCTTTCCCTGAACAGGCGGTGGAATGGCTTTGAGAACCACTGGTCTAAACCACCACAGCAATTTATTTTAAAAAGAACTGTAAATTAGGCTTTGCTTATTACAGATGCACTAGGCTGGTAGTAATGTGTAAATAGAACAATAAATGAGAGAGATTTGCAAGCAGGTTCACAAGCCACTATCATGAAAATAACCTGTCAAAGAGTATTTCCAAGTCCAATTTTTTAATGCATCGTTGTTTCTAATAACCTCATAAATCCTGAAAATAATGGGCTAAGTTTTTAGAGTGAGACCCAAGAGCGGTGCACACAAATGCATACAGAAATACACCTATGCCTATTATCATGGCTAGTTTAGTGTGCAAATAACCACTTACTCATGCAGTCATTTGATCTGCATAGACAGTACCATAACTTTGACCAAAAATTCAAGCACACAAATGGACATCCATGTCTGTATGGTGAATCTGAGTCCTTTATATTCTGAAAATATTGACCCAATACACATCTTCCCAACTGGTATTATCCTTTCCAGCAGACGCTTGATAATCTACAGCAGTGTTTCTCATTTGGTGAGTCCTGACCTCTCAGGCAGGACACAAAAGGATATCAAGGGGCCATGAGCCATTGAAAATTTAATTACAGTCTAAAGCAAAGAAAACAAAGTTTTTCAAGTTCACATGCAGCTTAGCTTCACCCCTTTCATTTCCCTCTTATAATATCTCATTTCTCCACTTCCCATATACCATAACCCTTCAAGGTCAACTATTCTGTTAGCCTCTCAAAACATACACAAATAAATTATTTAGGCTTATCATTGTGATCATCAATATGTTTTCCACTCTTATAGTAAATCTGTAGCCATGTCTGTACCATCAGTATATACTGTGAATAGAGCACATAGTGGTGCCTATAGTTAAAGTTTCACAAGCAATTCCACTCCAAAGAGTCATTTTCAGCAGCTAATAATTTTTTCAAATGCTTTATATTTTGGGCTGAAATTTGACAGGTTTGGTTTCAATCAAGGTGTGATATATATATCAGCCCTTTTAAAAGAATGAAGAGTGTGTGCAGGGGTGGAGGGGGGAGGAATGTACGTTCTCCATTATGTTAAAGCTTCATCTTTTTCTTAGCACCTTGGCAGCCTATAGTAGAAGTTAGTCTGTAGGTATCAGATATGCCTTTCAGTGGTCTGGTGAACATAGGCCGTTGTTTGTGAATATTATAAGGATATTTTTAAATTAACTTTGTGTGTGATATTTTAATGATTCTGGCATCATTCTATTACATATGCCGACGTAGTTTAAGAAAATTCAAAAGGGGCTCTGCTTTCATTCTACTAATGAGCAATGACTCACAGGAATGAATTCTGTCTGGTCATATGGCATGTGGAAAAAACTCCTACTTTATTGATTACACAGTACAGCTGAATGTAGTAGAATTTTTGTTATTTTGTTGCTCTTTCTTATATTAAAAAAATCTGTACAAAAACTGACTTAAAACAACGTTCAGGTTGTAAGCTGAAGCTCTCAAAAGTGAGGAAATTATAAAGCTAAGGTTTCCTGTGCAATCCTCATATGTAAATCACAGTAAGAAAGACCAGTACCATAATGCATAAAGTCCTCTTCCCCTCCTCCCCAAGTATGTGGCTCATTCAGTGCACGTGGTGCAGAGAGAATGAAACGTGTTTGTGTAAGGCATTTCTGTATACTATATACTTCAGATTAGCATTTAATCAGAATGTAAAATATTCTCAACAAGAAAATTATGTTCTACTTTAATGTAAGGTGTCTATTTTTGCTCTAGCCAAGGCTGAAATAAACACGAGCTAGTATGCATTTTTGTTTAATTTTTTATCGGTAATGTTATGTTTATTTATAGTAGTATCCAAACAAGTATGATCATCTGTTTATAATTATATAATTGTTTGTCAATACACACTTGTGACAAAACTGCAGGAGACATTCATGAAAAAGATTGTTTAGGAATATGATATTTTTTAAATTTATAGCTGAAATTAAGATCAGGTTTGGGGGCAGAGGAAAGATACATTGGTAGTGCAAAATCAGTGGGCTGCTTTTCAGAGCGACAGAGCACCTGCAGCTGTTACTGGTTACAATAATTGCTATAGGAGCCAATAGGAACTGAAGTGATTGTCTGCAAGGACCTATGGGTCTTGAACATGGCCTGTGGGTTTTGAACATAGTCCCAAAGGTTGCCCAGCAGACCGCATACCCTGGTCACCAGTGGGCAGTTCATCCAAAGCTACTTAAGGCTGAGGGGCTAGCAGAACTTTGGCCCTTCCCAGTGGCACCACGCATGAGGATCCTCATTGTGATTTATGATGGCTCACTGATTGGCCCAGGCATACTATTTAATCCAGAAGGAGGCACAGGAAGTTGTTCAAGCAACTGAAACTTTCTGATCAGAGGTGGGAGGGGTAGCTCAGTGGTTTGAGCATTGGCCTGCTAAACCCAGGGTTGTGAGTTCAATCCTTGAGGGGGCCATTTAGGGATCTGGGGCAAAAATTGGGGATTGGTCCTGCTTTGAGCAGGGGGTTGTACTATATGACATTCTGAGGTCCCTTCCAACCCTGATATTATATGATTCATAGACTTTAAGGTCAGAAGGGACCATCGTGGTCATCTGGTATGACTTCCTGCACACTGCAGGCCACAGAACCTCACCCATCCCCTTCTGCAATAGATCCATAATCTCTGGCTGAGTTACTGAAGTTTTCAAATTATGGTTTAAAGACTTCAAGTTACAGAGAATTCACCATTTGCACTAGTTTAAACCTGCAAGTGACCCATGCCCCATGCTGCAGAGGAAGGTGAAAAATCCCCAGGGTCTCTGCCAATCTGATCTGGGGGAAAATTCCTTCCTGCTCCCAAATAAGGCAATCAGTTAGACCATGAGCATGTGGGCAAGACCCACCAGGCAGATACTGGGAAATATTTCTTTGTAGTAACTCAGGTCCCTCCCCATCTAGTCTCCTGTCTTTGGCTGTTGGGTTTTTTTACTACTGGCAGTCGCCAATGGCCACATGCCATTGTAGGCGCTCCCATGATACCATCACCTCCACAAACTTATAAAACTCAGTCTTGAAGCCAGTTAGGTATTTCCCCCCTTTGCTCCCCTTGGAAACCCGTTCCAGAACTTCACTCCTCTGATAGTTAGAAACCTTTGCCTAATTTTGAGTTGTTGATGGCCAGTTTATATCCATTTGTTCTTGTGTCCACATTGGTGCTTAACTTAAATAAATTCTCTCCCTTCCTGGTATTTATCCCTCTGGTGTATTTATAGAGAGCAATCCTATCTCCCCTCTTCCTTCTTTTGGTTAAGCTAAATAAGCCAAGTTCTTTGAGTCTCCTCTCATGAGGTAGGTTTTCCATTCCTGGAATCATCCTAATAGCCCTTCTCTGCACTTGTTCCAGTTTGAATTAATTAATCTTTCTTAAACATGGGACATCTGAATTGCACACAGTATTCCAGATGAGGTCTCATCAGTGCCTTGTATAATGGTACTAACACTTTCCTGTCTCTACTAGAAATCTCTCATGATGCATTCTAGGATTGCATTAGCTTTTTTCATGACCTCATCACACTTGTAGTCATCACACGGCTTGTAATCATCCTGTGATCAACCAATACACCCAGGTCTTTCTCCTCCTCTGTTGCTTCCAATTGATAAGTCCCCAGTTTATAGCAAAAATTCTTGTTGTTAGTCCTTAAGTACCTTGACCTTGCACTTTGCACTATTAAATTTCATCCCATTTCTATTACTCCAGTTTATAAGGTCATCCAGATGTTCTCGTATGATATTCCAGTCCTCCTCCATATTGGCAATACCTCCCAATTTTGTGTCATCCACAAATGTTATTAGTTCCCACTTGCTTTTTGTGCCAAAGTTAGTGATAAAAATGTTAAATAAGATTGGTTCCAAAACCGATCTCTGAGGAACTCCACTAGTAACCTCCATCCAGCCTGAAAGATCACCTTTCGGTATGACCTGTCGTAATCTGCCCTTTAATCAATTCCTTATTCACTTTTCAGTTCTCATATTAATCCCCATTTTCTCCAATTTAACTAATAATTTCCCATGTGGAATTGTCTGAAATGTCTTTCTGAAATCCTGGTAGATTAGATCTAGATAATTTGGTGTAAGAAATCAGATATCATCTTAAAGAAGGAGATCAGATTGGTGTGGCATAAACTGTCTTTTGTAACACTATGTTGTATTTTATCCAAATTACCGTTCACCTCTATGCCCTTAACTAGTTTGTTTAAAAATTTGTTCCAAGACCTTACGTGCAATTTGAGGTCAAACTAACAAGGCTGTAGTTTCCTTGTTTCCTGGATCACTTTTTTCCTTTCCTTTTCTTAAAAATAGGAACTATAATAGCAATTTTCCAGGCATAAGTACAATCTCCGAGTTTACATATTCATTAAAAATCCTTGCTATGGACCATGCAATTTCATGTGACAATTCCTTTAATATTCTTGGATGGAGATTACCTAGGCCCTCTGATTTAGTTCCATTAAGCTGTTGCAGTTTGACTTCCACCTCAGATGTGGTAATTTCTACCTCCATATCCTCATTCCAGTTACTTACCTTGCCACTTACCCCTTAGCTCTTCATTACCCTCATTAAAAACTGAAGTGAAGTATTTGTTTAGTTGTTGGGCATTGGCTACATAATCTTTTACTTCCATCCCATCCTCAGTGCTTAGTGGTCCCACTTCTTTCCATGTTTTCTTCTTATTTATATAGCTATAGAAACTTCTACTCTTTTAATTCCATTTGTAAGGTCCAACTCTGCTTGGCTTTTGGGAGTTCTCACTTTATCCTGGACTCTGATTTTGGCTCTGACCTCTGGCCTCATTCCAGCTCTGAATCCTAGCTTGGACTCTTGTCTCTGAATAGGACTGACCACTCATGTCCCGGTCCTGACACTTTCTCTTTGAAAATCAAGAAATTCAGTTATTTGTAATCTCTATAACCAATCTCTGAACCAAGATTTCAAAACAAGTTATTCTGATGCATGTAAACAATGCAAGGAGAAAGGAGATGGTCTGGTGATTAGTACTTTAGCCTACAACTTGACAGCAATAGATTCAATTTCCTCCTCTGTTATGAACTCCATGTGTTAGCTGGGACTGGACACTTAGTCTCTCTATACCTCAGTTCCTTCTCTGTAAACCAGGGATAATAACACTTACCTACCTCACATGGGTGTTGTAAGGATAAATACATTACAAATTCTGAGGTGCTTAGGTTCTGTGGTAATGGAGACCATATAAAGTACCTTAACTAGTTCAGTTATTAGTGTAAAAGTGTGTAATCTAACACTAGTTTACACAATTTTACAATTTCTAAGAACTGTATTGCTATCCAGATATATGCCCTGAAGCATCTAAGATGGTTCTGGTTCCCGCCCTGACTGGAGATGAGAAAAACTGGGGGTGATGTATAATGTTCTGTGTTCTTGAACTAGAGAGCAGGGATTTAGGAAGACCATAAAAAAGAGAATTGCAGTAGTCAGTCTTTCAGGGGTGCAGAGCAGCTAGCAGGTGTTCATTGCTTTTTCCTAACAATAGTTCTTTGCTCTTTTGTGGAGACTGTGATTGATTATCCATATCTTGAAGTATAAAGACTACATTGTGCCCTTGTTACATCCCCCAACAGTACGCAATAGTATCAGTAAAATAGGATATGGAAACAGTAGCATGTGAAGCTTCAGAAATGACAGTTTAGGCCTGATCCAAAGCCAGTTGAAGTCAGTGGGAGGTTTTCCTTTGATTTCAGTGGGATTTGGATCAGGTGCAATTAGCACTAGAATGAATAGCATGAGTTGAAGGCTGGGGATCTGATGTTTCCCAAAATTCATGGAATGAGGGCCAGATTATGAGGTAAAAGATGGGGTTCATATCTAGTGGATGCAATTCAGCTGCATTGTTGTGGCAGACTGGTGTGTGAAATAGACACGCTAGGGCAAAGTGAAAATTATCCACTTATACAGTAATGGAAAGAAAACCCTAATTACATTATTTTTAAAATGTGTATGTCACTAACAGCTTGCTCACATGTCAATATTAGTTTACACATTTTCTTTGTCTGCTTTTTTTCAGCTGGGGCAAAGAATGTGTGGTGAAATAGGCTACTCTTTCACAGAAGATTGCTTGAATTATCTCTCTGGCACACATACTGTAACTCCATTTTACTAAGTAGAAATATTGGGTTTTTTATCCCAGCCAGAACCTTGGTAGTTTGGAAGCTAGCATATGAATCACTAGTATAAATATAAATTACCCCGGTCTAAGACCATTGCAATCAGATTAAGTCCCAGAACTTTAGAAATGAGCAAAAATATGACATACCTTTTGTTTTTAAAAAAGAAAAAAGTTGATAGGTTATATGCTGGTCAGCCTGAGACTCCTCTGCCAAACCCGAAACATCCATTCACAGGCTGACAAAACTCTGAATTTACACATCATAGTATACATTTATCTTGGGCTAGAAGAAGGTTTAACCCTCGGACTTAGTAAATGGCTTCCATTTTTTCACTTTAAAATACCATCCACCCCCTCCATTCCATCCTGTTAGTAGGATCATGCATCTGTATTTGAATGTATGCAATTTCTGAAGGCTCTTGTACTGAATGTGTGAAATGTGCTAAGAGAATGTGGTTGGAGCTAGTCAGGAATTTTTCGATGAAACTTTTTTGTCAGAAAAGGCTGATTCATTGAAAGTAGGAAAGACATTTTCCCCAGGAAATAATATTTGTGGTATTGGGGGCATTTTAGTTATTTTTCTTAAATGTTAAGTTTTATATATATATATATATATATATATATATAAAATTTTCAAGATTTTGACTTTTTTTGTCCAAAATTGGGATAGAAAATTTTCAAAATCTAAAATTTTCATGGAACAGGAAAACCTTTGTCAACCCAGTTCTAAATGAGGATTTGTCCCTCTCTAGCAGTTCCACATAAGATGAGCGTGTACTACAAGTATCAGTTACAACCGTTTTTCTTCTAGCTTCAGCAGCAGAGGCATGCATTTTTTTTAAAACTGAAGGTCCTGAGTTCAAACCCTAATGATACCCTGAGAAAGGGTTCCGTATATGTGCATGCAGCTCCTCTTTTGGATCACTAGCTCCAATCCTCAAAGTAACTGTTGAGGACTGCTGAAGCTGTGGTGCAAAGACCTGGGATTGAGCCTGTGGATGGTTTTGCATATGTGACTGCATGATTCGTTTGTGTGTGTGTGTGTGGGGGGGCGCTACAGCATTGCACATTCCATTACACTTCCCTTTTCATGTTGCATCATCACTAGTGTGCCAGACCTTACGAATCTGAACAGTAGAAGCTGGTGGAATGATTCAGCCAGAAAAAAATTGCAGTCAGCGATGTCTTTTCTTCAATTTTGGGGGTATATAGAATGAGTTAATTTAATCAAAAGTAAACAGAAACCACTGCCCAGCTTGAGGGTAGAACCTATTCTTATGGCCTTGGGTTTGTCAGTCTCTCCTGCCCACCTACCCTACAGCAGTGCTTACAGCCCTTTATTGGGTCCTTGTATGAGAAGAAAGGGAGTTTGAGTTACAGTTAATCCCTCTTTACAAACACTTTTTTATCATAATATTTTAACCAGGATGAGCTCCTTTTTTTTTATCATTCTGCCGCAGTGTTTTGAACACGCCACAGTGTTCCACACTCCACACTGTTATTGATAGCTCGCTCATGACCTATCAATAACAGCCCTGCTTACAGACATCTAAAAGAAGCTGCAAAAATCAATCCACATACCTCAGTTACAAATTCACAAATACAATGGCCACAGTAGACTATTTGGTTCTTCTAGCCTGACCATCTGTGCTTTTCAGCATTACTTGATCCCAGATTGTTGGAAGATACTTATGCCAAACAAATTAAAAATATAGAGGACTAGCTCCTGTAGCCAAATGGTATCAGCAGGCTGTACAAATAATTCATTATAATGTCTAATCAAGGACTGTCAATCATATTAATTGAGAAACAAATAGCATGGGAGATATTCATTACAACTGTGGTGCTGGCATAGTCTCCTAAGAATGTCACCACATAGATACTGAAGTTCAGGGCTGAACTTTATTCCCTATTTGTTGGCCAATGGCTTCTGGTGCACTGCTAAGATCAGCAATACACATCAAGTCCTGAGGGGAGGGGACAGCATGCCTCTTTTGTTCTAGTGACCAACTCCCCTTTACCCAGAAGGGGCACATTGTCTCTGGGAGAGCTGCTTCCAGCCCAGCTTGACTGGGTGAGGTTCCCCATACGTTTCTGACGTATATGCTTAAGGCCAGCCTCAAGAGAGAGATGGGCAGAATTTAAACAATGGATTTAGCTTCTTCAAGCTAGGACAATAGTGACCCAAATGCCCTCTACCCTCAGTGCCTGTTACAGAAAGAGAAGCTGAGATGCTCCTCTCTTAGGCACCATAGAAATCCCTCAATATGAATGACTAGACCTCTGCTTCTTGGGTGAGAGAGATGGCCCCGTGAAGCGAGTATAAATAGCAGACCATATAATGTCAACTGCTTCTGCTGACATGAGTGCATTTGGATTGGGAGGTGGAAGAGTGGTCTGGACAAAAGCACACGTGAGGAAGTGTGCCACCCAAAGCAGCCATACTAAAATACGGACAAGGGAAGCCTGGGCAGTAACGTGGAAGGGCTGACCCTCCAGGCAAATGCTCCAGCCCTTCTAGAGGTTTCCAGAAGTATCTGTGAATTCTTCCACTGGTGTTAATATATTCATGAGGCTAGAAAACTGCATCTCCAGATCACCCCAAACCGCACCCTCGCTAACCAATGGCATGATACCTCTGGATCTCTATGGCAGCTCTTTCTACAGGAGTGTATGATTTAGAATTACATATTTTAGTGCCTTAAATACAATAAAAACAAGATATTTGCATAGGAAGTTTAGTTTTCTTTAATATTTTGGATCATTTAATAGTGGGTGGTGTTAGCTGCATCAGTTCTCATATGAAGAGAACTGGAATCAGCAAACATATCTAAAGATGTCGGTCACTTTTTATTAAAGTTTTCAAGTTAATTCTCTTTTGCTCCAGTCCTCTAAGGGTGAGAGGAAAATATATTGTACAGATTTATTGGGTTATTGTAGCTGTCTGCTATACTCAGTACCTGAGGAAGAACTGTGTTGTATGGATTTTCTCTGAACTGGAAGAATTAACTTGAATATTAACTACACTACCACAAATCTTCCCAGTTGACTCCATCCGCCCTTCTAATTAAAGTAGCTGACAAACACTGTAAGATATAGAACCTATGGACCAGCAAGCTGGTGTCGCCACATAGCTGGTAGGACGATGGTGACAATAAATCAATGCATTTGAAATCAAAGTTGTCCCAAATCAGAAGCTCATATTGGAACACAAATGCCTTTTTGAATTAAGTAACTGCCTCCCAAACTAAAGAAATACATAGGCAATGTATACATTTTCTAAATGAGTTCTGAAGGAACTCAAATGTGGAATTGCAGAACTACTAACTGTGGTATGTAACTTATCATTTAAATCAGCTCCAGTCATCTGGTACAGAAGGATAGCTAACATGAGGCAAATTTTTAAAAAAGGCTCCACAGGAAATTCCAGCAATTATAGACCAATACACTTAACTTCAATACCAGGCAAATTGGTTGAAATTAGAATAGAATATCAGACACATAGATGAACAGGATTTGTTGGGGAAGAGTCGACATGGCTTTTGTAAAGGAAATCATGCCTCACCAATCTAAATAGAAATCTTTGAGGGGTCAACAAGCATGTGGACAAGAGAGATCCAGTGGATGTAGAGTGTACTTAGATTTTTCAGAAGGCCTTTGACAAGGTCCCTCACCAAAAGTTCGTAAGGAAATAAGCTATCATGGGATAAGAAGGAAGGTCCTCTCATGGATCAGTAACTGGTTAAAAGATAGGAAAAAATGGTAGGAATAAATGGTCAGTTTCCAGAATGGAGAGAGGAAAATACGGGTGTCCTCCAGGGGTCTGTACCGGGACCAATACTGTTCAACATATTCATAAATGGGCAAACAATGAGGTGGCAAAATTAGCAGATGATGCATAATTACTCAAGATAGTTAAGTCCAAAACAGACTGTAAAAAGTTACAAAGGGATCTCACAAAACTGGGTGACTGGGCAACAAAATGGGAGACAAAATTCAATGTTGATAAATGCAAAGTAATGCACATTGGAAAACATAAATCCCAACTCTACATACAAAATGATGAGGTCTAAATAAGCCGTTACCACTCAAGAAAGAGATCTTGGAATCATTGTGGATAGTTCTCTGAAAACATAGGCTAAATTTCAGTGACAGTCAAGAAGGCTAAGAGAATGTTGGGGATCATTAGGAAAGGGACAGAAAATAAGACATAAAATATCATATTGCCTGTATATAAATCCATGATATGCCCCCATCTTGAATACTGTGTGCAGATCTGGTTACCCCATCTCAAAAAAGATACATTAAAATTGGAAAAGGTTCTTGTCATAAATATAAAGGGAAGGGTAAACCTCTTTGAAATCCCTCCTGGCCAGGGGAAAGCTCCTCTCACCTGTAAAGGGTTAAGAAGCTAAAGGTAACCTCGCTGGCACCTGACCAAAATGACCAATGAGGAGACAAGATACTTTCAAAAGCTGGGAGGAGGGAGAGAAACAAAGGGTCTGTGTGTCTGTCTATATGCTGGTTTCTGCAGGGGATAGACCAGGAATGGAGTCTTAGAACTTTTAGTAAGTAATCTAGCTAGGTATGTGTTAGATTATGATTTCTTTAAATGGCTGAGAAAAGAATTGTGCTGAATAGAATAACTATTTCTGTCTGTGTATCTTTTTTGTAACTTAAGGTTTTGCCTAGAGGGGTTCTCTATGTTTTTGAATCTAATTACCCTGTAAGATATCTACCATCCTGATTTTACAGGGGGGATTTCTTTATTTCTATTTACTTCTGTTTTTATTAAAAGTCTTCTTGTAAGAAACTGAATGCTTTTTCATTGTTCTCAGATCCAAGGGTTTGGGTCTGTGGTCACCTATGCAAATTGGTGAGGCTTTTTATCCAACATTTCCCAGGAAAGGGGGGCGTGCAAGTGTTGGGAGGATTGTTCATTGTTCTTAAGATCCAAGGGTCTGGGTCTGTAGTCACCTAGGCAAATTGGTGAGGCTTTTTACCAAACCTTGTCCAGGAAGTGGGGTGCAAGGTTTTGGGAAGTATTTTGGGGGGAAAGACGTGTCCAAACAGCTCTTCCCCAGTAACCAGTATTAGTTTGGTGGTGGTAGCGGCCAATCCAAGGACGACGGGTGGAATATTTTGTACCTTGGGGAAGTTTTGACCTAAGCTGGTAAAGATAAGCTTAGGAGGTTTTTCATGCAGGTCCCCACATCTGTACCCTAGAGTTCAGAGTGGGGGAGGAACCTTGACAGTTCTGAAAAGGGCAACAAAAATAATTAGGGGTATAGAACAGCTTCTATAGGAGGAGAGATTAGGAAGACTCGTACTTTTCAGCTTGGAAAAGAGACATCTAAGGGGGGATATGATAGAGGACTCTAAAGTCATGACTGGTGTGGAGAAAGTGAATAAGGAAGTGTTATTTACTCCTTCTCATAACACAAGAACTGGCTGGGATGATTTAGTTGGGGATTGGTCCAGCTTTGAGCAGGGGATTGGACTAGATGACCTCCTGAGGTCCCTTCCAACCCTGATATTCTCTGAGTTTAAGAACTAGGGGTCACCCAATGAAATTAATAAGCAAGAGGTTTAAAACAAACAAAAGGAAGTATTTCTTCACGCAATGCACAGTTAACCTGTGGAACCCTTTGCCAAAGGATGTTGTGAAGGCCAAGGCTATAACAGGGTTCAAAAAAGAACTAGATAAGTTCATGAGGATAGGTCCATCCATGGCTATTAGCCAGGATGGGCAGCGAGGCAAAACCATGCTCTGAAGTGTCTCTGGCTTCTGTTTACAAGAAGCTGGGAATGGGCAACGGGATGGATCACTTAATGATTACCTGTTCTGTTCATTCCCTCTGAAGTACCTGCCATTGGCCACTGTCAGAAGAAAGGGTACGGGGCTAGATGGACCATTGGTCTGATCCAGTATGACTGTTCTTATTTTCTAAATGGGAAACCTAAGAATGTCATCTGTCTAAAGGAACTTCTGCCTGGACATGCATTTATAACAGAGTTGCAACACCAAGTGTAGTTCTTTACTAGATGTTCACAGTGTTTTTCCCTCTGCCTTTTATTTTGTCAGTATTGTCTCTATGTAGTGTACAAATGTTCATTCAAATAGGTGATTGTCTAACCTGTTCTGAACAATCACATAAAGAAATGGCAAAAAATTGCCTGGGAATAGTTTGTCTTTAACTAGAGTTTGAAAAAAAAAGTTATGAAATCCTTGGAAGATACATCAAAGTATTCACTTAAAATTTAAAGAGGGTATGGAGTCTGGTTGCCGATAAGAAGCAGGCTTTAGTGCCAGTTTCACTGCATAGTTAGGAAGTTTGCATATTAAATAAAAAAGAGACTCTATTTTCTGGTATCAAATTGGGTTTCATGTCTGTAATAATCCTATGTTAAATCCACATGTTCAGAAGATACAGGTATTGGTTTGGTGGTCATGGTCGTGAAATATTTCTTCAAAGATCTGTAGAGGTCTGTAGAAAGTCAGCATCTCTGAGAGCTTTTGAAGATCTGTTTTAAAAATAGACGCTGTAGGGAACGTTGAAAATCCTGCTGTGCCAGTCATGCTAGCACTTTCTTTATGTAACTTAACTTCCTGAAAGATTGTAATACATAGAAAGAAGTCTGATAAATCAGAGCTATAAAACCTGCAATAAAAAAAACACCAGTAAGTGTTGCCAGAATATTATGACAGGAATTGGTCATCTCAGTTAACTTTCCAACTGAAAAATCATTCCTTCTCTGCTATCACATTCATACATTCTTTGATTCATTTATACTTAATTGATTAAAATGCTTGTTTATAAAAAACCCAGATTAAATTCAAAAGGCAATATGCATACTATTAGATGACTCCAGGTGAAGCCACATTGCAATGTGTGTACTGAAGAATCCAGGCATATTCTTAAGCACTTACACCATGCCCATCACCTTGGTATTTAAGTGCTTAAATAGAAGAGACATTCTATAGTAGAGTTTGGTACAGTATAAGGAAGCAGTGTCTATGTGTTTGTTCTGTATTCTTAGTCATTTCAGTTATTTATGTAGCTCCAGTAATATGTTGGACTAGGCATAAAATATTTCAGGTGGTTTGGGGAGAAAAACTAAAAAGCCAGTGGCTGGGATTTATAGATAGTTCCACAAGGCCTATGTTTTGGCCATTACCATGCCTATGTGACCTTGGGTTATCTGCTGCATACTTGCCAGACACATACATCCATGTGGCTTTGAAGGCGGGCAGCTGGTATTTGCTAACACTCTGCACCTTGATCTCAAACTGCATGGGATTTTTGGATGCTGTCTGTACATGTGCACAATGATGAGGAATGCTCTCAGTGCCTACAGTTTCTAGAAACAGCTAGAAACTGGCCTTTGAATGTGACCTTTAGCAGTATTGTGTAAGCAAGGTACTATTTTTGTATTAACACCTCATCCTACATGGTAATGCGTATTTCAAATATATCATGAATTTTGGACATCCCAACAGAATCTAATAATTCAAAAATGACTTTGCCAATTAATTTGTTCAACATCTAGTGTAGTCATGAAAACAATATGTAAAAAAGTTACTGCACCAATAAGTTTTTCAAGTGCAAATCTATAAATACAGTGTAGTGTGGTAGCAGCGCCCATGTAATTATAAGTTAAAGAAAAACAAATGCTTTCATGATAGAAACCCAAAAGTCAAAGCTGAAGATGCAAGGGCAAGCCAGGCTAGAAGACATTCAATTACTGATTGTTCACAGAAGTAGAAAAGCACCCACATCATGTCTCAGCTTCAAGTGCTTAATAATAAGGAATTGGCAATGGGAAGGGCAGAAAAAAACGTGCAGAACTAAATACTGCCACTGAGTGTGTCCCATTTGTTTTCAGAGAAAACGACCTTTTTTTTAATAAATACTGTACTTTCTTACAGTTTTTAAAGTAATTTGGGAAATGACTAGAATGCTAATATAGACAAGCTGGTAATGGACAAAAGCATTTTGGAAGGAGAACATAAGTAAACCCGCAAATTACTCTCCAAGAGGCAAACAAATGTAGAACAAATATTAAAGCAAGCAAGCTTTGAAATTCTGATGGGATATGTTTTTAGTAATATAAAAGCTTTCTGTCTTTCTTGTTAAAGAATATTCCATATAGCATATTCTTCTTTGACTTTTACCTAACATAGTCTGGGGGAATGAAATGGTCAACAGTGTGGAAGGAAATTGTTTAAATAGGAAATCACAGGTGGCCACTTGCTACTGAGCTTTCCAGGGCTATAATCAGCATCTTATTAGCATTACAGCTGAAATGACCTTCATTAATCCTGCAAAATGGTTCAGGCCTGGTGTTACCCATGGGCCCAATCACAGCAACACTGCAGCAAAAACTGACAAATAAATCTGCTGTAGTTTGTTACCTTGGCCCAGAAGTGTCATAATCCCAACTGAGGTTTCAAACTCATGATTAAACAGCTGAACATTTGCTAGCTTAGGGCATTTTAGCCTTGAAAATGAGGTTGACAACTGGAATCCCAAGTGCAATTTGTGCCATTCCACATGCAATACTTGTGTGTGAGAGTTGGGAGTAGGGATATTAAGTGAATGGAAGCCTACTGTTCTAGTACTTCAGCAAATGTGGCAGTGTTAAAGATACCTGTAGCCAAATCAGGGACCAAAGAACTATAAAAATTGCAAAGGATTGTGGCATGATCTTTCTTGGTATTTTGAAATCAGCAACTATAATTTTTGGCAATTTTTTTACGTCTGAAATGCAATTTCTTAATCTTCAGTGAGCTATGTCTAATAACTGAAAAAATGTACATGTACAGTACTGAGATAAGCTCTTTGACATTGGACAGTCACTTACCTTGCTAAGCCTTCGGGCTTGGCTACACTTGCGAGTTACAGCGCAATAAAGGAGCCCCGGGCGCACTAGCTCGCTACCCGTCCACACTGGCAAGGCATGTAGAGTGCTCTGACTCTGCGGCTACAGCGCTGCTGGTACTCCACCTTGGTAAGTGGAATAACATTTGCTGCGCCCCCGCTGGAGCGCCGCAACACCAGTGTGAACGAGGTGTTGCATTACTGCGCTCTGATCAGCCTCCAGAAACATCCCATAATCCCCGTAAGTCAAGTGGCCACTCCTGTCATTGTTTTTGAATCACTGCAGGAATGAGGATATGCCCTTTGAAAGCTCCGTTTCTGACAACCGGCTGCTTATCTGCTCTGAGACAAAGCAACCATTGGTGTGGAATGCTGTGTGTGTGAGAGAGAGGCAGGAGGGAGGGGGGGGGTCTGCTGCTCTCTGAACTTACAAGACAGCAAGCTGACATGCTCTCAGCCCCCCAAAAAGCCACTCTCTCTCCCCCAACATACACACAACACACTCCCTGTCTTACCCCACCCCACCCCACCCCCATTTGAAAAGCACGTTGCAGTCACTTGCATGCTGGGATAACTGCCCATAATGCACCACTCCCAATGCCTCTGCAGATGTGGCCATGCCAGTGTACTTGAAGCTGTCAGTATGGACAGACTGTAGCACTTTCCCTACTGCGCTCTCCGAAGGCTGGTTTAACTCAAAGCGCTCTACATCTGCAAGTGTGGCCATACCCTTACTTCTCCCTCTGGAGAGGAAGGCGGAAACAGTGAGTAGGGTGCTAGAGACTTAGGAGATGTGTTCAATTTGCTCCATCACAGATTTCCTGTGTGATCTTGGTTAAGTCCCTGGAAATTAAAATTGATGTGCGTCTGTATTTTAGCCTCCTTATACCTCCTTTTCCCCATCTGCAAAGTGGGGATAATAATGCTGCCTTACTTCATGAGGGTGTTGTGAGGATAAATAAACTAAAAATCGTGAGGTGGGAGGGGGCCTTATAAGTTCCTAAATATCTAGATTGTAAGATATAACTAAATAATATTGGTAAAGTAACTATATATAAGTACAAAAGATTAAACCAATCAGTGACAGATATTGGAATACAAATCAAATGTCCCTGTGTTAATCTACTGGAGTAACTAGACCATGCTACTTCTTTGGTTGCTGTCGCTGCTTCTTCTTCCCTGCTTACTGCCCTTCAGGTTTAAAATTCAGTAAATTTGAACTTTGAAGCAAAGCACTTTTTTTTTTAAAAAAAAAAGAAGCAATCCTACCCAAAGGCATGGAGAAATCCAAAGTAATGTGAGATGCAAAATTTCATGAAGAGAATTAGCAAAAAGTGCTCACACAAAAATAAGCGCATAGTCAGACCTGAAAAACAATGTACTGAACCACTGCTGAAACCCACTGTATATGGTGGGAAAATACATGAATTCAATCAGTTTGTGGGACAGTATGTTACAAGACTGTAAGTGCCAGGTCTTTATCTCTTGGTTAACTTTCCAT
This sequence comes from Lepidochelys kempii, assembly GCF_965140285.1. NCBI lineage: Eukaryota > Metazoa > Chordata > Testudines > Cheloniidae > Lepidochelys > Lepidochelys kempii. The sequence continues at coordinate 139,537,810 of NC_136382.1, read as the reverse complement.
TTTCATGTGAAAGTGCTGTTTGTAGCTCCTCAGTGTGCTTCTGTTTTGAGAGAATGCAGGCAAAACTATTTTCTCTAATTTACTGACTTTGGTTTCTCTTTGGTTATTCATTCTAAAATTCTAGCTGTAACATTAAAGTTTCCTTTGCAAAAGAATATGTATTTTAGTCAACACATTTTAGCAGTACTCATTCTCTGCTGAAAAATCTATTAGGCCCTGATGTCCTTTGTCTGGAAAAGAACAAATACCAAATGTTTTGTGAACAAATTATGTTGCCAGTTATTCTGGCAGAATAATCCAAATACATTTTACCTTTTGTGAGATAAAGTATAATCAAAGTAATTCTATCTACAGAATCCATTGGCTGGTTGAAAGGTTTTACTTTGTGCCCAATGAGAGCCCTTGCCCTCATCTCCATGGCTCCCCATTACCTCACAGGAGTGGAGCCCATGTTGATGTAAAGGCTATGTCTGCTTGGATTTTATCCAGAGGATAATGAGTTTCTAGACGAGTATTGATATTCCCTATATTCTGCTTTTCGTTCCTTTCTCTGCTGTATTGAACCATCCCCTCTCTTGCTGGTTGCTCTTTGAATGGTATTGTACATAGTGCCGTAAAAGAAGGCAAGTGGCTATTACCATTGTGACTTCCTGAATCATTCAGCAAGGTCATATGGAAAAGATGGACTTTCCCTCTAGGCTTCCACATGCCATATGGAAATATCCAGTAGAGAAGGTGAAGAGTTCTGAAAGTGTAGCAATGACACTGTGCTTTCACTAATAGAAATATCTAAAGAGTTTGGGACAGACTGATACGTTTGCTGACTGAGGGTGTGCAATTCTTTGAGGGCCACTGCACACAGAAGTCAACAAAAAGTCTCAAATTGACTAGAGCTGGTCAAAAAATGGATTTACAACCAATATGAAAATTTTCACAGGAAAAGTATTTTGATTAAAATTATCTGTTCCTTCGGTGACTAATTGAAAAATTTGTTTTTGGTATAAAAAGTAAGTAATTTTTTTTATAGATAATGGTTTTTGAAAACAACACTTTTTCAGTTTTCAGTTTTGTTTTTTATTGAATAAATGAAGAACAAAAGACAAAACAAACAATCCTTTGTGGGAAACTTCAAAGTTTCCTGAAGGTTCCCATGAAAAATAATTAGTTTGTGTGTGTGTGTGTGCGTGTGTGTTGTTTTTAATCATCTTTACTATTAGGGTGACCAGATGTCCTGATTTTATAGGGACAAATTCCGATATTTGGGGCTTTTTCTTATATAGGCTTCTATTACCCCCCACCTCCTGTCCCAGTTTTTCACACTTGCTATCTGGTCTCACCCTATTTACTATTCACTTTAGTAGCCTTTGAATCCAGCCATACATCACTTTCTCATTTCCCCACTTCCAGACCTAAAGAAGAGCTTGTATAGCTTGAAAGGCTGTCACTCTCACTGACAGAAGTTGGTCTAAAAAAATGTCTTACCTCAATCACTGTGTTTATTCTGGAATTAAAAAAAACATACAAATGAGAAAATATATCTAATGCCCTACATTAAACGCATGGGTAGCGCTGTTTATTTACTCACATTGATTAAATATGAGCAAAATATATCTTTTGCCATCATACAGTCTTTCATTCAGCTTGATTTAATATGTTATCTCAAACTATGTAAAATCAGTTGTTTTCAGTGAACAGGCACATGTTGAACAGTGTTTACAGACAGAATAGCTGACGCCATGTCCTCCAAGTAGGTAAAAACTTAACCACAACTGTTAAAATGGGAGAGAGATCCGATTTGCAAAATTCAGATCTGGATTGCAAATTTTCCAGCTAAACAGATTTCTGTGGCTGTCCAGTGGTGGTTCATTTCATCCATCTCCTGAGGGGGAAAATGCTGGTTGTGAAATTCATAATCCAGTGTAGGTTCCATGCCTGTCTAATCTCATTCGGGGATGTTGGGGATTTGATTCAAGCCCATTTCCAGATTAAGGAGCAGAGGCATGTTTAGCTTGGTAAATTTAATAGAGGGCAATGTTTGTGAACATGCTGATGAACTGATAGAACAACGCCAATTTTTGACACCTTAGAGGATAGATTTTGGTAGCTAAGTAAATCCATTTATTAATGCCTGAATATCAGGAAAATCATAGCAGAATTTTCTAATGCCTTCATGACCCAGTGCTACCTTTCAGCATTCAGCATCTGACCTTCCAATGATTTGCTGCACACCATTTATCCATGTCCTTGCTGGTCGTCCTATTCTATTATGACCTTCTCTACCATTCCTTCCATAAATCATTTTCTCAAGGTTATTTCCATCTCTGTGCCTAAAAAGCACATTTGCCTGGATGTATATGATTCCAGGTAATTGAATTCCTCTACTGCCTCTACAGCTTATCTGTTAATCAAGTTGTCTGTTGATGTACATTCATTTTTTCCCATTACATTCAGGAATGGTACATATTTCATTGCTAACTTTTTTTTACATTTGTTGCATTGCCTCAGTGATTGTAGCAAAGAGCATTGGTCATTAGCATATCTGAGGTCAGTTAAGAGATGTCCACAATAGAGATCCCAATTCCTTCCACTTTGTCAAAACTTTCTAAGGCTTGTTCAAGAGGCTTGGAGACAAAAGACACCCTTGTCTCTCACCCTGCCCAGTGGAAAATCACTCACTGTTACCTACTTTTGTTCTCACCATGGTCTGGTGATGGTGGCGGTATAGACCTGTGATGATTTCAATGAGGTGTTTTGGAATCCCCATATTTTCCAAAGATGGTCATGTTGGAAGGTATCAAATGCTTTTGAGTAGTCAATGAAACACATGTTCAATGGGTGATTGTACTCTCTGCATTTTTTCACTGATGTGATGGATATTCGCGATTTAATCACATGTGCCTCAACCCTCTCTGAAATTAGCTTTTGGCAGTGGTTCTGCTTCTATCTATCCTTCAATCCTTGAAATCTTGAATTATGTAGAGTAGAGCTTGGCTCATATGTGGTATCAGGGAGATGGTACAATAGTTACTATACTGTTTCCTGTCTTTGGTAAGGCAGAAAAATCCTCTTCATCGAGTCCTTCAGGTAGGTTTCTAGTCATCCATGCATCATTACAAATTTTCCACATACGGTTAGTATGTGGTTCACCAGTTGTTTTTAACAATTTTGCTGACACGTTATCTAGGTGCTCTCCAGGCTTCATTTTCATAATAGTACACACCACTTCCTCTTAGAGGTTTGATGGCTTGGTTCTGTACTCCCTTTTCTGTCATCCTGTATCATGATACAAATTGGCACAGTAATCTCTCCACCTGCATTTGATATAATCACCCTCAGTAAGGACTCAGTCATCATGACATTTTATTGAATTTGATCATGGGGAAAACCTTTTGGTAAGAAGTCTGATCACTCTGAATGTAACTTTTTGTATTATTACTCTCTTTATAAATCTCAAGTTCCATACATTTTTCACTTTAAATATTTACTCTTGGCTTACCTAGTCTGCTTTTGAATCTGTCTGCTCAGTTCCTTATATTCTCTCCTGTATTCATTCATCTCCTTCACTCTGCATACATTTTCTATCCACTCAAACTCCTTCTCAGTTAAGCATGGTGTAGTCTGACACTGACTTTTCAGACTGTGTTCTTTACTAGTTTCAAGTATAACAGTTCTCATTTTGTTCTAAAGTTTGTTGGGGTTGTTCTCCTCTTTCACCTGTGCCAATGCCTCATGCCCAATTTGGATATAAGTTTTATAATTTTTGTTGATTCTGGATAAGTCCAAATGCAGGGATCTTTTGAAAATCATACCTTTTTAAGTTTTAATTTTATGTTTGAGGTTAGTAGCTGATGATCTGATCCACAGTCTGCACTCAGGAAAGTCTTTGTCCATTGGGTACTCAATCCCTGGCTTTGGTGTTTCATAAGATAGTTGATTTGATTCATTGTCATACTATCAGGTGACCACAACCTGTATAAACATCTAGGACATTGTCTGAAGGTGGTGTTTGTAATGACCAGGTGATTAGAGTAGCAGAACTTGACTAACCCCCTTCCTCTCTCATTTTGTGAACCCAGACCATTGTTTCCCATTACTACTTTATGAGACCTTACAGTTCCAATTTTTGCATTCAAGTCCCCAGTTACAAGGGTGATATCTTAACTTGGTGTTTTAGTGTCTCTTCAAGTCATTCATAGAACTCATCAATCACATCATCAGCTGCTATTGTATATTGACTGGCTTCACTCAAAGGTGAATGTAATGATTATATCCAAGCACACACTTTGTTTCCTTGGATAAGTTAAATGCAACCTCATTTTCTCTTTTTCTCAGATCCTGAATAGTATACTGCTGATGCCTACCCTTCCAACACAGATCTGAGATTCCACATGTCTCCATCTTACATTTTTCTAATTATTTGGTCACAATGGCGAGCTTTCTTGTGTACATAGTGCTCACATTCCATGTTCCTACTCTGGTGATTTGTTTACAAAGGTTCAGGTCCTTCTTTTCCTTAGTGCAAACATTAGGCACTGTACTTCCCAAAGGATTTGGTACATCACCATCTGTAACCACAGCCTGAAACCACATCCTCAGTACAATTTGTCATGCCTGCTGGCCTGGGGGGGTCTCACCATCCAGTGCCACATGTGGATTGGATAAATTGGAGTAATTTCAAATAAGATCTTAATTAGAATGTAAATTCTTTGGGGGCAGAGGATGACTTTTTATTTCATGTCTATGTGGTGCCTGGCTTAATGGGGCTTTGGACTGCTGGTGTTACTGCAATACTAATAATAATCTAAACTTTTTATATCCAAGTCATCTTAATGTCTGAGTTAAATGTAGCAGAGGGTGGTGTAATGTAGGTTGATATAGTAAATGAGATACTGAAACTAGTTTGTCTCCTAGTTTGATCCTTGTGCTGACGTTAGGCATTCTTCCTGCCTGCTATACATCTATTTGTTCAGGGGTTGGAGGGTTTTCTATGAGGCTGTACAGTAGGGCAGCATACTGTTGTGAATAACTGCATAAAAATCCTACTTACTGAGATGCTACTGTAAATAAGGTATTTACTACTATGTTCAGATTACTAGAGTTGGATAAAATCTTAGCCTGATGGACAGAAAAGAAACAAAGCAAAAACAAAACTACACGATGGGGCAAACAATCATCATGATGCTCAGTTGCCACAATCTCTTTGTATAACCCATTACAGTACTTTGGCAGTAGCTGTGGAATAAAGTTTGACAAAGTTTGTTTGACAAAGTTTCAGAATGTGCCTCACTAAAACTGGATGCCTGTGTTTGCATGATAGCTGAGGACAGCAGTCTGGGACATTGCAATTAGAAATTCCAGTATTTCTTCAGATTCCTAATATATCTGTGAGATGTGATAGCGATTCTCAGTTGTATCAGACAAAATAGCTCAGTTGTCTTGTTGAGCTGAAACAAACATTAATCTTGGGACAGTCAAAGGAGCTTTCCTGGATTTTACGGTATTTTCTTGCCCACAATTTGTAATCTGGAAACTTATCACTGGATCAGAGAGCTATTAGAGTCCAAGGTCCCTGTGCTAGGTGTGGGATCATACTAAAAATTCCTTTGGGGTGTTCAGTAACCATTCTGGGCCCAAGGTGCTTGATAGAGATCCTCTTTATTCAGTGGCACAGATCCCAACTTCCTCTGCATAACAGAACATGAGTTCTGCAGTATCCCTACCCCAGACTTCCTGTCTTGGAAGTTAAAATACTTAAAAGAACTGTTCCCAATACCACATCCCTTATTTTAACTTTTTATTCCTGATTGTGATATCTAACATTAATTAATTAAAGGAGGTCAGAATACTTTTCATAGATTGGGCAATAAGTTCATTACTAAATTTTAATTAATATATGCATTTCTAGCATACACTTCATCATAGTGTCTAGACACCAATACTGTATATAAATAGAGGTATATGAATCCCCTCAGGAAAAGGAACACAGTTTTTACCTTCTCCCCTCTAAAATCATTTTCCTAACAAGAATAAAATCTAGATGGTTTACTTGTATATTTTTCACCTCAAATGTTTTGTAGCTCTTGCGGTTATGAATGCTACGTGTGGTTCTTTTTGACTTCTTGCTAAGGCTGTCATGGGTAACAGGACTCCAAGTGTAACAATGCCACTTCTGGCATCTCACCCAAACAAACATAGATAAGCAGCATTTATCTAGTCACACAAGTTGCAACACAAGTGACAGGCTAGGAAATGTCTTTATGGAACAGTACAAAAGATGGCTAGTGGTGTGCATGGTGAGCTAAAGGCTGATTTTGTTTAAACAGAGAACTAATCTAACTAAGGTGCCACAAGTACTCCTTTTCTTAATCTAACTGTGCCATTATACAGTAGGCAATATGGTATTGGGAGGGACCCCAGCTTATTAGCTTTCATTTGTTAAAAGATATGCACAGTGACATGAACCAAAGAATTTGTAAAACAATGAGGTTTAAGCATTGAAAAAACAACCCCTTTAAAACCGGTTTCAGAGTAACAGCCGTGTTAGTCTGTATTCGCAAAAAGAAAAGGAGTACTTGTGGCACCTTAAGGTGCCACAAGTACTCCTTTTCCTTTTAAAACTGCAGATTAAAAACATACACAAAAATTGGAAGAATTAACTATAAAGGCTACGTTTTTCAACTGGCTTACTTTCAAAGTTTTACATTAATAGTAGCACTTAATGATCAAAAAAGTCCACTAATCAAAATGGACATTAAATCAAATTTACCATAGAAAGGTGTGACACAAATAATGCAGATTTTTTTCCACTAGAGTGGAATATGATTATTTTTAACTATTTATTTAGGTAGCTTTAACCAGTTTATAAATCCTTGCCATGGAAATTTCAGAAACAGAACAATCATTACAACAATTCTTGTTTGTTTAAAGAGACATTATACAAGAATATAGTCATCAGATCTTTTTAACAGTATGTTACCATATTACAGAGTAAGCATCGTTCCAACACCTATGTTGTTACAGTGATTAATTAAATTGAGTGAAATCTCTGTAAATACATTTAACAGACCAAGCAAGTCTATCAAATATTAATAAAAAAAATTGCACAAGTATACTGGGTGCTTTTGCAGGTGAATATACTTTCAGTATTGAATAAATGTAAGCAAATATCTATGTTTTCTGCCTAATTTGCTGGATATGTAATTGGTATGTTATCTATTCCATAACCACAACTGTTTTTGAACCATTTTTTTGAACCGTTCTTGTATGGTTGGGGTATTTTTCTTTTTCCAATGAGAGGCTACCAATAGTTCAGGGGGCTACTAGCAGAGGAGAGATTAATTCTTTATTTCCTCTTGTGTGAACATTTCCACTAGGAAGCTCTAGGATGATTACCAAAGGATCATTTGGTAATAAATTTCCAATAGCTTATGGTATTTGGTTATGGATTGCATCCTAATATTCTATAATGACTGGAGATGTCTACCATATATACATAAAATCTCCTCTTTTACCTCAATTTCTCCAACATTTATCCCCACTGAATCTTTCTCTTTATATTTTTAACTGACTAGTGCGACATACCACTGAAACAGTATCTGAAAGAAATATTCTTTCATTGTGCTACAGTCTGAGGTAGCTGGTCCTCTTTTCCAGAGCACAGTCCATTCCCCTGGGGTAATTTGTCTATCCACATTGTTTTCCCCGCGTGTCATATGTGGACAATTTTTTGTTAGGAAAGGTGTCTGCAAAGATTGATATAAATTAGTTTTATTTTTTTTTTGTTTCCCAATTTATCAGACACCATCACATCTTTTAAAGTTAGCTTTCTGTTTAAAACAGGTTTTTCTAGAAAGTTGAGAAACATAATGCCTGACTTGAAAGTACTGGTACCAGGGGAGAGTGCGCCAGTTAAATTTAGTTTCAATCTGTAATTAGGTTAGAAATGTTTCTTTACTGAGTTGCTGGCCAACCATGTGTATTCCATGGCTCTCCCAATCTTGGAAGCAATCTGGTTCACAATTTGGGTTAAGATCTGGATTGTTTGTAGTAGGTGTCATTGGTGAGTGAAAAGAGTTTATTTTATCTCTAGTTCTATCCAAACCCACAGAGTAGCCTTTGCTTTAAATTTCTGGCAGATGTGATTTTTTTTTAAATTAATTCATAATAGCCTAGTGATTACACTGCTGTAATTTTCTTGTTCAATAAAGACCCGGTATTTGCATAGGCTAAAGAGCTCCCAATCCACTATGGCTTTGAGCTGACTGGCTTGATAGCATCATAAAATAATTGGAACAGCTAGTCTCCCTGTGCAAAGTATCTTCACTCAATTTTAGTCTTGTTTTATTCCATATAAATTCTAACGACATCTTCTATATACCTTCTAGGGTTTTATCTGGGTTAATTACAGAAAGATTTTGCAACAAGAAAGATATCCCTGGTAGAATATTCATTTTGACTGTGTCTATTCTTCCCAACCAAGGAATTGCATACTTCTCCCACCACTCCAGATTTTTTTTCATTTGCTGAAGGAACGGTTTGATGTTTAAATCATAGAACTCTTTTAGGTTGAGATCTGAATTTCCAGATATGTTATAGAATTTGTTGGCCATTTGTACTCAAACGTTTTCTGGAGTGTCTTTTCAGAGTCTGGCAAATGTATAGCTAGCATTTCGGATTTGGCATCATTTGAATCCAAATGCTTTCATAAAGTCTTGGATTTCTTTAGAAACTAATTTAGGGAAAGATTTGGTTTAGATAAAAATATTACATCATCTGCATATAATGCTATTTTCTGATTTTGTTTCTGCAAGTTTTATTCCTTTGCTGGATCCGTTGTTCCTTACCCTCTGTGTGAAAGGCCTCATGGCCAGTGCAAAAAGTAAAGGAGACAATGGACATCCCTGCCTAGTAGTCCCTCAGACTGTATGATTCAAAAAGGGGAGATTTAACCCCATTCACTCACCCAGCTGCTTTTAGATGTAGAGAACAAGTTACTCATTTAAGGAACTGGGGACCAAAGTCCACATGGGACAGGATTTGAAACAGAAAATTCCATGTTGTTCTATCATAGGTTTTCTCTGCATATAGTGATAAGAGAAATTGATCTTTTTTTCTGAACTGGCATTATGGATGATTTTAAGTACTCTCCAAATAAAGTCTGACGTTTGTCTATCCTTAATTAATCCAGTTTGGTCTCGGTTTATATAAGTTGAAAGCATAGACTAGTCATCTAGCTAGTATTTTTTGCTAAAATCTTTGTCATGATTCAGTGGAGATACGGGCCTATAGGAACTGCATAAAGTAAAAAGAAAAGGAGTACTTGTGGCACCTTAGAGACTAACAAATTTATTTGAGCATAAGCTTTCGTGAGCTACAGCTCACTTCATCGGATGCATTCTGTATTTTCCACTGTATTTTCCACTGAATGCATCCGATGAAGTGAGCTGTAGCTCACGAAAGCTTATGCTCAAATAAATTTGTTAGTCTCTAAGGTGCCACAAGTACTCCTTTTCTTTTTGCAAATACAGACTAAGCCTTGGTCTACACTAGGACTTTAGGTTGAATTTAGCAGCATTAAATCGATGTAAACCTGCACCCGTCCACACGATGAAGCCCTTTATTTCGACTTAAAGGGCTCTTAAAATCGATTTTCTTACTCCACCCCTGACAAGTGGATTAGCGCTTAAATCGGCCTTGCCAGCTCGAATTTGGGGTACTGTGGACACAATTCGACGGTATTGGCCTCCGGGAGCTATCCCAGAGTGCTCCATTATGACCGCTCTGGACAGCACTCTCAACTCAGATGCACTGGCCAGGTAGACAGGAAAAGAACCACGAACTTTTGAATCTCATTTCCTGTTTGGCCAGCGTGGCAAGCTGCAGGTGACCATGCAGAGCTCATCAGCAGAGGTGACCATGATGGAGTCCCAGAATCGCAAAAGAGCTCCAGCATGGACCAAACGGGAGGTATGGGATCTGATCGCTGTTTGGGGAGAGGAATCTGTGCTATCAGAACTCCATTCCAGTTTTCGAAATGCCAAAACCTTTGTCAAAATCTCCCAGGGCATGAAGGACAGAGGCCATAACAGGGATCCGAAGCAGTGCCGCGTGAAACTGAAGGAGCTGAGGCAAGCGTACCAGAAAACCAGAGAGGCGAACAGCCGCTCCTGGTCAGAGCCCCAAACATGCTGCTTCTATGATGAGCTGCATGCCATTTTAGGGGGTTCAGCCACCACTACCCCAGCCATGTTGTTTGACTCCTTCAATGGAGATGGAGGCAATACGGAAGCAGGTTTTGGGGACGAAGAAGATGATGATGATGAGGTTGTAGATAGCTCACAGCAAGCAAGCAGAGAAACCGGTTTTCCCGACAGCCAGGAACTGTTTCTCACCCTGGACCTGGAGCCAGTACCCCCCCGAACCCACCCAAGGCTGCCTCCTGGACCCAGCAGGCGGAGAACGGACCTCCGGTGAGTGTACCTTTTAAAATACTATACATGGTTTAAAAGCAAGCATGTGAAAGGATTACTTTGCCCTGGCATTCGCGGTTCTCCTGGATGTACTCCCAAAGCCTTTGCAAAAGGTTTCTGGGGAGGGCAGCCTTATTGCGTCCTCCATGGTAGGACACTTTACCACTCCAGGCCAGTAACACGTATTCGGGAATCATTGTACAACAAAGCATTGCAGTGTATGTTTGCTGGCGTTCAAACAATATCCGTTCTTTATCTCTCTGTGTTATCCTCAGGAGAGTGAGATATAATTCATGGTCACCTGGTTGAAATAGAGTGCTTTTCTTCAGGGGACACTCAGAGGAGCCCATTCCTGCTGGGCTGTTTGCCTGTGGCTAAACAGAAATGTTCCCCGCTGTTAGCCACAGGGAGGGGGGAAGGTTGAGGGGGTAGCCACGCGGTGGGGGGAGGCAAAATGCGACCTTGTAACGAAAGCACATGTGCTATGTATGTAATGTTAACAGCAAGGTTTACCCTGAAAGAGTGTAGCCACTGTTTTATAAAATGTGTCCTTTTAAATACCGCTGTCCCTTTTTTTTTCTCCACCAGCTGCATGTGTTTCAATGATCACAGGATCTTCTCCTTCCCAGAGGCTAGTGAAGCTTAGAAAGAAAAAAAAACGCACTCGCGATGAAATGTTCTCCGAGCTCATGCTGTCCTCCCACACTGACAGAGCACAGACGAATGCGTGGAGGCAAATAATGTCAGAGTGCAGGAAAGCACAAAATGACCGGGAGGAGAGGTGGCGGGCTGAAGAGAGTAAGTGGCGGGCTGAAGACAGGGCTGAAGCTCAACTGTGGCGGCAGCGTGATGAGAGGAGGCAGGATTCAATGCTGAGGCTGCTGGAGGACCAAACCAGTATGCTCCAGTGTATGGTTGAGCTGCAGCAAAGGCAACTGGAGCACAGACTGCCACTACAGCCCCTGTGTAACCAACCACCCTCCTCCCCAAGTTCCATAGCCTCCACACAAAGACTCCCAAGAATGCGGTGGGGGGGCCTCCGGCCAACCAGCCACTCCACCACAGAGGATTGCCCAAAAAAAAGAAGGCTGGCATTCAATAAATTTTAAAGTTGTAAACTTTTAAAGTGCTGTGTGGCATTTTCCTTCCCTCCTCCACCACCCCTCTTGGGCTACCTTGGTAGTCATCCCCCTATTTGTGTGATGGATAAATAAAGAATGCATGAATGTGAAGCAACAATGACTTTATTGCCTCTGCAAGCGGTGATTGAAGGGAGGAGGAGAGGGTGGTTAGCTTACAGGGAAGTAGAGTGAACCAAGGGGCGGGGGGTTTCATCAAGGAGAAACAAACAGAACTTTCACACCGTAGCCTGGCCAGTCATGAAACTGGTTTTCAAAGCTTCTCTGATGCATACCACGCCCTCCTGTGCTCTTCTAACCGCCCTGGTGTCTGGCTGCGCATAACCAGCAGCCAGGCGATTTGCCTCAATCTCCCACCCTGCCATAAACATCTCCCCCTCACTCTCACAGATATTGTGGAGCACACAGCAAGCAGTAATAACCGTGGGAATATTGGTTTCACTGAGGTCTAAGCGAGTCAGTAAACTGCGCCAGCGCGCCTTTAAACGTCCAAATGCACATTCTACCACCATTCTGCACTTGCTCAGCCTGTAGTTGAACAGCTCCTGACTACTGTCCAGGCTGCCTGTGTACGGCTTCATGAGCCATGGCATTAAGGGGTAGGCTGGGTCCCCAAGGATACATATAGGCATTTCAACATCCCCAACAGTTATTTTCTGGTCTGGGAATAAAATCCCTTCCTGCAGCTTTTGAAACAGACCAGAGTTCCTGAAGATGCGAGCGTCATGTACCTTTCCCGGCCATCCCACGTTGATGTTGGTGAAACGTCCCTTGTGATCCACCAGAGCTTGAAGCACTATTGAAAAGTACCCCTTGCTGTTTATGTACTCGGCGGCTTGGTGCTCCAGTGCCAAAATAGGGATATGGGTTCCATCTATGGCCCCACCACAGTTAGGGAATCCCATTGCAGCAAAGCCATCCACTGTGTCCTGCACATTTCCCAGGGTCACTACCCTTGATATCAGCAGATCTTTGATTGCGTGGGCTACTTGCATCACAGCAGCCCCAACAGTAGATTTGCCCACTCCAAATTGATTCCCAACTGACTGGTAGCTGTCTGGCGTTGCAAGCTTCCACAGGGCTATCGCCAATTGCTTCTCAACTGTGAGAGGTGCTCTCATCTTGGTATTCATGCACCTCAGGGCAGGGGAAAGCAAGTCACAAAGTTCCATGAAAGTGCCCTTACGCATGCGAAAGTTTCGCAGCCACTGGGAATCGTCCCAGACCTGCAACACTGTGCGGTCCCACCAGTCTGTGCTTGTTTCCCAAGCCCAGAATCGGCATTCCACAGCATGAACCTGCCCCATTAGCACCATGATGCATGCATTGGCAGGCCCATGCTTTCAGAGAAATCTGTGTCCATGTCCTGATCACTCACGTGACCGCGCTGACGTCGCCTCCTCGCCTGGTATCACCTTGCCAGGTTCTGGTGCTGCATATACTGCTGGATAATGCGTGTGGTGTTTAATGTGCTTCTAATTGCCAAAGTGAGCTGAGCGGCCTCCATGCTTGCCTTGGTATGGCGTCCGCACAGAAAAAAGGCGCAGAATGATTGTCTGCCGTTGCTCTGACAGAGGGAGGGGCGACTGACGACACGGCTTATAGGGTTGGCTTCAGGGAGCTAAAATCAACAAAGGGGGTGTCTTTACATCAAGGAGTATTTCAGGCAGAACTTCATGGAGGGTTCCAATAAGAAATGGTGCACCTAAGTTATTGTTCTTATTGGAACAAGGAGGTTAGCCTGGCCTCTGATTGATACATGGCTAGATTTACCTTGCTGCACCTTCTCTGTGACTGCAGTGTGACCTAGAGGAATGAGTCCCCTAGACAGGGGAAGAGGCAAATGAGTACAAAACAAATCTGGTCTATTTCTTGTTTTGATCCACTCCATCTATCTTTTACATCTTTGGCTGGCAGCAGACGGTGCAGAAGGACTGCATGCCATCCACATCTCATGGCTGCTCGACAGAAGATGGTACAGTACGACTGCTAGCCATCCTCATCTCTTGCCTGCCCGGCAGAAGATGGTACAATACGACTGCTAGCCATCCTCATCTCTTGCCTGCCCGGCAGAAGATGGTACAGTACGACTGCTAGCAATCCGTATCGCCTGCCTGCTCACCATAAGACGGTTCAATAGGACTGACTGCAGGACTAAAGAGAATGACCTGGTCAAGTCACTCTAAATTTAGTCCCTGCGCCCATGTCTGCCCAGGTGCTCCCAGCCGACGTGGCCAGGAGCACCTCGGACACGACGAGGACGGCTACCAGTCGTACTGCACCGTCTACTGCCAGAAGGCATGGGTTGCTGCTACTGTGTAGCAATGCTGTACTGCGTCTGCCAGCACCCAGGAGACATAAGGTGACGGTTATCTGAGCGGGCTCCATGCTTAGCGTGGTATTGCGTCTGCACAGGTAACTCAGGAAAAAAGGCGCGAAACGATTGTCTGCCCTTGCTTTCACGGAGGGAGGGAGGGAACGGGGGCCTGACAGTATGTACCCAGAACCATCCGCGACAATGTTTTAGCCCCATCAGGCATTGGGATCTCAACCCAGAATTCCAGTGGGCAGCGGAGACTGCGGGAACTGTGGGATAGCTATCCACAGTGCAATGCTCCGGAAGTCGACTCTAGCCTCGGTACTGTGGAAGCGCTCCGCCGAGTTAATGCACTTAATGCACTTAGAGCATTTTCTGTGGGGGGACACACACTCGAATATATAAAACCGATTTCTAAAAAAACGGCTTCTATAAATTTGACCTTATTCCATAGTGTAGACATACCCTAACACGGCTGCTACTCTGAAACTCTGTCTTTTACATCTTTAAGGAGAGCAACCACAATAGCTTCTTTCATAGGTTGTGGAGGTTCCTCCCCTAACAGGATTGCATTGAAGGTACCTCACCAGGGGTCCACTAATACCTCCTTAATATCTTCTAAAATTCATCTGGAAATCCATCAAGTCCTGGAGTCTTACCACTTTTAATACTTGCTGTTGAGTCTAGGAGTTCTTCTGTTATTTATTTAGATTAATTTTTTTATCAATTGTGCTTATCTTTGGTTTGCCTGCTACTTCCACATATTTTTGAATGAGTTTGGAGTATCTGAGGTATAGAGATTTTTATACTAAACTGCAAAAGTAGCACATATTTTGTTAGAGTGTGTAGCTATCTTTGGCTGATTGTTCTTCATTGGTAGAATAATAAATTGCCCTTGAAGCCCTTTAATCTTTCAAGCCAATAGCCTGTCACTTTATTTCCTTTTTCATAAAACTTTTGTTTTCTATACCTAAAGGCTTTTTCAGTGGCATCTGTCATTAACACATTCAATTTCCTCCTAACATTAGTTAATTGTAATGGCGGGTTTTGAGCCTGTGTTTTTATGAATGTATTGTAACTTTTTAATCTTCTGTTCTAGTTCTGATTTTTTCTTGAGCTCTTTCTTTTTTCACTTGAGATCAATTGACCCCTAAATACTGGTTTACCCGCCTTCCAGAGAAGGCCTCTTTTTATATTATCCATATCACTTATTTGAAAGCCTTGAACAATATCCTGTTTAATTGCTGCAACCTGATCTTTGTCTTGGAGAAATAAAGTGAGCTTTGGGACCATCTCAGCTATCAAATATTATTTCCGCTAGTGCACGATCTGACTATGTAATATTGCCTATTTCTGCAGATCTTATTTGCTTCATTAAGGATTCAGAAGTTAACATTTCATCTATTCCAGTATATAGCTGATGAGGCTTCAAATAAAATGTGTAATCTCTTTCCCCTCCAAGCAATTATCTCTAGCAATCTGAAAGATTGACTTCTCTGTGCCAATAATTCAATGTTGTACCTACTTTCCTAACCCCCATATATATTTAAAAACAACAACAAAAACAGGTTTGTCCCAGTAAGGAATCAGTGTTCGATTTGAAGTCTCCTTCAAATATATTTTCCCCTTCCCAAAGTTATTATTATGTGTTCAAGAAGTCATTTAAAGAGTTTTTTGCTTTTGGTTGGGAATATGCACTGAGCCTACTTTTATTAATAACCCAGCATTTATGCCCTTCAACAATATAAGGACTTCTCCTATCCTCAACTGATCTGAAAAGGGACATGTTTAGAAAATATTATGCTCACTCCTCAGTTCTTTTGTTTAGCTGAAGCAAAAAGTGTCTGTTGAAACCAATTACCTTTCTTGCCCATAATTTGTCCCTGCTGAAAATGAATTTATTGAAGTAGAATAATCTGAGTGAGTGTTTTTTACTTTCTGCTGGGTCTCTTTTCCTTTTCCTTTATTTAGCTCTTTTGACATTCAAATTCGTTAGTCTCAAAGTCTCTTCCTTTTAAAGTACCTAGTTAGCTAATTAAAATTATTGTGATTCTTTTGCTGTTGATGGCATGGGCGCTTTATTACCAATCTTGTTTCTAATTATATTGCATTCATGATTGTGTGTCGGAATACAGCTTTGTTTCTGTCTGTAAACTTCCATAACTATATCTTGTATTAATTCCCCCACCCCCACGCTGCCTCTTTAGTTCCCCTCCTCTTCTGCATTCCCCTTACTCTAAATCCACAAATGAAATACCAACATAACAGGTAGAACAATCCCCAAATGACTGTGCTTTGAACTTTAAATCCCTGGACTCTCCCTATAAGCACATGGACTGCTTTTCTTGCAACCCAAAGGAGGTACATTGTCCACCTGTGGGACCTTGACTCTTAAGGATAATTGCCGTCTGATCATTTGAGTTACCCCTAAAAGCTCTTCCCTATCCCCTCTCTATTTTCTCCAATCTCCTCTATCTTTGGAATCTCTCCATTCCCCATTGTCCATTATTTTCTCTGTTATAAAATACAGAGCACAGCTATTGCTGATCATCCCAATTAAGCCGAACTTCATACTATTTTCTTTATAACATTAACATTGTTACTGTTTAGCTGTTCATTCTTGGTGACTCCCAAGAAGTTCCTTCTGATTAGTCTTTAGATTACACCTCAAGTATTTGAATTCTCTTGTTCACTGTCTCTTCTGCCATTGCCCCATTGTGGTCTTTAGAATCTTCTGTCTTTTCTTTTCCTTTTTCTCCCCCTGGGTTTTGCTACTTGCCAAGAGTTTTTTAGCAGCTTATCTGTGGTTACTACCTCTGGAGAGTCTTTTTGTATGTCTGAGATTTGGATTTATATCCCAAGCAACTGGAGTGTATTTTCCTTTTTTTCAGCCTCTTACTGTATAATGCTGACTTAAGAAGCTGAATGAGAGTTTAAATGGGAATCCCCATCTGTAGCAGATACGTGCCTCCTGAGTGCTGCTGTAATTTCTCCCAACTCTCTTCTCTTTTCTAAACTTAGGGCAGAGAGGACATGGAAAATTTGCAGATTGTGGCCATTTAGTATGAGATCTGAATGCTCTATGGTTTTGTTCACAATTAAACTTTTCTACTGATGATCATGAATTTTCACAATTAGATCTCTGAGTTTTATATTATTATGAGGCACAGATAGGGGGAGGAGCACCCTGTGTGCTCTCACCACTTTTACCTCTTCCAGAGAACTCAGATATAGCAACTCCACAATTAAAGCTTTTACGCATTGGATTGGGTTTCCTCTTTCAGCATTTCAGGGCGTCCCTTAATTCTGATATTGCTCCTTCTTGATCTGTTTTCTATATTGTCCAATTTAAGATGCATCTCTCTCTCTCTCTCTCTTTTCTCTGCTCTATCAGTGCCATGTGGCTCTCTAGCCTTGTTTCTCGGTCACTCAGTGAGGTATCTTTTTAATTAAAAAAAAATGCTTGGAGAATCTATTCTCTGCAACTTTGAGCACTGTTTTGTTGTTGTTTTGTGGGGGCAGGGGAGTTAGGTTTTGGGGGTCAATAGAGACAGATTGTTTTGCTATCCCATCAGAGCTCAGACTTCAGGCTGTCATATTATTCTGGTCTCTTGCTGGTGTCTCATCCATATATGTAATAATTAATCCATAAAACTTTCACTTTCAGGTCAGTGCATGCATTATCTTAAAAAAAACCCTTAATTGATTCAGGAAGAAAACATTTGAAAGTGATTGTTCAGAAACATGTAGATCATCTTTGATCAGTTCGTCTTTTTCTGCAGTTAAAAACTTAGCATTATTAAAATTTTAAAATGACAATTTTTGGCAGAATCTCAGCATTATTCCAGGACATAAATTTCTTAAGGAAATAGGGACCTATATGCTTCTGAAGTTCATCAGCCTCTCCATTTCTTGTACCCAGTTTATCCACAACTACTGTTGTCAAGATTACTTTTCCCTCTGTTCAATCTGCCCACTGCCTTCTCATGTTCATTGACAGAATTAATCCTTCTCCTCTACCTCCTTCAAAGATCTCCATCTCCTTGCCCTTCCGGCATCCCCTGTTATGCCTGTTCCTTATGCTATATCCAAACTTCTTTACTGAGTTTTCCAAGCTTATTTCCATCTCCACTGTTGTTTTCATACCATGTCTTCTGCTTGAAGCAGCCTTTCAATGTACATCAAGGCCCCTTTAAAAAGAAAAATGCTACAGAAAAGCAACCTGCTCAGACAAGCGTTTGCCTTATAGCTACCATTACCATGCTGTGCATTCTATTGTACCCTTAAATGTCTAGCCTATAAATTCTTCAGGGATGGGAATATCTTTAATATATGTTTAGCATGTTATTGTAAAGTTTTGTGTATCTTATGGCACAAAGTAAACTATCATTTGACTGAAGTTCTGTGATTAACAAACAATAATAACTACTTGCCATGGAGCTGAATGGAATCGCTTTGTTGGTTAGGTTTGTGGATATTTTCAAATATGGAAAAAATATATCTTCGGGAAAGATTGGTTAGTTGTATATATGGCAAATAGCTATTTACAAGAATTTCAGCTTGTAATTCTAACTTGTACTGGGAAGAAGAATATACACAATACTTGAGTGTGCTTATGATATCAGAGAGGCACTCTTTATAAATTGCCTAAGCATTGTATTGTGAGGAGCAAGGGTGGGATAGAAAGTCTAACTCCTGATTATGTATTTATTGGAACTCGTTAATACCTCATTAAAGGTAAATGGACAATTCGGCCATATGTTCTGTCCCTGGGTATCATGAACTTTTATCATGTATTGCTGAATATGTGAAGGGGAAAAATAAAAAGATTGCGCTCACAAGTAATTTTGGCCAAGGACACATTACATGTAAACATGTACCTTTACATAAGGTAAAAATGTCAAATGCATCTAAGTGACTCAGGAGCCTAAGATTCATTATCAAAATGACTTAGGCACTTAAGAATCTGTTTCATTTAAAATCAATGGGATTTCTCCTAAGTTATCTAGGTGCTTTTGAAAATGTTACCCACTAATGTAATGGGACTTACATTGCCCGCTTTGATCATAGAATCCTCCTGCTCAAAGCAGGACCGATCCCCAATTAAATCATCCCAGCCAGGGCTTTGTCAAGCCTGACCTTAAAAACTTCTAAGGAAGGAGATTCCACCACCTCCTTAGGTAACACATTCAAGTGCTTCACCACCCTCCTAGTGAAAAAGTTTTTCCTAATATCCAACCTAAATCTCCCCCACTGCAACTTGAGACCATTACTCCTTGTTCTGTCATCTGCTACCACTGAGAACAATCTAGGTCCATCCTCTTTGGAACCCCCTTTCAGGTAGTTAAAAGCAGCTATCAATCCCCCCTCATTCTTCTCTTCCGCAGACTAAACATTCCCAGTTCCCTCAGCCTCTCCTCATAAGTTATGTGCTCCAGCCCCCTAATCATTTTTGTTGCCTTCCGCTGGACTCTTTCCATTTTTCCACATCCTTCTTGTAGTGTGGGGCCCAAAACTGGACACAGTACTCCAGATGAGGTCTCACTAATGCCGAATAGAGGGGAATGATCACATCGCTCGATCTGTTGGCAATGCTCCTACTTATACATCCCAAAATGCCATTGGCCTTCTTGGCAACAAGGGCACACTGTTGACTCATATCCAGCTTCTTGTCTATTGTAACCCCTAGGTCTTTTTCAGCAGAACTGCTGCCTAGCCACTCAGTCCCTAGTCTGTAGCAGAGCATGGGATTCTTCCATTCTAAGTGCAGGACTCTGCACTTGTCCTTGTTGAACCTCATCCGATTTCTTTTGGCCCAATTCTCTAATTTGTCTACCCTTCTGTATCCTATCCCTACCCTCCAGCGTATCTACCACTCCTCCCAATTTAGTGTCATCTGCAAACTTGCTGAGGGTGCAATCCATGCCATCCTTTGGATCATTAATGAAGATATTGAACAAAACCGGCCCCAGGACCAACCCTTGGGCCACTCCGCTTGATACCGGCTGCCAACTAGACATGGAGCCATTGATCACTACCCATTGAGCCCAGTGATCTATCCAGCTTTCTATCCACCTTATAGTCCATTCATCTAGCCCATACTTCTTTAACTTGCTGGCAAGAATACTGTGGGAGACCGTATCAAAAGCTTTGCTAAAGTCAAGGAATAACACATCTACTGCTTTCCCCTCATCCACAGAGCCAGCTATGTCATCATAGAAGACAATTAGGTTAGTCAGGCATGACTTGCCCTTGGTGAATCCATGCTGACTGTTCCTGATCACTTTCCTCTTCTCGAAGTGATTCAAAATTGATTCCTTGAGGACCTGCTCCATGATTTTACCAGGGACTGAGGTGAGGCTGACTGGGGTGTAGTAGTTCCCCAGATCCTCCTTCTTTTTTTAAAGATGGGCACTACATTAGCCTTTTCCCAGTCATCTGGGACTTCCCCCGATCGCCATGAGTTTTCAAGGAAAATGACCAATGGCTCTGCAATCACATCTGCCAACTCCTTTAGCACCCTTGGATACAGTGCATCCAGTCCCATGGACTTGTGCTTGTTCAGCTTTTCTAAATAGTCCTGAACCACTTCTTTCTCCACAGAGGGCTGGTTGCCTCCTCTCTTCCACTTCTTGTACGCTTCTTTTTTGTGTTTAAGATCAGCAAGGATGTCACTGTGAAGCCAAGCTGGTCACCTGCCATGTTTACTATTCTTTCTATCCATCGGGATGGTTTGTCCCTGCAACCTCAATAAGGATTCTTTAAAATACATCTTTAAAATGATGTACATGTGTATATGATTATACAGTTACATACATTTGATAATATTACCACTTATAGAACACATTACTGTTTCAGTACTGTTTAGCATGGACAATGGCTTTAGCACTGTAAGCTACAAACTATAAAAATAGCTCAGGTAGGGCATCAGATACTTCTGTGTTGTACACAACATAAACATCTAGCTAGAAATAAATATGGTCCTTGCCCTGAAGAGTGTGTCACCAGCTTCAGGGGACGTTAACAGATCACCATTTCTGCTTTCCTAACAATACGTTTCTTTTCTTTGGCACCAGCACTATCTTGTTGACCAAATTCTGGTTCACACTTTCTGATCTCTCAGTACAACTCAATTCAAACCCTTCAGGGTATACAAGAGAAATCCTCTGATTGGATAAGGAACATAATTGGTAAAAACAAAGAAAATAAAATAAAGCAAAACACCACTACCTCTCTTCTCAGACACGATGGAAATTTGCATTTGATTTACTTCTGACATCTCCTGTTCTTTTGGAAAAGGCCACTTGATTGCAGAAATGATTATTGTACAGTATACGTTGCAGAATGCTAATGTGGATGGCTTGATATGAAATGTTAACAATAGCATTCCAAAACATACCTTGTCACTGAAATGTCTAAATACAGGGTTTGCAAAAATACAGAACATAAAGTATTAACAGAATAAAAATATAGAGAAAATTTTTTTAAAAAAGCTGCTAGAGAAAATATTTTGGGGGCAAAAACACTAAGGGCCAGACTTTTTAAAAGGAATTTGAGCACCTAGTAAGATTTTCAGAAGGACCTAGGCACCTACAACTCTTTGATTTGGAACTCAGTGGGTTTTAAGTGCCTAGATGCTTTTGAAAATCCCACTAGATGCTCAAATTCCTTTAAAAATCTGGCCCTAAATTCTGAAACCTGGCTCAGACTCCGGGTTATATTTATACAGACTCTGAGTTATATTTATACAGATTCCATTAATGTTAATAGGGGTGCTTGAGTATATCTGAGGACAGAGTTCAGCCCCACCTGTTTTGTATGAATGACTTCAAATATGGTGCCTTCACAAAAGTTTGTTGAAATGAGGTTGGGTGCCAGTCTAATTCCTAGTGGACAGGTGTCAAAGGCAAAACCACAGCACTTCATATAGCACGGTCAGCTTTTGTTAGTTTTTGTAGATGGAAGTGGAGAGTGAACTAATCTCTTCTCACTATAGGTGATGTCTAACTGTCAGGATTGGGGTATGCTGGCAGTGCAGTTACATGAAAGCTGGCACTGCTGCTTTTCATAGATAAATGAAGGAAGTAATTTGGCTTAGTCATTCCTATGGAACATTTAACCACCTTTAAGGCAACTTTGAAAACATCTTTCAATAGAAAAATACACTTTTAAAAAATCAGTATCATATACTAATGGTCTAAATCATTGTAAGATGAAGTCTTTCAGGTGGGGCACAGCAACTCGCACATACAGGAATTATTGAAAGAAACAGTATGGACAAATTTAAGAGACTGCTTTAAATAGAAGGAAGAAATAATTTACTGTTGATTTCACTTGGCTCTCTGCATAGAGTATGGTGTGTTGCTTTTTGAAAGGAAAAAAATGATTTGACAAGTGTTCCTCTGGGTTATATTAAACAAAATTCAGTGGAGTGCGTGAAAACAAGAGAAAACACTCTATCATTTGGATTAATAAGAGTGTAGCAGTAGGAATATACTACTGACCACCTAACCAGGATGTTGGTAGTGACTGTGAAATGCTCTGGGAGATTAGAACGGCTATAAAAATAGAAAAATAATAATGGGAGATTTTGGCTGTTCCCATATTGACTGGGTACATGTCATCTCAGAACAGGATGATGAGTTAAAGTTTCTAGACACCATTAATGATGGCTTCTTGGAGCAGTTAGTCCAGGAACCCACAAGGAAGAATAAGAGATTAAAAGAGGCAGCTAGAGGCAAAAAAGCATCCTTTAAAAATTGGAAGTCAAACCCTGTTGAGGAAAATGGAAAGGAGCATAAACTCTGGCAATTCAAGTGTAAAAGGTATACTTAGTTAGCCAAAAATAATTTGAAGAGCAACTAGCAAAAGACACAAAAACTAACACCAAAAAACCCTTTAAGTACATCAAAATCAGGAAGCCTGCCAAACCATCTGTGGGCCCACTGGGGACAATCAAGGTGCTCTCAAGGAAGACAAGGCCATTGCAGAGAAGAAAAATGAATTCTTTGGATTGGTCTTCACTGCAAAGGATGTAAGTGATAGTCCCACACCTGAGCCATTCATTTTAGGTGACAAATCTGAGGAACTGTCCCAGATTGAGGCGTCAGTGGAGGAGGTTTTAGAACAACTGATAAATTTAACTGTGACTGTTGTCCGATCTTTAGATTATGCATTAATTATATTGATTACTTAAGAATCCCCAATTATCACTTTGAGGATTGACAGGCTCTTGCCCCAAGATCAGGCCCAATGTTATTCAAATTATTATATAGTTGGAAACCCAAATGTGCACAGTTTCAACACTCACAATATAGGAACTCTTTTATATTTGCAAATCTAGTTTATTAATATATTTAGCACAGTCACAAACACCCCAATTTGGTAAAATAGAGATACTACAGAATGTTCATCTGCACACCCATATACTCACACCGTACTTTGTAGAACAACTTGGAATGGTAGCTATCATCTTCCTCATCACCATTATGACCAGTGGCCGTCATTCTGGTACCTCCCAAGGGTTACATATCTCTCTCCTAACACCCCTAGGCTGTGACGCCACTTTTATAATACATTATGTTGACGCCACTATGTTTGATACATATTCAGTAGGGGATTTTCCCCCTTTCCTTATTTGTATTTAACTTACCTTATTAGTGTTGGGGTGACTTTCCCACATTTTTCCTGATGGAATCTAGAAACCAATTGCCTTTGCTTCACGAACACTCACTATGCCTGAGAAGAACTCTGTGCAAGTAAAACTGAAAGATTCATGCTCTACCTTTATCTTTGGAATTTGGAAATTCCACACCTATCTGTATGGTCCACATTTTACTTTGCTGACAAATCATTACCCGTTAATTTCAGTTTTTGGACCAAAACATGGAATTCTTTCATTAGCTGCTGCTGACATGCAACAATGAGCATTGCTATTTTCAGCTCATTCCTACACTATTCAATTCCGCAAAGGGACTCAGCAGAACAGGGCTGATGGGTTGTCACACCTGCCATGCCCAACCTCCTGTCAACCCAAAGAAATTTCAAATTAAGTGTTCCATCTCAGTTTGTTGGATGGATTACCCTTTACTAGCACAGATATCAACAAAGAAACTGCTAAGGGTGATGTGCTTTCTCTCATGAAAGTAATGGTACTACAAGGTTCAGTGTTGGATCAAAAGAATCTCCAGTTTACTCAACTGATGTTGACATGACACAAATTTTCTCCGAATTACGGTCACATCTTATGGGAAATACAGTGATTTTAGAATGATCACTCACAATTTCAGGTTTTGTAAGCTCTTCACAAAGGTCATTTTGGCATTGTATGGATGAAAGCCATAGTCTGGAGTCATGAGAGACTGGAGAAAAAGGCAAATCATTCCTTGCGATATGAGTCTGCAGTAGTCCATCCTCAACTCTTAGTTAGGCTGTCTCATGTTAGCCATGTAAACAATTGTGTGTGTGCATGTGTATAGTTGGAAAGTGTTTTTTTTTTTAAAAGTAGGGTGGAGGAATGTGATGTCCTATCCCTTTAAATATTTGAGCAGTCTTCTCTGCCCCCAGTGAAAAGCCTCGATTTTATGTTGGTTTCAGTTGTGCAGCCAGAACAATAAATATCCACAGCAGCTAGGAGCAGCATGACATAGATTGACAGCATTCAGGCCCGCCGACAGAAATTCCAGGCCCGAGGGCCAGAGCCATCCCTGGGTGAGGGTGGGTGGAGGGAGTGACGAATCCGTGACTTCCAGGACCGCCCATGCTGGCCCGTGGGGCCCCACAAAACGCAGGGCCCGGAACGGTCTCATATATCTAGGCACCCTGCATCCCACCTGGGTGATTTAAAAGGGCCTGGGGCTCCTGGCCACCACACCTACCACAGCAGCACTGGTGGCTGGGGGCCCCAGGGCCCTTTTAAATTGCCCAGGCCACTGAGCAATTGCCCCCTTTGCCTCCCCTCATAGGCAGGCCTGCCAGCATTCAATCTACTAAACACAAGATGGAAGCATTACACTATTTAAACAAACTCTTATTGGGAGGTTGGTGACACTGAAGTCCAGGTACTATTACCTAGCAACTTCTGAAGGTTGATTTGCCATTTCAGTTACACATGAGGTTTCCCTATCCCCAAGGAAGGGGCTGGCAAGAGTTGCTGAAAGGTTTATCCACTGAGCTCATGGCAAGTTTGAATACATCAATGACAATATGTCATTTAAAAACTGAAATGTCATTTTGGTTTGTTCAAAAAAAAAAAATTCTGCTGTTGCTACTCTCCTGCCCCTTGACATTTATGGCATTTTCCTGAAACACATTGCCCTGCTAGTAGATGCTGATGTTGCTGGAAGGAAGGTGAATGGGTTTTGCTTGACCCAGTGCGTCACTGACAACTTACTATCTCACCTGGATCTCTGGGAGATGGGTGTGACACTCTGAGGAGATAGAAGGGCCTACAGTGCAGACTGAGGAGTCCAGAGGGTAAAACCTTCAGAGCAGCTAAATCTTTGGATGAAGAGGAGATATGAGCTGATCTTTTTATCATGAGGTTTCCCTGGTTAATAAAGTGAAACCCCAAGAATGGGATAACTTTGGACTTTGCATAGTGTGAAGAGGCTGGGAGAGGTGCTTGCTTGCAGGATTCTTCCACATAATTGCGTGGTTGGCTCTAGAATAACATGATTGTTTTTCTTGGCTGTAATTGCTCTGTTGTATTACAGTGTTCTTTTGGAACTTGTCTTAGTAGTTTTATGCATTTAGAAAACCTTTGTAAAATGCAAATGCCACATGAAGTGAGCAGAGACAAGTCAGTGTATTACAGAACTAAAGATACTCAATCTGTCAGCTCCGTACTCATCCTGCTGAGTAGCTCAGAGCAGCAAATCACATAAACATAGACAAGTGCCTAATGTGCCTCAACATCTCTGTTGACATAATTACAATGAAGCCAAACACCCCTACTGCCACCTGTCTTTAGCTAACAGGGATGGAGAGTGTGTCACACACTTCATCTCCTATAAGCAATGGCCAATTTTACTTGAAGCTTTAGATATTTGTTTGTTTTGTGGAACCCTAGGGATCGCAGAATTTAAAGATGTAAATTATATTTTAGCATGAAGGCAGCTAAAATTAAGGATAGGGAAACACTGTTATGCTAAAATAAGAAATTATCCAACTCCAGTTTTCACCTCTACTTAATCCAAACCGATTTGAGGCTCTCAAATGTTCAGATGAGAGACAGATGTATTATTTTCCATCTGAGATCAGGAGTGCTGGATATTTAGAAGAAATTGAAATCCCTTGGTTATGGAAATCCAATGAGAACAAGCTAAGCTTTGTATAAGCACCAGGTTTTATTTTAGAGATATTGTGCTCCAGAAGACAGGCAGAGGAAGGGGAAGCTTCTTCGCGTGATCCTGCCAATGTGGGTGAAAAGGTAGCTCAGTCTTCTGTCCCATTCTGACCTGGGACTGTCTACTGAGAGACAGGTGTGAACTGCAATGGTGTTTTGTGATAGAAACAACTGTCTCATCAAGGCAAACTCAAGCCTTGAGATTAACAATGCATTTCATATATAGTATGTAATGGAACAGCCACCAAACAATAGTGTCCCTAGTTACTGGACCTGTTGGGATATATGTTCTCATATCCAGTTCTCATAAAGACTCTTGACACTGGGGCCAGCTGAAGGGTCAGTTTCAAATCCCTCTCTCTTAGGCTTGTTGACAGGATTCAAGGCACAGGCAGGAAAGAGTTGAGAGTCTGAGAGGTAAAGTAATCTGGAGTTTAGCAGTGAAGCAAGTCTAGCTCCTTTTATATAGCATGCAGAAAGAAGAAGCTGTGAGAAAGAGACTGATTGCAGGGAAGGAGATTGGTCAGCGGCACAAATCTGGAAGGTCTCTGTATGTCTGGCTACATGCTGAAGAGAAGAAATACATTTTGGAACTGTATTGTTCCTGAGTGGGGGAGAGTTCAAGTGGGTGTGTGAGCCTTGAATGGCCCACTCCGTGACAACAACTTAAAGGTAAAAAAATCCCACTTTATCCTATAACCAGCCCTTTTGAGACCTCTTTAGTGCATATGATTTAAAGACTGCTCTGTATGGATTCCTCAGAAATATATTTTTTAGAATATTCACAAGCTTTTAAAAGTTTCTGTTACCTAAATTGGTATTGAATTTGATGGACGTATTGCTGCCTCAGATTTAGGACAAGACCAAGTTCCATTCAGCTTGTGATGCAGGATGAACTTGAAGTGATGTCTCTAGAGGTAAACAACTAACGTGTTAAATCACTGAGTCACATCAAAATCCTTCATTATTTTTAAAAGTTCAAATCTGCCTCTATATATCTATTTTATTCTAGTTGTAAAATATACCCTATCAAAAACATCGTGAGCATGCACACCTAACAATTAAACATACT
Organism: Lepidochelys kempii; assembly: GCF_965140285.1. Taxonomy (NCBI): domain Eukaryota; kingdom Metazoa; phylum Chordata; order Testudines; family Cheloniidae; genus Lepidochelys; species Lepidochelys kempii. Next base: position 139,510,467 of record NC_136382.1, on the reverse strand, counting down.
GAAGAAATACATCTAAACTGACAAAACTTCAACAGAAATCTTTCCAATTTCCCTGCCTTTTCCCCCTTAATACAATCTTGGTTGCTGAGAGATCTGGCTCAGCTTGCTTATTCAGGGCTTTGGTTGTGGAAGAGGGTTCTAGTGCTTTATTCTCCCATCAGCAAACGAGAGCATCCCAAGGAACAGTTTTGCCCACCATTTGTGATTACAAGAGAAACCACTGTGTCAGGTGTTTTACTCACCACCATCACTAATATTGTGATTAGTTCTAGTTTTTAGTTCACTTAGTACTTTCTTACCTTCTCAACCAGACTTCCAGGTCCAAAGTTTGAAAGTGTTGCATGCCTAAGTGTGCATCCCTACATGTACACACACAAATCAGAGGTTTTGTGTGCAAAAGTCAGATGAGCATAAAGTATATTTGAATTTAAGCACACCCCTCATTTAACAAAATGTTTTAAAGAATGGATCATTCATGAATATAAAACTCATATATGTGCATTTTCATCATGCATATATATTTCCAGATTTCATTGTTTACAAACTATTATAACAAAAGAACCTATAATTTCCTATTTCTCTATCTACCACATTGACCAACCAAAACTTTTTTTTATTTGCAGTTATTTGTTGTTTCTAAAATACCTAGTATCAAAATCACAATTTTCAGAGTCCACAGAATTCAAATCTGTTTAACAATTTCTGCTGTACTGGCCAAAAGCACTTTTGTATTACAAAAGAAACAAAAACTGACTTAATCCTTCTAATTGAGAAAAATCAATATATAGAGAGTAAAGTAAAGTGAAGATACAGTGAATATCTGACTATAATAAAAAAGATCAAACACAAGATCATTTAAAACTGATTTCTTGTACAAAATATTTAAACAAGTTGATGTCTTTTAGGAATGTCTAAATTGGCCGGTATTCTGAAGGCAAATTAGCCTTTTTATGAAGTAACTTCCCTTGTCCTCCAGGCCAGGGGTTCTCAACCTTTTTCTTTTGAGCCCCAACTATAGCACGCTATTAAAACTCCACGGCCCACCTGTGCCACAACAACTGTTTTCTGCATATAAAAGCCAGGGCCAGCATTGGGGGGTAGCAAGCAGGGCAACTGCCCAGGGCCCTACACCACAGGGAGCCCTGTGAAGCTAAGTTGCTCAGGCTTCATCTTCAGCCCTGGGTGTTGGGGCTTGGAACCCCAGGCTTTAGTATAATGGTATAAAAAGATAATCTTAAATATAGTGCATATTGATTGAAGATTGAAAACATTAACCTATGAAGAATTAACCATGAAGACCTTGTTCAGGAATTATCTGTAGTGTACACTATAGTCATGCCTAGAACAAAATTTCTGTTTTGTGAAGGATTCAAGTTTTTGAAATTTGGCTTAGTTCCAAATCAGGGAGAGAACTGAACATTTTGAAATTCTCAGAAGGAAGCTTCTGTTTCTGACCTGAAACAGTTCCTTTTTTCCAAAGTTTTTTTTTCTTCAACCAAATCAAAACATTTTGTTTTGATATTGACCTCTTTATTTGGGGTTGTAATAAGATACATAATATAACTAACATTGTAGAAAATTCCCCTTCGTAAAAATGACCAGATTTTGTGAAGTGCAATTTCTATGGAGCTGCATATTCCAAAGGAATATGGTTCTGTCCTAGTTTCTCCAACCGACTCTAGTCTACACCCAAATGTAGCTATATATATTCTTTTACAGAGAGTACCTGAAGGAAGTCCATTGATCAGTGAATCATGGCTAACTTAATTTTCTGTTTTCATTTAATAAGCCAGCGCTCTTTTTGTTCCTCTGATGGAGGTGACAGACCCAACACTAAGCTTAAAGGACTAACAAAACAGTATTGGGCCAAGAAGGCCCCACCCCTCAGCAGCTGTTTGGCTTCAGTCTGTTGGCCCCAGAGTGAAGCCTGCAGCAGTTCCCATTTACTCACAGTGGTAGCATTTTTTTTTGTCAATGCATATATTTGCATCCCACAAAAATGAATACCTGCCTACTGCTGGAGAGTCATATCTGCTACAGCTGGTATTTTTTTTAAATTAACTTCTAAACAATGAGAAATGTTATATTAGTCAGATAATTTTGTGTCAGTGCTGTGAACTGGTAATAATTCCTGGGGAGTAATTTATATATTTTGTGCTTCACATGTTTTTTGTGGATACCAGAGAAACATTTGCATCATATAAAGCATGGTATTGCATGTCTGAGTTACAGAATGTGTTAAAAGCCCAGTTCTAGGGCTGATTGGAGGAATTTTTATGGAACTATATTCCATCAGAATATGCAGAAATTGAAACCTTTCATGAAATTGCATTGATTTAGCCAGCAATTCATTTTTATGAGAAAAGTAGGGGGTCAATATAGTAGGAGTCAAAAGCAGGAGTCAATATATTTTAATGTTTAACATTTTTAAAATTACTTTTGTATTATGTTGTAAATAATACAAAATAAAATAAAGTCTAAATCAAAACAAGACATTGTTATTTTACCAAAACAGAATGTTTTAATTGACCCTTTTTTGAAATTCTTTCTTTAGAGAATTTTCAAAATTTGGGGGTTTAACTTTCATTCAGAATGAAACCATGGTTTGAAATATCAAAAATCCTTTGTGAAATGCATCTTCTGTCCTCAGCACAGTTCAACCCAGTTATCTATGCACAGGATGTATGTAAAAGTTCAGTGTAATCACTTAGCCAAAGGCACTTTGTTTTCATGATGAGGACAACCATGTATTTCTCTAAATTTGTCATGGTCTAATTAACAGGAAGCTTTAGCAAATAGTATAACAGACAAGAGACAGTGATGAATTATTGCTTGGCTTTGATAAATCCACTTTCCTGTCACCAGAGGGTTGATTAGAGTTCTCCTGCTTTGCTTTCCTTTATATAAGTGGTTATAGTTTGCATTATAGTTTCCAGGCTACTGGCAAAACTACTTTATGTTAGCGGTTTTTATTTTACATTACACACAATGATGTTTTCAAGAATAAGTATCTAGGTAACAGTGCTCACACTGCTACTTGCAGAAGGGGAAGACTCAATGCACTTCTTCAGTGAGAAGGGAAAAAGGGTCCATCTGAGCTGATTAATTTTGAAAGTAAATGGTTTCAACATGTCTGTAAAGAGTTAACTGTTATTGCCCCCTTGGTAAACACTCCTTTAGATACCCTGTCTATGTGATGGCCACCATATTAGGAATTGAACCTGGGACCTAAAAGCTTGAGTATAAGCTTCTTCTTTTCTTTTATTTATAAATCTTTAATTAGTTTACTAAAGAATGGCTGGCAGCATGGTGTTTGGGCAAGATCTGAGATACATATTGATCTGGTGGCAAGTCCTTGGGATTAGTACAGTGGTCATCAACCACAGATCGCAATCAACTGGTCGATCCTGGAGCCTCTGACAGTCAATCACGATCTCCGGTTGCTAGAAGTCTGGCAGTGCAGTGGGGCTAAGGCAGGCTCCCTGCCTGCCCTGGTCCCACACTGTTCCCAGAACCTGCTCCCCAGCACATTCCTGTGGTGGTGCCCTTCTTCCCCATCTCTTATGAGATGTAGCCTGGGTGGGAGACCCAGGTTCAAATTTACTCTGTACAATATAATCATTAGAGCAAGGACTTGAACTTGGTTCCTCCACCTCCCCAGTAAGTGCCCTAACCAGTGGGCTATTGGCTGTTCTGTGGTAGAAGATTTTAAAAAAAATCTTTTCCCCTTCTCCCATTTTTTTGTGAAGAATTATGAAAGGTCTCAGTTTCATCCAGATGTGGAATGAAACAAGTTTCAAAACCTCCAAATTTTTGCAAAAGAGAACTCGTGTTACCCACCATTAGGGCTGGCTGGAAAACTGCCCCTCCTCTCTGAAAGTTCCCATCTGCAGGGATCCATACTATCCCTGCTTCTCTTCAATGTCTACTTGAGAACACTAGGAGAGAGCGTGAGACCCCCCAGGGGCATAACAGGCAATGGTATGCTGATGGCACTTATGTATATATCTAATTCTCAACTAACACAACCACCGTTACTACCAAAACATCAGGCTGCTTACAAGGAATCAATTATTGGATGAAGAGCAGCTGGCCCAAGCTAAACCCAGACAAGACTGAAGTGATCTGGTTCAAAGGGGAAATGCTTTGAAGAACTAGTTGTGATGTTGTCTCCACCTTCCACTGAAGGCATACTGCCCTTGTTCATTGAAGTGGTGCAAAACCTCCAAGTCTTGTTTGTGTCCTAAGATGACCTGGCTAAGCCTGGATGACCAGTTAGCACCATTATTTAAAAATGCTTTTTTTTTTTTTACCTCCAGTTTGCTAAAAAAACTTTATCCCTTCCTACTTGGATGAAGACTCTGTTATCTCTGCATTTGTCATCTTCAGGACGGATTGCTGTAATTCACTATATCAGAAGTTGAACATTAAGATGATGTGCAGGTTCTAGATGGCACAAAATGCAGCTGCCCACCTTCTCTATGTCTTAAGGTGCTATGAGCACCCCAGTTCTGTGCTCAATCCTTACAGTGGCTCCAGTCAGCTTCCAATGCCAGTTTTAACAGATAAGGCTTTATTCCTCCAGTTACGGTAGAGGTCAAATTTCAATCTATGAAACACTGAGACAACTGTACTTCTCTGGGTCAATGCAGATTACAGAGCCCAGAAGGAAGTGGGCTCTTAATCAAGGGGATTCAGATATGGGACAAATTTCCAGAGAAGATCATGCAAATCCAGAGTCTGAGCACTTTTAGGAAACACTTGCCAAACCTTCCTCTTTGAAAAAGCTTTAGCATCACAAGGATGACTCACAACACTGACTCTCTCTTCTATTCAACAGAAAAAAAAATTTAAAACAAATCTTAAAACAAAAACCCTACCTCAAGCAGAGATATTCTTCCCCTGAAAAGGAAGACGTGCCAGAGACTCTGTGAAATCCACTAGGGGCTTTGCTGTTGATTTTACATGGAAGATAAATACTACGGTGATGGGTGTCAGTATAAAACTTCAAGATAGATACACATGAACACATAATGGGAAGTAAACCTTAATCTTTACCACACATAAACAGTGTTTCCCCCAGTCTTGCCGCATATCAGTAATGCGTTGATCTTGACGTAATCAAGAATAATATTACTAAAATAAAGTTCTAGCAAATATAACTAGATAAATTTAATTGCATTTCCCAAGCTATTTAGAATCTTAGGGGTAGATTCATAAGAGGACTTAGGCACCTAAGCCCTAAAATCAGGCCCCACAGGGAGTTACAAACCCCACCCCTCACAGCTGCTTCTGGACCATGTTGGAGCCTAAAATAGATTAGCAGCTAAAATTTTGCAGTAAAAGTTTTCTAGACACCTATGTTTTTGCCTGTACACACGTGCACTGCAGCCCCAGGTCAGGTATTCGGCTGTCTAAGCCTCAGAGTGAATGCTGGATCCATGGGTGATTTATTATTTTCCGTGTCTTTATCTGTGAACTGTCTCACAGAAGAGGGCAAGGCACATACCTATTGTGTGGCTGAAACTACATAAAATCTGATGTATGTTTGAAACTCCTTGTTTAAAACTGAAGGCACTGAATACTTTCGCTTCAGGAGGTTGACCACCTGCTGATGTGTTTCAGCTAAAAACTGTATAGGGTAATAAAGAAAAAGTTTTGGTGAGTTGTTCTGTGAATTTTGCTTGTTATATGTATGTATATATTCTAACAGTTCTGTTAAAACCCATATTTTACTTTAACTGTTTTTTAAAACAAACGAACATTTGAAAAATGATTACACAAATAATTGCACTGTTGTTTCATATTTTCTGCTCTAATTCCACAAGCACTTGACGGTATCAGTTTTGCATGCAGCTAACTGTATACTCAAGATAGATTCAAAGTTCAAAGAGGATATTTATGTGCGAGAGAATTATCTAGTATGTGGCATAATTCTTTAAGTGTTTTGCCCCAAGTTGCAGGAAAGCTTTTTCTAAAACATGTTACATTTTTCAATTGTTGCTATTTTGAGATGATATAGGATTACTGCCATAAGACATATTCCATTTGCAGCACGTGAGCATGAGAATTGAATGGAACAATGGTGTATATATATATTTTTAAATGGAACATATTTATTCTTAAATGGACTAAAAATCAGGATAGCATTGAGAACTTTTAGACTACATTCATGGATGTGTTGATCATGTTATAGTAAGACCATAAAAACATTCTGAGTGGGGTAGATCAAACAGCTTCATGGGACTAAATCTGGGGGCCTGGATAGTCTCCATCCAAGAATATTAAAGGACCTGGCACATGAAATTGCAATCCCCAAACCAAGGTTTTATAATGTATACATAATCTAAGGGGTCATACCCGGTGACTGGAGAATTGCTAATATAGTACCTATTTTTAAGAGTGGGGTGGGGGGAACGTGTTCCAGAAAACTACAGGCCCATTAGTTTGATCTCAGTTGTATGCGAGGTCCTGGAATAAATTTTGAATGAGAAAGTAATTCAGGACATAGAGGTAAATAGTAAATGGGATAAAATACAAGAAGGTTTTACAAAGGACATCATGCCAGACCAACCCAATCTCTTTCTTTGAGAAGATAACTGATTACTTACACAAAGGAAATGCAGTAGATCTAATCTACCTGGATTTCCATAAGGCATTTAATACAATACCACATGGGAAATTGTGAGTTAAATTGGAGAAGATGGGGATTAATACAAGAATTGAAAGGTGGATAAGGAACTGGTTAAAGGAAAGGCTAGAATGGGTCATACTGAAAGGTGAACTGTCAGGCTGGAGGGAGGTTACTATTGGAGTCCCTCAGGAACTGGTCTTGAAACCAATCTTATTTAACATTTTCATTAATGACCTTGGCACAAAAACTGTGTGCTAATAAGATTTGCAGATAACACACAGTGGGGAAGTCTTGCCAATATGGAGGAGTTCCAGAATATCATATGAGAAGATCTGGAGGACCTTGAAAACAGGACCAATGGAAATGGGATGCAATTTAATAGTGCAAAGTTATGTACTTAAGAACTAACAACAAGATTTTTTGCTATAAACTGGGGACTTATCAGTTGGAAGCAACAGAGAAGGAGAAAGACCTGGTTGTATTGGTTGACCACAGGATGAGAATGACCCACCAATGTGATGTGGCCATGAAAAAATCTAATGCAGTCCTAGGATGCATCAGGCAAGGTATTTCCAGTAGAGAGGGAAATGTTGTTATTGCCATTATAAAAGGCATGGGTGAGACCTCATTTGGAATACAGTGTGAAAATCTGGCCTCCCACGTTTAAGAAAGATGAATTCAAACTGGAACAGGTGCAGAGAAGGACTATTAGGATGATCAAAGGAATGGAGACCCTACCTATGAGAGAAGACTTAATGAGCTTGGCTTGTTGGCTTGTAACCAAATGATGGCTGAGAGGAGATATGATTGCTCGCTATTAACACATCAGTGAGATAAACACCAGGGAGGGGAAGGAGTTATTTAAATTCAGAGCCAATGTTGGCACAAGAACAAGTGGAAGTAAACTGGCTATCAACAAGTTTTAGGCTTGAAGTTAGATGAAGATTTCCAACCATTAGAGGTGTGAAGCTCTGGAACAACCTTTCATCAGGAGTTGTGGGGGCAAAAAACCAAACTGGTTTCAAAACTGAGCATGACAATTTTTTGAAGGGAATGGTATGATGAAATTAACTACAATGGCATGTGACCATCTGCAGCAACAGCTAGTAGCAAATATCTGCAGAGATGGGACACTAAATGGGGAGGGCTCTGAGTTATTACAAAGAATAATTTCCCTGGTGTCTGGCTGGTGGGTCTAACTGATCTTCGTATTTGGAGACAGGAAGGAATTTCCCCCCAGGTCAGATTGGCAGAGACTCTGGGGATTTTTCACCTTCCCCTGCAGCATGGGGCACTTACAGCTTTAAAAACTAGAGTAAATAGTGGATCCTCTATAACTTGAAGTCTTTAAATCATGATTTGAGAACTTCAGTGACTCAGCCAGAGGTTCTGGGTCTGCTACAGGAGTGTGAGATTCTGTGGCCTGCACTGTGCAAAGGTCAGACTATATGATCATGATGGCCCCTTCTGGCCTTAAAATCTATGAGCCTATGAAACTTATGAAATAACAGCCTATTTTTCATTTGATCAATGAGGCTTCTACCTGACAATCTTTCTCAGATGCTGTAGATTCGGAGTTTGTGAGATTTCGTCCTGTAGCCACTTTTCCTCATGGAGCTAGTGGTATAGTAAGGGGACTAGAATTTGGAAATTTGTCCACCTGTTGAAATTCTACAAAAGACTAAAATGGAAAGATCCCTTGAACACACAGATGTACCTGAGAATTGCAGGAGAATTAATTGTCTACAGAAATTCTTCAAAATGGTCTTTAGGTTTGGAATAAAAAGATGTCTTTCATACTTCATTATTAGGGCTGACTGGAAACTTTCTGAGGAAATGTTTTTCATTGGAAAATGGCACTGAAACTGTTTGTGGGAAAGGGTCTGTTATGACATACCTTCTGTTTTGAAAACAAATTGGAAAAAATGTTTAAATTGGTGGAACATCCCAATTTGACAATTTCAAAATGAAAAGTTTCACTTTTGCTTTGGAATAACTTTTCATTCAGAAACTTTAGCTAATTTATGCTAAAAAAAGTTTTAAAAAAGAGAAAGAAATGTCTGGAAATTATCCATACAAAATGTTTTCATTGTCTTGACCTAAATTTTTTTTGCAGATTATCAGTTAATGAAAATCTTCAAAATTTTTACTTTGCATCCTGATTCAGGCTGGGAAAAGTTTTCAAAATCTCAATAATTCTCATTTCAGAGTAGCAGCCATGTTAGTCTGTATTCGCAAAAAGAAAAGGAGTACTTGTGGCGCCTTAGAGACTAACAAATTTATTTGACCATAAGCTTTCATGAGCATCCAATGAAGTGAGCTGTAGCTCACGAAAGCTCATGCTCAAATAAATTGGTTAGTCTCTAAGGCGCCACAAGTACTCCTGTTCTTTTTGCAAATAATTCTCATGGGACACTCATTCTACCCTACTGTTGGCATAATTTTCTTTCCAAGTCTAATTTTGGTGAGAGCAATAAAAAACAAACACTTCTAGGAGTTCAATCTGAGTCAAGCATCTAGTACATTCTAATTACATATATTTTCTTCAATGTCAACATAAAAATGGCTTTCTTAGTTCTAGTTATAATAACTTTCATGTGTCACCTGCAGTGAACTGGATATAAGTCCCTATGTATTTAAATCTACAGTTTTTATTTCAAGCAAAGAAACTGGTCTAGTTGAAAACCTGCAATCCCTAATCACTCAAGATAATGAGTGTTTTGATGTACTAATAACTGCAGGATTTCAGTAGAAATGCCCTTCTATACAACTCTCATTCAAAGGTCTCAAAGCAGTATGCAAGCATTAAAAGTTAAACTAACCCTTTGAATTAGGTGGAGGAAACATTCCCTGCTAAAATGCATTTGTTTTTGTTTTACAGTGCACAACATAGCCTGGCAGCTTAGAGCAGGAAGTGAGCTACACTGTATTCAGTGGAAACTGTAGATGATGTTTAGGAAGATAACAATAGTGGTGTATCTGAATTTTTTTCCAGCATGCCAGGTCTAACACCCTTTTTCTTAGGAAAGAGTTATGATATCTTGATAAATGCTTGGTTTTACATCTCATCCAAAAGGCAACACAGTGCCATGAAGATGCGCACATTGGCTCAGCATCAGTAATCACTAGGATGGAAGAGAGTAACCTACTGAATGACCATTGCCCCATTCTACAACACCTACAGTAGGTGTTCCTTAAAGATTTTTCATCCAAATATTGCATCAGCTCAGCTCTTCTTTGTCAGATCTGATGGGAGCACAGCACAGCATTGGTATGAATAAAGGCTAAAACTCTTACTTTAAGGATATCTTTTGGTTTAAAATTGAACTATAAGTACCCTATTTCTCCATCTTGCTACGTTAACACGCAGAGGTTAATCATTTCCATGAGAGTTCAAAGAGTGTGCTTTCATCTCATCCTTCCCCCCCTCATGGTTAGGGCACTCACCCAGAAGAAGAGAGATCTGGGTTCAAATCCCTGCTCCAGAGCAGGGATTCAAACTTGCATGTCCTACATCTCAAGTAAGTGTCCTAACCTTTAGGCTATCTCTTATAAGAGGAGGGGGAAACTGCACTACAACTATCTTGTCCTCTGTTTTTCTCAACCTAGCCCTTTATTTTCTTTGCTTTTATTATTCTTAAAGGGGGTTAAATATTCAGAAACTAAATGTTCTGTTCAATGCAAAACATCGTTTTTGTTGACTTTCCCAATTCACCAAAAATTCCTAAACATTTTAGTTTCAACTCAGGTTGAATCTGTGTGTGTGTGCATGTGTGTGCTTGTGACTGCCAATGAACTGAAATATCAATTATTCATCTACCTCTGCACAGTACAAATAAAAGGTGGCTATTGCTTCCTTAAAGTAAGCATAGTTGGGTCTCTGTACATCCATGTCCATTCATCTTCTGTCGTGGCCTCTGCTTGTCTCAACCCTCGCACTTTCAATCTTTTCATAAATTCATAAAGAGCAAGACCAGAGGAAAACGGGAAGGAGATAATATATAATATGTAGTGCCACCCTCACTGAGATTTAATGTTATTGGAAACCAAACCAAAACACTATATACATGTTTGATCTTTTAATAGTTATTATAAAAGATTTTTTTTAAAGTTCTTTAGAAGTTGAAAAGCCTCAAGTCAACAATGAGTGTGGCCATCAGTGTGTAGATAGATTTTGCTTCAAATATGGGGACCAAGTTTGCATCCCATACACAGAAAAAACTTTGACTGACCTCTGGGACTTTTGCCTGAATATGGAGTGCTGCTTTTGGACCTATTTCCCTCAAATATAGATTTGGGAGATGGAAGCAAGGGGGAGACCGATAACAATATGTTCATGGATACCTGGTGTGAATTGCTGTTTTCCAAATTGCTGGATATTTTCTCCCTTACATGTAATGTGACTAGGTATTTCAATGTTACCTTGTCTGCCATTCCATCTTACTGTGACAAATGTTTACTGTATTGAACACCACCTCTGGAAAGGTGAGAACCTGAGAACCCATCACCCCAGCTTTTGTTGTTGTTTTTTTAAATAAAGGTTAAGACTAATAAATCCCAATGCATTGTCAAAGCTAGTCTGGTTTAAACAGATAGGCAGATAATAAAGGAACAGCAAGAAGCTACTACAGAGGCAAGACAAAGCAGCTTATACTTCACTTTTGACCATCAAGTCAGATGACCGAGCAGCAAACTTTGACACATTCAAGAAGGCAAGCTACTATGTCAAACGGCATCTTGTGTTTCCCAGATTAGACTTCTCAATCAAAATTAGAAGAGGATTTATTTTTATCTCCCTAATTAAGCTGTTCTATCCTTTGTATTGTTTGAGTCCATGTTGATGACTAACTGAGGAGAAATGCCTTGAGGACTGTTTCCCAAATATAATTAAATGAGGACATAATGTTTTGCAATGGAAGAGATTATACATTTGCTGAATTTAAAACAGGCAAAACAGGGGAAAAAGAATTAAACACACTCAGAATTGAGCTATGTACTGAGATATATTGAATTAGATGTTTTGGAGACTTAAATCCGAGCATTTTCTTCTACTTTTCATTCTGAGATCTCATGTTTAATATTGTACAGTGATTGTCTAAAAAAAAATCCATTTTTTGTGCTGTTGGTGTGAGATGAGACAAGTTAGGCTTTCTAATCCAACTAAGCACATGCACGAAACCCCAGCTCTGTTGTAACTAATTAGGAGGCAGGCGTTCTGTTATACCTAGATTCAGAACATCCAAACTCACTTAGACTATAATCAGTGCATACTGATTAAGTCAGTCAGTCCACAATGCTGATATTTAGAGCTTCAGCAAGGTTTTGTACAGGGGATCTTCATTTCTGAACTTGAAGTGTAACAACACTGCAGAGTCCTCTGAGGCAGATTCAATAGAACCATCCTAGGGCCAAATTCTGCTCTAGTTGTCCTAGTTACTTCAGTGGGAGACCTATGTACCCATGGTTGGAAATGGATCTTTAATCTGAAATGAAAATCTTATGCTAAAGCCAACAGACATTTTCTTCATTCAGGATTGCCATTGAGGTTAACAGTAACCTTCCCATTAACTTCAATAAAAGAAGGGTCTTCTTTATTCTTTAGATAGTAAATGCAGGGCCAGATTCCAACTCTCAGGTGATTTGTCACACTATTTCAGTTTCCTTAGTCAGTTCCTAATATCCAATTTTAGTTTAAAGAATGTGTATCCAAAGATCATGCACTGACTTCATTTATTCTTCATAAATATAATGAATATCTCCATTCCTTGGAGTTACGTTTTGAGTAACCTGAAGTTGTAAGCATTATTTTTAGTCTTCCACATCATGCTGTGCACTTCACACACAAGATATACATTGTAAGTTAACATATGTTTGCCTATACAGCTGGACCTGTGTGCTCTTAACTGAGTTGTCCGTATATAATCCACGTGCGATTGCAATAAATGGGTCTCCAAGTATTCTCTGTAATCAAAAATTTTAAAATATACTTTAACATAGAGAACCAAGGATTTTCCATGGAGCTTGGATTCTATTACTAATGAAGATGAAGGACTGTACAAGGGTAAAATCATTATTAGTTGGATTATTTCATTTGTATATTTTTAAAATATATACAGAGAGAATTTGTCTAACTTGTATTTCTTTATTAATGTTTACTATATATCAGGATAAAGTTTAGCATATCTTATTCCATATATAATAGATCCACTAATCAGCCTGTCAGGATTTTGGTCATGAGTCCCTGATAAAAGGGCTTGCTCATGCTTTCATTTGTAGCCAGCAGAAGTTTGGTTTTGGCTTTAATTAGAATAAGTGCAGGCCCAGTTGGCTTGTAAAATCTAGTCAGGCATAAATTAGCTAATACAATAAAAGTACCCAAAATAATAATACAAAAGGGCTGAAGACTTTTCCTGGTAGCTGGCTGGCCAAGAAAACAACCCACATTTCTGGCTGTACTGTCTCAGTGGGAGGCAAATCACACCATGAACATTTGTCCTTTCTTTCTCTTCATCTCAAGAAAGAAGTGGGAATATAGGCTGCTATTGACTTAAAGGCTTCATTTTAGTTTCAAATAACCTTTTTGATACAGTCCTCAATCACCAAAAAGACTGCATGGGTCTTTTCATGCAAGGAAGTGAGAACTCATAACTTCCATTTAAGTCAGGGACTGGGGCTTTTGAATGGAGGAAAAAGCTTTTACAACATCTAAACCATTTGTGAATGACACTATCACAGACACCATTTTGGAATCTTTTTTTGGGGGGGGATTTAGATAGCTGCTTTAGATGCTCTAAAAGCTACTGTTTTCTTTTATATTGGGTAATATTATAACATTAATAGAATGTGAGACTCTGTCTCTAATAATGGTTGTAATCTCTTTAGAATGAAATCTCCCTGCTATGCCTCAGCATTCCTCTCTCAAGTATTGTTGGAGCACAAATTCTCATGTCATTGATGTTGTTCTTGTGGTTTATTATCCTCTTGAAATAAAAAATGAAAATATTGGGAAAAAAAGTCAAATAAAGGTAGCAGGCCCTCATTTCTGAGAGGCTGAATTAAGGTTTTCAAAGAATGGATTTCTGCTAGGAAATAATGCTGGTTTTATTTTTTCTTTATATTCAGATGGAAGATGTCATAGCACGGATGCAGGATGAGAAAAATGGGATTTCTATTCGTACAGTCAAAAGTTTTCTTTCCAAGATTCCCAGTGTCTTTTCTGGTAAGCTTCAAAGTGAATTTCATACAGTTCAAAGCACCGGTGGTGCAACGGGGTTCTTGGACACCAGTCATGTACTTAACCTGAGTATTCTAAGAAATCCACATAGTCATCTGATCTGGGAAAGAATTGACTATATTATGAATCCACTGAAAACTGGACTTCTTGGGAAAAGGGTGTGTTTCTGCTATGCATTGCAAGGAATTCACTCAAAGGCTTTTCTAGATAGTCCGGTAAATTAAGCAATGGCAATACTAGATTTACTGCAGGAAAAGGCAATTATAGGTAGGTGGCAATATTTTTAATGCACCACATTTTCATTTCAAACTAATTTGTAAGTCTGTTTTTAGGCTACAGGTGCACTGAGTATGATTCTCTATGTAGTCCAGTATCTTAACATAAGAACTGGAATATCAGCAGCATCAAAGGAACCTTCCATCCCACAATGCCATGTGTGTGTTGTAGTACCATACATGAAAATTATTTACTGACTCCCAGAGAAAATCAACTTATGATCAGAAGCATGAGGGTTGCTGTCCCTTGTTTCAGTCTAGTGGTACAACTGCAAATGTATCTGTCTTATTTGTTCATATATGTAGTCAATATCATTATTTTCATTTTTTAAAATATATTAACTACTTGTACCTTGTGGATATTTATCACTAAATTACTGACACCAATTTGCATTTATCAGTTTCTGCCCAACAGAGGTGAATTCTGGAAAAAACAAAGATGTTGAGGCTAGGACTGAGCTGTACCATGAAAGCTTTCACAGCATCTGCTCCCTTCGTAGATGGTCCTAATGAATGTTGTTAGCGTCTCTCTTTCATAAGTGCAAAAATCCACTCCATTTTTTTTAAAACAACTAGCAAAATCCTTTTCATTTTCTTTGTTTCCATTCATGCTATCAAATGACTGTAGAATTCCTTTAAAGTACATCTTGGTTCAAACCTATACTTCAGATACACTGTAAAATGGCTAATAACTGCATAGGTTCTGTAGTGGAGAAGGTGCACCCATCACATAAAATATTTGCAGAAATTTGCATCATGTAGAGCAGCACAAAATGTTCTATATACCTTAATATTTAACTTCTGGGATGTCTTTTGAACAGTGAAAAGGAGGAGTGCAGCCAAAGATATTTCCTAAGAATGGATAAAAACCATTCAGGGTTTAAAAGAGAAAAAATAGCATACAAATAATGGCCTCTGAGAAGTGGACCTTTTTCTCCCATAAGCATGTAGAGTGTGGGGTTCCCAAGAATGGATTCATCTTAATTACCTTCTCTGTCTTTCTTTGACTGCTGTAGGTCCAGACTTATGTCTACAGTTTACTTATAGGAGACATTATTTCCAAAAGTTTTTTTTTTTACTTGTAAAGAAATGGTCAATCATACTAGTGAAAGTTATATTAAAATAAGGTACCTTTTCGTCAATAGCACAGGTTCCAGTGGAAATAACAGCAACTCCTATGAAGGAGGTTTGTTCATTACACAAGTTCATCTTAATTTTTTGTCTTAAAACTATAAGAATCAGAGTTTATTGTTCCTCCTCCAAATCCTCTCTATCCCATATTATTCCAGTAACTTTCAGTACCCAATATTAACCTCCATCCCAAACATATTATATTTTTCCCGCTGTTCAAAGTATCCTCATTTCTGTGGATGCAAATGACTGAACACATGAAAATATAATTAAGTTGATAACCCACCCTCCACTGTTCCTCAGACATTCTTGTCAACTGCTGGAAATGGCCCACCTTGATTATCACTACAAAAGGCCCCCCTCCCTCCCCCACTCTCCTGCTGGTAATAGCTCATCTTAAGTGATCACTCTCCTTACAATGTGTATGGTAATTCCCATTGTTTCATGTTCTCTAAGTATATAAATCTCCCCACTGTATTTTCCACTGAATTCATCCGATGAAGTGAGCTGTAGCTCACTAAAGCTTATGCTCAAATAAATTTGTTAGTCTCTAAGGTGCCACAAGTACTCCTTTTCTTCTTAAAAGTAAAGTTTCATGTATAGTACTCCCCTCTACTGGATGGCATCAGGACTGCTTGAGTTTGTGCTAGGCCCTTTCCTGCTGATAGTAATTCTTAAGTGAATGGGTTAAGAGTTCATGTTTATGGAGCAGGAGTATCTCAGCTCTGCCATAATGATCTGCCAGTTATGAAGCTCTAGGTGGCCACAGATTTCTTAAAGTATAATGTTGTACTGGCTATGTTGACTGCTACTCCCAACAAAAGTATCCATTTATTAATTCAGCATTAAAGGGAGAAAATTCATTAATTTCAAAAAATGTGGAAATTAATGGGTTGCTTTATAGCTAAACCTGAATGTGGAGTTGTCTATCTGGAAATGGTCTGGCCAATGGGAAGATGTTAAAATGATGAGCGTATAGGTGTCATTTGAGATGCGGCTGGCTGCAAGACAATATTTGGACTTACTGAGGGCTGTGAAGTTATTGGACAAGATCATGAAGTACTGTCATTGTGTTCTGGTATCATTAACAGATCACAGAGCCAGTTCTAGGGTATTCATTTAATGAACAAACCTTGACAAATGTAATCTTGTCCCAGGCCCACAATCTCTCAGACAAAAAATGGCCAGAGAACATTTGGCTGCTGCAGGCAATCATCTATCCTACATGTTATAATAGATCTGTCCCCCTTGAAGGAATCCCACAGTTTGATACAAAACAGTGAATGAATGTAAAATATTTTCAAGCCAGGATTCTTCACTCAGAGTTGTGTTGGAGTTCTAGAGCCGTTTTGCACAGGTATTGCATAACTTTGCAACGCGCAAGCTGTGGAGAATTGTGCCCAGAGTCTTCTCTTACACAATCCATTAAAACTAAGAACCATCATATTTTAATAGGCAAATATTTATTTAATAAATATGTTTTAACTTTGGGAGTGGGCAGGGTATTTAAATATTTCATATACTTAATGGAATAAATTCAGATTTCACAGTAAAATTGACATACAATATGATGGGTTCTCTTTCTAGTTGTCCTATTTACAATTGGACAGCAAGTGGCAGAGTTAATGGCACCATGGGGACCTTCATTCTGAATGTGTGGGTTAAAGTAAAAAAGTTCCATTTATACCAAACAGTATACTTGCTCTGAATGTCCCTGTATAAGAAGTTTGACTTTATGTGAAATGAAGAATTATCCTAAAATGATTTTTATGTTATTGTCATAATTGAATAAGACAACTTATCATTCATTAGACATTTTAAAGTATGGTGTATGGCTGTTTAGTTCACAAAAGGAAAGATGATTGAAAACTATATTTTGACATGCACAGAATGAAAAAATTAGGATTTAGCCATAAAATCCTGATTACCATTTTGGATTTTCTAAAATCCATGCATCAGGTTTTCACAGCAACACTTGCCCACATTCTCACATTACATAGGTGTTTGCAAAGCAACATACTAAGAAGCTTGCAAATCTCTCAAACTGGTCAGTGACACGTCGCTAAAAGAAGAAATTGAAAATTGTCACTACAAAGAAGATTTCACAGCTTTTCTTGGAGTCTTTAAATAATCTTGTAAATTTCAGTATGAATTGAAGCTGTAAAAATAGAAGACAAATTCTGGAATACAGTCCAGAATGATGGTCACAATGTAATGGAGGAAGGTTTTTCAACTGACTAATAAAGACAGGCTAGAGCTGTTGGTCTACCACAGTTAGGCCCCGATAGTGCAAGCACTTACACCCATGCTTAACTTTATCCATAAGAGCATTCCCATTGAAGCCAATTAAACTACTCACTTACGTAAAGTAAAGCAAGTGCAATCTTGTTTGCAGGATTAAGTCCTTAAGTGACAACATTACAGTTATGCCATCAAAATGCAAGAGTGAGTTTTTCATTTTCATTTACTTGTATTGCATATTACTGATCATGACAACACCAAGTGAAATATTACTTTAAATGGCGTTCTCTTTTATTTAGAATAATGTCAAATAACTGATTATACCCACTTAACGTTTTTAAAAGCATTACAGTTTAGCAAAATTCCAAATCAAGAATTGTATCTGCATTTGATTTTTATATAGAATGTTGTGTTTGTAGCTTGTCATTTTTGTATAGGCAATCCTTTAAGATTTTTACACATACAACATCTGTGCTACTAAATATCTCTTAATGTATAATAATTACAAATGGCTGTGATAATAAAACATCAAATGCAGGATTATATCAGCATGTAAACTTTGCACAAAAGGACAATTAGCCAACATTACATTCATGTGCTCATATAGAAAAAGCACATAGTGTGGGGGGGGAGGGGCTGACATCAAATCATTATTTAATTATGCACAAAACCATTGTTTTTGTTGCATTTTTTTTGGTCTTTTTTTTTTAAGTGCAAATTTGTTATATTATCTCACAGGATCTGTTTTAAAACAGATTTTTTCAAATAATTTGAAAACAAAGAATGTGAAAATATAGACTATATATGCATTTACACTCTGTGTGTGTGTGTGTGTGTGTGTGTGTGTGTGATATTATATACTTAAGGGCCAAATGCACGTGTGGTGTAACTTTATTGAGGTCGGTGGAGTTAAACCACAGCTGAATTTGGTCCATGGATTCCAAAGTATTTAATCCCATTATGTCCTAGTTTTGTGAAAAAATCTGCTCCCAGGCTAAAACCTTGCGTGCCAAGATTCAGTCCACAAATTTTTAACAGCTGATTATAAACCTCTGAAAACAGAAATATATAACAGCAATGCTGGCCCATGTATAGGGACTCATCTGCTCCTAACCTCTATTAACATTAATGGGAAGACGCACATGTGTGTTCTTCTGAATCAAGATGAAACTGTACTTCTTATTATGCAAATAACAACTACAGTTAACAATTTAATACATTATAAAATGTGTGAGAGAAAGGATCGGGCAAATTATGCATACTTGTATCCAAACACTGAAGAGGAATAAAAGCATTCTAAAAATAGCATACTTGGCAAATTCCTACTGGGACCCAGGCTGAAAGAATTACAGGAAGTTTGCCTCAGGACATTTCCTTCTCTAACATTTTACTCATGCTACCCACTAACCATTAGTGGTCACATTATGCTGATCAGCCAAATGATTGAAGTGCATTTTGATAGCCTTGTGAGAAACAGCGGTAAAAATCACATGCCTAAAAAATCCACTGTCTGCATTGTACTGTGATACACTCATATCTCACGCTAAGTGGGGTCAGGCTAGTACTTGGGTGTAAGGCCCAAGCGCTGCTGTAAGTGGTGCTTGTGGTCATTAAACATCCTATGGCACATCTAGCAAGAGCAGTGATCCTGGCCAGCTTCCAACTCGGGTAATTACTGGTTATTCTGTCTATCTAATTATCCCCCTGTAGTTTCCACTGAATGTTATTTTTCTTTCCCTATCTTAAAATGTTAGTATGCGGTTAAACAATTGTCCAGTGAGGTTGCTGATGGTAGTTTTTATAGTTTCATATATTGATATTGTTAAATTTACATAGCTTTTTGGGTTTGAGGATAAAAAGATACAGATATTTTATACTCTCTGCAAGAAGAGGCTGTTTTTCATTTTAACAGATAATTTCCAGTCTTCTTTCTCCTTATTCAAATACATGGCAGTTTTTATGTTTATTTTATACACCTGTCCTAAGATGTATTTCTCCGTGCCAGATAAGACCCTTATTCAAGATTATTTTCCACATTACTTGAGAACCAGGTTATTTTCTGATGAGATCTTCTGCCTCTAGTAGCAGCTCAGGAATGGTAGTGTCTTTCTCAGAAGCATGAGAAGAGGGTAAAATCTGTCTTCCAGGCAAAGTCCACACTTCTCAATTGCTAGATTGCCTTTGAAATCAATGGTGGTTTTTTTTCTAATTTAAAAGACACCCTCAGAATTTTCCTCCTGCTCATGTTTGAAAGAAAAAAAACACAGCTGCTCTTTCAGTGATTACATGGATTGCCCCATGTGCTCTGCAGCAAATTGGGCCAAAGTTCTGAAGCAAGGTCCCCCTGGCTTCTCTGGAACTGCTTTACGGAATTCTGCAGCAAACTGGAAATTCTGCAGCAGGAGCAACCAGATTTTAAGAATGAAGGTGTTTAATGCACTAAATGTGAAAATGAGCAGTACAAAAAGGATAGAATCCTTGTGTCATTCTGGATTTCCAATACATTTATTGTTTGCTGTACCCAAATCTGAAATTGTAATTTGCTGCTAAAATATAGAATCTATTCAGAAAATGCTTCCCTTAAAGTTGTGCATCATTACACAGTTTTCATTCACAAGTGGACAGCTCCTTCAAATGCCTTTGTAGTAAATTTGACATATACTGTATTGCTTGTGGCCTTTTGTTGACCTTCAACCAGATAGACCACGTAAAATAGGCTCTTTGGGGCAGAGATTTGCCTTTTTATCATGTTTGTATAGTGTCTAACATGCTGTAAAAGTATTAGGTGTAGTACCTCATTCGAATCTTGAGAATTTCATAATCATCAACACTTACTCTTAAAAAATATCTAGACACAACAAAAGGCGGTATTCATTTTTGTAACTAATCGGCTAGCGAATATGTGCATGGATCATTGCCCACAGCTGGATGGAAGTAGAACTGCCAGATCATGTCACTGGTTCTACATTGCTAACAGCTAATGGAAATTTCCCCAAATCTCCTGAGGGGATTACAGGAGTGTCTGGCTTATTTGACCTCTTCCCTTCCAGTTTGCTATTCAGGGTCTACACAAAGAAATGTCAAAATAATGGGAAGATGACAGGAATGGAGCAATAATATGTAGAACAGTGGATTGAAAAGCAATGAGAGATTCCTAATTTCAATTAAAATAGGTAATTTTATTTTAAAAAGTATATAGAAAACAGAAACAGTTTATCTGATAGGTTAATCATATATATATATATATATATATATATATATATATATATATATATATATATATATATATATATAAAATGTGTATGTGTATACGTCTTTAAATGATCTTTCTGTGTATCCCTCTTAACACACCCAGCGTTCTTTACAGTGCCTATCTGCATCACTGATGCACACTGCTCAGCAGCACCAGGTTTGTAGTAACTAAGCAGTCGGTCAAAGCAACAAATATGGTAAGGAATAATAGAACCTTTTATAGAAGTGTATATAGAGCACATTCCTAATGCATGAACTTCCTGTGGTCATACATTAATGCCTCATGGCACTCTGGGTTCCACAAAGACACAAAGTGGTGAGGAGACACATGTTGGCCTGCACCAAGCACTTACGGTTTCCCAAAGCCTTTGTGCAGAGAAAGATGCTAGCCTGCTTGCCAGCGTCCAGTTGGTATTGGGAGTCCACATTGTAATGAAGGACATTCTAGCTGACTTGTGTATTGTCCAGCTCCCATTGTTTTTAATGTGCTAATATGTTCCACCCCTCAGACCTCTGGGAAATCTGACGGTTATGCTGTAAAATACATGATTGATATCACACATTTGTTACCATTTCCCATATTATGGTGCAATGCTGTGTATAGTTTGTACAGGGCTGGTGTACTTTGAGTGATAATTTAGGGCATCTAGTATAATATGGCATATTTCCATACAAGTTCCTCTGTAGAGTATGTTACTGGGCTCAGAGAAGAGTAACTCATACCTTGATTAGTGCTGTACTCTCTGCTAACAATTATTTTATAATGTTGTTAGACTAAGATACGCTTTTGACAGGTTCCCCTGGGATCTGCAAAGTTCTCGTTGCCATCTTAGTTTTGCTCCATAAGAGGAAGCTTACAGATTCAATCCTGCACTTCTCATGAACTCCTTTTAATGGAACTTTTGGAAGTAGAATGAATCCAGTGGAAAAACATGTATGCCAAATATGCTATGCTACTATATAGCTAATGCTTAACTATAAAAGCAGTCGCAGAAATTGGCGTCTCATACACAGCAGTTTGCTTCATATAAATCTCTCTTGAAAAATATCTTCTATAAAGCCCCTCAGTGATAACCTTGAAATAATAATCGAAAAAAATCAAACTTCAGTGCCATGAAATTGCACTCTCTGCCAATGCATTGTTTGTGTCTCAACTGAAATCTCTATATTGCAGTTGAATTGTAAGCTCTTTGTGGCAGAGATTCAATCATGTTTATAGTTTCAATAGCTCCAAGCATGCTGTTGTAGGTCTATACATAAGTATCCAAGATGGTGACTGAGGATGAATCCCCAAAGCCCCTTTTGAAGCTTTGAGTGCTTGATCTTCAATTCTAAAATTCAATTTAGCCATTTCTAAGTGTCCAAATAAGCTTTTGTGCTTAGCAGTGAAGCTCAAAATCACAGGGCTTGAATTTTCAGAAGGCACAAATCTAAAATAGTGGTGTGCTGTGATATACAGCCTGCTGTGGTTCTGCTATGCTCTTAAGGTGAAGTGAAAATAATCTTATTAACCTGTTTTCATTTGTAGCATTAATTTGTGTAGGTACATAATGCAGCAAAACATACAGATCTGAGTGGTTGCTGTGTCTTTTTTGCCTTAACGTTTTGATGAAAGAAAGTCTTGCAAGAGGTAAGGAAAAAAGAGGGGGCTTGGTATTATTGTCTCCTTAGATTTAATATGCCTTGTGAGAATGAAGCTGCCAATCTAGCTGCCTCTTAATCATTTCCACAATCAACAAAGCTCTCATCACACCAAAAATTCTAAGTGTATTTTCAACTAATGTTGATTGGAATATCAGAAATTGATAGGAGATGAGTGATTTGCATAACACAGGGTTCATCTCTAGGGCTGTGAATGAATAAAAACTTGTTTGAAATAAATGTAGGAAATATGACATATGAATCATAGCGATTGTGAAGAGCACTGAGATCATTTTTGTTTTAACCAAAGGCACACAGCAAGCAAATGGAATAGTCTAGCTGTTCAGATCTGGATTTGGGCAAAAAGAAGCATTCATACTTTGCAGGTGATGCAACGCAGTAATTGGTTTTCTTTTGGCAAAATTCATATTGAAGGCTTCATAGATCATCATAACATGGCATATTTGTTTAAGACAGGATGTGATGGTGCCATGCAGCCTTTGTGGTAAACCACCGTATACATTTATGGAGATCTAAAATATATAGTACTCAGATACCATTGGTGGTGAGTGTGATATATCATAAAAATGGAGGTAAATAGTAAAATGCACATGCTATGCTGTGCATAGAGTTGAATCTGTGTTTGTACAGTGTCTAGTACAAAAAGGTGCTGCTGTTCCATGACTGTGGCTCACAGGTCCTACTGCAATACAAATAAATAATAATTGAATCAACATTGATCTAGGAATCTTTGAGACCCAACGTGAACCATAGGAACTCAGATGGATATGCCCAGTTGCAGTTCCTTTTCAGTTCCATTTGGAAGTGAATCTTAATCTGGGATGTACAGTAAGCAAAATGTCACTTTTGATAATCTTCCCTTTTTCCCATCTACCAGGGGCTGGGTTGCCAGATCAGTCTGTTCCAGCGTGCCTATCCAATGCTTGTTCCATTTTCACTCCATTCTCCCATGCACAGTCTAAGCACTGTTTTCTTGGCCTCCTCTTGTTCCCCACCCACAAACTCTAGTCTCAAATCCTTCCTGTCATCCATCCTTGGTATGTGCCTGTACCATCTCAGCCTCATCTCTTGCAGCTTCTGCTGATAACACAGACCTTGCTCTCACTCCTGATGATGTGTTTCCACATGTGATCCAGCAATGTCACACCTCTCACAGCCCTTAAACATCTCATTTCAATGGCTTCAGGTCTTCTCAAGTACCTCTCTCTCTTGTCTCGCTCACGTCTCTGATCAGTACAGAAGAGCTGGTCTTACCATGGTTTTATACAGCTGTCCCTAAATAGTCTGAGCATCCATTTATCATAAATCACTCCACTTATCTTGTGCAGAGTTCCCCATGCTCAGCAACCTTGTTTGCAGTTCTCTGTCAATATCTACATTTGCTGCTAACCAGCCCCCATAATACTTAGGCACTTGCCCTCTATGTTGATATTATCTGGCTTGGTTCTGTATGAGTCATACATATGAATGCAGTCTTTTCTTTACTCATTTTGGGGCCATAGTTTTAATTCCCTGTTCCAGGCATCAATCACCTGGACTAAATCTTCCTCTCTGTCAGCCATTAGGACAATATCATCTGCATAGATCAACTTGGTACTACCTCCCATTTGGATTTGCTTACTTCTGATGTCCATCACTATTATGAATAGTAATGGACTAAGTGCTGATGTCTGGTAAAGCGCAACCTTCACCTCAAAACTCTGTTACACTGAAGGGCATCCACACTTTTTTGTCATGGAATTGTCACACAACACCATCTGGACAAGGTCCTCTGCTATGCCATAGAATTGTAGCAGATGCAGAGGCAGAGGCACCAGCAGTTGCCTAGGTAACTTGACATTTCTCTCAGCTGCTTTTCTACCAACTGTCTTGTGATGAAAATACCACCTGTTGTCCCTTTTGCTTTTCTAAAATCAAACTGCTCCTTCCCTAAAAATGGGCTCCACATATTGGTGAATCACTTCTGATATCATTTTTTAAAGATGTTAGACATTCCTCTTTTAAAATAAATCATGGGTAGAAGAAGCCTTCTCTTTATTCTGTTTTTAAATTCAGTGGTGGTGTTGGCCAAGACATCTCAATGCAACCCCTTAAAAAAACAGGGCCTTGTCTTAGTGGACTGAATGGGGTTTTCCCGTCATATCCAAACACTGTGTACAAACTAAGCACTGAGATGTCAAGAACAACTAGTTTCATTTGAAGATACAATGAGGTTTGCAGGTGACTATTTCCACACAGTCCAGAGCAGTGTGGACTGAACAAAAGCATGGGTGTGGAAAAAGTCAAGCCTGAAAGCTTTATGGTACTTTGTGTTGGGATCCCAGATGTGTGATGAGTAGATTTTGCTTTGGGTTGCATCCTTTCCTTTCGCTGGCCACAAAAATCTGAGTTTATTCTAAACAATGCAGGTGAAACAAGACATGAGTATGTGATAATCAAGTGGAAACATGTTTATGCTAATCTAACAGTAGCACATTTTGATCACCAGGCAGGGCTTATCATTTGGTATCCATGGCATGTGCTTTGCTGTCAAGTCAGCAAAAGCTGCAAGAGAGGCAGACAGATGGTGCAGTTAGCCCCAACATAGGAGGTATGTTTTTTGTAGAAACCTTATTGGTTGTCCTGGGAATTAATGATATCCGGAAGTGAGAGTTGTCACAATTTAAGGCATTGATGATAGGAGAGGATGAAGAGCACAGGTAGTCATTAGAAATGGCTCCTCTAGAGTCTAAGGGAAAGTGAGAGGACGCCGCTCCTCTTTTCCTTATCCTGAAAATACAATGTATATACAGTCTCATGGGTGTTACTACACAGTTTTGGTTACATTGTTGAAGAATTTACCAAAACTTCATCATCCTATCTACTCGCAATTGTTTCAATTTCTGGAATAATAGTATGTGATCATGTAATGAATGACTATATCATAATGCATATGCACAAGGGGGACTGAATTAAAGTTGCACATGCAACCTTAACTCTGGAATTTCCTAACTTTGAGTGCTTGACTTTGCAACCCTAATGTTCTTTGAACGTAGCTTGTTATTTATATATAATATAAAACTTTATATATGTGGTAGTTGGGGGAGGTGTGTATACTTACTGCTTTTATGTACATATAGTGTAGAGTAAAACTTGTACAAGAGACCACTCTTATTAGGCAACACCTTCTCTTAATTGACTCCTCCAAAATATCTCCAGATATGAACTGTTACCTGGAATAATAACTGCACACTGTGCCTTTTCATTTGGAGTTTGAATATTTCTTCTCTTAAAAGAGCATCTATTCCTAACTCCATTCCTTGGAGTCATGAAATTTTCCTACTGATCCCAGAACTTGATCATTTTCCTGTTACCTGATAGCCTTAAAGACCTCAAACTGTTGTAGTCTTTTAGTTGTGAATACATTAATAATATTATCAAGTAGTGTGTGAAAGAGTGTTTTGGGAGGAAAACCGTACTACTCCTTTAAAGGACAGACTGGAGCCTGCCACCTGGGGATAATAAAGGAGATGCGGTCCCTGCCCTGTTGCTGATCCATGTAAAGAGGAACAGGAAGTGGTGCCATACAGAGAAGGGAGCAGAAGCTGGGCAGTTGCACGTCCAGGCGCTGGGAGACAAGCCTAACTTGACTCAGGAACTTGGGTGTGGACTGTAAGTTTGGGAGCCCTGATCCAGGCTCCTGATGAATTGTTCATTGTAATGATTCCTGACCTGAAACCTTATTTTTTTTAAAAGGAACATGGCATTTTGTTTATGTGTGCCAACTTCTCCTTGCCCATGGGCTGTTAAATATTAAATTAAATTAAATAGCTGCTCCACGTGGGGAAATTAAGGTGGGCCACATCTGCATTGCTGATCTAGCCCACAAGGGGGCATATGGGGACTGCCCACATCTTTACACCGTGCTTTATTTAAAGCATTGGTAGTGTGCTCAGCATTGCACTCGCTGCAGTTTCTATCCCAGAGAGCTGGCAATCTCAGTAGGCTGACGGGTTGCACTGAGAGGCTGAGAAGAAAATACTGTCATATTGCCTCTCCTCTTCTGCAAATGCTGGGTGAGTGAATCAAAGCATGAATCACAGTGGCTACCTGCAGCTTTCGTACAGCTGTCTAGGGGCAAGCTGCAGAGAGTAAAGAGCTGAACACTGGGAACTGGGTGACTCAGGGGATTAGTAATAAGAAAAAGTGTTTAATCTGTCATTAGTTCTGATCTCACCCATCTGAGTAATGATCAAAAGTTGTTACCACCTGATGACTGTTCAGTGCTGTGTGTGAGAAGAGTTGATGGGCTCACTGACATTACTAGGGGAGACACTTCCCTGTTAAAAATAAACAAAAAATACAATGAAATCCCCACAAGAATTGACAGTCTCAGAAGAGAGACAAAGGCCTGACACCTCATTCAGTTTAGGTGATCCCTTGAGAGTAGCGTAGGGTTGCATTATATGTGAATGGAAATTCCTGTATCCGTCTATTCTTGTTGCCAGATTACCCTTTCCTGGGATAAAATGGCCATGTGGGAAAAAAGCCAATGGTCCATCCCCCAGGTCCTTGATGTCTTGGTTTCTGCTGAATGCCATGTCCATAATGATATGGCAGTTCCTCTCTTCCCCTCCCCCTCACTACACCTGCAGGTGAAGACCCTCTGTATCATCACCAGATTCTGTAGGCCTAATTATGTCCTTGATAACATCTGTGCAATCTCATTGTTTTTAGGTTAGGCCCTGTATTACAACTGCGGCCTTCTGTGTATAGGTATGACTGGTTGGATCATAGTAAACGATGTTGTTGATGCACTGGAAATAATGGAATCCAGCCTGCTTAGCTGCGCTGGCTCTGCACGCGTAGTCAGAGTAATATGCAGATGGAGCTAGTCTGAGTAAGAAGTGGCATTTTTTACATTACCACTTTTCAAACCAGGACTTTTTGAAGATGGTGGTTGGTGAATATTCTGGAGAAACTGTCTATTCCCAACAGAACAGCTGTCCTTAAGGTGATGGAGTCATTTTCCCTTCCATGCAAGTTATTTGATCACCTCCTTAGAAAATCCCCAGTTGGGATTCAAATGTTCATGATTTCTCCAGAGTTAATACGTTTCAATGCTGGGTTCCGCCTCGTGTTGCTTTCTGCATGCTCCATATTTTTGGTGTATAGACGAGAATAGCTTTATCAACTGGATTCTTACGATTGGGGCACATTGTCTGCTACAGGGTACTGAGAAGAATACTTGATGACCTATGAGAGAATCTAAGAGCATTGTAGCCACTACCATTTCAAATAATAATGCAGATACTTCAATCTGCTCAAACTTCCAACTCATATTGCCTTTTTGGTTTGTCTTGGCCTGAATATAGGGATTGAACAGTAAATAAAGACAGGGAGGTGCATTAAATGGTATTTAAAACTTTACATGATTCTTATTATTTTATTGAAATCAGCTTAGTGCCCACATTACAATCCTGAGGCTCAGCATGTCCCTGTGACAAGTCTTACTTGGCTGTGATTAATGGTAGCTGGATGCTGCTTTTATTAAATGCAAAACTGTTTCCAGTATCTTTAGCATCGAGAGAGGATGCAGCCCTCAAATTCAGGTTTTTAAGCAGTGCGTGTATTAATATTGGTCCTTTCATTATAAGAACTAAAATCTTTCCAGGGTCAAACATCTAAAAATATATAAATACATCTTATTTATAGATAGTCATTTTCCTCCAAAAATACTTTTTTTTTCTTTATGATTACCTTACAACCCAGTTGGTATTCCCATCTGGAGAAATGGGAGAAAATATAATAATGGAAATCTGAGGGAATTTTGCAAAATTGTAATAGAGACTTAAAAGTGACTTAATAAGTCATATTTAAAAGTAATCTATGTGGAAAACAGTCACTGTATCTGTCAGGTCTCTTAAACCAGGAGATATGAAAAGCTTATTTTCAGAGGCATTTGCAGCAGAGGTGGGGCTAAAAGTTGTACGCTGATGGGCAAGAACATTTTAAAAATTGCTGTCTTATCATGAGATGGGAGATTATAGGGGATGTCCAGTCTGATTTGCTGTTAGTCTATGGTTTGAATCAGAGTTTCCTCTCCTTTCCAAATACTGAATGGGGACTTCCAGCTCAGCATGTTCCCAAGAAAATAGCTGCAGGTTTTGCTGATCATAGATAAGAATTTGTTAAAGTAACTTTTCTTAACATATTGTTTTGTCATGAAAATACATTTTACCCCTCTTTCTTGGGAAAACTCTAAGTCCCTATGTCCAGTAGAAGTAAAGGGACTGATGCTGAGAGCTTCTGAAAGGAGTTCAGAGAACCAAAGCTCTGTTAGGGCCAAAATCTTCTGTGATTTACAACCCTTATTACTTTGACACTGATTCTCCTGATACTGGATATAGGTAAATCCCAATGAAGCCACATTTTTTAAAATTTTTAATTATTCTTAATTCCAACCAGAAACTAGTGGCTGCTTAGCAGAGCTTAAGAACTACACTTTGGCTAGATCTATGCCTGTACATTAATGTCAGTTAGAGGTGTGATTCTTTACGGTTTTTTTGGAGAACTCGCTGTATCACAGTGGTTCTCAAACTTTTGTACTGGTGACCCCTTTCACACAGCAAGCTTCTGAGTACGACTCCCCCCCTTATAAATTAACACCATTATAAATGCTGGAGGCAAAGTGGGGTTTGGGGTGGAGGCTGACAGCTCGCGACCCCCCCTGTAATAACATCACGACCCTGAGGGGTCCCAACCCCCAGTTTGAGAACCACAAGGTGGGCTTGCTGGAATAACTACACTAGAAAATACTTTCTAGCGTAGCCAAGACCTTGGAAGAAACTAAGAATGTGGCCTCCATGAGAACCAGGTACTGAAGCAGACGTATGTTCCAAAGTTCTAGGAAAAAGGTATTTCTCAGCCATCACCTTGATACCTCATGATGTTTACTCTGCTTAATATTTTTGCTGGATGACAATATACGGCAACATTTGCTTCCCTCAGGTGACCTCACGATGAGTAACGTTAGCTCGGCAGCCCCACCAATGGCTCAGTGCTGATCTTAAACAACCCTGTATCACACCAATGCAGCAACAAACTCAAAATTTTCACTGTTTTTCATTGGTGTAGTAACTGGCATGAGTTAGACCAGGAAATAAATCACTTAATAATTTGGTTGGATCAACAAAAATTATCTTTACATTTGGAAGGAAAATTCCAGTGTTTATTTATTAGTTGACTAAGGAAGAATGTACAGAGTTGTGGTCTATCAATGGACAAAGGACACTTAAAGCAGACACCTACCCAAACTAAAACCCCAGATCCACACACCTCTGAACTTTGTGGAAATTTGAAATCTGAAATAAGACCTGGATATGAAGACAGTAGTCTTGTAAGCACTTACATACATACTTGCAGGATCTGGGCCTACTCTTGCAAATGGTTTCTTTCTTTATAATGGGCTGAGCCAATGGGATTTCCTTGTAATGGGCTGAGCCAATTTGCTGCAAAGCTTAGGCTATTAAAGACATAGATCCAGATCAGAATTTTGTGGCTTGACTCCACCTCTTCCCTTAGCAAGAGGATGTCTTATCACTTCCTCAATAGAGTGATCACAGAAACAACTTTTCATTAGTTGCTCTGAGTTTGAACCAGAAAATTCTGATTGGATCCAAAAGAACAAAAAGATGCTTGTGAGTAATAGATTTTTAAAATGTGATGTATAAAAATTACAAGCCAATTTATTTTCTTACTGATGCCTGTTTATCTGTGGAATGTAGCATTTCAGCTGTATTTATTGATAGTAATTCAGGTTGTGCAGTGGGTTAGGAATCAGACTGTGAAGCCAGCATCATATTCAGTTTTGCAGCTGCAAAACACTTAATCCTTCTGTGACTCTGTTTCCCCTCCCATAAAATGAGGGTAAAGTTTACCCACCTTTCTGAAGCACATTGGACTCTCGGATTAAAAATGCTGTGCTAACTAATTATTATTGGTTTTGGTGAGACAAGAATTGCAAAGAAATAACTATAGAAACATTTAAAACTTCTACTTCATGTTAAACTCCAAAACCTGCACTTTGCAATAAAAATTAAAAGCAAACCCATAAAAGCTACGGTTAAGTCAGTCTGGCATGTAAATATTGTACAATAGGGTTTATGATTACCATGGACAAAAGCTGTGACAGATATGGCAATTTTCTGCAATGTTCTGGACAAACCTTATTGAATTAAGTTAAACCTTATTGAATTAAGCTTTTGTATTATTCTGGGCCAGGATTTGTATGTAATTCCAAGGAGGAAGGCAATCAGAGCCTCCTAGGAACTAAGAACAGCAGGGAGTGATCAAACAAATTCACTTAGGTTGTAACATTGTCTGGCTATGCCAAAAGAAGGACATGAGACATTTGACATGGGTTTAATCAGTCTGGCAGATAACAGTGTACAGTGCAGGTAACCCCATGTTTACTCCATAATTACCCAGGGGTCTTTTACCAGCTCCCCCTCTTTTTCCATCCATGTCCCTCTGGCAAATCCATTGTTGGGACCTTACCATACCTGGGGTGAGGGGCTTCCACCAGCTCCTCCTATTTTTCCTTCCCAGTCTCTCCAGCAAATCCATTGCTGGGACCTTACCATCCACCCCTACCTCATAGGAGGGTTAAGGTGGGCTATAAGAGTGGGGGGTTGGCTCCCTGCAGTACCAATCATAGGAGTCCCCAACCACCCCCCATTCGTTCCTTTAATGAACACCTCTTTTTAAGTCCTTTTCCAAGCCATTTATCCAGTCACTGTATACCTTTCCTATGGAGTACCTGCGCTGGTCATCCTCCACAAGGAGGTGCCAGCAATTAGTTTGGCTGCCTCCTCCCCACGCCCAGTCGGGTTCCCAGACATCTTCTAATGCCATCTTCTATATCAGTTAAAAACATGACATAAGTTGGACAGCTGAACCCAATGCTCCTGAAACAACTCTGCTGCCCCATATACTATGCCAGGATGTGAAATTACTGTCCATCCTATGGTCCCAAGGATTTTGGCCACCTCCCTGTTCACATACCTCCTTGCCTTGTCCACCCTAGGTGGGGGTTCACGACTCCCTGGCCAGACCCTGCACTGAAGCATGTCTGACAAAATCTTGTTAACTCATGGAAAAAGTTAAACTGTCAGCACCAAGTCCCTCCTTGCCCTGAGCATTAGTTCCACCCCTTTAAGCATTCCCAAATCGTTTTCCCCAAGATGCACCACAATTATATCTGGGGGCCGCTGATGGGCCAGCACAGCATATAGCATTGGTATTAGTTGATCCCATAACATGCCTCTCCTTGCATGCCAACTGAATATCACATCATCACAAAAGCCCAGTTCCAAACCCTTGGGCAACCTGGGCACATGCCTATGGGCCCAAAAGATAATACTGTGCCCGCAGAGCCACACCACTGTCTTCATGGCTGGTCGTCCAGTATCTGTAATGAGATTACGACAAAATAATGCTGATTTACCGCCTGAGGTCTTACATACATTTGGTACCTATCCGAATGCCAATGCCTGATTGCCTCTGCTCCCATCCCTAGCTATGCTGCTGCCATTGCTACCCCGATTCTGAATGAGTGGGAACCAAATTCATGGGCTGGCAGCCCCAACCTCATCAGCCCCCATCTCAACACGGTAACAAATTGATATGTTGTGAGGGGACTCCTGTCACCATGCATAAAAAGGGGGCCTTTCCCCCTTGGCCATATAACGCTGTAGGCCTTCAAAACCCAAACTGGGCAGACCCCAGGTTCACCACCTTGATAGAGAATCACAGATTCACCCCAGCCAACTTGATCTGTCTTTGACCTTTGAAAGTGTAATATCACTGAATGCTCATGCCATTATATATCCTGCAGTTGCAAAGCCCTTCCCATAGAGTCCCTACCGGACCCAGGTACTGGCTCACTGTTCCTGAAAGCACCAACAAATGTTGTCAAGAATGCAGCCCTGAACAAGGCCACCTCCTGTCCTTTATGACATATGTTGCCGAGGATCTGCACAAGATCCCTAAGTTTGTAAACTTTGAAGGGATGATGGGAATCTACCCTGGGGCCACTGGTACTCGACCACCCAGCCCCAAAACCTTCAAATTAAAAAACTACTGCAAGGATCAGGATAACCATTTAGTCTACTGATGAATGTAATGGCAAAAAGGTGATCTGAGATTGTGGAGGATGCCAATTGATGGTTTTCCAATGACAGCATGTGCTGCAGCACCTGTTCCTTTGTAATGGCCCATATTGCTGACCAGCCTTCCTGATCCTGAAATTGCATGAAATCATTAAAACTTCTCTCATAGCCCTGCCATGTTCTTGGAGCAAATGATCTCCACACCACACTGACAACCATTCTACGCCACGGCTCCATAGCTCTAATGGCATCTGCATGGGTTCCTGGCTGGCTCCTGGTGCCAACTCCAGAAATCTGTGGACCTAAAAATGAGACAAGGCATGTGCTATGCCACTGTCAACCCCAGAGGGGTTATGAAACAGTGTAATTCCCTGGAGCCTTTCCGGGGCCAAGAAAAATCACCCCCCTGAGAGCTGCAAGTTTCAGTGCTGTAAAGCATCAGTGCACCAGCACTATTCCCCTCAAGGGGGTAGGTTTTTTACAGCACTAGGAGCGGTCTCTCCCAGCGCTGGTGCTGCAACTACAAAGCCATGTTAAAGTGCTGCTGTGCTTCACATTGCTAGTGAAGACATACCCTTAGATTTGCTGCCTTTATCCTGGGACTGAAGTGGGGGGAAGGGCTCCCCGCCCTACTCCCTGATCATCACCCTGCTTTGCTTCCATGTGAAGCCGAGTAGAGCTGAACACTGGAGCCCTCCTACCTCAGCCTTGGTCAGTGTCAAAAGGAAGGCTCCTGGCCCTGTGCTGCTCCTTTTCAAACCCTGAATTCCCAGGGAATGAGTCAGTGACCACTCTGCCCCTTTTGCAGCAGTTTTCATCTCCCCCCATAAAGCACTGGTCCCTTCACTCGGCCAGACCAGCAAAATAACCCCAACCCTGATAAAAAGTGCAGGGCGGTCACCTGCAGACAGGTACCACCCCTTGGAGAGGCTTGCGTATACTGCTTCATACTGGATTGTCCAGATACTAACAGACAAAGAAAGGACTTTTGGATAAATAGCCTGAGTTTAAACTGAGTCAGGACCTACTTTCTGATCCAGCAAATGGACAGGATCTTCTGTCCAAGAGAGGCCCCAATCCTTCCTCGGAAGAATTGGAGGGGCTTGACCTATTCCTGAGGGGAGGGGAGCAAAAGCTGTATGAACTTGTAACTACAGGGAACATCTCTTTCCGCTTTGAAGGACTGTTCATTGGCCCGAGCCCTTGCTGGAGTTGCAGTGGTCTATGGTAAGCTTATTAGCATGCATATTGGTTCTTTTGTTCTTTTTAATATGTTTTCTCTGTAATGCTTCTACCTTAAGAATTACTGTGCTTGCTTAGTTAGAGCTGTGGTAACTTATATCGGCAGGCAATTGCACTCTTTATAGCTGCGGAGGAGAAGGCAAAGCAGGTCTGCTTAGACAGTCTGACTTGCTAGGGAATTCACAGTGTAGGCAAGGAACTGTGCAGCCCGGAAAAACCTCAGTTAGGAAGGAGAGAGGGACATGTCTCTGTGCAAGAGAGACAGTTGGGAAGATGGAAGCCTGGGAATGGGTGCCTTTGCTGGGGGGAAGAGGAATACAGATACAGTTGGCCAGAACTATGACAATAGCTACATCAATGAGCAGATTATTAATGATATAAAAAGCTGTTGTTCATGACTGAAGAGTGCACACATATAATAATGACTCTGGCAATTGATTTGTTCAAACTCATTAGCAAATACAAATTATAATGAGTTTCCTGATTTTAAAAGTGTATAAGGGAGTGTTATTAGAATCCCAAAGTAATGGTTGGTTTGCAGAAATTATCACCCTTGACAAGACACTGCACTTGGGAGGCTGAAGAGGGAAGCACTATTGATGTAAGGGAAACATATAACCAATGAAATATAAACAATGTTGATAATTCTCAGGCACCTGTAATTTTAAGTGATTGTTTCTAATAGAAAGGAGTGCAAAGAATAGCTGTTTGACTCCATCTGTGCCCTTGATGCTTCCATGGCAACGGGGCTGTTTGTTTAAATAGCATGGCAGTTTACTGGCAGAACAATTCAGAACTGCAGAACAGGGGTATTATTTGAGGAGGCAGGTTTGCCACTGTATTTGTCATCCCTAACTTGGCACTTGACCCTGAGAGGAGCTAGACATTCACTGCTTACACAGAGACCAGAGGGGAGCAAGTATGTGTTGAGGGGCAATGGATTCCCAGGACCAGACCCTTAGTGAGTGTGAATAGTGGATTTGTTAGAATATGTAATCCATTCCAGAATTGGTATTGAGTAAATGTACATGCTGTGGGTTTTCAGAAACTGTCCCACAAACCTACATCCAGTTACAGACAAAAGGAAAAAAGCCCAGCATAGAGTTCTGAATGAGTTTTCCTGGGAGAAAAAAGTAACTGGAAAAAATCTTCCATTCCAAGAAATATGCATATATTGCTTTAAATCAGAAGCTCGTAGTAGTAATGTTGGCACCGTTTTTGTTTTTAAAGTGTATTTTTGTATGACTACATCACAATCCTAAAATTGCCACAAAAGTGCCCAGGTTTTCATTTTCAAAATATGGTCCCAAAATTTATGATTCTTTCTTAGACAGAAATTAATAGGGTTAATTATAGGTAAAGATCCATGTAAAACCACATGTAGGTATACAGATACAAACAGTTATTTCATGCAATATAGGATATGCACAAGTACTTGAATATAGAATTATTCTACACAAGTACATATATGCAGGTATCTGGTACTAAAGTAACATAATAAGAACATAAGAACGGCCATACTGGGTCAGACCAAAGGTCCCTCTAGCCCAATATCCTGTCTTCCAACAGTGGCCAATGCCAGGTGCCTCAGAGGGAATGAACAGAACAGGTAATCATCAAGTGATCCATTCCCTGTCACCCATTCCCAGTTTCTGGCAAACTGAGGCTAGGGATACCATCCTTGCTCATCCTGGCTAATAGCCATAGATGGACCTATTCTCCATGAATTTTGAACCCTGTTATAGTCTTGGCCTTCACAACATCCTCTGGCAAGTTGTTCCACAGGTTGACTGAGCATTGTGTGAAAAAATACTTCCTTTTCTTTGTTTTAGACCTGCTGCCTGTTAATTTAATTGGTGACCCCTAGTTCTTGTGTTATGAGAAGAAGTAAATAACACTTCCTTATTTACTTTCTCCACACCAGTCATGATTTTATAGACCTCTATCACATCACCCCATAGTCATCTGTTTTCCAAGCTGAAAAGTCCCAGTTTTATTAATCTCTCCTCGTAAGGCAACCATTCCACACCCCTAATAATTTTTGTTGCCCTTTTCTGAACCTTTTCCAATTCTAATATATCATTTTTGAGATGGGGCAACCACATCTGTACGCTGTGTTCAAGATGTGGGCGTACCATGTAATTATTGTCATACCATGGATTTATTCATGGAACATTCTGATATACTCAAAACCATCAATATCTGGTGCAGACATTTCAGTACACACCTGTGGTAGGTACATGCATATTTGGTGCAGAATTGTTACAGGTGCAAGTTTATTCAGTACGTCAATAAGGGAGGAGAGCCCTCTATCTAGATATAATTTAGGGCAATGTTGGTTGCTTGAGATGATTGTTCTCTTTCTTGTATTTTACATATTACCTTACAAGTCGCTCATGGGATGTAGTCTGGTGTTCATTCCAAGTGTTCTTGGGACAGTTAAATCCAACCTATGATCTCTGCCATTGACTCACTGTGTGACCTTGTTCAAGTTACCTAGCACAATGTGGCCCTATCATGGTAAGGGATTCTAGGCACTACTGAAATATAAATAATATTACTTAATCTCTCAGGGCCTCAGTTTCCCCATCTTTAAAATTCAGATTTTTTTAACATTTACTTACCATTGTAAAATTATTTGAGATCTTTGCATGGTAAGTGCAAAGAGGTGGCAATGTTTTACACAGATACTGATCTATCACTTTTAAAGTCACAGAGAAAACACCTAGCCATCAAGATCATAAGGGTGATCGTAGCACTCCCTGATGAATATGTCCCTCAAGACTCAATGAAGTTAGGCTAGTAGTGTTTAAAAGATGTCCTTCAGTATCACTTTCAACTATTGGGAAAAGGATTCATGATCCTCACACCAGCACCAGAAATGTTCTGACTCCCCTCTGCAACAGGACAGCCAGAAACAAATGAAAAGAACTGCATTGTTACTGGAGCCAAAAGTGCTTCACACATTATCAAACACCATGGATGCGGGAGCACTATGTCATGATGAATGCCACAAGCAACACTAGGATTCTTGATTCATTTGGGGAGGTCTGATAAGTGTGTCATTGAGTCATTGCTCTCTGGTGACATGTTTAGAGTCTAATGGCTTCTCCACAGGACCCCACAGTTTGGACTATGGGGGTATAAGTTGAAATACACACAGGGGTTCTGAGGTATAACTGTGCCATGTAGACCCTGCAAGCACAAACTTAAAGGTACCTTGTTCACATTAACGTAATCCTGTTTAACTAGGTACCTTTTAGTTAGCATCACAGGGTCTATGTGGGTCTGTGACAGCACAGTGTAGTACACTAATGTGCATTGCAGCTTACACCCTGTACTCCAGACTGGATGGCTGTGTAGACATGCCCAGAAGGTTGTTCCTTGGGCAACGCTTATGACATCTGATTGCAGTTGCTCTGTTTGAGACACAGGATATGTCCTGAGGAGTTATTGTCACTCACACTTTGTTTTAATAGAGACTTTTGTATTTTCTGGTACCAAAACTCTTGTGCCAGGGATTTGGGTTTGTTAGCCTGTTTGGAGATGTGGTTAGTGTGGGCCTATTTAATGAGATTGTCCAGTCCATATCATGATGAATCATTTGGTTTTAACTCTGTTGTGTAACCAGATGCATCAATGAGGCACAAAGTCTGTTTATATTGATAAGAGGATATTTATGTTGACAAGTGAAATTAAAAAGCAATGTTTGAGCTCACCAGCTGAAACACAGATTCTTGTATCAGGAATGCAGATAGCTATTGAATGAATATAAACATGTACAGGAGAAGGGCAAACCTGAAATAGGATTCAAATGTTTAACCATGAGGGTAATTAGCCATTGGAACTGATTACCAATGGGCATGATGCATTCTCCATCACTTTGAGTCCTTATATCAATATTAGATATCTCTAAATAATATGCTCTAATTCAATACTGGTTGTTGGATTAGATTTAGGAACCACTGGGTGAGTTATTTGGCCTGTTTTCTGCAGCAAGTCAGATTAGATGATTGAAATAGTCCCTGCTGGCTTCAGATGGATGACTGAAAATCTTACCTGAGCCAAATCCACAATATCAGACCCAACTGGGAAGGAGAGGAGGATTTGGAATCTTTTCTATAGCCCTGCTAGTGTATGGTTATTTGTTGACTTTTGGGAGACCTATTTTGGTCTGATGGGATAATACAGTCATTGCGGCTTGATTCTGAGTGGTGCTCAGCATCTGCAAATCCCATTTGAAATCAGCAGGAAATGCAGGTGTTTGGGTACAGGCCCTTAGTGGCAGGGTAATGTATACTGTTATGGATTTCTTCTAGATTAAACTTGCCAGCTCTCATACATGATGCCAGGTGTGTGCTAGATATTTGGTGTGAACAAAACTCTGCTGAGAGTCAATTGGCTCAGTTCATTCAGACTACACTAATTAGTGTGCCTGTTATGCAGGCTGGTTGAGAGTAGCTCTAACCCAGTTGCAATAGAGTAGAATGGCCGCTGACTCCACATCTTTCTCTATTTTGAAGCCAAAATTGCTTGTTAATTTCGGCATCAGATAAAATAAAATTTTCACACTCCTGAATTTTAGGCATTCCCTTCAGGTTTTTTTTAAGGGAATGATAATGGACATTAGCAGGAGATTGTGCCTGAATTCTAACCAGCTTGGAAATTCTGAATCTCAGAGTGAGACAATTCTCATTAGTTGTAGCAAATATTAACCTGTTTTAGAAATACTGAACCTCTTTTAGAACTGGAGAGGGTTTCTCTTTTGTACCAGTCTGCAGCTCGTTATAGAGTAGCATTTCTGTGCTGAAGGCAATGGACCTACTCATTCAACAGTTACCCATCTCCAAAAGCACATCACTGGGTTTTTAAAAAGTATCTTACAGGAAATATCACTTCACAATACAACAGCAGGTCATGGAATGCCGCTGAATTTCCATACAGTCCAGGATTTTGGCATTGGGATTTTTGGATTCTTGGACCAAGCTTGTCTCCAGTTGTCTGGTTTAACTTGATCATTTTAATGGTTGTTCTGAGGTGGCTAGCTTTTATGAGGCAGGTGTCTAAATAGCCAAGTAAGGATTAATCAGTGATTAGTCAAATGATTAGACTAAGTAGGGTGACCATATTTCCCAAAGACAAAATGAGACATCATGTGGGTCTGGGCCAAGCCACTCGCCCAACCCCTGCCCCCCATCCCTTGCACATGGGGCTGGCCCATGCCCTGCCCCGTCCCTGCCCCCTCTCCTCCCTCCATGCACGGGGTTGGCATTGCTGCTTGTCCAAGTCCTGCCTGCCTCCCACCCCACTCCCCCCACAGCTGGTGTCACTTCTCGCCCGAACCCTCCCTCCCCTCCGTGTGGCTGGCACTGCTGTTCACCAGAGCCCTGTTTCCCACCCCACCTCTCAGGGCTGGCATTGCCACTTGCCTCTCCGACCCCCCCTCATGTTCCTCTGTGCCCCACTAGGGGGTGCATTTCTCCTGTTTGCTCTTGCCAAGTGATGGCAAGAAAATGGGACAAATGCCCACTTTTGCCAAAAAAAAAGTCAGGACAGTAGGGACAGGGCTTAAAAAAGGGACTGTCCCAGGCAAAACGGGATGTATGGTCACCCTAAGCCTAAGCAAGGCCCTAACTGCCATTGAATTAGGAAATTGTATCAGGGGGTCTTTTGAGCACTGTAACTTCTGCCACCCCTGTGTTTCCCTATCCCCAACACCAGAACTGCAGTATAAGCAGTGATATAACACAAATGCATAACTGAGGGAGGAAAATCTGCGGGAAGATGCCACGCTGAGTACTCACTGTTTTTCTATTGTCTCTCTCCCCATTCATCCTGACAGTTTTAGGCTTCCTATTTCTCTGCACTATTTCTTATCCAATTTTCCTACAGTAGTGAGCTCTCTTTTTCACCAGTCATTGGACACTCTAATATCCTCCTCCATCTTGCTATATCACATTACTATAGTGCCAAGCACCCTTCTCTTTCTCTCATCCATACATTACTGCAGCACTGATCACTTTCAATTTTCTCCCCTAATCACTATTCCAAGCAGCCCTCCAAGCTCCACTTTTTCTTTTCCCCTATTATTGGCACTGCAAAAAAAGTAAAGTGTGTTCAGATTTGAATGTAGAAGAGCAACTCTCTGGATTTAAGTTATCACAAATTAAATTTTAAGTAATAACTCTCCAACTGTGGCCCAGCACCACTATTAGGTAGATCTCTGTTCCTAGGAGAAACAATAATATGAGAGCATGTTTCAAACTGTCATATTAAATGGTGTGGTGTTTGCATATCTGTTTCTAAAATGTAAAGTACAGTTTTTATACCCTGAGAAGTGATGGTAAAAAATTCCATGTCTATAGTCTCTCAGTGATGCAGATCTAATGTCCTCAGTTTACAGGTGAAAAGTGAAACTATTTTATTTTTGTTTTATTTGTTTTTGTTTTGTTTTTCTTTGTTTATTTTGTTTTATTCTGGTTTGTGCATCTTCACCAGAAATAAAGGAATTTAATTGACATTTCTAACGATGCAGAAGAAAACCCAGCTCACTTTTTCTTAGCTGTGTTGTTTCTACAGAGCTAACAGGAATAAGCAGTAGGTAAACTTAACATCTGTTGACTTGAATGACAGCATTATTTTGAACATACACAGATAGTAGATCTGTTAAGGAAATCTACTGTTCCATAGGAACTGTTCATCAGAACCATACTTTGAGGACCTTGCTTCTAATTTTTGGTATTTAATTAGGTCATTCCTCTTTTTAATTTTTATGTGTTTTGGAGGAATTTTTTTGGC
This sequence comes from Lepidochelys kempii, assembly GCF_965140285.1. Taxonomy (NCBI): domain Eukaryota; kingdom Metazoa; phylum Chordata; order Testudines; family Cheloniidae; genus Lepidochelys; species Lepidochelys kempii. The sequence goes on along the minus strand of NC_136382.1, from coordinate 139,469,847 downwards.
CCCTAACAACTAAAGAACAGTGCAGTTCCAGGGTTCAAAATGTTGGAGATACTGTAGGGAAAATAAATCAACAGGCGTCAGAAAAGATTATGTGTAGTCCCTGTAATCACTGCTTTAAATCTGTATGTGACATTTTAAGAAGTATTTTGTTATTGAAGATCTTAGCAGCCAAATAAATGGGGAGATTAATGCCCAAACACAGAAACAGAGACACAGAATGTTAACGTTATCTAATATTAGATTTGGTTGGATGCTCCAAAACAGTATTTGTGAACATTAATTGAATTTTGAATGGCACTTTGATTGGAACATGCTCATGCCACTTGTTCACTACTGATAAACATTCACACAAATGGGGTTTGTTAACACACATTTGGGGAATAGTTGTGAGAGCAAAAGTACTTGTTATTCATTATTATCTATTTTTTACTATTTGTTCTCTTGCTTAAGAAGTTTGTCATCTGATTGGGAAGCAGAAGTCATGCCATATGACTTAGCATGTGACTGGTAATCCATGTATATCTGTGAGCAGCTCAAGGACGGTATATACGTTGTAATTTGTTTACATAAATTGTTGAAATAACTTATTTACAAATAAGTCTGTTTGTGAACAATTTGTTAACAGGAAATAAGAGGACCCAGGTTTATAATGAATATAATTATGAATATTATAATGAATATTATTCACAGGCCACTGTGTATTCCATGCCTTGCCAGCCACATAATTTGTTATGGACTTTCACCCCATGCTTCAGAATCTGAGGCTTTTTTGTTTCAAAAGAATGTTTCAAGCCCTTATGGTTGCAGACAGAGCCTTGAAAATATAAACTGAGTCTGCAGACAGCCTTAAACAATGGCTCAGAGGAGCATGAACTGCTCCACTCCTTACAGATCGGGTGCCATGGGCTCAGTAATTCCCTGGCTACAGAATATTGTCATTTTCCAAGTTGCAAAATTCAGCATTTCTGTCACAGATTTTGCCATTTTGCTACAGTCATGTGCCCAAAATTTTTTCTTTTTTGTCTCCCTTGAGAGCCAGGAGCTGCCTGCAGCTGCCTTTGGTTCCCCTGAGTTCCTCACAAAGGGGAGTTAACTGGGGTAAGTGCGTGTTCCCTGCACTGTTTCATGGGGCCAGGCAGCAGGGGATCAAGGAGTCAGAACTGGAGACCAGCTTCCAGGGAAGGCAGGAGAACAGTGCAGCAGTTGAGGATTCCGCCTGGGAATTCTCATAGCTAACCCTCTGAAGCTGGCTACCAGTTCACCTTTCCATAGCACACATGGGGGAAAATAAGACTGACTCTGCCAGGTTACAGGGGTGCAACATTGTGGGAGCCAAGGACTGGAACCAAGCAGCCTGGACAACATAGAGGAAACCCCTCCCCTGCCCTTCTTCCCCCAAAATCACTGTAAAATAATCAACACATTTTAGAAGGAGTATTTTGAGCTACAAACTGTAGCTGTGTCTGTGGGGAATGGTGCTGAGACTGTGGGGTATTTATTATTATAGAATAAGTTAATGTTATAGGCCTAGATCTTGCTGGGCATGAGAAAACTCACATATAGCTTGAATTGAGTGCAATATTAAACTATAAACAAGGGCGGGACAAGCTGTGTGCTGGAGATGGTGCTTTGGGGCTAGTTGAGATAAGTGGGAACACCTTCAGCTGAGGAGCTTGAAATGTAGACAAGGACAGGACATAAGCAACTGGTCCTTTCATGATCCATAAGATGTCCAAACCAATTAGATTCAAGCAGTATAGATGTAAGTAGCTAGGAAAATGTATATCAACTGTGTAGTGTGCATGTGATATGATTTGCACTTGTGATATCACCCAATACTTAAACCCAGTGCATCTAGGCCTGGCCAGCATGGGCATAGAGCTGTTACATGCCCGATAAAGTAACCTGAGTGATGAGCTGCAGTCAACTGAGTTTCTGTATCCCAGAGAACTGGATGAAGTGTTCACCCAGAACTGGACGAGGTGTTCTGGGTAAGCTGAGTGGAAAAGGTGTTGGAGGGAATCCCAACAAATGTTGCTATAGAACTTAGGAGTTGCTACCACAGAATTTGGTCTCATTGTGTCATGGAGAACACAAGGGTCCTATTTATTTGCAATAAATAATTCAACCAGTTCTGCCCTTCTCTGAATTATCTACCTCATAATGGTGAAAAGCAGTTCATGAAGGTTCAGTAAAGTATTAATTTAATTTACTTGCTTTGCTCTACATCTGCTTATCATTGGGTCACAGAAGGGTTGTCTCTGGCCTGCACAACTGCATGTCTATCTTCCAGATGCAAACACCACAGCTGCATGTGCAACTCAGGTATTTGCACACATGGCCACTTACACCTCAAACTGACCACATGTGCATGCAAATACCCCATTTGTGCATATAATTGTGGTGAAGCGCATGGAATTTAGCCACATACAATGGGATGCACTTAGCTTTGTTGTCCATCTTTCAAACTTGGGTCCTAAACATTTAAAGGAATTGTAGAAAACAATGACAAAATGTTATATAATTTTCAGAAGAGACAATTAGGTTTTATTTTTCACTCTTTAGAGCAAAATACTCCCATAGTTTGAACATGTAGCACTACCTTTGATGTTAGTGCCCATGTGCTTGTCTGATGCCACGATTTTTCCCCTTAAATTTTTTATGATCAAATGTGAATTAACTAAGAATAAAATCTCAGTCTGTCATAGAGGTTTTTTTTTGTTTGTTTGTTTTTAAGACAGACAGCCTTTTAGGAGTGGCACAAAGAGATGGAGCAGTGCTGAAGATTTGGCTGTAGAGAGCCCAAATGAGGAAATAAACAGACTTCATTTCAGTCAGCTTGCAATATGTTGTGCAAGAAAGTGCAATGGTCAGTCAGTTCGGTTTAACACTCAGCTACAAACTGGTTAGCAACATTATTGAGTAAAATGCATCACGTAGGAGAGCAAAACTAGTGGCAGGAAAAATATTCAGGATATATAAGTGGACACCAGAATATGTCTCCAGTAAAAACTTTCATTGTCTGTGGGTATCAAACCTTAGTGTCGTATCTGTTGGCTATTTGTGACCCCTTCACTATGCTTTATGGAAAGGTAAAATAAATATGTAAATAAACAAATTTAAATCAGAATCCTGGCTATCACAGAACTTCCTTAAAGTGAAGAAAATATTTTTTGCAAGATTCACTTTTTTTTTTTGAGAAATGTTTGGCACTGTGACAAAGCCAGACCGGACAGCTCTAGGATGGTGAAGGAAGGCAGGTATGTCACCCATAGAATGGTAAAGGCGCTTTTCCTCCTGAGCTGAAAAGAGGTTACCTCAGGTCAACTAGGGGGAACACCTGAATCCAATTAAGGGCTACTGTGACCTTTAAACACCCTCCCCTCATTTCTGGTGAGAGCGGGAAGACAGACAAGCTGTAGCAAGGCTAGTGGCAGCAGGGAGAAAAGATTTTCTGCTGCTCTCCTCCCTACAGGGGAATCAACCAAGCCAACTAGCTGTTTGGGGAAGGACTGGCACCCCAGAGCCACCATAATAAGGCAACACCCCAGAGAGGGGACAGGGAAAGGCATTTCCTTCCTGTGTTATGATAATTTGTTTATTTGGTTTGGCTGAAGAGTGCTCCTGGTGCCTATCCTGAGGCCGACCTTGTAAAATAGTTAAAAATAAAACCCGAGTGAGGAACAAAAAATCTGGAGTGGAACTAATTTACTCCAGGCCCCCACCACCAGAGGGGCAAACGCTAAGCCCAACAAGACAAAGGACGTGGCTTGCCACAAGCTCCTTCATGATTACTTGAACCCAACAGACCATGTTTTCATTATTTAAATATATTTTATGCTGGTGAAAAAACAGTGTGGTGATATCTGAGTGCTGTGCTGAACAGAGTGGAGTTTCCTGATTCTGTACCCTCCCCGTCCTTCCGTTCCTTTGGCAGTCCCCAAAGCCTGTTCATAGAATCATAGAATATCAGGGTTGGAAGGGACCTCAGGAGGTCATCTAGTCCAACCACCTGCTCAAAGCAGGACCGATCCCCAATTAAATCATCCCAGCCAGGGCTTTGTCAAGCCTGACCTTAAAAACTTCTAAGGAAGGAGATTCCACCACCTCCCTAGGTAACGCATTCCAGTGTTTCACCACCCTCCTAGTGAAAATTTTTTTCCTAATATCCAACCTAAATCTCCCCCACTGCAACTTGAGACCATTACTCCTTGTTCTGTCATCAGCTACCACTGAGAACAGTCTAGAGCCATCCTCTTTGGACCCCCCTTTCAGGTAGTTGAAACCAGCTATCAAATCCCCCCCTCGTTCTTCTCTTCCGTAGACTAAACATCCCCAGTTCCCTCAGCCTCTCCTCATAAGTCATGTGTTCCAGTCCCCTAATCATTTTTGTTGCCCTCCGCTGGACTCTTTCCAATTTTTCCACATCCTTCTTGTAGTGTGGGGCTCAAAACTGGACACAGTACTCCAGATGAGGCCTCACCAGTGTCGAATAGAGGGGGACGATCACGTCCCTCGATCTGCTGGCAATGCCCCTACTTATACATCCCAAAATGCCATTGGCCTTCTTGGCACCAAGGGCACACTGTTGACTCATATCCAGCTTCTCGTCCACTGTAACCCCTAGGTTCTTTTCTGCAGAACTGCTGCCGAGCCATTCGGTCCTTAGTCTGTAGCAGTGCATTGGATTCTTCCGTCCTAAGTGCAGGACTCTGCACTTGTCCTTGTTGAACCTCATCAGATTTCTTTTGGCTCAATCCTCCAATTTGTCTAGGTCTCTCTGTATCCTATCCCTACCCTCCAGCGTATCTACCTCTCCTCCCAGTTTAGTGTCATCTGCAAACTTGCTGAGGGTGCAATCCAGCCATCCTCCAGATCATTAATGAAGATATTGAACAAAACTGGCCCCAGGACCGACCCTTGGGGCACTCCACTTGATACTGGCTGCCAACTAGACATGGAGCCACTGATCACTACCCGTTGAGCCCAACAATCTAGCCAGCTTTCTATCCACCTTATAATCCATTCATCCAGCCCATACTTCTTTAACTTGCTGGCAAGAATACTGTGGGAGACCGTGTCAAAAGCTTTGCTAAAGTCAAGGAACAACACGTCCACCGCTTTCCCTTCATCCACAGAACCAGTTATCTCGTCATAGAAGGCAATTAGATTAGTCAGGCATGACTTGCCCTTGGTGAATCCATGCTGACTGTTCCTGATCACTTTCCTCTCCTCTAAGTGCTTCAGAATTGATTCCTTGAGGACCTGCTCCATGATTTTTTCAGGGACTGAGGTGAGGCTGACTGGCCTGTAGTTCCCAGGATCCTCCTTCTTCCCCTTTTTAAAGATGGGCACTACATTAGCCTTTTTCCAGTCATCCGGGACTTCCCCCGATCACCATGAGTTTTCAAAGATAATGGCCAATGGCTCTGCAATCACATCCGCCAACTCCTTTAGCACTCTCGGATGCAATGCATCCGGCCCCATGGACTTGTGCACGTCCAGCTTTTATAAATAGTCCCAAACCACTTCTTTCTCCACAGAGGGCTTGTCACCTCCTCCCCATGCTGTGCTGCCCAGTGCAGTAGTCTGGGAGCTGACCTTGTTCGTGAAGACAGAGGCAAAAAAAGCATTGAGTACATTAGCTTTTTTCCACATCCTCTGTCACTAGGTTGCCTCCCTCATTCAGTAAGGGGCCCACATTTTCCTTGACTTTCTTCTTGTTGGGTTGGTAGAATGACCCTGTCATCCATGATCTGCCTCCAGCCAATAGTCTCGGGTTAGGGTGGAATTACAGTTTATTGGAGGCCAAATGCATCACTGGCTGAAAGGAGAGCATTGGTGGAGGGGATGATGGTGGGAGAGGAGAGATTTTCATAGAAATGTGCAGTAATTGTGGATAGTAAAGACAAATTTTTCCCTTGGTTCTTGTGAATTGGCAAAAAATATTTTTACAGCACTCTTGTCATCTAGTGTTAAACTCAGAGTGTGGGCCCTGTGCCAGGAACCCTCTTTTAGCCTTCCCTACCAGTGACAAGAAGCCCAACCTGACACTCCGCACAGCTGCCAAAGTTCTCCTGCTGTCTGAGTGACAAGTGCTCTCACCTTTCTCAGCTGCCAGAGCCTTCCAGCATTTTTGGCTCCTGAGAACCAAGCACACAGCAAATGGCACCGAACAATAGCAGTCAGCTCTGCTTCTGCGAGATCCCTGTTACAATAAGCAAAGAGGCAATGTAAGGAAACAGCTATCCACTCAGGCTAGCCTACAGATAAGAGTGTAGAAGAAGGGTTGCCTGTGTGAATCACGGAAGTGTTCTCCATCATAGGGAATGAATCATCAAACAGGTTACAGGGGTTAGCAGTAAGCCATGACCCCTAACTCCACAATATGGTTATCTGACACAAGCAGAGATTGTGGCAGTACTTCACTATGTAGGGAAGCTCTGCCAGTTATAAATCAGCTGCTGCCACCACCTGCTGAACACCTCATTTCAGAGCACAGCATGAAAGCCTGATGTTGCTCCCTGGGAAACAGACTTGCTCTGTGCCACACCACTAGGAAAAGATTGTTTAATATTGATTATTACAGATCAAAGCCAAGGAACATGTATCAGATATGTGAGACCTGCTAACTATTACGAGCAGAGTCAATCACGGACAAAGTGCCCCAGACTCAACTAGTTCAAAGCAGAGTACCAGTCAGGGTGCATCTGGAAAGCCAAAGTTCAAATAAAAGACCTTGTCAACAGGATCCAGACCCAACTGACAAGTACAGTGTCCGCTGAGGCCAAGTGACTGGGATGGCCTGGCTGATGATTTCATTCCCACATGGAGAGGAGAAAACGAGCACTTGATTGCTGCTTTGAGAAGTTTTAAGTTTCCATTCTTTACTTGCTATTCCTACAGTATACTGTTGTTTCTGGGATGCAACACATAACAGAAGGAATTTGGCCTTGCCTTTGCCTCTGTTTTCGAAGATCATGCCCACTCTGTTCAGACACACGAGGAACCCTATGCACATTGCTTTCTACCATCCCTCTCCCCAGCTATGTTCTTGGTGGCTAAATCGGAGTTCAGTGTTCTTGCTCTCATTTCTGTCTTTTGTGGGTATAACGTGTACTATACTCTTGATATGATTATATGGCCTTCATTGACATTTAGGGCTTTCATTGTTCATCTCAATTGTTCCCCTTTATAAACACTGACCCTGAGAGGTGCTGAGCACCTGCAGTTCTCAATGAAATGAGTGGAATTGTGGGTGTTCAGCAATCACTCAGTATAAGACTCTGAGAAACTATTTTCTTTGTAATCTGTTATTTGTCTTCACTTTGTCCTTTCTAAAAACAGAGTCCAGTTGATTTAATAGGGGCTCAAGAGACACTTTTGCCTTGAAATGTTTGTTAATCGCTTTCAAATATTGTTGCCTGCTGCAATAATAATAATGTCTCAGTGAAGCGTACATGCAAATTATTAGATTCATTTATTAACTTTTCAATGTAGTAAATGCACGTATCAGCAGCTCTTGGCACTGATACAATGTATACAATTGAAACAAAACTAAAATGGCATAATGTCCTCCTGAAATCCTACCTCATCATCCCATGTGTGCATTCTGGGGTATTTTCAATTTATGTAGATAATAGTTGGGCTGTCTTTAGGTGAAACAAAAGAGGGTAAAATCTAGGTGACCTAAATTTATCATAAACCTTTTTTTTTTAAAGGACAAATTTTCCAACTGAATTCTTGTTATCATAATCAATGAAGAAGCTTTTGAATTGAAAATAAAACCAATACCCCCCTTCCAGAGTTCACTAAATTTAGGAGACTCAGTAGTACACTATCGAGTCATAGTGTAGTATATAATTCTTTTAAAACTAAACATGACACACAATAATTTGATGCATTCCTGGAGAATTGATAATGAATCTTCAGTGCGCTTTAACATTTCACTGGTATTTCAGAGGCTTTCATCTGATGAGGGGGGAAAAAAGAATGTCTTGATACATCAAATACAGACACACTGGGTCAAATTCCGTTCTCAGATACACCCATCCAACCTCAGTGAATTCAAATACAAACCTCCTGGGTTTACATTACCAAAATTTTGTTAATTGACAATAAATAAATTCTGCAATATTGTGTTACTCAAGATCATTTCATTTGCTTTTATCTTCTAATCTGATGATATAGCAAGATGTATCTATCATACAATACTATTGTATGTTCACAACAAATGCTTAGGTTGCTAATCAGGAATGTTGAAGTATTGACTAATGTATGAACAAATATGGTATTCAGTGAGAGATGACTTAGAGTGAAATCTCTTTCTAGAGATAGGCATTTATGGTATGTGCCTTGAAAGAAGATACATAGATTTGGGAGAGGACCCATTGTTATTTTTTGTTATCCATATGCATTATCTTTCTTTTTATGAATACATTTTAAATGTTGTGAAAGCACACATAGGACAGGAAGGATAGATCAGTCATTTTGCTACTATCCTGGGACTGGGGAGACCCAAGTTCAGTTCACTGCTCTGTTAGAGACTTCCTTTGTGTCCTTGCACAAGTCATTTAGTTTCTCTGTGCCTCAGTTCCTCATCTGTAAAATGGCAGTAATCATACTGCCCTGCCTTACAAGAGTGTTGTGAAGATAAATACATTGAATATTGTGAAGTGCTCAGATACTGTGGTGATGGGTGCCATGTAAGTACCTAAGACAGATAAAGTTGTTGTCCCTACATCCTTGTTGCACTCTGATTACTGAAGAGATGGTTTTGCATCACACTGGGTGTATCTTCATCAATAACTGGCTGGTTGCTTCCACAACTTGCAAAAGCATTTCAGATTAAGAGAACTAATTAATACTTGTATGGTATCCTACACTTTCCCTCTGCCTCCTGTCCTGTCTACCCATTGCCCAACTGCAAACATTTTTTGAGAGTAATTCCTAAAGCCGTTGAAAGATCTGACATCTCTGAAAGAGAGAAGGTACTAGACTAAGGAAAATGAGATCTCATGTAGTTATTTACACCTGTAGAAAGTGAGAGCCTAAAGTGAGTATAATGTAAGCTGCCACCGTTCTGATTTTACACCCACTTTCTACAGGTGGAAGTCACTCTCCAAGGGGAGGGAAAAAAACAACTCAAAAAACAACCCCCCCTACAACCATACCAAAACAAGACTCTCTACTCTATGTGCTTCTCCTTATGGGGAGAGAATGAGACAACAAACACATGACAGATGTATTGTAATGTTGCTTAGTACACGAGTGGAAGGCACTCAGAGACTATGTGGATGAGAGTGGTATAAAAACTCTATATAGACTAGAAAGCGAAAGAAAATCAGGCCCGCTGAGAGTCCCCTTTGCAGCAGAGCACACTGGGCAAGGAGGTTACCCTGGCCCCTGGTCTGCTGTGCATTCTTCCACAATAGCTTCTCAACATTTCTAAATATACAGATGCTTCAACAGCTCCTATTGCCAAAAGTCACCCAAAGAACACTTTCAGACTTTGTAAGTTGCTCTGCCATGGCTGTGCTATGAGATAAGTGATACAGAGAGGGGAAGAGGAGCAAGTGTTCTGTCAAGTGTTTGTGAAGAGGCTAGCGACCACAGCAGAACTGCAATGAAGCACATGGTCTCGAGGGAGGATTTGGGGTCAAATCCTGGCCTCAGCCCTTGAGCTCCACAGCCCGGGTACAACTCCATGTCAGTACAGCACTAAATATATTTTGACGTGGGTGGAGAGAAAATGACCCATGCATGTCAACTAAGCTGTACTCCTTCCCCAAGAGTTAGTCCATGATTCTGATTCCCCTGGCTCTTGGGAATATCACTGGGGTGGCCTCTAGCCAGTACGGTGCACCCCTGGATCTAGTGCAGAGTGTGGGTTTGGTCAGCCACTCATGTAGGAACTTAAATGCTCTGTGCATCCCAATCACCAACAGAGGCAAGTAGTTCCAAGAAAGAGGTGGACAATAGATTTGTGGGCCAGCACTCTCCCTCCATTCGGGCAGCCAGTGATGAGGCAGAGTGAAATACAGCTGGATCCGTGTAATTTCTCAGGTTTCCAGGTCACAAAGATAGTTTGTTTAAATAAAAAAATACCATCACAATTTAGGAATCCGATCATGTTCCCCTTCTTTTTTTGTGACAGTTCTGCATCACCTTGGACTCTGACCAGAGGGGACTAGTAACTGCAGAAGGCTTCTCTGGATGGCAAGAAACTCTAGACACCCCTTGAGTGTCCCACCACAGAGCAGGCACTAATTCCCTCCCCCCCGCCACAGCCCCTTGAGTCCTGAGGATCACTCAGGCAAATGCAGAGCTGGAATATATGAGAATGTGAGGGACTACAGCATCACTTAATTCCATGTAACATATGGTCAGTATCTGGCTGTAGATGGGTAACTGATGAGTCCTTCCCACCTCATAACAGGTTAAATGAGTTGTGTCAACTAATCCTCATTAGGGCTTGTCTACACTACCACTTTGGTCAGTATAGTTTATCACTCGGGCGTGAAAAAATCACCTCCCTGAATGACATAAGTTACACCCACAGAAGTGCCAGTGTGGACAGCACTATGTCAGTGGGAGAGCTTCTGCCACCAACACAGCTACCACCGCTCATGGAGGTGGTTTTATTATGTCAATGGGAGAGAGCTCTCCCGTCGACATAGCATGGCTACACAAGCGATCTTACAGTGGCGCAGCCTGATCGGTACAGCTTGTCACTGTAAACTTGCTAGTGTAGACATGGCCTGAGTAAAACTCTTGTTTCAGTGTTGAGGTTGATGTGTTGTTGTGTCTAATCCTACCAGTCATTTAAGTGGCTTGGGGTTGGTCTGATAAACATAATCAGCTAGGGGCAGTTTTAAGCCTGTTATTTGTGATTCTTAATGGCGACACAGAAAAATGATAGCACCCAGCTAAAGATTTGTATGGAGAAAATTATTCAAATGGAAGTGATATAGCATAAAGGAACCTGGGAGGTCTGCTAATGCACTGTGAAGCACATGGTATAGAAGCACTTTAAATACTGTACCAGTAGTGTTTACAGAAATATTATAATTGGAGACAAAATGAATTGACCTGCTTCCTTTTTTTCAATCTTCCTAGTGTATAAGGCACTAATTTAAATTAATGTATTAGAGGTGAGTCCTCTTGAAATTCTCTTGTTTGTCTGTTTGAGACTTCTCATAATTGTCCTCCAGAGAAGTGGCCTCTGTTTTAAAGGCTCTGGATCAAATTCTGTTTAACCCTTACATAAGTATACATATGCTCAAAAATGACATAAAAATCTGTAACTAGAGCTGGGCAAATAACCATTTTTTCTTGGTTTGGTGGCAGTTCTGAAAAAAAAAAAGGAATGGGTTGGGCACAAGGGTTCAAACATGACTCTCCTACATCCGAGGTGAGTGCCCTAATAATGGGACTAAAGATTATAAGGATGAGGGTGCAGTAGCACCTCAGCTGCCCCCATCACTACTTTCTTCTCCTCCTCCTTTGGCTGTTTTGTGAATGGCTGAAACTATTCACATCAAATTTCTGAATAGTTTCAGATCAACCAAAGCTACATTTTTGGTCAAATAAACTTATCTAATTTTTTTTTGCCCTGCTCTAGCTATGACCCAATTTTTAATTCTTTTCAAAATTATTGACACTTCATTCAAAACTAATAGTAAATCATAATAAATTTGTGCACAGATCAATATCAGGAATTCATAATGTTTTCTCTACAAAGGTAGCTGCTCAAACAAGAGAGATACCGAAGGGGTAGTAACATGAAAACGTTAAATTTGTGAAATCTCACACTTATACTATATATCTCTGATTATTTAACAATTGTTTTTTGTGTCATATAGTAGATTACACTCATTTGTCTCAAATCCAATAATCTATTGGATCAATGTCAGAAACATTATCATAATTAACATAGTTGTCTTTTCCATTCTGAATTTAGGAAGCCAAAATGTTTTGCCAACAACTTAGTCCAAAAATATAAAATGCTTTTGATCTTTGATTAATTTAAAACTTGGCAGGGAAGAGAAAAGCAGTAGAGGAAACCTAAAAAACCAAATTATGTTGTAAGCAAAAGATATTATTTTACACTGAGCTTGGGTAGCTTTAGATAAATCTTGAAATATATATATATTTTATTATTATACATAACATTTCATTTCCCCCTGACTAACTGCAACATACAGTCTCATAAGACACAGACACTACAATTATAGCACCAACTTAAAGAACAGACATGTCGAGGATTTGTACACAGAACTTTTATCCAGTATCTTGAAGAACAGACAATGAGGAATTTCATAGAATTATAGAATAACAGAGTTGGAAGGGATCTCTGGAGGCCATCTAGTCTGACCCCCTGCCCAGAGCAGAACCAATCCCAACTAAATCATCCCAGCCAGGGCTTTGTCAAGCCTGACCTTAAAAACTTCTAAGGAAGGGGATTCCACCACCTCCCTAGGTAACGCATTCCAGTGTTTCACCACCCTCCTAGTGAAAAAGGTTTTCCTAATATCCAACCTAGGATTTAATAAGAGCAGCATAGCATTAGCTAGATCCTCCACCATGGAGGGTCAAATAAAGGCACAGGTACAACAGGTATATGTTTTGGCTCCAAGAGTCATGTGATGATATATAACTCTCTATTCCACTTAGGGGAAAACATGTCTATAGCCCTTATGGTTATGGAAAAGGCCGGAGAATGTGAATTGAGTGCAATGGAGGTAGATGACCTCCATCTGGGGGAGGAGCAGCTACCTCTAGAATAGAGAGGAAGTCACCCACACTTGTCAACAGAGATCAGGCCTCCTTGCCACTGTTCTGTGGAAGGATGAGGAGAAAAGACCCTGTTGCTGCCTGAGGGTGTGGGGGAGGGAAGGGGAGAAATGGAGCACAGTAGAGCTCCATCCCCTGATAAAGTAATGACTCTAATAAATCTACATGAAGGGGGAAACTTAGGGTCTCAGTCTAGATTGCTTTAACCCAGCTCTGCCACTATCCATCCTGTTATTAAAGATAGACTCGGTATGTGGTTATATTAAAGGCTTTTCTAACCATGCCTAGATTGTGATTAACGATGAATACAACAGTTACTGTCTGGGGACCGTCATTCTTTTTCCAAAGCCCAGGACACTTTATATCCCCAAGGCTCCTCTCTACTGTTTTTCCCCTGGAGAGATTTTATTAACAGTGTCAATCTTAGCATCAAAAGAATCCAATTGTCCTAACAGGGGCATGGATAGCTGCAAGATTGGTTCAAATCTGACATCAAATAAAGAAGCAGTTTCTAAACTGGTTACTATATTAGCTAGCCTGATTGTTTCTAGAACTTTAAGAGCTAAAGGGGAAATGTGGTAGGGATTGAAATGCAAGGGAAGATCACTTTGTGCTGGACCCCTGTGGTACCATAAATTTATAGTGGAGCTCATTTCTGTTTTTCTGTTGCCCTTCGTTGGCTTTGCAAATTCACGAATAAAAATGGAATGAAAAGAAAAAATGGAATGGAATGGAGACCAGTGCCTGTTAAGCCAAGCAGCACCATCATAGAAATTATTGACAAGAAGGGCTGCCCAGAGTACTGCAGCATGATATACAGTTTATCAAGCAGCTTCTAGCATTGAAAAACAAAACCTACTCATTCTGTCTACCATAACAGTTTACAAGGTAGCAGAAGCAGGGACAAGTGATTTCGCTCCTGGATCCTTACTGTCAGTTCCAGTTGTGGCTTTGGGAGATAGCATCTCTTTTAAACTTCTTCAGACTTACAAGTCTTGTAATTTCAATAAATCAGATTTCCATTAAAAAAAACCCTCCATCTGAAGCGTGCAGCTAAGTTTTGTTTTAGCTATCATTCTTTAACAGAGCTTCAGAAATCTTCAGGCTATAGCTATTGAGTGAGTGTGATGGGTTGGGATAGGCCTAGAGGTCCCCTGCTGGAGGCCTCAGGGTCCTGCCACATCTGTCCCAGGAGAGGAGAAGTGGAACTAAGTCTTCCAAGCATCCTAGAAAGACTACACATGAGGCAGCCAATCAGAGGGTTGCAGACTAGTATAAAAGGAGCTACAGTGCAGCCCACAGTTGGTTCTTTGTTGGAGCCAGAGGAGTGTGGATTATGTGCCTGGCTGACCAAAGGAAATTGCAGCACCATGGACAGCTCAGTGCTGGCAGAGATTGGGGAAGTGAGAAAGGGCTCCTGGCTGGCTGCTGGGCCTGAACATAAGAGACCTGAAGTAAGGGTGAAGCATTAGTGAAGGCTGGGGCTACGGGGATGTGGCCCAGGGAACTGAAAAGAGTTTAGTTTTAAAAGGACATGGTGGTGTGTGACTATCATTCTTAGGGTCTCTGGGCTGGGACCTGGAGTAGTGGGTGAGCCTGGTTCCTCTTCATAGGCCACTGGGGAAGTGGCCTACAATTGGAAAACAATAAACCCCCAGAAGGGCTCTGAACTACTTAGTGGCCCAGCTGTAAAGCTGGGGCCAGAAAGGCCCAAAGAACGTGAAACCATTGCCTCCAGTTCTGGGGGTATGACTTGACCAGAGCCAGGACTGTCTAAAGACTACAGACACAGCTGTCCTGAAGGGGGAGCTTGCTGTTACAGTGAGTCTTTTTTCTTAAGCCAGGTCTATATGAGAAACTTTTGCTGTTAGAGGTGTGATTTTTATTATTTTCTTATTATTGTGACATTTCTATACTGACCTGTAAAGTCCTAGTAGGTGCTGGTATCATTTTACCAAAGATGCTTACCAAACCAGCATAAGCTACAGCAAAACTACCTTTTGGCTGATAGAAGCTGTGCCTACACTTGGAGGGTTTCCCTGTATACATATATTGATTTAGCTATACAAGCAAACCTTTTCTACTGTAGACCTAGCTGAAGAATTTTTAAGAACACAGGGACCAATTCAACCCTGGACTAAACATCCTAATGTGAATGGAATTTATACCATTGATGCATTTGGCCTATGATCTTTATTAGACTAGATTTGTCATTGTTTTCTCAGCTGGGCTTCCATCTGAATTTTGAAATAAAGGTGAAAGTCTTGTGAACTTGACCAAATGCTCAAAGGAAGGATTGTTTTAATTCACTAGATGCATCATACATTGTATAACACACTTTAGAAAGACAAACACTCCATGACAGAGTAGTCACACGTTGGGTAACATTAGGAGAAATATGTGGGGATGGCTGCTCTAAGTATTATAGGGCTCCTTCTGATCAACTAATTTGACCACTATAATAAAATGCTAAATCCTGTTTCACCTAACTGTTTCTCTTTCTTTAGTAGTTGGGGAGCCCCCAACAGTGGGGACAATAAAGAATAAGAATTGATCACCACCAAAAAATTGTCAATTCCCCAAACTATCACACCCTTAGTGTGTGGTATTCTCCCTCTCTGCTCTCCTGTATCATTCTGAGTGGGGGAGGCTACAATTCTAAACTTTACTTAGAGTGTATCTCTGCTCAAGCAATACAGACAATGGCCAGAATTTTCAAATGTGGGTGCCCAAAGCAGCCATATTTAGGCATGAAATTACTGTGGTGTGATTTTACAAGGTACTGAGCACTTAAAACTCCCATTGACTTCAGTGGGAGTTGTTGGTACTCAGCATTTCTGAGAATTAGACCACTTATATTAGCTGTCTCAATTATAGGTGAATAGCAGCCACTATTATTAAGGTTACAAAAGACTTCCCATTATAATCCCCAGTTTTCAGATGTTTATAACTTTGTGAAATCTCAACCCTTTGGGGTATTCTCTGTTAGCTTGAAGGGGACTTAGAATGAACCATTCATGAACACAATCACTTCGCGCACTCATAGCAACAGCAGGCAGCACTATGAAGGGCTAAATTGCTGCTATTCTGGATTTCAAACCTGATGGACATTCCCCACTATTTAGTTGTTAGATTTTTAAATACATTGCATTATTTCAGTTCGGACTCTGTCACAGATGGCAGCAGTGGAATGTTAATATATATCAAAGCAAAAAATAAACAAAACATGTAAGTCCAAGTCAGAGTAAAACGTGCTAAAATAAAGAGAATAAAAAATTAGAAAACTGATATAGTAGTTCAAAACAGTACAGGCAGCATGCAGAGAACTGTCATTTGCTAATCACAGCTGCAACAATATATCACTTCAATTTTCCAGGAAACATGAGACTACATCCTGAAAAGTGGTGGTGGTTCTTGTCCAACAGCCAAATTTGAAATTTTAGCTGCTCATGGACAAGTGTGATCAGAATTTTTATTTCTGATTTCCCAACTGTAGTATTGCTGAGACTGTTGAATTGCCGTTTTCCACCCAAGAGTTGGCTGCATTTTGCTGGAAGGGGAAGTGATCCCTTGTACATCTACTGTTTTGAAATCTCTTGATTGGCACTATATAAATGAAAGATATTACAGAATATTATAACTTTTCTGATATCAACACCACATTGTACCTTTTTTATTGATTGCATTTGTACGTGCATTTTACAACCACTATACTCTATCAGTCTTAATCTGGGAGATACTTAGGAAAGCAGGTAACTACAATGTAGCATAAAGGCAGACATGAAGTTTGAAGTCAAAAAGCTGTTTTTATTCCTGTTGTGTTGACTATATGTCTGACACAGTATGGCTGGCCCTTATAAAGGGGGAGAGGTCTCAGCCCACCATGAGATAACTAATTGGAGTTCTCGGGTTTGAGAGTATGAAGCAAACCACGTGATTAAACCAGGCCTCTGGGAAGGTAGAAAAACAGAGGCCTGTGGAAAGGGGAAAAAGCTGCAGAGTGAAACTGCAGGGAGAGGACCTCCTGAAGTGGTACACAAGGAAGGGAATTAGAGCTGGGTAAGAAGACCTAGCTGAAAGTCATCTTTTCCTTTTTGGAAGAAGATAGGGCAGACCCTACATCTTCTCCAGGGTCTACATCGTCTCTTCTTGCTCTCTGCTTCTTCAGATGAGGGGCTGTGGCCAGTTTAAAGTTAGGTGAAAGAATTTTGTTGTTTACTTTTGGAACTTTGTGTTAATAAAATAAGATGCCAAGAAGGGTGGCTATTAAATGAGACTGTGTGGAGTTAAGGGGCTCTGAAGAGGGGGAACAGAGGCAGGGATTCAGAATGACCACAGGCCACAAGAGGAGCTCAGGAGGCAGCTTTCCTGTTAAGATCTTCTATCACTAATCACAAAATTCATTGAGATTTTAGTGTGGGGGGGTTGTTTTCTTATTTTTTGAGGAAAGTGGGATCAAAATTTTGTAGATTAGCTTTGACATATTTAATGTATCTAAAAATGAGAGTCCATATGGAGTGAATAGGCATAGGGTAAATAGGCATTGTAAATATTGTGGCTCTACTTTAGCAACATTGGGGGGTTTTTTTACGTTAAGATGAATCAAAGATTGGTACTTAAAATGCCTTTTTAAAAACAAAAAAAGTTCTCATTTCAGAAAGTGATAAAATTAAGCACAAGAAAGCATATGTTTGGATGAGATAACACCTGGCTCAAGGGCATATTATTTAGGAAGTGTGTTATCTAGCAATACCAGAACCTCTGGAGAGTGAGATTGTGCTTATAAAATGGCAACTTGGGGGTGGGGGTGAGGAGAAGAATTAGCTAGAGCATGCAGCTGCAGCCAGCTCTTGTTTGGAATGTTCAAGTCAGGGCTTGTGAACAGCCAGGCAGCATATTTCAGTGAAGTGAATTAATTATGGGGGAGGGAATGTTAGCTAAATTTTGAATGCATATGCTAACATCTGCTAACCCAAAAACAAATTTCAACATAAATATCCTTAAAGCTGCTATAACTGGCAAGACAGCCAATGTAAATCAATACTCACATAAGTGCATGAGGGCCAATGAGGGGGAAAAGTGTGCACACTACTTTGTACGTTGTAGCACAAAGCCATCGAAGTCCCTGTGAATTTTTTAGCACAATGATCTAAAAAGAACACAGACTCTGCCCTTGAAAAGAAGCCTTTTAAAAGATCTTTCTTCCTCTGAAAAGGAAATAGGATGTAATGTGACAGGTAAAAAAGCCAACCCTTTTTCTCATGCCCAGACTCTACCACAAAAGATGCCTTTCTTTCGAGTGAAATTTCTGCAGTATGAACAAATCTGATCTTCTTAGGAAGCTAGATAGTTATTTTATTCTGAACTCTACATGCTGAATGCGGATACTTATGTACAAAATTTCCCTTATCTTGCTTCCCCTTACATAGTCTTTTTCCATATAAATGGGCTGAGGAGAATCATTATTAAAGAAGCCATTGTGACTCTACAAAACTGTTAAATAAGACCAGAGGATCTTGTTCATTCTAAATAGCAATAAAAATTGGACAATTTATTGGCCATTATTTCAATGTACTTTGTGTTCTGTAACATTTTGAGTGTACAGTGTGTGCAATAAGCACACAAATACAACAGAAAGCAACTTTCAGTCTTTCAAGTTGTGTCCATACCCTTTAGCATAGCCTAAGGTTTACAGCAGCGGTTTGGCATAAAGGACCCTTGAGTTCTTTTCACAATCTCTGCAACCAGCTTGGTTTTTGTGACAGTAGGTAATTTGCTTAGGCCTGGTCTACACTATAAAGAAAGGTTGACATAAGCTGCCATGCATTGAATTAGCTGCACATGTGTCTATATGCTCATATTTGACTCCCATTGTCTGCACCCCGTTACAGCGGCACAGTAATACCACCTCCCCAAATGACATTAAGCCATAGCTGATGTACTGTGGTCAACACCATGTGACCTATATTGACCTAGCAGTCCTCCAGCAGCTGTCCCACAATGCTTGACACTGACTGCTCTGGTCACAATTGTGAACTCCACTGCTCAGGGGTCACAGAGACGGGAAGCTACACACCTCCTTTTAAAAACTCTGCGTATTTTTGGAATGACATTGACTGCCCAGCTGGGCAAGCACACTTAGCAGCAATCCTTGGTTGTGTGCAACTGCCCAACTGACCATGCTGGCTACATGCTACAGATGCACTTCTGCCTGGATTAGACAGGAAGTATTGGCTCTTTTGGGCCTGTGGGGAGAAGAATCTGCAGGCACAGCTATAGAGAAGTAGTAGAAAAGTGAACATCTATGAACAGATTGCACAGGAGATGCAGGTGAAAGAATACAACAGAGATAAATAGCAGTGCTCTGTGAAAGTAAAGGAACTGCACCAGCTATACCAGAAGGCTAGGGAGACCAACAGTCAATCTGGGGCCGAGCTATGGACCTGCCATTTTTACACCAAGCTGATTCCATACCCATCATCACCCTGCAGAATGCTGTGGATGCCTTGGTAGAACCTGAGAGATAAACCCCTGCCATGAACTGCAGGGAGAAGGAAGAGGAAGATGGGGGACATGCAACTGGGGGGTTCAGCTTTGCCACAAGGCAGGATCTGTTCAATACTCCATTGCAGTCTGGTCAGTCCCACCAGCTGAGCACGAGTGAGCCCGATGCAGGGGAAGGAACCTCAGGTAAGTGTATGAATGCATTTCCTGTTACAATATTTAAATATATAGATGGAGCCTGACCCCAGTGTAGCAGGCCAGAGGCAGTGACTTTTCATTAATTTCTTCATACTAGAAGAGATGAAGTTGATATCTGCTTTTCATTCCCTGTAGAGCTCTTGTGGAGTGGGCATGCAGAGCAGTTTGTCTATGTGTACAGTGATGTCTCTTGTATTCTCCTGAAAGAGCTCA
Organism: Lepidochelys kempii; assembly: GCF_965140285.1. Lineage (NCBI taxonomy): Eukaryota > Metazoa > Chordata > Testudines > Cheloniidae > Lepidochelys > Lepidochelys kempii. The sequence continues at coordinate 139,450,137 of NC_136382.1, read as the reverse complement.
ATGAAACTTCCATGGAGGTACTCTGCAATCCTTTCCTGAAGGTTTCTAAGGGTTGCTTCCTTATTTCTTCCTCCATAGTAGGACACTTTCCCAGCCATTCCACAATGACTGGCAGCCACCATTACTGTAAACACACTAGTGGCATATTGGCCCAGATGGCTTCAGGACACCAGTGGCAGCTGTGCTCTCTGTGCCTTTGTTAGCCTTGGGAGCGAGATAGCAGCTAAAATCACCACTGCCTGTGGACAACAGTGCCAGTATTGTGTGCCATTGCCCTGCATTCAGACCCATGGAAACTGAGGCCAAAATTGTATTGCTCCATGCAGCTGAACAATTCCCCTCATCCCTATGGAAGGCCATACTCACCAGGGCTGGGGTTTGGACTGGAGAATGGTGCTGTACTGAGGTGCTCCAGAGCTGCGGTGTCAATAACCATGTATTGTTTTAAACTTTTGGGGACCAAGGGAGGGGGGGTTCTGAAACATAATAATCTTTCCATTGTTTCTATACTAGGGTGACCAGACAGCAAGTGTGAAAAATTGGGACAAGGGGTGGGGGGTATATATGGTGCCTATATAAGAAAAAGCCCCCAAAATCGGGACTGTCCCTATAAAATCGGGACATCTGGTCACCCTATTATATACTGACAGTAGTACCTCTGTTTTGTAGCTGCTGCCATTGTGGCCTAGAGGGGGGTCTCGCCCTCCACACCTGCAGAACAACTGAGCCGGATGAGAAGAAAGAAGAGGATACATTCAGCAAGATTCTACAAACCAGTACTGCATTGGACCAGGGCCTAGAGAGTGAATATTACAGACAGCATGGAGTGGGAAAGTGGAAAGGAGAAAGGTGCAGGAATCGGAGGGAGATGCACCAGTACATAATAGAGCTTCTCTAGCAGCAAGCTCAGATGCTGCAGACTCATTGAACTTGTAGGTCAACAAAATTACAGGCTTACCTCCATGTTCAGCCAATGGAGAACTCCATTTTAGCATCTCCCTACAACCCCCTGACATTCCACGTGTCATTGGGGGTGACATCCATACCCCTACCACTCCACACCAGGGGACAGTAAAAACAATCACAACTTCATGCACATTGACCTGTGAGAGCCACAGCTATTGTATGCATAGCCAAAATGGACAGATGTTATCTGTTCATTTTAAGTTCTGTTCCATTAATTTATTTCGGAAGTATTTATTGTCTTTGTCTTATTGCACTTTTTTGTACTGGTTTTGGTATGCAATAAAAATCCATTTTTGGTGAATAATTCTTCTTTATTATTTCCCAACATGTGCTGCAGAACACCTAGTACTACTGAGGATGCCCACTACTTGTAATTTTACAGACCGACAGAACTCTAAGTATCAGTGACAAACACAGTGTAATAATTAATGTACAGCAAGTACCACATAACTGATAGGTGCATTAACAGAGATCATGTTATATTCATAAATGTGCACCACAGAATTCCAATACCCCACAAAACTTCAGGGCCAAGTAGAGTATAGTCTACTACACCATGGTACTGTTGCTGAGTCTTAAAATGCTCTTTCAAGGCCTTCCTCCACTATATAGCTCTGTGGTGAGCTTTTCTAATAGCTCTTGTGTCTGGCCATTCAAACTCTGCAGGTAACTGCTCCACCTCTGCATACTACCCCTACAGCAGATTTTCCCCCTCTTTGCCTCACAAATATCCTGCAGGACACAAGAAGTAGGTATAACCATTGGGATATTTTTCTCACTGATATCTAGTATTGTGAGTAAACAATGCCAGCATCACTTCAGTCTACCGAAAGGATGTTCAACTGTCATTCCGCACCTGCTGAACCTCCTTGCTGCTATTGAGGTGACTCATGTTTGGCTTCATGAGCCAGGGAAGCAAGGGCTAGGCTGGGTCCCCCAGGATCACTACTGGCATTTCAACATTCCCACTGGTAATCCTCTGGTTGGGAAAGGAAGTCCAAGTTAGAAGCTTTCTGAACAGTCCTGTGTTCTAAAAGATGTGGGTGTCATGCACCTTCCCTGAAGAAGCATCCCCGTGACCTACCAATGGTTGTATAACTGAAGAAAAGTAGCCCTTTCTGTTGATGTATATTTTGGCAAGGTGGGCTGGTGTGAAAATAGGCGTAGGCATGCCATCTATTGTCCCATTGCAGTTTGGGAACTTCATTGCTGTAAATCCATCTACTATGTCCTGCACATTGCCTAGAGTCTCAGTTCTGCACAACAGGAGATGATTAATGGCCCTGAACACTTGCATCACAATGGCCCCCATTGTGACCAGTCAGGAGGAAAATCCACAGTCTGGCTTTGTGGGCTTCCACAGTGCAATTGTCACTTGCTTCTCCACTGTCAATGCAGCTCTCATTCTGGTGTTGTTGCTCTGGAGGACTGGGGCAAGCTCATCTCACAGATCCCAGAAGTGTGGTCTTTCACAGCTGAGAGTCCTGCAGTCACTGCTTGTCACCCCAACCTGCATTAAGATAGTTTCTCAGGCCCACAAGGTGCGCTGTCTGCAGCTGCTCCATGAATGCCACCAACCACCTTGAATTTTCTTTTTCACTATGTCCCACAGCAATCTGTCCTCCACAATAACCATCACGTCCCCTGCTGCGTCCTGCAGCTCTGCAAATGCTGGATGATTGATTGTCCTGTGCATGCAATGCTCATGACAACAGTGCAGAGCTATGCAGACTCCATGCTTCTGTGAGAAGTGCCATATGGGTTTGAGGATTTTTTTTTTAAAGAAGCCAAAATTATGGGATATGGATGGCATTATGGGATGAAAGTTGCATGATGGGAACTGGACCCCTTGCTCCCAGTCACTCCTGCATGATTTGTCTCTGCCCCATCATCCATTGCCAAAATTTCCCAAAGGACAGTGAACCAGAGGATGGTGAGTTTCACATTGGGACACCTACCCATGGCACCACCACACTGTGCACTCGCACAAGCGTTCCTGGTGAGCATTGCACAAGGAGCCAAGTATGCATGTGCTCGAGTGATATGCTAACTGTGGCAAGTGTATGCTGGTGTAACTTTTGTTGGCCAAACTTTGTAGTGTAGACATGGCCTTAATGTCTCCGTACCTCAGCTTCCCTAGCTATAAAATGAAAATGATGAAACTTTCCTACCCTGGGGGGGAGTATTAGAATTCTAAAGTGTATCAAGTTCTTTGAGATACTTTGCTGTAAATTGTAAAGCCAAATGTATTATGTTCCACCTTTCTCTAGTCAATTACTCTAATAAGGCTTTTGATACTGTCTCGCATGACCTTCTCATAAACAAACTAGGGAAATACAACCTAGATGGAGGTACTATGAAGTGGGTGCATAACTAGGAACGTTTTCCAAACAGTTTATCAGTGGTTCACAGTCAAGAAGGAAAAGCATATTGAGTGAGGTCCCACAAGGATCAGTTCTGAGTCTGTTCAATATCTTCATCAATGATTTAGATAATGACATAGAGAGTACACTTATAAAGTTTGAGGATGATACCAAGCTGGACCAGAAGCAATGAACTTAAATTGCAGAAAGGCAATTTAGGTTGGACATTAGGAAAAACTTCCTAACTTCCTTCAGGGTGGTTAAGCACTGGAATAAATTGCCTAGGGAGGTTGTGGAATCTCCATCACTGGAGATTTTTAAGAGCACGTTAGACACAAACCAGTCAGGGATGGTCTAGATCAGTGGCTCTCAATCTTTCCAGACTACTGTACCCCTTTCAGGAGTTTGATTTGTCTTATATACCCCAAGTTTCACCTCACTTAAAAACTACTTGTTTACAAAATCAGACATAAAAATACAAAAATGTTACAGCACACTATTACTGAAAAATTGCTTACTTTCTCATTTTGTGTGTATGAAATTTTAGTCTGCACTGACTTCACTAGTGCTTTCTGTGTAGCCTCTTGTAAAACTAGGCATATATCTAGATGAGTTGATGTACCCCCTGGAAGACCTCTGCACAACCCCCATGCGTACTCCTGGTTGAGAATCACTGGTCTAGATCATTCTTAGTCCTGCCATGAATGCAGGGGACTGGACTAGAAGATCTCTTGAGGTCCCTTTCAGTCCTATGATTCTATGATTCAATCTCCTGCTAGTAACTATGATGAATCTTAACTCTTTTGGAAATATGCTCATTCTAAATGGTATTTCATCTAGGAGGATGCTCCAAATGCTGGGCTGGTTTTCAGATCAGTACTTCTGGAAAAATCTATCCGTGTGCCAAACTTGAGTAGCCAGGCTTGGCTGGTAAAATCTGGCCTTATCATCCAACCCCAGTCCATGGAGGAGCAAGACATGTCACAACACTTACACTCTTTCCCCCCCTACCTCCACTTCTCTCCCTGCATGTATGTGCATGTATGCACACACACACACACAGAGTGGGAGGGAAGTAGTGGTAGAAACATACGCCCTCTGGTGCCTCTTTATTTTGGCTTAATTGCCACAGTATGCTGCGAGTACAGAAAGCCTTGTGGTCTTAGGATCTGTGGCATGTAAGACATGCAGATACATCCTGTCCAGAGTCCTGGAATCTTGTCTCTCTTCTGCCCTTCCCCATGTAGGTAGGTACATTGATTCTGTTGCATAGCGGAGGAGTGGGCAGAAGTATTTGCTGCTTAAAGAGATGCTCTATCTGCTGTCCTGCCTTTTTATCCTCTACGGGTGATTCTGGGTCCTTTAACTCTTGGCCTGTAGTGGGCTCTTTCTTTTCAAGCATTGATTTAGGAACTCTATCAAAAGTGTTCAACTGTTTTACATATGCCTCAAATGACCAGCTCCTCTAGCTTCTTTCAACATAGTTCCTATGTGGAATCACAGCATCTGTGTTACTGCAATTACAAATGTATTTCTGGTTTGTAGGGAGGTTCCCTATCATTTTAAGAGGGCAGCACCCATACCTTTGCCAAAAGAGCCCTCTTTAACAAAAGATGCTATCTTCAGTGTATTCTTCATAGCAAAAATATTTGAAACCATTGTGTCAGAGTAGCTTGAATCCCATCTCTTTATAAATAGCCACAGTAGTGACTTGGGACCATTCAGAGAATGATTATTGCAGTTAATTTCACAGCAGAACTGACTTTGATGTTTCCCTAATCATATTAACAACTGGAGCCTTAATCTTTTTATGTTTTTAACGCATCTAGTTGTTGTAATAAGACAAGCAAAACCATTTAACTTCTTCCCTTTTTGTGAAGAAATATATAGTTAAAGAGGCACATTCTGCCCAGAATTGCAATCATGCAACCCCATAGACTTCATTGGGGTTACTTAATTGCAAGGGGGGAAAGAATATCATTTGCTGTATAATAAAACTAACTTCACTGGTGTTGATGTTAAATACCTAGTAGCTATATATGACTTTCATACATTTTTATATGCAGATAGACCTTGGTAAGAACTAGAAAACATGCTTTGTTTGAATTTTCATTCAATTTTGTATAAAATTTTTATTTATTGTAATTCTCAGCATGTTTCATGCTCCATGCAGGAGCAAAAATAGCATCACAAAATCCCCACCAATATTAAGCAAAATCTGATAAAGGGCCAAATCATGTACCAGTGTAAATTTGGAATATCCACTGACCTCAATGGAGTTGTTATGAATTTCACCAGAGAAGCTAAGACCAGAAGTTTCTCTACTGTTTACACTTTATATTTCACAATTATGGAATTCAAACTCTGTTTTATATTCAAAATGAGAGATGGCCTTGAATCAAAACTGTAGATCCAAAAATACAGAACTTTGGGCAAGTTTAACACGGAACTTAGTGTCCATTTGTGAGATAAAGATCTATCTTCTAAGTTAGCACATTTTAGAAACCTTTAAAGCTTCTCTAAACATAATGTTGTGATATTGAAGATCCCATAGCTCACAGTTAAGAAACAGCTCTGTTTGTTACAGGAGATTTGATTTTACTAATATACCATCTCTGAAGAGTGTCACCTGTATAAAAAAGTGAAAAGATGTTTTAAAGGTTCCTCAGCCAGGGCTGATGGAGGGGTAGCACTACCTCTCTGGATCTTACTGCTTGTATGCCACATCACCCTTTTGTGGTGTGTGGAAATATTACAAACTAACCAGTACCTGGCCAGTATAAGAGTGGAGAAAGAACTGGGAATATTTTCATAGCGTGGGTTAAAAATGTTGACTCATTTTGATGGGTGTTACCACATGGAACATCCTGTCTCCAGTGCTACCTGGGGAAGGGTAGTTAGGGATGCCCCTCTTTCTCTTTTCATTTTCACCCTTCGTCTAGAACCTCATTTTTATCCCTGGATATCATTGTATGTGGGTATTCAATATTACAGCAAACAGTGGTCCCCCCACTCAATTCAGAAAGATGAGACCATCAAAGTTTAATAAATTCACCTCATCCTTGTTTTAGTCAAGCCATTCCCAGCTCTTAATTTGAAAGAATAACTCATCCAGGAAGCATCTCTTTCGGGTAGGGTGACCAGATGTCCCAATTTTATAGGGATATAATATTTGAAACTTTTTCTTATATCGGAGCCAATTACTCCCCCTGCCCTCCCGGTCCCGATTTTTCACATTTACTATCTGGTCACCCTAGTTTTGAGGCAGCTAGTGATGCAGTGTGGATTCCAGTCTCAGAATTCCAAAGGAAAAGCGGGAACTTCATTGACCAGCCAGCTATCTCTGTCTCTCAGGCTATTGGGAACTTTTCAAAGTACTCATAAACAATGAGCATCAACATACAGTATGCAGTTAAGTATGTAACACATGAAATGCTGTTTATAAGCTCTTCAGGAAAGGGTCAGTATTTTCCTATGTGTTTGTGTTGCTCTTAATACAATGAGGGCCCAGTTTTTGATGAGGGCCCTCTGGACACTGCAGTAATATAATAATAGATAAAGCCACCACTTGGTAATGACATACTTACAGAGTTCTATGGCTCCAGATTGTGGAGTAGGTATACATCTCCTCTGCCTTCCCTTACATGATAGGCCTCATGGCCCTCAGCATTGGTAAGCTTGGTGCAGAGCCAGTTTAGGCATCAGTAAGGTGCTATATCCATGCATACTTGGCTCATGAATTGGTTCCAGGTATTGAATTTGATGCACCATCTTTTAGTCACTAGGCTCACAGCAGTGATTTTTGACCATTATTCTAGCATTTCTCTTTGACTGACTTTTTCTCGCGCAGCATGTGTGTGTGTGTGTGTGTGTGACATGCACACACGTTCTTGCCTCTAAACAGAAACGCCGAAGACTCAGGTTGTACAGCTGATTTCATAAGTAAGGTTTTCATCCCGCTTGCTGAGAAGAAAAGAATGCTTTTACAGCAAGCAAATGATGCTCCTGTAAGCCATGGTAAGTGGTTTAATGCACATAACATTACTAAACTGTCAAGGAATCTGGCACTGGTGTGGTCATGCTCAGAAGCATTCTCTTTACAACAATGATATGTAGTAGGGATCTAGCCCTCCAGAGGGAGGATAATATACTTGTATTACAGTAGAACCGTTGCTTTCTCTCACCAACATGTATGCTGAGGTGAGTGCCCTCGCCACCAGGTTAATGGCTATTCTCTAGTGGGTTTCTCTTGTGTTTTTTACATGAAAAGTTTTTTAACAGTCTCATTTTCATCCACATAGGCATTAAACTTCAAAACCTAATTTCTTCTCGAAAATGAATTGTTTTCCAGCCAACCCTACTCTTTGCTTTTTCTGATTGCTTTGTCTCACCACCATGTATGCTTGTCAGGGCCAGCCTTAGTGATAGGCCACCCAGGTGACCACCCAGGGTGCCCAGTGGTCAAGGGGGCACCATGTGGCAGTGCAGAGGTGCACGCTGCTGGTGTAGTGTCAGAAATTGTTCCCAGGGGACAGCTGCATGGGCGGGGGGGCATCCAGATTTCTCCCAGCTTCCTCTCAGTGGAGGAACATGGGTGAGGGAGCGGTGACAAACAGCTACTGGTCACCCCTGAATGGTCCTCCGTGACCCCCTAGGGGACTGTGGTCGGGGGAGTGAGGAGCAACACCAAGCGCTCCCTGCATCCAGGTCACTTCCCCACCTGGGCTGGGCTGGGCTGGGTTGTGAGGCGAGCATCAGGAGCTGCTGCTCTCCTGCCCTCCCATTATGCAGTCTAGGTGGGGAAGTGACCTGATGCAGGGAGCCCTGATGTTTCTCCCCACTTCCCCCTTCACAGCACCCTAGAGGTGTGTGAGGAGGAGCAGTGTTCCGAAGGGGAGCAGCAATGTCAGCTGCTCCGTGCATCCTGGTCAGTTTCCCCATGTGGATGCAGGAGTTGGGGGCGCAGCAGGGAGATGCACGGGTTGGGGTGAAGAGGGAGTGGAATCCCACGGGCCAGAGGCAATGGGGGGCACCCATGGATGCCGGGGGGGGCACCACACCCACTGGGGCCAGGGGCACCAAAATACAAGTTTGCCCAGGGCACTATTTTCCCTAAGGCTGGCCATGATGCTTAGGTTGCTGTTTCTATTGAATATGTTCTTTCGGTTATTGTTGAGGGTGGGAAATGAGATGCTACTCACCCGTGATTCTGTTCTGTCTCCTCTGCACAGGCAGATCAAGTGCAAGGTCTTAGGCCACCCTGTCCCCCTCTACTGCATAGCATGGAGGGAGTGACACCAGAAAAGTCATCCCTTAATCTCTGTGAACTCATTTCCACAAGTAATGGGAAAAGGACCTGGTGGACGACAGCTGCTGTACACAATTCTAACTCTTGAAGAATGTCGACCAGTAAGAGTCATAGCTTTGAGTGTGGTAAAGGGCAGCACGGTCTACAGTCATGTGCTCTGTAGATCCCTTTTAAGAGAGTACCCCCTTCAGAGACTACCAGTGTAGAAGCCAGCAGCACTTCTGATGTGAGGAATCAGGGAATGGGCATCTAGAAGCCGAGGGATCTCTTTGTTCTAGTCCCAGAGAGGCTGAGTATCAGTAGAAAACTATGTTGGTGGAGTAGCTGTGATGCAAAACGGGGGCTTATGATTTATGTCAATTGATATAGAATTAGTATTACAAAAAGGAGAATTGATTAAGTGCATGCAAATCTGTGAGCTTCCCACCATAAATCAGTCCAACCCAATGTTGAATTGAGATCTGCAATGGGGAGTAGTCTTCTAGCTGGACCATTAGCTCTAAGGTAAGAAGTGACCCATATTCCTCTTCTTTCCCGGGTGACTTCCTTTTCCAGTCACCCTATTATCTTCCCTCTCCTATTTGTGAGAGGGGAGTACCAATCTTCTCCTGCCCTTCCCACTTTGTAAAAAAATAAGAACACACTCCAAAAAACAGTTACACAGTTAGCCCTCATATCTCCTTAAATGACTGAGAAGTCTGTTTTTTCTGGCTGCTGTACCAACATAGGAGAAACCTCATGGCTGCTTCAGGTATGCTCCAGTAAGTAACTGACTGAATTTGTGGGGAAACAGTGGCCAACGCCAGCTTTGCCACAAAATGCTCAAAGGAATTAAAATGATACATGGAAAGGCAGGTTAACAAATATACAGCAAATGAGATTTTGTGCACAAGAACTGATGGCTTTTACAACAAGATAATATTTGTTCTCCCACTGACACTACAAATACCAAAGGTACTATAAGTAATAGTCATTCACATCAGTGCTTTCTCCTAGACAACACTATGCACTTAATATTTTCCCTTCTACATTGTTTTAAAAAAGGTGCTTTATGATGGTGACATGCAGTGAACCAGAGTTTACAGGCCTCCTAAAAAGCTTGTGAACACATGAGTCTAAGCCATAAAATCCCCATTCTGCAGTTACACTGAGACAATCATCATTAGTTACTCCTCCAAATGGAATAAAACATAGTCTGTAGAATGGAATAACACAAAGAATAGGGTACAGACTCCCACATATGCAATATTATTGATTACACCACTACCTACAAATCAATATGTTCAAAGTGCTGTTGTCCACCCTATCAACCCTGAACACCCTGTGCATGAGGTAGGGAATTATTATCATTCTTTTACAGATGAAGAAACTGAGATAGAATGGCTGTGACTTGCACGCAGTCACATGATAGGTAGTGGCAGAGCTTTGTCTCGTCCTCGTCGTTCCTATCATGCCTTCTGTTTTCTTCTTCAGAAAGCAGCAGAAAATAGCATCCTTTTACTTTCTCTTCTCTCATATCTTCTACTGTGGGTTGGCACACATAGAATCATAGAATCATAGAATATCAGGGTTGGAAGGGACCCCAGAAGGTCATCTAGTCCAACCCCCTGCTCAAAGCAGGACCAATTCCCAGTTAAATCATCCCAGCCAGGGCTTTGTCAAGCCTGACCTTAAAAACCTCTAAGGAAGGAGATTCTACCACCACTCTAGGTAACGCATTCCAGTGTTTCACCACCCTCTTAGTGAAAAAGTTTTTCCTAATATCCAATCGAAACCTCCCCCACTGCAACTTGAAAAGCACATACAGTGCTTAAAATGTCACAGTGGCTCTGCCATTCCCAAAACAGAAATAATGTTTCACAATCACTCTGACCTTACGCAAGACCTAATCCAAAGTTCCACTGCAGTCAATAGAAGGTCTCTCATTGATTTTTATGGATTTTGGTTCAGGGCCATAGTGAGCAGGTTGATAGGGGTGGAGGAAGGAAGGGGTTTGCTGTAAAGACACATTTTAGGCTCCACGAGGGCACCAAAGAGACTTTCCTAGTATGAAACTACTCCAATAGTTCCATGGTCACAATAAGACAGTTCTGCTGGTGGCAGGCTCTGACTTCTTGCAGCAGAGTAACAGAATGCTTTTGCATTTCCAAATGCCTGGTAAAATCAGTCTGCTTTTGCATTTAAAAAAAAGCAATTAAGTCATGAAACCACTTCTAGTTACACTGAAATTAGTTGTCCACAAATGCCTGTATGAACAAATATTCACTTGTATGAATATTCATGAAATTGAGTATAAAAGGGGAATGAATTTGGTCAGTTGAAATTTGAGTTTCATGTTTGCCAAAATATTTGCCTAGAATTTTTCCCACTATTTATCTAACTTTACCATCATTTGTGAGAGATTAGTTGATATGATGATTTGCAGGACGACACCCAGTATAAATATGTACCCCTGTATAATATGTAAGTATATATTTTAGATTTATTTTTTTAGACAAATACAGTATTTAGAGTGGATGGGTATTGTGCAAAAATAATGAGGCTTATTTTAAATCAAAGCAGCTGTTGACTGAAAATTAAAATGCTAATTCACATCTATTTTAATTTCTGATCAATCTCCATTGACAGTTAAATCATGTTAGAGACTCTCAATTGTCAGCATCACTTACATTTCAACGAGTCATTGGGAATTATCCTCTAGAGCTAATTGATTTTTGCTTGTGTTGTGACAATGTGCTTAGCATGCAAATAAAAAAGAGCTGCCATGAGAAAAGCCATTTGATTTTTATTCCTCTGTGGAAACCTGATAGTTTCTGCATTAGCTAATATCATGGCACACTTAGTCTTTCTACTGAAATTTTAAATAAATAAATTCATAATCTCAGGGCACAGATGAAAGACAGAAAATGAGATTACAAATTTGGTTGATAAAGGTAATATTTTTGATGCAATGTACTTAGACTTCTGTAAGGCATTTGACATGGTACTGCACAACAGTTTGATTAAAAAACTAAAACAATATAAAATTAACATGGCACACACCAATGGATTAAAAACGGACTAACTGATTGGTTTTAAAATGCAACTGTAAATGGGAAATCATAATTGAGTGGGTCTCTTTCCAGTGGGGTCATCCCATGGATCGATCCTTGGCTCCATACTATTTAACATCTTTATCAATGACTTGGAAGAAAACATGAAATCATCACTGATTACATTTGCAGATGACATAAAAATTGAGGGAGTGCTAAATTATGAAGAGAGATCATTGATACAGAGTGATCTGGATTGCTTGGTAAATGGGTGAAAAGCAAACAATATGCATTTTAATATGGATTAATGTAAATGTATCCATGAACAAAGAATGTAGGCCATACTTACTGCATGGGGGACTCTATTCTGGGAAGCAGTAACTCTGAAAAAGATTTGGGGGTTGTGGTGGACAATCACTTGAACATGAGCTCCTAGTGTGACGCTGTGGCCATAAAAAAGCTAATGTGATCCTTGTATACATAAACAGGAGAAGCTTGAGTAGGCATAGAGAGATTATTTTACTATTATATTTGGCAGTCATATGATCACTGAGATGACTAAAAGGTTATTTGATCACACTTTATAAGTACCTACCTGGGGAACAAATATTTAACAATGGGCTCTTCAATTTAGCAGAGAAAGGTGTAACAAGATCCAATGACTGGGAGTTGAAACAAGACAAAATGAGACTGTACATAAAGTGTACATTTTTAACAGTGAGAGTAATAACCATTGGAACAGTTTACCAAGGGATATGGAGGATTCATATCAAGCCTGGAGGTTTTTCTAAAAGCTCTGCTCTAAGAATTATTTTGGGGATGTCCCACGGCATTCAGGATGTCAGACAAGATGATCACAATGGGCACTTTTGGCCTTTGAATCTATGAATCTTGGGTCAGCATGAGACAAATGGCATTTCAGTGGAAATTGTGTCTGAATAAGGACTGCAGGATTTTCCCCTATAAGCATAAATTGTGTGGCAAGAACTACATTGTTGTATTACTTCCTTCCGTTGCCATGGTTGTGGGGCTGTCTTTGGGTGTCAGTGGAGTAAGAAATTGGTGAACAGAGTAAAAAGGAAAAATATCATATTACTTAGACAGGTTGCAATGAAAATATGATGAAGGAAAAAGATACAGAACCAAACAAAGGAATAGAGTGAAATTAATTACTTGACAAAACATTTTTGTTGAAGAGAAAGGCTTTTGTTTTTCCAGAGCACTTCCAAACTGCTGATTTTTTTTTTAAGAAAGTAAAACTGCTTATCGCAGCAGAGTTAACAGTCTCAAGCAGCTGTTACTGTGTTATGAAGGAGGTTATTAAAGTGCACATTGCAGACTGTTGTTGATGCACGTAGGATATAGAGCTTGTTTGGCTTAGAAGTGAGATGTAACTGGGGAAAAGCTAAGTGGTGAAAAGCTGAGGTGTGTGATGACAACACTAACAAGAGCTATTAAAGTGTCCCCAGCCTGTGCTTCAGCTGCTATGCTTTGGTTCTTTCAGCTTGCCTTGCACTTAGCTAAAACATGACAAACAGGGCCTTCTACCAGAAGCAAAGTGTTTTCACACAAGTTCTTAAAATGTAACTATTTTCAATTTATTGAAGTGTGAAATCTGACACATTAAGAGTTGTCCTGATTGGTAATAAAACAAAGTAAATTGTGATGCCAGGTGGTCTTGGGGTTGAGGGCGCAGGGCTGGGAGTGTGGACATCTGTTCTATTCCTGCTTCTGCCAAAAAGTCACTGTAAAATCTTGGGGGAAGCCTATTTACAATGAGACTTCCTTTAACCACCCACCTTGCAAGATATTTCCCCAGCCCCTCCAGCACCATTGTCCTACCACTAATACCAGCTCAGGTGAGTGATAGGAGAATTCTGGAGTCTTGCAGATCAATTTCCCACTAGAGGAAAAACCCATGGCATGGAGTCTGGGTGTATTCCAAGAGCAACTTGCTTTATTTAAACACATACACCAGTCCTGCATGAAAGGCAGTCACAAACAGCACACAGGCAATCCCTTCTTACAGAAATTTCAGCCTATGCTCCAATGCCTGATTTCAAGGAAGCATATTTGTCCAAAGAATTGCATCCAAATAAAGAGCAGAGATTTTGTTATCTGCCATAGCTTCTCTCCAAGGAATTCTGCATAACAAAACAACAATACAGCATTTCATCCAAGACTATAAAAATGTGCTTGCATACTAAGGAAAAGAACTTGTGAGACAATGTATAACAGTGCCATCTGGTGACTCCTGCCGTAACAGTAAACACCAAGTATTTTAAATCTGTATTATGGAACCCTGTATTATGAAAGAGCTTTCCAGCAAAATTATATGTACATAATGAAGTCTCTAATAGACTTCCGAGTCTTCTCTGCTCTTTGTTTTTCCCAAATGTTAGGGTGTTCTGTTTGGAGTGTGTACATAGAATTTTAAAAAATACATAATCTTTCTAGTTATAGAGGGGGACACTGTTCTTGTGATGTGCCCTAAAGATGGTCCGACTATGGTTTAGTCTAATATTCTCTGGAACTTCATTCCCCAAATGAGCCCTTCAGATGGGAATGTTTTGTCCCAGCCTATCATGTGTTTTGTCTTAGGCATTGTGAGTAGAGTAGGGGCAAAATATTTTCAGTGATTAGTTCATTCACCAAAAAAGAGGCAGTTTCAGTTGACCCAAATGAAGGTGCAAATTCACTGAATACTTTTGACTGAACTGAAAAAAATGGAACTGTTCTGGTAATGTCAAAATGAAATGTTCCCTTTTGACCTGACTCAAACACTGTGGCTTCTTAAGTCTTGACAAATTTTAATTTCTGTTCCATGTGAAATGAACTTATTATTATTAATTATTATTATTATTATTACTATTTATTATTCAGAATTGTCTGTGACGTGAATGCAGACATGATAAGCTCATGACTGCCTGTCCAACTGATATGGATTGGCTCATTTCTGCACAAGCTATAACATCTACATTACTTCCAACATCAATCCCAGGTACAGTTAGTTTTCTCCTTGGAACTGCTGTGGCCAGACTTAGCTGGAAGAAGCAGCAAATTTTCCTAGCTAATTGAATGTAGAATAGAGATTTCTTTCACCACCCATGCTATCTGAGCACTGAAGTATAGTGGTGAGTCAAACAAGACCCCAAGATTTCACAACAACTTAAAGAATGGTATAAAGGCTCTTTCAATAGAAGGGGAACAGCAGTGGCCATGTTAGTTCTTCAAATCATTTATCTTTTTCAAACAGCATCACTTTGGTCTTGTCCTTGTTGAGTTTGACCCAGCTGGTGGAGTTTGACCCAGGTGCTAATTTATTTTAGACATTTTGACATCTGTGGGATGATAGCAGTTGCTTCCATGGAAAATTATATACTGCTGGACATCAATAGCTTGCTGTTGGCAACACAGCCTTGCAACCTGTCACAGTGGTCTTATATAGATAATGAAGAGGAGCAGGGAGAGGATAGATTTTGAGAGACTCTGCAAGTGAAGGCTTTTTTGGGAGAAGAGGCAGCTGCCAATCACCACTTTCTAGCTTCCATTAGAGAAGAATTGGAGCCATTATAGTGCTGGGATGTCCAGGCCAGTGGGCTAGCAGTACCACTGTACTATACTGTATTGAAGGCTGAAGAGTGGCCTAATAAAATGGGCTTTTATTTATGGCCTCTGTCCATTGACATGAGGGGTTGTCTTCTAGTGGTGATAAGATTGTCTCTGTGCTATGCCCCACTCTGAAGCCTGATTATGAAGCACTGAGCATGTCATCAAAGTTCACACTACTGGAACTTGGTTGTCACTATGTTCTGAATGATTTTGTGAAGGCATGGGAGGTTTGAGAGATTTTCCACGTCAGATATTAGCTCTTAGACAATCAGGTATTGGCAAATTCACTTCTCTGAAGGAGGTGTTGATAACTTCCATTATCGGTGAACACACTTGTTCTTCATTGGGTTGCTCTATACAGGAGGCATATGGATCATTTGTGCAGGTCCTGGCTTGAATTTTTTACAATCTAGGATAAGGGGGCCAAACAGAGTAGATGGTGATTCACGTCATGTTTTCAGCCTCAGCAAATTCCTCTTCTGTTTTGTTGACCTTTAGCTCTTTGCAGAGTATCTTATGTTTTCTTAGAATTACCAGGTATAACAATATTTGTGTTTGCTTCTGAACAGTCATATACACTAAAGCCTTTAACCTATTGGTTTGCAGTTTCCTTATCTTTGCGTAGCAGAAGTAAATATGTTACATTTCAGAGAGGAGACAGAGCTCTGAAGTTCAGACCTGCATCTGGATCTGAGCTTCCCCTAGGTCCAAGTAGATTCAGTCCAGTGTTCTGGTTCCTTTCCATCTCTGATTGTGACAGGTTAAAATGTTGCCAAGTTCATATTTCTACTGCAAAATCAATCAATGGAAAACTACATCATTTAGAATCAGAGACATAAGTACGTGTGAACTTTTTCAGATGCAAATTCCATTCATCAAACTGATTTGATTAATGATGTTCCTTTGTAAAGGTTAATCTATTAAAGCAGAAAGGTTAATAGGTTAAATATGTGAAGTCAATCAGCAACCTATGCAAATTAGCACAAATTCATTGCTGGTGTAATTCCATAGACGTCAATAGCACTATATTAAGTCCATGGGTTTATGCTAGGTAGGAATTTGGCCTGATACGATGAATGGATGGAGAAAGAAGAGGGGAATCTGTCCACCTTAAAAATGGACTGGGACATTTAAAGCAACTTTCAATTCAGCTTCTAGCAAGTTGAATTAAAGAGCAGTCTTGCTGCCTGTGGAGCACTGCTGAGTGCTGCAGCCACAGTGAAAGGGGAGGTAGCAGTTTCTCATTGAAGTGTCACCACTAATTCTCCCCTCAGTGGTGGTGCTTCAAAGAGAAATTCCTGCTTCCCTTGAAAGTCAGCTGTGGTGTGCGCAGCAGCTGTAGTGATTCCTTTTTCCTAGAACTGTTAAAGACTGATGGGAGAGAGGTGCATTAAAGCTCTCCAGTTCAGTCTGAATAAGCTAGAGACCTTTAAAGGCAGGTACCTGTGACTGGAGGAGTGTTGGTAAATGGATGTACTATGAAGAGAGAAAGTGGTATTTTAAACTCTTTCCCTTATGAGTCCAGCTGAATATTAGGCAGCAGTCAGTGGTCAATTCAGACTTGTTTTCTGTTATTAAAAACTCCATTGTGAGTTATCTAGTATTTCCAGGTTTCAGAGTAACAGCCGTGTTAGTCTGTATCCACAAAAAGAACAGGAGTACTTGTGGCACCTTAGAGACTAACACATTTATTTGAGCATAAGCTTTCGTGACCTTTCACGAAAGCTTATGCTCAAATAAATGTGTTAGTCTCTAAGGTGCCACAAATACTCTTAATATTTCTAGTTTCCAATAGAAAGTGAGAGGTAAGTGGCAATAGGGCCACAGACTTCTGGTGAAGTGACATCAGACCAGACAGAGGAACAAAGAGGTCTGAATAGTCCAGAAAATGTGAAGAAATAAGTTAGGATTCTTTAACAAACAAATAGTCAAAATAGTAGAGAGGAGGTGTTTACAACTATTTCTTACCTGTTGCCTCTTAAGCTATGACTACACTGCACATTAAGCCCAGGCTCTGACTCAGGTTTGAGCCCAAGCCCCCCTTCCTTCCACACACAAATCAGTCTGACTCAGGTCAGCACTTACTCAGGACCCAGGTCCTAGGAACATGCTGGATGGCTGGGTCAGAGCCCAAGTTCTGCTGTGACTCAGTTCCAAGCCATATCAGTTTGCAGTATGGATGCAATTGAAGCCGCAGACCAGAGTCAGAAGGTGTGCATACTGCAGTATGGACATGTTATCATGACTGTAAGACCCGAGTCCAGCAATTGGAAACCCACCTTTACAATGTGGATGCTCAACCATGGCTTTGGAAACACTGAGTCCACAGTCCTGGATCCTATAGACGTGGGTTGGCAATGCTTCAGCCAGCCACGAACCAGGATTTTCTTGTATGTATCAATATTTTGTAACATATTTTTATGATCTACAACCCTCAGCAGGTGTAACAAAGTAATACCCTGAAGGAAGCAGTAAAACACAGCAAGCACAGAGAGCAGCATGTGAAAAATACTCTTACTGTTGGTAATGTTGTGTACAATTAAAAAAAAAAGCTGAGTTATTTTGCAGTGTAAAGTTTGTCAAAGCATATTCCGCATGATGAACTGTTCTGCAGGGTGTTTGCTGCACTAAGCAGTAGTGTGGTGAAACACTGAAGGTGACGTAGCATATATAGATGCGACACAGGACACTCTTGAGTGGTTTGTCACTGTCATTCTTCAAGCAAGCAACATAGTGCCCATCAGTCTAGATGTCAAGAGCAGGGACAGAGCCTTAATGAGAATGTCATGGCTATACAGACTCCTGATTACAGCCAAAATGTCCATTTCCTAGCAAGAGGCGGTATAGCCTGCTGGAAAGGGTACTAGACTGGGACTGAAAAGGCTTCTGTTCTATTCTGGGTTCTACCATTGGCTGACCAAGACCCTCTCTGTGTCTCAGTTTCTCCATCTAGAAAATGGGGATGATACTTTCCTCCTTTGCAAAGTGCTTTGAGATCTACAATGAAAAGTGATAAGAGCTAGGAATTAGTAGTATTAGAATAGTTTGAGGCTTTTTTAAACCAGATCTTGGCTCCTATGAAATAATATTAGTCAACTTCACTCCATGGTTAGACAGTTTGTAGTTCTGATAGCAAATTAGCAGAAAGTTAATAAAATGTATTTTCTCAAAACTCGATTATTTTTAAGCTATTGTGTGTTTCTGACATTGCAACCATGCCTTAGTGGGTCACAACTGAAGATGCCAAATTCAGGATGCTGAGAAATAGGGCAAACACAACCTAAAACTGGTGGTTATTCTTTTATAGGATATACCAAACCAGCCACAAAAGTAAACTCCTGTTCCACCACACTGGCTAACAAGAAAACATAAAGGCAGTTTCCTCAGACATTCCAGTTCTTATATCACCACCAAAAACACTGGGTTCAGAGATGAGTGGTTCTTTACAACCAGTCTCATCAAAAAATTGGTTCTTCTGATAACAAAGGACCAGCCACACACCCAGGTCAATATATAACTTAGATCTTACCCCAAAATCACACTACAGCCAATTCTTATTAACTAAAATCTAAAGGTTTGTTTATCTAAAGAAAGAAAGGTAAGTGTTAAAATTGGTTAAAGGAATCAATTACATACAGTAATGGCAAAGTTCTTGGTTCAGGCTTGTAACAGTGATGGAATAAGGAGTCTGGTGGCACCTTAAAGACTAACTGATTTATTTGGGCATAAGATGTTGCATCTGAAGAAGTGGTTTTTTACCCACAAAAGCTTATGCCCAAATAAACCGCTTAGTCTTTAAGGTGCCACCAGACTCCTTGTTGTTTTTGTGGATACAGACTAACACTGCTACCCTCTGATACTTGACACCAGTGATGGAATAAACTGCTGGCTTAAGTCAAGTCTCTGGAGTACATCCGCAGCTTGGATGAGTCACTCAGTGCTTTGTTCAGAGCTTCAGTTTGTAGCAAGGTTCCTCCAGAGGTCAGAAGCAAGATTGAAGACAAAATGGAGAAGATACAGTTGCCTTTTATAGTCTTTTGCATTGTGGCCTGTGCTTCCTTTGTTTCAAACACAGCTGTGCAGCACATGGTTTGGAAGCCTTAGAGTTCTGTCCATAGGCATGTCTCTGCATGCCTTGCTGAGTCATAAGGTGTATCTGCCTTCTCTCAGTGGGTCCATTGTATAGCTGATGGTCTTAATGGGCCATCAAGCAGACTAGGCAGAGCTGATACCCAAACTGTCTGGGGGTGTCCCCCAGAAGCATAGCACAAGTTAGAAATACAGACATAACTATAACTCATAATACAAAGGTGATACAAACATAAACAAGATTATCATATCTGGCAAATCATAACATTTTTGCAAATATCTTACATGGCATATCTGGCTGGGACTGGTGTCCCAGTGAGGGATAGCTATAGTCACTCAATTAGAGAGAACTGCACAGAATGGGGCAGACAATTCCCATAAAGCTGGTGGATATTCTAATACTTATAACTTCACAGACAAACATGATATGTGCATACAGATAGCATAATCATAACCTTTTCATAAACACCTCACTCGACAACCTTTGTAAAATATTTGCTGCAAATATATAACAGTGGTTGCAACAATGATCTATACGGTCATATTTTAATCAGATAACTTCACAGACATGTTCTAAAATGCTGAGACATTCTGGGAAGTTCCAGAATTGGTAAGGCATTTAGGATGTTGGTTTGTTTCCATGTACTCTTCCACAAACACTGCCCTGAAGTTTTTCCTGTCAGTGAGGTTTTATTAATCCCATTACAGTTTTTCATAAAAAGAAGTGGGTTTACAGTCCCTGGAAAGGCTTGCTCACAACTTGAAATGCAATTAACACCTTTTTAGCTGTGTTTTGTACAGGTTAGTCTAAAATTCGTTTTCTGCATGCATACATATATATTTCTGAAGTTGCTGCAATCCTTTTTCTTGGTATCACAGCTGTCTCTGAAGAGTTCATCCAGAAATCAAACTTTTCCTTGATCAAGAGATTTTCCTTACAGTTTGCGACAACTGAAGTGACTGATATCTGCAGGTCCCTTGAAGCCACAACTGACCACATGTTTGAATTTCTGTGTGTGTGTTGTTTTACAGAAAATAACACAAACTGTATGAATGTGTTCATTTGATTGTGGATATTTGGGTGGGGGGTGTGCCAGTTCATTGAATTAAAAAAGATTAGATATCTTTCTATAAATAACTAAAAAAGGACTTTACACCTAAGGGTGTGAGGAAGAGCTTATTTATGGTACAATATTTCCTTCCCTTAGACAGGCCTTGACATTTTAAAGAATCTTAATATGTATTCTCAAAAGCTTCAAGAGTAAAACCTTTCTTCTAAAGTTCTCTGCTTGCATAGGTTGTTTTGTCTTGTCTAGCTACATGTGCTGTAAATTTATAGTATTGCAGGTGAGTTTTCTCTTGGGCTTTTAAAATTCGATATAGCAATTTACTTGCACCACCATCCCCACCTACCAAGATTTAAAGTCCAGTTGCTAGTTCTTTCAAGGAAAAATAATAGTTTTATTACAGGGATTTTATTACATTCTTCATTGTAGGTGGGTATTAAATCAGCTACAAAAATGTGCTTATATTTGTGAAATTGTAAGCATTTTCCTTCCTTGCTTGTAGCTTTAAACTACTTGAATATTGCACTAACAGTCTGTCTGTCTCTCTCAATGCTAGCTTGGTCCCTGTTCTTAAGGAATTACAATTCCTATTTCCAAATTATATTTGCTTTCTAGGAAAAATGGTAGTTTATATTTTTAATATACGCAATATGTTATAACAGATTACAAAGTTGTTGTTATTTTTAACAACTTACTGTCCTTTTGAGTTTCCATACTTTGGGATATTTTAGTCCCCTTCCCCAACACATCTTAAAAGATAAAACCAAAACCATTTAATGTTTCCTTAATAATGCTCTTTGTAAATATTTTTGTCTTTTACAGTCTGGATTTCCTCATAATTTTTAGCTTGGGGTTGTCTTACTTATTAGCCAATGGCTCAAGACTTTTGGGCCATCAATCTATCATTGATATGGCCCCATTGTTGTAACACCTGAGTGCCTTATAATCTTTAATATATTTATTCTTATAACAACCCTATGAAATGGGGAAGTACTATCATCCCCATTTTACATAGGGGGAACCAAGGCAGAGAAAGACTGAGGGTATGTCTACACTGCAATAAAATACCCGTGGCACCAGGTTTGGAGCCCGAGTCAGTTGCGAGGCTTTAAATAGTAGTGTAGATGTTGGGTTTCTGGCTGGACCCCAGGTTCTGAAACCCAGCAAGGGGGGAGTGTCTCAGACACTAGGCTCCAGTCCAAGTGGGAACATCTGCACTCCTACTTCTAGCTGTGCAAGTCCAAGTCAATTGATCTGGGCTCTGAGACTTGGTGCTGCGGGATTGTCTTTGCAGTGTAGATGTGACTTGACCAAGATCACTGAAACGTGTGACAGAGAAGAGAATTACACTTAGCTCTACCAAGTCCTAGACTTAACTCTAACTACAGGAATATCCTCCCTATCATCATTTTTTTGTCCATATACCAAATCCTACTGGCTTTTCTTTGAGTTGGACTTCCAGCTGATAATGGAGGTGGAAAGGTGGGATAGAAGGGCAAGAAGAAAGAATAAACTTGCTATTTAAAGAATTCTTGTGTTGGAACAATTGAACCTGTGAACTTTGATCCTGACTCTTGAAGGGTGTGTTCTGTGTATGTTTCTGGTGATATAGGAACATCTGAATTAATATGTTTACCAGCCACCACATTTCAATTTACTACCATACAAAAGAAGAGTCTCCCTTTTCCTTGCAAAGCATCTGGCTGTTTTATTACCTTGTTCTTTTTGTGACCCCCTAAATGAATAAGAACTGATAGTGATATTCTCAGTATTTTAGAAACACATTTGCATAAGTAATGAAGCAGCTCAGAAAGAGCACAGAAGTCACAGGCAACTGACTCAATTAAGATCATTTTGGTGATTAGATATTTTAAAAATTGCTTACAAACTGCACAACAAGCTGTTTAAGACTAGATTTCTTTAGCGCTCTTTTCAATAACAAAATTGCCCACAAGGTATGGTAACCCCGAATGAAGAATTGATAACTTCCAATTTTGTAATTTGTTTGTAGTTTTAATTGAATAACCTGAGGAGAACACATACTTTGTTACAGGGAGTACAAATCAATATGATTCATACTAGCAAATGCTTTTGTATATTTTCCTTCTTTTGGCCTGAACTTGAGGTGCTGAATGCATGTAATTTGAATCAATGGGGCATAGGAATTTGAGAACAGATTTAAACCATGCTGTTTTTCTCAGGCACTGGGATACCATGGAGATGGCTGTGGTATAAGGATATGAATAGAATGGGACTAGGGGGCATTTGGCATCATTCAGAATCGGGCTCAGATCTGACCACACTTGAACTTGGGGAGTGCCTCCCTCCAGATCCAATTCTGAACGACATAGCTCTGACTCATCACTGTTGTCTCTTTTAACTATTTAAATAGCACGATAAATGTAAACAGAACTGTATGAAACATATAGAAAGATGGGAGCACTGATCCGTAAAGTTCCCTTACAAATATGATGTAAGCAGCTTAGTTGTGAGCAGATATGGAGGTAAGGCTGTCACTGAGGGTATATTTCATGAAAGAAGAAGGGTAGAAAAAGGGATTTGAACAGTGAAAAAAGAAGTGCCTAGTCTAAGAGAAGGTTTGAAGGGATCAGGAGTTTGAAACTCCACAATCTAAAGCTCATATTGTTTGACTACTTTTGCCCTTGCTCTTGAATTTTTCCATGAGAGGGAAGTACTTAAGTTATTATGTCATTCCTTACCTACTGCTATTTATTTTGCTAACCAATTGGTAGCAAGACATCTCTGGGCTTAGAATTACCTCACAGAAGTCAATGGGATTTAAAAATGTTCGTCTAAATAATTTGGTCTTCATGGTAGCCAAATAATTTGGATCAAATTCTTCCCTCATTTATTTGTCTGCAACCCTGTTGAGTTCACTGCAGTCCAATGGGTATAAATTAAGTCACACTGTGTATTTAAAATGCTCTCTACATCTGTATGTCTGTCTGTCTGCCTGCCTAACAATTTTTAAACTGTAGAAGTATCTGCCTGATATATATTTTTGACCAGCTTCTGTTCTCAATGATAGGTAAATCACTAATATAAATGAGAGCAAGAAGTTGGCCATTGAAGTCTAATAGCAATCAAAATGCACAGTTTAACTAAGTAGTAAAGATATTTGCTCTGCAAAAGGGATGATTGTGGGACCTGTATAATTTGGAAATGATGCATTCTAAGAAGACTGCATTCCTATGTAATCATTTAGTACTGCGCATATGCACATTAAATGTGATTACATAGTATACATAATTATTACCAACTAGGCTTGGAAAATACATGTTAAGCTTAGTGAATAAATGTGGTAAAATAGAAGCAGCTTAATGATAATAATTATCTACAATAAAAGCACTAAGAAGATACCTTTGGTTTGTTTATACTATTCTTATTTATATAAAAGAAAGAGAAATTATAGTTAGAACAACTCTGTTTAAATCTATCATATCCATATACCCCAAACCAGAGTATATTGACCAAATATGTAAACAGCACCATGAAGTTATGATGGCTTTGCACACCATAATGTATTGTGTGAGACCATGTCTTGTGTAGTGAATAAAGCAGAAGTCTGGAAGTTCTCGTTCTAGTTCCACCGCCCACTTTCTATGTGACCTTGGACAGGGCCTTTAACCTCTCTCCCTCGCTTTACCCATATGTAGAATGGGTTTGCTCATCATATCAATGTCACAAGGGCTTTAGAAGCTTGTTTAATGTTTGTAAAGTGCTTTGAAATCTTTGTTTAAGGTGCTACAGAGAACACCTTGCAATTGTATTTTAATTGTTTCATAAGGTAGTTCAGATAGAATAATCATCCTAAACCTTTAACTTCCTTTGAACCAAACCTTTTTGAATTTCAAAGAGGCATTAATGCTTCTAGTTTGACTCAACTAATATTCTTTTTGGATTATATCTGCATAGAGCCTACAGAGACGCAATAGACTGGTAATCAGTATCTCTTCTGCAGACCTCCACCATGAACTTCCCACTTTATGTAGCCCATCAGCATTGTGATAATAAATCATAGTGATGAAGGATAGTCACTGAGATCCTTTTACTGAAGCTGAAATACTAAAAACCCCACAAGTCTGCAGTGTTGCTCTTTAAACATCACCATTTACTTAGGAGAAAGAAGTATCTAGTATAAAAGAAGCTCCTTTATCATACTGCTATTCAAAAAAAGAAGATAACTTGGTAGCAGGTACAGCTCTTCATGACCATATGTCTGGGGGGAAATAGTTCTGCAGGAGATTTCATTGGTAGTTAAGAGCAAGATGGAACCTTGAAAAAGTTGAAAGATTCAGTGTTTTCTAAAAATTAATCTGATCACTTCTTGGCTACAAATGAGATTCAGCCCCTTAAGAGATGGATGGTACCCATCCCCGTCTCTCTTCCTTTACGCTGTACTTGTGGATTACTGGTACCAAATAACTTTCTTCTGGTTTTTGTCCTTAAAAATGATAAAGGGGACCCCCAGCATTTGGATATTTTGGAATATGATTCATATGTTCAGAGTTCGGGAAGTTTGCCAACATCAAACATCTGCATCTTTTAAGTATCGTGAGTCCTGATTCTTCATTCTCTCTTAATGTAAATTCAGTGCAACACTGAGTTTAGTAAAATAAGTCTGGTCTGAAACCAAATGAAGCAAAAGGAAAATCTGGATCCTTGAATCCCAAACAGAACCAATTTCAGAAATGCCAGACAGTGATTTATCTTCTCCCAATTCCTTGTTCGAAAAAATAAAATAGCTTCTTATAAACATCCCCTTAGTCGTTAATACAAAACACACAGCTACTCATACATGTCTCCAAAGCCATTAACCTATCTGTTCTTTGTACAGAAAAGGAACAACAAAACAAAAATGGAAATAAGATCTCTTTAGAATCTTTACGGGTCATCTTGAATCTCCTAAAACGAAGTCAAAATACCAGCTATTTATTTCAATTAAGGAATAAGTAGTGCATTGACCTTTAATAATTGAGTGTGACCTCATCTTAATTAAAAACCTACTTGGCTCTATTGGATCTGCAAGGCTTGATAGCATAGAGGTAAAACCACCTGCACTTGCACTACCTACCAGTGTAGACCCTATGTAGTAAAACAGGTGACGTTTTTCAAGTGTAGATGAGCCTTTATAGCTCCAGAGACTTTTTCGACCGATCAAAAAGAAAAATATGTCAAAGCATGCAGAACTGTTGTTTCCTAGATGTTTTTGGATGTTTGATGTAAATCAACAGTGATCAAATGTGCACACATCATCAAAAGGGGATGAAAACATAGGTATAGTGAGGTAAAATGCAAAGTAAAGGGGGGATGCTAGAGGAGGAACCGCAGGGAAGTTTGATAGTAATTGTCAATTCTCCAGGGAGAGGAAATGAACGGCATAGACAGACAATGTGAATATGTGACCATAGGACTGAACCTCTCACATGAAAGAGAATTTAATTTCCTCTTGTCTGTTTAATATTGTCCTGATATTGCTTTCTGGTGTAATCAAACTCTGCAGTAGTTGCTTAAAGGAAAGTGTGGAATCTGTATTGGGATGCTAGTCGTCAATGTCTAGGTCCATGGGAGGATTTTGACCTTAAGAAATGGTCCAAATCTTGATAAGGGCTGAGAATTGCTGTAGTCTACGACCAATTAACATTAATAAATGCTTGGGAGAGTGGCTCTTGTGGAGTTGGTGGGGCATAGGATTTTTTCAGCAGATTTATTCCTGTACCTTCAGCTAGATTATGTGGGTAATGGCAGAAGGAACTTGTACTAACTCCTGCTATTGTTTGCTTACTGTCCTTTCCCCACTCAATGTTACTTTAATTTATCTAATGTTTGTGTAAATCTGGAGTCTTACATCTGCCTCCTGCCCTTAAAACCCAAGATTTTAAAAAGAATGGTGTTAGTTCTGCTGTGAAGTGGGTAGCTCCTTTACAAGATGGTTTGATAAGGATGCAATCATTTATTATGTGTCTTCCCATTATACCTTAGGTATCTCCACTTGATTGAAACAGTAACATGAGCAATCTTCATGGAATAGACAGGAAATGCACATAAGTGTGTTGTTGCTTTTAAAAGATTTTCTTCTTAAAATTTATATTTGCTTTTTAAAATATTTTTGTTTGTCAGTAACCTTTTTGTTTTCCAGAGAATCACCCTGTCTCTTGTTTAAAGTAAACAGTTAAATATGTTTATAATGGGCCAATTCCCACTGGGTGGCTTACAGTGTGACAGACAAGCCTGGGAATAGTTCAGGTAATGCTGTGTGTAGAAGGCTCTACCAAGCATAGCACACTGAAGGAATGAAGGTGCAAAGCCAAGAGCATGAGAAGAGAGGGAATGAAAAAGGGGGATATGAGCAGGGAAATATGAAAGCAGAAATGTAGGTTGGGTACATTTATGGACAGAAACATAAATTTGGAAAAGGAAGCAACCAAAGCAATAGAAAGATTGGAATGGTGGGAAAGAAAGAGGACTCGAGCAACTCCAGTCGGAAGAGGTGAAGGTTACCCTTGGTATGGTAAGAAATGATGAAGAATTATGCTACAAAGTGGGGATAATGAGAAAAAAGGTGGGCTTGGGTAACATAAAATAAGAAGTGGTGACAGGATCTTAAACAACTAGATATGGGAAAAAATAGGTGAAGATGGATCAGGAGGAAATAAATATATTTTTAAAGATAGCTTGAAATATTGCTGGGATGTTGGTCAGAATTTGAGTTGCTGGTGGGACATGATAGGACCAACAATATATGTGTCTGTGAGGGGAAGAGAGAGAGAGAGTTGGGAGTGTCAGAATAAAAGTGATGGTTAAAGATAGAGGACCAGAAGAGGTCTCCTACAGAAATCATGGAGAGATTAAATGAGAGGTTCCTGGATGGAGCTGCTATTAGCACATATTAAATCAAAGAGTTAGGTTTTCAGTAACATCTTTAAATAGAGATTTTAGAAATTGCTAAAAAAAAGAATACAGACTTGAGCTGTTCCATAGATATGAGTGTGTATATATGCAATTACAATGTGTGCTGCATTAACCCTTTTTAAGTCTTGTTTGATAAAGGGTTTTGTTTGTTTGCTTTTGCACGTCAGTACAAGAATGTAATACAATGTTTGCTTGTTTGTCCCTGAAAATTTACAATAATTATTCTTTTTAAAATATAGACTACTGTCAGATAAGTAACATGCTTCTTGCACGATGAAATTGTGCATCAGTATTCCTGATTTGGAAAAAAAATAGTTTGCATAATGTGTCTCTTTTGTCGAAATTGTGGGGTGTTCTCTACAAATAAAATGGTCCAGTTGATTCTGGAGAAACTCAACATTAGTTACTTTTTACACGTTACCTGTACATTTATGGTGTCAGGGAGGTATGACTGAAGAATATAGAAAGGGCAAGCTTACTAAACTAAAAATATTTTTTTTTCTCCTAGGTTCAGACATTGTTCAGTGGTTAACGAAGAATTTAGCTATAGAAGATCCAGGTAAATTGTTTTTTCTCTATTAAAAAGTTCTGCTTGGTGGGTCTGTTATGTTCTAAGGTCTTGTTCTGTTCTCTGGCCCTGTAGGGATGCCAGCTAATAACTGGACAGAATTTGATCCATGGATTCTCGAGGATTCAATTTTACTAGCAAAGCGTACAGCATTCAATCCTGCAGACCTGCCTTAAGAACCATTACCGGGGCTGCAACACTTTATTAGTTTCAGAGCAGCAGCTGTCTTAGTCTGTATCCGCAAAAAGAACAGGAGGACTTGTGGCCCCTTAGAGACTAACACATTTATCTGAGCATAAGCTTTCGTGAGCTACAGCTCACTTCATCGGATGCAACACTTTATTAGTGTAACTTCTGGAAAATCAGATTAGCTTAATGGTAAAGAATAGGAATGACTATTGCTTTAACTGGGGAAATAGTCGTATCAATTCAGTTCCATGAGTACACATTCACCCAACCCCATGTTAAATGGCATCTAGCCAGTTGTTAAATAAATTAAATTAAAAAATTCTCATCTATTTCATACTGAAGTAGTCAGTAGGTTAAAAATTACATTTGTTTGATGTTTATTCAGTCTTTTTTATTATTATTGCACTGTTATCCAGTGCAGTATTGTATTTTCAATCTCCAGATATTTTTATGGGTCTCTTACGTGGAAAGACTGAACAGAAAGATACAATCCATGCAGCCCACCAAATGCAGTGAGGAGAGATGATCCAGTTTTTATGGTGCTTAGATTAGGACTTGGGAGACCCAGGTTCAATTCTTTCCTCTGTCCGTGACTTTGGGCAAGTCACTTAGTCCCTATGTTCCCTACCTGGTATGTCCCTATTCAGAGGGGTTTTGTGAGGATAAATTCTAGTGCTGGTCAGAAATTTTCTGGGGAAATGCTTTTACAGCAGGAAATTAGTCAAAAGCAAAACATTTAATGGACATTTTAACAAAATTGCACAAGAGGGATGGGATGGGGAAACAGAATGGTGCATGCTGATAAGGTTTCATTTCAAATTTTTCAGAATGGAACGTTTCAATTTTTCCATTTCGAAATGAAATTTTGTTTCAATGTTTAAATGTTTGTATTATATAACATTTTTAAAAACTCAAAGTCAGAATGAAACATTTTGATTTTATTGAAACAAAATATTTTGATTGACCTGAAACATTTTCCTTCCAGAAATTGGTTTAACAGGAAATTTTAAAAAATATTTTGGCTTTGTTCCATTTTAGAATGACACTCTCCTCCCCCCTCCCACCCACACCTGCCCAATCATGGAATTTCCCATGAGGGAAAATACAGTTCCTCCCCAGCTCCAATCGGTATATTAAAAATTGTCAGGCACTCAGATACTATGGCAATGGGGTCCATGTGAAGTACCTAAGATAGATGCTTTAAAGGAACCAACTGTGAACCTACCAGAACTGTCTCAAAAAAGAGGATGGTTACTAATCACTTCCAGGTTACTAATCATTTCCCGGTTAACATAACTTTACCTATTCCAGCAACCAGCTAACACTGACAATACAAAGAGTGTTCACATGCCTAATTCTGTTGATCATGCTCAATGCAGATAGTAAAATGTGAGCTCTTGAGACCTGACTTTGAGCTACTGTTACTTCTGTTCTCTTTGCCTTGTTTGTCAGATACAAAAATGTTCAGCAGCCCATTTGTATTATGATTTGAGTCTGTGTCTGTCTTACTGTTTGGCTGGGATGAGACTCCCAATTGTCAGACTATGGTGATTTGTTATATTAGCAGTAACTGACTTGCCCTTGAACTACAATACTGGGATCAATTGTCATTCAGTTCTCTCATCAACAGAGAGACGCTTCCAAATGAAAAAAAGATTAAACCAAAGGTGAAACATGGTTCCCTTTGTTAATACACAATCAAATAATAATAATTACAAAAACACTTAACACAAAACACTGGAGTGGCTGAATTTGGATAATGTCCTATCAGGGTTTTATGACAATCAGGCTCCAGACACCCCAGTGGAGAAACAGGGGGTCTGAACCCCAAAATATGCAATTGAATCAAGTGATTGTATACAATATTATCATATTATAAAACTGTATTTAGTAAAGTATCATATGAAATTAGTGATACGCTGGTTAGGAATAGCACTGTATGTTATGTACGGCGTGTGTATAAAGAGTTATGTATGTGTGCTGAAAATATGTTCCTAAAATGTGTTCGGGAAGCCGTGCATAAGTCAAGCCTGCCATAGACAAAGGACTGTGGCTTTATCTCTGTGACCGGCTTGATTACAAACAGATGGCTATGAAAGTATATTTACATATCATGTAAACAAAGCAATCACGCTAACAAGCAGCGGAGGAAATAGTGTAGTGAGCACACCAGGGGACAGAAAGTCTTCCTGGCTCTTGAGGACAACACCCTCTGATTCTGGGAACATCAGATCCTCCTACCAGGAAGCGCTGGAGATGCTTGTTAATTTGATGTGAAGATGCTGGTCAATGACATAGCTTGTTAGAATTAAATTTTAGGCACTAGAAAGGATGTTGTTTTTGTTTTGTCTGTAACCCTTTTCTATCTCCTTTATCCTTCCTTGGTATCATTCAAATCTCTGGTTTTTATTAATAAAGTTATTCTTAGGTTTACTATAAACCATCTCAGTGCCGTTACATTGAAGTAAAGAGTGAGTCCTTAGTGAACCTAACAGGCGGGGGTGTGCACTGTCTCTTTGCAGACAGCAAGCTTAATAATGTCTGTCAGTGTCGAGTGAGAGGGTCTAGAGACTGCAGAGACACATCTCTG
Organism: Lepidochelys kempii; assembly: GCF_965140285.1. Taxonomy (NCBI): domain Eukaryota; kingdom Metazoa; phylum Chordata; order Testudines; family Cheloniidae; genus Lepidochelys; species Lepidochelys kempii. The sequence goes on along the minus strand of NC_136382.1, from coordinate 139,419,420 downwards.
GGGAACTTGGGAACTGGGGATCACAGTTTGTTACCTCCAAGCGAGATTTAGACTGGCAGAGTCCTGTGGAGTATGGGCTGGATGAATGGACTATAAGGTGGATAGAAAGCTGGCTAGATCATTGGGCTCAACGGGTAGTGATCAATGGCTCCATGTCTAGTTGGCAGCCGGTATCAAGCAGAGTGCTCCAAGGGTCGGTCCTGGGGCCAGTTTTGTTCAATATCTTCATTAATGATCTGGAGGATGGCGTGGACTGCACCCTCAGCAAGTTTGCAGATGACACTAAACTGGGAGGAGTGGTAGATACGCTGAAGGGTAGGGATAGGATACAGAGGGACCTAAACAAATCAGAGGATTGGGCCAAAAGAAATCTGATGAGGTTCAACAAGGACAAGTGCAGAGTCCTGCACTTAGGACGGAAGAATCCCATGCACCACTACAGACTAGGGACCGAATGGCTAGGCAGCAGTTCTGCAGAAAAGGACCTAGGGGTTACAGTGGACGAGAAGCTGGATACGAGTCAACAGTGTGCCCTTGTTCCCAAGAAGGTCAATGGCATTTTGGGCTGTATAAGTGGGGGCACTGCCAGCAGATTGAGGGACGTGACCGTTCCCCTCTATTCGACATTGGTGAGGCCTCATCTGGAGTACTGTGTCCACTTTTGGGCCCCACACTACAAGAAGGATGTGGAAAAATTGGAAAGCATCCAGCGGAGGGCAACAAAAATGATGAAGGGACTGGAGCATGTAACTTATGAGGAGAGGCTGAGGGAACTGGGATTGTTTAGTCTGCAGAAGAGAAGAATGAGGGGGGATTTGATAGTTGCTTTCAACTACCTGAAAGGGGGTTCCAAAGAGGATGGATCTAGACTGTTCTGAGTGGTAGCAGATAACAGAACAAGGAGTAATGGCAGTGGTGAGCTGGAGCCAGTTCGCACCAGTTCGCTAGAACCGGTTGTTAAATTTAGAAGCCCTTTTAGAACCAGTTGTTCCGTGAGGGACAACCGGTTCCAAACGGGCTTCTAAATGTAACCGGCCAAAAGTGGCACCTTAGGCGCTGACTCCATGGGTGCTCCAGGGCTGGAGCACCCAAGGGGAAAATTTGGTGGGTGCAGAGCACCCACTGGCAGCTCCCCGCCCCACCCCCGGCCTGAGCTCACCTCCGCTCCACCTCCTTCCCTGAATGCACCGCTCCGCTCTGCTTCTCTGCCCCCCCCCAGGCTTCCCGTGAATCAGCTGTTCGTGCGGGAAGGTGGGGCAGGCTGAAAAGCAGGCTGCAGCTTCCCGCTCAGGCCCAGGGAGGTGGAGGTGAGCTGGGGCGGGGGGGGGGGTGCGAGGAGGGCTACCCGCGCCGCAGCAGGTAACCCAGGGGGTGGGGGGGCATGCAGGGGAACCGCTCTTCACCCCAGCTCACCTCCGCCAACCTCAGCCTGAGTGTGAAGCCGCCGCCTGCTTCTCTGCCCCCAAGGCTTCCCGCGAGCCAGCTGTTCACGCGGGAAGCTGGGGCAGGCTGAAAAGCAGGCCGCGGTTTCCCGCTCAGGCCCAGGGAGGCAGAGGTGAGCTGGGGCAGGGGAGGGGGGCGCGAAGAGGGCTGCCCGCAGTGCAGCTGGTAACCCGGGGGGTGGAGGGGCTGCAGGGGAACCGCTCTCCACCCCAGCTCACCTCCGCCACCCTTGGCCTGAGTGGGAAGCCGCCATCTGCTTCTCAGCCCTCCCAGGCTTCCTGCTGAACAGCTGACTCGCGGGAAGCCTGGGGAGGGGGTGGAGAAGCAGAGCGGGGCAGCACATTCAGGGGAGGAGGCGGAGTGGAGGTGAGGTGAGCTGGGGCTGGGGGTGGGGCAGGGAGCTGCCAGTGGGGCTCTGCACCCACCAAATTTTCCCCACGGGGGCTCCAGCCCCGCAGCACCCAGGGAGTCAGTGCCTAAGGCGCCACTTTTGATGTGATCAGTGGGGGAGCAGCCGCTCCCCCTGCTCCCAACCTAGCTACGCTCCCCCACCCCTAGGAGCCAGAGGGACCTGCCAGATGCTTCCTGGGAGCTGCCCCAGGTAAGCATCTCCAGGACTCCCCACCTTGCCCCCCCGGCAGGTGCCTCTGGCTCTTAGGGGTGGGGTGGGCACCCACTACAGTGGCCCATGAGACCCTACTGTCCAGTTCTGGAGGCAGTCAGGGGACAGGGGAGGGGGGTGGATGGGGCAGGGGTCCTGGGGGGGGGCATCAAGGAACGTGTGGGGGTTGGATGGGGCAAGAGTCCCAGGGGGCAGGGGTGAGCAATATCCCCCTTGTGGGGTGAGGAGGGAACCTGTTGTTAAGATTTTGGCAGCTCATCACTGAGTAATGGTCTCAAGTTGCAGTGGGGAAGTTTCGGTTGGATATTAGGAAAAACTTTTTCACTAGGAGGGTGGTGAAGCACTGGAATGAGTTACCAAGGGAGGTGGTGGAATCTCCTTCCCTAGAAGTTTTTAAGGTCAAGCTTGACAAAGCCCTGGCTGGGATGATTTAGTTGGGAATTGGTCCTGCTTTGAGCAGGGGGTTGGACTAGATGACCTCCCGAGGTCCCTTCCAACCCTGATATTCTATGATTCTATGAAATTCTTCTCACTTGTGTCAGTGCAATCTCATTGGCATCACTAGTATAACTGACAAGAAAATTTAACCTATAAATTGATTTACAAAGTTTTTAAAATGTATCTCATTATGTCAAAAGGAAGATTAAGGGACTAATTCTACATCCTTTATTCATGAGAGTAATCCTGAAAGTGAGAAGTTCTCATGTGAGCAAGAGTTGCAGGATTGGACTTCAGCATTAAGCAGGAAGTGCTAGATCCAGCTTGCCTCTGGTAAAGGAGAGAAGAAATATTAGGAAAGGAAGCCGCATAAGACCATGTGAGAAAATATGTTACCTCTCCACATCAGTAGTAGTACAATACATTTTTTTTAAAAATAGGAAATATAACTGCACTATCATTTCACTGAGAGTAAAGGACATACAGATTTATGGGTAGTGGTAGATTATAATGGGGAATAGATAGGCAGCAGTATTTGTTTTCATTATGCAAATAAGTATAAAAGTGCTATCTGGAAACAGCAGTTTGAAGGAAAAAATAGTTACTAGTGTAAACTGCTAGTAAAAATATCATTGAATACGGTTTGTTCGCAAATGGGAAATAATTTACTGTAGAAGATTTGAAAGATCAGTTTGCAGTAAAGCTCAGCTCCCTGCTAGCTTCAGCTTAACACTTCCAACTAAGTTGAAAATTTTCATCCAGAAAACACACTAGTTAGAATTAATGGGTCAAATTCTGCTCCTTTATGCTGGGTTTACATGTCAGTGAAGTTCATCCAGTGTAGTGGTACAGAGCTTGCGCCAATATAGTATGGTTACTATTTTTTTCAATATGTAGCTTTCGATTTTTTGTTTGTTTTTTAATACATGTTTGTATTTGACCCTCTAGCCCTATTGAAAAGTTTAAAGGAGAAGAAATAAAAATATGCATAAAAGTATGCCTGGCCTCTACACAAACTAAGGCAATTAATTGAGTTTACAGATGTGCAGATATGCCCTTTGGCATTTGTTTGCAAAATTGACCATTTTAGGAGTGTTGACTCTTCAGTGATGGTGCCAATTAGTTTTAATGTGGAAAATCTATCCTCTGCCATTTTCTTTTTTAACGTGGTAATTAGTGCTGTGAAAGTTACCAGATGGACCACTGATGAGTCCACTAGAGACTAAAGTCTTTTTAATTATTTGAAAGATACAACAGAGAGGATGGATGGACTTGTTCAGAGCTCAGAATTAAAGCTTGGTCTACACTGCCAATTTATGTGGCTATAACAACATCATTCAGGGGTGTGGAAAAATCTACACCCCTGAGTGATGTAGTTATACTGATCTAACCTCTGGTGTAAACAGTGCTACGAGATTGTGGAGTACCTAACATTGACGGGAGAGCTGCGTGGATAGTGCTGCAGCAGAGCTATAAGTGTAGACAAGCTGAGACTCCCAAGATGTGAGTTATTTTCCTGTTTCTGCCGTTGATCTCTTTGGTAAGCTTGGGAAGTCACTTATCATCTCTGTGTCTCATTATCCCAGTGTATAAAACAGTGATGCTATTATTGCACCTTTACTGAGTGATAGCAGATTTGGGTGTCTTGGCAGTTTCCGTTTTGGTGTAGAAAATGGTAACATAGAGTCAAATATTTTCTTAGTGTAACTTGTATATTTACAAAATATATATGGCATCTTTAACTCTATGGAGTTTTATCCATCAATATGCATCAATGAACTGTAATGTGCAAGCCATTAGCACCTTTTGCCATATCAATTCCTACATCTCAGTGGGGGTCGTGTCTTTTAATTCACCAGCATTTCTAAAGCACTTTGAAATCTCTCGATTGAAGGCACTTTATGGTTGAAAAGTAACTATGTCAGGGACAGTGGTAATGAAAAGAGCTCCAGAGTGTATCATGATCCTTGTGCCCACAATAGTATGTGGCTATCTTTTGGGGTCACTATTTGTAAAAGAAGACTTCAGCCACACAAGCTGCTACAAGCCCTTTGCTTAACCTCCCCAAAGACCCAATTTAGAATGCTATGCAGTGAAAACTATTTACTGACAATTTTACAGAAATAAAAAGTCACTAAATATGATAGGCATAAGAATACATACCTAGATGGAAACTGCTGAAACTATCACTACAGGAGCCCTAAACTGTACAATTCCCAGGAATAACTATTTTGTTATCTGTCTTTAAAAAGTTATACAACCAAACATTTCTTGAAATATATTTGCATCATGATTTTTCAGCACCTCTTCTTTCAGTTTACTTTCCTGGTATTTGATAGATGTAGCTGATTGGTAACTAGATATCCCTTAAAAAGTACTTGTGGCACCTTAGAGACTAACCAATTTATTTGAGCATAAGCTTTCGTGAGCTACAGCTCACTTCATCGGATGCATCCCTTGGCAGCCTTGTGAGTTGTGTTCTGTGATCCAGTAGAATAAACAAGGAGAAGACAGGAGTTGAACATCTGTTTACATTACTTCTATTTTCTTCACATTAAAATCTCTCTCACCAGCAGCCAGTGCAGTCAAGAACCAATCGTACAGTTCTTGGGCGTGTTCAGATCCAAGATTTTGGTTAGGATCTTTTTCCTCTCTCCCTTCTATAAACAGCAAAGTCCCAATCTCGTAAACACTTATACACGTGCTTAACTTTAACTTAGTTCCACTCAAGTAAATGGAACTACTTACATATTTAAAGTTAAGTGAATGCATATGCTCTTGCAGGACTGAGATCTAATTTTTTATAGACTCTAAAGCTGGATAAATATTCCACATTTTGTTTTTTGAAACTGCATTCTAGCAATTTTTTCCAAACAGAAATACTGTACATCCATTTTCTCCAGTCTGTGACGATTAGGGGTGAGCTTGACAATATCTTATGAACTATGGAATTTTACCAAGGTTTAGTGATAACACTTGCTAAAAGAAAAGGAGGACTTGTGGCACCTTAGAGACTAACAAATTTATTTGAGCATAAGCTTTCGTGAGCTACAGCTCACTTCATTGGACACATTCAGTGGAAAATGAATGCATCCGATGAAGTGAGCTGTAGCTCATGAAAGCTTATGCTCAGATAAATTTGTTAGTCTCTAAGGTGCCACAAGTCCTCCTTTTCTTTTGGCGGATCCAGACTAACACAGCTGCTACTCTGAAACTTGCTAAAAGTATTAGTTTTCTCCAGTTTACGGAAATACAGTGTGAGAATTTGGTCAGATTTAAGTCATTTCTCCCCGCCCCCAGTTACTAATGTATGAGGGAACGGGAGAAGTAGCTAAGGGCATGGCTATACTTGCAATGTAGAGTGCTTTGAGTTAAACCAGCCTTCGGAGTGCTCAGTAGGGAAAGCGCTGCAGTCTGTCCACACTGACAGCTTCAAGCGCACTGGCGTGGCCACATTTGTGGCACTTGCAGCGGCATTGGGAGTGATGCATTGTGGGCAGCTATCCCAGCATGCAAGTGACTGCAACGTGCTTTTCAAATGGGGGTGGGTTGGGGTGAGGTATGACAGGGAGTGTGTTGTGTGTATGTGGGGGGAGAGAGGGTGGGTTTTGGGGGCCTGAAAGCATGTCAGCATTCTCTCTTGTAAGTTCAGACAGCAGCAGACCCTCCTTCCCACCCACCTCCCACTCTCACACACACAGCATTCCACACTAATGGTTGCTTTGTCTCGGAGCAGATAAGCAGCCAGCTGTCAGAAATGGAGCTTTCAAAGGTCCATCCACATTTCTGCAGCGATTCCAAAACAATGACAAGAGTGGCCACTTGACTTAAGGTGATTATGGGACGTTTCTGGAGGCTGATCAGAGCACAGAAATGCAACACCTTGTTCACACTGGCGCCGTGGCGCTCCAGAGGGGGTGCAGCACACATTGCCTAGGTGGAATACCAGCAGCACTGTAGCCGTGGAGTCAGAGCACTCTACGTGCCTTGCCAGTGTGGACGGGTAGTGAGCTAGTGCGCCCGGGGCTCCTTTATTGCCCTGTAACTCAAAAGTGGAGCCAAGTCCTAAGCAATGTATCTCAAACATAGCATTTAGGAGGCTGACCCAAATAGCTGTGTGCAGTTGGTGAATTAGGATCGCTCATTCAAGAATTTGTTACACAAGGAAACTAACCTTTTATGGGGAGGAAAAAATGTGATCAAGTGAGTAGCAAAATGTCTCACACACGTTTGTCATCCTTGTGTCAATTAAATATGATTTAATAACTTGAAATAAAACCACAATGAAAACTGTCCCACCTACCCATTTAACTAAATAAACCTAAATCAAATAAACTGGCTGCAGATGAGCCATGAATCTCTCCTTATGAAACCTGAAGTTACAGGAAACTAATCTGATTTCATGTGTCCTTACCTGAATTGAGCCAGGTTTGTAGAATGAGATTCTGAGATTTGCAAATCTTTTCAATGAATCTTGACCAAGTTTGAAGTGAAACCCCTCTCTCCAACTGGGTAAGTTTGCTTTGAACTTGTGAGGTCATGTAAAGTCTAAATGAAATTCTGGGTGTGATCTCACATGAATAGAAACTCGAAAGTAACAATAAACAAAACTTTCAAGGTGTTTGAGAATAGAAACTGCCTACTTATGCTGAGCTCCATGACTGACTCTCCTTAATACTGTTAGTGGTGGTGAAGTGTCACCTTACTGTGGTATCCAAATAAAATAAAGAAAAATAGGCCAAATTGTGCCTTTAGATATTATAATATATACCCCATATACTAGTTAATCCTGTTACAGCCATGGCTAAGAATGTTGGGTCTTTTTTGCTCAGATAATAGAGACTTCTGCTTTTAGATTCAGAGGTCCCAGGTTTGGTCCCAGATGCTGATGACCCACTCAGGGGTGCAGGATGTTACATATGCATATGGGCTTCCTGTTGGGATTAATGGGAGACATGCAACTGTAACCCTTCTGCCAGGCCAAGTTGATAGCAGCAAGGGCCGGGTTCAGTACACAGGGGCTCCCTCTCATCAAAGCAAATGCAAAACTGGCTCGAGCCCCCACCCAGTGACCTGGGAAAATCTTACACACCCCCTGGGCGCCTCAAAGAGGCAATACTTCCCCTCTCGCAAGCACAGAGTCTTGGTGTAGTAGAGAATCTTTAATAACATGAGGTAAACAACATCAGCATTAAATTGGGGAAAGACCACAACTAGTGTTCATTAACCAAACCATGAGCAAAGACCCACCCCAGCAAATTGGGCCACATCCTTTCCCTCGGGTTCTTGAGTCCCAGAACCCAAACGTCTCTTAAGTCCAGCAATCCACAAATCACCCAAAGTCTAAAAAAGTCCAGCCCCAGAGTTCAAAAGTTCATCTGCAGAGTGTTACTCCCCAGTCTGGCTAAAATGTGCCTGTGTGTGGGGGAAAGAGGTAAGGGGCACCTTACATGTCCTGAAGCTGACTGCCCCACAGGGCTCTGCTCTGCTACGCTGTCTCACGAACGGCTCTGCTGCACCACGACCGGCTCCGCTCTTCCCAGCTCGCCGTCTCACAAACAGCTCTGCTCACCTCGCCGTCTCACGAACACTCCGCCAGCCTATCCACGAACAGCACCGCTGTACTCTAGATCTTCCGGCTCCCTACTACTTGACACAGCGCGCAGTGATTTCAGCTCATAGTAGTGGGAGCCTTAGTGCTGGTGCACCATAAGGCCAAAGTGAATGCAGCACAGTACCTGTAGCAAGACTCTTAATAGACCCAAAATTAGCTCTGACATTCCACAGTGGAGAGAGACAGAGGTGCAATGGGTGCTTCAGGCCCTCACAAAGGGGCCCACACCACCAGGTACTAATACCTGTCTCAAGTCTCTCTCAATTCACAGAGTTTTGGAACCCATGTCCCTTGCCTAGCGAGTGCTACTCAGTTGATGGTGAGTCCCTCCATCATAACAAAAGGCCAAGTACAGTTCCAAGCACAGTTCCCATAATCAGGGTAATAACAATTTATTCTTCCCGCCCCAATAACAGAGACACTGGGGATCCCACAACAGCCAAAGTGACCATTTGGGCAATTATGGCCTCATTCAGGGCGGGGTGGGTGTGCCTATGCAAATGAGATCAGCCCCTGAACTTCTTTTCCACAACTTGCCACACCTCACCACCAGATGTCAGGGTGGAGCCCATCCTGACTCTGCTTACGCAACAAAAGACAGAATTTGCTTCTACATATGGGGTGTTTGTATTAATATACATTAGTACTGGTAAACTAAAATGTATAAATCCTCTTAACATTTCTTCTTATTCTATCACTGGTATTTTTCAAAGATTGTATGAGTCTGGTATGTGATTGAAGATTGAGATTCCTCTCCACAGGATTTCCCATTTCATTCCTGAAATTTCTCTGGTTCATAAATTCCCATTTAATTGTATTTCTTTCATGTCTAGGAAGCATCCTTCTCTCTCTCTCTGATGTCTCTGAGAATGCAGTGCATGAGTGGATTTTGTTGTTGTTTGTTGTTACTGTCAGGCTTATGATGATTGTGATTTTTTTCAGTGAAAAAATAAAGGCAAATGTATCAGAAAGTACAAGGGGCAGTCATTTTCTGAGGACACTCATAAGTAACACAATTTTAGACAGCAGCCATGTTTACTAAGGGTAATATTGCTTCAACCAACAAATCATGTAGAAACATCTGGCTTGGTATAATAAATTCTCCTGGCATTATAGCTACCCAAACTTAGTCATCTTGACCTACAACAGCAAAATAGGTTTTGCACCCGATATATGGCTGTCACTCTTTTGATGTCTCCTCTGAAATCCCAAAATTTCACTGTTAGTTAAAAACGTAATCTAGCCAGAATTATGTGTAAATCATGTTTACATTATATTTTTAGGAGAATCTGAATCAGTTCCCAAAAATCCAGATAAGCATATAAAATTTCTATACTTCTCTTTAAGTGAGGCCTACTCTATGCTAGAAAATTTTCAACTTAAATACGTGAAAAACCCATACCCCGAGAGGTGTAGGTAATCCGACCTAACCCCCAGTATAGACAGCACTATGTTGACGGAAGAATTCTTCTGTCGATTTAGCTACTGCCTCTCGGGGAGGTGGGATTACCTGCACCAATGAGAGGGGTTCTCCCATCAGCATAGGTCGTGTCTACACTGAAGCGCTACAGTGGCACAGCAGTAGTGGTGCAGCATTTCAAGTGTAGACAAGACCTCAGTAATCTTAGCTAAAAGAAGAAATTTACCTGTGGGGGTTTTTTTAAACAGTTTCTTCTCTGCTGCTGAAGGAGCAGATGTATCCCTGCTCATTTTTATTTCATTTCATTTTTTGGTTGGCCCATTTTTCTTGTAAAATCCAGCTCTGGCAATTGGTTTACTCTAATATCTTCTCTACAAGCCTTGTAAATCAGCAGGAGACAGGTGCTGAAGCTTTTTCCCTGTAGCTAGCGTTATTAGTTAATGCATCTATGACCTTATGAACCCCTCAGTGCCAACTGATAAAGGGTTCACTGTCACAACAGCAACTCCTATCAGGCCTGATAAACTCACTATGCCTAATCCATCGCTGTCATAGTCTTTATCTATAAAGAATATAATATAAACTATGAAATGAAAGATTATTTGTATTGGTCATCATAAGCATTGCAAGGTGCACATATGGGTGTCATGCAAGACGTTGTCTGTATGTAAAAAAAAAAAATTATTTAAACAGCCAGGGTTAATAAATAAGATTTTCCCAGATGAAGGAATGTTGATTTACCTATCAGCCTAGATCTCTGAGGTAAAGTAAGCAGGACAAGCCAACACAAAGGAAGCCCTATTTGCATATTAATGCAACAGGAAAATAGGTTGATGGGGTTTGAGGGAAATGTAAACTCAGCATGGAAGACCAAGGTCAAAGGGGTTTGTTTAGTCTCTGGTGTTATAACAGTGAGTTTTAGGGAAATATAAGGTGAAGCAAAAAGACAGTTTATCTATTTACTGAAGGGACCCCCTGACAGGATGTGGGAGAATCATGAAAATCTTGGTCCTGATTTGACTGAAAATCAGCAAGCTCTACAGAAAAACTTCGAGGGTGAGCAAACTACTTTAGCCAAAGGATTGTAGCTCGCTAAACTTATGTTTGGAGCCTTAAAAGCCTGTTATACTTTTGTATCATTTGTAACCAATACTGTTTCTACTATTCTTACTCAGTATCACTTAAAACTCCATTAATGAACTCCTCTTTGTTTTGTCATAAGTAGATCTCAGTGCTGTAATATTATGCACAATGTGAATTCTTAGTTGAATGAAACAAGCTGGTGTGTATACTTTCTGTGACAAAGGCTGGATACTCCAAGGAAATGCTCAGGACCTGGGGTGCACCAAATGTTACCCTGCAAGACAAAGTAAGAGCAGACAGAATCCTGAGAAGTTTTGTCTGGGGTGGCTAACAGTCTGAGGTGACTGGGAGCTGTCATCCAATTTGGCACCAGCAAATATCTCCCTCACTGAGGCAGGAAGATAACAAGGTGATTCATATTTCTGGGTGCCTGAGAAAGTGTCACAGGATCCCAAACTCAAGTCATCAGAAGGTACTTATATCGGTAACCATAATGGTTTGAGGGGCAGGGTTGGGTTTTTTTGTTTTGTTTTGTTTTAAACAGTGGGGCTAAATGCTAAACCAATTAGTAAGGACAAAGGAGAGTTATCTGTTGGAAGTGGCGCTGGATAACGCAGTTCGGAAGAATCTTTATATTTTAAGACATATATTGAGACAGCCCAGGTTATTGGGATGAACAGGAACCACGCCTTCCAACATAAGATGACAGCAAAGTATCTGAATCCTGCCAGGAGCCAGTTAAGTTGAACTGAAGGGTTTCTTGGGCTGTATCATTTCTGCCCATGATCCTCAGAGAGGGCAGATAAGTTCCATCATTATAGCCCATGAAACCCATCATAGAACTGCGCAGTTGGCTGTGAAGGTATGTTGCATGGAATAGGTCCTTAAAAACCTTTGTATCTCCAATGATTAGATGCAGTGCCAGTGTGGACACAGGGCATTAAAGCAAGTGTGTGAAACTCAGCTGCTTTTTTACAGTGTGCAGTGTGATCACATTCCCTTAAGTTAGGCCCGAGAAAGATAAGTAACTCAAAATTGGCTCAATTGCAGCAAGTATGTAGAGAAGACAAACTCTTTGGGCGTGAGCCTTCTATTAAGATGGGTGTGCAGAATTGGGAATAAAATGATCAAAATAATATACATCAGATTTCATGGATAACTAAAGATGTGATTCTACAGTATAACAGTAAAGCATGCATAAAAGTGGTCCATCTGAAGAATAGAGTTTCATCTTAAAAAATGCTGGTTTTTACTACTGCATTTGTAGATATTGAGAAACATTGTCTAAAATCTATGGCTGAAGTGTTTAGGAATGGCAAAGTATTATTGCTCTCAGTGTTAACAATGTCTGCACTGGTCCAAGATAAGCTACTCTCAGAATTTAGCAGTGAACTGTGTGAAGAAGACAACATTAAGGCTTGTCAACACATGGTGTCATGGTGTTAGCAGCACTAGAGAATCCTTTGCTGTAGTTCATATCTTTTTCTTTTAAAAAACTAGAAGAGGATGTCAGTGTTTGTGAATGCTGCCCTGTGGGGAACAATGGAATCTGAACAGCTCTTATCATGGGGTGAAATTCACCCCGAAGAAGGAGCAAGGGCAAGGCTTAGCATCACTTAAGTTCCCATCAAGATCATTCAGGTCTTCCCACCCCCACTGCTCTCTTCTCTGCTTCATGTTCCTCTTCACCACAAGCACCTGGACTAGCGTGATCTCCTGCCCCACTCCCTGGGTTGAGAATACTGTGGTAGGCCAGTATACTTTGATGGGACAGTTCTAGAGGATCCCCTAGTGCCTCAGGTTGTGGTGTTTCGAGAGGTGGCCCTCTTCCTTCCTAGCCCCCAAATCCCCATCACACTGTTATGAGGAGGCACTGTGCTGCTTCTTTTTGGATGAAACACAACCCATGTTCCTAAGCTCTTATGGTGATTGAGTATCTTTTGGCATCTTTCACAACAGTTGGGCTGCTAATCCTGGCTGCCTGGCCAAATTCTAAGTTTGGTATTTACATCATGCTTATTGTGCCTAAAGTCTGCCTGCAGTTCCAGTAAGACACAGCATTCTCCTTTCCTTGCTGATCTAAGATGCTGCAGTTGCTCTGTGCAGTTTCCCTGTGCTCTGTAAACAGTTTGTGCATTTTTCTCCCCAGAGACATCTGCATCCCAGTAGTGAGTAAAACCATTCCAAAATCTATATTTTGTACAACCTGTTGAAGTTTGAAAATCTCTTTGGAGGCTATTTGTATGACAGATAATCAAAGGCAATGTAAGGCATAGACCATTATCAGTATAACAAGATATAGGTAATTTTATAGCAACCTGTTATAACACATGTGTATATTACTATATAACCTATTATAATGTATGTCTAGATAATGTTATAGAAACCTAGTATAATGCATGTAAGATGCTGTAGGGACATATTCAAAAAGGGCAAGTGATGTCCTATTTCATCTTGCCCAGATCTGGTGCAAGTTAATTAGGTCTAACTACACATGATGATGACAGTTTTATTTTTATTTATTAGTATTATGTTTGGATACTTGAACTGTACTTCACAACAGCAGTATTAATATAGGGCCCAATCCTGACTCTTCCACTGACTGACATTAAAAATATTTTGCATTTTCATATAGCAGTAATAGGTAAGTATAGCTATCCACACTACAGATGGGGACATTGAGGGTCCCATGTGAAGTGACTTCCCTAGGAGCCACTGTGGTGTAGTAGATTAAGTATAGGACATTGAGTTGTTACCTTGCACAACTCAAATTTTCAGAAATGGCCTAAATTTTCAGAAATGGCCACTAATGTGGGGTGTCTCTCTTCTTTCTCTCTCCCTTTGCAGTTTTCCCTTCCTTCTGTTCCTCTTCCTCCCCCCAATTCATTTCTCTGCTTTCACTCTCCAGAAAATCCCTTGGTGCTTCTGCACTATTTATGCATGGTGGGATAAAGGAATAGGATCTCTGCTCGTGTGGCTTCTCATGTTCACAAGAAGATGAGAAGCCAGCTAGGCATTTTAAAGAGAGCCACTAGCCAGTCTGCTCCCCAGATTTAGACTCCCCATCTAGGAAGCACTTCTGTAATAAGAGAGAAGTCTATTAATTCCCTCTCTTCTCTCCTATACACACAGTTCTCCTCCTCCAATTTCTGCTGGTGTCTTCAGCTGCTATACCCACCCACTTCCCCCTACTTTCAAGGCAGCCATTGTACAGGGAAGGAAGGGCAGTCATTGGAATTGTGAAACTCTGTTTTTTCCTTCCACTGTTTGTGCTGCAGGCTGAGTCCAAGTCCACCTTCTTTTTGCACAGTACCATTCACAACACGGCCCTATTCCTGACTGGGGTCACTTGGCTCCACCACTGGATAAAATGTTTGATAGGTGCCAAGTTCCTGCTGCTCCGATTGGAGTTTGTTGAAATACTAAGAGTTGAATGCCACTAAAAATCAGACCTTAAAATCTAGATCCACAAAGGGGACTTAGACTTATCATCTCAATGTCTAACTTTTAGGCACTGTGCCACCCGGTGTAATCCACAGCCATAGATGACTTGTGCCTCCTGATACTGGGAGGGTCATGTTGTAAAGAGTGGGACAGAACAGCAGCTGCCTGAGAGAGAGCCCAGCTGGGTAGGCAGTGGCGGTCAGCCCCCTTTGCTCCCCGCCCAGGCCCTGCTGCTGAGGATGGGCTGAGTGAGCCAGAAATGTGCTGTGGGGCCCCCGGGTTGCTCGATCCCTCTCCCTGGCAGCCAAGCCCAGGCGGGGGAGGCGGGGGAGGACAGCAGCAGAATGACAGAGCACCAGGTTGAGCAGAAATTTGGGGGTGGGGGGACTTGATCTCGTGTCGCCTATGTCCACAGCCCTGAGTTAGATGCCAAGGCCCCCTGAACAATGAATGGAGAGAGTTAAGCACCTAAGAAGGGGATCCAGCATGCTCAGTGGAGAGTTACCCAAGCAAGCCAAGAGGATATGCTGAGGAGCGAGGTGTAGCCCAACCCCTGGCCCTCAAAGGGATGTAGGCACTGAAGTCTAATCTGGAGGGAGGCACCTCCCTCTTCTTGGATTTCACAGCCATGATCCCTCTCCTGGAGTTAGGCAGCAAAACCCTTTCTTTCAAAAAACAAGGAGGAGAAACTGAGGGTGGTGTTATGGCTCTCATAACTTTTAGCTCACTGATTAGAGCACTCCCCCAGAATTTAGAAGACCCAGGCTCAGTTCCCTCATCTGCCAGATGTGGAGAATAGACTTGAATTTGGGTCTCTCTGATCTCAGGTGAGAACCCTAACTACTTGGTTATGGGCTATTCTGGCTCAAGCTCTCCTGTTAATTGTGTTAGACGTTGTATACATAATTAAATATGAATTCGGACAGAGAGCATGTGCGTGACTGTGCGGCCCGGTGGTTAGGGTAACTACATGGATTCCAGTCCCCCAGTTCCAGGGGATATTTAATTATGTATATACAATGGAACAGCTTCAGCTGCAGAGATTGGGAACTATGTGCTCCAGAATAACCCACAGCCCAGTGGTTAGGACACTCTGCAGTGTTGTTTGTGTAGGGCCCATTCCAGTTTGTGTAGGGCTTCAGAGATATGTGGGGCAACGACTAGTTTATGGATCCTGCTGGGCTTAGGTGTGAGCTGAGTGGCTTTTTACGGGACTTCACCAGTGGAAAGTTAGGTGCCTAGGGACTTTGGGCACCCACAGAATTATGTGGCAGATGAACATGGATTTTGAGGATATATATTTTGTAAATAGATGCCCATAGTGGAAGTTAAGTGCCTAAATCTCTTTGTGGATCTAGATCTATGTTATCCAGTTGGGCAGTCAAAAACTGATATATCCAGAATAGGAAATTGTTTCTGAAAATTTGGACCTTATCTTTTGTTAATTGGAGTTGGTAAACTCTATAAAGCTTACTAGGAAGGTATAAAATTCTGCTGAGTGGTATGGTTCAAATATTCCTTATTAACATATCCAAAATTAACCACTCAGTCTACTAAAACAACAACAATAATAATAGTTAATACTAATTTAATGTTCTGTACTAGTGATTTCTGGGCAAATGAGCAAAATAATATTGGAGTTTCTAGGCCAAGCTCTTTCAGATAAATAACAAGATGTTAAACAAAAAACTGTTCAGAAAATGAAAAAAATTCACTCCCTGAGATTGTTCTATCTTGAAGCCACTAAGTCTTCCAAATTTTTGCCACCCGACTCATGCAAATGTTCCTGAAGAACAGAGGGTTTAAGAAAGGGGGGAAAGTCACAAACCTTCAATAAAAACTGTGATACACACTTAGTAATGAGGTGTGCTACCATAGCTGAATAAGATATGTAAATAAATGGTCAGACATTTAGAGTTCCAACTGTAAAATAATTTTATATCACCAGTAATTGAAAGCACATATTAATGAAACATTGCTAAGCCCATGCTTCGAGCCATCCCTAGCAAATGGAAGCTTACTTTCACAAAATGTAGATCAAAGGGGATCCATCTGGTATTGGCTTTTAATTACCATCATAACTGTGACAGATTGAGCCACATTGAAGAGAAGGATATATTTATGCTTCTGAAAATTATATTTAGAATATGGAAGATCACTAGGGAACAGCAATTATAGAAATATATATGTATGTATTTATATTTCAATTTGAATACCGAACAAGACTCCTATCCCCAGCTCCTGGTGCCCTGACAGTTATTTTAAGAATGGCCATACTGGGTCAGACCAATGATCCATCTAGTACAGTATCCCATCTCTGACAGTGGGCTGTGCCAGATGCTTCAGACGGAACAAAGAGAACAGGGCAATTTCAAGTTCTTAGCTTTTTTGACTGCCGCTGCAGTGTTTGATGTTTTGGTGTATGGTGACTCCAAGATCTCTCTCTTGAGTGGTAACAGTTAATTTAGATCCCATTGTTTTGTATGTATAGTTGGAATTATTTTTTTTCCAATATGCATTACTTTGAACTTATAAACATTGCATTTCATTTGCCATTTTGTTGCCCAGTCACCCAGTTTTATGAGATCCCTTTGTAACTCTTTGCAGTCTGCTTTGTACTTAACTATCTTGGATAATTATGCATCACCTGCAAATTTTGCCACCTCACTGTTTACCCCTTTTTCCAGATCTTTTATGAATATATTGAACAGCACTGGCCCCAGTACAGATTGTTGGAGGACTCTGCTATTTACCTCTCTCCATTGTGAAAACTGACCATTTGTTTTTACCCTTTGTTTCCTATCTGTTAACCAGTTATTGATCCATGAGAGGACCTTCCTTCTTATGCCATTGCTGCTTACTTTGCTAAAAGCCTTTGGTATGGGACCTTGTAAAAAGCTTTCTGAAAGTAAGCACACTATATCACTGGATCACCCATGTTCGTATACTTGTTGACCCCCCTCAAATAATTCTAATAGATTAGTGAGGCAAGATTTCCTTTTACAAAGGCTGTGTTGTCTCTTCCCCAACATACCACATTTATACTTCTGTCTGAGAATTTCCCTGGTACTGAAGTTATTCTTACCAGCCTATAATTGCCAGGATTGCTTCTGGAGCTTTTTTAAAAAATGGCATTACATTAGCTATCCTCTGGTCATTCAGTACAGAGGCTAATTTTACCAACATGTTGCATCCCACAGTTAGTAGTTCTGCACTTTCTTTTCTGAGTTGCTTCAGAACCCTTGGGTGAATGCCAACTGGTCCTGGTGACTTATTACTGTTTAATTTAGCAATTTGTTCCAAAACCTCTTGTATTGACACCTCAATCTGAGAAAGTGCCTCAGATTTGTCAACTGAAAAGAATGACTCAGGTGTGGGGAATGTCACACTCTGTCCTCTGCAGTGAAGACCAAGGCAAAGAATTCATTTAGCTTCCATCCTTGTCTTCCTTGAGTGCTTATTTAGCATCTTGATTGTGCAGTGGCCCCACAGACTATTTTGCAGACTTCCTGCTTCTGATGTACTTAAAAATGTTTTTTGCTGTTAGTTTTTGTGTCCTTAGCTGTTCTTCAAATTCTTTCTTGTCCTGCCTAATTATACTTTTGCACTTGACTTGCTGGAGTTCATGCTCCTTTCTGTTTTCCTCACTAGGATTTGACTTGCAATTTTTAAAGGATGCATTTTTGCCTTAACTGACTGTATGACTCAGCTGTTTTGCCATGGTGGCATTTTTTATTCCTCTTCCTGTTTGTTTTTATTTATTTAGATTGGGCCTATATCATGGTATTGTTTTTAAACAGTTTCTATGCAGTTTGCAAGCATTTCACCCTTGTGACTGTTCCTTTTAATGGTCTAGGTATCTCATGAAATCTGCAACCCTCACAGCTGACAATTTACCGCACGGTTCTCCTGGTCATCACAAATCCAACAATATATTTGTAATAATCAAGTCCCCCATTATTATTACCTGGGTCTTCCTGGTACAGGGGTTGGCAAACTTTTGGCCCGAGGGCCACATCAGGGTTGCAAAACTATATGGAGGGCCAGGTAGGGAAGGCTGTGCCTCCCCAAACAGCCTGGCACTGCCCCCTATCTGCCCCCTCCCACTTCCCACCCCCCTCAGAATCCCTGACTCATCCAACTTCCCTGCTCCTTGTCCCCTTACCGCCCCCTCCTGGGACCCCTGCCACTAACTGCCCTCCAGGACCCCACCCCCTATCCAATCCCCCCTTCTCCCTGTCCCCTGACTGCCCCAACCCCTATCCACACCTCCAACCCCTGGGAGGACCCCTGGGACTCCCACCCCTATCCAACCGCCCTCTGCTCCCTGTCCCCTGACTGCCGCCCTGGGACCCCCTGCTTCTCGTCCCCTTACCATGCCAGAGCCAGCCACACCACCGTGCTGCCCAGCAAGAGCGGCGAGACAGAACGCTGGCGACGCGGAGTGCTCAGGCTGCGGGGGAGGAGGGACAGTGGGGGAGGAGCTGGGGGCTAGCCTCCCCGGCCGGGAGCTCAGGGGCCGGGCAGGATGGTCCTGCGGGCCGGATGTGGCCCGCAGGCCATAGTTTGCCCACCTCCGTCCTAGTACCTGGCATTCCTTCCCAGGAGGGGCATCCTTAGTGTTAGAGGATACCATGACATCATCTGAAAGGAGGGTCCCAAGTACGGTATTGTTTCCCTCTGCTCCAGCTTGATGCTCTCCTTCCCTAAGACTTTCATCCTCCTTAACAGCACAGAGATTGTCAGACACTCTGTTGTGTCCCTGAAAGCGGCATCTATCTATTTTTCTGTCTCCTGTACTCTGTCTCTGAGGGCCATGGGTTGCTTGCACCACACGCACACATACAGCACATGCCCATCGTACATACTGCATTCAATGCAATAAACTCAATAGTCCCTGTTCTGCTGATGGATGTTTGCCTGCATTATTTTTACTCTTGAAGGGGTATTTTTTTTGAGGTGGGTTTATTATCCTGAGTTGAGAGTATGTTTGTTAGGTGTGTCTGCCTCTCATAGCCCCGCAGAAAACTCCCTTGTTTGCTGCCCCTGTTGCCTGTCATCTCTGGTCACTTAGGATGTGCCTTCATAAACCCTTGTTCTCCCTGAATTAGGCTTGCCCCCTTGTCAAGGGAATGTTAAAGGGACTAGGGATCAAAGGATAGCAGGCTAGAGCCTTTTGAGTAGACTCTCGGCCTAGCTTTGCAGGCTGCTTGGCTCAGCAAACAGCCCCCAAAGAGACCATAATATAATCTTCAAGCAAGCAAGTACACAACAAACCAAGAAACTCACTTCAAGGGTCATGTAGTTGCTCCTTCACCTGGAGAACTCCCTCACAAAACTCCCTGTGCAACATGCCCCCAAAATCAACAGATTTTGGTCATTTCAGATCAAAGTGGGGAGTAAATGCCAGAATCAAGTTTTAAATAGCCAAGGTCCAGATATGGATATAGGAGCTAAATTTTAGCATCCAGGTCTGAAAATTTGGGACTGAATCTTTAACACCAAATTTCCTAGGCCAAATTCACTACTGCTGTAAGCAACTCTATTGAGGTCATTGTGAAGCTTCACGGTGCACGAGGATACAGACTTGCTGTTCAGGGTGTGCAAATTCTGCCCCCTCTTTCATGCACCGGAATAAATGGGTAAGAATCCCTCTAACACTGGAGATGAAGGGGCAAAATTGGACCCTTTGTGACCATGAGTACTATGTATATTGCTCCATCTCTCTTGTCAGTCTGGGGGAAAAAAGGTTTGAAGTTGATTTCAGGAGATTGGTAAAAGATTTGGGCCCAATTTTTATATGTTTTTATACCAGTTCACCAATCAATAGCAATCAGGGCACACATTTCTCTGCAGCAGCTTCATTCCAGTGCAGTCTATGGCAACAAAGAGCAGGCTGTCATTTCCCCTTCCCTGGCTTCCATAGTCTGCTGCTGCCACTGGAACTGCCCTTTCTGCAACTATTACTCTGTTAGAAGTTTCTGTAATGCATGGCTGGGCATCACTTCAGCCATTTTGGCTAGTTAATTATACATCTGTCTGAAAGTCAGAGGGATTTCTTTAGTTTTTAATAATAGTGTGTGCTGCTGAACTATGTCAAACCTCCACAGCTTGCTGTGCAAATCCTCCACTCTAAGGGAAGTGGACAACCTTGACATACAGGAGTGGATTATTATTAGAATGATATGTAAATTAGATGATAAAAGGCAGCCTTGCAAAAGTGTCATGGAAATTTACTGGCTCATCCGTTACTCTGATGATGATAAAAATATTTTACTTTCCCGTCAGAATACAATGTTTGCCTCTGTTGAGTGGGTGAGTAGTTCTTTGCGAGGCTGACCTATATAATATTTACCAGCTGTTCAAATGGAACCATCACTGCAGATAGAAAATTCTTTAATTGGGAGCACATACCTGTATTGATCTGTGGACAGCTGCCTCTGCAATGTATTTTTATTATTACCTATGCCTGAGCTTTTATTTTTCTTTTTCGTATGTCTGCATGGCACCATTTGAGTCATCATGCTTTTTACTCCTGCTGGACAATAAAGCACAGTATTGTCTTCATTAAAAGAAACAAATGATGTTGTCTTTTGATAGCTAGCAGTGTGTATGGTATCGAAACTGATGTAAGGAAGATGAAAAGAAAATCATTTTTTTTTCTTTACTATAGAGACAAGTTGAAGAGGTGGCTATTATTCTAGCTATTGTTGCATGTTTCTGTTATCTGAACTGCTTGGTCACAAGTGGGTGTTCTGTGACTATTATAGCAGTTCATGACAATGAAACAAAATTAACGGTTGATGTAGTAGTAATTGATATCAAAACAGGCTTGATTCATCTTAGCCAAAAATAATCATAGCAAGATTTTCATGCTAAACTGTTCCTTGCCATCCCCCAGCCACAAAAACGCTTTCTTCCACACCTCCCTGAGTCATCAAAATAATCTGTTGTAGCCCACTCCAGAACAAGTGTTTTGTTCACTTTAAACATCATACGTCGATCACTGCTGCCATTACAAAGTATGGGTGGCCAATAGATTCAAACAATGCTTGGACCATTTGGTCATGCCCTAGCATTTTACCTCTGGCCTACCACTTCTGGAATACTGTGTCCAGTGCTGATGTCCACAATTCAGGAAAGATGTTGATAAATTGAAGAAGGTTTGGAGAAGAGCCATGAGAATTGTTAAAGGACTGAAAAACATGCCTTATAGTGATAGACTGAAGGAGTGCAATCTATTTTGCTTAACAAGAAGAAGATTAATGAGTGACTTGATCACAGTCTATAAGTATCAACATGGGGAACAAATATTTGATAATGGGCTCTTTAATCTAGCAAAAGAAAGGTATAACATGATCCAATGGATGGAAATTGAATCTAGACAACTTCAGACTGGAAATAACATGTAAATATTAAGCATTGAAAGTAATTAACCATTGGAACAATTTACCAAGAGTCGTGGTGGATTTTCCATCACTGTCAATTTTTAAATCAAGATGGGATTTTTTTAAGCTCAGTGCTAAAGGAATTATCTATGGCCTCTGTTATACAGGAGATCAGACTAGATTTTCATAGTGGTCTCTTCTGGCCTTGAAATTTCTGAATCCATAGAGTCAGTGGCATGGGCTGCAGGATCCAATTTGCATGACCTTTCTTCTTTGAGCAAAAATGATCAACACTCAACATTGGGTCTTCTGTGACTCCCTGGAGATGTAGAGGAGGATTGTATCCCCCAGAAATAAGAGAAAAAAATATACCCCATGCAATGGTCAGGGTGTGCTGATGTTTTTCTTTTCATTTTGGTTTTTGTATTATTGAGAGGCTCCAAATACCTAAGGATTTCATTTTCATTTTCTCAGCTAAACTCTGCTAGCAATGTATGCTGTAGAGGCTCTTGCCTTCTGGAGGTAGGGAGTTCAGGACTATAAATAACACATGAAGTTCTTATCTCTCTTCATTTTGGACTCTCGTTTCCCCATGTTTAACCTCCTCTCCACCACCTCCAAATGTATGTTGAGTCTAACATGAAGAGCATGATCTCCATGTTAAGAGAACTAGCTGTCTTCTCGAGACTGAAATGGCATGTTAAACCAGCTATCAGGGGAATTTTCTAAGTACTGGAATGATAGTTTGTATGATGCTACTAGCCAGCCAGAGGTGCTCTTAATGTTACAGGCATAGTAGGAATCCAGAGCTCAGAACTCAGCCTTTTTGTGTCTAAAACCTTAAGTTCCGAGGAAGTGCCAGGGGGCAACTTGGGTGAAATTTTGACCCCACTGAAGTCAATGGTTGTTTTGTTATTAACGTCAGTGGATCCAGGATTCCACCCCAGATTTTTAAATTTAAAGGGCCAGAAAATATCAGTGATAAAACAAAGACTGTGAACCCTATTAATGAATAAAATTGAAAATAGAAATCTTCCATCATAGTACTGAAATGAGAACAAATGCATAATTCTTATACCACCACTTATAGCAATGGGTAGGACAGAGAGCCAAACAGTTTTCTCCATTCTGTAAAATTGCTAATCTGATGTAAATAAACACTTAGTCTTTTTGTGCAAGAATTGTGTCCATGCCCCAATAGTTTGGGGCCAGTTCCTTTATCCCTGTATGTTTAGTGAAATGGATATCTGACTGCAGAACTTTTGCCAGCCAAGTAGTGATTTTTTTTTTCTGAAACACAAGTGAGTCTACTAGATATTTGCAGCTGGGAGAATCTCTTTTGCCCCACATGGCTGCTTGATTTCAATGCCCTTCAGGAAAATCTAGCCTTAACCACACAGCAAACTAGTTAAATGTGTGAGGCTCTTCTCTTTAAGCGCCCCACAAATGCTGCAATTCATACCCCAACTCAGACTCTTTCACTAGAAGTGGAACCAAAGAGGGATAGAGAAATTTGCTGCATGCTACACCTACAGCACTAGACAACTCCTGGTCTGATTCTCTTCCTGCCACCACCTTGGGACCTTGCAAATCATAATGCCAGCCCTTCCAGTTGTGCCAACATGATGCATGGGGTTGAGATTAGCTCAAACCCTTGGGCATCATGCAGCAATACAACATATTGCCTATTTGTCAATGAAGCAGTTGGGACAGTCCTTCAAAATTTAGTATTCTTAGGAGATGAAAAGCTAGGTTTTAACAGGAGACAGTAACTAATTCATTTGTGCTCTTGGGTGCCAAGTGATTCAAGTCTAAATTTAAACCCTATTATACAAATATTTGCCAAATATTTCATGAAATTAAAAATGGTGGGGTATGTTAGCGACAGGGGTATGTGACTGATTAGGCTGCAATAGGATTTAACTTCTTGTCTCTGGGGCTATCTTCCTTTCCATAATTTGATATTTTCATTTCTTTTATTGCTTTGGGGGTGGGAGTGGGAAGTTTCTTCAAGAAATTGTAGTTTAGGTCCCACTCTTCTGTGTATATTTCACAATGTCATTGTTTTTGTTGGTCCGCTACATATAGAATAAACCCATGGTGTTTATAGTGTTAAGGTTTGAGACCCACCTCAACCTACATACATCACATTGGCATAAGATGTTGGGTTGTCAATATGATTGATAGGACCTAATGGTGCTGGCAGAGCTTTGTAAAAGTGATAATACTGAAAAGCAAATGGGGATATAAGAAATAAAAAAAATGCCCAGACCCTCACCATAGCATTATTAAATGTCAAGCAATATATTGTAGCAACTCCAACCATTTCCATAACTCTCTTGTGAAATATGGTGGCTAAGACAAAAGATGACCTCCAATCAGAGGCAGAAATGGAGCTGTGTTTTGACAGAGCTGCTTCATGTTCACAAGATATGAATTATTTCAAAATGTAATTGATAGTGTCAGTTATGGTTCTTAATTTGTTTATTGTCTGTGTGCCAAAAACAATAGAAACGTTTAAAATTGTGTGGTTCATTCTGCTGCTGAAATTTATTTAGCTGTGTGGGTGAAGAAAACAACGCAGGTACAAGCAGATTAATTAGCAATTATTTTGCTGAGAAGTGTACGATTGCCCGGCCATCTGCTGCACCATTACTGGGAGAGTGATCTTGATGACACACTCATTAAACACCGGTCTTCTCCGCACGCCCCCCCTCCTTCAAAGTCAATTAAACTAAACAAATTAGGGCCACTTTAGTTCTAAATAACAGCATCCAAACAGGGATTTAATGTGATTTAACTAATCCACTTCAAATTCACACTTTCAGTTCATTTGGATTAGCTTTTTGGGTGTTCTGAGTAGACAAGCCCTAAAAAAAGTGATATTGCTTTTGGATGCTAGCAGGCTTCTACTAAAACATGCTTTCAACCTTAACAATTCTATAATAAAGTTTTTATATGGGATGAAAATAAAAATTACATACCTAATCTTGATGGTTTCGCTCAAAATGTAATTGGAAGCTGACCTGCATCCTCAGCAAATGGTGTTCCAGCCTGTAGCCTGTTTGTTTGACTCTGGAATCTGGAATAAACCGCAGTAATAAAATCCATTCCTGTGCTGAGCTGATGCCTGGAAAAGGGATCATTGACTTAGAACTTCAGAAGTATTGTAAGTGCTGAATGCCAAGTCATTATCACTTAGGGCAAGTCTACACTACAGTGCTACATTGGCCCCAGTGCAGCTGCATCGCTGTAGCATGTCTGGTGAAGACATGCTGTGCTAATGGGAGAGCACTCTCCCATCAGCATAATTACTCCAGCTCAGCGAGAAGTGGAAGCTTTGCTGGCTGGAGAGCTTCTCCCACCGACATACAGCCGGTGTGGACAGCGTGAAACATGTGTCACTCATGGGGGCAGGAGAGGGCTTTTTCACACCCCTAGTGACGTAAGTTATATCGACTTAGGCTGTAGTTTAGACCTGCCTTTATTCTCAGCTATCTTCTATGTCTGCTGTCATTTCACAGCCGGACTGAACAGGAGAGGCAAAAGCAAAATGATCAATTGTAGTTTAAAGTACTAAAATACAACCTACTTTCCACCCTCACACTGGGACCAGGAGAGAATTCACATTATCTCTGTGGACTTGCTTTCTCCCATTATAGGAGGAAAAGCACACAGAGGAAGAGAAATTCTTTAAACACTTCTTCAAATCAAAGACACTGTAAACTGTTTCCTTTCATTCCACCTAGTCTACAGAATTTGTAATGGGAGCAGCGCCCAGTGAGTGTGGTTTCAGTGAGGACAGAGGTTCCATAGAAGGAAGAGGCACCCAAATGTTGTTTAAAAACAGTCATCTCTGACTCCTGGACACCCATCACAAAGAACATTACCAACATAGCAGCCTGCTCAGATGTAATGGATTTTTCTAAATGCATAGCACAGAGACAATGGCAGCTGGTGACATCAGCAGAAGCAGAGAGATAGTCATCATCATAAGTATAGTAATTGGAATGTAGTTCAGAATCAAAGGCGAAAGTACCCATAAAGCTTAAAAAACAAATGCTTAATTCACTAAAATATGAATGTGTATATACACTGCTAATATGTACCATTTCCAATGGAGCTGCACATATGTTATCAATTCTGCTTTAGCTATGGATGGCTGTCTACTCTGGAATCAATGATACACATGTTGGAAATATGGAGTATTGTCATATTCAATCACAAAAATTTACACCATAGTAAAGTGAAGAGGGCTTATATCTATGACAGACAAATGACCCTTTTCAAAGGCAAATCATTCATCCACAGAGGAAGTCAAATTCTCCTGTTACACCTCTTAAACCCCATTACACTCTATCTCTCAGGTTTTCGCAAGGTACTTCTAGTTGTCATATCTAATCATTGTACAACAATTGAAGATAGTACTGAATATGCCCATGACAAGATATATAAATCCACACTGACCTGGAAGGGGTTATGGAGCTGCCTTGTGCTGGAGTATCCCCACCTGACTGCACCTGCAAATCATGTCTAGACTTCAGGAGGAGGTAAAAAATGGGAACTACGCTCACATGGGTGCAATGGCCAAGTACTAAAAGAAAATATACTGGAAATCAGAACTAAACCAGATATCATATGTATCTAGGAAAGAATGGTTGGTTGAAAAGCTTGCTTTTAAAATTTCAGCATATATATTGCCTTTAAGCAAGACCAAAAACTAGATAGCGGGGAAGGTGTTTGTACTTTCAAAAGGGAAAGAATAAACTACAGAGAAGTAGGAAATGAAGAAGGGAGTCTTCAATATATGACCTAATTAAATTATCCCCAATGAGCAGGAAGAAGGAATGGGAAATGACCATTTCCCTATACTTAGTACTTTTCAAGGACAAGTTAAAGTTGAGGTAATGGAGAAATGCCCACCTGGAATTTTCAGCAAGCTAACTGGGAGCTATTTACAAGTAAATGTACTGAATTTGTGAAAGATAACTGTGTGAGTGAAGACAGAGAGAATTTCAACAACAATGTAATAAAGGAATAATAGCAGCAGCTACTGTAGCTGTACCTAAGATATTGAAGTTACCTCAAAACTAGCAATTCACTTCTGGGGTTAAATGAGGAGTGGCCATTAAAGAAAGGAACAAAGCCTATAAGAAAGTGAAAAATACAATGAATAGTGAAGATCTAATGAAGTATAAAAGAAATAAGGCAATAACACAAAAAATTATAAAAAAAAATCAGAGAGTGGAAGTAGTTTTGTGGGAGGTTAAATAAAGATATTAAAACATGAGAGATATACAGGCAAATTGGAAGAATGACTGGAATTCAGAATAAGACTAGTTACATCCCAAGTCTTTTGGGAATGACAAAATACTTAGAATCTAGGAAATGAGAGAGCAGTAGTTTTAGCAGAAACTTTTCAAGGCGTGAGTAATGATGAAAAGTAAAGTGCAGTTTTCTGTTAGATTAAAAGACAATTAATTGAAGAGAGGCATAAACTATTATGTAGTTGGGGAAAACAGGAAGATACTATAATAAATTAAAGGTTTTATATGCCGGAACTTGAGAAAGTTATTGATATAAGCAAAATTACATCCCCAGTTAATGATAGTATATTCAATATGATGTTTAGATATCTTCCTGAAAGCAATTTGCAAGTATAGGAAAAATGCTAGCGTGGAAATATGTAGTAGTAATTCCAGTAAGAAAACCTGGCAAACTGATCCACTTTTGTGGATAATTACCCTTATAGCCTGTCTGGGTAAAACTATGGAGAGAATGGTGAACGAAAGATTGGTTTTCTATTTCAAAAACAATGGTATTATAGATAAAGTGCAGGGTGGTCTTAGGAGAGGGAAATGAACCATGAACAATACTGCTAACATGGAAACTGAAATACAAAAAAGTATGCGAAACAGAGGTTTCATGATAGTTGTATTTCTAGATATTGAAAAATAATATGATATGCTATGGAGAAAAGGCTTATTGTACAAAATAGGTACAATAGGGATAAGGGGAAGAATGTCTCATGGATTTGAGTATTTTGGAGTCAAAGATTATGCAGGTCAGAGTTGGGAAATGTTTGTTGAATGTTGTTATTATATATATATATATATATATATATATATATGCTATACCGCAGGGAAGTGTTATCTGCCTTACCTTATTTAACATTCATAGAAATCTGAGAATCATAGAACTGGAAGGGACCTCGAGAGGTCATCTAGTCCAGTCCCCTGCACTTGTGGCAGAATTAAATATTATCTAGACCATTTCTGACAGGTGTTTGTCTAACCTGCTCTTAAAAGTCTCCCAATGATGGAGATTCTACAACCTCCCTAGGCAATTTATTCCAGTGCTTAACCACCCTGAAAGTTAGGAAGTTTTTCCTAATGTCCAACTTAAACCTCCTTTGCTGCAATTTAAGCCCATTTCTTCTTGTCCTATCGTCAGAGGTTAAGAAAAAGAATTTTTCTTCCTCCTCCTTGTAACACTGTTTTACATAATTGAAAACTGTTACGTCCCCTCTCCGTTTTCTCTTTTCCAGACTAAACAAACCCAATTTTTTCAATCTTCCCTAATAGGTCATGTTTTCTAGATCTTTAATAGTTTTGTCACTCTTCTCTGGACTCTCTCCAGTTTGTCCACATCCTTCATTAAATGTGCTGGACACAATACTCCAGTTGAGGCCTAATCAGCATGGAATAGAGCAAAAGAATTACTTCTCGTGTCTTGCTTACAACACTCCTGCTAATACATCCCAGAAGGATGTTCACTTTTTTTGCAATGGCGTTACACCATTGACTCATATTTAGCTTGTGGTCCGTTATGACCCCCAAATCCCTTTCTAGGTAGTCATTTCCTATTTTGTATGTGTGCAACTGATTGTTCCTTCCTAAGTGGAGTACTTTGCATTTGTCCTTATTGAATTTCATCCTATTTACTTCAGACCATTTCTCCAGTTTGTCCAGATCATTTTGAATTTTAATCCTATCCTCCAAACACTCACAACCCTTCCCCGCTTGGCATCGTCCACAAACTTTATATAAGTGTACTCTCTATGCCATTATCTAAATTATTGATGAAGATATTGAACAGAACCGGGCCCAGAACTGATCCATGCTGGACCCCATTCGTTATGCCCTTCCAGCATGACTGTGAACCACTGATAACTACTCTCTGGGAATGGTTTTCTAACCAGTTTTGCACCCACCATATAGTAGCTCCATTGAGGTTGCATTTTCCTAGTTTGTTTATGAGAAGGTCATGAGAGACAGTATCAAAAGCAGATACTAAAGTCAAGATACACCACATCTATCGCTCCCCCCATCTTATGATAAATGATCTTCCAAAATGAGTAAGTGCCAGAGTGCGTGTCACTCTTTTTGCAGATGGTCATGTTCTATGGGTTAGTAACAGGAATATTGAGGTGGCAGAAAAGAGACTCAACAAAGTGTGATGAGAGACCTCAGATTGGGGAAATGCGTGGGATTTAAAATTTTCCATTGCTTTAACCAAAGAATAGATATTTGCAAAAAAGAAAGCTACAAAGGAATCTGTAACAGTGTGGACAAGAAATAGATATAGTTAAAAGGTTTAGATGTCTAGTGGAAGTATTTCATACTAAATTACTTTGGAAAGATCAGACAGATTATGTTAAAAATAAACGCAAAGGAAGGGTCAACCTCCTTAAAAGTATTGCTGACACTAACTGGGGGGTGAGTAAAAAAACACTGCTGATGGTCTCCAGAGCTTTAATCCAGACCTCTTATCAACTATTGCTGCCCAGCTTTTGGATCAGCATCAAAATCAGAATTTAAAAAATTGGATTTAATACTAGTACAGGTTATGTACAGTGCATTTATTACCATGCCCTTATACGCCCTGCAGATAGCTGCTAGTGAAATGCCAGTTGCACTATGAATGAAACTACTGGACCTAAATTTCTGGGCTAAAGTTAATGGGAATAGCAATGATGAAAGTACCAAGAAAAAATGAGTATTTTGGGGAATTCAGTAGGCAACCTATTGCACACAATGTTAGAACTCCGCATGCCATTCCAGTTAAAACGTGGATGCAGGAGTTGATAGACCAGGAAAAGTTAAATTGACAGTCAAAACTTTTTATCATTAAAAATTAGTTGTGGATGGATGTCCAAAGTGGATTTAGATCTATTTTATAAGTCTAAGAGTAAAAAGGAGGCTATAGGTATAAAAAATGAAGTGTACCAGCATGCAGATGAAAAGTGGAATAGCTTTTTGTTAGTTATATAAAGATGGATGCAAAAAAAAAAAAGAGGAAGAGTAGGGGCAGCTTATTGTATACCAAAATTGAGAATTAGAACATCTAAAAGAATATCTGATATTGCCAAACTAGTAGCAATAATGCTAGCATTAAACTGGATTTGGGATGTATGCCCAGCAGTGGTGGTAATTTTTTCCGATTCAATATCAGGCCTTATGGCAAGAAAAAAGGGTGTCTCCATATGTACAAGTGATTTAATCAGTGAAATTATATTTCTAATAACAGAGTTAGTACAGATGGGGATACATGTAACATTTGCTCAGATCCCAGCACATCTTGGGATAACAGGGAAAGAAATGGTTGACAAAGCAGCTAAAAGGGCTGTAAGAAATGGAAGGATTCACATAGAAATGCGTTGGGTAAAAAGGAACTCAAGAAGCCTACTACAGAAAAATTTAAAAGAGGAATGGCAACAAATTGGATCAATTAAAAAAGGTGAAGAATATTTTTTGAATTGTGCCTCAGAGTTGAGGATAATAATGTACTTCAGGGCTGGGTAGGAAAAATGAAGTGATTTTGTTTAGATCACTAACTGGCCATTGTGGATTAAACAAATATTTTTTAAATAAACAAACACAAAGATAGGCTGTTTGTAGGCTGTAAGGTAGAAGAAACAATTGATCACCTTCTTGGGGTATGTAAGATCTTTATAGTGAAAGGGGAAAAGCTCTCTGAGAAATTTAAATGACTTAAGGTAATAAAAGTTTCATTGTTCTTTAGCAAAGTATCAGGAATATGAGGTAATTTTAGAAGGGCGTTTTTACATTATCTAAAAGACACAGGGCATAGTGAGAGAATATAACCCGCTAGGTATTTAGGATTCAGAGTAGCAGCCGTGTTAGTCTGTATTCGCAAAAAGAAAAGGAATGCTTATGGCACCTTAGAGACTACCCAATTTATTTGAGCATATGCATCCGATGAAATGAGCTGTAGCTCACGAAAGCTTATGCTTAAATAAATTTGTTAGTCTCTAAGGTGCCACAAGTCCTCCTTTTCTTTTTAGGTATTTAGGAGTGATAGTTGGTGGTTGCTATAGACTATCCCGTCAAATCTGCTTCACTATTTAAAAAAAGGGGGGGGGAGGGGAAAGCAGGGGGGAAAGGACAAGATTGGGGCAACCCTGAGAAAGGAAAAAACTATTGAGCTTCTCCAGCCCCGTAGAGAGAACTGACAGTCTGCAGAGCCCCTACTCTTGTAGAAAGGAGGGTGTGGATCACCTGAGCTAAGAGGGGGGAAAGACTGAGATTTGCACTGAAGCCCTGTGAATTCTGAAGTGTACAGTGATACTTCCAGGCCCCTCTGAGGTAAGAAAGGCCCATATCCTGGATGGAGTGGCCTACAGATTTTTCTTTTCCTTTCTTTTGCTTTACCTTTTTTGCTATCTGTGGGCTGGTTTGTTGTTTCACCGAGACACCAGGAGGGGAGAAAACAGCCAAGAGGTCTTGACCGGGGGGTTGAGTGCCAACCCGCTAGAAAGACACACTCTGCAGCACTCGCGGAGGTGCAGGGGGTAAATGGACTCTGATACATGTGCTCCCCACATAGCTCCTAAAGGTGGCACTCTACCAAGGACAGATTTGTGACAATGCCCTAAATGGTGACTCGTCAGTGAACTTAGTCGAGTGTAACTGAGAGCATCATTTGGTTCAGCTATTCTTAGATGAAGTGGCTGATGAACTGGAAGTCATGCAACTGTGTGCGTATCACACTTGACATCCATGTATATATCTGTATGCACTTATTCAATAAGGTAATGCCGAATCTTCTCATTGTTCGCTGTATGCGCCAGGATTTCAGAATATATATTCAGTGTCTGATACAAACTTTTTTTTTCTTTTTACCCAAGAAGAATTTGCAAGGTAGTATGTTTTAAAGTATTTGTCAAGGTCTCTTTCAGAGAAGAGTTCTTCAACTGAACTTTCTCTTCTCGTGTACTTCACAGCAGTCTGTGGTGATCCCCTCTTCCTCTGTCATTCTTGGACATGAGAGGAGCTTTTTCAAATCTAAACCTCCTGACTCCCCTTGCAGTGATGTCTAAAAATGCAGAATCTGGATTGAATTCCTTTATTTAGGCACATAGGGCAATTATGTTACTGGCTCAATTTTCCTTCTCAAGCTTTTTTTTCTGTGCAGAAACTCTACTGCTGATTTGCCAAGCTTAATAGCATTTGTCTCTTCTTAATTTGATATTAGACAGTAAGAGATCTTTGTGCCAGTTGTTCACCTGCTTGAAAAGAATTTGATTGATAGTTTATTTGCCTTCTCTTCCTGAAATAATAAGTATCGTGAAGAAGCCTAGATTACATAATTGCCCCATGTATTAGCCTTTCATTGGTGAGGAGTGGGTTGAGGCATTCTTGGACCATGAAATGCCTCTGGCATCAGTATTCGTAGACAAAAACATGTGCTTTTTATAAAGTTGGTAACATGTCTTCCTCAGATTC
This sequence comes from Lepidochelys kempii, assembly GCF_965140285.1. Classification (NCBI taxonomy): domain Eukaryota; kingdom Metazoa; phylum Chordata; order Testudines; family Cheloniidae; genus Lepidochelys; species Lepidochelys kempii. The sequence continues at coordinate 139,387,220 of NC_136382.1, read as the reverse complement.
CCCAGGTTAGAAAAGTTCTGATCTGCTATGTAGCTAAGACTCTTTGTGTTTCTATATATTTTTGTGGCACTGCAGCAGGGCTTTGAAAAGATGTTGGATTGACAACTCTAGGATTGGAAGTCCTCTCTCTAGCTGAAGAAGAGGTGGGATCTGTGTCCTGCCAAAGCACCCCAAGGCTCACTTGGAAGGACTGTGTTTAGGGATGACAGGATCCCTTACTCTTGACTGCTGCGTTAAACTTCTTTCCTCCTGCCCCCACTATACTCAACCTTCCTCTATCTTGAGAGCAGGGGTGGGCAAACTACGGCCCACAGGCCAGATCTGGCCCCTCGGAGCTTTGGATCAGGCCTGCGGGATCATCCCCCGTGGTGCCACAGGCCTCGCGCTGCTCTTACAAGCAGCCGGCACCACATCTCTGCCGCCCGACGGGGGGCAGAGGGCTCTGCGGGTTGCCCTTGCCTCCGGGCACTGCCTTCCCAGCTCCCATTGGCTGGGAACAGGGAACCGCAGCCAATGGGAGCTTTGGGGGAGGTACCTGGATGCGTGGCAAGGGCAGCGCGCGGAGCCCTGTGCTTCCCCCTCGCCCAGGGGCCGCGCAGGGGCATGGTTCCTGCTGCTTCCCAAAGCGGCGCGGCTTGGGGCCAGGGCAGGCAGGCAGAGAGCCTGCCCTGGCCCCGGTGCATGCCGCTGCCACCCCGGAGCTGCTTTAGGTAAGCGGCACCGGGCCAGAGTCTGAACCCCTCCTGCACCCCAACTCTCTCCCCAGAGCCCTCTGCTGCACCCTACACCCTCTTGCACCCCAATCCCCTGCCCTGAGCTCCTTCATACACTCCGCACACCTCCTCTGCCCCAATCCCTTGCCTTGAGCCCGTTCCTGCACACTGCACCCCCTCCCACACTACACACTACCTCCTGCATCTCAACTCCCTGCCCCGGCCCTGCATACAATTTCCCCACCCCTGATCTAGAGTGTGGCCCTTGGGCCAAAAAGCTTGCCCACCCCTGATCTAGAGTGACCTGGCAGGCCCCGCTAACTGCCTCCTTTTTCAGATGTTTCCATCCCCTGGCTATTGCTGTTCCCCCCACTCCCTGCTCTATCCCTACACAAACTCCTTACAGTCACAGTCTCCTTTCCAGCACCCACATGGAATCTCAGATATGCCCTCTCAGTACTTCTGATTTCTGGAGCTAACTGATGCATTCAAAAATCATAGCACACAAGCACAACAGTTCTGAGTATCTGGGGCTACATCCATATTATATTTGGCACTAGAATGTCACACGTACCAGTAGCTAATTCCGGCCTATCCCAAATATCTTTTTCAAAACCGAAAATGTACAGTGTGTCCAAACAAATGACCTGACAACTCTCACAACAAAGTATTATAGTAATAGAACTCAGTGTAGGAGGCTGAAACTCTGCTTCTAGCCCACTCTCGTATGTTTATGGATGGCAATGCAGTATATAATATGTCAAATCAGCCAGCGTTGAGAGACTTAGCAATAGTTAAGCGAACAGTGTGGTAAAGACATTTTCAGCCTAATCTCTGTCAGACCCGTTAATATTTTATGGGTTGTGGGTTTTCTTACTGCAGTCCCGGAAAGAAAGATAAGGGGGAAAGGGAAAAGCATATTACTTTGGTGTCACCATGCTGTTCCGTAAGATTAGAGGATCCCTTATGACCAATATTAAATCAATAGACTTGATGATTTAATAGTCTTGATTGGAGTTCTTATTCCCATATCTCTCCCATTCACAAACCACAGAGTAAAGGCACATTTCAAGTCCTATCCTGAATACTTTTTGCATGCAGAACCTCATTGAAGTCACTGCCGGAATCTCAGATATGCCCTTTCAGTACCTCCAACTTCAAGGGCTAACTGGTGTATTCAAAAATCATAGCGCACGAGGAGAGTAATAACTTCTGAATTGTTTTGCAGACATAGCTAAGGTGTGTTTGAGAGTGTGTCAAATTTTCAAAAGTGCCTAAGTGACTTTGAAAGTCAATGAGACTGGGATCCTAAGCTACTTAGGTCCTTTTGATGAAGTTACTTTGTATAAACAATTGTATGCATTATTAGAAATATTTAAAGGGACACTGCCAAGTTAAACTTAAATTTAAAGGTAATTTTGCTTGGTTATGTTGCTAATAACACTTTAGAAATCTCAAAGATAAATTTGCTTTCCTATGGGATTTACGTTTCTTCAGTTACATAGGAATTGCTCTACTGGATCAAACCACCTAGTTCATGAAGTATCTTGTCTCCCAAAGTGGCCACCACAAGCTACTGTAGAGAAAGGTACAAGAACCCTACAGATTGTTTCCTTCTAACCTTCATTAGTTTAGCTTATGCCCTGAGGGTTTATATTTATTCCAAACCTCATATTTTCTTTTTTCATCCTTGCTATTGTAATTCTGTATACTGTTGCCAACCATATAAATGTGCAATCCTTACAGTCATACATCTTGTATAGAAGAGTAAATTTATGTTCAGACTTAGAAGATTTGAAACTTTCTGGTGCTTCTTATTGACATGCATCAACATTATGATATCATCATTCAATGCTCTCCTTTCCCTCCAGGGGCTTGACCCTGCACCACTGAAGTCAATGGGAATTCTACTTTGGACTTCGATGAGAGCAGGATCATGCCTTTGGAGACCAGTCAGATCCTTCTCTCTCTGAGGAGAGAAACTGAGGAGATATGGATGTGAGAAAAGGCATTGAGTTGTTTTATTGTACTGTATCGCTGTAAATAAACCTATTAAAAGTTTTTAAAACTATTTATTCCTATTTGAGCCACCCTTTCTGTCCTTCCCCTTGTGAACCCAGCCATCCATAATCAAACTTACTTTAAAAAAGGAGACTGGTGGATTTCTTCTTTCAATCAATTTGTATCTGTCTGTCACTCTCTCTTCTCCCCTTTTCCCCACACAAGTAGAGATATAATTTAAATAGCTGCTAGATAAGAGAGTCTTCTGGTATTTACTCACTTGCACAGTGAAAGAATGAGGATATTAAAATAAAAAGGCATTTGATTTTAAAATAATTAGAGGGGGTGGGGTGTTTATTTATTTATTTTTAAAATAACCTGGCATTCATTGGCACAAGATATAGAATTTAATGGCTTATAAATACATATGAATAACAAGAATAGCTGCGGTTACATTAGAAAGTTTGTACCCATATGAAGATTATCCTATCATGTTTCAGGGCAGAACTTCTAAAAGCCTGGGGTCAAGAAACTTTCCTTCTGGTCATGTTGTTCCAAGAATGTCTGTTATGAGGGTTTGGTTCTTTACTCTGAAGCATCTGGTACTGTGGACTGTCAGAGACATCATGCTGGGCTACATCAATCATTTGTCTGTTCCAGGATGTCAGTTGCTATGCCAGCAGGACTGGGACTAATTTGCAGAAGATTACGGGAGCAAGAGGTGTTTGTCATGAAGCAGAGACAGAATTGGGGTTGTGGTTAGGTGGGTTAAGTGGGGAAGTTGCCTGTCCCTGAACCCAAGAGGGGGTTCCGGGGGTGGGTGGATTCAGGACAGCTACAAATTCCCACTCATCCTCTTGAAAAATTTAAAATACTCATGATGAAAGTGTTAAAGTGAGCGGAAAGGTGAAAAGAGAGTTTGCACATATTGCTCATGAAATATGGGTGAGCTAACAGAACTGTTTCATTCCTATAGCCAAGACTAACATAAGAAAGTGTAAAAGAACACATTATTAACCCATCCTTAAACTTTTGTAGCAAGGACAGGAGACAACAAATTGAATAGATATTTTTCCCATGTTGATGTTGTGACTGTAATCTCCTCCAATGCCACAAAGTCTCGCTGGTGTTTCTGTGCTAAACTTCTACGTCCAGGGTTTAGAGAGGCTATACAATATAGATCCATCCTGAAAAACTGAGGAATGGGATTTCAACCTAGTAATTAAGTATTAGGAATTTGCAACAATAGAGTCACCTCTTTTTAAAGTATGACATGAACATAAAGAAAGCAAAACTATAGGCATTTACCAGTTTGAACATTGTGTTGCACATAAAACTGTAACCGATTTTTCAGAGTGAAATTATGCATGCCATTGGTCCATCCTTGATAGAGTATTGTCAAAATTCCAAATGGCAGAAATTGTTGCGTGTCTATTTCATGGGTATATAAATATTCCAGAGCCTGGTTTGGCTTGTAAAGTTATATGGAGGGACTAGTGGAGAAATAGCTTAACCTTGTGGGCCAAGGAACTCAACTACCATAGGAAGTACAAGGTGTAACTATTACAATCCCACTCTTGTTATAGTATGGCTCTGCTGTCCTGACAGGAGAATTGTAATAATTGCAAAGTGTGTAGCCAATATCCTGGGACCTAATACTGAACAATGGTACAATGTAAATATAAGAATATGTGTAATACTTAGCATATGTAGTAGGTGACCCAGAAGTCACCTACTACAGGACTGGCCCATCAAAGAAAATAACAGAATGTCACTAGCTGTCACCTTCAGCCCCCAACTAAAACCTCTCCAGCACATCATCAAAGATCTACAACCTATCCTGAAAAATGATCCCTCACTCTCACAGATCTTGGGAGTCAGACCAGCCCTCATTTACAGACAGCCCCCCAACCTTAAGCAAATACTCTCCAGCAACCACACATCACACAACAAAAACACTAACCCAGAACCTATCCTTGCAACAAAGCCCGATGCCAACTCTGTCCACATATTTATTCAAGTGACACCATCATAGGACCTAATCACATTAGCCACGCCATCAGGGCCTTGTTCACCTGCACATCTACCAATGCAATATATGCCATCATGTGCCAACAATGCCCCTCTGCCATGTACATTGGCCAAACCGGACAGTCTCTACGCAAAAGAATAAATGGACACAAATCTGACATCAGGAATCATAATATTCAAAAACTTCAACCTCTCTGGCCACTCACTAAAAGACTTAAGGGTGGCAATTCCGCAACAGAAAAGCTTCAAAAACAGACTTGAATGAGAAAGTGCTGAGCTTGAATTAATATACAAATTAGATACCATTAAGGGTTTGAATAGAGACTGAGAGTGGCTGGGTCATTACGCATATTGAATCTATTTTCCCATGTTAAGTATCCTCACACCTTCTTGTCAACTGTCTAAATGGGCCATCTTGATTATCACTACAAAAGTTTTTTTCTCCTGCTGATAATAGCTCATCTTAATTAATTAGCCTCTTAGAGTTTGTAAGGCAACTTCCACCTTCTCTGTTTGTATATATATATCTTCTTACTATATGTTTCATTCTATGCATCCGATGAAGTGGGCTGTAGCCCACGAAAGATTATGCTCTAATAAATGTGTGAGTCTCTAAGGTGCCAGAAGTACTCCTTCACTTAGCATATATATTTATTGGCTGTGGTTTTGTATGCTAAGATAAATTTAAGCCATTCTTCATTCAATACATTGTCTATACTGAAGACTGTAGGGAAATCTCTTATCACACTGGTGCAGCTGGGAGGCGCGCTAAGGTGTACCAGCCCATGCTGTTTTAACACCATGTCATCTTCTAGACCTGTTCTAAAGGGAAGGGTTAGACAACACAAAGGCAGTAATTCTCAGTGAGAAATGGATGGAGTGAGTCAGTAATGAAGGTAGTGGGAATGCAGAGGAAAAGCTGTTGAATGGGAGAGATACAAATCAACTCCTTAGGAAGAGGAATAATTTTGGTACCATCTCTGTATTAAATAGTAAAAGAGCTGGGTGTTTACTCACAGGAGACAGGAAGAAATGTCACATAAAGGTCCCTTGCTGTAAATACAGAAAAGGTTAATTTTTTAAAAATGTTCTTTTCTTTCCCTACACCCCAACAGTGGAAGCTCTACATTTGGGGACGTTAATGGCAGCCCATGGCTATTTCTTTCCAATCTCAGACCATGTTCTAACACTAAAGGATGATGGCACCTTTTACCGGTTCCAAGTAAGTATGCTTAATATGTTCTTGGGTTGCTTAAATGAAGGTTTATATTAAGAGCAAGATGCTATTTATTGTAACTGTAATCGTATCGTCCCCTTTCAGTGGCCCACTTAATGATATCAATTCATCTTATACCTAAAAATGCTAATAGGACTATGTTCCGAAACTGTATGCTAATAATTTAAATGTAGAGACACTGAGGACCATCACAAATATGTACCTAAAATTATATGGGGGTGGAAATGTCCCTCTCTGAAATAACAATAATTCTAATGGCTTGAAAAGTCTAACAGCTGCAATAAAATTACATACAGCATAACCCTCCGTAGGACCCTCCTTTGTAAAGATCCAATGGAGTTCTGAGGTGTGGAATGAAACACATTATGGCTTTTTTCTCACAGGCCCTGTAGAGCACTTCAGACAGAATATTTCCTCTTCTGAGAGATGTACGTGTGTCTTCTACCAGCACATATTCGATTATGATCTAACATTTATAGTGAGAGATTTCTATGTTGATCAGTTGGTCACACTAGTGTTCATGGTAGAAATGAGCAGGTGTTCTAGTGCACAGTAGGAGAATACATCTGATTTTATATATGTTACTTATAGGTTTTTATTTTTATTTGCATACTTATTTGTACCTTTTTAATGTTATTATGCCAGTTTTAAAATTAGTTCTTTACTGTTTCATACAATGAATAGCTTGATTTCATGTTCTGTACATTGAGACAAATGTGATCCACAGTATTGATTGGATATCCTGGCGTTTGATAAATGTATTAGAACCAGAAAAGACTGTCTGATGGGGTGCTAGCATATCATCCCCCAGACATTTAAGACTAACTTTTACTTTAAAAAAAGAAAATGTAGTTCAAAGATACCTGAGAAGAACAATGTCTTTCAAGTGTAGAAGAAACATGACAGGTTGGAGAGTAATCCTACCTTCAGATCATGATCACCATTTTAGTTGTATACCACACCTCACCTTTGGCATTCTAGACTAATATGTTATGATTCGGTTGTTGCTCTACTACCCTTTTTTGGCAAAGCAGCATGATCTTTGGCCTAAAGCACACAGTATCAAAAATGTAGTGTAGATTTATAACTACATACCTGCAATACTGTCAATCTAACATGAAAGAACAGGAAGTTGATTTGGGCAAGGAGAGGGAGTGTTACTGCACAAATTTGACTAGTATTACAATACTAATACAATCACCATTACTAATCTATTCATATCCCGTACCTGGGAAATATAAGGCTTCCATAACACAACAAATCAGGGGCAGAAAAAAAGGTGGATTGGTATTAAATTAACTGTGTGCCTTACCATCCAGGGGTGGTAGCTGTAGCCAGCCTGTGCAGGGTATTTCAGGGAAGGCCCTTGTGTTTAACCTCTTTACTGATATGAGTATTTGATAGCAAACCAATAATGTGTAGAATGCATTTCTTCACAATAGATAGGCCAATAAATAAATAAATCAGTGACTCTGGGTGAAAATGTTTGGGAGGAACTTTTAATCAGTTTATACCAGCTGAGGATCTGCCCCATATACTCATATATAAGATAGATGGATATACACATGACTCATTAAATAAGGTAATTTCTAAAAGTGCCCCTCAATCCTCTGCTGTGGCTGCTGGTCTCTTTAATGCCAGGTGGTCGCCCAGTTCTGCTACTGCTTTGGAGCTCTTTACTGGAGCATTCATTAACTACTCTACACCTTGTCTGCACAGAGGAATTGTACTACAACAACTATACCAGAAGAGTTAAAGCAGTACAACCCCCTAGTGTGGACACAGTTATGCAGGTATAAATGCGCTTATACTGGTATAGTTTATTGACGGATGATAATGGGGGTAAGCTATACCAATACATGGCAGCTTTATACTGGTATAATTGAGTTTATAACTATTTTAGTAAAAATCTCACAGCTCTAACCAAAATTACACCAATACAAAAACTGTTAAATTAGGAGGTGGGAATGGCCCATTCAACCGGGAAAAGGTAAAATTATTTTACTTTGACTTTAATTTTTTGGGGAGGTGTGGAAAATCTCCCCAGGTGCATCAAAAATAGAACCATGGCTGGACAGAATCCAACAATTTCTAGACTACTGTGATACACAGAGAAAAAGCATTTGTAGTAGCCAATACTTCAAACTGCAGAGTCCATCCCTGCAGAGACTCTCCTACTACAGCGCAGTGACTTGCCATGCAGAAAATAGGTTAGCTGCAGTTATGTACTCTGTCCTTTTCTATGTCTGACAAAGGGTTCCAATCCCCTTTTTCTCTCTTGATAGTGTAATTATTTCCAGGTGTTTTTTGTTTGTTTTTTTTTAACAAGCTACTCCTCTGTATGAATGGCTGACAATATGAGTGGAGCTTATGTTCCACTTGTTCAATTGCCCTTTTGCAACCAAAATTATGCTTTTCTATTACTACTGTAGCCATCAGGAGGGCTGTAAAAATCATAAGTGCCCCCAGCTTTTAAAAAGTATGTGGGCATAGAAATAAGTGTTTTCAATTTGTACCATTTTTAGGTGCATCAGCACTAATTGTTCCTGGTGCAGTTCACCTAATATTATTGTTCAGAGGAGGAGATCTAAAAGTTACCAGATAGTTGCACACTTCATAGAGGACTAGATTTTGGTTAACACTAACATAGCCATTCAGGGAATTAAAAAGTAATGAGTCCCCCTGAAGTCCGTGAGCAGCAGGGCTTTTTTCATTGCATCCCTAGCACTGAAAGAAAACAGGAGCTGCACACATAATACCTACCCCCAACATATGAGCAAGTGGGTGGGATGTATAGCTGGCCAAGTATGGGTGGGGAGGGAAGCAAGCTGAACCCCAGAAAGAAGTGAAGTAATTTACTTCCCTCCCTACCCCATCAGAAGGAGGGAATTCCTGTCAGAATTCTTTCCTGGAACATCATGCAACTACATGTTTCCTTGTACTCCGTGTGAGCCAATAGTCTTTTAATCCAGCCTCATGTTTGTAAGTCTGCTTTCCTAGTGAAAAGTGCCTGACTCTTCTTCTCCACCTTCCAATCTTTCCCAGAACAACCTTCCAGTGATCGGAGTGTGACCACTTTCCAAACTGCATACCCATCCTGGCTCTCCTCACTTCAGTGGCAAGCTGGTGATATATAGCATGTCCACCAGGACCAAATTTGAATGAACTGACATAAGTCATTAAAAACTTCAGAAATACCGAAGAAGTCTCTTGTGCATGAAGGCACTTCTTGGCATACCTAGGGCTCCCAATGTCTCAAGGAAGTGTTCTCCCAAAACAGAGAAATGTTTACTGGTACTGTCTGAACAAGAACCACACTGTTAACCATCTATCCCTGGTACAGAAAGGATTTTACTTGTTTTTTAATTTAAATAAATAAATAGCCTAACATCGGGACAATGATGATAAACAATATTTACTAGTTGTTACATAGCACTTTTTCATCCATAGATCATAAAGTGCTTTATAAAACAGCTAAGAGCTATGTGTCTCCATTTTAAAAATGGGGAAAGAGACCCACAAAGAGGTTAAATGTCTTGCCTGAGGTCGCTAATAGAAGCACAAATAGAAACCTAGTCTCCTTAGTCCCAATCCAGTGCCTTATCCCCACTAGGATACAGTGCCTCCTGATGGATAGTACTAGAATAAGAATGGTATACTGTAATAAAATATGAATATCTCTTCCCTTGGAGGCAGTTTATCCTAATGAACGATTTTCATCATACAACATCTGAGGTTGCAAGTTGAATGCTTATGAAATATTTAACATATTTTTCCCTAAGGCTTTTTTTTTACATAGATATATCTGCCTAAAAGTTTATACAACATGACATAACATATAAAAAACCTTGGGTTTAGTCTTTAACTTGTAAGAGATGATGTCGCTGCTACTCTAATTAATGGAAAAATGACTCCCTAATAAAGATTTAAGGCTAAATTACGGGAAGGTGTTATAAGCAGCTTCTCAAAGGGCACACATGTAGAATGCAAAAGCAGAGTTAACATTACAGCCATGTTCTGGCTCCAGACCTTTTCTCCCCTGGGCATGCCTATTTATGCCTCTGTCATTCCTGGTTTGAAGGAATTAAAGGCCCTTAATGATTCAAAGGACCCATAAGCATAGCAGCTAACTTCTTTGCTGCAGGTCTGTGGCTGTATGAGAGTTTGCTCTTGGGTGTGTTTGTGTTAGGCATCAGTCAAAAGTTGGCCACCATACTTTTGTATAATTTCTTTCTGAAATACATTTGTTAAAATTAAATGAACATATGCAATAAAATACACTTAAACTACAAAAATTTTCAAAACATCAGTGTTGACAGGCATTAGTAAGTTTACATCTGTTGTGTCAGATATTCATCTATTCCTGTTGTTTATGCCACCCAAGACTATGGTTTTAACAAGATAAACTGAGTCAGACTTGCTACTTACTGCATGGAGTGGTTCTAGTAATTTAGTAGGCGTTAAGATAGAGAATTTAAAGTACTGCATTAATAAAGTCTCTCTTTGTATGTGAAATACATATAACAATATCAGGTGAATGGGATGAAGTTTAAGTTTCCATGTTGTAGATATTTAAAATATGTTTGCAGTCTCTCTACCTTTTCATATAACACAAGTAATACTCAGATGCTTTCATTTGTACTATTTTTAAAATCACTTTATTCTGGTAGATTAGGTTTTGTGCAGCAACGTATATACAAATGTAATGATATTGAGTGTATATTCATTTTTGTCATGCACAGTAGGAACCCACCCCGCCACCCAATGTCCTTATGCCATGTCTGATCAGCCTGGTATCAGCTATCCATTTGTGCATGTATAGGAAATCCAGGCTATAACTTTTGTGCCTTGTCTCTAAGCAAAGACCAAGGATGCTGTATCTTTGTGATAATCCCACCCCTGTCTATTGGTCAGATCAATATGTACAGATCAGTAATGTACAACTCATATTTTGGAGATGAATGTATTTCCTTTAAATACAGTCAAAGTTCTTAAATTATAATTAAATCACCAAGTCTTACAACAACAGATAAATAAAACAAAATTAAATATTTATGTGTAATATGGAGATTATTGGTTAAGGTTTCCATTCATTACAGGAGATGCATACAGTGAATGTTATGTGGTCTGATGAGTCAAGTGTGAGAATGAGAATCAGGATCCTTGTTATGAAATCCTGAATCTGTTGATGTCAGTGCCAAAAATCCCATTGATTTCAGTCAGGCCAGGGTTTCACTCTTGGTTTTCATACTCGTTTCTGTCACTGACTTCCTTTATCCTGGGCAAACCGCTCACTCTCCCTTGGCCTTAGTTTCCTTATCTTTAAAATGTGGATAACAAAACTTACCTACCATTGGAAAATGTTTGAGTTCCTCCAATGCAGATGTTAGAGAACATGAGGCATTTTAATATGTATATAATCAATTGTTTTTTATTTGATGATATTTTAAGATTATAGATCCCCATTTCTAGAGTTCATAACAGTCCCTAGCAGTTGTCTGGAGAGGAATGACAATATATGGAGCAAAAGGTTTACATTTGACATGAATATTCCTCACCATATACACTAATTAGACTAAACTGTCCCCTGGTGAACAGACCTTTCCCTTATAACTATTCAAAGGGAGGGATTAAAGTAAACTATAGGATCTTTCTCCTTTAAAAATACAGTTTAAACCATACAAACTAACAGTGCTTTATAAAAAGGTGTTGTGTTTGAATCAAAGTTTTTCTCTATTTGAAATAGCAAGCAGGGTTGCCAACTTTGGGTGGATGGATTCCTGGAGATTTCATCACATGACATAATCTTTGATTAAAGATTAATCTTTAATTTCTAGAGATTCCAGGACAATCCTGCAAGGTTAGCAACCCTAAAATTAGCAGGTGACTTCAATACTTAAAATTCTAGGATGATGAGGAGGATGATTTGTTTTATGATAGAGCCAAGATAGAACTGTTCTTAGTTCCTTTGCTAAATTACTAGCAAAATACCAATGCAAATAAATGTAATATGGGGATATATACTTGGATTACAGGAGTTGGTTTTATACATTTTTATTAGCAGAAGGGGCCTGGATATAGATTGCTATGGTTAAATTTAGAAAGTAATATAAAAATATAATCCAGATTGGACAACATAAAATTGCTTACCTAGAGCCACTTTTCTCTTTTTATAAGCTTGTAATGACCTTATAGAGACAATCTGTTCTATACAAACCAATCAGTTTGGGACTGTGATGATACTTTTGGTGCTAGATATGACCTTATTTCTCCAGCCACAGGACTGAATAGAACTGCCTGCCCAATTACAGATACATGTAGACCAAATGCTTTAAAATTGTAGTGATGTAAATTGGCAGCATTATTTCTGCCTGGGCTGATAAACACTATTTGATTTTCCCAAAACTATTCCGCAGCCCGCCTTCTTTCCAGCTATAAATAGGATGTCATGGCAAAGTAGTAAATAGGGAATGTTACCACTCATTCATGGCAAACCCCTTGACAGCCATTCCTCAGGAAAAATGAAATTTTTAACGACTGATAGGTCCTTCAGGTTTTCAACATTCCACTCAAAAAAGCTAATGTTTGATAATCTTCACTATGGAAATGGTTATCATACAAAATGCTTGTACTGCAACATCTCTGTAAATCTCCCAGTCAAAGCTTTCAATTGCCTGAAAATTGTAGAACATGTAATGGGGTTTTCAGGGGGGGTTTAATGTGTGTACCCTAAGGTATCTGTATTGTGAGGTACACAGCAGATAATTCTACTACAGTTGATGATTGAGGTGTGCAAAATAATTAGATAAAAACTCCACCACCTACTCAAACTCTGCCTAGGTTGGCAGTCACATGCATTTGGAAACCACAGTTCATGCACAGAGGAGATCATAAACATGGGCAGAGATTCTTTGCATAGCTCTGGGAGGTTCTTAACCAGCTGAGAGGTAAACAGCTAGTCTCCCCTTCCTTCTACACACACACACTTATAGTGAATCCCACGCCTCACTTACAAACACCCCACTCTACAATATGCCCTGGATCTCTTGTTTCTTATTTCTATAGGCCCGCCCCCCTCTTCTGTTCTTCCTTCCTTGGATAAGTTAAACCCCTTTCCTAAGTCTTTAGGGTTCATACTTTTCCTCATCTCCAGGAGATTCTTCATGGTCCACTATTTTACCCAGTTCTTAAATGCTGGGAAAGGTTGGGAGAGGAAGGAGAAGGATATAAACTAAATACTTGAATTGCAGAGATGCAAAGAGGCGTGTCACATATTTGAGATAAGACTAAGACCTATAGCGTCCATTTAAGAAAAGGACAATATTATTGCTCTGTCTGGAAGAACTGTTTGTTGGCTAAGAGAGAAAAGCTGCAACATATGGCTTACACATATCCAGTTCCACTCAAGGGATTGCTGTCCAAGACTCTGGGTGATATCAGTGTTAGCTTGTTTTAGTACAGCTTTAGGGCTAAATTCAGACTCCTGCATTTACAGCCATGCAGACTCAGGGACTGGGAAGGTGTGTGCTTTGAGAGTGGCATGCCTAGAGTCAGTATGTCTCCGTATGGATAAAGCAGGCATGATGCTGCCAAATACCTTGAGGAAACATATTTATTAGTGGGCCCTGCTGCATCTATTAAAAAAGGATTAGCATATGCTTCTGTTAATTTAGGCATAGAGTTGTGCATGGATTTTTGGGTGGGAGGGCATGTCTGTTTACCGCCATGTATGGGAGTGCTATGAGAAAGGCTCTCTGAGTCTCTCCCCAGGGTGGGCTGCCATTATTTAAGATTAACATTTAATCATTGGAACCTGGCAAAATGATCCTCAGTTTATGCAATGAGTTGTAATGTAAATTAACATCAGAGCTCTAGAACTGTGAATACCAATTAATTAGCAATGACAGACAAATGGAAAATATATTCCTGTGAAATATTTCAAAGGCATTTTAATTCTGCAGGGGGAACGATTTTTCATTTAGTAGCAATATTTCATGAACATTTTAATCAGAAATTTTTAGTTTTGACCATTTTTTTTGGAAATTTTGTTTTTTTCGTTTTGCTTTTTCACTTTTCACTTTCCGCCTTTTTCTCTTTCACCACCTTTTCTCTCGTTGTTTTCCATTGTACCACTGAAAAGGTGTGGGTGTGGGAGGATGAGGAAAAACAGAGAGAGGGAAGGGAAGGAAAAATAAAACAAACAAACAAAAAATCCACTCTAAAAAAAGACAACATTTTTCATTTTCCAGTTCCATCAGGGGAAACAATTCAAAAACAAATATTTTGTGAAAATTTCTCAATTGGACAAAAGGCCATTATTCAGCAAAAAGATCTTCCCTGTGAAAGAAAATGTGATGACCCCTGGGCAACATTGATGGGTTCTGAAGTCATCAAACCAGATTCATTGTGCTGTGAGGCCTTTGATGATGGTGGCTGGAAATACATAGTAAAACGAAGGGATATCCCAGAAGAGTTCCTTCTTTCTCCCCAAATGCAGGCTCAAACCAACACCAATACTGACATTTGACTATACTAATATGACATCTCAAATTTCATATTCGTGTATACATATGAATATTGTGTGTATATAAATACTAGAGCTGTCTGATTTTTTCATCAAACAAGGTTTTTCATTGAAATAGTCTTTTTCAAAAATGAATTATTTTCTTCATTACTTACAAAATATTAATAACTCTTAAAGATATCTTCCCCAACGATGTAAACAAAATTCTATTGAAATAAAAAAATTAATTTAGTTTGCAATAAAAGAAAAAAGTCAATAACATTTTAGATATTTTTCTAATGGAAAAATAAAGAAGTGCATTTTGAAGGCCTTGACAGTAATACAACTTTGAAATTTTGAATATTTTTGTGAAAACAGCCTGTCCTTTTTGACCAGCTCTAATAAATATCTACTAGTGAGTTGCCTAGAACCTTAACATATATTAATCACAAGTTCTGCAAAATCAGAGATTGAATGGGTCATAAAGAATGCAAAAACTTCTCACCTGTAAACGTTGATACTTCAGGTCGATGTGAGCATGTTCCTGGGGAAAGTAGGGCTGCCCTTTACCTGTTCCGTAGTTTTTCAATAATAATAATACTTCATTCTTCTTATCTGCCATTCTGGAACACTACACAAATACCATAAATAAGCATACAAAAGTAATTTGCCATTTTGATGCCTATTTCAAAATTGCTGGATTTATAGTACAGTGGATTTCCCAAGAAAGCATAAATAACCTTTACAAAACAGTGTCAGTCTAGGAATTGTATAATGCTTGCTTTGTCTAACCTGAATTCCCTGCTTTTTTGTTTTATTTTGTTTTATTCTATAGACACCCTATTTTTGGCCATCAAATTGTTGGGAGCCGGAAAATACAGACTATGGTCAGTGTGGATATCTATTCTCTTTCTATCAGGAGTCTTGTATTGTATGTATAAAAACATTATTAAAGGCTGTCTTGTTTAGCCATCCAACCATTAAAAACACTGTTGGTGTCTTGTTCAATCCCAGTGCAAGAACTGCTGATGCTCAGCTCAAGGTTGGCTTTGATTTTACAAAGTTTATTAAGTCAGAGGTCAAATATGAATGTGATCCAGGAATACAAAAATAGCATTGCATTGCTGTGCACGTTGTAAATACATATGGTGACAAAGTCTCAGTGAAACAGAAGGTACTTTAAAAGTAGTGATTCTTCCTTGCTGATGAGATTCAAACACATGCAAGTAACCCAGTTAGGACTCTTAAAACTCATAGTGGGCCAAACTTTCAAATATATGTGCATGTATGTATCAGTGCACATGTGGAAATCAGTTATTTGTTCCAGAGTAGCAGCCATGTTAGTCTGTATCCGCAAAAAGAACAGGTCACAAAGGTGCCACAAGTACGCCTGTTCTTTTTGTAGTTATTTTTTCGTACACATGGCCACACAAATATGTGTGCATGCATTCAGGTTCGCATGGATGGGAATGGCCATAACTGTGTACAATATGTTATTTCCTGCCATATGTAAGGAGGCCATTTGTCCAGTTTAAAGTCGGACAGTCCTAGAGTTCTGCCGTACTGTTCCTGTCCAGTAGAGACTTAGAACTGGACATGGCTTTGTCCATTGAAAATGAGAGTAGAAAATAGGAAGAGACTGTGGATGGAGGAGGATGCCAGAGGGGCGGGGGCTAATGTGGCACCTCCGTATGCAGTGGTACAAGCATGGGTGGACCAATGCAAGAAGGCTCACACACCGGGGCAGAGTCATGCAGGGGATGGGCTAGTGCAGGGGGCTGACATGGAAGGGGGTGGGGCTGCATGTGTGGGCTAAGATAGGGCAGGGCCACATGGGCAGGCTGATGCAGGAAGGAGAGGGGTTATATAGGCAGGAGAGTGGAAATCCTATATTCTGAGGAGGTGTCAGGGCCACCCTAGCCATGCTTACCATTTACACACATAAATTAGATGTGCCGTTATTTATGTGTACTTACATTTGAAAATCTGGGCATAGTTGGTAAAAAAAAAAACCCACTATAAAATGACTGAAGCCAAGATTTTTCAAAAATGAGTATCTAAAGTTAGGTTACTATGTCCACATGTATGCACCAAATTAAGTGTCCTGATTATCCGTGAAACTGATCAACCAATAGCTCCCATTCATTTTAATGGGAGCTGTGGGGTACTCAGGACTTCTGGAAAAACAGCCCATTTATTTTGGTGACTAAATATCCTAACTTCAGGCACCCATTTTTAAAAAAACATCTTAGCTGAATGCTTTGGAAATTCAGGGTGGTATGCACTACAGTGTGTTCAAGCTCAGTATTGGGGTTAAAGTTAGGCATCTAAATAGCTAGCCCGATTTTCAGAGGTGATCAGCACCAACAATTCCCAAGTCTGAAAATGCTGATGATAACCTCTCCAGGCCTCAGTTAGCCCATGTGTACAAGACTACTTGTAAAACACTAGTACAATAGAAGTCCAGAATATTGTTATGAATCTAATATTTAGGCAGCTGTGATTAGTCACTGAGGCAGGAAGATATTTGATTCAGCACGTAATCATTCTTTCTTTCTTTCTTTCTTTCTTTCTTTCTTTCTTTCTTTCTTTCTTTCTTTCTTTCTTTCTTTCTTAGCAGTTTTTCACAGCTTTCCTTTAAGGGTTGTCCAATCTATCCACAGTCTCCTTGGTTATGGAATACCAGAAAATTATGAAACATGTTCCCATGTTTCCCTATGGGATAACGGGGGGAGTTAATAAATATGCTAAAATGTCTGTTGGGACCCTTCACTCTCTAATAGTAGGTATGAGCCTGAAGTCAGCCTGAGAAAGTTGTTATTACTATCCACTGATGTTGATGGGGAGGTACAATGTCTAGCTGCCTTATTAAAGTGACCAGCTGAGAAAAAGCAATAATGCAGATTAAGAAAGAAACCGCAGAGTCAGAATCAGAATTAACAATTTGGGCAGGGGAGAGGGGTGGGTGAAGAGAGAGAGATTCTCCAGGGCATCAGAACCTCCACATAGTGATGTGCCAGGAGAGTTTATTTTTGCTAGGCTCCTCCAGTTATCATATAGACTTTACCACTACACAGCTCAGTTTCCTGTTTTTAGCATAGGAAGGCCATGATTTTAAAGGAAATTAGAAATCCTGTGTTGTGGAGTGCTGAGTTTTTAATGGTTTTCCATGGTATGTTAACCCTTTTGCTTATTAGGGTCTATCACCATGCATGGCCTGGAAGGGTGCTGAGATTTTCTGCTGAACATACAGCAATGATTTGAGCAAACAGATGCAATCTCAGTCCAGATAACTGGATCACCAAGCTATGATAGCTAACAAGAAATCTTTTCTCAAGATTAGCTAAATTCTAAGACTGCAGTGTTTAATTCTTGGACCTTAGGGCCCACATATTTTTAAACACTCAGTTGATGCCTGTAGGATTTCTGCACTCAAGATGGTGACAAAGCTAGACAGTTAAAAATTAAGGGTAAGTTTCTAACATTATTAGTCATGCTAAGAAATAACTTACTCCATTGATTACAGTGGCTGTAAACAAAAATACGGTCATTAAAAAAAATCAAAGAACCCAGGTATGTTCAAAGCATTATTTTTACTTACCAGTCATTTTTAAACTATGAATGCTTCTCGTGTTTCTGAAGGAGAGCTGACATTTTACTGCATAGCATTTAGGGCCTCATCCAATGAGTGCTCTGCTCATAACTTCCTCTTGGAACAGAAGAATGGCAATACCAGATCAGACCAGTGGTACATCTAATGCACTGATCCATCTTCAAAATTGGCCAGTAGTAGATTTTTCAGAGGAAGGTCTAAAACTCTCACAGTGGACAACTTTGCAATAATATCCGTATTGGGTAAACTTCTTCCCAATCCCAGGCAGTTAGAAGTTGTTTTATATCCTGAAGCGTAAGGGTTCATATTGTATTTATGATTTTTTATCGTAGTCTGTTTAATTGCATATATTGAATATAGTGGGAGTTCTGAATGCAGACCACTTGCAAGATTGCACTGATAGTTTGTAACAAAGGAAGTGCTAATCAATAAGATTGAAATTCACCGTTCTGCAGAAGACCCACAAAAGTTCTATGAACCCCTGAAGTCCTATTTTGAGGGCAAAATAGGCCTTAAGTAGGATTTCAGTGTCTTAAAGGTCTTAGGGGATTTATGGTACTCAATGGGCCCTCTGCAGAAAGGCAAATTTCACCCCAAAAGAATTCAAAAGAGATGCTGCAGACTTTCACAGTAGTTCTGTTATTTACTAGTAAATGATGTATAGAAAATGTAGGTAATTAAACCAATTTTTAATAAACTTACATTAAAGCCATTGTGAGTATCTCCACACTCTGTCATGCAGTAGAATGTTCAGTGGTATTTCCTTTGTTACAGACTATGGGCCAGATCCTGAGCAGCCCTGTGCACTTGCAGCTCCACCTAAAATTAATAGAAGAGGCAGGTATCCCGTGCCTCTGAGAATCAGTCCCCTATCAAACAAGCAAGAAGGACACTTCTTCAATAATCTTTGTCTATCAGAGTTAATGACAATGTAAACAACTTTATTGGTGATTGATACAATTTTACAAGCCAATGAAAATCTTATACTAATTGTAAAAAAGAAAAAAAAGGAAATGTAGTTTCTCTTTAAATAAAGGCAGGCACACCTACCATTACTCACCCAGTGCTGTACTGCTGCCCATGATGAAGAACAGTAACAATAAAATCATTAACCCTTAAGATAGAAATGAAATGAGGTTGAGACATTGCATTTGTTCCTTCATTACCAAGTTAACTCCAAAAATAAATTCTTTTTTATTCCTTTATAGAATATGTTTAAATCTACTCAACAATGTCACTTCATTTTCTGCTTTGTGTTAGCTAAGGGTATAAAATATTTTCATGACAAAGGTTTAGCTACAGGCCATGTGTGTAAAACAGATGATGTCCTTTCTTGACACATCCTTTAAAAAAAATTCCTAAAAATATATTTCAGGAGGCTGCTGGCCAATTCCTACAGCAGTGCTATAGGGAAGTGATGCGAACCCTGCTACTGTTACAGGCTTTAGACTTTTATCTTGTATCAAGGTGAAATATCTTGGCATCCGTTTTGAAGGTGACTAGCTGCCCACTTTTTGGATGCTCAAACTGAGACATCTAAGAAGCCCTCCTAATTTTCAATAAGGAGGGCTTTAAACTAGGTTCACCGGGGGAAGGAGACCAAAGCCCTGAGGTAAGTGGAGAAGTGGGATACCGGGAGAAGGCACGAGTAGGAGCGCGTGAGATGGGAGGGCTCCTGCCTCATACTGAGAAAGAGGGGCAATCAGCAAGTTACCTCAAGTGCCTATATACAAATGCACGAAGCCTGGGAAACAAGCAGGGAGAACTGGAAGTCCTGGCACAGTCAAGGAATTATGATGTGATTGGAATAACAGAGACTTGGTGGGATAACTCACATGACTGGAGTACTGTCATGGATGGATATAAGCTGTTCAGGAAGGACAGAAAGGGCAGAAAAGGTCGGGGAGTTGCACTGTATGTAAGAGAGCAGTATGAGGTGTACGAGGCTTTCTTCCGGCAACTCGCAGAAGTTACTAGATCGCAGGCCCTGGTTCTCATGGGAGACTTCAATCACCCTGATATCTGCTGGGAGAGCAATACAGCAGTGCACAGGCAATCCAGGAAGTTTTTGGAAAATGTAGGGGACAATTTCCTGGTGCAAGTGCTGGAGGAACCAACTAGGGGCAGAGCTCTTCTTGACTTGCTGCTCACAAACCGGGAAGAATTAGTAGGGGAAGCAAAAGTGGATGGGAACCTGGGAGGCAGTGACCGTGCAATGGTCAAGTTCAGGATCCTAACACAAGGAAGAAAGGAGAGCAGCAGAATACAGACCCTGGACTTCAGAAAAGCAGACATTGACTCCCTCAGGGAACTGATGGGCAAGATCCCCTGGGAGAATAACATGAGGGGGAAAGGAGTCCAGGAGAGCTGGCTGTATTTTAAAGAATCCTTATTGAGGTTACAGGGACAAACCATCCCGATGTGTAGAAAGAATAGTAAATATGGCAGGCGACCAGCTTGGCTTAACAGTGAAATCCTTGCTGCTCTTAAATACAAAAAAGAAGCTTACAAGAAGTGGAAGATTGGACAAATGACCAGGGATGAATATAAGAATATTGCTTGGGCTTGCAGGAGTGAAATAAGGAAGGCCAAATCACACCTGGAATGGCAGCTAGCAAGAGATGTTAAGAGTAACAAGAAGGGTTTCTTCAGGTATGTTGGCAACAAGAAGAAAGTCAAGGAAAGTGTGGGTCCCTTACTGAATGAGGGAGGCAACCTAGTGAGAGAGGATGTGGAAAAAGCTAATGTACTCAGTGCTTTTTTTGCCTCTGTCTTCACGAACAAGGTCAACTCCCAGACTACTGCACTGGGCAGCACAGCATGGGGAGGAGGTGACAAGCCCTCTGTGGAGAAAGAAGTGATTTGGGACTATTTAGAAAAGCTGGACGAGCACAAGTCCATGGGGCTGGATGCGTTACATCTGAGAGTGCTAAAGGAGTTGGCAGATGTGATTGCAAAGCCATTGGCCATTATCTTTGAAAACTCATGGCGATCGGGGGAGGTCCTAGATGACTGAAAAAAGGCTAATGTAGTGCCCATCTTTAAAAAAGGGAAGAAGGAGGATCCTGGGAACTACAGGCCAGTCAGCCTCACCTCAGTCCCTGGAAAAATCATGGAGCGGGTCCTCAAGGAATCAATTCTGAAGCACTTAGAGGAGAGGGAAGTGATCAGGAATAGTCAGCATGGATTCACCAAGGGCAAGTCATGCCTGACTAATCTAATTGCCTTCTATGATGAGATAACTGGCTCTGTGGATGAAGGGAAAACCGTGGACGTGTTGTTCCTTGACTTTAGCAAAGCTTTTGACACGGTCCCCCACAGTATTCTTGCCAGCAAGTTAAAGAAGTATGGGCTGGATGAATGGACTATAAGGTGGATAGAAAGCTGGCTAGATTGTCGGGCTCAACGGGTAGTGATAAATGGCTCCATGTCTAGTTGGCAGCCGGTATCAAGTGGAGTGCCCCAGGGGTTGGTCCTGGGGCCGGTTTTGTTCAATATCTTCATTAATGATCTGGAGCATGGTGTGCATTGCACCCTCATCAAGTTTGCAGATGACACTAAACTGGGAGGAGAGGTAGATACGCTGGAGGGTAGGGATAGGATACAGAAGGACCTAGACAAATTGGAGGATTGGGCCAAAAGAAATCTGATGAGGTTCAACAAGGACAAGTGCAGAGTCCTGCACTTAGGACGGAAGAATCCAATGCACTGCTACAGACTAGGGACCGAATGACTCAGCAGCAGTTCTGCAGAAAAGGACCTAGGGGTTACAGTGGACGAGAAGTTGGATATGAGTCAACAGTGTGCCCTTGTTGCCAAGAAGGCCAATGGCATTTTGGGATGTATAAGTAGGGGCATTGCCAGCAGATCGAGGGACGTGATTGTTCCCCTCTATTCGACATTGGTGAGGCCTCATCTGGAGTACTGTGTCCAGTTTTGGGCCCCACACTACAAGAAGGATGTGGAAAAATTGGAAAGAGTCCAGCGGAAGGCAAGAAAAATGATTAGGGGACTGGAACACATGACTTATGAGGAGAGGCTGAGGGAACTGGGGATGTTTAGTCTTCAGAAGAGAAGAATGAGGGGGGATTTGATAGCTGCTTTCAACTACCTGAAAGGGGGTTCCAAAGAGGATGGCTCTAGACTGTTCTCAGTGGTAGCAGATGACAGAACAAGGAGTAATGGTCTCAAGTTGCAGTGGGGGAGATTTAGGTTGGATATTAGGAAAAACTTTTTCACTAGGTGGGTGGTGAAACACTGAAAAGTGTTACCTAGGGAGGTGGTGGAATCTCCTTCCCTAGAAGTTTTTAAAGTCAGGCTTGACAAAGCCCTGGCTGGGATGATTTAGCTAGGGATAGGTCCTGCTTTGAACAGAGGGTTGGACTAGATGACTTCCTGAGGTCCCTTCCAACCCTGATATTCTATGATTCTATGATTCAGAAAGTGCTGAGTATTCAACCTCTGAAAATCAAGGTCCTTTAAAATGTCTCAGATTAGGCACCCAGAATCACTAGTCATGTTTAAACCTGTAAGTCCTTGGCTTTCATTTAACTGATTGTTTCAATTTTAAAGTTATGTACAGTGGGACCCAACCATGCTGGAAAGTTTCTCCCATGCAAAGTTCCACTGAATTCAGCAGGACTTGGTGCTTAAGTAAAGGTGTGGATCTTTTGCAGTAATTTAGATTGTTGGTGGAGTTTGAGTAGTTCTGCATCCTCTCTGTATTGGATAGAGTTCCTGTCTTATGGCTTATTCATGTGGCTATTAAAACTATGATTTCACAGTTTAGAAAGCTGGCTCTGCTTTATATTGTTGCTCTAGAGTGAGTGAGCGCACTAATGGCTGAACATACTTGTACTCTGATACAACAATTTATTCTGCAAATTAAACTGTTATATGCCCACCTCCCCTCTTATTTAAAATTTAATTTAGTAGATTAATAGAGGTTCTTCTGGCAAATTAAAAACACTTTTGTGTCATTGAGAGTTTATGAAATACTGAGGCTATTTATGTTCATAGTCAGATGGATCAGGGTTCATCTCAGTTTGGCCAAATCTAATAAATGTTAATCCATGTGCATATGGCATCAATTCTCATGAGGCTTGTCAATTCCTTTCTTGGGTTTAGTGACTCACAGCTGTTGGAAATTTGAGGAATTTAATTCTCCCACATTCTCTTGTTTAAATGTGATATATAAGAAAGATAAAAGGCAGATAAAATTTCCAAGGTTCACAGGTAATTACAGTCTATGTAAATACAACAAATAATTGTAACAATGTACAAAACAGTATTTTGGAGGGAGGAGGAGGAGGCGGTAATAAGAAATGTTTCAGGAGAAAGGTGAATAGAAGTGGGTGAAATTATAGAATGGATTGAGCAGAGGAAAAGTGAGAGTTGGAGGGGATTTAATTTTTGTTCTAGAGTTAGGAGCTGTAGTTCAAGAGAAGAGATGGATATGAGCTATCAGGGAATCTTCAAATAGGTAAAACGAGATGGGGAAGCTGTTCTGGATTATGGGGACAAAAGGAGACAGATATGTGCCTTTGAATGTGAAGAAACCAGTTGGAAACAGTGGAATGGGCTGAATTACAATGATAATTTCAGAAAGGGAGTTGGGCGGTGCTCGGGGGGGGGGGGGGGGGCAAATGTTTTAAGTCTGTGAGAGAGGTAATGTACTGGTTCCTGAAATGGACTGAAGGTCAGGTAATGTGTTCCCATTTTATGGTATAAATGAGGCGATTAGCTGGTATATTTTGGACAAAACAAAGTTAGAAGAATTAGTAGTATGGACTGAAGAAGTCCATAAAGGAAATCATTCCACTAGTTCAGGCCAAGAAGAGAGGAAGACATGCATAAGAGCTTCAGCAAAGGGGTTGAGATAGTGTCTGCTGTGAACAGGACAGTATTTTGTGGGTGATGGTAGGCAAATATATAGATCTAGGCAACGTGAAAAACAAAAGATTCCTGAGTCTAAAAGAATATGCAGCTTCTTCTGCACTAGAGGTGAAGTCCAGGGAATAGTAGTGGTTAGGATGAGAGGCTTTTACCAATTACAGTGTAGGCCAGGGGTAGTCAATTATTTTTTATCAAGGTCCAAATTTCTTAGTAAAGGTATAGTCAAGGTCCAGACTCTGGAGAAAACAATAAAAAACTCCAAACAATAATGATGATAATAAGTAAAAAAGATGTTGGGGTCTGTTCAAAAGTGTCTGACGGTCTGGATTTGGCCAATGATCCACCTATTGACTACCCCTGGTTTAGGCTATCAATCTGGGGTGGCTTCCTCTGCGTGGGTGCTCTGTGTGGAAGGCAGCACAGGGAGCCTCTTTGCCCTTTCCCTAGGACACTTGATCTCATGAGAAAGCAATAATTTATGCTCCCCTGTGCAGGGGTATAGCATCACCAGAGAGGACAAGTTGTTGGGTCAAAGTCTGGTAATGGTCCCACTTTCCTGGAACCAGACAGAACCTTGAGATCTGCTCTATAGGGAGCATGCACTGCACTCTTTCATCCTCTTCCTCTCCTGTCTGGGAGCTTTCAACTTGCTCCTCTTTAGGTAGTAACACATCAATGGCACTGCCATTCCTGCAGTACATGGCCTTCTATCCCCAGTCAGGCTCTGCCAGTAGGTGCCGTAACTTGCCCAACTCAGTTGGGAAGTTCTGGCAGATGAGAAAAGCAGAGAGTAAGAAACGGTGACAGATTGAATGTAATAGAGATTGGGAGAGAAGCCAAGGCAAAGCAGGATGTCCATAGTGTTTGAGGGAGAGAAAGCTACCAGCATCTGAGTTAGGACTTGTTGTTCTTGAGAGAGTTCTGGAGGAAGAGTTATACTGCTGGATGTACCACAGGCGTTCGGTATGACCTGTGTAAATCATAGACTGTATTTCATCTTCCTTATCTGTACAATGCAAATAATTCTTCACAAGGGTGTTGTGAGGCTAAACTAATGTGTGCTAAGTGTACTGAGATTCTCAAATGAAAGGTGCTATAAAAGTGTGAAATATTATCGTTATTTCTAGCTCTAATTATGTTAGACCAGGAAGACACCACTGTTTCTCAAGACACTGGCCATTCAGATAGCTGAAGAAGGTTTTTAGGTGCTTGGTTAGTGGGAAAGGGAAAAAATTGGGGAAAGGGATTAAATAAGTGGATATTGATTGATAGTGGCATCACTGCTGTTGTAGGATAGAAGAGAGGGAAGATTATAGAAGATGAGGACAGGATAAGTTCACAGAGATAAAATGGGCAGGAGATTGCAGGCTTGGGTTCTGGAGAGTCAAAGGAAGGAACTGGATTTTCAGGACTCCACTGATTCTGACTGAAAAGAAAAAAACAATGGTTGTAAAGTGATATGAAAGTTCATGTGTCAGACTTGGGCTGGTGAGGTACTTGCTTCTTCACGTGTGTGCAGGGGGGCAGGGAATTTAGCAGGTAGAAGACATGAGGTTAGAAGACTATAAAAACAACCAAGCAAATAGGCTGCAGTCAACTACAAATGCTAGTGAGTTAAATGTTACAGAATGCCAGACAAAGAATACTATGTGGAGAATCAGAAATGAATGGATAGTTCAGAATGTCCCTCAATGGTATTCTCTTCTTGCAAAAATTCATTTAAGTTTTTCATCTTGTTAACAGATTAGTTCAGTGTTTTGCATTTGGTTACAAAAATGCAGATCTGGGTAAAAAATAGAGAAACAGATGTAAAACTAAATTGGCATACAGTTTCATGCTGGCAAAGATCAAATATATCTGTACAAAATTTTGAGAGAGCTTGGAATTTACTTGACAGGGCAGTTGACAGGACAAGCTATCAATAGCTTCAATGCAGAGCTTCACTTCCCCATTGATATAACCAATAACCTTTAGCTTTCTCTCATGTGCTGTTTGTCTCTATTTTAATTCAAATGTACCTGTAGAAAACAGACCTTTTGTTATCCTTATCTGTCAAACAAAAGGAAAATCTGTGGATCAGAAATCTGAAGGTGACACTAACTAAACTTCTTGTGCAACTTCTATAACTCTAAGCATAATTTGGCCTTATATAAAAGATATCCATCAAATTCCACATGTGTACTTGCAGCGAAATCTACTTTTGCATTTTCAGAATCGCAAATATGCGCTTCACTTGAATAATGAGTTTAAAAAAAATTCTTGATTTTTGGGAAGAGCACTGAGCCAACTTCTGTTGGTGAAAGAGACAAGCTTTCAAGCTCCACAGATCTTCTATTGAATTAACTCACACAGCAAAACGATAAAAGACAAAAACACCATATCACCCATGGGCAAGCACTTCTCACAAAATGATCACTCCATATCAGACCTCTCAGTCCTCATCCTCAAAGGAAGCCTGCACAACACCTCAAAATATGAGGCTAGGAACTTAAATTCATCATTTTGCTAGACATTATAAATCATGGTCTTAATAAAGGCACTGAATTTATGTCTTATTACAACAATCTGTAACCCATTAACTCCCATTTTATGTCCTTATGACTGCAAAGGATTTAACTGGCTGCTTCACCTTGAATAGTCTCTTAAAATATATATTAACTACTTAAGTGATACAATCTGTTCCACCTTGTGTTTATCTGTGGCTCTCTGAGCATCTTTCCTAGACCTGAAAAAATGTGTAGCTTGAGACCATGTCTTTTTCACAAATTGAAGTTGATCCACTAAAAGATATTACCTCACCCGCCTACTATGAATGTTCATTACTCTTTTATCCAGGCTGAATTACAATAAAATAAGGAAATAATCCCCAGTGGCAGTTTACCACTTTTCTCTCTCTCTCTCTCTCTTTCTCTCAGTAAAGTGGAGACTGAAAGCTTCAGCTATCAGGGATTCTTTATGAAATGGGAGAGAAGGCAAAAAAAAGTCTATCTTTTTGCATTGCCCTGCCGAATTCAAGTGGCAATTTTCTTTTCCAGAGTTTTTCTTTCTAGAGATATTGTCTTTCCCAATCAGAGCCAAATTCAGTCATGGTACTGCTGAACTTGGCCTGTCATACCTCAGTTGCATCTGCAGAACATAACTTATACTAGGTAAATGCAAGCACAGACAGGCAATTGCAATCATAAGCCACACTTTTGTTCAGCTTAATTTTCCATGTGGAACGTGTTTGTCTACTTATTTTGCATTCACACTTTAAAATGCCTGTTTGAAAACTTGACCTGTTGTCTCAAACTTTCTTTCTCTAGTAGGCAGTCATTTTACTAATCTCTTTCCACTGAATAATTTGGCAAGTGGGAAGCATTCAGAGTAAACCTCTGTAATTTTTTTAACCAGATCTCAAGCAAGGGTCCTAGGGAAACTGCCAAGCCATAAGCAACCTGTTTTGAGAACTATTGAGCACCCACAGCTTGCACTGACTTCAGTGGGAGCTGCCTGGGTCCAGCATCTCTGAAAAATCAGTCCATAAATATGAGCCAGTGGCTTGGAGCAGGCATGGCAGCAGAGCATGAATATTCTGAAGCATTAATAGAAATTTGTTTCTTAAAATGTAGTTCCTCAGTGCTACTTGTGGATGAGTCATATGGCTCTGCATAGCAATACAGTTCGAATTCATAGAATCCACAGCTGGGAATAAGACCTCTTAGGTCATCTGACCCATCTCCCTGACGTTGTAGGTTTGGTTCTTAGAATGGTATTACTGGTATTAGTGTCTTGCCCTGTCCAATTTTATATATTGAGCTGTGGGGCTTGAACACTTCTCTTGGGAGACATCCACACCTTGATAAAATCTTACTGCCAAATGCAATCTTTCATACTTTTAGCCCATTGTTCCTAGTCATTAGTAATGATAAAATAACCATTAGCTTTTGGGTAGTGATTTTCTTCCAGGGATCTCACACCACTTTACAAAGCTAAGTAAGTAGCATTTAACTTCATTTTACTGAGGAGAAAACTAAGATACAAATGTGAGTGACTTGCCCAGGGTCAGACAGAGTCAACTGGAATGAGATCTTAGTCTCCAGACTTCTGTTCAGTTTTGTGCCCTAACTACTGGGTCCTTAAGTCTCCCTTACTAGGTACAGCATCGTGTTAACGTTGTTGTACCTGAACAGTGTTGCAGTTCTGTATCTTTTTAATGTAAAACAACTGAATGCTATAGAAATTGGCAGCATATACAGAATATTCTAGCCAGTAGCTTGGTGTAAGGACTGGCTAAAATGATAATCTATTATCATGTAGATTAAACCCACAATGGGAAAGCCCTGTTGCTCGGCACACACAAAATGAGACTGGACAAAATGCTAGTACATGTGTTCAAGGGAGCAAATGGGTATTAGCATGGAGTTGGACTAGACCTACAAGGTTTTTTCCCAGTTCTAGATTCTGTGAATTCAAACCCCATTGTATTGCTGTGCAGAACTACATTAGTCACCAGGAACCACCTCTGACGCATAAATGATTCAGTGAAAGTCTCCGTTCAAAGCTTGCTGGAACCAGGATGCCCTGTGTTTTGTCCTGAAGCCTGCCAAATTTTGATGCAGGTAGACGACCACATGGAAGGCTGTCCATCGGTGCGAGACCTCTGCTGTCCTTCTACCTGTCTTAGTGAACCTTTATCTTAGGAATCAGCAATTGACATGCCTTAGCTGATGTTAACCAGGTCAGCAGAATATAGGAGGAGAGGCAGCTTTTCATAGTCCCTGGTCCCAAGAGTAACTCCAAAGTGCAAGGCTCTTTAACACAGAACTGTAATTTTTTTCTGTCTCGTAACTGTGGCACTTAGGTTATAAGAACAAGAAGTTATAGCTGAGAATTCTCTTCTGCAGCCTGTCCAGGTTGTTTGCCAACGTTTTCATAAATGTGCATAGGAAAAGTTCTCAGGAACTTTCTAATCAAATATGACCCAAATAGCTGTTTTTAAACATCTGTTTGCTGTTGCATTACTATAAATGCATTGTTAATCTAGGTTTAAATCCTGGCCTTTATCCATATAAGCAATGTAATTTCTTATAGAAAGAATAAATGTAAAGATTTATAAATATAATTCACAATTTTCAGAATTACTTTCAAATCACTGCTTTGAATAAACTAAACTGATTTGACTGTTTCATTATTAATATGAAAATTAAATCTGCTAGTCTATTAATAGGGAGCTAACAAAAGACATGGGAGTGATTTTATTTGGGAGTGGTATATGGCCATGGGGAACTCCAAAACCATTGAAGCCTGCGATAACTGAACATCTCCAGGCTTATGTAAGAGGGTGTAATTGCATTGTAGATACTTGAGACTAAATGATGAAAGTTATTGTGCCCAGTTTGTTCACATAAAAATTGGCATTTTGTTTTTTATGCTTAAGTGGAAAATGAAACCTGAGTTAAGTAAGCATCCTAGAGACCAGAAATAATGAATTGCTTTATAGAAGCATCAGTGACGTAAAGATGGAATAATTTGTACTGTAAATGGTGGTGATACTTAAATTGGGCACTTGTTACAGATTTGTCTATTGGCAGTGCAGATTTACTCTAATCCTTTATCTGGCACATTCAAAGATTGCTAATTTATCTGTCCTCAGGACAGCATCTGTTTGAATTCTGTAGACCTTATTTTAACTTTTATTCTTTTGCCCTGGTAATACTGAATGTATGCATATAACTCTTATTGACTCTGAAGCCAGAATTTAGTCCTATAGCTAACATTAGCTGCACATGTATTCTGAGAAATAGGTGAAGGTAGCATCTGTAAATTCTCATGACTTATGTTTGTGATTAAATTAACCTATATCAGGCACTCTTAAACCAAATAAAGTGTCCATGCTAGGGTTTTTTTTTCATAATTTCATAATCATTTTTATATATTTTTCCAATCAAAACCATTTGGCAACATCAATACAAAATGTTAGTATAATTGAATCTTTATTTTTGGCTGAAAAAAGATTTTAACAAAAATATTTAACCATGCCATTGAAAGACACGCTTAAAAATAATCTCTTGTAAAGATTTTCTCCTTCTCTTCTGCCTCACAGACATTCAGCCTGGCCCTCAATTTCTTGTGATTTAAAATTCTCAGTGATTCACTGGAATCTTGCATAAAGATAACAATGTCATCCCCATGGTAGTAGTGTAGATGGGTTCCTCTGATCCTACTATGTGGGGTCTTCTATTGAGGTGTTATTAGGCCTAATTGTAAAGCCCACCCTGAACCCAACTAGACCACAAGTAACCTAACCTGATCCAAACCCAAATATGTCAAGTCATTGTCATATCTGACCTGACCTGACACGACCTAACTTGCACCCAACACTTGTAGTTGATTCCCATTGACACGGCCTAACTTGCACCCAACACTTGTAGTTGATTCCCATTGGGTTCAGGTCAGGTTGCAAGTCTGTAGTCTTCAAAGACCCAGTCCTGGTGCCATTGCAATCAGTGGGAGTTTTGTCACTTACTCCAGTGGGAGCTTGATCAGGCTCTATCTGAGCAACTAACTAAATTCATGGCCTTAAACTTTTAGAATGGGAGCTGTGGATTTTCCACTAAATGAGTGTATGTAATGTATAAAATTAGTTCTCTTCCTTGTTCATAGTGTGAAACCTCATAATTATCTGTATGGTTTTCTTTAAAAATAAAATAAAAAAACCGAACCCCGCAGGGGCTTTACATGAGCTTTAAATGATAATTAAGCAGTTGAGAGTTGAAAATGGCTAAACCCTGAAAATGGGTTATTGTGGCTGAATATATTTAAAAGCTGTTGCTAAGAGGCATCATACATCAATGAGACATGTTCAGTGATTTTACTGCTGAGCTGTCAAGTTGCCCACATTTTGTAACTCAGTTATTGTGGGTGAGATTTTCAAAAACAACATAGCAATTCATTAGCTCAATTCCCATTGAAGTTGAGGGGTACGTCTACACCCAGGCCCAAAGACTTGTGCTAGCAGGGTGTGCTAACGTCAGCTAAAAATTGCTGTGTAGATGGCACTTTGAAGTTGTGGCTTGGACTGGAATTGGGGCTGTCAAGCCCCTCCCCGCTCCAGACTTCAGAGTTCACGCTTCAGCCCAAGCTGCAACTTCAAAGCACCGTGTGCACTATTATATTTAGAGTACTAGTGTGAGCCCCACTGGCATAAGTGGAATGGAAATGGGATGGGAGGCTCATTCCTAGATGATGTGTAGATGGGCCGAATAGTTGAGTTATCATTGTTTTAAATAGATTCTTACCTTATTGCCCAGACAGATGCGGGTTTAAAGTGGGGCTTATGTCTAGTAGTTTGGAAAAACCGTCACTGCATGTTGGGTGCCTCAGAAAGCACGACCCTACTGAAAATAAGCAAACAGAAAAGTAAGTTCAGGGGAAGAGAACAAACATACTAATATAAATACCTAGCTCTTATGTGGCACTTTTCACCAGTAGACCTCAAAGTGCTTTATAAAGCAGGGCAGTGTCATTATCCCCATTTTACAGATGGAGAATGGAGGCATAGAGAGATGCAGTGACCTACCCAAGGTCACCCAGTACTGAAGTGGCAGAGATGAGACTAGAATCCAGGTCTTATGGGTTCCAGTCCAGCGCTCTATGACATCCCTTTGAGTGTGGCATTATTCTGTTTCCTTGTACATTTAAATTACCTTGGTCATCTAAATTTGTGGAACATTGCTCATTGATACGGTCTTTAAAAACGTTGCTACTCAAGCTCTGTTTTTCCATGGTACTCCAATCTGTTCTAAATCATATGTTAGTGCTACAACTATATAATTTGTTTTACTGGAAGGCAATCACATTGATTGCAAAATCATGTTAAAGTATACAAGCACTAAAATAAGATTGTATGTTGCAGTCCATGTTTAGCAAACTGAGATTACGAATCAGGCTTTGTTACATTATATATCATTTGTTTTTATATCAAGTAATTTTTATGAAGTACTCTGTTGCATTTGGTTACTTCCAATGAGATTGTGGCTTTATTGTAAGAGATGCTGAAAATGAATGGGCCAAATTCTGATCTTTCACCAGTGATAATCCCGTTTTTGACTGCTTTGAACTAGTTTGTAGCTGATGGCAGAATTTGCTTCATGATTGGCCCTAAGGATGTTTAGGACCCTATCTTGTCACTTATGCAGTCACATATGCCATATGTAACTTAGAGTTTAGCACATGATGCTGTTTGGTGAATAGGTTTAGTTCTCCTCAGTGCAATTAGTAGTATTCTGAAGGTTTCAGAGTAACAGCCGTGTTAGTCTGTATTCGCAAAAAGAAAAGGAGGACTTGTGGCACCTTAGAGACTAACCAATTTATTTGAGCATAAGCTCACGAAAGCTTATGCTCAAATAAATTGGTTAGTCTCTAAGGTGCCACTAGTATTCTAAAGGCTTTCCATAGAGCCAAATGACCAGTTTGTAGAGCAGAACAGTTTCCAAGGTAACTGCACCTCTGACCACATGGTGGTCTCCTTGTGGGCATCCCACCTATTTAAATTTGTCAACTTGACCCCTCACCCCCCAAAAAAAAGTATATGTAAAAATAAGAGGCCTTTGTTGTTAAAAGCATTCCTACAGATCATACTTCCAGCTCTAGCTATGTATGCATGCACAGCAGAAACGTGAATTCAAAATAGTGGGCACTCTGGTCTGCCTCTCCATAGGAGTAGTTTGTCTTCTA
Source organism: Lepidochelys kempii (assembly GCF_965140285.1). Taxonomy (NCBI): domain Eukaryota; kingdom Metazoa; phylum Chordata; order Testudines; family Cheloniidae; genus Lepidochelys; species Lepidochelys kempii. Next base: position 139,354,509 of record NC_136382.1, on the reverse strand, counting down.
TATTTGGTGGGACAGCTCCAGTCAGGCCAATGGGGGCGTGCACTGGAGGTGCAAATTCTGTGCCTGCCAGAGGCTTGTATTTTTTTGGGGGGGGGTAATGTCCGTCCCCCCCAATTATGCCCGTGTGCCTCTCACCTTGTTGTTGAACCAGCTATTTATGACTGACTGCTTTGGAAGAAAGGAGGAAAACAGTTGACTTATTTACTCCCTCTCCATGCACTACCAGCCAGGCTTCACCGACTGTAGTAACTGCAAACCACTATTGTTACAGATGGGACAAAGTAAAGTCTGGGAAGTACTGTGCAATCAGTGCCTTAGAGATGCTGCAATAAATATTTTCCTCAACTCCAACTCCCATTCTTCTTAAGGAAAAAAAAATACTTCTCTGCACCTCCATTTTCTCTTCTGTAAAAGGAGGGTGATATTTATCTTCTTTTGTAAAGGGCCTTGACGTCTATGGATAAAGTATGCTTCGAAAAGTTAAAATAGTAGTATTGTCTGGGAAACCGCAAACAATTCAGCTCAAATTCCTGAGCTGCTGCTTCCACAAGAAGCCCTTAACAATATCCCAGAATGGCCGCATTCATGTTAAAAGTGAGAGTGCTGGCAACACAATGATGGGATGGGGGGCAATTGAACCAAAGAGTTGAAGTTGTCCTTGAGCATCATTTTCTTCTGCCTTGGCATCAGCAGAGATGTCATACTTCTCAGATAGATAAATCCTCACGGGCACACTTTAGACTCTGCCTTAAGTACACTGAAATGTAGAAAGAATTTTAATGAGCATAAAAAAGGCCAGATGGTATAATCATTAGACTCCTAAAATAAGAGAAACATTTTAATACCCTGGAGGAAAGGCTTTAGGGATAAACGTAACCATTTTGAAGTCCTGGCTCAGAAATGTGCATACTAAAAAGAAGTCAGATGGAAATTTCAAGGAGACAGGTCCAGGACTCGTTGCCACAAGATACTACTGAGACAAATAACGTAGTATAACAGCAGATGTTTTAATTAAAGGAATCTAATCCTGTTCTGAAATTTACTTACTGGGGTAAAATGACAAAGGCTGATAATCCTCATGCTTCAGGATCAGACACTGATCTCCAGGTGTCATACCTCTCTAATGAAGCTCATTTCAATGGACCTCACTTCTTTAAGTCCCAAAATTACCTACACACCATACAAATATGGTGTCACATCACTTTTATTGTTGAAATTGATTTACTTTGGAAATAAAGAATCTTTAGTCTGAGGCTACAGAAAGTTATTTACATTGAAGGAAAGTATCCTATAGCATCTCAAGTTCCCTACATGATATTGTGTTCGTCTTTTTGGATCTTTATAACCATTTAAGAGTTATGCCAGGGGCCTGAATCTACAACTCTTGCTCAAGTTAGGTAGCACTTACATAAGCAGTCCCGTTGATCTGCGATGAACACATGTCTGGAAGCATGAGAATTGTTAGCCCTTTTCATTTTACTCCAGATAGTAAATGTTGAAACAGGATTAGACTATTACACTTGTGTGGGCCAGTACTGTTTATCTTGGGGTCACCATGAAATTGCCCTGGTGTAGCCGAATTAGGCAGATTGTGGGGTGTTCAGACCTTCAGTTGACACATCTTGGATTGGACACAGCCAAAGAAAGGCTGCCAGACAAAAGTGAATCATTGGTCTGTTTTGCTATGGACATTATGATCCTGAAGAAATAACTGCTTTAGAAAGGGAGATTAGGCTGATGACAAAGAACAAAGTACAATAAATATATTGAAAATAGGTTGGGTGACTATCTTCTAAGAATATTAGTGTTACAGTAGGCCAAGCAAAAGAAGAGAGTGGGAGTTTTGTATTTATATTTAAAGAGCTGTTAGGGTTACCTGACAGGCTTAAATTCAGCTCATGGAGTTCCTGGAACCCTCTCCGCTCATCTTAATAAATACATTTTTTAAAAATAATCCTCACAATGTCTTCGAGCTAATGTTGACAGGAGTTTTTTCCTGGATCCGTCAGTTAAGAAAATAATTTTGAAAGCAATAAGAAAAAAAAAAGATGGACTGTAATGAGAGCCCAATTCCGCCCTCAGTTATGTACCAGCAGCTACCATTCAACTCAGTGAGAAGAGCCAGAATTCAGCACTTATTCTCTTTCCTAGATTTCAGAACAAACCCTAAGGCAAGAGTATAAATGTATGGTGCTTTAAATATGCAATGAAACTGGGGCTGTTAAGTTCTGTACCTCAGCCTGCTAAATTATGTGTGACAAATAGATATATCTTTGTAGTACCTGAGGAGGGAATATCAGAGAAGGCAGAGGGTAACGCTTTTGAAGAAAATGGAAAGAATACAAATGGAGAAGAGAACAGAAAAAGTAACATAGATATCAAATTTTAATTCTTCTTTCCATTAAGTAATATCTGGAGCCCAGTTACAGCTCAGAGGCACTTGCAATGAATGTATGTTCTCTTCTGGTTTTCACCCTGTGTGATCCCAGTGAAATAATAGAATGCCTTGGAGCTGAAGGAGCAAGTCAGACTGAAACTATTTTTAAGATTTATTCTTTTGTCTGAAGAGAATTTTGTCTCTGGAAATCTTAAGTATTATTGATTTGGCCTCCTTAAACTACAAGATTAGAATATGTGCAAGGGACTTTTGCTTGTGTACGGACTGTAGGATTGAGTTCTTAGATGCAAATCTTATCTATCTGTGCCAGCAGTGGAAATTCATTTTTCTATGTAGGGATGGGGATGGGTGGGCCAGGATTCCTTCCCTCAGAATATATTGGAGCCTAGCTCTGTGAGGGCTCTATGTCCCCAGCATAGAGTCCATGGATGGGGTTGGTGGATTCTTGCCTATACAAATCAAATCAAAAGGCCACGATACCCCACAGAGGGGATGGGTCTGTGGAGGCATGAAAAGGTTATGATGTTTCTCTTCAGCCTTGTGAGGGAAAATTCTGCCCCACCCTACACCTCATTTCTGGAGGAGTCACCTGTACTGAATCCAGTTACACAGGCTTGAAATGAAGGATAGGATTTGCCCCTAAATGAAAAGTATAGGATTTGCAGTTTAATTCAATAGGAATTTTGGAAGCATAAAGGATTCTGGAGGATCAAGCCATTAATGTAATGACTTAGTGAGTAATGTTAACATCTGTCCTCTGTCTCACCTTAGTTTGATTTTTAACCCTTTTCTTTTCAGCATTTGTTGCTTGTAATATATTTGGCAAAATTCTGTTCAGTTACACTGGTGTGAATCCAGAACAGCGCTGCCAAAGTCAGTGAAATTACTTTGGATTTGCCCCAATGTAAATAAGACTAAATTTGTTCCCAATGTTGCATGTAAAGGTATGCTCCTACTCTTTCATTTTCACTCCCACATTATTTTTTCTTATAGATATATTGGAGTGATACTTTGAGTCTTTATTTTTATTTGTATTGTTCCCTTTTTCTTTTTAATTGTGAGTTTCTCTTGTTGATGTAGATTAGTGTCTGTGCAATGGGAAAATAATAATGTATAAATAAACAATAAAGAAAACCCTTCTACTAGTGAAATAGGACAGCGCCTCCTGATAAACCTCTTGGTTCTTTTAGTCCATATGCAATACTTTAAAGATAAGGGGCCATTTAGCTTTTTAACAAATTATTTCCTGGAAAAACAAAAAAACAAAAACAAAACTTCACCTCCAACATTTTGTTTATTACTGCTATAATGTAAAGTGAGCTAAATAATTATGCCATTAATCGCTTTTGCAGAAGCTACACTTCAATAAAAATACCCTTGTATGTATTGACCTCCTTGTTCTAAAAAATTGACTATAGAACAGGGGCGGATTAGGGTTTTGTGGGGCCCCTGGGCCAGAGCAAGTGCAGGGGCCCCTCCCCACTCCACCCCTTCTGCCTTCAGTCCCCCTGGTTTCCCCTCCCGGCACTCCTGTCAGGAAAATGGGGTTGGAGTGCGGGGGCTTGCCCCGCCTGCCCGGCGCTCCAGCCCAGGAGTGGGGTTGGGATGTGGGGACTGCAGGAGTGCTGGGCAGGCAGGGGGAGCTGGGCAAGCCCCCGCATCCCAGCAGGAGCACCGGGCAGATGGAGCGGGTCAGGGTGCCGGGGGCACCCATTTTTCTGGGCCCCCCCAACTGGCCAGGGCCCTGGGCACGGACCTCGTTGATCCAGTGGCTAATCCAACAGTGCTATAGAGGGAGAAACACAGAGGTAAAAAACCTACCAGTTCACGTCAATGTGGAATGTGGATGACCTTGAGATCTTGATTTCTGGGGCATGGATGTTTATGAAATAGCAAGAAAGGATTGATTGATTGATTGATTTGATTTGATTTATTTTTCTGTGTGTTCTAGCGGTTTACCTCTGCAAGCGAACAATGCAAAACAAAGCACGGCTTGAGCTAGCAGACTATGAAGCAGTGAGTATGTGAGCCTTTCCTGGAACTGAGATGTCAAATAAATGAGATTTCCAAGCTCAGCAGAATGTAGGATAACATGAGAAACAAAGGCCACCGCTTTTTTATAGTGCAGCAGTTTATAAATTGAGCAGTTTAAACTTGTGTCGAGGCATGTGACAACGGGCACTCAAGTGCTAGTGTTTCAGAATCCATAAATGCTGTTGTACATGAGAGCCTGCTGTATTATATTAAGCAATGAAGATTGAGTTGGTGCATTATGAATAGAGATAGAAACAAATCCCAAATGTTCCCATGGTTTTGGGGTGTTGGGATCCAGGTTGTTGGTGCAACAAGCCTTAGAGGGGGGCCAGCAGCAAAGTTTGAATTCATACCTCCCCAAAGTTCAGGGGTGTTTGGGAACTAAGACTTGGGCCCATCTCTAATCCAATTGTGCACAGATCCTTTTCCCAGCATCGGTGAACTGTTCACCAATCCCATGCAGTCGGAATCAAATATGTCCCAATGTCTGCCAGAACTGTACTACAGTGTGTAAGGCCTCCAATTATATATTTAAAGATCTAGCTTAAAATTTTCGAAAGGACTCAAGTCAAGAAGAGTCAAGTCCCATTTTCAAAACTGACCTAGACAGGGCCAGATTTCTAAAGGTAATCACTGAAATCAATGGGAGTTAGGCACATAAATACCTTTAGACATCTGACCTTAAGTGTCTATGACCCATATACTTTCAATGGGCTCTTAAGTCACTTCGGTGCTTTTGAAAATTGTACCCTTAGTTTTAATGATACTAGGCCAATTTTTGCCCTGCTGTAACTCTGCTAAAGCCAAAAGAGCTACAGCAGGATGAGTATGGCCCATGGTATCTTTATAAGAGTATGTGGGTTATTGATTGAATTATGAAGACATATCCCTTTACTTTTCTGCAGTAAATATGTAATACAGTTTCAGTCAGATTATTTGATAGCAAGTTCCCAGGCATTTTTTCAGTTAACCTCACTATAATTAACACAAAACGGGGGGCACAGGGAGAAATTGAGTACCTGAAACTCCCTTGAAGTCAGTAGACCAAATTCTGCTTCCATTTACATTAATGAAAGTTCAGAATAATTCTACTTCAACCAGTGGAGTTGCTCAAGATTTACCAGCATATCTGAGTGCTGAATTATGCCAAGTCTCATAAAAATATTATTAAATAAATGTTCTATACAATAATAGACAGCTTTAGTCTGCAAACATTTTTTTATATGACCAATGGTCATATATGACTGTGACAGGGTCAGGCAGGATGGCTATAGGAGAGTAATAGAAGGCAGCTATATAAGCCCCAGGCTATGTAGGCCCCTTTTCCCTGGGTAAGGTAACAGGGAAGGTTCCAGAACAATCAGGAACCTTCTGGAGACAATTAAGACAGGCTGATTAGAACACCTGCAGCCAATCAAGAAGCTGCTAGAATCAATTAAGGCAGGCTAATCAGGGCACCTGGGTTTTAAAAAGGAGCTCACTTCAGTTTCTGGTGTGTGTGTGAGGAGCTGGGAGCAAGAGGCACTAGGAGCTGAGAGTGAGAACCCGGACTGTTGGAGGACTGAGGTGTACAAGCATTATCAGACACCAGGAGGAAGGTCCTATGGTGAGGATAAAGAAAGTGTTGTGAGGAGGCCATGGGGAAGTAGCCCAGGGAGTTGTAGCTGTCGCACAGCTGTTCCAGGAGGCACTCTAGACAGCTGCATTCCACAGGGCCCTGGGCTGGAACTCGGAGTAGGGGGCTGGCCCAGGTTCCCCCCAAATCCTCCCAACTCCTGGTCAGACACAGGAGCAGTCAACCTGGACTGTGGGTTCAGAAAAACGGCCAAGCTGAGGGCTGCCGTGAAGCTTCAAGAGAGAAAATCCGCCAATAAGCGCAAGACCCACCAAGGTAGAGCAGGAACTTTGTCACAATGACCAATGGTCAATTTTCTTTAGAAGAAGTTTGTATTCCCAAAATATCTTTCTAATGTTCCAGCTAAAGTCATCTTATAGTATACAACACAAACAGCTCATGTAGAAGACAAATGGAGGTTTTAGTGTGAATCAATGGCAGTATCAAGTTAATGTCATTGCTAAATGTCCAGACCTCGCTATGGTTCAAAGTTGGAGCATTTCATTGAAATATTTGGAATAATCAACCAACCAACACACCCACAAAAGTTGGTGCTATTGTGTTTTTCTGGAAGTGCCAAACTCTGCAGCAACCGACCCAACTCACTAGAACTGTGTCCATACCTTTCAGCAGAGTTCCAAACCTTAAAGAGATGGGGGCACAGATAATGTACACTTTGTGTTCTATCCTGTACTGTGTCAGACACTTTCCACCAAATAAATAGATTACATTTACACTAGCCTGTGCATTATGGCTTTTGAGTGCAACATCATCTTTGGAGGTTTTGAAGACAGTCTAAAAACTGTTAGATAATGAATAACTTAAAGCACAGTTAAAGTCATTTACACTGTATTTTCAGGAGAGTTTGGCCAGGCTACAGCGATCATTTGCCCGGAAGTGGGAGTTTATTTTTATGCAAGCTGAAGCACAAGCAAAGTAAGTTCCTTTGAAGTTTTATTGCTGGATTTGTCTGTGACTGATTTTGGAAGCACTACAATTAACATTGTTTGTCTTAAATATATGGCAACATTGACAGAGTGGACAAGAAAAGAGACAAGATAGAAAGGAAAATCCTTGATAGCCAGGAGCGAGCATTTTGGGATGTACACAGACCGGTGGTAAGTAAACATATGGAACTTCTGTTGATTGTAAGAATTTCAAAGGATAAACATGGAAATCCATGCAAAGCTGTGATTTGGGAGCAGGAGAGAGGGGCATCTGTTTTGTTTTGGGAGGACAGATCTGGTGGTGGCATGTGGTCTATTCACATTTTTTCCACTCAAGCATCACAGATATGCCCAGGTTCAGTGCTGTTTTCTGGATATGGAGATATGGTGTGGCTGGATTTTTTAAATCAGAAAAATGTATTTGATTCAGCTATTGTCAACTCAAAGCATTCAAAACTGATGAGACAGGACTCCAGAAATCACAAGACTGGCTTAAAAATAATGTGATTTTTTTAATTTACATTTCTTGTTCTTTCTGTTTGATTTCTGAGCCTTTAGGGTGCACTTGGGTCACATTTCCAAGCTTTTCTCCACAACCATGAAGGATTTTTTAAAAAATGGAACTTGAAATTGTCGTGTAATCAGTTGATTTTTGGGTGCTGGGGCTTGAAGAAAAATCACCAAATATCACAGAACTTGCAATAAAATCGTGAGTGCTGGCAACATTGTATTTGGACCATTGCAGCATATGTAGAGAACAAAAAGTTCTCTCCTTCCTTTGCACATGAGGAGAAGCCTAACATCAATGCCAGTTAAATAGCATACAGAGTGCATCTTGCACTGCTATCTATAGAAGGACATTGACAGGATAAAAATCCTACTTACAAAAATAGAAAGTTCTTAATTGTTAATAGAATTTTCAATTACTACAACTGTAGGCATTTTAAAAATACAACTAGCATTCCACTGATTACTCTTAGACAGTAAAATTAGGGTGGTAGCAGTGGTAGAGGAGTTGGAGAGGGTGCTATGAAGAATTTTCAAGGAGAATGAATGAGCTTGGAGAAGCACCAAACTCAAGTTTGATTTATTTGTTTGAGAGAGGGTGTGGTGAGATTAGGGGAAAGACAATTTAAAATAAATGTTAAGTGGAGAAAAACATGGAAACTGTTACAGTTGAGGAGCATAACATAGGATAGCATAGGAGCAGTATTTCCACCAACTGTGGAGAAGTAAGAAGGAAGGATAGAAAGATACTTGGTATTTGCTGTCCATAGCAATGAGCTAAAGAACAGAAAAATGTATAGCGCTATTCAGAGAAAGGTGATTCTGTTTCATGGACCATTTTAATAAAAATTAGTTTTGTTTACATTTGGAATGAAAACCAAACATTTCAAAATTCTCCAAAAAAGGAAATGGAGCCCTGGTTCGGGGGTGATCCCCCAGAAGCAGACCCTGAGAGCCCCTTCTGCTGAACACCTGCAAACCTGAGAGCTTTGGAACCAGTACGCCCAGGGCTCCCGGCTCCTCATCAGACTGCTTGCTGAGCTGTAAATGAGTCAGGAGCCTGGGAATGGAGGGACCCTAGCGAAGCAGGAAAGCTTCCAGGGTCTAAGCTCCCCATCAGCTGGGCTGCCAAAGAGTCAGGAGCTGGACAGATGAGCTAGTAGAAAGCCAGGCAGGAGGGATTTCATCACAAGTTCACTGAAATTGAATATTTTCCATGAAAATAACTATTATGATCTATCAGCCTTCCATCAGGGAATTTCTGAGAAGCTCTAAAAGATTAGGAGCAACTCTACAGGCTCAGGTAATCTTGCTATCTAAGAGAGACTTTTGCACTAGATTCTGAAATGGATGTAAAGATTTTGGAGACTGGCAAAGATGTGTCCTATTTCCAGATCTGGGTTGGGGGAAGAGTCACTGTAGTTAGAAAAGTAAAGATATAAAGAGACAATAAAGGAATAAATTACAGGAGCCAGGATGAGAGCAAACAAAGTGTGATAAAAGCTTGGCCTTAATCATCGTCAAATGTGCCTGTGTGAGATTATGTTTCTAATTTGACTAGACAGACCTAGGTGTATGGGCTGCAAAAGGATTTTGGGTCTAAATCAGAAATCTAAGTTCCTGACTGTCAAGATAGCATGACATTTGAGGAGAAGATGGAGAGGGAAGCATTGAAGATTTGGTTAAAATGGCTTTTCTTTCCAATGAGTAGGATAGTAGTTTTGGATACTCTGAGTTGAATTCAGTCCTATCAGACTCAGAAGTAGGTAAGTTTGATAGAGAGAGAAAATGAAGACATGGTTGAAATCGTGAAGGTGATACAGATTTGTGTGTACAAGGGCTGGTAAAAAAATTCTTTGAAAAATGGCTTTTCGACTAAAAAGAAAATTTGCACAGGCAAGTCAATGAAAAGCTGTAAACCAAAACCTGAACATTTCTAGGTCTAGATTAGAACGTTTGGTTAATCATTAAAAAAATACGTTTTTTTGGTTTAGTTTTTGAAAAATGAAAGAGTTTTACCCAAAATTACAAATTATTACTGAGAACAGTTTTTGAAAACCATAAAATATTTCAGTTTATGGTTTGAAAAAAGGAAAACATTTTGTAGGGTATTTTGAATAAAACAATTCCCGTCACTCTGTAATTTTTTTATGAAAAAACAATTGGCTTTTTTCAGCTAGCAACTAGAAATCATATCCACATATGATTTCAGAAAATAGATGGCCAGAGATGATGATGATTTAGAAAAGAGGAAGAAGTCAAGATGTGGATCCAGGGAGATATTGTAGTGGTGGAATGTAGAAGTGGGATTCACACATAAGCATAGTTGAATAAGAGTGAAACCAGGAGAACAAAGTTCCAGAAATGGAACTGTATCAGGTGATCAAAAATAATGTCATAGCTGATCATATCAATTACAGCACTAAGATGAAGAAAAGTGATCCAGAGTCTGCTGGGGAAAGATCATTTGATTTGCCACATAAAGGTCAAATAATGTCTCCAGCTCATGGTGGAACTCTGTGAGAGGTGTGTGCTCAGACCAAGGGGAGCACTCTGTAACCTACAGAAGGCTGTGCTATATTGTGTATAGAAGGTTGACTGGAAATGATTAAGGCAATTATTTTTGGTGTGGTGATTAGATACTGTAGATGTCTTTTTCCAAGGTTTTGCTTAGAAAATGATGAAACCTGATTGATGTTTCAAAGAAAGTGTCTTTAGTGGAGGATTTTTTTTCAAACTGGGTTGTTTGTGCTTACATTTGTTATTTAGAGAGAAAGAGAATGTCTTTGATATTGCACTGCTTGGTTTCCATTTTAACATTCAGTCTAGTGCAGTGGTTTTCAACCTGTGCTCTGCAGACCCCAGGGCTCCGCATACTATGTCTAAAATTTCCAAAGGGGTCTGCACCTTCATTTGAAACACTTTAGGGGTTCATTTGAAATGAAAAAAAGGCTGAAAACCACTGATCTATTGTAATACTTTTATTATATAAAATTATTTTCAGGCATAATCTGTCTCATTTCCATATTTTCCAGTTATTGTGTTGTATTGCTAGCTGTTGTACCTAGTAACAGCCCCCTCTTTTTCCACGTGTTCCCCAGAAACAGTACCACCAACTTCTACAACTTCTACAAATATTGGACTAAAGAAATCCACAAAGAATTGGTCAGAAAGATTAGCACATTAGTCAACTGGGTTTATAAATCAAGCTATACTCAGGGAGGTCAGTTCTTTTCAAGGCAAAATAAATTAAGAGGTTATTCTTGTTTGAAAAGAAAATATCAAACTTCTGATTAATGTTTTTATAAAAGAATGCATAACCTTCCCGAATCATTATCTCAGTTAAAATCCATAATCTTACAGCTTGTTTAAATTGCGCAAACAGGTATTAAAACAGTAAATCCCCTGATATGTTCTCCAACCCACTACAGAACAGTATTTCCTGTGCTTGCTGTGAGATTAACTCTTTTAGGTAATGATCAAGGACAATTGACACATAGCTAACTTGCTGCCATAAACCCTTCAATGAATGCACTTTACTTGCTAGGTTTCAAATGAATCTCATTCAAATGCAAAGTCTTGCTGGACAGTACTTAGTATTCAAATTCATTTATCAGTGTCCTGATATAGGGGGAAATAATCTCTTGCTGTTTAAAATAATCTATAAATCTTTAAATGAAAGCAAATTATTTTCAGAAAACCATGTTGATCCCGGCGTCTTCGAGAGACATTGTCCCTCTAACATTGCCTTTTTGTCATGAAGAAAGGCAATGTGCCCAGAGTATGTGTAATTGTTAACTGTAGCACCTTCGGTGGTGGCAGATGTGGAAGGGGTGTTGAAATTATCCATGGTGCAAAAATCAGCAACATGATCTTTTTTCCTCAGGATTTCCATCAAATCTGACCTTTCATAGGATTGGATTTTGGTAACAGTCCAATACGATGGAAATTTCTCTTTTTAAAGTAGCTGCCACCTCCCCTCAATTTTCCTCCATATTTAAATTTGCTGCAAGCTTCCATTTTATGTTTAACCCTGTTTTAAGTTAAACTATAAAAATAAAACCCTAATGAAGTGTGGCATTCCATTATCCCATCCTCAACAACTGACGTACTAAGTAGAGTTACCATCTCACTAGAGTTTAGCAGGAGAGTCGTAGGTATTTTTATGTATCAGTACCCTGTCCTTCAAGGTCATCTTATAGGACATTACAAAATGCTGAGTTTAATTTGGGGGGGGAGGGGGGAAGGGAATACCTCTTTGAACACTACAAATCCCATACGATTTTTTAGCCATAAAATATTTTTCTAACATGTTATTTATTTTAAAAGGTTTCAAACAATTTAAATGAAGCAAATATAAATCATGCCATCCAGCCCTCTGAGTGATTCCTCAGCCTACTAGTTCATGTCCTATATGCACATATGTGTATATGACCATAGGTAACGCACCTGTCCATTAGGCAGCTAGCACTCCCAAAGCTGCAGTTGGTATAGTCTCCTAAATTGCATCATGGGTAATGAAACAAAGCTTTGTAAAAGATGTTATTCTGGGCATACAGTTAGTGTTTATGGCACGTGCATACATCTACAACATTCTTGTGACAATTCTGTTCAAGATAGAAACAGGTGCACATAGTGTGTCTTTTAAACTTTATAGTTAACCCGTTGTGTAATATCTTTACAATCAATGTGATAACTGTCCGCTGGTAGGTTTACAGTATTATAGCATGGCTATTAAATGGGATTTCTCCCTTACAAAAAGAAGTGCAACCCCATGGACATTTAATGTTCAAGTGAAAATTTAGGATGATTCAAAAATGGGAAGCTATGGAATCTATAGGAACGGTAGATAATTACAGAAACTTACGGGATGTCAACTGTTTTGTAAGAGTCAGTTCAAACAGCAAGTAAGCCAAGTAGAGTAATAAATATGAAAATTCTGTGGAATATCGCCCTGTGTAAAATTCTAGTGCAGATGCGTCACGTTTTGTGGTCCTATATCAGTTTAGTAGTTCCAGGGTTTTTGTGTGGGTTTTCTTTGTTTTTTCCCCCCTGCTTATCAGTAATATTGTCTCAAAGATTCTTGCATAATGCAGAAGGCAGATTTAATAATGCTGATCAGATTAAGGCAACAAGCCACTAAACTCCCTGTTATCCTGCTAGAATGGCAGTTGGGGCAGACTTCCTTGTTGTAGAAAGTTATCCTCCTATTGAAGAGACAGGCCTGTGCATAAAATAGTTCACTTTGGATCCTAATCAGTAAAATTGAATATGTCTGGTTTCTGAGTCATGTGCCAGCATTGCCAATATCTTAATATTAATGATCACAAAGCTCAGATAAATATAGAATAACACAGTATGCATAAATGTATGTGTATTTGGTGTCCAAAATCAAATTTCTGCCAACCAATCAGATTACCAGTAGTTACTATAAATCTAAAGCAAACTACCTTCAACCAGTGCTAGCCTGAAAATAAAATAAATTAGCTTTCAAAAAAAGTATGTCCATCTCCTGCTTCCAGTGCAGTAGTGGATTCTCTAGTGCTTTTCCCAATCTAGTTTTAAATAATGAAAGACTTAAAGTTCAGTCATGTTTTCAGGTAGCTGCTGTCTATTTGGCCGATGATTAGTATTACTAATCATAATTTTATAAAGCATAATTTTGACTGGCCACAAAAGCTCTCAAGAGACTGTTCACCTCCATAAAATCAAATTCAGTATTTTAAAATATCATTCTCTTCAAGTGCAAGCACATGTACACAATAGGGTTATCCTTTAAACCAGTCAGACTGCAGCAAGTTAATGGTACAATGAGCAAACATTTACATACACTAATTAAACATACAGCATTTGTTTGTCAAGAATCTCTTTTTAAGCTGCTTGAGTGCATTTAGAAATTGTTATGGATCAAATAAATGTGAAATCAATATAATCCGACACTGCCTCATGATCAGTGTTTGTAGTTTGGTGAATAAACATCTTTAACTCAACATTTATGCAGAAACAAGGGAGCAACCTTCCTTTGCAACTTTTTGTTGTCCTCACATTATCTCTCTTCCATTTGCTTTAAAAAGTTTTTCAACACAAAAATCCTGATTCCAAAGAAAGTAAAGGAAGTTTTGCCATTGATATCCATGGGAGCAGGGATGGAATCACAGATTGTAGCAAAATATATGTCTATTATTTTAAAAGCACCAGAAAATATGATTTGCAAATATACAATAACAAAATGTGCATCCCCTTCTGGTGTAAGCACCCAGTGAATTCTTTTGGCAGTATTTGATAAAATCTGTGTATTCCAACTATATTTTACTTCATATATAATAACTGTTGTATTCATTGTTTAGTGGATTTGGGTACCCGCTTTTCAACTCAGAATTGGGCACCCAAATCCCTTAGGTGCATTTGAAAATCTCAGCCTCTTATTCCTAAAAGGTTCTGAGCAGTGGCTCATGGAGTCAAAGCTATGGGTGTGTGTATGTGTGTATATATATATGTTTAAGATAGGACCTGAAAGAAGCAGAATAACAAGCCTTATTGCAATTATCCCATATAAGAAACGTCTCTCTACTGCAGCTAAAATTCTTCTTTGTGTAATGTCCATTTGGGTGCCCCCCTTCAGGTGCACATGCATCTTTGATCAGAGATTTTTGGTAGCCATGCTCATTTGTCCCACACATGAACTCTAGGCATCCTTATGCCCTGTACCAAGGACATACAGAGCCACACATGCAAACCACCCTCAGTTCTTTCTCATATGCCTCAGCTTGCATGGTTTCTTGCACGGCTTCTTCTAAGAATAACTTATTCCAGCCTTAGCCTTAGTTTAATTTAGTTAGTCTAGTTTAATTTCAGTTTAGTTGTTAGGTTTTTTTTTTAAATTATTCATTATTAAGGGGGTCTCTAATGTAATAAAAAGACACACTTCTCCCTTACCCCCTCCTTTTTTTGAGGGGTTCTCCCCTTGTGAGTTCTTCCCTAGGGTATGCCTGGATCCCGGGGGTTCAAACATTGCATCACATGCCAGAAATCTATTCCCCACTACTATTACTTGTGTCTTTCTACTATCTGGGGTCCCTCCCCTGGAGAGGTAGCCTCAGTGCAAGAGGATGCCACAACGTCATCTGGAAGGAGGGTCCCGACTATGGGATCATTTCCCTTCACTCCATCTTGATGTTCTTCTTCCTTGAGACTTCCATCCTTCTTAACAGTGCAGGGGTTGTCAGACTGGGGGTTGGACCACTTTACTGTGTCCCTTAAAATGTCATCTATGAACCTCTCTGTCTTCCTTAGCTCTTCCAGTTTTGCCACTCTGGTCTCAAGAGCCCACAACTGGTCTCTAAGGCCAGATCATACGTGCTGCATTCAGTGAAATAAGCTGGATACCCACCACTCTGCTACTGGACTTCTGCCTGCATTTTTTACTCTTGCAGGGGGGTTGTTCATTTGTTCTTTGTTTTTTTTTTTGTGGGGGAGGGCTTCCACGTGTGGGGGTGAGGGAGTTAGTGGCCTACGTTTAGAGTATGTCAGTTAGGTGTATCTGGCTCTCACACTCCCTATCATAACTCCCTCGCAAAACTCCCCTGTTTGCTGCTCCTATTCCTTAGCTCCTCTAGTTGCTCAGGAGCTGGCTTCTTAAACTCCTGTTCTTCCTGAGTTAGCGCTGTCCCCTTGTCAAGGAATCCAAAAGAGATTATGGATAAAAGGATATCCAGATAGAGTCTTGTCAATTTAGAGTCAATTTAGCCTAGCAAGCCACTTGGCTCATCACACAGCTCCCGCAACAGACCATGCTATGAACTTCAAACAGGCAGATAGCAAACAAGCACACAACAAACAAACAAACTAACAGACAACAAGCTCATCCCAAGGATCATGTAGTTGCACCTCCTTCACCTGCAGAACACCCATGTTTGCTGCTTCTGTTCACAATATATCGCTTTGAAGAAATAAGGGTGTAAAAATACAGAGATTTAATAAGTGGCCTATAAGTTGTCTTCGGAAGTATCTTTGCTTTGATCTGTCGTGGTCCTTGCAGATTAAGGATAACCCAAACTTCTCTGAGGTCTTTTTGAAATTTAAGATATAAATGGGAATGAAACTGGAAAATCCAGTTGGACTACTCTGCATGTTGTGACACTAAGCACCCCTGTATTCACACCCCACACACTGTTGTAATACTCTTTGTACAAAATATGTATGATATCATTTTAAAACTAATGACTCACTAGTTATTAATATTCTTGCATGGTGTAGGTACGTGATGGCTATTAATAGTTATGGATATATGCTAGAATTTTGACTGAAGTGTGTCAGGCAGGGGACTGGTAAACAGGTCTGCACTAGACAAAGGAATGTGTTTTCCCCAACTGGGAGTTACTTACAAAGTGCTCTAAAAGACAACAAGAATACACATTCATAGTGCATAAACAGACTCATCAGGCTAACCAGGGGTGGAGGCAAATCTCACTCTAACAAGTCAGGGAGAAGACAGCATGGCATCTACACCCAGCAGGAAAGAGAAGCTCAGTCTGGGTTTTACTTCTTAATGAATACATTGCAAAGGCTTACTGGTCTATAAAGACAGGAGGGCTGACCCTCAAGTGATAAGCAATTGAATCAACTAATTGTATACAATAATACTGTATTATAAAAGTATATAGAGTAAAGTCTGTGACATGCTGGTGATTAATATCATTGTGAATTATATGTATTAACACTATGTAAGGAATAATGGATACTCATTGGCTGTATAGTCTGCCCAGTTAGGAGGGACTGTCACAGCTATCTACCTGTCTCCTATGTAAATTAAGTGTGGTGGAATCAGAAACGATGGAAGTCCCATTTACACAGATATCATACAGGGGGATGGGAAGCTCACAGAAAAGCCATTTTTGGTATCCATCACTAGACAGACACAAGGGAACAGAGCTCTTGAAAGCTGAGAAAGATGGGTCCTTCAAACAAGTGGGTGTTGAAGTCTCTGGGAGGTGAATATAGATGAGAAACCTGCTTAAGCAAAGCTTGTACCTTGCCAGCTTAAGTTGTATATGCATGTTTTCATTTTTATTTGCTTGTAACCCTTTCTAACTTTATTTTCTTTTACTTGGCATCATTCAAGCTATGTCCTATTGTTAATACATGTGTGTTATTTTTACTATAAATCAACTCAGTGCAGTGTTTAAATGGAAGGGTGTATTTACCCCAGTTAAGTTAATAAGCTGGTGGGTTTTGTGTATTTAGAGGAACAAATGGACCTTAAAATTTCTTTGAACAGTCCAGGAGAGGGCTGGACATTACAGAACACACAGTTTTGGGAAAATTCAGGACTGGGAGTCACCTTGCTGATTGTAACCAAGGCTGGTGGAAGCCAGAGCAGGGCTATGGGCAGGCTGCTGGGGTCAGAACTGCTGTATCAGGGCTGGCTAATACACAGACACTCAGGGTGTAGCTGCATGTTTGTAGAGTGGCTGTGAGTATCCCAGGCTGGGAAGTACAACAGCAAAGTATTGTGAGGCACCCAGGGTTGCAAGGGCACGTGGTGGCACAACCCCTCACTGGTCTGGATTGCACCTTGATTCGAACCTCATCACGCATGCTGCCATAGAGACGCAGATTTGAGTGGAATCTCAGGATCTGCTGTTTGTTATTTAAATGGGTCTAAGGTGTATCATTCAGAGGCTACATTTATGCCCTACAGAGGAGATCACTGATGGCTCAGGAGATGGTCAGAGGGTAAAATTTAAAAGAACAACAATACATCTGATCAGAAGCTGGTCTTAAATAGCATATAAGCCTTGAGTTCTGGGCATGTGAAAGAGTCTAATGGCGTGGACACATAAACCTACCATAATATCTAGAAATTCCCACGTCATGCCCAAAATATTTCAGTAGCCATTTTAATTCTCACTTCATTCAACTAAAATGTTCTCTTTCTATATTTGCTTCTCAATGGAATCATAGTCCAGGTGGGACCTAACAAAAACACCTTATCTGAATGTCCCTTAACTCGGAGGAAGTTTGAATCTGTTTCTAAACATTAAGGCTTAGATATCAGCCCATTTTTAGTTACAGAATAATGTGACATACCAAAATATCCACCCACACCACACTTCATAGAGAATCCCCATGCAGCATGCAGTGTTACCTAAGCATTTTCACTGGAGAATCATGAAAGCTCAAATATCAATTTACTTCTGTTTCAAGATTTTAAAAAATGTGTCTTATATTACTCAGGCAAGAATTAACGTTATGCAGACCAAGATCTCCTGAGACCCATGAATCATTTGAATCGCTGAAGTGATGGCATTGTAAAACTAAAACAGAGTGGGTTGCAATTTTTCATACAAGCTGGTCCCATGCTTCCTGAGTCATCTATTAATTAATGATCTGAAGGTAAAAGCTTAAAAGGACACCATTCCTGATGCTTAGAAACCAGGTGTCAGTTCAAAGCCAGGTGGGGGATCAGCTGAGTCAAATATTTGTTTGTTCTAGGGAGGTATCTGTGCCAATAGTGTGTGCTCAAAAGCTGGGGGGATATAATAGAGAATTATCTATAAGATGTCCATATGCATTCTGAAAAGAGTAGTGGAGAGACAGAAAACTTAGTGATGATGTCTCCCACTTCACTTATGTCATTCATTAATGTTGACTCTTGACACTTACTAAAAGATTAAGACTTTACTGTATATCAAATTCGTCTGACATTTATCATCTGTCACAAGATAATAACAGCTATAAATCATCTGAGAGCCCCGAGGTTGGTAAACTTATTAACTTACAGTAACACGCTTGTCTGTAGTGGAAGGGGAGAGGACTTTTTTTCACTTTGCAACTTATCATCTGTGCTTTAAAAGGTTGTGCTGGGTTCACCTTATGACAATTTCTGTTCCATTTCTCACTCAAGCATTTCTGCTCATTTACTTGTGGTCTTGTGAGTATAGATGACATTAATGTTGTCAAGAGTAGTCTCTATATTACTCATAAGGACCCTGGCCTGAACATGAAATTATGATTGGCCTCTGCACTGGCTTGCCACTAGAGATTTCAGTATTTCCACTCAGCGACTGGATGCCTTCCCAGCCTGGGTTCAACCCTTCTCCCCTCAGTTCAGGTCTTACTTCCATTTTTTTTCAGTGTCTCTTTGGGTGGGGAGGCAGAGGAGAGCCATGATGATGTCACTCCCCTGCCTTCTATAGCTCTGGTGTATGGCGGGAACCCTTTGTCTCCCAGTGGGAGAACACTGGCATTCCAAGGGGTGAGTCCAGTACCAGGTGGCTCAGACCCATGTCTCTCTGCAGAACTGTGACAGCCATTACTCTTGGGCTGTCAGGAGAATCCACAGGAAGACTAAGCTCTTTCACAGTCCATTGTCTCTGCAAATGGCCCATTACTGATATGTTTTCGTGAAAATTCCAGGGATGGTGCTGTTAGGCAAGGCTAGGATGCCTTATCCCTCAGAGGTGTTTTTTATTGGAATGATATGATAATGCAGCTCCATACAGTCTACCAGCAAGCATCAGGAACTTAAACAGTAGTATCCAGTAGCAGGGCCGGCCCTAGACCAAATGGCACCCAGGTGAGGAGCATCTTTGGTGTGTGTCGTTCCCCCCCCCCCGCAAAATTATTACCTTCTTTTGTATTGAATTTGTAGCCCATTTCACAGCTTTGATGTATGATTTAGATGCATGATTTATCCGTGTCTCATAGGACAATACATTTCCCTTTTGTTGCTCACAGCGAAAACAGCACCCTGTGCCTGGTACCCCCCAAACCTGGCACCCAAGGTGATCTCCTTGGTCACCTGCCCCTAAATCTGGCCCTGCCGATTAGTACTAGTGCTTAGTCATCCATCCTTGCCTCTGTCCAGTTTCTTAATAACATACTCATGTCTTTGAAGTTTGCAGTGCTTAGCCTTCCCAATTGGTATAGGATAATTTATTCAAGTACATGATGTACTACCAATTTTTTCTGTGTCACATCTAGCTGAAATTGTTACTAACCTCTGAAGGCTTTAAATATATATTTTTAAAAAATACTGGCTTAGTCAGCATGAGGAATTCATAGTAAATGCCATGTCTAAGCTATTAATAATATCCTCCCACCTACAATGGGCCAAATTTATGTCTTGCAGTGTTTGAACTCCTTCGACTTTAGTGGAGTTGCAGACATTTTTTTCCAGTGAATTTTCCCTGGTATGAGTGATAAATCCTTGGCTCCAAGTCTCTCATCATCAATATCATGCCATACACACTCTGAGATAAGGAAAATGTTAAATGATAGATAGAAAGGGGCTAAGTTTGATTTTAAATATCTGACAGAAACTTGGCAAAAGTACTTCAAGACATATCAAGGGCAAATTATGTTCTCAGTTATATTCTTCCACTCCCAATGGTATTAACAGGGTTGCTAGAGTTTTACTGAGGGAAGAATTTGCCCCATACGGTATCCAAGCTCTACAGGAAATAAATATAGTGCTTAATCATATAGACTAGGTTTCAAATCTTCCAGGAAATCTTTTGGAAACTCTTTAAAATATTAGTGTACAATTTACATACTATACACTAAATAGAAACCTTGCAGCATAACTCTATTGAAAAACTTGTCTCTAGCAAAAGTAGGGTGGTCCTGTAAAAAGGCACCATAAAAGAAAAGCAGCTAGTGTTAATTATAGCTCAAAACATAGTTATTATGTTAAGGAGGCACATGATTAAGAGCAAATTTTTGTCCATAAAGGTGCCAAGTATCAGAGGGGTAGCTGTGTTAGTCTGTACCCAACCAGACAGTCTCTACATAAAAGAATAAATGGACATAAATCAGACATCAGAAATGGTAACATACAAAAGCCAGTAGGAGAATACTTTAATCTCCCTGCACATTAAATAACGGATTTAAAAAGTAGCCATACTTCAACAAAAAAACTTCAAAAACAGACTTCAAAGAGAAACTACAGAGCTACAATTCATTTGCAAACTTAACACCATTAATTTGGGCTTGAATAGGGACTGGGAGCCCCTCTGCAGCTCCCATTGGCCGGGAATGGGGAACTGCGGCCAATGGGAGCTTTGGGGGGGATACCCACAGGCGAGGGCAGCGCATGGAGCCCTCTGTCCCTCCTCCGTCAGGGGCCTCAGGGACATGAGGCCAGCCACTTCCCGGAGTGGTGCAGGGAGCATGCCCTTGCCCTGGTGCGCGCAACTGGCAACCCGGAGCTGCTCCAGGTAAGCGGCGCCAGGCCGGAGCCTGCACCCCAAATCCCTCCTGCACCCTGCACCCTGCACCCCTGCCGCACCCCGCACCCCCTGCCTTGAGCCCCCTGCTGCACCCTGCACCCCTCCTGCACCCAACCCCCTGCTGAACCCCAACCCCCTGCCCTGAGCCCCCTGCCGCACTCTGCACCCCTCCTGCACCCCAACCCCCTGCCTTGAGCCCCTCGTACATCCCGCACCCCTGCACCCCAACCCCCTTCCCTGAGCCCCCTTGTACACCCCACAGCCCGCCTCTACCCCAACCGCTTGCCCTGAGCCCCTTCCTGAACACCGTCCCCACTCCCACACCCGCACCCCTGCCTCAGCCCTACATTCTTGGCCCTGCATGCAATTTCCCCACCCAGATGTGGCCCTCATGCCAAAGAATTTGCCCACCCCTGCATGCCTGTATCTCTAATTTTCACTCCAGGCATCTGAAGAAGTGGGTTTTTTACCCACAAAAGCTTATGCCCTAATAAATGTGTTCGTCTTTAAGTTGCCACCGGACTCCTCGTTGTTTTTGTCCATAAAGGGTTTCCCACAAAGACTCTACATTGTTCTAGGGAAATCTTCAAATGATATAAAAGCTTTTAAAATAGTAATTGCAAAGACATTTGATGATTGTTCCTACATAAAGAAAGATGCAGTGTCCATCTGCAGAAACCAAAACGGGGAAAAACTTGTATGGTATATGTAAATCTGCGCACTAATCAAATCGTGGTTGCAAAAGGTTTAAGATACTGCAGAAAGCATTTGTCCCCTTCTCTTTCATCCATTGGCCTAATTCGAGAGTAGATATATTCTTTACTATCTAAATTGATAGCAGAATATTCTGCCTTGGGAACAATATTCTGCCTCGGGAACAAATTATAAAAGGTTTAATATTTTTAAACTCCCAACTTTCAGAGTGAGCTGCAAGATATTCTGAGTTAGAAGACTGTATTTTTTGCTTTTTCATAGGTGAAAATTATACCTTTCTAAATCTACTACAATACTATTTTAATATGCTTTCTCAAAGATTTTTGCTCACTTCTGGGTATTTTTTTATTCTTAGTAACTAAGGAGAAAAATGTTAATCTTGTTAATGCCATGTGTCAAGTTTTAACAAAATGTTAATTTATCACAGTAATGTAAAAAGTTGTGGATGAAAGTCAAAACAAAAGTATTAAGTTTAATATATTAAAGAGTTGGTTTCTTTGATATACAGTACCTATGTCTAGAGATCTTAAATCATTATGTAGGGAGATTTATGTATTTCCTGACCTCAAAAAAGAATATAAATGGAAAAATTGTAAAATATTGTAATATCTTATGTCACTGGGATGTTAGTCATTCCAGTATTATTTTGTGGTCCTATTGCATCTAAAGTTGGAATTTGAGAAGTAAATGTAATGTCAACTTCAATGGCAGCAGAGTTAGGCCAATACTGAGCGCTGGTGAAAATCCTAATCCTTGTTTCTTCCCGCTGCCTTGAAGGGAATTAATCAGCATTAAATCAGGTAGCATGACTCTCTGACCAGAGTTCTGTTTCTGTGGAGGACTGGGAAAGCAGGGAAACCAGCAAAACCAAGTATAGCCTAAGAAAACTTCAGGATTGTAGGTTAAAACTCTGAATGCCAGACAGGGGTATAAGGCCACTCTGGAGGTTGTTTTTGCCTTTCTGGTTGTGAAAGATGCTGGGTGGATAGCCTTGGAATGTTTAAGTACTTCATTCACAGAACAGGTGTGTCCAGGAATGCCAGAATTATACATGTGGATTCTCCCCATAGGGACTTTCCACACTAAGAGACTGGATGTCTCAGAGCATGAGACCATTATTATTTTAACACAATATTTTAAGTCTGGGGTTTTTGTAGTCTTTGTTGTTGGAATGTGGGAAAAGGGATGCAAGTGACTCTCAGTATGTTTTGTATTTGGATCTGAACTTTTAATATCTCCCCTCCAAATCTGAGTAATGCCCCTAGGTCATTAGACATATTCTGCCCTATCAGTTTCAGTGCTGTTAATTAATACACTCCCAGTTTCCTTCCTTCTGGTGCGATGTATGCCACTCTGCTTGTGTCACACCCATTGTTTTATTGTTTAGGAGAACAGAGTAGTGTATGCTGACTGTTCACATACAGACTTTCAATTATAATATTAGCCTCGGCCATAGAAAGAATACCAGGGACAATCCTGTGAGTTTTCGAGCAGGAAAGAACTTCCTGCTAATTATTACTAACAGAATGGGGCACTGTATTATGGGAGGCAGTGACTCTGAAAAAGACTTGGTCATGGTAGATAATCAGATGAACATGAGTTCCCAGTATGATGCTGGGGCCAAAGGGCTAATGCAAATCTTGGATGTATAAACAGGGCAATATTGAGGAGATGTAGTGAGTTTATATTTCCTCTGAATTTGGCACTGGTGTGACTGCTGTTGAAATACTGGGTCCAGTTCTGGTGTTCACAATTCAAGGATTTTGAAAAATTTGAGACGGTTCAGAGAAGAGCCACAAGAATTATTAGAGGGTTGGAAAACATGCCTTATAGTGAATGAGCTCATTGAGTCTATCTATTTAGCTTATCCCAAAGAAGGTTAAGGGGCAACTTCATAGAATCATAGCATATCAACTTTGGAAGGGTCCTCCGGAGGTCATCTAGTCCAACCCCTTGCTCAAAGCAGGACCAATCCCCAACTAAATCATCCCAGCCAGGGTTTTGTCAAGTCTGACCTTAAAAACCTCTAAGAAAGGAGATTCCACCACCTCCCTAGGTAACTCATTCCAGTGCTTCACCACCCTCCTAGTGAAAAAGTTTTTCCTAATATCCAACCTAAACTTCCCCCACTGCAACTTGAGACCATTACTCCTTGTTCTGTCATGTGCTACCACTGAGAACAGTCTAGATCCATCCTCTTTGGAACCCCCTTTCAGGTAGTTGAAAGCAGCTATCAAATCCCCCCTCATTCTTCACTTCTGCAGACTAAATACAGTAACTCCACACTTAACGGCCTCTCACTTACTGTTGTTTCGATGTTACGTCCCTGCTCCATTACAGAACATGCTCATTTAAAGTTGTGCAACGCTCCGCTATAACATCATTTGGCTACCTGCTTTGTCCATGGCTGGCAACCCCTCCATCAGCTCCCCTTCCCCCCCAGTGCCCGCTGGCGGACCCCACAGACCAGCGCCCCACAGCACCTACTTCCCCCTGATCACAGTCGTAAGTACCTACGTGGAGAACAGAAATTTGATAATGGAAGCTCTTCAGTCTCTCAGACACAAGTATAACACAGTCCAATGGCTGAAAGTTGAAGCTATGCAAATCCAGACTAGACAAAAGGTACACATTTTTTATAGTGATGGTAATTAATCATTGGAACAATGTAGGAATGGTTGTAGTGGATTCTCCATCAAGGGCAATTTTAAAATCAAAATTGGATGTTTTTTCTGAAAGATATATTCTAGTTCAAACAGGCATTAATTCAGGAAGACCTATGATGTGTGTTATGCAGAGGTCAGACTGGATTATCACAATTGGTCCTCTTGACTTTATAATCTCTTCATTCTGTCATTCACCTTTTTCCTTTTTTTAACATTTTAATCAAATCTGACTTTAGGCATCATTCTAGGCATATACATTTGTGGTTTCTTACTTATCCTTCTAGATCATATAGAAGTTTTAAGACTAAAGGTCATTTTCTCAGAGGTACTGAGCATGCTCAGCTCCTATTGCCATCAGGAGCAGTTGTGGCTGCTTGCTATTTCTCAGGATTAGACCCTCAGTCTTAGCCTATAAATCTGGCCTGTCAAAACCTCAGGCCCTTTCTAAAGATTATTGTTTTATTACTTTTATTCTGCATAACAGCTAAAGGCTTTACAAACACACAGGAAGAAACAGCCCCTGCCCCATGGATCTTACAATATAATTTGAAATGTGAGTGTGACAAAGAGTGGAGATTGGGATTAGAGTAATAATAACATAATGCCCAATTTGCGATCCCACAGTTTAAGATTACAGACCACTGAAAGGCTTTTATTTACGAATAATAAATTAAAATAAAACAACCATCCCTGACAATAATTCCACCTACTCCTCATTGGGTGATTATATTTTTGTATGCATCACAGCATAAATGGGATTTGAAGGGAGAGATTGGAGCCTCTGCATAGGTTATTTGCACACTGGCCTTTCTCCCAACCCCCGAGGGACACTTCCTGGAAGTCCCACTCCCTCATACAGATGGCTACTTTTGCCCTTCTTCCTACTGCTAATCTTTATCTCTACTTTTTGTCTTCCACTCATGCTCCTGCAAGGGGGGTTGTCCCTCACTCACTACTGTGTTATGTCCCCTGAGACAACTGAGCTGCAGTTTTATGCAGCTTTATACACTCTGTGTTCTTTTCAGACTTTTCCCCCTCTAAAAGTGACTGTATCCTTTTGATAATATTATGTCCAAAAGCAAACTAAATATTTTGAGATGGGAAAGAAAAACTCTTTTCTGATGAACAGTGTAATTCACTCATTGTGTTTCCATATTATCCACCTTCTCTGGCTATTAGAAAGCTGCAAAATTGGTTGAATATATCCATTCCAAACATCACAAACCTAAATAAGATGAAAAACAGGACACCTTCTCTGCCTGTAGTAATTTCTTTCAACTATACTGTGTGCATTTTCACATCATGTAGCTGTTCTTGCCAAGAATTCACTAATATGGCCCTATGTTTCTCTGCAAAAGCCTCTTACGCTAATTTAATTCTGTCCTTCTGTACTTATGCACTATATTCCAGCCCAATGAGTGTTGTTTTGAATTTGTCAGCAGTTAGTTTTAGTAAGGTAGCTTGAAAATGAAACTATATGAATTTTTTTAAACTTACTGTACAGTTTTTACAACATCAGAAAATTTAACGAGTCCTTCAAATAGAGCACTAATATAAGCGACAAACAGTAAGATGTGAGGACTGGTTTCTAGTCTGCCCACAAAACTTTCCCCAGTTGAGTATAACTCCTCTTCAGCATTTCATTTGTTTAATCTCTTTTAAAAGGGCAAATTCGGCTCAGTTACACTGGTGTAAATTTGTAAGAACTACAATGAAGTCAATTGAGCTGATGAAATCAATGGATTTCCTCCGGATTTACACCAACTGAGCAGAA
Organism: Lepidochelys kempii; assembly: GCF_965140285.1. Lineage (NCBI taxonomy): Eukaryota > Metazoa > Chordata > Testudines > Cheloniidae > Lepidochelys > Lepidochelys kempii. The sequence goes on along the minus strand of NC_136382.1, from coordinate 139,328,622 downwards.
TATCTTCTTCTTTTTCTGCCTCAGTCACAAATTAAAATACTCCTACTTTGGTATAATAAATTTTACCCATAGTCTACTTTCCTACATCAGACACTTTTTTTTTTTCATTTCTCTGATGGGCATTTCCAGTCATCCAGCACTTCATCTGAATCTTTCAGATTCCTTTTCTACCAGTCATCTTCTGGGCTTTTAACACCCAAACTTCTTAGTAGCAATAAGCACACAGACATAATATCATTTTGCAGGAGCACACTTGGATTAATTCTTTTCTCTTTCTGAAGACACTGCTGATGTTTCATAGATGATGATATCCTTGCATTTTTAGGGGAATGGGAAACCTTGGCTTTGTGCTAAGGAATTTTTTAATGTCTCAAATATCGGAAGGGTAGCCGTGTCAGTCTGGATCTGTAAAAGTAGCAAAGAGTTCTGTGGCACCTTATAGACTAACAGACGTATTGGAGCATAAGCTTTCGTGGGTGAATACCCACTTTGTCGGATGCATGTAGTGGAAATTTCCAGAAGCAGGTATAAATATGCAAGCAAGAATCAGGATAGGTGTCTCAAGACATTTAAAAATTATTTTACTTCCTGCCCCATCACTGCACTTCCTCCGAGGAGGAAGGGGTGGGACTAACTGCATCCAACAGGGTGAATTTCCCCTGTATTCAGCCTCCCAGTGCCTCTCACTCTATTGCCTCTGGTTATAACCAGAAATACCCCCTCTAGTGCTACCTGTTAAGAAGAGTCTGACATTTCCATTATAAACTCCTAATTCTGTCAGGTTTCAGAGTAACAGCTGTGTTAGTCTGTATTCGCAAAAAGAAAAGGAGTACTTGTGGCACCTTAGAGACTAACCAATTTATTTGAGCATAAGCTTTCGTGAGCTACAGCTCACTTCATCGGATGCATACTGTGGAAAGTTTAGAAGATCTTATATACACACAAAGCATGAAAAAATACCTCCTCCCACCCCACTCTCCTGCTGGTAATAGCTTATCTAAAGTGATCACTCTCCTTACAATGTGTATGATAACCAAGTTGGGCCATTTCCAGCACAAATCCAGGTTTTCTCACCCCCCCCCCACACACAAACTCACTCTCCTGCTGGTAATAGCTTATCTAAAGTGACCACTCTCCTTACATTGTGTATGATAATCAAAGTGGGCCATTTCCAGCACAAATCCAGGGTTTAACAAGAACGTCTGAGGGGGAGAGGTAGGAAAAAACAAGGGGAAATAGGCTACCTTGCATAATGACTAAGCCACTCCCAGTCTCTATTCAAGCCTAAGTTAATTGTATCCACTTTGCAAATGAATTCCAATTCAGCAGTTTGTCACTGGAGTCTGGATTTGAAGTTTTTTTGTTCTAAAATAGCGACTTTCATGTCTGTAATCGCGTGACCAGAGAGATTGAAGTGTTCTCCGACTGGTTTATGAATGTTATAATTCTTGACATCTGATTTGTGTCCATTTACTCTTTTACGTAGAGACTGTCCAGTTTGACCAATGTACATGGCAGAGGGGCATTGCTGGCACATGATGGCATATATCACATTGGTGGATGTGCAGGTGAACGAGCCTCTGATAGTGTGGCTGATGTTATTAGCCACCTGTGATGGTGGCTAATAACCTGTGATGGTGTCCCCTGAATAGATATGTGGGCACAGTTGGCAATGGGCTTTGTTGCAAGGATAGGTTCCTGGGTTAGTGGTTCTGTTGTGTGGTATGTGGTTGCTGGTGAGTATTTGCTTCAGGTTGGGGAGCTGTCTGTAGGCAAGGTCTGGCCTGTCTCCCAAGATTTGTGAGAGTGTTGGGTCATCCTTCAGGATAGGTTGTAGATCCTTAATAATGCGTTGGAGGGGTTTTAGTTGGGGGCTGAAGGTGAGGGCTAGTGGCTACATTGTAAGGAGAGTGGTCACTTTAGATAAGCTATTACCAGCAGGAGAGTGAGTTTGTGGGGGGAGGGCTGAGAAAACCTGGATTTGTGCTGGAAATGGCCCAACTTGATTATCATACACATTGTAAGGAGAGTGATCACTTTAGATAAGCTATTACCAGCAGGAGAGTGGGGTGGGAGGAGGTATTTTTTCATGCTTTGTGTGTATATAATAAGATCTTCTAAACTTTCCACAGTATGCATCCAATGAAGTGAGCTGTAGCTCACGAAAGCTTATGCTCAAATAAATTGGTTAGTCTCTAAGGTGCCACAAGTACTCCTTTCTTTTTCCTAATGCTGTGGTATTTATAACAACTCTATCATTTCATTGAAGGCTCAAATTGGCCCAGTAAAGTCCCAACTTGGAGCAACTGTGTTTGCAACATTAAAAAATGTATGCAACAATATAACACATTTAAAATACACATTTAAAATAAAATAAAATACATTAAAATGACATAAACCCAGGGACAAGATATAAGGCTCACAAAGAGCTAGATATAAAGGCTTACAAAAGTAAGGGAAGGTTAAATTCTGTTTTCAATCACTGTCTTGACATCACTGAATATAATTAAAGACAAAATCTGGCCCAGTCTTTTTAGTGAGACAGAATTTAAAATTAAATAATGGGTTGAATTTGTGCATGGAGTTATTTCTGGGATGAATTTGACTCCTTTCCCTACACTTTACATATTATTTATAATTGTTACAATAAATCTTTAAAATAAAATCTTAAAGGGACATAACCACTAAAAGCATAATGAAATGGTGGAAAAAGAAACATCTTTCAAATTTTGTGTGGTGTTTGCAACATGGTTCCCAGATTATCTACTTTTATGGATGTGTCATATCCTAAGTGGTTGACTGTTGAAATGTTCTGCAGTAAAGCAAGTCAAAGCGAGTAAAAGGCTTGAGTTAGGTCTGTGTAAAAATTTTGGTATGAAAACCCAAACAATACAAAACTCACCATGTTTGATGTTTGGTAAAATTCTGTGGCCTGATGGTGTTCCCATAGAAGTCAATGAGAGTTTTGTCGTTGAGTTCAATTGGTGTATGATTGTACGTGTGAAAGGTAGCACAGGGTTTTCTAAAGGTTCTATTACATTTTAGTAACCACGAATGATTTATGATTTTTCATAATCTTAAATTGGCCAAGTTTCACTTTGAGTCAAAAACTCAGAGCAGAACATGGGGTTCAAACTAACATGAACTGAAACTGATGAAAAGATTCAAATGACTACACTGTGCCCCAGAAATGAATACTATTGAGTTTCACGCAGCTTTGGTTAAAACGTCATCTTTGGCTCACCATACCATGCCTAAATATCAGGGTAGTGGCATCACATTCTAGAATTCTTCAGTTTTGGGTGCAAAACCTTATTTAAACACAGAAAGTTGCACTTGTAACAAAGTGTACAAGCAGATCTTTAAAAAATGGGTTTTGTGTCCTTTTGTGCTTCTTTATGATGTGGCAAAAAGGACTGAAATGTACATTTGTTTGTTGCTTCCATTTGCTTTATTTTTTTCAATTGTAAAGGCTTGTTTGACTGAAGGACTTTCTCCGGCCCCACCCCAGAACCCACACCCGCAGCTGAAACCCTCACCCCAACCCCCTGGCCCAGCCCGGAGCCCCCTCCTGCATCCCAGGCCTCTCCGCCCCAGCCCTGAGCCCCTGCTGCACCAAAACTCCCTCCCAGAGCCTGCACCCATCCTGCACACTGAACCCCTCGGCTCCAGCCCAGAGTCCTCTTCTTCACTCTAAACCCTCACCCCGGCCCCACACCAGAGCCCGCACTCTAGCCACAGCCCTCACCCCCTCCCGCACCTCAATCCCCTTCCCCAGCCAGGAGCTCCCTCCCACACCCTGAACCCCTCATTTCTGGCCACACCCCAGAGCCTGAACCCCCAGCACACAGCCCATTCCCCCTGCCACACCCCAACCCCCTGCCTCAGTCCAGAATCTCCTTCCACATGCCAAACTCCTTGGCCTCACCCCCCCAGCCTGGATCCCCCTCCTGCACCCAAAACCCCTCATCCCCAGCCCTACCCCTGAGCCTGCACACCCAGCCAGAGCCCTCACCCCCTCCCGCACCCCAACCCCCTGCCTGGTGAAACTGAGCAAGTGAATGAGGGTGGGGGAGAACAAGTGACATAGGGAGGCAGGATGGAGTCGGGGGGCAGGTCCTTGGAGAAGGGGTGGGGAAAGGGCAGGGCCTTGGGGAAGGGGCAGAGCAGGGGTGGGGCAAGGGTATTTGGTTTTCTGCAATCAGAAAGTCGGCAACCCTATTCAAAATAGACCAAACAACATTGTTCTGGAAACCCTAGTGATCTTTTACAGTAATAAATTAAGACAGCAGATTGTCTGCTGGAGGTGGATCTCAGTGCAGGTTTCAACATATTATTTCCTGAAGGCATTGCTTTTGCATTATAGTGGCATCCATATTGCTACATAGATGCAGGGTACAAACAGCTAATATTCATGGTCCTGTGTGCAGTGTTATCTCATATTTTTCCAGAGGAGTCTACACTCAGGCATCTTACATTTTTGAATATAGGTTGTCATCCTCAGGATAGATTTATCCATACTTCACAGTTTTAACCATGTCTCTGCTTATTCTAACCCGTAGTACAGGCTTCACTGTGCGGTAACTAAATACAATAAATATGGAGTTCAATGTCAGATTCCATTCTTATGTTATTTTTAATTTTAGCCTGGATGTGTAAACACTACTGAAGTGGATATTAAAAAGTCTTCAAGAATGAAAAATCCTCACAAAACCAGAAAGGTAAGTACAGTGTTTGGATAGAAAGTGATATATTTCCAGAGTTGTTTATTTAATATGACTGAAATATGTAAATCCTTTTTTTCCTTTCTTTGCATTGAAAAAATACATCAAAAATTCCATAGCCTGTTGTGACTTGAAACTACTAATTAGTAAGCCATTTACTAAAAATTAAAACAGATCTGCTTTTTCTTTAGGAAAGGAGTACATGTGGCACCTTAGAGACTAACAAATTTATTTGAGCATAAGCTTTCGTGAGCTACAGCTCACTTCATCGGATGCATTCAGTGGAAAATACAGTGGGGAGATTTAAATACATAGAGAACATGAAACAATGGGTGTTACCATACACACTGTAAGGAGAGTGATCAGGTAAGGTGAGCTATTATCAGCAGGAGAGCGGGGATGCGGGGGAGCCTTTTGTAGTGATAATCAAGATGGGCCATTTCCAGCAGTTGACAAGAATATGTGAGGAAAAGTAGGGGGAAAATAAACATGGGGAAATAGTTTTACTTTGTGTAATGACCCATCCACACCCAGTCTTTATTCAAGCCTAAGTTAATTGTATCCAGTTCGCAAATTAATTCCAATTCAGCAGTCTCTCCTTGGAGTCTGTTTGAAGTTTTTTTGTTGAAGAATTGTCACTTTTAAGTCTGTAATCAAGTGACAAAAGAGATTGAAGTGTTCTCTGACTGGTTTTTGAACCCTGACCAGGGATATTCTATCTGCTACCCAAAATCCATAAACCTGGAAATCCTGGACGCACAAATCCTTCCTCTCAGGCATTAGCACCCTGACAGCAGAATTGGCTGGCTATGTAGACTCCCTCCTCAGGCCCTATGCTACCAGCACTCCCAGCTATCTTTGAGACACCACAGACTTCCTGAGGAAACTACAATCCATCGGTGATCTTCCTGATAACACCATCCTAACCACTATGGATGTAGAAACCCTCTACACCAACATTCCACACAAAGATGGACTACGAGCCATCAGGAACAGTATCCCCGATAATATCACGGCAAACCTGGTGGCTGAACTTTGTGACTTTGTCCTCACCCATAACGATTTCACATTTAGGGACAATATATACCTTCAAATCAGCGGCACTGCTATGGGTACCCGCATGGCCCCACAGTATGCCAACATTTTTATGGCTGACTTAGAACAACTCTTCCTCAGCTCTCGTCCCCTAATGCCCCTACTCTACTTGTGCTACATTGATGACATCTTCATCATCTAGACCCATGGAAAAGAAGCCCTTGAGGAATTCCACCATGATTTCAACAATTTCCATCCTACCATCAACCTCAGCCTGGACCAGTCCACACAAAAGATCCACTTCCTGGACACTATGGTGCTAATAAGTGATGGTCACATAAACACCACCATATACCAGAAACCTACCGACTGCTATGCCTACCTACATGCCTCCAGCTTTCATCCAGACCACACCACACGATCCATTGTCTACAGCCAAGCTCTTCGATACAACCGCATTTGCTCCAACCCCTCAGACAGAGACAAACACCTACAAGATCTCTATCAAGCATTCTTACAACTACAATACCCACCTGCTGAAGTGAAGAAACAGATTGACAGAGCCAGAAGAGTACCCAGAAGTCACCTACTACAGGACAGGCCCAGCAAAGAAAATAACAGAATGCCACTAGCCATCACCTTCAGCCCCCAACTAAAACCTCTCCAATGCATCATCAAAGATCTACAACCTATCCTGAAGGACGACCCATCACTCTCACAGATCTTGGGAGACAGGCAAGTCCTTTCTTACAGACAGCCCCCCAACATGAAGCAAATACTCACCAGCAACCACACACCACACAACAGAACCACTAACCCAGGAACCTGTTCTTTCAACAAAGCCCATTGCCAACTGTGTCCACATATCTATTCAGGGGACACCATCATAGGGCCTCATCACACCAGCCACACTCTCCTGCTGGTAATAGCTCACCTTACCTGATCACTCTCATTACAGTGTGTATGGTAACACCCATTGTTTCATGTTCTCTATGTATATAAATCTCCCAACTGTATTGTCCACTGAATGCATCCGATGAAGTGAGCTGTAGCTCACGAAAGCTTATGCTCAAATAAATGTGTTAGTCGCTAAGGTACCACAAGTACTCCTTTTCTTTTTGCGGATACAGACTAACATGGCTGCTCCTCTGAAACCTGTCATTTTTCTTTACACTTTTTCTTACAAGGCTATTTAAGGGTACTTAGCACCTTCAACTTCTGTGTTTCATGCATAATAAAGTCTTACAGGAACTTTCCAATTTTAACTGCCCTAAACAAAATATGTTGTTTGCAAATGTAAATTCTATGGCCCCAAGGAATCCCTCAGAGGCATAGACAGGGACCAAAAGAATAGGAGACCCATATTTTGCAGTGCAGAACATATTGTCAGTATGTTGTTCAGTATATTGAATATTGCATGGTAAATACTTAGTATCCCTGTCACAAATTTTCTATAGTAGTTAAAGGGAAAAATATAAGTAAAAATGCCCACAGAACTTTCACTTTCAGTAAGTACAAACATGCAAGAAAAATAGTAGTAGCAATGGATCCCTGAAAAAAAAACAGGAGTACTTGTGGCACCTTAGAGACTAACAAATTTATTAGAGCATAAGCTTTCGTGGGCTACAGCTCACTTCATCAGATGCACAGAATGGAACATATAGTAAGAAGAGATATATATATACATACAGATAAGTTGGAAGTTGCCATGCAAACTGTGAGAGGCTAATTAGTTAAGATGAGCTATTATCATCTTATCTAATTAGCCTCTCACAGTTTGTATGGCAACTTCCAACTTATCTGTATGTATATATACCTCTTCTTACTATATGTTCCATTCTATGCATCCGATGAAGTGGGCTGTAGCCCACGAAAGCTTATGCTCTAATAAATTTGTTAGTCTCTAAGGTGCCACAAGGACTTCTGTTCTTTTTGCGGATACAGACTAACACGGCTGCTACTCTGAAAAATGGATCCCTGCACATCCTTGAAGGTAAAGAGAAACTCTAATTTAGAATAAAGATGTCCCCAGATAAAATCCCTGGAACTTTGGAGGAAATAGATTTGATAAACCAAACCAGTTTTACAAATTGCCCAAGTCTATATAACAGGTTGGACCAATACCCCAGGTCCAAACAGCCCTAAATTATAAGGTATTTCAGATCCAGAGCTGGATCCCAGTTCTGTACATTGATCCCATTTTTAATCTAAAGCAGGGATCGGCAACCTTTGGCACGCGGCCCATCAGGGAAATCTGCTGACGGGCCGGGACGGTTTGTTTACCTGAAGCATCCGCAGGTTCGGCCAATCGCAGCTCCCACTGGCCGCGATTGGCCATTCCAGGCCAATGGGGCTGTGGTAAGCGGCAGCCAGCACATCCCTCAGCCCATGCCGCTTCCCGCAGCCCCCATTGGCCTGGAATGGCCAACCACGGCCAGTGGGAGCTGCGATTGGCCGAACCTGCGGATGCTGCAGGTAAACAAACCGTCCCAGCCCGTCAGCAGATTTCCCTGATGGGCCACGTGCCAGAGGTTGCCGATCCCTGATCTAAAGTATCACTTTGTAATTAGAGTATAGTGTTGTTACATGGTAAAGTCCTGAATCTGAAGGAAGACTGGATTTGGAGATGTCATCAGCACAATTTGATTGCATTAGTGAAAGGTCCCAGGCATTAGTCATTTATCAAGCACCTGGCACACATTTGGGAACTGTACAAATAATAATTCATCATGGCCGTGTACCTCTCAATTTCCTGTTCCTTCTCTTCCGTGCCAACCACCTCCACCCACTATAATAGCTGCCCTACTGTGTCATCCCTAATACGTGCTACATGCAAATATATATAGAGAGAGTTAGACATAAAATCCTATGTTATCATGTAATAGGGCCTTTCCTCAGAATTCTTTATTTCATTTTGCAACATTGTGTTTCAATGCATGGCATATTTACAGGACTGTTGAACAGTGATGTAAGGCTTGTGAAAACACAGGGGTAGCTAACTTCTTGAATACATAATACAAAAATATATATGATGATGTTTGTATAAGATAAGCACTCTTTAAAAACAAATGTCTTTCTTTCCATACTTTTTCATAGTCTGTCTATGGATTACAAAATGACATTCGAAGTCATAGTCCTACCCACACACCAGTACCAGAAACTAAGCCACCTACAGAAGACGAATTACACCAAGAGGTTTGAAAACAATTATAATAAACTTCTAAAATTAGAATAAAAATGTACCATAACTGTCAAGTATATTTCTTTAACATTTAAATTAGATCAATTAAATGGTTAGAGGAAACAAAGTTTGAGAGTATATTTCTTCTCATCTCAGTACATGGAGATTTATGCATATAACTTTCATTAATGGTAATGGGAGTAGCACTAAATTTTTTTTAGTCTTTATTAACAGTGTAAGGCTTTACCAATAACCCAGTTAGTGTGTTCTTTTTTAAATTAAATGCATTAGCCTTTCTTCAGTAACCAGGTCACTCATTCTCTCTTCCAACACTCCACTATAAGGTTTGAGAGCATAGTTGTATCTCAGTGTATGTAGATTTACTCACATATTGCCATTAAAGTTTCATTAATCTTTCCCAGAGCAATAGAAGTGGTAAAAGGTGAGTGGGAACAATTAATGGGTTTCTCTGTAAAAATTAATATACTAATTAGATTTATATTGATGAACCTTTAGGAAAAAATGTTATACTTGTCCATTTTTAGCTATGTATAATGTCTTGTATTTATAGAGTTCCATCTACTTTAAAAATATTATGATAATATGTCATTATAGCTCAGATACACTTCTCTGTGACTTAGAAAAAATTAAATCTACATTGTAGTCCTAATAAAAAGTTCTAAAAATAAAACCAAGCAAGACATTACTCATGCCACTTTTTGCCTTCACTTTTTCAGATAACATATTGGCAAATACAGTTAGACAGACATCGGTTAAAAATGTCAAAAGTTGCAGAGAGGTACGTATATTGTCACATTTTCTATTTTTGAAATGGTCTAAGAAGTATCTAGAAAATATCTGTGAGGAGGAGACAAGGGAGTTGGGATGTTTATTCAACTTGACTGAAGACAGTTTACTTTATGTGAGCAATGAAGGCATGTCTATTTTCTGATTCGCTAATATGGTATGATTTAATGCCATTTCTCTCAGTTCAGTGAAACAGAAAAAAAGCGCTGAATTTAGAAGAAAGCTGTGGCCTGATCATGTAACTGCTTTGTACACTAAGCTCCCTGACATTGCCTACCCTAGGAAAATCTGTTTTTCAGGACCAGTGTGGAGAAAAGGCTACAAAATTCCTAATGTAGATGTAACCTACTGGTTATTGTATGTTGCATATGTTTATCTGTACCCTATGTACAGAGGCTGTGTCTGTTACAGCTCTACAGTATAGAGCCTGGCTCTTTAGCTTCATTTAGAGCATCTCTTATTTTCAGCTCCGGAAGCCCCTAGTTCAGCCCCTGGTATTGGCCAAATTGGTGGCCGTCTCACAAACTCCTGTTGAAGTCATCGGGTACCACCGCTGGTGTTGATGATTTTTTGTGGGCCTGAAAGACAGTTTTGCACCAGGACATTGTACTAAGTTCATTCCCGAGAAATTTTTAAAAAAATGACCCCTGTTTCATTCTCTCCCCCCGGCACCACCACCATCATTAACTGACTCTTATCCTGCATGTTCTTACCCCACCCTGAATTAATATGACTGAACAACCCAGTTTTTATAAACAAATAGGGCAACTATATCTCCCAGAAAGCCAGAAATATCCTTATTTTCAGAACTGGTGCCTGTTTTAGAGAAACCAGAGTTTGCCCTGTTTTTTTGTAATTTTTCCAACCCCCTGTAGTCTGGCCACCCGAATGAGCCATTGCACTGCTGAGTTGGTGAATCAGGCCGTAGGCTGAGCGACAGCACCTATGCAGCTCAGGGACCTATCCCCAGATCTGTTGTACAATAATGTTGCCACTTTGCCTCAATTAAGCCTCCCAGTGAGCTTCCCTTCCAGTTCAGCCCTCCTCGACTCAGAGTCAGATCTACTTAATTAGTTTTTTATTTCAGCTTCTCTCTGTTGCCTTATTTCAATCTCTTTGCACTTCAGTTGCCTCATCTATAAAATGAGGCTGAAACCTGATTCATGGGGTGCATGTTAGACTTTATTAATTAATCCATTTGGAATTCTTCAGTGAAATTCCATGCAGAAATGTTTAGAAGTATTAATAAAGCTTGCCGTTTATTTTATTTCAGCCCTTGATAAAATAGAAAGCAGTATCCCACCACCACCAGAGTTTACTTTTGAAAAACAGGTTTCTGATCATAAAGCTCGTTAACATGACAATGTTTGATGGTTTTTTTTTAGTCTGTTAGCTTACACAGAGCAGTATGTGGAATATGATCCATTTCTTGTGCCACCTGACCCCTCTAACCCTTGGCTATCAGATGACACTACATTCTGGGAACTAGAGGTCTGGTATGTTATTTCTTCCTTCTTTTCCGATTAATAATGTATGTAGCAATAATTTCTGTCTTTGTTTGAAATGTGCAGATTTCCACCATACATTCTGCAGCACAGTACTGAGGCAGATAGGAAATGAGATTACCATGCATACCAATTTGCTCTTGGTCTTTTCAGCTGTACAGTTTCCTGTTATTTTGAATGGATTCATATACCTGCATGAAAAACTGCAGGGTCCACAATGGCCAATATACAGGGTTCCACTGGGAAGGGGGATGAAAAGGGGAGCCCCATATGTGTGTGTGTGTATGTGTGTATACACATACACGCGCACTCCTATGCTACATTGATTAAGCACTGACAGTGTGCTTGGCACCGACCATTAAATCTCTGTATAACAACACCATACAAGCACAAGTGACTTGGAGGGTGAGAAACCTGTAGCTGAACTTTAGGAGTTCCCATCATTACTTGCATATACAACACTACCACGTGCTAGCTCAGTCTGTGACTACTTTTTTTCTTGCCCCCAGCAAAGAGCCAGGGCAACAGAGGGTAAAGCGATGGGGCTTTGGCATGGATGAAGCATTGAAGGACACAGTGGGGAGAGAGCAGTTTCTCAAGTTCCTGGAGTCAGAGTTCAGCTCTGAAAATTTAAGGTGAAGCGGAAGAGTTGTTATCTTTTAACAACAGCTAAGAAATGTTTTGTGTGTCTGTTGCCATTCTTTTATATTTATTTTCTCCCTTATAGATATAGTCCCATTTCTGCTCCTTAAGGGTCCAAACCTACGAGGTATCACAGGCCCTCATTTTCCGATGGCTTTGGGTGTTCATGGTGCTCAGGCCAACACCAACAAAGATATAAATAGTCTGTATCCCTAAACACACTATTTTGGTCATGCCCAGTTTCTAGAGAGATCCTTTTTCAAATCATCATATTACATGTCTCAGAAACACTGACCAACCACAGGGCATTTGGTATCTTTTAATATATACAGCATTATAAGGACAGTAAACTTACAGTGGGAAATTTTCAAATGCAACTAAGGGATTTAGGAGCAAAAATCCCATGGATGTTTGCTCCTAAATGTCTTAGCTGCTTTTGAAAATCTCCCCCACAGTGGTTAAAAAGAACAATAAAATGCTCTTAACTCTTAGTGTAAGGTTAAACATGGTATGACTGATGTGACTTGCTCCTGTCATGCAAGTTTTTTAAAAGCTTGTAAATCCCCAAGAAACTTCTCTTCAAAAATGACATAATAAAGGTGCTGTGTATGTGTAGGACAACTTGTCAAATCTAAAATTTTCTAGTATAAAACAAGATCTCTTTAAGCAATGAACAGAAAAGGCCTATTTCACAGTATAGAATTATAGCCAAACCACTGGCAAAAGCCATTTTTGGTTGTTGCTGTTCCAATGAAGCTGTATTAAAACCATATGCATGTGAGAAGAACTTAACAATGAATATTAATTTTTGCTTTTCTACGACCAAAAAAAGTGAATTTTGTTTCTCAAAGGTATGTACATCAAAACCCCATCCCCATACTAAGTTCTTGTGCTTTCACCCACACATCACTTTTCATTGCCCAGCTGTGACTCCCTTAAAAATGGGATTCACCAGACACCTAAGCATTATGGAGAGAGAGCCTGGTCTAGTGTAAAAGCCCTATTTTGAAAGATGCCAAGCACCCTCAGTTTCTAGAGATGAGAGTATATAGCACTGAAGTTATTCCAAATTTACACCAGAGTAACTGGGAGCAGATTATGCCATGCTATTGGGCATTGTTTTACCATACTGTATTTAACATATTCACAGTTTGGCGATCTGCAACATTAAATTTGGATTTAATGTGTTAATACAGGAAAACCCTTATCTAGACAAGTTATGGAACAATTTTGGATCAAATATATACATGAAATATTCTAGACCCTATCCTTTTCTCAGCTGTTGTTTTGCATTGATTTCAAAGGGAATAAGATCTGGGTCAATGGGTGTTTGCTAAATAACATGTTACTTGTAGGTGGCAATTTCTGAATTAAAAAAGCTAAGCGATAATTAAAGGGCAAACCTTTTATCAGCCTGGTACAAAGGAATGGGAAGGGTTTTTTTTTATTTATTTAAAAAATGTCCCAGTAAGGCAGCTGTTCAAACATGAACCTGTTCGACCTAGCATATGCTATGTTTTCTACACTTTTCTATAACTATTTTGTCTTGCTGCCAACCAGACTGTTACCACATAATCCCAGGCTCTTTCCTCTAATCCTATTTACAGTCACAGGCAAACTGCAAGTGACTGATCCAGCAAAATACCCTAGAGGATTTTGTTTGGAGCTAATTTCTCAATGTGCCATCTACCATTATATCTATCTATCTAGGTTCCTATATTGGCGTAATAAAGCATAATATCTGAGCGGTGATGGGTGCCAAATAAAAAGCTATGCCTGTGATATGTTAGAGAGCACTCATTTTAAAGTCTCATATGTATGAGACTCAAAATGCCACCGATTGCAGTGATATAAATAACATCTATTTCTGACATAGTAATTCCATGCACAATGAGGCAAAAAGTACCTGTTGATGCACAATGGCACACCTAAAAGTGTCAGCATCTTTCCAAATGCCATCACAACTCAGTTTTGATTTCTTTAAATTTAAGAGCACCTATCTGCTTACACAGCTATTAACCACATAGCAATAGAATTTGTAGTTTGGGGGATTTGACAGCATCTTTCTAATACTGTGCAAAGGGGATTTGCTTCCATCAACAGCTCCTCAGCTTAGGAACATGACTAACATAACTTCACATTCATGTTTATTAGGTGTCATCCCATTGCAGATTTGACCATGATTGAATTTAAAACAAGTGTCATCAAAACTAGAGGAGTAGCAAACAGATGGGACTATAGTAGCAAGCTGTGAAATGTCCTGTAGAAAATACAGCATCAGGCTTCAGGCAGTAAGGAAACATTCACTCCTAATCAATGTAAAGCCCTGTGCCCATGTCAATGGAAGAAATGGAGGAGATATAAAAAGAGACTGTAATCAAGGAGCCACACCAATTACATGAAACCGTGTTTATTTTCATGGTTATATCATTAATACTCTCAATATGACTGTTTTCATGCTCTTGAGTTGAGAAGTGTGGAATCAGGATTGGTACTGGGAGTGAAAATGGTCCACACTAGATTCTTTCTGAAGGAGTGCAACCCAATGTGAAGAAATTTGAAGCAGGGGACTGAAACTGAGAGGAAGGATAGTTCAGTGGCTAGGATGCTAGCCTGGGATGTAGGTTCAACAAAGGTAGGTTCAGTTTCCTGCTTAGACACGTACTGTGTGACTCAGGCAAGTTAATTAGTGTCTCTGTGCTTTGGTTCCCTATTTGTAAAATGGGAGCAATATTATGTCCCTACCTCATGGGGGTGTGAAGATAAATAATTAAAGACTGTGAGGTACTCAGCTACTACAGTAATGGGGTGGGGAAGCCTTGTCAGCACCATAAATTGATAAATTATAATACTGTACTTCTTGGGTAAAGAGGCAGTTCAGCTGGATGAGAGACATCCCTAGTCAATGTAACTACTGGTTGGTCCCCTCTTGCTCTTCATTCAGCTAATATTTCTTGGAAAAAGGCTGCTCAGGGGTGTTAGTACTGTAGCTTCAGTACAGGACATGGGATTCTGAGTGGAACATTTAACTCAGAAGGCTCACAGAACTGCTCCTCCATGCATCAAGCGGATACTATTACACCCTGCTTAGTAATCATCCACTGAGAGCAAGTCCCTTTGGAAGCACTGCTTTATGCTTGGTTCACTAGGAGGCCAAATATTACAGTAACACAAGAGATGAGAGTATCATTTTTGCAAAGTTCCTAGCTCCTGTTAGGAAGCAAAGAACTATATTTTAAAGGTTTCAGAGTAGCAGCCGTGTTAGTCTGTATTCGCAAAAAGAAAAGGAGGACTTGTGGCACCTTAGAGACTAACCAATTTATTAGAGCATAAGCTTTCGTGAGCTACAGCTCACTTCCTCAGATGCATATCGTGGAAACTGCAGCAGGCTTTATATATACACAGAGAATATGAAACAATACCTATTCCCACCCCACTGTCCTGCTGGTAATAGCTTATCTAAAGTGATTTCCAGCACAAATCCAGGTTTTCTCACCCTCCACCCCCCCACACAAATTCACTCTCCTGCTGGTGATAGCCCATCCAAAGTGACAACTCTTTACACAATGTGCATGACAATCAAGCTGGGCTATTTCCTGCATAAATCCAGGTTCTCACATCCCCCCCACCCCCATACACACACAAACTCACTCTCCTGCTGGTAATAGCTCATCCAAACTGACCACTCTTCAAGTTAAAATCCAAGTTAAACCAGAACATCTGGGGGGGGGGGGTAGGAAAAAACAAGAGGAAACAGGCTACCTTGCATAATGACTTAGCCACTCCAAGTCTCTATTTAAGCCTAAATTAATAGTATCCAATTTGCAAATGAATTCCAATTCAGCAGTTTCTCGCTGGAGTCTGGATTTGAAGTTTTTTTGTTTTAAGATAGCGACCTTCATGTCTGTGATCGCGTGACCAGAGAGATTGAAGTGTTCTCCGACTGGTTTATGAATGTTACAATTCTTGACATCTGATTTGTGTCCATTTATTCTTTTACGTAGAGACTGTCCAGTTTGACCAATGTACATGGCAGAGGGGCATTGCTGGCACATGATGGCATATATCACATTGGTGGATGTGCAGGTGAACGAGCCTCTGATAGTGTGGCTGATGTTATTAGGCCCTGTGATGGTGTCCCCTGAATAGATATGTGGGCACAGTTGGCAACGGGCTTTGTTGCAAGGATAAGTTCCTGGGTTAGTGGTTCTGTTGTGTGGTATGTGGTTGTTGGTGAGTATTTGCTTCAGGTTGCGGGGCTGTCTGTAGGCAAGGACTGGCCTGTCTCCCAAGATTTGTGAGAGTGTTGGGTCATCCTTTAGGATAGGTTGTAGATCCTTAATAATGCGTTGGAGGGGTTTTAGTTGGGGGCTGAAGGTGACGGCTAGTGGCGTTCTGTTATTTTCTTTGTTAGGCCTGTCCTGTAGTAGGTAACTTCTGGGAACTCTTCTGGCTCTATCAATCTGTTTCTTTACTTCTGCAGGTGGGTATTGTAGTTGTAAGAAAGCTTGACAGAGATCTTGTAGGTGTTTGTCTCTGTCTGAGGGGTTGGAGCAAATGCGGTTGTATCGCAGAGCTTGGCTGTAGACGATGGATCGTGTGGTGTGGTCAGGGTGAAAGCTGGAGGCATGCAGGTAGGAATAGCGGTCAGTAGGTTTCCGGTATAGGGTGGTGTTTATGTGACCATTGTTTATTAGCACTGTAGTGTCCAGGAAGTGGATCTCTTGTGTGGACTGGACCAGGCTGAGGTTGGTGGTGGGATGGAAATTGTTGAAATCATGGTGGAATTCCTCAAGGGCTTCTTTTCCATGGGTCCAGATGATGAAGATGTCATCAATATAGCGCAAGTAGAGTAGGGGCTTTAGGGGACGAGAGCTGAGGAAGCGTTGTTCTAAATCAGCCATAAAAATGTTGGCATACAGTCTCTACGTAAAAGAATAAATGGACACAAATCAGATGTCAAGAATTGTAACATTCATAAACCAGTCGGAGAACACTTCAATCTCTCTGGTCACGCGATCACAGACATGAAGGTCGCTATCTTAAAACAAAAAAACTTCAAATCCAGACTCCAGCGAGAAACTGCTGAATTGGAATTCATTTGCAAATTGGATACTATTAATTTAGGCTTAAATAGAGACTTGGAGTGGCTAAGTCATTATGCAAGGTAGCCTGTTTCCTCTTGTTTTTTCCTACCCCCCCCCCCCAGATGTTCTGGTTTAACTTGGATTTTAACTTGAAGAGTGGTCAGTTTGGATGAGCTATTACCAGCAGGAGAGTGAGTTTGTGTGTGTATGGGGGTGGGGGGGATGTGAGAACCTGGATTTATGCAGGAAATAGCCCAGCTTGATTGTCATGCACATTGTGTAAAGAGTTGTCACTTTGGATGGGCTATCACCAGCAGGAGAGTGAATTTGTGTGGGGGGGTGGAGGGTGAGAAAACCTGGATTTGTGCTGGAAATCACTTTAGATAAGCTATTACCAGCAGGACAGTGGGGTGGGAATAGGTATTGTTTCATATTCTCTGTGTATATATAAAGCCTGCTGCAGTTTCCACGATATGCATCTGAGGAAGTGAGCTGTAGCTCACGAAAGCTTATGCTCTAATAAATTGGTTAGTCTCTAAGGTGCCACAAGTCCTCCTTTTATATTTTAAAGGTTTCAGAGTAGCAGCCATGTTAGTCTGTATCCGCAAAAAGAACAGGAATGCTTGTGGCACCTTAGAGACTGACAAATTTATTAGAGCATAAGCTTTTGTGGGCTACAGCCCACTTCATTGGATGCATAAAATGGAACATATAGTAAAAAGATATATATATACATACAGATAAATTGGAAGTTCCCATACAAACTGTGAGAGGCTAATTAGTTAAGATGAGCTATTATCAGCAGGAGAAAAAAGCTTTTGTAGTGATAATCAAAATGGCCCATTTAGACAGTTGACAAGAAGGTATGAGGATACTTAACCTAAGGAAATAGATTCAAAATGTGTAATGACCCAGACACTCCCAGTCTCTAGTCAAACCCAAGTTAATGGTATCTAGTTTGCATATTAATTCAAGCTCAGCAGTTTCTAGTTGGAGTCTGTTTTTGAAGCTTTTCTGTTGCAAAATTACCACCCTTAAATCTTTTACTGAGTAGCCAGAGAGGTTGAAGCGTTCTCCTACCGGTTTTTGAATGTTATGATTCCTGATGTCAGATTTGTGTCCATTTATTCTTTTGCATAGAGACTGTCCGGTTTGGCCAATGTACATGGCAGAGAGACATTGCTGGCACATAATGCTGTATATCACATTGGTATATGTGCAGGTGAACGAGCCCTTGATGGCATGGCTAATGTGATTAGGTCCTATGATGGTGTCACTTGAATAAATATGTGGATAGAGTTGGCATCGGGCTTTGTTGCAAGGATAGGTTCCTGGTTAGAGTTTTTGTTGTTGTGGTATGTGGTTGCTGGAGAGTTTTGCTTCAGGTTGGGGGGCTGTCTGTAAGTTTTAGTGTGATCCAGTACTGCCTAGATCAGTTGGTTGCCCAGGCACTCTGGGATATTCAAAGGAGCTCATGGGATTGAGGCACTTAGTTCCCATTGAAATATGAGAGTTAGACACCTAACTTCCTTAGTCTCCCTTGAAAATCCCAGCCTCTCTCCTTATGTGATCCTTGCCATGTCTATGTATCACTGAGGTCTCTGAACAGTGAGTATTTATATGTTGTCTGCCTATTAGTTTCCAGGTGGAGGTTGTTATTGATTTCAAACTATAAAGACCTAAATGGTTTTGAGTCTTGCCTAGATGACAGACCATCTTTCTCCCTATGTGATACAGCAGCAGCTGTGTGCTCAACAGAGGTACTTGTGCTAAAAATAGCCCAAAGGGTTAAAAAGGAAGGAAAAGTGGCAGGGCATCTTCTGAAATGTGCCCTTCTCCTTGATCAGATAGACCTTGGATTTGTTAACTTCTTAAGATGCTGGAAAGCTCGAGGGAGAGAAGAGTTCTGGGTGCTTGGTAGTGTGTATATATGTGGGGGGGGGGGGCGAGCGGGGGTTAGAGAGTGGTCAGATATGGGGTTAGCATGCTGGACAAATATTCTAGTTTCAGCAAGCCAGTGTGCACTGGAATTTTGTGTGGGGTTTATTTTTGTAATCACACACCGTACTTGCTGTAAAAATGTCTAGCACCAGGGATAGATTCAAATTAATTTGAATCAGATTAATCCTTCAATTAATCCTTCAATTAATCAGATTAATCCTTTCAATAAATAAGTCAAATAATTGTATACAGCTCAGTGGTGTGAAACACAGACTATATCAGCCTTATGTCTGAATGGTCATACTTTTGTTTACTTTATCTGAAAGAATATATGCATATATTGTAGTTTAATTATTCCACAATAAAATGATTTGATTGGTGGAAGAGGGAATGATACAGGAGATAGGCATATTGGTTTTGATTGATTTTTTTCCCTTTTGACCTCACCTTGTTTTTCTTGTTGCTATTTATTATTAATCATTGTTGTAGATTATTTTAAAATGTTTTTATGTATTTAAATATATTTATCTGAAATGCCAGTGTGACACTAGTTCTGCAGTTAACAGACCATGGAGAACAGTTACTGGCCTTTGTTGAAAGGTATAACAGGCAGAGCTTGTAGCAACCTACAGTTAAGATTGCCTAACACTTTCTATTAACTCCTGTTTTCAGTTGCTAATAAAGGTGTCAAACTTTAATCTCTCAGACTGAAAATTTTCCATGCTTGCTCTCTGCCTCAGAATGAATTTTTGGAATATTTCAGCGAAAGGGAGAATAAGGCTAAGGATTAATAGGTAGTTTGGCCAATGTTAACATTTTTTCCAACCATTCCCTTGAAGAGCTTTAGCGCCTCCTTGTTTTGGAGCAAGACTTGGTATTTGGAAAAGGGGTGAGCCTAGGTGTCAGAGAGAGGTTTTTTTCTGTCCCCATACCAGAGTTACAAAGTGCACGTGCTCAGTGGAGCTTGTTAGGAGCTTGCTGCTAAAACCTCCAAATGTTCCACCCAGCTCCATAAAGCTACCTACATGCCAACTGCACTATGTTCCAGTCCTACAGAGCTCCCCACACGATAGGCACAAAGCTAAAGCTCCAGATATAGGAAAGCTCCAGTAGCTTTGGCCCATGGGTGGTTGTATTGCATTGGGAGTGAGGAAGAGTGAGCCTGTGAGTTCTAGTTAGGGTTCTTCCATTAGCTGGGTGTTAATTCTATGTATGTCACTTCCCAGGCAGTCTTAATTTGGCCCCTTATGTGTATGCATGATGATGGTATTTAATTGCATGTTTACATACTACTTGTTCTACAGAACCCTTGCTTTATCCAGTGCACTGGAGAGACCATGATTGAGAAAGAGGGCTGTAAGAAAAGAAAGGATGTTCTCTTGTGTTTAAGGCAGTGCACAGGGACCCTGCAGGTCTGTGTTCCAACCCTGGCTCTGCTATTGATTTCCTGTGTGATAGCTGGCAAAATGACTGTGCACACACAAGGCGGTGGCCTTAATGCTTGGCTCTTCTGTGGGAAGAGGGCATACATTTGGTTTTGAAAGCTCAGTAAGCAGATTAAAATGTGTGTCTGCAGTGAAGTAATCTCCCTAGACAGCATCTTGCAGCTCTCAGCACATTTTTTTTTTCCATTTTAAAAGAGGTTTCTACAATTACAGTCTCACGGTTTCTGTTGGGTTTTTGGAATACTAATGTTAGACATGTAAAATAAAAATTAACCTACCAGTGAGGAACTTGTGCTCACCTTGATAAAGATGGGTCTGGATTGCCTTTCTTTTCCATGCTAGAAGCTACATGTTCCTCCAAAGTAGTTCAGTTTATCTCCCGCCTATTTTTCCATCACCGTCTGTACCACAGCGTAAAGGCAATGGTTTATCTGCAAAATAGCATCCTGGGTTTATTCGTGGGGCTCCCAGAAATATTGGTGATGGCAAGAAGAACAAACCAGATCACTGTCCTAGGATAGATCCTAATGGATGTCTGGGTCAGGCTAACTGAAAATGGCTGTGGTTACAAAGAACATCTTCCTTCTTTCATTTCTCTGCTCTTTACCTACCTTCTGTACACATGAATAATCAGCCAATCCCAGTAGGTGCATTGAAGTGGGGCTTGCACTGCAGGACATACCCTCTGAAATGTAAATATCTAAAGCAGTTTAAAACAACAAAGCAGGTTGCCCAAACTCGACAGAATTATTTACTGGGTCAGCTGAATTAGTCTGTGTGCTGTGCAGTTGTTAAGCGCGTGTAAGAAGAACACTGTTCTAGGTGCATTGCTTTCAAAATTACAGACCAAATACAGTAAGACTATCAGATTTTGGTGGTTCAGTGGTTAGGGCACTAACCTAGGACTTCAGAGATTTGGATTTTAAGCGCCTGTTCTGACACAGACTCCCTGTGTGATCTTGGGCAAATCACTGAGCACCAGATCCTCAAAGCAATTTAGGTACCTAAATATCTTGTTTCAGAGTAGCAGCCACGTTAGTCTGTATCCGCAAAAAGAAAAGGAGGACTTGTGGCACTTTAGAGACTAACCAATTTATTTGAGCATAAGCTTTCGTGAGCTACAGCTTACTTCATCGAATATTCGATGAAGTGAGCTGTAGCTCACGAAAGCTTATGCTCAAATAAATTAAATATCTTTTGAGGATCTAGGCCTTAGTCTTCCTATACCTCAGTTCCCCATCTGTAAAATGGGGATAATAGCACTCCCTTCCATCATAGGAGTGCTGTGAAGATAAATACAGTAAAAGATTGTGAGGCACTCAGATATTACACTAATGGAGGCCATATAGGTACCTAAAATAGATATCTCAAAAGATAGAGGCTGGTATTAGGCAGTTGAAAGTCAAGTTGAAGGAAAGCCATAACAAGTTAAGCCGCTGAATGAGGTTATCAAGTGCCCTTTTAAGCTTCTGACCAGACAAAAAGGAGAGGTGAGACAGAACAGGTGACTGGGGAAGGGACCTATCTTTATCTCACTCCCCTGCTACAAAGAAGTACTGGGCTCATGTGACCACCCTGCCTACCATTTCTCAGAGTTAAGCCAGTTGAATAGGGGGACTGTGAGAGACTAATTGCTTCCAAGCAGGTAAACTGTCTGAAGTGAAAGAACTGTTTCATAAGGTGATGTTCTGTTTATTTGCTTTGCTTTACTGTGTTTATGCAGCAGCCTTACTAGACCTGTAAGTACGCAGTGTTATTTCTGACTTCTTGGGAGACCTGGGTAAAACACAATAGTTCCTCAACACAGTGAAAACATGCCTTGGTCTTGCACTGTAGTCAGGACAATACCACGTTTTAACCATATTCCCAAATCATGTTCTCATCATGTGAAGTCCAAGCCAGAGCACAGTCAATATCAACTGAGTTCCAGCTTCTCTATGTTATTAGACCAACCATGTTGACATCATATTGGAAGACTATATTGCATCTGGCTCCTCCAAGATGGCAGAAACCACATAGTAGTGTCCTTAGGTCCTGTCTTCTCTGAGAATAAAACTGTGCAAGTTAACTACACCATGTTTAAGTCTAGTTTTTCTAGCAGGATTCCCAGAAAAGGGATCTTATATGTTAACTGTGTTGTACAGTCTGTGGACAACCAAATAGTGATTATAATACAGTGATCAAGGTAATCATGCTAGTATCCTAATAGCAATAATTGTATAATTGTGATTCCAGGTAGCACAGTTCTGATCACATTTGGTCAAGGCCTTTTTAGTGATATTTTATTGCGGGAAAAAAACATACCATGGTCCCACACATAACCTTACATGGCCTCCTGAAGTGTGTGTGCTCTGTATAGCAAGATTGGCTAGATTGGGCACTATTATTTACAGTTGCTCAAAATACCAGGTCAAGGGACAGACAATGAAATTGAAAGGGGGCAAATTTAAAGCTGATAAAAGGAAATATATTTTCAGATGATATGCAATTAGCATGCACAGTTCACAGCCACAAAATACAGCTGAGGCTTAGCAGGATTCAAAAGAAGATTAGACCTTTACATGGATAGCAAGAGGTCTGGCCTAGTGAATAGGGAGGAAGCAGTAGATGTGATGTATCTTGATTTTAGTAAGGCTTTTGACACAGTCCCACATGACATTCTCACAAGCAAATTAGGGAAATGTGGTCTAGATGAAATTACTATAAGGTGGGCGCAAAACTGGTTGAAAGACCATACTCAAAGACTAGTCATCAAAAATTTGCTGTCAAACTGGGAGGGCTATCTAGTGGGGTCCCACAATGGTCTGTCTTGGGTCCAGTACCATTCCATATTTTCATTAATGACTTGAAAAATGGAGTGAAGTGTATGCTTATAAAATTTTCAGATGACACCAAGCTGGGAGAGGTTGCAAGCACTTTGGAGGACAGGGTTAAAATTCAAAAGAACCTTGACAAATTGGAGAATTGGTCTGTAATCAACAAGATGCAATTCAGTTAAGACAAGTGCAAAGTACTACCCTTAGGAAGGAAAACTCAAATGCACAACTACAAAGTGGGTAATAATTGGCTTGATAGTAGTACTGCTGAAAAGGATCTTGGGATTATAGTGGATCACAAATTGAATATGAGCCAACAACCAAATGTAGCTGTGAAAAAGGCTAGTATGCTAGGGTGTATTGACAGGAGTGTCGTAGGTAAGACATAGAAGATAACTATCCTGCTCTAATCAGCAGCCTCAGCTCGAGTACTATGTCCAATTCTAGGTGCCACACTTTAAGAAACATATGGGAAAATTGGAATGAGTCCAGAGGAAAGCAACAAACATGATAAAGGGTTTAAAAACCTTGACCTATCAAAAAAAGGTTTAAAAAACTGGGCATATTTAGTCTTGAGAAAGAAGACTGGGGAGACCTGATAACAGTCTTCAAATATGTTAAGGACTGCTATAAAGAGGACGATGATCAATTATTCTCCATGTCCACTGAAAGTAGGACAACAAGTAATGGGCTTAGTCTGTAGCAAGGGCAATTAAATTTAGATAGTCGGAAAAACTGTCTAACCATCAGGATAGTTAAGCTCTGAAATAGGCTTCCAAGGCAGTTTCTGGAATCCCCATTACTGGTTGGACAAAAACCTCTCAGGATGGTCTAGGTATATTTGGTCCTGCCTCAGCACAGGTGTCTTGAGGTCCCTTCTAACCCTACATCTCAATGATTCTATAAATCTTACTCTTCAAGGCAACCTCTGTCTGATGGGGGTTAGGCAGAAATTTCCCTGTGAGCAGATTACCCTGTAGGATTTCTTGCACCTTCCAGTGAAGCAGCTGATACTGGCCACTGTTTAATATAGGATACTGGACTAGATAGACCACTGGTCTGAGCCAGTATGGCAATTCCTATACAGAAGCTATATAATCCTAACACAAAATTCATGGCTATCACTTTGCTCATTGTTGTGTATTGTTTCTGTGATGTCTGTAAAGCAGTTTTTTATGTCATTAAAAACTATACTAATGAGAAAAGGCCATGAGAGGCTGATTAAACCAGAACCTAGGAAAGAAATTAACCTTAGAATTCAAGTTGCCATATTTTACCATAGGTTCTGGTTAGCAGTTGAAGATTTGAAGAAGAGACCTAATCGTGAAGTACCTGCTCGAGTCCAGGAAATCTGGCAGGAGTTTCTTGCTCCAGGAGCTCCCAGTGCCATCAATCTTGATTCCAAAAGTTATGACAAAACCACACAGAATGTGAAGGACCCAGGAAGATACACATTTGAAGATGCTCAGGTCAGTATATGATCTTCATCCAGGCACTTCTGAGGTATAGCACCAGCCACTTGATGCACACTCTTACAAACACACATATTTGGTAAATATAATATAGTGTTCACTTTTCTAAAAATATCAGTATCAATGCAGTATGGGGGAAATTCATTCCTTTGATTAAGACCTATGCATTGCTTAAGTGTCATATGAGCCACAATTTTGATGACTGTAGTGGTGCAAAGGCTTCAAGCTGGCCCTCTGCAGATGTGTGAATTTGCCCTGCTAGCAGGGGGTGTAGTGGTGAATATAGGTACAGTGAAACTAATTCTCTTCAGGTACCAGTTTTCTTAATCCTTTTGCTCGATTGCATTAAAAAATGCTACAGAAAATCAAATGAATATCTGCCTCTCAGGATCTGCTCTTGAAGGACTTTTCTTAATCAAAATGAGGAATCTGTTTTCCTCTGGATGCATGTTCATAACTCTCATTAGCGTTTATAGGAGGCAAAAGTTTATTCCAAGGAAAGATTGTTTATCCCATAGGAGAAATAAATACAAAGGCTTGTACTGAGGTTATTTCTGAATCCTGACCTATGTACAAGTGAACCTTATAAACCTCATTGTAAAAGTAATATCCACAGAACAGCATGGTAGGCTTCTAGGAACTGTTCTTCAAGGAGTGATATTCTAGGAATGAAGGACAGTTTGAGTATGACTTCCTAAGGTTTTTTTAATAAAGAAATATGGTACCATACACATAGCAAACAGATAACTCCAATCCGAGTGGCCTTTGTTTTAGATTGAGAATAGCAAAGCACAAAACAGCAAAATTTCCACGAGAGAGCACACAATATATGTCTCCTCTGTAATAGTCTGCATTAAACTAAACACACAATGGATGTCTGCCTCCACTGAACCTTTAGAGATTTAATGGTACAGTACACAGAAAACAAAGACATAAATTACATAGTTAAATACTTCAGAAGCTCTGGAAGCAAAGCTATGTTTAAACTGCTATTGCTAAAGAAGAGCAAGCTTCCTTGCCATTATCCTAGTTTTGAAAATGGGTATGAAAGTTCAACACTCCTTTATTTTCTTTCTAGAGTTTTTCCATTTGTGTATGGTCTGAAGTATGCAGTCTCTATGCAAAGGGGCTTTTTCCCATCAGAACTCCTTCCTTTGATCCAGTTCAGCATAATTTAAGTCTGGCAGTGAACACTTCTCACTCAGAGCAAGCAGGATAGGACTCACCTGTGCTGCCTTGAACATTATGATCTTTACCCACGGTGCTTAAGTGGCAAAGACTTTTTCAGTAGAGGACCCCTTCTTCTGGAATTTGCTGCTTGTGATGGTCTGCCAGGTTTTAAGTTGAAGAGCCTCTAGGGCATCAAACAAATAACTTTATTTTTGTTTAAAATACAGCTCTACTCTGTAAGTGACTCACTATAAAAATGGCATCATGGGGTTCCATATTTGTCTCTTGTAGAGTCCAAATCTAATGTGTTCAATTTACAAGTAAAAAAATGTTTTTTCTAACTCCAGCTTTGCCAGCTTAACCTGGAATCTGAGAAGCAACCTGGGTTCATTAGTTCTTGTGCATTACTACCAGTAATAAGTTCTGCAGGTTAAGTTATTCTCTGTGACACTTCTGTGTGGCTGCTGTTTGCAATGGTGTTTGCAAAGATTTAATTGGCTGAATATTGTTAACCAATTCTGTTGATACTGTGGATGAAGGAACAGAATCATCTTTGTTCTCTCTTAGCTGCATTAGCTGTGCTTACAAAAATCAAATGGTGTAAAGACTCACTAAAGGGGCCAGATCTGACTCTGAATGCATGAAGGTAGCATGTTGGGTTAGAAGATGCTATTTTTACATGATCGCTTTTCAGAGATTATAAATGCATTAGATTATCAAAACTGAAAGAACTTTGAAAATTTGATCGACTTCTACCCTACATTTTGTCCCCTTTTTGTTTACTTTCTCCATTCACTCAGCTTGCACTGTATAAAGTGTTAGGGGTTTCATTTTCAGGTTCATTCACTAGGTCAGTGTTGTTGTGCCAGCATTTCCCCTATACTGCAAGAGAGAGTTTAAGTTATTTTATAAACTGGTTTCATTGAATGTTTACAAATCTATATTTCTATTCATATTGGGTTTTTTAAACCCTCCCACCCCAGCTGTATAAAAACAAATACAGACTCATGGACTTAGACTACTTTACATTTTAGCCCTTCAGTTTTTAGGGCATTCTTTGAATTTGATTTCTGAGCATTCTCTCTCTCTGTAGCAGAGGCCGCTCAACACAATCTGTTGCCCTAGGCACACTTTAGTATGCTGTCCCCTGCGCCACTCAGGTTTGGCCCAGTCTCCCCTCTGTCATAACAGATGGGCGACCAGGCCAAATCTACTACCCTGGGCAACTGTCCAGAAATCTGCAGCCCTTGGAAGCTGCCTAGCTTACCTATAGCTAGAGTGGCCTCTGCTCTGTAGATATTTGTAAATTCTTCAGGGCATGACTTCACATGCATCTGAACGGTACCTGGGGTATGATCGTGTGGCCCAGTTCATGGGGCATGATCTTGACTGGGATCTCAGGACACTACTATATATAAATACTACCAGATAACTACATTAAACTGGATTTATGTCTGAGTACATATCAGTAATTTTCAGATAAACATATTACAGGGATATTGTAATTATCTGAAAACCAGATCCAGGAAATAGTTAAGGTTCAATTTAAAATAAATCCAAACATGTTATGGTATGGAAATGGACAGTTAAGGCATCCAAACAACTTTAACGCTGCCCTATAGTGAAGTGATGCAGTTACAATCAGTGCATAATAGTGTTTGCAGTCCCAGATTAGATTAAATTTAAAGACACATTTGACTCTGCACCCCTCATGGTATCACTACAGAGTGGAGTTTAACAGAATGGCTAATTTAACCCTAAATACAATGTCTTCAAGTGTAGCCCATGGATTAAATTTTAGTAAATTTATCTATAATGGAAGTTTTGAAGAGTCTATTTAGCTGATGTACTTGTAAATTCTCAGAAAATTCATTCAATACAGAAGGAGTGCTGTAATTTAAAGGGAAGGTACACTGTATTCTTCACACATGACAAAGTGGTGGATTCTACTTTAAGTACAAAAGTCAATTCAGCCTTAACTTTAGAACTGCAGCGAGTGCTCTTTCCATAAAAAATATACGAATAATAATCTCTAGTATCTCTAGTATCTCTCGATAATGGCATTAAATATTCTGTTATGCATCTTTTTGATCTTAGTCCACTGCATCTTGTTTTCAGAACATTAATTCAAAATGTCAATTTTTTAAATTTTATGTCTTTTCTCTTTAGGAGCACATTTACAAACTGATGAAAAGTGATTCCTATCCTCGTTTTATACGATCCAGTGCCTACCAGGAGCTGCTACAGGCCAAGAAAAAGGTATTAGTCCATCTTGTCTTTTTGTTGCCACTGTGCTCAGTGGTGGTGATGTTTGCTACAATACGTGGATTTCTCTCCCCTGTGCAAGTGCTGCTGGATATCTGGTAGGTAACCAGGTTGGCTTATTTAGAGTGTCACATACATACAGTAGTTTGATAAATGGATCCTGCACGTGTGTATGTTTTAATAAGTTAAATTAGCCCAAAACCTATTTTTATTTTTACATCTCACATTGTAGCACTCTTTCTGTTACCAAGCAATTTAAACTGAAAAGTAGTTTACAAGTACGTTAAATAAAATAAAATGCCTGCAGTATAGTCTTGCAAATTTGCAAATATAATGATTTTCCTTTTCTTTATTTTTATTTTAAAAACCTACTAATTTGTTTAAAATTGATCTCACTGGTATGAATAACTTCTGATTTCATTTTTTTTTAAAAGTATCCTAGGATTTTGCTTTCTCTCCCTGTTATTAGATGTCTAGTTTTTATGAGGTTAGGAATCTGATATGAATGTAAGATCGTGTTATACTCAGGCAAACAAAAAATCTTACCATGATACATGACCCTTGCTTTTTAAGGTTCAGATTATGCAATGAGCTCAGCACAGACAAACCCTCACTGTGTGGAGCATCTTACATGATAGGGGGGTCAAAGTGCTGAATGCAAGGAAATTCCAAAACATTTTCCGATGCAAAAGTCTATAATGAAATTGTTGTTTGTTATTAGTGGGTCTGATTCTGCAACCACCACAAATTCTGAAATCCTATTGCAATCAGTTGGGAACACTGTTTGCAAAATCACGCCCATTATCCTATGTAGAAGTAGTAGTAAGCTAGTTATGATCTTGATAATACTAACCTGTGCATAAAATGAAAACCTAAAAATTATATGGAAGTACTGTATGGTTTTTTTCAAATGTTAGTTTCTGAACATCCAATATGGAGAAATGTTGAAAGTTCCAGAGAGCTGCTACTGTGTATGCGAAGTCCTTAAGTTTTGCAAATCTCAGTTCATTGACACAAGAAATGCTCTTCATTATTTTTTTTATTTTCAGTTTTTCTTTTTAATCAAACCAGTTTGATCCACCTGAGAAATGTTTTTTTAATCAAATATTATAACTGCTTTGCCTGTCCATTGTTATATAACAGGCATTCATTAGCAGCTTCATACCTACTTTTGCTTCTTGATTTGTACATGAGCTTTGTTTTGCAGTCCATTGTTTCATCATCCTTCTTTTCTGCTCTATTTGTTTCTTGCTCTTCTTCTTTTTTCTCCCCTTTTCTTTTCTTTTTCCTTTTTTTATTTCCCCCTTTTTTTAATTTAAGTTGGAAAACACACTGGATCGTCGAACATCTTTTGAGAAATTCACACGCAATGTGGTAAGTTTGTTACCTTGGCAAACTAATAAGCCTGATCGATTAAATACCTTTCTCCCCACCACCACCCTAATCCCTCACCTTTACTCCTGTATGACAGCAGATAAAGTTTTGCATTCATGCAAGTTTACAACTTTACATAGAAATGGCAGCTTTGTACTAGGCTTTCATTACAGTTCTCCCCCAGCTCTCTCTCCTTTTACTGACTAACCTCAGAGAAAACCAGGTTGTTATTGTTGCCATAAATGGAGGAAAGGACCTGTGAGAGCCATACTGTCTGCATTAAGGAACATGAAATACACCCTAGAAAATGGAGTTAATTCACTCTTCATTTTTTTTATTAAACTAAAGGAACATCTGGAAACCTGCTTCATGCTGTTACTTTTCCTAGTGCATCATAAGAACAGACATACAGGGTCCATCTAGCCCAGCATCCAGTCTTCCGACAGTGGCCAGTGCCAGACACTTCAGGGGGAATGAACAGAACAGGGCAATTATCAGAAGATCCGTCCCCTGTTGTCCAGTCCTAGCTTCTGGGAATCAGAGGTTTAGGGACATGTGGAGAAATAAGTTGTGTCCTTGACTTTCCTGGCTAATAGCCATGGATGGATCTATCCTCTAATTCTTTTTTGAACCCAGTTATAATTTTGGTCTTCACAAAAGCCCCTGGCAATGAGTTCTACAGGTTGACTTCACGTTGTGTGAAGATGTACTTCCTTACGTTTGTTTTAAACCTGCTGCCTATTAATTTCATTGGGTGACCCCTGGTTCTTGTGTTATATAAAGGGGTGAATAACACTTCACTCTTCACTTTCTCCACACCATTCATGATTTTATAGACGTCTGTCATACACACACACACACCCCTTAGTCATCTTTTTTCTAAGCAGAACAGTGCCACTCTTTTTAATCTCTCCCCATATGGAAGCTGTTCCATCCCCCTACTGATTTTTGTTGCCCTTCTCTGTATCTTTCCAATACTAATATAACTTTTTTTGAGATGGGGTGACCAGAACTGCACACAGTATTCAAGGTGTGGTCGCACCATGGCTTTATATAGTGGCATTAAGATGGCCTCCCCAAATACTATGTTTGATGCATTTTTTAATACATTGGATTCCTTTCCTTTTGCTATTCCTATTTTGTCCTAGATGGGGTCTGGCCAATTTTATAATGGGGCATGGAAAGGGGTGGGAAATAACCTGTAACAAATGTCCCCAACTTCTCTCAAGCCTAATAATGCTTCTCAGGTTCAAAGGTGCCTTGTGAGCAGTTGATGCTTATGATGCACTAGGGGTTTCTTTGAATGTCATTTCAGTGACACAGTACAAGCAGCCAAAATTCCTGCCTACATGCTTCAATTCTGCTCTGTTCCTTATTCACTGAAAAGTAAGAATTTATTTTTGAAAGATGTTCCAGCAAGGTAAAAATGGAGGTTGGTGGATTTCCTATCCACATTTTCCCACCACCAGCTATGA
Organism: Lepidochelys kempii; assembly: GCF_965140285.1. Taxonomy (NCBI): domain Eukaryota; kingdom Metazoa; phylum Chordata; order Testudines; family Cheloniidae; genus Lepidochelys; species Lepidochelys kempii. The sequence continues at coordinate 139,297,683 of NC_136382.1, read as the reverse complement.
GTTCCACTGATGTCCTCACTTACTGGATTATTTTTATTTGTGCCAGTCTTTGGGTTTTTTTTGACATTGTACAAGTTCAAACTAAAGCATTCAACACATTTATTTTTGTAGGGCAGAAACATCCCTATTTTTCCATGCCATAAAAACTGTACACCAACACTGAGGGCGAGCACTAACCTGTTATGAAAAGAGGTAGAAAGATCTTGGATTATACTCAAGTTTGTCTGCATTGTCTGTTGAATTGTGCAGTTCACGCTGCTGTATGTGTTTGTTGTGGCTTTTGCTGTGACAATCAGTTAATGGAGCTATGTGTGTTGAAATGAAAAGTATAAAGAGCTTCAGCAAAGATCATGGTTTTTGTTTTTAGTTTCTAAGGGAGGAGGGGCAGTTCTCATAAACGGCCTCCTGTATAATGAGTTCTTAACTCCTTAAAATAAATTTATTTTATGCTAAACATAAAAGAAACAAGTGAACTGAAAGAACAAAGTTCTATGAGGCTGTGGGGGTATCTCACATGCTAAAAGAAAACAATATATTTTTTGATGTTTCATTATAGATAAAGGTTTCCTGTAATACATATTGGGTATCTTATTTTGTAAATTCAGAAATTAATTTGGATTCAATGGGACAAAGCCACTGAAAGTCCAGGTAAAAGTTGTTAGCTAAAACTCATTAAAAATAAATAAATAGCTATGAAACAAACAAAAAGTTTGAAACAAAAACCCCTATTTTTTGCATGGTGGTGTTGCCACAGCATGTTTCACTGTGATTTATGTATTGTCTAAAGAGATTGTTCTATAAAACAATTTCATAATATAACACTCATACTTTCTTTCACTGAGATGTTTAATTGGAGTTCATGTCTTATATAATCAAGGCTGTACTAGTAAAGAAAACATGGGAACAATTACAACATACTGTGACTTTTGAGAGCTAAACTTTTCCCAATCAACAAGTGGCAACCTACAATAACTGGGATAACTATGGGAGTTTTGAACCAAAGGTGGCCCAGTGCAGATGAAATTATTTCAGTCTGACTAGTGCTGTTGAGAAGAAAATTTAGCTGTCACTGCTAATATATAATAAAATAATAATATCTAATATAATATGTAATGTCCTATATATAGATAAAACCCAGATAAAATATGAACCAGAATGTTAAATTTAATGCACAGTAAATTGTTGAAGAATGTTACCCAAAGTAAATTTTAACTTTTCTGCAATGTATTCATTCTCACTCTAAATGTATCTCCACTTTTCCTCCACTCCCTTTAATAACTTTTGTCTTTCGAACTTTGTCACCCTGTACCCCAGAACAAGGTAGATGCCACAGAATGATTTGGGAAATTTGCATTAAGTAATAACAATTCTGCGATAGGGTAAGAACAATAAAAAATGGTGGAGCATAAAAGAAAGAATGTAAGGGGAAGAGAGTCTGGGCAGGGGAAAGATTTGGGGGTGAATATAGCACTAAAGGAGAGCAAGTGAGGAAAGAATGGGTGAAATAACGGAGTAGTTGGCTAGAATTTAAGAGGCTGACAAAGTCTTCCCAACTATATGTTTAGCATTTTGCCTTGATATATAGGTATTTGGTCCTTTATTTTTTTATTTTTTTATTTTTGTGCTGGCATGTTACTGGGGAGTGGGAATAAAGTATCAGTACTCTTCTTATTTCTCCCACCACTACCAGGATGTAAGAAGGTTCCGGATAGGCCCATTTCTGCAAGGTGCTGAAAATCTCCTGTGTGGTGCCGAAACCCTCAACTCCCATTGTAAACAGCAGACTCTTGGCAACTCCCAGAATTGGCCCTAAAATGAGAGCTATGTATTTGCGACATGATTCTATCGTCTGTGATATCTCTTTTTTACTCAGAAAAACTCAATTTAGCAACACTTTTACAGGAGGTCCTGCTCTTATCAGCTGTGTCTACTGCCATAAAAAGGGCCAACTATTCAAACACAGGCACTTCAGTTGCCACTGTGTAGTACACATGCGCACACACTGAACAGTAACAGCACAGACATATCTGGACTTGTTGCTTGCCAATGGGAGTACTTGTGCACTCAGTTGCTCACCAGCTGCCCATATTCATATGTACAATGTCCTGTTTGTGTATGCACATGGATAGTTTGCATGCCCAGCAAAGGCATCTCTTTGAAAATTTAGCCATAAAAAGTTCTAGGCATAGTCCCATCACCCAGAACATCAGTGATCGTGACTGGACTGGAAACCAGGAGGACTTCCCCATAAAGACTCTGTTGGGGACAATTCTGATGTCCTCACTCTCAGTGACTTTTGTGGTAGTTTTGCTTGAGATAAAGACTGAGGGCTAGATTGATTCACAAGGGGGACTTAGGTGCTGTGAATACCCAGGGTGTCTAAATGTTAGGCTTAGGCACCTATGCCCCTTTTGAAACTAGTCCCAGGTGCCTGATTCTGCCATCTTTACTCAAGGTGAGTAGTACCCTTCTCTTCAAGCAGGTTCAGTGACTTCAATGCATTGATCTCAATGTAACTGCTTCAGTAGCAAGGTGCAACTCAGTGTGAGTAAGGCAGGTAGAGTGAAAAGTGGACTTCTGGATTTTGCAAACCAGCACCCCGTCAGTTTACAAATTGATATAATTGTATAACAATACCCTGGCTAGATTGTTTGTGGGGCTGTACCCCAGAACTCTGAAGCTAAAAGCATGGCCCTCTAACAACTTAGAGAACCATAGAGGGGGGGACAGAGACTCACTCTGGGTTACACTTGCCTGCAAAAGCATTTGCTAAATCAGAAAGTTCTCTTGAGTCTTTCCCTTCATTACACAATATAGTTATTTCTGTAATAGAATGATTCATTTTTCTGGCCGTGTGATACAGTAAAAAAAAATAAAGGACAGAAAAGCTAAATTCAATTTTGTATTTCTTGGAGACTGGAAAAAAAATCTTTCTAGAAAGCTCTCAGTAATTCAGTTCATTTTGTGAAAATCCTAAATGTACTACATGCTATCAAATATTGATGAGCTATAGATATCTGCATGTTTATATTGCCACATAAACTTCATAGCTGCAAAATTATAACCCTCCTGGTATTCTCTACTATAAACCAATATCAATCAATGATGCCATAAAGGTGTGCACTATATAGACACAATAATAGCATGGTGAAAAGATTTCTATATAAATGTGGCATTTATTACTGATCACAATACGTTTTACGAGTATATAGAAATGAATAGCAAAAAGGCAAAATTCTTCTCTTTATTTTGCTTTTGTATACTCAGAACTCCCAAATAACTCTGCAGAAATACATTGCAGCACACCGAAAATGAAGTGACATGTAGATGTTCAGTTGAGGCATGTGCACTGATTTGGAATAGTAGCTACAGGCAAGATTATCACAAATCTTTCTCAGCCATGCATGCCTTTGTATCCCCCTGTGGAGCTGCTCAGATTATGATGAGACCACTGTGGGAAAAGCAGGTTTTATTTGCCTGATACCCCTATTCTAGTCCCGTGGGCAGGCAGGGTGGTGGAGAGGAATCAGAGAGTGGGGGAACCCTTGGCTCTTCCCACCTCCACTTGCCTGCCCAGCAGCTGGGAGAGAGCCTCCCAGCCCAAGTAAACAGACTCCTGCTCACAGTGGTTGAGCTAGAGATCTAAAAATAGCAATGAGGCCGCAGGCCCCACACCATTCTCAGAAGCGGCCAGCACCACGTCGCTGGGGCCCCAGGGGCCGGGGGCGCAGAGTGCTTCATGCATTGCCCTTGCCTCCAGACACCACCTCCACAGCTCACATTGGCCGGGAACAGGGAACCGCGGCCAATGGGAGCTTCAGGGGAGGTACCTAGAGGCGTGGCAAGGGCAGTGTGCAGAGCCCTCCCCCAGGGGCCACGCAGGGACGTGATTCCGGCCACTTCCTGGCACGGCGTGGGGCCAGGGCAGGCAGGCAGGCAGGGAGCCTGCCCTGGCCCCGGTGCGTGCCGCTGCTACCCTGGAGCTGCTTTAGGTAAGCGGCGCCAGGCCGGAGCCCAAACGCCTCCTGCACCCCGCCCCCCCCCAATTCCCTGCCTGCACCTCGCAGCCCTCCTGCACCCCAACGCCCTGCCCTGAGCTCCCTCCCACACTCCACACCCTTCCTGCATCCCAGTCCCCTTTCCTGAGCTCCCTCATACACCTCGCACCCCTCCTCTGCCCCAATCCGTGGCTCGTTCCCGCACACCGCACCCCCCCCACACTCTGCACTCCCTCCCGCACCCCAACTCCCTGCCCCAGCCTTGCATACAATTTCCCCACCCAGATGTGGCCCTTGGCCCAAAAAGTTTGCCCACCCTTCGTTTAGACAGAAATCCTGCATCTTGGCAGGGGGCCAGACTAGATGTCTCTTCTGGCCCCTTCTAAACCTAGGATTCTATAAGTAACTAATTTACTCTGTCTCCCAGAGCAAGAGGGGAATTGTGACTGAGTCAGGACTTGTTCTCTGATGTGCTCCTGGGGAGATGCAACAATGTAACACTCCCTAGACAAGGTAGATTGTAAGGTTACAGCCTATTGAGGGAAGTCTGTCTGTGTGGAGGGGAATTATAAGCAAAGCACCACATTGCTCACTGGGGCAGTGAGTAATAGCAAACTACAAACTTACTGCAACTTGAGCAGAGAGGAAGGAAGTGATAGTTGGCTGCCAGTAAATAGAACAATCCATGCAACAGAGGGAGGGGGTTTACTAGGTCAGAAAAAGAGCCTGAGGTTAGGTTGAAGCTAGCTAATATGTATTAACTAACCGCAATATAGAACCATGACCTTTCCTTAGTGTGGATGCAGGTTAACACCTTTACCTCAACTTAGTTGGCTGGGCTTGCCCCTGACGTCCCCCTTAATGCAATATGTCAGATGTGTGTGAGCAATAAGTGTGCTGTCTGAGGGCTTTGCCAGCTGCATGTTTGATTGCAATGTCAAAGTCCTCCACCTTCAAAGCCAGCCTAGAAGTTCCCTGGAATAACGTATCTGTGTTCACTCTTTTTGTAGGACTTCAACAGTGTATTTAAATCCTATCCTATCTCCTTTCAGATATCATAAATAGAGCTGGCTGAAACACCTGTGACACATTTTTGTGGGAATTAAAAAAAAATGACTGTAAAAAACCCATCGGATCGCAATAATTTTTCTATGAAATTTCTAATCAAAATTCTTTGGGGGATGTTTTCATTGAACATCAAACATTTTATGAAAAAGATCACATAAAACTTAAGTCATGAAATTTCAGTCAGCTCTGGTAATAAATTTAAGTGTAGAAACAAAAAGAAATATCTATATACATTTGTTGCTATGTAAAGGAGCACAGATAAACCTAAGAGGCTGTATAGTAGAGAAGTCCTTGAAGGATGACTTCTGTTTTTTAACTTTTCACAGAAATTTAGGATTCATGAAAGGTGCTGGACTGATAGCCTATTTACAGATGTTTTCCATTTATGGGCAGTGCCAGTTTCCTGCACCCTGCTGTGCTCAATGTTCCTGAAGTCAAAACTGAAGAGATTGTCTTTAAGGTGATAAGCTAGTTTTATCTCCACATCCAGTGAGTTATACTGCCTCACTCCAGAGACAGCCAAGAAGTGTACAAGTTGCAGATTGGTTTTTGTTTTGTTATGTGGATATACATCCACAACGAAACAAATAGACCACCAAACTCAGTTCATATAGTATACCAAGCAGCCATCAGATGATAGTAACCTTCACTCACTACCTATTAGGTGAGAAGTGAACCAGTGACTTGAGCAGAAAAGGTTTATAGGGCTCAGTGCTAAAGCCCTAAGGCATCCACTCCTGCTTGCCTTATAGGCATATTTACCAGTGTCCCTTGATGTTATCATCTCCAGCCAAATGAGCAAACATTAGAGTATTTGATGCATGAGATGTAAAATTGTCGGGACCATTAAACACAGCGTATTTTCACAATGGCTCAACAAAATATCACTTAGCATTGACGTGTCAAATTGTGGCATACAGAAGGAAATTCAAATTGCTTAAACTGTCCTTCACACTTATTTCCATCAGTGGGTGATGGACTTTGTGTGTTCTTAGAGTTGGTTTTACATCCAATCCTTTTAGGATCATGTTAGACAATAGATGTGAAAATGGTAATTGATTCTTCATGTTATCATTCTTAAGTGATCTTTGTGCACAAACGTGTAAGATTTCATATGTAACAATGAAAGGAACTTAATGGAACCTCAATCATTGGACATTATGAATCCAATACAGAACTATGTGAGGTTATTAAGTTAGACTTATCGAGTAAGTCTTCACAGAAGCCAATTTTGAAAATTAAAATGTACTAGTTTATTACTAACAGCTAGAGCTATTCAGGAATCTTTCAATGAAACATTTTTTGTTAGAAAACCAAGTTAGCCAATTCGCCAAAACTGAAACTTTTCAGGGGAAAGTGTTGGTTTCTATGAATTTCTTGACATCTCCCCACATGCCCAAATTGTCAACAAATTCCATTCAGACATTTTCTAAACAACAAATTCTTGTTTTCTGATTCAAAATTACTTTTTGTTTCAAAATGTAAGCTAAAGATTGTAAATATATACACATATAAATTAAAATATTTTAAAATAAAATATGGTCAAAATCTAAACAAAACATTTCACAGTTATTGAAATAAAACATTTTGATTGACTCAAACCTTTTTTTTTAATTGGTTCAAGATTTTCAAGATTTCAACTTTCTTCCTGATTTGGGACAGGAAATATTTTCAAAATCATGCATAGCATTTCCTGCCCAGCTCTGCCAACAATTAACCAAAATAAACAAAGAGCAATATCTTACTCCATTCCTAGTAAAGTTTTGCCTGAGTAAGGCTCCAGGATTTGGCCCAAACAGAGTAACAGGACCATATTTGTCAGGGTAGGTTTGAGATACAAATGACTAGAACCTAGCACCTCAAAGGTGCTTCCCCTTATGTAACCACTGTCTCTGTCTCTTCCTGTTGTGCCAGGCTTCAATAACACTTGATGGCTCCTCTTTCCAACCCCATTGGTCACTGCTGCAGTCTCAGAAGAAAATAAAATCATTTCACAAATCAGTCCCATTTCAAACTAACACACAAACCTTGGGTAAAATTTTCAAAAGTACGCAAGTGACTTAGGAGCAATTGACTCTCACAAGACCTTCTAAGGCTTCTAAGTCACGTAGGCAGCTTTTGAAAAATTTACTCTCTAAGCCTTATTTATTTTCTACCCCACACGTCAACTGTTAAGCAAGTCAACCTTTCTCCCAGGTCTCAGTCTAGGGAAGGCCTGAAGTTTCATTGAAGGAAAGAGTCACCTTTTAATGAATAAAAGGAGGAATAAAGAGGGAGAGACAGTGGAAAAATGGGGGGAGATAGCAAAACAAGGAAAGCCACTTACTCTAAGACCCATTTGCTCCTCCTCTATTCACTCTGTCAATTAGTCACCACCGTTGGAAGTGGTCTGAATGGAGCCACATCTTTGGCCATGATCAGACATTTTCCTTCTCCCTAGCCACAGGAGTGCAAATCCTTACAACACGTTGAAGGGAAGAAGAATTTTGACCCTGCCCTGAATCCCCCCCACACACACACACAAAGCCTATTGGGCTCCTTGGTACCACTGTTGTGGTGAGAATACTTGTACAAGCTCTATAAATCTTGCTTCTTCCTATTTCTTGAAGCAGAAGCATATCCGTGCGACTGCAGGCACAGCCATCTGTAGAAGATGGGGAAGGATTTTTGGCCCAGAAAGTTACATTAAGGGGAATAATGGCTGGCTAAAGCCTACAAAAGTATTTCTTTGAGTATTACTGTCTGCGCTCCTTGATCTCTCCAGATGTCCTACTCCGAACAAATAAAGCCTTTATTTGTAGAAAGCTGGGATTTCACTTGGGAGTTTCTCATGCTGAAACCAGCCATGTTGCCAGCATGCCACATGTGTGCAACACATGAGCAGATGAATAACTGTGAGAGCAAAGGGTATGGTAAAATTTCTTGATCTCATTATGTTCACGCCAGTGTGCATATTATGCATCTGTTACACAGTTAGACGCTTGGGATTTTTATTACTAGTAGCTCTAGAGATATTGAATCAACTGAGCAGCATCTGCTCTAATAATGAAAAAAAAAAACATAAAAAGGGGCTGTTGGGCTGATGAGAATTAACCTTTTTAAAGGTTAAACATGTATCTTCTTCTTTCCCTCTACCATTCCTCTTCCATGTGTTTCAGTCCCAGCCCATATGGAGTTTTAACGTTGGCTTGTATAAACCAGTAACGTATTTTATTGAAATTGTTCCTGGGATGTTTGTGAATTATTTGAGACATTAGTGTGGTACTATGTAAATAAGTCAATGTGTCTTCAGTTCTAATATGGAGTTTAATTGGATAAGATTTTATATGTTTCTTCCTGGCCCTAAATAATTCCTAAAATTGCTCAACTACTTGGTTTAGCTGGTTGTGTAATTTTCTCTGTATACTTTAAAGTACATTTGTACTCTGAAAAGTAACTACATAAAAGGTGCCACAAGTCCTCCTTTTCTTTTTGCGGATACAGACTAACACGGCTGCGACTCTGAAACCAGACATAAAACATTAGCACCTTAATCAACGCGTCTCTTGCCTGTGTGTATTCAGTCATACCTGCTCACTGTGCCAATACTTCTGCTCTCTAGTCTGTTAGCCTTCGAAAGTCAACACAGCATTTGAGCTGGATTCTGATTTAGCATGTCCATTATACCATAATTGTTATCCAGATTCCAATTGCAGGGCAATATTCTTCTCTGCTACACCTGTGCAGACAAAATTGCTGGATTAGAACATCCTCTTACTTTTGGAAAAGTTCAGATATGGGCCTCAGAGTACTACTCTGAAAAGTAACTAAGTATCAATATCATCTTGTTACTCAACAGCTGTGTTGCCTGTAAGTATTCAGAAGCCTATCTGCTGATTGTTGTGACTCAAACAATTTTCTATTGTTTTTACTTCTGTTAGCACCCCAAGAGTAAATATATCTGAGAGAGAGCAAGCGAGCTGCACTCTATTCCTTTTTGTGCTTCATCTACAGAATTGTTTACTAAATTCCAATCAGTTACACCTGTTCACGCACTTTTAATGGAGAAGCAGAGGTGTCACTGAGATCATAATTTGGCCTGCGGAATCTTTATTACAGTGATGTGATGATGCACAAGAAAAAAAGAGCCCAACTTGACTGTCTGTTCACTGGATGATTTAGGAGAGGTGACATCTAGACAAAAACCAACTTTTTTGTAAATTGAGCACATCTGGAAATCCTTGAGAGGCAATAAATATAAAACCCTACCATGCTTTTTTAAAATAGTCAGCTTTCAGAATAGAAGTACACTTTAGAATGGATTTGAGGTGTACAGCTTTCTAGACCTTGAGGTCAAGATTCTGCAAACTGGAACTTATTCATTTTGTTCGATGTCCGAGCCAGAATGCAATCCAACTTTCTCTTAGCTGCTTGGGCTCCATATATTAATACAAATAGAATGTAGTTAAATCTTGTTTTCACACTAAAATGCATAGATATGATTCCAAATGCACAAAGAAGCAGATCTGTTGAATAAGAAGCTGCCATGTTTAAATAGCCTCTTTTCTGACCAGAACCACATTTTTCTTGTAAAGTAGATCTCTTATGATCTTCTAGAGTGGGACACGTGAAGTTTCATGCACACTGTTCAGCTACCATTGCCACATTTCATATTTTTAAGCAGTAGAATAGTCTTCCTGGGGAAGTAGTGCAGCCCCATTGCTTGGAAATTTGAAAGCCAGAGTGGCCAAAAGATTGGAAAACATACTAGGGGAGCAAGATGGAGCTATAGAGGGTCTTTTCCATCACTCACGTTTGTTGTTGTGTGAAGCTATAGTATGTTCAACTGTCCTGTTTTACTTTAAAGCTAATTTGTAAATACTAAAAACTGCACATAACCACTTACTGCATCTGTGGAGCAAATTTAAAATAGTGCATGTATTGGATTGTGCATGTCTCAAAATTCAAAGTAATTTAATCAAAACTGCCACTGTTTGCCTGGTTTTGAATCAAAATTATTTTTACAAGATATCATAAATACCTCCCCAAAACCAGGCAAAGAGGAAAGGGATAAGAACTTAGCATTAGTTCATTGAATGTTTCACGAACTTCGAAACTTTCAAGAACCTGGTGCTAGTATGGTATTTGCAGCTAAAAACTGAGTAAGAATCTTCTGTTGCCTGATGTCATAACAAATGCTTTCTCACAGTGCTGATAATTGCTGATCTGTGTAGTTTTCTTGGATCCTTGTTCAAGAGCATGCACTGTTGTTCAAATTAATGTCCTAGTGAAGCCCACACCCTTCACAGAAGGGATTTCATTATCTCAAGATCTTCTGAATGAATATGTATTCAGAAAGTTGCAAAGCCCATGTGCACCAATCCCTATACTTAAATACATACTTAACGTTATGCATGTGAATAATTTCATAAAAATCAGAGTTAAGCATGGGCTTATGTATTTCGCTGGGATTTTCAAATCAGCCTAAAGGAGTTAGCTACCCAAATGCTACTGAAATTCAATGGGAGTTGGGTGCAGAACTCTCTTAGACTCCTTTTAAAATCTCTCCTTAAATTATCTATTTAATTATCATACAACTGACATGACATTCCTTACCTCCTTAAAAAGAAAAGTAGTGAAAACAATGTAATGTTATGGATTATAAATTGCAGTTTGGGAAAAACTACTTTTTTCTCAAGGCTTATCCTGGACAAAGACACAAACCCCACCCAAATAAAGTCAGAATAATCACTCACCCAAGAGAATTATAATCATAAATAAATAAGCATGAGACTTAAAATTTCATTACAAACTCATTTCATTATTGAGCAATGACAGATTTGTCACTTCTTTGAGACCACTTAACTTTCAGCCCCAATTCCGAAAAGAACTTAATCATGTGTTTAAAGCTTAAATATTAGGAACCCAATCTTAGATGAATTGTAGCACTCAAAAATATTAAAAATAGGAAAATGCTGAATGTATGAGTACAAAATAATTTTGTAACTTAGATAGAAAAATGTTTGTTTGTTTTTTAAAGTAGTTTATTGGCAGAAATTTCCTAAATTAGTTTAGTTGCTGACCAATTTATGTAATCTGCAATCTGGAACAGTGAGAGTGGACATGTGCATTGAAAGCGTTGCATAAAATGGTTGCTTCATATGCAGCTTAAGCACTGTAAAATGGGATATGGGTGAGCGAGTGAGGAGGCTGAAGGTAGAGATAGGAGAGAGTAGTTGGGAGCAGACTTGCCTTCTTCTGAAGTACCAACTATCCTTACTGTCAGAGGCAGCATATTGATGGCCTAGTAGTCTAATCCAGCATGGCAGTTTATGTGTTCTGTTAAAAACAAATAGGTTGTAGGGGGAAAAAATTGCATCCAGATCTACTGAAAGTTCTGGTTCTTGTAAATGTAAGAGTTATTGCATTTCATTTTTGTGAAAACCCACTCCAGTTGATACGCTGATGCATCATGTTTCAGCAAGAGTTTACAGTTGAGTTATGAATCCCTATAAGGGGAAAATTGAATTTATGGTGAATATAGATATCAACATCAGATCTATTTGTGTAAGTCAGCTGAGTAATAATAAAACAGCAAACATAACAGAAATAGCTTTTCACTGGCAGGACAAAAAAAGGCTTGTTTGTCCTGTAATTACTGTTAAAGATATAGAATTTGTCTGAAGTTTTGATTTTTCCCATTTCTCATATTCTCTCTGAAATCTGCTTGCTCCTTCCGTGAGTAGCAGCAGACTGGCACTAGTTATGCTGCATTATAGATTTTCTTCTTCTGCACTCTAGATCCAATCCCTGGGGGCATTCATTCCACCTTATTACCAGGGTTAGTTAAGATGCGAAAATATACCTTTATATCAGCAGGAATTCTTAACAAAGTAATGAAATGGAATCCATGGGCCCTCAAAGCAGTGCACGTGGGCACCTGTTATGTACCTGTACAATGCTTGTAAACAGTAGGAATATTCCTCCCCTCCTGCCCCACAAAAAAAACAACAACTTTAGCTTAGCTCTCAGGAAGGATGCTTTCCTACTTGTATTTAATGTATAATCTGCCTTCTGCACTTAGCCACCCTTCAGCGTGGATTATGTAACTTCTTGGTCTGGAATCACTGCAGTTCAGAACATTCATCTTGATGCATTCTGAGGCATGCTGTATTGTAGTAGCCTTCTTGAAGCTATTTTGAGCCATAGGCTTGCTGCTAAGCACAAACAGATCATTTTGGATGTTACTGTGTAGTATATAATTTTCTGGATAATTATGCAAAACAATCTCTCTGTTGGCAGTTTTGGATTCAGGTTTCTGCAGGTCTTCAAAGTATAAAGCAAAAACAGTTTCCAAATTTAAGTTTTGACATTAGCTCCCATTGGTGCCCCCATAATGTTGCCACATCACTGTCAAATTGCTAGGTGTTTGCTGATGAACAGGTTTTCAGTGATCATGCCTCTGTTTTCTGTTTTTTGTTTTTATCTTTTCCTCAGGGGAAATCGCTCACTTCAAAGAGGTTAACCAGTCTAGTGCAGTCCTACTAAAAGGATCATCCTTGTAGCATGGAAGCAGATTCAAATCATTATACATACTTTGTAGCTCACTGATTGCCTGAATCAGAGGACAGTAGAACAAGATGTTGCATGAGCAGGGACCTGACTTGTTTTCTTTTGTGTATACTAAGGCATTACAGACTCCGAGGGACTCTCTAACCTTTCGATGCCTCCATTTTGAAAAATGTCTGCTCACTTCCTCCTTCATATCAAGCTGGATCTGTGTCATTTTATTTTCTGCAAGCTCAAGTACAGTGAAAAAAAAAGCTTCTGCTAGACACAGTTTATTAAAAAATACGGTCAGTTCACGAACTGGAAGAAATGTAAAAAAACATGCATATACTAATAAATATACATATGGCATCACATTTATTGCACAATAAATTAGCACAGCAAGTTCCATTTCACTGACGTATTCACACTGAGAAAGAAAGCCTGTGTCTTTGTCTGTTGTCTGTATATTCTCTGTTAATGTTTCTTGCATTTATTTTTATACCATATTTAAAAAAGAACACCTTTGAATCCAAATGTATTAAAGTTGATCCTTTCTCTGTAAATTTGTGTATGTTTATATTGTTGTTTTATCTTTCATTAAAAGATGCAGAATCTCTTTCCTTTGGTAAATTTGGGATTTCAATGCTGAGTCAAAAAACAGAAAGCCATCTTGAAAAGTTATTCAAAGTGGAGTTCTGAGTGCACTTTCAAATGGCATCCTGGAGTTCCACGTTTGCTGATTAACTCACTCCAGATCAAACCCACCTATTTTACAAGTAAAAAAATGTTTTTTTCTAACTATCAACCAAGCCAAGTCAGCTTGTGCTTTGGATCAAATTGGGTTCTTTTCATCTTATTCATCATCACCAGTAAATACATGAAACTTTTGCAGGCTAGACTAGACCCCTTTTGTCTGCAAATAATGTCCCCAGTGACACCTGTGAAACCAGATAGAAATTTAGCAAATATTTCTGCTGAAGCGCAAGAAGAAATAGAGTTCAGTTCATTGTTTTAACAAAAAGCAGTAAAACATAAGTCACTCACTGAAGTGGGCAAAGCTGACTGAATGCACAGAGAGAGCAGAGCTGTTGGGCAAGAAAATGTTACTTTCCCACAATCATTTCTCGTAGTATTTTTTTAACTAAAAAGATGATACTGTGGTTCAAGATACTGTTTTCAAAGAGCAGTCCTTTGACTGCAAATGTCATGTCTCTGAATTCCAATTCAAGGACTCCATTCTGCTCAATCATTGTGCAAATAGTTCTTTCTTTGAGAAAGGGGTGATTGGTATGTATAACACACACACGTACGCTTAGCCCCACTATAAAATAGGATAAACAAATGGGATGGGAAAACCGTTAATGTATATTCCTTTTCTATCACATCAGCAGTAGGTAAATTTCCATAATTGGGATGGAACGTGGTAGGTGTTATCCTTGGGAAGAAAACACTGCATCCCAGCTTTGGGCGGGAACTGAAGAATGCCATATCCACATTAATCTACAAAAGGAAGTTTATGTAAGATTAACTACCCAAACTGTAACTTTGTCTGCTCTTTAGCCTCGGTCCAGTAAAGTATTTAACTACATGCTTAACTTGAACCATGAATCATGCCACTGATTTCACATTAATGCTCTAGTGCATTGCTGCTTTGGGGCTCTAATGAACACAAGCAGTAAGGACTTCACTCTTACACCTTTAGAGCTCATTTTTTGGATAACCTAACTTGAGTCACCTTAGAGCTCTCTCTAAATAAATAAATAAAGGTTGGGACAATCTCAGAAACACTAGATGGGTGACACATCTCGGCTCAGTCATTCTGTACCGTGGGTAATGATGAGCAAATGAGTGTGAATAAAATAAATGAACCAAACCTTTATACACAGCACAAAATCATCCAGGAACCCAACTTTTTTGATGTTTTAGGATAGTGTTCCTTTCCACCAATAATTTGTTATTTTTAGGTGATGCTTCACCTAGGCTAGTTTCCAGCTAGGATTGGAATGAGAGTATTCTAATACCATGTGTGTTTTGTTCTTTTGATTCATCTGACGCTTTAGCAGGAAAAACTGGAAATCTCACATGGGAGCTTGATTGTACAGGATCTCCATTCAGATGAACCCAATACAATCAAGAGGTTTGAGTAATTCAGATGGTATTGAAATAAATATCCAGGCTTTGGAGTGGTTATTCAAAATGAAACCCAAACTCTCAACTGTTTAAGATTTACTTTTCCTTAACCACAGGCCAATTTATCAGATACAAACTTTGAAAGCTCTGAAGCATCTGTGCTGGGCAATTTACTGAAACTAGGTGCTCTTTTCCACTTCTTGGAGCCATGTAACGATATATATTTCTCTCTTCTGCTGTCATTGTGATCATTCTTCCGACAATTGCATCAAATGGTGCATCACCTGTATCTCATTAAAAGTTAACTAAGTAGATACCAACGTCTGTTTTGAATCATCACCATTCAAGTGGGGGGCATTTCAAATCCATGCAGTAGCTATTCCAGATGGAGCACACTCACAAGAACATAGATTCTTCAGATCACTTTGGAACAGGTTGGTCGATCAAAAAGTTTGGTAAGTATATTGAAATGCATCCAGTTGTGTGTGTTCTTGCTCCTGTATTATCTTTAGATAGTAAACTGCTCAGGGCAGGGATTGTGTCTTTTCTGTGTTTGTACAGCACCTAGCACAATAAGGATTTACTTTGATATAAATACAATAAGACTAACTTCTAAACTGTGGGAGTTGAAGATTTAAATTCAGCCTCAGGTTAAGTGATACAACTCTATTAACTACAATGGACTTATACCAGAGGTGAATTAGGCCCAGGGTTTTGGTGTAACAAAGATGGGGGATTTTGTGAATGTTAGAGCTCATGACAGTTACTAAAATAACAGGCCTAGAAAATAAAATTCTCTGTAGCCACAAACTTCACAGCACTGCCCCATGCCAGTGTTTCAACAGTGAATGTCAGGAACGATCTCCAGCAAGAAAAAGATACTTAAGCTTGAGCCTATTCATTCTTGACCTCACTGCTGTGACTGCCAAACAGGTGTCAGGCCAATTGGACTGGTGATTTAAGTGACATGGAGACATGGCCACTTGGAAGTAGAGTGAGATCACAGGCCTGAAACAGAAATCACTCCACAGGGAAACTCCATTTCGATCTACTGCCTTTCACATTTCTCCAGCTCTTGGGGAAGGGCAGCCATTCAGAGCCTCCCACCTCAGCACAGGTAGCTGGTAATGTTCCCACCTCCTCACTTTACTCCTGTGAAAACGAGTCTGAAGTGCTCCAGACTGATCCAAGAGTTGGCTGGAAGTGGTTTATTCCCTTCTGGCTCTACAGCAATTCTTTTGTCCCCATTTCCCATGTGTGGAAAGGAAGAGAAAGGCTTCCTGGTCCTGCAGCACACCTTACGCCAGTGACTCTCAGCCTTTCCAGACTACTGTACCCCTTTCAGGAGTCTGATTTGTCTTGCGTGCTGCCCAAGTGTCACCTCACTTAAAATCTACTTGCTTACAAAATCAGACATAAAATTACAAAACTGTCACAGCACACTATTACTGAAAATTTTTTTATTTCTCATTTTTACCATATAATTATGAAATAAATTGATTGGAATATAAATATTGTACTTACGTTTCAGTGTACAGTATATAGAGCAGTATAAACAAGTCATTGTCTGTGTGACATTTTAGTTTGTACCGATATCGCTAGTCCTTTTTCTGTTGCCTGTTATAAAACTAGGCAAATATCTAGATGAGTTGATGTACCCCCTGGAAGACCTCTGCGTGCCCCCAGGGCTACATGTACCCCTGGTTGAGAAACGTTGCCGTAGGCCTATGAAAAGAGCTTCTTGTCATGCTCCCCACCCTACCCTGGTAAGGAGATGAAAATAACAGAGTCCTTCTCCTGCTGGAACTGCCTGGTTGGGGAGGCTGAGACTGCTGCTTTGCAGGCCCCAGGGGAGGCAGTTAGGCATTCACCAGCATCTCCATGGGAACAGTGAGGGAAATGTCCGCCCATGCTTTGCTCAAGATGAAGACAGCTGAACATCCCAAATCTTGTAGGCCAAGGGGGGAGGAGGAGAAGGTGAAGGGGAATAGGGTAAAATTCTTAGGTGGTGCTGGAAGAGAGGTAATGGAAATGATCTAAAATTGAATTTATTGAAGGGGAATGTGGAGGTGGTGAATGAGAACTGACTAACTGTGGTGGCCAAAAACTGAACTGACAGGGGAAGGTGGTATTGAAATTGATGAATCAGGAGAGTAAAGAGGCCAGATTTTAATTGATGAAGTGCAGTATTGCCATACACAACCATTCAGAGATCTTAATCAGAAACCCTTCCCTCCCACCCATCCCCCATTCATGATTGGCTTAGAAACGATGAGCTAAGATAAATTGTGGTCGATTTAAAAAAAAAAAACTGCCAGAGAAATGTCCAAAAAGAGTGGAGTGACTACTAACTCCAGGTGATTGCTTCTTTCAAACTGCACCCTTAATATTGTTGGAAAAGAGTGAGAAGCAAGTGAACAAAACAAATCCAATAAGAGAGCAAGAATCACTTACTATAGGTAACGTATAACAGATGCTACAGAATTCATATAAAAATGCATTATTACTAATAAATAATAATACTTAAGAAGTAAAAATAATAAAAGAACAAGCAGTTTCACAATTAAAGTAAAAGAGGGATTAAATCTAATTGTTGGAGCAAGGATTTGGAGATAATTACTTATGTCTCCTACCCTTAATTTTTGAGGAGCAAACATATAGCTTTACACCTGCCGCTGTTTCTCTATCGGCAAAGTTATTATATTTATACTTTATTTCCTCATGGGGATGTTGTGCATATGAATGAACATTTGTCAAATGGTCCTATTTAAAGAAACAAAGCAAACAGCTTTTGTTCAAATAACATGAATACCAGCATACAAATTCTTCAAAGAAGTATTTGCCGTTTGTTTATTTTAAAAAATGTATTGTGTTCCATTATTAGTGTAAACAAATTTAATGAATGCTTTTCTTCACTTCCAGATGCCTGCACAATTTTGGAATAATCAAATTTACCTTTTATACTGGCTGCATTGATTTTATTAATACATGTTTCCCGCTTCAGTTTGTTGGAGATATATTATAAAACTGCATGTTCTTTTCTTTTTCTCCTATCTCATGCACAAATCTTATGGCAAAGTGAAAACCCATGAAACCATCAGCATTTCTATAGGATATCTTCATGTGTACAATTTAATTACAGGCACCATAGTTATCAAAGTGGTATGAACCTGGATACCTCAGTTGCCCCTATTTATTGTTTTGGGCATGGATATTTGGAACAAGACACATCACGTGATTTCTACTGTTCTCTGTTGTAAATAGTAATTTGTTACTGGCAACTACCATAGGAACTGTTGTTCTGTTCTTCTTTCACCCAAAAGCATTTATTGGGATCACACTTGTTGGCTCTTTTGAGATAACCAGATTCTGAAAGTTATCCTCAGATTTATTATTGATGCCCTTTGTCTCAGAGAACTTATTTGCTATCATTGCTATTAGCCATTTTTCTCATTCTTTCCTGTTCTGTAAAAAAGGATCTTAAAATTATTCTTTTAATGTTTGTATTTATTGGGTTAGGGCTGATTTATTCTTTTTTTGTACAGGCACGAGGCTTTACCATTTGTATGTAATTTAATTTTCCATTTTCTTGTGCGTGAGGTACACTTAAATCTAGAGGCAGTTATGACCTTTTCTTTGTAGGCATCTGTTTTTTCTACTCTGCTCTTTATCTAGGCTAATCTTTTCTTGTATTCTCTCTTTTTTCATCAGTGATGTATCTTTTTTTTGCTTCTCTGTGTGGCTCTTTCTTTTCATGATGCTTTCTTTTTACTTTGGTCCTCTGGCTCTCATTCCATTGATCTCTTGCACATATTCCTCTGGTGACTTCAGATTCTCTTTCCATTCATCTTTTCTGAGTTGATTTGTCTTTCCTTCAGTGATTTCTGTTCTTTCTTTCAGTTCAAAGAAAGGATGGGCCTGCAATTAGGGCACTAGCCTGGGACTAAGAAGAGCTGGGCTCAGGTCCCTGCTCTGCCACAGACTTCCTATATGACCTTGGGAAACTCACTTAGGGACAGAATAAAAAAAAAAAGATTTAGACCCTTAAAATGAAGCCTAAGTAGAATTTTCAGAAGCACCTAACTCTGATTGATTGATTGATTTCAGTGGTAATTAGATGCCTAGGTACTTTTGATAGTCCCATTAAATCTGCAACTTTGGGTGCCTAAATAGGTTTAAAGCTCTGTCCCTTAGCCTCTCTGTGTGTCAATTCCCCATCCATAAAATGGCATCATAGCACTTACTTACCTCATGGGTTATTGTGAGGATAAATACATTAAGGATTGTGAAGTACTCAGATGCCACAGTAAGGGAGGTCATACAAATACAAAAGATAAATAGTCATCTAACAATAGTTAGTTTTAATTTAGACCCCAATCCTGCAAGGCAAGCAGTTGCACACGGACAGCCCCCTGTCCTTGCATGCAGCCCTGTTGACTTTGATGGAATTCTGCACAGGTGTCGGGGTCCATACAACTGGATCAGTCTGCAGGACCAAGGACTTGGAGTGTACTAGTTTATCATTTTTTTTACAGGATCAGACCAAAAGTGTTGAGGTTTATCATAGAAATATAAAGCTGGAAGACACCTCGAACGGTCATCTAGTCCAGCCTCCTGTGCTGAAGCATGACCAAGTAAACCTGGACAATCCTTGATGTGTATTTGTCCAACCTGTTCTTAAAAATCTACAAGGACAGGGATTCCACAGCCTAGCCAGAGCTTGAAAGCCTAATCCAGAGTTTAACTACCTTCATTGTTGGAAACTTTTTCCTACTGTCTAACCTAAACCTCCCTTGCTGCAGATTAAGCCCATTAATTCTTGTCCTATGGAGAGCAATTCATCACCAACCTCTTAATAACAGCCCTTAACATATTTGAAGACTATCAGGTCCCCCCCACTCCAAGTCTTCTTTTCTCAAGGCTAAACATGCCCCGTTTTTTTAACCTTTCCTTGTAAATCAGATTTTCTAAACTTTTTGTTGCTCTCCTTTGGACTCCTTTGTCTACATCTTTCTTAAAGTGTGGCATGCAGAATTGGACCCCAGCTGAGGACCCACCATTGCCAAGTAGAATGGCATAGATACTTCCTGTTTCTTACATAAAACACTCCTATTATTACACCCCAGAATTATATTAACCTTTTTCAAAACTGCATCACATTGCTGACTCAATTAGTGGTCCACTGTAACCCCCAGAGCCTTTTCAGCAGTACGACCAGCTAGCTAGTTATTTGTACATTTAATTTTTCCTTCCTAATTGTAGTGTTTGGCACTTGTCTTTATTGATTCTATCTTCTATCTTCTTGGATTCTAATTCTATCTTCCAAAGTGCTTGTAGAAGCTCAGGCAGGACAGAGGAAGAGAGGAGGAAACTAGGGGTGTATGGGGGAAAAGCAAGTGAAACTGTTTATACAATCAGAGGACTGGGAGGGACCTTGAGACAGGGGTAAAAGTAAGGCAGTACGGGCTGGTACAGCGTACCGGTAAAAAGTGACCACAAATGGGGCACAAAAGCACTTTAATGTCATTGCCCCTTTCCCCGCACATACCCTGGCTACCGACGGGGAGGGGGGCGCAAAAGAAGTAGCTGCCCCGGGGCCCCAATTTAAAAGGGCCCGGGGCTCCGGCCACTGCTGCTGCTACTGTATCTGTGGCAGCCGGAGCCCTGGGCCCTTTAAATCACTGCTGGAGCCCTAGGCAGCCTGAGCCAGGCAGCACAGATGGGCTGGCTGGGGGTTGCTGACCCCCCAGCCCCGCCCCTTCTGCCCGAGGCCCCGCCCCTTCTGGGGTGGGGGAGGCCAGAGCCAGCCCTGTACCGGTAAGAGCTCAATTTTACTTTCACCCCTGCCTTGAGAGGTTATCTAGTCCAGTCCCCTGCCCTCAAGGCAGGGCTAAGTATTATCTAGACTACCCCTGAGAGGAGTTTGTCTAACCTGCTCTTAAAAATCTCCAATGATGGAGATTACACAACCTCCCTAGGCAATTTATTCCAGTGTGTAACCATCCTGAGCGACGGGACATTGGTGAGGAAGGGATATGGGTAAAAGTTGACAAGTCCCTGGATCCAGCCAATTTTATGATCCAACGCTTTATGTATGTTCCATTGCCCCAATAAAGAAAAAGTTTAGTTCATTCTAGTTCACCTAAAGGGCCCATGGAGGGGGACTTTTGCAGTTAAAGTGACTGGTTTATCTTCTCTCAGAATTCTTTTGTCTCAGGGTAGAATCCCAGCATTCACCCTGCCTTTAGACTGGGTTGGCAGACAACAGTACCATTCCCCCATGTACTAACCAGGATCACTCTGCACTCTTACTCAGTATCAGGACTGAAGTTTTTAATCACTCCAAGGTTCTTTCTTTCCTTTTGCCCACTTGGATTTCCTCACCCCCACATCCTGGGATGTTACCAACCAGTCTCCTGATCAGAACACGGTGAAAGTAAAACTCCAAAGAAATTGGCACCTGTATTATTAAGTACCAATGACTGGGTTATTTGAAGCTATTGCCTTTGTTTGCTGCACACCTGCAAAACCACCTAGTTATCCTTTAGCTAGCAATGTCATAACCATCAAATAAGCAGAGGGTCACATAATAATCATAAAAACATTATGGGAAGCTGTCATGTCTTTCTGCTTAAAAATAGTAAAGAGCGCAGAGGTTTAGGGTACAGTCCTGGCTGAATTCACTATTGAGGACAGTCACCAGATTGTTGTATTAGACCCAGACCTTGGATCCCACATGCTTTCAAGCCAACTGGTCTGAGCAACATCCAGACACTGGCTCTCTCAGGCACACTCCTGCGTGCAGACTATCTGGTTCTCTTTCTTGGGCCATAAGGGCCAGTTAACAAGGCCTCACGATCATTGTTGAACTCCTAATATCACCCCAATAGTTTATGCTTGCTGTCACAAGAGCTCCACCCTCATGAGCACCCCAAAACCCAGTTTAACCCTCAACGGACCACATGACAGTTAAAACTAGAAACACAGGCTTCTCAATAAACTTCTTAAACACATACACTATCTTCATAGAAAAGCACCAAAGAATTACAGATCTATGAGAAAATAACAAACACCTGAATGCAAACCCCTCCCTCCATTGTCCTGACCACTCCCAAGAGATTTTGGGGGTTTGGTCAGTGTCCTCCAGGGGGTTTGGGCTCTACCTGATCCCCCATTCCTCCTGCCCAGCCTTCTCATTCTGCCAGTGGTGTCCCCTGCTCTGCTAAAAAGCATTTCTTTTTAAAACTAGTTTGGTGCGCCTTCCATTCCCTTCTCCACCACTCTGTGGTCCTTAACAGTGAATGACTCTACTGTTAGCCTCCATTGTCCTGCCAGAGCGAAGGGCAATTGTCTTCAGGGGCTAAATGGGAGAGACTGTAAACCGCTGACTCTGTCAGATCATGCAGAGCCCCTTGGTTTTAGCTTCTTTATCTCACACTGTTTTTGAGGATTATATTCCAAATATTATAAAATCACCTGTATGCTGCTCATATGGCAAGGAGCCATCATGTTGGCTTGGATGTCCAAGTCCTTTGAACCTTACATGTTAGAATGGGGTTAATTATATCTCATTGCTGCAGAGGGTAAAATTTTGTGAACCCAGGAATGATTACCCTCCTGTTGCTCTCAGCTCTTTCAAGGAGGCACTGTCTGCAGCATTCAGGAAGCTGCCTGTGTGCTGGCTGCATGTTCCTCAGCAAAGTGCAGACAGTTCCTTTTAACACCTCTCTTTCTCTGCTGGTTACTATTATCCCTGTTCGGGGGCTCTAATCAGAACATAACAGTGATGACAAGACAGTGGTCATCAAACCAGCACTGTACAAGAGGCGATGCAGATGAAGAAACAGCACACTCAGTAATACTGTAAGATTTAACATTTGTAGAAGGGGGCAGAGCCTTTTGATCTTACCAATGGCTTGACAAATTCCTCACAGCAAATGAAAACAGTATTTCGGTCCATAGTTAAGTTGTAATATTTCTCAGTGGATTTTTGGCTCCAGTGCCTCCAGACAGACACCTCTCGAATCCTTCAACAGACAACAACCACACACTCAGTAGTATCTACTCAAGCAAAACAGGGTTCTGCGCAGTTAGATTTCACAAAAGTTGAAGGCCAGCAGGGGCTCATTAGATTATCTACTCTGACCTCCTGATATCCCAGGCCATTAAATTTCACCCAGTTACCCCTGTGTTGTGCTCAATAACTTGGGCTTTAGACTAAAACAATTCAGTCCTCAGGTGACTGAACTGTTTGTTGTGTGCCATAGGCAGAGAAAATAGAGACTGAGCAGCTGCCAATGCCAGGTCCCAGCAATGGCAGGGAATTGATAGATGGGACACGCTCAGATGATGGTAGATACACTTCATACTGCAAAGGAAGGAACTCCCTGCCCCAAAGGTCACTGCCAGTCTGACCTGGGAAAATGCCCACCCAACCTCAAAGATGGCAAGCAGGTTATCCTGCATATGTGAACAAGACACATCAGACAGACATCTAAGAAAGGATCCTCTGTACCACCTCAGAACATTGATCCATCCTGTCCAATCTTCAGCTGTGGCCAATCCCTAATGCTTCAGAGGAAGGAGCAGAAAATAAACCCAGAATACATCTGACCAATAGTGCACTGTTGGGGGAAAAAATTCCTTCCTGACCCCCTGAAGGCTATCCGATGAAGCCCTGAAACATCAGATTTAATTATAGTCAGGTATGTATTTCCTACCAGTAGCCAGCAGGCAGAAGAATCAACTCTAGGTTATATTGCACACTTGAAAGGCCTAGCAGCAACTGACATATTTTGGACACATTACAGCAAAGATTGTCAGAATAATTAACTGTAGAGATGGTTAGCCCTGATTTGAGGGATAAGCTTTTGGCTGTATGATATTTAAATGTGCTGACCTAAGAGACCCATCCAAAGAGAATTTTCAGTCCTGAAAGGCTTATGTTTACCCTGAGAACAAAGTGACATGAGCTTTGGGGACTCAGCTGAAGCACTTAAAAATAATAAATAAATAATAATAATAATAAAAGCACTATGGGCTCCAAGCAAACTTAGTAACTTACATGCTGGTTTCTCAAGTGACTTTCATGTCTGGTCTTCAGAGGCTGTCCTTTTGGTAACCGTCTGCTGGAATCAGAAATCCAGGGTTAAGAAAAAAGGCTGACAAGTGAGTATTGTTCACAAAAAGGAATTTAACCTGGAAAGAGCTGTGGATATAAATTTGAGCCCACCGAATGAAACATCCAGCAATGCAAGAACCCCCTCTGCCAGTGTAGCATGAATGAAAGAAGGGCCAGTCCACAAAAAAGGAAGACTACAGGAATCTCTACACTCATGAGATCATCAACAACTTTGACGCAGTCATGTTTTGGTTCTTGGGAACATCATATCATTCAGAGCATCGTTTCTTCAGTATCTGAAGGGCAGGTGATCTTGTAAAATGCGGCATTTGGCTTGTGCTTTTCATGCACTGCAGCATAGAAGGAAATTAAAATAAAAGAAATACTTTTTTACCTCAGAGTATGAAACTCTGCATCAGTAGTGGAAACATGGAGGAGCCTATTAGAAAGTCTGTGTCAGTTCATAATGAGATGGCTTATGCTGTAAGAACTGTTTGTAGTACAGAAAAGGAGCACTCAAATGCTCTATCTTGGGTTAATCTCCAGAATGTAAATATGAGGATGGAATATAGGTGAAGAGATGTGCAAGAGAAAGAGATCTGAAGAGATGTGCAAGAAAAAAATTTGCTAGTTATACTAAAAGCGAAGTAGTGTTGACAAACTAAAGTCAAAGCAAGATAAAGGTTTGAGGTGCCTGCAGGTCACTATTAGTACCAGGATACCTGTTTGTTGTTGCCAAGAACTGTTAAAGAAGGAAATGGTCTACTAGAAATGTTCTTAACAAGAAAAAGCTGGCGTTGAGCATTTGAAGTTTGAATTGGGCAGTTAATTGATGAATGAGCAGCTGGGCCTGATAGGTGTTTACAGAGAGAGAAGCTAAGGGAAGGAAGCTCCCAGAGAACCACAGTCCCCAAGGAGGGCTGTGCAACCCCTGAACCCTTTAATTCAGAGCACCTCTCACTACGGCCCTCATCCTGCATCACTGAGGTCAAGGCGAATTTTGCCATTAATTTCAGTGACACAGGATCAGGGCCTATTGGCATACATTACATCTCTATCATGGCTTGGAGATAATCTCTACACATGTCAAAAGAGGAAAGAGAAAACCACAGTGTTTGCTTTATGAATATAAACAAAGGCTGAAAGAGATTCAAATTCAGAATTAGGTGTTATTTTTGGAGAAATTAAACGTTTGTGAATACGTAGTCCAAAAGAAATTTACCTTTATCATTGATCATAATCCTCTGGTAAAGATATCCCCCCCCCCTGCCATTAGACAGGATGTAGAATCTTAGCTGAATTTCTGTATGATACCTAGTACAGCTTGTGATACAGAAGGCTAAATGCTGATTCATTCTCTCAATTGCCTTTAAAAGCAGAGGCACAGACAGAAGTTTGAATGGAAATATAAAATCTCTTATTTGGATGATGTTTTCATTACTGCAAACGGAGGTGTATTGTGACCTATAATTTGTGATCTTTGGAGATTTGTGTAATTCATGCTGTACAACAGTGGCGAACGAACTATGAAAAGTTACCTTGACCGGTAGGCCTGTTATGTACTGCTGTTGTTGAAAGAGAACACAAAATAGAGTTAAAGGAATGATGTAAAGGGAGTTTGTTTGTCTGAATGAAAAGAACTGTTGATTATGGGTTTTCAAGAATCCTCGTGAGTTTGCAGAATTGTTTTAACAGACCAAAATGTTTTTAAGATGAGAGGAAGTGTGCATATATGTAAAATGCAAGGATAGCAACTTCCATAGCTTCATCTATCCACTCTGAAAGTTGTGTCAGGAACAGGCTTTAATACCTGCCTATGCTTTTGAAATTGTTTCCAGTTGTGTTAGTCTCAGGATATGAGAGTAATCAGGTGGGTCAGGTAATATTTTTACTGAATCTATTGGTCAAAGTGACAAGCTTCTGAGTGTCACAGAGCTTTTCCTCAGGTTCTGAGCTTGTCCCTTCCACCAACAGAAGTTGGTCCAATAAAAGATATTACCTCACCCTCCTTGTCTCTCAGACTTTTGAATGTAATATTGTAAGGAAAGTGATGCTCTTCTGATTTGACACCTTGGATCAAGCCCTTGCAAAGGACCATGTAAGAGTCACAGAATTCATTATCAAACTTCAGGGTCTGATATGATTATCGGGGGAGAAGACAACAACAACAACAACAACATGAACCAGGGTAGCTGTTTGCTGTTAGCATTCAATGTTTCAGAAGGAAATGATCATGCACTAACTGGCAGAAATTAGCCTAACAAGGTGAACCTGGATTTGAGTACTGTGTGTCAGAGGTGCCGGAATGGGGGTGGGCAAGGGGCCATGGCCCATCCACTTTTCACCATAGGTCTGGCCTCCTGTCCCTCCACTTTGCCCCAAGGCCCTGCCCCCTGGCCAGCGTGGATGATGGAGCCTGGCCTGGGTCAGAGCTGCTATGGAAGCCCGGGCAGCTGTGGGGAGCCATGTACCCTCCACCTTCTCAGGATAGGGGGGACCGAGAGCAGACCCCGACCCATGTCCCCTCCCACAGGGCAGGTGGAGGTGACGGCTTCCCACACCTGCCTGAGTGGCTCTTACCATGTCCTGGCTGTGGCTCTTTGGCGCCTGAGACCCCACACCGAGGCCAGGCTGGAAGCGTGTGGTGAGCGGTAGGGAACCACTAACCCTCCATCAGCCTAGCGGGTGGGAACATGGGCTGGAGGCTGCTCTCGGGCCTCCCAACCCCAGGCAGGTGGAGAGCCCTGGGATCCCAACTCCTGGTTCCAGCTCCCGGCCTTGGGGGAAGAGGAGGGGCAGGTGTGGGGCCATGGAGGAGTTGGGACCTCATGACCGGCCCCCCCTTGCTTTTAGGAAGAATCTGTCACCCCTGTCATGGGTTAGATCCACTGATGGAGTTAAAAGAAAAATTAAATTTGGTTTTGATACAGACTTGTATCCCTTGAAAGGCTTAGCAGCAAACGTACCTGCTGGCTAAATGTACCCATCCCTAAGTTTCTTAAGACATGTAAGATGCATTTATTCATACAGGCTGTGTGGGAAGTTTTACGAAGTGGGTTAATGCTGTTTACTGTAAGTAAATTGCTGTCTAATTTTATTTCTGCTTTTGTACTGTATGTCTGGCACCTAGGGGCCAGATTCACAAGGGGGACTAAGGCATTGCAAGTCCCTGCTCATAATTAGGCAGTATTGAGATTCAGACTACCAGGGAGATTGATTCTGCTGCAATTGAAGCAGCAGGGGTTGATTTAGCAGGTTTCTAGTGAAAATCTGTGAAATTGATGGCAGAGCGCTCTCCGGTCCACTCCGGTACTCCAGCTCCCTGAGAAGAGTAAGGGAAGTGGACGGAAGAGCTTCTCCCTTTGATGCAGTGCAGTGAAGACACCGAGATAAGTCAACCTAAGCTGTGTTGACTCCAGCTACATTATTCACATAGCTGGAGTAATGTAACTTAGGTTGATTTACCCCCATAGTGAGGACAATCCCTGTGACTAGACCAGGGTTTAGGCATGAGCTAGAGCAGTGTTTTTCAAAGTTTTTTTCTGGGGACCAAGTTGAAGAAAATTGTTGATGCCCGCGACCCAACAGAGCTGGGGATGAGGGATTTGGGGTGTGGGAGGGGCTCAGGGCGGGGGTAGAGGATTGGGATGCGGGGGTGAGGGCTGCGGGGTGGGGCCGGGAATAAGGGGCTCAGGGTGTGGGAGGAGGCTCTGGGCAAGGGGTTGGAATGCAGGAGGGGGTCAGGGCTTTGAGCTGGGGGTACAGGCTCTGGGGTGGGGCCAGGGATGAGGGGGTTGGGGTGCAGGAAGGGGTTCCAGGTTTGGGGGGGCTCAGGGCTGGGGCATGAGATTGGGGCGCGGGGTTGGAGCATGGACCTACCTCTGGCAGCTCACAGTCAGCAACAGGACTGTCTCCTAGGTGGAGGTACGCAAGTGGTTCCACGTGACTCTTGCCCACAGGCACTGCCCCCCCCCGATCGCATTGGCCGGTTGCCGGCCAATGGGAGTGCAGAACCAGTGCGCGGGGTGAGGGCAACACACGGAGTCCCATGGCCCCCCTGTCTAGAAGCCAGACCCACTGCTGGCTGCTTCCGGGACACAGCATGGTGTTGGGAAAGGTAGGCACTAGCCTGCCTTAGCTGGGCAGCACTGCCGATGGGACTTTTAACGTCCTGGTCGGTGGTGCTGACCAGAGCAAGGCAACCCAATGCCTTACATGCTGCGACTCAGTAGCGGGTTGTGACCCACAGTTTGAAAAACACTGAGCTAGAGGGCCAAGCAGCCCAGCGGTTTCAGGACTTTGTTGGTTTTGTACATGTCCATCAGTAGAAACGTAGGCACCTTGGGGACTTCACCAGTGGAAATTTGAACAATTATGGATTTTAGGAGCCTCTGGAGTAGGCGGCAGCTAAGCAGGGTTTTTATGAATATCAGTGGCACCAAATTTTGAACTTAAACTCAAAGGAGCAGCTAGGTACCTAACTCTCCCTTGCAATTCTAGCCCTTAGAGTCTTGGTGAAGTGCCCCCTTTCATTATTGTGGAAATCCAAATAAATACATAAATATATGAACCAGCAAATACTTGTATTAGTCGGTTGATTTTGAGGGAACAAGGATAATTTCTGGACAAAACTTGAGGGTATCAGAGAGCATTAACCAGCATCACGTCATGGCTGTCATCAACATTGTCATTCCCACCACTTCTCATTACTTAGGGACATGGCATCCCACTGTTTCAGCTTTCTCAGCTTAGAAAGATGTCCTAAGCAGACCAGGCCAGGAGAAGGAACCTGACAACTCCAGACAGCTCTATCATGAAATACTAATGGATTTAAGAGATAGGAGTCCTGCTTGTCTCTCCTCTTGTGTCACTTTCATCCCTAGTCCGTTTATTGTGTTTCCTATCCTTGTTTTTGGCCTCTGTCTAACTGACATTGAAATTACGCAAATTCACCATGATCAATATCAGAGGCTAATACAGCTTAAAGGGCAGTCCCCTGTAGCGGGGCAGTCACCCCACTCTGGCCCTGAAGGGGTTAAAACAGTCCTGGGAAAGGGCTGCCCCTGGGAGGCAATAAGCTAGGCTGATGGGGGAAGCAGCCGCAGCTGGGGCCACACCCCAATCAGGCCACAGCTGGCCCTATAAAAGGGCTGTGAGCCAGGAGCTAGAGAGTTTCTGTCTAGCTCTAGAGAGAGAAGGACCTGGCTGCCTGGGAGCTGAGCAGGGTACCCAGAGGGGAGCAGGGCTGGGGGAAGGTGCTGGATAAACCCCCAGGCTGCAGGCCTTGCTAAAGGCTAGGAAAGGTACTGGGGTTACAAAGGTATAGCCTGGAAATAGGCAGAGGCAGCTGGTCCAACCCCCTTGCTGATGATGAGTGGTTTACAGACTGCAGTCTGCCCCAATGAGCAGGGACGAGATGGTGACTGGCGGTAGCCTCTGAGGCAAGGTGGGGATAGAGGGTTGGGGGTTCCCCTAGTAGGGGAGACCCAGAGTGTGGGGGCACTGCTGGGGGTAGCACCCCAAGATAAAGGGGCAAAAGGGTCCCGGAGGGACACAGGAGCTCGTGGCAGGTGAGACACCAGCTTGCAGAGGGTGCTCTGGGCTGAAAGAGCTTATTCACAAGACAACCAGCAGGAGGTGCTGCACCTGTGAGTCATCGCCTTGCTACATCCCCCAACAGGCAAGAGAGTCTAGGGAGGACCAGGAGCATGCCAGCCAGATGCTGTCTGAGACCATGGAAGTGAGCTGAGTCCAGGGCCTCTTTGTGACTAACAAGCATCAGTGTGACAGGAGTTTTTCCTTTCTTTTCTATTATTTCTTTTCCTGACTCATGTGTGTTTCTTAGCAGGAATAACTTTAACAATAACCCAACAGATTCTTTCCTTTTCCTCAAGAAGGACTCCTGGTCCTAGCAAGATTATTCCCTCTGAAGGATTTTACTAAGGCACAAGTAAAAGCATGAAGGACTTTCCCAGAATGAATCATTTTAATATTTAAATTCAAAGTATTTTAATGTTTCTATTTCACTTTGCTGTTTTGCCAGTCACTCAAAATGATAGTTGAAGCAAAACATTTTTACCTTATCAAAACAAAATGGTTCCAAATCAAAACCATTCAGAATATTTGTTCCACTGGAAAGTTCTAAATATGAGCTTTTTCATTCCAATTCAAAATAAAAATAAATTCCAAAAGTTGGAATAGCCCACAAAATGGAAATTCAGTTTTCTGATCATCTCTGCTGTACAAGGTCTGTAAAGTACACAAAGCACACAAACCTGAAAAAACAAATGTGTTTTATTTTTAATAAATAAAATTATATAAATAAATTATTTTCAATAAGCTCTTTTGGGGACAGCAATTCAAATCAGTTTTAAGCCTTACTTTTTACAGTAGATAAACTGACAGTATCCCTTTAAATTTAGCACAAGTGAAATGTGGGATCTCCAAAAAAGTTCTGGTTTGGGGGTTTATTCAGCCCCTAAACTCCTGAAGAGGTGGGTGTGAAGAATTCAAAGAAAATTGGAACCAAAGCAAAGAGTTGTGTGAAGCTTGTGTGTACATGAAGACATGAAATTCCTTGAACTCCTCCTGTTGGACAAAGGCATGACAGCACTTTCAGGCCATTTGACATAGGCAGAGTCAGAGTCTACGTGGCACAGGGTGTTGTCCGCTCAGAATGGTATCTCTTCAATGTAGGACACATATGAAAAGGAGGAACTTCTGAAGAGACTCTTAAATTGCCCTCCAAATCCAAATAATTCAAAGCAAAGTGAGACATCTGGTCTCCCACATACGACAGGAAACTGTGTAGTTTAAATGTCATTTTTATTAAAAAAACAGAGCTTTTTATTACATTGTGAGCCTGTGTTTATGTTTAACATGAGTGTCCTCTAGTGGGCACATAAATTAACTGCTTGCATTACCTTTCTAACAGATGCTAACATCTAACAGATGCTGCAAGAGACACATTCTACCTCTCCTAGGTTTCAGAGGAGCAGCCGTGTTAGTCTGTATCCACAAAAAGAACAGGAGTATTTGTGGCACCTTAGAGACTAACCCATTTATTATAGCAGAAGCTTTCGTGGGCTACAGCCCACTGCATCAGATGCATAGAATGGAACATATAGTAAGAAGATATATACATACAGAGATGACCCCTATTATAGTAGAGACAAGGGGGTGAGGTAATATCTTTTATTGGATCAACTGCTGTTGGTGAGAGAAGAGCTTTCAAGCTACATCTAAACACTTCATAATGTTCAATATATTTATCCTTATAAAACCTCTGTGAGGTAGGGAAGTACTACTCTCTCCATTTTACAGATACAGTCTGGGAAGGAGCAGGGAATCAAACCCAGACCTCCTGAGTGTAAGGCTGTCAAATTGGTCATATAGTCGGCATCTAAAAAGAACCGCCCTACAACTAATCACTGAGCTATCCTTCTTCCCCTTCCTTGCCCCCTCTCCCCCAAGGGTTGGGGTGATAAAATGATTAATTCCAAACATTTTGCAGATGGAAATGATTACTTTTGTCTACCAAAAGGTAAAGAGAATAATGCACATTGAGGAAAATAGGATCATAATAGTTAGAAATGAAGGAGAAAATTACTTGTTCTGTACTAGTTTAACAACACAGAGTGGTTTGTTAGCTTGCATGGATATAGCCTGTATGCAGCAGCCACAACTTCAAAAATAAATCAGTCTCAGGGAGCCTAAGGCATATTGGTGATCTGGTCAGCAATTGAAAAAACTGCACCACAACTAACAATAGCCATTTGTCAAGATGTAATTGCCTATATGTACAGCTAAACAGAACTTGTAACAATATCTTTCTGTTATGGTGACAGAGCCTTCATCAGGATGTTCCTAGGAAACTGAGTTAGCCTAACCACAAGGAATGTCTAGTGTTTAGCAGTACTAAAATAAATACTGCTTGATTGGGATTAATTTAGCTATTGCAAAGTAGTTAAATGGTTTTAAAAGTGTGAAATTTGAAGTTCTGGTCTCTTTAATATAAAAGTAGCAAGGATTAACAGGTCATAAACTTAGGGCTAGTGTGACCCAGGGACTCCCTGATGGCAACTGGTGGAGGGCGGCAAGGAGGTACATAGAGTTCTACAAGGATCTCCTGGGTTGACTATATGCATAATAATTCACTAAAAGATGGCATGTGGGGTCTCTACCAGTAGCCTACTGGTCACCATAATCTCTGGGACATCTATGCATGGATAACATTTTAGAAGTTGTGTCTATATTGAAAATTATTTTCTTAAGGCAGGTGACCAGGAGGTGATGTCTCAGACTTGTTCCTTTAAAGCAAGAGCTAACAGATGCTTATCTCTCTGATTGGTCATGGGCGTATTGGGCATTGCATATTTCACAGTGGATGCCAGTTTGCATACTGAGTCAAATGCTAATTAAGAGATTGTGGAAGCTCCAAGAGAGGAAATTTTCAGGAATAAATAAACATCAGAAAAGTAAAGCTTTCAAGTAAAGACAATGGATTGTTGGGGTACATCTGGGGGTGCAGAGATACCCCCTGGATTTTTTTTACTGAGGAGAAAGCTGATTAGTGTGATCTGTCTTGTGAACAGAAAATTACAGCCAAACCTGGCTGTAAAATGCTGGAAGGTCTTTGGATAAGGATTGCGCTATATGACATGAAAGCATCTAGTTAAGTAAGTCTAGGTTCTAGAATGCATATTGTGATCTCATTTCATATGTAACCATTTGTTTCCAATACTCATACTTCCTATCACTTGAATCTCTTATCTTTGTTAAATAAACTTATACTTTTTTTTTTACTATAAACATATCTAAGTGCTGTATGCAGTGTTGTTGCAGCTGTATTGGTCCCAGGATATTAGAGAGACAAGAAAGGGGAGGTAAGATCTTTTATTGGACCAATTTCTCACCAACAGAAGTTGCTCGAATAAAAGATATTACCTCACCCACCTTGTCTCTAATGTCTAAGTGTTGTGTGTTAGATGGGGCCATGAACTTAGGTGAAACTGGTAAATTGGGGTGTACTGCTTCTTTTGATGTACTGAGTCTGTGAACATTGTGACTGTCCAGTACACCAGAAACTGGATGCTCTGGGGAGATGCTTGGAGGCCTCAAGAATTGGAGTGAGCACATTGCTAACCTGGACAGAGAGAGAGTAGGTCTTGCACTGGCCTAGAGGTGAATGCTTGTGTTGCCCATGGCCAATGGAGTCAGGGAGCTGATTACCAGTAGGCACAGACAAAGCTTCCTCACACTAAGCACAGGTGGTTGTAAGGTGCCTCACAACCATGGGAAGTGTCCCAGCTAGTAGCTACGGAACAAAGATTTCCTGGTCTTCAGTGGGTCTCAGAGAAGATTAGGTTTCAGAGGCTTTAGTTAAGGGCAGCTGGGTTTACATTCCTTTAGTCCAAGGGTTCTTAAACTTCATTCCACCGCAACCCCCTTCTGACAACAAAAATTACAACATGATCCCAACTGAGGAGGGACCAAAGACTGAGCCCACCCAAGCCCCACAACCCCAGGCAGGGAGGCCAAAGCCCAAGCCCCACTGCTCACAGTGGTGGGGCTTGGGCTTCAGCCCCAGATGGTGGGTCTTGGGTTTGTGCTTTGGCCCAGAGCCCAGGAAGTCTAACACCAGCCCTGGTGAGCCCATTAATATAGGGTTGTGACCCACTTTGTGGTCCTGACCCACGGTTTGAGAACCACTGCTTTAGTGAAAGCTGAATGAATGTGGCTATGTTCTTCTAGCTGTAACTGAGAGCAGTAGGGCTCTTGTAACCTCGGAAAAGGATGCCACTTTTAAGGAGTCATCAAGCCAAATAGTTCCATTTCACAGAACTTAAGATCTCCATTGCTCAATTCATTATTTATTCTTTGAGATTCTATGCAAAAAACTAGTTTTGCTACATGATCAGTGAGAAATTAAGCACTTAACTCATGAACTACAGAGTTAAAAATGAAATATCAATCATAGCTCTACTTCCCTGTGATAAATACTTAAAATTGTTGTGCTGAAAGTTGGTGGTGGTCACCAGCAGGTATGTCTTTGATCTATGGGGACTCACAGACCTAATTGAAGGTGATGGACATCCAAGCCACCTTTCATTCAGGTAAATGAGGGAGCAGTTAAATACCCCTTTGTTTAGTGATACCTGGGGGCAGGGAGAAGTAGCCACTGCACAAGGCCTGAACCAGCATGGGAAGGCTTGAGTATAAGCTGCACCATATGGCCCAAGAGAGACTGACTGCAAACACAGACGCTGAGGCATCAATTTGATTGCAACTCAGGGTGGGTGGGTGGGAAGGCATGAGCCAGTAACATTGGCAGTCTGACCCTGTGGCCAAAGCCTGGAGTCAAGTCAGTGTCCTACATAAGAATCACACTGAGGATCAGAACCAGAGCCAGAGGCCATGGCAAGCATCCAATCTGGAGTCAGGAACTGAGGTTAGGGTGAGGTACTAGGATCAAGGTCTGGAAGCAGGACCCAGACAAGGAGGCAGAAACTTGGTATCAGGGGTCTGGTAGGCAGTAGGCTTAGCAACTAGTTGCTCAGACAAGGGGTGTGGTAGGAAAAGGAAGCTTTATGCTAACAGGTGTCCAAACTATGGTCCTCGGCTAGTCAACTGCACCTGCTGAGTCAACAGGTATAGAACCTCTTTGTGAGGTATCAGCTGAAGTTTTCCTCATCTGGCCTTGCAGTGTGATGGCACAGAAGGTGAGGGTCTGTCTCTGTAACCCCGTGGGCCTGTGTGTGAGATCCACATCACCTGACAACCAGATAGCAAGATGGTATACTGTTTTCCCAGAGCCAATGCACAAGATGTAACTCTAAGACTGGATAGGTTTCTGAAGTCAATGGGTAAAGATTAATTGGTGATGATTAATATTGGCGCTAATGACACTGCATCATAAGATATCTTGCATATAATAGATGACTTCATGGAATATGGAAGCATGCTCTAGAAAAAGAATGTCCAAGAGAACTTCCCTGAGATCCTTCCTGTCCCATGAGCAAAGGAAGACGGAAGGCAGAAGATTCTGGAACTGAATCTCTGGCTAGGTACGTGGTGTAGGATTGAGGGGGTTGGTTTTGTAGAATATTGAGTTACCTTTTATGGGGAAAGGCAGTTCTAATACACCTGATCCTCTATTGGCATTTGGACCTTACACCAACAATGTAAATTAGAGGGCTTTCTGATGCTCTAACTTCCATTGTGGCAACCCAGGATCATGGACCACAACTAGCTGCACTTTCAACCTGAACTTTGCACTTCTAGAATTATTAGGCTTTTAAAAAAAATCTTAATTTTGCATTAATGCTATTTTTTCCTCCTGGAATGCTTTCTTAGTTGTTGCGTTAATGGATGAATGGAATGATTTCTCTTTGTCCTGGTACTTGGGTCTGTGCAACCAGCTTTCATAAAACAGTATCCACGTTCATTCAGAAATATGTTAGGATTTATCTTGAATAATTATCATTTCTGGCATGGATATATATATACACACAGCAATTGTCCTTTCTGCCTTAGGGGATGGAGAGAAGTGTTCTCTCTCCTTAGAAATATAGGCCCCTTTGGGATACTGTCGTTGTTAATTTCTCCCACATGTTCTTATGAGTGGGATGTTTTTGTTTCCTGGCTGTGTCTCTCCCCAAGTCCTGCTGGGTAATATTTCAGATGGTCACGGTCAACAAAAGCATGTGACAACTTCCAGATGTTCAAACAATCAAAGCAATCTAAAGATCTAAGGAAACACACAAGCAAACAAATGAAGGATAACTTGTATGCTTGGAGGCTAAGTGGGGGGTCACATTCAGAGGTGGAGTAGCAGGCTGTGGGATTTCTTTTAATATCTGGAGAATCCACCAACATCTAAATCATTAGCTAATAGAGGGGCAGTCTGGTGTAGTGCTTAGGATATGAGACTGAGACAAACCCCTAGATTCTATTCATGACTCTTCCAATGTCTAGCTGAGTGATCTTGGAAAAATCATATATGGATTGATTTTCAGAGATGTTAAGCACCTACTGTTCTATTCAGCTAATGATTCACTTCTAAGATAGGACTAATTTAAGAAGATGATTTTTCACCTAAGGCCAGATCCCCAAAGGTAGTCAACTACCTAATTCCTTTTAATTGGTTGTGTGCAGCGTCCCATGCCAGTCCCAGGATATTAGAGAGACAAGGCGGGTGAGATAATATCTGTTGTTGGACAAACTTCTGTTGGTGAGAGAGACAAGCTTTGAGACCTGAGGAAGAGCTCTGTGTAGCTTGAAAGCTTCTCTCTCACCAACAGCAGTTGGGCTAATAACAAATACCACCTACCTTGTCTCTCTAACATCTTTTAAGGTACCTAACTACTTCTGAGGATCAGGGCCTAAGTTTGGAATATTTTGTTTAAGGTTGTATTTCTGGGAACTCCTCAGCAAAAATACTCCCAAATGATAGTCCTTTTCTTCTGTGCAATGTTGTTGTACCCATTTTGGTCCCAGGATGTTACAAAGACAAAGTGGGTGAGATAATATCTTGGTTGGCTGGTCCAATAAAATATATAACCTCACCCCCCATGTCTCTCTAATTCCTTTTCTTCTTATTTCCCCTGGGCTTGCTTCTCCCAGCTTGAGAGGTACTGCTTTATTATAACTGAAAAGAACATTAAAAATGTATTGGATCACAGTGCCTTTCTCTTTTGCGATGTAGAAACATTCTTCAGAGCGAAATAGAGAGAGAGAAAATGTTGTTAATTGCTATCAAGCCAATTTTTGCGGAAGGTAAAGTGCATGACCATAGGGTACAGCACATAGGAAGTGCCAAGCAGAAGCAGTAGGATGCGGGATTCACATTGCTAAGTGTTGTTTAACAGGCTGTGGAATCTTGTCATCTGTCACAGAGGAGACACATTCCTACCCAGTAGGATCCTAAAGTAAGTCTATAGCTCTTTTTAGTATACTGGCATTTTACACTGCAGTGGTTCTGCTTCTGACAGCAGATCCTTTGAAACAGATGTGCTGTGAGTCCACCTGCTGTGTGTGGAATTGACGTAGCACCGGTGGAAATCCATTTTTTAAAGTAGTTAAAATTGAGCACTGACAGGAGGCAGGTTGGCAAGCAACTTTATTTTTTAAATACAGTTTTGTATAGAAACATTTACCGTTTGAGTCCTGTCACTTTCTGATGCTGAAGGTTTATTCGGATCACATCAGATCCGAAGGCTTCACTGTCAGAAGCAGACAGCTGATGCAGCAGTGAGAGGCTCATCTATTGAAAGTAGCTGAACAGCATAGGCTTTTGCAAGCCACTTCCTAAAGGAACTGGGCCAAGATCCTTAAAAGTCTTTAGGCACCTATGT
Organism: Lepidochelys kempii; assembly: GCF_965140285.1. Lineage (NCBI taxonomy): Eukaryota > Metazoa > Chordata > Testudines > Cheloniidae > Lepidochelys > Lepidochelys kempii. The sequence continues at coordinate 139,260,481 of NC_136382.1, read as the reverse complement.
CCCATCAATTTTAATGGAAGTTAGGAGTGAAACATACCTTTAAGGATCTGGGACCTTGTGCTTTTTTTGGGTATAAATATTTGGGAGATTGTTATTGAATACTATTGCTCTTTTGGTAGCAAGGATTTATAGGACTTTGAAATGCAGGCCTATGTTCCCAGTTCTAAAGGTTCTTTTACCAGCTAGAAAGTAACACTAAAACAAAGATAGCAAACAGCCTGCTACAGCAACTTATTTGGCTTATGCACCAGTGCACATGCATGCATAAAAGCTTCAGCATGTGACTGGATAAAGTTTTAGCAATTAGAGGGAAAGGTTATTGTTTAAAGACCAATAGGATCTTTAAGCCTTTTGCCAAAAAATTTCTCTTCTACAGTGTTCCTGGTTGAGATCTGAGGAACCCATATAGCTGAATCAGAGCAGGCCCTAACATTTATAGGTGGGCTGTGAAACAATTTTTCAGCACCCTCCCTTCCTTCCCTCACCAACATATCTGACTGCTGTCCACTATGATCATTCTACTTTGCACATGGCTGGCCTGGGGATCTGGGGGAGATTATTTTTTAGGACGGTGGCTCTCAACCTTTCCAGACTACCATACCCCTTTCAGGAGTCTGATTTGTCTTGTGTACTCCCAAGTTTCACCTCACTTAAAAACTACTTGCTTACAAAATCAGCCATAACACAGAAGAGTCACAGCACACTATTACTTAAAAATTACTTATTCTCATTTATACCATATAATTATCAAATAAAGTGACTGGAATATAAATATTGTACTTACATCTCAGTGTATGTGTATATAGAGAGCAGTATAAAGAAGTCATTGTATGATATTTTAGTTTGTACCGACTTTGCTAATGATTTTTGTGTAGCCTGTTGTAAAACTAGGCAAATATCCAGATGATTTGATGGACCCCCTGGAAGACCTTTGCGTACCCCCTAGGGTACGTGTACCCCTGGTTGAGAACCACCACTTTAGGATATTCCCCAAATTTAACAGACTCATTTTACACAAAAAGTGTGTGTTGAGAGGGAAGCTGCATTCCTGTCAGACTCAAGAGCAGGGAGTATGGCTGCTGCCATCTTGCTTCTCACCTATCATCTGCAGATAGATGATACACCTAATCTGATTCATGAAGGTTTCAGAGATTCATAGATTTTAAGCCTTGAAGGGACCAGTACTCTCAGCTAGTCTGAGTTCCCAAGGGTGGTGTGTGTTTGGGTTTTTAAAGTCAGGGTACTTGTCAGGGCATTTTGTTCTCTGCTGTGGTTAGATGCTGATCTTAACACAATATTCTGCCTTAGCAGAATGCAATACTGTTTTTAAGCAAATCTTCTCCAAAATTAAAAGCTGTTCATATGATAGAATAAAAATTAAAATGCCTGCTCAGAGCATTTATCTATTTAATACACTTTATCCATGCTCCTTTCCTTTCATTCTCCCTGTTATTTCTGTCTCCCTACTGCTTAACACTACACTGTTAATAGAAGCTTAGTTGTATTTCTGACTTTGTAAATAACACACCGTTTTACTGGCTAATACTGAAGGGAACGCCAAATGGTATTCATCTGCAGAAATTAATCATTGGAATTTACCTAGAGACATGGTGGATTCTCCATTGCTTAAAGTCCTTAAATCAGGATTAGATGTCTTTCTAAAAGACAGGCTATAGATCAAACAGAAATTGTGCGCTGATGCAGAAATTACTGGGTGAAATTCTCTGGCTTGTGTAATGCAGTAGGTTGAACTAGATGATCATAATGCTCCCTTCTGACTTCAAATCTATTAATTTCTAATTAGAAACTTGTTTTATGGGGGGATAATTGTAGGCTAAGCTATTAATTATTATTATTATTTATTTCAGTATTTAATTGTATTAGAGGCCACAACCAAGATCAGGGCCCCATTGTACTAAGCACTCTATAAACACACACTATAAGACAGCCCCTGTGCTAATGAGCTTATGATCTAAATAGACATAGCTGATAAAAGGTGGGAGAGGAAACAGAAGCATAAAGAGATGAAGACCCTTGCCCAAGGTGACCCAGCAGATCAGTGGCAGAGCTGGGAATAGAAATTAGGCCCCAGAGCCCTATTCAGTGTCCTATCCATTAAGCCATGTTTTCAGCTGTATTTCCCTGGAAAATTCATTATCTTACCTTGTCCTCTTCTCTCCTCATTTCCCCCATTACTTTCTTCTTGGTATTGGAATACATAATTTGTCTTTTGGCTTTTGTAGCCCAAATTTTCAACAAATGCTAATAACATGCAGAGAAGCTGAAGCTCAAGAAAGGAAGGGCATCAGAAAAGTCAGAACCTCTTGAGGATGAACTACATAAATGGCCTAGGTTTCAGAGTGGTAGCCGTGTTAGTCTGTATCAGCAAAAACAACGAGAAGTCCGTGTGGCACCTTAGAGACTAACAAGGCAAACGGTCTCTACGCAAAAGAATAAATGGACACAAATCTGACATCAGGAATTATAACATTCAAAAAGCAGTAGGAGAACACTTCAATCTCCCTGGTCACTCAATAACAGACCTAAAAGTGGCAATTCTTCAACAAAAAAATTTCAAAAACAGACTCCACCGTGAAACTGCAGAACTGGAATTAATTTGCAAACTGGACACCATCACAATAGGCCTGAATAAAGACTGGGAGTGGTTGGGTCATTACAAAACCTAAACCTAATTTCCCCCTACTGTTACTCACACCTTCTTGTCAACTCTTTGAAATGGGCCACACTAATTACCACTACAAACATTATTTTTCCTCCCTTGGTATCTTACTGATAATTGATTTGTTTTTGTTTTGTTAGACTGACCTCACACTTGGTAAGGCAACTCCCATCTTTTCATATATTTATACCTGCTCCTGTATTTTCCACACCATGCATCGGATGAAGTGGGTGCTAGCCCACAAAAGCTTATGCCCAAATAAATTTGTTAGTCTTTAAGGTGCCATGAGGACTCCTTGTTGTTTTTATAAATGGCCTAGAAATTGTACCCAAGATTACCACTAAGCTAATAACTAGTTGGTAAATGAACTACAACAGCTTTGGGACTGATGAGAGGACACTTTGATGGACAGCTGAGTCATTCCCCCACACCCAATCAGATAACTTCGCAGTTGGAACTCAATATGACAGCTATCTTATGTGACCAGGAGAAGTCAGAAGTAAGAAGGAGGTTTCTGGAATCCAACCTGGGAAATGAGCAGGTCCATATACAGGCCTACTCCAGGCCTTTCACTCAAAAAAGAGGCGCTCTGAGGAGGGAAGTCTGAGCCTAAGGATTGCAGTAGGTTCTATTTTGGGAGTTCCACTCTACAGGACAGACCAAAGTGCAGGGCGACTCAGCTTAGAGAGGCCTGGAAAAGCCAGGTATTGAAGAGGGAACTCGGGGGAGGCACAGCCTTAGAGAATTTAGGATCTAAAGTGGAGGAGGAGTCGTCTCAACTGAAGGGCATGGTCATTCCACAAGAGCATGTGGGTCATGGGGATTAGATCTGGTCTAAACAAAAGAGGTTTACAATGACCAGTCAGCTATTAGTAGAATTGTTAAACATGTTATACTTTCGTATTACTCACTGTTGAATGTATTTTAGCATAACCCCTTTAACTGAAGTGCCCTACCTCCTAAGTAAACTGTGTCTTTTACCTTATCTCTGGCAGACTGACAATAAAGGTCCTTTGCATTTTGCAAGCCCTATATATGAATGTCATTTCTTGGGTTAACGCAACAATTTGTTAAGATGCCCACATGCCTCCAATAGTTAAAGCATCTACAGCACTTGCCTCTAGGGTTTGTGGTACAGGGGCCACAGGTACCAATACTAACAAATTTCCCACATCAGGACCACTGGAGGAAAGTGAGGGTCAATTACAATAAATTACAAAAGAAAAGCACCAGTCACTATGCTGGAAGCGAATTCAAAAGGGACAGATACTCAGTGGGCAGAAATGGCAGAGTAAACAAGGTGACAAACTGGAAGGTCTCAAGAGCCAAGACGGATTCCGCATTTATCAAGCCTTGAGGAACTGCCTTCTCCAAATAACAATAGGAACTCCTTAGCTTTATGCCCGGAAGAATTATGGATCAAGGGAAAAGTCAAGTCAAGGAGAATATTCTGGTTTGATGTTACTTTCTGGCTGTGACAAAGATCTTTTAGCTACCTAGATGTACTGGTGTGTGTAAACAATACAAGACTGAATTCTTGCAGCCTTTATTCCAGAGCAAAAATATGTTAAACAAAATATGTTAAACACAAAAGTCCAGTCCAGGATGTCTTTTAGAGTTAAGCTTAGCTCTGAATTTCCTGGATTTGTAATATTTGTTTGGGGGGGGGGGGAACAGTTACACCATCTCCTAAATGTTTCTTACTCCTAAGTTAATAAGTACTCTCAATCTTAACTACATCTTAACATTGCTTTTTGTGTGTTTGTTTGGGAATATATATGCATGTTAAAATGTACTCTCAATGGGGGAACTCAAAAGATTGTTTTCAGGGCCCTTCTCTACACAAAGTTCCTGATAGTTACAAAACTATCACTCATTTAAAAATAAAAACAATACAGCTCTCTTCCTGATAATATTATTTAGAGATGCGTCCAAACAAAAACCTTAGATTCCCATGCTTTTGGGAAGTTAGGAACAGCTGAAAATTTCAGATCCAATCTCTTACAAATGCTGAAACAAAACACCAACTCAAACACCAAAGAACTACAGAAAAGTTTGCATTTGGATGCACACTTTAGAGGCCAGGTTCACCTCTAATATTAATAATCCTAAATTAAAAATATTCTAAATAGTTTTCTTCTGGTTCTTACGATATCCTACTATTCTCTCCCCAGAAGAAACTCCCTCTTCTCAGAGATTATTTTCTGTTATTCTCCTTTCTGGAGGTTTTTCTTGTAGTAAGTCTCTCTCTGCTTCTCTAGACCTTTTCTCTCTTTTTCAGATTTAGGTTCCATTAAAATCTTTTCTTCTTTTTAGATTCTGTATTTAATTAGTGAATTTCATTTATCCTTTGGTCTCTCATTCATTCTAGTCCTTAGATTTGCATATTTGTCTTTCTTTGTCTGCATTTTGTATCTCTATTTCTCCCTTCTCTCATTGCTTATGACTCTTTTCACTCTTTCTCTGCCTCTCTTTCCTCTGTGCCATTTAAATCGCTCTCTACATGTTTTTCTTTATCTCCTAGTCCATGTCTTTCTTCTACTCCCCTTGTTCATTTTCCTCCCATCTATCTCCTCCACTTCTTTCAGACCTCAATCCAAATCCTATTAAAAATCAATGGAAAAGTTCCCATTGACTTCTAGGAGGGTTGAAGCTGGCCTTCTCTGCTTATTTTTCTCCTTTGCTCTCTTTATTCTCTCCTCCGGTTGACTGCATTGAAAATATCATGGGAAAACCTTGTCCTGGGATGACTAACCTGGTAAATAATAGATAAATAATTTTAGTTTTAATTGCATACAATACTCCAGCCAAGTATGGAGCAGGATAATAAATGGGAAGAGTCTGGGTCTAATTTGTTTTCATCTGGATTCATGCGATCTGGTTAGTTAAACCTTTACTGCAGTAGTCACAATATTTGAATGAAAATTTCATTTAATGAAAGAAAGTAAGTTGGTTTTTCCGTTCTTTGTAACACAGGCAGCAGACTTCCAAAGGCACCAGATTATTTCCCCAGGGGTTCCTTTCTGCACCATCTGGAAAGGAGATCTCATCCCGTCCACAAGCTTAAATCTTCACTCTGTAACTACTGTATTGTATGCACCACATTGTCCTGGCACTGACAACTGACATTAGTAACTCAGTCCTGCTGTGACAGTACTGTCTTCATGTCAAAATGTAATACACTCAGCCTAGAGAAAGTGCAGTGCTTCTCAATATGAAACTTTATGAACTGTCTAAGAAGTGTGTGTGTGTATATATATGTATGAGAGAGAGAGAGAGAGATATTTTTAATGAAAGCTTAGATCTGCACCACAGTTGTGTAGTGTGTGTTTTGATTCTTCAGCAAATACTTGTGTGTGTGTGCGCTATGTGTGGTTTAAATACTAAAGTATTCTCTAGATAAATGCTGAAGTATTCTACAGGAAGAACCCAAAAGACTACAGTAATATTACTGTCGGTTGTAGTTGATTTGGAGCTTTACTTGTAATATATTTAGCGCTTCTGTTTTGGGGATTTATTTATTTCATTTTTAGGGGATAGATTTTAGCAATTTTTGAGTTCTGTGGAGATGTCCAAAAAATCAGAAGTTTTCAGGGCCCTCTCTTTGTATATACACATAGTGCTATTTGAAACAGCACTATATTAACACACACTAGAGAACCTCTAGTGTGCAACAGCAGGATCTACACTGACTAATTAATACACAACCTGTTAACATGCTTTAGAACTCACACCCCCATAGTCCACATTACTGCTCCATGTAGACAAGTCCTTAGATCTAAGCGAGGGAGCAGGGACATTGCCTATATCAACAAACTGCTCTGGAAAATGTTTGAAGTCAACACAAACTAAGTAACTATTTCCAGTGTTTTTCCAGTGTTTATTAAATATACACCAATTTTTATTTTTGAAATGTGTTTAATATATTGGGGGCATGATTGATCAGTGTTTATCAGTTAAAACCTAAAATCAGGGGCCCTAACATTATTATAGGAGTAGTTCACACAACTCATTACCTCAGGTTGTCTCTGCAGTCACAAAAAGAGCCCGAGTCAGCCTGCCTTGGTTTATATTCAGTCCTGTTCTGGAAGGTTTTCTTCACCGTCAGAAGGACTGGTAACATTTTTTTTAATCAAAGCTTAGATTCTGCACCACAGTTATGCAGTGTGGGTTGGATTCTGCAGCAAATTCTGTGGTATGAATCATGGAAAATAGGGGACCGTGCTTATTTGTAGGGTGTTAGTCTTGCAGAGAGCAGGAGGAGAGGAGAGCCAAGGAACTTTTCCCACCTGATTTGTGTGGGGATTTATATTCCAGTAATGAACGATGGGTAAAATCTACTGAGATTTATCAGCTATATACAAAGATCCCTGGGCAATAAAGAGAGAAAGATAGGATTGAACAGTCATGCAGTTGGGAGAGAATAAAAGTGAATTTCAGCAACGAATGACCAAGAATTTGGTTTAGTGAGTAAAGCAGAGAATCTGGAAGATAGACCCCCTGCCCCCCAGCAAACTATTTTCCGCTCTGTTACTGAGTTGCTTTGCTCAGATTACTTAACTCTTTTGTGCCTTAGTTTACCTAGCTATACACATAATACTTACTGCACTTAATAGGTGGTATGGATCAATTAATTTGTAAACCTCAAATGCAAAGCACTATAGACATGCAGAATATTATTATTTATGCTTCTCAGCCCTACTAGAGCAACAGATTTCAGAGTAGCAGCCGTGTTAGTCTGTATCCGCTAAAAGAAAAGGAGTACTTGTGACACCTTAGAGACTAACCAATTTATTTGAGCATAAGCTTTCATGAGCTACAGCTCACTTCATCAGATGCATGCAGTGGAAAATACAGTGGGGAGATTTATATACATAGAGAACATGAAACAATGGGTGTTTGCCATACACATTGTAACAAGAGTGATCAGGTAAGGTGAGCTATTACCAGCAGGAGGGTGGGGAGGGGGCAGGGAAATCTTTTGTAGTGATAATCAAGGTGGGCCATTTCCAGCAGTTGACAAGAATGTGTGAGGAACAGTGGCGGGGGGAGTGGGGGTGGAGGGCGGCAGGGAATAAACATGGGGAAATAGCTTTACTTTGTGTAATGACCCGTCCACTCCCAGTCTTTATTCAAGCCTAAGTTAATTGTATCCAGTTTGCAAATTAATTCCCATTCAGCAGTCTCTCGTTGGAGTCTGTTTTTGAAGTTTTTTTGTTGAAGAATTGCCACTAACCCAGGAACCTATCCATGCAACGAAGCCCACTGCCAACTGTGTCCACATATCTATTCAGGGGACACCATCATAGGGCCTAATCACATCAGCCACACTATCAGAGGCTCGTTCACCTGCACATCTACCAATGTGATATATGCCATCATGTGCCAGCAATGCCCCTCTGCCATGTACATTGGCCAAACTGGACAGTCTCTACATTAGAGAATAAATGGACACAAATCAGACGTCAAGAATTATAACATTCAAAAACCAGGCGGAGAACACTTCAATCTCTTTGGTCACTCGATTACAGACCTAAAAGTGGCAATTCTTCAACAAAAAAACTTCAAAAACAGACTCCAACGAGAGAATGCTGAATTGGAATTAATTTGCAAACTGGATACAATTAACTTAGGCTTGAATAAAGACTGGGAGTGGACGGGTCATTACACAAAGTAAAACTATTTCCCCATGTTTATCCCCCTCCCCAACACACACACACACACACACACACTGCTCCTCACACATTCTTGTCAACTGCTGGAAATGGCCCACCTTGATTATCACTACAAAAGGTTTCCCTGCTTCCCCCCACCCCCCACTTTCCTGCTGGTAATAGCTCACCTTACCTGATCACTCTTGTTACAGTGTGTATGGTAACACCCATTGTTTCATGTTCTCTGTGTATATATACACATCTCCCCACTGTATTTTCCACTGCATGCATCCGATGAAGTGAGCTGTAGCTCACGAAAGCTTATGCTCAAATAAATTTGTTAGTCTCTAAGGTGCCACAAGGACTCCTTTTCTTTTTCTATAGCAACAGAGATATCCAGTTCTTGGGTAAAAAGCAGCATTTTTAAAGAGCGCACAGCAACTCTACACAACCTTTTAGGGTATGTAGTGAATAATAATTTACTATCCATTTGATACTGTAGGAGAATTTAAGTAGGAAAAATATAATTATCACTGCTAGAATTTATCCAGGACAGCAAACTAAAACTCCTTTACTCTTACAAAAAAATTCCATGGGATCTTTTAATGACCAAACTTTGATAAAATCCACTTTGGCAAAGTGGCAAAATTTTCATAGACTTCCACGGAGCCAGGATTTCACTTCTTTATATTTACATTTCATCTGACAGGATGGCTTCCCCAACAGCTGGATCCAGATCTCCAGTAATGGAGGGAGAAGAATGCCAATTTTTGAGTCAACATCACTTCCTGTAACTTTCTGAATCCTCTTCAAGAGTTTCCAATCCTGGCCCAGTAGCGCACATAGTTATTCCCATCTAAAATAAGGCTCTTACCTACATTGCCTTCTCTTTAAAGGAGTAATGGTACATTGGGACAAAGTGTGGGAATTTTCAGGGTCCTGCAGCCAATGTGCATTCCAACCAGGTGTTTTGGCGGTACTCCTCAGAAGGAACAAGTCCCTGCCATCATCGTAAAGATTTAGAAGCTTTATTTCCATTGGAAAGGTATATTCCAGAGCAATGCTCACATATGTGATTCCAGTGGCAAAGGAATGATTTTAAGATTTACAGACACTTCTGAGGATTCAAACCTGAGAAGTTAATCCAAAGTTATAGCCACGCACTGGCTTGTGATGGAACTCCAGAGTTTTATGACTGGATTTTTAAGACATTAGGAAAGTATGTCCAAAGGACTCTGGGTTAGGAAACTATGGTTGGTTGGTTGGGTGGGTTTGTTTTCCCTGCCATGAATTTGCTGTGTAACCTTGGGCAAGTCACTTAGCTATTCTGCTCTTCAGTTTTTCCCAAGATAAAATTGGGATAATAATGCTGCTCTGTCTCAGGAGAGGTTGTAAGGCTTAATTCATTAATGTGTGCAAAGTGCTTTGAGAGCTTAGAACCCCAACTTATTTTTATTAAAGTGACAGCACTGTTTTCTGGTAGGTTACACATCAAAGAATGCAAATATTAAATGACTGTATGTCATCAATTCAGGTTTTTTTACACTATCTTTTGCTGCACTGGGATTTGATTCTCTTAAGCAGTGCCAGGTTTCCATATTCAAGAGCTTCCTGGATTTCTGTATGTGGTTTGGTTCAGCACACAAAGTTCATCAACATATCTCTTTCCTTTGGGGCTAAGGAAGTCACAGGAAATCAATAGTAGGCTCTCCTTCCTCCCAGGGCCAAACATGCTTTATCTGCAGTTATCTTGTTTCCTTGCATGTTGAAAACCCCAAGTTCATCTTCACCATATATAGACACCTTGAACAGCCTAGAAATCAGGAGCCTTTGTAATGATTTGGGGCAAAACATACATAAAGACATCAAAATTATGAATTAAACCACACATGAAGAGCAGAACTTTTTCCTCTAAGAATTCAATGCTCAAATAACTTGAGCTCAAGTCAAATTCCATTAGCCATCAGTAACAGTAGAGCTTTGTATGGCAGCCCCTAGAGGGTAAGATCGTCAGAAAACTGTAATCAACAAACAGTTAAAAGTAAGTACTCTTCAGATTTGCATGGTTTAAAAGGAAAAATCAAACCTTTTGGAGGTTCTGAAATGTTCAGAGCAGAATTTTCAGAATCCCTGCTTTAAAAAAATCAGATACAGTATATCAGAAGTGGATAACTATCTGAATTGGTAGATGCTTAGGTGAACTCAGTCTGACTTCAGGCCTTCAGAAGATGACATATGAGCAGTACAAAATGGCTTTACTCAGTAACGAGAATTTTTGTTCTTTTAAAAAAAAGAACAACAACTGTAGATAGACCTGGGGGAGGTAAGTGGAGGAGGCATCTTGAAGAAAATTGTCTTACAGAACTTTGGATAATCAGAAAAAAAAATTCTATCAGAAGATTTACATCAAAACATGTAGGAATAAGAATGGGGGTCACCAGGTCAGCTAACCACTGAGAGTTCTTGATAAGTCAATGATTAACTGTATCTGACCAGTATCTGAACAGCTTTAATAATGAATTGGTGGCAAACAATAAATCAGATCATGACATATGATACAACATGGTAATCAATAAGAACTGTTATAAATGATGGGATTTGCCCCCAACAAGACCTCAGGAGATTATATCACAGACACAGTGAGAGAGAGAGTTTTGCAAGGTGAAAAGGCGTGGATAATTGAACATAATAAAACACTGGAGACCAAGGATTAAAGATGCTGAACAAATGCCCGAGCATTATTTCTGTAAGCATAACTCCAAGAAAATTTATCAGCCCCATGTTAAGTATCTTGAGGCATGGCTGTCACATGAGTAATGCCATAAAGGGGGTGCACATTTAACGGAGGGAAGATAAGATTATCATTTTGTGAACAGGGAGAGAATGAGAGAGAGATTGTGGAGAGTCAAGTGAACAAAGCAATCTTTTTTCGCAGAATATTTTTAAGACGCTTCAGTGGCAGTGCTCAGAGAACTGGCAAGAATGTCTTTGATGGGGGGGGGATCAAATGGATCTCAATTTAATATAATGATGCTATTAGTTTTTAAAGATCACATATTCTAATGACTCTTCCTGCTTTGCACCACTGGGGCAGCACTAAAACCAGTGTTGTTGGCCTCCTAAATAGGGATTGACACACAACTGTCATAGAATTGCAGTGGCCATGGACAGGAAAAATAGGTATGGCTGTGATGTCACTATGCCCGGATGATCCTCACTTGCCAGAATAGGCCCTTGCAAGTGGTATAATTTAAAGCAACCTGGAGGCTGCTCCAATCTACTCTACAGACCAGACTGGATCCAGGATTGGAGGGTAGCAGAAGGGGCCTAACACCACTGCTCCTTCTCCATCCAGTCCGCAGCTCAACCAGACTGCGGCTCTGCCCTGAAGTGCGTTATGTTTAAACATATTCTTCCTTTTCCTTATTTTCAGTGAAGATTATTTCCAGTGCATATTACATTTTCTCACTGGTGCTTTCGCTGAAGTGCAGCACGGGCATGTGAGCAGACCTGTTCAGCTGCTCCCAATATCTTTGCCTTTCACCAATGCTATCCAAGAAGTTTATTTCAATAAAGTGTCTGTGTAAGCCTTAGGACTAGTGTCTGTGTAAGCCTTAGGGCTAGAGGATTTAGAGGCATGGAACTCTCTGTTCTCTCAGCCTCATTTACATGAATTATAATGTTGTTTATCAATAATTTCCTCCACTGAGTTTTGTTGGTTTGGCTGGAATTGGTTCATATTTTGATGAAAAAAAATGTTAGAATGGCTTGCTATCATGATTGCACTCATAAAAGGGCATAGAATTGTCCATATATGCCTAGTATATGTCCATATATGCCATATATTGTCCAGTCAGCCTGACTGAATGACTAATGGACTTTGGGTAACAATGCTCAGGCTTAACAAACAAACAAAAAAAAGGGCAAAGGGTTCTGTTGTGGAGATGAGGAGCTCTGTCCCAGGAAGCATTCTTGAATTCAAATGTTCATCTGGTCCATTATCCAATTCTGTACTTACAAGAGTAGAGGTGAATGATATGAGTTCCCTCTAATAAACACAGGGAGTTGATCTATAGTGTTAAAAATATATATACTGTCTTACCTGGAAGTCTCGTTCTGCCCTTGCAGGGAAGTAATAAAGTTAACTGCAGATTAAAAATATAATCTTGCTTGGAGCCTGCTCCAATTCCCATTGGAGTCAGTGTAAATATCTCCATTGATTTCAGTGGGTTTGGATTGGGCCTTTGTACGGTAATCATCTACACCAATAGGCCGGAGTTCCATGAGAAAGATCAAGGGATATTATAATACTTTGATCCTCAAGTCCTATTTGATTTTGCAGTAATAATTTCCAAAGCTGTTCTTGACCATCAGGAAATAAAAGTGATTAAAATCACAGACGTGGAACTTCTTTTTGCTGATCACAGGAAGTAGGATTTGTTCCATGTACAAAGCTCAAAACTACTGGAGGAGTACTAAGAATAAATATATTTTGTGAGGAGTTTTTTCCCTTTGGAGATAAGCTTTATATATTTGTCCAGCTGTTTTTACCATTAGCTGCTTTTTGCTGACTCAGTTGCAGAGACTATGGGCTGAAGCACTTGTTAAAGTTAGTGAGTACAGCAGATGGCAGCATTAGGCCATTTTATCCTGGCTGTTGGCAAAGTTATTTCTGAACGGATACTAGTCTGGTTGATCAAAGCAGTCCCCTAGATCCATTCCGTTTCCACATTCTCTTTGTCTCCCCCCATCTGTCTTGATTTCATTTCTGTCTGTTCATTAAAAATGCATTATTTCGCAAAAGCACTAACCACCAAATGGCAGAAAAAGTGCTATGTAAGGTCATCCCCTATTGATTTAGTGACATACGGTATGGCCTGATGTGACCCATTAAAAAGATGGCATGAGGTTTTGGCCCAGGCTGCTAGTGCTTCACGTCCTATTAAATACTCTACAGGGGCAACATCTGTGACTGCTAAACAACTGCAGGGTAATGCAATTTTAAATACCACTTCATCAAAGTAATAGACTCCGCAGGACTCTCTTGGGACAAGTAAGCTGATGTGCTTCAGGCTGTATGTGCCGAAGGCCAATTGTGTAACACATTATGAGATGTCTGATAGCTTTGACCATTGCCTAGTGATATAGCGGGGGGTTGCTAATTCATCCATAGCAAAGCACCTTGCTGTAACTAGACACAAATCCACCGTCTCTAAGCTCTACCCTTTTGTGCCCAGGCCTCTGAAGTTTTGTACATTAACCTTCACTCCTTCCCATGAATAAATTGGGAAATGGATTTGCAAATACAAGGATCTACGTTCTCGATAGGAGAGTTGAATTACTGTTGACATTAGTGGTATCTGTGTGTGAGTATCAGAAGAAGATTAGATTTAAACCTTTTAGAGTAGAACTGGCAGCCCACTGGGAGGGAACTGAGCAGCCATAGTGTCATCAATGGCAGCGGGGCTTGGCCCACCACAGCCACAGTCGAGGGTTCTTTCCTAAACTGAGGGCCTTTCGAGTAGTTTTTACAGCCCCCACTTTTCACAGCCCTGAGAGGCTGTGGAGGGGATCATGAATCATCTGTGATCTTTAGGTGCCAAGCTTTCAATTTTAATCACAAGTTTGCGCAGCATTGCTCCTTCACAAGGAGAAGGGTTACTTTCCCCCTTTCTTAAAATGCAAGCTGACCGTAGTCCTAATATTTGTAGTAACCCAAATCATGGGAGTTTTGTGGCTGTTCACTCTGTGGGCCCTAGAGGCTGAATCAGCCCCTCTTGCTGTAAACTGACAGCATTTGTGACACCAGTCCATTTTGGCAGGTGCCCAAGAATGTGGAATAGCTTCCCGTCTACACTAGAAATGGTTTAACAATCATTTAAAAATATTTCGTTTAAAATATTGATAATTTTATTTGGTAATGCTATTGAATAGCAACATTTTCTGTTGATCCCTAAACCACTATTAAACCGATCTTCATACTCGTTGATGCCCCTTTTCTTTAGGCTATGCATTCTCAAAATGACAAATTAATCCCAACGCTGCAAACTGCTCACCATAGGCAGATGTACCCAGGCCAAACTCAGTGCATTAGTCACAACCAGCAACAGGAATGGTAATGTTACCTGTAACTAAAGAATCAGGTGGGAAAACACTTCATAGCTTCTTCATGGTGAGAAATATATGGCCAAATAGATTTAAAACTGGTGTAAAGTGGCACAACTCCATTGAAATAAATGGAACTACTCCGATTTACACAACTGAGTATCTGGCCCTCATTGCCTTACAATCTTCCAGAATACTTTATTCATTTTTTTTTCTGACTTATCTTAATAATTGCAGAGTAGAGAGTAGGGGAGAATTCCTTTGACTATTTGACAGTACATTCACCAAATATTTTTAAAAGCTGGAATAGAGAATTATGGGTAGTTTCTATGCTGCATCTCTCAGAGGAATGAGCACAGAACTCACAATCCAGGGGAGATGGGGGTGGGTTTACAGTAGTTTTAAGTTACCTTGGAACCCTTTTGGGCCACTCTGTGGCTCTTCGCATATCCACAGTCCTGCGAGCAGTCTTTTGTCCCTAGCTGCTTGTGGAACACAATATTGCCCACAATCTCTGCAAAGCTGCATATTGCGTTCCCAACATGCCACACCCCATCCTAACCTCACCCCCACTGGCCTCCTACATCAATGCTTGCAAGAGCATTGTGATGGGATGTATACCCCATCTTGGCTTTCAAAATGTTAATGTGGGCCTAAGAAGTCAAATTCTCTCACCTGGTCACACACAGAAGTTGGGCTGGACCTAGTTAAAGATGAAACCCCATTGGGGAGGAGGTGGGTGGTGCTATAAAAACAGGAATTCTAGAGCAGAAGGGGCCCAACATAATGGGAAGAACTAGTTCAGCCAGGGAAAGGCTAAACCCAACAGCGGGGTGGGTGGTGGTGATGATCCTGCAGGAGTTCAACAGAAGTAGGACTTGCAGGCACAAAGTCCCAGGGAGTGGAACACTATAGGGAGCGCATTAGCAGGAGTTCTTATGTGAAAGTTGCAGTAGGTCAGAAATGTAGGTAAGGGCAAAAAATGGGCCTCCAGAGAGAAGCCTGGGGGGGGACTGATCATTACCAAGAGCCCAGGAAGCAGCTGGGGAGAAGGCCTGAGGAAAGGCTTTGAGAGGAAGAAGTCCAGGGAGACAGCAGCAAGAAGTCTGATGGATGGAGAAGACCTTGGGTGATGGTGATAAGAACCTCGGGCTGGAACTCAGTGTAATGGGAGGGTCAAGGTTTCCTTATCAGGTACTGGGGTAGGTGGCATGACTCCCCATGACATGAGGGGATAAGGATTATTTAGAGCCTGTAAGGATATCTAGGCCCACAGTTAGGGGTTAGAGACTTAACACAATATCTTGGAATTATTATTCATACTTTTTTTGTTAAACATTCTGTCACGCCAGAAGGGGAGAGATTTTAAAGCAACTTGGCTGGAGGGCTGGATCACAAAAGGAGGTAGACCACCAAAGGGCTAGAGCAACTGTCATGAGGGGTTGCTAGAAAGGATAGAGCTGAAATATCTTGCCCAACTATAAGGAGACATGCCACTAGTAAGTCCACTCTTCTACAGGATCCTCAGAAAGCAGCCAGGTGCAGATCGTGCACCAGGGAAAACTTCCTTCAGCTGGACATATCTTTCAGAGCCCCTTGACACCCCTCCAACCTTCCACCCACTGCAATGGGGATGGAGTGTGGGTGGGGATACCATCCACTATGTCTTTTACTATCTCCCTTGCTTTACTAGGTTTCTCTGCCTACCCATTATTCCCATTCTCCTTTTTGTTTAAAAGCATATCAAAGTCATTCTATATACACTGTGATTTTGAAGCCAAGAAATTTAGCAAAGAATAGTCATTCAGGAGAGCCCTGCTGTCAAGGTTCCTTCCCCACTCTGAACTCTAGGGTACAGATGTGGGGACCTGCATGAAAACCTCCTGAGCTTATTTTTACCAGCTTAGGTTAAAACTTCCCCAAGATACAAACTATTTTACCTTTTGCCCTTGGACTTTATTGCTGCCATCACCAAGTGTCCAACAGGGAAAGAGCCTGCTTGGAAACGTCTTTCCCCCCAAAATCCTCACCAAACCCTACACCCCCTTTCCTGGGGAAGGCTTGATAAAAATCTTCACCAGTTTGCATAGGTGAACACAGAGCTAAACCCTTGGATCTTAAGAGCAATGAAAAAGCAATCAGGTTCTTAAAAGAAGAATTTTAATTGAAGAAAGTAAAAGAATCACCTCTGTAAAATCAGGACGGTAAATACCTTACAGGGTAATCAGATTCAAAACATAGAGAATCCCTCTAGGCAAAACCTTATGTTACAAAAAGACACAAAAACAGGAATATACATTCCATTCAGCACAGCTTATTTTATCAGCAATTTAAACAAAACAGAATCTAACGCATATCTAGCTAGATTACTTACTAAGTTCTAAGACTCCATTCCTTTCCTGTTCCCGGCAAAAGCAACACACAGACAGAGAGAACCTTTGTTTCCCCCCAGCTTTGAAAGTATCTTGTCCCCCCATTGGTCATTTTGGTCAGGTGCCAGCAAGGTTATCCTAGTTTCTTCACCCTTTACAGGTGAAAGGGTTTTTCCTCTGGCCAGGAGGGATTTTAAAGGTGTTTACCTTTCCCTTTATATTTATGACACCGGCCCTTTTCCCACCTGGTAGTAAAATGATGTGTGGTTCACACCTTGTAAACTTTATTTAAACAAAATTTATTGATGCTGCAGAAGCACTGAGGGTTACCACAACTGCCTTCCATTGGAGCAACTGCTGCTTATCCCATTACAGCAATCCACAGTGTAAGAGCTGAGGGTAGCAGAACGGGAATGAATGGATCCTCTGGAGAATGTGTTTATTTACTTCAAATGTTGTTCAGGTTTTGGCTTTGTGCATCTTTTGAAGAGGCAAATGCTTCACAGATGGAGAAAGCGGTTTTCAGTTGTAAAATCTCTAAACAGTTCAGGTAAAATTAAAAACTGAGCTGTATGGGGACAGTCCAATATTTTTCCAGTTTCATTTTGATTGTGACAATGGTGACACAGCTGTAGAAATAGTAGCATGAGAAATGCACTGCCTTGATTGCAATCCCTGGCAGTGGCATCACCACAGAACTAATTAGAAAGAAAGGTTTCCATGTCCACATGTAGGGTCCAAATCTGCTCACATTTACACCAGAGTAGATCTGCAGTAAAGTGATGGGCCAAGTTTTATACAGACCAGTTTTAAACTGGTGTAATCCCATTTGGGGGGAATCTCCATTTTGCAAGTTGGAGGAGACAAACTGTATTTCTTCACTGAACTACTTTATTTTATATTGAGTACACATAAGCTACACTAGTGAAATATTATTAGAAAGATTGTCATGCTTTGTAATGAAGAATCTGGATCTCATAAGTCTCATAATGATGATTCATATGGAAAAGTCTTATAGAATTTAAGACAGATTTAATCAATAGGGTTGTTTATTATTCTGAAAACCTATAGAATTTACTAGCTATTTATATTGCATAGTTTTTTTTTAACCATCCTAGTGAATTCTATAGCCATGATGTAATTCTCTATTTCATTCTATAGGCTTGTTCAAAAGCAACAGAAAAGTTGTCATTTTTATTAAATCCTATAAGAATTTTCCATAAAGAAAAACTATTACAAATGCCCCAGAGTTTATGAATTAATCAAACAGACTTAGATATTGCATTCTTTGCATTTTATTTTAAATGTATTGTATAAGAGTACCTTTTCCATAAAAGGCAGCCTTTTTGGCATGTTTTAAGAAATTTTAGTAAATGCTTTAAAGATAACAGTACCACCAGGTCATATGCAGCATAACATATACTCGGGGGTTCTGAAATGTCAGAAACATGTTCTTCCTTTCATTAGAATTACACAGGGTTAGGTAATCAAAATGGCCAAGATTTTTAGAGGAATTTTGGATGCTTTCAGTTTTGGGTGCCTGTGATCTGATGTGCTCCCCTCCCTCCTGAAGGCTGCTGTGTCATACCTTCTGTTTGCTCTTGTTTTGTTGCATAGTTTTGCTTTATCCTCCTTGGTGATTCTTTGTAAGTGTTACACAAATAAAATTCTTTTCTGCTTCAAAAAAAGTGTTATACAAATAAAATTCTTTTCTGCTTCAAAAAAAAAAAATCTGATGTGCTCCCCACACTGGCCCGGCAAGAGCTGAATTGGGCCAGATGAGCCCAATCAGCTAATTAGGCGGCAAACAGGTGAGCTTTAGGTTGGAGGCAGCTATTAGAGAGATGCTCATCTGTGAAGGAAAGGTGAGGATTTTACAAAGACAGGAAACTGGAAGGAGAGGGGCTCCAGGGAAGGAATCTGCAGTTGCTCTCTGGGAGAAGGAAGGTAGGTGTGTTTGAGGGGCTGCTGAGACAAGTTGCCAAAAGTTACTCCCTGGGAGGAGGGAGTGAAGAGACTAACAAACCTGGGAGTGTGGGGAAGGCCAGGGGAAGGGAAAGCAGCTTAGGGAAAGGCAGCAAGGTACAGGAAATGGGCATTAGCTGCTGTATTAGAGGCTTCCTGAGACAGAACCTGGAGTAGAGAGTGGGCCTGGGTTCCCCTACCAGCCACTGTGGGAGTGACACTATGAGGCAGCGAAGCGGAAGACTGCCTGAGAATACTGAAAACTAGGAACCTTGATACACTCACCCGTGGAAGGGGAAACCACAATAGGGACCTGGCCTGAGGGGTGAGTCATGAAGAGGATGCTGGAGTGAGAGAGGGGCTGCAAAGGAGAAACAGATGGTATGTTCCCACAGGAAAAGGCATCTGCCTGACTGAGCGAATTCCCAGAACTGCCAGGAGGTAGCATCATCCAACGGTGAGTAGAGTAGCCCTGGTCACTGTGCCCAATTTGACAACAAAAAGGGGGCCTGCTTTTCAAAAAGTGCTAATGCCCACCCTCTGGAACCCAGGCCCCTCCTACCTGCTGAACCCAGGTGATCTTTCAAGCTGAGCACTTAAAAATGGAGGCACCCAAAAATCACAAGTCACTTTTGAAAATGTTGGCCATGATTGCTTGCCTAAAATGGTATAGGGGTCTCAAGGATATTTTCAGGCTCTCAGTCAAAAATGTAGATGTGAGAACTAGTCAGACTGTTCAAGAGTCTATGCAATGGCATTATGTGACTAATTAAGAACCTCTCAAAAATGGGCGGGATGTGGGGGATCTACAAATCTATGCATGCAAATGAAAATGTATACAAATATTTGCTTTTGCAACTGCATGCTTTTCTGCAGTCTGACACACAGCTAGGCAAAATTAACACTATCAATGCAAAAACAATTCATTTTTCCAAATATTAATGGGGACATTGAATAACTTCTGACAACTAAACAAATGTTCTGAGTAATTAACAAGCGCTGGGGACCTGAACTAGTGGTGGATAAGAGGAAATTTATGACCATAGTGGTTCAGATAATCAGAATAATCAATTGAACAACGTACTGAAAAAAGCCTGTAATGATTCATATTAGCTGCAGAGATCATAGAAATGTCAAGCTGGAACGGACCTCAGGAGATCATTAAGTCCAGCCCCCTGTGCTGAGGCAGGATAAAGTAAACCTAGACCATCCCTGAGAGGTGTTTGTCCAACCCGTTCTTAAAAACCTCCCATGATAAGGGATTCCACAACCTCCCTTGAAAGCCTATTCCAGAACTCAACTGTCCTTATGGTTTAAAAGTTTGTTTTTTTTTCTAATCTCTAACCAAAATTTCCCTTGCTGTAGTTTAAGCCCATTACTTCTTGTCCAACCTTCAGTGGAGGCTTGTGTATAAATGGAGAACAATTTAGAACATCCCATAACATATTTAAAGACTATTAGTTTCCCTGCTCAGTCTTCCTTTCTCAAGACTAAACGTGACCAGGTTTTTTTAACCTTTCCTTATAGGTCAGGTTTTCAAACACTTTTATCACTTTTGCTGATCTCCTCTAGACTCTTGAGTTTAGCCACATCTTTCCTAAACCATAGCACCCAGAACTAGACACAGTACTCCAGATGAGGCATCACCAGCGCTGAGTGTAGCGGGACAATTACCTACGCTGGCTTACATACAACATTTCTGTTAATACACCCCAGAAGCCTTTTTCATAGCTGAATCACATTGTTGATCCATAATCAATTTGTGATCCACTACAACCCCAATGTCCTTTCCAGCAGCCTACTGCTAGCCAGTTATTCCCCAATTTGTAGCTGTTCATTTGATTTGTCCTTCCTAAGGCTAGCATTTTGCACTTGTCTTTAATGAATTTCTTCTTGTTGATTTCAGACCAATTGTCCAGTTTGAGGTTCTTTTAATTCTAATTCTGTCATCCAAAGTGCTTGCAATCCTTCCCGTGTTGATGTCCTCTGCAATTTTTATAAGCATATTCTCCACTCCATTATCCAAGTCACTAACGAAAATATTGAATAGTACCGTGTCCACTACTGACCACTGCAGGATCCCACTGGGTACATCCTGCCAGTTTGACAGTGAACTATTGATAAATACTCTTTGAGTATGGTCTTTCAAGCAGCTATGCACCCATCTTATTGCAATTTTATTTACACCGCTTTTGCCTAGTTTGCTTGTGAGAATGACAGGACCGCAATAACTTCCTCACTTTGGGCATCTATGAGGAAGAACTTTTAGAAGAACATTTGACAAAAATATCTTGTTTGGATCACTGAAATAAAATAGCAAAACTCTCTTTAATGTCAATGAGAGTTTTGATCACTAAATCTATCTGTTACCAATCTTAGAAGAATTGTTTTTGGATGGGAAGCATTCAGGAAATGTCTAGTTGCTTGTGCAACTGTTTGCAAGATGCACAAATCATCAACCAGTCTGTTACTCTTAAGTTCTGTGACAATAAAGAATTTTCTTGCAGACCTGCACAGATGTGCATCTGATACACACACTAGTCAGCCAAAACTACTTGCTTGTAGTTTATTTTGAATATCTAGCCCTCAGTATATGACATCACCTCCTTAACTTGATCAAAAAAACATTTATGTTGAATTCTTCCCATTAAAAATAATAGGGCAATATTTTCTTGATGCCAATAATTACTGCTATCAAAGCAAAACACTGTCTGGATTATTTGTCTTAATTTAACCCAAATAGTACACAAAGCACAGTGTACAAAAACAATGTTCTTTCTTCTAAACCAGATCACTCATAGCTGTATGGTTTGAATGGAAACAAGGAAATTAATATTTTGTAAATATTATTTTGTTTCTAGTTGAAGTTTTATTGTTATCCTAGTTAGAGCTGGGGTCATAGGATGTCCCATTAGGATTATAATATATGCACTTCTATAGTTCCTTTCATCCAACAGTCTTAAAGGACCATCTTTTAGTGACCAGTTATTCAAAATATAGCACAATGATCACTGGTTAGGGTTTCTAGGCATGACTACAGTATAAGTAATAATAAAAGCCCCTTTCAAACCTTAAGTTTCTCAAATCCCAGTGGAATTTAAACTTTCCTTAATTTCAGGGTGTTTAGATTTCTGGTTGTAATCCATTTTAGAGTTTGACTTCATGGCCCAATCATGCACCCAGAGAAGTCAGAGGTAAGACTCCCATTTGTACAGGATTGAACCCTGGCTTCTGAGCCCAGATCTGGATGTAGATTTGAATTTCACATGATTTCCACCTAATTTGGAATTCTAAAGTGACACTTAAGAATTGCAAATGCAAAGAAAGTGAGGGCTGGGGTCACAGAGGTTGCATAAATCCCCCATGAACTCAATTTTATACACCTCTGAATGCACTGGATTCAGAAAAGAAGATATGGTCGATATTTTGACTGAGGACATTAGGGCGTGTTTACATTGACTTCTGCCTACCCTTCCCTACAATTATATTGCCGTGGAAAACTTTAGTGAAATCTCTAAGCTTTCTGATATAACGCTTTCCATTAGATTTATCTAATATCCCTTAACTTCCATCTAAATTAACCTCCTTCTCTTTCAGCCTCCCTTACAACACTCCCTGTATGATGCTTCCTTACTAAGGGTAACATATTACGTCAGTGGTGAAATAAATCAAAGCCAACTCACTGACTTTTTTTCACTGCACTAACTACAAACCTGCCCAAACAATGCCAAGTACAAACACACGCTCTTGGCAGTAGCTCATGATTATCACTTGTGAGAGGGGGAGTTTCTGCATTTAACCGCTAGATGGAGTAGTGGCAAAACTGACAGTCTGATAACTCAATGGTGAGGAAAACTCATTCATTTTCTAGATAGTGTTTTGATTAAATAGATCAATTATGCTCAAAACTGAGCATGTCTGAACATGCTTCTAGCATTTGGCTGTGGGTACTTGTAAAATGTC
Source organism: Lepidochelys kempii (assembly GCF_965140285.1). Classification (NCBI taxonomy): domain Eukaryota; kingdom Metazoa; phylum Chordata; order Testudines; family Cheloniidae; genus Lepidochelys; species Lepidochelys kempii. The sequence goes on along the minus strand of NC_136382.1, from coordinate 139,237,742 downwards.
ATCCTGTATCGTATTGTTGTTGCATGTTACTTTCACATTGTCTTGATATTTGGATACCTATTCTGTGTACCATTAGCAGTTTAATTGTTTGCCATGGGTGAGATTCTCAACATTAGCTTAACTCCTACCTCCCATTGACTTCACTGGGAGTAATCATTGACTTAAATGGGAGCGGGCTTAGGCAAAGGGTGAACGTGTTTGACAAGTCCACTCCATGAATGTTTTGAAAAGTACAATACAATTTGAATTTATATATTAACAACCTTTTATAGTTGTACTGTTTTTTAAATATTTTTAATTGCACATAGAGCAAGCATCAACTCATAGGCAAGACTAACTACTATTCTTGATCTATTTCTCTGATTTCTTTACCAATCTGTTTCTCAATCTCCCTGCTGCAGGTCAAGGGAATCCTTAGAGGCTTTTGTTTGCAAATTAGCAGGGAAGTAAAAACAGCTCAGTCTCACTATGACCTTGCTTCTAAAAACTGTCATCTGCATGTTCAAATTTGTTTCTAATCCTTAAGGATCTACATAATCACTAATTTCCTTCTAGTCGAGGTGGAATTCATAGTATTCTATCTGTGGCCAATTAAAATTGCTCTCTAAGTGTCCATGAAGGTGAAATGATTTTGGACTAGAGCTGGTCAGAAAAATGTTTCCCATGAGCAATTTTGAATAAAAGATCTTTGTTCACAAGTTTTTGGGCTGGAAGAATTTTGGTTTTTCCACAGAAAGCTTTGAACTAATTCAAAAGACAAATGTGAATTTTGAAATGAAGACCTTTTTTGTTTCATTTTGATTTCAAATGGCTTTCGTTTTGGCATCAATGTAAAAAAAAATACATTTTAAATCAGAACAAGATGAAAATGTTTTCTTGGAACTGGTATTGCAACATAAAAAGCCATTTAGTTTTGGATTTTTGAAACCTACGGCCAAAATGTCACTTTAAGCTGATTTCACATTGTTTTGGATGACTTATATTGAAATGAAACAAAAGTTGTCCTTTCATTTCAAAATGTCAATTTGAATGAAGAAAACAAACAACCCCACTCCTCCTTGATTTTCCTGAAGGGAATGCCAAAACAATTTTTTTCATTGGAATCGACGTTTTTGACAACCTTATTTTTTCAGCAGAAACTACTGTACAAAATATTTCAATCAACTCTATTTAGGACACTCCCTGCTGCAAAGCCTCTGCTGCTGAATGCTATACGCTACCTGTTGAGCTCTGTACTGCAGCGCTTACAGTTAAGTATATGATATGATTGATAATTCATTCAAACTGCTCTGTTCAGAAGTATTTTAACAGACTTTACAGACTATTTAGATAAGAGTCACTTCACCCACTAGTGAAATGAAACAAATCTTCACCACACAGCAATGTTCTAGGTCAGGAATCAATGAATTATTTCTCACACTAAAGCTGCAGGGGAGAGAGATAGGCAAATGATAATTCTGTGAATAGGCATTTGGCCAGGACATGAACTCACAGCCATACTCCTAAAAGTGTTACAAGATTTTTAATGACCACAAGTGATCAGATGTTCGTTTCCATTTCTTCTCTAAAGAACGCCTCCATTTCTCCCTGGTTTCATGCTGGGATATTACCTCTGATTGATACCAGAGGGAGCATCGCTTTCAGTTCCCACCTGGATTTTTCTTGGGAGGTCTCCCATGTATCACACTAACAAGTCTTGATCCGGCTGAACTCTTAAAATCAGGCATCATCATACTCTGAAGTGGTGCTATGGGAGAGTTAATGGGCAAGTGTCAGCATTACAGGAAAACTTTCTTGCCCCAGAGCATTCAGGAACAGCAATCTAAATTATGTAAAGGGTGCATCAAGCAAGTTTGCACATATAAATAAATATTTAATTTCAAGGATTTCAAGTTTGATTTCCATTCTCCTGCCCCGTCCCCCCCACCTTGGCCTGCATTATTTAGAAGGTGGTTATCCAAGTACTTCAGGTGATCATAACTTTTTGATTCATTGGGGAAATAGCAGATAGGGTCTTGCTTATGCTCTCGATGTCCTTTTAGCTTGTAACCAAACGCAAAGGTGTTTAAAAGAACAGTGCCTGGTGTAGTCATTCAGTTTGTGTGGCCCTATCTCTGGGCTCTCTGTAATTCTGCAGCTTTGGAGTATCATGTCTTTCATGGGGGGGTGGGGGGAAACACGGAAAACTTTCTCTGCTCTGCAGTACATCTGAACCCACCAAGCAAAGCAGAGCGAGCCAGCAAACTGCCTACTGGGATTCTAGGTCTGAGGTCAGGTCAGAGGAAAGTGTGCCACTGCAATACATGTAAGCAAAACATTTGTTCAGAACATGTTTGTGTCTGGAAGGAGCAGGGCTGATAGCACAGGCCAGACACAGCTCTGTCAATGCATCTCACGTGTTTGGCCTTGCAGCTAAAACCTGCTAGGCAGCTATCCTCCTCCTGAGTAGAGAGTGAGAATTATGTCAAATAAGCCACTGATTTTGTGCTATAGAAGAGTGACCATCATTTCTGTTGTTGACTAATCACAAAACTGCACCTAAACAACGAGGAGTCCAGTGGCACCTTAAAGACGAACTGATTTATTTGGACTTATGCCCAAACTTGTTTGTTAGCCTTTAAGGTGCTACCGGACTCCTCGCTGTTTTTATGGATACAGAAGAACACAGCTACCCCTCTAAAATTGCACCTAGGTCTCCAAAGGTGAAATGTCAGTACAGCAAGTGCAGCCTTCCCAGTTACTGAGCCCTCCTTAGTTCATGGCAATGAATCTCGGTCAGTGAGACTGTTACTGGAATACTTTGTCCCGCTCATACAGCTGAAGAAGCAGCTTTGTTCTAGTTGAAGCCGAGCAAATGTTTCACAGCAAATAATGTACTTAAGGACTCATTTGTTTCTTACAGAATATCCATGAGCAGATTGGAAGATCCTTGTAGTATTTGGAATTATTCAGCCACTTCTTCATTCTATGTGAAGAATTCATGGTGAGTATTCAGATTTCTATATTTGATATTTTAGCTGCATTGTTTAGTTGATGAGCCACATGGTATTGTTTTTGCTCCCTGACTGGATGAATGAGCAAACACATCTGGTGCAAATACTTGCACGTTCAAATTAAAATGTGGTGCCTATAGATGTATGTTTGAGTAAAACTTAATTGCTTGAACATTTACTGGAAGTGAATACAAAAGGTACATAGATATGGCTAAAATTAATTCATTTGTAAGTCTTACAAATATTTTACAGCACCGATCATGAATATCCCCAGTCAAGTGTACCGAGGAACTGAAGTCTCTCACTTCAGACATTCCCCCCGCCCCCCTAGCCATCATATTCCTTAATGTGTCCATCTCTGCCCACCTCATTGCTGCCTCTTCCTAGCTGCTCAACCTCCCGATCAGTCCCCCACGATAGACCCAACCACCTTCCATCACTCTAATCTTTCTGAAAAGTGACCCAAGCTGGCTTTCCTTCCCACCCTGGACCACTCCAAATCCATGCTATTTCCCTTCCCAGGGCCATATGCAGGGATGGGCCCATTCACTGGGAAGATGAGGGGCTTGTATTCAACTTTTCCTGGTAATGTCCTCTACCTCATTCAGGCTGGATACCCCACCTCTCCAAATATTGGCCTGCTTGCAGCTGCACTACGTAGCTCTTCTGTTCACTTGCTGATCCAGTCTCCGATCACAAAGGACAAGGCAGCTGAGTTAAACCTATGGAGTTACAGCAACCAGTGATCCATCCCGCCTCTGTGATCAGCACATGCAGAAGAACTCAAAGCTTGCCTACAAGTTATCGGCATGAACATGGCTGGCGGGTTCCCAAAAGCCCTGGAGGAAAGAGGATTATAGCAAATCCATGGCAATGGCACAAAGAATACCTTATCCCCACGTAGTAGCAGCAGCAGATGATGGTACTCTTCTAGGCATTCCTCCTCTGTAGGGAAAGAGTGTTGAAGGAGAGGGTCCTGAAGAAGAGAGACATTGATGAACTGAGAGGTGTACACAGAAGAAAAAATAGTTCTGAGGTTTCTGCCTTCCTGACTCCAGAACACCTTTAGCGTTGTTTTATGGCTATAACCCTATCAGTCTTCATTTACCCCTTCCTATTACCCCATATGCAGCACATCAAGCACAGAGGTAGATTATCCAACCCCCAATTTACTGTGGCAGAAAAAGAAGAGACAGCAGCGTCGTCAGTTTTAACTTTTTGGAGGTGGTCAAATACTTTGAAAGCCATATAAGTACCTGGATAATAGGTCCCTGCACCAGGGACCATGCCTTTCTACTTATGCTGTAAAGTACCTAGCTAAATTCTGGGCACTGTAAAATTAATAAATAATCCATCTCAGATAGTTTTGATTGTTTTGTTATACCTCAACTCAATAGATATGCTCCCTTCACTGTCCATATATAATTTAACATGAATAAAAATAAATAGTATATTTCATGGATTATTGATATCATAATGGATTTTTATGCTGCACTTAATGCATCAGCATATTTTTATGTGCTACAATAAATGTAACTTCTCCTTATCAGCTATTAAAAATAGCTTCCTCAATGCACCCTTCTCATTGATGTCCTACTACTTCAGCAGTAATTCCAGCAGCTTGGTAAGAACCTCAGTCAAATGGTTAGGCCTTTGGTGAATATCCCATCCAACTAGTTAGTCTCTGTGAATGGATGGAGACATGCTGGTTTCATTCCAAGTCGTACCTTTATTAAACGGCAAGCAAATCACACATGGTTGTGTTGGTCCAGTCCCCGGTAATGGTGGCTAACCAGTCCCACAAACTATGGCTAACCAAGGTCCTTGAAAATGCAATGTTTGCTCAGAAGGAAGATGGTCCTGGCCTCTAGTGTCTGACACTTTTTTCCTCACAAGCTAAGGACATCTCCTCTCAAGGGAAGGGCAGTGTTGCCAAGACTCCTCAGATGGAAGAAGTCCACCTGGAGTGAGATTACAGAATCCTGATTTAGGTGAGAGAATACAAGAAAGTTTGCCATCAGCTTGATCCTCAGATATTTTTTCATTTTGAAAAAAGCCTGAATCCCAGACTCAAGGTAAAGGAAGTCAGACACTACACTACAGCCTAAGTTGATCTAATTTACATTGCTCAGGGGTGTGAAAAAGCCCCTGCCCGCACATAATGCAAGTTTTGTGCTGACCACACTGGTGCTATGTCATTAGGAGCCCCTCTCCTGCCAACACAGCTTACACATCTCACCAAGATAGAGTAATTTATGATGACTAGAGAGCACTCTCCAGTTGGCATAGCACGTCTTCACCAGATGTGCTACAATGGTGCAGCTGCATCAATATAACAGTGTAGTTAGACTTTCCCTTTAAAAAGAGTGGAAAATATGATTGTGTCTTAACCAAGAGGCACGTTTGAGTTTTTGTATATACATCCTGCCCAGAAAATATGCTGAATAAACGGCTGTCATAGGATCCTTTTTCTTTTATAAAAGAAAAATCTCTATAATTCCAAATTTGACAAGGACAGTATCTATGCTATGCGCTAGAAATACTACTAGTCTTTCTTACACTGAAGAAAGTAAAGGCGAGAAACAAAGAAAAATATAATTTCATACTATTAAACTCCAAAATCCCTAGTACATTTCTCATAGCTCAATCAGATGAGGACCAGGCTCCAGAATTGAGTCATCTAGTAGTTTTGTGTAACATGAAAGAGTATAGAAAGTGTGAAGGGGGAAAAAAATTCATAGCCATGGCTATGTAGCCCAGGAATAATCTCCCAACAATGCACATATAACAGCCATACTGGCTCAGACCAAGGGTCCATCCAGCCCAGTATCCTGTCTTCCAACAGTGGCCAATGCAAGGTGCCCCTCAGCGAATGAACAGAACATGTAATCATCAAGTGATCCAACACCTGTTTCCCATTCCCAGATTCTGACAAACAGAGGCTAGGGACACCATCCCTGCCTAATAGCCATTGATGGACCTATCCTCCATGAATTTATCTAATTCTTTTTTGGAAACAGGATAACTGGACGTATACAGCTGTTTACACTTGGAGTATATGGAGGAGCAGGACTCCATCCATACACTCAAATTTTGCAACAAAGGTTATTCCTGTTGTTTTTGTTCAACTGGTGAGATTTAAACAAACTGTGGGGCTGATCTTTGTATCTCAAAACTTCAACTTTGTGTTCCCGTTTCTCAAATTTATCATGAACCAGATTAGAATCTCTTCTTTCATCATACATATTCGACACAAAGCTCTACTTACGAGACTCATGGCAATCCGCTTCCATCATCCTCACTAGCAGCGGCTTCCTATCTACTGAACTGTGGCAAGAAGAGAGTCATGCTCTATGGCAAATTCCACAGCCTCTTGGAGTGTCTTTGGCCTTCTTTCGCTGACCTTGATCTGCAAGTCCAAGTCCAACTGAGCATCTATTGGTCCATTGCCAGTTTATCCTGGAAGGCCTTAGTGGTAACTGGGTACTCAAGGAACACAAATCTCCACAGGTCCTTTGACAGTTCACATGGAGCTTATTCTTTCCCTCTCTTTCTAGGCCTGAGCTATGCCCTGGCCAGCTCAGATTGAGGGCTAGCTCCATACTACAGAATGAGAGTGTGTACTAGGTTTGGATAACTCAGTCACTTTTCTGAGGGTAACTTCTGCAGCAGTGTCAGAGCTGAGCCATCCAACCTGGCTGCTAAGGGTTCTGTTCCTCTTCCCAGCCATTCATTTGAGCTATAATGTTGAGCTGAGCCAAATGAGCCTCCGAGGGACTTTTTCCCTCAAGGCTTTTGCATTATTTGAGGTGGGACTGCCTGATCCCTCTCTTCTGGGCCTCTGGGGGTTACAAATAGGGTAGAAAATGGTTGTAAATGTCCAGTCCTACCCAAGTCTTCTGATTGGCCCAATTCTGCATCCAGGTGGCTGCCTTCCACTATGGTCTGGGACCCTTTGGTTTCCTTCTGCAGCTGAATTTTTAGCTTCCTAAATCCTTTCTGCACCTCATGTCAGTTAGCAAGGTCCAGATTGGCCAAAGCCTATTTGGTCTCCCTATTTTGATGAAAAACTTCTGGTCTGTGGCAATCAGATTGCTGGTCGCTTGATCAATCCATTTTACCATTCCAGCCTCTGAATGTTACAGCTGGGTTTCCCAATCTATCTGGGCCCTTTGTAGTTGCTGCTCCAACAAGGCTCTCATCACAGCCTGCAAGTCATCTCTGAGCCTTTTCTGGGAAACTTCCAGCTTTTGTTTTAGATCTTGTTTGAAGTCATGTTTAAATTCCTTTTTTTTTTTTTTTTTGAAGTATCCACCTCCTGTTTTAGATCTCCCTTTGATTTCTGCAAGTATGGCCATCATTTACGCCATCTTGGGTCAGCAGAAATACCAGCTCATAATTTCTCTCCTTGGAAACAGGATCTCCCTATTGACATGAATGGCTAGCCAATGTTTGGGGCCCTGGGTATGTTCCATTTGGAAGTAGAAATTGATGGAGTCTGATATATTCCTTGATTTACCCTTGGTTATTTACAAGAAATGCATAAAGTTCTAAGTGTCCAGATGCAGGAGGAACCAAAAACAAAAGGAGAAGTTTCTTAACTTACGCTCCAAAGCTTCTTTCAGCCAGAATCCCTGACTTTGAACCTCTCTCTAGGCTTTCCTATAGCCATTCCCTGTTTATAGGCTGCTGCTTGGCCTTCTTGCTCTCGTCTGAGTCTTTTATTAGTTTGTTGTCTGCCTCTTTCCCAGCTTGATTTTTTTTCCCCACCCACCTAGTCCAAGGAATACCTAGTGGAGCCCTCCGCCTACATGGTACTCATTTTGGGGCAGATGCTATAAGGCTTTGTTTTAGGCATGGCCCCTTAACTATCTCTTACAGGTATATTAAGTGAAGTGTGCATTCACACCTCACTTCCAATATAGTTTAACACAACCCCTAACAAGGTTCAACCCAGCTCATGACCATACTAGTAAAAATCCCATACACCCAAATAAATGAATAAAGTGCTAGGAGCTTTGACAGTGAATATGACAGGAGTACACAAAATAACAAATGGTCTGGGGATAGTAGATGGGGGATTTCTGTTCACCCTGCCTCATCACACAAGAAAAAGAGGACAATCAGTTAAAATGGATTATGTGCCTGGTGTGATGAGTGTTTGTAATATACAAGCTTCAGTGCTGTATTACTGAGCACCTAGGTTCAGGAGGAGCCTAATCTCTCCTGTGTTGTCTATTAACAGCCTCTCTTGTCTTTTATGCCCATAAGCACCTTTGAAATGTAGAGAAAGGGCATTGTCCACATGAAGCCAACGCTGTCAGAAAATATTTCCCAAAACATTCAATTCCATGATCAAAATGGGGTAATGCCAACTTTAATTAAACTAGCCGGTTGAATTACACCATTTGTGACATTAATACATTTCCCTTTCTTTTGTTTGCTGTGCATATTAAATTGCTACCACATGTATGCCATATTTCACAAATCTCATACAGGACTCTTGTCACTTTAAATTACCATGCAGTTAGGAGAAACACTACTTTTTATGTTTTTTGATTGTTTGTTTTGAGTATCCTCCCTCATTGTCTCCCTTCCCCTTTCCACATAATGCAACCTTCTTCAATGTCCCAGGGGCTCTCTCTGCAGTGGCTGATAAGCATATGAGTCAAAGAAACATGCTCCTAGTCACAGGCAACTGTAGTAGTTCCCAATGGCAGTAAGGCAAGGTGCAAGATAAAAGCCTAGATTGAAAGACAGCAGCTAGACAGGGTCTTTTATGAGGAGGTATTTTAGGAGGTGGTTCAGGGATGTAGCAGGTGGTCTTCTCATATCATTTCTTCATGCCCCATGGAAGGACTGGGGATGTCTTCAAGCTGTGGCAGCAGGTCCTGGTTTGGGTGGTTTTCCAGGGGCCAGTCCCTTTATGTATTATCTCCTTAAGTCTCTCTTCCTGTGGGATGGGCAGGAGTGTAGCAGCACACCTTCCCTTTTAGGTCTTCCTGGGAAGGCTTTCAAAAATCTGGTGTTTAAACCACTGATGATTTGAATCACCAGAAACAGGAAGCCAGGAATGGGATAAGAGGAAAGTTCCTCTGATGGATCAGTAACTGGTTAAAAGATAGGAATAAATAGTCAGTTTTCACAGTGGTGAAAAGTAAATAGCCCCCCCTTTCCCCCCCGGATCTGTACTGGCACTTGTGCTATTCAACACATTCATAAATAACTTAGAAAAGGGGGTGAAAAGTGAGGTGGCAAAATTTGCAGATACAAAATTACTCAAAATATTTAAATTACAGCTGAATGTGAGGGATTACAAAGGGATCTCACAAAACTGGGTGACAAAATGGCAGATGAAATTCAATGTTGATAAGTGCAAAGTAATGCACATTGGAAAAATTACTAACTATACAAAATGAGGGGTCTAAATTAGCTGTTACCAATCAAGAAAGAGATCTTGGAATCATCGTGGATAGTTCTTTGAAAACATCTGCCCAGTATATGGAAGCACTCAAAAAAAGCTAACAATGTTAGGAACCGTTAAGAAAAGAAGAGAGATAATAAAACAGAAAATATCATAATGGCACTATATAAATCCACAGAACACCCACACTTTGAATACTGTGTGCAGTTCAGGTTGCCCCATCTCAAAAAAGCTGTATTAAAATTGGGAAAAGTACAGAGAAGGGCAATACAAATGATTAGGGGGATGGAACAGCTTCCATACAAGGATAGATTACAAATACTGGGACTGTTCAACATAAAAAACAGATGACGAAGGGGGGAGAGAGGTCTATAAAATCATGAATGGTGTGGAGAAAATTAATTTGTGTTATCTAATTCTATACATAACACAAAAACTAGGGTCACCTGATGAAATTAATAGACAGCAGGTTTTAAATAAACAAAAGGAAGTACCTCGCACAATGCACAGTCAACTCATGGCCAGGGGATTTTGTGAAGGCCAAAAGTATAAATGGGTTCAAAAGAGAATTAGAGAAGTTCATGGCAGATAGGCATGTTAATTGCTATTAGCCAAGATGATCAGGGATGCAACCCCATGCTCCAGGTATCCTTAAACCTCCAACCGCCAGAAGCTGGGACTGGATGGTGGGATAGAGCACTTAAAATTGCCCTGTTCTGTTCATTTCCTCTGAAGCACCTGGCATTGGCCACTGTCAGAAGATTGGATCCTGGGCTATATGGACCATTGGTCTGACCTGGCATGACCATTCTTAGGTTGTTATAGTCTCAAAGCACCAGCTAAGCCGAATCAACACAATAACATCCAAGATTGTAAAACTCAGGGGCTGAGGCAGAAAACAAGCAGGAAGTTAGGAGGAAGGAAGACACTAGGAAATATCAGCCATGGTGTAGCTGGAAAAAACTGCAAGCTTTCTAAAGCTTCAGTTTTACTTTTTCTTCTTTTTCATTTGTTTGAGCTAGTGCTGTTTGGGAGACAGGAAGCAAATCCACACACTAGACACCGTTTGTAAGAATCTCGCTCAATACACTTGCAGGAGGAAAATAATCAGGGACCTGGCTAGTTACTCACAGTTCCCAGAAAGAGCTACATTGGCCCAGTTCCTGTGGCCACACATGTTGCCTTTATTAGTCATTATATGGCCAGCAAATCACACATAACAGAGCTGGTTTTGCTCCCATATTGTGAGGTTATCTGGTCCTATTTAGCAAGGTTCTTTGGAATCCCAGATGTCCCACCAGGTCCTTGTGATAGAGGAGGAGGATAAACTCTGTTCCCAAATGTAGTTCTGCTCTTTCGTGTCTGTCTCCTATCTCTATAGCTAAATACCCCTCATTTCAAATATGGGGAAGGAGTAGAATTACAGGCCCTACTCACCTTATATGAAGTCTCTTTCTTCTAGGGAACCTATTGTAATCTTCACTGGAGATAGGCCCAAGCCAACATCCAGATTTCACAACAGCTTGGGGGAGGTGGGGATTTTAATTCTTGTTTGAACTCTTACAGTTCTCGAATCGAAGTAGAGTTAGGCTCTGGATGGGAGGCCTCCAAGGAACAGCTTGATAAGGCAGGCAGAGACATTAGCTTGTGACATTGCACCGTTTAGAGAAGTATTGAATCAATATCCTGTGTGATGTGAGGGGGCCCTGTGCTTGTTGGCAGTACCATTTTTTGAGTGAGACATAAAAGAGAGCCCCTGGCCATTTGTCATTAAAATTCCTATGGCACTTTTTCACAAGAGAAGGGTTATTAACCCAGTGTCCTGGCCTACATACATTCCATTTTGGATCATTACTATTCTAGGTTTGTTCAGCCATAGTAAGAGCTCTAGGTGCTATGAGCCTCTTAAACTATTTTTTCAAAAGTGAAGGGTTTTCTAAAATGAGTTCATATTTTAATGGACCTTGTAAAACAGGTTGAGAAGTTCGCCCTAGGTACCTTACCTTCCTGCCATCCTGACACCTGCCAGAAAAGGGCAGTGAACATTGCTGACCTCACCCTGATTCCATCCTTACAAGTGAAGGTGTGGGTATCCCGCAATCCACATATCTCTTGACTCTCCCCAAGCCTCAGTTTCCCCCTTTCTTACCATGTCTTGTCGGGGAGGGGCAGAGTCCTTGATGATCCACCATCCTCTCCCACACTGCCTTTTGGGGCAGAAGGCTGCTTCCTCCTCCATTATATTATCTTTAGCAAGAGGGCTCACTTTAGGGAGCAGATGGCCTGTCCACCTGACACTACCATCTGGCAGAGGTGGGAAGGGAAATATTCCTCGCCCTGGTGCATTGTGTCTTCAACATTTATGTGGCAATATGTACCACAGTGCACTAAGCTAAGTGGAAACCTCACTCAGGCTGAATGACAATCCCACTTGTCCTGGTCTTTCCTAGGCTGTGTGGAAACCCTGCTCTGGTTTTTATCTGGTGGATTGGGTCAGTGGGACTTCTTGCTAGTTTCCAAAGAGAGAAGATAGAGGAGGAGCAGTCTGCTGCTGCAAGAAAATACATAGAGGACAGGAGTTGGCCATCACCTGAAAAATCTTAGTGGTAAGAGAACAGGGCCATGGTGGTTGATGAGGGTGTCTGGCTGGAGCCAGGTCCAAATGTGGAGGTTGCCAGGATTGTCTCTCTTCTGCAACTGGGAATAAAGAAGGGGAGGATAGTGGACAAGGAAGTGCTAACAATGTGTGTGTTTCTCTCTCCTCCCTGTGAAGCCAAGAGGTTCTTCTTTTTCCTTCCAATTGGATGATAGAGGAAAGGCTGTGAGGGCTTGTGTACTTTTTCTTTAAATCTGAAGTCAGGCATGGGAGGGGCAGGGGAGGATTCTAAACAGAAACAGAGAGAACAAGAGACCCGGAAAACACCTTTATTCACATAAAATTACAATATATGCAGAAAAAGACATGAATCAAATAAAGTAAAACATATCGGAAGTGAACATTAAACATGGATCACTAAAGCACGATCACCACCAAGTTCACTCAAAATATTATTAACATATCACAGCAACCAAAAAGTGTCCAAGTTACAAGCCAATTTATAGAAAGGGTAATCAGGCTGCAGCTGAGCCACAATCAATGTGCACAACAGTTCTAGCACATCACACCACTTTACACTGGCCATTCTGTTCTGGTGAGATTTCAAAATGACTAGGTTTGCCTGACCCAACAAAAACTTAGCCAGGCAGGAAACCAGGCCAATACAAGCAGCATTGTATCTCATGCTGAGAACAAACAGGGGCTTGGAGAAAACCAGTCAAAACCACTGAAAAGCTGCTGCAAAAAAAACAATGCTATGAAGCTATGCAGGACCTTCCACTGCAAGTCACTGGAGCACTTCAGAAGAGGAGGTTTGTACAACATCCTCCAAGCCAGGGACACAGAGTCACCCAGAGACAGAGGCAATCATCCAGGCTGTACTAGGGAGATAAAAGAGGGTGGCATAATGCTGCACCGTGACACACATGCCATAGAGCTACTTCTTGGTCATAGGTGTAAAAGTAACATTCACCAAACCCTTCGAGGACAACAATTTGCCTGGTTGTACAAGGAGCTCCTGCACAAAAGGGGAGTGAGTCAGCTAGTGAGGGAAACACCATTCTGTCCCAGAAGAACAATCCCTGCAAAAACTCTCTGCAAATACAGATCTTCCCAGAGCCATAAACTGGAAAATGCCTGATCCAGTCACGTACTTTGCAGAAATTGCCAGGCATTAGACGTACTGTTGTAGACTGGAAGCAAATCTAGACTCGGTAATCAACGAGGTGCCAACAAAAATAGGCGGGAGTCAACGCTCATCCCTCCAGGACTAGGAAGGAGAGAGAAAGCAAGGGACGTCCTGGTCAGCAGGGAGTCAGAATATAGCAACCGCCAAACAGACTGGTGGTGACAGGGGGCCACCTTGCTGAATAAATCAGTGAGCTTTGGCCCTCTTCATCTAATGGCAGGAACAGCAAAAGCAAGGTGCAACCAGAGGTAACTATTTAAAAAACAAAACAAAAAAACCCACCTGGTTAATATGTGTCTGAATCTAGTCCATAAGGCCCAGAGGAGGGTTCAGAAATACTAGCTGCTGCCACAACATTGAGGCCACAATTTGGCAATCAAGTTATTGGCAATCAAAATCCATTCCCAAAAAGAGAGTCCAGGAAGGAGCCAGTGCCATTTCCACAGCAGCCTTGCATCTTTTCCTCAGCCCCCTTCCAGTTCCTTAACGTATATTATTCAGATCCAAAAGAGACCCCCCAACACCTTAATCCCAGTGGTGCCCCATTAAATTGTTGGGGCAACAAAGGGGGACCACTACACTGCCAAGAGCTCAATAAGATCAAATTGCTCTTAGCTCAGCTTATGGAGGCAGTTAAACAAGTGCAAAGTACCTGCACCTCACTATCAGATGTGATAAAAACTGAGATATCAGCATAGGCCTACAGATGTGGGAAAGCATCCATCCCCTCTGGCACAGAAAGGCCAGTCAGATGGCTTCTAAGGAGGTGCAGGAATGGCTCCAACCTAAGAGCATGCTCCAATCTAAGAGCATACACCATCCAGGCAGAGGACACCTCTGATGAATGCCCCTGTGAACTGGGAAGCAGCAGCTAACATCCCCATCAAGCTTTAGGACATTAAAAATGTTTTTATGGTATGATAAAAAATATATGAAGAGAACACTGGCCCAATCCCAAAAGCTTCTATCATTTTAAAAACATGACTATGGTTAATGCTATCAAAAGATTTCTCCTGGTCTATTGAAACAAGCTCCACATATAGATTGCAAAGTTTGTTAACCATGAAAACATCAGGAATTTAAAAAAAAATGCAGTGGGTGAGAATACAGTATGTTTGACCAGGGTGTATTGCAGAGTCCAGACAGTCCTTCAGCCTTTTGGCTAAGACCCTAGGTAAAATCTTAGAATCAGAGCAGAGAAGGGAAATAGGTATCCGGCTCTGTAAGTCACAGATATCCCCTTTTGGGTGCAGCAGGGAGATCACAGCCCTGTTGCAACTGAGGGGCAGCTCTTTCTCCTGAGAACACTCCAGCACCATTAGCAAAAAGTCAGGACTGATAAGATGCCAAAATGGCTTGTCAAATTCAGATTCTTACTCCTGGGGGAATTCTGCACCAAAAATATTAAAAATTCTGCAACCAAAAATTAAAAATTCTACACATATTTTGTCAAAATAACAAAATATCTCACACCAGTTTCAACTATTTTTGGTCATTTATTTCAAAATACCTATCAGCAAGTATGTCTGTAACAATACAGACAACAAAAGAGATTCAGAAAATGTTTTTGCCAAATAGATTCCTTATGAGGCATATTAACGTGTCTCTGTGCCCCCTCTCAGCCACTCCTCTGCCCATGTGGACCTGCACCTCCTTCCCTCCAGTGGCTCTGTGCCTCCACTCCCATTCAGCCCCTTTCCTAGTCTGTCCTCCCCGACCAGCCCTTATGAGCCTCCGTCTGACCCCCAATAGCCCCTCTCTCCTGATCTGGCATTGTGAAGGAGGCAGGCTCTTTCTCTTCCCTAGCTGGGAGTGGTTGCTGCATTCTATTGCCCCAGTGCCCTCTGCTGGGCAAAAGGCAGCAACTTTTAAGCAGAAGCTGTTTCTGCACAAAAAATTAAAAGTATGTGTGGCTCATTAATTATGTGCAGTGGCACAGAATTCCCCCAGGAGTATCAGAAGGCAGCCCCCTGAAACCTGGGCCTTGCCTGTAAAGAACTGCTGGACTGCAACAGTAAAGAACTGCTGGACTGCAACAAAGAGCTTCTGCAGAGACAACAGGGCATCCAGGCACCGCTGTTCCTCACCAGTCAGATGGTATAACCCCTGGTGCAGCGCCTCCACTGCCAGCATGTCACAGGCTTCAGGAGAATATAGAGTACTGTAAAAAGAAACTGCTGTTTTCCAGATCTCAGCAGGATCAGCCATCAGATGACCATGCATAAATGTTGATAAATGCAAAATAATGCACATTGGAAAACATAATCCCAACTATCCATATAAAATGATGGGTCTCAATTAGCTGTTACCACTCAAGAAAGAGATCTTGGAGTCATTGTGGACAGTTCTCTGAAAATGTCCGCTCAGTGTGCAGTGGCAGTCAAAAAAGTGAACAGGCTGTTGGAAATCATTAGGAAAGGGATAGAAAATAAGACAGAAAATATCATATTGCCTCTATATAAATCCATGGTATGCCCACATCTTGAATACTGCCTGCAGATGTGGTCGCCCCATTTCAAAAACGATGTATTGGAATTGGAAAAGGTTCAGAAAAGGGCAAGAAAAATGATTAGGGTTATGGAACAGCTTCTATGTGAGGAGCGATTAATAAGACTAGGACTTTTCAGCTTGGAAAAGAGAAGACTAAGGGAGGATATGATAGCTGTCTATATGTGGAGACCGGTGTGGAGAAAGTGAATAAGGAAGTGTTATTTACTCCTTCTCATAACACAAGAACTAGGGGTCATCAAATGAAATGAATAGGCAGCAGGTTTAAAACAAACAAAAGCAAGTATTTCGTCACACAATGCGCAGTCAACCTGTGGAACTCTTTGCCAGACGATGTTGTGAAGGCCAAGACTATAACAGGGTTCAAAAAAGAGCTAGATAAGTTCATGGAGGATAGGTCCACCAATGGTTATTAACCATCATGGACGGGGATGCAAAACCGTGCTCTGAAGTGTTCCTAGCCTCTGTTTGCCAGAAGCTGGGAATGGGTGACAGGGGATGGATCACTTGATGATTACTTGTTCTGTTCATTCCCTCTGAAGCACCTGCTTTAGCCACTGTCAGAGGACAGGATACTGGGCTAGATGGACCACTGGTCTGACCCAGTACGGCCATTCTTATCTTCTTCTCTGGCAGCCATAGGCAAAAAAGCTGCTGTCTGTCTGTAGACTTTTTTCTCCAACCCAAAAAAGAATCTTGTGGGAGTGTTAATTTCATGCAGCTGTGTAAAATGGGCCTGAATCAGGGCTCCTTGCACATTCTCTTCCAAGAAGCATCACGGGAGCTGGCGCTTCTCAGTTAAGGTTTGGTGAATCTACTTTGGCTTTCCCACATCAAGGCTGCCAGGAAGGCCCAAGTGGTCTCATTCCAGGGCACTCATAGCCTGATACAAGGATTGCGTGGCAGCCTGGGTATACTGGTGGCAGAACAGTTGGACACGGACCTTTCTGACATCTCACCAGTGTCTCAGGGACTGAAACAGGGGCTTGTGCTGCTGCCAGCACTCCCTGGACACAGCAAACATCTGGGTGAAATTCAAGTCCTGTCATCATTTGGTATTAAAGTGCCCGTGGGAAGCATGGGCAGGAAGACAGAGAGACACACTGACAGATGCATCATAATGACCAGACAAGTGAGTGGAGACACAGAAGACCAAACAAACATATTCACATTGGCCTTCATGGTGTAAAAGTGATCCAGTCTAGCCCCTGAGGCCTGGTTGGGAGTAGCCTTCAATCAAGAGTACTGCCCGGCAGCGGGGTGAGAAAACTTCCAAACATCTACTAGCACAAAAGTCTTCAGGAGACAATACAGTTCCCTGGCTGACTGAGGGTGCGTCTACTCGTGGTTCCTGTCTAAAACATAATATACAGTGCAATTGCAATCCCCTGATAGGGTAATAATAGTATCAGGCTCATAGCCAAGCATAGCATAGGAAACTGTCTGCAAAAAAGAGGCACAATCTCACCCCAGATTAGGGACATACACAGTACAAAAATTAAATAGAGTAGTGCCAATACATGTTTCCACCTGGAGGAGCGGCCCCACACAATCTCCTTCACAGAGAGGATCTGTGTCCCTGCATCCTGGAAAAAGAGAACAGTTACCCCAGCAGTGACACGAGAGCCATGACTCAACAAAGCCCCATTCCTTCAATTGGTTCCCCTGATTATCAAGGTCTGAATGTGTCTCTTGCCTAAGGACAACATCAGCCTGTGTCTGTCTGAGAAATTCAAAGAGTTGTGCCCTTTTCTTACCCTCCTGGCATCCGTTAATGTTTAGAGAGCCAAAGTTGAGCAGCACCATAGAGACTAGAAGGTCAGCGCCACACAGCAGAGAACCCATAGAAAGCGGAGGTAGTTTGAACAAAGCAAGGTTGATATATCTTGAACAATCACAGCACACTTCCTCAACAACTCTTTGAGATGGAAATGTTTCCTACAATCAACTGAGGTATATCTCAAGACAAGGGCAGCCGAGTGTACAAATTGCTATAAATTGGGGAAATATGCCTCAGTCTCAACTCAGCTTGCCTTTAATGCTATCCAAAAAGTCACTAATCTCCTTCACCCCATACCCACCCTTCCCATCAAGCTGACTGGCTGGAACATCAGGAGTCAGAGAGATCATTAAAAAGAAAAGGAGGACTTGTGGCACCTTAGAGACTAACAAATTTATTAGAGCATAAGCTTTCGTGAGCTACAGCTCACTTCATTGGATGCATACAGTGGAAAATATAGTGGGGAGATTTTATATACACAGAGAACATGAAACAATGGGTGTTACCATACAGACTGTAACAAGAGTGATTAGGAAAGGTGAGCTATTACCAGCAGGAAACCTACTGACCGCTATACTTACCTACATGCCTCCAACTTTCATCCAGATCACACTACACGATCCATTGTCTACAGCCAAGCTCTACGATACCACCACATTTGTTCCAACCCCTCAGACAGAGACAAACGCCTACAAGATCTCTATCAAGCATCCTTACAACTACAGTACCCACCTGCTGAAGTGAAGAAACAGATTGACAGAGCCAGAAGAGTACCCAGAAGTCACCTACTACAAGACAGCCCAACAAAGAAAATAACAGAACGCCACAAACCCCACAGTTTTGAGTTCTGTTTCTAATTTGAACACATGGTGATGGAGCGGGCCCCATAGCATGCTCAATTTTCTCTAAATTCATTCTGCAATTTCATCTGGACATAGTGTTCTTCTGCATGTCCTGTCCCAAACTATTATGCAATGTTGCTGTCTGCTGTTAAACAGTTGCTACATTCTACCCCAGAGATGGCTGTATTTTACTGGTAGTTGAATTATCAGTACCTGGGCTATAAGCCAAATTTCTTGCTGGTGTCAAGTGACTCTGCTCCATCAGAAATTCAAGGGAGATACATCAACAATATGAGATTAAGAGTTGGCCCTGATTCAGCTAGATACCTAAGCATGTGTCTAACTTTAATTTTAAGCGTGCGTTTAGACCCATTGATGTCAGTGGAGCAATGCCAATTTATACCAGGGGAGAATTTGGATAATATCCTATATAAGGATAATTCAAGCACCACTGATATGAAGCCAGCATAGGGTAAAATTGATGACACTGCTTATGTGCTTAAAGATAGGCATGTGATGGCTGAATTGGGGCCTATATTACTATCAATTTGAGAGTGTACTGGCATAAGTATATAGGTGGGGCCCTACCAAATTCATGGCAATGAAAATCTCATCACGGACCGTGAAATCTGGTCTCCCCCCGTGAAATCTGGCCTTTTGTGTGCTTTTACCCTATTCTACACAGATTTCATAGGGGAGACCAGCCTTTCTCAAATTGGGGGTCCTGACCCAAAAGGGAGCTGCAGAGGGGCCGCAAGCTTATTTTAGGGGTTGTGGTATTGCCACCCTTCCTCCTGCGCTGCCTTCTGAGCCGAGCAGCTGGAGAGCAGCGGCTGTTGGCCCCACCAGCAGCAGTGGAGAAGTAAGGGAGGCAATACCGCACCATGCCACCCTTATTCCTGCGCTGCTGCCTGCAGAGCCGGGCAGCCGGAGAGGGGCGGCTGCTGACTGAGAGCCCAGCTCTGCAGGCAGCAGCGCAGAAGTAAAGGTGGCCATACCATACCACGCCATCCTTACTCGTGTGCTGCTCCTGGCTGAGGCTCTGCCTTCAGAGCGGGGCTCCCGGCCAGCGGCCGCCACTCTCCAGCTGCCCGGCTCTGAAGGCAGCGCTGCCGCCAGCAGCACCACAGAAGTAAGCATTGCCGTACCGCAACCCCCCCCTTCACTAACCTTGCCACCCGCTTCCCAACCCCTTCTTGGGTCAGGACCTCTACAGTTACTACACCGTGAAATTTCAGATGTAAATAGCTGAAATCATGACATTTATGATTTTTTAAAATCCTCTGACCGTGAAATTGACCAAAATGGACAATGAATTTGGTAGGGCCCTATATATAGGTGTAAAATCACATACCTAAGCAACATAGTTATACTGTTGCAAAAACTGTGTGTAGACCAGGCCAAAGGAATAAATATTGTATCTTTTATCCTCATCAGCTAAAACCTGAGACACCTGGCACTTCTCAATAATTGCTTTGCAAAGGAATAAAACTCCTGTGAGCACAAAATACTCAATTAGCCTTATGACTAGATATGCTGAATGAATAAACATGAATATGTGAGTAACATAAACGTTACTAACTGAGCAGATAGAACAGACAGCATTTCTGCTTGAAAAAGAAACAAGCCATAAATGAAAAAACAAAAATTATTTACTACAGGCCAGTCAGCCTCACTTCAGTCCCCGGAAAAATCATGGAGCAGGTCCTCAAAGAATCAATCCTGAAGCACTTACATGAGAGGAAAGTGATCAGGAACAGTCAGCATGGATTCACCAAGGGAAGGTCATGCCTGACTAATCTAATCGCCTTCTATGGTGAGATTACTGGTTCTGTGGATGAAGGGAAAGCAGTGGATGTATTGTTTCTTGACTTTAGCAAAGCTTTTGACACGGTCTCCCACAGTATTCTTGTCAGCAAGTTAAAGAAGTACGGACTGGATGAATGGACTATAAGGTGGGTAGAAAGTTGGCTAGATTGTCGGGCTCAACGGGTAGTGATCATGGCTCCATGTCTAGTTGGCAGCCGGTGTCAAGTGGAGTGCCCCAGGGATCGGTCCTGGGGCCGGTTTTGTTCAATATCTTCATAAATGATCTGGAGAATGGTGTGGATTGCACTCTCAGCAAATTTGTGGATGATACTAAACTGGGAGGAGTGTTAGATACGCTGGAGAGTAGGGATAGGATACAGAGGGACATAGACAAATTGGAGGATTGGGCCAAAAGAAATCTGATGAGGTTCAATAAGGATAAGTGCAGGGTCCTGCATTTAGGACGGAAGAATCCAATGCACAGCTACAGACTAGGGACCGAATGGCTAGGCAGCAGTTCTGCAGAAAAGGACCTAGGGGTTACAGTGGACGAGAAGCTGGATACGAGTCAACAGTGTGCCCTTGTTCCCAAGAAGGTCAATGGCATTTTGGGCTGTATAAGTGGGGGCACTGCCAGCAGATGGAGGGATGTGACCGTTCCCCTCTATTCGACATTGGTGAGGCCTCATCTGGAGTACTGTGTCCAGTTTTGGGCCCCACACTACAAGAAGGATGTGGATAAATTGGAAAGAGTCCAGCGAAGGGCAACAAAAATGATTAGGGGTCTGGAACACATGACTTATGAGGAGAGGCTGAGGAACTGGGATTATTTAGTCTGCGGAAGAGAAGAATGAGGGGGGATTTGATAGCTGCTTTCAACTACCTGAGAGGTGGTTCCAGAGAGGATGGTTCCAGACTATTCTCAGTGGTAGAAGAGGACAGGACAAGGAGTAATGGTCTCAAGTTGCAGTGGGGGAGGTTTAGGTTGGATATTAGGAAAAACTTTTTCACTAGGAGGGTGGTGAAACACTGGAATGCGTTGCCTAGGGAGGTGGTGGAATCTCCTTCCTTAGAAGTTTTTAAGGTCAGGCTTGACAAAGCCCTGGCTGGGATGATTTAGTTGGGGATTGGTCCTGCTTTTGAGCAGGGGGTTGGACTAGATGACCTCCTGAGGTCCCTTCCAACCCTGATATTCTATGATTCTATGATTCTATTTATCAAGTCAAACTATTTTATAACTATAATGACCTTCCACAGGTTTTTGTAATCCTTGAAGGTATGTAGGGAATTTAAAGATTTTAAAAGAAAAGATTAAATAAGCACTTAAGCAGACACAAATAAAACAGACAGCTTAAAAGCTATTAAAATGAACTTGGGCTGAGGGGAAGCCAGTCAAAGTGCAAAGGAATTCAACAGCACATCAGTTGAATGGACAATGGGACAGAGCAGCACACGGTACACAGAGTCATGTTGAGTCAGAGGTTATTTTACCATAAGGAGTGCTTAAGTCAGATCAGAGAGCAAAAGAGATTTACTAAACTAAGATTGCTGTAGGAGACTCAGAGCATTTTCTCACTGCCAGGCAAGACATAAGGAAAAAAATCTATGTAGCGTCAATAAGCAAGATGAATGGGAACTGAGGGAGGGGATGGTATGATGGATCTTATCAGAGCAGCCTGCCAGGCTGAAAATTTTTGCTTCAGCTAGTGCTCATCATTTTCTGGGGGAAAAACAAAAACAAAGTACCAACCATCCATTAAGGTGGAAAAAAGTGGAAATGGTATCATTCATGCATGAGGATGATACGGTAAGCTTTGCTCAGTTTAAAGGTAGTTTGGGGAGAGTTGGTCCACAGAGGCAAGCACAGGAGGATCTGAAAGAGAAGTTGTTGCATTTAAAATGGGACAGTTCAGAACACTCACTGTTGTGTAACTTGGGAAATAAAGAAGAGAAAGGAAGATACTGTAATTTGAAACAGTCACATGAAGGAAGAAATACAGCTGTTCTTGAAGTAACAAGGAAATGTAAGTGTGAGCTGGGGCATAGAGATGAGCAGTGGCCACTGTCCAGATGTGCTGCTGATGTAACTGTTCTAGGTGCTGTCAGCCAGGCTGCTGGAAATGCATCTTTGGCTCCAGGCTCATAACTTAATTTCATCCATTGAGCGGAAGATAGGCAATAAATAAAATAATTAATAATAAAGGACCTGATGAATTTCTGAATTATTCCTGTTTTACAGTGGAGCAACTCAATTGAGTTCAGCGATACTGTAGCCAGGGGGGAATGAAATCCCAGTGTAGTTTTTTCTTAATATCTCTATTTTAAAATTTTCTCAGTACTTCTATTTCCTATATTTATTTTTCTGACTTTTGCCAGAAAAAAAACAAAGTTTATTAAAAAATTTAGTACACCCAAAAGAGACAAATGATATACCTACTGAACAGTGAATGAGGAAGACTATCCAACAGTCTGATCACTAAAGAGTAACCGCTGAAATAAGTGCTACAGAGGGCACCATTTCAGACTCAGCATTTTCCCACCGTTAGCATACAGGTGTATGCCAGGAACTCTATTTCCCTGTATTTCAGGTGCCATGGTGTGCTAAATTTGGGTAAATGGTGACTTTTAATGACAACCAATACATCTTACTTAATTCAACAGCCCCAGTCAAGTGTGTGTCATAGCCTAAATTAAGGATGCATCTGTTATCACAGATACATTCTGTTCTCCCTAATTTTCATATGCAACTGTGCCAGCATGTTAACAGGAAATGTTACAACATCTTCCTGCACCGAGAGAACCCAAAACAACCTATTTATCTGTGTCGACTATACTCTTGTTTAAAAATAGGGTCATACTAAAGGCACAGGACTGTCAGTTTTCTCAGAAGAAAGGACTCAGAATTGAACCCAAAACTGTGCACAAACCCTGGTTGCAAAAGAATCCTACCCCGCAAGCCACCGTGACCCATCCTGTGAAAGAAAGAGCAGCCCCAACATTCCAGCAGGAAGCAGGAGTCATTTCAGTTGCTCTGATGAAATAAATTCAGACCCAGGGAAGAAGCACTTTCGCATCATGGTTTCTTTTTCTGTGTAAATGGCTTCCTTTCCTTCAGTAAACAAATATTGGAATAATAGCCCAACTTCTACAAGGAAAGCACAGGTAATGAGGACTTTGTTCTGCCTCAGCTGAAGATTTCATCTTTTTATTCCCCAGGTAATTAGGCTCTGCAAACTTTTAATTTTAGTAGTAAGGGACTTTTTAAAAAAAAACTCAAGAAAACTAATGTGTTTGAATGTCAAGCATTGCACACAATCACAATCTTCATGTATTCTTAACATTGCAGGTCCTTCAATAAAAGGAAGAAGATCTAAAGGGGCTGTTTTTCGGTGGGTTAGTACAGGGAGGATTTCCCTACAGAAACAGGAGGGCTTGGATTGGAAGTCTGATTTAAAAAAAAAAAAAAATGGTAGAGCTGACCACAAGGTTGTAAATCCACAGCCTGGAAGGAGGAAAGCAGAAACACAGCAAGCCACTGAAGTGTCTGTAGCTGCAATGTTTGTGGGTTAGATGAGAAACAAGCGCTGAGTGGAGAGGGGGGCGGGTGGAGGCAGGGGGTGGCTGGTGTGATTTGTTTGGTGATCAGAGCCAATAGAAAGCTTAGTCTTTGATGATATCCCCACGCAGTGCCTGAGAAGAGTCAGTGCTGAGCCTCCAGTGTTCCTTTCATATCTGCACCAAAGCTAGCCTGAGACCCTGCAAAGCAAGGCGTGCTCTCTTCATTCGCAGCTCTTTTAAATTGAGCTCTTATGGGCATCTGCAGCAGCCTGGTTGAGTCAGAACTGCAAGCAGCAGAGGGAGACCACACTTAATCACTCCATTGGATATAAAATAACCTCCAGGATACAGGGAACTGAAGAAAACCTCTCAGCTGGTTGCAGGTATGGACATCATCATAGCTTATCTGAAGCAGAAGAATTTGATGTTAGTTACTGCACATTTATAAGGCATTGTTATTTATTTTGCAGGAATTAATTTTTTCCCCTTAAAGTTCTGTCATTTTCTACTCCTATTTAGAAAGGAGGAAAAAATACACCTCATCTCTCAATTCATCCTGCAGATTTGGAGGAAACAATACTTGTTCCTGTATTAAATTTGCACAGTTCAAGAAGAATCACAATAATCAGTGGGGGAAAAAAACAGATTGTAGCTTTTCCCTATTTTAAAGTGATTCTGTGTATGCAATAGTTATATCCTTGTGAAAACTTAATGGCCCAGCTTTAGCACATTCAGTTTGAAATGATCTGCAGGGCAAAGTAAGTAGCAGTGTCATCATTTTAAAGTAATAGCTTAATATTTTCTGAATATCATATATTGTGCTCATATGTCCTTTAAATGTGGCAAGTTCCCATGAGGCATGTAACTAAATTAATATGAGCAAGCTATCAGGTGTCTCTAGATCTAGGTTTTATTTTGAACAGGATTCTAAGATAAGTTAACTGCATGGCTTAAAAAAAATCCTTTGGGTTTAAGAATCATGAAAAAATCCCTAGCTGAAACCTGTGCCCCTTTGTACCTTTCTTTCTTTGCTTTGGGTTAATTATGGTTTGTGATTATGAAACCCCATGAGGGATCAGCTCCAAGTACAAATAGTATTATTTTTTTATAGTCATGAGTTAGAAATACATATGCAGTATTCCCCCCCACCCCCATGCGAATGAGGATTATACAAATACAAACCCATGTCTGTCTTGCAGTGAGATCCTGCTTGATTGTCTGATAAAGCAACAGAAATATTTGCATTTCCATACCTCTGACAAAATTGGAGTCCCAGGTCTTAAAAAAAAATTGCAATGGCATTTGGCTGAGCTACTACTATTTTTAGTACAGGTTTGTAAAAGTGATTATATAATTTTATTTCTGGTGGATTTTAGAGGACAAAATTAACAGCTCCTAACAAGTTAAACCTTCTGTGTTCAAGAGCCCCCTTCCCCCATCCCCCCCAAAAAAAGCAAAAAAGAAAAGCTGAAGTTAAAGTCCTGTTGAACACAGTTGGCTGAACTTCAGTTTTAAAAGTTTAACTGCACAAATAACAGTGGAAAGAGTAGTTTCTGTAACGAAAACTTAGATTAGGAATCTAAACAATCCTGTTGAATAACAAGCAACAGGTGCAAGAACAAGCAGAATTCACTCACTGAGCCCTAATTAGCACTCTTCATATCAAAGCACTTCAAGGCTACTGCATTCAATACCACTATGAAATGAACATCACTTCAGGTTCATTTACTTCCCACCAATGTATATACGATATAGGTACTGTGTTTCTGTAGGGGATTTATTTTCTTCCTAATGTCTAAAGCCAGGAAGCAAATACTGTCCAAAATATTTGCTAAAGCTGTCTGCTGTTGATTATATTTTTATTGTTAACCTTGAAGTATATTTCTTAGAATGCCTTCCTTTTTAAACATTAAAATTAGAGAGAGGTGGAAAATGACAATTTTTGGTAGCAAAAAAAAAAAAAAGTTAGATTGCACTATTCATTTCTTAATTTAACAGAAGTAAGGTTTAGTGGTCCGCATACCAGGCTGGGATTCAGGACATCTGGGTTCCATTCCAGTTTGTGCCACAGACCTTGAGAAAGGGGCTTAATCTCTCCATGCCTCAGTTTCCTCACAGGAATAATACTCCTACTTCCATGGAAGATCCTGAATGCAGCAGCACCAGTGTGTTTTTGCAGCATATGAAGAGGGGATGACTGAGGACACTGAATGCCCTCGGAGTGTCCAAAGCCAATATGCTAGGAGTGTTCTGTACATGTTAGAATAGAGAGGGGCTTAGTGTAAAGACATGGACAATGTATCTGTGACTTTGTAGATCTGCTGGCGAACTTTGTAGATCTGCTGGCATGTTGCATTTGGGGGAGGAATGGGGTAGATTCTACTCCCCCCAACCCTCATAGATTGCCACAGTAACCTCTTACACAATGCTCGGTCACTTGGGCTTTGCACAGGGAAGAGGATTTATCTGTTAATGACAGTTAATACTTCACACTTCCATAGGAAGATATCTAAGTGTTTATGTGGAGGAGTCAAATCTGATCACAATGAAGATAGAAAAAATGCACAAAGTGAAAATCCATTAACCTGCAATACAGGATGTAGTCCTCTGTATTCCAGACTTATACATTCAGTCGCTTCGGGTGCCCTGAGTCACTCTTCCATCCCTCTTTAAGATCTACTTAATTTGCAATGTTTATTATGTTAGAAGGGATTTAAACTATTTTGCTTCCGCTGCATCAGATGGAAAAGATTTGAATGAAAAAAATATATCTGAGATGTCCATTGAGCATCCAGGGAAATACTGACTAATGGTGGCCAAAGCTAAATCTAGATTCCAAGGATAGAATTTATGAAGGTGTAAACCCACTAGACCCAGATAAACTCCATTTGGGGTAAACAAAACCACAGCAGGAGAAAATTATTTACAAACACCTGGTGGATTCCCCTGATGCTATATAGTTAAGGAGTCTGCAGGAAACTCAAAACCAAATCCTGTGGATCTATGGCTGAATTCGGGGAACTGCACGCCTTTGTGGATCAGACCCCACTATTCTCCTCCAAAACAGCACAACAGATCAGACAAGCATGGAGCCCTAGAAACTTGCTGCAGACTCTAGGCTCCCTTCCCAGAGAGCGTGGCTACCCCCTGGGTCTTGCTCAACTGTCCACCGAGCCTCTTCTTATGGAAGAGTTTTTGCCAGGTTAGCAGAACAGGAGCCTGCAGCTGTCGCAGCTGCCTTCTTCACATTCCCTGTCCCACTTCTGCACACACATCTCTTCCCCACTGCTAAAAGGGTAGAAAATTTGACATGAATTACTCTGGTCTAAGACTTTAGATGCATTGTCTGGCAGCAGGTAAATCTGCTAGATGAGGAGCAATATAGTAAGAATTTATTTGAACAGTGATGTCCTGTGTTTGTCTTGGGAGTGTAAAAATAGAATTTGGGATTGTGAGTGGAAGACTGACTAAGTGATTGTTGGTTTGCTTGTCATCCTTAGTCCATAGCCAGTGGTAGAAGCTTTTTAATTATATTCACTGCTTTTTAATTGTATTCCTGTCCCACCCTTCATGCAAGATCCTGCTGTTGGAGAGCTGGTGAGATATATTTTTTTCATACACATTTTTGTGATTTTTTTAAAGTGAAAAATCTAACCTAACAAATATTGGCCAACACCCAAAAATATAAATTTGGAAATGTTGGAAAAATTTGACAGAACACTGAAAATTTCTATTCAGAAATGTGCCATGGTGCCTATTGGAAGTTTACTTTGGTTGCCTCATACCCCATTCTATCCTAGAGTCCAAGATCCCTGGCTGGACTATGTCACCCATGATGCAGCATGGCCTCCCTTCTTTATGAGCTGTTGCAGTGCACTGTGGGGGTTCCTGGCTGTAGCACATCATGAGAGATGTGGTCTGGTTGCAGAGTGTGGACCATAGTGGAGAGTTGGGGTCATGAGGTCCTCCGAACAACGACTCCCAGAAGGCCCTGTGGTGGCATTTCAGATTTGAAAATTTTCAGTTTTCAGCCATAAACGCAAAACATTTTTGTTTTGAGATATTTGAGGTCTTTTTTTAAAAATGAAAACTGGATATTTCCACCAAAAATTGACCAGCCCTATTATTAGGGGACCAAAACCATTTTAATCCAGCAGCAGAGGACAGCTGTCACGCTGTGAAATAGTGGGTATAGTCTTTTCTTCAAAATATCTGTATTGTATATGCACAGTATGTACCCTCCACTATATCCCAGGTATAAGTTGTACATATAAAGCTGAGAAGTCAGTGCAGAGCCTCATGGTTGCCCTAAGAATGCCAGGATGACTGGACTGACTATTCCTAGGAATTAAAATTCACTAATTGCAAAATCATAGACGTTCAATATGGAACAGCTCTATGACTAGAGATCATCTGCTCCGTTCCCATTGTTCTCAGAATTGCTGCAGCCTGCTTCAGAGGACGCACTGTGCTCTCTTATAGGAACTATTTCTTGTAGTGTTAGTCTGCTTTGCTACTTGTGTATGAAAACATAACACAATCTACATTTAAATATCATAAATGGTGTAGTTACCTAAGCTACCCTTGCAAGACTATTCCACACGCTATTTCCATAGAAAGCCTACTTGTTTGTTCTTCCCTGGTCTGACCCCCCCCCTTTTTTTTTTTTTTAACATTGGTCTTTATAAGAGTGAGACAGGGACAAATGCGAAGTTATTGCTAAGGTACTGGAAGATTTAGCAAAGTCTGCTTTCCCTGGATACTGCATCACCATTGTCATATTAATTTTAATATGCACGTCATCTTCAAAGGAATGAAATAATAAACTCCTCTGCCATTTCAGATTATTTTAATATCAATATTTAGGAGACATTTATTTGAAGACATTCATCCAGTTATAAGGAAAACCAAAGGAAATTAAAATTCTAATATTCCAAGTAAGTAACCCTCCTAAAGATCAGTTATCTCTGGTTATAGCATACTAAGAAAGCAGTTCTAAAGACAGAAATGAGGATAATTGAAATACCCTAAGAAAAGACAGTATTTACCCCCAAAATTTCATTTTTTGAAAACCGCTTTCTCTAGTGTGTGATCACCACAGCACAAATATAACGTTCATGCTATGGATTTATCAGCAGTGCAACATTAAAGCTCTCTTCTCTTATAATTTATTTAAACAGTGAGGTGAAAAAGAACACAGAGAACACCCGAGAGCTCATGCAAAATGCTTAGTTGACTTTGTCTTGTACAAACATTGTTGACATGAAAAATATTATTCAACCCAGTGCTAGAACTGTGATTCTGAAGTCTAAAGGAACTTAATCTTATAATCCATTGAAAACTAGCTGCCTTTCTTTGTTTGTGTGGAGGTCTATCATGGATTACAACCCCGAGTTATCCTCTATGCTACCTTGCTATAATAATAGCACTTAAGGGTAGTAAAGCAATGTCTGATATTTTGCTTTCACACTAATGAAAGATAAACAGAAGTGTTGTCAGTGTACTATAGAAATAATCCTGACAAGAAACAGTTTTCCCTGATAAAGCCAGATCTTGCTTCCAGTGAAGCCAAAACCAGTTGGATTGAAATGAAGCAGAATCTGCTGCCCATAAACATCAGGACACTGGCCAATCTCCATGTGGATGATATCTGGAAACTAACAATGTTAAGATTTTGGTGAGCAGGTCAAAGAGGGGTTGTCAGAGGAGGCAAAAACTCATATACAAAATATATACCAACCCAACTTTCTGCTGACCTATGCTTCAGTCCAGGCATGCGCTTCTTACATGACCCACCTCCTTTGTGCCAGTTTCTGACCTATTAATGCACTGGGCACCAGCAGCTGGGCATCAGGTTGGAATGCTGGTCCTAGGAACAAGGAGGTGTGTCAAATGAAAATATGATAAAATATGTTCAAATACATGCATTATTGGATAGATCCGTTTATCAGCCACATGGTTTTTATTGGGAAATTATCATTCAGATTTTGACTAAAAGTATCCCTGGTGAAAGCCTATTGCAGTTAGTGGGGCTTACACCGGGGAGAGAATTGACACGTTGGGCCTGATGGTTCCCTACTGATGACCATGGATATTTTGGCATAGACTTCAATGAAGCAAGTTTGGACCATTTATTCTTCAAATAATGACGCTTACAAATTTTAGACAAAGCTATAGGCACTTTATAAATAACATATGTAGACACAGAAGGAGAAATGTACTCTTTCCCAGACGTTTCCATCCGTCACTCTAAATTGATCCCGAAGTGAATTCCTAATGTAGAATTTATGACATCACAAGCCTATCTGTAACCAAAGACTTTAGATGTCACATACATAGATTTATGAAAGAAAACTCATTTTAGTCAAAAATAGCAGGGAGACCAGTGAAAATGCTGGAAATGTGCAGTGTGTGTGTGTGTGTGTGTATTTGTTTTGTCTAAACCTTCTCTTTTCTGCAATGACTCCCTCTCCTTGCCAGATCACTTAAGACAGTTGAGCAAATGCAACACTTCATCCGAGATTGAAAAGTCAAAGGCAGAAGAATAGCTTCAGATCATGGACACTATAGTCCAAATTCACCTTACTGTCTTAAATGAAATGATACCAGGTATGAATTTAGGTCTTTGTTTAAAATTCTAAGATAAATTCCACCTTTGTCTATCAGAAATTCATTCTAAACTATGAGAGATTTTAAATACAAATTGGACCAAAATAAATCCCTCTTGGCTTCCTTAATTTAAAAATATCCTCTTCTCCTTACGTTTCTTCTTTATAGGGCAACACTGAGCAAAAAGCTTTGTCACAGGCTGCTATATGTGATTGGATATGGAATTTTGAGAAGGTGCCAGTTATTATCCTTTAATCCAGGTACAGCGCTTCTAGCTAGAAAATGTTGACAATTTCAGTGTTTCTGTAGTTGCCTTTAAAAATATTGTACATTAATACAATCTGGAATACTTATCAAAAATAATCACTCTGCCCTTTGTAAAATGTGCCTTGGTGTGTGTGTGTGTGTTTTTTTTTTTTTTGGTTTAAAATGTAATATTGTCTAAAAATTAAGTTTCTTTGGAAAACAGTTTATTGTGCCATTCCAAGTCAAGCCACGTTCTGTGCTCACGGTTTTGTTTCAGACAAATATGATATTACAGGCAGAATTTTACAGTTGTTTGCCAGAGAGCTGCACTGTGTTTACTATAAGAGGATTAAAGGAAATTTGAAAGTCAGGGCTAGCTCAGTAGGAAATTGATATATGTACATTATGCTTGCAGGAACACTCTGCCCAGCTGTATTAGGAAATTCATCATTTTATTTATTTAGCAGTTCGGACTTTATCCTACTAACAGGTATGCTATCCATTTAAAAGTATGCCAGACTTTAAAAGGTTTAACAATATAAACATGATTTGCAGCATCTGAAGTATTATCCTGGCATAGCTCTCTCGTTTGTCTTAGAATTAGCACTCTCATATAGTAGACTAATAATGCTAGAAAACTCTAGCTTATGGATCTTGTTGCTCTCTATAGACTGTGGTTTAATTCCTGGCAATGCTGCTTGGGTCAAGGATTGTAGCCACAGTCATAAACAACAATTTTCAGAATCTGAGTAAGCTAGACTAGGGTGTAGGTCCTTGGAAAAGATTTCCTGGAGGAAGCAGGAACAGCAATATATCTCCAGATCCACAGAGTATTGGCAGGCTGTTCTGTTGGGAAGCAATGGCTGTCCAGACTTGTAGTTATTAATGATTGTTTATTTGTGCAATGGCCAATATGTGAAATAGAGAGTGAATTCTAAAAGAAAGATAAGGCCATAGGACTTCTTTTCTATTCTCAAATGCACAGTGTTAAGTCATCAAATGTTTGCATGTATAAATGGGCATAACTTTGAGAATCGGTAAAATGTGATTAGGTAAAATTCCTCAGAAATGTCCCACGTAACTTCCTACATACAAATCAGTGGTGATGGGAATGCAGAAACAAGATGATTTTAGCAGTAATAATAACTTTGGTTATGTAGGGCTTTTTCATTTTCCCCCCCCCCCAGCCCTCCCAATGCCCATGTACTTCACAAATTCAGTAAACATTTATTGCTAAGTATCCAAGTTGTCAATGGGCCTTCCCAAGTAGAAAGCACTATTATAAGGACAGTAGAATGACTGACTGTAGGATGAAGGCATTAATACACGCAGGAATCTCCGCCCTGATGTGCTGCTTCTGTCCATGGTAAGGTGATTATCTAGCAAAGCAGCAGCAGCCAGGCAGACTACTGGTTCACAGTGTATGCACTACGTAATGGTGGGAGAAGTCAGGAGAGGGGAGATCTTTTTGGTGATGGACAAATCCCTACTCTTATGGAGAGTGCCATAGTCTCTTTAATGTCAGCGTATAGCAGATAGTAACCTGGTAGGGTTTTTTTAAGCTCTGTTCTGAACATTCCACATTCAGCAAATTGCATGTAAATCAAGGATCTTCCTTAGAGAACCAGGCCTGAAGAGACCTTCCTCAGTCTCAATAAGTCACTTGTAATAAGGAGAAGAATAACCTGATCTAGACTGATCATGCTCACCTGAAACAGACTCCGGCGATATGCAGAATCTTTGACCAGAGATGATCTTCCCCAGGTAAAGGTGAGGTTTGGGCTATTGATTCACTCTGACTGATCTAGGCTTTCTTGTCAAAATGGTTATCAAAATGAATGAAAAAAAATGACAGTAGTAACTTTGTAGAACTCTGGGCCATCAGAGAGGCTGCTCATGGAGATTGGAGGCCTCACTTTGATTTTTTTAGTGAGATTGCTCAGATGAAGACAGAATGTTGTTTTCTGGGACTTGTAGGACCCTATTTTCTACTGCTTGGCATCTGATGTTCTGAATGGGGACTGCTGGGTGCTGTGCACATTTGAAAATCTGTATATCTAATGTGGGAACATAAACAGGAGATGAGGGGGCCTGAGCACTTTAGAAAATTTGGCCTGTGCAGTTCCACCTGCAGATTACAAATATAGGCAGCCACAGGTTTCTTTGATTATGATGGAGTGCTTCATATTTGAACTTTTCCATATAGCTGCATTTTCAGATTAAATATAGGAATGGCTGCAATCTGCTCCATTATGTGCAAATTGCAACCCAAGGCTCCGGCAAGTTGCCAGTTCTGCTCCTCCATCTGAACAAAATTGGAGCCTCTGGCTTTATTTACTCATAACTACATGTTTAGCAGTCGGACATGGTTGACAAAAGCTGTTATTGTTGCTGAATGGATAAGACATAAGGTACTTGAGATGTTGTCCAATCTTTTTTTAATAACGGAATTCAGGCCTCTTCAAAATCTCAGTGTATTAACCCCAGCATTTCCCATGCTGCTATTGGCAGAAAAGCCTACACAAAAGTGACAAGTGATTTTAGTTTCTTCAATTTTTAGGTGCGCACAGGGAGACACTTTAAAGAAATCCATTTTCACAGGAAGAGCTGAGCACCCACCCATCAAGTGTTTCAAGATGGGCACCAAAATTTGAGGGACCCAGAATAACAAGTAATGTTAAAAAAAAAAAAAGGTAGACCAAAAAACTAGATGTGAATTGCTAGCACTTGGCATATGAGGCTGAGATTACAATGCATGTGGTGGTTAATAGTAGCTATCCTCATATCCACTTTCAGTTACCTCCGTGATATAACCCTTCAGGTTTTACTAAGCCATTTGGCTCATAGGGGCCATCTACTGTTTCTGTGCAATTATGCAATTGTGTTCTGTGTTAATGTTGCATAGTGAGGTACATGGGTAGCACTGGAGTTAGCGCTCCTTGTCTGATGTACCAGTTATATCAGTCAGCAGCAAAGTTGTTAATAGCTAAGAGACAGCTAGAGCAAAGATTTATACCAAGTGTTAAACACTTTAATAATGAGCAATGATATTTTCCTTGGTATCTAAGGCTCCAGTCCTGCATCAAGATGTGCAAGCACGTTTCCCTATAGCAGTGTGGAATCTGAACCTCAGAAAGATTGTTTGTGGTTAAGGTAGAGAGCTGAAACATAGAAGTCTTGGGCTTTATTCCTTACTCTACTAGAGACTTCTTGTGTGACCTTGGGAAAGTCATTTATCATCTTTGTGGTTAGGATATGATACCCATTTTACAGCTGGCGAAACTATCTTTTAGAGACTTTGCGAGGCTAAATGCATTATTGTTTGCAAAGCACTCTGAGACCCTCACACAGAAGACACTCTCTAGAAGTGCAAACTACTACTATATCTCTGAAAACCACATTATTGATGAGCAGAGTTAGTATGAGAACAGGCCACTGAACCTATGTTGCTAGGCATGAAAGCTATTAGGTTAGAGTGGTTTGAGGAGGGACAAATCAAAGATTAACTTGACCAGATTTTCTGAACAACAAAACAGGTTAACTCTGTGATTTTTGTGTGTGTGTGAGAGAGAGAGTAAAATATAACTTAATGAGATGCCCTCCAAAGAACAAACATTCTGGTCCCCCATAACATTTAATGTCATTAGTCATTTTTAAAAAAAAAAAGACATTCCCTATTATCATCTACTTGTTAACTGATCACTACAATGGGGTACATAGAACATACAAATAGGTAGGCACAACCTGGTAGGTATGTGTAAAAAAATAACGTTTTGATTTACTAAAAAGTTTAGCGGTGTGGATATCCATGCAAATTTGTCAAGTTGCTCTAAATACTGGATAAATTTCATCCCTGTGCAGAGGGCCAGAATAATGTGTGCCTCCCTTAAAACCCATTTTATGAATTATGTTGAAGACTTAATTGTTGTTTAAGTTATGTATGTGGCTTATGATGGACCTAAACACAGTAGAAAATTCCACCGACTATGTGCTGATCTGCTCTTCTCCATTATTAAGTTGTTTCTGATCAGATGTAGTCCAGGTTTTCCATTGTAGTTTGTCCTCAGTAGTCACTTATAAGATGTTTTGGTTTTTTTGTACTAAGGTAAGTAGTACTAATATCAAGTTCTCTGTTTTTGGTGGTGATATAACATTTAGTACATAAACTGGGAATAAAAGTAATTGTTTTTAATGAACTACTATATAGTGTTCCATCTTTCAGATACTTCATTACAGGATATGTATACTTCACTATTCCACAAAATAGGAGGAAAAAAAGGAAGCTCCCAACTGACCATATTGTGTACAAACAGATAACTTTTGAAATCTAAAGCATATTCACCCCATAGCAACTATATAAAATCTCAGATTTTAATAGGAATTGTGCTGCTTTAAATCTGGAAAAATTCCATCAGTTTATGTGGCTTTATTGCAGATTTATACTGGTGTAAGATTGGAATCTAACCCCACATTTGCTTGAGACCAGCATAGATATTTTGAGACATGAAGTTGCTCAGTGAAAGGCGTCCTAAGTAGAGGTGGGCTAAAGAGCTGAAATGAGCACTTCTGACTTCTTTGAGAGTCACCTTATTTATAGTAAGATAAATGCACTTTCATCTTTATTTGCATGGAGCAGAAAAGGCATTCTGTGGATAGCATGACTAGTCTGAAGTGTATGTTCTTTCTGGAAATCTCAGAGAATGTCTGTTTAAGAGGAGGTTAGGAAAATTCAAGGGATGCACATTTGTCCAAAAATGTAGGTTGTGTAAAACTCTCATTTACAAAAATCAAGATCAGCAGAACTGTTTCAATTTTTTTTAAATGCAGATGGCGTTTTTTTTTTAGAGTTAATGACCTTCTCTTGCAGTATTTGCAACCCAAACACTGTAATATCCAATCAGTGCCTGAGAGCCAGAAAATTAGTTGAAAATAAATCTAATTAAGCCTTGCGTTTTTAGACAAATGAAAATAAATAGAATTGCAAAAAGTAAACAAATGTGAAGAGTGAAAAACAAACTTGATTTTTAGTTTTAACATTCTAAGGGGTTATTAGTAAGAGAATCCATTTATATACCAATATGATTTTAACCTGAGATTGTCCCTTTAGCATTTTAAATAAAATAAAACTACTCCACTCACTCCATCACTGAGCTCTTGATTCAGAGAGAGGTCATTATCCTAGCTGAATACATTTCCTAGGAAATACCTGTTAGCTGTCACTCACTTCTTTATTTCAAGATGTCTAGCTCTAAGTGGATATATAGATCGAACCACATCTAAAGATACGTCATTTCCCCCGGGAGGGAGAGGAGGCATACCCACCACCTGCCATTAGCTCACCAGTTCTTATTAATATACATTGATGAGAAAATGAAGTAGGATCCATTACTGAGAAGGCCTGCTTGGTTAGTGTGAGAAAAGAAAACTAACTCAGTTTTAGCTGATGATAGCTTTCAAATGGAGTAAGCTTTGGAAGTATTAATTGTGTGTTTTAGTTCTTGGCAGATGAGTCAATAGTGAATAAGTAACTTTATCCTTTAGGAATGATTTAGCTTTGTCACTATTTTGTAACCTTTGTCCTCATGCTGTGTTGAGACAGAGACTCTGTTTAAATCCTCTCATGATGTGCGACTATTTCACTGATATGGAGTCACAGTTAGGGATGGCCAGCTGAAATAAAAGGAACGTTAGACAGATTTTTTTAATCTGCTTTTCAGACTGCAACTATTTGTGTTGGATAATAGCTGCAAAGAGGCTGGTTGTACATACGTAGCTTTCACTGGCTCCTGTTACAGGGGTACTCTCTGATACCTGCTAATGGCTTGGATCTTTGGCTACTTTCCCTGTCACATTCCTGTTGTTGTTTTTCTTTATAGGATTAGACCCATGTTGTATTAGAGAATCAAGTAGCAAAATATCACCACCAAAGAATCACTACAACATCGCCTCTCAGTCTGGGTCACCTTCCCCTATCAGCTTACTTTGTTTACTTAAAATGTGTCTATTAGCTCTGCCTTCCGTGTGTGTCTAACTTCTAATAAAGGCTCCATATGTGGATAACTTAACCAAAGGAGCCTTATTGCTTTTGTGAGGACACAGAATCCTGGATATTCCAGACAGATGCATTTTGATGCTAGCACATCCTCTGAGCAATGTGTAAAGGCTCAATTTTAAGTCTGAGGGGATGCATGAGACTGGGCAGTGCATAAGGAGCCTTCTTCCCCTTTCTCCCCCTCCCCCACTTTCTCCCACCTTGCTGTCCTGCACAGATTTTTGAGGTGGGCTAGTGAGCTGAGAAGGAACGGTGACTGAATGGTTAGGGGGCTAGCCTCAGATTCAGCTACCTGGTCTGCTGGAGGCTTCTGGTGTGAGCCTTGGGCAAGTCAGTTAGGCCAGATTTTTAAAAGTATTTGTGTTTCTCCACCTGGTGCTGGAAAGCTTAAGTGACTCGAATGACAGTCCTGTTTTCAAAAGTGTCTTTCAGTGAGACATAGGTTCCTAAGTGCTTAAGTCACGTTTGAAAATGGGACGTAGCCATCTAAGTGATTTTTAGGGCACATCTACACTACAGCCCGAAGTCGACCTATGATAGGTCGACTTACAGCCACCACAGTAATTACTGTGGTGGCTGATGTCCACACTACCCTCCTTCTGTTGGTGGTGCATGTTCTCATCAGGAACACTTCCATCAACTAAAGAGGGGCAGTGTGGGGAACTGAGAGCCCAGGCTGTCAGCTCTGCACCGCTCACTGCCGGGAGTCCAGCTGCCCCACCCTCCCCTGGCTCTCCAGCAGGCTAGGGGTGGCGGCACTTTGCAGGCTTCTCACCTCCTGGCTCCTAGCTGAGAGCAGGGGAGAGGCAGTTTCCAGGCTTCCCTGAGTGGGGAGCCTCTGGGCAGCAGCCTGGCTGGGAGTGGGGAAGCGGGTGTAGCCGGACTCTAGCAGCCCAGCTTTCTTCTCAATTTCCTGACTCCAGCCTGGAGCCATGAAATTGACAAGACAGCCGACGCCCAATGTAAGTAACACATTTTCTCATACCTCCTGTTAATTGTGATGGAAAATACATCCACAGCCTGCTTGGAAAATCCCAACCACAATTCTTTGGGACACATCCCTAATTTAGCTCCCTTATTATACATAAAACACGTGTGTGAGAAAAGTCTTTCAGGACCCCACTGGCCTTTTGCAGCAAAGCTCGAGTCCAGCTGCTTGTTTCGTCACACTCAGAAGTAGTTAACACAATAGCTCTGAACCCACATTCTATCTTAGAGACCTGAACAAAATTCTTACAAGAGGCTGAATTTAGCCCAGTGTTGAGAGATTATCATGAGAGCTCGGATGATGTGGTTTGTCACTAGACCTCTCTAAAATAGAATGTCCTTATATTTTATTCGTGCATTTTGCCATGGTTTATTTAAGAAGATTTGTATTTGAAATGTTTTCTCTTTACAGTCTGTATTTCAGAAAAAGCCATACAATGTTTCTTTGAATTTTACCCATATGTACTGTACATACAGTAGACAGGATATTGTGTATTTACAGTATGGGGTAGCAGAGAGAATAGAGTTGCACTACAAGATCATACAAATTTCCATATTATACCCACGTGCGTGCCAGTCTAAATGGTTTTTAGCTGTGAAATATGTTGTTAATTTTTTTGGCCTCTTGAGGCACACAAATAACACGTCCTTTTGTAGAAGAAAGGACATCAAAGAGTGAAATGAACATATTTCTGACATGTCTATATTATAGCTCTGTGTTGTTTAGAAAGCTTTTAAGTATAGTAGATGAAATATCTTTTGGACCATTGCACTTGTATTCATTTTCATAGTACTTGAACTAGTGGGGAATGACTATGTTTCAATCTCTGTTTTGAAAAGAATATCCCTTTATAAATTAAAAAAAAGAGTCCCTGATTCTCAATTGCTCACTTCCTGTGCTGAACATAGGACAGAGCAGACAAAAGTGGTTTACATCATCTTTGCTTTCCACATATTCAGGAGAAGCCAGAGTCAGCCTAGCCCTAGTTGTAAGTTAGAGCTACTCTGATACTGCTTGTTTGGCTGTGTACAAGTTCTGGGAAGGAGAGAATTGGCAGAGCGCACGGTAGTCTGGACGTGCCTCCTCCCTGCCGTTGGCCTGCCATGACGTTCCCAAACTGAAGTATTTCATTTTGGGTCAGTTCAACATTGAACTGCATCTACCAGAGCTGCCACAATGCATTGTGGGAGTTGCAGTTTGTGTACCTCATCCCCCTCAGGTATAGGCTTGGTTACTGGGCTGGGCCACATCTCCCATGATGCACAGTGATGATGGAACTCCCATAGTGAGTCACAATGGTTCAGCCAGAGGAGAGGCTGTACTGTATCCTCGGAGATGTAGTCCATCTGGGGAGCCCAGCCCACAAAGGAGATGGGGGCATGGGGTACCTGATTTACAGATCCCAGGAGGCTGTTTGCTGGGGTTCCCAAAACGAAATATTTTGTAAAGATTTTTCCCAAAAGAGAATTGAAAAATTTTCCTGTGGAAAATTTCAATTGTGGAGAAACCACATAACTGTTGGAGATCCATCCCATTAGGTATTTTCATCATCCCTGGAGAAAATGTATCTTATTTTTCTGTATCTCTGCTCCTGGAAGGGACTTTTATTAGCTCATGGAGTAATTTCAGGTCAAACAAGGGTTGCTTTTTTGTGATGAGTAAGGGAAACCTTTACTTATGTACTAGCAGAGGCTGCTGGTGGGGAGTGGCAGCATAGGCAGAGTGTTTGCCCCCCCCAAACTTGGTGGTGGTGGGGAGGGGAGAGTAACCAGATTTCTCCCTTCTATTTGGTCCTGCTTCCTCCCCATGGAGGAACATTAGGTGGGAGGGCCGAGCGGTGATGCCAGGCGCTCTGTGCATCCAGGTCAGTTTCCCTATGTGGGCTGTATAAGGGGAGGGCAGGAGAGAAGTTCCTGATGCCTCACAGTACAGCCCAGATGGGGAAACTGACCTGAACGCACAGAGTTCCTGGTGTTGCTGCTTGCCACCCCAGCCCCCTATAGGGTTATCAACTTTGAAATCCATTTTTTTAAAAAAAGGCATCCCCCTCCACAAGGCAAGATTATGGCAACCAGAACTACAGGGCAACTCCGCAACACCCCACCCCCACAATAGCCACTTACAGAATCTAGAGAGAGAACACACACTGATAAGATGAATCACACCTCTTCTCGCTCTCCTGTGGCACAAACCTTCTCCCACACATGCACGCAGTGCTCTTGCATGCTGGTGGGAAGCAGCAATGCCAGGAGCTCTGTGGGTTCAGGTAACTTTCTCCATGTTTCAGAGTAACAGCCGTGTTAGTCTGTATTCGCAAAAAGAAAAGGAGGACTTGTGGCACCTTAGAGACTAACCAATTTATTAGAGCATGAGCTTTCGTGAGCTACAGCTCACTTCCTCAGATGCATATCGTGGAAACTGCAGCAGGCTTTATATATACACAGAGAATATGAAACAATACCTATTCCCACCCCACTGTCCTGCTGGTAATAGCTTATCTAAAGTGATTTCCAGCACAAATCCAGGTTTTCTCACCCTCCACCCCCCCACACAAATTCACTCTCCTGCTGGTGATAGCCCATCCAAAGTGACAACTCTTTACACAATGTGCATGACAATCAAGCTGGGCTATTTCCTGCATAAATCCAGGTTCTCACATCCCCCCCACCCCCATACACACACAAACTCACTCTCCTGCTGGTAATAGCTCATCCAAACTGACCACTCTTCAAGTTAAAATCCAAGTTAAACCAGAACATCTGGGGGGGGGGGGGGGTAGGAAAAAACAAGAGGAAACAGGCTACCTTGCATAATGACTTAGCCACTCCAAGTCTCTATTTAAGCCTAAATTAATAGTATCCAATTTGCAAATGAATTCCAATTCAGCAGTTTCTCGCTGGAGTCTGGATTTGAAGTTTTTTTGTTTTAAGATAGCGACCTTCATGTCTGTGATCGCGTGACCAGAGAGATTGAAGTGTTCTCCGACTGGTTTATGAATGTTATAATTCTTGACATCTGATTTGTGTCCATTTATTCTTTTACGTAGAGACTGTCCAGTTTGACCAATGTACATGGCAGAGGGGCATTGCTGGCACATGATGGCATATATCACATTGGTGGATGTGCAGGTGAACGAGCCTCTGATAGTGTGGCTGATGTTATTAGGCCCTGTGATGGTGTCCCCTGAATAGATATGTGGGCACAGTTGGCAACGGGCTTTGTTGCAAGGATAAGTTCCTGGGTTAGTGGTTCTGTTGTGTGGTATGTGGTTGTTGGTGAGTATTTGCTTCAGGTTGCGGGGCTGTCTGTAGGCAAGGACTGGCCTGTCTCCCAAGATTTGTGAGAGTGTTGGGTCATCCTTTAGGATAGGTTGTAGATCCTTAATAATGCGTTGGAGGGGTTTTAGTTGGGGGCTGAAGGTGACGGCTAGTGGCGTTCTGTTATTTTCTTTGTTAGGCCTGTCCTGTAGTAGGTAACTTCTGGGAACTCTTCTGGCTCTATCAATCTGTTTCTTTACTTCTGCAGGTGGGTATTGTAGTTGTAAGAAAGCTTGACAGAGATCTTGTAGGTGTTTGTCTCTGTCTGAGGGGTTGGAGCAAATGCGGTTGTATCGCAGAGCTTGGCTGTAGATGATGGATCGTGTGGTGTGGTCAGGGTGAAAGCTGGAGGCATGCAGGTAGGAATAGCGGTCAGTAGGTTTCCGGTATAGGGTGGTGTTTATGTGACCATTGTTTATTAGCACTGTAGTGTCCAGGAAGTGGATCTCTTGTGTGGACTGGACCAGGCTGAGGTTGGTGGTGGGATGGAAATTGTTGAAATCATGGTGGAATTCCTCAAGGGCTTCTTTTCCATGGGTCCAGATGATGAAGATGTCATCAATATAGCGCAAGTAGAGTAGGGGCTTTAGGGGACGAGAGCTGAGGAAGCGTTGTTCTAAATCAGCCATAAAAATGTTGGCATACTGTGGGGCCATGCGGGTACCCATAGCAGTGCCGCTGATCTGAAGGTATACATTGTCCCCAAATGTGAAGTAGTTATGGGTAAGGACAAAGTCACAAAGTTCAGCCACCAGGTTAGCCGTGACATTATCGGGGATAGTGTTCTTGACGGCTTGTAGTCCATCTTTGTGTGGAATGTTGGTGTAGAGGGCTTCTACATCCATAGTGGCCAGGATGGTGTTATCAGGAAGATCACCGATGGATTGTAGTTTCCTCAGGAAGTCAGTGGTGTCTCGAAGGTAGCTGGGAGTGCTGGTAGCGTAGGGCCTGAGGAGGGAGTCTACATAGCCAGACAATCCTGCTGTCAGGGTGCCAATGCCTGAGATGATGGGGCGCCCAGGATTTCCAGGTTTATGGATCTTGGGTAGTAGACAGAATATCCCAGGTCGGGGTTCCAGGGGTGTGTCTGTGCGGATTTGATCTTGTGCTTTTTCAGGAAGTTTCTTGAGCAAATGCTGTAGTTGCTTTTGGTAACTCTCAGTGGGATCAGAGGGTAATGGCTTGTAGAAACTCGTGTTGGAGAGCTGCCGAGCAGCCTCTTGTTCATATTCCGACCTATTCATGACGACAACAGCACCTACCCCCCCCCCCCCCCAGATGTTCTGGTTTAACTTGGATTTTAACTTGAAGAGTGGTCAGTTTGGATGAGCTATTACCAGCAGGAGAGTGAGTTTGTGTGTGTATGGGGGTGGGGGGGATGTGAGAACCTGGATTTATGCAGGAAATAGCCCAGCTTGATTGTCATGCACATTGTGTAAAGAGTTGTCACTTTGGATGGGCTATCACCAGCAGGAGAGTGAATTTGTGTGGGGGGGTGGAGGGTGAGAAAACCTGGATTTGTGCTGGAAATCACTTTAGATAAGCTATTACCAGCAGGACAGTGGGGTGGGAATAGGTATTGTTTCATATTCTCTGTGTATATATAAAGCCTGCTGCAGTTTCCACGATATGCATCTGAGGAAGTGAGCTGTAGCTCACGAAAGCTCATGCTCTAATAAATTGGTTAGTCTCTAAGGTGCCACAAGTCCTCCTTTTCTTTTTCTCCATGTTGAATCTGTAAGATGAGGGCAGAGAGCAGCTCCCAACTCTCACAGCAGGGCTTCAGCTTGGAGCCATTACAATTGTACTAGCCTAGAAAATAAGCAACTTGTCCCAGAAACACAGACATTCTAAGCAGCACTGGTAATATTGTGCAGTGAACATAAGATCTGAGCTGCTTCCCAAGCCTCTGTGCCGTGTACAGCATTGCCTGTGTCAAGCCCGGGTGAGCAACAGAGTGAACAGGGAAGGTTAAATGTGACTGGAATGTGCTTAGGCGGATGGGCAAAGGGGACAGGCTTTGGCGATGGATTTGTTTGAGGTGTGCATTACATGTTTATGTATCTCTAAAACCAGGAATACATGGTTTAGTTACATAAAAGTGCTCGGTTCTGTCCAACATTGTTTGTTTGTTCTTTTTTTAAGTGGTAGCTGGTAAACATGGCAAATGGCGAAGTTAAAACACAAAAATTAAGGGTGATTAAATAATGCACATAAACTTATTTCTGATTTTAAGTTCCACTAACAAGCGGTAAATCCAGAAGTTAGACCTATATTATTAATAGCATTAGGCTCCTTGCCCTCCCAAATATAGAAATCAAACTACAGCTAAGAACTGTGGTAGGTTAATCCTGTTACTGATCAAGGAACTGAAGAGACCAGAGGCAGATAAGCAGACATGTGCAAGTATAATTTTTATTAAGAGGAAAAAACTTACAACCTGCATTTTTGCAAACTATGCTGAGAGTCTGATTCTGTTCTCACTTCTCCTTGCACTAGTTTCACATTGGTTTCAATTGACTTACTCTTTATTTACAGGTTTCAGAGTAGCAGCCGTGTTAGTCTGTATTCGCAAAAAGAAAAGGAGTACTTGTGGCACCTTAGAGACTAACCAATTTATTTGAGCATAAGCTTTTGTGAGCTACAGCTCACTTCATCGGATGCATATTTTATATATATACACAGACCATGAAAAAATATACATTGTAAGGAGAGTGATCACTTAAGATGAGCTATTACCAGCAGGAGAGTGGGGGGGGGAGAGAAAACCTTTTTGAAGTGATAATCAAGGTGGGCCATTTCCAGGAGTTAACAAGAACATCTGAGGAGCTGGGGTGGGGGGGGGGGGGATGGAGGGGGGATATGATAAACAAGGGG
This sequence comes from Lepidochelys kempii, assembly GCF_965140285.1. Taxonomy (NCBI): domain Eukaryota; kingdom Metazoa; phylum Chordata; order Testudines; family Cheloniidae; genus Lepidochelys; species Lepidochelys kempii. The sequence continues at coordinate 139,193,954 of NC_136382.1, read as the reverse complement.
AAATAGTTTCACTTACTATAATGATGACTCAACCACTCCCAGTCTCTATTCAAGCCTAAGTTAATTGTATCCAGTTTGCAAATTAATTCCAATTCAGCAGTCTCTCGTTGGAGTCTGTTTTCAAAGGTTTTTTTGTTGAAGAATAGTCACTTTGAGATCAGAAATTGAGTGTCCAGAGAGATTGAAGTGTTCTCAGACTGGTTTATGAATGTTATAATTCTTGACATCTGATTTGTGTCCATTTATTCTTTTACGTAGAGACTGTCCGGTTTGACCAATGTACATGGCAGAGGGGCATTGCTGGCACATGATGGCATATATCTGTGCTGGAAATGGCCCACCTTGATTATCACTTCAAAAGGTTTTTCTCTTCCCCCCGCCTCACTCTCCTGCTGGTAATAGCTCATCTTAAGTGATCACTCTCCTTACAGTGTATATTTTTTCATGGTCTGTGTATATATATAAAATATGCATCCGATGAAGTGAGCTGTAGCTCACAAAAGCTTATGCTCAAATAAATTGGTTAGTCTCTAAGGTGCCACAAGTACTCCTTTTCTTTATTTACATGGGTTTAAAGCAGACTCTGTCCTTATGTATTTAGTTCTGAAATATGCTTCTAAAAAAAAAGGACTAAATGAGATTCCGCCATTTAGATTCCAGTTCAGGAAAGTATCCCTATTCAACAAAGCACTTAAGCACATGTTGAACTTTAAGCCCGTGTTTAAAGTGTTTATGCTGATAGTTTTAAAGTCCCCTTTTCAGGGCAAAACCTGACCTTAAGGCTTGCTGAGATCTGTATCTTGTTCAGTGCTCATCTGGTGAGCAGAAGTGTGTGTCTCTTCCTATTTGTCCATTCACCATGCCCCATCTTTCCCCTTGTGCAGGACAGTCTCTAAAATCCAGGTAATTACCAACGTCCAGTCATAAGAACATGAACACCACACCAATAAAAAAAATGTAACAATGGCCACGTAGTGACATAAACTGTCCCCACCCATTGCTACGTCCTGCTTTGCTGATGGCTCACTTGGTGTTGGCTGTCAGTGATGATGAAGGCAGGTATCTCTCCTGGTATAGTAGCTGTATCATTGTTAATGAAACTTCAGTAATGCCAGGATAGCTACAGCATGGAAAGGAGCCTTGCGAGCTTCTACTTCATACCACCACCTCTTGAGGTGAGAGAAGCTGCATCCCTGAGGTGTGAGAAGGTAGTTAATAACCATTCCCTTCAATTCCTAGCTTGTCTGCTGAGACTGCTAATGATTCCTATCGTAGTGGTGATGATTTCTTTTTGAGGTACTATAGACACTAGTCCCCTAGAGAGACACCTGCCACCGCCATCTAATATCACATACTAAACCCCCAGGCTTAGTGTAGGCAATTGTCATTCAGTGCCACACACATAGGCCAATTCATAATATCAGTTAATTAAAAACAAAATATGGGCTTTACTTGATGATAATGCGCTCCTTTGAAATGGGACCATTCAAATATGTTGGAATTTTGAGAAAATTAGCGTTAATCGTCCCTGTCAGGAATGAAAATTGATTTTGAAAGGTAGGAAAAATTAAAAATAATACAAAAGGAAAAGGAGGACTTGTGGCACCTTAGAGACCAACAAATTTATTTGAACATAAGCTTTCATGAGCTGCAGCTTCTTTTCTTTTTGCGGATACAGACTAACACGGCTGCTACTCTGAAAAAAATAATACAGTACACCAAAGGTGCAATCCTGCTCTCACAGAAATGAATGGCAAAACTCTCATTGGCTTTAGTAGAAACAGGCTGAGGCCCCAAAGATTAGGAATTTGGTAGGCATATTGTCATTGTTAGGGTGAGATCCATACTTAACTGGCAGCCTTTGCTGGAAAGATGATGTGATGAGGAACTTCTGCAGTGTTTTAACTTTTAGAGCAGATTTTGCAACATTTGCTACAGAAGAACATTGACATAAATATGGGAAGGGAAAGTGACTTTCAATTGTGTTAAATATAGAATTTGCATCTGGCCCAGATGCATCTGTGGGGGGGGGGATGTCTTGCTTTTATTACGGTAAAATACTGGCATTTAGAAATACTGAATCATGTAATTAACATCAATTAAATCTTCTTGCACCAGTCTTTTCTTTGTTCTCTTGTTTTTGGTCTTTGTTCCTTGCTTAGGCTGTGGGAGGATAACACTAGAAGTAGAAGAGAAAGGGAGTAAGGGCTGATTAAAAGTAAGCAAAATGCTTCTTAATTGCTCTGTGTCCCAGGATATATTTATTGAGACATTTCAGCTGCAAGGGAAAGGTGCAACTTGGGAAGATCACTATACGGCATAGTTTAGATACATAGATTAAAGGCATAGTTTCAGTTACATCCTGGAACTAAAGGTGATAAAATCCTTTGAGCTGTATGAAGATATAATTGGATCCAAAGTACAGCTAGATAGATATTCTCCCACCTTCAACCTTGTTGGTGGCTGACACTGGCAGTCAGAAAGTCTTAATTGTAGTTCAGAGCTGATGAGCCTTTCCAGAAGCTGGTGAGATCTCCCAGCTAATTTAGGGCTCTTCACAAATCAAAGTAAATCAATTATTCTGTTTCAGCACAAAATAAGAAACAACAATATAGTGACCAGCTATGAATGTGCCATTTAACTCCTAGATTAGCTGTATTACAAACCTTCAGTGTAGTCACTGAATTCTTCACTTATACTGTACTTGTATTGCATCAAGAGAGATTAGGGTCAACTCTGCTTTGCTTAAATGATTTGCCTGGTACAGCCAATTTGCTGGAAGAATCGCATTGCCTCTGAAGAGTTGTACAAAACAGGATGTCAGTGTTGTGATGAATGTAATTACTGCATGCGTTCAGAAAAGTTTGGATAAGCTTAAAATAAGCACCCAAACATGTTGTCTATGAGCCAAACTGAAGCTAAACCTTTGAGGTTCTCCCATCAATAAATTAAAAACCCTACACCAAATCCTCAACTGGTGTAAAATCATATTGCCCCCATTGGAAACTGAGGATCTGGCCCTATGTTTTAAGGCAAATGTACAGAGAGTTTTTAAGGCATAACAGGAAGCTGTATGATCTACGTGTGAGATGACAGAGTGAGACATCCAATAGCGTTTACAGTGAAGGGAGATTGGAATGATCAGGGTAAAGAACGGGGAGAAACCAGATCATAAAATATCAGGGTTGGAAGGGACCTCAGGAGGTCATCTAGTCCAACCCCCTGTTCAAAGCTGGACCAATCCCCAATTAAATCATCCCAGCCAGGGCTTTGTCAAGCCTGACCTTAAAAACTTCTAGGGAAGGAGATTCTACCACCTCCCTAGGTAACGCATTCCAATGTTTTACCACCCTCCTAGTGAAAAAGTTTTTCCTAATATCCAACCTAAACCTCCCCCACTGCAACTTGAGACCATTACTCCTTGTCCTGTCCTCTTCTACCACTGAGAATAGTCTAGAACCATCCTCTCTGGAACCACCTCTCAGGTAGTTGAAAGCAGCTATCAAATCCCCCCACATTCTTCTCTTCTGCAGACTAAACAATCCCAGTTCCCTCAGCCTCTCCTCATAAGTCATGTGTTCCAGACCCCTAATCATTTTTGTTGCCCTTCGCTGGACTCTCTCCAATTTATCCACATCCTTCTTGTAGTGTGGGGCCCAAAACTGGACACAGTACTCCAGATGAGGCCTCACCAATGCCGAATAGAGGGGGACGATCACGTCCCTCGATCTGCTCGCTATGCCCCTACTTATACATCCCAAAATGCCATTGGCCTTCTTGGCAACAAGGGCACGCTGCTGACTCATATCCAGCTTCTCGTCCACTGTCACCCCTAGGTTCTTTTCTGCGGAACTGCTGCCTAGCCATTCGGTCCCTAGTCTGTAGCAGTGCATTGGGTTCTTCTGTCCTAAGTGCAGGACCCTGCACTTATCCTTATTGAACCTCATCAGATTTCTTTTGGCCCAATCCTCCAATTTGTCTAGGTCCCTCTGTATCCTATCCCTGCCTTCCAGCGTATCTACCACTCCTCCTAGTTTAGTATCATCCACAAATTTGCTGAGTGTGCAATCCACACCATCCTCCAGATAATTTATGAAGATATTGAACAAAACTGGCCCCAGGACCGATCCCTGGGGCACTTCACTTGACACCAGCTGCCAACTAGACATGGAGCCATTGATCACTACCCGTTGAGCCCGACAATCTAGCCAACTTTCTACCCACCTTATAGTGCATTCATCCAGCCCATACTTCTTTAACTTGCTGACAAGAATACTGTGGGAGACCGTGTCAAAAGCTTTGCTAAAGTCAAGAAACAATACATCCACTGCTTTCCCTTCATCCACAGAACCAGTAGTCTCATTGTAGAAGGCGATTAGACTAGTCAGGCATGACCTTCCCTTGGTGAATTCATGCTGACTGTTCCTGATCGCTTTCCTCTCATGTAAGTTCTTCAGGATTGATTCTTTGAGGACCTGCTCCATGATTTTTCCAGGGACTGAAGTGAGGCTGTCTGGCCTGTAGTTCCCAGGATCCTCCTTTTTCCCTTTTTTAAAGATTGGCACTACATTAGCCTTTTTCCAGTCATCTGGGACTTCCCCCATTCACCACGAGTTTTCAAAGATAATGGCCAATGGCTCTGCAATCACAGCCGCCAATTCCTTTAGCACTCTCGGATTGAACTCGTCCGGCCCCATGGACTTGTGCACGTCCAGCTTTTCTAAATAGTCCCTAACCACCTCTTTCTCCACAGAGGGCTGGCTATCTACTCCCCATGTTGTGATGCCCAGCGCAGCAGTCTGGGAGCTGACCTTGTTCGTGAAGACAGAGGCAAAAAAAGCATTGAGTACATTAGCTTTTTCCACATCCTCTGTCACTAGGTTGCCTCCCTCATTCATTAAGGGCCCACACTTTCCTTGGCTTTCTTCTTGTTGCCAACATACCTGAAGAAACCCTTCTTGTTACTCTTGACATTTCTTGCTAGCTGCAGCTCCAGGTGCGATTTGGCCCTCCTGATTTCATTCCTACATGCCCAAGCAATATTTTTATACTCTTCCCTGGTCATATGTCCAACCTTCCACTTCTTGTAAGCTTCTTTTTTATGTTTAAGATCCGCTAGGATTTCACCATTAAGCCAAGCTGGTCGCCTGCCATGTTTACTATTCTTTCTACACATCGGGATGGTTTGTCCCTGTAACCTCAACAGGGATTCCTTGAAATACAGCCAGCTCTCCTGGACTCCTTTCCCCTTCATGTTAGTCCCGCAGGGGATCCTACCCATCCGTTCCCTGAGGGAGTCGAAGTCTGCTTTCCTGAAGTCCAGGGTCTGTATCCTGCTGCTTACCTTTCTTCCCTGTGTCAGGATCCTGAACTCAACCAACTCATGGTCACTGCCTCCCAGATTCCCATCCACTTTTGCTTCCCCCACTAATTCTTCCCAGTTTGTGAGCAGCAGGTCAAGAAAAGCTCCCCCCCCTAGTTGGCTCCTCTAGCACTTGCACCAGGAAATTGTCCCCTATGTTTTCCAAAAACTTCCTGGATTGTCTATGCACCGCTGTATTGCTCTCCCAGCAGATATCAGGAAAATTAAAGTCACCCATGAGAACCAGGGCGTGCGATCTAGTAGCTTCTGGGAGTTGCCGGAAGAAAGCCTCATCCCTCTGGTCCGGTAGTCTATAGCAGACTCCCACCACTACATCACTCTTGTTGCTCACCCTTCTAAACTTAATCCAGAGAGACACAGGTTTTTCTGCAGTTTCGTACCGGAGCTCTGAGCAGTCATACTGCTCCCTTACATACAGTGCTACTCCCCCACCTTTTCTGCCCTGACTGTCCTTCCTGAACAGTTTATAACCATCCATGACAGTACTCCAGTCATGTGAGTTATCCCACCAAGTCTCTATTATTCCAATCACGTCATAATTCCTTGACATCACCAGGACTTCCAGTTCTCCCTGCTTGTTTCCAAGGCTTTGTGCATTTGTATATATGGTCCTTTCTGTAAGATGCGGAACACCCTCATCTTCCATTGACTAGATGGTGTTATAGGTGGGTTGCCAATGGATTGACCAGGAGTCTCTCTTGATCTCCAGCCTTGATCTCCCTGTGGCTATTGGAAGCAATCCGGGAGATTTTAATAGGCTGCTAAAAGTCCGGTTGGCCGCACAGCAGGGCTAAGGCAGGCTCCCTACTTGCCCTGGCTCCACGTGGCTCCCAGAAGCGGCTGGCATGTCCTGGTTCCTAGGCACAGGGGTGGCCAGGGGGTCTCCATATGCTGCCCCCGCCCTGAGTGCCAATTCTACAGCTCCCATTGGCTGGGAACCATGGCCAATGGGAGGTGCGGGGGAAGTGCCTGCAAGCAGGAACAGGGCATGGAGCTGCCTGAGTCTAGGAGCTGCAGGGATGTGGTGGTGGTGGCTTCCAGGAGCAGCCTGAGGTAAGCACCGCCCAACTGGAGCCTGCACCCAGAACCTCCCTCCTGCACCGCAACCTCCCTGCCCCAGCCCTGAGTCCGCACCCCAGACCCCCTCCAAACCTGTGCCCCAGGCTCAGCCTGGAGCCCCTCCCACACTCCAAACCCCTCATCCCCAGCACCTTGTGCCAAGGCCAAGTGAGGGTGGGGGGGGAGGAGAATGTAGTGAGCGGGGGCATGGCCTTGGGGAAGGGGTAGGGCACGGGTGTTTAGGTTTGTGCGATTAGACCATTGCCAACCCCTATGTTATAACTTACTGAGCAGTAGTCTGCAGTCCCTCACCAGGATCCCTTGGTCCCACACCTCCACCACATCATCAGAAAATAACTCTTGCATACAACAAAGAGGTGGGTGTAACTGAATTTCTTCATTCTCAAGTGCTTAAAACCTCATCCGTAACATTGCATTAACCAACCTTTGTGCAGTTCATCCTTAAAAAAACAAAACAAAACAAAAAAACAAAACACCACCCCATAGGAGACAAAATAACAGATGCGGTTTGGTACAAAAACACATGCATATTACTCATGCTCCCTTTTGTCTGTAGAGGTCACCCATTCAAGTCCTGAGTAGGTCTAACTAATTGTAGCTTATGGAAAGACGACCAACTGAGCCAATTGATTGTAGGTTGGTAATAGCTAGTTCTTGTATGCACAGATTCTGCCTGAAGTGATATGATAGGAGCATGAACTATACCCAAATGACCCACATAACTGCAAATCCTGGACCACCAAGCAAGACAACAGCATATGCAAAGGTACTAGTACTATCCAAGGCTTCTATCACATTCTGCCCATGTTCAGCAGATTCAGGCTGTTTACACTTAAAACGCTACAGAGGCGCAGCTGCTGTACCAGTGTAGCCCTATAGTGACGGGGGGAGGGTCTCCCATTGGCATAGGTAATCCACCTCGCCAAGAGGTGGTGGTGAGGTTCATGGAAGAATTGTTCCATTAACCTCGTACTGTGTATGCAGGGGCTAGGTTGGCTTTTCTGTGTCTCTCGGGGATGTGAAAAATCATAGCTCTGCCGACATAGCTTTTCAGTGTAGACCAGCCCTGAGCAATCGGCTTCTTGTGTAATCCCTTGTAGATGAGTTTGTTTCAGTTAGTTATGAAGCCTCTCCAGAAGTGCATAGATGGCCAAGACTAAGACGCAGATATGAGGAATATAGTCAGGGGTGAAAGTAATAAAGTTTTACTGGTCCAGGCCCGGCTCTGGGCCCACGGAAGTGGGGGGCTGTGGATCAGCCTCCCCCAGCCAGCCCATCCGCGCTGCCTGGCCTGCAGCACCCAGGGCTCCGGCAGCAATTTAAAAAGGCCTCGGGCTCCGGCTGCTGCTGCCGTAGCAGTGACGGCAGCCAGGAACCCCAGGCCCTTTTAAATTGCTGGCCCCAGGGCAGTTGCCCCTTTTGGGCCCCCCAACTTCCCCGGTCGGCGGCCCTACCAGCAGGGCCGCCGGGGTGGCGGGGGCCGGGGGATGCACTTTTAAGGAGGGTCCTTTGCCGCAGCAGCGCTTTAATGTTGCTGCCCCTTTTGCCCTGATGGGGGGTGGGAGGGCAAAAGGGGCAGTGATGTTAAAGTGCTGCTGTGGGAGCAGTTTAATGTCAGCTGGGTACGGGCTGGTGCTGGCTTCTTACCGGCACACCGTACCGGCCCATATCGGCTCGCTTTCTCCAAATATAGTTAAATAAAGTTGGATTGAGGGCTTGCTTTATTTGGTATCTTAAAATTGGTGTGTATATGAATCTAGCATATAAGGTGCCTAAATACCTTTCAGGATCTGGACCAAACTCCCAGTGAAATCCATGGGAGTTGGGCACCTAAATTCCTTTGAGGATCTGGGGCTGTCTCTCTTGCTGAAATGTTATGTCCATTGCTACCAGCTTTCTGAAATTATACCTATGTCTGTTTTTGCCTAATCCAAAATCTAGTTTACAATAACCAAAATGACTAGGAAAGAAATATGATTGAATAATTTGTAACAAGATTAAGAAAATTTAGCCTATTTTTCTTCTGGAATATCAGTGAGCAGATCATGTTTTCTTCCAGTTTATTGTTGTTTAAAATTATTCACTGACAAAAAATTCACTGGTTTTTGCTCTGTTTTGATCACCATACATTCTCTGTGAGCACTGGCTATTCAGATTGTGTTGGTTACTTATAACAGACTGGTCACGTATTTCAAATGGTATTTTTTGTCTTCCCTACTTTAATGTGTGTGAGATATTCAAGTGTGTATGGTATAAATTGATGACCTAGATTCATTGACTTCAAGGGAGCTATGCAGATATACCCTAAGGGTGAATTTCTGGTCCCACTGAAGTCAAGGAAGTTCTCCCTTTTACTTCAGTGGGGTGAGGATTCAGTGATTACACAATATGGCTGATCCATGAGCAGTGCCCGCTTAAATGGCACACTTGTAAAGCTAGTCACTGTGTGATGGCTCCTTTATTTTGTGCTGAGGATCTAGCCCTTAAGTATTTTCATACAAAACTTTAATGCTTGCTTTCAGAGATATTCATGTCGGTAAACTTAAAATGCTCAAATGTTTGCCGAAAACAGACACAGAAGAGGCAAGGGGCATGGCTGAAGTGGATTCATTTAAATATCCAAGGGAATATTTGCAGAACTCTCTGTGCTGCATCCGCTCAGTGCTACCAAAAGTGACATACACACCAAGTGGTTCTGTAGATAGTAGTTAGCAATGCTTATTTGTGCATGGGCTGCACAGCTGCTTCTTAGTCTACAACCACTGAAACCCACCTAGTATATTTATGACTTCAGGATCATGCCCTGCCATCTGAAACATTACTTTTATTTGTGTCCTACAGAATCCTCCCCTGTCTAATGTTTTCGTAATGACAGTGATGTATCAACAATGATTAATTATTATATTTAGAATCTGGACACTTATTCAGCAGATTTAGTTCCCTTTTTTATTTAAAATGATCACTTAAATTATACAAACGAAAAACATGCTTCCCTTAGGTTTAGCTGTTGCTTATATCTTCTCTCAAAATGTTACGAAAGAGCATTTTTCAGTGGTATTAGAAGTTGTAATTGCGTAGATCAGAATGGTGCATAGCATGCAAAAACACATCAAAATTGCACTCCATGTAACTAGGCTATTGATAAAAGGCTAGCTCTTTGCATGGTGTAAATCAGCAGAATATGGAGCTACAGTGACTTACACCAGCTATGGATCTAGCCCAAAGACTCTTATTAATAAGAGATTGTTTGTGTGTTTTATTCAATCCCTGTTACTATCAGGGATTTAGCACTGAGCCAAATTAGGAGAAAGTCCAAAACATAACATCAGTTCAGCCCTTTTTGTTTTTCAAATTGAAGTATAATTCCAAATGAGATTCTCAGTGCTTTGCTTATTTCTGGGGGACAAAGAGTTTGTTTACTTTTGCTCTTTAATCAGATACATTTTCACAAAAAATAATGCTGTGTTATTGCGAGAGAAAATGATTAGCATTGTGATTACACTGTTAGTAAACTGTGCCACATACCAAAGACTTGCTAATCTGCCCACAGCTGTTACAGGTAGAGAGGGATTTAGGTGTTTGCCAGCATGAGGACAACATGACCATTTTTTGTTTATGCAATTTTTTGGCTGTCTGCTTCCAAACTCAGCGCAAATAATCATTTCGAGCTAGATCTGGGGTTTGGATCAGGCCTGTATACAATATACACTATTGCAATATGTGGCAGAGTCATTAGTGACTTTGATTTAGAAGTGTATACTAAATAGCAGCATGTGTTGCTTTTGGCTTCTTTACATCTAATCTATAGTTGGCTGTTTAGGTTACACTTATAGCCGCCCCCCCCTTTTTTTTAATACTAGTTTATACTGCAGCTTTTATTTAATTCCTGCTTCAGCCCTTGGTAGCTTATGTCATAATTAAGGCATCGCCATCTAGGATGACAAACCCTAAAATTTAACTTAATCTAAAAAATGTATTTCCTTGGTCCTGATAAACGTTGCACTTTCCAGCCCAAGAACTGCAGCATTGCTAGTATTTGTGGTATAAAGCTCCATCTACCATCCAATGTATGTTGGTGGTGATTTCTGTTTTCTTTCTGCTGACAATCTGTTTTTGCTGACATTTAAGATCAAAACACATTCGTTTATTGGTTCCAGAACTTTAAATATAGTAGCCTTGGTTTTGAAGTGCTGTTGACCCTGGGTCTGATTCTCCGTTACACTAAGGACCTGGTATGCATCTCTGGCACTGCAAATAGCCCTATAGTGGGTGGAAGCAGGTCTCGTAGAATACCCTCTTCATTGGAGACCTCACTGGCTGGCATGGACTTGGTATAATTGTTCTAATACTGGTCCTATGCCCAACTTCTGAAAGAAGAGATGGACTGGGAGTGTGACAGATCATAACTGGATCACACGCACTACACTAAGACTATGCTCTACTTCCATTGGCTCATTGGAGACCTGGAGCTGCCCTAACTTCCAGAGAAGGGGGTTGGGCAGGCTTCTGCATGGCCCTAGAATACAGAGAATATAAAGGAAGCTAAAAGCCATCTTGCATTCCACACCACCATTATTCCTATCTCTTTTCTCAAGAACAGGAAAGGAGTAACTGAGACTCAGGCCTGATGTTTACAATATTGGGGGAATATTTTACAAATTCAACCTGAAAAAACCACATGTAAGATGCTCCAAAGTAGTCAATCAGCTTTACTGATGTCCTGTTCACTCCTCTTGATATATAAGGATCCCTCCAAAATTTCTTAGCTGACGTTTGATTTTTAACTTCCATACGAGCCGACACTGCCGTTCTGTTCCAGTTAGCAATTGGCATGCTCTGGACTGTTATGTTTCTATTTCTGTACTCTCTTAAAACAGAGTGAGGCTCATTTGCTCAGAACAACACGGTGGGTAGCTTCAAAGAAATTATTCTAGCGATATTGTACAATCTGCATTAACTATTTATGCAGCACATACTTTTCCTTCTTCTTGAGATCAATCCTGAAAGGTCCCTTTAGAACTGTATCCACCGTCGCTCCCAAGTCACTCTCCTACTCAGCACTATGTAGAAAATGACTTTGTAAGGTACATAGAGAGATTTTAGAAAACGAGTAAAATTTCCTATTCTTTATAAATAGTATTCTTCCTTCCCTTGATCCTTCCAGCCCTCTCCAGCAAGTAACTATTAACAAAATGTCTGTTACAAATAGTTTCCTACAAAAACCTTAGAAATCCCAAGGCATTTTCCAGAATCCTGTCTCCTGGTGTCTTTCCCACAGAGGAACATTAAACAAATGGGGAGCATTATGCCTTCAGTGAAAGAAATCAACACAAAGGTAGCCTAACAGGAATTGAGGTTTTGTTTCCTGACAGCCCCTCTTAGTTTAGACATCATAACTCTTGTGAGCTCAGAATGACCAGGCTGCAATGTGTTAATCAAAGAGCTGGCTTTGAGATGTGTGTTAGGGACTCCCCAGCAAGCGTATTGAGTCACTACAGAAAGCATAATGAGCTCTCACTATGGGAACTGACAAGAAGCAATAAACTTTACTGCAAGGGGCAAGAAATGAGGAAGGTAGAGAATTGAGCAGAAAATATTCATATAATATGGATACTTGGGGACAGAAGGGCCTCACTGATGCTGATTTGCACCAACTGAAGTCAGTGGAGCTCCACCAATTTTACTAGCCTGAAATCTGCCCTTTATGTATTTCATATATTAAAAGGGTTGGTTTCTTCTTTTGCATTTCATATTTAAAAGGACTGCTCCACAAAACGTGCATTTGAATATGTCGCAATTATAGGATGAACAAGATTCTGACCTTGCATTGGTGTAATACTGATGTAAGCCCATTCCTGGTCTCGGTTACGTCACTATAAATGATGGATGTGTAAATCTGGTACAAGTGAGATAAGAATCGGACCCATTGGCTCTAGTGGAGTTTCTCCTTATTCACATCGGTGTGAGATAGTCAGATCTTTAACAATGTAGGCCTCTTTCCTAAGTCCAAGGAGTTTGGGTACTAGGTGTTGGTTCAGAACCATCTGAACCAAGTTTTTAATAATGGCAGTAGTTTTTTTGAAAGTCCTTTTGGGAATTGCATGCTTGTGACTGGTGAGCAAGAGGGAGGATTTGCCAGGCTAGATACTAGGATAACAATCACTATAGAAATCCATCTATAATAACAGTTGTGTGTTTTTGTTTTTGTTTTTTTTTATTTTCAGAGGAATAAAAGAGAAAAACACATTACTGCTAACAACAAAGTAACCTTCTCAAAGAAGAACAATTGTCACTTGGGGCAATTGCCAAATAGTATCAAATTGGAGTTGATAGATAACTTCCCCAATTAAACTGTATTAAATTAGAATTGCAACTCATCCAACCCTGATACATTTTCTAGCTGTTAGCCGGGAGTGCATGTTGCCTGGTGACTTGTTGTATGCCTGCTGGGCTAGGGTGTGTTATGTCTCCTTCTAGTGTGTGGTACCCATAATAAGCTTTTAGGCCCCCAATTCAGCAAAGCATTTAAGCATGTGTCAAATCAGGGCCCTAATTACTAGTGTTGTTCCTTTTGCTCAAGTGGTAGGAGTGGGGAACTATGGCACAAGACACAAACATCAGTCTTTTCTGGTGACCATGGATGGTGTTTTTATGTATATGCAACCATAATTCATTACACAATGCTACCCTACGTGGGACTTTGGTCCCCCCCTCCTTGAGTTCAGCCACTCAGTCAGGTTGTTTAATGATGAGGGGCGTGTGTAATCCTATCACCCTCTGTTGGCTAGTCTCCATTAGTAGAAGAGCCTGCTGCTTACTGAAGGCTATAGGAGATACACCTTTAGATCAGGTAGTCGGGCTTGTGCTTTTGATGTTGAAGGTCCCAGGTTAGACCACTAGTGACCTTGGTGGCTATGTAGATTGTTACACTTCCACAAGTCTGCTGTTGGAGTAGTGTTATAACACTTCCTCTCTATTAGGAATAGCAAATCATGTACTTGCACATCTTGACCTACTGCATGAGGGGAAAATCCAATAACCAGGATGGGTGAACAGATTTTTTTCTGGCTCAGCACACTATCAAACATAGGAAAGTTGCACAAGTGTTTCCATTCAAAGGGGAACATTTTTCAACTACTTATAACTTTGAGTCTTATAGGCACATTCTAGTAGAATTGTTCTCAGTACATGAAGGGTTTTTCTTTTTTTCTTTTTAAAAGTTGAACAAAACTGCTTTTGCCATTATCTAGAAAGAAGAGAATGAAAAAAATACTTTGTTCCCAGGCCTCCTCAGATTTCACCACACTACCTTTTGGAGCGGGGAGGGACACCAAAAAGATCTATGTACTTCATAGAAATGTATGTAAGATTGTCTCAATTGCATGGGATATGCAGCTCTGGATCTGCATAAACATGTATTCTATGGATCAACCCCCAGACCACCTAAGTGTGGCCCATCACAACCCTAAAACTGGACTGTGGGGCAACCTAATTGAGGGAGTACCTGGAAGAAGTCTAGGTTCTGTATCGATACTTGAACATATTGAACAGTGCAGAACGTTCTAATGCTATCTAGCAAATAGTTGCCCATGATGAAATTTCTTTGCTAATTTTCTTTCAAGGGGAAAAAACCCTAGGAAATTCCATACAGAAATCCAGAAAGTTGCAAAGTGAGAAACTCAACAGTCAGAAAATGAAATTAAGGTTGTATAGGTTATGACTGTGAAGGTCAGACTGGGTGATCATCCTGATCCTTCTGGACTTAAAAATCTATTAATCCTAACTCTTCCCTCTTTTGTACATGCATTACAATTTAGGGCCAGGTTTTCAACAGATCTCAGCATATTTGGTGCTGAGCTCTTCTGAAATTCTAGCCATAAGTGGGAACTACTGGGTGCTCAGGACTTCTAAAAATCTGGTCCTTATATTGCTGTCTAAATGGAAGCTGAGCTCTCCTGAGTATGTGGCAGTTGGCATCTTATTACATGGTGATACACTATTTCTCCTGTTGTACAATGTAAGATAATATGCAACCTTAATTATTATGTTTTTGATAGAATATACAACTATAACAGAGATTATCTTGGCATTTAGAACTGAAGGCTGTACATCTTTCCTTTATATGTTGTAAAAGGCAAAGGCGTGATTCAGTCAACACTGTCTCTTTTTTTGAAGCAAACTCTTTCATTTACCTTAATCTGATCTGCCATGAAATTTGTGAGCTTGGTGATGACATTGATATGCATGAGAGACCTCTTGCAGCATGTACAGTTATAACTGACCATTTGCAATTGACTTGACTAGACAGTGAAAGAAGAGTGAAGTCTAATCTCTCATTATTTGAGGCCATAACTTCGAATGGGTGAAAAACAGAAATCCGTCCAGCAGCATCAAGTTATTCCATGCTGAGTTGCTCAGGTGTGAGAGACGGGGGTTCTTCTATATTTTATTGTTTTCACTGAGATTGTTTGTTTTGACAGTAAATGTTAGATATCAAGTTGTCTACAATATGTGAACGAGTGATTTACAGTGCACAAGTGACTTGTTTGACTTAATCAGTTGTATGTGAGGTAACAGTTTCAAAGAACCTATATAAATTATTTAATCTTTCAAATGTACTTGTTAATTTAAATATTAGCCTCACATTTACATAATTTATACAATAATAGCAGTGCTATGTAAATAGCATGTGCCCTTCAACAGTGGTTTAGGAAATATCCACCCAGCCAACCTATATCATGTTAACAAAGTGTGTAAACTAAAGAATTAGATGAGGCCAGCGCTAGATCACACATACTATTCACTGCAGTTTTGTGGTATGATAGCTGTAGCCATTGGCACAGTCCCTGCAGCATGAAGTAGCATGAGAACAGTGCTAGAGCTTGCCATGTAAAAAACTTAACCACAGAGCAAGGACTGATGAATGAATTCATTTTGGTTAATTTCCTACTTCACATTAACAAATAAGTGAAACAGTTACTCAGAAGTGACTGAGTTTCTGTGTTTTTAAATACTGTCTGCAATGAGAAAAATATGAGAAAGATGTTTGAACAAATAGGAAGGAAGGAATGACTCTTTCTTTTTTTTTTTAAAGACATGTAAAATATTTTTTGGAAAATCTGTACATGTTGTACCTAATCTATGAACCTGAATCTAGCTAGCTATGCTATATTTTAGTGTGTGTGTGTAAATAATTAAAAGGTCCAGGGTGGGATATTACAAAATAAAAGCACTGACTCCATCACAATCATAAACTTCCATTCTTTCAACCACAAACTTCATATACTAGTCTTGAGATCTAGTGTGAAGCAGAGTTATATCAAAGGATCAAATCAATGATTTAAGCTGTTAGTCCCCCTAGAAAAGTCATGGTATTTCAGAGGTACAGTATATTCCTATCAATCTCTCAATAGCCAGGAAAAAGATACCATGAACCGTGCTTTTAACATAATTCAAACATGGGGAAATTTAAGAACAAGATGGGATAATATAAGAGCTGCATATATGCTGACATACTCACTTGCAAGCTTTACAGTGAACAGCCCCTCTCAGTGTACCCCAAAGCAATGGCAGTACTTGATTGAGGAATATTTTCTCCTTGGGGGGGAACCAGTATTTCTTAAATTTCAAATTATCACCAATTCAGAGTTTCCCTTCCTTATTAGCTCTCTGAGTCAAATTCTTGTCCCACTAAACTCAATGACAAAATTGGCTTTGATTGGACCAGGCTTTGGCCCTGCACGTTTTAATGTGGCGTTCATGGGTAGTGCTGGCTTGACAATTTGGGAGGCCAGTGGACAGTTTATCCAAAGAACAGGTTCAGTATAGATAGCAGCATTGTGAACTCTCCCAGACTGCTTCACCAATACAGTACTCTCAATACCAGTACAGTACTCTCAAACCTGCCCCAGGAGGACCATTTCCAAAGGCTAAGGGGATGGCTGAGCCATTTACCCATTCAGTTTTTGGCCGCTGTGCTTGGGTTTCCAAGAAGGATGCCAATTGTCTTGGTGATCTCTCTATTTTACGAATGTATAGAGTTCCCATTATTGTAATATCTGAGGACCTCACAACCTTTAATGTATATGTCGTCACAACACCTCCGTGAGGTAGGGAAGTGCTATTATCCTTATTTTATCAACAGGGAACTGTGGCACTGAGAAGCTTGAGCCTAGATTTCTAAAGGTATGTAGGCTATGCTCCGCTCAGTGTTGCAACACCTAAGTTTAATTTTCAAAAGGGGTTTAGGAACCCAAGAGCCTAAGTCTCATTGTAAGACAGTGGGACTTAGTCTCCTAAATCAGTGAGGTGTTCCAGCACTGAGCAGAGCACCACCTACATACCAGACCCAAAGTCACACCGGAAGTATGTGACTGACTTGAACACAGCTCTCTCCAGTGCCAAACTATTATCCTAACCACTGGATCATCCTTCCTTTCTGTGCACTGTGAGCATTCACCTTCTGAAAATACCAAGTGCAGTCACACGGATAGCAAAAAAGAACATTTTTAAAAATATTCTGACCAGCTCTATTAATTTAGAAATCAATTTATTGATTCAGTACTTTCCTAACCCTGTCTCTAGTCCACTTGCCTTTCGTATTGTGATCTGCGATGGGTGGAGCATTCTGCTTAACTCATTATTGCCTAGCTGTGTTAAACAAACTGTGGTTTGTTTGTGTTTTTTTTTTAAAGGCCAAGAGTCTTTCCCTATAATTATATAAATATATGCACAGTGCACAGAAATGAAACTTACTAAATCCTTGTACGCATTGGATATTTACCATCATGTATCAAGGATTTGATTTGAGAAAAAATGAAAGAAACTATTCCCTCCCTCAGTATTGCTTTTAAAGAGCAAATCTGTCTTACCCCAGGAAGTTGGAGCTCTTTAATTTAAGGTGTGGGCTAGGGGAATCCTATCTCTAGCTCATCTTCTAATAAATGCAGTTTTCTTTTTAGTGTCTACAGCTCCAGCCAATGTCAGGGGGTGAGTTTATATATAGTTACATCAGGGAAGCTTCGCTCTATTGCTTTTTTTCCCCTTCAGTATACCCCAGCTCCTTAAGTGCAGAAAGGAGTGTCTAAATAAAGATGTGTGTGTTTGGGGGACAGTAATCTTCTCACATGGCCTCTCTGGACTGACCTTGCCCACCTGTGTTGTTAGACCCCAGACTGAGCTTGTGTGTCCTACCAACAACCAGACACTTTATGTGTGTATAAATAACCAGCCTTAACTTCACCACAGAAATGGATTTCTTCCTCTAGAAGGTCAGTGCTAAGAGCAAGAGCTGAGGATCAGAACACGAGGTGGGGAAGAGGACAAACGAATAAGGGTGTTTTTCTTCCCCCATCTTCAGAACAGGAAGGTGGGGGATGAAAAAGCTTGCCAGTTTATGATTCTGCAGGACTCTTAGAGGATAATATCACCAGGTTGTATACAGGCTCTCATTCAAGGTCCTTTCTGAAGGACGTGTCCTTTTCCTGTGGTCAAGTGTAAACGTTAGGACCTGAATGCAAATGGTAACTCCACACTGGGGAGATATCTGTTACCTTCTTGTGGCCTAACTACCTAGAAGTGTCAACTGGAACTCTAGGTGCAGCATTGCAGCTGTAGACAGTGGTATAGATCTGGAGCTCAATCACCTTTTGAACACTTACAACTGGGTGTAGTGATAACTCCTATGAACAGTAGTATTCAGGGAGGCTACTTGTGGTAGTTTTCATTTATAAAGTGAGCAAAGGGCTGGGCTGGCTACCCCAAGACAGCTCATCCAAACCTGGCTTCTGAACTTGGCCCATACATGGATTTGCGGGGAGAGAGCACCTCGGAACTTTTGAGATCACCAGTGCCACCAATGAACCTGGATGGACTCCAAAGGAGGCTATTTTCAGTTAGCCACATTGGGAAGGACACACATGCATTCAAATGGTCATTGAGATGTGCCATTAAAGTGGAGCAGGGAATTGTGGACCTGGCTCCCCAACAGGGTTAAAAGCAGCCTCAGTCTTCCTAATCAAATTAATGGGAAAACTTGAGAAGCAGATTGGAGAGAGAAGCAAGGGGAGTCCTGTTTTACACTTAAAAGCTCTGACTCTGGAGCCAACTGCTTTTTTTTCTGGTCCCTTGATGCACATTTAAGGCCCGACTTTCAGCTGTGCATTCATTTCTTTTGGAGGCACAGGTGCCTCACACTCCTGAAAATCAGGGCCTCTTTTGCTTGTGAAGGGTGCTGGATTGACACTCTTGGGGACCCCAGTCCAGTCCCTCTTATCCACAGTACTGATATACCACAGGTAGCAACTTCTCGAACTAACCAATGTAAAGGATAACCTCTGGAGAAACCACCTTCACTGGTGAGATGGTAATTTATTCTCCATACTTATTCGGTATGCAGTACCAGTTGTGGTGATGTGACTGTTTATCCACTAGAAACTGAAGCAAGGTCACTAACTGTAGGCCTTTGTGACCCCTCATATAGTGTCACTGCTCACGAGTGAATACAAATTAATTTAAACCAGTGGTCTAGAAATAATTCCTATTTTTCCCCCCTTTCAATTGTAGATAACCTCTTTATGTACTACAAACAATTGGCTGTTTCCTTCTTCCTATCCCAGCACCTGCCCCAAACTAGTGGTGCTGAGCCATTTTTGGTCCCACCTGTTTGCATTCGGAAACAGGTTTGGCTTATAGGGTGGCACATTTTTTATAATTGTATCAACTGAGCTCTGAAGAGTAACTTTCCAAAACTCTTGAGCTTTTTTCTCTCTCCTTTGCAGCTTAAGAACTTTCATCTTAGATCATCATAGAGCGGCAGGCCCAGTACACCTTCATAGTCTGCAAAGCCCCAGATGTTGTTGTCTGACTCTTTTTTTGTTGTTGTTGTTGAAGAATAAAATGAAGGGTTCCGTTTGTTGGACAGACTGCCCCTTATGCTCCCCAGTGAGCCTTGCTCGCTCTCTTTCTTTCTCTTCCTCCTCTTGTGCACAAGCATTCAGTCTAGTATTCACCTGTCATGGATGAAGCATGTTAACTAGCTAGCTGTGTAATCAGATTATTGAGAGCTGGCTTGGCCAGGTCAGTTGGATGCCTCAATACACTTAGACCAAACCAAGTGCTGGCATGAAGTGGAGTCTCGATATCTTTGGTCTCACATACTGTAGCATAAGGCTTCTCAAGAGTGATCAGATCTATCATCTTTCTATTTCTGATTCTGTTTCTTAAGCACGGCCAGCAGGATGCATGTACTGGACAGACAAGGAGATGCAGAATTTACCATTTTCCAGTGGGGTTGTAAATGAACATGGGCTAACTTCTGCCCTCTACAGAGAATACACTTTTTCCTCTCCAGAGTTAAATCTGCCTCTGTCCACTTGCCATATGGCAGTGGGCCCAGAAAACAGACCTTTGAATATGTTCATGGATTCTTTACCCAATTGTCTGTTACCTAGCCAAGGGAGAGTTCCAAAGGACTGTCCCTGACGGATAACTCAGTTTCCAAACTCTTCTCGGTGAGGGTTGAGATGCAGCATAAAATTCCTGAAATAAGGCAACTAAGGACAGGGGAGCGGTCTCCTTCCAGGCAGTATGTTCTATGGGATTGAGCATGGTATTGGGACACAGAGTTGCTTGATTTCTAGTCCTGACTCTGTCACAAGATTTACTAGGCCAATGGCAAATCACATATTCTGTAAAGTGAGGCCGATAAAACAAACTTGAGATTGTTGTGAGCTTTAGTTAATGCTTGTGCGGCACTCTGAAGATTGCACTTACATAGCTGTTTACAAGTGATTACTACAAAGAACTCTGCCTGTAGTATTGATGGTAGAGAGTAAACTGCTCAGTAACTTTCCCTGAAATACGTTGCAAATACCAGTGCTATCTGATTTGATTATGTTTTCTGACATTACTGTTGGCTCTGGTCCTGCAAGAGCAGAGAAGTCTTGATCAAGTGGCTTATTCAAGGACAAATGTTTTAGCTGAGTCTCCCCCAGATTCCAGGCGAGTGAGGTTTTTTTTTTTTTTTTCCTCCTCATTTGGCAGGAAAAGGAAGGCTAATGATGCTCCTTTAAATGAAATGAAATTTGTTGCATTAGGTTAGTCTAGACGAAGGAAATCAAACTAATTAGCAGAAAGACTGTAATGACAGGTCTTCCTACACTGCACATTTAAAGTACCTCATCCAGGCTCCTGTGGTTTGGTATGTATTCAGAAGGATAGCTCCGGTCTTCCTTCCCACAAAAGATGAGAAATAGAATAATACTGGGCTTCAGTTAGAGACATAACCATAATTCAATACTAGGCAGAGGTCTGGGGGCCAGGAAGGCTGCCATGCCAAGCTAATGTCATAAAACACATAATCCCAGTTTATGCATGGCAACTGATCCCCCGTGATTGAATTTCAACTCAATAAGGGGCCCAGCTTATAAACTATTAAAATACAGAAAGAACAAATATTTACATTCTTAAGAAAACAAGAGAGGGTGAATCGCAGAACAGAGCATTAATCAAAGCCACAATGCCCTAGGTGTGGGACAGCCGATTGTTGCCATCAGTGTGAACTGGGGGAAAATGAAGTTAGTTTCTGGTATTTGGGATGTGCTGTACTACAGGTTCTTTTAAAACACCTCACTAGACAGTCCTCACTTTGTTACTGACCCATCTTGGTAGTAAAAATGAATAAACTGCAGTTTCAAACTTTTTCTGTAAGCTTCAAGTCCTTTCACCAGGTCCATTGTAAAACTAGAGTATGCGTTTTTTGGCATTTGAAATAGTCTAGGACAGAAGTAATATTTGTACCTAGGTATATAATTACATTTTAATCTATATTTGGACATCCTATATAGCCGTGCATAATCTGTTCAGGACATGGCTCAAGCACCAAATGTTGTGATCTACATCTGTTTTTGTATAATTGAAAAACATGACAGGAGAAAAAATGACTTTAAAGATATTAATATACGGATAGACTAAGTCACTCAGACTTCTTTAGAAGCCATACAAAGTAACTCTCAAACAAAATTTGGGTTTTTCACTCATGTAAAGAAGGAAGACAACTATTAAATTCCAACTCCAGAGTCTTTATCCTACATAGCAAGGAAAAGTTGGTAAGTAATATACCTGCTTAGAGTATGTACATTGATATGTTAGGACTACTATATAAAATATTTGTAGTCAGTCACTCACAAGCTTTTGCAGGATGCAAATAGGATCCAAAAGTTCATCCAACCGGCAAGATACAATCACGCTTGCTAGCCATACTACCCAAGCTTATTTCTGCTGTGGTATCCTTGCACAATGATACTGCAACAGCATCAAAGGTTTATATATACTTTAAATAACTCTGCCTCATAGTAGGAAAAAGAAAACTGTCTGCCTCACTCCTAAGAGGTACCAGATACTTCAACAATGGATGTCAATATAGGAGTCTAGATAGCATATAGTCTTTAATACACCTTTAATTATAAACCTTTAATATGGGTTTATATAGATTCTCATTCTGAGGTGCTGGGGCTGCTAAACACCCATAAGATAAAAGGTATGGATTTTCTAGCTCTTGTTATGCCAGAAGCTCAATCACTATAGATTTCAAGATTGTGCTGTACCAAGAAACTGCAAGAGGGAGGTAATGCATGGCTAGAGTAAAAGCCTTACAATTTTAAGTTTGACTTATAACTTTTTTAGTATGGTAACTTGTCATTTTGCTTTGAATAAAATGTTGAGGTTACGTCATGTGCAACAATCCCATATATTTACAGTAGGGGATTCCTAGAGCATTGCAAACATTCAGGTGGTGGTTTAGTTATGTTAGTTGTTTGGTCATATTATCAAAATGGGTGGTGATAGACGCCTGAAAAAAAGCCTCCCCTGGTGAGCTGAAACTCAAAGTGCAAACGCTTCAAAATAAAATAAACTCATCAAAGACACCCTTAAGCAGAATCTCAACTCATGCAGCGTAAATATTGATAACTTAGAAGATACCACTGAGGACAGACCTGAATGGAAAGCAACTATCAATAAACGATGGTTATAAACAGTGAGGAGGACAGATGTGAAAAACTGTTTGAAAAAAGGATCAAGTGTCATACCTTAAATTTTGAAGCAAAGTTGTTTTTCATTTTGAGATGTTGAAATGCTTTCTTTTGACAATTTCAAAGCTTTTTACTTGAAAATTTTCAAAATAGTTGCAACCAACCCTTTCCTGCAAAGAGTTTGTTTTGATAAATCAGTATTTTCTGATGTAAAAAGTCCTGCTGAAAAATACCTGACCAGCTCTAGACAGAACCTGTTTTTCAGTTCTCTGGGGTGGGGGGGATGCAATTTTGGCCAATACTGCACTTGTTTATATGTAGTGTGTGTGTGTGTGTGTGTGCATGCGGATATCCTCAGGTTTGCAGGGTTCTACTAATCAAATTAGCAGGTGTCTCAAAAACAGTGGAAGTGGTAAATAATGAAGAGGACAGGTCGCTTATTCAGAGTTTTGAATACATTTAAAGTATTGGGTTTTATGTTTACCCTTCTTATGTGTTCTGCAGTTGCAAGGGGCCTAGGATTGGGCATTTTAGTGGTTGAATTCATTAAATCAAGAAGCAGGTCCTCAAGGAATCAATTCTGAAGCACTTAGAGGAGAGGAAAGTGATCAGGAACAGTCAGCATGGATTCACCAAGGGCAAGTCATGTCTGACTAATCTAATTGCCTTCTATGGCGAGAGAACTGGCTCTGTGGATGAGGGGAAAGCAGTGGATGTGTTGTTCCTTGAGTTTAGCAAAGCTTTTGACACGGTCTCCCACAGTATTCTTGCCAGCAAGTTAAAGAAGTATGGGCTGGATGAATGGACTACAAGGTGGATAGAAAGTTGGCTAGATTGTCGGGCTCAACGGGTAGTGATCAATGGCTCCATGTCTAGTTGGCAGCCGGTATCAAGTGGAGTGCCCCAAGGGTCGGTCCTGGGGCCAGTTTTGTTCAATATCTTCATAAATTGATCTGGCTGAGGGTGCAATCCACACCATCCTCAAGTTTGCAGATGACATTAAACTGGGAGGAGAGGTAGATAGGATACAGAGGGACCTAGACAAATTAGAGGATTGGGCCAAAAGAAATCTGATGAGGTTCAACAAGGACAAGTGCAGAGTCCTGCACTTAGGACGGAAGAATCCCATGCACCACTACAGACTAGGGACCACATGGCTAGGCAGCAGTTCTGCAGAAAAGGACCTAGGGGTTACAGTGGACGAGAAGCTGGATATGAGTCAGCAGTGTGCCCTTGTTGCCAAGAAGGCCAATGGCATTTTGGGCTATATAAGCAGGGACATAGCCAGCAGATCGAGGGACATAATCGTTCCCCTCTATTCGACATTGGTGAGGCCTCATCTGGAGTACTGTGTCCAGTTTTGGGCCCCACGCTACAAGAAGGATGTGGGTAAATTGGAGAGAGTCCAGCGAAGGGCAACAAAAATGATCAGGGGTCTGGAACACATGACTTATGAGGAGAGGCTGAGGGAACTGGGATTGTTTAGTCTGCGGAAGAGAAGAATGAGGGGGGATTTGATAGCTGCTTTCAACTACCTGAAAGGGGGGTTCCAAAGAGGATGGATCTAGACTGTTCTCAGTGGTAGCAGATGACAGAACAAGGAGTAATGGGGGAGGTTTAGGTTGGATATTAGGAAAAACTTTTTCACTAGGAGGGTGGTGAAACACTGGAATGCATTATCTAGGGAGGTGGTGGAATCTCCTTTCTTAGGAGTTTTTAAGGTCAGGCTTGCCAAACCCTGGCTGGGATGATTTAGTTGGGGATTGGTCCTGCTTTGAGCAGGGGGTTGGACTAGATGACCTCCTGAGGTCCCTTTCCACCATTTCATAGAATATCAGGGTTGGAACGGTCTTCTAGCATAAAGGCCAGTGCCATTGCAACAAGATGGATACAGTACAGTGCTCGGATGACTTCATGCTGCTACTATGAAATAACAGAAGCACAGAAGTCGCCAAAGGAGATCTTAATGTGAGAAGGTAGCACTGGATCCTTTCTTCATACAAAGGTCCCTGACTGGGCATCTTTAGTTCAACTAATCTCCAAAATCAAATGGAACTAATAAAAAAAAAATGAAGAAAGTAGCGTTTTGTCTCCATGGCAAAGAATAGGAATTCTTTGCTTCGCACACCTATTTTGAGTGCTAGAACTTGGCATGTTATTTCCAAATTTATTTTCTGTCTCTTCCTTTAACAGAAGTACTACCTCATCTTAAATACTGAGGAAAGATTAATGGCTAAAGGTCTGAATATATAAATAACATGCATATATATTAAAATACATAACTTCTCTCCTCATTCTAGCCCTAAAGCAAAACAAAGGTTGAAAAGTAAACCTCTCCATAATAGAGATCCCAAAATTTTAAAGTTGAATGGCTGACCTTAATTATGGCCCCATGTGCATATCCCTTTCGAGTTCTAGATATGAAGGCTAGAAGGGATCATCGAGTCAGACCACTTGCATAACACAGGCATGGTATGCATTAAAAGGATTAAAAACTTGTCAACTGATAGGTGTCAAATTATAATTGTAAACATGGAATCATCAACAAGTTGGTGTGTTTCCAGTGGGAGTCCTGCAGGGATTTGTTCTTATCCATATGCTAGTTAACATTTTTATCGGTGATCTGCAAGAAAATGTAAAATTGTCACTGATAAAGTTAGCAGATGACACACAAATTAGGGGATGGTAAATAATGAAAAGGGCAGGTCACTGATTCAGAGTGATCTGGATTGCTTGGTAACCTGGGCACAAGCAGACAATGTGCATTTTAATATTGCTAAATATAAATGTATAAAACTAGGAACAAAGAATGCAGGCCATGCTTACAGAATGGGGGACTCTATACGGGGACACAGTGACTGAAAAATATTTGGGGATTGTGGTAGAACTCATGTTCAACTAATTATCTAGGTGTGATGCTGTGGCCAAAAGATCTAATGCAATTTTGGGATGCATAAACAGGAGAATCTCAAGTAGGAATAGAGGGTTTTTTCTTAACCTCTATATTTGGTACTGGGGTGACTGCTGCTGGAATACTGTGTCCAGTTCTGATGTCCACAATTCAAGAAAAATGTTGATAAATTGAAGAGGGTTCAGGTATGTATTTATAGAATAGACATTTATCATATCTCCTCTTTGATAAGCTAAACAGATCAGTCTTTTTTAGTGTTTCACTGTGAAAAGGTTTTCCAGAATCATTCTTGTGCCTCTTTGGTGAACCCTTTCAAGTTTTTCAACCGCCTTTTTGAAGTGCAGACACCAGAACTGGCCCCAGTATTCCATTATGCCCACACACAGGTAATTACACCTCTCTCTTTCTGTTTGTTGTTACCATTCCTATACATCCAAGGATTGAATTTGTCCTCTTAGCTGTGTTATCACAGTTTAAACGTGGCTTCTTAAGATTACAGAACATAATTAGAGCTGAGCTGGAACAGGACTTTCTGTTCCCCAAAATACGCTGAAGATTTTGACTTTTTTTTTTCCCATTCAATAGTCAGTTTTGGGGAAAAAATATCTAAGGTGTTTGTGGAAGAGTTCCATGCCTACTCAGCTAGTAGACAGAGAGCCAGGCAGCCTGCCCACTCCCCTTCCAGGAAATGAGGAGCTGGCAAGGTTGGAAAACCACTGCCTGGGGAGCTGGGTCTTACCAGGTGAGCTGCTGAGGAGCAAGCAGGGGGAGCTGACAGGAAACTAGACATCTTTCCAATGAAATTTTGAAATCAATATGTTCCCACGTTGCTATTGCCAAATCAGTGTGTTCTGCCAGGAGAACATTCCATTGGAACATTTCTGACCAGCTCTAATTATAATATGTAAGCTGGAAGTTCCTAGATGGCTACATGTATTGTGTTTGACTCACTACAGAGCTAAGTTGAATACTTCAATAAGTTACAAATAAATTAACCTTAATTATCAACTAACCTTTACAAGGGTCTGGAAGATCCAGTGCCAAGGGACCAGGAAGTCTACAGAGAGACAGATGAGCATAAATGGGTGACGTCTTGGTAAAAACAGTTATTGACTGCAATGGCTAGAATTTCACTGAATCTGAGTTTCTGATAATAGCATTGTTCACGTCTTACAAATATATACAAGCTTAAATGCGTGTTCTCCTGGCAAGCTGCCACTGTAGCCCTCTAACAATAGAGTGGGAGGGGTCTGATGATGTCCCACCCTGTTAGAAGGTGTTGGAATGCCGCAAATCGCGGCTACTTAGGCCATGCCTGCATTAGCACTCTTGTCAGGATAACTTTCACTCAGGGTGTTTTAAAAAAAAAAACAAAAAACAAACCAAAAAAACCCCACATCCCTGAGCGACATAAGTGACACATTGATGTGGACAGCGCTATGTTGGTGTGAGAGCTGCTCCCGCTGACGTCGTTGTTGCCTCTCCCGGAGGTGGTTTTTGTGACGTCAGTGGGAGAGCTGTCTCCTGTCGGCGTACAGCGTCTTCATCAGACACGCCGCAGTGGCACAGCTGCAGCGCTGCTTGTGTAGACAAGCCCTGCGTTCCTGCTAACTCACTGGAGTAGATATGGCTTATTAAACTTCTCTCTCCCTCTTCACCACAGATTCAAGAGGTTGGGGATTGGTCCTGCTTCGAACAGAGGATTGGACTAGACGGCGACCTCCTGAGGTCCCTTCCAACCCTGACGTTCTATGACTAGCCTTCTATCAAAGGGAGCTAGATCTTAGGAGATAGTCCTTATGCCAGGACTCTTGTGGGCGCTGATGGTAGCAGCCAACCTTGGGGGAGAACTCATTATGATTATATTTTTCTAAGTGATGTTTAACCTCTAATCAATAAGTGTGACTTCTGGCAGCAGGGTAGGGCCTCCCCCCACACGTTATACCATCAGACCTCATCTGACTTGGTGTTATTCCTGCAGTAGTTGCTCCTTAACAGCTGCAAAATGCCATGACAATGAATAGCAAAGGAGGAGCCTGACTTTATAAGCTGTGTTTCCTGGTTTAAAGTCAGGAGGCTCCTTTTTATTTTAAAGGCAAATCACTAGAAGTCAAAACTTTGTCTTTCCACAGCTCACTTTTTTGTAGGGCATGTGATGGAGGCCTGATGGCTTGTTAGAAGGCAGGGCTTATTTTTCACGGGAATATTATGACTCCATAGATCATTGTAGCTATAAACATTTTTTTTTAATCTCATGATTTATGTATGTTTCCATGAGTTTTTAAGAACCCAAAGTTGATCTAGTGTCCACTATCTCACAGTTCCAAATTCAACACATGCAGTAGAAATGCAGCTGAACCAAAGACATCAGGCGCAATTCTTTTCTGCACCAAGACACACGTGGCAATGGGTGGGGCCAGGGAACAAGTTACACCTCCTTGTTTGTCAAGGTGCCCTAGCTCCAGCTCTTATGTAAGTTACAGCATTGTAGGGGCTTCTGCTTTCACTTATAACAGCTGGCTATGGTCCTTAAGCAGCTTTATGCCCTCTGAGAATTGTCCTAGGGAAGCTTTCCTCTGCTCTACTTTTATACTGCAGGTAAGAATGGTGTGAAGATGGGCTCCACTGCCTTTATGCTAATTGAGATTTTTCCCCTTTGCTGGAGGAATGCTCACCTGGCCAGTTGTGGCCAGATTAAATCCCCTTTGTGAATCTTGGGTGGAACGGAACTGGGTCTGAGGCTCTGGCCCATTATTGCCAGCTGCCTATATTCAGTGGACCCAGCCTATTCAGAAACAAAATCAACTTAACATTCACCATGTTACTTTTGCACCTATAGAGTAGGCTTCTCCAAAATGCTGCTGTGCTTTCATTGAGGTTTCTTTTCTTTTTTGTGGTGGTTACCTGGAATATATAGTGCATGGAATGTTTCTGTCACCAGGTTGTATGTACCTTTTGTTTTCTTGAATACAGTTTGTGCGGCTTACAGTGCCTGGGTTTAAGAGGGAGTGATTTGCAGGTTAGCACGGCTCTGAAGAGGCACCCATGTGGTTAGAAATGTGGTGATCTAAAAGGATGCACAACACTTGGACCTCCTAGTTTAGGACAGAGCAATAGGGTAAGTGGAGTGGCTCTGTCTGTCTGACATGAAGTTGTAATTGTTTGTGGGGCTTTGTATGTGTCATGAGCCATGTGGAGAATGCACGTTCATAAACAACATGGGGATAGATTATTTCACCCATTACTGGAGTGCGGCTACAAGTGCACAATAATGTGAGATCAGTTTGAGGAAGTGTGGGATACCTATATCAAACTGAAACTAAATGTGGGACTGTAGCTATCTGATTAGGTTTTGGCTTGGATACCAGGGTTGACATCCAGTGGTCATGGTGGTGAATCTGCAGAGAACCTTTTCCAAGAGTTTTATCCAGTCTTCATCTGAGTATTAATGTGCTGAATGTTAAGCATGCTGAAAATAGGCCATTTATTTAAAGCACCAAAGAGATCAATGGACACTCAGTACCTTTGCAAGCCAGTTTGTTTATTTGCTAATTTAGGGGGGTGTGGGTAGATGTGTACGTGTCCCTACCAACTCCAAAGCCCAGCATCTCCTTATACCATACTGGATCATTTCAGTACTAAATCAGAGGAAACTGTCACTTGTGTCTCTATTGCCGTACATTTTCTTGTTCCTATTTCCTCAGAAATACTTTTGAGGGTGTTGTGAAGGTTTAGGCCTAACGTGTCAAAGGGAATTCTGTACAGGTGGCCTAACTTCCTCCTACAGAGAGTGATGACCTTCAGGAACATAAGACTTGCCAGACTGGATCAAATGACTGGTTCATGAAATCCAGTGGCCTGTCTCTAACAGTGGCCAGTTCCAGATGCAGGAAACTGTAATGGACAATTATGGAATAATCTGCTAACTGGGAAAATTTCTTAATGTCTCAGTTAGTGACTGGCTTATTCTTTGTAAAAAAAAAAAAAAAAAAAAAAAAGTCTTATCCATATATGTGTGCTTCTCTTTTAATCATACTAAATTATTCACCTGAAGGACCTTGTAGCAATGAGTCCAACAGATTAACAATGTATTGTACTTGTATATTTTCTCGTAATAGTTGTGCATTTGTTGTCTTTCAATTTTGTGGCTGCTTAGAGCCACTCGGGAATATATAAGTTCACTCTGACAGCAAAATACATAAAACCCCAGAAACTTCAGAAGAAATGTGAAGGAGATTATTCTGGTAGACACCGCTTGATAGCTGACTGTATTATGATTTGGAACTAGACTAGAATTGGAACCCCAAAGCTTGAAACAGGATTATATACTGTGAAGTCGCATTTTACTTTATTTCTTTCCCATCTGACTGGGGTTGCACAGATGGGCTTTCAGGAGATTGGCAGACCTTATTTGACTTGTGAAACTTAGCCAACTGGTCTCCCAGTTGTTCCTGGTGGGGAGAAGTTAGTTCAGGTCTAGCTTCTGTTAACTGATGGTTTGCGCAGTTTACCCATAAGGTGGCAAAATGATCAATTTATCAATGAGAAAATGGTAGTTAAAAGGTTTGGAAGAAGTAGCGAATTCTTACTGTAGGTGAGTCTTGGCCGGGCTGTGTCTCCCAGTGGCCAGAAACCCATCCTGCTGGCATACTTGGTGACCATTGAGCGCTAAAAACTAGCCGTTCTGCTAGGGAACTAAACAGATGTTAAATCTTAATATCCCAGCTCCATTAATAAACTATGTAGACTTAAATACAATGAAATAAATCTGTATATTGGGCTCAATACATGAGTAACTGGATACAATTCTGTGGCCTGTGTTAAGCAGGAGGTCAGACTAGATAATCTACTGGTCCCTTCATTTCTTCATTGCCATGTCCTGTGTCCAACACTTGATGATTTTAGACATGATGGCAGGGATTTCTTCAACGGGGCAGAAGAAACAGACTTAAGTTATGGCAAATAGAAAACATTTCCTTTCTCCTAAGGTGAATGAAGAGTATAATAGCCATATCTACAATTCTTTAGTGAACACTGTCTAGCTGCTGCTGTGATGGGAAAATATCTGTGCTGATAAAATAAAGGCAAATTGTGCTGAAGTGTTATGTCTTCTAACCGTCACTTGTATTATTCTTGCAGGATGCTCTGGAAACTTGCCTTATCTGTTTTTCTGGTGGCGGCCTTGGTTAAAGTAACAGATACCAGGAAAAACCGACCTGCAGGAGCAATTCCATCTCCCTACAAAGATAGCACAAGCAACAACTCGGAGAGGAGGCAGCATCTGAACAAAGAAGTACTGGCCTCCAGCCAGGAGGCCCTGGTGGTCACTGAGAGGAAGTACCTTAAAAGTGACTGGTGCAAAACCCAACCCCTGCGGCAGACAGTCAGCGAGGAGGGCTGCATAAGCCGCACCATCATCAACCGTTTCTGCTATGGCCAGTGCAACTCCTTCTACATCCCCCGGCACGTGAAAAAGGATGAGGAATCCTTCCAGTCCTGTGCTTTCTGCAAGCCTCAGAAAGTCACCTCCTTCACTGTGGAGCTGGAGTGCCCTGAGCTGGATCCACCTTTCAGACTCAAGAAAATCCAGAAAGTCAAGCAGTGCAGGTGTATGTCTGTGAACCTCAGCAACTCTGACAAACAGTGAAAGCAAGTATCTGGCTACTGCTTGGCATCACCCCATCGGATTTGCTGCTGTCTCTCCTCTTCCCTGAGCAGACTCATTGTCTGGTTTTCTTTCTTCAGGATGCATCTCTCTAGCAGGGAAGGCTCACTTGTCATTTGCCTACTGGAAATAAAGCTTGGCCTGGGCTATGTTAGGCACCTTGCCATAAAACCTCAGCATATTTCCGATCTAATCATCTTGCAATTGTATCTTTAAGGGTGGAGCTGGCCTCTCCGAATTTGGGATTGATGATCATCTAGGTGAGCGATGGCTGAATCCAGCATTTCCCACTATGTGGGAAAAACCCTCTGCCCTACACTCCAGTCCTTTCTGTGGGAAGAAAATGTGTCTCGCTACCTTTCCGTCTCACTCAGTGTTCAGTCTGGAGCTTTTCACCCTCCTATTTAAGTGCTTGGTGCTGCCACCTGCGGCTGTGAGGTGCAGCTTTGGGATACAGTACAGTGCTCAAAGAAAGGGAGGGGCAGTGAGCCTGATCCAGGAACTCTCACGTTGGATGACAGAATGGCTCTGCACTCCTTGTCTGAGATGGAGATAAGCATGGGGAGAGGGAACATTAGGCCAGCCACAGCTCTCTCAGCAGCCCCTGCTTTTCCGTCAACAGACTGAAGATGGATTCTTGTGCTGTTGCAATTTGACTATATCACACACACAGTCTCTACGGCAATGTTTATTTTGTAACCTAGCTATAGTAAAATTGTTTAAAATATTATTAGACCTAGCCATGTATATTTTTCTTGTGGCAGAATATTCCGAAGATTAGATTAAAGTGTTTTTGAGTAAATAGACTTGATTGCTAGGTCAGTCACCTGACATGAAACTGACAGGTTTTGAGTGGGCTTTCAGTAGATTCTGCCTTAGTTTGTTCCGAAACCCATCCAGTTATTACTGTGTATTTATTCCTGCAAGGGGTGGGTTTGCGGGGAGGGTATTAAAACAGTTGTAGGAGCAGTATTTCACTTAAGTTATTAAAGCATTGCAGCACAAAGGACAGATTGCAGTCATTGTTGCTTTGAATACAAAAGCTGCCTTACATATCAGTTTCTTCAGGTGTCGGGAGTGGCATCTTCCACACAGCGAATGGGAATCAAGTGACCTTTGTCACGTTGAGGGAAGAGTAGGCTAGCAAGTGATTGTAGAATGTGGTCACAGCTACAGAAATGAGAAAGGGTTCTGTCCCATCCTTTACAAATTGGGCGGGAATAAGCTGTTGTAACTACTGCAGCACTGTTGCCCCATTACATTTTTGATATAGGGGTATAATGAATCGATGGATATTTCAATTCGTTTAAAGTACATAGTAAGTTACTCACTCACCAAACTTTAGCATGTTTGTATATTCAGTATGTTCCAGTTCAGATGTGTAAGACCAGTGGCTGTAATGTCTTCTCTTTAAATGCAGCAAGTTAATCAAAGAGCACAGAAACTAATACAAGAGACTAATGTGTGACCTTGTTGCATGTCTTATAGCTTAGCATCTGCAATACTTCTGGGCTAGTGAAATCAGCCTGTGGAGCACTTCTCTGGCAACGTCTTTAGGAATGACCAATCCAAAGGGTTAAAAGTGTTACAAACTGTTGCCAGCTATGAGTTCAATGGCATAGTTCACTATTATGTGAGGCAGGCTGCTTTAAGAGGCTTTTGGTACTGATCTCTGCTAGAGCTCACCAATCGGTTTATGGGGATTGGCACAGGGAGGATGGGATCGGGTAGGTATGTTATCCCTACATTGTTACAGCTACATTGCATGTATTTTCTGCCTTGTTGTTACACAATGTCAGAGCTGCCAAGGGAGACTCCTAGTCTAGGGCTTGCTTTAGAGGCTGGTACTGCTACACTGTCAGCCATACAAATGGGCACTGCTGAATCTAGGTTATTGGGAGCTTTTTGACAGTAGAGAGGGAGTTTGAAATGCCTGCAACCCATTAGGGTTCTAGGATTATGAGTGTGTCCTTGAAGGAAGAGATTGTAAAGCCAGGCCCATGTGGTTAAAACTAGATAGAAATTCTCTGGGCCCTTCTTAATTATATTAACTCTACAAATTATTTAAGGAAAAATATGCAAGAATGCTTATTAAGCTACACCCAAGCAGGGTTTCTCACCAACTTGCAATATGAATATGCTGCAGCATGAAGCTCCTCCTTGGGGCTGTTTGTATGTAAAAACTGAATAGAGCTTGTAATGGTTCAAACTGTATTTAATTCTTGTTTTATAAATGAAAACAAAAAAAATGAAGAAATGCTATAATTATTTTATAGGTGTACTGTTAAATTATAGAACAAATAAAGATACTCTAGGGTTATATGGATTCCAGGTGTGTGGGCTTTGCTTCTAACTTCAGAATCTCTTACCACTATTTTAACTGATGGTGTATTGGCT
The DNA here is from genome assembly GCF_965140285.1 of Lepidochelys kempii. Classification (NCBI taxonomy): domain Eukaryota; kingdom Metazoa; phylum Chordata; order Testudines; family Cheloniidae; genus Lepidochelys; species Lepidochelys kempii. The sequence goes on along the minus strand of NC_136382.1, from coordinate 139,160,487 downwards.
CAGTCTCCGGTTCTGCGAGGGCTCCATTTCGAATTTGCCACAAGACTCGGACAAAAGACTATATGTATTTGTGCTACCTTGGGAGCGTGTGGGAACAAGACAGTTACAACCTGCTCTTGAGTTACCTTCTTGCTTGGAAATGAGGAGGGGCAATAACATTCACTAGCCCTATGTGTGGTAAATAACATCCCACTCTCAAATGCTGGTTCAGCTATGCTGGCCAATGACTTGTGAGGGCGGAGCTAAAGCTCCACCAATGGCTGGCCTGCCTGTCCACAGAGGCTGTCCTGTGTCATGCTTCAGCCTACATGGTGCTACCCACAATGCAGATGGCCTTTCTAAGGAAGTAAAGGGTTGCCTTATGCACTTGCCCTGATATTGCAAGGAAGAGAGTGGCCAAGATTTCTAGTGATTGGGTTGAACTGGAGAGAAGATGGTTGCATAGCAGGTGTCAGGAGTGTGTGGCTCTCCCGCTGCTTGCCATTTGTCCTCCACAAAATAAATTCTTCCAAGTTTAACAGCCTTTGGCAAAATGTCTTTTATAATAGTCAGTTGGAATGAAACCAAACAGAGACTTGTGAAACTTACACTTTATAAGGGTTAGTTTAACTTCCAAAGTAAGATTTTTTTTGTGTGTGTGTGTGTGAGCCAAATACATTTTGCCTTCAAGATGCATCATAGAGCACCTTGTTCTAAGGTAGCTGTAAGTGTTGAGGGGGCTGCTTATTTCATTTAATAAACTTAATGATTCAGATCCTGCTTCAAAAGGGATGGGTCTTAGCTACTTGAGTGCAAGAAGAATCTCCGTTAGCAGAACTTGCGTCTGACACACCTAAGTAGTCACTTGGGAATGCTGAGAAAGGTGGTATGTGCCCTAACCACCATGCTACAGAGTCATTTTCCCCACCTGCCTTCTGGGCCAGTGATTATTCAAGTTGTTTTTATAAGGTAGAACAGCTTCACCTGCAGAAACTGAGGGAAAACCATCACCCGGGGTAGGGGGTCATAGGCCTGGGTTCAATCAAGCCCCTGCTCTGTATTGGGTAGAGTCAAGGTTTGAACCTTGGTCTCTTCTGTGTGAGCACTTTAGCCAGTAAGTAAAGGTTACAAAGGGATACCTTTTCTCTCCTTGGCTAGGTGAGCTCAGAGCATGCCTACGGGATTAGGTTCCTTGGGTGTGATAGGTGGAGTGGGGTAAAATCTCATTTGAGAATCCTGTTGGGGCTTAACTGTGAGCTAGCGGTCAGGATTTAGCAGCTGAGCAGGGGTTTTGAGGATCTAAATTTGGGGTTAAGGAACCTAAATCCCTCTTTGGATGGATCTAGCCCTAGCTATGCCTTTCCAGCCTCCAGCTACCTGATAAGTGCAAAGATAAAGGGATTATCTTCCCCCAAGAAGTATGGGGAGAGCATGGCAGATCCTTCCAGATAAATAGAATAAACACTGGATACCCAGCTGCACATTCTGTGACACCTTGAAAACATGCCATATAGTCATCATAGAATTACGGACTCCACAGGGCCCTGATTTGGGATTAATATGTCATTGCCTACCTCTTGGGTATATCTACACTAGAGTTTTGAAACATGAACTCATGTGGGATGAGCCTAGGCTGAACTACAGATGATTGCAGAGGGCCCAGAAGAGCCTTTACTCACATGCTAACTGGCAGTCCATTAACTCCAGGTACAAACCTCTACTGCAAACATGCCTTAGTTACTGTTTCAGGCTACCTGCAGCTGTAGGTAGGGGTGTGTGTGTGTACACACCCACATTCATCAGTTTCTCTTGCTTTAGGGGTGTTCTGAGAGCCTTAAAAGCACAGAAATGAGTGATATTAGTACTTCCCTACCTCACAGGGGAGGTAAGAAAACCAAAATATGACGGGGCTCAGACACTATGGTGATTACAACCATGTAAGTATTAATTTAAAAAAAAAAGTTTTGCCTCAGTTTCTTCATCTGTAAAAGTAGGTTTGTTAATACTTAGTTTTGTGAAGTGCTCTGAGATAGGGATGAAAGTGCTAAGTACTGTTAAATCACTAGACACATAGTCATTGAAGTACCATACGGCCTGAAGGTTTCAATTTGCAACGCAAAACAACACAAGCCTTTTATAACCACTTATAAAAGCCACACTGGAATTCTCATTCTCAGTGAGCCACATCTGTATATCAGGCATGGAAGCAATAATTTAGAATGATGCAATTTGCTTAAGTAAGGGGGCGTAAAGCAAGGCTGGAACTTTCAGCTGCAGTGTCGCTGGTAAAAGAGCAGCCAAATCTGAAAACCGTTGCAACAAACTAAGCTGTGTATTTTTCACATCACTGTAGGGTAAAAAAAATCTGCCAATCATGATACCAGAGCTCACAGCTGTACCCATGAACGGTGAGGATCTTAGGTTTATTCATGTTGTGTAGTACCATGAGTAATTAGGTACTACACCATTAGCCAACTTTTTAGTCTCATGAAAACCAAATGCCCCTTCCCTGAGGCCTTGTGCCCCACCCCCATCTCCCCTCCTGTCATGATTTGCTCTCCCCCACCCACTTTCACTGGGCTGGGGTGGGGGTGTACACTCTGGGAGGGAGTTAGGGTGTGGGAGGGCATGCTGACCTGGGGCAGAGGGTTCAGGTGTGGGAGCATGATCAGGAACAGACTCCAGCTGGGCAGGCTTATGAGCAATATGTATTGAAATGTAAAAGTATAGAGTACCTCATGCAGCTTTCACCATGAAAATTCGTGTGGGCTCCAAAACATTGCAAGTGACTGCTGATCTTGCAGCTAATGTGCCAAATTTACTAAGGCCTAGATCCACACAGGCTCCCTGTGCAATGCCTGGGGAGCTTAAGAAGCCACCCCAGGGCAGGGGGAGGAATGCTACATACGCTAGCCAGTAGGGATGAGGCAAGGGTCTTAGGGCTGAACCCCTCAAATGTGTTTAGGCACTGTTCCATAAGAGTTAGAGGCCTAAACCCCTTTGGGCCTAGGCACTGAAGTCCAGCACTGCACTCTGCTCAGGGTTCATAGCCATGCCCCCCGCCCCCTTCTGGAGCTAGGTTCCTATGCCCTTTTTTGCCTTTATAACTTTTAACACAGACAGGGCCCTACCCATGAGGGCACCCCTAGTTTGAGGCTTAAGCATGAGCTGGGTTCAGGAATCAGTGCACATGCCCAAATCCTAACCCTTTACCAATGGAAACTTGGGTGCCTAGAGACTGAAAGCATCTCCAGGATTAGGCAGCAGCTGAACAGGGTTTTAGATATTCTGGCTTTAGAAGCTAGTTAGCTAATGTGGCAGGTGCCCAAATGCCTTTTGGCACTAATCCCTAGGTGCAAACCATTCCATTGACTGCAATAGAATTGTTCACACTTATGTTGGAAGCAACTGGCTTAATGTGTGCTCTTCGCATACCTACTCCCCCCCTGCCCCACGCACACAAAAGACAACTAAGTCCAGGATTTCTCACATTATCCAAAAGCTATTAAATGTGGGCACTCCCATGGGATGCAGAAGAGCCAGGTTCAAAAACCTCATGCTCCCTTATTGGGAGCAGGGACTTGAAGCTGGTCTCCCAGATGAGTGGTCTAATCGTCAGGATGTGGCATCAACCTTTGTCTGGCCCAGTGAATATGTAATTATTTAACACAAAGTGGAACAGCTTCCACAGGAAAGATAGCTAGAGAGTGCCAGGAATACCTTTTGCCTGGTGATCAGGGTACTCACCAAGGTTGCTGGAGACCTGGGTTCAATCCTTCCTCCAACTCAGGCAGAACAGAGATTTGCAAACAAACAGGTATCCCACATCTCAGGTGAGTGCTTTGACTACTGGGCAATTGGCTATAATTGGTCAGTGGAATCTCTCTCTGGTTTTTCACCAGAAAGGGTTGACCTGGTTCAGGCCCCTAGCCCCAGGAGGTTAAGAATCCTGAGCAGAGAGGAACCTTGATGTGGCCTGTCAGTCAAGGCTCCAAGACCCAGGTCAATGGGATTTAGCCGTTGGGGCCTAACTATTTCCCTTGTTTTCTTCATTTCACTGGTGGGTAGCTTCTTCAGCTCGCTGCTCAGCTTGCTGGCTTCCGAGAATCCTTTTCTTAGGCACCTAATGCTCCCCCTACAATATACAGGGCATTTAAGTCAAGGCTGATGATTCCACTGGATGGCAAGATACCTCGGCATTAGGTGTTCCAATGCATGTTGGAGAGTGGCCACTAGTGGTGACTGATGAGAAATGACAAAGAAAAAAAAATCCTGGCTACCCTGAAAGATGCAGAAACTTCAGGGGAACTGGAGACAGTAGAAGATGAAGCACAATTTAAGTGTAGCTGTCAGCAACACCTATCATTCAGCTTGCCTAAGAACAAGAGTGTCTTTCCCAGGAGCTGGGAATTGGAGTGACAAATACAGAGATACACGTCCCAGGCTAACAAAACTTTAGCACTTTCTCGGTGAATTTGGCCCATGATGCTATATTAAAGAAACCCTCATTTCAACACTGCATTGCAGTGTTGATACTGAAGTGTGATAGGCTCCTAAGTACCTTTGAGGAGCTGGAGTATCTGCCATTGATTTTAATAGGGGAGTTAATGCACTAAATACCTTTGAGGATCTGTCCCTTCGGCTTTATTAAAAGGGTGAGGTGGGGTAATTTCTTTACTCAAAGTATTGTCCCCATCTCTAGCTCTCTGTTGATCTCTTGTGCTTACAGACTTTGCCAGAGACTCAATGTAAACCGAATAGTTTTGCACGTGAACATTCTCTATTTAAATACATATAACAAGGCCACATTGCTTCCTGAATTCAGCAGTGCTAAGTTTATACAGGAGGAAGCCCAAAGCCTCCATTCTTTTTTCTCTGCATATGCTAATGGAGCTTGAAGGGGTAAGTGGTTGCCATATAAATGTACAAATGCACTGGAGGAATTCACAAGATCGAACCTGAAAAAGAGAATTAAACCGCATACGTTACGAAGTGAATTAGCATTTATACAGCCTGAAAAAGAGAAATGCACATCACCTCACTTCACCAGAGCGGAGTCATTCTGACAAAGATGCTTGAGTGGCATTTCGTTGTTACTTATTATGGCATGGAGGGCAATGAGCTGCACTATGCAGGTTCCAGGGAATAAGCAGGGCTGTCCGGCACAAGCAGCAGACTGGACATGGCAAAGGGGGGGGTGTCACGTGAGGCTCCGCAGAGGGGCCTGTGGGAGCCCAGTACGTTTTCAATGAGGCAACTTGTCATAAGAGTCAATACCTACAAAAAACCTCAAACCTTGTAGTTCATATGTCAACCATATTTTGGTTGCAGGCATCTCAGCATCCCCAAAAATCCATCTGTATCCCATCAAAGAAAGTATGACAAAAGGGCTTCCTGCTTCTCCAAATTAAGGACTCGGGATATTCAGCCACTCTTTTTACCTTTATCAGCCCTTCATTCTGTATTGTTATATTTTATTTTAAAGGCAAGTCCATTTCCCCTCTCTGAGATGCTGCACTGCAGTATCAAACCTGGCTGAGAAGACTGAAAGGATCCTCTCTCTAAACTATCCCCCATTTATTACCATGCAATGCACCTGTATGATGGATTGCTGATGTGGAAGGTGTCTATGACCAGTGTTACCTATTGGTTCTAAAACTACAGAGTATTTCCAACTTCCAAGTGGTCTGTAAAGCTACATCATGACCTGGATACAGGAGTACTATAATATTAGTTCAAATGGCGGGCAATGAAGGTAGATTGCTAGATATAATCTTTTGTAACCAGAGAGGAGAATTAAACAAATTAGACACATCTACCACATTTATAAGCCATATTTACATCTAGTGTCCTTAATGGTGTCCTAACACCAACAAGGAGAGGTGTGCTATAAATAGCTAGACCCATGATTGATTTTACTTTTTCCAATTCACCAAGCACTATCATTACAATGGAGTAGGTATGGAATCTGGACTAGGAGGCATGGTGTAAAAGGAAGAATTGGTCCAAGGATATGAAAAAGTTAGAAAACCATTCATGCTGCCTGTATCCTAAAAGTCCTTCTGCGTTGCTACCAGCTGCTGCCACCTCTTGAAACTCTGTTTTTAGAAACTGATCACTCAGATGTGACTTGGGTTATCCATGTTACATGTGCAACTGGTTCTATACTACAGCCGGAAATAGTGAGAGATGCACATGGTAGCGGCACTAGATTACTAGATGATGTATTAATTAACTGCTTCATATTTTATATGCAGCGAGGCATCTGTGTAGGTACACAAAGTCTTTGTCCAAATATCCATTTCACCAGACTATTAGCTTCCCTATATTTTTAGGGACAAATCCTATGTGGAACCAAGGACTGGGGATTAGATACAAGGAAGAATCCTCTATTTGGGCCACAGAACAGCTTCACAGCCATAGAGTGAGAGAATGAACCAGATGAGAGATGATGGTCACCTTGCTTAATGCACTGTTGGAAGGCACTCATATACAATGCAGTGAAAGTAGTAGGAGATCTTATATAAAATAGAATAGAGCTGTAGAAGTCCCTCCATGGCCCTGCATAAAGGAGATATCCATATAGCTGTGGATTTGCTGCCCAACAACTTCTCCCCGCATGCTAAGGAATAAGGAGTAACCCCTTTCCACAAGTGAATCACACTAGTTCTGCTGAGCCAGGGCCCTCCTTGAGACAGCATAATGATCACTGAAGAAAAAAAAGCACCTTCTGTTTCATTATTCCTTTTATTTTCATATAAATTAACATTCTAAAAAAATTGAAGTAGAAACACTAAATACAGTATTGCACATAGCGATCTCTGTTAGATATCCTATTATTTCATTTAGTATGGTCATTTACATACTGGAGGTACTGAAGGGAACAGGAAGGCTACAAAACCAAAACATGCGACTGTATCCTTGCACGTAAATAAAAATAAATGCAAAAGTTAAGAGCAAAAGACTATAGTTTACATAAATACAAACATGGGTTTGAATCAGTGCCATTAAAATAAACTTTATTTTTAAGTTACTTTCCATAGGTTACTCATAAACAGCAAATAATCTCTTTTCCCTTTTGCAAGAAGTAACATTACTCCCACCCCCACATGATTTTAGAACTCAATTCTCGGTAATCATATTCTTGCCAGAAATTATCGTGAACACAGAATTTCACATAGTTTTATCAAGCAACAGGAGACTTATTTTTCACACAAGTGAAGAACATCTTTTCTAGTGCTTAGCATACGTGAAGAACAATGGATTCCTGCGGTTGTATTTTACATTGCCCTTATGACACCTGGTACAGTACATTTGCCTCTGGACCACCAGGAATGTCTTATGATATTACTAGGCTAGACAGGGAATAATCCACCCCAGCAGGTTAAACCTCAAGCCACTCAGAAGTTTATGCTGCTAGTGTCTTCGATGCTAAGAGATTGTGAGCATGTGAACCCAATTCATTCCACACATTGCTGTTTCCAAGAAAATAGTGCTTTGGAAGAGAACAGTTACAAGGCCAATTCATGTTGGGCTCAGTAGTTATATCTAGGGCAGAGGGTCTTTATTGGCTCAACAAATCAAAACTGAGAAATCCTTAGGTTAATTTCCAGATCACAAATAGAAATCAATCATGTGGATTAAAAAGGAAAGCATAGTCACAGATTTCCATTGCCTCCTAGCCAATGGTATGGACTACTTAGAGAGAAAATGTTATGACTCTGATGTTAAATGTGAAATTGACATGAATTAGTCAATAGCCTTTGTTTTGTCCCCAGAGTTGACTACTGTAATTCTCGAATGCCAATCCCTAGATAGATCTTTTAATATCCCTGATAAAGGGAATCTTAAATTAATTGAAAAGATAATTCAAAAAGGAAGTCTGGATAGCAACATGGTAGTCCTGAGAATCTTGTATCACTCAAATAATCAGCAATATAACTGTAATACCCCTTAAGTTTTTTTGTATACAAATGAGCTGCTTTACATGTTAGCAAGCTAAAGTGCCTAAGTTTCTCTTTTATGCTCTGAAGTACTTCTGTGTTTACTGCTTTTCACTTAAATGTTTTTGGTTCAGGTTTTCCAACTCCCCCTCCCACTACTCACTATCTGGCAAAAGATGAAGAAAAAGTATGCTGCCTTATCGATTTTAAAGATAGTTACGGTAAACATCTTGTTCCACAAATATTTAGTCATGGAGGGCAACCAAACAAGTTGAGAAAGCATTGATTATACTTTATAAACAGCACTTAACGATTCAAAATACAAACGACAAATGTCGACGTGAAACGGATACAAACAATTCACTAGAAGTAACATTTCTTTCCCTAATCTAAATGCAGTGCCATAGAGTATTTGTGTTAGACAGATGTTGCCAGTAGGAATGGAAATATGTTACTGTATCAAGTAGCATTCTTGTGAAGTTCAACTTTAAATAGAATTTTCAGCATATTCAGAACTGATGCAGATGCTGCCTCTTAGGCATGCTGGTTTGGTCTACTGGTATTATACCATAAACTTTACAAAATGCCAGTGTTTGGGTGGAGAATGAGGCATGGGATATAGGGAACTTGTCTCATGTCCATAACTAGTCTATTGCTGGGCACTCCATTACAGTGGTCACATTCATTCATGAACGTACACTACACATTCTATCAGTGAGAAACTCTAGAGAACAAAAAGCAAATTTGAAAGGCCAAGAAGAAAACAAATGATCTGAATGATGTAGTTTCCTTTCCCGCCCCCAACAGACACGTTGAGTTTTACTGATCAAGTGGCAATGGGTTTTGCTTTTCTTCTCTCAGATCTTCATACTTATCTTTGCTTTCTAAAAAGAAATACCATAAGAAAACAAGTTACCATATATAAACATATGTATTATGCAACTATGTAAAGCACAGGGATATGTAGGCTGATCATCAAGTGTATCCAATATATAGTTTACTTATAACACCCTGCAACAAACTCAGTTTTAAACAGATTTAAAATACAAGATGGCTAACCATGTCTGTGAAATATCTACTTTTTAATACTATTTGTAACTCTGTTTATATTGTAAGCATTTTGGGGCAGGGTCCATCCTTTTGTTGTATGTACAGTGTCTAGCACAATGGAGTTCTGATCCCCAATTAGGGCTTTTAGGCACAATAGCAATACAAATAATTATAAATGTTATTTAAATGCATGGCTGTTCTTAAAGAATGCCATTAATCCGCATGATTTTATTCTTACAAAGTGGAAAAATCCAACCAAACAAGTTTTTAAAACCTACATCTTGATGTGATTACAAATAAAGTTGATAAACTAAGATCTAGTTACCATTCCTAGCCAAGCTATTACTTCATTTACATTTCCTGTGTCACTAACCACAGCCAGTTACAATGAGAAACAACAGCAATAATTCTTTTCTTCGTGTGTTGGATTATGCCAGAGAGATTATGGTAAATGACAACGTTTCATTTCAAGGACATGTGTCACATGTCACAATGATTCATAAAATAGCATTAAATACAAACCAAACGGAATCATGTTTTTAGGAAAAAAACATGACCAAGGAAATAGTCATTCATTTTTAAATATTGCCAAAAAAGAAGCATGGACAGACATTATGAAAATTAGGGACCAGATTAATTTTCTGCTGTGAAAAAAAATCCAGCCATTGTAAAATAGGCCCATGTCCTGAAAATGCTTATACATGCACTTAACTTTAGCCATTTGAGTAGATGACCACTGAAATTAAAAGGAATTACTCGTGTGCTTAAAACTGAAGATGTGTCTTCGATGCTAAGTATCTTCAGGATCCAGGCCATAGTTTATAGGGAGCTGTATATAGCTCAAGAGATTAGTAAAAGTAGAGTATCTTCTTTTTCTAGATCTCTGTCTCTAACCCAGTCTAGGTATGTAGTGACTTACAGTCACTGGCATCTAATAGGTCCAACTCCCAGGGGACAGGTGACCTCATCACAAAATCCCCCATCACAATTGGAAGTCTGAGCAGTGGGGCTGTGCACTGGATGGGTTTGGAGATTGAACTACCTCCTCACCCACAAAGGTCCGTCTCTTCCAGGTTCAAGGGATGAGGCACATTGGCAGGGCACAGTGGGGAAATTTTCACTGCCACTACTTGAGCTGTATCTCTTCTGTGGATAAATATAGGACTTCAGGGTTGTCAATCTGGCACCTTTCACAAAAATGCTAAATTCAGACACATTTAAAAATAAATATTAACTAAATATGTCAGGATAGCGTACATACAAAATGTAAAAAGAACAAAGAAAAAGTTAACAGGAGCAGTATAATAATAATAATAATGCAATCCATTCTTACTATTCCAGAATCATGTCTTGGCTTTATATTATAAAGCGATTTCCCCTTTTTCTGTCTGCACACTTCCTCTGCTTCTTTAACTCTGAAGAAAGAAATTGTGATGAATATTTCAAGGGTTAAAGCTGTTTGCAAGACAGCACAATATGTGAATCAAAGATTAAGGTTTAAAGACAACAAATGTGTAACTCCCCCCCTCCACACCATTAACTAATATGCAGTGGTCTGCAAAATACCATTTATAAGTAGTATTTGCTATTACAATACCATCAGGACGACTGTATAATTTACCAGGAAAGGTGCAATCACTTCTAATCAGTGTATGTAAAAAATCACATTCTCTACCATAGCATTAAAATTAGGATATAAATAGATCATGGTTACAAAATATACTGTCTGACAGAAAGAGTTGCTTTGCAAGTGTACATATTGGAAACTGCATTTCCATCATTCATTGTTTATACTTCTGTCTGCATTTCACTGTCTGCATACTGCCAACAAAAGCTTTGCCACTCTTGATTGTGGCTATTCCCCAGTTTGTCCTTTATTTACCCAATGATTTAATTCATTTTGGCAGAAACTTATGAAACGATTCAACACAAATGTCCAGTCTTTGCTTTCATATTCATAATTGAGGAAACTTGGTTTTCAATTTAAAAAAACAAACAAAAACATGTTTTCAGTTTCAGAGCAGTTGACAATCTCTGGGCCTGATTCTGTGATTTTTTTTACTGCTGGAACCAGTGCTTATTATTAGGAGCGGACATCAGCGACTCTGCACACAGTAGTAAGTGATTGCAGGACTGGAAGCTAGTCTGGAATTCTTACTCTCACAAGTATTTATGTATTTTGATTTACAGTAAGTATGTACAAACCCACCACCACCCCATGCCTATTCAGGCACTTTTGTCAGATATTAAAAGTACAAAATAAAGCTAATAGCTGCTCCTCTGACCTACAATAAATCAAGCTCAAGCAATGTGGTCTCCCCCTCCAAAAACAGCCCTTATTATGCTCTTTCCTCTCCAAAAGCCTGAGTATCCCTTGCAGCAGGTTCTGATCAACACCACATTTGGACTTTTTTGGACCAAAGAAAGGAACAGGTTCTAAAACGGAGGGTTTTTCGCAATGGGACTACTTGCTTCAGTACAGATCCCTCATGCGAGGAGGGCTGCAAGTCAGGACCTGATAAAATGATGCTCAGCAAAGACAGCATTTATGATAGGATAAACTTCCCTGGGTCCAGCACCGGGGTGTTGTCAGTGGAGTACTACCCACTAGAACCTGCTCCTGTCGGTAGCCTGCCATAGCCCAGTTCTGGTGAGCTCCAGGAAACAGTTTAAAATGTGTTTGATCTGCGGATCAATCAAAGATTGCCACTGGGTGTTTGAAGTATTGATACTGTGTCGGGCATTCCGTTATTGAACCTTTATGTTTTAGAGGCTTCTATTGGGTTACTTTGTAAATGATTACTTTTAATGGGGTGGACTCTTGAGTGAGGGATGGCAACGTACTTTATAAATAAAAGTATAGCAAAAGAGTCAGGTAAAACCCACATGGACTTTTTGTATAGTTGCCAGCAGCGTGAATTTTGGAGACCGCTTACTTTGCCTTTTCATCATCATCCAACAGTAAGAAATAAACAGGAAAAAGATACTGAAGGAATGAGTACAGAGACCAATGATATATCCTTGGGCTGGTCCCGATGGATATTCTCCAAACCACTTGCATGTCTGCTATTTTGCTGTATCTCTAAGGAGCAAAGTGAGAAGCAGATTTTTTTTTAAATAATTGTTTTATGTTATTAAGGGCCAGATTTCAAGAGAGACAAGCTCCCATTTAATAACTTAAATGCAAGTGGCCAGTTTTTCAGAAGTGCTCAGCACCCAGTGAAAATGTGACCCCAATTGTATCTGCTGAGTGCTTTTGAAAATTTGGTGTTAAGTCACTGTCCCTTTTATCCAACTTCAGCCAACATTCCCCAAGCTTTTTCACAAACACAAAATGTATACTTGTACAAATCAGCTTTGATCATGATTCTCTGCCAGTAGTGAAATCAAAGCTCTGACTGAACTTAACAAATATAGGAACATTTCTAATTGTAGAGGTTTTTAAAAAAAAAAAACAAAAAAAAACGGTGAATACACATTAGTTTGAAACTGTATTTCCAGTCTAAATGAGAAGCAGATGAGGCGGTGCTGCACAATATACACAGAGCCTTTGCAAAAATGCTTAACAGCCAAGTAATGCAGCTTTTGTAAAGGTATTTTAAATGGGTTCAATAAAGGTAGCAGCCAACATGTAGTGGTAGTTTTACAACAGCAGCTTAGACAGAAGGTATAAAATGCAGTCAAGTTCACGGGACTTGGTTTGTTCACTTCCAAAGAACCACTTACCCTTTCTAATTAACGTCTATGAAAATTTGAGCACATTTGAAGGAAGAAAAATCACCTCTCTCCTCTGGTCACCTCCTAATAATCTATTAGACAGTTTTTCCAATAAAAGGTATTACCTCACCCCCCTCACCCTGCTGCAAATCCTACCTCTATGCCTCAACGTGGTGCAGCGGTGACTCTGGCTGTTCAACAGCGATAGTAGCGGAGTGTATTCTCCGGCAGGTCTAACCATGCTATCAAGGTGTTGGACTATCAGCCCAGCGAGGGGGCAGCTTCCGCTGTGGAAGGGCATATAATCCCTCTTTCTGAGCCTGTAAGATAGCTAAGTTGAGGAGGTAAACGCGCCACTGACAGCCCAGTCAGTGGGTGGATGAAAACAATGGCTAAAACAACATGGAAAACCAAGTCTCAGTTCTCTGCACATTCCTCAATCCCCACTCCGGAGGCAGTGAGGCATTCGACCAACGAGAGGCTGCAAAGAATCTCAGGTGGCAGGTTGCTAAAAGGAAACCGGACAACTCTCTCAGTGTGCACTTATAACTGCAGAACACTGATGAGGGAGGAATCGATAAACCATCTCATGGAGAAAAAGGCAAAAACAGCCTGTGATGTGCTGGGTGTTTGCGAAACACAATGAAAGAAGGAGATGGAGGTCAGCTGGAGGGATGGAAGCATGGTCATTCTAGGAAAAGGAGAAGGCTCAAGGACAGTTGGAGGAGTTGGATTCATCATAAACAAGGAATGGTCTTTGAAAATTGTCTCATGCCATTTGAAATCATCATTTATCGGGGTGCTTTACCTCTGATTGAACTGAAACAGTACCCTCAAAATCATCTAGATCTATGATCCCACAAGTGCATGTGAAGATGATGTGGTGGAAGGATTCTATCAGGAACTGGAGGAAACCCTCGCCCAGAGTTCCACATATACGATTGTGATGGGAGATTTTAACGCCAAGGCTGCAAGAGGGAGAGAGGGCGAAAAGTTCATAGGAAAGTATGGTATCGGAGAACGAAATGCAAGAGGAGAATGACTAGCTATATTGGCAGAGATGAGGAGAATGTTCAGTGGTAATACCTGGTTCTGAAAGAAGACCAATAGAAAATGGACCTGGATCGCACCAAATGTGAAGACAAAAAATGAAACTAAATACTTTCTTATCAATAGACGACACACCGTGCAGGATATTTCAGTAGTGCCATCATTCAATATCGGTAGCGATCATCGCCTACTGAGAGCCAGACTCACATTCACTGTAAAGGTGGAGAAAAAGATGCTGTGTATGGCAAACAGAAGACACCAACCCGTAGCTTTCGATGAGGCAATCCTGAAGAAAAACATTTCTAGGGAAGATTGGAGCCTCCTGGACGACTGCGACGATGATTATGAGAACTTCAGTAGGAGACTGAAATGGTGTGTGAAATCAGCTGAGCATGAAAGACCAAGAAGAGCTAGTGGAAGAATCTCGGAGAATACAAAGACTTTACTGGAGAAGAGGAGGAAAATGAAAAGAAATGGCAGCAACAGGCTTGAGTACTCCCTTGTTTGCAAGCTCATACGAATGAAGTTGAAGGAAGATTTCGAGAAATTTCAAACCAAAAAGCTCCTAAAGGCTGCTGAAGATCGTAAAAGTCTCAAAAATGCAAACGGGAACTGGAGTTGTACAGGTCATCATTATCGGCTTGAAGAACAGGGACGGAAAATCAGTAACCGAACAGAGATGGAGACAATTTGCAGTGATTTCTATACCCAGCTGTTTGCATCCCGTATAGACATCCCAATGCCATCACTTCAACAAACAGATGGACACATACTCCCGGTTCTCATCAGTGAAGTCGATCACACAGTCCTTTAAATGAAAGAGGGGAAGACTCCAAGCAAGGACAGTCTGACAGCAGAAGTGCTTAAGGCGGGAGGTCAGGAACTTTGGAAAGCTCTCGCCCAAAGATTCAGCCGCTACCTGGAAATCCATAAAATACCATCCAGTTGGAAAGAGTCTAATACCATCTTGCTATATAGAAAGGCAATCGAGAAAATCTAAAGAACTATCGCCCGATCTGCGTGCTTTCACTTATCTATAAGTTGTTCACTAAAATAATAACAAATCGACTGTTGTGAAACCTCGATGAACAGCAACCTAGAGAACAGGCCAGCTTTTGAAGGAATTACAGCACAATAGACCACAACTTCACTCTAAACCAACTAGTAGAACGTTCAAGGGAATACAAGTTCCCTTTGTGCATTGCCTTCGTGGACTATGAGAAGGCGTTCGACAGCGTAGAGACTAACACCATTCTTGAAGCTCTTTCAGAACAGGACATCAGCATGAAATATACCACATTACTAAAGGAAGTGAACTCTGGCTGCAGCATGGACATATCACTGCTTGATACTCCCCTCCGAATCCCCATAGAGAAAGTCGTGAAACAAGGAGATACAGTTTCACCAAAACTATTCACAGCCTGTTTTGAATTGGTTTTTTGATGAGCAGACTTGAAAGGCAGGATTAATATCAATGGCGAGTGGCTAAACCATCTCAGGTTTGCAGATGATATAGTGCTGATAGCCAAAAATACAGCCCAACTTGAGAGAATGCTTAAAGAACTGAAGGCGAAAAGTAGTCAAGTTGGATTAAAAAATGAACCAGTCGAAAACAAAATACACGAGATCAAGAGTTATTTGGGTTCTTGGCAGAACATCTGGAGGACAGCAGACCCAAGAGATTGATAAATATGTTTATTTGGGCCAGGAAGTCAACATGCACCATGATCAGAAAGGCGAACTGTTGCACAGAAAAAAAAGCTGGATGGTGCGCACTCAATGACATCAAGGACATCCTCCAAGGAAAGATCAGCAAAACAACTCGACCGTGCTTCCAGCGATGTTATATGGCAGCAAAACATGCTCGCTGACAAAGATTGAAGAACATCAACTATCTGTCACACAGAGGGTGATGGAACAAACATTTCTCGGCATTTTGCTCCACAATCACATCCCCAATGAAATAATTAGGCAGCAGTCTGGAGTGCAAGACGTTGTTGTTGAAAGCAGGCTCAGCAAAATGTGGTGGGTGGGACATGTGGCCTGACTCAGCGACAACAGATGGACCGCAGCTATATCCGAGTGGTATTCGTGAAAACAGCAATGGCCACGCGGTCAGCCTCCAAAGAGGTGGGATGATTTCCTAACGAGGAGATATGGACAAGCATGGCAAAGGATGGCCAGAGCGAGAGAAGATTGGAAGATGTGTTGTGATTGGCTCAGTCTCACTTGACAGTCTATGCAGTCTATGTTACCTCACCCCCTCTTGTCTCTTTAGACACATCCGAGGCATTAAAAAGTGTCTATTACTAAGATTAGTACATATTATAACAGTATCTATCATTTTATGCAATTATAGCTGCTAGCTAAGTGGTATATCCCACTTTAGCAAAAGTGGGTCAGATTCTTGGCTGGTGTAAATCAGCATAGCTCCATGTGGCCTAGTATGTGCTCCCAACTCATCAACAGATTCATTGGTTATACGAAATAATTGATATTCTGCAAATACTAAGACTTCTCAACAACCTCTAATGCAAAGGACAGATGGTGTGAAACACACCACAATATTTTTTGAAACCAACTCACTCTGATCTGGAAATTGTTGTCCAGTAACATCAGGGAAGGTTTAGTTCCATGCTCTACCCCAACTAAGTGAACCCTTTCTGGGACACATCAGCCATTGTGTTTTATTTTTGATCACATATGGCAGTTCTGTTGTGGACTGCAAGTCAATGCAAAGTCACTGACTTGGATATTTTCTGGTAGGTGTCAGAGATGCCTAGGCAGATCCAAGAGAAAACTAACTGTTCATGGCATTACAGTGGGAACAAAAAACCTCTCATATATTGTAAATACTTCATCAGCATCAAGTGCTTGGGCAGGGGCTGGGTGACAGCTGCTGTGGCATATGGATCTCAGTCTAGTTTGGCAAAGAGTGTGTGTGTGTGTGTTTCGGCCAAGGGGTTGGGGGCAGCATACGTTCTCTAGATACCATAACAAGTCATAGGTGGGGTGGAAATCAGTAAGTTCACTGCTGCTGTTTTGTATTACTACAGCTTTTGAAGAGAACTGCAGTGTTTGTATAGACTAGTTAAGGAGTGGCTTGTTTTGAGAGCCAATAGGACTTGTCACTGTTGAAAAACCTGGCCACCCTGCTCAAATTTGCCCCTCCCCACATCATGACAGAGGGGTGTCTGGGCCAAACCTGAATGAGTGGTGCTTGCCTCCCCCCACACTTCTACCAGAGCCACTGAATCATCAGCAGGCTCATCATGCCTTCTCCCTGAAAGTCCACTGCACTCCCACAGCATAGAACCTCTGTTCTAGGAGGAAAGAGGAGAGCAGAACATTGACTTTTTGCCTAAGGCGGCAGATTTGCTTGTATATTACGTGAACTGTCTACTTTAAGGAAGGCGAGGGCCCCTAACATCCACAGTGTACAGGGTCCCAAAAATCTTTAATCTGGACCTGCTTATATATATTGAAATCGTCAACTGTAACTTTGAGTGTCTGCAGGATAATTCTTGCAGAGACGTGTTTCAAGCCAACTGGCAATTAAACTTGGACTCTTAATAGGTCTTGTCTTCCAGTTTGGAAAATTAGGTCTTGAATTCTTCAGGACAGTGCAACCCAGTATTAGGCACTAAGAGAGCTTCACTTGGTTCTACTCTAGACTTCATTATAAAAGGTATAGGGTGCTGTGGGACTTATGTTCTAAGACAATGAGCCAGGTTTTGGATGGCTGCATGGCTAATACTAAAAAAAAACAAAAAAAAAAACAATTTCTCTTGAGCTTGTGAATATTTATAGATGTGGTAAGTGAAAAATAGTGTGGTCTAGTGGACAGGGCCCAAAGCTGGGAGCCAGAAACTACTGAATTCTAATTGCAGACAAACCACTTACTCATTGTGTGGCTTTGGGCTACTTAACCTGTCTGTCTCTTGGCCTCCTGCTCCTGTGATGAGATGCATGCAGGCAGATTCTTGTGCTTGCAGGGAGCCGCACTGAAGTCAATACAATTCCACATGCATGCATCTCTAGCATCAGAAACTAAGCTTCTTCATCTGTAAAATGAAGGTATCATTTACCTGTATCACTGGGGAGCTGTGCGAGGCTTAATTTGCGACTATTAAAAAAATGGGAAGCATTGTGTAAGTGTTAATCTGTAGTATTACGTATAAAAAGGCTGGTAAAAGCATTACCTTCTATCTCCAGCCTACAACTGTGGTCACTGGGCTTTGCAGTGCTAAAATCCAAAAGCAACTAAACTGTTCTTAATTGTTGCAATATTCAAACATATATTTTGAAGGCTGAAAATATGACTGAATCCAGGACTTTGTTTAAATTTAAAATTAATATGTATGGATTTCTCCTTTCAAAAAGCTCTAAAAATTTACTGGTTTGAACATTTCTACCACTTAAAACTACAGACAAACAGCTCCTTTCACAACCACCAGCAAGACTAATACGTTACACTAGTTGGACATGACTTTGAAATGTCATCAGCAGTTTCCTCCCTTCCTTGGGAGTCAGTATGTTTGTACTTTTTCACTATGATAGAGTGGACAGGGGAATGAACTCATTTTAAATCCTCTTTTCTTTGCCAACTGCCATGTTTTATAATAAATGCTGTGATGTGCACAGGATTTGTCAATTATTTAAATTACTAATTTACAATTATGCAAATGATTATATTTAGCATTTCCATTGTGTTTTCATCTATACATATGAAAGGAATTTTCAAGAGTGGATAAGCATAAGGCAGAGAAGTGAGAAGAACCCTGGCTAATATATTTTCCATTTGTTCTATTACAAAATATGCTAAAAATCAGTCATATATATGTATGACTGATTTAATATATAATGAAATATATGCTGAATTTTTATAATGTATAAAGTGCCTATCACCATACCAATCAGCAATACTTGCAAAAAATTTAAAACAGAAATTATATTTAAATAGCTATAAAGTACGAACAAAATTAAAGAGAACAACCAAATCAATAAAAAGATCGGAGCTGGGGGGGAGGCGGAGAACCATGAAATTTCCACAATTGTAATAACAAACAAGAATCTTAGAAGGGATATAAATCATCATGCCTCAAGGAACAAACTCACCTCTTACTAATGGGATTAGGAGGAAACTTTCCCTTTCCCCCGAAGCATCTATGCTGTCCACTGGGAAGCAGGTCACTGGATTTGATGGACCGCTGATCTGATCCAACTGCTATATTCCTAAATACATTTTGTCTATGTAAGCACTGTGAGGTTGGGCCCCATTTTTGTAATAAATGTTCTAGCTATTACAATATCATTTGCATTGTCTTTTATTGTCTTTGCCCCTCCCTTCTTCACCTGTTGTCATTTCTTGTGTTTTTAAACATCAAGACCTAATCTTACAAACACTTACTACCAAGGTTAGTATTCACTATTGTGGGTTGTCCAATTTAAAGTTAATGTTGTTCCAATACTGTAAAAGGGTAAATGGGATGACTGAGGTAATTATAGGCCTGTCGGCCTGATATTGATCCTGGACAAGATAATGGAGAGGCTGATACAGGACAAACGAGGGTAATATAATTAATGCCAGTCAACATGGATTTAAGGAAAATCCTGTTAAACTAACTTGATATCTTTTTTGATGAGATGACAAGTTTGGTAGATAAAGTTGATAATGGTATTGATGTGTTAGACTTCTGTAAACATTTGACTTGGTGCTGCATGACATTTTAATTAAAAACTAGAATACTACAAAATTAATATGGCACACATTACATGGATTACAAGCTGGCTAACAGGATAGTTCTCCAAATGTATTTGTAAGTGTGAATCATCACTGAGCAGGTGTGTTTCTAGTGGGATTCCCACAGAGATCAGTCCTTGGCACTACACTATTGAAAAATGATCTGGAAGAAAACACAAAATCCAGCACTGATAAAGTTTTCAGAGGACACAAAAATTAGGGGACTGGTAAATAATGAAGAGGACAGGTCACTGATACAGAGAGATCTGAATTGCTTGGTAAGCTGGCAAGTACAAACAAACACTATCCATGTTAATAGGGTCAAAAGTAAATGTACACATATATAAACAGAGAATGTAGGCCATACTTACAGAATTGGGGACTCTACCTTCGGACACAGTGACTCTGAGAAAGATTTAGAGGTGGTGATGGATAATCAGCTGAACATGAGCTCACAGTGCAATGCTGTAGCCAAAAGGATGAATGTGATCCTGGGATGTATAAAACAGGGGAATCTCAAGTAGGAGTAAAGAGGTTATTTTACCTCTGTATTTGGCACTGTTGCAACCACTGCTGGGATGCTGTGTCCAGTTCTGATGCTCACATGTCAGAAAGGATGTTGATCAATTGGAGAGGGTTCAGAGAAGAGCCACAAGAATGGTAAAAGAATTAGAAACCCTGCCTTGTAGAGACAGATTCAAGGAGTTTAATCTATTTAGCTTAACAAAGAGAAGGTTAAGGAGTGATTTGATTACAGTCCATAAGTACCTACATGGAGAACACATATTTGACAATGCACTCTTTAAAATGTAGCAGAGAAAGATATAGCAAGATCCAATGGTTGGAAGTTGAAACTAGTCCACGAATCCATAAATTGCAGAGACCACTCACAGCAGTGTGCAATCTCAGGATCAGACCTGTACAATGCTTTATAAATATTAAATAAAATTTCTATAATTCAAATCCACCCCATCCAGACAGATGTATGTCTTCACTGAGCTCAAATGCTTTATTCCAGAAAGGATTTCCTCCAGTGCAGCTACAGCAATAGTAAAACACTCAGTAAATGTAAAAATCATGAAACATCCATGAGCCTGTGAAAAACCTACGGTTTTAGCTAGTTATTATGCAGTGCAAAAGAAAGGCTCTCAAATCCTGCTTTTGAATAAAATTTTGATAGTTTACTGAGGGTTAATCTAAACAAAGGGAGCGGTTTCTTGTTTCCATCATAATAAAATTGTTTTTCTCCAGCACTTTCACCTCCCACTCCCCCCTATTTATTGTCAGGCAAACATATACAAAAAGTTCACCATGATTAAGTTTAAAGACAGCTTGCAAGATGAATAAGGGAGATACACTTTGGCACAGATACAGGAAAAAGAAACCAGACGTCCTTGCAGCCCTGAAGGCAGAATCATTTTATCTACCTTCTAGACCAAACGCCAGCCTGACCACAGCCTTATCAAGACTGAGAGAATTTCTCTCATCATTCAATCCAATGAGAAGGGGAGCCACTTCCCTGCCACTAAGCATTAATAATTTTGTCTGAATAAGTATCTGTGGCAGACAGATTCATTTCCGACTGGCTCCGAGCAGGCTTGGTGGAGATTCCCTTACACTTCACTAGAGTCTACTAGTACATGACAAATTTAAACATACTGACAAGGTTGGAATGTTGCATGCTTTAGGCAGTAGAAATGGTCACAACAAACCTTCCAACAACAAGCTAAGAGCAGGCATTATTACACTTCAACAAGGTACTTCATGAAACTCAACACCATTGCATCTGTACAAATTCAACACATCGTAAGACAGAGTAAAAAACTAAGTGAAGCAAGAGGTTTTATAGTTTGAATTAAATGGATTTTTTAATCAGTTAAATAAAAGAAAAAAGGGATGTCATACGCTAAACAAAGGATTTAAACTGTTCTATGAGGATTGCTCTCTGTCTTGCAAGTAACGTGTTTATAATACTAAGACACATGAGCAATTTCTTTAAAAATCAGCCAAACCATTCAGTGCCAGATATTTCTCCAATCTCTGGAGTACCACATAAGGAAAGAGAGTTATAAAAATCTTTCTTGTGAAACTGTTTATGAAAAGAAGGGCTAAATATGATTATTTCACCCTGTTTTTAAATGTGTTTAATTATTTACTAAATATTCTTTTAGAGCAGGTCATCATATTTCTTGCATGAGATAATCCCAGCTAGAAATCAGAATTGTTAAAATAAAAGTAATTTATAAAACACAAGCAGAAGTTTAGAGCTCTTGCACTAAGGCTATCAGGGTTGAAGTGATGAAACAGACATGATTCAGTAACTGACTGTGAAGACTTTTACACAGATAAGAAGCACATTATAACGTACCTAGTCCCATCAAATTGACGGATGAAACTTAACCTCTGCCTACCAACAAAGAGGTTATGCATTGGACTATCTTGATATCACAGCCAACTTCTTGCACTGCTCCTTTAAGGACTGCATAGCAGACAATAGCTGGCCAAAAGACACTGTGATTAATCATACTTTGGCTCAGAGGATCAAGGACAAATGGATTAAAATGTTTTAATCTAACCACTTAAAATAGAAGCTAACCTGTAGCAGAATCCTGGACATTTTCCTCCTTTGTCAACAACCGATGCCCAGAACTTGTACTGCCCTGAGATGTCATTTCTCAAATAAGTACATCTTGACAATACAATGAAAAAGGTGTCTGGTGTGTTTTGTTGATGAAGATTTCATTGAGATTAGCAAGTATCGTAGCTCTACGTTTTATTTAGTTTACTTTCAGAGATTAGTCCATATTTTTGGATGATGAAAACTGGCATAACTCCCTTGACTTCTACATTATAGAAACATGGAATCATAGGACTGGAAGGGACCTCAAAAGGTCTTCTAGTCCAGTCCCCTGAACTCATGTCAGGACAAAGTATTATACAGACCATCCCTGACAGGTGTTTGTCTAACCTGCTCTTGAAATTCTCCAATGATAGAGATTCCACAACCTCCCTAGGTGATTTATTCCATTGCTTACTTACTCTGATGGTTAGGAAGTTTTTCCTGATGTCCAACCTAAACCACCCTTGCTGCAGTTTAAGCCCATTGCTTCTTGTACTATCCTCAGGGGTTAATGAGAACAATTTTTCTCCCTCTTTCTTATAACAAACTTTTATGTATTTGAAAGCTGTTATATCCCCCCTCAGTCTTCTCTTCTCCAGACTAAACAAACCCATTTTTTTCAAATCTTTCCTCACAGGTCATGTTTTCTAGACCTTGAATCATTTTGTTGCTCTTTTCTGGACTTTCTCCAGTTTGTCAAAATCCTTCCGGAAACGTGGTGCCCAGAACTGGACACAATACTCCAGTTGAGGCCGCATCAGCACGGAGTGGAACAGAAGAATTACTCTCGGTCCTTGCTTACAGCACTCCTGCTAATATAGCCCAGAATTATGTTTGCTTTTCTTGCAACAGTGTTACATTGTTGACTCATATTTAGCTTATGATCCACTATGACCCCCAGTACTCCTTCCTAGACAGTCATTTCCCGTTTTGGGTGTGTGCAACTAATCGTTCCTTCCTATGTGGAGTATTTTGCATTTGTCCTTATTGAATTTCATCCTATTTACTTCAGACCATTTCTCCAGTTTGTCCAATCATTTTGAATTTTAATCCTATCCTCCAAAGCCCTTGCAACCCCTCCCAGCTTGGTATCATCCGCAAACTTTACAAGAGTACTCTCTATGCCATTATTTAAACCATTGGTGAAGATATTGAAGAGAATGGGATCCAAAACGGATCCCTGCGGGACCCCTTGATATATCCTTCCAGCTTGCCTGTGAACTACTCTCTAGGAACAGATTTCCAACCAGCTATACACCTACCTTATAGTACCTCCATCTAGGTTGTATTTCCCTATAGTGTTTATAAGAAGGCCATAGGAGACATTATCAAAGCCTTACTAAAGTCAAGATATACCACATCTACTGCTTCCCCCCTCCACAATGCTTGCTACCCTAGCAAAGAAAGCTATTAGGTTGGCTTGATACCATTTGTTCTTGAAAATACCATGCTGACTTACTTACAGCATTATCTTGTATGTATCTGCAAATTGATTACTTAATTAATTACACATTTTGTACGTGTGTTAATTAAGCTGACTAGGGTGTAATTCCCCAGGTTGTCCTTATTTCCCTTTCTATAGATGGGTACTATATTTGCCCTCTTCCAGTCCTCTGGAATCTCTCCGGTCTTCCATGACTTTTGAAAGATAATCACTAATGGCTCAGATATTTCCTCAGGCCCTGGTGACTTGAAAAAAATCTAACTTGTCTAAGTAATTTTAACTTGCTCTTTCCCTATTTTGGTCTTATCTCATTTTCACTGGCATTCACTATGTTAGACGTTCAATCGCTGCTAAACTGTTTAGTGATGACTGAAACAAAGAAGTCATTAAGCACCTCTGCCATTTCCATATTTCCTCTCCCCCATTAAGTAATGGGCCTACCCTGTCCTTGGACTTCCTCTTGCTTCTAATATTACTCCAGTTTTAATCTTGAGTATTGAAAGGCCTGTGGATCCATTTCAATACTACAAGTCTTTGGCACTCGGCAAAACTTGGTACTAGAGCTGATCAGAAATTTTCTGCTGCAATGATTCTCTGACAAAAATGCAGTTTCTGTAACATTTCTGGCTGAAAAATCTAAATGAAATATTTCATTCTGGACAGGTTCAACCCAAATAGGAATATTTAGTTTTGTTGAACTGATGTGAAACATTTTTCTGGATCATGGTGCATAGCCTTATTAAAGTTGTAATTTGGGCTCCCATTCTCTCCTATTGTCTGGGCTCTGTGGAGGACTACATCTCTCATATTGGAGAATGGATTCCCCTACAATCAAGCTGCATGGGACATCAAGGCATGAAAGTGACTGTGTGTACACCATGGGAGATGTAATCCGACCAGGAAGTCTGGCCCATAGGGAAGAATAGAGGCATCAGATATTCAAATAAGAGCACCCATGAGGCAAAGCACCACAATAGGAAATGGAGTTTAATGTTCAACATAGAAGTATTTCAAGTTAATTCGAACCAAAATCAAACATTTTGATTGCAGAATATTGAAATGTTTGTTTTGATTGAAAGTGTAGTAATGTTTCATTTCAAGATTTCCTAATTTACATTTTTTGAATACTTCACTCCATGAAATATTTTAATATTGCATTTTTTTCCTCCTAATTTAGGATGACAAATGTTGAAACATTAGAATTTCCCATGGGACAGAACTTCCAAATTTCACTCAGCATCACTTGTGACCACTACAATCACTTGGGTGGTCTAGAGATTTTGTCTTACTCTGCTATGCAACAGGAGAAAGGCCAATTGTGTAATAACCATGGTGTCCAACTATATATAGGAAGACATATCTGCACAAATACACAGAGACACACATCCAAAGTTCAAAAGGGCAACAGTTTTTAAAATGAAAGGAAATCCCATTCTTAAGTCACCAAATAGTGCCTAGTTACAGCAACTCATATGGTACTGAAAAATCAGCAGAATTGCCAAATCTTGTGATTTCATGACAAGTATCATACATACACATACACACAAAATGTGTCCATACCTCCTGATTTATACCAGCAAAATCATGAATTTTGTCTTTAGTCAAAGTGGTCACCATTTCCTATTACTTTCAGCAAGACTGAAGCAAGGCTACCTTCAGGCCAGACGACCATCATTTCCTTACATCTTACATCAGCTAATTTTATGTTCATTTTGAAATGTGGCCTTGCTAGGCAATGCTACTAATCTTCATTATCACAGGAATGACACATTGAAGACTTACTAGAGAAATTTTTCAACCACTGATTCTCTCCCCACTTTCCCATTCCTTACTAAGTGAATAGTTCCATGTTCCCAGATCTCTCATTCTCAGGTCTAATTTACTGGTTCTTATTATAAGGGTTAATAAAAGATCCCTTAAATTACTTTGGGAGGACATAGCTCGTGCAAGGAGATTTAATGCCCTTCTTTGCAAGCAATAGTGGCAGATTACCAGTATGTGCCTTACTCTGCAAGGCATAGATATCGAATGCCAGACTTTAAATTGCTCAACAGCAAGTTTTAAATCATCCTGCTGGGGAATCTGTAGGGAGACATACCAGTCTTGCTGCAGGGGGAGATCAATGAGCTGTGGAGACATGTTGGCCAGGAATCTCCCTTTCATCTAGATATACAATGTGACACGCCAAGTGCCAGCTTAACTGCTATTCTTATGGGAACGGGCAACTTTTAGAGTCAAATGAGGAGTAAATTTAGGGGGGTTACAGATTATTTTTAAAATGTCAAAGATTTATCATGGGAGTTAAAAGGTTGGATGGAGTCAGTGAAATGAAGTTCTCATACTCAGCGTGAGGTGGAAGATGTCAGAACTTTACTATAATGATGTAGATCTAGTTTATGACCCCCCCTCCCACCTACAGCTAAGAGTCAGTTCAAGTGCATTTCTATTAGCTGACACTCTGTTTCATAAATATGCGCCAAGGTGAGTAAACAATCAGTTCCCCCCCCCACACACACACACACTTTGGGGTCCCCAACTGTCCCTCTCCTTTTCTCTTCTTCTGTGCAAGCAGGAGTTCTTTCCCATGTTCAGATAGACGCCTACACTTTTGCAAGGGGTGGGGCTATCTGGGGCAGCAGTGATTATCTGAAGAGACTGCAGCCGTACTCTGAGCAGGGGTAGAGAGAAAGGAGCTTCTTTGCCTACTCTGCCACCCAAAAAATGGAGGCGGGGTTATGAACAACGCCTCTCCAGGTTTAGGGACAAGTCTAGCAGGTTTTAATTAGGCTCTAATGCTGCACCAGTGATACCGGCATTTTAAAATGTTGGCCTTTTTTTTTTTTAACAAAATAAGTTCTGAAAGCCTTCACCTCTCTTTGCTACTGTCATGAGCCAGAGTATACATAATTAAAAATTAAAAATACAAATAAAAAAAAGAAGCGTTTGGCTCTGTTAGTCTTGAAAGACAGATTTTGCCACCCAGACCAATAGAAGACATTCCAATAATTAACTTTGTATAACTTACTCTGTTTTTGACTGTCATACAAGTGTGTCTGCACTCTCAGGGGATTTTTCTCTGAGAGTGAGGAATTTGCCCACCTCAGCCTGAAGACAAGACTCTTGAGGAGGTTCTTGCCCTACTCCTCCAGACAGTTCCAGGTTTATAGTCAAGTGGCACAGTTGTTCCTGCCTAGCCCCTCTGCCTCCCTTCTTTGGATGATAGAGGAGGCAGCCAGTGTTCCTTTCTCTCTGATCAGGCTCAAGCACAAATAAATCTGGAAAAAATGCATTTAATGATGGACACCTCATTACCAGGATAATCTATAGAAACCGAAAGGAATTCAAAGAAATTTAAACAAAATTAGGAGATTGAAGAGATTGATTTAAAAGGAAAAAGTTAAATACTTACAGCTTGGCATGCTCAAGGGGGACAGGATTAGAGCTGGGTGAAATTTTATGACCAAAGCTTTTTTTTGTGAAAAATACAGATGTGGTGACACAGACATTTTGCAAATTCATGTTGATTTTGCCAAATTGCTTCAGTCAAGTACAATAAAATTAATTCCAAATGGAAATGTTTCATTTTTTTTAACTCGAAAACAATGTTTTAGAAAAAATCCTTGACTTTTACGCAAAATGTTTTTTTAAAGATTAAAAAGTGCTTGAAGTATTAATAAAAAGTGTTTCACTTTGTGTCTAACAAAACGTTTGACCCCAAAACGATGTTTTAAAACTTTTCAATTCGCTGAAAAAATATTTTCTGCTCAACTTGATTTTTTTTCCCAATTTTTGAGAACTGCTAACAAGCTGAAAAATATGTTATTTGCACAGCTATAGATAAAATAACTGCCTATAAACAAAACATTAAGATGTCTGAGAGTCTTAATCCCAAACACTGAACAGCAAATGGGTGCTCAGGACCAAGATCAGACATTTGGATTCCAAGCAGTGAATGTGCTACCTTCACCTACATCATGCTATAGTCATGGACACAGGTCTACTCCTACCCTAAGTGACCTGTCCTGCTTCCATTACACCCACTTTTCAGAATCCCATCACATGATCCAGGAGGTCTGGCTGTAACATATACAGGTAAACACATTCTCAGAGCTCATAATATATGAATGCAACATGTGGTCTATTAATGGCACATTAAAAAAAATATAGTGGAAGAAAAAAGGTGAGATAATTCAAAGCTTGTTAGATTGTTAATTGAAAATCAAGAGCCAAATTCAAACGTTGGTGGGGTTGCACAGATGTAACCGAGTGCTGAATTTGACGCCAGTTGTTTGCAAACTTATGATATCCCTTTCATCTCTAAAAAGGTTATACATGCCAAGGTTAAATATCAAACCAAAGCCATTTTTAGTTATGAAACATGGAACAAAAGTATTTTAAAGTACAAAACACGCTTTAAAAACAAAGGTGTGTAAATAAAAAAAAATAGCTCAATGGATCTTGTTTAGACTTTAAAAAAAAAAAAAAAATCACCCTTAGGGTGAGACCCAGCATAAGAAATTTCAGCCTAAAGGGAACATTTCTGAGAACATTATAAACAACTCAGAATGATTTAGAATGGAATGCCCATCTTACCCTTGACTAAAGTGTTGCTACCAAACACAGTGCTGTTAAGAAAATCCCAACAGTACTAATGAAGAAATATGCTTTACATGTATATTTCAGGTGCATTTTTCTTTGTATTGCTACTGTATTCAGCAGTGTCTTGTCGAATTTTCTCTGTGACTGGTATTTTCCATTTCTGCTTTATTTCATCTGACACAACTGAGTAGAAGCAGTTGAAAACTTCAGAAAAATGAATTTGTTCTTAACCTTGCGCCATTTTTCTTTGGTTTTTCTCATCTGGTAGCTGAGAAATACCAAGACTAGACACTGCTGTGTTTATCTAAATGCCTGCAAACCAATATACAAGCTGCAATCCAGACTGGAAAGTATTTAAAATAAAGAATTACTGACTGCTTTCTTTAAACACACACATTTTTGGCACATCTGTAACATAAGGGTGCACTTTAGAAAAAAACCCATTTATGAAAGGCCTTTGGGTAAGTTATTGTATTAACAATTTGACTCACATTTACAGAGATTGGATAAGGAACTTCTACTATAAGAAGCTATCACTCCCCCTTGTTTTCCCTGCTGAAGACCAAGGACCTTAAAACTAGGCCAGAAATGCTGTACACAGTGTAATCTTAAACAAAGAACATTGTTTGGGGCTCAAACAAAAGAACAGGGTTCAGTTCTTACAAATATGATCACTGTCAAACTGCTTTCCTTTTTGCAGCAATTATTTCCCCAACAACAGAATTATATTGCAACAAAGAAAGAAAACGGGGGGGGGGGGTTCTTATCAGACCTGTCATATAAATGTGTACAGACAATACCTTGCTCTTTGATTTTAGCTACAGAAAATAACTTGATTTACCAAACATAGACAGAGATAAGCAACCACTGTGATTTCAAAATACACTGTGTGAAATTCTGGCCCTACTTTTTGTAATTGACTTCAAGGGGGCCAGGATTTCACCATTAAAATATTAGCATGAGACACCTAGCATGTAATCTAGGCACCAATCTTTTAGGTATAAATAACATCAGTGGCATCTGAGTGGCATGTATCATCACAAAGCAGCTTAGTGTATTTCAGATTTAGAGTGTTTCCCCATTGAGTTAAAAGCTAAACTATGCACTCTCAGGAAAGTATTCATTTGGCAATAATTTAAGTCATGGAACCATAGAGATGTAGAGTCCTGGGGACACTCTGGAAGCAAAAGGCCAGATCCTCAAATCCAACAGCCTTGATGTCAGTTTACACCAACTGTAGATATGTCCCTACCTTTTAATTCTTACTGCAATTTTGTGGGAGTAGGGAATACTATGGAGTGTTGCCCTAGAGTGGCTGAGAGTGTCTTGCCCAGGTTATTCTCCATTTTACTCTTCCGGTACAAAGAGGCCTTCAATTCACAACATTCCTGTCCTTTATCAGTAGAGCCGGAAATGGCTACTAAAACAGGTCAAGAAAACCATTCTGTCAGTTGGCTGGAGGACACCTCTAGAGAACATATTTTTACTAGGGCTGGTTAGAAAATTTCCATTGACACTGTTTGAGGGAAAAAAAATGAGTTTTCAACTAAATTAGAGTTTTCACAAAATGTATGGGCTTTCCATGGAAAATCTAATTGCTCATCAAAAATCTGGCCAAAGCCAAAAATAGATAGATTCAGTTAAATGCCACTGTGGTGCCTCATAGGTGTTGTAGTTTGGGTCACTCATTCTTTTTTATAGGATGGGATCCCCAGATGGATTTAATCTTCCACGATGCATCATGGCCCATGCAACAGCCATGATGCATCACCTCCCATCACCAAAATGTGAGACAATTGTAATCTGGCTCAGGGGTCCATCTTATGGAGGAGACAGGGAGCATGAGACACCTGAACTACATCTCTCATGAGGGACTGCAAATAGCATTTCAGAATCTATATATTTTGATTTTCTGTTGAAATATTTCAGATTTGTCATGTTTTGCTGAAAATGATATTTTTCACAGAAAAAGTTCACATTTCTGACCAGCTCTGTAAATTATTCCTTTTCCTCTAAGATTTTGCCTGTTGCCTCTATAGCACCTCCTGCTGGGGTGTGATTAGTTAACAGTTATATAGTTAGATGCAAATCACTATTATTAAGTAGTATTAATTATCATTAACCTTGGTACCCTGGGGATGGAAAGAGCAAGCCAGGACCTCCAAAATTCTTAATCCATGCTGACAGAACATTACAAAAAAGCCTTGAGTCAGTTCAGCATGATGTACTATTTTCTGTATTCCACATTCCTCATATCATAATGGAAAAACATTCATAAAAGTGGGTCTTTGTTTCTTAGGTGTTTGTCTGCCTTGAATGAATT
This sequence comes from Lepidochelys kempii, assembly GCF_965140285.1. Lineage (NCBI taxonomy): Eukaryota > Metazoa > Chordata > Testudines > Cheloniidae > Lepidochelys > Lepidochelys kempii. Next base: position 139,130,019 of record NC_136382.1, on the reverse strand, counting down.
TCTCCCATGGGAAGTCATGGACCTCTTTTTTCAGATCATCATAATCTCCTCCTCCACACCGATCTATATAGGATACCATATATGGAGGACAATGATTTCAGGTAGGGTAATAAGAAACCCAAGCAAGTGAAAACTTAATGGTCTTGTTTTCATTACAACTTCTCTTGTACTTCAAAATATGTGGAGAAACAAAGCAAACAAACATTTGTATAACAAGCAGAGAATCTAAAAAGTGTTTTCAAAATTCTCCATGAGCTGATCTTTTAAAGAGTCAAAATGTATTTCCCCCCCTTTTAAAAAAAATACTAAAGGAAACAATATGTACAGTGAGAGGCGTTCTCACCATTTTAAGAAAAATAACCTAATAATCAGAAAAAGAAAAAAAAATTAAAAACAATTTTATGAAAAATACATGGAAACACAAGATAAACCTTTGGCAACTATATCCCAACCCGGGAAACTGGAGACAGAATGAACTTGGGCTGAAGTTAAATACTAAAGAGAGAGATTTAAGTACATGAAATCATTTCAGACAGGCAGTAAAATGAAGTGCACCCCCGTCCAGTAAGTACTTGCACCGTGTTAATATTTGCTCCGTAAACTTGCCATAGAATCAGAATCCAGTCCTCGTTTTCTTAATTGTGAAAAGGGAATTCACTCTAAAATATCTTCCCCTGTACTTAAAAATCAATTGTTTTGATTTGACTTAGATACCTGATTTTCTAGGTGCTAGGTCCCTATAGTTTCCATTGACTTTAGCCACGCAGTAATCTAATTTCAGTGGGAATTGTGCATGCTCAGCACTTCTGAAAAGCAAGCCCTTTTTAGTTAGGTGCCTAAATATGTGCTTACATGACAAGTTTTGATAATCTGAGTAATTTCATTAACTTCCCAAGGAAGTCATTGTGACTACATGTGTAAAGTTATGCATGTCTATAAACATTTGCTGTTCAGGCCTACCTCTGTAAAATTTCATTTTATTTTGACATTTATTAAATCATAGCAACATTCTTATGCTCACTGAGTTACTAAAACCAACAACTATATATAGCATACAATAGCTCCTCTAGCACAAGTTGTAATCCACGTCTCAGTGGGTGTTAGAATGACTGGACAAGCTCCCGCTTATATGACAGCCACCATCTTAGCCAACATACTAGCTTTAGCTAAAGAGCCAAGATTTCTTAGCTGAGAGCTGTAACAGACCCACATCATCTGTGGATCGGCACAAAGGGGCACCTGTTATACACACATACCAGAGGGTTACACAAGGCACAGGCAGTTATGGCAATTTTTTTTTCAGTGATCATGCCTTATTTCTATCATGGTGCAAGAAAGCTCAAAAAACTAGAGTTTGGGTATTTTATTTGTTTTGGTTCTCTCTGTGGGATGACCTTGCTAGATTTTTGTCTCCCCCTGCTATAATAGGTCAAATATTTTAGGATATCATCTCTGGATATTGAGCCTGGTCTATGACTCACTATAAACATATGAATGAGAAAACCTCTCAATGACTTTCAGGACTTAAGTGAATAATGTTTCATTGGCTGGATTAATAGTGATGTATCAATTACATGCTCTAATGCGTCATTCATGGTCATGTGGACAAAGACAGAAAAAGCTTGGCACAAAGTGAAATTTTTACTGATTACTAGACTTCATGACTGTTAGGATGTATTTATAAAAAAATTAATAAAAGTTTGTATCAGAAGCTATTTGAAAGACATTAAATGTATTTTTATGCCCATGTTGATTTTTTTCCTGAGATATTGCTCCAAATACTCTTTTGGAAAGAATATTAACAGTCATTGTAAAAATGAGGACACCTACTTTTCTTGCAGAATAAGTTTGTTTTCCTTCTTCCAGAGGTCTTTGAAGTCAGAACTGAATTCATGCCAAATACTGAAGAAAGCATGAGGTGACACTTCCTTCTCTCCCATTTTTGGTTTCATACAGAAATAGGCTGCAGTTTCCAAAAAGCTGCCAAAGACAACAAAAGCATCAAGTATTTTGTTATCTATTGATATAGAATTTTTTTCTGCATCCAAAACCTGGCATAATACACAATTACTATTGCTAATAGGAGTGAAATATACGGATTATCTAGCTCTGATGTTTTCCTGTACATATTCTGTTACAATATATTTCCTCAGCAATGGTTGGGGTTTGGTATTTAATAACACACACATTGTTTTTGACCAAAGCATTGTCCATATTAAAGCCAAGAATGAACGTACTCTCTTCAGAGCCCAGCAAAGCCAGACCTCAACGCCTTTCCTTGCATTGCATTTTTATTATATTTGAAACTATTTTAAAACAGAGCTGAAATCTAAAGCAGTTCCAAACAGTCTTTCACTATGAAACACGACAATAGACAATCTAGCAGTCCATAGAAAGGTGGTATTACAACAATTCTTTTCTACCCTAGACAATAGTAAAACTGCTAGCAACAGTCATACTAGAAAATAGTTATCAATCACGATTCTGACATAACTGTGTTTGACACCCATTTCTGAACATAGATATTGCTAGAATAGATGACAAAGTAAAATATGTAGAGCTGAAGAGCAAGCAAGAATTGCTCTTGAAGGATACAGAGGACTACACAACAAGATTTAACACAATAGCTGTGATTTCAATGAAATGTAACCCCCCCCCATAATTAGAGCCTCTCTCTCTTAGTTCCAAATTTTAAAAAATGGTCAACATGAAAAAAAAATATGAATTTCAATTCAAAAGGATAAAGTTATACACCTATTCCTTGAGATAATTTTACTGAAATCTCATCCAATTTTATTTGTAATTAAAAATGCCAACGTGTTCAAAATAGTCTTCAAGAACAATTACATCAAAATATGAGAATTCAAATTTTCACGTTTCTATGAAAAATTGGCCAGTTTGTCCGCAACATTTTTTCACAACACAATGGCTCAGAACATATCAGAATATTTATTTTATTTGTGTGTTACGCTATTCATACAATGCTTCCAAAGCCTGCTGGTTTGGGGTGTAGGAGAATGGGACAAGACGACAGTACAGCAATGGACACTAAAGGAGAGATTAGACAGACAGGGAACCAGTTTTGTGCCCCACATGGTAGTTCAGATTACTACTATTCAACCACCCATGAAATAACATTTTATGAACCCATACATGGTGAGACCATATTAGTCACAGAGTGAAATCTTGGCCCCACTGAAAACAAAGAAATTTTGGTATTGACTTCAATGTGGTTAGGATTTCACCCACTGAACCAACTGACTGATTACCTTAATTATAGTTACAGCAATAGTGCTATGACAGTTGTTAGTGCATGTGCCAGACAGCTAATCAAAAGCATATGGAGAGTGATGGGCATTACAGGATGGCTTGGGAATCTTCAGGCACCTTTTGAGTCAGTGGCCATTTCTGAGTAAGCTACTTAAAGACTATTCTGTGTTTTGCAAAACACAGGAAAATCAGTAGCTCAAAGAAAGAAGAGGCTCGGTTTTGACAAACACCTAGGCAAATAGGCAAATGACACTAGGATATCAGACCCAATTATAGCATGAAACAAGGGAACCCTAATAGCAAAATGACTGATCTGAAAAAAACATCATCAACCTTACTAGAAGATGATCATCACAAGAGAATGAAAAATAGTCATCTCAAGCAATGTGTTTAAATTTGAGGTAACAAGCTATAATCACTCTACATGAAACTATCTCATCAAGCAGGGAGCCAGGCCAGAATGAAAATCCAACAAATACATGTTTGAGTTTGATAAATGGTACTAACATTTACAGAAGACATGAAGGCTTTCATTAACAATCCATGGGATCAAAGGGAGTTAGTCAGGCTTTTCCTCTGATCATTGCTAATCTTGCTGCGAACCACCAGTATAGCCAATTCAGCCATACATCTATGTTTAACTCTAGCTAATGGCATTCCTTCTTCCAGTCAGTTACAACAGAATGCAAGTCCCCAGCTGGATTGATCACCTCCCATGGCAACCAATTTGAGGGAAGGGGAAATTAAGCTGTTTGTAAAATGTGAAAGACCAGAAGCTTGGCAGATTGTCAGTTAATGTGTCACTTTTCTAACACCTGTTAGTGCAAATGCAGAAGACACAACCTGCAACACAGTTGGACCTAAAAGCAGGAAGCCCCAGGAATCCAGGTATTTATCTATCCTGGTAGCACAGGTGAAACAAATCCAAGGTAATCATCTCAACTTCTTTAGTCAGAGGTATGTTGATGTTCTCCTTACTGTATCTTGAAGGAGAAGGAGGCAGGATTCAGATATGAAAAGCAAATGATCAAGACAAAGCGAGGGAGAAGTGACCCTAGATCCCCAGAATGAAATTTGGGAAGCAGTAACTTGTTTACGTTAGCATACTCTGTGAATATCAGATTTTGTAATCCGTAAGATTACAGTTTACATATGTTAAAATAGAGAGACCTCAAAGCTGACTCTGGAGGGGACATGGAGCATATAGCTCAATTATAAAAAGGGACTTAGACAAAGTCGCAAATAAACCCATGAAGTTAGGAGTGGATATTGCCATTTCACATTTCATTACCACATTATTGAGCCACACAACAGATGCTTTGTTGGTCTGTCACGGTGTTGTGACTAACCCCTGCAGAGCCTCCTGCTGGTCTCTCAGGGAATTTGCTTTTCCAGCCTCTGGAGCGCCCTCTGCAGGCCGGTGTCCCACTTGCCGCTGGCCCTGTGTCCCTCCCCAACCCCAGTGCCCCTTTCACCCAGTCTCTGGGTCTCCCCCTCCCAGGGGAACCCCCACCCACTATCCCTACCTTGCCTCAGTCTTTGGCTACTGCCAGTCACCATTAAGCCCCCACATACTGAGCGGACTGCAGTGTATTAGCCAGTCATCACAGGCAAGGGGGGGTTGGACCTGCTGCCTCTGCCTACCCGTGGGCTTCCCCCTGCAATCCCAGTACACTTTTTTAGGCCGTCTGCCAGGCCTGCAGCCTGGGGCTTTTCCAGTCTGCAGCCTCCCAGCTCCTCTGGCCTTCCCCAGCCCTGGTCCACTCCAGGTACCTTCTCAAGGCAGAGAGAGAGTGTCTGCGCCTGGCCCACTGCCCTCTTATAAGGGCCAGCTGAGCCCTGATTGGGGCATGGCAACAGCTGAGCCTGCTTCTCCCAGTCAGCCTGGGAACTGCTTGCTCCCAGCCACAGCCCTCTCCTGGGCTGTTTTAAGACCTTTAAGGCCGGAGTGGGTGACTACCCCGCTACCTGGTCTTTTAACAAACCTTGAAGCAAAACACATTTCAATAGTGCTTATAGCTATATATGCAGCATGTGTATGGTGGTCAGAGTAGGGGACTGGGAGTCACGACTCCTGGGTTCCATTTCCAAATTTGTTTCAGTAACATATGATCTTGTGAAAGTCACATAAGCTCCCTGTGCCTCACCTTCCCTATCTGTGAAACAGGTGTACTTACTACTCCAAAGAGGTGTTGTGGAACTTGCTTAATGTTCATAAAGCACTACGAGTTCCTCAAATGAAAGGTGCTTACATCCCCCATACTACTAAATCATGTTTCAAAACAACACAAAATCTGTGCATCAGAGAAGGTGGGAGAGGGGAGGGTTAGGGTTATTTTCAAGGATTAATAGAGGTACAGGAGGTCAGTGGCTTTGTTCCAGTCAGCGTGACTTTTCAAGCTTGATTAAAAATAAGGCACTGATGGTTCACACTGCTGCCTTATCCAGACAGGGCAAAGGCCAAATATCTGTTAAAAGGATTTTAAATAGGTTTTCATATTCCCCACACTGGCCCCAAAGAACATTTAAATATCATTAAATCTGCTAAATCTGTGAAGGTGGTGGTTTCTGAGAAAATAAATAAGGAAATGAGATTAGGGAAGGTGGTTAGCTTCCCTCCTCCCCCAGTCTTCCCTTTCCCCAATCTAATCTCTAAAAACTTAATTGTTTCATCTCCAGGCACATTTCAGAAAAACATCCTAGACCTAAAAATTTTATTAAGATGATGTTAAAATAAAAAGAAAACGGTACAGAGTTTAAGCATAGAAGTTTCTGTTTATCAGGGAATAACGTACAGATTATCAAGGGGTGTGAAGTTCGGTTTAGGATCGGATGTTTTAAGGAATACATAATCTGCAATATCCCCAATTGGGGGTAAAAGGTTAATGGGTCAATACATGCTACTTATTTTACACCTCTGCTATTGTGCGTTTTTCTATAGATATTCTATAGATAGACTACAAAACAACTAAACGTAACAATCAGCATTATTAGAAAAACCTGAATCATATTTTTAAACCTACTCACCACCAGCATGTCGACCTACTGGGTCAAATCAATTAGAAATACTTTGAGGGCAAGCCATAGATTGCTTTATCTTTTTGTTCCCAGTTAACACACTACAGCAACACACAATGATTCAAATTCAGGTCTGCCATGTGTCATACATCAACTGGACAACTATCCATTCATCTGACCAGTTTATCAATACTAACAAAATGTGTGTGCATGGAGATATCTCTCTTAATTTGTGGATGATATGGGAGTTCCTATTGCTGAAGAAAGAGGAATGGAGGAACAAACCACAAATTGGCATTTTTAAGAAATGAATTAGAATCAATACTACTCAGCAGTGAAGAAACAGCTGCAGAGTCTCCTCAGGCTACAGCAGCCAACAAATAAAGGTAACTACAGGTCCAGAGACATGGTTTGAATTTCACTTGCAGGGACATTATTCCTGGCTGACCTTACTGAGAGATGGTTAACCCACACTCTCTCTCTCTACATCATGGTTCCAAACACCCAAAACAAAACACCTGAAGGCACAGCATAGTAGCAGTGATCAGTCTAAACATGGAGTTAAGACCATGGAAGATGATTCTAGATTGTTTAACAAATGAAGGACTTCAACTGCAGCTATATTCGGTCAGCTGTTGTTGATATGCACTAAAGTTACTACTCACTTACGTAAATTTGAGTTTAATTAATTGACATTACCTCATGGGATTTCCCTCCCTGGTAGTAGTTGTGAGGCTTTGGGTTCCAGAAGTATTCCCAGATTCAGATAGTAGGTTTATCTACTTCATAAAATACATGCTATCCAGTGATTAAGGTTACAGGTAAAACAGCTAATAACTAAGGTCGAGTAAGGGGAAGCGTAGGCGTGTTTGGAGAGGGAGAAGAACAGCTAGATGTAATCAACAAGGTGCTATACAAGGACATGCAACTTATTGCTCTATTTAAATTTGACATGAGTTGTATTATATTAAGGCCCAACTTATGTAGCGAGGCTTTATAAGTTTGTTATAAGGGCAACATTTGGCCCTTTGGATTTAAGGTGAGACATGAAAACAAGAGTACAGTATATAGCTAGCAGTTAGTAGCTGAGTTCTGGAAAGTTAGTCAAATGAATTGTCATATTAACCCCTCTCAGCATCATTTTGTTTAGCGGCAAAAGCAATGACAAATATTCTGTTGTCTCTTGTATAGAATATACAGCTCCTTTAGCATAAACACATTGGTGAGAATATGTAAACAAGGAAACGCCACCTATCTGATCAAGGTTGGGCTTATGATTTGGAGGGCTCTCAGCAGCTCTAGCAGGTGGAATTAAGCCTCTTCCCTCTTGGGTTCTGCTTCAAAAAGGGATAAAAGGGGCCAACCTCCTAGTTTCTGAGATAGGTGACTGGAAGAAACAGGATCCCAAACAGTCACTTGGACAAGCTGGTATATTTAATTCAGGTTCCCTTTTTATTGTGGTTTCAAGGTTACGAGTGCATTTTCATACAGTTTTTACACATTTTCACCTATTGCCATCCTTGTCCTGCATAATGAAAAGTGGGGAAATTTGATTGTAAACACAAGTATGGGGAAAAAAAATCAAGCATTCAAAATTTTATAAGCAAATTTTGTTTTGTTAGGCAGAAAACAGTATTATTGTATTAAAAACAAAGCCAAGTTAACATACCACTTTAAATTAACTGCCAGGAACCATCAATCTTTCCTTGCTTTTGCCGATTTATATTGTGTAACTATGGTTTTTGTAATTTTGTTCTTTAGAGAACGCACTAAGGTCTCAAGTTTCTCCCCTGCCCCCCATAAAAAGTTTCCAAATGTTTGCAATGTTGTTCATTCTAAATCATCCTCCTCATCTCCACCCCCCCATCCCATAAATGTATACTGAATGCAAAAATGTTTTATTGCTCCAATAAAGAAAAAAATCAAACAACTTTGTATTTGGGGGGTGGGGGGAAATGCTTTGGAGGAATATCTTCACAGAGTACTCCTATGCCAGCCACCACCCAACATAAATCATAAAAGCGGAAGGCCAACAAACTATATTGTGGCAAACTAGTATTTTGTGGTATTTTTCTATTCTTAATATGACAACGAACACTCAACATCCTTAATGCTTAATTATAACAACTGATCGTATCAAAAGTATAAATGAATAAATAATATAACTGCACAACATAAATATTTATAATTTATACTTTATAATGAGTGTAGCAGATTCAGCAACACTTACAGATTCAGCAACTGTCACAGAACGTACAGTGTAAGTGGCAGAGAATCGTTACATTCAAGATGCAACATTCAGAGTTTAAGCTATTTCATAAACATTTCTTTGGAAAAGTTACAATTTGCAGGGGACTGATTGACTCAGGATGTTGCTAAAGGATTATGCCTTTTGTCTCTAGAATGCCAATTCAAATGCAGCCCAGGCCAGTAATCTAATGCCTGAAGCCATCCAGTGGTTGTTGGCTTCCTCGGTCTAGTTTCCCATGGACAAAGCCCATTATACAAAATCTACAGCCGCGACTGGAAGAAAGCAGCAATCTTGTTGGAACTCTCAGAGAGGCCAAAGAGTGAAGTGAGCGTGGAGACTAACCTACCTTTTCAACCCTAGAATTATCCCGCTGCAGACTCGCTGCTGCAGGGTTGGGTTCGGAGTTTTTTGATGCTGTGTAGACGTACCATAATGCTACCATTTTTAAAGGAGTTGTGTGTGTGAGATGCAAGGTGACCTTCCACATAATATTTTTTGTTTTACTTCGAGAAATTTATTTTATTGACATAGGCCCAGTCTTGAAAGATGCTCCATGCTGGTGAACCCCCATGTCTCTGTGATACTGGATGTCTCTGCAGGATGAGGGACATCAATTTCTTTAATTATGTAAGTAGAAAACTCCGCATGTATCTTATCAGATTCAATACACATACAACATTAAACACAGATTTGGCTAATGCCTGGCATCCCCTAAAGAAGCTGGGTAGCAGGGTTGGGGCTCCTAATGTTTGGTACAGTGAGGAAATAGCCCTTTTTCCTCAGCCTCTTAACCCTCATGTTCTACCAGGGGAGGATGGTGAGGTCTCACCATGGAAGAAAGGGAGGCTGACAGCAGGCCTCCACCAGGTGGAAACAATTAAGGAAGGAATGATGACCTGCACTATACAAGTTTTTGCTAGATATGTCCCAGATGAGTTTAATTAATAAAACTGTGACCTAATTAAACCACATTCCTTGCAACTGTCTAACTTAACTGGTGTGCCCAGGACATTGGGAGCTGGATCAGGATCTAACCCATAAGGTGATTCTTACAACAGAAGGGAAGAGGGCAATGCCTGCAGGGACATATCTACTCTTCCTACTCTATTTTCTTCTCTTCCTGCTCCACTTCCCAATAAAAATTTGAATGACAAAATTATCTAGGCTAGACAAGACTAAACTGTGAGGAACTACAGAAGAATGTAGCTACACTTGCCAACTGGGCAATGTGATAGAAGATAACTTTCAGTGCATATAAGTGTAACCCACACATCTCCTGGGTGTGGTGTTCTGTCCTGTCCCATCTAGTGGCACTGAGACCACTTAGAGAGAGATAAAATGAGTCTGCTCTACAGCCTTAGCTAAGAGCAAGTTAGCTTTTAGTTCATGTGGTAGAGAGGCTCATGCACTAAGCTCCAGAGGTCCCCGGTTCGATCCTGCCCGCAGATGACCAGGGTTTGTTGGTGTTACTTAAGCACAAGATGATGCATGCTGCAATAAAAATATGATTAATTCTAATTCAGCTGTAATCTCTCAAGAAAACTATCTTGGCATCACTGTAGTGAAACCACTTGCTGAACACGCTGCGGTTGTCAAAAAAAGCAAACGTGCTGGATCTAAGGATTTTAATTTCTGCAATTAGAGCGGTTTTTGACTAGCTCCTTGATTTTTTGTTTAAAACCTCCTTTTCTAAAAGCTTAGTGCCACAGTGCTAATTTGCAGTATGATTCTTACTCCAAAGATACTGACCTTAATTATATTCGTGTCACTATTACTTAGTACTCCACTAGAATTGCTTCTTGAACTAACTCCTGCATCTCATTTACTGTAGAGCTAAGAATAGACCCTCCTTATGAGCTTTAGAACTAGCTATTCCAAGAAGCAACAATCTTCAATAACATAAAATTGGTACTTCTAAGCCTTGTCCCATTTGATACACGTTTGTGTTAGCACTTGAAGTTCCCTAATGAAATTAAAAGGCAATAAATTTAAAACTGATAACAGGAAATTTTAAAAAAGGGAAAAAACGCCAACCCACAACATAATACTTAAACATTCAAAAAACAGACATGTAAATGGATTTTTTTTTCAAAAATTAGATAAGACAAACATTTCATAAATGGACATACATTTTCATGATTCTGCCTGGGTTTAGGAAAAACCTTTCCTTTATGGGAAACGTTGTTCCCTAATTACCCATTATAGGGGATTTACATGGTCTGACACTTGCCTTTATCAGAGACAGGGCACTGGACTAGAAAGACCATTGACCTCATGTGTGGCAGTTCCTAAGCTCATACATTACCTGTTTCCTTTTTCAGCCCTTTTCCCATTGAGCATTTCCCTCCTGTTACAACTAATATATAGCTACGATGTGTAAATTCCTACTGCTGAGTAACTCACACCAGTAATATGAGCCACCAAGTGAGAAGAAGATCTAACAGGGAAGGAATCAACTGTTAATGAATGGAAGGTCACAAGGGTATGGGTGGCAAGGAAAACAGTAGCGAAAGGAACCCAGAGGAGAAAGAAAGAGTCCAACCGTATTCTCTGAACTTTCAGTTAAATTTTAGTTTTTCTGCTCAATCTCTCTCTCCACTCTCAGCCTTGCTAGTGGGAGTTTTCAACACATATTTCAAGCATTCATTCAATTACATTTTAGCTTCACAGATCCCCTTTGAAGGAAATCCAAACCATTGTGTGGTGGGGAGCGGGGTGGAAGCAACGTTTAAGGTTTTAAAGGCTTACCAGACTTAGGTGCTACATTTCTAGGTATTGCTTTTCAACAGTACCATTCTACCATTAGGTTTGTTATTACTCTAGGTGTCATCAACCTGTCAGCACAAGAGCAGGTGTGAAGTATTGGTCCCTACCATATCTAATGCCATTGAAGCTGATGGAAGTTCTATGCATGCAAGGAGTGTCCTGTCAGGCCTACATTATTTCTTAGGGAATTTTGGAGGTAAACATTCCCACAATTCACCTGTTACTACAGCAAAGAGAGCAACATAACATTGCTAAATGCATTAAAAAAAAAAGTTCAGAAAACAAAGAGGTGCCTGAGAGACAGCACTTGGGAAGCACTTTAAAACCTAGCAATCCTTGGAATGTAGAAGTACCTGTATCAAATAATGAAATAAAGCAAACCAAAAACATCCTGAAATGAGTAGATGGGTGTTCCATATCCAATTGTACTCATCCTAAATTCCGCAGCCAGTAATTACGTTAGTGTGCAGAAACCATCCATTTGTCCTTTTATTATATATCAAGTACCTGTTACTGCATCACAGAGCAAATTTCAATTTCACATAGCAGAACTTACTCTAAATTCTCATATCAATTTAAATCCATCACAACATAACCCAGCCAGGATGATAATCCAACATTTTGGTCTATCTGGCCTTTACCAGGGATCGATAGCAAAATGTATTCGTAAAACTCTTTTCTACAGCCTTCAGCCATCTAAGGAGTCCAAAGGAAAGCAGCCCTTAAATGTGAATGCCTCCTGGTAATCACATCTTATCACCATTTTGCCTGAAAATGTAGAAAACAGTGAAAACATACATAAAAAATATAGTTTATAATATTTGGAAGGGACACACTGTAATAATCTAGAAGACTCTAAACATGCACTACTCCAAGCAACGTCATTTTCAGAGGCTCCACATAAATCATCTGAAACGGAGTAATTTTCAGTGCAAATTAATTGTTTTTGACAGATGTCAGATTCCCAGTCCGAATCTGTTAGGGTTCACCCACATCTAAGCATTACTAGCCCAACTAGTAGCTACTGTATTGGGCTTAGAATCTGTTGTTTCATAATTTGCCAAATGGATAGCACTAGTAAGTGGACTCTCTCCAAGCTCTGAAGGCGAACTTGTACATGGATTCCAAAGTGTTTCTCTACAAGCAGACACTGTGGTGATGGAAGAGGAAGATTCATGCTAAATCCTCTAGTGCTATTGATTTTGGGAAACTAGCATACCACCTTTTTTTTTTTTTTTTTTTTTTAAAGAGATAAGCACTTAATATGGGAACCAGACTTTGAACTAGGCCCAAAGGAAACATAGATCAAAACAGCTTAATAATGGGTACTAAGGCTTCAGCTGTTCATTCACAGGCACACAGTCCAGGAAAGCGAATTGATCTTGCTGCAACATTGCTGTTGCCATTTTTGATGGGTCTGGCTTTACTACTTAGCTCCTGCTTCTACAAGAACCCGTATGAGAAGATATGAAGGCCAGACACAGCTCTGACAATGTGCCAGTAACATGTGGCTGCTCTTACCCTGCAATGAAGTGTGTAGGAGGGGGTGAGAAGGAAGGAAGGAAACTTCTGTATCATAACTACTGTATTTCGGTGACAATGACGGTCTGATATTGTGGGCCTCTTTTTCCTGTCGTAAGTTGTATGATCAAACCTTATCCCTTGTAAATTGCATTAAATGCAGTTTCCTTCCCCCCCAAAAAATGGAACTAAAACTTCTCTCCCCACTCCCAGAAAATGAAGGTCATGATTAAAAAACTTGTCAACCAAGCAAAAACGTTCAGTAGCTGAACACAACAAAAAGGGGTAGGGGGAAGAAGAGGAAATTGTTCTTAATTCTTTGTGAAAACAAGGCCAAGTGTTCTAATTTTAGTAGAGAGTCACTTCATCCATCCATCAATATCTAGCAGAAGTTCAGTATTTCAGCCATACAGCTGTGGGCCGCAGGACAAAATGAGAAGTGCTTAACCTAAATTACCTAAGGATTATTTAAAATGAAAACAATGTAAAATATAATTCATAGCCCTTCTCCTCCCAACACTCTCCCTCTCTTCTCCCCCCTCAAAAAAAAAAAAAGTGGTTCCTACTTTAACTTGTGAAGTATTTGACAGGTTCACAAGTATTTACGAATGAGGGTCTAATTGGAAAGTGCCAGGTTCCTTTTTATTGCACTTTATCAATATTGTTAAGGGAGTGATGTAATTGTTTGGGGTATGGCAAAGACATTCCATGTCACTTCAGTGTTAATACCAGGCTGGAGCCTTCCTTGTCTGCCTGCGTAAGCTAGATAAACACAGACCTGTGTGCTTTCTTCTCATCTCAGGATACTTACTCAGAGAGACCTTGGAACATATGCCTATTGTGTGCTAAACATTTCACTTTTCATTTTATCCATGTGCCAGAAATCCATTCCTTGGATAAACACTTTACATACTGACACTCTTAAAGTCACTAAACACGATAAATAAAGAGAGAATACATCATTTCAGAACTGATTAAACATTTTCTCACTTGTGACAAATGAACAGCTATACACTGTATGGAGTCTCTGGAGCAGACATTCCATTTTCTTTGTCTTTATTTTGTGTGGAAGATTAACTTTCCATTTCAGCTCATCTATTGCACAACTCCGCTTCTCTAAAGTACACATTGTTGCACTGAGCCCAAAACATTATTCAAATTAGATTTTTTTTGCAAGTGCTTTTTACCTAGAGTTTCTGTATTTTTATGGCACCTTAGAGACTAACAAATTTATTTGAGCATAAGCTTTTGTGAGCTACAGCTCAGTTCATCGGATTGCATCCAATGAAGTGAGCTGTAGCTCATGAAAGCTTATGTCAAATAAATTTGTTAGTCTCTAAGGTGCCACAACTCCTCCTGTTCTTTTTGCGAATACAGACTAACATGGCTGCTACTCTGAAACCTGTATTTTTATGGTAATATCAATTTTTAACATTTTATACTATAGCTAAAAGGGGAGTCTGTTTCTTGCTAGAAGTTAAAGAAATACTATCATGAGGTAGATTTTAAGTGTTTAAGTTGTATGTAGGCTAAAGTTAACCACTTCAAAAAGAAAAATCCAAGTACATTAATCACATTAATTTTGCTTCATCTAATCCATCACTTTCTTGTACTACTCACTTCTCTATTCATTCAATACATTGCTGTTCTACCTATGATTAACAGAATGTAACTAATCTCTTATTTAGCATTCCTAAGCTCTCCTCCTTTAAAATAGTTCAACATCCAAGCATTTTATTTTGAAGATATTTAAAGAAAACTTTAGCACTGAAAATATCCTTCTCAAAGGAGATTGACCAAGAAGCGACCTTCAAAATCTTAGCAAAAGTTTTATTCCAGTGGCTGAATAAGAATTTCAGTAGTGGGAAGGGAAAGAAAGGATATATGTATTTTTCTAAAGTACACATTGGTGCATTGAGTCCAAAACATTATTCAAATTAGATTTTTTTTGCAAGTGCTTTTTATCTAGAGTTTCTGTACTTTTATGGAGATGTCCATTTTTAACATTCTATGCTATAGCAAAAAGGAGAGTGTGTTTCTGGCTAGAAGTTAAAGAAATATTATCATGTAAATGTATTTTTCCATAGCTAGTGAGTGGACAGAGTAAGTTCTGTCTCTTAATATTAAATCTTAAGTCTTAACATAATTTTTGGTATACAACATAAAGGTTGCTAAAAGTCCAGATCATCCTTGCTAGACAAATGCATGATATGCTTATAAGGCATAATTCCTTTCCCCACCAACCTATGTAGGATCTAGGTTCTGCAGAGAGACGGAGAGGGAGAGAGAGAGGGCTGGTGGGCAGGAATGGACAAGACCAGAGGAAGGACCATGGGGATGGACATTCTGTTCTCCTTCCCACTGTCCCTATAGACACTAGGTGTAGCCATAGCCATGGCCACAGGCACGCATCATTAGAACAGTTCCAATTAAGCCAGTCTGGCAAGAAAATGGGGAGTAAGCAGGGAAGGGAAACCAAAGGCAGTGCTGAGGCAAGGGTCCCTGGACAGAATACTTGAGGATTTGCCAGGTTTGGAAGTGAACTTTGAAGTCTGACAGCCCCCCAACAGAACAATTAATTTACAGTAAAATACAGTAGGAATGCTCAAAAATTTCCCTTGCTTACCCAGAGATTGGGTTTTACTATGGGATTTGCGTCACAGCTTTTAAGAATACTGAGCCTGCAGTTTAGCAATTATAAACCTCTAAATGATTTTAATAATGTCTTACATATAATTTACCAAGACTTCAGATGGGCCCCAATCGCAAAACTATTTATGCTGCACTACTTAGCAATCCTATATTCTGCCAGTTGAATTTAAAGAGACAAGAGCAAATCAAAGAGGACTATATTATGCAGTTTTCTATTCACTGGGTGTAACTTTGGCACTGTGACAACAATTAAATACAATTCTATGGAAAGCGAAGACGGTTTAACACCAAAAGAGACAAGTCCTTGCACTTAATTACCAAAGACTATAAAAAGCATTTTAATCTACACACTTGTATCTAATAAGTTCCAACTGCATTCACTCATACTGGGTAAAAATAAAATTAATTATACACCACAAATAAAACCAGGTAAAGAAATGCATTCATCAGTCTGATCAGAATATAAACGGTGTTTGTTTACTTATTTTTCATTTTGGTCCTTTACTGTGACTGACAAAGTAACCCTTCCTGCCCCCACCTTTTACTCCATCATTTAAACAAACACTGAACAACATGTACCCACACACACACACTTGTGCACGGACACACCACAAGTTGTGCAATACAGCAAAGTTGGGGAATTTGCCCAATTTTGAAACTTTTACACTGCTCATATACGTAATGAAATTTGTGGTTTCATCACAAAAGTCATTTGAAGAAAAATTTGAGTTCTTACAGATCAAATCACATTTAATTATACACATCCTTGATATTAAAAAAAAACTATTAGTACAGCAGATATTTCATAAGTGAAGAACTGTGGTTCAAACAGTTCACTCATATGACAATATCTTTTCTTTCTTTTTTTTTTTAAGGCATGAAGATGGGTGTATTTCCCATTATAATAGTCTTCTGTGCATGCTTGGGTTGTTTTGATTTTCTATTCTAAAGTTCAAAACAAAGCTGACATTAAATAAATATCACTTGTATTTTCTGAATGCATTTCTTTTGCTATCCAGAAAATTCTGTTAGTGTTGGCTTACAATACAGTACCTTCGAATGAAAACACATCTTTCAAAGGAAAAAGTTTTATTGCGTTAGTTCATCTCACCTTTTATGTGCTTCTGTCAGTGACTTCTCTTCATTTTCTTGGTCGATTTTAGCTGTGCAACAGACAGGAAATGGATTAGCTACAAGAAGAATACTCCACAAGTTTCTTTAGCGATAAATGTTTTTCATTGAACATGTCTGTAAAGTATTTATCTTTTAATTTATAAGAATGCACATCAGGTTGTATTGACATGTATATCAATTCTAAATCAACCATGAATTAGAACACAGCCACATTTTAAAAGAAAAAAAAAAACACCTCCCAATTAACACAAATAAATGGGACCACCTCATGAAAAAGGCTTAAAGAAGTAGGCCTTAAAGAGAAAGACCTTGGAATGCCCCCTGAAAATCAACACACTTGGGCTCTTATGGACCAAGAGGGAAAGAATATTTCAGGGAGAAGTACTAAAAAATACCCTCCAACCAGGCCTCCCTAATATTTACATTTGGTGACTGTGAGTAAAAGCCCCATCGCTGATCTAACTGTTGGAGTACAGCCTTAAGAAAGAGGCATCTCTAAGAAAGCCAGGATCCAAATCAGTAATGAACATGAGTGCATGCAAACCCTACAATTAGTGCATTCTTAATGAGAGTCTCATTCCCGCAGTCAGAGACAGCTATCATTTTGCCAGCTATGGTGCTAACAAAGAGAATTCAAAACACTGAGCCATATGTGCTGTACATTTGTGAAGACTCTATTTTCCAATTTAAAATTGCTTTTGATTTTCATTTTATTCCAGTTTATCTTGTTTATGCAGGAGTCTTGATACAGAAGGCACACAAAACCAAAACACATTTCAACTCAGAGATTTTACTAGTCTGAAGAACAACAGTAATGCCCGCTATGTGCATGTGCAAGCTCAGATGAAATCGATTCCTGTGTATAGGGCTAACAAAAAAAACAAAACAAAAAATCATGCACCACTTATTTTAACAGGTAGCCCTTCAACCTGGAATCTGATTCCCCTCTTTGGTCCCTCAGAGCAAAAGTTTGCTGATTTGCAGAGTAATTTGCAAGGCCTATTTTGAGGGTGTAAGTGGTGCGGAGGCTTTGTGTTGACATAGAACCATAGGACTGGAAGGGACCGTGAGAGGTAATCTAGTCCGGTCCCCTGGACTCATGTAAGGACTAAGTATTATCTAGACCATCCCGGACAGGTGTTTGTCTAGCCTGCTCTTAAAAATCTCCAGTGATGGAGATTCCACAACCTCCCTAGGCAATTTATTCGAGTGCTTAACCACCCTGACAGTTAGGAAGTTTTTCCTAATGTCCAACCTAAACCTCCCTTGCTGCAATTTAAGCCCATTGCTTCTTGTTCTGTGCTCAGAGGTTAAGGAGAACAATTTTTCTCTCTCCTCCTTGTAACAACTTTTTATGTACTTGAAAACTTATGTCCCCTCTCAGTCCTCTCTTCATCAAGGTTGAATTTCTATACAGGGTTGTAACATATGGCAAAAAATCCAAGAATATTCTTACTTTTCATTCGGTTTTAGCACGTCACTGCTGCCAACCATACTCATCAAATAATGCGTTCTCAATATTGCCCCCACATTATAAGCATATCATCTTTTGAAATACTAACTTCTACATTTGAAAAAGGATGCTACTGCATCCTGATACCATTAGCAGTTGCAACAGTGGCCAGAAATGATCAGAGAAGAAAGTGAACTTCAACCTGGTAGTAAGAATAATCACTAATGATAATTCTTTCATCCACTAGCTCAAAACACTTTACAGAGATGGGCTAGCACTACTGGGCCTATTTTACAGAGGGCAAGAGAGATGCAAAGTGATTTGCCCATAGTCACACAGCCAGTTAGAGCCAGGATGTGAATCCATGCTCATGGCTCCCACTCCAGTATCAACCCACTCAGCTATATGCTTTTTAGCATAAAGATCACGGGGCTGACCCTGAAACCCTTGCTATTGGTGTAGTGCATACTACCATGAGTTGACATCAACGGGACTACATGTGGTAACATGCCTTGTTTCTAGCAATAGTCATCTGAAAGTTCAGGCCCTATTTCAATGTTCAAAAAACAAACTTAAGCAGAGCTGGGTAAAAAGTTCTCAAGGAAATTCAAGAGCATGTGAAGCCTGCCTGACCATGGGTTTCATTATTAGCTTGAAACTCAGCCCAGATTCTTCTAAAGGTTTGTGTAGCTTCAAAATGCTTTCAAGTGAACCTGGGACCAGTGTTGATTGAACCTGGGCTGACTTACAGGTTTACATGCGAGCCTTCCATGGCTTTGGATGTGAAACAAGGTGAACCTTGGCAGCTTAAACTGAGCTTCATTATAACCATATATGTATTTTTAACTTCAATCTTGGAACTCAAAGTGACACTCTTTGTGAAACAATGTGGATGAAGACTGAACAAAATGGTTGCAAAGCTCCCTGTGAAGCAAACGCACCCATCTCTCACTTTAGGTTCACAAAGTATCCCTATATAGAACTGCTAAAAATAAAAATAATGTATTACTGAAACATTTAACTTGGGCTCCTCTAATCTGCTTAAAATCCACTGCACAAAACTTAGACTGGCTAATGTTTGACAAGCTCCGGTCAGTGGTTTTTAAATGCCTGTACAGTATCTGAAAGTCATAACTAAACAATGTTCCCCACTATTTTCAAGATTACTTGGTTCTGACAAGATTGTTCACGCTGGCGGCAGAGCTTCTTCCCTTTTTTGCCCATTAGATGGTTTACACTAGCTTACAGGTCAATTGTTTACGATATAAAAATGGGGAAAATGTTCCGCAATTTACCATTTGAAAGTGCTCACGCATGAACAATATTAACCATAAAAACGTGCTTCAGACTGAACAAGGCCTGACTGAAAACATCTTCATGCTGGAGCACTTTAAAAAAAAAAAGTCGACAAGAAAAGTAGTTATCCTGAACATCCACACGGGGGGAGGGGGGAAAATAGCTTTTTACTGAGATTTGTGCTTGTTAGTATTTCATTTAGAAAAAGGACTACTATACATAGAACAGAATTTTGAGAAGTCCTTCAATGACACAAGGACATAATCTGTATTTTTTGTTAAAAGTTACAAATATATACATACATGACAGTCAGAGCTACACAGCCAGATTCTCTCCTATGTTAGACCACCACTGGGCACAGGAGGAAGGCAGAGAGTTGCTGGGGGTGGGGATGGGAGTCTGTTCCTCAAGGCTGGCCCAGCTTCCACCCTAATGATATACTTAAAGCAAGTGCTGGAGGCCATAACTCACTTGAGAATCTGGCCCACAGTCTACCTACTCTCCTAAGTTTCTAAAGGTGGAGTGCTTTAAACTGTTAAAGAATAACACAAAAGTGATTCTGCAGTAACATGAAGGTAAGTGATACACCCGTGAAAGCAAGTTAACATCAAGATTAAAACGGACACCTTCATATGTTTTCTAATACCTAGCTCTCATGTAGTCCTTTTCATCAATACATCTTAAATATCTTTACTATAAACTATTAGATGGATCTCATGTACTATGGGTGGTTTTTGCTGGTGATCTTCCCTATAATGAAAATATTACACGTGTTGTTGAGTCATCATCTTCCCTTCCCTCCAACAGTTTAACTAATCCTTGATGCCAACCTAATGATCAGTCTCAAAGTTGCAGCTCACTCCTCCTAAAGGATGCATCACCCCAGTAAACGATAATCCCTAAATTTTGATCTCATGGATCAGGAACAGAACTTATTTTTTATTTAGCTGCTTTCATACTCTCAATATTTCACAGGGGTCTTAACAGCTCACATTGCACTGTAAGTACAAATCTACTTTAAAATAGAAATATATTGAACGGTAATATTGGCAAGGCTCTGGGAACTATTCTGGCTTTTTTTCATATACTGCTTGGGTGTCAAAGAATCAAGGGCTAAAAAGTGACTTCTCATGGGACAAGCGAAATGAGGTGCCTAAACCTAATACATACTGTACATTGACTTTATCTAATCTCCTTTTTAATATTTCCATATATGGTGCATCATGATTTCTCATGGCAGGGTATTCCATTGTTTAAACTCTTATCATCAGGATATGTTCCTTATATTTAATCTACATTTGTCCTACTTTAATGTAAAGCCCTATACTTCCTGTAATACTTTATAATTTTTGGTCATAAGTCTAGTACATTACTTTGGCCTTATATCATTTCCCCACAAATATCTTTACACAAAGTATCATAGCCCCTTTCTATTCATTTCTTTCAACTACGGTATATATGCATTGTTAAACTTTTTTCCTGTCTGACCTTTCAGCTCTTATCTTTGCCGTTATTCTTTGTGTTTTCTTTGTTTTACTGTTCTAGGTTTTATAATCAGGTGTACAAAATTGTACACGGTATTCCATAAATACTCAGTCTACTGGAATTACCACTATGTATGCATCTACAAAATGGTATATGTCTTTATCCAACAGCTTTGCACTTTAAGTTCCTGCAGAGACTTAAATACATGCATAACTTTACACACGAGTAGCCACACTGAAGTCAAATATTCCGATAAGGGAATTCAAAGCATTGAAAATAAAAAGAGATTAGGAGAAGCATATACAGGTTATCTAGCAAATATCTAGATGTTTAGTAAAGAAATGTTATTTATGTTCCTGCAAATATAGTTTAAAAATATACAACATGAAATTGAGTATAGAAAATACAAAGACTTAAGCATTCAAGGAAGGTATTTATGAATAGTCCCACTGACTTTGATGGTATATCATGCTCCAGTCACACATTGCTCAAGTCCTGGCATGACTCAGGCTACTTAATACAGAAAACAAAACAAAACAAAAAACCCCCACCAAATCCTTTTTTTTCATTTCCACGCACCTAACATTCTCCTATATTGTTCCCCCCCCCACCAAATGTCTTTGATTTTTCTATATTAAACTTCATTTAAAAATATTTGTAGGAAAGTAAATGGTATTTTTCTTTTGCTAGCCTACTTCATCTTCTAAGTATTCTCCACATTGCTATATTTTCTGTGTGTGCAACTCCTTCAAATTCTCTTATCTACAAATCTGGCCCTTTCATCACTTATCTGAGTTTCCAGATCAGTTATAAAGATATTTAACAATACCAGCCCTAGAGTTAACTCTGCTATATAGACCACAAGTTGAACATAATTCTCTTTCAACTCTCAAAGATTATTTTGTTTCTCTACCATTGTAGTCTTATTTGGGAGGTTGAATTTGTAGACATGAGTTGGGACTGACTGTGGAAAGGCCTAAATTTACTATGCTTGGACAAACCAGTGCCGCATCTCCTGTTGCAAGGGTGGGTTTTATTAGGCTCTATAAAGTTTATTTACCCTTGACACTAAGACTGAGTAAGCAGTAGCTGGAACTGATTAAAAAAATGGCTATGTATCTCCCCCACTTGGGTAACTGGCCACCTAGATCAGACAGAGAGAAATCAAGGCCAAAGGAGAGACTTGCTCTGGATTCCTGACCTCTTCCCTCCTCTGGGCCAAGCGAACTCTAGGACCTCATGATGTCCTTGCCGGGCCTTCAGCCAATACTCGCACCCCAAAGTCGGAAGAGAAGACAAGTGAAGACAAGATAAAGAGGATACACTGTTCAACAGCCTACACAAACCAAAGTCCTCGTGCTGGACCATTCTAGCCTACAGAATTTTTGCCTAATCTCCCAAGAGGAGAATTTGCAAGAATTTGCAAGCACTCCAGGGGCTGCACCTGCAATAGTGTTTATAATTATTTTATTTAGGTATTTCTATAATACTCAAAACCATAGAATCCAAGTATCTGACATTATTAAGGGTAGAAGATCAAGGCAGAATAGCAAGATAAGAAGACAAAGGGAAGTCTCTTGAGGGAGCTCTTTCCTTTTCCTCCCCATTGCTCCCCTCTCCTCCTCCTGATTTTGTGCATTTTGGTTTTACTTCTTGGATTTTGTCGTTTGCTCTATTGTTGTAAGCTTAATATCCCTTAATGTAGTCAGAGAGAGGAGTGGCATTGCGGGGAGCAAGAAAGCAGTGATTGATTATGTATGGAAAATAGCAGAAATAAGTGGGTTCTGAGGAAAAGTATTTAAAGGAAGTGAGTGTATCAATAATCTTCAGAACATGACAGTGGCTTTGTGAAAAAATAATTAAACCCTTTGCTGAATCCTGAATGTGCATCAACCCCAGAAATTAGCTACAGAAAATCTATTCAAAATTAACAGAAAATTAGGGCTTACCAGATACCGTATGTGCAAATGTACTGGGATAAGCATAGTTACAAGACTGACTTACTATTTAGTTCATATTCAGAAAATACTCTGAGCTGAGCAGGCCTTGTGGTATTAAGATGCGGTCTATTCTAACAGCATTCACACATCCATCTTAAACTTTTCGCTCCACCACAACTTTCTGTTGCTGTTCTGTGTTATGATCTTGACCCAGTGATTACGGTCTGTAGTCACCATCTGAATCCAAAACCTTTCAGCAGCTTAAACTACTTCTGCTGAACCAGTTCCAAAGGGCTGTGAGCAAGCAGAGGCACAAAACTGCCATCCCTTCTGCTCTCCCACTCTCACTTAAGGGAATATCACGTCTTCTCAGGTAATTGAATACAGGAATGCATTTGAGTAATCTCAGATGGAAGGCAACAAGAACCCTTTCATCTACTTGTCAATGCTCTACATCTTTTTGCTTTTTCTTCTTTTTTATTTAAAAAGTGTTAACTACTATTTATTTATCATTAGCTATGAATGTTCTTTCCAGTCACTTTCATGTGTGGTGAGTTTTTTTAAACAGATATAGTCCCTTTACAATAAGGGCATGGCTACACTTGCAGATGTAGACCACTTTGAGTTAAACCCACCTTCGGAGAGCGCAGTAGGGAAAGTGCTGCAGTCTGTCCACACTGACAGGAACAAGCGCACTCGCGTGGCCATGTTTGAGGCACTTGCAGCGGCACTGGGAGTGGTGCATTATGGGCAGCTATCCCACAGAGCACCTCTTCCCATTCTGGTGCTGTGAATTGTGGGAAGGGGGCGGGAGATGTGGGGCATTCTGGGTCCTGTCCCAACGCCCTGTGATGCATCGGTTCACATCCCAGCAATCCCTGTGCTTCAGTCCACATTTGGCGGCATCTTTCACCGGTTTTTGTACTGCGTGCTCTGTCTTCCCTTTCGGTCTGTGGGAATGGAGCCTGAACTGCTGAGGAGGATGCAGACGAGTCTCGCCAGCACGTCACGTTTGGCAGTTGAGTTATTCCTTATGATCCAAAATGACAGTGAGGGCTCTGACGATGATATCGACGTGAGTAACACATAGGACACGAGTTTGCTTGTGGCATTCATGGTCATGCTCACCACCGTGGAACGGTGCTTTTGGGCTCAGGAAACAAGCACTGAGTGGTGGGATCACATCGTCATGCAAGTCTGGGATGACAAGCAGTGGCTGCAGAACTTTCGGATGAGAAAAGCCACTTTCATGGGACTGTGTCAGGACCTCACACACACCTTGCAGTGCAAGGACACAAGATTGAGAGCTGCCCTGATGGTGGAGAAGAGGGTGGCTATTGCAATCTGGAAGCTGGCAACTCCAGACAGTTACCAATCGGTCGCTAACCAGTTTGGAGTGGGGAAGTCGACCGTTGGAATCGTGTTGATGCAAGTTTGCAGGACTATTAATCACATTCTGCTCAGAAGAACCGTGACTCCAGGTAATGTGCATGACATTGTGGATGGTGATAGATGGCACACACATTCCAATTCTGGCACCAGCCCACCTAGCCTCCGAGTATGTTAATTGGAAGGGGTATTTCTCTATGGTTCTCGAGGAGCTTGTGGATCACCATGGGCGTTTCACTGACATTAACGCAGGCTGGCCCAGAAAGGTGCATGACACATGCATCTTTCAGAAAACTGGCCTGTTCAGGAAGCTGCAAGCTGGGACTTTTTTCCCCAGACCAAAAGATCACCACAGGGGAAGTTGAAATGCCCATTGTGATCCTGGGAGACCCCGCTTATCCTTTAATGCCATGGCTCATGAAACCCTACACAGGGAGACTTGACAGCAGCAAGGAGCGGTTCAACAACAGGCTGACCCATTGCAGAATGACTGTGGAGTGTGCTTTTGGCCGTTTAAAGGGCTGCTGGCACTCTCTGTATGGGAAGCTGGACCTCGCCGATGACAGCATCCCCATGGTTATATCCGCATGCTGTACCCTCTATAACATTTGTGAAGGGAAGGGTGAACGATTCTCTCAGGCATGGAACTCAGAGTTTCAACACCTGGAGGCTGAATTTGAACAGCCAGAGAGCAGGGTTATTAGAGGGGCCCAGCGCGGGGCTGCAAGGATTAGGGATGCCTTGAAGGAGCAATCTGAGGCTGAAAGCCACCAGTAATGTCTGGTGCCCTGCACGGGAGTGAAGTGCAGTGATTCCAATGTTAGTAGGAATCTGTGTTTGCTACGCTGACTCGCAGTGCCTGTTTCTTTCCTGGGGTAAGGTATCTTTTACTTTATGCAATAAGAAAGCCAAAAAAGCCATTTATTGAAAAGAAACACAACTGCTTGGGAAACAGAAAGGGCAAAGGGGTGGCCTGGGGAATGGTACAATCACAGATTGTATGTCCTGTTATCGTACTCAGCCTTCCTGTCTGGAGCGCTGTGCAATGAGTGCTGCAGTTCAGGATGGCTATACTGCATGGTGATGGGGGTTGAGTGCAGAGGGTAAGGGTCGTAGTTTTCAGGGCTGGGTGGTGAAGCTACAGGTGTTAGAGGCAGCTGGTGGCGGTAAGAACCTGAATATTGGGGAAAGTGGGTTGGAGGTGACATCGGGGCACAAGGGAAAGCATTTTGGGACAAGGGCTGCGGGGGGGGGGGGAGGATCGGGCACAGTAGCGCTCCACCTGCATGGCTACGAGCACCTGGATCGAGTCCGCTTGGCGCTCCATTATGCTTATCAGCTGATCCGTGCTTTGCTGCCGGAGCACCGCGCTTTTGTGCCGGTGCTCCTCATTCTGCTGGCGGATCCTCCTTTCACTGTCCCACCACTCCTGCACTTTTTGATTTTCATTATTTGAATGCTGCATTACTTCATGCAACATGTCTTCCTTGCTTCTATGTGGCCTCTTTCTGATTCTTTGGAGTCTTTCGGGCAGAGATGTCAAGGTTGCATCTGTAAAGGAAAATGCAACACTTAACAGAGGCACCGTTGTTCACACCAGGCAGAGCAATGATGCACCCTGGTCCATATGCAGCTTGCCTGTGTGCAGCAATGGTCCCCCCGCCCCTCACGGCACAGTGGCACGGACAAGTTAGCCTTACTGGGACAAGGAACACAGTGGCTCTCCCAAGAAACCTGCGCAAGCGCATTGCCCAAGTTCTGGATGAAACCTTTGAAAAGATCACTGAGGCAGATTACCGTGATGTGAGAGAGCACATCAACACCCTATTGTGCATCTAGGCATGCATGCAGCCCTAACCCTCCTCACCACAAGAGCCCGCACCGAATAAATTCCTTCCCAAAATAAATGCCGCTTACCGGGAACCTCCTCTAGTGTTTGTCCTTCCCCAAGCACTGGCCGCCACAACTTGCTACCTTCCTCTTGGCTTGAGAACAGCTCCTGGCTGCATGCATCTAGGGATGCCGGGGTGTCTTCCTCCACCTCAGCACCCTCACTCCTCCTCCTCCTCCTCCTGCCTTGTTTAACTGGGCTCTGAGGTGTCCATGGTGGTACTTGGAGTAGAGGTGGAGTCGCCCCCAAGTAGCGCGTCCAGCTCTTTGTAGAAATGGCAGGTCGCAGGGGCAGCACTTGAGCGGCTGTTTGCCTCACGGGCTTTGCGGTAGGCATTCCGCAGCTCCTTCACTTTAATCCTGCACTGCGTTCTTTGCATCATGTCCCTTGATATCTGCCCGAAGGTATCGTAATTCCTACAGCTGGAGCGCAGCTTGGACTGGACAGCTTCCTCCCCACAAGCACTGATGAGGTCCAGCATCTCGCCATTACGCCATACTGGGGATTGCCCTAGTGCAGGCGTGGTCACCTGGAAAGATTCACTGAGAGCACTCCACGCCTGGCTGAGCAAATAGAAAGGGGATTTTCAAAATTCCCAGAGAATTTAAAGGGCGGGTCTGGCGGTTAGTCACCTGAGGGCAGGGCAGTAGAGTTCAAAGTGATGACCAGAGTGGCTAGCACAAGCATTGTGGGACACTTCTGGAGGCCGATCAGAGTGCACTAACAGACCAGGGCATCCACATTGGTGCCACAGCACTCCAGCAGGGGTGCACAAAACATTATTCCAGTCACTGAGGTGGAGTACCAGGAGCGGATCAGACGCGGAGTCAGAGCACTCTACATGCTTTCCCAGTGTGGACGGGTAGTGAGCTAGTGTGCCTGGGGCTCCTTTAATGCACTGTAACTTGCAAGTGTAGCCAAGCCCTTAGTCGTTACACTGCTATAGTTTTCAATACTTGTATTGACACTGAATTGAGATCTAAGTACATTTGCATAATGTATAAATGTTCTATGCTATATTCATGGTAAGACCACATTGCAATAGAAGGATGCACCCACAGGGATTCCCATGTCTGGATTTCTCTTGACAATTAAATTCATAGAAAGGTTTTGGCAGAAAGTATAAAAAATAGACATTTTGTATTCATGAAATTCCAATTGAGCCTTTTAAATACTTCAGTCTTCATAGAGTCTTCAAATTAGAGCTGTCAAACATTTAAAAAATTAATCGTGATCAATTGCGAGTTTATTGAAATAGCCATGATTAATTGCGCTGTTAAACAATACCACATTTATTTAAGTATTTTTGGAATATTTGGATGTAGAAAACAGGTATTCACATGGCACTGTTGTCATCGTCATTGGTGATCCCTTGATGGAAGGTTGAAAAGATGTTATTTCCCATGGTAGAAACCTGTGCGTGATGTCTTAACATGGAGAAGCTGATACGCCTACAGCAACCACACAATCACGACAAGCTGGAGGTCTGGGGCCCAGTGGCAGGGAAAGTCCGAGATGACTGGAGATCTCCAACATGCTGCAGCCTTCATCCGCTTTCACAGCTGTTGAGATCCAAAGACCCTCTTCCGCCTGATCCACCGTTGAGGACTTGGGGGATTGGATCGTGCTTTGTCTGAGAACTCCTCTCGGACCTGTTTGCCTTGGGAGACCCTACAAGGAGCACAAAGCTCCTGACAACATAGTTCTGAGGATCATTGGAACATGCAAGCCCCTTCACCACAACAAGGTAATGGTCCCCGAAGAGCGGCACTGTTGTAGGCCAGAATTGCAAGGTATTTATGTACCAGATATGCTAAGCCTTCGTATGTCCCTTCATGCTTCAACTACCATTCCAGAGGACATGCTTCCATGCTGATCACAGGTTCTGCTCGATAATGACCCAAACCAGTGCAAACAGAGGCACATTCATTTTCACCATCTGAGTCAGATGTCACCAGCAGAAGGTTGATTTTCTTTTTTCGTGGTTCAGATTCCGTAGTTTCTGCATCAGAATGTTGTTCTTCTGAAAGCATGCTCCACACCTTGTCCCTCTCAGATTTTGGACGGCACTTCAGATTCTTAAACCTTGGGTCGAGTGCTGTATCTCTCTTTAGAAATCTCACATTGGTACCTTCTTTGAGTTTTGTCAAATCTGCAGTGAAAGCATTCTTAAATTGAACAACATGTGCTGGGTCATCATCCAAGACTGCTACAACATGAAATACATGGCAGAATGCAGGTAAAACCACAGAGCAGGAGACTTACAATGCTCCCCCAAGGAATTCAGTCACAAATTCAATTAACACACATTTTATCAAGTGTCATCAGCATGGAAGCATGTACTCTGGAATGGTGGCTGAAGCATGAAGGGGCACACAAATGTTTAGCATATCTGATACGTAAATACCATGCAACCCCGGCTACAACAGTGCCATGTGAATTCCTGTTATCACTTTCAAGTGACACTGTCAACAAAAAGCAGGCAGCATTAGCTCCCATAAACATAAACAAACTTGTTTGTCTTTGCGATTGACTGAACAAGAAGTAGCTCTGAGTAAACTTGTACGATCTACGGATTTACATTGTTTTGGTTTTGAGTGCAGTTATGTAAAAATATAATTCTACATTTGTAAATTGCACTTTCACAATAAAGAGATTGCGCTACAGTACTCATATGAGATTAATTGAAAAATACTATTTCTTTTGTTTATCTTTTTTACAATGCAAATATTTGTAATACAAAATAATATAAAGTGAGCACTGTGCACTTTGTATTCTGTGTTGTAATTGAAATCAATATATTTGGAAATGTACAAAAACATCCAAAATATTTATATTCAATTTAAATTAGTATTCCATTATTATTTAACAGTGCAATTAAAAACAGTGATTAATTGTGACTATTTTTTTAATCTAGTTAATTTGTTTTGTGTTAATTGCTTGAGCTAACCGTGACACTCCTACCTCAAATACTTCAGGATGCAACTACTAATATAGTTTCTAACATGCAGCCCTGATTTACAACTGTGTTACTGAAGTTTTGTGCCAGCATAATTTTCTATCAGTATCATAAACTTGTATTTGTTTGTCTTTATTTCAAATGCCTGAACCTCAGAAAGGCATTACACTGGCTTATATCTGAAATAGTGCAGTGATATTTGAGACCATAGATATATAGAATCATAGAATCTCAGGGTTGGAAGGGACCTCAGGAGGTCATCTAGTCCAACCCCCTGCTCAAAGCAGGACCAATCCCCAATTAAATCATCCCAGCTAGATATATATTTTATTTAGTTTTCAGTTTATCAATAAAATGCATGAACCTACTGTTTAAGCTTTTTGGCACATTTACCAACACTGAAACACAATAGAAACACTAACCTGACGACAACAGAGGGTGCTGTGACCAAAGCAGATGCAGATTGCTTGAGCTATGAAGCAGCCCACTACATAGGTTCCGACTACCCCTCTACCCGGTGGGTTCTCGATGCTCACCCCCGCCCCTAGCCCCATCTCTTCTTGCTCCTGCACTGCCCTCACCCCACTCCCATTCCACCCCTTTCCCAATGTCTCCACCCTGCCTTTTCCCACTCTAGCCCTGCCCCCATTCCACCCCCTTTTCCCAAGTCCCCATCCCTGCCCTGCCTCCTCCCCTGAGCATGCCGGGTCCCTGTCCCTCCCGAAAAGCACGAAGTGTCGCCGAACAGCTGTTAGGTGGGGAGGGGGGGTGGGAAGCGCGGGGAGGGAGGGGGAGGAGCGAGGACATGGAGCACTTGGGGAGGAGGCGGCGGCGAGGAGGAGGGAGCTTGGCTGCTGGTGGGTGCGGAGCATCCACGAAGTCGGCGCCCACGGCCCAGTAGGAATCTCCAAACATCATCCCCTAAACCCCATCATCCCTCCCAAAGAAATATTGCACCTGCCTACTGAAATGCCCAAGATACTATCTTCTAGCTGTAGATTCTTCCTCTCCGGATCTGAAAGAACCAACAAAACCAGAGGAGATCTGCCTCCCTCACTTCTACAAACAAAATGGTGCCTGAGCTTGATGGAATGCAGCTGATGGCTGTGCTACAACAGATGGCCGTGCTACAACAGATGGCCGTAGATACTCTGTTGGAATCAAATCTGCAGTTTCCACCCTACAGACCACAATGACTGAGATTCAGGGTGCACTGCACGCTCTACCCAGACAGATGGATGAAGCAGAACACCGAATTTCTGAAGTGGACGATGCTTTCAAAGAGAACAAATTACAGATTATGAAGAATTGTATCATCATCAAGACTGTTAAGACCAAGCTAACTGATCTAGAAAGCTGCTTGCAACGATATAACATGAGGATTGTGGGTGTCCCTGAGGGAACAGAGAACGGTAAACCTTCTGAATTTGTCCCTACACAGGTAACTAAGTTGTTGGATCTGCCAGTAGATTTTTGTTTTGATAAAGATCATGCATACCAGGCCCTTGCCCTCAAGCCAGCTCCAGGAAGTACGCCTAGAGGTTGACTGTGAAATTGCTGAAGTTTACCACTAAGGAGCTTATTTGCAGAAATCCAGAATCCAGCATCCAGCAATTAAAATACAGCTCTTTTATGATTATGCCCCTGATGTGGTTGCAATGAGGGCAGCTTTTAACCAAGCAAAACATCTGGCCGGGAAGGTGGACTTGAAGTTTTTTATTAAATGCCCAGCAACATTTGATAATATGAATGGTGAGAAGAAAGGATCATTCAGTTCATGTCAGGAGGAGGAAAAAACACCTCAACAGTCTGCAAACTCCTCCCTTGCAAGAGAAGATATTTTTGGAATGATTCAATCATACGGAATTTATGCTCTCGGAGATCTGATATGGCTACTCTGAACAAGTTAATGAGCTCTATTTGATAATGATATGTTAGTTCCTTTTCTTTTCTCTCTCTCTTTCATTGGGGTTAAAAGATTAAAGCATTATCATCAATGTACTTCCACATGCCTTAACTCATAGGAAAGGTAAAGTAAAATCTATCATTTGGTTAGTACTTTTATATATAATAAACAAATAATTGCTTTATTAGATTGTGCTTCCTTACGGACTAATGTATGAAGGTTTTATTGGTAATAGGTGATTATTAATACATTTGGGCTCTCTCAAGAGATGGAATTAATTGGAGTAAATCAGAAGTCTTGGGCATTAACAAATATGCCCACAAAGGCCTTTCCTCAAATTGGGACTTTCAGTGGTAATACTCTTGTATGAAACACGTAGGAATACTGATCCCCCAAAATATTCAGGAGATCTCTAAGATAAATAATGAACCTATTATTGCCCAAGTGCTTTCACCATCTCATCTGCCCACTGCCCACTAACCCATTCACTGCCACTAGTTTTAACATCCTAAGTCTCGGAGAGCTTCAAAAAGACTAGTGGTCTCAACCATGTGAGAGCTCTGTTCTGCTAGGTACTGTACAAGCATGTAGTAAAAGACACTTACTAAGACAAAGCATACATTCTTAGGTATAGAGATGATACTGTAAGTAGTTTACATTGGTTTTAATTCCTCTTTCCAAGACCTGCATGGAAGGACTGATAACTTAAAGATACCTGACTCTTTTCTGTAGGCGGGTGATGGATGGACATACACACACTTTTTTTTTTTTTTTTTAACAATTTTAAAGATTTCTGAAATTGCTTTCCATTAATATATGCAAGAAAAACAGAATCGCTGATGGTGCAGAGTGGCATAAAAAGGGTTTATTGGCACACCTTTTGATGACTTGTATAAACTCTCTTGTCCCTTATTTTTTGTCACTGATGAGTATGGGGCTTTTTCAAACACATGTCCATAAAACCTTCTTTTACCTGACCACAACATGCAGAGATACCCACACAGTAGGCATAGATTACATTTATGCCACTAAGGATGCGTGAGTGAGTTCCTGTGCAGTGGCTGTGGAGAACTGAATACATTGCAATACATTGGCTTTCTTGTGGGTTCTGAAACAAGGCAAATTCATTTAAGCAGTCTTAGTGATCCACATGAAATTGAATGTGCAACAAGAGGACTATGTAGTAATGCAAACCAACTGAGGTGTAGACATCTGAGGTAAAAGACAAGTTGATGCAATACAGATGCATTTGTTAGCATTACCACATCTAAATGTTTGAGATATATATATATAAAAAGATGACTTTCATCATTTAAAGCAGACAGAACACTAATAGAAAACTGTAAAACAATTAATGAAATTCACGTTATTTTCCCCCAGTGTTAAGCATTCTGTTTTCTTATGTACTTATTCTGTGTTGCCTGTTCTTCGCATTCCTCTTCAGTGAAATTTTCAAAAACGGGAAGTTTGGGGGGGGGAGGGAGAGGGGTTAGGTTTAATTTTTTTTCTTTCAATAAAGAGCATATTGGGAACAGTCCTATCTCAGTAGCTTTGCTTATACTAACAGCTCCCTAACTCTGCCCATTTAGACTTGCTTTGCTTCTCCACTTTGGGACGTACCCAGGAAAAAAACTAAAGACTTCACTGTTGCATATATGAAGTATATGGTACACTGATACAACCTACATATCCTTTCTGTCCTTTGCGTAGTATAGCAGAATTTCAGGCCGACTTTGCAAGGGACTATAGATTATTGTGGTTCTGAGGAAAAAAGCTGATCTTGTCTACAGAATGTGAGGTCTCTGACTACTACAGGGACAGTGAATGGAGTAGAGAGGGGTGTCCCTCCCAGAGTGGAGTGATGGGGAACTCATCTTTTAAGTGGGTGACATGTGGAGGGAATGTGAGTGAAATGCCGTGGTCTCCTCTGGTCCTCACCACTTGAGGAAAATCTTTTTTTCAGTATCTGATTATTAGGTAGGATCACAATTTATAGGCCAGAACAGAGTTGCATTTTGGATAGTTGAGATCCGTAGCCCAGAATACAAAGTTACATGAAAGACTGAGGAGGGCGATAGGAAGGCAGAGATAAGGTTAATGTTGGAAACTTATGTCATTACTATTACCACCTTTCAGAACATTTTCAGCATTATAATTTATTTTCATTTTTTAAAATATTTTATAATGTTTAAAGAATGGTGTTTAAAATTAATAGATATTCATAGCTATATACTCATACAACCCCTTTGCTACCTTAATGAAGTTTTTGGCTTGGGAATTTTTTTAAAGAACAAAACAGTTTTATTTCTATATATTCCTAACATTATTTTATGCCTTGTTTTCTTGAAAGGATTAGTTTAGAATATTTTGGAAAATAACAAAGAATTGTATTACCCTGTACATTAAAAAGATACATTTAAAGAACATTAAGTTGGAAGTCAAGCACACAGAAGGTAAGAAATGCCAGAATTAAAGTAGCATGGGTATGTGTCTTATGATACGGTCTTTCTGAACATTATGTAGGAAGTCTGTGGCAGAGTCAGGAGCAGAGCCCAGATCTCTTGGGATCCAGTCCACAGCCTTAACCACAAAGGAACATTCTTGTCTTTCTTACAAACCTCTGCCTTATTCACTATCCATCATTTGCACTGAAAGAAGCAGGGGTCTTGCAGAACAGACAGCATGTGATCATGTAATTAAGGACTTTATCATAGTTCATATACACAGGGGAGGGCAAGTTAAGATTTCATGAAAAACCTTCATTCTGACACTTCCTAACCTGAAGGGGTGACTTTGCAAACTTTACATCCTTTAAAAATAGTTTTGGTACGCAATTTCCTAGATTAAAAAAATACATAAATCCCCAAACCAACAGAGCAAATTTTATCATGTGAAACCATACTGGCCCACCAGCAGGAGTTAAACCCAAAGCCTTTAGATCCACAGCACTGATGTGTACTGCTTGACCTGTAAGAGAAATTGACAGTAGTAGCAGGTTATTATCTTCTAAGTACACCAGCCATGAGAGAGGTAAATGTGACACACTTTGCTAATGGCTTACACAACTGTTTTCTAGATAGCAGTGGAACATGGAGAATCAGGATTCCTGATTTCTATTCCTGGCACTGGAAGGAAGTGGTTATGGATAGGATAGCCAACTATATAAATTTGGCATATTTTATCGTTCAAAGCAATGAGACTGTGGATTGAGTCCGCAACATTAGAGACAGTGTGATCTTGCCAGTTGTACCTGAAATGACCTTGTGTAACCACTGTGTAAAATCAGTGGTATGATACTCACCTGCCTTCTAAGGTAGGAATATGGGGCCTTCCTCAATAATAAATGTAGTGATGGGCACAGAATTTTGCATATCGGTACATGGGGGAGCTGAGATTAGAATGTACGGTCTCTTTCTGGGTCCCAATGCAGCACTACTTAATAAAGTGACAGTTTTTACTGCTACATCCTTCATGGAGTCTGTGGGGCCAGGAAGCATGCTCAGTGCAGATGGAATGTTCAGCAACTGTACCAGCAAGCCTCTAAAGGCCTCCCTTGACTGCAAAGTTAACTCGAATTACAACAAGAAAAGGCGTACTTGTGGCACCTTAGAGACTAACCAATTTACTTGAGCATAAGCTTTCGTGAGCTACAGCTCACTTCATCAGTATATGCATCCGATGAAGTGAGCTGTAGCTCACGAAAGCTCATGCTCAAATAAATTGGTTAGTCTCTAAGGTGCCACAAGTACGCCTTTTCTTTTTGCGAATACAGACTAACATGGCTGCTACTCTGAAACCTCGAATTACAACTTGAATGCTGCACCTAGCTCAAGTTCCGTGTACTAACAAAAATCCTTAACTCAAGTTGGCTGGGCCATTAGGGGGCATAACTCATCAGCTGCTAACATGACCACTCTGCAGTGTGGATGTAGGGTAGTTCCATTAGCACTACATTGTCTTTTCACAATTCCACCCGTGTGCCCAGATAAACTCTCCCACTGGGAAAGAATTCATAGAGCTTACTTCAGTGCGAAGAACCATCAGATAGGCCCACAGAAGCCTTTGTGTCACACGAGTGAGTGCAATGCCAGTATGAAAACAGCAGCTTGACTGTTGTTCTGCAGTGTGGCTGCTCGCTCCCCCAAATTAGGCTAACTTGAAAGAAGTAGCTCACATATAGAAAACTTGAGTTAATGTTGCCATGTAAACATACCATAAAAGTCTTTACCAAGCATGTGCAAATTGCAATTTTCAGACACTTACAATTTGGCTAAATCTGGATACATTTTAATGGGGACAGCAAAAGGTACCTGTCTAATACCAGGATCATCCGCCCGCCAAATTTCATATTCCTGTTCCAAATCTTAGAGGTGCTAGAGCTCTTCAAAGAAACCTTCAAAAAAATGTAACTTTTGGAAAATGACTAACATTATTTTTTATTGTATACATTATACTAATTATTCCTTAATCTTCTCCTTGGAAGCAGCTAATTTGCTTTTACTGAAACCTTTTTTGGGGCTGGGGGGGGAGCCTCTGGCAGAGACAATTTCAGCACAAATGGTTCAAGTTTAGCAAAGCAATATGCAACTTAAAACAGATGTCTCACAGGGTGGCTGATTCTTTAGGTGGAGCTAGAGCTAGCCCCACCTGTGAATAATCAGCTGCCTCAGCAGATACTTTGAGGCCAGGGATTGGGTTATAGCCTGAAGATCAACTGGTCTTTAGCTTAGCTGAAGAGGGAGCTGTGAAGAGTAATATCCTGCAGGAGATGCTTGGGAGGGGAAAGAACCCAGTTATGAGTCTGAGGCAAATGGCCTGCAGAGTGTAATTCTACAGGAAGTAGGTCAGGAAGGAGAGAGGAGCCTTGTAGGCTCATCTTGACTCCTCATCAGGTAGTCTATGGAGCATAATCCTGCAGGGAGTAGACAGGCTCTTGCAGAAAATTCCAGATTAGAGGGGACAGGACACGACATGTTGAACTTGTATTAAATAATGTTATTTTGAAGAAATAAAACTAAAGCTGCACAGAAAAGGAATTGGAATCCTGTGGCTGGAGAGGGTTCTTTGGTGCATGGGCTGGTGAGTTAACCATATAGTTTGCAAGGTGATTATAATAAAAGTATTAGGAAACCGTAACCAAGTGCATCATTTCCAGGTCCACTGATAACATATTAGCTGACATGCATAGGGATTGATTCTTCCTCTTAAGGTGGGTGTAATGATCCATTTAAAAAGTAAGTCTGACAGGATTCTGAGCCCCAATCTTTTCTGCTTTTACTTTACAAGTTTACTCACTATTTTTTTCTTTTTTACATATAAAATTCAACCTGACCAGTTGCAATATTTTAATTAAAAATTAAACTAATACAACTGTGCTAAACCTGTAGCTGCTCCTATACAGTTCTTCTCTAGCTCCTTGCGAGAGATATTTAACCACATATGCTCAGCTCTCCACACATATTGGTAGATCGTTTCTCACTTCAACTTTCTGCCTGGCCAATGCTAGCAATATGTATCAATGGAATATTCTGTAAATGTCTAAAGTTACTCTGAACTGGTGAATCTCATTATACAGAAAAGTTACCTGCTCTGAAAAGCATCAGAAAAACATTCTAAGCTATTTAACCCTTTAAAATTATTCATTAAAATTATGAATTTAACTGTAAGTTTAAAACTTTTTTTTGCTTTGGAGAAACTGAACTTTAAATATAAAAGAACTTAAACTTTATTTTACTTTGCCCAGAACACACATTATATAAACACATAAATCCCCCAAAGGTGCCAAAAGTTGTCCCTCTGTTTTTCTAAATGATCTTGTGTGTGCAGTCTAGCTGAAAAGACTCATCGATTATGCCTACATAAACAACAAAAGCCCTTAGAAAAAATATCTAGATCAAAAGCCTGTCAAACACTGAACAGGAAAGAGAAATCCTGTTTTAAACATGGCCTCTTTCAAGTCTGAATTCAATCCCACCAAGTAAAAACAAAGTTCCATAATGGAAGGTATTTTAAAATTACTTTATTTTTTGAACTTAACTAAAGGATTCTTTTCTCCTATATGTTAAGCTCTATTTTTCATATAGTAATATCATTAGAGACTTCTGAAAAGTAGCCTTTGCGAGGTTTAAAGAATTGTAGACTAGTTTATTTAGAACACATCTAAATAACCCCTACTTGTAATAATTTCCATTAGAACATGCAAATAATATTTTTAACTTTGCTGCTGTTCTGAGGTTATGGGGTTTCTTCTCCCAACAATGATCACACAAAACTCCCACTAATGCCAAAAAGGAGTAACAGCTGTACATTCTGATAGGAGACTAGACCTCTAGGATCAGATTTATCAGTATCTTCTTTTCTCTCTGTCTCAAAATGAATACAAGATCAGGGAGGGGGATGACTTTGAGAAAAAAAATATCTGGTAAACCTATAACAGACAAAATAGAACATTACTTCTCCTCCACATAATCATTCTGTGGAATTCACTGCTGCAGGAAAACAGTCTCAAAAATTGTGGAGAAATTTAAATAGGGAGCCAGGCAACTTTTATGACCATTAATAAGGTTTTCATTGTTCTTTCCTAAAGGGATGAAGAAACATCATTGGCGTTTCTTCTGATTTACATTAGTATAGGTGAAATAAACCTCATGTTCAAATCATTGTTTTAGTTTTAAGAGGAATGCGTAAAACAGTTATTAGACCTTAAGTTGTAGCTCCTAACACATCATCTGACAGAAAGAATCTCTACTTCCTATTGACAAATGACCTTTAATTTGTTGTTCCTTCTTCCTCATGCATAACCTTATTTGCATATACATTAAGATAGATGCCAAAAAAACAATTACCATTGTGGCATAAAGTATAAAATGTAGGCCTCTGATTCCAAAGCAGATCTTACCAATTCTTTCAGGACACAGCTTAGGACCTGTTTGGCAAGGATTTGGGGACGGACCTTTCATGATCTGTTGATTTGTATTTGATTGGTCACGTGGTGTTTTGGCTATGGGCATCAATCTAAATAAATCTGTTCAATGACATGTGAAGTCACAGGAACTGGTGCAACCATGCTGAATGTCACCATAAGACTACCTTGAAAATGCTATTTACCTTTGATGATCCAGTTAGGAAGCAAAAATGTGCATTTAATACCTGCCTAGCTCACTGGAAATAAATAATGGGCATTGAACTCTAATACAGTCCATCAATGATCATTTCCATTTGTGATGATTAGTTAACACAGTTCTAGACTTCAGCACTATTGACCTCTAAAAGGGATAAGCAGAAGAAACTTTCACTTCTCACACAATTGTTTATCCAATCATGAAAAAAAGCAATATTTTTGTTTCTATTATGTTGTATGGTTACAGAAAGCTGGAGTGGGGACAGGAGCAGCCAAATAAGTAGACTGTACTGGCCAGAAAACCACTGTGGCCAAGTCAGCAGAGAACATTCCGACTCAGAACATTCCCTCATTGGCAGTGCTGCTTTCCTCACCTACTGCAGAATCCTGATGGTGGGGCATGGAAACAGCATAACCCATCCCCCGTTATGGTGCTTCCCTCCTAGTGTTCAGACAAGATCAGCCTAGATACATTTAAATTTATCCCTCCCGTAGCATTTTCCACAAGCCTATCCATTTGAATTTGCCTTTTGTGTTTGCTTAAGAAATTAGTCTCACGTTTTGTAATCTGAAGAGCTGAAATGAGACCTCTGCTCTGCAGACACCGTATTTTTGGCACAACAGTCACTGCTTTGGAGATGAGTCCAGCTTTAAAATATTTTCAAGAAACAAACATTTTACTAGAGTTGCGAACTCATGATGAGTTCACACTCTTGAGCCAATAGCATCTGTCTTTGCTGCCACTCAAGAGGGTGACTCACTGACAGTACAGCAGTTATCCCACAAATCTTTTAGAACTGCATGGCATTTGATTAAACTAACCCACATCTTTCTATGATGCCAAAATAAACTGTCTCTTTACTCCCAATGTATAAACATTGTTTCTATAACTTTCCTTTGAAATGTCTTGAAAAGGTTAAATGACGTTTCATTATTTACCTTGATTAATGAATTGCTCCATGCTGTCTTTGAAAGGCTGGATGTGCTCTTCTAGCGATACCTGATAAACTTTCCCCGCTTCTGTCTCGCATGCTGAAATTGAAATAACAGATTACTTTCGGGTGACAAATCACGGCATAGATATGAATACTATAGTAAAAATACATTAACTTATGTACATTTATAGCCAGCAAAACTTGCTAGCATATGATCCTTAGAAAAATACTGCTTCAAATGCAAATGCTACAATAAAATCTTCCTGGAGAGCAATTTTGTTCCTGATCAAATGTTTCTCTGATAAATGAACAACTGGTGCCCAAAGTAAGTGGTGGGCTTATAGGTGTCAGAGGCCATCCTTCCTGCTACCCTCTGACTCCCACTGATCTGCTACCCAGGGAGTGACCAGATTTTTGTGGGGAAACATTTGGAACACTTATTGTTTGAACAGCAAGCGATAACGAGGAAGGGGTGTTGTATTTACCTCTTTGTAAATGTACTGTAACATATACTGTATTTTATACCATGCTCCAGCAGGGTGAGCTCCGTATCTTATTTATTAAATTATATTTCCCTGGATCAAAATCCTACCCTTATTTCTTCCACTTCTCCTTCTGTTTTTATGTTCAGCTCCCCTACTCCTAACTCCATTTTAAGGTCCCATTTTTCTCTCTTTTTTAAATTTCCCTTTCTCTTGGTCTTCTCTTTCCTTGTCTTACTTCTTTCTACACATCCTTTCCTCCCCCTGTAATTCTTCCCCACCTCTAGCCTCGTACGATCTCCTCCTATTTCCAAAATATATTTTCCTTCCTTCAGCTTCCTGAGTCTACCCATCAGTGGCTGCAAGCTGCAGTACAGAAAACACTTGTTCTACAATGGGCTTGGGGGGACAAGTATGTAATTAGCTCCTCAAAGGCTTGAAAGGACCTTTGCTCTTCTCCCTTACATCTTATGCAAGTCAGGAAGTCAACAAAGGACAAAGAAGCTTCGGTCTCAAAATATTTCCAGGTAGAAGCCAGGGATATGACCTTAAGTGCACAGGCATGGCAAAATATCTATATAAGTGGAAAAAAGAAAAGGAGTACTTGTGGCACCTTAGAGACTAACAAATTAATTTGAACATAAGCTTTTGTAAAGCTACAGCTCAATTCATTCGATGCATGCAGTGGAAAATACAGTAGGGAGATTTTATATACACAGAGAACATGAAACAATGGGTGTTACCATACATACTGTAACGAGAGTGATCAGGTAAGGTGAGCTATTACCAGCAGGAGAGGAAGGAAAAAACAAAACAAAACACCTTTTGTAGTGATAATCAAGGTGGGCCATTTCCATCAGTTGACAAGAACAAGTGAGGAACAGTAGGGGGAAAAATAAACAAGGGGAAATAGTTTTACTTTGTGTAATGACACATCCACTCCCAGTCTTTATTCAAGCTTAATTTAATGGTGTCCAGTTTGCAAATTAATTCCAGTTCAGCAGTCTCTTGTTGGAGTCTGTTTTTGAAGTAAATACTCACCAGCAACCACACACCACACAACAAAAACACTAACCCAGGAACCTATCCTTGCAACAAAGCCTGTTGCCAACTGTGTCCACATATCTATTCAGGGAACACCATCATAGGGCCTAATCATATCAGCCACACTATCAGGGACTCGTTCACCTGCACATCTACCAACGTGATATAGGCCATCATGTGCCAGTAATGCCCCTCTGCCATGTACATTGGCCAAACCAGACAGTCTCTATGTAAAAGAATAAATGGACACAAATCAGACATCAAGAATTATAACATTCAAAAACCAGTCAGAGAACACTTCAGCCTCTCTGGTTACTTGATTACAGACCTAAAAGTGGCAATATTATAACAAAAAAATTAAAAACAGACTTCAATGAGAGACTGAATTGGAATTAATTTGCAAATTGGACACCATTAAATTAGGCTTGAATAAAGACTGGGAGTGGATGTGTCATTGCACAAAGTAAAACTATTTCCCCTTGTTTATTTTCCCCCATAGTGTTCCTCACATGTTCTTATCAACTGCTGGAAATGGCCCACCTTGATTATCACTACAAAAGGTTTTTTTCTCTCTCTCTCTCCTCTGCAGGTAATATCTCACCTTACCTGATCACTCTCCTTACAGTGTGTATGGTAACACCCATTGTTTCATGTTCTCTGTGTATATAAAGTCCCCCTACTGTATTTTCCACGGCATGCATCCAATGAAGTGAGCTGTAGCTCACGAAAGCTTATGCTCAAATTAATTTGTTAGTCTCTAAGGTGCCACACGTACTCCTTTTCTTTTTGCGGATACAGACTAACACGGCTGCTACTCTGAAACCTGTCATTATATAAGTGGAGGCATCTCTATAAATCCTTACAGTTACCAGGCACCCTACAGCAAAGGTATCACCTAACATAGACACTTCTAATAAAGGTGAAGAAATACAGTATTAGGAAGACAGAAAGATCTAACTGTTTACATGAGAAAGACAGAAAAGTTCTAATAGATTTAAGAATGCAGGGTGAGACAAGAACTCAGGAACCCAGAACTCAGGCCATATTTCCCAACTTTGATGAACCTGGCGTGAGTCTGGGATATCAAAAACATATGATCTTGTTTGAAAACAGGGTTTTCAGCCCCAAACCAGGTACAACTAAGTGAACTTAGTTCAGTTTTGCATTAACATTTTAGGTTTATTTGAAATTGAACTAAAGCAAAATTCAAGGTGTAAAATTCCATGCAAACTGGGGAATACAGAACTATAATTACTGAGCAATGCACAGCAGAAGGCTTAATGTGCACGCTGCTACTACAATAGTAGGACTTGCTTGGAGTGGCTTGCCTTGTTCAACAGCAACCATTCTAGATGATTAAAGAGCAACAAAGAAAGGGAGTGAGAGAGACAAGGTGCTTAAGTTAATATGTTTTATTAGATCAACTTCTGTAGGTGAAAGACACAAGCTTTCAAGCCACCCAGACATCTGCTTCAGGTCTGGGAAAGGTAATCAGAATTACAAAGCTAAATACAAAGTGGAATAAGGAGTTAAAACACATATTGCAAGAGAGCATTCAAGATGAACCAGGCAATTAACACCTCTACAGTCTTAGGACAAAAGAGAGTTAGTGGGTTACAGATTGTTATGAGGCAGCATAAAACCACTGCGTCCACGATTTTTAGTGTTTAGTAAAGTTAGTATTTAAACTTCCAGGCTTGCCCTTTGAAGGTGTTGTGCAGGTTTCCTTTGGGGATGTGGACTGAAAAGTTAGACAGGGAGTGACCATTTTGTGAAAAGTGTTCACCTACAGGTGAGAGGATGTTGTTGTCTTTTATAATTTTTCTGTGTGAGTTCATCTGAGAACTTGGTGATTGTCTGGTTTTACGCACATAGATGTTACATTGGATGAGGTACACCACATATTATGATTGGCATGCGTAGGAACATGGATCTTGAAAGGTGTGTTGTGGGGAGCGTTGATCATCATGGCAGTGGAGATATGTCTACAGGTTTTGCATCTGTTGTTCGGGCAGTGTCTGGTATTGCTTTGATTTGGTGCATCCTCTGGGCAGCTTGCTTTTGATTGAGGGGTTGTTTATATGCCAGAAGAGGGGGCTCGGAAATATATCTTTCAGGATATGATCCCCATCAAGTTGTCACTAGAGGTGTGTGGTAGGTGGGTTGTTTTTTTCCCTGAATTGAAGCAGGTTCTCTCAGCATACTTGGGTGGCCTGTTCCATGATGCAATCTACTTCTCTGGTCCTCTAGTGTCCTTGTTTGGTGAAGGCAGTTTTAAGTGTGTTAAGGTGTGTATCCCAGACTTTCTCCTCAGGGCATATTCTGTGGTAGTTTAGCACTTTGCAGTAGATAACTGATTTCTTGGTGCATGGCGGATGGTTCCTAGATTTTTGGAGATAAAATGTTGTGATCTGTGGGTTTCTTATATATAGCTGTCTGCAGGGTTCCATTGTTGAAGCTGATTGTGGTGTCCAGGAAGCTGATGCTAGTGTGGGAGTGTTCTAGAAAGAGTATGATGGATAGGTGGTAGTGGCTGAAGTTGTGGAAATCTATCATGGAATTTAGGTCATCCGTCCAGAGGATGAAAATATCATAGATGTATCTCAGGTATATCATTGGTTTTGTGGTACATTTTCCCAGAAATTCTTCCTCGAGGTGGCCCAAGAAGAAATAGGCATATTAGGGAGCCATCCTAGTACCATGGGCAGTTCCCATGGTTTGGACAAAGTGTTTGTTGTTGAGCATAAAATTGCTTTGGGTGAGGATGAAATGGATTAATTTTGGCAATGTGTTTGTGTATAAGGGAGTGTTTGCCACTAGAATGATGACTGATAGAACTTGGGAATGGACAAGGTCAAATCTTAAAGTAGTCTGGCTCTCATGGTGGGGCCACATTATGCATGTTTTCAAACAAAATGCACTAGCTTTAATGTGACACCCTGAGGATTCTGTCTGTACCACTTCTGAATTGTGGATGAGTCTATGAAATTTTATCATGAAATTATTGTGTCACGGAAAGCCTATGTGTATGTGGATCCACCCTAAATTAGCAGGGTGGCATCATGTCTCTACCAGGCCAGAGACAATGGTAAGTGATCAGCACTCAACAACAGTATACTTGAAGTAAAACACCCTGGGACAATAGGTTTTGCTCTAATTGGGAGAAGACACTTCTACCTTGTGTGTGCACGGAGGAGAGTTTGAAAGTAATGCAAAATTTCCAAAAAGACAGAAAAAAAGGTGACTCCAAGCAAGAGTCTATAAAGGGATTCACATGGGTCAGAGAGCCATTTTGCAGCTGATTAATATGAGGCAGGCTGCTGCAGGGGCACAGTAGAAAAGGGGGTGGAGGACCCTGCCATGGAACACAGAGGATTCCCCAAAAACTCCCAAGGGAAGGGTAAGCTGGTGAGGGACATCACATTTAGGATTTTGTAGAGCTTTTTGTGATCGGAACTCTCTTGTGCTTTACATTGGATTACATATAAAAAGAGCATAAAGTTGAAAGATTATACAAAATGTGTGTGTGTTTGTGCTTCACAAGTACCACACGCTCCTGGGAGAGTTAAACTGTAAACGAGAAGCTTTACACCTATAGAGTGGAGTTCTGGGAGATGAGCATTTCAAGTCCTGGGGAATGTGAAGGGTCAGTGCTTCACCTAGGGCATCTAGGAGGCTGGACAACAGGTTCCAACACTTGGAGGGTGGTGCCAGTTAGAAAGTCTGTGCTCCGAGATTGTTCCATGGGGCCCTTAGATTGGGACAGTAGCTGGACTCCATTCAGCTCCAGAAGCTCAACACACCCCAGGGCATCCAGAACACAGAGGCTTAGATTCCCTTCACAGCAGTCCTAGTGGGGGGCAGGAAAGGATGATCACTAAGATCTGTGACAAATGGGTTCAAACAAACTGCCCTAGCTTTAAAATGTCATGAACCAATAGAAAGACAAGGTGGGTGATGTAAGATCTTTTATTGGACCAACTGCTACTGGTGAGAGAGAGAG
Organism: Lepidochelys kempii; assembly: GCF_965140285.1. Classification (NCBI taxonomy): domain Eukaryota; kingdom Metazoa; phylum Chordata; order Testudines; family Cheloniidae; genus Lepidochelys; species Lepidochelys kempii. The sequence continues at coordinate 139,085,504 of NC_136382.1, read as the reverse complement.
AGAGAGAAGTTTCGAGCTCCACAGAGCTCTTCTTCAGCTCTGTTTAGCTCAAAAGCTTGTCTCTCTCACCAGTAGAAGTTGAGCCAATAAAAGATCTTACCTCACCCACATCATGTCTCTCTAGTACCCTGGGACCAACACTGCAATGAACCAACAGAACTCAACTCTTGGGCAATGCCAGACTTGACACTTCTTTCAGACCACTTGTAGCTCTAAGTTCTATAAAAGGGGGAGAAAATCCTCTTTGGTGGTCAAAAGCTACCACATCTTTTAATGCAAAAGTACTGCTTCTGCCTAAAATCAAATCTGCATAAAAACCCCAAACATATAATGTTACAAAAATGGTACAATTCACCCTAAATAGTACCTTTAAATTAAACAGGATTATTTGTTTTACCTTATCTACAACAGAGCAGTTGTGGTATTGTTTCTAAAAGGCACTTCTGTGATAAAGAGATTTACTACCATACTCTGCTTATCCAATATAAAATGAATATTTAAACTGTCATCACTCTAGACCCCTAGAGAATAGCAATCTGTTTTAGAGATCCAAAAGCTCATGTGTCAGAAACAATCACTGGAGGCCTAAACCACACTGCTGTCATACACAGTGCAAAAGAAAATGACTTTAGGAAAAATCCCTGGAGAGCTAGATAATGTAATTCAAATTTAACAAGGCTCTAAGTGGTAATCACACCCTGAATAACAATGGAATCCAGATGCCCAGCAACAAATTAAGATGTACCAAAGGTTTTTTCTTATTTTTCTTTTTAATTAATTGAACATGAAGCCCGAAAACACACTTTGTGGGCATTTCTTTTATCATTGTTTTCCACAACTGTAAAAAATGCTAATGATCAAAAGTACACAGATAAATGGAAATCAAATCAAATTATTCAATGGCGAGCCACACAAAAGGCATAAAGTTAGTGGGACATTGACAGCTGTAAATATTCTGATTCCTTTTCTTGTTTTAAAGTATAATTGAAGATAGAGGAGAAATGCGAACAGACTTAGTAAAAAACATCAGTAGCCCTATTCAATTTAAAAAAAAGTTAAACAGGCCTTCTTTGCTTGTGTAGCAACTTATTTGAAAACAAATGTTACATATCTGCACACTCCTGTAGGAAGGTTTATGAAACACGTACACGTGCTAAGTCAATACAATACAAGAATGGAATTACGAATGGATGTGATGATTTTCTAGGGTTTGGAGAATCTGCTCATTTATTTAGTGAATAAGTGTTATATTAGGTCAATTCCATGCTTAGTGAAAGTGCTCCAGTGCAGCATTCTCTACCTTTTCTCCCACTTCTGCTGTGTCTTTGAGGCAAGAATGTAAACTTTGTACTACACGAAAAGAAAACAATTGTACTCCACATGAAGCCTTTTCAGAAATGGTCTCATACATTTAATAGGAGACTGTTCACCAAAAAGCTTCTCAAAATGCTTCACAAACTAATATATGTAGCCACTTCTAGAGTGAAATATGGGAGGTGTTCAATTACGCTGTCGAACACCATACAAGAGTTTAGGACAGGAAGTGAAGATGAGTACCTTATCTAATTTAGATAAAAGAAAACTGAAGAGGGATCTTTTAGGTGGGTAAACTGAAAACTACAAAACATAATTAGTCAAAAAGGAGTTTGATCCCAAACACTCAAACAGTATTATGGGTCAATGGAGATTTTCCAAAGGGAGCCAATCCAGAAATATCAGATGACCATCTGAAAGATCTTGCACTCTGCCACAAATTGCTATAACAGCCTAGGTAACATCACATGAGTTCAGTGTCTCTTCCCAGGCTATGGATTACTCATCATTTTTGACATAGTCAAACTTTTTATTCTTTTAAGTCATCAGCTACAATTCAGGATGACCTCCTGATATCTCAGTCAATTTAGGAGAAGATAAGTGTGGCTCCTTTGAGGATAAGTACCCCCCAGGCATCGTAGGCTATACCCATGCCAACAGCCTACAGCAGTTCCCCTTCAGAGTCTTTAAGGAAATGCGCAGATACACTATCTTTCTTATTCTCTTTGCTTTGGAAAAGAAAAACAGATGTAATATTGTCAGAATGAAATGCTTAATCTTTCTTTCTTCACAGAACTATTTAGAGTCCTGAAACATCTCCCATGACATGTGAATCTTAAAAACAAAAGAAAACCTCTGTTTCTACAATCTGTTGTTTTATGTGAAAGGACTAAAGTTTGACATTAGTGATCCTAAAAAGATTCAGAGTTCAGGTTTGATTCAGCCAAGCAGCTTGGTTGGGAAAACTGGACTGCAAACCTCAAGAATTAATAAGATTTGGGGAATTCCCACAGTGGATAAACTTCAGGAACAAACACTTTCACTATCCTTGCACCTTCTGTTTCGATCCAGACTAGAAAATGATAAAGAAAATACTCTGAGGGCTTGATCCTATAGAGTCTCTGTGTAGCATGTATCTAAATACAAGGAAGAACTGAGTGGCAGGAAAGGGAGTTCCTGAGATCCTAATTCTGCATCAGACTGCTGCTATGCTACCCCCAAGTAACTCCTTCCTAGTGTCAGACATAGAACCTAAGAGAAAAAAAAATGTGAAATTAAGAAAGGAACTTAAATGAAGAAGCACCTGGCATTAAGAGAATTGTGCTGAAGTCTATGTCCACATGCCTGATATCCACCCACAACCTTTTTGTGTTGTTGTTTTTTTAAATCTGTGGTCTTGTGACTAAGGGAGCAGGTGTACAAGGAGCTGAAGACTTACTACTATTCAGCATGGTACACTAGTACTTTCCCTTGCAATGTATGTTACCACAAATGGCCTCCACTCACACTGATACTGGAACAGAACAACCCTGTATAATGAGTCAGGTTTTGGATTATGGAGGCCTTCATCTAATAGCATCAAAACCACAAAAGAGGGAGCTTGGTTCAAATTCAGTTATAAAATGGGTGATGGTTGAGGCAAAAGTTCTCATTTTGGAAAAACATTCACCCCATTCCTGGCAAAAATGGCCAACCATGTGTAGATCCTTCAAAGACAATGGAAAAACACAGAAAAGGAAGAAAAATACATCTTACTTTGTCCAATTAGGTATACAGGTGCTGAAAATTAAGGCCCCAAATGCAACATCACACCCTTTAGAAACAGTGGGAGGCATGCTGATACTGCCATTAGTCAGGCAGTGGTATCATCACCTACCGGTCTAAAACGCGTCAGCGTCTAAAATTAACCAGTGATTCATTATTGTCTATAGAACAGACGTAACATGTCTTTTAGGTTTGGTAGTCTTCAGTCTCCCAGATCAACAAACTACTTTTTAGGATCATAATCTCTCTAAACAGAACTGTTAGATGTACTCATAGATCATGTTCTACACGTTTCACTGGAGTCTAAAAACCTCTGTCCTGCTGAGCTGTTATTATTCCACAGCGTGACTAAAGGAAGCAAAGATGATAGGAGCACAAATGATACAGGCAGTACTCCTGCCTTTCCATATTTCACTGCCTGTATATGCTTTTCTTCCATGTTCCTTTACTAAATTCTTAGTAGTGCAAGGGAAAGTGAGTGAAATTGTGTGGAATAAGTGACACAAGAATGCCGGCACAGTTTGTTACATACTTTGTAAAATCTATTTGATTTCACTTAACTTGATAATGTTTAAAGTTGGGCTGTCGATTAATCACAGTTAACTCACACAATTAACTCAAAAAAATTAACTGCAATTAATCACACTGTTAAACAATAGAATACCAATTAAAATTTATTAAATATTTTAGGATGTTTTTCGACATTTTCAAATATATGGATTTCAATTACAACAGACTACAATGTTTACAGTGCTCACTTTATATTATTTTTATTACAAGTATATGCACTGTAAAAATGATAAAAGAAATAATATTTTAAGTCACCCCATACACGTACCATAGTGCAATCTCTTTATCATGGAAGTGTAACTTACAAATGTAGATTTTTTTTTGTTACATAACTGCACTCAAAAACAAAACAATGTAAAACTTTAGAACCTACAAGTCCACTCAGTCCTACTTCTTGTTCAGCCAATCGCTAAGACAAACATTTTTGTTTACATTTATGGGAGATACTGCTGCCCGCTTCTTATTTACAATGTCAAATGAAAGTGAGAACAGGCATTTGCATTGCACCAGTAGCCGGCACTGCAAGGTATTTACGTGCAAGATATGCTAAACATTTGTATGCCCCTTTATGCTCCAGCAACCATTCCAGAGGACATGCTTCCATGCTGATGATGCTCGTTAAAAAAAATTATGCGTCAATTAAATTTGTGACTGTACTCTTTGGAGAGAGGATTGTATGTCTCCGTTTTACCTGCATTCTGCCATACATTTCATGTTATAGCAGTCTCAGATGATGACCCAGCACATGTTCATTTTATGAACTCTTTCACAGCAGATTTGATCAAACACAAAGAAGGTACCAATGTGAGATTTCCAAAAAAATAGCTACGGCACTCGACCCAAGGTTTAAGAATCTGAAGTGCCGTCCAAAATCTGAGAGGGACGAGGTGTGGAGCATGCTTTCAGAAGTCTTAAAAGAACAACATTCTGATGCAAAAAACTACAGAACCCAAACCACCAAAAAAGAAAATCAACCTTCTTCTGGTGGCATCTAACTCAGTCCACTCTGCTTTGAATCATTATAAAGCAGAACCCGTCATCAGCACGGACACATGTCCTCTGAAATGGTGGTTGAAGCACGAAGGCTCATATGAATCTTTAGCGCATCTGGCACGTAAATATGTTGTGACACCGGCTACAACAATGCCATGTGAAGAATGCCTGTTCTCACTTTCAGGTGACATTGTAAACAAGAATCGGGCAGCATTATCTCCTGCAAATTGTAACAAAATTTGTTTGTCTGAGCAATTGGCTGAAGTAAGACTGAGTGGACTTGTAGACGGTTTATTTTTGAATGCAATTATTTTTTGTACATGATTCTACATTTGTATGTTCAACTTTCATGATAAAGATTCCATTACAGTACTTGTATTAGGTGAATTGAAAAATATAATTTCTTTTGTTTTTTACAGTGCAAATATTTGTAATAAAAATAAATATAGTGAGCACTGTACATTTTGTATTCTGTGTTGTAATTGAAATCAATATACTTGAAAATGTAGAAAACATCCAAAATATTTAAATACATGATATTCTATTATTGTTTAACAGTGCAATTAATAGCACAATTAATGGGATTCATTTTTTTAATCGCTTGACAGCCCCAGTTTAAAGACATTGCTCTCAATAAAAGAGCCTAGCTAAACATTAACAATATCCAGGGACTGGGTCTATCAGTTGGTAAAGCTCAAGGAGGTTCAGTTGAAGTAAGTATCCAGAAGTTTGAATATGAAACAAAAACTATAGCATCCTCTCCCTTCTATCAGGCCTCTGATCCAAACTGCATTAAATTTACCACCTTAAAAAATTGGTCCCATCTCTACTCCTTTTTAAAAAGGGCCCTCATATCTGATTTCCTCTATGCTATGTTCACTGCAAATTAACTGCCACCCTGGGGTTTCCTTGTTACCTGCATAACTTTAGAAGTCTCTAAACATGAAAGCAAATGACTGGATTGCAGGAAGAAAGCAAAAAACGTCAGGGACTTATCTGAAACTGCAAAAATGTCTGGTTTGCCGGTACAGGTAAAGTGAACAGGGGTATGTATACATCACAATCACAAATTGGTGACCACAGTCACCACAGCTGACAGTCTTGTTGGCCATCTCAAATGAAGCCAAGGTCTGAATAGAGTTATAAACTGAATTACCTTCTCAGCTGTCAAGCTGGTCTTTCCATCTCTATTTTCCAAATATGAATAGAAAGTAGTAAATAGCAAAGAACTCTACTGTACACAGCTTTGTAAGACAATAGATTTCAGAACCCTGCAGTCTATACTACTCATTAGCATTGTACTGCCCTTGTACTTTCTTCTAAGAAGTTTAAAATCTTAAATAAAAAAAAATACCTAACATCAGCATATGGACATAGGAAATGCTACACTGGATTAGACCAACGGTACATACAAGCTGGTATCTTGTCTTCAAAAATGACCAGCACCATATGCTTCAGAGGACTATGTATAAACCTCGTACTGGACTAATTCAGAAACTTTGTCATGGGGAAAGTTTCTAACACTTAGACAATTAGTGTTTGATATTTCTTGAAGCATGATGATATTTCACACACGTATGTTGCTCTCTGATTAGTATCCACACATTTTTGAATAGTCAGTCTACCACAGTATGTATTATTTTCCTCCCTGCATATTACAGTATATGTGAAATGAGAACACTTTAAAACAGTGATGGACAAGCATAAATATTCAGGTATCCATACTTCAGACTCTCATCCATATCTTGCTGGTCTGAAAATTGGAAAAGGTAGACGGAAGGAAAATTGGATGGAAAATCTGATAACAAGCTTTGGTAATATTTCTAAAGCTTCCCAGTTCCAGATGTGTCTAATACCATGAGAATAGCCTCTGCCTCACCCGGTATTTCTATGAACAAAACCTCTAATACAAAAGACATTTTTCAACAGCAGCATACGTTTGGTTCAAGGTTTGGGTGACTCTCCTTTTACCTGACCAAGTTCATCTATCCTAACATGGCAGATTTTATTTGCTATGAGGTTAGCACAGTAAAACTGAACACAATCAAAGAGCCCAAACTGATCAAGGGCCACTTACACAGTCTGAAGAGAAACGGAATGGAGAAGATGTTTCAGTGAACAAGAAATATGTGATGAGTATGTGTACTTTCTGGTTAAGTGACACTCTCGAGATGTACAATAGAAGTGATAAAATGTAGGGTCTAACCACTGTTTTCCCAGCACCTCCAGTGTTTTCATGTAACATTTACAACTACAATCTGCAACTTTAAGGACAGTTAAGAATTTCATGAAGGGGAATGAAACTAGCATCATCTGAAAGACAAACTCTGCCACAAATAGAACAAGCTCTCAGTTTTCTTTTATTTATTTTTTTGGTATTGTTAAGACTTACACTAAGAACTGCTCAGGCTTCAAGGGCTTTCATAGACAGCTCCTTGTTTGGAGTTTTAAGGACAGTAAAACATGACTCACAGATTGACTGAAAGCCTGGCTTTAGTTTACATCTGGTTTAGGTTTAGGAGTCTGCATGCTGCACAGTTTCAGTAATTAACCCATTCAGTGATGGCTGCACAAGCTGCTGGAGTGTGTTGATGCAGAGTTCATGATTTATAAGCAAAAGCAATATTTTATTTTTTTTTTAGCATGCTCTCTATGCTTCGGAATAACTGGAATTGAGTGACTTCCTCAAGCACAGATGTATTGGTGTATTTAACTAATATTTATCTTGACAGATTTGGCATTTACTAATAAAAAGGCAGTAAGCATCTTTTCTGAAAATGAGCATGTTAATATTACACATCTGGCTCTGTATCTCATCACACTGCCTCATATAGATAGAAAACTGTAAAAAATATTTAATGATCTTTAAAGTCTTAACATTTGTAAAAAAATTAATTGATGTGATCGCAAGACTTAAATTTTGAGACTAAAAACAATGAAACACTGGACGAATTTATTAAAAAATTATGAGATGGTGCTACAAAATATATTTAGAACAGATAGCAAGAGGAGTATTGCAGAGTCAATTAATTCAGCCCTCTCAGAGTTGAGGAGTTCCTCATGTGACTTACTCTATTCGCCTTCCCCGAAGACTGGGAATACAAGCATAGAAGCACATTCAGGCCTGGTGCGGGAGAGGGTAGCAAATCATTGAGTGACCCCTGTGGTTGCTCCCTTGATCAGCACTAATCTGATGCCAAGCATCATGCGCAAATGGTTGGGAGGATAGTTGAAGGTGGATATGGGCTGAAAATTGGGACAAATAGGGATTTGCAGGAATGAGGATGACATTCAAGTACAGATGAGGGTAATGTGCTTTTTGGACATTAACCTCTGAGTACATGATATTACTGCCCTTTTGACCTAATTCATCACCACTCATGAATGGTGCTTGCTTTGCAAATTGTGAATTTGGCTCTCCATGTGTCAAATCACAGACACAAGAGCAGAGGCTTATAGTTCCAGGTAAAAGCAAAAGAAAATTGTAGATGTAGTAAATCAGGAATATTTGTATACCTCTCAGGGTTGCTGAAGCTTTTCTGGAAAATACTTTGAAAATATGACATTCTGCACAAGTGCTAAGTATTCTTATAAACATTTTTCAGTCACATAATTCAGAGATGGGAGAGACTGATTGGGTAATCTAGTCTATCCCCATGCAAATGCAGGATTATTCAGCGAATCGTAGATTCTCAGAATACATACAAAATAGCACTAAAAAGCATATTGTTTATGTCACCACAATTACCTTGTTAATTTATAATGTCCATGGTTGTCAACTGAATATGATAATAGTACTACCACATCATGACACGCAAACAAGCTCTGGCAGATTCAGGATTTTAGATCAGTCGGTTCATACTATACTTGGTTGGGTTCTTACATTTTTACTAGTTAGGCAGAAAATAAATCTAACCTTGTGTTTTTAATTCTATTTCACTGGAACTTTAGTGGAAGTTGGGCAATACATTACAACTGATGAATTTTATGCTTGTGAATTAATTTACTATTGTAGAGCTCCCATGACAAGAGCCATTTTCCAGATGGTTTAAACGCACCATAAGAAGTGCTTCAGAAACACTAAAAGAAAAGGAGTACTTGTGGCACCTTAGAGACTAACAAATTTACTTGAGCATAAGCTTTCATGAGCTACAGCTCACTTCATCAGATGCTTTCAGTGGAAAACACTATACTTCTTATTGCCTTTTTAGTGTTTTACCTCTTCCCTGCCCTGAATCCAAGTCCAGTTTTCTACGTTATCTTCCTCCCCTCCAATCTCCATCACTCTGATGGCTAGAATTTGGTGTAGTTTCTGATGAGTACTATACCTCAGATGCCAGGTATCAATGAAGACCCTTCCCCTTTTTACTTCCAGTGAAAGTCTTTGATTCACCTAAAAGGTAGATTTCAAAATCCGTGTAGTAATGGAAACAAAAATACCCTTTCACATCTAGAAAATTACTTTGATAATCCTAAATAGTAGATATACACAATGCAGAAACCTTTGCATCAAAAATCTTCTTCCATTGTTTCTGTGACCTTAGCTACCTGACTCTCTTTACATGGTCAGTTGATTTATGTCATGTGGTGAGTGCTAAAATTTCTCTCGTGGAATGACATAAGAACAGAAGTCATTACTTGTCATGACTGCATGAAGGAGGGCTGCTGACAGCCAGGAGAGATCAAAAGCAGATCAGGTTGCTTAGCAAACTATATGTCACTGAACTCAGAAAGGCTAAATTGAGAATCCTGGAGAGCTGAGAAATCTGGGGGCAATTGATGGAGACAAATTCAGTAGGTATATTAATAAAATACCTAGCTGTTCTTCAGTCTTCTGTTTATTAAAATGTCTAGTACATAACACATTAATCCCCACCATATATTCTTTTTAAACAAGAACATCAGAAATAAACTGCCTGTGAGTTTAATAATGTATGGTGTACACTGGTACACTGTAATTTGTGTATATCTTTAATTCCTCATTTTTTACCATTTTGTAACTGAAATCTCTGTTCCAAGCAAGAAGGCAGCAGGCATCCAACTTACTTTTCCAAAATTCTTTTAGATTAACACTTTTAGACTAATTAAACTCTTGGAACAGGTTTTCTTCACTAATATTTGCAAACCGCAAGGCATACAATTCATAAACTTAAACGTAGACAAAAGCCTATGCAGACATAATGGGAAAGGCATAAAGATATGGAAATCATGAGTGTTTTTTTTCCTTGAAGCATCTCAAAAAACCTACCCCTTTGATACAAGCAAGCATCCAAGCTGATCACTGTGAATTAGCATTTCACAGAAATCATCTAAAACAAATCAAATATGGCTTTAAGTCTGCATGTCTCTCTGTGTGTTACTTACATATTTAGATTGTAATAAAGGCTTAAAATGGAAACCTTTGTAACCATAAGTCTAGCAGCTGATTCCAGCAATTGCTATATTTTCCAATCTCATTCTGAAACAAACCTATTGGACTGAGGTTTCCCATGACTGATCTCTATTCAAAAAGGTAATTTTTTTTCTTCTTCTTCTTCTTTTTTTTTTTTAATTTTAGGAGGGTAAGAAAAAACCCCATTGTAATAAAATTTTAACATACTTTTTGAATATGGACACCGTATTTTTTAAAAGTGAAATGGACTGGTGCCTTTGTTCGAATTGAAAACAGTCTTTGTTGTACCAAAGTTATGAGTGATTGAAAGTTTCTGACTTGCAGTTAAAAAAAAAAAATTAAAGGTGAAATTCTGACCCTACTGAAGTCAATAGGAGATTTGCCATCGACTGCAATGGGGTAAGAATTTCACTAAGAGTCTACAACCTTGCACTTAAACATGAATGCATGTGCACACAGCTACTTAAGGATCTAATATTTCAAGGTACTGAACACCTCTTGAGTTTTGTCAGCTATCACTGCTGTCAAATGCAGAGAAGTACTGTGTCAGGAGACGATCTTCACCTTGCAGATTCTAGCCCTAAGTGTTCAGCTATTTAGGTAGGAACTTGCTAGTTTAAGGAATTTATAAGATCCATTGGAAAATCAGCAATGCTTGAATAAAGCATGAGCTAAATAAATAGTTATAAGAAAGGCAATTGAAGCCAGATTCATTTTCTCCCTTTTTTTCAGATAAAAGTTATATGACATTTTAAAAACAGCATTCGGACATGGTTAACTTTGCCCCATTGAAAACCTTAAATGCACTAATTTATTCCGGATAATGCATAAAGTGTCCAAGGTGGTGAGCTTAACATACCTAGAGCAACTTTAACTGTTGGAATTTCCTGACTTGTGAGTGCTTGAACTTGTATTTTTAATGTTGTATTAACACTAGTTTTTGCACCTAGGTTGACATTCTCCCATGGTGTGGAGGGCCAGCATAAGGCATTCTGCACCATTCAAGACCTGCAGTAAAGCTGTGAAGGACTGTGGATTGGTTTTGAGTGGGTTCCTCTATATAGGACCCGGAAGAGCTCCTACACTGGTCCCAAATTGGCTATTGCTAAGAGAAGTGTGCAGAAGAGATCATGGAAGATGTAGCTACATGGATTCAGTAGCCCTAACAAACTGAGCAGTCACTATTCCAGTTTAGGGGCTGAAGCAATGGCACTAGAGTGATCAGGCTGCAGCCCCATGGTAGGTTGAGGAAGAAATATAATTTCCATCCCCATATAACCCATGCTTAATTCCCCCACACAAGGCCCAATAACTCCACATGGATGGTGCAAATTTCACTCTTAATGTAAAGATATTTCAGCTTTTGTCAATGCAAAGAAAACAGCTTTGAAAATTTCTCATGGTGACATATGAGGAATTATGACCCTAATCCATGGGAGTGTGCTAATAAAGTTTGCGGATGATACAAAACTGGGAGGCATTGCCAATTTAGAGAAGGACCAGGATATCATACAGGAGGATCTGGATGACCTTGTAAACTGGAGTAATAGTAATAGGATGAAATTTAATAGTGAGAAGTGTAAGGTCATGCATTTAGGGATTAATAACAAGAATTTTAGTTATAAGCTGGGGACGCATCAATAGAAGTAACAGAGGAGGAGAAGGACCTTGGAGTATTGGTTGATCACAGGATGACTATGAGCCGCCAATGTGATATGGCTGTGAAAAAAGCTAATGCGGTCTTGGGATGCATCAGGAGAGGTATTTCCAGTAAGGATAATGAGGTTTTAGTACCGTTATACAAGGCACTGGTGAGACCTCACCTGGAATACCGTGTGCAGTTCTGGTCTCCCATGTTTAAGAAAGATGAATTCAAACTGGAACAGGTACAGAGAAGGGCTACTAGGATGATCCAAGGAATGGAAAACTTGCCTTATGAAAGGAGACTCAAGGAGCTTGGCTTGTTTAGCCTAACTAAAAGAAGGTTGAGGGGAGATAGGATTGCTCTCGATAAATATATCAGAGGGATAAATACCGGAGAGGGAGAGGAATTATTTAAGCTCAGTACCAGTGTGGACACAAGAACAAATGGATATAAACTGGCCACCAGGAAGTTTAGACTAGAAATTAGGCTAAGGTTTCTAACCATCAGAGGAGTGAAGTTTTGGAATAGCCTTCCAAGGGAAGCAGTGGGGGCAAAAGATCTATCTGGCTTTAAGATTAAACTGGATAAGTTTATGGAAGTGATGGTATGATGGGATAACATGGGTTTTGGTAATTAAATATTCATGGTAAATAGGCTCAATGGCCTGTGATAGGATATTAGATGGGGTGGGATCTGAGTTACCCAGGAAAGAATTTTCTGTAGTATCTGGCTGGTGAATCTTGCCCATATGCTCAGGGTTTAGCTGATTGCCATATTTGGGGTCAGGAAGGAATTTTCCTCCAGGGAAGATTGGAAGAGGCCCTGGAGGTTTTTCACCTTCCTCTGTAGCATGGGGCACGGGTCACTTGCTGGAGGATTCTCTGCTCCTTGAAGTCTTTAAACCACGATTTGAGGACTTCAATAGCTCAGACATAGGTGAGAGGTTTTTCGCAGGAGTGGGTGGGTGAAATTCTGTGCAAGAGGTCAGACTAGATGATCATAATGGTCCCTTCTGACCTTAGTATCTATGAATCTATGAAGTACTTAAACCTGCACCTAACTTCAAGAACCATTCTGAATCAGCGTCTATATGCCTTCATTCTTGGGTATTGAGATCAGACAATATCCACCAGATAATCATTTGCAAACTGCAAAAGCTACTGTATGAACTCACTTCACAAGGCTGAACTGGGGGCAGGGGTTGTCTCCAGGGAAACTGGGGCAGCTAGTTTATGCTGCTTCATCTTTACTCCTCAACAATACTCAGAACTGCATCTGAACATTTTCCTGACATGCAATTCATTTAAAAATCTTGATACCATGGCTATAACATATGCTGATCACTCGCTCTAAAAACACCAACCAGTAGAGTTAATCAAGTCAAGGATACAAAGGCAAAACGTAGGAGGTAAGATCTACCTTTCATAATGTATTTTACAGATGAGCAAGTTTCCAGAAATTATACAAAAAGTGAAATAGAGCTATATGTTATTGACATATCTGTAGTCTGATCTAGTTACAGTACCTCGCAAATCTTTTTTTAGTTTGCGAAGATCTTTTTGAAAGTCTTCAAATTTCATTTGTGAAGCCTGAAAGAGGTCCTGTGGCTCTGGAAGAGGAAAGATGCATTGCTCTTTTCCAGCATCCTGACAAAAATATAAATGAACATTTACTTTACCTTTATTTTTAAAGGTATACATTTTAAATAACTAGCACTTATTAAAATTTTACTTATTAAAACAGATAGTGGACAGTTAGCACTAGTATTACCTATGAATAATAACATACAGATTAAAGTAGTCTTAACCAATATAAGGTAATACAAGTTTTAATAATTAGTTTATGTAATTTTATTTAAATTGGCAAAGGTAACTCACTCACCTCATCAAAATTACGCAAATAATATGAGACAATATATGATAGAAGACTTCTGCTATTATCCTGTGTAGAAAAAACAAAATAATAAAGTTAAATTTTATTGTGTTACTATGTCATATTTAAAGTATAGTAGGGTCTATTAACTTTTTTTTTTAAAAAGCTACAATTAAATCACCTTTATTCTAGAAGAGCAAGGGAATTCTGAATGGAAGCTAATGTTCCTTACTGAATGATGCTGTTAACAGCAAAACACACCCTTAAGTCCTTTGCTGAATAGGGATGGACTTAAGGAAGTACTTAAAGCCAAAAAGATGCTTAACTACTTTGCTGAGTTGTGGCCTTAAATGAAAAAATATTTCAGTCTCTCTGCAGATATTACATCGGATCACATTTATACTCAGGTCATATTTTCAAGCTTTTCTTCACAACCAGGAAGGCTTGAAACTTACTTTGCTTTCCTAAATGAAAGTTGAGTTTCTGATATAATCAGCTCACTCCAGGAGTCAGTGCCATAACCGTGGGTGTATAGTGCCTTTGCCTTGCTTACCATTTTCACCCAAATGGCTATGCTAGGCAGCTTTAATAATAGGATATTTACCATCACTACCATTTCTTTCATGAAACTGTTCCACCGCCCAGTGACTCTCTGTATTGTATATACAGGCCTGACAGATTCATATGACGAAACTTGGGTTAGTATAGGAAACACATCACATTTTAGATGTTAGGGCTCCCAGTATTAGGTATTTCATATGGTAATTATAACATGTCATAAATATAAAGGGAAGGGTAAACCCCTTTAAAATCCCTCCTGGCCAGAGGAAAACTCCTCTCACCTGTAAAGGGTTACGAAGCTAAAGGTAACCTCGCTGGCACCTGACCAAAATGACCAATGAGGAGACAAGATACTTTCAAAAGCTGGGAGGAGGGAGAGAAACAAAGGGTCTGTGGGTCTGTCTTTATGCTGCCTTTGCTGGGGATAGACCAGGAATGGAGTCTTAGAACTTTTAGTAAGTAATCTAGCTAGGTATGTGTTAGATTATGATTTCTTTAAATGGCTGAGAAAAGAATTGTGCTGAATAGAATAACTATTTCTGTCTGTGTATCTTTTTTGTAACTTAAGTTTTTGCCTAGAGGGATTCTCTATGTTTTGAATCTAATTACCCTGTAAGGTATCTACTATCCTGATTTTACAGAGGGGATTTCTTTACTTCTATTTACTCCTATTTCTATTAAAAGTCTTCTTGTAAGAAAACTGAATGCTTTTTCATTGTTCTCAGATCCAAGGGTTTGGGTCTGTGGTCACCTGTGCAAATTGGTGAGGCTTTTTATCCAACATTTCCCAGGAAAGTGGGGGGTGCAAGTGTTGGGAGGATTGTTCATTGTTCTTAAGATCCAAGGGTCTGGGTCTGTAGTCACCTAGGCAAATTGGTGAGGCTTTTTACCAAACCTTGTCCAGGAAGTGGGGTGCAAGGTTTTGGGAAGTATTTTGGGGGAAAAGACGCGTCCAAACAGCTCTTCCCCAGTAACCAGTATTAGTTTGGTGGTGGTAGCGGCCAATCCAAGGGCAAAGGGTGGAACATTTTGTACCTTGGGGAAGTTTTGACCTAAGCTGGTAAAGATAAGCTTAGGAGGTTTCCATGCAGGTCCCCACATCTGTACCCTAGCGTTCAGAGTGGGCGAGGAACTTTGACATAACACCTACTCAGTCATTTTTCACTATTTTCTCTCTCCCAAATACTTCAAAATCAGTATTTACTAGAACTGTTTTTTGTTACAACAGTTTCCACTTCTGAAACATATATAGTTTTAAAGAGTAAAATTAATTATATTGAAGGAAACACTCACTGAAAATAAAAACCATAAATATGCAGCATATGGAAATTCAAATATACACTAAGTTAGGGAGTAAGACAATTTCTAATTTAAGAGACTGATTTGTTCATCAGTTTAATAGCCATAGAGAAGGCAGATTCATTTCCAAATTGTTCTACAAATAAATTCACTCTATAAGTGCAATCAAAGTTGTATCCACTGATAAATATTTCTGTCTGATACTAGCTTTAACTTTATATGAGGTCTGGTAAACATTTATTAAGAAAAGTGCGATAAAGCAGCACTCTGTTAGTAAAGAATGAAATATTGTTCTACAGTCAATATACTTACACTGCTCTTAACATCTTTCAGCTTTGGAAGAATGTCCAATCCAAACCCATCTGCCTGTCCCCGTGTCCTGTTTCCACCATTCATGTAATTTCCAAATGCGAGAACCAAACCCAGAACCTGCATAACTCCTGACCCACTTTTCAAAGTCTGTAAAACAGGATATTTATATATAAAAACGTAAAATCTCAGTTGAAATCCTTAATAAGTCAAAGAAAAAAATTAAGTAAGTATGGATATCAGTAATTAACAGATTAATTACAAGCTTTATATTGCAGTTTGATGTTGCATTTTACACTGTAGCTATAATTTTGGAGAACATCAAACTCATATCAGGGACACTCAAATCTAACGCAGTAATGACAATTTTCAGCAAATTAAATTCACTCTAATTTTAGCACACCTGATTACTCTCAAAATGGGTATTTGAGGGGAAAATGGTATTTGTAGGTTTCAAGTTACTACATTCTTTATGCATAGGGCCCTACCAAATTCATGGTCCATTTGGGTCAATTTAACGGTCATAGGATTTTAAAAACTGTAAATTTAATAATTTCAGATATTTAAATCTGAAATTTCATGGTGTTGTAACTGTAGGGTTCCTGAGGCAATGGAGTGCCGAAGTTAGAGGGCATGGTATGATATTGCCACCTTTATATCTGCACTGCTGCTGACAGGGCCCTGCCTTCAGAGCTGGGTGCCTGGCCAGCAGCCACCGCTCTCCAGCCACTCAGCTCTAAAGGCAGTGCCGAAGTAAGGGTGGAAATACTGCAACCCCCTTACAATTACCTTGCACTCCCCTCCCCCCAGCCCTCTCTTGCTGGGGACCTCCAGTTTGAGAAACGCTGGTCTCCCTCGTGAAATCTGGTCTTGTGTGTACTTTTACCCTATACTATACAGATTTCATGGGGGAGACCAGATTTCACAGTCAGTGACGTGTTTTTCACAGCCATGAATTTGGTAGGGTCCTATTTATGCAAAAAGAGAGTATGAGGTATAACAACAGATTGACCATTCAGAAGGAGGATCAGTACTTTCTTAGCAGACCATGGTATTACCTAGCGGTGCATTTACTTTGGTCTCTGATCCTGCAATCAGTTTTGCAAAAACAATAAATATATGGCACAAGGCAACTTGCAGGACTGGGGCCTTAGGGAACACACATTTCTAATAGGAAGAAGCAATTATTTTTTAAAATGTCCATTGTATAAAGATTAAATTTATCCTAAGTATGTTTAAATGTTTCTTACAAGCATTAGGCTATGAAAAACTAACTCTGCATTACTTCAACAAAGCTACTGATTTAGTAGTAATTTTACACCAACCTTTTCAAGACACATCACAAACAGCAGAATTGGCATTATTTTTCTTTAATAAAAGGCTTAAGAAATTTGCATAGTATTAATTTAAGTATGTGACCTTTTATCTGTTGCTAAGGAGGCAGCTCGTTTAGATCAGATATTTCAGATCTGTTGAACAGACACATTCAGAATCAAAGCATGCACTTAAAATGAGCTAAAATGGCATTCGTTTGGAAAGTGCAAGAAGTGAGACAGTAACTATGAAGACAGAAGATTTTTGCTTTGGCAAAAGCAGAAGTTACAGTATTCTCTAGAGGCTGATGTGTATTGGCTGCAAACTCGTGATGTTATAGTTCAGCAGCGAAAGCCAATTTTAAAATTTGCTTTGATCTTGGAGTACAATCATAAAATGTTCCATTCTGCAGGACTGCTATCCCTCAAATTTAATGAGTGCTTAAAGGAAATAAAAGAAAACTTTTGAAATATGAGTACAGCTGAACAAGAAAGATTAAATATCAGAAAATCTAGCTCTACCTTTATATGGACCACAACCCACCTCACACAGTTTCTGTAGCAATTCAAGTTTGCGATGGATAGAGCAAATGGTTTCTGAAAATGTTGATTGGAACAGGATACAAAATACTCGTTCTGAAAAGTTGGGGATTAGTGAGAGTTCATAAAGAAACCTGGAGGAATGATTAAAGAAAATGATTTAGTTCAGTTAGTGAAGGTTTTTCACTTCTATTTGCTTCTTCCTAACACTTCCAGTTAGGTTACTAGAGCAAATTAAGTTTCCCTAAAGAATGCAGCATACACATCTCCCAGGAAACTTGTTCTGTTGAAGACAGTGTCCTTACTGTTCAGGTTTGTCCAAAGATTTGGCATTCTCCCTCTCTTTCGATGATTTGCCGTGCTTTTCTATTTTTTCCAGTTCATCTGATTGTGCTC
Source organism: Lepidochelys kempii (assembly GCF_965140285.1). Classification (NCBI taxonomy): domain Eukaryota; kingdom Metazoa; phylum Chordata; order Testudines; family Cheloniidae; genus Lepidochelys; species Lepidochelys kempii. Next base: position 139,067,536 of record NC_136382.1, on the reverse strand, counting down.
TCTGGAAAAAACAAGCAAACAAAGAAATTAAAAAGTGTTTATTCAAAAGCTAGACAATTAAGCTTTACAAATAATTATGCCCTTGTAACCTCACTTCTTTTTAACTTTACTTTTTAGCATCTGTTCATGGTAACACTACTTAATTTGTGGAGTCATTTTAAGTGTAAATATGTTTGATTCAAAACAGAACATCTCTGAATTCTCCAAATAAAATTATTGACTATTAGTAATCTGCAAAACATTTATTTATTCAAGTATGTATTGAGACAATGCTTTTTCTTCCTGCCCTCCTCTCCCTTTTATTTTGCTTTTGGCTGTTTATAAAACCTCCAAGATCAAAGTATTTCCCTTTTAAGTGGTATTTCTCATTAAAAAATCAGTTGGGTTGCAAATGAACGCAATTTGATCTATAGCTACATATATTGTATTTTTAACTAAATCAAAGGGGTTCATATTGTTTAGTGTTATTAACTTTTATTTGTGGCACCTTAGAGACTAACAAATTTATTAGAGCATAAGCTTTCGTGAGCTACAGCTCACTTCATCGGATGCTTATGCTCTAATAAATTTGTTAGCCTCTAAGGTGCCACAAGTACTCCTTTTCTTTTTACGGATGCAGACTAACTCGGCTGCTACTCTGAAACTTAACTTTTATTCAGGATTTTGAAAAAGGAATGGAACAACAAAAATAATTATTGAACTGATTTAAATGCAAGTATCATATAAGAAACACATAACAATACATGAACAAACAACTATGGTATTTTTTCCTGGAGTATAATGAATCTCACTGTATCTTAAAAAATAACCCACTGCAATCACATGTAAATTTCATTTTTCTTCTCAACTTTAGTTCCTTGGATGACCCTGTATTAGGGTGTGTGGTTATTTTTTGAATATTCCTGATAAGTGGAGAGATATTTCATAGGTCACAAATCTTTCTATATTCACTGCAATGCTACAATTAATTTTCCTAACTATAGTGCTGCATTATTGGGTGGAATTTTTCTTTTTGGTTTCATGACGATTTTTAACATGTGTTTGTAACTCCTGACAAAAGTATAACATACAGGGGAAAGTAAGTTAGTTTAACTCCAAAGTACTTATCTTTACCCTAGGAGGAAAAAGTGTTCATATCTTAACATATAATATTATGGGAACTGGAAGACAACAGGGGAACCAACCAACACTTCGACACACAACCATTCTTAGCATCCTCCCCTCCCATGAAGGACCAAAACCAAAAGACAAGCAGGACTTGAGTACCTCAACGTGTCCTGCATTAACAAGTTTGGAAGGAGAACACTGGGACTCTAAATAGATGATTTATAGTGTCCAACTTTGGCAGTCAACATGGAGCCACAAGAATTAGTCCTCCAGGTAAAATTTCTTTGAAGACCACTTGACTTGAAGAGGTCCAATGCCACATGTCCCAGTGCTCTCCAACCAGTCGGAATGTCAGGGATTGTTCCCATAGGCACAGGATCTGTTCTGTTCAAAACAGTCAGCCTCCCAGTAGTCTTTTGAACATGCAAGGTGCCAATGGATAAGATACTCTCTGCCTGAGCAAAGAGATCCATTATCTTTTTCAACAGCAGGCTTGGTTCTTGGCTACCTTTCTGATTACGAACAATCTGATGAGGTTCAATAAGGATAAGTGCAGGGTCCTGCACTTAGGATGGAAGAATCCAATGCACCACTACAGACTAGGGACCGAATGGCTAGGCAGCAGTTCTGCGGAAAAGGATCTAGGGGTGACAGTGGACGAGAAGCTGGATATGATTCAGCAGTGTGCCCTTGTTGCCAAGAAGGCCAATGGCATTTTGGGATGTATAAGTAGGGGCATAGCGAGCAGATCGAGGGACGTGATCGTTCCCCTCTATTCGACATTGGTAAGGCCTCATCTGGAGTACTGTGTCCAGTTTTGGGCCCCACACTACAAGAAGGACGTGGATAAATTGGAGAGAGTCCAGCGAAGGGCAACAAAAATGATTAGGGGTCTGGAACACATGACTTATGAGGAGAGGCTGAGGGAACTGGGATTGTTTAGCCTGCAGAAGAGAAGAATGAGGGGGGATTTGATAGCTGCTTTCAACTACCTGAAAGGGGGTTCCAAAGAGGATGGCTCTAGACTGTTCTCAATGGTAGCAGATGACAGAACGAGGAGTAATGGTCTCAAGTTGCAGTGGGGGAGGTTTAGATTGGATATTAGGAAAAACTTTTTCACTAAGAGGGTGGTGAAACACTGGAATGCGTTACCTAGGGAGGTGGTAGAATCTCCTTCCTTAGAGGTTTTTAAGGTCAGGCTTGACAAAGCCCTAGCTGGGATGATTTAACTGGGAATTGGTCCTGCTTCGAGCAGGGGGTTGGACTAGATGACCTTCAGGGGTCCCTTCCAACCCTGATATTCTATGATTCTATGATTCTAATACAACAGCAGTATTGTACATGTGTAGTGTACCCCACCACTTTTGGGAGAGGGGGATAAGATTTGTCAAGGGTAATTTGACAGCCTTTGTCTCTAGGATGTAGACTACTGTGCAATACCCGGCACTGTGGATTTCCCTACCTGGAAGTCCTCCTTTATTTAGAAAGCAGAATCCATTTGAGTCTTAGATAAGGTTTCTCTGACAGTGTTCATTCTGTTTAAGGCTTTAGTCAAGTGATTCCTGACTGATTTGGGAGTGGTAGAGCTCATGTAGCTTTCTAGACTCTCATTGTCTATCCCTGCCCCAAGGAGAAGTTGTTGAAGGGACCTCTCATGATATTGGGGACAGGGAATCAGGTTTTGACATAAAATATTATCCCTAGGAGGTTCATCAGATGTTTCCATAGCTGTATTAAGGCAATCTAGGCTCAATGCACACCATGGACATGCACACACAACCACACAGGGCTTTTCCATTGTGTCATGACCCTGTTTCCCACACTTGGAATGACTGCAGCAGAGGTCCCTACCCAATTATTGCAGAACTACAGAAGCAGCAAATGCCCACCCCTTTCACTCCTCCACGACAGGCAGGAGTGTTTCGCTCCCCTTCAGGGCATCAGAAATGGTATCAGGTGACCCACTCAATAAATACTTAGATCCCAGATGCTAAGGTGCATCTACTTGAGTAAACCAGGCCTACCACTCTCTTCTCTTTCTGCTGCACCCACAATCCTCTTCTCAAATGCTGTTGGCAAGAGACCCCAGATCAGTAAGTTTGCAGTTATAGACACATATAGGGCACTTCACACCTCTCAGACTAATTCTTTCAGGGTGCCTGCAGATATCACACTGCATCAGCTATGCTAAGGTCACATATTCAAGTTTTTCTGCACAGCCATAAGGGCTAGACACACTTTTTTATAGAATGAAACCCAATAAATTGATGTAAGCAACTGGCTGCAGGAGCTATGGCTATTAGCCCTGACCTTCAGCACCTATGCATTAATTTTCATAGAATCCAAGAAATATAGAGTTGAACAAAGCTAGTCCATGCCCCACTCTGAAGCAGGACCACGTATCCCTAATCCCTGACAAGTGTTTGTTCAACGTATTGATGGGAATTCTACAACCTCCCTTGGTAATACCTTCCAGTACTTAACTATCTATATCTCCTTTGCTGCAGATTAAGCCCAATACTTTTTTTGTCCTACCATCAGTGGACATGGAGAATAATTGATCACTGTCCTCTTAATAACAGCCCTTAATATATTTGAAGGCTTAACAGGTCCCAGCTCAGTCTTCTTTCTTCAAGGCTAAGGATGTCAGGTTTTTTTAACCTTTCCTTCTAGACCTTTTTGTAGCTGTCCTCTGGACACTGTCCCCACTTTGTCCACATCTTTCCTAAAGTGCGGTGGCCAGAACTGGACTATTGCCTAGCCAGATATTCCCCATTTTGCTGCTCATTTTTTCTTCCTAAATTAGTATTGTGCACTTGTCTTTATTGAATTTCAGACCAGTTTTCCAATTTGTCAAGGTCATTTTGAATTCTAATCTTATCCTCCAAAGTGCTTGCAAACCGTCCCAGCTGCAGATTTTATAAGCATACTTTCCACTCCATTGTCCTAGTCATTAATGAAAATAATGAATAGTACTGGGCCCAGGACAGATCTGTGTGGGATCCCACTAGATACGCCCTCTCACTTGGACAGCAAATCATTGGTAACTATTCTGACTATAGTTTTTCAACCTGTTATGCACTCATGTTACAGTAATTTAATCTCGATTGCATTTTTCTAGTTTCCATATGAAAATGTCACATGGCACTGTGTCAAAAGCCTTTCTAAAATCATAACATTACACATCTTCTGCTTCCCCCCATCCAATAGGCCAGTAACCCTGTCAAAGAAGAAAATTAGGTTGGTTTGCCATTATATGTTCTTGAAAAGTCCATGCTGGCTATTCCTCACAACCCTATTATCCTCCAGGTGCCTACAAACTGATTGTTCAACAATTTGTTCCTGTATTTTTACAGATATTGAAGATACCTTAATTGATCTATATTTCTCTGGTCACCCTTTTTGGTCAGCCTTTTAAAGACAGGTACTTCATTGTCTCTTCTCCAGTCCTCTGCGAGCTCACCTATCCTCCATGAGTTCTTGATGATAATTGCCAACAGTTCTAAATTTGTGTCAGCTAGTTACTTGAGCACCATAGAGTGAATTTCATCAGGCCCTGCCAACCTGAAAACACTTAACTTATGTCAATAGTCTTCAACCTGTTCTTTCCCTTTTCTGGCTTGTATTCCTTCCCTCTTGTTAATATTAATTGTGTTGAGTTTTGGGTCACAATTAACTTCTGTAGTGCAGATGGAAGGAAAGATAATGTATCATCACCACACATGGCATTACTAGTCCCTCTTTTGTGCCTACAGGCTACAGATCCTGAGATTTTCTTTATTGCACTACTGAGTTTTTTGCTAGGTTAAAAAAAAGTGGTCCTCATGAGCCAGTTATCTTCTCTGAACTACGGACAATTTATAATTTTATCTGAAAGTACCCTTCATTTTGTGACCAAGAACATATTTTTGAGACCCTGCCAATTCCAGTTGCTTTAACACACTCTCTCTCTCATACAAACACACATACAGTTTAGTGCTGGATACTTTAAACACTACAAGCCTTGCTCTTTGACTCTGATGGAAGTCAATAGGGAGGGGACAGGTCAGAAGTCTTGAAAACACGTTGTTCCCCAACTTGAATCATAGAATATCAGAGACCTCAGCAGATCATCTAGTCCAACCCCCTGCTCAAAACAGTACCAATCCCCAACTTTTGCCCCAGATCCCTAAATGGCTCCCTCAAGGATTGAACTCACAACACTGGGTTTAGCAGGCCAATGCTCAAACCACTGAGCTATCCCTCCCCCACTAACTTTGGAACTGATGTGTATATAGGAGATGGTGCTCCCCTGTGAGCTTTGGAAGTAACAAGTGTGCGGGGGTAGGGGGAGAGGAAGGTCCTTCTGCGGCTGCTCGGGGACTTGAAGTTTCACAGTGGCAGAATGATCCCACTTTAGAGGCGTTAGGGAGTCTCTGCTGGTTGTCAATCGGAATCCTTTCAGTCTTGCCGTCCATGCCTTGCTACTTCCACTTCCATATTAATAAACTACGTGAGAGTTTACCCATCAGTCTGTCCCCAAGGAACAGAACTCAGAATATAAGCAGCTTTTACTCATCAAGTGTACACAAATATTTAATTAAATTCTATCATCCTATATTTTAACAACACATTAATCTGGAAAACTGATATGTTTAGTTTGTTTCTCTAGTCTAGCATTCAAAATCCCTTTGATAGTATTTCATTTGGTAAAAAAGAAGCTCCAGAAAGATTTGTGCTGTGGGGGTTACACATCTGAGGAGCTATAGGAGTACCCAGTATCATCTCCTGTCTCACTGCTATGATATACAGCTTTAGGATGATGGAGTATTTTAAAATGCAGGTGTTCCAGTGGATCACCTTAACCAAGAAGGACTTGTACCCTCAAAAGGCATGTCTTTTAGCAAGAAAAAGAGAACTGAGGACAGATAAACTAAGGAGAAATGTTGATCCTCTAACAGTTTGACATTTTTAGCCTTTGGAATGAGAATGTATTATAAGGTGTTATGAGGCCCTGATGAAGAGAAATTTGCTTGAAAAAACCCTACTGAAGGCATTGAGAAGACTAGCAGTTCCTTCTTCACAAGATAACAATTAATCACAGTTCCCTTCCCAAACTGTTTACACTACTCTGCAGGAATCACCAGAATGACCAGAGATGGGCCCAAGCCACAAAGCTTAGATTCAGACCTCCACTTCCCCAAGGTTAGGTCATGTCTACACTACAGATGGTATACCAGCATAGCTATGGTGCATTTGTGTTAACGCAGAGTACAGCGATGGAAGGGTAGGAACTCCACCTCCCCAAATGATGGTAGCTCAGACAAGATGGAAGCATTCTTCCATCAACTGAGCGGTGTCTATACCAAGGATTAGGTTGGCAGAAATACGATCTGCAGGAGTGTGGATTTTTCATACCCCATAGTGCCATAGCTATGTCAATCTAAGTTTTAACTGCAGACCAGGCTGCAGGGGATCAGAGTTTTGATTCAGGCTCATCTCCGCTAATATCATACATTAGGCTTCAGGGTGGGGACCGTTATCCTTAGGTATATGCTTTCTGCTAAGGTCAACAAAACAGTAGCAGGAAGTACCAGACAACTCCAAATGACTGAAACCAGTTGTGAATATAACGTGTGCCTGAAGAGACGTTGTGACTTTGTATCAAAAAGTAGCATTAATTTTAGCAAAGCCATTAACTTGAAACCACATGGCTCCATTGTAAATATCTAGCAGGGTTTCTAAAAAATGGATGATACAAAAAAAAAGCAGATTTTTAATTAAAATCACATATTTGTACAAATTATATATATTTCTTTTAAAAATAAACCTGTTTAAAGTTAAATTTGAAGTTAAGGCCTACATTTACATTATTAAAATACAACAAAATATATATTGCATCAATGAGCACTCCTCAAGTTTTGATGCGTTAAAGGGTGCTTTGTTTTGCATTATATACAGACACAGGATAAAACATAACTACTGAGATTAACTCAAGTTTTACAAATATGTAGTGCTGTACACTAAGTATCTGTGTGTTTTTCAGTCTTCACAATGGAACATATACGGGTATTTCCATTTTTCCAAATTGTAAGTACTTTGTTTCTTTTGTGGAGAAAAGCTTTTGGCTTAGTTACTTTTGGTTTCAGTTTAACTGACAGGTGCAGAGAGAATGTTTTCCTCATTTGGACTAGTTTATTTATACTTGAGAAACCAACTGGGAGTTGAAAAAGCAAGAAAACGTGTTTTCCTCTTTCAATATATGAACCACCACCAGGTGGGAGAGGATGAGCTTTACCAATTCTAAAACTAACCTAACCTGCTTAGGCACTTTTGCAATTCCACTAGGTGCCTATTTGCATCCTGAGGCTCCCAAATACCTTGGAAAATCTGGCTCATGGTGACCAGAAACAATCCATCAACTCACTAACTACAGTTAACACTTCCTTTGTTTACTAAAACAATTTTTGCATTTAAAACATACTTAAACTTACCTTCCCTCCCTCCATATGTATCCAGCACTTTTGAGATAGTTTTATTTCATTAATCCAAAAAGAGTTTAAACATTTTTGTGCATTTTAATTGAATTCCAATTTCCATCCAAATGCAGATTGACACAAATTGTGAGTCAAAAATTATCTAGTAATTAAGAAATGGGTTATTCACCATTTTCTAACACAACAAAAAGTAAAAATTAACCTGAACAAATGTATGTTGAGGTATAAAATTATTTAAGCAAAATGCATATAGATGTATACATCAGGGGATTGGACTAGATGACCTCCTGAGGTCTCTTCCAACCCTAATCTTCTATGATTCTATGTAGAGTATCCTCCTCGTTAGCAACGAACAAAAGAGTTTTGTTTATGTGGGCTTTTTAAAAAAGAAATTAAATTATTTATACATTTGGAACCCACACTTTTTGGTACTACAGCCAATGTATAGCCCATTAAGTAACAGCTCCTACAGACCACATCATTTAACTGCTCTGTGCTGTGCCCTAAAGACCTCTTCTGAAAAATACAGCTAATACTATTGTGTATCACCCACTGCTTATTCATCTCTATATGCAAAGCATTTTACAAAAGCAGGGGAGGGTTATTTATCACCATTTTACTGTTGACTTAAGTACAGAGGTTGAACTAATTTGTATGAGGCATGATGGTCTAGGGGATCATCTTAGACATGAGCATTATAGTTCAACCTTGGCCACAACTTCCTACGTAACTTTTATCCAGTGTCTCAAGCTTAAATCAATGCAGTACTCTGGTAGGGAATACAGGGTGAGGTTTAATTTCCACTAGAAACTGAAATTCCTTTCATTTTTGATATGGCTTGTTCAGAGGTTGAAAATGCAAATATTCTTTGTTTTTTTTCTCCATCTGCTTCATTGACATAACTCAGTCCAGTTTTCATATAAAGTTAATATTGTAAATGGGTTATTATATCTGCCCTTCAAAAGCATCGTCTCCAGGAACCACACCTACTTTTTAGGTGTTGGGGTTTAAAGTGATTTCATTGTATGGATACAGGGACAAAAAATTGGGCACTTTGCAAAAATTTCAAAAAGTCATCTCTCAGTAATTATTTTCCAGAAATGGTCTAGCTGTTGATAAGGCTTGACCCTAAAGATTTGAAAGCATGATGATTTCAGATAATGGCACAGTGACTGCAACTTTAACTGCTGAGAGGCTGCCCTTATTTCCTTAACAAAACATTACACCCCTCCCTGGACACGCTAAAGTGTCAGCTCCAAAATCAGATGCCTTTATTTCTTTAAACTAATGGAAAATATCTGATAGATGTCAGACAGCAGGTCCCAGATGTGCTGTCTGAGCTTCTCCTAGCCAGCAGAAATTCATATGCTCATAGACACACAGTACAGGATTCTCCACCCACTGAAGTTAATGCCAAAAAACTCCCATTGACATTAATGGGAGCAGGATCACATTCATAATTTCCACCAAAATGAATGGGCCTTAATTATCCAGAACAAAAAATAGTAAATTCAATGAATTACAATTCAAAAATAGTCGTCTGAATGTCACTTTGACAAAGTGACATTCAAAATTTCAAATCAGAAAAATATTTTAATCATCTGACACTCAAACTATTTTGACCAAATTTCTTCAGATTTTTCAGAGACGTTTGCCTTGCCTCCATAATAAATCTTCAATTTTCAAGCCAACGTTACAAGGGGTGATGAAGTAGGGATTCATAATGGGAGCTGATTTCAACCTTAACTCTGGAAAGACTGCTCCTTCTCAAATTATATAGATACACCCACCCCAATTCATTTCACAAAAGCAGCAAGGTAAAAACATTTAAGGATTCTGTTTCATCTGACATGTACAGCACCCTCTTCTCAAATCAAAGTTCATAACTAATGTGCCAGGAAAAGAATACTGAAGTGCTATAAGATTGTAAGTGAAACACAAACCTTGAGAAGTAAAACTTAGAGATCTCAGATTCTTTCTGCCACACGTGATTTATCCTAATTGGGGGATTGTGTGTGAGAGAGATAAACTGTCTTCTTAATGAAATTGTTGACTTATCTTGAGCTATCATTTATGCATCTTGGCTTAAATTTTGAATTATGTTTTTAAGAAATGGATTCTGACACACAAAATGAAATCAGGAGGGCCAAATCGCACCTGGAGCTGCAGCTAGCAAGAGATGTCAAGAGTAGGGTTTCTTCAGGTATGTTGGCAACAAGAAGAAAGCCAAGGAAAGTGTGGGCCCCTTACTGAATGAGGGAGGCAACCTAGTGACAGAGGATGTGGAAAAAGCTAATGTACTCAATGATTTTTTTGCCTCTGTCTTCACGAACAAGGACAGCTCCCAGACTACTGTACTGGGCAGCACAGCATGGGGAGTAGATGGCCAGCCCTCTGTGGAGAAAGAGGTGGTTAGGGACTATTTAGAAAAGCTGGACATGCACAAGTCCATGGGGCCGGATGCGTTGCATCCGAGAGTGCTAAAGGAATTGGCGGCTGTGATTGCAGAGCCATTGGCCATTATCTTTGAAAACTCGTGGCGAATGGGGGAAGTCCCAGATGACTGGAAAAAGGCCAATGTAGTGCCAATCTTTAAAAAAGGGAAGGAGGAGGATCCTGGGAACTACAGGCCAGTCAGCCTCACCTCAGGCCCCGGAAAAATCATGGAGCAGGTCCTCAAGGAATCAATCCTGAAGCACTTAAATGAGAGAAAAGTGATCAGGAACAGTCAGCATGGAATCACCAAGGGAAGGTCATGCCTGACTAATCTAATCGCCTTCTATGATGAGATTACTAGTTCTGTGGATGAAGGGAAAGCAGTGGATGTATTGTTTCTTGACTTTAGCAAAGCTTTTCACACGGTCTCCCACAGTATTCTTGTCAGCAAGTTAAAGAAGTATGGGCTGGATGAATGCACTATAAGGTGGGTAGAAAGCTAGCTAGATTGTCGGGCTCAACGGGTAGTGATCAATGGCCCCATGTCTAGTTGGCAGCTGGTGTCAAGTGGAGTGCCCCAGGGGTCGGTCCTGGGGCCGGTTTTGTTCAATATCTTCATAAATGATCTGGAGGATGGTGTGGATTGCACTCTCAGCAAATTTGCGGATGATACTAAACTAGGAGGAGTGGTAGATACGCTGGAGGGCTGGGATAGGATACAGAGGGACCTAGACAAATTGGAAGATTGGGCCAAAAGAAATCTGATGAGGTTCAATAAGGAGAAGTGCAGGGTCCTGCACTTAGGACGGAAGAACCCAATGCACAGCTACAGACTAGGGACCGAATGGCTAGGCAGCAGTTTTGCGGAAAAGGATCTAGGGGTGACAGTGGACGAGAAGCTGGATATGAGTCAGCAGTGTGCCCTTGTTGCCAAGAAGGCCAATGGCATTTTGGGATGTATAAGTAGGGGCATAGCGAGCAGATCGAGGGACGTGATCATCCCCCTCTATTCAACATTGGTGAGGCCTCATCTGGAGTACTGTGTCCAGTTTTGGGCCCCACACTACAAGAAGGATGTGGAAAAATTGGAGAGAGTCCAGCGAAGGGCAACAAAAATGACTGGGATCTGGAACACATGACTTATGAGGAGAGGCTGAGGGAACTGGGATTGTTTAGTCTGCAGAAGAGAAGAATGAGGGGGGATTTGATTGCTGCTTTCAACTACCTGAGAGGTGGTTCCAGGGAGGATGGTTCTAGACTATTCTCAGTGGTAGAAGAGGACAGGACAAGGAGTAATGGTCTCAAGTTGCAGTGGGGGAGGTTTAGGTCGGATATTAAGACAAACTTTTTCACTAGGAGGGTGGTGAAACACTGGAATGCGTTGCCTAGGGAGGTGGTAGAATCTCCTTCCTTAGAAGTTTTTAAGGTCAGGTTTGACAAAGCCCTGGCTGAGATGATTTAATTGGGGATTGGTCCTGCTTTGAGCAGGGGGTTGGACTAGATGACCTCCTGAGGTCCCTTCCAACCCTGATATTCTATGATTCTAAAACTGTTTGGATAGTAGGTTTAAACTAAGATACATGTGGAAATATCACTGATAATTGGAGCCCATTAGGTAGACACTTTCTGTTGAAAACATGTTTATAAATATGAAATAGAATCTCCTCCCCAATAGCTATAGCGTAAATAATAATAATACCGTAGAACCTCAGTGTTACGAACACCCCGGAAATGGAGGTTGTTTGTAACTGAAAGGTTCGTAACTCTGAACAAAACATTATGGTTGTTCTTTCAAAAGTTTACAACTGCACATTGACTTAATACAGCTTTAAAAAGTAATTAAGCAGAAGAAAAATGCTGCTTTACCTTTTTTTTAGTAGTTCACATTTAACACAGTACTGTAGTGTTTTTGCTTTTTTATTGTTGTTTTGTTTGTTTCTGTTGCTGCCTGATTGTGTACTTCCTGTTCTAAATAAGGTGCGTTTGAATGGTCAAATAGTAACTCTGGTGTTCGTAACTCTGAAGTTCTACTGTAATATCACCTAGCTCATATATAGCGCTTCTCATCAGTAGATCTCAAAGCACTTGAAAAGAAACTATACAATTGTTTAACAAAGTGTAGCTACTATACAGTGATCCACTAATAAAGACATTACCATCTAACTGCAATGCTGGTTAATAATCCTAAACAAACTATACAGGGATTTTTTTTTTTACATCTTAAAAAAAAAATCACAAAAGGTGTATTTAGTAACTATGCGGGTTTAAGAAGGCTTTAATTCCTTGGTAAACAGGAATTGAGCCCTCTGGACTGTGGTTTTTGAAATTAGGGTGTGTTTAGATCTGGAGACTGCCCAAACTTCATTCACATCTAGAAGGGAAAGTAGCATGCCAAACATATGCAATCAGGAAAAATTACATTCTGAAGAAAGATTGTAAAACAAATGCTCCCATATGTTTCACAGAGATCAAATAGAATGGCTGAGGACTAGCACAGTGATATTTAACTATCTGGCGCAAAAAAACCCCCACAAATCTTCAGAACTGAGAATTAATTTAGTGTATGAAAAGTAAGGGAAGGAGGCACATAAGTTAACTACTCTTTTTAAAAAAAATTCTATATGCTACAGAGTATAGCTAAGAAATAAGGGGAGATACAAACTCTCAACTCATCTGGTACCATCAGACACCTAAAATCACTATTTGTATTACAATGTTACCTACTGTCCCCAACAGAGCTCAGGCCCCTATTTTACTAGGTGCTGTACAAAAGTATAGTAAGGGACAGTCCAGGCACCAAAGAGCTTACAATCTAAATAAACAAAATAGGGGAAAAAAAAAAAGATGGGAAGCATAGAGAAGTGAAGTGGCTTGCCCCAGGTCACAGAACAGATCACTGGTGGAGCCCAGATTTAAATCCAGGTTTCTCAGGTCTCAGTCTAATGCCCTGTACACTAGACCACACATCTTATTTCTCAACTTGAGCAATGTACTGCAGTCACTCTCAAATATCCAGTTGTGCCTGAACTAAATATTTAACATTTCCCCAGTGGTTACACTATTCCCTAGGTATTCCCTGTATCAGGTATAGAAAATATCAAAGGCATTCTGCCATAATGTTATTCTGTTATGTAAGCACCTGAAAAGATTAAGGGTAACCAATACAGTGTTTCACAGATGAGCTTTAAGGGACTGGTGTGAGTCCCTTGTTAGCAGGGCTGATCTTTAGTCAGATGGAGAAATCCTTAGGTTTTAGTAAAAATGCTTCTAGACCCATTTGTTTGTGAAGACAGCTCTGAAAACATAACCTGACATAAAGCAGAAAGATACACACACATAATCTTAATCTTACTTTATGTAAAATTAGTCAATTACATTTTGGGATGAATGCCAAAGAATCATTAATGGTACACAGTGGTGTGATCATAGTGGGTGGGAGTTAGTTTTGTTAGGATTGGGAGCTCACTAAAAATAATAGCAGGCTCTGTTTCTTAAATTGGGTTAAGAACAGAGGCTGAACTGTCTGCTTCTCATTCAGACTGCTGCCACAGCATGGTTTTATCCCCCCACCGCTGACCTTGCGGTCTCTTGTGTCTCCTCCCCTGCTCCCCAGCACCACTAAAAATCACACCCACCCATTTTTCAACCACTCTGGCAATTTATGAGGATGAAGCAGAAAGGAGGCAGGCCAAGCTTCTGCTACATTGAGAGTGTGTCCACCACTCTTCTACTGCCAGTGCCAGCCTACTCAGAGCCTGAAGATCCAGTAAGCAGGTGAGAACTTGGAACTCCCTAGTCCAGCAACAGAGAACCCAGTAGGACAACTACCCCACAGCTAGAGACTGCAGGACATCCACCTTTCCCATGACCAGCCACTCAAAGCCAGAAGCTATTGGGCAATTCGCCTGTCATCATCATGTGTAAGGAACAGCTACCTGGTAGAGAAGCTAACAAGAAGAACCTCAAATGAGGTGCTGGGGAGTTGGAAGCATAAAAGTTGAATGGAGTCAGGGATGGAAGAATAAGTAGATTAAAAAGGAGGTAGAGATCATGGAAATGATACATTTTTTGTGGGTGAGAGTGGGAAAGAAGAATACTAGAATGATGGATTTGCTAGAGGGAATAATATTTGGCACTGAAAAAACATCCTATATATGACTGAATAAACTGGAACAATGAGGGGTACACATTTTCCTAACATTTAGGCAGCATATAATTGATGTTTTTTCTCTGAAATCACAGGATACTGGACAATTTATCTATAATCATTTCACTCTAAGAGAAAGAGCATTTTTGAAAAACAGAAAACTGAAATAACCAAAATTATTTAATGGGGTGACAAAATAACATTACCCTCCTTCATTCTGCCTCTGTGACGACCCTGCATGCTGTCTCTGTGAGAAAAGCCAGGTGTGGCAGGGCAGAGATGAGACAAAGCTAGGAATAAGTCGGTGTCTTCAGCACCATTCTCCCTGCAAACCCATAGTGTTGGCAGAGACCTTGTTTTGGTTTTGCCTTCCTCTGCAGCATGGGACACTTGCCAATTTGAATTAGATTAAATGGTGGATTCTCTGTAGCTTGAAATCTTTAAATCAAGAGCTGAGGACTGCAATAATTCAGCCAGAGGTTATGGCCTATTGCAGCTGTGTGAGGTTCTATGGCCTGTAATCTACAGGAGGTCAGACTATATGATCATGATGTCTATCCTCAAAGTCTATGTAGGTTTTTCTGCATTACTAAATTCGACCATTTATTTTGTGTGGTTTCTGCTCTATAAGGATGGAGCAAGATGGCAGTCTGCATTGGGCTAGGGCAGAGACAGAAAGGCTGAGGAAGACAGGAAGGACGGTCCAGTGTTATGGCACTAGCCTAGAACATGGGTGACCTTGTTTCAATTCCTGTTCTACCACTGTTTTCCTATGTGACCTTGGGCAAGTCATGTAGTCTGTCTGTTTCTCAGCTGCCATCTGTAACAGTATCTCCCTATCTCACAGATTTGTTGTGTGGATTAAAGATTGTAAGGTGCTCAGATACTGTGGTAACAGGGGCCATATAAATACCTAAGATAGAACATATTTGTGGCAATATAGCTCCTGTGGCAATCATGCTGTCATGGGGAAATAAAAGAGGTAAGAATCAGTGCTTAATCTGTGCTGGGACTTGCCAGGGCTGAGCAGGCACCTCTGGGGTTGGCAGTTCATAGGCTTACCAGATCAGTTATGAAAGTAAAAAAAATTGCGTAAGCCCTGGCACCTAATTGCTTGAGCCCCAGCACCTCTTTCATTACAAATTAAGCACCGGCAAGAAAAGTAGCAAAACAGGAAAAGGCCTCTGCAGATACCCCCATATCTCCCTCAAGGGGAGTCGGACCACTTGTCTACTCTGTGCGGAAACCCCATCTCTACTTAATCATAGGACTGGAAGGGACCTCGAGAGGTCATCCAGTCCAGTCCCCTGCACTCGCGGCGGGACTAATTATCGAGACCATCCCTGACAGCTGTTTGTCTAACCTGCTCTTAAAAGCCTAACGTAACTTCATCCAGCCAGACAGATGTTTTCAGGGAAACTCCACCAGCTGAAACAATGTCCTGACCCTCCTGCAGGTTCTTCATAGGTGGGCATGGTCCAGCCCTACATGCTCAATATGTTTAAAAGACAAAAGGACTACAAGTTTTAAAAATCACGAGTTAAGGGAAAACAAAGTAACTGAATATATTGGCCAGAAATACCAAGAATATTTCCCCTACTTAATGATTCATGCCTTCAGACATCCAGGATCTATTAATAGTACTGATATTAGCATACTGATGTTAGCATCTTCTAGGGGTGAGTGGTCCTCCACCTCTCTTTTGCAGCAGTGGAAGTCAGAAATGCTCTGCTGGATTCTACTATTTCTGTCTTCACAGTCAGAATAATGCTGGGACCAGGATGCTTTAGGCCAGGGGTGAGCAAACTATGGCTCGGGGCCACATCTGGCCCTTCAGATGTTTTAATCTGTCCCTCAAGCTCCCGTTGGCTCCTGGAAACGGCAGCATACCCCCACTCCGCCTCCTATGCGTAGGGGCAGCCAGGGGGTTCTGCACACTGCCCCCATCGCTCCCATTAGTAGGAACTGCGGCCAATGGAGCTGCAGGTGCAGCACCTGTGGACCAGGCAGCACACAGAGGTGCCTGGCAGTGCCTTCGTGCAGGAGCCGGAGGAGGTACATGCCGCTGTTTCCAGGCGCTGCTTGAGGTAAGCGCCACCCAGAGCCTGTACCCCTGACCCCCTTCCACACCCCAACCCCCTGCCCCAGGCCTGATCCCCCTCAGTCCCAGCCTGGAGCACCCTTCTACACCTCCAACCCCTCATCCCTAGCCCCGTCCCAGAACTTGCACCCCCAGCAGGAGTCCTCCCCCCTGCACTCCAACTCTATGCCCCAGCCCAGAGCTCCCTCCTGCACCTTGAACTCCCCATTTCTGGCCCGATCCCAGAGCCTGCACCCCCAGCCGGAGCCCTCATCCGATCCCGTACCCCAACTGCCAATTTTGTGAGCATTCATGGCCCACCATACAATTTCCATACCCAGATGTGGCCCTTGAGCCAAAAGGTTTGCCCCCTCTCCCTGGTTTATTCTTAAATCTCTGATCTTGCATAGTTATTATATAATCTCTCAGAGTAGTTAGTATCTCATGGTTATGTATCTCAGTATACTATACTAAATTTTACAGCTCTCAATGATCCTTTCCTTTAAAGTAACTAAGCATTATTTCCTGTGGAAGTGAAAAACCATGAAATACAGTATTCCAAAAAGTTTTAGGTGTAGCACAGGAATAAATTTTTTTTAAACATATGCAATTTTATTTTATGTTGATTCCTGTCAAATATAGCATCAAGCTTATTAAAAGGAAGAAATTATATATTTGAATATAAGTGAAATCCTTGACTTGAAAAATAAATCCACATCGCAAAATGGATTGCCATTTTAGAAAGGGCAAATGTTTATCCTAATTTTCATTTCGATTTAACGAAGTAAAAATTTCCTTAACAGAGAATACATTTGTGCAGCTTAGTAATGAGCTGTTTCTGTTGCAAACCAAAATTACCTTCACATGAAACTACAGTATACTATGTATCTATACCTCCTCCTATTACTCACATTCTCATAGAGGGCTTGAAGGGTCTCTAGGTCAACCACAGAGTTGTCCAAGTTCACAACAGCTGTGAAAAAAAGACAAAAGTGAAAAAGAATTAGTTGTCAAGATGATAATCCAGCAGTGAAAGACACACTGAACACAATACCCAGCAATAGCTTTTATGACCCCACTGGTCATACAGCTTAAGGGTTTTAACTTTATTAATGCCTTGAATAGTGCCGTTTCTAAGACGGTGGCCTAAGAACCTGGTAGAGCCAGGTGACAAGCATTAAAGAATCCACCCCCTCCCGCAACACACACACACAATCCCATGAGTATGGCCAAAGCCAAAGATCAGAGATAAGCTTCACATCAGACTTTCGTGGTCCGACTGAAAGCATTATAAAAATTGGTAAATCTGTATCTCACACACACACACACACACACACACACCCCTCATTCCTGTCACTGATTGGTTTCAGACTTAAATTGATTAATCCACAAATCAGCCAGTTAACTTCAAGACACCTGACAAGGGTCAAATCTTCTATGCACTAACCCGACAGGTTCAGTACAAATACAAAATATGCCTTTCCTGTTCCCAACCAATGCTGGTGCCACATACATACTGTACTTTCTCAATGTCAAAAATCTGGCTTAACTGCACACAGAGAAGCAATTTCAAATCAACCTGACCTTTTGGGAGCGGTGGTGAGGGGGAATGATGAACAGGGGCACTGATGTGCTGGGATCACTGGAAAAAACTATGAAGTGGAAGTATAGGTACTAGACACATTTCATATTTATGCTGGTCAGCGAAGAATCATTCCAAATTAATATGAATATAAAATTATTAACATAGAATTATTTAAAACCTGATAAACTGCATTTTTTATTTTTACACTCTTACAATCCATGTCATTGGAAAGCAAAGTAAATTTGGGTTTCTATATATTGAACAGGTATTCTGAATATTATACAGCAGGGATTCTTGTAATGTTAAATATTTTTACTGCAATATTTTATGTTTTGCCATTTTGTCCTTTATTTGATTGCTTTCTTTTTTTGTGTGATTTTTTTCTGTATACATATCTGTCTGCTAGCCAGAATAACCGTGGGACAAAACTACTCTAGAGATCATGCTAGTGATCAGTGATGGAATCCCAGTATCTGATTGCTTGATCCTCTATAAATCAGTGTCCTTGACTGTCACTAAGTGATTCTGTGTATACACCTCAAGATTAGAGACAATATAATTCAAACTCATTTGTTTCTCATTGCTCTAAGCATTCAGTGATACCACTTAGTGTCTGGGACTCATCACGTTTTCACCTTACTGGTCTGGAACTTAATTTTAGTTACAGTATAATAAAAGAATATATAAATAAAGAAACATTGATCTTGATTAAACAGAGCAGGGTCCTGTGCATATGTATGGACAGAATTTTAGCAGATGAAAAGAACGGGAACTTATTTGGAAATGTGCTAACTTTCCAAATCAATAAAAAAATGATCTTTTCTGTTTTTCCTTATCAAATATATTTTATACATACATATTGCCTTGCCCCTCCTACCCTGCCTGCCAAGTACCCACCATCTAAAATGTTTTAGAAGGCCAAATTTAATGGGTATCGAAAGATGTGAAAATATATTAAGAATTTTGCACAAAATAATCCTAAAATTGAGCTGTCTATTCCCATTACAGAATGCCAATATTTTCCCTTTTCAGCTTTTTAAAATGTCAAATACATTAAAGGTCTAATTAAAACTAGCAAAACCAGGAAATACATATTTAACATCTGACATTTAAATACACCTGTAAATCAGCTGGTGACAACAGGGTGGCAAACATTCCTTGGGGATACAACAGTGGTCCTTGTTTAATACTACACATTGTGATACCTTATGTCACTTATACTTTTTATTCTGTGAATAAATGTTACAACAGGCACGCTAAGGCAACGTTTCAGCAAGGTACTTAAGCACATGTGTGTCTTTAAGCATATAAATAATCCCACTGGCTTCAATAGGACTGTTCACATGTTTAAAGACGTGCATGTGCTGAAGTAGCTTGCTGAATCAAGGATTAAAAAATCAAAATAATTGTTCAGATTCTGCAGTGTAGAGATTTCTACACATTGTTTGAGCTTGTACACCAGTGTGACATGCTATAACAGCTATCCAAAACAAGGTGTATTATAGACCTACATTTAACTGCGTATCTGATTTTTGCTTTTACAAGTTAGTGTATTTATATTATACGCAAACACCACAACCCTTTAGTCATTCACTTTGACTCAATAGTTATCTTCCACTACCCCCGCCCTCGCCTCAGAGACTGTCTGCTTCTGAACTAAGAAATATGGCACAAGTTCCTGTTCTGACTTCTTCCACAATGTTAAGATCACCCATGGATTACTTAGAGAGCAATAGAACACTTTTATTTGAATGCTTGCCTGAGATAAGAGAATGCCTGGCAAACACAATGGTGCCAGATCTGTGTACTTTCAACAAAACAGGTATGCAGAAGAGCATGCATATTTCAGGGAGCTGCTCAAAACAAATCAGTCTCAGAGGACTACAGACAAGGATTTAAAGAAATTATCTCCTAGCACATATATAAAGAAGTGTCTCACTGCTAAGAAAATGACAAAACTAAATATACCTACACACACATATATACTTACCTACCTATCACTCTATAAAATTTCACTCAAATCTTTCAGCATAAAGACTCAAATATGTTTTTTCGGGAAATAAGATTATAAATTGAATAATTAAGAGGATCATTAAAAAAAAAACCAACCTCATGTCCCCTCAACAATAGTATTCTCTACTAGTGAACTCATATAATCATATAAACAAGAACCACTGTAGTTGAGCATCTAGTTCCACTACCCAACATCTAGAATTGCGAGATAAAGCACCCCCAAAATTCCATATGTGCTGGTCAACTCAGTAATGAAAACACAGAGAAACACCAACTCCTCCTGGGTGGCTGGGGAGGGCCTCACTGAGATGAACTACACAGTTCTAGTGCATCGGGCTTTGAGCATCCCTCACAGTGATGCCATAGTCCATGGACACTATGTGCTCAGCTGCACAATGATCTCCCACTGTCCCAGCAAACAAAGCTTGTGGTGGGGTCAGGGGAAAAATCAAATCATGCAGAGTATTTTTAATAAATCATAAAACATAACATAATAAAACAAATAAGTCACAAAAGAAACACCCCCCACCCACCCAAAAAATCATCTCCTGTCTTGACTATTGCAAAATCCTCTTCACTATCCTCTGTAAAACCCATTCCATGCCTCTTCAATTCATTCAAAGCACAACAGCCAATGACTTCTCTCCGATGCATCACTCTGATGTAACCACACACCCTGCCCTTTTCATCCAATAGTTATTTGTTTTCCATCAATCAAAATAAAGTTTTCAATCCCATCTATCTATCTACCTAAGGTACTTACATGACTACAATTGCCATAGTATCTGAACACCTCTCAATCTTTAATGTATGTATTCTCACAACATTGCTGTGAGATAGGAAAGTAATATTTTACACATGAGGATCTGAGGCAGAGAGAGGCTAAGTGACTTGCTTAAGGTCACACAGTAAGTCTATGGTAGAGCCAGAACTCAACCCACGTTTTCCAAGTCCCAGGCTAGTCCCCAAACTATTGAATCATGCATCCTCTTTCCTATTCTCAACCTCAAGGCCTTACACAACTCTGTCTCTCTCTGCTTATGCAATCTTGTCTCTTTTTCTTACCCATCACCACTACTCTGCCAATGTTGCCAGCTTTGAATGCCAACTTCTCTGATTCTACAAAGATCTCGGTGTCTCTTTCCATGCTGCCCTTTATGCATAGCTCATACTCCCTTAATGA
This sequence comes from Lepidochelys kempii, assembly GCF_965140285.1. Classification (NCBI taxonomy): domain Eukaryota; kingdom Metazoa; phylum Chordata; order Testudines; family Cheloniidae; genus Lepidochelys; species Lepidochelys kempii. Next base: position 139,046,509 of record NC_136382.1, on the reverse strand, counting down.
ATCTGTAAGCCTTCTCATTCAAATATGTTCTCAAGACCCATTGTCACCATGAGAGCTATATGAATCAATTACTAATGACAGCTAGGTTGAGAAGCAGTTGGAGATATAGGACATTATTGAAAAAGATTGTTACACGATTCTGAGCCACCAAGCATGCACACAGGTATACTGCAAAACTGTATGATCTTATTATCCTCTCACCCTTCAGTCCCTCTTATTATTTGTCACAATCTGATTAAAAACTCCATGTAACAAGTGTAAGATCTTTGGGGCAGGTCTTTCTGAATGTTTGCACAATCTTTATTATAATGGAAGGGATTTTATTTATGCATTACAGGAGAGTAATAGTAAAATAAATAATGCAAATTTATACATACATTGAAAAAATCAAGCAAGCCAACTGTGTACCATTTTCAAAGCAAGGACTACTAAGTGTCTGAACAAACAGCAGGACAAAGACTTGCGACAACAATTAACACTGCTTATTTTGTGAAGATGGCTAACCACCTGTGAAGAGTCTTCAATACAACAGAATACTGAAACAAAATGAGCTTAGTGTACAGTACAGACAACACTGTATATAAAGGCAATCAAATTGCCATGCTTACACTGAGACAACACACCTTCTCCCATATATACTGAAGCCAGTCTAGAATAGAAGCCGATCTTTAAAAAAAATACCCTGGGGGATGCAATATGTAATCAAACATAACCAATGAGATCAATGATCTTGACAGCAAACAGTGTGTATATGGAGAGATACAAAGAAAACACCAAAAGGAAATTTTCAATAAGCCCATCATATTTCCAGACAGAGTACGGAGGAAAGTAGCATTGAATAGTTTCACTGTAAACTAGACAGACTCTCTCATCATTATTGTTTATTATTCAGATTTCTAGGAAATACAGAAATGGCCAGATATGACTAAAGCAAAGGCGGTACACAAAGCAGACGGGGCAAACCAACCAGATTAGCAGACATAACAATCCAACCTTTGTCTTCTTTGACAATGGCTCTAAATTCACCAGCAACTAACTTGCATAATTGGTCAGAGAAAGATATTTTTGAAAAACTGGTCAAAACTTGGATTTTGCATGAAATTCTAACATTGTGAAGTTCTCTTTCATCCCAAATTGTAACAAACAATTGAAAGTTTTAAAGTTCCTGCAAAATGAAATATCAAGATGATCTTATCAAAATGCTTTGTTTCAATAAGGTCAAAGCACTTCATTTAGACTTTATCATTGACTTTCATAGACTACTACATCCACTAATATTTTACTTTCCTCTCCCTACACTAGTTATTCCAATGGCAATACTGAGTTGGCTGTCAAAAAATAATCTACTCAAAGAATAATAAAAATATATTATTAAGGCAAGCCAACCTTAAACAGCAAAAAATAAACAACACAGCCAAGTGCATTGTTAGATATACTTTAACATTTATAACCTAACTTACTGCTAAAAACTGAAGCAGTGGAATATTTACAAACCAAAGAGGGAGAAAAAACCCACAAAATACCAACAGGGTATGATGATCAATATTCCACAGACCTCCCAGAGTTACAAGTAAGAGAGAAGTAAAATTGTTTCCTCAGCATAGATGGGAAATAGGAACTCTGAATAGAAGTACTCAGTTAATGGATGTCTTTAGAAAAAACTGCAAGGATATCCACACACTGCAAACTCAAGAATCTAAGCACGGATAGACAAATCATCTTCCTAGGAACAACTGACAGGATCCTGATTGCCTTCTTGAATAGCACACAACCAGCATGCGAACCAGCTGCCCATATCATTCAGCGAACCAAAGAGCCAAGCAAATCCAAAAGGAAGCTCAAACAGAATGCAGCAGCCCCTTTTGCTGCTATTAGAAAAAAAAAAGAAAAAAAAAAAGGCTATAACTTGATGCAACATCAAGCCACTGGCAAGATAAACCCAAGAGCTGTACTAAAGTGGAAATAGTAGCACTTAGGGTAAGTTATTGTATTGGTCACTCCCTGAAGAATAAGTAGTTTTGAAAACTATGTTGCTTATTGCTGTGTTTCAAAGCATGGGCTGTCAAGTGTCACACATTGGCCTATTGCATATGATCATTCCTTCCTCTAATATGATACCAGCAACTAAACAGCCTACTATTATCTCTCACCTAAAGGATTTATCCTTTAGCTCAAATGACAGAGATTTATATCTTTGCGTTGAAGGTCAAATCCCAAGTTTCAACCCGAGGTATTGTTTTAAGCAATCCATCTTAAATAAATATGGAGAAGGGGATGTTGGAAGAGAAAGCTTTCCTGTCACCAGTGGGAGGTACAGTGAAACCCAAAGAAATCTTAACTGTGTAACATTTAGGAACTCTGAGTGCTAAATAAACAGAGGAAGAAAAGAGTTCACAGCATAGGTGCATGTACTTGCACTAATTGCAGAACAATGCCTACTGATAACAGCTGAGCAGATGAGGAGTTACACCACGCACAGAGTTAAAATACATGAAAACATTCTCATATTACTACCCCTGTGTTTGCTTTTTGCACTCACCTGATACGTACTGTCATTAAACAAAACTGTAAGCCATTTGGGGAAGGGGCTTTCTTTTTAGTACATGAATTTGTAATGTGGACTGGGTTTCTGATACAAATAATACACAGAGGTGAGAATCAGCCTCACGTAGAATTGTATGCATATCCTTTTATTGTTGCAGTGATTTATTTGGATCTATACACTTAATAAGAAACGAGAACGGTGCATAAAATCCCCAAATTGAAGGTGATAGGAAATTAGGCGATACTTGTGTTTGTTTTTAAAACACTCAAAATTCAAAAACTGCTTTAGAAACAGCCAACCACTCACATGTATCTGGGAAGTCACCAACCATGGAAAATTTCAAACAAAAAATATTAATTTGAGAAATTTGAGCAACTTAAAAAGGGACTTTATGATGAAGGGGCATTTCATCCTTAGTTTTTACTATTCATTCTTCTATAGTGTGGATTGGTTAACATTGTTACAGCCTTTGACCTTAGCTTTTCATTTCCCGGGTTTGGGTTCTAATTTGTAACCTTAGAATTGTATTAATATGGGTTTTTAATTGTGATATAAAAGAAAGATATTGCTAACACTAACAAACAGCTCTGCTACAGACATTTCAAGTAAATATGGTTTTGCAAGTTTAAGGACAGCAGTTACTGATTAAGTCAGTCTAACTCCATACACCTATACCATGTGTTTATAAAATGTGTGTAAGTTCAATTCTTCGAGAACAAATACATTTTGTTTGACTCAGTATGTCGCCTTCTTGTCTAGGCGAGGGGGGGGAAAAGGGAGACTAATGCTGTAATCCTTTCAGAATAAAATGTTTAAATACAAACATGATTGCCATTGTAGACTGTTTAATCTAGAGAGATTGTATTTCAGTTCTGTTTTTGAAAGGTTTGCTGATTTGACCATACAGAGCACTTCATTGCTTATCTTAATTGTTTAGATAAGATTTCTTTGAGTTTGGCAGGTGACAGAATCTTGGGTGTGGGATATAGGAGGGTCAAAAAATATTGGCATGTTACCAGATTATACTTATTTAAAATTATAGTGTGTGGCTGAGCCAATAGTCTCAATGAACCTGCTGGAGGCTGGTCTTTGGGGATGGAATCTGAAGCAGAACACTGATTGGTAGAAGGCAGGATTTTGAATAAACGAAGAAAAAATTATTATCACCCCCCGTGACCCCAAAATGGGATCTAAGTCTTAGCGCAGAGAGAGCACAAGTAACCCTCTCCAGTTTCTGCATGTGTGAAAGAGGGACAGATTTAGTTAGGGATTTTTAGGTGAAATTTTTATGCAAACATAAGATTATTTTTATAAGCAGGTTTTCATGGCTCTCTCTGCTTCCCAAAGAGTGGGACCAGTGGTGAATAACAGACCTGCCTTTTCTGATGGAAAGATAAAAACAGTCTCAATTACATTTTTAAAAACTCCACTGAAATAGGTTTTTTATACCTGTGACAAATGCAAACTGCAAGATGGTCTAGCCTGGTCCAAGCATTCATTTTGGGTGACCTGTATAAGTTCCTCATAGCATTATTATTCATTAGTAATGTGCCTATACCATGAATGTGTTCTTTAGATAGGCTGTATATGTAAACATTCTAGAGAGAGAGAAAGAGATACAGAACAATTCAACTGCACAAGCTGAGGAGAATCTATGCACTGGGATTCTGCACATCTTGTACACCATCTCTCAGACTGTTTAAGGAATAACACTGGGTATGGGCCTGAGCGTCCTCTAACCATACTTATCCACTTGGTCAAAATCCACTCTCACTCCTACTCACCCTTTCTCATCAGCCCATTCAGTAACAGTCACACTCCCGTTGTGTGCCTAGTCCAGTATCCAGTCTATAACAATTCCCGGAAACAAATGGCTCCGAGGAAAGTGTAGGAATAACCTGCCAATATGGGAGATATTTTTCCTAACTGCCACCAGTCAGTGATTCTCTGCCCTGAAGCAGGAGAGGGTTCACAACTCTCCCTAAATGAAGGTTTTGGTTTACTGCGAGGTTGGGGTTTTGCTTCTCTCTCTCATTACTATTTACATTTCAGTTCTGTTGAACTCAATCTCAGTGATGTATCACGGCAGAAACTTATACAAGCTAATTATTCATCTTCATAATATGTATTATCTTTTCTATTTTTAAAATGTTTCCTTTTCATTTAATTGAATTTCACATGATTATTTGTATTACAGTAGTGCCTAGCATACCCCAAAAAGATCAGGTCCCCACTTTGACAAATACTGTACAATATGCATAGAGAAGACAACCTGTGACCCAAAGATCTTACAATCTAAATAGACAAGAAAAACAATGGGTAGGAAATGAAAGAGACCGAGAAAATGCAGTAACTTGCCCAAGGTCACAGCAGATCAGTGGCAGAGCCAGAAACAGAACCCAGGTCTCCAGAGTCTCAATCCCATGTCCTAACTGCTAAATCCCTCTGGTTTTGGTTCTCATAGTCAAACTTTGTCAAGTTTGATTGACAAAAGTAACTGTGTTGACAATATGCTCAGACTTCTTAAGACTAAGTACCAAGCAACATTCTAATAAAAATAGCACTATAAAAGTCAATGTAGCACATATTAAATGAATTAAAAACTATCAGAGAGAGAGAGAGAGATCTCAAAATTCAATGGTTAATGGAGAATCATCAAATGGGAGTATTTCTAGTCTGCATCCTGAAAAGCAGAGACTCTGAAAAGGACTTAGGAGTCATGATGGATAGTCAAGTTAACATGTGCTCTTAGGCCAAGGTGCTGGCTAAGAGGGATAGCACAGTCTTTAATAGGATGTATAAAACTGGGGCCTACATAGTAGCTGTAGGCAGGTGGCTCCCTCTGTATATGGAATACACAAAGGGAATAAATTACTGAAATAAAGTTGTAAAATTGGAAAGAGTTCAGAAAACAACTAATAATAATAATTTTCAGTATGAAAAACCTGTCTTACCATGAGAGACTTAAGATGCTCAATCTATTTCAATTATCCCAAAGAAGGATAAGAGATGACTTAATCACAGTCTGTAAGTACCTAGAGGAATTCAATTTAGGAAAGGCATAACAATAGCTCATGGCTTTAAATTGAAGCCAATCATATTCAAACTGGAAGTAAATGCACAAGCTTTAAACAGAGAGGGTGATCAACCAAAGGAACAACTTACCAAAGGATGGGATGGATTCTTCATCACCTAAAGTATTTGTTTGAAATCCTGGCTCCATTGAAGTCAATGGCAAAACTCCCTGTAAACTGTAAATCAAGATCACATATCTTTCTAAAATATATGTTCTAATTCAAACAGCAACTAAGAGCCTGATGGAGGGAATACTGGGTGAAATTATATGGCCTGTGTTATTCAGGACAACAGGCTGGATTACCATGATGGTCTCTTCCGGCCTTAAAAATATATGAACCTTTAAATATTGAACTTCATCTGCCTATTCAACTACCTTTTTTATTCCACTTTGAAGATCCTCACAGTCTCCCCTAATTTTGACTGATCTAAAACATTTTGCTTTATCCTCAAATTTTGCCACCTTTTTGCCTGTCTTTTCCAGTTCATTAAGAAATATATGTAACACCACCAATCTGAAAGCCAATGTAAATAATTACACAAGTGCTCAGAAGCACTTTTACAAAACTGCAGGTCCAGCTGAAAATCTTGCTGATCAAGAACACAAAAGGCAGCTGGAAAAGTTTATTTAAAGAAACAAATTAAATAATAAGAAATCAAGTAAAGTCCCACCCCCCCCCACCATCACCAAAAATAAGCCTTCATTCTTTCAGTTTCTTCCCCCAACTCCCACCAAAAAACTTGGGACAGCAGAAAGAAGTTAAGATGTAGCCTTGTATATTACATATATGACTATCAATCATATTTCAACACATGAACCTTTTCACCTAGTATTCTGCTTCAGGCAGCCACCGATGCTAGCAAAGTGGTGTAGCGATCATGTGATATTTGCTCCATGTTCTAAGTGTGGTAAGATTATGGAAATACCTAGCCAAAAATCTTGTCATATAAATGACAGAAGATTTGGCATTACTAATTCAAATTGCTGTGCTGTGGGAAATTTTACAGGGGTTTATGATTTAATCCCCCCTCCTTCACATGCTAAGAAATGTGTTTCCACAAAGTTGGCATTGTTGATTCAAGGTTCAAGCAGATAAGGGCTTTGACTGCAACAAAACTGGTGACCTAATATTGCAAACAGAATAGGATATTTCATCTAGATTTTTTGAATCAGAATGTGTACACATTTCAATATCTTAACTGGATTCTGACCTAAGGACTTCAAGGGTAGGATTTTCAAAAGCACTCAACTTTAATGGACGTTTACCATTGACTTAAAAGAAAGCCAAGAAAGGAAGGCCAATGGTGGCTGTTTCTGAAATTCCTACCCCTGAATTTTAACATTAAGTGCCATTTTTTGTGCAAATATTTCAATCTTAAAAAATAAGAACTACCTAAACATTACATGAAATTACATAAAACCCCTAGATGATGCCAGTACTTTTAATAGTAGAACAAACAGATGCATAGACATAGAAAGTTCAATATTTTAATACTTAAAATTCAGAGTGATGATTAGAAATTCAGTGTGGAATAATCAAGTCCCAAGAGAAACAAGAAATTTGTGGCTACCAGCTAAAAGGCGACCCCTTCAAGAAATTGTTTGTGGCCACCTGGTGCTGCAAGGGGCAGAGAAACAAAAGGCACTTCCAAACTCATTACCACTTCCGATATGGACTGCCAGATGCTCACACACTATCATTTCCCCAGTGCAATGATGGTGTTCCAAAAGGAGTGGTATCTAGCCCAACACTTTGGCCTACACTCTTCAGCAGGGACAGAACAGTCCACTAGTGCCATCTGGTGGAACTACAAAACTTGAACTAGCAGTCAAAGCATACAGGGGTTTTCAATCTGATGATTTAGTAACACTTTGCCCTAGCCATCTTTGAGGTGATGATGTAGTACACTGTGTATCTCTGTGGTGCAGCATGACTAGGTCAAAACAACTGAAACATTAAGTGACGTAGTTGATGTGAAGCATTTCCAACATTCCGACGTTTTGTAAATGCTTCTCCCGGACTCCCAAAGGATGTCTTGGAAATGCTGGTATCACCCAATTAGTGCAGGAAGCATTCCTAGGTTATGGAAAAGATACTATTAACATAAAATGATTCTGATCATTTGTTGTTGGGTCCAACCCAGCCTTTCAAGCTAAATGTCAGGAGATATGATGGCACCATGATAAGGAAGCTTTAACTACAGCCAGCCAATGGAAAAAAAGAGTACACCACACACTGAGATGGTTGTTCCATACTTTATAGCCCCCTAAACTGACATTCTTCCAGCAGCATCTTTAGCTTTTGGAAATGTACAGTTGGAGTCTTCAGTCCTATGTCTCCTCTTTTAATCAACACAACCAGGTCTGTTTGATCATCTGCCACCAGGCTGGGCTAGCAAAACACTGATCAGCCTGATTTCCCTGCTTTACCTGTCAGTGAGAGTGGCACACAGAGCATGGGAGTCATTTTATGTATGACTCCGGGTCATGAGAACTCCAGAGCCTTTTCTCTCTGTGCAGAACAACATGGTTCTAAGACATTGTAACTAAAAGAATTACACATTATCCTCTCATTTTGGAAATCTCTTTTACTATTAAAAAAAAGTCTTGAAGAAGGAACCCTTTCCTTACATTGTATCCTTCTGAACATCCAGTTGTACTGTTCTCTGAAATAATGAGTGGTTGAAGTACAGCTGCTCTCCTGAGACTAAACTTCCCTTCCGTTTGTCAGCCATTTTTAAATGCTGAATTAAGGTCTCTTTTAAACAAATATTTTATATACCTACCTTAGATACTTACATGGCACACATCATCACAGTCTTTGAGCTCCTCACAGTCTGTCAATGTATTTATGCTGTCAGCCCAATTTGAGATAGCAAAGTGCTATTACCTCTCTTTGATAGATCAGAGTTGCGGCACAGAGAGAATAACTGTCTTGCCCAGGGTCACACAGGAAGTCTTTGGCAAGAAGGGAAGTGAACCTGGGTCTCCCACAGTCCTGGTTAGCACCCTAACCACTGCACAATCCTTCTCCTTACTCAACAACCACTTTGTATGTCCTGGGCAAAAACACCAGCCAGCAACTTTTGACAGCATACATTGTTGTCATGATTTTATAAGCCCTTTAAAAATACATTCACTTTTATTTATCCTGGGTGGGCTGGAACAGAGAGAGTCTGCTTCAGCACACTGATATCACAATCCCCAGCTACAATGGTTGTATTCAAACAGCTCCTTTGTTAGCAAATATCTGTAAATGGGAGAGGTACAGTGGCCTATTAAGTATATTGTGAGAACGAACACACACAACCTGTAGTGGCAAACACCTTAATTCCCTCAAATCTGTCCACTTTACAGAAAAGGGAAGATTTAATGACACTGGCAGATCTTATTTGAGGAAATATTAATTAGCTGTTTTTCACTTTTGTGACTGTATTGAGTGCCCAAGTCTGATTCAATAATGCTTTGGTACATGTGTGAATATTGGGAAAAGTTCCTCATGAGGAAACAGGTGAAATTTCTTAACCACAGCATGTTACCCATGCTATTAGCAAACAAAAAAAATTCTGTTATACTTTTATTTCCTGACCAGTAATCTTGTGATGACTGTGAAGTGCACAAATCAGACCAGTGGTGCTAGTTTATTAATGCTCACTTGGGAGATTAAAACTTTCCTCCACTTTTCTCTTTGGAAATTCCCACATTACTGAACTTAAGAAAGAGCACAGCCTTTCAGCTGAAGCAATGAAGAAATATGTTCTCCTGAAGTCACAATTCTTACAAAACTTCCCTATAAAATTAGATGTGCTGGTGTGTCCTTAAAAAATCGTTAACGCACCAAAAATATACAATGTGGCAGTGATTAGTCTGTGTGCTGATTGCAGCATTATGAGAAAATTTTATAATTTTCCTCATTGTTTAAAAAATGTAATTTATTGCAAATTCATTACAAACATATGAAATGATTTTGAGTGGTTTAATATTAAAGGTTTTTCAGGCTTTGTAAAAAATTAAGTGTAAATTTCCAAATGGGAAAGACATCGAGACTGGTATGTCCTAAGATGGGGTCTGGTAACTAATGGAAAAACTTATATGAAGTATCTAAGTAGTGAACCCCATGTGGTCCCAATAAAATGGTTAAGGAAAAATTGCTGCTCCGGCACAATTTTCCCTTTCCTCAACTTCAAGGGAGCCATACTCGCACTCTGGGCAGGAGGAACCCAGGTGCAGGGATGTTAAATAGGCCAGACACATTCTCTCACCACTTAAAAACCTATCTCAGGGAGATTGTCTATGTCCTTCATCCAAGGCTCAGAAATCCTTGCCCACTTCATTGCAAGCTTCTAACATTCAATTACAACTCCAACCTTGACCTTGGTGTCAGCATCATTGCTAGTACAAGTGGTCAGTCAGGGATTCTATGTATGCTTTAAATGTGCCATACAACTTAAAAACAAACACTATAGTATAAATGTATTAGGAATTACAGATACATATGGGCAGTTTTAGCACATTACTTTCCCTTCTAATGTGGTTTGACTTTAGTGCTCACCTTCTGGAAAACTACTATCATATATTCTATTACTATCATCAATTATAATTTCACAGCTCCTAAAAGTACTAAGAAGTTCTTTGAACAAATATAAGACGACAGGGTCCCTGCCCTTATGAGTTTGCAATCTACCAACAGGCATGATGCAAGAAAGAGGGTTGCAGATGAGTTCAGAGGGACTGAGGAAAAAGGACAAGGGTTACAGCAATAAAACTATGTGGTTACTCAGCAAAAGCTAGCACACAGCAGAATGAAACAATTAAAGGATCTGATTCAATATGTGAGCTTGCTCAAGAAGGGCATGGAATTTGGTATAGGAAAAAAGGATTTGAAATATTTCCGAATCAATTCTTGGTGACAACTTGGAATCGATATTAAGATAAATCAAGCCTTGTGATTAAACAGGAGTGAATAAAAAACTAAATTTTCCAGAAGTTAGTCTTTTCTTCCAGAAAAAATTATTCATTCAATGCTTCACTGCAGTTTCAATAATTAATTATTTTTAAAAAGTTTGTTAAAGCAGGATTAATATTGGACTGTTTCTCTCCACGTACCTTGTATTTGGAGATAGGCATGATAAATTTAATTATAGCACTCTTATCATCCATGATTTCAGTTCATGAACAGAAAATACTTGAACCTTCTGCAACAATATTTTTTGAATAGTGCTTTATTCTTTATTTTACACATCTATCATGGTTATATACTATCAAACTGGAGTATGGCATTTATAACAGTAACTATATAGAACATAGTGAAACTCACTGCTATTATTAAGGAGTACAGAAATTGTCATACTACTTCAGAACAATGGCTCACCTAATGACCAGCAGCGGTCAGTACTAGATTCATAGCTTTTAAGGACCTTTATAAACAACTTATTTGACTTACTATAAATCACAGACCAAAATACCTTACCCAATAATTTCTGCATCCAACCCATAATTTGTCTGAGTTACACTATACCTTTTTTAAAGATATCCACCCTTGATTTAAAGACTTAGAATCATAGAATCATAGAATATCAGGGTTGGAAGGGACCCCAGAAGGTCATCTAGTCCAACCCCCTGCTCGAAGCAGGACCAATTCCCAGTTAAATCATCCCAGCCAGGGCTTTGTCAAGCCTGACCTTAAAAACCACTAAGGAAGGAGATTCCACCACCTCCCTAGGTAACGCATTCCAGTGTTTCACCACCCTCTTAGTGAAAAAGTTTTTCCTAATATCCAATCTAAACCTCCCCCACTGCAACTTGAGACCATTACTCCTCGTTCTGTCATCTGCTACCATTGAGAACAGTCTAGAGCCATCCTCTTTGGAACCCCCTTTCAGGTAGTTGAAAGCAGCTATCAAATCTCCCCTCATTCTTCTCTTCTGCAGGCTAAACAATCCCAGATCCCTCAGCCTCTCCTCATAACTCATGTGTTCCAGTCCCCTAATCATTTTTGTTGCCCTTCGCTGGACTCTCTCCAATGTATCCACATCCTTCTTGAAGTGTGGGGCCCAAAACTGGACACAGTACTCCAGATGAGGCCTCACCAATGTCGAATAGAGGGGAACGATCACGTCCCTCGATCTGCTCGCTATGCCCCTACTTATACATCCCAAAATGCCATTGGCCTTCTTGGCAACAAGGGCACACTGCTGACTCATATCCAGCTTCTCGTCCACTGTCACCCCTAGGTCCTTTTCCGCAGAACTGCTGCCTAGCCATTCGGTCCCTAGTCTGTAGCTGTGCATTGGGTTCTTCCGTCCTAAGTGCAGGACCCTGCACTTATCCTTATTGAACCTCATCAGATTTCTTTTGGCCCAATCCTCCAATTTATCTAGGCCCTTCTGTATCCTATCCCTCCCCTCCAGCGTATCTACCACTCCTCCCAGTTTAGTATCATCTGCAAATTTGCTGAGAGTGCAATCCACACCATCCTCCAGATCATTTATGAAGATATTGAACAAAACCGGCCCCAGGACCGACCCTCGGGGCACTCCACTTGATACCGGCTGCCAACTAGACATGGAGCCATTGATCACTACCCGTTGAGCCCGACAATCTAGCCAGCTTTCTATCCACCTTATAGTGCATTCTTCCAGCCAATACTTCCTTAACTTGCTGACAAGAATACTGTGGGAGACCGTGTCAAAAGCTTTGCTAAAGTCAAGAAACAATACATCCACTGCTTTCCCTTCATCCACAGAACCAGTAATCTCATCATAGAAGGCGATTAGATTAGTCAGGCATGACCTTCCCTTGGTGAATCCATGCTGGCTGTTCCTGATCACTTTCCTCTCATGCAAGTGCTTCAGGATTGATTCTTTGAGGACTTGAAATTATATAGAATTTTCCACATCCTTAAGTAGGCTGTTCCAACCCTTACTTACGCTAATGTACTTATTTCTTCACTGCAGTGGATATGAGGGAGATTCCCACACCTGAGCCATTCTTTTTAGGTGACAAATCTGAGGATCTGTCCCAGAATGAGGTGTCAATAGAGGAGATTTTGGAACTAATTGATCAGTTCAGTAATACGTCACCAGAACCAGATACTATTCACCCAAGAGTTCTGAAGGGACTCGTAAATTGTAGAACTAAGTATGGCATGTAATCTATCACTTAATCGGCTTCTGTACCAGATGACTAAAGGATAGCTAATGTGACATGAACTTTTAAAAAAGGCTCCAGAGGTGATACTGTCAATTACAAGCCGGTAAGCCTAACTTCAGTAACAGGCAAATTGGTTGAAACTACAGAAAAAGAACAGAATTATCTGACACATATATGAACATGATTTATTGGCAGAAAGAGTCACCATGGCCTTTGTAAAGGCAAATCATGCCTCACTAATATATTGGAATTCTTTGAGGGGGTCAACAAATATGTGGACAGAGACGATCCAGTGGATATACTGTACTTGGACTTACAGGAAACCTTCGACAAGGTCCCTCACAAAAGGCTTTTAAACAAAGTAAGCTGTCATGGGGTAAGAGGGAAGGTCCTGTCATGGACTGTTAACTGATTAAAAGATAGGAAATAAAGGTCAGTTTTCAGAATGGAGAGAGGTAAATAGTAGTATCCCCAAGGATCTATACTGGGAACAGTGCTGTTCAGCATATTCTTAAATGATCTGGACACAGGGGTAAACAGTGAGGTGGAAAAATTTTTAAACTATACCAAATTTGCAGACTATACAAAATTACTCAAGATAGTTAAGTTCAAAGCAAACTGAACAGATCTCACAAAACTTGGCGACTGGGCATCCTGCAGGGATGTGCTGGCTGCTGCTTCCCGCAGCTCCCATTGGCCAGGAACAACAAACCGTGGTCAACATAAACAAAATGTCTCGTGGCCCACCAGCGGATTACCCTGATGTGACACATTATGAAGGTTGCCGACCCCAGTAATAGAGGTCTATAAAATCATGTGTAACTTTAGCAGCCTCATGGCCAAGATGGAGTCTGCTCTGCAGGCAGCTCTGACAAAGAGAAGGCATGTGCAGGAATGCAGCAGGGAAAATCCCTTGCGCCCCAGGGGCACCTGTTCCAAACCCCCCCAGAGTGAACACACACACTGGAAAAGTACAATGTTCTGTTCATTCCCTCTGAAGCACCTGGCATTGGCCACCGTCAGAAGATAGGGTACACTGGTCTGACCCAGTAACATGGCTGTTCTTATGTTCTAGATTCAATTTGTGAAACTTAAGCTTCCAACCTTTGACTCTTGTGCTTTTTTCTGCTAGATTAAAGAGCCATCCAACATCAAAAAAATCTTTTCCCCATAGCTGTACTTTTAGACTGTGATCAAGTCACCTTTTAACCTTCTTTTGGATAAACTAAACACATTGAGCCTCTTAAGTCTCTCACTAGAAAGAATAATAGCCATAGCAAAATGTATTTTCCAGCCCATGTCAGCTAGTGTTGAGTAAGAAGTTATTTATTAAGTTTTCCCCTTGTTAATTTGCATTGCAAGCAATCACATTTATCTTAAGTCTTTTTTTTTTAAATTGTCCATTAGCACTTTTTAAATTAAAGTAGTTCACTTCCTGTGCAACATCTACCTTTCAAAGTCACAGGGCAAAATGTTTTCTGTAGTGCACAAATACAAAGCCAGAGTTAGACAACTTAAGAAACCAAGTTATGGCAGATATGGTGCAAATATGATGTTTAGTAAAATAATCTGAATTGTCCAGGAAACAGGATTGGGCTTTAATTGAGGCTGGATGAACTAGTGGCTCTTTCCATCTCCCCATAACCAGATTTCTTCTTGTTGATGTCAATATTGCAACGTCCTTACTTCCAGCTGATACCCACCAGACTCCCTCTGATCACTGATCACACCAGAGAACAGGCAGAACTTGCATGTGCAAGTTATATGAGTAGCAGAGACAAGGCAGGACCTGTGAGGAATGCATTATTACTGGACCAGTGTGGTTCCAAAAATAAAGAATGGGATGGGAAGCAGAGCTTTTAAAGTAGCAGGACCAGAGTGGAAGTGAAGGATTGAGGACATGAAAGGAGCTTTGGAGAGGCAGACCTTTCAGAGGGATGGAAAGTATGGAACAGTGAAAAATAATCAGCAAAAGTTGTGCAAGAACATATTTTGCACTCTTGCTGCTTTATCTTTTGAATATAATGTTTTGTTCAAATAGTTTAAATAACACCACAGTATAGATTAAATCTCTGTTCAACAACAAAATTGTATTGCTATGCTAAAAGTTTTCATTATCAGAGAGGAAAGGGCTATTAGCTGTCAAATATAGCTAAGGAGCTTCTCTTCATGAGGGACTGTGGCGTCTCACAATAGAAAAAAATACTCTTGGTGGGGAGGGAGGGTCAGGGTAGGTGTGTCTAAGCAGAAGGCATTAAGACAACTAAAGGATGGTGTCCAGATAGTGTTTGAGGATTTTCACAGCAATTCTCTAATAGAATATTGCTCACAGCTAGATATGCAGTTAGAAAATTCAAGAGCCCTGAACCTGTCACAACAAGAGGAATGGTGGAAACAAAGTACAGGAAACTACTGAAATGGAAAAGATGATATACAAGCAAAATGGACAAACACAGAGCCTTTTATAATATTTTTTCCAGACTGCTATTCTCAACATTTACAAGAAACGCACTTAAATAAGCTCAACAGGTTTAGTCAACCGAGATTCATTTCCACATTGGAAAGAAACACATTGTACATTTTTAACTGGGAAGAAACTGGAATATTCATTAGTGTGAAATATGATATTTGTTGTCAAATGTTGTTACTCTAACTACAGGCTTCCCCAACCCAGGTGTTGTTTTCATTTGGAGGGAGAAGGGGCAACATGTGGTTTGGATAGTTTTTTTTTTGGGGGGGAGAGGGTTTATACACCCAGTCCTGTTATTTTTATGATTACTGTATTTGTGATGATCAATTAATACAAGCTTAAAAACCAAGAGGAAACAAATTGTTCCTTACAAAGAAAGAAACAGCTTCCATCTTTCTCTTGCCTTTTCTATACCAAGATCTAATGACTAGAAGCTGAATTGGACAAATTCATATTGAGGTGCACATTTTCAACAGTGGGGGTAATTAACAATTGGAGCAATTTACCAAGGGTTGTGATAGTGTCTCTATTCTCACATCATTCTTCCATGTGAAAGAAATTTTTAAATCAATATTGGATATTTTTCTAAAAAGATAGGCTTTAGTTTAAACAGGAATTAATTCAAGGGAGTTCTATGTCCTGTGTTAAATAGGAGGTCTGACTAGATGATCATAGTAATCCCTTTCTGGCTTTATAAATAAAATCTATACATTTTTGCTGTCTCCATTTGATGGGGAGAAAAGTCCACCACTAGGTTCTCCATAAAATGCCTTCTATTCCACACACATTCTTGCTCAAAAGGTGGTTCTGTGCTGCAAAATTGACTTTGAAAAATGGTACCTTCTTATTTAACAGACCTGCTCCCTGAATGTATTCAGGGCCATAGTGAAGATGAATACTTTAATTATTTCTGCTGATTTTAACAATATGCATTTTTTCTACTTTTGAGCCCTTCACATTTATCACTGAAAAATATTTGTATCAAAAATGAAACACTAATGAAACTGAAGTTACAGTTAGTTATTTACACTACAGGAGTGGATCCCTTAGCTTTTAAGTTTCCCGAATGTATTTTTTGTCTTCGCCACACATTGCATCTCACATTTGGGCCTTTGCAGGTTGAGAGATACATGTACATCAGCAGCTGATTTGGTTTACTACATTCCTTTCACATATGCGTGTGAAAAATTAAATTAAAGGCAATGGGTTTGCACAGCTAACAATTATTTCTATAAAACCTTTATTATTTGTGATGATATTTGAGAGGGAAAAAATGCAGCCTCACTTCTAGAGTTAAGTTTAACAAGGTAGCAGTTAGGGGATAAAACACTGTTTTACCTCTAAAACGAGTAAACTTGATAGGGAAATTACTGAACATGACCTGGAACACCCACAATGCCATTATTAAATGGAATCTCTTTTCAGAAATGGATGATACCTTAAAAATAGCCTGGCAATGCCCAATTACTACCACAGAACCAGTTCTGATACTTGAACCACCACCAAACACAATAAAAATACTTCTTTAATTATTATTTTCACCTGAAAACTAAAAAAATAAATCTTGCCAAAAATAAAAAATGTTTGGTCTTCAGCCAAAAAAAAAAAAGATTTGTTTTATTTCTTTTTTCTTTTCTTTTTGAGGAAAGCAGATGCAGAAAAAGTTTTCATTTGATAAAAACTTAAATTTTGTCAAAAAAGTTTCAATGGAAAATTTTCAATCAGCCCTAATATCTTACTTTCAACATAGCCGTTACCATGATGTCCTTTAAATAGAATCTTTATCACTCAGCACTGAAACTGCTATTTGAAATTGTGATAAACTCCCAGTTTAAACATGGCTTGCATTTCTGACCTTTTGGAAAAAAAAACCAAATGGATCTTGAAGTCACCATATTGCATCTAAAAAAGAAAATCTGAGATATAAAGGAAAAATTCATGAGAAGTGCTTGACTGGCCTCTCTCAAACATTGGCTGAGTCTTGAAGCCAAATGCAGTCATGATTCCAGTGGGAACATAATACTGGCTAAAATGAACGAAGGATATTAGTGGTATACCCCACCTCTCCCTCCCCCCCCCCAAAAAAAAAACAAGAAAAATGACTGGGTAAAGTGTTTCAGGTAATTGATAGATGATTGTAATGATTGAGCATCAGTAAGCGCACGCATGAAAACAGGGAAACCATGAGAAAAACTTCTTTTTGTACTGCAGCATCTAAATACATAGAAAATGGCATTGGGATTAAAGAGAATAACATTTCTTAAAATTCTAGCCAACACATGATAGACAATTGGAAGATCTGTTAGCAATTAAAATCTATAAAAAAAACTCAACAACTTTAAAGCACTACTAGAAAGATCTATTAGGATTCAATAAAAAATATGTTCTGCTCATTAAAAGGATTCCTTCCACACTGTAAAATGTCTAAACAGCAACCAGAATTTGGGCAAGCGTCTTACTGAATCCAATTCAAAGAAAGAAACAGACTAGCCCAATTTCATTAGCTGCCACTTATGTTCCCCTGACCAAAGGAGATAACTCAGTGTACATTGTACTGCTCCTGCTGCAAGCTTGCATGAAATGTCACCTAATCACAAACTCAGAAAACAGTAGCAGACTCCAGATAGTAAAGAGACCATAGTTGGAGAAACAGCACAAATGATTACTATTCAAATTTTCAACATCATCTGTCAAGTAGAATTAAAATTTGTTTTAAGAATATATTTTACCAATATTATGCAATTTCCAGAAGCGATGAAATTAAGTGTAATGTTTGCCTGAAGTTTCAAATTATTTTAAAACTATTAAAAATGAGTTACAACCATGTAACTGTAACTTGCAACCCCAAATTAGCCATTTGGGCTCATGCTTACCCCAGTTTTCACCTAAATTCCTAAAATCATTTGAGTTTTGTTTTCAAAAGAAGGAATCCTGATACAGTGTCTCACTTGCTAAGTTATACAGTGGTCTTAAAATCTGTACAAGTTGCCTTTGCAAGTAATTAACATTTCCTCTGCATTCAACAGATGTGCCTTACACTCACACAAGGAATATCTGTGTACAGAGTATGATATATCCCAGTGAACCAAGATAAAGAAATGCATAGTAAAACAGACTGTTAGTGGGGACAATTATTTTGTTCTAACTACTCAGGAAATTCAGAAATAAGCATTCCAGAACTGCACTTTCGGCTGTGTACTGTTTCTTTAGATTTGTAGCACAAAATCAAGCAGAACGGACTGCAAAATGGAGTAAAGTAGAGCATAAGTGTAGTATTAATGATATTACTGGTTTCATTATTCTAACAGCATAACAATTATGAGTGAAGATCTAGAAATTTTGAATTTATGCAAATACAGCAAATACCCTATTTACATACTTCATCAATTTTTCACTGAAAGGTTATTTAAATTCTCTGCTCCTGCTCCCTTATCAGTTTCTCTGTTACTGTAATAGTCAGGCTATAAAAGCTGGTAAAAATATATTACTACTAGATATTTACATGCCTTCAAGTCCAAGTTAAATGAGGCATAAATAGAAAGTGAAGCTAGGCTCTTGGGGCTATGATTTAATAATTAATATTCATCGACAACCTGATTATTTGGGAGGGAGGTGTCTAAGATCACAAATGTTGGCAGTAACTAGGAGGAGGAGGGAGAAACCCAGACACTGAGGTAAGGGGTGGGGAGAGGGAAATGTGCTGCCTCAGCCAAGTCATGGTAAATGTCATGTTAACTCCATTAACAATGTCACAGACTCTGCAGGAGCCACAGGTAGGGGGCAGCACTGAGAATCCTAGTTCCTTTGGGAGCGAGGAGGGTAGACTATTTCCAGGGCTGTTTCAGTCTCCTTTGACCCTCTCTGAGAGGTGGGGGATCATAGAGGCTGCCATCCAGTGCTTGCTCTATGGCCTTGCACGTGCTTCCCTCTTCCCTCACACTCCAAAATCCCCAAGCTGCACAGGGAACCTCCACTCATCCCACAAAGTCTATGCTGTGAGGTCTGACAAGAAAGAAATGGGAGTTCAGCACTAGTCCTAGGGTTAAATTCTGGCCCACTGAAGTCAACAGGTATTTTGCCATTGACTTCAACAGGGCCAGAATTTCACCTCAGTCCCAGATAGGGTGTACCAGCTACAGCTGATACACCCTCACTGTAACTATAGAGAGTAGAAGTGTTTTATTCTCACCTCCTGTTTCAGTCTCCTTGTTTCCCCAGGAGATTCAGTCTCCCAGTTAGGGTCCAGGTGAGATCAGCAGAAATTTGGAGCCTGCAGAGGTGCCTGGGGCACTCAACTCTGATGAACTATGATGAACTTCCTTGTTCAGAGTTAGAAGAAATTGGCTCTTCGGTGTTGCCAACCCCAAATGTCCAAAAATCAGACCCCAAACAATAGTGAGGTTTAAATAAATAACAACCACCCAAAATGTATAATTTGCTTTCTGGCTTCTGAACCTTTAGGGTTCACTCTATTCACATCTGCAAGATTTTCAATGTAATCATGTGGGCAGTAACCTCATTAAAAAAAATCGAAACTCAGATTTTCTCAAATCGTTTGACTTCAGAAGGTGGGGCCTTAAGAAAAACACCAAGTATCACAAGACTATCAATATAATCGCAAAAGCTAGCAATGATGATGCTGCATGATGTTGTTCTTTACCATTGTCATATAACCAGCAGATTGGCCTGCGGTTCTCAGGAGAGTGAAATCCGGGCCAAAATACAGGACATTTACAGACAGGTGGCTTCTGCTTCCATGTTCTCCAAGGGCTGGCAGCAGGGGAAGCTACTTGTAGGCCCAGTGTTGAGACAGCTGGTCCTGGGTCAAAGGAGGAGGAAGGGAAGTGTAATAGAACCTTCCTCCCCAGGAGCATTAGCACTAAGCACCCACACCCTGGCTACCCAACATCAATCCAGGATCAGCAAACTGAGCAGGTCTGAGAGGGTGCATCTGCCCATACTGGAAAGTGCACATGGGATGTCTGGAAAGGAAGAGGGAGGATATCTATCTGTCCTGGGAAAATGTCTGGGTGTAAGTCTGAAATGGAAATATGGGGGAGGCTAGTTTGGATTGATGAGAGGCATGCTTGATGTTGCGTCATTTTGTAGCACATCATCTGCCTTGCTCAGCCCCATCAGTGCTCCTTTCCTGCCTCCAAAACTGCGTTAACCATCAAGCAACAGATTCTTTGCATTATTTTCCAAAAGCTTCCCTAATAGAAAAATGTTGCTTCTATTTCACAATTTCAGTCATATTTCAGACAACATGTAAGTAAGGACAATCGTGCACTATGCTTTAGCAAAGATTTTTTTTTCTTTTAAACTAACAGCTATTGAAGGGGAATATAGAAAATAGTGTCAGGTTTCAGAGTAGCAGCCGTGTTAGTCTGTATCCACTAAAAGAAAAGGAGTACTTGTGGGACCTTAGAGACTAACAAATTTATTTGAGCATAAGCTTTCGTGAGCTACAGCATGCGATGAAGTGAGCTGTAGCTCACGAAAGCTTATGTTCAAATAAATTTGTTAGTCTCGAAGGTGCCACAAGTACTCCTGTTATTTTTACAAAATAGTATGCAACTTGTATGACAGATGATCCTATATACTTAACATTCTAATAGGATAAAGGTTAAGCATAATATTGTTTGACCCCCTTCAACTACAGACATTCATGCCATGTTATTGTTAGTATTGCATGTTAAGCAAGCACATTTTCAATGAACTCGCATTGGCTTTACCACAGACACAGATGTTAGGCGGACTCCTTTGTTCATAAGGTTCTCATTATTAACTCAAACCAAGTTGAATATTTGACTGAAGGAAAGGACCATATCATTGTTTTCAGATTTCACTCAATGACTTAACTGAACTACATCTGCCAGCTTTAGAAATACCAAGTATTTCTTGGCGCCAGTACTGGCGCCTTATTCTATGACTACCATCCTAAATGTTTCAGCTTGAGGAAGTCTAGTAACCATCAAAACAATTTAATAAAAACTTAAATTGTGATTAAGAGTTACTCACTAGCTGACAGATCACAGGAAAATTTGTTCTAAATCTGAATTATTCCACAAAATAATCTAAGCACAGCAAATGGAATTCAGGTCTGTAAAGATGTAGGCTAGAAAGCTTGAATTTTTTTTCCCCATGATTTATTAAGTCTGCACTATACTTGAAACCATGTTTATTTAATAGGTAGGCTGGCACTTCACAGGACAGATCAGTCTGCTTTAAATCTATTCAAAGCCCCTGGGAAGCATAAAGGACACTCTGAATAAAAATATAACTCCTCTTTTCTGCCATCCTACTATAAAAGTGAAAAATATTACAAATCTCAACAAAATGTTTCTCTTTATAACATTCTTGAAGATAAAGCAACTAAGAAGTCTATACGTGATATTCTAATACTAAATGTAGGAGCGATTTTACACAGCAAATAAATAAAATGGAAGTCACAACATTTCCAGGTGTCTAGGTTTCCAATTATGCTAACTGAGTTAGAATCAACAATACAATATAGGCTGGAGCCAAAGACACTAGATTTTATATATCTGACAGAATCCAAGTGAAAGAATGTAAATTGCAAGGCTTTGAATGAACAGCCACATTAACTGTGCAACTCTGTATATAATGCATGGCAATTATGTAACACTGATCAAATGGGTAGATACACACTACACGCTGGCATCAAGTTCCTTCTGGATTTTAGAAAAAATATTTTTATTGAAAGCCTTACTTAATAAAAGTTTATTGTACTTACCGTGCTGGATGTCTTTCATATCTAAATGAAGACTGGACATTAGTATTCCAACTGCCTGAGATCTTTTGTTGCTTAATAACTTGACAACCTGGCCAAGAAAAGAAACATTTATTAACTTGCAATCAGCAGCCAGGATTTACAAAATATTTTGCATTGCTCGTTACGAATCCAAGAAATGCAAGGTACCTTGTACTGTACTTGTTTAATTGGATGAAAAAGTAATGTGCTGTTATTCATGCCATGCAAAATGTACTTTTTCTGTGTAAGCCATGACACGTGTAGACAGCCAGATAATCTGAGTGAAATCCTGGTCCTGTTGAATTCAATGTAAAAACTGCCTTTGATTTCAATGAAGCTAACAATTTCACCCTCCATTGGGATTTGCATTTCCATCTTCATCCTCACACTGATGTTACTATCTGTATAAAACAGGCTGTCATATAAAAGGTTTCCAACTGCGTTTTGGAATGTGTTTGGTTTCCAAAACCACACAATGATTTCCAGCTTCAATGTAAGCTAAAACTGTGAGAATGTCATTTATTTGAATGTTTGATGCAGTAGTGGCCAATATGAATGTTATTTAGAAAGCAAAATAACCATGTACATATTGAGATGCTCTTTGATCACTTTTAGGGAACACAAAAGGCCTCAAAATATGCTATGAAAGCTACATCAGACCCTCAAAATTGCTAGTTTGAGTAGCTGGAGTTAAAAAATTAGCTACATACATATTTGTACATACCATGTGTTGGCTCTGTAAACACAAAAGCAACAATTAATTTACAGACTAACTTCCAGATAGCTTTAAGCATAGTGGCCTCTTTCTTGCTTCTCATTCCAGTATTACAAAACACACAGAGTAGCTCCAGGAGAAGATTCCTTATCAGGCAAATTATGTGGCCCTAGACAAAAGAGTTTTCGGTGTAAAAGCAATTTGCTACATAGTCTGAGAAGTATATGCCAATTACTTTTTTACTGAGACTACTTCTTCCTCACAGACCATATAAGGGACACAGACAGACTTTCCTCTCTACAAGCCATTAAGTTTCAAGTGTTCTTGAAAAGCCAAATGTAATTAAAGCCAGTAAAGGTCCAATTTCCAGAAGCGACAGACTCCTTAACAACAGTTGATGGTGTTTATATTTTTAATTAAATTGGAGCATTCATAGAAAATAAATAATCTTAATTCATTGTCACACAAAGGTCTTAAGACAAAAACTGTAGTTGCAATTATGTTCCTAGTTTTTGAGGGGAACCAGACTGGCAGATAAAACAAGAACAGCTAATTGATTTATGACAGGTGATTCAAAAAAATCAAACTATTCTAGTCAGCATTGCTGAGCAGTAAAAAATGTTTAATACACAGAAAAGGAACAAAACCACATTTAATGTTGAACAATTCAAAATGTCCATAATTTTTTTTAAAAGTCACTATTTAGGTTTTATTAGCTGGAGGATGCTACCCAAATGGCTGAATCATCCATTCTGTCTTGGAAAAAAGATGGTTCCAGAAACCAGATTTCTCCCAGCATTTGAAAGAGTACAGCTGATGATGACTGAATTAATCTACCAAAAAGTTGATTTATATCTAGGCAAGTATAAAGGTACACAAGGTGTTTTCCATCAGACCATTACTAAGTCTGATTCCTTCAGGATTTCATGAAAGTGAATATAGGTTTTTAGTTCGATGTATAAAGAGAGGCTAAATGGAAATACAAGAGCATGACTTAGATTTTAGCAGATACTCTGGTTAAAATAAGGAAGCTAGAGGAACTCCCAGAGTCAGGCTTTTGCAGCCTACCTTCTTACATTGTTCCATAAAAGTTAAAGTCTTCACTGAGTCAATTTACATTTTGTCTTGCTTTCTCTACACCTCCCTTCTTTTAATTAGCCAGTGAAATGAAAACACTGTATCTTACTGATGAACTGAAAAAGTAGCAAGCCAGAAACCAAATATATGTGTTAACTTTTGCTCATAAATTTAAACAAAACAAAACACAACCCTAAACTCAGAACAGAATTTGACAAAAAACTCATTAAGGAATCTCAAAACATAAAAATCAAATGGACTGAAAAAGCTACTGAACATCGATGTCAAATGCAGATATCAGCATTAAAGGATAGCACTCGGTCTCATAAGTAAGAAAAACAATTAGATTGATCTGGATCTTCCATTGAAGGAACTCAAAGTACTCTCTCTTTCAAACTAGAATTTCTAAATCTCAGGTAAACCTGAACATCTTAAGACAAATCTAGCCAGAGAAACAATCTCTAAGGGTTTTCTTGCTGTGGAGAGAAGCTATTAATTGTAACGATCAACATATTTAAGACCATCTATGTCTGTCTACAAAATAAAACAACTCTTGGTCATCAGGCTGTGGCTTCAATATTTCCAGCCATTACATTGCCTCTAATAGAAATCTTGGCAGTATCTTGAGCTGCATCATGAAGGAAGTAAGCAATTATACAGAGAAAGAGCATTATTATACTGCTGTCACTTATATGTCTCCAAAGATTGTGCAGTACTGGAAAATCCATGAAGTATTTTGCTGTAGACTACAGCACTCTTTCTTCCAGGAGCAGGAAGTCCCCTCCTATGTCAACTAATAAATCTTTAGAAGTTTCATTTTAAAAATATTAAACAGAAATGAATTGAACTCTGGAGATGGGGTGGAACTGAAATATTTTCACCGCTTTGGATCCCAAGAGTACAGCATCCCACAAGAGTATAATTATGACAGACTAAGCCTGCTGTGGTCAGCTACAGAGGAAAGAGGTCCTTCTTGTGTTCCTTTTGAACCAGTGTCTGCAGAAGGCAAGATAATTGCTCCAAACAGGAAACTGAACAAATGAAAATGTAAGTGGAAACACTGTAGGAAGAAACAGTCTCAAAAAAACAACAGGATAAAGAAATGGAAAGTAAACTAGTTAGGTCAAAGCTCAGGAACTTGTTGCAGAGTGAACTAATGGAAGACAGAACAATTACTATTTATTAATTATCATTACTTTTCACTGTAACCAAATAGGAAAAGACATTGCCTACGTACAAGATGTGAACTAGGAACATATTGGATCTCTGGGGCCAGAATTCTGAGTTTTAAGGAGTGAGTCAAAGAAACATCGAAGTGAAGAGTAAGATCTATCATTTCTGGGCCTGCGAACAAAGTGTATAGAAAAGTGATTGAAAAGAAGGTTGTGACATAGTAATTGCCACTTTTTGGCTAGTTACATTTAAAAAGTAGGTTATTTCATTTTGATTTTTATACGCATCTTAACTTTAGTTTTCATTCAATCCATGAAAAATTGCATGAACACCAAAGTTTCCTGTTTCTTTTTTCTCCAATACAGTGGCTGTAACAATACAATATTAATTAACAAAACATGAATATTAGCATATGTGACTAAAGCAATTCCCACAATTTAAAATAAAATCATTAGTTATGCAGTCTAGGTCTACTGGCTACAGGCTAGTGATGCCATTAAAAGGAGAAACAACAAAAGGTTGCTAATCAAATCTCTCTAAGATCTAGGCACCTTAGACACAATATACAACTTTTTTATTTTGTAATCTGGAATGCCGCTTTCAATAAATTAAAAAAAGAAAAAAGGAACCTACAGATAATATCAGCACATTAATGTCTAAAACAAAGCTTCTGACTGTTGAGTGGTCCTTGCTGTTGACTAGTAAACAAAACTACATGCCAAATTTATTCCTGATTGGACAACACAAGCAATAATATTCAAAGATACATTTAGTGAATAGTAATACAATACAGATGTTAGATGATAAAAGCCCTGGAACAAATATAAAAAGATTCACTTTCCCCAGAATAATCTTTAGGTAATGCAGGAGAGTTTTGCAAGGATTCTCACTTTCTGGTTCAGAGTTTAACGGTTAACATTAACCAAAAGCGTCCCATGGTTCTTGCTGGTAAGGAAAACTACTAATTAATTCTTAAACAAAAAATAAATCACACACACATGCAACTCAACTGTACAAAACCTAGGATCTATTTGTACGGAATATGCCAAAACCTTAAGTTTCCAAACAAGAACTTGAAAGACCAGATCAAAGCAATAATTCATGAATCAGCCTCGATCCCCTTCACTGGGAAGGAACTAAAGCCTTGTAGGGTCTCCACTGCAATTAGACCCATGGCTGGTGACTTGGGACATGGGGTTCCAACCCAGGCCTAAACATCTACACCACACTTAAACAGCCCCTTAGCAAGAGCCCCATGAGCCTGAGCCAGCTGGCATGGGCTAGCCACCGGTTTTTAATTACAGTGTAGACATACTTTATTACGAACAGTCTAAGGGTAACAAATTTCTGGTGGAAGTGTATAGGTCCCTAAAAATAATACCAAACGGAATTGTACATGTTTCCCATAAAGACACGAGATTTATAATTAAATTAAGGGACTGAGGACATCCAGTGGCTTCTTTAAAACAGAAAGGGGTTAAGACAATCCCAAAAGTAAGGCTGGAGTAAAATACTGATCAGGAAGGAATCCTGCTGCAAAGTGTTTAGCATAGGAAGCCAGTTATGGCTGCTATTGCCAAAATATCCAACACCGGCCAACCAGGAAAATTCCTTTGCTGTTAAAGGAGTGGAAGCAAGGAGTAGAGCGCTACAGCTCCTGCATTCAGTGAGATGCACTGGAGCTGGCTAAAGCCTAACAGCCAGTGACCATGCTCATTGACTCCAAAGATGCATTGGCTAAGTGAGTTAACTGAACTGTATGTAATCAACAGCTGTTATTTTGGGGCTGTTTTATTACACTCATCAAATGGGTTATTTCTTTACATACTTTTGATGGCAATGAATCTGGGTCAGGAGAATGGGCCTTTGGAACAAGTTCAAGAAATCTGTGATGACTCAGATGCTAACTTCTCTTGGCCTTGGTCTATACTATGAGTTTAGGTCGAATTTAGTAGCGTTAGGCCGATATAACCCTGCACTCATCCACGTGACCAAGCCTGTTTTGTCGACTTAAAGGGCTCTTAAAATCGATTCTGTACTCCTCCCCGGTGAGGGGTTTAGTGCTAAAATCAACCTCCCTGGGTCAAATTTGGGGTAGTGTGGATGCAATTCGACGGTATTGGCCTCTGGGAGCTACCCCAGAGAGCTCCATTGTGACCACTCTGGACAGGACTCTCAACTCAGATGCACTGGCCAGGGGGACAGCAAAAAGCCCTGGGAACTTTTGAATTTCATTTCCTGTTTGGCCAGCGTAGCAAGCTGAATAGCACAGGTGACCATGCAGCCCCAGAATCGCAAAAGAGCTCCAGCAGGGACTGAACAGGAGGTACTGAATCTGATCACTGTATGGGGTGAAGAATCCATGCAGGCAGAACTCCGTTCCAAAAGACGAAATGCCAATATATATGTCAAAATCTCCAAGGGCATGATGGACAGAGGCTACAACAGGGACACACAGCAGTGCCATGTGAAAATTAAGGAGCTCAGGCAAGCCTAACAAAAAACAAAGGAGGCAAATGGTCACTCCAGGTCAGAGCCCCATATATGCTGCTTCTATGAGTGGCTGCATGCAATTCTAGGGGGAGGGGACTACCACTACCCCACCACTGTCTGTGGACACCTGCAAAGGGGAGTCTCAGCAACAGGGATGAGGAAGATGGAGAAGGAAGAGGAGGTTGAGAACAGCACACAGCAGGCAAGTGGCTCTCCCCGGCAGCCAGGAACTGTTCATCACCCTAAAACCCAAAACCCTCTCAACCTTCCCAAGGTGGGCTCCTGGACCATGAAACCAGAGAAGGCACCTCTGGTGAGTGTACCTTTGTAAATATAATACAGGGTTTAAAAGCAAAAGTGTTTAATGATTAATTTGCTCTGAAGACTTGGGATGCATTCGTGGCCGGTATAGCTACTGGAAAAGTCTGTTAAAGTGTCTGGGGATGGAGCGGGAATCCTCCAGGGACATCTCCATGAAGCTCTCCTGGAGGTACTCTAAAAGCCTTTGCAGAAGGTTTCTGGGGAGGGCAGCCTTATTCCATGCTCCATAGTAGGACACTTTACCACACCAAGCCAGTAGCAAGTAGTTTGGAATCATTGCAGAACAAATGCAGCGAATGGACCCAGCCTTTGGTGGCATTTAAGCAACAGCCATTCTTTATCTCTCTGTGTTAGCCTCAGGAGAGTGATATTATTCATGGCCACCTGGTTGAAATACGGAAAATTTGTTTAAGGGGACATTCAGAGGTCCCGTTTCTGCTGGGCTGTTTGCCTTTGGCTGAAATCATCCCCGCTGTTATCCAAGTGGTGGGGGGAGGCCAGTTCATACTAAGCTGTTTGCATTTGGCTGACGGGGATCTTCCCTGATACTAGCCATGCGGTGGGGTGGGGGGTGAAGCGATCATCCCAGAGAATTGGGTGTGTGTGGGGTTGGGTTGTGCTGCACATTCACCCGAAAACCACATCCCCTCCTTTTAAATGACCAACCCAAAAGGCTTTGCTTGGTATGGGAAAGGAGGGCGCTGCTGTTTCAAACCATTCCCATATGTTGTGAAGGTTGAAGAAACCGAAACCCTTTGCCTTACCATGGCTGCCTGCAAGCCAAATTCTATTGCCCAGTCGAGCGTGCGTGATGTCTCACACCAAACCAGCAGGCACTCAATATAAGAGACAAAATGCAACCTTGTAACAAAAGCACGTGCTATGTAATGTGAATCGCTTGATTCAGTGTGAAATAGTCCTCCATTTGTTCTGTAAAATGTATCTTTTTAAAGACTACTCTCCCTTTTTTTCCTCCTGCAGCTGCAAATGTTTCTACACTCCCCCATCATCTCCATCCAAGAGGCTAGCGCACATTAGAAGGCGAAAAAAAATGCACTCGCGATGACATGTTCTCAGAGCTCATGCAGTCCTCCCGCACTGAAAGAGCTCAGCAGAATGCATGGACGCAAACAATGTCAGAGTCCAGGAAAGCGTTAAATGAACGTGATGAGAGGAGGAAGGAGGCAGGACGCAATGCTGAGGCTAATGCGGGAGCAAACTGACCTGCTCAGATATCTGGTGGAGCTACAAGAAAGGCAGCAGGAGCACAGACCACCGCTGCAGCCCCTGTATAACTGCCTGCCCTCCTCCCCAAGTTCCATATCCTCCTCACCCAGATGCCCAAGAATGCAGGGGGAAGGCTATGGGCACCCAACCACTCCACCCCAGAGGATTGTCCAAGAAACAGAAGGCTGACATTCAATAAGTTTTGAACTGTAGTGTGGACTTGTCCTTCCCTCCTCCTCTCATCCACCACCCCACCTGGTGCTTCCCTCCTCACGCACCCCTCCCGGGCTACCTTGCGAGTTTTCCCCCTATTTGTGTGATGAATTAAGAAAGAATGCATGATTTTGAACCAATAATGACTTTATTGCCTCTGAAAGCGGTGATCGAAGGGGGGAGGTCGCTTGGCTTATGAAGTAAGGGAAGTAGAGTTAACCAAGGGGGCGGGTTTTCATCAAGAAGAAAAACAGAACTGTCACACCGTAGCCTGGCCAGTCATGAAACTGGTTTTCAAAGCTTCTCTGATGTGCAGGGAGCCCAGCTGTGCTCTTCAAATTGCCCTGGTGTCTGGTTACGCGTAATCGGCCACCAGGCGATTTGCCTCAACCTCCCACCCTGCCATAAACGTCTCCCCATTATTCGCACAGATATTGTGGAGCACACAGCAAGCAGCAATAAAAATGGGAATATTGGTTTCACTGAGGTCTAACGTAGTCAGTAAACTGCACAAGCGAGCTTTTAAATGTCCAAATGCACATTCTACCACCATTCTGCACTTGCTCAGCCTATAGTTGAACTGCTCCTTACTACTGTCCAGGGTGCCTGTGTATGGCTTCATGAGCCATGGCTTTAAGGGGTAGGCTGGGTCCCCGAGGATAACTATAGGCATTTCAACATCCCCAATGGTAATTTTCTGGTCGGGGAAGTAAGGTCCTTCCTTCAGCTGTTCAAACAGACCAGAGTTCCTGAAGATGCGAGTGTCATGCACCTTTCCTGGCCATCCCACACTGATGTCAGTGAAATGTCCCTTGTGATCCACCAGTGCTTGCAACACCACTGAAAAGTACCCCTTGCCACTTAAGTACTGGCTGCCAAGGTGGTCCAGTCCCAAGATAGGGATATGTGTTCCGTCTATCGCCCCACCACAGGTAGCGGACCCCGTTGCAGCAAAGCCATCCACTATGACCTGCACATTTTCCAGAGTCACTACCCTTGATACCAGCAGCTCAGTGACTGCATTGGCTACTTGGATCACAGCAGCCCCCACAGTAGATTTACCCACTCCAAATTGATTCCTGACTGATTGGTAACTGTCTGGCATTGCAAGCTTCCAGAGGGCTATCGCCACTCACTTCTCAACTGTGAGGACTGCTCTCATCTTGGTATTCTTGTGCTTCAGGGCAGGGGAAAGCAAGTCACAAAGTTCCATGAAAGTGCCTTTACACATGCAAAAGTTTTGCAGCCACTGGGAATCATCCCAGACCTGCAATACTATGCGGTCCCACCAATCTGTGCTTGTTTCCTGGGCCCAGAATCAGCGTTCAACAGCAGAAACCTGCCCCATTACCACCATGATATCCAAATTGCCAGGGCCCGTGCTTTGAAAGAAGTTTGTGTCCATGTCCTCATCACTATCATGATTGCGCTGTCGTCGCCTCCTCACCTGCTTTTGCAGGTTCTGCACATATTGCAGGATAAATGTGCGAGGTGTTTACAATGCTCACAACTGCAGCGGTGAGCTGAGCGGGCTCCATGCTTGCCATAGTATGGCGTCTGCAGGAGAGCAGAGTTGCAGCGGAAGATGATGACAGATGCAACGAGAATAGATATTTATACAAAACGACGAGAGGACCTGCGAGGTGGATTCATGGCACCAGGAGAGCAGACGTGCAGCGGAAGCAGTTGATGACGACAACATGGAGAAATTTGCTATTGAGACTGAGCTCATTTACAAGTCCAGAAGAGCAGAGTTGCAGCAGAAGTGGTGGATGACGATGGTGAGCAGTCCTACTGCACCATCTGCTGACAGCAGCACCCAAGGCACAACAGCAGCAGCGAAGGTGAGCTGAGCTGAGCAGGCTCCATACTTGCTGTAGTATGGCGTCTGCACAGAAAAAAGGCGCGAAACACTTGTCTGCCATTGCTTTCAGGGAGGGAGGGGCAACTGAAGACATGTACCCAAAACCACCCGCGACAATGTTTTTGCCCCATCAGGCATTGGGAGCTTAACCCATAATTCCAATGGGTGGCAGAGACTGTGGGAACTGTGGGATAGCTACCCACAGTGCACCGCTACATAAGTCAATGCTAGCCACAGTAGTGAGGACGCACTCCACTGACTTAATGCGCTTAGGGGGGAATACGCAATTGACTGTACAAAATCGATTTCTAAAAATCGACTTCTATAAAATCGACCTAATTTTATAGTGTAGACATACCCTTCAATAGGCTCCAGTCTATTCCAACTGTAAAGAACGGCTACAAGGGTGTATTGAAGCCTCCATGCCTTCTTTCACTTTTTATACCCTCCCCACAGACTTGAGGATGACATTTTATTGTCACCATCACCAGGTTCCCCAGTAAATATTCAGACCCAATCTCTAGTTTGTATTGGTGGTGTTAGGGTAAGGGGGAAAGGAGCTGTAGCACATGAGTGGCAATGCTGTGATACAGCAAGATCCCCAACATTTTCTACTAGTCTTAAAATGTTGTGTGCGCTGCCCCAAGTGTTAATACATATCTTCATGGCAAAGCATTTAACAAAGCCACCCATATCACATGGAGCCAACATCAGACACACTGACCAGATTAAAGTCTAATGCTCCAGGGAAGGTTGGTTCTGGCTAGGTTCTGTATAAGTGTGCTTTGAACCCCATTTCCCCCCCACCACCCCAAATGAATATATCTTTCTTGACTGGCACTCCTATCCAATCAGCTCTGCTCCCTTCTCCAATTCAAGATTCTCCTTTACATCAATAAAAACTAGAAATTTCAAAACCCTCCTCACCATACACCTCTATAAAGGTGCCATCCACCAGCTGTTGTCACATTGTATAAACTAGCACAATACCTTTAATGCAAACTGCTAGCCAGCTTTATGTGCCTACTTCATAATGCTGCAACTTCTGTTTGAAAATTAAATTAACTCTTTAGCTTATCTTTCATTCCTTCCCACCTTCGTCACGATTCAGCTTTCATAAGTCATAAGCTTTCAACCCTACGTATAAGAAATTGTTCACACTCTTTCACACAGTTTTACCATTAAAATAGCATAGATGTACATGTTGTTGGTTGAAACAAATACCCCTCATGTTATTATAGAGGTCACCCTCTAATAATAGATTGCTGCTCTAGTTAATGACTCTCTGTTATGACATTACATGAAAAATTACTCAGATTGTTTAGATTCAGATGCTTATTTTACTTATTACTGTGTATCATGTTCTTCAACAGGAGACAGAACAATAGACTAAAATGTTCCTCTAATTAGAAACAATCATGGATTCAAAAGTGCAGAGGGAAATACATAGAAACGTTTCAACTCCCTGGTTTTAAAAGAAAATACAGGGCTCCCCCGCAAACCACCAGACCTGATCATCTCTGCCAGTTTAGCTCATTGTTATCCACAACAACTGGCTTTTTTTCCTCATTATTTCTTGAAGACCACAGCTATGATTTTCAAAAAAGGGGTGCCTCAGGTTAGGCTCCCCAGTCCCTATTTAGGAAACTATAGGGAGATTTTAAAAGTTTCTAAGTGAGTTAGGAGCATAATCCCATTGACTTTCATAAAACACAATACAGTCTTTCTTCAAACTTACACTTTGTAAAAATTAGGTATAAAACCCACGATTTTCAAACTTCTCCTGCAATGCACTTACCAGGCCATCTGCATATGTGGTCACCTAACCGATATAAACAATCCTAGTCATTGTACAAACAAATTAGGCATACATTTACTCATTCATTTTGAATGCACCATTTCATGCCTCAGTGTATTAAAAATCATGCTCATTCTGAAGTTACTTTATTACAAAATCATCTCTGAACTTCAGGGAGATTGACAAAGGAAAGTGGAAAACCAAAGGGAGAAACTGCTATGATCTCAAATGAGAGATCTTAGAGCCATTTAAAAAAAGGAAATGTCTCACCTGACAGTAAAGGAAAGGCCCTAAAGCTTTTTCTCAAGTAGAAGTAAGTGGTGACAGAAGAGAGTCTATAAAGATTATGCCTTTTACTCAATTTATTCACTATAAATCTACATTTGATTCTGTTCTATTTATACTAAGCAAAATCACTTTTCTAATTTCACAGGCTTTTGGAGTGTGAAAAACAAAATTAAATTAAGTCAGAGATCATATTTAAAAATCATGATTTGACATAAAATAAAAGTTTTATATAAATGTCATTGATAATAGGGGTCACGTTTAACTGTGATTGTATGAAACCATCAAATACCATTGCACTAAACCTTCAAGTTTTGGGGTGACAAAATTTTAAACCACTTGATAGGGAAATGAGTGTTGTGCGGGGGAAGAAATTGTAGCCATTTTATAATTTGACCAACTAAATATAATTGAACTAAAATGTTTAAACTCTTATTTTTCCGGAAAAAAAACCCACTTATTACTATCACTAAAGCTCCTAATGTTCTCCTCAGCTATTGCAGCAGTAAAAATCAGGAGTGAGAACCTCACCCCCACTCTGACCCTTTAAATTGCATAAAAGGGCCAGAGCAGCATAAATCCTCTTGAACAGCCCATGTGCCTAGTGGGGGAGGATTCTCCCGGATGAAGGCAATGAGAAGACCACAAAAGACTGTGCTTTGAGGACTCCTTTGCAAGCAGTAGCATATGGGGTGTGATGGAGTGGGAAGGAGTGTATCTGGAGTGGGACTTGAGCACTTAGAGCTGTAGAGATTCCAAGCAGCATCAAAAAGCTACAAAAGGTCTCATTTTTATCCGATACGGAACAAGAAATTTTTTCCCAAACTTTTAGAAATATTTGCAGGATGGAATAACTATTTCCTGCCAAGCTCTAATACTGGTTCAGGTTCTGAGGGGAGTGTGTTCTAGTGGGCACAGACTCTTTTCCCCCCTATCCCCCTAAGCTTGACCCCTTCTGCACCTGTAGCCTGTCCTCAGTTCCACATCCCATTCCCACTCTCCCCCACCCCCATGCCCACTGGTCCCAGTGCCCCCCTTGCTATCCCAGGTATCTGGCTTCTCACCCCTCCGCTTTTAAGTCAGGCTGTTTCCTCCTCCTCCTCCACCACGCTCCTTAGGTGCCAGCTGAAGGGGTCACAGCACAGGAGAGAAAGTCTCCCTGCTCTCAGTGCTCATGTCCGATGCCCCATTACTGAGAGAGAGAGAGAGACAGACAGACAGCAGACAGACACTCTCTACAGCCCAGTGGTTATGGCCCTCACCTGGGACATGAGAGAGTCAGGTTCAATTAATATTTAATTATTTAGATAAAGTGGTGCCAGGAACAGCAATTTCATGGAAAGTCTTGTTGAGCATCTATATTCCAGGGATAGAACATGCTTACTACAGATGCAAACTTTGGAACATTTAACTACAAAATACAAAGTCATACTGAGCATGTGAAAACAGATTTTTAGTGGCTCATAACTTGGCCAAAAGTATGGAAATTTTCATAGGGACAGGCCACAAATAGGACATCTTTGACAGCAAGGTGACACACTGCCAAATTTCAAGTCTCTGCTCCAAAGCACAGGGGCACTAAAGTTTCTCAAGGAAACAGTTTTGTGATTTTTTTTTTAACATGGCAGTATTAATCCAAAATTATTCAGCCTGAGGCTGACACCTAGCATGGGGAATGTCCGCCTGAACCACTGGCAAAGCTAAAAGCAAATGAAAACAGGGTTTTATAATGTAAAGAGCCAGGAAAACTTAATAAATGACATTAGCTCGACCACCCATGGGGGGCTTTCTTTGAAGACTAAGGGGGCAAATTCAGTGAAGCTATGCTGATTTACAACAGCTGAGAACCCTCATCCTACTACATTAACGAGGCCAACAGACAACTCTCTGACACCTCCGACTATAGAGAACTCAAAGACCACCACCATTTACTCAGGAATTTAAGGCTATCATCAAATCCTTCCCCAAAAAACTCCAAGAGAAATTCTACAAACTTATCCCCTACAAACCAACCCCAAAGACCTTCTTCACGCTTCCCAAGATACGCAAACAAGGTAACCCAAGCAGACCCACCATACCTGGTCACATCACTCTTACTGAAGGAATATCTAGACCAGTGGTCTCCAATCTTTTTTATGCCCATGATCACTTTTTGAATGTAAGGGCAACCCAGGATCTACCCTGCCCCTTCCCTGAGGCCATGTCCCTTCCTTGATGCCCTGCCCCACTCACTCCATCCCATCCCTCACCCCCCCCATCCCTCTCTCTCCCCCATCCTCACTCACTTTCACCAGGCTAGGACGGGGGTTCGGGAGGGGGTGTGGGCTCTGAGCTGGGGCTGAGGGGTTCACAGTGTGGGAAGGGGCTCTGGGCTGAGCCTGGGGTAGGGAGTTGGGGGCAAAAGGGGGTGAAGGGTGCAAACTCTGGGAGTTTGGGTGCAGAAGGGGGCTCCGGGCTGGGGCTGAGCCTTGGGATGCAGGAGGAGGTACAGGGTGCTAGCTCTGGGAGGGGGGTCCAGGCTGTGGAATGGGGTTTGGGTGGAGGAGTAGGTATGGGGTGTTGTCTCTGGGAGGGGACTCAGGGCTGGGGCAGGGACTTTGGGTACAGGAGGGATCTGGGAGTTCAGGAGGTGCTGGTATGGGGTGCTGGTTCCAACCGGGGGCACTTACCTCAGGCATCTCCCAGTTGGTGGTGCAACAGGGCTAAGGCAGGCTCCCTGCCTGCCCCGGCCCCACTCAGGCACATCAGCTCCTCCTTCCCATCACAAGCTGGGTCACCCTGCCAGCCAGTAGTGCACCACGCAGTGATGCCACTCCTGGAAGGGTGGCCCCGGGGGGGGGCACGTGGGTGTGCATACTGCCCCTCTCTGCAGACACTGCCCCTGCAGCTCCCATTGGCCACAGTTCCACATTCCCGGGCAATGGGAGCCACGGGGGTGGTGCTTGCAGGCAGGAGCAGCATGCAGAGACCCCTCCTCACCCAAAAGAACCGCAGAGACATGCTGGCCGCTTCCGGGAGCAGCGTGGGGCCACGGTAGGCAGTACCACTGCACCGCTGCAGGCAGAGATCACGATTGACTGGGGGAGTCTCCAGGATTGACTAGTCGATTGCGATCGACAGGTTGGTGATCACTGATCTAGACTCTCAGAAACCATCCTGAAACCACTCACCGCACAAAGGGCCAGCTTTATCTACAAACTCCAGAACATTTACAACCTCTCTCAGAACATCATCCTCGCCACCATTGATGTCACTTCCCTTTTATACTACCACCCCTCACAATGAAGGTATAGCTCCCTGCCTCATATATTTACAAGACAATGGACAATCCTCAGATACCCATCCCAACTACATCACAGAGCTCATCCATTTCATCCTCACCCATAACAATTTTACATTCAACAATAAGCAATGTCCAAACCATGGGAACAGCCCTGGGTACTAGGATGGCTCCCCAATACTCCAACATCTTCATGGGCCACCTTGAAGAAGAATTTCTGGACCATACGATCAAACCACATGATATACTGAAATATATTGAGGATATTTTCATCCTCTGGACTGGCAATTCCCTCACAGACTTCCACCACAATTTCAACCACCACCACCACCAGTCCTTAAAACTCTTTCTGTAACTCTCCCACACCAGCATCAACTTCCAGGGCACCACAATGAGCTTCAGCAGTGAAACCCTACTGATAACTATATACAAGAAACCCACAGATCACCACAACTACCTTCATAGATCCAGTGAATATCCCAATCACACCAAGAAATATGTTATCTACAGCAAGGCAATATGATATATGCTCTGAGGAGAAAGTCCATAGAATGGGCCATCCAAATACCACAAGAGAACCTGCTTCAATACAAAAATAAAACCGCAACTGACCACACATCCCTACTTGTCACCTACCATCCACACTAGAACCCATATGGGTATAATCAAACAACTATACCCCATACTCAGTGGAGACCCCATCCTTAAATCTTTCCTGAACCCCCTTTTCTGGCCTTCAAATAATGTCCCAGCCACTCCAAGCTCATCACCAGAAGCAAGCTCCTCACAGACTAGGGCACATCAACTCAAAGCGGCACCATACCCTGTCAGAACAACAGATGCAAAACCAGCAGACATACCTACACTGCTACAATGATCTACATCCCCTCAAGATCCATGGGTCCTACACATGCCTATCACAACATGTGTGTAACTCATCCAGTGCACTAAATGCCCCATAAAAACTATAAGGAGTACTTGTGGCACCTTAGAGACTAACCAATTTATTTGAGCATGAGCTTTCGTGAGCTACAGCTCACTTCATCCGATGTTGGTCCAATACAAGATACTGCCTGACTCATCTTGTCTCTCTAATAGCCTGGGACCACCAGAGCTACTACAATACTGCATGAAAGTTATTTGGACAGCTTTTCTTCAAAACTATTTCAAATTTAGCCAATGTTTTACATATAGCATATATAATCAATGCACAACTAAGCACATACAAGCATCCTCACAGAAAACAAATCAGTTTCCACAAATAAAACTTTTCTGCAAATAAGAGCACTAAACTTAGCACTGCTATTCAGTGTACTGCATAAACACACAAACAACATGTATTTCAATGTCCAGAAGGAAAAATGAAAAGGTATTTTCCACAGCTCAATAGGATACAAAACACATCTGCTTTGTATAACAGATGACCATAAAAAACACTACAGAAACACTAATTGTAGGATCTTTACAAATGCCAATATCTATCAGAGAATCCATGTAAGTCAGAAACAGTTTAAAGTTGCTTCCTATAAATGCCACTCTTGTGGCATTATGGCTATGCCGTCTCACAATAATGGCTTCTTCTGCTGAGCAGGGATGAACTTCATTATCCCCAATGTTTACTATGGTATAAATAAAAAGTATTTAAAAATGAACTCAAATTCAAATTTACTGAGGATGTGTGCATAGAATAGGTTTTTAAAGCTTATCCATTTCAAATCTCTATTGGTTTAATATTTTAGGAAACCTAAATGATAAGCTGTTTGCAGTGTTATTATGGAAGAGCTGTGCAGCTTTTAAGCTTGTCTCTTTCACCAACGGAAGTTGGTCCAATAAAAGATATTATCTCACCCACGTTGTCTGTCTATCAATATGAGCATTTTACATTTACATCTTGAGCAAATGGTACTTCTAATGCAGGCTTCTGTTGCCTCCCTTGCATAATAAACAGCAGATTTAGCTATCAGTTTGATATTTCCACAGATTGAAGTTCAATAAATCACACCTATCTATAAAGGCATTTTCAGGTGGGGGAAGCTGGAGGGGCAGCGGCACCACATTAATCTGATAAATACAACAGAAGTACCACTTAAAGGGATACTTTTGTATCATGTTACAATGGCAACACAAATGGTCAGTTCTAAATTGAAACACATTCTTAAATTCGATCTTGTTAACTTCGGTGTGCAAGTTTCTGTTGCAGACCACATGTTCTTTGGGAATCCTTTAAAAATGGTCAGGGACTTCTTGAAACATATTTGATAACAATATAAGAAAATTCTTGTCATTGGAAGGAAAACAAATTCTGTCAGTCATTGAAAGCCACATCCACTAATGTTTAACCACAACTACTGTCTGTCTCTGTTTAACCACTATTTGTCTGCCACATAGAACTTAATAGCCATAATTTTTATTGTTTAGAGAGGTTTGCATTGCCAAACCCCATAAAATGTAAACGAAGTAGCATTTCACAGGGCAGACATCAGGTATAATTTTGCACTCGCTTCTCTTCATGTGGAGCTACTACATATACATGGTTCCAGTAGCACCACCATCTGATTTTTTCAGTTGTCGGCCTTCCCAAGAGAGTCTCAAAATACAGTTGAAGACTTCCCATTTGATGATCAGAAGCTCTTCCGAGAACTACGGATGAGCCCCTGCGCGTGCTAAAGGACTCCAGGGCTATATTGAGGTCTTTGGGTATACACACCCTACAAACAAGGTTAGATTTAGTAAGTCTCAGATTGCTCAGAGACCGTGCCTGGCTCAGTTATCTGCTTGTGTCAAGGTTCTTTCCCCACTCTGAACTCTAGGGTACAGATGTGGGTGCCTACATGAAAACCTCCTAAGCTTACTTTTACCAGCTTAGGTTAAAACTTCCCCAAGGTACAAACTATTTTACCCTTTGCCCTTGGACTTTATCGCTGCCACTACCAAACGTCTAACCAGGTTAATTATTGGGAAAGAGTCGTTTGGAAATGTCTTTCCCCCCAAAATCCTCACCAAAACCTTGCACCCCCTTCCTGGGGAAGGTTTGATAAAAATCCTCACCGATTTGCATAGGTGATCACAGACCCAAACCCTTTGATCTTAAGAACAATGAAAAAAGCATTCAGTTTCTTACAAGAAGAATTTTAATAGCAGAAAAAGTAAAAAGAATCACCTCTGTACAATTAGGATGGTAAATACCTTACAGGGTAATTAGATTCAAAACATAGAGAATCCCTCTAGGCAAAACCTTAAGTTACAAAAAGACACAAAGACAGGAATATCCATTCCATTTAGCACAGCTTATTTTCTCAGCCATTTAAAGAAATCATAACCTAACGCATATCTAGTTAGATTACTTACTAAGTTCTAAGACTCCATTCCTGTTCTGTCCCCGGCAAAAGCATCACACAGACAGACCCAGACCCTTTGTCCCCTCCCTCCCCCACTCCAGCTTTGAAAGTATCTTGTCTCCTCATTGGTCATTGTGGTCAGGTGCCAGCGAGGTTATCCTAGCTTCTTAAACCTTTACAGGTGAAAGGGTTTTTCCTCTGGCCAGGAGGGATTTTAAAGGTGTTTACCCTTCCCTTTATATTTATGACAGAGCCCAACAAATAAATTCTGTTAAGCCAGCAGCAAATGAAAAAATCATTGTTTGAAATGTAGATCACCTTTATAGGACTATAGTGAAAATTAAGTTACTTATGATTAAGTGGAGTGATCTAGCGGCTCAATCTTGAAGGTACTGAGCTCGCTGAAGTCCTATTGGACATGTAGCATCTTGCAGAATTGCGCGGGAACATGAAGTCTTATGCCCCATATACCTTGCAAATTGTTCAATCCAGGTTAGTGCTTTGCAGACCTCAGAACCACAAGGTGACATTGGCTCCTGAAGATGGGCGGGGGTGTGTGCATTGGGGGAGGGCAGGTGAGGGCATCATGTGTAATTGCACATGTAACTTGACATCAAGCTCATTATAAAGAATTTTTTTGGAAAGACATATAGGAACTGAGTAAAGAAAGCACCATAAGCCACAGACTTCAAAGACGCAGGGAAGGCAAGTGAGGATCTATAAAGACAATGTATTTCTAGTTCTCCATTTACTTGTAAGTATTTTCACTCCTACTTAATTGCTTCCACAGGTCCTCTTTCCTGGAGATTAATTCCAAATATATGATGATTAATTAGAAAATAATGGCATCTCATCAGAGGTTTCATCTTGCTGCTAGCTGTAGTGGGGCAAGTGGGGCAGCTGGTCTGGGGAACATATGTGCACATATAGGGAGTGCCTGTGGATAGAGTAGGAGTTATGATGGAGGGCTGGATGCGAATGCGGAGCAAACAGTGAGTCTAGTACCATATCGCTGATGCAATGGGCTTTATGGGCCCCCTGATATCTGAACCTTCAGTTATCAATTATGAGTATCAAGAGCAGGCCATGTTAGTAGCATCTATACAGAACAACTAAAAGGAGAAAATTTCTCCAAATACAACAAACTAGGTGGACTTCCAGAAAGACCTAAGCTATCCAGTCTATCCAGGAAACAGCCAGATGCCTACAATAAGTTTGTGAAGTATAGTCCTGCAGAGTCATGGGGTCTGGAGAGGAGAACAGGAGATCTAGATAAAAATTAGACTTTCAGCAAGATAGATAAGATCATAAAAACTACCTTGTCTTTACAAAGGCATTGGAAGGGGGGTAAGCCATAAAAGCTTGGAGTTCACTCATACACACCTGACAGAGGCCACCAATCACCAAGAAGGCCACTTTTAAATACATATGTCATATAAATATCACATGACTGAAAGATCTGTAAGCCTACCAAGCTGCATTAGAGGGGTACACTTACAAAAATTCCTTAAAGAATCACTTTATAAGCAAATGCAGGTGAACAAAAATAAATAGCCAGTATGGCAAGTGGTGTTCTAAGATGGAGGGCACTCAACAAGGATGAGAAACCACAGCCTGCCTGATAAACTGGGAAACATGAGCTTTCATTATGGACTAGAGCAGAAAATGACAAAACATCAAGCCACAAACCCAAGGATTTTGTTCTTAGAATGCCAGGATCCGCCATATGATGCTGATTGCCATAGTATCAAAGTGCCTGTTGGCTAAATAAAGAGAAACTTTGTCTGTATGAACCAATCCTTCCTTCCTTCTTGGAGAAGATCAGTATGTCTGGCATAAAGAAGAGATTTCTCAGCCAGAGTTAGGAGCTTTGAATACCAGAAGTAGTGAACCCAAGCAGGAGCCATAAGGATC
This sequence comes from Lepidochelys kempii, assembly GCF_965140285.1. Taxonomy (NCBI): domain Eukaryota; kingdom Metazoa; phylum Chordata; order Testudines; family Cheloniidae; genus Lepidochelys; species Lepidochelys kempii. The sequence goes on along the minus strand of NC_136382.1, from coordinate 139,004,793 downwards.
ACACATGCTCTTCCCTTGCATCATCTTGCTAAGGTCCCTATGCAGAAGATAAACAAAGTTATATGCAGGCACTCACAATCAGAAGGCCTAACCCTGGATGAAAAAGAAAGGCTTTTGATATATGCCCTTGATTTCTGCTTGTTCAAACATAGAACTGTTCTTATTTGGCATTGGAGTACGATGAAAGGTCAGTCTGTGGTCTAACTAACCACCCCTCTATTGAACAGGTTGTGTACTACCAACTGCCAGAGAGACCACTGGGTGTAGCAATTGTCCACAAAGATGTTCCCCCCTACACACACACACACACAGATTTATGGCTAAAGGACCTTTCCAGTAAAACGTAAAAGCGCAGATAAGAAGTTTCACAGATTCTAAAACCAGAAAGAACCTTTATGATTATTCATCTGATCTCCTACATAACACAGGACAAAAGAATTCCTTATTATTTTAAAGGTAAAAGTTTTAATACAAAACCAGCATCTACTCAGAAACTACTCAAATTGTCAAGGGTAATTAAAAACAACCAAGGAAAGAGGAACCTTGTGTCTCTTTACACCCTCTGTCTCCATGCCAGGCTGAACATAAGCCTCCTCTCCTAGTGTGAATTCCTCTCAACAACTCTGTCTCTTTCTCCCCACCCCATACCTCAGACACCAAGTGTAGGGATCCATGAAGGATATTCCATGGGGGAAGAGAGTCTGGAATGCCAGAGAAACGTGTGTAAAGATTATAGTTACTTTTCAAACTGAACTAAAACAAATACAATTAAATGTAGTGCTAAGAGCCTACTAAAATTATACCACTGCATGTGTATACCCTAGTCCTGGACCAGGACCCTATTGTGTTGTTAGGTGCTGTACAAACAGTACAAAAATTGCTCTGGTCTCAAAGATCTTGCAATCTAAGTAATGAGATTGTCTGTGAGCATTAGTCACACAATATATAGCTCTCTCTCCTTTACAACAGCAACGGAAATTGGACATATGTAGACAAGAATCAGTGTCCGAAGTAAAGGATTGAGGGAAGGGAACTCATCACAGATTAGCATCTCTCCTTTTCTGCAGCTATTCTGAAGACTGAGCTGGTTTTATATTAACAGAAACTTTCTGTATTATTTAGCAGGTTGTATCTTATGAGATTAGGCACCCAGGGTATAGAATGGATGTCTATAGTTACATTTTTGAAATTCAAATAAAGGATAAAATAATAGCAGCAACATACAATATGTAGGATATAAAAGAACAAAGTTTCATGGTGGGGAAATATACATACTGGGATGGATTCTCCTCCGTGAACAAGCTGCACTCAGATGCACTGAAGAGTGGATCCAGCCGCAGTGCCCTGATCTTCCAATATCTGCTCCCGGTAACGGGAGGATTAGCATACTCAACTCTTTCTCCACCATATTCTTCCCGGGCCCCAGTCTGCCTCCTTCCCTACCTCTTGTGCCGAGGACAGGTGGACAGAGGGTGGGTGGAGCAGACTACCCTGTCTCTGCCAGCCTTCAGCTAGCAGACAGTTGTCCTGAACAAGTAAAATTCTCCACTTGAAATTTGCAGCCAGTTGTGCTGTGCTGACAAATGTGTGCTGCTTTATGGAACAAAGAGGACATAGCAAACTAAACTAACCCCACAGCTATTCCTGGTTTCTTTCATTTAAAACAAAACAAAACCCTTTCTATTGAATTATTTAATCTCCCTTTTCACACCACTTTATTTATTCTGTTTATGTCGCACATGTGGACAGGGCCGGCTCCAGGTTTTTTGCTGCCCCAAGCTCCAAGAGCGCAACTGCCCAAGCAAAAAACAAAAACAAAAAAACACCCCAAAAAAACCCAGAAGGGGGGCCGGAACGCCGCCCCTGGAATTGTGCTGCCCCGAGCATGTGCTTGCTTTGCTGGTGCCTGGAGCCGGTCTTGCATGTGGACATGACCACATGGGACAATAGTGCATGGCACGCCAAAGTCTGAATTTACAGTGCATCGCCTTGCCACACAGCAATATCCCATGCTACAGTGCACGAAAAGTTCCATGGCATGAACTACAGAATTCATAGCGCACTGCAGCCCCACCCACATGAGATATTACTCTGTGGCAAGCTAGTGTGCTGTAGCTTCACGCCCCGGCTTGCTACTATGCACTAAAGTTCTGTTTAGACAAGCCTGTATTCTTAGAGATGTGTTGCTGTTTCATTTGCTAGCTGGAGATAAAAACCATTGCAAGGCTCAGCTTGTGCGAACACATGTTCACTTTGAGCAACAAATACAATAATTTAATCACAGGAAAGCAAGGCAAACTCCATACAGTGAACAAAGTGACACATTTTTCTTCCCTTTTTTGTTAAAGAATTGCTGTAAAAGTCAAAAAAGCCAAATGCAAAGGGGAAAAAAATCCACTAATACAGTCACAGAACATTAAAAGCTTATAAACTTATATAAATTATATTTCTTATAATGTAAATCATGCAGATGGACAGCACAGCCACTTTATTACTGTGAAGGTAACGTACTGTGTAGGAAACTGTAATCAAACAGTTAAGAAGATGCCAGAACATAAGAATTCTAAAGTTACTTTAAAGGATTTAAGAAAACCAGAACTTCCATTGTGTATATGTGGCATTGTTAGGGAATTTTTCATAAATATTTGCCACTACTATGAACATTTCTAGTCTGGTTCCTACAATGAATCATGAGATGCCAAAAATTCCTACATGTCATCCAGTCAGTATACACATGCAATGGGAGGGGAATTGTTTATAAAGCACCTTGAAAAACAAACCTTTATAAACCATCTATAAAACTATGAATCACATGTAAATGGGGCAGATAAATATTGCTACAAAAGTAGAACAAAAAAGGCTTTATTTCAACAAAATTTCAGCCACTGAACTTTTTCATTTTCCTGCTCTTCTGTGACATTTTGTGTGCGCACAGTCATTCAGGAAAAAAAATAAATAATTGGCCACGTACCTTACCGGTGTCTAAGTCAGTTGCACTAATGAAGAACTAACAGACTATTTGAGAAAAAACTCATAATAATTGGCAAGGGGTACAAATCAAAACTATTTTGAGGACAGGAGAAGACCAACATAGGCCCTAATACTATAAATTGTTCAGGCTACCTTCATTAGAACTGTGTGAAAACTACAGACTGAAATAGGCTGGCTGCACAGGGTCACTTGAGAAGACTACTTTGCACAGGCTACTCAATGTAACAATCCCAATTATACTGTCAGTTCTGCTGCTCCTCATCCCTGGATGCTGACACACAATCAGAAGATATCACATGCTTGAATGGCTGGCCAAATGACAGACCAACTTTTTAAATGTTACGTAGCACTAAAGGAACAATACCTAGTCAAATAATGTCTGTGTAAAGATTATCACTAAACATTGCCAAATCTATGGCACTGAGATATTGAAGAGGACTGTTATAAAAAGCAGTCTGGGTTTGGAAAATTCCTATACTGTATTGCCCTGTATATGGACACATGAGAACCATAACCACCATAGAGAAACCACCACCATACCTGCAAGCCAATGACAAGTTTGAATGAGTGTTTCGACTGCTCATTTGAAAATTCTGATTAAGAGCATGTTCCTGTGTGTCATTCCTGTGTCCGTCTGATTATCAGACTACCAACAACAAAAGAAAGACTGATTGGAAGGTAATTTATTTTGAGCAACTAACTATTCAGAACTCTCTTTATGCTCATGTAGATGTGAGGCTGCAATAGCTTACGTACCAAGGCTTAACCTGCTTAGTAATCTTTACATTTATAATGGTCCGGATTTTTCCCAGTGTACTACAATTCTTTCAATTTCAAGAAGTTTTTTGATCAATGTATTTTTTCCATTTTGCTTTTTCATTTTTTATTATGCATTCATGTGCATGTACTATATAAACAGATACACATACTATAAGCTCCGTTACTGTGGTTATTTTTATGGTAGAAGAACTTGGATGGACAGAAACTTTCAAGCATTGATTGTCAGATAAGTCACTGAATTCTTACCAGCCTTACCCATTATATTTACTTTAAAATACTTAATAAGAACAAATTGCAAACTATATATTGTGCACACATACACATATATTAATGTTAGATACTATATATAGATAGATACATATACTTGAAATTTCACCTGTGCTGTTAGAATTTTTTTTTTTTCCCCAGAAACTCACTATTTTAATGGAAAGGAAGAACTATGCTTTTAGGAACATAACTTAGTTTAAACCTTGAAATCACTGAGTTTTTGACGTCAGAATGGTTAGTTCCATTAACTTTCATATGTGTATGTGTAGTTCACAAGTGTGTAAGTAAACACAGCTGTCAACTGTACTCTGGAACAACCACAACTATAATGTACAATTTAATCATATTTGCATATCTTATTTTCCCCCCAGTCACAGGATAAAAGTTATGAGGTTTGTTTCTGGCTATTATTTTAGGTTTATTCTAGCCACTTCCAGACACCATGTAAAGATTTTAAAAGCAATTAATACAGGGACATAGCTTGATTTGACTACAGAGGAAGTTCGTAAATGTAGCTAGCTTCTAAAATGATTACCCATACTCTCCTTTTTTATATATTTGTAAACAGCACGCAGAACAATAGTTTGAAAAACAAACAACCACACAAACAAACAAACCCCATACATCACAGCTTCCTATTGCAGCCCAGGTATGCGTAGATAGATACTGACCCAAAAGCATGGGAAATGAAGAGTACTCACTTGTTTAGCCTTTGTCTTTGTGATGGTGTCTGAAATTGGTTTCTTCCTCTCTTTAACAGCGGTTTTGGAAAACAGTTCTTCAAACTCATGATAATCTATAGAAGGCTCTTCAATTTTTTCCCACACAAGTGAAGCATTAGAATCTCTAAAGTTAAGCAAAAGACCTATGTAGAGCAATGTCAAACTAAATATAGTCACAAATGGTGGAATGAAGAAAAATAATGTTAATATTATTTTTGAGTGACTGCTACTTTCAGGATTAGCAGGAGTTTAATAGACTATATTTTGGATCTGAAGTCCTCCACACCCCAGTATGCTTCAAACTGCTTTCTATGCACATGTGCCACACAGTTTGCGTTATCGCTAGCTCAGTATATAAAAAAACCACCAGAACTGGAAATAAGCTTGGGCTGAGAAAAGATAAACCCACTATTAAGTGACAAAAAGTATGAAGGTGAAGAAAATGATAGGCAGGGAGAGAAGAATATTACTGAAATCAAAATTAGTATTTCCCTATGAGTATGAAATCAGTATTTCAATGGGCATTCTGCAAAACAGAGAAATACATTAACAACAAATCTGATGTCAGCCAGAGCAGCGTCAAGCAACGAGGGTCACAGGCAAGTGGGCCTTTTACATCATAAGGTAGGAGACATGGGGAGCGAGTGTACGCATATCATGGATTCATTTGGAAACTCAGAAACTACCTGAGTTTGCAAGTTGCTTGAGACAGGACCTTGGTGCTGGTGGAAAGGGAAAAAGGTACAAGCAACTTACATTTGAATCACAAAATGCCTGACACGTATCATATATTGAGAGCTGAGGGTCCACAGAACCTCATAGGATCAGGCCCAAAGTTATCCAGAAAATGGTTCTTTAAAAGATTTCTCAAACAGCGCAAATATATACATTTTTCCCCCTCTGCACTGACCTGTTCTATATAAAAAAGGGGGGGGGGAAATAGCACTTCTTACTAATATGCTTTCTGTAGTTCATAAAGACAGTATTGAAATATTACCTTTGTAAAATAGCTTTCATGGGTAATAAGCAGTTTAAGTTTAATTTTAACATACAAAATGCTAAATGCAATGAGCATTTTATTTAAATGGCAGTTAAAATTAAAATTGCAATTATATGAAAATGTGTATGTTGTAAAGAACTATTTACAAGACACTAAAGCACTTAGTTAATTTCACCCCATGTTATTGAAACATGCTTGGAACAAAAACAAATTCTCCATCTTCACGTTGTACATATTTTACCTTTTACTATGAAGCTGAATTCTTGTCCAATAAAGAGGCTTCATGGGTCGAGAAGGTTCTATTGCATGTTTCCTGCTCCCTTTATCCTGATTCATCCCCAGTACAAATAAACCAACTGGTAATGGAGGAGGAAGAACCCCACAGACTTGTGGAAGGCCGAAAGTTGGCAAGAAGCCTCCCTGGGCTGGTGGTGGAAGAGAAAGAGCTGCCCCAGGTGGTGGCGGCGGAGGGGCAGGGGGCGGCATTCCTACACCAGGCAGTGGGGGGGGAGGGGGCGGCATTCCTACACCAGGCAGTGGGGGGGGAGGGGGCGGCATTCCTACACCAGGCAGTGGGGGGGGAGGGGGCGGCATTCCTGCACCAGGCAGTGGGGGGGGAGGGGGCGGCATTCCTACACCAGGCAGTGGGGGGGGAGGGGGCGGCATTCCTGCACCAGGCAGTGGGGGGGGAGGGGGCGGCATTCCTGCACCAGGCAGTGGGGGGGGGAGGGGGCGGCATTCCTGCACCAGGCAGTGGTGGGGGAGGGGGCGGCATTCCTGCACCAGGCAGTGGTGGGGGAGGGGGCGGCATTCCTGCACCAGGCAGTGGTGGGGGAGGGGGCGGCATTCCTGCACCAAGCAGTGGTGGGGGAGGGGGCGGCATTCCTGCACCAGGCAAAGGAGGTGGGCATGGGATACTTGCACCAGGCAGAGGAGGGGGTGAGGGTGGGGGAGGCATTCCCATACCAGGCAAAGGAGGTGGGCATGGGATTCTTGCACTAGGCAAAGGAGGGGGCGGGGGAGGGGGGGGCATTCCCGCCCCAGGCAGAGGAGGGGCCGGAGGTATTCCTGCCCCAGGCAGAGGAGGGGCTGGAGGTGGGATTCCCGCACATGGAAGAAATGGGGGAGCGGGAGGCAGTGGCATCGCTCCATCAGGCAAAGGTGGGGGTAGAGGAGGTGGCATACTTATGCCAGGCAACGAGGAGCCCAGGGGTGGCACTGCTGTGCCAGCCAAAGGCAAGAAAAGTCCTGAACCAGGCAAAGGTGGTGGGGATGGGACACCTGCACCAGGCAAGTGTGATGTGAAGGAAGAGCGTCCTGCTCCAGGCAGGGGAACAGATAGTTCTGTGCCAGGCAGTGGGGGTGGGATGCTACAAGTGGGTTCAGAGGATACAGAAGGGAAACAATCACTGCAAGTCACACTCTCAGTATTTCGAGACTGATGGGGAGCTGGCGATACAGTCGCTTCTTGAAACAAAGAAGAGGATAGATCCGTGTCAGGTCCTGCACGAGGTGGCTGTGATGTACTTTCTGTGGACTGACTTTCATCGAGCTGCGTCGAGATTAGTTTTGGTGACAGAATTAAAGATACTTCAGAACAATATGTGGGATGTAGTTCAAAAGTTGGCAACGGCTGAGATGGCAGTTCAATTTTATCCCCTTCCAGGTGGGGAGGAGACTGTGGCAGTGCGTTGGCTGAAGGCTTTGAGTGTGTAAAACTATCTTCTACTGGTGAAGTTTGTACTGATTTTACTTGTAAAACTGTTTTGGGTAGAACATTCTCTTCATCTGTTTGAAGATCCACATTACCACGTTCCCCACAAACTGGATGTCCACTCTCACTCTCTTGGTCTCTGCAAGGAATCTGTACCTCCGTTGGGGCTGGGAACTGTTTCTCCAGTTCTGCAATTTTGGTCCTCAGATCCTCGATGGTTTGTTCCAGCTGCTGAATTACATTAGCACGCTCCTCAGATTTCAACTCGAAATCATCCTTCAAAAAGAAAAAATAAATCAACACACAGAAAGAGGAGATAACCGTTATCAGCACACATGGGCAGTGAAGCTAAATAGGGATTAGCACCATCCACTGCTAGAGAAAGCAATTTGCTTCTACACTCTGTAAGAATGGAGACACCATATTCCCAGGTACAACCTACTATGGAAATTAGTTTAGGCACTCACACTATAATTAGTGATTATAATGACTTCATCAGCATGTGTGTTCTTTATATTGTGATGTTATTCTCCTGTCTATAGTACTGCTTTCCAAAGATGGACAAAGAACCGCAGAGCAGTGGATTAAAAGTACTGCAACTCTCTTTTTATGGTTAGATGTAATAGAAGAGTTATACAAATACTTAAATTTGCACAAATTTTCAGTAATGACTGAAAACATTTTAAGTATTTCTTTAGTACACTATTACTGTACATGATAGACCGGGTGAATGACCAAATGTTACATTTGAATACATGCTAAACTAGCCCAGGCCTTATTCACCCAAGAATGGATAAAAGAAAACAATATGGAACCAATTTTTAAAAGAATGCAATCATATTGGTGTACATGGCAAAGTTATGATGGCAGAAAGTCCTGCATGTTGAATACAGTAAGCTACACAGCATAGTATTTGAACTAGTAGAACCATAACTAATTGGAAAGAAAAATGACAAGAAATAAGACAAAATTAGGAGCTACTTCTTCTCCCCAAGTTCAGAAAGCATCAAAACTGCTATGTTTAAGGGCATAAAAGAACCACTAACAAAGAGGGATTAGGGAGAAGCTTCCTTTATGAGACGGTTATTCCCTTATTGCCAACTTTGAAGCTTCTTGCAGTTTCCTCTGAAGCATCTAGTACTGTTGGAAACAGATTACTGGAATATATGGACTATTCAATATGCCAATTCCTATGTTCCTAAATAAATACCAGTAATGGAGTGTGTTCTGTTTAAATGGAGATGTGCTTTATCAAAACGCATCACAAGGAAACAATGTAGCCCAGGGATAGTGAATAGTAATGACTGGTGCTTTATCAGGACCGCAATTCAAGAAGCTAATCAGGCAATAGATACATCAGAAATTCTGAAGCATTTCAATACAAATGTTCCCAGATAGAGATTTAAGGGAACAGGAATGCTAAAGTTGAATATTTTTTTCCCCTCTGCTGTACTTCATTAAATGTTAAGGATTTTTTTAATGGTATCCTCTCTTGACTGGGACAACAGAACAACAACAGGGAGTCAGTAAGGTAGATTGTGTTTTACAGTCTGTTCTGCACACATTCAGGAGATGTGGGGTTTATTTTTCCATTCTCTGCTACAGATTTCCTTGGTGACCTTCGGCAAGTTACAACCTTTTTGTGCCTTTTGTCTCCCTTCTGTAAAATGGTAAGCCTCATAGGTGAAATTCAGGCTTCATCCAAGAACATTTGAGAGTTACTGACCTCAGACACAATGGTGAGGAGTACCATAGAAGCATCTGTAAATGAATGCCCAATATCTAACAGAGTAATAGCCTTTACTTGTCTCCCAGTCCTGAAGATTATGCTTGTCATCTCATACATGACACAAGAATATATTTTAAAAAACAGCTTTCTTTGTTGTAAGCAAAGTTCTCACTACCAGTAATGATATATTCATAGCATACTAAAATAGTTTCTACCGAGTTGTTTTCTGAACACAACATTTCAGGCATGTGTTTATCTTGGGATTTCCCAGGTCTCCTAAAGCATTCACTAAAATGAAATAGTAACAAGCGACTAACTCAGATTGCTCTCTACTCGAAGCAATTTACATCAAGTTACAATGCTCGGTCTCACAGAAAGTCTGAAGAGTCATTTGGATCTAAAATTATGAATACTGGCAAACGGTTCTCCCTATCAGATTTTAATGTGTAGGTAACAAGTTAAAGCAGGGACTGGGTGGCCATATATTTGTCTAGAGGTGGGTGCTAGTTACTGGCTGCTCAGCCAATAACTACATAGTGCTTTAAACAGTAACCTGGAAAGAAAGGCTAAAAGATAGCTTTGCCTATTGCTTCAGCTTCAGTTACAGGATATTCTGCTGGTACCTTTTTTATTATACATCCCATTAAAATTCAATCCATTTTATTAGCAACATTTTTGTTGAAAAACTTTATTATAATATAAAGGACAAACATTTTGGATTAGAATGTGTAAGTATGATGAAAAGAATATTACAAAACTTCATCCATCCCCATTATTCTGGTGTTTGTACATTAAGATCAATTTCTCAAAAATAAAAATAAAATACATATGTACTAGGACTATTTATACATGCAAAATACCTATACAAATTCAAACATCAACTCTTCAGAATTCACTTGAGAAATATGACCATCCACTTTCAGCCACGGGCTGCCACTTTTAACTTTTTTATAATGTTTAAATAATAAAAAAAAATTAAAGATATAGCCTTCTAATTTGTATCTAAAGGAGAAATTACATCCCTGCCATAAACCTATTTAAGTCAATAGAATTACACCAGAGATTAATTTGATCCATTTTACTTGAAGCTAATGCTCTAAGAATATTTAATATGGCAATGATTAATCTGTTGGTGAAGAATTACCACTGTTAATATTAATTCAGAACAAAGGGCCACTTAGTCTGCTTTTTAACATGTTACCATATCCATGAACAAAATATAGTCCTTGAAACTTAAAATTCGTCTTGACCTGCAGGAAGGCACTGGAACTCAGTGTTACACAGTGGAATTCATCCTATGGGGCTGAAAATCCATTGCAAGAAAATAGGAATTTTAAAGCTTCATGATCACATTTAAAAAAAAAAAAGTCATAGGGCAATTAAGAGATGTGTTAAGCAATTACTCCAAAGGCAAACAAAAATGGGTAGCTCAGTGGAGGTGGTCTTCACATGAAGGTGAAGCAGAACTGCATTCCATCATTTTGTAGTTTATTTTAGCAGTCTTTTGAGATAGGAGGTTACATAATAAGGAAGGAGGGAGTGGATTTCTTGTCAAGTTCTTAATGTTTCAGTCTATCAGAGTCTCAGAGATGCCTGAAAAAATTAACTGAGAAAAGATGTCCTAGCTTGAGACAAATCTTGGAAAACATTTGTGTGTCCAAAGAGACTTATACCAATTATATTTATTGAGGAAAACAGTATTTTTATGCTTTGACTATATAGTATTTGGAATCATTTACTTTAACACCCAAATGTTTTCCAAGATTTGTCTCAAGCTGGGACATCTTGCCTCAGTTAATTTTTTCAGGCGATGAAAGGATTGTTTCAAGAAAAACAAGACAATGACCTTCCACACACAAACTGATTTGGTTTTTGAAACATCTCCTAGAATGTCCTTAAAAGATTAATTTAGTTTATCAAATCTAAAAACCTCATTGGGGAAACTGGAATTCTTTCTGTGAGTTCAGCCAGAGAGAAAACATTGAATCATTCATACCTTTCAATTTTGTAACATTCATACTAACCAAAAATTCCAAATGCTTAGGGATCATTTAAATATGGGGCACATAAAGGGTGCCCCAAATTTGAAATGCCAATGTATTTTGTCTGGTTATGATCATTGATCTCTTCCCTTCAGTTCTTTTGCTGTAAGTTAAAAAAAATAATCAGGATCTGCTCAGTACAACTAAAGTATAACTACATTAATTTCTATGTCCAATAATTCATAGAAAGGTTAAATCAAACCACCTTTGCTTTTAGAACTGGCCATTTCTGTATGTTTGAAGTAAATAAAGACTTTTTACCTTGCCCATTAAGATGACAGCCCAAAGCTCCTTTAACCCTCCTTCCCCCAGCAAAAAGACTTGAGTTCTTCCCTCATGCCTTGGGTTTGCCTTCCCTCAGCAAAACAATTATGAATGAGATACACTGAAGTTAAACCAAGATTTGCGTAAGTCACAGCAAGCTCTTAATATCCCTCAGTGGCAAGAAAGATTAGAAGCATTGGTTGATGAAACTTTAAATGTTCACGGAAACAGAAAAGGAAGACATTTTTCTGCTGCACATGTAAACACAGACGAAAGCCACTTCCCAGGAACCTGAAAGGTTTGCCCAGGTAAAAGACTGATCATGAGAAAGGTCCACATTAAAGTCCAAAGGACAACTCCACAGCAAAAAACTGTGTGGCTTAAAAAGATGTTTGAGGGACCTCTGTCTTGCTTAGACTTCTTACCCAGGACATGGGTACTTTGAGGGAGTCTTCTTTCTGTAAAGGAAGAAAGAAAGGTGGAAGCTTAAGCCTCACTTTATCCAGGAAAAATGGGTTATGTATGATTCAAGAATAGGGAAGAAGAAAATAAGTATGTATGCACATTAATATACATTCCCTGAGATATAGAATTGGAGGGAGAGAAAATAATGTACCTTTAGCCTCTGAATATAAACTACCATTCTTAAATCAAAGATAATCTGTAATATTTCAAGAATAAAGACACATTACTTTCTACTTTTGGAAATTAACAGGTTTCTAGTGTCAGAGACTAAAAGCCGCCAAGCTGCATTTGTCCACCTCTGAGACTCTCCAGCAGTTTGTTACTTCATGTTCCAGATGAAGTTGACTCTGAGTGAGATCCATAATTAGACACTAAGCCGACATTTTTCATTTGGGATTTTATCCAGAACTTTATTGTATTGGTTCTACTAGGTTTGCAGGAAGAAGGCACTCTTTTTAACCATTCTGTCCACAGAATAATAATTTTTTCCAGGCAAAACAGAAGACAGGCTTGCGGGTCTTGCTTATCTGTGACAGTACAGCACAGCTTAAGGTTACAATGCATTTTAGTCCTTTCAGTTAGGAAAAATTGATAACTTCTCAGATCCCTAATGGTCCAAGGTTAACAAGTTTTAACATCTATTCTGAGAGCCCTGCAGCCCCAGCATAAAGAAAGGAGACATGGTATTTAGCAGCTAAGTCTCCAGTGCTGCAGCTGGAGTTGTTGAACGCTATTAAATGAGATACACTACTACTGGGCATTTACTGAATTGTTTTCATATTCAGAACATCTTACAAAATATTATTTAATTAATCCTCCCACTCACCTTGTGACACACACACACACATATATATAATATATTCTTATTTTACAGCTGGAGACAGTGAGTTAGAAACTGACTACTTTGCCCTTGGCTTCAGGAAAAGTCACTGTCTGAAAGCCTGATTCCCAGTCTCTTGCTCAAATTTCTAGACAATATCTTTCTTCTCCTAATATATTAGCATTCCACAGGTTTGGGAAGGGAGATACTCTGAGGAGTAGAACATACTCTCCAGGCTTTGGTTATTCCTGGGAAAAACAGAGACTAGCACACAGGTAAATGTTCTAATAACAGTGGAAGATTTACTCTGCTACTTCAGTAGTTAGATCAATCAGTTACTTAAAACTTAATTCCTCAAAAATAATTTTGGTTCTAATGTTGCTGACAGAATGAATTGCTTATAAAATTGCATTATAGTTTTTCTTTTGTGCTTTCTGATTTTGAATCCTGTATTTTTAAAAGTTTCCTGACAGCAGACATTTCATCAAAGACTTGTAATTGTAGGGCTCTCCCTCCAGTTCCCCATTGTGTGTGTCGTTGTGTTTAATTTTCCCAAGACTACACGGAAATCTAGCAAGAACTAGAGGTTTATGTGGAACTATGGATAGATGTGCGTTTCTGGCCTCTCCACAGCATTTACCTGTACTGAAAGGGGGTGGGAATAAAAACAGGTATCATATACTATAGGAACCGAAAGGACCTATACAGGATACAGAAAGTATCCCTGCCCACTGTGTGTGAACCTTGTGAAGAAATTCAGTCTTGCAATTCAAGGAGCTCTCAATAGAGTGACCCCTGCAGTTCTCAGATGTAACAAACGAAAACCTGAGTTTCAAGGTGGTTTGCTGGACAGGGAATTGCTACTACATTCTTCTGTCTCTGAAACATGTTTAACAATCAGAACATACTCCTTTTTGGCCTTGTTCCCCCTCGTTTAGTGAGACAAGATATAATGGTGCTGACTGATAGAGGCTGTATGTACAAGCACCAAAAGGTAGCCTTCCAAACAGAGAAGTTTGAATTTATTTATTCTCAGTGACATATGACAAGTGCTATACCCTAAACAGTGATTAGCAAAATAAGCCCCACACTGCATGAATGCTCTATTCTATGTAGGTTCTTATCTCATGTTTATCACATTAGTATCTGAGCACCTTCCAGTAGTATATTAAGCAACAAGCTTAGCATGTCATGTTTTGTTCTCCCATCCTCTCCCAAGGGGGAGTAGAGTGAATATTGGAGAATTTAGTTGTGGTAGGATTTTGTTTGTAAATATAGCAACATAGATGTGTTTGTTAGAGAAAGCAAGGTCAAAGAAATCCACCTGACCTTTGTAGCCAAAGGAGGTGAGGTTTGTGATGGTTCTTAGCTCCTGTTGGAGGTCATTCCACAGTCTCAGGCTCACCCCGCCAAAAAAAGCTGTCTCTGGCACATATGAGCTTTACCTTTGTTCTTTACTACCAGAGGAGTGATTTTGTTGACCACAGTCTTCATCCCAGAGCACTAGGCAATCTTAGTCCCAGGCCATTGAGCATTTTGAAGATAAAAACTGAGACCTTGACTGTGTCTCAATGTTCTATGGAAAGTCAGTGTGGAGAGTGGAGAACAGGAGTGGGATCATCGTAACCCATGTTGGTGAGGAGACGAGTTGCAGAGCTCTCTATTGGTTGGAGTTTTCTAAGCACAAGATGGTTCACGCCGAGGCATATCACAATGCCATATTCCAGCTAGGTGGAAAGGCATGAATAACGGAGGTCATATCATGATTTACCAAGACGGGACAAAGTCTTTAGCCAACCAGAGATGGCTGAAAGCATTACCTGCAGATGTTTAGCTTATGAAGCAAAATAGCTTAGCATCAGTGAGGAATCCAATAGCACTCCTAAACTTCTGACTAATTGTGAATGAAATGTCCTTTTAGGATTTTTCCTAACCCTGCTACAATCAAGAACCTCAAATTAGTTTGTTTTAAACCCCAGACACCTTAGATGAATCAGTTGTCTCCCCACCACGTTAAGCATCCCGGAGACAACACACAAGCCAAGCATTACCACCTTCCACTGATATGGTACTCCTTTGCAAGATAGCACAAGGAATGTTTTTTGCAATGTTAGTGAACAGGAATGCCAATGAGGGTTTTTGCTTAGGTTTGGTTTTGCTAAGAAGTATCCTTTATAAAGAAGAACTTAAGTCTTTGAGGCTGCTCATCTGATATAGTTGGGTGCTGGTAAAGAGTTTTGAAAACAGGGTGGGATCTACCAGTGGACTTAGAAACACAGCAGCGTGCCCACCTTTTCTATATGTTCCTAATTGTCCTGGAAACTGCCTTAGTTGCTTTGTCACCCACTCCAATGAGAAGGGAGTGCATACATGAGATGGGTGTGGGGGAAGGAGAGGATAGTCTGTACTAGATTTGAACATAGAACCTTAGATTGCTCACTGTTGCCAGCTCAGATGCTCTACTAGTGACCAAAGAGGGGGCTGGCACAATAGAGCTAGAAAAGCTTAAGTCTTCTAGCTTATGAAGCAACAATACCATGCTTACCTCTGCCAACACTCTGTGAATGTGCAGTAGTCCTGCCTCTTAGTGGAGCAGATGGATTGAGGATGAAGGACTTCTTAAAAGGTCAGGAGATATGGCCTGTTGGTTTTCTTTCCTGCTTGTTATGAGGTGACCATTTCAATCAGTGATTTACATAAGTCATCTTCCTTCTTTGCTTCTTTTATGTAAATTTGTCCTATGTAGGTAGGTATGTAGATTGAGTTTTTAGGTTAGGGAAGTCCAGAAATTTTGGCTAAGCTTTTATCATAAGAATGTTAGAACATACCCACCCTGCCCTGGGAATGGAAATATAGCAGAGTTTGAGCTGCCATAGACATTAACATTTTGGCACACTTGACAAAAGAGATGACCCTCCACAAGTTGGGCTACACACAGATAGTCTCTTTTGCCCGTCTTTGGTTCTATTTTAGGCAGCCCCCTTCTGAAGATGTTGGCCTACCTAAAAATAGACCAAAGACTGGCAAAATAGACTTTGTAGCTCAGTTTGTGGAGGGTTATTCCATTTTGTATGTATTAAGAATAGTACAGGCATGTTTCTTGTATTGCTTTTAATATATGGACTTACTATCCACAGATTAATTTATTTTCTGTTAGGAATGATTTTCCTAGCCATTAATGACTAGAGCCTCTTCTTCTAAACTGGGTGGGTTGAGACAGCCTACATGTGGGGAGCCCACTACCCTGCTTTAATTTCTCCTCCTGGAGCTCCAGCATTGAGTTGCAGAAGAAATTGTTGAGGAGTTTGAAGAGTTGACTTTCCCTCATGTTGGGTAACTGACCAGAGTTTATGACATTCAGACACCAGAGCCAAGAACTCTATAGAAAGCTCAAGAGGATATGCAATTTCCGGTCTTCAGGGATGTTGCTGAGACCACAGAATCATAGGAAGTCCCCAAAAGGGGCCATTGTCTCAGGCTTGTTGTCAGCAGGCTCAGGCAGGACAGCCTTAGTCACTGAGGGACACTCCACGAGTTTGGTGGCCTGGAAAGGTCAGATGGGAAGGTACTTGGGGCATAACATGTTAGAAAATTCTTATGCATCAGGAGTAGGCATCAAGAAATATTTACAGTGATGTGGTTATCCTTCCATATAGGAGAGGTTTGGTACTCTCTCACACCCCTGAAGTGTGAGCCTGATATTATGAAAAACCAGAGGTAGACAAAGGTTGGTGGAGCAGAATTGGTTCCCTGATTCCAATGTCTCTGCAAATTTGTCCATCACCAAATCTGAGGATGAGTTGATGGTAGGTATCTCTAACAATTCTAAGAAGAGGATGAGGTGGAAGGCAATATTAGAAGTGAAAAGAGAGGCCTCCATATGTCTTGCATCATTGACCATGAGGTCATTCAAAGAAAATGAGCCTTATTTAGGTCTCCATGGGGGCTCAAAAGTTTTTTGGTGTGAGGGTCTGAAAGAGCCTTACTTGCCATTTTAAAGGGAAAGGTAAATTATCAAAGGTAGAAGTTAGTTATATTATTCAATATACAGCTACATGCAAGGTAAAGCCTACTAGTTTTTTAGGTGTCGTTTTTATACCAATGTGCATATTCAAAAGGATACCGTCAAGCTAATTTAAATGAAAATATTTTACATACAAGTTCTCTTATCTTACAATGAACAGCTTAATTATTAAAATGAAAAGACCATTTAAGTGGGTTTTCTATTAAACTATTTACCTTGCTTACATTTTGCAATTCTAATCTGGGACAATACAAACAGACTAGAATTTAACTATAAACAAATGAAACCAACTAGTCAATCTTCCTTTTAGGTTCTCACTCTGTAGTTCAATGTATAGGTTGAAAATATGCCAAGGGGATGGACATGGATAAATTAAATACCATTTCCTATTAGATTTTTCTCAGTAAGTCAATGGAATAATTTGTATTCGTCTTAAAATTTAGTGAGGCACTTATTTTTACAAAGAAAATGGCTAGGCAGAAATCATTAGAATCTTCAACAACGTAAATGAAGTTACCCCTGTGGAAGACTGATACAGGCAAGAGAAGAATCAGGCGCCCCACTTCTGGGCCAAATTTGGCTCTAGGCTATCCTGTTAAACTAGAAAAGGAGTACTTGTGGCACCTTAGAGACTAACCAATTTATTTGAGCATAAGCTTTCGTGAGCTACAGCTCACTTCATCGGATGCATACCGTGGAAACTGCAGCAGACTTTATATATACACAGAGAATATGAAACAATACCTCCTCCCACCCCACTGTCCTGCTGGTAATAGCTTATCTAAAGTGATCATCAGGTGGGCCATTTCCAGCACAAATCCAGGTTTTCTCACCCTCCACCCCCCCCCCCACAAATTCACTCTCCTGCTGGTGATAGCCCATCCAAAGTGACAACTCTTTACACAATGTGCATGACAATCAAGTTGGGCTATTTCCTGCACAAATCCAGGTTTTCTCACATCCCCCCCCACCCCCATACACACACAAACTCACTCTCCTGCTGGTAATAGCTCATCCAAACTGACCACTCTCCAAGTTTAAATCCAAGTTAAACCAGAACATCTGGGGGAGGGGGTAGGAAAAAACAAGAGGAAACAGGCTACCTTGCATAATGACTTAGCCACTCCCAGTCTCTATTTAAGCCTAAATTAATAGTATCCAATTTGCAAATGAATTCCAATTCAGCAGTTTCTCGCTGGAGTCTGGATTTGAAGTTTTTTTGTTTTAAGATAGCGACCTTCATGTCTGTGATTGCGTGACCAGAGAGATTGAAGTGTTCTCCGACTGGTTTATGAATGTTATAATTCTTGACATCTGATTTGTGTCCATTTATTCTTTTACGTAGAGACTGTCCAGTTTGACCAATGTACATGGCAGAGGGGCATTGCTGGCACATGATGGCATATATCACATTGGTGGATGTGCAGGTGAACGAGCCTCTGATAGTGTGGCTGATGTTATTAGGCCCTGTGATGGTGTCCCCTGAATAGATATGTGGACACAGTTGGCAACGGGCTTTGTTGCAAGGATAAGTTCCTGGGTTAGTGGTTCTGTTGTGTGGTATGTGGTTGTTGGTGAGTATTAGCTTCAGGTTGTGGGGCTGTCTGTAGGCAAGGACTGGCCTGTCTCCCAATATTTGTGAGAGTGCTGGGTCATCCTTTAGGATAGGTTGTAGATCCTTAATAATGCGTTAGAGGGGTTTTAGTTGGGGGCTGAAGGTGACGGTTAGTGGTGTTCTGTTATTTTCTTTGTTAGGCCTGTCCTGTAGTAGGTAACTTCTGGGAACTCTTCTGGCTCTACAGGCCTTGGGAGACAGGCCAGTCCTTGCCTACAGACAGCCCTGCAACCTGAAGCAAATACTCACCAACAACCACATACCACACAACAGAACCACTAACCCAGGAACTTATCCTTGCAACAAAGCCCGTTGCCAACTATGTCCACATATCTATTCAGGGGACACCATCACAGGGCCTAATAACATCAGCCACACTATCAGAGACTCTAAGGTGCCACAAGTACTCCTTTTCTTTTTGCGAATACAGACTAACACGGCTGTTACTCTGAAACCTGTTAAACTAGGTGAGAGTAGCAGCCAGATTCAGAGATCAGTTCAGGTTGTTCTTCCAGAGAAACGTGCTCAGAAGAATTTTCTTTCAGGGAACAAGCATTCTTTGAAGAGCATTTTATGGAACTTTCGTTAAAACGTGAATGTTTTTACCCTAGAATTTACTGGTTCCTCAAATTAGGTGTATGCAATTGCTATAACAAAAAACTTATTTTTTATGATTCATTCAAAAAACCAATAGATTGCTTTTGTAAAGGTAATCATAGCTATAATTGAATACAGAGGACTTCATATAGTTCACTATGCTAAAACATTTTTTAAATGGCAGTGGTGAACATATACTAGCTCCTTTCATTTCCACTCGTCTTTCCAACAAGTGAGAAGGTCCACATTTAGATCAGCAGTTTAACAGTTTACAGTTTCTCTATGGGAAGCTCTTACTGGTTTTCTTCATTTAGAAATGTAATTTGAAAAATATTGCTTTCACTTATTAATAGTGTCAGTGATTAATACATGTTGCAATAGACAGGAATGTACAGACTATGTAGAGCTGAGCAAAACTCCAATTTTCGTCCCACAGGAAATTCCAAGATTTTGAAATTTGGCTTTTGTTCTGAATTGGAACAAAAAAGTAACTGTATTTTGTGAGAAACACAATTTCAAAATATTTCATTTGGGGGGCAATCACAATGAGCACATATGCCCTATGGGGCAAACTGGCAAAGGGGCAGAGCCTCTATCCTCCACCCTCCCCACATCCACACTTCCTGCACTTCTCCAACCCGTCCACCGTGCGCACACAGTCCAACTCACTGCTCAAATTCCCCATATTTATGAGCTCTGCATCAAAAAAAAAAAGTTACAAGAATCTGAAAATGTTATGAGCAGCTCATTGGGGGTGTGTGTGGAGGGGACAGATAACTGTGCATCAGCAAACACTTGACCAAATTACATTTAAACTTCCATATTATATTATTAAAAATATAAAAAGAGTTGAAACAAAAGAGTAGTTTCAAAATAAGAAAGTCAAAACAAAATCAACTCAAAATGAAATGTTTCAACATTATTGAAACAAAATTCTTTGAGATTTTTTCAAAACAAAAATTCATCAAACTAGATACTTTCCCGCAGTATGTTTTGATTTTGTAGAATTGGCATTTTCAGCTTGGGGAGGGTGGGGGGGAAAGAAAAAAAAAAAACCTTCTGTCAGAAAATTTTCAACCAACCCTAATGCAGAATGCATTCATTCATTGTTTAGGAGACAAACTCTCCAAACAGCATAAAAGGAAATGTCAGGCGCACAAAAATTGTATTTTGAATCCTACTGGCATGGACCTAATTATATGATGCATTCCTAACTCTCCCTCAGCAGGGCAGCATTACCATTCCCTCTACCTTCCTAAAAATCTTCCTTGTTCTATACAATGGCAAGAGGGGCAAAGCCATGATGGAGAAATCAACAATCCCCAAAACTGTGGGTAACAAAACTCACTTTTCTCTAACCCTGCCTTGCCTCTCCTAACAATTCAACTATTGAGAAGCAACTGTGCCCTCATTCAGTTAATCTGCTGAATTTTTTTAAACATCTGTTCGGTCAAAAATGCTTTTTTTGAAACTGAATAATTTTTCATTGTTTGTTTCCCACCCCTCCTTGGTTTTTTTTTTTTAAATAGTGGACAAATGGAAAAAGGGAGGGAAAAGAAAAGAAAAATTGAGTCCACTATTTGTACTCCAATTATCTCTATTAAATGGCCAGAAATGGTTCTAGATGGGCATCAGGTTTGTATAATTTTTGGTGGTGGTGGTGCCCAGACTGGGTCCAATTCCTGCCGCCCCCCCCCCCACACACACCTGCCTAAGGCTCTGGGAGGGAGTTTGGGTGCTGGGTGCAAGCTCTGGGCTGGGGGTTGGGGTGCAGGCTCAGGTAGGGAGTTTGGGTGCTGGAGGGGTGAGGGTTTGGGCTTTGGGATGGAATTTGGCTGTGGGCTCTGGGCTGGAGCAGGGGGTTGGGGTGTGGGAGGGGGGCGGCGCTTACCTAGGGTGGCTCCCGAAAGCAAACCGCACACCCCTCTGACAGCCCCAGGTGGTGGTCTCCACGCATCACTGCCCACAGGCACCACCCCTGCAGTTCCCATTGGCCACAGTTCCCAATCAATGGGAGCTGTGGAGTCGTTGCTCAGGGCAGGGCAGCATGTGGAGACCCCCGCTCCCCCTTTGGGGCTGCAGGGATGTGCCAGCCACTTCCGGGAGTGGTGCAGAACGAGGGTGGGCAACAAGGTAGAGCTCTCAAAAGATTTAAAGTCTTCGGAGTTTTTATTTTTTAGGACTTAGTTTATTCTTAAACTTTGAGAAATGTTCCAATTCCCATTTAGGTCTTAGTCGGGTTACACACACTAGATGCTGTTGTTTTTTCCAAGGCTACAGTGCTAACCCACACACTATTGTCTGAATCAGATAAATATATATTTATTCACATTGAGAAGTACCTTAAGAGTTCTGCTGGGAAACACCTGCAAATTCTCTGCACTTCTCATGTTAAGATACATAATTGCCATCTAGTGGCTGAAAAGGGACACTTCAGGATGCTGGCCCCCCTTATTTCTGACTTGTCTGTATTACTTGCTTTTATTTTTCCATTTAAGGCCCCTTACAAATCCTGGCATTAGCAGAAACCAATAGATCAATTGCAACATTCAGGTACTGACAACATGGGAGAAGAAGTAATCTCTCATCGACTGCTGTTTTCCAATCCCCAATTTTCTTGGGGAATCAGCTTGTGGAAGTAAAAGATTCTAAAGGGGCATCTTTAACGTATTCTCTTAAAAAGTATAAAAGACAAGTTTGATCCATTTGCCTTCTAGACTTGTAAAACATGAAATATTTGCAAGAATTTCTCAACAAACTTTATAAGCTATACAGAAAATGAGACTAAAACCTGAAGAGTGGACGCTAGCCCTAATTAAGGAAATATATAGTTACTTCTGAAATTGGAAATTACTGTGAAAATAAGAGCAAGACTTTTGCTGAGTATCTAAAAATAAAGACCCAATTAGATACATTCTATAACATCCTGAGATTATACTTTAGGAAGGTTAGATCCATCTTTACAGACAGATCTTCAGTGATGGACATAAACTGAACATCCAGCCAGAGAACCTTAAGGCCCACACTAGATATTAATCCAGATAGTTGCCATCTGCAAGGAGGCTACCTGCCTGGCTATGATGCTGCTGTTGTTGCTAGCTAAGCGAGGGCTTTGGATTTCAATCATTCCTGTGAATCTTCCAGTAGCGGCTGTTGTTGGGTCTGTGCAATCCACCGAGTCACATTGAGTGCTTCTTTCCTTTCTGTCAATTTTTGACTAAGCAGGGCAGTTGTTATTAAATCTAAAAAGAAAGCTGTACACCTGGGTATAAATACTCACGCTCCCACAGCCCCAGGGTTGAGTAGACCAACTTTGACATAATCTATTTGATCTAAAGTTAGAGTGTAAACATCTGTATTTTTTTTTTTAGCAAAACTTGGCTTTATTCTGTTCATGAGGAAGGCAAAACGGGGTTTAATAGTTAAACACACAACACTAAAGTTACAGTGTCTCACTCGGCAGAGTACAGAGCAATTGGAGGTAATCATTTCCAGGTTGGGATTGATGGACATTGGCATGGTGCTGTGGAGAAGCTTGAATTGCTACTGGGCTGCCTGTGGCACAGCTGTAGATCTGTTGTTTTAGTTTCTAGGGCTCTTTAGTTCACACCTAAACACCATATTTGTGGGAAGCAGAGTTGTGGAGGGTGCGCTGCAGCACCCCCATGTTTTGCGCCTGGCATCCCGGCCACCAGCCGCCAGCCCCATGCCTGTGGCTCCATACCCACCCCAGCTGTGACTACATCCTCCTTACCCCTATCCATGTCCCCCCTCCCGGAGCCATGGTCCTACTCCCAGCCCCAGCTCTAGGGGGTGGTGTGGGGGCACAGACAGGGCTAAGAGGGGTGCAGCTCAGCATTGCCAAGCCAAAAACTGTTCCAGAGCCACTGAGAAACACTATTTTTGGAAAAGTAAAATCCTTTCAATCTCCGAATGCCAAATCTAGCTCCATTTGTTGAGGACACAGAAGAGGTACTTGCTCTGAAAGACCTCATCGGTAAGGCTGTTGCAACCGTTAGATCAGCAATGGAATATTTTCTTTCCAAAAAGACAGCCGGTCTCACTCCATCCTTAGTCCAGTACCAGACGATTAAATCTAGGTGACCACTCTGAGCATGGCTTTTATACCTTGCTTCCAGGGTAATATTCTGCAATCTACACAGTAGTAACCATGCTTTCTGAGGGGACAAACTGTCCCAATAGATATGCTGGTGGTTTCCACACACACACACTCCCGTCTCCACTTACCAGAGGTATCCATGCAAGGAGTGAAGGGAGCAGGAACCTCTTGGTGTCTCCTGGTTGAGCAGCTGAATGAGGAACATGATTAGAAGTCAAGCAAGCGGCTTAAAAAGAGCCACTAGTCACATAGTGCTTTCCCACTTCATCCTCCCTGATTGGGAGAGTTTCTGCAGTGAGCACAAGAGTCTGGTAAACCCATCTATGCATGTGCGCACACATACACACACACACACACACACACACGCCCCTCTCCTCTCCTCCAGTCTCTGCTGGACTCTCTAGCTGCTTATCCACTCACCGACAGCACATCACCCATCTTATGAGAGACAATCATACAGGGGCAGCTGTGGGGGCATCCATTGAGTTTATTTTCCTCACCATCTTTGTTGCTGGTCACACGCAGCTGGAACTGTTTCCCTCCCCAGAGAGATCTTCCATCAGCCTCAGGGGCTGATCCCACAAGTGGGGAACCACTACTCAGCAGACATAACCCATCCTCAAACAAGCTGTTCAATCCAATGACCATCCTTCCCTGAATTTCAAGGGACTGTTTTGGCCAGACTAAAGAATATGTTTCTTGACAAAAAGCTATTTGGATATAAACTTATAGGAGTGCTAAAGAAATCCCTTGCCATTTACAACTGTTTTGTGGATCACTTCTTCAAATACAGTGATGACATGCTAACCTTTCAAGATGTCAGAAGTTTGTTTTTTTAAGTCTCAAGATCTGAGGCTTCTGTTTGCCACAGTGCTACAACTCTTAACTTTTTTTTCCTTAGTCGCTTGTTGCTACCAAAGGTTGGTGCAAAGTATTATAAACAAGACTCCTCATCTGAGCCAGGAAGAATGTGCATCCTCAGTGCACTATATTCTGGGGAGATGCTCCATAAATCAGATTTATAATCTTTTAAAGTAGTAAAAGGTTACTGCATGGGGCAAAATGCGTCAGATAATGTGAGATCATCAAAGCTATGTTTTTTATTGATATTGCTGGAAAATGCATCAATAGATTTGTATTTCATGATCTGTCTTTAGAATCCAAGAACTGCCAAAATTATTTTATAGTTTAGCTAGTAGTACTTGGGAAAGTACACTATGTCCCAAAAGGATCTATAATTTTGATTGAGGGATAATTTGTTAGTTGGGATAGAGATGGACCAAATGAGTCAATAACAGAGTCAGAAATTCTAAGGCACAGGAAATTCAAAAGTTCTTGATGACCAAGTATTTAGTTGTGAAGGCAGTTTAATACTTAATGCAAAGTCATTCCACCTCCTGAAATAGGTTAACTTAGGATAAATCATCTTCAACAAAATGATTCATTCCATTTGGGTGGTCACCTTTAAATAAAATGCCCTGCCCCATAAGATTACGTTTATGTGATATTCTAGATAAGCACTCAACTTGTGTCTAATGGAGAATTATCAAAATATTTAGAAAGAGTTAAGTTATCATTTTTAGACTATAAAGGACCAAAAGGTTGTTTTCGGGGGTGGGGTGCAGGGGGTGGCTAAGTATCAAATATCTACTGTCTTTAAGATATGGGTTGACCCATTGTAGAGCAAAAACCAGACTTATATACAATGGTGTTGCAATTATAAGACACCTTCCTTTCTGCTACCAGTAGCAGAATAGTTTGGAAAAAAGTGAGTGGTCTATATTTTTCTACAGAAACGAAAGTCACATGAGATCTGCCTGTCCGCGCATCCCCCATCAATTCTGCCCTTGTGATTTGCTCCCTCCAGCCCCCCAATCAATTCTGTCCCCCATCTGTTCTCTCGACCCAAGCTTCATTCTACTCCTTCTACACCTCCTGGGGCTCTTCTCCTGCCTCTCCCCAGCCCCAGAGGAGTGGGGAGCTGCAATGCAGTTCTCTCCCCCCCATCCCACGCCAGGGGTTGCAAAGGGGAGGCAGGGATCCCTTGTTCACAGGAGGGAAGCAAGCAGAGCAACTATGAGCTGCTGCACTCTTTTTGCTCCCTCTCCCTGCTCCCCTACGAATGATGTCTGCTCCTGAGGGGAGGAAGTAAAGAGCTCTGCCTCCTTCCCACAGCAGCTCCAATTGGCTGCTCTAGCCCAGGAGGCAGGGAAATGGAGAGAGCAGTCAATCAGAAGTTTCTCCCAGGCAAAACTGAAACACATGCTTGTCTGCAACCTAGCTCAAGTTGTAGACATGTTTTTTGTCGGGTCTGTGACCCCTTTTGACTAGATACACTTCATGCACTGGTGAGCAGTGCTGCTGAGAGGAAAGTGGCAGCCAGAAGGGAAGAAGTGTGGTGCCTGGACAGAAGCTATCTTGCTATCTCTGGATTTAGCCCTGGGGTTGGAGTTCCTGAAGTAGAATGCTCTGAAACTCTCCTCTTCCCTCATTAATATAAAATCTTATACCTCCTAGTGGCAAAGCATGGTGGAAAAATTGGGTAGAGATTGTAGTATAAAAAAATAGCTCTTTTTGTCCAGACTGGGGAGAACTTGTAGACAGATCTTCATGGAAACAGAAAGAGCAAAGGGCTCTGAAAATCCACTAGAGCAGGTTTCTTTTATTGGTACTATATTTGTTATCTTCACTATATAAATATCTTTACCATTTTTGAGAGAGAGATCGCTTTAGATAGGTGAACTCCAGTCTTAAGAGAACTTTTAAAGCTAAAAAGTTAGAAAATATACTGTAGGGACTAAACCCTGAACAGGCAGGGAAATGGACCAGATGGCCTAAAAAGGCTTTTCCATATCTACCTTCCACAAATCCTTCACAAGTTTCCTAAATGGTTTTAGTTGAGGAGCATCCTGCTTCATTTAGAGATCTTAGTCACCTACAAGCTATTATACGTTATTTTAAATTGCCAGTTTTATGCCGCAATTATACCAGTTAGTCTATGTGCTCATATCAGACATAGCTGATTATGCTCTATGATATCTAGGTATTGCTTTTGCCAGAAAAATAGTCTACAAGAAGCCTTAGTTTCACACTGTTGTCAATTTCACATCAAGGCTTCTTTCTTTGTTAAGTCAGAGAAGAAGAAAAAAAATCTACTTAGCTGACTTTAGGCTGGGGACATAATCAGTACAAGAAAAAGGGGTCAGAGCCCAGATGGGAACACTCCTCATTGTATCTCCATACAAGTTCCTTAGACTGAAGTATGCCTTTATATGAAGGGTGGGATCCCTTCTAGAAGGATTTATCTGGATACAAGGATGATGAGGGGGGAAAAAAAGGGGGAGGAGGGTCCTTTTTCCTCCTTCCTTGATATTAAACAAAAAGGAAAATATACTAAAGTATGTTCCACTGTTTAGAATAGTTAGCAACTTCACAGAAAGTTTGGAAACCTTGATGACAAATTTGGGAAAGTAAAATGAAAGTTGATATTTGACCTATACACATATACTCTATTCCAACTTTCAAAATAAACCACAATGGAGAACAGAAGAGCATGATGGAATCTATAAGGACTTACTTTTCACACATGATGGAATCTATAAGGATTTAGTCATCTGGATGACCCTACCCAGACAAGCCTTTATCTATGCTACTTCCAGAAGAGGAAGCTACTCTGTGACAGAGAGTCATGGAAGATGGAAGAAGACACCATTACCGTCAGCCGAAGTTACGGCTGACTGATAGAGACCAAGAGCTCGAAAAACTTACTAAATTAAATGTAATAAAAATATGTTTGAATAACAAAAGGATCCTGGGTTGAGATTTTCAAAGCCAGCTAGGGGATTCATCACATAACTCATTAACTTCAAAGGGAGTTGTGTGGCTAAATGCTGTAGTCAGCTTTGAAAGTCTCAGACCCAGTAAACATTACATTAAAGGCCTGATCACATGGCCCTTTTACAATCAGTGAGAATTTAGACAGTGAGGGGACATGGGATCAAGCAACAGTCCAAAATGATACAGAAGATAAAACCTTCATTACCACGCTTGCTAAAATTAAACAAAAAATATTAAATAAAATAATGAGCAGAGAAAATAGAAGGAAAGATGACATAGGGGAGACATTTCATTATTCAGATACATACATGTTTCCATGTAAAATTCAAGTCTTGAAATGCTGGGAATATGGGAGTACAGTAAATCAGAAAGAAAGAATGACCAGACTGGACCTGAATTTTCAGTTATATGACATGTTTTAAAGAATATAAAAAAAATGTACTACCCATACTGAAAGAAATCCATTTTTATACTTCGGTTCTAAGACCTCAAATTTATTAGTCTCTATTATCCGGTCTTCAATTTTAGGAAGGGTGGGGTTCTATTCATACTACAGCAGTTTTCTGACCATCAGCATTTAATTAGCCAGTTTCTTTTAGATTTATTTCTGAACAGAAGAGTTGGGGAAATATTTGAAGTCACATTCCAAAAGCTACAGAATACCACATTTTCCACAGTAAATGTAACAATCCACCATGATTGTTTCTTGTTTCCGACAATTCCTAATGGTCTAATTGCAGTAAACTGGTTCTTTACTTTTCTATTAGTAACAAAACACAAGCACATCTCCATTAAACCGGAATTCTTTGGTACAGTAAAGTTCCTTAGTTCTTTTTGTTGTGCTTCATTTTAATGACAAGTGGATCAAGTAGTAGGATAACTAAAATAAGGGATAATGAGTAAATTTTCCAACAGGTTTTGGACTTTTTTTTTTGGTTAAATGTTTCTTGAAAAACAGATTCAGCTGTAGGTACAAATCAAATACAGCCTATAATTGGAATAATTTTCTAATGATTTATTGGGATTGAGAACAATAATTGCCTTTCAGAAGATGTGGGGAAAATAATCTATTAAAATGTGCATGACTTGAAGAAAGAATAAAGGTTACCTGAGACTAAGATATTTTACCACCATTCCACCCTGTAGCTGTATTACAACTCATTCCATTCATAGCTTCCATAATTCAAATCTTAATTATGGAAAGTGAACAACATTTAAATAGATACATTCTAGTGTTTCATCATTCACTTGTTTCTTCTGGTATACCAATATTCTTCATAAATATCCTTCCTTTATCAAAATATACCAGTTCATTTTTAGCAGAGATGGTTGAACCAAATAGTTATTAAAAAAAAAAAGACTTGAAACTTTGCCCACTCCCTGTTCCAAACCAGTTTTCTTCCTCACCAATCCTCCCAAAGATTCATGCTCTTTTATTCATGACTCTCCATATAGTGTAATTTAGTCAGTCTTCTGGCCTAACCTTATTGAATGAAGTATCTTAGGAGTGTTTTGAATTAAAATGCAAATGTTTATGTATTATTGAGGGACTGTATGTAACATCTCCAGCGGGCAGACATGATCAATGTAATCCCTGGGAAGTGTTACGGGCTTCAAAGGATTACCTAAAGCAATGTACCACTCAAGGATGGACTTCTGGAATAAAAGTTAAGTGGATTTCCCAGGCAATCTCTAGGGCAAAGATTCCAGCCTTTTGAAGCTTTGCCCTGAGGGGACCGTTGTCTGCTGATAACTTGTTACATGAGGACAAGACCAGAGGCCCCAGCTGTATAAAGGAGTGACTCTCAGATTCATGCATGTGCTTATTATGAGCCAAGGCAGTTATGAACGTACAACCACAGAAAAAAATCTTGATGGTGTTTGAAGGACTGTTCATGTGCCAGAGCCTTTGGAATTAGGGGTGGTCTCTGGTAAGATTATTAGCATGCATGTAGGTTGTTTTAATAGGTTTTCTCTAATGTTTTCACCTTAATAATAAATGTTTGCATAGAATGGGCAGTGTGGTAACTTAACTGTGGGCAATTACGCTGGTAATAGCTTCTGGAGATAAAGTAAAGCAGGCCTGCTAAGGCAGTCTGACTTGCTGGGGAACTCACAGTGTTGGCAGGGAATTATGAAGCCCAGAAAAAACCTGGTCAGAAGGGAGAGAGATGTGTCTCTCTGCTCAAGAGAGGTGACAGCCAGGAGGAGCCAGGAGCCTAGATGCGTGCCTTTGCTGGACCACAGGGAGGCAACACAGGTGTAGCTGTCCAGAACTGTGACAGAGTGATCTGAGAATTCAACATACTCAGGTCCAACAAAGGGGCCTGTGCAACCCCCCTGAGCTCAAGGGGAGAGACTGAATCTGCTGATAACTGTGCCTAGCATCAAGGCTTGGAGGCGTACAGATCTCAGGAAGGAGGAGCTTTTAGGAAGAGACTATTTTGAGAAGCTTGGGAGACTGGGATGGAGGAGACTGTACTGGGTTTATTTTATGTTAATAAACCAGTTCCCAAGAAGAGGAGTTACTGACATAAACCTCTGTGGATTATTCCCGGGAACTTGTGAAGGGGAAATTGAGACAGGGCACCGTAGAGCAACGCGTAACCAGCAGGAGCTGCTGCGGGCAAGCCCAACCTTTTACACGCCCCAAGTTAGCTCACTTCATATCCTCACTATAATTTATTACAGAATGCATCACCAATGCTGAATCATTAACTGAAGGTTCCAGTTTTACTTATGCTGATCAACTGCCATCCATACACAATTTCTTGAATTCCTTGTGTTCTATTGTTTCCTATAGATCCTGATACACGCTGCACTGGACTAACTCCGCTTACTTTGAAAATCAGTGGTTAAAATACCATTGCCTTCAATGGTATTTGAGTTAAGCCATTTGAGAGTGCTTTTGAAAATCCCATCCACTGTACCATACATTTGATACTCCTGAGGGCATTTTGTGCCAAAAAAATAAAAATTCTGCAAATTTTATTTGCCAAATAAATGTGGAGGCTCCAGCATGGCATTGGGGAGCACAGGCCATTGGCTGCACAGAGGTGGGAGGTCACTGTGAAGCTCCCCTCACCCCAGACACAGACTCAGTGGTGAGGTTGCACTCAACCCTGATACAGCATAAGTCCTGGGCCTGCCCCAGAAACACCCCCCCCCCCCGCCATGCCAGATGCACAAGGTGTGTGCAGGCTGGCTCAGCAAGACAGGATCCAAATGTGGAAGGGCTTAAAGGCCGGGGGGGGAGGGTGTCCAGGTGTGGGTTGAGAGGGTTCTGTGTGGGGCAATCTAGGTGCGGACGGCTCAGTGGCGGATCTGGATGCACAGGGGATAGTTTCAGGGTTATGGGTGCAACAGTAAAGCAGGGGGTCTAGGTGAAGCTGGTTGGGGCTTGGGGGGGGTCTGGATGGGAGCAGGGAGGTCTGGGTGTAGGGGACTCAGAGGGGTGGGGATCTGGGTGTGGGTGTCTTGTGGTGGTGCAGGGGGAGTGGGACTCATTGTGGGGGGGGTTCTGAATGTGGGGGGTGGGGATCAGTGGAAGAGTCTGGGTATGAGGGGTTCTGGATGCACAGGGGTTGGGTGGATAGGGCAGCAGCTCCCTGTACAAGGATCTCCCACCCTGCAGCTGAGGAGTGATGGGTGCAGGAAGTGGGGGGGCGGGGGGGGAGTTTGCGGAGCTTCCTGCAGCTCTGGGAGAAATAGGAGGGAGGGTCTGACATGGCCCTGCATGCCGTGCAGGGAAAGAGGAAGTCCCATCCCCCCCCAGCCCAGCCAGGACTAGCAGCTGAGCGCAGTGCAGGGTATGGAGCTGGGTCTTCCCCAGTCCCACCCCCCCCTGCACCACCATAATTTACCTCTTTGCCAGCTGCCCCGGACCCCCAAAACATACTGTTGGGGGGGGTTTCATGACCGCTCTTGTGACTTCCCCTTGCTTCCCCATCAGAAAATCATTTTTCTTCAGAGAAGCAAAGAAGTCTGTGGGGGGACATAAATTCTGTGCATGCACAGTGGTGCAGAATTCTCCCAGGAGTAATTGAGTCTTGGTAGATTAAATATTTAACCAAAACTTTGACTACTGCCCTAACATAGAATCATAGAATATCAGGGTTGGAAGGGACCCCAGAAGGTCATCTAGTCCAACCCCCTGCTCGAAGCAGGACCAATTCCCAGTTAGATCATCCCAGCCAGGGCTTTGTCAAGCCTGACCTTAAAAACCTCTAAGGAAGGAGATTCTACCACCTCCCTAGATAACGCATTCCAGTGTTTCACCACCCTCTTAGTGAAAAAGTTTTTCCTAATATCCAATCTAAACCTCCCCCACTGCAACTTGAGACCATTACTCCTCGTTCTGTCATCTGCTACCATTGAGAACAGTCTAGAGCCATCCTCTTTGGAACCCCCTTTCAGGTAGTTGAAAGCAGCAATCAAATCCCCCCTCATTCTTCTCTTCTGCAGGCTAAATAATCCCAGCTCCCTCAGCCTCTCCTCATAACTCATGTTTTCCAGACCCCTAATCATTTTTGTTGCCCTTCGCTGGACTCTCTCCAATTTATCCACGTCCTTCTTGTAGTGTGGGGCCCAAAACTGGACACAGTACTCCAGATGAGGCCTCACCAATGTCGAATAGAGGGGAACGATCACGTCCCTCGATCTGCTCGCTATGCCCCTACTTATACATCCCAAAATGCCATTGGCCTTCTTGGCAACAAGGGCACACTGCTGACTCATATCCAGCATCTCGTCCACTGTCACCCCTAGGTCCTTTTCCGCAGAACTGCTGCCTAGCCATTCGGTCCCTAGTCTGTAGCGGTGCATTGGGTTCTTCCGTCCTAAGTGCAGGACCCTGCACTTATCCTTATTGAACCTCATCAGATTTCTTTTGGCCCAATCCTCCAATTTGTCTAGGTCCTTCTGTATCCTATCCCTCCCCTCCAGCGTATCTACCACTCCTCCCAGTTTAGTATCATCCGCAAATTTGCTGAGAGTGCAATCCACACCATCCTCCAGATCATTTATGAAGATATTGAACAAAACCGGCCCCAGGACCGACCCTTGGGGCACTCCACTTGACACCGGCTGCCAACTAGACATGGAGCCATTGATCACTACCCGTTGAGCCCGACAATCTAGCCAACTTTCTACCCACCTTATAGTGCATTCATCCAGCCCATACTTCCTTAACTTGCTGACAAGAATACTGTGGGAGACCGTGTCAAAAGCTTTGCTAAAGTCAAGAAACAATACATCCACTGCTTTCCCTTCATCCACAGAACCAGTAATCTCATCATAAAAGGCGATTAGATTAGTCAGGCATGACCTTCCCTTGGTGAATCCATGCTGGCTGTTCCTGATCACTTTCCTCTCATGCAAGTGCTTCAGGATTGATTCTTTGAGGACCTGCTCCATGATTTTTCCAGGGACTGAGGTGAGGCTGACTGGCCTGTAGTTCCCAGGATCCTCCTTCTTCCCTTTTTTAAAGATTGGCACTACATTAGCCTTTTTCCAGTCATCCGGGACTTCCCCGGTTCGCCACGAGTTTTCAAAGATAATGGCCAATGGCTCTGCAATCACAGCTGCCAATTCCTTCAGCACTCTCGGATGCAACTCGTCCGGCCCCATGGACTTGTGCATGTCCAGCTTTTCTAAATAGTCCCTAACCACCTCTTTCTCCACAGAGGGCTGGCCATCTCTTCCCCATTTTGTGATGCCCAGCACAGCAGTCTGGGAGCTGACCTTGTTAGTGAAAACAGAGGCAAAAAAAGCATTGAGTACATTAGCTTTTTCCACATCCTCTGTCACTAGGTTGCCTCCCTCATTCAGTAAGGGGCCCACACTTTCCTTGGCTTTCTTCTTGTTGCCAACATACCTGAAGAAACCCTTCTTGTTACTCTTGACATCTCTGGCTAGCTGCAGCTCCAGGTGCGATTTGGCCCTCCTGATATCATTCCTACATGCCCGAGCAATATTTTTATACTCTTCCCTGGTCATATGTCCAACCTTCCACTTCTTGTAAGCTTCTTTTTTATGTTTAAGATCCGCTAGGATTTCACCATTAAGCCAAGCTGGTCGCCTGCCATATTTACTATTCTTTCGACTCATCGGGATGGTTTGTCCCTGTAACCTCAACAGGGATTCCTTGAAATACAGCCAGCTCTCCTGGACTCCTTTCCCCTTCAAGTTAGTCCCCCAGGGGATCCTGGCCATCCGTTCCCTGAGGGAGTCGAAGTCTGCTTTCCTGAAGTCCAGGGTCCGTATCCTGCTGCTTACTTTTCTTCCCTGCGTCAGGATCCTGAACTCAACCAACTCATGGTCACTGCCTCCCAGATTCCCATCCACTTTTGCTTCCCCCACTAATTCTACCCAGTTTGTGAGCAGCAGGTCAAGAAAAGCGCCCCCCCCTAGTTGGCTCCTCTAGCACTTGCGCCAGGAAATTGTCCCCTACGCTTTCCAAATGCTAAATTAAACCTATGACCCATTGCTTTTCCATGTAGTAACTGAAACAAAGGTGACACTTTCACAAACGTGAATGCTAAGAACCAATTTAGGATGGGGAGACGAGGAATAGGAGGAAGATGAGGTATACGTTTAAAAGTAATAATGGGAGTTTGGCAGAGTAGAGACAAAAGAACTGGAACAAAAAGTCTGCTGCTTCCCACTAAAATTCCTCATGCATTTAAGAATATAAACATTTATTCATATATTCCTGGAAAATCATGCAATTGCCTTCAAACAAAAAAAATGAAATTCTCCAAGCTGGAGGGTGGAGTCAGTGATTGAGTTTCTGGTCTTTAGTCTCTCACACTGTCACACTCCCTTGCCCCTCTTCTCCTCTCCCCCTCCCTCCTTGTTTCACCCCATATATTTGTTTTATAGTGAAATAATATCTTCACTATTTTTCATGCAGTCTTCTGTTAGGATGAACATTAAAGTTACCTTTGAAAATCTGGACTTAGTGTGATTTTGGGTGCCTCAGTTTTTGGTACCCAAACTCAATACATACCTTCTGATTTCAGAAAGTGCTGGGCACCTAACCTCATAAGGTCTCTTTAACATGTCTCAAGGTGAGCATCCAAAATTGCTCATCATTATTATAAACTTAGCCTACGAGCTACTGTGCTGTGAAGTTGACCTTTGTCAATGTTAACCCTGAGGGACAGTTTATATCTTCAGCTTCATTCACCCAGTCATAAAGCCAACATATGTATTTGACTTCTATTCTCAAGTTTTCCATCAAAAACCACCATTGAATTTCTTCATTATGGTCATAAACTGCCACTTAATGGATTTTGTTTTAAACTAACATTCTCAAGGGGCAAAGCCAGAGCTTCAAACAAATAATGACATGATGATGCACCATTCACACTGCTGAGTTTTGCACATGCCATCTGACTACAACATGAATTCAGGAGAGTCACTGACCGAGGAGCCTGCAAGGAAATAGTATTTTCTAAATGGTTATTGTGCACTGGGTACTGTTCATCTGAGGAAAAGCCACACAGGTACAGATTAATCAATTCTAAGGCCAGCAAGAACCATTGTGATAATCTAGTCTGACCTCCTGCATATCATAGGTCAGTAATACAGGTCCATAGAAACTACCTGTCAAAGGAATCATTTGCAGTCAGTAGATAGCCAAGAGTCTCTTCATGTAAATATACAATCTGGACTATGTGTCAATATTTTGAAACAACAAATTTAGAAAGAAAAAACACATTTCTAAAGATTTGCACCACCTATTCAGGCTACAGAAACATGAGAATTACTTCCAAAGGGGCTAACACATTAGCTTCCAAATCATATTACAAAAGAAGTGTAACACATACTGGTTACATCTCCAGCCAAGGTCTTACCTGTACCCGCTGAACATCCTCTATGTATTGTTTCTGTGTTTCCAAGATAGTTGCTTCAAACTCTGGATTGAAAAGAAAATACAGATTCAGAACATTTTCAAGAGAAGTTTCATTCAACATGAACATAACATAAGAATGGCCATACTGGGTCAGACCAAAGGCCCATCTAGCCCATCTTCTGACAGTGGCCAATGCCCCAGAGGGAATGAACAGAAGGACAGGTAATCATCAAGTAATCCATCCCCTTTCACCCATTCCCAGCTTCTGGCAAACAGAGGCTAGGAACACCATCCCCGCCCATCCTG
The DNA here is from genome assembly GCF_965140285.1 of Lepidochelys kempii. Classification (NCBI taxonomy): domain Eukaryota; kingdom Metazoa; phylum Chordata; order Testudines; family Cheloniidae; genus Lepidochelys; species Lepidochelys kempii. Next base: position 138,969,642 of record NC_136382.1, on the reverse strand, counting down.
GCTAATAACCACTGATGGACATATTCTCCATGAATTTATCAAGTTCTTTTTTGAACCTTGTTATAGTCTTGGCCTTCACAACATCCTCTGGCAAGGAGTTCCACAGGTTGACTGTGCACTGTGTGAAGAAATACTTCCTTTTGTTTGTTTTAAATCTGCTGCCTATTAATTTCATTTGGTGACCCCTAGTTCACGTGTTATGAGAAGGAGTAAACAACACCTCCTTATTTACTTTCTCATAGATTCATAGATACCAAGGTAAAAAGGGACCACTATGATCATCCAGTCCAACCCCCTGCACAACGCAGGCCACAAAATCTCACCCACACCAATTATGAATTTATAGACCTCTATCATATCCCCCCTCCCCCAGTTGTCTCTTTTCCAAGTTGAAAAGTCCCAGCCGTATTAATCTCTCCTCAGATGGAAGCTGTTCCATACCCCTAATAATTTTCTATTACCTTTTCCAATTCCAATACATCTTTTTTGAGGTGGGGTGACCATATCTGCACACAGTATTCAAGATGTGGGCATACCATGGATTTATATAGAGGCAATATATTTTATGTCTTATTTTCTATCCCTTTCCTAATGATTCCCAACATCATTAGCTTTTTTGACTGCCACTGCACTTTGAGTGCAGATGGTGCTTAATCTTTCAGAATACAAGTTAAAGGGACCATAGCGGGGTGGATTTTTTCAAAAAATAAGAATTGTTTTTATTTTTAAATGAATTCAATAGTTTTTATACATAATCACAGTCTTCCTCCTTTCAGGCTATATAGCATTCACTAAGCCCCACCATTAGTTAAAGGGTATCATCTTAAATGGTTTATAAATAAACTTCACTGTCATCATCAAAAATTTATCTTTCCCTTTGTCAGAAATATTTACCGAGAGCATAGACAACCCTCCCATAGAATACCCCCCAGGAAGCTTAGGATGAATAAAACTCCCTGGAAAGCCCCCACACTTTGTTTTAACATATTATCCCATTAAGAGGTTGGTCTAGCCACCTGTGGAATAGCCAGCAACTCTCCTCAAACTCTATAGATCCTAAGTGATCACAGGAGACCAGGGAAATCCCACACATACAGAAAACTTGTGTTTTTTGGTGACCTCTGCCACGCCTCTCAACACCCCGCCCCGAAAGTCTCCCCCACACATTCACTCTCACTTTCAGGCTTCCTTCATACAATATCATCTTGGAAGCCCCCTTTTAAAAGGTGGGTCCTAAGTATTGGGGCAGCATGGAAAAGTTAAAGGTTAATGTGACCTGATACTACATTAAATTCCCACCCCCCTTTACCATGGGGCTTTTGACAGTGGAGAGAAATATAATGGAACCTTCACTCCATCCCTGCCCACAGGTTTCCCCATCCCTAGTGGCTCTGCAGGGTCTTGTACAGGGGAGAGAACAGTGCTGTGAAAGTGGTTGACCTGAACTGCACCGAACCAGGGGGACCTCCACACCCAGGATTTCCCCCTAAAACCTGGACGTTGGAGAATGGATTGGATTGCGTTCCCTCTGGACAAAGAACCTGTCCTCCCGTCCCAGAATTAATTCACCATCCAACACCACTGTAGGAAATTTGCAATAAAAAAAAAGTTTCAGAAGTGTAATGCCATGTGCTACCTGCCAAACTGAAAAGTTAAAGCAGTAATCAGTTTTCATATCTAGCAGTAGCCACTGTCATGGTTTCTGCACTAAGAATCAGGAGAAAACCCAATGGGAACAATTACGAGCACTGCTTTGCTAATCTATGCCTTTAAAGCAAAGAGTCATTTTGTTCCAATGTAATATAGCTTTAAATAGAACCACTGCTCACCAACAGTCATCACTGTGGCACTGAAAGAAAATATCAGAGAAATTAAGAACATTTCTGTTTCTTTTCCCTGGCAAATGAACATTAAAATATTATGCTAGTAAGAAGTAGATTCTCTTTCTTATTTTAAAGACAGGGTAATCATTGATCATTAGCTTTTCAAGAGCTGCCTTTTAATAAAAACATTTAAGTCAAACTTAAAATAGTGACTGTTGGTCAAGTCAAAAAAGTTAAGTGAAAACTTTGATTCTGGTAATATCATTTGTTTCAGTCAGAAACACATACTGTACATTCCAGCTTTGTTTATACGGCGCAGTATCTGATTGCATGCTGGATAAAAGAAATTACAGATTGTGCTGGCAAGGATGGATACATGCAGCAACCAGTGCACATACTGTACTTGAAAGCAATTTGCTGAATCTTTGGAGAGAATAATGAAGATTTTCTATTTTTATTTAATTGTTGATGACAAATGCTCTTGTGGTTAAAGTACAGGATTGTGAGTCAAGAGCTCTGGCTTGCAATTTCCACTTTCCAGACTTCGTGTTTGACCTTAAGCAACCTCCCCATACAACAACCTCAGTTTCCCATCATGATATGCTAATATCTGCCTACTTGGCAGGGGTGTGGTCAGGGTTTGCTCATTTATATCTGTAAAATATTGTGACATGGTGCTATGAATAGTCAAAGTATACTCAACAATTTAGTCAGTCAGGTTCCACTTTGCTCCCAGCAAGGCGACCAAACTATTTCTTTGATCTGTGCATAAAGAATGGAGGAAACAAATCATTTTGACATCTCTCAGGAGCAGCACTGAACAGTGAACCCACCTGTGGGCTATGACCATCAGTATGCTAGCTCCAAGACATGCTCTCCTCATACACCACCATGACAATTCACAAGCTACAGTACCAGTGGTGGTTATGTTTCAAGGCTACCAGGTAAGTACTTAAAATCTGAAGCTTCTTTCCCTTCAAGAGCCATGGCATTCTCCTTCTAGTGATGGACAAAATAAGCATGGCCATTTTTTAGAGCTATCTGCAGCCTTTGATAACAGTGACCATGGGGTTTTGTTGACCTAACTACAGACCCTGGCAGAGCAGGTTCTACACTTTGATCTTAAAAGAGACCCCAGAAGGTGGTATTTGGTAACTCGTCATCTACCCCTAGGGTTCTCTCTTGCATTCTCATGATGTTTCACAAAGTTTTCTTCTGTCATACCTCATGAGGCTGCCAGGGGAGATAATGAGACAGCAGGTGCTGAAGATCCAATGTTATGCTTATAAAACACAGCTTTAAGTCTCTTTCATCAGTTAGATCTGTGCATTTCCCCAGTGCCTGGTTAAGTACAGATCCAGATTAGATGAAGATGATGTTACTGCTTGTTTGGGGATAGGGAAGTATCAAGTCTGCCCCATTATTAACCATGCTTCAGCAATGAGGTTTGCAAGCTAAGGATATTTGTGAATCCCTGCTTGACCAGAAATGCCCTTTTTCATCTGCTCTTGAAAACTATTGTGACCATTTTCCAAGGATGCAGATGTTCCTACCATCCTACATTAAATTATAGATGCACTTTTAAAAAATAAATTATAAACATATATCAATACCTTTATTATAATTTCTTCTGGGGGGTTCCCCAACACAAAAGGAGTAAACATACATTTCCTGACTCTCCTATGCATTTCTCCTTAAACTGATCTAGAGTTTTATTTATAATTTGCATTGCATTAGCCACTATTCCTTCAAATTTGTTAAAAATTTCATAATGTGATGCTATAAACCCTGCTGAGGTGCTAATTCTATGTTGCTTTATATTTCTCTTTGTTTTCCATATTTTTAAACATACTCATAGTACCAGCACTTACCAATGGCACACACTATGTTTCAGTCCATGTATGTAGCATAAGAGTTTTCAACCACAAAACATTTTTCTGCTAAGTTATCAACAGCACTGGCTGGTCTTTAACCTATGCACTACCCTGTTATCTAGCAGTATGTCTAAATTACAATTAGACTGCTGCTGCTGGACTGTGCCAGCTGATTTGGGCTCAGGCTAAGGGCCTGTTTAATTGAGGTGTCGTAGATATTCAGGCTCAGGCTGGAACCCAGGCTCTAGGACTCACCCCTTAGCCTGAGCACCGCAAGCCTGAGTCAGCTAGCACAGGCTGGCTTGGGTTTTTAATTGTAGTGTAGATCTGAACTAATGAGCTAAGGTTAATGTTCTTAGGTTTGCTGGAGTCTGGACATTCTCAATAGCTTCTCCCACTGGTCTGAGAAAGTCCAAGTCATTTGACTTTCAAAGCAAACTGCAGGCCTCTTCTTTTAGATTTTAAGATCAGCATTTAAGAAGGTGTTCCCCCTCTGGCTTCAGAAGTCACATGCACCTCTTATATATGCAATTTTGGTACAAATCTCAGGTAGACTCATTTTTAAGACTTCATTATTCACTTAACATTACTCACCTTCACTGTCCTCTACAAAGTAGGCATGTAAAAAAATATTACATTTTATGTGCAGAAATTACTTCCATTGGACATTAATTACAACAATAACCAAACTCCCTCATTTTTTTCTGATTAGCAAACAAATTAAAGCCATTTAGACAGAAATGTTTAAACTCTTTTTTAAAGGTGCTAACAGTTTGAATAAACTTTCCAAAAAAAGGGTTTGAGAGTCTATGCTAGGAGCAAACGCAGAAGGAAATTAATTAAATCAATCTTTTTTAGGCAAATAAACAGAATTTTCAAAAAGGAAGTGGAAAAATACAGAATCTAAGCAAACAGTATTCTTAAATTAAACTAAACTGCTTTTTGTTCTGTTTTGCTGGTATTCCAAATTAATAGATCTTCAAAATTCTTATACTTCTAAGTATTCTGATTTAACCAAAGTCACTGTTTTTCCTTGGATAACCAGTATAATACTTAGTTGTGATAAATCTCTGCTAACCTCAGTTACCGTGTCCACCAGAGTTGTGAACTTGTTCTTGTTAAAGCAATTTAAATAAAGAAAGATTTAAAGCTCAATAAACAGAATGCTATATAGTGGGGGGGACAGTGGAAAAGGGGACTTTTTTAAGCAACTGAAATTAAGAGAATTGAGGCTGACTTATTTTTGTGAGAATATACATAATCTGGATTAGTAAAGCAAAAAAATCTGATACTCAAGGCTTCAAAGTTTTGGCTATGTCAGGAAGGCAGGTTTTGTTTACTTGTAAACTATATCACTAGATTGCTTATACTGCAGTGGACATTTTGGAAGTAAATTAAGGGACAATGCAGTGTTTATATTGTAACCTCAGTTCTTTTGCTTTTTAACTCCAAAGAGGCTTTGGATACAGTCACACACACACACCAGCCAAATCTCCATTTGTGTCAACAGGCACAAGGTTCTGACCCTTACAGGAACTGAGTTCAGCTACCAGGTCTAGCAGCACCTTTGCTGAGGCCTCGACACCACCCAGTGGCCCCTCAAGACAATTTGCCACCATCAGCACATCTTCAGTGCCTTCCCCTTCCTATAACAGAGGAAAGGTGCTCATCCAGAGGGTGCACTCCCCGAGGGGGACTTTCTGGGAAGGTGTGGTGAGTTTTCTGATGGTTTGGTGGTCATGATAGAAGGGGGGGGGAGCGCAAGTGCCAGGTCACTCACTCAGGTTTAGCCCAACCATACCTCTGTCATGATGAGGGGTCGCTAAGCCAAATTTGAGTGAACGGCATTGCAACCCGACCCAGTGGGGTCTCAGCACCACTCAGGTTTGGCCCTGTCGCCTTAGGCAGATGCCTAGTTTGCCTATAATTAGAACAGTTCCTGGCACCACTATTTTCTAGTCTCCAGCACTACAACACACAAAACTTCAGGCATATCTACACTACACACTCCTCGTACCACAACTATGTCAGTCAGGGATGTGATAAGGTGTGATTCTTGACTAACAAACCAGTACTGGCAAAAGCCCCTGGTGTAGACACAGTTATACTGGCAAAACTGCATTTTTGCTGGTGTCGCTTATTTTACTCAGGGCGGAGCAAGGATGGAATAAATGATGTCAGCAAAAAATGTAGTTTTTCCAGTATAAGCTACATCCACACTAGAAGTGCTTTGCCAGTAAGTATACAGATATTCCTGTACCGGCAGAACACTCCTAGTGTAGACACAGCCTAATTCTCAGACCATTCTTAGAAAGGCCCAGAGTGAGGCAAGTTTGATATCAACCACCCCCCAGAGCCTAGCAGCAGTGCTAGGAAATCTGTTGAAATAATGACAAATTCCTTATTTGCTGAGGAAAGGCAGAAGGAGTGGTGGGAAAAGGAAGAGTTGTAAATAGTGAGTGGCTTGCCATATAGGCCATAGGGATGAATGTAGCCTCAAAATGTAGAGAGCTCTTGAATGCTAATTCAAAACTAAGCCTCCCTGAACCTCTGATATTTGTCTGTCGTCAAGACTTCTAACCAAAAGCAGACCTGAAATTCTTTTCAGTGGTAATCTAGTTTTTTCTAGCCTACAAAACAAGAGATTGTTCATTACTCATTTAAACAAATGCTGTTAGACAATTAGAAAGAATAATGAATTCACTCAGACAAGATAATAAAAAAGTAAACAGACTGGTGAAGTAACTCAACAACTTCTGAAATGCACCAAACTAAAACAAGTCCCCCACATTTGTTTCTTATATCCATTTCCTTGTTCCCTTTGCCAACACAGGGGTTGTGCTGAGCACATATGTAAGACAGCATGTGCCTTTTGCCACTCTAATAACCTAAAAATAGCACTGATAGGTTTCAAAGGGAGTCCATATCCAGCAGAAAGGAAGATTGCTCCACATCATCGCTATGAGAAGCTGTAAACTGCAGAACAACAAAGGACGAAGCATGGCAAAGTGCATTATTGTTTGCTGTATGTATAACATAGTCAGTGTACACCTTAGTGTTTAACAAATCAATACATACTTTCACAAAATATTTCAGTCAAATTCATGCAAGTTACCTTCTACCTTGCATACAGGATCTTTAGAAACAGGTGCAGACATTAGGCTCCAAAGTCCGTATTTAGGCACCTAAATAAGGGCTCTGATTTTCAATAATGCTGAAAATAACACACAACAGCTCCCTCTGAAATCAATGGGAAGTGTTGGATCCTGTTTGTGTCTCCAAGCCATCCATACCTGCTTCCATATGTTTGAGTTTTTGCTCCTCGTCGGGAGGCTTGGGTGGTGGCCACACGGATGGAATTCTCCTTGGAAGCCTCCCTTCGATGTAATCCAATGAATGTGTGGGTTGGCTAACTGCAGCCCAAGTATAAAGCTGGTCTTGCTGTGGTTATTCAAAAGAAAGTTGAGAAGTTCATTGTATGAAAAAGACAGTTGAAACAAGTTCAGAAACATCAAAGCTTTCATTTCCAACATAAATAGTTCATTATCCAGTCCTACATCAATATAGGCAACTTGTTTTTTTACACTCTTCACCTCATGATGAAGTCTTGGCCTCCATTTTTTTAAAAAGGTGAATTTAGTAGCTGTGCAAGGAGCTGTACTGGCAGCCATGGAAAATGTCATCTTCTGTTTATCCACAGAAGAAGTAACATCACGGGCAGCAGCAGCCAGAGCTGGGGTTAGCATTTTTCAGTGCACATAAGAAAAAAAAATTTTGCTGCTACCCATTCCCAGGGACATAATCAACTCATGATCACCCCTCTATAGGCAGGGTCAGCCTTGGCATTTTGGAGAGGAAGAAGAATCTTTGCCATACGACCTATATTTAAATTAATCATTTTGCAGAAGAGCACCCCAAGGATAGTAAGGGGTGTATTTGTTGGCAAAAGGACAGGACGGGCAGTTTCCCACAAGATTTCCAGTCCCCACAGGACTTCTTGGTAGGCTTGAGGTCTCATGAGATTTGACCCGTGATTTGAAGCCATAATACCTCATGGGATTTGGCCCAAGATTTGGAACCATGATAAGAGCCATGTGCTCAGAGCCACTTCTGGTTTTCTGGTTTCCAGAAGTCAACTCACCCTCATCTCAGTCACTGTCAGCTGGGCTAGTTGCCGTTTTGGGGCTGGGAAGGCATTTTTCCCCATGCCACCAGCTTGCTCAAACCTGGATGTGTTTTTCTGCATTCCCTCACAGCACAACCTAGAGGTTGGAGATTGGGCAACTGGAGGACTAGAATTCTCCCCCTCCCAGAGGTCACAATTTAGACCTACATAAGAGTCCTTTAGTTGTCACAACTTTTGGCAAGTGCCCGCTGCAGAAACTCACTGATTTACGCTCCAGATCCAAAAAGATAACATAATGGGTATCCCAAGGGCATCCTCTTATGAGACTGGGGCATAGTGGCTAAACCCCTGGAAAGAAGCATGAACTGGGGGCCGGGGCACTTCATGGCAGTGCTGGCTGGGGGCTGAGGTCCCCTCTCACCTCAACTCCTGAAATGGGGATGGATGCTACCAGGCAAGTGGAGGCACCCAGAGAACCTCCCACCCCAGTGTGATGATTTGCTCCCCCGGAAGTAGTATAAGAATTGGCAAAGGATCAATTTGGTGTGCACGACTGCGCTTGGCTGTCCTCTGACAGGAACCCTATATATAATTTGACTAAGAAAGTTGCAGCCTGGTTAAAATCCATACCACATGTCCTAGCCTTCTTCCATGCACGAGCATGCCAAAACACGTTTTTGTTGAGGGGAGGAGAATGGGAGAAACTGTAATTCTCCCTGGCTTACTTCAGCAAAAATGGAGACCCTGCTATGTGTCCCTTTCAACCCCAGTGACCTGTTTCCTCATTGACATTTCCAAGGCTGTCTTTACAGGAAAAGGGATTAAAAAATTACTTTTGTTTTTAGAATGAAAACAGATATTCTCCTTTCTAGGGAGACTCATAGGTAGCACATACCTATCTCTCAGAGAGGATAAACTCATGAGTGGCTATCAACTGCTCAGACTGTGCAGTGAGGCAGGGGAGGAAGTCAGTATCTAAATGGATCATCACTGAATATTAATGGTATATCTGACAATGTCACTGTTCTGGCCAAGGAACTGATCTGGAAAAGTCCAATATACTGAAGCATAAAACTGAAAACCCTCACCTTAATTTACGGGATAAAGACCTCTAGTCATCAGTGTTTACCAGCGGTTCTCAATCAGGGGTATGCATACCCCTGGGGGTAGTCAGAGGTCTTCCAGGGGGTACATCAACTCATTTAGATATTTACCTAGTTTTACAACTGGTTACGGAAAAAGCGCTAGCGAAGTCAGTACAAACTAAAATTTCAGAGAGAATGACTTGTTTATACAGCCCTATATACTGTACACTGAAATGTAAGCACAATATTGATATTCCATTTTTTATTTTATAATTATATGTTAAAATTAGAAAGTAAGCAATTTTTCAGTAATAGTGTGCTGTGATAATTCTGTATTTTTATGTCTGTTTTTGTAAGCAAGTAATTTTTAAGTGAGGTGAAACCTGGGAGTATCCAAGACAAATCAGATTCCTGAAAGGGGTACAGTAGTCTGGAAAGGTTGAGAGCCACTGCTGTACACCATTTGTGAATGTTTTCTTACCAGTCTTCACTTATTACACTAAGTAATAAGGATACAACTCATGTTTTTGTTGTGTGCTGCACTACTAAATTTTTAATGGTTTGTTCTACCAAGTTGCTCTGATAAATCTAGCTATATGTCCAGGGTGATAAACACGCAGCATAACATTTAGGGATTTCTCTACAGTTCATCACGACCACCAATTAATTTAAAAAAATGAATGCAGAAAAAATGATCAAACTCCTACATATTGTTTACGGGATCATTCGGTATGCATGTGCCTAAAAAAACCCCAACAAGCGGACAAAAGCACAAAGATGGGATCTTATTACACTGTGACGGCATCAGAAAACAAGTGGATCAGCATAAAGAGTAAGGGTGCTCCAGACTAGTCAGGGTGAAGTAAAGAAAGATAAATGTATTAGTCCTCCCCCAAAAGGGAAAGAAAACAAACACACACATCAAACCTCTAAATAAACGTATAAGCATCTTAGCCCAAAGTCATAACAGACACACAGCCATCTGTGAGCTCTAGACTTCCTCTATTTCCTGATCCTGTTTCCTGTGTCTCAGGGTCTCTATTGCTAAGTTATTGCACCTGTGGATCCAGCAGGGCTTGGCTAATCTGGCTCTTTCAATCATTAGTACCCCAGCAACCACCAATATTATCTTTTGCACAGGAGTGTACATTTGTTTTTTTTTTTGTTTGTTTGTTTGTTTATTGTCCTTCTCCTAGTTTTCTAGGTGGGAATAAATGCTGCAGTGACCAACAAGAAAAAGAAAAAGAAAAAAGAAAAAGAAGAATTTACCACCATACACCTTTCATTCATAAGGCATTATCTCTCACCACACAAAACAAGGAAACCCAGAAGGGGAAACAGAACCAAATCCCAAAGGAGGGGTGGGGGGAATAATCCACCAAAGAAACAAGCCATCCTGTTACAGAGAAGAACTAAACAACTGGCCCAGTTAGCCAGGCCAAACACTGCTACTCTAGGTAGCACAAGAATTATAGTTTAAGCAAAGTTAAGGCAGAGGCTTAGTCCTTCTGAAAAGTTTTTCCCAGCTGTACAAACCAACAGTAGGCTTGCATTGGCTCCTACTGGGGAAGTTAGGTGGACAAAGCTTAAGATTGCAGCCCAGGAGTACAGTAGAGGGTGGGCAAATAGACTGCACTTAATAGGGTAAATTTCATACTACAAAAGTACTTCTTATGATTACCATTATTACAAATAGCATCCTTGCAAGGATACACTAACCTGTGAACTTTGATAGAGTTTCTTCTCTCTCTCTGGGTACTTACATTCAAAGATAATTCCTGCTCTACCTTGTCTAGTCTGCACTAGATGTCTTTTAAAAGTACAACTGATAAGCGCTCTTACCATGACGAAACTTTGAATTTACGCAGACTCTCCACTTCTTGCTGCTCAAAAGCAGCTACATGCACAGACCTTCCATGGGGGAAAAGGGGAACGACCATAACCCACTTTTTAAAGCATGTTAGCCTTCATTTACTCCCCAACCTCATTTCTGTGGGACACATTGTAAGGTAACCACTGTCACAGCCTGGTTTGCTCCATTTAATGGCAAGAATAGGATCCCTGCTCCGACATATCCTTCCACATCACTTTTGACTGCTTCTTTAGAACTGCAGAACGCTCATACAGGGGTGAGGCAAACTCTCTCTGCAGAATCTGAAGCTATCTTTTCAGCGTCCAATCAATAGACTTGAGTGTCTATTACTATTTATAGATGCTGTTGTTCAGAATTTATCCAAGTACTTTCAGATTTGTAAATCTCTCTCCAGTCATACAACGCTGTTATTTCTGCCTTTTTTTCAGCAGTCCTTCACCTCCATTTGAACTGATTATGTTACAACTGTAAAATCTTCATGTTTTCCCTCAACTGCCTGAACACAAATATGACCTCCAAGCAGACCACTGAATATACTGGTGACTTTTGTACATTTCTTTTTCTGACGCAGATAGGGATTCATCTTACGAATTAATAAGTAGCTATTGAAGGTATTATATCAGGGAAACACATTAATCTGCACAGCAACCAGTCACTTATTGCCGTAGATTGCATTTTCTGTAGACGATCAAATACACAGATACACAAAGGGTCCAGGACCGGGATCCACTGTCTGAATGGTTAAAAGACATACATGCTGTGGATGTGTAACTGAAATCAATTTACACAGGTCTGTATGAACTGGTCACAAAAAGCCTAAGTCAGCAATAGGAGCCTACCAAAACAAAAAACAAAAAACAAAAACAAAAAAAGACAAATCTGAACAGATGTGACAACTGGCTGCATTTGGATATCACTGAGGAAAAACAAAACATCAAGGGCTGCATTTTGTGTCATGAGATGAGAAGGGAGGGAGGGAGTTGCCACTGTTCATCAAACCCCACCACAACCTCCAAGAGGGAGGCACAATGACAGTAATTCTGACCACATCTACACCACTGTGAATCAGGACGAACTCCACTGAAGGCAAGGGACTTCTGTCAGTTTTCAGACTGGAAGCAGGCCCAATTCCTCCAGAGATTCCAAGGCCAGAAGGGACCACTGTGATCATCTAGTCTGACCTCCTGTTTAACCTGTTTAGCCATAGATATGATCAATCATGGCTAGGGCACAGAACTTTCCCAAAATCCACATAGGGAGCCCAGGGATACCTCTGAATCCCCAAGGATCATTGCACAACAACTAAGATTGTGTGCAAAGTTCCTGGAACAGAGAAGGAGCAAAGGGGCTGAAGGTGGGTGCAAATGCTCTTTGTGAAATGAATCTTAGGGACTCCTTGCACATAGACTGTTACGGGGCAGGTAAGGTTTTAGTTCCAGAAATAAGAGCCAGAGTACATTAGAATGCTCTAATCAGCTGAAGAGAGCCATCTTTATTTTAACAGGTGCTTAACATGAAGAAATCAATATCGCCAAGTAAATCGGAAAATAAACCTCTCCTTAAAAACAAGTTACCAACAAAACTATGAATTCCTTTTATCCCCATGCTAAAACTAGAGCAGCAATTAAACATGGCTATCTGATCTGTGCCAAGCTTCAGACCTAGTAGTGGACCCAGATATTTTAGGAACAGCATATCAGTAATGATACTATACTTATGGCTGAGATGGCATTTCAGTTTTCCAGGTTGGACTCAGGAAGAGAAGGGATTCCCTTTTCTTTAGAAAGTTGAAAAAAGTTAGTCAGCTTTTGGAAAGCCTGAGCATGGGGAGAAAAAAAAATCACGAAGAAAACTGTACAGATGTTTTTGCACTGTGGTAACTCAGAAATGTCTTCACCCTGTGCCACAAATCTGGTCAGGCTCCCCTGCTGGCCAACCACCAGATTGCTGTAAAGGGAATCCCAGCCTCTGAGTTCCAGGATATTTTAAAAAGAAAAAGGAGTACTTGTGGCACCTTAGAGATTAACACGGCTGCTACTCTGAAACCAGGATATTTTAAGCTTCCTTGGGTCTCAGCAAGCATTAGCACTGTTTCCTCCCTTGCTCGCTCTGGCACATTTTCTGGACACCAACTCTCAGTCTGTTATCCCTTCACAGAAATGGAGTCCCTCAGCGCACCTGGCCCAGGCCAGCAGCAGTGATTCCCAAGATACTCCAGTAGCTTCAACAGACCTTCTCCCAAAACTCCACCCAAAGGTGTGAGCCTTCTGGTTTCCCTCTAACATAGCAGGCATTGCATACAACACTAACATATTAATGTCCTCTACATGAATCACACAAGAATTACAGAGATACATACAAAAATAATAAACCCTACATACTTTCCCCCCTCACTTTAGCTCACACTTCTCTTGGGGGACCATCTGTGTTCAAGAAGCCACCACCCACCCCTCATTCATATGGATCATGCAGCAGCGTCTCTCATCTTCAGCTGGTGAAAAATAGTGAAAAAGAGAACAAATAGAACAGCTCCTGTCTTTTTTAACCTTCCAGTGTGCTCTGTCATGTGACTCTCTGATTCTCCTCAACAGATGACTACAGAGTCCTACCAGGAAACTTCATTGCCGGCAACCGCTCCCCTAACAAACCATTTAATGCAACAACCCCCTGTTCTTATCTCTTTGCCACTCACCTTTGAAATTCCACAAGGAGGAAAACAGACACTAGAGAAGGCAAAGTGTTGCACAGTCCAAATGGAGTTTGCAGTTTGGTGAAGACAGAAAGCTCATAACCTCACTCACAGTTCATGAACTGCACAGACAGATTCCCCAAATCATCACACCCACCTAGGGGATTAGGTGACCTGCCTTAAAACCACCGCTTTCGAAAACCTTAAGGAAGGCCCTACATCCAACTCCAGCCACCAGCTGGATAGAAGATATTGCACCACACTATGAGTATCACCAATCTATGCTGGGCTCCTGGGAAAGTGCTCGACTGAGAGGCACTGCACTGAATGCCAGCCATAGGTATGATCAATCACTGTAAAGGAGTGGAGAAGAGGACTGGCCTGCACCCCAGCCACCGCCTTGGAAATTCTGCCTGTCTAGCACTTGCAAACTAAGATATCTTCAGAAAAGCAAAGTTATCGGAAACCATTTTCTTTTCTTGTACTGTAGCCCTTTTGCCAATAATGGAGCTTTCAAACAAAAAAAACAAACAAACAAACAGCCTAGTCCTTTCCTATATGATAAATAGGAAAGGAGTATTTGTGGCACCTTGGAGACTAACCAATTTATCTGAGCATAAGCTTTCCTGAGCTACAGCTCACTTCATCGGATGCATTCCGATGATATGATAAATGTGACCACATACAGTACTCAGTAACTGATAAAAATGTGAGTACTCACATACAGTACTCAGTAACTGATAAAAATCTTGCTGATCTTTTCAATTACTCCTTTTACAGAAATTGCTGCTGTTCCAATTATCAAGGTTATAAGGATAAACAAAACAAAACAAAAAATTAAAATTGGGCTGCAAGGCCAGTGGAGGTAGGTCAGGTTTGTGAATACAAAAAAAGGGGTGGAGCACAGTGGGAATACTGCCGCCCTTTGATCAGCTAGCTAGTCCCAATTTACGACTATTAGGGTTAAGGTATAGTGCTGCTTTTCACAGGAAAGACTTAGGAGATCAATAACCAGCCAGCTGAGAAGGAAGAGGAGCTACTAAAGCTTTAATTGATCTCAACTGAAGTTCTGTGGTTAAAATATTGTAAACACTGATTGAGGACAAACTGGTTTTGTATGTTACAGGGCAAAATCCTAGCCCAAACCTTTAAGGTTCAGATATTGTTTTAAAAATATCTTTATTATTCACTAGTGACAAATATTATTATAGCAGGAGTCACCAGATGGCGATGTTACACATTCTTACATTTTCTATGTCTTAGCAGGTGAGCAGTATACAGTCCTTGAAGAAATGTTGTTAGCTGTGTTATACAGTTACTTTTGGGAGAGCTGTTGCAAGCTCTGTACAAAAGAAAGGCAGTTCTTGGGGCAGAGTTGCTTCCTGAGAACTGAGCATTGGTGTTTTGACTAAGACTCTTCAGAAAATGACTGGTATATACAGCATAAATAAAACAAGTTACATGGAGAAAACACCCAGAGACTCTGTCAGTGATTTCTTCTCCAACAGGAGTGTCATAAATATAAAGCGAAGGGTAATCACCTTTAAAATCCTTCCTGGCCAGAGGAAAAATCCTTTCACCTGTAAAGGGTTAAGAAGCTAAAGGTAACCTCGCTGGCACCTGACCAAAATGACCAATGAGGAGACAAGATAATTTCAAAAGCTGGGAGGAGGGAGAAAAACAAAGGGTCTGTGTCTGTCTGTATGATGCTTTTGCCGGGGATAGAACAGGAATGGAGTCTTAGAACTTAGTAGGTAATCTAGCTAGATATGTGTTAGATTATGATTTCTTTAAATGGCTGAGAAAATAGCTGTGCTGAATAGAATGAATATTCCTGTCTGTGTGTCCTTTTTGTAACTTAAAGGTTTTGCCTAGAGGGATTCTCTGTGTTTTGAATCTAATTACTCTGTAAGGTATTTTCCATCCTGATTTTACAGAGGTGATTCTTTTTTTACTTCTATTAAAAGTCTTCTTGTAAGAAAACTGAATGCTTTTTTATTGTTCTAAGATCCAAGGGTTTGGGTCTGTGGTCACCTATGCAAATTGGTGAGGATTTTTACCAAACCTTCCCCAGGAAGTGGGGTGCAAAGGTTGGGAGGATTTTGGGGGGGAAAGACGTTTCCAAACAAAGTTTTCTCAGGAACCCAGATAAAGTTTGATGGTGGCAGTGGAAGTCTAAGGGCAATGGGTAAAATAGTTTGTACCTTGGGGAAGTTTGAACCTAAGCTGGTAAAAGTAAGCTTAGGAGGTTTTCATGCTGGTCCCCACATCTGTACCCTAGAGTTCAGAGTGGGGAAGGAACCTTGACAGGAGACTGACCTGTAAATCCCCAACATCTGCTACCTCTCAGCAGACAAACAGATTTTTTTAAAAATAAAACTCCAGTCCAGCTGTGGCTATGCAGATAACAGAAGAAATGTTATTCTTATGCAGTTTTCTATTATTGTGGTTAACCAAATATACTGCTCTGTGAGCCTGGATGCCTATGTTTTCAGGAAGCTCTCTCTCAAGTCAGCCTTCTAGACATCAAACACAGAAAAGGGGCATTTTCTGTCCCAACATCTCAAACACATCTGTCTACATATAGAGACTCAGTTTAGAAAGTTAGCAGTCTACCACCTGGGGTAGGAAAAGTGAATCCTAGAAAAAGTAACTATATGTCTTCCCATTTTAAAATATGCTGAAGTCCTACCAAGGAAGCCACAGTTAGAAAACAGTCTCAGCAGAACTTGAAGAAAGCACTGACAGATGTGAACCAAGCTAATACTTCAAAAATGCCACAGAATTAAAACAGAGCTGACAGCTCACCATGCAGAGGCAAGATCTTGAAATAAGATCACAGCTTATCACCAAGAAGATTTTAAATGATGTTATTGCAAACCAAAATAGTTGCAGAGCCATAAACTACCTAAAACGAAAAAAGTTTGTTTAATCATTTGCAGTTACCCTGCAGAGACCCTCCAGCCTCAGTCTCAGTCTCAAAACACGTATACAAAGAGTGTTAAAAAGCAAAAATTAAACAATGGCCTGAGCAATTAGAAAGTAGAAAGAATTCAAATCTTTCCATGTCCAAAGAAACAGATGACTGCTTGGAGTGGCTTCCAAGAAAGGAGAAAAACAACTCTTGGGGGGATGGAAGGGGAGGAAGGGGGACAAGGGGAAGAGTCCCTAACTCAATACCATATTGTATGAATTAGCCAAGCAGGCATCATTAAGGACTGGATATTTACAACTTACAATAGTTAAATTCACCACATTGCGTTTACACTATTTCCCATTCTAAATACAGGGAATACTTCAAATAGCATGATAAAGTTAAATACAGTGGTCTGGTGTGGATAGCAAATTGGCAGATCTTTTTATAAGCATCTGAAACACCTTAGTTTTAAAGTACAACAAATTTAGTAAATACACTGTTGGAACCTGCTGATGGCCCCACAGAGACTGCTATTTTTATGGCTCTCGAAACAAGTAGCTGATACAGAGGAACTCACCGGAGTTGAGATTTTACTAACCATTAGGACATGCGGCCATAGCTAACAGGTTACTGCTAAACAGGTTTCAACCTGCCAAAGATGAACTGCTCAGCCAGCTGAACCCTACTACTATAATAGGATAATGTAAAGGGGTAATGTGCTAAAAAGCTTAGAAACACTTCTGAATAATCTTATTACTATAGTACAAGAAAATATACCTTAGTAATTAAGGGCTGGCATATAGATCTCTTTCAAGTGTTCAATATACTTATCCTAAATGCCAATAAAAAAGAACATAAAAGTATCAGCATATCTAAATAATTAGAACACTTTGGACCAAAGAGTTCTTTTAAATGTTTCCTTTTTAAAGTTTCACAATAATTGGTTACTGAGTGAATATTGTTTGTATGGATTTCTCCAACCAGTCTTTGCTATACATTGTATGTTAATTTGTATATTGTTGTACTGCTTTCAAATACAATTTTTAAGAAGATATAAAACCAGGCTGAGAACTAAAGACAACAAAATTATGTCATGGCCAACAAGAATGTATGGCCTCTAAGAGCCAATTAACTTCATCTCTAAGAGAGAACCAGTAGTTTTGGAAATTTCAACTTATTGCATCATTTTGCAGCTTCTGTTTTAATACATTAACTTACCTTTTTATTATTTTTGGCAGATCTGGTAGCGAGACTTGTAGTTAAAGTTATCTGATGCCATCTGTTTTCAGTTGCTCATAACTTTTTCCAACTTAAAACCTTTGGGCTTGCAATTTTCCATGCCAGATGTTTGCTTCAGTGTGGGGGGCGTGGGGAGAGGAAGTATCAACTAAAATAATCTGGCTTTTTCCAAGAACCAGATTAGGTAAAAATGTTGGTTTTCCCCATGTTACATTCTTACACCAATTTCACTAGAAGCTCAAGACCCTCTATCCTTTGTAGCTGAAATTTGAAATTTGACAAGAGTGTCATCCCTGTGGCCACGGTATAAGCCTCTGAAAATTGCAGATCATATACCCAACAGAAGCTTGTTTGAAGCTGGCAGCTAAATTCTCTGAACATTCTGTCTGCACTGAGCATGGTTCACCCCACACAACTGTGTGCAGACCCAAGTTAGTACGTACCATCCGCACGGATCAACTGAGCAGACACCACGACAGGGCTAAAAGAGCAGAGCAGAACTTTTCCTGCCTGCCCTGATATCCAAGGGCCACTGTGACATCAGGCACAGAAATGATCAGAGACTCCTGTTCTCTCAATGGCACCTGAGGAACATGGAGAAGAAGGACGAGGATAAAACAGCTTGCCTAATGCAGAGGGGGGAGGTTACAGATGTTAAGATGGGAAATGAGAACTGAATGAAAGTTTGGGGTGTTTGGACAGAAAGAAAATGATAGACCTTTGAAATGCTACTGAGGAAGCAGGGGAAAGATTTTGATACAAACTAGCAAAACACAGAGGAATTGAAGGTGACCAACTAGGTTAAAGGTATAAGTGAGACGAGAGATGACAGCGTTATCAGAAGCGATGGAAAATGTGGGGCCCGGAGGGAAGTAGCAGGAGTTCAGCTTTAGCTATGCTATGCTTCAATTGACTGGAAAACATAGAGGAAGGGATATCAGATGAAGAGGATGAGATTTATATCTTTCAGATTATACACATTTATGTTTAAAAAAAATGTTCATCCCATGTTCTGGGCATTACTGACAATCCTTAGACAATAGTGTAAACAGACTCCTTCAATTGCTCTCATTATATACCACAAACTGGCAACTACAAACATATAAACAAAATTCAAAAACAGAAGTGAACTGAGATCAAAGGGGAGAAAGGTCTGATTCAACTGTATAAAGATAGAACTGAAACCACGTGAATGCATGTGATCTCCCACAGAGAACAAAGAAGCCCTATAGGAGAGAGAACGATGACGACCCAGGAAAAGACATGCTGAAAGCACAGAGTGGCAGGGAAAAAAATGAGTATAGGAGAGTCACAAAAGACAACAATATCATAAAATGTATGTGATTGCCAGTGTCAAAAGTAACAGAGAGCTCAGGGAGGAGTACAGAACTGCTTTTTGAGCAGGAAAGAGTCACTTGATTTCAGTATAGTGGAAAGGCAGAAGCCAAACTAGACGAGATCCAGGATGGATTGTATGAGAGGAACTTGAGGCAACAGGTTTAAGTGGCACGTTTGATTAATTTAGAAGTGAACAGAAGGGAGTATATGGGGATTAGCTTGGTTTTCTAGCTTTGGAAGTAAAGGTAGAGCAGGTGCTACAGTTCTATAGTGTTTTACTCTTTTTTTAAGCAGTAAAGAAGAGATTCTCGAAAATGCTTAACATCAATCTAATTCTGTTCCCCTTGAAATCAATGGATTAGGCAATGATGAGGGCTTTTAAAAATCCACTCTAAGGAGGGAAGGAAGTTTGGGAGCCCTGTTTAAACCACATTGATCTTGAGCTGACAGCTAGACATCAACAAGGAGATGTCAGAGAGATAGTTTGGATAGAATGAGACAGGACTGGAGTAGAGGTAATCTGGGAATCATCCTAGAGGTGGTAGTTGAATTTGTGTTTGTGGATGAGATTTAGAGGAAGAGAAGAAGGACTAAGGACTTTCTGAGTTTGACTTGGTCTTGGTATTTTATGGAACATATATATGAAACTAAAGCACCTGGAAATGTCTGGATTCTGAAGAACTCTTCCTTCCTGAGAGAAAACAACGTATACTACATCTTCTAGACAGTAACCTGTTTATTAGATTTTCCTGCATGACCAAATAGTAGTTAGCCTCTTCTTCCACAGAAGCTCTAACAAAAAAAGTGATCACTGAAGCTGCAACAGGAAAACAATTTTGCCATTATCACACTACAGGAAGAAATGATCTATTCTGCTCAGGTTCTTATACTGAGTCAATCACATGGTATCTGACTCATGACTAGTTTCAAAATAATACTGTCAATCTTGGTAGGCCAATAAAATCTTAAATGGATGAGTCTGAAGCAAATGCTCATAAAACTCCATAGCTGGCCACAGATCCCACTTCTTCAGCTATTCTGTCCTCTAACCAGCATGATTGGTGAAGGACTTCCAGAATAATCATCTTACTTACAATAAGCAATGGTGTTTTTCTTATTTCTTGGCCCAATTTGAACAAAATAAAACAAGCAATGATCAGTTATAATATTTTTACGTGGGGTACTTTGCTGCATTTTCCTTAAATGCACATAGAAAAGAACGTTATCAGGAAATCTGAGGAAGTTCACCACACAAATTTTAAAGTAAGAGGGCCTGAAGCGGTGAGCTGTCAAAAATGTATATGGTACAATTTCTTGCTGCTCCTTGTCACTCAAGGTGAATTGCAGCAACCACCAGCGCACCAAAGCTATAAATCATGTGTCACACAGAGTTAAAAGATACCAAAACATTTAAACAAAAAAAAATGTTAAAGGGACATAGTCAACTCAACAATTAATCAAAGAAACAATCAATTAAAAGAAAAAATGAATTAGAAAAGTAGTTTCAGCTACAACATTTGTCCCTGGTGCTCCCTACCAGACCTTCTAGTTTTACAGTTCCATTTTTCTATTAAAAAAAAAAAGTTTCTCTCTCACATATTGCTATATCCAAAACCCACAAACAAAAGGGGAAAACTGATTATCTGACTATATGGCAGAAATAATAAAACTGATCATAGATTCATAGATATTTAGGTCAGAAGGGACCATTATGATCATCTAGTCTGACCTCCTGCACAACGCAGGCCACAGAATTTCACCCACCACTCCTGCAAAAAACCTCTCACCTATATATATATAAACCTCATATATAAAATGCTGCCCAAATGCTGAAACTGAACCTGTGACAGATACTACAACCACATGCAATATCTTTGGGGAGCGGAGCACATCACTATGGGCCATGGATTGTTGCAACTCCAGGGGAGGGAATTACCACAGCTCCTCCAGGAACAAACACTGTTGGGGGTAACTAAGGCGAATCACTCAGGTTGTAAACACCTCCAGAGAGGTACCACCCCCCCGGGAAGTCTACATATACTGGTTCAGACTCGGTTTTCCAGAAACCACCAGACAAAGAAAGGGCTTTTGCCATAAAAAGGCTGAGTTTAAACTGACACACAGTCGTCTTGTAAATGCAATAAACAGACAGGACCTTGGATTCTAGGGGGACTCCAAACCTTGTTGAAGGTTTGGAAAGACTAATACTGACTAGAGCCCTATGCTGAAGTTGAGGGGGACCTCTGAGAAGCATGTAGTAAGTATGTAGGAACTTTTATTTTTTTTTTAAATGTTTTGTCTTTTACCTTATGAATAAATGTATTTTTTAGGGCTGTCGATTAATCAATAGTTAACTCACACAATTACCTCAAAAAAATTAATCGCAGTTTTAATCACACTGTTAAACAAGAGACTACCAATTGAAATTTATTAAATATGTTGGAGGTTTTTCTACATTTTCATACATCTCGTATTATGTGTTGTAACTGAAATCAAAGTGTATATTTTGATTACAAATATTTGCACCGTAAAAATGATAAACAGAAGAAATCGTTTTTTTCAATTCATTTAATGCAAGTACTGTAGTGCAATCTCTTTGTCATGAAAGTGCAACTTACAAATGTAGATTTTTTTTTGTTACATAACTGCACTCAAAAACAAAACAATGTGAAACTTCAGAGCCTACAAGTCCAGTCAGTCCTAATTCTTGTTCTGCCAATCGCTAAGACAAACAAGTTTGTTTACATTTACAGGAGATAATGCTGCCCTCTTATTTATAATGTCACCAGAAAGTGAGAACAGGCATTTGCATGGCACTTTTGTAGCCAGCATTGCAAGGTATTTACATGCCAGATATGCTAAACATTCGTATGCCCCTTCATGCTTCGGCCACCATTCCAGAGGACAAGCTTCCATGCTGATGACACTGATTAAAAGAGTAATGCATTAATTAAATTTGTGACTGAACTCCTTGGGGGAGAATTGTACATCCCCTGCTCTGTTTTACCCACATTCTGCCATATATTTCATGTTACGCCAGTCTCGGATGATGACCCAGCACATGTAGTTGTTCGTTTTAAGAACACTTTCACTGCAGAATTGACAAAACGTAAAGAAGGTACCAATGTGAGATTTCTAAAAATAGCTACAGCACTCGACCTAAGATTTAAGAATCTGAAGTGCCTTCAAAAATCTGAGAGGGATGAGGTGTGGAGCATGCTTTCAGAAGTCTTAAAAGAGCAACACTCCAATGCGGAAACTACAGAACCCAAACCACGAAAAAAGAAAATCAACCTTCTGCTGGTGGCATCTGACTCAGATAATGAAAATGAACACGCTTCAGTCCACAATGCTTTGTATGGTTTTCGAGCAGAACCCGTCATCAACATGGACGAATGTCCCCTGCAACGCATGCGCATCCGGTACATAAATACCTTGCGACATGCCATGAGAACACCTGTTCTCACTTTCAGGTGACATTGTAAACAAGAAGTGGGCAGCATTATCTCCTGCAAATGTAAACAAACTTGTTTGTCTGAGGGATTGACTGAACAAGAATAGGACTGAGTGGACTTGCAAGGTCTAAAATTTCACATTGTTTTATTTCTGAATGCAGTATTTTTGTACATAATTCTATATTTGTAAGTTCAACTTTCATGATAAAGAAATTGCATTACAGTACTTGTATTAGGTGAATTGAAAAATACTATTTTTTGTCTTTTTATATTGCAAACACTTTAATCAAAAATAAATATAAAGTGAGCACTGTACACTTTGTATTCCATGTTGTAACTGAAATCGATATATTTGAAAATGTAGAAAACATCCAAAAATATTTAAATAAATAGTATTCTATTATTGTTGAACAGTGAGATTAAAAAAAAAGGAATCGCACGATTAATCACACAATTAATCATGATTAATGTTTTTAATCGCTTGACAGCCCTAGTTTTTTTTTAATGAAGACTGGTTGGTAACAGGTGTACACTGTTGTAGCCCCGGTGAATGATGTAACCTCAAGCACTGGACCCTGGTCAGATCTGCTGGGGAAGTCACAGAGAGGTGCAGCGGAACTGCAAGCCTAAACCCCTGGTCCAGAGTGAAGTGAAACAGGTTTCTACCAGAGAAGTGATGGCCGGGAGCCTGAAACCTTAAATAGATGCCCTCAAGGAAGGCCACAGGGAGAGTCAAGGGCACTGTTAACCCCGAAACAGTGACACTAAAAAACAATGGGTCATTTTCCCCCTAAGCTCTTTAGTAACCTTCAGCAATAACCAGGCTTCCTGACTTTCAATTTTATAATCTCCACAGTGTTTTATAATTGCCTGAAATAGTTTTAAGTGCCAATTTAACAACATCTTTAATTCAGTCCCAAAATCAGGTCACAAAACTTCTTCATAGAGACTGTCAACTATTCTCAGATGAATCCAAGAGTTATGCTCCACACGAACTGAATTACCTGGGATAGATAACCAAGACGATAAACAAAAAAATGGTCTAGACAGACGTATTCCAATTACGGTCATTTCAGTTTTGTATTTTACCAATGGTTAAATTACAATATTACTACTCTTTAGAAAAGCATTACACTCTGAAAATCAGGAAGCCTGGAGTTTCATCTCAGTTATGCCACTAACTCACTAGGTCTTCTTGGGTACGTCATATAGCTTCTCTATGCCTCAGTTTCCTCAAGTATAAAATGGAGATACCATCCCACACAGGTATTGTGAGGATTAGCTAATACGCATACAGCACTTTGAACATGTAAAGTGCAGAGAAATATATTAATTATCTTGATCAAAGTAAACATAAAAAGCCCATGTCACCAAGATCATATGAAGAAGAAGAGAGTGTTCCACAATAAAAAAAAAAAAACCTAGGTAATAATTAAAATGACCTACTAGTGCTCGAGTTTTTTATTCTGAAGAAGGAAAGGGCAACTGCATCGCAGCCTACACTAGACTCCCCGACCCAACCTCAACATTTCACGCCATTGGTAATAATAGTGCAGCTCCACCAGTGACAGCACCAGAGCCAGCTAACTGCAGACAGAACATGGACATAAATGACACAGTAGTTAAAATGCCAGCAGCTGGCCTACATGCCATTACCAATGCTGCTCTCGTTTCCTCCACCTGCATCCAGACAAAGAACCTAACCATGGATGCCTCTACCCAGATCCTGGTGTGGATTTGCAGAGACTGTGGCCTGCATTTTCCACTCATAGAAAGCCAGGCTGCAAGGACCATCCAGTGTGAAAGGTGCCTGCTGGTGGAATCTCTTCGGAAGCAGATGAGAGAACCACAAGAGGAGGTGGCCAGGCTGCGGAGCATTCATACACATGAGTAATTCATTGAGAGTATTCCTATGGAGATGTCCAAGGTTGAGGACACTATCCAGGTAGAGAGGACTGCTGTCACGCCCCCGGGGGAGGATGGTATGGCTCTGTCACTGGCAGGACACTGACTGCTGGTTACTTCCGGCAGCAGGCACTGCTCCACTCCTAAACCTAACTCACCCACCAATATGCTTTGTTCAGATGCTTTATCTGAAACTCAAAAAAAAGAAACCTACAAAAAATGGAAACTAGGTCAAATTATAAAGGATGAATATAAATAAATAACTCAAGTATATAGGGACAAAATTAGAAAGGCCAAGGCACAAAATGAGATTAAACTAGCTAGAGACAAAGGATAACAAGAAAAAATTCTACAAATATATTAGAAGCAAGAGGAAGACCAAGGATGGTGCAGGCCCATTACTCACTGAGGGGAAAAAACAAACAGAAAATGTGGAAATGGCAGTAGTGCTAAATGACTTTTTTGTTCCAGTTTCACCAAAAAAGTGTAATAGAAACTGGATATCTAACAATGAATACCAGTGGAAATGAGGTAGGATCAGAGGCTTAAATAGGGAAAAAACAAGTTAAAATTACTTAGACAAGTAAGATGTTTTCAAGTCACCAGGGCCTGATGAAATATATCCTAGTATACTCAAGGAGCTGACTGAGGACATATCTGAGCCTTTAGTGATTATCTTCAAAAAGTCATGGAAAACAGCGTGAAATTCCAGAGAACTGGAAAAGGGCAAATATAGTGCCAATCTATAAAAAGCGGAATAGTATCCAGAAAGATAATAGAGCAAATAATTAAGCAATCAATTTGCAGACACCTGGAAGATAATAAGTTGATAAGTAACAGTCAGCATGGATTTGTCAAGAAGAAATCATGTCAAACCAAACTAACAGCTTTCACTGAAATGGTAACAAGCCTGTGGATAAGGGGAAAAACAGTAGATGTAGTATATCTTGACTTTAGTAAGGCTTTTGATATGGTCTTACATGACCGTCTTATAAACAAATTAGGGAAATACTACCTAGATGGAACTCCTATAAGCAGTGGCGTAGCTAGGTGGAGCGAACAGGGGCAGCGGACATAAAAAAAAGATGCCACCCGCTTGTACACACCGGGTGGCCCTCGCCACCAAGGAGCCGGAGCGCGTGAAGGCACCCGCCGCTGAAGACCCGGAGCACCGCCAGGTGAGTAAAAATTGAAAAAAGGCACCACTTGTGCTCAGAGGGGGAGCAGCTGCTCCCCCCGCTACGCTACTGCCTATAAGGAGGGTGCAGAACTGGTTGGAAAACCATTCCCAGAGAATATTTATCAGTGGTTCACTGTCAGACTGGAAGGGCATGTCAAGTGAGCTCCTGCAGAGATCAGTTCTGGATCCAGTTCTGTTCTGAATCTCCTTCCTTAGAGGTTTTTAAGGTCAGGCTTGACAAAGCCCTGGCTGGGATGATTTAACTGGGAATTGGTCCTGCTTTGAGCAGGGGGTTGGACTAGATGACCTTCTGGGGTCCCTTCCAACCCTGATATTCTATGATTCTATGATTCTATGATTCATCAGTACTTTAAATAATGACATAAAGGGTATACTTATAAATATGTGGATGATACCAAGCTGGGAGGGGTTGCAAGTGCTTTGGAGGATAGGATTAAAATTCAAAATGATCTGGATGAACTGGAGAAATGGTCTGACGTAAACAGAATTAAATGCAATAAGGACAAATGAAAAATACTCCACTTAGGAAGGAACAATCAGTTGCACATAGACAAAATGGGAAAGACGGCCAAGGAAAGAGGACTGCAGAAAGGGATCTGGGGCTCATAGTGGATCAAAAGCTAAATATGAGTCAACACTGTAACACTGTTGGGGGTGGAGGAGAAACAAACATCATGCTGGGATGTATTAGCAGGAATGTCATAAGCAAGACACAAGAAGTAATTCTTCTGCTTTACTCCATGCTGATTAGGCCTCAACTGGACTATTGTATCCAGTTATGGATGCCACATTTCAGGAAAGATGTGGACAAACTGGAGAAAGTCCAGAGAATAGAAATAAAAATGATTAAAGGTCTAGAAAACATGACCTATGAGGGAAGACTGAAAACAAATGGGCATGTTTAGTCTGAAGAAAAGAAGATGGATAGGGGACATGATAACAGTTTTCAAGTATATAAAAAGCTGTTACAAGGAGGAGGGGAAAATGGTTCTACTTAACCTACGAGGATAGGACAAGAAGCAGTGAGCTTAAATTGCAGCAAGGGCAGTTTAGGTTCTGGGAATGGGCGACAGGGGATGGATCACTTGATTACCTGTTCTGTTCATTCCCTCTGGGGCACTTGGCATTGGCCACTGTCGAAAGACAGGATACTGGGCTAGATGGACTTTTGGTCTGATACAGTATGGCCATTCTTATCTTCTTAAGACATTAGGAAAAGCTTCCTAACAAGGTAGTTAAGCATGGAATAAACTGCCTGGGGAGATTGTGGAATCTCCGTCATTGGAGATTTTTAAGAGCAGGTTAAAAAAACACCTCTCAGAGATGGTCTAGATAATACTCAGTCCTGCCATGAGTGCAGATGACCTCTCGAGGTCAATTCTAGGACTCCCACTGTAAAAAAAACACAAAAACAAAAACCCTAGAGTAGACATTGCACCAGAGTTCTGTGGAGTTTCATGGTAACATGCAGGCCCAGATTATCAAACTATGCACTTAGTACACTTGCACAGGGCCCCCATCTTGGAGTGTTGGGGGAAGGGAGGCAAAAACATACAAAAGAACTTAGAGCCAGTGTCAGGGTTCCTTCCCCACTCTGAACTCTGGATTACAGATGTGGGGACCCGCATGAAAGACCCCCTAAGTTTATTTCTACCAGCTTAAGTTAAAACTTTCCTGGGACACAAAATTCCCATATCTGGGATTCAGTATGCTGCCACCACGAAGCGATTTAACAAAGAATCATGGAAGAGACCACTTGGAGACATCTTTCCCCAAAACATCCCCCCAAGCCTTACACCCCCTTTCCTGGGGAGGCTTTAGAATAAACAAGATGAGCACAGACCAGCCTTGGGTTTTTAGGACACTAAAACCCCAATCAGAGTCTCAAAAAACAGAACTTCATTAGAAGAACAAAAAAAGAGAAAAGAAACATTCCATAAGATTAGAATGGAAAATAATCTCACAGGCAGTCAGATTCAAAACATAGAGAAACCCTCTAGGCAAAACCTGAAGTTACAAAAGGACACAAAAACAGGGATACACATTCCCTCCAGCACAGTAAATTTCACAAGCCAAAAACAAAAGAAAATCTAACGCACTTCCTAGCTAGAATACTTACTAACTCTATAGGTGTTGGATTGCTTGCTTTCTTGATCTGTCCCTGGCAGAGGCATCACACAGACAGAGAAAACCTTCCCCCCCGCCACTCCAGATTTGAAAGTATCTTGTCCCCTTATTGGCCATTTTGGTCAGGTGCCAGCCGGGTTACTTGAGCTTCTTAACCCTTTACAGGTAAAAGCATTTTGCCCCGGCCAGGAGGGATTTTACAGTACTGTATACAGAAAGGTGGTTACCTTTCCCTTTATATTTATGACAGCCAGTAAGAGTCCTGTCTGCACACTGTGGCAACAGCAGAGCAAGGAGCTGGGCTAGCTCTGCGGTACAGGTTCCTCTACAGGGTGAGGCCAGGGTGGGTTTGTTCTCCAACACACACAATCTAGGGCCTCTAAGTCTGAGGGTCGGACCCAATCCCTCTCCCCAGAAGCAGGGAAGATGTCCCCCCAATTGCCATTGTACATCGGGCCCCAAAAATGACTTAATCTGGCACTGACAGAATGGTATACTGTTGGTTTTCCAGTGAAGCTACCACCGGATTTGTAGGAGGTATGATCTCACGGTTGAAATGCAGAAAGCTATGTATACCTTCCTACAAAAAAAGAGAAGATGGTTGGTGTAAATTAGTGAAAATAACAGCTACAGTACAGCAACATGGCAAACACTACCATTATGCTCTCAAATCTTGAAGGAGAACATGTTATGGGAAAGGAAAATAATTGTTCCAGTATATTTTGTATATCCAGTCTTGAACATGTATGAACTCAAACACTAAATTTAGTTGCCCACATTTAATAGGACAATTTTAGTCACTTGATCACGGGGGGGGGGGGAGAGTTCTCTAAGAGGAGAATTTTCCTAGATTGATAGGTATCATAAACCACTGATAATTAAAATTGTTCATAAGAAGTATCTACAATATAAATTCTGCAACTTACATCAAACGTCGGTGTGCTCTGATGCGCACTCTGATTACATGGTTCTCTGAAACAATCGCTGAAAGGAAGTAGGAGCCCCATCGCAATGATCCTAGAACACAGCTTTTCTGCTTCTTCCTGTGGGGCATTCTCCTGCTGGCTGAACAGTTTTTCCAGGAGAGTTCGTCCTGCAAAGATTATATAATAGACCAATGATAATTTGTAATAATCTTTGTAGAATAAAAAAAAGTAAGAAATTTTACCTCACTCCTGAAATAAAGAGCTTGACAAGTATAGACACCAAAAACATCAAGTTTGTCAGGATACCCTACAAGTCAGCAGATCAGCCTTCAAGTAAAAATAAATCTCTATGCACTAGTTTAAGAATTATGCAAATTAAAGTTTCAATACTACTTATTGTTCATAGGGCTTGAAAGAGAAAATATACATCAAGTTGGCTCAAGTGGCCTAGCAGTTGTACTAGACAAACAAGAGTCTTGAATTCCCATTCTAGAATCAGTCTCCTGCTATGAGAAACATAATTAAATTATACTTTACACTTATATAGTTATTTGTTATCACAGGCCCTCAAAAGTCAAGTATACATTACACCATTTTCCATATGGGGAACATGAG
Source organism: Lepidochelys kempii (assembly GCF_965140285.1). Classification (NCBI taxonomy): domain Eukaryota; kingdom Metazoa; phylum Chordata; order Testudines; family Cheloniidae; genus Lepidochelys; species Lepidochelys kempii. The sequence goes on along the minus strand of NC_136382.1, from coordinate 138,940,449 downwards.
GTACAACAGGGTTAAGTAACTTGCTCAAGGTCACATAGCAAGCTGTTACAAAGTCAAGAATAGAACCAAAGTCTCCCAACTCCTAGCTCTTGGTCTTGAATTACACAGAAGAGAATACTAGTATTCTAGAGTTTGTGTTGTACTTCTCAGGAGAGAGTGTCCAATGTCATTTGAAGAAATCATAATTGCTGGCCATTTAAAAGTGACATTTACGGAGCTCCAAAGGTTGCAGAGTGCTCCAGGCCAGAAGAGAATCATTTTAACACAGACCTCTGTACGCAGAGGCACAGGTTCAACGGAATTTGCCTCCTATAGGACTAAACCCTGGATTTTGTGCCCCAAATATTCTTTTCACCAATAAAATATGAAAGGCCCTGAACTTGAGCAGGTTGTTCTTGCAAAGTGCTTAACAGATGACAATACTGTCAGGTCCCAAGAACCTAGTACTGTACAAGTCTAGCCAAATGGAGAATAAAAAAAAACACAACAAAACCAACAGATTAGTTACACAGTCACATGTAATGCAGAAATATATACTAAAAAGACTATTAAAAGTTGCCTGGTTAAGCATTTAAAAACAGATAAATCAGGAAAGGCCAAAGTTAAGGTTGTTCCTGTTTACAAGATATAATAAATGGATGGAACAAGTGCAGGAGAAGAGGAAACACAGGAGCAATAAAATTAGTAGAATGTTTTAGCACGGACTAGCTGCATATACAATTTGTGGTCAAAACGGTAACAATCATCACAATCCAACACCTGCCAAAGCCATCAAAACATTTTCCAGAGTTTTACTAAAATAAATAATTGGAATTGGAGGGCATTTTGCTTTTCATGAAATGTGGTTTTCTCATTAGAATGCAAGAAATTTCAAACATTTCTATGTGAAGAATGATTTTAAACTAAATGAAATTTTCACAGGCTGTTTCGCAAAAGGTATCCAGTTTCCATGAAAGAAAAAAAGAAAAATCTAAGATTTCATGTTCACTTTTCAAATCTAAAAGATTTGATAGTTTTGAAGGCCATTTCTTTTCATTGTGTCAATTAATATTCTCTTTGAGTCCCTATCTTTCACTACAATACTATATGGTCTAATGGATCCAGGTACTTGGCTGGCAAGAAACTTCAGTTCTATTATGTGCTATACAACTGACTTGCTTTCTGACCTCAAACAAATTGTCCAACTTCTCTGTCCACTCTTTTCACCATCTGTATAACGGTGATAATGTGTCTTGCTTAGCACCCCTTTAACACCCTCCATTTTAGTGTTTATGTAAAAATGTAGCTTGTACTGACAACACCTCTGTTTATATTTAATAAATATAGGAAACTGGCCTTCTAAATAGGCAATATATTCTTTGGGTTTAGTACACCTAGAATATTGGTTTGAAATTAATCTTTCCCTTTTGTACAGTGTGATTGGTATACAACAGAAACTGCCTTAAAACAAAGCAAATCCATGGGCCCACAACAAAGGAGTTATGACAGCCAAGTTTTTGATAGGGCTTTGCCTCTCTCTTCAGAGCAGCAACCACTGCTTCCAATTACACTGTAACAAAAAAAAAAAAAATAGTGTTCCTTTAAAGCAGATCAACATTCTTATTAGAAGAAAAGTCAGCCACCACCAAATCCTGTTATTTTCTGGATACTTGTAAAATGAAAGAAAGATCACACAGTAAAATTAAATGGCACGATAAGCAGCAAATAATCAGTTTTCACATTAATGCACAGTAAGTCTGAGAAAAGAGATTTCTAAGATGATTTTAATTGGGCTTGTGAAAGAATAGCCAACAGCAATGCATGCTTCCCCATAGTGGGCCAAATTGCTAAAAGTGACCTGTGATTTTTGAGGGGCCCGATTCTGAAAGTCAGGCCTCTTTAAAGTGGCAACTTGGAAACCCAAAAATCACTAGTTGTTTTGGAAGATTTGGGCAACTATGCCTTAAACCAGACAGAGGTACTCCTTCCAGTGATAAGAAAGTAAGTTTTCAGAGTAACAGCCGTGTTAGTCTGTATTCGCAAAAAGAAAAGGAATACTTGTGGCACCTTAGAGACTAACCAATTTATTTCTCTAAGGTGCCACAAGTACTCCTTTTCTTTTTAAGAAAGTAAGTGTGACACCCCTGCCTGATGATTCTCTGGTCTTTGAAACAGCACCCTTGTTGGCAGTCTTAGCAAAGGACTTTAACCTTAAATATTTGTTCAATGAAACAGCATACTTAGCCAAAGATTTCATTCCCATTTACTCAATTTAAACAAATACAGTATTCATTGGTAAATTACTCACTACTTTAAAAAAATCTCGTTTAAACATTAAATCATATTATAGGCTTCAGACAATATACATATTTTTAAACAGTTTGATTAATTAAATGGGTTTCTGTATTCAAAAATAACATTGTACATTTCTCATCATGCTCTCTATCTGTATTGGATGTTTCCTCTCCAATTTATGATGATTATTTGTACACATGAGGTAACAAAGACATGTTTTTCAATACCAGTTATCAAAAGAGCAGAATATTTTTAGATTAACATCTGTCATCTAAACAAAAATGCTATTAGGAGAAAAAAAACCCTTCAACTCAGCTCTTCAGCAAACTTAAGTAGCACTAAACCATCCCCCCCTTAAACATTGCATCTATTATTGTCTTGACTCAAGATGCGAATAAGGATTACCACCTGGAAGAAGGTATTATGTTTAAACAAATCTGTGTTCTAATACCGCATGTCCCTTGAAATTACTGTACAAACACACACATGAAAATTTGAAGTAAAAGTACGTTCCGTCAGTTTAGATTATACATGTTTTACTGAATGCAAGTTTAAATGAGCTCAATTTTCTATGAATATGGAAACAGATTCATGCTGAACTGCTGTGAACAATTCTATTAATGCTAAATGGGTTAAACATTTTAACACACTTACTGGGTCATATTTAAAATGAAGTGTTAAGCTGTTTAAATTTTCTGTATATGAAATAGCTAGTTCAGAAGGAACAATCTGAGGGGCTAAGATTATTACCCACTTGAATGGTCAGAAAAGGTTAGCCACACTGATTCCCCTCAAAGCGAGACCCAAAAAAGGCAACATAACAGTCTGTGGGTAGAACAGAAGGTTGGGGGAGGGGAAAGAAAGACCTGTTTACCCTTATTCAGGGCAGCTTCAGCCTCCTTTCCAGCTACTTTCAAGTATAAACAGATGCTGTCACTAGAACTGAAGCTTCCCATTTCCGCTGACAACCATCAGTAGTGGTTTGGGGATACTGACACTATTCAGAACCCAATGGTGCCCTTTATTGTTTTTCAGCTCTTTGAACTTTGAACTCTTTGATTCACAGTGACACTAAGAAAAGCAGAACACACACCACAAAACCATACATTTAAGAAGAAATTAAAAACAGACTTTGTTACATTATAAAAATGCACTCGTTTCTTAAATACTAAGGGTGAAATCTGAATGGCCTCATCTCTCTTCCTATTCCCGCCCCTCAAGAAAAAAAAAAACTGCTTATTTGTTACTTTTAAAACTTCAGCTATTCCCTTCACTTTTCTTTCTGGAGAACTACAACAAGCTCTTTGGAAGACCTGAGTCATACAAATGTATGAGTGGAAGGGACCTCGATAGGTCTTCTAGCCCATTTCCCTGCATTGAGACAGGACTAAGTTCATTGGGGGGGGGGGGGGCACACAGGCAATAGTAGTACATTGTGGAGTCATATTTACTTTGTTATCCACTATAAACTCCAGATCCTTTTCTGCAGCACCCTTTTCTAGACAGTCATTTCCCATTTTGTATTTGTGCAATTAATTATTCCTTCTTAGTCCTTATTGAATTTCAGACCATTTCTCCAGTTAGTCAAGATCATTTTGAATTCTAACCCTGTCCTCCAACGCACTTGCAACCCCTCCCAGCTTGGTCCCATTTGCAAACTTTATGAGTGTACTATCTATGCCATTAGCCAAATTATTTATGGAGATACTGAATAGAACCAGACACAGGACAGACTCCTACATGACTCCATTCAATATGTCCTTCCAGCTTGACTGTGAACCATTGTAACTATTCTGAGTACACTTTTCCAATCAATTATGCACCCACCTTACATAAGTTCATCTAGGCTAATTTCCCTAGTTTATGACGTCATGTGAGACAGTATCAAAAGCCTTGCTAAAGTCAAGATATATCATGTCTGTTTCTTCCCCCCCATCCACCAGGCTTGTTACCCTGTGAGAGAAGGATATTAGGTTAGTTTGACATGATTTGTTCTTGACAAATCCATGTTGATTGTTGCTTATCAACATATCTTCTAGGTGCTTACAAATTGATCTCAATTATTTGCTGTATTATCTTTCTGGGTTAAGTTAAACTGACTGATCTACAATTCCCTGGGTTGTCCCTATTCCACCTTTTTTAGATAGGTACTGTATCTGCCCTTTTCAAGTCGTCTGGAATCTCAAAGATCATCAGTAATGGCTCAAATATCTCTTCCGCTATTTCCTTAAATATTCTAGGGTGTATTTCACCAGGCCCTGCCAACTTGAAGACATGTAACTTGTCTAATTAGTTCCTAACCTGTTCTTTCCTTATTTTGCCCTTTGATGCTACCTCATTTACATTAATGTTCACTATGCTAGTTCTCCGATCATTGTTAACCTTTTTGGTGAAAACTGAAACTAAAAAGGCATTTAACACTCCAGCTATTACTCACTGAGGACAGAAAGACAATAAGAGAAAATGCAGTAATGGGCCTACCCTGTCCTTCGTCTTCCTCTTCCTTCTAATGTATTCGTAAGATGTTTTCTTGTTACTCGTCATGTCCCTAAATAATTCATTCTAAATTTGCCTTTGCATGCTTCTGTTTGTTTGGTTTTTTAAAAATATATTTGTCCTTTGTAATTTAACCAAGTTTCCACTTTTTGTATGACTTTTTTTGAGTTTCAGGTTGTTGAAGAGCTTCTGGTTCTCATATCATCACTTGAGGCTATAATCTAATATACTCCCTTTCTCCCAAATACTAAATTGAGATGGGAAGGGATACTAACTCAATGACCATTCAGGTTACAGCTACAGGTTTCATCACCATTCAGGTCTTCAGATCTTGCCAACAACCTCCAGCAAAGAAGTAACTCAAGCAAGAAAGGTATATTTTAGAAAGTCTGAGACAGGCCTTATAAATCCCCAAAGCAGCAATAATGGGAAAAAAAGGTTTTTAGTACTCCACTTTATAAAATATTAATAATAATTTATGTTTGGCTCAAGAAACAAGAATCTGATACTGCTACCTTCTCTAAGTGTGCGAGCTGTTGCTGCTATCATTCAGCTCAGGTTTTTTCTTGAGCCTGCTAAATATCATGCTGCTCTCCACTCCATCATCCGTTGCTCCCTGTCACCGTTATCTTCTTCCACTCTCCCAAGCTCCTATTTCTCTTCCTTCTGTACCACCCTTAATGAGGTTCAAGCAACAACAGTGTTCCAAAACGGTTGTCAAAAACAGCGCTGCCAGAATAATGGTTGGCAAGAGTTTTGCAGTAAGGGGTCTACTTTTATTAAGAGATTAAAACCCGGCAACATGCTCACCAGTCACCACCACTCATGACACAAACAGGTAGTCCCTGTCACAAGGATCATACAGTCTGGCTCAATTTCCCTGTCCAGTCTGGTTAGTTGAGTACTGCCAACCCCAAGCATTCACAATTCATGAGATATGCATTAAATGAGAGCTGGCACCGCTGTAAAGGGGGCAGGGAGACTAAGGGGAGAAAGAGCAACTATTTTAGCCCAAAGCATGCTATAGAATACCAATCCCTTCCAGAAATTTTGCTTCACTATTTCCAACTGTGGTTATAAAATAGTTTCTAACACTGGTAAATGTGGCTGTAAATGATATTATTGGATGTATTTGTAACCAAATTTCTCCTAAACACTTGGAATTGTATTTGCAAGAGGGACTGAGAAGTCAATAGGTACAAGTTGCACTCAGTGTTTCTGAGCAGGGAGGGAAAATCAGGCCTTTAGAATATCTAACTTAAGCAGACCAAATTCCAAAGATAGCCTTGAGCCTCTGACCCAACTTCAGGGCTAATTTCCACTGCAACTATAGCAGCCTTCAGTACTTTGAACAGACTTTTTATAGCAACAGAGTGAGGAGTTATTTCAGTATACTGTGATTCCTGAAGCCTGTAGCGGTTCACTGGATCACACCAAGTGATACAACGGCTTGTGTTTACAGCATTCTTCTTTAACAACTATAATTGCTCCAACTTTGTTCCCAGTCTATTTTTACTTATGTTAGTAAGGCTAGAAATGCCCACACAGCAATCATTCTGTAAGTTTTGAAACCAAGAGCCCACCATGTTTAGCTCGGACTGAGGAAACAAACATTTTCTTATAGAAACCCGTATGGAATAGGAAATAACCATATTATAGAATAGAGAAGATATATCTGTATGCACCCAAAAAAAAACCCCACACATAATAAAAAGATGATTAAGGTTGCAAAGTCAAGCACTCAAGAATCAGGACATGCCAGCATTCAGATTTTCTGTGCAGGAATATAGTCTTTAATTACATGATCAAAAACTATTTTTTCCCTTCAGGACCCACCTAATTTGTTAGACAGCAAAGGACTTGTGAGGTTCCGGTATCATAGTGTGCCTTGGTGGTTACAGACCTTTCTGCCTGTCCCCATCCCTCAAGCCACTCCCTTTCCTTTTCTCCTATTACCACTTCCCCAAATCCCACCCTGTCCCCTACCCTGTTGCAATACTGCAGCTCTTGCCCATCTGCCTCCCACCCAATGCTTGTCCCTGTCCTATATTCGCCCCATCCTCAGTTCCTGTCCCTCTACCTTTTCTCCCCTTTATTCCTATCTCACCCTCCTGGTTCTTGCTCCTGCATATCTCCTTCCACATTCCTCAATCCTCAGCATGTGCCACTTGACTTCCTCCTCCTCCTGCTTACTGCCTGAATGCCAGCAGAAGAGTCTTGTGCTTTCAATTCTGGTGTTGCAGTAGCCCCTGGCAGATAGGGGAAAACAGCGGCAGGAAAGCTCTAGTCTGGTCATGGAACCTTGGACTGGAACATGCTTAGTCCCTCTCTGGGGATGGGGTATGTGCAGTCCAGTCAGCAGTTAGAAGCAAGGATGGGTGGAGCATACTTAGGGTAATGAGAAGCTTCAGAGAATTTAGCTACTAAGTTAACAAGTCTCTACTGAGCACATGCAAATTTAGACAAATTTGGTCATATTTTCAAGTGGTCAGCGAGAGGTACATCCCTGATTACTAGGGCAACTCCCTTCAAGTCCTTGCTCCAAAGCATGAAGATGCTACAACTTCTCAAGAAAAGGTTATACTTTTAACTTTCCATAGAGCCACATTAGTTTAATTCCTATATATATATAAATTCCTATAAGTTTAATTCCTATATATATTATTTTATATAAAATGTGTGTGTGTCTTTTTCATAAGGGAACAGGCAGATTAGTCTCTCCCCCACATTCCAGCCCCTCTTCACGCTCCCCTCATAGCAAATATTATGCAAGTATATTAATTAATCAAATAAGAGCGAAGCCACAGTGCATTTAAATCCTGCTGCCTTAGCAGCTGAAGTTGAAAGAAAGAGAGGAGAAACGTCAGAGTGAATTACTGGATATTGGAAAAATTTCACACACATTCCAGTGCTGCATGCCAATGAAGGGGCGGGGAAGGAGAATGAGGATAATGATGAAGGATATTTTCAAAATACCCATAACAACTCTGAAGAAGCTATAAAAAGGGTAAAAAAATCATTCATTATTAAAGCTGTGTGAACAACAGATTTTTCTGGTTCATGGGCAGTTCCGAGAAGTTAAAAAGTGTTTATTCTGGGTTGAACAAAACACAGTTTTGTTTGAACTTAAGAATATTTTTAGTAAGACTGAAGTTTCAAAAAGTTTTCAAATAAAAAAATGGAAACACCTTTTTTTAAAAGGCCTGAAACGTTTCGATTTTTCAGATTTTTTTTTTTTAAACCAAAGACCAATTTGGTAAAATTGACACAAATAAGTGAAATGCTTTGATCAACCCGAATCTGCATTTTTTAGCAAAAAAGTTTTCGCTTAACCCCCCCCCCAATTCACTGAAAGCTAATTAAGTCTTCCTTTCTTATAGCATAGTCAATAAAATAAAAAGCACTATTCATCAGCATATGACACTATGGTCATTTAGACAATAGCTGGAAAGTGGTAGCCACAAAAATTCCTCCCCCCTTCTCCCCTAACACTGCTTCAGCTTGGTTCTCCTGAACAATATGCAAAACACACCAATTTTATATACTATGGCCTCAATCCTACAACATTTAGTGTGTTTGTGGGCTGCTGTGTCTGCACAGAGCCCTGCTGAAATGGAATGCTACATCGTGTGCTCGAGACCAGCTTACTACATGCTGCAGAATCAGGGTTTAAAACTATGGCTGTGAACAGGGCTGGATTAACACAGGGGCTTTAGAGGACGATGTTTTAGGGGAATTAAAGGTTTGTCAGTTTACAGCCCAGGGAGGAGATGACGCTGGGTGGCCTGAAGATGTCTACTATGAAGGGAAAAGTGCTGGTGGTGTGGAAGAGGTGAACCTCTCCATGACCCTTGGGTGTATGCAGCAACAGCAGATCAAGGAGCTGTGCACTAGCTACGCACCGACGTTCTCAGCCACCCCAGGACTGACTGAACGGGCATACCACTCTATTGACACAGGTAATGCTCACCCAATTAAAGTCCAACCTTACCGGGTGTCTCCTCAAGCTAAAAATAGAACTGCTACAGAACGGAAGATCCAGGATATGCTACAGATGGGGGATAATCCGCCCCCTCTGGCAGTGCACGGGCATCTCCAGTGGTTCTAGTTCCCAAACCAGATGGGGAAATACGTTTTTGCGTGGACTACCGTAAGCTAAATGCTGTAACTCGCCCAGACAACTATCCAATGCCACGCACAGATGAACTATCGGAGAAACTGGGACAAGCGCAGTTCATCTCTATCTTGGACTTAACCAAGGGGTACTGGCAGGTACCGCTAGATGAATCCGCCAAGGAAAGGTCAGCCTTCACCACACATGTCAGGCTGTATGAATTTAATGTACTCCCTTTCGGGCTGCAGAATGCACCCGCCACCTTCCAAAGACTTGTACATGGTCTCCTAGCAGGATTGGGAGAATATGCAGTCGCCTACCTTGACAATGTGGCCATATTTTCGGATTCCTGGGCAGAACACCTGGAACAGCTACAAGAAGTCTTCGAGCGCATAAGGGAGGCAGGACTAACTGTTAAGGCTAAGAAGTGTCAAATAGGCTGAAACAGAGTGACTTACCTTGGACACCAGGTGGGTCAAGGAACTATCAGCCCTCTACAGGCCAAAGTGGATGCTATCCAAAAGTGGCCTGTCCCAAAGTCAAAGAAACAGGTCTAATCCTTCTTAGGCTTGGCCGGATATTACATGTGATTTGTACCACAATACAGCCAAATTGCCGCCCCACTGACAGAGCTAACCAAAAAGAAACAGCCCAATGCCGTTCAGTGGACCGAAGAGTGTCAGAAGGCCTTTAACCAGCTTAAAGCGACACTCATGTCTGACCCTGTGCTAAGGGCTCCAGACTTTGACAAACCATTCCTAGTAACCACAAACGCATCTGAGCGTGGTATGGGAGCAGTTTTAATGCAGGAAGGACTGGATCAAGAATTCCATCCTGTAGTGTTTCTCAGCAAGAAGCTGTCTGAGAGGGAAAGCAACTGGTCAGTCGGTGAAAAACAATGTTATGCCATTGTCTACGCTCTGGAAAACGTACGCCCATACGTTTGGGGATGGCGTTTCCACCTGCAAACTGACTATGCTGCGTTACAGTGGCTTCATACCACCACGGGAAATAACAAAAGCTTATTCGGTGGAGTTTAGCTCTCCAAGATTTTGATTTTGACATCCAACACATCTCAGGAGCTTCTAACAAAGTGGCTGGTGCACTCTCCCGTGAAAGTTTCCCAGAATCAACTGGTTAAAATCATCCTTGAGATGTGGAAAATATTGTTAGTCTTTACACACTTGGTAGTATATTTAGAGGTGCATGTGTTTTATTAACTCTGTTATCTCCTAACACTCCAGGAAGAAATCACAGCTAGTGTTTCACCCTATCTGTATTTGGGGGCGTGTCATCAATATAAATATAAATAAAATCCCTCCTGGCCAGAGGCAAAACCCTTTCACCTGTAAAGGGTTAAGAAGCTAAGATAACCTCGCTGGCACCTGACCAAAATGACCAATGAGAAGATAAGATATTTTCAAAGCTGCGGGGCGGGGGGAGGGGACAAAGGCTATCTGTCTGTCTGTGTGATGCTTTTGCCGGGAACAGATCAGGAATGCTCTTCAGAACTCCTGTAAAAAGTTAGTAAGCAATCGAGCTAGAAATGCATTAGATTTTCATTTGTTTAAATGGCTGGTAAATAAGCTGTGCTGAATGGAATGTATATTCCTGTTTTTGTGTCTTTTTGTAACTTAAGGTTTTGCCTAGAGGGATTCTCTATGTTTTGAATCTGATTACCCTGTAAGGAATTTACCATCCTGATTTTACAGAGGTGATTCTTTTACCTTTTCTTTAATTAAAATTCTTCTTTTAAGATCCTGATTGCTTTTTCATTGTTCTTAAGATCCAAGGGTTTGGGTCTGTGTTCACCTATGCAAATTGGTGAGGATTTTTATCAAGCCTTCCCCAGGAAAGGGGGTGTAGGGCTTGGGGGGATATTTTGGGGGGGGGGAAGACGTCTCCCAGTGGGCTCTTTCCCTGTTCTTTGTTTAACACGCTTGGTGGTGGCAGCATAGGGTTCAAGGACAAGGCAAAGTTTATACCTTGAGGAAGTTTTTAACTTAAGTTCGTAAGAATAAGTTTAGGGGGGTCTTCCATGCAGGTCCCCACCTCTGTACACTAGAGTTCAGAGTGGGGAAGGAACCTTGACAGTGTTAATACCCTCAATGCCATAATTGTGATAATTTTGTTTTAAATTAGGTAAAATACTTGTATACGGGGGCCCCACAAAATCTAATAGCCTCGGGCCCACAGGAGAATTAATCTGGCCCTGGCTGTGAACCAGCTCCATATAGTCAGACCCCCAAAAAAAGATAAATTCTAGGTGAATTCTTTTTATGCCATTATTTTTAGGGCTTGCAGTTTATATCAAGTCCGCCATCAGTTTATTCTTTTTTCATTTCCTAATTTAGTTGGTTCACTGGGTTCTGCATTAGAATTTATTTGGATGCCAATTTATAACTATTACTGTAGTACTTAATGGGTTCCACTCCAGGGCATCCAGAACTGATAATCTATTCCCACTAGCAGAATGCCCTAAACCACAATTGCTGTTACTGAAGAGTGATAAATGAAGGCGGGGGGGAGGAGGAAAGAAAAAAAAATCAGTGCAAAAATTGTAAAGCCAGCCTTAAGGATTTTCTTGACTCCATACCCTGACATTTTATTTTTCAAGGATGATCATTATAGAGGAATAAATGGTCCAATTTTACCATAGTCAAAGAACATGGATATATCAGCATAGCTAAGTTTGATTTTTATTTTGTAATTTATTATTTGCATTACAGTAATGCCTGAAGATTGGAGCCCTATTGTGTTAGGTGCTGTACAAAAGAGATACTCTCTTTCTCAAAGAGTTTATGAACAAAGCAGAGTGGGATTTTTAATCACTTTTTCCCCTCCAATTCCTACTTCTGTCATTAACCACTGTTTCACAAATTAATTTGGAGAAAGATACAGTACATCAGAAAGTATAGCACTTGATTGTGCAACCGTTAATCATACCAGTGAGTAACTTATTCTCAAGAGTAATCTTATAGAAGTGAACACTGTATCTGTCCTAGGAGTATTATAAGCAATAATACGCTATGAGTAAGACTGCAAGAAGCCTGCATGACATTTTACAAAATACTTGTCCGTCAAAATATTTGAAAAAGTCAGTAGGATTAAATCAATTCACCGAACACCTTGAAACAAAGTTATTTCATAGATCTGTAACTTTATTTCACACACACACACAGTTTATACTCTGCCCCCTTTTTATATTCATTTCAGTCAAGGGTCTGTGCATGCTTGACCTAAATTCCCTGGCAAAATACTTGAATTATGAGGCATTCTGAAGATACTACAGCAGGTTCCCCATCAAGAAAGGGAAGAAGGAGTGTTTCTATTCACAAACACAAACACTCAAACTTATAGGCACAGTAATTTTACACATGTGGGTAAAGTAATAAAAGGAACACGGTATGTTTTTGTGCCATTAATTGAGTATTCAATTACAGAAATCTAATATGATCAAATGCTATTGATTAAATACCTCATCGGACAACTTTTGCTCAGACTTAGATGCATGCATAATTAAAAACATATCAAATTGAAATTCTGGGGTACAAAATTAATAGTGCACAATCACCTTTCACTTTTGTTTTTCTTGATTTTTTAGTAGGGCTGTCAATTGATTGCAGTTAACTCAAAACAAATTAACTCAAAAAATAATCATGATTAACCACACTTTTAATCACAGTGTCAAACAATAATATAATACCAAATTTAAATTCTACATATTTTGCATGTTTTTCCTACATTTTCAAATACAGTAAAAACAGCTTTATCTAGCACATCACCAACCAGAAAAACTCTATAAATCGGCATTTCTGATCTTCACTGAAATTCCAGTTTATAGTCCGATCGGCATGGGGCCGACAAGGAGGTGGGGAGCAGGAGGGAGTGCGAGGCATGGGTGCTAGGAGGGAGTCTGGGTGCAGGAGGGAGCATGGGGCAGTGGGTTGGGATTGCAGGAGGGTGCTCATCTCAGGCAGCTCCCCGCAAGCAACAACCTGTCCCGGCTACTCCTAGGCTGAGGAGCAGCCGGTGGCAATGCACGCTGCCCCCAGCCCATCCCGAGTGCTAGCTCCGCAGCTCCCATTGGCTGTGAGAACAGGAGTTTGCATGGCACTGTTGTAGCCAGCTTTGCAAGGTATTTATGTGCCAGATATGCTAAAAAAACATTCGTATGCCCCTTCATGCTTTGACTTGCATTATCTTTTGTTTCTCTTTGTTACAGTGCAAATATTTGTAATAAAAATAATAATATAAAGTGACCACTCTACACTTTGCATTCTGCCTTGTAATTGAAATAAATATATTTGAAAAATTTAGAAAGACATCCAAAAATATTTATAATAAATTTAAATTGGTATTCTATTATTGTTTAACAGTGTGCTTAATCGTGATTATTTTTTTTAATCTTGCGATTAATCACTATTAATTTTTTTAATCATTTTGACAGGGTTTTTTTTAAGAGCTTAATTGCACACTCTTACGCCTCTGACATTTGCTTAATTTTGGGTGTGCGAACAGTCCCATTAGGGTTAATGTAAATCCTAAATTCACAGGCATGTAATACTCACTTGCTTATCTGCTTGCAAGATGAGGGCCTTAATGTTTAGTTAACACTTTGGGGGAAAAACAAGAAGATAAGGAACCTGCTAGTTTTGTAATTAATCTGTGCCAGTCAGCCCAAATACAATATCTGTTAGTATTACAGATTTCAGGCAGCGATTCTCAAAGGCACAAATGGGGAGTTAGGTGCCCAATTCCATTCACTTTTTATGGGAGCTGGGGGGAGTTTTTCAAAGTGTAAAATGGCTATTAGATACTCATGTATGTGTGTCCATTCCTGCACAAATGCACATACTTGTAAGCATGGGAGGCCAGTGACCCAGCCATTGAGGGAGGCTGGCCCTCAGCCCCTCCCCTTGAGCCCGAGGCCCCACATTACCACTGCGTCCCCCTGCTTCCACGCCGGGTGGCGTGGCCCCAGTGCTCCCACCCCTGGCACAAGGGTGGTGCAGCTGCAGCACCAGCCACCCCAAGTCCCTGAAGGAGGCAGGCTGACCAGCCCCAGGCAGCCTGGGCCAGCCAGGGCAGAGGGATGGGAACTGCAGGATGGGGCCTAGCCCGAGGATGGAGTGTGGGCAGAGCCACACTAGGCTGTTTGGTGAGGCACAGCCTAACCCTGCCTACGATACCTGCCACCCATGGTTATAAGCATGCATTTTAGTTTCTGGTTTGCCTGTGGACTGAATTGAGAGATTATACACATTATTCAAGGATTAGAGACTGAATTTATTGCACTTTCCCACCAGAGAGTTTCTAATAATCCTCTGCTGACTTAGAGTATATTGGTTCAGGTCTTGCTCTTCTCAAAGTTATTTTTATATAAAGAGATTAAGAGATTGACTTTTCATTGACAGATACGTTCTTAATGCTAAACAACATTTTGCACATGCCCTGCCCCCATAATGTGACAAAGTTTGTACACACAATCTTGTTGCATAACAAATGGACGACTAATCCTCTTCTCAACACCAAATGCATGGTGAATTGCATCAAAAGCCAAAATTCAGAGAGATCTGAATCCCCTAGAGATAGTGTTTTCTCACTCTAATGTGCTACCTGCTATATCCTGCTCCTCCAGTTACAAAAGCTCTCTCAGTTATTGTACTGCAGGCTACAAGAGCCAATACCTGCATCCATTGCCTACCCAAAAGGAAATGCTAAGCTTCAAATGAAAAAGGCAATTCTCCCCTCTGTTTTACCCAGGTCCTACCATAATAATCCAAATAGGTTGGCTCTACTCTACAAACAGGTAAAGATGGGGGTAGGCGGATGGTCTAACCTCATCTATTCCCTTTCTCCTGGTGCCCCATTCGGTGTTTATGCAGAATCAAGCGTTTTAAACAAAGAACAGGGAAAGAGCCCACTTGGAGACGTCTTTCCCCAAAATATCCCCCCAAGCCCTATATCCCCTTTCCTGGGGAAGGCTTGATAAGAATCCTCACCAATTTGTACAGTTGAACACAGACCCAAACCCTTGGATCTTAAGAACAAGAAAAATCAATCAGGTTCTTAAAAGAAGAATTTTAATTAAAGAAAAGGTAAAAGAGTCACCTCTGTAAAAATCAGGATGGAAAATACTTTACAGGGTATTCAGATTCAAAACACAGAGGATTCCCCTCTGGGCAAAACCTTAAAGTTACAGAAAACAGGAATAAACCTCCCTCTTAACACAGGGAAAATTCACATAAAGCAAAAGAAACGAATCCGCCTTGCCTGGCTTACCTATACTGGTTGCAATATTGGAGACTTTGATTAGGATGGGTTGGAGAAGATGGATTTCTGTCTGGCCTCTCAGTCCCAAGAGAGAACCACGATGTAAACAAAGGAGCACAAACAAAAGCCTTCCCCCACCCGCCCACCCCCAAGATTTCAAAGCATCTTGTTCCCTGATTGGTCCTTTGGTTCAGGTGCCAGCCAGGTTAGTTGAGCTTCTTAACCCTCTGCAGGTAACAGAATGTTGTCTCTGGCCAGGAAGGATTTTATAGCACTGTATACAGAAAGGTGGTTACCCTTCCTTTTTTTTTTTTTTTTTTTTAAATGACAGAAGCATATTACACAAGAACAGTCTGTTTGGTGTTAAGGTAAAGTATTTTTGACACTCAAGCTTTGAGCTCCACTTACAGGTAAACTTAAGAAGAATTTGTCTAGTAAATGTTTTCTACCCAATTACCTACATTAATAGTAGTAATATATTCCCGTAGCACCTAAGAGACCCAGTCACGGACCAGGAGCCCATTGTGTTAGGCATTTACCAATACAAAACAAAAACAGTCCCTGCCTCAAAGTGTTTCCACTCTAATTATAAGACAACAGCTGGACAGAGAGACAGGAGAGTACAAGCAAACAGTGAGACCATATTTGTCATAACAGGCAGCTGTCTCTTTACACCAGCAGCCTAACTGTTTTCAAATGAAGTAATGGATTCCACAACTGATATCAGCCCACATCCAACCTGGAGTTCATCTGCTCAGGCCCAAAAACCATGTTAGCAGAGCTAGTTTTCAACAGGACTCAAAAGTGCTTCAGCATGGCTTGTCTAAACACAGTAGAGGGCCCAACCATCTTTTAACAGTAGTTGTAAATGGTGTTTAAGATTGATACTGCTAACATGGTTCCCAACCCGATGGAGATTGTCAAGGTTCCTTCCCCACTCTTAACTCTACGGTACAGATGTGGGGACCCGCATGAAAGACCCCCTAAGCTTATTCTTAAGCTTATTCTAAGCTTAGGTTAAAAACTTCCTCAAGGTACAAACTTTGCCTTGGCCTTGAACAGTATGCCCCCCCCACCACCAAGCGTTTTAAACAAAGATCAGGGAAAGAGCCCACTTGGAGACGTCTTCCCCCAAAATACCCCCTCCCCAAGCTCTACACCCCCTTTCCTGGGGAAGGCTTGAATCCTCACCAATTGGTACAGGTGAACACAGACCCAAACCCTTGGATCTTAAGAACAATGAAACATTAATCAGGTTCTTAAAAGAAGAATTTTAATTAAAGAAAAGGTAAAAGAATCACCTCTGTAAAAATCAGGATGGTAAATACCTTACAGGGTAATCCGATTCAAAATATAGAGAATCCCTCTAGACAAAACCTTAAGTTACAAAAAGACACAGCTTATTTTACCAGTCATTAAAACAAAAGAAAATCTAACGCATGTTCTAGCTAGATTACTTACTAACTTTACAGGAATTATAAGGATGTGTTCCTGATCTATTCCGGCAAAAGCATCACACAGATAGAAAGAACCCTTTGTCGTCCCCCCCCCCCTCCAGATTTTAAAGTATCTTGTCCCCTCATTGGTCATTTTGGGTCAGGTGCCAGCGAGGTTACCTTAGCTTCTTAACCCTTTACAGGTGAAAGGGTTTTGCCTCTGGCCAGGAGGGATTTTATAGCACTGTATCCAGAAAGGTGGTTACCCTTCCCTTTATACTTATGACAGAGATGAAGCCAGTCTCTGCAAATGCATATGGTTTCAAAATGAATACAATGGGTGCTGCTGTATACTCCAAAAAAAACTCCACAGAATGGGTTAAATAACCAGAGACACTGTTTTTCAACCTATTTTATCCATGACCTGGCTGTACAATATTTGGGCACAGCACCTGCAACCACTGATCATAAAACTCAGGTTCTAGATCTTATTTACAAATCCCTATCCCTGCTGGTCCCCATCAGCTCATCAAGATCTTGGATAATTTATTAACATGGAACTAATTCAATCATACACATTGTAACATGGGATAGCATAATGACAGTATGCTAGATCTCTCTTTTACAGCACAAGCCAGGTTACATTATTTTCCCTGGGACCTTGATTTGTCGCCAGTACTGTTCCTGTATTATTCTAGTGCAGACTCCAAGGATATGTTATAAAAGATTCTGTACCACAGCCACTCCAAAATTAGAGAATAGAGTCCCCAGATCAGTTCCCATTTTATCCATGTGATCATTAATAAGTACTTGTAGGCAAGAAAAAAAATATTCTCTCTGGTTTTAAAAGTATAGGCAACACTCACATCTCTGGCAACTCCTATGTTGGATTGTCCAGGTCCTCAGTTGCTCTCAGCAAGCCATTTCATTCTGCGCAATGGTTTCTATTATTTCTGTGGTAATTTCTGGTGGGAAACCTGCGTTCCTTGCCAAGATCTCACAACATGTCAGAAACCCATGGTTGTGTCTGTCTAGTCTTATAAAGTCATTCTGATGCCTCTTAGGAAGGTGTTACTGAGGGTTTCCTTTGTCTGTGCAAACTGTTATACTGATCTTTATAATCCAATATAGTAAAACTGCTCCATTTCAAATTGTTGCACATTTCATCTGCCATTTACCAAAAAAAACAAAAAAAGAAAGTCTGGGTCCATCTCTACTGGAAAATACATTTTCAAGTCATTGATTCTTGTTTATACCAGCGGCCCCAACTTGAGGTTTTTGTACAGTCACAAATCCACCAGTTACATATGGTTTCATTCTAGGGAGAGTGCTACAGTACCCTAACATGACTTTCATTAGATCTGCTATTTACTTGGAGTATCTCCAATTGAATTTCAAAACATTTTTATATCATGTCTTCCTGAGGTTTCAATTGTATTGTTAAACCACTTTTCATAACTCTCATTACTCTGTTTTCTCTCTGGTAGAAGCAAAAATACTGCTTTTCTTCTCATCACCTATAACATCAGTGGATCATTTTCATTCACAGGTAACTTTCCTTGGTGGATGCACAAATAAATATCTGTAAAGCAATGAGCTGTGGCCTCAGATCCATAACATTCAGCATAGCTGAAAAGGAGTCACTGTGTTCCTACTTCATACACAGAGCAAAACAAATATTTCAAACACTGGCATCTTCCTTCCCTTTAACTGCTCCCTGATTCCTGGCTCTGAAATTTCTTTTCAAAACTTACTGGGGAGTGGGAAATAATTTATTCTTTCTTAGGTATTTCTAATATCTATAAATGATTAGAAATCAGAAAACATAACCTCAGATCAAACAAAAAAGATCATACAAAATGATATTCACATAGTGGATTCCAAAGTTTCTGGGCTATTTCTCTTATGAAGGTACAATAACATTATAGGAAAATAAAAATGGTCGTAATGGATGAAACCATCTACTCTAGTGACTTGTCTCTGACAGTGACCAGTACATGATGCTTCTGAGAAAGGGGCAAGAAACCCGATAATGCACAATTACGGAACCAATGGGGGAAGTTTTGTCCCCACCTCAAGCAGTCGGTTCTTTTATGCTCCATTGAAGCTTTATTCTCCATTCAGTGATAACTGTGATGTTGGAATCCAAGAAAGAAAAACTGAGGAAAGAAAAAACCCCTTCCTCTCTACGTTGAAAAGCAAGGGGATGATATGGAAGAGGCCTGCTGAGTTTTCCTTTGCTCATGATTTCCCAGCTCTCTCCCAGTTGGAAGCCCAGGAGTCTGAATCACCTGGTGAAACAAGGGTCTAAAACAGGATGTGGGGTGGATGCTGTACCCACGAACACTCCTAGTGCACATGGTCACTGCTGGGTGGTTCCAGTCTGTGGCTGGAGAGACCTACCAGAGATTAAAAGTACGTAGGTAGACTCAAAGCATCTCATCCCAACTTCCTGTCTGACCAGAGAAGTGAGTGTGTTACACTTTCACAGAAGGAGAAGGGCTGAAGGAACAGGGACAGGACCGGCAGCAGTGGCAGAGAAGGGGCCTGATGTGGCCTTTAGGACTGCAGTTCTCGGGGAGGGGTTGGTGGATGTGAAATAGACCCCCCAGGAGGGGGAGAGAGTCTCCCCACAAACCAAGCAGGAGCCTCAGGGCTTCCCCCTGCAGGGTCTGAGATATTGTTAATGGAGTTAACCTGGCATTCTCCATGGTCTGGCTAAGGCAGCACATTCCCCTCTCCCCACCCTTCATCTCAGTGTTCGAGTTTCTCCCAGGCTGTATTTATATTTGAGTTTCCAAGGCACCTAAAATGCCTAGTAAAAGTCTTTATTTTTATTGACCCTTACAGCGTGCCCATCACTAGCAGAGAAACAGACACTGTGATGAGGAAACAGAAGGAAAAAATTAAATTGATTTTTCAATTGAAAAGGAAAAATATACCAAAGTAACAATGCATTACTATGCAAATTGTGCAGTTGCATGATTTGCACTTCTTGCCTTTCAAGAATGTCCAATGCCTCCTTTCTATGTACAATTTTACGTTTTCATAGTCAGCCATATTTATTATTGTTTGAAAACTTGCCCAAGTTGCCCTGCTGCAACACCCATACACTTGGAAAAAAATCATTATTCACTTTAGATACCCTGATTTCAAATGATGCCATCTTGTTCACACACACAGTAAGCCAGTCTTTTATAGGGCATAGTACTGGATTTTGCCAGTAGCCTTTATACACAATATTTCTAATGCAATCCATTATTTTTAATTTCAATAAAAAATCTTTAAAATAATACTTTATTAATGCACCTACTATGCCCTCTACTTCCTAATTGCTTATATAGCTGGGCTAGCCAGCGTTTTCAACCTCACACTGTAAAGTGCGCCAAAATAAATGTTTAGTTATTGTCTGTGGGCTATATCACTGGGGCCTGAATTACCCTGGATCAACAACACATTTTTTAACATAGCCAATAGGTATTTATACAAACAGTGAAGGGAGAATATGGCCCTTATAGCACATAGCAACAAGCTTTCAGTTACCAAAGTTACTGTTGCATTCAGGAGGGAAACATGATTTTCACGACTTTCAGCTGTGTTGCTTTGTCCACCCTTTATTTGACCATTTATTCACACAAAACCCTGACTCCTTCCACCCCAATAACTGTATCACAAATTAGTGAGCTCCTATATTACTTTTATATTACTTAAAAGCCACATGCCTAACTTGCTGAATTGGGGCCTTAAAGTTTGTACACTGACATAACCAAGTATTTCCTTCAAGTATCTCTAGGCATATTATCCTTTTTTTTTTCTTTTTTTAAACTTTTTGCAGAATGACATAAGACTAGCAAATCATCTGTTATGAAGATGCTAGTTGTATGCCAGAGAAGACTATTAATGAGTTGATTCCTTATTTTTAATGTGAATTAGTGAGAAATACGATTTTCCTAGATGGTTACTAACATATAGGAATGTATTCAAATATCCATTTTACTGTGGCACTGAGTTATCTTTTGCACCGATCTCTTTTCTTATGAGTGAAAGTTTAGGAGGGGATGTGTTAACTCTCTCTCTACTGCACTTTCACCTAACTCTTCCCCTGCAAATGCATTCTATCCATTATGCTTCTTTTGGGGACAAGCTGAGAGGCAGTTAACATATCCAGACTTCAGCATCAAATATGCCACAGAATCAAAGCTTCCTCCTATAATTAATTCCTACAGAATGCTATACTTCGTCCAGACCAGATGCACAGAGCTGGCAGTTCAGGAAAATTACTTCAAACCTGGGGATTGAGGCCTCCTTATTTTCACTGCCAAGCTAGGGAGTGCTTTACGACAGCAAAAGCTGTATCTTCTGGGATCAGGCAACAGCACAGAAATTGTTCAGGGTGGAAAGAAACAACTTGCTTGAAGAAGGTTCTGAGATGCAAGAAGACAGCCTCATAACACTAGGATATACATCTCAATAGCTGGCTTGCAAATATTTTATTGTTAATTTCTGTGCTTTGCTTCTACCCCAAAATGGAGGACATTCATCACAAATGACAAACTGACTATAAAGATTTATTCATGTCTCTTTCAGAACAATAGCTCTCAATATAAATGGAAGGTGAAGAGATGAGAGAGTTGCTAAATGCTGTGCTTACAAAAACATGGGCTATTAAGATTGAACAGTTCGTTAGTTGAGAAAAATCTATTACAACATATCACATTCTCTTATGTAATTTTGTGCTCACAAATATAGCCATATGACTTTTGTAGATAAAGAAAAACGTTGCCTTACTGAAATGTTAACTTAATGATTGGTTCACTAAAGGAATCAGGATAAAATCACTAGGTCCAACTCCTGTTAAAACTAGCACTTGATAGGCTAGGGTAATAAAAATCATTTTTTTTTTTGAGAAGGGATTCTATCTCCTTGAATTATTGTACAAGACCGAGCACAACTGGGGCCCAAAACTAACTGGGTACTTATGGGACTACTACAGAACTAAGAAGATAAAATACATCAATCTGAGCAAAGGCTCTTGTCATAAATATAAAGGGAAGGGAAACCACCTTTCTGTATACAGAACTATAAAATCCCTCCTGGCCAGAGGCAAAACCCTTTCACCTGTAAAGGGTTAAGAAGCTAAGGTAACCTTGCTGGCACCTGACCCAAAATGACAAATGAGGGGTGTCATAAATATAAAGGGAAGGGTAAACCCCTTTGAAATCCCTCCTGGCCAGGGGAAAACTCCTCTCACCTGTAAAGGGTTAAGAAGCTAAAGGTAACCTCGCTGGCACCTGACCAAAATGACCAATGAGGAGACAAGATACTTTCAAAAGCTGGGAGGAGGGAGAGAAACAAAGGGTCTGTGGGTCTGTCTATATTCTGTCTTTGTCGGGGATAGACCAGGAATGGAGTCTTAGAACTTTTAATAAGTAATCTAGCTAGGTACGTGTTAGATTATGATTTCTTTAAATGGCTGAGAAAAGAACTGTGCTGAATAGAATAACTATTTCTGTCTGTGTATCTTTTTTGTAACTTAAGGTTTTACCTAGAGGGGTTCTCTCTGTTTTGAGTCTAATTACCCTGTAAGGTATCCACCATCCTGATTTTACAGGGGGGATTTCTTTATTTCTATTTACTTCTATTTTTATTAAAAGTCTTCTTGTAAGAAAACTGAATGCTTTTTCATTGTTCTCAGATCCAAGGGTTTGGGTCTGTGGTCACCTATGCAAATTGGTGAGGCTTTTTATCCAACATTTCCCAGGAAAGGGGGGGGTGCAAGTGTTGGGAGGATTGTTCATTGTTCTTAAGATACAAGGGTCTGGGTCTGTAGTCACCTAGGCAAATTGGTGAGGCTTTTTACCAAACCTTGTCCAGGAAGTGGGGTGCAAGGTTTTGGGAAGTATTTTGGGGGAAAAGACACGTCCAAACAGCTCTTCCCCAGTAACCAGTATTAGTTTGGTGGTGGTAGCGGTATTTTGGAGGAAGACGTCTCCAAGTGGGCTCTTTCCCTGTTCTTTATTTAAAACGCTTGGTGGTGGTGGGGGCATACTGTTCAAGGCCAAGGCAAAGTTTGTACCTTGAGGAAGTTTTTAACCTAAGTTGGTAAGAATAAGCTTAGGGGGTCTTCCATGCAGGTCCCCACACCTGTACCCTAGAGTTCAGAGTGGGGAAGGAACCTTGACAGCACTTCAGCTCAAAGTCATTGTGAGTTGCAGGATGGATTCAGAAACCCAACAGTCTGAACTCAGGTCTTGGCAGAAAAATGGGCGCTTAGCTGAATC
This sequence comes from Lepidochelys kempii, assembly GCF_965140285.1. Lineage (NCBI taxonomy): Eukaryota > Metazoa > Chordata > Testudines > Cheloniidae > Lepidochelys > Lepidochelys kempii. The sequence goes on along the minus strand of NC_136382.1, from coordinate 138,917,572 downwards.
AGTAGAATATTTTTGTAAGCCTACATATTCTGCAGTGTTCCCTCTAATTTTTGATAGGCCGTGTGCAAAAAAATTTCTTCTGTGCAAATTTTTGTGCGCTCGGTGTTTTGCTGTGTGCACGGGGTTTAGGATCTGTGTGCGCGTGTACACCTTATAGGCAACAGTGAGGTTTGGTTTAAATATTTGGAATTTCATTTTTTTTTAAATTTGCACACACAAAGAAGAAAAGGGAAATAGTCATTTCAGTTCCCTCTGAGGGCCCAATCTTTTCACACTAGAACATGCAAAGCCAATCCTTAAGTATCCCTAAGTGTAGTCCACTTGCTCCCTACTTCTATCTCAGTGGAATAATGGATACCTCACATGCCGTACAGTATTACGTAGGATGATTCATTCCCTACACGATGCACTGTGTGTAGCAAAACAAAAAAAGGGGGGTGTTGGAGCTGAAAACAGGTGTACAAAGACCTAAGGCCGAAACCTCACACAATACATTCCAAAAAGAGAGCTAAGCAACTACTTCAACTCCAGTCCAGGAGTATCTGCCCTTACTTAATTTTGAATAGGTGCCTGATGCTGTAACAGTCCCATGTCGCTCCAATGGTAAGTGAGACAGTTTATCGAATCTTTTGTTTCCAGGGCCCTGTGAACATTGTTTTTTAAATGAGGGCAAGTGGGGGGGGAGGTATGCCCCCAAGTAGTGCTCCAGAGTTCTCTCAGTTACAGTGAACCACTAATACAATTGGTTCCCCAACACCCTTAAAACTCTCAGCATTGCCCTCAGCAATGCTTTAATCATAATTAGACCTGATGGCAAGCACATCTCATTCACACTCCCCCTGCCAACATCCCTTGTGGCTGCAGACTTGCTAGCTGTTTCAACGGGACCTGTGACCTAAGTATTTGTTAATGAAGTAAAAGCCAAAAAAAGTAAGGAGTTATCTTGGATAAGTTTCTAATAATAATAATAATAATAAAAAAATCCACCCAAATGTCAGGGAGTTAGATGCCCAAATTTGCCAGCTAAAACAAAAACCTGGGTAATCACGCTGAGAAATACCTATGCACATTTATTGCCCCCGTCAGCACCAGCCCTATTTTTGAGGTGGCAGAGCTCAAGTTAGCGTGGTGGGGGCTGAACAGCAGAACACAGAGCCAAACTGTGAGCGGAACTACAGCACTGTACAATTGAATATTTTAGGCAGGTTTACACCATTGCAGTTAAGATCGGAATCTGGCCCACAACATACAAGCAGTGTGAAATATTCTCAGAAGCCCTTTCCAATGCCAGATACACACCAATATTGATAAAACAAAGGAGAGTTTGTGTGTGCATGAGTGCTTTACTTCAGAAAGTAGGCTTTACCCTACCCACAAAAAAGCCCTAGGAAGATTAACAACAAATCTTTTAAAAAAAAATCCCTAAATAAAATAGTCAAATTTTTGTATCCATATTTAATTAAAAAGTAAAACAAGATTAGATCCAGTCAATGTCATTTCATGTAATTATTCACATTTGAATATTCAATTTCTCTCTTTAAACAAGAAGTAAAGCAGTCAAGCATGTGATCTTCTTTAATGACTAGTTCTAGCCACTTACTATACACCGAGGGTATAAGAGTGGTGTTGTCTCATACATACATAGATCCAAGCAGAACGGTCTGGTTTTAACACACCCTATTGTAACTCTGATCTCATTTCCCCACCACCACTTTTTTTTATCCTCCCAATAAACAGCTCACCACTCAACCCAAACAATTTCTAGCTTGCCCAGGAGCAAGGCTGTGTTTCAGGTCTAGCTCCTCAAAAGAGAGTCATGTAAGAAATATAGCTGCAGAGTCATTTCAATCTTACAGTCCTAATGAAGATTCAGAAAAATAGTGATCAGGAAACCTAGAACTATTTGGGTAGCATTACATTACAGAAGTTGTAATAGGTCTTTACATCCCAGAATCCCCCAAACGGGCAGTTTTGAAACAAAAATGTCAGGGCAACACGAGTGCTGCATTAGTATTTATTTCATAAGCCTCATCGCTGTCCATTTTCAAACACATATGATAGTTTAGCTCTCGTTGATTGGTTTTGCATTTATTTTTTCTTGATAAAGGACATATTTTATGTTACTGTTGACAAACACCACTTACAATTTACCAATAGCTTTTAGAGCACAAAATATCATTAGTGTTATAAACAAATTTTTTCCTGATGGATGATATTTTTAAATCCACACTGAGGATGTCATATGAAATAGAAAATACCTAGCAAAACTACAACAAAATTCTCTGAGCACACTCAATAGCCTTCTGAAGTGACCAAACTTTATAAACATTTCAAAGAATCAAGGGACTCCGGTCCAAATTCTCAGTTACACTAAGGTCCCTTTACAAGTGTCTGGCAGCATAGAGAGGCCTTAAAGTGTGCATAAGTGACATTACATTTACTGCCAGAGTGCTGTAAAGGAGCCTTAGTGTAAAAGCGAATCAGACTTTAAGCCCACAAAAGTGATTGCCTTCAGGGTTTTTTAATTATTGTTAATTATTCTGAGAGAGAGAGAGAGACAGACAGACAAAAACCAAACATTTAAAAATGCATGTGTCTAATTCAAACAGATTCAAACAAATTTAGCAAGTACCTTGCAGTCAGGCCAAAAGCTGGGTGGGTTTTTTTGTTTTTTTTTTAAACAAAATTAATACGTTACCATTTGAAATGACTGAGTGAATCCCTAAAGACAGGAAAAGAGCTGGTAAAGCTTTCTACTAAAAATCCTATCAAAGTTGCTATGGTTAATACTATGATATATGCAGTTAATAAAAAAAGGCCTTCATCAAAATTATTAGCTCTATGTCCATTATTCTGATGTTGGGGACCAGCAATTCCATTCTTCTACCACAAAATCTCTATTAATGTCAGGAAAACAATTCAAAGACATACCCAGAAACTGCAGGATTTGATTTTTTCCATTCATGTCCTGCTCTAGTCCTGTTGGGACCATAAGTGAAAAATAATGCTCCCAATGCCCATCATGTTGAAATCTAGACTCTTGTAATTACTGTTGCTGCAATTTCAAACAGCTATCGGTTTAAAAAATGGATCCACTGTCTTAATTTCAGAATGAACTATAAACTTGCCCCACAGCATGCTTAGTCTGGTATTATGGTTTATCAGGATTTAAATGATAAAAATATGCAAACTTGCTTTCTTGGCAACCTATATTGCATATTGACAGGCTTCAGAGTAACAGCCGTATTAGTCTGTATTCGCAAAAAGAAAAGGAGTACTTGTGGCACCTTAGAGACTAACCAATTTATTTGAGCATAAGCTTTCGTGAGCTACAGCTCACTTCATCGGATGCATACCGTGGAAAATACAGAAGATGTTTTTATACACACAGACCATGAAAAAATGGGTGTTTATCACTACAAAATGTTTTCTCTCCCCAACCCCACTCTCCTGCTGGTAATAGCACCAGTGGGGTGGGAGGAGAGAAAACCTTTTGTAGTGATAAACACCCATTTTTTCATGGTCTGTGTGTATAAAAACATCTTCTATATTTTCCACGGTATGCATCCGATGAAGTGAGCTGTAGCTCACGAAAGCTTATGCTCAAATGAATTGGTTAGTCTCTAAGGTGCCACAAGTACTCCTTTTCTATATTGCATATGTTTTCCTAAAACAGCTTGACACCTGACCACTAGCTATTTATTTTTAAACTATAGTAAGAAAAATTCCTTAAATCAATTCTATCAAAAATTAGAAGAAAAAAAATCGCAACAGAATATGAAATATATTAGCATTACAATTTCAGCTGCTCAGTACTATTTATGTCATGTGTTAGAACAGCCTTAAAACAGAACACGTGGATCATTATAATAATCACAGGGCACAGAGCCTAAATACAATACACTGTAAACTAGGCCAGTCATGTGCTCACAACCTGCTGTCATTAAAATCAGTAACAGAACTGATGTGGAATACTTGACTTGATTCTATATAGAATGCAGATATTATGTACTGACTGCAAGCGCTGCATAGCAAGATGTAGTGCTCTAGACAAGATACTTAGATTTCAAAGAGACATAAGAAACCATAAAGATTGCTTGCTTAAAATCTATTTAGTAATCCCAATCCCTCAACTACACTTAAATTTGCTGGAAATAAATAATACATTTTTTTCAGAAAAAGCATACTGTTCAAGAGTCAGGAAGATACCATATTTTATTTCTATAAATGTTGCTGTGAAGGATGCTCAGTGGGAATATTTTTTAGTAGAAAGCAAGGGAAGCTTTTCTGATACTATATGAGAGAATAGGGACAGTTTCTGGGAAAGTTAATGTTACCTTTATTTCCCATTTTCTTTCACACCAGTTGTTATTATTTACACTGTTCTGTCAATTTGCAGGCAATAAAAAAGGACAATAGCCTGTTCTTTTATGCATAAATTATAGTTCTAGTTCTTTCATTTTAAAGGTAACCATCCTGCATAACATGAAAGGCATAATCACCCTCTGCTTGCACAGACAGCTGGCATATGCATGCAAATGAGGGTCACAGTAATTTCTATGACAGACAGAGCTACTGCTGCATTGGACACTACTCCTTTCACAATTACACTCTTTAGATTGTTGGAGATATAGGGAATGAAAACCAAGAAGTGCTTACAGGATGAGAAAAAATATATTTGTAAGAAATGAGAAGCTATCCATGGAAAAGAGGATCTTAAAATAAACCAGAATACTTCAGTTTTTATCATAACTAAAATCTATTCTAAAAGCACAACCATAAAGGGGAAAGAGAGAGAAAATGAGTGAACAAGTTTGTGGGATTTTTTTAAATTATAAAGCTTTATTAAGACACTGCTTTCAGCAAATATTTATGTATTATTTGTTAGAAAAGAATTTAGTAACTCCAGTATAAAATAGATGCAAAATACAAAATTCTGATGTGGGGAGTTTTAAAATTAGATCCAAAGTTTGTGGTGAAGATGGGGAGCGATTTGAAAATGGGCACAGATTCAATCTAATGCAGATGGGACGTGGAATTCAGATCAAGATGTGGGTTCTGACTCCAAAGTTTAGATGGAGGATTTTTGCTCAAGTCTACTCCTTTAAAAAAAAATGTACTCATTGAATTATAAAAATCATGACTAATATGTAATATTTCAATCTGAACACCACAAATCCAGGAGTACTGTGCTGTTGTACAAGAACAGCTAGTGAAAAGGACTAGAAACAAGAAGTTAAACTGTCACATTGCACTGTGCAAACTGAGTGAAGTAGGAAGGGTAAAGGAGGAGCACAAATGGTAATACATGATTAAAAATAAGGTTAAAATCTTGGCTATAAACAAGGAGATATTTTAGTTACCTTTTTATTAAAGAAACAGAATTGTGGATAGTAAAAATGATTGTCTTATATATGATTTTTTAAAATCATGACAATGTTTCTTTAAGAAAGCAAAATTAGACCCACCACTTTATAAAGAAAAGGAGTACTTGTGGCACCTTAGAGACTAACCAATTTATTTGAGCATAAGCTTTCATGAGCTACAGCTCACTTCATCGGATGCCTTTTCTTTTTGCGAATACAGACTAACACGGCTGTTACTCTGAAACCTGTCACACTTTATAAAGGTGCTAAAAATAGTACTCACAGCATTTTTTCAAACAGCATTGAAAGACGGGTAAATTAAAATTATGTATTCAGTATGACTTCCATCTCCTTCCAAATCTAGCCTGGTGTTAGCTTGTGTGTAAGATTAAGCCAATTGAACAAAGGAATATTTGTGTAAACTTTGTAGCACTGCAGTATCTTATAACTTACATAGTTTTCCAAAACATCAGAGATGTATTGAAAATTAGGGAACAGATGTGACAGATGTGACACAGGCCTGCTCTATTTGTTGAAGGCTCAACTTAAACAAAGACCAAAAAACCACACACACAATATCTCCAAAAACAAAAGAGGAAAATAAGGGGCAGTAAATACAGAACATTCCAATCAAACTGCGTGCTATTTTAAAATAGGCATTTCTCAGCTTTCTGACATAATGCTATAAGATGCCTAACAGGCAAGATCAGTGAATGCTTTCCTAAATAGGTTACACCTGAATGAGTTACACAATGTAGCCTGCATGGCAAACAGGCGAAAACCACCAAGTTTTCCATCACAAGCTTTTAAAGCCTGTTTTCTGCAGTGTGGCCCTTCTGTGCTTGAACTCCTGATTCCATTTTGTACCACATGCCTCTTCTTGTAAGAGGAACGAATAGTGCTACTGTTAGATATGTAAATGTGTCTAACGTCAAGTAGGTCCAACAGATCCACTATTTTGGAGGGGTTTAAAACTTGGAATAAGTAGATGCTGACCAATCAATCTATATTGTGAGACTCAATGTTCATCTCCCACAGTTTACTCCATATCTGTGCAGTGCCCAGCACAACTGAGTCCTGTAGGCACCACTGCAATACAATAGACACATAACACACACGGAAGTTTCTTTTCTGAATGTTCTATACACCCAGAGAGCCAACTTACCTGTGACAGAACATTTTAGAACAGTTTTCAACTACAAATTCTCAATATATTTAATACCCTTACCTGTGGAGAAACTGTAAAGCATTAAATACTGATCCAGCAAATTAAGCCCCCAACTCTGCAAACACTTATGCATATGCTTAATGTTATGACTGCATGTAGTCCCATTGACCACAGCGGCATCACTCACATGCATAAAAAGCACGTGTGTTTGCAAGGTTGGGGCCTTAATTTGCACAGATAAGATTTGAATCTAAACTTAGCACATGCTATTTTGGAGGTCTGAAATGTATACTTGTAAGATTTTCACCCAGAAAGTCACTTTACTAAACTTAATAAAAGTCACTCACCTGTAAAGACATTGGGAAAGTTATCAGTAGAAGCCTGGACCCCTGAGGACTTCCTTGAGTGAGTCAAAGGCTCTCTTTCTTCTTGCAATCTCTCCCTGGACCTCCTGTACTCCAATAAGTCTGCAGAGCCAACCTTTTTAGATATTTCACCTTTGTGATCAGATAGCTCTTCTGTCCAGTCTGCTGATCGACTGAAATAACCAGCCAAACTGACGGACCTTTGCTTCTTGATTGATTCCTTCTCTTTTCTGTGGAAGGACTCGTGTCGTCTCTTAAAAAGTGGGCTCTGGGATGGGGAAAGAGAAGGTGACTGACTGGGAGAACTCAGCTGCCTAGTTGTGGTTTTGATGTAACATGGGTTAATTAGGTATGGCTTAAAGCATCGGGAACTGAGCTGAGGACTTTCCACTATCTCCCCAGATGACAAAGTGCCATTTTTCATTTCAGTAGAAAAACCACTCTCCAGTGCCTCTTGGCTGGCTGATAAACTGCATTTGCCTTCCTGAGTCTCAGCAGCATGATCATGGCCTGCATCTGAAAAATCATCATCTCTTCCAGAACCTGGGAAATCAACAGCTTGTACTTCACTAATTTTAGTCTCCAAATCTGCTGCTGGGAACAGAAAATGGAATGCAGAACTGTCTATGTGAGACCCATTTTCTGCCACTGCTGCATTTAAATGTGGATAATCCTTGAGTTCACTAGCTACAGCATTCACTTCAGCCTCAAGATGTTCCTGTTCAGCAGTCCATAGCTTGTGTTCTTGTGTTTCAAATAAATGGTTACCAGGATACGCTGTTACATTTGCTGTATCTTTCAGTTCACTTTCAATTTCACTGTGGGGAATGGTTTCTGTAATTTCAGATATTGCTGAGACAGCCAGCTCAGTTTCTGGGCTACTCTCTTTGTCACTGCTAGTCACTGAAAGAAACCGTTCAAGATCTAAGGGGGCTGCTTGAGAATTAGCCATGTGTGGATCCATTGTTTTGGTGACCTGCTCCTCAGTTCCAATGTTAATTGCCCCCTGCTGCTGCTGCAGTCTAATAGCTTGCTGGATATCAGAAAGCAAATCCTCTTGTTCTGTGGCTGAATGGAAACTGTATATATCTGTATCAGAGCCAGAGCTGGTCCTTTGTCCATCCTGTGCCTCTGCAGCAGCTGGGCGAGTTTCATTTGTAATTTCAAAATGCTCAACATCTGTGTCCGAGAGACCCGCTTCATCTGCAGAAATGCTTATATCCGGAGTTTTGTTAATAATTGAATGAGCACTGTCCAGCTCCCCTGTATGCAAGGCCTGGCTTTCTAAAACATCCTCCCTTGAACTACTGGTCCCATCTTTAGCCTTGGACAGATTTTTTCTGATCCTCAGATTTGAAAACACTGAGGCCCGAGAGTCTGACTTACCCTTCTTTTTGCCAGATTCACTTCCTTTACCATGCTTCCCCAGTCCTTTTTTGCTTCCTGCTCCCTTCTTTGTGCCTTCTGTATCCTTGGGCCCAGACGCATCCTCTCCTCCTTCACATACATCACCTGTATTTTTCTTTATCTTCCCATCTTGGTTCCCCATGATTTTTAGCAATCCAACCCCTTCAGAAATCAAGCCATGCTGCTGGATTTCATTCACTTGGCCTGTCGGCGAGCTCCTTTCTAGCAATCCAGGTTTGTTTTCAGGCGGTGGTGATGCAAGCGACGCAAATGCTTGCTGTGCCTCTCCCCCATCTGCTAGAGCTGCCTTTTTGCATAATATGCTGCTTGCACAGTGCTCTACTGGGACATGCTCAGTACAGCACTGAAAGCTGCAGACAGCTCCTTCCAATGGCTGCTCCTGACACAGTTGCTTTTGCACTGTGGATCTGCTACGTTCCTCTTTCTTTATAAAAGATTCTGTGAAAAGTGTTTCCTTTATAAGAGTTACTTCTTTTTCCACTGTTTGAATTGCTTGCATTGTAAGCTCAGGGGAGATCACAGCTCAGTTTGTTATCAAATAGCTACAATTTCAGGACTTCAAAGTTCAAATTCCTGGAAAAAAGAAGAAGAAAAGTTAAATGAGAGGTACCATAATTACTCTGTCATTACCTAGAGGAATAAACTAGTAAGCCCCAAAAATACAAATATGCTAGTTTAATAATTTATAAAGTTCTTAAACATGTTACTTCAATAGGCTACACAATACCATGTGTATTTTACACATTTAGCTCATTTGTACCATAAAGACACAGTTAAATAAGTTCTCCTTCTTTAAAAAACAAAACAAAAAACAAAAAAACCTCTCTAAAAATAAAAAATGGTGTGTATGCAAACTGATCCATTGAACACACTTTCAAAGATATACATTGAACTTTGAGTGGGATATTGTATTAGTATAATTACCATATAAAACAAACAGTTTGTATTGAGAAGGTACATATACAATTATTCTCAGGACAGTAAGCTCATCAATATTAAAACCACAATACCATTGTTTCCTCTTATAAAAACATTTGATATGAAACGAATTAAATCAAACAGCACCAGCCAAATGCAACTCTGAAGTAAAGGATACAGGTAAAGTGTTCCCCTGTGCATATATAAATATTTTATAACAATTGGTTTAAACACTGCTGCTGGTTAGCTATTTTGAAACTACAAACAATATTTTATATAAAAGATATATTTTATTTTTCTATTTCTGGTTCACATGAGTGAGTATATGCATTTCATTTTAAAAAAAAATCCTACTTTCAAAACAAATATAGTGCAATTTTGCTTGTTTTGTTTGTAGGGTTTTTTTTGGGAGGGGCTGCTTTGTAATCATGGGATTAAATTCCATGAAGTAATTTAACTAAAATGGAAACAAAGGGGCATAAGAACACAGAAATTGCCAGGCTGGATTACCTCAGTGGACTCTCTAATCCAGCATCCTGTTTCTGACAGCAGCAGTAATTGATGCTTTAGATGAAAGGACAAAAAAAACCCATAGTGGGCAATAATGTCATTAGCTGCTCATAGAAGAAGCTTCTTCCTAACACCTATCAGTTAGTAATTGGTTTATGTCTTGAAGGTAGATGTTCTCAGCCACACAAATATCTAATCATCTGGTGTATTGCATCCAGTTTTGAGCCCCTCACTTCAGAAAGCATGTGGACAAATTGGAGAGAGTCCAGCGGAGGGCAACGAAAATGATCAGGGGGCTGGGGCACATGACTTATGAGGAGAGGCTGTGGGAACTGGGTTTTTTAAGTCTGCAGAAGAGAAGAGTGAGGGAGGATTTGATAGCAGCCTTCAACTACCCAAAGGGGGGTTCCAAAAAGGATGGAGCTAGGCTGTTTTCGGGGTAGCAGATGACAGAACAAGAAGCAATGGTCTCAAGTTGCAGTGGGGGAGGTCTAGGTTGGCTATTAGGAAAAAATATTTCACTAGGAGGGTGGTGAAGCACTGGAATGGGTTGCCTAGGGAGGGGTGGAATCTCCTTCCTTTGAAGTTTTCATGGCCCGGCTTGACAAAGCCCTGGCTGGGATGATTTGGTTGGAGTTGGTCCTGCTTTGAGCAGGGGATTGGACTAGATGACCTCCTGAGGTCTTTTCCAATCCTAATCTTCTATGATTCTATAAATCATACTAAGCGTTTGGCCTCAGTGAGGTACCTTGTATCAATGAGTTCTACAAGATAATTATGTTGTATAAAAAGGAATTTCCTTTGATCAGTTTTAAACTACTTGCTTTTCAGTTTCAATGGATGTCTTTGTTCTTGTATTATGAGAATGGATAAATAAGAGTTCACAATTTACCTTCTCTAAACTAAATAGCCCAACTCTTTCCTGTTTTTTCATGTGGAAGTTTTTCCATGTCCCTAATATTTTCATGGCTCATATCTGAGCCTCCTCTATTTCTATCATACTCTTTTGGAATTAGGGTGATCAAAACCAATAATGATATTCCAGGTAAGCATGTGCCACTGATTTATATAGTCTTAACTAACATACATAACAGTATCTTATGCCAAATTTTCCCATTGTATTGTCCACCCCCTTTTCCCAATCATTTATAAATATATTAGTACAGAACGTCTTATGGCACTTTTTCCTCAGTTCATTGACCCTTTATTCCCAGTGTTTGTTTTCTGCCTCTTAGCCAATTTCTAATCTATGGTAGTACTTTACTGCCCACATTAACACTACATACATTCCTTAAAAGCCTCTTGTGAGGGGATTTTTCCAAAAGGCTTTTTTGAAAGTTCAATTAAATTATGTGAACCAGTTCTCCTTCATCTACTCAATAAGCCTTACAGAAACTTAAAGCATAGTTTAAGAGTTTCTATTCCAATATAGGGCTCGATTCCTCCGACACTGATTTTAGCTATTTATGTATAGGCATGACTACCTGCCTTTTTCTGGTTACTATAAGCGGCCAGTCCGCATCCAATCCAGTAAAAATAAAAAATAATAATTTAAAATAGGATATAATCCATTAATTTTATTAATAATTTTTAAAACCATTATATATGAAGGGGCAGATAGTAAATAGCAATGGATATATAGCTATTGCAAACCAATAATCCAAAATTAAAATATGAAAACAAAATAGCTAAAATTAATTTTGATAAGATACACAGAATGGAAGCTCCGGGATCTTTATATATCACTGAACATAGCCATCGTGTCGACTGTGGAATATAAAACGAGTCTACAAATGTTCTCTTTAAAATTTTTGCCTCTCTAAATACCTAATATTTCCAGAAGATCATTATTTTCATCACTCCACTTGCCATGCACCCCAAGCACAAGGCCAAAGAAGTGGATATTTTAACCTCCCATTAAGTTCTTGATCTCTACCTCTAACTCGAGGTAATAAGTCACTTTCTCTCTGTGCGCTTGCTCCAAACTCTTGGCATTATCCTCCCACCGCACTGTAACATCCACCACCACTGCATAATCTTTTGTAAATATAATATCTGTTTTTCTCAACTCTCCCCTACTATTTCTTAAGTGGGGTTCTACTAAAGCTTTCCATCCTAATTTAACTACCTTATCTATAACAGCCAAAACTACCCTATTGTGTCTTTTAATTCTAGTAACCTTGGTTTTATAACATTGTCCGGAAATGTGGGGTATCATTTCTTGCACCTTGCCGCACCATCTACAAAAGGCATTTATTTCCCCTCTTCCTCTTGCTACGTTTCCCTTGTAGGGTATATATTTGCTTTAAGTTGAAGTGCTGCAATAAATGAAGACGACTTAATCTTACTAGAATTTTTCATAAATGAATTACTAATTCATTTTTAAAATACTTAATTCCTATTCCCTGACATCGCAACTCACATCATCTTAAAAATTCTTCTTCTCTCCATTTTCTAGGATGGGGTGGTGTTGCACTAAATATCAATATCTTATCAATTAAATTTTCTCCAGCATATAACTATGAGAGATCTATCCAACTATTTTTGGAGACAGTGTGTCTCCTCCATTTTCAAACTAACATATTTGGAATTTGTATACTAAACTTTGTGAGCGCAAGATCTCCGTCCCTTCCTCTTGAATAAAATAATCCATCAGTGGTGCGTTGCGGTAAATAGAAAAATAGCCAAACAAATTTTACAACTAAAACATCCAAATCATTTAAAAGATAAAAAGGGGGTTCTATTAAAAGTAGGTTATAAAATAGACGTGGTAAAATGAATGTTTGTAAAATCAGTAATTTCTGAGCCGGTTTCAAGGGGGCCTTAATCCAACTCTCACTCCATTCATTCAGCTTCTCCCTGAATGACAACCCTCTAATACCTACCCAGGGATCTATTTTTGCACCTAAATATTTCTCAAATTCTCCCAGTTGAACATACTCAATTTTCTCAGTCCCTATGTTCCAATTTTCTTTTGGATTCACTACATAAGTTTTATATTTCGATAAAATGTGGAAACCTTTAGTCTTCTTCACATTGATACAAAGATTACTACAAAAACACTTTAAATATCCAAATTTTTAGCCATCCCTTGATATGAATTACTTAAAATTGCCACGTCGTTGGCAAATGCCAACAACATGACACTACTACCCTGAACATAAAATCCACTTCCTTCTAATTCTAGCCTAGTTAAAAGGGGATCTATAGCGATATTAAATAAAATAGGAGAAAGGGGGTCACCCGGTTCCCTCCCCCCCAAATTAAAATGACTCGGCATGGAACAGGACTATTCAGCATGACTAAAAGTGACAGAATGTGACTCCTAGTAATTATAACAAGCATTCATAAGCCTGATCCTGCAAACACTTATACATGTGCTTAACATTAATACTGCAAGCTGTCCCATTGAAGTCTGCCAGACTCTTGTAGGACTAACAAATGACACTTGGTTCATAAAATCGTTTTTGAAAATATAGTATTGGCATGACTGACTAAAACTATTTAGATATATACACATACATGTGCTCAAATACATGCAAGCACAAAAAACACTCTCAGAACTGCACTTACATTAGTTCATTGTGCATTAGCACTATCAACTAAATAGTCAGGTTTGTTTGAACAGAACTTTTTCCTTACTAATTTTGTCCTTTTCTATTTGCTGAACATTTTTCTTTGTATCTCAGTGTGACTCCATATTAGCACAGGATTCCATATTAGCAGTTCCCAATACATGGTCCAAAGGTCACATTGTTAAAAATCACAAGACAGGAAATTTAAAATTTCAGGCTCCAGCATCATCAGTTCTGTCACAATACATACTGTATATGCCATATTGTCTACTCATGTTGTTTTGGGTTAAATGTGTACCTTAATATACTCTGCTTTATGTCATAAAATGCACACCAGAAATGTTCACAAACAGAGTTAAGACACATTTAAAAAAAAAAAAACCAACCTTCAGCTTACAAGACTCAGACACCTTAGAAAAAAATTAGTATGTCTGGAAATGACATATTAGAGAAACAGTCAGTTCTCCACTGCCATGTAACCCTCTATCACACACATTCATTTTATTCAACTGACCCAACCCACCTAACCTTAAGTATCCCCAGTCATGGCTCCTGGTTAGGCTGCCCTCTTTGGAACCCTTTTCAAGTCCCTCAAGTGCACCCCTTACAACAGGCAGGCCTGTGCATCCCCCACCCTTCACCCTGTGGTGGGATCCCACAATCCAACCACTCTGCAATGGGGTCTCTAGGTTATACCTCTAGGTATCCAGGGAGGTGTAACAGTTGGCCATGTTACCTAGCAGGTCCAACTGGGTGTGGACCCTGCCAGAGTTCCCCCTGCAGGAGCCTGTGGTCAGTAATAGCATGCAGACACACAGAACAGGAGCAGTTTCTCCAAAACAACATATGATTTATTTTACTCAAATCAGCTCACAGAGATTAGAAAAGTGGATTTTAAATTAGCAAAGAAACCTATACATATATTGTCCGACCTACGCTTGGTATTCCCCTCACGCACCTAGTCAGACATGACATAACCTCAATGTTGCCTCCTCTCTCTGGACATCAAGCCACAGATGACTTGCTGCAGACCCTGACTCTCAATCAACCTCTTCCTGGGTCAGCCTCATAGCCTGCTCACACTGTCTCCCTTCCAGTTCTGCCAGGGCCACCTTTTAACCCATTAGGGTCTCATGACCTCAGGTTTAGCCTTATAAAAGAAAAAATCATCTTAGTCTGGATTGTGCCCAACCCAGTAGTTTCTTCCCCCAATTGATGGCCCAGCCATTGTTGTCTTAAGGGCTTTGAAGCAGGGTACCTGAGACTGCCTTATTTGCATCACTGCAGTACTCTTTCTGGGTTCCTTAACCACCTCACTTTTTACAGCCTCCTTTGATTTGACCATTTACATTCAACAGGGAAACAGGTTCATACATAATATTAGTAAGAAATAATACACATTTCCCCAATTTGTCACACCCTCAATTTACATACTTAATGGAAATATATCGCTGAATTATAGATTTAAGAAACTGTATGCAGTAAAGATTTAAACAGGAACATAATTCCAGGTTACCTTAAGGCCCTGATCCTGCAATTTGTAATATGAGGCTGGACCATCGCACCCATACAGAGCCTCCATGATTTCAGCAGGCCTCTGTGTCGGTGCAGCAATCTGCCTGTGTATTGTAAACTTCAGAATTAAGCCCTTAAATTAAGAATTCAAATGTTCTGATAGGGTCACATGTAAGTGGACTCGAAGAATATTATTCTGAATAAAATGGAGATGGTTGATTTGTGTGGTGTTTTAAATTGTGTTAGTTGCCCAGAAGTGTAGGCTATTTAAATCAAAAGTAGATTTTGCACAATACCTTTAAAACTGCCGAGTTGCAACAACTAAGATATACATTTTTGAATATAGTGAACACTGAAGATACTGCAGTGCTATACCAGACTAGTGTACTGGAAATTAATTCCTTTAATAAGAAATATACTTTGATAGCTTGTTAGTACAGTCATTGTTATTTGGATCTTGGTGTACATTTTTTGTAATTGTTTTGGGTCAACATTAAGGTTGGACATGTGGTGTAAATTGTGGGGGGTGAGTGGTGAAGGATAAGGTAGAGAAAGATGTTATTTCAGCTGCTGTGACCCAGCTTCCCAAAATTTCCAATCAATGCTCACTCCAGACTTCACAGGAGCTACCCACATGCACAAGGATCCAACTGTGCAGACCACCTTCTAGACTAGGGTCTATAGTAGGGGTTACTGTATACTATATGACATCAAAGAGATCTTTTCTATTTGTTCAAATGTTCTATGTATCTTGTATTTGAAAAACCACCACCACCACTAGTATTCTGGCTATTTATGCATGAAAATGGCTGCTTAATGGATCCAGGTGTCAAGAGATCAAATGCTAATTCATTAAATGGGGGTCACATTGCCCTTTTATTAGTATGCCATGATACATACCACCTAGAGCTATAATCTGACCCAGATAAACCTTTTATGCTCATATGAATACATGGACCAATGTCCCTCTCACCCTCTCCAATAAAAAAAAAATAGCCTACATACTCTTGCAAAATGTGCTTGAGTTCTCCCTGTATCTGACATAAATCCTGATCCTACAATCAGTTCCATTTATGCTCACTCAGATATGATTGCAGGACTGGGGCAATGAACAGGATGGGTGGGGTCAGTTTGCATCATTATATGACAGCATCCTAATTCATATCCACAACAGGAAAGTTAAGTTTCATTCAGATCACAGCTAGTGGAGTTTCACCACCAGCAAGGTAATTTCAGGCAGTTTTGTTTGATTTTGCTCCCTCACGAGAGCAACTTGCCAAAAATTAAAGTTGGTCTTGGGACCTGAAGTTTTTTGGAAATACTAGTAACGTACTGATTCAAAAAAAAAATCTATAACTTTTATATTTTTAGTTAATAATTTACAACCATAAAGATTGTTTGTCAATTTAATACAGAACTAAAATCAATAATAGCTAAAAGGCAGCATGGCCCAAAATAAATTTCTAGGATCAAGGTGTAAACTCTATTAAAATACAGAGAGAGAGAAAAAAAAGACACACATATACTCTATAACAGAGAAAAAAACTCTCTCAGGAAGTCAAAAAGCATCTTTAGCCTTACGGGAAGATTGAAATCAAATTAGAACTATTCTTAAAAATGTGGCAATTTACAAGTGCCAAAAAAGGTCAAAAACACTTCAACAAAAGCCCAAGGTCAGTCCCCAATGCTGCCTGCCTCGTTGAACATTTGTAATCAGCCATACTAGTGACTGAAAGCAGAATACAGCATAGGTGTAGATAACAGATATCCTGATACCAGCAACAATAACCTTCTGATCTGCTCACCCCTCCTAAAAAGCTCAAGAGAAGCTTGCAACAGTGCACAGAACAGAATAAAAAATGGAGGTTTAAAACTTACAACTCTAGATGCATTTTCTCTGCACTCTCAGATGCATCTTGAATCAAGATGTATTTATTTTGGAAAAGTAAATCATTATTATTATTAGCAACAGCAGCATCACTGCTGTTACTCTAACTTGCACTGAATTGTCCTCTCAGCTACCACTCAGCACCACCCTGCTGCTTACTCAGCTCCCAACCAGGAACAGGAAGAGCCAGAGGCAGCTTTGATTTCACTCACCTGAGGCAGGTCTTGAGTTTCCTGAACAAAGCCAAAGCAGAGCAACTCTTTACCCAGAGGTGGGGAAATCACTAGGGAGGAAAACAAAAGCAGCAAGATCCCCCCGGCACTTTACTTTGAACATGCTGACTGCCCTCTAACCACATGATGGCTCACAGCTGGCAGAGACATGAACTGGAGGAAGAGAGAGCTACAGCTAGGGGAGATTATAGTCAGTGTAGGGTTATAGAGCTTTGTGGGGATCTCTAATAAACTGTGTGGGGAGCTGAGAGTGGTTTTATGATGATTTACTTTAGCAGCAGTCACTGGTTAAGACCGTATAGCGTAGTGACAATAAGGTAACATTTCACAGTAAAAATACATATTGAAAATTGAAAATTTTTAATTTAAATGTGGATTTTTAAGCAATCAGTGCTTTAGGCCCTAATTCTTCAATGAACTCTAGACAGGCAGACCTCTGTACCCAGGAGTTACTCGCTGCAGGACTGGTGCGTTTACTAGTAAAATGCCCAGTGCAGGGAAACCACAAGAATCTCTAGAACAAACAGGTGGAAGGAGATAGCTAACCAGCAGTGACAGTGTGGTTAATAGTATGGTGATACCCTTAGCACTTAACAATACAACCTGCACAAAAATAGAACATAAGAGTAAACTACACTGCCTGGTTCAGTTATTGAACCCTCAGGGCGAGAGCAACTAACAGGCCTAATAGTACCCTCAGCATGGGTATATATTATGTACAGTAGGTAGCAACATCATCTCACACTGCCTGGAGACTGAGTAGCAGATGGGCATCTACTCCAGAAACTGAAAATAGCCAGTTCATGCCAAGAGAGACCTCCAGCTGTGGACAAGTGAGGTGTCCCCTACTGTTCTTTTAGCAGCTGTGTAGGGGGACCCTGGCTAATCCCTCTTTTCAGATAGCTGTGAAGAAAGTACTATACCACTGACACTTAGAAATGTGGTTGTGGCAGGGCCTGGCCACCACTGCCAGTTGGCTGGTTGAGGGTCCTTATTCCCTGAAGCAGTGGGCCCTCTAGGAAAGGACTCCCCCTGACACACTAGCAGGGGGCGCTCTCCATAGAGATTCTTACCACCTCCACCACAGCTGAGGGCTCTGTTAGGGTAGAAAGGAGATAGCAGGGGTAAAGACCCTACACACAGGGTGCTCTGTTGGGAAGGCAGGGGGTGGAAGGCAGGACCCTCCCTCCACACAGAGATCTATGTCATTAGAATGGGTGCGGTGGAGTGGTGTCAATGGGCCTCGTCCTTTACATACAAGAGCCTGCTGAGGGGCAGCAGGCAAGGAGCTCACGGTTGCTCAGGTTCTGGTTGGCTGGGGGGCCTCCATCCTTAGCCAGCTGCTCCTTGTCTTCAGGCAGGATGGGTTCTGATTTGGAAGGAATAAGACTCAGTCTCTCTTTAAAGGTGGACTCCTTTCCCGGAGCTGTAGGGTAGAGAGTGCAGTGAGGATCTTTGACTTAGCCTCCCAATAAAATATACAGTTAATCGGGTGAGTGGTGGAAAGAAGCTTATACTTATTTTTATAATGTAAAGGCAATTAGATGCCACAACTGGGGAGCGTACAATTGCCTCGACAGAATATAAATAGAGAATGATCATAATAGCCATTAACTGCCTCTGGGAAAATGTCACCTAATCCATCCTCCAGAAGACATGGAAGTTTTGTATACTGAACAAAACTGACATAATAAAAATCAATTCATTACGGGTTCTGCTTCTCCTTTGCTGTCTCTGCCCAATATGTCTTGTGGGGAGCAACTGAGACCCTCTAGCCCTGGCACCTGATGGAGTCAAGGGGGAATTGAACATCTGTATAACTCCATACTGTACAAAACTCAGGTACACTCTGGAGTTACAGAAAACCAGGAAGTTCCCATCCATAAAGACAACTGAATTTACAAATATTTTTAAACACACCTTTCTTTTGTGACAGCATACAACGGGTCAAAGTGTCAGTTATTCCATTATTGTGCTTCAGACAGGCTCAAAAGGAAGAAGATGGGAGCAAAGGTGACAGTAATCTGGAGCCCTGGCCCCCCAGGCATAATTTAGAGCATGCTCAGGGCTGCTCTGACTTCCTTTCTACTTTCCATGCCCACAACGGGTCCTAAGAAGCAGAGAATAGCTGTATTGCAAAGCACTTCTGTCAGGTCTGGACACATTCATTGTAGGGCAGGGTACTCCACCCCTGACTGTCCCAGCAACTGGGAACAGGGCCAGCATTGAGCCCCCCATGCCAGTTCTAAATTGGTTGGGGAAACCCTCTCCAGAGACGATATTATCAGGGAACTATGTTTGCGCCACTGAAGGCCCCTTTATGCTACTAGAACAGTGCCTGGGGTTTTTAGTGCTTTGACAGAGGGCTGCTTTTGTGGCTCCACGGCTGCACTGGCAGCACCACTTCCCTGCCAGAGGTAAGGGCACCTGATGGGGGGAAGGAGGAGGAGGAGAGTGTGAGAACTCCACACTGATTGGCTTTAGGGGGTGAGGGGAGGAGAAAGTGGGTCAGGGCAGTGGAAGTCACACAAAAGGGGAAAGTTGAGCTTGCCCTATGCTTCCCTTGGTTGCTACTACCTGGGGGATTTGGCTGAATTTTTCTTCTCCTCTGATGGGTCATGCCCCACAGGTAGAGAAACACTGGGCTAGCAGTTACTAAACGTGTTATCATGCAAGGAGCTAGATCAGTGGTTTTCTAACTTTTTGAGGTGAGTTACAATTTTTGGTGGCACCCAGACAAACATAGATACACAGAAAAGTATGCTTGATAGCCTACTCATAAACCTAACAGAGACTTTAATACAACTTTAATTAAATTACCTACACCTGTAAGTTTCAAATACACAAATACTTACCAATGGCACAGCCAAGGCTTCCTCAGCAGTGGGCTGCTTCTACTGTGCAGCCAAGCTGCACCTCGAGGGCAGGGCTAGTACCTGCCACTCTCCCACTGCCCCCTCAGGTTTTCAGGCTGGGGGAAGGCACATGTGACAGTCTCTGGGGGCAGAGCCAGCACTGGGCACAAAGGCTGCTGGGAGCAGAAATCCACAAGGCCACGGGGATGTTGACACTGCCCCACAGGCTGGGTGGCCTACTGAGGCAAGTCAGGGGGTGGAGGCGGTGCTCCCTCCCTGAGCCCTGTGGGGACTGGCCGGAGCTGCCTGGCATCACCATCCTCCCCTCCCCTGAATATTCCGCCATGCTTCCTGGGATGGAGGGCATGCCCCATGGTTTGAAAACCTCTGAGTTAGATTCCAGTATGCAAGCGCCATCCCTTTTATGAGCTGAGCATAGCTTGCATAAAACCATGGACATCAGAACTGGTTTCCTTGAAAGGGGAAATTTTCACGTTGGACGGGTAACCAAAACTCTGAGATAAACTCTTTCACTGTTCAAAACATGCCACGGTGTCTGCCTCTGTAATCGTCAGCTATGAGATGCTGAAATTTCAAATTAACATCTCAGTGGCTCGAGCAATGCAGCACTTGCCTAATAATATACTGCAGTGTCCTCATAGGCTGTGAGCCAACGTCTTTGTGAAGTACTTGACCTCAGGACCTTCTCACTCAAAGTTGAAAGTGCTTGCTACTGAGTCATTTATGGACTATGAGACACCTGGATTTTAAACACTGATGTTTATTTACAGCTGTAATTAGCAAGATAAAATGCAAACACCTGGGTTTTGGTGAGAAGTTTATTTTCCCACATTTTACATATCCCTACTAATGTATTATGGTAAAATTTACCCATCAAAAGAGGAGCACCTCAGACCCCTCCATAGTCACTGTGTGCAGGAGGCGGCACTGGCTGAATTACTGCAGAGAAGCCTGCATACCATGGTGGTGAACTCCAGGATAGCTACCAAAATGCAAGTACAGGGGGTGCTGGGGTCAGGCTACAGGAGCAGCATCTGGCTCCAGGTTTATGCTTACCCGGTAGCCAGGAACCAGCACACAGGCTGAACCAGCAGTGGTGCAATTCAGCCCCCTGATTTCCCTTGTGTTAAGGAATGGGATCCTCCTGCCACAGCCTGCATTTTATTCCTTCCAAAAATCCTCTGTGCTTTGGTGGGATGAATTTCACTTATAACAGACAACTGATGTCCATTTTACCATGTCTGCACCAGTTTGGGTGAGTTAGCAATTCCCACTGTGTCACCCCCACCCCCTACTTTCAGCCAACTATATTTTTATATACTTTATCTTTCAAAGTTCCTGCATGGGGATGTGGGATTGGGATTGTGCTTTTTTTTTTTTTTTTTAATTAAGGCCTAAAAGTTTGAATTAACCTGTTGTGTTTTTTTTTTTCAAAAAAGTTTTATTTACATGGGATTTTTTTTAATAGGATTTTAAAGTATTTGAGTTCAATAGATGTTACAGAATCTGGCAGAAAAACAGAAAAAGCATTTCTTAATTTTTTTGGTGAAGTATTTTCCCCATCTTTAAGTCAAATTTTGAAAAACGTCAGCCAGTTATACAGCTGGTCAAAATATGGCAGGTGGGGACTTGCAAATGTTTACCAGTCCAAAAAGTCTCCAAGGAGGGTGAGTTCTTTCCCTTTCAGTTAAGCAGGTTACAGCTGTATTTCTTTTATATTTCTAAGACATAATTCTATCAGTTGTCTACTCATCTACAAGGTCTTCCTAGATGGACAGAACCTAGGGAATAAGCACTATTAAACACTAGTTGTGTGATCAGATTTGGGATTTAAAGTTGTGGTGTACTGAAAACTGTGTTTAAAATTATATAAACTAGTCCTTAAAATCCTAAGGAGTTTACTGGTCCTGCTTGCAGGCTATGGGACTCTGAGGGAATCTTGCAATCTGCATCCTCAACTGTCAGTCTGCAAAGAACCAGCCTGGAGTAAGGTGGGTTGAGTTGTGCCTCTATGCCTTAGGGAGGAGCCTTATTTCTCTCTCTGTTTTTGGTTCTTGCATGTTAGGGTTCCCGCTTCTAAGAAATAAAGTTGCACTAAATTGCAGCCTTCCCACTAGACTATTTGTTTTAATCTAACTTCTCTGTGTGTACGCCATGAACATAACAAAAGCATCCACTCTGCTAAGATGAATCAGGAAAGTTTATATCTCTTCCAGTGTTACACTGCTTCAGTCTGTCTCTAGAGCAAACAAGATTGTAATGCGTTCATCTACACTGGGAATACTGCCTAGGGCAAATACACTGAAGTCAATTGGACTACTCAAATATGTAAAAATAAACAGGCACATTATTTTTTTCAGGTCTGTGGCCTTGATAGCCAGTGTGAGAATTACACTGTATTTTTAATACAGGTGGGAAGGAAAAGAGTATAAACAGAAACTCCAGTGAAGCAGAGGGAGAGCCAGAGTTATGTAAAGAATACACCTATTACTTATTCTAATAAAATTCCTCATTCAGCATTACTTGTTCACTCTTAATGTGATCCTTTCCTATTGTCAAAAGGAACCCAGGACTGAAAACACTTTGATTCTCCATATGGGTGTCAATAACAACTGTGGACTTCTAACCCTAGTTATAGCCATATGACAGCTAGAAAGGGGAAAATTATGCAAAAAACCCACTAGAATAGTGGGCCAAATTCCTCCCAGGTGTAAGTATGTAAACTTCTGTAGCATTACACCGGGAAGGGATTTGGATGAATTTGTTACCTTGTATTGTAACATTCTGCTGG
This sequence comes from Lepidochelys kempii, assembly GCF_965140285.1. Lineage (NCBI taxonomy): Eukaryota > Metazoa > Chordata > Testudines > Cheloniidae > Lepidochelys > Lepidochelys kempii. The sequence continues at coordinate 138,894,939 of NC_136382.1, read as the reverse complement.
GGGTACCCAGAAGAGTGAGCCACTTTGTTACTTCTTTGCCTCAGTAAGAGCGAGCTGTGTTGAAGATTAGACTGTGTGTTAGTTCCCTCCCGCACCAGTCCATCTTTCTCACCACCAAACTCCTCAACGCTTTCCCAGCCCAAAACTTGTTTACAAGAGAACGAGCAATGAACTCCAGCACCTGAGCTCCTCCGAGATGTTTCTCTGCAGTGCCCAGCCCCCACTAGTGTGCATTTACAGAAGATATTAACTTTGCTGCTCTTTTAAAGAGTCAGTACACTACAGCTTATTAACTGGGGTAAACACACCATTCCCTTCCAACACAGCATTGAGTTGGTTTATAGTAAAAATAAAACAAGTTTATTAACAAATATAGGTTATCTGATACCAAGTAGAAGGAATAAAGATAGTTACAAACAAAAGTAAAAATATGCTTTCTAATGGTTAAGACATAACTTAATGAGCTACAGTCTTTGTTCAAGGTTGTTTCTTCACAATTTTCCATTTCCAGCAATAGCTGACTAGCTCTTAGCCAGGATCCCCACAGAGTCCAAGGCTCTGGTTTTCTCTGAATGGTAATTTAAGGCTTTGCTGCTCCTTCCTTTATAGTCTCTTTATAAACCCTTGAAATGTGTTTTCCTGAAATGTATCCCCAGCTGAAATTCCTTTTCCCTGCTGGGTGTGGCTGCCATGCTGTCTGGTATAAATTCCATGTGGTCTTCACCCCTTCTAGTGATTTTTACATTGTACATGATTTCTTTCTTTTGTAACCTCTGATACAAACAAATCACCCATTGAATTTGGCCACACCTGCTGTGAAGTGTTGGCCTCTTTCTTTGGTCTGGAGAAAACCTGTTTATCAATTCCCCCTGACATGCCTGCTTTAAAAACCTTTTAGTCACGGACTTGAAAGCGTATCAGTGAGCATCCACAATTCCACACATTGCATTATCACACGTATTTCACAATGATGTTATTAGTTTTCAAATGATACTTCAAGGCACATTTTGTACAAATATTATTGCAGTAGAGCATAGGGTGCTAATTGAAGGGAGCCTGGAATCACAAGTATGCATTTTGTACACCAAGCGATGCAAACATGTGAGATAGACTACTTTCTCAGTCATAATGCTTAAATTGACTGTACTGCCTCAGTGGGATTTATTTCCATTTACCTTGCAATGTTTCAAAGTGTTGGTTGGCTAGACACATTTTTCTCACAGCTGTCTCACAGTACATTCTAAACAAGAAAAATATTGGTTAGTTGGATTTCTCTTTTTTTATGTAATGAATTAATTTCTTAGACTGCAAACTTTTTGGGGTAGGGTCTGTGTCTTCATGTGAGTTTGTACAATGCCTCACATAATAGGGCCCTCATCATGATTGGGGCACCTCAATGCTACCATAATAAAACTTGTCTGTCTACCAAACAATTGTCTCTGCAAAATAAGACTGGATGCTGTTTATTGCAATAAAATAAACTATCAATTTAATTTTGAGTGAGACGGTAGAACAGTTGTACAGTGGAATAATCCAGACCCCAGTAGTAATGTCCAGGATATAAAACAAGGAGGATAATAGTTTTACAGCTCAAATGATCCCGAAGTGCTTTTCAAACTTAGACTGATGTACAATCTGTACAGAAGAAGCAACCTGGATTATAACACATAACCAGATACCACAAAGGTTTAAGTCAGTGAAGGTTTAAGTCAGTGAAGAATCTTTTCCAAATGGAACTGCAAAACGGGAACTGTAAAACTAGGCAGAATGTAATTACAAGCTGGAATTTGGGCAGGTTGCCATTAATGTGTCCTATTGCTTAACTCCTGATTTCTCTTGCAGCTGCTGTTATTCCTTCCCCTGTCTCATTTTCAACCTCTCCACCTAATGCATTTATTTTTCCTTTACTATCAACCATCCTACTTTCTCGTCTGTTGTAAAATAATTCTACTTCAACTCCTGCTGCATCTCCAACTACTGTTCGATCTTCTTAGCATATCCAAGCTCCTTCGGTAAGTTGTTCATTCTCACTGCCTAACTTCTTCTCTCTTTCCTGGATCACTTGCACTCTCAGAACATTGTCACTGTGGTCAGTAATGGCCTTTTTCTGGCCAAGTACCAGAATCTCAACTCTCTTTGTCTTCCTTGATCTGTCTGTTTCCTTTGATGCAATCTATCACTCACTCTCCTCTTCAACTCACTCTCCTCAGCTTTTCATAGCTCTTGCTACTTCTCCAACCACTACTTAAATTTCCCCTCAGACTTGCTCCTCTCTCCCACTCCCCCTCTTTATCCCTGTTATCTCTATCCTTGGTCCTCTCCTTTTCTTCCTTTATACTCAAATGCTGGGTGACCCAAAGTAGGTCACTCAGGCCTGATCTACACTACAAAGTTAGATACACGTAGGTTATCTTGCCTCAACCTATTTGTGCGTGTGTCTACGCTCAAATTTGTCTCCAGTAGTCTTAAGCACCCCTTATGGTGACTTAGTAAAACCAACTCCTAAAATGACATTGAGCCATGGTCGACCTACTAAGGTTGACGCAGTGCTAGTGTGGGCACTACGTGACCTATATCAACCTTAACAATCTTCCAGCTGTCCCACAATGTTTCATTCCATGCAACAGTGATTAAAAATTTCCCAAAAGTCATTGTGCCAGACAGTAGCCTGACTGTAGCACACCTATCCAAGTGCACCACACTTTGCATCAACAAAACCACTCCTGGTGAGTATGTGAAGCATCGACGCAAGCAGCCAAGCATGCATGCACACAAGCAATATACTAACTTCAGTGGCTGTATGCTGACATAACTTGTGTAAACCAAATATTGTAGCATAGAAATGGCCTCAGAGCTTCAATTGCTCTCTGAACTTAGGACTTCCAAATGTGTCTGCCAAACTTTGATCTTCCCCATGCTGCTTAGACTAACATTTGTGGCTGACTCCTTTATGTCTCTTGGTGCATAGTCATTCACTAATACCAAAATACTCTTCTTTTCCCCAGTCTTTCCTCACCTATCACTGCTGGTTGTTCTGCTGCACCTGCTATCATCAAGGTTTGCAACCTGGGTGTCCTTTTCATTTCTCTCTCCCACATACTGGAAATATCTAAATGCTCATACCTTCTTCAAAACCTTAGTCTGGTTATCTCTTGCCTTAAGTACTCCAAATTCTGCCTTTCTGATCTCTCTTATTCTCACATTGCACCCTTGAAGTTTATTCAGCATTTTGCTGCCCTTGTTGAGACCCTGAAATAGCATCTAGGAATGGAAAGTCAGCAAAGAACAATACAGAAAGAATTAGCAATTTCTATCCAAAGTTTTTCAGACAAAACCTCCATTGAAAAAATGTATAGGAAAAAACTAGAGTGAACTTGAGAGGGAAAAAAGAAAATAACTATAACTACAATGCCACCACTGTATGAGAAAGTAGATCTTTGAACTGTTAGCATAATTCACACAGTGCTTGCATCATGTCTCAAGGTCTTAATTGTGTCTTAAAACACTTTTATTTTCAAAATGTCACAGTCTAGAGCACTTTAGGAAATTAGTTGTGGATCCCTGAAGTCATGGCAAGGTATTGATTTATGCAACAGTTGGCAAGCAGACTTTAAAAAAATGCTTTTATTTTGCTCTAGCACCCACCCTTGCCAACTCCATCAGACTAAGAGCTTGCAAAAAGTTCGTCATCACTGGGACAATAAATCACTTTTTAAAAGCATAGGTTGATCAGCATCACTCATTTACATACTTCACTTACTTTTCATTGAAATTAGAAGGGCTTATGCAAGTGAATAAGATGCATATGATCCATGGCAGATAAGCATCTTATATGTGGATGAAATTCAGCCTAATATTAATACACTATTACTGATAATTTATACAGCAGCTAATGACTAGTTGGCATTATACAAAACAAACTAAAGACGTGGTCCCTGCATTAAGGAGTGTACATTCAGATTTTTAACATGATACAATCAGTGAGAAGAAAAAAAACAATAGGAAAGAAGGAAAGAGGAAAATGACTATAAGGACTCTAATAACAACATTACATTCTTACTTAGAAACACAGGAGTTGGTCCAATGGTCCATCTAGTCCAGTATCCCATCCCTAACAATGACACTTACTGGACTAGATGGGCCATTGGACCAATTCCTGGATTCCCTGCTCACAGGGAAAGTGTCTTCCTAATCAGAGGTTTATGCCCTGAAGCATGAGGTTTTATATCCCTTCTAAAATTATTTTAAAACTATCTTTCTTATTGTAAGGAAAGTTCCTATTGTAATTCTGGACAATATAATGTTGTTATTATTTACATTGCTATAGAACCTAGGAATACCAATCATAAAAATGGCCATACTGGGTCAGACCAATGGTCCATCTACCCCAGTCTCTGACAATGGCCAGTATGGATGAATGGAACAGGGCAATTTCAAGTGATCCATCCCCTGTTGTCTAGTCCCAGCTTCTGGGAGTTGGAGCTGTAGGGACACCTACGGTATGGGGGGCTGTGTCCCTGACCATCTTGGATGATAGACATTCTCCATGAACTTATCTAATTCTTTTTTGAACCCAGTTATACTTTTGGCCTTCGCAACAGGTTCCACAGGTTGACTGTGTGAAGAAGTATTTCCGTTTGTTTTTAAATTTATCTATTCATTTCATTGGGTGACCCCTAGTTCTTGTGTTACGTGAAGGGGTAAATAACACTTCCCTTTTCACTTTCTCCATATCATTCATCATTGTAATAGGTCTCTATCATATACCCCTTTAGTCATCTCTTTGCTAAGGGTATGTCTACACTACGAAATTAGGTCGAATTTATAGAAGTCGGTTTTTTAGAAATCATTTTTATATATTCGAGTGTGTGTGTCCCCACAGAAAATACTCTAAGTGCATTAAGTGCATTAACTTGGTGGACTGCTTCCACAGTACCGAGGAAAGCGTCAACTTCTGGAATGTTGCACTGTGGGTAGCTATCCCACAGTTCCCGCAGACTCCGGAAATGAGATTCAAAAGTTCACGGTTCTTTTCCTGTCTACCTGGCCAGTGCATCTGAGTTGAGAGTGCTGTCCAAAGTGGTCACAATGGAGCACTCTGGGATAGCTCCCAGAGGCCAATACCGTTGAATTGTGTCCACAGTACCCCAAATTCGACCCGGCAAGGCTGATTTAAGCGCTAATTCACTTGTCAGGGGTGGAATAAGGAAATCAATTTTAAGAGCCCTTTAAGTCGAAAAAAAGGGCTTTATCGTGTGGACGGGTGCAGGTTTACATCGATTTAACGCCGCTAAATTCGACCTAAAGTCCTAGTGTAGACCAGTCCATCTTTTTAAGCTCTCCTCATAGGGAAGCTGTTCCCTACCCCTAATCATTTTCATTGCCCTTCTCTGCACCCTTTCTAATTCTAATTTTTTTTTGAGAGGGGGGTGACAAGAACTGCACTCTGTATGCATGGTGTAGGCATACCATGAATGTATATAGCGGCATTATGATATTTTCTGTCTTATCTATCCATTCTTAACAGTTCTTAACATTGTTAGCTTTTTTGACTGCTGCTGCACATTGAATAGTTCTTTTCAGAGAATTTTCCACAATGACTACAATATCTTTCTTCAGAGGTAACAGCTAATGTGTACCTCATCATTTTCTATGTATGATAGGGATTATTTTTTCCAATGTGTATTACTTTGCCCTTATCAACATTGAATTTCATTAGCCATTTTTTTTGTCCAGTCATCCAGTTTTGTAAGATTCCTTTTAACTCTTCACAGTAAGCTTTGGACTTAATTATCTTGAGTAATTTTGTATGGTCTGCAAATTTTGCCAGCTCACTTCACCCCTTTTTCCAGATCATTTATGAATATATTGAACAACACTGGTCCCAGTACAGATCCTTGAGGCCCCTGCTATTTACCTCTCTCCATTGAAAAAACTGACCATTTATTCATCCCTTTGTTTCTTATCATTTACCCAGTTATTGATCCATGAAAAGGCCTTACTTCATTTAAGAGCCTTTGCAGAGGGGCCTTGTCAAAGGCCTTCTGAAAGCCCAAGTACACTGTATCAACTGGATCAGCACATGCTTGTTGACACCCTCAAAGAATTCGAATAGATTGGTGAGGCATGATTTCTCTTACAAAGTTTGTGTTGTCTCTTCCCCAACATATTGTGTTTATCTATATGTCTGATAATTTGTTCTTTACTATAGTTTCAACCAATTTGGTATTGAAGTTAGGTTTACCAGCCTATACCAGATCCTATTATCAGAGGATCACCTCTGGAGACTTTTTTTAAAAATTGGCATTACATTAGCTGTCTGCCAGTCATCTGGTACAGAGGCTGATTTAAGTGAGGGGTTACATATCAGAGTTAGTAGTGCTGCAATTTTGTATTGCAGTTGCTTGAGAACTCTTAGGTGAATATCATCTGGTCCTGGTGACTTATTACTGTTTAATTTATCAGTTTGTTCCAAAACCTCTTCTACTGACCCCTCAGTCTGGGACAGTTCTTCAGATATGTCACTAAAAAGAGTGGCTCAGGTATGGAGCTCTCACCCATATCATCTGTAGTGAAGACCAATGTCAAGAATTCACTTAGCTTCTCTGCAATGACCTTGTCTTCCTTCAGTTCTCCTTTAGCACCTCTATTGTCTAGTGGCCCCACTGACTGCTTCTAATATACTTCAAAACATGTTTGCTGTTAGTTTTTGTATTGTTAGCTAGTTCTTCAGATTCTTGGCCTGTCTTATTATACTTTTACTTTTGACTTGCCAGAATTTCTATTTTCCTCAGGAGGATTTGACTTCTAATTTTTAAAGAATGGCTTTTTTACCTCTAACTACCTCTTTTACTCTGCTGTTAAGCCATCTGGCATTTTGAGAAGGGGTATGCATTCAGTCTGAGCTTCTATTATGGTGTTTTTAAATAGTCTCCATGCAGGTTGCAGGCATTTCAGCTTTGTGACTGTTCCTTTTAATTTCTATTTAACTAGCTTCCTCATTTTTTGTTGTTCCCCTTTTTGAGGTTAAATGCTACTGTGGTGGGTTTCTTTGGCATTTCCCCCCTTACGAGGATGTTAAATTTAATTACATTATGGTCACTGTTACCAAGTGGTTCAACTATATTTCTCCTCTTGATCTAGGTCCTGCGTTCCACTTAGGACTAAATCAAAAATTGTCTTTCCCCTTATGGGTTCCAGGACAAGCTGCTCCCAGAAGCAGTCATTTATGGTATCTAGGAAATTTTATGTCTGCATCCTCTACTGAGGTGAAGTATACCTAGTCAGTAGGAGGCTAGTTGAAATCCCCCATTATTATTGCATTTTATTCCTTTGTAGTCTCTCTAATTTCCCTCAGTATTTCACAATCATCATCACTATCTTGGTTAGGTGGTCAGTAATGCATTCCTATTGCCATACTCTTATTGTTCAAGCATGGAATTTCTATCCATAGAGATTCTATGGTACATTTTATTCATTTAAGATTTTTACTTTATTTTACTCTGTGCTTTCTTTCACATATACTGTCACTCACCCACCGGTGTGACCTATTTTGTCACTCCTATATATTTTGTACCCTCATATTACTGTGTCCTATTGATTTTCTTCATCCCACCTTTCAGTGATGCCTATTATATCAAAAAAAAGAAAAGGAGTACTTGTGGCACCTTCGAGACTAACAAATTTATTTAAGCATAAGCTTTTGTGAGCTACAGCTCACTTCATGGAAAATACAGTAGGGAGATTTTATATACACATAGAGAACATGAAACAATGGGTGTTAACATACACACTGTATCAAGAGTGATCAGGTAAAGTGAGCTATTACCAGCAGGAGAGAAAGAAAACCTTTTGTTGTGATAATCAAGGTGGGCCATTTCCAGCAGTATTTAGACTTCTAGCATTTACATAAGCACTTGAGGATTTTGTCAAATGTTCAGTTGCTTGCCTTCATGTGTTATATTTCATGGACTGGGACACTCAACCACAGAACAAAGACAGTCCCTGCCCCCAGAGAGTTTACAATCTAAGTGGATTAATTATGTGCATGATCACTTGTTGCCACAATTTCATTGTGCAGGGGTTTTTTTTTGTTTGTTTGTTTTTGTTAACTTCTTCCTTCTCTACTCACTAATTTTTTTTTATATCATGGTGGAGTGTAGAAAGCATTTGGCTGACAAGGGTTAGTGGTTGTTGGTCTCACAGAAGAGGTGAGCCTTAATGAGGGATTTGGATGAGACAGGAAGCCTGGCCCACTAGAATTAGAAGGTAATTTCATGCCTGGAGCACCACAGTGGAAGGCAAAAAACAGGAGGTAACAAATCACAAACTGTGTGGAGGATGGAAGCAGAGGCAAGGTAAAAGGGGATGTGATTAAAAAAAATGTCCAACGTGTAGGATGGGGCAGATGTTTCGCTGTGATTAAAATGTGAGGATGAAAAGTTTGACCAGGTTATGTAGGCAAACAGGAGAGAGTGGATGGATTTAAAGAGGTGAGCGATGGACAAAGATCTTTGGAGCAGTATGGGAGCATTGTGGGCATCACTGAGACCACAGAGGGGGCTGCAGTAGACCAAGTGTGCAGAGCATAGACATGTGTCATGACTGTGAGGAGAGAAAAACAGGTTAGTCTTGAAACACTGTAGAGGAAAGAGTGACAAAACGTAGTCTGGATGTGTGGGGGGAAAAAAGGAGACTCTGAGGTTGTGAACCTAAGTGCTGGGGATGATGGTACTGTTTCCCACAGTAATGAAGAAATGCAGAGGCAGAAAGAGTTTGGGACAGGTAAGAAGAAGCCTGGTTTTGGTTCCCCTGACACAGTTTCTAACAGTCTTCTGTCGGGGAACAGAATTCTCACTTCCCTCAAAAAAAGAAACAGGTCATGTGGTCCTCCCACCCCCTGCAGCCAAGTGATCCATAGATCTTGGGACATCCAAGGAAGTATAGGTTATCTGTGTGGAAGCCTCAATCTTCTGCAGTAGTTCCTTGTCCCCGATACCCACTCTAGCCTTTGCTAGTACAGCTTCTATAGGACAATGATTTGGGGAGCTGCAGAACATCAATAAGACAGATCAGATGCTGGTTCACCTGCAGTCTTTTGACACTGTTCCAGAGCACTTCACCATCCCAGAGAGCACTAAGAACGGAGTGCCCCTCTTCTACATCCCACCAGACTCCATCACTCTGGTACACCACCTTGCCCTTCCCAGAGAGCCCTGGGAACATGTACCCTTATGTTCTGTATCCTGGTGTCAGATGGCTGACACATGCAGATGACTGAGGTGGCTGCCATGGTAAATGTGCCTTACAGGGATGGCCCACAGGCTGTTCTCCCTGCTAATCAGTTGCACTGCTCCACTTCCACATGATGATTCAAAAAAGAACTAGATAAATTCATGGACGATATGTCCATCAATGGTTATTAGCCAGGATGGACAGACATGGTGTCCCTCGCTTCTGTTTGCCAGAAGCTGGGAATGGGCGATGGGATGGATCACTTGATGACTACCTGTTCTGTTCATTCCCTCTGGGGCACCTGGCATTAGCCACAGACAGAAGACGGGATACTGGGCTAGATGGACCTTTGGTCTGACCCAGTATGGCCATTCTTATGTCATGTTCTTATGGATTAACATAGAAGCTAAGACTCTTCTGTTTGTGCTCCTGCTGTTAACTGCGTCTATTCCCAAAAGAAAGCAATCTTAGTTTACATGTATGTACTTCCTGGCATCCCAAAGTTCTTTGGGGTCCTTCACAAACAACAGGACTGACTCTGCACTGCCCTTACACCTAATGCAGTCATTTGCACAGCTGCAAGTAGCTACAAAATGCTCCCGTTCTACTAGTGATCTCAATTTGGACAGAGGAGAATGAATGCACTTCTGCAATTGGCACATCAAAGCCCTTAGTATACAAGTTGTTGCTGGCAGCTGGATTAATTAATGCATAGGATTTTACTTTAGATATACATCCTGTCTGCACGAATATTTTAATATGACTGACTATATATGCATTTCTGTTGCAGTAGCTTACATCCAACCAACCATTTGTTTCTAGGTTTCACTAGGCAGAAATGGAGAATGAATAACTTTCTTTTGTCAATATATACTTAGACAAATGAAATATAGGCACATACAAATTGCCTTACCAGATCACAGCAGTTGTCCATTTAGTCCAGTATCCTGTCTCTCAGACTGGTCAATACCGGCTACTTGCAAAAAAGGGAAATAAACCCTGGAGGATGCAGTTATAAGTATGTTTTGAGCATATTTTCAAAACAATTTAGCTAAATATAGAAAGACAACAAATCAGGATTAAAAAAATAGTCCTAGCAAACCTTCTGCCCACTTGTTCTTAAATAAGAGGGTGAGGTGTAAAAGCTATTTTGAAAAGCTCCAATTCAATAGAATTAAAAGAGGGTTTAAAGAGGTAGACAGAGGATGATGACAAGTCAGATTATGCTCTCTGTTATACTGATATAATCCCACAGGAACTCCTTTGTGGCTGATGGGGTTTTAAAGTGGGGTATCAGAGTGCAGAATTTGGTCAATTGTTCAAAGTGGAACTAATGTACTTGATGGGAAGAAAATTCTCTGCCTCTTTTGAGAGCCCTTCTGGCAGTATGTATATTTTCCAAAGCAAGCTTTAGAAGAAGGGATAACCACAAAGCCTAGTGTCTTCGTAAAAAGTTATTTTGATTGAACCTAAAATTATCTCACCTGATATGCAAATCAGCATGGCTCTAGGTACTATAGGCTCAGTCCTGCAATGTGCTGAATGCTATTCCCATTAGTGTAGTGGAGGGCACTCATCACCTTGCAGGATTGGCCCTAGGAGATTTTAATATCCTTCTGCTATCCTGTGACTCAGATTTTTGAATTCTCATGGATTACACACTACCTTATATTACAATAATTATTCACACTTCCTATGCTTCTCATTCATGGTTGAATTGTCTGTATTGTCATTGAATGTGTTGCAGTTTAGTACTCTGGCATATTTCAATTCACACTGCAACTTGCTTGGAACTTTTCTATACTTTTTATTTATTTAATAATATCTTGACACACTTGCAGCTCAATCTATAGATGTCAGCTAGTTTAAACTGAATGAGAAGACGACATGGGGCCCAATTCTTCTCCCACTGAAGTCAATGGGCCTTCAATAAGTGCAGGCTCAACCAGAGATGTACACAGAAATACAAATAGAACAATAAAGCAAAGCTGAATAAAGCAAATGCTAAATCAATTTAGTTTTATTATGGCTCATAAAACTAAGTTATTTTTTCTGGTACAAAAATTAAGAGCCTTTTTATTAAAAAAAAATTCCGCCAAACAGATAATGGATAGGATTGTCCTGATACTAAATAGGTTGTTCCAAAGATAACATGCTGTAAAGGCAAAAGTAGACAGTCCATATTTATTACAGTTATTTGGCCTAAATAGTTATTGTTCTAGAGATGTATGAGTGATTGAGGGAAAGGATAATTTGTCCTTTATGAAATTTTGTGGCAAACCATTTAGAGATTTATAAATTACACTTCAAGATGTGGTTCTCTTTTTGTTCCTGCATGAGTTTCAACTCTGAAACTACAAAAAGCTTTTCCATTAATGCTGCACTACAGGGACAGCTGTAATCATGAAAAAATATTTGTAAAACATAAGTACAGCAAACACTTTTTCCACCCCAACTTTATAGGAGAAGGAGGGAGGTTGTGAGTGTGGAGCAAAAGGAAACAAAGCAAAACCAACGCATCCGATGAAGTGAGCTGTAGCTCATGAATGCTTATGCTCAGATAAATTGGTTAGTCTCTAAGGTGCCACAAGTACTCCTTTTCTTTTTGCAAATACAGACTAACACAGCTGCTACTCTGAAACAAAGCAAAACCAGCAAGCTTATATCCTTCTCTGAATCTCCCTGTGAGTCTCTTCTTGTCTGTGTCGTAGACTCCTGGAGGCAAAGACCACCTTTTCTTTTTTTTAGGCTTGTGCATGTTGAACTAAAACAACAGTAAGTGTATAGGTTCAAAAAGTTTCCACACAGGCTAGAAGACATATGTAGAAAGAGGGGACCCAGTTTGCCACTGGTTTATATCTCGAACAATACCTATGCAAAATATGTGTAAATCACCATCAAATCAGAATTCTCCACTCATGGTAATGTTTTATATCTACTTTGCACAAATGTTTGCATAAATGATTACACAAGGTACAAGGCAATAAAGAGCTATGCCGTGGACATTAAAAGTGATAAATATCAAAATTAGTATTTTTGAAGAGCAATTATAGTGATTATTACTGTTGTGCTAGGGTAACATTTTCAAAGTACCTAGACTCCTAAGGGAGTTAAGTCCCAAAGAAACCAAATGAGAATAAATTACTTAAGTGCTTTAGAACATTTTACCCATAGTCTCTATAGGCCCCTGTCATAAATATAAAGGGAAGGGTAAAACCCTTTAAAATCCCTCCTGGCCAGAGGAAAAATCCTCTCCCCTGTAAAGGGTTAAGAAGCTAAAGGGAACCTCGCTGGCACCTGACCAAAATGACCAATGAGGAGACAAGATAATTTCAAAAGCTGGGAGGAGGGAGAAAAACAAAGGGTCTGTGTCTGTCTGTATGCTGCTTTTGCTGGGGACAGAACAGGAATGGAGTCTTGGAACTTAGTAAGTAATCTAGCTAGGTGTGTGTTAGATTATGATTTCTTTAAATGGCTGAGAAAATAGCTGTGCTGAATAGAATGAATATTCCTGTCTGTGTGTCTTTTTTGTAGCTTAAAGGTTTTGCCTAGAGGGATTCTCTATGTTTTGAATCTAATTACCCTGTAAGGTATTCACCATCCTGATTTTACAGAGGTGATTCTTTTTTTACTTCTATTAAAAGCCTTCTTATAAGAAAAGTGAATGCTTTTCATTGTTCTAAGATCCAAGGGTTTGGGTCTGTGGTCACCTATGCAAATTGGTGAGGATTTTTACCAAACCTTCCCCAGAAAGTGGGGTGCAAGGGTTGGGAGGATTTTGGGGGGAAAGACGTGTCCAAACTAAGTTTTCTCAGGAACCCAGATAAAGTTTGGTGGTGACAGTGCAAATCCAAGGGCAAAGGGTAAAATAATTTGTACCTTGGGGAAGTTTTAACCTAAGTTGGTAAAAGTAAGCTTGGAGGCTTTCATGGAGGTCCCCACATCTGTACCCTAGAGTTCAGAGTGGAGAAGGAACCTTGACAGCCCACTGGGTATGATATCTACCCTGCATCTGGGAAAGAGCCTCCCAGCCTGGGTAGGCAGACCCATGCTATCAGGGAACAAGCTAGTGTGCTCAACAAAGTTGTGTGGAAGTGGCTACTCTAGTGAAGACTCGGGCTAGCCACCTGAGCTCAAGTCCACCCAATCCCCTAGGCTTGAGCTCAAGTGGCTACCTCAAGTCTCCACCAGTGCAGCACTGTCCACAGAGCTATTTTTAGCATGCTAGCTCAAGCCCTGCTAGTGTGAATCTCTGTACCTGAGCTGAGAGGTTTGCTCCCTGCTGTAGCATAAACATATCCTATCAAGATTAAGGCCCATTATGTCAGGCACTGTACAAATATATATTAGAAGACATTTTTTGAAGAGTTTATAGTTTAGACAAACAGTAATAAACAAACAATATATAAATGTATTATCAAAATTGTCATTTCTCAGATTTAACTATCCTCTTCCACTTTATTCCACTGCCTGACAACATGTCTAGCTTTCACCCTGCCAATCTCAGAAAATTTTTGCTTAATGTGGTTGCTAACCTTTCCTGTAGTAGCTTACCACCAGATTTTGGATTTTATTTACAATATCCATCTCCTTTCCAAGATCATTTCAATGCCTACTCAGCTGTCTCTCCTCTCCCATGCTCAGATTTTGCAATTAAATTAAGAGCTCTGCTGACATCACAGGGTTTTAAGTCATCCTTCCCTTGCCCCACTACTACTCCAGGTGCCAGTTTCTCTCTGTGAAGAGAAGGGGCCTACAGAGTTATCCCCTGGGAGGAAGTTGCTGGGCTCTAACCTAACACATAGTTCTCTAACTGGTTATAACTAGTTGCATCTGTCCATACAGACAAGAATAAACCTTGATATATTATGGTTTGGCCACAGCTTTGAGTAGACATGTTTTGTTTTGTTTTTTTAAAGGGTAGGCAGGATCTAAGGTTTTTTCTGAATAATAAGTGCAAAATCATCAAGATTTTATTAAGATAGATTTTTGTATGTGTGGAAAATTGAGGGGGTTTTGGACTATCTGATTTCTTCCAGTCTAAAGTCTTTCCTAGACTAGACCATTTTTTATAATGCTTTGGGTTAATACTATTATCATTCCAAATCATTCATTAAGTCTTCTACATATCTTGGATTTTAATTTAGCACAGTAGAACATTTCAGGGAGCCTTTAGAGCAAGATGCCTGTAAAAATACTCCTTGCATGTAAATATACATGTATTTTGAAATAGCTGCTTTGTTTCTTTAATTGGGGGTCTACTCTATTTATTAAGAGAGTCTCCACCATTTAGCTACACATTAACAAGTCTGAAAATGCAGGGGATCCTTTTGTGTGTACTGCTGCTTTTGCTGTTCCCATACTTTAGCGTGTGGAATCTCCTTTGCTCCTTTTGATGCTATCAAGGGAATAGCCCAAGTGGTATTCTGCCTCTCTGGGTTATATAAAACAGGGCTCATTCAAGAGCATGTATGGTTTAATTTACCCCTTTCACTCTCTGTTCTGTTATGACTTCCCTGCCCCCTCATGCACAGTTGGTTGCTGAATGGCATTCCTTCTACCGAGATAATGGAAAGCCTCCAGAAGAATGTAAGTCCATTGAAAATTGCGGCCTGGGGATGGCTGGACACAAAACCCTGAGTGCAACCCTTTCTTTCAATGCAGCTCACAGGACCATCGTGTGAGGATCTCAGCTACTGCCAGTGAAATGTGAGCTGGTTAACCTTGTATCCATGCTTCCCATTTAGCAGCATATTATCTCTTCCAATGAGCCAACAGACCATCCCCAAAACAATACCTTTTTAAAATGGTAATGCAACTACCAAAAAACATTTAACAGAAAGTTCTTACATTAATTTTTGCCAAGTTTTTTCTCCCACCCAAGGTGGATTGTGCTGCACCTGCATTTGCACAATAGTGACATTTTCATACAGACTATTTTTTTCAGAAGGCTGGGTGTCTGGGTTGTTTGCTGTAGGCACCATTTTCAATCATGTGAACATGGAATATCTTGATTTAGATGGTAACAGCCCCTGACATTATGAGACTAAAAAAATACACTGTAAAGAGCTTGTGCTATTGTCTTCCATTAATGGATAACTTTTAAAAAAAAACCTACATAGGTTCCTTGAGAAAATGTAATGTTTAAAATATTTGTTATTAAAAAATTCTAAAAGTTCTTAAGTATGTTATAAATGTTATTTCTGATGGATAGTGGCATAATATAAGTATCCATAGGTTGTCTTGGGAAAACACTGTTCCATATTAAAAAGCAACCCTCACTGAGCTAAATTCTGATTTACATGTCCTTGCAACCTCATTGACTTCAGTAAGGTAGGATAGGATTGTAAATCAGGGCAGAGTATGGCTCTTTGATTTTAGTGGAAATGAAGATTTGCAAAGTTAAGTGGGACATCAGTTCTGCCGTCAAAGTAAAGTTTGTTCCACACTCCTGAAATTTCAAAGGATCTCTCATATTCAGGTGGTCTGTTCAAGGTAAGAGACATCTGGATCCAACCATCTGACAGAATCTCCTGCTCTTTCTATGTAGGCAGATGCATAACATGTACACCAAGTTGTAAAATTTTCAACCACTTGGCAGTTTTACCCCATGCAGTCCAGTGTTGCAGTAATTTTCTGCAGTAACTGGATGACTTTAGCTCTAGCTTTGAGAGACTGAAGGGAAGGAGAAAGCTCAGACAATTGGCAGTTACACAAACCCTGCTTTACATTCTGGGATATGTGCTCCAGGAAGGCTAGATTAAAGCAATACAGGGTCCTAGACACACCACATTTCTAGGCCTCATATTGCTGATCCCACTGTGCTGTGCTCCCCTCTCCCAAGTGGTGGTGACACTAGGCCCACACTTGCAGGAGCACAAAGCAGGGGTCCCCTCTACTTCACTGGTGAGGCAGTGGCTGTAGCAGGGGTACCCAGACTCTGTACACTAGCAGCTGGGGGTGCCTATTTGGGAAGGTGAGCCAGGCCTGCTGCACTCTTCTGCCATACACAATCTGCTTCCTCACTGCAAAGGGGGTGGGTAGGAGCACTGCTTAAAGTGCAACACATACACAGATCAACATATCACAGCACATAGGCCCAAAGAAGCACAGGTTCAACATCTACATAAGCACATGTTTAAGGGTTGTGTGTGGATGGTTGAGATTGGGGCAACGCCACCTGTAACAATGTGCAGCAAACCTGAAGTATAGAAATAGCCAGAGAGACTTCTGCTGGGGTGATGTTAGTAGCATCTCCCAAAGGAATGGGGCTTGGAGTTAAAACCCCGGAGAGATGAATGGGGAAATTCATACCTCTCAAAGCTTTGCTTTTGGCTGGCTGTGGACTCAGGCAACCAGCACAGCACTCAGGTTACATTTTCAATCTTTTCTTCACAACCACAAGGACCAGAAACTGACATTTTTTAAAAAACAAACACGGAGATTCTTATGTAATGACATAACTCCAGGAGTCTGTGCTCTGTGCACAAGCCCATAGCACCTCTACCTTAATCCAGCACTACATGCCAGAACATTTCCCCTCCTTCATGTCACATTTTAAAGAGGCAGACCAGCAGGGCTCAAAGTGAAGCAGATAAGCTGTTTCCTTTTGCTTCAAAACATGGTCAGTCAACATTACCATGATGGATTGGACAGAACAAATGTTTTATGAAATGTCTGAAGGCACCAGAGGCCAAAGAAGAGCAGTGGGTCTAATCCTTGTTTCAACAGGGAGGAACCAAACACACCAGCTATTGGGAAGCTAAGGTTCTGGGTGGGAGAGAAGCTAGATATTAGATTAATTTGATGCAGTCATTGGGACCTAATGCCAATCAAGGCTCAGTGGGTCTGGAGTAGGCTGGGCTGCCT
Organism: Lepidochelys kempii; assembly: GCF_965140285.1. NCBI lineage: Eukaryota > Metazoa > Chordata > Testudines > Cheloniidae > Lepidochelys > Lepidochelys kempii. The sequence goes on along the minus strand of NC_136382.1, from coordinate 138,877,836 downwards.
CATTTGACAGGAGGCAGGAGTGGAGAGACTGTCTTATATTAGGAGGAGGATTGAAGTGCAAAATGGCGTTATAGGTTATCAAGGAGTCATCTGATGAAAGGGAAGCTGTAAAGGAGGTCAGAAACAACTATGAGGTAGAGCTAGACACGTCTTTTTTTTTAAAAAAAGGCTATTCTCTTACCCTTTGGTTCAAAGCTGTCTCTATTCCCCCTAAACATGAATTGATTTCAGAAAGCTCCCCTTTCTTACACTGAAATTACATTGCATTCATTGCAGAAAACTCACAGTAGTCAAACTGTAAATCCTTTGGGAGCCTTGTGTTTGAACAGTGCCTAGCACAGTGGTCTCCTGGTCAACAAAGAGGGTTGTTAGGCTCTATGGTAATACAAATAATAAAAATAATTAGAAATGAGTAAGCTGAAGCAACTGATAAGCCATATTCACTCTGTAGAACTCTTTACCCCACTTTAGCTATGCGGAGTCTTCAAGTGATCTCTGGAAATGGTGATGCCAAATCCAGTTTCCACTGATCATTTTCTGAGTAGAGACCTGCTCCTGGGTGGGTATAGTAGAATCATAGAAATGTAGGGATGGAAGGGACCTTGAGAAGTCATCAAGTCCAGCCCCCTGTGCTGTGGCAGGACCAAGTAAACGTAGACCATCCCTGACAAGAGTTTGTCCAACTTGTTTTTTAAAAGCTTCCAGTGATGGGGACTCCACAACATCCCTTGGAAGCCTATTCCAGAGCTCAACTACCTTCATAGTTTGAAAGTTTTTCCTAATATCTAACCTAAACCTCCCTTGCTGCAGATTAAGCCCATTATTTCTTGTCCTACTTTCAGTGGAAATGGAGAACAATTGATCACCTTCCTCTCTATAACAGTCCTTAACATATTGGAAAACTTATCAGGTTGCCCCTCAGTTTTCTTTTCTCAAGGCTGGAAAAAACTGGGCATGTTTAATCATTCCTCATAGGTCAGGTTTTCTCAACCTCTTTGCTGCTCTCCTCTGAACTCTTTCCAATTTTTCCACATCCTTTCTGAAATTGTGGTGCCCAGAACTGGACACAATACTCCATCTGGGCCCTCACCAGTGCTGAATAGAGCAGGACAATTACCTCCTGTGTCTTATATACACAACACTCCAACATAATACACTCCAAAATCATATTAGCTTTTTTTCAGCTGCATCACACTGATTACTTATATTCAGTTGTGGTCCACAGACAGCTGCAGTGGCACAGGAACCAGCAAATGGAGTGTAAACAGGGGAGTTTGTAAGGGGAGTTTGTGGGGAAGACTAAGAGAGCCAGGCAAAGGAGCAGACAGGCTAGCGAAGGGAGCGTGTGGTGGTCTGGCAGTGTTTTGGTGCTCACTGGGGGTTTGTTTTGCTGTGGATGGTGGTGTTTTGGTTTGGTTTGTGTTTCCTGGACTAACAGGACTTAGGTGAGAAGGCGATGACAGATGCAGAGGCAGCAGTGGTAGTGACCCAAGCAATGGAAGACACAATGAAGAGGACTGGATGTAGAAGGTGCGGCATGTTCATGATCCTAGAAGGGGTACCTGAAAAGAGTTTCATCTGCATGAAGTGCTGCCTGATAGAGCTGATGGAAGAAAAGATCCGAGGATTGGAGATGCAGGTGGAAACTCTGGTTGAGTTTATAAGGGAGTTCGAGCGGATGATGGAGCAAAGATATGAGGAGGCTGAAGAGAAAAGCTCAGGCTTGCAGATGGAAGTAGGACCAAATATCTCTGAGGGGACACTGCTAGGTGAGGAAAGTATACAGTGGAAGCATGTGACTAAGAGAACCAGGCAGAGGAAAAGACAGGCTAGTAAAGGAGAAACGGAGCTCAGGAACAGGTTTGCGGAGTTGGAAAATGGAGAAGGGGTACAGCAGGCAGTCACTGAAGGTGAGAGCGTAAGGAAGAAGAGAGCAGCAAGTCCTATAGAAAGAGGGCAAGAGTCAATGGAGATAACACCAATTATGAGCCCCAGGAGGATACGGGATGGGTTGCAGAGGATTGCAAGGGACAACTGGAATCCAGAGGACTTGCAGCCGGAGGGAACAGGGGACTAGAGAATCGCACCATCACCAGGAAAAGGCAGGTCTATGTGATCGGGGATTCCTTACTGAGAAGGATAGATAGGCCTGTAACAAGAGCTGATCCAGAGAACAGAAGGGTATGCTGTCTGCCAGGTACTAAGATACAAGATGTGGACCTGAGGCTGAAGAGGATCCTAATGGGAGCGGGAAAAAATCCACTGATTGTCCTTGATGTGGGAACAAATGATACTGCTAGATTCTCTCTGGAATGTATCAAGGGAGACTATGCCAGACTGGGGAAGATGCTTAGGGAAATCAAGGCTCAGGTGATGTTCAGTGGGATTCTCCCTGTTCCTAGAGAAGGACAACAAAGGTGTGACAAGATTATGATGCTCAACAGATGGCTCAGGCACTGGTGCAATAAGGAGGGCTTTGGGATGTATGGCCACTGGGAAGCATTCATGGACAGAGGCCTGTTCTCTCAGGATGGACTTCACCTGAGTAAGGAGGGAAATAGACTTCTAGGATGGTACAACTGATCAAGAGAGCTTTAAACTAGGAATCTGGGGGAAATGGTTGGGAGATGTCCAGGTAATCTCCACACCAGATATTAACATTGAGAGGGAAGAAAAAGAAAGAAAGGATACAGCTGTGGGTAGGAGAAAGGAGGAAGGGTAGCGTACATACCAGTCTAATAGGTGATACTAGTGGTAGAATGTCTGTGCCTAATCGGGTAAAGAATGCGAGCAAGGCCAAACAGCAAAAATTAAGATGTTTGTACACTAATGTGAGGAGCCCAGGTAACAAAAGGAAGGAACTAAAGCTACTGGTGCAGGAAGTGAAGCCAGATATTATAGGGATAACAGAAACATGGTGGAATAGTAGTCACGACTGGACTACAGCTATTGAAGGGTATGTGCTATTTAGGAAAGACAGAAATAAAAGGCAAAGGTGGTGGAGTAGCATTGTATATCAATGATGAGATAGACTGTAAAGAAATAAGAAGTGATGGAATGGATAAGACAGTCTGTCTGGGAAAAAATCACATTGGGGAAGAAAGCTACTAGAGCCTCCCCTGGGATAGTACTTGGGGTGTGCTATAGACTGCCGGGATCCGATATGGATAGAAACCTCTTTAATGTTTTTAATGAAGTAAATACAAATGGGAATTGTGTGATCATGGGAGACCTTAACTTCCCGGATATAGACTGGAGGACAAGTGCTAGTAATAATAGGGTCAGATTTTCCTGAATGCGATAGCTGATGAATTCCTTCACCAAGTAGTTGCTGAACCAACAAGCGGGGATGCCGCTTTAGATTTGGTTTTGGTGAGTAGTGAGGAGCTCACAGAAGAAATGGCTGTAGGGGACGACCTTGGTTCAAGCAATCATGAGCTAATTCAGTTCAAATTAAAGGAAGGATAAACAAAAATAGATCTGTGACTAGGGTTTTTGATTTTGGAAGGGCTAACTTTAATAAATTAAGAAAATTAGTTCAGGAAGTGGATTGGACTGAAGAACTTGTGGATCTAAAGGCAGAGGAGGCCTGGAATTACTTTGACTACATGTCAAAGTTGCACAAACTATCAGAAGCCTGCATCCCAAGAAAGGGGAAAAAAAATCATAGGCAGGAGCTATAGACCAAGCTGGATGAGCAAGCACCTCAGAGAGGTGATTAAGAAAAAGTAGAACGCCTACAAGGAGTGGAAGATGGGAGGGATCAGCAAGAAAAACTACCTTATTGAGGTCAGAACATGTAGGGATAAAGTGAGAAAGGCCAAAAGCCATGTAGAGTTGGACCTTGCAAAGGGAATTAAAACCAATAGTAAAAGGTTCTATAGCCATATAAATAAATAAAAAAAAAAAACAAAGGAAGAAGTGGGACTGCTAAACACTGAGGATGGAGTGGAGGTTAAGGATAATCTAGGCATGGCCCAATATCTAAATAAATACTTTGCCTCAGTCTTTAATGAGGCTAATGACAAGCTTAGGGATAATGGTAGGATGACAAATGGGAAGAAGGATATGGAGGTAGACATTACCACATCCGAGGTAGAAGCCAAACTTGAACAGCTGAATGGGACTAAATCGAGGGGCCCAGATAATCTTCATCCAAGAATATTAAAGGAACTGGCACTTGAAATTGCAAGCCCATTAACAAAGTTTTTTAATGAATCTGTAAACTCAGGGGTTGTACCGTATGACTGGAGAATTGCTAACATAATTCCTATTTTTAAGAAAGGGAAAAAAAGTGATCTGGGTAACTACAGGCCTGTTAGTTTGACATCTGTAGTATGCAAGGTCTTGGAAACAATTTTGAAGGAGAAAGTAGTTAAGGACATTGAGGTCAATGGTAACTGGGACAAAATACAACATGGTTTTACAAAAGGTAGATCATGTCAAACCAACCTGATCTCCTTTTTTGAGATTTTTAACAGATTTTTAGACAAAGGAAACACAGGGGATCTAATTTACCTCTATTTCAGTATGGCATTTGATACAGTTCCACATGGGGAATTATTAACTAAACTGGAAAAGATGGGGATCAATATGAAAATTGAAAGGTGGATAAGGAACTGGATAAAGGGGAGACTACAATGGGTCACACTGAAAGGTGAACTGTCAGGCTGGAAGGAGGTTACTAGTGGAGTTCCTCAGGGATTGGTTTGGGGACCAATCCTATTTAATCTTTTTATTACTGACCTTGTCACGAAAAGCGGGAATGTGCTAATAAAGTTTGTGGATAACACAAAGTTGGGAGGTATTGCCAATACAGAGAAGGACCAGGATATCATACAGGAAGATCTTGATGACCTTGTAAACTGGAGTAATAGTAATAGGATGAAATTTAATAGTGAAAAGTGCAAGGTCATGCATTTAGGGATTGATAGCAAGAATTTTTGTTATAAACTGGGGATGCATCACTTGGAAGTAACAGAGGAGGAGAAGGACCTCAGAGTATTGGTTGATCACAGGATGACTGAGCCACCAATGTGATATGGCCATGAAGAGAGCTAATGCGGTCCTGGGATGCATCAGGGAAGGTATTTCCAGTAGAGATGAAGAGATGTTAGTACCATTATACAAGGCACTGGTGAGACCGCATCTGGAACATTGTGTGCAATTCTGGTCTCCCATGTTTAAGAAGGATGAATTCAAACTGGAACAGGTATAGAGAAGGGCTACTAGGAAGATCCGAGGAATGGAAAACCGGTCTTACGAAAGGAGACTCAAAGGCTTGTTTAGCCTAAACAAAAGAAGGCTGAGGGGAGATAGGATTGCTCTCTATAAATATATCAGAGGGATAAATACCATGGCGGGAAAAGAATTATTTAAGTTCAGTACCAATGTGGACACAAGAACAAATGGATTTAAACTGGCCATCTGGAAGTTTAGACTAGAAATTAGACAAAGGTTTCTAACCATCAGAGGAGTGGAAGTTCTGGAACAGCCTTCCAAGGGAAACAGTGGGGGCAAAAGACATATCTGGCTTCAAGACTAAGCTTGGTAAGTTTATGGAAGGGATGATATGATGGGATAGCCTAATTTTGGCAATTAATTGATCTTCAACTATTAGCGGTAGATATGCCCAAAGGCCTGTGATGGGATGTTAGATGGGGTGGGATCTGAGTTACTACCGAGAATTCTTTCCTGGGTGTCTGGCTGGCGAGTCTTGCCCACATGCTCAGGGTTTAGCTTATCCCCATATTTGGGGTCGGGAAGGAATTTTCATCCAGGGCAGATTGGCAGAGGCCCGGGGGGGGGGGGGGGGGGGAGTTGGCCTTCCTCTGCAGCGTGGGGCACGGGTCACTTGCTGGAGGATTCTTTACACCTTGAAGTCTTTAAACCACGATTTGAGGACTTTAATGGCTCAGACATAGGTTAGAGGTTTGTTACAGGAGTGGATGGGTGAGATTCTGTGGCCTGCGTTGTGCAGGAGGTCAGACTAGACAATCATAATGGTCCCTTCTGACCTTCAAGTCTATGAGTCTATTGTAACCTCCAGATTATTTTCAGCAGTACTACCATCTCGACAGTTATTCCCTATTTGGTAGTTGTGCATTTGTTTGTTTTTTTTCCTTCCAAAGTGAAGTACTTTGCACTACCAGTCTTTATTGAATTTCATCTTGTTGAATTCAGACCAATTCTCCAATTTATCATGGTCATTTTGAATTTGAAACCTGTCCTTCAGTGCTTGCAACCCCTCCCAGCTTGGTGTCATCTGCAAATTTTTTAAGCATACTCTCTCCTCCATTTTCCAAGTCATTAATGAAAATATTGAATAGTACCAGATCCAGGACTTATCCATGCCAGACCCAGGATTGACCCTGGGCAACCCCACTAGATAGACCCCCCCCAGTCAGTTTGACAGCAAACAATTGATAACTACTCTTTGAGTACGGTCTTTCAACCAGTTGTGCACCCATCTTTGTGTCAAAAGCATTACTAAAATCAAGGTATATCATGTCTACCACTTCTCTTCTAATTCCCTGGGGCCTCCGTGTTCCCCTTTTTAAAGATAGGTATGTATGCCCTTCTCCAGATTTCTGGGGCCTTTTCTGCCCTCCAAGAGTGCTCAAAGATAATTGTTAATGGTTCTGAGATTGCTTCAGCTAGTTCCTTCGGTACCCTAGGATGAATTTCATCAGGCCCCGCTGACTTGAATACATCTAACTTACCTAAATATTCTTTCACCTGTTCTTTCACTATTTTGGCTTGCACTACTTCACCCTGGGTGTCAATTGTCAGTAGTTAATGGTGTCGAGTATCTGGTGAAGACTGAAGCAAAAGAGGCATTAAGTACCTCAGCCTTTTTGATGTCATCAGTTATTAACTCTTTCCCACTAAGTAGAGGGCCTACATGTTCCTTCTTTCTCCTAATGTATTTAAAGAACCACTTCTTATTCCCTTTTATGTCCCTTGCTAGGGTCCACACCTCCATCTGCAATTTTTTAGTGATCCGCAAATGAAAAAGGTTGGTCTAGGAGTGTGGTTCTGGACTTGGTACCAGCTGTTGTTGGTACCAGCTCACTTGTCCAAGGACTGCAGAACCATCACTTCTGACCATTGGAACCCTTAGACACTGAGATGTCTGGAAACATATAAAACACTGGAGGATCTCTTTCTCCATGATCCACAGTATCTCATCCTCTCCAGCCTGGCCCTCCTGAGGAATGTTACTTCACTGGAAGATGATGATTTTTCAGTGTTTCAGGAGCCGTCTCATCTCCAACCATCAGGCAGGAATGCCCTTGTACCAATGGCCCCACCATTGGAAGGGGAGCAGTTTCAGATTTGGACTCGTCAGATGTTCCAGCTGCTCCTCCATCCCTTCGGAGAGAGCCGTGCCCTGACAGGCAGTCATAGAATCATAGAATACCAGGGTTGGAAGGGACCTCAGGAGGTCATCTAGTCCAACCCCCTGCTCGAAGCAGGACCAATCCCCAACTAAATCAGCCCAGCCAGGACTTTGTCAATCCTGACCTTAAAAACTTCAAAGGAAGGAGATTCTACCACCTCCCTAGGTAACGCATTCCAATGTTTCACCACCCTCCTAGTGAAAAAGTTTTTCCTAATATCCAACCTAAACCTCCCCCACTGCAACTTGAGACCATTACTCCTCGTTCTGTCATCTGCTACCACTGAGAACAGTCTAGATCCATCCTCTTTGAAACCCCCTTTCAGGAAGTTGAAAGCAGCTATCAAATCCCCCCTCATTCTTCTCCTCCACAGACTAAACAATCCCAATTCCCTCAGCCTCTCCTCATAAGTCATGTGTTCCAGTCCCCTAATCATTTTTTTTGCCCTGTGCTAGACGTTTTCCAATTTTTTCACATCCTTCTTGTAGTGGGGCCCAAAACTGGACACAGTACTCCAGATGAGGCCTCACCAATGTCGAATAGAGAAGAACGATCACGTCCCTCGATCTGCTGACAATGCCCCTACTTATACATCCCAAAATGCTATTGGCCTTCTTGGCAACAAGGGCACACTGTTGACTCATATCCAGCTTCTCGTCCACTGTAACCCCTAGGTCTTTTTCTGCAGAAGTGCTGCTGAGCCATTCGGCCCCTAGTCTGTAGCGGTGCATGGGATTCTTCTGTCCTAAATACAGCACTCTGCACTTGTCCTTGTTGAACCTCATCAGATTTCTTTTGGCCCAATCCTCTAATTTGTCTAGGTCCCTCTGTATCCTATCCCAACCCTCCAGCATATCTACCTCTCCTCCCAGTTTAGTGTCATCTGCAAAGTTGCTGAGGGTGCAATCCACACCATCCTCCAGATCATTAATGAAGTTATTGAACAAAACCGGCCCCAGGACCAACCCTTGGGGCACTCCACTTGATACCGGCTGCCAACTAGACATGGAGCCATTGATCACTACCCGCTGAGCCCGACAATCTAGCTAGCTTTCTATCCACCTTATAGTCAAGCCAGGACTGAGTCCAACCCCTTGGGGCAGTGCATTAATATGTAAACGGACCTTATTCCAACCAAGTTGCATGCAAAAGGCTTCTAATATTTACGCTGCATGTAAACAATGTCAGAAGATCTCAAAGGCTACATGAGCAAAACTGAAAATAGCACAGCATGTTTAGAAGTGGTGGCCCTTATCAATTGCAGTATCCAGTGAGGGCACCGTGCAAGGTTACACAAACTTAGACTCCTTTAATCAGTAAAAAGTGGATGCAAGTAGCTAAAAGGGAGACGAACAGCATGTAAAGGGATCTAAGATAGTTTCCTGGCGGTTAACATACACATCACCTCTGCATTTGGCTCACAGATTCCTAGAGCTAGATCTTGCAAATAGAAAAAGGGGTATGCCCAAGTAGATACATTTACAGGAACTAGACCAAAGTCTGACTAGACTTACAGTCTGCAGCATCAACAGATAATTATAGTCTATCCAGTGAGGCTGTTACTTAAACTAGATACTATTTTATACCACTTACCTTTCATTTATAAATACTGCCTTCTTTAAAGATACTTGTAGAATTAGGTTATTATTGGGTTAGCCACTGGAGACTGTTCTCAGGGACAATAAAAATGGACATCTGCTCTCTGATGGACACAACACTTGGAGGGAGCTCATTCCAAAAAGGTATGGCTGGGGTGCTAGCTTTCTTGGAGTCCAAGAAATACCTGGTGAACCTGAAGAATGGTAGGAACAAGAAAATCTCAGGCTCCACTATCACTGTCTGGAAATGATAAAATATACAAAATTAAAGAGATGACCTATCTTCCATGTTTTTGGAAGATATTTTATTTTATTGGATGAGTCATCTATCTGGCACAGGAACCCTTGGGGAACGAAATGAAACATCTCAATACAATTTTCTTTACTGATTTTACCATTATTTTCTTTACCTTCCGATCACAGCTCTAAACCAGATTATGGAGCTGGAGTACTGTTTAGTGTGCAACTTCATCCTTCCAATTGCAAGTCCTTTGGCAAACTGCACTGATTATATAGATATTACGTTTTGCATTTCTAGTATGTCAGCTGAGGATCTCAGAGCACTCTATAGCCATTATTAAAAGAATTAAACTTATGACATCCCTATGAAATAGCTAGAATTATCCCCTTCTACAGGTAGGTAAACTGAGGCACAGAGCGCTTAAAGGGCAGATTGGGGTTCTAAGCTATGGTCCATGTTGGAAAGGGAAGAGCAATGCTCAACTCCTGGAGGAATTCTGGATAAATTATAGGAACTGTTCCTAGGACCCTGTAAGGAGGACACAATGGAAAGGCAGTTCTGCCACTTGTTGAATGGGTGCAGTAGCCTTTCCACTGTTTCTGCTCATCTCTGCTGGCCGGTGAGGGTGCACCACGCACCTTAACCCTACCCCTGGGGAGGGGCTAGTGCTTCTGGAGTGCTAGCCTGGAAAAGTGTCTCCACCTCCCACTCTGGCTGGCTGGCTGGAAGCTAGCTCCTGTGCAGGGGCATGTAAGCATGTGATTCACCAACTGGCTAATCTTCCCCCACCCCGGTGGCTGGCAAAGGCATAGCAGGAGCACCTACTCCAGACTGCTGTTGTGGGCCCGCAGTGGTCTGCTTCTTCTTGCGACTTGACTCTCCCACCCCCTCCAGCGTAAACCTATAGCCCAACAACCAGTAGCTCTTGAACTTCACATTGGACCCTCAGTGTGTGTATGGACTCACTGGTCCTTCCTCCATAGAGATCAGGGTGTTTTGGTAGCTCATATGCCTTGTCAGTGTCTTTGCCTAGGGTTGCCAGGTGTCCAGTTTTCGACTGGAATGCCCGACGGTTCCGGTCAGCACTGCTGACTGGGCTGTTAAAAGTCTGGTTGGCGGTGCTGCGGGTCTAAGGCAGGCTAGTCCCTACCTGTCCTGGCTTCGCGCTGTACCCGGGAAGCGGCCAGCAAGTCCGGCTCCTAGGCAGGGTGGCCACAGAGCTCCACACGCGGTCTCCACCCGCAAGCAATGGCTCTGCACTCCCACTGGCTAGGAACCACAGCCAATGAGAGCTGCGGGGGGGGGGGGGGCGGGTGCGATAGCAGCACATGGAGCTTCCTGGCTGCCCTGCCTAGGAGCCGGACCTGCTGGAACCTGCCTTAAGCCCTGCTGCACCGCTGACTGGGAGCCACCTGAGGCAAGCCTGTGCCTCAAATCCCTTTTCCAGCCCTAAGCCCCCCCCCAATCCAGAGCCCCCTCCTGCACCCCAACCTCCTCATCCCCAGGAGCCTGGACCCCCAGCTGGAGACCTCACCCCACCCACACACACCCTGCTCCAGCCAGAGCCCCCTTCCTCAGTCTGAACCCCTCAGCCACAGCATGGAGCACCCTCCTGCACCCAAAATCCCTCATCCCCAGCCCCACACCAGAGTCCACACCACCAGCTGGAGCCCTTCCCCTCCACCCGTACTCCAACCCCCCTGCCCCAGCCCAGAGCCCCCTCCCGCACCCTGAACTCTTCATTTCTGGCCCCACCAAGGAGCTTCACCCCCTTCCGTACGCCAAACCCCTGAGCCAGCCTGGTGAAAATTAGCACGCAAGTGGGGGTGGAGAGAGCGAGTAACAGAAGATGGGGGATGGAGTGAGTGGGGGGTGGGGCCTCGGAGAAGGGGCGGGGTAAGGGTGTTAGGTTTTATAGAGTAGAAAGTTGGCAACCCTACCTTTATCTCAGCCCCTTCCTGGGCTCCCAGTGTATCAGCCCCACTCTCTCTAAGCCTCTTCCACCAGCTCACTTAGCAGTGTCCTTCACAGGGGCTTCCTTGCCACTTCCTGCCACCCAGGTGGGTTCTGCTGCAGGAGAGGTTTTTCCCACTACCATGGCAGGGCTGTCCTACTCCCTGGAGACCTCTCCACTGGCACTACAGAGGCTTGGGTGGATTAACTTTTTGCCACAACTTCCCAGCTGTGTTGGGTTCCCTGTTGCAGGGCTACCTTCCTTCTGGGAGGCTCTGTCTACCAGCACTCCCCCTCAGTTCCCTGACTCCAACCTGGTTCCTCTCACTGATTCAGCATCAGAGATCTCCTCTCCTTACTGGTCAGGCCCTAACTGATCAGGTTCACCCTTGTAGCTCCTCCCTCCAGGACTGATACTTTCCACAGCTGTAGCGGCCATGCGGCTGATTGTGCCCACAGGCTCTCATTAACCTCTTCAGGCCTAGTGTGGGCTTGGTACACCCCATCACAAGGCAGAAGATCAATAGAATTCCCTGTACCCTTTGCTGCTTTGCACACTCATTCCCTGTACCGTTTACACTCTTATTGGCCAATCACAGTCATGCCAAGTGACTTGCCAAAGGACACGCAGTAGATTATTTCAAGAGCTAAGAATAGAACCCAAGGGTCCTGACTCCTAGCCCAATGCTCGATAAATTAGACAACATTGCCTCTGAGAGAAACAAAATACTTAAACATAGTTCTGCTATCTTCATTGGCTTTATTTAGTAATTAAGATGTTAGTGTTGATCATTTATATCTTGTTTATAAGAGGCAGAATTGTGACAGTTGTTTTCAAACAATATTACAGTCATTAAGAAACAGTAAAACACATTCCGTTATATAATTCAATTAAAAATTAGGTCAAATGTGTGCAATTTCTGTCTTAATAAATATGGATTTTTGGGAGGAGTGGGGGGAAGAGAAGTGTATAACTAGCTGTGTTTCTAATCAAGACTTTATATATTCCTGAAATCTCAGTCTTCTGCTACAGCTGTTTGGCCCAGCAAGAACAAGATCTATCTGTTATGTAGTGCTTTTCATCAATAGATCAGTAAGCACTTTACAATGGCGGTTAGTATCATTAGCCCCATTTTACAGATGCGGAAACTGAGACACAGGGAGGAACAGTGATTGGTCCAAGGCTACCCAGCTATCGAGTGGCAGAACCAGTAAAACAATGAACCCAGGTCTCTTCAGTCCCACTCCTTCTACCCATTAGGCCACAAAGTCCTTCAATAATTTGTGCTTTTTCCTCGAAGTCCTACTGCTGTTTTGGAGCCCTCAGCTGAATACCATCTATCCATCTTCTGAAAGCCTTACAATTTCACCTACAAGGCAGGTGAATTCCACTGAACAACATTGAGTTTATGTAAAACAGAGGCTCTCTCCTGGAAAACAGATTATAGGTCTACCCAAACCTGAACACTGTTACTCAGATGAATAAGGGTTTGCAGGATGGCAGACTCTTTTGTATTTCTAAAGACTTCTATCAATGTTGTATAGGACTGTTGTATCTAAAAACACACTAAATGGAATCATCCAAAGGGGCAGCTTCCCTTACATGGAGCCTTCATATGAAAGAGCCATGCTGTTAAATCAACAGCTGTGAATTCTGTACAGACCTAGGGGCAGATTTGTTTATTTTCTTTGATGCAGTGTTCCAGTTCCTTTGACTGGAGCAATGCCTTTGGTGTCCCAACAGAAGTATTGCCCTGGGGTGCTATTCTTCATTATCAATCCCCTGAGCTAATTAGTCCCCCAAACAATTCCCCAATGTTTATAACTAGCAGTTGCTGTTAAACTAGTGGTATATATATATTTGAACTAAACTGTGGTCTCTTTAGAGCTATCAGCCTATAAGCCTCACTCAACTGAATGGTTAGTAACTTGAATGGGATTTGGGCCAGGAAAAGGGCTGCATGACACGAGTCAATATGCTTGATTCCTTTTTTCTTTTTCTTTTTTTTAATTTCTAGTCTTAGTTATCCTTTATAGAAGATACAAAATGGAAGCTCTAAGAACAATTGCAATACAAATTATTTCTATCTTGTTTATATATATTTTTTATTTTTCAATTTTTTTCCAAACCACACCTTGCCTAAAACAAAAGCAGCAGGTAGTTTGACCTACATCTTCTCTTCCTCTCCTCCACCCACCCCCCATCAATCTGTCACCTTAGAAATAGAAAATATAACATGGACGTTTCCTATTGACATATGCACAGTGTTTCAATGGATGGTTTATATATCTACTCATCAATCCCTATCCATACACTTCATTTAACTTTCTCAATTCAATTAGTAGTCAAAAGTGCTCCTTTGCTTGTACTTTGATCTACCAATAACTAAGCTCTTTCTGAAAAAATCTTATCCTCCCTCCCTCCATACATAGAACTAACAAGTTTCAGCCCATAAAGACTCCGATCCTGACTTCAACAATGTATACATATTCTAGACGATAATTCATATTTAGGAGTAAAGCAAAAGACACAAAAATAGTCAAGCTACATTTTCTTTCCAGTCAAAGCATTCCTAAACTTCATAGTCAAAATATTTGCCTGAAGTATTGTATACAGGGTGTGGTTCACAGAACATGCACACCTTGTTACAGAAGACTGGGATAAATTGCACCATAACTCATTATATTGATTATGTAAGTGTTTATAATTATTATATAGCTCTGATGCAAAAGAATAAGGACAAATCTGATGTAAACATACACATATAAATACAACAGAATACATTTCTCAAGATTGTGTCTTTTTTCCCATTCGAGTCTCAGTACTTACAGAACTGACAAAAGACTTATCTTCACAATAACTGATGTAGAGTCCTTTCCACTTCGGGCCTGATTGAATATTTTCGATGTTGAAGTTAAGACTTTGTGTAATCCTGTCTTCTTTTATCCTTGCAGTAGTCAAAAAGAAAAACCCCAAACCTCAACACTCCGATGGGCTCCGTGAATTGAATGGCACCACTGCTTGGCTCCCTGCCTGAAATTAATGGGAGAAATATTGTGGGCTGTGCTTTTACCAGCAACTGCCAAGAAGCATTTGGATAATGCTGCTTTACAAAAAGGAAAAGGAAGATTTTTCTTTCACTCTATCTGTAACTCTATCTTTATTACACTATGCTGTCAAGCAAACCAGAGGTAACTATCTGCCCAATATCAGAGCAAAGGTTTTGTTCCTGCCTACATTTCCTTTAAATATTGCAATTCAGAGTGACTCTGAAAATGGGATTCCATGTTTACCATCTCCCAGCAATTTCTGTATCAAAAATGCTAAGATTATAAAAAGATAGTTTTGTTTCTTTAAAAAAAAAAAAGGGGCAGACAAAACTAGCATCCCTGCAGCCCCAACTTGATGACTGAAAGTCAAACTGGATTCTTTGTGTATCACCAACAATAATCAGAGTTCCATAGGGTTAATTCGGTCCTCCATGACACTTGTAAAACCCTGTTCTATTCAGTGGCTTGACATAGGCATAACTGATCTGAACATCAGCAATCTGTTGATGATGCACAACAAGGACAAGAACACAGCTTTCTTTCTCTGTGCTATATTGGTTTTGGAGGTCTAATCAGAGAGAAAAAACAAGGAACAGTAACATGTATTTAAGTCACTCAAGATTGAAAGTCACTCCTCTGCAGAACTCAGCACAAGGCCTGTGCACTACTTACAACCTCAAAAACAGGGTTTAAGTGGAACTTGTATGATGCACAGTCTTTGCACTAGTTCTCTGTACAGGAATTAATTCTGCCTTAAAATAAGTAGATGTGACTGAACACACACATCTTTTGAGTTACAAGGCAATAGGAAATGGATATGATGGTGAAGGAAGAGGATATGGCAAAAAATGGGGTGGAAATAATGGAGGAGAAAAAGTCAGATGGAAGTAGCACAGGTAAAGATGATGGGCAAAGAGGTGGCAGCACGAAAAGAACTGATTGAGAAGGAAGTAGCAGAGGTAGAGTTTAAAGAGGCAGCAGATGTGCAGTTGTCAGAAGAGGAGGAAGTGGCAAATGGGGAAATGGCCAGGTAAGCAGAAGACAAGGAAGCAAAAGAGGTGATGGACAATGTCATATGAGATGGCAGAAGAGGTTGAAGCAGTACTTGTAGAGAAGAACATAGCAGAACAGGAGGCAGAAAAGAGGGACTTCCTAGCTCTCTGTGCTTTGCTAAATACCACTATGACGTGCCTCAATCCATGGTACATCTAAAGTCCACTGGGTGCTGAGGATAGCCACAGAACTTTTCTGCATCAGATTATGGCAGAGAAGAGACACTCTGAGCTCTCACCATGTCAGTATCCCTAATCCATGCAAATGTTCTGGAGATTGACAAATGTGAAGATGCCAATGCCAGTCTTCTCCCGCAGTCACCACTTATTTCCAGTCTAAGTAAAAAGCCTGTTCATGATAGCAAAGCAGCCTCATACATGTACAGTATAGTTGCAGTTCAGCAGGCTGTTCACTTGCCCTAATTCTTTCTTGAGTATGAGAAGTCTTTAGACCACCAAGATGGAGCTTCTCTTTGCATTGAATCTGACATCACTCAGGCAAATATAAGTTTGGTCTTGGACAGAATAATTCTTTCAGCATACCCCTCAGATTCCAGTGATAGATCTACAGATAGTAGGGCTCACTGGACAGATGTAATCCTTCCAGGGAGCAGGATCTATCAGGGCTAACAGATTCAGAAGGGATCTGAAACTACAATTCCCATGAGGCACTAGAGCAGGTCAGGCAGAAGCAGAAATTAGGGTTGATCCCACACAAACATTTCTATTTGGAAATTATCCATTTTACTTACAAATATCCAAATGAAATGTTTTGACATTCCCAAATTTATTTTTTGGAACTTTTCTATCCTGCAAGAAGTTTTGCTATTTCAACTTTTCATCCCAAATCGCGTCAAACAGAAATTCCATTTTTAGATCAGCTCTGAGAGCAATAGGAAGCATTTAGCTCATCCATAACGGTGACTTTTCCTGGCATCCAGGAGGGATATGCAGTCAGTGTCTCACTTTAGTTCAAACCCCAGTAGCCCATATACTGAAGTAGAGTGAATGCATGAATCAAGAGGAGGGGAGTGGACCTGGTTATGTTACCCCAAGGGTTTCACTATGTGAGGGTGGTCTCAGGAATTCCCAGTGGACATGGCACTTCCACCCAATAAGGATTGCCACAGGTAATATATCAAGACAAACAACACAACACAACAATCTCTGTCACAATAGGCTAAGAGCACCCCAAAGCGTGATTACATACAATTTGAAGTGATGCTAATCAGCAGTGCCCCACTTCTGATGGCCAGTCTTCCACAGGTCATTGACAACAGCTCTCAGTAGTTAAGTCTCTCGTATCATCTTTTTCTCTGGTCTCTCAGCATCTCTCCTATCTCACAGAGTCTCTTGTCTTTCTCTCACTTACAAAGCTCTCACTTCTCTCCCTGAGCTTCTCACCTCACTCTTCTCTCCTGCGCTCTGCTCTCCCTCACACCCACTTTCTCACTCTAATTCCCACCTTCTGGATCTCTCTCTACACCTCTGTCTCACTGGTAGTCCCTGACACACACTCACTCACTTGGGCTTATATCTTTGTCAGAACTTTTGATGTACAGACCAGTATTGCAACATAGTATTTAATGCACCCAGCCTTATGATTAACTGCCTCACCATCGCTTCTTGTTTTTCCCACCCATATTTATTCCTGCATGCTCCCCCGACCTTCAATGGAATGGTACCTCAGTGACGTGCTTACTTAACACAAAATGGCAGTAGGATTTTAAAATGGAGTAACTCTTGCTCTTTGCCATCAGTACCAACATTTACGAGCTTATAATTGCTCCTAGCTTTACAGTTTATGCTGACAAGGTATAATGGACAAAGGGGCACTGAGTTTGGGACTATAGGGCATTGCTCTCTGTGACCAACTGCTCTTTCAGATGTAAATATAATTTTAATTAACTTTGAAAAGCTATGAAATTTTGTGGGACTCTGCTTTGAACATGACAAGTGTTTACATTCGTTTTGTGTTCAGGATGAATAGTAACCCTAGATGCACCTCAGCAAGAAAAGTGATTCCCAACATATTATATTCGTATATATTGGTAAAGCACAATAATAATAAAATTGTAGAGGCCCATCTATAAGCCTGTTCCTAAACACTGGTGAGCAATTACTCCCATGAGTAACTTCACTGACTTCTCGGTGCTCACTCATGTGATTAAGGATATCACAGTCTGGCCCTACATGGTTTGTTGCTCCATTTCTCTTTTGTTTTCCCTCCCTTCCAACCCACAGTTTAACAAACAAAAACCAAAATATCCCCTCTGAAGTGTTTCTACATCATTTTGCAACCAATACTACAATAATGAGCACTTCGATACTTTGATTATGGGTGCTGTAGAAAGACAGCTACATTTTAATAAAGCTTGGCCTTTATACAGAAATCTGGATATTTTTTCCAGTAATGCACAATTTACTGTGGTGTTTTGCGATATTAATTTAGCCTGTGAAAGGGAAATGGTTACCAACCCGCAAATCACTCTTTTTGGACTGTGCAGGGAAACAGACAACATTTTAAACAAACAAAACAAAAACAAACAACATTTCTTGCACCACAGTGCTTGATTTCACCATGGTATTTGCAGTATGTAATATTTAGAATGTAGCTATCATATGAATAGGGTTCCCAATTGTCCTAAATTTCAGGGTTGTCCCCTTTTCATGCTCAATGTCTTTATCCTGAATTAATCTTGTTGGGGTGCCAACATGTCCCCAAATTCCTGAAGTTTAACATTTTGAGGAAATAAGTAACAAAAGTCACCAGTTACATTAAGTCTTTGCAAAGGGTAAAATATACAGGGCTGTCCCTGTTAAAGCAGCAATTGACATCAAGATGCTTAGGATCACACAAGGTTTTGGCTGAAGAGGATAAGTTTGTAGGTGGTCCTTAGTCTATGTGTTGTAATTTTTAGTTTATGGGAAAGGTGCCCAGAGCACTGAATTGGCACTGATACATTTATTTTAGAAAATTAAATAACTATGAGTTTATTCAGCATTTGACAACTTTTTTTTGAGCTGGTCTCACTTTTCTTCAGTCTCTCCTAAAACCAGTGCTCTGAAGCTCCCCCGGTGCAGCACTTGCATCCTGACCTCCTCCTACACTGCTCTCCCTGCTGGTTCCCCTTGTTGCCAGGGCTGGGTTTAGAGTGGTCCATCACTCCCTGATTCAGTGAACCCCATGGTGCACTGAATTGGAAAGAAAGCTAGGTGCATGTGCATTTGCAAGCCATTATGGGATATTGCATACACAGGCCAGCCTTGATGACACCAGTGAAGCAAAGAGCATGAGATGAAAAAATACATTATCTGAAATTTCCATACAGTGTGCTTGAAATTTGCACCCTCCACAATTCCCCCACCCCCATCAGCTTGCTCCACTCTTATAAGTCATTCAGGTCCTGATCCCTGAAATCTGCAAGCTCTTCCACTGACCCCAGTCATCCTCTTCACTCCAAGTCTCATATTCCTCCCCTGGTTGTTATTCTTCTTCTCCTCAGCAGCTGCTCAGGCAGCTGCTGCAATGTGGCACTTTCAGTGGCTGCTCAGTAGTCCTTCCACTGCTTCCTCTGACCCCTTCTTGGAGGAAAGGGGAAGAAGCTGAAGACTGATTGGTTGACCCAGGAAAGAAAGGTGGAGTCACAGCAACTGGCCTTACTCAACCTCTCACCTGGCTAAAATCTAGAGAATCAACAGGGATGGACAGGGAGTGGGAGAACATATCTGAAAGCAAGATATTAGGCTGGATTTGTGGAAGTGGCTCAATAGTGGTGGCCAGCTTGTATTCTGTGGAGGTTAGGCAAGAGCCACTTCCAGGGGTCCTCCTCTGTACATGGATCTTTGGAAAACAATCTGCATATATTTTCTATCAGTGTCAAAAACTTGTGGTTTTCTGTCGGTGTCAATTGATTTAAAGATCTGCATGTCTGATTTTCATTTTGATATCTTTGAGCCCTTATGAGAAAGTCCTACAGAATTTAAGGGGAACTGTAGTGATAACTGGGGCCTAGTAGGCCTACACTAGTTGTGACCCTAACTTTGGAAGAAGGGTGGATAGAAGTTTATGAAATGGTCCTATGACCATAAAGACAAGTGTTGATAGGGAAAGGAGAAGTCCTACTCAGTAGTTACATAAAATTGTTCTTAAAAACCTATAGAAGTGAAAAACAAAGACTGAATTCATTCAAACAAAAAGACTTAACTCATATGACTCAAAGACTATATTGAGATAATATCCAATAAACAAGGAGCTCAGGACAGGAAATCAATGGATCAAAATTGGAGGGTCAGAAATTAGGGCTAACTGGGGGACAAAATAATAAAGAGATGAGCTATTCCACCAGTCACTCCCGATCTGGGTCCTCAAAATAAAAGTACATGCTTGAGGGGGCAGGGGACATTAGCAGATGCTGGCTGACTGAAAGACATGAGAACAGGAAGGAATGAGCTTCATCAGTATAGCTGCCGTCCCCACCATCTCCAGCAATGCAGGAATCCAACATGACACCGTTGAGCCTTCACCATCCTGATCCTGAGAACTGACTTGACCAGACTGGGCTAGAAAGATAACATCGCCACTTCCACCAGCTTTGGCTGAATCCCAAAAACAACATGATACATGAGACTTTGGTTCCTGTCACCATTTCACCTCTGCCCCCTCCCCTTGTGTCCTTTCCCTCCCCACTTTATTTCTTTTCTTTCCTATCCCTCTTCTTTTGCCTGCTGTTTAAGAAGTCTGGCTTAGCCAGCCAAGACTGTATATTTTGCAATATTTCCATAAACCTCTGACCAGAAAGAGGCTGCTAAAAGCAATGCCCTAAAATATCCAATGGTGGTACAAGTTTTGGCAGTCTTGGAGTGGCTGATAAGATTGCACTCTGTGTTTGAGTTTTTCGAGCAGTGAGACTGCAAGTGAAAGTTAACACTAAAGACAGAAACTATCTTTGCAGTTCTTTTCTCTTCCCTTTTGTTTGTCTTGTAGGAAATGGGATTGGACTTTAACAACAGCAGCTTCAGCCCATCTCAGCTAACTATCGTTTTCCCTTCCCTCCAAAACAACAATTGTTACCATCTTTAATACTAGCTAAAAGACTGTAAGACAGGGGTTTTTCCTTCTAAAATGCTCTACAAATCAAGGAGAAGGGAATAAGGAATGTTGTCAAAATGAAAGCCTAACTTAATATTTTACATATCAAATGCTTTCACTATTTTTCCTTCTTTTTCTGTATCTTTAGAAGGTTAAGAGGATTTTTAATAGTGTTCTCTGCCAAGGTCTCTGTACTCCAAAACCCAAACGGTTTAAAATTTCATGTTTTTACAGTGACAGGGTCATGTTAACACCTTTGGGCCCATTTATTCCATCAAAATAAATATCAAAGAATGAAACTAAGCTTTTATAGTAAGTTAGTACATGTCTATACAGTGTGAGTGATTTCTGTAGCATCTGATAGAAAACAATATCCGCTCTATGGGGTTTTAAAGCCATCCTATAGAGTTGTATTGCAGTATTTTTAAGTTGTATTGCATGGTCAAAAAAAAAAAAACCATAAAAGGGTTTTGGTTTTTTTTTTTGGTTACAGGGCTATTGGAGAGAAAAGTCTGATAGATTGTCATACCTCTCCTTGCTCCCAGTTGTGTGTCTGCTTCAATTTTGATGGTCAGTTCATTGTCACCCCTGCTGGTCTTCCTGCTCCCTGTACTGACACATCACTGAAGTGATTCAACGCTCCAGCTACAATCACAAGAGTCTACCCTTTCCAGAGTTCCCAGGACAATCCCAACAAACAGTTCTTTACACCATTACCACACACTTGCTTTCCTAAGGCTAAACGAGATTCACCCTTTCCTGTGGCTCACTAGGCCTCACATTTCTAGGGCACAGCAGTCCCTTCTCACAGGGGTATCAGCTTGCCCTTCTCCTGCAGGGCTATGTTGTAATTTCTACACCGCTTCCTCCAGGCAGCACTGTAGGTGAATCCAAGCACTGGATTCAAGTCCAATGACTATGTAGCAAGCAGAGAAAATCCACTCACTCAGACCCCTTGCTTCCTCTCTAATATTACCAACCATACACACTAAAAAAACGTGTTAGGCCCAACAGACTGTGACTTTTTAAAAAATAAAGTTTGGGTCTTTTTATTTACATGCTTTCTGTTCTTTGAGCCCTTATGGTGCACCTGGGTCACATTTTCAAGTTTTTCTCCCGACAGCCATAAAGGATATGAGTTCTGGGTGGATTTTTTGTTTGTTTGTTTGAAAGCTCACATAACTACCTCTAGGAGCTGGGGTTTTCAGTAAAATATCAAATACCACAAGACAGATTTAAAAAAAAAAATCACACTGGTTGGTACTACTGTACCTCCCTGGACCACCTCATACCTCAGCCTGTGTCTGTTTCCACAGCCCTTTCCTGGACTCTGTGTCTGGCCTATCTCTTGAACCACGATAAGTAGCCTGGCCCAGACCTTCCCAGCTTAGCTCTTAAGCCCTACTCACTGTACCCTGATCACATCTGATTCAGCTACTTGCTTCCTATAGATGTTTCTAGCCTTTCCTCACTCGGAATGTCCCACAAGACTGCATCTTATTGAGTCCCAGGCTTTCTTTATCAGCCTTGGCTGGTCACCTGATCCCACCCCCTCAGTCATATGACTTTCCCACTCCTTTGGCCTAGTGACCCCTAATTGTAAAAGGGCTGCCTGACACTGTTAAGATGATACTGAGCAAATTATTCAAAAACTCAATGCAAGCTTAACCTAATATTATGGTGGAGTAGAGGAGAAGCGATAGGGTTGCATCAGAAAATTGTGTTTAACAGAGGAAAAGAATGGGAATATCTGTTTAATGTTTTACTTCAGGGAAAAAACACACAATATACAAAATAGGATGTAGGAGGGCTATTTGTTTTTTGTGCAATTTCAATTTGAAGGGGAGTATTTTGGAAATGAAACCAAATGTCTTTTTGAATTGGGTCCCTATTGTTTCACTTTTTTTAGGATCCTTTTGCAAAGAGCAAACATGGAGATTCTATACTAAAATTCCAGTGTTGGTTACTGTACATTTTTCGTTTACTCAAACAGCTTTTTCATATTTTTGTGTATTGGAATTTTAAAAAATGATTTTATTTCATAACTGATTTGAACTGAACCCATTTGACAGGGCCTGATTAGCGATATGACAACATTGTTTGCTAAGCAGTGACTGATACAAAAATTGTCAAATTCCAATATAACCATTCCAGTTGTCAAATTCCAAATAACCATTTACTCTAATTTTGATATTTAACATTGCCAATTTGAAAGTGCTGAATTAACTAATAACAAGATTTATTTTGGACTTCTTTGAAGTAAAGAGAGCACATTTTAATATATAGCTCCTTCTATAAACTACCCATTCAACCTTATCCCCAACCCAATGACCAGGGAAAATAGAGATATAGCAACATATAAGTTCTTTTACGATATGATTTACTTTTTGTATTTCTTAGGAAAAAAGGAACAACTTTTAACATAATTCTCCTTTTATGTATGCTGGCGTTAAGGCTAAGTTGTAGTTTGTATATGCTGGAAACATGTCAAACATTATTCTTTTTTCTTTACAAAAAAAAGTGAATGCATATCTTAAAAGAAGGACATATACTTTTACCATTTGTGTCCTTCTTGTATGTATGTGTGAGTTAAGGATGAATGGTAGTTCATGAAGTCTTGAGTGTGAACAATATGTTGTGGCAGAATAGCAATAGGTAAGAGATAAGTTATATATTAGTATTGGCAGAGAAAAAAGAAGTTTGGTTGCTGGCCATAAATGTTTATTGCCTAGACTATCAGGGTTTGAAGAAAATATTATTCATGTACAAGACAGTGATCTTAACTAACATTAAACAATTTTTTTCTGTATGACAAATGTAATTTTCAGTTATCTGAACCAGAACTGTTTTACAAAGGGAGAGAGATTTTTCTTTATTTGTCTTTAAAACATCATTTAACAACAAATACATTTCAAAACCATGTACCGGAAACTTTTTTTTTTCTCTATATGGGTGTCGTTTTAAAGAAAGCTCAGTGTAAAGGAGGATTTACCTTTTGCATTTCTAGAAATAAGTTGAAATAGACTAGTATTTTCAATCACTATCCTCATTGGTCTAAACCTGCTGATTCAAACTCCAAATGTCACCATTTCAGCATATTTCTAACTCTTAACACTGAATATCTCTGTCATTACCCTGAGAAGACAGTATTTATGCCAGGGGAAGGCATGTGAATAGGTTCACATAACATGGGAGCACACATGTATAGTTTACACTGTAAAAGTCTCTCAAAAATGATCATATACTGCCATCTAGTACCTACCACATAGCACTGCAGAAACACGATCATATTGAATTGGGATCCAGTGTATCTCTAACATAATACTCAACAAAATTCTTCACTAGTTCTTACTGCAGAGGTAAAGTTCATAGTCTCTCTCTTACTGATCTGTTACCCTATATTCTAAAATTATAGCCAATTTTGCTTTAGATTTAAACAGCCCAGACATTTCTGAATGGTGTTTAAATTAATTAATGTGGTACCTGAACATATGCTATTTAAGCAGTGTATAAAGTGATCAATATTTTCAAGTGGTCAATTTTTAAAAATGACGGTCAGAGAAAATTAAATTAAAGACATAAAACTGAGCTATATTTCAACAATATCTGTGAATTTCCTTCAAACACAACAATGGCATAAGGAATGTCTCAAGTAAGAAACAGTAGTGTGATAAGTAACATGCATAAAAAGCCCCAGTTCAACAAAGAAACTAAGCACATACCTAACTTTAAGCATGTGTCTCAGTGAAATAAATGGGACAAGGTTAACCACTCTGTGAAGTGCTTAGCTGGACGGCAGTAGCATGTCCGGTTTTAATGTAAATATGTAAGTAGCAATAGTGTTTTTCTTCATCGCTGTTTTTGTGTGTTTACTTTTGCAGGGTTGGCAACTCTCACCATATTATCACAAGCCTTGTGATATTTATTGTTTTTCTTTAGGTCCCCACTATCATGTAGTTATATGGAAATCTCAGCTTTCATGTGTTTAAAAAAATAACACATTTTAACTCTTCTGGTTGCAGATGGGAAGCTTGAAACCACAAGCCCTAAAGGCTCAAAAATCAGTGCAGATAGTAAGAACCCAAAACATATTATTTTAACAAGGTTGTGATTTTTATATGCAGAGCTGTCATAGCTGTGTTGGTCCCAGGATATTAGAGAGACAAGGTGGGTGAGGTAATATCTTTTATTGAACCAACTTCTATTGGTGAGAGAAACAAACTTTCAAACTGCACAGAGTGTCACAGTGAAATACAAGTTCGAAGAGATAGTTTAGCCTAAGTAGTTAGCACATATTAAGGGACAGATCAAAAACCATAAATCCAGCATCTTCATAAAGATTGTGATTTGTATTATTTAGTAAAGTTATGAATTTAAGCTCCCAGGCTTCTCTTTTGAAGGTTTGTGCAAGTTTCCTTTGAGGATGAAAACTGATAGGTCAGATATAGAGTGATTGCTTTGTGAAAAGTCTTCACTCACAGGTGATAGGGTATTTTTGTCTTTTTATCATTTTCCTGTGTGAATTCATTCGAGAGCATATTGATTATCGGCTTTCACCCACATAGTTTTTATTGGGCATTTAGTGCACTGGATGAGGAACTCCAGATGTTGTGATAGGCAAATGTAGGACCCATGGATCTTGAAAGTGTTGTGTGCGGGTGTTGATCATTGTAGCAGTGGAGATATGTTTGCAGGTTTTGCGTCTGTTGTTCTGGCAGAGTCTGTTACCATTTTGACTGATTATCCTGGTCTGTGGGGAGGTTGCTTCTGATGATTAGATTGGAGAGGTTTCGGGGGTTTTTGAAGGCCAGAAGAGGGGGTTCAGGAAATATTTCTTTCAGGACAGGGTCCCCAGCGAGTATGGGTTGTAGCTGCTTATGGGTTCCAATTGTGGGATAGTAGTTGACAAGTAGGGGTGTGCAATCAGAGGGAGATTTATTTCTGTATTGAAGCAGGTTCTCTTGGGGTATTTGGGTGGCCCATTCCATGATGTGATATACTTCTCTGGTGGAGTGTTCTTGTTTGGTGAAGGTGGTTTTGAGTGCATTAATGTCTATATCCCGGACAAGGCCGACTCTAGGATTTTTGCCACCCCAAGCAAAAAATTTGCCACCCCAAGCTCCGAGAGCGCAACTGAATAAGCAAAAAAAAAAAAAAAAAAGGGTCAGGGGGTGGTGGCATTGGAATTGTGCTGCCCTAAGCACGTGCTTGCTTTGATGGTGCCTAGAGCTGGTCCTGATCCCGGACTTTCTCCTCAGAGGATTTTCTGTGGTAACTCAGTGCCTGGTTGTAGATAACCGATTTCTTGGGGGTATTTATTGGATCCATAAAAGTAGGTGTGGTGAACCGAGACATTTACATTTTTTGTGTATAGTTATACAGATATATACATTTTTTGTGTATAGTTGTCTGTAGGGTTCCATTATTGAAGCATATCATGGTGTCCAGGAAGTTGATGCTAGTGTGGGAGTGTTCCAGAGAGAGTATAATGGATGGATGATGGTTGTTGACGTTGTTGTGGAAACCTATGAGGGAGTTTAAGACATCTGCCCAGAGGATGAATATATCATCGGTGTATCTTAGGCATACCATTGGTTTCATGGTACATTTCTCCATACATTTTTCTTCAAGAGGTTGGCATATTAGGGAGCCATCCTAGTACCCATGGCTGTTACCATGGTTTGGACAAAGGGTTTGTTGTTGAATGTAAAATTATTATGGGTAAGGCTGAAATGGATGAGTTTGGGGATGGGTTTGGGGTGGCTATCTGAAGGTTGTCCATTGACTTGTAAATATTTGAGGCAGGCAGCTATACCTTCATTGTGAGGGATGTTGGTGTATTGGGAGGTGACATCCATGGTGGCAAGGATGGTGTTCTGAAGGAGGTTGTTAATGTTGTGGAGTTTGTGGAGGAAGTCAGTTGTGTTCTGGAGGAAGCTGGCCCTTTGTGTGGTCAGTGCTTTGCAGCTGGTTTCTATGAGGCCAGATATTCCTTCAGATGGATTACAGTGGCCAGATATAATGGGTCTGCCTGGGTTTCCTTGTTAGTGTATCTTGGGAAGCATATAGAAGGTCCCTGGGTTGCGTTCATGGAGGATGAGTTTATAGAGTTTGTCTTGGTGATGTTTGAGAAAGGATTTGTGTAAATTCTGCTATTGGGTCTTCTTTGAGTTCGTGATCGTAGTGGTGACAGGGAATTGTTGGTTGGCCTCCTTAGTCACCACAGTTTATTTTTATGTCAGTCTCATAATTCTGGGGGATCCTAATACATGACTTTTCAATGCTTTGAGCAAACAATACTTCACTTGCTGTTATATTATCACCACACTTCAGTCTGCATCAAAACTCCTTCCCCAAACCAGAGTATGTGTAGGGTTATGTGCAGATTCACACAGCTGGGCAGAAGGATGTTTGTGGGTGGGTAAAGGTCTGGTTTATTTCTGATGGTGGAAGGTGTTGGAATTTGGAGGAGGAGGAGTGGGAAGGCTGGTATTCTGACTTCGAGTTAAGGCTGTGTGTGTACTCTATGGTGGACAGCGACAGTACGGTGAAATGTGTCTGAGGATAGAGGGCATGTACCAGGTGGACCAGCTGCTAT
The DNA here is from genome assembly GCF_965140285.1 of Lepidochelys kempii. Taxonomy (NCBI): domain Eukaryota; kingdom Metazoa; phylum Chordata; order Testudines; family Cheloniidae; genus Lepidochelys; species Lepidochelys kempii. The sequence continues at coordinate 138,850,848 of NC_136382.1, read as the reverse complement.
TGTTAGCAAAGGTTGTTGGGTGTGCCTGCAGCGATCAAAAATCACCCTTCAGATAGCAATGCAGGCTCTGAATGTTGTTCTGAACAGGGAGCTGCTTGCTGAATTTCTTAGCAGGCATTCGTCTCTGCTGTTAGGTAGATGTAAAGTTGTGAATATTTATATTTATTTGTTTAAACAATATAACATTTAAAATTTGCATATTTAACATAAACTGTCCTTGTGCTAATGTACATAACTGTTGGTGGCCTTCATTTTCCAGTTTCTTGCTGCTTAGGTTTTGTTAGCTGTGTTTACCTAGCGCAGTGTTTTTGTGTACAAATGAATATGAATAGTGTGCCATACTGGTAAATAACTTCTTCATTACAAATGATATTACACAGTGTTGAATGCAGAAAGATGGAGAGAAATCAGATCTGATGACTTCAGGGACAAAAATAAATGTTTATTGATTTTTACTTGTTTACACTTAGCATCATGGAGACAATACAGCTCTGGGAGAATGAGCTGGAGTTTGTGATGTTGCTTAAGGTTATGCAATGTAAGAGGAAGAGCCAGGAATTGGATTGAGGAATCTAGACCCTCAAGTCCTCTCTTTTACCCAAGACAGACCACTTCCTCATTTATATCACCATGAAGTGGCCACACCTTTTTTAAAAATCAAAGATGTAGTTGAATTTTCCCATTAATTATGGGCAGTGAACAATCCAGTTTAGCTGTGGACCATATAACACAACAGTGAGAGTTGCAATACAGAGGGATAAACGAGGGCTGTCCCACTGAGAGTTCACTGAACTGAGCCCCTTTCTCAGCCATTCCTAGAGCTACTACACAAGGAGGCGGACATAATACTGCAGCAGAACCAGTGCTAGCAAAGTACAAGGGAAGTCACTGTAATGGCCACAAAGGCTGAACACATGGGGCACCTCTTGACAGGATATATATGGCACTATAAAGTGAGCAGTAACAACTACAACCTTTCTTAAGGCAGAAGTTGAAATTTGTCTAACAGTGTAGCAGAAGGCCCTGAGAATGTGCACAACCCACCACACTTGGTGGCATTGTGACTTTGCTTGCCCTCTTCGTGGTGAAGTGACTTTAGGCTCTGTCCCTTGATTGGTGCACTTCCTCCTCCCCCTAATGTGACTAGCTCCAGGAGTCTTAATTGAGCCCATAGGGCCAAATTCTGTTCTCAGTTACATTGCTGAAACCCAAATGACTTCACAGGGGAGCAAGAGTGTAAATGCGTGCAGAATGTACACTTTACCAAGTGTTCTTCTACCTAGTATGCCCCGCCACTGTGCATTACAGTGTATTGCAAAAACACTGCTTGGATTAATGCCTGGCCAATTCTTTCTGTAAAGATCAATGAATTAAAATGCATGGCTTGTTCATTAAACAAACACATATATTGATTTTCCCTTTTAAAAAAACCCCTTCGGACTGAAAAAAAAATAGCTTCTCTGGCCAGGTCCTCGCACATAAACACAGCTCACCCTTGTGATTAGAAAATGGTGCAGAAGTCTGCTCTCCAAAACAGATTTCATCCCTTTTTGTTACAAGCACCCTTACCTGCTAATACTGGTTAGTGGAGTTTTAATCATTGCCGCCAGACTGCTTACAGAGCAACTCTTAAGCATCTGTAATGGATTTCCCACATCGATATGACTTTTCCCTAGGCACATGCCATTTATCAAGGACAGCATGTAATTTTGCCATCATATTAAAACCTGTTCTGTTAATGCATGTGTAATGAGGTGGATAATGCCTTCTGGATATTGGTGTGTAGTCTTTAAGAGACATAAATATGCAGATAGGCACAAGATGATATCAATGTCCTTTACATGTTTGTTGTTATGGGCAATAGGTACAAACTCTAAGTATAAACAGTATATTGTCTGATCAATGCACGTTTGAGTTTAATTATTATTACATATATTTCACAAAAGAGTATATGTTTTATGTTTCAAATAGCCATAATAAAATGTTTATTGAAAGAAAAAAAGTCTGTGGACAATCAGTGTACATTCCTGGGAAGATATAGGGAAATGCTATAAAAATACATCTCAGTAGGAATAAACAACTTCTTTGAATAAGCATACTGTTGGATAATTGCAGAGTACTAACAATGTTGTAAGGCATAATGATGTATCACTTAAGCTCCGTCTCGTGTAACAACCTGTTTCTAGTGGGACGATCTGAACTCAAGCTTTATTCAACCAAATATGTATTTCTACCTGTTTAAAGTGTATGTGTGCCCCCCCACGACTAGATTGGACATGGATTACAATGATAAACTTCAACCCATTTCCTAAATTTCATAATTCACAGATATGACATCACACAATAATTACGCTCCAGCACAGGGACTTGAACCTGGGTTTCCCACATCTCAGGTGAGTGCCCGACCAGTAGGCTCTTGACTATTCTGGGGGTCTCTTTCTCTTTGGCCAAAGAAAGTTTAATTGGAACCAATACCTTCCCAGGAAATTTTTGACTTTGGCTAAACTGCATTTAAAAAAAAAAATAGTGTTGAAAAATTCCTGACCAGGTGAGAGATTGAGGGTACTAGAGAATGAAGAATTATTCATCCCCACAGAGATGCTGAAAGAGAAGCAAAAGAAAGCCACAGACACAGCCAGAACAAGAACTAGGAACGTGGCCCTAAGAAAAGGCTAGAGAGAGGAGAAGCTTTTGGGCTCAGTGGTGGCTGAAGAGGGACAGGGAACTATGAGCAAAGAGACTGCCTCCTGCAGTTTGATTCCTACGGTGTTCAGGGAAACAGGACTTCGTGTACATTCTTTGTAAATGGACAGGATTGCATCAGGGAAATACCTGACTCCATCACCAATTTCTCCTAACAGAAACAACCTGCTAGACCTTGAATTATGGCTAACTGTTCACATCAAAAGGTGGTAACATTAAGTATATTTGAAATGTCATGAAACAGCTTGATTTCTCCTTTAAATGCATGCTTTTCTCTTGCCAGTGCCCAAGGCCCTGAAGGATTAATCCCAAAACATGAACATGAGGAATGAAAAAACACAAGGAAAAGCAAAGGCTATGCCCTAATAACCAACATGCAACTGCTGAGCTAGTCAAATTTTCCACCTTAGCTGAAATGATATGGTGTCTAGCAAAGGATAATGCCTATTGGGATTAAAATTAAGTGTTTTATTGTTCTTGAAAAAATAATGTGTCTCCAGCACAGGAGGAAGTTGTTTTCTTGCACACACTAAGAACTTCACATAACTTTTCAAATACAAATGACAAGTTTCTATGCTCTGGAGCAATCTCTTTTAAGATTGTTCCTTTAACTCTTCCACGTGGACTGTTAACATTGGAGGACTATTGTTCTGGGTGACTTCAATGTCCACACACATAACAACAGTTGTGGGTCACATTGAGGTCTCCTGACTGTCATGAGAATCATAGGATAGCCGAGGTGGTTTCTGCCTCTGCTCATATAGCTGGTCATACTCTGGATCTTGTTATCAGATGGGGGCTAGAAATTGGGGGTGAGTGAGATACACCTTTGTGACTATCTGACCTCTTTCACTTTGGGGTCAGGACTGACCTTTGATCTGGTTGGGCAAGGGATCTATTTCATTGGTCTGCCATGGGGACTGATGGACCCAACTACAAAACATATTTCTGAAATGTACAATAGGTGTCCCACTCAGTTGATGACCTTGATGAGACATGTTGTGCTGGACACAGCCCCCTTGGATGTTTATTTTGGGGAGCAAGCTCCACAGGTAATTTAGATATGTCTTGGCTTTGAATTTGTACGGTATGCTCCTTTGGCCTTTGCGTTTTTCTGCTTTGAGCTCCAGAAACATCCAGGTTACATAGAGACCAAATCAGGAACCCGAGGTGATACCAGTTGCATGCTCCAGATCACCAAGTCCTAAATAGCTTCTCGAAGTAGGTTTGAGACTCCTGCTGTCATTTCACCATATATGATTTTCTCTTCTATTCTCCTCTGTCCCTTCTGCCTAATCAGTTCCAAACCTGGCTGACTCAGAATGAGTCATCTCTGTTGTCCCTTTGCTGTAATCAGTGTAACAGACTGACAGAAAATGAACAGCCCTGTCCTGATGTGAATCAGTGATAGCCTGGAGGATGCTCCCAGGAGACCCATGTTAAAATTCTGCTACTAAACTGAAAGGAGTGTTGAGATGATTTCTCTGCATCTCTCTTGGAATGTCCTTTTGATACTGTTAAATTAACACTACTACATAGGACTTATAAATACTTCAGCAGATCATATATTTTGCCTTTGGAACAGACCATATTGCACCCAGTGGCAGATATCTTTTTTAAAAAAAGTCTTAGAAGAGGATAACTCACCCTATTTCCCATGCAGTCTTACCCAACAACCGCCACCCCCCACCGCCTTTCAAATCACACAGGTTGGACACTGTTCTATACTAACAGCATACTCTATCTTTTTTTAGATGGATCCATTTCCAGCAAGTGGCACATAGCATGCTTTTATTTGTTGATTGCTTTCCTAGGGTATAGTGATGAGGAAGTTTTTCATTTTGTTTTTAAATGAATAGGAAAAAAATACCAGATACCCTGATCCCTCGAACATCCCTTTCAGAAGAATATCCCCCCACTGGTATATTGTATTTATTAAAGGCTAATGGGGAAAATTTGTGTGAAAATATTCTAAGCCTAGCACTGTGTGGAAGACACCCAAAGCAAGCCATCCAGATGTTGTCCACAGCTAGAGAAGCAGAGACTGCTAAACCTGTTGGTGTGTTAGGCCAGCAGCACCCAGAGAATGGAACAAGCTACATAAAAAAGTTTCTGTTCTTTCTGATTCGCTCTCCTTCTTCTTGTGTCCTAAAAGCAGGAGTAATCTGATCCAGCAAAACTACTCAGTCAGTATTCAATATATAACAAGTTCTTTTTTCCTCACCTCACAATGGCATTTGGTGTTAGCGGAGGACTGCAAGTGAAAACCTTGTCTGAGAGACTTTGTGTGTGCAAATAGCAAGGAAAAGGCATTATTTTTTTTCCAGAAGGAATGTTCATTAAATTCTTTATTTTAATTTATTTTAATTGTAACTCTTCCATTTTTTATTTGTGTTTTTCAATCCATTTTGAAAAAGGCTTCTTGCATTTAACTCCTCGTAACAGTCAGAGCAAAAACACTTGCATTCCAAAATGGAGACCAACAATTTCAGAATGTCTACTAACTGTGGGATTGTCATTGTTCTGGTCTTTCAACAGAACCCCTTTGGGGTGTTGATGGGGTTGTATACTCACTCCAGGTCCAGTCCCTCAAGTGGGGGTGTTCCGCAGCACTCAGCTGATGGGCTGAGATTCTGTCCGCTTCAGAGTCCTTCTGGATGTGATGGGAGAAAATACAAACAGTGGGAAAATAGGAGTGAATAAAAAAGAAAATATACACTCAATCCCAGCCAGGCCACTGGCTTTCTTCGTTCAGAGCAGCCTAGGGCAAGCTGCAGTCTGGCTCAACATCGCTGATTCACCCACAGAGGAATATGGTAGATTCCCCCTTTGCCTCAGAAGGCTTCCTGCTTTTAGGCAGGGGAGCAGGCTCTGCTCACTGCAAGGCCTCTCTCTGGAAGATGGGAAGCTCAGAACTCTGCTCTCATCCTCCATTCTTGTCATGACTTGCAGGTATGGTGGGGCAGGGCCACCCCAGCCCAAAGCAACTTGTTAACCCCTTCCTACCTGGTGTGGGGTTTCTATACCCCGTCACAGAGAGCCCAAAGTGTGAAACTCAAGGTCCTGCTGAGCACCACAAATTCCAAATAAGGGGGGGATGTTGGGGCTCAGTACATCTGAAAATCAGAGTCCTACACACCTCAGTTTGGGCTCTCAAGAATGGAGGCTCTCAAATGAGTGGAAAATATTACCCTAACTCTAGCACTGTTGCAATGAATGGGGGAAATGTTAACACTTCGAGAATCTCCTATTTATTTAATACGATGCATTAATTCAAAGATTGTGTGAAGAGTGAATGGCACTGTAATGGGGCACATGCTGTGCCCCTCTGGTTCAGTCCTTTACACCCTCTTCTCAGAGACTCAGGGACACTGCAGGCTGGTGCAACACCCAATCACAAATAAAGAGCACAAGTCCCCACCACCAGTTTCCAACTATATACAGGCTTTTTACAACAGCTTGGCCTACCACAGGCCTGGTAAGCAACAGTCTAGGAGACTCCCACCTTCCTCTGAGTCTGAGGGTATGTCTACACTGGAAAGTTTCTGCGCAACAAGTTATACCACTTTTATTAAAGCACTGGAATTAATCCACTGTTGCATGTCCACACTCTGCTCCTTGTGATGGTGGAGTGCATCCATATTAACAGCTCTTCCAATGGCAAAGACAGCAGTGCATTGTGGTAGCTATCCCACTGTGCAACTGGCCACAGGGTGCTTTGGGAAGGGTTTGCAATGCTTCATGGGGCAGGCACAGCATCACATAACGCAGGTTTCCCAATCCCATTGTTCCATGGGCATCCTACTACATTGCCAGCTGCTTTTCAACTGAAGTGTGGTGGGGGGGGGCAGAGTGTGTGACAGGGAGTGTGTGTGTATGGAGGGGAGTGGGAGACACAGTGTGTTTTGAGGGACAGAGAGTGTGTCAGCACGCTGTCTTGTAAGTTCAGACAGCGTCAGGAAGCAACCAGTCCTGAGGCAGGGGGAGGGGGGAACTCCAACGTCAGCCCCGCCTCCCTCCCCAGCTTTCTGCACATCAATCTCTCTCTCTCTCTCACACACACACACCTGCCTCGGTGTTCAACAGCGTGAACATTTCACATTAATGGTTTGCTTTGTGTCCCGGAGCAGATCACACAAGGGCTGTCAGAAACAGGGCTTTGAAAGGGGAGGGGCGCGTGTCTCCAGGGCAGCCGAGTTCAAAACAGTGAGCAGCGCGGCCACTTGAGGGACTATGGGACAGCTCCGGAGGCCAACTGATTGCTTTCTGCGCTGTAATGTGTTTACACTCCCAGTACAGCATTGGACCCTCTGCGCCGAAAGGTTTACGACTCTCGTCAAGGTGGTTTTTTTGCGACGCTGCAACTGAGGAGTTTCTGCGCACTAAGTGGCTAGGCAGTGTGTACACCTTGGGAGTTACACTGCAGACAGCTGCTTTACTGCACGGTAACTTGCCAGTGTAGACGTAGACTTAAGACCTAGACTTTGGGCCTGGGCCTCCTGGTCTGTGCTCCTGCCTTTGCTCTCACTTCCTCCCAGCCTTATAGCTCCTGCTAATGAGGCTGGCTGGTGTGATCAGTTACCAGGCAAGCATCAGACTATCTATCCAGCCCCAATTCAATCCCCCTGATTGGGCCTGAAGTGGCAAGAGCAGATTAAGGCCTCTCTAGCAGCACCCTGCCACAGTCATCAATCTCAAAAGAAAAACATACAAATATGTTTTCAGAAAGAGGGAGAAAACTCTTAGCCTTAATGGAAAAAATCCTCAGTTCTATGATCTCATTAGTTTGAAGGTCAGGCTTACCTTGTCCATCCTCGAAGCACCTCTTTACCTCAGTTGCCATATTGAAGATGCTCTTCCACTAGCAAATTGGATGGTTTGTCCCGTCAGCCCTGCAAGACAAACGAAAAGCCGTGCCTGTCGAAGCTAAATAAAAGCACAAACCACAAAAGGTTTTCCAAAAAATAGTTTTTCATTCTCCTTGGGCCCCAGACCTCTTGCCAGGGTCTGCACAACTTTTCCCTTACCAACCTTTATCAGGGATTTGCAACAGTCTTTTGCCCCTCAGTTGCAGGAGAATCACAATGCCACCTCTGCGTGGTGCTGTAAGGAAGTCGCTGCCTTCCCTCTATTACAGCTGAGGACCCTAGGATATGAAACATCTGCCAACCCAAAACAGAATCCCATCCTGCTTCACTTTTCTCCGGGCCCACTCACTATGACTTCCTGCCTCCTCTTAGGCAGTTTCCATAGTTGTTTCCCAGATACCTTCAGATGCTCCACTTCTGGACTCCTTCCCTAGCTCCTGCAGCAGGGAACCTCTGCTGCTTTTAGATCATACCCATATTCTTGGGAGAAGCCCTTCTCCCTACAAATTTGTTGTTGTCCTCACTGAGGGGCAGGATCTGCCTTTTATTTCCTGCCTCCACCTTCCCAGCAGGCCTTGTTGAATAGACTTTTAGGAGAGGCAGGGGCGCTGGGCTGGGACACAGGAGACCTGGGTTCATCCACTTTCCAGTTGTATGATGTTGGGCAAGCTATTTCACTCCTTTGTTCCTCAGATTCCACTTTTGTAAAATAGGGACGATGCAACTCACCTCCTTTGCAAAATGCTTGGAGAGCTACACATGAAAAATCTCTATGTAAGAGAGGTATTATTTAGGGTGGGCAGTCTACAGTCAACTGATCTGTGAGGTGATATCTCAAATTTTGGGATTTGGATCAGTCACTGTAAGATTATGGGATCCATACAAGTGCTATGTTTGTGTGCACTGAATACTCAATGTTAAATTATGAATTTAAAAGACCAAAGACACTACTTTTATATTGGTTTAGTACAGATTTTAGGAGCATATTTAAATTCCTGGCAGCTCCAGTAGAATGATTTTGCTGCTGAAGCTGAATATAACAACGTTAATCCTAACAAAACAATGACTGTAAGTAACCCAATCCATTTTTAGCCCTAAGAGGCTAATTAAGGCATCTGTCTATAATAGTTTGAAAGACAATGAACATGAAATTGTCTACTCACAGTCAAAAATGCCAAGATCATTATATATGCCACAGAGCAGATTCTGCTTTCAGTTACACCTGTGTAAATGTGGAGTAACTCCAGTGGTGTTACTCTAGATTTCCACCAAACTTTCCCAAATTGAAGACGCTCCTATCTGTGTTTTTCCCCACTAGGGGCTCACTCCAATTTCCAGTGAAGTCAATGGAAAATCCGAGACTTCACTGGAATTTGGGTTAGGCACTAAGGGTAAAATTTTCAAATGTGCCTAAGTGATTTTGGAGCCTAAATCCTATTGCAAGTCTATGGGATCTAGACTCCTAAGTGCCTTAAGTCACTTTTAAAAATGGAACTTAGCTTCCTAATGCACTGAAATGGTTTTGAATATTTTATCCTAAGTAACTTAGAACACTTGGGAGTATTTGCAAGGCAGGTTGGTAAAAACAAACTTCTCACAACTTGTGCAAGAAAGGTTCTCCATTTTGGTACAGAAAAATGAAGAAGCAGCAGACAAGCTAGTAAATGGTTCAGAATTAGGCATTGTTGTGATCACTGTGAGATCCCACCTCCTGCTTTTTAGCTTTCTGTGGCTTGCTACTATGGAAAAAGAAAATAAAACGGGCATTTGAAAGACAGGTGTCCAAGGACAACTTATTTGTTTGCTCACACAGCCTGGCTCTGAGTGGGAAGCAGGGAGCCTGGGCAGCAGGCTGGCTGGGAGTGGGGAGGACTTTCTTGTAAATTTCATGGCTACAGCATGGAGCTGTGAAATTGACAAGAATGACAGACAACCCCTGATATAAGTAACACAGTGTCTACATGGACACTGTGTCACCCTAATGACACTGGCGTAAGCGCTATGTGGCTGCCTCTCGTGGAAATGGAGTTATTATGTCAGTGTTGTAGGGCACTTACATAAGATGCCTCATTCAATTCACCTTATACAAGTCCACTCAGACCTACTTCTTGTTCAGCCAATCACTGAGACAAACAAATTTGTTTACATTTATGGGAGATACTGCTGCCCTCTTCTTATTTATAATGTCACCTGAAAGTGAGAACAGGCATTCACATGACATTGTTGTGGGGGTGGGTTAGCTGCAGGGGGTCCAGGGACTCAGGCCCACCCCAATCCACTGGGTCCCAACCCAGGCCCTAACAGTGGCAGATGGTTCCACCACTGTGTCAGCGGGGATCCCATTGAAACATGCTGACCTGAATTCTGCCAACACACCTAAACTATGGTCTGGTATTCTTGGTCCACTTCCTACAACCCCTTTGGAGTGAATCTCTGACTCCTTGGATTCCTTTGTCTCCCCGATGTACGTGGCCAGCAGCAGTCCCAGTATCTCCTCCAGGTACTGGGCCATAAGCAGCCCTGGCATCTCCTCTCGGACCGCAGAGTAGCATAGCTCCATCTTGAGTGCAGGGCTCGGCCACGGGTGAAAGACATCTGCTTCCTTCTCTGGCTCTCACACAACTGAGCTGCAGGGCCCACCTTTTAAACTTCGTGTCCCACCCCTCTCCTTCTGGTGGGGTGGGTGTGGCATGCCTGGCTCTGCCCACCAGGGAGTGGAGAGCGGCTCCTCCCCATTAGTCTCAGAGGGAGGCCATGCCCCCTCACTACAGTAATCAAAAATAATGTAAAGTGAGCACTGTACACTTTCTGTTCTGTGTTGGAATTGAAATCAATATATTTGAAAATGTAGAAAAACACCCAAAATATTTATATTACATTTAAATTGGTAGTCTATTATTGTTCAACAGTGCGATTGAATTGTCAATTAATCGTGACTATTTTTTTTAATCTTGCGATTAATTGAAAATATTCTTTTTAATCATTTGGCAGCCTTACTAAATAGCTTTAAAAATCTGGGCCTACAAATGTTAAAGCCATGGACTATAGAGCTGTGATGATATATTGCACATGGATTAACCTAAATGTTTTCCTTTCCTGCAAATGTGTATAATCCACCTATGAAGTTAGAAAGTGACTCATTAGAGAACCCGTTCTTACCAATTCAAATGACCTTTATCTCCTCAGTGAAACTGCTACTTAATCCAGATTTAAGATATCCTAGGGAAGAATGGGTGAATACCCACAAGCTGGGTGAGGTATTGCCTGCAGTTGTTTTTTTTTTGCAATCTCCTTGCTGTAAAAATGAGAACATCAATAACTGAAGAAAGCTCATTCTTCTGGAGAGAGCACAAACATTGCAAGTTTGTGTAACAGTGATGTGTATCTGTGCTCAGAAGGTTCTGTGGTTACATTTACAGCTCTCTAGGATAACATTTTTGTCTTGAAGACAATCAGTCAGCCATTTTATGTGATTAAAAGTGGCCTGTGCCAATGCTTTAGGAAAGTTTTTCAGCACTCGTAAAGAAATAACATCTTGTATACAGCAAACTGCAGCTCTTTCTGCATATATATACAAATATACACACACACATACACCTGTTTTTTTCTCTTGAAACTGTCAAAGTCAATACTGTTTGGAGTGGTGTTGAAATTAGAGAGACAAGATGGGTGAAGTAATAGCTTTTATTGGATCAATGACTGTTGGTGTGAGAGACAAGCTTTCAAGCTTACACTGAGCTCTTCTTCAGGTCTGAGAAATGTACGCAGCGTTTTATAGTTAAATACAAGGTGGAACAGATTGTTTAGCATAAGTAGTTAACACACATTTCAAGGAACCAATCAGGGTGAAGTGGCCAGTTAACACTTCTCCAGTCACAGGGGGGAAAAGGAGAAAAAAAAAGTGTGGGGGGGCACTTAGTGGGTTACACATTGTTGTAACAAGCTATAAATCTAGTGTTTCTAGTGAGTCCATGATTTTCATTGTCTAGCAAAGTTATGAATTTAAGCTCCCAGGTTCATCTTTTGAAGGCGCGCAGATTTCATTTGAGGATGATGACTGAGAGGTCAGATGTACAGTGATCACTCTGTGAAAAGTGTTCACCCACAGGTGTTACGGGGTTTTGTCTTTTAGCCTTTTTTCTGTGTGAGTTCATTCAAGAGCATAGTGGTTGTCTCATTTCACTCACATAGTTGTTATTGGGGTATTTAGTGCACTGGGTGAGGTACACCACATGTTGTGACAGGTAAGTGTAGGACCCGTGGATTTTTGAGAGGTGTGTTGTGGTATTGATCACTGTAGCACTAGAGATATATCTGCAGGTTTTGAATCTGTTGTTCTGACAGGGTCTGCTACCGCTTTGAGTTGGTGAGTCCTGATCTGTGGGGAGCCTGATCTGATGAAGAGCTTGGAGAGGTGGGGATTTGTTTGAAGAATAGAAGCAGCGGTTTAGAAAATATTTTTTCAGGATACTATTGCACCATCTTCTAAGGGCCAAATCCTGAAGTCTTTGCTCAAGTAACTCCCTGATTTATTTCAATGGAAGTTTTACTTGAGTAAGGACTAAGTGAAAACTGAGTAAAGAGAGAGAGGATTGCCCTCACAGAGCGATGGGAAGGAACAACTGGATATTCATTTTATTTAAAAAAAAACCAGTGATCCAGAGATCTAGATTTCACAAAGCCTTTTTCTCACAAACACAGGCCTGGCCTATTGGCAAATGATTGTTGTTAGATATGAAGTGGTAAACCTGCCTCACTTATTGGTCCTGTCAAGAGTCTTAATGAAGGAAAACCAATAACAGAAAAAAAATCTAGGGTTACAAATTTGCCCTTTTGGGAACATTGATTTGTGAATAATGAGTTCTCAGTGCTGGAGACTCCATCTGTTTTTGTTTTTTTAAGATGCATTTCCAAGCTCTTTGGATGAACTTAGAGTACATATACCCAAAAGTTCAATATATGATCTCTACTCCCTTTGAAAGTGGTAATTTTATACAGGTGATACATGGCAGCCATTGTTTTTCAGACACATTCCAATTACACTACTATTCTTGGTGAAAGCAAATTTCAATCTAAGCCTTTACTGGTTTGAGATCAAGAAGAGTATTTCTGTATTTGATGGTGCCTTGTCCCATTATGTTTGTTACACTGTAATACCCAAGCTATGTTTTTATTTTGCACTTTTTACATCATTTTAACTGGAGAACAGCTGTGTGGGTCATTGAGACTCCCTCTAGCCGTTTTTAAACTTCTAGAGGTATTCAGTTCTGAGTAAGGTTTTACTCTTTTGAATGTTTTGCCTTTGGCACTGCCTGGAAATGTATTCCTAGACTTTTTAAAGATTCTTATTGCAGAGCAGAAACTGTGCAGAAATTTCACCATAACTTCTTGTTTTGATTTTTGCTGCTTATCTATTCTGTGGCCAAAAGGTTACACTCTTGACTGTTTTGCTGTGGCACTGAGCCATTTGCAACAGTCAGATGCCATTGTTTCAATAAAGAACAATGCAATCAAAGGGAGAGGAGTCGATTTAGCAAAAATGAGAACAGATGTCAATTAGATATTATCTCAATTAGGTATTTATAAAGTAGCATTTTGATTATAACTACAGATAATTGATAATTAAATATCACCAGACCAATTTGTTAAGGTCTAAATCCTGCCCCCAGAACCTAGCCCAGGTAACTTCTGGTCACCGGTGAATTCAGTGGGATGGGGAGGGATGGAAGGATGAATCTGCCTAGCCAGGCTGTGGTGAAGCAGTGACATCTCTGTATGACTCAAGTAGCTTGTACAGCCTCTAACACAGCCATCTACAAAAGGACAGGAACAGAGCATCTCTGGTTGCTCCAACACTCCTTTATGGACAAGTCCTTCACAATGTAATAGAATAATATTTGTTTGGGCTTTTTGAACCACCCTATAGAGTTTCCTACAGTAGGTTATCCCTCCAAATCGAATACTGTAAGGAAATTTAAAAAAAAACAGAAAATATATTATTGTTGAATTTTAGAGCAATTTCTATGGAACCGTATTAGATTTCTCTAGTACCCTCTTGATTTTATACCTATTTGTGCCCCAAAGGCCTTTTTCTTCACATCCTACTGTGCTACCAAGCTGCCCAACAGCACACAGGGTGCTCCTGCTAAGTTCTCCGTATCATGTGAAGGTGGCACACCTTACAAAAAAACCTGCCTCCTAGCCAGCATAAGGCAATTACCCAGTGCCAGAGCATCCTCTGGAACCACAGTGGAAGAGGCAGGATAGAGCCCTAGGAGCCACTGAAGTCAGTAAGAGTTTCAGAGTGGACCAGAATGCAGCCTTAACATTAGGAGCCATGTTGAACGTTCATTTGGGGGAATAGCAACTACCTTTTTTCATTGCTTTTAGGAATCTTGTTCACGTTCTTAAAACACAACATTGGAAAATAGCAGAAGTGCCTGGAAAATGCAACACATCAACACTTTTTGGTTTGGATAGTGCCACAAAAATACTAATCTTTTTACTGGCAGGGAGAAAGCCTGGTAAGCAGCTCACAGCCTGAATAAACTGGCAGTGGGCTGAGTCATAGGTGTGCTTATGAGAGGACCCTTAGAAGTAGGATCCTCCATCTCAGTCTGCGTTCTCTGGTGAATATCCACCGCACAGCCACTACTGCAGGTTATGGGCAGACATAGTTGCCCTTGGTCACTGTTCTTTCCATACAGTCATTTGTGGCCAGTGGAGTTGTACAGTTCAAGGATCCATAGTCACACACGTGATCCATCCCATCTCATCCCATCCCATCCCATCCCATCCCATCCCTTTTTCTTGTGGGCTCTTGCACAGAGAGTTGCTGTGGTCAGAGTTTTGTTCAATGCGTGAAAGGAGGTGCGTGCGGATGCAAAAGAACCTGGCAGGCTGCGTGGCGTGGCTACAATGAATACATGACATTTCCGCTCTGTTTTGAGCCTTTCCTTGTCACAGAGGGTGGGTCCAGATTTGGCCCAGATTTCTCCTTTCTTTTCTAAAACCTGTCACCTACTATAAGTAGACATCATTCATTAATAAACCCCAAAGGGCTTTAGTGAGTGTTCCTGTAGTCTGGTGTTGAAATAATCCAAAGATTAAAACTGGCCTTTCTTCTCTGTAAAATCTCTTCTGATTTGTGTGACATGGTACAGCCAGACCAGGCTTTAAGGTAATTTTTGTTCAGATTGGATACAATTGAGAGGATAATCCCTTGCAACACTAAAAAACAGTTGAAACTAAGCAGGACCCGTTTGATGGTGTCATACCAGGAACTATAATGCTGCTCCTGATTGACATCCCCTCTGGGCATTTTGGAAAAATAACATCCTTTTCTTCACATAGATAAATGTCTTCTATTTAAGTCTCCTAAAGATGTGCCTATCAGTTAAGCTATCCATTTCATAGCCCTAAAAGCACCCACCAGGTTATGATATGGCAGGACAAACCTTGAAGGCCTTGCTAAGGCAAAACACACATTGAAGCGAGTGGGAGTTTTGCTTGAGTAACAATATATAAACTGGATTTAGCTGGCTATTGTTAGGAACTTCAGGCATTTCCTACTTTGACTCTAGCTTACAAAGTAAAGCTGGGCGGATGAGAGACAAAAATACATGTTGTTGGGCAGGTTTGTCTGAAAAGCCAGCAGCAGCCTGTATAATCTATTGCCCCATTGTGTTGAAAGGAATGGATTTTTCTGCTTCTTTCTGCCAAATGTAATGCAAGTACTTGCTTTATAGTACTACAGAGAGGATATTGAAGAAAAAACAAACAAACCCTCTTCAATGAAGATATGTACAGTAGATGCTGAAATCATTCAAAAGCCTAACTAAAATCAGCAGCAACCCAAGCAAACTGCAGTCTGTTTTATGTCAGCCAACTGCAGCCAATAAATGCTGCAAGAACAACACATGGCAACATCTGTACAGTGAAGCAGAAGTGAGTTAGAATTTAAATGGTGGCACCAGGTAGGTTAAAACACTACGAATGAGTGGGAAGGCCCTGGATATTGGGCCAGACTCATACTGGTTGTGGGAAAATGGGGGTCCTTGTATGTGGAAAGGTGCCCTTGGTCTGGATGATACAAAGCCTGCTGGCTGAAAGAAGGTGTTTAAGGTTACACAGTTTATGCCTGTGTTACACAGCTGTGTTTTGCATCTGTACAAACACACAGCTGCTAAAGAGGGAGCTGTAATTTTGGTTATACATGCTATAGTTTACTGGGCTGTTTACTAAATTTGTCTGACAGTCTCACTGAAGTATCTGACACCACTTCACCTTTAAGGATGATTGGAGATTATGATATTCAAGGAATTGCCCTGGAGTGCTTTATTTTCTGCAGCACTTTCAGTTCCTTCTAGATATGGGCCTGAGCTGCAAAGTATTGCAAAGCCAATGAGGATGCTGTGAGGGCTAAACACCTAGAGATCCTATGAAATTCAGTGGGAGCTGAGGGTGCTCAGTGCCTCACAAAAGCCGCTCCATAATTGTGGCAGAGCTGCTCCAGCATGAGGAATGAAATTCAGTAACCAAATACCTCCCCATCCTCCCATCCTTAGCAAAGCACCTGCAGCAAGAGCTAGAAATGTCACACATGGCAGTTACATTTTCCATTGCAAACTGAAGTGCTAAATACCAACCCACATTCACCCAGAGGCACTAGTCTCTCTCTCTACACCACACCTCTCCTTTTGTTGCAGTCATCAACCGACCTTTTGGTGTAATATTTAATGCCATTGTCAAAATAGCAAAGAGAATACAAGTGCCTAGTGGTGGTAGTTGAAGGCTTTTAAACACACTGAGTCAATTGCTAAATTACTTTTCTGGTTTCATGCTCAAAGCACCACAATATAAAAATGACAGTAAAGAGCACTAGAGCCATGCCTTTGAGTTGCATATAATTCAGATGGGCTCTGCACTTAGGTACCAGACTGATGAATGTAGCATGCCGATTGTGGTACCCTTACTCAAATTACATAATACCTTAGTCCACAATCTGGTATATAGACTGCAAAAGGATACCTTGTGGAGTAAGGCATTAGTAAAACTAGCACAGTCTGGCCTATAGTTAGGGATTAGATAAAATGGCCTTTGGTTTCAGCATATTGAAATGCCTACGCATTGAACAAACCTTCAGCTTTAACTCAAACTGCAGATTGACTCAAGCAGCAAAACACCTCATGAAACTGATGTTTGCCTGCAACCTGTGTTGGATCATATTAAAGAAGTTCTGTATTAAAATCACAAATGAGTTTGATTCCCTAGAGTTTAAATTTCAGGGTATTACTAATTAAGAGATCTCTTGGTTTTTGGTACTGTTTCTCTCCCTCTATGTGTGAAACTTGCAAGCTGCTAATTGCGTTAGTACATTCTAAGACAGAGTCTGTTCTCAAAGCAATTCACACAGAGAGAGAGACTCAAAGCAATACTCTGTAACAACAGAAACAGCACCCAGAGACTCCCCGCCCTTTTGTTGTATTAACAATTGTGATTAAAATAGAGATAGAGGATGTATGTGGATGGATGCTTGGTGTGGATAATAACTGAATGATCAGGGAGGTGCCAGCCTAAGAATCCAGTGTCCATCGGCTGAAGAAGGCGTCAAGTGGAAATAACCAGAGGACCCCCGGAGGGCAGACTGGAATCCACCCAACACCCTCAAGGATGGGAGAACCAAAGAACAAGATAACATCTAGCAGCACGGAGCCGTCAGGAATGTGCCATCTGCTGATTGATTCAGCAACAGCATGATGAAGCAATTCCCATAGACTGGTATAGGAAGAAATTCCTATAAAAATAGACTCTAGAAAGTGAGAACTTTGTGGGGGTCTGATTCTGCAAACCAACTTCCAGGAGCATCAGATGAGCATCTGACAAGGCCCTGCTCCCTCCTCATGTCCAGGCCACCTGGCCAGTGGCTTGGCATGAGCAACTCTAAGGCTGGTAACTATGATAACAACCTTGCAGAACCTCTGTGTGTGTGTGTGTGTGTGTTTGTATGAATGAATGTGTGAATAAATATGAGATGGAATGGAATATTATAACTATAACTAACTGCTTACTATGATTCTTTCTGTAGTCACCATAAATGTGGTATTTTGCCTTTTCCTCTTTAATAAGATCCTGCTGGTTTTTATTTTATTGGTAGAACGCCTGCTATTAAACAAACTGCATTCTTTTTACACAGAGAGGCATTTGAGGCTGTGCTTTGATGTTTGATTAGAGGCAGGGCTGGTAGAACCACCCATCATTAAAAGTTGCCTGAGATTTCCCGTTGTAAGAGCCTGTTTTCAATCGCCCATGTTTTAAAAAAAATTCTGGTGGCCTCTTCTTCAAGAAGCTGAAGAATTGTCATGGTTTGGAAGCGTACTTTAAATTTTGCAGGGGCAGGAGTGGCTTTTGTGTTAGAGATGTGCCTTTTGCCAGCCCTGTGCGGATCCAACAAAATATGGTCATGTTATAAACCTTTGAAAACTCACAGATCACACCTGCTCAGAAGAGACTTTCTAGAGTTTCACAGATAAAATCTCAGAAGATTCTGTCCTCACTGAGCATGCTCCAGCCCCGGGTTGAGCAGGATTTTTCCTACAATTCCAGGTCCTCACCACTTTAGATTAGGCCAGTTATGGGTCTGGGCATAGGAATTTAAGAACCATCTCTTCTGGCCTTTGCTCTCAGTGACTCCCTTAATCACACCCAGGTTGCATGGAGGAAGAAATTGCCTGATTCAGATAAAGGTAGCACAACCGCAGGACCTCTTTTGGGGGGAGAGAGGAAGGAGAGTAGATTGGGACAAGGAATCATGGATGTGGGTAGGAGACTGGGACTAGCGGCTGGCAGAGAGAGAGTGGGGATGGAAAACTGGGATTGGGAGTTGGATGGACATTAGGACAGGCTGGGCACTGGTGATGGTGATGATGGTGGGGAGAAGAACGTGAGGAGAAAGAAGAGACAGTTAGGTGAGAAGCTGGGAGGAGGGAACTGGGACTGGCTGAGCAAGGTGACTGATGACAAGGAGTGGAAGATGGTCAGGGAACTGGAAATGGACTGAGAGTGGAAGGGAAGACTGGAACTCAGAGGACTGGGACTGGGATGGGGAGTACTGAAGGGGAGATACAGATTGGCAGGGCAAGGAGAATGGGACTGAGCTGAGAAGCCTGAAAAGTGGAGACTGGGAGCCAGGAGTGGGAAAGAGATTAGGATGGGGACAGGTTGGAGGGAAAGAACTGGAAGGGGTCAAGATTGGGAGAAACAGAAAGAAGAGACTGTGTCCATTAGATCTCACTTCCCTCCAGAGCCTCGGAGCAGAATCCACAATCCCAGAGTCTGACTATTCCTTGGAAAAGTATCTCATTCCCTGTCTAGTGATGTTCCATATAGGGTATGACAACCTATTACTATCAGTCGCTGCATCAGCTCAAGTGGCAAAGGTCTGTGCAGTGGATCTAGAGGTTTTAACGCTGCTGGTGAACCATGTGGGTCTCAACATGATGCCACATGGTGGAATTTCTGTGTTTTCAGTGTTTTGTTTAATAAACCTAGGAAATTACACATATTCTCCTCACCCTACATTAAAATAACACTATTAAGGTTTCAAAGTCATGCGCTCAAATGTTAGGAAATACCAGAATTACTGTTGCCAGTGCAACCGTCACTCAACCATCTTGTGCATATGCATTAGGGGACAGACTTTAATGATTTGATCACATCCTGTTTTTTCCACTCCTGTTTGATCTTGCAACCTTAATAATGGTCTTTGAACATAGTTTCTGAACATGTAGTATATGTATATAGCACCAAATGCTGCTCACACCAATCTTCCAACTGAAGTCAATGAGGAAGTAAGGATAGCAGGATTTGACCTATTATCTTTAGATAGCTTAATAAATATTTAGTACTAAAGCTGAGCAAACAATTGATTTTTAAAAAAAGCTATTGGCTGCATTTGACCCAAATTTAGGAATGTTGCTGCGAAACTGCATTATTGGTAAATTTACTATTCACTAAAAAAATGTGCCCAGCTCTATTTAGGACTAGATCATGACACCCTTACTCAGCTTTTACTCCATGACTTGGCCCTGCTCTGACTATGACTCCCACTGCTTGGAGGGGAGAGCAGGGACCACACACCTGAGATTCCCCACTGCAAGCAAGTAGGTGGGGAGCGGGTAGGGCCCCAGCTGCACCCCTGATCACCAGTAAGAGTTGCTGTGTAAAACAGGGGAGGGATAGTAAGCTGCTCGTCTAAAAGGGTTGAAATAAATTACTCCTGCCCCAAAGTCTACACTGGGGGGGGGGGGAGAGGGAATCGATCTAAGTTACGCAACTTCAGCTACATGAATAACATAGCTGAAGTTGACATACTTAGACCTACTCACCGCGGTGTCTTCGCTACGGTGAGTTGACGGCTCCGGCTCACAAGTCGACTCTGCCTGCGCCTCTTGCGGTGCTGGAGTACAGGAGTCGATGGGAGAGCGCTCCGGGGTCGATTTATCGTGTCTAGACTAGATGCGATAAATCGACCCCCGCTGGATCGATCGCTGCTCGCCAATCCGGCGGGTAGTGTAGACATACCCATAGTCTCTATGGCAACGTCAGCACTTAGAGCTGCGAATTAAGAGATTCACAGCTTGTGTACACGTACTTACACTAGCTCCACTGATAATAGCGGTGTAGAATGTGCAGTGGCTTGGGCTAGCTGCCCCCAAGTACATACCTGCCCCAACCTCCTGGGTATGTATTTGGGTGGCTAGTCTGAGCCTACTCCAGCTAGATTACCTTTTTCAGCACACGAGCTCCAACAGAACTAGCCTGGGTGCCATAGACAAGCTGGGACTCTCACTCCCCAGCTCCAAGTGTAGAAGTGGTGTAAGAGTGTCACTTCATTCTCTGGCCTGCTTCTGGGGAGGGCTTGGCAAAATGATTGGGTTGAAAAAAATTTTCACCAAAAAAAGGCAGATGCAGGTCAACCAAAACATTTACGAATCATTCCAATTATTCTGGTCAGCTAAGAAACCCTTCCAAAATCCCACCCCCACTTACTCCCCCGCAAAAAAAAAAGAAGCTTTTTTCTGCTATTTTTGAAATGAAATGCTTTGGTTTTTTGAGTCAAAACAATTTATCATTTTGAAATTTACTTCGCTTCTACAACAAAAATTTAGCAGGCTAAAACAATCAAAAATGAAACACTTTGTTCCATTTGAAACAATTTTTTGTCAGTTTTTTGGTTCACTGTTTTTTAAAATTTGTCTTGGGTGACCCCTGAAAAACCGTGTCATTTGCACTTCTCCAGGGGCCATGCAGCTAAGTGCCCCCACCCCTCCGCTCAGGACAGTTGGTAGAGTTACTCTCTAGCCCCAAATTCCCTGAGTTTTTTTTTTTTTAAGAGTCAGGAAAACAGGGTGATGTACAAGCAAGCTTGGGTACAATCATGCTTCCTTTGGGGTTGTTGGCATAGGTCCCAGGATCTATAATGGAAGCAAGACTGGGACACTTATTTGACTAAGAGAACATGACTTTAAAAACACCAATTCACTTTGTTTCTAAAAAGAAACAAAACAGAAAAAAACCAAAGATTTTCTTCCACAGTCAGCAACGTCCTGCCCCACGATATTAGGTGACGCATCTGTGACAGAAAATGAGAACAATTTTCATCTTTTTATTGCTGCCTTAGAAGCAATTGATAAACAATACACTTCATATATAAATGAGCATGTGTCAATATATGGCAACAAAATAAATTACAGGTGACGTATTTAACTTTAGAAGCTTGTACAAAATTTCCAAATATGAATTGATTTCAACTTAAAAACTTGAAATAAGTTAAAACTTCAACTATTCTGAAGACTTGAAATATATATATATATACAATTTCACTCCATCACATCATTTACAATATGTGTTTTCACTGTTTAGTCTTATACATCCATATACTGTATGAGTGAAATTTGTGCTGCTGTATGCTGTTTTACTGCAGTGGAGTAATGAAAGGAGATTCCCTGAGGGCACAAAACAGGTTTTGAGAGTTAACACTTGAGGGAACTTGACTCATTTTTTTTTAACTGGAAATACAAAATCCAAGTATTATTTACCCTTCCTCCAAGGATAGACTAATTCAGCTGGTCCTGCCTGAACACCTATTGATGTTAATGAGAGTTTTGAGTGTGGATAAACAGTTAACTTAAGTCTATTCAGCCAAGATGAATTAGATAACATTATTTAATAAATATGTGAAGAGTATCTGTTTTGTATTAGATCTCATTATAAGCTACATAGCTAGTCATGACCATCCATTTTGAAGCATTTGCTCCTAATAGAAAAAAATGTATTTGCTAAAACTGCTTTAAATGATGGGAAATAATATGAATGGGCAATTTTTAATGCCTCAGTATTTTAGTCATGTGCTTACTTTTATTAAATTGTATTAAAATTAAAGAGCACAGTACAGAGCTGTGTGGTAGCTCAACAAGTTAAGGATCCAATTTGACTCGAAGAGAGACTGTACACAGCAAATCCTGTGTTAAAGGGCTGAAGCTTATAGATTTACAAGCCATTGTGGAGGAAACAAAGAGAAAGGAAGATGTTTGAACAAACTGGCACACGTGAGGGAAGATGAATCAATAGTCCAAAATACAGGAAGACTCTAGTACAGTCAGAAGTGACAGCATTAAACTTGCCATTGGCAGTTGGCTGTGGGGAAAAAAAAGGCCAATAATATTTCTGTGTGAATTAACTTTAGCCTCTCTCAGAATAGTAGAGAGGCACCCAAAAATACCTCCTTTCACAAATACAGGCATACATGCTTCAGCTAAGTGAGTGGCAATTTGTCAAGGGAGCAGGGTTGAGGAGTCTCTTATATCCATTATTTTTCAACTTTAATGGGAATAATGGATGATGTGAGAGTTTATAATTCAATTGAGAATGATTTTCAATGTAGGTTTTGCAATATGTATACATTGTCCTCTGGAGCAAGTGAGGATGATGATGATTGTAACATGATATACAACTCAGGGTGGTTTATTTTTAGCTTATCTTCTCACCAGATTGCTTTGCTGACAGGTGTATGGCTCTGCTGTATGTAGACTGGGGGAGAAGCAGGGGGAGAGGGCAATACCAAACTCTTAAAATAAACAGGATTTCAGATTAATGATTGCAAGCTGGAAAGCACTGACTGAACAATTGACTGCCACATACTCAATTGCAAGCTGTGGTGAAGGAAATGTCTGGCAGCATTCACTCAGTGGGTCAGTGGTAAAAATTTGCACTCCAGAGGTCTATTGCAGTTAGTGGGAGTTTAGATGCAGCTCCAAAACTGTCTGGCATTCTCAACCAAAGGTAGAGTAGCTGTACAACCTGTGGAATCCATTGGGGAAACAAAAGAGTTTCATGAAGTGAAGTTCTAGCAGCTTAAGTTGTGCTGTAGCATGCAGATGGACACCAGTCAAGATCTACTTCTACAAACTGATACTGGGGGGAGGGGAGAGAAAGAGATTCCCCCAAAAATGTATGAAAGAGCAATCTACATGGTGAAGATTTTAATCATTGACTCTTAACTTCTAATGGACTTTTCAAGATTGTTTACAACTCTTGCAGCCTCTAATCTAAAATTATTTTGATACGAAACAGTTTCATATTTCCTAATTGCTCAGTCTGTATTCTATGTCTGCTCTCAGCGTTAGAGAGGAAAGGAGAAAGCGGAAATATATTTCAAATGCTGAAACAACACCTAGCAGTTATGTAAACCTTACATCACCAACTGCATGGCACAAAATGTATAGTACAATCAGATATGAGTTTAATATCCAATCATTCATTTTTTATCTTAACAAGCAAGCAGTGCTGTGAGCAGCGACTAAAGAAATGAAATTATCATCTTTTATTAATGCTGTTGTTATCAGGGCTATTCAGGGTAACTGCAGTTTGTAGATTACAATGTTTCCTCTAGAAAAGTTCCGCCAGGGAAGGTGCCACTTAATCAGATTTCAGTGTGGGGTTAAAAAAATAGTAATAAGTTAAAATAACTCGGCAGGAGAAAAATCTCTTGTGAGAGCAATGTTCCTCTGTGACAATTAGGAGCCAGCCAAGTCTCTACAGCACACGTCAGGGGGACTGATCCTCAGTTTGGGGCACATTCAATGGAGCTATGACAATTCACGCAAGCAGCGGTATTTAAAACCCTGGACAATTGTGGATTGCTGGCAATGCACTTGATCTTTGGAGGCTGCGTCATCATTTTACAGTTAATTCAGCACCCAACCTCTCTCCACAGATTAGTGAACTATCACTGACTTCAAGGGGAACATGGAGTACTTTTGTATAATGACAGGTTTCAGAGTAACAGCCGTGTTAGTCTGTATTCGCAAAAATAAAAGGAGTACTTGTGGCACCTTAGAGACTAACCAATTTATTAGAGCATAAGCTTTCGTGAGCTACAGCTCACTTCATCAGATGCATATCGTGGAAACTGCAGCAGACTTTATATATACACAGAGAATATGAACCAATACCTCCTCCCACCCCACTGTCCTGCTGGTAATAGCTTATCTAAAGTGATCATCAGGTGGGCCATTTCCAGCACAAATCCAGGTTTTCTCACCCTCCACCCCCCCCCCCCCACAAATTCACTCTCCTGCTGGTGATAGCCCATCCAAAGTGACAACTCTTTACACAATGTGCATGACAATCAAGTTGGGCTATTTCCTGCACAAATCCAGGTTTTCTCACATTCCCCCCACCCCCATACACACACAAACTCACTCTCCTGCTGGTAATAGCTCATCCAAACTGACCACTCTTCAAGTTTAAATCCAAGTTAAACCAGAACATCTGTGTGGGGGGGGTAGGAAAAAACAAGAGGAAACAGGCTACCTTGCATAATGACTTAGCCACTCCCAGTCTCTATTTAAGCCTAAATTAATAGTATCCAATTTGCAAATGAATTCCAATTCAGCAGTTTCTCGCTGGAGTCTGGATTTGAAGTTTTTTTGTTTTAAGATAGCGACCTTCATGTCTGTGATTGCGTGACCAGAGAGATTGAAGTGTTCTCCGACTGGTTTATGAATGTTATAATTCTTGACATCTGATTTGTATCCATTTATTCTTTTACGTAGAGACTGTCCAGTTTGACCAATGTACATGGCAGAGGGGCATTGCTGGCACATGATGGCATATATCACATTGGTGGATGTGCAGGTGAACGAGCCTCTGATAGTGTGGCTGATGTTATTAGGCCCTGTGATGGTGTCCCCTGAATAGATATGTGGGCACAATTGGCAACGGGCTTTGTTGCAAGGATAAGTTCCTGGGTTAGTGGTTCTGTTGTGTGATATGTGGTTGTTGGTGAGTATTAGCTTCAGGTTGTGGGGCTGTCTGTAGGCAAGGACTGGCCTGTCTCCCAAGATTTGTGAGAGTGTTGGGTCATCCTTTAGGATAGGTTGTAGATCCTTAATAATGCGTTGGAGGGGTTTTAGTTGGGGGCTGAAGGTGACGGCTAGTGGCGTTCTGTTATTTTCTTTGTTAGGCCTGTCCTGTAGTAGGTAACTTCTGGGAACTCTTCTGGCTCTATCAATCTGTTTCTTTACTTCTGCAGGTGGGTATTGTAGTTGTAAGCAAGCTTGACAGAGATCTTGTAGGTGTTTGTCTCTGTCTGAGGGGTTGGAGCAAATGCGGTTGTATCGCAGAGCTTGGCTGTAGACGATGGATCGTGTGGTGTGGTCAGGGTGAAAGCTGGAGGCATGCAGGTAGGAATAGCGGTTAGATAAGCTATTACCAGCAGGACAGTGGGGTGGGAGGAGGTATTGGTTCATATTCTCTGTGTATATATAAAGTCTGCTGCAGTTTCCACGATATGCATCTGATGAAGTGAGCTGTAGCTCACGAAAGCTTATGCTCTAATAAATTAGTTAGTCTCTAAGGTGCCACACGTACTCCTTTTCTTTTTGTATAATGGTATCTCAGAAAATATCCAGGTCCTGTATAGTCAACCTTTTCATGTTGCTGTTTTTACTAGTTGGAAGAAGCAGAGTTCCTCTGAAACATTACCACTGAGGCAAATAACAGTAAATAATCTTTGATAATCTCTAGTCTTCCACTGATATGTGTTATTGTTTTTAAAATGTGTTCAATGTGAACTGGGATTTTTTTTTTATTATAACATTTACCTTAGACATACAGTAAGGCAGTGCTTTATTTAATTGCCAGATCAATTCTTCTGCAGTTAAGCATCATAGCAAAAATAAACATGGTCAATGTTTTAAAACGTTGTGTATGCACACATATGTAGGTACACACACACACACACACTTTATGTATGGGCAGGGAAGGTGCTTGTTAATAGGCAAATACTACTGCTCATAGGCAATAGATACAGGGCTGTATCAGTTCATAGCCTCCTGCATTATTTTTCATCTAGTGCTGTTTATTTCAGACCCACAGCTGCTGGCTGAAGAAATCTCCATAGAAGTGGGTTCATCAAGCAGTTAAAATACAGACCCACATTTATGAAATGAAGCTATCAGGATGCTTAATTACTCCAGACAAAAGCAACATATGGCCTGATCCCTCTCCTGCTGACTTCAATGGGAATTGGATCAAGCCTTTTGGGCTTGATTCTGAATGGCGCTAATCACTCTGATCCTGATTCAGCAAACTGTTTAAACATGTGTTTAACTGTGAGCACATGTGTAGTCCAATGGAAGGCAAGGGAACTACGCACATGCCTAAAGGTAAGCATGTGCTTAAGGTACTAAAATACTTCATGCCATTTTTAAAAGGACATTCTTGCTTATGGAAGCATTTCCTCTTATTCCATAGTGGACTTAATTCTGCAGATTTAAATTAATTTCTTGTATCTCTAATGTTTTAGACTGAGTTTTAAAACTTGGTTGTGGATTCTACTTGAGAGACTCTCACAGGCACCAACCCTTATCATTCTGTGTCCATGTAATTCAAAATCCTTCATGCCATAGAAAAAGTATCTGAAGGATGTAAACTTATTTTAAATATTCAAATCTTACAATAAGTTTTATTTACACAGACAAATGTAGGTTTAGATTATTGTCTGTAGAGCCTGCTTTGATCCACAGTCATAAGTATGGGAAGGGAAGGGTCTCAGATTTTAAGAATTTAAAAACATATCAAGGGACATTGAATATGTTCATCAAATTCCTGTAACGTCACCAGTTCTAGCTCTGTTGCTATTAACAGAATATCCAGCATATCTATCTGGGAGCAAAAGGTTTAAGATTCCATTTCACAACCACAGTCCTGAGACCAAAGTGCCTCCTAAATTCCAAAACGCACACAACTGTCACAGCACCTCAAAAGCAATGGAAGAACATTTCTAATTCAGATTTAGACAAAAGTTGGCAATTTTAGGTTCAGGTAAGTGTTTGGGGGTGGGGGGACCTGTTTTGCTTGCTAGCTTTATCACTGGCCAATAAAGAGAGGCAGCTGGGTTACAGCCAACATCTGAGTAGGTGAAATTCAGTTAAGAATAAAACATGCAAAGTAAATATTTCTAAATTCTCGGACACTTTTTGTGACATTCTGCTTCCCTTAACGACTTCTAATAACTTTTACTGACTATAGCCCCAAAGCTTTCTAGTACAGTAACATTTTCTCTGAGTTAAAAATCAGCTTGATTTTTACTAAATTTAATTAGTGGTATATTAGGGTTTAAAACAAACAAACCATCCAAAACAAAAAAAAAATACATTTTTGCTTTTTAAATCTTTAAATTTTGCACAGATATTTTATTTCCGCCTATGTTTGATGTTTTCTGTGGTCTGTCCCAATATATATGGTAAAACATAGTTTCGGGGAACAGGTGTGAATAGGCATATCTAGCTCTCAATTTAACTCATCTATGATACTGTAAAGATCAACTCACATATTGTGTAAATGGAGCACAAAAAAGACTAGTCATCTTATAATCTCAGTTCTCTTGCAAAGGGTGTGGTAGCAACATGTAAAAATTGAAAGTTCTATGGAGTATTCAGTGTGCTTTTCTAATGATACAATTTCAGTTTTCAAGGTGGTGTCCAACATATGTGTGCACCAACCTTATGAGATGCTGACAGTACCTGTGGGCAAATACCCTATGTAGCTGTACTGCTTTGATCATGTGTAAAAGGACCCTCACTGACATTAGTGGCTCTATAGCTGCACATACAGCCAGAACGACAGAGAGACTATTCTGCATACAGGCACAGCATTTTCAGAGCAGGTTAGGCTAACAAATTCTACAGTAAGTGGCAGTTGTTTATACCATCTATAGGGAATCAGAAGTGATTTTGGACTATCCAAAATCCCATCGTCTTCAAGACTGGAAGCTTTAGCCCCAGTAAGGGTTATTTATCAGACATGATGATAAATGATTATATGACCTGCTCAAGAGGGCTGCATTTCTGACACACTATTCCTAGCACTTCTATGTCAGTTTCCTTCAAAACAAGGGTGATGCACAGAAAAAATTTAAGAGTCAAGGCCATTTACAACTACATATCAATTTTCCATTTTTTACTCTTTCCTCTGAAATGCTGAAATAAAATAACTTCCCCCCTAAAGTTTGTCCTTGTACATTAGTTTGTCCTTGTACAGTTTGCAAAAACTGGGCCTGATCCTGAAATCCTACCTTTGGGCAAAACGTCAGTTCTATTCAATGAGTACTTTGCCTGAGTGAGGACTTCAGAATGGAGTCCAGTGCAGTAAAAGCTAAAATGACCACCCGTTCTTTTATTTTTCTGTCTGGCTGCACCAGCATCATTGATGTGAAACTGCAGGATTTAACTGTAGTTGCAAAGCAACAAGGAGAACTTCATGATCTTTTATATGGTAGCTCAGAGGTCCAGTAAAAAATTTATCAGCAGAGTGGGTTTTTTTTTAATGTATTTTAAAAATTGGAGGGCATAACTTTCTATTGTAACACTATTAATGTAAACAAATGTGTGGATTTCTGGTCATGTCCTGATTTAATTTTGGCACACTAAGTCCTGGGATGTTGTAACCTGGGAAACTTGCACTTTGAAATATAGTGTGTGTAAATCTGAATGTGAGTGTGTGTGAGAGAGCGAGCGTGTGTGTGTGTGTGTGTGGGGAATGGATAGAATCACAGTGAAAAGATACAGTGCACAAAGCATTAGGTATTATTGCATAGACACCTATTCTGGGATGTGTCCAAGCAATGCAGAGTGGAGGAGATTGGAAGGGGGAAAACAACAAACGGGTTAGGGCACCCTATACTCCACAGCCCTGGCTGATCTCTGCACAAAGAAAAACAGCCATATGGCTGTCTCATTTTGCACCAGTTCAGCCACACCCCCTTTCTCTGAGACATCCCTATGCTGAAGATTTAGAGATTGTGTGAGGAATTACCACAGTGGCTCAACACCACCCAATTATTTCTGCATGCAGAGCAACATCTCAGTTTCCTCATCAGGAGTCAGGATGTGGCCCTTGGATTTTATTTCCATTACACTGTGATAGCACGAAGATCCTTTGGATATTTTATCCACATGTAAAATAAATGTTAGGTATGCAGTTTTGAATAATTTGCAAACCGAATTGAAATCTCTGTGTTTAGCAGTGTTGTGTTGGGGTATTTTTTTGTTAAACATAGCCAAGTGACTAATGTTTACCACAGATTTACAGGCATAGCTTCATTTCACCCACACCAGGAAATACTGTTTAGTGGAGGGAACAAATAGCAAAAACTTAATTTGAAATTCCTGGAAAAAAAAAACATCTTCTGAATTAGTGTACAGTCATTAAGTGCTGTGCTGAAAACAAGGAGCAGATCAAAAAGGCTTGACCCGGGCATCCATCTCTTACATGTATGGCATAGCTAATGATGGAAGAGCTTGGCTTACAAAGCCAATCATAGAGTGAACTTATTTGGGCGCTGCTTTACATGTATTTATTCACCCTTATGCATGAGGAGGATTTGAGCCTCTATAAAAACTTCTACCATTTGTTTATTTTCCGAGATTTCTGCCAAGTTAAATAAACTGTATAGCTTCACCCATTTAGAAGCATGTTAGGCCTGCTTACTGCAAATGAGAGGACTCTTTGTATCACCATTTTCATAAGCTTTCTCTGAATCATACACCCCTGTTAAACTAGGTTTTATTGTGTTAAAGAAAAAGATGAATGATCTGGACTCACACCCTAAGTTTCTTCAAACAGGCAACCAAGCAAGGTTTTCAAAGTATGCATAACTCTGTCCACGAGGCCAGCAAATTACAGTGCAATTTCATACAGCAGAGTGTTAAGATCAGGAGATTCCCCCTCCCCCCCCCCACAATTTTTCTTATGTTGAGACTATGGATAAGCCCAGTAAAGCTGAGATGACCTCTACACCTGTTATCTAAAGCAAATAATATTGCAATGATGTACAGCTCCCCAACAGACCCTGAACCTGCAAGCTGGTTCACATGGATGGACTCTTGCACTCATGCTGAGTCCTACTAAAGCTGTCAGGAGACGATATGCATGCAGGAATTTGGTTATAAAGAGCAGCTTGTAGGATCAGGGCTGTAATGGGTGCCCAGCCCATATGTAGTCAAATCCTATTTCGCCTATCCCATCCCAGACAGAATCTGCTCGTAGACATACACGGCTTGATTCTGATCTCACATTGATGGAAATCTGGAGTACCTCTGGTAGAGTCAATGAAGTTAAACCTATTGTAAAACAGGTGCGAGACCTGAATGGGTGAAATCTGGGACATGGTTTCCATCTTCAGATATCTGAAAAGCCCAAAGGGCCTATATCACACCCAGAAAACCCCATTTTCAGAGGAAAAGAGAATCCACCTTGAGAGCTATGCGGAAAGAATAGGAAACTTCTCTATCAAGCTAAGTGAAAGAATAAAAGTAAACACAGTGCTGCTGTCAGGTTACAGTTCATGAGGTATCAAAATAATCTTCCTTTTTTGGCTGACTTTTCAGTATAATTTTATATATAAAGCCACAGCATAGATATTAATGCTCTGTATAGATGTGTGTATACATGCTGGTGATAGCCATGTAATAAAGAGCATATATCTTGCATCTTTACCTGTGGCATCTGTCATCGGTGATTCCTTGATTCGAGGATGATATCTACCACAGATTTACACATGGGTCCCGAGATGACTCAGGAGACCGATCCTGTAATCACAGGTCCACCTGCTGTACTCTATCTTCTAATCCATCTCTACCAAGACGAATTCGAAAAATTCCAGCCACTGAGCAACTTCAAATATTCACCATTAAAAAAACCAAAAAACACAACATTTGAAGCACCTCCACAAATTACTACAATAGCTCTTCTATACACACACACACACTCACACACACACACACAAAGCCGTAACTTCCAAGTTGAAAATCTTAGGACCTTCCAGGGCGGGAAACAAGTGGAATGTGTCACATGGGGAAGACGTAAATGTTAATATAAATCTTGCTAAGCTTTCAGCCTCAACGGTGTCCTGTGGCAATGCGTTCCACAGTCTAATTTTGTTTCCTGAAAATGTATTTCCTGTTATTATTTTTGCATTTGTCCCCTTTCACTTTCATTGAGTGTCCCCTTGTTATGAGATACAGAGAACAGAAGTGTCTGATTTACCAGCTTTATACTGTTAAATTATTTTGTATGTTTCTATCATGTCTCCTCTTATTGTCTCCTCTCTAAGGAAAGCTGTCTCTGACTTCTGGTCTTTTCAATCTCTCTTCATGTATGGTGAGGTGCCAAGGGTGCATGTTAAATGCAATTTATCACATAGCTCAGCATTATATCGCACAGCTATGCCCTCCATAAGTGTATGTGGTGTGATTGTGTGTGCATATTTAAACTTACTGACCTTGCCAACCAGGGAAAATATACAAATAGATTTCTTTTTTGTTTTGATGTTTGCATCCTGTACAGGAGAACCGAGGGTACTTGGATTCATGTGTTCAATTGTTATAGGCACGCGGTTGAGAATGGCCCAAAAGTATTCACGGGCCCTTCTTACAGCAGAGCAGGAAAATACAGTTACTTATAAAGAAAAAATAAAGCTGAAGATTTTAGCAAGCTAATAGATGAAGGGGAGCAACTTCTTCAGCACATCTGTGTGGCTATACTAGTTTTGCACAACATGGCTGGTTCCCCTGATAAGACCTGATTCTTCAGAATACTTAGAGCCCACAAATCCCACTGAAGTCAAAGGACACTTCAGATGCTCAGCACCTTTGAGAATCAGACCATTAATGTATTCCTTTAGATTTAGGTCAGAGATAAGTAGAGCTGTAATTTCATTTTGCCCTATAGCTGCGACAAGAAGTTACATCATGCCATTGAAAAATGTAACTGTTTGCTGCAGTTATACCTGCATAATCTAATTTATGTCAGATAACTAATTTATGCAACCCTAGCACATACAAAAGCCACATGATGCTGTATGTGCTGGTGTCTCAGAAAGGGGTTTACACTGTCTGTCATTTTGATAGCCTTTGGGTCCCACCCTGCAAAATTTACTCTTGATGCCCCAGTAGACTTAAACTTCATTAATCTACTCTAATGGGGTCCAATCCTGGACCTTTGATATTAACAGGAGCAGGACTGGATGTATGAGTAGGCCACCTGTTGATGTAAGAAAGGTTTACATGACTGTCTGCACTCCTACTGACAGTTTTATAATGTTTGTGACTCCACTTTCCCCAATCAGATGTGAGCCATTACTTCCTTTTTATTTGTGAAAAGAAATGCTGTGGCAAATTGTGTCCATTTGTATTGCACCTTTCTTACACATATATATTTCTTTGTGCATGTATATATAATCTGTTTGCATATATACAAATGGACACAATATATATATATATATACATATATATATATATCGTGCAAAGACACAGACACACATGAAATATTAATCTGATTTCTCTTTGTTTAGAATTGTATTTGCAACACAGCCAAATTTTGAATATTTTATAGTGCATATTCCTTTAAGTAAACAGATAACTAAATTAATCTTTTCTAGTATGTGTATAAATCCATAATGTATTATGTCTGTAAAATAACGTTTTCAAGCCTGTTCACACATCAAATTGTTTATTTTTTTTCTCTGAAAACAATCCAAGAGTTTTAACTCTTCCTATCATGTAAACAATAGTGACAGTTGCTTTTCAGAAGAAGCTTAACTTTGGTAGAAAAATAATTTTCGATAGTAAAATCAATAGCGTTATATAATAGAGTCTCTTGCTGAATTCTGGCTTCCTTACTTGCTCTCATACTTTGTGAATTAGAGGGCACTGCACTACTCTGATTATCAGAATATAATAAGATGGCAATATATCTCTATATATCTATAACTGTTCAAACATTAGTTAGAAGGTCAACTTGAATAATGAAAAGTACTGCAGATATGCACTTCGTTACTACACAGTTCTGTAAAATAAAGCTCTGTAATTTTCTATGCAGCTTAGGAAACAGTTTGGTGGCTCCCTGTAAGTCTTTGGTTGGATGTGGCAAACAAAACTGACCAGTAAATTATGGGTTTCTCCACCTTGAAATGTGACTGATCTACAGCTCAAGGCCTACTTTTTTTCTCATCACTAGACCTAGAGCATAGGCTACAAACTTTGTTTTAGATAGACATTTAATATAACTCATACCAGAAAAACAATAAAAACTATGAATGTTATGAGTATGAATATTTGTTTTAGTGACATGAAAGCTAGGTATACTGTATTCATTGCTCAAGCGGACCTTTATGAATCACTTTAAAAGGACACTACAGTTGAAGACTGAAGAGCAATATTTATCAACATTAAATAAAACATTTGGTGAAGTCTGTATAAATATTTCTTCATATAAACATAACACAAAATTAAATAGTTCAGATACACAGACACCATTTAATATACTTCCACTGCTGTCAAAATCATCTGTAAACACCATCTCACACAGAAAACAAAAGCAGCTTTTATACCAGTTCTGTGTTCACAACACTGATGCCTCTTTATAAAGGAAGTTTGTTGGGGTTTTTTTGTTTGTTTGTTTTGTTTATTGTTTTATTATTATTTTCAGCAAAATATGAGTATCAGGAAAAAATTGTTTTGGTCAGTTCAAAGGCTAATATGAAATTATCTTTCAACACATAACTAAATAAGATTTAGAACAATACTTAAAAGTACAGTACTTTCCTCAGGAGATCTCTGACTTTTATAAAGCACACTATGTTTGGTGCAGACCACATCATAAATACCAGGAAATATTGGCCATGTCTAAATTATAAATATTAAAGCCCCTTTTTTGTTTTCTTTATCAGAAAGTGCCAGCTTGCAAGTTGGTGATATCCACTATGCTTTTCAAACAGATTGTGAAAAAGAAATGTTTTTGA
This sequence comes from Lepidochelys kempii, assembly GCF_965140285.1. Taxonomy (NCBI): domain Eukaryota; kingdom Metazoa; phylum Chordata; order Testudines; family Cheloniidae; genus Lepidochelys; species Lepidochelys kempii. Next base: position 138,816,909 of record NC_136382.1, on the reverse strand, counting down.
ATAAGTGTCCTTCGCGTTCAAAGGATTTCTTCTACACACGCCTTTTGCAACTGAAGGCCACAGTGGCAGTCTGTGAAAGTTCCTTTTCCATAAAATGCAGACTTTTTCAACTTTTACTACAGACATGCAGCTTGCAGAGACTACAGATTCCAGAATTCTATGCTCAACTTTGAGCTCAGTAGCCAATGCTTCTGAGGAGGCATTATCACTTGGACTGAAATACGATACTGCATACATACAGAATTTTATCTGGCTGCATCTCTGTATTAAATTTTATCTGGCTGCATCTCTGTATTAGGTTGGCATATGTCCCATAGCAATAATCTGTGGACTGCATTTGGATCACAAGTAGTACTTATTTATCTCTTTCTAAATGGTGTGTATTTTATGTTTTCAAATATACACTATAATTTCAATTTGCAAATAACAAAATAAATTTACGTTTACAGACTAATTTGTCAAATCATATATTTCACTCACATACCACAACGATAGGGACCCATGTAAGAATTTAGATTGATAGATCACTTCTTTCCTGGCATATTTATATATATATAAATGGTGGAGTGTGAGTGTAACTTGTGCATTCACACACACACACATAACATGAGCAGCACAAATAGATACTCTGTAAGGTTCAAGAATCAGGGCTACGAGGAGAATCACACCAAAAGAGGAGACAAAAAGGTTTACTGGGACAACAAGAAGCAGTTTTGCAACCTATACAGTGTTTTAAATAATTTCATAACAATGTTTAACTAGCTTGCTGTATCCACACGTGACTTGAATTGAAAACTGTTGATTCCTTGGAAACAGCTGGAACTGGACTAGCTAGATGTGCTTACCTGAGATCCCAGAGTTGATTACAACCAAAAAAACGGGGCTGATCAGTAACGGGTTCATAATTGCTCTACAGCTTCTTGTAATTTTGTAGGAAAACTTTATTAAAGTCTTTCATTTCCTTAATAAAAAACCTTGAAGTCTGTTTGTTTTTGCTTAATGCAGATTTGATTTTAATATTAAACTGGATTTATTAAAAGGATATATAAGCCTGGCAGCTGCTCTCACATCTTGATGATGAAACGTTTGTATCAGCACCCTGGAACCACTCCCCCTCCCACATGCCCTTTGATAGTTTGTTTTTTGTTTGTTAAAAATACTAGTCTATGAAGTCTCCTGGGGGATCCGCTTATGAAAAATGACTGACTGCCTCTGCTGATACTGCTGTTTGCGTCGCTTCCGTTTGTCACACTGGCACAGCAGTAACATCTTGAAAGTGGTTCTGAATGTTTTGTTACACAATGCGTAGCACATAGGGTTCACTGTGCTATTGATGTAACAAAGCCAATACCCCAGGTTCCAAAATGTTTTGGGGATACAGCTATCACAAAAGGTGTTCACCAGAACCATGATGTTGTATGGTGTCCAGGTGATGATGAAGGCAAACAAAATAGCACTGAGCGTCTGTGCTGCTTTCTTTTCTTTGATAAGTGACATTCGTTTTCGCTTGGTGATCTGACTTCTGGTCTTCAAGGCAAACTTTTTGGCCAGGGTTGCTTCCTTGAAGGATAAAGGCAGGGCTGCGGACGTCTTAGCCACCGACGGAATGCCGTCGGAAACCTTGGCTGCCTCTACTGCTGACCCTGGCTGAACTGGAAGCTTAGGAAAGCTCTTGTGAAAGTTTCCTCCGTCCTCCACAGTTTTCTGAGAGTGCAACCTTTTAGGTTTCCTCTCCTTTGACCCCATGTCGGATTTCTGCAAGTCCTCCCCTGACCCATTCAAGTCTTCAGATGAGGGTAGTTTAGTGGAGTTGAGGATGGTGCTGTGACCAGGAAGCTTCAGCACAATGGAATAAATGGCCCTCGTCTCCGTGGCAATGTCTTCTTCATCAGAGGAGGCAGAGTTTTCAAGAGAAGCAGCGGCATCATTGTTGTTCCAGCTGTCGCTGCTGCTGTGCTCCTGGTCCCCCTGATCCTGGCTGGGTTTCCAGCTCTTTGTTGTAAGCCAGAAGTGGCATCGGCCATATTTCCTTCTGGTGGAGCGCTTCATACTCTGCTGCTGCAGCTCATAGCTGCTGCAGCTTCTGGAGCTACCAGTCTGGCGAATGAAGCGTGCTGCCTCAGCTTTGCTGCCCGAGGCCTGTAGCCCCGCTAACTCTTTGGTGCGTTTCTCTGTCTCCTTGTAGATCCTCCAGTATAAAATAGTCATAATGGTGACTGGCAAATAAAAGGCAGCTATGGCAGTGCCAAACGTGATGACAGGTTCGCTTAGAAACTGGATATAACATTCATCAGGAGGCACAGTTCTTTTCCCAACAAAATACTGCCAAAACAAGATGGCAGGGGCCCAAAGAATGAACGAGATGACCCAAGCTAAGCCTATCATCATTCCAGCCCTTTTGGTTGTTCGTTTAGCTCTGTATGTAAGGGGCCTGGTGATGGAAAAATACCTGTCAAAACTTATGACAAGGAGATTCATGACAGAAGCGTTGCTGGCTACATAGTCAATGGAGAGCCATAGATCACAAGCCAAATTTCCCAAAGCCCAGCGGTCCATGATGATATACGTGGTGAAAAGGTTCATTGAAATAACACCGATGATCAAATCTGCACATGCAAGACTCAGCAGGAAGTAATTGTTGACTGTTTTAAGTTGTTTGTTAACTTTAAATGCCACAATCACCAGGATGTTTCCTATGATGGTCACCAGTGCGAGGATGCCAGTGAGGAAGGCAATCAGAACTACTTGCCAGAGTGTGTGTCCACCCAGAGGATCTTTGTTCATGCCATCTAGTGACCTATTGGCTGTTTCCACAGTAGTGAAGGGAAAACTCTCAGTTGTCTGAGGGAAGTCATAGCTGCCAATGACTGATGTTGCATCCTCAAGAAGCCCTGTTCCCTGGGAATCTCTATTCCAGAAGAAGCTCACATTTGAAAACAAGGGGGAGACTGTAGTGTTATTGTGCAGGATCATTGTGACTTTCTGACATAGTCTGCAGAGAAAAAAAATAAGAAGGGAGACAGTAAATCAAAAGCTTTTTTTAATAGGCCAAATACATTTGTGGTGTCACTCATATTGCACCAGTCATTAATTTGGATTATTTTCAATATTTTTTAGGTTTAAGTTATTGTTAATTAACATCACAAGATGCCAAAACTAAAAGCCAGGTGAGCCCTCTCATATGTGAGTCTGAATCTACAAGAGAATCCAGAGGTCTATTTTTATAGTGGATTAAGCCAAAACCCTGGACCCCACATCATCATTTCTTTGGGATATTCAAAATCCAGATCCACATTGGAATCTTGCAACTTGAGCCCAATTTTGTCAATATGGATGTATATGTATGTTTGTGTAGTGTACAATGGAGTCCCAATCCCTGTTGGTTCTACTACCTACAGAATAAGATCCCAGGATTCTCACTCTGAAGCCTAGTATGTCTGTAGGGCAGGGGTGGGCAAACTTTTTGGCCCGAGGGCCACATCGGGGTTGCAAAACTATATGGCGGGCCAGATAGGGAAGGCTGTGCCACCCCAAACAGCTTGGCTCCTGCCCCCTAACTGCCCCTCCCACTTCCTGCCCCCTGACTGCCCCCCTCAGAACCTCCAACCCATCCAACCCTCTTGCTCCTTGTCCCCTGACCAACTCACCCCCATCCAACCCCCACCCTGCTCCCTGTCCCCTGACTGCCCTGAACCCCATCCACACCCCTGCCCCCTGTCAGGCCCCCTGGGGCTCCCATGCCCATCCAACCCCCCCTGTTCCCTGTCCCCTGACTGCCCCCCTCCAGAATCTCTGCCCCATCCAACCACCCTCTGCTCTCTGTCCCCCCTGGTTGACAGCTCCTTTTGTTTAAAATATCACAAGTTTCAATAATCTCTGGGATTTGTGATTTGTTATGGTTCAATTTTTAGTTCTCAGCCATTTTTGGCTTTTTCACACACATGACTGTATAAATTACATCCATGCAACAGCATGGGCTTTCAGATACTACTAACAGAAATAATAAAATTTACTTTTCATTATCTATAAACTATAGATACACAAAGCCGAATTCTCTCTCTCTCAAAAAAAAGCACAATCAATTATACACACCTGCATTTTCATATGCAACTTTGCCAGTTGTGAAAATACTGTAAGTGCCCTTTTACATGTGCAGGTACTCAATTTGCATTCACAAAAGCTCATTTGCACAGTTGGACCGAGGATTATGTGGGTCTTGTGGGTTCAGCAAGTATACTTGATTTTCAAAGGGATCATTAAATATTTTATGAAAATGGGGAGGAAGGGGAGACTGATTCATGATAATTAGACCTTTATCCTCTTCCCAAGTATTGTAGGAACTGAGATAAACTCAACATCTCTCTCAAAACGTCAATCTGCATTCTCAACATTTTATCAAGTTCCTTGGACTCCTAATCTGGGATTTTACTAGATAGATTGTTATAAATCAATTTTACCACAGAGTAACCTTTCTCTAATAGTAACTCTGAAACAAAATACCTCATCAAAGAAGAGGTCTTTTACTGTAGGTCAGTTCAGAGTTGATATATTATGGCTTAATATGATAGACTTAAGCGGATATCAAAAAAGTTTGGTGTTAAAAGAAACCCGAAAAGAAAACTATTTTGTGTTGTGTTAGCAAAGCATGCGGGGAATATGTCATTTAAAGTAATCTCATTATTTTGACCTAGTGTAAATGAACTGACACTACACACCATAGGTAATAATGAAAACACAGTTTGGGAGCCAAAGTAAGTGAAAATATTCGGTTAACCACTCCAATTTATTTAATAAAAAGAAGACGGTAACAGTTTTGATACCACGTCTGAATCTCATCTAATCCAATATATTTCTAGTCCACTCATCATTAGAGCATCTAGGTGGTGAAATCAGCAATTCAGGAGGAAATATGGGAAATTAATTTTTTTGGCATATCTCTACAGGACTCTAATCATGAACAATATCCACAAATGCTGGTCCACGGTGATGTGAATGAGGCTGTTACATACTGGTACAGAATCCACACTAGCAGATCACACTGAAGGACTGAAGCAATGGTCATTCTTTGGAGAATAATATCTAGAGCAGTGGTTCCCAAACTCGTTCCGCCACTTCTGCAGGGAAAGCCCCTGGTGGGCTGGGCTGGGTTGTCCGCAGGTTTGGCTGATTGCAGCTCCCAGTGGCCACGGTTCACTGCTCTGGGCCAATGGGAGCTGCTGGAAGCGGCGCGGGCCAAGGGACGTACTGGCTGCCACTTCCAGCAGTGAACTGCGGCTACTGGGAGCCGTGATTGGCCGAAGCTGCGGACGTGGCAGGTAAACAAACCAGCCTGGCCCACCAGGGGCTTTCCCTGCACAAGTAGCGGAACAAGTTTGGGAACCACTGATCTAGATAAAGGGATTTTTCTCCTTGGGGTTAAACCAGAATGCTTTCTTTGCTATTTCTATTAATTTACTGTGGAAAAATTGAACATTTTTGGTAGGTCTATTAATTTTTTGGGGGGAAATGTTAGCATTCTTTTAAACATCTGTGAAACTACATGGTTGTAACTTAAAAGAAACATGAAACCCATGAAAGAGAAATTCAGAAAAAAATTTCACTGCGAAAATTTTGTTTCAGAAAAAAATTGAAAGATCAAAATTTTCTTTTTTTTCATTTTCTGTTATATTATTGTATATTATATTATTATTATACTACAATATGTTAGTAGTAATACTGGAAAACATGTCATGTCATAAAAGACAATGATTTTAGGAAAAATGATTCCAGGCTAACACAAGGCTATTAAAAAAAGCACTCCCTCTAAGTAGTATATGGAGTGCTTATCTTATTTTCTAGATCAAAGTGTCAAACTCTTTCATTACAACACAAAAAGGAGACATTTTGATCTACAAAATAAAATAAAATTAAATGTTTCAGTCTGTGCTAAGTGGCATCTGACATTAATTATTTTAAAAATAAAATAATATAATTTACACTATTATATTATGTCATAACATATTTTGATATAACTTGACATGATATGATATCCTGTCATATTATTCACTGCTGCTACTGATATGTCATGAAATAATGTAAAATTAATAGAAGTAATATAAAAGTGAAAATAAAATAAAATATGAAATGCAAATTTTGTTTCCAAACAAATTTGTGCAATTCTTCTAAAAGAAAATTTTCTGAAACAAAATTTTCCATTCCAAAATATTTTTTCATGAGAAATGTCATCAAAATTGACTTAGTTTTGCATAAAAAAATGTTTAATCAAAATGGCATTTTCTGATGGAAAACTGACCAGCTGTACTTGAATATTGATTGTAAGAAGAAAGGTAATTGAGTGGGAGAATGTCCGAACACAGGGAGAATGCAGTATGTGTCACTAAGCAGCTCTACAAGGAATAAACGCTGAAGGAACAAAAGGGAATCAAATATTTTATAGCAGTAGCAGCACACAGAGCTGTGACTTTCATCCGAAAGGCTGATGTAAGAGGGTGACTCACCGCTTAATGACTGAGGCTAGCCAAACCTGACTACAAAATGAGTAGCTCCACCTGAGAGAAATCAGGCGATTTCAGTGTCAAAGCAGCAGGAAGGTGCAGGAATGGGGTAGAGGGGGCATCTAAGAAAATATGTCTATGTCTGCAGAGAGTAAGAAGGCCCCTGACTCAGCAGAGGAGAAGGCAGTGGTGGGGAGGGCATGTGGAGAAGAACAAACTCTAGGTAACCTAATGGTGCTGGAAGCAGAAAGTCAGACCCCCAGGGAGGAAGGACTGTGTCCAGCTGAAGTTAGGTGAGGACTGGGTGAGTTTGTTCTATTTTGAAAGTCTCTGTTGGAGTCCAGGTGGGTAATATTTAATTCCCTTTGGACTGTGTTTAAGAATCCCTGAAGAAGAAAAAGAAGAAAACAGAGGCAGGGTACTGTACAGTCAGCCCTGACTATGACGGAGTACTCTGGATGCAGTTGGCCATACTGCCAGTGAGTTTTAACACCCCAGGAGCTGAAAAGTTCACCATTTTAATCTATCACACAATACTATATTACATAATAGTATATGACTAAGAGCCAAATTCCAAGCCTTTGAAGAAATCAACAAGGGTAACAGAAAATTTCCCAAATTCTACCTTTTGATTTCTTCAGATATGAGTACAAATAAGGTTTCCAGAGCCAGACTTATGACAAATATTGGCCTATGTATGGCTATATATTTTTGTGTGCTTTTGTGGCTATCACATGCCTAGTTCTGGCTGTTTTAGTCAGAGCTTACCAGCAATTTCAATAGTGGCCACAAAACAATCAGAGTAATAACTTTCAACACTTTTATGAGAAATAAAAATAAATCTTTGGCAGAAATTAGAATTCAAACAGCTTATCCGATCTATACATTTGCATCCCATAAATAAAACAGGAATAAAGTGTCATTAGAATCATTCAGTCCAACTACTAAGACAGCACACAGTCATCGTAGAGGACATATTGGATGTTAAACTTGACTTTATCCTTCACCTGTAGCTCATATTCTAAATGTAACTTCTGAAATCACTATACATACACTCTTGTCCAGCAGTATGATAGTGGGTGCTATTGAAAAGTAAATGCTCACCAACAGTTGCCATGTACAGTTATTCCCTACTGTAAGTACAAATATTATGGTGTCTTGTATAGCACACTGTACAAAGTGCATTAAGTACTACCTGTACTTAAGCTGGTGCTATTAGTAAGATCTTCTGTCTCATTGTGTCCTGGTACTTCCCTCACCAATGTTTGTTTTATCCACCCGCTGTCTATATTCTTCTACTTAGATAGTAAGCTCTTCAGAGCAGGGTGTCTATTATGTGTTTGTACATTGCCTAGCACAATGGTCTCTGGGCAGTACTGTAATATTAATGATGATTAATGTGTTAATTTGTTCTTCATCAAGTTTCTCATTAAAGTCTGATCTGGCAGGATGCTGAGCACATCCCATTTGGTGGAGAGTGCCCTGATCACTTACTGGCTTCAACAGGAGCGGAGGATGCTTAACACCTTGCAGATGGGGGCCTAAACTTGCATGCTATGACGTACATGATGCCTGCCAGCCTGCCTACACTAAAGGACTTAGAGGCATGAGGTGAAATGAAGAATGAGAAAGAATGGCTCAGGCAAAATGCCTGCAAGCACTATGAGTGATGAACAAGGGTCTTGCCAAGCAGGCTAGAAAGAAAATCATTGCAATTGGTGGGGGAATTTTTCTCTCTAAATCAAAGTGTGGCAGTAGGAATGCACAACTGCTAATTGCATAATAAGCAATGCTAATTTATAGTCATCTAGTGTCTTTTATTCTAAAGCACTTCAGAAACCATGCAACAGATGCTTACAGATCATTAACACTGACAACTCCTACTGAATGTAGTTAGTCATAACTATGCCAGTTCCGGGATATTAGAGAGACAAGGTGGGTGAGGTAATATTTTTTTATTGGACTCACTCACCTTGTCTCTCTAAATTCCTACTAAAATCAATGAGACCTGCAAAACTTTGGATCCTCTGAAAATCAGACTTTACACATATGCAGAGCCACTGAAATGCAGCCACTCCTGGACTGGATGGTGGCAACCAACCAGTGCATAACACAGTGGAAGATTAGTGGGTTAAGAGAAAATTAAGAGAAAGTACCAGGGCAAACACTTACTCTTTTAAAAAGAACCCCATATGGTCTTTAATGTTCATATAAAGAAAAATGGATCTCACTATTCAGGTCCTATCAGAAAGACTTGTCCATTACACATTATATTTAACTAATCTACCAGCAGATAAAAAGCTGAGTCAGCAGGGCCAAGATTGGCCTCCTAAGTTTCAGCACAATTAGATACGTCAAACATGAAGGTGAATCTACTAGCACATCCTTCTCGAGACTAGAGTCTGAAAAGGTTTCTGTAGCGTGAAAGGCAGTACATGAATTGATACGTACAATCTAATGATTTTTTTCTAAGACACAGTGATTCTATGGGAGTAACATCTCGTGTATTTCAGAAGACCACCTGTAAAGAGACCATGAGGATGATTAGAGGAAGGGCAGGGGTGCTGGAACTAGGGGTGTGACAGCACCCTCTGGCTTGCAGTGGTTTCTATCCTATACAGGGTTTACAGTTTTGTTCAAAGGCTTTCAGCACCCTCACTGTAGAAATTGTTCCAACGCCACTGTTGGAAGGGTATAAATGAAACCAGACACAGGTTCTGGCATGTGCTGTATTCAGCTTTGGTGTGTATCTTTTATCTGTAAAGTGGTTCTGGGAGGTCTTTTCTTCATCCTCAGTGAGAAACAGACACTTATCACCAACTAAACTGGATCTATCAAGCAAATCAACAGACATTTCTGAAACAATCCCAGGGTGCAGTCTTGTCTTGCAGGAGAAGCTGTAAGGCAAGACTACCACACTGTTTACCCCTTTCAGTGACGTCTCTGGGTTTATTACCTCTGATTAGGGGGCAGATGTAGTTCATGCTGTGAAGCATGTAGAATTGTTTTGTGTCTCATCCTTTTATATAACTTCTGCTGCCACAATGTTTCATGCTGTAACACATGCAGAAGTCAAGCAACCAGTCCTGTATCAACTGGACTTATCCCACCCACTATATATTTGATTTTTTTTCCCAGGAACAACTTTGCAGAGATGCAAAAGGGGGAGGGGGAGAGAATTCTGTAGTTTTATTCTCTTCTCATTTATACCACTTTCACACCAAAAAAGTTCCATTGCCTTGAAAGAAGGAGGTCCTGATTTACACTAATGTATGTAAGAGGAGACCTGATGTACCTGAAACTTACTGAATGGAGGCTTATGGAAAACTCATTTACAATAACATACTTAGAACTTTGAAGGTGGAGGAGGCGATGTGGCTGACCTCAGGTTCAGCTACATCGTTTTATATGTTTGGGTGAAACAAACGTGTATATGAGTCATCTTGATATGACAGTATTACAACTGTGTATTTACATGTCAGGGTGCATTCGCCACCATGAAAAAAACCCTTCACATAAAACACATTGTTGGATCAGTGGAAACATACTTGCTACAATGTTAAATTTAGGAGCAAGACACGTCTTGTCCATAGTTCTCCCATGGGATGAGGTTAACCAAGAACAGTACAAGAGAGATTTTAAATGAATACACTTGCTAACTGCATGTCAGATATGATTAGTATAAGGAAGAGCAGAGCTTCCTTTATAGACATTAGAGGACAGAAAGCGGGAGAGAGGGGCACTGTACAAAGGTGACATCTAACACTTAGTGCAGGTTCTTGGTTGGAAGCTGGAAGCATGAGTCCACAATTTTGATTATATTATTAGAAAAGCTTTTTGAACACAAAAGTCAAGCTAATCTCGCCCCTCCTCCCCCTCCCAAGGACTGGAAGGAGAGAGAAAACAACCATTGAAGGAAATGGAACTCTCAGAGCATAGACAGAAGATAAAAACAGTATGACCTTCCCAAAGGACTAATAAGAAAAATACTTGACATTTGGTTGCATTTCCAAAACACAGCACAAACAGCAAATAACTGAAGTGTCAATTGCTGTGGAAATTCATAACAAGCTATAGAAAGAGAGAGAATGAACAAATCTTGTGCATCTCAATATGCCTATGAAGTATCATCTTAAGGTAAACCAGTTAACAATCATGCATCTTGTTACTGTACGTATTGCAAGTTATGGTAACTCTGAGTAGATTTTCACCTAATCTCCTATTTCTATACTTACAGACAGCCGTATAAAAATTACATTCTGTAGCATCTTCCATATTATGAAGTATCTCCAAGTACTTTACAATATAGAGTCAGTTGCTGTGACTGTGCAGGAAAATGGAGGAGTTGTGCATTAAGGAAGAGCTCATGTTCAGCCTTAAACATTCAGATTGATTTCATGGAGGGTTGGGGGTAGAGGGAGGGAGATGTTGGCCAGAATACCTGAGTTACTTCTGTTGTTTCAGAAAGTAACATGGGAACTCTAACTTCCATGTGACCAGCAGAGAAGTAGGATGGATCATGGTTTAAAGTCTCAAATAGAGGATAGCACTTTTAAATGTGAAGCGGACCAATACTCTTCTCCAGTACAGCAATGTAGTTTCAGTGAGGGAGATGAATATCCAAATGTGGTAGGTCCCCATGAACCTGTGGTAAAACTATAGCCCAAATTCAGCCAGTGGAGATGTCTCGGGGCAGAAGAACTGCAGCTCAACAAAACAAAATGTGAGATGATCATAATCATTATGTGTAAGATTTGTAAAATATATTACTTTGATCATCTTACATGCTACAGTGAAGGAAAGAACGTATATTTGTGGCCCAACCATACATAGTGACTTCACTAATGTTACTACTACATTCTTTTCAGTGGTTAGTGTTTTTTAAGTGAATACAGAGCTTGTGGAATGTGCTGGACAGAGTACCGCAGAATGAAATGCTCTTCCCAGCATCATCCAGGAACAGGTGCAGGGCAGGCATTGGCAGTGCAAGCTGCCACACACCTCCTTGCCATTGTGCTTCAATCATATCCTGTTGTGGAGGGATTATTACTTAACATTCTCATTGAACCACACTGTTAGGGGAGAAAAGTGCAATTGTAGACAGGACCACTCAGTTTACAAGATAGTTATAACATGGGTTTTAGGGCTTGAATTTTCAGTGGCTTAAGGCAGTGGTTCTCAACCAGGGGTGCGTGTACCCCTGTGGGTACACAGAGGTCTTCCAGGAGGTACATCACCTCATCTAGCTATTTGCCTAGTTTTAAACAGGCTATATAAAAAGCACTAGTTAAGTCAGTAGAAATTAAAATTTCATACAGACAATGACTTGTGTATACTACTTTATATACTATACACTGAAATGAAAGAACAATATTTATATTCCAATTGATTTATTTTAAAATTATATGGTAAAAATGAGAAATAAGCAATTTTTCAGTAATAGTGTGCCGTGACAGTTGTGTATTTTTATGTCTGATTTTGTAAGCAAGTAGTTTTTTTTAGTGAGGTGAAACTTGGGGTACTCAAGACAAATGAGACTCCTGAAAGGGGTACAGTAATCTGGAAAGGTTGAGAGTCACTGGCCTAAGATAATTATATGATCAACTTCCCTATTCATTGTATACTGCTGATTCTCAGAAGGAGAGGGAAATGAATCCATTTGGCCATCTGATGAAAACCATGGCAGCATGGTAGGATAAGCGCGGCTATATTTGCTTTTGCCTCCTCTATGTATTCTTTGGGAATTGGGTGGGGTGGAAAGAGGCTCAAGCAGGATGTGTGTTTGTTTGTGTGGGGGAGGGAGGGAGACTTTCTGATTTCACTGGTCCTTTTATCCATTTAATAATTATATTTTAATCACTTCTTTATTTCTTTCCCATTATATGGTGTTTCTCTCTTTCCCCATAGACTCTCTTTTCCTCCACACCCACTCCTTTACAAAGGCATGGCCTGTATTTTTCCCTAGAAGCTTTTTTCTGCTTTCTTTAAAAGGCTGTAAGATACATTTCTTATGAAGTTAGAGTCCATTGTGCATGCTTGATTGGACATGGCCCCGAACACAGGGCAAGACTTGTAAATGCAGACTTGAGAATCCAAAATGTGATCTGTTTGTACAGCTAAGATAATTGGTTAGCTTATTTTTCTGCTTTATTCGGCAATATTTTCTTAGTTTAAATATTACAGAACTTTTCAGAGTGAACTATAAAAATGTTTTCTAATGCAAACAAATGAAAGGCTTTAAAATGTTTAATATACTTCTCTATATGAGTGGGTAATATACTTCTCTACATGAGTGGGTTAAACTGTGAAGTGAAATGCTTTAAAATTTTTTAAAAAGATCTATTTGTAAAATGCACAATCCCAAATCATTAACAGAATGAGTTTAAAAATCTAACCGTAGATTTTAAAATTACAAATAAAATATATTTGAATGAGACAGTGAAAGGGAGAAACCTCTAAGAACTGCAATCCAGCCCCTAGGTTTTTGCATTTCTCCTGCAAAAATTGACATCACTTGCAACTAAAGCAGGGAAATAAAACACATTTCTTACACGACTTCAGAGTAATATCAGGAACCATGGTCTAGTTCACACACATGAAGGCCTCAATCCAGCAAAGATTTATGCACGTGCTTAGCTTTATGCACTGAGAGTAATCCCAGCTATTTCAATAGAATTAATCATACTACACATAATACATGAACTTGAGCATGTGCATACATCTTTGCAGAATCTGGGCACAAGGGACTAAGAGTCAGGGAAATTGTTTCCATAACCAAATATGTTGGTCAATTTCTATTACATATTTCCAACACAACCACAGACTGACTGTGAGATTTGGGGCAAATTCCTTTTGCTAACTCTTCAAAAGTGGACAATGATTGTGTCAGATACCTAAATTGAAGTACCCTATTTGAGGTACGTTGAATACCATCAGCTCTTTCTGACATCACTGGTCACTTGCGAACTTTTTGGCCTCAGTCTTTTCAGGTTTTCCATTTATAAAAATAGGACTCTTAATCTTGCCTACTTCACAGGGATATTGTGATGCTTCATTAATGCTTTCAAAACACTTAGATCCATGAATGGGAAGTGCTAAGTATTATCATTATTTATTAAGTCTTCTATAGCAGAGAGCAAAGGAATGATTGCATTTAAATACTTTTGGTTTAAAATATATGGTGCCTTCTTCCTTACCACCCTTTCTGCTTAGAACAGCCTTCCATTCCATTTTTGCCAAACATCAGATATCTCCTCCTTGAAACCTCAATTGCACCATGATGCCTGCATGCACTCAAATCAAAATATAGCTGCAATGTCTACCATTTGCTTGTGCTTGTACATGATTTTGGATTCGTACGTTCTTTGGAATATGGATGCTTTTTATGAATTATTGTTACACTACGGTAAAGCACCATGTACGGTGAGCATCATTACAAAGTCAATATCTGATAACAATGACCATGCTAAAGAACCTCATATAGCACTGTGTTAACTGTTGACCAATTCTGATTTTTAATGGCAACATTCCTTCATCTACATTGCTCTACAAATGATGATAATGTGTTATATTTCCCTTTAGGGCCTACTCAAAAACTGGCCACCTACAATTTACTGGATGAAATGCAGGCAGACAAATGATGTGTTTGCCCTAATGTTTTGGCACTAACATGTAAGAATTAATCAGTTATATGAGTTGTATAATTCTGCTGCATATCTTTCTGAAATATTTGCTATAAATAATACATCCAAGTCATAAACCACAATCCATTTAAGCATATGGATTTAAAAGATATTCATACTTCCTGTATAGAAGTATAGTAGTACATCTTGTTTTTTATTCCAGATGCTCAGTGACTCATTTACCTCGTAATCTTTTAGAGCTTCAGAATAATACAATCCTGAAATGATTGAAAATAACCCCAGTGAGAACTTTCAGAAATGAGTTGAGTGATCTCTCAGCGTGGCTTTACCACTCTAGTGGCCCTGAAGTGAACCAGGGAATGACTTGAATATCATGAGTAGCAGTGTAATGCTATATTGAATACTGCATGTCACTCTTAGGCACAGCACAGCAACTGAGTGAAGGCATCAAAATCCTGATCAGAGGAAGTTTCCTCCTTTGTCACAATTGTTAACAAAAACATTAGGCTTTCCTAAATCAAGATCACACTCAATATTACCTAATCTAATCCATGATAGTTTTTGAGAGCAAGGTGTGTATTCTTGTGAAAGCAGAGAACTATATAGCAACTTCTCATACAATTTACTCTTCCGAGAGCTTTTCCTACACTTCTGCCCCAAAACTGACTCACATCATGGAAACCGCTCACACATTGAGACAAATTACACTGAGAGAATTACAGACAAATCCTGCCACTGTACTTACTTGAGTAATACCATTGACCTGAATGGAATAATGGGGGTAGGGGGTAGGCGGAAGAGGAAAGCAGTAGCATTTGACCATTATGGGTGTGTTTTTTCCCTTTTTAATCTGAAACTCTAGGGTGAGTTGAAGAAACAAACTGTCATATAATAATGTGTTTCACAGGAAAACCTGAGAGCATATGGCTGTCTTTTTTTTTTCTTTCACTCCACAAAATCCATCTGTGTTAAAGTGTTGATTTTGTTTTCTTTATTATTATTATTCGTATTACGATAGCTCATGGGAGCCCTAGTCATGGATCAGATTAGGTGCAAGGTGCTGCACAAATATTACACTGACCCTCAATTGCAAGACCATCCAGTTGTGCCACTGCTAATTCTGCCACTAGATATTTAAAGAAACTATTTCAAAAGAGAGGCTCACATTGGAGATAAAATGCAATTCATATGACTCATGTGACCTAATAATTTGTGTCTGTAATATATTGAAGTGAAAACATCTAGAGCTGGTCAGAAAATGGAATTTCCAAATCAGAATGAAAAGTAAAAAATTCATTTTTTTAGAAACAGAAATTCTGAAATTTGTATTTAGAAACATCAGAATGTTTTGTTTCAGTGATGCTGAATCATTTAATTTTGATAATGCTGAAGCACTGTAATAAAATATAAAGTGTTAAATATATAAAATACCATGCATCTGAATATAATAAAATTATCATATACAAGTATAAACTAAATGAAATTAATTTGAAATGAAACATTTCAACATTATCAAAATGAAACTAGAGTCAACCTTAATTTTTTGCTTTTTTCCACTGAAAATATAGTTGAAATTGACACATTCCTGCAAAATGTTTTGATTATGATAAATCTGGATTTTCCAGCAGAAAACTATTCAGTTGAAAATTTTTCAGCCAGCTCTAAAAACAGGGCAACCAGTGAATAATATAACCTAATACAAATCTTTTTTAAAAAGCTGCAATACAATATCCACTAGATGGCACAGGAAGCATGCAGTAGCAAAAGGATGGACTCTGCAACAAAAGTGTTAGTAGTCTCTCATAAAGCTTGTGTGGGGTAATGTGGGCTTACTAAGTGATATCTATTCCTGAAGAAAAGGAGGACTTGTGGCACCTTAGAGACTAACCAATTTATTTGAGCATGAGCTTTCGTGAGCTACAGCTCACTTCATCCGATGAAGTGAGCTGTAGCTCACGAAAGCTCATGCTCAAATAAATTGGTTAGTCTCTAAGGTGCCACAAGTCCTCCTTTTCTTTTTGCGAATACAGACTAACACGGCTGTTACTCTGAAACCTATTCCTGAAGAGTACCCCTGAGGATAAATATGTATAATACAAATATAAAAATAGGAATCTTCAGTTTAAAAACAAGTATTAGAATCAGAGTAAGGGCTGAATCACAGAGAATCTGGCCAAGTGCTGAGGACTGGTTTTGCCTGGAAGTGTTTTCTCTAAATATCAGTTGGTGGGTGGACAGAAAATGCTGAAGTAACTCACAGATCAATGGGACTGGGCATTTGTTAAATAATAAGCAATTGTTCTTTAAAAAAAATCCCAACTAATCCTATCTACACTATATTTCTTTAGGTCTTTTCTTCTTAACTGCAGAGCAGCTCAAATGAAAATATCTCCTTGTGGAAACAAGCCTGTCAGAGCAACCCTGTTGGGGGATGCTAATGACTGAGTTCTGGATTTATTTTAAATTTTTCAACACAATGTCTGTTGGTAAACCTTGTGCGAGGGCTTCTTTCCTATGAGGACTATATTATGGTAGCTACATATTTGTTTACCCAAGTCTGTCTTTTACCTATCTTGTTGAAATGTACCCTGCGAACTGAAAGTTTATAATACAGTATTATAAAATCAGTAAAATTTAATCCTATTTGATTATATATGAAAGAATTACAGATACACACACATTTCCTTAGGACCCTGGGTTCATTCAGTACACAAGATTGACCTGTTCTCAGGATGCATTGTGTGTGTGTGTGTGTGTAGTCCAAACACACATTTGTAGAATGTCAAAATCATTGTTTAATAAAAAAAAAAAAATTCCTCAGCAGCCATCCATCTATCTAGACATTTATACTTAACTCATCGCCAAACATTTTGATGGTATTGTGCAGTTTTCCTTGTTGCTGAGTCTTTCATAGGGTTTTAACTCAATATGACATAAAAATAAGACGCATGGAGATGTAATTACATTAGCAATATTTAAGCATAAAGGTTCCTATCTAATTAATGGAGTTTTGCATCTAAAACAAGAGAATAAATTGGACTAATACTTATCTGTATTAGCTCTTTCAAGCCTGAATACCCTTCATTTTGCAAACCCATTAAAGTCTATGAGAAACAACAAACAAATTAAAATAAAATGGAAGGAGCTTTAAAAGGTGAGTTAGGAAGAAAACTTCCAGAGGAACTTTGATTCAGTGTTCTTGCTGCGATCCTCTTAAGATATTGAATGTCTAGTCACTGTGTGCAGGAAGGACCCTTGTGCTGTACTGTCGGTGCACTTTGATTGTAAAACTTGTCTTATTGGCCATGGAATGATCCTGCAGTGGTGTTGAACTAATGCAGAGGCATTTATGCTACACCCCGTCCCTGTTGCTGGCATGGTGGGTGAAAGGGGGAATGGTGTTTTGTGCGCGTGTGTCTGTCTGTCTCTATAGCGAAAACCACAGTTTGGAGAGGATCCAGATAAAGGAGACAAATATGATAAATTTGGAAGGAATGACCTGCAAGAGGTTAAAACAAAGAGAGAGGTATAGCTTGGTAAAAAGACAACTAAGGTTATCTGGTCACTGTTTACAAGTATGTGAACAGTCCGCATTGAAAGGAGGAAGAATATGTGAGGTATCTATTCCTACTGGGATGAAAACAAGGACTCCTGGATCTAAAAGCAGCAGCAGCTGCAATACCGCTTGAGTTAAAAGATCAGTTCCATTCACTGAAAGTAGTAATAGCTCTTATCTTCTCCCATCCCGCCCCCCTCCCCCCCGCCTACTACAGAAAGCAGGGTCATTTCTAACAGGGGTAGCTAAGTGGGGAAATAGAATTAGTAGGGTGAAGACACTGTGAATTCAAAATTAGGGTAGAAAAAGAGTCACTTGAGAATGTTCAAGAGATACTACACCTATTCAAAGACAGGGGAAGAAGCTGATGTACTAACAGAGCTTTCCTTCCCCTAATACAGTGGTTCTCAACCGGGGTACACATACCCCTAAGGTACCCGGAAGCCTTCCGGGGGTACATCAACTCGTTTAGATATTTGTCTAGTTTTACAACAGGCTACATAAAAAGCACTAGCGAAGTCAGTACAAACTAAAATTTCATACAATGTCTTGTTTATACTGCTCTATATACTATACACTGAAATGTAAGTACAATATTTATAATCCAATTGATTTATTTTTTAATTATATGGTAAAAATAAGAGAGTAAGCAATTTTTCAGTAAGAGTGTGCTGTGACTCCTCTGTATTTTTACGTCTGATTTTGAGTATTTTACTATGCAAGTAGTTTTTAAGTGAGGTGAAACTTGGGGTATGCAAGCCAAATCAGACTCCTGAAAAGGGTGCAGTATTCTGGAAAGGTTGGGTGCCACTGCTCTAACATATCTAAGCATGTCTAAACAAGTCAAATTATACTACAGAAGGTTTAGTCACCAAAAGTAGTATTTTACCAAGATTAAATTTCAGAACTATCAATCTGCTAATAAGCATATGCCCCTTTACCAAATAATAAACAGAGAACTGAATATGGTGAGTAAAGATTCTATATTTAATATCATGTTTATGAAGTCTAATTTTGGCATCAGGCCTTCTATAATACTTTTATTAATTTATTTAATGCTCAAATGTACTTCATAATTTCCATGTACCCATCATAATGTTGAGCCAAATATTGCAAATGTCTGTGTGTCTGTACATATATGTGGCTGTACAGAGGTGAGGTTATGAATATTATAATATTCTGCAGTTCCTAAAATATGCTAGGCACGGCACATTTGTCCCATTTTCAAAGAACATATGTTTTAGTTTGACATGACACAGAGAAGAATAGGGTCAACATTAATTGTACCATGTGTTTACCCAGCACAGACTAGTGCATAACATGAGCAGAATTATTTTTGTGTATACTATAAATAAAATAAATTAAAGTCTCATTCCTTGTATGTCTGACAATCAAAGTGGAACTTAAGGAAGGAGCTGAATAAGGAGCGCATAGATAAAAGAGACACTACTGACAGCTTTTATGAAACCCAGCCCACTCGTATTTGAAAAAAAATGAAAGCACTTCAGGACTCTCTGTATTAATACCTGTGTAACTGGCTCCAGGTGTTCAGTACTTTGACTGGAATGGAGGAAAAAGTCAGGTTTCCAGAGGAACCTAGATTGTGGAGGGAGCTAGGGCTCAGGAATGCAAGCTGAGACTAGGTGGCTTGGCCAAACAGTAGAGCTTACACATTTCCTTTGCCTACAACTTGGCCTGCTGCATCACTCACTGCGAATGAAATAAGTCCCTGAACAAAATTCCCTAATTAACCAAATATTAGCACACAAACACAACGATCACAGGGTGACCTACATATTCCTTTCTCAGATCCATTCAGCATCGTTATCGGAGGACAAAGGGCAAAACGTGAGGAGGAATATAGCAAAAAATGAGAACTGCAAGAAAAGAAAACATTATTCACTGAACTCTCTCTCCAAAACCTCTGTTTCCAAGCCTAAGTCAATCAATTGCCATGTGGTGAGAACTGCACATAGTTCAGTCCTGGCACATGGATTGCTACACATATCTGACACCCTGACACTTCCGCTGACCTGATCAGCCAACTAACAGATGCCCTTTTTGTAAGGGCAGGTCTGGAGGTGATTATTGTCAGTTGCTGCGTGGACAATGAGGGGAGGTGGGGAAGGGAGAGAGAGTGTTTAGTAGCTTATTGAACTTATTAACTCAAGACAAAATTCACTCCATCTGCTTGAGGTGGAGCTTGAGGATGCAGGCTATACACAGGAGGAATGTAATGGAGATGAACACATGAAATACATCTCTAACCTTAGGCCAAGAGGTAGGGCTTCTATGAAGACCCATCCAGCTGCTGTTCCGGCCTTGGAATAGTGGCTGCAACCCCTCCAATGACTGGGTGCTGGGGCTACTGGATCCATATGAATGTGGATCTGCTGCCAATCCCCAGCCCACCCTCACTGAGGCCTTTTACAGTCAGCCTACAGGAGGCCAGTATAGGGATCCTTTTTATGTTCATAGGGAGTGTGACTCTTCCACCAGCAGAGTCTCTGTCCATGTTTTAAGTGGTGCAGAGAATGTTTCACTAGGCCTCCACATCACTGGTGAATTTCACCAATGGTCCTTTCTTCGTCTCACACTCTGAGATGCAATTCAGAGGGACTGGTATATAATAAGGCAAGTATTTCTGATTTATTCTTAATCAAGTGAGTTGCTCAGCACTGTCCACACAAGGTTCACTGTTTTGTTTCCTTGATGAAGCTTGCTTTGGAGTTTGGCACAGTATAGCTGGCACAGTATAGGTTGCCTGATATGCAACAGACAACATAGATGGACTCTTTACATGTCAGGTCTATAATGTTGTGCCTGTGTGAACAAGTTGGCTCCTTAAGAGAATGATTTCCTTTCATAAAACGGTGCAGTAGTCAGAGATTAATATCCCAGAAAAAACTGACGTTCCTCTATCATTCATGACAGTTACAAAGCCTGTGGTACAAAATGGAATAAAATCTATATTGACTGCTCAGCAGTTAGTACAGTGGTAATATATGATAGGAGTCAGAAACCCTTGCTGTGTCAACGAAGGTCCTAACTATATCTACTGTGTTTAATTACCATGCTTAAAGCTGGGAGCCACCCAGCCATATGGTTCAATCCAGCCATTGTGCTGTATCTGAGATTAAACTGAGTTATAAACATATAAAAGACCCACGCTCTAGCCCAGATCATTGCAGAGTGTGAACACAGTTTCTTAATACAGTTATTACAACATGATTTGCTTCTGTCCACGTGCCACGCAGGGAAGACCAAACTATGTGGTAACATGTTTGGGATACTACCATATTTTTACACAGTTTTTAGACATGACAGATACTGTAATGTACATGGGGCCTGTTGGGAATATCATAAGCATGAGTTATGTGTAGTGCATGAGTTTGGACAGGCCAGGGTAATAATCATGGTGAACTAGCTGGCTTCAGCCTACTCTTTGCTTGACATGAGTGTTGCCTTACAAATTTGTCCTTATGTGGACTTGTTTAATAATGGTTATAGTGGCTGTGTAGGACAAAGGTGATGTTTTGTTGATGGAATGTACTATGTTGAAGGACAGAAGAGGAAATTAATTAGTACAATAATGTACTGCCAAAAAGACCTTGTATTGGGAAAAACAGGAAAGTGCCTACATTGAGTAAGGTAGTCACAGTGCAATGAAAATAAACCAACTGGAAAAGAGTCGTGATGATATGAAAATAGCATGGACAGCAAAAGTTGTGTAAACTGAAGGTCACTATGGAGACATATCAGCCTAGGGCAGTGGTTTCCTTGACTCCGCTGCAATCATAAAGGAAAGTAACCCAGGGGGAAGAATCCAGAGGGATTCTGAGTCATTAGTAATGTAAAATAAGAAACTCAAGTACAAAGGGTGTCTGCATGGAGGGTTTGGTTTTAACTGTAACTGCTCTGAAAGAGATGGTCACAAAGCTCAAAGGTGTATATTAAGCAATCTATAGTCTCTCATGGGGGATGTTTGGACATACAGGTCTTAGTCAAGGAAGAACATGGCTCAAAAAACCTTTGAGAGTAATGCTATAAGTAACAAGAAGTATAAAAACTCCCATAAAAAGGGATGTTGTATGGAATAATTATATTTAACAGTCTTGTGCCTCAGGGCAAGTTAAAGGGGGTTAAGAAATCCTTCAGGCACTTAAAAACACAGGAAAAAATGTTAGAAGGAAAAGTTAAAGAGGGCTGTAGCCCACAACCAAGTGCCAGCCACAGCGTTAGAACAACTAAAAGCACACTTAGGCAGAATATGCAGCTGCGGGAAGACAGAAAGTAGAATAATATGCCGGGAGCGAAATATGCTGGGAGTGCACAGAATTTAAGGAAGTGATTAAGGAGAGGTAAAGGCACTGTTGCCTCACTCTCCCCACCCCCACCACCCATGCCCCCAGGAAGATGTTAACCCTGATTTGTACACCCTCCACTCTTGGATTTTGATTATAACGATCATACGTGGCATTATCAGGAAACCAACTCCCAAAAAAGATATCTGTAAAATGGCCCCAAGTATTATAAAAAACTATAGTTAAAACCGAGCCAGTGTAAAAATGGATAACAGCTGCAAATTATTGCAAATATAACCAATAACACTACAGCCACCTTGGAATTAACTGATAAGATAATAAACCTAGACACAAAGGAACCAAGACAACAAAACCCTTTTGCAAAAATGCCAGGCAATGATATATAAGTACGCTAGAATTGTAAGGGGATAGTTGGAGCCTTGTAGGAGAAATTCAGGAGAAGGTAAACGTAAATCTGTCATTCATTGCTTGTATAGTAAGTATGAACTCAAGGCCATGCTTTTGGTTCACATGACGGTTTGAATTAATGCACAAGTGTCTCGGTCCTGAGTGTGTGGTAAATTCCACCCAACAGGCCAGCAGGAGGGACATGGACAAGATTTCCTAGGTTTTCACACATCAATTACTACTATTTAATCTTTCCTAAAATTCAGGTCCCTTTAAGGTATCTCAGAGTTGGTCACCCAAAACTGAGCACCCAAATTACTAGCCAATTCCTTTTCTTTTTGTCTCTCTCTCTCTCATAGGAGTGTCTCAGCCCTAATGAGTGAGCTGGAGATAGGATAAAGGGTGATGGACTTTTCCATTTCTCTCCCAAATGCACATCCTCGATCCTTCCCCACACTTAAAGAATAACAACTTCAATTTTAAAAAAATATTTTAATTGGTGTGTAGTTTGTTTCCTTTTATACTGCATCACAAACTCAAAGTTGCTCTTTTAGTCACAGACAAGCTGAGAAAACTGCAGGGATGTCATAGAAAGAACAGTTAAGCAACTGGCTTGGCTTCTGAGTCAACGGAAAGTCTTTATTTATACATGAAAGCTTTTCCTTCTGATGAATCCCCCATTGCTGGTGCAGAACAGCGAAAGATACATAATGCAAATACCATACCACTGGTCAATTAAAATAACAAGGTGGAATTGCTTTGGGAAGAAAGCAATTCTTTAAGAGTGAGATTTTAATTTACACAATTTAGCGCATTGATAGCTTTGAGACTAGTGGTTGATGGTATTGCTATTTTCTTTTTAGAAATATTGGGAAGACTTTCAAAGACACAAAATAGAATTAGTTGTCCAATTCCCATGGAAAGCCAATGCTCCCTAGTCTCCATTTTTAACATTAATTAGACTATGGTTGCATCCTACTCAAAGTGATCTCAATGGTATGGAATTGCCTGGGGTAAATTCATTTATACCAGGAAGTTTTCTACTGGTACCAGCTGGTAATCCTCTTTTCCTCAGATCAGAATAATAACCATTTGGATTTGTAACAACAAATGCAACTCTGACTTTTTTAAAAAACAGCAACAACTAAAAGCTAGTGTCTACCTTGTTGTCCTGCATTCCCATCAAATGTTATGTGGATACAGTGGAGAGTTAAAAAGCTACAGAACAACGGCACAGTGCTCTGAGGACAAGGACACTGTAGACATAACATTTAGCAGTTTAGCGGGTGAACATCAGTATACCAGGAAGTACAGAAAGTGAGCACTGGGGGTTTCCATAACTAAGGAAACATTAGCAATTGTGAGCTGAAAGAAAGAGATACTGAACAGTTACACCACATTTGTCACATTTGTTACACCAAAATAACATGCAACTAAATCCCCTTAACACCCATATTAATTCACTACAAACTGTGAATTGCTGTACACTGCATGAGAACAGGTGCAAGAAATATAACACGGTGGGACAAACATCAGAGCTGTCCATTCCATCAATTACTTGTTGATTTAGGGCAGTGGTTCTCAAACTTTGTACTGGTGATCTCTTTCACACAGCAAGCATCTGAGTGCGACCCCCTTATAAATTAAAAACACTTTTTTTATATATTTAAAACTACTATAAAGGCTGGAGGTGAAGTGGGGCTTGGGATGGACAGCTCGCGATCCCCCATATAATAACCTTGTGACCCCCTGCGGGGTCACGACTCCCAGTTTGAGAACCCCTGATTTAGGGCATGTCTACATGGCAAGTTAGTGCACAGCAAGATGGGGTGTAAATCTACTGGCCACTAGCCTGTCGTGCCCTTCCCTGATTAGAGGGTGGGGCTTCTCTGATTAGAGGGCCCATAAAGGCAGCCATGTGGCAGGCCAGGGGCACAGGAGCCAGCAAACAGAGCTGAAAATAGGGGAGTTTATCGTGGTATTTGTAAAGGGAAGTTTGGGAGAGGCAGCCCGTGTTGCTCTTTCTGTAGGTGTGGGTGTTTTTCTGGGCAGAAGCTTAAGAGGGAAGGCTATGACAGCTACAGAGGCACCAGTGGTAGTGACCCAAGGAATGGATGAGACAATGAAGATTAGGCAAATACAACCTAGATCGAGCTAATATAAGGTGGGTGCATAACTGGTTGGAAACCCATTCCCAGAAAGTAGATATCAGTGGTTCAGAGTCAAGCTGGAAACACATAGCAAGTGGGATCCCACGGGGATCAGTCCTAGTCTGGTTCTGTTCAGTGATTTAGATAATGGCACTGAGAGTACAGTTATAAAATTTGTGGATAATACCAAGCTGTGAGGGTTTGCGAGTGCTTTGGAGGATAGGATTAAAATTCAAAATGATCTGGACAAACTGGAGAAATAGTCTGAAGTAAATAGAATGAAATTCAGTAAGGATAAATGCAAAGTATACCTACTACAGGACAGGCCTAACAAAGAAAATAACAGAACACCACTAGCCGTCACCTTCAGCCCCCAACTAAAACCCCTCCAACGCATTATTAAGGATCTACAACCTATCCTAAAGGATGACCCAACACTCTCACAAATCTTGGGAGACAGGCCAGTCCTTGCCTACAGACAGCCCCGCAACCTGAAGCAAATACTCACCAACAACCACATACCACACAACAGAACCACTAACCCAGGAACTTATCCTTGCAACAAAGCCCGCTGCCAATTGTGCCCACATATCTATTCAGGGGACACCATCACAGGGCCTAATAACATTAGCCACACTATCAGAGGCTCGTATACCTGCACATCCACCAATGTGATATATGCCATCATGTGCCAGCAATGCCCCTCTGCCATGTACATTGGTCAAACTGGACAGTCTCTACGTAAAAGAATAAATGGACACAAATCAGATGTCAAGAATTATAACATTCATAAACCAGTCGGAGAACACTTCAATCTCTCTGGTCACGCAATCACAGACACGAAGGTCGCTATCTTAAAACAAAAAAACTTCAAATCCAGACTCCAGCGAGAAACTGCTGAATTGGAATTCATTTGCAAATTGGATACTATTAATTTAGGCTTAAATAGAGACTGGGAGTGGCTAAGTCATTATGCAAGGTAGCCTATTTCCTCTTGTTTTTTCCTACCCCCCCACCCCAGATGTTCTGGTTTAACTTGGATTTAAACTTGGAGAGTGGTCAGTTTGGATGAGCTATTACCAGCAGGAGAGTGAGTTTGTGTGTGTATGGGGGTGGGGGGATGTGAGAAAACCTGGATTTGTGCTGGAAATGGCCCACCTTAATTATGCACATTGTAGGGAGAATGGTCACTTTGGATGAGCTATTACCAGCAGGATAGTGAGTTTGTGTGTGTGGTTTTTGGGAGGGGGGTGAGGGGGTGAGAGAACCTGGATTTGTGCAGGAAATGGCCCAACTTTATTATCATGCACATTGTGTAAAGAGTTGTCACTTTGGATGGGCTATCACCAGCAGGAGAGTGAATTTGTGTGTGGGGGGGTGGAGGGTGAGAAAACCTGGATTTGTGCTGGAAATGGCCCACCTGATGATCACTTTAGATAAGCTATTACCAGCAGGACAGTGGGGTGGGAGGAGGTATTTTTTCATATTCTCTGTGTATAAATAAAGTCTGCTGCAGTTTCCACGGCATGCATCCGATGAAGTGAGCTGTAGCTCACGAAAGCTCATGCTCAAATAAATTGGTTAGTCTCTAAGGTGCCACAAGTACTCCTTTTCTTTTCACTTAGGAAGGAACAATCAGCTGCACACATACAAAATGGGAAATGACTGCCTAGGAAGGAGTACTGCGGAAAGGGATCTGGAGGTCATACTGGATCACAAGCTAAATATGAATCAACAGCATAACACTGTTGCAAAAAAAGCAAACATCATTTTGGGGTGTATTAGCAGGAGTGTTGTTAGCAAGACACAAGAAGCAATTCTTCCACTTTACTCTGCACTGATAAGGCCTCAACTGGAGTACTGGGTCCAGTTCTAGGTGCCACATTTCAGGAAATATGTTCACAAATTGGAGACAATACAGAGGTCTAGAAAATACAACCTAAAAGGAAGAATTGAAAAAAAAATTGAGTTTGTTTAGAGAAGACTGAGGGGGGACGTAACTGTTTTAAAATGTAACAGTATATAAAAGCTTGGTACAAGGAGGAGGCAGAAATATTATTCTCATTAACCTCTGAGGATAGAACAAGAAGCAGTGGACTTAAATTGAAGCAAGGGTGGTTTAAGTTGCACATTAAGAAAAAACTTCCTAACTATCAAGGTGGTTAAACACTGGAATAAATTGCCTAGAGAGGCTGTGAAATCTCCGTCATTGGAGGTTTTTAAGAGCAGGTTAGACAAACACCTGTCAGGATGGTCTAGTTAATACTTAGTCCTACCTGGAGTGCAGGGTACTGGACTAGAAGACCTCTTGAGGTTCCATCTCATCCTTTGGTTCTATGATGACTTGATGTAGCTGCAGGATGTACACTATGGTGAAATGGATACCTGAAAGATGCTTTGTTTGTATGAAGTGCCACCTGACAGATCTGATAGGAAAAGAAGATTGAAGGTTTGGAGAGGCAGCTAGAAACTATGGCTAAGTTTGAAAGATGATTTGAATGGATGATGGAGGGAAGGAGAGAGAAGGCTGAAGGGAAAACTCTTGCAGGTGCAAGTTGGACTGGAGAACTGTGAGGGTAGACTGCTAGATGAGGAAAGTGGCCAGTTGCCGCATGTGATTACAAGGACTAGGCAGAGGAAAAGACCAGTTAGTGAAGGAGAAATAGAGCTCAGTATCAGGTTTGCTGAGTTGGACAATGAAGGGGTGTAGCAGGCAGTAACAGAAGGTGTGAACACAAGGAAGAAGAGAAGAGAGGCTAGCCCTATAGTAAGAGGGAAGAGTCAATGGAGATAACCAGAGTTATCTGATTGTCCTTTATGCAGGTACAAATGACACTGCTAGATTCTCACTGGAATGCATCAAGGGGACTATGCCAGGCTGGGGAAGATGCTTAAAGAAATGGAGGCTCAGATGATCTTCAAGGGGATTCTACCTGTTCTAGAGGAGGAGAGCAAAAGTGAGACAAGATTATGATGATCAGAAAGATGCATCAGGCAATGTGCTATAGGCTTTGGGACGTTTGACCACCAAAAGGCATTCATAGACAGAGGACTGTTCTCATTGGATGGACTTCACGTGAATAGGGAGGGAAATAAGACTTCTGGGATGGAGATTGACATAACTGATTAAAAGAGCTTTAAAACTAGGAATTCAGGACAGACAGCTGGGAGATGCTCATATAATCTCCATGCCTGATTCCAGTACTGAGTGGGAGGAAAATCTTGTAAGAGAGGATATAGCAATGGAGAAATGAACAACAAAGGGTAGAAGAATGGCCATGAAGAAGAAAGACACTGCCAATACCAATGACACTGTCAGGTGGGTGATACTGGCAGTAGAATGACTGTAGTTAATAGGACAAGGAATCTGGGCAAAGCCAAGCAGAAACAACTAAGATGTCTGTACACCAATTCAAGGAGCCCGGGTAACAAAATGGTGGAACTAGAATTACTGGTGCAGGAAGTAAAACCAGATATTTCAGGGATAATAGAAACATGATGGAATAGTAGTTATGATTGGAGTACAGGTATTGTTCTGTTCAGGAATAACAGACATAATGATAAAGGTTGTGGAGTAGCATTGTATATTAATGATAGGTAGACTAAAGAAATTGGAAGTGATGAAATGGATAAAATGGAATCTGTTTGTGTCAACCACTTTTGGGGAAGAAAGCTATCAGAGGTTCCACTGGATAGTGCTTGGGGTATGCTACAGACCCCCAGAATCCAATCTGGATATGGATAGAGACCTATTTAATATTTTTAATGAAATAAATAATATTGGAATTGTGTGCTCATGGGAGATTTTAATTTCCCAGATACAGACTGGAAGACAAGTGCTACTAATAATGGTAGGGCGCAGATATTCCTGGATGTGATAGCTGACAGATTTCTTTACCAAATAGACACCACACCAACAAAAGATGATGCCATTTTTGATATAGTACTGGTAAGTAGTGAAGACCTCATTGAAGAACTGGTTGTAGAGGACAAGTTGTTTTGAGTGATCATGAGCTATTTCAGCTTAAAATAAGTGGAAGGATAAAGAAAAGTCTGTAACTTGGGTCCTTGATTTCAAAAAGGCAAACTTTTTTTAAAAAAATAAGGGAAATAGTTAGGGAAGTGGACTGGATTGAAGAACTAAAGGATCTGAATGTGGAGGAGGCTTGGAATTTCTGAAAGTCAAAGTCTCAAACTCTCTGACGCCTAAACCCCAAGCAAGGGGGAAAAATTGTAGGGAAGGGCTACAGACAAAACTGGATGAACAAGCATATCAAACAGGTTATTAAGAGAAAACAGAAAGCTTACAAGGAATGGAAGATGGGATGAAACAGCAAGGAAAGCTACCTCTTGGAGTTCAAAAAGTCGTAGGGAAAAAGTGAGAACAGTCAAGTTGAAAAAGAAATGAAAATGACTGGTAAAAGATATTTTAGCCATATAAATAATAAGAAAACAAGGAAAGAAAAAGTGGGACCAGTAAGCACTGATGATGGGGTGGAGATTAAAGATAATCTAGGCATGGCCCTTGTGACACTGCATGTCATATTCTTCATAATTGTATGATTATGATATTATTATGACATAATTATGATTCATTTTGTTGAAAATATGTCTTGTCAGGTGTTAATGGAAAAAGCATGATTGCTAAATATGATTATCTTATTTGTGTACCATTTTTGTAGTTATGAATATTGACTATGTATCTGTATTTCAAATGTGGTTCCACCTGGATAAAATCCACTGGGCAAAAGCTTCCAGTCTAAACCGCTGCTTCTGAAGGGCCTATTCAGGGTAATGGACCATTAGGAAAAACAAAAGGTCTTAGGAAAAGCTTATCTCCCACCTGATGAGCCTTCTTGAGAATACTCCAGACAGCCTGCAAGTAATGGCTGCTATTACTCAGCAAGGGCATGTGACCGGATCATATGACATGAACCCCATTCGGACATCTGTATTTTTCCAAAAAACTGGCTGGGAACTATTTTTGGAACAGAGGGTTCCCGCCAAATGTTAAAGCTATATAAGGTGAGGTGTGATATCATATATTGGCCTCACTCCCCGTACAAGAGAACACGTGGAAACACCTGAGGAACGAAGACTGAACTTGCGTTAGTGCTGGGCCAGGCAAAAAGGATTTCTAGCCTTGTCTGGAAACCTGGTGTACTGTTTGTATCATCAGCCAGGATATGATATTGCTAATTCATATCCAATCTTTCTAGTATTTTAGGCTTAGTTTGCAGTTTTGTTTATTTACTAGGTAATCTGCTTTGATCTGTTTGCTATCACTTAAAATCTATCTTTTGTAGTTAATAAACTTGTTTTATGCTTTATCTAAATCATTGTGCTTTTAAGTGTAGTGGCTGGAAAAAATCTCAGCTTGGTTAACACAACTTTTTTCCATATTCTTCGACATATTGAGGGAGGGGCGAACTATTTATGAGTTTACATTGCACAGATCCCTGTGCAGTGCAAGACCGTTTAATTTTGGGTTTATACTCCAGTGAGGGGTGTGTGCCTGAGGAGCTGGGAGTTATCTTGGCTGTAGTTTCTCTGTTGTTGTTCATGTAGTGGCTGACCAAAGTCTGTATGTAACTGCTGATGGGTCTGTCCCTGCCTGTGCAAATGCTGGTGGAAGTGTAGGACCAGGAGCGGTCCACAGCTTGTCAAAGCATCACAGTGCTGAGAGGGAGCCCAGGCTGGAGAGTCAGAGGGCTCAGTGATAGCCCAGGTGGCACCCCCTGGGGAACCTGTCACAACCTCACACCTAAACAATTACTTTGCCTCCATTTATAATCATGGTAATGAGGAGATTATAGGTAATGACCATGTGACTAATGAAAGAGAGTATATGGAAGTAGAAATTACGACACCCAAGGTGGAAGTCAAACTCAAACATCTTAATAGAACCAAATCAGGGGGCCCGGATGATCTCCATCCAAGAATATTAAAAAAACTGGCACATGAAATTGCAAGCCCAATAGCAAAGATTTTTAATGAATCTATAAACTCTGGGGTTGTACTGTATGAGTGGAGAATTGCTAATATAGTACCTGTCTTTAAGAAAGGGGGGAAAAAGTGATCTAGGAAACTACAGGCCTGTTAGTTTGACCTCATTTGTATAAAAGGTCTTGAAATAAATTTTGAAAGAGAACGTAGTTAAAGACATAGAAGTAAATGGTAATTTGGATAAAATACAACATGGTTTTACAAAAGGTAAATCGAGGCAGACTAAACAGATCTCTTTCTTTGAGATCTCTAATTTTTTAGAGAAAGGAAATGTGGTAGGTCTAATCAGTGAGGCATTTGATATATGGGAAATTATTTAGTTAAACTGGAGAAGCTGGGGATTAATATGAGAATTTAAAGGTGGGTAAGGAACTGGTTAAAGGGCAGAGTACAACTAAAAGGTGAACTGTCAGGCTGGAGGGAGGTTACTAGTGGAGTGCCTCAGGGATACGTCTTGGGACTAATCTTATTTAACATTCATTAATGACCTTGGGACAAAAAATAGGAGTGTGCTAATAAAATTTGTGTATGACACAAAGTTGGGAGATATTATTAATACGGAGGAGGACTAGAATATCATACAAGAAGATCTGGATGACCATTAAAACTGGAGAAAGAAAAATGGGATGAGATGTAATGATGCAAAGAGGAAGGTCAGGCACTTAGGGACTAACAAGAAGAATTTTTGTTAAAAACTGGGGACATATCAGTTGGAAGTGACAGAGAGGAGAAAGACCTGGGTGTAGTGGTCAGTCACAGGATGACGGTGAGCCGCCAATGTGATGTGACCAGGGAAAAAGCCAATGCTACCCTAGGATGCACCAGGTGAGGTATTTCCAGCAGAGATAGAGAAGTGTTATTACTATTATATAAGGAACTGGTGAGACCTCATCTGGAATACTGTGTGCAATTCTGGTGTCCCATGTTTAAGAAAGATGAATTCAAACTGGAACAGATGTAGAGGAGAGCTACTAGGATGATCAGAGGAATAGAGAATGTAAGGAGCTTAGTTTGTTTAGCCTAACCAAATGAAGGCTGAGGAGAGACATGATTGCTTTCTATAAATACATCAGGGGGATAAACAGAAGGGAACGAGAGCAGTTATTTAAGTTCAGGGCCAATGTTGGCCAAGAACAAATGGATATCAACTGGCCATCAACAAGTTTAGGCTGTAAATCAGATGAAGGTTTCTAACCATCAGAGGAGTGAAGTTCTTGAACAAGCTCCTAAGGTAAGCACAAAGGGCAAAAAAAAAACCCCTAACTGGTTTGAAGTCTGAGCTTGATAAATTTTTGGAGAGGATGGTATGATGAGATTGCCTACAGTGGTATGTGGCCCATCTGCAACTGCTAATAGCACATATCACCAATGGCTGAAGATGGGACACTAGATGGGGAAAACTTTGAGTTACTACAGTGAATTATCTCCCAGGTGTCAGGCTGGAGGGTTTTGCGACATGCTCAGGGTCTAAACTGATCACCATATTTGTAAGGAACTTTCCACTGGGTCAGACTGGCAGAGACCCTGGGGGTTTTTTACTTCCTATGGGGCATGAGTCACTTGCAGGTTTGAACTAGAGTAAATGGTGGATTCTTAGTAACTTTAAGTCTTTAAATGATAATCTGAGGACTTCAGTAACTCAGCCAGAGGTTATGGATCTATTAGAGGAGTGGGTGAGGTTCTGTGGCCTGCGATGTGCGGGAGGTCAGACTAGATGATTACGATGATCCCTTCTGGTCTTAAAGTCTGAGTCTAAATGGTCCTGTGGATCCTATTACCGCACACCAAAATGTCAATAGTTGCACTATGAAACTTCTAGAGCAGGACCCATATGGTCAGTTAATGCACAGCAGACTAAAGCACTGTATATTTACATTGCAGCTTGCTACACACACAACCTTTCCATATCGACAAGCCCTAATGTCACCCATGCTTTCTTTCATTATTCATATTGTATCCGTGGCACTGAGTACTAAGGACTTGATTGTATCATAATTTATATTCAATAAAATGCACAAGAAGTTTCTTAGATGCTTTTTATAATGCATCATTACTTTAGCATGAAAACTGTGATGTTTTTACTCTCAAAAGGTAAACTCCTTAAACGTGCCAAAGTTAGGGTTTTAAATCCATATTTAGAGGAGAATTTCAGGATCAATTTTCAATGGGAGTTGAACACTCAGCTTTCTACTGTACTTTTGAAAATTTTATCCTTTACCACCAGAGGAGACTTGATTTTCAGAGGTCTAAATACCTGTAACTTCGATTGAAGTCCTTGTGAATTGTGGGTAATCAGCACTTCTGAAAATCAGGCCACTTTAATTAAATGCCTAAATATGGATTTAGGAGTCTGACTTTAAGCATCCAGATTTGAATATTTTGGCCAAGATTCATAAAACCATTCCAAACTCTGACATTGAAGGAAACAATTTTAACTAAATTGTGAAGGGCAAAGGGAAGGAGAGAGGTAAGGGAGTTGCGGATACTTTTAGAGCTAAAATTACCTATGGATAGCTCTTCTGAACCATAATCACTCTGCTATGTATCAACATTTGCCCGGCTTTCAGGAGCAGAAAGGTTGCTCAAACCCCAGCAGAGACTGTCATTCTGATTTGGGCTTGCATTTCTAATAGACTATGCTTTCCTAATCAACTCACTTGCTTATCTTCATTCCTATTTTTATTCTCTGGAACATCTCCTCCTCAAAATGTACCAATACAATCAGTAGTACCCATCATCTGTATTCTGAGTGAATGCACATTAACTGCAATATTTAAGCATTCAAATAAACCTATCTACATTATCATGCTATCTGTGCCTTGAGCTCTAAGGGAAACACTCTAACTCTGCAGCTGTAGAATATTAAAGCTCAAGTAGCTCAAGATGAGTGTTTTGATGAGTCTTATAAATGCTTGTCCTTTACTATGCATGTACACACACAGGAGGTGGTGTCTTTCAGTGGAGGTAAATTGCTTCAGACAAGGAGGGAAAAAAGCATAATTAATGAAATAGAGGAAACGTCTTCCCCGATGTAAAGTGTCAGCAGAAAGCAACAGATACAGTTCCAGTGACCTTATGAGAATAGAGTAGCTAGGAAAGGAGTATTAAATGGTACAGTTATTCCTTAGTAGGAATAATCTCTGCATTATGTGAATTGCGTGAATAAATTTGTCCTTGAGCCCTCTCTTCTCCCTAACACAGAGTTTGGTTTTTACTTGAAGAATGTAAAAGCTCTTCTATGAGATATATAATATCTAATATAAAATAATAATGACAACTATCCAAATAAAATTTTATTGTAGCCTCTGGCTCTTCTTTTCTGCAGGTCAGGAAACCTGTACCTTCCATTCAATACTTAACCTACAAACCTGGACACCCCTCCTCTTGGAACAGTGTCTAATTCCAAAATGGCTACACATCTATAGAATGCAAACCAAGAAAGCCAATGTTATACGGCCAGATTAATATTCTAAGGTACTGCTGAAGTTATTTCACAGGTCCTATAACATCAGGCAATGTAATTTTCCTTCTTTTTTAGAATATCAAAACTATTTAATTAGAGAGACAGCCATGAAGCCTGGAGTTCAGATCCAGAGCTGAACAGTCCTTAACTGTGATCGGATTTGGATCTGGCATCGTTTTCTAGACCTATGACTGCATAATAATGACATTTTAATAGGACATTAATAGGTGTAAAGACCTTATCTTATTAAATAATAGTAGCAATGTCTTAACACTTTTATAGCATGTCACCTCTTCAAAGTGCGCTACAAAATTGGTAAAGTACTGACCACACAGTGGAAGACAAATCAGGTTTTGCAGCACACAATGGGGAACCAGAAGTCCTGGCTTGTAGCCCTTGTTCTACTACAGACTTTCTGTATGACCTTGGGCAAGTCATCTAACCCATTTCTGTCTCAGTGCCTTGCCTGTACAATGGGGTACAGTAATAACTTATCTCAGAGGCATGTCATGAAGCTTTATTCAAAAACATTTGTGAAGTGTTTTAAGATATACGTATTTCTTTATAAGCAGATCCTCTGATACAAGGTACTATGGAAATGCAAAACGTTACTGGCTAAGCAAAATCAGGCCCTACGTTCAGCTTGATGATATTTCTCTGTGGATGCTCGGCCAGCAGGGGCAGTCAGAAGGATAAGAGAGTGAAGGAGGCATCATAGTTTCCTCCCTTTTAGAGCACTGCCTCCCCAAAGCCTGTTCCATGGTGGAGTGAGAGAGAAAGAGAGAGGACATCAACTATCCACTTGTCCCTGCAAATACGGGGGAAAGGGGAAGAAAGGTGCTTCAAAGGGAGCAGGAGAGAGAGAGAGAGAGAGAGAGAGAGCGCCCCCAGGGCATTGGCGGAGAAAGAGCAATGAGGATTTACACAGTTCCTCTGGCATGGGAGGAGAGGGGCATATAGACTTCGTGTCTTGGATGGGGGATGTGAGAAAATGGGTCTGCAAGAAGGGGGACACAGAAGCCCCTGGCACTGTGGACAATGAGGGATCCTTGTATGGAGGTAAGAGGGAATGGAGAGGACACAGAGATTCTGGTATGAGGGAGGAGGTAGGCAGTTGTAGAGATTCCCTGAAATAGAGGGGCATGGGAGTGTGGCCAGTTATGGAGGAAAGAAGGGAGCCTCGAGTACATGCAATAAGCTCAGCCTACAGAAGCAATGAAGTGTGAGACACAGTAGACATTAGTTGCTACTGAATTTTCGCATTTCATTAATACACTAAATCCATTTTAAATCTACAGAAAAACAAAACAAAAATGCAGACAACACAAATGCTACTAGCCCTTGTCCAGCAAAGCACTTTAGTGTGTGTGTGCTTAACTTCAAATAACTGAGTAATGACTTCAGTATGGCTACACAGGTGCTTCAAGTTAAGTATTTGCTTATGTGCTAGATTTTAAAAAGGTATTTAGGTGCTTAAAATTCATTTATTTCACTGGGTGTTAGGCAGCTACATGTTTTTGACAATCCCACCAGGTGCTTAAATATCTTTAAATATCTGACTTTAGGTACTTTGCTGGATTGGGACCCTATTTGATAAGTATCACTGGGCAACTTCTCATCTCTAAAAGTCAGCTTCTGAAACAGGGCAGCTCGGCATTTAGCTAGATACAATCAATGATATCCACTGGCTTTTTTTTCTCCCTTCACTGAAACTGCAGGGCAAAGTTCAAGAGCTGCTGTTCAGCCAAAAAGAAATTGAGAAATTGTAGCTGGTGGTATAAGGCCAGGTAGTCAAATTTTAGCTGAAACAATTTTTTCTAAGAGTCCCTAGTTATGGCCAAGGGTTGGTGACTCAGGATTATGTGCAGAGAATGTCAGCACTAAGTAGCAAAAAGGCCCAGGGTAACAAACGTGTTGTTCCAGGGTAGGTTTTTGGG
Organism: Lepidochelys kempii; assembly: GCF_965140285.1. Lineage (NCBI taxonomy): Eukaryota > Metazoa > Chordata > Testudines > Cheloniidae > Lepidochelys > Lepidochelys kempii. The sequence goes on along the minus strand of NC_136382.1, from coordinate 138,780,948 downwards.
TTGCGCTTCTCCCTGTTACCTGATTAGAGTTTTCTAATATTGCGAGTTACCTAAGAGCTAGGGTACAATTAACACTTTCCTGCAAAATAAAAAAAATACAGGTGTAACGTCCCTCATGATAAAGAGACAGGGCGTAAATGTACTAAACCCATGGGTGTTCTTTTATTTTTTTTTTAAACTGCTGGTCATACTCAGAGAACAGTGCTCCCTGGCTCTTGAGTTCACAGAGTGAAGAATGCAGCCTGTGTGGTACTGTGTCACTACATGGGGCATGTTTAAGTCCTGAGCTGAGTTCGGCAATCATGGAATAGATGGGTGACTACTCTACGAACAGGTTGTGTGCAGAGAACTTTGTGGGGCATTGTGAGAAATGGCATTCCAACATCCTCAGGGTCCTGCAGCATAACCCCTCCACAGTCTTTATTCTGGACCTGGGGCTGGAATAGAATTTGCACTATAACATCTGCAGCCTCACTACCATCCATCTCCTACCTATGCAGGAGTTTGGGGCCAGTGGATGTGTACAGGGGCAAAGGCAGGGGCCTCTTCCTTGGCCTGCCCACACTTGTCCTTTCACTTGGCCCTATTCAGAGCCACACTGTGCAGCATGGAGATACTACAGGGGCCATCCTCCCCTCTCCCCACCTTTGTTCAGCCCATGCCCATCCCACCTGGAGTGCTTTGCATGGTCTCTCCATTCGAACATAATTTTCACTAAGTATTAGCAAGGAACTTTTTTTTTCTTTTTTTTTTTTACTTTCTACAAGGTTTAGTCATACACACGGAACTTCCACAGTCTCTAAAGTATGAGATCACATGTGAGAGTCCTGCTACAAGACTTTGACACATATTACTTTATCTATAGTTTTACAGTCTATTGCTACCAGTCGGTCAGTGTTATCAAGTCTACCAACTCTTTTTGTTGTTGTTGCAATGAAAATTACGGCCCCTATCAATGGACTGGCTGCCTCCCAAGTGCCCCCTCATGGACTGAGGTCATTCTGCAGGCATGCTACATAAGTTTCCCACTTCTTCAGCTCTGGGCCCTTTAAATCAAACTATGGCTATGGTCACACTACAGCTTAAATTGACATAAATTATGCCACTTGGGTATGAATTAGCCACCCTCCTGGGCAACATAGTTTGTGCTGATTTAAGCGCCGGAGTGGACAGTGCTATGCCAACAGGAGAACTTCTCCCTCCAACATAGCTACCGCCGCTCGCGGAGGCTGGAGTAATTAAGCTGATGGGAGACCTCTCTCCTGTCGACTTAGAGCAGCTTCACGACAGAGCTTACAGTGGCACATTCATGCAACTGCACTGCTGTAAGACCTCTAGTGTAGCCACAGCCTGTGAAACAGCTCTTCTCTGGTTCTGCCACCCCCATTGTTGGGGCTGGATTTATTAAAATAATAAAATCATTCCCAAAATAAAGTTCTCAAATCTTCAGCAAGTCTACATTCCCAGGCCTTCTCTACCTTTGGGGAAGGATAGCTCAGTGGTTTGAGCATTGGCCTGCTAAACCCAGGGTTGTGAGTTCAATCCTTGAGGGGTTGATCATTTAGGGATCTGGGGCAAATATTGGGGATTGGTCCTGCTTTGAGCAGGAGGTTGGACTAGATGACCTCCTGAGGTCCCTTCCAAACCTGATACCTGAAGCCTCCTCCCAGCAGCCATTCCCTGCATTAGCGGGCCTCTGTTGAAGTCTCTCATTCCAGCTTTACTCTGGTTGTCTCTCTCCCTGATCATCCCCTTCTACCCTTTGTAGGGGGATTAGTGCTCTACACTTGGTGCTACTAATTAAACCCCACACCTCATCTCAGGTATAGTGGACAGAGCTAACTGGACAGGACTGGCTACCTCCAGGCCTCTGACCCATTACAGCCCCAATTCAGGAAAGTGGTTAAATTTAAGCACATGCTTAAATCTCGTTGTCTTCCTGAATTGGACCCTACTATACTGTATTTAGAAAAGTATGTTTCCCACATATACCACAAACATAGTCATGCGTCATGGAGACTGAAAAGTAAACTAACATGAGTTTAATGTTGCAAAACTTTTACACTAAACAAAAGTTTTTTTTTTATTTAATCATTGTTTATATACAGGTGCTTTTGTGATCCCAGTGAAATAATTCATGCTGATTTTTCAGGTTCACTGTTGACATCCATCACAGCATATATATTTTAAAAACAACAACTTTGTTTTAAAAAAAATATATTGCAACAGTCTCTTATGACTGCAGATGTCAAAATGTCATATATTTATATTAGCTGGTTATTCTTTGGAGTTTTCACAAACTACAGAACCACTGCACCACACACTCTAAAACTGTTAAATTAATGGCAAAATTATTGTGTATATCATTCACAGAGAGCCAAATTCTATCACTGCTATTGAAACTGAGTAGTACCTAACTGCACAACTAGTCAATTGAAAGCAATCTTCTGATTCTGCAGATTATACAGTTTAATGAATTGCAGGAAGAATAAGAAACTCCAGTGACAGCTGAATACTGGAAAAAAGTATTTGCCGAACAAATTATTTGAAAGTGTTGCCATTTTCCATTGAGGGCTAGACTGTGACCGTGTGGTATAGCCCTTTGTTAGGTATGCAACAGAGTCACACCATGCCACAGAAAGTACTGGAGTTTGAACGCCTCCCAGAGTTCCCCAGTGCACTAGATTGAGGACAAACTGCCATAACCCTTTAACAGGGTGCCGGCTACTCCTCTACATGTGGCTCTGTTGGCTAGCACATGGATGGTGTGAAGCCACGACTCCAACTACTCCTCAACCCTTGCTGATCCCTTTTAGGATGGTATGTTGGGGACATACTGTGAGGCACCTAAGTGCTGTGAGGCACCTAAGAAGCAATCTAGGGCTCCAAATGTGGCTGACTCTTACATGGACTACACCAGTTTTGGGGGAGGCTGCTAACTAACTCCCTGTCCCTCAGTGTGTGACCACAGAATGACTAGCCATTAGCTAGCCCTGAATAAACTATTACACAAATCATACTGAGTCAGCTAAAGCACTGCTTGAATACTGCAAAATACAATTAGTCAAGTAATTTACCTGGCAAATAATGGCAACATTTACTTAATGTATTTGACAAATAATTTTCAATTAGAACTAATGAACACATTTGGCCAACTTCTGCTCTCACACACTGTGGTGTAAATCTGGAGTAGGTCCATTGAAATCAGTGGATTCCACCTCTTTGCATTGGGTCTCAATTTGCCCTGAATGTTATATTAAAATGTTAGTCATTCAATACAAAATGTTTTAGCTCTGTAAATCCCAACATCTTTCAATATTATTTGTGTACATCAGGGCTTTGGGAAATCTAAAATTAACCGTCATACTTGCAATTCCTGACAGAGTTCTGTCTGCAATGCATTTGTATGAATTGAAAATATTTAAAAATCTGGAAAATCCATCACAACTATCCCAAATCATCCCTTTGCGATGAAGGCTGTGAGTACAAGGGTATCAAGCAGGTGAAAACCATGATATTGTGCTATTTCTGTGTTTAAACAGTACATTTCTTACTGTGGTCAATTACTTCAGATCTTTGAAATCCCTGCTCAACCATCCTTGGCAATCATGCCAACTTATTTATGCTGGGACTCTGCTTTGTAGTGTGGGAGCAATCTTCTCCCCAGACTGACATCATTCTATTAACTCAAAATTGCAAGACAACTGTAAACTCCTGCCTAGCCAACCAATTTGTTCCAACTGAAGCAGGGTTCTGGTAAAAGCTTTTTCCTATTTGGCTGCTGAAAAGTCACAGTAAGTGGGCCCCATGAAGCCTTGAAAGGAAAATGCACACACGTTTACAACCTCTGGGTGAAATTCCTCCCTTTGCAGAAAGTAGCACAAGGCTTATTCAGCATTTAAATGCCACTAAGCCCTAATCTGGTGGACATAGACCCTGTACACTTTCCCTCCTCCTGCTATGCACCTGTGTAACAGCCAGCAGTTACACTATCTTGTTTGTGGGCTTCAAACTGACAAAGGGCAGTTTAGTTGGGGGTTGAGGGGGGAGAAAGGAGACAACAGAATATGATGCCCTTGGGGCTATTCCTGCAGTTTGCACTGAGTCCTAATTCAAGTAAAACTCCAATTGAAATCACTTAGAATTTTATCTGAGCAAATACAGAATAAAAGACTGCAGGATGACAGCTATAGTACACACACACAGAGGAATGTTTTATGAGATTTCTATTGTTTTAAGTTGATTTTCTCAGTTTCAAGTTAGTGAGTTGTGGGATCTCAACCCTTTATTCAGGTGTCTTGTTATGGATTTCATAGTTAACTTTAGGTACCGAAGCTTCACAATATTGGCCAGAGTGCTCCAGGAACTGCAGGTGAGGCACAGCACCTCCCTCTAGGTGCTCTGTTTATTAACTTAATGAAATAAATTATGGCATATTATCAATATATGATTTTTAAAGCCTTGTAACTTAGTCAAGTACAAACCAGTTTATTCCAGAACACACACACACACACAATATGGAGGCACCACTCCTCAGCGAGGGCTATTTCTCTGCCAAATTTCATTTCAAGATATTTTGGCAGTAAAGCTGTGGAAAACAGGATACGTGGGTTTGTTTTAATAATGGGGAAAGTGTGTTTGCTGTTTATTCCATTGTCATTTTCCTTTAAAAAAGAATTAAAAAGAAAACCAAACAAACAAAAACCAGACAGACCAAGTATCAGTCCAATAGGTGAAAGTTTCAAAAAAGTTATAAGCAAGTGAAAACAGGGGGTGAGAACAGAAGCCATTAAGCGTTCTAAAGTACATGGGGAAAATCAAATCAGTACCTTAGATGTCTGTATTCTAATGTGAGAATATGGGGAATAAGCAGGAAGAACTTGAAATGCTAGTAAATAAACACAACTATGACATAGTTGGCATCACAGAGACTTAGTGGGAAAATATGCATGACTGGAATATCTGTATAAGAGGGTACAGCTAGCTCAGGAAGGACAGACAGAGGGAAAAAAGGGAGGAGGTGCTGCCTCATATATTGTATATATGTATACAATTGGACTGAGGTTCAGATGGAAATAGGAGACAGACTTGTTGAAAGTCTCTGGGTAAGGATAAAAGGGGTAAAAATAAGGGTGATGTCATGGTAAGGGTCTATTACAGACCACCTAACCAGGAAGAAGAGGTGGATGAGCTTTTTTTAAACAACTAACAAAATCATCCAAAGGACTTGGTGGTGATGGGAGATTTCAACTACCCAGACATCTGTTGGGAAAACAATACAGCAGGGCACAGATTATCCAACAAGTTCTTGGAATGTATTGGGGTCCATTTTTTATTTCAGAAGGTTGGAAAAAACTACTAGGAATAGGCTGTTCTAGATTTGATTTTGACAAATATGGAGGAACTAGCTGAGAATTTGAAAGTGGAAGGAAGTTTAGGTAGAGTTCATGATTCTAAGGAATGGTAGAAAGGGAAAACAGCACAATAAAGACAATGGATTTCCAGAAGGTAGACTTTAACAAACTCAGGGAGTTGGTAGATAAGATCCCATGGGAAATGAGTCTAAGCAGAAAAGCAGTTCAAGAGAGTTGGAAGTTTTAAAGAGACACTATTAAGGACACAAGAGCAAACTATCCCACTGCATAGGAAAGACCGGAAGTATGACAAAAGACCATCCTGGCTTAGTCAGGAGATCTTCAATTATCTGAAACTCAAAGAAGAGTCCTATAAAAAGTGGAAACTAGGTCAAATTTCAGTGGATGAATATAAACAAATAACACAAGTATGTAGGGACAAAATTAGGAAGGCCAAGGCACAAAACAAGATCAAACAAGCTAGAGACATAAAGGGTAACAAGAAAACATTCAACAAATACCTTAAAAGCAAGAGGAAGACCAAGGACAGGGAAGGCCCATTACTCGTGGGGGGTGAGGTGATGAAAGAATAGTAGAAAATGTGGAAATGGCAGCAGTGCTAAATTACGTTTTTGTTCTGGTTTCCCCCAAAACGATTAGTAGAGATTGGACATGTAACATAGTTAATGCCAGTGAAAATGAGGTAGGATCAGAGGCTAAAATAGGAAAAGAACAAGTTAAAAATTACTTTGACAAGTTAGAAGTATTCAAGTCACCAAGGCCTGATGAAATACAACCTAGAATACTCAAGGAGTTGACTGAGGAGATATCTGAGCCATTAGCAATTATCTTCAAAAAGTCATGGAAGACAGGAGAGATTCCAGAGGACTGGAAGAGGGCAAATATAGTGCCAATCTATAAAAAGGGAAATAAGGACAACCTGGGGAATTACAGACCAGTCAGCTTAACTTCAGTAACCGGAAAGATAATGGAGTAAATAATTAAGCAATCAATTTTGCAAACATCTAGAAGAAAATAAGGTGATAAGTAACAGTGTGGATTTGTCAAGAACAAATAGTGTCAAACCAATCTAATAGCTTTCTTTGATAGCGTAACAAGTCTTATGGATAAGGGGAAGCAGTAGATGTGGTGTATCTTGACTTTAGTAAGACTTTTGATACTGACCTTCTTATAAACAAACCAGGCATATGCAGTGTAGATGGAGCTACAAGGTGGGTACATAACTGGTTGGAAAACCATTCCCAAAGAGTAGATATCAGTGGTCACACAGTCAATCTGGAAGGGCATATCGAGTGGAGTCCAGCAGGGATCAATTCTGGGTTCAGTTCTGTTCAATATCTTCATCAATGGTTTAAATAATGGCATAGAGAGTATAGTTATAAAGTTTGCAGATGATACCAAGCTGGGAGGGGTTGTGAGTGCTTTGGAGGATAGGATTAAAATTCAAAATGATCTGGACAAACTGAAGAAAATAGGATGAAATTCAATAAAGACAAATGCAAAGTACTCCACTGAGGAAGGAACAATCAGTTGCACACATACAAAATAGGAAATGATTGCCTAGGAAGGCGTACTGAAGAAAAGGATCTGGCAGTTATACTGGGAGTTTTACAGTTATACAAGCTAAATACGAGTCAACAGTGTACCACTTTCACAAAAAAAAGTAAACATAATTCTGGGATATATTAACAGGAGTGTTGTAAGCAAGACACGAGAAGTAATTATTTCGCTCTACTCCACGCTGGTTAGGCCTTAACTGGAATACTGTGTCCAGTTCTGGGTGCCACATTTCAGGAAAGACGAGGAGAAATTGGAGAAAGTCCAGAGAAGAGCAACAAAAATTATCAAAGGTCTAGAAAACATGACTTATGAGGGAAAATAATGAAAAAAAATGGGTTTGTTTAGTCTGGAGAAGAGAAAACTGAGTGGGGATATGTGAAAAGTTTTCAAGTACATAAAAGGCTGTTAATGTTACAAGGAGGAGGGAGAAATATTGTTCTCATAAACCTCTGAGGATAGGACAAGAAACAAGGCACTTAAATTTCAGCAAGGGTGGTCTAGGTTGGACATTAGGAAAAAACTTACTATTGGTCAGGGTGGTTAAGCACTGGAATAAATTGCCTAGGGAGGTTGTGGAATCTCCATCATTGGAGATTTTTAAGAGCAGGCTAGACAAACACTAGTCAGGGATCATCTAGATAATATTTAGTCCTACCATAAGTGCAGGGGCTGGACTAGGTTCACTCTTGAGATTCCTTTCAGTCCTATGATTGTATGATTTTATATTTTTACAGTGGTCAGTAATGCTCCCACTGTAATAGTTTCTGTTTTAATAGGGAATGTGCTTCTGTTAGAATTTTTGGCGAGAACAAGACTGCCTGTACTCCATTAGACTGCATCTTTACTTTTTGCTTAGAGTTATAGTTAGGAACAGATTTGTCAAGGTTGGCAATGTCAATTAGGGGTTAAAAAATACTTCCTCCCCCATGCCGTTGTTGACTATAGCAGAATGGTTACCACCTCTTTATGGCTGCTATTGTTACCTACTATCATTTGTTCTCATCAGTTTCATTTTTATATAGACTCAAATTTTCTATATAGCAAATCACCGGAAGAAGAGATAGGAAGAGTGATCCAAGTGAATAACATATGCCAGAGAATTGCTCCATATAGTCATCCAATCCTAAGTGTTTAAGTTTCAATAAGTATCAGTGAGTTATTACCACCAAGTTTTTTAATTAGAAAAAAAAGTATGTTAAATGTGCTCTCTCAAAGGGTAAGATGAAGTCTAAAGGATAGTTCTCTAGCCTTCTTGAGAGGGGGTATCCAGAAAGACACAATGCCTCCAGCAGCTCTGGGGGAATGCAGGTCAGATCAACTGCTACTAAATCCTTACACAATCACCCTTTGGTGCTTTCCAAGCTACTCCAGCCAGAGCCAGCTCCAGGCACCAGCATTCCAAGCAGGTGCTTGGGGTGGCAGTCAGAAAGGGGCGGCAGAGCTTCCGCGGCGGCGACAGGTTTTTTCACTGCTTGGGGCGGCAAATCTGGGAGAGCCGGCCCTGACTCCAGCACATCTGTACTGGCTGCTGATGAGGGGAGTTTGACCATGATCCCATCCTCTTCCCTTCTTGCTACGTCTGAGCGGATGTGTGCCACTGTCAGTGCTAACCTCGAGTAGACCTACACTCGCAGAGCGCAAGGACTAAAACTGTGACTGGCCCTGCCTAGGGACCCAAGGTAGGAGGCAGAGGCAGAAGATTTTTGCATCTGCTTCCTTCTCACCCTTGTGTGCCTGTGCAGGGTTATTACAAATCTAGATCTGGAGATTGTTTTGGCAACACTGGAGAAGTACCACATTACATCCAAGAAAGCCCCTTTCAAATATGTGCTTCTAGCTCCATGAGGAAAATGACTTTATTTTCATAAACTGTATGTATTAGCCAAAGCCTGCATGTCCTGATCTTCTCTGTAACTCACTGTTTCATGTAAAATCAAAGGTTACTTGATGATAGGTGTACTGACATTTTCCACTATTTTATTTTATAGATGCTGACTTTCCTGATGTGTGGAGCAGTGGTGTTTTCATACGCAAAAGCTAAAAGCTTTTCACTCCTGTTAAAGGCAGCCTGTTCTCCTCCCTGAGTGCCATACTCTAAGAATCCATGACATAATTCTCTTTAAGAAAAATAAGGAGAAGTGCCAGTGTTGGTTAGCTCCATTTGCTTGAAGATGCTTCTTGGTTCTTTGCCAACTTATCTTTCACTCATCCCAGTATCTCTACAGCTGTGATTCACGTCCCTAAGGCCTCTCCAACAGAATCCCGAAAGCTTCTAAAATCTCATTTAATACTGCAAGCTTGCTGACGGGATCTCCTAGCCAGACACAAAAAAGAGTTGATAACAGTTAGGTTTTCTCTTTTCTTACACGTAATTTCCTTCTCCAGTGATAGCAATGAAATTATATTCCTTAGGCTAATGTGGCTATTGCTTTTGAGTGTTTACTTGCATGCTATAAATGCAGGTTAAAATTTGCTTAGCATGTAATTTACATTTCTACCAGAGCTGCATATGAGGTTCAGGTTTGCATAGAAATTCCACATGAAAATTTATTCAGCTTTTGTAATAAACAGGGTGCCTTATTTTTGGAAAGGAAAACAACATCAGATAATAATTACTGTGAGTTAGAAAGCACTTGCATGCACTTTGTGTAGATATTCAAAAATGTAATTGTGCATTGTCACAATTCAGGGAAACGGCACCTGTATTTCCCCACAGTGGTCCACCAAGGGCCCCCATCCTCAGGCTTCCAGCTCCCTAGCCTTTGCCTCTCTGGGTAGAGATCTGCATTTGTCTCCCTTTTGACTGGGGTATTTCCAGCTCAGGTCCCTGCCTTCAGTTTGTTACTCCCAGCACAGACAGGTTGCCCAAGCACACCTGCTTGCTTTCTCCTCAGAGATGGTTAACAGGTGTAATAAGTTACCACCCAGCACTTCCTATGCAAGTCCACTTCATTCTTAAGGTAAAAAGCATTAGAAAGGAAAAATATTAAAAAACACTAAAAGAACCTACACATGTGCTAATAAGCTTACCCGAGTTAACCTGAACCCTGATATGGATTCTGACAGGAGCAATCCTTCACTCTGCCCCAGCCCAAGGGGGATTCAATGGATTTTGGATCAGGTCCTTAGGTAATGGAATGACTTGTCCTGTGTGATGTGCATGCAAGGGCTAGGCACCCTTGCAGTCCCAGTATTTTCCCAAGCTGGAAGCCTGCTTCCTGCTAGCAGCCTCCTGAGCACAACCAGTCCTAAAAAGGTCTTGTTCCATCTCTGAATTGGTCAGGCGAGCTGGCAGAGCAAGGCAGCACTTACTGCATCCTCATAAGGAGCAGTACCATGGGTGAACTCTTTTATACAAGAGGGCTGTGCAGCTCCACACTGCCCCCTGGGTTAGGTCTTTGTCTCAATGACACACTCTGGCTGCAAATGCATGAAGGCCCAGATCCACAAAGGGGCTTAGGTACCTAAACTCCACATTTAATTGCTGCTGTGATCCACAAAACCCTGTAAGCACCTGAGCTCGCTGTTCCCTAGGTGCCTAAGTTTTCTGCCTTTGAGCATGCGCAATTCTGCCACCGGCAAGCATCTGGGCATCTATCTCATGCCTAACCCCCAACTGCAATCCTCAAAGTGAAGATAGGCATTTCCCTGCCAATCTCACCTGTGGAGCCTGATCTGTTTGGCTTGCTTGGGGGGAGGGAGGGAGAAGAGGCAAAAGAGCATTACCTTATAACCTTCAGCCCATCGGTTAGAGCACTGGACTACAGAGTCAGTCTCACTGTCTCTGGTCCAATTAATATTTAATTATTTAATATAAAATGGAACTGCCTCAACAGGAGATATTGAGGGAATTGCTGCATCAGAATATCCTGTGGTCCAGTGATCAAAACACTCTCCTGAGGCATGGGAGACCCCTGTTCAAATCCCTTCTCCTCATCAGGCAAAGAGGGGAATTGAACTGGTCTCCCACTTCCCTGGTGACAACCCTAGTCACTGAGGTAAAGGTTATAAGGGAGTCCTCCTCACCCCACCACTGTTTTGCATGGAGCTAGGCAGGTGCCTGAGCCATTCTCACAAGAAACGTCTTGGGCACCTAACATGTCCCACTTCCAGGAGACAGGCAGAGCAGATCACAAGCAGAGATAGGCACCTCCTTGCAACCCAGATTTAAGCACCTAAATCCAGGAGAGGGGTGGGGATTAGTGCACACTCCTCTCATCAGTACCTCCCATTGGCTAATATAGGTGGGCCCTCCCCTAGCATGTTGGCTTTTGTGGATCACATTTTCAGGCAGCAATCTCTCCCAATTCAGGAGTTAGGCGCCTAACTCAGGGTTTGTCGATTCCATGACTATCAAGGAGCTAAAAGTTAGGCTTTGAAATGAACAGTGTCACAATGCCTGAGCCCCTCTGTGAACCCCGACAGAAGTATTTTAGGAAGTTTTAAGATATTTGTACTACTGAGATAGCTGCACCCATGAGTAAATACATAACGTGTTCCCAGAACATTCCAATTCAGGTAGATATAACTCACTCACAAGGAACCACATGTTGCATTCAGTGCCACACAAAATCCCTACTCACTTAAATGGGAAGCTATATATGCATAAATACTGCAGGGAAACAGTTAAAGATAGTGGGACAGATCCATCTCTTACAAGACCAAGTTTATATTGATTACAATGGAGGCACATCAGGGCTGAATTTGACCCTATGACTGCAATTTCAAACTGCATTTCAAAGGAGGAAAAATGGAATGAAATTTGAAAACGCAATTATAAATATAAGCCCACTACATAAATTATCTTGATGGTGTGGCTGTACTCCAGGGGCATTTTCATTTTAAATATTAACCACCCATATTAACCTGGCCATTCATTTAACTGCTTTCAATGCTTAGACACAAAGAAAATAAATTATTTCTATGAGAGTTCTTCATCTTTAGTGCTCATCCTTTAAATTTTAATCAATCTTTCTTTGTTAACAGGTGAACTGAAAACTCTTCACCAGCCAGGATATAGATTCCAGGCCTCAGAATTTTGGAATTGATTCTGAAACAGACTGACATCACTAACACCTAAAGCAGGGCAGGGAGCTGCATTCCTTATGTTATTTGGCCATCTAACTGAAGCATGGGTAAACAGAACTTTCAATCCTGTGAACTCACGTCTTGACAGGAACAGGAGAGAAGAATGTATTTTAAAATAATTTTAGTTCGGATTTATTTTTTTTTAATCTTAAGAACATAAAAAGTTTTAGGTATTTCTTGTCTAAAAATGCATTTAATTTATTCTATAAACCCATATTATCATGACACCCATGACATGCCTGATGAGGAGAAGGGATATGCACTTTGATACTGCTATTTATTCATATAAAAAAGGCTGGAGATGATGGCTCAAAGTATACAATGGAACCACTGCCCATGAAGAGATCTGTTCCAGACACACCCATCCCAGAAAGACATTAATAAACAGTGGCGATCAGAGAACAGGAACAGAAAAGATTGGGAAGCAGGAGGCCTTGACTGATGAGGTGAGAGTGAAGGAGCTAAATGTGTAGAGTTTAGCTAAGCAACAGTTAAGGAGGAAATAAATACGGCTAAAATATTTGAAGGGCATAAACATGTAGAATCAGGTTGTAAAGCTCTTACTTATATTAATAAGATGAATAATTCCTTTGGAACTGTAAACACTACTCATAACTGCTCAGTGATGTGAGTAAGAGTTTCACAGTGTGACCCTACATGTTTATATCCTTCAGAAATTTTAGTTCACAGTCTAGCCTCCCGAAAGGGGAGGATTACTTATAGCAGTAGTGGAGGGCATAGGAGGAAATGAAAAATTTAAACTAAATATCTGGGGAAAAGCCTTGACAGTGAGATCTATGAACATGTGGGATGCGGAGGAAGCTGGCAAAGTGCTGAAAGTTCTTGAAACTTTGAAGATTAACAGGACATAATACTAGAAAAGATACTATAAAGAATAATCCTTTATTAGCAGGGAGATGGACTGTAAGATCCAACATGTTTTATCCATCTATAATTTTATGAGTCTGTGAAAATATAATGATTTCAGATCTAATCCTAGAAAGAAATGTATTTGGCAACTAATTTTTAGCATGGCAGTTAGAATTCAGCACTAGCTAAATGCAGAAGCTGTTGTACTGTGTTATTACAGACCATTAGAACGCTTTAATTTTTTCCATTTCAAGTGTTATGTGCATCAGATACAAGTGGGAGGAAAAAGCTTCACTTTGCAACACTGGCACCTGATGCACAATAAAAATGGGATTAAAGGTTTTAGAGTTCTCATCATCTTTTGAAGGCCTATTACTTTGGTAAAAATGAAAAGGTTTACCACATCTTTTCACATATAAATCCCGTTTCTGTGCCTTATTTGTATTTCTAGGATGTCGTCCGTTTTCAGCTCAGTTAAAAAACAAGATACTTTTCTATTTTTCACGGTCTATGCTGATTTGTCTGCGTTCATGTAAAACTCACAAATAACAGTAATGCATAATGATTGTTCCCCACTAATGATGACTTACTGCTTATGGGTTCTATCCATCTAAAATATCTTGCTGCCGAGAAGACTATAGATGCTGGCTGCACAACTGGAAACAAAGCAATGACTATGATGATAATTAAAACACCCCAATACTTGGATTTTTGTTTGGGAGTTACTGATGGAGTGAAGACCTGTGGTGAATGAACTCCTGATCTCCTGCTCACCACTATTTTTTACACTGGTCCTATCCTTTCCCCTCAACTGGGGCTGTGCAGCAACTGGGAATTACTTTAGGCATACTGTTAGAGTAGACCATGTACTGAACTCCAAGGGGGGGAATGAAGGATAAAGAAAGTTACCTGTCTGGTAGCAGAGGCGGGGTTATTGAAAGGCTGTCTCTCCCATAGCTCATTTATGTGATGGGGGTAGAGGTGTAAAGGCTTTAACTCACTGCTGGCTCCACCTCTGTCAGGGCATGAAGCTTGAGAGGGCAACCTATGCCCTGCAGCAACAAAGTGAGGCTGGTGAAGGTGGAGAGTACAGGTTGTCTCATCATGCCACTGCTGTTATGAGAGGAGTTCCCCTTGACTGTCAAGAGGAGGACTTTGTCATAAAGCCTCAAGGGATGAAATCTTTAGTCTAGTATGAGCTTGGCCAGATGGAGGCTTATAATGGAGCTCATTCAGAGAGACTATCTTTGAGCCAGATAAGAAATGTGTCCCCTATATTAGAACATTGTTCACACGAGTCCCAGCTAGGGCAGGTAGAGTCTATGATGTCACTCTCGGGAAGGGATCAGGTTTGGGCAGTCTCATATGGACAAATCTTTTTCCAATGGCCAAACTCCCACTGATTTGATCAGACAAAGATTTAGCCCATGACACAAATTTAAGTATGACTTCTTGGTCTCCATGTTGGAGGATGCAATTATTCAAATAACTTTTGGAAATTCAGTTTAAGAAGAAATTCATTTAACAAGGATAATTGTAACCAGTGAAAATAATTGGAGAGAGAGACTGAAACTCTATATGTGTATGACTCAGTGCAATGCCAAGCAATTGTAACATTAAAGCCAGTTAACACTGAAGAAAACTACAGAAAACTAGTAGTTGGCCTCCTAAATTAATGCAAATTTCATACACTTTAGCTTTCTGTTGTGAATGACGTGACATTTGGTAGAGTATTACTAAGTGCGGCAGACAATAGAAAGGGTCTTTTGAGTTTAAAATGAATGCAATTTGGAAAACAAACTAGTCACTGATGATACCTCTAACTGTCTCTCATACAGTTGTTTCTAAGTACTGCAGAGCTAAATTTAGAAAGTAAGAAGGAAACGTGCTTGATCTCAAGGTAAAGTCTCCATTGTGCTCCGTATGTGCAAAATATACTCTCTGGAAACAGACAATTGTGATAGTGACTCATGCAGAACAAAATATTTTCTTCCTTAAAGAATTTGCTGAGAATGTGACACTTCCTGCATCTGAGTTTTCACAGAAAAAAAACTTTGGCCCTAGACAGTTCATGTTAGGGGGAAAGCACAAAAAAAAATGGTAAAGAGATATTATATTACTGGTTGACTTCTTCAGAATAATAATACCTACTTCCTATACAGAGACTTTCAATGTATTTAGAAAATTGAAATGTGCAAGACACTCTTTCAAATCCATCTCTGCTTGTGGAATTTTTGAACTTTATTTTTATGGCCAAAATGCTTCAATGATTTTCTTTGCTGGAGAAAGTCCTTTTTCATTCCTAAAAATCTTTGTTACTAGTTTGGTCAGAGACATTGATTTCGCACACCCTTGATACACTTGTAACACACAGAGAAAATTGATCTGCTCTGCACTAAACATGATGTTTCTTCTCTCATACGGTTTAAACAAAATGCCAGCCTCATTGAAAATACCTTATAAAAAATCCCTACAATAATAAATGCCAGTGGAAAGTTATTTATAAATAGCTTAAATACGAAGACCACACACCACGCAAGCATTGATGGATGGGTTTTATAGGAAGTGAAATTGCTTTCACACAGTAGTTAGGGGCACATGTTCAAAGAGTTGCAAGATGTCTAAGCCAAGATGTTAAAGCAGGCAATATAACAGTTGGACTGTTTTGTTTTAGCATGAAGTGTATGCACAAGATAAAAATCCCAGAGGAAAGCTCTTACCCTCCTTTTTCACCAATATCAAAAGCAGAAATGGGTAACACCAATCATCTACTAACACTGTCACAAGGTGAAAAACCCTGTAATGGAAAAACTTGGGATGAGTAGATGGCATGTATTAGTTGAGATTTACCAGCAAATGAAATGTGAAAGACTTGAAGAAAACACGGGCTTATATCTAAAATAAATAACGTATTGTCTGTGAGTTCAAATACAACAGGGTATGATTTTGATCCACGCCATTCAAAGTAATGTGAACAGTATCGTTAGACTTCTGAGATAAATGGAAGAATCCACTGGCACTTCACATCTGGCTTAATTCTATTCATTTGCACTGTGCAAATTAGGAATAACTCCATTCAAATAATTGAATTTGGAGTTATTCTTGACATTCACTGGTGCATTTAGAAAAACAGGTTAAGGCCCCATAACTGAAGAAGTTGAATGAAAGAAGCTGAAAGGAAATACACACATTGTAAAGGGCTGATGCTTTGTCAAAACAGTCAATATGAGATTAATTGTATAATAATAGTAATAATATACTAATTGTTTTGAAAACAAAACCCTAGAGTAGCAAAGAGGGGCTTGTAGGATACCTGTTGTAAGAAGGCTGCTTATAACTAAGGCTCCGTGTTTGCCATATAGGTCGCGGAAGTCATGGATTCCTTGACTTTCCATGACCTCTGTGACTTCTGCAGCGGCTGGTGTGCCTAGCCCAGGGGCCGCCTGAGCAGCTTGGGCAGCCTCTGGGCCAGGTGCACTGGCTGCTGCTGGGGCAATCTCGGGCCCCCCGCCCTCCAGCAGCAGGAGTTTGGGTGTCGGGGGGTGGCTCAGGGCTCGGGATTGGGGTGTGGGGCAGTGCTTACCTGGAGGGGGAGGCTCCCCCCTCTCAGCTCCTAGCTACACATGCTGCCTCTGCTGGCATGCACCACCCGCGCAGCTCCTATTTGCCATGGTTCCCAGCCAATGGGAGCTGTGGAAGTGGGGCTTGGGGCAGAGCGGAGGCAGCACGTGGAGCTCAGGAGCTGGGTAGAGAGCCTGCCTCAGCCCCACCAACCCTCCCCTCAAGCACCCGCAGTGCCCCCACCCTGGGTTGCGTCCCCTAGGCCGTCCCCTGAGCCCCCCAAGTTTTAGTCAGGGGTAAATATACTGCCCGTAATCTGTCCATGACTTTTACTAAAAATAGCCGTGACTAAATCATAGCCTTACCTATAACCAAAGTTTCATGACCCACATATAATCACTGTTCTAATTAGGTGGTAATTTTCCATCTGTCTGTCTATGGTACCGCTATAGCACCCAACACCGTGATATCTAGGAACAATTTTAAACTCCCCATACCCAACAACAGTGTAAATTAAAGGAGGCAGATGTTGCTTTAACCAGTGGCCCCAATAAAACTCTAGGAACATGTGCATGAGGAGAAGTATCAGCAGGACATCTAAAGAGGGGTGGGTGTGTGTGTGTGTGTGAGAGAGAGAGAGAGAGAGAGTCTGGGGCAGCATAGCAGAGGTGCCACTTTTTGGAAAAATGAACCACTTTCTCACCAATAAAGGCTGAGGGATGCACAAGAAGTGGAACTGCAGAGGCTCAGAATCAGAGTGAAATGAAAACTATCACTTAACACTACACATAAATTCTTATCAACCCTTGAGGTACTTTTCAAGAATACAACAAAAATCATGGAACAGAAAGAATGAAGTTTGGGGATAAGAGTGGGCTAGTTACAATGTTTCTCTCTGATCCCCATCCAAAACACCCCAAAACAAAACAAACCCCCCCACACAACAACAAAACCCCTGGAGTGAAACAGTTTTGCTTATGAAATACATCCATTAAAAAACAAAGAATGGATGCACACACCACCTGACATTCTCTGTCTTACTACTGAATCTGACAACTGCACCACAAAACATATATGGGAACTAGCAGATGGAAACCTAGAAATGCTGATGGGTTGCTTGCTTGAGGTTGGATTTGGTTCAGCCTGAAGTTCATCTGCATATGAACTCCCAAAGTAGTTCTGAACTCAAGCATAAAATCTGTTTTCTCGTTCGATGCATAACTGGCGCCAGTGCTCATAATTTTTTATCACTTGTTACTTTATTTTTCTCAGCTCCAAGTCCATGTTAAAATTACACAGAAAATGGTAGATATGTGAGATTGCTTTGCAAACAGTTAAGGGTACTAAAAGTACTATGCTTCATTAATTGCTTCCATTGTTCTTGCAAGAACTGAATTAAGGCTAAAGAAATGCCATATAAACAGTAGTACAAATGGCAGACAATCCACTCATCTAGTGTTTAAAAAATCAAACGCACAATATAAAATATTAATTTCAAACTGACATGCATATCATCCCTTCATAATACCGATTCAGGGTAAAATTCATCTCTCTGCAGAGGGCCAGCACAAAGTCTGTGCCTCAGTTAAGATCCACGAAAGCCCTGAAAATTAAATTTAATTTTCATAGGACTTGTGCTGGCCCTCTTTTTGGGAGTCTATTTTACCTTTAAGGAATACTTTCTCTGAAGCATTGTCTGCATATGCCTTAAACTAAATAGACCAAATATCAGAAAACACCAATTCTTTAGAGTAGTTTTTATTCTTATAAAGTGCCCTTCCTCCTAGAGAATTTTATTTAAGAAGCTTATTTATTCTGTTTGTAAATATGCTTTGAACTCCTTGTATTAATTAAAAGTCTTCATATAACAGCAATATATCTGTAATAGAGATGGTTCAAACACATGAAAAAACTTTGCAGTTTTTCATCCAAAATGTTCTTCAGTTAAAAAGATCCGACCACCTATAATTATTACTGAATAAGACTAAAAAAAATCCAATAATTGGATTTAAAAATAAATAAATAAATAATCAATCAATCAATCTTTGGAATTAGGAACTCACTCAGCACCAGAAGATAACACTTTTGTGGATTTAGAATTCTGAATGTCAGTAGTGACTCTTATAAGAATAATTTTTTTCAAAAGTGTGTTTGCTTTCTTAATCTTGAGAATCTACAAGAGCAACAAATACTTAATATTACTTCGTGAAAAGCCAGTTGTAATTTCTCCTTTACCCACAGGGGCTGAACAAACATTCTAGTCCAGTTTGTCTAGATTGAGTCTCAACTTTAAATTGTTTAGACCCAGGAATTTTTTTAATTCCATAGACCTAGGCAAGTTCATGCTTTGCAAGAAACACTTGAGATAAACCAGAAACACATCTGAAGTCTCTGTAAAACCACTGAAATTCAAAGAAATGTAACACTTATGTTATCTATAATATATGTTATGTTATCTAGATTGTAAGCTCTTTGGGATAAAGACTGTCTCTTTGTTCTGTGTTTCTACTGTGCCTCGTACAATGTGGTCCTGGTTCATGGCTAAGGATCCTAGATGTTATTTAAATATAAATAAATGAATACATTAAACAAAAATAATAACACTATTAGTCAGACATAACCATGTATTTTGCACAATGGGTTATTGTGTTTCTGTGCACTTAATAGATTTTACCAATTCTTTTATAAAATACACCAGAATTGAAGATTTAGGCCCTGATCCTAGGTGAAACTGTGGGTATCACTGGAATGAAGAAGTTAAGGCCAGGATTCCCCTGCACTCCATCAATCCTTGGCTGCCATAAAAAACTGTTTCAGTCTCTGCCATATCTCATAGTCAAAACAGCCTTCAGACCACTTCAAACAAAATTGGGAATTGGAGATGCTCAGGAACTCAGAAAACCAGTTCCTCACTTTGTTTCAAGTCAGTTCAAGATTAAAATGCATATTCCTATAGGGGCATAATGACTCATGAGAGTTGTGGTTGGATCCCCATTCTCCTTTAAGGGCCAGGCTCCCTGGTTCGATTGTATCTCTCATGATGTACCCAGAGCCATGTGACTCCCATGATGCACCATGCAGCTTGGTCAGAGAGAAATCTGCATTACATTATGGGAGAGATAGTCCTTCAGGGGGCTTAGCACAGTGGAGAACGGGGGCCCAAACTACAACTTCCACATGGCAATATGCTGATAGTGAAATGCAATTTAATGTTTTATTGAACTGATTCAAAACTGAATATTTTCGGTCATTTCAACAAAATGAAATATTCTGTTGGGTCAAAGTGTTCCAAAATGAAATATTTGTTTGGATTATCTTGATGGAAAATCAATTTGGGGGTGGGGAGGCAAAATCAAAATTTTATCATGGAAAATCTGGATTTTTCAGAAACTGCATTTTCTGTCAGAAAAGTTTTGTGATGGAAATTTCCTGACCTGCTCTAGTTGTGTGAATAAATAGACATATATCATTTAATTTTCTATAGCCTTCTGCACATCTAAGCTGTGGACTGTTTGAACATGTCTGACCGAATATGAACCGGGTTGTATCTGACCCTTGTTAAGCTGTACAAGACAAAGCGGGGAAGCCGTTGCATTCTGCTGTGTGAACCAGGTGCAACTGCAGCTCTGGGGCCTGATTCACTGCTAACTTACACTGTCATAGATCAGGTAAAACAGATGTGAAAGAAGAATCTGGCCCATTGTGCTCACACAGCAACAAGGCTAATGACCACAGTGCAGAGGTGTGCTTTCAGTGCAAAATTGAGATCAAACATCCCTAACTAAGATAGAGGAACTATGTGCAAGGACTTACTGGATACTGTGGTCTCTCCTAAAAATGGAAGGTAACCCAACTTGTCACCTTTGAGATTGCATCCAGTTATAAGGAAGGTAGTGTGGATTTCAAAGGTGGAACAAGAACTGTCCTGATCTTTGATGAGGATGGGTTGATCAGTTTAACCTCCCAACATGTCACACCATCACCAAAATACCACCTCCACAAAAAACACAACATTTGGATAAAATTCAAATAAAGCTTTCTTGAGGTTCATGTAAATTGTGTTAACTTTCTTTCTATTTTATATTTTCCTGGGCCTTGCATTTCTGGGTTCTGACCAGGAAATGAAGCAGAGGTGCCTAAATATTCCAACATATCCTGTTCCTTCAACATTTCTGGCTTGGTTAATATCAGGAAGTGCTAGATAACCCATGAAATACTTTATCATCACCTGATTTGAAACCTCACTTTGAAAACACGAGAAGTTCAGATTTAGACCAGTATTGCCTTTGACAGCTTATCACTAACTAAATTGTTCATTCCTCATCTATAATTTAGACACCCACTGAAACAGCCTCCTCTAAACTGAGATTAAGCTTTCCACAAAGAAAGCCTAGAAGCAGTTACTTGTAACATGCATACAGTTCACATGCACATACATGTAACCTCTGTTCATATCAATTAATCTGAATCTTATAGTAAATTTTGATTTAATTCTTCTGGAAAAAAGCTTTGGGATATTCACCTAATTTTCAGGTACCATACACATTTCTGTTCTCCGTTACATCAGTTGCAATCTGGTGTAATCTCATTTGAATCAGTAAGTGTCACTCCACATTTATACTGCTGTAAGCAAGGGCAGAATATGGCCCACTAATTTTCTTTTCCTTTGATTTGTTCCTTAAAGACTAGTGAAGACCAGAGGAGATAAATGAAACATCAAAGGTGTAACTGTACCAAAAGCTTATGCAAACGTGCTATCTTAAATAGTGTAGGAGCTTGTGTTCATTTTCTGCCCTGCCTAGAGGCCATTCAGAAACCCAGCATATTTAATACTGACCAACAACCAGAGTTCTAATATGATCACATTTTGAACATCTCAAAGTGAACATGAATGAGCACAGCTTAGTTTCTACCTACAGCATCATTTCATGCACACATTAGCTGGTGTAATTTATTCTGAATATTTAAGAACAGCTGTGAGAGTCATTGGGCAAAAGTCATTTGTTTCAACTGAGCTGATTCCACTTATGTCTAGTCTGAATTTGACCTGTTATATCAATGTCTATTATCTGAGTAATTATTAATGTCCCAAACAATCACACCTGATGGTATCTCTGCCATCTACTCCACATCACCTGAAGCAATCAATTGGATCATCAGCCTAGACTTGACAATCTAACTTTGCTGTTTTTAAGCAATGCAAGAGAAGATCTGAGTAAGGAGAAATATTATAATCAATGTTCTCTGTGCTAAATCAAACAATTAATTTTGTTTCATGTTAAATGTTGGATCATGTATAGATCATAAGACAAGTTACTTCAATTGCAATTCTGATTTGCCTAATATTGCCTCACTGATTTGACAATCATGTGTGTTTATATACACTTCATACGTACACAAAACATATAATCACACTCTTACAACTAAGGTCACGATCTTGCAATAATCAGTGAACATGCTTAACTTTACTCATGTTGTACTCTGAAAGGAAGTCAAGACGACTAGTTACATGCTTAAGATTAAGCATGTCTGTACGTGTTTGCAGGATTGGGGCCTAAAGTGTTAGAAGTTAAAGGACAGTGGTAAAATGATATAAAGGCAAATTAAAACTACAGGAATAAAACTATATTGCATCTTCAAGCTATAAATAGGAACAGTATATATCATACCATTTTGACATATCCCACATTTCATACACACCCCAAAGTGGAGCCTCTTATAACGATATCGTTTCTTTTTCTGAAAATTTTGCTATAAGTGGATGTTCATTATAACTAAGAGAGCCAATGAACAGTCAGTTGTGTCTATTAAGATGGAGTGAAGCAATGTAAGTGTTTCATTATATTTGAATTAACTAAGAGTGAGTTCAACTGTATTTGCAGGAGTTAAGTAGTAGTCCTTATGGGCTTAATAGAAAATGTCCCCACAGACCAAAAAACAATGTTCTCATGCAGCTCCAATGAGCAGTGTTGTGTGTGGATCTGATGACATTTCTGAACCACTATACCATCTCCACATTTCCCAGGCTGTGCACTTGTGATCTGTGTGGGGGACTAAGGAGTAAGAATATCTCAGGATGACATAGCCCTTGTGGTTCAGGTGTTCCTCCTTTGTGAAGAAGAATAGATGGGGGATCTCTATAGTCACAGATCCTCCATATCCAAACCTCTCACTCTACCTCTTTGATCTCTTTGTCACCCAAACCTCCTGTGTACTGAGGAATAAAGGGGTATGCAGATTATTTGACTGGAATCCACAAAACAGCCTCTCTTTCTGCAGAGGGAAGAAGGATGGTTTAGCGGATAAGGCACCAGGCTAGGATGCAAGAGACTTGATTTGATTTCCTATCGCAGGCACACACAGTGCTTAATTTGCCTGTGTTTTGGTTCCCAGTCAGTAAAATGGGTGTAATACTCCCTTCCCTCATAAAACCCCATCAATGATTGTGAGATACTATGGTCATGAGGGCCATAAGAGTACATAACAGAACCTATGAGGCTACAGAAGAGGGTGGGGGAGAATTTACCTGTCAATGAGGACTTGAGGAAATCATACAGTAGTAAAGAAAAACCTTGAAAATCTCCTCAAAAGTTGTATAGTACCTGCAACACCAATGTTCAGTATATGAAGGACAAGTGCACATTCAGTGTCAATTTGCTGTCAAGTGAAGTAGGCTTGGAGAGCAACCAACTCTCTTCCTCAGGCAAGGATGAAAAATAAGATATTTATTATGGAAATAAAATATGTATTTGAAGAAACCAACTGAGGCAAGGAAGAAAATAGTAGTATATTTTATGAAAACTTAAAGACACTGGCAAGTGATCTAGGAAGTGAGCAAATAAATTGGTTAGTCGCTAAGGTGCCACAAGTACCCCTTTTCTTTTTGCGAATACAGACTAACATGACTGCTACTCTGAAACCTGCAGAAATAACGTTACTACCATGTGTATTACTGATCAAAATTAAATTGATTTGAGTTACAGTTGTGGTGTTAGATTTTGAAGTGTTCAGCACACAGAACTGGCACTAGATGTTCAAAACAGCTCAGCTCCCATTTAGGCACCTAAATAAATTCCAGATTGTCAAAAAGTGCTATGTTCTTAGGTTACTTGTAATCAGAAATTCTTCTGGAGACATTATAAGGGACTAAGTGTTAAAATAACTGCAGAGCTTGACAAACTGTCAATAATGGAACTTGATTACTACGGCATGTTGGTCTGTTCATTGTAAATGTATGTTTTTAATGTTGCAACGGCACATGTGAGTTCCTATGCTCACTGATGCTCTGAAGTACACCCCCATCCCCAAACTGAACACAATTAAATTCTAAAATAACAACTCTGAAATACATGGTGCTTGCTTTGCTTCAATGCTTATATGAGGTGGTGCTTACAGATGGCTATGAGACAGCTGCAACTGAGAAAATTTGTCTTATTTCTTTGACCTTGCCTTCTAAATGAAAAGATGTCTGAATATATAAAAAAGGTGATCTGAATATATACTCAGCAGGAATGTTACATATGAAGATAAGATGATGTAATGGTAGCTCAGAAGTCACTGTATTAAACCTCAAGCATGCCCAGAGTGAACTACCTGTAGTTATTTCCAGAAGCATGAACAGACTTAGTCTGAGCTGAGTGCTCTTCACCTCTTTATTTAACATCCTCTTGTCAAGGAAGTCATGGTTCTTCTCAAACTGTTTACAAAATGTCACATGTTTAAAGTTAGCAGAAGACTTGTGCCTTCCTGCTGGACAAATCTGACTCCTGAGAGCTATAGTAAGCATTTCATTCCTCCAAATACCTTTAGCTGTCTTTGAGAATGTTTTCATTACAAAAAAAAAAAAAGGGGGGGCGGGGGGAATAGGTTCTTAACTTGGATTAACTGATTCAGGTTACAATATCACTGATGACTCACCAACTCAGCTTTAACTTTGATTAGCAACTCGAGTTAAAGTCTACAGGGAAGACTGGGATTTAATTTAAGCTGCTACACTGAGTTAAAAAAACGAGTTACTGTGTCTTTATTGTTATTCTAACCTGGTAGTTAACACCACACCTTTCTTTTCTTTTCTTTTTTGCATTGAATACATTCTCTTTGAGAGGGAGGGATGGTGAAGAGGGAGAGGGCAACCTTGTGATCTTAGGCATTGGAAGAGGGTTGCAAGACCTGTAAAAGGAATGCCCCTTTCTCTTTTAATGAGGGCAAGGTCAGGGTACCAGATCACTGGGCAGCATCAATCCCAGGAAGCAAAGTGATGACAGTTTAAGTGAAAAGATTTATTCTTTTATTCCCATCTCCCTCCATGGTCAGCAGGAGAGGGAATGCCTGACCTGCACCAGGGCTAGCGATGCATCTCTTTTAGCTCAGGGCTGTCACGCTCAGCAGCCCAGGCAGGTGAAAAAATATTCTGTCATCCAAAAAGTATCAAAACATTATTTAGTTGAATTAAGATGGCTGAATATTGAGAATATTCATGATGTCTGACACTTTTTCACCCCATTCACGAATATCTAGTACTTCATTTGTAATCTTAACTTAGATACTTTATGGAGAACATTTTCAATACAGTATCAGTTTTGTCCTTTTCCTGTTTGAAATACTGAGCCCTCTTTCTCCAATTCCTCTACAGCACAATCCATATTATTTCAAACTCAAGCTATCCCCAAAAACCTTTTTAGAAAGCAATGAGTTAGTGAGGCAAATGAAGCTCTCATTATGAGGCAGAAATCTTTCCTGCATAGCCTTAGACAACTTTTTTATTCTGGGAACATTTGCCAAGACACACCTGTCCTTTAAACAGTACTTTAGGAAGCTTAAAGGGACACCATCAACTTGAAATCTGGTCATTAAAAACAAATGCATTCCAAGTAGTTTCAGGTATAATACTTAAGTCCCTCTGCCAATTTGTGTGGTTTACAATCATATTCCAAATTTTAAAACATCCTTCTTTTTTCCTTGTTGCTGTATAAAAAAACTTAGTCAAACAATAGATGAAACAGGCTAATTATATAAGGGAGACAGTGACACTGAGGTACCCAAAGTGTAGTCAAAATACACGAAGTATACAAACTGAAATAATAGAGAAACATTTTTCCTGTAATCTGCATGACAGTAAATTTAAGTATTACTTGTAATTACTGTAAGTAAAAATAATTCAACACAGGTGTGATTTTTAAGTTGATAGGGTCCCTTTAACTTCTGTTTGGACAATTATCAAAGGACATCTATGTATGGCCAAATTGGACTCCTTTTGTGGACAACAGGAGAGAAAAATCACTGAAGGGTCCTGACATAAATATCAACTATTGTTTTGTGTTTGTTACTTTTTTCCATGTCTGCTGCCAAGATTTTAAAATTCTCCAACATATTACAATATTTTCCAACCTAACCTACTTGACATTGGCTTATGTAACTATATCAAAACTTAAAATGACATCACTTTGATTTGTATTCCTTAGGGTGAAATTCCACCTCTGTGCAGAGCTCATACAATCCCTGTGCACCATGTAAATGCCATGTAATTGCTGGGTTGAGAGGGGAACCCCAGTATAAATATATTTATTACCAAAATAAAATACCTCCCCCTTCCCAAGAAAACAAAGAAATGATTGAGTGTTTGGAAGTAGAGGAAATATATGCAGGTGTGAACATGGATACAAATAGCCCAAAGAATACAGGATCTGATTCCCCCCTGCCTTGCATCTTGTGTAGTCATTTACACCAGTGCAAAGTGAATGCAAAGGGTAGCACTGTACAACCATTTTGCACAAGTGCAAATGGTGACACAAGGTACAAAACAGCAAAGGATGAGGCTTAGAAATTGTAAGTGCAAATATCTAGGGTGAAATCCTGGCCCCGTTTAAGTCAATGAAAGTGTTGTCATTGACTTCAGTGGAGTCAGGCTTTCACCCCTCCTGAATAAACTTGGGACAATAAATTCCAGATGCAACAAATGCTCAGCATGCATTAATACAGTCAAAACCATGCATAGGAAAGATGCAGTAGACAGAATTTGCCACTTATTCTGGTCCTTAGCTTTGTAGAAAACAGGAAGTTTACCCTGGCTCTGAGACATAGGTTAAGTCTGGTGAACTAGTCCTTCAGCTCTGCTGTCATGCAGTAGATTTTTCATATGAGCAGAACCCTTTGACTTGGACTCTATTTGCTTTTTTCAAGAAGAAGCTCTCCAATAGCACCACATTACATCACTGCATAACTGCCACCTGTTTCTTGAACTACCATGTAACATCTTGGAGTGTAATGTGTTTAAAAACAGCTCTTTAAAGGTAGGTGATCCAGAAGAAATTATTACACTAAAATACATACTGCTAGCAAAGATACTGGAAATAAAATGATGTGAACTCAACCTCCTACCATTACATCATTTCTTTTCTATGACTATGATTCTTCCCAATTGTTCTACAGAAAACACTGCTAGGTTTGAGCCAAATTTTCATTAGACAGTTTATGTTTAAACAAAAGGAGTACCATTCATAAGACAGTAAAAATTACAAGGGATGGTGTATTACTTTTCTGCAAAACGATGGGTCCAATCTTAAGAGATGCTGAGCACCCATAACTCCCACTGAAATAAATGGAGTTACAGTTACTCAGTATTTTTTAGGATTCTTCTTTATATTATGGGCAGGGCTGGTAGTGTGCCTATTATTAAGATTGCTTACCTCTTTTCAGTTGCTTACAACTTTGCCAAACTTTAACCATTTGGGCTGAAATTTTCTTTGCCAGAAGTTCTCAAACTGTGGTCATTTGGAAAGATCATTAAGTGGTCCTCAGCAATTTTCAAGTGGTCCGTGAAAAAAAAAAACTTTGAGAACCACTGTTCTATGCCATGTGTCTACTCAGTCTGATTATTTTATTTATTTATAAATTGACTGGAAATTTCTGGGAATGAGGCTGTGGAAACATACTTTGTTTTGCACATGTTAAAAACCTTGTAAATGACCCTTTTTTTTAGAACCTTTAGTGCATCTAATGCTTTGAAGCAGGGACGTTCCACATTTCTGTGTCAGGGATGTACTTTTGTCATCCCTGTGGAAATCCATCCAAATTTAGTCAACTTATAAACCTTTAACAAAATTTCAGTTTGCACACGATCAGTAGCGACTTGCTAGAACATTACAGCCTAATCCCCTGTAGAGTCAGTCCATGCTGAACATGTGCGACCTGTGATTTTTAAAGGCTTATAACTTTCTCCTCTACTCTCAATGCTCCCCTGCACATGCAGTTTAAACATGGAAGACATTTAAACCAAATGCAGATGGGACAAGAAGTGGAAATGAGTGGAGGCAGGAGGAGTAGATTGGGACAAGGAGCCCAATCTGCCCCAGACAGGGGCAGAGGGAAACTGGAACTGGGAGTTTGCAGGTGGGAGGAGACTGGGACTGGCTGAACAAGGAGACTGAGACTGGAAACAAGAAGGCTAGACCAAGTTGGTGGGGGAGGAGACTCAGACCTGACAGAGAGTGGGGGGGATATTGGAACTGGCTTGGCAAGGAGACTGCAATTGGGAACAAGTGGGGCAGAGGGACGTGAAAGGAGGGAAAACAAATCTGATGGGGAGCCACGGTGTGGAGTGAGAACTCAGACTGTCTATGCTAAGAGACTGGGACAAATAGCCAGGTCATTGGGAGAAACACAGACTGGAGGAGTAGCCCAGGGAGGGAGACTGAGACAGAGAATGTGGGTGAGTGGACGCTTAGAAGGAGAGGGACACAGATTGAACAAGGAGCCAACAGGTGGGAACTGGAAGTGCCTGGGCAAGAAGATTTCAGAGTAGGAGCCAGTGATGTGGGGGAATGGCTGTGCAAAGAGACAAGGACAGGGAGGGGGGTGAGTACATGTGGAGTGGTGATATGGAGACTAGGACATGTTGGTGAGACTAGGACTATATTGGAGACTGGGATGGGGATGATAAACCTCAGGAGTGGAAACTGGGACTGGTTAGACAATGAGACTGGGCCTGGGAGAAGGAGACAGGAGTTGGAAAGAGGCAGGTCTGAGACAGCAACAGGTTAGAAGCAAAGGAACAGAAAGAGTCAAGGTTGGCAGAAGAGATTGTGCCCACTAAATAATACGGTTCTGTACAGCCTGGAATGGAAACCAAAAATCCTGACTCTCACCATTCCTCTGCTGTCACCTAATATCTGTGAAACCCTCTGGAAAAGTGTCACACTCTTCTCTAATACTAGACCACATAGAAAATGACAACTTACTAGTGTATTATTATTCCTTTAGTTCAAGTATCAGAGGTCATGTGATGGATCTAAAGGTTCCAATCCTACTGACGAACCATGAGAGTGTCAATATGATGCTACACGGCTGACTTTCTGATTTTTCAGTTTGCTTTTTTAAAAAACCTAGGAAATTACACATGCATGTGCATGCACCTACACACACACACTCCCCAAAAACAAAACAAAAACTCTTCTGAAAATAACTTTATTAAGCTTCTTCTAATATTACTTAGCTTTTGAATGCTTGATTTTCAACCTTACCAATGATCTTTTAACATAGATTTGGTGTGTGTAATTTTTATATCTAGAGATCATTAAAGATATGGCACACAAGAGGTTTCTAGGAAGCTTTTTGAATTAGGGATTCTATGCTAATTTTGTCCATTTATTTATGTGTTTAGATTTATGCTGTGAATATACTATGTGGCTCTTAAATTGCATACTTTAGTCTATTTTCCATTCTTTATTCATGGAAGATGCTCAGCCATATATTAGTAGGTGAAAAGTTGTAATTATAATTTAATGTAATAATAACTAATACTACTACTAATAATAAATACAGTTTACAAGCAAATTATACTATGGAAATGTAGCATGAAGGATGTGGGAGGAACTGAACAACTTTTTCTCAATGGAAAGGCCTTTAAGAAACACAGGCTGAGAATACTGATTTCTGATTAGTAATAACAACATTGAAATATCTTCCAATGTAACATTTGGCTTAAAGTCCTTTATTGATTGCCCTGAAGTGCCACTAGAGAGTATCACTCAGACAGGGACTGCTAATCAGAAAATTAATGTAAATCCTCAGCAGGAATTTTACGCTTTTGAGGAAATGAACGATACATTGAATGTTCCTGGCACAAAAATTCAGTCATTTTCAATTTATCATCAGTCTTTTGATAACACAGAGGCTGAATTACAATAGTTCAGATTGTAAAAGAAACATAAAAACATCTTTGGTGAGTGAAGGAAGTTCCTGCATTAGTTAAAACATGTATTGATCTTGCAGGCCTAGAGGAAGTGTTATTAAAATGACAGAGCAAATTAACTTGTTTGATAAAACATCTGACAGGCTCCCTGGATCATCTGACTATTTTAAATACTAATGATAGCTCTTCAAGAATGCCATTCTTCATAACTCATCTTAGTAATTTTCCAAACAAATACTAATTGCTGATTTCCCAGTTTAATTGATTTGTTTTATTCATGTTCATAGATGTTTTCTTCTTCTTCTCTCTGATTGTTTGTATTGCTTAATGTAAAAACAATAGTACAAATTAGCTACAGCAGCTTTTTACCAGGAAATAAAAATATAAAATAATATTCATGTCAATATCACACCAAAACTAACATACTTGTTGTACAGTCTAGCTTGCTGATGAATTGAAGCTTTAGGCCAATGTAAGTTAGGCACCTAAATATAAGTAGACTGATAATCAGAGACGCTGAGCCACGACCTCTTAATGATGTTAACAATTCCATTGTGTAAAGATTGGATTGCAGATTCTCCACTGCACAGCAGAGACAGGGATGGTATTTTTGCCATTCCACATCTGTCCCATGGAAACCCTTCCTTTTGCAGCATTTCTGCAGGGGCAGCGCTAATATAAAGGAGTCTGCTTTCAGCCTCTCAGCATTCCCTTGACACCACAGGAATCCACTGCAGCACAGTTTCCTTTTGGGTTATAATTACCTCATACCTGGCACTAGTTCCACCTGCCTCAAACAAAAGGACACATTTAGAAAGAGTTATTATTCACAGCAACTACTGTGTGCTGAACACTTTATGTCCTTGCGCTGCTTGCTTGGCATAGGCTGAGAAACAAAATGGTGAGCAATGGCAAAGTTCCAAACTGGGAAAACGTCACCTACCAGCTTATAACAGATGCCAAAAGTTTTATAAGCTTAAGTGCTCCAAATCTCAAAAGTAATCTCCTGATAATTACCAGCCACTGACCTCCTCTTCTAGAATCCCCATTCCTTCCATTATAGATGTCAAGGTTCCTCCCCCACTCTGAACTCTAGGGTACAGATGTGGGGACCTGCATGAAAAACCTCCTAAGCTTATCTTTACCAGCTTAGGTCAAAACTTCCCCAAGGTACAAAATATTCCACCCATTGTCCTTGGACTGGCCGCTACTACCACCAAACTAATACTGGTTACTGGGGAAGAGCTGTTTGGACGCGTCCTTCCCCCCAAAATACTTCCCAAAACCTTGCACCCCACTTCCTGGACAAGGTTTGGTAAAAAGCCTCACCAATTTGCCTAGGTGACTACAGACCCAGACCCTTGGATCTTAAGAACAATGAACAATCCTCCCAACACTTGCACCCCCCCTTTCCTGGGAAATGTTGGATAAAAAGCCTCACCAATTTGCATAGGTGACCACAGACCCAAACCCTTGGATCTGAGAACAATGAAAAAGCATTCAGTGTTTTACAAGAAGACTTTTAATAAAAAATAGAAGTAAATAGAAATAAAGAAATCCCCCCTGTAAAATCAGGATGGTAGATATCTTACAGGGTAATTTGATTCAAAAACATAGAGAACCCCTCTAGGCAAAACCTTAAGTTACAAAAAAGATACACAGACAGAAATAGTTATTCTATTCAGCACAGTTCTTTTCTCAGCCATTTAAAGGAATCATAATCTAATATGTACCTAGCTAGATTACTTACTAAAAGTTCTAAGACTCCATTCCTGGTCTATCCCCGACAAAGACAGACTATAGACAGACACACAGACCCTTTGTTTCTCTCCCTCCTCCCAGCTTTTGAAAGTATCTTGTCTCCTCATTGGTCATTTTGGTCAGGTGCCAGCGAGGTTACCTTTAGCTTCTTAACCCTTTACAGGTGAGAGGAGCTTTCCCCTGGCCAGGAGGGATTTCAAAGGGGTTTACCCTTCCCTTTATATTTATGACAATAGACTTTACACTTTTTCCTAGAATTCTGAGACATTCTTCTCCCCACCCACAAATTTAGAAATTCATGGATAAATCTTCTTCCTAGCACCCAGCTTCAGTAGCACAAACTTCGTAAGAGGAGGTAACTGGAATCGCCTGCATTAGCTGGAATAGATACTGTAGCTCTACCAAGCCTGCCACTTCATGTAGGAAGGCATGTGGGGGAAGCAGACAAAGAAGGATCAGATGATCTGCCTAGCAGCAGGTTCTTTAGTTCTTCCTCCATCCTTTCTCATCCTCAGGCTCTCTGATTTTGATCTCAAAGGGAACTCCCCACAGAGCTGTCTTCTGTGCCCCCGTGTGGTCTCTGAGGTTCCACTTCCAGAAGCCCCAAGGGTTAGAGAGATCCCATGGGTTGAGAGAGCCTTGGAAAAAAGGATTTGCTTTCTGTCTCAGTGCTTGTTAAACTGATCTCTGCTCGAAGAACGGTATCTTTAAAATAGGTCTGAAGAAAGAGAGTAGTATTGAAAGGCAGCACATGTAATTACCACACCCAGCTGGAGCCAGGAACTATAACAGGCATAGACCACATCATATATTTGACTAGCTACTGCCCACAATACTAGTTAAGAACAGATATAGAATCAGGGCATGTACCAGCAGACTTTGCACCATGTACTGTGGCTTCACCATCAGGGCAAGAGCGCTATTACGTAGAAGCCTAAACAATGTACTATATGCGTTGGTTACAGCTTGGGTCATCTCATGGGTCATTGGGTTTAAATGATTTAAAAAAAACCCCAAAACCTCCAGAATTTTTTTCCTTTTGGCAAAACTTCAGCCTGAACATTCAAAAACATAAACATGAACTGTGAACAATCCTATGTGCAGTTGCTTTTAAACTTGTAGGCCCATAACAGAAATGTTTGATTATCTAATTAGTGTTTTAAGTCTGTTTGATGCATTTTGTTGTGGAATAGTGTGATTCCCGTATTTTGCCTTTATTTCTGGGCAAAACATTTTTTATTCATGGGTAGTTACATGACATTATGTGAGTTAAAAATATCCAGTTTATAAGCAAACACACACCAGGTCTCCATATCACCCATTTAAGGGCCTATATCTGAAAAAAATAAACAAACAAAAAATGGAAGACATCAGTACACTTAGTAGGGTGAACAAAAGGTAAGTCTCTGTAAGCAGGTAGCATTTCCACTCTGATCCTAACACATACAAAGGTTATTGCCCGTATTGACCTGTTTCATGTCATTTTCTTTTATTGTTGACTTAAAACCTAAAACCTCAGCATGAATGTCACCCTAGTCTTATAGTTTTTCTCTGCAGGACCACTCTGTCCCTGGCCTTAGTTCCCTCTGCCTCACAGAGACATTCAGACCCATTTACACTGCTGACTAGGAACTAAGAAGACCCATCTGGACTGGCTTCCAAGGTAAGTCAGTAGAATGGCTCCATATCTTTATACAGTTTCAGCAGCTGAAGCCTTGTCACATTCTGATACACTTCGTTACACAGGTTTAAAGAGCTACTCCATTCACACTCAGCTAAGATGCTTAAGATGCTGTGCCACTCCAAAACAATGAGGACAACAACAACAGATAACACATACATTAATATATCATGAAATATATAGTCCTAGTTGTGCCATCAAAATCATCTCACAAAGTCTAATTTTAATGATGCAAGCTGAGGGTTAGGGCATCAGATAAGGCACAAGGAAAACTCCTAAAAATGAAAACTCCAGTTTGCACATATTTTCCCCTAGTGATAAAGAACAAGAGAAGATAAACAGAAATCCAGAGAGTATGTAAGCAGAATCGCTCTGAAATAGCCTTCCATGAGGCATCAGTGAGTCATTAAATGAAGAGTGCCTGCTGTTCTGCATCTGCCAATTGCCTTCCTTTGGCTTTCAACTATACTCACTATGCTGTGTAAATGTAACAATCATTTCTCCTCTGAGACCAGAAGCCAGCAACTTCAGAATCAAAAGGAAATAAAATATGGACAAATAAACAGGAAACTACAGAACAAACAGACATCCGCCTGCAGAAGGAAGCTGCCCCTGAACACATAATCCTAAAATAGTCCCCTTTCTATTCTAAAATATCTTAGTCTAGTGTTTCTTTAAATAAGCAATAGTTTTCAATATTCAATTGTATGTACATTTAATTAGAATCTAGTTATGTACAGAGAGGTGAAAAGTGAAGGGATGGCTTTATAATCTAACCTTGCATCTGAGGATATTATATCTACCAATAAAGGGCCAAATCCTGAAGTTAATCTGATTTTACTCACAGCTAAATCAGACAAAACTCCCACTAGCTTCAAGGGTAGTTATTTCACAGTTAAGTCTCCATAAAGTTGATGAGCAGCTCGCAAATAAACAAAGACATGAGCTACGCCCACAAGGGTGGACAATCTTGATTTAACTTGACACTACAAGTGAGTTCAGAGAGTGGAGAGAGGAGCAAGGGTGAAGAAAGAGAAGGACAAGCATCACAATAACAAAATCATATGAAACTATCCGAGAAGAGATGTCATTGAGATAATGAGATGAGAGACTGAAAGGTAGAAGGCAGGTCCAGAGTGAAGAAATGTATCTGAGAGTTGTTGGCATAGATGAGTATTTAAGGATGAGGTCAGTCAAGGATAAGAGAAGAGAATGAGACAAAAAGCTCTATTTTTGGATATTCCTGTATATTTTATATTACTTGATTTTGCAATAAGCCATGGTCCACATCTGCTTGCTATACACTTTAACATTACAATCTGAAACAATGCCCTGCACAGACTCATTTAATCTTTCCAAGTGGCCATGCTGCTCTGACCTCTTTAATACCATTCGCTCCCATGGCAACCTCTCTCAGACTTTAAATCCATGAACAAACTGCTCTTGAAACTGTCCAGTGGGTAGAGCAGTGCCTTGTGACATTTACCCTCACAACCCTATAACATTCCGGAGGAAAAGGGGGGCTTGGGAGATATTACACTGATTGGCTGTAGCACATTGATTTCCACCACAGAAACCTCATAAATATTTGTTTTGGTGATTATGGGCAACATCTTTTTAGAATTAATAGTCTAAAGATCTCTGAGGGACACATTTTTGGCAGGCTCACATATTCCATGTGCTTGGTTATTACATTTACATACAATTACTACATATTTGATGACATTTTGAAATGACTAAACATGCAGAGATACGTGAGCAAAAGTCAAAGGAATCTTTTGGAAAATTTGGCCCAGAAAATATAGCCAAAGCTGTCCTCCTCTACTATTCTGATTAGTATCTCTGTATGAACACTGCACTGCACTACTTAAACTGCTCAATCAATGCAAAGCCAAAAGATTCAGAGTTAAGAATAACATTTTAAAAATCCAAACATATTAAGATAGGAAAATGCAAAGCAAGTGAACCCAAACAACTTGAAATCTGCCCAGTGGTAACACTATATAAAAATCATTTAATTATAATTAAGGCATTTTAGTGCTTTTAGACCCAGATTAGGTTGAATTGATTTTTAAGGCACATTAGATTTTTTTTCTTCCCCCATCACCTCTGGTGTCATTACAGGGCAGAGTAAAGGTTGTTTGAGCGCCCTAACTGTTTCCATACCTTAACATGTGTGGATTTCTTTTAAGTTTAACTTTAACTATGAATTCCCTAGTTTTTAACCCTTGGTTTTAGGATAATTACAGCATTCTTATAATGTATTTTACTCTAATTTAGTAATAGATACGCTCAACCTTAATGCCATGTTAACTCGTTTTTTGTGTAAAAAATTTAATTAAGCTTCTAATAGCTTCTATAGAACACTGACATCTAAAGGGGCCTGGTATAACTTCAATGAGAACACTGATATCTACTTAATATTCACTTTCACTTAAATCCACAAAGACAAGTGTTAAGGCTTCTTACTCAACAACACATGTAATTGTACCTCATTATTAGAAAAAAGAAAAGGAGTGCGTGTGGCATCTTAGAGACTAACAAATTTATTTGAGCATAAGCTTTCGTGGCTCACGAAAGCTTATGCTCAAATAAATTTGTTAATCTCTAAGGTGCCACACGCACTCCTTTTCTTTTTTGCGAATACAGACTAACACGGCTGCTACTCTGAAACCTCTCATTATTAGAGTGTCCTTAGAAAAGTGTGTAACTGATCCAACATGGACCTACAGCAGTGCTTATGTATAGAGTACTGAATACTTAAAAACACAACTCATTATTGATTGAGCTAAGGAAATCAATCAGAATTAGGTGCACAGGCACTTTTGATAATCCCACTGTGTGCCTAAATATCTTTGAAAACCTGGCCCTTAATCTCTTAGCTGGAATGAGCAGGCTTTTATGCTGACGAGCCACTGGAGGGAACAAAGACCCAGAATCTTAATCTGTGGGGCTACAACTGCAGGAATTTACACACTTTAGAATACTGTATATGCTCTACTACTTAGGGTATCCTCACTGCATTTTCCACTTTATGCATCCGATGAAGTGAGCTGTGGCTCACGAAAGCTTATGCTCAAATAAATTGGTTAGTCTCTAAGGTGCCACAAGTACTCCTTTTCTTTTCGCGAATACAGACTAACACGGCTGCTACTCTGAAACCTACTTAGGGTATGTCTACACTGTAATCGGAGGTATGATTGCACCTTGGGTCGGCGCACCAATGCTAGCTAATCTGGCTCAAAATAGCAGTGATGGTGTGGGGGTCCCAGCTTCAGCAGAGGCTAACAAGTGCAAGTACATACCTAAGGGGAGTAAGTGGGCTTTTCAGCCCTCACTGAAGCCTGTGCCACTGTGTCTTCACTGTTATTTTTAGCAAGCCAATTAGATTAAAGCTAGTGCTGGCATATCTATTTATGCTTCAATTACACCTTTGATTAGAGTGTAGACATACCCTTAGAATAAGCAGCATTTTTGCATATGGTTTATTTAAAGCAAAGACTATTCACAGTTATGGAGCCTGAAAATGAAATCTGTCCTATAGAAAGGGAGGGTCCTTTTTACACAAACTCAGTAGTGTTACCCCTGCAGACGGGTTGGACTTTAAAGTGCCAGGGGCTTGATTCTACATAGCATGCTGCTCAGGCACAGTGGAGAGGGAGCTAGTGGTGAGGAGCCCTTGGTCCTCAGCTGCTTAGCTCCAGCATAAGTTAACATCCCTTCCTTCTGCCTGAACCCTAACCCTACCCTTACCATACCCACCCCCAACATGCCCCTGCCCTCCGTTGTGCTGGAAGGAGGAATTCTGGCCATCTATACACTAGTGGAGATGCCACTGCAGAGGTGAACTCTCCAAGGACAAACTCTTGCCATGTAAATTCACTTTGTGGCATGTAAGCATCAAGTGATGCACAGTGAACTCGGTGGACGAGAGAATCCAGTCCTAGGCCTATAACTGCTTGTCACTCTCCTTAAGACTTAAGGGTCAGAAACCTCTTCACCTCACTGTGCACACTGCTCCCCAGCCAGTAAATTTAACAAGAAGCACCAAGTTGTAAAAGGTAGCAGCATGCTGGGTGACCATCGACTTTAAGGGGCTAGTACAGGTGCAGGGGCGTGCTGTACATTGTAGGAAGGGAAGGCAGCAACTAAACGGTGGCAGTTCAGAGTTCTCAGTGGAGTAATCATTTTTTGAACTACCTACAGCACCAAGGTTACAGCATTTGCTTTAAAGCAACCAGTCCTAAAGAAACACCTGATATTCAAAGAGCAAAAACATAATTTATTATAATGAGATGATAAAATGTGTCCCTCAGTGATCTTTATGCTAAGGAACTTGAATCATATGTCTTTTTTCTAACTGAATAATAAAAATTAAAGACTTTCTGTAAAACAACAGTCATTAATCTTGCTGAGCAAAGGTAAAATATGTTGGATATATTACAGCACTTCTTTAAATTCAAATATGTTAGCAGACTCTCAGACTCCACATGCATCAATTCCAGAAATGACACACCTACAGTTGTAAACCAGCTGGCACCTGAAATTTCAATAAGTATCAGCTCACAAGTGCATGTCATTTTAATAATTTTCTTTTGGAGGAATCCTTTAGGTTTTCATAGTCTGAGAATTTTGGAAGTTAGGTAATAGGAAGGAAAAATCTGGTATATAAAATGCAATGTTTACAAATTACTTTTATTAGCTAATCTTGTAAATTAATTCTAAAATACTGTAAGGAAAATTGCATACTGTACAGCTAACATGTCATGCAATGCAGACAATAATATTAACATGTTGCATTGCTGCAATACTTGCCACCAGAGGTTCTCAACGTGGTTGATAAATATGAAATCTCAAAAGACATAATTTTATAGGTGGGTAAAAGAAGGTTCTGAGAGGTTAAGGCCCAAATACATTTTCAAAAATATCTACTAATTTTGGATGGCCATCTTGAGATAGCTAGGTCCTAATTTTCAGAAGTTCGGAGTACCTATGGCTCCAGTGAAATCAATTTTTTAAAAAGGGACAAAAACTACCATAGGGGGACAGATGTATTCCATTACCTATGTACAATATGGCAGAGAACACAGGGCTGGCTGGAAAACAACAATTCTGTTTTGCAAAAAAAATTGAGGTTTTAAAATTTGTTTTCATTTTCCATCAGAACAAAATTGAGACCA
Source organism: Lepidochelys kempii (assembly GCF_965140285.1). Classification (NCBI taxonomy): domain Eukaryota; kingdom Metazoa; phylum Chordata; order Testudines; family Cheloniidae; genus Lepidochelys; species Lepidochelys kempii. The sequence continues at coordinate 138,742,683 of NC_136382.1, read as the reverse complement.
TTCAACATTTTTTGTGAAAAAAATTGAGTGAAGGTGAGAGCAAGAGAGAGCTAGCTAATAGCTTAGTAGTTAGGGCATTTACCTGGGATGTGAAGACGTAGTTTCAAGTCTTGGTTCTGAAGGATTCAGAGGATGGGCGACCAGACAGTCCATCCTGGTCCAAACCTTTGACTAAATGCTCACCAAAACTGGTACATTTCCACAAAACAGCACTTTCTGATAGAAAATATCAGCTCTACCTACCAATTTATTAGACAGGTGGTGCTGTGCCTCGCTATTTGGAATGTCACTCTGTTTACCCGAACTGCAAATTTCCTCCCATTATTTTTCCCTTCTGGTGTCCCAAAATTAATGTGCCTTTGAAATAGTTTTGTGTGGAAAATGGTTTTAATTTTTTAATTAAAACTTCTTGAAAATAACTTGTTGCAATAATGACAAAACTGTCATCTCTATGGATGAACAAAAAATCTACCTTAAGGTAACATACTTCTGAATTCAGGGTCTGAGCTACTGGTATAGCAAAAATGTTTCATTTTCTTTGTTGAGAAACCACTTTGCTTTCTACTCAGGATACTCAGTCACTTTTACCATTGATCTATTTATCTACCTATCTTGATCTTTTTCAAAGTATTCTAATTTTAAAATACAAAGCAAAGAAAACTGGCCTTTTACATCTCTCCAACATCAATTCAAAGCAAATCCACTCAATGGATTTCGAAGAGATTTTTATTTTAGACTTCTGTTTTCTCTAAAAAATGGTCATTCTTCCATCAGATGAAAACTAAACCGGATAGACTCAGAACAGATGCATATAAAAAACCCTCAACTTTTACCATTTGATTTTTAACAATTTCCCTTGTACCCTGTAGTTTAAATAATCCTCTACTTCAATCTTTCAGTTACTCTGACATGTGCTGCTGGATAGACATGGAACCATCTTCCAGGAAACTTACTGATTTTGTGAAAAATGCATTTTGTGATTTTACAGAAGGCTATAAAACTGTCGCTACTCATATGATGAGATTCTTAATGGCACCTTACCTTGGGCCTGTTTCTCCTTCCTCTATCCCCTGAGCCATTTCCCCCTATGCTCCCTCGTAATTTTACTGAGGGTTCATAAATCCTTTTATCTTCCTTTATAAACATAGACCTGAACCTATTTCACTGAGCGTACTCAGCACTACAGAAAAGTTAACCTTACGACGGGTGCTTCACTGGCAGTCCTATAACAGCAGCACAATACTAATCTCAATGTCACAGAGTATATCTGCAATGCAGTAAGGAGGTGTGACTTCAGTACAGGTAGACATGCCTGAGCTAGCTTTGGTCCAGGTAAATCTAGGGTAACCCAAATAATAACAGCCATGAAGCTGCAGAATGGGTGGTGGCTGCTTGTGTTATATACTGACGGTCCTGAGGTGGGTGGGATTAGCTGTTGCAGCCATTTGTGCTGGCCTGGCTTCACTGCTGTTTACCTGAGCTAGCTAGCTCAGAGCTAGCTCAGATATGTCATAGAATCATAGAATATCAGGGTTGTCCACACATGCTGCAGCCATACCCTAAGATTGCAACCTGGATTTACCCATAATGTGCATAATTACATCCCTGAGATGAAAGGCCTCTGACTGGAGCTTTGACACCAGGTATTTTCACCATGAAGAGTTTAATTTACATGGGATCCCTTTAGTCATCAGTAGGGATAGTTAAAGAAAAGTATACTGTTGGGACTGCAGTGAAGAAAACAAGATTCCTTAGGTTTAAAATAATAATCGGCAGTAGATGTTTCTAATTTTCTACTGCTAACCAACATCTCTATCAAATACCCTCATCACAAGACAGGTATGATTATAGACCAAATTTTAGGCCTGTTCCACACAAACCTAATGGAAGGGCTAATTTCCCTTCCATTGGAAATTATTTAAATTCAAAAAGGTGCATTATAAAATGTGGGTTTTAGAGAACTTTACTAATGTCGAAGAAAAAAATCTTACAATATTTATAATTACCTTTACCATTATTAGTTTTCTTGTGTCCTTCATTTGGGGGGTTTGTTCCACTTTATGAACCATACACAAGTTTAAACACAGGAAGAGTTCTGTTTATGAGAAAATTTGCAGACATGGATTAAGGACAATTAGGAGTGGCTCACCTTTGGGAAGTACTTTTTTGTAACATGGATTTTTCCAACATGTTTTTCTTTGTTGGAAATTTGTGTGAATCTGGTGCTCATACAAGGGAAGGATTAAAAGCTTTAGCTAGAGCTATGGAAGGCACTGCACACTCTTCTCCAAATAATTCTGGCCATGCACCTTCATTCTTACCCTGCAACTCTCCTGCTAAACTAATCCTTTGCCTTTCTGACAAGGTTTACTATTGTAACTGGTTAGTGGCTTTCTGATAGGTATAAATGTCAACAAGGATCTAAGGCACTAGTCTGAGACCACTACACTTGTCCTAACATATATAAATATTTTATAAAATGACTTTAGTTGTCATGAAAGTTGCCAAATTAACAGCCCTGGAAACTGTTAGATCACTATGCTTTGCTTTTAAAAATCTGTTTTACTAAGCTAGATTGTGTATGAGGTGGTTGACTTCACTCCAAAATTATAAAGAAATCAACTAATACCCAGGTTGTGGTTGGCCTTCTGTGCTGTAAGAAGGGGCAAAGAACACATGGAGCTTTCTCAGCTTGTGCCCCTGCACAAGTGCCAAGCTCAACTACAGCCCTTGCAATTTCTGAGGATATAACTGGATTAGGAAAAGAGGTTGAGGTTAACCTCAACTTTTCCCCCAGTATAGATATAGGTTAACAATACTTTTACCTTGATTTAGCTGCCCAGGACACTCTAGTGGGGAACCTATAGTTTGGATGATTTAGTTGGGGATTGGTCCTGCTTTGAGCAGGGGGTTGGACTAGATGACCTCCTGCGGTCCCTTCCAACCCTGATATTCTATGATTCTATGTAAACCAAGATAAAAAGTGTTGTTAACCTGCATTCACTCTAGAAAAAAAAGTCATAACTTCAACCTCTTTTCCTAATATAGAGAAAATCCTACTTTTGCCGTAAGTGCTAGCCACCACACCAATTAGGGCAAGTAGTAGTGAATGCAGACTGGCTGGGTAAAGCTGGCCAGAAGTGGAGCCGATGGAAAAGACAACATCCTTTCAAAGTGTAGCACAGTACCTCTCTAGTATGTACAATTCCCAATTCCTGGGAAGAATTCACTCTGAATCAGCCAGAATTCTTACTGTGGATGCAACTACCCATTAGAATGAAATGCATGACTTAAAGCAACAGTCTAGTCCTAAATATGGTATGTATTCATGGCTGAAGAAAACCTTTCTAAAACTCCAGAATCATTAAATAGATTATAGGAAAATGCATAGGAATTTAGGGGCTGATCCAAAGTCTAATGAAGTCAATGGGAGTCTTCCTAGAAATTCACTGAAGTTTCATACATATCAAGTCCCAAGTTCAGCTTTTCATGTTTCTCCTGCAAGAGTTAATAGAATCACTAGTGTGATAAGGATAATGCATTCCTTGAACATTTGTAGCCCTTATTGAAGGTTCCTTCCCCGCTTTCTGAGGATCTTCCAACTTCTGACAGTTGGGAAATTGTCAGTGCTTAAAGTCTTTGTTTCAGAGAAAAAGTAAAACTTTCACTTTAAAAAGTAATACATCTGACGTAAGATTTTTTCCTCACACTTTTTTTAACATTTCCTAACTGTTACCAGGTGGGAAACAGTAAGAATGTGTGGGAAAGTAGGGGAAAACTTACAACTTTTAAATGAAAAAAATGTTTTTTTAAACATGTAGTCAAAAATGAAAGTTTCCCGTGAAACCCTTATTTTCAGATGAGACTTTTCAACTCTAGGCCTGAGTGAAGGGTGTGAAGGTTTTATTCAGTGCCTGCTAAAGGGCCATCACATGGTGGTAAATGCCCTGCTACTGTTTTGTGTGGGATGAACACTATAAGTAGATGGGAAGTTTGTTCAGTTGTTTGAATTATTTTTTAAAAACTTTTTACAAACATGAATGTAGGATGTTTGGAAGTTCTTTTTAGAGAGAAAATGTCTATTAAAGTTTGTTAAATATAGTGCTGTCTCCAGTATTTCCTATCATGCTACTTTAAAAGAGTAGCTGTTGAAAGTAATATATACACCCTGTCTGTGACTACGTAAATCAGGAGGAATCCACAAATTTTGCTAGACTCACTTAAAAAAAATGGCAAGAACCTACATGATTTTTCCATCAGGAGTTATTTCTAGCCACTCTTAGGGCATTCCATGGATGCTGCAATTCTCTCTGTGCTGACATTAACAATAAATAAAGGTGCTGTTAAATGTACATGTGAAATGCATATGGTTAGCACCAATCACACGGAGATAAAGCAAAGTAAGAAAAGAGTTTCCCTTTGTTACAGGAGCGAAACAGAACTTTGCAGAGGGAACAAGGAGAACAGACTTTAAAACAAAATCCATGAGCTAATTTTTCATTCTGTTTTGTGTTTTAAAAAAGCCCTTTGGGCTTACTTACACAGTGCTTTAGTCCACTCCAGAAGGGTGTAAATTTTAGTCCACACTAGTGTGTCACTCACTAACTGGCCTGTGTGGACTCTGCTGGCATGCATTAGAAGTTCCCTAGTGTGTATTAATGTAGTTCTCTTTCAAACAGCACTTCATTAAGGCTCATTAGGGAACTTTTAGTGCACACCAGCAGGATCCACATTGTGTAGCAGGCTTGTGCAGACTTAGATTTACACCCCTGTGGTGTAAAGCACTGTGTAGACAAGCCCTTAGTTATCAGTCAGTTATATAATCTATTAACTGAATTGTGGCTTTATTCCCAAAGGGCCAGAATAGAGTGGTGCTGCCCCATCAGTAGAATGGGGAGAAGACTGTGACTGAGAGTCACAATATGGTCCCCAGTTCACCTCTTGCTCCAAGGTGGGGGAGAGAAGTAATACTTACCAGCTATGTACCTGTCACAGATCATTTCCTCCAGTGTAGAGGGTGGAACCTAGGGTCCACTCACACCCACTGGTCTTGCCCACCTATTCCCCACCCAGGATGGGGAGAAGCAGGCTCCCGGAGGCTGCTCTCGCTCTCTCATTGCTACTCATGTGACATATGTAACCAAAGCAGAGGAGAAAAGATGCACTTACTCCCTTGGTCCCCTGCATGAGTGCATTAGCTGGACAGTAGTTTGCCCCTATGACAGGCAGATACATGCATTTTTGGTATTTAATTTTAAAGGCTGTGCAGCAGGACAAAAAGCATACTTTAGAGTAAAAACGTCAGTGCCCAAATTTTTTAAATTAGTCATCTAAATAAGCGGTCTGATTTTCAGAAATTCTGACAAGCCACAACTCTAATGACTTCTATAGGAGCTGTAGATAAGGCACCTTATTTAAAGGTCCCTAACTTAACTCTCCTAAATTTGAAAATTTTGGCCAAATTTTATAGTTAAGCTGGGAATCATATAGGTGCAGGATTTTATAATAGTACTATAAGAATAGAGGTACTAATGTATGTCTTGATTTCATTTTACCAGCCACCCTTTTTGAATAGCAGAAAGGAATGACTCTCTGGGACATTGGTAGGAATGCATGCAACAGACTGCCAGTGTCTGTACTGATGTTAAGGCAGGGACAGACCAGAACAATACTTATGATTGATTATGGTCACCCTTTTGTTTCAGGATAAGTTATAATGTCTACTATGGTTTCCTATATGTATTACAAATTAGGCACTCTAGTTAAATATACATGTCTTTGTTTTAAGGTTTAGTAAGAAAAAGAAAGGATTTTGTATTGTGTCTATAATAAATAGATTAGAGAAATGTTGAGGACCTGTGTGCCCGCAAGGGCGGGTGGGAGATACCAGCGAAAAGATGACACTCAGGCCTAAGAATAGTAAACTACGCTTTATTGAAGGACGGAAGGAAGGACTTATGCTCCAATCTGTGTGGAGAGCCCCTAGAACACGCGGAGGGGCTGCAGGGGACTCTGGCTGTTTGGGACAGCTGACCAGGCAGGACTCCGCCTCTTTGGGGAGGGAGAGAGCTGCATCCCCGGCTGGCCCTCCACGGGATGGTGACACCGGTGGCTCGCAAGCTGGCGGGGTTGGTTGCCCCCGCCACATTGCCAGAGCTTGAGCAGGAGCCGGGGGTTACCCCAGTTAGGCTGGAGGAACTGATATCCAAGCTCCAGCTGGACAAAGTAGGACTTGCTTGCGGAAGATTGGCGAGGAGCTAAGTGGTGGACTGAGTACGTGATTGGATGTAAGCAGAAGATGCAGGCAGTTTCAATGAACTTTGTCCAACAGACCCTGCCAAAAGATGTTGTAGCATAGCTCAGCATATTTTTTGTCTGTAAAGAAGTCAGTTTATATAACAAGCATACATTATATATGTAAGACTGTAACCAGCTGCTGACCCCATGTAACCTCGAAATAAGAGTGGAGAATATAGTGCCGCAGAGGACTCCCCCGCCGGCGGAGTCCTGCCTGGTCAGCTGTCCCGAACAGCCAGAGTCCCCTGCGGCATCCTAGGGGCTTCCCGCGCATGACAGATTGGAGCGTAAGTCCTTCCTTCCTTCAATAAATTGTAGTTTATTATTCTTAGGCCTGAGTGTCATCCTTTCGCTGGTATCTCCCCCCGCCCTCCCGGGCACAACCTGAAGCCCCAGTGTGAATTGTTTTAGTTATAAGATTTAGCAAAACTTAATTTACAATGTATTCTGTATACCTTTGAAGGTTTCTGTGAGAGACTGTTTGTGTGAATGAGGAATACATACATCAGGAAAAGATAAGGTGTGAAAGCCATCACAAATGTCCAGATGGTCAAGAAAAAGTGAGAGACTTGGCAACACCAGGAGACAATCAGGAAATATCCATTGTATCTGAGGCTAAACATGTTAGCGGCATTGACGACCTCATAGGTGAGGCAGGCACCACCGAAGGCAAGACAACAAATAAGAGATAATGATATGAAGCCCAACAATAACCATCAAATGATAACAGCAGAAAACCCCAAGATTTCCACCACTTAAGGACTAATGATTACAGGATGACATTGCAAAATGCATGGACTCAAATGGGAATTTACAACTATAAAGATGGGGTGTTTTGCCATGGAACTCTGGGTTCAGTCCTGCATCGGATCGCGACCGACAGAGCCTAGCTGCTCACTTGTGCTCAATCTAACTGACCATTAGATTGACTTGAGCTACAACAGACTGGTAACTATAAAGACCATCTGCAGGACTTGTTTGTGTGTATGTTGTGTCACTGAAAAGCATATGCTAACTGTTATATTTTCAATAAATATGGCATATTCGCCTTCTCTCTTATAAAAGATCCCGTGTGCTTTGTATAGCATAACAATCACGGCAATACCACTGAAGTATAGTTAACTCATCTGCAGTTATCCTACCAGTCCCTTGAAGGCTAAGAGTAAAATACATTCAAATATGGAATGCTTCCCTCATTTTAAAAGCAGCTATGTGGAAACCCAGGGCCGGTCCACAACATTTTGGCACCTGACACGGGGAGCTTAAACAACACACCCATGCCCTCTCGCTTGGGCCAAAACTTTGAAAGGGTCTCAGTTCTGCCTTCTTCCTGTTCTGCTCCTCTCATGGTACTGCTCTGCTACTTACCGCAATAAAGGAGAACTAACAACTTAAAATGCCTTGTTCAAAAATTTTAAGTAACACTTAACTTTCTAACGCCTGAACAGCAAATGAAACTTTTCTTGTCTACATAGTAAACACTGGCACTTGTATCTGTTTGAATAATCAAAGTGGTGCTTTCCATGCCTTCTTGGTTGCAATGGTTTGAACTGCTTCCTGCTGAAGGTCCACAGTCTGGGCCAGCTCATGCTCTATTGAGATGGTTGCAAGGTCGACCAGCCTCTCCTGTGTCATTGTGGAGCGCTTTTATTAACTTCAGCTTGGAGAAGCTGTGTTCTCCACTAGCAACTACAGGAAATGCTAGACGTGTGCGCAGAGCAACAAAAGCATTTGGAGAGAGGGTGGTCATCTTATTTGTGCACATATATTCCAGAACAGCCTTTGGAGTTGATCCTGCTGAACTGTATCTTGAAAGGGCTTTCAGTTCATCACCTAAATCACTAGCATCAATATTGTGCATGGCATCGTGCGTCAACACTGTCTCTAGTGCCCTACATTGCTGGTGTGGGTTGTATGATATTCCAGAACTCCTCACTATACTCCACATCTGAAATATACTGCTGTGTTTCTTGAGCTGCATGAAACGTTCTTCAACTCACTTGCACAGTATTGCACAGTCTAGCACCTGGTTAAATAATTCAACTTTGAATTGTTGTTTGGGGTCTCTTATGGGATTATCCTGTGCCTCGTAATCAAATTGTCTTCTTCTTCAGTGACTCTTGTATTCTTGAATGAGTGGGAAAATAGCTTCAGTGTGAAGTTTCTCTGCCAACTTCTGTGCGCTCTTCAGAACGTTTTGAAATCCCTCGTCTGACCGGTAAGACTGTAAGTATGACTTTGCTTTGTCCAGTTGTTCCAATGCTCCATATCAAGGCCAATACCTTGGAGTCTCTTGTTTACAACATTTATTTCAAACAGTATGTCATGCCACAACACTAAATCACACAGAAATTTGAAGTTATGTATGTTTCTGGTGATTCCATTTCCCTCTGCCACTGTTCTCCCATGAACAGTTCCTGTCATAGCATTATCCTCCAAAATGGCAACTATGGCATCATCTATCTTCCCAATTTGTTGTTTGATAGGCTTTATCACCTCTACTTGACTTTCCCATCGTGTGGCACTCAGTGGTTTCACTGTCAGAGAGGATGTTCCTAGATGTTGTTCAAAATTTGCCATCGATGAGTTTGTGCAGAGAAAAATACATAGATGCTTTGAATAACATTAAAAAAAATCAGCAACCTCACTAGAAGGTGATGCTGCATCACTGACCACCAAGTTCAATGAATGAGAAATGCATGGGACAAAAAAAGCTCGAGGAGATGCCTGATCCGCCTCTGCACTCGGATCCGTGTCTGCACTCCTCTGTTCTTTCCTCCCATCTTGGCACTGTTATTGTAGTCCTGACCTCTCATGTCAGCTATCGCAATTCCCATATCTTTCAGTTTTTTAAGAAGTACATTTGTCATACCAGCTCCTGTAGTATCATCAATGTCAATAAATTCTAGAAAATGCTCTTTGACAGTCACCATTGCAGGGACATTTTCACTAGGTTCACCATTAAAGTCATTTGTTCCGTATGACTGATGTCAGATGTGCAGTCCAGAATAACAGTAATATCTTGCTGACTTCAGATCTGCCACAATCTTATGTTTGACTTTTGTTGCCAGTAAGTGTATGATCTCATTTTGAGTGGTTTTTCCAAGGTGTGTGTACATTTCTTGGGTGGTGACTCTTCTTAGATGCTCCTGGAGTACAGCATCAAATCGAGCCATCAGCTCCACAATTTTAAGGAAGTTTCCATTGTTTGGCACATACAACTGATCTGGGATGTTGTTGACATAATCTGGGACCGTATAGATCATTGTTGCAACCAAGGTCCTGTAGTGGCACCAAATCTTGTATAAAGGGGGTCACATACGGTGTCTAAGACAAGGTTATGGTTGGCTGGTTCTGATTATGCTATCTGTATGCATGCATCATTTTTGTATTTAAAGTTATAAGTATTGGCTCTATACTGCCTGTATTTCAAACTTATGCTTTGTTTCTGGGTGACACCCCAGACAAGTTGGTGTCAGCTCTGCCTAGCCTGCTTGATGGCCCATTAAGGACCATCAGCGATACAACTGACCCATTGAGAGAAGGCAGATACACCTTGTGACTCAGCAAGGTATGCAGGGACATGCCTATGGACAGAACTCTGAGGTTTTTCCATGCCATGTGATGGACAGCTTGTCTTTGGGACAAAGAAAGCAGAGACCACATGGCAAGAGAATATAAAAAGCTGCTGCAGCTCCTCCATCTTGTCTTCAATCCTGCTTCATACCTCTGGAGGGACTTTGCTACAAACGGAAGCTCTACACAAAGGACTGATCATAGAATCATAGAATATCAGGGTTGGAAGGGACCTCAGGAGCCGTGGACCCATCCCAGCTGTAGATGTACTCCAGAGACTTGATTTGAACCTGCAGTTTATTCTACAAGTTACAAGCCTGAACCAAGAACTTTGCCATTACTATATGTAACTGATTCCATTTAACCAATTCTAGCTCTCATTTATATCTTTTTTCTTTTATGAATAAACCTTTAGATTTTAGATTCTAAAGGATTGGCAACAGCGTGATTTGTGGGTAAGATCTGATTTGTATATTGACCTGGGTCGGGGGCGTGGTCCTTTGGGATTGAGAGAACCTTTTTTTCTTTTACTGAGGTATTGGTTTTCAAAACCATTTGTCCCCATAGTGAGTGGCACTGGTGGCGATACTGGGAAACTGGAGTGTCTAAGGGAATTGCTTGTGTGACTTGTGGTTAGTCAGTGGGATAAAACCAAAGTCTTCTCTGTTTGGCTGGCTTGGTTAGCCTTGGGCTGTAACTGCCCTGCTTTAAGCAATTTGTCCTGAATTGGCCCTCTCAGTTGAGTCCCACTAGAACCAGCATTGTTACACACGCAGTGCTAGGTTTTGGGTAGCAAGCATACTCACAATGGGAATGAGCCTTTTTAAAACATTTTGACAGTAAAGAGACTCTGATGCAATCTTTCCTTGATGCTGATCATCTATGGTGGCCTTTAACCTTAGTCTCATCTCAAGCTCTTTCTACCTATGGAATGCTCTCTGGTGATTTGCTGCCTCCTCATGGCATGCCAGATTTCTACACAGATTTTTCCAGTCCTTTGTTCCTGTAGAACCCAATGTGGCTGGAACGTTAGACTGGAAGAGTTTGCAACAAAAACCGTCTGCAGCATTCTGGGTTTTGAGTACATAAGCCATGGCCTCTCCGCTTTGTCACCATTGGGGATTTCACGCCAGTAATGTGTTGGATGGAAACTTATATTTTCATTGTCTTTGGGGAACATGAAGTTTTTCACTTGCTGTGGCCCATGCAGTACAAGGAAGTCCCTCAGGCTACTGTTCAAGTGGGTCCACAGTCCTGGACCATTGAGACTTAAGGAACTAAACTCAGCAGCAGCTGTTTCTTGCACCTCCACCACATTCTTCTCTGATTTACACTTTTTTTCAGGAATGTGCATGGTTACATCCATTTGAGATGGACATATGGATGGTGCAGTAGCTGCCAGGTCACCTGCACTCTGACTAACTGGAAGATCAGGCATCTCCTCACCACTCACATCCTCACTGGGGCCGGAAGGCTCACCATGAACGTGTGTGTCTATGTATCTCAGGAGATCTCCTTCCAGCTTAGATAGAAAAGCTTCCTTTGCTTTCTTTCTTTTTCTGAATGCTGCCCCAGAGGGGCATTTTCTTCTTTCACTCATGACTGCTGTTCTGTGCCAGCTATAGTAGCTCTCAACACTCAACTGAAGGGGACAAATAAGTAGGCTGGTAGCAGGGCCTGAGTGAGGGGTGATATCAGTGTTCTAAGGGCCTAACTGGCTCCTACTACTTCAGTTGACTGCCTGTTCTCCTAAGTGGGTTCAGGGAAGCAGCAGGAAACAGGAAGCTCCCTGAGAAGCTGGCGTTAATCAGTCGAGGCTCCTGGGGGTGCTATAGAGGTACATAAGAGGCTCCACCTCCTCTCTCTCCCTGCAGCTCCTGCTGCTTTCTGTTATTCCCTCTCACCTTTTCTCCTGCCGGCCTGCCTGTTATGTCTCTTGTGCCCTCCTTCCTCAAGCGCAACACTCCACCATCTCTGGCAATCTAGAGCAGAGAAAATATATATGCACCAGCAGCAGACACAATTTTGTACACTTTGGGTCCTAGTGGCACCCCTCCACAGTCTGGTACCTGAGGCGGCCGCCTCAGTTCGCCTCATAGTAATGCCAGCCCTGCTCATCTAGACCAATTTTAAAGGAGTTTACATATGTTTAGTGTCATTACTTCCTCAGTTGCAAACACTACGAAAATGAAAATCTTTTAAATTTAAATATGTGGGTTTATGTATGCTTTAACTGGTAACAAATTAATCTGTGCTTATACATGATTAGGGACATTGGATCCTAGTTGTATGATTTTATCAGGAAAAAAATACCACTGATTTTAGAGAAATAGCCAACACCCCCCTGCTCTTCTTTGTGCACTAAACATGGCCAAAAATAAGGCACAATATGATCAGCAAGTCTTGCTGAAATTCTGTGCAGCTGGCAAACATAACAGAATTATTGCTAACGCAGCAAATAAACTAATGCCAACTTTGAAATGATGTAATGGAAATGCCAAGACCATTAAAAAAAAGCAAGACTACTACCTACCAGTAAGAATCTTAAGAGTTAGGGATGACTTAAGGAGAAAAGAATGACTCAGAAGCCTCAGTCACTCACTGAATAAGAAATAATTGATGGGGAATAATCTTAAGAAAAAGAAAAGAAAGATGTAATCCTCTCATATTCATCTTAGCTATCTATCAGTTACAGGAACAAGTCCAATATCTGATTATCGTTGCATTTTTCAATCTGGTATATACAACAATAAGAAGCTTATGATGTGAAACCATTTGTGACCTATTTTATATGTCTAAGACCTTATATGGTTCTGGCTGGTGTTTACAATCTGATGAAAGAAAAATTGGACAAAAAAGGCTAAAGTTAATATACCCTGGCATCTCTTTTAATTGTGGATCTAAAGATGGAATTACAAGATTTGTACTGATTAAAGTACACTATGTCTAAGCTGTTTTTGAATCATATCCAATGCTCATAGCTCTTAACAAAAATACCAGGAGGTCAACCTTTTTGCTTACAATATTCTTAAAGAAAGAGACAGAAATGTTTTGAATTTTATACAGTTCCACGTTGATATGAATCACAATGCAAGTAAAACTGCTGATTTTTACCTGATTTTGCACAGATGCAAATTTTGTAACACTAGGCTTTGAAAAGTGCTCAGAAAGATACCGCAGCTCCCTCCATTTGTCTAACACTGTAATAGACCTTGTGACAGGGCAACGCCAGATGGCTGTAGTAAAGTAGTGGGAGACATATTAGCCAAAGGTAAACAAATCCCTGTTACCAGGATAAGCAAATGGCAGCTACTCAAGGTCAATTAAGACACCTGGGGCCAATTAAGATCTTTCCAGAAGGCAGGGAAGACAGCTGGGTTGATTGGGACACCCGAACCCAATCAGGGGCTGGCTGAAACTAGTTAAAAGTCTCCCAGTTAGTCTGGTGGGTGTGCGTGTCAAGAGCTGTAGTAGGAAGCTGCGCTGTTGGAGAAATTGAGCAGTACAAACCATATCAGGCACATATCAAGGGTGGTTCCACAAGGATTTGTTCTGGGTCCAGTGTTTTTTAACTGTGGGGGGTTAGAACACAGGGCTGGACTTTAGGAAATCTGGTTCCATGGTATGCTCTTTGACACAAATAACTATAAAGTATGATGAAAAACCCACTGAAGTCATTGGAAATACTTCCACGGACTTCTATTCCATTTCTATTCTAGATAGATACTTATACCACACACATCGCTGTAGTATCTGTGTGGCTTTCAGAGGTGCATTAAGCAATGCAACAACATGTCTGTAACTAGTGAGCTATGGATCAGGCCCACTGTGGCATTAGGCATGTTGCTTAACTTCTATTTGCCTCTCTTTTCCACTGTCTCTTATCTCATAGCAGCATTCTGAGGCTTAATTAATAAACATTAGGTTAGATGTTCAGATAGAAAACCTATACAAGCTCTATGTAAGTATTATTATCTGTATTTGGAAAAAAAAAACCCGATGGAGCAAACACACAAACTTTAAACCTAAAAATTCATCTGCTCTCAAAGGACAGATAAATAGTCATAAAGAATCTGACTCAGATTAAAAAAAAACAAAGCAAACAACAGAAAAACAAAACCAAATCCAGGTTTTTTAGAAGTTTGGTCAATCACTTTTTATTTTTGTACTTATCTGCCTCATTATTTTCTGATTTCAGCCAGAGTCAGACATAAAAAATGTTGTTGTACAGGAGGTGGCTTGTCTGTGGGCAGTCACAAACCTCACTGAAGCTGATGAGTATGCTAGTCACCTTCTGTTCAGGCTGAATGAGGGAACACTTAAATGCCCCTCTGTTTAGTGATAACTGAAACACTGTAAGCCACCACTCAAAGACTACACTAACCACAACCATAGGATCTGTGGACTGATTTATTTGCAGCTGACTATCTGTGTGCGTAAAAAGAGGAGCAAACAGAGAGTATAGCAAAAAGCTAAGAAAAAGCAGCCTGAAAGGAGGAGACAGCAACAGAAGCAGTGGTAGTGTGGCTCTGAGAGAAAGCCAAGAGAGAGATTGAGTTTTGGGCAGAGTGCTAGTTGGAAAGGCAGGTTTGGAACTGTGAACAAGAAAACTGTTTTCTGTTGTTTGACCCTACTGTGTTCAGAGAAACAGGATCTTGTGCACTTAAAAAAAACAAACAAACTAGTTTGCATCAATTTCTCCTCCTAATGGAATCAACCAGCACAGCCCCAAATATGGGGATAATTGGTAAGGCAAAGAGGGGCAACAATACTGAACCACAACAAACTTTTGCCAAAGTTCAGAAGTATCAGAAACCTTGAAAAAGTATCTGCAGCCTGTTCTTTGGAAGAATTTCAGCCTAATTTGGGGGTTATAGCAATTCAGAGACCTCTGAACCTTTGGATGATTACATAGCCCAGCTACCTTGCAATTAGCCCATCACTAGGATAACCTAGAAATATCAAATTCATCTTAAAGGAAAAAGACAGCCATTTTTGGTAGAGAATGAGTAATCTTAAAAATTACATTTAAGTGATAGATCTTATCAAGTAGTTTTGGAGCCAGCACATGTAAAAACATATGCCAAAACAAAAGTAAAATTATTTAAAAACATAAATTAGACCAACAGTACACAGGATATTTGAAAAGATCCTTTGAAATTACTGCCAACTCCCTCAGTTACATCATTCACATCCATTTGATAAGTGATTATTATATCCATTGACGCATCCTATGTGCAGATTTTCACTTTACAATTCCATTATCTTAATTGGAATTACATGATGTGTGAGTCAGTCTAGAAATTAGTTTACATCTTCAGTAAGTTGCCCTTTCTGCTGTCTGAGAGTACCAGTCTTTTATCACTGAAAACTCTCAGTAGACTCACGGTACTTTATATGCTCTAAGCCCCCAATTTAATACTGCATAATACTGCTATTGTATCTACTTTCAGTTAATACTCTTTTGTTCTTTATGAAAACAGCCATGGCAATTAATAATTTCAAGCTGTGTATGACTGTGCAAGGGAGAGGTGTTTGGCACTCTTTATTACCTTACTCAGCTTCCCAGTTTCTGGGTAACTTCACAGAGGAGAGCAGACTTCTAGCGGCTGCTATATCTCCTGCCTTTCTTTAGCTCTCAAGAGGACAATCTGTTTTCCTGGCTGCCCCAAGGGCAGTACAACACCACACTACATCTTGCTCAGGGCTCATGGCAAAACCAGGATCGAGTCTTTAGTCTTCTCTAACTGTATTCAAATAATACAAACCAATGACTTGATCTTGCAAGCTTTCATGGTGTTAGCAATCCTTACTTATGCAAATAGTCCACTCATTAAAGAACTACTCTCATGGGAAAAGAATCAGGTTTTACATACATCAAGGATCACAATAGGTGTAATTAACATTGTTAGTAGTATTAACTTTAAATACTAATGTGTTAAAAGTATATTATGGGCCAGATTCCAATCTTATTTTTCAACATAATGGAATCAGTTATCAGAGTCTGTCCCCTTTGCCACTGCAAGAGACTGTCCCCATACAGAGGCTGTATTGTATACTAGACCAGTGGCTCTCAAACTTTAGCAACCTGAGGAGCCCCATTTTGATTTAAATTATTTTGGAGACCCACAAGCCCCCCCGCTCAGCCCCAGGACCCACCCCCACTCCTCACCTTTCCCCAAGGGAAGATAAAATTCTGTCCATTTTTATACTTTAGAATAGAGAGAAAATAACGACTCCCCAAATTGTGCTTTTTGAAATATAAAAAGTACAGCAATATAAGTAGCAACCAACAAGGGATCAGGTATTTTCAACACTATACTCCTGGCTATGGCTACTGTACGTGTTTTGGTGCAAAATAATTCAGAAAATTGGTGAAATAACCATTTCTTTTCATATGTGAGACTACTGTGGAAGAATGTTCTCTGTGTATCTAAGGCAGGAAGTGATTGATTATTGAACACACAATGCAAGAACAGGAAGGAAGGTCTCACTGTGGAACCTGACTGCAGAGAAAACAAGATTAATAGGATTACCGCTCCATCCTCAGTCTACCAAAAATTCACTCCATAGAAAGCAGGAGGTGAGTCCAACATAGCTAAAGGTCCCATCCTGAACCCCATGAATTCTGTTACTGCTGCTACCGTATATGTAGCGGCTTCCCCCAATACGGGGGGACCTCCAAGGCACTCATGGACCTAATCCAAAGTCTGTTGAAATGGATGGAAAGATTCACATTGACGTCAATGGGATTTGAATCAGGTCCTATATTTACAGGGGGTGAAAAAACGGCCTAAAAGAAGGATTTTATAAATAGATAGATTTAATTTTTTTTTTAAATTACTAAATCTACTCCACTGCTTAGCTTCATAAGAACAGTCATACTGGTCAGATTAATGATCCATCTAGCCCAGTATTCTGTCTTCCAACAATGGCTGGTGCCAGATGCTTAAGAGGGAATGAACAAAACAGGGCAATTATTAAGTGATCCATCCCCAGCCACCCAGTGTGAGTTTCTGGCAGCTGGAGGCCCAAGGACACACTGAGCATGGGATTGCAGCCCTAATCATTTTGGCTAATAGCCATTGATGGACCTATCTTCCATGAACTTATCTAATTCTTTTTTGAGGTTATACTTTTATACTTTTGGCCTTCAAACTTTTGGCCTTCAAACATCCCATGGCAATGAGTCCCACAGGCTGACTGTGCATGGTGTGAAGAAGTACTTAGTTTGTTTCAAACCTGCTGCCTATTAATTTCACTGGGTGACCCCTGCTTCTTGTGCTATGGGAAAGAGGGGGAACACTTCCTTATTCCCTTTCTTCACACCAGTTATGATTTTAAAGACCTCTATCATACCCCTCTTTAGTCATCTCTTTTCTAAACTGAACAGTCTGAGTCTTTTAAATCTTTCCTCATATGGAAGTTGTTTCATACCCCCAGTCATTTTTGTTGCTCTTCTCTGTACTTTTTCCAATATATCTTTTTTGAGATGGGGTGACCATAATTGAGGGGAGTATTCGAGGTGTACCATGGATTTATGGAATAGTATTATATCTTCTGACTTATTATCTATCTCTTTCTTAAGAATTCCTAACATTCTGTTTTTTGTTTGTTTTTTGATTGCCACTGCACACTGAGGAGATATTTTCAGATATTTTCAGAGAACTATTCACCATGACCATTTATTCCTATCCTTTGTTTCCTGCCTTTTAACCAGTTACATGAGAGAACCTAACCTCTTGTCTCATGACTGCTTACTTTGCATGAGAGTCTTTGGTGTGGGACCTTGTTCAGGGCTTTCTGAAAGTCCAAGTATTCTACATCAACTGGATCACCTTTGTCTACATGTTTATTGACTCTCGCATAGAATTCTAATAGATTGGTGAGGTATGATTTCTCTTTAAAAAAGCCATGTTGAGTTTTCCCTAACATGTCATGTTTATAATGGGTCAGATAATTCTGTTCTTTACTATAGTTTCAACCAATTTGCCTGGTACTGAAGTTAGGCTTATTGGCCTGTAGTTGTCAGGATTGCCTCTGGAGCCTTTAAAAAAAAAATCAGGGTTACATTAGGTATCCTCCAGTCATCTGGTACATGGTCTGCTTTAAGCAACAGATTACATACCACAGTTAGTAGGTTTGCAATTTCGTATTTGAATTCCTTCAGAACTCTTGGATGAATACCAGCTGGTCCTGGTGACTTATTAGGTTTAAGTGGCAAAGAGTTCTGTGGCACCTTATAGACTAACAGATGTATTGGCTAGACCAGGGGTCGGCAACCTTTCAGAAGTGGTGTGCCAAGTCTTCATTTATTCACTTTAATTTACGGTGTCACGTGCCAGTAATACATTTTAACGTTTTTTAAAAGGTCTCTCTCTATAAGCCTATATATTATATAACTAAACTATTGCCGTATATAAAGTAAACAAGGTTTTCAAAATGTTAAAGAAGCTTCATTGAAAATTAAATTAAAATGCTGATCTTACACCGCCGGCCCATTTAGCCCGCTGCCAGCCTGGGGTTCCGTTCACCTAGGCTGGCAGTAGGCTGAGCGTGGCCTGCGGCTGGGACTGCTATTGGCAAGGGGCTGGCAGCCAGAACCCCAGACCATCAGCAGGCTGAGTGGGGCTGGCAGCCGGGGCTGGCGGCCGGGACCCCACACCGGCAGTGGGCTGAGCAGCTCAGCCCACAGCCAATCAGCCCGCTGCCAGTCTGGGGTTCCGTCCGCCGGCTCCTGCCAGCCAGGGTCCTGGCTGCTGGCCCTGCTCAGCACGCTGCAAGCCTGGGATCCTGGCCCTGCCCACATAGAGTGGGTACCTACCTTCTCCCTGGTTCTAGCCCATTCTCTTCCTCTCTCTCTGCACTGAGCTGAGGGTGGGAGTGCACTGAGCACAGGGCTGGGGGTGAAGAAACAGGCTGGAGGTTGGGGTGTAGGGTCTGGCCAGGAGCAAGAATGAGGGAGGGAGCTCAGGGTTTGGGCAGGAGGTTTGGGTGTGGAGTGCTTACCTGGGCAGCTCCCATTTGGTGCGAGGGTTGCAGGCAGGAATGTGCGGGGGTGGGTGGGTGCAGGAGCTCCCATTTGGTGCTCAGGGTGGGGGTGAGAATGTGTGGGGTGCAAGAGTCAGGGCATGGGGTGGGGGGGAGCTGGGTATGTGTGGGGGTGCTGGAGTAAAGGTTGGGGTCGTAGGGGGGTTCAGGGCTGAGGGCTGGCGGCATGTGGGGGGTGCAGGAGTCAGGGCATGGGGAGTGGGGGGGTGCTGGAGTCAAGGCTGGGGTTGTGGGGGGTGCAGGGGTCAGGGCAGGGGGCTGGGGGATGTGAGGAGGTTGCAGGAGTCAGGGCAGAGGGCTGGGGTCGTGGGAGGTTTCAGGGGTCAGGGCAGAGGGCTGGGTGTGTGTGTGTGGGGCGGCCAGGGCAGAAGGCTGAGGATGTGGGCTAGGGTCATGGGGGTGCTCCCAGCTCCCTGATCAGAACAGCTCACGGCAGGAGGCTAGAGGGGATATGCCCTGATCCCCCCCCTTCCCCAAGGCCCCGTCCCCACTCTTCTCCGCCTCCTCCCCAGAGCAGGGAGCAGGCTAGGGCTCTGCTTCTCCCCCTCCCTCTCAAGGGCCATCAGCTGATCAGCAGCAGGGAGGGAGAGGAGGAGGAGTGGCAGGAACCCAAGATGGCGGGGGGAGGGGAGGACCTTGCCTGCCCTGGAGCAGCAGCTGGCAGGACCAAACTTCTTCATGGAAGAAGCGGAAAAGAGAAGGCCAGGGCGGGCAGGATTTTTAATGGCACACTGCTGCCTGCTGGGGTCCCGGCCTGGGTTCGGCAGTGGGCTGAGCAGGGGGCTGGCGGCTGGCAGCATGCCATAAAAATCGGTTCACGTGCCGTCTTTGGCACGCGTGCCATAGGTTGCCGACCCCTAGGCTAGACAAACAATATGTCTGTTAGTCCATAAGGTGCCAGAGGTGCCCCCGCTCTCCTGCTGGTAATAGCTCACCTTACCTGATCATTCTCCTTACGGTGTGTATGGTAACACCAATTGTTTCATGTTCTCTGTGTATATAAATCTCCCCACTGTATTTCCCACTGAATGCATCCAATGAAGTGAGCTGTAGCTCACGAAAGCTTATGCTCAAATAAATTTGTTAGTCTCTAAGGTGCCACAAGTACTCCTTTTCTTTTTGAGGATACAGACTAACACGGCTGCTACTCTGAAACAGGACTCTTTGCCGCTTTTACAGATCCAGACTAACACGGCTACCCCTCTGATACTTATTAGGTTTAATTTATCATTTTTTTCTAAAACCTCCTCTATGGAGACCCCAATCTGACACAGTTCCTCAGATCTGTTATCTAAAAAGAATGGCTCATGTGTGTGAATCTCCCTCACATCCTCCCGCAACGAAGACTGATGCAAAGAATTAATTTAGTTTCTCCACAATGGCCTGTGTTCCTTGAGTGCTTATTTAGCATTGCCAAGTGGCCCCACTGGTTGTTTGGCAGGCTTCCTGCTTCTGATGTATTTGTTTTAAAAAAATTGTTGTTAGTTTTTGTGTCTAGGCTAGTTGCTCTTACATTTCTTTCTTTCTTTCTTTTTTTTTTTTTTTTTGGATTGTCTAATTAAACCCGTACACTTGACTTCCCAGAGTTTATGCTTTCCAAAGCCTCCAACAGTATGCCAAGATTTTAAATAAACTTTATTGTAATTCCCTTAAGATAGAAAAAACTATGCTAACTCTCTTAATTCAACTAATATATATGAGAAAAAAATCTACCATTAGTAAATCTACCCTATAAGAATCAAAGGACAATTAATAGCTTCTCAGAACCTTAAAAACCACAAACATTACACTTAAAAAAAGGGGAACTATACAACGAGGAATCCAGTTAAATGGAAATTAAAAGGAACAGTCACAAGAGTGAAATGCCTGCAATTTGCTTGGAAACTATTTGAGAATATCACAAGAGAGGCGCAAACTAAATGTATACTCCAATTAAAAAAAAAAAGTAAGAGGACTGAGAAAATGCCACCATGGCTAAACAATGAAGTAAAAGAGGTGGCTAGAGACAAAAAGACATCCTTTAAAAATGGGGAGTCAAATCCTACTGAGGGAAATATAATCATAGAATTGGAAGGGACCTCAAGAGGTCATCTACTCCAGTCCCCTGCACCTATGGCTAAGTATTATCTAGACCATCCCTGACAGATGTTTGTCTAGCCTGTTCTTAAAAATCTCCAATGATGAAGATTCCATAACCTCCCTAGGCAATTTATTCCAGTGCTTAACCACCCTGACGGTTAGGAAGTTTTTCCTAATGTCAAACCTAAACCTCCCTTGCTGCAATTTAAGCCCAACTGCTTCTTGTTCTATCCTCAGAGGTTAAAAATAACAATTTTTCTCCCTCCTCCTTGTAACAACCTTTTATGTACTTGAAAACTGTTATCATGTCCCCTCTAAGTCTTCTCTTTTCCAGAATAAACAAACACAATTTTTTCAATCTTCCCCCATAGAACATGTTTTCTAGACCTTTAATAATTTTTGTTGCTCTTCTCTGGACTTTTTCCAATTTGTCCACATCTTTCCTGAAATGTGGCACCCAGAACTGGACACAATACTGCAGTTTTCAGAGTAGCAGCCATGTTAGTCTGTATTCGCAAAAAGAAAAGGAGTACTTGTGGCACCTTAGAGACTAACAAATTTATTTGAGCTTAACCTTTTGTGAGCTACAGCTCACTTCATTGGATGCATAAAGTGGAAAATGCAGTGAGGATACCCTAAGTAGTAGAGCATTTTTCCCACTCGTCCCATTTTTCCTACACAGTGGGATTAAAGAAAAGTTAAAGTTAAAGAAAAAGAATCCGAAACATGTTTTTTACAAAACTCTCATGATTTTTATGACACTCCTGATTTTGGGAGCCCCTGACTTTTAAACATTTGAAGTTGGCAACACTTTTGTATGCTTTTAGGGGCAGACATCTCTTATTTTTATGTACTGCACAGCACCAAACACTAGTAATGGATTTTCTTCCCCAGAGAATTTTTTTCTAGAAAAATTAAAAACCCAGAATATTTTGACTCACAACCAAAATCCTTTCATTTAGAAGTACTGCTGCAGTGCCCCATTGGAGTTGGGTGCCTCTTGCTTCCATTCTCCTCCACAGGATATGGTCCACAGGATATGGTCCTGTGATGCAGCACACTTTTCCCTCAGGTGAGGGTTGGGATGGTGATGGCCATGATGCATTATGGGCTATGTTGTCCACCCAGGGAGTCCAACCAATGGGTAAAATAGGGACATCAGGAAACAGAACTACAATTCCCAGAAGGCACTGTGGTAATCGTTGCCAACTGAAATGTTCTGCTTTCAGCTGAAGTTTTTCAGTTTCCAAGCATTCAGTATTTTGATGAAAAAAAATCAAAATTTTAGTCAGAAAGCAAATATTGTCATTGTAGGTGAATATTGTTGAGATTTTGTATGGACAGGCCAGGGTAATTGTGTTCTTGGGCAAGCCAGGTAGGGATTTTCGAAAGCATCTAAGTGAATGAGTATAAATCTTGTTTAAAAATCACTGGGTTGTGATTCTAGTGCACATAGGCACTTTTCAAAATCTCATCCTGTATGTTTTTGTGCTTCTGATTGTAAGCCCATTTTCAGGTCTTATTTGAACTGAAACTCTGAACCTTTTGAGGTTTGCCGATCACTCATTCACATTATAATTGCTATGAAAGCACCTAGCCGCAAGAATAGGTGTTTCAAATGAAACTGCAAGAAATAAAATGAAATAACAAATAGTCTTAACTCATCAATACAGAGCCCAAATAAAGGAAGGAATTAATATTGTACAGTGAAATCAATTCTTCCTTTGGCTAACCTCTTTCAGTAATGTCTATTAACGCAAACAGGTGGGAGTCAGGAACTCGTTACAGTTTGTATTACATGACTTTCCACTTAAAGTGTACCACAGCATTTGGTAAACAACTGCATGGTTCTAACTGAACCTGTATCTGGGGACGATGAAGCCTCATGAGTGATGGTAGCATCACCTAACTGACCACTTGTGGAATGAAGTTTCATGAAGGACACAAGTGGCATGGGAAACCAGTCAGATATTTAACATTATATTTTGTTCCATTAGAACTGTTAAAGAGGTCTAGGTTTTGCACTCCTGGTAATGGACAAAGTACTGGTACACTAGATTTCTATCTTCTTGCTCATCCAAAAGCTAATCCCTATGCCAGTTCATTTTATATCAGTTTTACTATCTGCCTTTTTTGTTTTTATACTGCAGCCCTTAGTCAAAATTTTTTTTATAGGGAACTGTAAAAAATCTATAAAACATTCACTGTCAGCAAAGTGCTGTCTTTAAGGGCACCATGAGTGTTAACCCAAACAAAGTCACTGCACAAATGACGACACTCTGCAGTTGTTCTTTACAACAATCATACCTTTCACCCAAATATGGTACAACACCACACACTAAGGCAATGTGAAAGGTTCAGCTAGAATTCCAAACCTGTTCAAAATCAAGATGGTACTGGAACCGAATGTACAGTAAACATGGGCTAATGCAGTTCCAAGAGCCTATGCTCCAAAATTCCTCTCTTTCCCTCGCTGCAGGCCCTGTCATTTAACATTATCATTACTGTTATTATCTTTAAATTGTGATTGGTGCTGTACATTGCCATGCACTTATACAAAGCAGCAGGGATAGCAGCACCATAATTTCTAATGATTCCAGCTAGACCGCATGGTGTGCTACTGCCACTTGACTTAGCCCACAAACCAGTCTTTTTTACCTGTTGCCATTGGGGATGGTCGGTCACTTCTTGTCCACAAAGACATTGATAGGTTTGGGCTGATATTAAAGAAAGTAGATGAAAGGAGCAGCCACCCATGTATTCACAGGATTCCAGACCAGCCTCATCCAAAAATGATTACACTGAATGTTATTGTGAGCTTCTCAGACCCTGATTAAATGGGTGACCCACGTGAATGAAAAGAAATTGAAATAATTTCCCATGGGGAAAATAATAAAATAAATGGGAATCTTGAAAATCAGGAGCAGGTGAAAGATACAATAAATTGTTGTACAAATTTAAGATAAGTGCATTATGGAATAAAATGGAAATCAGCCTGAATGGCAGCCCCAGTCTTAAACACCACAGCCTTTTATCCAGAATGTAATCAACCTGTAAGTATATATCCTACACTTTTCCTCAACAACTAATAGCATGGTTACCATTTTAAAAATCAATTGCTGGAAACTCAGCAGGTCTGACAATCTTTGTTAGGCTAACCGGTGTCTTCAGATCTTGAGAATTCTAGGGAGTACTCTTGGTCAGAAACAGCACAAAGCAAATTCAAAAATAACAAAGCCCTGAGAAGTATAAAATGTGGATACAGCAGTCAACAGGAACCCATAAAAGACAGTGCCAAATTTAAGTGATGCATCCACCCAGTCAATAAATTATCTTCCTCTCCCGAAAACATGTGACAGATGTTAGTCATGCCACTTAATGCATTTGTGGAAGGCACTCATATAGTACAACAAGAGAAGTTTAAGAACCTATTCAGAATAAAATTTATGCTGCAGTAGCACCTAAAGCCCCCAATCAGAAAAAGCCCCACATGGCATTGCACGAACACATAAGAAGATTCTGTGTCTTCCCTGAAGAGCTTACAGTCTAGGGCACTATATTGATATGTAGTGGGTCATTGAGGACTGGTAAGGGGCAGAATTGAAGAATCAGGGGTTCTTTAAAAGTCAGATAAACTAACTGAGGATTCACGATTACTCTCTAGGGAATCAGCAGAAGATCAGATTACACTGTGGGGAAGATAAGTAGTTCTGGATGGCACGGGAGAAGAACAAGTGATGGATGATGGGACAAGCAGGAAAAGAGAAGGTGTTACCCAGAGTTTTTAGAACCCAAAGCCGTGATAACTTTACTGTTTTTTTAGACAATGTTAGGAAGAGAGAGAGAAGGAGGTGGGTGGTGGTGGTCGGGGACTCTCTACTCCGGGGGACTGAGCCATCTATCTGCCGCCCTGACCGGGAAAACCGAGAAGTCTGCTGCTTGCCGGGGGCTAAGATTCGCGATGCGACGGAGAGACTGCCGAGACTCATCAAGCCCTCGGATCGCTACCCCTTCCTGCTTCTCCACGTGGGCACCAATGATACTGCCAAGAATGACCTTGAGTGGATCACTGCAGACTACGTGGCTCTGGGAAGAAGGATAAAGGAGTTTGAGGTGCAAGTGGTGTTCTCGTCCATCCTCCCCGTGGAAGGAAAAGGCCTGGGTAGGGACCGTCGAATCGTGGAAGTCAACAAATGGCTACGCAGGTGGTGTCGGAGAGAAGGCTTTGGATTCTTTGACCATGGGATGGTGTTCCATGAAGGAGGAGTGCTGGGCAGAGACGGGCTCCACCTTACGAAGAGAGGGAAGAGCATCTTTGCGAGCAGGCTAGCTAACCTAGTGAGGAGGGCTTTAAACTAGGTTCACCGGGGGAAGGAGACCAAAGCCCTGAGGTAAGTGGGAAAGCGGGATACCGGGAGGAAGCACAGGCAGGAATATCTGTGAGGGGAGGGCTCCTGCCTCATACTGACAATGAGGGGCGATCAGCAGGTTATCTCAAGTGCTTATATACGAATGCACAAAGCCTTGGAAACAAGCAGGGAGAACTGGAGGTCCTGGTGATGTCAAGGAATTATGATGTGATTGGAATAACAGAGACTTGGTGGGATAACTCACATGACTGGAGTACTGTCATGGATGGTTATAAACTGTTCAGGAAGGACAGGCAGGGCAGAAAAGGTGGGGGAGTAGCACTATATGTAAGGGAGCAGTATGACTGCTCAGAGCTCTGGTACGAAACTGCAGAAAAACCTGAGTGTCTCTGGATTAAGTTTAGAAGTGTGAGCAACAGGAGTGATGTAGTGGTGGGAGTCTGCTATAGACCACCGGACCAGGGGGATGAGGTGGGTGAGGCTTTCTTCCGGCAGCTTGCGGAAGCTACTAGATCGCATGCCCTGGTTCTCATGGGTGACTTTAATTTTCCTGATATCTGCTGGGAGAGCAATACAGCGGTGCATAGACAATCCAGGAAGTTTTTGGAAAGCATAGGGGACAATTTCCTGGTGCAAGTGCTAGAGGAGCCAACTGGGGGGGGAGCTTTTCTTGACCTGCTGCTCACAAACAGGGAAGAATTAGTAGGGGAAGCAAAAGTGGATGGGAATCTGGAAGGCAGTGACCATGAGTTGGTTGAGTTCAGGATCCTGACACAGGGAAGAAAGGTAAGCAGCAGGATACGGACCCCGGACTTCAGGAAAGCAGACTTCGACTCCCTCAGGGAACAGATGGGTAGGATCCCCTGGGGGACTAACATGAAGGGGAAAGGAGTCCAGGAGAGCTGGCTGTATTTCAAGGAATCCCTGTTGAGGTTACAGGGAAAAACCATCCCGATGTGTCGAAAGAATAGTAAATATGGCAGGCGACCAGCTTGGCTTAACGGTGAAATCCTAGCGGATCTTAAGCATAAAAAAGAAGCTTACAAGAAGTGGAAGGTTGGACATATGACCAGGGAAGAGTATAAAAATATTGCTTGGGCATGTAGGAATGAAATTAGGAGGGCCAAATCGCACCTGGAGCTGCAGCTAGCGAGAGATGTTAAGAGTAACAAGAAGGGTTTCTTCAGGTATGTTGGCAACAAGAAGAAAGCCAAGGAAAGTGTGGGCCCCTTAATGAATGAGGGAGGCAACCTAGTGACAGAGGATGTGGAAAAAGCTAATGTACTCAATGCTTTTTTTGCCTCTGTCTTCACGAACAAGGTCAGCTCCCAGACTGCTGAGCTGGGCATCACAACATGGGGAATAGATGGCCAGCCCTCTGTGGAGAAAGAGGTGGTTAGGGACTATTTAGAAAAGCTGGACATGCACAAGTCCATGGGGCCGGACGAGTTGCATCCGAGAGTGCTAAAGGAACTGGCAGCTGTGACTGCAGAGCCATTGGCCATTATCTTTGAAAACTCGTGGCGAACGGGGGAAGTCCCGGATGACTGGAAAAAGGCTAATGTAGTGCCAATCTTTAAAAAAGGGAAGAAGGAGGATCCTGGGAACTACAGGCCAGTCAGCCTCACTTCAGTCCCCGGAAAAATCATGGAGTAGGTCCTCAAAGAATCAATCCTGAAGCACTTACATGAGAGGAAAGTGATCAGGAACAGTCAGCATGGATTCACCAAGGGAAGGTCATGCCTGACTAATCTAATCGCCTTCTATGATGAGATTACTGGTTCTGTGGATGAAGGGAAAGCAGTGGATGTATTGTTTCTTGACTTTAGCAAAGCTTTTGACACGGTCTCCCACAGTATTCTTGTCAGCAAGTTAAAGAAGTATGGGCTGGATGAATGCACTATAAGGTGGGTAGAAAGTTGGCTAGATTGTCAGGCTCAACGGGTAGTGATCAATGGTTCCATGTCTAGTTGGCAGCTGGTGTCAAGTGGAGTGCCCCAGGGGTCGGTCCTGGGGCTGGTTTTGTTCAATATCTTCATAAATGATCTGGAGGATGGTGTGGATTGCACTCTCAGCAAATTTGCGGATGACAGTAAACTGGGAGGAGTGGTAGATACACTGGAGGGCCGGGATAGGATACAGAGGGACCTAGACAAATTGGAGGATTGGGCCAAAAGAAATCTGATGAGGTTCAATAAGGATAAGTGCAGGGTCCTGCACTTAGGACGGAAGAACCCAATGCACAGCTACAGACTAGGGACCGAATGGCTAGGCAGCAGTTCTGCGGAAAAGGACCTAGGGGTGACAGTGGACGAGAAGCTGGATATGAGTCAGCAGTGTGCCCTTGTTGCCAAGAAGGCCAATGGCATTTTGGGATGTATAAGTAGGGGCATAGTGTGCAGATTGAGGGACGTGATCGTCCCCCTCTATTCGACATTGGTGAGGCCTCATCTGGAGTACTGTGTCCAGTTTTGGGCCCCACACTACAAGAAGGATGTGGATAAATTGGAAAGAGTCCAGCGAAGGGCAACAAAAATGATTAGGGGTCTGGAACACATGACTTATGAGGAGAGGCTGAGGGAACTGGGATTGTTTAGTCTGCGGAAGAGAAGAATGAGGGGGGTTTGATAGCTGCTTTCAACTACCTGAGAGGTGATTCCAGAGAGGATGTTTCTAGACTATTCTCGGTGGTGGAAGAGGACAGGACAAGGAGTAATGGTCTCAAGTTGCAGTGGGGGAGGTTTAGGTTGGATATTAGGAAAAACTTTTTCACTAGGAGAGTGGTGAAACACTGGAATGCGTTGCCTAGGGAGGTGGTGGAATATCCTTCCTAAGAGGTTTTTAAGGTCAGGCTTGACAAAGCCCTGGCTGGGATGATTTAATTGGGGATGGGTCCTGCTTTTGAGCAGGGGGCTGGACTAGGTGACCTCCTGAGGTCCCTTCCAACCCTGATATTCTATGATTCTATGAATAAATTAATGTAATAAATCATTGGTACAAACAAGTATTTTTACTGAAAAGTATTTTATTAAGTTTTAAATAAAGACATATATGCTGTAGCAGCAGGTTTACAGCACCCCAAACATTTATAATTACCCAAAGTCTAAACGGTTTTAAGTAACTAACAGCCAGACTTCTGGGAACCCTCCTTCTGTCCAGCTGCTGGTGAGTTTAGGTGTCAGTTCCTTCCCAAATAGAAAGCTTCCTCGGACTGCTC
The DNA here is from genome assembly GCF_965140285.1 of Lepidochelys kempii. NCBI lineage: Eukaryota > Metazoa > Chordata > Testudines > Cheloniidae > Lepidochelys > Lepidochelys kempii. The sequence continues at coordinate 138,714,093 of NC_136382.1, read as the reverse complement.
CAACGTGTTTACTTTTACTTAATTTTATAGTTTATTTTTATAAGACACAAAACTTATAGACATTCCTAGTGGGTTACCAATTTTTTTTAGCTTTCATAAATTACTTTTTTATTAATACATTTTAAATATTTTAGCCATAATAAACTTCTATTTAAATGTACTTACTTTCTTATTTTTATGGTACATTAATTTTGTTCCATTCTTTCGTTTTAATTAACAGAAACTAGCTATGTGGTATTTTGTTTTCAGCTAGCAGTAGCTGAACACACAAAATGGCTGACTGTAGTAAGAATGTCAAGTTCTAGGGCAATGAAAGGGTGTCCATAAATGATGGATATGGCACTTTCTTTAAGGGTTTATCTGAACCAAATGGAACTTTTGGAGGTTTGTATTCCTGCTGTGTATAACTGTGCTTAAAAAACAAGGTCATGTGTGTGTATATATCTATATCTATCATTTTGGCATAAAACAATAGAACCACTTGAGTTTTAGTCTTTTCAAATCTTCTCATTTCATTAACAAAGAAAAAAAACAAACTCATCTGCTGAAAACAAAATGTTGTGTAAGAACAGAGTGTCATTGTAATGAAACATATTCAATGTTCTGCACTTCTACACTGTGAACTGTTCATTCAGTTTCCCCCCACTTTCAGCAGAGGATGCTAGCTAGACAGGCAACTTTTACATAGGAGAGGGCCACAAAATCCACTAAAATGCGCTGGCAGGATTTTTTTTTTTAAGCAGCTAGAAATGTTTGCTACCACACAACTAACTGTGTATTAACAGTGTAAAACCAAAGTGCTCCTAAATATAAAGCCCCTTATAGCACAACTTTTAAATAAAAGAAAGAATGAAGGAAAAGTTTAATCATAAATCTTTTACTATCCTTTTTTTTCAGCATGCAGAAAAACAGAGGATTAAGAAATAAAAGAACAAAAGATGAAAACATCTTTCTTAATGTTTTTTCCTCTGCCGCTCCCAGTCTATGCCTCCACTTTGCTCGCTCCCAGATGTAGACTCTGCCATGTGGGGCAAAGTTGGGGACTGAGAGCAGGAACCCATGCGCCGGGTCGCAATGCCACTGAAATTTGGCCCAGCCAACCCTAAGTCATGCCAACATGGATGGGATGCTCCCAGTACTTCCTCCCCGTTTGTGGAGATGTGCCCTCCCCCATCCACTTCTAGGGGGTGGAGGGGCGTTGTCCAGAACCTGATTGGCTCTAAGCTCCTAAGCAGGAAGCCAATGGAGAGGCAGCACCTGGAGATAGGTAGTGTGGGGAAGAGTCAGAACCTGTGTTGATGGGGAAGTGAAGCCGAACAGGGTAAGCCACTGGTTGCCCATTCCTGTTGTATAGGATCTAACAGAAAAAACTTCCATCAAAGTTTTGAGTTAATTTACTGAAGCAGTTACCAAAACAATTACATACAGACACAAAAAACAACCACTGACATCACAGTTAGAACAGTAAGTGGAAAGTTAACTATCAAGAACGGCACTGAGTTTGACAACTCTACATATAGCTACAGTATAATCATAACTGCAATCCTGAGAACATTCTTTCCATAACTGCATGTTACCACAGCCATGTGTTTTTCTATGTGAATGAAGAGTATAAAAATATGTTTCATTCTAAATCATTCTAATGGGGCAGGGCAATCAGCAACAGTCCCAAAAATTAGACAATTAGCAAGGCACTGTATTTTGATGATTTTGCTGTTGCTAAGGCTGCTTGGAATGAATATTTGGTGGGTATTTGATGTCCCAAGCCATTAACTCTATTTCACGAAGGAGGCAGGATATCAATAAAAGCAGCTCCTCACTTAATAGCAACAAAAGCATGCTCAGGCTACTTGGTCCACCTGGTCCTACTGGTCCAACTTCCTGTGCACTTCTGTTGATGGGGAACACAATAAAAACAAGTCCTTTCTCCTTGACAACTAGGTCTGAGCCTGCCATTGCTGCCCCCAATTGTCAGCTACATTCCAGGAAAGGGGAGAGAAGACAGTACTCTCTCAAGAACTGCTTAGACCTCCACTGTCCCCAGCTGCGAGCACGGGAGCCAATTTAAGCAGGTGCAGCAGGACAAAGACTGTGTTCTTAGTTTTAGATTTCGGGGGACTTTTTTCTTGCTTGTACTGAGGGTATTCTGGCAAAGGAGGTGGGTTCTTAGTTTGTTTAAGAGGTTGAAGTATACTAGAGTTGGGCAAAACTTTTCAGACAAATGGTTTATTTGACAAAAAATGAAGCTTTGTTGAACCCAAACCCATTCAAAAAAATTGATCCGATTTAGTTGTGGCTCCGAAAAAGTTTTTCAGGGTCAGCTTCAGAAAACCAGCTGTCTGTTCCTTTGTAACCTTTAGCCCAATAGTTAGACCAGTTGCTTATAATGTGGGAAAACAAGGTTTGAATCCCTAGTCAGGAGCACAGACCTGGACTTGGGTCTCCTCACCACCAGGTGAGTGCCCTAATCACCAAGCTATAGGTTATTCTGTGGTGGGCTGCTTTCAGTCTCTCCTGTTGATGCTCTGTTCCACTTTGTATTAATTCATAATTATCCATTGAGCAACAGAGAGAGAATGACTCTATAGCCTGGTGATTACGGCACTCACCTGGGAGTTAAGAAATATGGATTTGAATCTTCTCTCTGCCTGATCTAGAGCAGGGGCTCTCAAACTTCATTGCACAGTGACCCCCTTCTGAAAAAAAAATTATGATACTATCCCAGGATGGGGGACCAAAGCCTGAGCCTGCCTGAGCCCTGTCACCCCAAGTGGGATGTCAAAGCCAAAGCCCAAGGGCTTCAGCCCCAGGCAGGGGGCCTATAACCTGAGCCCCACTCCCCAGGGCTGATGCTGAAGTCCGAGTCCCACTCCCCAGAGCTGAAACTCTCAGGCTTCAGCCTCAGGTGGTACGGCTCAGGCTTCAGCCTCAGCCCCAGCAAGTGTAACACCAGCCCTGGCGACCCCATTAAAAAGACATCATGACCCACTTTGGGGTCCCAACCCACAGTTTGAGAACTGCTAATCTAGACTTCCATTCTCCCTGTGGATCGGGAAATTCTGTAGCACTAGTTGACAAGGGTATGTCACCCCACCATTTCTCAGTGCATCACATTAAGTAGTAGCAGAATGTCTTTTCCACTGATGTGTTTTTCAAACTCCTAGCTTCAGGATCTGTGACATTTTGATAGGTACAGTCATGTGGCTGAGAAGACGGAAAAATATATGTGCACTGGACATTGTAAGACAGGAGAGAGGTTGCTTTGCAGAGCTGGAGGAGAGCCCAAGATTCAGAATATTTTTCATAATTTGCAGAGGCAAATTAAGCAGATAAAAATTTGCTCCACCAGTCATGCGCCCATTGGCAGACATTTATAATTTATTCCGCAGGCCCCAGTCAGGTCTGTTCTCAGGATGCAGAGGTAATGGTGGGCAGTGACCCTAACCCTCAGATCTAGGTAAATAAATCCCTGATGTAACTCAAGGGCTAACCTGGTTATTTCAAGATCACAAAACTGTGTACATTCAGCTCATTCAGGACATTTTTCTAAAACTAACTGTAAGATGATTCAGCCATGAGTGGTTTTTTTTTTCCAGTCAACATGTTTTCCTCCTTATTCTTTAAGTTTTAGTCTGTTTTGGTTAGAATAAAGGGGGGAGGGAAGGCTTTACTTAACTATACAACAAAAAATCCCCACTCTGGGAGATTACAACCTAATCATGTTACAAGTGGGCATGGAACTCCATCTTCTGCCCTACTGGGCCTCAGTACCCAATCTTGATTCATCAGTTCTCCTTGGCCACCTGTTTGACATCTAAACAGGATGTTAACTCCTTGTTTGACATAAATCAGAGAGCAACATCGCACCCTGTCACACTTACCTTTTTAATTTTATTTTTCCCATCACAAGAATTATTATCACTAGCTGGGAGGTTGAGTTTTTATTCAGTTGTGCACCTCAACCAACCACGCTGGCCTATATGTGACAGCAAGCCAGAAAAAATCCTTCCGTAGATTGTATATACTTTTATCAGTGCAAAGATACCACAGTATTAATAGTCTAGGTAATTCACAATCCTTGGGCAATGGTCCATATCACCACTTACTGGCATATTTAATTTTCTGTATAGTAAAACATTGCATCAAATTCTACACTCATGCTAGTGTAAATCAAAACTAACTCTATTGAAGATAATGGAGTCATACTGGTATAAATGAGAGCAGAATCTGTCCCTTACATTTCTACATGTAAGCAGTCTTTGTAATTTGATGAGCTTCTTCTGACTTTGAAGCACTTAAAAACATTTGCATTTCAAGGTATTTCATAAATAGATTTTATGCTTTATTAGCTACCTACATGAGCCATATTCTTTAGCAACTGCACCTGTTTCCTTGTAACTGGATTTTGAAATTTACATAGGGAAATACATTAAGTAAGATTAAGAAGGAAAATTGACAAGCCTAGGTGTAAATTTCCATCGTATTTTGACTAAGAGACAGCTATAAAAATTCAGTTTCTTTTCCTTAATTAGAGTTTCCCAACGGTGGCTACTCAAATTATTTCTTGTAGAAGAAAAAAATGCAAAAAATCTGTATTTAAGGATTAGCATTCTTAGATTAGTCGAGAGGATGAATGTTCTGAGGTTATGTCAATTAAAATTATGTCAATTTAAATGATGAAGTCAGTGATAAATAATTAAAATGTAAAGCATGCTTAGATTAGTTGAGAGGATGAATGTTCTGAGGTTTAAAATTATGTCAATTTAAATGATGAAGTCAGTGATAAATAATTAAAATGTAAAGCCATCAGGAATTATACAAGTTACATGTTTTTAAAAAATCTCCAAAATAAAAGCAGAAACCGGCTGCAGAAGCAGCTTTTCTAATTACAAGGTTCTCATTGGTGAAACTCAATGAATAAAAAAAATTAACAAATCACTCAGAAAACCGCTTGGAAGTCACCTGGCCTCTTCTATGTGGATCCTTAAAATAGACTCAAGTCCATGAGAATACCTAAACTTCAAAAAGCAAAGACAGTGAGAGAGATCCAAAAAGTAAAGGTGGAAAAGTCTAGCAGCTTTATAAACTCAAGGGTGATGGGCTATATCAACCCCACACTGGGCCCCAAAAAGTTAAAAGATAATGCTAAGCTCAGGTAACCACACCTTGCCAAAAGCAGCTCAGAAGTCCATCCAGGCTTCAAGAGAGAGGAATCCTTTTCCAGGAAGCCTGACAGAAGGTTAATCCTGAGAGAGGACCACAGAGCAGGTAAGGCCCACAGGCAAGGCCTTCTTAAAACATTACCACCTTTGAGAACCAGCAGGTCCTGCAGGGGCCTGCTCATTTGGACTCTTTTGTTAAGCTATTGAATGTTTGGACTCCAGGGAAAGTCACAAGGTGCTTGCTCAACTACCTGGTGTGCTGCTCCGTCTAATCTGCTTCTGTCATCTCAGTCATAAACATGCCCACTCTGCTTTTTTACACACGGAACATAACATAGGCACCTTGAAGCAGAAGCTTTCCATGCAGCCTCTCTCCTCAGCTCACCACAGCACATCTTCCCTTCATAGCTCCCACTGGATTCTGTTCCTTCTATTTATATCCTTCCAATTACATCATTAGCCCTGTTATTACCATGCAGGTGCTCGTACTCCCCAACAGAAAGTGTTTAATGGCTCATAGCTGAGCCTGTAGCCTTTTCTGTGCAGCAGTAAATTCAGTGATCAGGGTGCTGCAGCTAGAACTCTGTCACCTGATCAACATCCTATACAGCAAACAGGGAAAGATTAAGAATGAGCTCTCAAAACTGGATACTCTCATAAAAAAACAACCTTCTACACAAACTTCCTCATGGCTGGACTTTACAAAAACTAGACAAGCCATTTACAACACACACTTTGTTTCTCAACAAAAGAAAAAGGACACTAAACTATCTAAACTACTACATGCCACAAGGGGCCACAACAATGGTTCCCTTAACCCACCCAGCAATATTGTTAATCTATGGAGCTATACTCTTAGCCCAGCAGAAGAATCTGTCCTATCTCGGGGCCTCTTCTTCAGCCCCGCCACCCCCACGAACATCATACAGTTCTATGGTGACCTAGAATCCTATTTTTGACGTCTCCGACTTAAGGAATATTTCCAACACACGTTTGAACAACATAACTAACCCACAAAGACCTTCCTACCAACACTACAAAAAGAAGGATTCTGGATGGACGCCTGAAAGTCGAAACAACAGACTGGACTTCTACATAGAGTGCTTCTGCCGACGTGCACGGGCTGAAATTGTGGAAAAGCAGCATCACTTGCCCCATAACCTCAGCCGTGCAGAACATAATGTCATCCACAGCCTCAGAAACAACTCTGACATCATAATCAAAAAGGCTGACAAAGGACTTGCTGTCGTCATCATGAATAAGTCGGAATATGAACAAGAGGCTGCTAGGCAGGTCTCCAACACCACATTCTACAAGCCATTACCCTCTGATCCCACTGAGGGTTACCAAAAGAAACTACACTATCTGCTCAAGAAACTCCATGAAAAAGCACAAGAACAAATCCGCACAGACACACCCCTAGAAGCCCGACCAGGGGTATTCTATCTGCTACCCAAGATCCATAAACCTGGAAATCCTGGATGCCCCATCATCTCAGGCATTGGCACCCTGACAGCAGGATTGTCTGGCTATGTAGATTCCCTCTTCAGGCCCTATGCTACCAGCACTCCCAGCTATCTTTGAGACACCACTGACCTTCTGAGGAAACTACAATCCATCGGTGATCTTCTTGAAAACACGCTCCTGGCCACTATGGATGTAGAAGCCCTCTACACCAACATTCCACACAAAGATGGACTACAAGCTATCGGGAACAGTATCCCTGATAATGTCACAGCAAACCTGGTGGCTGACCTTTGTGACTATGTCCTCACCCACAACTGTTTCACATTTGGGGACAATGTATACCTTCAAGTCAGCGGCACTGCTATGGGTACCCGCATGGCCCCACAGTATGCGAACATTTTTATGGCTGACTTAGAACAACACTTCCTCAGCTCTCGTCCCCTAATGCTCTACTTGCGCTACATTGATGACATCTTCATCATGTAGACCCATGGAAAAGAAGTCCTTGAGGAATTCCACCATGATTTCAACAAATTTCCATTCCACCATCAACCTCAGCCTGGACCAGCCTACACAAGAGATCCACCTCCGGGACACTACAGTGCTAATAAGCGATGGTCACATAAACACCACCCTATACCGGAAACCTACTGACCGCTGTACTTACCTACATGCCTCCAGCTTTCAACCAGACCACACCACAGGATCCATTGTCTACAGCCAAGTTCTACGATACAACCGCATTTGCTCCAACCCCTCAGACAGAGACAAACACGTACAAGATCTCTATCAAGCATTCTTACAACTACAGTACCCACCTGGTGAAGTGAAGAAACAGATTACAGAGCCAGAAGTTACCTACTACAGGACAGGCCCAACAAAGAAAATAACAGAACACCACTAGCCATCACCTTCAGCCCCCAACTAAAACCTCTCCAACGCATCATCGAGGATCTACAACCTATCCTGAAGGATGACCCATCACTCTCACAGATCTTGGGAGATAGGCCAGTCCTTGCTTACAGACAGCCCCCCAACCTGAAGCAAATACTCACCAGCAACCACACACCACAGAACAAAAACACTAACTCAGGAACCTGTCCTTGCAACAAAGCTCGTTGCCAACTGTGTCCACATATCTATTCAGGGGACACCATCATAGGGCCTAATCACATCAGCCACACTATCAGAGGCTCGTTCACCTGCACATCTACCAATGTGATATATGCCATCATGTGCCAGCAATGCCCCTCTGTCATGTACATTGGCCAAACTGGACTGTCTCTATGTAAACGAATAAATGGACACAAATCAGACGTCAAGAATTATAACATTCAAAAACCAGTCGGAGAACACTTTAATCTTTCTGGTCACTCGATTACAGAATTACAGACCTAAAAGTGGCAATTCTTCAACAAAAAAACTTCAAAAACAGACTCCAAAGAGAGACTGCTGAATTGGAATTAATTTGCAAACTGGACACCATTAACTTATTCTTGAATAAAGACTGGGAGTGGATGTGTCATTACACAAAGTAAAACTATTTCCCCATGTTTATATCCCCCCCGCCCCACTGTTCCTCACACGTTCTTATCAACTGCTGGAAATGGACCACCTTGATTATCACTGCAAAAGGTTTTGTTTCCTCTCCGACTGGTAATAGCTCACCTTCCCTGATCACTCTCGTTACAGTGTGTATGGTAACACCCATTGTTTCATGTTCTCTGTGTATATAAAATCTCCCTAATGTATTTTGCACTGCATGCATCCAATGAAGTGAGCTGTAGCTCACGAAAGCTTATGCTCAAATAAATTTGTTAGTCTCTAAGGTGCCACAAGTACTCCTTTTCTTTTTGTGGATACAGACTAACACGGCTGCTACTCTGAAACCTGTCACAGAGGCCATGCCCCAAATTGAAGGGGCACATAAGTATCATATTTCAGGTTCCCAAAAAGAGGACACTGCCAGAGAGAGAGGGGGAACTGGAGGCAGGATGCTGGGTGTGCGTGTACTGGGACGGGTATTTGGTGGTTGCTGGATGGGGTACCTGTGGCAGAGGTACTCACTGGAGTTGGGGGACAGTGTTGCTCACTTCCTGGAGGCAGGCCAGCTGGCACAAGCCCAGGATGCAGGATCAGCCATCAGACAGTATCTCGCCGCAGGACCCCCTCCCCAGGGCTCAGAGCTGGGGCCAGGGAGGGTGGGATCTGGCAGCTGCAGAGGAAGGACCAAACAGGAAGCAGACCAAACAGGGCTCTTTCCGAGCTGCAGTGACTGTCTTCAAAATCTTGGATGCTGCCTATTATTTGAAAAATCTGTCCAGACAAAAGGTAGAGGATCAAAAAGAGGCAATGTCTGAGAAAATCTGGATGTATGGTAACTTTACACAGGTAGGAAATAGTTCAGGGCAGCAGACTTAGACCCTCTGCTGGGAAGACTCTGATAGTGTTGCTTCTTACAGGGCCCTGGGCTAGGACCTGGTGGAGAAGGAGGGCCCATTCCCTCCCATGTCGCCCTTAAAGACAGAGACCCAGGCCGCTTAGGTTCAGGAACCAGGCACCTATACCATCCTGACCAAAGGACAAGGGCTGGAGCTAAGGTGCTCTGCTAGACAGCCTGGCCCTCCGAGTGCTCTATCAACAAAAATATAGTATTACGTTGGTATGGTAAACAGAAGGACAGAGGCTAGAGTACTCAGTAAAATAGAAGCAGCAGAGGTAAAGAGAAAGGAATACACTTATGTGTACATAGGATGTTATGAGATGGAACTCACTTGAGATTTTGTGGTAAATCCCATGAGATTTCATTTCAGGCACAAATTTAGTTCTGTATTTACTCTGTGTTACCCCTAAACAAAGCTATCAGACACAGGTGGAAAAAATAAAAGCAGCAGAGGTAAGGAAGACGAGACATTCTTTACAATGGGAAGTAGACATAAGGTATGTGTGATGATTAGAGCTATACAAAATTGGTGAGAGGAGCATTCCCAGAGTCTAGTTCAGCCCTTGTAGTATGTTACAGCAGCCTCAGCAGCAACTTCTGTCCACCTCCAGTTACAGCAGGTAGAGATCACTGGAGTACAGTGAACCCCGATCACACATTTCCTTCCCTGACATGCCCACTATTGAATATTCTCATTTATGTAGCACATAGAGGCTATATACAAATAAAAAATAACAGGGGCCTCATTTTCCATTGCCTTATCCTTTTACACATTTTGTAAATGTGTAAATGGCTATAAGAAGGTCAAGGCAATAGAGAATCAGACCCAATAGACCTGCCCCAAAGAGCTTACAATATAAACTCAATTATGGCATTCTCCCTTGCAGCTCATCATCCCTTTGAACTGTATTTAGTTCTTAAATCTGAGGTCATAATACTAAATATATACCTTCGGGATTAAGCAGAAGAAGCACCTATGTCTTCATTTTAAAACAAGTATCTAAAGCAATCAAAAAACAATAAGAAAAAAAGTATTGTACGAAACACCCTTGTTTTTCAAGTCTATTGGCAAATTAAAGTCCACCTATAACAAAGAGAGCAGCTACTGATCTGAGACAGGACTCAGTTATGGTCAGGAAAACATAATCAGCTGGTATGATAGAAACCAATGTCTCTTGAGATCAGATTGAACTTTAGAAAAAGGAGATGCATTAATAGGCTTGGTCCTCTGAAGATCATGAGAATCAGAATCTTATCAAAAGTGTTGTGATGGAAGAAGAAAATAATTCAACCTGATATTGATTGAAGAGATGATTTGGGCTCAGAAGCAAAGGAGAAGAGTCTACTCAGCAGCTAGATGCTTTTAAAGAAGGGTAAATTAAATTTAGTAGTGGCATGGAGATAATATAAGAGATTATTTTTATGATATAAACCCAGATATTTTCCATGGAGGACATCAGACTATCGGAGAAAAAACAACTAAATGAGTTCACTTTACTTTTCCTCATTTTTTCCCTCTTATTCTCAGTCAAACATTGACAGCCTGTTACACCAGGAGTATAGTTTAGGATAGATTTTGGTCCTAAAGGACTTCCAGTAGACTGATATTAGAAAGGGAACACTAACTGGGGTTTTGTTTCAAGTGCTCTGGAATACGAAGCATTATCTAATTAACCTATAGTAGGAAGAATTTGGTTTCCAAATTGAAAATATACAAAGCAGAGATTCTGAGATTTTTTTTAATTCTGGTGGAGTTGACATTATTTCAATATACTGCTATTTAATTATACAGAGTAGGATGTTTGCAATCTCAATGAGATCTTCCCTGCCATAACCATGAAGCAGACAAAGAGAAATCTCCCTACTATAGACAGGGAGGCAGAGTCAAGGATATGAGTACGTTTGACCAGAGTGTTTGTTTTTATTTTTCAACAACTTAATTCTAACATAACGTTGTATTATATTTCCATCTGTTGGAATCATTACCTTGCTACTGTGAGAAGCACAAGAATCCTTAAAACTATTCTACGTGCAGCCAGTAGAGGAGTCTCAAGATTAGTCCTGGTGCACTGTACTTAGAACACATTAGCAAAGCTTCTAGCTTCCGCCATTCCAATATGCTAGAGACATAAGCTTGGTTCATGCTTATTAAAAAATAGAAGCTGTAATTTCTCACACACCAAAGAACTGATCAGCTCAAAGGACAAGAAAGAATCTCCATCACATCCATATACAGTTGCACAATTGGTAGGATGGAGGATTTTTACCTTCCTCTCAAGCACCAAGAAGAGGTCCCTGTTAGAGGCAAGATACCAGATGATGGACTAGTAAGGCACCTTAGACTAAAAATGGTTATTTTCCTTAATTAGCTCTGAGGTGAGCTGCTGGGACAGTTAGTGTGAATGTAATTTTTCTTCACTGTCTTTGATTCCAAAAGAAGAGCTCTCAGACCCAAAATGTAGCATCAACAATGCCAACCGTAGCACAGTACGACATTCCATGCACAGAAGCAGCACACTTCTGAAAGCACTTCCTTACATAAAGTGTGCAAGTTTTGTCCGGACCATTTCAGTATTCTTACGTAGCTGCAAAATCTCTCAGTGTGCTCATCCACGTTCATTTAATCCTCTCTTTGTCACAGAATGTGACCTAGAATTACTAAATATCACCAAAGAGAGATCTCTCTTAACATTGTAATGAGTATGTCTCAGAAGTAGCCTAAAGCATCTTAGACTGCCAAACGCTACAAAAACAATGCATTTCTCATGGGGTGTAATCAATTAAAGCAACTGCACACTCTGTAAAAATGTCTGTGACCCTCCGTAGTCTTGTTCTCCCACAACTGCCACCCTGCTGTGATTGAAGACATGTTTGCTAGGCTATTTGCTCCACCAGAGATTTTAATGACATCCACAGGCAGGAATGAGCAGACCTTGGTCCCTAGCTTTTCAGCACACTACATTTTTCATTCCAAAACCTTTCCATAACAAATCAAACAATTTTTTTCCAGTCATTAATGTAATGGAAAATAAATTCTGAAATATTTTTCATCTCAGTCCCACCAGATTCTTGAGGAACTTCAGGTCAAAACAAAGTATAATGCCCTCTCCCTGCCCTCCACTTTTGTGCAGACCATTTGGAGAAGCTGTAGATTTCATTTATGTTTTTCTATTTCCCTTCTTTCTTACCTTCTAAGGGATTAATTCTCAGGAAACATTCTTACTGGACAAAATAGTGTAGTTTGCCAAAATGTCCATGAGTTGTACATACAGAACTGATAGTATGGACTTTATTCCTGTTTCAAAGAGAAAGGGGTACAGATTGGGTGCATATTGACCATTGAGTGGCCTTAAAACTGAATAGTTTGTGTACAAAACAGAACAGAATTTGCTATTAAATTGTCAGTGTATCACAAGGTGATTAAATACGGTAATCACCATCCGCAGAATATTTTATATTAATGGAAAGCTTCTCATCCTGAAGCTACCAAAGCACAAAAACGACAAAATATTAATTTTATAATAATAGGCTGCGAACACTTCTGCACAGGATTAACTTTAAACTGGTGTGATTAATCATGTGTCACCGTTAAACAAGTGCAGAAGTGTTTGTGGGATCAGAGTATAATATATTAGGAGACAGACTGCTCTAGTGATTTGCAGTGCAATAAGTGTGTTGGGCAAAACCAGGAGCATCTACATGATAAGAAATAGTTTGCATTTAGTCTTGGGCATTATAACATGTTTTATTATGAGAGGAACTGATGGCCAGGGCAACTGTTTTCTCTCTCTCTTCTTTTCAAAAAGTGTCACTGCAATCATTGCATGGCTTCTCAGGATGTCCTGGTCATCACTATACCACTCACTATGGCCATCCAGGACTTCAAAGGCCTAAATGATAATCCCTGGTCTTTCTGACCCAGATCCCAAGCTCCTATTCATCTTTTGGAGATGCACATGTGTTAGGGTTTATGACACACATTAAAGCACATCTGATTCCATCCGGCACAAGGCCCTAATATATGTAAGCCTGCACACAACACAATGTCACCTTGGACAATCACCAGAGTAGTAGCAGGGAGTTTTACTTCTTATGGTAAGAATGACACTTCTAACAGAGCAGCACACTGGGTATGAGCCCAAGTAGCAGTACTATGTGAGACTCAAACCTCTGGCCACCAGTCTCAGGGACAACAGTGTTACAAACTGAGCCTTACTGACCACCCGGCAGGCTAGTATAAAAGTAACACACTACTTTCATAGTAATCTCTTCACAAGATCAGGACCAGATTTATACCTTACACCCCCTAGGCACATCATCTTCAGCGCCCCCATCTGCCTACAGCTAACCGTTGTTTTGCACACAGTTTTAGACAGGTAAGGCACCCCTTGAATGCCGGTGCCCCGAGACACGTGCCTACTGTGCCTAATTGGAAATCTAGCCCTGCACAAGATTTTTTTCTACTCTCTCTCAAAACAAAGTGAAACACGCTATCACAGATGATTAAATAATCCCATGTGGAAACAGAATTTGAGAACACCATGTGGCAAGGCAAACACTAAAATCCTCAGCACAACTACCGCCAAGCATGCCACCTACCATTTATCTTCTAGAGCGTGTTGACCCTGCTAAACAACTATGCAATTTCTAATTACATAGGAATGAATAATGATCTTGTGATAAAGACAGAGGTTGGGAGTTACGAGACCTGCGTTCATTTCCTAGCTCTGTACAACTTTCTATCCACAGACCCCTATGTGATCTCGGACCAGTCAATTAACGCCTGTGCCCCAGTTTCTCATCTGTTAAAAAAAGTAGGCATAACACCACCAAACACACAGGGAAGCTGTGAGGCTAAGTGTATGCTTGTAATGCATTTGGTATGTTTTAAGGGGAACATCGCGACTACACAATGGCATCGTGTGAATATATGGCACAATATATTTAAAAGGGAAAAACGATTTAGAATATTTTAACAAAGATAAGGAGTTTCTTTGGGGTCTTTATTTTATTTGTTAAATCATCCCAGTTTCCACTCATATCTGTATTTCAATTGGAGTATGCAAGGTTTATTCCAACTAGCTGTAACTATTGACATATACTGCACTTTTTCTTGGCAGGCAGGTAAAAAATCACTGTCTAGTCTCATTCTTACAAGCAATGGGAGAACCTCAAAAATCTGGAGTTTGAGCTCACTTTGAAAAGCTGGTTGGATATTTATTCAAAGTTTTAGCCAAACTACCTAAACCTGCTGAGTCTGCAAAATAGGGTTGGATGTGTCCTAAGAAGAAGCACTTTTGTGAGATTTCTTACAGTTGGTTCTAGGCCCAGATGATAAACATACAGTTTAAAAAAGATTATCCATCGTTCAGCATCTAGAAAAGTGCTTGGTTTAAGTTCAGGTTCAGAACTGGGCAGAGGAACCATGATTTGGGGCTTTTATTTTTTGGAACCAGTTTGGCTAACCCCCGTTACTCAAAAATAAGAATTTGATTCAGTTCAAACAGCCTCAGGCTTTAACTGAATTGACATTTCTGTTCTACACCTTTCAGAAATTTCCTTGTAAATTCAGAGGCATTTTTCATGTTAATGAGGCCATAAGCTCAATTGGAGGGGTAAATAATCTTCTCTGCTTTATGGATGAAATCTAGAGACGAGCTAACACAAATAATAAACAAATAATAAACTCTCCTTGACACTTGTATTGTTCCTGGGTAAGGGCAGGATTTTTTAAACATTTTCAGTCCATCTTAATATATGAACTAAACACTTTTTTTTTTTTTTTAAGTATCACAAGTCAGCACATTTTCTTAAGAGAAAATAAGTCATCTAATGAAGGAATATGAGTACTTATTACTTCTAATAAGGTCACAGTTTAAATTCTTCTGGCATAGGAATGTAATGCTGTCATACTTGAGTCTAAAAACATCATTTACTACTCACTTCCTCTAAAGACCAGCGTATTTTAAGAACTGAATGCTATAAAACATGTGCTTCCCAAAAGAGGAGCCAGGCATTCCTATTTACCTTTAACAATAATGTAAGAAAAAAGGGGCAACAAACATAGTGCCCTAGAATACTCTGATGAGTTAAGATGAGAAAAGGATATAGATGGGATTTTCAAGAGAGCTTGAGGGAGTTAGTTGTCCAAATCTCATCTAATTCTTTGGGATTCTAAATCAATCCGAGCCTAAAAGAACAGGCCTTTAAAACATGTCAAATAAAATATTTTATAAGCAGTAGATAACGTACCTGTGGAACCTACTTCTGGAGGATATTAGTGGGACAAATAGCTTGTAAAGTTTAAAAAGATAATTAGATGTTATGGGCTGAATCCCCTTTTGTGCTCAGTAATTTTTTAGTGTCGCTGTGAGGTGATGCTGCTAGTAGTGGGAAATGTATCCTCAAAAGGAACCAATTCTTGGCTCAGCAGTTCTGGGGCTTGGTTTAGGCCAACCTCAATCCTAGTGCCTGTTAGAGCAATAAAGTTTTCCTCTAAATTCTGTTGTCTCTATGCCAGCCAAGGTCTCTCCAATATCAGAGGAATTTTCATCTGTTTGTTTAAAGGCAGCTTTCAAGTCCTTTAAACTACCAAAGCAATGGAAAGAGGCCTTACAATAGACCAGGACCTGATTCTTAGTAACTCACATTCTTTTAGTCAAACACAGGTTACTGGGTTCAGTACAAGTGTAACTGTGTGAAATATGCATCCGATGAAGTGAGCTGTAGCTCACGAAAGCTTATGCTCTAATAAATTGGTTAGTCTCTAACGTGCCACAAGTACTCCTATTATTATTATTATGTTTATTACGGTAGTGCCTAAGGACCAATCAAGAGTGGGGCCCCATTGTGCTAGGCACTGTACAAACACAGAGTAGCAGACAGTCCCTGCCCTGAAGAGGTTACAATCTAAATAGATCAGCCAGACAAAGAGTAGGAGAAAGGGTAGAATGCAGAAGCAGGGTGAACTGTGTGACGGCAGCAAACGTCATGTTAGTACCATGATTTTTTCTTTGGTGGGTTTAGTTATGAGGCAACCAGATCAATGGAGAGAAAAGGGAAAGGAAGGGAAAAGGGTGAGGGGAACAGGTCCGGGGAGAAGAGGGTAAGAGGGCAGGAGTGAAGCTGAGGTGAAGAGACTGTAAAGGAGCAGGAATGGGAGGGTTATAGCAAACAGTCCATTAACACAGGTCAGAGAAAGTCCAGTCAAAACTGTAAAAAGTTCTCTGACTGTCCGTAGGTCCCTGCTTTGGTGGTTTCTGCAGCTGCTCCTCTGGGGGAACGTCTACACTGCGGCGGTGAATCTCAGAGCCCAAGTCAGCAGACTCAGGCTTCCAGGGCTCATGCTACAGTGCTAAAAATAACTATGTAGACATTTGGGACTGAGCCTGAACATGTGCACAGCTATTTTTAGTGCTGTAGCACAAGCCCTGCAAGCCTGAATCTGTTGACTTGGACTGCAAGACTGAATCTCACTGCCACAGTCTGCTGCTTGCTGTGTAGATGCATTCTGGTTGTCTTTGGTTCCTCCCAGCAGTTTTTCTGCAAGCCTTCATGTGGGGGGCCACAACCTGAGTCACAGTGCCCTCAGAGATTGTGTGCAGGGAGGGGTGGCTCCCCTACCAAGTTCTGGGTCTGGAGAGGTGCTGGGGGGGGTGACCAAAAAACATTTGGTGTAGGTTGCTACTGTAGGCAGTATAGGTGGAATACATGGACCACTACTTTGTTCTAGCAGATTTATAGTTGTGTTCTTAGATCTGGACACTACCATGTCACAAACAATTAATTAGAAGCAATTTTGATAAATATTCTGTGGGAATCAAAACTCTAGCACTGACGTCATATTCCTTAAAAAGAATGATATTGGCCATCATTCTTTGATGTAATCACATCAGCTTTGTATTCAACAGTAAGTGAAATCAGGCAATTGCTATTGTACAGACATTACTTCACAGATAACATTACATCTTAAAGAATAATGGTTTCCGTACATCACCATATAACTATTTAATATAGCAGACGTAAACTAATGTTATTAGCATGCAGTCATTTAGAAAGCACTGAAATCTTTGCGACACGTTAAACACAAATATGTAGAAAACACAGTAGAAGGGGCAAAAATCTGGCTGTACACTGTTTACATATTTTTATAGGGCAACTAAATTATTAATGCCAAATTTGCATATATTTTTATCAATACTGTTTTAGCCATCATATACATTTCACAGCATAGAAGAAAGCAGGTCATCTGAAACATTTATCAGCATGCAACTGAAATAGAAATAACTGATACAGGACTTCTTGATGTAGGGCCTGAACCAGAAGTTGGATTAGTGTGGGTAAATCTCTGTGTCCAGGAAGAGTCCCACAGAAGTCAGCAGAGCTCCACCTGGGTAGACTGACCTGCCTACACAGATCTGATTTCAGGATCAGAACTCCAGACTTTATGAACAAATCTTTTGAACAAAGGCCATACCTACAGAATGGGGTGAGGGGTTGTATCCTGGGAAGCAGATACTCTGGTAAGGATTTTGGGTCATAGTGGAGAAACAACTCAACATGAGCTCCCAGTATACTGCTGCAGCTAAAAGGGCTAATGAGAACCTTGGATGTACAAACAGGGTTATAGTGGGTAGAAGTAGGGGAGCAATTTTACCTCTGTATACAGCATTGGTGAGACCGATGCTGGAATGCTGGTGTCCACATTTTTAAAAGGATGTTGAGTAGATGCTGAAGACAGCCAGAAAAATAATTCAAGAGCTAGAGGAAATGCTTCACAGTGAGAGACTTAAGGAGGTCAATGCATTTAACTTATCCAAAAGAAGATTGAAAGGTGACTTGATTACAGTGTACAATTAACTACCTTCTAAGGGAGTAAATTTCAGACACTAAAGTGCTGTTTAATCTGACAAAGAAAGGCATAACATGACCCAATGGCTGGAGTTGAAAGAAGACATATTAGAAACAGACACAATTTTTTAACAGGGAGGGTAATTAACCATCGGAAAAATCAATTTGCAAGTATGGAGTACGGTGTATTACGTTTATGGATCTGAATTCATTCCCAGGGTGACATTAAGTGTACTGTGTTGTTGAAGGCGCTGAGCCAAATCCCATGAAACCTAAACTCTTTTACATTACCCATCTCCTCAGAAAAAAGCCTGGAAGAACAGATAATTGTTGGACAATGGCTAATAAATTTGGGCTCTGATAAACAATTAACCAATGAAGGAAATGAATGCCACAATCACGGGACTGAAAACACAATTTCCTTAATTCCCTCACAATTAAACCAGAGAGTTGTTAATTCAAGCAGCTCAAAAGATCTCATCAGCCATGGGATAAGATGAACAGAGAGTCTAGGACAACAGTCCATTTAAGACATGGGAGCAAATGCAGACCATAAAGCATGTGTTTAAATTAGCTCCAGTCAAGAAATTCACCTAACCCTTTTTGCTACAACATTATATACTAGTTGAAATTTCTAAGTGGTTTTAAATTGTAGCTCCACACAGAGTGAATTGGAATAACCCAGCATCAAGGTGGCAATCCATGGATCAGCACGGCAAATTGCACATTTTTTTCAAGTGTCAATAAAAGGTGTCCCTAATTACTGCTACATCCACCAGCAGCTAAAGATAAAACAGTACCTCCAGGATGCAAGCATAAACAATAAAAGGAAAGAAAACTCCTGAGGGAACCAATATCACCTCTTTCATTTCTTCCCATTATTTTCTTCTCCCTACTAGTGTAACTTCAATCTTGTCTATGTTAAGTCACAGTCAGTCTCCGTGTTGCCCTTGTCCAAGCCCTGGCAAAGCATTGAGTTAAGTTATCAGGTGCAACAGCCAGCTTGACCAGAATTACTTGGTGAATATTTGTACACTGTTGAAAATGTAAAGTGCTATAAAAGTGCTGAGCTAAAAGTGCTATTATAAATGACCATTTAATTATTGTAATTAGCCAATGATTTAATGTATGAGACATTTCTTAAAAATTCAGTATACAGTCTTAGTTTCCAACCAAAAAAGAAAAAAACTAGTAAAGAATTTGCAGTATGATGCTGCAGTGAAAAAAGTTGATTTCAGTTTATTTCAGATGCTTTAAAAATTCTCAGCCAAGACAACTGCAAGTTATAATGCCCAAAGCTTAATATCTTGTTATGTGAATATTTTAAAGCTACACTTCACCTGCTTCCCCAAGACATGATTCTTTATGTTTTAAAAATAGACTCCCCTGATCCCGTTAAAATCACTAAACAGTTTTACATAAAATAGCAAATTAAATGTTAGCTTTGTTCAATAGGAAAAAATCTACATCACCAAATGTCATAAAATGTTAGCATAAAATTTAGTTACGGGGACCTTCAAAATTCCTGATGTTGTAAAAGAACCAGGCAAGCTACACATTTTGAATCTTCCATGAACTCTACATTATTTTGTTTTGCTACTATTCATTCCACCTAAAAACACTACAGTCCCAGTCCAATTCCCCAAAACTATCCACCCCCGAGTTGCTCCATTCCTATTTCATTAATAAAGCCCCTTCTAATAACACACACATAGTTATCCATCCCATATCCCTTTAGTCCAGACACACAAACTTTCCAAAGGGGAAAAACTCCTACCCCTTTCTTCAGCTCCTACCTCCTCCTACCTTTCACTTCATCTTTCTGTGATCCTACCTTTGAGGATAATATCCTGGGTGCCACAGCCCGTTACTCAATCCTGCTGTCACCACCATAAGCCACTGTACTGCTCTATGCTCCAGAGATCTGTGATGATCCTCCAGAGGCACCCCAGAATGTACTGTGTGCTACAGTGAGTCACCATGTAACATAGCTTTACTCTGCAGAGGCTCAACACAATGACAGAGGTGGTGGTGGACTGGAGCAATTGGCATTAGTCCCAGGTATTTTCTTCAAAGTTACGGATCCGGGCAAGATCTAAGGAAAAGAAAGTGAAGAAAAGTCTCGGGTTCATTCTAAAGGGATAAGAAAAATAGCTGAAAGAGTGCAAGAGATGCTTAAAGTGTACTTAATTTCTTAACTGAACCAGTCCTAGCACTGTGAAATGGTTAGGACTTGGATTGGATAGAAATGAGAGGAAAAGTTCAGTCTGGTTCAGATACCTTCTAACCTGGTTCACTCAAGTGTAATAATACACACATTTGCTAATCTTCTAGTAGCACTTTTGGCCCTTGTCTGGAACCTATTGTGCAGTTTATGGAATATTCAATAAACAACTTGTTACTTACAAACTAGAAATAATAATCTTCTTTTGCTGTCATTGCAGCCTTCCTTCTCCTCCCCATCAAACTCTCCTCTCACACACAAATACTATACATTTTTTAAAATCCCAGTTTATCCAAAGGCTTTCATTACAAGGGTCTTAGTTTTTAGCAAATAATTCTTCAGTCCTACAAGGTAGATACAGAAAAACCATGCAAAATCTCAAACTTTCACATTTGAATTGAAAGAGCTAGGTAAAGTCAGAAAGAATAGGTAAGATATTTTCATAAAGTACAGTAAACAGACAACAAGCCATGCATTTAGTTTTATAGCAGAAATTCTATGGGGGCTACTTTCCATTTAATATCTGCTAACTACAATAAAGATAACATGATGGTAAATTGTCAAACATTCTGTTACAGGTCTGGGTTTTGGTCTTGGATTTAATTTTGTCTGATTTCTTGCATTAATTTCTCTGATTTTCTAGGCATGAAATGAGTGAAATGAAGTATGAATTCTGTCAGAATAGATCATGTTTGGTGGCTTGAAACATAGAAGGTTTTCTTAAACACTTATTTTAGCTAGAATGATTAGAGTGACAGCACTACTACTTTTTGTGATACCTGAGCTGTTTCTTATTCTACTGAAATCTACGTTTATTTTTGTTGTTAAACTCCATCATTCTACATAAGTGTCTATAAAACTTATTTCTGAGGGTACGTCTTCACTACCCGCCGGATCCAGGGCCACGAGAGGCGCAGGCAGAGTTGACGGGGGAGCGGCAGCAGTAGACTCACCGTGGTGAAGACACCACAGTAAGTCGATCTCAGTACGTCGACTTCAGCTACGTTATTCGTGTAGCTGAAGTTGCGTAACTTAGATTGACCCCCCCCCTCCACTAGTGTAGACCAGGGCTGAGAAATGATCCCAACAAACAGCAGTCCGAGTCATACATGATTTCCTGAAGGAGCTAATTCAATGTATTTTTAAATGGATCATTGTGTAGAGACATTTTTCACTTTTATTTTTCTTCAACTTGATTCTATTGTACTTTAATAGATTTGATAGAACAAAATGGCATCACCAAAATGCCTTTTCAATTCTAGAAGCTAAGCTTTAACAAAGTCAGCATTTCATATTGGCAAAATAATAATAAAAAAGCACATGACGATTTGGGGGATCTGTCTATTCAATGAATTCTGGTTGATATTATGAAGTTGTTACTATGAAGATTTGTTATAACACTGAATGCCTCTATGTATCTGTGGAATACACCACTATTTGCTGGACCTGCAACAAATACACATCAGACTGAGGACAATGGGGAATACATAACTTTAACCACCGTATTCTGACCACACAATAGTTATGCTAACCCGTACCTGGGTTGGGAAAACAGTTCTCTCCAAATTCCCTCAAAAGGGGCTGGAAGTTTAGAGAGTGGAAAGACAGTAAGGCAACAGAGGCTGGGTGAGTCACGGGAAAACTCTGGGAGACACAAAAGAAGTTTGGGCAGGAGAGATGAAAGGAATGGACTGGCAAAGGTCAGAGTAAGTAAGCTGGGGGAGAAGACTCCAAATTTCAGCACACAAGTGATGTTCTTCAAGAGAAGGATGCTAGATGGCCCCAGATAACTCTTACCAACCAAAAGAATGCTCTGCAGTGGTGAGCAAATTGAGGCAGGGAAATACTTATAGAATTTGTTTCTGTATAACTCTCTGTGAAGTGAGCTGTAGCTCACGAAAGCTTATGCTCAAATAAATTGGTTAGTCTCTAAGATGCCACAAGTACTCCTTTTCTTTTTGCGAATACAGATTAACACGGCTGTTACTCTGAAACCTAAGTAAAGATAAATGTTGTGTTTGAGTCCCATGTAAAGTCTGTATGTGTTATGTGATACACCTTACTACGTGCCACCTGAAAGTTAACCCAGAAGCTCATGCCTTTGGTGGCATTCTGTGAGAGGGCATGTTTAAGCAGCTATGGGGGAGTCTGAAGGGCCAGCACTGGTTCCAGGTTCCAGGGCAGTGGGTCACGTAGTCTAAACTCTCAGAAGGGTGTGCTAGATAGAGGATCTGCACTCCAAGACTGCGCCAGGAGACCCCAAGCCAGGGTCAGTGATTAGATTCTCTTCAGACTCCGGAGACTTAAACCACCCATGGATTCAGCATCTGAATGCTCTCACAGCAGTTGAGTGGCCAACGGGGTGGGGTGGTGGTGGAGGGTAAGAGATTGACAGGCCCTGTGACAACATACGCATGTATATACATTACATATAAAACTTCATTAAAAGAGCATCAAGGTTGCAAAGGAAGCACTGAAAAGTTAGGAAATGCTAGAATTATGGTTGCCTGTGCAACCTTAATGCAGCTATCTTGTGCCTTTCAATTATGATACAGTATTTACCTACCTGATCACATATATTTTTTCTACAGGAGTCCCCCTGCTTCATTTAGCACACAGGATGAATGGTGCTCACCTGCCCTTCCTCAGGCCCAGTTCCCCTCTCCCCATAAGCTACATGTCCCAGTCCCTGTTTCTGCCACTCCTGATTCCCTGGCTTCACATCTCAATCCCATCCAGCCCCCCTCGACCCCCAATCCTTGTCTGTAGGATGACCAGATGTCCTGATAGTATAGGGACAGTCACTGTGTTCGTGCTTTGCCTTATATAGGTGCCTATTACCCCCAACCCCCTGTCCCGATTTTTCACACTTGCTATCTGGTTACCATACTTGCATCCCCCTTAAGCCCAGTTCCTCAAACTTCTGCATTCTGATCAGGCAGCTTCCTCTTTTAACTACTACTTCCTTGGGTGCCAGCAGGGGGACCACACACAGCACATGAGAGACAGTCTTCCTCCTCTCAATTCCTGTGCCCTGCATAAGAAAGGGCCCTGGCAACCAGAAGAAGCAATTTGCAGAGCATTTCCTGCTCAGTGCCAACAACGCTTGGCTGAAGTATGCTCCTCACAAACAGAATCTTTGAAGAATTTAGGTGCCAAACACTAACTGGACTTTACTAATCATGGGAAAACTGAGAAATTCAGAGGCTCGTAAATGGGTCAAATTTCAGTGTATTTTCATAGGGAGGGCAAAGGCAAACCCTGATACCAAGGTGATCACCCTGACAAATTTCAAGTTGCTGCTCCAAAGCATGAAGGCCCTAGAGCTTCTCAACTTACGAGTTGTATGTATTTTTTAACATAGGTAAAACAACATATTTTTCCTAACTTGCTTCTGAGAAATGGCTGAACCTCTTTTGCTGACTATAATTAAAAATATTCAACCTGAGGCAGACACCCAGCGTAGGAATTTCAGCCCAAACAGTAAATGTTTACCAAAGTTATAAGCAACTGTCAACAGGGTCTTATAATAACTGTCAGGAAACCTTAACTTTGTGTGTCTCTACCTGTGCTGCCTATAATACTGATATGCATACACAGAATGTCCCTCTCATAGTTTGTATGGTAACTTCCAACTTATCTGTATGTGTATATCTATATCTATCTATCTATCTTACTATATGTTCCATTCTATGCATCCGATGCAGTGGGCTGTAGCGCACGAAAGCTTAAGGTCTAATAAATTTGTGAGTCTCTAAGGTGCCACAAGTACTCCTGTTCTTTTTGCGGATACAGACTAACATGGCTGCTACTCTGAAAAAAGAATGCCAAACACTATTATCTTCTAGTTTATCATGCTTCACATCATTCTGATTCCCCCCTCCCGCCCCACCATTTCTGACTGACAATGTCCCTTAGGAAAACAATGACTTTCAACTAATGAATGAACAATGTATGCAAAATCTCCCTCTCCCTCTCTCATCTTTATAGCTGGAGCACTATCGTCCGCTATAGTAAATGCTATTTAAACATTTTCATTATTACCCTTTGGGTGAAGTCCTAGCCCCACTGAAGTCAATGAGAGTTTTGTCACTGACATCAATGGAGCCAGGATTTTATCCCTTTATTTTCTCAATTGTAATTTTCAGACACTGACAGTTTTGGGGATAACATTTTTCAAGATTGGATACTTACAGAAGGGGAATTTTCTTGAAAATTTTGAGCAAAAATGGTTGTGGCTTTTTTGAGTTTGATGGAATTGAAAAAATACACCTTTCCCTTTAAAATTTTGTGTGGCCATTAAAAAAAAAAAGAAGCAGGGGAGAGAGAGAGCCCCAACACAAAAACAGCTTGGACTAGAAAGCTTAAATTTAGCAGGGAAATAGCCCTCATTGAGGAGAAGTGCCCGTGAAGACTCATTTGTTTTATCCAAGCCACAAGAGTTTGAAAATTGCTCTTCTTTCACTTAATGAAGGACTTCAATAGCTCAGACATAGGTGAGAGGTTTTTCGCAGGAGTGGGTGGGTGAAATTCTGTGGCCTGCGTTGTGCAGGAGGTCAGACTAGATGATCATAATGGTGCCTTCTGACCTTAGTATCTATGAATCTATGTACTTGGGGTCCAATTTTTTCAGTGTTTTTCTTTACCATTGGCCAGAATGAAAGGGAATCTGTACTGCTGATGTATGCTTGGCTAATATAGCTACTTACTGTACACTGGAGAATTCCTCTCAACCATTCCACAGTTGTTAAGGTATGAAACTGAATGAGGGCAGAGTGCTCTGGGAGTTCTGCCTGATTTGGAGGAGACTGGATTGTGCAGATGAAAATGTTATGCACCCAGTACATTTTCCATGTACATAGGGTGCAATGAATAAGACAGGATTCTCTACGTACCAGTTGTGTGGTTCCAAGGTATTCTACACTATTTGCTTTTATTTTGTCACATGTAAAGTTAGGATGACTTAGTTATCATGGACCAAACTCTCAGAACCAGGCCTTCTGTTGCCATCTCAGCTAGGGGCAGGGGATTTGAAAGGTATGTTAACCATTATGACTGCACAATCTTGCAGCTGCCAGGCTAGTCCTGAGGTGCAACTGAGAGTAACTGCAGGACTGCTCTAAGTGACCTTGGGTGGTAACAACTGACAAAGGGTTTGAAATCAGCCAGACATAACTTTTCCCTGGCTACAACCTCTAAAATGAAATTAGCTCTACATCACCTGTGCCAGGAGAAGCCCATCAACCTGGCTGTGAAACTGCTTTAAAACAACAGACCAATGCAAAATAGCCTCAATGAGGGCCAGTATCTGACCCAGGAATCAAACTCTACAGACTTCTACAGCACCTATAGTCTCAAAAATTAAATAGAAGTTCTGTGGTGGGATAGGAGCAGGAAGCGTTCTTCTGGCAGTTGGTGGTTTCTATAATGGCTGTTTGATAATGTTCAGTCTTGGAATAAGACTTGGAAAGAAGGATCAGTGGCCAGGGGGAGGAAGGGTGATGAAACATGCACACAAAAGTCTGCAGCACATGACTAATAGAATCTAAATACATTCATTTCAATAATCAAGATAAGTAATGGAGATTCCTACCTAAATACTGAGCAAGAACTTGAATTATTAGTGAATTCCTAATATAGATCATCCTTGAAACATACAGTGTTATACATGCTAGGGAGACCATGATAAAAAAGATTTTTAAACTACAAGTTATCGGCATCCCATTTCTAAGATAAAACTTGTTTATCATGCACATTGTGTAAAGAGTTGTCACTTTGGATGGGCTATCACCAGCAGGAGAGTGAATTTGTGGGGGGGGTGGAGGGTGAGAAAACCTGGATTTGTGCTGGAAATGGCCCACCTGATGATCGCTTTAGATAAGCTATTACCAGCAGGACAGTGGGGTGGGAGGAGGTATTGTTTCATATTCTCTGTGTATATATAAAGTCTGCTGCAGTTTCCACAGTATGCATCCGATGAAGTGAGCTGTAGCTCACGAAAGCTCATGCTCAAATAAATTGGTTAGTCTCTAAGGTGCCACAAGTACTCCTTTTCTTTTTGCGAATACAGACTAACACGGCTGTTACTCTGAAAACTAATACAGTGATTTTTATATAGTCAGATCAAAAATAACCCTGGTATTTCATGCGTGAAACACCTTTATTGCAAATGACTGCTTCATACTCTACCACTGTATCAACTGCATCACTATTTCTTGAAAGAACAGTGTATAGTAAGGTAATGAATAATAACAAAGGTTCATTATATGTGTAATGAGACTGTAGATTGTTCAGATTTGTGTTTTATTTTTAATGATTGGCATTTTATGGTTTTTATTATTTATATTCTTTGGTTTTCAGTTCATAAAGCCTTAAACCATACTTTTAAAAACACTTACTAGACTTCATGTCAAGTTCTTCCATATACAAGGACCAAACATATTACTTCAGGAGTAATTACCTTTATTTATCATACTAGATCACTACTATTAGAAGGAAGAAAATTAAGATATTCATGAAAAAGCATAGTTTGTGTTTCTCCTATGTAGTAATTTGCATTGAAATAAACACAGAAATGTTTGACTCTCTCAGAAGATAGGAGCCCTTACAGATATGAGGGTACCGCACACAGATATCAAAGGCATGACAGTTACATACCTAAGAAAAACTGACATTCATGACTTTTTGTTAGGATTCTTTAAAAGATTTGCAAAGGGTGCTGTCCAGTCTCTTTTACTACCATGAATATCCGCCAAAATATACACAGGGCACTTGTTCACTCTGACCATGCCCCCATCCCCAAAGGGATATAGGGAAGGTAGAATAGGAGCTGGCTATATCATTTTTACACTCACTGGGGAATCCTCTGCAGAGGACGTCAAGATTAATTCTGACCCTTTTGTGCTGCTGGAGGAACAAGACAGAGAATTTGGCCATAGAAATTTGATACCCATTTATTACATTGTGTCCTGGACTTAGTCATCATAGATCTTGAGTTCTGTAGCACCTGGATAAATTGGCCCACATGAAATACCCAGTTACAATATGCACACAACGCATTGCCCAACTGCCATGGCTGAGGGGCAAGCTGCAGCTCTTTCCCTTTTCTAATTTTATACCTCACTGCAAGCTAAGTTATGTGTCCTTCCTCTTAAGGTACAAGAACAGACTTACATTCTCCCAGCCACCACCAAACCTCACGTGAATTTGAGGATTTCTCACTATAGTTGGTCAGAAGTTTGTTGGCTAAATATTTGATTGATTAATTCATTGTCACAGAATGCTGATTTGTCAAAACCGAAAAATTTCAGCATAACGTATCAGTTTCAACAGACAGACATTTTGTTGGGAACGTTTCTCAGGTCCAGGGTGGAATTTCTGATCACACAGAGACCCACCCCAGAATAACTAATGTAGCGTAGGGACTTGAACCCGCTTCTCTCACATTCATCCCAGGTGAGTGTCCTAACAATCAGCTTGTAGCATGAGCTCCTCTCTCTGGCACAATGACTATTTATTTATACAGAGTGCAACAGTTCCAACAGGAGAGACTGAGCAAGAGACTGACTCTTTAGCATGGTGGTAAAGACACTCACCTGGAGCGTGGTAAACCTAGGTTAAAATCTCTGCTCTTCATGAGTCATAGCAGGGGCTTGAACCCGGCTCTTCAACATCCTATGTGACTGTGCTACCAAATTGGCTATTCTGAGGTGGGCTGCACTCATGATTTTCCACAACATGAATTTCATTTTCCAGCCAGGTCTCTTTCTCACACAGCTACTCCGGTCTGACCCACTCTGTTCTAACTCATTTTACTGTTCCTCCAAGACAGCAGTCAGAGCCATTAAGGCTGGCATGGTCTTTTAAGGACCCATTCAATCTCAATGAGTCATAATCACTGATCTTGTGATTGTATTTCATCTGTGTGTGTTGACAATAGCTGCTTCTATTTGAAAACCACTGTGGTTAGACTATCAACCAGTAGTACGCGGAACCCTAGGGATCACAGACCATGTCTAAGAGGTCAGCGAAAGGTTATCATTACCATAGAAAAGTGGTTTTCAACCTGTGGTCCGTGGACCCTTGAGAGTCTGCAGACTATCTAAGATTTCCAAAGGGGTCTGCACCTTCATTCAAAATGTTTTAGGGGTCCATAAGTGAAAAACCACAGGTTTTACACATCATCTTAGAAGCCCAATGCAGACATCACATTTTGAGATATAGATCAATAATCCTTACTGAGCTCATTCACAGTTATCCCACCAACCATCTCTCTGACGAAATGGTGCAGAGCTCATAGCCTGAAGTTCTATGCTGTGGTCCCATCAACCAGTACAGGCAAATAGCACCTTATTTGAACAGCTGAAGTCACTCATTATTCCATATGACTGTACCCTGAGTAACAACTTCAAAATCTGGCCCATAGTTCTTAGTATTTTGATTGCTTCAACGTAAATCTGAAGAAACAGAACATATACTTTAGTAGAATATAGAAATATTACTATGATTTCAACATGTGTATTTCATGCCTGCAGCATATTTTACTTCTGTATGCTAACGGAGCCCTTAATAGCTCATTACTTTTGATGCTCAATTAGCCTGTGATATTTTATCTTCTGGAGCTCCCCATAATGTCCTCTGTTTTACCGTAACTCTTGTTGTTTGTGAGACAACCTAAAGACAGAAAAAATATATCTTTTCTCTAATTATGACATCTATTTGGGGAAATGTTTAAAAATGGATTAAGTGTGTGAATTTTGTGCTCTAGAATAATAAAATGTCCAAAACATCAATAAATGTTTGGTTTTAACAGTTTAAGCAGTAGTTTCAGAGTCTTTCACCTGCAATCATGTTTCTGACTTTTCCCTGTATGTTAAATAAAACTGTGGAGTACTTTAATTTACATAACCCATTAATTAACTTCTGGGAGCAGGATTTTCCAAGACCAACCAGCCATCCCACACAAAGTGCTCCAGGATCAAGTGAGGTCACAGAAAGAAAAGTAACAAACCCTCCTCAGAGGCAGTGTAACTCTTTGGTGAATGTGTGCTAACAAGTCTCCCTCCATGCCTGATCTGCAGAGAGCATGAGTCTGTTTCAGTCCCAGCTAAAAAGTGTTGGCTCTTTACCACAAGTGTTAGCAGCTTATGCTTTTAGCACTGGAGGTTCATGGTTCAATCTCCAATGTGCCAACCAAGAACACAGCTGTCACAGGAGCACTCATTATACTAATCCCAAAAGTACAAGAGGCTCAGAAAGAAGATTTTAAAAATCTGAGAAACAAAAATCTCTAGTTCAGATAGGCTGAAACTTCCATTTTCTAGGAACAAGAAACTAAATAATAGATTTATCTGGACCAGTTGCCTCTAAAGGAGTTTGAAGTCACTCACTGTATTTTGTGTATGTCCTGTCTCTTTCTATAAGGCTCCATAAGTCGAAGTCAGGTCTGTGGATCCACAGGCAACCTTTCGCAGTTTAGCCACCATCCAACAGCTTGCTAGTAATTACAGGACTGAGTCACTAATGGAACTCTGGCCTGCCCCTAGAGGCACTGCCCACAGGTGTCCTGATCGGAGGCACTCCTGGCTCCACCGATTGGTCTGGCTGCGCTATTTAAGCCAGAAGAAGGCATAGGAAATTATGTGTGCAACTGGATGAATTCTTGGCTGGCTGCTGTGTTGGAAAAAATTTTGAAGGAAAAAGTAGTTAAGGATATTGAGGTCAATGGTAAATGGGACAAAATACAACACGGTTTTACAAAAGGTAGATCGTGCCAAACCAACCTGATCTCCTTCTTTGAGAAAGTAACAGATTTTTTAGACAAAGGAAACGCAGTGGATCTAATTTACCTAGATTTCAGTGATTTTCAGTGATTTCAGTAAGTTTGATAAGGTGCCACATGGGGAATTATTAGTTAAATTGGAAAAGATGGGGATCAATATGAAAATTGAAAGGTGGATAAGGAATTGGTTAAAGGGGAGACTACGGCGGGTCATACTGAAAGGTGAACTGTCAGGCTGGAGGGAAGTTACCAGTGGAGTTCCTCAGGGTTTATCGGTTTTGGGACCAATCTTATTTAATCTTTTTTATTACTGACCTTGGCAAAAAAAGTGGGAGTGTGTTAATAAAGTTTGCAGATGATACAAAATGGGAGGTATTGCCAATACAGAGAAGGACCAGGATATCATACAGGAAGATCTCAATGACCTTGTAAACTGGAGTAAAAGTAATAGGATGAAATTTAATAGTGAAAAGTGCAAGGTCATGCATTTAGGGATTAATATCAAGAATTTTTGTTATAAACCGGGGACGTATCACTTGGAAGTAACAGAAGAGGAGAACGAACTTGGCGTATTGGTTGATCACAGGATGATTATGAGCTGCCAATGTAATATGGGCGTGAAAAGAGCTAATGCGGTCTTGGGATGCATCAGGCGATGTATTTCCAGTAGAGATAAGGAGGTGTTAGTACCATTATACAAGGCACTGGTGAGACCTCATCTGAAATACTGTGTGCAGTTCTGGTCTCCCATGTTTAACAAGGATGAATTCAAACTGGAACAGGTACAGAGAAGGGCTACAAGGATGATCCGAGGATTGGAAAACCTGTCTTATGAAAGGAGACTCAAAGAGCTTGGCTTGTTTAGCCTAACCAAAAGAAGGCTGGGAGGAGGTATGATTGCTCTTTATAAATATATCAGAGGGATAAATACCACAGAGGGAGAAGAATTATTTAAGCTCCGTACCAGTGTGGACACAAGAACAAATGGATATAAACTGGTCATCCGGAAGTTTAGACTTGAAATTAGACAAAGGTTTCTAACCATCAGAGGAGTGAAGTTCTGGAACAGCCTTCCAAGGGAAACAGTGGGGGCAAAAGACATATCTGGCTTCAAGACTATGCTTGATAAGTTTATGAAGGGGGAAGATATGATGGGATAGCCTAATTTTGACAATTAATTGATCTTTGACTATTAGCAGTAGATATGCCCAATGGCGTGTGATGAGATGTTAGATGGGGTGGGATATGAGTTACTACAGAGAATTCTTTCCTGGGTGTCTAGTTGGTGAGTTTTGCCCACATGCTCAGGGTTTAGCTGATCCCCATATTTGGGGTCGGGAAGGAATTTTCCTCCAGGGCAGATTGGCAGAGGCCCTGTGGTTTTCTTTTTGCCTTCCTCTGCATCATGGGGCCTGGGTCACTTGCTGGATGATTCTCTGCACCTTAAAGTCTTTAAACCACGAGTTGAGGACTTCAATAGCTCAGACATAGGTTAGGGGTTTGTTACAGAAGTAGGTGGGTAAGATTCTGTGCCTTGTGTTGTGCAGGAGCTCAGACTAGACAATTAGAATGGTCCCTTCTGACCTTAAAGTCTATGATTCTATGAATAATTTCTAATACATTTGAGAAAAAAAATCACAAATTGGATGTGAAACGTTAATTAGTGGAAAAATAGGATAAATTAATCAATGCATTTACTGATCAGCTCTAACACCACTATTCATTTTTCACTTTTATCCAAGAATCTCAAAGAACTTCACAAACATTAAACACACACATCTGTGGTACTATTATCCTCATCTCAAGATGGTTAAACGGAAGCACTGAAAAGTTAAATTAACGTGGCCAAAGTCACACAGTAAGTTCATGGAAAAAGTAATTAGTAGAAAACCCAAGAGCCCCGATTCCCCTTTCACCTTAAGATCACACTCCCTTCTGCTTTATCAAATCACCAAAAGCAAGTGCATTCTTCTATAACATTCAAAACATTCAGAAGCAGTTCTTTGAATATTTAAGGTTCTGTATAAAAGAGTCAGGGACAATTGCCATTTAAAGTAAAGTAAGAATATCCAGTGTGTTATTTTTTGTTGGATGATTAAGTTTGATTTACTGCATGCATGTAGGAATACGGAAACTTCAGTACTGCTGCCGAAGTTTCAGTGCCATAAGGCATGGTAGCACGTGCCACGACTGTGACTTATAATAAAGATTTTCATCCTGTAGAGACAGAGCCACAAATTAAATTCATTTCATTACAAAAGCACATACCTCTCAATACTTTTTATAGTTCATGGCATGAATCCTATAATAAGCATCAAGGCAAGAAGCACAAAAGCTCTTTAAAATTAACTGAGGATGTTTAAACAATCCATGATACCAAAAAAGGTCAAAAAGACTACCACACTTTAGAGGACTTAGTTGGCAGACAACTTTATTCAACAGGTCTCTGGAATTTTTTTAAGCATATATTTCGGTATTTATTCTTTTGAAAATGAAAAATGAACATGCAGCTTGCATTGCGTTCTCCAAAGCCCACTGGAGATAATGGGAGTCTTTCCACTGACTTTGATGAGTTTTGGATCTCTGAATCTCATTTGCTACTTAAAATAAACCAGCCTATCCTTCTCTAAAGTTGCTGTCAATTTAAAAAGGAAACTATTAGGTGGCCTTGAAATAGCAGGACACACTTCTCAACTACAGGCGGTGTTGGTTTTAACATATGGACACTTGGTACACCACCCCAAGCACAAAAGTGAAATAAAACTAAAATCAGTGCACCTTTATCCCAGTGCTGTGTGTCAGTCACTGTTAAATTAACACAGTGTTTGTATATTCCAGATGGAAGAGCCATATGAAGCAGATGTACCAGTGCCAAAGCCTGTGTAGTGCATATTCCAGTAAAGGTCCCCAAAGTAGTAGAAGCAGGATAAATAGTGTCAAGTCAGAGAAAGTATCAGCAGCCACGGAGGGACTGCTTAAAAATGCCTTTATTTAATGTAAAATACTTTGTTGAAGTTAATGGATAATGAGAGTATGCTTATATTTACTTTAATGACAGCCAGAAATGGCCTCAAATGTAAGAAGATGAAGAAGAAAAAAATCCATGATGTGCAGCTCAGATTAAAAAATAAAAAGAACTGAATTCATTTTGACTTCTGTGTTCTTTCTATAAGTATACTAGGGAATGATTTTACTGGCAGTCATGTTCATAGAAAAAGAAAATTTTAAACATGCTTTTGGAGCATTAGCAGAAAGTAATTCTGAATTCTGAGTATACATGTCAGAATCTTGATGCTATGAGTTATTTGTATCTAAACAAGAACCAGAAATAAAACTGTGTTACCTATATTTCCTTCAGGAACTCATCTACTCTATGGCACAAAGACTGCGTTAAGACAATTGTTCAAAATGGTTGGAAATCACCATCTCATAAACAGTTTACAAAACATGCTTAAAGTGGAGCTGTACCTTGAAAAGTTGTTCTAAAATTAGTAATGCAGGGTCCTCTACTAACTGTGTCATTGATTCTCAGATTCAAGTTATTCCATTTGCAAGCTAACACATTTGTTTCCTAACTGCCAGTCCCACAAACTCACCCCGAATTCTGACAATCTTGCTGGTTTCTTTCCCTCTCATGCATCATTACCACCACTCATAGAGGCTCTGTGGAATGTCTTTGCAATTCCATTATCTTCGGATCATGCCCTCAAATTACACATGTGCAATCCCATTATATATTTTTGCACAGGTGTCACTGGAGGCATAGTCTGAAGACAATTGGGTTTCACAGTTGTATCTGAGAGCA
The DNA here is from genome assembly GCF_965140285.1 of Lepidochelys kempii. Taxonomy (NCBI): domain Eukaryota; kingdom Metazoa; phylum Chordata; order Testudines; family Cheloniidae; genus Lepidochelys; species Lepidochelys kempii. The sequence goes on along the minus strand of NC_136382.1, from coordinate 138,680,361 downwards.
TAATTTGGCCCACGGAACGTCTATTACTGGCTATGTGTGAAATGGAAAGAATGCAGCTTAACTCAGACTCCAGGGTGATTTTTTCCAGTCGGGCATTAAAAACAAAGGGTGAGATCCTGGCCTAATTGAAGTAAATAGCAAAACCCTCACTGACTTCAGTGGGGCCCGGATTTCACCTAAAACATCTTTCCTGTTGTGCAGTGAGCAAATTTGAAACATTTTGAATAGGGAGTCCCACAATGCCACAGAACTAGTTGTGTTAAACACTTGTATTTTAAAACAGTGTCTTTTCAGTGGCATATGGTGTTGTGTGCGCCTTAAAAAATAAACTGCATTCACTTTGCTCATCCAAGAAGTCTGACATTTCAAAATAAGATACAAGTTAATTTTCAGCCCAATATTTTCCTAAATGCTAAATTTGTATCGGTTCCTTTAAAGTAGCAAAAGGGTGTGTAAAAACACCTGTTGCCAGCTAGCTGTCTACTGGGTATAAAAGAAAGAAGGCTGTAATGTGAGAAATATTTGCTATAATATAAGGCCCCAAATAACTTGCCCTTTTGAAATCTTCAAATAAGTAATTTTCAAGCAGCAATAACTGTTGGTGAAATTCACAAACTTGATATACGTAGAAGAAATAATTTGATGAAACATGAAAATGTGGCTGCTCCAGATGCTTTTGTGCTCCAGATGTTTTTAAAAGGTGTAAGTCTTGTTGGATGATTTAGTTTACTTATTCCAGATGTATCAAATCATTTAGAAAAAAACACTAGATGTGAAGGAATACTCATTAGTAGCAAACACATGCATAATGAGTCGTTGGAGAAAGGAATTATTATCTTCAGTGTCAGAATGGATTACTGGCATGTTGCCTATTCGAACTTACATGTAAACAACTCAGCAGACAACCAGACATAGAAAGAAGTGGAACTGAGCTAATACACTAAAATTGATATAATTTCAGTTGTAACTATGTCATATTGTTTGAAGTCCCATCCAGAAAAACCATATATGGGAAATGATGTCAAACTCTATTTAAAGATTTCGTTTCAAAGTGAAAAAATCTTTCTCTTTGATCTGCATGACTGATTTCAGCTCTGATACCCAGCCCTCTCTTCACGCGCTGAATGTCAGTGGGAGTTCTACATGTCTGGAAATCAGCATATCAAAGTCAAGGATCCACTGTGCAAGGGTAGAATTTTGCCTCAAATGTTGCTGATCAGTTCTGCTGTGTATCACAGTCCTACATAGGCAGAAGCTGAGAGATGTATGTAGTGTTCTACTCATTGTGGGGGAGAATGCCTTATATTGCTCTGAAGTAATGTTTGTGAAAAAGAAGGGGAAAATGTGGGGTATTCCCTGAATTTTATCAGGAATCTGAATACCTCCTGTGGGGAAGAGGGGGAATGATCCTTTATGTAGAACTGGAAATTTTATTTTAATTAAATGTATTGCATTCAGCATTATATTTTCAATGTACATTCCTGATCATTGTGCCCTGGAGCTGATAGAAAAAAAAATTAAACCCAATGACCTACCTCTGCGATAGCATTTGAGGAAAACAAACAAACAAACAAACTCCAAAAAGCGACATATTAAATTGTTTGTAAATTAAAACATCAAGAAAAAACCTTTGTAAGTAGAGCACAGCTGTACAACTTTCACTTCCAAAGACAACTCTCTTTTTTTAATAAAACTAGTAATTTAGCAATAATAGCGAACAGACACTTTGATGCAAGCCAGAAACAATCATGATACAACCACGGCTCTTAGCTATCCCGGTTAGTGCAGGAAGCGCTATGATACAAATGGTATGTCTACAATGAAATCAGTGTGTGTGATTGCAGCTCCAACTGATATACCCCAGCTCGTTTTAATCCAGCTAGCTCAGGCCCTGGAACAGTGAAACCATGGCAGTGCATGCTTCAGGATGGGCTAATCCTGGGAGTAATTATCCAAGGTTCCAGGCACACTTGTACAGCCTGCGCTGAGCACACACTGTCATGCCTTCGCTGCTCTGGTACCTGAGATAGCTACAGCAGTGCTGTCTTGGGCATGTCAGCTCAAGCTGCAATTACAGCCCATGATTGCAGTATAGAATACTGTAAGTGAAAAGTCAGACTCTACAGCATGAGAAAAGTTTTACCCTGCAGCAACATTTTGCAGTGTACTATCTAAGAGCCCAGCTGATGATTATGTGTGACACTTTTAGACCAGAATTAACCAGGCTTCCATTTTTGCAGCACAAATTTAGATCAAATGATTATCATGTGGGCACAGTGACTCCCTGATAGTGCCTGGGACTCCGGGACATGGCCATCTACATAAACTAAATTGCCAGCTCAAATTAGCTCTCACAAAAGAAGAGGTAATTGTCTGAAAAAAATGGCCCTACATGTTCCAACAAAAAGGCTCTGTGAGTGTTTTAGAATTAGGTAAGAGGATGCCTGAGTCAACATATGGACATTGGAGGCCTGCCTCAAATAAAAGAAGACAAATATCCATAGCTGGATATTTATGCCACCATGAAGTCATGAGTTTTTCTTCACCATTACCTTGTGTTCTCTCCATCCGTCTGTCACGTAACCACCTGTTGTCATTTCTCTTACACTTAAACTGTGAGCTCTCTGAGGAAGGGGCCGTTTTTTTTGTTATGTTTGTTCAGTGCCTAGCAACAATGAAGCTGGGCCCTTAGGTGGTACTGAAATACAAAAAATAATCATACTATTTACAACTTTGATAGCTGAGAATTTAGCGCACTTCACCTCTGGGGAAAATCACAAGTGATGTTCCCGACAAATGACAGTGATGAATAATCCCCAAAACATTCAGAATTCAAGTATAGTTTAATTCTAAAGGTGGGTGCAGGTTCAGAGGAAAACCTAATTTATCCAAACCACTTCACCTACTCCGACCTGCTATTCTGTATGCAAGGATTAATGATAACCTGCATTTTAATAATGTTATTCTATAGAACGTAAAGTTAAAATCCATAATGTAGAACTACAATAAATCAGCCCTCTTCCCCATTACTTTCCAGTTGCTCTGCACTGTTCTGGTGGAACAAAGGAGCAGTAAATCCATTTTAACCAGTTAGTTAAGCCAGGTTTACAGCTGCTTTGTATCACTGGAGTGGCGCTAAGCAGCCTGATTGTACCAATGAAGCTGGCTCAATAATTCTGAAAAGAATTAATATTTTTTTCTGTTTTAGAATATTGTTTAAAATTATTTAGTGGTAATCAGCACGGGGTAAAAATCCAAACACAGCTTTGGGATGAGCAACTGAAATACTTCACAATGAACTAGTTATAATGAGGAGTGTAGCAACCCATAGCTATTTCACATATATACATTCACTAGCTGCTCTGCTGTTCCTTCCTCCTGCAACATACCAATAATTGTGTCTGGGAGCCATGCCATCATTCACAGTAAGCAAGATTCATCTTCAGTGTAGCTCATTTAGGTAAAGCTGGCGTAAATCCAATACGATCACTAATAGGAGCCCGGATCCTGTACCTGACTCTGGTGTGGAGTGCCACTGAATTCAGTGGAGATCTGCTAGTGCAGCCAACTGTAGGATTGGGGCCACTAGGCATAGAGAGATTAGATACATGTGGAAATCTAACAATGTATGAATAATAGGTATAATGAAGAACAATTTAACACTGAGAAAAAAAAATGGTCTCATAACACATGCCTGCCTATTTGTACGGTACCCGCCAGCTATATAGTACTGCAGGTTTAGTTTAACTGTGAGGTCAGCATGAATTCTGAGTTGCACTAGTAAATTAACATGACAAAATATCATCGCTGGGTAATTTTCAGCGACTTCAAATATGTAATATTTTCATTTTTAAAGGAAGGCAATTTAGAAGTGGATTCTTAAACATGCTTGTGTATACATTATATTAATATTAGCATAATTAAAAACACTTAAAAACCCTAAAATCAATTACAAAAATCAATTGCATTTTTATGATGAAAAGAGATTGTGAAACTCCCTCTTTTACAATCATACTTTGTGCTTCTATAGTACTTTCCATCACAGTGCCTCCAAGAACTTATATTAAAAAAAAAATAATGACTTACGCTTCAAAGTACCCCTCGTGAGATACACCAAGGGAGGGGAGAGTGGGGAAGAACCATACGCACAGAGGACTAGATCCACCCAGAGATTTAGGTGTCTAACTGTCAATTTAGACAACTATGTCTAAAATTTAGATCCTCAAAACCTCCGCTCAGCTGTCACCTAACCCTGGGGACACCTCAATTCACTCCGTGTCTAAGTTTCTACGGATAAAGAAGATCCCTAGTTGCCTAAAAAAAAAAATCTGCTGGTGGGGATGCACAAAGCCAACTAGGCAGAGCCGCTTGGGGTCTAATTTACGCTAAACCCCAGCCAGGATTCATTCATTCATGAGGAATGTGTGTGCTTACCTCGCCTGTGGGGCATGCTCTGGTCTATGGGCTCAGGGGCCACTAAAGAGCACACCTACTGAATCAGGCCCTGAACCAAACATAGGAGGAGGTGTTGGTGGTGTCACTGCTGGCACCCCACATATGCTATAGCTCAGTGGCCAGAGTACTCACTCAGGATGTGGGTTCAAACATCTCCTCTGCCTGATCTAGACACTTGATCCGTGGTCTCCCATATCTGAAGAGAATGCCTTTACCATTGGTCTGTTGGGTATTTGGGGATGGGCCTGCCTCAGTTTCACCTGTTGAAGCTGTTCTACTGTGCATAAATAATTAAGTATTCCTTGAGCCAGAGATAGAGAGCATAAGAATTACTCTATTGTGGTGGCTGGGGCCCCCAACTGGGAGTAGGGTGACCTTGGTTCCAGTTTCTCTTCCAGTCTGGAGTTAAGCACCTACATTTCTGAAAGGGGCATGGCTTATGCCATACTGCTCTCATCAGCATTTCCTACTTTGAATCCCTTTCTTAGGGGAGTCTCATTCTCTCCAGGGCATTGTCTAGAGAGCCAGGACACCTAATTTGGGGCTGTGGATTCCACCGGGTGGCGGAGTCCCTAAAGTTAGTCATTGCAACACTGAACCTAAAATCCCTTCGCTAATCTAGCCCAGAAAGTTTAAAGCCTGGAAGCGATGATCACCCACAACTCCAAAAGAAGCCTGCGGGGGCAGTGAATGCCACTACCTCTGAAAAGTAATGCATTCATTTCGGTATCTATAGATGAAGGCAGGTACTTCATTTTAGGTATTCATATTTGAAAATTTTGGCTTAAATCACTTGTCCAAGGACATTCAGAAAATATGTGGCAGAGCTAGGAGTAAAATCTATGTCTATGTTCTGATTCCCACTCCTGGGCTTTTACCAATGGCCATACTTTCTCTTGGTAGCAGCCACACAAATATGTTTTGTATTTGATAAAATAAAAGCTTCTCTGTTCAGTTGTCGGTAATATTATCATGTCAACCAGTAGATGACAATATTTTTCTCCAAATGACTACAACTATTGCATTTCAAAATCTGAAAAACATTTACTTAAACTGTTTGCAGAAAAATGCTCATGCATTCAATCATTCTTTATTTCTGTTTTCTCTTTGGCTGCAATCATGCTGTTGCTTAAAATGAAAGAAGAGGTAAAATTACATGTGCCTTTCCATGATTAATTTCAAAACTACAAAATGAACTATGCCAGATCAAGACTACTATACTTTTGTAATCACTTCCAGATTACAGAAACAACTACAAATTAGTTGTTAAAAACCTTATGCATGCAAGAGGAATGGCAAACAATGTCATAATAGTAGGGGACAGAAGGTGAAAGCAAACTATCCACAGAATGTGTATGCTCTCAAGGCCAGATGCTCAGCCGCAACAGAGGAGTGTTTAGCATAGCTGAAGGGAGAGGGGCCCTTTACACTTCTTTAATAATTCCCAGCTCTGCACTAGGCCAGTCCTCTAGTGCAAGCTAAAGAAGCCTGCAGTCACCTTGCATAAGAGGGAATTTCGTCCAAACCTGGTGGATCTATGGGAGGCCAGAGCAATGTGCATGGAGCCATTTTAATCCCAGCTGCCTTTTGGTACCTTCCTGCACTCTTGCAGCACCAGCACTTGAGGTAAAAAAATTAGTATAACCTGGAGGTATAACAAACATTTTAGCTAACTTCTACCAGACCAAAAGGGGATGATGATGTGGTGTCATTCTGGTTCCTCCAGTCCCTTCCTACCCCTTTCCATCCCTTCCACAAATCCTGGACTGTACAGAGAACCATAAACAGGATTCAATAGGGCGTGGTTGGTGCTCCTCAGTGGAGGAGAGACTCAGGCAAGGATTTTAGGTGGCATGATTTGGGCCAACAGTTGTAGATGTTATGTATTCTAAGGAGGGCATGGGATGTGCATAACAGTGCACTGCATGTGTTTTTATGTTATAATATACAAATAGAAAATCATTCAATTTGGGGAGAGGAATGTAGATCTGAAATGTGCATATCCCAAGCAGCAGCAGCACCAAGGGAAGGGGGCCCACTGGGGGGAAATGTGTGTGCATGCATATACAGTCATGCAGGGAGAGAGACATGTATCTATCATCTCTGTGACTCAGCGGCTGTACTCAGGTACCATACAGGTGACCTGTTGCCCTACAGTTCTGATCTCTCACTCCAGTACAGATGTGCAAAGGTAGCCTGCATTTCTCCAATGGGAATGAAAAACAAAAAACTCAAACCACCCTTCCCCACCTTCTTCTTCAGACAGTGAGGCACTTGCAATACAAGTATTGTTTATCCTGGTTCAATAAGCCTTTATGTATTATAGCAGAGCAGCGAGCCTGCCATAGTCAAGTTCAGGCTCAACAAATGGAAAAGCACAATCCCTGACAGAGGAGTTGAAAAGAACATAATGCAACACTCTATGTATGTAAAATTATCTCTTCTTTTCATTTGAACTGCAAAGAACTCCCTTCAATATGAATATTGCTGACTCAGAGTGATCTTGGCTTCATTTCTCACCACTTTACCCATTTCACAAAATCATATGAGCACAAACGACATTATGTAATGTATTTCATAATGCTCATAATCCAAAAGCCTTTCTTAGGCTGCTTCCACTGGAGATTTCTGCTTATGCTTTAACAAAAATAAGTGAAAGGAAAAGTGTCATTTTTTTGAAAATCCTTATAAAAGACCTTGGTACGACATAACAGGAAAAAGTTAAAATAAGCTTGGAAAAAAATAATGTGCCTACGAGTATTTGCACTAACAAATACCTTTCAAAACTGGCCCAGTGCCTGATGGCATTGGGGTGGACAGCCACAATAACATCTCCCACTATTGAGATCACCAGGGACTTAAGAGAATCATAAAGACATGCAAAAGGTAGCAGCTGACAATTGCAATACTATGTACACTTGCTGCTTGCTGAACTGTGGTGCAGAATTAGCTCATAGGAGAGAAGAGACCTTTCATCAGCCCTCTTCTCTTATCAAAAGATTAATCAGTAGAGACCACCAAGACAAGAGTATTAACTGAAATGTGATTCCAGAAAGAAGCTTTGGGAGAGCCAAACAAGTATTTAAATTGTACTATAATGGCCTCAAATAATGACCCCAAATCAGTCATGCAGGAGAGTTATGATCTGTAAACCACTGTATTTTGAACTTTGCAATAGAATACTATAGCATATTTTTGTATGCAGTGGACCTCATGTGGACAACCAATGGTTGAGAAACGAAATGAATGGGAGAAACTCATAGTTGAGTTAAACCTTTGGGGAGTTATAACAATTAACAGGTCTTTAACACAGAAACTAGCCAGTTCACTGAGTGCTTTAGCCACTAACGAGAAAAGATAGTTTTACTGAGTTTTCTGAATAATGTCTATTTAAGAGCTATGTGTTGGTGCTTGAAAAGTCCACATGTGCAATCTGATTTTGTGTATGAAATGATGATTCCTAAAAGGAAATATTTTTTTCTCATAGGACAAGACTGATGCTTTACATCAAATCACATTAAACAAGCTTGTTGCTTTAATTAAATTGCAGTTGGCTATATTGAAAAGTCTTGTTTTAAGTAGACTTCTATCCATTACCATTAAAATTGTGTTTGTTAAACTACTGTATAGCATTTAACAATAAACTACTGAATTAAAATATAAATCTCTATGTTGCTTTCATATAATATACACTAAGGAGAAGCAAAATGCTCTGGTTGGTATTTATGCTGGCTCCATGAACACTCATTACAAGATATCCATGTTGTTAAGTTTAACAAATCTCAGCTCTATTTGATGCTGCAAACTGCTAGAATTTTGCTAAAATTGAAGCTGTTATGAAAGTAGGAAAACAAATGCCACCTGTATCCAAACTGGATAAGGCTCTCTTCCTTTCCAACATGTCTGCAAAACTCCTCTTGTGCATGCCATCTAAAATAAATGTCATTCATAGCACAAGACAACATTTATCTTATAATAATGGTCAGTCTCTTTTGCTTGATACACCATTATGGTTCCTGAAAAGCATCAGTCAATGTGTTAGTCAACTACCTGTCAGACAAAGGGTAGTTTTCGTCTTTCCAGTGCATTTTTATTAGTATAATTTAAGTGGACCACTTCATTCTTGTTCTGCTTTGTTGTTTTGAGGTCATATGATTTGTGCAAACGAAACTGAAGTTCAAATTAGGGCTGTCAATAATAGCAGCTAACTCACGACATTAACTCAAAAAATTAATCGAGATAAAAAAAAATAATTGTGATTCATTGCACTTATAACAATAGAATACCAATTGAAATTTATTAAATATTTTTGGATGTTTTTCTACATTTTCAATATTGATTTCAATTACAACACAGAATACAAAATGCACAGTGCTCAGTTTATATTATTATTTTTGATTACAAATATATGCACTGTAAAAATGATAAACAAAAGACATAGTATTTTTCAATTCATCTCATACAAGTACTGAAGTGCAATCTCTTTATCGTGAAAGTGTAACTTACGAACGCATTTTTTTTTGGCTACATAACTGCACTCAAAAACAAAACAGTGTAAAACTTTACAGCCTACAAGTCCACTCAGTCCTACTTCTTATTCTGCCAATCACTAAGACAAACAAGTTTGTTTACATTGATGGGAGATACTGCTGCCTACTTATTATTTAAAATGTCACATGAAAGTGAGAACAAGTGTTCACATGGCAGTTTTGTAGCCGGTGTTGCAAGGAATTTACATGCCAGATATGCTAAACATTCATATGCCCCTTCATGATTCATCCACCATTCCAGAGGACATGCTTCCATGCTGATGATACTCGTTAAAAAAATAATTCATCAATTAAATTTGTGACTGAACTCCTTACGGGGAGAATTGTATGTCTCCTGCTCTGTCTTACACTCATTCTGCATATATTTCATGTTATAGCAGTCTCGGATGATGACCGAGCACATGTTCATTTTAAGAACACTTTCACAGCAGATTTGACAAATCATAAAGAAGGTACCAATGTGAGATTCCTAAAAATAGCTACAGCTATTTCATCTGGTCAAAATACAGCTTGATGATTCATATGCTCCACAAACCCTAATCAATAATCATGCTTATGCTTTTGCTTTCATTTAAAATGTACAACTTATGCTATGGTTTTTAGAGGTAATAAGTGCATTGAAGCAGTCTGAATATTAACAGAGATGTTATTGAAACGGCTTTTGCTTGCTTGTTTATTAAATATCAGCACAAGAACAATTTTAGCATTTTGAAACTTTTTTTATTTCAAAAATACAAATTGGACTATTTTAGGAATGAAAGTCAAGCACCGAAAGTAAATGTAATTGATTTTTTCACAGCTTATTTATCTCTCTTTCTCTCTCACTCAGGCCAGCTGCTGGTTTATGGATGGAAGAGATCCTTATTTTTCTTTCAGATTGTATCTATACATTCTTATACTAGACAGCAGAATACAGTAACCCAAAGGGCCCACCACACTGAGCAAAGCAAATGCTACTCTGTTCCAGAGAATGACAAACAATTTATTAACTTATATACGTGAATAAGAAGAGAAAACATGAAAAAAAGAAAACAGGTGGGGGAAAAGATTTCTCGTTGTTAACAATCTGCTGAAATCCCTTTCAGGCTTATCTACAAGTATTGAGGATTATCTACTCCTAATTCAACACTCGATATAATAAAGAAAACACAGTGTCCTGTTTCAGCACTTATGCAAAGGGAAATTGCTGGTCTTTGAGCTGAAATAAAAGCATTTACAATATATCTACTGCTGCAGCAACTTTGTATAGACAAAGCCCCTTTATTTATGGAATTCATAGGTCCACTGCCTGTAAGTATGGTACTCACAGTATCTTTCAATAGAAACCTACCACAACTTCTCCCCTGGCAACAGGATGGACACTGCAGCTACCATATTAAGTTTTCTATACCAAAAACAATACTATATCACAATAGTGTCTCTCCACAAAGACCTCATGCTTCTGTATAGGCTTGATAAACAGAATTAAAACAACAACAACAGACCTCCTGTTACTCCTTTCAACTAGGATTTCATTTAATATGGAGAATGCAGCCGTTTTTTCCTCTTACATTTAATGGGCACATGCCAAAAGACTGTTCACAATCAAAGACATTTTTCAGTATGCTGATGGTACACTAATCCTTTACTTACACAGGTCAGCTGCTATGGTACAGTACTAAAACTGTCAGATGAAATGGTCAGAATTACCCAGTGGCTTGATAAAAATCAGCTTACTTCAAATCTAATCTGGAGACAGTATACAGATAGCCGTGTGTTACAGAAACTGCAAATATTACAGAACAACACTGACAAAGGATAACACTGAACCACCAGCCACAACACTACATAAAATGGTTTTTTTTTAGTTAAAATAAAGGTACACATTCAGTATAATGCCAGATTAAATAGCAAGGTGAAGTTTAAAACATTTAGCACTCTAGTTGACTGACTGTGTAAAATTCAGATGCTTATCCAAAACTTACCCAAATTGTTTTTTAAAAGGCTTGCTTCATTTCTTCAGCTTCCCTGAGACAGCCTTTCTTCTATTTTAGCATTATCCCACAGCATTCCTCTCCCAGATGGATCCCTAAGCACTTTGGCCTAGATTCACAAACATACTTAGGTGCCCAAGTCCCAGTTTTAGGCTCCACAGTGATCAACAAAACCTCCACTGACAAAGTAGACATCTAGAGTCACTCAGCACCTAACTTTTCAGGGTGAAAGTTCCCCAGGCACCTATGTGTCTGAATCTGCAATGTGCACTGCTGCCTCACTGTATGTATCTGGACACCTATTTCCCAGTTAAGTCCCAGTGTGATCCACGAACCGGTGGGAGATATGCAGAAGAGTGCCTATCTTGCCTTTGGGACCCCATCTGGTAGGCGCGCTCTGAGTATTGTAACACCTAAGTCCCATTGAGGATCCAGGCCTTTGTCACACATACCCTATGCTCCCCACGATTTTATCACTCCATAGCCCATCACATATCTATCCTTTTCTTTTGCTTTTCTCTGTTTTCAGCTCCAAGTTACAGGTCTAATATGTGTACAGTTTAATGAACGTCAGGTAACAGTGTTTCTCAAGGCTAACAACATACACTAAATGTAAGTCTTTGCCTATTCATCATGTGGCTTCTACGAAGTCTGACTGCTGGAGTAAGAAAAACTCATCCCATGTGAAACAAATGGACAACTGGTTCTCACCTCTACCTTTCCAGCTTTTATGACCTTGGATGAAACAGAGATGCTCTATCTGCCTATGATAGGAACCACAGCTTGCCTGGTTGGTTGGTTGGGGAAACTGACTTGATAAAACAAATAGAAGAGTAAGCTGAGAACAGTTTGGTTGCAACCTAGTTAAAATTTCCATTTAATAAAAGTGTTAAGAAAGAACAGCTGATTTTTTTTTACTTGCAGTTATTCTGCATGTTTAAGTTAACAACAGGGGAGGTATGCACTATATGTGTGGTTTTTAAAGCAATAATACCAGAGCCCCCCCCCCCCCAAAAGACCCTTAAAGGAAAGACTTAAATGAACCACATGGTGAACCAATATCTAATGAACCCATAAACTACAACAGAGTCTTGAGCGCAGAAGAACAAATAATCCACAGCAGTTAATTTCTGGGTTCCCTTAGAAAGATAAGAACAGGATGACACGGACGATACTCCATCCAGCCCCGCTAGAGTCCACAAGAGAATTAAAAAAAAAAATCTCATGAACTAAAGGAGCTGAAAGATAGGCATAGACTCTTTAGGTTTCATCAATTGCCAATGCCTATAAACCAATAGACTGAGGCCAAGGGAATCTGAAGATTAAAGGAACTGTCAGAATCCCGCAGCCATCACCTTCTTTAGATTTCAGATAGAAATTATTTCTTGCAATAGGGGTAATGCGAAGAGTTCCCAGTACTGTCTAATCTCAAAGTCTGTTACCATCAATTTATCCTGCACATCACTAAAAAAAGCTCCTCTATTATCTGTTAGGAGAGGGAATCTGACTTTTGTTCCAGTTAAGAGTAGTGCATAATCTGGCTTTGTGAAATGTTTCCTTTTGTGGCATGCACAGTTTTGTATTCACTCCTGACTTCATCTCTTGGGAAAAATTGTGGTTTTTGAAAGCATATGGTTTCAGGAGCTATTAATGAAGTAATAGAAAAAGACAACTAATTCCACTATTACCTTCCTAGCATACAATAGCAATCAACAGCAGTGAAGCAATGGTTAGTTTTCACATTACATTTACTCCACTTACTTTAATTCATTCCTTCGCAGGGGAAAAGAATAAGAGGAAAAAAGTAATTAAAATGCCTGGTATTTAATGAGATCAATATAAATAATTTGGACACAGGATCATAGCATTTGAGTACCAAAGCTGGAGGAGATATAGTATGAATAAAAACGTGGTAAGCATTTTCCTCTCCTCTCTTAGAAAATCAACTTTCAGCAGAGAAATCAGCATTTACAAAAAGCACACCTAAATCTTTCCATTTGTTTCCAGAACTCCAATGTAAGCAATGCCATGATGTAACAGTTAGCTATGAAAGTATTCTGGGTAATCACATACATTACTAGAGACCAGTCCTGCAAAAATGGTCATGTGGATACTCATTATTACTCATAGTCCCATTGGAGTCAGTGGTTAGATATAAATAGATATCACAAACTTCACAGCTTCCTCCCTACTTATTATAGGGAATACTTTAAATAGTGCAAATATAATGATAATATATTTAGTTATCTAAGCCATTACCTAGTCCATTCCCTAGCAAGTTGTGAAGGACTAGGCTTCTGAGCCCTGATCTGGATCAGACCAAAGTCAATGCCAAAACTTTGATGGTGGGATTTGGTCCCTAATTAGCACAACCAAGGGTCCCACTTAGCTAGTTATGGACTTAATCCTGCATACCTTACAATAGTACCGCTGAAATCTGAATGCCCAGGGTTCAGTACAGATATTTTACAGCATGTATATATGCTTGTCGGATGTCAACATAAAAGCACACAACTGGTGGTGAATCACCACCAACATAAGTTTGTCCAATAAAAGATATTACCTCACCCACCTAATCTGTCTAATATCCTGGGGCTGACTTGGCTACAATAACACTGCATACCTGGTAAAAAAAAGTGAGCAGCAAAATGCAGAAAAAAAAAATCTCCCCACAGTCTCTGCAAAGAAATCCAGCTAAAATTCAGTCTCTTATGTGGGAACTTGTATGAAAATATTCATCTTACAACTTGTACTGGTTTTGCAGATATTCGTCAGAGAGAGAGAGTTGGTGATGAAATGCTGGTTTGGTATTGCAGGCTTTTTAAAATAAAAAATAAAGATAATTAGCAGACCTCCCATAAAAAGTCAAGATTCCAAGTCAAAATGAAGAGAGTAGAGGATTAAACACTTTCCAAAAAGCATCTGAATTGTTTGTGTAAGCATGGCACATTCAAACAAATCAGATGCAGGTATCATTCCTTTCACTTTGGGTTCTGGAATGAACCCACTAGAATTATTCCAGGAATGCTGTGGATGCCTCCTTGTTATTTGTAGGCTGCATAAAGGAAATGGTAGCACAGCAGTGAATTACTATATTCTCCAATCTGCCTTCTCTAAAGAGTGGTGTGTAATTATGCCACTTCAGGAACAGCACAGGGAAGGAATCATGCTTCAGAGAAGCATAATTCCTCCTTTGCTCCCAGGGATGTAATAATCTGCTAGTGATCCCTTATCAGTGGGGCATTATTACCCCCGCCTTCATGCAAAATCAGCTGTGCTGGCTGGCATGTTCAAGAGTAGAGTCCCTGCTTGATGGGTGAGGAAAAGGGAAAAATTACAACTGAAGCATTTGCTTATCCTTGTGTGTTTAGACCTATGGCCTAGGGAGGTTGTGCAGGGGCCTACTCTTAACCCTTACCAGTTACGCCCTGTGCAGGAATGTAGGCTGGGCCATGAGCTGGCCATTAGTTAATACTGTTGATGTGTGGGCAAAAATAAAATCCAGTTCCCCCTCATAAGTATATTGGCTCTCCAGCAAAAACAGAAGTAATATATATATTTTTTTTAAAATATATTTTTATCACTAATGTAACCAGACAAGTGTTAGGATACAGATATTCAGGCCTGTCTGTAAAGGCCTATACTCTAAGAATTTAGGTGTATTCTTATCGCTTGGCTAGTTCTAGAGGTATAAAAGAAAGAAATCACTGTCTGCCGGTGTAAGGGCCTTCTCTTACTGTGACAGTCTGAGGCCCTGTTCTTAGGCTAAGGCCTTTGGCTAAGCAGCAGAGGCAGCCATAAGCTGGGAAGCGAACAGTCACATCCTCACATTCCAAACTAGTCACACTGAAATAAGGTGCTATTCGGCTGTTAGGAATACAATCCTGTCCTGATAGTTCCTATCACCTCCAGAGAAAGGGAAGTGCCTAGAAAATGTAAAAGGAAACTTAGTTTGATAGCATCCTGCCTGGGAAGAACTCACTTATCAATAGCTGGGATGTGAAATCCTCACTTCTGTATTGTCTTGTCATTATAGTTCCCACTTTGCTATTGTTTGTCTGTATAATCTCTGTCTGGTTCTGTGATTGTTCCTGTCTGCTGTATAATTAATTTTGCTGGGTGTAAACTAATTAAGGTGGTGGGATATAATTGGTTACATAATCATGTTACAATATGTTAGGATTGGTTAGTTAAATTTCAGGAAAATGATTGGTTAAGGTATAGCTAAGCAGAACTCAAGTTTTACTATATAATCTGTAGTCAATGAGGAAGTGAGTGGGTGGGGGTGGGGGTGGGGGTGAGCGTGGGCATGGGCATGGGCATGTGGGTAAGGGAGATGGGAACAGGGAATGGGGGTAAGAAAATTGGAATCATGTTTTGCTAAAGGGGGAAATGGGAACAGGGAATGGGAGTAAGGAAGTTGGAATCATGTTTGGCTAAGGGTAGGAATGGGAACAGGGACACAGGTGTAAGGCTCTGTGGTGTCAGAGCTAAGAAGGGGGACACTAAGGAAGGAAACTGGAATCATGCTTGCTGGAAGTTCACCCCAATAAACATCGAATTGTTTGCACCTTTGGACTTCGGGTATTGTTGCTCTCTGTTCATGCGAGAAGGACCAGGGAAGTAAGTGGGTGAAGGAATAAGCCCCCTAACAACAAGGACCAGATCTTCTGAGTGAAAAAGGCCATATTGATGTCATCATTTTTCAGAAAGGCATTGCATTTTATGAACTTGGGGTTTATAGTCATAGAATTTGGAAGGCTTTGAACCTTTTATTATACAAGGTCAGATTCTGATCTCTTTTACAATAGTGGAAAACTGGAGTAATATTGATTCAAAGGAGCTGTTCCATTTTTTGAATGGTGCAACAGATATTAGAACCAGGGCTTTGGCGCTAAACTCAGTTTAACTTTAACTTTGAAGGCCTCATCCTTCAGTTCTAACTAAGGAAAAAAGTGCCACTGATTTTGCATTGAAGCTTTGCATGCAAATCTGCATGATTTGCAGGGACTGCAGATCATTGTTCCTTCAGAGTATGTCTACAAGTAAAATGTTACCATGGCACAGCGACAGTGTGAAGCAGCACAGCTGGAGCACATCAGTACAGACACTCACTACAACAACAGGGCAGGCTGTCCTGTCACTGCAATTAATCCACCTCCTTGAGAGGTGGTAGCACTGTAGACACTAGAATATCGACATCTCTCGGGGTTTGGATTCTTCAGACCCCTGAGAGATATAGCTATCTGTGGAGGTTTATAGACCTTGTTCTGAAAAGTTTGTCAGGATATCAAAATGAAGAGATGTCAGCAGCATTACAAACTCATAAAATCAGACTTCATTTATAGGGCAACATTAATCAATAAAACACATGAACATTACAAATCTATATCTATCACATTTCCCAGATTCTCAAAAGAGTTAAGCGTAGCCATCGGTTTCAAATATTTGGTTTTATAACTAATCCCAGAACTATTGTAAATTTCAGTTAGAACGGATTTTAAGGATATTTTAAAAAGTAAATGTATTCCTTTCATCTTTGTCTCTCTATTGCTTCCCTTTTCATGTTGCTCTCATTCTTCTTTCTTTGCTCTCTTGGCTTGATTGATTTATGGACAATTCCATACAGAGGTAAAGATGGACATTAGACCATTTAAAGAAAAAGGCTCTTTTGAGTTAAATACCTATTTTGATAAAGGTTGTGAATGTGTGAAATAACATACAAAGTCTAAAAGTTTTAAAAAAACAGCAAGGGATGGGGAAAAAGAAAAGACAGACCTATTTGATTTTAATTTTATTTTTTGTACCCAGGGGAAGAAAATCATGATTTTAGATTACTTTCCTGAAGACCTGAGAATATGTATGAAACCCTTTAAATCCATTAATAACTTGGCATTAAGTATTAATTGTTAAGACCAAGCTTCACAAAGCTTTTTTCATAAAAGTAGGTTATAAAGACACTATACAAAATTCAATAAACTTATTTTGTTTGACATCATGCTTCTTAGTTCAAAATGGTGCCCAAAGGGGGAAAAAGTTTTAAAAGAGTGAATTACATAAAGTACCTTATCAGTACCTAAGTTACACTGGAAAAATTGCTTTAGGCCCCGAGCCTCCCAGCATTTCTAGTAAAATGGCTGCAGACTGAAATTAGGATGCTAAGAACAGTTGATTTTCACATTTACATGAAAATAGAGTTTTCCTTGGCTATATTTTATTGGAAATAGCAAATAGCTCTTTGGTCTCATTAAATGTCTCATTCATTGTAATGATCAAGAACTGAGTTGGAACACGAATAATGAGGAGTAACACTTATTGAACTTTTTTTATGTCACTGAAAATACATCAAAAATGTTATAAGACTGACTTATGTATATGTAATATATACTAAAATTCCCTAAGAGAAATGGATCACCAAATTATTTTAAATTTCTGTGTTATTTTATTTGACAGTATAAAATATTTTAGTCTCATCTTCAATAGACAGAGATGATTGAGGCAGGATGTTCGGGCTACAGGAATTTGATCATTAAGAGGTGTCTAGAAAAACTAATTGACTTCACCTTTCAAAAACATATCATTGCATGCTCAACATTTTTTTCTTAATTATGTTCAGAAGTTTGAACTTCTGCTAGCTGCTATTTTGTATTGAGTATGCACAGACAAGTACTTAACTTATTGTTAGGTCCTCATTGTTTTGTTTTTGACACATCTGTGCTTGTAATATACATCCAGAAAACTATGCTCTGAGAATGCAGTGTCAGTAAGTAAAGTATAAACATATTAAAATGTGTAGGGGGGAGATCCAAGATCACTGGAAGAGAATGGAAAGAGTATTCCTTTGCATCTCTTATGTTTTAGCCCTATGCAGACAAACTGGGATGTATAGGCATAAAGTGACTTGACAAAGGTTACATAGCAAGCTATTAGCAGAGTCGGAATTAGAATTGAAAAGTTCCTGATTTATAGACTTGTGCTCTCTTCAGTAGACAACACTGCCTCTCATTCTATACAATAATGTGAAGTTTAATATGTCATATTTGCATCTCATTGTTTTTAAAATAATACCGGATTCCAAAATAAGTGATAATTTTTCCTGTGAGAATTACTTATTCACATCTTTTTCCTGGGCCCGTTAAAATAAAATACGAATTAAATTAGCATTATCAATAATTTGGGTATATATTTAGCAGCTTCATAAGTGGGCTTAGGTATAACTGAAAAGGTCTGAATAAGTGGATTTGGTAGAGCCAGAAAATCATTCCCATATGAAAGATAAAGTCCCACCTACTGTAAAAAGTCCCAAAAATCTGTATTCAGTAACTCAGAAATCCTTCAGCTATACAGTATTATGTTATCTGACTACCTATTGTATGGGTATTGACATTCTGGAAGATTAATTTTAGCATCTGGAATAAAGTAAATGTCATTTGATAAAGCCTGAGATCAGAGAGTTTTAAATATCCCGTATTAAAGGCAGCATATAATTTCATAAATTTAAATTTTGGCTTTCTCTTTGCCCATAAAAAGCAATATAAGTTTAATTTTAGTGCTGTAATCTTTGGTTATAACTAGAGATATTATTTGAGATTTCTATTTAAATTGTCTTTATTATATATATCCACTTTAATTGTGCTCTGAATTTTCTAGGTTAAAGGACAAGTGAGTTTATCAGCTAATGTGAGTTAATCTCAAAAATGGGCTAAGAACTTGGCTTCCTTTCTATCTATTGTCTTACCTTTCATTTGTTTACTTTATAGACAGGGTGAATAAAATTGTGATACTTATGAGGTACATAAAAACAGACAAACATATGGAGAACAAGGGATGTATGGGGTTGTCACTAGAGCTGGTGGGAACATTTCATTTTGCTGAAGCTTAAACATTTCATGGAGACATATCAGTTTCTAGAGGGAGAGAAAAAGAAATGCACATTCTATAGACTGCTGGCTACAGCACTGGCCTGGAATGTCTGAGACCCAGATTTGAGTCCCTGCCTTGTCTGTATCAGAGTGATCTGGGATGAAAAACTCAGCTATGTCAAGCAGAGCAGGGACTTGTACCTGGGTCTTTCACAAGCCAGTACACTAAGCATCAGACTACTGAGTGGATCACATGCACATCCCGAATTGAAAAGCTCCAGTTTCGATTTGAAATGGACATTCAGGTATAATTTTGTTTTTTTGCAAAGATGTTCAAAAGGTTTTGATTTTGTTCCAATGTGAAATGAAAACAAATTTTGAAACCTTGAAAGTTGCCATGAAATGGAATAATTTCCCTCCAGTCAGATCTAGTTGTCACAGCGGGAAGTTACATGTTTATTTCTGTGAAGATTCAATGGATAGGCAGGTAGGTACTTATTACAGGAATCAAGGAAGTTCTACCATAAATAAGTCATAGCCCTGGTCTACACTAGGACTTTAGGTCGAATTTAGCAGCGTTAAATAGATGTAAACCTGCACCCGTCCACACGATGAAGCCCTTCATTTCGACTTAAAGGGCTCTTCAAATCGATTTCCTTACTCCACCCCTGACAAGAAGATTAGCGCTTAAATCAGCCTTGCCGGGTCGAATTTGGGATACTGTGGACACAATTCAATGGTATTGGCCTCCGGAAGCTATCCCAGAGTGCTCCATTGTGACCGCTCTGGACAGCACTCTCAACTCAGATGCACTGGCCAGGTAGACAGGAAAAGAACCGTGAACTTTTGAATCTCATTTCCTGTTTGGCCAGCGTGGCAAGCTGCAGGTGACCATGCAGAGCTCGTCAGCAGAGGTGACCATGCAGAGCTCATCAGCAGAGGTGACCATGATGGAGTCCCAGAATCGCAAAAGAGCTCCAGCATGGACTGAACGGGAGGTACGGGATCTATTCGCTGTACGGGGAGAGGAATCCGTGCTATCAGAACTCCTTTCCAGTTTTCGAAATGCCAAAACCTTTGTCAAAATCTCCCAGGGCATGAAGGACAGAGGCCATAACAGGGAACTGAAGCAGTGCCGCGTGAAACTTAAGGAGCTGAGGCAAGGCTACCAGAAAACCAGAGAGGCGAACGGCCGCTCCGGGTCAGAGCCCCAAACATGCCGCTTCTATGATGAGCTGCATGCCATTTTAGGGGGTTCAGCCACCACTACCTCAGCTGTGTTGTTTGACTCCTTCAATGGAGATGGAGGCAACATGGAAGCAGGTTTTGGGGACGAAGAAGATGATGATGATGATGAGGTCGTAGATAGCTCACAGCAAGCAAGCGGAGAAACCGGTTTTCCCGACAGCCAGGAACTGTTTCTCACCCTGGACCTGGAGCCAGTACCCCCCGAACCCACCCAAGGCTGCCTCCTGGACCCGGCAGGCAGAGAAGGGACCTCCGGTGAGTGTACCTTTTAAAATACTATACATGGTTTAAAAGCAAGCATGTGAAAGGATTAATTTGCCCTGGCATTTGCGGCTCTCCTGGATGTACTCCCAAAGCCTTTGCAAAAGGTTTCTGGGGAGGACAGCCTTATTGCGTCCTCCATGGTAGGACACTTTACCACTCCAGGCCAGTAACACGTACTTGGGAATCATTGTACAACAAAGCATTGCAGTGTATGTTTGCTGGTGTTCAAACAACATCCGTTCTTTATCTCTCTGTGTTATCCTCAGGAGAGTGAGATATCATTCATGGTCACCTACTTGAAATAGGGTGCTTTTCTTCAGGGGACACTCAGAGGTGCCCGTTCCTGCTGGGCTGTTTGCCTGTGGCTGAACAGAAATGTTCCCCGCTGTAAGCTACGGGAAGGGGGGAGGGTTGAGGGGGTAGCTACGTAGTGTGGGGAGGCAAAATGCGACCTTGTAACGAAAGCACATGTGCTATGTATGTAATGTTAACAGCAAGGTTTACCCTGAAAGAGTGTAGCCACTGTTTTAAAAATGTGTCTTTTTAAATACACTGTCCCTTTTTTTTTCTCCACCAGCTGCATGTGTTTCAATGATCACGGGATCTTCTCCTTCCCAGAGGCTAGTGAAGATTAGAAAGAAAAAAAAATGCACTTGTGATGAAATGTTCTCTGTGCTCATGCTGTCCTCCCACACTGACAGAGCACAGACGAATGCGTGGAGGCAAATAATATCAGAGTGCAGGAAAGCACAAAATGACCGGGAGGAGAGGTGGCAGGCTGAAGAGAGTAAGTGGCGGGCTGAAGACAGGGCTGAAGCTCAAATGTGGCAGCAGCATGATGAGAGGAGGCAGGATTCAATGCTGAGGCTGCTGGAGGATCAAACCAGTATGCTCCAGTGTATGGTTGAGCTGCAGCAAAGGCAGCTGGAGCACAGACTGCCACTACAGCCCCTGTGTAACAGCCCTCCCCCCCCAAGTTCCATAGCCTCCACACCCAGACGCCCAAGAACGCGGTGGGGGGGCCTCCGGCCAACCAGCCACTCAACCACAGAGGACTGCCCAAAAAACAGAAGGCTGGCATTCAATAAATTTTAAAGTTGTAAACTTTTAAAGTGCTGTGTGGCATTTTCCTTCCCTCCTCCACCACCCCTCCTGGGCTACCTTGGTAGTCACCCCCCTATTTGTGTGATGAATGAATAAAGAATGCATGAATGTGAAGCAACAATGACTTTATTGCCTCTGCAAGCGATGATCGAAGGGAGGAGGGGCGGGTGGTTAGCTTACAGGGAAGTAGAGTGAACCAAGGGGCGGGGGGTTTCATCAAGGAGAAACAAACAGAACTTTCACACCGTAGCCTGGCCAGTCATGAAACTGGTTTTCAAAGCTTCTCTGATGCGCACCGCGCCCTCCTGTGCTCTTCTAACAGCCCTGGTGTCTGGCTACGCGTAACCAGCAGCCAGGCGATTTGCCTCAACCTCCCACCCCACCATAAATGTTTCCCCCTTACTCTCACAGATATTGTGGAGCGCACAGCAAGCAGTAATAACAGTGGGAATATTGGTTTCGCTGAGGTCCAAGCGAGACAGTAAACTGCGCCAGCGTGCCTTTAAACATCCAAATGCACATTCTACCACCATTCTGCACTTGCTCAGCCTTTAGTTGAACAGCTCCTGACTACTGTCCAGGCTGCCTGTGTACGGCTTCATGAGCCATGGCATTAAGGGGTAGGCTGGGTCCCCAAGGATACATATAGGCATTTCAACATCCCCAACAGTTATTTTCTGGTCTGGGAATAAAGTCCCTTCCTGCAGCTTTTGAAACAGACCAGAGTTCCTGAAGATGCGAGTGTCATGTACCTTTCCCGGCCATCCCATGTTGATGTTGGTGAAACGTCCCTTGTGATCCACCAGAGCTTGCAGCAATATTGAAAAGTAGCCCTTGCAGTTTATGTACTCGGCGGCTTGGTGCTCCGGTGCCAAGATAGGGATATGGGTTCCATCTATGGCCCCACCACAGTTAGGGAATCCCATTGCAGCAGAGCCATCCACTATGACCTGCACATTTCCCAGGGTCAATACCCTTTATATCAGCAGATCTTTGATTGCGTGGGCTACTTGCATCACAGCAGCCCAAACAGTAGATTTGCCCACTCCAAATTGATTCCCAACTGACCGGTAGCTGTCTGGCGTTGCAAGCTTCCACAGGGCTATCGCCACTCGCTTCTCAACTGTGAGGGCTGCTCTCATATTGGTATTCATGCACTTCAGGGCAGGGGAAAGCAAGTCACAAAGTTCCATGAAAGTGCCCTTACGCATGCGAAAGTTTCGCAGCCACTGGGAATCGTCCCAGACCTGCAACACTATGCGGTCCCACCAGTCTGTGCTTGTTTCCCGAGCCCAGAATCAGCATTCCACAGCATGAACCTGCCCCATTAGCACCATGATGCATGCATTGGCAGGGCCCATGCTTTCAGAGAAATCTGTGTCTATGTCCTGATCACTCACGTGACTGTGCTGACGTCGCCTCCTCGCCCGGTATCGCTCTGCCAGGTTCTGGTGCTGCATATACTGCTGGATAATGCGTGTGGTGTTTAATGTGCTCCTAATTGCCAAAGTGAGCTGAGTGGCCTCCATGCTTGCCTCGGTATGGCGTCCACACAGAAAAAAGGCGCGGAACGATTGTCTGCCGTTGCTCTGATGGAGGGAGGGGCGACTGATGACATGGCTTACAGGGTTGGCTTACAGGGAATTAAAATCAACAAAGGGGGTGGCTTTACATCAATGAGTATTCCAGGCAGGACTTCACGGAGGGTTCCAATAAGAAATGGTGCACCTAAGTATTTGTTCTTATTGGAACAAGCAGGTTGGTCTGGCCTCTGATTGATACATGGCTAGATTTACCTCGCTGCACCTTCTCTGTGAGTGACTGCAGTGTGACCTAGAGGAATGAGTCCACTAGACGGGGGGAGGAGGGGAAGCAAATGAATACAAAACAAATCTGGTCTATTTCTTGTTTTGATCCACTCCATCTATCTTTTACATCTTTGGCTGGCAGCAGATGGTGCAGAAGGACTGCAAGCCATCCACATCTCATGGCTGCTCGGCAGAAGATGGTACAATAGGACTGCTAGCCATCCTCATCTCTTGCCTGCCCGGCAGAAGATGATACAATAGGACTGCTAGCAATCCGTATCGCCTGCCTGCTCACCATAAGATGGTTCAATAGGACTGACTGCAGGACTAAAGAGAATGACCTGGTCAAGTCACTCCAAATTTAGTCCCCGCGCCCATGTCTGCCCAGGCGCTCCTGGCCGATGTGGCCAGGAGCACCTCGGACATGACGATGATGGCTACCAGTCGTATTGCACCGTCTGCTGCCAGAAGGCAATGGGTTGCTGCTACTGTGTAGCAATGCAGTACCGCATCTGCCAGCACCCAGGAGACATATGGTGACGGTTACCTGAGCGGGCTCCATGCTTGACGTGGTAGGCGTCTGCACAGGTAACTTAGGAAAAAAGGAGCGAAACAATTGTCTGCCCTTGCTTTCACGGAGGGAGGGAGGGAACGGGGGCCTGACGATATGTACCCAGAACCACCCGTGACAATGTTTTAGCCCCATCAGGCATTGGGATCTCGACCCAGAATTCCAATGGGCAGCGGAGACTGCGGGAACTGTGGGATAGCTACCCACAGTGCAACGCTCCGGAAGTCGACTCTAGCCTCGGTACTGTGGAAGCACTCCGCCAAGTTAATGCACTTAGAGCATTTTCTGTGGGGACACACACACTTGAATATATAAAACTGATTTCTAAAAAACCGACTTCTATAAATTCAACCTAATTTCGTAGTGTAGACATATCCATAGGACACATTATAGAATAGTGAGTAGCACAGCTTCTATCAGTATGTAACTCCCAGAAAAATATGAGCTTCATTCTATACACTGTCATTGGAAACATATGGTGTATGGTGGTCCCAGAGAACAAATTAAAAGGTTCTTCTGCAAGCTCTGATTTTGAAATATTAAAAGTTTCCGCTTAGCTGGAAAAAAAGGCCCTTTGAACCCTGCCTACCTGGGATGTAAGGGGTTAAGAAATATAGGATCCTTACAGAATCCATAGGTACAGCAAACTTTGGAAATAATGATACCATATTGTGGGAGCAGTATCTTAAAGTCTGGTCATGCTACGAGTCCCACTGACCATCTGCTGCTGATGCTGGATTCAATAGTATTTCTGCTCTCAGAGTATCTTCTGTCTCCTGATTCCTGCTGCACTGTCTCCAGTTACAAATAAAATAATTCAATAACCCAAATATGTTTATACAACAGCACAACGATATTAAATCTTAGGGAAACAAACTAACTAACAAACAAAAGAAGGCAATGTTTGGGCCAAGTTCAGCTGTCATCCAGGTCCAGTTTGACTAAATTATTGGTTCCGTTTTTTTGTTTTCTTAAGAATAAAAATGTAGTAATGTTACATAAATACATGTGGGTTACTGACTTCTTAATTTGCAACTTGAGATAGGAGTGCAGCAGGAATCAGTTGGGCAAAAGTTATTTTACATAACAGTTTGTTTAAGGCTACAACTTTCTCTTATTTGCACCCAAAGGGAAATATATAAGCATTTTATTCCTAGTTAATCAGTGCAGTTGGACTGTCCAATATGTATATTCCCCAAAGACTGACTTTCTAGAACAGAAGTTTATTCACTATCAGCAGCTGCTTTGGTGTTGCAAGGTAACCAAGTTGTATTGCTCATCACAATTTATATCTCTTATACAAAGTATGGCTCTAAAAGAACTGAGATTGATGGGATAGAGTTAGATTGAGGCAGGTTTTCAAAAAAATCCTAGGCACACAAAAAGGCCAAATAAACCAAGGGCAGATACACTGTTGGTCTAAAAAGGACCCTACATTATTTTTTCCCTCTGTCTGAAGCTGAGTGCAAGAATAGTTTTATTAACTTCAGGCCGGATTGTCTCAGACCACAGCATGGCTGTGCAGAGGCAGGTGCGGAGTGCAATGAGACTTCCTCTACCCACATGCAAGGACCAGCTACAATGTCAGTCTCTACAGATGGAGAGCACACTGTTTGCTTTTCTAGTGCATGCTGGAAGTACACGTTGTTCCACATAGGTTTGTGAGGGTGTGGTGAAGAGGTGGGGTAACAGCCTGCCTTGCCCCATCCTTCGTATCAGACTTCACATCTGGCTAGACAGATGGAAACTGGTTGTACCATCCAAAGAAAGGCAGCTTGCATGCTCATGCAGATTGTGAAACTGCCTTGGGAGTCACAATTTATCTCAGAGCTCCCTCATAGCACAATGAAACTCTGCATCACACCAACAGGCCCAGGGATTTTTGGTACAATCTGGCCCTAGCACTAGAAAAGGAACATGGTTTATCCTTAGCCCTGGTGCAAGCCTCCTGCTGTCATCAGTGGGACATTCACTTTGGGCTGAGGAGAGAATACGGACCCAGCTGAGTAGCCTCAAACCTGCAGCCACTAATTAAAAGTCCAATCCAATTAAATGTCCTGGCTATATTCCTTGGACTTTTCTTTCCAGGGCTGAGAGAAGCCTGAGAATAAATGTGTTATCCTCGTGGATCAAGGCTTCGAAAGTTTGAGGTTAATCAGCATCACTTAAAATCCCAAACGGACAACATCATTATTGTCTGTATGGCCACATTGCTTTAAATTAAAAGGAAAAAAGAATATTACTACATTAAAGATTTTAAAGGAATGTTTGTTTTTCTTACATCTACTCTTAAGTTTAGCTATAGCATTTGGGATAAACTGGGCTATGTGAATATATTTAATTATTATTTTATCTTCTATTGAATAGTAATTGGCAGTTTCTGATGTTCAAAAATGCCTTTTTGAATTGGTGAATACACATGGACTTTAGAATCAGTGTGACAATGAACACATAGGTCCCATTCAACATTCCTCATGCAACTAAAACTTGCATAAGCCCTTAGAGGTACATTTGTGAAGTGGTGCTCATGGTTATAGCAACATGACTGTAGTATGATGAGCTGTTAATGCAACAAAGTCTCCCATTGGCTCTAATGATAATTTGGTAGATAAAACTCCATAACACATTTTGAAAGCATAGGGACATGCTTTCACAGTGCTGTATGTACTTCTATATTCTGAATTATGTACATTCTGAATGACTTTTCATGATGGAGTCATTTTCTTTTCATCTAACTGACTAGCAGTATCATAGGAAGGTAAAATGGGTACCTGACAAATATTAGGCATACTTATTGGACAAATCACACATACATCGTTTTACTAACGGATGCTCCTTTCTTTAAATACTAGTGATATCAGCGATTTAAAAAATGGCAAAATTGATCCAATTTACCTCTAAACTCCAGTATTAGCACCCAACTGTGCCTAGCCTTCACTGATGCAATGTCCACTGGGTGCAATTTACAGAAAGAACTGTGAATTATACCTCCTTTTGCCAGTGACTCCCATTGAGCCTCAGGGCAGAACACCCCAGGATAACTGTTGTTTCTGCTTCCACCTTCCCCTGAAGTTCCCACCAGAGGAGAACAACTTTCAATCCCTCCCCAACCCCCGCCCCCATACCCCCTGAGTAGCTCCAAGGACAGAAGCACTGCAGGCAAGTGGTGAATCAGCACATTACCCAGAAGACCATACTGCCTTCCAAGATGGTACTGGCACCCTATGCCGATCCCAAGTGTCT
The DNA here is from genome assembly GCF_965140285.1 of Lepidochelys kempii. Lineage (NCBI taxonomy): Eukaryota > Metazoa > Chordata > Testudines > Cheloniidae > Lepidochelys > Lepidochelys kempii. Next base: position 138,653,283 of record NC_136382.1, on the reverse strand, counting down.
GAAGCCCTATGGCTCTTCTGTGCTACAGCGCCCACTCTCCTGCCAGCAGACTTTCCCTCTCAGGCCACTGCCAGGCTCTGTTGATGTAGTAATGCATCTGGCACTCTCAAGTGGCAGTTGCAGAGGGCAGAACTGAGCCCTTAGTCTGTCTGCTTTTGTGTTGCTTCCTTACTGTTGTTTTGTTGTTATCCAAGATGGTGAATGTAAAGGTTGTTATAAAATCTGTGCTGTTATTAGAATTTGAGAACTAAATGCACAAGATTAAAGTCTACTACTCAAGTATTGCTCCCACAACTGCTTTTTCCATGCATCAAAGCTCTGTACTTTTTTGTGTCCAACTTAAAAAAAAAAACCCTTCACAGAAACAATTGCAGTTAGGCAGAGCATGAACATGACACTAAGGAATACCTTATCCATAAGCACAAGTTTCTTTACAGCTAGAAGTGTATAGCTAGTTATTTATATGAGATTTATTCTGAAGTTGGCTTAGTAAAAGTGTGGATTCTAAGAGAACTAACTGACTAGAAATTGAATAAGCCCTACTTGACCATATTATTCAATTATACTTCAACAGGAATACAGAAGTTGCTGGAGCAGATTAGACCATTGACCTATCAAAATAAATATTCTCCTTTACTCAGTGACTAATACCAGATCTGTGGGAAATGCAGATTTTTGGTTCACCCTGGAGTGTTAATGCATTTTCTTTTTTGGTTTTGATGAGTATCAAGTTTCTCCTAAAGTCCCAATACTGTCCTGAATAGTTTAAATACGTTATCTAAAACAAATTGTGAGTGCTACTGCAAATATAGTGAATGCACTTAAAAAGTGCCACCAAATTGAAAGATTTTATTGGTTCTAGAGCTAATTGCTATCTTTAAAATGAGGGATTCTATCAGAAGTTAATCTAACAAATCCAGAACTGGTGAAACTTTGTAAGGGAGCCCACCGTAAACAATTCCAATCAAACTTTCAGCCTGAACTGAATGTATGTTATTATGGTGTATCCTTTTTTATTGCACAGTTTCCCTCCCTTAAGTCTATGGCTTGGGAGAATAATTCTTTTATATATAATTTCAACAGATAATGTTGATGTTATTTAAAAACATTATCAGTTTTATCAATTTAAATTTTCACGCTTGCACAACATTTTGGGTTTTAAGCACTTTCTAAAACAGCCTATATTTTCACATTTAAGGGAAATTATGGCAGCATTAGCCTATTTATTGACAGTAGACATTGAGATTCAAAAGTTAAAGCACGAACTGTCAGCATCACACACCAAAATATATTAAGTAAATATCATAAACTCAAACTACAGTGAGTAAGAAAAATCCTGCTTGAGTACTTTGCCTATTTGTAAATTTCAATTTCTATCAATGGAAATATTTTTGTCAGTTTATGTGTGTACGGTGAAACCCATGTTTACCAGCATTTACTGATACAAATCTAACTCTTCCAAACCTATCTATGTTTCATATAAAACATATGAAGTATCTTTTGAAGTATCTAAGGATGACTGTATATACATAGGATTTTTTTTTTCAGATGCACACTTGTTAGAAATTCTTCTAAGGTTGAAAATGTCATAATTTAATAAAGATGCAAACTAGAGAACATAATACTGCTGTATAGTCTAAAAACCTTTTATTCTACTACTCATAGACATTAAGGTCAGAAGGAACCATTATGATCATCTAGTCTGACATCCTGCACAATACAGTCCACAGAATCTCACCCACCCACTCCTGCAATAAACCTCTCACCTATGTCTGAGCTACTGAAGTCCACAAATTGTGGTTTAAAGACTTCAAGGAGCAGAGAATCCTCCAGCAAGTGACCTGTGCCTCTGTGCTACAGAGGAAGGTGAAAAACCCCCAGGGCCTCTTCCAATCTGCCCTGGAGGAAAATTCCTTCCCAACCCCAAATATGGCGATCAGCTAAACCCTGAGCATGAGGGCAAGATTCATGAGCCAGATACTCAGGAAAGAATTCTCTGTAGTAACTCAGATCCCACCCCATATAACATCGTATCACAGCCCATTGGGCCTATTTACCATGAATAGTTAAAGATCAATTAATTGCCAAAATCATGTCATCCCATCATACCATCTCCTCCATAAACTTATCGAGTTTAATCTTGAAGCCAGATAGGTCTTTTGCCCCCACTGCTTCCCTTGGAAGGCTGTTCCAGAACTTCACTCCTCTGATGATTAGAAACCTTCGTCTAATTTCAAGTCTAAACTTCCTAATGGCCAGTTTATATCCATTTGTTCTTGTGTCCACATTGGTATTGAACTTAAATAATTAATCTCTCGCCGTGGTATTTATCCCTCTGATATATTTATAGAGAGCAACCTTCTTTTGGTTAGGCTAAACAAGCCAAGCTCCTTGAGTCTCCTTTCAAAAGACAGGTTTTCCAATCCTCGTATCATCCTAGTAGCCCTTCTCTGTACCTGTTCCAGTTTGAATTCATCCTTGTTAAATATGGGAGACCAGAACTGCACACAGTATTTCAGATGAGGTCTCACCAGTGCCTTGTATAACGGTACTAACACCTCCTTATTTCTACTGGAAATACATTGCCTGATGCATCCCAAGACTGCATTAGCTTTTTTCATGGCCATATCACATTGGTGGCTCATAGTCATCCTGTGGTCAACCAATACTCCAAGGTCCTTCTTCTCCTCTGTTACTTCTAATTGATGCGTCCCCAGCTTATAACTAAAATTCTTGTTATTAATCCATAAATACATGACCTTACACTTCTCACTATTCAATTTCATCCTATTACTATTACTCCAATTTACAAGGTCATCCAGATTCTCCTGTATACTATCCAGGTCCTTCTTTAAGCTGGCAATACCTCCCAGCTTTGTATCATCCGCAAACTTTATTAGCACACTCCCACTTTTTGTGCCAAGGTCAGTAATAAAAAGATTAAATAAGATTGGCCCCAAAACCGATCCCTGAGGAACTCCACTGGTAAGTTCCCTCCAGCCTGACAGTTCACCTTTCAGTATGACCCACTGTAGTCTCCCCTTTAACCAATTCCTTATCCACCTTTTAATTTTCATATTGATCCCCATCTTTTCCAATTTAACTAATAATTCCCCATGTGGCACCTTATCAAATGCCTTACTGAAATCTAGGTAAATTAGATCCACTGTGTTTCCTTTGTCTAAAAAATCTGTTACTTTCTCAAAGAAGGAGATCAGGTTGGTTTGGCATGATCTACCTTTTGTAAAACCGTGTTGTATTTTGTCCCATGTAAATTTGACCTCAATGTCCTTAACTATTTTCTCCTTCAAAATTGTTTCCAAGACCTTGCATACTACAGATGTCAAACTAACAGGCCTGTAGTTATCCGGATCACTTTTTTTCCCCTTTCTTAAAAATAGGAACTATGTTAGCAATTCTCCAGGCACATAGTTTACAACCCCTGAGTTTACAGATTCATTAAAAATTCTTGTTATTGGGCTTGCAATTTCATGTGCCAATTCCTTTAATATTCTTGGATGAAGATTATCTGGGCTCCCCGATTTAGTCCCATTAAGCTGTTCGAGTTTCGCTTCTACCTTCTACCATTATCCCTAAGCTCCTCATTAGCCTCATTAAAGACTGAGGCAAAGTATTTGTTTAGATATTGGGCCATGCCTAGTTTATCCTTGACCTCCACTCCATCCTCAGTATTTAGTGGTCCCACTTCTTATTTCTGTGTTTTCTTCTTATTTATATGGCTATAGAACCTTTTACTATTGGTTTTAATTCCCTTTGCAAGGTCCAACTCTACTTGACTTTATCCTTTTTCACTTTATCCCTACATGTTCTGACCTCAATAAGGTAGCTTTCCTTGCTGATCCCTCCCATCTTCCACTCCCTGTATGCTTTCTGATTTTTTTTAATCACCTCCCTGAGATGTTTGCTCATCCAACTTGGTCTATAACTTCTGCCAATGCATTTTTCCCCCTTTCTTGGGATGCAGGCTTCCGATAGCTTCCGCAGCTTTGACTTGAAGTAATCCCAAGCCTTCTCTGCCTTTAGATCCATAAATTCTTCAGTCTCATCCACTTTCCTAACTAATTTCCTTAATTTTTGAAAATCAGCCAGTCCTCACTACTCACCAAAACCAAATCTAAAATGGCATCCTCTCTCGTTGGTTCAGCAACTACTTGATGAAGGAATCCATCAGCTATCTCATTTAGGAAAATCTGAGCCCTATTATTATTACTAGCACTTGGCCTCCAGTCTATATCTGGGAAGTTAAAGTCTCCCACGATCATGCAGTTTCCATTAGTATTTACTTCATTAAAAACATTAAAGAGGGCTCTATCCACATCCAAATTAGATCCCGGTGGTCTATAGCACACCCCAAGCACTATCCCAGGGGAGGTTCTAGTAGCTTTCTTCCCCAATGTGATTTTTGCCTAGACGGACTCTGTCTTATCCATTCCATCGCTTCTTATTTCTTTACATTATACCTCATCTTTGATATACAATGCTACTCCACCACCTTTACCTTTATTTCTGTCTTTCCTAAACAGCACATACCCTTCAATAGCTGTAGTCCAGTCATGACTACTATTCCGCCATGTTTCTGTTATCCCTATAATATCTGGTTTCACTTCCTGCACCAGTAGCTCTAGTTCCTCCATTTTGTTACCTAGGCTCCTCGCATTGGTGTACAAACATCTTAATTTTTGCTGTTTGGCCTCGCTCACATTCTGTACCTGATTAGGTACGGACATTCTACAGCCAGTATGACCTATTAGACTGGTATCCACACTGCCCTTCCTCCTTATGTCCATTCTTCTACCCACGGCTGTATCCTTTCTTACTTTGTTTTCTTCCCTCTCTGGTGTGGAAATTACCTGGACATCTCCCAACCATCTCCTCCAAATTCCTAGTTTAAAGCTCTCTTAATCAGTTGTGCCAGCCTGAATCCTAAAAGTCTACTTCCTTCCCTACTCAGATGAAGTCCATCCCGAGAGAACTGTCCTCTTTCCATGAATGCCTCCCAGTGGCCATACATCCCCAAACCCTCCTTATAGCACCACTGCCTGAGCCATCTGTTGATAGTCATAATCTTGTCAGACCTTTGTTGCCCTTCTCTAGGAACAGGCAGAATCCCACTGAAGATCACCTGAGCCTCTATTTCCTTAAGCGTCTTCCCCAGCCTGGCGTAGTCTCCCTTGATACGTTCCAGGAAGAATCTACCGGTATCATTTGTTCCCACATGAAGGATGATCAGTGGATTCATTTCCACTCCCTTTAGGATCCTTTTAAACCTCAGGTCCACATCCTGTATCTTAGCACCTGGAAGACAGCACACCCTTCTATTCTCTGTATCAGCTCTGGTTACAGGCCTGTCCATTCTACTATTGACAGGATTAATAGCTTTAATTAGTGATTGGCAGCAAATTGTACCTAAATAAATGATCCATGCACTTAAGTGGAGGTGAAATCCTTGCTATATCGGTGTCAGTTATTAAGTTTGGACCTGAATCTAGAACTTACATTTTGGGCCCCTTACTGTGAAGTTGAATGAAGTATGTGTATGGTTCAACTCACACTGTCTGTCATGGATTGTGGGGGTGGGGGTTTTCGACAGTTCCTTACTCTTTCCCCTCCCAAGTCACCTGTGCATAAGACCAGTGTTTAATCCAGCTGGGCCCTAGCATGAGGATGAGGCTCTAAAATAATTGAATTTATTCTTTAGGGAAAGGTGGTATGATCCTGGATCAGAAATTGTAAAAATACCATTTAACTGACCAACAAAAATGGGAAAAAAAATCAGACTGGAAAATTATAATCAGAAAAAAACAACCACCACACACAATGGGCTAAATTCACTGCTGCTGTAAGTAGGCCAGTTCTGTTTAAATAAGTGGAGATGTGTCCTCTTTGGAATTGTGCCTGCTCAAGAAGTGAATTTGTCCCTCTGCATACATGTACAGATAGGAGCTGACAAAAACTCTAAAACAATTCAATTTTGAATAAAATGAATCTAATGGGCATAGAGTAGAGTGACAAATAGTCAAGGAAAAGACATTAAAAGATTTCACTGATCTCTCTTTCCAATGGAAACAGTAAAGCAAAGTTTATTTTATTCATTTTCTCTCCCCCCCTCCCCACACAAACTAACCACATTCAGGTGAGGCTGAGTCACTGTGTGTAGGATAAGGAACAGAAGGGAAACCTGGGAACATGAAATCACTGTCTCTTGTGTTGCTGTTAATGATATATCTGAAGTAATTGTAATGATTAGGCTGAAGCTTCCCACTGTAAGAGAGAAAATGATACAAGGGCATGCAACAGTAGAAAGACAAAACATATTAGAAGAAAGCAGCAAGTTCCGGAGTTTACTATGCTGGGTGGTGTAGGAGAATTGGAGAATTCACTTTTAAAAGATACAAAGACAAGGCTAGTACAATACCGATGCCACGGAACATTTTGTTCAGACAGCCATGTGCAACCAACAATGCCAGCATATACCCGGACTGGCATGGGTATGGTCCAGTCTTTCTGAACGACAAAGTGACTGTAAATACAACTTTACATAATCAAGATGAGCTGGCCTGGCATATGTTCACGGATATTTCTGAGGTTGCAGTAGCATTACCTGCCGGCAGGTAAAATTTCACTCAATGTGTCAGGAGTGGGGAAGAGGAGGCTGCCTCGCTCCTCTCCTCCACCCCATCCCACCCCCCATCCTCTTGTGATACGATGGCATACGTTAACACTACAAGCCAGACAGGTGTATAATTGCCAATACCGAATAGGAGGACAAAAGCGATATACACTGTGCTCAGATAAAGGTCACAGATAAAGAATCCAGATGTTCTTGCAGGAGGATAAGTGCGTAGCTAAGTGGATTTGAATCCTTAAAGGCACCAATCTGCACAGAAAACTTGCTATTCTATTTAGCACCTACACCACAAAGATGAGTGCAAAGGGAGTGAATGGGAACAATGGACATGACTGCTTAGAAATTTATTTTGGGAAAATTCTGCTCACAGTTATACCAATGCAGTACAGTAAAAGTCAGTGGTCTTGCCCTGTTGTAATAGAGAAGAAATGTGCCTTGAGTGGCCACAGCTATATGGATTTTGATTTTACATCAATCATATCTTTGAACATTTCCCCAATAAAGTAAAGGGTACAGTCCTAAAACTTGGCAGATTAAAAGGGCTCAAGAATGTTATGAAAGCACAGCATACTTAGCCTACGATGAGAGATTAAGACAGCTTGGCTAAGACTGAAGCTGGAGAAAGATACTATTTCACCCTAAGCCCTCACAAATGGGCTGTGAATTTGCCTTAGATTGAATGAGAAGCAGATACAGTAACTACGGTGAGCCTGGCAAAAGGTATAAGAGATAAGGATGTGAACATGAATGTACAGTACCAGAGCTAGACATGATAACATAACTAATAAAACAAACATTATACTGCAGGAATCCAAGTTTATTCGTAATGATCTACACAAAATGTGAAATGTGTCTACAGTCTTGGGTTCTCTGACAGTATGCTAATAGGAATGATACCTCGTTCGCTCTTCAGATCAGAAAGCCATGAAAAGGAATTGACCTGTTCTCTCTGACAGTGAGGCTGCTTTCAGAAACACAAGGGCATTCCCAAGCACACATCTAAATATAATCAGAATCATTTTCCGATGTTTCCTCCTTTAATTTTTAAGTTTTGCTTAATGAGTATTTATTTAGCATTTTTTCCTGACTAAAGCATTTTTAGCAAAATAAGGGATTATTTTAATGCTCTGAACTTTCTTACTGGATCTACAGTATTTCAAAGTAATATCTCAGCTACACTTCTGCAATACTATTATACCCAGATGATGCCCTCATTAACACTGGTGCAAACATACAAAGGCTATATCTACATGTCCAGCTGTGAGGGGAGGGAGGACTGTATGATTCCCAGCTTAAGAAGACACACTCTGTGAGAACTAGTGCACTAAAAACAGTAGTATAGCAATGGTATCAATGGCAGGGGTGAGCAGCTGCACAGGCTAGCCACTCTGAGTAGAAACCTGTGGGTACATACGCAGAGCGGCTAGCCCATACTGCCATTCACTGCTCCATGCTACCGCTATTTTTAGTGCATTAGCTTGATGAGAGCCAGCTCAGGCATGCCTATTTGAGCTGAGAATCACACCCCTAGCTGCAAGTGTAGAGACAGCCTTAATGTTAATGGCATTGCACAGATTTAACTGAGGGCATCATATGAAGACAATGGATTACACAGGTGTCTCTGAGGGAATCATTTAGTCTGCAGAACCTCTATTATTAATGGTGAAGAAGCATGAGAGGGAAAGAGCTCCTCTTGACAGTCAGAGCCAAGGGTGAGTTTTCAAGAACTGATAGTTAGGGAAAAACAATTAAAACAAAACAAAACACATCTTTTGACCTGCAAACTGAATGCATGTGGTATAGAAATCAGAGAGACACAATGAATAGGGAATCTTCCAATGCTACTTTACAAAGACACTTTTTAGGACATAATCACACTTCAAGGGATGGGAAACCAGAGGTAACCTTTGGCTAATTCAAGATGTGATATTGCCCAGTCATAAAAAACAACAAATGACTGTATTACTATAAATTTAAAATATTATTCACTCTGTTAAGTGGTTTATATGAACATCAAATACGAAATAATTTAATAAAAAGGAAATTACTTATCTGGAAAATAGAACAAGGGAATCACATCATTATGTGGCATGAAAGAGTGAATTGAAAGGCAAGTGCCAGCCATACTTATTCCTCACTACATATGACCATACCACTACCACCAAGATGACCTAATGCTTGGACAAGTTGAACTTATGGATGACGAAAAGCTGGTTGAAGCTGAACATAAGCAAGACAGATGTGATGCTGGTGGGAAGAGGAAAGTATTTTGAAGAGTTTATAACCCTGATGTAGTCTCTTTTGCATTAAGGTACACGCCATCATTTTTGTCAATTTAGTCTATAGTTCAGGAGTTATCTTGGATTCCTCATTGATGCTAAGCTCTCACATAGCAGCATCCATGAAAAACATTTTATACCATCTCTGTTGGCTAGGAGACTCTGTCCCATCCTGGAAGGTTTGACACATTTGTCACTGCTTGGGTGGACTACAGTAATGCGATATACCTGGGCATTCCATGCTAAGGAAACTCTCGCTATTGCAGAATGCTTCCGTGTGTCCACTCAGCAACACAGGCTCCTTGAATACTTTTAATCTGTTCTCTAGCTCCTGAAATTAGCTCCCCATAGGATACTGAATCATGTTCAAGGTCTTGGTCCTTATCTTCAAGGTTCTTTCAATGACCTAGATCCAGGAAATCTAAAAGATAAAACTAAAGCTCTCGGATGAGGACTGTGATCAACAATTTTGCTTCTCTTGCAAAATAGAACTTTCTACAATAAAAGAGGAGCTCAACAGTGCAGGAGACAAAGTTTTCTCAAGGGCATGGAATGAACTCCCCAGGAACTAATGACTACCACAATCCTCACCACCACACAAAAGGCCAATTTCTTTAACCTTGCCTTCTCTAATATCCACACATAACAATGTGTATATTTAACACAAATGCCTACCAAAACACTTCACTATTCACACTTCTCTCATCCTCTCCACACGGAGAAGAAACAACAGATGACAGATGCTATTTGTGTGCAGTGCTTAATGCACTACTGGATGGTGATCAGCTACTACTGTGATGAGTGCAATAGAACATAAGAACGGCCATACTGGGTCAGTCCAACGGTCCATCTAGCCCAGTATCCTGTCTTCTGACAGTGGCCAGTGCCAGGCACCCCAGAGGGAATGAACAGAACAGGTAATCATCAAGTGATCCATCCCCTGTCGCCCATTCACAGTTCTAGCAAACCTTGCAAATAGATGACCTCAAACAGAATAAAATAACATTTGACAAGTGTCCGAGTTCTTTCTTCCATAAAAAACATGCAGAAGTATTTTCAAAATATTTCTTTTGTGCACTTTATTGCTTAATAGATCAGAATTAAGGATTATGGACATGATTCAGGAAAGCATCCCTATTATCACATGCTAAAGCCCGGATTAAAAGCTTAAGCATGTGCTTTATTGTTTTCCTGTTTCAGGTCCTATGACAGTAGATAGTGTATAAAACAGAAGATGTGTGATACATTTTGAATAACTGAATCCATGTGTAAAAATCAGAAAGCAGCCTAAAGTATAGTATTTGTTCAGAGGGTTTTCTTCCCAACTGCTGTTCAAAAACCTTACACTAGTTTTTACTATACAATGATTCAAGTGAAATAATGAAATCTTATCAGTATTAGATGGAAAATTTCATACAATGTAAAACTCTGTGGTATAGCAACCTTTGCACCCATAACATCTGTGAGGTTGTATATTCTAACAAAAGTAATGATTATCTGTGCTAAGAAGTCATACTTTACATGAATACAATCTTCATAACGTCACCTTTTGTAGAATTCTTTTCTGAATCATTGATGTATGGTGGGAAGTTTTGCTCTCTTTAAATTGAGTTCTTCAAGGTGATATTTTAGCTTAGGATATTTTGAAAGGAATTTTATTGGTTTTATACATTAAAGATGCACATCTGTTCCAAAATGTGAGTATTTATAATATTAAGTTTATAACACAACAGAAGTGGGGACTCACTGATTTTTCTATATTACCATTTTTATGCTCATTAGTGTATTGGAAAAATAGAATATTTTAATCCTTTAATTTTAAGCCCTGAGTCCTCAGGTCAAATGACCCCCCTTCCCACACCCACACCCACATACACACACACACACACTCCCCCATCTCCCAACTGCCCAAAATAAAAACTCTATCGCTTTAATCTCAGCCAGAAGGGAACTTTCTGAATCTGATATATGAGAAACACATATACTGATGTTTTGAGTTCCTTGGATTGGAAGTACTAGCAGAAGTTCAAAGCTGTATAATTATTTATGCCTCAAGTATCTTAGACCTAAAAGGACAGAACAAGTGGAAACCAATGTCAAATTGAGTTTGCATTCTTTGGCAAATACTCTGCTCACAGTCCTCCAGCTTCTCTCACTGAAAGACGGAGCAACCACACTGATTCATAGAAGTGCAGCCAGTTGATATATGATTTTTTTAAAGCAATGCCTCAGAGGGATATATAGCCAGAGAAGGTGGTTTTAAAATCTAACCATCAGATCTGAAATACCTATGCTCCCTGGAAGCACAGGCTTAAATCCCGCCAGGTTCAACTCATCCTTTCATCTTTCTGAGGTAGATTAAATTCCATGTAGCTTATTATACAGTGGTCTTTCATAAAAATTTAAAAAAACCAAAGCCCTGTGTACGCTACATGATATTAAATATGAAATGTCATGTTTCCTAAGAATAAGTCCTCATGTCCCGAGATCATTTGATATGAACTGCACATCCCACAGAACAGCTCAGCAGAGCTTGTTTTATTTATTTTATTTTTTTAACCTTTCATGACAGGTCAGCCTCTCTCTTTGCTAGTAGTGACTTGCTGTGCAACCAGCGTCTGTGCAGAATTCAGGACAAAAAAAGGAGGCAGGTATTTTCTCCAGCTTTTTTAAGTCACTCAAAGCCATTATTCTAAACTATTAACATTTCAAGAAAGATAATTTTTAAAAGAAAAATCCCCTTCTCGTTATGAACCCACTCCTGCAAACCCTTATTCATGTCAGCAAAGTCCAATGAATGGGCATACAGTGACCAAAACATCAACTTTCTTGTATATTGTATAAAACCGGAGATAAAATTTCAAAATTATATCATTTCCTTTCAACAAAACAATTCAAAATACCATCTTTTCACCTGAGCTTTTAATTTACGTGTGACCTTGAAAGGAAGTCAGTCTACAGCCATACCTGAAAAGATTTCAAAATAGAGTAGCAAAATGTGTTTATGTAACATCATGACCCTGGGTGAAGTGTTCGCAGTGGGAATTGAACTTGAGACCTCTGGTTCTAAAAATATGAGTCTCCTCTTCATGAGCTGAAAGATTCAACTCTTTTAGCCAAGGATGTAGCTGGCTCAAGCAGCTCTACGTGTGGCCTGGCTACCACGAGAAAGGGTGACAGAGCAGCACACGCGGTAGGATTACATTTATATATTTAATTCTTTTAAACTTATTGGTTGAAAAATTATAACACAAGACATATTAGATACTTCTACAATGCAGAAACATACAGTGCACAGATCAGGATGTATGCCCTTGATGTGTACTTTACAGGAAGGAATAAATCTGAACAGCCACATTCTATCTCAATGCAAATTGAAGCCTATTACTAAAATTGATAAATACTACATATATGCTTGTAAAACCTCTTCGTCTCTCTTTAAAACAATCCTTTCACTCTCCTCTCTGCTACTGCATATACTTTGTGTATTTCCTGTCCAGAAACAGCATAATCATCTATTCGCTGTAGAGAGAGGAGTAACAGTATAATGTGTGATGGCCAATATGTGGCTTGATGTTCCCCAGCAAATTACAAGATAAATTTAACAGAAAGCTACATCCCTGGTTTGTTTGCCCAGTGACATATAGTTCAGCTAGTTATTTTAAATTATACCTTGTGTTCACTGAAAGTTTCAAAGAAGTAGTTATTACACTTATGAAAACTATGCAGATTAACATAAATGGAAGATCTGGCCAAATATTTATCAAGAAGAGAGACAGAAGTTCTGTTTAAAACACAAAAAATCACCACAAGCTGTATATCAAGACTTGGATGTTCAGGTCTCCTTTTCACAAGTCAGTGGAGCTATTCTGGTAAACATCAGATGAGGCTCAGGCTAATAGGTTTTAATTAGACCATGTGAATCTTCAGGTGTTTGAGAATTTCATGCAGACCACGCCAGGGAGTTAAATCAACTTTCAGTCTCTCTAAGAAGAGCAAGTGTAGGGAGGTTGCCTGGAGCCTACCTGAAAACCAAAAGGTGTTCTCTTGCACAGTGTGTGTTGCTTGCAGGACCGCAGTCTGACAGTTACACAGGAAAGGCCTAACAACTATGTAGGAGAAGTGAGTTTAAGAGGCTTTTGGCATGTCACTTATAGCAGCACAGACCTTTAGATTCAGAGAAAAAAATATCCGAGGCAGATGCTAAAAAACAGCCTCAGAGACAAACTAAACTAAATCTACTAAACACTTTGTCAGATTTCAAATTATGACTTTAAACTGAGAGCAGCTAGGTCATTGCTTGTCACCATGCTACACTAATTGTTATTCTTTGTCTTACAGTTTTAATAGTGACAGGTTTCAGAGTAGTAGCCGTGTTAGTCTGTATCTGCAGAAACAAAAGGAGTACTTGTGGTACCTTAGAGACTAACAAATTTATTTGAGCATAAGCTTAAATAGTGATCTTTCCAGCCCTTGAATACCTTGCCTTAGGTATCCCTCAGGCTTTAGTTTGACACTGCAAATTTTATTTTGGAACTAGGTCCTCAGGAACATTTCAGGTGTTTTATATAAAATAAAATGGGAATTATTATGTCATGTGAGTAAAAAGAAATGATGCTTAAAACATTTTAGAGATAGAGATAATCTTAAACCTAGGTAAAGTGTCAGGTCATATTGCTGTTTTTTGCCCCCTCTCCACTGGTATAAAGTTTATTCTAGGAGATGTGCTGCCATTAAGCGAGGAGATAACTTCACTGACCTCCCACCCTGGTCACCGGGACATTTGTCCCATCGGTCCATGGAGAGGATTATTTCAGTTTTCAGAATGGAGAGAGGTAAATAGTGGTGTCCCCCAACGATCTGTACTGGGACCAGTGCTGTCCAACATATTCACAAATGATTGGAAAAAGGGGTAAACAGTGAGGTGGCAAAATTTGCGGACAATACAAAATTACTCAATATAGTTAAATCCAAAGCAGACTGAGAAGAGTTACAAGGGGATCTCACAAAACTGGGTGACTGGGCAACAAAATGGCAGATGAAATTCAACATTCATAAATACAACATAATGCACATTGGAAAACATAATACCAATGACATGTACAAAATGATGGGATCTAAATTAGCTGTTACCACTCAGAAACAGATCTTGGAGTCATTGTGGACAGTTCTCTGAAAACATCCGCTCGGTGTGCAGCAGCAGTCAAAAAAGCTAACAGAATGTTAGGAAACATTAGAAAAGGGATAGATAACAAGACAGAAAATAGCATATTGCCTCTATATAAATCCACAGTACACCCACATAGAGTGATCAGACAGCAAATGTGAAAAAACGGGACAGGGGGTGGGGGGGTAATAGGAACCTATATAAGAAAAAGACCCAAAAATCAGGATTGTTCCTATACAATCAGGACATCTGGTCACCCTACACCCACACCTTGAATACCACCTGCAGTTCTGGTCGCCCCATCTCAAAAAAGCTATTTTAGAACTGGAAAAGATACAAAGAAGGGTAACAAAAATGATTAGGGATATGGAACATCTTCCATATGAGGAGCAATGGAAAAGACTGGGACTTTTCAACTTGGAAAATAAACAACTAAGGGGGATATGATACAGGTCTACAAAATCATGAATGGTGTGGAGAAAGTGAATAAGGAACTGTTTATTCATTCCTTCACATACACAAGAACCAGGGGCCATCCAATGAAATTAACAAGAAGCAGGCTTAAAGCAAACAGAAGGGCGTATTTCTTCACACAACACACTCAATATATAGAACTTTAGCCAGATGATGTTTTGAAGGCCAAAAGTATAATGGGACTCAAAATAGAATTATATAAGGTCCTGGAGAATAGGTCCATCAGTAGCTATTAGCTAAGATGGTCAGGGATGCAACCCCATGGTCTGTGTGTCCCTAGCCTCTGATTGCCAGAAGCTGGGAGTGGACAACAGGGGATGGATCACCCAATGATTACCTGCTCTGTTCATTCCCTCTGACACACCTGGCATTTGCCACTGTTGGAAGACAAGATACTATGCTGGATGGATCTTTGGTTTGACTCAGTGTGGCTATTCTTAGGTTCTTACCCTGAAGCTAGTTCCAAAGCATGTGCTGTGCAGGACAGACACACTAAAAATAACATTGTGGCTGCAGCATCAAGAGTAATGGCTCATGCTAGCCTCCAAAGCAGTTTGAAATTAAATAAAGTTGTGCAGACATACCCTACATCTCTTTTTGCCTTAGTGTTACCATCTGTAAAATGGGGATAGCAATGCTTACTCCAGGTTTTTAATGTGATTCCTGGATGAGAGTTATTAGTGTCTTTTTCACAAGTATTACCTTACCCTGAAAAGAACAATATGTGAATTTGGAATAGCTGGAATGAGAGAGTAAAGAGCTCTCAATCAAAAAAAGAAAAAAGAAAAAAAGCCTGTCCTTCTGTCCTTTTGAGGTTATGTATTGGCATGGTCCAAAATTCCAGTCCCATAAACCAGAATATTTGTGATGGGAAAGACAGGGCAATGGGCAGTCTTCTCTGATACAAGAGTATTAATTTTATTTAAGGCTTTAAATAATACTAAGAATAAGACAATAAGAAAAGGAGAATGGCAGGCAAATTGAGCTGTAACAATGCACTGGATAAAAAAAGGAATATGTTTTAAAAAAGAGCTTTAATGCAATGAACATATTTTTGAATTATTTGCAAAATTAAAGATAAATGATAAAATAGCAAAATTGCTTCCAATTAATAAAAATAATGTAGTGTTAGAACTTAAATGAAGTGTTTTACCAGGGGAGGGGAGGGGGGCTCTCTGGACTACTTTATTTAACTTAAGATAATTTAAATTATAAAGGAAATGGTATTGTAACTCCCAAAGGAAACCTATTTTATTTATAACGTACTTCCTTTGAAGTAGTTATGGAAATGATGGTGTTCCTGCAGCCTATATCTCAAATACCACATTCTCCTGTGAAGTAGTCAGTCCTCACATGTTAAGCAGTATTAGTACATGAATTCAAAACTTTCAAAAGAGCTACAGGAAGTTGAAACTCTAATTGAAAAAGGCGGTACTCTTCTTTCCAAATACTGAACCTATGCAACTGAATAGAACAGGGTTGACTGTGTTGCTAAAACTGCTGTTTTTCCGATTTAATGGAATATATAGGTACTAGTTCCAAAATCATTTAAGATTCCATGATACACTGAATAAGAATAAGAATGTTAAAACACTGCTCCAGGAAAATTCCGGTTGAGGGTAATGTGTTCTGCCTACTTAAATTCAAATGTATCAACATTTTCATTATCTACCTGAATAGATGATGCCGGCCACTTTAGAATGACCAATGTATGGATACCACAAAAAGTACATCTGTCTCAAGATGTTCCATAATAATTACAATTACTACTTTGTGTTATTTTACCCCAAAATGTACATCATCATCTTAATTAGTTTCTTATAAGTCACATCCCAGCTCTCTGAACACCTCACCTAATGATAGCTTCTGCCTGAACCAACTTAAATAACCAAAGACGGATACATACCCAAAGGAAATTAATTTCAAGTCAAGCATCATCTTTATCAAGCACAGTAGTTTCCTAAATATCCCAGGTGGGACACCATCCTTATACTCCAGTCTAGACATGCAAACATAATGGTTCCAGTTCTGATGTTCCTACTCAAATGAAGCCAAATGGGAGCTTTGCCCAAGTAAGGACTTACCAAAAAAAAAAAAAAAACAATTAAGTCCTACAGGATTTGGTCCAACAAACAGCTACTTTCACTGCAACAAATAACAGTGTAAACTCATAATAATCATATATAAAAATTATATTATAATATAAATTGGATCATTCCTCCTTAACACTGTAAACTTATATGGCCTAACCTATTATTAAACCCCCATAAAATGTATTAGTTGCTGATGAGCAAAACCACAAGGAGAAAAAAAAAATGATGTTGCCTCATTGACTTATACAATTCTTGATAGATGGATTTTAAATGTATTTGAAAAACAAAAACAAAGATATTTTACGCTATATGGAACAAAATTAATTGTACAAATAAATATTAAAAGTATTAAAATACTTCTTAAAAAATTAACATGAATGTGTGACCAACTTTCTAAGGATATAGCTTAGC
Organism: Lepidochelys kempii; assembly: GCF_965140285.1. Classification (NCBI taxonomy): domain Eukaryota; kingdom Metazoa; phylum Chordata; order Testudines; family Cheloniidae; genus Lepidochelys; species Lepidochelys kempii. The sequence goes on along the minus strand of NC_136382.1, from coordinate 138,636,210 downwards.
TCTGGTCCTTCTCTGTGCAGCCCCTCCCTAGATCTGGGTAACTACAGGCCTGTTAGTTTGACATCTGTAGTATGCAAGGTCTTGGAAAAAAATTTGAAGGAGAAAGTAGTTAAGGACATTGAGGTCAATGGTAAATGGGACAAAATACAACATGGTTTTACAAAAGGTAGATTGTGCCAAACCAACCTGATCTCCTTCTTTGAGAAGGTAACAGATTTTTTAGACAAAGGAAACACAGTGTATCTAATTTACCTTGATTTCAGAAAGGCATTTGATACGGTTCCACATGGGGAATTATTAGCTAAATTGGAAAAGATGGGGGTCAATATAAAAATTAAAAGGTGGATAAGGAACTGGTTAAAGGGGAGACTACAATGGGTCACACTGAAAGGTGAACTGTCAGGCTGGAAGGAGGTTACTAGTGGGGTTCCTCAGGGATCGGTTTTGGGACTAATCGTATTTAGTCTTTTTATTACTGACCTTGGCACAAAAAGTGGGAATGTGCTAATAAAGTTTGCGGATGACACAAAGCTGGGAGGTATTGCCAATCGTGATACAGCATGGCCAGAGGGCAGCAGGAGAGTGTTAGAAGGGAGCCTTATTCTCTGTAGAGGGAAAAAAGTTTGCTATAAATTAATTAAAGCACCTGAAGCCAGTCACATGATAAAACCCCCCTGCATCAATCAGAAAAGGGGAGGAGTTGAAGCAGAGTGGATTGGTGTTGAAGCAGAGAGCAGTTTGGAGGGAAGCAGAGGAGAGTTTGGAGGAGTGCTGCAGTGGGCTAAGAAGACCAAGACTCTAGGTAAAGAGATACTGGTTTGTGCAGAAGGAGGGCAGGAAGCCCCACAAGCTGAAGGGCAGGAGAGGGAAGTAGCCCAGGGGAAGGAACCGCTAGTTCTAGTGGGTTACTGCTATCCCTTGGGCCCCTGGGCTGGGACCTGGATTAGAGGGTGGGCCCGGGTCCCTCCCTCTCCACTCCCCTCCTCTAGGACACTAGTGGGGCAGTTAATACCCAAGTTCAGGGGCAAGGAACGGTGGCCTGAACCCCCCTCCCTCCCCAGAAGAGAAAGCGTGAGACCCATCATAGTAGTGCTGGCAATTTGCCACACAATACAGAGAGGGACAGGATATCATACAGGAAGATCTGGATGACATTGTAAATTGGAGTAATAGTAATAGGATGAAATTTAATAGTGAAAAGTGCAAGGTCATTAATTTGGGGATTAATAACAAGAATTTTTGTTATAAACTGGGGATGCATCACTTGGAAGTAACAGAGGAGGAGAAGAACCTCGGAGTAGTGGTTGATCACAGGATGATTATGAGCTGCCAACGTGATATGGCTGTGAAAAAAGCTAATGTGGTCTTGGGATGCATCAGGGAGGTATTTCTAGTAGAGATAAGGAAGTTTTAGTACCGTTATACAAGGCACTGGTGAGACCTCATCTGGAATATTGTGTGCAGTTCTGGTCTCCCATGTTTAACAAGGATTAATTCAAACTGGAACAGGTACAGAGAAGGGCTACAAGGATGATCCGAGGATTGGAAAACCTGTCTTATGAAAGGAGACTCAAAGAGCTTGGCTTGTTTAGCCTAACCAAAAGAAGGCTGAGAGGAGGTATGATTGCTTTTTATAAATATATCAGAGGGATAAATACCACGGAGGGAGAAGAATTATTTAAGCTCAGTACCAGTGTGGACACAAGAACAAATGGATATAAACTGGTCATCCAGAAGTTTAGACTTGAAATTAGACAAAGGTTTCTAACGGTCAGAGTGAATTTCTGGAATAGCCTTCCAAGGGGAGCAGTGGGGGCAGAAGACATATCTGGCTTCAAGACTGAGCTTGATATGTTTATGGAGGGGATGGTATGATTGAATAGCCTAATTTTGGCAATTAATTGATCTTTGACTATTAGCGGTAAATATGCCCAATGGCCTGTGATGGGACACTAGGTAGGGTGAGATCTGAGTTACTACAGAGAATTCTTTTGTCTGGCTGGTGAGTCTTCTCCACATGCTCAGGGTTCAGCTGATCACCATATTTGGGGTCGGGAAGGAATTTTCCTCCAGGACAGATCGGAAGAGGCCCTGGAGGTTTTTCGCCTCCCTCTGCAGCATGGGGCACGGGTCACTTGCTGGAGGATTCTCTGTACCTTGAAGTCTTTAAACCATGAGTTGAGGACTTCAGTAGCTCAGACATAAGTCAGGGGTTGGTGGGTGAGATTCTGTGGCCTGCATTGTGCAGGAGGTCAGACTAGATGATCATAATGGTCCCTTCTGACCTTAAAGTCTATGAGCTCAGGGATTCATAAGAATGACATCACTTTTGTTGTTCTTCCTTTTACTTGTTTGTAATAGAAATTGATATTATGTACAATAAACCTTAACAGATCCATCCAAAGCTACTAAAGTATAGCCAGTATTTGTGATAAGGCAAAATGAAAATGTCTTAATAATCGTTACATCTAAACTTGGAGAGAATTTGAGATTCAGACATACGAAATGGTATAACTGATTAAACTGTGTGTGTCAAATGATTCTGTTTATCTTGCTTTTTACTTAATGCAATGAGTGCTGGTGAGCTGTCAAATTCTGTTTGATGTACTGCACTTTTGTAAAGAGTACAACACATTATTTTATTATTTCCTTATACATGTTATCCATTGAAAGCAATACACTTTCCATTATTTTGCACTAATGGTATTTGCTTTTTATCTAATTTGCAGTCAGAAGAATTATTACTTGCTTCTGGCTTTCTGAAAGATTTGTTGACTTATACATCTCTACCAACTGGACTACATGGTTTCGTGCCTTAGACCTTTATATTTTGCTTTGATTTGGGTTTCTCTACTGTCTTCATAGTGATCTGGCAGAGAAAGAGAGAGAGATGAGAGTTGCATGAAGCTAACAGAAATGTGTTATATACGTTCAGCTGCAGCTTGCATCTATAACCTTCTCTTTACACTGAAAATGTTCACAGTTCAGAACAAGTTCAGTCACAGTTCTCTGAACCTAGGCATCATATTTTTTAAACCACACACACACACACATACACACACACACAAAAGTGAGGTCATTGAAATCCAGAAGAAAGGTAGATTTGTTCTTTTTCAAATTCCCTGCATGCCCACCTTCCTCTGAGATCACTGTCCTGCCCAGCTATTATTAAGGTCCATAAGAGGCTTGTGAATATCAAGAGAATCTGAGCCTCCCCTCACTCACAAAGAAAGCCTAACCCTTTATGATTGGTGGCAAATCGTCTAGCCATCAAAAGGAAAAATTTAAATTTAATTACATTAATAAAATTAATAAATTTAAATGTAATTTAAAAAGGATATCAACACAGAACAACTAATATGGATCAGTGAATAGATTAAAAGAAAGATAAAGGAATATATGTATATAAACATACATAATATAGTTGCCACTGCTGCTGAAACTTTATATATAAGAAAAAAAACTGCACTAACTGGTGAATAGATAGATATAATTTTGAGCAGCTAGCAGCCCAAAACAATTGTAATTTTAGGGATGCCAGCTGTGCTACTGTATGCAAAATAGCATACCCTATATTTCAAGATGTGGAAGCAAGGGGTAAGCCCTCCTTCAAGATTCATTTCAGCTGCTTATTGCTAATGTTGAATCACAAGGTTTAGCTGATGTGCCATCAACATGCTTTCATGCTACAGCTTGGTCAGATGCTTTCTCCAAACTGAATGTAGTGGCTAGAATCTTACACATTTCACAAAATAGTTATAGTGTATTATCAGTCCTGCAGTTCTCAATGCAGGTATGTGAGGGAGGAGCCTTTTTACATGTTAAAAAAAGGGTGTGTGTGTGTGCATAAAGGCTTTTAAGACACTGCTATATTTGTCACATAACACAATTCCACAATATTAGCATTATCAAGGGGAAGTTTTACAGAAAGCTATGGCCAATAACAGAAAGAATACCAAAAACATAGACATGAAATCTGCAATTCAGGTTCACCTTAGTAGCCAGATGAGATTATTTAAATGTTCCTGCTATTGACACAGAAAGAAAGATACATCTTGGGGCAAAAAAGCAAAGAAAATATGCTAAGACGTACTACTCCAATTTATTGAGGACAACTCAGTTCTTTGTCTATATTTGCAACACTAGGAGTTGACTTGCTGAAGGTTCACGAAACTAAGGCTCCCAACTGGGAAGGGTAACTGCATGGGAAAATCCTGGTATCCAGTTCATTTCAGTATCAGGGCCAGAATCTCCTATATTTTCAACCTCACTCTACTTCTGACCTAAATAATCAAATCAACGCTGCTGCGGGGAAGTCCTGTGAGTGAACTATGGGGCTAAATTCTAAGATTTGATCGAATTTAGAGGAGGCATTATAAATTAGCCCTGTAAAGTGCTGTAGCAAGGCTTACACAAAAGTTCAAAATTAATTAGTAGAATACAACGGAGGAAATTTTCTACAAAAACTTTCCCCCACTTATCAACATTACCATTGTACTTTGCTCTTCTCAGAGAAGATCTGGCAGGAGGCCCAGAGGGACATACACATATGTATTCAAGATGACATCCATAATATTATGTGGTAAGGCCACCTGTGTCAAAGTTAGGGTGGATGATCAAATGTTCCCATGGATTCCAAATGAGCCTTACTTCTCAGAACAAACCATCTTTTTTGGACAATCATTTGTTTACTGAAAATCAAATAAAATGAATACACATATTTTGAGTTTTTTACCTACGTAGTCCAGCTAGGAACATCAAAGTGTTTGTTTGGATCAGGCACTGTGCAGTTCTGTGAACTCTTCTTTTGGATACAAAACCAGTACTGTGTCAGCACATAGGCTGAAAACAAAACAGAAACAGAGGGGAAATTAATAAAATACACACAAGATGCAGAAAACAACAGCATAGGTGAAGTTTAGGCTATGACGCTAAAGCTAACCCTACTAATACTTAGCGCTTACATAGCAGTTTATGCGCCTGATTCTGATATCGCTGTCAACAGTTTCATACCAGAGGCATCCACTGAGCTAGATTCTCTAGTGTTTAAAGACAGGTTTGAGCTAATCCACTAACACAAAGTTGTTCTAAAGTTGGTTTACCCCATCTCAGTGTAGCAAGGTCCTTGGGTCACAAAGAGCTACCAGAGCATTGCCAGCATAGGCCTCAGTCTCCAGCTGCCTGCAGCTGGCGCATAGGATATACCCCGGAGAAGTGGGTGTCCCATAGTGTCTGTATATGATTTCTGGTTGGCTATGGCCCAAGTAGAGAGTGAGTCTTCAGATTGCTTTAACCTGTACCAGTGCATATCAGTCCCAGATGACAGTCTAGTACATTGATTACTCCTGCTTTACACTGGCGTGAAATAGATCAGAATCTACAGGTCTACAGGTATTCGAAGTGTGCTAGGAACATTTGCTAACAAATACTTACAATGGCACTGTGGGGCATGCAAGAAAGTGTCCCCATTTTACAGATGGTGAAATGATCTAGTCACAACCACCAGAGTACTTTGTGCACCTCATAAATGTTAATGTATTTATCCTCAAAACACCCCTTTGAGACAGAAAAATATTATCCTCATTTTACTGCCGAAGAACTGAGTCACAGAAAGATTCATTTACTTGGCCAAGACAGTCTTAACCACAAGAGAGGCACAGAGAGGTGTTGCATGCCCAGAACCCCACACTGACTAAGTGGCAGAGCCACAGATAGAATTTAGACCCCCAACTCTGGACTCTTCCTCCAAACCACACTTCACTCCCTTTGGAACTTGCTGCTTAGAAAAGCTGGGGTTTATTATGAATTTGCACATCTCAAATGAAAGAAGGCAATGCACTGCATGCATTACATCTTACAGACGTATCTAGTTTCATCTCTCTTTATAAAACTGAAACAACAACAAAAAAGTTTAAAAACACTCAGAAATATAATATATAGAACTCTCCTGCCAAAGAGGAAAATCCCTGTAGTAAGTTGTGAACCAGCAGGAATACCCACTGGCTAACACCTTCCATTTTATAATGTATAATTAGTACAAATTGGAATCAGGTGTCATCATTATCCCATCTATCACACAGCATTGCAGGCTAAGGTTTCAATAACCCCGTCTGTAACTTTTCCACAGAAATATGATTCCAATCAGATGCTCTGTGTGCTGGCTCACTGCCTCTTCCCCCACCCCTTTGGCGCAGCAACAGAACTCAGTTCTTATTGTTGCAATATGGGGAAAGTCAGACAACAGAGACATCACTGGGTTTATTGGACAATCAGCTTCTGTGGAAGAGTTACTGAAGAATTATAGCACAGTGATTGAGATTACAATCTGCTCTTCCTTTGTGGAGGAAGAAGTTAATAATGTCCCACATTTACTGTATATGCCAGTAGCAGCTCCCGTCATACAGAACTTAAACTAATACACAAACTAATCTCAGGAATCTCTTCACCTACCAGTCAACCTAGCATCTTTCGGGAGGGAATGCAGCTCCTGTTTAACCATGCACTACAAAGCAGTGTAATATTTTAGGGATGGGAATGAAGATGAACACCCTTATCCAATTAAAACAGAAGTGGTAATTTTAAGGAAAGAGAATGGAATTATATAAAATGGAATTTAACCAAGAAGCCAGAATGTATATTCCCTCACTTGCAAAGAGTACTGTGTAATCACTGATAACTAATAGTCTGGACCTCAATTTTACATCTCATTTCATGAGAGAACTTTCAGTAGGCACTTTTTAACACAACTTTAGCATTAATTCAACACTCAGATGGAAATGCAACACCTACTGAATGGCTTGCTCCACCCCCTGAAGCAGCCAGATGTTTATTCTTTGAAGGTCTAGCATCCAAACACAGCATCCATCTCACCGCTGCTCAGTTTGAGAGATTTGAGTGAACTGTGCACAAAAGCTGCAGCTGAGCTGACAGAAGAACATAAGTAAAACATGGTGAGGGAGAGGAGAGTTCATGGATCTCACACCTGCCAGTGCAATCCACACTCATTTGGTGTGGCGCTCTGTTCCACAATGTGGTGGCTAGGCCACATATAGATATTCATGAGGCTGCTACAGCCCCAGCTAAGAGAGTTGAGGCTCATATATTTGGAGCCCTAGGTCCTAAATTCAAGCCCTGATGCTGATAACCTGATGTAACTAGAGCTGGGCAAAATTTTTCTGCTGCAATTTTTTTCCAGTAAAAAAAAATTAAGGTTTGGTGACACAGAAACATTTCACAGTTTCGTTTCTGATTCACCAAATTGTTTGTGTAAAAAACTAAAAGAAAAGAGCCCAAAGTCCAAATGTTTCATTTAAAAAAAAAGGAGTACTTGTGGCACCTTAGAGACTAACCAATTTATCTGAGCATAAGCTTTCATGAGCTACAGCTCACTCATGCTCAGATAAATTGGTTAGTCTCTAAGGTGCCACAAGTACTCCTTTTCTTTTTGCGAATACAGACTAACACGGCTGTTACTCTGAAAAAAGTTTCATTTAGAGATTTTTGAAATGACATTTAAATTCTTTCATTCAAAATGGCTTCTTGTTTCAAAATTCCCTTCAGTTTTAGTTAACAAACATTAAAACACTTGAAATAAAAGCAAAATGTTTTGATTCACTGAAATTTGAAAAAAAAATCATTTTGGGGTCAACCTCATTTATTTTTTCAGAGGTGTCAGTGAACTGAAAAATCAGTTATGCAGACAGCTCTTGGCATAACATCTGCACTATGCTAATTCATCTTGCTATTAAAACAATAACCTTCCTAAGATGTGCCAAACTATTATTTTTTTATTTATTTTGTATACCTTCCTGGAAATAGACAACATTGCAGATATTGAACTGACATTACACATAATGATAACCAAGAGACTATGATGGGAATTCATCAGCTGGAACATTAATTCGTCATCTGAACTTGTACAGGGCAAGTCATGCAAAGGGGTGTTTACATGGCTTGATGGAAAATGCTATTAAGTATTTACATTGTCTGTAAAGCAAAAAAAATATTTTGCGTCACTAGACAAATCACATTTCTGGATGTACCTTGGATATTGTTACAAAAGTGCTTAATTAAGGATTAATTTTTTTAGTCACTGAAAAGATTAAATGATCACAATAATTAAAGCGGGTTAAATATTGAAGAACAGAATTTTATTGCAACAATTTATCCTTCATTAGTTTATTAAGTAATTAGTCATTAATACATTTGTTCATTATCAGACTAGCTTTATACACTACTGTAGGTCAGTGAATTATAATGCTTCTGCCACGGGGTTTAGAGCTGAAGAAGTGGAGCTCTCACTGGGTAAAGCTGATGGAGTCCGTAATCTGGTATCCATTCTAGGATACTCCATGATAGTGTCCTCCGGATACTCCATGGTAGTGTCCTCCTCTTCAGTTGTGCTAGATAAGGGTAGATAAGCCCCACAAGGCCCCTGCACATGTTTGATGGTGGATTTTGGTTCTTTCATCTGTGTGAGTTTACCTCCCACCCAGGGAAGAAGGAAGCTTGCTTGCTCTGCCATCTGAGCACTTGGTCTGGCTGGCCGCTTAGCCAGCTGCTCATTCTGCTCACCACCTTGCCAGCTGCTCATTCTGCTCGCTGCCTTGCCAGCTGCACATTTCGCTTGCCGGTCACCTTCTGCCACCTGCCTCTCTGCTGTGACCTCTTGGGCTTCCCAAGGTCAGTCTCTTGGGCTTCCACACAGCTCTTAGTGATTTTCAGCTCTTAGGCTAGGCAGAAACCCTGTCCCACCACAAAAAGAAAAGGAGTACTTGTGGCACCTTAGAGACTAACCAATTTATTTGAGCATGAGCTTTCGTGAGCTACAGTTCACTTCATCGGATGCATACCGTGGAAACTGCAGAAGACATTATATACACACACAGACCATGAAACAATACCTCCTCCCACCCCACTGTCCTGCTGGTAATAGCTTATCTAAAGTGATCATCAAGTTGGGCCATTTCCAGCACAAATCCAGATTTTCTCACCCTCCCCGCCCCCCCCCCCCCACACACACACAAACTCACTCTCCTGCTAGTAATAGCCCATCCAAAGTGACCACTCTCTTCGCAATGTGTATGATAATCAAGGTGGGCCATTTCCTGCACAAATCCAGGTTCTCTCACTCCCTCACCCCCCTCCAAAAGCCACACACACAAACTCACTCTCCTGCTGCTAATAGCTTATCCAAAGTGACCACTCTCCCTACAATGTGCATGATAATCAAGGTGGGCCATTTCCAGCACAAATCCAGGTTTTCTCACCCCTCCACCCCCATACACACACAAACTCACTCTCCTGCTGGTAATAGCTCATCCAAAGTGACCACTCTCCCTACAATGTGCATGGTAATCAAGGTGGGCCATTTCCAGCACAAATCCAGGCTCTCTCACCCCTCCCCCCCCACCCCAGGAAACACACACACACACACAAACTCACTCTCCTGCTGACAATAGCTCATCCAAACTGACCACTCTCCAAGTTTAAATCCAAGTTTAACCAGAACATCGGGGGGGGGGGGAGGAAGGAAAAAACAAGGGGAAATAGGCTACCTCGCATAATGACTTATTGTAAGAAAGCTTGACAGAGATCTTGTAGGTGTTTGTCTCTGTCTGAGGGGTTGGAGCAAATGTGGTTGTATCGCAGAGCTTGGCTGTAGACGATGGATCGTGTGGTGTGGTCAGGGTGAAAGCTGGAGGCATGTAGGTAGGAATAGCGGTCAGTAGGTTTCCGGTATAGGGTGGTGTTTATGTGACCATTGTTTATTAGCACTGTAGTGTCCAGGAAGTGGATCTCTTGTGTGGACTGGACCAGGCTGAGGTTGATGGTGGGATGGAAATTGTTGAAATCATGGTGGAATTCCTCAAGAGCTTCTTTTCCATGGGTCCAGATGATGAAGATGTCATCAATATAGCGCAAGTAGAGTAGGGGCTTTAGGGGACGAGAGCTGAGGAAGCGTTGTTCTAAATCAGCCATAAACTTGGAGAGTGGTCAGTTTGAATGAGCTATTGCCAGCAGGAGAGTGAGTTTGTATGTGTGTGTGTGTGTTTGCCGGGGGGGGGGTGAGAAAGCCTGGATTTGTGCTGGAAATGGCCCACCTTGATTATCATGCACATTGTAGGGAGAGTGGTCACTTTGGATAAGCTATTAGCAGCAGGAGAGTGAGTTTGTGTGTGTGGTTTTTGGAGGGGGGTGAGGGAGTGAGAGAACCTGGATTTGTGCAGGAAATGGCCCACCTTGATTATCATGCACATTGTGAAGAGAGTGGTCACTTTGGATAAGCTATTACCAGCAGGAGAGTGAGTTTGTGTGTGTGTGGGGGGGGGGCGGAGGGTGAGAAAACCTGGATTTGTGCTGGAAATGGCCCACCTTAATTATCATACACATTGCGAAGAGAGTGGTCACTTTGGATAAGCTATTACCAGCAGGAGAGTGAGTTTGTGTGTGTGTGTGGGGGGGGCGGAGGGTGAGAAAACCTGGATTTGTGCTGGAAATGGCCCAACTTGATGATCACTTTAGATAAGCTATTACCAGCAGGACAGTGGGGTGGGAGGAGGTATTGTTTCATGATCTCTGTGTGTATATAATGTCTTCTGCAGTTTCCACGGTATGCATCCGATGAAGTGAGCTGTAGCTCACGAAAGCTCATGCTCAAATAAATTGGTTAGTCTCTAAGGTGCCACAAGTACTCCTTTTCTTTTTGCGAATACAGACTAACAGGGCTGTTACTCTGAAACCTGTCTTTTAACAGTGTGGAAGAACAGGTTAGACCAGATAAGGGACCCTGAGGGAGAATCCACTCCTCCTGGCTAGGATACCTGTCCCTACCCCTCTTACTTTCATGGAGTCTGGCATTCAAGCCCCTGTCTTAGCAAGTCCCTTTCAACTGAGTGTAACCCCTCAATCAGGACCAGCTCAGCAAAGTTCTGCTCCCCTTTAGTCATACAATAAATATAACAACATTGATAACATTTTGATACCTCTGCATTTGGCATTATAAGTGATTTGTAACCCAAAACCAGCCAAAGTTGATCACTTGGAGCTACACAGCTTCTGTCTGCTAGACACCTACGCAGATCAGATGTATTCATGTAAATACAGTTTGCTCCTAAGTCTCTCCCCTTCCCCAACTAGCTGTCAGAGGAGAATTCATTCAGACCCTGCTTACATTTCTATTTGGTCAGTTCTATTCATAAAGGATCATTAGAAGAGAAAATGATATAATGTGATTCTGAGGTCTTCTTAATATGTTCATTTTTCTATTATGATGGCTTTTTCCCCTTTCCAAGAGTCATTTTCTATGTATAAACTATTTTCTGAATACCGATGTTGTGTATATTAGAAAGGTTACTTGCTGACATGGATACGTTCATTGTATTCATTAGAGATATTGTTAAAAGCCAAAAATATATGTTTGGATTTTGGAAACACTGAAGTGATTGGATGATTGAAAATAGGGACTTCAGACAGTCCAAGGGCCTGACTATAAAATTGGGATCCAGATCCTGAATTAGGGCCTACTCCAGCTTCACTGAAACTATTGGAAGTTTTGCCTCGTCTTCACTGGAAGCAGGAATGAGACCTTAGTATCCAACTTTGGTACAAAATTCAAGTATGCTCTGATCCAGGGTTTTGGCTTTAATATCTCTAATTTATAATGAAATAAACAGCATCACTGTAACTCCTTACTAAATTTATCACCTTGTTGCACTGTGTTTGCTATTATGTAAACTCTATTAGCAATGAAATAACCATATTAGTTAGCTAGTGATGTATAAACCTCAAAAATTCATACGGTTGGTTCAGATAATCACTCAAAAATTTCATCTCATCTGAACTAATAAAACCTCTTTCATTTGCAAAACTGTAGTCTCACAGGAGATTACTAGTACTTCCTGCTTCTAGAGATACTTCAAGCATAGCCATTCGAGAAGGAACTGAACATTTTTGTTACTGATTCAGACCAAACCTAGGCCTGTAAAACTGAAAAAATAATGAGGAGAAAAGATTACTCTTCTTTAAACCTAGCAATATGTTCTGTTTTGATTTCTGAGTAAAGGTTGGTTATTATTTTATTCAAACCTGTTTGCAGATTGAATCTTGTCACTAACAGATTGTCGGATCCATTCGAGACATAATGAAGAAAGAATGGATGTTTCTCACCCAGATGTATGAAAAAAAGTCAGGAGATCTGGAAGTGAGACTATTGTGTTTCTGCATGAAAAAGATGAACACAGTTTGTTTGCACCACTTATCTGTGACATAATACTTCACCATTCCTTATGCTGGCCATTCTGCAGGCAGCTGAGAAATGGCTGCATTAGGGCTGGAGTCCTCTCAGTCAGAATTGAGCCAGAATTTTCAGTGGGGAAAGAGCAGTAAGGGTTGTACAGTCTCACCCATTTAGCCATGCCTGACTGTGTCAGGTGTTCCATTGAAACAGAGTTGCAAAGGGAAATACTAAAAGTGAGCAAAGGCTGAAAAACTGGGCCCTGAATTCTGAGATAACACAACAAGCAAATATTGTGACAGATCACCTTTCATAAGTCTATAATTCATATCTGATATTGGGTGATATATAGTTAGGGGGTACTACAAAGTAAAATAAAGCCCTATCTCTTAAAGAGAATACCAAGCTAGATTCAGGTTGAAAACCCATCTATGACCATTACAACATAAAAACAGCCATACTGGGTCAGACCAATGGTCTATCTAGCCCAGTATCCTGTCTTCCAGTAGTGGCCAATGCCAGATGCTCCAGAGGAAATGAACAGACAAGGCAATTATTGAGTGATCCATCCCCTGTTGTCCACTCCCAGTTTCTGGCAGTCAGAGGTTAGAGATACCCAGAGCATGGACTTGCATCCCTGACCATCTTGCATCCCCATTATAGCTTTGGCCTTCACAACATCCCTGAGTTCCACAGGTTGACAGTGCATTGTGTGAAGAAGTACTTCCTTTTCTTTGTTTTAAACCTGATGCCTATTAACGACATTGGGTGCCCCGCCACCCTGGTTCTTGTGTTATGTAAAGGAGTAAATAACACTTTCTTATTCACTTTCTCCACACTATTCATGATTTTGTAGACCTCTATCATATCCCCCCCCTTAGGTGAAAAAGCTGAAAAGTCCCAGTCTTTTTAATCTCTTCTCATATGGAAGCTGGTCCATACCCCTAACCATTTTTGTTGCCATTCTCTGTACCTTCTCCAATTCTTATATAGCTTTTTGAGATGGGGCAACCAGAACTGCATGCAATATTGAAGGCATGGGTGTACCATGGCTTTATATAGTGGCATTATTATATTTACTGTCTTACCTATCCCTTTCCTAATGGTTCCTAACATTGTGAGCTTTTTTGACTGTTGCTGCATGTTGAGTGGATGTTTTCAGAGAACCACCCATAATGACTCCAAGACCGCTTTCTTGAGTGGTAATAGCTAAATTAGATCCTATCATTTTGTATGTATAATTGGGATTATGTTTTCCAATGTGCATTACTTTGTATTTATCAACATTGAATTTCATCTGCCATTCTGTTGCCCAGTCATCCAGTTTTGTGAGATCCCTTTGCAACTCTTTGCTGTCTGTTGCGACTTAACTATCTTAAATAATTTTATATTGTCTGCAAATGTTGCCACCTTACTGCTTACCCCTTTTTTCCCAGATCATTTATGAATATGTTGAACAGCACTGGTCCCAGTACAGATCCATGGGAGACACTGCTATTCATCTCTTTCCATTCTTAAAATGGACCATTTATTCCTACCCTTTGTTTCCTGTCTTTTAACCAATTACTGAATCCATTAACATATAAAAGAATGGTTGTTAGACTAGAGCAGTGGTTCCCAAACTTTTTCCACTGCTTGTGCAGGGAAAGCCCCTGGCGGGCCAGCCGGTTTGTTTACCTGCCACATTCACAGGTTCGGCCAATTGCGGCTCCCAGTGGCCGCGGTTCGTTGCTCCAGGCCAATGGCAGCTGCTGGAAGCGGCAGCCAGTACGTCCCTCGGCCCGCGCCGCTTCCAGCAGCTCCCATTGGCCTGGAGCAGCGAACTGCGGCCACTGGGAGCCGTGATCGGCCGAACTGGCAGACTTTCCCTGCACAAGCGGCGGAACAAGTTTGGGAACCACTGGTCAATGGGATTCTTTGCATATGTAAGGCCTGCAAACCTGATCTCTTACATTTTTTTGATAAAATTCTAGCTGAGACTGAAATGACACAAAGGTCTTTAAATGGAAGTGCTCCTTATTAGGGAAGGTATTATTTTGGGTGTAATATTTCTGTCTTCATTTGCTATGATAATAAGATGCTATTTTGGCTCTACATTGTGAAATTGATTTCTATACCTCCTTTGTTCACATATTAATATATCACAAAGCAGGTTTTCTTCCTGTCAGAGACTTCAAATTCCATGTACGTCTCTCTGGTCTAGGCTTGATAGACAATTATATAAGTTAAATGTTGTCTTTTCTTTCCATTTATTACCAGTTACATATGTAAATGTGAATGTAAATTCTAGGGAATCAACTGATTTCACAGCTAGGTTTTCCTTTCTAAAAATTTAGATATTTTCTGACTAGTAGTGAAAGAAAATAATGAATATTCTTCTCAATACTTATTAGGGGAGATTCTAATTTTCATCTATTTATTTTCTATAATTTGTCAGGACTCCAGTGAAAGAATCCATTATAAAACAAAAACTGCTATAAATCTTCTAAACAGCCTCCTTTGTGATTGGATATGCTTACAGCTAAACCCATACACCAAACGGGATTTCTAAAGTCCTATGGGTATAGATCTAATGGCCAAAAAGAAATACGTACAAGAAATACGTGTGAAGCTCTGAGGCTTCTATTTTCTGTGGTATTGAAAGGGCATAAAATCTTTTTTGATCTCTGGAGCTTCTGGTGTAAAGAAAGCTGCAGGCTGAGAAACATATCTTTAACTGGATCGCATTAGGAAGAGGTTATGGATCATTCTGGACAAGGACATCCAAGTTAATGTTAAGCGACTGCAAAAACAAGTCTATACCACAACAGAGGGAAGAAAATCTTCCAAGACCTGGTTCAGGATCAGAAATTTCCTGATGTGAATAGTTTTTTAATATTTTCGTATTTGTAGTATTTGTTTTGTTTTACTGCCATAAGGAAAATGGTTCACAAAACAGATTTTTTTCTTGTACTGTCAGCCTCAGGATTGGAATATAGCAAGTTTTCAAATGCCAGCTGTATATCCATATTCCAGTCAACACAGGACAGAAGTAGATAGGAGTGCTTCAACTTTTTCAACTCTATAGAAATATGCAGGTTCGTAAGTAACTCAGCTTTGAGTTAAATTGCACTTACTGACTTAAAGAGCGAACCCTGCTCATGAATTTGGGGAAGCAGAGTGTGGATGAAAGTATTGTATAGAAACCGATTAAAATGGAGAGACAAAAAAGAAAACCAAACTGATCATGAATTTCTAGAGGTTCATTACAGATACAGCACCAAAATACTACATAACTGCATGAAAGATTCTAGGCTATGTCATTGGCCTGGACTTGCAACTTAAAGCTTGAAGAGTAAATGTTTCAAATGGACTTTTAGAGTCACATAAGAAGAGTCTAGATCATAAATTTGTTATGGACATAAACCTCAATTTATCTTCTTGTATGGACTAACATCCATATTTGGGCTTATACACCAGCATTCCCTGCACAGCATTCATTCATCCCATTTTCTATTTAGGTTTGGATCCCTTTCCTTACTTCTGTAATCTTTGGAGAATGGGAGAGGAGGAAGGAAAGATGATAGAAGGCCTACAGCCTTCTCAATCCTCCTTTTTTGTCCATCTGATGAGATGAAGTTGTTACCCCTTTCTCCTCAGGAGACAGCAGATGGCAAATCCCCATATCTTCTAGAAGGAGAAGCAAGGCACCTAATATTGACTAGTGCCAGCTAGTACTGAAATTGAGAAGGGCTACGAATTAACGAATTATGCTTAGTGCTAGGCTGCAGGTTAATTACTAGGGATTATGGGGTGTCTGAGCCCTAGATCATTGCTCACAAAGAAAGACAGTGGGCGCTTGTTTGCCAGTCATACTCCACTGTGGTGTGGCAAATTCTGTTTCCATAAAGTTTTATTGTGATTGAAGGAGCAGAGATTGTGCTAGGTGACCCCCTGAGAAGCCTGCTTAGGGGAAGTAGACACTCAGTATCCCCCTGAAGAACAGAGAACACACAGGCCCCAGGACTGGAGATTGGGAGTGGGTACAGGCCATGACTCTACCACCCAGAAAACAATAAGAATAAAAAATGGTCCCAAAATCCGCAGGAGGGTGTTATGTTCACAGCATACACACGGAGAAATTAGGAGAAAAAAACCCATAAAATGCTCTTTCTGGAGGCCACAGTGTAACACTACTTTATTCCTTAGAATTTAGAACAACAACACACAAGAACTCAGAGACACAAAGCAGAACGCTCCCTAAAACAGAGGGGCACAACCCAACCAAATTTACTCCAGGCTGAGAAATTTTGAATTATAGCTTATAATTTTAATATAGCTTTCTATACACCACAGGGGAAGGGCTGCACTGAGAAAATCTGAATTAATATAGCTCTAAATTCAAAGAGTTTTCATGTAACAGTCTATTTATTGCTAACCCTAGAAACCGCAGGTTTCACATAGCTGTGTTTAAAATACAGTTAAAGTACAATAAAGTATAATATGTAAAAATGTCACATTCTTATATAAGAATCTCTACTTCCTTAGGTCATCAAGTCAAATCTCAAATTTGTGTGAAAAATATTCTCACTTAACTAACACAAAAAGATTCCACTATTGTTAGCCCTGCAAAAAACTATTAGAGAACAAACCAAATTATTTTTTGCCTCATACAGCTTCCAACAAAACTGATTTCTAATTTCTAACTGAGAAATCTTAATTACTGAAGATGACACTGAGGGAAAAACAATGGAAATTGATTTTCAGATGCCAAGTTGAGTTTGTAATCTGATCAAGTTAGCTATGGAACCACTGGCAAAGAATGAATATGGAGCCCCATATGATTTTTAGAGTCCTCTTTGAGACTATAACTTTAAACTGCTTTGCGACTGCTCTTTAAACAAACTGGAGTGAAAAATTTGCAGCATATTTCATAGCTATAGTATAATGTCAGCAGAATGAATGCTACAGTTGAAGACTGAGACTTGCTTCTCATTTTAAGACGAATTTTGGATTCTCACTCTAGCTGGGCCAAAATTCAACAAATCTGCCTGATTTTTTTCATTATTCTTCTAGATGTCCTTATTTGTTTATTGTTAAGGTTTGGAAGGTGGGGAACAGAGTTGAATCTAATGAGGCCTTCATGAGATAAGACAAGATGGGAAAAAATACCTCAGAAGCTCAAGTTTTAGAGAGAGAGAGACAGAAAGAGTGCTTCATATCTCCAAACTGCAAACTCCACATTTGTTTTAATGAAGGATAGCACCTTTGACATTTTATTGAAAAATCTGGGTGGCTATTTTAGAATTATTCAGTCAGATTTTATGGATGTATAATAGCTCAGTATGGTCCAGTGCCAGTCTACATGATCTGATATGATAATTGCAACATCCAAAAGTGAACAAAAGCACAAGAGGAAAGCAAAGAGCAATGCAACAGAAAAGGCAACTATTAGGAGGGTACAGGAATATGTATATTTAACCTAGCCACCCTCTATTTTAATATTCATTTTATATACCTATATTATACTAATTTTACAGACTTTCAGAATATAAGTGAAAGTATCTTAGATTTTCTATATTTATGTAGTCTCTGACTCCTATAGATACTTACTGATGTGTCACTTACAGCACCTTACACATCACCTCTGAATATGCCCCTCTGATTTTCTCCTCAGGTATCAATATTATCTATTAATCACACTAAAAATAAGAATCACTTCACACACCAATTCACTTTTAAGGATTATCAACTCCTCATGGATTCTGAATATTACAAACCAAGCATGGACTCTGGCAGTAGTTTACAATATATTACTATTTCACATATGAGGAGAGAAAGATATTCCATCTTTCATAATGAACAGTGTAGATCAATGTGTATAGAAGGCAATTGCTAAAAAGTTTTTTTTTTATTAAGAAAATTTCTAGGAAAAAAAATCTTTGTTAAAATTAAATTTGTAATTACACATACCTTAAAAGAAGATTATAGTGAAAAAGAAAAGAGAAAGCCAGGAAATTCAGTTTTATGTTTACAGTGGGTGGCGGTAAAAAGTCAATGTTTACACTCTGTTATTACACAGTGGTATCTAATTTACCAGTTATTTCCTTTACATATTTCAGTCATACCTTACACTGTTTGTGGATTCTACAAAAAACACATATTCCCATCTACCCATCCATTCTTTTAGGTCTCACAACCCCACATACAGCCATATATCCATCCTGACCCTTTCCAGTCTGCAAGTTCTGACTGCAGGCCCCATTAAATGAAAGAAGCTACGCAGGCAAACAGGCTAATCTTAACCCCCTTCCACGTACAGCAGAAGAAAGAATGGAAGTTGATATGAGCAAACATTGTACTCCTTTTTTTATTGTCATTGGAAGCTATTCAGTGGGATTAAATATGTTCATGCCCTCATTATCTATACCCATTATTTCATTAGGGTGTGTTGGTGGGATGGAGGGGAGGGATACCCTAGTAAACATGGCCTCAACTTCCCATTGTTTCAATTGGGACTCAAGCTCCAGGTACCATGTAAGATGGACACCTTTTAGCACAACACAAAATCTCAACAACATTTGCAAATATTCTCAGCTGACCTATGCACACAAGGTACACACACACTGTATTGCGTTGTGGAGAAAGCATGATGTCATAATCAAGGTTTGGGTCATCCTGTGAGGTGAGTTTAATACATTCTGTGTAGCATGTTTTCTTAATAGGAGGAGGCAGAAGGAACTTCCTTGGCATGATGGAGGGGAAATGGAAATATGCTGTGTACTCAGTGAGGTATAGTTAAGAGATGTCTCATAACTTGGCCTCTTATGGGCTTTTAAGGTTTGTGGAGGGAATGTCACATACTTAATCAACCTTAATCCCTTTGAAATTAAGGTTTTGTTAATGGAATGCTATATATTTATAACCTTAAGTACATCTTGATGTAGCTTTACCCTGGGAATTATGGGTCCATGAGGATGTTTATATCCATTGTAAACAGATCAGTTGTAGGCAATGGCTGGAACAGCCTTCCATGCTCACCTAGCAAAAATCCTCTCTTACCGTTTAAATGAAAGTTGGTACTACGGTATTGTATATGTAAATCTTAAACAGTCCCCTGGACGAACCCAGACAGTGGCTGCAGTGCAGCCTTTGTATCCACGCATATAAAACTATGTCTCTGGGTCAGTGAAGAAAGTCTGTAGAGTATTAAATAGTCAACATTAAAACTGTCTTTTTTGGGCTGAAGAGCTAAAGAGACACAACAGCAGCTGCAATAGCAAATGCTTGAATAATGCCTCTTTATCCTAAGAAGTTACAGTAAATCTGTTTTTGGAGTTGAAGAAATATCTTTTTAAAACTTAAAAAGCAGTTTAAAAACACTTCTTTGCTCTGAAGGGAACAGATAATTGCAAAATTGCAGATAATCAGCCCTTGATGCTAAACAAAATGAGGTCTTGCAATGGAACGTGAATTTAAAATCTGAACCACTTCACTTTCCATCCTCAAACCCCACACCAAAACCAAACAAATATATTATTTATATATAAAAAACCATCCATTAAACATAAAACCATCATCCACTATCACTGTATAGCTCATTGTCAGCAGTTTAATTATCAGCCCCAATTTTCGCTGTTCTTAATATAACTATTAAACTTACCTTGGCTCTGATTTGTAACACAATTCTCTGCCTTACAATAAACACATTTGTTTTATAAAGTATCCCAAAATACACTGGATCATTTTTATAGTTAGCCACAAAAAGCATTTGTTTGTGCCTGTTTGTGTGTATATTTAACTAAGCATGCTGCAAGCATTCAAGAAAAAAAAATCATGGCACCACTCCAGCTAACTTTAATTATGTGAGTAGTTCTTACTCACCCAAGTTGTTCCACTAAAATCAGTGAGTTGAATGTTTGAAGTATATGGTGTAGGCATATTCTTAATATTTGTGATTCTGTTTATAATAAATTTTAAATCTGCAATATTGATTTATAATATTTGTAAATCTGCATTTATAACATTTGTAATTCTCCTAGGTTCTGTCTATAACATTTATAATTCTTCTATTTGACATAATTGTAAATCTGCAATATTGATTTACAATTCTGTATTAAAGCTTGCAAACCGTCAACTAACTCTAAGCACCTTGCAAGCCGTTAATTGACTCTACTTTCTCTAAATTGATACTTTTTCTCACTTGTTATTAAGATTGAAGCTTGTAAAGCTAAACCGCTCAATTGACTGTACTTTCTCTGTATTGACGCTTTCCCTTGATTGTAATTGAGATCGACGCTTATAAATGTAAACCACTCAATTAACGTTACTTTCTCAAATGGTTATGTTCAATTGGCTCTACTTTGTAAACGGATACTTTGTGATGGAGATTGACATGCTTTTTTGTAACGCCCGTGAAGAGCCGCGAATTGGAGCGGCGCTCATAGAAATGTCACATAAAGACTCCAAAAAGAAAAGGAGTACTTGTGGCACCTTAGATAGCGACCTTCATGTCTGTGATTGCGTGACCAGAGAGATTGAAGTGTTCTCCGACTGGTTTATGAATGTTATAATTCTTGACATCTAAACCAGTCGGAGAACACTTCAATCTCTCTGGTCACGAAATCACAGACATGAAGGTCGCTATCTTAAAACAAAAAAACTTCAAATCCAGACTCCAGCGAGAAACTGCTGAATTGGAATTCATTTGCAAATTGGATACTATTAATTTAGGCTTAAATAGAGACTGGGAGTGGCTAAGTCATTATGCAAGGTAGCCTGTTTTCTCTTGTTTTTTCCTACACCCCCCCCCCCAGATGTTCTGGTTTAACTTGGATTTAAACTTGAAGAGTGGTCAGTTTGGATGAGCTATTACCAGCAGGAGAGTGAGTTTGTGTGTGTATAAGGGTGGGGGGGATGTGAGAAAACCTGGATTTGTGCAGGAAATAGCCCAACTTGATTGTCATGCACATTGTGTAAAGAGTTGTCACTTTGGATGGGCTATCACCAGCAGGAGAGTGAATTTGTGTGGGGGGTGGAGGGTGAGAAAACCTGGATTTGTGCTGGAAATGGCCCACCTGATGATCACTTTAGATAAGCTATTACCAGCAGGACAGTGGGGTGGGAGGAGGTATTGGTTCATATTCTCTGTGTATATATAAAGTCTGCTGCAGTTTCCACGATATGCATCTGATGAAGTGAGCTGTAGCTCACGAAAGCTTATGCTCTAATAAATTGGTTAGTCTCTAAGGTGCCACAAGTACTCCTTTTCTTTTTGCGAATACAGACTAACACGGCTGTTACTCTGAAACATAAAGACTCCCACCCTCTATAGTTTGGATCAGGAATGTTAAAAAACGGGGAGTCTCAAATAAATAACACCTTTGTATCTTAAAAGAAAGTCAATAGCGAAGGAATGTTAAGAGACAGGGAGTCTCAAATAAATAACAATACTCGGTGAAATAAGAAATGTGTTTTTATTAAAGTAAAGAATGTATGTGAATGAATGGTGGGTTTTGAATAATCAGGGAAGTGCCAGCCTAGGAATTTAATATCAATTGGCCGAAGAAGAAGCCAGGTGGAGACAACCAGAAAACCCCACCGGAGGGCAAACTGGGATCCACCCGACCAATTCAAAGGATGAAGAAAGCTGATGAGCACCTGACAACTGTCCTGGAGCCGTCATGACTAACAATATGACAAAGCAAATTCCACGGACTGGCATAGGAAGAAATTCCTATAAAATGGACACTAAGGTCTGAGAACTTTGAGTCTCCACTACCCTTCAGGAGCATCGGATGCACATCTGACACGGATTCGGCTCCACTCTCGTGTACCTGGCCAGTACTCTGTCACGAGCAACTTCTAGGCTGGTAACTATAACCCCTATGCAGAACTGGTATGAATGAATGAATGAATGAATGAATATATATATATATATATATATAAATATATATATATATAGTTAAGTAAGTAATAAGTAATAATACAACAGTGTGAGTTTTATATATATATATATATATATATATATATATATATATATTTATTATATTTACAATAAATGTGGCATTTTGCCTTGTCCCTTTAATAAGATCCTGCTGGTTTTTATTTTATTGGTATAACAATGGGACTATATGCATTAGTAAAAACTATTCTTATGGATAGAAGTTTTCAGGAAGTGGACCTAAATTTAATGAGAAATTCTACTCAAACCTTTTTTAAAAAAATCAAGAAAAAGTTAAGCATAAAATAACCACCTAACAGTGAGTGTAAGCACTTGCTGTACTGATGTAATTTCATATTTATGCTTTTTCAGTTTCTGTTAAAGGAACACAATCAATCTAAAATCTAGTCAATTAAAGAAAATAAGCTAAAAGTACAGCTGTTCCTCACGTTTCATATAATTAATCACATATATGAGACCATCTTTATATAAACCAAATACATTCCCAGATAATACAGGGGAAACCCCTATATGAACCAAGACCTCGATTCTGTCCCATTGAAGTCAATGGAAATTTATGCCTATTTGGAGTCAAATTTGGCATGCAAAAGATATGCAATATAATTTTCTCATACAAATGTCATCAAATGAGTCATCATGGACATTAGCTTGTTCAATACACAGTGGAAAACAAAACCAAGACCATTCAAGGGAAATTCCTCCAGGGAAAAAAAAACAAGCAAACATTGGGGTGGCTCTAGCACAGTGAACAACAGTGTAGATATGAGCACTTCAAATTTCTTTGGTTTCTCTAATTGAGAGTATTATGCAAGGGAAATTATTTATTGTCCACTTGAAGGAACTCATGCATAAAAATGATAAGACTAGTTAATTTTCTAATCACAGCTATGGAAAACAAATCCTGAGAAAACATGTTGCACTCTACCAAATAATAAAAAAAAACCCAATAATAATAAAGCCCCTAAATTAAATTAAAGTATTAGGGTACCCTGCCAGATTTGCATTAACTTCACATCATATCAAAGTTCGGAATAACAAATGGATTCTGTGGCTAGATTTTGCGATATGAGTATAAGCATTAAGCATAGTATCTAATAAAAATAAACAATTAAATGGTATATCATATTCCATATTAAAGTAGTGTGGGATATACTGTAGTATCGTAGGTAAAAATAAAATCCACTCTCAAACTCAACCCAAATCTCAAATTGAACCAGAATTAAAAACAAACAAACAAACAAGCAAGCATTTGAACTGGCTTGCATAAGGGCTCGCCTATCTTATTCAAGTTATATTCTGAATCCAACAACTCACTCTTATTATAACACCATGTCTGGAAGTCTCTGACTTGAAATCTCACTATTTCTGGGACCCTGTTAATTTTGGGAAAATGCCAGGGAGCTCATGTTTTAAAAGAATTGTTGACCTCAGACCAGCCAGGGTTTCAATATATCCTGAAAATTCTTGGTAGCAACAACTTTTCTGAAGGGGAGAGAATGGGGTGCTAATGATACCAAGGGCAGCTGGATAGGGGGAAAAAAGATTCCCAGAGAATGGAAAAGGAGAACAACCCAGAACCAATGAACCAGCCAGAAAGCTGACAATACTGAAGGGGAGGTTGAGGGAATCAAAGTGTGTGGTGCTGAAAAGAAAAGATTAGAGCTGGTGAAAAATAAGAATTTCCATCCCATAGGAAATAATTATATTTTGACATTTCTTTTTGTCCCAAATTTCAAACATTTCAACAGAAAGTTGAAATATAGAAATTTTTCACACAGCAGAAAGTTCAGAAAAAAAAAAAGATTTTCAAATGTCATAATGTTTTCTTTTGGAGCACCTCATCGAGCTGCATCTACCTGAACTACTGCAGTTTCTCCCGGGAGTTGTAATTCAGGTGTCTCTTGCTCCTTATTCTCCTTTATGGATTTCACACACCAATCTAAATAGAACAGCTCTTGGTGTAACATTCAACAGGCATCACATCCTGACTCTAGTCTTTAGGTGTAACTTTCAAGTACACACCTATGTTAGTTTGTATCTTTAAAGCACCTGGTGCACTTTCAATAGATATATAAATAAAATAAACAATAAAACAAAACATCATCTTGCTTCTTTCAGCAAGAGGAAAAGTTTTAGCCTTGCCAGTAACAAAGTATTTTTAGGACTCAATTCAAAGAACTCTATATATCTTCTTCTCAGGTAGTAGTGAATATATAGCTTGAATAATCACAGAGAAAACATTTTTGAGCTTGTTGAGCTGAGTTCCACGGGGAAGAGACTACAATGTTCATAAATTTCACGTCAACTTCTGAGGAAAAAACCTATCTGAACCAGGGCTTTAACCCAATTTAAATTTTCTTCACTGCTTCTTTAATATCCTTAGTGATTATTGTTTTTTTTTTCTAATAAGACATTTAACATGGAAGAGATTTATGAAGAATTTTTACGTAGTGTCTAGGTCACAGTTCTTAGTTTAACAAAAATATTTATAGAAATTAGGGATAAAACCCTGCCCTGTTTCCTTTGGGGTTCAGCCCTGCTGGAACAGTGAGGCCTACTCAAGCTCTGCACCCTCAGGTGGACCATCCACATAGCCACCAAAGTTCAACCTCTGCCTGCAAGGTCTTGCCTTATGGTCTGTGAAAAGCATGAATACAATCCTCTACTGTCCTTTCACTTAGAATTGTACAGAAACTATTTTTTGTTAGCTGAATTTAAGTCTACCATCAGCCTGAATGTGCTCTTGTATTTTAATCTGAAAGCCATCTTGTTGTACCCCTCCAATTCTACAAGAGAAAAAAACCTGTACCCTTAGGTCTTTGGCAGAGGAATGTGCAAGGGCACAGAACTGCCTCCCTGGGGCACATTTTTTTTGCCATATAGACCTTTTCATGTGGATTGGGAAGGGTCAAGACAGGGGTGGGGCAGACTACCAGCATTTTGCTTGATTCTTTCCCAGCCTCCAAACCAACAGAGCAAAGCCTTGCAATCTATAGAAGACAGCAACTTCTGTACTTTCCCTACTTCACTACCTGGAACAACACTGCCATACCAACAGTGGTTTCTGGGCAACCTAGGGAGCCTCTGACAGCCTGGTATTATGTGGCACCAGCAATTGGGAGAGCTAGGCAACAGTGCAGAGAGAGGAAGTTTCCACATTAATGTACCTTGCAAACAACTCCAATGAGCTGCTGGGTTCATGGTTGACCCATACATACACCCAGCCTTTTTTACCGTAAAGTAACCCAGCAGCACCTGATGGAATAATTAGCCTCTTACAGTTTGTATGGCAACTTCCACCTCTCTGTATGTGTATATATATATATATATATATATATATCTTCTTATTATATGTTCCATTCTATGCATCCGATGAAGTGAGCTGTAGCCCATGAAAGCTTATGCTCGAATAAATTGGTTAGTCTCTAAGGTGCCACAAGTACTCCTGTTCTTTTTGCGGATACAGACTAACACAGCTGCTACTCTGAAACCTAGGAAGAAACTGTGAAAAGTCTACTACCCTACATCGGAATAATTTACAAACAGAGGAATAAGGCTCTGAATGCTTTACTCTGATAATCTTTTTAGTTGATTTGACTCACCTCGTTCTTGTCATTTTTTATATTAAAAAATGTTACTAGAAGTGACATATCAGAATTCACCAGTGGTCCCTCTTTTGAAATAACAGTCTGGTATCCCATCTCTTACACTGGACAGTAGGAACATGCAAGAAACCCCATAATGGGAGTTTTGGACATTTGCATTATTAATTATGGATTTTTGTTTTTATATTTTCAAATACAATATAAGCACATTAATAAATAATTGATAATTGAACAAAAACATTGAGCCATAATTCATACTTCAAAAATGTGTCTTTCTTTGTTGAGACACTATCCCCACAAAAAAATCTTCAATGAAACATGGTTCACACAATTATCAAACAACATAAATATTACAGCATCATTCTATGGTTCAGCCAAAGCTAAATCAAATAAGGTTTTGGCCATGCCACTGGGATAACTATAAAATATATGATTTCTCCAGCCCAAAATAAAATATATGAAAAAATTTAACAGCAAATGATATGCAGGAGTTGTTTTGAAATGGGACTTTTTTTCTAGTCTTAATTTACTAAATCAGATTAGAAGGTCTGATTATTTTCATTATAGGATTTGGGTTTACTTCTGTTCATTTTAATCCTCTATGCAAGAATGAGTATCATTAAGAAAAATGGTTTGGCTATGGATGTCACACACACAAAATACCTAAAGATGGAGCAGTTATTTCATGTTTCATTCCCTGTTTTGATCTAGTTCATCATTGTGGATAGAAGCAGGAGTAGGAATAAAGGCCATCGTCATTAGCCCAATTATTGACCCCTACTTATCATCGGAGGACTAGTGGGGCTGCATTCAAATGAGTTGTAAAAATTGATTTGCTAGTACTCCTACACAAGAAATCCTTAAATATTTTCTTAATCTCCGATATTTTATCTTTATTTCTTCTAATCAATTAAGGGCCCTGTCATAAATATAAAGGGAAGGGTAAACCCCTTTGAAATCCCTCCTGGCCAGGGGAAAGCTCCTCTCACCTGTAAAGGGTTAAGAAGCTAAAGGTAACCTCGCTGGCACCTGACCAAAATGACCAATGAGGAGACAAGATACTTTCAAAAGCTGGGAGGAGGGAGAGAAACAAAGGGTCTGTGTCTGTCTGTAGTCGTCTTGGCCGGGGATAGACCAGGAATGGAGTCTTAGAACTTTTAGTAAGTAATCTAGCTAGGTATGTGTTAGATTATGATTTCTTTAAATGGCTGAGAAAAGAATTGTGCTGAATAGAATAACTACTTCTGTCTGTGTATCTTTTTTGTAACTGAAGGTTTTGCCTAGAGGGGTTCTCTATGTTTTTGAATCTAATTACCCTGTAAGATATCTACCATCCTGATTTTACAGGGGGGATTTCTTTATTTCTATTTACTTCTATTTTTTATTAAAAGTCTTCTTGTAAAACACTGAATGCTTTTTCATTGTTCTCAGATCCAAGGGTTTGGGTCTGTAGTCACCTAGGCAAATTGGTGAGGCTTTTTACCAAACCTTGTCCAGGAAGTGGGGTGCAAGGTTTTGGGAAGTATTTTGGGGGGAAGGACGCGTCCAAACAGCTCTTCCCCAGTAACCAGTATTAGTTTGGGTGGTGGTAGCGGCCAGTCCAAGGTGTAATATTTTGTACCTTGGGGAAGTTTTGACCTAAGCTGGTAAAGATAAGCTTAGGAGGTTTTTCATGCAGGTCCCCACATCTGTACCCTAGAGTTCAGAGTGGGGGAGGAACCGTGACATGGTGGCACAGTGGTGGGATTAACCTGAAATCATTTTGAGATCCAGTTGAGATTTTTTGAACTAGAAATACAGATTTTAAAAAGGAATTTTTAGGAAGTCCAGTAAGCAGCTTTGAAACTGAAAGCAGCTTGGTTTCTCTCTGCTTTGTGGCCAAGCAGAGGCAAAAGGGGATTATCTTGTGAATTGCAGGTTTTCTTTGCCTGGAGGCAGGGTACTTAACTCCTGCAGGGAAATTCACAGTCTTCCAACCCAGAGGTTTTTTTTTCTTTTCTTCCTAAAAGTAAATAGGGGGGGTGTGCTCTACCCATTTGCCTGGAGACAAAAGTGGCAGGGTTTTTTTTAGGATTTTGATTTTTTTTTTGTTTTACAAGGAGCACAGGTTTGAAAAGAATTTTTTTTTCTTTGGGCTGGGTAAGCAGGTTTCCAAGTAGTTGGAGGTTTTTTGCTTTAATTTGGGCCCAGAGCAGAGACAAGGGAATTGTCTTTTTCTGTAGGCTGACAATCACTATCAGAGAATAGGTATTCTATTCCAGCACAGCAAAATTTTACAGCCAAGTTTTGTTTGTTTATTTCTAAACCTCGGGTGTAAAGTTAGTTAAAAACAGAGAGGTTAGAATGGCCAAATCCTCGGCTCGACTACAGCTGGAATTAGCCAAATTTCAGGCTGAGGAAAAACAAAGGGAACATGAAAGACAGATAGAACTCATGCGGCTGGAGAAGGAGGTACAGGAGGCTGCCCACAAGAGGGAAATGGAGGCAAGGAAGCATGTGGAGGAGATGGAGAGGATAAAGGCCCAGCAGAATATACCAACAAACCCTAGCAATCCTTCTCCAGGTACCACTTCCCATCCCAGAAAGTTCCCCACCTACAAGGCAGGTGATGATACTGAGGCCTTCTTAGAAAACTTCGAAAGGGCCTGCCTTGGGTACAACATCTCTACTGACCAATACATGGTAGAGCTGAGGCCGCAGCTCAGTGGACCCTTAGCTGAGGTGGCAGCTGAAATGCCTAAAGAACATATGAACAAGTATGAACTGTTTAAATCCAAGGCGAGAGTCAGAATGGGGATAACACCTGAGCAGTCTCGTCGGAGGTTCCGAGCCCTAAGGTGGAAACCAGACATGTCATTTACCCGACATGCCTACCACATTGTGAAACATTGGGATGCCTGGATATCAGGAGCAAGTGTTGAATCTCCAGTAAATTTGCCCTTCCTAATGCAAATGGAACAATTCTTAGAGGGTGTTCCTGAGGAAATAGAAAGATACATCCTAGATGGGAAACCCAAAACTGTAATCGAGGCAGGAGAGATTGGAGCCAGATGGGTGGAGGTGGCAGAGAAGAAGAAAACTGGTCGCAGTTGGAGCGGAGACCAGAAGGGACCACCCCAGACCACACCCTATTACCGGGGGCCGCCCAAAGCCCCACCTACCTCCCAAAGAACCCTCCAGACCCCTTATCGTCCCACCACCCCGTTCTCCAGCAACCCACCTCGCCCCGGTGACCCGTCAGCTGGACGATGTTTTAAATGTAACGAGCTGGGGCATGTAAAGGCCAACTGCCCCAAGAACCCCAACAGATTACAGTTCATTGCACCGGAATCACACCAGAGGTCCACAGGCCCAGATACCTCCCAGATACCCTTGGAGCGGAGGGAAACTGTGAGTGTGGGCGGGAAGAAGGTCACCGCGTGGAGGGACACCGGAGCACAAGTGTCAGCTATCCATGCTTCCTTAGTGGACCCCAATTTAATCAACCCAGAGATCCAAGTGACGATTCAACCCTTCAAGTCCAACTCTTTCAATTTGCCTACAGCCAAGTTGCCTGTCCAGTACAAGGGCTGGTCAGGAATGTGGACTTTTGCAGTCTATGATGATTATCCCATCCCCATGCTGTTGGGGGAAGACTTGGCCAATCACGTGAAGCAGGCCAAGAGGGTGGGAACGGTCACCCGCAGCCAGGCTAAACAAGCCGTGAGGCCTAGCTCTGTTCCGGAAACTTCTATCAGAACCCGGTCAGAGGTGATGGACCCGGACCCCAGGCCAATGTCTGCAACAGCAGTAGTGGATCCAGTCCCAGAGACCCAGACGGAACCAGTCCCAGAACCGGAACCAGCCGAACAACCAACACCAGACCCCGTGTCAGCACTGAATCCAGTACTTGCAACCTCAACACCAGAGGGCCCCACTGAACCTGAACTGGCAGCAGCCGATAACCCTACCCAAGAGGCTCAGCCGGAGCCTGAATCCCAACATAGTGCACCAGCGGAGAGCGGTTCACAGTCAACAGAAGCAGCTCCATCCTCTATATCGCTTCCAGAGGGACCAAGCCTAGGTCCACAATCCAATGAGGAACTGATGTCTCCAGCATCAAGGGAACAGTTCCAGACTGAACAGGAAGCAGATGAAAGCCTCCAGAGAGCTTGGACGGCGGCACGGAGCAACCCACCGCCTCTCAGCTCTTCTAATCGATCCAGGTTTGTTGTAGAAAGAGGACTTTTATACAAGGAAACTCTTTCTGGTGGACACCAGGAAGACTGGCATCCTCAGAGACAGTTGGTAGTTCCAACTAAATACCGGGCCAAGCTCTTGAGCTTAGCCCACGATCACCCTAGTGGCCATGCTGGGGTGAACAGGACCAAAGACCGTTTGGGGGGGTCATTCCACTGGGAGGGAATGGGCAAGGATGTTTCTACCTATGTCCAGTCTTGTGAGGTGTGCCAAAGAGTGGGAAAACCCCAAGACCAGGTCAAAGCTCCTCTCCAGCCACTCCCCATCATTGAAGTTCCATTTCAGCGAGTAGCTGTGGATATTCTGGGTCCTTTTCCAAAAAAGACACCCAGAGGAAAGCAGTACATACTGACTTTCATGGATTTTGCCACCCGATGGCCGGAAGCAGTAGCTCTAAGCAACACCAGGGCTAAAAGTGTGTGCCAGGCACTAGCAGACATTTTTGCCAGGGTAGGTTGGCCCTCCGACATCCTCACAGATGCAGGGACTAATTTCCTGGCAGGAACTATGAAAAACCTTTGGGAAGCTCATGGGGTAAATCACTTGGTTGCCACTCCTTACCATCATCAAACAAATGGCATGGTGGAGAAGATTAATGGAACTTTGGGGGCCATGATACGTAAATTCGTAAATGAGCACTCCAATGATTGGGACCTAGTATTGCAGCAGTTGCTCTTTGCCTACAGAGCTGTACCACATCCCAGTTTAGGGTTTTCCCCATTTGAACTTGTATATGGCCGTGCGGTTAAGGGGCCATTGCAGTTGGTGAAGCAGCAATGGGAGGGATTTACACCTTCTCCAGGAACTAACATTCTGGACTTTGTAACCAACCTACAAAACACCCTCCGAACCTCTTTAGCCCTTGCTAGAGAAAACTTACAGGATGCTCAAAAAGAGCAAAAAGCCTGGTATGATAAACATGCCAGAGAGCGTTCCTTCAAAGTAGGAGACCAGGTCATGGTCTTAAAGGCGCTCCAGGCCCATAAAATGGAAGCATCGTGGGAAGGGCCATTCGTGGTCCAGGAGTGCCTGGGAGCTGTTAATTATCTCATAGCATTCCCCACCTCCAACCGAAAGCCTAAGGTGTATCATATTAATTCTCTAAAGCCCTTTTATTCCAGAGAATTAAAGGTTTGTCAGTTTACAGCCCAGGGAGGAGACGACGCTGAGTGGCCTGAAGGTGTCTATTACGAAGGGAAACGTGCTGGTGGTGTGGAAGAGGTGAACCTCTCCATGACCCTTGGGCGTATGCAGCGACAGCAGATCCAGGAGCTGTGCACTAGCTACGCGCCAACGTTCTCAGCCACCCCAGGACTGACTGAACGGGCATACCACTCCATTGACACAGGTAATGCTCACCCAATTAGGGTCCACCCTTACCGGGTGTCTCCTCAAGCTAAAACTGCTATAGAACGGGAGATCCAGGATATGTTACAGATGGGTGTAATCCGCCCCTCTGAAAGTGCATGGGCATCTCCAGTGGTTCTAGTTCCCAAACCAGATGGGGAAATACGTTTTTGCGTGGACTACCGTAAGCTAAATGCTGTAACTCGCCCAGACAACTATCCAATGCCACGCACTGATGAACTATTAGAGAAACTGGGACGGGCCCAGTTCATCTCTACCTTGGACTTAACCAAGGGGTACTGGCAGGTACCGCTAGATGAATCTGCCAAGGAAAGATCAGCCTTCATCACACATCTCGGGCTGTATGAATTTAATGTACTCCCTTTCGGGCTGCGAAATGCACCCGCCACTTTCCAAAGACTTGTAGATGGTCTCCTAGCGGGATTAGGAGAATATGCAGTCGCCTACCTTGACGATGTGGCCATATTTTCGGATTCCTGGGCAGACCACCTGGAACATCTACAAAAAGTCCTTGAGCGCATAAGGGAGGCAGGACTAACTGTTAAGGCTAAGAAGTGTCAAATAGGCCTAAACAGAGTGACTTACCTTGGACACCAGGTGGGTCAAGGAACTATCAGCCCCCTACAGGCCAAAGTGGATGCTATCCAAAAGTGGCCTGTCCCAAAGTCAAAGAAACAGGTTCAATCCTTCTTAGGCTTGGCCGGTTATTACAGACGATTTGTACCGCACTACAGCCAAATCGCTGCCCCACTGACAGACCTAACCAAAAAGAAACAGCCAAATGCTGTTCAGTGGACCGGAAAGTGTCAGAAGGCCTTTAACAAGCTTAAAGCGACACTCATGTCTGACCCTGTACTAAGGGCCCCAGACTTTGACAAACCGTTCCTAGTAACCACAGATGCGTCAGAGCGTGGTGTGGGAGCAGTTTTAATGCAGAAAGGACCTGATGAAGAATTCCACCCTGTAGTGTTTCTCAGCAAAAAACTGTCTGAGAGGGAAAGCAACTGGTCAGTCACTGAAAAAGAATGTTATGCCATTGTCTACGCTCTGGAAAAGCTACGCCCATATGTTTGGGGACGGCATTTCCACCTGCAAACTGACCATGCTGCACTAAAGTGGCTTCACACCGTCAAAGAAACTAACAAAAAACATCTTCGGTGGAGTTTAGCTCTCCAAGATTTTGATTTCGACATCCAACACATCTCAGGAGCTTCTAACAAAGTGGCTGATGCACTCTCCCGTGAAAGTTTCCCAGAATCAACTGGTTAAAATCGTCCTTGAGATGTGGAAAATATTGTTAGTCTTTATGTACTTGGTAGTATATTTAGAGATACATGTGTCTTATTAACTCTGTTTTCCTAGAGCTCCAGGAAGAAATCCCAGCCAGTGTTTCACCCTAGCTGAGATTTGGGGGGCGTGTCATAAATATAAAGGGAAGGGTAAACCCCTTTGAAATCCCTCCTGGCCAGGGGAAAGCTCCTCTCACCTGTAAAGGGTTAAGAAGCTAAAGGTAACCTCGCTGGCACCTGACCAAAATGACCAATGAGGAGACAAGATACTTTCAAAAGCTGGGAGGAGGGAGAGAAACAAAGGGTCTGTGTCTGTCTGTAGTCGTCTTGGCCGGGGATAGACCAGGAATGGAGTCTTAGAACTTTTAGTAAGTAATCTAGCTAGGTATGTGTTAGATTATGATTTCTTTAAATGGCTGAGAAAAGAATTGTGCTGAATAGAATAACTACTTCTGTCTGTGTATCTTTTTTGTAACTGAAGGTTTTGCCTAGAGGGGTTCTCTATGTTTTTGAATCTAATTACCCTGTAAGATATCTACCATCCTGATTTTACAGGGGGGATTTCTTTATTTCTATTTACTTCTATTTTTTATTAAAAGTCTTCTTGTAAAACACTGAATGCTTTTTCATTGTTCTCAGATCCAAGGGTTTGGGTCTGTAGTCACCTAGGCAAATTGGTGAGGCTTTTTACCAAACCTTGTCCAGGAAGTGGGGTGCAAGGTTTTGGGAAGTATTTTGGGGGGAAGGACGCGTCCAAACAGCTCTTCCCCAGTAACCAGTATTAGTTTGGGTGGTGGTAGCGGCCAGTCCAAGGTGTAATATTTTGTACCTTGGGGAAGTTTTGACCTAAGCTGGTAAAGATAAGCTTAGGAGGTTTTTCATGCAGGTCCCCACATCTGTACCCTAGATTTCAGAGTGGGGGAGGAACCGTGACAGGCCCTATTTAGCACTCCCTATTGATGCAAAACTCCTGTTGCTTCAGTGGATTATTACATGAGTAAGGGATTAGACCCCTACACAGTAAGAATACAAAGATGCCATTTTCTTTCCAATAATTCTATGACTCACATTCTATATCCATGGTGATAATATGAATGCTAAGAATAAAATAAAACAACCAAAACATAGAATTAAGTTGTATCAATTACTTTAGAGAACTCTCTGCATGTAGAGATAAAAAGCAAAAATATATAAACAACTGGCTTTTAATGCTGTGAGAATTTGGACCTGATTCTGACTTCATACCCTATTTACTTCAATGGGGTAATTCCTTCTGATGAACAGTTTTGTAAGTGTAAGTGACATCAGGTTCTTTGTCTTTGTGTTGGTCACTAGAGAACAAAACAGCTTAAAAGCACTGTATAATCATTAATGAAATCAATTTAGTTACATTATTAAATCCAATATGCATTTATTAAATGGTAAACAGACTTATTGAGTACTAGCTATTTACTTAAATAAACAATGAGAAAGAGGGTGTATGCACACAAGATAAAGAAAAAGGAGATTTAAGAATAAATTATGGGATATATAACTATACATATTATTAATATAAAAGTTATAGTATTTAAATCACCCATCTTGTACTCAGGCCATCTTTCCTCATACAGTCACTTGTTAATCAAATACAGACAGTAAGTAGTTACATTTCTCTTAATTTTTTTAAAATGGTTTCTAATCACATTTCTCTAGTGGGCATGATTTTCCCACCATAGGCTCACACTCTGCTGAACATAGTTCTTATTATCCTGCTTCTCACCCATCTTGTATTGCCCTTCAAACCAAAGAGTCACTTCAGCCATCTATGTGTTTACAGTATGAGTTACCGACTCAGCAACAGTCAGATCTGTTTGCACCAGCCTGGTGAATCCTCCTCTTTTATCCTCCATCCACATTTCAGAAACAACATTGTCTGGCCATACCAAAAGAAGGACAGGAGACAATTGAAATGGATTTAATCAGGCTGCATCTTTATTATATAGATATCTAGGACTACCCGGCAGATAAAGTGTACAGTGCAGATAAATCCATGTTTATTCCAATCATTATCTGGGGCTTCCACCAGCTTCCCTTCATTTTCCATCCAGGTCCCGCAGCTAACCCATGGCTTGGACCTTACCATCCACCCCCCCTGTAGAAGGGTTAAGGTGGGCTATAAGAACAGGGCAGACGGGGTTGGTTTCCTGCCATATCAATCATAGGAGTCCCCAACCCCTTCCCCCATTCTGTTCCTTTGTCCAGCACCTCCTTTTAAGTCCTTTACCAGGCCATTTATCTGGTCACTGGATGCCTTCCCTATGGAGTACCTGACCGGACATCCGCCTCACACTTACAAAATATGTTGCGACATATAGCCTACCAACCTTTAAGGTTCTCCCTGACACCCACTGTGGGGAAGGAAAAAAAAAACCTCACTCCAAAGTCAATCTGGTGGTGAGGGAAAAATTCCTTCCCAGCCGCCCTAAAAAGGAGAGACTAGCACAATGCCCACAGCAGGTTCTAACCCAACCTGATATTCACCACCCCTAGAGGAGGGAGAGTGGGTGCTGCCTTGCCTGCTGTGTGGAGAAAGGGCTTCCCAGGCCTCAGGGCTTGCACCTTTATAGCCTTCCAATCTCATTCCCGGGGGGTAGGGGGCAAGGGGAGTCGGTGCCGCAAAGGTGACCACCACTCACCCAGACAACTTCCCCCCATTTCAGGTGCAGTGTGGTCATTTGCGCCGATGAATCATTACATTATGAGTCCCACAACTCTATCTTATCCACACTCCAGAGTATACTGTGACTGTAATACCCTGCAATACCTGTAAGAGACTTGTGTAATAGCACAGCTGTCAGATAAATTCCATTTACTCAAATCTCCAAGTAAACCACAGTTGTATGACATGATAGGTAGAGATGTTGGGTTAGATTCAATTTTTTTTAATTATACCTTAATCATGAATTTCTAGACATTCAAATAATTTACTTTGAACTTTAGCCTTAGCTTACAATTTCTTTTCTTTCAAGTATTTTTTTGTCAAAAGAAATTAGTTCAAAGGGACTTAATAACATGCTTAATTAAATGTGCCCTTCTTGTATAGTTGTGATTTACTGAATTGGGGCCAGAGTCACCAAGACCAGTATGTTTAGCAAAAAGGTTAGAAAGAAAGAAAGAAAGAAAGAAAGAAAGAAAGAAAGAAAGAAAGAAAGAAAGAAAGAAAGAAAGAAAGAAAGAAAGAAAGAAAGAAAGAAAGAAAGAAAGAAATCTTATTTCTACCCTCTTTCTGTCTAGAGAAAATTGTATTATTAGATAACTGTCTCTAACTTTAGGAAAATTGGCTGGAGCATTATGGTTACATCAAAGAGATTCTGATCCAGGAAATGTTATGCATACATTTGAATAGATAGTGTGGTGCCCAATGAAAACAGGATCCATGTAGAGAAAGGACATACCTAATGTTCAGT
Source organism: Lepidochelys kempii (assembly GCF_965140285.1). Lineage (NCBI taxonomy): Eukaryota > Metazoa > Chordata > Testudines > Cheloniidae > Lepidochelys > Lepidochelys kempii. Next base: position 138,600,085 of record NC_136382.1, on the reverse strand, counting down.
CAAACAAAATTAAGTGACTTTATTAAAAAAAAGTTTTCGACATAAGGATTGAGTTTTACAATGAAAGCCGAGTACTGTTCTTTTTAAGAACATAACAAACTCTTTCAGATTCTTAACTGTCTTTCCTGCTTTACAGTAGCCTGGCAATTCTGATTCATTTAATTGTCTCTCATATTGCTTGGTCTCTGGTTGGACTACATTCAAAACTAACTCCCAAATGGTAAAGGATTATACAATAAAAACGCATGACTAATCAGCATGGAACACAAACTGAGACTTTGTTTTCATAATTCTGCTATCCAGGAAACTGCAGTTTGTGTGACTTCAGGAGCCATTGCTCTCTTTAATGACAACATTCAAAAGGACAGTTTGTCAGTATAGAATTATGATTCATAAAAGAGACAGTCTGCAATTCATTTGTGGTAAAGCTTTGTTACAGTTAAGCTCCAGGACTTAATATGTCTCTCTGTCAGGTATGGATCACAAGAAGGTCTAAATGTGAGAGACAGTGTATGCAAATCAGCTCATATTCACTTTTAAATTAATATTTATCGTTGCTGACATAATTACTACTAGATACTTTTTCATGTGATTTTTATCAATTGTGTGGGAATGGCCAATGACAGCTGATGAATGCTGATTGAGAGAGGAGCTCTGTGTAAGAAAATACCACTGACCCCAGTTTGGGGCAAATACAAAGTAAACTATAAGTTAAGGTTCTATTAGCATCTCTGTATTAAATCAGCGTATAGCAATAATAAAACTCAGCTGAAAAAATTGTTGAACCTGATGTACACTCTCTTAGCTCAACAGCAGTTTCCCCCCATTTAAAATAATACAATTTAAATGTGTAACAAAATGTGTTTTGAATTTATTTGTCACCCACCACTGAAAAATTGACAGAAAACATAAGCATATTTTAAAATGTCAGAACTAAGAGCAAGGGACTGGCAAGAAACATGCTTAGCACCAAAATTTGACAGACTTTACCAAAAGAATATGAAGTGGGTGATGGCAATATCAATAGTATTTTTAGAAACAAGAAGGAAGACCAAACAAGTATGATCTACATATTCATTACTCACAAAATAAATGTGCAAAGCAGCTGTCAAACAATAACCACCACTCCCAAAGTTTTCAAACTGTTGGTAAAGCCACTAATACTGCTAGTTTTAAAACAGATGTGTGAACCAATAGAGCACTTTCAATTTCTTTTATGCTGGGGACTGGTGTTAGAGAAACATTTGGAAAAGAGGAAAAGAAAAATTAGTATGGGGGTAATCATTTCAAATTTTGGAGAGGGCATCAAACACATACTAAATACAATAATAAAATGTGAACTCTCATGCCGAGGTACTGAAGCGATGGGGTTTAATTTTTGCGTGCAGTGTGTTTACGTGATAAGAGCTCTAGGGGGCATGTGTCATCTGCAGATTATTCTGTTGCCTAATGAGGCACAAGAAAACCTTCCTGCTTTAGTTTTGCTTGTAGGAAAGGATGAGAAGGAATCAGTCTGTTGCAGAACGTCTAGAAGGCAACAGTGCTGACCCCATGGCCTGACAGGCTGAGAATTATACTCTCAATCAATCAAACTGTTGATGTATATTTAAAGATTTGGATTACTGTCTCATTTTCAATCCAGTCAAACAGAACATAGAGCATCATATTTCACACACATTATGTACTGATCACATGCAATTCACTGGCACACTGGGCATCTAGCTATTGTGAAACACTACAATTTCTTTAATGGCTGTGGGCCAGAATCTAATCCTCCTATCACACTGAGTAGTATCTCATTCTGCAAATGGGGCTATTCACAGAATAAGGTACTAAACAGCCTGACTAAGGATATGAGAAACTGACCCATAATAATTAAAATTAAATCCTATTACTCCCATGCTATGTCAATATTTTGCAACTTTAAATACATTTTCTAATGTGACTGCATTACTCTTTTTTTTAAAACATGACTGCATTACTCTTTTTTTTAAAACGTAGGTCTACTACAAGGAAAAAAATCACTTGATTGTTTATAGGATTGAATTGCTAATTCTGATTATCAAAAGAGGTTAAAAGCAGATTCTGTACAGATCCATGCTGTATGCATAAATGATCTGAAAGATGGACTAAATATTGAGATAGCAAATATTACTGATGCCATACATTTATTTAGGGTAGTCAAGATGAGGAAGAACTGTGAATACTCCAGAAGGACATATTAAAATGAATTAAATAGTGATATGATATTAGTTGAAATCTAATAAAAACATATGCAAGATAATGCTTATTAGAAGGACTAAAACTACATATTGATAGAATCTGAATTACTTATCACCTATCAGGAAATGACAACTCACAAGCTAGGTTAGGCCTAGATTTAGAAAGGACATGCTGCAGGAACTGGTGTTGGTAGTTTAGTTTGTGGTACGCTTCCCTGTTTGTCAGTATGACACTATGCTCTAGCATGATTTTATGGACTATTGTGGTAATGGAAGTGCTTTATACAGATAATGTATATTAACAAGCTTTCTCTTGCAAAATATGATCCGAACCTTGATTTTATATGTATATGTATATGTTGCACTCCAGAAGTGGATTCCCTTGAATGAAATTACCCGCTGTAGTCCTGTGTACATAGTTTTCACAATGATTTATCAAAGTTTCTAAAGCATTATCCATGTGATGAAAGATATTATATAAGGAATTGATGTTGCTTCCACCAAAATCAATGACAAAGTTTCCCTTGGGTCTGAATCATCACTGTTACACTACTTTTACAAGATGCAACTCCCATGTGAGTTATGCCCATTGATTTCAAAGGGAAGTCCCTTTGTGCCCTAAAATTGTTAAATTCAAAGCAAGTGTGATATAATGACATCTCCACAATCCATGCCAGCCTCAAGCTTCACAGCATGCTGAATAATCTGCATCTTTCTTGGTTTTAATGTAACAACTCTGTTGTATGAGGAGCTTGTAGTAAGCAGTTTGTGGTACTTTGCTGTTAGTAATGTTGCTAGATTCCAGAGGAGGGTGGCATTTCTGTTTGTACATGTGCAGAATTTATATCAAGAAAATGTAGTGGCACTGACTATACCTTGAGCTGAATATAATGCAAATTTTAATTCGAAAACAACTATCTGCTTCTAATATTGTGATGCAATGCCCGGGAAATTTTCTCCACCTTTCCTAATCAGGGGGTTAAATATAATCTAACAAACCTTTCTGTATTCTTTTGTTAACAACCTTAAATTTTGTATCCTCCACTGTTAACTGGTAGGTTATTTCCATTTTTTTCCTATGCTGATATGTCTTTGCTGGAACTCATGAATAAATGTTGGCTTTGGAAAAGAGGAAGGGGAATAATGATAAGCACTGGGTTGAATCTCTTGGATTCCATTCCTCTGTGACCTTTAAAGGATATCAGATAAGAAGAACTTCTTAGAATAATTTGGTAAATACTGGATCTGAAATCCCATGGCTGAAGTTATTTTTTTGACATCACCTACTTAAGCTGCCATTCTCCAGCAGGGGAAGAAGGTATAAATAAGACATTTAGATTTCACCACAGGAACAATTCAAACCTCAGGTCCACAATGGACTGAATGTCATCATGAGTTAGCAAGGATGTTTCTAGCACATTGAATTGATATATAAAGAGGGAGGAAAACACTTGACTTCACCTTTCCTCCTCCCATCTCTGTGTTCATGACATCAACCACTCTCAAGAACTGAACTAAGGGGGAATGGTCCCCATCTGAAAGGAGACCCAGCCTGTGAAATTTACAACAGCGTATGGTGAGACAAAAAATTTGGGTTTTAAGTTAGGGTATTAGCTTGCATATTACTTTTATTGTCTTATGTAATGAACACTGATTTTTATGCATCATCACTTGTAATCATTTAAAATCTATATTTCTGTAGTTAATAGACTTATCTTATTGTTTTATCTTAACCAGTGTGTTTGGATTAAAGTGTGTAAGAAACACCATTTGGGATAACAGAGGTGGTGCATGTATCATTTTTGTTTGATGAAATGACGGACTTCCTATGAGCTTGTAGTATTCAGAAGGGTACTGAGCGGTACAAAACACACATTTTTGGAGGCACAAGGCTGGGACTATAATGCTTGCAGGTGTTGCCCTATATGTAATTCATGAGTGACTGGTCAGAGTGCTCAGGTATTTAATGGCAAGTGAACGTGAATGGGGTAGGAGTGAGGAGACACATTTGATTTACACAGTATATTTGCAGTATTCATTGCATTAGTCTCATCATTGTTATTCACAGCAGAATACAATACACAAATACCTGTGATTCAAATAGCAGTTAAAAGGAAACAGCTTACAGGAGGCCAAGGCAGTCCATCAGCAACCTAATCGGGGAGTAGCCCAGAAGTGTTTCCAAAGCTGCCACTGCACTTGCTTGAGGATCTAGTCAAGAAACCAGATACTAGAAAACATATTGCAGAACTTGCCATCCCATTCTGTGATTGCCACCCAAGAAGGAGAACACTGTGCTGTGGTAGAGTAACTGGCATCTCACTACACAGCTGTGTCTACTGATCAATGATTTATAAGTGTGTTTGAAGTAAAAACTGAATGTAAACAGATAATAAATGATAAACAAGATATTCACTAAAAGAAGATCAACAGATTTTAGCAAGGAAAATATGGTTCACAAAATGATCTGTGAATGAATTCACATGGTTTACAGTAACAAAATCTGACTAATAAATTGATAATTCATGGCCCTTTGACTCCACAGCTAGGCAGACATAGCTAAATTATTGGGAGATGTATTTTTGATATATATACGCACGGCTGCAATGGTAAACATCTGACATTCCCTTATGTCTTACCACTATATTTAGTTTAACAAAATGAACAGTTTTTCCTTCCCTGAGGATATATGTCTGTGACTCATGTTGTTTGGCAAGTTGTTGTAGTTGTGGTGGTCCCAAGATATTAGAGATACCAGGTGGGTGACAGAATATCTTTTATTAGACCAACTTCTGTTGGTGCAAGAGACAAACTTTCAAGCTTATCTGAAGAAGAGCTCTGTGTAAGCGCAAGAGTTTGTCTCTTTCACCAACAGAAGTTGTCCAGTAAAAGATATTTCCTCATCCACCCTGCCTTGTGAAATTCCTTAATTGGTTTACAAGCAGGTACCAAACTTAAATGAACTGCAGATCTGGAGGAATAATCACAATATTTATTTGGGAATAATTATTTAATAAAAATGTGCCAACCGTTATTCAGAATGAATTATTCTACCAGCTCTGAGAAACATGTTTTAAAAAGTCTGTACAGAAGTGTTTGTTTACAGAATACTAAATATAAATAAATAAATAAATAAATAAAATAACCTCTACTCTTAACATATTGTAAATATGCACAGTACATGTGAAGAAATTCAAAGCTCTACATTGTTTTGATGTGGTGTAAGGGAATAATGATAAGGTTGATAACTACATATATTTCTATCTAAGTGAGTTCTGAACTCTAAAGCACATAGGTATAATGTGAGAAATGTGTGCATACTGGCTTTAGAATTTTTAAATTAGGAGGAAGCTTGTTGGTTCATGCTAATAAGAAGGAGATCTGTTACAGAAAACCAAATGTTATGGATGACCAAATAATCCAACAAAAATAATATTTTTTAAAAAATCTGTATTAAAAATGAACTTGGTTCCTTTATTTTGTCAAGAGTAGTTTTAATGATTAATGATACTGTACTTCATAGTATACCAGCAAGCATCATGTATTAGGTATTCAGTAAAATTAATACATGCTTAATCATATCAGCCCTTACTAGAGCATCTGCTATTAAATCATTCTGGAGAAATGTATAGAGACCACTCTTTTGATGTGAGAATTATCAGGCTGCAGATTGTCAGAGTGCTGGAGAGAGACAAACAGATTTTTTTAAATTAATATTTTTGTTCTGTTTTTTTTTTATTTTTATTTTAGATTTAGTGTGTGAAAGATATTAAACATCTGCTATTCACCTTGGCTATTAGATAACTTGACTGTGTAATATCCATGTCCATTCAAGGACGATAAAAGATAAACAGATGAAACAGAATATCAGCCACTGCATTCATTTTCTTGAGGTACATATTCTGTGCAATACTGTGCATATAGCTGTGAACTGGGATGTGCATAGACCCAACCAAAAATCCAGCTAGATTCAAATGCCATTATCTTTGGGAACTTCACCCAGATGAGAGTAGGTTTACAAAACCTGGATTGCTGTTATATACATAGTCCTATTTCCTCTACCTCCATAGTTGCCTTCTTTCCCCTCAATCTAGTCCTCACTGAGGCCTCTGGCTCAATCCCCACTGTCACTCCCACCTAACTCCCCTTTGTGGAAGGGGAGAGATAATTTATCTCTGATGGTCTGTATTCCTATGTTCACCTCTTTCACAATATTATGATAAACTGTTGTACAAAGTATGCCTTATGAGGTATCATTTGAAAACTCATAATTTACTGAGCATTATTGTCCTGGTAAGATATGTGTGACAACAGTGTCTGTAAAGTTATAAGGCTACTGTACATTGTATGATATTACTAAAACATGTTCCAAGTCTGGAAAGCAGTCATAAGCCAGTTCTGCAGAGATAAAAGGCGAGCAAATGCCACAATCAGATGTCAACAAAATCAAATGGACCACCACTTGGTTAAGTGGCCATTCTTTGGCAGGAAAAAGGTTGTGAAACCTACATCTTTACAAAGAAACAGTGTGGGGTTCCCAACCCCACAGATTTTCTGTCTCCTAAACTTCAGCTGGAGATGATTCTCAAAGAAGAGGAAGAACTATATGAAGGGAGAGCAGACACCCCAAATTATCTCTCCCTTTTTCTCTACTCATAGCATCAACAACACTTGAAGAACAAAGGAAGTAGCACTGGACTGGGAGAGGGATCCTTACTGAAAGAAATTCAGCCAGTAAGACTGTTGGGTTATGAGGTGAGAGAGACTTTTCTTTGAATTCACTTAGCTTGTTAAGTTAGGCATTAGTTGTGTTTTCCTTTTATTTCCTTGTAACCAATTTTGGCTTTCATGCCTCATTTCTTGTAATCACTTAAAATCCATCTTCTGTAGTTAATAAACCTGTTTTATTGTTTTAGCTAAACCAGTGTTTGGATTGATGTGTTTGGGAAACTCCATTTTGGATAACAGGATTTGTACATATAATTTTTTATGAATAAAATGATGGACTTTCTAGGAGCTAGTTTTGTCCCAGGGAGAGCTGAGCAGTACCCCCTGCTGTCAGCCAGTTGTCTACTAAATTGTCTGCACAGACATCCAAAGATAAAGGGTAAAATGAGTCCCTTGGATCTTTGTGTAGACTGGCAGTCACAAGGTGTCTCTGAGGAGGAAAGACTGATGTTTCTTGAGCTTGTTGAAAATCCAATTACTGTGTCTACAATTCAGTGTCTACACTGGCAAAAAAAATCCCAACCCTGAAACAGTGAGTCTCCAACCTTACGTCTACAGACTCAGGCTCGTGCTATGGTGCTAAAACAGCTGTGCAGACATTTGGGATTGGGCTAGAGCATGGGCTCTGAAGCCTAGAATCTGAGCTCCATCACAAGCTAGGATATCTACACGGGCACTTTTAGTGCCATGGCGTCAGCTCCGCAAGCCCAAGATCCAAATCCTGAGATTCACAGCTGCAAAGTTTTTCTTTGTAGTGAGACACGTCCCGAGTGAACCTGAAGGGGTTGCTCAACTGCTAAATCCTGTGAGAGACCCATACAGAGGTTACAGAGGTCTGTCTACTGTCACTCATGTCCACATACAAATTCTCGATCTCATACTACACTTACATTGGAGCAGGTTAATTGGTTTTTGTTTTAGTTAAAAAGACTATATAAGTACTTTTATTGTGATATTCTATTTTTTGTCACTCAAAACTTTGAAAAGTTCTTGGAAACCTAACACTATAAAAACATATCGTCCTAGAATCATAGAAGTCAAAGAGGAGAAAGATAGAGTAGTTAATCTCCAACCCAATGAAAGATTGCTAGTATATGTTCAAGTCCTAGTTTGAAAAGGCACAAGCAACAAAGGTCAAACCACTTCTTTTGGGCAACTGTTCTACAGCCAAATACACCCCACTATCCGGAAAATGTCAATCTTCTTAATTACATTCTAGCTATGCACCACACAAGCTACCCCTTTCAACAAGCTGGGGTGGTTTTTAAGGAGCCATAGAGTAGGTCAAAAGCCACACAGCCACCATGGGAATACTCCTAGAGCAGAGGCTCCTACATCAGGCACAGAGCCAAGTGCCACCAGATCTACATCACCTCTGTTGCAACAATGGGCAGACGGGATGTTCCATGCTGGGCAGCAAATGGAGAGGAGATGGAATATTTAAGGGCTGGGCTGCAGGAGAGGTGGGAGGGGTGAGGACAGTGCTGACCTTCACCCTACAGAGTTTGGGTCCTCGCAAATCCCCACAGAGCCAGGCCACACTGGCTTCCACAAACAGGGAGGGTGGCAAGACAATTTCCCCTCTGCCCCTGTATTGGCACCAGTGCCAGTGACGACAGGGATGTATCTAGCCCTAAATAATTTCCCTCCCTCTTGTATTTACAATTATAAATACGATTTACTGTACTTGAATGAAGCATCTAGAAGTTACTTTTTTTAAAATCTGAGTTTTTCCCTCATTGTGGCGGTTACATCTGAAAATAGTTCAGTAACTTTTTCTTCTTGGACCCTGATTTCAGTCCAACAGAATTTTGAAATGAAATAAGTTTCCTGATCATTGCTCAGACTCTAATGAAAACTACCACATACACAGAACGATTATTATAAAGTCTCCTCTACAAGGCACTGTAGTTGGCAGTTCCTGTTCCAAAGGCACTCTGAACTGAGCTAATCTCACACACACAAACACACACCCCTCTCACTCTGTGTTCTTTCAAGACAAGATTCAGGGTTAAGGTTATTGGGAAGGCATGAATCCCATTGATGAGCACTGGGAGTCTGCAATTGCATAGATCGAACACCATAAAGTCTTCATTTTATTTTATTGGTAATAAAATAGTCCTGACATCTTTCTTCTGGATTTGCCATCACAAGGGTTTTGATTTTGGTTTGGAAAAGTTTAAAGATTTTCTCCTTTCTTCTGGATAACTAGAACTTGTTTATACTCAGAAATATCTGCAGCGACTGCGAGTTCCAATGAAAACTAGCACTGAATCTACTAAAGGAGGATTCTGAATGTAACAGAATCAAGCTAAATAAGTGTGCTGTTTTGTAAGGAAGTATGAGTTAAGCATCCCAGAAGCTCTACTGGCCTGCACTGAAGGAATTGTTGCTACTTCAGATCAGCAGCCAAGGAAATGATTTTGGAAATGGGAGACCTGGCTCCTCTCCCAGCATTGACTCTGTTCTATTATAAATTAATTGTGCATGTCCTGCAGTTCATTAGGACTGAGCATTTCAGACTCTGGATCCAGACTACTGGCTCCTTTAAGGCCCAGAAAACAGGCTCAAAGCATGTACAATAAAATAGATTATTTTAAGATGTCTTTATCATATAAATAGACAAACATGCATCTATAGAAACATGTATCATTTTCTTCATTACACCTAGCAATGCACAGGCAGGAAAATGAAAGATTCATCCCATCTTATTTAAAGCACCTAAATAAACCTCTTCCAGAATTAGATTACTGCAAGAATATGGAAAGTCATTTCTGAACTCTTTAAAAGTTTCCGATCAACTTTAGAAGCACTTTTAAAATAATAAAATATGTTGTCACACTGATTGTTGAGGAGAGGGGATTTCAGATTTATTCTTTCAGTAAAGTAAATTTTAACATTCAAAATATTTTTCTTAAAGGGAACCGTTGAAAATTGTACTGAAACTATATAAACATAAGGAAAATAGTAAATAAAAACTGCCGTTAAAAATCATTGTATATGTTTGTACAGCACCTACCTCAAAACCTTATTTGCCTCTATGTGCAACTGCAATATAAATATTAATAACAATATTATATAGTATGACTAGTGTATTACTGGGCACAATTCTACCTGCTGCCATAGGAAAGCTGTGGCTAGAGCTGGAGTTACTTCAGTCCACCTAAATGTGTTGTGGTTTTTGGTTCCACCTTTCTCTTCCTCACCCTTGTGCTCTCACTTCTGTCTGTCTAGGTTTCATAAAGTGCCCAGTCATACATATTTTTGGCACTAGGATGCACATGCCCATTGTGAGTGCTACCTGACCCTGACTCATATATCAAAGCGAATCAATGTAGCAATAGTATAATTTTTTCCAAAAGAAACTATCATACAGCATCCAAAAAGAAGTAGGTTATGAGAGGAGACATCGTCCTCCACCCCTAGCAACTGCATTGAATCATATGTTAAACAAAGGGAGCTGTCCATACCATACAATATGTACACAGTGACTTACAATGGCTCCTGATTTTCTTTTTTTTTCATTCTTTCCCTTATGTCTTACTCTTCTTCCCCACATCTTGATGCATCTTCAGGCTTTCAGTCACTTAGTTTTCCTTCACTCTTGTTTATTCACTAAACCTGACTCTGCTCAAAACACTCTCTACTTTCTCTTTTGGCCTGTTACCCCTATTCCTGAATCAACTTAATTAATTTCTCTACTTTTCAGTCTCTCTGCCATCTCCTTTTTCTTCACAAATCTCCCTTTTTCTCTCTTCCTGCTACTCTCTCCTTCTTCCCATATATCCAGGTCTTCCCTCATCCTCTTCTTCCATCCCACTGGACCTCTTCTCTATTATCTTATATCCTGCCTCCTGAATTTTCTTTTCTCATCCCCTCTTTTGCTTCTAAGTCTTGCATAACATTTTAACTGCTCCTTAACTAAAGTGACACAATCAACTTAAATTTATGAAGTTTAAGTGCAGTGTATTTAGAATCTCTGCCTCACGAACAGTCTTTCTAGCTATATTTTTACCTTTTCTTTCTTGAATTTTACTCTGAAATGTTTACCTGCCATAGACCCATCTTGACTGGTGTTCTGAAGACATTTCTATAAACAGCTTGAGAACATGCAGATGGTGCATAGTTTCCAAGCCCCAGCTGCTGCCACTTTCAGGGCTTGCATAGAAAAGCAAAATAAGCTTTCTCTGTGGAAATCAGAGGACAAAAAGGCATTCAGGCTTGAAGGAACTCTCCCTGTGAGGTCAGAGATAGGAGTACTGTAGCTAGTATGGAAAGTCCCATCCATCATGGGTTGGGGAGAGCAGAGGATACTTAGTTGTCAAACCCTCTTTAAAAAAAAAATACTGTTGCTCAGGTGAGTTGTATGACCTCACCCAACCCCTTAAAATGCTTTTGCAGTGTAAGGACACCCTTTCATCACTCTAAATGCAATGTCACTCTACAAGGATATATAATACCTTTACTCCCATTCACTTCTCTAACACACTAGTTGGAGTGGTTCCTCTCCACCATTCTTCTTGTGCAGGAAGTGAGTGAGTGAAGGAGAGTTTATGTGGCACCTGGGGAAATGTATGAGCCTGGTAATGCCACACCAGTACATGTGAGCAACAAGTACCAGGGTGTGTACACAAAACCCATAGCAATCTGCATGTGAATCAACATATGAAAAGCTGATTTTGCAACTGAGAATTATAAATCTGCTTTGAAAACAGGCTTCTATGGCTGTTATTAGCAGAGGTAGCTGGGGAAAAAAAAATTCTCCTGTGGAAAATTTTGAAAAGAACGGAAAATTTTGACAAAAATATCTATTTCATTGAAATTGTTCAAGTTTTCTTCAAAAACATTTTTAAAATATTTTTTTTATAAAATGAAAATAGATTTTTTCATGAACATTTCCATTTAATCAAAAGTTATTTTACATCTAAAACTATTGATGAAAAGTTTCCAGCCAGCTTTATTTATTAGTAACAATAGTAAAAGGAAAATGATTTTTGACAGATGGTTTTCCAGCTGGCAGTTTTCCTTTATTGGTGGAAGCCAGTTGGCTATAACCACACTGAATTGACTTACAGAAAAAAATATTTATTAATGCCATTTATACACAGGAAAGGAGTACTTGTGGCACCTTAGAGACTAACCAATTTATTTGAGCATGAGCTTTCGTGAGCTACAACTCACTTCATAGGATGCATTGGTTAGTCTCTAAGGTGCCACAAGTACTCCTTTTCTTTTTGCAAATACAGACTAACACGGCTGTTACTCTGAAACCTGTCTTTATACACAGGGTCGTTTCTTGGGCAGAAAAATATTGACAAGATGTTCCACTTTTCAAGGCAGTCTCCTTTTCCGTATTAGAGAGACCTGAGAATGAGAAGCTGCTGCCTGAGGAAGGCTTTTCAACTAAGGGAGACCTGAACAGACCAGGAGGATCTCTGAGGTCTCTCTAGGTAAAGGGCCTGGGAGGAATAAGTTTGAAAGAAGCCTGGAAAGGGCCAAATTGAGTCAGGCTGTGTAGTAAAACCCCAGGGAGGAGTCTGAGAATAGTAGGAAGCCTTAAAGTCAGAGGAAGAAATGTTGCCAACTCTGGCAAATTTACAGATAGTTTATTTATTTTAAGGCCACAACTCCTGGACTCGTGTGATTACATGAGACTATCAGCTTTCTTACAAAAATAGAGCAAGTATCTAGCCCTCCTGGTTGCATGGAAAAGCTTGAATATGTGACCTGTAAAGGCATAAAAGCCGAGCAGCAAATAAAAATAACCACAATTCTATTATTTTTTTTTAAATTCTCATGATTTTTAAGCCAACCCCTGATTTTTAGGGCCCTGGCTCGTGGTTTTTGAACATATGGGGTTGGTAATACTAGGGAAATGAAGCTGGCACTGAAAAGTGAAAAGCAAGGAAAGGAAACTGCCTGTGGCAGGAGCAGCAGTGTCGGCTTGAGGCCTGGTGTGTGTACCTGCTTGGTTCAGGGGTCCCAGATTTGGTCTGTCAGGGAAGATGGGAGGAGGTCTTTCTTTCACTCCCCTACATTAACGGAGATGGGATGAATCCTGGGAAGAGGATTTTGGCCTGGATATGGCAAAGATCTGTATTTTGTTTCATTTGGACGGGGGTTTTTTAATCCCAAAAGGAAAGAACTCTTTTTTCTTTCTGAAAGTTTGGTTGGAGGATTAAATCAACAACTGCTAAGAGGGAGAGCATGGTAAACTGCTCTAACAACCAGAGAAAAAGTGAGGAAAAGTGATGATGGAAAGGTAAGTCAAACATCCACAGTCCTCCTCAGGCATTGGTGTGCCTTTGTGTGGTGATATAGCTGACAGTCAAATACAGGCAGGTACTGATTGTGAATCTATTCCATTTTCTGAAAACAGGAGAAGATTACACAGAGAAGTGATAGTCCACATTCAGGAAAGAAAACATATGTCTTTACAAATATTTGCATAAAATGACAATTAAAAATGTCACACCGATCCCAAAGAGGGGTAGGCCAACTTGACTAGAAAGGCTGGGAAATATTTCCGGAAAAAAATATTACTCTGCCAACCCCGCAGCTGCTGAAATGTACAAGTTCTTCATTTCCTTTTACAACCCATTCAGTGTCACCCAACTAATGCTTTGAAAGGATAAAAAAAAAAAAAAAAAACACCTGGATTTACCAATCCAGTTTTGCCCAATCCAGTAGAGGGGGGGAAAACAACAAATAAGATAAATTGAGGAGAGAAAACTGGGAAAGAAAAAGAACAAAATAAGAGAGACAGAAAAAGCTGAACTACAGAATCCTTTGTGCCAACTGCTATTCAACCCCCAGTGAGGCACCACTGCAGCCAGGGCACAGGATGCTGAGAAACAAATTGGAGTATTGGATAGGAAGGAGAGGTGTCAATATCTTGTCATCTCCATGGGGTTCTAATTCACTTGGATCACTACTGGTAACAAAGCAAGCCTCTTTATTGAATATATTATCAACAAACTACTTACTTTTACATTTATTGCATATAAAATTGTAAAAACTAGCACACACTGACTGAATTTCAGTATAATTTATTTTTACTGCACTTATCACATTTTGAATATATTTAAAACAGTTTCTCCAAACAGTGAACACTCTTTCTTCTTCGTGAGGCACTAAAGCCTATTGCCCTCCTAATTTAAATATATTTCAGTGGGGGCTCCTAAACTTCTGATTTATTTTAAAGTTGGTATTAGCTACTTTATTTTTGAAAATAATCTCAAATGCTCCACTGCCTGCTTTGGGCTCCCCTTAAATATCAGCATATTTCATTGTGTCATGTTAGTAAGAGAATGTATTCTCTTCTCACAGATTTATGAAGCTAGAATGCTTGCTCCTTTAACTTTTACTCCAGCTCTCGGAGGAAAAAGAACACAAAAATATTACTACAGGCAGCAGTGCCTGCATTTTTCATGGAACACGATATCAATTGGGCCATGCAGAAAAGAATGACTATAACTGGCTTTTGAAGTTGGATCAACAAGAAAATATCACAGATACTGTATCATGGCAAAACATTAAAAGTAGACTGTGTAATACATTACTCTATGGCACATCTTGCCCTACCATCCAGCTTTTACCTTATAGAAACATTAATTACATATTTTTTTCACTCATTTTGATTTCATACAGCACTTTTACTTGGTTCTCTCAAAGCACCTTGTTTAAAGTTGACTTTTGCTAGGCAACCACTTCCAGAATTTAAGATCTGAAAACTTCTGGACTAGAACTCTGAGCCTAAATATGTATAAACTAGTATTTTCATTTTAACTGCAAATTCAGCATCATATACAGTATTCTTCAGCTTGCCCCCAAAATAACTGTTGTGATGTTCATGTTCACTTTCTGTGGTACTTATTTGCACAGTATGTATGTGGGTATAATGAAAGCTGATTTCTAGCCATGGAAAAGTATGCTATGAATAAGTGTTTTGTTCAGGAACTAGAGCTTTTTGTTAATTGTCCTTCTTTCCGTTTACTGACTTTAAACATTATTGCGAAACAATTTTACTGTACCTAAAACATTCAAAGTAACTTCAGAGTTACTTAATGAGATAGTATTGAGACCATTGAACTTATATTACTTAACTCAACAATGCTCAATGGTTTTTCATTAATTTTCTTGCTTTAAAGAAAAGGGAGATTTCCAGCTTCCCAGTGGGCCTTAGAATGATTCAAGATATTGGATTTCTTTAGGTAAAGAAACTGTAATTTTTATAGTTTTTTTTTTTTTAAGGCTCCTTCTGCGCACCATACAATGGGAATAATGATAACAGAGGGTATTTGTGTATTGCAAAAAAAACCCACAGCAAAGAGTCTAGGATCCCAGGTCAACTGACTTGGGCTCACAGAGCTTGTGTTGTGGGCCTAAAAAGAGCAGTGTAGACATTCCTGCTCAGGCTGGAGCCCAGCCTCGGATACCTCCCTCCTCACCAAGTTTCAGAGCTTAGGTTCCAGCCCCAGCAGAAACATCTACAGTGCTATTTTTCTCTCTGTATTGTGAGCCCCACAAGTGTGAGTCAGTTGACTTGGGCTCTGAGACTCGCTGGCACAGTGATACTGGCTCTGGGGTGCTACTGCACCCCCTGACTTGAAGTAGTAATAACATGGTTTCTATCATCAGCACCCTCACTATAAAAATTGTTCCAGCACCCCTGAGCTGGCATGAGGTGTTTGTTGCAGTATACACATACTCTTAGGCATTTGGTTTTATAGGCAGAGGGAGAAAAAAGCTCCACAATTTATTCTTATACATTCTGTAAGTATGAGCTCAGAATGCAAACACTGCGACAAATTGGGGGTTCTGTCTGTACCACGTCTTAATTTTGGAATATTTTTCTCATGAAATTACCACACCAGGGAAAGCCTATTGAATGTGAATCCCTCAGGAGTGAGCAGGTTATGTCATATCTCTGCCAGGCCAGAGACAATGGCCAGGTCTACAGTACAAGCCTAGGTCGGTATAACTACGTTGCTCAGAGGTCTGAAACATCCACACCCCTGAGTGATATAGTTATACCAGCCTAACCACCCCTGTAGACAGCGCTATGTCGAAGGGAGAGTTTCACCCATTGACAGAACTACTGCCTCTCAGGGAGGTGGATTAACTTATGCCAACAGGAGAAGCTCTCCAGCCGGTGTAGGAATGTATTCACTTAAGCGCTACAGCAGGACAGCTGTGCCGATGCAGCGATTTAAGCATAGACTTGCCCAATGATGAGTGATCCTCACTCTAGGATCATCTATTCCAAATAAAACATTTTGAGACAATGGGTTTGCTCTCCCTGGGGAGAAGATATTTCCTCCTCTTGTTTGAAGGCAAGGAAGTTTGAGACTAATGAAAAATTACCAAAACGCAGAATAAAAGAAGCAGGTGACCCCAGCAGAAGTCCAAAGAGGGACTTACAGAGGGGACCTGCATGTGAGTAAGATGAAGGAAGCTGCTGTAGGAGCAGGATAGTCAAGTTGTCGGAGGACTCTCTGACTGCCTGTCAGAACACAGATGATCTCCCAAGGATCCCAACAGAAGGGTGAGCTAGCAAGGGACACTGCGTTTAAGATGTTTTATTGTTTTGTATGTTCTGTACTCTCCTTTTCTTTATTTATTAAGTCAGGAGCATAAAGTTGATAGACTGAACAGAATGTGTATATGTTGACTGTGTCACAATTTCTGTGTGTCCCTGAGGGAGTTAAACTGTAAACTAGAAGCTTCACATCTTAGGGGGACCGTTCAGAGAGAGGGGTGCATTTAAGTATTGGGGAGCCTGAAGGGTCAGTGCTTCACTCTGAGGGGCTAGATGGATGGGCAGAGGGTTCCAACACTCGGAAGGGCATGCCAGGTGTGCCCTAAGAGTGTACCTAAGGAGCCTGAGAGTGGGGCAGTGACTGGACTCTGTTCAGGCTCCAGGAGCTTAATGCACTCTTGGGAATCCAGAGCACAGAGGCTTTGATTCCCCTCACAGCAGTCCTAGTAGGTGGGTAGGAAGGGGCGCTTGCTAGTATCTGTGACATACATCACTTACATGTGGCGAAACTGTGCATGAGTGATGGGACTCCTCCCAAACATGTGACAATAAAACTTTTATACCACTCTGACATAGACTCCATTGGCCATATTCTCGGACAATGGTCCCTCCCTGTTATGCCATGGTGCAAAGGTGATTGAGAACTGCCTGAGCTGGGCATTCTCTTCGGATAGTAGAATCGTTGCATGCCATATACTTGCATGCCTATTACAGCAGATTCTAGGGACTCCTATCCAAAGGGAATCCACAAAATCGGCTGTAGTTAGCATACCAGGTTATGGATGGACCATATTATAGTCCAAGGATATTATTATTATATTATATTATTGTGGTGGGGCGGTGCCCCACCCCCATGCCAAATTGGGCTACAACAGGCCAGAGCAGCTGCACAAGGTGGCAGCCAACCAGGGAGGGCCTGTTACAGAGCCAATCAGGGCCAGTATTACAGCCAGCCAATCAGGGCTAGGTTAGGCCCTATATTAAGGCTGCCCAGGAAGCAAGCAGTTTCCCCTTCCCCTTCCAAGTGGCCATCACCAGACCACTGCCAAAAGGGGTTAGACTTTGGGGTGTGGCTAGCCATTGTGGCTGGGGTGAAGAGAAGGACTGCTGATAACACCAAACGCCTGGAAGGGGGTGAGACTGGAGCAGTGGGCACTGCTGGAGGGCAGTGTCCTGAAGAGGATGCCACAAGCTGGGAGCAACACGGGTTGAGACGCCCATCTAGGGTGAGAGATGGACAGGACACCACTGGCAGAGGGTGCTCTGCATGCACTGAGCTAATTCCTAGAGGGAACAGCAGGAGGTGCTGTGGTGGTGAGTCCTCCCCATCACAATTATCCATATTATAGTTGGAGCTGATAAAATGGTTACTAGGACAGTTCAGCCAGGATCAATTAGAGCAACCCAGAGGCTGCTCTGTCTTGTAGGAAGGGCTGAATTGGCTCCTAGTAGGGTTAAGGGAGAGGGAAAGCCAGCAACGTATGTTCCCCTTGTGTACTAAGTAGAGTTCAAGCACAACTGAGGATTTGCCCCTATATAACTTCTATGCATTACTCATAATGTTTTATTAGCAAGGCAGTTGCTGAAGTTGAAATTTATGCTAACCTATCAGATTCATCAAAACACTCAATCTGCTTTAAATTAGAATATTCTCAAACAGAAAGTTATGTCATATTCATAGTTTACTGTGTTTTAAAATCATTTCATCTTACCTTCAAAATATTATGTTAGCTTTATCTGCTAAAAGAAATATAATGTTTAATTAGGAACAATGAAACGTCTGAACTGAGAAATTATTTTTTTCATTAAAAAAATCTCATTACTATTTCAGCAAATCCCCTTTATCTAATCATTTGGAGGTTTTTTTTAAGTCCATCTAAAGCTAAGTTGAAAACATCACTTACTACTTGTTGCATTTCACTGATTACCTTACATCCCCTTTGATAAAATATGAAAGATGTTCTTTTATTGTCATAGCTGGTAACATGCACACACTGTGAAAGGTGAATTTTAAAATGAAGTATATATTTGAGGGCCTGTGCTCATGGTAATTCTTCATAGTAACAAAATATTTAGTTTGCTTCTTTTGAAGTACACACAAGTGATCCACATGAAAATTACTAGAACGAGTTCAGCATATTATATCTTCTTGCTCTGGATTTTTCCAGATGAAGCCTACAAGCTCTAAACTCAGGAAATTAGAATGTATCATTAAAAACAAGCTGTTCAGATCCAAAAACCATTATTAATAGTCACCATTTCTCACTTCAGCTATTTTGAAATGTTGGGGTTCTAAGTCAATGGTGATTTCTGTCTTTACAACTTTTCACAGCTTAAAGCTGGATACAGGACAGAAGTTCATCTGTTGGACTAAGATATTGTTAGGCTGCTAAACAAGGGTGCAATAATGTTGTCCTTATGGTCTTGCAAAATCCTATTCACCCTCTTACCTAGGGAAGGCCTATATTTGATGGGTACACAAAATATTAGTTTATATATTTAAGTAATTGGCCATGCCAATTTTACAAAGTTGCAGTAAAGGACCTAATTTTGTGTTTAAAACTAAAGTAAATTTGGGCTTCCATACGATACTCCAGAAACCCTGCCAACCCTTGTGTGTGTATGGTACATTTAAGATTTAATTTTCAACATGACATCTTCACACAGAAGTTGGGCAGAGAGTGAGAGACCTTCCCATTAAAGATTACAGAATCAGGACAACTTTTTTTAACTTTCTTTCTTTTAACACTTCTAATGAGCAGCATTAGGGAGGTGGGGACAGACTATAAATCCCAGCTTCCCAAAGATATTTAGCTGGTTCTAAGTAAGTCCCTTTTCTAGCAGCCAAGGAAACGGTGGGTGCATTTGAGATTTAAACTGAAATGACAACACAAATGAGGGGAAAAGGGAAGAAGAGAGAAGTCTCTCACATAGTGGGAGATTTTCTATTAAATGTTACAAAACAAATCAAAGAAAAAAAATCCAAAAAAGAGATTCATTTTAAAACACCTCATAATATTTAAATGGTTCTGTTTTCAGCCTCAGGTCTGACTTTCCTTGCTGTTGTGATTTCATGTCAGACTCTCAACACTGCTTCAATATTTCTTTTCTGTAGGTGAATTGTCGGCCCATTTGCGCAATAAGTACACAGTGTTACATTGGCAACAGGTACAGCTGAATGCAGAATAAAGTGAAGAAGTGGAACTTTATTAAACCCTGTGGACTGTTCTGTCCATGTTCCTGAGTTGCTTCCAGCATAACACCATTTGTTTCCTGTTCCCCTGGTGTTCCTTTAATCACAGTCTCAGTAGGGAACTTGGGCCCTCCAACTCCTATTTCCATTGATCATGATACACTAGACTTCCACGACTGCAATGGTTGATACCAGAAAGTGAAAAATGCAGCATACAATCAAAGTTGCAAAGAGTTTAAATTAGCAAACTAGAACTACCCAAACTGTCCAGGACACCACACAGGGCGAAACATATACTTTGCGGGATCCAGGCAAAACCCTAAGGTGCTTTGAGCAGAAGAGAAGAATGAGGTAACAAGTTTCTTCCCTAATGTGGTCCCACTACTAGAAGTAGGGCAGCAGATGAGTCTCCTTCCCAGCATATTTTGGATATGCACCACATAGGTTAGTACAGGGTAAATTGAATAATCCAGCTTTCTAATGTACTTTCAAGACACCCCCTTAAATTTGAAGAAATCCTCATCAAAATTATAGCAATTTCCATCTCTCTGGTCTGTTAATGGACCACCATGGCAAAACTACATTCCACTGTCTTTTTGTATATAAAAAGTTTATATAAAAGTCTGACATCAGACAATGGGGCCTCCTCCACCACTTTGTGACATCTATTGTTGGTTTTTCTGAAGGCAGAGTTGCTTGCCTGTAATAGTGGTGCTGCTCTAACAGGATATTTTTAATGTACTTTGTATCTCCTCTCCTCCCTCATTTTTATTCCTCTGTTTTATAATTTTTGTGTTCTCCTGCAGTATCTCTTTTCACTTCTACAATTTTCATTCCTTTCCCCATATTCAATTTTTCTCTTACTTCAGCTCTCGCCTGCCATTATTCTTTTAGTTCTTCAGCCTTGCCTTCTTTTTCCATTTGCTCGGAGTTGATCTATCTCCGGTTAGACCCGTATACCACAATCTTTTTACCTCTAACCTGCCTGCAGCCATAATGCCCCTGTGGCCAACTGAGACAGGAAGCGTCCATTGGTGCTCCCCATATAATTGTATGCAGGAACAGAGCTATAAAGTAAATAAAGTAAACAGAGCAGTAAACTTAAAGATCCCAATTTAGGTGTTTGAGTCTGGTATCACACTAGACTGAATGAGTAACACCACTGAAGTCACTGGAAGTTACAATGGTGTAAATGAGACCAGAATCAGGTCCTCAATCTCATGACTCCAATGAATGATTATGGGAGTCACACAAGCTTTCATACCACTTGACTTCCCTGTAATGGCTAGTTCCACATAACATTAATGCCCCATCCATAGGAGCAATACCCTTAAATATAAAATTGGTATTCCAGAAAGGCAAATGACCAGATTCTGATCTCTTACATCAGTTTAAAACCATGTTAACCCTCCACTGAAGCCAATGAGTTACTTTGAATTTACACCCGTGAAAGTGAGATAGGAATCTAGCCTGGATTGTTTCACAGATTAAAACATGCTCTGGATAATGTTACACCAATGTAAATTCCAAGTAACTCTATTGACAGCAATATATACCATCATGGCAGGGACTGGGATGTAGCTCAAAGTGTCTTCCCACACTGACTAGAAAGATACTAATCAAAATAGTAACAGGTTTTGAAAATAAACTACTTTTTATAATAGCATCATTTAGTAAATCATATTTTTAAATGCAACATTTAGAAATGCAGTCCTGACATTCTTCACTGTGTAGCTGGCAATCTAATGAGTCTGCATAAATACATTTAAGCCACCTTAATTTTGTAAAGGTCAACTTCTATGAGCAGAATTATTGCTACTGTATGGCTGTTCTTAAGAAATGTACAATTTTTTTTTGCTAGCAGTGTAAATAAGATATATAACAAATTTCACTGGACTCCTATCTCTTTAACAGATCTTTTAGAACACACTGGAGAGTTCAAAACTAAGTATTTGTCGTCTTATTCAGTAAATCAGAGTGCCGTTTAAAAATGAGAACCTTTGCTGTGCCTATGTAGAGTTTTTCTGCCACTAACTCTACATAGGTCTTTGTAATGACTGGTGAAATAGTGCATATTTCATATAGAAATCATTGTCACCCAGTAAACATGTAATGTAAAAATACCATTTTCCAGAGCAGAACCACACCTTTTAACTTGAAAACCTAGTGAACCAGCTGGAAAGATGTTAGATAAGGGATAAAATCTTGGCTCCATTGAGGTCTATGGCAATACTTTCACTGACTTCAGTGGGAACAGGATTTCACTCCATGAGCCAAAACATCCAAAATGAATGAACTAACCTAAAAGTGAGGGAAATGCTCTGTCCTAAGTATAGCATACATTGCAACACTCGAATGAAGATGAGAACAAACATGGTGGGTTGAAACCACAGGAAATATTAACACAAAACATCAAACCTTAACCCGCTTCTTCACTTTAATGCACTTCTGCATTACAAGGACTCATAATTGGGCAATGACAATATTAAGATAAATAAAAACAAACCAAACCAAGGAAGATATTCTACCAGACAGCCAGAATTACTCTATTACTATTTGTTTTTCCTGACACACAATTTAGCTTTTGCAATCCATTCAACGGATACTAGAGGATATGGAGACAGGAAAGCAGAAAACAGCTTTAAATCACTGATAACCAAAAGTAAGCATCACATGAGCATTTTTAGAAAAAGGTAAATAGCCTAAATTGGAAAATCTGATATCAACTCATTGCTTCTGTCTCCTTAATTCACATGAACAGATACTTTAAAAAAAACAAAAAACAAAAAACCCTTCACTAACGTTGTATTTGATTGTGGACAATGTTAGGCTATGCTCACAGACTAGGGTTACCAACTTTCTCATCCCACAAAACCTTGCCTCACACCCTTCACCACCATTAAAATCTGTTAAAGAGATTTGAAGCAAAAGGTGGGGGGAATTGAGACATGGGTAACTGGGCAAACAGGCAAGTTTAGAGATAATCAACCAAGGCATTTGTGAAATATAAAAGTTTTTTTAATAATTAGAAGCATGTCAGTGTTAAATGGGAATTGTAACAGCTTGATCTATCAAATTTGGTTTATTCTATTTTCTTCAATGACTGGTGCTTTTGTAAGATTTGGATAGTAAATTCTAGAGTAATAGAGTAATATTTTAAAATATCTGAGAACCTGCAGGCAGAGTTTTTAAGATGTGGTGCCTCAGACTCCTTAGCATAGGGATTAATTTCCATCAGGACACTGACACCTAGGTTTGGATTTTCACTAAAGTATCAGCCTGTTCCTGTGAAGCCACAGAATTTGCCTCAAAGTTTGGTTTTTTTAATATTTTATATTTACTTTCAACTCTGAATTATTATTCTCTTTTTGTTGCTGCTTCTGTGCTATTATGAATATACTTTGTGTCTGGATAAGCTCACATGATGGATGAAACTTGAGAAATAAAGTGACTCTAGCATTAATTGAAGTCTTTCACTTCTCAGATATGTGCCCTAACCTCTGAGCTATTAGCTAATTTGGTGTACTCTCTTTTTGATCAAAAATTCCATCCTGGACCAAAGACACCTTTACTGATAAAAGTTGTGTCAAAAGTGACACATTTCTACAAAAAGAAAAGCTACCAGCAGGAGAGAGAGAAAAAACACAAACTTTTGTAGTGATGATAAAGGTGGTCCATTTCCAGCAGTTGACAAGAATGTGTGAGGAACAGTAGGGAGGCGGAAATAAACATGGGGAAATAGTTTTACTTTGTGTAATGACACCCACTCCCAGTCTTTATTCAAGCCTAATTTAATGGTGTCCAGTTTGCAAATTAATTCCAATTTAGCAGTCTCTCATTGGAGTCTGTTTTTGAAGTTTTTGTTGTTGTTGTAATATTGGGATGTTTAGGTTTGTAATCGAGTGACCAGAGACTGAAGTGTTCTCCGACTGGTTTTTGAATGTTATAATTTTTGACATCTGATTTGTGTCCATTTAGTCTTTACATAGAGACTGTTTGGTTTGGCCAATGTACATGGCAGAGGGGCATTGCTGGCACATGATGGCATATATGTACCAATGTGGACACAAGAACAAATGGATATAAACTGGTCATCGGGAAGTTTAGACTTGAAATTAGACGAAGGTTTCTAACCATCAGAGGAGTGACGTTTTGGAATAGCCTTCCAAGGGAAGCAGTGGGGGCAAAAGACCTATCTGGCTTAAGATTAAACTCGATAAATTTATGGAGGAGATGGTATGATGGAATAATATGATTTTGGCAATTAATTGATCTTTAACTATTCATGGTAAATAGGCCCAATGGCCTGTGATGGGATGTTAGATGGGGTGGGATCTGAGTTACTACAGAGAATTCTTTCCTGCCTATCTGGCTGGTGAATCTTTCTTGCATCCTCAGGGTTCAGATGATCACCATATTTGGGGTTGGGAAGGAATTTTCCTCCAGGGCAGATTGGAAGAGGCCCTGGGGGTTTTTCACCTTCCTCTGTAGCATGGGGCACAGGTCACTTGCTGGAGGATTCTCTGCTCCTTGAAGTCTTTAAACCATGATTTGGGGACTTCAATAGCTCAGACATAGGTGAGAGGTTTATCGCAGGAGTGGGTGGGTGAGATTCTGTGGCCTGCATTGTGCAGGAGGTCAGACTAGATGATCATAATGGTCCCTTCTGACCTTAATGTCTATGAATATATCACATTCGTAGATATGCAGGTGAATGAGCTTCTGATAGTGTGGCTGATGTGATTAGGCCCTATGATGGTGTCCCCTGAATAGATGTGGACACAGTTGGCAATGGGCTTTGTTGCAAGGATAGTTTCCTGGGTTAGTGTTTTTGTTGTGTGATGCATGGTTGCTGGTGAATATTTGCTTCAGGTTGGGAGGCTGTCTGTAAGAAAGGACTGGCCTGTCTCCCAAGATCTGTGAGTGGTGACTCGTCCTTCAAGATAGGTTGTAGATCCTTGATGATGTGCTGGAGAAGTTTTAGTTGGGGGCTGAAAGTGATGACTAGTGGTGGTCAGTTATTTGTTAGGCCTGTCCTGTAGTAGGTGACTTCTGGGTACTCTTCTGGCTCTGTCAATCTGTTTCTTCACTTCACCAGGTGGGTATTGTAAGAACGCTTGATAGAGATCTTGTAGGTGTTTGTCTCTGTCTTAGGGTTTGGAGCAAATGCGGTTGTATCTTAGAGCTTGGCTGTGGATAATGGATCATATGGTGTGGTCTGGATGAAAGCTGGCGGCATGTAGGTAAGTATAACAGTCAGTTGGTTTCCAGTATAGGGGGGTGGTTAAGTGACCATCGCTTATTAGCACAGTAGTGTCCAGGAAGTGGATCTCTTTTGTGGACTGGTCCAGGCTGAGACTGATGGTGGGATGGAAATTGTTGAAATCATGGTGGAATTCCTCAAGGGCTTCTTTTCCATGGGTCCAGATGATGATGATGATGTCATCAGTGAACTCCAAAGTATCATCATCATAATCAGCATGACAGGCCTAAGATGCTGTAAGCCAGTGGTTCTCAAAGCTGGTCCACCGCTTGTTCAGGGAAAGCCCCTGGAGGGCCAGGCCAGTTTGTTTACCTGCCATGTCCACAGGTTCGGCTGATCGCGGCTCCCACTGGCTGCGGTTTGCCGCTCTAGGCCAGTGAGGGCTGTGGGAAGGGCAGACAGCGCATCCCTCGGCCTGCACTACTTCCCGCAGCCCCGATTGGCCTGGAGCAGCGAACCGCAGCCAGTGGGAGCCGCGATCTGCTGAACCTGTGGACACGGCAGGTGAACAAAGTGGCCTGGCCCGCCAGGGGCTTTCCCTGAACAAGCGGTGGACCAGCTTTGAAAACCACTGCTGTAAGCAACCTTGTCCCAGCAGGAAGAGTGACCAGTAGGAAGTGACCAGAGTATGCCAGACAGGGGAGCTGAACTGAAGTCCAGAGGCTAAAGCATACCTGTCTGTGACTGAGCTATGCATTTACTGTTCCTTGACTGCAGCATGTGAATGAAGCAAGCCTCACTGACAGATCTTCCCTTTTTACCCTCCCTGTTCCCCTCTTGTGTATATTTTTTTCAAATGTTTCTAAACAGCAGGAATAATAACAGCAACTGTCACTGAGCCTAAATCCTGCAATTAAGATTTTTAGTACTACCAAGAGTCTTTTTATCATTTTTCTCTTTCACACGATTTTACAGAGCATAAGCAAAGGAAAAGGGAACTTTCCCTGAGTGAACAATCATTTTAATTCAGAAATTCCAAGTATATTAAAGTTTGTGTTTTTTTTGTTTGTTTTTTTGTTTTTAGTTTTGCTTTTCATATGTGCTTAATAATGTTGGGAAGGTTTTTCTATGGTGTGGGATGCTACGGCAAAAGCAGACCATAGTCTGTTTGAACAAAATCCCATGCCCACAATCAGCTGTTTAATGTTGCACAGTAAAAAGGGGATTCTACTATGTAAAGACTTTCTTGCTGGATACTTCATCAGAATATAGGGCAGAGAAAGACTAGGATAATGAAAAGTAGGGGAGAGGGAAACATGGTCAAAAGCACAGCATCCTGCCCTTTAAAAAGATGGAAAGAAGGAACAGATGTTTCCGTATAGTCTTATTTCAAGACTTTTGAATAAGATTGGGAATGACCGGTGTGAGTCAGTCTAACTATATTCTTTTAATTATGCTTCCACCTTGTGTACAGTAAAACCTCTGCAGCAGATAAACCTAAAAGATATACAGACAGATTTAGAGCAAATTAAAAGTCCTGCTCTCAAGTAAACTTTTCTTCTGAGAAAGTTTACCACTCAGAAAAGTATCAGAGGTGTAGCCGTATTAGTCTGGATCTGTAAAAACGGCAAAGCGTCTTGTGACACCTTATAGACTAACAGACGTATTGGAGCATCTGACAAAGTGGGTATTCACCCACAAAAGCTTATGCTCAATATGTCTGTTAGTCTATAAGGTGCCACAGGACTCTTTGCCACTCAGAAAAGGATATTTTTGTACATGCCAAATAAAGTGTTTTTAGATTTATTCCAACTGAAGGATATTGTGAGTAGTCATGGCTTATATTTGCTAGTTACTATAATAACCTAAAATATCTTAAAGGTAAATATTGTGATTATTACTAATTATCTCACGTATCTAAAAAACGTGATTCTTTCTTTTAACAGAGGACTGCACTCACTTAAATTACAAGATTCACACAAAAGTACAGTGTGATGGAGATATTACATCCTTGAAAAAGCCAATTATAAATAACAAACAATACTGAAAACTGGCAAAGCAAGAATTGACTGCAAAAGAGTCAGAGTGAGAGGCAGACAAAGATTATACCATATATACAATGACACTCAAAACGGGGGGGGGGGAGGGACGGACGGACGGACACTGAACTCGTCCAAGTTATACGCATGGCAGGGCAGAGGCTTAATATGGTTGGAGGAAGCTACAAGGCACCTGATCTAGCCCTCAGACACTATTTATTTAAAAGTGAATTCAAAGCAGCAGTTGACTTCTTGAAAGCACCCACTGTGCCTCCCTTGGTCCTGATGTGTCGTCTAATGTAGCTAGCTGTGGGCATGTAGCATCAGAGAGCAACCTTCCATGGCATTCAGCTTTGCCTGGGGTAGCAACAATGGATGCCCCACAGCCAAGAGCATGTAGCTTTCTGAGGGGTGGGAGATGAAAGCCACCATAGAGGCGAGAGCTGAGGGAAGAGCAAAAACAAAATTAAACGCAAACAATCAAACATAAAAGATTAGAGGAAAACAGATACAGAGAAACGAGAGAGAAAATGAATAGGAAAATTAAGTTGGTCTGAGCTGTGAGAGGATCTGGCATGAGGGGAAATGGTAGTGGTACCTCTGAACCACTCCATCCTAAGGATGTTCCAAGAACAAAAGGTTGAGATCCATTGGCTTTTAGTCTCAGATGCATTATGCCTCTACCCCAATTTCCAAACTAGGGTTCCCATTCATACAAAATCTCCTCAGCCTTTAGTTTTTGCTGCTTGTATCAACCATTTCTACTCTATTTTCAGGTATTACAGAAACCTCATTGAACTTTCTAGTCTTTGCAGTTTTGGTTTCTATCAAAAATTAAAGCTCTTAAAATGTTTCCTTAAGTATAAACTTTTTTTTTTGACATTTAGAAGAAAACAATTGAAAGAGGACATTTCCATGTGGAGGAAAACATTCCTTAAAACAATGGGCCAAAAAAGAAAATGATGCCAGAGATGCTTAAGCCATTGAACATTTACACAACATTTGAAGCAAGTCCAGAAGATAAGGAGGATAAAATTTTCAAAAAGATCTGACTCAAGAGTCTAAATCCCATTTTCAAACAAGTCTCATTGACTTTCAATGAAATTTAGGCTAAATGTTTAAGCAACTTTTGTAAATAGGAATTATGCTCTCAATGTACTTAGATGCCTTTGGAAAACATTACCATAGCTTTTCAAGAAAGTAAATAATACACTAAGACATCAGCAGAATAGTTACAATAATGTTGTTAATGTGGACATTTTTGTTGTTTGGATGAAATCCATTAGAATAAAACCATAACATACTATATGCTTACAACCACCTGTAATAGATAATCATCATTCAGATATTAACTTTCTTTTCTTCAGCAATAACAGTGCGCAACATGAACATAAAACTATGAAAACAATGCAGAACAAATTTTCATACTGCTTTTAGTCTTACAAACTTAACATTTCACCCACCAGTTTTTGAAATTAGCTACTTATATATCCCTTCAACTTTTCTGCTAAACTAGTCAGGTTCTCTTATTATCCCAGCTTTTTTAACAAATTGTGCTGATACCCTAGATTTAAGGCAGTTGGGCTTAGAAGAGAAATTAGATCACTCAAATTTTAAGATAAAAGCAGACTACTTCAAATCAATCTATAGCATGTAGTTCTTGATATGAACCACATGATTTATTTCAGTATGAAGGGTTTCTCTTGAACCTTAGTGGTGGCAATCACAGCACAAAATTCAGTTTACATTTCTTTAAAAAGACAAATTAATTCCAACCATAAATGGAATCCATAACCTCCAAAGCTAAAGAATCCATGCAAGAGAAGTTAATCAAGAAGACCATAGCAAATTTCCAAATATTCAAAGCTGAATTTTTTAAATGTCATTGATGTTGCAAAAGCAAACAACTTTTTCCTCTAACCTGGTTTACTCATACATTCAGTAAAAATCAGCTTTACTTCACTTGCTAAACACTAGTTTTACCATAAAAATAGTCAGATAATAAAATGTTTTTCAGAATGATGAACATGACTAATGTAAAAACATCTTTATGGAAAAAACCACAAGAAATCTTTAAGTAGTACATGAATCAAAGCTTGTTTTTGTTAAAGAAACACCAACCTATTTCTTCTCAGTCTAACTTTCAGATATAAAATGTATATAGCAGTGGTTCCCGAACTTTTCAGCATCATGCCCCCTTTTTAATTTTCAAGAAACCTTCACACCCCCCGACCTCTCTTTTACCATTATCCAGCTGCCCCTGATCCTTTTCCCCTGACCCTTACCCACACCCACACACCCTGACAGGCCCTGGGACTCCCATGTCTATCCAACCCCCCCTGCTCCCTGTCTCCTGACCACCCACCCAGAACCTCTGCCCCATCCAACCGCTCCCTGTCCCCTGGCTTCCCTAAATTTCTTCACGTGCCCCCCAGTTTGGGAACCAATGTTGTATAGCAACCTACTCACCATGACTGACTTATAAACCACAGAAAATTACTCAAGCAATTTATGGAGCATCCTAGTTAGTGAATGTCTCAGCTCAATGTGTTGGCAGTCAGCACTGTTATCTTTCAATATAAGGAACTGAGTTATCAGCTAGGACTTACTAGGAATCTTGCAGTAAAGTACAGTAAAAATAAGCACTTTGTAATGGGATGGTGTTGCTTACTCTAGACAGAAATAAATGAAATATAAACACAGCCAACAAACTTTAGTTGCAAACTTCATATTAAAATTGTAAGACAAAATCTATCAGAGTGTTAGATTTCTACAACTATTAAACCTAAATAAGATCTCTCATTAAATGATCTGAGGTGATCTCTCTTTGAGGTCTGGTAGACACATCATGGCCTAAGGAGACAAGTGCTCAATCTAATATCCATTTTAGTAAGTTCTCAGCTCAACTATTCCTCTAGCTGGTATACTGCTCTCTCCCCAAATGCCCCTGGGGATCAGGAATGAACCATGGGGTCATCCAGGGAAAGAGATTGAGGCCAACAACCTAGCCAGGAGACGTAGTTATGGATGATTTCCAGCGGACCTTAAAACATTTTTTTCTCAATGTTTTATCTGTTGGAGCCAGCAGCTGCCTCTTTGCAATGCCCCTCTCGGACGTGTAACCTTTTGCTCTATACCCCAACACTGTTTCCATTTTGTTCTTCGGTACATTCCCTCGTTCTTTTTATTTTCCTTCTTATTTTGCTGTGTATTTTGTCATCCCTTCTTGTGGGATGTGTTCTAATTTTGTTTCCCCTTCTTTCCCTCTCATTGTAATATTCATTGCTGATTAGATATGGCAGGTTCAACTGGGAGGTGGGAGGCATGGATGAGCATTCACATAGCACTCCCCGTCAGTACCTGGCCCAAGCCTCGGAAGCTAGTCATCCAATCAGTGGACCACATTCAGTGATGAATCCTGGTCATGTGCTCTGTCCTCCTCCTGATGCGCCTTCAGAACCGCAGCAGCAAAAGGAGCAGAACGTGGGGCTGCTGGGTGGCCCCATACACACAGCACCTCCAGTGGGGCTGTACTGCCCCAGCCCTTCCACGCAGGGTCTCCTCCATCTGTACAGCAGCCAGTCCCGCCGGAGGACAGGGCCGGGGCGGGGCTGGAGGTGGTACAGCAGCCATGCCAGAGGAACTGCTGGAGTGGGACCGCCCGGTAGCCCCACATTCTGCTCCTTTCCTGCTGTGGTTCCCAGGAGAGCCCTGTGGTTCAGGGCTCTCCCAGGAACTGCAGCAGGGAAGGAGCAGAACACCGGCAGCTTCTCCATTGGCTGTACCATCCCCAACCCTGCCCCCTGGTGGGGCTGCTGCTGGGAGCCTGAGGAGATGCAGCTCCATGGAAGGGAAGGGGGCAGGGCCCCCCAGGAACCACAACGGGGAAAGGAGCAGAACATGGGGCCACACTGTGGCCCCACACCCGCAGTTCCTCTGCTGCGGCTGTACCGCCCCCAGCCCTGTCCTCCCGCAGGGCTTCTGTACAAACTGAGGAGACCCTGCGTGGAAGGGCTAGAGGCAGAGAAGCTGCTGGGCAGCCCCATGTTCTGCTGCTCCTCTTTCTGGTACACCATACCACCTATAAGTAGCTTTCTGGTACAGCGTACCAGACAATACTGCCCTACTTGCTCTGCTGCTACTGAGTAAGATTGCTGTAACATGCTCCAAGTTTAGAAAAGCAGCACAAACCGGTTCCTCAGAAACAAAAGACAAAAACCAACACCTGAGGCAGGTGTCAACAAAGTCAAGTGGACTATCAGTTAAGCGGCCATTCATTGGCAGGAAGAAGGAGGTGAGCAAGAACTTTACATATTGGCAATGGAAAACAGCTGGGGGTTCCCATGTAAAAAGACTGACTGTTGTGTGAACCGCAGCTGGAGATGATTCTCAAAGAGGGGGGAATGGTATGAGAATAGAGAACCAACACCACAGATCACCTCTCTCCTCTGCTTGCAGCAGCAACACCACCTGAAGAAACACTGATCTGGGGGTGCGGTCCTGACTGGGGGGCTTTCAGCCAATATGGACTGCAAAAAAACATGTGGTGAGAGTCATTTTGCTTGCTAATTTATGTATGTTTGTGTTTTTCTTTTATTTTCTTTTAACCAATTCTGACTTATGCCTTATTTCTTGTAATTCCTTAATCTTTCTGTAGTAATAAACTTGTTTTGCTTTATCTAAACCAGTGTGTTTGGATTGCAGTGTTTGGGAACCTCCATTTGAGATAACAGGGCTTGTGCATATCATTTCCTATTAATGAAAGGATGGACTTTCCAGGAACATATATTCTCCAGAAGGAGAGAGCTAGTTAGTACAAGATGCACATTTCTCGAGGAAAGTTCCAGACTAGGATTTTGTTGGTCTCGCCCTGTAATGTAATTCATGAGTGACCAGTCAGAGCATTCATATTTATATGGGAGTGATTTTGCATGCTAGCAGCTGTGTGTGTGCAGGACCAGGAGTGGTTGCTCTCACAGCAAAACAATGCAAAAGGCACCCCAGGTTGGAGATTTGAGAGGACACAGGTGTCCTCATGTCCAGATTATACCCTGGGTAAAATCATAGCCAGTCACATGAGGGTGCCAATATAGCTAGCAGAAAACAATGATGTGCAGGCACACACTGGCTAGCACACTTGCTTGGCGATGGACTTAAAAGGGCAGCCTTGCTACTTGAGTTGAAGAGCTGTGCAGGCAAGCCTAACTCAAGGACCAAAAATGCACACCATCTTCATTTCCAGTCAACTCCTTGTCCTTGCAGATGCATTAAGGCTGCTTCTTCCCTGATGAGCCATGTAAACATGTTCTCCTTGTTAATGTATGTGAACTAATTATTGGTAACCCACCACATGCTGAGCCCTACATGGTTGAAGCCTCAAAATTCACCAGCAATCCTGCTACCATGTCTCCAGAGATGGTTAATATACCATGACACTCACTGTGGCGGAGGGGGCACTTACAGTGAACCTTTTTAGTTAAGTGCCATCTGATCCATTCTTCTTAGGGGTGTTACATCATGCAGTGAAACTGACTCTGTCTCTTCTTCTGTCTCTAATGTCTGACAGCCTATATTCAATTCATTTCTCTAGAATACAAATACAGAACTGATTTTAACTAAGCATCCTGAAACTTTTTAAAATGATGCATGGTATTCAATAGCTCATTTATCCTTTGTCATTTTTCCATATAAGAGATTACTTGTACTTTGCTAATGAGATCCTCAGTGCAGAATAGTAAATGTCATTCACAGTCAAACACATAGCAAATTAAAACTAATTTCATGTGTGCACCACGGAATCACAAATTTTGACACTACCAGAGTAAGATAAAAAGCCTCTGACAGAAAGCAGGAGGATCTGGATTTTTTTTAAATCAAATATAAAGATGCATGTTAGAAAAAAATATTCTCACTTGGTGACTCAGCTGCATCTTGTGGGCATGACTATGATGAATAAAGATAATTCTCCATACTTGATCCTGCAGTCTCTACTCTGACAAAACTCCCAGCAAAGACAATGAGAGCTTTTGCCTGAGTAAGGACTCTAGGATCAAGCCTTCTGTTAGCATTTCTTAATCACTGGTTTACCAGAGAAATGTCTATTTCTTCTCCTAATCTACTTTGCATCCACAGGCTGGGGATTTGCAGATTTTGGTACAAAATAGCAGCATCAGTATCTTTTTTTAAAATACTAAAGAATACTCCTCTCTTCCTGGTGGGTTTCTGGCTCGTGGTGGGTTCAAGTAGGGAAAAGAGAGAGGTGAAAGTGAGTGAAAAGATTGCTATCATGCTGTCCCATCTCCAATACAGACCCTGATGGGATGATTAAATAGAAAATCTGTCAGATGGAATACATGGAATTTCCATGCCTACCTGGGTGTTCTCTCTCCTGCTTGCAGAAGGGAAGATTGGGACCTCATCTTAAACCCAACTCAGTACTATAGGTAGTATCCATGAACAAAGCCAACAGTCTCTCACCAATGGAACTGCTATGTAAGACTATGACATTGTTTATGCAATAAAATTAAGCATAGAGAACTGCTTGTCAAAGAAAGAAGACACACATTTGGGGCTTGATTATCCACTCCATTACACTGATTTGACTCCACTGAAATAAAACAATAGTTTAATTGACTGAAGAATCAGTTCTCTTGTACTTCATGTCCCACTAGCATTATCAGAAGGTGTTTCTCTTTCTGTTGCTGTTAGTTTGTTTCGTGTTAAATGAATCTTAAATGAAATTCATCCCTGTCCAAAGGGCCAGAACAAAACATGGCAACATTTAAGATCTGCTTAAGTCCTGCTCTGAGGGCTTAAGTGGGACATAAATGGTTCTTATGCTGTCACTCTGCATTGGGGTGAATTTCACCCTGCTCAGGAACATTACCAGAGTGAAAGCCTTGGAAAATCTACCAGTATTTCTGAAGTACTCTAAGCTACTTTCTTTTCTTTTCCACTTTAAAAAAAAAATCACCTGCCCTGAAGTGGAAAGTGATTCTTAATGGACCATAAAATATACAAAAATGAGGGTGTTTTATTCCTCTCTTTAAGAAGCCAATTAATCAAAAGTGCATACAATGCTTTAATAATTCTTCCTTTGATCAGATAAGATGATAGAAATAAGCTGAAAAATTCATGTTCAATTGCACTGTTTGATGATCTACTATAGTTTTGGTACCACTATAAAGTGGTGTACTTCCTTCTACAGTTTGTTACAATGGGACTCAGCCCAGACAGATCCCAGATGAAGCCCTTGAACTCTGCCATCCTATATTCTAGTATTATATTTAACAAAATTGTCTGCTCCCTGTCCTGTCTGTTATGAAATTTTATTTGCTAATTATCACATTTACACTCCATTAACTAAAAAAAAAAGCAAAATACACAGCAAATCTCCTAGCACTAGTCTGAACACAGTTATCCTCCTTGTTAGATTAATCAGAGATAACTGGCACATCTATGTTGCTCAGTGATTTCAACTGATTTTTAAATACACTGTGCCATGGAATTAGAATCCCAGAATTAGCTCTACCATTGCTAAATGATTCTTAGTGCCAAACTGAGAAGGGAATCTAACTGAGTTGAAGGCTGTTTACACTACAGCCTATGTTGACAAAATTTATGTCACTCATGGGTGTGAATATTCCATCCCCCTAAGTGACATATGTCAGTGTAATTTAAGTGTTTGTGTGCACAGCATTATGTTGGCAGGAGAGCTTTTCCTACCAACACAGCTTCTGCCACTCACAGAGCCGATTTTTTTTTTATGCCATCGGGAGACAGCATCTTCAGCCAATGCACTGTAGCAACGCAGCTGTAGCAGTACAGCGGTGCTGCTGCAGCATTGCACATCTAGACATGTCCTAAGAAAGTTTATGTAAACATTGAGTAAATCTAGGCTGGGACAGTTTATGTATTCTTCTGTCTGTCTCAACCTGTATGTTACACCTGCTTAAATCCCCTCAGATTTACTTACTTAACGCTTCATTAAACTTCATAGATTCACACTCACTCACCGATGTTCAATTTGCAAGTCACCCCACCCACTTACACATCCCTTTTTATTGGTCCCACCGAATCTGAATGTTAGAGATCTAACTCATACAGACAGGTGAGAAGAAAAATCACAAGGTGGTGGGTAAAGTCCGATCTTTTATTGGACCAACTGTCAGTGAGAGAGGTAAGCTTTCAAGTGCCACACAGCTCTTCGTCAGGTTTGGAAAAGGTATTCCCAGCATTACAGCTGAATTCAAGGTTGAACAGATTGTTTAGCATGAGTAGTTAGTTGAATGGTCCCTTACAACAACTACTTTACTCATGCTAAACAATCTGTTCAACCTTGAACAGTCTGCAGTCATAGGATTAAAAGGGAGGTTAGTGGATTACAGATTGTAATCATAAATTTAGTATGTCTAATCAGTCCATGATTTTTAATGTCTAGAAGAGTTCTGAATTTAAATTCCCAGACTCCTCTTTCAAAAGTGTGTGGGTTTCCTTTGAGGATGAGGACTGATAGGTCAGATATAGTTATAATCAGAAGCAAGCTCCCCACAGACCAAGACTCACCAACTCAAAGCAGCACCAGATCCTGCCAGAACAACAGATGCAAAACCTACAGACATCTCCCACAACACTCTTTACAAGGTCCATGGGTCCTAGCCTGCACATGCCCATCACAGCATGTGGTTTACCTCATCCAGTGCACCAAATACCCCAATAACAACTATGTGGGTAAAACCAGACGATCACTACACTCTCAATGAACACATATAGGAAAATGATGAAAGACTAAAACACCCTATGACCTGTGGGTGAACATCTTTCACAAAGTGATGACTCTGTTTGACCTATCAGTCATCGTCCTCAAAGAAAACCTACACAACCCTTGCAAAAGATGAGCCTGGGAACTTAAACTCACAACTTTGTTCGACACTAAAAATGTCTTAATAAGGGGGACACTTGATTTATTGCAACACTCTGTAACTCACTAATTACATTTAGCTGTGATGCTGGAAATACTTTCCCCAGACCTCAGGAAGAGCTTTGTGTGGCTCAAAATCTTGTCTTTCGCCAACAGAAAATGCTCCAATAAGAAAATATTACCTTGCCCACCTTGTCTCTCTAAGGGTATGTCTACACTACCAAGCGGATTGGCGGACAGCAATCGATCCAGCGGGGATCAATTTATCTCGTCTAGTCTAGATGCTTTAAATCGACCCCCGAGCGCTCTCCTATCGCTTCCTATAGTCCAGCTCTGCGAGAGGTGCAGGCGGAGTCAACAGGGGAGCAGCAGCAGTCGACTCACTGCGGTGAAGACACCACTGTAAGTCAATCTAAGTATGTCGACTTCAGCTACGTTATTCACGTAGCTGAAGTTGCATAATTTAAATCAATTCTTTCCCCCCTCCCCCCCAGTGTAGACCAGGGCTAATATCCTAACAGGATTACAACTACACTGCATAAAATAAAAGAGTGCAGGTTAAACTAGGCCACCCTCTACTTTAACTTATAATTTCTTATAAAACTACTTGTCATGTAAGTTACACCAATTTAGGACTTATCTAAACAATGCAGAATGTACACCACGGAGGTGTAAATTGTGGAGTGCTGTAAAGTGTTGTACTCTAACTGCCCCATATAGACCCTGCTAATGCACTCTAAAAGGTTCCTAGTGTGCATCAGCATAGTACTGTTTCAAACAGGACTACATCAAAGTGCTAAGTACTTTTTAGAGCATGTCAGCAGGCTCTACCTGGGACAGTTATAGAGCAACACTTCAGTGCTCTCTACAATTACACACCTCACATGCACATTGCCACAATATTTAGACAAGTCCTTAGATACCCTTCCACTCACTATCCACTCGTTAAGCAAATATAAGGCCTCAAGCAATCTAAACAGTAATTTAAATATAAAACAAACAAATAATGCATGTTTTCATCTGTGCAGGGAGACACTTAAAACTGCAAGATTATTTTTAGAAGAGGTATTTTATCCATATAATGGTATCTATACTAATCTTATGGATCTATGCCAATTGCAATATTTAGGTATCAAAATTTTAGGTAATTTTTAGAGATTGCTAAAATGTATTCACAATTTTCTTCTCTCTCTGAAGTCTATATAGTTTGACTCATGCTCTGAAGGGAGCTTGGCTATATAGGTGAAGGAATATGGAAAACTGAACATAATTGTAAGGCTCTCTGAAGCATTTCTAAAAAAGATTTCCCCCCGTATGGTTTGTGGCATATACAGAATACATGATGGCACAGGATAAAGGTTTAATTAGCACTTGTGAAGGGATTACTTGTATAACTCCCTCAAAAAATGTCACACTGAACTCATACTCATGATAAAACCTTTGCATCATATCACACCATCCCATATTCTATGTATTCACATGTTTATTATGATTAATAAATATTTTTATATCGTATAGAATGCAACACTGTATATATGTGCCACACTATACTACCAAACATGGATTACAGTGCCATTAAGAATAACGCTAACAAGTGAGAAAATAATGAAATGTTATAATCCATAAATTATAATCCAAACCCCAATAAAAGGCTATGTAACATACAGATCATGACTAGGAGGAGAGTATAAGTTCAATACTTTCCACAATTTCCACCCACAGTTTGCAAGGATAGCAGAGATGGCTGTGGAAGAAGACTGGAGTTAAAGAAATATCAGTAGATTGGGTCAGTTAACTACCAAGGTGGTAATAGAACAGATACATATTTCTCGTGGCCAAAATATTAGTTTAAATTGACCCCCCCCCATTTGCAAAATGTGTAAATTTAAGCATGTGAGCAGTATACTGATTTCAAAGTGGGCAGTTGTGTTAAGTAATTAGCCAAATTTTAAATGTTTAAAATACAGTGGGGGTACAAAAGGAAAAAAGAATAATACATTGTACTTGCAATTAACATTTATCAGACAACTATGCAGCTACAATCTCAGAGGAGAAAAAGAAAAATCTAATAATTCTCCATGGAACCAGGATCAAAAGCAGTGGTGAGGCTGAAAATTGCTAATTTTAATCCAGTGAAGCAGTCAGGTCACAGAGGCCATATCCCAAAATGAAACAAAAAAAGGTTTGTCTCCCTTTTGAGTTTAGGCAGGCACAAGCCAAGTTCAGTGAGACATCCTCATTTATAAAATATTCTAACCTTTTTTCATTCTTTGCTGTATTGGTGGTGGACTGGACTGCAGGAAAAATCAAGTAGCTTTTGTCCATCAATAATTAGATCTACTTTCTTTTGAGCTGTTTGTGAAAGTATTTCCCATCTCCTGAAGCTGTAAGCATGAAAACTGCTATTGGTTGAAGTCTGTCCAATAGCTTTCCTTTGGGTATTTTACACAGATGCACAGTGATCATGTTTATATCTAACTCCAGCCACGCTGGAATTTTATTTTCTACTGTCAGACAACTGTTCAGGGCTCTTCGCTTCAGGGACTCTTAGAATCCTGATATTTCTAAAGGGAATATAGAGCTCAAGATATCTACTCAGAATCTGTGCTTGGGAAACAGTCTTCTTTGTAGATTACATTTCTGATATACTGAGCCAAGCTTGCTCCTCATTTTTATCTGTTTTCTCATTGTAGACATCATAGAGTCCCTCTCTAAAACTGAAGATGGGAATTCTAAATGAATAGATTCAACAATCTGGAGTTTAGTATCTGGGGAGGTTTGCATACTCTTTCATGAAAGGAGATGTATAGCAGCTTCTGAATCAGCTGGGGGGAGGGGTAGGAGTGGACGATCAAGAAACAGTTTTGCAACATTTAGCCAGTTGGGCTTGACCACATGGCATGAAGTAATTTATGCCCATCTTAAATCTTTACTCTTCATATTGACAGGCATTTCTCAAACAGCTGACACTCCTTTGAAAGTCCTTTTGAGAACCTATTATGCATGTCAAGGTTCCTTCCCCACTGTGAACTCTAGGGTACAGATGTGGGGACCTGCATGAAAGACCCCCTAATCTTATTCTAACCAGTTTAGGTTAAAAACTTCCCCAAGGTACAAACTTTGCCTTGTCCTTGAACAGTGTGCTGCCACCACCAAGCGTTTTAAACGAAGAACAGGGAAAGAGACCACTTGGAGACATCTTCCCCCAAAATATCCCCCACAAGCCCTACACCCCCTTTCCTGGGGAAGGCTTGATAATAACCTGATACAGGTGAACACAGACCCAAACCCTTTGATTTTTCATTGTTAAGATCCATCAGGTTCTTAGAAGAAGAATTTTAATTAAAGAACAGGTAAAAGAATCACCTCTGTAAAATCAGGATGGTAAATACCTTACAGGGTAATCCGATTCAAAATATAGGGAATCCCTCTAGGCAAAACCTTAAGTTACAAAAAGACACAAAAACAGGAATATACATTCCCTCCAACTCAGCTTATTTTACAAGCCATTAAACAAAAGAAAATCTAATGCATTTTCTAGCTAGATTACTTACTATACAGGAGTTGTAAGGCTTACATTCCTGATCTGTTCCCGGCAAAAGCATCACACAGACAGCCCAAAAACCTTTGTCTCCCCTCTCCCCCTCCAGCTTTGAAAGTATCTTGTCTCCACATTGGTCATTTTGGGTCAGGTGTATACAGAAAGGTGGTTACCCTTCCCTTTATATTTATGATAATATTTAAGTGAGCTAACAATGTATAAAAATCTGCATAATGGAACCTTTTACTGTGTGAATGCTGTAGACCTCCAGAAGAGTCCAGAACTGCCCAACTGCTAGAAATTGTCCATAATTCCAGTGTATATTTAAGATATACTGGGTTATCTTTTTTTTTTTAAAGAAGTCATTCACTGAATCTAGTTATCATAGTTTTTGCCAAACCAAAGTGTGAGTGTAACACTGTTTATCTGGAGGCAGCTGCCTCCAGCTATCAGGGGCAGAAAGGAAAGAGAAATTCCATTCTGTAATACTTTTTCAGAGGATGGAGCATGGGTATGGAGCTAAATTGTTAACAGTGAATGAAGGTGTCTAAACATCCAAAAGACATCCTATAGGACTAGCTACTTTCCTACTAGATAACCATTTATGAAGAGGTGAGAGCTTCCTTATTGTGCTCCTCAATCAGGGTTAGTTTGAGGAAGAGGAGATCTGTCTTGGACGTCTGGGAACCCCTGATAACAAATATTTAACAAGAAGATTTAAAAAAGCAAAACCAAAAAACCTTAAATAGAGCACTGTTGACGGGGCAGGTGGGTGGGGGAGAGATTATCTATTTTACTTTGAAATATCCAATTTAAGACTCTGCAGAACAATTTATGAAAATGTAAGTATCAGAGAGAGAAAATTGCCATGCCTCAGGGGAGGTATTATCAGCCTTGAGAGAGTGAGAGACAGGTAATATTGTAGTTTAACATGTCTTTTGATCTTTATATCATTTTATCTTTTACTGAGTTAATTCACTCAAGCGTGACATGGGTGAAGGATTATGGGAAGGTTTTAATTAGAAACATGTTGAACAGATTAACAGCAATTGGAATACTTGCAAGCTAAAGTTTGTGCATTGATCTGTGAAGAAAACAAAGGGTTTGACATTGTA
The DNA here is from genome assembly GCF_965140285.1 of Lepidochelys kempii. Lineage (NCBI taxonomy): Eukaryota > Metazoa > Chordata > Testudines > Cheloniidae > Lepidochelys > Lepidochelys kempii. The sequence goes on along the minus strand of NC_136382.1, from coordinate 138,559,583 downwards.
TTCCATTCCCCTCCTACTTACTTAGAAGTGAATGTTTCAATACCAGAACTTTGGCATCACAAATCTAATCGGGGTGGATTAGAGCCAAGGGTCCCCATTTAACTCAGGCTGGAGTCTGCCCACTTTACAGTGAGAGTGCAGGCTAATTTACGTGAATGCTGGTAGTCTTTGAATGCCCTTCCCACAAATTCCCCTGAAGGACCGATAAGTTCTCCCACAATGGACACACAAAGTATCCTAGGACATCTTGGCATGCAGAAGTACTGGATATGCCCTCAGACATACACAAGAAAGTGCAGAAGCACTGAGGAGAGAGTAACACAAGTAGCGTTTTGCTGTGGAGACACACCCAAGCTAAGCTAACCCTGGTGCTTTGGCCTAGGGGCGTAGACTTACTCTAGTGGTCAGAGCAGGGGGCCAAGGAAACCTGAATACCACTCCCAGCTATGCCACTAACTGATATGCGACCTACTCAAGTCACTTTATTACACTCTGCCTAAGTTTCCCATTATGTAAACTGAGGATATAAATTATATATCCCAAACTTCAGAGGTGCTGAACACTTGTAGGTCCCATTAAAGTCAATGTTAAAATCAAGCCTTTCCCCCCCTTGCAATGCAAGGAAGCAAACAGATACTGTTTTTTGTTTTTAAACATACACACACACAGCTGGGTTCTGAGGAGCTTAGCTGTTCTTGCAAATCACTCATTTAAGGCTTCTTGAAATCAGCAGTGAATTCTGCATTGTCATAAATATAAAGGAAGGGTAACCACCTTTCTGTATACAGTGCTATAAAATCCCTCCTGGCCACAGGCAAAACCCTTTCACCTGTAAAGGGTTAAGAAGCTAAGATAACTTCGCTGGCACCTGACCAAAATGACCAATGAGGAGACAAGATACTTTCAAAGCTAGGGTGGGGGGGGGGACAAAGTCTCTGTCTGTCTGTGTGATGCTTTTGCCAGGACCAGGTCAGGAATGCTCTTCAGAACTCCTGTAAAAAGTTAGTAAGCAATCTAGCTAGAAATGCGTTAGATTTTCTTTTGTTTAATGGCTGGTAAAATAGCTGTGCTGAATGGAATGTATATTCCTGTTTTTGTGTCTTTTTGTAACTTCAGGTTTTGCCTAGAGGGATTCTCTATGTTTTGAATCGGATTACCCTGTAAGGTATTTACCATCCTGATTTTACAGAGGTGATTCTTTTACCTGTTCTTTAATTAAAATTCTTCTTTTAAGAACTTGATTGCTTTTCATTGTTCTTAAGATCCAAGGGTTTGGGTCTGTTTTCATCTATGCAAATTGGTGAGGATTTTTATCAAGCCTTCCACAGGAAAGGGGGTGTAGGGCGTGGGGGGATGTTTTGGAGGGAAGACATCTCCAAGTGGGCTCTTTCCCTGTTCTTTGTGTAACACGCTTGGTGATGGCAGCATTGGGTTCAAGGACAAGGCAAAGTTTGTACCTTGAGGAAGTTTTTAACCTAAACTGGTAAGAATAAGCTTAGGGGGTCTTTCATGCAGGTCCCCACATCTGTACCCTAGAGTTCACAGTGGGGAAGGAACCTTGACATATTTTCCAGCTTCGTATATCTTGACTGTTTAAACCTGACAGTATGGCATAAACTGTTTGCATTTATAAATGTGTTTTCATTTAAAAATGTCAATTATCACTTCATTCTTTTACAAAGCAGACTTGAAAAAGATATTTGAAATAAACATATATTAATTATTAAAAAAGCAAAGAAAGAATTTGCTAATCCTTGATAGCTAGCCTTCCTCATATTTTGCAAATGAATATTAAACTTCCCATTTTAAAATGAATTATTTACATAGGGAAGAAGTATGGTTTAGTGTTTAGGGCTCTAACCAGGATGTGGGAGATTTGAATTTAATTCGTGCATTCCCACTACCCTGGGTGTTCCTAAGCAAGTCAAGTTTCAGCTTTTTGTGCCTCAGTTCCCCATCTGTAAAATGGAACAATAGTACTTCCCTGACTCCCCCTCAAGGGAGTTGTGAGAATGAATGCCTTGGAATCTTTAATGTATTTAGATACTATAGTGATGCAGACCATATAAGCACTGAGACTGATGGATAGATAGCATGGGTCACAGATTCGTTCTTTAAGGGTCAAATCCTTTGAGATGGTGCATATACTCAATAGTGATTTCAACTGGAAATGAAGATGCTCAGCAATTTTTATGAAGTACTCATTGCTTCCCCTGTTTGGGGCCTAAAAAAAAACAGACAGAAGAATTGTCTGTGTTCTGTCCGCTTGATGCTTTTCATACTCTGATAATGAAATCTAGAGTGTCCCCACTGGAAAGATTTCAGTTGGCTGACCTGCACATTGAAATTAGTAGGAAGAATTTTACTTTCACTCCTTACAAAACAAAGCTGGGGCATGCTGAGATGGAAGAACTTGACTCTCACAGCCAAACTGAAAGATACAGTAAGGGAATGAGATGGTGGTCAGACAGTATATTTGCAATTCAATGTAAAATTTATGAGCCTTCATAGCAAAGAACACAGAGAGAGAGAGAGAGATTCATATATGGCAACTATAATAATAGATTTGAACTGAACTATCTGTGTAAAATATAGCCCAATATAGAAGGCTCGCATACAAGACCCTCGATGGAAGTCTTGTGCAGGACTGGTGGGAAAAGTAGCCTCCATCGGAGGGGTCTCTGAATAACCCTACGTGCTGAGGAGGTAAGCTCAGAATAAACTCAAGTGTAGAGAAGCAGCCACTTGACCTACATTTGTTCAGAGGAGGCAGTTCATAGACTAGAGTAGCAGCCTCTTAACTTTTCCCTTGGTTGGAGATATGAATTTTGAATCCCTCCAGCTCCGACAGGATACCCGGATAAAGCATGCTTACTGAGGCTTTGCATATTTCCTGAATTTCATTCGCAGAGAGTATCTTCGCTTTTTCTGTCATCAAGGGGAAAACTGGTCTTGTGCATTGTGATTAAGGCACTGGACTGGTACTCAAGAACTGGAGGTTCAAATCCCAGCTCTGCCACCGACTTTCTTTGTGACATTAAATGGTTTACCCAATCTCCTTCTACCTCAGTTTCTCATATATAAAATGGGGAAAATAATTAGAGCTTTGTGGAAAACAGAAATTCCATTTTATGGAACGATTTCAAGATTTCAAAATCTATTTTTAATTCCAATAGGAATAAAGCCCCAAAATTTCAAAATTCTCTCCAAGAGAAAAAATTCTGAAAAATAAAGCTTTAGATCAACAAAATGGTTCACTTGGGCAAAATTGTTTAGTTAACTTTTTTAATTGTATATTAGAATATAAAACTTTTTTAAAAAGTTAGGGTTTTTTTAAGGAAAAATCAAAATGATTCATTCTGATGTCAAAATGAGATGTAGAATTTTGACATTTAAATTTTGAGGGCATAGCCATGTATGAATCAAGTTTATACATAAAAAATGAAACTGACACAAGTATGCTTTGCTACAAGTCCTGCTCACCCACACACTTGGGTAGCCGTGCTGTAGTCAGATTGGCTTTTGATCATAACAGTCTTACTGGTTTTGATAAATTTTCAGAGTGTTTAAGTTACTGCATAACATCACATGTAATTACAGACATTCAAAACTTTAACTACTGATGGAAAGGGGAGGCGGGGCAATTATTAACAATGGTATAGAGCAATAGGGATAGCTATATACTGCTTTTCCATTTCTCGGCTCATCCCAGTAGCTTCAGCAAAGAAAAACTTACCTGATGGCACTATTTTTTAAACATACTAAGGGTGAAATCCTTGCTCCAGTGAAGTCAAATGGAATTTTGTCATTGACTTCAGCAGGTCCAGAATTTCATCATAAATATTTAAATTTAAAACTAGAGTAACCATATTTTCTGCTATAAGCCTCCCAAGGAGGCATTTAAAGTTCACACTGAAAACTTTGGCCTAAGGACATGACATGGTTCAGACTGAAGCGGCTCTGTGGCAAACCCTAGGATGTTCACCATCTGCAGAAAATATCTACCCCCAGCAGAGTTCTAGAGAACTTAATCTGTAAGCCTGCTCTTCTCCATGTCTTCTAGTCCTATGACAAAGTTGAAGGGGGAAGCTAATAGCAAAAGGTTCCTAGGAAGAAGTGGTAGAAGATGAAGATGCATCACATACGGAAAAAACATAGGTTAGTAACTGCAGAAAAAATATTATATGGTTGGAATTAAAGTTGTTCATGTGACCATAAGTAATTAGTTGTGTGCATTATTTCTGTGTGAGCACAGTGCACACGTGTGTGTGAGAGAGAAAGTAATTTGTTGCAGTCATATGCAGAATGTGACTGTGGATATTTACTATTTGTGGTTGTGAACATAAGTTACAGGTGGCTAATATTTCCTTAACACGTGATGTTCGAATAAAAAAAAAATCTCTCAAACTACATGTGGCAGGCAGGGGTTCTCCATCGTGCCCCCCTTAGGGTTATGCATGGTACTGCAGCTTCTCCCCATCCTAGTCTGCAAGTTTGTCCCACCGCTTGGGGCAGGTAGCCTGTGCTGTAAGATTGGCATCAGTCTCTAAACAATCAAGCCTCAAAATAACTCAGAATTCAGCTGTCTGTGCCTTTAAGCAAGGATGGAAGAAAAAAAAAACCCTGCAAAATGTAAGAGCTTAGATGAAGCACTTAGAGAAAGGTATTAGCCAAGGTTCTGGATTAGCTCTGTGAAGCTGCTGCTCCTCTGTCCCAGGTCTCCCCTAGTTCCACTCTTGAGCAAATGCATGGAAGTCTTATCTGGCTTGATGGTTCTTGATTGGTCAGTGCTTTATCCTGGTCCTTCTAGGCCTCTGGAGGACTGTGTTGTTGCTTACCCGACCTAGGTCAGCATTTCTCAAATATGGCCACCAAGGGGCTTTCCTACAGCCATGACCGCCTCCAGGGCAGAGATGCAGGAGGGGGCAAAGCAGCAGCCCTTCCCTGCAGCCCTCTGCCCCCAGCTTCAGCCACAGGACTCCAGTGGTGGGGTTCAGCACAGAGCAGTGGAGCTTCATGCGGGCTGGCCTTACTGGATGCTGTGGTCAAGAGACAATGAGCAGGATGAGCTGGAGTGTGAGGCTGAAGAAGGGAGCTTAGATCAATGGCAGAAAAGCAGCAGGGCTCGGGGGCAATAGGGAGTCTGGGGACGGTGCAGGCTAGGGAAGATAGCAGGGATAGAAGTGATGTGTGGGGATCGGGGGGAGGCAGCAGGGACCAGATGCATCAAAATACAACTGTACATGATTTTTACTATTGAGTCTACAAAAGGTGACCTGCATAAATAAATTACAATGATTTGGATGTGTGTATGTGCATATTTATTTGTTTTTCCTAAAGTATTTTAAGAAAATTTGTCAGAGTGGCCACCAGCAAGAGTTGGCGGCCGCACTCTCAGGCCCCCAAATATTTTGTTATGAAAACCCCTGGTCTAGGTGGACTTTCCTTGGGTGGGGAGTATCAGGGTGCTGATGTCTCCAGCAGTGGGCAGAGAAGGCCTGATAGATCGCATCACACTACTTTAACTGTAAAGTTTTTTTTGAGGAGGAGAGTGGCTGGAGATATAGTATGTGTTGCTCTGTATTTTTTTTTTAAGTAGACGCCCCCACTTATTTCCACATCTTGTCTGAGAGCATCTAATTATGGTTTGAACCTGATGACTGAGCCATTTTGACATTGTTGTAAAGTCAGACTTTCAATCAATATTTTTTCTCTGCATCGTTACTTTCCCTTGGCAGTGCCAACATTAGTCTGGCTGCTTGTGTTGTAACTGCAGCGGTACAAGCAACTGAAGAGGTCATTACCAGAATATGTAGCTGTACTGAATACTGAAGTAAGTGCAATATCATATTCCGTAACAGCCTTCCGATTAAGCATGTGGCACAAGCTGGACATGTTGCAGTACTGTAATAATTTCTGCTGCTGTTGGATGACACAGATGGGATGGGAGGGAACAGGGGAGTCATGTTGCTGTTTCTGCCTTTGACAGTAATATAGATTTGAGATTTACCTCTGCCAGGTCCTTCCTTCTATTGTTGCTTCTTCCTACATTAATGCTGTTACAAGTCTATTTTGGAACTTCTTACTCCTCCTAAGCTGTCTGACATTTCCCTGCTTAGAGGAGAAGTTCATGTTTATGAAACAGGTGCCAGTGTTCTTCTCTTCTCCCAGCTGCCTTCAGTGGAATCATGGTGGTGATGTCCCACACTCCTCCTTTACCCTTTGGCTCTTCCTGATCTTTTTTTGGTTTCACATCTCCCAAAATAAATTTAAAAATTGATAAAAAGAAGCAAAAAAAAACCACTCAAAAACAACATTAGAAACATGTGACAGACAAAGGCAAGTTCACAAAATTCCCCAGCCCAGTTTGATTTAGGTGACAAACCATTTACCCTTTCCCATGTCACTCTAAACTCACACATAACAAAAAGAAATAAGCACATTTTGGAAGTGTTAAATTTTGTAGCAGGCAGTTAATAAACTACACAACTGTAAACTCTACATGTGAAAACAAATGGTCCAGTGGTTTAAAAAATTCTTCCTGAGCCCTCAACTTACAGACAAGAAGTAACAATTGTGACAGGGACGGGCCAGATGGCTACAGGAGAGTAACAGAAGACAGATATATTAGCCCCAGGTTAAGTAGATCCCTTTTCCCTGGGTAAGGTAACAGGGAAGGTTCCAGAACAATCAGGAACCTTCTGGAAACAATTAAGACAGACAGGCTGATTAGAACACCTGCAGATAATCAAGAAGTTGCTCGAATCAATTAAGGCAGGCTAATCAGGGCACCTGGGTTTAAAAAGGAGCTCACTTCAGTTTGTGGTGCATGTGCAAGGAGCTGGGAACAAGAGGCACTAGGAGCTGAGGGTGAGATTGCGGACTGTTGGAGGACTGAGGAGTACAAGCATTATCAGACACAAGGAGGAAGGTCCTATGGTGAGAATAAAGAAGGTGTTCGGAGGAGGCCCTGGGGAAGGACCCCAGGGAGTTGTAGCTGTCACACAGCTGTTCCAGGAGGCACTCTACTCAGCTGCATTCCTCAGGGCCCTGGGCTGGAACCTGGAGCAGTGGATGGGCCCGGGTTCCCCCCAAACCTCCCAACTCCTGGTTAGACACAGGAGGAGTTGACCTGGACTGTGGGTTCACGAAAACGGCCAAACTGAGGGCTGCTGTGAAGCCCCATAGCGAGCAAATCCACCAATAAGCGCAAGACCCACCAAGGTAGAGGAGGAACTTTGTCACACAATGTTCTCAAAACTTGATGTGTGTTACTGAATCTCTGAAGCAAGTAATAAAAGACAACGTTTTAGGGGTTGAGTTGTAAATGACAGCCTTCTCCACAGCTGGGGATTCCGTCTTCCAGTAGGATAAAGCACCTGGCAGAACATGAGAGAGCAGACCATAACATTTTTCAGTGCATGAAACATTTACTCCACAGGAGTCAGTTTGAGAACTAAATTGATGAGCCAAAAATGAAGCATTCCTGCGCTGCTAGACCCCCTCCCTATATGCTACATTCCCTGCAACTTAAGGAATACAAGAGTTTTCTGTACTATTTATATCGTTCTGTAATTAATTGTGACATACTGTCAAGTAACTTACACATTTAGAAGCATTATAAAGACATTTCCAATAAATTTTGTTCGATCCTCCTTCCTGTCGTACATTTTTTCTCCTCTTTCCTGTCATAGACCATGGTGCATATCCTTCTGGGTTGTTTTTTTAACTCATTTGGGATGACCTACAATAGCAACTTATGGCTTTGCCATTGTGGTTTAGACACAGGAGTGGGAGGCAAGACACATGTAGTAACACCATCTTGGTCTATGATCTGGGGTGTGTCACTTGGGGAAATTGAGACTCAAAAGTTATCTGTAATCTGTGTAATTACATTTCCCTAATGTACATAAGGTGCTATATAACTGCAAATTACTATTAAGGCAGGTCAATGGCACAGATGAAAACAGAAGCCTAACACAATGGGATCCTCATTCTGATTGGAGGGATCCCGAGTAATATCATAAGTAAAAATTAATTATACTGATGACTGTTTGGTAGATTATGGAAATGAATGTGATGATGGCAGTATAGTTCTTAGCAGATAAGTCTGCATCACATAATGCAACTGGCACCTCACCACTGGCACTAACTGGCAAACCTGATGGAAACCTCAGTGGCAGGGTTGCTATGCAAAGAATGGTCAGGGTGACTTAGAAACCTTCTCTTCCTAGAGGCAGTCCCTTCCTATCAAGGTTGAGTCAGTCAAGAGAAGACTTGAGCATCTGTTTTACTGAGGTATAGTGGGCTTCAGAACCTAAGGCTGCAAAACCTGGCAGTTTGCATGAGCACTAAGGTGGTTATTTTTTTTTTCTTTTTAGCAACTGCAAAGATTCTCCTCTCACAGACATGATTCTATCTGCTAAACTAGGGAACTATTTTTAGCACTCTGTGCAGTGACTTAGTCAAAGCTCTATTCATATTAAATGAGAACTGTACGACTCATTCCCAGTACATTACAATAAATGAGCAGGATTGTCTCCTCTCCACACATCTCTAATATCACATTAGAACTCTTCATAGCAACTGACTCAAACTAAAACACAAAAGGTTTCCAATTCCAACAGTCACATTTCAAATGAGCTCTATTTGATCTTTTGTTGTATGTTAAAAATCTGCTCATCTCCATTAAGAATATGTTTGCTGTATCCAATACTTTCCTGTATTTTCTGACTCTAAAATAAACTGCTATAATTAGAGGTACCACCACTAACTAAGCTAAGTTTTACAAGGTGAAGTTTTGCAATACAATACTTGCCCCCTTAAAATGGAACAATCACAACAGTAAGTGCGCTAATGGTCACCTTCTGGAAAACTTGAACCACTATGCAATGTAAGTAATAGAACACTTAATGCTTATATGGTGCTTAGTATATTCAGAACACTTTACAAACATTAATACACACAATACTGATGTGAAGTTAGTAGACTATCCCCACTATCCCCACAGGGAAGCTGTGGCAGAATTAAGTGACTTTCCCAAGGCCAGATAGCATGTCAGTATTCAGAGCTTGGATTGGAACATGGGAGTGCTTGCTTTCATACGTGGCTTTCAAGACTTTATTCAGGTGACCAGACCACACCACTCCTCCGGAATGAAAAACTACAAAAGGTGAAAGAATATGCAACTCGTTGGTCTTCACTGATTCTGACCTAGTAAGGAAAGTTGTAATCACAACTAAAATGAGAATTCCACATGCCACTTAACCTTCTGTCATGCTACATCTTTTCTTCTCTTCCAAATATTAAAAAGGCATAGATAGAAATTTAAATGCGTAATTTCTGTCAAAATTAAGGAGAGTTGTGCATCTAAATCCCACCGTTCGCTTTGAAATTCTAAATTATATTATCTATGCAGATTCTAGTGGACAATTAAATTCCCTAGAACTGGATCAGCTCAACTGGTAATGCACAAAGAAAAATGGACGAGTAAATTTCCTAAATATTTTAAGCAAACAGAGCATTAATTTGACATCAGAGGAGAAACTGATGTAGCCTTGCTTTGCTCCTCCTCTGTTGCTTATGTAAAAATACTTTTCCATTCCGTATTACAATTTCATTCCAAATATTATTTAAAATAATCTTTGCATTGACAAGTCAAAATTACATTTGGTTACTCAGACCATTTTAAGAGCTATTAAAAAACTATTCAGGTTAGGTTTCCAACAGCACCTGCAATGAAATGTGTTGTATAAGCACGCGTGTGCACACACACACACACACAATAATAAAAATCCATAGTCCCTTGCCCTGAAGAGACTATATACACTATGAAAAATGTTATTGATACAGGAGTTATTAAACTTCTTCTAACCATTTTGGTCTGTCTTTGGCACGATCCAAAACTTAGAGGAATAAAGCTGACATAACACTAAGATGTGCTGACTGACAGGTGCTTTTGATAAAGAGTGGAATTTAAAGATTAAGGGAGAAAAGTAATTCTTCAGATATTTACAGATCAAGTCTCTGCCACAGCTAGCACTGCATCAGGACAAAAAGCCAAAGTTTTAAAATATTAATATCCACTGGTTCCCTCTCACCTTCCTCCAGACATCTTATTCAGCCACTGCAGAGAGCCAGCAGGAGACACTTCACCTTCTGAAACCCACCCAGGTTATCTGCTTCTAGGTAGCCACTTTCCTGCCCCATCCAAAACAAAATCCAACCATGACCCAGAACCAGTCTTTGCTCTACCTGGTATAGTCTACAATATGATCCTTCCCTTCTTCCCCACCCCCCATCCCATGAACCATTTTTTTAAATGGTAAAGAAATCCAGGAGAAGGAAGGGGAGCAGTAAAGAGAAAAATCTGGAATTTCAAACTTTAGTTGTAGGAGATTATGGATCTCTGTCTCCACCTAGTTTCTCCCTTGTAGCCTAACTATCCCCTCTTACATCTTGTTTTTATCTTTTCCCTGTCTCAGACTTTCCCTTTCATTTTCCATTATCATAGAATCATAGAATATCAGGGTTGGAAGGGACCTCAGGAGGTCATCTAGTCCAACCCTCTGCTCAAAGCAGGACCAATCCCCAACTAAATCATCCCAGCCAGGGCTTTGTCAAGCCTGACCTTAAAAACTTCTAAGGAAGGAGATTCCACCACCTCCCTAGGTAACACATTCCAGTGTTTCACCACCCTCCTAGTGAAAACGTTTTTCCTAATATCCAACCTAAACCTCCCCCACTGCAACTTGAGACCATTACTCCTCGTTCGGTCATCTGCTACCACTGAGAACAGTCTAGATCCATCCTCTTTGGAACCCCCTTTTAGGTAGTTGAAAGCAGCTATCAAATCCCCCCTCATTCTTCTCTTCCGTAGACTAAACAATCCCAGCTCCCTCAGCCTCTCCTCGTAAGTCATGTGTTCCAGTCCCCTAATAATTTTTGTTGCCCTCCGCTGGACTCTTTCCAATTTTTCCACATCCTTCTTGTAGTGTGGGGCCCAAAACTGGACAGAGTACTCCAGATGAGGCCTCACCAATGTCGAATAGAGGGGAACGATCACGTCCCTCGATCTGCTGGCAATGCCCCTACCTATACATCCCAAAATGCAATTGGCCTTCTTGGCAACAAGGGCACACTGTTGACTCATATCCAGCTTCTTGTCCACTGTAACCCCTAGGTCCTTTTCTGCAGAACTGCTGCCGAGCCATTCGGTCCCTAGTCTGTAGTGGTGCATGGGATTCTTCCGTCCTAAGTGCAGCACTCTGCACTTGTCCTTGTTGAACCTCATCAGATTTCTTTTGGCCCAATCCTCTAATTTGTCTAGGTCCCTCTGTATCCTATCCCTACCCTCCAGCATATCTACCTCTCCTCCCAGTTTAGTGTCATCTGCAAACTTGCTGAGGGTGCAATCCATGCCATCCTCCAGGTCATTAATGAAGATATTGAACAAAACCGGCCCGAGAACCGACCTTTGGGGCACTCCACTCACATCTGTTGCTACCTCTTCTGGATTCAAAATTCTTATCCCTATCCTAAAAAAAACAAAACACAAATACAACATTTGTCCCTTTAGCTACTGCCCCATCTCCTCCTTCCCACGGCAATATAAATTACTGGAGAGCGAGGGGTCTAGGCCAGTGTGCTAGACTTCTTTTCCTCCAAATCTATCTTTAACCCTCTGCAATCAGTATCTCTCATGTCACTATCTTTTTTCACTAGAACTGGTAAGATGCTCTTCATTAATAGGCATATCCAGTGAACGGTGGAAAAGAAGCCATTGCAAATAGTTGATCTTTTCCTTCACCTTCCATACCTTCACCTTTTGGGTCTTTGGCTCAATATTCTCTAGGCTCTTCTCTTACACTGAACAAATACTCACATAGGTATTGGGTGGGACTTCCACTCTTCCCCTGTAATCCTGTCTGTGAACTCAGGCCTCATACCTCTAGCTTTGGTTTTCATTTCTTCCTTTTATATTTTCCCCTAGAAATGTGCCAAAGTAAATATTTTTTTAAACTAACTTCACAGCCAATTTTTTTTCCCCTGGCAGTTTTGCACTCCTTGAGATCCAGATTTGCTTGTCCATGAAATTTTAAAGTTATGGATGTTCTCTGTATTTATATATGTGAATGGGTGAAAGTTACTTTCACACCAAATGTCATGATCACTAAATTTCAAGCATATATGGGATAGTGACAATCACTAACTTCTTACTGGGCCATATAAAAAGCTTGGTGCATTAAAGTAGCAAGGAATTCATGGGTTTGAATGTAGTATTAAGAAACATTTCTAAGTGATAATGACACCAAATCATTTTGTCTAGTGCTTGACAACATTTATGCTGACCAGGATGATCAAGGCAGAAGCCAATCTTACTGTCTGGATGATGGTATATTATTAACATTATTAATATTGACACAAGTGTTCCATATTAGGGGAAAAAAGTGTTAGCTGATCATGTGGCAGATGCAGGCTCAGTGGTACATGTGTGTATTGATTTATCTCCTTCAAGATTACTCCCTAGCCAAGAAGAGGTGATTGTCATGTGAATTAACTCTCCCATTAAAGTATTTCACTGGATCCAGAAACTCATTTCTATCACAGTGGGAGTGAATTAAAATACCAGCCTGTTTTAAAATATTTCATCTCTCAGTCCCAAAACAATTGCACTAATAGATGAGTCATATCAGATGGTGGATCACATTAATAATTTATTGCAGGGATAATTACGCTAGAAAATAAAAGAGAGGAAAAGACCATCATCCACTTATATAATTTTGAAACATTTTCAGATGTACTCTGTGTTTGAGGGTGGTTATTAGCACTGCTTAAGAGACACTAGCCTTTAATATTATCCAAAATATCTCAGATGGCTATTAATGTTGCCATTAAGTTCTAAGGGATAAGTTATGTCTGAATGGATCTGACCAACGGGAATAATTAGCATTCCATAAAGTTTTTAGTCAGGCTGAATGGCAAATATTTTAAATGAAAAATTATGTGAATGACAAAGACAGACATGTGACATTCATGGTCAACTTTATAAATATCTCTTTTACTTTTACTGCCATCAGATTCCTCAAGGCTGGAAACATCATTACCATGAGCAGAATAATGAACCTAGGGTGTTACCCTGGCATCATGGAAGTTAAGGACAAAACTCCTATTGATTTCAATGAGTCCAGGATGTCACTCCGATGTCTTTCCAGATACTAAAGACATATAATACAACAATGGGAAATGCTAAATTTGTAGATCACTATAAACATTCTGATTTGTAATTTAGATGCACAAATGACTCATTCATAAATTATAAGGCCAATGTGAAGGGACCAATGTGACCTCCAGTCTGACCTCCTGTATAATATAGGCCTTAGGATTTCCCTAAACTTCCTGTTTGAACTAGAGCATATATTTTATAAAAACAAAATCTTGATTTTAAAATGTCCAATGATGGAGAATACACCAGATCCTTTGGTAAATTACTCTACCAGTTAATCACTCTCATTGTTAAAAGTTTGCACCTAATTTCTAGTCTAAATTGTCCAGCTTCAGCTTCTAGTCACTGGATCTTTTCACCTAGATTGAAGAGCCCTCTATCATCAAATATTTGTTCTTCATGAAGATACTTACAGACTATGATAAACTAAACAGATTGAGCTCCTTGACTCTTTCATTACAAGGCATGTTTTCCAGTCTTTTAAACATTCTCATTGCTTTTCTCTGAAACCTGTCCAATTTCTCAGCTTCCTTCTTGAACTGTGGACAGCAGAACTGGACATAGTATTCCAATAGCAGCTATACCAACACTCAGTGCCAAATATAGAGGTAATATAACCTCTTACTCTGACTCGATGTTCCCATTTATGTATCCGAAAACAGAAGTGAAAATACATCAAAACTATATATAATTTGCAACAGATTTTATTTAAGTTAAAAACTGAATCTAGTAAGACCACTTATACAAAAAGATTGGTTTTTTAAAGAATATTTGCAGCCATCTGTAAATAAAGGAATTGACAGCTATCCTTAAAAAATGCTGTGTTCAAAGAAAGGCTAACATTGAATTTACTATAACTTTTTATTAGTAGTATATAGATACAGGTGTGGATTGCTCCTGCAGGTGAAACTGCTTAGGATCCATTTCTTTCTAAAGTGACTAGTGATTTTTGGGAGCCTAAATTGAGACACCTTAAAGGAGACCTGGTTTTCAAAGTGCTGTATACCCCCACACTGAAAACAATATCACCATTGTCTTATCTGATTACTTATATAGGCTGGGTTTTTCAAAGGAGCTAAGGGAATTAGGAGTCTGACTTTCAGTAGTGGTTCCAGCCCTAGCTTCTTTGTGGAAGACATAAATTGAAACTATTATACATATTAGCCTTAGAGTCAGGTATAGGATATCTTGATGAATAAAAAAAGCCTAAATCAACAATGTACCTGTACACTGTAATGATTCATGATTAAATGCAAGAATATAGCCAGTGGGAAGAAAATGGTAAGGAAAAGAGAAAGATGGCAATTAATTAGGGCATAATCCTTCATTATGCTGGGTGCCCTCAACTTCTATTAACTTTGGTGGAATTGAAGGGACTCAGCAACTTGAACAAAGATCTCACCATGCTGCAGACTCTGAACCTTCTACCATATTCATAATAGTGGGGGGGAAAGAACAGCGATAGAGACAGACCTGAGCCAAGATGCTTTGGCCCTAGGGAAAATGGAACAAACTACGCTCAAACTTTGTGAATTTCAGAATTTACCTTGGATCCTCAATCTTTTTGAAAATTTATTAATATTAATAACATTTAGTATTTGTATAGTACTTTATTTTAGGAGTGATTTACAGAAATTAAGGACCAAATATTACCTTTAGATGTGCAGCATTCACAACTCCCACTAAGGTAAACAGGAGAGGAGATGTGTGCACTAATTCAAGGGCCCCCTTTGGCTCAAATTCATCCTCATAACCACCATATGATAGAAGAATCCCTGTTTTATAGATAAGGAAATTAAGACACAAATATTGGCAAATGGATTGTCCAAGTTCACCAAAGCAGTGTGTGTCAGAGTCAGGATTAGAAGTCTAGGGTTCCTGGTTCTCATTGTAATGCTCTAATAGATCACATTCTTGTAAGATTTTATATTTTAATGGTGTTGGCAGTGCACGTTAAAACTGCACTAGCACAACAGAACGTGGTCCTCCTATTATTACGTCATATCAGGTAAGGATTTCTCCTTGGGTTACTGGCATTAGAGACTGAACACAGTAGGAGTGATGATGGAGAGACACCACAAACTGTGTAAGTACCAGAAAAAAGACTGGCCAAATCAGGCTTTGAGAAAGAGAGAGTGAAGAAAAGTCATTAGAGAGGGTATATAGGAAATACATGCCACAGGTAACAGAAAGAATGGAAGATACAAGAGTAGAAAAAGCGAGAGGACTTGGAACAAAGTTGGAAGATCCTAAAAGAGGAAACAAAGGAGAAGGAATGGGGGGAGAGGAGTGACTGCATACTTCTTAGCAACGTCTTTGAAATCCAAATCACGTTGTTGCCCAGTAACACTAAACCAAGCCTGCACAGATTTGAAAATGGAATATGAACAATATGTAATAATATCAATAACTTCCTACAAAATTTGCTGTATTCTGTTTCTCTCATGTGGTATTGGCATTCCAGGTGTTGCTAGAAAGGAACAAGGCCATCCAGGCCAAGGCCAAGTTAGAGAACTTCATGTGGGACCCAAAGTGATTGGACAACTACTCCACATGTATCTATTTCCAACCAAAATCTGTAATCTGATTTTGCAGCTTCCAAACATCTCTGGTTCATAGTGAATGTTGTTAAGTAAGAACCCAATCCTGCACAGTGCTAAAAGTCCTCAGTTTTCACGGATGTCATGGGATTAGTGGGTTTTTATATCTCTTAATCTCAGGCCCTACATCATCGTTCTTATTCTTGGTGTGGATAAACTGACTCACAGTGAAGATAGCTGGATAAGCATGACCTAAATATTCATTTATCAACATGCAATTCTCCATCAATATTTTATGCCCTGCAGATGAAAATGGAAAACAATAATTCTAATTCATGAAAAACATTGAGGTTTCAACTTTTGTCTTTGCTCTGCAATGGAATGAAACAGAGGTCTTCCCTGGTCCATGAAAAATTTCACAAGAGAGACTCCAGAATAGCCAAAACCCCGGTGCTTATGGCACTCATCTGGGATGCAGAAGACCCCCAAATTCAAGTCCCTGCTTCAAATCAGGTAGAATAAGCATTTGAACCTGGGTCTCACACATGCCACCAGGCTACTGGCTATTTTGGAGTAAATTATTCATACACTTGCTCAGTCTGGTTTTGATCAGAAATCCCATTCTGGGCCTTTGAAGCTTTCCAAATGATTTTTTTTTTTATTTAAACCAATAATGGTTTCACACAAGATTCAGTTTTGACAAACAATTTCTGCTGAAAAATATTTGGTCAAAAAATTCCCGACCAGCTCTAGATGTGATCACTAAAAGTCTCTCATTCTTTCCCTCTCAGGCACACCCCTATGAAATTACCAAGAGGCCCAACAAATATTGAGTCTTTCTGTTGGTGTTGGGGTTTCCCTTTCAAATCTTCCATTCTCTGGGGCTTTACTATAGACTGAAGCATGCATTATAGCTCATGGATAAGATAACAGGGTCACAGCCATAACAAGACAATTAAACAATTATCATAAACTGGTCAGATACCATGATGAGGAGGAGTGGAATATAAAATATTTAGACAGTAGTGGCCCCTTTGCAACTACACAAAGAGGGTAGGACAAAGAAACTTCCTCAATGTCCTTCCCACAGGCATAAGGTAGTCCCAACTCAATTTTGTGAGTGCAGCTACTGCTCCCTGATCATGCTTCCTGGGACAGTAACTACCCCCAAGAGGATCAGGAAGCAAGAAAGGGCATTGCTCTGCTGTACGGGGAGACTTTGGCAAACCAGTAAAGTGCCTGAAACCACTATGGCTTATTACTAAAAGCAGCCAAGTCAGCAGGCTGTAAATTAGCCAAGTCAGCAGGCTTAGCTTAACCAAGGCAGGAGGGAAAGGGGGTTTTTGGGTGCCACAGAAAGGGCAGCTTGACCCCGCGTCCTTCCTGATAAGAATTGTGTTGAAGTTGCTGATACATGCATCTTAGAAGAGCAGGATGTGCCCCAGGAATGTCTATTGGGGCCTCAAGGCTGCAAACTCTGGAAAAACCCACACCTGGTTAATCGATAATCAGATAGAACCTCTTGCTTGACCATTGAAACTGCTAACTTAACAAGTTTGCTTTAAGGGACATGTCATTCTATTACTAATGTATAAATAAGGGGAAAAAGTTTGAGGTAGTGGGACTCTTCAGGACTGGACTCTCTCTCTCTGGATGCATCTTGTGTTTCCCAGCAGCAGACGGGCTGCCGCTGTGCCACTCAAGAGTCACACTCAGCTTTGGTAATTATCAAGGGTTGGGGGTGTTTTACTAACCTCTCACGGACTATGTATAAGTGCCTGAGACTAAGTAAAGTTTAGCTTTAAGTGAAAGCACTCTTGTGTTGTCCTGTTTGTGCCAGCCATCTATTTGTCGGACGGCCGTGTCTCCCCTGATTTATTTCCTGACACCACCTCGCACTGAGTAAAAATTACCAAGAGCTTTGGGTTGAAAGAACCCCGGGTAACACTGCCACCTGGCATCGGTCATCAAATTGGTTAAATGTGGATGGGAGTACATACTGTACCCTCTGAGGAAGTGATGCAGAGGTCATACTACCTTGTGCATCTGAGACCTTTGACAAGCCCTGTTCCTTTTTGAGGCACAATAACCTCTGCAACTCCTGCTGGGGAGTATGGCTGTGAGCCATCTTCTATTCAGGCTTTCCCTCATTGTCAGAGTCTGGTCCATTATAACCAATTTGCTTGCTAGAGTAATGAGGTAGATTACATCTTATACCTGGCAATGCACAACTAGCAGCAAAAGTTTAACTTACTGTTCTTTAATCCACAGAAGTCCACATCTAATATGAGGATTAGAGGCAGGATGACTTCAAGCATTACAAATGTCATACAAAATATTTTAGTTTGTATTTACTCTCTCTTTTCACTAATATTCTACTTGAGAAAAAAAATTAATTGTATGCCCAGAAAATTAAAAAACATTTTTTCCATTTAAGAAAATAATTTTGTTTTTCTGTGGTTCTGGTATATTTTACAATGCAGAGCCTTGTGAGATTCCCCACTCTTACAACAAGACTTCTTCATCAGTTCTGAAGTACTATAACTTCCTTAGGTTCCTTATCTAATGCTTCCTTAGGTCCTGATTCAGTAAAAAGTTGCTTTCAGGCAAGCACCCCCAGGGGTTTGAGAGCACAGCCTGAGATGTGTAGGTAAAACAATGGAAGCATTCAGAAGGGTTTTAAAGAAAATTAAGTGAAGAAACAAAAGCAGAGGAAACAAGTCAACAAGTCAACATGCCTTTTGACATAATTAATCCATGGGTTGCTGAACTCTTTGCAGGCGGGTCCACTGAAGAATAAAATGAAAGCCTATTATATTCCATAAAAAACAGGCTATGAAGAACTGACATCGTCTGACAGTTTTAATAGTACGTCTGTTTGCTTCAGCATTTCTCAAACAGTGAACATTAGCATGTCCTGCTTTTAATGGTACATGCTATATATTTTAAAATCAGAATTATAATATAGTAGCCACTATTAAGAAGCCAGTATTTATCAATAGTTATCAAATTAAGGTATGTCAGATATCATAATATTGCCTGATATTAGATTTTTTTTAAAGTATTGTGGTACCTCACATACTGTGGTGTGATAAGTGTTAGTAAATGTGAAGTTTTTAATACCAACTGCTCAATATACTTCTTAAAACATGTTAACACAATAGTAAATCACTTTGAACCACTATGAATTACAGCACAGGATGGCTGTTTTCAGTCTTTCAAAGAACCAACAGAAATAGGCCAGTGAAGAGAGATGTATTGCCAACAAAGGTAGAGCTGGAATCAATACATTTGGAGATACTTTGTGTTGGTCTTAAGAGACTGACTAATTTCCCATTAGGGTGATCTGCAAAGGTTTCATTGTACCACAGTACCCTTCAATATTCTTAAATCTCACTTCATAAATAATCAAGATTGGAGCTTGTAAAGGCCAATTATCATTTTACATGTTGCAATATTATACATGCATCCCAGCTGAAGCAAAAAACTCACTGAATCAGAACAATCTTTACTTACTAGCTGGAACATATTTTGCATGAAAATTTCTGGGGGGTTGTTTTTTTTTGTTTGTTTGTTTTTTTAATAGTGATTGCATTAGTTGCAACATTAGTAAGTGCTGCAAGGACAGTAAATCCTCATTTAGCAAAACTCTTGTTAGCTTCAATGCAAGTTTTGCCTGAGCAAAGACTGTAGGTCTGGTTCTTGTTCATATATGTAATGGTCACTACTTTGAAGGGACAATCAGCAGCAAATTATGTAATCTTCTTCACCCTCTCTCTATTGTCTTTTCCACATCCACGCTTTCCCCTCTGTCTTCTGCAATAATATTCTTTCATTGACCCAGAACTCACTGTGTCAGGGCCCATACGCTCACTGGGACCTGAGAGCCACTTAAGTACTACTGAAGCCCTATTTGGAGAACTTAAAATGACAATACAAGGCTTATCCTGGTCCTCTGCACTGGAATGAATTTCACCTATTAGGAACAATTAACATTTTTCTACATTTTACAGCAAAACTTCCTCAAGAAAACCAAAATCCAAGGTTTAGAACTTCAGGAGATGTTCTTACTTCCTTTTTCCCCAGCTGTCAGTAGGAGTCAAACTCATACATATGTAAAGGATAATTCTAATACCAGAAGCAAAAGTATTACATATTAAATATCATTACATCAGTAATACCATCTCATTTCTTTTATTCATATAGTATGTTTTAGAAAAAATCTTTAACCACTGGTATTTAGCTCATGTAAAATAAATAAGCAAGCAAAAAGACATCTATGCTTGTGCTGTCAAACAAATATAAAGTGATTGAATATAGTGTGTTTATAGCCAGCTATATATTCCCCGATTAGCCTCAGAAACCAGAGCTTAAATGGAAGTGAATAGACCTTAAATGCAGGCTACCTCCAGGGCATAACTTTTACAGTATGGTAATAGAAATGACACAGTCTCCCTCACCTTTAAAACTTTTCATGTCACTGTAAGACTGACTTGACAGCCTCCATATATAGTATCTTGAAGCCATATCATATCTGTATGAAAAAAATGTGCCCTCATAAAAATTAAATACATTATACCTCTCCTAATTTAACAGGATTTTTTGTTTGTTTGCTTGTTTGTTTTGAAAGCAAACCACCACCTTGTGGGAAATATGTCAGTTTCTATAGACTCAGAATTGTAGTAAAGAGTAAATGGTAAGTCCCTGTAAAAGAGATTGCTCTAAAGACATTGTTAACTAATTAACAGAATATATAGAACAATATATAGAAGCTTTAAAAGCAGCTGATTGTAGGCTCCTGTATCTAAAGGAGTGGTATTTCATCTACAGCAAGCAAGCAATGATTAACTTTTGAGTAGGTTCTCAGTGGACTAGGTGGCAGCAGAGTGGTTGAAGTCTTTTCCATCTGAAAAGCCTAAAAGGAGTGATTTGGGGGAAATTCCTTTGTTGTATTGCAACAAATTAGAGCTATTTTGCACACTACACAGATCTCAATATTAATAATTATTTTGTGCAAGGACTGCTTAAATTCTGACTGGACTGTCCATAGGAACATCTTACTAGATATGTGAACTTCTTTATTAGATGCCCTCCAAATAAAACTGTAATTTGGTATGGGAAACAGATGGATTGGAGGTCAGACTTTCCACATCAAATAGCATGATCAATAAATTCAGTTTTTCCTTCATTGTCTTTTTATTCCCCCTGCAATGATTCCTATTTTAGTATTTTTCCTCTTCATCTAGCTGAATTTTCCTTTATTTTTAATGCACTGAGCTGAATTAGTATGTTTTGTACAATGTCCTGGTCTGTCTGTGGCACATGCAATCTATTAAAACACAATCAACTAAAATTTTAAGTACAAAAGCAATGTCAAATGTTCTGCAACAGCAGGTTGTGAAGAAAAGGAGGATAGATCTGTGCTGAGACAGAGGAAATCATTGAGACAAAATCGAAGACAAGTAATAGACCTTCAGAATTACTGTGGAGAATTAGAAGTGATTGACACATACAAAACACACAGGATGCAAAAACCACAAAAATAGCTTAGGAATTGTTATTCCACTACCTCTAGTATCTGAGGGAAAGAGGATAAAATTATGCTCAATTTAGAGCGTTCTTTTATTTGTCATTATACAGTTTGCATTTATTGGGTTTTGACAGGCTTTCCAACTAGAAACATGTAACGGTTAGCTGTTGGGGGGGGAGGGTAGGAAATGGTTGAAAGAGGAAGAAAAGATGCCTTGTTGAGGAGATTCATACTACACTGAAAAAGCATATCTTTGCCCTTCAGAGAAATCTATCAATTACAACAAAGAAAGGCAAACCTAAGAAATCAAGTAATTTGCCTGCCTATAGGTTAGATATTCTGGAGATTGGATTGTACTTGTTAGAGAGAGGGAATTCGATTTGTAAGCAGGGCAAAAGCGTAAAATGCCTTCTCACATGAGAAGAATCTGAATGAACTTTTTCTAATCATACTGAATTGATGACATTCTTTGCAATATATTTTTACTTCTACATACTCTATCATTTCACCTGGGACTATAAAGCAGATGTTAAATCCAGAAAGAATAAATGGTTAAATGCAGTTGAAATGAGAACACCAGCAAAAATATGTGAACATTTTGTCTGAAATAACTAGCTTTTTGCCCACATACATTTATAGTTAAATATATAATTACCCAGTTAGTATATGAAAATGCAGTTTTTGAAGCGACAATAACTCTGCACTCGATCTAGTTTAAAAAAAATCTAATTTCAAACTTTTGTGATGAAAACTATCATGAAAAATGTGTCCCCCTTTCCAACTTGTTCTAACATGCACAAACCCATTTTACCTCTTTTGAAAATTTTCTTAAAATGTGCCCTTTATTATTTTCCAAATGCATATATTTGAACACAAGCAATATTATTCACAAAGCAACCAAATTTTAGCTGTTAGTTAAAATAATGATAATGAAAGCTTGGTATAAAATAACTGGATTTTATGTAAGTTCACTTTGTTTCATCATAAACAAACCACTGTAAAATTAATCTACTATAGCCATGTTTAATTCCGTTCCACTGCCTATTCCCATCCAACCATCAAGGCTCTCCACAACTTCTCTCCCTCCTGTCTTTCTGCCCTCTTATTCACACCCAACCTTCAATCTTTTCACTTAGCCTAAGCAGCTCATCAGGCTGTCCTGCTTCTTGTCCTTATTCCACACCCACATCCGTGTCTTCTTTTCTGCTGTCAACTAAAAGTGGATCTCCCTTCCTAACTCTGTTTTCTATGTTTCATCTCTTTCTTCCAAGTCTCTTCTTAGAATTCTCTTCTTCAAGCTTCCTTATGAACTAAAATGCTAATCAAATAGAAACAATTGCTATTCACTTTTTAAAAGCTAGCAACCTTCCACTATTCTTCATCCTACCCATCCTTTTCCCATTCCCATCCTGTGGACTTATATCTCCCTGTTTTTCTGATCCTAAACCGTGAGTTGTTCTGATCAGTGAACCTGTATTTTCTTTACAAAATGCTATAGCAAGGGTGGGCAAACTACAGCCCGAGGGCCACGTCCGGCCCTCCAGATGTTTTAATCCGGCCCTCAAGTTCCTGCCGTGGAGTGGGGCATAGGGGCTTCCGGGGGTCTGCAGGCTACCCTGCCACAATCGCTACCTCTGCAGCTTCCATTGGCCAGCAAACGGGGCCAATGGGAGCTGCCCCTGAGGACAGCGCAGTGTGCAGAGCCGCCTGGCTGCGCCTCAAGGTAGAAACCAGAGTGGGGACATGCTGCTGCTTCTTCTGGGAGCTGCTTGAGGTACCCCTGCATCCCTCCTGTACCCCAACGCCTTGCCCCAGCCCTGAACCCCTCCTGACTTCTGAACCCCTCAGTCCCATCCTCCTGCACCCCAGAACCTTCCCCTCCCCTGCCGGAGCCCTCATCCATCCACTCGCACCCCTGCTCCAGCCCAAAGCCCCCTCCCGCACCTTTAATGCCTCATTTCTGGTCCCACCCCAGAGACCGCATCCCCAGCCAGAGCCTTCATCCCTTCCCACACTCCAACCCTCAATTTCATGAGTATTCCTAGCCCACCATACA
Organism: Lepidochelys kempii; assembly: GCF_965140285.1. Lineage (NCBI taxonomy): Eukaryota > Metazoa > Chordata > Testudines > Cheloniidae > Lepidochelys > Lepidochelys kempii. Next base: position 138,536,232 of record NC_136382.1, on the reverse strand, counting down.
ATTTCCATATCCAGATATGGCACTCAGGCCAAAAAGTTTGCCCACCCCTATGCTATAGCATTAGATAGGTAATTCTCAGACAAAAACTAAAAGAAAATGGAGTTAAAGTAGAGAGTACATTTCAGAAGTTTTGGGTAAATTATCATTAGCAGAATGTTGTAGTTATTATGGTTAAACTTAAAAACACATTAAGGTATGAAATCAGAGTTCGTATCATGATACAAAGGCACTGCTGAAAGCTGAAAGGTGGCTTGGGGTGAGGAATTTTAGTTCTGCTCTAGTTATTTTATCTTAATATTTCTTTAACATAGTTTTTTGATGAAAGTTCCCTGGATAAGAGTTGTGTGGTGAATGAGATTGCTATCTGTGATACCCTGGCATCATTTGTTGCAGAAGTTGGAAACTAAGGTGAGTGAAGCGAGGGACCACAGGAAGGAAAAATATGACCGTGTGATTTAGGCAGTTGAATGACTCCCTGGATAATAGGATTCTCTCTCACACATACACACACACAGTTCCTGTGTGATAGTGGGCAAATCACTGAAATCATTATGTTCATAGTTGGCCACTAGCTGTGCCCACCTGGAGATATTTGGGTATTAAGCACTCAGAACTGCAACTGAAGCCAATGAGACATAGACCATATAAACTGTAATGAAAGTGCTAAGAACTTTTTAAAGAATCAGGCCCTAGATTTCTCAAATTGGGCACCTAAAAATTAGCAGACTCTTGATAATTTTGGCCATAATCTCTGTGTTTCAGTTCCCCATCTGTGAAACAGGGATTATGCCACCCCTTCACCTCAAACAATGAGTGAACACTCAGCTACTATAGTGATGAATTCCATAGAAAAGCCCATGAGGAAATCAATATTTCAGTATTCAGGACAGGATTTGGATACTGTACAGCAAATAAGGTATGGGGTAACACATTGGACGATGATAATAGACAGAGATAGCCTGTTCAGTGACCACCATCCATTCTGTGCACTGAATGAGGCAGAGGTCCTGTGGAAAAAATACAATGTGATCATGTAAGTAAAGGCTGTATCATAATGCATGCAAACGAGGAACCCAATTGCCTCTGCAATCTTAATTATGCCATTTCCTAACTTTTGAGTATTTGATTTTGCAAGCTTAACTTTCTTTTCACAGTTTTCTGGGTGGAATTTCTTAAACAAACACATGCTGAACAGAACAGAAATTCACTCATGTGGAACCATATTGACCCCCGCAGGAGGAGGATTACAATATTTAGATCCACAGTATAAACCTCTTCTTCTTCAGGTAATAGAGTAACTGGTAGCAATTGCAAGTTACTATCCTTGAGCTGGACCTGTCATTAGAGGGTAGATGAAATATTCACTTTGACAGCACGGCTTCATAGTTATTTGCTGGCAGCAGAGGAATGCTGAGACTCAGGAATTTTGGGCTCCATTCTGTGTTCTCAAGTGGAGTTTGCTTGACTGGTTACAGACCCTTCTTTCCCTGTCCCTGTCCCCTAGCCTTCATCCCCCATAGCATACCTCTACCCTTATCCTGTCCACGTCCTTCTCTATCCCTCCTTTCATTTCACAATTAATACAAAAAGACAGGGGGGAGGGAGAAAAGATACTTTAGCAGAGAGTTTGCAAACACTTCAGCTCTTTCAGACTTCTTGACTGTCAGCGTAGGAACTGGAACTGCAGTCAAGGAGCCAGATAGTGAGGTTTTGCTGGATCTGGGAGAAACTGGTAAAGGGCTGGAGTGGTATAGTAGCCTATATCATGACTTCCTCTTCCCAAGGTGATCGGCCTTGCAGAATTTACAGTGTCAGTTTTCCCTGAGATGGCTTGTTTGCCTTCCTTTTGATTCTTACAGTTTGCAAATTTTATCTCTCCAGCCTTGCAGCAGCCCCCTCCAAGGTCTCCGGACAAATCAGGACTGAAGCCTAAACTAGAGTCATGCAACATGAGCCAATCAAGTTTGAATTAGGTCATCCTTAGTTAGTGTCAACTTAGAAAAGATCCACTTAAGTCAGCAATTTAAAAAAAAATTAGTGTTTTGCCTACCACAGAGACTGAGAGTCTCTGACTTCCCCAAAATATCAAAAATACAGGTATAAGACTATTTTTGAGGAAGCTGCATGGTCATATCAGAGAGACAGGTCTCAAAATGACATTATTATAGCACCAGTTTTTGAAAAGTCCGATAAAAATAGCTTCTTGAAAAAACCCTATCAACAAAACCAGTCTCTCAATTTTCATTCATCAACAAAATTAAAAATAAGTTCAAACTTACGACCAGTTTCACCATCTCAGTTGCTTATTCTTCAACTGTTTGACCTATCAGTCATTTCTACCTTTTGGAATCTTCAGCTTAACAGAAGAAACATTACTTTAAAGCTTATCAAGATGAAACTAATTTGAAATATAAAATTTTTAAATGTATACTTCTCTATATTCCCAGAAAAGCTATCCCTTTCACAGCTGGTTAACAAATCAGGATATTATGTTGGTCAGTATAAAGAATAAGAAATACATAATATTGTACAGAAAAAACAACAAGGAGTCCGTGTGGCACTTTAGAGACTAACAAATGTATTTGGGCATAAGCTCTCGTGGGCTAAAACCCACTTCTTAGCCCACGAAAGCTTATGCCCAAATAAATGTGTTACTCTCTAAAGTGCCACAAGGACTCCTCATTGTTTTTGCTGATACAAACTAACATGGCTACCACTCTGAAACCTGCCATAATGTTGTACAGTACATAAAAGTATATTTCTTTTTTTGAAAATTACACTCTGTCAAAATATATACAAGACTAAACTATAAGCACATTTCAATTTATATATAAATTATCCACAAACTAAGCTGTGCAAGAATTGTTCATTAACTGGTTAGGCCCTTAGAGTCTCTACATGAGGAGGAGAAAAAGATTTCTTCCAGTTCCCTAACTTCCTCACCTTCTCCCAAACAATAACGGCTATAAAGTGTTAAATGCACACTACTCATCAGCATTTGTTCTACATTATGGACCATGAATACATTAATCATAGGAGAGAAAAGAAAAGTATATTAATTCAGTTTAGTATTCAGGGAAATATGAAAAGCAAAATAATAGTCTTGTATAACAGGATGAAATACAAACATCATGATGTGAAAATTAAATTAACAACTCATTAACCAAAACAAACCTATGCCTTTCACTTAATTCAACTTAAACAATTCACAGAAACTGATTCTTTCTCTACCCCTTTTGCTGTATAACAGGCCTGTCTAATATGTGATGATAAACGTATTATGAACCAGTCTCCTCTCAAGACATTTTTACACCTGTATAACCCCACTGACTTCAGCTGAGTTATTCATGGCACACCCTGGACTAGTTAGACCTAAGCCAATGCAATAGTGCAGAAACCAGTTAAGCCTCAATCATGCAAGCTGATGAATACTTTGGGCCTGACCCATGCAAGCAAGCATTTAAAATTAAATGCATGAGCCATCCTATGAAAATCAGGAGATAAAGTCACAGTCTGCATAGAGCTAGATTATGTCTAGAAGAAAACCAGCCTTTTTTTTTAAGTACAGTTAAAAACATTAATAATATACAGTTTACTATGTCAGATAGATTGTCTTTTCTGTAGTAGAAAAGGTTAAAAAAAAATCCCAGCAAAGTCCATTCATAACCCAGGTGTGGTATTCAACTAGTCAACTAAAAAAGAGGCATCATTGTGTTTCCTCTAAACATTTAGGTACAAGTTGAGCAGTGTCAATATCATCCACTGTCTCCAAAAAGGGGCAGTAAGGGGAGGCAGAAATGGAGGATCTTCTCAAGTCTTCTCAGAAGCGTGGAGCATGGTACTCTCTAAGCCTTAAGGTACATGCTTCATATTCTAATTGTTGTTCAATTCTCCACTGCCATTCTTTAACAACTGTCCTATTGCATTAAGCCAGACAAATTTCTTCTCTTCCTGACAATAGCATAGGCAACTGAACTGGATAATTATTCTCCAGATAATGTTATTAACATTTTATTGTGGCGTTAAAATTATGCTGTGGCTACTAATAAACTGTAGACAGAAATGTACATTTGCAGAGTACCAGGTATTTTTGAGTGCTCAGCACCTTTATTTAGGTGTTGGAACCTAGTTTTAGCACAGGACAGATGAATTAGCACTAAAATTACTGGTGTGCTCTATTATCACTTATTCCCAAAAAGTGCTACATTTTCCTTGATATACCAATTTTATTTGACAACTATACCGTTTTTTAAAGTCAGGATTGGCAGATCAGTGTTTAAAGATGGAAAATTTTACATTCTTTTGCTGATCTCTTACTTAAATACATCTGAAAGAGTTTAAATAATAATTGTAACATTCAGTAATTCGCATATGGGCTGACAACCTCTGTGCTGAATTTCAGACTAAGGTGAGGAGATATTAGATCAGCCTGTGCTTTAACAAGTGTTTTATAATGGAAATAGGTGACAGCACCTGTAATATAAAGTTGTGCTAGCCTGTCTTTATAAATTGTTGCACTGAGTATATTTTTAATCCCCATAGCAGGGGAAGACCTTTAGGCTTCATATGCAACTGGATAAACTCATTTGATCTCTAGTAACATTCAAAATGTTATTAAAATCAGAATTATAACTTTGCAATGCTTCAAATAGTGCAGTTGGGAGGATTTTGTCTCTTTTTCCTAAATGCTATTAATAAGTCAAGATCGAAATACAGTGTAATAGTTCTCTGAAATTGTTGGGGTCTCCGTCTGTCTAAAGCAAACCCAGATTCTGAATCTTTGAGCTTTATTGACCAACAGTCTGCTCCACCTGGAGAAATCTCAAAATCTGGTGATCTCAGTGTGGTGCTCATTTCTCAATACGGTTTTGATCCATGATGGGTGAACCTGAAAATGATCAGATTTGGGGTTCCTCTTTGGTAAACATCCACAGTTCTCATGCTTAGCCATAGTTTATCCAAACCTCTTGGGTCTGCACACTTTGGCTAAAAACCTCACAAGAACAGGCGTTGGGTAAGGCAGGATTCTTGAAAACCAGGTGGGATTCTGATTCAGCAGTCAATATCAGTTGTTGAGACACAGTAATGCTGTCATCCAGTCATCTGGAGATCCAGGTGCTGGACCCAGAGTGGAGGTCCCCAACCAGTGTCCTTGTCTGCCCTTCAGGACATGACACAAGGGGCAGGGAACAAACTGGAACTGTACAATGCCAACTCAGTATTGCAAACTGCTGCTGCCCAGAGAGGTCAGAAGGACAAGTGTTTTCTGTGGACATACAGAGGGTGGATAATATGGGTAGGTAACATTTTAAGGGATCTAGATCCCATGTTTATATACACCTTTAGTTCTCTCCTGCAAGAGATCAGGTTTCCTTGTATTATTCTGAAACTCTCAGTTCCAGAGAGAACCAGGAAGTGCAGAGGAATATGGAGTAAATTAAATGTACCAGTGATTGCAAAAATGTTTAATTTGGTTTCAAAAACAGGCAAATGTAGCTTCTGTAGATATATATAATATATATATGAGAGAGAAAAATGTGAGTGAGTTGGAAATCCTTATCTTTTTGGACTATTTTTTCCACCTCTAGCATTATCGGCAATAGAGATAGGGCTGTGTAAAGTATGAAGGGAGAACACAGATCGGACAGTAGGTCTAGCAGTGGATTCTTATTTGAAATTTAGTGTGGATGATTTAAAATCCATAACGCATATCATAATTGACCACTGGAAAAAGGCTAATGTAGTGCCCATCTTTAGAAAAGGGAAGAAGGAGGAACTACAAGCCAGTCAGCCTCACCTCAGTCCCTGGAAAAATCATGGAGCAGGTCCTCAAGGAATCAATTCTGAAGCACTTAAAGGAGAGGAAAGTGATCAGGAATAGTCAGCATGGATTCACCAAGGGCAAGTCATGCCTGACTAATCTAATTGCCTTCTATGATGAGATAACTGGCTCTGTGGATGAGGGGAAAGCAGCGGACGTGTTGTTCCTTGACTTCAGCAAAGCTTTTGACATGGTCTCCCACAGACTAAGGTGAGGAGATATTAGATCACCCTCTGCTTTAACAAGTGTTTTATAATGGAAATAGGTGACAGCACCTGTAATATAAAGTTGTACTAGCCTGTCTTTATAAATTGTTGCACTGAGTACATTTTTAATCCCCATAGCAAGGGAAGACCTTTAGGCTTCATATGCAACTGGATAAACTCATTCTTGCCAGTAAGTTAAAGAAGTATGGGCTGGATGAATGGATGATAAGGTGGATAGAAAGCTGGCTAGATTTTCAGGCTCAATGGGTAGTGATCAATGGCTCCATGTCTAGCTGGCAGCCAGTATCAAGTGGAGTGCCCCAAGGGTCGGTCCTCGGGCGGTTTTGTTCAAGATCTTCATAAATTATCTGGAGGATGGTGTGGATTGCACCATTAGCAAGTTTGCAGATGACACTAAACTGGGAGGAGAGGTAGACACGCTGGAGGGTAGGGATAGGATACAGAGGGACCTAGACAAATTAGAGGATTGGGTCAAAAGAAATCTGATGAGGTTCAACAAGGACAAGTGCAGAGTCCTGCACTTAGGACGGAAGAATCCCATGCACCGCTACAGACTAGGGACCGAATGGCTCGGCAGCAGTTCTGCAGAAAAGGACCTAGGGGTTACAGTGGACAAGAAGCTGGATATGAGTCAAGATATGTTGCCAAGAAGGCCAATGGCATTTTGGGATGTATAAGTAGGGGCATTGCCAGCAGATCGAGGGACGTGATCGTTCCCCTCTATTCGACATTGGTGAGGCCTCATCTGGAGTACTGTGTCCAGTTTTGGGCCCCACACTACAAGAAGGATGTGGAAAAATTGGAAAATGTCCAGAGGAGGGCAACAAAAACAATTAGGGGACTGGAATACATGACTTATGAGGAGAGGCTGAGGGAACTGGGATTGTTTAGTCTACGGAAGAGAAGAATGAGGGGGGATTTGATAGCTGCTTTCAACTACCTGAAAGGGGGTTCCAAAGAGGATGGATCTAGACTGTTCTCAGTGGTAGCAGTTAACTGAACGAGGAGTAATGGTCTCAAGTTGCAGTGGGGGAGGTTTAGGTTGGATATTAGGAAAAGCTTTTTCACTAGGAGGGTGGTGAAACACTGGAATGCGTTACCTAGGGAGGTGGTGGAATCTCCTTCCTTAAACTCAGGCTTGACAAAGGCTGGGATGATTTAGTTGGGGATTGGTCCTGCTTTGAGCAGAGGGTTGGACTAGATGACTTCCTGAGGTCCCTTCCAACCCTGATATTCTATGATTCACTGTGTTTTATTGAACTGTATTCTTTCCTTTGATGATTTATCTGATTTTTTTTCTGCCCTCAGTCAATAGTAAGACAGAAGTCAACTAGTTCAGCTCAACAGCTTACTTTTTTGTACCATATATCATGTATATTAGCTACAGTTAGAAGCATGCTTGTAAACATTTAGATAACAAGGTTCATTTTTTAAGAATCTTCAAAAGGTGTTGCAATGTTTCTTCTGAAGTTGTTTCGTGAGCCGTTACAAAGATAAGAGGGATGTTTCTCAGAACTGATATAGCCTATTACCAAAATTATTTAGCCAATATTATGTATTTTTAAGGAAATTTATACTTACACTAAAGTGAACCATTTTGCTAAGCATCTCTTATATGAAAATTGTGTGTAAGCTTTTGCTTTTGGTGAACACTGAGATAATGTAGTATTTTGCTGAGGTTTGTGAAAATAATAAGTAATTGATATAATTGTTACTAGCAACTAAGTACAAATCTCCAGCAATCTTGGACAGCATGACGATGGAACTATGAGGGAAAGAACACTGCAAACTAATGTTGGGGAGTTTTGTGCCCACGGTAAAGGTCTAAGGTAGTTTTGTGCCCATGTAACAGCCTAAGGCATATGCACTCCTCAGCGACTGGTTATATTTCTGGAGCAGTCCGTTGTGCAGTCTGTAACCCCAGATTGTTGGAGCAGTAAAGTATTTAACCCATCTCTCACTATGCTGATTACTCTTATATTAACCAGTGAGTGTTAATCAATTTGGTTGACTGTGGTTATTGGACATTTTATTGATAGAATAACCAAATTTTAAAGTAAAAAGCCACAAGTGATTTAAGTTTCCTTATCTATGACAGTAATCCTTGAACTTCTGTTTGAATTCTCAATCTCAACATTCATTCATATACACAAAACAACCATCGTGCAGGTGGAGATAAGGACTCCTAAAATGATGAGATACTCCAAATGGTTCCAGTAATATTTTATGCCTTTAAAACATCTGAGTATTGTTAGAGAGCTTATTCCTTCACTCTCCCAACTTCCCTGGTCCTTCTCGCATGAACAGAGAGCAACAATACCCGAAGTCCGAAGGTGCAAACAATTCGATATTTATTGGGGTGAACTTCCAGCAAGCTTAAATACAAGTTCCTTTTTCCTTATTTTCAAATCCCAACTTACTTCCTGTTTGCCCCTAATTTATATAGTAATATTCTTAGCTATACCTTAACCAATCATTCTATTGAAATTTAACTAACCAATCCTAACATATTGTAACATGATTAGCTAACCAATTATATCCCACCACCTTAATTAGTTTACACCCAGCAAAATTAATTATACAGCAGACAGAAACAATCACAGAACCAGACAGAGACCATGCCAATAAACAATAGCAAAGTGAGAACTATAATGACAAAACAATACAGAAGTGAGGATTTCACATCCCAGCTATTGATAAGTGAGTTCTTGCCAGACAGGATGCTATCAAACTAAGTTTCCTTTTACATTTTCTAGGCACTTCCCTTTCTCTGGAGGTGATAGGAATACAATCCTGTCCCGATAGTGCCTGACAGCCCAATAGCACCTTATTTCAATGTGACTAGTTTGGAATGTGAGGATGTGACTGTTCGCTTCCTAGCTTATGGCTGCCTCTGCTGCTTAGCCAAAGGCCTTAGCCTAAGAACATGGCCTCAAACTGTTACAGTAAGAGAAGGCCCTTACACCAGCAGACAGTGATTTTGATTCTTTCTTTTATACCTCTAGAACTAGCCAAGTGATAAGAATACCCCTAAATTCTTAAAGTACAGGCCTTTGCAGACAGGCCTGAATATCTATATCCTAACAAGTATGTCTGACATACCACCCCTCCACTACAGACGAAGATGCTTGCTATCTGTGCTATTCAAAATCTCCCCTTATATTTATATTATTTTGGGAGGGAGTGTTATCTAGGGGTTAGAGCAAAACTCCTAGAGTCTGCCATGTACTTAATGCATAACTCTGTGCTTCAGTTTAGCCATCTGTTAAATAGGAATAATAAAACAAATTAAAGGGTTGAAGCCTATTTTTTCTTTTAGAGCAGTTTGAGATTATTCGATCACTAATGCAGATTATGAAGAAGTAATAAGTATTCCGAGAAACTTTGTCTCTCTCTAAAATTAATGATAATGTATTGTTTTTATTAATAAATATGTACTCTGCTTCCTGAAGCAATAAATTCATTTAGACAGTGGGTCTGTCTAGTTATATGGTAAACTTCCCACAGTTTTGTAGCTCACCTGACAGCCATACTACTGTTGAAAGGACTATTAAACAGGAATTCTACTAAATCTGGATGCAGTGCCATTCACTAAGGGTGTCACAATTAAGCAGAATCGTATACAGCACTTTTCATCCCAAAATGTTTTCATACGTTAAAGCGTTTCCAGTCTTGCATTCTGGCTATTGTTAATTTACTTTCTAGCTTTAAAATAAATTTGCTTTCTATTTCAAAATGCAAGTTACCCCCTGGAGTTAAAAGAAATGTGCCTTTCCTTTCACTGTAGAAAACGAAATATAGAGCCCACATAAAATAGCCACTTCATGGCTGGAAGCCTTTACATTTAAAGAAGTCAGGACAGGAAAGAGGGTCAAAACATGTTTGAAACAACCCACATGTAAAAGGAAGTGCTGTGAATGGAGTAAAGCAGGGAGGAAAAAGAAAGCTCCGCACAGGATAAAATGAAGTAGAAAATGTTACAAGTGCTGTGAGGGAAAAAAAAAGATTCTTTTCCCCATTGAAAACCCTATGGCCTGATGCATGCCAGAGAAGGGACCTCAGTGTTGTCACCTGTTGGTAAAATTGGAGAAGTGCGGTCCAGAGCTGCTTAAGAACTACAGATGGCAAGGGCTCCACTGGTGAGGGAGATCTCTGCCAGCAAGTCTTGAGAGAAAGAAGAGTTGACTAAATGGGCCAGGCCTCATTTGGATTTTGCTTACATGACAGTTTGGGGCATCTTGGTGAAAGTACAGTTAAATTTTGAGTTTGGATGCCATAAACTGCAACTGAGCTTGTTTAGAGACAGAGGCACAACTTGGGGGCTTCAGCAAGGGGTGAAGACTAAAAAAGTTACTGACGGTTTCCAAAATTTTACCAAATAGTATCAGCAGTAGAGACAGGAGATTGGGGTAAACACCCAGTGGGTAGGGGAGGAAGGGTTTAGGGGCTCGAGTTGGGTGGGTCAAGGCAGGACCGGGGATGCACTCTACCAGACCTGATCCTGAGCCACTGAGCTGAATTGTTGGGTAGGGTTGGTGCTTTTCTGTGCCAATCTGCCACTCTGTCCTAGTGCCCCCAGCAGCGGGGCTGGACCCTTCGCTCTGGCCAGACACCTGGGACTGAGCCAGGGCAGAGCACAGAGTTTGGCATTCTGTATGGGGCCAACACAGGCTGTGCAGTCAAAAAGGCCTGGCAGTGGCAATGCCATTTCCCCGGAGCCAGCACCTCATTATCCCCCTCATCAACCATTGCACCCCCAAGGCCAGCTCAGAGTTCTTGGCATCCCACCCTCCACCACAGGCAGTGTATGGGGAGCCACAAAGAGGCTATGATGCATCCACTGGCTAGCAGCATGAGCTTCTCTGATGCTGTCATTCTCTACGAGAAGGGGAAGACTGGGTGGCTCAATGCCACCCTGCCTCTGAGGCTGCACTGAGCAGCACCAGCACTACCAACCAGGGGATAACATTTTACCAAATATGTCAGGAGAAGGGGGACTTCACCCCTCTCCATCCCCCCTTACCCATGTGGCACCCCTGAAAGGGACAAGACATCCCACCTAAATCTGCCTGGGGTCACAATGCCCAAAACTGATGTCAGGAACAGCTAAGTAAAGGAACCTGGACAGAACTAATAGGGGGAGAAGAGTGGGGACGGGGGGAGGGGAGAGACAAAGCTCTTGGTTGCTGCTGGGAGTGCCTCTTGGGTGGACTCTGTCAAGGGTCCTAGATACCCCTGATCTCTCCTTAAGAACTGAGACCACCGGACAGTGCAGAATGGTGGCAGTACCAAGGCAGTTATGGCAGCTTTGAGGCGACAGATGATGCAGAACAGCAGTTCCAAAGTGACGGATGGCTCAGAGCTGTGGTGACACCTTCAAGGAGATGCATAGTGCAGAGAGACAGCAGCACTAGGCAACTTTGCCAGAAGTCACAGAAAAAGCAGCAGCACCACCCTACATAAAGGACTCCAGTGTCAGCCTCCCTACCCAGAAATTATGGCTGAAATCACTCCAGCTGGGTTAGGCAGTAAAACCCCAGAGAGGCTAGGCAGCACTTCCCTGCTAGAATCCTTGGACTTCTCCAACAGGACAGCTAACGGTGAGCTGAGGGCAAGGGAAGAGGCCAGAACATATCAACCATGCACAATGGCTAAAGGAGGACAAAGTTTAGGATGGCTGTTAAGGACACCATGCCTGTTGGGAGTCTGATATCACCAAATTTGATAATTGATGGTTTTCCAAAATGTATTCTGTTGTCTTCCTCCTTCCCCGCTGCCCCAAATGAAGTTCTCTTTGTTGCTACTCCAGAGTCAGTGCTTGTGAGTAGGGAAGAATTGCCTAGCAGAGGCGGACAGGGTGATATATACAGTTTCACTGGTTTCTGGGTGGGGGTTCAAGTCGCAACCCAACCCCCAATTTCGAGAGCATTCATGGCCCACCATACAATTTCCATACCCAGATGTGGCCCTTGGGCTAAAAAGTTTGCCCACCCGTGCCCTACAGCGTGTGTTATGCAGTTAACAGTTTGGACCACTGCAGCAGCCTTGAATCCAGGCAGCAGAAAGTTGGCTTAAAGTCACCTTTGTCCCCATTCCCCTGGAGCTGCATCTTCCATACTGTCAGGAGACACAGCACAGAATCTGCCCTATGAGTTTCCAGACACCACATTGCATAGAGCCATGCTATATAACATTCCTTCAAGGCATCATTTGTCTTCTGCTCAAGTTCTTCATATTTATGCAGCCTTATAAGTGGTGTTAGTCTTGCATGCACTCAGAGAGACAGAGAAAATTCAACACTGACACACAGACAAGCTATCAGGGACAAGATTACATGTCTATCACCCCTCATTGTCTTTATCCATTGTAAGCCCCACTGAAAATTGCACTGCTATATCTGAAAGCCTCTGGTAAACTACATATGACATTTAAATTGAAAGAAGAAAGTCTTTTATAGACGAGAATGTGGTTTTCTTCTTCAGAAGGTCTGAGAACAGGATGCATTGTCAATAAAATGGTGCAAACATTGTTAAAATACTTAAATGGTTAAACAAACAATACATTTTGCAGTCTCTCTCATTTCTGTAGAAGTGGCTTCCTGGAAAATGAATAGCAGGCACAGAATCTGGTTTTAATCACCAGAAAACTTGTGGGTCAATTTAGACATTCTACCAAGGCTGTGAATATCCTATTTACCTTAAAAAGCACACTGCCCAAAAGAAAAAAAATGGATGTGGTTTCAAGAATAATTCTTCTTTGCTTATGTTGGAGCACCTTAATGAACAGAGAAAAGCTGTACAGGGATATTGCTTAAAAACTGCTCACACAATCTCCCTTTTCCCCTTCCCTCCTCCCCCGGCCATTGAATTTGCTACATACCAGCTGTAACATATTCCATTTCAGACTCTCTTAACAGATATGTTTTCTGAGTCAGCTTTACTGAGTCAAGTTACATCATTAGTACATGGTCATACCAAATGTAACAAGATGATTAAATCCTCATATTAAAGACCTAACAGAACATACAGCTTGGAATATGCACCAATACCTATGCAAGTCTCAGGGCCAAAGTGAATGGTGGCATAAGTGGTGATATATGCAACGCATGACATGTAACTTGATCACACATTGCTACTCATCTGGATAAAATGATCACAAAATGGGCAAAAGTAGGATTATACTAACCCAGTATTCAGTAGGTTTGTAACGTACACACTGAAGGGGGCTGCAAAGGTGTGTGGCAGGAAAAGCAACTGCCAGGCAGTTGTCAAACACAGCAACACCTTCTTTTATTTTACTCCCCAACCTCCTCTGCCAAATTCCAACCTGAAGTAAGAGGCTGCAACTCTTATTTGCTGATTTTATGTTATTCTTGGTTTGCACACCCACTGACTGCCACCTCAGTGGAAGTCACAGTTTTTATCCCCTTACATCCATTTTCTCGCAACTTGCCTCCTGCCCCTCCATGAGGAGATAAGCTCCTCCCAAATGGAGTAGGTGGGAAGAAGCATGATCCAGTAGAAAGCTTGTGGCTTCTAAACCACAGTTTTCACTTTAGTTTCTCCCTGCCATGCTTTGTTGTAGTGGAGCATTATCTAGCCACTAATTTATTCACTGGCATTCCAACTGGTTAGTACCTATGATATCAGAGTTACCTCTTTGGGTGAGCCAAATTTGTCAGCTGGAGAGTCTAAGCATTCAGATCCTTCTCATTATTTCTTATTTTAGTCATTTATTTGGATTTACATGCTCATTCCATAAAATGGAGCATTTCTCCTGGTCTCAAGGAGCCTGTAGAGCATTTACATAAATATATATATAACTATAAATAACCATAAACCAATTTCTCCAGTAATTCACTTTGCCCAGTAAATATATCATCCAATCTTTGAAAACATACTGAAGATTTTTACAATCCCTCATCAAAGTCCTCCCATTCCCTCACAGTTTCAGAAAACAAGAGTGCCTTGTAACAACCTCAATATCAATAAACTAGTACTGTATCAAAATGGGGGGGGGCGTGGAGCATGTTCGAAAGCATGTGAGGAGCCCTCAAAGAGATGCCCTGCCAACTGACCTGTTTTTCAAATGTATGGGGCTCCTGCTCAGTTGTCTCCATAGTTCTGACCACTACTGTCTCGCTGTTACCCTGTGCTCACCCCATCTTGCTGTCTCTTCCATTATACTTCAACTGTAAACTCTACAGGGCTGGAACAGTGCATTATGTGCTTGTACAGTGCACAGTACAATCAGGTCTGACCTATAATAATAATCTTAATAACTGCTCATTTGTGACAGTTTGACCTGAGACATGATTTGGCACCTTGAAGACAGGGTTAACTGTTACAGTGGGTGTGTGTCACAGTTCATAATGTGTGTGGTCTGACCTAGTGACCTGGTCAGAGCCCAGAATAGCTTCAGGGTTGTGGTCAGGAGTCACACCAAGGGTCACAGCCAGAGTGGGAATCAGAGGTTATGCCAATGGTCAACCCGGAGCCAGTAATTAGAGTTAGGGCAAGGAAGCAGGATCAAGATGAGGTAACAGGAACAAGGAGCAGGAACCAAGCAAGGAGGCAGGAACTTTGTCTCAGGGACCTGGTTAGCAGCAGACCTAGCACCTAGTTGCTCAGAAAGAGACATGGCAAAAACAGGAAGCTTTATGCTAGGATGTGTCTAGTCAGCAATCTGCTGCTAGTCAGCTGATCCTGCTAAGTAAATGGGTCCAGCCTCTGTTTGTGGGTTATCAGCTGCAGTTTCCTCATCTGCCTTTGTAGCCCAGTGGCACAGAATATAAGACGCTCACTCAGCAAGCCTGCAGGCTTGCGTTGAAGACCTGTAGTGCCTGATTCTGTGTATGCAAAAATGTACACGTACACATTTTGCAGTGCATAGGTAGACAACTTCCATGGGCCTAGATGCTTAATTTAGTGTATCTTCCAATACATTTTCTTTGTGGCACATTAATTTGTAGCTCACTGTAGCAGTTACACCATGTTCAAGATACCTCATCATGGGTGAGGTATTATTTATAGACATTATTTAGAAGAGAACCACCATCAGTATCAAAAGGTCTTTCATGGTTTACTTCATTATTTGCATAGCACAAGCTTTCCCTCGGGTGGTAAGAAAAACATGGATTTTAAATTAATCCCTCTGAAAATAAACTTGGGTTCAATTAACGGATGAGAGGGAAAGATTGACAAAATCCAATCTCAATTTGTGGTAACAAAAACATTTCGAAATATTTTGTGAAGCTTGCAAAACCTCCATTTCTAATGGCTTTCACGATCCCTAATTCTAAGAGACAAGTCTGTGCAAATTAATAGAGCCCTGTGGATATCCATGGATCATGTTTATGGATCGGATGCAGATACACATTCGGTATCTGGGCAGGGCTCTACAAATTAAATTCAGCCAGGAATAGGAGACATTGTGGAGCTGTAGCACCTCATGTGGAGATTTGGGGGTATTGCACCGCAGTGAAGTGCAAACGCACCTCAGTGAAGTGCAAACTTTCCTCAAGCACCCCAATTTACAAGCAGTTTATATAAGTCTACAGTCCACTTTCTTTTGTGCGGCTGACCCATTATGTGGTTTTCAGGTAACATTCATTGACACATTTTTGAAGCTTTTCACCCATTATTTCAAGAAACTCAAATCCTTAAGGAGGGATACAAATATTTCCTTAAAAAAAAATAAAATGTTGCATTTGATCAATTTGGAGAAGTCTCCAATTATCCCAATAGCTAAGTAAAGCCTGAGCTCAAAGATGTTTTTAATGTACTGAATTGTATGTTTTATATCACTTAAATCACCCTCACCAAAAGTATAACCAGATGATGATGAATATTTTTTCTCATGAGTGCCAACACCTTGCTTTTTCTTACATTACTTCATTTGATTTATTTCATGATGAATCTAAGAAGAAAAACCCCAGAAAAACAGCTTTGTTTCTAACCTTTGAATGGTAAGTAGTTGAGCAGTAATTTGGCAACTTATAAGCATGTTTTCAACTCAGGGTAACAGGGCTTTGAAAGTGAACTTAAAACTAAATATAACAAGCATTCTATCAAAAGTGATACAGAGCACACAAATATTTGTAAATGTAACTATAATAAATTAACACGCAAAAGTTACAGCTTTTTAAACTAGCCAATCAGAGCTAAAACCGTGGTGGCAGACTCAGAATACTCAGTGAAATTATAATAATGTGACAGCGGTATACTCAAAACCTAAAATAAATGATGAGTGAATCAGCTCTTATGCTGAAAGTAGCTAAGAACTACTGTATTGGGTGATGTGCGCAGCCCTGTATTGGATGGAATCTGAGCTAAAAGTGCTCCTTGCTCTCATCAAGTAATCAGTACTTTCTTTATGGAGTCAATCAAAGGTTGGGACATGTATTCTTCAAACTACTTGTTTCAACTCTAGTATCTGTTTAAGTATCAGGGATGACCAAACTCCCTTTTCTAAGATCAGAACTCTGTCCAAAAACTAAGGTTCTGAAAATTTCCCTTACTTTCCCACCAACTCAAGTCCATCCAGGTTTTGGACTATAAATGTAAAAATCCTGCAAGAAAAGTTGTTCCTCTAAGGTTTCCCAGTCTTGCAGATTCTGAATGTTTGTATAGTTCAAAGAGGCTTTTGAAAAAGCCAACTGAACTGAATCCAAATTATAAATCTTTTAGGTTTGCCCTTCACTAGTATGCATGTGACTACATGAAATTGCAGCTCAACTTTCAGTTCCTTCTCTCAAAGTGTTTAAGGTTTGGACTTGATTTGATTAAGGACAACCCCGCTCCACTCATCCCATTTCTTGCTCTCCCTATCCTTGAAACCTCTTCTAGCTCTTTTGCATGTCTATCTCAATACTGCATTTGTGCAGTTAAACTACCTTGTAACTGGCTGGCAATGTTTGCCTGAAACACCCTGCCTTGCTGGGAAAGGCATGAGTGGTCTCTGAAAAAAAAACTACAATGTTTTATGGCTATTTACATTTTGAGTTCCTAGTGTGGTATCTCATAAAAATATCAACACAAATGTACACCAACAACCCACGTTTTCCAGATCTGCAATAAGAGAAAAGCAAAACAAGTTCAAAAGAATGCAGAGTTGGCATAAAGCGGATTTTAATCCTGAACCCTGAAAAAACAACATCCCTACCTCACAGGGCTGTCATGAGGTTAAATAATATATGCATTTAAAGCACTTTGAAAAATGGAAAGCACTATGTAAATGCTGAGTATCACTAGGACAGTGAAAATACATTTCCACAATGTTTATCCATAAAAAGGAAACATTTGGGGGCAAATCATGTATTTTTATTTCCTTATGGCTCCTAATGAAGTCAATGGAAGCCCCATGACTGCATCTAAAGGAAAATTTGGAATAAGATGTGACAGTATGCCACGAATAGCTATACTTGTACCAATACAACTTACAACAGGTGTAAACACTGCAAGCAATATTTAAAGTCCAACATGAATTATACATTTGGATTTTTGATTAATTATGTATCATATTTTATGCAAACGATATACTAATCCTGCTATCATGAATCCAAGCTGTCTACCAGAATCTTGCCTCAAAGCAACAGCATATTTGCCAATAGGTAAACAGAGAAATAGACAGACATATCTTTTGACCATCCTGAAATACATCTGAGTAGAGGAGCTGGAGAATCCAAGAATAAAAATGGCCACGTATTTTGCTAAATATTTAGTTATAACTTCTCTGGAAAAGGGATGGTTGTCACGTATGCAATATTCACATATAAATCTGCCATAAAAATACATATACTCTTATCCCACAATAGCCCAACGTACAAAGATAAATAAAATAATAAAATAGTCATGGACATAATTTGAGTCAATGCACAGTACTTAGAATTGTACCGTAATTAAAGCCTACTTCCACAATATTTTTGGCAAAAACAGCACTCTGACACTAGCTAGCACTGTTTTTTAGAGTCCTGAAATTCCAACACCTGTATTCAATTAATCTAAGTTTTTCAGCCTCATTGGCTTCACCTGCTGTACATGCTAATATGTTGCACCAGGCTCATGCTTGTTTGATGCCTGGATTTTCACAGGACTTTTTTACTTTGATGCAGATTACTTATTTCCTTCCTAGCTCCCCAGAGCATCATCACACCCACAAATCCTCCAGCAAAATCAGAGGGCAGGGAACAGGGGGGTTGGATGGGGCAGGGGTCCCGGGGGGCAAGTCAGGAATGAGGGGGGCGTTGGATGGGGCGGCAGGGAGCAGGGGATGGCAGATGGGGTAGGAGTCCCGGGTGGGCCATCAGGGGGTGAGAAATGGGAGGGGGGTTGGATAGGAGGTGGGGGCCGGGCCATGCCTGGCTGTTTGGCCCTCCATACAATTTTGGAAACCCAATGTGGCCCTCAGGCCAAAAAGTCTGCCTGGCTCTGAAATAGGGCCATGTTTATGTCAGACCAATTTATATATAATTTGGATCAATAATGTATCGGTTTGAATAATTAGTATAAGGCTTGTCATTCACTAAATCAAACAGTGCCAGGTTATTCTATGTATTATTTACACAACACTGAAAAAAGTTAAGCTTATCCCTTGTATACCTACATGAAAAAACTTTAAAAATAGATGGACTATATCATCACAGAAAAAGAACTACTCTTGGTTAGATTTTCAGTTAGAATGTAGCACTCAAAGGGCAAAATAAGTAAAAGGTGCTGAATAAACAACAAATATTTCTGACCCACAGAAATTAGGATAAAAGGACACAAATAGGTATACAATATTCTTATTACAGCATAAGAAATTATTAGAATCTCGAGGCATATTACCACCCTCTGTTTCCAGTTACTGTGGTTTCTTGTTGCTTGATGTGTGTGCTTATTTTGCATTATGTACACAACTGCCCATGCTCCCTCAACATTTCATGAAGTAGAATTTAGGAGAACCCAAATTATGTGTCTCCTTAATCTCAAGTTTTATTTTGTGCCTTCTATTTCCCCTGAATGAATGAATTAAATGAATATATAAAAGGCACACAACAATCTAAATGGTATTTTAATTGTACAATATTGTACAAGTATTATTTTAGACCAAAAGGACAGAAAAGTGATGGATGTACTGCTTTCAATCAAGACATCCACACATAGATAAATGTATCTTCTGTCCAGGATTCAAACTAAATCTTTTTCAGTTGTAGAAAAAAAATGGTTTGGTTCAACAAATCTCCAAACAGAATGAGGGTCTACCTAGTAAAGATTTGCTTTTCCATTTGTCATGAGAATCCAACAAAATCTAGTTTCCACGGAGGCTTGAAGCACTAACACTGCTTTCCTTTAAGTTTGTTGTTATGAAGCTAGATTTTAAGAACACCTGCCAAGCTCTGGGATCCCCAACAAAATGTTGGTGTTCGCAGTGAACCAAAATAGGAAAAGTCAGTCACAAAATAAAGGCTTCTTCCCTCTAAAAAGTGGTGGGGTGGGGTGGGAGGAACACCAAAGAAATCCTGCTTAGCTTTGTTAGGAACCTCTTATCAATGGTTTCAATCTAAATGAACAATTTTTCCGTATCTAGACACCTTTATTAAAAGCAATTAAAATAACCATATCTTATCTATAATCCTGAATATTTACTCAGCTTTCATTTATACCCTATTTATAAGCAATAAATGAATATTTAGCTTGGCATGCATGCTTTCATGGTGTGAATTATAATTATGAATCTTATTTCTCCCCTTCCAAAATACTTTTTAGTCCTTTTAACATTATATATGTTGTTTCCCTTAGCTGAAAGATGTAAATTGCTCTTCAGAACTCTTCTCTTTTCATCCAATACTCCTCCCTCCAACCCCATTGCTACTCAAACTAGGAGCATAATCGAAGTAGGAGAATCTGATCATCTGGAAAGTCATGAAATAACTGACTTTTTTTTTGCATTTTTCCTGAATTCAGTGTTTGGGGGGGGAGGGGGAAAGATATTTTAGAAAGCCCTTTTGTGAATTGGTTTCAAAATGTGTCAGTTTAATTACAGGACTTCTTACTAAAATTGCTCCTTGCTATAAAGTAGGTAATTCGGACCTCTCAGGGATGATTGCTTAGTCATACTAAAAATAATATAGCCTTACTTCTTATTTTATTGAAGCATGATGGTTAACTACACCATTGAAAAATGTATGTGCTGACACTCTTTACAAACTCGTTCTCATTCTAAAGAACTCCCATCTTTCTCACCTTCAGAAGGACCTCAGGGTTCTTAGGACCCTTTTAAATTTTGGTTAAATTTAGGTTTGGCTTTTTCTGCTTTATTTCAAAAGTTCACTGCACATAGATAGGTTTTATTTTTGTATTTATTTTGATTATGGATGAACTGTGTTTCTCCTCCCCGCTTCATTCCCAGTTAGAGTGGAATATTTTTGAAGCTATTCACTGTGAGATTATTTATTTTATATAAATGTAAATAACAATAAAGATGCCTATACAATGGACTAGGTCAGAGGTGGGAAAACTATGGCGCGACGGACCATTCTGCCCGGCCCCTGAACTCCTAGTGGCTAGCCCCCGGCCCCTTCCCCGCACCCTCAGCTCACTGCACCGCCAGTGCAATGCTCTGGGCATCCGGACTTTGAGCTCCTGGGGCAGTCCAGCCGCAGAGCCTGGCCTGACGCGGTGCTCTGTGCTGTGTGGTGGCGTGGCTGGCTCCAGCTGGGAGGCACGGCTGCCTATCCCCATGCCACCAGCCACCGGTGCTCCAGGCAGCACAGTAAGGCGGCAGTGAGCGGGGGAGAGGGGTCGGATAGAGAGCAGGGGAGTTTGGGGGGTGGTCAGGGGCTGGGTGGGGGGTGAATAGGGGTAGGGGCAGGGAACAAGGGGCTTGAATGGGGGCAGGGGTTCCAGGGGCAGTCAGAAAGGAAAGGAGGGGTTGGATAGGGTAGCAGGGGGCAGTCAGAGGATACGAAGAAGGGGTGGTTGAATGGAGCAGGGCAGTCAGGAAGGAGAGAGGGGGTTGGATGGGGCAGTGGGGGGCAGTTGGGGTGGGGGGTCCAGGGACAGAGAGAAGGGGGAGTGGATGGGGTGGGGGTCTCTGGGGAGGCCGTCAGGGGGCGATAAGCAGGGGGGGTCAAATGGGGGCAGGGGCTCGGCCATGCCTGGCTGTTTGCGGAGGCACAGCCTCCCCTAACCAGCCCTACATACAATTTCTGAAACCCGATGCGGCCCTCAGGCCAAAAAGTTTGCCCGCCCCTGGTCCAGGTGGTCTAATACGTTATTACTATTGTAATATAATCCCAACATCATTAAAACTATCATTTAGTTAAGAACTCTGCCACCAGCCACCAACAAAGAAGCTCCTGTCCAGTCCTTCATCATTTTTGGGAAGCATACCATCAGCTCCCTCACAAAAGCAGAGCATCAGCAATCTAGGCTATTTTGGACAAAAAAGATTAGGAACATCAGGATGCTCCATCAGACTTCTGTAGACTTTAAATGACCACTGACCAGACCTTGTAAATGCTGCCAAGAGATAGAGTTTTGAAGAGATCAAAGGACTGATTTTCAGAAGGTACTAGTGATTTTGGGTGCCTCCATTTCTTTTAGTCCTCAACTTGAGACACCTTCCAGGGACCTGATTTTCAGTGGGTGGATGCTCACTTTTTTCTCCCTCACATTCACTATAAATAGAGACAAATTTTAAAAGCTTTCAAACTGCAAAAGCAGAAAAATAAAGATGCATACTGTTGAAGACAAAGAGGACGACATATGTGATGAACCTCTGTTTATTATTATATGTCATGTAGGCTCAGCTAAAACAACAAGAAAACAATGGTTTAAAATGCTGATGATGAGCACTGACAAGGAACCAAATAAGAAAATCTTCTGCCAGACTGCTGTGTGGGTCCACATAGAATCTACCGATCACAATTATAATATGACAATTCAAGATAGGAACTGGGTTTCACAAAACAGTGGAGTCAAGCTAAAATTACTTGAGGATTCTTCTGTGAAGCCCTTAGGCCAATCCTCACTAAACTGTGCATATATCACCAACAGAGAGCAGATTAAAGCATTTCAACTTTTATTTCTGAATACCATACAAGAATGTGAAATGATTTTCCCCAATTACTAGCTCCACCTACTGGAACTGCCTTACAAGCTTTAAAGAAGTCTTCTACACATTCTGTGACCTTAACAATGCAGTGTCAGTCTTTAGATCACCCTATTTCCCCATATTTACTATTTTTACATGCTCATATTATTGTCTCAAGTACTGTCTTTGCCATTCTGATAAAAAACAAGGTCTAGTTTCTCTGCACATGTTCTGGTACCAGTTAAGCAGTGCAAAGTGGCTGAAATCTGGATGCAGCTGGCCAGTTAAAAAATAGGGGTTTATAAACTCTTGACTGGCGTGGAAAAAGTGAGTAAGAAAATGTTATTTATTCCTTCACATAACACAAAAACCAGGGGCCACCCAATGAAATTAATAGATCACACGTTTAAAACAAACAAGAGAAAGTACTTATACATGCAACACATAGTCAACCTGTGGAACTCTTTGCCAGGGGATGTTGTGAAGGCCAAAAGTATAACAGGATTCAAAAAAGAATTAGGCAAGTTCCTGGAGGATAGGTCCATTAATGGCTATTAGCCAGGATGGGCAGGGATGCAACACCATGCTCTGAGTGTCCCAAGCCTCTGTTTGCCAGAAGCTGGGAATGGACGACAGGGGATGGATCACTGGCCACTACTGAAAGACAGGATACTGGGCTAGATGGACCATTGGTCTGACCCAGTATGGCCATTTTAATGTACTTATCCAATGCCCATTAAAATCAATCAAAAGACTCCCACTGACTTACGTGGGCTTTGGATCCAGATCCATATTTGTAGCTTGCACTGCAGTTCTATGTGAAAAGAAAAAGGAGTACTTGTGGCACCTTAGAGACTAACCAATTTATTTGAGCTTAAGCTTTCATGAGCTACAGCTCACTGCATCCGATGAAGTGTGCTGTAGCTCATGAAAGCTTATGCTCAAATAAATTGGTTAGTCTCTAAGGTGCCACAAGTACTCCTTTTCTTTTTGAGAATACAGACTAACACGACTGTTACTCTGAGTTCTATGTGAGTTACTCGCTGAAATTTTGAGCTTGCTGGAAATGTTGCACTAACACACCAGCAAAGTATGAAGCATTTGAAGAATTTTATTAGGCTAACTGCTGTGTGAACCAGTGCCAGTGCTATAGTATAACAGAGTAAATATCTTCTGGCCATCCATGCCAAAATGGTGGATCAGGATAACTTGCCCACAGGATACTAGAACATCATGCAGATCATTAAATAGCTGCTGAACAACAAAAGACATCCGATCCAAAGACTAGGGGATCTTCTTATACCACTAACAACTAGCAATTCTGAATGAGAAAATTAAGTTCAAGAACATTTTTGTGCATACTTTCCTGTAATTCACAAATAGCCTTTTTTTCTAGTAAAGCTTTGCAAGAAATTAATCTGTAACAAGAAACAAATACATTTGCCTAATTGTCATAATCCGTAAAATAGACTTTACACTGACAGACAGAAAAACACTGAATGCTAATCCACTGGCTACATATTAATATGATTCTATTTGAGTTGAGACCGAAACCAACAAATCTGGTACCACAGCATTTTTTTTCCTCCCTGCTTATTTAAATCACATAGACTTTATAAAACAAGCATCATCATCATATTATTTTGTGCAAGCCTCCTTCCACACTCCATGGATCATTTTGTTCCGACTCTAAACCTTTTCCAGGATAACTTTTGTTGCCCAAAACAGGAAGGAGCTGCATCAAACAAATAACTTAGAAAATATAAAATAAACAACTAAATATAAATAACGATGCAAAAAAGTTAGAGTATAACCTGCTTTAGCATCTGTTTTAAAGGAAGCACCTTCCTGCAGTACCTCCTTTAAGGCCAGATTCTGCCACCTGAACTCACAATGCACTGCAAAGAATGGGAATATTTGTGGGTTCTGGGACTCATCCAAAGCCCAGTAAAATCAATGGAAATGTTCCCAATGGGCTTTGGGATCAGGCCCTATGCTACTGATCAGTGTAAGGATGGGAAAATCTGGCCTGAAATATTATCAGGGAAGTGTGGAGGACTAGTCACCCTTACTATAAAACACAGTTGTAGCTACTCTTCTTGGGTTACCAGATTGCTGGTTTTCCCTTAACTAATACCCAACTTTGAGGTTGGCTGTGGTTTGTTGAAAATTTTTGCTGTGTACTTTGCACAAGATTCTTGGGATGTTTTGGTGCTTCCACTTCTCAACTTCAGCATGAACTGGAAGTGCAGAGATGCTCGTAAAAATGAAGGAAATTTCCTGGTCAGTTCTTATATTATCTGAATTGTTGTGCCCATCCCTTGAGGCAATATCAATGACCTAACTCTAAATCCTAATTATAAAATCAGGAAATTTAAGGACAAACACTAACAATTATTCATCCCGTTGTGCTTATTAGTTGCAGGCATCTCACCCCAGTATACATCAGTAGCATTACCATTATTTCCATAAATAATGCACTAGTAGGTTCATCTGTTTTGCTGTCATTCATTCAATGCACCTTCTCTGCTATCACCATTCTGCTAACTTACCAGTTATGATGGGTTAGGACAGTCCTGCTACTAGCTTGGCAGGTAAAATCCACCTAGTGGTATCATTCATGAAGTGAAGTACATTAAAGTAGGAAACAAAATGGAGCATTTTACTATTTGACAGGCAGTGATTTAGTTCAAAATTGAAATATTCCACCTGAATCACACAGTTGGTTGGTGAGATTCCGTGGCCTGCATTGTGCAGGGGGTCAGACTAGATGATCATAATGGTCCCTTCTGTCCTCAAAGTCTAGGATTCTATGATTAACCATTGTATCTGGGAGTTCTGATAAACAGAGTAAAGACAGGCTCAAGCCAGAGTTCAGAACCAAATCCAAACCTCTCCTAACTTAGTGTTGTTAGATTTGGGAGGTTTAGTAGAGGATCTTTATAGAGACAGACATGAGCTGTGAAGTTCAAATGTGAAACTTTATCCAGGTCTATACTTCCCCAAAGTTCCAAGGTGGTTTTGGTGATGGGTCCATAATGTTTGGCTATAACTGTTGATGCTAGCCATAATAGTTGTTACCTTAGTTGGTACTAAAGAAACACAAGTAGCAAGCAGCACTTTTGGGTAACCTCTGTTTGTTAGTCAGGAAAAATGTTGATTCATTTGTATTTGTTTTCCTTATTTTGTCTCACAAAAAGAAAGGTGTAAAGTTTTCTTAATAGATCTTTTGTCACCTTACTAGTAAAGCACCTTTTCAGATCTGTTGTCAGTATACTCTCAAAGTAAGCTACAATACTATGATTATCCAGTAAAGAGTCCTTGTTTATTCTTTGACCTTACTACTTAACATATGAGATGAATTATCTTGTTTGTAAAGTCTGAATTTTCCATTTTATATATTCTTTTCTTGATTATCATAAATGACTAATGAACAACATCTGTCATCCTCTCTTTATGGCTTTTGTTTCATCCCTATGTAAAGATGTCACACATTTAATATTTTAAAAAATCTCTTCAATATTAAAGAGTTCTTATGAAGTTACTCAATATGTAGTAGGAGACCAAAATTTAAATGCAGTTTTCAAACAAATTTACAGCATCTATCAAACTGGCTTTGTTTACCAGTCAAGTGTGATGAGGGCTGGGCCCAGTTAGGTACTGAATGAGCTAGGTATAAGGTACTGTGGAAGCACCTTAGATTCTCTCATTCCTTACCCCCTAGAAATCTGATGTTTCCCCTTTTACTTAGGCTCCCCTCCTTCTCTCACAACCTCAGTGAAGCTTCTCTAATAAAGCTTTGCCCACACTACAAGGTAAGGGTGTGATTCACAATTTGCATATACATACTCGTGCTAGCTCAAGGAGAGATAGCAGGAGTATAAACAGTAGCGTAGCCAAGGTAGCACACACAGTGGCGGAACAGCTTAGTCGTGCCGAGTATGTTCTCATGGGGTTCATGGCTACTTCTGCTATTTATACTTTCACTAGCTCTCATCAAGTTAGCATGAGTATGTATACACAAACTGGGAATCACACCCCTACCTCATGGTGTGGATGTAGTATAAGAGCATAATTCCACGACCCTCATGTATGTTAACTCCATTAGTAGTCTTATTTATTTCACTGGCATGATTAATGGAGTAATTGTGGTGGAACTGTGACCAAACTGGGGCTCTGAAATAAATAAATATTGTCCTTTCATATCCTCTAGGATTTGGTATTTTATAAACAAAGGCAGCCCAATTTCCAATAATGGAGAGAGAGAAAACATCTATAAGCTTAATTAAATTTGTTCTGGCAGTACATTTACCTCCTGAAAACTGTGTTCGGGTTTTGTCTGGCTATAGGGTGGCTGGTGCAGTGGTTTACACTCTTGCACTTTTACCACAGTAGTCCTGATTTCATATCTTAGACCACAAGTAAAAATGAGTTTCGGGATGAAGATTCTTCATCCCCATTTTTACACATCACAAAATGCCTCCCTGATTGAGAAGGTTGACTCAAGAGAGTCACAGATTTAACATAGCAAGGTATTAGACTTATTGCATATTCTTATAGAAATTATGTGTTTGGGGAAATTGTACGGTTTTCATCAGTAGTAGAAAACAACATTTTTTTTTAAAATGGATGAGTTAATTTAGCTATTCTCCCAGTTTGACCATGTACAAAAAACTAATTCTAATCTCACAGTAGTGTACAGAAGGAGTAACTTCAGTAAAGTTCTGTTCAGTAAAGCATCACACCTCTGTAAAAATGATCACAATAAGGTCCCGTGGTGTTAATGACTAGGAAGATGGACAGCCTTTTTTATAATGTAAGGAAGTTGGCTCTTCCACCAATGATGTCACAAGACTTTCCATTTCATGATAAGTCAGCATGCAAAAACCAGAAGAAGATGGAAATACATGGTACACTTGCTGAAACGGAAAAAGGAAAGAACAAGGTCAAGTCTCTGGAGCACTCTGCTAATGCAGCAAATAAAAAGCCTGGTCAGGAAAAAATACAGAAATCAATGAATGTCCAAGGGACTGCATCACGGAATCAACAGGTGTCAGATAACCCATCAAACAATATCATTTTGCTTAATAATTTGCCAGAAGAGACAAATGAGGTGATGCTGTCTATGCTGTTTAACCAGTCCCCTGGTTTGTTGTAGTACATTCAGTACCTGGGAGACAACACAGCATTTGTGGTGTTTGAAAAAGAGAAACAGGCAGGTGCTGATTAAGAACAGGCAGACAGACGATATTCAAGGATTGACGAACATAGTGCTAACTCATGCATGAAAGTGACACACACCCAAAAACAACAGCAGTGGTAGTTCCCCTAAAAAGGAATTCTGAGGGTTTATTTGTTTATTTTAATGTGACTTTTTCTTTCCGGAAAACGCTAAAGTGGTTATATTCCTCTATGAGTGATGTGTACTTTATGTATAATTAAGGATTTTTTATGTGAGGCAACTACAAAATTTTTGCCACTATACTGGATGTAAAGCTCTGTGCAGAAATCCTAACTTTGTAAAACAGATTGTTTTTGTGATAAAAAAAACAAACTAGGTCATCAATACACATGTTGATTTGGTAAAAAAAAAAAATCCCCACTGACAGCTGCAATAACAAAGAAATATAGCTAGTGAAATAGGACTTTATATTTTAGTAGTAAAATGAATTAATATTGAGTTGTTGGCTAGTGAGTTGTCTCATAAATTATATAATTCCTTCCACTTTATAATGAAATGGTCCAGAAAAAAATTAAAACTAATCCATAGGAACAAAATACTCAAAACTATGTTCTTCCTTTAAGAATAAGTTTCTAATTAAATACAGTGATAAACTAAAGTCCTGCATGATCAAGGTTGACAAGATTCGCTTTTATAGTTTCCATGAAGTTACCAGAAGCTTTGTTGCATACAGACTCTTTCCTGGCCCTGTATTGCACCCACAATCTTGTATGTACATAGATAGCATATGTAAAGTATGTAGATATACATAAGAATTAAGAATATACATAGTATTTTAGCACAATACATAAGCAGTATATACGCTATTTAGGAGAACTATGCAAAATACTGAATACACTATAAAACTGGCACAGTTCACATATCTCACAATTTTACAACAAAAATGTTTTATTTCACTGTCGCAAAGAACACTTCTAGCAAAAGAATTTCACAGGCAAAAATCTAGATCTATTTGTATTCAACACTGAAAAGGAACAGAGTGCTACCACACCTCAGAACTGGCAAGTGTAAACGAGGATATTGAAAACTCCATTGCCAGTCACAATTTATTACTGCACATCAGTGATACTCGAGTACAAATTTTGATTAATGCCTTCACTTTTTCTTTTCTTCCTATGCTGGATATAAGCATTTCTGAGATTGTTAGTCTTTTTCCTTTAATATTTTTAGCTACATTTTGTGTAGCCAGGATCCTGAAATCTAGAGAGCAAGAGAAAAGAAAGGTTCTTTTCACAAGTAATGAATCTATTTTCTAATTTGAGCCCATCTGGGATATTGCACAGACTTAGCATTATAACAATCGTTAGTAGGCAAATCTTAACAGTGATAATCTATTATTGTGACAAAAGTAAGCATTTCTTTTTACTAGACTTCCATCTTTTGGTACAGAGAGCCTAGATTAGGTTCCCCTACAAAGGGGAACCTCTTGTACCTAAGCTGGAGTTTGAGTATGTGACTGACTTTTCTATTTCTGGTGAGTTAGATGTGTATCTGCTGAACTTTTTGCTATCTGATTTTGGTTTGTCAATGTTTAACTTCAAGCTGAGTCAAATGAATAACTAGTACTTTGGATCTCATTACTGCATATCTGGACACTGTGTAAACCAGAAATAAGGTCTCAGTTATACTACACGGAGCCTTGTTTTGGGGTGTTATTTTTAATATTATTGTTTATCCAGTATGTAATGTTGCTTCTGAATTCTGTAAGCAGATTAGTTGTGGACATAAAAATAAACAAAGATGGTACAAAATATAAAGGAAAACTTTTTTCCCCCTCAAATATTTTTCCCCATTTAAATATTTATGTTTTGGCTTTTATTTTTAAAAATCTATTTTCTAAACTTTTTGTTCTTTAACATTCTGATATAATACATCATAAAAATTCCATCTCTTTGGACCTTATTCTCATTTACTTTAAGGCCCTTCACAGTAGTGTAAACGGCCTTAAACCAGAACTCAATTGTCCTATTTTAAGGCCTCTTTATAAAACTCTGGAAGTGTAAAGGGGCTTTAGTGTGAGAATCAGGCCCAAGATGCTTAATGTACAAACATCTAAAAAAGGCTACACTTTTCTTAAGGTATACGCCAAAGGGGAATTTTTTCCAAAAGTTCTCATGCTTTCACAGCTGAAGAAACACACTTGTTCTTCAAGTAAGTTAATTCTATGATGTCAATAAGCAACATCTAATAAACATACGGTAATCAAACAAAACAAAAAAACAAAAGAAAACCCAACAACTTACCAATGACAAGGAAGAAGTTTGGTATGGTATGTCATGTTGCAGATGACTGTAACTCATCCAACCTGCAGTCCATTATACCACTCACTGCTGTAAGATTTGCCATAACCGCCAAAATCTTCATAAACAAAAACAAAAAAAAATTCAGATACTGAAATAGAAAATACACATTTCTTATTAAATGTATTACTTTAAATCTCCCAGTTGCTTAAAAACACCGTTCAAAACTGTTACACTATAACCTATTTGATTATTACCATCATCTAGCAGGAAAATGTCTTACAGGTAGTGTTATGCTTAAATACAGTTCTTTCCGATGCTTGTTTTTAAGACTACTTTTCAGGATTCAAATCCTTTATTGTTGATTTGTTTTAAAATAATTGGTTCATAAATCAGTGTTTTTCCTAAGACAGTTCAATTTAGACTAATTTATCCTGATGTCTTTCAGTTCTTTTCCTCGGGAACAGAAACAGCAGAACTTACTGTTAAGGCTCAACATTTGTACATGTAAACTAAAAAAAGTCCATAGTTGTATGCAAGGGGAATCCACAGGTACCTAGGAACAGAGCAGTGCAAAGTTGCTACAGCTCACCCAAGGATCGAGCTCCAAAACAATATGTAAATATTGAAAGTGTGTACAGAAGCAATTGTATGTGATTGCTCTGTAACAGCCCTTCTTTTAATCTCCGTACACGTGGATTAAAATATTTTGCTTCTTAAAAGTTGTTTGCTTCACTCTGTCATTCTCTTTTCACTATTTTAAAGTAAATTCAGCCCTCATGAAAGGTGCCAGATTGAAGATTGATAACTGACCAACAGCTCCTCAACTGCATTTCTTGCACAAACAGATCCAAGGAAAGCAGGATTTGGCCTATTCCAAGGCCACTTCAAAATGCCTAAATGATTTTGAGAAAAGGGATAAGAGAATTATCCCTTCTCCATGCCCATTCCTTGGTGTCAGCTAGTACTAACCGCAATATGAACACTTATCCTCTAAAAACTGAACTAAGGTTATAGAACAAGGTCTTATCACAGAAGCCTCATAAGAACCATAAATGGTTACACAGATTTATGGTCCATTAAATAAATGTCAGATGGCAAAAAATACTAAAGATATTTGCCTTTACCATTTAGATCCTATATACATGTTGTCTTTAACAAATAAAAATTCATATGAAATCTGTTAAAAGTACTTTTTAGATTTGTCTTTTCTAGATGGGTATGTATTACCCATGCAGTAAGCAATACCTTCACCTTAGTTTTCACTAAACATTACACATTCAAAAGCATCTTCTGGTTTACAGCAATAGAAATGGAAGTGAGTATCGTAAATAGTCTGTGAACTAGGAGTCAGTAGTTAACAGGAATACTCATGTGATTAAGGACAAGTCACTCACAAGAACGAGGGTTTGTAGAAGCAGACTCACAATCTCTACATCTTAGTACCATAGTAAACTGATTCAAGGATATTTGTGCTTATGTTTTTTACTATTTTAATTTCTTCAAGATATTTTTACAGGGTCAAAACCACATGAGATCTGGTCTTTCCATGGTATTTGCACTCTACAGGAGCTGAAATACCATGAGAAGACCTCACTACTCCTGGATGCATTAAGAAAACAAAATTAAAAGAAAAATGAACCATGTAAAAATAAATACCAATACAGGAAAGAATGAATTAACCACCAACAAAAAGCACTTTCATACGGGAGTGGTTCATTTACCACATAATAGTTATTTATTCAATATCAGACCATTACTGTTAGTAAAGCAATTAAAATAAACAATTTCATTTTTATAGAATGCTTGAAATACAAATGTTTTTAAACACACATTTTAACATATCAAAAAAGTCACTTGTAGTCAAAACGTTGTTCTGTCTGCTAGTTAACATACACAGAGGTGAAATAAGAATATAGGATTTATTATGTATAATTGCTATCTCTTGTTTCATGTATAAAAACAAAGTACTACACAGAGCCACATGAACGGGAGAGACTCCTGCACACAAATTATGATCCAGCCATCAGATCTGCTTAGGTAGACTCTAGTGCCTATGACGAGCTCCAGCAAGCTCAACAGGCTTCCACATGGGCACTGAAGTCCAGAGTGATTCAGACAGTCTCCAAGGCAAAGGTGCAGCTGTATCTTGGACCTCTTCTGGACAATTCTGGCTTTGTTCAAAAGGTGAAACAAATTGTAGACCCTGCATATAATACCTCCAATGCAAACGGCATGAAAAATTCAAAAAAAACAATGCTGGAATGTCCTCTACAAATACAAGTATAGCAGACAGAATGTGACAGAGCAACTGATTTATTTTCATTTAATTAGATAAGCTATTTCATGGTAAAATGATCATTAATGATAAAAGTAGTCTACAAATGATGTTGTCTATAAAATATATACAACAATTTGACCTGGTATAATATGTTCCAAAAAGTATCTTACACTGACAATTAACTAGAAACCCATGGATATTTTGTATGCATTTCAAAACCAATTAAATAACCTTTGATTAGTTAATTTAAAGCATTCAACAGTCATACAGACAACACTGGTGAGTTCTTTGCTTGTTCTCTCTCTAACAGTTATATAACTATTCTCCAAGTACATCCAAGGTACATGGGTAAAAGACACGTGATTCACTCAAGCAGTTATTCATTCATCCAGTGCCTGAGTATGTATCTGAACCAAAACATATATTTAGCCACCTGATGCATCAGTTTTTATTCACCAAAATGTAACATCAAAGAAAATAAATCTACATAATTTTGATTCCAATAGGGGTGAGCCTGATTAAAAATAGGGGGGGGGGGGAGGAGAGGTGAAAATTAATGTGGCATTAATCAAAGATGGTATCATTACTGACCTTATGATACCGGAGGAGAAGGTGTTAAAATTTACAACTGGCACACTGCACAAAGATACAGCAGATAAGAAGTTGCCAGCTATTGGTTGTGGAAATCCAAAAACAGCGTGTGTGCATGTAACGTGCTTAGCAGCTTTTTTATGGAAATGGTCTGCATTAGAAGCTTTGTTTACGCTATTCAATCATTTTTAAAATCTCTGATGCTCTCTTATATTTATAAATAATATCTTCCATATATATTATGTTTACATATGTAAAGATAGATATTCCAAGTTAAATCCCAATTTATTAAAAACACATTGAGAAACAACATATATTGCTTGCACACAGCAAGAAAGGAGAATGAATTTATCCCACTGATAATGAACAAACCTGGATCAGATTAAGGTTTTGGCCCAACTCCCTTCTCCGCACCCCTCCCCAGTTTTCAGGGAAGTGTTTATTTGACTAAAACTCAAAATTTTCTGTGGAAGAAGGCTCCATTTTCTGATAAGTACTATCTATAAGGCAAATTATAAGGCAAACAGTAAACTGAAACCTCAAGGGAGACAGCTGGTGAGTTATGATTACTGCTTCTGAATGGCTAAGAATTGGGCAACTTCTATTATTTGATATCCTGTCTCCCCCTAAACCCTTAGTCTGACCTGTGTGCTTATATCAGCCATCTGGTTCCCCTTGTCTTTTAAACTATGTGTTAACTGTTTAACTGTTAACTGTGTGTTAACTGTTTATGCAGGGACTGTGATTTTCTACATGTTTGTACAGCACCTAGTATAGTACGGTCCCAGCCTGTTTGGCTTCTAGGCACTACCATAACACAAGTGTTAAAAAACTCCACCACCATCACCACCAAATTAATGTTGTTTTATCGATTTTAAATGTAAGTATACATATTTTAAAGCTGTTCTACGATATACCATTAACTTGCTGGATAAGTCTATACAGCTTTAGCAATAAGATGAATTAACTAGAATGGATAACGTATGACAATGTGTGGAAAAAGGATCACTGGGAGATCCAAAGGGTAACTATCATTCAAGTTAGGTTTTGAACACAAAATCAACTGCTGAGAGACTGAAGAGCACAATATTGTTTCACATTTTCTCTTTCCAGAAGAAAGGAATGTCAGCAGAAAACATGTAATGCATTTTCAAAGAACCTGATTGTTCAGCTATATCTTCAACATATAGTATGTACTCAACGAAGCTGAATAATTATGGTGATTTAGCTAACAATGCTTTCAAAGTTATTGTTTCTTTTATCTGTCTAAGTATAAAGGAAGAGGCAGCCGCTGATACAGGGGACTATCTTTTTTCCTCCTCAAATCAATATATGGCAATGTCTCTACTTTGTCATGATAGGCCAGTTTTTTTCCATCACTAAGGCATTAAGTGAAGTCAAAGGAGTAAATTTTTAACTGGGCCAAAGCTCCACTCAGTGTAATGAGTGCAGAGGGAGGAGTGGGACAAGGGAGTCACCTCAGGCAGGCAGCAGTGGCTCTACAACCCTGCACCATCTATTTCTTGTACAAGTTAGAGCAATTGAGGACCTGCTCTAATTTACACCAGCGGTACAAGAAACCTGAAGTTAGCTTTCGTTCCACTCTGCCTCACCTATGATACCCTACTCCTCTCCATACCAGAGGTGGTAAAGCTGTCCTTACCACCTCCGTCAGCTTTATACCAAATTTCCCCTTGTCATAAATATAAAGGGAAGGGTAAACCCCTTTGAAATCCCTCCTGGCCAGAGGAAAAATCCTCTCACCTGTAAAGGGTTAAGAAGCTAAAAGGTAACCTCGCTGGCACCTGACCAAAATGACCAATGAGGAGACAAGATACTTTCAAAAGCTGGGAGGAGGGAGAGAAACAAAGGGTCTGTGTCTGTCTGAATGATGCTTTTGCCGGGGACAGAACAGGAATGGAGTCTTAGAACTTTGTAAGTAATCTAGCTAGGTATGTGTTAGATTATGATTTCTTTAAATGGCTGAGAAAATAGCTGTGCTGAATAGAATGAATATTCCTGTCTGTAAAAAGAAAAGGAGTACTTGTGGCACCTTAGAGACTAACCAATTTATTAGAGCATAAGCTTTCGTGAGCTACAGCTCACTTCATGAAACCTATTCCTGTCTGTGTGTCTTTTTTGTAACTTAAGGTTGTGCATAAAGGGATTCTCTATGTTTTGAATTTAATTACCCTGTAAGGTATTCACCATCCTGATTTTACAGAGGCGATTCCTTTACTTCTATTAAAAGTCTTCTTGTAAGAAAACTGAATGCTTTTTTCATTGTTCTAAGATCCAAGGATTTGGGTCTGTAGTCACCTATGCAAATTGGTGAGGATTTTTACCAAACCTTCCCCAGGAAGTGGGGTGCAAGGATTTTGGGGGGAAAGACATGTCCAAACTACGTTTTTTCAGGAACCCAGATGAAGTTTGGTGGTGGCAGTGGAAATTGCAAGGGCAAAGGGTAAAATTAATTTGTATCTTGGGGAAGTTTTAACCTAAGCTGGTAAAAGGAAGCTTAGGAGGTTTTCATGCAGGTGCCCACATCTGTGCCCTAGAGTTCAGAGTGGGGAAGGAACCTTGACACCCCTCTACAAATAAAATTAGAATTTTCCCACCAGAATACAGAATACTTTGCATCACATAAGCAGCAGAAAGCCGACATAATAGACAAAAAAATCTGGTAGTTTCTGTTGTCTAGCAAAAGTAGGCATTCATATGTTTAATGGCAGTTGCATGCATTTATATTTATTTTACTTGAAAGTGTCAGCTACTGAAGATGACCTTTCCCCTATATGCTGTTGATTATTCTGGAATGACATTCAAGAATATCCAATGCAGCTACTGATATTCTCATGTTTTTTTCTTATAAATATGTAACTTACCTGAAATCAATATCCCTCAAAAAGTGTGCCTTCACTTACATCCATATGGATTTGGAGGAGGTAGGGTCATATATAGAAGAAGAGAAGGAAACGGTGAAAAGCTCAAGCAGTATTTGTACTACAGAACATTAATATTTGAGATACACTTATGTTATTAAAGTGAAAGAAGGAAGACAACTAGAAAATGTTGCATTTACCCTTCCCTAAGGTTCAAGAACAAAGTGCAGTACAAGTGTCTCTGCATATTCCTAGAGAGCAACTAGTAAACTGTCATTGAATTGGGGTTAATTGACAATAAATGTCTAAATAACTGGGACACACTGAAAATATCAGCTCTCCTGGAAAAAAGAGAGTTTAAAATATTATCTTACATTATATTGTAATATTATCTGCCTGGGAGAAATACAGTTGAAACAGCCAACTTCCTCATGGCAGTTTCTTCTTAATGCATGTCAACTTCAGCTATGTGCACTTGGATTGAGAAGTGCAGGGATGACTCAGATTCTGTTTTTAACTTTCTCACTAGGGTCATTCATTCTCCTCTTCACCGCTACGTAGAACACCCAAGTTGGTGCAGCAAATACCCGCTACGCACACTAATTGGGATTATGAAACTTGAAAAGGAGCTGGAATTCTCAGGAACAAGAAAAGAAGAAAAATAATAGAAGCTTCAAAATCTATTTGAGTTACTGGATAAAATCTTATTGTATAAGGTGAGGTAAACTGTCAATAGGCTGACATTATAAGAGAGAAAATGGGACATCAAAAAACTATAAAATATGTACCAGGTTGTCATAAATATAAAGGGAAGGGTAAAACCCCTTTGAAATCCCTCCTGGCCAGGGGAAAACTCCTCTCACCTGTAAAGGGTTAAGAAGCTAAAGGGAACCTCGCTGGCACCTGACCAAAATGACCAATGAGGAGACAAGATACTTTCAAAAGCTGGGAGGAGGGAGAGAAACAAAGGGTCTCTGTCTGTCTTTATGCTGTCTTTGCCGAGGATAGATCAGGAATGGAGTCTTAGAACTTTTAGTAAGTAATCTAGCTAGGTATGCGTTAGATTATGATTTCTTTAAATGGCTGAGAAAAGAATTGTGCTGAATAGAATAACTATTTCTGTCTGTGTATCTTTTTTGTAACTTAAGGTTTTGCCTAGAGGGGTTCTCTATGTTTTTGAATCTAATTACCCTGTAAGGTATCTACCATCCTGATTTTACAGAGGTGATTTCTTTACTTCTATTTACTTCTATTTCTATTAAAAGTCTTCTTGTAAGAAAACTGAATGCTTTTTCATTGTTCTCAGATCCAAGGGTTTGGGTCTGTAGTCACCTATGCAAATTGGTGAGGCTTTTTATCCAACATTTTCCAGGAAAGGAGGGGTGCAAGTGTTGGGAGGATTGTTCATTGTTCTTAAGATCCAAGGGTCTGGGTCTGTAGTCACCTAGGCAAATTGCGGAGGCTTTTTACCAAACCTTGTCCAGGAAGTGGGGTGCAAGGTTTTGGGAAGTATTTTTTGGGGGAAAGACATTTCCAAACAGCTCTTCCCCAGTAACCAGTATTTGTTTGGTGGTGTTAGCGGCCAGTCCAAGGACAACGGGTGGAATATTTTGTACCTCGGGGAAGTTTTGACCTCAGCTGGTAAAGATAAGCTTAGGAGGTTTTTCATGCAGGTCCCCACATCTGTACCCTAGAGTTCAGAGTGGGGGAGGAACCTTGACACAGGTGACAAGTTTGAAATAACACTAAAACAAGTGCACAACAGTTGCTGGCACCTTTAGCTTCCTTGGTGCTCATCAACCACTGCCATACAGAAGAGTCACGTGCTTCCCAGACAGCACATCTTGTTAGGCTGCCCTGTAGGGAATGGAATGCGCTCAACTCCTATGGGTATTGAGTGTCTCATTTCACTAAATGACTCTTCCAGCTGATTAATGAATAGCATTGATGGACTTCCTCAGCCAGAAAGTGAGTGGAAATATTAAGGGAATTTGCAGGTGGAGGTTAAAGCTAATAAACATAAGGAGTTCTGACAGCACTGTAGATGCTCTGAAGAAAAGATAAGAATAAAAAAAAGGAGAGGCAGTCAGTGTGAAAAATCACAGATCCCACCACAGTATTTTACTTCATTCATGTGAGTTTTAACATACAATGATCCTTATCTTCTACATTATAAGGGATGATTTAGTGAGTGAATGAAATATAAGTGCAACTTTACCAACATTAAATCTAGGTTGGTGATACACTACCAATTCATGGGGCTGCCAGCTTAGAAAGATAGCTCTGGGGAAAAATTAACAATTCAAATCAGGGGATACAAGAAATAGAAAATGGCTCTGTCTCTTGAGGATAGGGAGCCATCTGGCCCATTTATAAGAATATTCTCTCCAATGGGTCAAAGAACAATGGAGATACTGGCTGCAGAGTCCGCAACTTATTTCCTTTTCATTGCCAAAAAACAGTACTGGAAGTGGCATCCTGAAAGTAGGATAGAAATCAGAGGAAACAAGGACAAAAAGGGATTGTTTTCAGAATGTTTTCCTAGAAATAGACATGTTTACAAACAGATAGCAAAATACCTAAACAAAAGAGCAATTTTGCAAGGAAGACTAAGATGCAAACGATATAAATTGGCTTTAAAGTTTAAAATAGCTTGAAGGTAAACATTTTTTTTTTGTCAATTGATAACAAATGCAAGCCTTCAAATTGCTAAAAAAAGTAACCTAACAGATGTTCTCACTTACTGAAACATAAGACAAGTCTACAAAAAAACCCACAATATTCAAATCACATTACTGATTTCATATAACCAATAAAAATAGATTTTTGAGAATGTATTTTTATTACATTTTAACCCACATCTCATTGCAAGTTAACCCCAGGCAATGAGAAAAATCAGTATCCCCTCCCCAACAAAATTAACACAATGCTCCGCTGACCAAAAGATGCTGGCAGCCAAAACTTAATGTACTCCTCTGCACTATTCTCATCCTTTGCTATTAGGGCCTAAGAATGTCCTACTTCAGGGAGTAACAAGATATTGGGAATATTTTTCTACTAATGTGATAAAAACAAATAAGATAAATTCTGATACTGCAGTATGTACTGTACTCTGCCATGTGGTAGTTTTATTAGCAGTAATTAATTGTTTTTATATGTAATTTATTCTCATAAAAATGTATCCTAAACCTATAAAAGCTAACATAAACAACTGCATTAGGCCTAAATATTGAAGAAGCTTCCAAAAAGAAGCAAGAGTATACTGGGTATGAGATGATACTTACAATATAAACAACATTAGATAAGAATATATCTTAAAGGTATAGGATTTCTGCTTTATTTTACAAAAAATGTGGCTACTTGGTCCATTTAGTAGGACATTTTTTTTTAAATATAGTCATTATTACATATGCCTTTATTATAGGTGGAGCAGAGGAAGAAGCCCATAAATTAGTTTTTCCCCAATACTTTCAAGTATGAAACCATTTCAATTACAGCAGAACTCAGAATTACAAACACCAGAGTTACGAACTGACCAGGCAACCACACACCTCATTTGGAACCGGAAGTATGCAATCAGGCAGAAGAAAAGAGAGAGAAGAAGAAAAAGGTAAATATAGTACAGTGTTAAATGTGAAACACTAAAAAAAAAAATAGAAGGAAAGCAGCATTTTTCTTCTCCATAGTAAAGTTTCAAAGCTGTATTAAGTCAATGTTCATTTGTAAACTTTTGAAAGAACCTTAACGTTTTATTCAGAGTTATGAACATTTCAGAGTTATGAACAACCTCCACTCCCAAGGTGTTTCTAACTCTGAGGTTCGATTGTACTTATAACTTTGCCAAACTTTAACTCTTTGGTGAGAAGATTTCCATTCCAGGAGTCTTATTTTTTTAGAAAGTTTTAGCAAAAATGGTTCAGATGTTTCTAGGAGTTAAATTAGGGAAAATATGTTGTTTTGCCCTCATTAATGAATTGGTTGCAAGAAAGTTATTTTTTAGAAGCTCTAATGCTGCTACACTTTTTATCCAGCCCCACACAGCACCTACATTTGTCTGGATTGAACACATATCATCTCCTACAGAATGACTCAACAGGCTCCATCTAGGGAAACAGGATGGTCAGCAGGGTTTTCCCTGCAATTGCTGCTCCAGAGAATCGTAGAACATTAGGATTGGAAGGGATCTCAGGAGGTCATCTAGTCCAACCCCCTGCTCAAAGTAGGACCAACCCCAACTAAATCATCCCAGCCAGGGCTTTGTCAAGCCAGGTCTTAAAAAGCCACTAGACACCTGAACAGATAGCTAGAAGACACTCTCCTGTGCTCTCAGTACTTCACTTCAGGGTGCCCACTCAGCGAGGAAGAGGAGAAACCGATCTGAAAACACGAGGTGTTAGGAATCAGGGGGAGGAGTTCTGAGGAGGAGATTGCAGGAGCCAGAGGGGGGTGAGAAGCAGAAAGGGAAAGAGGATCAGTAGCCAGAAGTGGGCGTGGAAAGCAGAGGGAGACAGGTGGGCAGTGTGTGTAGATTTGAATGGGTTGGCTGGAGTGGGAGAAAGATAATCAGAAGAGCATATCCCCTCCAGAACCTGGAATTTGAGCCCTGAGTCTCAGCCACTCCTCTGCTGTCAGCAAATAACTGTGAAACCCACTCTCAATCTGTGTTTTATCATCCTCTAGTGCCTGATCCACATTCAGCCTATTACTGCTACCAGTTAATCTGTTAGCTCAAATGGAATAGTTCTGTCCTTAGAGCTAAAAATCCAAATCCTATTGATGAAGCAAGCTGGGGGCCAACAAAGTTCTATGTGATAGAATTTCTGTTTGCTATGATGATATTTTTTCCACTTTGCTAAAAAAATAAATGAGACATTAAATCCCCAAAGTGAGTCTTGAGGGCAAAAATTGTGTGAAAGTCAGACACTACATCCATCCAACATCTTGACAGATGAAAAGAAACATGACAAAGTCAGACAGTCAGTCAATGGTGCTTGACAGTAGTGTGGGAAAAGAGCCCAAGGCAGACCTTCCCACAATGGCTACTCGCCAGATGGAGATTAGAGAACACACTGCTTCTCGGCTCACCTGCAGGCCTCAGCCTGGGCTCTCTGATAGCTCTCCGCAATGACTGCGCTAGCCTTGTCCTGGCTTCTCCAGACTAAGCAGTTGTGGGCAGGGTTCTGCCAGTTGTCATTGAGAATGCTGAATTTCTTCAGACCTTGCTGGACCTTATTGTTGTATTGGTGAATTGGCCTTCCTCTGCGTCACAGGCAGTTCTTGAGTTGACCACAGAGTACAGCCTTCGGGAGACTATCTTGAAGCATATGCTCCATGTGTCTCAGCCAGCAAAGCCTGCATAGACTGTAGGCTGGTTCTCTCAAAGACCTTGTTGTTAGCCACCCATTGGTCCCAAGTGACTCCAAGGACTTTTCTGAGACAGTGAATGTGGAAGCTGTTCAATCTCTGCTCCTGCTTGGAATATGTGACCCAGCTTTCACAGCCATAAAGGAGAGTACTGCGGACCCAAGTCTGATAAACGGAGACTTTCATGTTCAGGGTTAGCAGCTTGTTGATACAGACATGTGAGGTAAGTTTGCCAAAGGTAACAGAGGCTTTGCTGATTCTCACATCAAGTTATCTATCAAGGCTAAGTGAGCTGGTTAAGGTTGAGCTAAGATACAGAAGCGATCCACATTCTCCAGAGTTTCATTATTGACATAGATTTTAGGTGGGATGTTGGTACCCTGTGACATGACAACTGTTTTCTTGATACTGGTTACTATGCCAATCTGAATACATGCATCAGAGAACTTATTCAACACGTGAGTTAGAGACAAATACACTGCCATCTTCAAAGTTTTTTTTGTATTGTTAGTATCTGTACGTGTAGGGGCTTTGTGCTGGGAGAGAAGCTGAGCCCTGATTAGGGGGCGGGGCTTCCCTGACTAGGGGTACTATAAAGGTAGCAGCCAGTCAGGCAGTGGCACAGGAGCTAGCAAACAGAGCTGTAAACAGGGGAGTTGGAGTGGGAGTTCTGTTGGAGGAGAAGGTGGGAAGGCTATGACAGATTCAGAGGTGGCAGTGGGAGTGACCCATGTAGCAGATGACACAATGAAGATGACTGGATGTGGAAGCTGTGGTATGTACATGATCCTGGAGGGGGCACCTGGTAAGAGTTTTGTCTGCATGAAATGCCGTCTGATAGAGCTGATGGAGGAAAAGATCAGAGGTTTGGAGATGCAGGTGGAAAGTCTGGTAGAGTTTAGGAAGGGGTTTGAGCAGATTATGGAGCAAAGACATGAGGTATCTGAAGGGAAAAGCTCAGACTTGCAGATGGAAGCAGGACTAGGGAATTCTGAGGGGAGACTGGGTGAGGAAAGTGGTCAGTGGAAGCATGTGACTAAAAGAACTAGGCAGAGGAAAAGACAGGCTAGTGAAGGAGAAATAGAGCTTCAGAATAGGTTTGCAGAGTTGGAAAATGAAGAAGGGGCTCAGCAGGTAGTCACTGAAGGTGACAGGGCAAGGAAGAAGAGAAGAGCGGTTAGTCCTATAGGAAAAGGGGAAGAGTTAATGGAGATTACACCAAATATGAGCCCCAGGAGGATACAGGATGGGTTAAAAAGGATTACAAGGGAGAATGGGAATGGAAAAAACTTGCAGCCAGAGGGAACAGGGGATAGACTGGAGAATAGCACCGTCACTAGGAAAAGGCAGGTCTATGTGATTGGGGACTCTTTATTGAGAAGAATAGATAGGCCTGTAACCAGAGCTGATCCAGAAAATAGGAGGGTGTGCTGTCTTCCAGGTGCTAAGATACGGGATGTAGACCTGAGGTTAAAAAGGATTCTAAAGGGAGCGAGAAAGAATCCCCTAATTATCCTTCATGTGGGAACAAATGATACGGCTAGATTCTCACTGGAAAGTATTAAGGGAGACTATGTTAGGCTGGGGAGGACGCTTAAGGAAATTGAGGCTCAGGTGATCTTTAGTGGGATTCTGCCTGTTCCTAGAGAAGGGCAACAAAGGTGTGACAAGATTATGACTATCAATAGATGGCTTAGGCAGTGGTGCTATAAGGAGGGCTTTGGGATGTATGGCCATTGGGAGGCATTCATGGATAGAGGACAGTTCTCTCGGGATGGACTTCATCTGAGTAGGGAAGGAAATAGACTTCTAGGATGGAGGCTGGCACAACTGATTAAGAGAGCTTTAAACTAGGAATTTGGGGGAGATGGTTGGGAGATGTCCAGGTAATCTCCACGCCAGAATTTAGCATAGAGTGGAAAGAAAATGAAGTAAGAGTGGATACAGCTGTAGGTAGGAGGAAGGGCAGTGTAGATACAAGTCTAATAGGTTATACTGGTAGTAAAATAACCGTGCCTAATAGGGTACAGAATGTGAGTGAGGCCAAACAGCAAAAATTAAGATGTTTGTACACTAATGCAAGGAGCCTAGGTAACAAAATGGAGGAACTAGAGTTACTGGTGCAGGAAGTGAAACCAGATATTATAGGTATAACAGAGACCTGGTGGAATAGTAGTCATGACTGGGCTACAGGTATTGAAGGGTATGTGCTGTTTAGGAAAGACCGAAATAAAGGTAAAGGTGGTGGAGTAGCACTGTATATCAATGATGAGATAGAATGTAAAGAAATAAGAAGCGATGAAATGGATATGACTGAGTCTGTCTGGGCAATAATTAAAATGGGGAAGAAAACTATTAGAGCCTCCCCTGGGATAGTGCTTGGGGTGTGCTATAGACCGCCGGGATCTAATTTGGATATGGATAGAGCCCTTTTTAATGTTTTTAATAAAGTAAATACTAATGGAAACTGTGTGATCATGGGAGACTTTAACTTCCCAGATATAGACTGGAGGATGAGTGCTAGTAATAATAATAGGGCTCAGATTTTCCTAGATGCGATAGCTGATGGATTCCTTCAACAAGTAGTTGCTGAACCGACTAGAGGGGATGCCATTTTAGATTTGGTCTTGG
This sequence comes from Lepidochelys kempii, assembly GCF_965140285.1. NCBI lineage: Eukaryota > Metazoa > Chordata > Testudines > Cheloniidae > Lepidochelys > Lepidochelys kempii. The sequence continues at coordinate 138,492,876 of NC_136382.1, read as the reverse complement.
CGAGTAATGAGGATCTCATAGAGGAAATGGTTGTAGGGGATAATCTTGGCTCAAGTGATCATGAGCTAATTCAGTTCAAACTGAATGGAAGGATTAACAAAAATAAATCTGCAACTAGGGTTTTTGATTTCAAAAGGGCTGACTTTCAAAAATTAAGGAAATTAGTTAGGGAAGTGGATTGGACTGAAGAATTTATGGGTTTAAAGGTAGAGGAGGCCTGGGATTATTTTAAATTAAAGCTGCAGAAGCTATCGGAAGCCTGCATCCCAAGAAAGGGGAAAAAATTCATAGGCAGGAGTTGTAGACCAAGCTGGATGAGCAAGCATCTTAGAGAGGTAATTAAGAAAAAGCAGAAAGCATATAGGGAGTGGAAGAAGGGAGGGATCAGTAAGGAAAGCTACCTTATTGAGGTCAGAATATGTAGGGATAAAGTGAGACAGGCTAAAAGTCAAGTAGAGTTGGACCTTGCAAAGGGAATTAAAACCAATAGTAAAAGGTTCTATAGTCATATAAATAGGAAGAAAACAAAGAAAGAAGAAGTGGGACCGCTAAAAACTGAGGATGGAGTGGAGGTCAAGGATAATCTAGGCATAGCCCAATATCTAAACAAATACTTTGCCTCAGTCTTTAATAAGACTAAAGAGGATCTTAGGGATAATGGTAGCATGATAAATGGGAATGAGGATATGGAGGTAGACATCACCATATCTGAGGTAGAAGCGAAACTCAAACAGCTTAATGGGGCTAAATCGGGGGGCCCAGATAATCTTCATCCAAGAATATTAAAAGAATTGGCACAAGAAATTGCAAGCCCATTAGCAAGAATTTTTAATGAATCTGTAAATTCAGGGGTTGTACCATATGATTGGAGAATTGCTAACATAGTTCCTATTTTTAAGAAAGGGAAAAAAAGTGATCCAAGTAATTATAGGCCTGTTAGTTTGACATCTGTAGTATGCAAGGTCTTGGAAAAAATTTTGAAGGAGAAGGTAGTTAAGGACATTGAAGTCAATGGTAAATGGGACAAAATACAACATGGTTTTACAAAAGGTAGATCGTGCCAAACCAACCTGATTTCCTTCTTTGAGAGAGTAACAGATTTTTTAGATAAAGGAAACGCAGTGGATCTAATTTATTTAGATTTTAGTAAGGCGTTTGATACTGTGCCACATGGGGAATTATTAGTTAAATTGGATAAGATGGGCATCAATAGGAAAATTGAAAGGTGGATAGGGAATTGGTTAAAGGGGAGACTACAACGGGTCCTACTGAAAGGTGAACTGTCAAGTTGGAGGGAGGTTACCAGTGGAGTTCCTCAAGGATCAGTTTTGGGACCAATCTTATTTAATCTTTTTATTACTGACCTGAGCACAAAAAGTGGGAGTGTGCTAATAAAGTTTGCAGATGATACAAAGCTGGGAGGTATTGCTAATTTAGAGAAGGACAGGGATACCCTACAGGAGGATCTGGATGACCTTGTAAACTGGAGTAATAGGAATAGGATGAAATTTAATAGTGAGAAGTGTAAGGTCATGCATTTAGGGATTAATAACAAGAATTTTAGTTATAAGCTAGGGACGCATCAACTAGAAGTAACGGAGGAGGAAAAGGACCTTGGAGTATTGGTTGATCATAGGATGACTATGAGCTGCCAATGTGATATGGCTGTGAAAAAAGCTAATGTCGTCTTGGGATGCATCAGGAGAGGTATTTCCAGTAGGGATAAGGAGGTTTTAGTACCGTTATATAAGGCACTGGTGAGACCTCACCTGGAATACTGTGTGCAGTTCTGGTCTCCCATGTTTAAGAAGGATGAATTCAAACTGGAACAGGTACAGAGAAGGGCTACTAGGATGATCCGAGGAATGGAAAACTTGTCTTATGAAAGGAGACTCAGGGAGCTTGGCTTGTTTAGCCTAACTAAAAGAAGGTTGAGGGGAGATATGATTGCTCTCTATAAATATATCAGAGGGATAAATACCAGAGAGGGAGAGGAATTATTTAAACTCAATACCAATGTGGACACAAGAACAAATGGATATAAACTGGCCACTAGGAAATTTAGATTAGAAATTAGACGAAGGTTTCTAACCATCAGAGGAGTGAAGTTTTGGAATAGCCTTCCGAGGGAAGTAGTGGGGGCAAAAGATCTATCTTGCTTTAAGATTAAACTCGATAAGTTTATGGAGGAGATGGTATGATGGGATAACATGGTTTTGGTAATTAAATATTCATGGTAAATAGGCCCAATGGCCTGTGATGGGTTTTTAGATGGGGTAAGATCCAAGTTACCCGGGAAAGAATTTTCTGTAGTATCTGGCTGATGAATCTTGCCCATATGCTCAGGGTTTAGCTGATCGCCATATTTGGGGTCGGGAAGGAATTTTCCTCCAGGGCAGATTGGAAGGCCCTGGAGGTTTTTCGCCTTCCTCTGTAGCATGGGGCACGGGTCACTTGCTGGAGGATTCTCTGCTCCTTGAGGTCTTCAAACTACAATTTGAGGACTTCAATAGCACAGATATAGGTGTGAGGTCTTTTTTAGGAGTGGTGGGTGAAATTCTGTGGCCTGCATTGTGCAGGAGGTCAGACTAGATGATCATAATGGTCCCTTCTGACCTAAATATCTATGAATCTATGAAAGAGCAAATCCCGAATAGTGACCTGGGTGACATGCCTTTTGCTCTGAAATATTCTGATGTTGAACAAGCTGCCATCTAACCTTTATTTAATTACTACACCAGATTGACTGTTTCCAAAAGCATACTTACGGAGAATTGGGAAGAAGATGCCAAAACTGATAGGCCCTAAGATGCAGCCTTGCTTCATGCCAGCATTAATACTAAACTCAGATGATGTTTCATTTTCATACTGGATAGTTGCCTTCATTCCCTCATGGAACTCCTTAAATAGGAAGAGCACTTTGTGTGGACAGCCAGTTTTCGACAGGTATATGCCATTCCTGCTAACTCTGTCAAAGGCCTTGCTACACACAGAGGTGCCTGTTGTTCACAGCATTTTTCTCGCAACCAGCGCATTGTGAAGGACATGTCAGTCACGGAGCATCTGGCTCCCACACTGGCTCTCAGGATAAGTTCTCTCAGCAAGGACTTGAGTCTTTTCAGCAGGACCCTCATAAGCACCTTGCTGACCACACTGAGCAGAGATATCCATCAGTAGTTGTTACAGTCTGCTCTGTCCCCTTTATTTTTTGTAAAAAGTGATTATGTTTGCATCTTTCAGACCTTGGGGGTTTCTTCCCAGGAGGCACAGAGAAGCTCCTGGACGTCGCTCACAGGCTCTCTTCCTGCCCTGCCGTTAGGTGCTCCGGAGACATCTGGTGGTTGCATGCTGCTTTCCCAGGCAAAACCTCTTTGATAGCTTTCTCCACATCAGTGGCTCTCAAAATTATTTATCATTGTGTGCAGCACATGCAGCCCACAATGTGTTATCTGGGCCCCAGGGGCCAGGTGGCAGGGCAGCAGCAGCCCAGACCCCAATCCTGGACCCCGGACTCCTGCCATGCAGGGACGGCCAGCTGCCTGTCCTGGATCCCCAAACCTGAAGGGCTGGGTGGCAGCCCTGGATCCCTGACCCCACCATGCTGGGCAGCAGGGCAGCCCAGAGCCCACCATGCCAGGCAGTTGGGAACCCAGACCCTGCCATGCAGGCCAGCCTTTAGCATACAGATGAGCGGGGCCACAGCTGTGTGCTAATCGGGCCGCATGTTGCGAACCACTGCTCTACATGTTCAAGAGTTGGTGTTTGGTCCAGTCCCTGCATCTTTGGAAGCTGGGGGATGGCAGCTAAGACAGTATGACAGATAAAGTCATCCTTTGAGTAGAGTTCTTAGTAATGCTCAGTCCATTGGTCAAGTTGTTCTTGCCTATCAGTCAGGATGGTACCATCTTTTGTTTTCAGGTTTGCAGTCTTTTTACAAATTGAACCACGTGTCTCTTTGATTCCATCATAGGTACCATGAAGTTCCCTCTTTCAAAGCAGGTCTGAATCTTTTTTGGATAGGCCTTGCCAATAGTTCTGGGCACATTCTCTGGTGGCTTTCTGGACTGCAGCCTCTTTGAACTTAAGATTTCTGGACTTATTTGGTTGTTGAAGTAAAGTTAGGTGAGCTTGCTTTTTCTTTCCTATGAGTGGGAGCAGCAGATATTCTGATGCTGCGAATCAGTCAGGTTGTTTTTTCTTTGTTGTTCCAAAGAAATCCTTTTCAGCAGCCAGTGTCTTATTCTTGACATTTTCCCACAAGATGTCATAATCAGGGGAATCAAGTAGATCTTTTTTCAGAAACACGCTCAAGCACACATTGAAACTTTGCATATGTGTCAGAGTCCTTCATGTTAGTGATGCTGAGGTGAGATGCGTCTTTTGAATTCACATATTGGATCTTTTTATGATGTAATTGGAGCTTTGTCCTGACAAGGGTATGGCCAGCGTTGCAATCAGCGCTATGCATTGGTCAAGCATGTGGTACATCGTGAATGTTTCTGTGACAGATCAAGGTGAGGTCAAGTTGATGCTAGTGTCCTGAGCGGGTTGCCTCCATGTGATCTTGCTGCTACTGTTGCCAGCAAAATAGGTATTTGAGACTATCAGATCACAAGAGGTGCAAAGCTCAAGGACACACTGGCCATTTTTGTTGATGCTACCTGTGCTGTGTTAGCCAATGATGTATCCCCAATCTTTGCAGTGATTACCCACATGGGCACTGAAATCACAGAGTCTGTTCCTCAGGGGGAGATTCTTGAAGAAATCACCGAGTCTGTTCCTTAGAGGGACATTCTTGAGGATTTGTTCCAGTTGAAAATAGAACTCCCCTTTTTGCTGTTTGGAGTAGTCAAGTATTGGCCTGTAGATGGACAGAAGAGTCTGGGTTCCAGAGTTCATATTCCCATCCAGCCACGTGATCCTCTCATTGATAAATACCAGAAGGGTAAATGCACAGAGGACAGACTTCTTGACAGCAAAACTGACAGTATAACCTTGGTTCATTTTCCGGTTTCCCAGACCAGCAGAAGTGGTAATTTACTTCATCTAGTGATCCAGTTTCAAAAAGACCCATCTCACTGAGGGCTGCAATATCGACTTCCAGTAGTTCTCTGTCAATTATGGCTGTTTTCTGAAATTCATGGTCTTTCAGTTTAAGGCCGGTTAGCATAGTGCAAACATTCCAACAAGCAATAATTAGTTTAGAGCCAGGAAAGAAGTTGGAAGGAAGCTTTTTAGCCCACCTTTTCTAGGGCTTTCCATGAATTGGGATATGCAGGCCACTCCTACATAGGGCTGCTTGGACATCTGAGTGGCTGCTGAATGCCTGGGTTCTTCCCCACCAGGCCGAGCAACCATCAAGCACAGACCTTTGATGTTTATGCCTAGGCAAAACAAAGAAGGAAGGGGTTGCCATAGGCCTTCCACCTTCTCTCTTGGCAGGAACTATAGAACTCTAACGGCAAGATGATGATCAAGATGATTGGTACAGGCCTGCTGCAGCTTCTAGCTGGACCACCACTCTGAGATGAAGGAAGTATCTGCCTTATCGCAACTGCGCCTTTTCTAAATGGCTGTGGTCCCGGTAGTGTGGGTACCATTGGCCAACAGGATACTGGCTCATCCTTTTTCTGGGGACATTTCCTACACCCAGGGGGTTCCACTACCCTGTCCTTGTGCACCATTGGGGCTTCCCAAGGGGAGACAGGTTTATTGATTGGCACTGGTCACTCGCCATTGCATCGCTGGCTGTACCGTCTACACATCCAGTGGTGAATCCTAGAGGAACCAGGCAGAGATCAGTCTGAAAGTCAGACACTAAACAAGAAAATCATGAGGAACCTTGGCACAATAGCCCAAAACAGAAAAAAAGCAAAATGCAGAGAAATGCCTTCAGACAGTCATAGCAGCAATAATATTTCCCTTTAAAATATCTATAAAAACGAGACCACAACTTCAAAGCTGAAACAAACATGCTTTCTTGACAGACGACAAAGTTTTGCTGCATGGGGATAAGTGATTAGAAATTCCCTTCTTCCCCCAACCATATGCCTGTCACATCTACTGAGCTGCATGGCTCTGGTGCAGAGCTACTGGTAATAACAAGGCCAATGGCTCCAATTTTCAATACTGGCTGCTCGTCAGCTTGCAAATAAATGGTCTTTAATTGACCCTCCAAAGCACTGCTTGTGGGATAATCAATATTACTACACCACCTTTCCCACCCTTTAAAATAAGGCAATTGCCAAGGGTAGTAGTATACCACGCCAGCTGCCACTTATGAATTAACTCATCCAAAAACATGAGCAGAGAACTGTTTCAAGGCTGGTGACATTAAAATGTAAAACATAGTTCACCACTCTTTTCTCTATGTCCTATCAATTTAAAAATCTCTTAACAAAACAATTATTGTAATTTAATAAAATCTGAACCAACAAAGAAAGATGCTTTGATTTAAATGTAATTCTGTGTGTGGTCACAAATTTATCCCTGTATAGTTATTATTCAAGATAGTTATATTGTACTATGCACAAAGGAATGTAAATTTATAACTGTGTTTTATACAAAATAATAATATAACTGTGTTCCTAATACATCCTTTACAAAACACTGAATTGTAATGTTTTATCTTCAAGTGTTTTAATCAGGGCACAAAGAGATAGCCAGGAATTTTTCCTGGCTCAAAAGTAGTTGCTGTCCTTCAGAGCACATTAATATAAATTTTATTACTATTAAATAGTAAATGAAGAGATTTACATCCTTGTCATTCAGACACAATTTGGTGGTGCTCTCTGTGAGTTCTTGCCATCTCTCCTGTAAATATACATCTTTTCAGACACGCCAAAGTTTTGTTGTTTTGTTTTGTTTTATTTGAGAGATTCCGCTTAAGCAGGGACAGTCAAAGCCTGTCATTTTGCAAAATATTTTTGAGTTTTGCAAAACTAATTTGATTCATGAGCCATTTTGTTTGAAATCTTAAACCAGGTAGTTTGTTTTCCAAAGACTGAGTCAAATTTAAGAACAAAACAAGATGATTTTTTAGCCAAAGGGAAGCTTCTGTTGTATTAGAAATAAAACACTGCTCTCCAAAACTAAGCTTGTAACAAGAAATGCCTTACATATTTTATTAAATAGCATTTCTGTTTTTGATCAGAATTTCTCTCTTTTGTTTCCCCTTCATTTTTCAAAGGCTATTTGTTTTTCACTCTTCTGTAGTCACTACTAAGTGTTTTTTTTTAAACTGAAAAATTAAGCATGTCGATGCATAAATCACAGAAAGGCAAGATCTGAAATACAATAAATCCAAAACACCTTTATAATCATAAAACACAGAAGGATAGTCCTACATTAAGCCTAGTTCTCTATTGTAAACAATAACTAAGAAACAGAAATATAAAATAAGGATCTGTCTTCTGTCTTAGGCATTTCTACTGTGTCTACTACTACAGTACCTAAGCACTATCACACCACTGAACACAGAAGTTCAACAATCCAGAAATAAACCATGACCATGCAAAGAATAAAAGTATCAGCTTAAATTTGGAAATTATGAACTAAAACAAATGAATGGCTAGTAGTAAATAAACTACAGCACTGATTCTGTTAGAATGTGCTCCATTTTCCCCTCTTTTGTCAATATATAATTTAGATCCCATTATGTTCATGTAGGTTTAAAGGTAGGTAAAATAAATTTACCTAGCGCTAATCCTCATTTTCTCTAGAAAGGTTTTCAGCTTTTTAAAGAAATCTCAGCTCCAGTGATTTTATCCTGAGGAAAGTGGATGTGAATAGGGGAGAGAAAAAGAGGCATGAGGTAACTGATTGCACTATGTTTTTTGTTTTAGATGGAGAGGATAGTATCGCTTTGGTTTTAACTGACAACACACTCAGGAAATTTCCTTTGTAACTCATCTTCATTGAAGGTGATGTTGATAAGTTTGTTGCCTATACTGACAGTTTAGTCAAGCAACTTACCAATCACTGGAGAAGAGACAAAGGAGTTGAGGAGCACACATCTCTTTCCGAAGAAGCCATTGCAGCTGCCAAAAGTTACCAATAAAGAGTAGAAAACAAAACTTAGATGTTGGAAAAGAAGCTCAACAATCTTGAAAAGGGTGGATGAAGAAAAAAAAAGGCAGAATCATCGGGATTCTAGAGGCAGCTGTCTCCTCTGAAACCTGACTTCTACAGGTGGAAGATCTAGAAGGTAAAAAACATTTAAAGTGGATTAACTATCTGGACTTAGTTCCAAGATTTTTCCAATAAAAATCAACACACATCAATTAATATTTACCTCTGTAACTGCTATGATCACAGTTAAAATGTAAATATTCCCTCAGTTACCATGCTGCAGTATCTGAAATACTACAGTATTTCACTAGTCTATGTAGAAAAAGATTCAATAACTCCTCAGATACCAGGGCATATGGGAATTGTAATTATATTATCTTTTTCCAGGCAAAACAATTTTTATAATGGATTTTGTTTCACCAAAAATTTCTTGTGGATGTAACTAACATTTGCAACTTTAATCCTATCTTTAAGTATTTTTGCTGAAGTTTACTTTTGTACATCCAGCCAAACTGAAGATTTTCCTGCCCAATAACGTGAAAGTATTTGATTCCCCAGAAGATGCTGAAGTTTTTCTTAATAAAGTCAAGAAGGCTCACTGAGGTCAGATACCTGAACACTACCTAATCATAAACAAAAAGTTTACCCATAACAATTTTCACTGCATCATTTCCCCAGTCGCTTGATTTTCTTCATATTGTATATATATATATATATAATCTTATTTTCCAATTTGTACTCAAAGACTTTTCTCCTGCCAATATATCTTTCCTGTTACTTTTCTCAGACCTTCCCTCTCTCTGAGTCTCTAGCAAGTTTGGGACAATGTAGTTTTCCTTTTTTTGTAACATTTTGGATTTTTTTAAATTCAATGTTTTGGAAAGGAAATATACACTTACATGTACAGGCAACCCTCTTGCCAGTTTTTTTATTTATTTTTTTAAATCTGGAATATGAACTATAAATGAGTAACAGTAGAGAGAAAAGTGCTTAATTTCACAACAAAAATGAGAAATGCATTTTATTTCTAATTTGCAAAGAGATTTATTTATTATTAAGGCAATATATGTGTGGGTGTATTCTTCTGCAAATTGTTAAGGGTAGTTGGATTTCCAGCTGCAGATTAGAAGTACTATTTGCTATCTCCCTCTCATTTTCCACTATTTCCTGGCTGACTAATCTTAAAAGACTATGGTCAAAGTTTTCAAAAGGGCTCTCACACAATCAGGGGTTTGATTTTCAGAAAAGAGCCCAGCTTCCACTTAAGCACCAGAGTGGCCAGATTTCAGGCTAACTCAGCATGTTGGGTGCTGAATACTTTTGAAAATCTGACCCAAAGTGAAAATCCAAAGACAGAAGAATAAAACCACATAATTTAACAGTTTATAAACAGCCGTAGTGTTGCATCTCAGTGATGGCTGTATTTCAGTATTGCATACAATTATTTTTCTGTGGGTTTATATAATTTGATAACTTTGTGAAGAGATTTCTGACCCTTTAGTAGGAAAAGATGTCAGATGGAAATGTAAGACACTATTGTGGGGCAGAGGGAAATGGAGGAAGGATTGGTCCTCCTAAATTCACCCAAAGAAAGGATCTTTTATATGAATGGATGTGGTATCTCCTCAGAGGGGAGGGTCTGCTGCATCCATGGTACAAACAACACACACCCTCCCCTTGGACTCCACAGAGAACTTCCATGGATTTGGTGTTCCATATGTAGGTTAAGATGGGCAAGTCAGAGGAATGCTCTTCATTCCACCCCAATCTGGCACGCAGCAGAAACTCACTTACAAGTTAATACAGCCTCCATACTTTTGTAGTAAAATGAAAGGTCATAGAGGCAGATGCCAGCTGGGAAGTCCTCTTCATGGCAAGAGCTACAAGGATCCTAGACCTCTTGTGGTGCTCAAGTGATTAATGAATACTTTATGTATGCATCTTGATAGGTTTTTTTGGTATTTTTAATGAACTACATTAATATATTAGAGTTTGCATACAGTGTTGGGGTGAAGGATGGGAGATTGATCATGGACCTCCATGTTATAGTTAAATGCCAAGTAATTTCCTCATTAAATTAAAGTACAAAATTTGTCAACTCTTCCTTCTATTTGCATTTGCCTGGAATGAGACAAACCACCATTACCATGAAAGGCTGAAACCTTGAGATTTCCGTGGCTCAATACTTGTAAAAGTATTTACAAAGGAATTCTGCTAGGTCATTGACCACTGAAAGCTGGAAGAAAGTAAATCAACAATGTTCAGTGTAATCCCTCATAAAATTTTACAGTGAGTCACCAGTCACAAATAGCTTCCTGCTCATTTAGAAAGATACGAGGTTATGGGAGAGGGTTGAACGAATGAACAAAACGATCCATGTACGTCTTTTCCCTAAAAGGTTGGCTCTGAAGAGGATACAGAAGGACTAAAGGCAAAGCGGATGGGAGCTTTTCAGTTTTGTGCGGCGGACATTACTTATAGAAAAGGGTAACGAGGAGAATGTGGGAACATGTAGAGAAAAGTACTGGGAAGATGATGAGATCCAGAGCAGTAATAGATTGATTTTAGGGGCATATTTTCAGGGAGGTGGCCTGTCTTTAGCAGGTTCAAGCTGTGTCTGCAACACTGTGACCCTAAGAGCATCCCAATGCCAGAGGGCAAGGGGCTCCCTGGTATATAACAATGAGTCTCAGCTGGCCTGACCAACTCAGTGCACCCCAACTCACTGTTGTCATAATCTGTATCTAAAAGGGATCATGTAAGGTATCTTATGTGAACTGGTATCATGGTGGTCGTTAACGTTACTTTGTGGTGTACATATGGTGACATACGAAAATTATAAATTTGTGCTGGTAATACGTGAAATATGGAAAATGTGTTGGCGGGGTGCCTTGATCCCTTAGACAAAGGAATGTGGTTCCAGCTGCTTGAATGCATCTCCAGTGTAAATTGAGCAAGGAAAGAAAATGGAAGTACAGTTACATAAAGGTAAACACAGCCACGAAACTAGGGAGTTGGAGAGATAGCCACTTAACTATCAGGAGGGGTGGGGGGAAGGATACTGCAGAAATTAACAGGGTATCAGCCACCTGGTGAACACAGCAAGCTGAGCTCATAGGGCAACTTCCTGACATTGAAAACAAAGATAAACTTTGAGAATAGAAGCAGAGAGAGAAAGCCCTTTTGGCACCCTTCACCTGAGGAGACAAACCAACCAAGTGCTTTAGGCTTTGTGTTGGATCCTGGCTATGGACTGGCCAAGCATGCTGGAAGAACAACTAGGGTGAGAAAACTACTCTGACCAAAAACTCCTGTTTGTTAAGTTAGGATTTAGTCTTAGAAGTGTATCTTTACTTGTGTGTGTTTGTAACCGTTGCAAGCACTATTCCTTTTACTTGTGTGGCAGAGCTCCAACCTTGTCCCAGTGGGTCCCATGCTTCCAGGCGGTTTAGGCTAGCTTCAGAGGCTCACTGCAACCCTCCATATAGCCCCTCTCGTTCTAGGGCCAGAGATACAATCTACTGAGCCCTTTTCATCATAAGCCAGCAATGGAGGTTGGTGAGAGAATTCCCACAGAATTCTGTTGCTCCTACAGCCTCATGCCAAAACAGTTTAGCCTCCTGTCCTGACAGGGGCCTGTTTTCCCCTTCTGTAGTGGTGGGTTGGGGGGAACCTGGGCCCGCCCTCTACTCTGGGTTCCAGCCCAGGGACCCTAATGGTAGCAGCTATTAGCAGCCAACCTTTCACTGCCAGAGTTGCTACATTTCCCTGGGCCACTTCCCCACAGCTCTCCTGTTTCTCCCTTCTTCACCCTTGCCTTAGGGCTCCCTTACCAATGACTTGAGGGTGTCTTCATTAACCAGCCCTTCAGCTGCACTTCCTCTCCCCTGGCTCCTCTCTGCCTGACTGGAGTGAGCCCTTTTATGTTACCAGAGTGGCCTTAATTAGAGTCAGGTGGTCACATTAGCTTAATGGCCTGACCTGACTCTTTGCAGGTTAATAGGAGTCAGATGTTCTCATTAGCCTGGAGCAGCCCCTGCTCTGGTCAGTCAGGGAACAGAAAATTGTTAATAAAGTGGCCAGTATATCTGCTTTCTGCTACTGTGCTGTACCCAACTTGCCTGGGTCTATCACACTTGGTATCAATTAAATATATGTTCTTTGTTAATAAACTTTATCTTGTTTTTATTACACAACCCTCTCAGTGCAGAGTTCCAAACTGAAGAATAAAATCCTCAGTCAAACTGACAGGCTGGTGCTGTGCACTGACTCTTTAAGGGAAGAGCAAACTTGATGAGGTTTTGTGAGTGATATATATAGAGAGAGGCTGAGCACTGCAGGGGAGATTGTCTTGGGGAGACTTGGGCCTAGAGGAGGTGTTGGTGTCACATTGCAAGGAGTAAGCAGGCTGGTAGAAGCTGAGCCAAAGCTGAACAGCACAGAAGCACCCAAGTTTACAGGACAGGTAGTGACACAACCCCTTACTGGTCTGGTTGAACCTCCAAAGCAACACAAACATTTGTACCTGCATTTTGTGGCAACAATTCAGTTTTATCTTCAAATGTGATTACCTGAACCACTGACCACTTTGGACAGTTAGCAATACAATTAATTAGATTTGCACCCACAATTTGGGAGGCAGTGCTTCATCCCAGCTTAAACTTTAGTCCTTAGGTACTTGTCATTTCCTCTTTCGCTTTCAGAAATCAACTCTTCTGTTGTAATAGCTGAGACTGTGTAATTAAAAAAATCAAAATAGAAACCAAAGAATTGATTTTATTTTGAAGTTGTTGAATAAAGCAACAAGAAGCAAAAAGAGTCTAGACAAAACATGTCCTGAAACAATAATAAAATTGAGGGATGTATCTCTTTCATCATCTGCATCATCCATGTTTGTTATATAGCTGTAATCTAGTTTGACTAGGAACGTTAAACTTTCATGCTACCATCCCAATCCTGCAAACACTTACGTACATTCTTTAATTTAAGCACCTAAGTAATTCCACTGACTTCTGTAGAGCTGCTCATGGGTTTAAAACTAAGCATGCATGTAGGTCTGAGGATGTAATGCTTTCTACTGTAAAACTGCATATTATTTGAACTTTGGAAAATTGTTTTGGCATTGTTCTCCATTTATATCTGCTGATACATAAACCCGAAATAATAAAAAATGGCTTTTTTTTAAGAACAAATTCCAAGAATCTGAATATTTGCCATCATGAATTGTAAGTGAAATCCAATTGAAAGTACATGGCCCAATCACGCAACCCTTACTTTGATTAAGGGTAGCACAATCAGACCCATCACTTGTAATTTAGAATTATTCTCATTCTAAATTATAGACCTGAGTAGCTAGACTGTGGTGGCCATCGTGCCGCAATGGAGACATCTTTATTGTGCCCCTGGCAGTATGAGACTCATATGCAAATTGTATCAAATACAGCTAAATCTCTAGACCTTCAAGCCACATTTCATCACATCCTTTATAAGTGCTGCTTATCAGACACACACGGTTGCAAATGTGATAAACATGATAGTAGAATTGAAGAATACCATTATCAAGACTCTAAATAAGCCCCAAATTCTAGAACCATTGGACTTTAATAGAACAAAGATTTGGCCCCAAATAGCACGTGTACTTTCTACGGAAGACTTCCAAATATAATGTCTGAGACTCCACCGATGCAGGGGCTCAAACCTAGTAGAATAATAAAATTGGGTGATTCATACAGGCTATTATACATGCCTCTTATAGACCGGTACAGCAATATTACCAGTTTCAGTAAAAGTTGCATTAAACCTTGTGCTTTCAATAGGCAAAGAATAAAATCTGCAACTTTTCCCATTATCCAGATAATGGGACAGATTCAGTCACTGATTGCAGTGAAGCTACAACAGGAATGAATTTGAACCATTGGCGGTAATATGCTAAAACCCATAGCATTATATGTACCAGAGAAAATGCATTCAAATTACTGTTAAAAATCAGCAGCTAAAGTTGATTTACATGGAGAGATGGTAATTTTAAATAATTATTTCTGAGCACTAAGGACACTAAATATCAAGCTTAATGGTTAATGGGGGAAAGGAAAGAAAAAGTACAACAGAACCTCCAGCAAAAACTAGAAAGAGGAATAATATCTTTAATATGAAAAATTGCTGAACCAATCACAAGCAGCATGAAGAAGCCAGTTCTGAAAACACTTATGCACATACTTAGCTTTATGCATGAGTAGTCCCATTCATTTCAGAAAATCTATTAATATGCATAAAGTTATGCACATAAGTGTTTGCAGAATTGGGCCCATTGTGCCCCTTTGGTTAGCAGTCTCAGCAGAAAGGGCAAAGATTGAATAGACATGAAGACTGAACTAATTTCTCACCCTTACAAGTCTTCAGGACAGTGTTGATGCACATTGGCTTGGGAACTTTGCACCCTTCAGATATCCCTTAACAAAAATCACAACAGAGACAGCCAGCCATTCCACAAACACTACTGCCAAACAGCCAGATAGACTGGCAAAGCCGTGGTGACTTTTGATTTTATTCATTTATTTTTCTTTAATGAAAATTTAGATCAAAGTCACATAGGCCTAAAATGAATTTAAAAAAAAAATCAAAAGGTCTCATATGGAAAAGGACATTGATTCAGACATGGAGCAATGAGACATGCCACAGTTAAATACAGAGGCTGCAACTTATAAACTATTGGCCAACAAGGAACCCCTTCCCAAACTACCCAGCCAGGCCATCGCAGTGCAGAATTTAACTCGGGACCTATAGCCAGAAGCCAGAGTCCCAACCCATTCCCCTCCTCCAGGCTTGGAAGTAGGAAAGATGAGTTGAGGGTAGCTCCATAGTATGCAAGATGTGGAGGGTAGCTCCATAGTATGCAAGATGTGTATCTCCTGACCATGTGGTGTTGTGCTCGGGACCCACATCCAAGCAGCCTCTTAGGTTACAGGGGCCTAACATCAGACCCATTCTTAACTCACCAGCCACAATGAAACCCATCAAAGTTGGAACAAATATAATGTAAATCCCTAAACCAGACCTGAGGGATATCAGATGGGAGAAGAAAAAAACACAATCACCATATGGCAAAAAGTCCCTTCCAGAACTTAAATAAAATCTGCTGATGAGCATAGCCCCTGGCTTTCTAAGAGATCCAGCATACTAAGTGAGGATGAGGCTAGAATACAGCCAGAGTGTGTGTAGGCCAGTACTGGGCAGAAACAACTCCTCTTTCTTTCTCTCTGCCTCTGCAGGTGGGACCCAGTCAGTCACTCTGTCCTGACCCAAATCACCCAACGGCAGCAGAAGTGGGTGGGATAGGCTCAGAGCTCAGATATTGTTACAGCCAAGCCACTCATCACTCTCTCTCCTCTCCTTGCCCCAGAAAGATGAGGGAGGGGAGACCAGCAAGAGCTTGAGTTATCTCCCGTGTGTGTGTGCGCACGCGTGTGAAAATGAGGGTGATGCATGTGTCCCTATCAACTGGGACAGTTCAGCATGGAAAAGAGATACCTAAGGAGGGCTATGCTAGAGATCTATAAAATCATGACTAGTGTGAATAAAAAAGGAAGTGTTATTTAGCCCTTCACGTAACACAAGAACCGGGGATCACCCAATGAATCTGATAGGCAGCAGGTTTAAAACAAACAAAAGGAATAAGTTCTTCACCCAATGCACAGTCAATCTGTGGAACTCATTGCCAGGGAATGTTGGGAAGACCAAAAGTATAACTGGGTTCAAAAAAGAATTAAGTTCATGGAGGATAGCGTCCATCAGTGGCTATTAAATAAGATGGTCAGGGATGAAATCTCATGCTGTGTGTGTCCCTAAGCCCCTGACTTACAGATGGTGGGACTGGACAACAGGGAGTGGATCACTCAATAATTGCCCTATTCTGTTAATTTCTTCTGAAGCATCTCACATTGGCCACTATCAGAAGAGAGAATACTGAGCTAGATGGACCATTGGTCGGACCCAGTATGGCCATTCTTATGTAAGACTGCAACTTAAAGCTGCATTTTCTACTCAACTAAAGACTGTAAAAACCTCTGGGACTTTCATCGAATGAAATGAAAGTCTTCGAAATACTTCACATAGGAGTCTGCAGCTGTACCAATTTTGCCTGTAATCTGCTCAGATCTCATGAACTAATTTAATTTTTTCTGGTCATGAGAGACCCAGATTTCACTCAGCACCAATATGGAACCAATACAGTGTTAGAAAAAAGAATGGAGATTCCATTCACTTGCTCAAAAGATGGTCTTATGGTTCTGAAACTAGCCTATCATTCAGGAGTGCTGAGTTCTATTCCTTGATCCATCACACATGCTGTCTGTGTAACTTTGGGCAAATCACTGAACCTCTCTGTATCTGAATTCCCTACCTGTAAAATGGGCTAGATGTATGTGAGATTACTGTAAAACATGCATCATTTAAGAGGATCCTCATTACTATAGTGCCCAAGTAGATCAGATTATTTCTGGCTACTCTGGAATCACTCTTTTGACAATATTTTTAAAAGAAAAACAGAGTTTTATTCAAACAGGCTTGTAATTAAAAGAAAATGCCTGGCTTCTGCCATAGGAGATTGTACAAAGGCTGGAAATGTGAAAAAGTCAGTTATTTTTACATATTTTTATTGCTTCATCTCTAAGTGTCCTGAACAATTTGAAACATTTAAATTCAAAAGGGTTTGTTTGGCACAAGTGGGCCAGAGATCATACAAAACTGTGTTTTCCTTTTTCTATTGGCAAAGTATTTCACTGTGAATTTTCTCCTCTTTATCACTGTATGAGAATAATTACGTTTGCTGATCACAGATGGCTGTGAGAGGCTCATCTGACTACTTAGAATTGCTTCATGCTCCCTAAAAGGCAATTAAAATAAAAGTTGTGTGAAGACTACCTTTATCTCATCAAATGCACAGATGATTCATCTCCATTTTATTACTCTTAATTTCCAACCCCAATGAACCAGGATTGTGGAAGCAAAAGGCCTACCACCCTGTCTTTGCAGCACGTGGGGGTGGGGGGGATGAGGGAGCAGGAGAGAATATTTTTCTACCTATCTCACTATAAAGTCATAGATGAACTAGTGAACCACCTTTGTATTTCCCAGGCTTTGCCAGAATTCCACAGAGAAGAATACTCATCTCTAGGGAATAGAAGGCCAAGAAAGAATCTAGCTATACTCTGTGGTTTCTCTTCAGCAGCTTATGGTACCTCTGGGTGTCTCTGTAGAACCCTGGCCCACAATCAATACATACGGGTTGAATGAATCACAAGTAAGAATTTATAAAATACAACTGAGGGAAATCAATTTATTTCACAATCAAAAGTAATCCACAAGTGAAAAAAAGGGTTTGGTTCTGAGTCGGCTCCTACTGGTGTAAAGTCAGTGTAACTTCAGTGGAGTTCCTCCTGATTTACACCAGCATGAGGAGAATCAGGTCTCAAACTCTATATAGTTTTTCGAAAGCCTCTTTTCTGGCCATCAATAAAATAAAGAGTGCTCTTCTGGTGGCTGAAAATGATCAATCACCCCCCTGTTTTTACCTTTATCATCGACCTTGCATGTTTTTCTTGTATTACGTTTTTCTTCAACATTCAGAAACACATCAAATCAGTTTCCTTCTGTTCTTGGAAGCAGTCAGGACTAACAATATTGTTTGAAAGCCAAAAACAATGATCTCCAGAACATGAGAGTGAGGATTTAGCCGCACAATGTAGGATAACAGATGGAGCTTTCCTTATTTCTACTTTTTAATTCTACACTTCATATTTATTTCGTATTTTGAATCCTCTACTATTAATGGAGGTTTCAGAGTAGCAGCCATGTTAGTCTGTATTTGCAAAAAGAAAAGGAGTGCTTGTGGCACCATAGAGACTAACACATTTATTTGAGCTACATCTCACTTCCACGAAAGCTAATGCTCAAATAAATTTGTTAGTTTCTAAGGTGCCACTAGTACTCCTTTTCATTAACAGAGGGTTGATGGTGGTGAGGTTTGTTTGTTTTTTTAATTATTGGATTATATAATGTATTGCAGTTCTCTCTACATATTAATCTATGTCAACAGAACTTGTACTTCCAGGTACTCTTGTTTCCTCTACTCATATTTTTGTTTTACCTTACACAATATTGCACTGTGTAAAGAAGCAGAAAGAAGATATTGAAAAGGCTGCCAATGTTCAGTTTCCTCTGATAATTTTTCCTAAAATTGCCAGATTTGTAATTACCCTATTGATGTGCACTCTCATCAGGTACTATTCCATTGTGGTACAATCACCAAAACAATCTATTTAAATAAATAAACACGCTGTTTAAATATCAGCAATGTGACACTATCAAACTCTCAGGACACAGAAGTGACTCTTCCACTAAAAAATAAATAAACGATAATACATAATACTGAAAGTGTTTTTTGATCCATAGACTTCAATGCAGTTTACAAAGGTGACTAGGAATTATTATCCCTATCTCACAGATAGGGAAAGAGACAGGTATAAACTAACTAGCCCAAGATCACATAGCAAATCAGTGGCAAAGACAGAAAGAGAACCCAGCTTTCTACCCTCCCAATCTGGTGCCCAATCCACTGGGCCATGCTACATCAATTCTTTACAATATTCCTCCCTTTCCCACATATTGCTAAAGCAGAGAATCACCATTAAAGAAAAACATTACCATGACACACTATGCAGCTTGAACATAAATCATGCAAACATGCAAACCCTGCATGTGTGCTATGATCATGCTTGTTTCCATGCTTAGTTCTATTTATTATTATTTTTTAAAAACCTCCTAACACTGATCACTGTAACAAATACAATTTTATAATTATGCATAGGAGACTAGGTCCCCTGACTCTTCAGTTACTAGCACCAAGAAAAACAGTCTTTGTAATATAGAAGAATTTAGCACTTTAGGAAGAATTTTATTCCTGGTTTATACTGGCTTTTCCTGGTGCAAAGTGAGGTCCAGGATTCCCAGTGTTGGAAAAGTCTGCTAATCAGAGATTGCAGAGACAAAAATACTCTCACCATGAAGGAGGTGAATTAGAGGTGTTGCAGATAGCAAACAATGTCCAAAGAGTTAGCAGTGCATTGAATTAGTGAACAGTGAAAAGTAAAACAGCCTCCTCCTTTAAAGAATGCCTGCAGCCCAGGTCTATAATCACACCACACAGAGCCATACAAACTCCTGCTGTTATTAAGGAATACTCACTGTTGATTCAAAGTGTGTTTTCCTTGAACTGTGCAGAATAAGAGAAGTAGGGTCTGATCATAGAAGCCTTCATTCAGGGACGCAGTAGCCATAACTACACAGGAAAGGTCAGTGTGATTTCATCTGTGGGGCACTGACAGGATGCATACCCACAAATGATAGGACTGCCTGGAACAGGCAGAATCAGCAACCGGCAGGTAATGACATATGAGCTAGCCAATTAGAGGTAAATGTTAACAGTACATCTACAATTATGTTGGCAAGAACAGATTTAACTGTACTAAAGGACTGGGGAATGGAAGACGAACATGCAGCGTGCACCAAAATGCAGGCTGTTCTTGCCCCCAAGTGTGAGCCATCCACACGTACGAGTCCCGAGCATACTAGTTAACGTCATAACAGCTGCCTTGTTGCTAGCTAATGTGCAAGACATTACGGGGATGCTGTTCCTACATAAAGCAGCAAATGCCACCCTCCCAACAGGTACCAGAAGGATAGGAATCAGAATGATCTCCCAAGGAGACATTCCAGCTATCAGCATATGGTACCTGAAGCATGAAGTGTTAAGACACCACTGCTGCAAAGAGGTGTTAGAGCAATGATGGAAAGCACTTAACTGAAGCTGGGTGTGCCTTATAAACAAACGCTAAGGGTATTCCCCATCATCCTCAAAAAATACATCACACTCTGCTTACCAGCGCCATCAAACATACTGCTGCAAACCACCTTCGCACTCTGGAAACCACTTGTCCTACATTTATTCTACTACATGTTACAATTTACTTGTGTGGAATCATTTTACATGCAGAATTTAGCCCATGATGTTTTAATATATCCCCTCTCCCAACTTTGTTGTGTCTGTGATCACACATTTTAAAGCCATCCCCTCTGTTCCAGTGAGCAATCAGGTCATTGCAAGAAGTGCCCAGGGTTCAACACAGAGGAGAGTGAATGAAGCACGGTGGACCACAGCCAATGTTCCCTCTAATTTTTGACAGGCCGTGTGCACAAAAAAAAATCTTTTGTGCAAATTTTTGAAGCAGAGTTCAAATTTCTTCGCCATGAGGCAAATGCACCCAAGTAATTAAACTGCTTATACATTTAAAAAGTTTTAATTTGTTATTTGTGATCATAGTTTTATACCATGTGATTTTATAAATGTCATTTTTAAATACTTAGAAAAAGGAAATTTAGCTGTTCTTCATGAAGCAGAAGTTAGTTTTAAGCATTATACTTTATGATATTTTTATAGACAATCACGAGCATATATCAAGCACATATTAATCATGATCATTATCAGTCCATAGGCTTCTGCCTGTTGGTGTCCACTTTCATCTTTCATTCTATACACGTCCGAAAAGATTTTGATAAACATATAATGAAGACAATTTAATAAGTATGCCATTATGTCAATTTATATGGGTTTTCAGATAGAGACATCATGAGTATAAAAGGAAAAACAAGAGTTTGTGTTTTAAATTTAAAATTTTCCCTCAAAATATCAATAAATGATTATCAGCCAAGAATAAGATATGTAATAACAAATTCATTTTAATTTCCTTATTGGTCGAAATGTCAAAGACTGCTAAACTAACCTTACTGTTTTTCCCTGTGATCTTTTTCATTTGCCCATTCAATATAAACTCTGTCCAGATCCATCAGTCCTCCATCCAGCTGGTAACTCTTAATATACATCAGCATGTCCAAATGATCTACTTGTAAATGATTCCATAGTTTGTTTTTTAGAGTGTTCATTAAGCTAAAGCCGCGTTCACAGTCTGCACTTGATGCTAGGAATGTTCCTTCAATATCCATCAACTTTGCGAGATCCTGAAACTGTGCATTCTGGTGAGCAAATGTCACCATATTGCGGAAACTTAAAACCAATTGGATTTTGATTCTTTCGGCTACTGCAAACTTGAAGTCATTGTACTGACTAACTATAACAATCTCTTCAGCAAGAAAGTCTTTGTATTTTAACATAGGGATTTGACCTAATGAATTCCAAAATTGAAGTCACACTTAACTATTGTTGCACAATCAAAAGCGGACCACTCCTGGACTTCATCCTTTGGAAACCTGTCTGCCAAATGTGCACACAAGATGTTTATGAAAGTTATTATGAAACTGGTATCAATTTCATTATTTTCTTGAGAACTCACATCTAAGAGAGCCTTAATTTTCTCAATCCATAAGACTGAATCTCCAAGGTATTGTCTTCTGATCTTGTTCAGTTTACCTTGGGCAAGGTGAAATGCTTCAAGAGATGTAAGGCCCCGTTTCTGGAGCAGTGTGGATAGTGAAGCCAGCTCTGACAAAATATCATTCAAAACTTCTAATGTTATTCGGTATTCCATGGTATTCAGCTTTTTGTGGCAGTATTTAGAAACTGGATCAGTATATTTGTCTTGCTCAAAATATTCCAGAAGAGGATAATATTTGCAAATAATTGCTCGAAGTGCAAAGTGCCTAGATAACCAGCGCACTTCACTGAGTGGCCTGAAAGCCACTGACTCACATTCAGAAGCATCCACTATTTCCTGAAATTTGCATTTTCTCCTGGATGACTGACAGAACACAGTGTAGACAGTTCTCATTAAGGTTTCGATGTCTCTTATTAGCTTAACCTCTTTCCATGCATCGGAAATCCCCAAGTCTTCCCAGTGTGCAATGCAATGTTGCTGGACTAAGTGTGGAATATCACGTTTCAGCTGAACCGCTACGCCACTGAGTTTGCCCAACATCACAGAGGTACCATCAGATGTGATCACCATTTTCATTAGATCAAGTTGGTGTTTTTTTTATAAAACTCTTTGACTGCAGACACTATTGAAACAGCATCACATTCTTGCAATTGTAATTGTCCACCAAATGAAGTTTTATAGTCTGCAGAATTTATAGATCCATATTTAAAGTAGAGTATCAAGTATCTCTTTAAGGACATATCAGTGCTTTCATCAACAGCTAGAATATGAAACATTGCCGATGCTATTTCATGCATGAGGTCATTTTGGACAATGCAGTTGATAATTTCAAGAAATTCAAAAGCATAATTTTTACTTCTCCAGCTCGCTGGTATGCGCACATACTTTTCCATATGGTCATTAATATCCTGAACAGAAAGCACTGAGCTGTTCATTTTAATAGCCAACAACACACTGTCAATAAGTACCTTGATTTCTTCTGGGTTTGACTGCTTGCGTTCAAGATTAATTTGCCTCCTCTGCTTTTCAGCTGGACTTTCAAGAATCATGCTAAGCAATCCGCTCTGTAAGGAAGGGATTTTGTTTCTAAGTCTTGTTACACCATCTATATGAGACTTACTTGACAGACGACGCTTTAAGAAATCCAACTTCCATACATCGTTCCACATTCTTCCTGTTGAAAATTCTCCTGAAGCTCTGGCATCTCGACAATATACACAAACCATTCCATTGTCCTCCTCATATGTGACTATTTCACCAAGCATTATACTATGTGACTTTGGTGTAACCATCTCTATAGTCTCATCCAGATTTAAATGAAGTCACTGTTCTTTTATGCTTCAGACCTCTAGACAGTGACATTTTGGGATTGATTTTTTACCAATTTTGTTTATTTAAAATTAATACTACTATTTCAATGCGCTTAACAGCATGACTCGACAAAAGGGCAAATGGGAGATCATTCAGATCAAGATACTGGAAGTTTGTGCATAGCTCCGATCACGTCCATGCATCTGCGACAAAAAAACGCGGGAAAATGTAAAGCATCACAAGTAAATGTATGAAGTCCAATGCCTTGGAAAGATTTTAGTCACGAAAACAACACTTACACATGTTCATTTCTTGCAAATCTTTGCAGTTCCTTAGCAACGATGGCCAGGCATTTTGACTTATTCACACATACTTGAGTTTGTACACAGCCAAATGAGCAGACTACAAGGAGATGTGTGGGTCCCAACCATCCTGACGCGATCAACATTCCATGTTCGAAATGCTGGCGGGGAGGGGTACGATTCATTGCCCTCCTTTCCCTTCCCCCCCCCACCCCTTGCCAGTTAGTAGAATCTGGCTGTGTTGATAGTTGGCGGGTGAACAATGTCGAAAGTCACCTGTAAATGATATTTCAGCCTGGCTCCGATGTAGTATTTCATTTTTTGTGCGGACGGTGTTTCGGATCTGTGTGTGTGTGTGTGTGCACACGCGCACAGCTTAGAGGGAACAGTGACCACAGCAATTCCCTGTTCAGATATGGTCCCTACAAGAACAAGTCTTAGTTGCTCAAACTGTCTGGGGCTAGAGAGAGAGTCAGGAGCCATAATCTGGCCTTAAATCTGCGTTTCAGTTCCCTGATAACACACTTCCATGCCTCCTAATGTTATCACCAAGTTTATCTGTCTATCTATGGTACTTATATGGCTGTCAACAAAGCAGTATCTGAGTGCCTCACAATATAATGAACTGACCCTTACAACACCCTTGTCAGGTAGGGAAGTGCTATTATCAGATAGGAAACTGAGCCACGGACAGACTAAGCGACTTGCTCAAAATCACACAGGAAGTCTGTGGTGAAATAGGGACTTGAACTGAGGTCTCTTCAGTCCCAGGCTAATGGTCTAATCACTGGACCATCCATCCTAAGCTCTTTAACGTCGGATAGGTGCTTGAATACTATGGTTATGGAAACCAGCATGTACATTGATCTTTAAAATAGTTATGCAGCATGGATAGTTGTAATGCAAAATTCCCATACTACCTTGCCTGACCTCAATTCAGTTCTGAACAGATGGCCTCTAGGATGAGAGGTGTTCAGACTCCAGGCCCATTCATACCCTTTGCCACTCTTTTAAGACTACCAATAAGTATGAATATCTGCCCCTATGTGATGATGTTTTCTTTTTTCCAGCATGGATATCTGCCTACTAGGAATGTGGAGGAGACAGACCATCAACTCAACATTTCATGTAATCCACTGATAAGTAGAGCCCTGGACGGATAAAAAAAATGTGTATCTGCATTCAATCCACGATTTGCAAACACGGTCCGCAGATATCCATGGATATGAAGTAGATATCCGCAGACTAGCAGGGCTCTACTGATGAGTATCAAGTGGCTTCAGTCATTACCAGTTTAAACTGGATTCAAAATAGTGTCCTGAAGAGGAATAAAAGCACTGTAATAACCCATTACATCATTGTTAACATGTATCCTGAACATTAATTGAGCAAAATATTTGAACGCTATAGATCAAGACAGTTGTTTTTCCCTTTAAATGGCAAGCTGATGATTCATCCCCACTCAACCATTCTTGGCATTCAAGTCACCTCTTAATGTCCCCTCCTCACCTTCCTTAAATAAGCAAAAATGAATTGAACCTTTAGATACGTTTGTGATAACCATTTCATTACTATTGCAGTTACTTTCTGAAATAAAATAGAAACAAGACCAAGGATGCCTAATCTGCTTAATGAAAGTATGTGTGTTATGGCAGTATTATGGTTCTTCCTAGAATATTAACCCACCAATTAATTTTCATGTAACTTTTATATCTGGTCAAAGACTAATATAAAAAACTAACATTTAATTTGTTAGACCAACTCAAATGAAAAGCAAAATCTGGTCTCCTACCCTCTGTATAAACAATCATAAAGAAATACATTTTCCATTAAAACTGCTTTGGAAAAAAAAGTATTATGTCATATAATTTATTGAAGTGTCCTGTACCACTGCATGTAACTGAAAATGTTATTGGTTAAAAAGTTAACTTTTCCATAGATTCTCACTATATTTGTAGGGAAAACTCACAAACTGGCCAAAACTTTCAACATGGACACAACCTTTTGAACTCTGCCCACTTTATTAGGAAACAAATACCAAAAAGTTAAAACTGCCAAACATGCAGAAGTAATAAATTTCAAACATGAACCTAAAGTTAAACTTTCCAAAGATGAAAGAGAGGAAATTACATGTGTTACCATGAACACTGCTTTAGCTGTCTTTTTCAAAAAGATTTTGAATTAAGAGTTCAAACTTTATTTTTGGCCCTAATTGTGTACCTACAAGATGGTGAAATGAGATTAGCTTAATGTCATGCTTTAGGGCTTAATGTGATTGTCACAAGAGTCAGGAACGATTCACAGATACATCTCTGTCTTCCCCTCCATGTACAGCATTCAATATATTACACGTTAATATACTGTCCGGGGAAAGAGAGAGCAGACTGATTAAATCTCTCTCTAAAGTATCAAGTAGTGGCCACTGCTCATAGTATACCATACTTGACAGTGAAGTAGTCTATGAACAATGTAGCTGGGCACATTCTTTGTCCCTTTGGAGCTTCCTTCTGTACAAGAAAAACATAAAAGACAGAAACTACAAATCAGCCCCAATTCCATTTTCAGCTACACGAGTACAACTCCTATTAAAGTCAATGTCCGTTGCACAGTCCTAACCAGACAGAATTAGACCCACAGTATTATTTTTAGACAGGAGGTGGCAACAGGACTCATCCACCTATAATATTTCCATATGTATGCAGTGAGTTTTTCATTTTTGAATGCATTCACCTTTGTCTCTTTCTCTGCTCTCTTTAATGGGAATAATTAACTACAAATTACCCCTGCTTAAAGCCATTTTCCTAAACCCTCCTCATTCCATAACGTCCCTTAGGACAGGACTACACTACAAACTTACATCAGTATAACTATGTCACCCACAAGAGTGAAAAATCCACTTAGGTATACCTATCTAATCCCTTGTGTAGACAGCACTATGTCAAAGGGAGAGCTTCCCCCTTTAACATAGCATCTATCTCTCATGGAGGTAGATTAACTATATCAATGGCAGAAGCTCTCCCATCCGTGTAGTAGCATTTTCACTAAAATGCTACAGCAGCACAGTTTCACCAATGCAGCTGCGCCACAGTGGTTCTCACAGTAGTTCCGCCGCTGTTCAGGGAAAGCCCCTGGTGGGCCGGACCAGTTTGTTTACCTGCCGCGTCCGCAGGTGCGGCCCATCGCAGCTCCCACTGGCCGCGATTCGCCGCTCCAGGCCAATAGGGGCTGTGGGAAGGGCAGCCAGCACGTCCCTTGGCCCGCACCGCTTCCCGCAGCCCCCATTGTCCTGGAATGGCAAACTGCAGCCAGTGGGAGCTGCGATCGGCCGAACCTGCGGACGCGGCAGGTAAACAAACTGGCCTGGCCCGCCAGGGGCTTCCCCTGAACAAGCAGCAGACCAGCTTTGAGAACCACTGGTATAGACAACCCCTTAGTTTCACTCCATGCCCTATTGATTCCAAGAACAAAATTATTTACGTTTTGTAGTGTAATCCTTTTTAAAATATTTTTTTCTGTTTGCCTTTAAAGAAGAGGTTTCCAGATTCTTCTTACGTCATAGTGAACACACCATCTGGGCTTCAGTACCAAGGTATGATAGAAAGATTTTAAAAAGGAACATGCTAAACCTGTGCAGCCCCAATGTGTGGCCCCTTTTCCTTTTTTTAAAAAAGGATTTGAATAAAATAATACAGCATCAAGAAATATTGCATCAAATTAGCTGCCTCAACCCACAGCTGGAAGGGCAAGTAGATGTCTTAACTTAAGAGAATAGATTTGTGGCTGGAGCACTGATTAGTAGTTTAATGAATCCTTTAAAAGTTCACTTTTTTAATTGTTATGCACAGAATTTATGTTATTAAGCCGTATTTATTAGTGTAAAAATACTGCAGTTATAAATTCATCTCTTGGTTTCTGAACGCTCAATTTCTTGAAAAACAGCTTCGTGACTGACCATTCCAAAAGCATTGTTCACACACACTACACTTTTCTTTCCATACCAGTTCATACAGTGTAAAAGGTATTTCACAAACAGGGCTCTGCTTTACAACAACAAAGGCCTTTGGCAGTTTTTGGCTAGGTCTACATTTAAGCTGGGAGGTGTAATACTCAGGGATCCAGGTTGGTACATAATGGGAAGGCTAGACCAAGCTGCTGCCTATGTTGCCCTGGGCTACGCTGCTATTTTTAGCTTGCTAACTCAAGCAAAGCTAGCGCAGATACTTCTATGCAAGCTGTAATCAGACCTCCAAGCTCAAATGTAGTAAGAGATTGAGTTACCAGGCGTAGGTGAACAGCAATAGACTTGCTTGAGTAGGTAGTATTCCTACTCTGATCCAAATACCTGAGTCTCCACTCTGATCCAGCCCCATGGCCTTCTCAGCCAACAAGAAGGGGCCTTAGAGCCAGCAGATTTATATGGCTGGGAATTCGTCAAGTATAGGGAAACCTATAGTTCAAGGAAACTGTGATGACTCAGAACCTCACTGTTACTTGCAACACGCACAGCACATCAGGCTAAGGCATAAACATTGTTATGCTCCAGCTATTCCTGCCGGCCCTAAGAGTCTCTAATTGATTCTGGGGGAGCAAACTGGGGAATTGGGAAGCTACAGCAATGAGTCCTGTATGGAGCATAACTTGATTATACCCAAGAACGAGATCCAAAGCCTGCATATATTTCATAAGGTTAAATCTCCTCTTCTTCCTCACTTTCTGGGGTTTGGTTTTATTGTTAACTCAGTGGTAAGGACAGTTCTACCAGATATCCAAATCCTTTTATGATTGTCTCTACTAGGGCAGATGAAGGAATTCTGTGAGCGTCCCACGAAAGGCAAAGTAGGAGAGTAAAAATCATATCCAAGCAGGCCCATTTCCAGAAGGAAGAACCTCTGCTCTGAGTTACATGCTAAATAAAACAGACTCATATGAACATAAAGGTCCATAAATATGTCTAGGAGAGTCACTGTTCTAAGGACTTCTGGGAAGATTTTCAAAAGCAGTCAGCATGGGCCTAAACTGGGAATTTTACAATTGACTTCAAGGAGGGCTGGATTAGGTCAATACTGTGTGCTTCTGAAAATACCACACTTGATGACTGAAAGATGCTAACAGCAATCCAAACACAAATCAGAACTTTTTCAAAGAGCAGCATGTGATTCAGCCACACAACTTCCATTGAATTTAATTCCCACTGAAGTGAAATCTGGTGAAACTCTGAACATTTAGGGATTGATATAGCCACTGTCTTTCCTTGCTTGACCCTCCCTGTTATTTGGACCAGAACATCAAAGTCATCCTGGTTCAAATCATATCAAATTGTTACACAAATGGTTACATAATCTGGAAGCAGATATATCCAAGAGATGCAGCAGGACTACCATTCTGGGTCTAAGTAAACTTGTTTAGTCCTCCAAAAAACAACAAATGATGATCTTGACATGCTGAAGGGAATTTACCTCAGAGTCCCACCTACAACACATTGTGACCACTAATATGTGCCCAAGACCCATCTTTATCCAGGTCATTGCCCCGAGGGAAAGGCCAGTGTTGAGGATGCTGCACTGTCTATGGCCCAGATGACCTTGTAAGTGCTATGTCCTACCCAGGGTACAGAAGACAGCACTTCTGAGTCCCAGGATGAGGAGTCAGAAGTTTCAGACAGTGGAGGCGCAGCTACAGATTGTACCTGAGAAAGGTCATCTGAACCCAGGGATGGTGGTACCAGAGAAATCAATGAAGATGTCCCTCTCAAAAAAACTGGTTTGAGAGGCGGTCTACACAGTAGTACTGGGGGGTCTCAATGAGGTGAGAGTTGAACCGCAGGGGCAAGAAGTGGTTGGACAGTTTCCAGTGATGATGAAATCAGTACTGAGAAGCTAAGCAAGTTTCTTGTGGCTGCATATGCCTCTGGGGTAAATGGCAGGATTGTTGGCTCCTCAGATGTCTCTCAGGGGACAGCCTCGAGAGACCTGCCACAGGCTCTGGAGGCAATGAACCCTCTCAATAGGCAAAACTCTTGGGGTGACTCTCTCTGCCACACAGTTTGTAGAGTTCTTGCCCCTATCTTGCCTCAGTACCAAGATGGAAGAACGAGACACTGAGCCCAAAGAAGGTCTGTCTCTCTTCTTTGGTATCAGGGATCGGGACCATGGAGCCAGAGATACATCTGGCAGAGCACTCTGTCTGAAGTACTTGGGGTTCTCTCCCCATGTGATGACTCAGTTGAACAGTAAACAACAACATTACTAAAGTAATTTGCATTAGTAAAGATACATAAACCATACCATGCACTTACTGAAAATCTAATATTATGCATTCTTTTGGAAAGAAATTCCATTTTAAACACAACAATGATCTCTCAGAAAGATTGACAGAAGGGATCTATAAGCCTTAAACCTTGACCCCATATCACAGATTATGCCATATATGTGCCACGTAGCACCACATCTTTGCACAGACAGGCATCCCACCGCCCTCCACTTCTGCATGTGAAAAGGAGCCCAAAACTCCACATCTGGCCAGGGAAGATGTAGTAGAGGGAAGGAATCCAGTTCTATGGCATACTTCTCCATCCCTTTACCTCTGCTTAAGCCTAAGGATCCAGATCTCCATGTCTAGTTGGCAGCCGGTGTCAAGTGGAGTGCCCCAGGGATCAGTCCTGGGGCCAGTTTTGTTCAATATCTTCATAAATGATCTAGAGGATGGTGTGGATTGCACTCTCAGCAAATTTGCGGATGATACTAAAGTAGGAGGAGTGGTAGATACACTGGAGGGCAGGGATAGGATACAGAGGGACTTAGACAAATTGGAGGATTGGACCAAAAGAAATCTGATGAGGTTCAATAAGGATAAGTGCAGAGTCCTGCACTTAGGACAGAAGAACCCAATGCACTGCTACAGACTAGGGACCGAATGGCTAGGCAGCAGTTCTGCGGAAAAGGACCTAGCGGTGACAGTGGATGAGAAGCTGGATATGAGTCAGCAGTGTGCCCTTGTTGCCAAGAAGGCCAATGGCATTTTGGGATGTATAAGTAGGGGCACAGCGAGCAGATCGAGGGACGTGATCGTCCCCCTCTATTCGACATTGGTGAGGCCTCATCTGGAGTACTGTGTCCAGTTTTGGGCCCCACACTACAAGAAGGATGTGGATAAATTGGAGAGAGTCCAGCGAAGGGCAACAAAAATGATTAGGGGTCTGGAACACATGACTTATGAGGAGAGGCTGAGGGAACTGGGATTGTTTAGTCTGCAGAAGAGAAGAATGAGGGGGTTTTGATAGCTGCTTTCAACTACCGGAGAGGTGGTTCCAGAGAGGATGGTTCTAGACTATTCTCAGTGGTAGAAAAGGACAGGACAAGGAGTAATGGTCTCAAGTTGCAGTGGGGGAGGTTTAGGTTGGATATTAGGAAAAACTTTTTCACTAGGAGGGTGGTGAAACACTGGAATGCGTTACCTAGGGAGGTGGTAGAATCTCCTTCCTTAGAAGTTTTTAAGGTCAGGCTTGACAAAGCCATGGCTGGGATGATTTAATTGGGGATTGGTCCTGCTTTGAGCAGGGGATTGGACTAGATGACCTCCTGAGGTCCCTTCCAACCCTGATATTCTATGATTCTATGATCTGCAGAAAAAGAGAGGGGGGTGGCAGTTCTCCCCTTCAAAACTGTCCACATAGGTAAGTCCAAATGAGTTACCAGACAGTGTCGGCAATAATTTGCACAAATCCTCTCTCCGCACTATGTAACCCTCCAGGAAGGGATGTTCTGGGGGTAGCAGTAGTCAGCATAGGTGCTATAACTAGGCATGCTGATGATGCTACTGCACCTCCTGGCTTGAAGTGGTTTCCATCATATACAGGGTTTACAGTTTGGTCCAATGGCATTAAGCACTCCCACTTTACAAATTATTCCAGCAGCCTTGGTAGTCAGTGAAACTATTGGTGTTATTCAGGAGCTTGTGGGAGGGAAAATTACATGTAGTAGTAAGGAGTCAGAGCCTTTGCATAGAAGGCCCTGGCATATATGAAATCCTCCAAGAAGCACCTGGATCTCAAAACCTACACTGTTGCCTTGTGGATAACTGCTGGCCTCTTCCACAAGGATTCAAACTTCTTGCTCCCAATCCCCAATAGAAGAATTTCATGGAAACTGAGTATCATTAGCATATGCAGAGATAACCCTTATGGATCAGAATTTGAAAGTAAAACATACACAAGCCATGTATTTGTTCACTAATGTTTAGTGGAATAAAAAATATCCTAAAATATATGTATGCATTACTGTGTGTTCATATAATACCACAGCACAGTAACGGATCTAGCTCATCTGCTATATCATTATTCTGTTATTTGTACTATGTACAAATAAATAATGAAAATCTGCATGAAAAAGAGTGGATATATTTTAATGGCTATATTAATCACATAGCAGGCTTTGAAGATATGGCCATACTGCTTTGCAAACACCGATACATCCTTGAACACAAATTTAATATGATGATTTTTCAAAGAGTGAATTTTTAGCCAACCCATCTCTCTGAATGAAAACAAGACCGAGACTGGAATCCTGCAGGCACCCGTATTTTTTAAAAGGATGTTGAAAATTTGGATATTGGATATATACAAGCTTGTGTGATATTCCCTGAAGTACAATCTGGACTGTGTCAGCTCAACTCTCCAAACTGGAGTGTCTTTTACGCTGCTTCACTATGAGAGCAACAACTCACGGTCTGCTCACACAGTCTCTACCATGTAAATTACTCCCATCGGTTGAGTGCTTTAGCCAACCACTCCTGAACTATCTTACAGAGTGTCACCAGCAAATTTCCAGTCCCAGACTTGTCCCCAGAAATCTGTCTCTTGTACTGCCCAGCACCCTCCTGGACAATACAAGTTCATATTAAGTCCATCGTATTATTCATAGAAAATGATAAGCACAAACCTTGTTATCTCAAATGGAGTTTCCCAAACACTTCAATCTAAATAAACTGCTTTAGATAAAATAAAGCAAGTTTATTAACTACAGAAAGATAGACTGCAAGTGATTACAAATAATGATGCATAAAAGTCAGAATTGATTATGAAGAAATAAAAGGTAAAATGCAAACCTAATCAAAGCAAAAGTTTCTCACCCCACATGCTCTAGCAGTCCTATTGACTGAACTCCTTTCACACAGGATCTCTCCCTCAATTCAATGTTAATTTCCTTGTCTTTCAGATATTGTTGATGCCTTAAGTACAGATAAAGGGTGAGATGATTTGTGTCCTCTGTTCTTCCTTCTTATAGTTATTTTCCTCTTTGAAAATCATCTCCAGCTAAGGTTCAGGAGACACAAACTCTGTTTGCCTGGAAACCTCCAGCTGTTCCATTTTCAAGAAGTAAATTTCTCACTCACACCCTTTTTCCTGCCAAAGAGTGGCCACTTAAACAGGGGATAGATAGTCCATTTAATTATGTTGCCTTTTGTGTCTGAGGTTTGTGCCAGCTTTTCTAAACTTGGACCATATCTCAGTAAAGTCATACAGTAGGATCTTATAACGTTACATACAATGTTGTCACACATTTTACCCGGACAATAATGCTCAGCAAATTATGAGTTTTCAAATGATACCTCACAAGGCATATGTTGGGTTCCCTCCCCACTCTGAACTCTGGGATACAGATGTGAGGACTCACATGAAAGGCCCCCAAAACTTATATTCCACCATCTTAGGTTAAAAACTTCCCCAAGGCACAAATTCCTTTCCTTGTCTTGGACAGTATAGCTGCCACCACCAAGTGATTTAAACAAACATTCAGAGAGGGGCCACTTGAAGCCCTATCCCCCCAAGCCTCTTCACCCACTTTTCTGGGGAGGCTTGAGAATAATATACCAACCAATAGGTTAAATAAGTGAGCACAGACCAAATCCCTGGTTTTTAGGACACTGAAAATCAATCAGGTTTTTAAAAGAAGAATTTTATTTTTTAAAAAAAGTTAAAGAATCACAGCTGCAAAATCAGGATGGAAGATAACTTTACAGGGTAAATAAAAAGACTTAAAACACAGAGAATT
Organism: Lepidochelys kempii; assembly: GCF_965140285.1. NCBI lineage: Eukaryota > Metazoa > Chordata > Testudines > Cheloniidae > Lepidochelys > Lepidochelys kempii. The sequence goes on along the minus strand of NC_136382.1, from coordinate 138,459,699 downwards.
CCACTCTTACTCTGCTTCCCAGTTACAAAACAGGAATAAAATTACCTCTTCGAATAGGGGAAATTCACAAAATTAAAACAAAAGATAATCAACGCATTTCCTTGCTATTACTTACAATTTCTGTAATTTTAGATGTATCATTTCAGGATCTTTTTAGGTGCTGATTTACCTGCTTGGTCTCTCTCTTTGTCCCGAGAGGGAACAAAACAAAGAGAGCCCAAACAAAACCTCTCCCCACCCCCCAGATTTGAAAGTATCTTCTTTTCTCATTGGTCCTTCCGGTCAGGTGCCAACTAGGTTAATTGAACTGATTAACCCCTTACAGGTAAGTGATTCTGTACCTCTGGCCAGAAGGGATTTTATGTTACCGTATGCATAAAGGTTGTTACCCTTCCCTTTATATTTATGACAGCATACTTTGAACAAAATCATTATAGTTTTGTAAGAAGTGTGAATAGACGGATACAGACTCTCAGCTTGTTTTAAGTTTATCCTCTAGTACTGCAGGTTTTCTACAGTAAAAGAGAACAGCTGTATCCTAAAAGCCTGATGGTCAAAGCTTTTAAAATACACAGGTGCATTCGCAAGACCAGGAAAGTGAGGTAATATATTTTATTGGATCATCTTCTTTTTGATGAGAGAGACAATTTCTCGAGCTTATACACAGTTCTTCTTTATGTCTGCGTTCTACCTTGTGTTTAGCTGTGTCACTCTGTGTAAGCTCAAAACCTTCTCTCTCACACCAACGGAAGATGGTCCAATAAAAGATACTACATCACACACCTTGTTTCCCTAATATTCTGGAACAAACATGGCTACAACACTGCATACATGCATGTGCACTATCTTTTGTTGTGGATTTTAATTCTAACCTTCAGCTGACATCTTCCTGCTCTTCCTTTATCTGTGCCATCCTTTACCAAAAAAAGATAATTAAACTGATGTCTTCTTTTTATAAGGCTCAGCTATCAGAAATGTTCCCCTTCTAGTAGTCACAGGTTTTCAAACCAATTAGGGTTAATTGAGACGTTTCGTATTTAAATTATGCACCAACCTGAAATCTATTTTTTAATAAAATTAAAAAGACACATCACCTACCTCTCAGTTCCCTTGCCAATGTTTGGTTTCACAATCTTATGCTCTATTTTTTTGAATGTTTGTTCTCTAATATCACATTGGGGGAGGGGTAAATAACAGACAAAAAAGAGTTTACACCCAATAGCCAAAACAAATTTAGAAACATTTTTCTTCTAATTTATTTCAATTACAAAAATGTGTGGTGTGAATTGTGACAATGGCACACAAGAGATTTAGCCAGAAGTGACAGGTTTCAGAGTGGTAGCCGTGTTAGTCTGTATCAGCAAAAACAACGGGGAGTCCTTGTGGCACCTTGGAAACTAACGAATTTATTTGGGCATCAGCTTTCATGGGCTAAAACCGACTTCATCAGATGCATGGAGTGGAAAATACAGTAGAGAGGTACAAATACACAGCACATGAAAAGATGAGAGTTGCCTTACCAACTGGGAGGTCAGTGCTAAAGAGCCAATTCAATTAAGGTGAAAATGGGATATTCTCAACAGTTGACAAGAAGGGGTGGAAATCACTTTTGTAGTGCTAATGAGGCCAATATAATCAATATGGCCCATTTCAAACAGTTAACAAGAAGGTGTGAGTATCAGCAGGGGGAAATTAGTTTTTTGTAGTGACCCATCCATTCCCAGTCTTTATTCTGGCCTAATTTCATGGTGTTCAGTTTGCAAATTAATTCCAAAGTTCTGCAGTTTCTCGTTGGAGTCTGTTTTTGAAGTTTTTTTGTTGAAGAATTGCCACTTTTAAATCTGTTATTGAGTGTCCAGTAAGACTGAAGTATTCTTCTACTGATTTTTGAATGTTATAATTCTTAATGTCAGATTTGTGTCTATTTATTCTTTTGCATAGAGACTATCCAGTTTGGCCATGTACATAGCAGAGGGGCATTGCTGGCACATGATGGCATATAAATTGTTAGTCTCTAAGGTACCACAAGGACTCATTGTTTTAGCCAGAAGTGTAATTTTAAAATCAATCTTACCCCCTTAAATAGGTCAGTCTCCAAACTATATGTTAGAACAAATAAACCCCAGAACTTTTAAAAAAAAAACAATTATTCATTCTTTAAAAGAGAAAGGCTCTGCAAAGGGAGAGGAATTCAGTGATGAGAACATCAAGCCTTTTCATAACATTCTGAAAAAAGGAACCCTGGGTGTTCACTATACACATACTTTTCTCGATCAAGAAAACAAAGGCTTTCATAAGAGTTGTTGTACCCCTCTACTAATGAGCATATAACTTCACTTCTTTTTCTGACCATACAAAAACATATAAGTGTTAAGCATACAAAATTATTTGAATGGACTCATCTTATTTTTGTGCCCAAGTATTACAGTGGTTGATGAACTTAAAAGAAAGAGATTACATAGAGTAGCTAAGAATTGCTACATGAGGAAGTAAACACACTCAGTTCAACACCATATGTATCACCTAACCCAAGCAAAAATTTTGGAGCACAGAGGAATACAAATTTTCTGTTACCACTTAGAGTATTCATTTACTTATGATACAAGTTTACCCTGGGACAGCCACAGCACAGTCCACAGATCTTATGTTAGAACATGGTATTCTGTGAATTAGGTCACCTTAGGAGGTTTCTACAATTTCTCCTATGCCAGACACAACTCATAAAACATCTTCCTTTAGAGGGAAAAGTATGATCATTTAAAGTGACAGAAATTGCTCTCATCACATTTGATTTAATCATTCCTGGCAAACTAATGGCATGTTTTAGAGATGCTGTTCCTTCTCTAACTGCAGTATAATTTTTGGTTAACAATAATACATAAATATGGGCAACACTCTTCATCAGAAAAAAATATACCAGTTGTGTATGATATATTTAATACATGTTATGAAATTTTCATGATTCTGATGGAAGTTGAACTGCTGAATTCTCTAGTTTAATGGATAATGATGCAAAAGTAATACTTGCTTCTGAATTTTAATGTAACATCAAAGGCAGAATAATACTCAATTCTATTAAGCTTATTGCTTGATGCTACTTTCAGCAGGTAAGAATTTGTAGATTTTAGTACTATTCCAAGATACATGACTATTTTCAATTATTTGTCTACGCTTCTATTAACATTACTAATTTCTGGTCTCCAAATTTTTGGCTTAAATTAGCTTAAAAGTTGAAGTTGGCTCCTTTTAAGACTACACATTTATTAGGTGATGTAACTCAGGAAATAAGAACAAACGAAGTCAAGTCAATTAGAAGTGTAATTTTGAAATGATAATGATATTCTCCAGTTACAGTATTTTTAACGTACAGGTGAAAAATGTGTCTCCTTTACAAAATTAACCTGCTGTTAGTTATCTAGAGTAATTTGTAAAATAGCTGCAAATAAAAGTGGCATGGCAAAATGTAAATATGAAAAAATAAGGAATTTGTCACTTTCTAAACCAAAGTTGTGACTTACTTCTGATCTAGTTGCTTCTATGGTATTTCCATATTAAATTGTGTTCTTAAGACTTTTCACCAAGTACCTCTATCAAAATTGTTAAAATTAATATTTTATACTATTGGAAATTTATAAACTATTTTTGTTGATATAGAACCCCGCTCACTCCCTCTTATGGTACCTCTAGACTAGGATAAAATATACTAGCTAACATTCTAGAACAACATGTTCTAAAACTGTAAAATTATACTTTAACTACCTCACAAAATATTCAAGGCATAAAATATAAATAAATGCTATATGTATATTATTCCTATGAAAATAAGAGGTTGAATTCCTGCTTTGAGCTCCACCTTAACTATAGAATCACTACTAGCGACTCCATGTTGATAATGGGCTTTAAGATCTTCAGACAGGCAGTCCTGTAGAAGCCTGGGCTTCAGATTGTAATTTAACATGTGCTACCTGATCAAGTTACCTTGTACACACCAGTATTTTGGGCTGTGCTAATTTAGACTGTGCTATCTTAAAACATTCTTTTTTAAAAGAGACCTTTCAACCAAAGCTAGACAGGTCAAGAGCAGGGCAAGGACAACAGTCTTAGGTACTTGTATTGTCCCACATAACTGTAGTATCTCAACACCTCACAATACCATTGTGAGGTACGGATTGGTATTATCCCTGTTTCGCAGAAGTGGCAGTGACACTCTGGCATTTAACTCTTATTGATTTCAATGATAGTTAGGCACGTAATGCTTATTAAAAAAATCATACTAGATGCCTATCTGAATCTTTAGGTGCCTAAATACCTTTAAATATCTGGCCATAAGTGACTTGGCCAAGGTCATAAAGGAGGTCTGTGAAAATGTGGTGAACTGATCCTAAGGTTCCCTGAGTTCCAGACTAGTTGCCTAAATAGTGGATCATATTTCCTCTATTAGTCACTGAAGAAAGCAGATTCAACTATCCATACATGCAGGGAGCAGATTTCTTTACCATTTTTCAAAGTAGAACCAGGAAGAGCGTCAGGGCTGCACTGTCAAGTCTGCACTAAACCTTGGACCATGACGTAAACTAGAAATGTTCAAATGGCTTTGGAGCTTCTTCATGGGCTGGATTTTAATATAATTTAATCACATATGCACCAAATGAAGGCCGTCAGGACAAATTCTAGTACATTCCAGGAAGCCATATACAAGCCTTTCTTGGAACCACAAGCGTTTATTACAAGCGGCCCTCTCCAAAATTTGGTTCCACCCACTTTGTAGCTCAACCCACTACCCAAAAGTATTGATTCTCTCTGTCTGACAAAATAAACATTCTTTATAGAGCAATAAACATAAAGCTAATACATTGCAATTAATGCCCTGATCCTTTTTCTCCATAGGATACAAAAATCATCATTTGTTATCAGCAGATGGAAGTGAAGATCACCTGAAATGATAAATGCTAGGTTGAGAATAAGTAGTGAAGGAAGGCACCAATAGGGTGGCCAGAAAACAAGAATTCTGTTTCACAAAAAATTGGGGGTTTTAAAGTTGTTTCCATTCCAATGTAGAAAAATACGAAACTTTCGAATCTCGAGAGAGATTCCCCCATCCCAGAATAGCCAATATCCCAGTAGTTACAGCACTCATGTGAGAGACTCAGGTTCAAGTCCCTGCTCTCCATGATTTGGATAGGGACTTGAATTTGAGGATTTGAAAGGGGACTTGAGAGATTAATGCCCTAACCAGTGAACTATTCTGGGATCTCTCTTGAAACTTCATCCTGAACCTGAGAAATCTTCCAAAAAGTTTTGTCAAAACGGATAAATTTTCACTAAGTTTCAGTTTCAACAAAGTGGCATTTTCCAGTGGAAAAACATTTAATCAAAAGATTCTGAGCAGCTCTAAGCATCCAATGCTTGCAACTATAAATCATTAAGGCAGGGAAACCAACTGGAACAGAAAACAGGTAGTATGCTAGGATTACAGAGAACACTCATGCAAGAGAGATTAACCTTGATCTCTCCTCAGGTGCCATCAGATTGAGGTAAACAGAGTGCATTAGCACCTACATCCATATAGGTGTCAATTTTGTTCAGTGAAATTTAAATAGGAAACCTTTCAATACAAAATTACAATAGCTACATTTTCTGTAATAGATAAAAGCAGATTACTAAAAGAGCAAACTCTAGCAATTAAGAGACAGAAGTGGGTGTCACAATCTATTCTTGTGTAAATTGATGAACCTCTGTTCTTTATTTTCCCCTTCCATAAAACGATAGTGATATTTACCTCCCTCATATGAATGTTATTGAGACTTAAAATCATTATTTGCACTGGACTTCGAGATTCTTAGACATGAGAAGTGCAGATTACATTTAATAAAACAACCCTGCATAGCTACTTTAAATTTAGCACTATATATGAGTATTAGGACTGCTGTCTAACAAATATTAATAGGTTTGACCTGTTTTATAACAGTTCAGAGATCATAAACTATGCATAACTAGCTTCTTATACAGAATTGTATAATTAAGCTATAACAGTAAATGAATTGCCACCACATGGTAACTGTTTCATAAGGACCCAGATGATGGTATTTAACTGAGATTATTGCTGTTACAAAACCATATTCAGTAGATTAACATGATAATATTTATTTCTGAAAATACCAGGATAGCAGAAGAAAAGTAACTAATTGCAACCTCTAGCATGGGTTTTCGATTTCTTAACCAAACTACAGAAGTTTTTAATTATACTATTACAACCCATTTCAACAAAAAATATGGTGGAAGCCAGCACAAGGACTCGTAAATGGATTATTCATGCTTCTCAGATTTCAGGCAGTACAGAAGTGGGATGTTTCTTTTCTTTTTCTCCCATTGAGCTGGGCTCTTCATGATTTCTTTTTATTTGAAATGGTCTTTAGAGTAAACATATATTAAAGTGATAAGTCTATTTTGAGTCATGTGCTGAGTAAACTTTTACATAGCTTCTCTTATGCACCTCAACCTTGATTTGCAATATCCCTGCTGTTCTAGCCATTTACCATTTATTCTGAAAAGTGTGTTACTGTAGCAATAAAATTTTAGAAAAGATTAAAATCAGACTGCCAAAATTATTTTCATTTGTGACTCAATATGGATTTGAACCCAGGTTTTAAAGGAAAGTCACTGAATACATTAATCTATTTTGTCAACAAGGCTCTTAACTGATTATTTTTTATTTTACTTTAAAAAAGGACAGTGACAAGGTTATCAGACCTATACATTGACCTAGAAGTTTTACAGTATTTGTATATAAATAAAATTTTCTAGCTTTGGTTAACAACAAGCTCTTCAATCTTTCTTTGCAAAGCAACAGCAGACATCCAGAATAGAAGAGTGTTTCCCAGAACGTTTTGAGAATTATTCCAGCAACTAGTTAATTTACTGATGGACCACAGTGCTTAAAAACTGGGATGAATACATCATAAACCATTTCAATTAGAAAGCCAAGATGTGAGGTAAGAGTGTAACAAACAATCACAGTCAAAACTTAGAAGGAAAAACAGAATGTGGAGAGATGCAATAACAGTCCTAAGGACATCAGAAACTCTGAAAAGACATGAAAATGAGAAGAATGATCAGAATATAGGGCACAGTATATTATGTCACAGGAGAAACATACTGAGGGGCTATCTAGGGATAAATAAATACAATACCTCCATTTGTCAAAGAAAAAATACTCATTTTAAAGTAACATTATAGAGAGATGTATTTTTATGAAAATTCATCAGTTTTACTTCATTAGAAATTCTGAGACAAACGCTGCATACAACCAGTCCATGATATATAGTTTATTTTCCTGGAGGCTTGTGAAATACTCCACACAATGTACATTAAATAATAAAGATAAATAATAGCATCCAGCTTCTGCTAGAGATTCAACATTTTTTCCATAGAAGAAAAATGGAAAGGTCTGGGTATTCTTGCATGTGAGAAGGCAGCCCCATTTATAACTCAGAATTAAAACCAGTGAGTTTTCAAAAACATGAGTATTTACTCTTCTCTCACACAAGAGCAACCTTTTATAGACCTGTAAAGCTTTGCCGCAAAACAGCATCTCTGTGGGTCATTGCCCAGTTAAATGAACTCATTATGCTAAAAGGACTGCCTTTAGTCATTTTCATTTGAAATAAATCTTCTGAATGATGTGTCACTGTCTTCTGAAAATAGGAATCTACTGATAAAAAAGTTACTGTGAAGCCATGAAGTGGCAACACATAGTCCAATGTTCTTGATAAAAGGCAATGCAAAAGCACACTTTTTTCCCTTCATAAACCAAACTATTTTAGTGCAGCTATGTTACCAAGAAAATTTTAATATAACTCTGGTTTTGTAAAATAAATTTAAAATTGTTTTTGCCAAAAGTACCAAACTTAAAGTAACTTTATAACATTTGACAGGAATGCATGAGCCTCTGGTTGACAGTTATCAGCACTGAATTGTTTTAAATCGCTAGGAAAGACTCAGAATACACTGATTTTCTTTTTAATAAAAAAAGGATAGGACTGGATGAAACTGTTTGGTTTATCTGCTTCCTTTTTATTGAGGGAATCTTAGTATGTAGTCAAGGGTTTTTTCTTGCCCAACAGAAACTTAAAGAACATGGCTCCAACATCTGAAACAGTGATGCAGACTAAATGGCTCTTACCCAAATTCAGGTCTGTGGATTTATTTTGCCCTGTTTTTCTGACCAGTCAAATATTTTCCCGACTATTTTCTGCTTTACTAAAAGCAAAGAGGAAAAATGGTTTCTTTTCTTTTTTTTCCTTTGTAGATTAGGCCTCAAACCACTCTTCAAATGACCATCATCAACATTGAACAAAGATATGAAAAATCCCATATATTGGATGAGTACATGGCTTCCACTTTAGTAATGGTGTGTAGTCCACTATACTAAAACCATAGCCGCAGAGCCTAGTTCATTAATAATGTATTGATTTCTGACCTGAAAGGTCAATTGTCCTGCATAAGAAGCCAGTTCTCTGATATTAAACACAAAGTTGCTAGGTTAAATCATCTGACTTAATCTGATTGCTATGAGTTGTAAGGAGGACCTAGATCCTTCCATCAATAGAGGTTTTAATAAGAAGAAAGAAGCCTTTTAACAGTCTCCCTTCACAAACACTTACTATCTTCTCACCATTCAATGACCCAGAAATAACTTTCTTCAGAAGAAGACTGACATTACTCCTAGATGTCCTACCTCACCCCACAATGTGGCGACACATATTGGAACTGCACCTAAAGTAAATCCTGGCCCAACAAACACTTATATGTATGATTACCTTTAAGCCAATGAGCAGTTCCACTGAAGTCAGTGGGACCAGTCTCAGGGTTAAAGTTACACACAAGAATAAGTTGGTGCAGGATCTGGGCCCAAGTGACAAACCTAGTGTTAGCAATAACTCCTACACAGTTTTATTATTATGTTGTGAAGAATACATTAGTTTTGGTCAAGCATACATTCTGAAAGTGAAGAAGGATGATCCTGTAGTTCGGGCACTAGCCTAGCACTTAGAAGAGCCAATTTCTTGCACTACCATAGACTTGCTGTGTGATCTTCGGCAAGTCATTTGGAGCCAGTTTTTAAATGTATTTAGGCACGTAAAGATGCAAATAAGCCAGTGGTTCTCAAACTTTTGTATTGGTGACCCCTTTCACACAGGAAACCTATTGCATCTGAAGAAGTGTTTTTTTACCCACGACAGCTTATGCCTAAATAAATCTGTTAGTCTTTAAGGTGCCACCAGACTCCTTGTTGCTTCTGTGGATACAGACTAACATGCCTACCCCCGATACTTGAAACTGATGAGTGTGAACCCTCTTTATAAATTAAAAACACTTTTTTAAATATTTAACACTATTATAAATGTTGGAGGCAAAGCAGAGTTTGGGGGCAGAGGCTGACAGCTCGCAACCCCCCATATAATGACTTTACGACCTCCTGAGGGGTCACGATCCCCGTTTGTGAATCCCTGAAATAGGCCATTCCTGGGATTTTCAGAAGTGACTAGGTGCCTCACTCCCATTTTGAAAATCTGACTAGAGTCCTAGATGCATCTTTAGGTACCTAAATTCCTTTAAAATCTGGCCCTTTCTTTCATAGAATCATAGGACTGGAAGGGACCCCATCTAGTCCAGTCCCCTGCACTCAAGGCAGGACAAAGTATTAACTTTGTCTCTTTGTGAATCAGTTCTCCATTTGTAACATGGAATAGTAGTATTTCCCTATCTCATAAGGTATTGTGAGAATAAGCATAGCAGGTGCTCAGATGTAAGTATTGGGGAATATATAAATATTTTAGATGAATAAGAAGATTAAACCAATATTTGTTGTTCTCACTAAGGAAACCTAGAGAGCAGAATTTTAAGTTTCTAATAGCAAATGCCATGGCTATGTAATGTTAGCTAATTAATTTACTATAGCAGAATTAATGGAATCTAATATTGTAATAATTAATAAATTATTATAATATTCTTCCTAAGAGCCTCCAACCAACCTTTTCTAATACACAACATCGAACATATTAATTTAAATTGAATGGTTTAGATTTGGATATTAACACTGGTTAAACTGAAGAAATTCAAGCAAATGAGGGGGAAAGTTAATATTTAATATTGTGCCTGAATTATGTTTTTTATAAAGTGCTAATAAATTTTACAATAAAATACTTTGAAACTAGCTGAAAAAAGTATCTGAGGAAAAAAAAGGATATCAACATAATTTTCCTCCTATCAAACATTATTTGAATTTAATCTCATCCAGTCTTTGAAAAAAAGATCCAAGAGACAATGTTACTACAAAAAACTTAGATAGGGTCAATTAATATATGCTAACAAGAAAATATTTGAATAGAAATGTTACCTAGTCACAGTCATGGACATTTTTTGGATTAAGACCTAAAAATAATGCAGATGTATAAACTCAGGCTAAACTTTAGAGCAGTGATCTCCCACATTTTTAAGCACAAGATCACTTTTAGAATTTAAGTGCAACCCAGGATTTACCTCAAAGAAAACGCAGAAATAACAGTAATCACAAAAACCCAAACAACGCTGCCCTACCTGCCCCACTGCTTCCCTGAGGCCATGCCCTTGCCCCACCCCTTCTCTGAGGCACCACTCCACTCACTGCATCCCCCCTCCGTCTGTCACTCGCTCTCCGCAATCCTCACTCACTTCCACCGAGCTGGGACAGGGGGTTGGGGCATGGGAGGGGAGATGGGCTCTCGGCTGGGGCCGAGGGGTTCAGAATGTGGGAGGAGCCATGGGATTAGTCGGGGGCAGGGCGTTGGGGTGCAGGAGGGGATTCATAGTGCAGGCTCTGGAGGGCTGCTCAGGGCTTGGGCAGCAGGTTGGGGTGCAGGGTGTGGGCTCTGGGAAGGAGCTGGGGCAGGAATTTGGGGTGCAGGAGGAGGTGCAGCCTCTGGGAGGGGGTGTGGGAGGCAGCTCTGGGCTGGAGTGAGGGGTTGGGGTGCAGCAGTGGGTGCAGACTCTGGGAGGAAATTTGGATGTGGGAGGGCTCTGGACTGGGGCAAGGGGTTGGGGTGTAGGAGGGGGTTGGGGTGGGTGCTGCTTACAGCAGGTGACTCCTGGGAAGTGGTGCAGCATAGCTAAGGCAGGCTCCCTGCGTGCCCTGCCCAGTGCTGCTCCTGGAAGTGGCCGGCATGTCTGGCAATGGCTCCTGGGGGGAGGGAGGGGTGAGCAGGTGGCTCTGCACACTGCCCTCGCCTGCAGGCACCGCCCCCACACAGTTCCCATTGGCCGCAGTTCCCTGTTCCCAACCAATGGGAGCTGCGGGGGCAGTGCTTGCAGGCAAGGGCACCACGCTGATACCCTTTGCCCCTCCCCCCACAGGAGCTGCTGCCGGACATGCCAGCCGCTTCTGGGGGCGGCGCGGGGACAGGGCATGCAGGGAGCCTGCCTTAGCCATGCTGCACCACTTCCCAGGAGTCACCTGATGTAACCGGGACATTTCTTTCTTTATGGGAGATACTTTTCTGACCCCCATTATCTCCCACGGGCCAGCTTCCCTGGATGCTTACAACTCCCATCTGGCAATGTGCCACAATAGGAAAATGTAATTTAATGTTTTCTTGAAATGTTTCAGATTAGTAAAAAAAACCTAAATATTCCAATTTAGGTCAAACCAACCCCCAAAAGAAATATTTCATTGATATTCTCCCAATTAAATAAAATCAAAATCTATCAGCAAAACTGAAATTTTCCCATGTAAATATTTGATTTTGCAGAACAGTATTTTCCACTGTAAAGACATTCCAATAGAAAATTCTCAATCAGCTCTAAAGGTATATATTTAGCATAATTGCAAACAATAAAAATATCCCGTCACAAAGATTATCACTTGCGTAGAAATGTTTTCAACCAATGAAATTGGCTGGAATAAAAAGCTACGATATCAAAATAGGGAAAGGACCACAAAAGATTACTTGGAAATATAACAAAATGTACTCCAACAAGCATGAATATTGTGATGCAGAAAATAATAATTCAGGATAGGTTATTCATTTGTAGTTGCTTTATGAAAATATTATTTTCAGCTGTTCTACCAAATTTCTAAAATGTAAATGATAATGTTAGCAGAATTAGATAATATTTTGCTAAGTTCCTAATATACGTGTATTTATCTCAATTTAAATAATTTTCTTAGCATTCCTCATCTCTTCCCCCTTGTCCCACCCACCAGCCTACCCATCCAATCTGTCTCCTAAATGATGGCACTCCCAGATACAAGACTATCACTTCACACCTCCTTTCAATCTACAAAGAGAAACTAATATTTTAAAAAAAGAAAAGGAGGATTTGTAGCACCTTAGAGACTAACAAATTTATCTGCGCATAAGCTTTCATGCGCTACAGCTCACTTCTAACAAATTTATTGGATGAAGTGAGCTGTAGCTCACGAAAGCTTTTGCTCAAATAAATTTGTTCATCTCTAAGGTGCCACAAGTCCTCCTTTTCTTTTTGCGGATACAGACTAACACGGCTGCTACTCTGAAACCTAATATTTTAAACTCTAATATTTCACTTAATTTTATGTACACTATATTTTAAACTTGACAGGTCAACATATATCGAGTCAGGTCCACAGGATGCATTATTTGCCTTTTATACCCTTTATGATACCTAGAGAAGGCCAAAAGGGTTTTTGTTAGTTTACATAAATAATTTAGATCTTGTCTCTCAGAGAACTGAAGAGCAAGCAGAGTATCTGAGATGTCATAGCCAAGGGTGTGAAACCTAATTAATGGAGATAAATTATTTTTATTCAAACAGTGTAAAATTATTATTCCTCCTTTGTTAACATCAACATAACTGAAACTGTTGGAAGAAAATGTCTTTATTCATGATTCAAGCCCCACTTCTTAACCATTAAGGATTTGGACTAACTCCCAATATTTCAGAGTTGTCCACCAATATTTTATAAAGGGTAGAAACCACTCCACTCCCACCCCTCACCTATTTTCTAGAACAAAGCCCCCCCCCACACACACACACGCACGCACACACACCTTTCAAACCTTCCTGATCTATCAATTTTAAAGGCCATAAAATCTATTGTTCCACTTTGCAGGTCACTTTTAAAGTATCAATTTTTCAGTCGGCTTACCATCAATGACTTTTTCTAAAACATTCAATACAAGGGATTAAAATGAAATCAACAAATACCCACGGCATTGAAGCTGCTGCTACAGTATACTTTCTGACAATTATTTAAGGGTTTTAATTTATTGTTTTACCACAGTCAAGATAAACAAGGAGGAACAGATACAGGAAGTCAGAGCACTGATCAGGTAAGAACTAAAAAGAACATTGTAATGCATCATAAAGTACTCCGTTCATATGAATGCTTACTATTCATTGCAAATTAACATAATAGTTAAAAATCTTAAATGACAAACTTTCATGTCCCTTTGCTGTTCATCACAAATATACCAACATATATACTACTATAAACACCATACTAATAATATATTAGACAACTGATTGCCTTTGAAAGCTTACTGTCTACTCTTGTAGATTTAGATAAAATTATTTCTTGCATCATCTTGGTAGACAAATTCTTGGGTTTTCCAAGCTGCAAAACTCCACCCACTTGATTGTCTTCTCAATCCTTTTAGAGGATTAAGGTTTGATATCAAATTTAGCCAGGATGTCTCCCTTAATGTTCAAAAATGATTTTACTATGGTTTAATTGGCTGAGGAGACAAACTTTAGTTCCTAAAATGAACTTGAAAGGACCATACCAGGAGCTCACTAAGTTACTATTTTGTAGCTGTGCTACATCATAACGGCCTTAAATTTGAATAGAAAAATTCTTATTGGAATGTGATTTTTTGGTACTAGCCACATGTTTTCCATGCTTGGAAAGAATATGGCCCTGAATTCTGATAAAACATTTTCAGATCACTGGGTGGAAGACACCATATAAAAACATGCATTTGAGTTACTGTAAGGAATCTATTAGCTATGGAAACGTTGGTACAGCACACTATTACAAGCAGAATTACTCATAGTAATACCATGGTAAAGGCCCGGCTTGACAAAGCCCTGGCTGGGATGATTTAGTTGGGGATTGGTCCTGCTTTGAGCAGGGAATTGGACTAGATGACCTCCTGAGGTCTCTTCCAACCCTGATATTCTAAGATTCTATGAAAGCATTTGCACATGACAAGAAACCTAACCGACAACAGTGTGACTTACTCAATCTGGTATCTAAACTAAATCTTTCTGAAATACAGTCTTTGCTGTTACAAAGTTAACATTTACGAACAGCTATAACACTATCACAATACTGCAGTATTTCTGTATATTTAGTAGGAAATAACTCCAGAATCTCAAGAGACTTGTAGTGTAGTAACTGCACATTATGATTACTTCTTTATCGTTTTCAGGCTAAATTCTGTCCTAAGTAATCAGGCTTTGTTGTGTCATTTGCCCTTTATACTACAATCCTAATCTGAAGAAACCACACAGGCATTGTTGACTCAAAATAACCACGTTTCCTAACCATATAAAACCTCTCTCCCTCTCTCTTATATACACACGCACACCATGCTCGGGCCGGTTTTTCAAACTGAACTCAGTAAGCACCATTAGAAGGCTCACAAACAATTTTAAAAGGTACTACCAAACCCATATAAACTTCAAGCTCTATGAGGTGAAATTCAAGGGAAAACTCTTATTGAAATCAAGCAGAATCTTTCCAACTTCTGTAGTAGTTGCACTGGCCATACTGTGACCAGAACATGTCCACAGCACAACAGATCAATGCCCCTGCAAAGCACACATATACTGTACTTCCTGAGGCATGCAATACAGAATGTATTCAGAATTCCAACAAGAAAGATACAGGGAAGAAATACTAAAATAATTAATAAAGTCGTAACTTTAAATGTTATATTGATTGTTATTTAAATTCGGTCTTTTCTTCCCTCTTCCCCGGAGCACAGAGTCAGGCAAGTTAATTAAATGAGGTTCTGTGGAGATGTTGTTTCTAGCCATGTTTTACTGATATGGAATGGTAAGGGACCAAATGTGTCCAGAAAGTATTTAAAAGATGGTTACGTCCTTTGACAAAATGGAGTGCTCAAGTACTCCCATTGGACTATGCTCTATGTTCAAAGTGAATAAGGACCAACACTGTGCCTTATCATACTAGCATCTTAGGACTTAACTAGATTTAAGTGTATTAGGCCAATTCAGCCCTGGTGCAAACCCATTGATTTCAAAGAACTTACCCCATGTGTACCCGTTATTGATATTTTTATATATCTAATAAAATTTCATTCAGACAAAGGGAGAAAATAGTCTTTGGAATTACATGCATATATCTGAAGCCAGAATATGGCCAGTGCAGTATGTTTTATACAATAGCAACTTTTCAAATACTATGCCCATATCAGGGATGAATATTTGTAGAGGGTCCAAAAAAAAAATTCCCAACATGACCCAATACATTCAGCAAGCGACGACAAAAACAAAATAAAATTCTTAGCATTAAAAGAATTTGATTTCAAACAATCTCAGAGCCACTAGGAGCTCCAAACACTTCTTGTGTATATTAACTGATCCAATACCATTAATCTAAGTGGCTTCTGTGGCCCACGAATTAAAAAAAGATATTATCTCCCTTGGAACACTGCTGAATAATTTAATATTTATCATCCATATTGATATCTCAAACTGCCAAAACAACGCAACGTTTAGCCAAGTTATTTTTATGTGAACTCTGAAGGCTGCTGCATCTGAGTAGACGTACAGAAATAAAAAGTTGACTTCTTTCTTGTATTCCTGCATCTTCAGACTCTGTGCACAAGGTGTCACGGAGTGTGGGGGAGTCAGGGCACTGCACCCCTCACTTCCTGTGATTCACCGTGACTCTCAGCCAGCCAGTAAAACAGAAAGTTTATTAGATGACAGGAACAGTCCAAAACAGGGCTTGTAGGTACAGACAACAGGACCCTAGCCCCGGTCTCCCTCAGTTTCCCTAGCCAGCTCCAAAATGAAATCCCCTCCAGCAGTCTCCTCCAGCCATACCCCCTGGCTCCTCCTCCAGCCTTTGTCCAGCTTCCCGGAAAGAAGGTGTCACCTGGCCCCAGCCCCCTCCTGGGCTCAGGTTACATGCTCAGGTATCATCCCTCAAGAGAAGTCATACCCTGATATCCCATCACCAATGCAGACAGTACCAATAAAACTCCCCCGCAATATCCCCAGGTCAATCCTCCCCACTCCGTCACACCTCTCCCCCCTTTGCAACTGAACTGAGCGGGGTCACTCTAACCAGTGACCTGGGGAAGTTCAGGCCCCCCTCTCTGGGACAATGCACCTATGGGGTTCCCAAACTGCGGTACAACAATGTTTGGCATGGATATCTTTCAATAGAATACATCAACATAAAGGGATTTTTTTATGATTATGCAAGCCAATCTCAATATGGACTGGGGAGGAAAGGTACATGACACTTTCATCTTTAAAAACACAGGACTGGTCAGAAAACTCAAAGCAGAGACATTCTTTCTTGACTGGCAAATTACCATTGGCAATGTTGAAATGTTAATAGTGATCCTCAAGGACCAAACCTATCACTTGCTCTCCTGGCTCATGAAGCCATATACTGGTCCAAAGAAAGATTCAAGTACTGGCTCAGCAGGTTCAGAATGACAGTTGAATGTGCTTTTGATAGACTGAAGGGACACTGGTGGTGTTTACTCACTGAATTAGATTTCAATGTGTAAAACATCCCCATGGTTATAATTTCCTGTTGTGTCCTGCAAAAATCTTTGAGGCAAAGAGGGAAAAGTTACCACCAGCATGAAGGGTGGGCTGGAGTGGAGTGACTGTCTACTGACACTGAAAACAAGGACACAAGAAGAGGTCAATGTGGAGTTATGCAGCTGAGTGAGACATTAAAGGAGCACTTTAGTGGTCAGCCACACTAAAGTTCTGTGACGTACAGTGCTCTACTTGGATCTGACTTGGGGCGGGGGTTGTTAGGAATTATGTAGTGCTAGGTGTAAATTTATGAATATTACACTGTCTTTTAATAAACCTACAAATCATACATTACACTGTGTTTTGCACTAAACCTATAATTTCTGTGGTCCTGTTCAATTCTAATGTGTGCTTTCGCTAGTACTACACATTGTGCTGTATATGTTAAGAAGTAGTAATGAGTAAATGGTTTCCAAAAAATAAAGTATTGCATAACAAAAACAGTACCAAGAATAATGTGCAATTAAAAAACAATACAGTGCAAATTTGGAACAGAACTTTGAAATTAGAACCCTAGAAAACATTCAGGTCCATGTCAGTACATTTTGGCTACACATACAGCAACCATAACTCTCACAGACAGGCATATGTCAAGCTGTGGTCCTCCTTACTGTCCCCAAGTGTGGAGTGGTAGAGGTAGGGATGCGGCCTATGCCACATGGAACGTTGGGAGATATAGGGAGCTGCTACACTAAAGTTCTCCACTGACTGCAAAGGGAGATGAGCATGTGACTGCCTGACCTGTAGGTTAAGAAGAGTCTGATGCCCCATTATGTCCTAGTGCATCTCCCTCTTCTGCCTTTCCTGCTAGGACTTTTAGGCCTTTTTCCTGTCTGCTCTTTCCTTCTCCAGGCTGCCATATTCACCCACAAGGCCCCCTGTTCACAGTCCAGTGCAGCACTGGGGCTTGCAAAATCTTACTGAATATGTCCTCCCTAGTCTATTTCTTTTTTCTCCTCATCAGGGTCAGACATTCAAGGCTCATCGGCAGCAGCTACAGATAAAACAGACAGATGTATCACTGGATTTGCAGTTAAAGGAAATCAAAAGAAAAGTTTCAGAACTCAATTCCCTTATTTCCATAAAACTTTAAGTCAGACTTGCTTATTGACACCTCAGCTTCAGTGTGCCTCTGCACAAGATTGCTGACCTGTGGCCATGTCATTTCCAGGGTGGGAGGGATAGGGAGGGTCAAATTGTCTAGTTGCATAAAGCAAAAAAGATTGACCTATATTTCCCTGGGTACAAGTAAAGGGCAATGGTACAGAGAACAGGCACTATTTTCCACAGGTAGAGGTGATTTTAGCTGACATCTCAGACCTGAGGGTAACAAAGGCACAGAGATGCAGTGCTGCTGGTGTCCTTGAAGCTTCCCAGGTCTATATGACACTAGCCTGTTTACTGCAATGGTGCCTGCTGAAATCATGTTGGCATGTCATGGAAAAGCATCCTACTACAGAGGAAGAAATAAAGCAGCCATCCCCAGAAACATTTGGGAGAGGATTGCAGTGTACCTCCATGAAAGTTTCATTGAGTTCTCTCAGGAGGATATAATGGCCATACTTATGTACATAAATAAACTGCTCTGCAGGAAATCAGTCCTACAGGGGAAATGAAAAGCCAGTAACAGCTCTACCGCTAAGTGTATTTGCCCTCTACCTCTTCTTCTGTGAGTAAAACAATTAAAAGAAGATGCCCATATCCTGCTCACTTGGGGTTGGGCTGGGTGCCATCTTCAAATTTAAAAACTTTTTAAGGGTGAATGCACTTACCCCAGGTTGCTTCCTCTAGATCAGGCTTGTCCATGGTCAGCTAGAGGGACTAGCTAGACTGCGGTGGAGTCTCAAAGACCCTGGCTTGTGGCAGTTTGCACCCCCCTGCCATATGTCCTTCCTCCTCCTCTTTGCTGTTCATGGCAGGGGTCTCGGGCTTGGGCTCCACTGAGGTATCACTGGTGGTCTGCAGGGCACTGGTGGGGACTCCACCAAATAGGATGTGCAGCTCATTGTAAAAGCAGCAGGTCTAAAGCTTGATGCCTCCATGGCCTTGTGGTATGCCTGCAGCAGTTTCTTCACTTTCACGCGGCACTGCTTTTTATCCCTGTCATATCCTTTCACCTGCATCCCCTGTGCAATCTTTTCAGAGACATTTCTATGACTGGTCTGTAGCTGTGTCTGCACAGCCTCTTCTCCCCACAGGCCCAGGAGATCCAATATCTCCTGTCTATTCCAAGTAGGAACATGTCTAGAGCATAAATCCACTATTCCCCAGTAATGGGCCACTCTCCCCCTGGCAGATGCTTGTGTAAGCAGTGTCAGGATGAGCTCCACCCTGACATCTGGTGGTGAGGTGTGGCAAGTTGTGGAAAAGAACTTCAGGGGCCAATCTCATTTGCATAGGCACACCCACCACACCTAGAATGAGACCATAGCTGCCCAAATGGTCACTTTGGCTGCTGTGGGATCCCCAGTGTCTCTGTTATTGGGGCAGGAAGAATAAATTGTTATTACCCTGATTATGGGAACTGTGCTTGGAACTGTACGTGGCCTTTTGTTATGATGGAGGGATTCACCATCAACTAAGTAGCACTCGCTAGGCAAGGGTCATGGGTTCCAAAACTGTGTGAATGGAGAGAGGCTGGGGACAAGTATTAATACTTGGTGGCATGGGCCCCTTGGTGAGGGCCTTACATGCTAATTGCACTTCCTCCTCTCTCCACTGTGGAATATCAGAGCTAATTTTGATTTCATTAGAAGGCTGCTGAGCTCATTTTGGGCTGACAGTGCACCAGCACTGGGGCTTCCCTACTACAAGCTGAATTCACCTAAGAGCTGAAATCACTGAGTGTTGTGTTAAGTAGTGGGGGAGCCTGAAGATATATTGTGGAGCAGTTTGCGGGACAACTGGAGTGCCTTGCGGACCGGCTGGTGAAGCAGTTCGAGGATGGCAGGAGCTGCTTGTGGGCCGTGGAGCTGAGCGAAGGAGTTCGTGGGGCGGCTGGCGGAGCGGAGCGCTGCTATGGAGCTATGGGGCGGTCAGCTTCAGATCATGTAAGGTGCCTCTTACCCCCGTCCCATTTCCACCCAGGTTGGGAGGTAAAGCTCTGCAGATAAACTTTCGAACTCTGGGGCTGCCCTGACCAGGGACAGAGACTTTTGGGGCATTGGACTTTTGGGACTTTGGGCGATTTGGGGTTGCTGGACTCAAGAACCAAAGGGAAAAGGGCATGCCCCAATTTGCTTGGGGTGGGTTTTTTTTGCTCATGGGTTATGTTATGAATCCTGTTGGTGGTGTTTCCCCAACATAATGCCACATTGTTTCTCTCTGTTATTAAAAGGCTTTTGCTACACTCAGACTATGTGCTTGCGAGAGGGGAAGTATTGCCTCTTGGAGGCGCCCAGCGGGGGTGGTATATATTTGTCCCAGGTCACTGGGTGGGGGCTCGAGCCGGTTTGCATTGTGTTATTGGAATGGATCCCCTAGATATTGAACCCGGCTCTTGTTGCTGCCAACTCTGACGGGCAGAAGGGTTACACTTGGATCAGAATTCTATTTGGCCCTGGTCTTCTTTCCAGCTTGGACTTGTATATCCAGAGATGTTCAATACACTGCAGCACTCATCTCCTCCAGGATCCTCCTCAGTGTACTATCTGCCTGGGAAGGTGTCAAGGAGAGAGCTGGGATCGAGATAAATTGTCAGTGTTGGGACGTGGGCAATTAGTTGAAATGTACGCACTTATTAGTTAATCCTAACCCTTTCCTTCTCCAGATCCCAATAAAGTCCTCCTTGTTATATTGTTATTTTGGGGTATGTCATTTCTTTTGCTGGGGTTTGTGTTGACATACGTTATTGTTTCTTGTGTACTGGCTTTTATACACCATGCCAGCAGTGGTAGCAATTTTCATTTCCTCAAGAATAACACCCCTTGTCTCCAAGGAACCGTGAGGAGTCACCTTAGATAGAAACACCACACATCAAAAAAAAGAAAGAACCCACGACCCAACCCATGTGACAAGAGGGGAGGAGGCTCAACTGACATCTTGGGGCAGGGTTACATATACTTATCGGTCAGTTTCTGAGAAAGATCTTGGAAGTGAGGACACACTCCTGGGAATTTTTCCTATAGGCCAGTCAAGACCTATATTTTTAGGGTTGCATTCTAGCAAATATAACTTATTTTTAAAACCTTCTGACCTGGCACAAGAATATGTGCTCATGTAAACTAACAACATTTCTCCTTTGTTTGCTGACACACTACAGTTCTTGTCCCATATTAGAATACTTTATGGTGTATATGCTTCATATAATTAGTTTGATAAGATTAAAAAAGCCAAATATTTATACCCTACACACTTTAAAAAAAAAACACAACAACCTTGTGTTAACATTTACAGAATAGCAAAAGTCAGGACACCAAGAAATCCACATTTCTTCACCAGCTAACAAATTAGAATTTGGACCAAGTCCACAATAACAAAACAATAAAACATAACCTAGCATTTTCAAAGGACCCTAAGTGATTGTGATGACCAAATCCTAATGAAATTCAATGGGAATTCAACTGAGTCCATAACTACAAGTCTCATTGAAAAAATCTCAGCCACAGTTTTCAGAGATAACGAGGCATCCACTTGGAAATAATAGAAAGGCAAGATCCTTCTCGTGCAAACTACTGAGTTTCCACTTAAAGCTTTATAGATGATGGCAGTCATGCACAAATCACTTTTGCAAACTGCTTTACATGATCAGCTTTGAAGAGAAAAGTGGGAGGTGACTTTCTGAAAAAAAATACCAAAAACAAAGCATCAAGTTAAAATATATAACCTAACTTCCAGACTGGCATATTAAAAGAATTCTAGGATTAAAAAAAAATGTTGGTATTATGTATCGTTAAATATATTCTTTGGTTAACAAATATAGCTTTCTGGAAAAAAAAAACACTGGATTCAGTTGTACATTATTTTTAGTCACTAACCTTCATAATTGTATAGACTGCTGTATGTTAATGTAATGTACTTCACACTATCCAGGTCATGGAGGAATTATGAGAAGCAGAAATTATACATTTCAGCAGACTGTCATGATGACCATATAACTTGCAGGTGGGGGTAGGTCCTGGATGCAAGAGAGTCAGAATATAGGCAGAACATCCACTACTATGCAGATTTTCCTGTCATCAACCATGCAACGATCCAAAAGAGGGCCCGTACAGGATGTTTCCGCAAGTTCTTCCTCCAACTCTTATGGGGCTGGGTACTGGATTTGGTCCATAGGGTACAATGCCACCCTCAGACATACAAACACAACTTCCATTAATCGTAATGAGAAACTGTATCTGAGGGTAGAAGTGGGCCTAAAGCATTAGATACACTAAGAGCTTGTTTCTACTGAGTTACCAAAAACATCTCAGAATCAGTCCAAAGCAAGCCAGACATTTAAACTAATTTATAGTCCAAGTTTGGGACTGATTTAGCACATGAACCTGGAAAGTACTGAGTAGCCCTGTGATGAGCTGAGCTCCCTCAGCTCCCACTGAACTCACCAGGACTGTAGATCCCATTGTATTAGAGTGTACAACTGTAATTCAATGGGAGCTGTGGCCAACAGCTGCCAAAATTGTATTCACACAAGGCAAGCTCTCTCATGTCTTGTCTACACTAAGGAAATGTCACAAAAAATTCTCAACATTGCTGACAGCAAGGCCTTTCTACAACTCCTGTTTTCAATGAACAAAGAATACCTTGCATTAATCAAGTCATATGGTATGATAGAAAAGCTAAATAAAATCAAATTTAACTGAAAAATAAGTACCAAAGTATCAATACTATATTGAATCCTAAAAAAATGCTGAGTTCTCTTTTCTCACTGGTATATGCAATGCCTTGTAATTTAGTTCAAATGTCATTAGTATGCCACCTCTTAAAAATGGTTAATGAAGACCAAACCCTCATTTGAATTCTGTGGTATCATAACAGGTACTTGATACACTTGTGGTTCTTTTGTTTCCTTTCACTGCTTAATTCATGTCTTAAAAACAATACTCTTCTTTGAATCATGTCCTATGTCTACTGGTCCTTCTCTGTAGCACCTGCCTAGGAAAGGAAAGGCTGGTGCTTCTCACTGTATCTTTCAGGTTATGAATCCAAAATCAGGCGTATTTTTCACTTGAAAAACAAAACATGACAAAGGGAAAAAAGTTCTTTCAATTACATCATATATGTTAAAATAATCAGAGCTGCTTTTCAGATGGTGAAACCTTCACTCAAGTACGAGGCTGCTGCAGCCTGGGGAATTCCTGAGCATCTCATGAAGACTGGGCAATTGCTCTAGACTTTACGCAAGTTACACAAACCATCCAAATTCTGACATTCCATGTCTTACACCAGTAAATTATACAGCTTTAATGGATTTTTGTGTAATTGATACTGAAAAACTTGAATAACTTTTATTCACAGTTATTTCCTTAATATTAGCTTGTGTATTTAATTTCCTATTTAACAGTGACATGTCCTTTTTTTCAAAGGTCATTGAATAGTTAATTAAAATAGAAAAGACTGAAATAGATTTCTCTTTAAACTACTTGAGAATCCCTATTGTTAAATGTGATTTAAATGTGCAAGTTGCTACTAAGATGGCAAAAAACCTTGCTCTCTATTCCTGTATTTCTTGCAGATTATAGCAGATCCCTTGGCAGAGAAACATTTTTCTCTCTCTCCAATTGGGGTCTGACTGACTTCCCTGCTCTTTCAGCTCCCGCCATTTCACTGCCTTGCCTGTGCATCTTACGCTGAGTGTCCTAAATATATTCCAAGGAGACACCTGTGAAGCAGTAGTACTGGAAGAGATGATGATTGCAAATTCCTGTCTAATTTGCTATGCAGTAGGACACTAAAAGCAGCCAACATAGTTTTGGGTGGCATATGCCTTAACACAGGAGTTCTCAAACTGGGGGTCGTGACCCCTCAGGAGGTCGCAAGGTTATTACACGGGGGGTTGCGAGCCAGCCTCCACCCCCAAACCCTGTTTTGCTCCCAGCATTTATAATAATGTTAAACATTTTAAAAGTCTTTTTCACTTATAAGGTGGGGTGTCACACTCATAGGTTTGCTGTGTGAAAGGGATCACCAATACAAAAGTTTGAGAACCGCTCCCCTAACACGACATCATGAAGCCCAGAAATAATGGTATATCCTCTCTACATGGCTATCTTTTGACCCCACTCAAAAGAGCAGGTTTTGTTCTGAGCACCATATTACCAGAAAGTTGCTGGGAGAATGGCAAATAGATCAGCGAGAAGCAGCAAACCTGAGCAGGGGGCTTGAAGGATTTACTGTGACGAGAAAATATTTTCAGAAAGTTAAACATGCCTGTTTGGCTACGTGAAAACTAAGGAAAGACATAACAATATAAAATTATCTGACAACCGTGAAAGCATTGTGTAAGGTGATACAATTGGGCCTAATCAGGAGTAATGTGATAAAATTAGGAAAGAGAAAAACTGAGGCCGAGAATAGGGAAACGCTTCCCGACAGCAAGATCTACCTATTAACCATGATAATTATAGGCCACAGTAAGTGGTGGAAGCCACAGCACTTGACAAATTTAAAAATAGACAGGGAAAAACACCAGTAAATGTACAGTAGTAAACTATCCTGCACTGGAAGGAAGATGGACTAGGTCAAAGAGTTTCATCAACTGTAACAGGACTACCACTTACTGAGTGCCTCCTCATGGCCACAAGATTCCCCTGCAATGCCTTCCCTTGGTTCTCATTCTTGATGGACCCTTATAAGATATACAGAGTCTCCCTTATGAGTAATACCACCCTCTGGTTGGAGCTGCTTTAATGACCACAAACAATTCCACACAATTCTTGGTGTCAAAAATAAAGTTCACCATTGAAATCAAGAGTTCTCATTTATCTCAGGCTCTTCTGGCACTCACACTGAGTTCTTCTCCTGCCAGCATCTGTTTTTCATGGTGTCTCCATATTTAGTAATTTCTACCTGGACCTCAGGCTTCTGGCTCTAGCTTTCTTCTACTACCAGGGTCTCCCCTGGTCTGAGAGCTGTCAACTCTGTGACTTTGTGGGGGGTCAGTTTTCCACTGGGAGAGAAACTGGCAACATAGGTTGGGGTAGTATTTATGATCATCTATTTATAAAATGTAAACCAATGCAGCTTAACAGAAGGAAAGAAGTTTAAATAGTATCTATTCTCACAGCCTAATATTCCTTCATTTAAAAATAAATGTATAGTCAACTGAACTTTTATTTATTTATTTTGTATTTGATACAAAGAACATATTTACAAAAATAAAAGAAAAGAGAAAAAGAAACTCACACACTATGTAAGAGTGTATTGTAAACCCATCTACAACATAGACCCATACAGCAGGTCAGAAAAACAGATTCAGGGAATTTCTGGTTCCCACTATAAGGCTTGCCCACTTTTATTCATCAACATTTTCAGTAAGTTGTCTCTGTTTCCATATAGTAGAAGACATGTACTGGAGAAAGGACAGTTAGAAGTAATGTTTAGGTGTTCTGGGATGTATGTAATTGAAACAAATAGTACAACTTGTAAATAAGTTTGTTTTTTCTTTTCCTGGAAAGAGAATGGCAAAAATTGTAAAAAAGATTTAGAACAAGAACATAAGAATGGCCATACTGGGTCAGACCAAAGGTCTATCTAGCCCAGTATCATGTCTTCCAGCAGTGGCCAATTGCCAGGTGCTCCAGAGTGAATAAACAGAACAGGTAATCATCAAGTGACCCATTCCCTGTCGCTCATTTTCAGCTTCTGGCAGAGACTAGGGATACTATCCCTGCCCATCCTGGCTTATAGCCAATGATGGACCTATCCTCCATGAATTTATCTAGTTCTTTTTTGAACCCTGTTATAATCTTGCCCTTCACAACATCATGTCGCAAAGAGTTTCACAGGTTAATTTTGAGTTGTGTGAAGAAATACTTCCTTTTGTTTGTTTTAAACCTGCTGCCTATTAATTTCATTTGGTGACCCCTGGTTTTTGTGTTATGAGGAGGAGTAAATAGCACTTCCTTATTTACTTTTTCCACACCGATTATGATTTTATAAACCTCAATCATGGTCCCCCTTAGTCGTCTCTTTTTCAAGCTGAAAAGTCTCAGTCTTATTAATCTCTCCTCATATGGAAGCCATTCCATAACCCTAAACATTTTTGTTGCCCTTTTCTGAAACTTTTCGAATTCCAATATATCTTCTTTGAGATGAGTTGACCACATCTGCATGCAGTATTCAAGGTGTGGACGTACCATGGATTTATGTAGAGGCAATATGATATTTTCTGTCTTATTCTCTATCCCTTTCTTAATGATGCCCAACATTGTGTCTGCCTTTTTGACTGCCGCTGCACATTGAGTGGAAGTTTTCAGAGAACTATCCACAATGACTCCAAGATCTCTTTCTTGAGTGATAACAGCTAATTTAGACCCCATCATTGTATATGTATAGTTGAGATTATGTTTTCCAATGTGCATTACTTTTCACCTACAAAACACTGAATTTCATCTGCCATTTTGTTGCCTAGTGAAACAGTTTTGATAGATCCTTTTGTAGCTCATTGCAGTCTGCATAGGACTTAACTATCTTGAGTAGTTTTATATCATGAATCTACACATTTTGCCACCTCACTGTTTAACCCTTTTTCCAGATCATTTAAGAATATGTTGAATTTGAGTGTTCCCAGTACAGACCCCTGAGGGACACTACTATTTACCACTCTCCACTCTGAAAACTGACCATTTATTCCTATCCTTTGTTTCCTATCTTTTAAACAGTTACCAATTTAAGAGAAGACCTTCCCTTTTATTCCATGACAGCTTACTTTGCCTAAGAGTCTTTGGTGAGTCAAAGTCAAAGGCTTTCTGAAAATCTAAATACACTATATCCACTGGATCTCCCTTGTACACACGGTTGTTGACCCCCCTCAAAGAATTCTAGTAAAATTGGTGAGGCATCGTTTCCCTTTTCAAAAAACATGTTGACTCTCCCCCCAACAAATTATGTTCATCTATGTGTCTGACAATTTTGTTCTTTACTATAGTTTCAATTAGTTTGTCCAGTATTGAAGACAGGCTTACCAGTCTGTAATTGCCGGTATCACCTCTGGAACCCCTTTTTTGAAATTTGGTATCACATTAGCTATCCTCCAGTCATTTGGTACAGAAGCTGATTTAAATGATAGGCTACAGCCTACAGTTAGGTTTCAGAGTAACAGCCGTGTTAGTCTGTATTCGCAAAAAGAAAAGGAGTACTTGTGGCACCTTAGAGACTAACCAATTTATTTGAGCATAAGCTTTCGTGAGCTACAGCTCACTTCATCGGATGCATACTGTGGAAAATACACAAGATGTTTTTATACACACAAACCATGAAAAAATGGGTGTTTATCACTACAAAAGGTTTTCTCTCCCCCCACCCTACTCTCCTGCTGGTAATAACTTATCTAAAGTGATCACTCTCCTTACAATGTGTATGATAACCTGGATTTGTGCTGGAAATGGCCCACCTTGATTATCATACACATTGTAAGGAGAGTGATCACTTTAGATAAGCTATTACCAGCAGGAGAGTAGGGTGGGGGGAGAGAAAGCCTTTTGTAGTGATAAACACCCATTTTTTCATGGTTTGTGTGTATAAAAACATCTTGTGTATTTTCCACAGTATGCATCCGATGAAGTGAGCTGTAGCTCACGAAAGCTTATGCTCAAATAAATTGGTTAGTCTCTAAGGTGCCACAAGTACTCCTTTTCTTTTTGCGGATACAGTTAGTATTTCTTCAATTTTACATTTGACTTCCTTCAGAATCTTGGGTGAATACCATCTGGTCCTGGTGACTTACCACAGTTTAGTTTATCGATTTGTTCGAAAACCTCCTCTAATGACACCTCAATCTGGGACAGTTCCTCAGATTTGTCACTAAAAAGAATGGCTCAGGTATGGGTATTTCCCTCACATCCTCAGCCACGAAGACTGATGCAAAGAATTCATTTAGTTTCTCCAAAATGGCCTTATCGTCCTTAAATGCTCTTTTAGCATCTCGATCATCCAGTGGTTGTTAAGCAGGCTTCCTGCTTCTGATGTACTTAAAAAAAAATGCTATTACCTTTTGACTCTTTGGCTAGCTGTTCTTCAAATTCTTTTTTGGCCTTCATAATTATATTTTTACACTTCACTTACCAGAATTTATGCTCCTTTCTATTTTCCTCACTAGGATTCAACTTCCAGTTTTTAAAGGAAGTCTTTTTGCCTCTCACTGCTTCTTTTACTTTAATGTTTAGCCATTGTGGCACTTTTTTGATTCTCTAAGTTTTATTTTTTTAAATTTGAGGTATGCATTTAAGTTGAGCCTCCATTATGGTGTCTTTAAAAAGTTTCCATGCAGCTTGCAGGGATTTCACATTTGACACTATCTTTTAATTTCTTTTTAACTAACCTCATTTTTGTTTAGTTCCCCTTTCTGAAATTAAATGCTACAGTGTTGGGCTGCTGTGGTGTTTTCCCTGACACAGGGATGTTAACTTTTATTATAATACAGTCACTATTACCAAGCTGTGCAGCTATATTCACCTCTCGGATCAGATCCTGTGCTCCACTTAGGACTAAATCAAGTATTGCCTTGTGGGTTCCAGGACTAGCTGCTCCAAGAAGCCGTCATTTAAGGTGCGAAGAAACTGTATTTCTGCATCCCGTCCTGAGGTGACATGTACCCAATCAACATGGGGATAGTTGAAATCCTGCATTATTGCTGAATTTTTTTATTTTTATAGCCTCTCTAATCTCCCTGAGCATTTCACAGTCACTATCACCATCCTGGTCAGGAGGTCGGTAATATATCCCTGCCGCTATATTCTTATTATTAGACAATGGAATTACTATCCATAGAGATTCTATGGTACAGTTTGGTTTCTTAAAGCATAGAATAAAATGAAGTAAAAATCTTACTTTCACATATAGTGCCACTCTCCCATCTGCACAACCTGTTCTGTCCCTCCAATATATTTTGTACCCTTGTATTACTGTGTCCCATTGATCATCCTCATTCCACCAAGTTTCTGTGATACCTATTAAATCAATATCCTCATTTAATACACAGCACTCTAATTCACCCATCTTATTATTTAGACTACTAGCACTGGTATATAAGTCATTTACAAACTTGCCACGTTTTAGCTATCTGCAATTACATGATGTAATTAACTGGGACTTTTTTTTTTTTCCATTTGACTGTTTCTTATCAGAGCCTCCCTGTATTTTATCATCTTCCGTCCTCTCCTCCTTACTAGAAGGTAAGGACAATTAAAAAAAAAAAGTTTTCACAGGGAATTTCTAGCACAGCCTAAAAGTTGTGTATTTATTTCAAATACATTAGAATAAATGCCTCCAAATACAGGTTTTTTACATAAATCCATGTCTGCAGATCTCATTGGCTTTCCTTCACACACACACTTTCCCCACGCACACGTTTGCTTACCTTCCACAACTTTTAAGCCACTGTTTGAACTGTACATTTCTCTTCTCAATCTAAGAAGATGCTTTCTCACCAAAGTTAAGATACCATACCTCAAACTTCCAGAGCATAAAGTAAGATATTTGTAGTTTACCAGATAGTATACAAAGGGGGAGAACATGAAAATGCAATTCATAGAAGTAAACTCCAGTGTGACAAAGTGAAATGGACTGTTACAGAGTTGAAGTTCAGTTTATATTGTGATTCTATGTACAAACAAAGCTGTGTATGAATAATATGGTATTCTTCCTTGTTCATGCTGCTTTGTTTACATGTAGGGGTTACTGCAGATTAAATACTGCATTATAAAAATATTTATCAGTGGAATATTAATTAGAAATCCTACAAAGGATCGTATTTCTTAAGATATTTTACAGCTTCACACCTGTGTTAAATTTGGGGGCTTAAAGGGTTTGCCAATGTGTCCTTTTAATGGGTCAGATCATGCAACACAGACCTACACAGAGAAAGGGCATCAGTTGCTTCCATGGTACCATCCTTCTGTTGCCAAGTCCCTGTGTTGTGAGCTCATATCTTTAGAGAGGGGAGGTGGAGAATAAAAAGAAAGGATGAGAGGAATAGACAGCTATGTGTTGAGTGATGCAGATTGTACCTTAGAATGGTATAGAGAGAGGAATGACAAATTTGACCACCACTCACCTAACCCCTATTAACAATAGTCTCAAAACCAAACAAAAAAACTATTTTTGTTATCAATGGTATGTTCATATGAGTAGGTAAACCTCTTACATGATTAAAGTGCACTCTTTAAGAAACAGTCTGTAACAATAGCAATTTGAAATTTAATGTTCTTCTCTCATTGTCCACAGATAAAATTTAATCCATTACCAAGTAGAGATATTTTCCCCTACCTACTAGCCCTGCAAACTTAGCCTGGATGTGAAATTCAGGCTGGCTTTTTCCCCTTCTCATCTCATGAACCATCACCAAAAATAAAGACATTGCAGGCAAAAATCATTCAGTTACACCTGTACAACATAAATTCACTGGATTTCAGCAGAGCAACTCCAGTTTAATAGCAGAATTTGGTACCTCCCTATATGCAATCAAATCTTTGCATATGATGAAACTCAGTTTTTTAATTTATTTCATTTAATGGAAATTTACCTCCTGTCAAAAGGAGAGGGATGTATTTATAAAGGTTATTTCAGTATTGTTTGCTATGTCTTTGAATTCTAAATATAACATTTAATATTTGCCCTTCTTCTACGTATGGGAACAAGGAGATAAGACAGCCTTTCATCTATTTTCTTTTTTAGATGATAGGGCTGATGATGATGCCCATACAGCAACTTTAAAGAACGCCCACCTGCAAGCAAATACGCTAAAAAAATATTAACGCCTTTCAGTTTGTATGAAGAAAGTAAATCATGCTGTCATGAGCTCCCTTAATTTATTTGTACAGCAGAATTGTAAATGCAGCAGAAAACAGCTTACTGTAATGTAAACAAAGCTTTGCATGCAGCGCTAACAGGACAAGTTTATTTAATGTAATATATTACACTAACTCATCATTGCTACCTTTCAGTTTATACTTCTATGGTAACAAACTGTTACAATAAACAGAATTCTCGTGTTAAAATTCAATATGAACTAGCACACACTGATCCTTTTACTAGTAAAAAAACCCAACAACAACCTGATACTAGAGTTTAGGTATTTTTTCCCAAAAAGCTATATTACCTTTTTTAAATAATGAAAAACAATCCACTAACAAACATATGCGCAGATTCAATTTCAGTTTTTTTTATGGAATACTCTCAATTCAATTCAAGAGTAGATGGTTGGTGAAATTTGACTGGCTTGAAGCTATGAGTCAGGATACAGGTCCCAATAAAACAGCAAAACCAAAATAATTATAATCACATCCAAAAAAGTATGTTAAAAGCATGTTAAGGTTGCAAAGTCAAGCACTCAGAAGGATGGGAAATGCCAGAATCAAGGTTGACTGTAGCATATTAATACATTTATGCATTGTGATAGTCTGAAATTATGTGCTCATATTCTATTTTTTCCACAGGAACCCTGCCACATTCAGTGCACAGACAGGGTAGTTGCTTACTCAGTGAGCACCATCTAATATGTCCTTTTATACTCAACACTACCTGCCTGGCCCCATGTCATATTTGCTGCCTTCCAAACCCTGTCGTGAATACACAATCATTCATTTCTTTGTGGACATTTCTGTGATGCTCATCACCTTAGTATTTGCATGCTTTATAAACATTAAATAAGTAACAATCTTTACAACATTCTTGTAAGGTAAGACGACACCATTAGCTCATATTTATAGATCAGGAACTGAGACACACAGCACAAAGGCCAAATTGTCACATGTTGACAAATTATGGATGTCCGAGTTGAATTGCCTAGATGGGACTGATTTTTCAGAGTACTCAGCACAATCCCCACTGACTCCCCCTACAGGCATGAGTGCTCAGCACTTCTACAAATCTAGCACTAGCTTTCTCTAGTTGGAAAATGAACTTAATTAGTGGTCACCTGTGAAGAGTCTGGTTTAAGTGACTTGTCAAGGATCACATAGGAACTCTGACAGAAGGGACAGAATTTAGTTCTTCAGGGTGGCATTCAGTTCCCTAAATCACAAGACCATATTTTCTTTCCCTATTGTCCCTGCCTCATTCACCACACAATTTCCAATTTCTGCAACAAATGAGGCAGACAAACTACACATTGCAGCTTCATTTTTTAAGTTCCTGAGCACCCTCCATCCCCAGCAATGAATGAAGCAGGAATCCTGTGGAAAGAACAGTATGTGAGGATCATCTAATTAAAGATAAGCATACACACAAGGTGGCTAAACTAAGGTTGCACAGGCATTTCCTAAAGTTTGAATGCTTTACTTTACAAGCCTAATGATCTTTCAAAGTAGGGTGTGGTTTTTTTGTTATTTTGGTTTGGTTTGGTTTTGTGGGGGGAGTTAAAGAAATTTAAGCATTTTCAAGGAATTTAGGCCATAAATACAGGATGGGGGACTGTATCCTCGAAAGCAGTGAAACTGAAAAGGATTTAGGGATCACAGTGGACAACTGAACACAAGCTCTCTGTGTTACACTGTGGCAAAAAGGGCCAGATCTATTTTTGAGATGTATAAAATGGAGTAGTGAGCTTGGCAAAATTTGACAAATACTCTTTTTTATTATTATTATTATTGCTACCATGCATCTGGAGAGCGATCCTGAGAGAACACGTAAGATCAAGTGGTAATGATCAAAGTTGGCAAAAGGAAAAGGCTGACATCAATCTGCAAAACATAATTGCCAGAGGATAGTAAAATGGGAATGCTTTAAAGACAAACCACCACTGAGCCTATTCTGCTAGTCTTCACTTCTCTGAGGCTTGAAAAAGTATGGGAAGTAGGTTATAATGCTCTGATCTGAAAAGGACAATGAATTACATTCATGTTGTGTTCTTTCCATGGTTTTCTGAGACTGGGAATATGAGAAAACTCTTTCTATAATTCTTGCACGGCTCCATAAAGTTCTCCCTCCGTACAGTGATCTTATTTGATTCCATCTATAAGTAGGCTTAGAAGATTAGGCTTTTTAAACCGTATCAGTAAATGTTGATTTCACTGTAAACACGCAAAATTGACCAAAACAAATTTGCATCAATAATCAGAATTTACAAAGAGGCAAAGTAAGAAAAATGCTTATTGATAACTTATGAGAGTTTGATTTAAAGATATTTATTTTGTATATTTTGACATGTGACACTAACTATGTGTTTTAATGGTCATAAAGCTTTAACTTTTTGACTCTCAACATCTGTCATTAAATAATTAGTGTCTGACACACACCCCATTATCTGACCCACAATAATGTCCCTCAACTGTGAAAATTAAAATAAATGAAAATTTAAAAAAATGCTTAAAATCAATTATTTTGAACTATGAAAATTAAAACTGATAAAAAATTTAAAATGCTTAAAAATGAACATTGATATTATCCAGTGAATTTATGAAAAAACTAAGAATTGAATCTTGCCAAGCCTAACTACTGGTAGCCCTTTCACTCCCAAATTTAACAGTCACAGCATCATTCTGAGGTCTAACTCCAGATAGATCCGTTTGGAAGACCTGTAGATAGCTCTTAGACAACACTGGGAAACTACTGATCCTGCACCTGTTCTAGTTATGACTTGCAAAGAGGTATTTTTACCTGTTGTATTTCATGATTGCTTCAATTGTCCATAGGACATGCCAGGCACTACAATAAGGAATACAGGAGTCAGAATAAATCTGAATAGTCTCAGCTTTCCATAAAGTTTCCTAGCGTAGTACTAGCTGGGAACTGATTTGTCTAAGCGTCTGATTCCAAATCCCAAAGCCTTGGATGACATGAAATAGATCTCAATCCCACTTTTTCCTTCTTTCCAGGGAGAAGCCCATAGGCCAGTGATACTCAGACCTCAGTGGTTCAGGAGCCAACTTAGCAACTAGCATTACCCAATAGATCCACAGTACTGTGAATTCACTGTTTCATGAATCTATAGTACTATAGTAAATATTTAAACAATATGACAGGGAAAAGTTAGGTTTTATATAATATGCTTTATATATAATTCTCAAAGTAAAATGATTGACCAAACATTATGATTTTATCAACTACAACTGGTTAACAACAGAGTAAAAGCATCCTGACTAGTTAATAATTATATCACACAGTGTGCAAAGAGCCAGAGGAGACATAGTAAAGAGCCACTTGCTGCTCGCAAGTCTCAGTCTGAGTATCACTGCCATAGGCCATACAGTTTTTAGGCCGAGGGAATTTACTTGCAATACTGTCCACCCATGCTAGCATTGATTGAGAAGGCACACAGGAACACTTTGGGTGCTACATCATAGTTCCCATTTGTTTATTTAACTGGCCTGATGCCACCTGATTTCATGCCCAGAGGAGGGAGCTAAGACTATGCTTGCCTGGACAGTGAGGAAAACACTCTTTCAAGTAAAAATCTCCTCCAGTTAGAAATTCTGACTTCCCCAGTACCAGGGAAAATAGGCACATTTATCTTTGTTAGAGATACCAGGTTACATTTTTGACTGGTGCACACTGAGGAGACTTCTGGTCTTATAAAATGGATGCCAGGGTAGAAATAGATAAATAGCAGGACCAGAGACCCATCACTGCCTGCTGATCCTTCCATATCTAGGCTGCTCACTCCAGAGCCATCTGTTGCAGGGAGGAGGGGGAGGTGTTGGCAAGGCATGGCACCCTGCAACAGAAGCTGGGAACGATAATCTCGACATTAGAGCAAACCCACAGCAGCAGCTGGGAATGACAACTCGATACTTTCCCAGTCTTTTAGATGTGGCAGGAAATCCCTATCCCTCTATTACACGTTCCCAGGGTGCAGAAGGAAGGACATATAACTATTGACTGTCTAGGGCAGCTGCAGACCTCCTAAGGTTAGTTTCACAATACTCAGTACTCTCTGGCCTGAAAAAAACCAAACAAACAAAATAAAAACACTATCTTCTTTTTTGTTATTTTGTTTTTGTAACTATATTTTACAGTTTGATTCTCTAACTCCAGTTTTGACCACTGGAATTCCTGCCCTAAGGAAAAAGAATTTCCTTTGTAGGGGTGTGTGTGTATGCACACATAGAAGAATCTGCATAGGTCTATCACATGGTCTTTTAGGCATTGTTTTGCCATGCCTCAACTCCATAAAGGTGAGAAGGGGAATAATCTGCCATGCTGCATTCCATGAAGATAAGGAGAGAAAAAAAAAACACTGATTATTATTAAATTCCACTCTTTAGGAGTTTATATCCCTCAACCTACTTTGGAGAAAGAAATGAAATTGGGTTCAGAAATGGCTCTGAAAATATTTCAGGTTGCTAGTGATCTCCCTGCCCTCAAAGAGGCTGAGCTTATTTGTCTCCCCTCCAACACATGGATCTCAAAGAAAGTAATAGGTTGGAGCTAAAGAAATGGCTCCTCAAAAGCTCTATCACTCTCCACTGCATGGATTCCCACAGGCCAAATAGTCTATTTCAACCTCACACCTCTGAGGCTTCAGCTTGGGATACCAGTAGAAGATCCAGGCAGGGGAAGGAAGGATGGACAAGAAATGTTCAGAGGCAGCATGGGGAGGAAGCAGGGCCTCAAACCCCCTTACAACACTCTCTGGTGTTGGCAGCGTCTGTGCTGAATGGTACCCTCCACCTGTGACCTCTGGAGAAGCAGAGGGCAGGGCTGGCCTTATGGGTGGGCACTGTGGTCAGGAGGGGCACCGTGATCAATAGACAAGGAGGAGGGTGGACCTAGGATGCAAGGCCACGGAAGGGAGCTCGGGACAATGGGAAACAGGGGGTAGTGGGGCCCAGGGGTGATGGGAGGGTTGGAAGTCCGGGGAAGTGGAGGAATGAGCGGGTGGCCGGGGGAGGCAGCAGGACCGGGGTCCTAAATATAAGTTTGTCCAGGGTGCCATTTTCCCTAATGCCAGCCCTGGCAGAGGGGCAAGAGAAGAGGACAGCTGAGCTCCAGAATCAGAGGGGTGGCTACTGGTGCAGGCTATAGGGACTCAGATGCAATCGCCTACCTGGTGTGCTCTTCCATCTGATGCACTGCCCTTCGAGCTTCATTACCCTCATAGGGTGCCATGCAGCCAGTTCTTTTCCAACACGTCCTGCCTTCTTACCTGCCCTGGGAAGGGGCTGAGGCAACCCTGAGGGGCATGAGCTTCATCTTCCCCAGCAAAACTAGCATCTCCAATCCTGCTTGGCTTCTCTCCTGACAAGGGGAGTACAGCTCGGGTGACCCCACCTGGCCTGGGCTGCACTCTGCATGAAGAACTAGCTGAGCTCCTCAAAGAGACACCAAAAGAGAGGTTGGGGGACAGGAGACAAATTATTTCTTTTGCCTCCAGCTTTTCTCAGCCCAGCTTGCTGCCGGAGGTCTGAAGGGGCACCAGCTTCTGCAAATGCCTCAGGAGGGAAAGAAAAGCTGAGGTGACAATCTCCCCAAAAAACAAATGCAGTCCTGGGAGGGAAGCAGAGACATACTGAGATGCTTTGTTAATCTAAAATTTCAAATAAAGTTTTTAATTGCCCTCAGAAAAGCTTTTCAGCGTGAAGGCCTGGCTGAGCTGCTGGCCACCGGGGAAAGTCAAAAAGACTGGAGGGAACTTCAGGAGGCAGGCTGTTCCCCTGCTGCCAGCATCTGACAGGTCTAGTTCTTCCCACAAGCTGCAAGCAGCAAAAATACCCATTGTAATGGATCCACAGACTTGAGCACAAAGAAGGAAGTCCAATTTTCAGAAGTTTGGTGGGCAGTAAGGAGCCCAAGTGTGATTGAAAGCACATCTTAGGACTCAGGATTCCTTCCCTCAGCCCTGCTTTCTGTTTATCATTTTCTAAAAAGCCATTTTATTAGGGCTTTGTTCAATTTGTTATCAGATTTGGTCAAGAAAAAGGACGCAAACAATGCTATTCCTCAGTTAAATACACTGCCCCATGTAATGTCTCTCTGCAAAAGGAGCTCTGACAACTTCTTCCATAAAAGAAATCTGCTAACATAATCTTTGAGAAGAATAAAAATCTTTGTACTTACATTAATTTTTCTTTACATCATACTAAGCAGATGATTGCATGCTTACCTGTCAACTATTTCTATTCATTGTAACAACTGTTTTGGACACAGACAAACTGTCAGGTATTTGCCAAGGTCTCCAGCACACTGCACATACGCTGTGTTAAATCATATTTGACGTTCAGTTTAAAACCCAAGCTATGCTAATCTAAAAGCGTTCCCTGAAAAGAAATAAAGGAATGAGGCATTCAGTTGGACTAAATAAATGTTTATCATTAAAACACTCTCTTTCCCCACCTTTCAACCCCCAAATAAAGTTCTCAAATTTTCCATAAACATTCAGCTTTAGGCTCAGACAAAGCATAGAAAGTTTCAGCCCAAAGGGCAAATTGTTCAGGATGTTATGGGTATTTTATAAACTCCATGTTTTCGAGGAAACTCTTTCTCAAGGGGTGGAGGTGGGGCCTTAGCACATGGAGGGAGCAGTCCCTGATCATGCCTCCTCACTCGCCCCCACACAGAGAATGCATTGGCCAGCCACTCCTTACACAGGCTGTGTGAGGAGCAGCTCTGTGTGCTCCATCTCCACAAACATAGACAGGCTAATCTGTCCAAAATTAGAGAATCTCACACAGTTAAAAAGGCCTATTTGAATAAGAACCCAAATTGTTTTAAACAGTTGTCCTAAATTGTGTTGGAACATGCACAGGATCAGTCTGTCACAATATTTCACCATTTCTGTCCTGATGAAGGAAGTGCAGAGGCATATAGAAATAAAAACCTAACCACCTCAGAAAAATAATTCTGATTGAGTTTGGGGTAAAGCTCTACATTTTTATATGATTATGATTTCAGAGCTCATCTCTCTGGTTGCTCTGAGTGTCAGTAGCAAGTTTATATTTTATTATTAGAATGATTATGTTGACTTCTCATAACACAAGAACTAGGGGTCACCAAATGAAATTAATAGGCAGCAGGTTTAAAAACAAACAAAAGGAAGTATTTTTTTTCCACACAACACATCGTCAACCTGTGGAACTCCTTGCCAGAGGATGTTGTGAAGGCCAAGACTATAACAAGGTTCAAAAAAGAACTAGATAAATTCATGGAGGATAGGTCCATCAATGGCTATTAGCCAAGATGAGCAGGATGAGCAGAGATGTTTGGCAGAAGCTGGGAATGGGCAACAGAGGATGGATCACTTGATGACTACCTGTTCTGTTCATTCCCTCTGGGGCACCTGGCATTGCCAATGTCAGAAGACAGGATACGGGGCTGGATGGATCTTTGGTCTCACCGAGTATGGCCATTCTTATATTCTCCTTTTATTTAACATTCCATCAGTAGCCAGATATCCTAGTCTAGTGCCACAGAATTTGCACCACAGAAGGCCACTTCCAGCTTGTTAATCAGACAGACCACTTTTAAGATGTCAAAGTTGCGGAGAACATCTTCTGAAGGCTCTTAAAAAGTATGTGCCTTTTAATGTAGTTGCCACATTTCTAGCATGTAATTGAGTAATATTCTCAGGGCGAAATCCTGCCCGCTCCCAAAATCAAATGGCAAAACTCACTGACTTCAATAGGGACACCATGCAACTTCAGTGCCTAGGTTGCTTACCACCACATTAGGGATGCTTCCTAGTGATTTATGGAAATAAGCAGGGTACTGGAAGGAATGTTGCCTTAACTAAATTAAAACTAGAAACATTAGAACTTCTCTTGGGTGAAAAAAAAAGTTTTAATAGGGCCTATCTATGGTCAAAATAATAGAAGAAAACCTGAGACTCCTTCACCACAGTAGATTAGAGCACTGAATGAGGACTAAGTGCTCCCAGATTCTATTCCCAACCCTGCTACTCAGAATTTAATTAAGTCATCTGTCTTTCCTTCTAAAATGTGGGTAATATCTTCCTTGTGAAAGGGGTGCCAAGAAGCTCCTGAGATGAAACAAAAAAAAAAAGTAAAAAATATGAACAAACAAGCAACTTCTAGAACTGGCTAGAAAAACTGCTATAGAACCATTTTCCAAAAGTGAAAATAGTTCCATCAAAATCTAAATGCTTCGCAAAATAGCATTGACAAAAGTATTGTTTCTGAGAAAAAAGGTAAGACAAGTCAACATGTCCCATTTCAACATTTCAAATGTTTGTATTTTAAATGTCTAAATGAAAAATCCACACCCCTGGATTTAGTTATACCAACCTGGACTTAGTTATACCAACCCATAGGTGCTGGAAGTAGGGGTGCTGCTGCACCCCCTCACTTAAGATAGTTTCCATTATTTGCAGGGTTTACAGCTTGATTCAGTTGCTCTCAGCACCCCCAATATAAAATTGTTCCAGCACCTCTGTACCAACTGTAACCTGCTGTGTAGACAGCGCTATGTTCGTGGGAGAGCTTCTCTCACAGAGGTGGAGTTAAGCTGACAAGAGAGTTGTCCTCATCAGATTATATGGTGTTACAAAAAGTAGATCTACCAAACCAACTTGATCTCCTTCTTTGAGAAGATAACTGATTTTTTTAGACAAAAGAAATGCAATAGATCTAATCTACCTGGATTTCGGCAAGGCATTTCATACATTACCACACGGGAAATGATTACTTAAATTGGAGAAGATG
Organism: Lepidochelys kempii; assembly: GCF_965140285.1. Lineage (NCBI taxonomy): Eukaryota > Metazoa > Chordata > Testudines > Cheloniidae > Lepidochelys > Lepidochelys kempii. Next base: position 138,420,115 of record NC_136382.1, on the reverse strand, counting down.
GCAATGAATATGAGAATTGAAAGGAGGATAAGGAACAGGTTATAGGAGAAACTACAGTGGTTCATACTGAAAAGTGAACTGTCAGGCTGAAGGGAGGTTACTAGTAGAGTTCCTCAGGGATCAGTCTTGGGACCAATCTTATTTAACTTTTTTATTACTGACCTTGGCACAAAAAGTGGAGTGTGCTAATAAAATTTACAGCTAATGCAAAGTTGGGAGATAAATGCCACTATGGAGGAGGACCAGAATATCATACAAGAAGATCTAGATGACCTTGTAAACTGGAGTAATAGAAATGGGATGAAACTTAATAGTGCAAAGTGCAAGGCCATGCACTTAGGGACAAAGAACAAGAATTTTTGCTATAAACTTGGGACGTATCAGTTGGACGTGACAGAGGGGAAGAAAGATCTGAGTGTATTAGTCAATCATAGGATGACTACAAGCCACCAATGTGATAAGGTCGTGAAAAAAGGCTAATGCAATCCTAGGATGCATCAGAAGAGATTTCTAGTAGAGACAAGGAAGTGTTAGTACCATTATATAAGGCACTGGTGAGACCTCATCTGGAATACTGTGTGCAATTCTTGTCTCCTGTGTTTAAGGAAGATGAATTCAAACTGGAACAGGTACAGAGAAGGGCTGCTAGGATGTTCCGAAGAATGGGAAACTTACCTCACGAGAGGAGACTCAGAAAGGTTGGATTGTTTAGCCTAACCAAAAGAAGGCTGAGGGAAGATATGATTGCTTTCTATAAATACATCAGAAGGATAAATAACAGGGAGAGAGGGGCGTTGTTAAGTTAAGCACCAGTGTAGACACAAGAACAAATGGATATAAATTGGTCACCAACAAATTTAGGCTTGAAATTAGGTGAAGGTTTCTAACCATCAGAGGAGTGAAGTTCTGGAACAGCCTGCCAAGGGGAGCAAGGGAGGAAAAAATACTAACTAGCTTCAAGACTGAGCTTGATAAATTTATGGAGGGGATGGTATGATGAGACTGCCTTCAATGGCATATAGCCGATCTGCAACTGCTAACAGCAAATATTTCCAATGACGGGTGATGGGACACTAGATGAGGAAGGCTCTGAGTTTACTTCAGAGAAGTCTTTCCCAGGTGTCTGGCTGGTGGGTCTTGCCCACATGCTCAGAGTCTAACTGATCGCCATATTTGGGGTTGTGAAGGAATTTCTCCCCCAGGTCAGATTGGCAGAGACCTGGGGGGAGGGAAGAGTTTGCCCTCCTCTGCAGCATGGGGCATGGGTCACTTACAGATTTAAACTAGTGTAAATGATGGATTCGCTGTACCTTCAAGTTTTTAAACCATGATTTGAGGACTTCAGTAACTCAGCCAGAGGTTAGCGTCCATTACAGGAGTGGGTGGGTGAGGTTCTGCGGCATGCAATGTGCAGGAGGTTAGACTAAAGGATCATGATGGTCCCTTCTGACCTTAATGTCTATGAGCAGCACAGCTGCATTGGTGCAGGTGAACTGATACAAATTTGTAGTGTAGACTTGTCCAAAGTAAACACCAAAACTTCATGCTGAATTAAGTCTTATTTTGCAGGTTAGTGATTTCCTAAACAAATCTCTATTAAACAGTTCACCACTCTTCTTTTAAAAATAAAAGATTCAGGTTCCACACTATTAACACTAAATATTTGATCCTATTATTTTATGTTTAAAAAAAGACAATTGCTACTTCTGAACTTAAAAAGATGTAGTACTTTTTACTCACAGTAAATAAATATTTACATTATTCCACCAAGAGATAATTTTGAAGGAATTTCTGCCTGCATTCTCTCCCTAGCTTGACTTTACCAGAAGCCATAAACACCCTAGTATATGCAAAGTGTATTTAACAAGCTAAAAAGAGTGATTACCTCAGACTTCTGCAACCCACCATAAAATTTAATAAAATAAGCACAGTTATCTCACCCTGAAGCACAGTTATAAAAGTGTCATGCAATAATGCTTTGCACCATAATATTTTTTAAGAGGATGGCAGTGATTTTTTCTCTATGGTTTAAGGCCAGCTTTATGTGTCCAATCCTCAGAGGTACTAAGTGCCCTCACTGATAGCCTGTCTTGAATGGGAGTTGAGGGCAACCAGCATTCGTCAGGTGGTACTCAGAACCTCACAGGATTGGGCATGAAGGTTTAGGTTTGCAGAATTGGGGCATTAATTTGTATACAGCTCAACCAGAATGCGGTCACTTATACAAACATACACAGTTTGGGGACTCCAGTAGTTATTCTAGCCAAGGTAGAGATCAGAAATAAGTTGGCACAGACACTAAAGTGACCAGCATTTTCATACACACTGAAAGTAATCTTGATCTTGGAAGAAGCAAGGTCTTTAAGTATCAAGGATTTTCTATTCCAGGTCTGAAACTACCCCTGTTGGAGTCAGTGCATGGCAAAAACTCTCGTAGACTGCAATGAGACTTCAATTGGGCCTTTCCATTTTAAATGTCTTCACTCACATTTCAAATGTGCACTGGATCTGCCTTTCATTGTGTAGGCAAAGATGTAAATATAGCTATTCATAGATTTTCATCAATCATATGCTGCTTGGAATGCATACCACATGCATCATACAGGGCTTGTGAATAGGAGACGGTTGCAGCGGATTAATTTAATTGATGCATTTAAATTGATGCAAGCCCCTATGTGGACACTTGTTTTGATTTAAATCAGGCTCATTTCACTTTAGATTAGATTAGGAATCAATTTAAGAAAACAAGCTACTCTTAAACCTAAATAAAAGAAAGAGCGTCCACCCATTTAATTTAATGTTTTTAAACCCCATTTAACTTAAACCACAGCATGCTTCTGATGTAGAAAAGATCTTCGTTTGTAAAGTAATGTCACAGCACAGCAATATATTAAGACATTGCCATTTGTCATTTATCAAAGTTGATATGTAAAACATAGAATATGTTGATCATTCTGTACCATATCTGACCATTTCACTGTGGTATATTGAGCTTTAAGATCCATGAGGTGAGAATTGTGAATGAATCTTTAAAAGTCTGAAACATTCTGTATGGCAGACTTGAAAAGGCTTGTCGATTGCAGTAAGAGCTGGTTGGAGATGGAATCTGAGGTCTGCTCTACATGAGAAATTTAAATCGGTATAGCTACATCTCACAGGGGTGTGAAAAATACACAACAATGAGAGATGTAGCTATACCATGCTAACCCCCAGTGTAGACTCTCAGGGAAGCAGATTAGCTACAACAATGAGAGAATCCCTCCTGTTGACAAAGGCAGTGTCTATACTGAGGCGCTACAGCTGTGCCACTGTAGTGTTTAAAGAGTAGACAAGCCCTAAGACAGTAGTGGAACTGAATGTAGCTTGTAAATAAGCATATCTTTCACCACGCTTACTTGACTATTTTGTCATCCTTAACTGGATCAGAAGAAGAACAAGAGAAAAAAAAAAAGTCAGTCAGTGATTCTAGTTAGAAGACATGACTGGCTAGTTGGATTTAGAGAGACAAATGTGAATGAATTAAACTGCACAGTCTCTGAGGTAGGGAAATAATAGCCTCATTTTACACAGAGAAACTGAGGCACAGAGAATCTAAGTGACTTGCTTAAAGTCATACAGGAAGTCTGTGGGAGAGTTGGGATGACACAGGTTTCGTGATTCCCAGTTTTGTGCCTTAAACCCTTCCTCCCATTCAGTTCAGGCATTTTCCCACAAAAAGGAAGAGAGAGAAGGGGTTTATTAGCTGACATCAAGAGTTATCGACTATTTAGTTGGTATTAAATACTTGTTCAAAAACATCAATCAAAGCCACTTAGAATATCAGATGTATATACAGCACAGATATTTGAAGTAGGAGCTTTCAATGTCTGCATAGGTGATAACATCTTATTTAAAAACAAATGTAGTACTTTTGCATGCATGCTATTACATGAATTTACTCTTTCAACATTCAGTCTCACCTTATTTAGAGCAATTTTCTAGTTTGTACTAAAACCTTCCCCATCTCTTCTTCTCCCCCAAAGCAGCACTGGTATAACTCTAGGATCCCACTACTAGTCTCCTGCATTCTAATCTAAGGCTTCTCTACAGAAGGTTGCTCATTATTCAGCAGTGTGTACACAAGTGGTACTTCTATGTATTCCATGGGTATTCTGCATAAAGGAAAGCTTACTTTTGTGGTGCTTTCTAAAGGAATTGGAAAAAATGTGTCCATATAAAAGATATGGTTTTTATTTTCCTTTCTTTTGAAGAAAATTCAGAATATGACAGCTATTAAGAGCTTTTATTGACCAGTCCACTACAGAAAGTGGGGAGAAATTGTTCAGGCAGGACTATGAACCAGTTCTGAATGAGCAAATTCATACTCAGACTTTGCAAGGTCAGATTTTTTACTTGCAGGTCATTCATGCAAGTGGAGAAACTGGAAATATTGGGTGTTACCCAAAGAGAGTGCCGCTCAGGAGCCCTTTTGTGATGATGAGTGAGGCAAGACCAAGAAGAAGCCACACTGAACTAGTACTAGTTATTATTGCAATAGTGTCTAGAGGTCCCAACCATTGGTCAGGATCCCATTATTGTAAGCTGATATAACCAGACACAGCAACATTAATTCTTGAGTTTTGAGCCCTTCTGCAGGCACGCTCAGGAGGACATGAAAAGTTCTGGCTGGCATGATTTCTGGGGAAAGCAAAACAAGAGAGTGCAAACCATTCCCACTTCATGCCATATAGTCTATGGGAAGGTGCATGAAACTGCAAGCCCAGGGACCAGTTCTAGTCCTTCCTCTTCCACTGACTGCAGTCAATATTTCTGTCCATGTCACAAACCTTCCTACAAACCAAGGTGTTATGCTGCTACCTCAGGGGGATGCAATCATTCACCTATTTCACATACAAGATAATGGAGAGCTTGTACAGAGCTGAAAATAGAACCCATGTCTCTAAAGCAAGACAAAAATCTCATCTACTTGCCACATAGTCTTTTAGAAGAAACATGGCAAATTAGGTGTTTCTATTGGTCACACTAACATCATGTAGCTGTATGTCACCCATTAGTAGCTAGACCACATATAAAAAGTTTTATGACTCTGCTACTGGTTCCATACTAAGTTAGTTCAACATGTAGAGACTCCTCTTTTTATATACAAAGGTCCTCACCAGACAATCTAAGCAGGCTGGTTACAGCTGACTATGCTAACGACTAGTCCTCTCTCTTCTCCCAAAGCCAGAAATAGAAACCAAGACTCCTGATGCCTAGCATTCCACCGCTGTTTCACAAATACTTGTGTAAACCCACTAGTAACATGTGTTCCAATGCCACGTACAGACTGTCTCACACAGAGGAGAACAGCATGCTTTCTTCACCAGCTGCTCTTATAGCTGCGGTGGAAGAGGTCTGGGCTGTGCATCTGAAGTTGATTCCTGTTAATAAGCAGTGTATAAAAGTTGGTATAAAAGGACCCAGGAGTAACTGTTGGAAGCAGTGGTCACCAACTAGCTAGCCAAAAATATATATTTGGCATACTCATTCCAAAAGGCCACATTGAAGAGTGGCTGAGATTTGGGTCCTATTTCCAGCGCTCACTGAGCGGACTTCATACAACCACTCAGTTACCTTATATGTTAAAAGGCTAAAGATGATGTACAAGGCTTTAGTCAATAGAGATTGTGAACTGCACAGAATTATAGACACCAATCAGTGGATGGGGAGAGACCAGACCACATGGTCTCTTGGCTTCTCCCCCTCCCCCACTGCATTTTCCACTGCGCTAAACAGTATTCTGTAGGTTAATAAGTCTTTCCTTATCCTGCTGAACATATCATGTGAAATGCTTGACATTTGCCATGTCTGTTAGAGACAAGAAAGTTTTTACACGTCTACCCCAACATAACGCGGTCCACGGGAGCCAAAAAATCTTACCGCGTTATAGGTGAAACCATGTTATATCGAACTTGCTTTGGCACCCCTGCTCCTTGTCCCCTGACTGCCCCCTCCAGAGACCCCCCATCCCTAATCACCCCAGGACCCCACCCCCGACCCCTATCCACACTGCCGCCCTTGACAGGCATTCACTGGCAGCAGCGGGAAGCGGAGCGCCGCAACTGAGAGCTGGAAGAGTGGAGCGGGCTGGGGCCAGACTGCTCCGCTTCCACCAGTGCCGGTGAGTGCAGGGGTGGGATCCCTTCCCCCAAGCCCCCTCCCCCGAGCGACACGGCTGGGGCCAGGGTGAGGGAAGTGGAGTGGGCTGCTCCTGGCCCCCTGCTAATCACCCAGGCCACTCTGGGCCTGTGGGGTCCCCAAAAGAGCCCCCCACCAGGGTCTGGGAGACAGGAGCTGTGGGGGGAGAGGAGGGGAGGCCTGCTTTACTGTGTTGTATGCGAACCTGTGTTATACTGGGTCACGTTATATCAGGGTAGAGGTATACTACTTTTTACTCCTATAAAACCTTAAGCAAGTACAGCCAAGGCAGACAAATTGACATAGAAATAGGCTATGAACAGTGACAGTAAGTAAATCATTTGAAGATGTACATGTGTTTGTCAGTGACAGCATAATCAGACAGTATTCCCAGACATAGATATCCTGTGGTATTAAATATAAGAAACCAAAAAGGGGTGGGGGGAGGAGAGAGAAAAAAGTAGAACATTATGAGAACTGATCTTTTGTGAAAAGGACTTTTAAACCAGTAATCTGAACACCTTCTACCTCTTAGAAAAAGGGAAAAATAATGAAATTTGGAAGTGAAAACATTCCATATTTAGGAGTGGCTATCTCTGCTTCAAATTTTTTCCTCCATTTTTCCACCTGCTTTTCCACCTGTCTTGACTGGCATAGGAGTAAGATTAGAACAGAGTGCTGTATTATGCAGAGTTCACATTCCATCCTTCCCCACAGTATTCAGGCACTGGAGACAGGAATGCAAGCCCTGGATGACCTCAAGTGGCTGTATCAAGTTTAAACTCTCAAATTTTATTATTTTTGTCTAGAGAAGCACCGGATATTGATTGGTTCCTATGACATGAGACCTTTTGCATTAGGTTCCCCTAAAGCATTTGGATGGGTGCTACTTTTTATAATAAAAAAGATCTAACATTTTTAAAGATTATCTATGGCTGTTCATTCAGAAAAATGAGAGTGAACTGATTACAGCAAGAAAAGAAGTGACAATGCAATGGTATCCTGAAGTAGGAATAAGAAAAGGAGTACTTGTGGCACCTTAGAAACTAACAAAGGTATTTGAGCATAAACTTTCATGAGCTACAGCTCACTTCATCGGATGCATGCAGTGGAAAATATAATACAGTAGGGTTTTTTATCTACACAGAGAACATGAAACAATGGGTGTTATCATACACACAGTAAGGAGAGCGATCAGGTAAGGTGACCAGCAGGAGAGAAAAAAAACCTTTTGTAGTGATAATCAAGGTGGGCCATTTCCAGCAGTTGACAAGAACGTCTGAGTAACAGTGTGTGTGTGGGGGGGGAGGAATAAACATGGGGAAATAGTTTTACTTTGTGTAATGACACATCCACTCCCAGTCTTTATTCAAGCCTAATTTAATGGTGTCCAGTTTGCAAATTAATTCCAATTCAGCAGTCTCTTGTTGGAGTCTGGTTTTGAAATTTTTTTGTTGAAGAATTGCGACTTTTAGATCTGTAATCGAGTGACCGGAGAGATTGAAGTGTCTCCAACTGGTTTTTCAATGTTATAATTCTTGACGTCTGATTTGGGAGTGAATGTGTCATTACACAAAGCAAAACTATTTCCCCATGTTTATTCCCCACCCACCCACTGCTTTGCCGGTTTGCTTCTAGGCTGCCCTAACATATTCAAAATTAATACAAATATTAGAAGTCTAGTTTTGCCACGACAAAAAAAAATAGTTTTTGTTTTTTTTCTAGTATCTCACCCACAAGCACTGCCTGAGGCACTCATGTGACGAAAATGAGGCTTTGTAACTTTCAAAGTTTAAATCAGTAAAACTGGGCTAGAAATACTGCAAGAACAAGCTGTCATCATATTTACTTACTGGAACCAGGAACCACAGGACATAAAATTTAAAAATAATGAAGGAAATTACATGAACATATTAAAGACTTCACATATCCTTTTTTGTATTTTAGGGCAAAGGTTCAAGTTGTCCATCCCTATATTTTGAGTTATGGCATGGTGGTGAAACAAACTTGAGAATCATCAGGAACATTGAAAATAAATCACCCTCTCCCCCCACCTCCCACTTTTTTTGTTTTGAGCAAATAAAATACTGCCTATTAATATGAACAGTCATAGGGGATAAAAGAAACAAGTGGGGGCAAGTAACAGCAACATTCAATTTTTTTGCCAGATTATTAGCCATAACTTGAAGGATCTGCTAAAGGAACCTTTATGCCAATTAAACTTTCCTCAACCAGTGGGTATTACTGCAAAATTTATTACTGAAAAAGAAAATTAAAGGAAACAAATAGAAATAAACAACATTAATACTCTGTTGTTTTTAAATACTAGGTCCCAGCTACAAATTCAAGATATAGCTTGATTTGTAGGGAAGAGCTACTGTGAAGGTAAACAACCATTCAAAAATGTACTTGTAAATCTTACTAAAAAGGACTGGCTTTCTGATTGCTCTTTCAATAGCCTTAATGAGGATGAAGAAGCAACACAGACATACTATATCTGAAAATCTTTACAAATTCATTGCTTATTAAACAATTATTATTTGCATTATTCTTTAAACGATTATACATTCAAAATTAGATCCCTCAAAGGCTTTTCTGTACTGTGGGGAGGGTATTGGAAAACTGGAGATGGGAACCTGGTTCACTCTGGTGCCTAAGAACAGTGGAAACAGCAGGCCTGGTCATACAGACTTGTACTGCTAAAAAGAAAATGGGCATGTAGGCTGCCTAACTCATGAGATGGGTAGAGTGGGTCTTGATGAAGATACAATAAGCCACTGGAGGATTGATGGGGGTCCTTGCCATTTACAAAATGGCTGGCATGGGGTGGGGAAACCATTCGTAACCTCTCTTGCTGATTTATAAACCCCATCAAGTAAAATTTTTAGAGGTGAAGACTACACCTAGGAAAAAGCGTGTATGCACTTGTGTGTGTGTACACATGGAGGGCAGACAATGAGGAGGCTTCTTTCTCATGTATAAAAGAAAAGGAGTACCTGTGGCACCTTAGAGACTAACCAATTTATTTGAGCATAAGCTTTCGTGAGCTACAGCTCACTTCACTGGATGCAACTCACGAAAGCTTATGCTCAAATAAATTGGTTAGTCTCTAAGGTGCCACAAGTACTCCTTTTCTTTTTGAGAATACAGACTAACACGGCTGTTATTCTGAAGCATGTATAAAAGAAGGCCTAAGAGAGGTTCTCCCCCTTTATATTTTATATTAAACTGTCAGATCTTATCGACTTTGCTTGTCACTGGTTCTCCACTTGCCCATAGAATTTTCCAGGGAAAAGCAAATGAATCAAGTTTGTCTGAGAGAGGAAATGGTTTTAACTCAAACTACTTAAATTTAAGACACATTTTGTGGACTTTAATTAAAGGAGAATTCCTAATGAATTCAATGCAAGTTTTATTTGATAAAGTCACACAGAATCTCAACTGTTGTTTGTTTGCTAACATGCAACTTAACCATCCTACAGAGAGTGTGGAAGAAGAGTTCTGATTAAACACCCCTCCCTCCCCAACCTCCCCAAAGTATGACAATATTCAGAAGAGTCTTCCAGTACAGGAAAGGTGAGGCCTAGTGAATTCTGTTGGCTGTCAGGGAGAATGGAACTATTAATGTTGTTCTGTTCTTGTAACTTGTGTCATAGGCACCTGCAGTCTTGGTCAGGTGCGTCTTTTTATTATTGTATCTATTCAAACAGATGCATTATAAACCATGTATATTCCTCATTTATAGAATAAAACACTGAGCAAAAACAACAACTCAAAAAATATTATCTCAGGACCTTAGACTTAAAAAATTTTAAATATTTGGGGCAATGTTATTTTATCCCATCTGGAGGTCATCACTGAGAACCTTTGGCGCAACTTAAAACATTGCACTACTCCAGTTTTACATCAATGCAATTTCAATGCGGTTATCCAGCACAAAATTGGAACACGGCAGTGGATCAAGCCTTTTGTCTGAACTGTCTGCATTAAAGCTCCATTGACATATGGTGCTTACAAGTGGGTATAATATTTTGGGTAAATGCTGGATTTCTAGAGATCCCCTGACCTGCTTACTTAATGCTCCAGTAAAGGATGTGCATTTTAAACAGAATGACCGTTTATTTTGTCACCATCAGCTAGACTCTGTATTACACATAACTGGAAAAATGTGACCCCTCCTCCTATGAAAAATTGTGGCATAGTAAAATATGGACTGTACTGGTAATGGAAAAAAAAAAAAACTTTCACACCAAGTACACATACAAGAGAAGCACCAAAAAGAGAATAAGTATTTAGAAATGTGCTCACTCTTTATAGAATACTCAGAGGAGGAGGAGGGCTTCCCAGCCAGCAAAGCCAGAATCTTTAGCCAAGTTCTTCCCCTATTAGCCTTATCCTGAACAAGATAGCATGGCAAGATTTCATTGCAACTTTGGTCTAATGAAAAGTTAAAAAAAACAAACCCACCCACACAACACACTTTGGCTAATTTCCATCTATAATCCAGCATTCAGGCAGAGGCTTTTAAAATATTTGATGATAAAAAAACCAACACAAAAGGCTAATATATCCTCATTTATATTACAGTAGCATCCTATTGTGCAAGGCACCATAGAGACAGTCCCTGCCCTGAAATGTTTAAAATCTAGATAGACAAGGCAAAGCATGGAAGAAAGGGATTATTATTACTCTCATTTTACAGATAAGAAACCGAGGCACAGAGAGATTAAGTGATTTGCCCTGGGTCACATTCAGTCTGTGGCAGATCTGGGTAGAGCCCAAATCTCCTGAGTCTAAGTCTAGTACCTTAATGACAAGACCAGCCAAAGAATTTTTAGTAGGAACAGTCATTTCACAGGATAACTCAAAGCTCATCATTTTAACAAAGCCAACATATTGGGGGGGGGTGCATGTGTAGACATTATTTAATCTACAATTAAATAACAGTACTTCATATACACAGACAAGAAACGCAGTGTAAAGTTTGAATATAAACAATTTATGACATTGAATAACCAAGTTGTGTTGTAGCCTAAAAGGAGGATGAAAACATCTAAATGTATTGTTGTTTTATCAAGCTTTTTTCCTACATTTACAGCTAATCTGAATAAATAACTGTTTCCTGGCTAGAACATTCATAGATTGATAGAGTTTAAGGTCAAAAGGAACCATTAGGTCATCTAGTCTTATCTCCTGCATAACACAGGCTAAATTTCACCTAGTTAACCTTGTGTTGAGCCCAATAACTTTTGTTTGACTAAAGCATCTTCCAAAAAGGCATCCAGTCTTGAACTGAAGACATCATGAAATGGAAAGTCCATCACTTCCCTTGATAATTTGGTCCAGTGGTTAATCACTCCCCACTGTTAAAAATGCATGCCTAATTTCTAATTTGAATTTGACTGGCTTCAGCTTCCAGCATGTAATTCTTTGTATACTTTTCTCTGCTAGATCAAAGAAACCTTAACCCCAGCATTTTCTCCTTGTGTAGGTACTTACAGTCAAGTCACCTCTCAACCTTCTTTTTGATAAATTAACAGATTGAGCTCCTTTACCTGTCTCACTAAGACCCAGTGTTTCTGGACCTTAAATCATTTTGGTGGCCAGTATCATCTCACCTATGCCTTATACAGTGGTAAAATCACCTCCCTATCCCTACTCATCTGTTTACACATCCAGGGATTTCACTAGCCCTTTTTTGCCATGAGCTTCCAGTGTGATGCTATATTCAGCTGCTCATTCACTATGTCCCCTAATTTCTTTGGAGACTTACTACTTTCTAGGATATGTCCCCCATTCTCTATTATGGCCTTCATCCCTTGTTCCTATGTGTCTAACTTTACACTTGGCTGAATTAAAATGCATTTTGTTTGAATGGGATCGGTTTACCAAGAGATCTGGACTACTTTGTTTCTGCCTTGTCATCATTATTTACCATTCCACCAATCTTTGCATTATCTGCAAATTTTAAATCAGCAGTGATTTAATATTTACTTCCAGATCATTGATGAGCATGTCGAAAAGCATCAGGATTATGAGAGAATGGCACTGGTACACCTCTCCCCCTCACCAGATGATTTCCCATTAGCAACTACTCTGTGATCCGTCAGTTAGCCAGTTCTTAATTCATTTAACATGTAAGTCTGTTGATAAGTTTTTAATCTGAACGTCATGCATTATTAAGTCAAATGCCATGGAAAAGTATATTATATCTATGCAGTTACCTTTATCAACCAAACACAATTAACATAAGAATTGTCATTCCAGATCAGATTGGCGATCTATCTATTTTAGTATCAAGTAGCAGTCATTAGACAATAGAAGACCTTTGATTACTACCCATATTATCAGTGACCTTATTCTTTTAACTTATACTTTGTTGGCAAAGCTATATTGAATCTCTTTAAAGATGCGATTTCTCCCCCCGCCCCCCACGCACATTTCAGGATATTTTTTAAAGGTTTCCACTGTAGTTTGATTGATAGAAGCACTTGGGTAGAAAAAAAACTGAATACAGTTTGACTGCACTCACTTAAAGACCCAGATTCTAAGTCGTGACTAATAAATGCTTGGAAAATGGTATGCACAGGTGAGTTTAAGCAGCCTTCTTGTAATGGCTCAAGGACCCTCATAACAGCTAGGGGTCATCAGGACATGTGGACAACCTGGCTATACCACTTTTCCCCGACATATCATCTGCAATAGCCTCAGGAGAGGGAGGATCCTCCTTTTCTTTAAGGGACCCTCCTCTGACAAGTTACATTGGCCTTAAAGCATACCAAGATCTGGTTCATGTACTCATAGAATCATTTTGCAGCAGGCTTGTTTGTTAGAGGAGACGTAGTTTTCGTATTAGTCCGCCAATCTCCTTTATTCACTCTCTTTCAGAGACCAAAAACATTAAAGTTGTCTTAAAAAGGAAAATGACTCAATAGAATTTTAAAATTTAGTGTTCATGGATGAAAGACTATCCCTTTACTATATAGTGTCTTTTCCACTACAGAACACTATACAGTGAGAGTAGAATAGAGATTAAAAAATGGATGTTCTATCCCACAGATTACATTTTGACATTTGTTTTTATACAAAAAAAAATATCAGGACAGAAATGTCAATATATTGAAATTTTTTTCACAGAACAAGAAGTTCTGAATATTTAAGGAGAAGTGGGGGGAGGGAACAAAGCAAAATGTGAGTAAACAAAAAACCACAGCGCTGAACTCTCCCAAGCTTCAAAATCCTGGTTCACAGAATCATTTGTAACCCTTCTGCCGGTCAGAGTTGGCAGCAACAAGAGCCGGGTTCAGTATCTAGGGGTTTCATTCCAATAACACAATGCAAAACCAGCTCAAGCCCTCACCCAGTGACCTGGGACAAATATATACCACCCCCGCTGGGCGCCTCCAAGAGCCTCTCACAAGAGGCTGAGTGTAGCAAAAAGCCTTTTAATAATAGAGAGGAACAATGCGGCATTATGCTGGGAAAACACCAACAGAATTCATAACACAACCCATGAGCAAAAAACCCACCCCAAGCAAATTGGGATGTGTCCTTTCCCTTTGGTTCTTGAGTCCAGCAACCCAAAATCACCCAAAGTCCCAAAAGTCCAACAACCCAAAAGTCTCTGTCCCTGGTCAGGGCAGCCCCAGAGTTCGAAAGTTTATCTGCAGAGTTTTACCTCCCAACCTGAGTGGAGATGGGGGGGAGGGGTTAATGGGTACCGTACGTGGTCCAAAGCTGATTGCCCCATCTCTCCATGGGGCTCCGCTCTGCCAGCCGCCCCATGACCTGCTCCAGGCATCCGACAAACTGCTCTGCTTCACCAGCAGCTCTGCTCTGCCAGCCGTCCTGCAAACTGCTCCGCAATATATCTTCAAGGCTCCCCCACTACTTAACAAAATTCTCAGTCATTTCAGCTCTTAGTAAGTTTAGCTCTTTTGTGATTTCAGCTTGTAGTAGGGGAGCCTCAATGCTTGTGCACCATTAGCCCAAAGTGAATTCAGCTCAGCAGCCTGTAACTAGACTCCTAATGGAATCAAAATTAGCTCTGATATTCCACAGTGGAGAGAGGAAGTGCAATTAGCATGTAAGGCCCTCACCAGGAGGCCCATACCACCAAGTATTAATACCTGTCCCCAGCCTCTCTCCATTCACTGGGATTTGGAACCCATGACCCTTGCCTAGCGAGTGCTGCTTAGTTGATGGTGAGTCCTTCCATCATAACAAAAGGCCAAGTACAGTTCCACTGTCCTTGAGTCAACAGTGTGCCCTTGTTGCCAAGAAGGCCAATGGCATTTTGGGTTGTATAAGTAGGGGCATTGCCAGCAGATCGAGGGACGTGATCGTTCCCCTCTGTTCGACATTGGTGAGGCCTCATCTGGAGAACTGTCTCCAGTTTTGGGCCCCACACTACAAGAAGGATGTGGATAAATTGGAGAGAGTCCAGCGGAGGGCAACAAAAATGATTAGGGGTCTGGAACACATGACTTATGAGAAGAGGCTGAGGGAACTGGGATTGTTTAGTCTGCGGAAGAGAAGAATGAGGGGGGATTTGATAGCTGCTTTTAACTACCTGAAAGGTGGATCCGAAGAGGATGGACCTAGACTATTCTCAGTGATAGCAGATGACAGGACAAGGAGTAATGGTCTCAAGTTGCAGTGGGGAAAGATTTTGGTTGGATATTTGGAAAAACTTTTTCACTAGGAGGGTGGTGAAACACTGGAATGCGTTACCTAGGGAGGTGGTGGAATCCCCTTCCTTAGAAGTTTTTAAGGTCAGGCTTGACAAAGCCCTGGCTGGGATGATTTAGTTGGGGATTGGTCCTGCTCTCGTCAGGGGGTTGGACTAGATGACCTCCAGAGGTCCCTTCCAATTCTGATATTCTATGATTCACATAATCAGGATAATAGTTTATTCCTGCCCCAATAACAGAGAAACTGGGGCTCCTACAGCAGCCAAAGTGACCATCTAGGCAGGGTGGGTGTGCCTATGCAAAATGAGATCAGCCCCTGAAGTTCTTTTCCACAACCCACTTGCAACCAGATGTCAGGGTAGAGCTCATCCTGACTCTTAAATTCTCGGCTGTGGGGAGGATGTGTCGTCCTGACAAATCACACTCCCTATTATACCAATTCACTGGTTCCCTCCAAAGGGCCTCAGATCTTGTAGACCAGCAGATCTCCCAGCTTTTCCATCACCAGGTAAGGTATTGCCTTCCATCTGTCAGCTATCTTGTGTTTGCCAGCAATACCCAAATTTCACAGCAGGACTCTGTCCCCCGGCTGGAGCTCCTGTGAACACACTCTAGCATCATATTGATGTCTGTTGTGGTCTGCGTTCTTCCAAGCCGCAGAGGTAGCTAAGTGATAAGCATCCCGCAGCTTTTCTCTTAGCTATGAAACTCATCAGCAATATGTATCCCGACTGTCTCCATCCTCTGATACACCAAAGCACAAGTCTATGGGTAATCTGGGTTCTCGCCCAAACATCAAGAGACATGGGGTGACTCCCGTAGCATCATTCTTTGTGGCATTGTAGGCACGCACCAGAAATGCGACATGCTGGCTCCAGGTTGCCTTCTGCTCTGGTCGCAAAGTTTCCAACATATCTAATAGGGTTCGGTTGAACCTCTCTGGCCGAGGATCACCTTGGGGGTGACAAGGCATTGTCCTATACTTTTTAATTCCTGCTATCTTCAGCACCTCTCAAAATCCCGCCCCTGATCAGAGTGTATCTGAGCCAGGAATCCATAGACTGAGAAATATTTGTCCCACAATACTCGAGCTACGGTGGTGGCCCTCTGATCACGTGTGGGATATGCCTGTGCATACCGTGTAAAATGGTCAGCCACTACTAGAATGTTCCCAACATTCCTCTTGTCTACCTCTAAAGACAAGAAATCAATGCATACCAGTTCCAAAGATTTGTTGCTGGTGATGTTCTTGAGATATGCAGCCCTCGTGGGCAGAGTTTTCCTTTGAACACATCGAGCGCAAGTCTCACATTTCCTGCGAACATCTTCAGGCATCCGGGACCAATAGAACCTACTACGAATAAGTTCCAGGGTCCTCTCAATCCCTAAAATGTCCAAAATCATCATGCAGGGCCCTCATGGTCAGGGCTCTGTACTCTTTTGGCAGCACTAGTTGTGCTCGTTGCTTTTGTAAAGGGCCGGTGGTCATTCGGTGTAGCACTCCCTGAATCAGTTTTAGTTTGGTCCATTCTCTCAATAGTAGTTCACCCTCCGGGTTAGGTGGGACAACCGCAGCTGGGCTTCGCCCCTCCCTTTTGGCAAGTGGTGTAACACGAATGTCAATATCTTGCAGCTAGGCTTCTTGCCAGTCAGCCACATTGAGCCTGGGCAAGGGAGATTGGTCCAGTGCAATATATTTCACTGAAGCAGAAGGCATGCATTCAGGGGGCAGGCCCAAAGCTTCTGCAACACATCCCTGAAGGCTCTCACGGGCCTCTGACTCTCAGCGACTCACACTGCAAATAGCTCTCACTCCATCTGTGAGAATCACAGCAACTTCTAGAGCCTGCGGACTCCTGGACAATGCATCTGCATCTACATTGCTTCTCTCTGATCGATATTGAACGCTGAACTCACAGCTAGCCAAGGTGGCCACCCATCTCTGCCCTGTAGCATCCAGCTTAGCACTTGTTAACACATAAGTCAGTGGATTGTTGTCTGTCCACACCTGGAAGTGAGCACCATACAAGTCGTCTTGAAATTTCTCAGTGATGGCCCATTTCAAGGTCAAGAATTCCAGCTTGTGGGTGGGATAGCGAGTTTCACTATCAGACAATCCTTTGCTGGCAAAGGCTACAGGTTTACGTTTGCCTTCTACTTCCTGGTACAGGACTGCTCTCAGACCCTCCAAACTGGCATCAATATGCAGGATAAATGGTTTGCTTGGGTCAGCAAAGACTAGGACTGGAGCATGAGTTAGGCAAGTAATGATTTCTCAAAAAGCCCTTTCACATCTCTCATCCCACCATGGCCCAAATGGTTCGAAGGGGCCATAGTGTCTCTGTACAGGAGGCTTTGGGGACCTGCCATTATTCTTGGTCTTAGATTTGTTCTTGCTGGACTGGTGTCCCCTGGTAAGATCATTCAGAGGCTTTACAATTGTAGCATAGTTTTTCACAAATCTGCGGTAGTAGCCACTAAATCCAAGAAAGGTCTTGAGTTCTCTGTAGTTACTTGGACATGGCCATGTAGTGAGTGCTTCTATTTTATCAGGATCAGTACTCACACCCTCTTGGGACACGATGTGACCCAAATACTTCACTGAGGTTCTGCAGAACTGGCATTTGTCAATTGAAAGCTTCAGACCATAATCCTCCAACCTATCAAGCACTTTAAGAAGTCTTTCTTCATGCTCCTCTAAGGTTCTTCCAAACACAATTAGATCATCCAAATAAACTAACACTTGCAGGAAATTCATGTCTCCCACAACTTTCTCCGTGAGACGTTGAAAGGTAGTAGGTGCTCCAGAAATCCCTTGGGGCATGCGTTCGAACTGATAAAACCCTAATGGGCAGATGAAGGCTGTCTTCTCCTTATCTTCTTCTCCCAGAGGGATCTGGTAGTATCCACTTCGAAGATCCAACACAGAGAACCACTGGCTTCCCAGCAAACAGTCTAAGGCATCTTGGACTCGAGGCATAGTGTACTGGTCAACCACAGTACAGCTGTTTAGGGTGCGGTAGTCAATACACATCCAGATTTTCCCATTCTTTTTACGGACCACCACAATGCGTGAGGTGTATGGGCTGCGGGACTCTGTAATGATGCCATTCGTGGCCAGCTCCTGAAGATGATGTCGCACATCTTCCATCTCAGAGCAGCAATCTTTCTAGATCTCTCCCTGAAAGGTCGAGAGTCATGTAGTCTGATATTGTGTTCTACTCCTTTTGCACATCCCACATCCTACTCATGCAGTGAGAACACCTTGGATCTTTCGCAAAGTTTCTTCCTCAGGTGATCTTTCCACTCCTCAGACACTGGTGAATCTCCAAAGTCAAACTTTGCTGGGTCTATTGTCGGAACTTGAGTTTCACACTGGGGTTTTACAATTGACTCAGGCTCAAAGAGGTCTGCTATCTTTTGTCCTTGCTTCACAACAACATCATGACTCGTTTCATTAGCAATCAGTATAGTCACCCTTTCCTGGGCTTCAGCAGGTAGGGTTATGACTCCACTGGGGACCAGCACTCCTTCAGGGAGCTCTCCTCCCATCGGCTGCTCCATTATTGCTAACATCCCTTTACTGCCTTTCAGCCAGGTACTCATGACAAGCATTTCTTCTTCCGTCCTTGCAGGCACTACTAAGGGGGTCATGCCCGCATACTTCAGTGCTCCAATCGGTAGCTCAGATGTCTCCCTCTTAGCACTCTCAATTTTCCTATAGGCTTCAGCACAAAGCGTATGGATCATCAGGGTATTCAGGTACTGGTCCCCAGCCCGCCTTCTGCAGTAATCTGCGAGTACCTTGGAGACTGGAGTTGGTCCCTATCAGCACAGACACATCAGAGGTCCCTTTAGGGTCAGGGCATGTTAAGACAGCTATGTCTACCTCTTCTCTTACCCCAGAAACCTCCCCTGGGAATTGCAGATGCACTATGACATACCCTTGGTAGGGGTATTCATCCATGCTGAGGCCACACAGGCCCAGGTCAGTCAGTGGCTGTATAGGCAGGTGCCTAAGCATCTATTGGTAGAATGACTGAAATATAATAGTCACTTGAGATCCAGTGTCAGGCACTGCTTTACACTCCACCCCTTCAATCCTCACTGTGACCTCTGCTTGAGGTCCTATCAGTCCTGCAGGGATCCCAGCTGGACTGTCTTTTCTGGGGGAATCTTCAAATCCTGCAGGCCTGGGGGGGTCCCTGTCCCCAGACCCTCTGGCAGCTACCGGATCTCTCCCAACTGATCCTCAGCTTTCCATACACTAAGGAGGAGTTTTCATTATGGCACTTGGCAGCACTGTGTCCATCCTGACCACATCGATAGCAGAAGAATTGATCTTTCCCCCTTCACCTGGGTGGGATGGTGGCTCTAAGTGCGGGCTTCTCAATCGCCACAGTTTGAGGCTCCTTATTCCTGGAAGTCTTAACTCGGTCAACGGTGCTTTGCAGCTCAGCTATCTGTTCCGTCAGGACCTGCATTTGCTGGGCAAGCTCCTCTCTGGTGCTCACCATCAGTACACTGGTCGTTTGCAGTGGTGTTGTGTTGGCTGGCTGCGATGTTTGGGCTTCCCAAAACTCACTAGCAGCCTTCCTTTCTTGCTCCTCTCTGACCTCTTTTATCAGCTGGGAGTAATTGGGGGATGTTCCTGTCGTTCTCTAAGCTGGAGATGAAGTAGAATCAGATTCTGATACTGAGTTCCTCTTACAATTTGAGCCAGTCTGATCTGAACCATCTGCTCAGCAGTCACTGCTCCCCTCATGACAGTTCTCTGAAGCAGTCTCTCCAGTCTCTGTATGTAGGCTGAAACCTTCTCGCCCTTTTGCTGTCGGGAATTAAGGAACTTACAGTAGCTGTCTTCAGGGCCCTCTACGCTCCCAAAGGTGTGTTCCAGGGCCCCTAGGCAGTCCTTCATCCTGACCCCAGGGTCAGTGAGCTTCAGGGTGCGAATCACATCTAATGCTGGGCCGTCAAGGCTCTCTATTAAGCATCTTTGCTTTTCTGCATCTGGTACGGCCCATTCTTGCAGCATTTCAGTAGTATGCTCTAACCAGAGTTCAAACTCCTCCTCCCCAGCAAATAACCTTAACTTACGACAAGAGTTTGACGCAATGTTTGCCCTAGAGCTTTTGTCCAATCATCGGCAGAGGCTGCAGCCTCTGAGCTAGAAGCTGCTGAGCTGGGGCCCAACAAACCTGACATATTAGCCATTATACAAACAGTAATGTCCTCAAAATATAAGCACAAACAAGACAAAACAAATTGTTTCCCAATGTAGTGGATCACTCAACAGGTGCTTGCGAGGGGTACCGACCCAGGGATCCCGGACAAGCCCCCAAAAATGTCAGGGTAGAACTCATCCTGACTCTGCTTACACATTCATAGATTTTAAGAAAGAAGTTTAACCTGTTCATTTCAATATGAAGCAAAAAAAAAAAAAAGTGACCTCATCTCTAACCTTTGGGGAGAATGAAGCACTTGCATGAGAGGAAAGTGATCAGGAACAGCCAGCATGGATTCACCAAGGGAAGGTCATGCCTGACTAATCTAATCGGCTTTTATGATGATATTACTGGTTCTGTGGATGAGGGGAAAGTGGTGGACGAGTTGTTCTTTGACTTTAGCAAAGCTTTTGACACGGTCTCCCACAGTATTCTTGTCAGCAAGTTAAGGAAGTATGGGCTGGATGAATGCACTATAAGGTGGGTAGAAAGCTGGCTAGATTGTTGGGCTCAACGGGTAGTGATCAATGGCTCCATGTCTAGTTGGCAGCCGGTGTCAAGTGGAGTGCCCCAAGGGTCGGTCCTGGGGCCGGTTTTGTTCAATATCTTCATAAATGATCTGGAGGATGGTGTAGATTGCACTCTCAGCAAATTTGCAGATGATACTAAACTAGCAGGAGTGGTAGATACGCTGGAGGGGAGGGATAGGATACAAAAGGACCTAGACAAATTGGAGGATTGGGCCAAAAGAAATCTGATGAGGTTCAATAAGGATAAGTGCAGAGTCCTGCACTTAGGACGGAAGAATCCAATGCACTGCTACAGACTAGGGGCCGAATGGCTAGGCAGCAGTTCTCCGGAAAAGGACCTACGGCAAGTTCTGCGGAAAAGGACCTAGGGGTGACAGTGGATGAGAAGCTGGATATGAGTCAGCAGTGTGCCCTTGTTGCCAAGAAGGCCAATGGCATTTTGGGATGTATAAGTAGGGGCATAGCGAGCAGATCGAGGGACGTGATCATTCCCCTCTATTCAACATTGGTGAGGCCTCATGTGGAGTACTGTGTCCAGTTTTGGGCCCCACACTACAAGAAGGATGTGGATAAATTTGAGATAGTCCAGCGAAGGGCAACAAAAATGATTAGGGGTCTAGAACACATGACTTATGAGGAGAGGCTGAGGGAGCTGGGATTGTTTAGTCTGCAGAAGAGAAGAATGAGGGTGGATTTGATAGCTGCTTTCAACTACCTGAAAGGGGGTTCCAAAGAGGATGGCTCTAGACTGTTCTCAATGGTAGCAGATGACAGAATGAGGAGTAATGGTCTCAAGTTGCAGGGGGGGAGGTTTAGATTGGATATTAGGAAAAACTTTTTCACTATGAGGGTGGTGAAACACTGGAATGCGTTACCTAGGGAGGTGGTAGAATCTCCTTCCTTAGAGGTTTTTAAGGTCAGGCTTGACAAAGCCCTGGCTGGGATGATTTAACTGGGAATTGGTCCTGCTTCGAGCAGGGGGTTGGACTAGATGACCTTCTGGGGTCCCTTCCAACCCTGATATTCTATGATTCTATGAATGCTAGATACCTTCTACTCCTATAATTTCCATTCTTTAGTCTATGGACTTTCAGAAAAAAGATAGTGAAAATATTTTCTAATGTATTCAAGGCAAGCTGCTTCAGCTTTGAAGCCAGTTAATCCAATGAAAGAAAAAGCATGATTTTCAGACCCAGAAATCACCTGAAGAACTTTCCCAGACACTGTCTACACAACATAGCCTCTTTTTAACTCCAGTCCATGATCTGGTATGTGAACATATTTTTGTGAGTAACAAAGTAATACCGTATGAGTTCATAAAGAAGAGAGGTGAAGGACTGGAAGATTTGGTTGTGTGCTCTCCTATTTAAGCAAGTGTTCTTTCACAACCCAAGAGGGAGGTAAAAGCACTTGATTATTGCTAGAAGTGTTTTTATTTTGTTACTAAAAAGTATGCTGACTATATTTTAATAATAATTTGAAGTGCATTGGGTAGGGAGGTGAAAAGACTTAGCTGGAAGATCCAGGATTCTCCTCCATCATGTATTTATTGACGTTTCAACCTAAAACAATTTTTCCAACTTTTCCTATTAATTTCTGGGGGACAAAATTGATTGGGTTCAAACTGAACTTATTTTTTCTATGAT
Source organism: Lepidochelys kempii (assembly GCF_965140285.1). NCBI lineage: Eukaryota > Metazoa > Chordata > Testudines > Cheloniidae > Lepidochelys > Lepidochelys kempii. The sequence continues at coordinate 138,397,844 of NC_136382.1, read as the reverse complement.
GCCAACGAACTGAAAAATCAGTTATTTGCACAGCTCTAATCCTATAGGCTATGCACCATTCCACAAACAAATTTTTGAAACTATTAATTTTAAAACATAAAAAATGTAGTTTAATCATGTGTAACCCTTCTGCCAGGTGGAGCCAGCAGCAACCAGGGCCAGGTTCAATATCTAAGGGTTCCTTTTCAACAGTACAAACACAGAACCAGCACAAGCCCCCTCCCAGTAACCTGGGAAAATTACATAACACCTACGGCACCTCTGAGAGGCAATACTTCCCCTCTCACAAGCACAGAGTCTGAGCGTAGAAAATAAACTTTTAATAAAAGGAGAGAAGTCACCCGACATTAATTAGGGAAAATGCCACAAGCAGGATTCATAATCATAAAACTGTGAGCAGGACACCCACGCCAAGGTGTGTGGGGCAGTGTGTTCTGCCTCATGTTCTTGAATTGTACAACCAAAAGTTCGTTTTCTGTGCTCCTCTCTGCTCCCTCACCATCCTCCACTAACAGTGGTTGTCCTTGGTCAGTGAGGACCCCGGGTTCAGAGGTGCACCTGTGTGAGTTTACCTCCAATCCGGGGAAGAAGGAACCTTGCTTGCTTCGCCATCTGATGAGCACTTGCTCAGATTGACCACCTCACCAGACACTCACTCGCCGGCCCATGGTCAGTCATCTTCTGCTCCCACCTGACTCTCTGCTGTGACCTCTGTACATCAGTCTCTTAGTGATTTTCAGCTCCTTACAGGCTGGGCAGAAACATTGGCCCACCACAAGCGATTTCAACTCTCATTTGAGCACTTTAAGGTAACAAAAGGGTCCTAATGAAGCCTATTTAGCTTTGAGCAGTGGAGAAGAACAGGTTAAACCAGACTGAGGACCCTTAGGGAGAGTTCATGTCTCCTGGCTGGGATACCTGTCCCCACCCCTCTTACTTTCACAGGGATCTGGCATTCGAGCCTCTGGCTTAGCAAGTCCCTTTCAACTGAGGGTGACCCCTCAATCTGGACAAGCTCAGCACAGTTCTGCTCCCCTTTAGTCATACAATAAAGATAACATTCATAACAAAATTTCAATACCCCTACATTCAGTACTAAAGTGGTTTGTAACCCAACACCAGCCAAAGCTGATCACCTGGAGCTACACAGCTCCTGTATGCTAGATACCTACGCAGAGCAGGTGTGTTCATGTAAATACAGTTTGCTTCTGAAGTCTCTCCCCCTCCCAAACTAGTTGTCAGGGGAGAGTTCAGTTCAGACCCTGCTTACATATAAAGACATACTTCTGCACAATATTTTAAATGTAGTTATTTAAGTTTAGTTATTCTTAACTACTTACATTATGTGAATTGATATAGGGTAATTTCTCAGATCTATTTCTCTCAGGATATGAACTTGCAGCTTGATATATCCTGCACATGCTAAATCTTCCTATTATATAGAGCATCTACAACTCCAAGTCTAATGAAGCTTACTCTGTTTTAGCTTCTTCATTAAGCCTGAAGTCAAATTCTAATTTTCTATGTATGACTGCCTGCAACTATACCACCTCACAATGCAATCCCTTTACATTTCTCAAGTTAAAAAAGAATTAGGCTAGGTAAGTATTTGGATGGGAGACTACCAAGCAACATACAGGTAGTGAAAGAAGTGATGTTGGTCAGTTAGTAGATGGCACTGAACCAAATCCCCTCTGTGGAATTGTAAGGCACCGTACAGCTGGAGGGTTTTGGCTGTAATGTAAAACTACCGCCCTCACTACTTGTCAGTAGAGATCTTAATAAGAATGCTAGGAGAATGAATATTGACCCTGGTGTAACAGCTAAATTCCAGGTCAGGCAACTGCATCACCACTGCAATGTAACTGGATACAGTAAGCTTCATTCAACTGTCACATTAGCATCACATTTGCTGTGTTATACATCAGAGGTTGCTATACTTAACAGAAAACTCCTGTCTCTAGAAGCTTGCCTACACTTAAAACTTATCATTTTAACTATACTGGTCTAGTTAAGGCAGACGACATTCCCTCATCTCCAGTATGGGCCCAGTTACACTGTTCTAGCTCATTCCAGTTGAGGAACATAATAAGCTACTCTGGTATAGAGGCACCTTTATACCCAGTATTATTGCATGCAGACTAGGCCTTACAGTATATTGGTTTAAAAAATAAATTACACCTTTGAAAGATGGTTATATCTGTAGACCTTTTCTAGTGAGACCTCTATTATAATGCTTTCTTAACCAAGTCAATGCAAACACGGGGATCCCGTGCACAATGACCTGCAGATCCTGCCAAAGACAAGGTTAAAATCCTGCAACCTTCTATGGAGCTGCATCAAGACCTTATACCCACTTTGACGCAAAAGCTCAATGGAGAGTCACATGGAGCGCTGACTACTCAAAACAAAACAGCTTGACATTGACCCTGCCAAGAAACCACTGGGTTTTGATATTCATCAGAAAGACCTGTGCAGATTGAATCACACTGGAAATGTGGACAAACCCTCTTTAAAAGGAAAATGAGGCATACACCTGTATGCGACTGTGGTCACCAGCACAAACAATGGAGCACATATCTGAAAGACCGAATGGGACACTCAGCGGGGGCCTGTAAGACATTCACCAGCTCACTGCTGAGGCAATGTGCTGGCTATACAACCTCCAATATAAATTTGTAATTGTTGCTACCTACCCAAGGCATACAAAAGACTACGACGACTCGTGGAATGACTTTGTAATTTTATTTAGTTGTCAGTTAACTGGAGTGCAACAGAACCAAAAAACTTCTAGTCTAAACCAACCTATACCTATTTCAAAAGGCATGATAATGTCTGCAAAATGCCAAGATCCTCGGATGAAAGATACTGAAGAGCTAAGTATTTTTATACGGTCTTTATTTACTAGTAAACAAAAGTCAGACAGTAACGCAAAAGGCAATAAAAATCACTCAACATATCTAGTCTATTTATAAGTGCCCAAGAGAGATCACATACTGCGACACTTATCCTTGGTGTAAGTAAATGGTTTTCACTACATTTATAATTAATGGCGATGAATTGGGCCCATTTGTTCTAGTCTTTTTGGTAGTAACAAGCGGGAGGAGATTCCTGCTCAAGGTAATTAGTTTTCCATTCACTTTGATGGGAGAAGGATCAGCATTAGGATCTTTATCAGCATTAGGAGCAGAAAGCAGGCACAGCATTCGAGTCTGTTTCAGATTCATTCATTCAGTTCAGCATATGAAGATCATATTTCTCACATACCCATGCTGAAATAGCAGGCTGTTTAGTATCCAAAGTGGCAAGTCAGTAGAATCGCCATGTGCTGTATGCAGTATATACTAAATCGTCTGTTTGGCAGCTGTTCTACCACCCATTATCTCCAGCAGGTCTTACTTCGCACCTATAGTAAAATGCTAACTTTGAGGCAGAATATTATGGGGAATTTAACACTGTGCATTGGGACTTCCACATCTCCAGTCATACATACATTATATAAAACACAAACACTTATATATAAACACACACACGTCAAGAAAAGAGAGTCTCAAGTCTACACTGAAAAAGGGAACACCCAGGAAAAGCCAGCACCTTGTGATTTTACTCTCTCTAGAGCATTATTAAAAAATGTTTATATTACAGTACGGTCACAGTTATAGGACAAACTGTCCCTTAGACTCCTCAGGTGACAGACCGCCTCAGGGGCCTGGCTTCCCACACCTCATTTAGAGCAGAATTACATAGTCCAGTCACTGAGATTGGAACTCTGGGCTGCAGGTCCCCATTTCCCAACACTGTTAATGCAACAGGACCAACTTAATTTGGCACCTGTAAGCCCTTTCCCTCCAGGAGCTTGAGACTATCAGCAAGTTGATTAAAATGACTCGAAATCAGACTCTTAAAATAAATAAAGCATGCATTCCTTCTGTGATGCTTGGGGGTGGGTGGGGGGGGGAAGGAGGGGTTGAGCAGGGGTTAACCCAGCCCAGTAAGGGGTTGTGTCACCTTCTGCCTCATAATGCTGAGTGCTTCTGTGCTGTGTGCAGCTCTGGCTCAGAGCCCTGCCACAGTAGCCTGCTTACAGCGCAATGGCCTCACCCTGGCTTCCACCAGCCTGGTTACTCCTTGCAGAGTGACAACGATAGCCATTCCAGCCTTGAGTTTCCCCAAAACCATCTCCCACCTAGTGTCCCCTCACCAGACCCTTGTTGAAGTTATCAAGTTCGCTACCTCCAAAGACACAGAATACACACCAGCCAGCTAGTTAAGCTGAGGATTTTACCTTCAGTTTACTATAGCAGTGAGATGGTTTTGTAAAAATAAAACACGTTTATTAACAACGGAACCTAGATTTAAGTGATACCAAGTAGAAGGAATAAGGACAGAAACTGTTACAAACAAACGAACACACACAAATAAAAATAACTTAGATTTTATTCTTAAAAGCATAACAAATAGAGTCTTGTTCAATGTAGTTTTCTCACCAGTCATTCTTCCCACACAGCTGGCCAATCTTTAGCCAAAATCCAATACAGAGCCCAAAGCGCTTGGCTTCTTTGTCTCCTCAGGTGTAGGACGACTAAATGGCTTTTTGCCTCCGTTTATATTTTTCCCCAATATTTTGGCCCTGTTTCAAGAGGCAGGAAGGCTTCTTGAGGGTGCAGTCTTCATCCCCTTTTCATTGTCCTAGGTCACACCTTGCTTAATTTACAATGGAGGCAATGTCAAACTTGCAAAACAACATTCCTTTGTCTTCAGCAGGCTGTGCTTGGGCATAGTCTGCCAAACACATTTGAGAACCTTATTTCCAGCACACATCTATAATTCTTTATACACCACCATTACATACATCACACAATAATATTAATAACCAGTGTGTTACCAGTTCTCATATGATACCTTACATAGCCTCTTTTAGATACGGATTATGACAACAGTGAGTTGTGGCAATGAGTATGTCCGGCCTGATAAGACTTATGGTATGCCCTCTGTCTGTTGATATTGAGGGGCTCCTTTGCTCATGTACATAGTAATAAGCCAGACTGGTGGCCTCTTGCACAGGCATCAGGGATTTATCCCAAAGAACAGCTCTGATTTCTTCAGAGCATATACTCAGAAAATGCTCTTGTGCAAAGAGGTCAAAGAACTGGTCATAATTCTCAGTCCTTTGCCCATTCCCTCATCCAATCACACATTTTATAAACATATTCTCTGAGAGTCCTGTTAACATCTTCCCCCAAAGGTAAGGAGTAAAATAGAGTAAAGGAGTAAAAATAATAAAAGGACTATATACATGGGTCTAATTTACACCCTAATCTTTCCTTGTCAGCTTGTGTAAATTCCCTTCAACCCAGCCAACTTCTGCCTCTGGTTAGGAGGAAAAACAGTCCTGCACACAGTAGGCTCACTCTGTCTGTGTTTCCTTGCCAGCCTTTTAGCTTTCACTGGCATTCTCTGGGCAACCTCTGACCACTCACTAAACCCCACCCTTTTCTAGCCCTGGGTATCCTGTAATGGCTTAGCGTTCCCCTGGAGTTCTCTTCTCAGCTCTACCAAAACAACTATGTCATCAGGGGTGGGACTGAGGAGTCACCTCACCATGGCTATAAGCCTGGGTCATTGTGTTCGAGAATTTGTTGGGATGTTCTTTAGCTAGTTCATTGTTTTACCTTTCCTGCTCGATTTCCTTAACAACTTCTGACCCTCATCAGCACACACACACAAAATATTAATAAAAAGAGAATACATACATCTCCCAGTTCATTACCAGTAGCACCTAGATGCCAATCATATCAGAGAAAATGAGAGGCACTGCCCCAAGACATACTAGCTAGCAGAGACCAGTAAACAGGTCACAGTGAGGGTAGGGAAAACAGTGTCAAAAGTAGTCAAATCTGCACAATTCTTAGCCAGTCAGTACAGTAATTGCAACTTGCCACCAGTCTAGCCATTATTAGACACCTAACGTTGGAGAACCTGGAAATTCAGCAGAGGGAATCCAAGAATTCCAGCCACTTATATTGTATCCTCACAGTCTCCAAACCTAGCCGCAGCATACCTACATCCAGCCTCCACCACTCCACACTTGATATACCCATCCACCCTTTACCTAATTTAAAGATCAAAATGTTTTGCAACAAATACTCTCATCCAGCAGTGGGGCATGAGACAGAGATGGAGAAAAGGAAAGATGTACTGCCAGTTTGTGGTGTTTAGATGCTGCTTGTAATTATTAGAACTGGGAGCACTGGCTGTTGGGAGTCTGAAAGGACAGGAAACAGGAAGGAGGGGTGAGAAGTTGAGGAGGCGGAGTGAGAGCTACCGAAGGTGCAGCAGCAGCTTGGTAAAGAGGTTTCCACTAAAAAAATAAAGTCCTTTACAAAAGCAGATGAGAGACCAAAAGTTGAACGTCAGTTGGATTCACCCACACAAACATTACTTGTTTTTTTTTAAATGGCAAAGTAGAGAACATTTTCCATTTTCTTTCCAACAAGAGAAAAATTCCTCAGATATGAAAGCAAGGAATAATTTGTGCATGAGAGACTAGAATGCTTTCATGGCCTAATTATGCAAGCACTTCATAGGTAGACCTGGGTTTTGTTTTTTGCCATTGGCAGAAAGTAAGTCAATACATGAATAAGAGAACACCACATTCTTATACAGATATGTGAGCATTATTTCTTAACCAGGCATATATGAAAAACTAATTGTACAGGAGTTCAACTGAATACATACACACATACCGCTGCCCCAGTCAGCCACTTGTTCTACAATTTTCAGGTCTCTTCTGCAATTGTGTGTGAGGAGGGCATAGAAGAAAGGCGGCTCCTTTCCCCTAGTCCATTTGTCCATCCCGACAGAGCTCAGCTACGATCTGGTCCTATGAGCACTAGATGCTAATGCTGATTGAAGGACTGTTATAAAGGGAAGCAGGGACTTTTAAAGTTTTAAAACACAGTGTGCCTTATCCAATACATAAGAGAACCAAAACCACTGTTTAGGCTTCTACTTTAATTTTTTAGTATTTTAGGAATTTGGTAGGGGGTTGCATAATTAGAAATATATAATTTCCTGAAATAAATAATTTCCATCTTTCATTATATTTACAATATGGCAATTAAGGATCCTTGCCAAAAAGATACGAAAATCTGCTTTATACTTCAGAAGGTTAATTCTGGTTCTTGGAGTTGATATTTCAGTCAAAGGAGGGGGTAATTTTTTACAATCAAGCACCGAACAAGTGTGATTACCATGCCTTTACTGAAAATTCTCCGTCTATTAAGTCTACAGTGACTTTTTTTATACACTTCACTTTGCTTACATATATGTAATATAAAAAAAGCTGCCTAGATTTTAATGGAAAAAAGTAAGTTAAAACTTGTCTTGAAGTGGCATGCTGTATAATCCGCTTTGTGAAATGATACATGGAAAAACTACCTGTTCCAGTTGCCCTTGAAATTACTGATGGATCACAAATTCTGGTTACCTGTGGTTTCAAGGAAATAAACTAAACATTGCATATTACAGGTGACCTGCAGAGGGGATATATTATTTATGCCCTTACTTACTTCTTCGTAATGGAGAAAACTTTCTTTTCTTGTGCTCCAAATAAATCTCCTATTTAGGCACCACATTGAGTGCCTGGATTTTCAAGAGCTCTGCTCCCATTTAGGATGCTCATTGAAGTAGTCAGATTTTCTCATTGAGAACAAAGGGAGCTGTTGGGCATTCAAGATATATCCCTACACTTAATTCCTGGAAGTGTTTGCATTTGAAGTTTTGAGATATGTAACATTTTTGGAGAAGTTTAGACCTTATTCCATCAAGGAAGAGGTAAATTTTCCCTGGTTCAAGATAGGATGATAGGGTGGTATTTAAAAATAGGTTGTAAATTGTTGTTATAATATATCCTTTACTGAACAGTAAAGTTTGACTAGATCTTTTTTGTTTTGGGTGAAAGGCATTTCGAATGATAAAGCACTGTTGATTCTTATGCATTTCTAAGAAAATCCTGTTCTGAGTCAGCCATTACGAGCAAAAGGTCCTTGTCATAACAACTTTATAATAGAACTTGTTGTTATGGGTTTGTCTTGGCACTTGGGTCTCAAACCTGGGTTTGCAGATTCTTTGGCAGTCTTCAAACTGCAGCCCCACCCTGCTGCTCACGGGTACCAGCAGGGAGTGTAGGTTGGTGGACCCTAGGTCACCAGAGGCACTGCCAACAAAGCTCCTGACTGGAGGAGGTGTCCAACCTCTCCAAGTAGCTAAGACTCACTATTTTAAGCCAGAAGGAGACACAGGAAGTTGCCTCAGGCCACAAGTGAATCCCTGACTGGATGCTACATTGGATCCTGCTTTCTCACCTGATTCCTGAGCCCTGCCTTCCTGCCCTATTCCTGATTTCTACCTTGCTGCCTTGTTCCTTGTTCCAGATACCTGCTTCTGTGCCCCACCCCTGGATATTGATTCTGGCTCTGACCCTTGGCATGACTCCTGACTGACTGCAACTCTTGGTATAATGATAGAAAGGTTGGAGTAGGAATCAAAGTTACCCTACTGTTGTATAGAGGGGATCATCTAGTGAGCCTTATCAACAGAAGCACCTTGCTTGCACTTAGAGCCAGGCATGGAAATCTGCAACACCTGTCTGTACAGTTCTCTGCAAAAAGTTAAAGAAAGTGTTTTATTGTTATTTAAGAAGTCTCCAGTATCTTTTTTGTGGTATAATAGCAAGTTGGCAATGGTGTCAGGACAAAAGTAAAAGTAAAAAGAGTAGAACAAATCCAAAAAAATAAATAAAAAGGACCAAATAAAGCTTCTAGAAAGCTTAGTATTTGAAGAAAATGCAACAGAAAACTGGACAAATTGGAAGCAAGAATTTGAGCTGTACAGCATCACAAGTGGTACAGACAACAAAGATGAATGGCTGCAAACAGTATTATTTCTTCATTTAGCAGGTGACAAAGCAAGAGAGGTATTTAACACTTTTCAATTTGATGATGTAGCAGATAAAGAAAAAAAATACAGGTCTTAAAAAATACATTTGAGGCATACAGTGCACTGCAAAGAAATGTGCCTTTTTTATGCGACAAATTTTTCACTGGCAGTCAGACAGAAGGGGAAAGTATATATCAATATGGGACTGATATAAAACTGGCAGCACAATCTCATGAATTTGGAAAACTGTGTGAGTCACTCATTAAAGAACTCATCATGTATGCTATTGTATCAGACTCAGTGTGAGCTAGATTGTTGAGGGTGATTAATTTAACCCTGGAATGTGCTGTGGACATAGGTTTTGCAGTCATTTCATCTGCACAACAGATGCAACTAAGGGCTGAGTGAACCAGAAAAAACACATGCACACATTGCAGTGTAAGTCTGCCTTTAGCAAGCACCCAGTCATGGACTGGAGTGTGTCCTGCTGCTATTAAAACCCTGAGATAAAGAGAAGTGGAAAAAGGAGCAGGCAGAGACAACTAAGGGTTGTTAGAAGTGTGGATGTAGCCATGCTGTAAGGAACAGTGCTGTATATGAGTAAGAACACCTTTCCAGAGTTGCACATTTAGGTAAAGTCCCAGTGCAAACAGATGTTTACTCTCAAAGTAGCAGATGAGCAATCATAAGATCTGATTCTTGGTATTCTGAGAACTGAGCCACCCATGGATGAGTGGAATATGGATTTGCTCATGAGCGATCACAAAACTGTCCATTTTGAAACCAATACTGGGGCATAGGCCAATGTGTTGTCTCTAAAGTTTTTTTTATAACATTTTAAGGTCCAAACCAATTTGCAGATTGATTATCTGGCTGATAAGTTACTCAGGAGAAAAACTGCCAGTATATGGTGAATTCCAGGTTTCAGAGTAACAGCTGAGATTTGGTTGTGTTACTATTGACGGCTGGCATTGTGCCCTCCTCTGAGGACCACATAACACATATGATGATTTAATACTGCTTTAAGCAGCATATATAATCATAGGTTTCAGAGTAACAGCCGTGTTAGTCTGTATTCGCAAAAACAAAAGGAGTACTTGTGGCACCTTAGAGACTAACCAATTTATTTGAGCATAAGCTTTCGTGAGCTACAGCTTTAGCCTCTAAGGTGCCACAAGTACTCCTTTTCTTTATATAGTGAATGCAACTTGGACTTTATCAGGATAAGAAAGCATGGCTGGAATTTCAGGTGGTGGAACTTGACTCTCAAGCCATATGAGGGTTTATAGGCTGTGACATGTTTAAACTTATTTCAAAGAGTAAGTATGGTAAAAGAAGAACCAGAAGGTGACTGGTATATATTTAAAGAACTCTAGGATGTATTTTATAGGTTGAGAGTGCTTGCCAGGTAAACATACCATAAAGGTATACTCACAAGTACCACCTGTAATTCTTGCACCTTGTAAAATTCCAGTGGTATTAAAGGACAAACTAGAAAAATAACTGTACCACACAGAACAATGTGAGTAATAACAAAAGTGTAAGAATCTATTAAATGGGTCAATACTAGACAAACCAATTCAAGATTAAATGAGAACATATTTGGATCTGAGACACATGAATAAAGCAATATGAAGGGAACACTTTCAGTTGCCTACAGAGAAATGAAAAAAATTCTAGACTCTCTGTTCATGCAACAAACCCTCTGGCAGGTACAGGTTCACCAGACTTCCCTTTGGCATTTGTTCAGCTCCAGAAGTATATCAAAGAGTAACCCAACAGAGATTTGAATGTTATATAGATGACATACTGGTGAAGGGAAATACTGGACAAGAACATGATCAAAGGCTTGAGAGTTCTACACAAGTGTTGTGAAAGGAAATGGCAACTGAACAAGAGAAATTGCAAATTGTCTCTGACAGATAAAATATTTGGAGCATCGCTTGACAAAACAAGGTCTAAAACCTGACAACTTAAAAAATTGCTGCAATAACTGAAATGGCCAAACTGACCTCCAAGGCTGAATTATAAAGATTTCTTGGAATGGTTATTTACTCTGGGGAAATTTATCCTGAACATATCAACAGCAGCAACTCCTGTAAAACAACTTTTGGGAAAAAATGTTGACTTGGCCTGGATGACAAGGCATGAAGTGGTATATGAACACTAGAAGGAACTGCTTACAAGGGAACCCATGCTGAAGTACTTAAATGTGAAAGAACCAGTTACTGTGTCAGTGGATGCAGGTTCTACTGGACTAAGGGATGGATTGCTGCAAAATTGGGCTCCTGTTCCTTATACCAGAAATGTTGGCAATAACATTTGGCTGTACTCATTTTCATCAGTTTATCCATGGAGAAAAAATAGCTGTGGAAACAGACCACAAAGCGTCTTGAGGCCATGTTCAGAAAACCTTTGTACAGTGCTTCACTAAGGATTAAAAAATGGTTTTAAATGCTCCGGCAATATCAACTGGAAGTTGGAAACAGACCAGGGAAAGAGTTAGCAATTGCTGATGCTTGATACAGAAAATACATGTTGCATGGTGAAGGAGGAAGTAGATGCTGCAGTACATCTTATGAGGTCTTATTAAGAACATCATACCGGGTCAGACCAAAGGTCCATTTAACCCAGTATCCTGTCTTCCAAAAGTAGCCAATGTCAGGTGCCCCAGAGGGAATGAACAGAATAGGTAATCATCAAGTGATCCATCCCCTGTTGCTCATTCCCAGCTTCTGGCAGGCAGAGGCTAGGGACACCATCCCTCCCCATCCTGCCTAATTCAAAAACAGAAGTTGAAGGAATTTCAGCCAGGAACTGAAAATGATGATGTCCTGCAAACTTTAAGACAACTTATTTTACAATGACCGGTTTCAGAGTAACAGCCTTGTTAGTCTGTATCCACAAAAAAAAAAAAAAAAAACCAGGAGTACTTGTGGCACCTTAGAGACTAACAAATTTATTTGAGCATAAGCTTTCGTGGGCTACAGCCCATTTCATCGGATGCATAGAATGGAACATAAAGTAAGAAGCGTGTGTGTGTGTGTGTGTGTGTGTGTACACACATGAAAAGGTGGAAGTAGCCATACCAACTGTAAGAAGCTAATTAATTAAGATGAGCTATTATCAGCAGGAGAGAAAAAAAACACTTCTGTAGTGATCATCAAGTTGGCCCATTTAGACAGTTGACAAGAAGGTGTGAGGATACTTAACATGGGAAATAGATTCAATATGTGTAATGACCCAGCCACTCCCAGTCTCGATTCAAACCCAAGTTAATGGTAGCTAGTTTGCATATTAATTTAAGCTCAGCAGTTTCTCCTTGGAGTCTGTTTTTGAAGCTTTTCTGATGCAAAATTGCCACCTTTAAATCTTTTACGGAGTGGCCAGAGCAGTTGAAGTGTTCTCCTACCAGTTTTTGAATGTTATGATTCCTGATGTCAGATTTGTGTCCATTTATTCTTTTGCATAGAGACGGTCCAGTTTGGCCAATGTACACGGCAAAGGGGCATTGCTGGCACATGATGGCATATATCACATTGGTAGATGTGCAGGTGAACGAGCCCCTGATGGCGTGGCTAATGTGATTAGGTCGTATGATGGTGTCACTTGAATAAATATGTGGACAGAGTTGGCATCGGGCTTTGTTGCAAGGATAAGTTCCTGGGTTAGTGTTTTTGTTGTGTGGTGTATCGTTGCTGGTGAGCATTTGCTTCAGGTTGCAGGGGGGCTATCTGTAAGCAAGGACTGGTCTGACTCCCAAGATCTGTAAGAGTGAGGGATCGTTTTTCAGGATAGGTTGTAGATCTTTGATGATGCACTGGAGAGGTTTTAGTTGGGGGATGAAGGTGACAGCTAGTGGCATTCTGTTATTTTCTTTGTTGGGCCTGTCTTGTAGTAGGTGACTTCTGGGTACTCTTCTGGCTCTGTCAGTCAGTCAATTTGTTTCTTCACTTCAGCAGGTGGGTATTGTAGTTTGAAGAATGCTTGATAGAGATCTTGTAGGTGTTTTTCTCTGTCTGAGGGATTGGAGCAAATACGGTTGTATCTTAGAGCTTGGCTGTAGACAATGGATCATGTAGTGTGGTCTGGATGAAAGCTGGTGGCATGTAGGTAAGTATGGCGGTCAGTAGGTTTCTGTTATAGGGTGGCGTTTATGTAACCATTGCTTATTACCACAGTAGTGTCCAGGAAACGTACCACTTGTGTGGATTGGTCTAAGCTGAGGTTGATGGCGGGATGAAAATTTGTTGAAATCACGGTGGAATTCCTCAAGGGCTTCTTTTCCATGGGTCCAGATGATGAAGATGTCATCAATGTAGCGCAAATAGAGTAGGGGCATTAGGGGACGAGAGCTGAGGAAGCGTTGTTCTAAGTCAGCCATAAAAATGTTGGCATACTGTGAGGCCATGTGGGTACCCATAGCAGTACCACTGACTTGAAGGTATATATTGTCCCCAAATGTGAAATAGTTGTGGGTGAGGACATTGTCACAAAGGTCAGCCACCAGGTTTGCTGTGACATTATTGGGGATACTGTTCCCGATAGCTTGTAGTCCATCTTTGTGTGGAATGTTGGTGTAGAGGGCTTCTACATCCATAGTGGCCAGGATGGTGTTTTCTGGAAGATCACCAATGGAGTGGCTGGGTCATTACACATATTGAATCTATTTCCTCATGTTAAGTATCCTCACACCTTCTTGTCAACTGTCAAACTGGGCCATCTTGATTATCACTACAAAAGTTTTTTTTTCTCTCCTGCTGATAATAGCTCATCTTAATTAATTAGCTTCTTATGGTTGGCATAGCTACTTCCACCTTTTCATGGTGTGTGTGTGTATATCTCTTCTTACTATATGTTCCATTGTATGCATCCGATGAAGTGGACTGTAGCCCATGAAAGCTTATGCTCAAATAAATTTGTTAGTCTCTTAGATGCCACAAGTACTCCTGTTCTATTTTACAATGATGGCCAGACAAGAGACCTGAAGTATTGGAGGATCTCTATGCTTATTGGCCGCATAGAAAGGAACTAAATGTGCAAGAAGAACTTCACTTTTTAAAAGTAACATAATCATAGTCCTGAAAAGTCTCAAAAGAGATCTTGGTGATTATTCATGGGAGTCATCTCAGAGCAGAAATATGTAAAAGAAGAGCTCAAGATGCTGTCTATTGGCCAGGCATGTGGAGTCAAATTGAGGACATGTTACAGTCTTGCAACACATATCAAAAGGAACCAATGCTACCACATAAGGTCCTAAACCGACCTTGGCAGAAAATTGGCATGTACCCGTTTGCACTTCAAGGTGGACATTTTCTTAATCTGGTTGATTTAGTATTCAAAATACTTAGTCTGGCTGCTTCAGGACATAAGTGCATCTGTCCTCGATGCTACAAGCCTATATTTGCAAGGTATGGCATACAGTGACAATAGACCACATCTTTTTTCCAGACACTAAAACTTTTGCAAAGCAGTGGGACTTTATTCACAAAACATCAAGTCCATTCGCACAATCAAGTGGAATGGCTGAAAGAGAAGTTCAAAGTGTAAAAAGGATTCTAAAAAAAAAAAAATCAAGCTTGGATAACACACATCCCCATTTTAGCCTGTTAAGCTATTGGAATACATCTATGGGAGATTTAGAATCACCTGCTCAGCTCCTCATGGGAACACATCTAAGGACCAGATTGCTGACTTCATCAGTGTTGCAATCGAAGCGGATATAAAGAGACATAAAAAATAGCCTAAAATTGAGACAAGCAAAGCAGAAGAATTTCTTTGACAAAGGTACAAAGCTTTGTTTTTATCACCACTGAAAATTGGAGACTTGTTTATATTAATCCAAAGGGAGCATGGAAACCTGAACAGGTGACTCACCAACACACTGCTTCAAGATCTAATCTTCTGAGACAGAGGAAGGAGATGTCAATAGGAGAAATAGAAAGGATTTGATGAGCACTAAAATAATTGTGCAGATGGTGAATGAAAATATGGAAGAAACAGAAACTATGTCAACATCCAGATCAGAAATACAAGCAATATCAGATCGGACTTCTGAATCTAATGTGTCTCAAGGAGTCAGTTACAAGGGGAAAAAAAACAGGACACTGATTCTCTTATTACTACCTCTAAAGCAAAGTGCTAAGAAAACCTACTAGATACAGAGACTAATTATTCTATTCTTCAGGGGTTCACATTAGAGTTATGGACACTACATTAATTTGATACCAATAAGTAAAGCTGAAACTTAGTTAAAATTGTATGTATCTAGTTTTTATTTATTTATTTTTTAAAAAAGATGTAATGATGATAGGAACTTTGGAGAAGGAACCAGTAACCCATAGTGTTGTATGGGGGGAACTGTTATGCCTTATCAGCAGAATTACATTGCTTGCACTTGGAGCCAGGTAGGCAATCCAGGAACACCTATTTGTTCAGTTATCAACCTAAAGTGAAGTAAAGTGTTTACTGTTACTTAAAATGTCTTCAGTTTCTTACATTATAACAGCAAGTTGGCAACAGCTATTATCCTTGGCTTGATGCTAACTGTCTGACCCTCAGCTCTGATTCCTGGTTCCCAGCCATTGCTGGTCTGACTGCCTACGTCCTGCATCATGAAGCTGGCTTCCATCAGCAGAGACTCTGCCAGTGTCTTCTGATCAGTGTTTCATTGAAATAAATAGGCTACTAGAATTTACTAGACATCTGATAACATGGTACGTACATTCTACCTGGATGTGACTGGAATGTTCAACAGCATATTTCATCTAATGATACAAGGGTCACTGAAAAATTCAGCCTTATGTATTTTGTATATGTTTGTGGAAATATTTTGACCTACATTACTGGTGAAACTATGTTTTAAAATGAGTAACAGGTTTAGTCTAACAAAGCTTTAAACAATAAACTGTGCACAGCAAAATGTGTGTATTAGTTAAATTAGTATACAAATTTAACTAGTGGCCTTGCCCACAATTTATAAGGTCTATTAACTAAAATTTGTAATTCAGAGATTTAAAGAACTATAAACCCCTTAAACTGTAGTTGTTCATGAGTCACCAATGCAATTAATGGAAATACAGTTAAATATATAGCATAGCATGCTTGACTGAAAAGCTAAACGGTTTTCTTTGCAGATGGTTGCAAATATCTTGGTATAGGCCTGTATGACTGTATGATTTATCTTTTACTCTTTAATACTTAAGAGGGTAATACAAAAATCTTTGGGCCCTATCCTCTGTCTACTAATGTGTAAACTAATAGAGCTTCACCGGCTTCTGTGTATTGACACCACCTGAGGATGTGGGCCTTAGTTTTAGTGGTAATCCTATACAATATAGCTCAACGGATTTTGGGGTACCTTTAAAGATTCAGATACTTTTTTAAATTAAATTTTGGTATATTTGCATTGTTTGTGAGTAATTCCATGATTTAAATAACTTCATAAACACATGAATTTAGGTCTCTTGAAAGGGTAAGCAGATGATTATACCAGCTGCTCTGAACAATTCTGCAGAGATGAAATAGGATACTACATTCCTGCTATTCAAATTCTGCCCTAAAGAGGTGCCGAAGCTACCCCAAGTGCTAACTGCTGTTGCAATGTCATGGTGTATTCATATAAGTACTACTTTGAGACTATCAGACTAACTTTGTTTCTTGCAATTTGACCAATGCATTCCTTTACTTAGCTTTGTATTTATAAACTAAAGTCCAACTTTTGATGTTGCAAAGTTTCTAAACTACTGGCTAACCACAGAGTTCTTACAAGTTCCTTGACCTACAGCCATTGATCTTTCTGCAATGATATAGTCAGACTCAGGGTATAATACTGCAAGTGCTCCAGTGTGGCTTTATCGTATAAAGACTTCAGTGCAGAAACCTGAGAGGAAATCTGGATTTAGGAATTTGTGAACTCCTGCTAGTAAAGCCTATAAATAGGCTTGCAAGGGTTAGATTTTTTTTTTATCAGTAAATGCCAGCAAACGCTGATTTCCCTGTACACACGCGAACCAATGGCAACATATTTCCATTGATAATAACAAAATTTACAGGTAGGCAAAGTAAGAAAAATGCTGCTACTAGAGTCTGATTTAAGGATATGTCCTTTCTTTTGACATACGTTGAGAATTTGTGTTTTAATGGTTACAAAGCTTTAACTTCTTGAAACTCAGTGTCCCTTGTCATTTAACTAATTAGTGCCTATCACTCTTCCCCCCTCACCTCCCCACCATAGCCTTGCATACCTAGGACCATTTAAATTGTTAAAAAATTGCTTGAATCGATATGTTAAAAAAAATTAAGTACAATTTTGCCAAGCCTGTCTATAGATTCCGTTAGCCAAGTTCTTCAGACATGCACTGTGGATCTCTTCAATCCCTTCACGCTCTAGCCTCCCTCAGCTAAAAGTGTAATTTTGGATCTTGGGCCATGGGCTTTGTTCACCCGTGTCATCTGTGGCAGCTGCTTCCCACAGGAGATTCATCACCAAAGCAGGTAGGATCATGCTGCCTTTCCCCTGGACTCTGACAGAGGAAGTCTATTGTAAACTGGGACCGTGAGGTTACAGCACTACAGTCACCATGCTTCTTAGCCATGCTTTTCTTGCGTAACGCCGACAGATCCCGGTCGTCGGCGGGCAGGATTGAACCAGAGACCTCTGGAGCTTGGTGCATGAGCCTCTACTGCATGAGCTAAAAGCCAACTGCCTGTTAGCTAAGGCTGTAGAGCAGACTCATTTAGGTCTCTCTGACCTTTATTAACTGTAGACAAAAAGTAGTGCAATTAAGGTAGAGTTAATGGGCTGAGAAGATTTGGCACATCCTGACCACATTTGCAGCTACTGTTGACTTTGACATTTGAAACAAATCCCCTCACCCACCCTTGTGCCACCACAATCCCTCTCCAGTCTGATTTGTTTGCCACTAGACTATCAATAGAAGCTGTAATAATCCAAGGCTAAATCAAAGCTATTATGCAGAGTGGCTGAGGCGCAACTGCTCAATATCTGGACGAGTATGAGCTAAGATTTACATGACAATATTTAATAGTACTATTTCCAGTCTTTGTAGGATAGGCAGATGCAGTAGATTTGGCTTTGTTTTATAGTGGATTGGTGGAAAATAAAGTACTGTTGTCTGTGACCTGCATGAGTGAAAGATGCAGGATAATCTCAGTCCCTGTAGAGAAGTTGGATGGGGAAGAGGGGTAAGTGTCTCTCTCCTCTGTGAATGGACTGTAGGAGGTGAGAGAAGTATCTCTAGCTCAAAAGGACAAGTGCAGTGGAAGAGGGCCTGAAGTTTAGTTAATGGTGAGCTCTGGTATGAATGTAGGAGAGGACAATGAGGGTCTGTGGTCCATATTGGAAAAACTCAGGTAGATTAGGTGGGTATAATGGGGCCTCTTGCCTATAGGTGGAGGCTAGATAAAGTTTTGGAGAAGAGATGAAGGGCAGAGTTGAGACTGATGTGGGAAGCTTAATGAATTTCCTCCTTAACAAGTTGTCTTTTTCTTAACTCTGTGTGAACAGAGAAGTGACATAGTCTCTCACTATGTTCTTAGGGAGGAAACACACTACCTAGTTGCATAGGAATCTGAACCTGTTGGTCACAGGAAGAGGGCAGACTGTTCTCATTGCATGGAACTTCCAGAGTTTTTCCTCACTTCCAAGTAGCAGCACAGGCATTCTCCATAGTTCCTTCTGTCTGCAGACTAGAAGAATTAATTTTCATACTCTGAAAAAATTCAGTCCTTTTTCTCTTGGGGAAAACAACCTGTTTAAAGATCCTTTCGTTAGGAAGGATTCCTCTGCTCTACTCCTGCAGCAAAGCCTCTCTGCCAAAGATGCACAATGACTGGCAACCCAACTGACAGGAAAAAAATGTGGTCAGGAGGTACCAGATCTTCTCAGCCCATTAACTCTACCTTAATTGCACTACTTTTTGTCTACAGTTAATAAAGGTCATGTCTGTCTGAAACATTGTAGATCTACTGGTATATTTCTCAGAGACAAGCTTAACTCAAGAGTCATTGTGACTTTGTGGTTGAACAATCACCTGGTTAATGAGCGAACTTTAACCTTGGTGTTTGTTTCCAAGAAGTCCTAAAACATTTTTTTGGTGGGCGTGCAGCGGGCAAGTTTCCTAGAGAGCTAGTAATCTTGTGCAAATAATCAGTTTATCTGAATACCAGAAAAGAGTGTACGAGAGATACTTTAGAAGTATTCTGTTTAATTTATTCGAGAGAAGGTTAAGAGATGACTTGCTACATCAGGAGAAGATTTCTGAATGGAGGGCTCTGTGGCTCCAGTTACTCTTTTGTCTGTTAAATGAATGGATGAAAGCTGAATCTAGACAAATTCAGACTAAAAAGGCATATTTTTTTTAATCAGTGAGGATAATTAATAATTGTGACAGCTTATCTAAGCAGATGGTTGACTTGGTCACTTGAAGTCTTTAAGATTGGATGTAGAGCTGATTAAAAACTAGGGTTTATTCCTCCACAGAAAGTTTTGATGACAATGGGAGTGGGGAGGGACAAGAATGGAATGGAATCATTTTCATCTAAATTTTCCATGGAAGTTTATTTTCTTCCGGCACAAATTTGAATACTGAAAAAAATATTTGGCCAAAAAGTTTCTACTGGAAATTATACTACAGTATCTCATGGGAGCAGTAATTCAGCGACTTCATGCTCTTTTTCTTGTCTCTTCCTCGGTAGAGTTCTATCTTCCATGGTGCACCGTGGTCTTCACTTGTGAAAAGAGAAGCCATTGTATCATGGGAATTCTCAGCCATGGCAAATCATGGGAGATGTAGTTCAGCTGAGAAGCCTGACCCATAGAGGAGAAGGAGAAAATAAGGCAATTGAACTATGACTCCGACAGGAATAACGGCATCTTTTCCAAATGAAATCTTTTTTATATATAGGCATTTGGGCAGGTGGGGAATCCATGAAAAAACAAGAAATTTTTTTTGTGAAAATTTTTTTTAGTAGAAAACCCAATTTTCCAACAAAGTTTCAATGGAAAATACAGCCCTAATTGGGTGTCTTTCTGAAAGGTTACGAACTACATGTTGTAATCACTTGGTGAAATTCTATGGTCCTGTGTTACACAGAAATACTAGATGGTCACAGTGGTCCCTTCTAACTTTAAATTCTGTGAATATATAGAAGATCAAGAAGTGTGGTATCTGAACATATTTTTTGTTCTCTACAGTACTGAAATTTGAATCATTCATGGCAAATTTACACTTAAATTAAGAGGAACAGTTAATATTGCTTGAAAAACAAAGATTTTTATTAATGTATCAGATACTTGTAAAACACAGAAGACTAATACTTCCGAGTTTCTCATATATGTTTATATAAGAAACAATGCAGAGAGGATTAAAAGTTGAGTCACTCCAGGACATACAAAAGCAAATTAAATTCTTTACTCATGAAGTCACAACAGAAAAGTATATAGAAGATTGTAATATAAAACACTGGCAGGATTATGACTAAGATTACTCGTATTTGTGTGTGTGTGTGTATGTGTGTATAATAATTACACACATTATAATAAGATGGAAAGAGTCATACATACTTTTGCAAACATTATTGGGAGATTTAGCTATATTAGGCACCTGCACACTATATATTTGCTTTCCTTTCTCCCCATATTTGTTTTACTTCACATTTTTCTTTTTTTAATACTTCTGTTTTTCCAGTTTTATCCTCCTTTCTCTAAGTACATGTCCAAAATGTATAAGCATTAATAGATTAAATTTAAGTAAGTTAAATGTAGACTGTAGTGGAAGCTCTATATGCCAGCACAAGTCCTCTTTACCCAAATCATCCTTTCAGAAGAAGCCCCCTGAACAGGACTCACTTTGTGAGTAGAAGGTCAGACACGTTACCGTGGGCAAAGAAGGAAAGGAAATGTCAGAATTGAGGCCCCAGAGATTCAAGCTAATCTCAATGGGGCTCAAGTACAAAGGCAGATGCTGGTTCTAAAACATCCAGGAATCACACTACAAAGATCTGCCATCAGTTTAAAATTTCACCCCAGGAAGTGAGAGTAGTCTGTTACACAGGAGTAATAAACTTCCTGCCTGGAACACTACTCATTTCTGCCATTTGTAGAGGAGGACACTGTCCCCCTGGGAGCACTAGGAATGACTGTGCCTCAGGAGGAACACTCTCTTCAGACTGGTCAGTGCATGGGAGAGATAAGCATTCTGTTCTGCATCATCCATTACAATAGTGCAGATAGCCCCTCTAATGAGCCCATCTGGAGGCCGGGGTGGGTGGAGCTAGGGAGCTTTATACTTCTGGGTCGCTGCCTGACCCTGTGAGCCTGCCCCTCAGAGGGTCAGGCGGCGACCCGAAAGTATAAAGCCTCGCTCTCAGAGCTCACTAGAGGGCCAGCCACCAGGGAGGCCAGATGCCTCCAGCCTAGCCTGCGACTGGGAAGCTCCTGTGGCCCAAGGTGTGCACCAGGACTGGCCCGACTTGCTCTGTGCCCACTACCCGGAGGAGTTGCCAGACCTGCCCTGTGCCCGCCGCTCGTCCGGTAACCAGAGAACCCATGGTGCTGGACCTCCCAGAGGACTCCACCATGACACAGGTACCACCAGAAGGGGAGTCAGGAAGTAGCCCGGGGGCAGCCGACCCTAGTCTGGCTGCAGCTCTGCCAGAGCCCACATCACTGTGTTGCAGCCAGGATCCCCACTGACTCAGCAGCGTATCTCCTACCGCTGCTAGGGTCCCAGGCTGGGACGCAGTGGAGCGGGAGGGCCTGCGTCCCCCCACCATACAACTTGTGGGTGGCAGTCTCCCCTTCTCCCAAACCGTTTGGAAGTTTGGGCCTACTGCTACGCTCAGCCCTGCCTGAGGGCCTGAGCTCCTGACTCAGTATTGCCCCTCCCTGACCTAGGGCCAGGGCTTACTACTGTTTATATTGCTACTGCTATAGTATTATTGTGCAGCCCTGCCTGAGTCATTGGACCTGAGTCATTGTTGCCCCAACCTGACCTAGGGCTCCGGCGTAACTGTACTTATTTTCTGCCTCCACAAGAGCCATGAAGTTTGCAAGAGTAAACGTCAATTTTGTTACAGCCATCCATGGTCAGACTTGGTCTAGCTACATTTAGTGTCACTTAGCAAGAAGGAACTTGGCTTTCTTGACATGAAAAGGTGCATATCTTAGAGCCTTATAGATTCTCATAAGAGTGGATAAACAGTTTATATGTTAAAATCTCAAAACAGGTATAAATACATCCGACAGCCTGGATAAATTCAACTGCTCTTTGGCCTTGATCCAAAGCTCACAGAAATCAATGAGTCTTTCATGACTTCAACATGCTTTTGGCTTAGGCCCTATATGGTTCACTGAGGCTGACCCAGATTTGTAAACAACCTTGGTACAAGGAAGTTTGGAAATCCATTCTGTGGACCTACAGTCTATCACAGCATAGCCCTTTAGAAGGAAGGGGATACAGGGTCAGAGTGGGATTGGAAATCCAGAAGGGGGATTTCATGGTTCCCCAAATGAAGGGCCAGAGGCATCTTCAGAAGACTCTGGACTGGTCACTCCTCTTAGCTAGAATCACAGAACTATTACTTAGGTAAGTGGTTCCCAAACTTGTGCAGGGAAAGCCCCTGGTGAGCTGGGCTGATTTGTTTACCTGCCGCACCCGCAGGTTCGGCCAATCGCGGCTCCCAGTGGCCACGGTTTGCCGCTCCAGGCCAATGGGAGCAGCTGGAAGCAGTTGCCAGGATGTCCATTGGCCCGCGCTGCTTCCAGCAGTTCCCTTTGGCCTGGAGCAGTGATCGGCCGAACCTATGGACGCAGCAGGTAAACAAACCAGCCCAGCCCGCCAGGAGCTTTCCCTGCACAAGCAGCAGAACAAGTCTGGGAACCACTGACTTAGAAATGAGATAGGCTTACCTATACAATAAAGTTGCACTGGAATCAACCTAACACTGATATAGTTAAACAAGTACAAAAAGCTTTGTGGACACTCTTACTTTGTCTGACTTTAAGTCAGTTAGGAACAGGTCTTTCAGTGAAATAAAAGTGCCCATACAACCTTTTGCACCAATGTAATCATATTGGTGTAAAGCTCAGACTAGGTCTGGTAGCCCTGGCATAAGACAAGCCCTTCAATGGTTTTAAGAGTAGGATACATAGGTGCTGGAACTAGGAGTGCTGATGCTGGCTTGAAGTGGTTTCCATTATATACAGGGCTTACAGTTCGATTCAATGGCTCTCAGCATCCCCAAGATAAAAATTGTTCCAGCACCCCTGCTAGGATAAAGGAAACAAAACAAGCTTCTATAACTTCCACTGAGATTTTTTTAAAAGGTCTGTTTGTATGTATATGAGTATACACACACACAGCTTTATATTTAAAAGCATTGTACAGGGACATTGGTCAAGTATTTCTAAGCCTCAAATTTATACTTCATTAAAACAAGTTGAGGCCAAACACTTCACTTAAAATACTAATTCAGATTAGGTTTAATATGTATGCATATAAAAAAAAAATTCCTGAGCAATATCGAAAACCCCAAACAGAAATAGAAAACCCCAAACAGAGCAGTGTTATGCAAAGAACCTAACAAGTATGCTTTGATTGTCCAAGCCTACATGAAGTTTAAAAAGTAAAGCAAACAGCAAAAATGCTCAAACATGGATCAGAATGAAATCCTGACACTGCTGAAGTTAATGGCAGAACTTCTATCAACTTCAATAGGGACCAGGACTTCACCTCAGATCTTTAAAATTATTTCCATTTTAAAAAGCTGAAGGCATTATTGACAGGTTTTTTTTAAAAAAAAAAACCCTACACATTATCTGGATAAAGCCTCTAATTTAAATCTCCACCACATTTTTCAGGTTTCAGAGTAACAGCCGTGTTAGTCTGTATTCACAAAAAGAAAAGGAGTACTTGTGGCACCTTAGAGACTAACCAATTTATTTGAGCATAAGCTTTTGTGAGCTATAGCTCACTTCATCGGATGCATCCGATGAAGCCTAAAGATGACTAAAAAGAGACAGTCGTCACTGTACGACTTACTATATCACAGAAAAGTTTCAAACACTGATGTGACAAGAAGCTCAACATCTGTGCATAGCAATATGGGTTTGTCACTTAAATTTAGCAGTTTCAGAAGGCACACTGCAAACTACGTGTTTCATTTCAAAGACGTTTTCTTCTTGGACATAGCATATATGAATATAAACTCCTACCTGAAACTGGTGTATCTTATTTTGGAGCTATGATGGAAAGGGGGGAAGGGGAGGGAGATCTTTGGTTTTTAAATTAAGATTGAAAAACTTCACTAACATCTAAGTTACCAAACCAGACCATCTAGTTGGAGGATTGGGATCTTAGCAGCCCTGCATCCGTCATTCTTCTCTTTCAGGTGCTAGAAAAAGTTGGACCTGATTGTGTTCATGATTCAAGAGTGGCTTAAGTCCATGCTTGTTTTCAGACAGTGTCCATTCCAATGCCTCAGAAATGCTCACAGTTTAGTTTGAAGGAACAGATTCCCAGCTGATATAAATGGAGCTATGAAAATTTACACCAGCTGAGGATCAGTCACTGAATGTTCCAAATAACTCTCCAGATGAGTTACTTTGTACACAGAGTCAGATTTGATGTGACCAAACACTTTGTTTCTTGAGGTTTTGTCACATTGTATTCTTTCACATTTCTTGATGGAAGATTTAATATAAAACTTGTTCAATATGTCCCTAATTGCCTCATGTTATGTGTTTAAATTTAAATATGAAGTGAACACGAGTGTCAATACTATACTGTGTATTGATTTTAACTCTGATTCAGGAAAGCACATTGTAGCACGGCTGCCTTACCTTATCTGGCTTCAGGTTAGCTGCTGCCTCAGTTTTCCCTCATGCAGACTGGACTCCCAGTAAAGACTCACGGCCATGCCCAAGGCACTTTCTAGACACAATTTTATTCTTCAAATATAAAACTTAAAGCAAGATATTAAAAACAAAGACAGTTACTTTGCCAAGCCTGGGCTACACTTCTCAGAGAAGCTTGCCTCTTTCAGTGCTGAATGGAGGACAAAGCCTTCTTTCAAACCCCCTGCTTCAGGAATGATTGTAGGAGCCCATCTCCCTTTTACAGCTCCCTAAACTGTGCTCTTGCAGCCCTTTATAAAGATCTCCAGACTCCTTCCCAGCTGGATCTGATAAAGGACCAAGGCTGCCTGGCCCCAGACCCCCTGGTCCTTAAAAAGGGGCAGGCCACCCTATTACACACTGTTAAGCACATGTTTAACTGTCATTCCTGCATCATTACATTAAATTTATAACCTAATCTTGTGGGGGTTTTTTTAAAACAAGAAAGCCTAATATTCCAGTGAAAGTCCTACATTACTCTCAGGGTATAAAATGTTTTACAATTAATTATTATTTTTAGGCATATTCCCAAATGAGAAAACTAAACAGCTTTAAACGGTTTTATTAGTTACTTGTAAATATATTTTTTTCTGATGGATGGTTTAGGTTGTGTTTTGAATAAATACAGTTTGTGATGTTTCACTACCATAACATGAACAGTACTGCAAATATGGATTTGAATAACTTTAAAAGTAGCCAAACTAATTTAATGTCTTAGAAATAGTAGTCTTTAGGGTCTGAGCCAAAGCCCGTTGAAATCAATGAAAGAATAATTGACTACAGTGGATTTTGGATTGGGTCCTCAAGGAACCTTGGGAAATAGCTTTGTGCTTGAGACCATGTGGATCAGTAACCTTGATTTTTATTGGGCTTCAGTACAACATTGACTATCCACAGATGTAACAGGGATAAGATATTGGAGGGGGGTGGCAGGAAAACCAATAGATGTTGCTTAGGTTGGGAGTCTCCAGGTTTGAAATCTTTGTAGAGAAAAGCTTCAGGTCCTATACACTCTGTAGGACAGTCTCACCCCTTAAGAGCTTCAGACTGACAGAGATTTCTACATCTGTCTTGTGGTTTCTCAAATGTAATTTTTCCTCAATTCTCATTTTCCCCCATAGGT
Source organism: Lepidochelys kempii (assembly GCF_965140285.1). Taxonomy (NCBI): domain Eukaryota; kingdom Metazoa; phylum Chordata; order Testudines; family Cheloniidae; genus Lepidochelys; species Lepidochelys kempii. Next base: position 138,371,862 of record NC_136382.1, on the reverse strand, counting down.
CTTATTTTCCAAACCTATTCATACATTTTTCCTCTTCTCTAAACTCTTTCCAGTCTACCCATCAAAGCAAACAAGCACCATCACCATCTCATTGATGGGATCAAAAGAACAAGATGTTACTCACTCAATGAATAATAAAAGCAATTATGTTTATAATAAAAGTAAGAATCCTTTCTCAGTCCTGTCCATTTCCAAAAGCTTCTTCTATATCTTCCATGTATTTCTTATCAATATGTTCTCCCCAAGAAGCACTTGACAGCAACTGCTGATTTGGGTTTGTTCGCCTTTTTTTTTAAAAAAAAAAAGGTAGTAATTTTTAATCAAATTTAATCAGTTTTATGTTCTGTATATGCAGTGAAAGCTGCACATACACTGAAGGGGAAAAGATTATATTAACCTCACCTATGAAGATCCATCTACAATGACCTCAACATCCAAGTCAAATATTCATCTATGTTTCTCCTGGTATATCCGTATATCCTCTATTCCCACTGCTAACTGGCAGAATAGTAAAGATTGCACTGAGAAAACAAGGAATCTGAGAATAGCAGCTCCTGCTTTCCATTAAATTCATCACCAGCCATCGACTACAGAGCTGCAGTTTTCACTAACTAGTGTGCCTACAAATCATCCCAAAATGGTTTTCTCTGTTCAGCCATCTCTATTCTTTACCAGCCATTGCTCACGGAGACAAGCCTTTTGCCTTAAAGCTGTGCTTCTGAAAGCTCTCTTCTCTCATTCAGGTGTGGGATTTTTTTGGAGGGGCGGGGTTAGTTTTAAATGTAAAACAGACCTCTTCCTTACCACAACATGTTTGTTTCCTTTATTTCCCTAGTCCTCTCACCCCTTATGATCTACAAGATTTTCTCATCCATCTTGTAGAGATAACAAGACTGTAGGTAACAGATATGGGACTATGTGCACCAGGTCAGATATCAGTTTCACGTTCACCAGAGAACCAAAATTATTGTCATCTCCAAGACTGGACTATGGTGTATGATTCCAGAAACAGTCTAAGACCCAAGAAAGTTTTAAATAAACAACAACAAAAAATGGAGAAACTCAAAATTAAACACTACAAAACTTACCTAGTTGGATCTAAGACTCCTTCATTTTGCGAAGGTAGTGCTAAATCACTGACATTGGAGAAAAGGAATTGGAAGAGTGTCTGTCTCTCTCTCTCTCTCTCTATTAGAGTTCTTGTGTGTCAATCCTTTCATTCCCTCACGTCCCCCTCCCTTTTTTATACCCTTCAGAGTCTTTTTGACTTAATGACTTTGCTCACCATGATGCTAAGCTGGGAGACGCCCACTGTTAGCATTTCAGCAAAGGTATTAATACAGGTACTCCTCGGACCTCCAGTACCAATTTGTGAATACAGTCAAGTCTATTCCACATCGTATGAAATTTTTTTTTAATTAAAGCATTGGGATTTCCTTTTCTGACCCTTCTTATGATTATTTCAAAAGTTCCTAAGTGTCAGAAGTATACCCCATCTTTGCTTGACACCTTGTTCAGAATAAAGCTCTTTGCATAGTTATAGTGCTCAACTTTTTAAGGTCAATAGCTGACTCTTCCCTTTGAGTGTCAGAACAAAGCATACCACTTTCAGTCATAGTGTTAGAGATATAGTGACCATATGCTCTCCATAATTCTCATTTCTCAATAATTCCCAGAGCTGGAAAATTATTATTTCTGGACAGATGGGATTCCCTCTGTCACAATGGTCTTGTGCCCAAAAAGTCTGAATAAAATTTGGCTAGTCTTCTCTGTTGCACAGTATTATTTGTTACTGCTCAGATAGTCAATTGAAACTTGCAACAAAAATATGTAACAATTTAATGAGCATGCAATGTGTACATCATATCAAATCAATGAAGAATTACTATTTACTTAAATACTATGATATATGAAGCAAAGAGATGCACTATTGGGATGTCCCTTGCAAGTCTGCGGTATAGCACATGGTTGCTGCCAATTTCTTTACCTGCAATCCTCTAATCATAAAATCACATTTTTTGGTGCCATTCATAAGAATAAGCAAAACACAATAAAGGTATGCATGCTAATGTCAGAAAGAGGTTTCCACATTTCTGGTTTGAAAACCATGTAATAAGGAACATGGCACATCCAAAAGCAGGACTATACTTTTGAGCTGTTTGTCCCCAGCAGCATGCTTTCAGACGCACAGAGTTCTCAGTGTACTTTGAAAGCAATAGCATTAGATATTTCTTCATAAAAGCATTGTGTGAACATTGGATCATGAAGCAATCCTTGGTTATAAAATGGACATATGGTTTAGGAATCCTATAATATAAAGAAAGTTATAGTGAAAGCCAGGTAGGTTCTGACTAGTAAGGCATGCAATAGGGTGGCTGTTAAATATGCATCCGATGAAGTGAGCTGTAGCTCACGAAAGCTCATGCTCAAATAAATTGGTTAGTCTCTAAGGTGCCACAAGTACTCCTTTTCTTTTTGCGAATACAGACTAACACGGCTGTTACTCAGAAACCTGTTAAATATATTTAATCTCTCTTTTGATTTGCAGTGTTCCTGGAAAAGTTTGTCAGGAAGTATTTCACTGAAGCTAGTTATGAAATTTCATACCTCCTGCCAAAAAAATCTGGATGTCAGCAGTTAGCTTCAGTGCAGCCTTTAACACACTTTGAATGTGGAAAGAGCCCTGCAAATCTGCAGATATCCACAGACCATATTTGCGGATTGCAGATCAAATGTGGATACAAAGTATGTATAAATGAGCTGTTTGGGTTATTTCTTCCAGATCTGATAGGCTGAGCCTACCCCTTTATTAGGATATGGATTCATATTAAGGGATAGTTGGAATGGGCGGAGTTTTGAGGGCTGGGAAATAATAACCTTGCTGTTACTGAATTGGCTGTAGTAGACTATCAGAGGGGAAACATTCAGAAGAATTTTCAGGTCCCTTCTTATGTTGTGTGAATATTCCTCAATAAAATTCATATGTTTTTCATTTTAAATGTTTGTCTCTACTGATTATCAACCACAAGTTTAGGGGCCTGATCAGGTGAAGCAATTTTGATCTAAATTATGCCCCCCAAAATGCTGCTAGAATCAGGTGTGACATCCACCCAAGACATGGCATTAGATGAAAGCCACCACCCTCCCACACAAAGTGATTCCTCATCCCCCAGCATCTACTGCTTCCCTAACTTCCTCTCCTAGATCGCCCCATTTCTTCCTCCCTCAGCAGCCAGTGTCCTTCTTACCCTGCTCTCCCCATCTCTCCTTCTCCCCACTCCATATCTACAGTGATTTCTCTCTCTCTGGTACTGTTTCCCCTCTATCCCCATCAAATGCCCTTTAGATCTCCCCTTCACCCTTGGGCTAGGCGTCTCACTTTTAGCCCTGGGAAGTCTTTTTTTTTTTTTCTTCCACTTTATGCTTTCTCTGCCCAAACCCCTCTCTGCAATCCCACTCCCACCAGCACCCTATAGCATTTCACAACCATTTAGCATCTAAGTATCTTCAGTCCACCACAATCCCCAAAACCCGCAATTCTTCAGTATTCCCATAGCCATTCACCCCTCTTCCTGACATGCAAGGAGTGTGGAAGGCAGAATGTGTGTCCCACACATCTGCCTTACACTAAAGGATGCTGCCGTGACTGAAGAGGAGTATGGGTGCTGTCCTTTATTACCTCCTTCTGCTGCTTATTAATAAGGGGAGAGCCGAATGAGGAGTGGCAGCCAGCCAGCGCAGAGATAAAGAAGAGTCTGCGGCAGACTCCATGTGTCAGATTCAGTTACTGCCAACCTTTTCTGCACTCCACAAAGGGTGTTCCACAGCTCCACAGTCAATGCTGGAGAAAGAGGCAAACAGTTCATACAATCCAGTCTCGCAAAGGATTCCCAGGAAGGAGATAATACAAACTAACCTTCTGGATTGGAGGCAAGATCCATAATCTATCTCATAGGATGAGGAGAGTCTCTGCCTCCCAACTCTGTGCCAGGGAAAGAATATATAGTAATCTTTTGGCTATGGCTCTACATTTAACATCAGCGGGAAGAGATATTGATTGAGGATGCTTAAAAAGATAGACTTCTGAAGCCTTTTTTCAAATTCTGTTATTTGTTACTCCGCCTCCCTGGGCCTGAGCACAAAGCCGCCGCTTGCTTCTCAGACCTCCCAGGCTTCACGTGCGAACAGCTGATTTGTGAGAAGCGGTGGGGGGGGGGGGGGGGGAGTAGAGAAGCAGAGCAGGGCGGCGCGTTCAGGGGAGGAGGCAGAGCGGAGGTGAGATGATCTGGGGCCGGGCGCAGGGCAGGAAGCTGCCAGTGGGTGCTCTGCACCCACCGAATTTTCCCCATGGGGGGCTCCAGCCCCAGAGCACCCAGGGAGTCAGTGCCTAAGGCACCACTTTTGATGTGATCAGTGGGGGAGCGGCCGCTCCCCCTGCTCCCCCCAAGCTACGCTCCCCTGCCCCTAGGAGCCAGAGGGACCTGCCAGATGCTTCCTGGGAGCTGCCCCAGATAAGCACCACCGGGACTCCCCACCTTGGCCCCACAGCAGGTCCCTCTGGCTCTTAGAGGCAGGGTGGGCACCCACTACGGTGGCCCATGAGACCCTCCTGCCCAGTTCTGGGGGCAGTCAGGGGACAGGGGAGGGGAGTGGATGGGGCAGGAGTTGCCGGGGGGAGGGGCAGGGGAGGGCCACGCCCCCCTCATGGGGTGAGGAGGGAACCGGTTGTTAAGATTTTGACAGCTCATCACTGCTTATTTCCCTTAATGCAAGTTTCATATTCCTTTGAATAGTTACTATTTTTGCTGTTGTACACTAAAGAATTATTTTACCTGCTGTATGAGGGTTTGATTGTTGTTTCAATAGTCTGTATTGATGAAAGCAGTAAAAAACACAAACACAAATAAAGTGGCAATGTGGAAAGAGCAGAATTTCAGAGCAATGGATTTTTTACTACAGAAGCATGAAAAAGTAGTGAAACACTTCTGCTCAAAGAGACAATGAGACTGAGACTGCACTCAGGTGCAGGGAGGTCCATGCTAGGGCCTCTATTTGCAGGATCAAGGTTGTGCCATCCAAAATCAGATTTAATTCATTAACAGTCTGGCAAAAGAGTTGATGCCTTAATGCCCAAAGATAAAAATAATGTATGCAAGCAGTGATGAGCTGCCAAAATCTTAACGGGTTCCCTCCTCACCCCACGAGGGGGTTGTTGCCCACTCCCACCTCCTGGGACTCCTGCCTCATCCAACCCCCCCGCGTTCCTGGGAGGGCGGAGAAGCAGGCCGCAGCTTCCCGCTCACGCCAAGGGTGGCAGAGGTGAGCTGGGGCAGGGAGCTGTTCCCCTGCGTGCCCCCCTGGGTTACCTGCTGTGGTACAGGCGGCCCTCCTCGCGCCCCTTCCCTCCCCGGCTCACCTCCGCCTCCCTGGGCCTGAGCGGAAGCCGCGGCCTGCTTCTCAGCCTGCCCCAGCTTCCTGCGCGAACAGCTGATTCCTGCGCGAACAGCTGGGGGGGGGGGAGCAGAGAAGCAGAGCAGGGCAGCGCCTTCAGGGGAGGAGGCAGAGCGGAGGTGAGCTGGGGCTGGGCGCGGGGGGGAGCTGCCGGTAGGTGCTCTGCACCCACCAAATTTTCCCCTTGGGTGCTCCAGCCCTGGAGCACCCATGGAGTCGGTGCCTAAGGCACCACTTTTGGCCAGTTAAATTTAGAAGCCCTTTTAGAACCCGTTGTCCCTCACGGAACAACCGGTTCTAAAAGGGCTTCTAAAATTTAACAACCGGTTCTAGCGAACCGGTGCGAACCAGCTTCAGCTCACCACTGTGTGCAAGGTAAAAATAGGTCTTCTACTGTGTCTCAGGTTCTGCAAGAGCAGAGAGAGTGTACTCTCTCTCATTATATTTACAGATATCCTTTTGATGTGGGTTAGAGTTGGATAGGGTCCTGCTGACTTAAAAAAAAAAGTTTTTTGATAATATGGGAGGGGACCCCTATAGTTTCTAATAGGCTTTTCCTTTTGTAAAAACAGATTACCCTCATGCCCCTCTCTTTGTTGTTACTGGGCAATAGCCAGGACGATTATTTACTTTCCAGGGTTAGAACTACTGGCAATCTTACAAACACTTGAGTAAAGTTAAGCACATGCCTAACTGTTTGCAAGATTGCAGCCTAGGCTATTACTCTCAAACCATCAAGCAAGCTCTAAAAACACCTATGTACATTATGCTTGCTCTCTGAATGTTTTATAACTAATGAAAGGTCCAATATGTGTCCTTGCATGTATAAATCAAGGTCAAACATGCTGCAGAACCTTTCAACTCAAAACATAGCGTCTCAGATGTAACATTGGATGGCAGACACTCATCTTCATTTACTTACAATTTAGAATAAATAAAAAGCACCCATGGACAAGCTCTGAATGCCCTGCAAATTAGTTAAAATTGAAAAATCAAAATACAATACATTCTGATCGCTCCTTCCAACAAGCAATAGCACATATTTAAATAATAACACCCCCGCACATCAGCTTGTACCTCACCCCACCTACCTCTCTTCAAAGGTCAGATAAAACAAAATCCTAATAGGGCCTGTTTTACAAATATTGATCATAAATACATGTGAAATTTAAAAACTAAAACAGAACATAGAATTAATGTGTATTTGAATACACCAAAACTGTGAGTACCATACTACAATGTGTTTCAGAGTAGCAGCCATGTTAGTCTGTATTTGCAAAAACAAGGAGTACTTGTGGCATCTTAGAGACTAACAAATTTATCTGAGCATAAGCTTTCGTAAGCTACAGCTCACTTCATCGGATACAATACATGACTACAATGTTTTTTAAGGTAGTTCTATTAAAAGTTCTCTGGAGTATTTTGAATTTTAGGCTCTTCCCCCTTCCCTGCACCCAGTTTGTTCTGATATTTCAAAGCCTGTAATTCAATAAAGAATAATATGATTCCAAATTGTTTATTTCTCCATCCACTTCTGTAAAACCCTATATTTTTAAAACATAATAATAAATCCCAAAAGAGTTGGTAAGATTTTAAAAATGATTGTTTCAGAATCTGGGGCTGCAGTTGGGAATGACTTATACATTAATTGTCAAAAGGGTCATCAATACAGCAGATATATTTGCTTTCAGAAATTTTAAGGTTAATTCCTGAGCTAGATCATACTCCTTAGATCAGGTGTTCTGAGCCCCCCTCCCACAAACATGCTATAAAAACTCCACAGCCCACATGTGCCACAACATTTGTTTTTTTGCATGTAAAAGCCAGGGCCAGCATTATGGGGTAGCAAGCAGGGCAACTGCCCGGGCCCCACACCACAGGGGGCCCCACAAAGCTAAGTTGCTCAGGCTTCGGCTGCAGCCCCAAGTGGCGGGCCTTGGAGCACCAGGCTTCAGCCCCATGTAGTGGGGCTTTGGCTTTGTGCCCTGGCCCCAGGCAGTCTAATGTCGCCCTTCTTGGCAGATTCCCCTGAAACCTGCTCATGGCCCCCCAGGGGGCCTCAGACTCCTCGTTGAGAATCACTGCCTAACATCTCCATGTGGGGCAAAAGGAAGGTCCTGCACTGGTGAATCTCTCCCTCCCGAGCTCTTCATGGGGAAGGAAAGAAAGATTCTGCCACCTCCATTGTACCTTCCTCCGCCACAACCAGAACCTTGCAGAGCCCTCTCCACATGGTTTGGCATGAAGACTAGGCAGGCTAGGAGACATGTATGTAGGGAGACTGAAAGACAAGGAGGTGGCACACTGTCCACCTCTGGCTCTACAGACCTTATCTGTAAAGATTCTTCCTAGACCCCCTCAAGGCTCCACGGGCCAATGAAAAGTCCCTGATAGCATGGTTAATGCAGCTATGATGCCAGGTACCAAAGTAGTGGAGAGCATACACAGGGAGCCAGAGACAACAGAGAGACAGGACCTCTTCACAGAATGCCCCAGCTTAACGCAGATCCTGGGATTAGACAGCTTTCTGTAGGCAGGGTGAGGAACCCTGCCTTCCCATCAGAACTTTGTGGTGGAAATACCGGCAGAGACTCTTTAATGAAATTATTCCCCCAGAACCTGCCCCCTCTGCAATGGCTTTTAAAGATGAAGCACAAAAACCCCTTCAGTAGTGCTAAACAACTGCTACTCAAGTAAGGCATTGTAAAGGTGATCAATTAATAGGAGTTAGACGCTGAGGTGCTTTTGAAAAACCCACTAGGTACTTATCTACATCTTTCAGACCCTAAATACATTTAAAAATCTGGCTGTCAGGGCCCAGTCCAAGAAACGCTTGTACCAGGCATAATCTCATTAATCTGTTCAGTGAAACTATGCCGGCTTGCCAGAACTGCTCCTGGCACTTTATTTACAGGGCTGGACCTCTAGTGGATTTAATAATCAGTTAGTGACAATTTCCTGCTAGCATTAAAAATTTGTGCCGATATAAAATATCTATATTATGGAAGTAATAGTAGTGACTGTAGATAAGACTGCATTGAGATTTTTACTTAAAGGAGAACTAAACTCCCTTTAGGTCCCTAGTGATTAAATATTTAAATTTTCTACTATATATTATTATAGTTTCAATTTTGGTAGTGATATAGCTTCCCCTCCGCCCCTTCAAATTTTTTAAACAGAAGACAAGCAAAGTGGTCGTCCACCCTCTTTTCACCAACTAGCGCCACCTCCCTGACAACATGAATCAGCAAACTCAGAATGGGTGGGTGATACTGTAGTAGTAGGATTGTTTGTATTTTGTATAATTTAAAACAAAGGGTAAAAAATAATGAAATAATAATGTGGCATGTATTAAATGTATTGGTGTATGATTTGATCATATCCTGCCAGCCAACCTTTTTGAATAGCAAAAAGGAATGGCCTAATGGGCCATTTAGTAAAGATACATCAGCCGGAATCCGTGTCTGGGCTGATTTCAAGGCAGTAACAGATGTTTTAAGGTCCCTATTTTGTTGTAGGTTTAGCATTTTAAAATAAGTAAAAGAATGCCATGAGTGTTTTCTTGTGCATTGCAATTTAATGTTCCTGTTCAAAATGTTCTGTGTAAATTAATTCTGTTTTGTGTGTAAATATGGAATGTAAGTGTTAAAAAAGAAATGTGAAGGCCATCGCTGAACCAGATGTATGAGAAAGGAACCAGAAACAGGTGCCAGGAGGCTGCAACACGCCCCTATTGAAACGTCAGAGGGCTGCAAATTAACAACTCTAAAAATAAAACAGGCACCTATCGATGGGAACAAAATAGCTGTAATAAAAGTAATTAAAAAAAAAAACACAAGTATGCATCGAACAATAATTAATTACAGCATGACGGTGCAAAACTCATTGGTCCCAATGAAGGAAAATCACTATATAAACAGGGGGCCTTGCCATAAAACTTTGGGTTCGTCCTGTCAAGACTTCCCTGGAGCATCGTGTCATGACCAATGGAACCCGGCTCCTCCCTACCGGTGATCAACCTAGCTGGCCACTAGGTTGATCTGGACTGGTAACTATAACATCGACGGGGGGGGGGGGTGCGCGCTAATTGTTGCATCTTCAATAAATGTGGTGTATTACCTTTTGTCCTGAAAAAGATCCCATGTGCTTCTTATAAGCATAACAATACAACTTCACCTCTCCTCATTTTCATATACACTGGCTACTTTGGGAAAGTAGTTGTACTGATTTCTACTCAGTAGGGCATCGTCTGACCCTCCACTTACAGAACCTACAATCAATAATTGTGTCCAAAAAAGCAATTAAAATTGATGCGTTTATTTTTCCTCCCTATTAAAAAAAAAATCATGCTGGAGTGGTCTATGCTCCTGTGAGTGTGGCATACATAACTCCTACTTAAAAAACAAAAACCTCAAACTTATTTCAGTTCATGTTCTATAATACTCAGAATGTGTAGAGCTTATTATATAGTATTATTACTCAGCATTTCGAGAAGTAGGGCTGGCCTCTCTTCTAGTCCCCTTGTTGAAACACACACTTTTTTTGGTTAAAAGCTAGTAGAATAAGTTCATTAAATACTTCGCTGGACACTGGCCCACAGCACAACCACCACACAGTTTGATACAACCAACACTATTGAACAGAACAGAGAAAAATATTGCCAAGGATAGATCAAGTCAGGAATAAAATTATCAGAGATGTTTAGAAAAACTTGCACAGCTATAATCTACACGCAGTGTTATTAATATTTCACTTTGTGAATATAAAGTTTACAAAACAGCCGTGTATATGTATCATATATTCAAAAGTCTTATGCTGTTTGAAATTCATGAAAACATGGTTGTAGAATGATATACCCTTCAATAACAGTTTTTCTTATTCAAATTACTCCCTATATTATAGCATGAACACATTACAAACTATTCTCTGGCTAAGAGATTATTACTAATATCACTGGTAACAGCGGTAACAAATAAGCTACTATTTTAATTAGATTATATAATTAAAGATAGCATCAGTTTATTTACACACAGAGATTAGGGCCTCTATCACAGTCATATGCCTCACAGATCACTTATCTCATCCTGAAGTAATCTGCTCAGAACACAAGCCATCTTTATTGCAAATGGTTCATTATTTCTTAGTAGTCATGGTCTTAATGTCAATCAGGTCATTTTGGATGTAGTGAAGGGGTTCTCAAGCTCCTTTTATAGAGTCAACCATATCTTAATATAGTTGTAAATGTGAGGGAAGGTGATCTAGAAGGCAATCACATAATATCATTGTGACTATTACAGCAGTTGCCTAAGTGAAAAGTAATTGTGTGTTTGTAAGATGTCTTTCAATGCAATTTATCTGCTGGAAACAAGGATGGAAAGCACCACATGATTAGCCAGTTATTTTCATCACTGAAAATTTTGTCTGAATAATCATTTCACGATTAGATCCCAAGTTTGGTTCCACCAATGCTTATAATATATCAGGCTAGAACAAAACATTCAGTTGTAATTAAAGGGAGCCAGAATACTTCTAAAATTATGATTGTTTCTTTAAAACTAGAACAGAGTTTCATAGATGGAAAGTTTATCTGCTTGGAAGTATTGCCCAAGGTGAATGAATCTTCAATAATTAACACATCTGATAAACTGTAGTTTTAGGTATAACACTTTATTTGCAATTTTCAATCATATGATCACGATTGGTACTGGGAATAATACTGTAGAATACACATTCTACCTCCAACAAGTTGTCTATGTAGTAGAACAACATGAAATTTCAGTTTCATGCAATACGACAGATTGCATTTGGATGTTATTTTATACAAAAGGAAATAACATTCTGGAAGGAGTTGAGTTAATATGAATGTATTTTCAGACAGATGAATGTTTCTGAATGTACATGTTACAATATTTTTACTGTAAATGAGGATACATTACTTCAAAATCAAAACCAACTTGCCTAGACACCAGCCAAATATTGCCCAAGCCTGATCCAATATGAAAACATAAAATTTAATTTCAAGGTGTGGTGCCAAAGGGCATTAAACTTAAAAAGCATAACCAAAATGGGAGGCATAAAAGTTACCAACTGCACTGATGAAATCTCAGTAGCTAGAAGCAAACCAAATATGTTAAATTAGTATCTGCCAGGATTATGTTGTTAGTTGCTACTATCATTCAATAATATTTTAATATTCAAAACAGGTTAGGAGGATGAGTTTTAATATTTCAGCTCAATTTCACAAATTGTTCAAAGAAAATCCAAGTTACCCAGTTAACAATGGTACAACACTAGAGTCAAAATGCACTGTTTTTACTGAATGACATCAAGAACTGTAAGAACTACATTTTATATTGATCACAAACTACAAGGTAACCAAAAACACTTACATCACCGATCATATTGAGATTTATATATTCCTTTTTAAAAAGGGAAAAAACAAACATTTCAGTACCATACATCAGAAGACTCAAACACCACTTCCATGCCACTAAGAATTGCTACTGTGTAAGAAACAGTATGCTTGAATGCGGAGGCACATTTTTTGACAGCTACAACGTTGGCTTCCATTATGGAAAGATCAGTATTTCATCCTGGAGTTCAGTTCCAACACAACTTAAGCCAACTAAACATTATGTCTGATTAAACATACAGATGCAAACAAAATCAGACCACAGCACATTATTCACTGCCTTTGATGTCTAAAGAAGTGATGAGCATTATGGAGGACACAGGATGAGATACCAAAGCAATATGTCAAAAAAAAAAAAAAAAAAACATCGAAATGAAAGCAACCCCACAACACACCCACAAACAGCCATTCTAGTTTTTCATTATTAAATATTTTTAAGCAACATTTGAGGTTGTATTTTATATGTCTATGGCTACTTCTATATATGGAGAATAGAGATAACGATTTGGATTTGTGCTTTACAAAAGAGCGACAGAAAATGAGACAAAGTAATCTCAGGCAATGAGAACTCTTTGGGTCAGTATAGAAACTAGCACGGCGAGATATATAGCCCAGTGTGTATTAACATATTTGGGTTTCTCTACTCAGATTTAAACACTATTCAGTTCTCACGGTGAACCACACTTTTTAAAAGTAAATACTTGGGCTCTATTTTAAACACTTGCAGTGTTGATATTATATTTGGCACAACACACGCTGCCCACAAATCTCCCAGAACTTAATTTGCGTGAAAACCTAGACTTAAAAAGACGCCAATAAAAAGCAGAATATGGGTAAATTCGTAGAATGAGAATCATTATCGAAGAGAACAAGATTTAAAGACCAATTCGCCACCGACGATGTCAAACGGCACGAGTAACTCGTAGTGCGCCTGAAGCCTTCATAAATCCCTGAAAGATTTATATACTAACCACCACAGTCACTGCCAGGGTAAGCACAGGTTGCGCTTCTGCAACGAGGAGAGAGATTCTGACACAGGGGCTATTTGAAAGGCGGTCGCAGCTGTCCTCTTAAAACCCCAAACAATAACCTCTCCACCGAATTAGTCACCATCATGCGCGGGTCACCTCAACCTATACCTTTCCACAGCCAATGGTGACCGTTTAGTCACTGCAAAGGAGGAAAGCTGCAGAAACGCACCGGCGCCACTTATGGAGGACCAGACCGGGCACCGTGAGGAAGATCCCTGCCGTGGGGTTTTTAGGGAGAATCTGACACCTCTGCATGGGCGTTTTTAGAGGGGCACCCACATGAAACGTTACTGCTCTGAATCGACTCCTAGCCGGATTTTGCCAGGTGTCCGATTGGGATGCAGTTCCGCCTCCGCGGACCTTTGGGATTTAGTATCCGACAGAAGCGAGGCAAAGCGTCTGCCCCGCACTTGAATCATATTGCCGAGAGACCCAGGGACACGTCCTCCCCACCCAGCGCCTTGACCTAGGTGTGCAAGTGCCTGGAGCTGGATGCGCCCCCACGCTGCCCGGTGGGATCAGGCTGGGTGGGCAGCAGGGACAGGAAGGCGATGCAATAGGCTCTAAGGCAAACAAACAGCAACAGCTAGTCCGTCCCCCCACCATCCCTCGGAGAACACCCCCACGCCTTCTCCCAGCCGTCAGCGCGCTGATGGAAAGCCGGGAGCTCCCTCCTAGGGCTCGACTCGCGCTCACATCGACACCACTTTCCCCCCTCTCCAGTGGCAGAGCGGGGGGAAGTCGTCACAGCGGCCACCGCTGCCACAGGGCAAACCTCGGTCCCTTCCTCGACTTGCCTTGTCCCCTCCTTCCCCCCCAAAGTGACTTTACCAAAAACTTTCGCCCAGGGGGGTAACCCGCGCGGCGCGCCCGGGCTCTCTCCGCGGCCGCTTCCGCACGACAGCGCGCGGGGTCCGCTCTCACCTGGCTGCCCAGGTGCCTCCGAGGAGCGACCTCCTCCTCGCCCGCAGCGCCAGGGCGTCCAGCGCCTGCTGCTCCCCGCTGAATCCGGCGCGACCTAGGAGCCGGCCCCTCACGGGAAACGGAGGCCAAGCGGCCGGTACATCCCCCTGCGGGCGGCGCTGCTCGGGGGGCACTTCGCACCCCACCGCCCGGGGAGCTGGAGCAGCTGCTTTCCTCCCGCCCGGAGCAGCGGCAGCACCTGTGCCCGGGCAGCGGCAGCGCCACCGCCACCTCCAGTCCCGCACTTTCTTCCCCCGCGCTCCGAGCCGGGCGCCCGGCTGCAGCCCCTCCACACGGCGAAGCCGCCGGCGCTCTGCCGAGTGCCGGAATGTCTTGAGCTACCGCTTCAGCGGCTTCCCCCCTCCCGCCACCGAGCAGCGCCGCGCCGCGCCGGGACCCAGCGCTCCGGCAGCTCGCAGGCGCTCCGCTCATTGGCTCGCCCGCCGCTGACCTCACTGGAACCGCTCACGCCCACCGCCGGCCTCGCCGAGGGATTCTTTATTATAGGGGCGCCCGCTAGCGCTGCGCGCCCTCAGTGGCGGGGACCCGCACACGGGCAGTTCCAGCTTCGCTCCCCGCGCTTGGGCTCCTGCCCGCTCCAATCTAGCCCAGTCCCCACTGCAGCTCCAGTCCAGCTTTTTTGTTTTTTTTCCCTTTCCGCTCACCTGCTGCGCTCCACGCCAGCCCCCTGGCTAGCTGTGCCCCGGCCCTGTGCAGCTCCACTCCAGTTATTTCCAAGACTGTTCTCCTTCCCCTCTAATTCCCATCTTCCATTTATTCTTTTACGTAGAGACTGTCCAGTTTGACCAATGTACATGGCAGAGGGGCATTGCTGGCACATGATGGCATATATCACATTGGTGGATGTGCAGGTGAACGAGCCTCTGATAGTGTGGCTGATGTTATTAGGCCCTGTGGTGGTGTCCCCTGAATAGATATGTGGGCACAATTGGCAACGGGCTTTGTTGCAAGGATAAGTTCCAGCAATGCCCCTCTGCCATGTACATTGGTCAAACTGGACAGTCTCTACGTAAAAGAATAAATGGACACAAATCAGATGTCAAGAATTATAACATTCATAAACCAGTCGGAGAACACTTCAATCTCTCTGGTCACGCAATCACAGACATGAAGGTCGCTATCTTAAAACAAAAAAACTTCAAATCCAGACTCCAGAGAGAAACTGCTGAATTGGAATTCATTTGCAAATTGGATACTATTAATTTAGGCTTAAATAGAGACTTGGAGTTGCTAAGTCATTATGCAAGGTAGCCTGTTTCCTCTTGTTTTTTCCTAACCCCCCCCCCCCCCCAGATGTTCTGGTTTAACTTTGATTTTAACTTGGAGAGTGGTCAGTTTGGATGAGCTATTACCAGCAGGAGAGTGAGTTTGTGTGTGTATGGGGGTGGGGGGGATGTGAGAAAACCTGGATTTGTGCAGGAAATAGCCCAACTTGATTGTCATGCACATTGTGTAAAGAGTTGTCACTTTGGATGGGCTATCACCAGCAGGAGAGTGAATTTGTGTGAGGGGGTGGAGGGTGAGAAAACCTGGATTTGTGCTGGAAATGGCCCACCTGATGATCACTTTAGATAAGCTATTACCAGCAGGACAGTGGGGTGGGAATAGGTATTGTTTCATATTCTCTGTGTATATATAAAGCCTGCTGCAGTTTCCACGATATGCATCTGAGGAAGTGAGCTGTAGCTCACGAAAGCTTATGCTCTAATAAATTGGTTAGTCTCTAAGGTGCCACAAGTACTCCTTTTATTTTTATTTGAGGTTTTTATCTTATCAAACAAATAAAACAATAAAAATGATGTTTGTGAAGTGAAATTACATAGGGATATACTCCACTAATCCATACTAAGGTGTTTTTTTCTGTCTTTGTTTCTCATTGGCCTTTTTATTTTTTTAAATTAAAATACATGAGTAGTTATTGGTGAAGATTGGGTACTGCATAAGTATAATAGCTTATTTTCTATTGCTTTCTAAATACACCTCTATAATATCATATGTTCATAACATACATCTATTCATATAGCATATACTCCTTGCTGTGGAATAAAGCAACATGGATTCAATACCTATTATTTTGGTCAAAGATTCTTTTAAGCTGCCTACATCTTTCAGATGAACAGGATAGTTTATAATGCCACAAGGAGTCAAATATGGATTTTCATATAGTTACTACTAATTATAACAAGTTGAAAGGAACCAGTATTGTGTATTAGGTAAAAATCTACATTTTTGAAGACCCTACAAATACACATGCTAGCATGTTATAATATATTACAGTCTCATAACTTCCTTAATTGATTAACTCTGCGATGAAAGACTAACAAATTACACCCTAAGTTTGTCTAAGTAGGAAGGAACTTCAGAATTAAAACACTTTCTAACTAGGCTCTATACATTACTTAATCTGAAGTTGCTATGGCAGTAAGATACAACAGGGTGTGTCTTATTTGTCCAGTAATACATACTTGTCCATTAGTACATGCAAGGCACAAGGCCACAAGCCAAGTATCTTCATTCGCTTGAGACAGATATTAATGGGACAATAAAATACTCCGTGGTTCTCTTAATGCTTTAGTAATAATTGACAGTTATTTAGTGCCTTTACCCAAACATGGTCAGATCATAGTGTTAGGCGATCAGGGTCAAATATTACACTGATTTCTGAATTGCAGGGTAGAAATGGGCTCTCTGCATATAGTAGGTGAGGCAGCATATATCATATGAAACACAATGTTTAACTTCTCAAGCAAGTTGAGGTTAGTTTGGCATTAACAGTGAATTTATCTTCTAGGGAAGCTTGGGGCTGGGAAACAAGTGCTGTGATGACAGATCTTCTTGACTGGAAATGTACGCAATAAGTTTAATTTCTGTGTTAAACTCGTATTTAAGGATCTCAGAGACCTTTATAAACAATTAATAGATCGTGAAATTGAGATAACACAAGGTGAGGTGGTCTTGCTCAAACTCAGAAAGGAGAGACAGTTATAGAACTTAGAGCTACTGACTTCCAGTCCTGTGTTTTAGTCACCAGACTGTCCGTCCCCATATCATGCATATCAGGATCACATAAATAAATGTACAATGTGTCCAGTAGCTATTATTTACTTTCTAGCTTCATTTCTTCTCTAACATCTTCTCTATGGCTTTCCTTACCCCTATATCTTATTCTACCTTGTCTACCACTTTCATCTCAACCTGTTTCTTAGTGCCCCACATTTCATTCGTTGTCTTTTGTTTTTCCTCACTTTCCTTTCCTTTATAAACTATTTAAAAAATACATTTCCCTGTCATTTGAACTGCAAAATTAGTACCAAATCATCCTTCTTCACATAATGATGAATGGAATCAATTAACTGGTGTCAGAAAACATTGTCCAGATGCTAAGAAAGTGATATTTTGAAAACACATTGGGCAAACATAATGAATCAGCTGTGTGGCACAGCAATTACAAGCATTTGAAATGATAGTGAAAGACTTTTGAGCAGCTAAACACCTAGAAATTTGAACATTATGGCGCTGGATTTTTTCACGGGATCACAGGGAAAATATTTTGTTGGTGAGCAGAGAATGCAGCACAGACTTTTTTTCAATTGTATAATAGTTGCAGAGCAAAGTGTTCATACATTTTTTTTCTGCTTGGAAAACTGGGGACATCTCCATAGGACAGAAAGAAGTTTGCATGTTTCTATAAGCAGAGAGAAGAGTCTTATCTTCTAGATACTAGACCAACATTCAGAGTTCCTGGAAGATGCTATAAAGTGCATATCCCAAACCCAAATAAGGTACAAAAAATTGAATGACAGGTTTCAGAGTAGCAGCCATGTTAGTCTGTATCCGCGAAAAGAACAGGAGTACTTGTGTCAATTTAGAGACTAACAAATTTATTAGAGCATAAGCTTTTGTGGGGCTACAGCCCACTTCATCAGATGCACAGAATGGAACACATAGTAAGATATAGATATACATACAGATAAGTTGGAAGTTACCATACAAACTGTGAGAGGCTAATTAGTAAAGATGAGATATTATCAGCAGGAGAAAAAAACCTTTGTAGTGATAATCAAAATGGCCCATTTAGACAGTTGACAAGAAGGTGTGAGGATACTTAACTTACGGAAATAGATTCAATATGTGTAATGACCCAGGCACTCCCAGTCTCTATTCAAACCCAAGTTAATGGCACCTTAGAGACTAACCAATTTATTTGAGCATAAGCTTTCGTGAGCTACAGCTCACTTTATCGGGTGCATTCAGTGGAAAATACAGAGAGGAGATTTATATACACACAGAACATGAAAACAGGCTTGAATAGAGACTGGGAGTGGATGGGTCATTACACAAAGTAAAACTATTTCCCCATGTTTATTACTCTCCCCCCACCCGTTCCTCAGACGTTCTTGTTAACTGCTGGAAATGGCCTTCTTTGATTATCGCTACAAAAGGTGCCCCCCCCCCGGTAATAGCTCATCTTAAGTGATCACTCTCCTTACAGTATGTATGATAACACCTATTTTTTCATGTTCTGTGTGTATATAAATCTCCTCACTGTATTTTCCACTGAATGCATCCGATGAAGTGAGCTGTAGCTCATGAAAGCTTATGCTCAAATAAATCGGTTAGTCTCTAAGGTGCCACAAGTACTCCTTTTCTTTTTGTGAAACAGACTAACAAGGCTGCTACTCTGAAACCTGTAATTTTGCAACAAAAAAGCTTCAAAAACAGACTCCAAGGAGAAACTGCTGAGCTTGAATTTATATGCAAACTAGATACCATTAACTTGGGTTTGAATAGAGACTGGGAGTGGCTGGGTCATTACACATATTGAATCTATTTCCGTAAGTTAAGTATCCTCACACCTTCTTGTCAACTGTCTAAATGGGACATTTTGATTATCACTACAAAGGTTTTTTTCTCCTGCCGATAATATCTCATCTTAACTAATTAGCCTCTCACAGTTTGTATGGTAACTTCCAACTTATCTGTATGTATATCTTACTATGTGTTCCATTCTGTGCATCCGATGAAGTGGGCTATAGCCCACAAAAATTGAATGAGGCATACAAAATGAAGAAAACAAATGTAATGAGTTATAAAGACTCCCAGGGCCAGTCTAGAAGTGCAAGAAAGAAATCAGCACAGAGCTCCCCAATTATTCACTGTTGCCAAGTGTGTCTGTGTGTACATGTGTTATTCAGATAACAAACGTTATATTCAATAGGACACCACAACGTACTATTCAGCTGTAGGGTAGTGTTTAGCATGTAAATGTTCACATGGTTTGAAAGAGATTCAGTCCCATCAGGACACTTCTGCATTAGTCAGACTGTAAAAGGTACATATTTAATGCATCATTATGCAACTCCAACGTGTCATAAGATTTCTGCAAACCAGGGAATGAATGCTCAGTGCAATTTATCCTATTGCAGAAAGAAACCCTTATGCAAGAGCAGGAAAATAGAATATCACTTCAGTGAAAGCTAGATCAATGGCCCTGACAGATTGAGTAGTTCATAGTAAAGCATTTTTAATCACCTGTCATGCTCCAGAATTGCTTTTCAATGATTGCAAAAGCAGGACAAGGAAAACATTTTCACTTTTTCACCTTCTTCTGTAAATCACAGTACTCTTTTCAAAACCAGGTGACCAAGAAGAGAGAGCCCTTGTCCAAAAAATTGGAGATACTTTTCTAGTCTGATCACAAGTCTCAGAGTTTGAAGAAATGGAAGGCAATCAAGCAGCTATAAATGATGTTACAGTGGTAAAGAAACTCTCCCAGAATCATCCAGGTAAATGTGAGAGGCAAATTATATTGCTCAGCATAAAGCCCAAGCATTTAAGAGATCCAAAGCATTTTGACTCCACAACTTCACCCAATTATTCAGATCTGGTAAAGTGCAGAGTTTAAAACAGATGATATTTTAATTGATTTTCAAGGTGAACGGCCACTGGCTGTAATAGTAAACTTTTGGCAACTTTCATTAGAGGGTCTCTTTTCACTTTTTTAAACATTCATTGCATATGAAGACTAAGACCCAATGGTATTTATGTATTTAACTCCCCTTGAAATCATTGACATATCTTTGAGGATCTGGGCCTAAATGACTTGCCCAAGGTGACACAGGAAGTCTGCGGCAGAGCTAAGTATTGAAATCAGATCTTTCTTAGATTTTTAAGGCCCTTTGACCTCCTTTCCAGTATCTAAAACTTTTGATATTTATAGAACTAAAATGTACACAATGTTGTTAAGTTTACTTTTGAGGTAATAATAAAATATTAACAATTTAGCACTTATATCACACCATCTTTGGTGAACATTGCTCAGCTAACTGTTAACCACTGGTATTCATAATTGAACAGAAACTCATAGAAGCTGAACTCTTGCATTTGTTTTTGAACAGCAGCTGAGATCTTGCATTTCACAGGATTAAAAATAGTTTTACTGTTTCACTTGAACAAGAAGCAAATGATGCAATGATTTAAAGACTGAAATAGAAGTTAACAAGAATAAAATGAGATTATCACACAATTAACTAAAGGGTCTTATTGATCTTGTTCTGAGATGTCAAGATTTCTCACCTCCCCCTTTTTTTTTCCCAAAAACCACACACACAAACTCACTTTCCTGCTGGTAATAGTTTACCAGCAGGAGAGTGAGTTTGTGTGTGTGGTTTTTGGAAAACCTGGATTTGTGCTGGAAATGGCCCACCTTGATTATCATACACATTGTAAGGAGAGTGATCACTTTAGATAACCTATTACCAGCAGGAGAGTGGGGTGGGAGGAGGTATTGTTTCATGGTCTCTGTGTATATAATGTCTTCTGCAGTTTCCACAGTATGCATCTGATGAAGTGAGCTGTAGCTCACAAAAGCTTATGCTCAAATAAATTGGTTAGTCTCTATGGTGCCACAAGTACTCCTTTTCTTTTTATATATAATCATGTTTAGGTCTGTTTTTTAATTATAGAATTCAAACAAGAGAGGGGAAAGAGGGGATTTTGCCACCCTCCCCAAAGACCTATGCTCCCTTTCTATCTGTGCAGACTATTTTATGGAGCAGGAGAGAAGGGGGTGAATTGTCTTCTGATAGGTTCACCTCCCTCCCTACACAGAGCTTTTCTGTAAGATTTCCACATTTTTTTCTCCTCCTCACAGCTGACTGGATCATGTACGCTAGTGTAAGTGAGAATATATCCTGTAGGGTGAATTCTGATTGCACTCCAGCTGTTCGCTATCCCAGAAGTATTCTGAGACATCTCAGGGAACCTATCACTAACACAATATAAGTAATGAGCCTGAGACAGGCAATACAACAAGAGTTAATTAGCAATCACCTACAGTAGGAAAGGGAAAATGTCTGTGTTTAACACAAACGATTGAAATCCGAAGCCTTCTCCAGCCCAGATCTCTCCTTCTAAAAAGCATTAACGGGGTTGCTTGATTTTATAAGTGCAAAGCCAGAATGAAGCTGTGATGTTGCACCCCTTAATGCTTTATAGAAATATGCTTATGAGTGTAAATATGCCATAACTGGAGTATGTTTTATGCTAGATATGCCATGTAAAATATCTCTGCAAAGGCTATGATCTACTGAATATATTCATCCTATTTGTATGCATGTATCATTTTTGTATTTGAAGTTATTAATATTGGCTATTTGTTTGATTCTAAGTAGCCTCAGTGAAGTATTTGGTCAGCTTCTTGAGAAAGGACTATTATCAGTAAGTGCCCAATCAAGAAACACTTAACTGACAATGAACTTTGGAAGACACCAGTCCACATCTGAGCTTCCCTGGGCATGTTCAAACTAATATGTAAACAATGGCGTTGGCCTGCAAAAAGCTGAATCATTCATAGACATGTGACTTGCCCAGGTGGCTAGAAACCCCATCTGGTGGCTGTGATGTTGCATGAGAGAAGGAGGATATAAAAGGCCCTGAAAGGCTGTTCATTTGGTCTTCAGCTGGCTCAGAAGATAGCCTCTCCACCCTAAAGAGATGCCTGAAAGAAACTGGAACATGGGATAGTAACTACAGGGATGTGTGTGATTGCTGGACTCAGACTAGGAGTAAGTCTAGTCTGTAAAAAAAGCATATTAGAACATCTGAGGGTGAGATTTACCTGAATTTAGTTTCTTAGTGTATTAGGCTTAGACTTGTGTGTTTTATTTTATTTTGCTGGTAACCTACTTCATTCTGTCTGTTATTACTTGGATCCACTTAAATCCTACTATATTTAATAAAATCACTTTTTACTTTTTAATTAACCCAGAGCAAGTAATTAATTCATGGGGAAGCAAACAGCTGTGCATATCTCTCTATCAGTGTTACAGAGGGCAAACAATTTATGGGTTTACCCTGTATAAGCTTTATACAGAGTAAAATGGATTTATTTGGGGTTTGGATCCCATTGGGAACTGGTTATCTGGGTGTTAGAGACAGGAGCACTTCTTAAGCTGTTTTCAAGTAAACCTACAGCTTTGGGGGACATGTTTCAGACCTGGACCTGTTTTTGTAGCAGGCTAGTGTGTCTAGCTCAACAAGGCAAGGTACTGAAGTCCCAAGCTGCCAGGGAAACCGGCTCAGAGATAGTCCCAGCACATCAGGTAGCAGTCCCAAGGGGGTTTCTGTGACCCAACCTGTCATAGAAGGGTCTTTTCATATGCTTTCTGTCAGTTGGCCATAGTGCCCTTTTATGGATAATTCACAACAAATTATTTTCCAATTCTCAAGTGCAGAGGAAAATACAAATATTCCGCTCGCATGTCAGCAGGGCGCTGTAAAGCTGTAAACGGGAAAGCAGAAGAAAAGACACTCCTACTTGGAACACTCTGAGATTAACAAGCTTAAGAAGTTTAACAAGATTAAGTTGTTACTTCGCCCTTATTTTCAGGAGCATAAGCACTAACCGATTCGCGCAACTCTCCTGAGAGTTATAATAGGTGCTCTCTGACAATATCACTGTGGTTTAGCAGTCTAAGAAGATTCTTGGATTAAGGTGAGACTACCCAGAGGGGAGGTTGGTTCTGTATGATTGGGGAACATCTGTTTCTAATGTTTTACTTTGGAAGTGGGGAAGGGCATCAAAAATCATCATGGCTTACAATCAGCTAATATTTGTGAAGCACTTTGAGCTCCCTGAAAAAAGCTGATCTCTAGTGTGTGCCATTTATGAGTGCAGAGGTTCTGTTCTTTTGAGCTAGCAGCACACTGAATTTTAGAAGAATCCTGTACTCCAGTGGTTCAGAAATCAAGATTTTTTTTTTTGTCTCCGCATCAGACAGGCTCACAACAATGGAGCAGATAATGGATTCCATATGCATGTGTGCATAGGTACCACGTTCATGACTGTCTTTTGACCTTTGGTGTGTGTAGGTACAGACTTGCACATGCTTCTGTGGTGTCCCTATAAAGGTCTTTTTCTTCAGTGATTGGAAAATGATCACAGTGCTTCTAAAGATGAAAAGATCCATTAAGACAGGGACATTTTAAGGTATACAGTACACTGAGGGGGGTGGCGGGGGTAGGTCAACGTTTATAAATCCTTCCAACAAACCTTACACACTTGCTAAGGGAAACCAGAAATTTGACCCAAATGCTGTTCCCTAGAGCATTCTAACTGCAGTTTAACCTAACCTCAACATAACCTTTCATTTTACTATTTAGCATCTCTCACATCTGCTCATGGTGCTTCCCTTTCAAAACACTGTGCACGTAACATTATCTAGACAGCAGTTATTAGCAGGGGAATCACCTTAGCTGTATCATTTGAGAGACAAGAGAGTGAAGATATATGCAGGTTGGGGTTTTTTAGGGTTTTTTTTTTTCCTTTGAATCCTTAGTGTGTTAAGAGGGCAAGCAGATGATTATGCGGACACTCATGTGAATATATTATCCACCAAGGTTAGACATGAAAGACACTAACAAACAGAGGATTCCATTGCTTGCATTTTGTAAGTGTTTGATTTCATGCTTCTTTGAAGCCAGGGCCTAAAAATGTATATTGATAGTGATGCAATGGTATACAGTTAAGTTAAAATATTCAGTGATGTAGCAGGAATCTACAAATTAGTAGAAATCAACTGATATATTGAATGCTTAAAAAAAAAAAAAAACCTCACCTGAAGTTATTGGTATCACCACTGAGATCAACTTTCTTCCCTAATGTGACTTGGGTTTTTTATAAAAACAACCAAACCAGAAATGTAGGTCTTTAAGTATTTGGAGAGGAATTATAGAAAGCAAAAGTTCAGACAATGACGTTGTTGAGGGAATGAAGTTTTACAGGATAGCAAGGATTAAATAAATATATCCCCTGACTCTTAAAGGAGTCTCAACCTAGCAGCCTTCAACTTTATATCTGCCATTTTATGCCCACTCTTGCAGATATAAACATTAGAATTTAGCCCCCTGTGGTTTACCCCTTGTCTAGTTTTGATGTTTCTACAGACTTTTTGGGCATAGTGTTTCCATGTGGAATGACAGAAAAAAGCAGACTTTATGACAGCTCCAAAGAACTCCTTGTAATGTGAATTTTAGCATGCAAGCTGACCAAAATCAATATGTTGTTCTGTATAGGGTATATTGTTGAATGCAATGGATAATAAAATCCCTTTTGGTAAATCATAATTTATTCATACCTGTGCCAGTGTGAAAGAAACAGCCCAACGAGAGCAGTTAATTACGGGTGAGTGGAGAAGAGTATTCTAATTATATCAGCCCCCTTAATATGGCCCCCCTAAGTGGGGGGCATACAGAAGAAACCAGGTACAGACTGCACTAGCAGCGTTGGTTCCCTTTCTTCTACCCACTATATAGGAGAGATAGTGACCTTCCTTTAGAAGAATAATTCCCTACTGTTCTGAATTTGTGCTAGATGTGGGGGAAACCAATGTACTCCTTTCCAGCCATCTTAGAAACCTATAAGTGGGCCTGTAGTGGGGTGGTCACCTGCTCTGGCCTTAAAGGGCTTAAAATAGCCCAGGAGAAAGCTGTGGCTGGGAGCAAGCAGTTCCCAGGCTGATTGGGGGAAGTAGGCTGAGCTGTGGCCACAGCCCAATCTGGGCTCAGCTGGCCCTTATAAGAGGGCAGTGGGCCAAGAGTAGATAGTCTCCTCCATCTGTGGAGGGGGATGAGCCTGGTTCCTGGGGAGCATCCCAGAGTACCTGAGGTGGAGTAGGGCCGGGGGAAGGCCAGAGGAGTTGGGGAGCTCCGGCCTGGAAACCCCCCAGGCTGCAGGCCTAGTGGAAGGCCAAAAAGGGTACTGAGGTTGCAGGTGGCAGCCCACAGGTAGGCAGACTCAGCACAGGCAAGGGGGGAGGTTTGGACCTGATGATTGGCTTATACACTGCAGTCTGCCCCAGTGTGTGTGTGGGGTTCAATGGTGACTGGCAGTAGCCAAAGACTGAGGTGGGGACAGTGGGTGGAGCCCCTCTGGGGAGGGGAAACCCAGAGACTGTGGGTGTACTGCCAGGGGGCAGCACCCTGGGTAAAAGAGGCACCGGGGTCCAGGAGGGACATGGGGGGCCCAGCGGCAGCGAGACACCAGCCTGCAGAAGGTGCTCTGGAGGCTGGAAGAGCTAATTCCCTGAGAGACCAGCAGGAGGTGCCCCAGGGGTGAGTCCCACACCATGACAGGGCCTCACTCAGCAGTGCTCTATATATTGTGAGAAATTGTTTATTACAGTCTCCTGTTGAGCTGAATTGGGGGGGAAAGTTCAGGATTTGGAAGGACTTTCATGTGGTGATGGCTCTGCACTAGGACTCAGGAGATAAACCTTAAATTCCCAGACTTTCTACTGGCCTGAAATTGTCACTAGTTTTGTTTGCCTCTGTTTTTGGATACCCAGCTTAATACTAAAAAAAAAAAAAAAAAAATCCCCAAAACAAAAATACCCAGCAAAACTAAGAAGGAAACTGAAATTCTGTAATGGTTCTGGTGTGCATTCCAATCCAAGGCTCTCTTATCTCAAGAGGTGACATGGTCAGGTATGATCACCAAGATTTTATCAGTACAGCGGACTGTCCCTCAAGTAAAACTTAAAGCCTTAGATATAACTGGTCCAATCTAAAATTCTGGAACACATGGCAGGATCACAAGCACCCAGTGCAGTTCAGAGTTGTCACCAGCTCATGGTAGAAGGCCACGGAGCTTCTCATGCTGTGCATTCTCCAATAGCAGCTGTCTGGGAGCAGGTTCTAAGGAAAGCTCCACATAAATATCTCCACTGTAATAAAGTTGAACTGGATCAGTGCAGTCAGGTATTGTGCTATGCTAATTAGTTAATATACATTCAAGAGCTGCTTCTCAAAATTAAATAATATCCAGTTAGCAGGGGTAAACTCTTCACAATGAAAAGTTCTCATGTTATCAAATCAGCTTGTACAAACAGATGTTGTTAATAAACAACCCTGCCCCCAGAAAAGTCACTTTCTTTTGGCACTCTCTAAATGACCTAAAAGTAAAATTCTTGTGCAACACCATCCACTACAACAATAACAGAAACAATAGATTGCACCCAGCTGAAACTCAGGCTAAATAGAAATAGCCAAGAAATAAACCTTTACTATAGGGTTTATCATAAGAAAACAGACAAACCCTTAACTGTAGCAGCAATGCCGGTAGTCTTAGTAATACAAGCAGTTTAACAAAGACAGCATGATTGAGTTCATCTGTGTATTATAGAGTGCTGATGATCTCTTTGCCTTGCAGATTTTTAAAGTAATCAGCAACCTGATGAAGATACATAATGGTATCTCGTTGGTAGAGATAGCATTGGTTGTGCCACAGGTTCCTCAGACAACACTTTTGGGGCTTTCTCTTTGTAATAAATTGCTCTAAAGGCCTTTAATCTAACACTCAAAGGAAACTTTTGATGAGAACGGAAGGGAAAATGATTAGGGACGCTATCTGAGCAAATGTGCTGTTTCTAATCTAACAGCACAGCTGCAAGAGGTGATAATTTATCTGATTTGATAAATCAAATGGCTGTTTTCTCTTGCATTATCTAAACTTATTGTACCTGATTCTACTTTGTGTAGTAATTTATGCCTTTGCAAAGTGCATACAAATCAGAATGGTAGCACTTTACATCAATTTACCCCATTGTAAATGACTACAGAATGCAGTGGAGACTCAAGCCCACTATATCCTAGGCTTGGCTTATGTGAACAAGTTGCACCAGTTTTACTAGAGGTGTAAATAAAATCAGCTTTGTTTAAACTAATGCAAAAGGCTTTTTGGACACTTAGCCTGAAACAGTCTTAGGCCTTGTCTGTACTACAGTATTTTATTGACAAAAGTCAGTTTTCAGCTCCAAAACAGTGGAGGTATACGCTACAGTGTTCCTTCATCTGACAACTCTTCTGCTTTGCCAACAAAATAAAACCACCTTGATGAGGTGTAGAGCTTTTTGCAGCAAACTTATATCGACAAAGTGTCCGTATAGACACCAGGCTTGGTTATGTCGCTGTAAATGGCCTCCAGGAGGTGTCCCACAATGCCCATCCTGACCCGTCTTGTCAGCAGTTTGAACTCTGCTGCACCCGGGTACACCAGCTTCTGCCACTCCCCTTTTAAAGGCCCAGGAAATTTTGAAATTCCACTTCCTGTTTGCTCAGTGTGGAGAGCTCACATCACCTCTTCCAAGCTGACCATGGTGGCTCCATGCAGCAAATGCTCTCCTGCTTCGAGCACACCTGAGTTGTTGGATCTGCTGGTCCTGTGGGGAGAGGAGGCTGTGCAGTCCCAGCTCTGCTCCAGCTGTAAGAACTTTGATACCTATAGGCATATTTCTTGTGGCATGGTGAATAAGAGCTATGAATGGGACACACATCAGTGCCCTCCAAAGATAAAAGAGCTGAGGCAGGAGTACTAGAAGGCAAGGGAGTCAAACCACCACTCTGGTGCTGTGCCAAAGACCTGCCACTTCTATAAGGAGCTAGACACCATCCTCCACCTCCAAGAGCCCCATGGATCAAAAGAGTTGAAGGAGTTTGTGGAAGACACGGCAGGGTCGTCCAATGATGCAGTGAGTCACGACTTCTTTTATATTCCAGAAGGGTCTAGCCAATCCCAGGCATCCATCTCCAGTGCACATGATACAGGGGAGGAGAGATCTGGTAAGTGATCTTTTTGAGTTGATGCTACTCAGTTATACAAAGCAAAGGACAGCTCTGCCTCATATAATCTAGAAGTGTGTGAAGGGATAGAAATGTACAAGATTAGCTGTTTGCATGTGCTTCATTCCCCTGTACAGCTAAGCAGTGTTAGTGCACACTGAGGTTTCACAGGAATCCTTCAGAGATCTCTGGGGAACTATCCTGGAGGTACTAGCTAATCATCTGCTGGAGGTTCCTTGGCAGAACTGCTTTGTTCCTTCCCCCCCCTTGTAGGAAACTTTCCTGCACCAATTAGCAATCAGTTGTGCAGGGACCAAAGCAGCACACAGGTGAGCAGCATAGGGCTTGGGTCTGAAGCCGCATGCATGCAAGAGATGTACCCTTGTTGCATCCTTGCTCACCTTCAGGAGTGAGATATCTGCTTCAATGACCCCCACCTGAGGACAATGGTGGCAGAATTCACGATATTGTTCCTAGTTGCCTGCAGAGATAAAATATCACTGAGATCCTTTGCTCCATCTTGAGCACCTCCCTGGGCTGAACTCACCATGTTTAGGGCATTCGCCAAGCTGTGCGCTTGCCATGGGACAGCAAGAAACTGATTTGTATATCAAAAGTGCATTTTACTTTACTGATTCAATGTTGTGCATGCACTAACAATCATGCTTCTGTTTATTGTTTAATGTGCTTCTGCAGATATGGCCTTCAGGGGAACCCCCTACACACCAGTGGAGTGCCTCTGCCAGATAAGGAAGTGACCAAGGAGGACATGTTTTGAGGTGCTCCAATCCACAAAGGCATTCTTGTTTTTCGGCAGGGCATAGAGACTTTAAAATAGGTAGGCGGGACAGAAAGTCAGGAGCAAATTTTAATGGGTCAGGAGATAAAAGTGATGGAGGAGCAAATGGAGATGTTGAAGTCCCTAATCATGCTGCACACTGAATTCATTCGTGCTTTTGCTCATTTTCCCCTTTCCCCAGGCTGATCCTGTCCATCTCAGTACCCCATTCGCTCCACCCCTTAAGACAGCTTCCACTATGCTAGCTGGACTCGCACACGATTTTAAGAGCCTATGTTATCCTTCATGGTTATCTCCCTTACCACCAAAACTTTTGTGTGTGTTGTTAATTGGTTATCTTTCAGAGTAATGTTTTTATTAAATGCCAATCTTTGTCTCCTACACACAGTGTTTGCAGCTGGAATTAATACACAGTGGCAATCTGATCATTTACTGACTACAAAGCATGGTCAGGAATCATCAAAATTTTCATGAAAGGCAGCAAGTTAACAAAGCATGGCACAGTGCTGTATAGAAAGACACGTTCCCGGGCCTCATTGCCAAAATGGTGCCTCAAAGCCTCCCTGATTTGAATGGCCCCCACATTGTGCCCCTGGCACCTGCCTGCTCAAAATCAGCCACCAGGCTATCTGCCTTTGTGCTTCACTTTGAGGGGAAACTTCTCACCCTTGACCTCACAAATATTATGGAGTGCACAGTAGGCTGCTATGACTATGATATTTTCCTCATTTAGGTCTAACCTGCCATAAAGGCAGCACCGGCACACTTTTAATCTGCCAAAGGCACATTCTACTATTGTTCTGCACCTGCTTAGCCTACTTTGTTGGTATCCAGGCTTCCCTTGTAAGGCTTCATGAGCCATGGGAGCAAGGGGTACACTGGTCTCCCAGGATCACTATGGGAATTTCAACATCTACTGTTGGAATCTTCTGGTCTGAAAAGAGAGTTCCTGCTTGCAGCTTTATGTACAGGCCAATGTTCCTGAAAATGTGTGTGTTGATGTCCGTGAAACGGCCCTGGTGATCCAC
Organism: Lepidochelys kempii; assembly: GCF_965140285.1. Taxonomy (NCBI): domain Eukaryota; kingdom Metazoa; phylum Chordata; order Testudines; family Cheloniidae; genus Lepidochelys; species Lepidochelys kempii. Next base: position 138,342,039 of record NC_136382.1, on the reverse strand, counting down.
AAGCACATGCAATACCAAAGAGAAGTACCCCTTTCTATTGATGTACTCTGTCACAAGATGGTTCAGGCCCAAAATTGGGATATGCATGTCATCTATCACCCTGCCAGTTAGGGAATCACATTGCCAAGCATCACAGTCCTTCGTAGCAGTCTGTGATCAATGGCTCTGCACGCTTGCATTAATGCAGCTACAGCGGTGGATTTCCCAGCTCTAAACTGATTTGTGACCGACTGGTAGCAGTCTGTGATCTCCATACAGTGATCTCCATGCACTTCTCCACCAAGAGGACAGCTCTCATTTTGGTGTCCTTGTGCTGCAGTGCTAGGATGAGTTCCTCACACAGTTCCAGGAAGGCACCTTTCCATATCCAAAAGTTCTGCAGCTACTGCTTGTCATCCCAGACCTACATAACAATGCAATCTGACCACTCAATGCTTGTTTCCCAAGCCCAAAAGTGATGGTCCATTGTGTGCAACTGCTCTGGGAATGCCAAAAGTAATCCAGTGTTCTTTCTTTCCATGGCACAGAGCAGGTCAGGCATCTCTGATTCCTGTTCTGCTTTGGTGCTCATGCTATACTGCATGACCAGCTGCCATGTTTTCATAAGTGACCACAACAATAGACAGCAGTGCAGGATCCATCCTTTCAAATGAGACAGCGGGCACACAGTAAACAGGGGTCATTGAAAAATGCCTCAAAATGCAGTCAGAAGTTCATGGAATGGTGGGATGGAAAAAACTGCATAATAGGATATAGTGAATCATGAGTGTGAGCTCAATGATCCATTCTGCCTTTCCACAACTCCTAGCTGCAGAAGGTGGTGAGTAGGACACGGGGATAGCTACCTACAGTGCACTTCTCTGTCAATGCTAGAGCATCAAGTGTGGATGTGCTTTGCCGACAGAAGGAGCATTGTGTGAACAAGCATAAGTGATGTAATTATCCTGTTTTTTGATTGTCTGCATAACTTGCGTCAACAAAACTCTAGGGAAGACAAGGCCTTATTTTGGTTTTGTGTAATCTATTATAACTCAGTTGAAGCTAAATCAAAATAAGCCACTTAAACTGAAATAAGAGAGTGACCACACAAGTGTTAGCACCTATTCAACTAAATTAATTAAAATTGTTGCAACTTTCCTGTGTAGACAAGACTTTAGTTTGCCTAAATTACACAGGGATAGATACATTCTCTGTTGGGGTAACTCTATTGATTTCAGTGGGGCCCCATTTGAATGCAGGGGTCCCCTCAAGCACAGCTACAGTATACTTTTCTCAGTAAATGTTTGTGATGGCCCCTCAGTCTTAGCAGAGGAAATACTGGGAAATACTGCCATACTTGTATGTTGTACTAAAGTATATAAAAAGTAAAATATATTATATATATAAAATATATATACATACACACAATTACTTTATTTCTGGATCACAAAAAATTTCAGCTGTTCTTCAGAATTTGCAAACCACTGCATTAGCACAGGAACACATAAACCTGCTTGTTTCAGTGAGAATAAGGACATCTTCTTTGAAGGTGTTATTTCATGAAATCTGAGCACAGTAAAGCAAACTTCCTTATGTTAGTGCTGTTAGGGAAGAAGGCAACTCATTGTAAATACTAAGTTGAGTGCACTTGGGCATGTTGAAAGGAGGCACAGTGTAGTGTGCATCAGTCTGTGTGCTTACATAACACTTAGTGTATGCTTGGAACCTCTTAGATTACTGGTTGAGGGCTCTCTATTATTAAATTGTGTTCATCTTACCATAGTTCTCTGAAACGGCAGCTAACCTGAGGCAATTCTGTTTGGTCTAGCAGTTATGATTTCTGAGAATTAATAGACTATAACTCCCCACTCTAGTTAGTGGTTAATGTTTGGGCATTCATTGGAAGAAATGAGGCAATATCACTCACCTCATGCTATTAGAAATGTTATTAGGGAAGAGTCAAGAGTATTTTTTAAATTTTAAATTTCCTTAGTCTGAAAAAAGGCTACAGTGAAAAAGGCAAGATATCTGACTGAGGTTAGAGTTAGGCAGGAAACAGTTTTCCCATCCTGTGAAAAATTTGCAGAGTTTGAACATTTTTACTATCCCAAACTGGGACAAAAGTTGACACTTTAAATTTTCACAAACCAAAAAAACTGGAAAAAATTGGTTTAGGTCAATCAAAATGTTTCATTTAATCAAAAGACTCCTGACCAGCTCTTGTTTAGAGCAATACCATGATTCTGGTGAGGGATGGAAAATTGCCAAACTATCAATGCTCTTCTGCAAATGCATAGGCACATACAAGCCCCTACGTTCATGTAGACTTCTCCTGAAGTTAAGGTGAATCTGCACTAGTAGATCTAATTGCAAGATCAGGGCCCAATTTTAACCCTTTGCAAGTGCAAGGCATAGATTGGGTCCTTTGTTTATTTTCATGATCTTGTACTGATGAAAAGTGGTGGGGACCAAGAAAAGGAGAGCATCCTGCTGACTTTTGTGTGGGAGGGAGGAGAAGGAAATCAGATGTAAGGAAAGAGAAACTGCATAATTGTTTTCCTCCTATACACTCCACCATCACCACTCACCTCCTTAGGATGACACCACCTTTCAAAAATACATTAACTATATTTTAAAAGGAACTGTTAGTTGGAATCTTCCAACATCAATGAAAACTCTATAAGTGTGATTTTATGTTTAACTGCGGCATTGCCTGTTTGAACAGTAGCGCTCCCCCAAGGGCAAATCCTGGTGGCAGTACACAGCACAAGTCACTGGGCTGTGTGTTGATGCATTCTCTGAAAGCTGAGAGGAGCAGAAGAATCCTCATCTACAGCAGGCATAGACCTACATTTGCTTGTGTTCCCCTTGCATCCCACTGCATGTGAGTGTGTTGAGGGCTGTTGGGGGAGGTGGATTGGTAGTGGATCCAGGTAATCATAAATAGAGCTAAACAAAAAAAAAATCAGAGCCTAGTAAATTCACCGAAAAATGCATTTTGGGGGCACCAAGACTATTTGCCAATTTGGTGACCAGTTTTGGCCAAATCCAACTGACATTTTTTTCAAAAGTGTCAATTTAAATTGACATTTTGTTGTTTTGAAACATTCAGAACATTTTGTTCAACTCAAATACATTTTTTTTATAATTTTTTGGTTTAGCCATTGAACTGAAAAATCACTTACTCACTCCGCTCTAGTCATCAATCCACCAGCTCTATCCCAACTCCACTGCACTTCTAACTTCTACTGCTCCCTTCAGCTGTATGGAAGGAGCGCTCATAATGCTGGGACTGGAGCTTGGTCACAAATTTTCTGAAATGGGTTTTAGTCGAAAGATGCCAAATAGTCAAAGTCAAAATTTCCACTCAAATTTTCACAAACTTTACAGCTTTGATGAACTTACACCAAAACACGGGCAGTTTTCTATCAGAAACTTGCCTGGTTTCCTGCTAGCTCACCTGGTAGGCTGCTGGGGAACCCTGAAGTAGGTCTCTAGCTCTCACTGCTTTCATGGTCTCTAGCTCTGGGGCAGCCTTGTGGACTGCCCTAGAACTAGTGCTCTCAGGACTTCTAATGCATTGTTAACCCACATCTATGAGACCCGGGCATGTGGATATGATGTTTCCAAGCCCACACATTTGAGTGTCCAGACTGCATTGTAAACCTGGATTTGCAATTGCTGGACCTAGATCTCACAGCCATGTTAATGGGTCCATAATGCTCTATGCAATCCTTCTGAATCATGTTTGTGGCTTGAGCCACATCCATACTGCAAAATTACTTGGGCTCCGACCTACGCCCCAGCGCAGTCCTAGGACTTGGGTCCGGAGTGCTTGCTGACCCAAGTTAGATAGATGTATGTGTGTATAGAAGAGGGACTTGGGTTTAAACCTGAATCAGAGTCCGGACTTAGTGTGCAGTGTAGACATATCCTTAGGCTTCCCATTCTATAGAATAGGTCTCCTTCAAATCCAGGGGTGGGAGATAGCTGGCTGCTCCCTTTCATTTTGAAAAAAAAAATCAAATTGAAATGGTTCCGTCTGTCAGAAATGAAAATGATTGGAATATCCTTTCTGTAGGAAATTTCAAATTTCATTCTGATTCAGATCAAAGACTTTTTCAAAGCGTTAGACTTCCCTACGGAATGGAAATTCCAAGTTTCATATGGTTTTAGCTGATCTCTGTGGAACAAAGTGGGTGCACAGCTGTCAGCATCCTGCTTCCTTTGTACAGGAAAACAGCACCAGCACAGGGATGGTTCACTGTGGCCATGAAAGTGTGAGAACAATTTCTGAAAAGTCGACAGAGCACCTAACTTCTGCTCTTTCTAGAGCATTCACTCTTTGCCAGTCTGAGCTATCACAATTTAACTGTCACACTAAGCTAACAAGCTCTTTATCCTAAGCTTGGGTGGCTGTAACTCCTGCCGATGGAAGCTGGTAAATGGAATTAAAGGTGAAAGTTTTCCTTTGTATTTTAAATTTATCTGCACTCAATATCTTTGCTTGGACCTCAGGATGTCACAGTGGTGCCTCCCAAATATAAAATTAAATTAAAGGCGATCAAAAAATGTTTGTAAAAATTTTCATGAAAAAATTGTCCCATTTAAGTTTTAAAAAAATTGGATTTAGATATTTTTATCCTTGCTGTTAGTAACACTTTACATTCTATTGGCTACCAGCATCCTTATAACTAACTAACTTTCAAGAACACAATTTGTTTTAATAGTGGTAAAACAAAGTAACTGCCTCTTAGCCATAGATATTCACCTGTTATCTCTGATATCAAAACAATGTACTAACTGAAGAATGGTCTTGGCACTAGACACTAAAGAGGGAATCAAGAGATCTGGGGTCACTTCTTCCTAGCTCAGGTGTGGTAAGAATTACTGAGAGCGGCCACTAGCTCACCTCTACAGAGCACTGAGCATTAGGGACTGCACAGCGAGTGAAGGTTACCTTTTGTATACAGTAGTCTGTTTGGAACTGTTGACATTACACTGTTCTGATGGAGACATTGATTAAATCATCAAGAATGCACATCTCCCATAGCAAGAATTTGAAGTGACAATTAGTGGCAGAGGCAGCTAGTTCACTGGCTGGGTTATTTGCCTAGAAACCAGGTCCAAACCTAATTTGGACCCATTGACTTTCATCATGCAGACCATTTTTTCAAAGCCACAATTTACTGTTGTGGGATTTACTAATTACACTGATACCAGCAAGGAAATCATCATTAGCCTTGATTGGTGGGATATTGTTCTGGCTTGGGAGTTGGAGACACAGACACACACACATGCAGAGTAAGCATGGCTAGGCCATTGCAAAAGAACCTGCTGCCAACCTTTTCCATGTTTAGGGACCCACCAGCTATTCAGAGCAGCTGCACCTAGATAACTATGGCTGGTCCAGGTACTCATCAAAATTATTATCAGGAGAAATAGTACAAATGAACATTTTAACAGAAGATCTGCATAGAATGCTTCTGTGCCTCAACACCCCCAGCACACTACCCAGAAGTTGGAAAAAATGGTTATTGAATTTTCCCTTAAATTTTCTATAGCTTGTTGAGTACTAAATAGGCATCAGCTGAGTGAAAAGGAAACTTATTGGGGATTGAATCAATGAATTGCTTTCTAAGGGGATTTCTGACACACTGCGGGTGGCATGGCTAAGAGTACTGTTACTCCAATCATTACCTGGAAGAGCTCATTTGGTTAACTGCACTGCACTGTACCAGCACTGTCCTTTACTTGCAATAACGTTTAAGCATGGAACCCTTTTTCTATACAGAGGATTGATTGTTTCAGATAAGCTTATCAGGTAAAGCCTCTAAATAACCTGTTATTTTTGGAAAAATCCAGTTGTCGAAGTTGCACCTCTCACAATCTGCTTACATTTTCCAGGCTCTCTCTGCATAGAAGAGACCTTAATATAAACATTTTTTAAAAAATGATAACGAAAGCTGAGATCTGCCTTGACAATAAGGGTATCTCTACACGGGGATAAAAACCCAACAGCTCCAGCCCGAGCCTAAAGGTCTACACAGGAATTTATAGCCCAAATAAGCTGAACTGGGCCATTTCACAAAGCTTTTATCCCATTCTAGACATGCCCTAAGGAACATCACTCAATTTTCCTGATAGTACAAGTCTCTCATCCCACCTTCCCTTGCTATCTCCTGCTATTAAGTTAATTTTCTATCAAGCACCCGATTTTACCTCCTCTTGCATGTCTCTGCCTAAGCCATTAATTTGACTTGGAACCTTGTCAAATACAGTCTGAAAATCTAAGCATGTGGCATATATTGAATATCTCTTATCTATTGTTATGGCAGTAATCCCTTCTAAGATTTTCACCCTGTTACTTAAACATGAACTTCACTGCCTAAACCCATACAGTCTGTCTTTAATTAAACATTGCTTTTTCAGGTGTACTGATACCAAATCAGTTAAGATAGTTTTCAACTTTTCCCCATAACTGATGGTGGAATCACTGGTCTTTCCTGGTTTGTATCTCTTTTTGTTTTAAATTACTGTAGTTATAACTCACCATTTCACAATCCTCAGGAATCTCAGTCCTGACAAAGCCAAACACACAGATTAGATGTTGTTGAAAATTTCATGTGGAAATGGTTACTGAAAAATGTCCTTTCCCAAACAATACCAAAATATAGCAGTAAAATTAAAAAGTGCACAAGCTCATTGGACCATAGTCATCCCAGATATAAACTGACACCTCTCCATTGAAGTCAAGGATGTTACATTGGGGATGAATGTGGCTCACTTAGCATTACTTACCATTGTCTTTTACTATAGGGAAGCAGAGAAAAAACATTTTGGTCAACATTTAGGGTCAAGTCTTCAGCCCTTACTAGATAGTTCTGAGTGAGGTCTGCAGGACAAGGGACTTCATTTTTTAATATATCAGAGGCAGAGTTTGTTTTGTAAATAGAAATATGAGAAACTACTTAACTGATTTTGAAAGAGCTCTGGAATAAGCACTAAAATATAAGATAGGAACAATCCAGCACTGGCCCCCAGGGAATGGATATAATTTCCTAATACAGATCTTTTCCTTCTCTAACTTCTAATATAATACATTTTTCTATAAGAAACAAATTAGTTGTGATAGGAACTTCAAAGACTTCATTAAGTAATTAGAAAATACATTTTATTTAATTTACCAACTGATCATTGGTCCTGGTAAGTCTTCTGAATCATCAAATGCCAAACATAGGGGAGAAGAAGGAATTCAGGTACTACATAACATTCAATCATTTAGTTAATTGTTTTTTAATTTTCTTTAGATACATATAGGCAGGGTTACAAAAATTAAGAGATAATACACAAGACAACAACCCCATACACAAAGGTTTGCTTATACCAACCAGCTGTTGGCCTGTTTTCCCAGCTAAGGAAGGAATGTATATCATACTCACATCTTTTTCAGGCTCTAACCTCAGAACAGAATTTATTAATTTGAACAACAAAACTCACAAAGAAACACAAAACAAAGCTATTTCCCTGACCAACACAGAGCCAGTCACAGGAGTCAACCTCTCTCCTGAGTTCTCAGGCTCTTTATAGGGATCACCTGACAGCATCCTAGTCCCAGATGAGTTTGATCATCAGTCCGGGTGGACCAGCCTCCTTGCCCTAAAAGGAGCAGACTGTTCCACAATACTTCTAAATTATTAATTTTTCTCATGCTAATAATAATGACCATCAAACTGCCCTATTTCTACATTTCAGTCTATATCTTTCAATCCACTATCTCCAAAAATGCCAGTGGGGAAAGGAAAAAAAGGTGGAGGGAAGAGGCAGGGCTTTATAGCATCTCAAGAAGGATAACAAATCCAGTGTCTGGTGGACCAAGTGGGGAAGGAAGTTCAAAAGCAGAGGGTCCCCCGTCCTCACCACCACACACAGAACATCCTCCTTTGAGCCTCTTGTCGTTCTCAGTGGTAGCTGATGACAGAACAAGGAGTAATGGTCTCAAGTTGCAGTGGGGGAGGTTTAGGTTGGATATTAGGAAAAACTTTTTCACTAGGAGGGTGGTGAAACACTGGAATGCGTTACCTAGGGAGGTGGTAGAATCTCCTTCCTTAGAAGTTTATAAGGTCAGGCTTGACAAAGCCCTGGCTGGGATGTTTTAATTGGGGATTGGTCCTGCTTCGAGCAGGGGGTTGGACTAAATGACCTCCTGAGGTCCCTTCCAGCCCTGATATCTATGATTCTCTGAAACCAAGGAGGTACTTGCTTGAGACTCCACTTATTGTGTCTGTGGCAGTATCCTATGAAGAGGGAGAGAGAGAGTCTCTCACATAGGAATGTCTCAAACGGTTTAGAGTTTTATAGACTAAAACCAGTCCCTTAACTTTAATCTAAAATCCAGTAGGCAGCCAAGGGAGCTTCCAGAAGCCTAGTGTTAAATGCTCATACTGAGTAGCTCTGTCTAATAGGTTGGCAGCCACATTCTGTACTAGTTTCAGTTTCTTGGTGGTTTCAGTGTATATAACTTTGTAGTCATCTAGGCCTGAGGTGTAAATAACTGTCAAAGGATAATATTATGATCATATAATACATCTCAATAAGTATATGATTAGTGCCAGGGACTTTTGAGACCATAAATCATGGTTAGGCTTTTGAGTAGGTCTGGTCAAAAATTTGCTGTTGAAAAGGTTATCCAACAAAAAAAAGTCTATTTGGAGATTAAAATAATTATGCAAAACATGTAAGTATTAGTCTAATTTTTCAAAGAAATAATTTGAAATGAAACATTTAATTTAGAATCAGTTTGAAATTGAACAATATTGGTTTTCTGTTTTGGTTTCTTTTTTCTATTGTTTGTTTTTGCTTTTGTTGCTCTCTCTTTCTCCTTCAAAGTAAGACGTGAGGAGAAAAAAACAAACAAGCAAGCAAACAAAACAAAACAAAAAAGAAACCCCACCAATAACCCAGAATCACCCAAACACTGAATACAAAAAATGTTTAGTTTTGATCCAATTCAAGCTGAATCAAAATGAATTTTTTCCCTCTCACACCAACTCAAATTGAAATTTTTCTTTTCAATTTTTTTTTTAGAAAATTTCAGAACATTTCAGGAAAATGTAAAAACATGATGAACAATTCTCACTTTGTTTCACATATTTTGCAAAAAATCATTCCCATTTTTCAACCAGCCCTATTTGATAGTCATTGAATTACATAAATCTGGTTGGGGATCATATAGTACACCTCAGGATGCTGAGGATGAAATGCTGGTTTTAGCAAATATTGTTGGCATCAGGCTTTGGAAGGAGAAGATGCAATCTGGAAAAACTGTTTCCTTTACCACCTGTTTGTGTGTATATATATATATACATCAGTGCTTGCTGCTGCTCTCCTTTTGGCTCTGACTCTGAAGGATGTGGGATTATCTGCTGATTCTCAGATCTGGATTAGGAAATCTACATCACTACTCTTCTTTTCATAGAAGGAGAAATCACAAATACTGCTCTCTTACCATCACCTGAGCTCCAAATTGCTGGAATTCAGAACTTAGAACTCTTTATTCCTTTTTCCAAAGGCTCATAAGCAAAATAAGCAGTCATGGGATAAGAGGGCAGGTCTTCTCATGCATCAGGAACTTGTTAAAAGACAGGAGACAAAGGATAGGAATAAATGGTCAGTTTTCAGAATGGAGAGAGGTCAATAGTGGTGTCCACCAGTGCTGTTCAACATATTCATAAATGATTTGGAAAAGGGAGTAAACAGTGAGGTGGCAAAATTTGCAAATGATACAAAACTACTTATGATCCTTAAATCTAAAGCAGACTGTGAAGAGTTACAAAGGAACCTCACAAAACTGAGTGACTAGTCAACAAAATGACAGATGAAGTTCAGTGTTGATAAATGCAAAATGATGCATGTTGGAAAACATACAAAATGGTGGGATCTAAATTAGCTGTTACCACTCAAGAAAGAGATCTTGGAGTCATTGTGGATAGTTCTCTGAAAACATACACTCAATTGCAGTGACAGTCAAAAAAGGCTAACAGACTGTTGGGATACATCAGGAAAGGGATAGATAAGACAGAAAATATCAGATTGCCTCTATGTAAAGGCATTGTATGCCCACACCTTGAAAATTGTGTGAAGTTCTGGACGCCCCATCTCTAAAAAGCTATATTAGAATTGGAAAAGGTACAGAGAATGGCAACAAAAATTATTAAGGGTATGGAACAGCTTCCATATGAGGAGAGATTAAAAAGACTGGGACTTTTGAGGTTGGAAAATAGATGACTAAGGGAATATATCACAGAGGTGTCTGAAATCATGAATGGTGTGGAGAAAATCAATAAGGAAGTGTTATTTAGTCCTTCCTATATCACAAGAACCAGAGGTCATCCAATGAAATTAATAGGCAGCAGGTTTAAAACAAACAAAAGGAAGTATTTCTTTACAAAATGCCCAGTCAACATTTGGACTCTGTAGTCAGGGGTGTTGTGAAGGCCAAAACTGTAATGGGAATCAAAACAGAATTAGATAAGTTCATGGAGGATAGGTCCATTGATGGCTATTAGACAAGATGGTCAGGGATGCAACTCCATGGTATGGGTGTCCCTACCCTCTGACTGCCAGAAGCTGGGCGTGGATGACAGGGGATGTATCACCCGATGATTGCCTGTTCATTCCTTTTGGAGCACCTGGCTTTGGCCACTGTCAGAAGGCAGATACTAGGCTAGGTGGCCCATTGGTCTGACCCAGAACTGCTGTTCTTACATAGTCTATTTATTAGCTATATCTTCCTCCATGTTCTTACACTTGCTCCTGCTGAGCCTGTGTGTATCCTCATTGACAGCGGACAACTTTTCCAGACAGGTTATTATCTCTTTATAGATAGGCTAAAAGCTAAGTGAGCCCTATGAACAGCTCCTATTTTGCACATTTTAAATGGCCCAGTCCTAATTGAACTCTTATTTCATTCTAATCTATTTGTCTCTTGAACTGTTTTTTTTTTTTAAATCCCACTATAGTTAGGGGCCTTTGATGTTTAAATATATGCTCTCCCCCAAAACCAGTTCATTTGAATGCTGTTGCCAGTAACCCAGAAGCCAAATTTTGCATGAATAGAGCCCTTTGACTTTTGCTGCTGCATAATGTGTTAACTGCAATATATGTTGGGATCAAATTAAATATCCTATATTAGAGCCTGAGTGATACTCAGAAAGATAATGTATGGCTCTAATCTCTCTGTAAATGTTTGTACAATGTAGGGATAATATAGAAAACTACAATTTTCACTCTCATGTCTCAACAGGTTATCAGAATTTACTAAAAACAAATGAAAAAAATACAGTCAGATAACAACTTCAAGGCATAACAGAGTAGAGGAGTCATAACTGCCTTCTGAAGAGAAATAAAAGGGGCAAGACACAGCAAAATAAAGATGAAGGCACAGATGTGGATTCAGGTACAAGACACATGTGCAGGTGTAGATGGGTGGATGCCAGTCTTTGCAGTGTGTTATTAACAACCACAAGCCTAATTGAGGCTGGGTGTAAAAAGGAAGGGAGTATCTGGGTTAAATTATAATCGTTTGGTTTTTGTATCTCCTTTTGGCCAAGGATCTCTAAGTGTTTCTAAACACGCCTCTGAGGGAAGTATCAGTAAGTATGATGCTAATTTTACACACAAGGAAACAGACAGAGAGAAATAACATGACTTGTTCATAGTCATAGAGAAAGCCAGTGTTACAACTGGGAATTGGATCAGTGGATGGATTCTCCGTGGCCCTGCACCTTGGGTAGTTATTTATAGTCATGCAGAGTGAGTGCAAAATGATTTTAAAATTCTGAGTTGGTAGGATTTGCACAGAATGCAGAGAACTGGGCCCTAGGTCTCTTAACTCCCAATCCTGTATCTTAACCCCAAGACCATTCTTACTCTGTATTAATAAAGAGACCTCTTTTTTTCACTATTAAAACTTTGCTGACAGGTGAGGATAAGGGACCCAAATGTTCTTGTTTAGATTATAAAGTGTTTTGGTTATGAAGTAGGGATTAGTGAAGTTCTGCTCTACTGTACCTGCATTTTAAAGATTACAGAGAAGTATTGGACAAAATAGTTTAAAAACCGCATATAGTCAGAACTGCAATCACGCTACGACCTGCATCTTAACTATGGTCGGTCCTGTTTCCATGGTGTCTCAAAGCTAAATTATAGTGCATGCTGCAGGAATTTAGTCCTAAACCCCTCACTCAGGAGAATCTGATTATATAAAAAGTAACTGGTTCTTCAGATTAAACGTGAGCAAACAAAAATTAAAAAAAGCTATGAATTTTCTTGAAAACCTTACTCATTATACATTTGGCTTCATGGTGTTCCTCCTTCAAGAGTAAAGGCTTTGTTACAAGATCAGTTTATCCAAGGTGATGTGCCTACACCCATAATATTTATTTCTATCAAACATGCCTGAAAACAGTTAGTGTGAGACATTATACAAGAAAAATAACACCTGTATATAATGACCCCTACTAGTGGGCTAGATTATCCCATCCTGCATGAAGAGCCACAAGAAGGGATTTTTACAAGTTAAAGGTGATTTCCTAACAGCAGCTCATTTGAGAGTGGGGTGTGGCAGTCTTGCAGCAAATGGGAAAGGGCACCACAACTCTGGCTTCAAATAATTAATTGCACTTTAAAAACCACAGACTATAGCTATGATATTTCTTTTCATTAAGAACTAATCGTCCAACAAAAACACAAAAGCAAAAGACTTTTTTTTTTAAACATTAAACATGAACAGTAACACGTTCTGAGTGCTGTAAACTGATCCAACAGCCCACATGACTTGGCATATTTTGAAATAAGGACGCAGTTGTTCCATGTACGGGACTCTCTTTGAAATCACCCAAGCAGGGTTAGGCACTTATGAGAAGACTGATTGTTTATTTGTAAACAATGTGATTTCAACTGAGACACATGATTGGGTATATTATGATTTGAAATTTGCCCTTTTTTCCATGTTATCATGCTTATTCATTCCATATATATTTTTCTTCCTCAATATTTCAGCGTTTTAAGGATTTTGCTAAATCCCAAATATCTCCTCATCAGAATTTTAGGAACTGCATTCATCACTGACTAAATTAAGGGTGCAGCCAATCAAATTGAGTAAAACTATTCACATTCTTGAGTCCCTCAGATCTCACCAAAATAAAACAAGGCCATCGTAAATTAGTGACATTCAGATTAACTGTTGTTATCATTACCATAGAATCACATAATCTTCTGTGGTACACTAAAATGTGAAGTCATTAGGGACTGGCAAAATGGGGGACGGGGTGTTAATCCACAACTACTTGATGCTCATTAGTTAACGCTCAATAGGAAAGCCACACTAATAGCATGCACACAGGTTGGCTATGCTCTTTCAGTCTGCATCATTGTGTACACACAGTGAGGCTTGCTACATACTAAGCATGTGGCATTCTCAGAGAGTATTCCATGCTCCTTTGCTTTGCTGAATAGTGGAATTATGGGACTGTGGGGGGGTTAAAATTTTTTTTAAAAATCCAATGAATGATTGCACTCTTTCTATCCCATACTTCCTTTCTTTGTGGGTGGACTGTGCCACTTTTGAATGGCTGTCAGCCAGCAAGGACCCCACAATTCTCGAAGCCACTATGATGGCAACTGTGAACACACAGAGGCTGCTTGGGTGGTATTTCAGCTCTCAAAGCCAGGTGGCTTTCATTTTTGACTGTGCCCACTGCATCACCAACCAGCTGATATGGCTGCAGCAGCGGCTCCTCCAGCAGCAGCTCCATTGGCAGGGGTGGAAGGAGTACAAGGATGAGGAATAAGAGGGTGACACTGAGGAACTGCTACTCAGGAGCTGTTCCTGGAGAAGCTGCACACACAGTGCAGTGCAGTTTCTGTGGAACCAGCATCAACTGGTGGGAAAACCTGAGATGACCAGAATTGGTGAGAGAGTTTCAGGATGGTGGAGGCAATTTTTTTTGAGGTATGTGCCAAACTAACTCTGGAGCTGCAGCGGCAGGGTGCCAACATGCGGTGACCCATACCCATGGAGAAGAGGGTTGCCATTGCCATCTAGGAGCTAGCCACCCCAGACTGCTACCAATCTGTAGCCCACTCATTCAGCATAGGGAGAGCAACTGTTGGGGCCTTTATCATGCAGCTGTGTAGTGCCATGGAAAAGGTAGTGTTGCTCCAGATTATAAAGCTTGGTAATGTTCTGATGGCTTTGCATGCATGGGGTTCCCAAATTGCACTGGGGCATGTGATGGGACCCACATGACTATTGTTTACCAACCCTTCACCAGGGCTCAGAGCTTACAAACAGAAATGGGGTATTTTGCCATGGTGCTCCAAGGACTGCTTGACCACTGGGGCAGGTTTACAAAACATCAATGCAAGGTAGTCTGGAAAGGGCCATGATGCTGGGATCTTTTGCATCTCAGCTCTATTTACCTTAATGAACAAAGGACGGTTTGGCCCCAGGAGCACTGTGGACATGAATGGTGTGGAGGTTGCTCTGGTTATCCTAGGAGACCTTTCTTATCCTCTGTTTCTCTGGTTAATGAAGCCTTTCACAAGCCACTGGGACAGAAGGAAGGAACTGTTACACTAATGCCTCAGTAGTTGCAGAATGACAGTGGAGTGTGAGTTTGGCTGTCTGAAAGGAAGGTGTTGCTGCTTGTGGAACAAGCATAGGATGGAAGCTGCAGAAAAAAAATGTGTTTTGCACAATATTTGTGAGCGTATGGGAGAAAAGCCTTTATAAAGGGTGGGAGGCTGAGCTGCAGAGACTTGCTCAGCTGTTTGAGCAGCCTGCAAGGTGTCCACTAGAAAACGTAAACAGCCAACCGCCAGGGGAATACTGCTATGGGTACGTATTGCTCTTACTTTGAGTCTGAGGCCTAAAATTCAGCTGTTAGCCCAGGGAGGTGGAGTGGGGGTGGGGAGGTTGGATTGTGAACAGTACAGTCTCTTTTATGGATGGTAGCAGTGGCATGCTGTGATAATCATTTTATCTTGTCTGTGCCTTGATACTTTTGTAAAAACCTATGACTCATGCACATTTACAGATTTTTTGTGTAAAATGCATCAATGACTCTATGAATTAAAGTTTAATGGTTTATATTAAACAATTAATATGTAGAAACCAGATATAAGCCTTTAATTGAAACAATAATTAAACAAAACTTTAAAGTAACACAGTGCAGTGGAAGGCTCTAATTCACAGGCAAGTACAGGTCTTGCCTCTTCCTCTTCTTGTTCTTGGGTCTTGTGTTGCATGTCAGGGCTCAGTGTTATTAGGGGTGTTAGATGTCTCAAAAGAGCTAGGCTCCCAGGCGTTGAGTTTCTTCCTCTCATGTTATCCAGCCACTCAGCTGTTGAAAAAGGCCCTGTCCTTG
Organism: Lepidochelys kempii; assembly: GCF_965140285.1. Lineage (NCBI taxonomy): Eukaryota > Metazoa > Chordata > Testudines > Cheloniidae > Lepidochelys > Lepidochelys kempii. The sequence continues at coordinate 138,326,629 of NC_136382.1, read as the reverse complement.
AGAGTCTGGCTGCTGCAGGTGCTGCAGCTGGGGGAGTAGTAAAATAAAACCCCACAAGTGGTTATTGTTCCTATTCCAGAGAAGCTCTGACATACATATAGAAATGCTTCCTGATGTCACCTCCCTGAGATTCTACCCATTCTTGGGGAAACCTCAGAGATGCTAAGTGGCGTGTGCACAAGGAGGGCTTGTTTGGGATTTTTAGCTATGCAGTATATGCTGTTTGGGTTTGCCATTGTGCTTGGAGGAAGCAGATGGGAGTGGGAATTATGTTCCTGGTTTGACTTTGCAATTTTGTGGGGTAGGACAGCTGCAGGGAGGAGAAAGGCAAATAGGGAGATAGGTATGTGTCCTCTATGGCATGGGGTTAAAAACAGTCAAAAGTCAGGTCTTTAGCCTGTGACAGAAGCTGATTAAGCGGCTGGAGCAGCCGCTATTTTGAACACATGTACTTGGGGGGGACAAATGGATAGTGTGGGCTGAGGGAGGGAGGGAAGGATGATGGGGTTCAGGCAACTCACATCTACCAAAAACGGTTGTTGTAGTGGGGGGCCTGGAACAGAAGCTAGCACAGCAGTATAGCATAATAATAAATTTTAAAAATAAATACTTCTGTGCCAAGGTTCCCTCCATAGGCTCTGTCTCCTCAGGCTTGGTCTGAGTTTCTGGTTGTGACTCTAGCTCATTTCCTACATGGCCAGAACTGGGGTTGTTTCCTATGTGATCACCATCAGCTAAATCCTGAAGAAATCCTGGCTTTCCTTGAAGAACTCTTCACTGGCCTTCTTGGTTCCTCCTCTGAGGACTCTTGCTGCTTGTCCTCAGGGGGAGCTGCAGGGTCCTCAACCTCCTTGGATTTGGTAGTGGTGTAATTACATAAAATCCTGTCCAGCTCCTCAATGGACAGGTTATATGTCCACTGCAAGACTGTTTCCTGCCACCCCTGGTTTTAATAAACAATTTCCTGAGCTGTTTGCTGCTTATCTGGCACTGGTAGACCCCAGTTGTCTCTTGCGGACATTGGCCTAGTAATGGCCACACAAAAAGATCTTTACTCTGTTAACTAGTCATTAGAGTATGGGGCCCCGTCACTTCTCCCCAGCTGGTGACAAGATCCTGGTTTTCATCATGGCTCCAAGGAGTTGCTCAAGGCATGTTGTACGGTCTCTGAAGCAATACTGCAGCAAAGCTGATATATTCAAATCCAGGAGGAAATGGGCAGATTCTGGCCCTGCTCCAGTTTTTAAACAGGAAGAGACATTTGGTCAATTTGACAGAAGAGCAGGGAAGGGCACATAGGTAAACAGGTCAGTAATGTACACCTGCAAAGCAGTGTAGGATAGCTGTGGAAGGACTCCCAAAGTAGTGTGTGGCAGCATTACATGCATATGAACAATAGATTTAATTAATTTAATTTGCATCAAACTTGGCACACTTTGAAGAGGATTCCAGAGAATGTGATAAATGCAGAGTTAGTGTGCTGTAACAAATTGCACTGGGTGTACTCAGGCATTGAAATACCAGACTAACTTGATTTAATGCAGATTAACACCCTCCCCCGAACATGTAGACAAGCTCGTTTACTGATACAGGGAAGTGTAAATGGTCAGAGTTGCTGTATTTTGAGAACTGCATAAAAGAACAAATCATGTCCATCAATAGTGAGATTATGAATCATAGAATCATAGAAATATCAGGGTTGGGAGGGACCTCCAGAGGTCATCTACTCCAACCCCCTGCTCAAAGCAGGACCAATCCACAACTAAATCATCCCAGCCAGGGCTTTGTCAAGCCTGACCTTAAAAATATCTAAGGAAGGAGAGTCCACCACCTCCCTAGGTAACGCATTTCAGTGTTTCACCACCCTCTTAGTGAAAAAGTTTTTCCTAATATCCAACCTAAACCTCCCCCACTGCAACTTGAGACCATTACTCCTTGTTCTGTCATCTGCTACCACTGAGAACAGTCTAGATCCATCCTCTTTGGAACCCCCTTTCAGGTAGTTGAAAGCAGCTATCAAATCCCCCCTCATTCTTCTCTTCTGCAGACTAAACAATCCCAGTTCCCTCAGCCTCTCCTCATAGGTCATGTGTTCCAGTCCCCTAATCATTTTTGTTGCCCTCTGCTGGACTCTTTCCAATTTTTCCACATCCTTCTTGTAGTGTGGGGCCCAAAACTGGACACAGTACTCCAGATGAGGCATCACCAATGTCAAATAGAGGGGAATGATCACGTCCCTCGATCTGCTGGCAATGCCCCTACTTATACATCCCAAAATGCCATTTGGCCTTCTTGGCAACAAGGGCACACTGTTGACTCATATCCAGCTTCTCGTCCACTGTAACCCCTAAGTCCTTTTCTGCAGAACTGCTGCCGAGCCATTCGGTCAATAGTCTGTAGCGGTGCGTGGGATTCTTCCGTCTTAAGTGCAGGACTCTGCACTTGTCCTTGTTGAACCTCATCAGATTTCTTTTGGTCCAATCCTCCAATTTGTCTAAGTCCCTCTGTATCCTATCCCTGCCCTCCAGTGTATCTACCACTCCTCCCAGTTTAGTATCATCCGCAAATTTGCTGAGAGTGCAATCCACACCATCCTCCAGATCATTTATGAAGATATTGAACAAAACCGGCCCCAGGACCGGCCCTTGGGGCACTCCACTTGATACCGGCTGCCAACTAGACATGGAGCCATTGATCACTACCCGTTGAGCCCGACAATCTAGCCAACTTTCTATCCACATTATAGTCCATTCATCCAGCCCATACTTCTTTAACTTGCTGGCAAGAATACTGTGGGAGACCGTGTCAAAAGCTTTGCTAAAGTCAAGGAACAACACATCCACTACTTTCCCCTCATCCAAAGAGCCAGTTATCTCATCATAGAAGGCAATTAGATTAGTCAGGCATGACTTGCCCTTGGTGAATCCATGCTAACTGTTCCTCATCACTTTTGTCTCCTCTAAGTGCTTCAGAATTGATTCCTTGAGGACCTGCTCCATGATTTTTCCAGTCATGACTGAGGTCAGGCTGACTGGCCTGTAGTTCCCAGGATCCTCCTTCTTCTCTTTTTTAAAGATTGGCACTACATTAGTCTTTTTCCAGTCATCCGGGACTTCCCCCGATCTCCATGAGTTTTCAAAGATAATGCCAATGGCTCTGCAATCACATCCGCCAACTCCTTTAGCACTCTCAGATGCAGCGCATCCGGCCCCATGGACTTTTGCTTGTTCAGCTTTTCTAAATAGTCCCGAACCACTTCTTTCTCCACAGAGGGCTGGCCACCTCCTCTCCATGCTGTGCTGCCCAGTGCAGTAGTTTGGGAGCTGACCTTGTTCATGACAGAGGCAAAAAAAGCATTGAGTACATTAGCTTTTTCCACATCCTCTGTCACTAGGTTGCCTCCCTCATTCAGTAAGGGGCCCACACTTTCCTTGACTTTCTTCTTGTTGCTAACATACCTGAAGAAACCCTTCTTGTTACTCTTAACATCTCTAGCTAGCTGCAACTCCAGGTGTGATTTGGCCTTCCTGATTTCACTCCTGCATGCCCGAGCAATATTTTTATACTCTTCCCTGGTCATTTGTCCAATCTTCCACTTCTTGTAAGCTTCTTTTTTGTGTTTAAGATCAGCAAGGATTTCAATGTTAAGCCAAACTGGTCGCCTGCCATATTTACTATTCTTTCTACCCATCGGGATGGTTTGTCCCTGTAACCTCAATACGGATTCTTTAAAATGAATGTTATTTGCAAGAGATGTTTTTCTTTGGTGGAAAGTTTTTCTTACTGCCTTTCCTAGATGACAAACAAATTATGCAAAGTTTTGATAGGCTTGTTAAGTTGTTTAAAGGGACTGCTGAAAGGCAAATTATACAATATGTTAAAGATATCATCATAAAGAACTACAGTGTAGTTGAAAGACCTGCATTTTTTCAGTTCTGCAACCAAATATATAGCTTCAAATATTCCAAAATATAGTGTTTGTTCTTTGTAGTTCAGCCTAAATAATGCCAAGAGATCACAAACTTACCATACATTTTTAACAATTTCCAAAGAACATTCTTTAAATAGAAAAAAGCATTAGAGATGCTTTTAAAGCTGATGGGTGAATAAAGATTACCTGCATAAGAAGGGTTGCAGGAACAAGCTCATTTTAACCATTTTACACTTGATGAATTTATAAGAAAAAACATTTTTTTCTAACTTCATGAGTAACCTCATCTTGCCTCTATATAAACCCAAGGTACGTCCACCTCTTGAATACTGAGTGCAGATCTGGTCGCCCCATCTCAAAAATATAAATATTGGAACTGGAAAAGATATAGAAAAGGACAACAAAAATAATTAGGAGTTTGGAACAGCTTCTATATGAAGAGAGATTAATAAGACTGGGACTTTACAGTTTAGAAAAGAGACAACTAACAGGTGATATGATAGAGATCTATAAAATGATGACTGGTTTGGAGAATGTAAATAAGGAAGTGTTATTTATTCCTTCTCATAACACAAGAACTAGTGGTCACCAAATGAAAATAAGATGCAGCAGGTTTAAAACAAACAAAAGGAGTAAATCTTCACACACTGCACAGTCAATCTGTGGAACTCCTTGCCAGAGGATGCTATGAAGGCAAAGACTATAACAGGATTTAAAAAAAGAATGAGATAAATTCATGGAGGATAGGTCCATAAGTGGCTATTAGCCAGGATGGGCAGGGATGCAAAACCATCCTCTGAAGTGCCCCTAGCCTCTGTTTGTCAGAAGCTGGGAATGGGTGACATAGGATGGATCATTTGATGACTACCTGTTTTGTTCATTCACTCTGAAGCACCTGGTATTGGCCACTGTTGGCAGTTGGTCTGACCAAGTACGGCCACTCTTATGTTCAACCAACCTGCTATCTGAAAATGTAGTGTTGTTTCACTGTTCCTGATAGCTTCAATAAAAAGATAATAAGCTAGAAATTTTGTTGGCATATCCAAATACAGCATGATCTTCTGTAGCTGTGATATGTTAGCTCTTCTACCCTGAAAGTACTTAAAACTTGTTTTGGTCTATTAATTAAGCAACTGTGGCTATACAGATTTATATATTCAAATAATTGCTCAGGGTTTAACCACTTAACTCCCATTAAGGTGAACATAACAGCATTGACACAGTACAGAGAGATGTTAGATTAAAACAAACCTGTAAATTGCACTTTCCACAGTATTTAACACTACTTTATTCTTTAGAATCCGAGTCCTAACACAAAGGAAACAAAACGAAAGAGACACAGCAGGCTATTCCTTCAGGCACAGAGGTACAACTCAACCCACTTTGGTCTAGACTGGCTTTTTGCAGACTGACGGCAGAAGACCCAGATCTGTGCTTCTCTATAGAGCCACCTAGTGTGCAAGCAAGGACTAGGAAACACCATTTGCTTAAAGTAATAGTTTGTAATTATAATACAGTCCTTAGTACACCACATATAAGATATGGTGATTATACATGTACTCCTGGAAGAATCCTGCATCACTGTACAAGTGCAGAATTAATGTCCCCGGCAGATTTTCCCCCACCCCTTCAGAATCAATGATTCTGAAGGGGAGGAGAAGGGAAGCTGCGAATATACCTTTCACCCACCAACAGCTGATGTGGCATCAGAAGAGACGGACGCTGGCTCAGAGGCTGGAGCAACCAGCTGCAGAGAGGGAGGGGTCAGAGACTGTCTTCCTCACAGCATCCTGCCCGCGGTGCCAGGTTGGGAGGCATGGGATATCGGCGGGATAGAAAGAGCAGGGAACATGACTGCTGTGGGGGGTCAAACAGAATGGGGTTCAAAAAGGCTATTGGGGGACAGACTGGGGTAGGGGTACAGGATCTAATGGGGTGATAACATTGATACAGGGGCTGAATGGGAGTGGGGGGTGCAGGGCCACATGGGGATAGGGGAATAGGGGTGGCTGAGGGGGTTGCAGGGACACATGGAGATGGGGCAGTAATGCCTGGATGAATGGGGAGTGGGGGTGCAGGAACACATGGGGACAGGAGCAGATGTGCCTGACTGAATAGAAGAGGCTAGGGGTCAGCATAGGGGAAGCTCTCCAACTCTCCAACTCCAATCCCTTTCCCCGCAAAAACCTGTTCCATACTTCTCCCCACCCACACCCAATAACCCTCCAGGTTCACTGCCAGGCTCCTTTCCATCAATTACTTCCCCGTCCCTCAGCTCCTCCATTACCCCTGACTCTCCCAAACCTTTGCACTACTTCTGATGGGTGCAGGAAAAATGTTTCTGTTCTGTAGTTTAAATGAATTAGTACTCAAAGTTTTGTATTAATATGCCTAGTAAGGAATCTATTTGTCAAAAACACATTTCCTAATCACTTTTGTTGTCTGTATTGTTATAGATGTACTTGCTGGCAAGTATTTTGAAATACATTACCAAAATCATTGAAACTGGCGTGATTATTTTGTGTTATTTTGACAAATAAAATATGCAAAATTTTAAAATATTGTGAACAGAATTTTTAATTTTCTGGTGCAGAATTCCCCAAGGAATATAGCTGTATATACATTATGTATGATTATATATGTAACAGTTGTCCATTAAAATCCCAGGGACAAATCCTAGGCCGACTGAAATCAATGGGAGTTTATTCCACTGTTGCATCAGGGTATTTGAGCTACTCTGTATCTTTAAAATGGGGAATACTGCAAAGATAGCAACTTACATAGTGCAAGGTTAAATATCAAGATTTTAATTGGAACTCACTTTATGTTATAATAATTTACCAGAATCACTTTCCAGATCATAAACATATGAAATGTGCAGCTTCCAAAAATATTCCTTAAATTGATCAAAAATTAATTACTTTAAAATGGTTTTAGTCTGAAAATGACTATGTAAAAATGTTCCCTTCTTATTAAAAAAACCCTGCTATATGCAGCCACACAGATAGCTCACTTTGCTGACTAAGATAAGCTTTCATGACTTTTAACTTCTGTTAGCATTGCATAGCCAATACAATTATGGGAGACAAGCTGGGTTCTCTTCTACCTCATGTAAACTTGTTAAACATCTTCCGACTGCAGAATCTTTATTGTTGATGATAAGTTAGCCTGAAAGAACCCAGCTTGACTTTCAGATTCCATGTTAAATTTGCAGAACTGGAGGTTTGAAAAACAAACACCTGTTTGCTTCTAAATGAAAAGATCTGATCTGATCCTGGAGAGAAGATAAATATGGAAACTCATGATGCTGTTTATACAAAGTCACTTCTTAGAGAAGAAATGCATTTTAAAACCAAGTAATGGATAAATCTTGACTTTTTAAATTAAAGAAGCTGCATAGTTACTTCAAGTACAAAGCCACTGGATTTGCAAAATACACGTGATAATTTTTCTGCAAATTAATGAATATAATCAGGAAGAACAAATTAAATGAAGAGGACTTCCAGAGAGAGTAAATTCACTTAACAATCTGGAGAGTGTATAATTTATATCTAAATATAGTTCTACTAAGAACGCACCTCCATGGACCCACAGCAATTCTCATAACCTAGGAGAAAGAAAATAAATATTTTCCATTTCTCTGATGTTTAGATCTGTTTTTCTTTTGGCTATTCTCTGATGAGAAAATGGCCTAACAGAAAATAAGGAAAAGGAGTTAAGGTCATCAATGTGCGAGGTTTCCCTTATGGCCTAGCAAAATGCTTCATTACTGGCTGAGGAATAAATGTCCTCAATCACACTTAAAGGTCTTCTGGGTGGGGAAGGTACAAATGCTTTATCCAACACAATAAAAGCTAACTTTAGGTGTCCTAGAGAAGATGTGTGTGTATATATATATTGTGCAATAGCACAGAGAGCTGTGAGCACTGACTAAATAATTTTTTTTTCATTCAAAGGGAATAAATTTGGAGGGGTATTTATATAGGTAGTCCCACAGAAAGAGGCTGGCAGCTTTTTAAAATGAAAGCACTGTGTGGACATATCTCATGAAGACCCAATGGAAAAATACAGAGCTAAAAGTCTCAGGATCAAAGGTGAAGCAAATGACATTCAGGAGAATGAGAAAGGGTAGACAGCAATAAAGTAGTCCAGTCGGCTCTCAGGCTTGAAGCTGTATGGTGGACCTGTTTGTGGGACCAGTTGGGAGTGCTCTAAGAGGGAACCCAGATAATAGAAATCAGTGTGGTTTCATGGAAAATAGGTGTTTATTTATTTTTAATAAGATTAGAAGTTTGGTTGATAAAGGTAACTGGGTTGATATATTATACTTAGACTTCTGTAAGGCATTTGACTTAGACCTGCATGACATTCGGATTAAAATGTTAGCATTATACAAAAGTCAATGTAGCCCATGTTAAAGGGATTAAATAGTGGTTGTTTGAAATGTTGTTGTGGCTGTATTTGTCCCAGGATATGAGAGAGACAAGGTAGGTAATATCTTTTATTGCACCAACTTCAGCTGGTGGATGGGACAAGCATTCAAATTTCATTGACTTGAGGAATTGCTCTGTGTAGCTAAAAAGTTTGTTTCTTTCACCAACAGAAGTTGGTCCAATAAAAGATATTACATCACCCATCTTAAACAGAAAAGGAGTACTTGTGGCACCTTAGAGACTAACCAATTTATTTGAGCATGAGCTTTCGTGAGCTACAGCTCACTTCATCGGATGCATACCGTGGAAACTGCAGCAGACTTTATATATACACAGAGAATATGAAACAATACCTCCTCCCACCCCACTGTCCTGCTGGTAATAGCTTATTACCAGCTATTACCAGCAGGACAGTGGGGTGGGAGGAGGTATTGTTTCATATTCTCTGTATATATAAAGTCTGCTGCAGTTTCCACGGTATGCATCCGATGAAGTGAGCTGTAGCTCACGAAAGCTCATGCTCAAATAAATTGGTTAGTCTCTAAGGTGCCACAAGTACTCCTTTTCTTTTTGCGAATACAGACTAACATGGCTGTTACTCTGAAACCTCACCCATCTTGTCTCCCTTAAAAAGGGGGGAAACATCATCCTAAAGGGTGTTTATAGTGGGCTTCTGCAGGGATCTGTTCTCAGAAAACTACTATTCATATTTTTATCATCTATTATCTGGCAGAACATATAAAATCATTACAGGCAACCTTTGCAGACAGATTAGTGGCATGATAAACAGCAATGGGATGGATTAGTTTTACAGATCAATGTGGATCACTTAGTAGGTGGGCTCATTTTTTTAACACATCCAAATCAATGTCCTACATCTAGGTACATTCCTTGGAATGCAGGGACACTGAAAAAGACGTAGGTGAAATGGTAGATAATCAAATGAACCTGAGCTCCCAGCTAACCAATTCTTAGATGCATAAACAGGGAACTATGAGGTAGGAGCCGGGAGGTGTCAATATACAACATTAGTGAGACCATTACTAGAATACTCTGTCAGTTGTGGGTGTCCACACTTCAAAAAGAACATTGAAAAATTGGAAAGGGTTCAGAAAAGAGCTACAGGAATGATTCAAGGTCTGGAAAATCCTGTAATCAGAGACTGAAGAAGCTCAATGTATTTAGTTTATTCAAGAGAAGATTAAATGACTTGTACACAGTGTACAAGTACCTACATGAGGAAGAAATCTCTTCAACTTATCAGAAAAAAGCATAATGAGATCTAATGGTTGGAATCAGAGGCTTGACAAATTCAGACTAGAAATAAGCTCCATATTTTTAACAGTAAGGGTAAAAAACATTGGAACAATATACATAAAGATGTGATATACTCTCCATCACTTAAAAATTCTTTAAGTCAAGTCTGGTTGTCTTTCTAAAAGATAAGTTGTGGGCTTCATGCATAAAATTACCAGGAGTGGTTCAATGGCTCAAGTTCCGCAGGTGGTCAGAATAGATTAGCATAATGGCTCCTTCTGTATGGTAAATCTGCACCTTGCTTTATTGACGTGCCCTAGCAAAAAAGCTATTACCATTTCTGTTAGGATTGTGCTAAGATTTACTATGTCTGCAAAGTATTTAAAAAGTTTGGTGGAGTTGGTCTATAATCCAAGATTTTTCAAAGAAGCTAGATTGAAAGTCTTATAAATATTTTCAGTGAAACAGGAATTTCTGCTGATCTGCCTAACAGTTTGTTCAGACACAGCCTAATCAGATGGGAAAAACAGAAACGACTATAATAAAAGAGGGCATTTAACTATTGATGTATCACCTTTTTCTATGCATTGTTTATGGCTAGAAGGGACCATTAGGTCTTCTGGTTTGGAGTCAGTCTTGCTCTCATTATTGTCAACAGGAGTTTTGTCATCCATGCCAATGACAGCAGGATTGGATTCTTGATCTGGTCAACTTGACTAACTGGTGGTATTAAAAAGAAAAGGAGTACTTGTGGCACCTTAGAGACTAACCAATTTATTTGAGCATAAGCTTTTGTGAGCTACAGCTCACTTCATCGGATGCATACTGTGGAAAGTGTAGAAGATCTTTTTATACACACAAAGCATGAAAAAATGGGTGTTTACCACCACAAAAGGTTTTCTCTCCCCCCACCCCACTCTCCTGCTGGTAATAGCTTATCTAAAGTGATCACTCTCCTTACAATGTGTATGATAATCAAGGTGGGCCATTTCCAGCACAAATCCAGGGTTTAACAAGAACGTCTGAGGGGGGGGGGGAGTAGGAAAAAACAAGGGGAAATAGGTTACCTTGCATAATAACTTAGCCACTCCCAGTCTCTATTCAAGGCTAAGTTAATTGTATCCAGTTTGCAAATGAATTCCAATTCACCAGTCTCTCGCTGGAGTCTGGTTTTGAAGTTTTTTTGTTGTGATATCGAAACTTTCATGTCTGTAATTGCGTGACCAGAGAGATTGAAGTGTTCTCCGACTGGTTTATGAATGTTATAATTCTTGACATCTGATTTGTGTCCATTTACTCTTTTACGTAGAGACTGTCCAGTTTGACCAATGTACATGGCAGAGGGGCATTGCTGGCACATGATGGCATATATCACATTGGTGGATGTGCAGGTGAACGAGCCTCTGATAGTGTGGCTGATGTGATTAGGCCCTATGATGGTGTCCCCTGAATAGATATGTGGACACAGTTGGCAATGGGCTTTGTTGCACAGATAGGTTCCTGGGTTAGTGTTTTTGTTGTGTGGTGTGTGGTTGCTGGTGAGTATTTGCTTCAGGTTGTGGGGGCTGTCTGTAAGCAAGGACTGGCCTGTCTCCCAAGATCTGCGAGAGTGATGGGTCGTCCTTCAGGATTGGTTGTAGATCCTTGATGATGCATTGGAGAAGTTCTGGTTGGGGGCTGAAGGTGACGGCTAGTGGCATTCTGTTATTTTCTTTGTTGGGCCTGTCCTGTAGTAGGTAACTTCTGGGTACTCTTCTGGCTCTGTCAATTTATTTCTTCACTTCAGCAGGTGGGTATTGTAGTTTTAAGAATGCCTGATAGAGATCTTGTAGGTGTTTGTCTCTGTCTGAGGGGTTGGAGCAAATGCAGTTGTATTGTAGAGCTTGGCTGTAGACAATGGATCGTGTGGTGTGTCCTGGATGGAAGCTGGAGGCATGTAGGTAAGTATAGCAGTCAGTAGGTTTCCAGTATAGGGTGGTGTTTATGTGACCATCTCTTATTAGCACTGTAGTGTCCAGGAAATGTACCGCTTGTGTGGACTGGTCTAGGCTGAGCAGGGGGTTGGACTAGATGTCCTCCTGAGGTCCCTTCCAATCCTGATATTCTATGATTCTGTGATTCTATGGTAGGATGGAAATTGCTGAAATCATGGTGGAATTCCTCAAGGGCTTTTTTTCCATGGGTCCAGATGATGAAGATGTCATCAATGTAGTGCAAGTAGAGTAGGGGCATTAGGGGATGAGAGCTGAGGAAGCATTGTTCTAAGTCAGCCATAAAAATGTTGGCATACTGTGGGGCCATGCGGGTACCCATAGAACTGCTGCTACATTGCCCAAACTGGACAGTCTCTACGTAAAAGAATAAATGGACACAAATCAGACGTCAAGAAAGCAGTCAGAGAACACTTCCATCTCTTTGGTCACTCGATTACAGACCTAAAAGTGGCAATTCTTCAACAAAAGAACTTCAGAAACAGACTCCAAAGAGAGACTGCTGAATTGGAATTAATTTGAAACTGGATACAATTAATTTAGGCTTGAATAAAGACTGGGAGTGGATGGGTCATTATACAAAGTAAAACTATTTCCCCATGTTTATTTCCCCTTCTCTCACCCCCCCCACCGTTCTTCAGATGTTCTTGTCAACTGCTGGAAATGGCCCACCTTGATTATCAGTACAAAAGTTCCCCTCTCACCCCGCTCTCCTGCTGGTAATAGCTCACCTTACCTGATCATTCTCGTTACAGTGTGTATGGTAACACCCATTGTTTCATGTTCTCTGTGTATATAAATCTCCCCACTGTATTTTCCACTGAATGCATCCGATGAAGTGAGCTGTAGCTCACAAAAGCTTATGCTCAAATAAATTTGTTAGTCTCTAAGGTGCCACAAGTACTCCTTTTCTTGTAGTACAAATACAGAGCATTCTATAATACCTTATTTACTACTAGCTACTTTGTTTTAATTGCACAACATACCTTGGTCAATCACACTTGTAGTTACTGTAATAAAGCAATTTACATACATAACAGAGTTAATATCTCTGGTTGTGATAACTAGTTTCACAGTTCTTAATAGAATTCCATTCCTTCTATAGTTCTAATGCCACCGGGGTAGAAAACTACCCCTGCAGCATTAGGACTATCATTTTTCAGGCAGGAGTTTTCTACTTTATCTTTGGTCTAGCCACAGAGCATTATGGGACTTGGGTTCAGTTCGGTCAACGCTTTACATGTTGCTTCTATAGTATCTGAACAAATTTTCACTTTGAATTTTATCCCATTACTCCTAGTTATACTTCCTTGTACAATCCTAAATAATTTTCTCTCCATTCTGTCTTTCAGTTACTTGTAGGTTGTTATGCTTCCTACTTCCCACCCTCCTTATTTTGTAGCAAAGCAATATACATTTAAGACTTTATCTTTCTTCCAGACTCTGTCCCTCTATTGATTTTTGTTGCTTTTCTCTGAATTACCTCAATTTTTTCAATACTTTTTTGGTATTAAGGTGCACAGAACCAAACAGAGCATCCCCTCGTGCAATCACGCCACAGTCATAACAGTAAGAGTAGTCTCTCTTTGGGGTAGGGTTCTGTCCTGTGCCTCACAGCCCATGGGGAGGAGGGACTAAGGTGACTTTCAGCCACTTTTGGGTAGAGCTGGGTGGAGAAGGGTAATTCTGATTTGTGGAAGATTTAGAAAAATCATGACATTTGGTTTCATTCCAATTTTGAAATTCTTCATGGAAGAGAAAGCCCTGGGGAAGTCTGCCTGGCAGCCTGCCCAGAAGCTGCTGACTGTGGCTGCCTTGGGACCCCAAGTTGTCAAGGAGCCATGAGCCTGGGAGCTACCACTCCCTGGGCTTCCTGGCTCCCTGTCTCCCCACCTGGGCAGCTGCTGAGGAACTTGGGAGTCAGGACTTCCATACTCTTTATTCCCCATCAACCTGATAGGTGGATTGCAAAAGAGGTGGTGGGGAGGGCTGAAAGAGACCGCAAGCTGGCTGAAACTAGGCAGCTTTCCAATGGTTTAGAAACCTGCCTGCTTTCTATTGAACCTTCACTGAAATTGAACCATCTCTGCCAATTTAGATGATCTTATCATAACAAGGGTGTTTAGACACAAGGCAAGAACAATAGATAAATTATGTGACCTGTTAAAATGAAATGGTGGAAGAGATGGATCCTGAGATTGAGGTTGCCACAACCTTAATTGGAAGGTGGACACTTTGTCTCTCTCTGATACATGTTGCTGAATGCACTGTCTTTTATTATAATTATTTATTGCACTGCTTTAATGAGTCGTATTAAGAATAAGGAGGCTGTCCTATTAGCCTGATATATTGGAATAAGCTTGCTGTTTTCTTTGCAGTTTTAAAGTGTTTTTTTAAATATATATATATTGTTTTAAACCTGCATTATATCTATTACTTTGTTAATTTTACTCACTGCTACAATTCACTTTTATGGTTTCTCTCTCCTGTACACAGAATTGTTTTCCTCAGATGAAGATTGCTCATGAGAGTAGCAGTAATTACAGCTGTCTAACTTCGTTCCCCCCCCACAACTTGATGTTGATACGTAACATTTATTTATACTAAACCGTGTTGGTCCAGCTTTGGCTTAATAGACTACAGACTATTTCTTCACATTCATTGTATGGTTCTGACAGAGTCCACTAATACAGGCATTCTGAACATTTTCTACAGTGTGAACCACAGACTGAGCCTGATTCTCATTTACACTAAGGCCCCTTTCTACCACTTAGACCTTAAATTAGGTGTGAATATCATTTACTCCCAATTTAAGGCATCTTTGCAAAGTCAGAGTGCATTCATCTTGAAGGAAATGTTATGAGCTTAGGTATATTTGCATTAGCGTTTTAAGAGCTGTTCAAGACATCAAGGTTCTGTTACATCTAGTATCATACTGTCTAAAGGGATAATAAATGTTAATACAACCTTTTTATTTTGCATACTAATCATCAAGTTGCCAACTCTTGGTGGGTAATTATTAGTGGGGGTACAGACCAATGACTGAAGCTAGGATAGCACTGGAAACTGTAGTAGTTAAATTAGCTTTGGTATAGCCACTATAATTCAAATGAAAATTATAGCATATAAATCTTTTGTCGGAAACGGTTTCTGCAGCAGTAGAAGCTAGTCTGGTGACTGGACCCCAAACTTACATATTAACCAGCAAAGAAAACAAAAAGGTGGTCATAACAGTGGCCCTTCAGCAGTTTGTGGACTGCCCATCCAAATACGGCAGTAGGCCTTTTTCAAAGCATCATTCTGCCTCTCCTTATACAATTAACAGGGCCCACATGTCGTCTCTGACACACTTAACATGCATTCTGTGTCAAGACTTCCCTGATTTCTGTGGTACATCAGTAACAAATTGTGCAGAAAATGTAGTTTTCTTGCATAGTAAATTAATTGCAATATAATTCTAGTAAAAATATAATTGTTGCATTATATGCAAATACAGGAACTGCTCACTTACCATTGTAGTTATGTTCCTGAAAAATGTGACTTTAAGTGAAACGATGTTAAGTGAATCCAGTTTCCCCATAAGACTTAATGTAAATGAGTGGGTTAGGTTCCAGCGAAATTTTTTTCACCAGACAAAAGACTATATTATATAGATATAGATATACAGTATAAATAGATGCAGATAAAACAGTATAAGTTTTAAACGAACAATTTAATACTGATACACAGTGATGATGATTGTGAAGCTTGATTGAGGTGGAGGAGTCAGAGGGTGGGATATTTCCCAGGGAATGCCTTACCACAAAATGATGAACTAGCAATTGGCTGAGCCCTCAAGGGTTAACTCTCACACTCTACAAGGCAGCAGGAAAGGAGGGAGGGCAGACAGAGACAGAGACACACACCCTGTTTGTGTTTGAGAGATAGAGATCGCATTTCCCCTTTAAGTATGAAGAGTGGGGTCAGAAGTACACTGCCTTGTTACTTAGATCAGCAAGCTGAGACTGGACCACAGCTCCCTCCATCTGTGTGTTCCCCCTGCTCTATGGAAGATGGGGTAAGCAGGGTGCAGGAGCAGGGGGGAGGGGGACATCCTGACATTATCCCTCCTCTTCTTCCTCCCCCCACCCCCAGCAAGCAGGAGTCTGGGGGAGCAAGGCAGAGGGCAGGAGCAGCACATGGCAGTGTGGGGAGGGACAGCTGAACTGTCTGCAATTGATAGCCTGCTGAGGGGGAGCGGGGAGCTGATGGGGGGCTGCTGGTCCACCCTGGTTCCAACCACCCACTAGCTAGCTGCAATGGGCTGCTCTTCCTGCAAGCAGTAGACAAAGCAGATGGCTGCCAAAGACGTTAGAAGGGAGCATTGCACAACTTTAAAAGAGCAGGTTCCCTAACTGATCAGCAACATAACAAGGAAACAACGTTAACCGGGACGACTTTAAGTGAGGAGTTCCTGTATATTTATTAGACCTAGTTAAAAAAACAGTAAAAACGTCAGGCATTTTAAAATCTTGTTTACTGGTTTTTTGAAATAAAAAAGACAATATGTTATGGGCTGTTTTTTTTTTCTTGGTCATTGAAATGTGGTGTCCAGTTTTCTAATAGCTCAGTGGTTTGAGCATTGGCCTGCTAAACCCAGGGTTGTGAGTTCAATCCTTGAGGGGGCCATTTAGGGATCCAGGGCAAAAATTGTGGATTGGTCCTGCTTTGAGCAAGGGGTTGGACTAGATGACCTCTTGAGGTCCCTTCCAACCCTGATATTCTATGATCTAGCTTATAAAAAAAGCCTGAACATTTTCTGTAATTGTTTTGTTTTTTTCCTCACACTGAAAACCAAATTTTCAATGAAAAAATGTAGTCAAACTCAACCTTGAGAAAGGAAAGGAAACTATAAAAAAGTCAGAGCCACATTTTACTTTCAGTTGCACATGTGCAGCGGTGAGCAGAATTGAGTATGCATTGTGTAAGCCAGTGAAAAACAGACTAAAATTATAATGGCACCAGCAGCATTACACTAATATTAAGGGAAATTATGTGAAAACCTGCAGAGATCTCACTGAAGGATTACGACCCAAGGAAATACACAACTGCAGGAATCATTATGCCTTAAGGAATTCTTTAATTATTCTGGACAATTCCCCTGTAGTAGTCACAGGTAGACTGATTCTCTTATCATCTATACTGGGTTGAGAGCACTGTAACTCAACTGAGTTGAACAAAGTTACTCTTGGTTTGTGTGTGAGAGGAGAAAGCACATAGCATATTCTTCACATATTCAGAGAGAAATTCCATACTTATGATCTCATAAAATATTGAAATAGGTTTGATTTAATATGAAATCAAACAAGACACATTTTAAAAACAAGTGTTCCACACTTTAATATGCACTCTTAATAACAAAGATTTTTAGAGGGAGCAGGCTTATTAACTATTCACAGGGCCAGGAGAAATTGTCAGGAGCTGAATTTCTGCAGAAATTATGGAATTAAGCAATTTTCTCAGCATAATATAGAGAAACTGCTACTTTTAAAAAAATGAGAACACTTTAAATTGGCATTGGAAATACAAAGAATGATTGAATCCTTTTCAAGTCTTCTGTGTGGCCTACTTCTGATGTTCTTTGTTTACCACACTTTGCTATCCACAGTGGATATCAATTGAGACTAATGAGATCAACTGAGTACAGGTAGCTAGTGGCTCCAAGAGAATATAGAGGCAGAGATTTATCTAGTTTATGTGCTATGCTTGATTTACATAATGTTGGACAAGCATGACATACATTTTTAACACAGCATGCATTTCAGCAGAATTGTATCGTTTATTTTCAATGGAAAAAAGTTTCTAGTGACTATGGTTGTGATCCAAACTATCTTGCACACACAACATGAAGTTTAAACTGATAAATCCAAATACATGACACTGGTCTGAATTTGTAATAAATACTCACTGCGTCCTGGCACATTTAAGTGATGCTGCTCCTGATGGAGACGAGGTACAGAGAATACAGCTACACACTCTAATGCCTTTTCCATATAATCTCCATTGAGCTTAGGGGGTCGGGGGTAGCGGAGCTGGTGGGACTCTTGAGGTGCACATCATTCTAATATCCACTGGCTTCTGTGTAGTTTCTGATCACGGATTCTGAACCATAATGTGCACTCTTTGACCTCCACAGGAAAAGAGGATCCTACTATGAGGCTCACCCTTCTGCATGATTGGGGGCATGATTTGACCCAATGTGAGCATAAATGAGAAATAATCAAGACTTTCTTTGCCTCCTTTCTCTAATAATGAGAGTGACTCTTCCTAATTAATAATCAGGTAGCATGACTATAGTGTAGCTAAACATCGTGTGGATTAATGCTCTGAAAACCTATGGCACAACAGAAAAAGAAAAACACCTTTCAAAGTCTCTCTTGGAGACAGAGGGTGGATATATACCAATAAAAGGTTACTTTTAGAGTTTTAAGAAGCACCCAGTATCATAATTGGAGTTCAAAAAGCATTAGAATATTATCTGATTTATGTTTATGTTTCTCAGCATTGGTTGCCAGTAGTTGTCTAGACAGAATGTAATGGGAAACACAGAAGACTTTTAATTAAAGGGGACTGTTCCAGTTTTTCAGTGACTCTAATAGCTGACTGGAGTTTGTACTTAAGATGAGTTGAAAAGTCAAAATGAAAGTTGAATTAAATACAGATTTGTGTGACAAATGACACACATGATATGGGAGAGTGTTCAGCACAGGAATATAGTTTTTACAAGAGACTGGTGACCCTGGTGGCGGCAGAAGTTTTGCAAACAAAATGAACTATTTTGGAGGGCTTATAAAATTAGAGTTTCCAAGGCTCCTTCTCCTGCAATTTAAAATATCCTCACCCACAAGGTGAATAAGTATATTTTTTTCCAGCCAAAAAGAAGTCTGCAGCAATTAAGACAGGATAGGCTAACTCCACCCCCAAAGTAGGCTGGCACAAGTGGAAGGCATTGTTAAGATAAAAGAACAGGAGTACTTGTGGCACCTTAGAGACTAACACATTTATTTTTAGTCTCTAAGGTGCCACAAATACTCCTGTTCTTTTTGTGGATACAGACTAACACGGCTGCTACTGTGAAACCTGTCATTGTTAAGATAATGTATGTGCTTTTTTTCACTTTCCAATTTCTAATGGGGTTTAGAGGAAGGGAAAAGAAGGAAAAGAGAGGAGCATGGAATGAGGCTGGAGTGAAGAGGTTGTGAGGGAGGAGCCGTCAGGGGGTTCGAGGAAACAGCCAATCAGCAAGGAGGGGGAACATCCAGAGTTAAAACTGAGAAAAGCATCTGATGATATCATCAGTGTCTGAAGGTTTCAAAGGTATCTGCTGCTACAGCTGTTTGTGCATCTGTTCCTACTGATTGCAATTTCCAGCTGGCTCTATTCAAGAGGTTATTTTTCCCTCTCCTTAACTCACATGGCTAAGAGGAGGAGTGTTGCCTCATGGGCCTGGGTGCCTGATAAACATCTCTCTCTGTTTGGCTATAGAAGATATTCAAGACATAGGTTCATAGAGTATAAGGCCAGAAGGGATTTAAAACATAATGGCTGTTCAGCTATCTATGTGAGACAGGTTGGTGATCTTGGTCCAGCAGTTTTTGTTTGTTGTGTTAGTTTTTGAAGATACAGACCATTCCAAGTAAGAAATTATGAAGAAACTATCACAATTAATTTGACCCATTAATTCCTCCTTACGGAATATCACTGGGAATGTATTTGTACAAACATATTATAGTTACAAGCTATTTTTAAAGTAAATAATTATATTTAGAGTTTTTTCCTAATTTATGTTTCCATGCTCCCATTTTAGGCAAAGAAAAGATGGAGAAAGCAGTTCCCAATGGACAGGTATCTACATCACAAATGAGCTCTACTATATGCATTAACTGCATTCAGATGTTAGCAGTCTAGAGTGCACTGGATGGATGGAGCTCATGGAGAATGATCCATCCCTTCACCCCAGAAGATGAGGCTTGAGGCTGAAGCATGTTGATGTGGCACAACTGCTGTCTATTCTATACTCTTTTGTGAACTGTCATTCTCCACTGCCCACCCACAGGCTGTATCTTTCAGCGCATGATGCTTGCTTATATAATACCCACCATTTTGGCAGGACCCCCATGACGTGCTATGTTAAATAAAATTGTTGGCAAATGCCTGGCATGCTCAAGTTATTACTAAGACACACAGTTTTAAACTGATGAAAATTATTATGTGGATGATCTCTCTTCATTGCCTTCATTGGGGAGAAGTCTGTATCATATATTAAGTGACACACTGATTCACTGACAATGTAAACTGGGGGGAACAGATGGGAAAATATTTTCCTTTACCAATCACACAATGGATGATGTGTGAAATGAACGCTATCAGAGATGAGCAGCCTGCAGGCCCTGGTTTTGACACAACACACAAGGTTTCCGTGGAATTAGTGTGTCTCACCTTCTCTGTGCTTTGGCACAAATAACTCAAATGAGCAAATGGTGTTTTTCAGAAAAAGAAAGAGCTGTCAGAGATTTGCAGGCATTAGAACCTCTGTTCACAGGCTGTCTGCAGATACTGCATTTGCCTGCCAATAAACTGTTCACTGACTACTTAAACTCTTTAAGGCTTCTTAAAGAGCAAATTCTAGTAGCTACATCAGGCCAGCTCTTGCTTTAGGTTACACTGGTACAAATACACCAATGGATTTATTCTGGATTTACATTAAAGTAAGAGAGCAGAATCTGAACATTTATTATTTTATTTTTTCTTCTTTAACCACCCAGAATTTGGGGAACAATGTTGGCAGTAAAGACTATAGTGGAGTTGGCTGCTATGAAACTTGTGGGTGATGTATGCAGTTATAATACAGTGTTGCCTTTTGTCTTCTGTGCATGGCCCTTTTAAATTGCTAAGCACTCTCCCTGGATCCAATTCATGATGGCTCTGTTGCACTTTGCACCAGCAACACTGATGGCAAGTGGTTTCCCAGCAGCTGTACGGATCACCACCCTCCCGAGGAATGTTCCTGATGCAGAGGGCCTTCCTCATGAGATGAAGGTCAATCTTTGCGCACCAAAAGAACACCAGTGCAGGGGGAATTCGAGGGCATATTGGGGGACATTTTATGGGTGGTGAGCTCTGTCCTGACTTTTTTTTTTTTTTTTTTTTACAAAAATGACCATTTGTCCTGTTTGCTCTTCCCAACTAATCAGTTGGGAAGAGCAAACAAACAAATGCCCAGTTTACAAAAAATGTCAGGCATGTCCCCTGGTGGGAGCTCAAAGGAACTTGGTGGCGGTAGCGATGTGAGGTGCCGGGCAGTAATGCTGAGGTGTCAGACCCCGTGCCAGGTGGCATGGGGCTTAGCCCCAGCTGTAGTTGCAGGAAGCATGGATCTCGGGGTGGGGGGGGGGTCAGTCCCAGTCACTGGTGGCATGGAGCTTGGGGGGTGTCAGCCCCAGCCATGGACAGCATGAGGTTCATGGGGATCAGCCCCAGCTCCAGCTGAGAGCAGCATGGGTCCCAGGGGGGTCAGTCCCAGCCATGGGTAACGGGCGTGGAGGGTGTGGCTCTGGCAAACCCTGCAAGGGGGCAGGGGAGGGAGGGGCTCGGGCTCAGGTGGGCCACGGCTGTCTAGTTGTTACTTTAGGAAATATGGTCACCCTAAACTGGATATGAGCTAGAGCAAACCACAAGGATAAAGCAAGCACAAGGGGCACTTGCTAGTCTCGGTATTGTACTCAGTACTGGTACAGGGATGAATTGCTCATAATGGTCTCTTCTGGCCTTAACATCTATGAATCTTTAAATTCAATCACATTTCCAGCCTTTTAAAAAGTAGGTGCCAAAAAATGAGAACTGTGTGTAAAGTTAAGTTCCTAAGGGCCAGATTTTTAAAGATATTTAGGTGTCTAAAGATGCAGATAGGTGCCTCCTGGGATATACAAAAGCACTTAAGTGCCTAATTTCCATTGATTTTTATCATGTTATGTACCCAGGTGCTTTTGGACATCCCACTAGGCACCGATCTGCAACTTTATGTGCCTAAATACCTTTAAATATCTGGCTGTAAGTCCATATTGAGGCATTTAAATAGTCTGATTTTCAGGAATGCTGAGATCGTAGTGATTAAAATCCCTCTGGATCAATGGGAACTGCTGCAAGCACAGTAAAAATAAACAACAAATAATAATAATAAAACAGGCCATAAAGTTACAATACACACACGACACTGTAGTTTCATAGCCACATTCAAGGCACCCTTTTTTAGTGTAAAATATTTGCTACTAGTTCTTACTACAGTCTGTTGAAGTAGAACTCTGATCTACCTACCTCTCTACCATGAACCATGTTAACCCATTTTATACAGCATACTGGCCTGCATAATGTAGTTTCCGTGTTAAAGAGATTGAAAGCAACCATTGTACTTGTAATTTCCACTATAACGACACCCCCACCCACCCACAAACCAACCAACCAACAGTTCTGATGGACTTCACTGTACCTTTGAAAAACTGTAACAAAACCAGTGGAGAACTCAACTCCTCCCCACAGGTACCCATTGCAAAAATGTTCTGTGGTGATCAAGATGAGTCAACATAAATGCACTGCTAATAGTCACAGTGGCTATGTCATAGCAGCTGCTCTAAATTACATGCCATGGCATACTATTGTCTGAGCACAGAACTATTCCCAGATAAAAAATAAAGGCTGAAATACATTCCTGTAGAATACAATCTAATTAATGAATCTTCTACAATTAGTTTCTTGATTAGATATAATTATCCTAATTGGGTAAAAGATATGAAATTACAGAAAGGTATGTTTGCACATGGGGAAAAAAATACCAGGCTAGCCATTAAAGTGCATCCCCCAGTAGTTAGTCTTTTACCTTCTCCAGAAGCTAGCTAGGGAAGAGGATTTTGAGCATTATCATTGCTGCAGTTAATTTAGACCTTAATATTCATTTGCTGCAACTTGATGCTATTATGCTAGATTTAGAGGGTGCCACAACAATATTATTCAATACACTTTATTTAATTTTAATTCCTTTTCCTATGTATTCCCTCTAGCTCTCCTCCAATTATAAAATGATAATTGTATTTGCTGGCAGTGGGTGGTATGAAGGATAAACAGAGAATATTTCTGCATATCAAAGTACTGTTGAGTCAGTGATCTATGAGTCATTTTAAGCAGCAGGAGCACCAGTATGTTGAGGAAATGTAGGCAATATTTTATAAATATGTATTTTGTGTGTATATAGCCCAACTCAAACCCTAGGAAAATAATGGAGAAGAAAAGAGTTAAACATCAAGAAGGTAATAAAGATTTGAGCAGTAAACATGAGTTTAGCTTGATTGCTTTTTGGAGAGAATTACAAAATATGTGCATGAAGTGAAACTGGTAGATGTAATGCACTGAGTTTTTAGAAAAGCAGTTGATACAGTGTCTTGCAAAATGTTACAGAAAGTGACTTCTCATTGACTTAGATATGAGTATCTCACACGGAATGAAATCTAAAATGTAAAGAGATGGTACAGACATGTCTATGCTATTTGATTTGGGAGAGCTGTAAAAGGGGTTACAGTTGGATTCAGTGTTCACTACAGTGGTCTTATCTAGTATCTTCATTATTGGTTTGAAAGAGAGAATAAACAGTGTGTTAAATAGAAAAATCAGTCATGAGAGGGTTAAGATTCAAGAGAAAACAATTGGTGAGGCGGTCAGTCAGTAGCTTGCAGAGGGGTAAGGGGAATTGCCAGGGATCTTGGGTGGGAGGAGCACTGTGAGGGTCAAGAAAGAAGTAGCAGCAAGGACTGTTGATGGATAGGTGGGAAAGCAAGAAAGGCTTGTGGCCTTACAGAAGAGGAAAGGGGTACAGAAGTGGCAGCTGGGTAAGCAGATGGGCGGGGGAGTCACAGTGCCTTAAAAATGGGGTTTGGAGAAAGGACTTGTGGGTGAGGGAGTTAAGGAAAAGCAGCAGAAGAGACAGGATCAGTGCATGGGAGCCATCCATATAGAAGTCCTTTAGCAAAAGTTTTGTCAGACAGCCAGGGTATCACAGAATCATAGAATATCAGGGTTGGAAGGGACCTCAGGAGGTCATCTAGTCCAAACCCTGCTCAAAGCAGGACCAATCCCCAATTAAATCATCCCAGCCAGGGCTTTGTCAAGCCTGACCTTAAAAACTTCTAAGGAAGGAGATTCTACCACCTCCCTAGGTAATGCATTCCAGTGTTTCACCACCCTCCTAGTGAAAAAGTTTTTCCTAATATCCAACCTAAACCTCCCTCACTGCAACTTGAGACCATTACTCCTTGTCCTGTCCTCTTCTACCACTGAGAATAGTCTAGAACCATCCTCTCTGGAACCACCTCTCAGGTAGTTGAAAGCAGCTATCAAATCCCCCCTCATTCTTCTCTTCTGCAGACTAAACAATCACAGTTCCCTCAGCCTCTCCTCATAAGTCATGTGTTCCAGACCCCTAATCATTTTTGTTGCCCTTTGCTGGACTCTCTCCAATTTATCCACATCCTTCTTGTAGTGTGGGGCCCAAAACTGGACACAGTACTCCAGATGAGGCCTCACCAATGTCGAATAGAGGGGAACGATCACGTCCCTCGATCTGCTCGCTATGCCCCTACTTATACATCCCAAAATGCCATTGGCCTTCTTGGCAACAAGGGCACACTGCTGACTCATATCCAGCTTCTCGTCCACTGTCACCCCTAGGTCCTTTTCCGCAGAACTGCTGCCTAGCCATTCGGTCCCTAGTCTGTAGCTGTGCATTGGGTTCTTCCGTCCTAAGTGCAGGACCCTGCACTTATCCTTATTGAACCTCATCAGATTTCTTTTGGCCCAATCCTCCAATTTGTCTAGGTCCCACTGTATCCTATCCCTCCCCTCCAGCATATCTACCACTCCTCCCAGTTTAGTATCATCCGCAAATTTGCTGAGAGTGCAATCCACACCATCCTCCAGATCATTTATGAAGATATTGAACAAAACCGGCCCCAGGACCGACCCCTGGGGCACTCCACTTGACACCGGCTGCCAACTAGACATGGAGCCATTGATCACTACCCGACAATCTAGCCACCTTTCTACCCACCTTATGGTGCATTCATCCAGCCCATACGTCTTTAACTTGCTGGCAAGAATACTGTGGGAGACCGTGTCAAAAGCTTTGCTAAAGTCAAGGAACAACACATCCACTGCTTTCCCCTCATCCACAGAGCTAGTTATCTCATCATAGAAGGCAATTAGATTAGTCAGGCATGACTTGCCCTTGGTGAATCCATGCTGACTGTTCCTGATCACTTTTGTCTCCTCTAAGTGCTTCAGAATTGATTCCTTGAGGACCTGCTCCATGATTTTTAACTTGCTGACAAGAATACTGTGGGAGACCGTGTCAAAAGCTTTGCTAAAGTCAAGAAACAATACATCCACTGCTTTCCCTTCATCCACAGAACCAGTAATCTCATCTATGCTAGGTCTATGCTATTTGATTTGGGAGAGCTGTAAAAGGGGTTACAGCTGGATTCAGTGTTCACTACAGTGGTCTTATCTAGTATCTTCATTATTGGTTTGAAAGAGAGAATAAACAGTGTGTTAAATAGAAAAATCAGTCATGAGAGGGTTAAGATTCAAGAGAAAACAATCGGTGAGGCGGTCAGTCAGTAGCTTGCACTGTATGCTGCACTATTTCCCAGCTTCTTGAGGCTGAGGCTAAGGCGGGAGTGGGGTGGGGTGCAGTGGGGGTAGGGGGAGAATTTGGGTAGTTTGGCTTCCATACATCGTAAAACTTGGCATTTATGTAACATTTTAGATGTTCAACATGCTTTACATTTCCCCTGTTTTACAGATGGGGAAATTAAGACAGAGGTTAAAGTGACTTATGCAAGCCGAATCAGCAAATCAATGGCAGAGTGGAGACCATAATTGCCAATTGTTTTTTTTAAAATGTCATTGCACAATTCCCTGAAAATGTTGCAGTTCTGGGAGTTACTGTGGTGAAAGTCACATGCACATCCTGAGGAATTATAAGTAACTTCAGTAGGATGTTCTGAAGAATATAGTGGCTGAACTGCAAACAAAACTAGAGAAGGCTATGAAGAACTTCAGAGGGAGTTAATACAGGCTGGTGAATGGGAAATGTGTTAGGAACTGAAATTCACTGTTGACAAAATTCAAGGTAATGTACAAAAAAAGGGGTAATTTGAACTACTCCTGCACTTTACTGAAACAATTCTGGAAAGCTGAATTCAAACAAAATGTTAGGATGTGCCAGGAATGAGATAGAAAATAATATGAAAATGTTATGATGTTGTTATATGACCTCACCTGTAATGCTGTATTCATTTCTGGTTACCCTATCTCAAAACAGGTATAGAGGCAATAAAGAGGCTCAGAAACAGACAACTTATATTATTAGAATCATGGAAAAACTTCCATATAAAGAGCAATTGAAGAGATTGGGACTGTTTCATTTAGAGAGAACATAATAGTGATATAAAAACCAATGAACAGTATAGAGAAGGTGCTCCTATTTACCTTCTCTCATGATACACGAACAAAGGGACATTCAATGAAACTGAAAGAAAGTGCTCCTATTTACCTTCTCTCCTGATACACGAACAAAGGGACATTCAATGAAACTGAAAGTCAACAAATTCAAATCTGATAAGAAATAATAAAACCTGATAAGTATCTGATGCATAAGTATCGTGTGGAACTCACTCCCACAAGATATTAATGTTAGTAGATTAGCAGGATTCAAAAAAGGATTCAACATTCATATGGAAAATAAGAATATCTCTGTTATATTAGATAAAAACAATTAAAAACAGAAAAGATACAAACACTTGTGCTTTCGGGTAACGGGCAGCCACTTACTCTTTGGGTTTCAGAAGAAACTTTACATATGGACTTGTTTTCCCACAATCCATTATCTGGTTTCTTGTCCTTCTGCTGAAGAATTTGGTTTCTCTGAAACCAGTAGACAATGTACTTAATTCTAACTCCTAGAAATCACTAAGGAGCTTACAACTCATTTGAGTCAAGAAAGGATACATACATTTTTCTACAAGTCTGATAGTCATTGCTTCCCCTCCCCCACCCTTCTTATAACCTGTATCTCCCCCTCACTTCCTTTACTAATGAGAAACAAGGGACAAACACAATAAATGGTGAAACCCAACAGAAAGGCAAAGAGACTGAACTAAAGAACCATTGTGCAGCAGAGTGGTTAAGTAGATAAGGTAACAAACATAACAAATATAACAATCTGCTACTTGTATTCCCTATAATTTGTCCCATTGCTTCATTTATGCTTTGTTTTTCAATTTAACTGGCATGCTACTGGAGGGGAAAGTTTTAGCTGAGTCCCAAACAGGAAAAAGACACTTTACTCCCTGCATCTGCAATGTTCTGGACTGCACAACTGAATGTGGGCATGAGACAGAAAACAAATTATAATAATCCCATCAAGTCTTCTTCAGAAGTAACCACAATTCTTTTCCTGATTGGGACTTTCATCAGTGCTCAGAGACCATTTCTTTCTTACCTGAGAGAAGAATTGCAGCCAAGATGCAAACGCTTTTGGTGCCAATTCAATAAATACGTTTAGCAGCCTTTATGTAACTATCTTTTGCCAATATCAATGGAAATATCCTGGTCATCCGTTTATTGGAACCATCTATTGCACTGAATGGAAGGTTATATAATGCTTTGTAAATTGATTTTTTTCCATGCCTTCATTTTCTCACATGCATTGGCCCAAGTCATCTTCACAGCTCTCAATAAACATAGTCTCTCATTCAGTTTGGCACTGGAGCTAGTGCTTAACAGTTTTTAGGTAGAATTTACTAGTGTTAATTCTTGCAGTGGGAAATTGGAAAGTCATCAACATATTGATAACAAAATGCTGGATGAGGAGGTCATGAAATCTGGAAGATTAGTGGTAGATTTGATAGTTACACTGAAAAAGATGACACCTTTTGTCCTATGTTGAATCATTTTGTGATTCTTCTGTAGCCCTGGCCCTTCTAACAGAAAGGACGGAATTAGCAGTGCTGGCCTTAGCATTTTTTGCCAGGCTTGTAAAACATTTTGCTGCTAACTCCCCTTTTCCCCACTCCCCAAAAAATAAAAATAAAAAAATTAAAAAAATTGCGATGAACACTTGTGCACTACACTCTGAGAATGTGAATTAACACCACAAACTCAGTTTTATAAATAAAATAGCCATGTGCCCCTATAAACCAGAAGTGTCCCTGTTTATGGGCTAGTCCCTGTAAGTTTTACAGAAACTGTTTGGTCCTGATGTTTGCAAACCCTAGCAGACTAGCCATCTGAATGACTCACAGCCCAACTTAATTGGTGAAAACAGGTGGCAGGTTGAATGAGAGCACCTATGTAGCTCAGGGGCACAACCCATGTATGCTGTTTAATAATATTGCCACCCTGGCCTCCATGAAGTCTCCTAGCTCAGTTAAAGGCAATGGCAAAATTCCCATTGACTTTAACTAGGCCAGGATTTCACTCTAAAATCCTTGGCACTGATCTAAGTAGTGAGATCTGCAGTACCACCATCATAGGCAGGAAGCTACTGACCTATACTGAGGGGCTGGTATCTATACTTCGGTTCACATCTTCTGAATCAAAAGCAAACACTAGACTGTGGTATAATATGGCAATGTGCAGGGAAGGGGAGCTCAATATTTTAGAGAAGTCTTTTTTGATTGTGGGTGAAGGAGTTAGTGTTTTCAACTGTCATATTTAAGTCTTTTGACTGATATCACACATATTGGGTCTTTGACTCAGGGAAGACCTCACATAGTTCTTGATAACTTTAAGTTTCAAAAGGTATATTCTGCAGAAGCCAAAACAATAAGCACAGTCAAGAAGGGGCTCAATACAACTCTTGACCTGTAATCCCTGATCTGAATTTAGGGTGCAAGCTCATACACTAAAGCATATTAAAATGCTTTAAGATAGTAAAGTAGGAGCTATTAGAGCTGTCAGGAAAGTAGGGAAACATACAATATTAATTAACATTTTAGGTCGGCTTGTTAATAAACTAAGGCCCAGTGCAGTCCTATAGTGGTTTAATAGTTAGAAATGTTTCAGCATAAGGGATACACGAGTTAGCATAAGCAGTTTGACCTAAGGTTATAAGATTTAGCAATAAATGCTTTGTAAGAAACAAATGAACCAGAAAAGAACAGTTTATGCTTGAAATAACAGATTTCTAGGGGATTTTTAGTATATGTAAAATAAGGTTACCCACATTAACATATTGGAAACACTGGGGAATGTATTAACCCAGTATTGATGCAAATAGCGTAATGCAGCATTTGGAACCCAGAGTGTGGGTACCTGGAAAGCCCCATAACAATAAGG
Source organism: Lepidochelys kempii (assembly GCF_965140285.1). Taxonomy (NCBI): domain Eukaryota; kingdom Metazoa; phylum Chordata; order Testudines; family Cheloniidae; genus Lepidochelys; species Lepidochelys kempii. Next base: position 138,297,593 of record NC_136382.1, on the reverse strand, counting down.
GGCCTGAGACTTGTAAGTATATGTAACTATATGTATAAAACCTGATGCATGAATATTCGTAAGTGGGACATTGGGACTGATTCAGTAGGCAGAAGCACAAAACATCATCTCCTCTTGTGATGACCTCTGCTTACTTTTTCTTTCATCTTTGCTTTTGCCAGTCTCTATGATATTGTAAATATGTCAACATTGGGAATTGTTCTATCCTGCACCAGACATAAGGCTGTAAGTATGCATGATCAAGGGGTTCATTCTGTTATAATTAGTGTGCTCGCTTATTTTTCTATGATTCCAACTACACTTGCCAAATAAAAGTCATGAAGCCTCTGTGTGTTTCACCAACTTCATCTTCTTAATTAACTCTAAGCAGCTGCGTGAATAAAGAACCTGTTATTTGTGACAAGTGGATTTGCACCCCAAACTAATCAAAGGCTACAAAACTGTGTGAGCATAAATCCACTACAATCTAGTCATCACAATAAAATTAAGATTCTCTAGTGGTGTGCAATACTTCAGCTGTGGCTCCTTTACAAACTGTAAAAACTAAAAACTTTACTTGTAGCACTTTACAAACTTTAACAGTTGAATGGTCATGACCCCTTGTTGAGGTAAGTCAGTATTTTCATAGGCTTCTAACCCTTATCTGCTGGGTTGCAAGTGGGCATGGTTTGAGAGATTGGCTGAGGGAATGGGAATAGAAACAAACTATACTTTTGGTGGATAGGGCCCTGTCGTCAGCACTAGAGGAAGCAGGTGCCACTGTGTGAGGAGTCTGGGTGCCTTAAAGTTTGGGGAATTTTTAGATCATGTGTTCTCACCTAATTCTTTAAGATACCTTTGATGCCTCAGTATTATCACTATTTTACAAATTACAAAATGTTAGCCTCAAGTTCTTTGTGCTTCAGTTTTCACATATGACGTTATGAATCGCTGGATTTAGGTGCCTAACCCAGGCACTCAAGTCAAAAAGTGTTGCCTATGTGACTTGAGCAGACCAGGAGATTCCTTACAAAATTCATTAGATAATACTGCCTCAGGTCTCCTTGCTTTGAGCTGCCCCCACCCCTCATATCTGGAAGTCACACTGGGAGCTCAGCAGAGGAGTCATCTCAGCGTCAGGCAGTTGGCTGTAGACAGTTTGCAGAAACCCTAATGCTCTCAACAGTTGCTTGGATACTGCACCCTACAACGATAATCTTCATCTGGAGTCTTCCCAGAAATCAAGGGATCTATGGTGTTTTCAGGCCCCAAAGCACAGCCCTAAATAGCTCTGGTGGAACTGTGATTAACCCATGATCATTAGGAACATTCAGAGAAAAGCTTTCAAGCCTAGACATCAGGTTACATTTTCAAGACTATCTTTACAAGGTAAAAGGTCTAGAAATTATTTTCTTTCCCCTAAATAAAAGCTGAGATTCTCTTTTATATTTTTGGTCAGGCAAAATAGGTGCGGCCTGTGCTCTGAACTAAACAGGGCTGAAAAGTCTGGTTCTGAGAATTAGACACTGGCTAGAGAAGATCAGAAGATGTCTTGTGCAGTCGTAAACTCAGTACACTTTAGAATTTATGGTTTTCAGGCTCATATTTTAGAAGTGATTTAAAAATTTATCTTCCTTTGAACAAGTAAAGTGCTCTCTGGAGATGGCAACTCAGTTTATAACTGCTCCTGCAGTTTATAACTGCCTTCTTAAAGCAAGTCCTGTACTTCTACATTTCATTAGTCATTTAGCAGGCCCTCAGAGCTCGCCTAAAGGCAAAATAATGGCCCCTTTTGCCTTGTAAAGAACACTAAAATATGTTATAGAAAACTTGTGTCTACTGTAACAGGGGTGTGCTAATGTGTCAGAGCTGCAGGCATCTTGATCAGTTCAGTCAGCAAGAAATCTGAAGCTTTTGAAACTCAGAGTTTATTTATTTAGATAATTGACTAGCTGGAAGTAAATCAATTTGAAATATTGATCCCACCCTGCTTAATAAACTCACATTTTCACAGGTGTTCACAAAAAGTGCTAGAGATGTAAGAACACCAGAAAAAGTATGGTCTGATGCTGGTGATCCTCCTAATGTGTCAAATTCAAGGACAATTCACATTTCTACCCCTTATTGTCCCTTCTCAACTCAAAAGACAGTAAACTGGAAACATTTTCTCACCAAGTAGTTAAGCAAACTTTGAGAGAATTTAGACTTAAATAGAAAAATCCCTTCTCTGATTTATGTATTCTGACCTCATTTTAGGGTTAAATTAAGAGGTTATAACATTCACTAGAAAATAACTCTGGCAGGGACAAGATGACATGCATAATAGAACCACTGCTCTGACTGCAGTCTTGGGGAAGGCTCTTCATCACTAGTTAGACAGCAGCTGCCTGCAGCCTAAGTCAGCTGCATCCCCAAATTGCTAAACCTTCCACCTCAGTTGGTCCTTAATAGAAGCAGAGCCCAGTGAAATATACATGTTATTGGTTAAGTTTCCGGGAAGTTCAACCTATACCATAGGAAAAGTACAGTAAGCCCCTTTCCAAAGAGCACAATGGTAAAATAAAATGCCCTATGTTCTTCAACTCTAAATACATTGGGATGCTTATGACCATTGCCCCAACTCATTTTCAAATGAACGAGCTGAGTAAAATAGCTTGGGCCTCTGTTTGTCTAAGGGACTCCTTGGTGTTAATGATCTCACTTGAAGATCTATAATTTATCAGTTAGTATTTTATATATTGGGCTCGTGTCCTGCTCCCACTGAAGTGCCTGGTAAAACTGCAATTCTCTTCTATGGGAATTTTCTATTCCCTGTAGATTCATTTAAAGGAACACTGTTTTTTATACACAGGCCAAAAATATGACTGGCCTTTTATGGGAGTAGTAGAGATTTGACAGTATTTTTTAATGGCTTTATAAGAGAACAACTGTGGGTAAGGAAGTTGAAGTGTGGAAGGGAAAGTGCCTTTGTGGCAAAGTGGTTTGATGTGACCAAGTTATTGGAGACATATAGGACAAGAGCTCAGGCCCACATTTTTCGAGTGCTTAGTGCCCCCAGTTGGCACCTGGTTTTCAAGAATAGCTCAGCTCCTATTTAAGCACCTAAAGAAAGGACAGTTTCTCAGAAAGTACTCAGCAGCTCCCAGTGTGGTATTTTCTTTTAAAAAAAAATCAGGCCACTTATTTTAGTTAAATTGGAGCTGAGGTTGCTTGAAATCCTAGTCCTGATTGAGGGTGCTGAGCACTTGTAAGACAGCTTATATAGAAAAAGTTATAAAATACAATCCTGTTTCCACCGACAGCACTGGCTATGTGGGCCAGATTAAAAACAAATGCCCATGAGTATTAACCAGACTATCAGTTACTAAACTTGCCATATACTTTAAGACACTTACACCCATGCAAAGTAAGTTCAAAAAGCAACACAATCAAAATGGTACCAATTTACACCAATTGTGTATTAATGCAGTAAATGACCAGACAAGGTGCAGGGCAATGGAACTTCTGGCCTCTAGGCCTGGTCTACAAATAGAAATTGCCCCATTTTCAAGCTAGCTAAACCCATAGATGCCATCTGTAAACAGATGTGTCCATGCTGGGGTTTGTACCCCTTTAATGATATCATTTTTAAAAAAATGATTTTAGTTAAATCAGTGCACCATCAGTGTGTTGACAAGAAATCTGAAAAATTGGGTTTGTTGTGTTCCTATTTTGAAAATATACAGCCAGATCATGATCTATTATTTGTGTTGGGGCAAGGGGAAATAAGATACTCATAACTTGTCTATACTTGAAACACTACAGCATCATAGATGCAGCTGTTCCTTGGTAATGCTTCAGTGTAGACAGTATCTGTGCTGATGGGAGAGGTTCTCCCCTCGTTAAAGGTAGTCTACCTCCCCAAGAGGTGGTGGTTAGATGTACAGATGAATTCTTCCACTGACCTAGCCCGATCTACACCAAGGTTTTGGTTGGCTTAACTACCTCACTCCGATGTATAGACTTTTCACACCCTAGAGTGACATAGCTGGGTTGACCTAACTTTTTAGTGTAGGCCAGGTCTCAGTTACTCCCTTGTGTATGTGCTTTATATTGCCACTTCTAGAAGGCAGAAGGGCCATTCACAAATTATGTAACACATTTTTGGATGATTATTAAGGCCCACCCTCCCGCCCACACCCTTGTAACACTGAAATAAACACTGTTAGAGAAAATTAAGCCCCCATCCACTCTGTAATATATTTTGTAATTTATGGATGGCTTTGAAGAGCATCAGGCATCAAAGTGCCAGGACATTCTGCCCTTGTGCACACGAGTGAGAAGAGGGGGCAGAACCTTGCTTCATGCATATGCTGAGACAGGAATAGACCTGACGAGTTTACTCCCTTTGCTGAGCTGTAGGGAGACTGACTATAGCTGATCACAATCTCCCTCCTGCGCTGCTCCAGAGAGAGCACAATAATGCACTGCCCCTTACCCTGGGAAGATCCCAAACCAATGATCTATCATGCACACACAGAAGTTTGTGTATATATAATATATCTACATGCACCACATGCATGTCTATGCACATGCTTAGTTACACAAATGAGAGAAGTACTTGTCACATGGCAATTTTAATAACTTCAAAAGGTTTATTTCCTTGTTTTGTATTTAGGTAACAAATATATATGCATTTATGTTACTTGTATTTTCCCCATTTATTGGCTGTATTTTTTGTATTGTATCTACGTACTCTAAACAATTTTTTTGAAAGTGGAAAGTGGAAAAAGAATTGAGTTAAAGGTACATGGAGGTTGGAAGCAGTGAGTGCTCAATACAAGACATGAGTTACATGCACTAAAGTATTGAAGCACCTGATAACCAATTGAAAGAACTAAACTTCCATTGATAAGCTGTCACTAATAAAAAGCACTTCTAGTACAGAATCCATTTGCACAGTCATTCTTAAAGTATGATTCATAAACTTTACCAGCTAATCTTTAAAGTTCACTGTCAAGGACTGCACAGTAGTGGGATCCTAAAATCTGACCAAGAGTATACCTAGAAATGTTATCCGTTTGAAAAAAAAATTCTAATCCTCTAACAGTAGGGAAAAGAATAGTTAAGGGAAGGTAAACACATATTCAAATACATTCTTAGTTCATATAGTTTCTTTAACTTTAACTTTTCCAAGTTTTCCCTACATACCTTCAATCTATAGACCCTTTTGCACCCATCTGCCATGTATTTTTTTATATGGGTATCAACTTTCAAAAGCTACTTGTAATTGGGTCAGCCCCTGCCTGTCACCCCTTTCAAACAGAACCCCTTCTGGGGTATATAGTCTCTACCTTCTTTCTCATGGCCCTTCCCAGAGACACTGCCTTCCGTAACAGGCAAACAGGGGCCTATCACAGTACCCTCAGTTTGTGTGTCCTTTTTGGCAGCCCTCCCTGGGCTTGGTTTCTAACAGGGCCCATCGCGATACCCTTGCTTGGCCTGGATAGGTTCTGGGCTCACTCCTTACTCAGTCCCTCCAGCAAGTCAGGAGTGTCTTCTTAGCTTCCCTGGGCTTTGGCACCCCTCCCCAGGCTCACTCTTGCCCACATTGAGCTGTCCATGGTCCTGCTGCTCTTCCAGCCAGACAGGAACCCATCTTCCCTCCTTCAGCTACAGACAGCAATTGGTTGACGCTGTCTCGCTCCCTCTTTTTATACGGCCCTCCTAGCCCCTGACTGGCTCCTCCTGCCTCTGATAGGCTGCTTTCCCAGCAGCCAGTCTATGTTGCTTGGAGGACTTTTCTTCTGCTCCTCTCTGGGATGGGGTATGGCAGGACCCGGAAGCCTCCAACAGGGCCTCTGGGCCTAGTCCACCCCATCACACTACTACACAGCAAACAGCTTACAGCTACAAACCCAGACTTCTTATTATCCAGAGACACAAATATTTTGCCAAGATCTTTCACATGCAGACCAGGAATTCAGTCTTCCTCCACACCAACTACACTATGGTCAAGAGACTACAAACTGAGCTCAGTAAGACTTCCACCTCCTCCTTCCACCATGATCCTGAAAAGCTTCTGAGTCCCTTTTCCTTATCATTGCTCTAAAGAGCTTTGGAGCTCCATAGCTTTTCCAGCTTCTTGGATGTCCCTGCTTTGTTTTGCCCTACAGAGCTCAGAAGTGATCTGCATGGATCCCATTTGTTTCCCACTTCTCTTTTGCTCTGGGCAGGCTTTAGAAAATACTTGCTGACCTATATGGGACATATCAAGTGCCGATCAAACCATAGAGAATTTATAAAGCATGTACTGTTATATTAAGTGATATGGTTATATTTGTATTATTTGTATTCTGGTAGCACCTACAGGCAATAATCAGAGCCACGTTGTGATAGGAGCTGTGCCAACATATAGCTGGCAGACAGTCACTGTTCCAAAGAACTCATAATCTAGGTTTATGAGAAGCAGCAAGAGATGTATGAACGGAACCAATAGTGGTGGGAGACAAAGTAGCAGTAACTATGTCTTTATAAATGAGTCTTTAAAACCTCAGTTAAATTAACAATAGCCCAGTTTGTAATATTCTTTACTTGTACACAAAGAATGAAATTTTACCAAACTTTTTTTTAAGCTAGAGGTATGCCAAAAATGTAAACACCAAGATTTTTTTAAATGTAAGTTTACAAAATCTTTTAAAATGATTTGAAAAATAGCATCCAAGTGTTTTTTTAAAGAGTTTGTAATTAAATCATATCTGTATACTTTAAACTATTCAGACTAGTAACACACATTTCTAATATATCTTTACCTTGTACAGAAATCTTGAACTTCTAGGGTGGGTTTTGTGTGTGTGTCTGTGTGTGTGTCAAAATATACTTGCTCTGTTTGTCAAATAGAACTTTAAAAAATGAGAAGCAAATAATACAGTGAGAGCCCAGTGGTGCCAGGGAGTTAAAAGTACTTTTTTTTTTGGTAAGGCTTGATTTGGCTGAATTATTATGAACCTGTAGGGCAAGATTTTCAAAAGAATTCAGGGCTGAGCACCCACAATTGAGATTAGATTTTCAGAACAGCTCAGCTCCCAATTAAGGACCTAAATGGAGACCATTTTTTTCTAAAGTTCTCAGCATCCAGAAGCTCGCATTGTGACACATATGGCTAAATTTTAAAAAACTTATTCTTTTCAGTTGCTTGTAACTTTGACAACCAGGAATTATAATAGAGGAATGTAACACAACCTTAAAAGGCATTGCTACTGCATCATTTACAAAAATAAAGCACAAAAGTGAATGCTTTGAGCCATATTTTAACCTCAATGAACTCCCAGTAAAATCTATATAATTGCTAACAAAAACTAGGGATGAAGATAGTAATTTGTATTACTGCATATTGGGCTGTGTGTGGGATAAGAATATCAAAATATATTTGCTTTCGGAACCACAACTTTGGTTTTGCTGAAACTTGTGGGGCACAAAATCTCAAAAAATCTGGTTGAAAAAACAGGATATTTGCAAAAAATGTGTCCCTCTTCTATAAAAAAAAAAAAGAAGTTTTGAATTGTGTCCATGTCCAATCTCAACTAAAATATTACAGTAAGATGTGGTCTAACTTTCAGCACTGTTGAGTAGCCACAATTCCAATGGCAAGTTAATGGGAGATTGAAAAATCAGGCCAATGCTACTTTTGCATTTAATTGTCCATGGCTGCAGTACTTTAAAAAGGCCTACTGCATTGGAGCTTAGTATATGAATAAAACTACCATAGATTATTTTTCTGTCAAATGAATCATCTTGATTTTCAAGTTTGGAAAGGTGTAGAAAGAAAGCTGCCTCCTCCTATTTTAACTTTGCATTACTTAAGGATGATTGTTACTAGAAATAAAAAACAAAGAAACTGAAAAAGAAGCGTAGCTGTAGAGTGAGTAGCAGTGCGAGAAGGAGCGCAAACTCTATAGAGGCACTCTCTCCTCCACCTGGAGGGGCTGAGCAGGCATATGGCTGTGCTAACAAACTGGAGAACAGAGTGCACACTGGGTTTAGCCCTCACACACTGCACTCCATTCCCGCAACAGCAGGGTCACATTCTTAGAGACACGAGGAGACCAAAAAAAAAAAAAAAAAAAGGCTATTTTTAAAGATCTGTACTTCAAATGGTGACTGATTTTCTTCACGCTTAGCACAAGTGTCCTCCTTTGTCTTTATCTTTAGAGTTGAGTCCAAACCAAGTTTTGTAGCCAAAGCTATAGGTGGGTGAAATTGGGGCTTCTAACAGAGCCTGGGTGCAGCCATAACCATGGAAAATATAATTTCTCCATAAAAATCTGTGGAATCTGATAAACACCCTCCATACTTGTGTTTTGCAATTTAAATGTTTTATATGTATTTCCCCCTATTTCGTCTCTCAGAAAGATGGCACTGCAGACTGGGTTTTTATTAGAAAGTTTGTGGAATTGTTTTCATCTTGATCAGATATTTTCCTAAATGAGGATACATTTCTTCAGAACAAATATAACTGTCAAATCCTTAAAGTGACCAATTCACCATACTTGTCATGCTGCCCAGAAAAGTTCAGACTCCTTGAAGATGTTTTATGTATTATTATTAAAGGACAATTCAAGCATCTTTTATAAATCAATGGTAATTTCAGCTTTATTTTCAGTAAATGCTTCTGATGTGAAGAGGTCCTATTTCCAGAGTTTACCACTAGGTATTTCAAACAGATACTCCAGCATATAAACTCAGAATCATATGAAGTGCATCATCAGCCCCAGTATGAACATCTGGTTGCTGCTAAAGCAAGATTACTTCATATCTACCACAATACCTGATGTTCTGTGATTATGTAGTCTATCATAGTTCACTTCAGGTGAAAAGAAATATTATGATTTAAAGATGGGGAAACTGACTGAAAATGTTACACAGAAGGAATATCAAGCCTAAAATTATGCAAAATAACAAAAATATATTAACAGCCATTAAATAAATAGAAGTATAGCATTGCTAGTGCAATGCTATAATTATTGCTGAGGAGGACACATAAGCAATTTTTATACCTTAAGCCCTATTTCTCATGCTCTTCTAACTTTCCAAAATTAAAATGACCTCTGAGGCTGAATTGACTTTTTCTTGTTTTCCCAAAGGTATTCAAAAAAAGACAGCAATCGAAGATGAACGACATTATTCATACATTCCATAAAAAAATGTTGAAAGAACATTACTGTGGCAAGCAAAGAAAAGTGCAACTTTAATTCTGCCTTCTTGTGCAATATGATACCATCTTTAATTATGGACTTTTTAAAAAAGAAACAGGAAAAAAATGGAGAAACCAAGACTTTCCATCCTGTGCAAGTATTAGTTAAACAGCAGTTGAATTGAGGGCACCAGGACTCTTGTTCTCAATTCTCAGGGCTTGTCTACATGAGGACACTCAGGAAAATTAATCTGAATTTAAAAAAAAGGTGCGAAGTTAAAGTGGATTAGTTAAACTGCATTAAAACCCTGCTTCAATGCGTTTATTCAGAATTAAAGTAGCCTTAATTCAATTTAAGATAATTCACTTTGTAAGTGAATTTTTTTGCTTTCAGCCATAAAATTCAGTTTGCGGAGTTTTGGTCATTCAATTAAAAGTCCAAACTTGCTATGGAAAGCAGAAAATTTTCACAGGAACTCTCATTTTGTCAAAAAAACCAAAACTATTCCTTACTGAAAAGCAGTTTTGATGGGAAATTTTCAACCAACTCTAATCTTAATACTAGGCATTGCTACTACTCTACCTATAATAAACCTCAGAAGTTAATACTTTGAGCAATATTTTAACTTCATCCCCATTCCCTGTCGGTCCCATTGACCTCCCTGGTGGATGGAAAATCAGAGATATTCAGTTGTGACTAAAGTTTGAGAAATGCTCTGTAATCATTCACCATAAGATATTTTTTCTAGATGAGGAAAAAGAACCTTATAAGTAGAAAAAAAGTTACAATTATTAATAAAACACTTGACAAAGTTAAAAAAAATGTACATTTGCTGTCATTAACTACTTGCGGTTTCATCCCCTGAGTTGGGTACATTGACTGCAAGATCAGTAAAATAAAATAGGTAAAATAGGTAATGGTGAAGCTTTACAGTAGAGCTGGGATACAAGTGCTGCTAATTTCTTTTCTGTACCTCCTGAAGGTGCATATCTCATTGGGCTCATTTCCTAACGCATCTCTGCAAATAACCTCACAATTATACCCCAAGGCAGTTGTTGTAAATATCATTGCACCTGAAAATTTTAATTGCAAGTTTTAGTCTGAGAGAGATCACCATAACTGGTTTTTGCTTGTCTGCATAAAATGTCCATAGTCTGATAATTGTGCTGTCAATATTATAATAATTCCACCCTAAAAATGCAGTTATGTTTCAAAGTGTAGCCTGGAAATAATTTTTCTGTTCTATTTGACTACATTTTGTCCATAACTGGTAATACCAGAAATGAAATATTTGATCATAAAAAAGAATATTAGATTGAAAGAATGATTGAAAGAAAATAACGATATTGAGAGCTTACAGAAGAATTATCAGCATACTGTATGGCACAAGACAGTTGTGGTATGATTGTAAGCCAAAACACATTGGATGTTCATTCATCCAGAGTGAAATCCTTGCTCCACTAATATCAAAAGGAACGATCCCATTGACTTCAAAGAGATCAAAATGTCACCCCCACTACTTCAGATGTTAATTGCAGTCTTAGGGACAGATTTTTGTTTCAGATCCAGATGCTTTGCGCCATTCAGGTGGTACAAAGATGTTGGATTCTGTCCATAGATTCTGGACATGGATTCTGGATGTGTTCTGACCAGCACAGTATTCCCCTGGTGGAGAGAAAATGTCAGCTACTGTGCAGTTCCTTAGGGACCATGCACTAGTCACACAAATTAGAGCAATCCCTAGACAGACTCATGCTGAGACGAGGGCTGGCACAGACTGGCCCACAGAATTAGGGAGCTGTAAACAGCTTCCTGATATTTCCCCTCAACTCTATTGAACTGAGTTGAACTTAGGAAAAAGGGGGAATCTGTACCTGGCACTTTACATGAGTTCCACAGAGATCTTCCAACAAAATGGCCAGTGCTGAAGCATAAGTGAGCTGGAAGAGTACAATTCATCCATATTTTGGGGACTCAAAAAGGTGAATGTTAGGAAAAATTTGGAAGGCTCCAAGATCCTGAAGAAATAGAACTCAACTAATCCATAGGTATGCACATACAAACTTGTCTGCCAGTTAAACTGCACTCGTAGATAATATATCAGATAAATCCCAGAACTTTCCCCACAGACCTTCATGACTTGAGATCTTTATCATCATTAGGACTTTATTTTTTGTAGGCCAGTAGGCAGTAGATCCTATACACACTATACAGTACATTAGGTAAAGGACATAATTGTAACCATGTCGTAAAGGAAAGATTACTCAGTTGATGGAACACCAACCCTGCTGTTAGAATAGCCATCTTTACTGTGTGACCTCTGAAACCAATTCTAAGACTGGTTTATCTCACATATAAAGCACATGAGGTCTTGTAAACACCTAAGTTTCCAGCCATTGCAGATAGATGGCTTGAGTAAATATTTCTTTGTGTGGAAATACAGACAAGTCCTGTAATCTGTGTGCCCATTTCCTGATCTTTTACTATATGTTCCCTATTTTATGTATGGTATTGTCAAGGAGATTCTTGTTACAAATAAAGGAAAATATTTTGTGTGTGTGTGTATGTGTTTACATTTTTACATTGGTTTAAGCAACAACACATAATAAAATAAGATTTGGGACACACAAATAACATGGCACAAACTAGTGAAGAATTTAGACAATTACTATGATCAAAGCAATATTTTGAAGACTTCATACACACACACGTGTGTGCAGAGAATTGAAATATGTATCGAGGACAGAATTTCAGATAGGATAGGAAAATTGTAGTGATGTGACTGCTTCCTGGGGGAAGCAGGATTAGTATCTTGTCTTGATTAGCATACCATTGTCCACCTCCATTATTCTGTCTCTAAACAAATGTCTCATAGGGAGCTCCTATAAGGCAAGGACAGTCAATAATGCTAATTGGAAAATATTCTTTTTGACACTGTCTTTGATAAAAAGAAACACTTCTGTTGTAAAATTCAGGGCCAGATCCTCAGCTGATGTAAATCAGTGCAGCTCCATTGAAAAGAGCTATGCAGATTCTTGTCAGAGACATTCTGGATGAAAAAGGAGGACTTGTGGCACCTTAGAGACTAACAAATTTATTTGAGCATAAGCTTTCGTGAGCTACAGCTCACTTCATTGGATGCACATAGCTCATGAAAGCTTATGCTCAAATAAATTTGTTAGTCTCTAAGGTGCCACAAGTACTCCTTTTCTTTTTGCGAATACAGACTAACACGGCTGCTATTCTGGATGAGTTTATTATTGCTAGTGCCTATATTATATTGAAGTTTGAAAAAGGGGACAGAGGCATTAACATATTTCCCTGCCATTCTCTTCCTCACCTTGTATTGTAGCTAGATCATAGCCTTGATTTAAAAAATGTAAATCTTAAAAACACAAAAGAATGTCACTGAAGTTTCTAAAACCAGATAAAATATGAATAGGTTATCAGTTTGGGCTCCAAGGCAAATCTGAAAAAGATCTGATTATCATGGGAATGAAAGCACTAGTATTGTTTTGCTTCTTAAGAACTGTCAACAGCTTTGAAGAATTTGTTGTTGTCGCCGTTGGCTCCATTATTGGATCAAGCACGAAAAAAGATGCAATGTTACCATGACCTTTAGCAAACATAACTGCTGACTTCCTCATCGGAAATATAGGCCGGAAAAAATGTCTCATCATTCACTTCAGATACAGCAATGTAAACGTATACAAATGGAGAGAAATTTAATATATAATCCAACATGATCATAAGCATAATTTTTTTTATGATACTGAGTCTGCAGCAAAGTAGTGTAACAAAGTACCTTGATAAAACACCATCTTGAGACCAGAGTGACTGAACTGAAGGTGCTAAGGGAGACAGAGATGTACATAGCTGAGACTTGTCAGGACACAGAGTGGTATCACCCCTATCTAACATCCTCTGTCCTGTTAAGAAGGATGAAAGTCTCAGAGAGGGAGAGCATCAATCTGGAGTGAAGGAAAACAATCCCATAGTTGGGACCCTCCTTCCAAATGATGTCATGGTACCCTCTTGCACTGAGGAGACCCCTCCAGGGGAGGGGACCCCATCATTAGAAAGAGACAGGCAACAGTAATGAGGAATTCAATTAATAGAAATATAGATAGTTGGGTTTGTGATGACTAGGAGAACTGCATGATGACTTGCCTGCCAGTGCGACCTCTTGAGACATCTAGAAAGGCTTATGCGCCGAGGTGGGGAGGAGTCGGTGGTCATGGTACATATAGGTACCAATGACAAAGGGAAAAGTAGGAGAGACGTCCTGGAGGCCAAATTTAGGTTTCTCAGTAAGAAATTAAAGTCCAGGATCTCTATTGTAGCATTCTCTGAAATGCTTCCAGTTCCACGGGCAGGGCCAATTAAGCAGGCAGAACTACAGGGTCTCAATGTGTGGATGAGATGATGATGTAGGGAGGAGAGATTTAGGTTTATTAGGAACAGGAGAACTTCTGAGGAAAGGAGAAGCCTATAAGGGAAGGATGGGCTATACCTAAACCAAAATGGAACCAGGATTTTTAAACTACAGGCTAGGAGAAAGACAACAAGTATGAGGAGCACACTGTTCAGACAGAGACATCTCTTAGGGGAGGATGTATTAATGGGGATTATCTATATCTTATTATAAGAGGAAAGGATAGAAGTTGATAAAGTACAGGCAGGAACTGAAGAAAAAGTCAAACAAAAAAGAGTCCCAATCAATTACATCACATGAAGGCAGACAACCAAATATTGACAAACGTATACAAATGCTAGAAATCTAAATACTAAGATTGGTGAACTTGAGTGCTGGGTATTAAATGAAGATATTGATGTAACAGGCATCACAGAAACTTGATGGAACGATGCTAATCAATGGGACATGATAATACCAGGGTACAGAATATATAGGAATAGCAGAGTTGGTTGCACTGGTGAGAGAGTGGCACTATATTTGAAAGAAAGCATAGAATTATATATATTAAAAATCTTAAATGAATCAAACTGTAGCATAGAATCTGTATGGACGGAAATGTCATGCTTGAATAGTAGGAATATAGCAGTAGTAATACACTACCGACCCCTGGCCCAGGATGGTGATGGTGGCTGAACTGCTCAGGGAAATCTGAGAAGCTACAAAAACAGAAAACCCAGTGTGACAGGGTATTCACTCCACATTTGCCTGGAAAGGGTTAATGTGAATTGAGAAGGGGGCTAACTAACTGGACAGGGCACAGCTGAGGGAAATCAGATGGCTAGGTAATGAGTGAGGAAGCCCATCTGAGGAGGAATGAGGTAGGCTGAATTTATAAAGACAGGAAATTGGAAGCTGCTGAGGAAGTCTGTAGTCATTCCCTGGGAGAACGGAGGAATGTTTAGAGGCTGAAGTCACTCCCTGGGAGGAGGGAGCTAGAACACTGGCAAACCTAGAGATGGGGGAGTACCAGACGGTAAGGAAAGGGCTCAGGGAAAGGCAGAAAGGTCTAGAAGGGAACAGACCTTGGCTGCTGACGAGATGGTCCCTGAGCTGGAACCCAAAGTAGAAGGTGGGCCTGGGTTCCCTGGCCAGATGCTGAGGAAGTAGCATTGGGGCAGTGAGTGGGAAGACTGCCTAGAATTGATGAAGGAAGACTTTGGTACCCCAGAAGGGGAAAAGGTGTACAGTGACTTGACTGGAGGGCTGAGTCATGAAGAGGGAGCAGCAACAGCTTGTGGTGTGAGAGAGGGGCTGCAGACTGAGAGAGGGATGTAGAGATGACGCGCAACTCTGGGAAGGGGTGTTGACCTCATGAAGCTAATCCCTAGAACGGACAGAAGAAGGCACATCCTAGCAGTGAATAGAGCTAGAGATAATACCCCATTATCACACCCAGTAATAATGGGGTATTTCAGCTATTCTGATATTGACTGGGGACATTTCACCTCAGGATGGGATGCAGATATAAAATTTCTAGACACCATTAATGACTGCCTCTTGGATCTGAGCAGGATCTGGTCTTAACTTCAAAAAGGGGGGCTACAAAAATGAGGAAGTTAGTTAAAGAGAAATTTAAAGGATCAGTCACAAGGGTGAAATGCCTTCATATTGCATAGAAACTTTAAACCCCTACCACCATAATAGAGGCTCAAACTATATGTATACCTGTAATAAAATATTAAATATTAATAAAAAGTACCAAAATAAAAACCATGATGACTAAACAGAGTAAAAGACGTGGTTAGAAACAAAACCACATCTTTTAAAAATTGGAAGTCAAATCTCATTGAGTAAAATAGAAAGGAACAAACTCTGGCAAGTCAAACATAGAAGTAGAATTAGGCAGGCCAAAAGAGAAGTTGAAGTGCAACTAGCAAAACATATAAAAAACCCAGCATTTTTAAAGAACATTAGAAGCAGGAAGCCTGTCAGACAATCAGTGGGGCCACTGAATGATTGAGGTGCTAAAGAAGCACTCAAATAAGACAAGGCCATTTTGGAGAAACTGAATGAATTCTTTGCGTCATTCTTCACTGCGGAGCATGCAAGGGAGATTCTCACTTCAGAGACATTCTTTTTAGGTGGTTTCAGAGTAGCAGCCGTGTTAGTCTCTATTTGCAAAGAAGAAAAGGAGTACATGTGGCACGTTAGAGACTATTTTTAGGTGATAAATCTATCCCAGACTGAGGTGTCAATGAGGGAGGTTTTGGAACAAATTGATAAATTAAACAGTAATAAGTCACCAGGACCAGATGGTCTTCACCCAACAGTTCTGAAGGAACTCAAATATAAAATTGCAGAACTAACTGGTATGTAACCTATTGCTTAAAAGCACCCCCTGTACCAGATGACTGGAGGATAGCTAACATAATACCAATTTTAAAAAAAGTCTCCAGAGGCAATTACAGGGCAGTAGCCTAAACTTAGTACCAGGCAAATTGGTTGAAACTATAGTAATGAACAGAATTATTAGATACATAGATGAACATACGTTGGGGAAGAGTCAGCATAGCTTTTTTAAAAAGGAATTGATGCCTCACCACTCTATTAATTCTTTGAGGGGGTCAACAAACATATGGATCCAGTGGATATAGTTTACCTGGACTTTTAGAAAGCCTTTGACAAGGAGAGAAGGTCCTCTCGTGGATCAATAACTGATTAAAAGATAGGAAGCAAAGGGTAGGAATAAATGGTCAGTTCTCACAGTGGAGACTGGTAAATAGCAGAGTTCTCCAAGGAGTTCATCTGGGACCTGTGCTCTTCAACACATCCCTCTATCATCCAGAAAAACAGGGTGAACAGTGAGGTGGCAAAGTTTGTAGATGATACAAAATTACTCAAGTATCAGAGGGGTAGCCGTTTTAGTCTGGATCTGTAAGAGCGGCAAAGAGTCCTGTGGCACCTTATAGACTAACAGACGTATTGGAGCATAAGCTTTCGTGGGTGAATACCCGCATCCGATGAAGTGGGTATTCACCCATGAAAGCTTATTCTCCAATATGTCTGTTAGTCTATAAGGTGCCATGGGACTCTTTGCCAAAATTACTCAAGACAGTTAAAGCCAAAGCTGAATGTGAAGAGTTACCACGGGATCTAACTAAACTGGGTGACTGCACAACAAAATGGCAGATGAAATTCACAAAAAGAAAAGGAGTACTTGTGGCACCTTAGAGACTAACAAATTCAGTGTTGATAAATGCAAAGTAACAAACACTGGAAAACATAATCACAACTATACATACAAAATGATAGGGTCTAAATTAGTTGTTACCACTCAAGAAAGAGATCTTGGTGTAATTGTCTCTAGTTCTTTGAAAACATCCGTTCAGCGTGTAGTGGCAGTGAAAAAGGCTAACAATGTTAGAAATGAGTAGGTGAGGGATAGATAGAAGACAGAAAATATAATGCCACTATATAAATCCATGGTATGCCCACACCTTGAATACTGCATGCAGTTCTAGTCAACTCATTTCAAGAAAGATATATTAGAATTGGAAAAGGTGCAGAGAAGAGCAACAAAAATGATTAAGGGTATGGAACAGCTTCCATATGAAGAGAGATTAAAAAGACAAGGACTGTTCATCTTGGAAAAGAGACTACTAAATTGGGGATATGATAGGGCTATAAAATCATAAATAGTGTGAAGAAAGTGAATAAGGAAGTGTTATTTACTCCATCACAAAAAAGATCCAGGTCTCACCCAATGAAATTAATAGGCAGCAGGTTTAAAACTAACATAAGGAAGTACTTCTTAACACAATGCACAATAAAACCGTGGAACTCAGGGGATGTTGTAAAAGCCCAAAAGCACACACAAAAAAAGAACTAGATAAGTTAATGGAGAATAAGTCCATCAATGGCTATTAGCCAAGATGGTCACAGGTCCCTTCCCATGCTCTGGGTGTTCTTAAACCTCTGTTTCCCAGAGGCTGGGAATGGATGACATGGGATTGATCACTTGACAAATTGCCCTGTTCTGTTTCTTCCCTCTTAAGTATCAGGCACCTGCCACTTCCTGTCTGAAGACAAGATGTTGGGCTAAGTTGACCATTGGTCTGACCCATTATGGCCCTTTTTATGCTCTTAAGGAAGTAAAAGCTCCACTTTCACTCCCATCTTTGCTCACCCTTGCAAGAGCCGCAATCTGGCCTTATTATAATAGAAAACTAACTCTTTCATCCAATTTCTTAAGATAGTCATTGAACTCCAAGACTCTACTGTTTACATAAGCTCATCTGCTGCTTTGCAGAGCAGCACTAACAATCCCTTATTAAAACTAATCATTACTTTTCTTATCAATCATTAGAGATGGGATGATCCTCGGATTTTTGCTATCAGCATCCCAGCTATGGAAGAAAAGAGAGCCTTTGCTCTATTTCTAGAGCTTCTCCTTTCCTACATTACTTAGGCCTTGTTCACAAACACAAGTTGTACCACTTTAACTGTATCATTAATTAAAGCAGTACAACCTTTTACTGTGGACATAGTTATACCAGTATAAAGGTGCTTTACATTGTTATAGCTAGTCCAGCATGGGAAGTGTAATCAGCTATATCAACATAAGGCACATTTATACCAGTATAACTTCATCCATACTAACGGGTCTACCAAGTATAATTATAAATGTAACAAAAATATCAGACCCCTAACTGACAGTTATATGGCAATAAAAACAATAAGTGGATCAGGCCTAAATAACATATTGGGTTCTCAATAAAAACCACCAGAATTTCTTTAATTTTCTAGGAAATTTATCCTCCTAAAAGGTATAGTTCAGGCAGCAGCAATGCAAATTACCCTATGCAGTCCCATCCATGTGACCAATTTCGACTAGAGCTGGTCAAAATTTTCTAATTTTTGCAGTTATGACACTTTTCAGGTTTTTCCATTGTTGAAACCAAGTTTTCAACTGAAAACTACCCCAACAGAAATTTTCAGTTTTTTTTTTTCAGTTTAGCTAGTCTAAACTTTTCAACATAAAAAGTTTAATGAGCTTAAAATTGAAAATGAAATAAAAATACCCTTCCCACATTCAACCAATAAACACAACAGAACAAAATAGGCAGTAAATATTTTGGAAAATTCCCACAATTGTTAACTCCCCCCGCCCCTGCAACAAGTGCTATTCCTGGTCTTTTAAGGTGCATTCAACTTCTGGTCTCCTGAGAGTGCTTATCAGGGTGGCAGTAAGCCACAAAATTGTAAAACAGGAAAGTCACATCATAAAATTAGCACCAAATGTGGCCTTCATCTCTATCTGACTTACATGGACCCCATCACTATAGTATTTGAGCACCTCACAATTATTCATGCATTTATCTTGAGGCAGAGAAGTGCTACTGTCCTCATTTTACAGTTGGGGACCTAAGGCACAGAGAGATTTAGTCACTTGCCCAATTTCAGACCAGATGACTGTAGACTAGGAGGTCTATGCTGTCCCATTTCACAACCTTCACCACAAGGCCCTCCTTTCCTATCTGACAGTTGAACTGTGCCACCCTCTCATTTTGCATAGGTTACCAAGCAACCATAATGCCAATTTCAAATTGTAATTGCAAACCTATATTGTCACATACACTCAGAGATTTTAAGGCCAGAAGGGACCATCAAGATAATTTTGTCTGACCTTCTGCATATTGCAGGCCACTCCTGAAATAGACCCTAACCTCTGGCTGAGTTATTGAAGTCATTAAATCATGGTTTAAAGGCTTCAAGTTACAGAGAATCTAGGTACACTAATTTAAACCTGCAAGTGACCCATTCTTACTCCTTGTGTAATCGTTACAGATTGCTGGTATGGTACTCTTTGAAATTGTCTGGGAACTATTAATACCTATTTTTCAGGATTTTACATCCACTAGCCATGAGGTTAACCTCTCTGTGATGCTTCGTGAAAAATACTCTGCCCTGTGGTTAAGTAAAGAGTTAAGAGGAGTTGCAGGAATAAGGGGAGTAATAGACCTACTCAGACTATTGCCTGAGCACCCCCCCATCCCTGGTACGTACAGAATCTCTTACGTATGAGCAGAGGCCTGCATATCATTACTCAGGTTTACAATTTTCTCCCCGAGCAGATAGTTGGGCCTGATTCACCTCTCACTTTCAGAAGTGTAAATGAGCAAAGATTCCATGGAAATCACTGAAGTTACACCAGTGTAAATTTAATCAGAATGAAGCTCCGCTGGCTTTATTTCCTCTCAAGGTTCTCACCAAATAGTTCAGAAATGTCCCACAGCTGTTTCTTCTGTGAAAGGAGGATTTAGCTTTTATTCTGCACCCATAAGCTTTTGATTGTCGGGGCCTGTTTAGAATGGGTTTTATTCAGTGTGGCAACATGCAGACCTTTTTTCTGTGTAAAGTTGGCAGTGACCACAGGCAGCTGGCGACGGCATTGCTTATTTTATAAACACCACTGATCACGTTACTTTTAAAAGAATGTGCAGGTAGAAAGAAGACTTGTAGGAGAAACATGTGTCTAGGCTAGTATGTTGACTTACAGATGATAGGTTTTGTTTCCGTATGTATTTTGGGAGGGATTCTGCAATGTGTAGTATGCAAATTAGGGGGTGCACCCCCTCCCCCAACCCACAGGACCCACTGCCATAATAGCAGGAGCGGGGTAAAAACAGAGTGGGCATTGCAGGGCAGGACAGGAGCAGGATTAAAAAAAAATGTCCTTCCATGCTGCAAACAACATGAATGCCCTGGCCAGCAAATACCGCTCTTTGGCTGCCCAGCTCTGAGGGCTGTGCTGCTGCTGGCAATGGCACTGAAGTAAGGGGGTGCGTGACAAATTCTGGGACTGGTAAGTGGGAGGCGTGACTGGAAAAGTTTGTGCATCACTGCTGTAGACGAATATTTACTCCTGTGACTACTGCCATTGTTTAATGAGACTCTATGTGCTTAAGTACTACTTTGGCTTAAGAGGCTCAGCTTTGGACTCTTCAGAAGTTGCTTAGGTCAAGAGTTAAATGTTGTCCCCAGTCCATGAGTGCCAGCTCCCATGGAGACTATGCTATGTGATCATACAGGCATGCACATTTAATTGAAAAGATATCAAAAGTTACAAATTACACTGCATGGAGTATGCAGGGCAAAACTAAATGTGTAATATAACATATAAGGACCACCACCAGCCTTAGGTGCACCCTGTATTACGTTATGCTCCCAGCTACGTCTGTGAAGCCCCATTGACTTCTTGAGGTTGTATGGATGTAACAGAGCAGATTTTCTGCCTCATGTCTTTATTAGGTTCTAATAATTCATAACTCTCCCTCTCATAGCTCTTATTTTTAATTACCAAAAATCAAAGATTCCTCCAAAACAACAGAAAGCATGTTCCTCGGTAAATCTGTGTAATCTGCCTGTGGGTGGAATTCCGTTCCTGAGATGCACTCAAAACACCTGTGGTCAGGCTGACATGTGTCAGGTTCTAATGACTGATGGCAGTTTGTAATCCCAGCCAGGATGCCATAGGTGCGTGAACTTGTTCCAACAGGATAAAAGGGATAAAGGGATTTTTTTTTAAATAAACAATGCAAGTTGACGCAAGATTATCATGCAATGAGAGTGGGGAGAGAGAGGCTTGCTTCAGCAACCTAGTGATATTACTCATTAGATTGTTTACTGAATTTCTAAACATTAAAAATAAGAGTTTATAGGGGTTCTTGTTGCAAAGATACCTCCCAACAATGAACTGTTGTAATATATAAATTTGTTAGTCTCTAAGGTGTCACAAGGACTCTTCGTTATTTTTGTTGCAATATCGGCTATCAACAGAATGAAAAATCCAGCATGAAGAGAGAAGTAAATTTTTTCTTAATTTGGTGGAAAAGTGAGAATGCATCCAAAATATGTATTAGACTCAGGAAGTCAAATGGTCAATATCTATAGATATGAGTAAGTTGATTCACCACTAAAATGCAGCCACCCTTTAGGTGAAACATGGCACTGTTTAGCAGCTCTATATTGCAATATTACTTAATTGTTTAGGGCCCTCATCCAGGAAAGCTTGTACACTTAAGCTTAAGCTTGTACACTTAAGTTCTTTGAGGCGCAAGTGGTGTTCTCATCCATCCTTCCCGTGGAAGGAAAAGGCCGGGGTAGGGACCGTCGAATCGTGGAAGTCAACGAATGGCTACGCAGGTGGTGTTGGAGAGAAGGCTTTGGATTCTTTGACCATGGGATGGTGTTCCATGAAGGAGGAGTGCTGGGCAGAGACGGGCTCCACCTAACGAAGAGAGAGAAGAGCATCTTTGCGAGCAGGCTGGCTAACCTAGTGAGGAGGGCTTTAAAATAAGTTCACCGGGGGAAGGAGACCAAAGCCCTGAGGTAAGTGGGCAAGCGGGATACAGGGAGGAAGCACAGGCAGGAACGTCTGTGAGGGGAGGGCTCCTACCTCATACTGAGAATGAGGGGCAATCAGCAGGTTATCTCAAGTGCCTATATACAAATGCACAAAGCCTTGGAAACAAGCAGGGAAGTCCTGGTGATGTCAAGGAATTATGACGTGATTGGAATAACAGAGACTTGGTGGGATAACTCACATGACTGGAGTACTGTCATGGATGGTTATAAACTGTTCAGGAAGGACAGGCAGGGCAGAAAAGGTGGGGGAGTAGCACTGTATGTAAGGGAGCAGTAGCACTGTATGTAAGGGAGCAGTATGACTGCTCAGAGCTCCGGTATGAAACTGCAGAAAAACCTGAGTGTCTCTGGATTAAGTTTTGAAGTGTGAGCAGTAAGAGTGATGTAGTGGTGGGAGTCTGCTATAGACCACCGGACCAGAGGGATGAGGTGGATGAGGCTTTCTTCCGGCAACTCGTAGAAGCTAGTAGATCGCATGCCCTGGTTCTCATGGGCGACTATAATCATCCTGATATCTGCTGGGAGAGCACTACAGCGGTGCATAGACAATCCAGGAAGTTTTTGGAAAATGTAGGGGACAATTTCCTGGTGCAAGTGCTGGAGGAGCCAACTAGGGGGCTGCTCACAAACTGGGAAGAATTAGTAGGGGAAGCAAAAGTGGATGGGAATCTGGGAGGCAGTGACCATGAGTTAGTCGAGTTCAGGATCCTGACACAGGGAAAAAAGGTAAGCAGCAGAATACGGACCCTGGACTTCAGGAAAGAAGACTTCGACTCCCTCAGGGAACTGATGGGTAGGATCCCCTGGGGGAATAACATGAGGGGGAAAGGAGTCCAGGAGAGCTGGCTGTATTTCAAGGAATCCCTATTGAGGTTACAGGGACAAACCATCCCGATGCGTCGAAAGAATAGTAAATATGGCAGGCAACCAGCTTGGGTTAACGGTGAAATCCTTGCGGATCTTAAACATAAAAATGAACCTTACAAGAAGTGGAAGATTGGACAGATGACCAAGGAAGAGTATAAAAATATTGCTCAGGCATGTAGGAATGAAATCAGGAGGGCCAAATCACACCTGGAGCTGCAGCTAGCAAGAGAAGTTAAGAGTAACAAGAAGGGTTTCTTCAGGTATGTTGGCAACAAGAAGAAAGCCAAGGAAAGTGTGGGCCCCTTACTGAATGAGGGAGGCAACCTAATGACAGAGGATGTGGAAAAAGCTAATGTACTCAATGCTTTCTTCGCCTCTGTCTTCACGAACAAGGTCAGCTCCCAGACTGCTGCGCTGGGCAACACAGCATGGGGAGTAGGTGGCCAGCCCTCTGTGGAGAAAGAGGTGATTAGGGACTATTTAGAAAAGCTGGACGTGCACAAGTCCATGGGGCTGATGCACTGCATCCGAGAGTGCTAAAGGAATTGGCGGCTGTGAGTGCAGAGCCATTGGCCATTATCTTTGAATACTCGTGGCGAACGGGAGAAGTCCCGGATGACTGGAAAAAGGCTAATGTAGTGCCAATCTTTAAAAAAGGGAAGAAGGAGGATCCTGGGAACTACAGGCCAGTCAGCCTCACCTCAGGCCCCGGAAAAATCATGGAGCAGGTCCTCAAGAATCTATCCTGAAGCACTTACACGAGAGGAAAGTGATCAGGAACAGTCAGCATGGATTCACCAAGGGAAAGTCATGCCTGACTAATCTAATCGCCTTCTATGATGAGATTACTGGTTCTGTGGATGAAGGGAAAGCAGTGGATGTATTGTTTCTTGACTTTAGCAAAGCTTTTGACACGGTCTCCCACAGTATTCTTGTCAGCAAGTTAAAGAAGTATGGGCTGTATGAATGCACTATAAAGTGGGTAGAAAGTTGGCTAGATTGTCGGGCTCAACGGGTAGTGATCAATGGTTCCATGTCTAGCTGGCAACCGGTATCAAGTGGCGTGCCCCAAGGGTCGGTCCTGGGGTCGGTTTTGTTCAATATCTTCATAAATGATCTGGAGGATGGTGTGGATTGCACTCTCAGCAAATTTGCGGATGATACTAAACTACGAGGAGGGGTAAATACGGTGGAGGGCAGGGATAGGATACAGAGGCACGTAGACAAATTGGAGGACTGGGCCAAAAGAAATCTGATGAGGTTCAACAAAGATAAGTGCCGGGTCCTGCACTTAGGACGGAAGAATCCAATGCACCGCTACAGACTAGGGACGAACGGCTAGGCAGCAGTTCTGCGGAAAAGGACCTAGGGGTGACTGTGGACGAGAAGCTGGATATGAGTCAGCAGTGTGCCCTTGTTGCCAAGAAGGCCAATGGCATTTTGGGATGTATAAGTAGGGGCATAGCGAGCAGATTGAGGGACGTGATCGTTCCCCTCTATTCGACATTGGTGAGGCCTCATCTGGAGTATTGTGTCCAGTTTTGGGCCCCACACTACAAGAAGGATGTGGATAAATTGGAGAGAGTCCAGCGAAGGGCAACAAAAATGATTAGGGGTCTGGAACACATGACTTATGAGGAGAGGCTGAGGGAACTGGGATTGTTTAGTCTGCAGAAGAGAAGAATGAGGGGGGATTTGAGATCTGCTTTCAACTATCTGAGAGGTGGTTCCAAAGAGCATGGTTCTAGACTGTTCTCAGTGGTAGAAGATGACAGGACAAGGAGTAATGGTCTCAATTTACAGTGGGGGAGGTGTAGGTTGGATATTAGGAAAAACTTTTTCACTAGGAGGCTGGTGAAACACTGGAATGCATTACCTAGGGAGGTGGTAGAATCTCCTTCCTTAGAAGTTTTTAAGGTCAGGCTTGACAAAGCCCTGGCTGGGATGATTTAATTGGGGATTGGTCCTGCTTTGAGCAGGGGGTTGGACTAGATGACCTCCTGAGGTCCCTTCCAACCCTGATATTCTATGATTCTAAGCACATACAATATTCCGTTACAGTACAACCAAGCACATGTTTAAATGTGTTGCTGGATGGGGACCTAGGACAGCATGTGAAGATGATTATATCCAATGGAAAATACACGAGGAATTATAAGTAGAGTGTGGAACAAGGTACTACTGAAGGTGGAATTTGGCCACGATGCCAGTCCTACCCTTGCACAAAATACCATGAGGTTTTAAGTAAGCACAAGTACTTAGGACTTCAATTTGTGTGTCTTCTGACAGGTTTCAGAGTAGCAGCCGTGTTAGTCTGTATCCGCAAAAAGAAAAGGAGTACTTGTGGCACCTTGGAAACTAACAAATTTATTTGAGCATAAGCTTTTGTGAGCTACAGCTCACTTCATTGGATGCATGCAGTGGAAAATACAGTGGGGAGAGTTATGTACACAGAGAACAATGGGTGTTACCATACAGACTGTAACAAGAGTGATCAGGTAAGGTGAGCTATTACCAGCAGGAGAGCGTACATCATAATCAAAAAGGCTGACAAAAGAGGTACTGTCGTCATCACGAATAGGTCGGAATATGAACAAGAGGCTGCTAGGCAGCTCTCCAACACCACTTTCTACAAGCCATTACCCTCTGATCCCACTGAGGGTTACCAAAAGGAACTACACCATCTGCTCAAGAACAAATCCGCACAGACACACCCCTAGAACCCCGACCATGGATATTGTATCTGCTACCCAAGATCCATAAACCTGGAAATCCTGGACACCCCATCATCTCAGGCATTGGCACCCTGACAGCAGGATTGTCTGGCTATGTAGACTCCCTCCTCAGGCCCTACGCTACCAGCACTCCCAGCTTTCTTCTAGACACCACTGACTTCCTGACTACAATCCATCGGTGATCTTCCTGAAAACACCATCCTAGTGACTATGGATGTAGAAGCTGTCTACACCAACATTCCACATAAAGATGGACTACAACCTGTCAGGAACAGTATCCCCGATAATGTCACGGCAAACGTGGTGACTGAACTTTGTGACTTTGTCCTCACCCATAACTATTTCACATTTGGGGACAATGTATACCTTCAAATCAGCGGCACTGCTATGGGTACTTGCATGGCCCCACATTATGCCACCATTTTTATGGCTGACTTAGAATCATAGAATCATAGAATCATAGAATATCAGGGTTGGAAGGGACCCCAGAAGGTCATCTAGTCCAACCCCCTGCTCAAAGCAGGACCAATTCCCAGTTAAATCATCCCAGCCAGGGCTTTGTCAAGCCTGACCTTAAAAACCTCTAAGGAAGGAGATTCTACCACCTCCCTAGGTAACGCATTCCAGTGTTTCACCACCCTCTTAGTGAAAAAGTTTTTCCTAATATCCAATCTAAACCTCCCCCACTGCAACTTAGAACAACGCTTCGTCAGCTCTCCTCCCCTAATGCCCCTACTCTACTTGCGCTATACTGATGACATCTTCATCATCTGGACCCATGGAAAAAAAGCCCTTGAGGAATTCCACCATGATTTCAGCAATTTCCATCCCACCATCAACCTCAGCTTGGACCAGTCCACACAAGAGAACCACGTCCTGGACACTACGATGCTAATAAGCAATGGTCACATAAACACCACCCTATACCGGAAACTTACTGGCCGCTATACTTACCTACATGCCTCCAGCTTTCATCCAGACCACACCACATGATCCATTGTCTACAGCCAAGCTCTAAGATACAACTGCATTTGCTCCAATCCCTCAGACAGAGACAAACACTACAAGATCTCTATCAAGCATTCTTACAACTACAGTACCCACCTGCTGAAGTGAAGAAACAAATTGACAGAGCCAGAAGAGTACCCAGAAGTCACCTACTACAGGACAGGCCTAACAAGAAAAATAACAGAACGCCACTAGCCATCACCTTCAGCCCCCAACCAAAACCTCTCCAACGCATCATCAAGGATCTACAACCTATCGTGAAGGACGACCCATCACTCTCACAGATCTTGGGAGACAGGCCAGTCCTTGCTTACAGACAGCCCCCCAACCTGAAGCAAATACTCACCAGCAACCACACACCACACAACAAAAACACTAACCCAGGAACCTATCCTTGCAACAAAGCCCGTTGCCATCTGTGCCCACATATCTATTTAGGGGACACCATCATAGGGCCTAATCACATCAGCCACACTATCAGAGGCTCTTTCACCTGCACATCTACCAATGTGATATATGCCATCATGTGCCAGCAATGCCCCTCTGCCATGTACATTGGCCAAACTGGACAGTCTCTATGTAAAATAAAAATGGACACAAATCAGACGTCAAGAATTATAACATTCAAAAACCAGTCGGAGAACACTTCAATCTCTTTGGTCACTCGATTACAGACCTAAAAGTGGCAATTCTTCAACAAAAAAACTTCAAAAACAGACTCCAACGAGAGACTGCTGAATTGGAATTAATTTGCAAACTGGATACCATTAACTTAGGCTTGAATAAAGACTGGGAATGGATGTGTAATTACACAAAGTAAAACTATTTCCCCTTGTTCCTCCCCCCCCACTGTTCTTCACACGTTCTTGTCAACTTCTGGAAATGGTCCACCTTGATTATTACTACCAAAGGCCCCCCCCCCCGTCCCCGGTAATAGCTCACCTTACCTGATTACTCTCATTACAGTAAGTATGGTAACACCCATTGTTTATGTTCTCTGTGTATATAAATCTCCCCACTGTATTTTCCACTGCATGCATCCGATGAAGTGAGCTGTATCTCACCAAAGCTTATGCTCAAATAAATTGGTTAGTCTCTAAGGTGCCACAAGTACTACTTTTCTTTTTGCGAATACAGACTAACACGGTTGCTACTCTGAAACATGCAAAGAGAGGCACAGTTGCATATACTGAATCTTTTTCAGGGGTACTTGGATTTTCTTTGGAAGTAACCCATCCACATGCTGCCCTAGCTAGCTAGCTTCACAAAAAATAAAGATCAAGATAGTGTTATTCATATGTACAACCATGCTATCACATCCTGAACCAAAAGATGCAAACAATTAGTCTCATGGTACTTAGGTGAATCATGAATTTTATAGCTTCACTATTAATGGGATCAATCAAACATGACTCTTAAGTGAGGCCAGCTGGTGTTGTTGCAAAAGATAATCATTTTTATTGCTTAATTGTATTTAATTTACCAAATAACGATTTACACTGTCTCAGGCTTGATGTGGGGTATAAAATTAGTCCCTAAAGGTTTACTCTGATTTATAAGAACTTGCACAATTACTGGTCATTTTCGTTAAAGCACTTCCAGTTGAATGTATTTAAACATGAGTAATGTATTTATATTAGGAATGCATTTATATACTAATTAATAGAGCTGTGGGAATAATCAATTTTTCAGTTTGCTTGCTGAACCAAAAAGATTTAAAAAAAAGTCTTTTAGTTTGAGCCAAATTTTTTTTTTTAGTAAATTAAATATTCATTGGGCCAGAAAGAATGACTCTCTAACCTGAGCCCCAGTCTTGGCTCCAATGAATTATTTATACAAAATGAAACCGCTTCCACAGGAGAAATAGAGAAAGACGCCTCAACCCCCACCCCCAAAATAGCCTACAGCCTGCTGGCTAGGACGCTCTTTTGCCATACTGGAGAGCTGAGTTCATGTCCTTCTGAGAAACGCTGAATCATGACAGCGCAGGACGGACAGTATTATATGCAGATAACTACATTAGTACATGGTGATTGGTGAAGGGATTGTAACCCCAACAGTGGTTAGCAAGTACCAGTGCAGGCACAGAGAGAATGGAGATTTGTACCTGGCCCTCCCACATTCCTTGTGAACACCCTAACAGCTAGGCTGTAAGATATACAGGGATAGGAACTGCCTCTGCTGATTTTAGGAATAGGACCTAATCACCTTTATTAATCTAGTGCCCCCTACTGCCCAATTTTGTTATGCCAAAGTAGTCAGCAAACTTCTGTCAAATTTGCAAAGAGTTTTGGTCAACCTGAAACTTCATTTTTTGGCAAGTAAACCTTTTTTTTTTTTAAAGTCACCCAGCTCTTTATTAAGTTATTATGTCTGATTCATCACTGTATTATTTTAGTCTTATATCAGTGTATTGATTGACTTCAGTAGAATTACACTGGCATAACAGTGAATGAAACAGTCCCATTTTATATTGCAACAACTTTTAATACCTTCCAGATTCTCTCTGTGCCTGCACTGGTACTTGCTAACCACTGTTGGGGTTACAATCCCGTCACGCATCACCATGTACTAATGTAGTTATCCACATATTATACTGTCCGCCCTGGGCTGTCAGGATTCAGGGTTTCTCAGAAGCACTCACCATTGATTGTTCCCACCAAACAGCTCTCTCTTCATGTCTAGTTATCAGGAAGCATGGCTCTAACCTGAAAGTGATTCTGTAGAAATGGCATTGTGGGGTCCTGCATTCCTTGTGTCTCACTGATTTCCATATCAGATATGTTTCTTTTTCAAGTAATGATGAACATAATTCTCAGTTATACTTAGGCTCTGGCACTCTCACTAGGCCTTAAAGTGGGCATAAATAGCCCCTAGAGAACACTTCCTTTGCAGGGAGCCTCCCGGTCCACTGTGGAGCTGGTATAAATGCTCCATACCACCTTTGCACCATCCCTGGGGCCATATCTTCTTTCCTCCAGTTAGCTAAAAAGAGGTAACTAAACAAGAGATAAAATGTTGGTAATTTTTAGAAAGAAATAGTAGTATTAACATGAGTTAGCAGGTTGAGGTAAATCATGGGCTCCCAATAGTCTTTTCCTCGCTCTGGCAACACCTGTGAAAACTGCCAAAGGCCTTGTTTTAACTAGGATTTTGCCATAGCTAGATCAACAAAAGGTATTTAAGCTCTTAATTTCCTCAGATTTCAATGGAAGTTCGAAACCCAAATGCATTTGTGGGTCTGGGCCTAACTTCCTCCCGGGAAGGGGTGGTGTGGGGGAATCCCTGTGAGGCTTGATATATAGACTTGGGGGAGAGGAACTGGACAATTTAATTTAGGCCTCATCATTATGTGTTAATCTCAAAAGTCTTGCAGAGTTCAGGTTCAGTTTGGACAGCACACATATCTAGAACTTATCCAAACTAGTTCAATCTGTAGAGTTTGGAAACCTTTCAAATTATGAATAAGTTTTCACATACTTTCAATCAAGCAAAAATATCAGAGATATTAATTATCTACAAATATATTCAGCAGATTTTCTAGAGTACTTTATTTTTGGTCCTTCTGCTTCTGTTTCATAATGACATGGAATTACAACTTCAAGGCTAAAAAATTCTGTAAATTTAAAAGCTTTTCTTTTCAAAGGACAAAGAAAATTCTTTCAAGTTTCCTAGTTCATCTCTGAATGAACTGGCTGTTTGGTGGCTGTTTGGTGGAATAGACAATTAAAACATCAACTGTTTAGTCAATATCTGCATAGTAGGTGCCAGTATGAATCTACTAATTACAGATATAGTGTGGTCACTTGTTTCCAGAACAATTAATGGATTTCTATAAAAAGTGGCTGGATACAAGAGCAGAGGGCAAGGTAAAATTGGAGGCTGACTTTCATATTATAGTAAGTGAATGCTAGTTCCTGGCAAGAGCACATTGAGAGGTTAGCTGGGATAGTTGAATATTTTAGATTGCTCAAACATCCATTTGTTAGCCTTGTATGTTTAAAAACAAATGTAAGTGGCCATATGAGAATAGAGAGTGACAAGGTATCAGCCTAAAAGACTACTTGTTTTATGTTCTTATTGTGACACTTGTCTACAATGTCCACAGATTCTAGGAGTAATGGAACAATGGACATTAGGTGCATTTCTTGTGGCAAAGGAAGTGATATTGATAAAGTGGAATTTCTTTTCTCCTGTAGTCCAACAATTAATATTATTTATAATATATAGTAGGGTTCAAAAGCCTCAGTTAGGAACAGGACCCCAGGGTAACACTGGACGGATCCATAAAGATAGTCCCCGATCTTAAGATGTTAACATTTAAGGTCCAATTCTGCAAAGACTGAAATACATTCCTAACTGCCCTCCTCATGAGTATACCCATGCAGAAAGTAAAAAGCTTGTGCTTATGTTTTTCCAGGATTAGAGCCTAAGACACAGAAGACAGGAGTAATAAGTTCTTTCAGTTAGTAACTTCCAAAAGAATTAAGATACAAATAACTAATGACAGGTTTCAGAGTAACAGCCGTGTTAGTCTGTATTCGCAAAAAGAAAAGGAGTACTTGTGGCACCTTAGAGACTAACCAATTTATTTGAGCATGAGCTTTCGTGAGCTACAGCATCCGATGAAGTGAGCTGTAGCTCACGAAAGCTCATGCTCAAATAAATTGGTTAGTCTCTAAGGTGCCACAAGTACTCCTTTTCTTTTTGCAAATAACTAATGGTACAGGATAAAATGGAAATTGCTTAACTTTGTAAAAAATGACATTTTTATGGTGCTCTGTATGCAACATGATGCAGCAACACTGCTCAGTGGTATAAGACCAAGAATACCATGTCTAACTAAAATTGCAGAAGGAACTTAAGCAGACAAAATGTAATTACTCAAACTGGAAATTGGGTAACAGTGGTGTTACTTTATTCTGAAGAAAGTTTAGTTGGATATTTAAAGACAACATGGTCAAAAACTCAAGTCCCAACATTAGTAAAGAGAGCAGTCTCCCCAGCACAACCATCCTGGAACAATGGGTTAGTGCTCACGCAATGAGTACCACTTATTGAATCCTGACATCACTTCTTGCAACACTCTGAAGTTCAATTTCTGTTCTCCCATCCAAGTACTCCCTCATGTCAGAGTGGCTATGAGTGATATCAGATAATGGCAATTTCCTGAAATATCTTTGGGAGATCTTAATTTAATACATTTAAATAGCTTTGGAGTCCATTGCATTATAAAAATGAAACATTTATCATTGTGGAATTGTACTAACTTCTGTAGTGCGGGGCACATGATCAAGGTAAACCCTGGGAAGTGTTATGAACTTCAAAGGACATATTTGAAAATGTGCCAGACAACAAATCTAGGGGAGAAACAAAGGTAAGTGGGGTTCCTAGGAAATACCTAGGGGGAGGTGACCATATTCAGGAATGCAAAGCCTCAACCTTTTGAAGCCACAGCCTGGGGAAAGAACATTGCTGGTTATCTATGCCCAGATTCTGAAGATCAAAAGGAAAGACGTGTATAAAGAAATGGGTGTACCTCCCCGAGGTGTGTGTGTGCACATGCAGTTGTTCTGAGCTCAGAGCATCATGAACTTGGAACCACAGAAAACTCCCTTCATGAGGTGTGAGGGACTGACCACCTGGTAGAGCTCTGGTTGGAGTTGTGGTGATACCTGGTAAGTTTATGAGCCCAGGTGTAGGTTTTTTATTAATTTCTCTGTAATGCTTTCACCTGAAGAACAAATGTGCATGTTTAGAAAGGGCTGTGTGGTAACTCATAACGGTAGGCAATTATGCTGTTTATAGCCTCTGAGGAGAAAGAAAAGCCTGCTTAGGTAGGCTGGTAGAGAACTCCCACTATAGGCAGGGAGCTGTGCAGTCTGGAAATATCAGTCAGGAGAAAGAGATGGAAGCCTCTACCCAGAAGCGGTGGTGGCTGAGTTGCTGAGAGTGGGTGCCCTTCCTGGAGCACAGAGAGGGACAATATGTGCAGTTGCCCTTACCTGTGACAAGTTTATTTTTCCTGGCCACTTCAAGACAAAGTAGTTGTAGGCTATTGTTGGTGACTGGTCTTGCTGTCTGACTTGCCAGAGCTCACTTTTGACAACCTGGAGGACATGTTAAAAGATCCATCTATGTTATTAGGGTTTTCCTAGGTGAATGAGGGAGATAATGGGGGAAAGTTATGCCAGAAGGCCACATTGATAGATTGGATGGATTTACTGCAGTATTAAAGAAGTCCTATTGTGATTTTAAAATGTTATTTTTGTAAAAATGTGGTTCTGTCTGTATGGAACATGTCCAGAATTTAAATAGACACCATTGGAAACAAATCTAAACAAATACAATAATCCTTACAAACTACACACCTACAGTAAATGTCATTCTCAGTATTTTACCCTTAAAATGATTATATGGTCCCCACGGATGATACTAAACTGGGAGGAGTGGTAGATACGCTGGAGGGCAGGGATAGGATACAGAGGGACTTAGACAAATTGGAGGATTAGGCCAAAAGAAATCTGATGAGGTTCAATAAGGATAAGTGCAGGGTCCTGCACTTAGGACGGAAGAACCCAATGCACAGCTACAGACTAGGGACCGAATGGCTCGGCAGCAGTTCTGCGGAAAAGGACCTACAGGTGACAGTGGACGAGAAGCTGGATATGAGTCAGCAGTGTACCCTTGTTACCAAGAAGGCCAATGGCATTTTGGGATGTATAAGTAGGGGCATTGCCAGCAGATTGAGGGACGTGATCGTTCCCCTCTATTCGACATTGGTGAGGCCTCATCTGGAGTACTATGTCCAGTTTT
Source organism: Lepidochelys kempii (assembly GCF_965140285.1). Lineage (NCBI taxonomy): Eukaryota > Metazoa > Chordata > Testudines > Cheloniidae > Lepidochelys > Lepidochelys kempii. The sequence continues at coordinate 138,264,171 of NC_136382.1, read as the reverse complement.
GGGCCCCACACTACAAGAAGGATGTGGATAAATTGGAGAGAGTCCAGCGAAGGGCAACAAAAATGATTAGGGGTCTGGAACACATGACTTATGAGGAGAGGCTGAGGGAACTGGGATTATTTAGTCTGCAGAAGAGAAGAATGAGGGGGGATTTGATAGCTGCTTTCAACTACCTGAGAGGTGGTTCCAGAGAGGATGGTTCTAGACTATTCTCAGTGGTAGAAGAGGACAGGACAAGGAGTAATGGTCTCAATTTGCAGTGGGGGAGGTTTAGGTTGGATATTAGGAAAAACTTTTTCACTAGGAGGGTGGTGAAACACTGGAATGCATTGCCTAGGGAGGTGGTGGAATCTCCTTCCTTAGAAGTTTTTAAGGTCAGGCTTGACAAAGCCCTGGCTGGGATGATTTAATTGGGGATTGGTCCTGCTTTTGAGCAGGGGGTTGGACTAGATGACCTCCTGAGGTCCCTTCCAACCCTGATATTCTATGATTCTATGATTCATAGCAATGGCTTGAGAGTGCTCAGCTCACAGCAAGGTGCTCAACAACAAGGGTGTGGAACCTTCAGCCAAACATACATAGCCAAAACCCCACCCTCACAAAAAGCACCCTGGGAGCTTCAGCAGCTATTGCAGAGATGACACGTCCTCAATTTTTAAGGCTGCATCGGAAAGCCCACAACACAGTAAACCACATAGAACTCAATGAACATGTGCAAGAAGAATGAAATCACGGTGATTCCAGGGTTTATGAAGTATTTCAGACTTGATACTTACACCACTACTACATTATACCCTCCGGCTAATTATTGGTAGTACTGCTTTAGCTACACAGAGAAAGTATGCAGAAACATAAGAAAGGAGATTAAAGCAGCACCGGGAAGGGGTGGGGGATTTCTGAACCATGGTATGTATTCTTTCAAGTTCACCCACCCTACCTGAGCTCATTGTGTGTTCTGATGATCCAGAATTCAGCTAGCACATAGAGGCTGAACCATTAGCATTCTTGTTCAGCCCAAAGTGGAACTGAGGATGGAGGGGAGAAAGAAGAGTTCACCAAAGAGTGTTACAAGAGTATTACAGAGTTCACCAAATCTTGCTAAAATTAGCTATAGCAACATTCTTCTTCCATGAAAAACTCTCTGTTTAAGCTAAAGTCAGTGTCTTCCCCTCTCATTCAGATTCTCATTCCCCAGTAGAATTCTCAATCCCCAACAGATTCTCCAGCCTTTATTATAGGTGGTTGGCAGACTTTGGGCTAGAAGGATTAGATCATATAAATGACATCAGTTCCTCAGTTCTTGATGTCATAAAATCATCTTTGCTTCTGGAAAGAACAGAAAGGATATGCCAGTAGCAAGAACATGACTGAGTATCTCAGCATGACATCCAGCACTGACACATTAGGGACCAAAGTCTGCTTTGCTACACACATGCAAATCCATTTGTTGAAATCAGTGGAGTTAAATTGGATGTACATTAGTGTAGAGCAGAAGCTGGGCATTGGTTTTTGGGCTGGGAAGGGGCTTTTTTCAAGTGCCAATGGGCAAAGCACTGGCAGCATCTGAAGCAGTAACAGTCAAATTATGTTTGGTTAATTAAAGGAGACCTTGCTGTGTCTATGTGAACTGAAACTTTAATGTACAAAAATATAAATACAAGCTTCTGTTAGTAGTTTGCTGTTGATATGAAGAAATTCAGGTTGCTTGTTTTTACAGAGGCCAGACATCCCTGCGGTTAATGGTAGTAGTGCAAGAATATAAATTAGGGATGCCTGAGTTTTAATCCCAGTTTTGGCACTGACTTCCTCTGTGGCCTTGGTCAAGTCACTTAACTTATTTGCCCAGGTTCCCCATTTGTAAGTATTTGTGAGGCTTAATTAAATACAGTGTTTTGATGATGAAAATTATTATACTATGTATAAATGCTCAATGTTATCATATAATTAAATTGAATTATCATCCAAATGTTCCTAGACTGTGACTTAAGCAGTCTTTTCTATATCATTTAGAGGTACAGTATTTCTGATGATTTGCAACACATGATGGTCAGTCATTTTATATTTGATTTTGCTTTGGACTTCTGCCTTGTGTTTTAGTTCATTGTTACTAATGTTCTCTTCCACTGATTTTATGGAAAGCTTAATAGCATCTTACCTATACAGCCACCTTTTGGTCTTGACTCAGATGTTTAACCATACACAACATTAGAAAACAGTTTAGAACTGGTCCCAACTTAAAGTCATAACAACACTTTGTTCCCATCTTGTGTCGTTTTATTCAAGTGTCAATAAAAATGCACTATACATGCAAGACTCCACCACAAGTTTTCCTATACTTAATGTTAACAGTGGAAAAAAAGTGGCTAAAGGAGCCCATATAGCATGATAGAAAATGTGGACCTGTAGCAGATCCACCAATTTTAAACTGGGCACCCAAAAAGTGCAATGCCTGAGACACCTAGAGATTTCAGAGCAGCAGAGAACCCACAGCTCCCACTGGTTATGTAGAAAGCACAAGTCCTGCTTCACCTAAAGTCAGATCTTAATGGAAGTTTTCCTCCAGCCTCCTGTCATTCAGAAAGGACAGAAGGAAATGGAATCCTAGAAGCTTGTGGTGAAGAGGAGATTGGCAAGCTTGTCACCATATGAGTGAGATGAAGGGGTGAGGATATCCCCATTGGAGAGTCCTGCAGTTGATTCATTGACAATTCTGACCCCCCGCTGCCTTCTTGATTCACATCACAGAATCAAGATATTTCAGTGAGAACCTCAAAGTTAGTATAACTGTATCTGTGACCTTTTCATGCCACAAGAAGCTGTTCCACACCTCTTCAGCAAACACAGACCATGCATGCTAGTGAATAAATATTAATTCAATTTGTTTAGGGGTTGTTTACTTCCGTTATCCACTTCAGGATTCTTGCTGAATCACAGCCATCCTCCAATTAACCTGAATTTGCTGTGGAACTGAACACAGCTTAACCCTGACTCAAAATGACAATTTCTTCTCCTGACCTTGAGTGGATCAAGCCAGCAATATGTTTCAGCTTTACTGTAGTGCCAAATGATTAATTAATGAGACAGTGCTAGCCTGGGATTCCAAAACTCGCTGAGCTGACTTGGTGGTGGTTCAGCAAGAAAAGGAAAGGTCTCTCGCTGAATTAGGAAGTTGATAGACTGCAGCTGTGCCCCATGGATGACAGTTGGAGGTACATCCCTCCCGGTGCCACAAAGCTGTCTCTCTCACTTCTATGGTCACTGTAATGAAGCTCAGCTACATACACAACAGGTAGAGGGCAGGCTTATATGGGCAAAATCACAAATCCCCCTCCCCCGCAGCACCCTTCTATTCTCCCTTACATATTAAAAGATGTGGAGAAGGCAAAGAAATGGTTCTCACTGATTAATGGCCCAAGGCTTTGGCTGTAATCTCTGCATGTGCACTGAACATTAGAACTGGGTGAATAATTGATTTTTCAGATGGCTGGCAGTTAAAAAACATGGTTTTGGTTGAACTGAACCTGAAAAGCGCCAAAAAATTCAGCAAATTGATAGAGTCCATTTCAGGACAAACAAAATGTTTCATTTGAACTGAAACACTGTTTTGTTTTTGGACTTCTGCCCTTATCTATTTGAAAGAACTATTTGAACTTGGGGCTCCCCATAGCCACTGTATTCGGGGCAGAGCTCTCAGTCTTTCCTATTGAAGCTGTTCCACTGGATAACAAAATATTCACTGGAGCAAGCACTTGATCATAAGTCTCCCACTTCCAGGTGAGTGCCCTGATCACCAGGTAATAGAGTTGCTTTGTTTTGTGAATGGCACCAAAGTCCCTTGTGATTCTAGCCCAAATTATTTATTTTGTCAAAAAGCATTTTGTGAATTGGTGTCAAATTTGTAAATAACTTGGGGTTCACCAAAACTGCATTTTTCAGTGATTAACCTATTTGAAAAGACTTGCCCAGATCTACCAAACACGAAGGCATGATTATTCCCCTACTGGCAACAATACAATAATATAGGAGTAGAACTTATTCTAAAACAAAAACAACCACCCCGCCTCCGCGTACACACACACAAAAGAGACAACCAGAAACACAACTTTGTGAACTTTGTTAAAAGGAAGTGGCCCTTTTTTTTGTTGAAATTTTATATTTTTCAACCAGCTCTAGAAAGGTAGGCAGAGAAAACTGCAGAAGTGTCACTTAAACACAATGGAGTTTTAACAACTCAATACTTCAGTGGACTCCAAGTCTCCTTACTTAAGATAAATGAATCCAAACTGAAACATTATGACAACTGGAAATTTGGATTTTTTTTTGTTCCTAGAATATATTTTACAGAACAAATTGGCATTGTTGGGATTTGTGCATCACTTGCACAGGAGGAGTTGTCTTTACAATTTATACACTAGCGACATGCCGGGGCTAATAATTTAGGGTTTCACTCACTTTCAAATAGACCACAGAGTCTATAGTCACAGTAGACTGTGAAAATAAATTGCAATGAGAATTTTAGGAGTAAGACTTGAATGTTCCACAGTGCTATTGTACTAAAGAGACAGTTCCCTTACATCAACTCAGCGTCTGGACTCAACTTGAATTTCTATGCAATCAGGCATATTTTAGATTTTCATGTCAGGATAGTAGTGGCAGCCAGAATGTGTGTTTATATAAGCTAATGTAATACAATGTCCTTGGATAGATCCTCCACAGCAGATTGGGATTTGAAATTGAGACTCCACTCCTTGAGCTACAGAGCCCAAATTCCTTAGCTCAAAGGTTGTAACATACTTACAAGCTTCTAAACAGGGGAGGGGAGTGGCAGGCAGGGAAACCAGGGAGGAAGGAAGTTTATATTACAACTCCTCCTCCTCCAGACCATCACTAACATATGGCCATCATTCATTTAGATCTGGTCTGTTTTTATTTGAGGGAGAGGTAGAGATGGAAGGGGGCATTTTTTTTTTGCCACTCCACAATATTTCCAATATGAGATCTGTAAAAAAGCTAATGAATGTAGGAGAAAGGAGGAAGTGAAAGAAACCCCCAAGCCTCCCTTAGAAATTCATTGTATTGTATTTGGGACTGGGGGAGGAGGGAAGGGGAAGAGGAAAGTGAGAGAACAGACCATTTCAAAATGTTTTTTGAAAACAAATATTTATAATTGAAATGAGAATTTCCTGTGGGCAACTTCAAACAAAAGATTTCAAATGAGAGGTTTGACTAGCTCTCGGAAGGAGTGACTAGTAACACAGTACCTCAAACACGTACTGTATCTTACTTACACACACTTCTACAAGTATCTGTATATGGGCTTTTGCCCTCTAGGAGCTGCATGGCTGAGTGGAAAGAGTCCTAGGATCCCAATTCAGCATGGTACTTAAACACACAAATAGTCCCATTGTCTTCAGTGCTACTGTGCTTCAAACAAGGGACATGCTGAAGCCACTTAGTGAATCCCAGTTTAGGCCCTAATTTAGGAGCCCTGGGGTCCATTCTCAGTTTTCCTCTAATCTGCCTTGTGCTCTCGAATAGTCATTTTACCCTTCTATGCCTCAGTTCCCCCACTTGTAAGATAACAGCGTTACAGCTTACTCTTTACTTTTATAAAGAACAAGAAGGTTTCCAGATGAAAGGCACTATATCAATGCTAAGAATGGTAATTAGTAGGCCCCTACCAAATTCATGGTCCATTTTGGTCAATTTCAACATGATAGGATTTGAAAAATAGACAATTTCATGGCTTCAGATCTTTATATCTGAAATTTCACAGTGTTGTAACCGTGGGGGTCCTCACCCAGAAGAGGGTAATGGAGTCTGGGGGGGGGAAAGGGTTGTTGGAGTGCCACCCTTACTTCTGTGCTGCTGCTGCTGGCGGGGGCATCCCCTTCAGAGATGGGGGGCCAGAAAGCAACAGCTGCTGGCTGGACACCCAGTGCTAAAGCCAGCACTGCCATCAGCAGGAGTTAAGGTCACAAGATATGGGGGGTTGTCACTTTTGGGGAGTCGGGACTGGACTTATGGGCAGATGACCACCCAGTGCCCCCATGATCAGGGTGGCACCATGGTCTGGTCCCCTCCCCACAGTCAGCCCAAGGCCCCTTTAACCCCTAAGCACTAGGACCAGAGCCAGAAAGGGGAAGGGCTGGGGGCTGCCCCCTCACTTCTGCATTGCCCTCAGAGCTAGGCTATGTTCCCAGAGGTGGGTCTGACCCAGCCCCGGGAGCTGCCCCTGTAGGGGAAGAGGAAGTCCCATTAGTCCCAGCCCAGCCAGGACTAGCACCTGGAGCCCAGCGCACAGTAGATACCCCTCTCCTCTGTGAAAACTGACTGTAGGACTGGTGCATTCATTTCTTTACCAAAGGGCCAGTCCTGAGAGATGCTGAGTACCATGTAATTCAGATGGATTTTGGTGTGAAGTGCAATCCTGCAGGATGTCCTGTGGTTACTTATTTATTGTTTTCAGAGAACTCAAAGATGCGCTAAACTCTAAGAGAAAACTACATGATCCTTGCCCCAAACAGCATACAATTTAAATTTACATGTGATGTGTCATTAATAAGGCTAGTGGGATTATGATCTGTATTAAGGCATTTGCACATCTTGATGCTCCAATAAAAAGTGTTTTTTTAAATATACAATTGATTAATTCACTTCCTGCAGGAACAGAAGAGGAGACTCTTAAGGATAGATCCAAAAGACAAGAAGGTAAAAGTTTAGTGGGCATTCTATGTATAGGGTGGTCTGGGAAAACTCAGAAACACTGGGAGAAACAGGTGAACAGGACACCAGTGGATGGCATTGTCAGCCAAATGGAAGTGAGGTCAGGACCCGACCAGTATAAGAGACTAAGTTACATAACCAGGCACAGATCTTGAGTGCCTTGATTTCACTGGGCTGAGCCCTGACAGAGCTCTAATATAATTATTTCTTTTGCTCCGTGTACTGTTAAGGCCTGCATTTTTTTAGCCAGAGTTCATGTGTTTTATTCCTGAGATTGTATGCTTGGCTGGTGAACATTATACTGTATTGGTTTATAAGTGTACCCAGAAAGATAGAGGACGAGTTGTTAATGGAAGTGAGAAAAGCTAGTTTATGTTCCATAACTCCAGGGTCATTCTCTGACTATTTTAAAAGAGGATAAAAAAAGAATTGGCTTTAACATTTTAAAGTGTTGCATTCCTGTTCTGCATTGCTGTTGCTATTGCTCTGAAGAACCCAGTGACCCCATACAGTTTTTTTTAAGCTATGTTAAAGCCACACAAAATATAAAAATATCAGCCATCAAGAAATTGTGTGAAGACCTGCTGCTTTCAGGTAAGCTGAAATGTAGCAGTGTGGTGCAATAATCTGGGCGGAATCTGAGCATGCCTATCTGCATATTGCCCTCCCTTCCCTTCATGCCCTCTGTGAACATCAACCTTAATGGGTAACCACCCCTTACATTAATAAAGAGTTTCAGGTGACCTAGTATTAATGACTTAAGAATGGCCATTCGTATAGTTAGGAATTATTAATTTGCCTCTGAACATCTTGGCCACATAGTGTCAGGTGCACAAATCCCATTGAAATTCAATAGAAATTGGGTGCCTAACTCCCAAGTTCCTTAAAATCCTAGCCTACATGTATTACAGTAGTGCTTAGAGGCCCTGATCAGGTCCCCATTTTGCTAGATGCAGCACAAACAGACAGAGGCAGACAAAGGAAGCATTGTTAACCTGATCTTACAGAGGAGGAAATGAGAGAGAAAGAAGTTAAATAACTTACCCTAGAACATACCAGAAATCTGAATTAGTGCTAAGAATTGGACTCAGGAGATCCAATGCCAGACCAGTGCCTTAACCCCAAGACCAACCTTTTTGCTAAGGACCTAGCATAGGAAAGGAATTAATAGTGAGAAACCTACGATCAGTGTGACAATTCAATGCCACCAAATGGCTTCAACATAAAGATCTTCGAAAGCATTTTGAAGGCAGAAGGAGAGTTAGGCATCTAACTCCTCTTTCAGTCTTTGAAGAACTCGCCCTTTATGAAGAAATGTATTGGAAAAAATTTAAAAATGAGGAGAAATCAGAAGTGAATAAAAATAACATGAGCATGTTTCATCAACATTCACGGCATAAGCTATAAGATGGCTAGTAATGACTGCAAATAGATGAAACATGTTTTTCCATTGGTAGAGAATTTATAGGGCAAGATATACTAAAGATTCCTTGTCTTGGACACGAGGAGAAACACATTAGGAGAAAGGCTAACTAAAACCGTTTCCCAATCTCCCTTTCCAGCCATACTTCCCCACCAATCCCTCCACTTTATCCTAATCATTATGTTGCTTGTCAACAAGACCTAGGTCAAAAATCCTGGAGCTGAATATCCCTGACATTTATGCATGGGGGAAGCACTCTGAATCAGATTCCAGATCCAAGTTTACAGGGGGATTCTATTCCTACAATAGGATGAATTAAATTCCATGGCGCCAGGCCATACTCTGGAGAAGGCTGAAATCCAGATTTGGAATTTAGCAGCTTGGGCCCATTTTTTTGCAGACAGAATTTGAGAGCTTTTCTACTAGGACTAAGTTATTAATGCTTATATTACTGTTTGAGCCCAAAGCAGGGTTGGGGGCCCCACTGTGCTAGACACTGTATAAACAGATGTATATACATTCTGTACCTTGAAGGGTTTCAGATTGAGAAGAAGATTTGTGCTTGGAGCTCAATGTAAAAGCCTCTAACGAAGAAGTTGGAATGAGTTCCATTTGTGAGATGTGTTCATTGCTTCTTTTGTAAAATATTTACATTCCCATCATGAACAAATGACCGGATCTGGTATATACAGCAGTTGGTACTGAAGGTTTGGAAGATATCTTTGACTTTTGGGGATTACCCAGAGGAGTAAGGTGTTCGGTCACACCTGCCTTAATGATATGCTGCTATGGCTCACAGCCCTGACAACAACAGTCAGCCTATAAGCATAAAGGTGTCCTGCTGCTTTGGACCTGATAGTCAATATTCTTGCTGTCACAAGACATTTTTCCCCTAGTGCTGATGGCATATATTGACAACTTAAGTAAGAGGAAAGGTTGCTGAATAGAGACTTTTATATCCTCTCCTTTGTCCTTTAAGTGGACCCTTTAAAAGCTCTTTTAAAAATAATCAGTAACATGGAAAGTTATATTTTCATAAGCAGAAGCACTTGAATTTAGTCCATATAGTGAACAGTTGCCACTTCTGGCAAAGTTTGCCAGTGAAATGTGAACATAACATTTTATTAGCATTACCAAAATGTAATTATTAGTCCTATTAAGTTTACATGTGTGTTTTGTTTTGTGTTAAGGCTAAAATAGTGTTATGGATCCTTTGATTTAGCACTTAAAATCAAATGGAGTTGTTTTAAAGGCAAAGACTGGATAAATGGTAAAATATGATTGTACTGGCCTTTGGCCCATTCTACAAGCTGAAACTATAAATTTTTTGAGGTTCAGGTAAGGGCATTGTTCCCTATCATAAGGATGGAACTCCACCTTCCCTCCCATTAGAAGGCTCAGAAAGTCTGGCAGATTCTTTGCCTGAATCCAGTTGCCGCTAAAACTCAGATCCTGCAGAAGAGGGTGGAAGATCTAATTGTGAGCTATATGGTTGTTGTATGATTCTAGAGAAACAGGGGGATGCTGAGGAGTTACTGGAAGGCCCTGTGCAGGGAGAGGAAGCTCCAAGGCTATGATATGAGGTTTGAAGAGAAAGAGGTGGGAAGCCTCTGAAAATGTGGATAAGAATTAAGTGATCATTCAAATTGAATATTGTGAAAAATCAGTAATCATATAAGAAAGATAACCATCGAAGCAAATGATCCTGGAGATGGAGGCTGACACATCCCAATATTCACCACTGCCATTTAATTAGGATATGTTTTATACAAAGTATGCCTTGTGAGGTATCGTTCTAAAAGTCTTGATCGGCTAGACATTAATATCTCGTTGGATTGTATGTGCTGTCATTGGATGTGAAGTCTTACTATATATGTGTTACTGAAACATGTTGTGAGGTAGAAAGCACCCACAAAGCAGCCTCACAGGTAAAACAGTAGAAAGGCCAAACAATGTTATTGGCTTATTGAGGAAATGCACACAAGCCCAAGGATTACCCCAGGAGCTGTGTACAATAGGAACCTCTCTGAGATAGCACTACACCCTGGAAGCTGTTTGATCTAGGTCACAGCAAAAGAACTCTCCAGCAAGTGGGAAGAAGATATAAAGGGGGACAATGACATCATAAGTGGACTTCACTGTCCCTACATCACACACCTGGAAACACCCGAGGGGCAAGGACTGAACTGTAGGAAGTGATGATCCCAGGCTAGAAGAATTTTTAGCCTGTGTATGAAAACCTGGGAAGCCAAGGCAATTTGTGCCTTAAGAATCTGCCAGCCTGTATCACCCAGAGTGAGAATTTGCTACCTTTCTAGTGTGTTAAGCTGAGTTTGTTGTTCGTTTATTTACTAATCTGCTTTGATCACTTATAGTCACTTAAAATCTACTCTTTATAGTTAATAAACTTGTTTTTGTTTTCTACAAACCAGTTTGTGCAATTCATAACTGGGGTGGGTGAAAAGCTATGCACATCTTTCTCCACATTGAGGGAGGGGATGATTTCCATGAGCTTACACTGTACAGATTTCTGTGCAGTACAAGACAATGCAATTTTGGGTTTACATTCCAGAGGGGGTGTGCTAGGCTATTCCCGAGCTGAATCTTCCCACACAGAGCTGCTCTCAGTGTCGGTGTACTTTTGCAGGTGTGTGTGGCCCAACCAGTGTGTGTGCTAGAGGAGGCTTGAAGGCCTGGCACAGCAGGGCAGGGCGAGGGAGCCCAGGCTGGTGGAATAGGCAGGCTCAGTGGGTCCCCAGTACATCAGGTGGCACCCAGGGAGGAGGGGGAAAAGAGTAGCGCACAACCCAACACAGAGGCTACTGGAGTTTTTTCCCCAGTCAAAGGGGAAGATTTTCACCTACCTTCTGAGATCTTAATTACAGTATGTCACCAAGGATATTTTAATTAGAAAAAGGAAAGGAGATAGGCAGAGCCATCTGCTCACTAGAGCTTCCCTATCCAGCAAGTGGAAAAAAATCCCCCACAAGGATTGAAGCCCAACCGTTTACAAGCACTTGCATTAGTGCATCAAGCAACTGCTATGATCCTCCCTGCATAATACTAAATGTATTCAGAATCTGTACAGCTCAGCACCGATTTTCTAATTTATCAGGTGTTACGCATTTAGTATGTCTTTTCTTGTTTACCTTTAATGTCACTGTATTTTCAATTACAAAGGCTAGAATCCCTTCTCTTTAACTGCATATACCTCATTAAACATAAAAGTTAAAACTCTTTCCACGTACACCTTTGAAAAACAGATACAATTTTACAAGGTGTGACTGAGTTTATATCTGTTTGCTTCCAAATGAGAAAAGTAGACTGATAAAAGCAGAGTTAGTCAGTTACCAGTAAATTAGTCCCAGTGTAATTAAAGCACTAACAAGTGCAAAAGCTCTGGTTCTCCTGAGCATACTACATCTCCACTCAAGTTTCTCTTTTCACATTTGGATCTAAATGTTTCTGTCATGCAGAGACCTGTTAACATCCTGATTTTAAGTCATTGTGCTTTACCAATCTTACTAATACAGACTTGTAAAATTACTGTAAGTGAATTATCAGGAGGTAGCTGTGTTAGTATGTGTCCACAAAAACAACAAGGAGTCCAGTGGCACCTTAAAGACTAACAGATTTATTTGGGCATAAGCTTTTGTGGGTAAAAAAAAACTACTCCTTCAGGTGCATTTTTTTTTAATCCACAAAAGCTTATGCCCAAATAAATCTGTTGACACCTTAAATAAAGACTAACAGATTTATTTGGACATAAGCTTTTGTGGATTAAAAAAAAATGCACCTGAAGGAGTAGTTTTTTTTACCCACAAAAGCTTATGCCCAAATAAATCTGTTAGTCTTTAAGGTGCCACTGGACTCCTTGTTGTTTTTATAAGTGAATTGGATCTGAACCAAAACCACAGGCCTCAACAACCTAAAAACATTTGGTAAAGCTTAGATTTCAGTGCGCATTTTGCAAAGATACTGAATATGGTTTTACAACTCCCTTACCTCAGTTTCCTCCCTACTGTCATTTGGCCTACTCTGGCCAGAAGAGTATCCTAGTCCTCCAGCTAGACTACTTTCCAGAGTTCTGCCCCTTCAGGGCCAGAGTCTTTTTACCAATCCTATAAGCAGCATGTGTGTTTCATATGTATAAAAGTCAAGCTATCACCTCACTAGACTCAACTGACAGCCATCTTATACCTTTGCTGTTTCATACTATCCTGTGCTTCCTTGACTTCACAATCCAAGGGCTGGCTGCTTCCTTCTCCTCTTACTCAGGGGTTTGGACAGGCTCTCATTAGCTATTAGAAAAGCCTGTCTACTCTTCTCAGTCTTCCTTCAGGCTACTCCTCAATGAGAGGACACTCCCCTATTTCCTTTTCTCTGAGTTTCCTCCCCCACAACAGCCTTCACCCATCTCTTTATGGAAACAAGCCCTGATCTCCCTCAGCTGGACTTTATTTGTGATTAGGTCTGGCCCACCCTCCAGCTGTGAGCAGGCAGATTAATTGGCCTCTCAGGTCCATATTAATCCTTTCCCACTCTATGTAGAGTGCACATCCCATCACAGGGCTTAACAAAAATCTGTAGCCTAATAGCACTGTAAAAAGGAGGGGCTGGAAAAGTGAGTTAGGAAAAATATGAAGTAAGAACAGTGAATTAGAAAACAATATTAAAAACTGTTATCAAGAATATTTTATTCCTGATTTTTTTTTAATCTTTTACTTTAGATAGGACTATCGTGGCTGAGGGAGGGGATGATTTTCTCTCTGTCAGTTGACTATGTTGAGTAGCTGTTCTACTGCAAAGTGTTACGAATTATACCTGATAGGTCACGCACAGTTCGAGTCTAGGCTGAGGCACATGAACAAAGTCCACAACTGCAGAGTTTCCAGAGACACTAAGTTTATTACGCTCGAGCGTGGTACCCCCCGCTAGTCAGGAGGGGACCCCGAATGCAGGTTATACAGAGATTATATACCTTTTAGCAAAGCATGTTGCCCTTGTGCATTGGAAACCTTAGCCAATAGACAAACCCTTCCCTTATCTACCACCTATCCCTGCTAGGTACATTTCCCGTGCTAGACCATTACTTCAACTACACAACATGGTCCTAAAGCAATGCACCAGTAGCCTTTCTTATCAGGATGGGAGGCTCACATCAAGGCTAGGAGGCAGGGAGTTAGAAAAAGACAAAGAACAGAAACAGGGAGTCGAGACAGGCTGGAAACAAGGGGGAGGGTTTTCACAGGAATGCAGTATTTAAGGAACACTCCTCCTGGTGCATGATGTGTTTGCTTTTAGACAATGATGGGCCCCAAACCAAAATGGAGTCACATATGCTAACTTTTTCTTAACAAAAGAAAGAGTTGACTCAGGGCTTGTCTATAGTGTGCACCAGCTGGAACATAAATTCTAGTACACATCAGTGTGTTCCACAATAACTGCTCCACAAGGACCCTGCTGGCATGCACTAAAAATTCCCTAGTGCAGGGTCTATGATTCTAGTAACATAGTCCTGTTTGAAAAGGAACTGCATTAAAGCACACCACAGAAGTATTAGTATGTGCCAGCAGGACCCATGTGGGCCAGTTAGTGCATGACATATTCGAGCACATTAGAATTTACACCCCAGTTGTTGTGTATTAATGCATGATTTAGGCAAGCCTCCAGTATGAATGGAGGCACTGCAGTCTTACTGAACATGCATCCAGATAGAATGAAACAACAGCACCCCAAGGTGTTGAACTTCTGTTCATCTTAATGGGGGCATTTCAAAACCTAATTCGGGCAGTTTAAACAACATGCAAACTGTGGAGAGGAGTGAGATCTAGTGGCAAGTATAGAGAACCGAAGGTCAGGATTTCTAAGTTCTATTGCTGGCTTTGCCACTGTCTTGCTGTGTGATTGTGGACAAGTCATTTAAACTTTTTCTGCCTCAGTATCCCCATCTATGAAATGTGTTTATTATTTCTCTACAGATAGCCTCTGCCATGATTCTCACACTTGGGTCTTATCTTCCTAACGGGAGAACAGAGGAGTAGCACTGGAAATAGACTCCCCTGTCCATTCTGCTTGGCGCAGCGGAATTTTGATCATTAACAAGAAAACCAAATTTAAACTGCAACACCAATCGATCTGGGAAAATTTAGTGTCTGGATTTTCGTTTTCATACCAACTAGACTTCAACAGTAAGAAGCATACAATTCATGGGTAACAAGAGCTCCAGGGAAAGTAAAACAACTTTTTAAAAAAAATCAGTTCCTTCTCTTCAAGGAAGTCTCCTTTATGCAACCATATAGTGGAATTTATTTTTGTGTATGATCGTTCTCTCAATAATGTTGTACTTTTTGGCTTAATACTTTAAAATCCACTTGACCATTATCCATTGTTTCATACAATGATGGAGTCATACTGAATCTATGGAACATGACAGTTCTTTCAACTCTAGTGTATCTAGTTCATTGCTTTTTTGCTTCTTGTGGCACTGTGCTTTTCATTACTTCCGCCATTACTCTGACTTCTGGATTAAATTCAGTAGCTCTATAGATGTATTTCAGTGCTCAAACCAATGTCCTCTGTAGCTATTCACCTGCATAATTTGTGACACACTATGTCTTGAAGAAAGTTAACCCTTTGTGTTCACTACCCTCCACCTAATGAGCAATCTCACACTGCAGCCACATCCCGTAGTCATGGAAGCAATCTTCACTGGTCATAAACAAAGGGAGCATATGACAAAACATTACAACCAATGGTGCGTGTGCATGGCTACATGTACACACCTACTCTCTTTCTCTCACTTCCATATTGTAATGAGGTGGCTGCCACGCAACCATCCCCGCATGGCTAGGAGTGCCTTTGCAGTGCCCTGCCCCTATTTACCCCTTCTTCAGGGCTCCTGAAACAAAACTCCATGCACTCTTGCTCATCCACTCAGAGCCCTTCTTGGGGTCTGTTTTATTTATTAACACGAAGTTCAAAATATAAACACAAAACCCCCAAATCTTCCACCCAGCCTTAAATTGGGTACAGCACCTCCTCCCTCAGATTATCCCTTCATGCTGTCTGAGCAGCTGGAAAAGAGACAAGACCTGGCCTGCCTTCTTTGCCTTCTCCCAAAGGAAAAACAAACATTCCATCTAGGTCTATTACCCAACCCCAACTCCCTGCTTTAGGGACTACTGCAGGAGACCCTTTGTCCTAGTAGCTTCACTCTGCAGGTCTCTTTCAAGCTCTGCTATCACAGAAACTCCTTCTAACCCTTTATAGCTCAAGCACAATGTCACCCCCTTAATAGGCTCAACAGAGCACCTGCTTCAGCATGTGGGAAATGGATGTGTTTTAATCACAGGGGGGTAGCCACCCTGTGACATATGTACACACACTGTAATGCAATGCTAAACGGTATTATACTGTTCAGCCACTAGGTGAAAATATGTGTAAAATACATTATTTACATTCACCTGAGCCATACCTGGCAGACCATTAAAGGATCTTTTGGTGGACACATCTGGTATGAATAAACAAGCTCTGTTGTTAGTCCATATCTGGTACACCAGTACATGGCATGATGTTGGTAGTGAGATTAAGAACAGAAACAAAACAGCAACAAATGTTGCAGGATCTCAACGTGCCACTATTCAAGGATCCAGAGAATTTCAGCTATAACAAAGTGGCCAGAATGGAAACAATATTTTGCCAGATTTCACATTGCTCCCAAGCTACACAAGTAAACTGGAGATATAGAGGTATCATCTTTAATTTATGTTATGGGGAAGCAGGCAGAGCATATCTTTAAATCCTTTGACTTTACTTAGAAACCTCTAAAAGATGACTGTGAAGGGGTTCTGGCTATGTTTGATGCATACTTTATATCTCAGAGAAATGTGGCTTCTGAAAGAGCATGTTTTCACTAGAGAATTCAAGAACCAGGGGGAAAAGTTGACTATTTTATAAGAGCTCTGCATGCATTGGCTGAAAACTGTGATTTTGGAAATGCAAAACATTAAAGTATCAGAGACAGTCTAGTTGTTGAGTTAACAGATAAAAACCTTTCTTAGCAGCTACAACTGAAGAAAGGTTTCCCTAGCCATAGCTATACAGATAGCAAAGCAGTCAGAATTTGTCAAACAACGGTCCAAAAGGCAGGAACAACTTTAAAAATCTGGTAGTAGCAGATGCTTTGTCATGAAGATCAGCATCACACTCATGTACCTGTGAGCTAGAAGATGATGTAAAGGCATACGTGTGGACACATATAGACCAGTGTCAGAAAAGGGACAACTCCAGGTACAAAAAGCAGCCTTGACAGACACACAACTTCAGGAAGTTCTAAGTTACATTGGGGCAGTATCTAAAGGATCCCAAGTATCTAAAGGACATTAAGAAAGTGAAAAGAGACTACTTTTCTTTGAATTAAGCACATTAAATGGACTCATGGTTTTTAAAAAAAATCATTGTAATTCCAAACTAGGAGAGGAGAAATCCTAAACCTCATCCATGAAGGACATCAAGCATTAACTAAATGGTGTGAATGCTCCAAGCAGTCAGTGTGGTGGCTGGACACAAGCAAGGACATAAAGAATAATGTAACTGCATCTGAACTAACAGACCAAAACAACACAAAGAACCTTTAATAACAGTACCTTTGACAGACAGACCTTGAAAGAGATAAGATGTAGATTTATGCACATTCAGAGGACATCATTACCTTGTCATCATGGACTATTTTAACAGATATATAGAACTAATGTACTGGAAAGACATAACATGTCACAATGTCACTGAGAAACTGAAGTGCACTTTTGCTCACTTTAGTATTCCAATAATGAATAACAGACCACAATTCAATGCAGCATAATTTAAGTCAGCCCACATTATCCACAAGTGAATGGGGAGGCTGAGAGAGCTGTACAGACAGCCAAGAAAATTCTGCTGTGGAAAGATCCATTCCTTGCTCTTCTGAGTTATAGACTGGCACCAATAGCAGCTATGGAATATAGTCCAGTACAACTCCTGATGGGAAGACAACTCATAACTACTGCTCCAACTTACATTCTATTTCATTCTCCAAAGTGGCCAGCCATGAAGAGAGTATCCAAATTGGATAAAAAGGCTAAAAGAACTTATAAACAGTTTTACAACAGATGTCACTCATAGAACTGCCGGGTCTAGAACCCTGTGACTATGTTCATGTCAAATTGGATGGAGAAAAGGGATGGAAACCTCCAGCTGTCATAAAGACCAAGAATTTGGCATCCAGGTCATATCTGATCAGGTATGATAGTGGAGAGTACAGTAGAAACCATTGATATCTACAGTTTGTTTCCCAGAGTTAATCAACAGAGCAAACTCTACAGATGACAGATGCAGAACAAGAAGACAACAACTCAAGAATTCCACAGCCCGTCGTTGCAACTAAGGGACAGCCAGATAACCAAGTTGTGTTTGGGTTATGTAATTAGATAACCAGTATGATTCAGAGACATTTAACAAACTGATTCGTACTGATCATCAAAGATAGCATGATGGTGGATATTTTGTGAATGGTAGGAATGTAGAATTTAAAAGGGGGAGATGTAATGGAATGATAAACTGCATTATACTATCCAGCCACTACGTGGAAGTGTGTGTAAAATACCTTATTTAAATGCACCTCAGCCATACCTGACAGACCATTAAAGGATGTTACGATGGACACATCTGGTGTGAATAAGCAACCTCTGTAGCCAGTCCATATCTGGTGTAGGAGTACATGACATACAAGGACATTTAATATTAGAGTACATTCTTCACCAGTTTGTATTTATTTTTATATATTTTTAATTTTATTTATAATCTTAGTTTTTATAATATACCAGTTAGAATACCTATTACTGAAAATTAGCAAATCAAGTACCAGGTATGAAATAAATTAGAATACCAATTAACATTTAGAATACCAATTACAATACCAAAGTAATTACTAATTACAATACCAATCACTGATTAGTGCATATTTTATACTATATTATTTTAAAATTATTATTAAACCATAATTTAAAATATAATTATAAAAATATAACATTTTAAAAGGTCAAATGAAATGTTTGGGTTTATCAAAACAAAATATTTCAATTGACTTGAAAAATATTCATTTTGAAGGAAATGTTGACATTTGGAACAAAACACTTTCAAAATGTTGGAATTTTCCATGTCATGAAAATTCAGCGTTTTGACCATCTTTACTTATTTCTTTACTTTTTCAAGAGTTTATCTTGGTGAGCTATGCAGTCTTGCAACCTCAACTGACCTGGTACAGGAACACTCACAAAGTGTGAACTTTATTTTTGTGTATGTGTAAATTTAATTTCAGTCCACTTTTAACTTTACCTATGTAGATTAAGTAAAGTGTGCTTACACTGATGAAGAGTTAAGTTAGCCCAACTGTTTGCTTATAAGAATACTGTGTGGGACTGTGTCAAAATCCTTAACAAAATCAAGATGCATCATGACTACAGTCCCCACTTGTGGATGGCATCCACTAGGCCAGTAAAAGAAGGAAATTAGGTTGGTTTGGCATGATTCATTTTTGACTATCAAATTGTTGGCTCTTACTTATTACATTAGTATTCTCTAGGTCAGTGGTGGGCAATCTGCTGGCGGGCCACAAGAGTGTTTATATTGACTGTCCACAGGCAGAGCCGCCTGCAGCTCCCAGTGGCCGCAGTTTGCCATTCCTGCAAGTTGCCCACCACTGCTTTCGGTCCTTACAAACTGATTACTTATTAATTCTCCCATCCAAATATATAAACAAACTTAACTATGTTAATGTGGACCAGTTTTACTGCATTTAAAACTGGTTCAGCAAAAGTCTCATTCCCCTCACCCACATTTGCAAAGGGCTTCAAGACTGACCTGTCCAAGTCTAGGACAGCATGGATGGGATCCCTCTAAGCTGGCTACTTTTCTGTTATTTTCTAGCCATTATTTGTGAAAACCTTATCTACCACTTTGCATACTAGGATTTAAAACAGGAAGTGGGAAGAAGACATATTTGATTTACATGAGTCACATAATTAATACCACTTCCTGATCTTGTTTATCTCGCATTTATGGTGTCCTAGTTTTATTACTCCAATTTTGGCTACTTCTGTTTCCCTTTAAGAATGGCTGAATTGTTTCATTCATCATGTACTGTACTGTCCCATTTCGTTATGGGTGTATTTAAGTAATGACACTAATAATCTCTGAGATGTATAAAGCACAGTCTGTTGAGCAATTAAATTTTAATGGACACATTCAACACCTGGCAGTATTTGGTTTAGCTGCTGTATTTAGGTGAAGTTTATAAGGAAGCTTGTTCACAAATAATGTAACTATCTAGAAATCAAAGTTCACATTTTTCACATATCAAAATGTTTTGTGTTTTCCTAAATAATTGTAATTGGTGAACTCTGGAAAGACAATGGAAGTTCATCTGAGTATAAGGGATTTCAAAGATGTTCACCTCCAGTTTCCACTCTTTTTAGAGGTGGAATTCAAGGTCAGAGAACATGGAACATATGGTAGTCTAAAATGTAAATTTTTTTATAACATTTGACACAAGGTATCATATTTTCAATCTGAATGTGCAATTGCAATGGTAGGTCTAAGAAAATTCCCCATGTAATAGTTCATGCTGCTCTTTTCGAGTGATTCTGTTTGGTTTATTTATTTATTTGTAATCAATATTATGACTATCTGGGTGTATCAATAAAGAACAAACACAGTTAGTCATATTAAAGATATGACTAGGTGGCTCCATGGATTTGTTTAATTTTAAACTTATAAACTACCCTTGACACCTCGCACCTATTGAAATACATACAAAAATACGTATGTATCAGATTCAGTTAAATAAAATTTAGGATGGTCCCATTGGTCAAGGCATTGAGCAAAGAGATGTTTCCTTGCACTATGGTGGATTGCTGGATAGAATATGTTCCAAAGGGGTAGGCCCTCCACTGAGAATGCACAGTCACTGGTTTGGGATCTCTATAGCAAGGAACTGGCCAAACTATCCTAAGAACTGTCACCAAAGATGACAAATCAGATCTTCCATACTTTGACAGGACATGAGGAAAAAGGAGCTCTCCAACCCATGGGTATAGGATTATTTATTGTTTTATAGATCATAGCCAACACTGTAATTACATCTAGAAGCAAAATATAGCCACTGCCAAGCATAAAGAACAAGTTTTATGTGCTAATGCTAGTTCACTTTACAGGAAGTGATCTGTTACATTCTATAGCAACCTTAGTTTCCTTGTGTTTTTCCAAGCGTAGCATATTGCAGTATACTAGCATTGGTGATTGTATATGAAGCCTTGTATATTAAGCTTAGTCAGTGAAACACCTGTATTCTCTATACAAGTGCTGTAACTAAAGTTGTGTAAAACTGTCACCCTGAGTCTGATTTCAGATATTGTTACAGTGTCTAGAATCCAAAAGACTTCTGGGATACATTTTTAAAATAAACACAAGATTTGGGATTCTTTTCCCTGATACTCTATAGATTCTTACTGTATTTTATCGATCCAGAGACTTACAAATTCCCCTGTGGTGCAGAGTGAATACCATTGAACACTGTGAATATCCTGTAAAAAGATACTCTCTCTTCCTGCTAAACAGGCAGAATTTTAAAGCTGAGGTATTGTACTTTTCCTGCTATAGCCCTCCCTTCTATTCCTTCAGCATATAAATTACATCTCTTTTGCATATTTAATGAATGCCAAATTGTTCTAAGTTATAACAATTTACCACTTACATCTATTTTTGGAACAATTATCACCTGACACATTTATGTTGAGCATGGATGGATTAGCCTTTTGTATTTAAATTTATTTTGATGCTAGTTCAATGGATTTCTTTTCTTCACAATACTAACAGCCAAGTGTATTGGTGTTATAGCTCCAAAAGGTTTAGTTTAACATAACACATATCTCCAGATCAAAAGTTCCGCAAAAGAACACTTTGCAGCTTCAAGACAAGCTGTTCATTCAGAATGGACTCTGTTACTGCACGGAACAGACAGCTACTTTAAAGGTATGGTTATCCAAATTATAAAAATCTTCTCAATAGTATTTTGTGCATAGACCTGTTCATCCAAAAACTGTGGTCATTATAGTCAATGTGGTTGCAGTACAGAAATATAAACAGTAAAAGAGTCAGTTCCAAAATTAGGTATTTTGGCAAATTCTGCTTACCCACCTCCACAGGTATAGATGATCCTAACTGAATAGTTGTTCTGTGAGGAAGGATGGGGCAGGATACAAAGGCTCAAAGTAATGAGCATGCATGCCATGAAGCTGTAATCAGTGCATGCCCCTGTATTTGAAATCTTAGGAACCATCTGGGAAAGGGGAATGCTCAGAGATGTAGATGTGCCCCATAACTATGCAGAACCACCAGTCATTGCTGCATACAACAAGGCTTCGGAGCTACTTGGGATGGGGGGAAAGAATCCTTTCCACTGCCTTCTATGGTGATTGCCAACACACTGCCAAATTACATGGGGCTGCATGCAGGCACAGATTGTGTAGAACATAAAAGCTAAATTGCCTTGAATCACAGAATCATAGAATATCAGGGTTGGAAAGGACCTCAGGAGGTCATCTAGTCCAACCCCCTGCTCAAAAGCAGGACCAATCCCCAATTAAATCATCCCAGCCAGGGCTTTGTCAAGCCTGACCTTAAAAACTTCTAAGGAAGGAGATTCCACCACCTCCCTAGGCAACACATTCCAGTGTTTCACCACCCTCCTAGTGAAAAAGTTTTTCCTAATATCCAACCTAAACCTCCTCCACTGCAACTTGAGACCATCACTCCTTGTCCTGTCCTCTTCTACCACTGAGAATAGTCTAGAACCATCCTCTCTGGAACCACCTCTCAGGTAGTTGAAAGCAGCTATCAAATCCCCCCTCATTCTTCTCTTGAGATGTTTGGACCTTCAAAAACTACTCATTGCAAAGTTTCTTCCTCTGAGGTAAATTATACTGACCACTGATGGATACAGGACATTGGAACTAACTGGATCTCTGGGATGGACCAGTATAACAATTGCTGATTCCAATGTCTTGTCACTCCCAGCCATGCTAAATTCAGACAGTACACACAAAAAAAAGAAGAAAAAAAAAGAAAAATAAAGACTTTGCATCCCATCAGTCATTCCAGAGTTCATTTCCTCCCTCTTTTGAGGTGCTAGGCTGTAAAGACCAAATGATAGGACCTTACTGGATTATAACAGATTTTTAGGGATTGGACAGATTGTTTAAATACATTTATAAACCCACTCACAATGTGTTTAGCATTGATGTGGGGGGAGAGGGGCTTGTAAAATAACTTCTTTTGAATGAAAAAAACCATGGCCATACAGAGGATGTTTCTGAGATGTAGACAGCCTAAGGATCTAGATCAAAGCCATCAATTCATTTCACATAGGCAGTTGAACAGCAGACAGATGACAACAATTTTCAATCACTGCTATCCTGGGTTGGATTTGAGCCGGGAGATGAAAGAGCCCTGTATAACCCGTTAGCAATCTCCTAAAACATCCAGTTTCTCAAGTGAAAGATAACCGCACCATTGGCACCTTCTCTGGCAGGGAAGAAACCCAGAATTAAATGGGCCTGGAGAGCAAACTACTTTCTTTCCACATTATTCCATCAATAGGTTTCCATCTTTTCAATTAAGGATCAAAACACATTTGTGGGTATGGAGGCTGAGGTAGCTCACACTGCTGTAGTCCATGCTGTGCCTCTCCTGCAGATAGAAGAGTACACTTTCCTGGACTTTCTAAACCACACCCTTTCCATGCAATAAATCCTCTAACAATAAAGTTAAGCAAGAGACACTGGGCTCATTAATGAGTAACAGATTCAGATTTATGAGTGTTCAGCAGTAAACTTCAATTTCCTCCCAACTTCCTGCCTCACACAGTATATTGACAAGAGAAAGAGAGAGCAATTTTTATATACATCTCTGACAATATATTACTAAAGCACTTGAGGATGAACATTTTGTAAGGAACCAAACAGCAATGTCTCATCTCAGTCACATCAAAGTTCAGATTTCTTTTAACCAAGGGCAAAAACCAAAGACATCAGAAACAATTACTAAAACTAAATTTCTTTTATCTTTCATTCTTTACAGTCATTAAATATTTATTTCTGTAGGCTTTTCACTTTGTTCCCCCTATATGCAATTGTGTGTATTTGTCTCCTTGCCAGTAGACTTTATTACACAAACTATTGAGTCCAAAAGCTTTTTCCTTAATTTTTGGCTGCAAGTAGCACTCAGGGAGGAGAACAGAAGCACAAGTCCCATGACTGGAAAGCTAGGCAGCTAGTCGTTGGCCTCATTTGTTAGAAATGGCTACTCATTCAGTATAGAAGCTACCTTGTTAATGTGAAAGACAGTGGCACTTCAATGCTAGATGATCATATATAATCATAGAATAATAGATTATCAGGATTGGAAGGGACCTCAGGAGGTCATCTAGTCCAACTCCCTGCTCAAAGCAGGGCCAATCCCCAAATAAATCATCCCAGCCAGGGCTTTGTCAAGCCTGACCTTAAAAACTTCTAAGGAAGGAGATTCCACCACCTCCCTAGGCAACGCATTCCAGTGTTTCACCACCCTCCTAGTGAAAACGTTTTTCCTAATATCCAACCTAAACCTCCCCCACTGCAACTTGAGACGATTACTCCTTGTTCTGTCATCTGCTACCACTGAGAACAGTCTAGATCCATCCTCTTTGGAACCCCCTTTCAGGTAGTTGAAAGCAGCTATCAAATCCCCCCTCATTTTTCTCTTCCACAGACTAAACAATCCCATTTCCCTCATCCTCTCCTCATAAGTCATGCGTTCCAGTCCCCTAATTATTTTTGTTGCCCTCCGCTGGACGTTTTCCAATTTTTCCACATCCTTCTTGTAGTGTGGGGCCCAAAAGTGGACACAGTACTCCAGATGAAGCTCACCAATGTCGAATAGAGGGGAACAATCACGTCCCTCAATCTGCTGGCAATGCCCCTACTTATACATCCCAAAATGCAATTGGCCTTCTTGGCAACAAGGGCACACTGTTGACTCATATCCAGCTTCTCATCCACTATAACCCCTAAGTCCTTTTCTGCAGAACTGCTGCCGAGCCATTCGGTCCCTAGTCTGTAGCGGTGCATGGGATTCTTCCGTCCTAAGTGCAGGACTCTGTACTTGTCCTTGTTCAACCTCATCAGATTTATTTTGGCCCAATCCTCCAATTTGTCTAGGTCCCTCTGTATCCTATCCCTATACCCTCCAGCGTATCTACCTCTCCTCACAGTTTAGTGTCATCTGCAAACTTGCTGAGGGTGCAATCCACACCATCCTCCAGATCATTTATGAAGATATTGGACAAAACCGGCCCGAGGACCGACCCTTGGGGCACTCCACTTGATACCGGCTGCCAACCAGACATGGAGCTATTGATCACTACCCGTTGAGCCCGACAATCTAGCCAACTTTCTATCCACCTTATAGTCTATTCATCCACCCCATACTTTTTTAACTTGCTGGAAAGAATACTGTGGGAGACCATGTCAAAAGCTTTGCTAAAGTCAAAGAACAACTCGTCCACCACTTTCCCCTCATCCACAGAGCCAGTTATCTCATCATAGAAGGCAATTAGATTAGTCAGGCATGACTTGCCTTTGGTGAATCCATGCTGACTGTTCCTGATCACTTTCCTCTCCTCTAAGTGCTTCAGAATTGATTCCTTGAGGACATGCTCCATGATTTTTCCAGGGACTGAGGTGAGGCTGACTGGCCTGTAGTTCCCAGGATCATCCTCTTTCCCTTTTTTAAAGATGGGCACTACATTAACATTTTTCCAGTTGTCTGGGATTTTCCCCGATCGCCATGAGTTTTCAAACATAATGGCCAATGGTTCTGCAATCGTATCCGCCAATTCTTTAAGCACTCTCGGATGCAACGCATCCGGCCCCATGGACTTGTGCTCGTCCAGCTTTTCTAAATAGTCCCGAACCACTTCTTTCTCCACAGAGGGCTGGTCACCTCCTCCCCATGTTGTGCTGCCCAGTGCAGTAGTCTGGGTGCTGACCTTGTTCGTGAAGACAGAGGCAAAAAAAGCATTGAGTAAATTACCTTTTTCCACATCCTCTGTCATTAGGTTGCCTCCCTCATTCAGTAAGGGGCCCACACTTTCCTTGACTTTCTTCTTGTTGCTAACATACCTGAAAAAACCCTTCTTGTTACTCTTAACTTCTCTTGCTAGCTGCAACTCCAGGTGTGATTTGGCCTTCCTCATTTCACTCCTGCAGGACCGAACAATATTTTTATACTCTTCCCTGGTCATTTGTCCAATCTTCCACTTCTTGTAAGCTTCTTTTTTGTGTTTAACATCAGCAAGGATTTCACTGTGAACCCAAGCTGGTCGCCTGCCATATTTACTATTCTTTCGACACATCGGGATGGTTTGTCCCTGTAACCTCAATAAGGATTCTTTAAAATACAGCCAGCTCTCCTAGACTCCTTTCCCCCTCATGTTATTCTCTCAGGGGATCCTGCCCATCAGTTCCCTGAGGGAATCAAAGTCTGCTTTTCTGAAGTCCAGGGTCCGTATTCTGCTGCTCTCCTTTCTTCCCTGTGTCAGGATCCTGAACTTGACCATCTCATGGTCACTGCCTCCCAGGTTCCCATCCACTTTTGCTTCCCGTACTAATTCTTCCCGGTTTCTGAGCAGCAGGTCAAGAAGAGCTCTGCCCCTAGTTGGTTCCTCCAGCACTTGCACCAGGAAATTGTCCCCTACAGTTTCCAAAAACTTCCTGGATTGTCTGTGCACCACTGTATTGCTCTCCCAGCAGATATCAGGGTGATTGAAGTCTCCCATGAGAACCAGGGCCTGTGATCTAGTAACTTCCGTGAGTTGCCAGAAGAAAGCCTCGTCCACCTCATCCCCCTTGTCCGGTGGTCTATAGCAGACTGCCATCATGACATCACCCTTGTTGCTCACACTTCTAAACTTAATCCAGAGACTCTCAGGTTTTTCTGCAGTTTCATACTTGAGCTCTGAGCAGTCATACTGCCTCTTTACATACAGTGCAACTCCCCCACCTTTTCTGCCCTGCCTGTCCTTCCTGAACAGTTTATATCCATCCATAACAGTACTCCAATCATGTGAGTTCTCCCACCAAGTCTCAGTTATTCCAATCACATCATAATTACTTGACTGTGCCAGGACTTCCAGTTCTCCCTGCTTCTTTCCCAGGCTTCTTGCATTTGTGTATAATTATTATCACATATATAAAATAATTATCTGCATAATTATTTTTATGCAGACAATCTGTTGTAGATTTTTACAGAAGAACCATGTACCAGACTCCAAGCTGCACAAAATCTTATGTTTAATTAGTTTTACATTATTTTCCAAGGTGGAGATTTTTTTTTATTATAAAGCAGATACTTGTAGCAGGAATACCTATGGAATTGACTAGGCATTTACTATGTACAGGCTAGATTATTCCCCTGTAACATGCAAAGGCATAAGAGTAAGGCTTTTCCACCATTATACAGCTCTTGTTAGCCCTCCCCAAATTACAGCCCCATTCATGTACAAGGGCTGTGGTACAGATGCTCTCCCACCTATGGAACAACAGGACAGAGAGTGGTTGGGGAGAAGACAGAGTTTTGGCTCCATCCCCACCACACACTACCACTCCCATGCCACTCATGGTGACAAGGGAGGGTGTATGCTACACCCTGTAAAGGAGTGATGCAAATTAATGCCCCCAAACATAACCAAAGAGCTTGGCCGGAAGTGCTTCTCTCTTTAAGGTACAATATCACAAGAGCTAATAGGGTTAGAAAGCAGTATGGTATTCAGCTGTTTTTCAACATTTGTCTCCCTGACAAAGGAAGTGGCCACTTTCTTCACTGTCAATAGTACAGCTACACTTAACAGATACATTTTATACGGATAAGTCACTATCAAGCCTAAATCCACTTTTGTTTCCCCCACCCTATTATTGAGGGAAGGAACAGCTGTATTACCTCAAGCCAGCAGCAATTCTTGCACTTCATCTGCAGCTCTGCACATCTTCCATCGTCTGTGGTATTTGTTCTCAGGCTCCCATATGAAGGACTTTGTTTCAAAGCTGATTTATCTGGTAACATTCTGACTTTTATGGTTATTACGATCATATGCTCAAACACAAACACACACACACAGCACTGTATACATGTATTCTCACCAGTACATATCTGTAACCCTACTGACAGGTGTTGTCAGAAGCATATATGGCCCGGTTCAATTATCTAGGGAGTTTCTTCTGGAAACATAACAAACAACAACAGCACAAGCCTCTACCCAGAAACCTCAGAAAACGAAATACCTCCCTGCGTGTCCTTGCAGGCAATACTTCTCCCTTACATGCACTTACATGCACTGAGTCTGTTATATAAAACCAAGAAACCTTTACTGAGGGAAAAATTAACACAGAATAAGCTTTGTAAAGCCTGTAATATACAAATATTTTGATTTATGATATCTATTAAGTAATATTCGTATCCCCCAGGGTGTCTTGGCAGTAGTCTGAACCTAAGTCCTCGCACAGCATAAGTGGTGAATAAGGCAATGCATTCCTGCATTAACCATTTCCCTCCTCCACTTCACCCTCACTCATTGTTTGTTGTTCAGGAATGGTAGCCTCCAGAAATCTGACAGGTCCATCTCCAACCCCTAAGGAGAGTGCTGCCTGGTCTGCTCTGGGGACAGCTGTAGTAATTACAACTTTGACTGCAGGGTAATGGACCCTCTGCTGAGTTCCTCATCTAAGCTATTGCCCTATGATGGTAAAGCTGCGTCTTCATCTTCCACTACCTCAAAGCCAAGTCTACACTTCCTCTTTGCAGTTTTCAGAAGGGATCAGTGGCATATAGGACGCTGAAAAAAGTCCTCCCTACCAGAAAATAGAAAGCCGTTTCCCCTTTCCAGACTCTGCCACCCAACTGTGCCAGACTGTGATTTGGTCACGATGACCCTCCACGCTAGGCACATCTGGTGCAAATCTCTTGTCCTCCCACTCCCCAAAAAGGACAATAATTTTTATTACTCCCAAACTTAAAACTTCACTGAATTTTGACCCCAAATGTCCCAAAGTGTGACATCACAGAAATGCAGATAACGCCTGGCCCATTCACTTGTTTCCCCTTTCTCCCCCAACAGATGTCAACAGACAGCTCACTATATAGGGTCTATCAATCTGGAGTTCTCCCTGGTCACCAGTAATCTCCATACTCTCTAACGCTCCAGGCCACAGGCTTACATATCTATGGAAAAAAACCTTTGCTTCTGATATCATACAGTTTAGTGATTTTTTTGTTCAGTATAGTTCATGATAGATTTCTAGTCTCTGTCAGGTCATGGAAGCATGCTATCCAAAAAGGGATCAGAAATAGGTATTTGCAGTTGTGATTGAAAGCACCCTGTATTTTCACCCTACAAATGAATGTAATAATTTTTGTACAAATTGTACCTTGTGAGGTATAATTTAAAAACTAACACTGCACTGATCATCAATATTCTTGTGTAATGTACGTACAAAATGTGCTGTAAGAGTTATGAACATAAGCTAAAAATATTACTACAATGTGTTTACCAGACAAGTCTGGAGAGAGGATAAACCGGTTTCTCAAAGACGAAGGACAAGCTGATGCCTCTACCCAGGTGTCATCAAAGCTGATTGGCAATCACTGGTCAAGTGCCCATTCTTTGGCAGTGCAGGAGGGTAGGAATAGATCGATCTGCATTTCAGCAAACAACATCATGGAACCTCTTTCACCGTGATACTCCATGTCTCCATCCTCACAGCTGGAAGGAACTTTACCTAGGGCTAACCCTCAGGAAAATGCATTTCAAAGGGTGAGTGGACTATAAAAGTGAGGAGCAAAAACACCCCAAGTTATCTTTCCCTATCTCTCTACCTCTGTAGTACCAGGGTACAAAATACATTGGAAGGACAGAACAGGTCACGCTGGTGGAGGAGTGGCACTATATTTGAAAGAAAGCATGGAATCAAATGAAGTAAAAATCTTAAATGAACCAAAATGTACCATAGAATCTCTATGGATAGTAATTCTATGCTCTAATGATAAGAATATAGCAGTAGGGATATACTACTGGCCACCTGACCAGGATGGTGATAGTGACTGTGAAATTCTCAGGGAGATTAGAGAGGCTATAAAAATAAAAAAAACTCAATAATAATGGGGGATTTCAATTATCCCCATATTGACTGGGTACATGTCACCTCAGGGCAGGATGCAGAGATAATGTTTCTTGACACCTTAAATAACTGCTTCTTGGAGCAGCTAGTCCTGGAACCTACAAGAGGAGAGGCAATTCTTGATTTAGTCCTAAGTGGAGCACAGGATCTGGTCGAAGAGGTGAATATAGCTGGACTGCTTGGTAATAGTGACTATAATATAATTAAATTTAACAACTCTGTGGTGGGGGAAACACCACAGCAGCCCACCATGATAGCATTTAATTTCAGAAAGCGGGACTACATAAAAATGGGGAAGTTAAACAGAAATTAAAAGAAAGGTACAGTCCCAAAAGTGAAATCCCTGCAAGCTGTATGGGAACTTTTGAAAAACACCACAATAGAGGCTCAACTTAAATGTATACCCCAAATTAAAAAAAAAACCCACATAGTAAGAGAACCAAAATGCCACCATGGCTAGACAACAAAGTAAAAGAAGCAGTGAGAGGCAAAAAGGTATCCTTTTAAAAGTGGAAGTTAAATCCCAGTGAGGAAAATAGAAAGGAGCATAAACTCTGGCAAGTGAAATGTAAAAATATAATTATGAAGGCCAAAAAATAATATGAAGAACAGCTAACCAAAGACTCAAAAAGTAATAACAAAAAAAATTTTTAAGTACATCAGAAGCAGGAAGCCTGCTAAGCAAACAGTGGGACCACTTGATGATCGAGATGCTAAAGGAGCATTCAAGGACAGTAAGGCCATTGTAGAGAAACTAAATGAATTCTTTGTATCAGCCTTCATGGCTGAGGATGTGAGGGAGATTCCCAAATCTGAGCCATTCTTTTTAGGTGACAAATCTGGGGAACAGTCCCAGATTGAGGTGACATTAGAGGAGGTTTTAGAACAAATTAATAAATTAAACAGTAATAAGTCACCAGGACAAGATGGTATTCACCCAAGAGTTCTGAATGAAGTCAAATGTGAAATTGCAAAACTACTAACTGTGGTTAGTAACCTATCATTTAAATCAGCTTCTCTACCAAATGACTGGAGAATAGCTAGATGTGATACTAATTTTTAAAATGGACTCCAGAGGTGATACTGGCAATTACGGGCCAGTAAACCTGACTTCAGTACCTGACAAACTGGTTGAAACTATAGTAAAGAACAGAGCTGCCAGACACAGATCATAGAATCATAGAATATCAGGGTTGGAAGGGACTTCAGGAGGTCATCTAGTCCAACCCCCTGCTCAAAGCAGGACCAATCCCCAACTAAATCACCCTAGCCAGGGCTTTGTCAAGCCTGACCTTAAAAACTTCTAAGGAAGGAGATTCCACCACCTCCCTAGGTAACGCATTCCAGTGTTTCACCACCCTCCTAGTGAAAACGTTTTTCCTAATATCCAACCTAAATCTCCCCCACTGCAACTTGAGACCATTACTCCTTGTTCTGTCATGTGCTACCACTGAGAACGGTCTAGATCCATCCTCTTTGGAACCCTCTTTCAGGTAGTTGAAAGCAGCTATCAAATCCCCCCTCATTCTTCTCTTCTGCAGACTAAACAATCCCAGTTCCCTCAGCCTCTCCTCATAAGTCATGTGTTCCAGTCCCCTAATAATTTTTGTTGCCCTCCACTGGACTCTTTCCAATTTATCCACATCCTTCTTGTAGTGTGGGTCCCAAAACTGGACACAGTACTCCAGATGAGGCCTCAGCAATGTCAAATAGAGGGGAATGATCACGTCCCTCGATCTGCTGGCAATGCCCCTACTTATACATCCCAAAATGCCATTGGCCTTCTTGGCAACAAGGGCACACTGTTGACTCATATCCAGCTTCTCATCCACTGTAACCCCTAGGTCCTTTTCTGCAGAACTGCTGCCGAGCCATTTGGTCCCTAGTCTGTAGCAGTGCATGGGATTCTTCCGTCCTAAGTGCAGGACTCTGCACTTGTCCTTGTTCAACCTCATCAGATTTCTTTTGGCCCAATCCGCCAGTTTGTCTAGGTCCCTCTGTATCCTATCCCTACCCTCCAGCGTTTCTACCTCTCCTCCCAGTTTAGTGTCATCTGCAAACTTGCTGAGGGTGCAATCCACACCATCCTCCAGATCATTTATGAAGTTATTAAACAAAACTGGCCTGAGGACCGACCCTTGGGGCACTCCACTTGATACCGGCTGCCAACTAAACATGGAGCCATTGATCACTACGCGTTGAGCCCGACAATCTAGCCAGCTTTCCATCCACCTTATAGTCCATTCATCCAACCCACATTTCTTTAACTTGTTGGCAAGAATACTGTGGGAGACCATGTCAAAAGCTTTGCTAAAGTCAAGGAACAACATGTCCACTGCTTTCCCTTCATCCACAGAGCCAGTTATCTCATCATAGAAGGCAATTAGATTAGTCAGGCATGACTTGCCTTTGGCGAATCTATGCTGACTGTTCCTGATCACTTTCCTCTCCTCTAAGTGCTTCAGAATTGATTCCTTGAGGACCTGCTCCATGATTTTTCCAGGGACTGAGGTGAGGCTGACTGGCCTGTAGTCCCCAGGATCCTCCTTCTTCCCTTTTTTAAAGATGGGCACTACATTAGCCTTTTTCCAGTCGTCCGGGACTTCCCTTGATCGCCGTGAGTTTTCAAAGATAATGGCCAATGGCTCTGCAATCACATCTGCCAATTCCTTTAGCACTCTCGGATGCAGAGAATCTGGCCCCATGGACTTGTGCTCGTCCAGCTTTTCTAAATAGTCCCGAACCACTTCTTTCTCCACAGAGGGCTGGTCACCTCCTCCCCATGTTGTGCTGCCCCGTGCTGACCTTGTTCGTGAAGACAGAGGCAAAAAAAAACAGTGAGTACATTAGCTTTTTCCACATCCTCTGTCATTAGGTTGCCTCCCTCATTCAGTCAGGGGTCCACACTTTCCTTGACTTTCTTCTTGTTGCTAACATACCTGAAGAAACCCTTCTTGTTAATCTTAACTTCTCTTGCTAGCTGCAACTCCAGGTGTGATTTGGCCTTCCTCATTTCACTCCTGCATGACCGAGCAATATTTTTATACTCTTCCCTGGTCATTTGTCCAATCTTCCACTTCCTGTAAGCTTCTTTTTTGTATTTCAGATCAGCAAGGATTTCACTGTGAACCCAAGCTGGTCGCCTGCCATATTTACTATTCTTTCGACACATCAGGATGGTTTGTCCCTGTAACCTCAATAAGGATTCTTTAAAATACAGCCAGCTCTCCTGGACTCCTTTCCCCCTCATGTTATTCTCCCAGGGGATCTTGCCCATCAGTTCCCTGAGGGAGTCAAAGTCTGCTTTTCTGAAGTCCAGGGTCCGTATTCTGCTGCTTTCCTTTCTTCCTTGTGTCAGGATCATGAACTCGACCATCTCATGGTCACTGCCTCCCAGGTTCCCATCCACTTTTGCTTCCCCTACTAATTCTTCCCGGTTTGTGAGCAGCTGGTCAAGAAGAGCTCTGCCCCTAGTTGGTTCCTCCAGCACTTGCACCAGGAAATTGTCCCCTACAGTTTCTAAAAACTTCCTGGATTGTCTGTGCACCACAGTATTGCTCTCCCAGCAGATATCAGGGTGATTGAAGTCTCCCATGAGAACCAGGGATCTGGTTACTGCGATCTAGTAACTTCTGCGAGTTGCCGGAAGAAAGCCTCGTCCACCTCATCCCCCTTGTCCGTTGGTCTATAGTAGACTCCCACCACGACATCACCCTTGTTGCTCACACTTCTAAACTTAATCCAGAGACTCAGGTTTTTCTGAGTTGAACATAATTTGTTGGGGAAGAGTCAACATGGTTTTTGTAAAGGGAAATCATGCCTCACCAATCTACTAAAATTCTTTGAGGGGGTCAACAAGCATGTGGACTAGTGAATATAGTGTACTTAGATTTTCAGAAAGCCCCTCACCACAGAATCTTAAGCAAAGAAATCTGTCATGTGATAAGAGGGAATGTCCTCTCATCGATCGGTAACTGGTTAAAAGATAGGAAACAAAGGGTAGGAATAAATGGTCAGTTTTCAGAATGGAGAAAGGTAAATAGTGGTGGCTCCCAGGGGTCTGTACTGGGACCAGTACTATTTAACATATTCCTAAATGATCTGGAAAAAGGGTTATACAGTGAGGTGGCAACATTTGCAGATGATACAAAACTACTTAAGATAGTTAAGTCCCAGGCATACTGTGAAGAGCTACAGAAGGATCTCTCAAAACTGGGTGCCTGGGCAACAGAATGGTAGATGAAATTCAATGTTGATAAGTGAAAAGTAATGCACACTGGAAAACATCATCCCAACTATACATACAAAATGATGGGTTCTACAGTAGATGTTACTACTCAAGAAATAGACTTTGGAGTCATTTTAGATAGTTCTCTGAAAACATCTACTCAATGTGCAGCAGCATTCAAAAAAGCAAACAGAATATTGGACATCATTAAGAAAGGGATAGATATCATAGACGGAGAAAGAAAGACGGAGAAAGACGGAGAATATCATATTGCCTCTATATAAATCCATGGTATGCCCACATCCTGAATACTCTTTGCAAATGTTGTCTCCCCATCTCAAAAAAGATATATTGGAATTGGAAAAGGTACAGAAAATGGCAACAAAAATGATTAGGGATAAGGAATAGCTTCTGTATGAGGAGAGATGAATAAGATTGGGACTTTTCAGCTTAGAAAAGAGATGACCTAGGGGTGATATGATAGAGGTCTATAAAATCATGACTGGTGTGAAGAAAGTAAATAAGGAAATTTTATTCACTCCTTCTCATAATACAAGAACTAGGGTCACCAAATGAAATCAATTGGCAGCAGGTTTAAAACAAACAAAAGGAAGTATTTCTTCATACAATGCACAATCAATCTGTGGAACTTTTGCCAGAGGATGTTGTGAAGGCCAAGACTATGACAAGGTTCAAAAAAGAACTAGATAAATTCATGGAGGATAGCTCCATCAATGGCTATTAGCCAGGATGGGCAGGGATGGCGTCCCTTAAGCCTCTGTTGGCCAGAAGCATGGAATGGGCGACAGGGAATAGATCACTTGGTGATTACCTGTTCTGTTCATTCCCTCTAGGGCACCTGGCATTGGCCAATGTCGGAAAACAAGATACTGGGATGGATGGATCTTTGGTCTGATCCAGTATAGCTGTTCTTATGTTCTCTCTTGTTCACCTAAGAAGACAAAGGGGGAGCACTTTGACCTTTGGGGGAGCTCCTGACCTAAGAATTTGGTCAGCAATGTGCTGGGAACCTGCGGTAAGGATTTTACATGGAACCAAGGCTAGCTTATTAAGTTAAGGGTGGACAGTGCAGACCAGATGTTTTAGAGAAAATTCAAGACTTGGAGTGTGTTGGAGTCACCCTGCAACAGTAACCCAGGCTGGTGGAAGCCAGAGTGTGACTGGAGTGTTGCTAACAGCTGCTGGGGTCAGAGTTGCTGTGACACCAAGGCTGCGGCTATACAGAGATTCTTGGGGTGTAACCTGCATACTGTTGGGCTGCTTGTGAGCGGCCCAGGTTGGGAGCTACAACAGCAAGGCATTGTGAGGCACCCAGTGTTACAGGGCAGGCGGTGACACAACCACTTACTGGTCTGGATTGCACCCCAGAATGTGACAGCAATCTAGCTACAAAATGTGTTTTTTAATTAATTATAGGGTCTCTCTGCCACTTCTTCAAATGCAGATTTACTACAGAGGGAAATGATAGCTTCAGCTGGATTTAGGATAACACTTTCCCCACGCAGTGGCTACAACTATT
Source organism: Lepidochelys kempii (assembly GCF_965140285.1). Lineage (NCBI taxonomy): Eukaryota > Metazoa > Chordata > Testudines > Cheloniidae > Lepidochelys > Lepidochelys kempii. The sequence goes on along the minus strand of NC_136382.1, from coordinate 138,228,949 downwards.
AGACTAACACACCAGTTTATTGAAACAAGTCTTAAAATAGCTCTTTCCAATTAAGAGTGCTTTACAATCCATTATATTGAAGCTTATATGTTTCTGCAGGGCTAGCTTGTTCCTGCAAGGACAGAGCTGTGCAGAACTGCATTACTGCCCTTTAAAGCTGCATTAGAGCTAGTCACAATCTAGCCTTCACAATCTAGCCTTCATGGAGCAGATTGAGCTGCCACTCTTTGTCACGCTGGCGCTATTTTAATGTCTAGTTACATAAACTGTGCTGGAGTTTTTTCATCTGTAGAACTGAAATTCATGTGCCAAGTCCAAAAAGTTAAATACAATTATATAACAGAATGATGATTTTCGATGCAATAGAGTTCATAAAATACAGGGATTTAAACAGAAACATGACTAGTAAATAATAGATACAGGCACAAAACCCTTAAGGGTCTATTCTATGTAGATTCTTGCTAAGCTTGTCACTTAGGGGCCTATTGCTAATATTTATCTTTCTCTCTGTCCCCTCCCTCCTGAAGCCAGAGTTGCACATGTAAAGAAGAATCCACTAATCTTTTCTTTAAATTTCCTTAATGATGTAACTTTTGCTATACAAGCCTGTATTCATCAGCCATGTGCAGCACTAAGCCCTATCATGCACAAGCTTTCCAGCATTTCTAGACTGTCTCTGAATCAAGATGGAACCCATTTTGAAAATGTAACCCATTAATGCCCACTCCTTCAGGCTGCTGCATGCCCTTAACTCCCATTGACATTAATGGGAGCGAGGGTGCTCAGGACCTTGCAGAACCAAGCCTTTGGAGATTAGGGCAGAGATCTGATGCTGCACCTCTAGGAGATGCAATACAGAATGACCAGCCCAAGAGGCAGGTAGACAAGGAAGGCTTTAAACCACCCTAATACCTTTCTGATTCTGGGCTACTCTGGGAGGGGGGGGGGCTGGTGCAGCCCCTGGTATAAATCAGAGGAAGCAGGACTGCTCTCATTGATGGGCCACCCCCCACTCTATCATGGCTGTCTATGTGCTGCTCCACTGTCTATGTGCTGCAGCAGAAAATGTTGGCAGCGCTCTGGCTACTCCTGCGACATGCCCCCTTTTACCTTGTGCCCCACCCCTGCACACCCACTGTGCTGGGGCTTGCAGCATGAGGCTACTTATGGTGACCCTACAAATGTTTGCAATTCTCCCCCAGATGGTCTGTGATGGCAATAGACACTGCAGAGGGAAAAATCACTCCCTAGGCTATCATAACATGCAGTTATTTCCAGAAGAGTTATAGGGCCTGATTCTGCACTCAGTTATAAATACATACAACCTCCTGGAAGCCTCTGCACTGGCATGCATATAACAGAGAAGAATTTGGCCCACATTTTTCTATATAACTCTTGTAAATATATATACAACTCTCTTCTATATATAGGAGAGAGTTATCAGAGCAAGGAATACCTCATTCTATTTTGCAGTAATTCCATCAATAATCCAAGTCACAGTTGTACATCCAACAGGTAAATCTCTCTGATCCTGCTTCACCACTAACAAGCATAGTGAGAGGTGTTTACATCATTTCCATGCCACCTTTGAGAGGTGGAGCTGTCAAGGAGATGTCAGCAATAGTCCAAATGTTGTGCACTAACAGCACCCCAAGCAGCCTGTGCTTTCCTTCTTGTTTGATTAACAAAAGAAAGAGAAAAGATCTATTAAAAATAAGCACACAGCTGCAAATTGACAGAAAGTCAAATGTCAATATTTAAATGGTAATATGTTGTAGATACTTTGCTGCCAAACATCATTTTACTTGATGTGTCTTAGTTTACAGTACATGTGAGTCAGCGGCTTTTAGGAACATGCGCTGGCCTGTAAACAAAAAACGAACCATAAGCTAACAAAATATCTCGAATATGCAACCAGAAAATAATTTCTTTCTCATGTACATACAAATAGTTAACCCCACCTTCTGTTGCGCTCTGAATTGGAAGAGGTATTTGTCAACAAAACTTCTTACCATCACTTATTAAACCCACAAATCTAGTAATTATGTCCTAAATCTTCCAATCAGATCCACACAGGCAGCTCCCCAGCTGCCTTGCAGCATGCATATGATTTTAATATCAGGGTCTATAATGCTAATAACAAAGGGCAATGATTTGTCATTTTGTTCTATATAATTGTGTATGAAAACAATAACAATACTGATGAATAGGGCTTGTCACTGATTTTCTGTCAGAACTGGTTTTCCCCAGAAAACTGGGTTTTCAAGTAAATGAAATTTGCCACAAAGTCCATGGGAAATTTTGACTTTTCACTTGACTTTTCTCCCACCAGTGAAAAGTTGAAATTTCCCTCTGGGGTGTGGGGAGTAGAAGGGTATGGCATTTTTGACCAGCTCAACTAATAAGCCATTGTGGAAATTCAGAAGAAGAACCACTGCATTCTAAGCTGACTCCCTTTGGGGAAATTGAGGCATTTGAGTTATTTAATTAAGCTAAAATGGGCTACTGAAGTTCTTAGCCCATGCAATAGCTATTTAAAAATATGTGGAGGTTTTGTGAAAAACAAAACAACCAAACTCCTTGGACCTGCACATTGGACCTTGAAGGATGTGAACATTTGAGTGTGCCTGGTATGGAGGCATTCTGGAGCATATAGATCCTCAGGAGGGACAGAGTCTAGAGATCATGTGTCAAAGAGATGCTTTTGGAAACTATAAAGTGGTAAACCTGAGCTCAGGATGGGGAGATGAAGAACTCAGTAGCAAACTAAGAGAGCTGCAGGTGAGGTTGTGGAAGACTGTCCCTGTGGGCCAGGAAACCTACAGGCAGAGTTGTGATACAAAATAACTTGTTTAGGCTTCATGTGTGCTGTGATTTAATGAAGCAGAAAACAGGATGGGATATTTTGATTTTGGCATGAGAATGGGTCCAAAGATCACCAGATGAGGAGACTGAGAGCCAATGATACATGCAGAGTGGGGATCCCTAAGAACTGATGTCCTGGTGGCTGGGAAGCCGTGGAGGGGGATCACAGGCCTGTTCTATGTAGGTTCTTATACCATGCTCGTCACTGTAATATATGAGTGCCTCCAGTAGTACATTAAGTGATGTGACTAAAATCTGTTGTGTTTGTGCTCTCATTCTCTTCTCAGGAGGAGAAGTATGTGCAGTGGAGTTTCTTATTTGGAGTAGGGATTTTTGGTTTTATTATGGGTTTTTTAATATACATGTTTGCTATGTGTTTATGTTAGAGATGCCAATATGAAAGAAATGCACTTTGCAATTGGAGTAGAAGATGGTGAAATTTGTGATGGTCCTTGGTTCCAGGGGGAGTTCAATCAGCAATCTCAGACAGGCCTCCGAGAAAGTACTGTCTCCTGTGCAGATGAGGTTTATCCTTTTTATAGGACTTTCCATCATGTCAACCACAGTCTTCATCCCAGAGCTGTAGGCAGTCTTATATATCTTGGGCCCAGACCATGCAGCACCATGAAGATAAGGACCGAGTCCTTGAACTTGATTTGATAATCTATGGGAAGTCAGTGTACAGAGAAGAGAAAAGGTTTGATGTGCTCTCAGTAAGTCCATGTTGCTGAGGAGACATACTGCAGCAGTTTGTACCTGCTGGAATGTCCTAAGTGCTGAAGTATTTGTATAGCTGTAGTCCAACTGAGAGGTAACAAAAGTGTGAATAACTGAGGGCAGGTCATCATCTACCATGATGCGACAGAGTCTTCAAGCCAAACCAAGGTAGAAGAAAGCATTATTTGTGGATTCTACTATACAAGAGCTTAGCATTAGTGAAGCATCCAGGAGTACCTTTTGCCTGGGCTTGAAAGATGGAGAGTCCAACTCAGGGGTGAGAAAGAGGGAGACCAACTCCTGTGGCACCATGTCTGACATATCACCCTCCTATTCTCCTCAGGCCAAGGCTCGCTCTCTCTCCACATGAAAAGTTCCCCCTTTTCTTGGCTCCTCAAGCTTTTCTCTCTCCCATGATTTACCTTGAGGCTGGAAGGAAATGAGAGAGATTGCAATTGTTCTTAAGTACTCCAGCATCACTCAGATTCTATGGCTATGTAGGCCCTAAAGTTACCTATACAGACAGATAGGTAGGGAACTGCCTTTGTCCTTGCTGTATGTATGAAGGAATTCAATTGTCAAGGATGCCACTTTGGAACTGTCAGCCAGGGAGCATTTAGTCAGTCAGGTAGATATTAGGTTTGTATTCCAAAAGCTTGTTTTAAATATCATTTCTGATAACTGCTTGGATGAGGAGGTAGAAATTCTTGCGAAAAGAAATGCTGATCACTGTCAGTACACGTGTGGGTTGTATGAATGAATGGGTGTGAATATCTTCTGTTTGTTCTATATGCTGGGTACAGGGGTTCTTTTCTTTTCTTTTCTTTTCTTTTCTTTTCTTTTCTTTTTGTTTTTTGGTATGCCCTGGAGTAGCCCTGAAGCACATCTATCTCCCCTGAAGAGGAGAGTAGACTGAATAAAGACCCTCTGTACTTTTAAGAAGGCTTTTGATCTATGAAGGAATGGTTTGTTGTTCACTGTTCATTGATTTATGTATTTATGTTAAAAGGTAACAACCTGTTGGTTTGATTGTTAATCATGTCTTTTCTAATACAACAGTATAGCTATAAGAAGCTACTACTTACTAGAGGTGCCTGAAAATTGTTATACAAACCATTTTTTTCACAAAAAAATGTGGATTCTTTGAAACCAATACTTTTCACAGAAATATATCAATTTAATTATTTTTTTATCAGGAAGCTGTCTTAGTCCAGGGAAGAATTTGTATAGAATTTGTATAGAATTTCTGAAGGGGCTGTGTAAAAAACCAAAATCCTGATTCAGAGCCAAACCTTGAACGTAGGTTTCTCATGCCCCTGGTGAGTGCACTAGCCAGGGGGTTATTTGCCATTTGGGGCAAGAATATCTCTCTCTCTCTCTCTCTCATATTTTTTTGTGAATTTCTTTTCAGATGGTCTCATTTTATTCCTCAACAGAACAAAAACAAATTCTAGCACTTTCATATTGTTCATGAAAGAGAAAATTCTTGTTTTCTGGTGAGTCCTACTACTTAACCTGGATGCCTCTCTTATAGTTTTGAGCTCCCTTTAATATAGATGTGGTCTAAATACTGTCCCTTCTCATATGAGGAGCTTACCGTTAATACAGACCTTAGGATCATGGCATTTGGGAAATGTAGTGCAATAACCAAGCTGCCATGGTGATATAAGTATCGGGTTTCAGTGATTCACAAACAAAGTGAATAGTTTTGTAATTAAGAAAACTGTTTTCTTCAAATATAGCTGGTTCATAAATTTTCAAAAAGACTTGATGTAGATGAAGAAACATTAGACAAAATCAAAAGTTTGTCAAGTAAATTTTTTGTCAAAGTAGTTTAATGATTTTCCTTAGACTTTGGAGAAACATTGTCTGACCATTTTCAGGCAGAGCTCATTTTCCAAGTTAAAGTTTCAAGGGTAGCTAAAATAGGGCTTTAGAATGCAAGTCGGTTACAACTGTAACTATGGAGAGGCTATTGCATAGGTACTTTCCTGTACAAGAGAATTGAAATTGTTTCCTGTCCTCAGTCCAAGCTCAAACACAAGATACAGCGGATGGAGGAGCAAACACTGCAAATGTAAAAGTACGGTAAGTGTTAACTGATTCTGAAAGCAAATAGCAGTGTTGTAGAACTTGCACTTTGCTAATGGCTGGGCTTGTGAACAGTGTTAGGTTAAAAGATTGTCTTTGTTAGATAAGGTGTTATGGAAGTGCAGACGCATGTCTTTGTTAATGGGCTTTTTGTAGCATGTTGATAGAGAAATAAATGAGCTGTGCTTGAAGTGAAGAGGTGATACAAATATATGAGGCTATGTCTATACTAGAGACCTTACAGCGGCACATGTAGCTGCTGTATGTTGATGGGGAGAGTTCTTCCATCGGCATAATTAAACCACCCCCAACAAGCAGCGGTAGCTATGTCGGCAGGAGAGCATCTCCCACCGACATAGCACTGTTCACACTGGTGTTTCTGTCCGTAAAACTTACGTTGCTCAGTGGGGTGTTTTTTCCACAGCCCTGGCTGATGAAAGTTTTACAGACAAAAGTGCTAGTGTAGACATAGCCTGAGACATAGCTGAAGGAAGGACTAGGCTGAACAAAATGTGTGCAGAAAACATAGGAGATATTAATGATTTTTTTCTGAATCTAATTTTAAAAATCCATTCGGATTTCTACAGAATCAAGTCCAGTCCTGCCATTCCTGTGGGCAGATAGAGTGCTGAGTCCACAAAGAATCCCACAGACTTCTGTGAAGGCACTGTAGTCTGCCCAAGAAGAATGAACTGTAGGATCAGAGTATCAGATTGTAATTATAGCAAAGTTATACACTTCAAAATAGGATTTATTTACTCTTCTGCTACAAATACCCAAAATATGTGTGCATAGCATGCCAGAAGTAAGGATATATTTGATTAGCAGTTTTCTTTCTTCAGTTTTCTGACCTTTTATTTTCTATGCAAACTTTGAGAGGGCTTGTTGGTTCACCTGGTAATTTTTGTTCATATGCACAATAATGGTGATGTAATTGTGTTCGCACATTTCTCTGAAAGCACTTGCACTCCCCTAATTACAATAGGTGTTAAGCTGTCCAGGCCTGTGTAACAATGAAGGGAATGAGAGAAAATATTTATCAATTTTATTGCTCTGATTTTTTTAACTTCCCATTTTTCTTTAATCTTATCAAATGTATCACGTCATTAAGTGTCTTATCTTCCCATACACACATAGGCTTGGCCTTAAAGAAATGTATAGAATTCTAGAGGCAAGGGTCTTCTACTGAGAACACTTTGCCCACATCTCCCTTGAGAGGAAAGAGTTCTCTGAAGTATTTGGGGCCTAAGCCATTTAAATTTCATAGTCTTTGTAGTCTTTCACCATCTAGCCTTTGTGGATGGTAATAGCAGTACTTTAAATTTCACCCTGGAGTAGGGTGACAGATAGTAGCAGACAGTTAGTTCTTGGTGTGAGATACAGGTTTAGTTTGTTCCTGCCAAACTATATTGCTTAGGAGGGAGGCAGATGCATTCCACAATAGGATTTGAAGGTATATCTACACTGCAATTAGACACCTGTGGCTAGCCTGGGCCAGCTGACAGGCTCACAGGACTCGGGTTGTGGGGCTGCTTAATTGCACGGTAGACTTCTGGGCTTAGGACCCTGTGAGGTGGGATAGTCCCAGAATTAGGCTGCAGACTGAGCCAGAAGTCTACACTGCAACTGAACAGGCCTGCAGCCTAAATCCTGCCAGCCTGAGTCAGCCATGGGATCTAATTGCAGTGTAGATATACCTTCAGTGGCTTTCACAAATAGCCTAAGGTAATTTACAGATTGCAATATTCTAGTCTAGAGAAAACAAATACAGGATTTATGGTTTATAATGAAACCCAATAACCCCCTTTTTTTGTCCTAGGACTCTAGAGGTGCTAATAGGCCAGTCCACCTTTAATGGTCCCTTACAATATGCGCTAACCACTCATGCTAAACAATCTGTTCCACCTTGCATTTAGCTGTGATGCTAGGAGTTCCTTTCCCAGACTGGAAGAAGAGCTCTGTGTGGCTCAAAAGCTTGTCTCTCTCACCAACAGAAGTTACATAAGAACATAAGACCGGCCATACTGGGTCAGACCAAAGGTTCATCTAGCCCAGTATCCCATCTTCTGACAATGGCCAATCTTCTGACAGTTGGTCCAATAAAAGATATTACCTCACCCACCTTGTCTCTCTAGAGGAAACAAAAGCAGGAATTGCTATGGCAAGATCTGCGTTTGACAAGAAAGGGTACTATTATTTTTCAAGCAAATGAAGATTGGAAAAAAATATATTCCTGGGTGCACTTTTTGTCTCGTCCCCTTGATGTCACATATATGTACCAATTCTGTTCATGATGAACAAACATCAAATACATTTTGGTCCAAATTTGCCCTCAGCTGCATGTTCTACACTACTTAAGTCAATAAAAGCTGCCTGTAAATACTGTGGTAAGGCAGTATTTGATTCTAAGTATGTGGCACTTTAGTGCTAACTGTATATTTATCATGTGATACATCCACAAGAAACAACAACTAGATAACTATGCTAACTCCATTCTTTTGTGAGAACAAAGCGGAAAAAGCATCTTTACTGTACTTCTCTTGGATTCCATGCTGATCAGGTGACTTTGCAACTATAAGGTGAAATTGATCCCTGTCCAGAGGTCCAGCACCAGGCCTATCTACTACTTGCATCCCTCTTAAACCTATTTGACCAGCTCTGCTCCACATGGTTAAAACAATGGCAACCCATTGAGCAGGCATTTCCCTGATGTAATGGTCTAACACGAGCCATTATATGGATTCTTCCTTTATCTCTGCTTTAAATGTTGACAACTGTAAAACTCAGACCCTGGGGATTTCTAGAGTAAATATTGTAGCTAGATTGAAATTAACAACAGTGTAATTCTAATGCAAAAGATCTAAAAGAAAAAAACATAAAAATTGCTAGACCAAGCTGACTGAGTTACAATTCTTCCTGCATTCTGCTAACTTAGGGTCATTTTCACCTTTGCCAAATGATCCAACATCGGGCTTATGCTTCATTTAGATCACACTCAAACCCCATTTTGAAGGCTGAAGTGAGACCTAAGTGGTGCATAGGTCTTATTTGCCCTTGCCCTTGCTCAAGTAGGTGCTTGCCGTTTATTATTTTATTTTCAATCAAAAAGGGCAAATAATATCCGTAAATCTGAAGTGCATTAATATGCAAACAGGGGGCACCTTGGTTAACCACACTGCATGTTTTTCTTTCACCAAATTCAATGTATTCACAAACTGGTGATGATTTTGTATCAAACATGTTTTGGTAGGTCTCAAATGTTAGCAGCAATTTGTCTTTCAGCAAAGGGATCTGATCTCTCGTCTGAAAAGTTTTGAGCACCCTTGGTCAGTTTACAGCAGCACTCTCCAATAAGAAGAACCAGATTGTTTACCCTCTCAGCATTCCTTGCTACTCTTTTTTTGGTGGCTGTCACTTTACAAGGTATGCTGCAGCCTGCAGGCAGCCTAGCCCCATCAGAGGATATTTTTTCAAAGATATGATAATCCGTATTAGAGATCATTTCCAGAGGATGACATTGTTTATTGCAGCATGTCACTTAGCATATAATTTAATGAAGCCCTGTAAGAAAACACCCTCTTAAATGAAGTGAGCTGTAGCTCACGAAAGCTTATGCTCAAATAAATTGGTTAGTCTTTAAGGTGCCACAAGTACTCCTTTTCTTTTTGCGAATACAGACTAACACGGCTGTTACGCTGAAACCTCTTAAATTAATGTTCTTCATTCTGATATTAGTTACTCACAATCCCTTGCTAACATTCCTTAGAGACATTTTGGGCTAGTGATCTTTAAAAAAATTAAATTCCCTTCTTCGTTGTATGTGTTCATTACCTAAAAGTTATTTTCTTTATAAGGATAAGGTTTTAGCAAGTATCCTTCATAGTTGTATTAGCAATGGCAGGCTGCTTATCTAGTACCTTGTTAGTTTTCCTCTGCTCATATTGATGGCAATTTCCAGTCCCATTGCATAACTCAAGGCCACATTGTGCATGCCCTTCCTCCTTCCCTGCCCCTATCTAAGTTAATAAGTTTGCATGGGGACTGAAGGCAGACTTTATTTGTATTGGACCAAATGCTCATATTCTTCTTCAGGGCAGGAAGCCCCATCCATCTTTCTATGATGGATCTCCCCATCCAGTCAGTGGGTTGGGAAGGATGGAGAGGTGGAGGATAAATGGTCTCAGCAGCATCATGCCCCTGCCTGGAACTCAGGGAGGACAGTCTGCACAAGGGAGGGAGTAGACAAGAGGGATGAGTGTGCTATCCATATTACTTCTGCCTGAAAATCCACTTTAGCAGTAACACAGCCTAAGGCTGCAGTTCTGCATTAGTATCTATCAATGCCAACCCCTGCAGAGACCTGTTGGCTTCTACAGGAGTTTGCTAAAGTAAGGAGAGAGAACAAACACAGCTGAAAATGAGTAAGGGCAGACCTTAAGATGTGGACTGTCCTCTTTGCCCTGTCATTCCTTTCACTCATGATAATTTATTGTTTTATTGAACAGAAATGTTGTATGTCCTTATGTATGTGTTTAAAGAGACACTGTCAAGTAGTTTAGACACATGATTTGAGCTAACTAGCATGAGCTGGTGGAGTACATCTTAAATTTAAAACAAAGATCCATCACTGTCGTCCAAAAATAAAATAAGAAAAAGCAAAACCATTAGTGCTAGTTAATTCAGTGACATGTAATTTTTTGGTTCTGCTGCCTGCCACAGAGGTAGTCATTGCACCAGCTGAAGGACTGCAAATTAACTCCCAGACTGCACCACTGAACTCAATAGGAGTTTTGCTACAAACTTCAGTGACAGTAGGATTAGACCCACTATTTCTAAACCAGTGCTTATTGACTTTGATGAGTGGGAGAGAAGGACAGATTAACAATGAGTATTATATCTGCCAGTTGGTGGTTAGAAATGAATCCTTTAGCAGAGGACCTATTACCCCACTATAGGATACAGCCTGACTCCTTATAGGAGTTACTTGTACTCTGCACGTAGGATGAAATTTACTCCAGCACAAAGTCTATGCATCACTTACATGCAACAGACACCTGCAAAATAGATCTTAAGTGGGATGTAAGCTATGTGTAGACCTTAAACTGGGTGTCTGCAAGGGATGAGACTTTCACCCTGGGGGAACAGGGCCCCTTATGCTGGGTCTTGATAGGCCTATAAGTCCTTCACTTTACAACAGCCAAGATTTCTACCCACCCTCTTATGGTCCATGGGCTCTAGCAGCTGATTATTATGGCCATAACTCTGCAAACGTTTGTATGTGCGTGGACCCTTCACACAAGGAAGTCCATGCAGGACCAGGACCTATGGCTCAGGGTTCTTAACCAACACAGAATAGAATACAATACACTAGCAATAGAAAAGTAGCCAATATTAAAAAAAAATATGCATTTTATTCTTCATATTTTTTAGAAAAAAAAAACTGAGGAGAAAAAAAAAAGCAAGTACGTTTTTACTTCTCATACAGAGCCTCAACATTCTCCAGTTTTTCAGCATCCTTCCTGAAGTGTGGACACCAGAACTGGAAACCGTATTCCAGCAATGGTCACCCTCATGCCAAACACAAAGGTGATATAATGTCGCTACTTCTACTTAATGTTCCTCTGTTTATACATTTCCTTGTTAGCTGGAAAGATCTTTGGAGGAACTAACCAGAGAAGCAGCTTTCCTTCCCCAAGACAAGGAGGGGAATCTTGGATAATTTGTTTAGTATTAATAAAGGCTCTGATTGTCCAGTGAGCTCTGCATGGGTGGATCCACTGGGAATTCATACATGCTGAGTTTATTGCAGGATCGTGGACAGAGATGGAGAAGTACCATCTACTGAATCACCAATACTATGTCCTGTGTAGATTAGCAGTCCTGATCATCTAACTAAGACTCAGTTAGAAGTTAAAAACAAGTCAAACTTACTTGACTGTTATACAAATACATCTTGTGAAATATTTTAAAATATTTTAAATGCAAAAACATTCATTACATATTTCAAATTTTGGATGAAAAATAACTCCTCCTAGCTCCCCATTTTAATTTGCCTTTCCATCAGCACAGAGTCACCATCCTGGTTATGTCTAAGTGACTGCATTTATAGGAATGGAAGAGTGGCACATCAGAGGGGTGCCCCTCTCTGCAGGTCCATGTACATGCATGCACACTTATACTTCCCTGTTCATTGCGCTGCTAGGGGTTAGAACTGTCATTTGATACAGTTCTTCTCTCAGTCACATCTTTCTTCCTTTACTGTGCCCTGTCACAAGATGATGCAGCCCCACATCACTACAGAATATCAAGACCAGCAAAACTGGCAGCTTCCCCACTCCTATTATGATCTAGTTTAGCCACTGCTTCCAAGCACTTCAGGATCTTAGACCTGATCTACTCACAATTTTTGTACTGCTTTAATTATATCCATTTAGAAATAGACAGAGTTAAAGTAGTACAACTCCCTAGAGTGGACTCATTAGCTTATTAGTTTATATTGATATGAACACCTTTATACTGGTGTAGTTGTGTCCATACTATGGGATGGTACCACTTGAACTATACCTGCTTCTAAACTGATATAGTTAAATTTGTACAAAAATTGTGTGTGGACAAGCTCTTGAAAAACTGAAGTGGCCAGGGATATGACTCCTGATGATGAGTCTCTACCAACTGAGGCCTGGTCTACACTTGAAATTTAGGTTGATGCAGCTATCGCACTCAGGCGGTATGAAAAATTCACATCCCTGAGCACCGTAGCTTTACCAGCCTAATCCCCAGTGTAGATGCAGCTAGGGAGCAGGAAATAATCCCCTAATTATCCTTCATGTGGGAACAAATGATACGGCTAGATTCTCCCTGGAAAGTATTAAGGGAGACTTTGCTAGGCTGGGGAAGACGCTTAAGGAAATCGAGGCTCAGGTGATCCTTAGTGGGATTCTGCCTGTTCCTAGAGAAGGGCAACAAAGGTGTGACAAGATTATGACTATCAACAGATGGCTTAGGCAGTGGTGCTATAAGGAGGGCTTTGGGATGTATGGCCACTGGAAGACATTCATGGACAGAGGACAATTCTCTCGGGATAGACTTCATCTGAGTAGGGAAGGAAATAGACTTCTAGGATGGAGGCTGGCACAACTGATTAGGAGAGATTTAAACAAGGAATTTGGGGGAGATGGTTGGGAGATGTAATCTCCACGCTGGATTTTAGCATTGAGAGGGAAGAAAACGAAGTAAGAAAGGATACAGCCGTGAGTAGGAGAATTTATATAAGGAGGAAGGACAGTGTGGATACCAGTCTAATAGGTTATAGTGGCTGTAGAATGACTGTGCCTAATAGGGTACAGAATGTGAGCGAGGCCAAACATCAAAAATTAAGATGTTTGTACACCAATGCGAGGAGTCTAGGTAACAAAATGGAGGAACTAGAGCTACTGGTGCAGAAAGTGAAACCAGGTATTATAGGGATAACAGAACCATGGTGGAGTAGTTGTCATGACTGGACTACAGCTATTGAAGGGTATGTGCTGTTTAGGAAAGACAGAAATAAAGGTAAAGGTGGTGGAGTAGCACTGTATATCAAAGATGAGGTAGAATGTAAAGAAATAAGAAGCGATGGAATGGATAAGACAGAGTCTGTCTAGGCAAAAATTATATTGGGGAAGAAAACTATTAGAACCTCCCCTGGGATAGTGCTTGGGGTGTGCTATAGACCGCCAGGATCTAATTTGGATACGGATAGAGCCCTCTTTAATGTTTTTAATGAAGTAAATACTAATGGGAATTGTGTGATCATGGGAGACTTTAACTTCCCAGATATAGACTGGAGGCCAAGTGCTAGTAATAATAATAGGGCTCAGATTTTCCTAAATGAGATAGCTGATGGATTCCTTCATCAAGTAGTTGCGGAACCAACAAGAGGGGATGCCATTTTAGATTTGGTTTTGGTGAATAGTGAGGATCTCCTAGAAGAAGTGGTTGTAGGGGACAATCTTGGTTCAAGTGATCATGAGCTAATTCAGTTCAAAGTGAATGGAAGGATTAACAAAAATAAATCTGCAACTAGGATTTTTGATTTCAAAAGGGCTGACTTTCAAAAATAAAGGAAATTAGTTAGGGAAGTAGATTGGACTGAAGAATTTATGGATCTAAAGGCAGAGGAGGCCTGGGATTACTTTAAATCAAAGCTGCAGAAGCCATCGGAAGCCTGCATCCCAAGAAAGGGGAAAAAATTCATAGGCAGGAGATGTAGACCACACTGGATGAGCAAGCATCTAAGAGAGGTGATTAAGAAAAAGCAGAAAGCATACAGGGAGTGGAAGATGGGAGGGATCAGCAAGGAAAGCTACCTTATTGACAACTTTCCACATAGTCAGCATCAAACAGTGATAATCCACTTAGGGATTGAACTCCCAGTAACCATGTCATTACCCAAACCACAATGGAACTTTCAAAAGACAAACTGACCAGGATTCACTGCAACAACTGGGCCACCATTAGTGCCATTCCAGTGCAAAGTTTGATAGTTTAACCTGGCTCATCCAAATAGCTGCAAGAAAAACATCTCTTGTGGCTACCAAAAAGCGTGCATCCCTAGCTTGAAACTGGAAACAGAAAGTCTATTCAAGGAGTATCAAACATCTGGTGACCCGACTACTAGAGTCACTGAGGGAAGTGCCATCAAAGATGGAATGAGAAGCTCTTTGCTTACTCCACCCATAATACTTGGCTATTTTTCATCAGCTGGGCATTGCAAACCCAGTGAAACTCTGAAACCCTGAAGATTCAGGTGATGCAATCATAAAAACACAGCTTATGAACTCAAAGGCACCAGGGACAAGTCCACTAAGTGCAAAGTGTGCAGAGCTCTGACAAATAGTCAGTGCATGACCTGCCTCCTCCCCACTATCATTGCCCTTCAGCACTGGGGAGGTGAATAAGGCCCTCTGTCTCACAAAAGCCACAAAAGCTGTTGGATCTGATTGTCTTTTCACAATTTCTTAAAAGCTTCAGAGCCCAGGGCCAAAAATGGCTGGCAGCACTGTTCTCTCAATATCCATTCATCAGGGCTCATCCCAAAGATCTGACACAAGTCTATTGTCATTGCCATTGACCAGCCTGGGAAGCCAACCAGTAATCCTTCATTGTACAGGTCCGAATCACTCCTCTGCACGTGGTACAAGCTCATGGAGAGAATATTGTTGGCAAGGATTATGCCCCGTGTGGAATCAATGTTACTGAATGAACGAGCAGGTTTCTGACCAGGCTGCAGCTCTACTGACCACATATTAGCATTAACAATGCACATTGAAATGGGATTTCAGGAAAAACTCAAGACTGGGGCAGTTTTGTTAGATTTACCTGCTGCCTACAGGTATGGAGGAACAGCCTTCTTGTGGAAGACAGCAAAATTATCCTATGTAATACAACAGAAAAATTTCTCCAAGAAGTTTTGACTAACCAGGGTTTCATGTTTTCCTTGGTGACTAGATCAGCAGGCCACACACTCTCAATGGTGGGCTACCACATTATCCTGTTTAAAATCTACATCAGTGACCTTCCCCAAACTTCACTGGGGAAATGTGTCTCTGCTGCCTACACTTGTCTGACTAGAGCAGTGGTTCCCAAATTAGGGGCGCCTCTTGTTCAGGGAAAGCCCCTGGGGGTCGGACCGGTTTGTTTACCTGCCGCATCCACAGGTTCGGCCGATCGCAGCTCCCAGTGGCCGCAGTTCACTATTGCAGGCCAATGGGGGCTGCAGGAAGTGGCGGCCAGCATGTCCCTTGACCTGCGCCGCTTCCTGCAGCTCCCATTGGCCGAGAACGGTGAACTACGGCCACTGGGAGCTGCGATCGGCCGAACCTGTGGATGCGGCAGGTAAACAAACCTGCCTGGCCCACCAAGGGCTTCCCTGAACAAGCGGTGCCCCTTTGTTTGGGAACCACTGTACTAGAGAACAAATCCTATCCAAGGACTTCAAAATTGTGGTGACATACCGGGGTGCAATCCAGACCAGTGTGGGGCTGTGTCACCGTGGCTCTGGAACTTGGGGAGCCTTGCAATGCCTTACTGTGGTACCTCCCAATCTGCACCACTCACAAACAGCTCACCAGCATGCAAGGCACTCTCAGATGTGTTTGTGGAACAGTAGCCAGCCAGTCACACCCTGGCTCTCACTAGCCTTGGTTATATTGCAGGATGACACAAATATACTCCCTGTCTCGGATTTTCTCCCATAAATATTTGTCTTCTCCAACCCAGCCCTCTCCTGGACTGTATAAATATATTAAGTCCATTATTTCTTTAAGGGAATAACATAAACTAACTTGTTATCTTAAATAGGTTACCCAGACACTTTAACTTAAACACACTGGATTAGATAAAACAATAAAACAAGTTTATTTAATACAAGGAGAGAGATTTTAGGTGTGTACAAGCAATGAGGTATAAGAGTCAGAAATGGTTACAAGAAAAATAAAGATATAAATAAGATTTCTAGTGCTTAACTTAAAAAACTATATTAGAATTAAAGTGAACCTTTTCATCACATGCTTACAATAACATTACTGACCAAGCTCTTCAGGTCAGGACCCCTCCCCCAGATTCCAATAGCTGGTTCTTTTGTTTTCTCAGGTGAAAAGTGTGAGATGGACAGGGAGATAGAGAGGAGGGGTGTCTTGGGAAATTTGCCCTTCCTTTTTATAGTTTCAGTCCTTCTCTTGAAAAGTACTTCTAGCTCAGAACCTGCTGACAAAGAGTTTGTGTGGAAGGATGTTCGCTGTTGGGTTTTTTCACCAGTGTGAACTTCCTTTGTTTTTTTCCCTTTCCGCTTTCTGCTTGATGACTCCATTTGTTGCTTAAATACAAATTAAGACAAGCATGGACCTATCTTGAATAAAGGTGTGCGTTTGACCAGTTTGGTGCTACATGAGTCTGAACATGTACTTTTAACATTATAAAGGGGAAATATATAACTTTATGCATAAAACTGCTACAAACATTTTACCATGATATTACCGATCAGCAAGTTATGAGTTTTCAGATGATACCTCACAAGGAATACCATGTAGAAAGATTATTACAATAGTGTGTAGGTGTGCATACAAGGGTGTAAGCCATCACACCTGGAAAATATTTCTTGTATTGGCAGCTAAAGGCAAACCTCACTACGACTGTTGTGTCAGCATTTGATCTAAACAATCAAATGACTAGAATGGAGCTGAACATAGACTTTGTGGCCAGCTGATAAGACAGGATCCACCCTAAAATATCTTGTTGTGATGTTAGACCAAAGCCTCACCTACCACCAGCACCTGAAAAATATTCACATAAAATAAGCATGTATCTAAATCTCATCCAGAAACTGATAGGAATGATCTGGGAAGCTGTTGCAAAAATTGTACAGATCTCTTCACTCGCCTTCGTCTATTGTTCCACAGAGTACTGCTCACCCATCTGAACTCAGCGCCCATGCATCACTTGTCAATTTTCAACACCACCATGTGGATCATTACGAGTACAGTAAAATCACTGCCACAATCGTGGCTTCTCACACTGGTGCACATCTATTTGCCCCAAATTTGTCTGCAACAAAAGAATTGTTGAGGAGCTCCATTGTATTTGAGGGAACAGGGATCTTCCAATACATGAAGAGCTAAATAATATTCAGAGATTCTAACTCAAATCCAGCAAATCTTTTTGGCTTGTTTGCAAGAGCTTGAATATTGGGGGGGGTTTCTCCCAAAGATCTATGGTGAGCAAGACTGAAGGATACCAATGTCCTAAATAAACACCTCATCAAGGACCCAGCCAAAGAACTCCCATGGAAAATATGGTCCACTTTGAACTGCATCCACACATTGCATGGCAGATGTGCCTACCTTTTCCATAAATGGAGACTGAAACACAATTCTGTTTTTGACAGTGGAAATGGACTTCAGACTGTGCAACATCTCATCAACCAATATCCCAAATAATTACAAACCAGTGGTATTTCTTCCATCCAGTCCATATCACCTGAAGCAGTCAATTGGATTGCCAGCCTAGACTAACAATACTGTTTTTAAGCCATATGAAAGAAGTTGATTGGGAAAAAATGCTAAAATATTCAGATTAAATTGTCCACCAAATGAAAGGGATAATGCAGTGACTTTGCTAAAGTTCTCCTATTCAGCCCCACTGTAACAAGGAGTGAAAATAAATATCACTCTTTATCACAGGGTAACACCACACTGCACAAAGTTACATATAACATCACTTCCTAGTTCTCACCAATATTATATTATTTTATTATATATATATATATTATATTATAATATTATATAATATTATAGTATTATATTGCTGTACAATGTAGTGTGTGTATATTTATGCACATTTGGGACATTTGGGAAAATAAATATTAACCCAGTGGCTTGTAATATTATCCTCTGAAATATTATCTTTTGAATGTATTCTGTAAAAAACTTCTTCTGGAAGTTGCAAGCATAAAATATGTTTTATCAGATTATTTGCATAAATTATCACACATATTTCATCAGTTTAAACTGTCTTTTTTTCCCCAAAGGTAAAATGTTAAGTGTATGGGTGCAGTTGTCTTAGAAATTCATATTAATCATATTAGCACAGTTGCTTATGCAGCATATTTTATGTTCCCGAGTCATAGGCTTAAACCAACCCCCCTAGATTTCTCTCTAGATGTGGTGAGTGGGGCTAATTTCACTTTTCTTCCTATCAACAATCTTTGCCATTGTGTTGAAGGATGACCAAATGACTGTGGGACCATATACGTGACTATGTGCAGAGGTGGTTCCACTTTTGTTTAGAATGGGAGATTTTGTTTTTATTATATTATAAATGTATGACTTCTGAAAAGTTTGAACCCAAGTCTGAACATGGGCACTATGAAGTGAGCTGTAACTCACGAAAGCTTATGCTCCAATAAATTGGTTAGTCTCTAAGGTGCCACAAGTCCTCCTGTTCTTTTTGCAGATACAGACTAACACGGCTGTTACTCTGAAACTATAATAAATGTGTTACTCTAAAAGTAAAACACTGACCTTTGTTTCCTGGCCTCAGTCACCTGATCTAAGTAAAGGTTCACGACAGGGAGAGTAGAGACTAATTCTACTGGTTATTCTTACAGACCCATATACTTTTCTTTGTGAAGCAGTACAGTGCTCTTAGATTGCCCATTAAAATGTTTGGTTCTCCATGAAAGACAACCCAATATTTTTATTCTTACTTTAGATATATGGTGAGATGGATATATTTTGAGCTCTTTCCTAATTTTGAAACACATAAAACTGTGATATCACTAATATATTTTCATTATTATAATCAACAAAAAACCCACTGCTGTAATAAATATGTAGTAGGAAATACAATTCAGCTGCACATTAAAACATCAAATACTCACATGCTGTCAGATGCTGACCATCCTTAATTCCCATTGGTCTCAGGAGGAAGTGGATGTGTGCCATTTTTTGTAGAAGCAAGCCCTAGCTTTGCAAAATTTCCCAAAGGTTTCACTGCTGCCAAAATTGAAAAATATCTCAGAGTAGCCAGACTCTGATAGAAAACTGTACTGACTTAATGCAAATTAAGCAGTATACACATTTTTATAAGAAGCGTGTGTGCTTCTCTCAGGTTTACATGTTTTTCTGACTCCTAGGCTCATTTGCTACAATCCTGTACTCTTTGTGTTGCTACAGGAGAAGGATACATTTAAAACGTAACACTGTTTTCTGTTGCATATCCTGAACTGGGCCTTGGGAGATGTGAGTGCTATTCCCAGCTGTGCCACTAGCCTGTTGGGTGGCCTTGGGCAAATCACTTAATCATTTTGTATCTCAGTTTCCTCATCTGTAAAATGGGAATAATGATTCTACCCTCATTTCTTAAGCACTTTGAGTTCTATGGTTGAAAAGCACTATATAAGAGCTAGGTGTTATTATTTCCCTCTAGATGAGGTCAGTGGGGCTAATTGCTCTTCTCCCCCTAACAGCAACCTTTGTCATTGTGAAAGATGACCGTATGACTGTGGGACTATATCTGTGACTATGTGCAGAGGTGGTTCCAATTTTAATTGTTTAGAATGGGGGATTTTCTTTTTACTATATTATATTCTTATATTATATTATAGATTATATTTGGTTAACTACATCTGCATATAGACATAGATCAAACAGATATAGGAATGTGAGGGAGGGAACATCCACTTATACTTCTGAGTTGGAAATAGCATGAAAAAATGGTCTGTTCTGCTGACTTGCCATGTCACACATGAGTCACATATGCTGCTACATGACCTGGTAATAGTAATGTCATCGTTTACTTATTTGTAACTTTGAGCATCATAAAATGTAATTCGCAAGTTACCTGAAAAGTGAATTTCAAGGCTCTCGGAGCCTGATTAGGATGTGGATAACAGGTTTGTATGTGTAGTTGTGGTCCCTCATCTTAAACCTAAAGAAACACTAATATACTGGGAGCAGAAAATTCTGTGAAGTACCCACACTTTAGTATAAAATGGTACTTTTAGCTTGCAGAAGCAGCTCTGCGTACAGCCAAGTACATACAGAACAGTAAGGCAGCTCTCTGGTGAAAGCCACTGTTGTTGAAAATGCCATATGCAAGAGATGGAGTCCCTAAAGTAAAATACACAGAAAGCTGTCAACATGTCACTAGGAAACTGACATTTCCCCCCTTTTTCTTTTTAAGCAACTCCAACACAATGATCCTTAAGGCACTTGAGTTGTCTTTATCTGATACACATATTTGAGATCTATTTCCATTCACATTTTATATTACCATTACGGATTTCCCCCAGAAATTTTAATGTGTTTTAATTTTGAGTTTCTTGAACTAAAGGCTGTAATATTATCTTGTGGGCATACAAGGTTTGATCAGTTTAAAGCAGTGACATGCTACTGTTCATCAGTTTAAAACAGTGACAGGCTGTTTCCTATGAAAAGGAACACACCATCAAACATACGATCTCAAGCCACTAGTAATATACTGCAGTTCATTTTCCTCTATGTACCCCTTATTGCTCAGAAATATGAATGTTACCACACTGGCATCATTTCCAGTTCTCCTTCACTCTCATCTGTACTCATAAAAAGAAATTAACAAACCTTAAAAAAATCCACTTCTATGTTAGACTGTGACCTCTGACAAGAGCGCGCAGTATGTAGAGGTCAGTAAAATCAGGTTTCTGACTATGTTAGGAAAGCTCCTGCCAGCCAGCTGTCTAATATGAACAGAGAAGCTACTTTTTTGAGATCATAGGTTTGACTTTCAGGTGGTGATTTATGTTGCTTTTTTATTGTAGCCATGCCAGGTCACCCATCCCTAAAGAAGACCAGAGACAAGATGTCACACATTTATCAAAGCAGAATTTGCCTTAGTCTCACCATCCTATCCACAGTGCAAAGGAAGGATACCATCTCGTAAAGGGCCATGTCATCCCCTGCCATACGAAAAGCAACTGGAGGAGCTATATAGAAGGTGGTGTGGTCTAAGTGGCTAGCATATTGAAGTGGGACTTGGGGGACCTGGGTTCTATTTTTGGCTCTGGCACTGGCCTGTTAAGTAACCTTGGGCATGTCACTTCACCTCCCTGTGCCTCAGTTTCCACATCTGAAAAATGGGAATCGCGATACTGATACCTCCTTTGCAAAGTGCTTTGATACCTATGAATAAAAAGTGTCATATAAGAACTAAATATCGTTATATTACATTTTACAGGGATTGCTCCAAAAATATAGGGGACAGGGTTTGTCACCTACTGAAAAGCAGTCCCCCAAAGCAAGGTCTAGGGGGGCACTGCATCCCCTCAGCAGTTATGAGGTCCAGTAACCATCCCAGTTCCCTATGAGTGCAGCTCCAATGGAGCCAGGCACCATCTCTGGTTTCACCTTCACTTGTGTCCATCCAAATCTATTGAAAAAGGATACTGGATTATGGCAGCAAACATGTCCCAGTATGAACATTTAACATTTTGAGATGGCTACCAGCTATCCACCCAGTGCTGTCAACTTGCAATTTTATCATGAGTGTTGCAATTTTTGGTGTTTCTCTTAAAGCCACAGTGCCTGGAGTCATGATATTTCATGAGAATCTCAGCTTTCTTAATTAAAAAGAAAGTTTCTAGCCCTCATGATTTCAGAGAAAAGATTGAAAAAGTAACCTCAGTGCATCTTAAAGGCTCAAAAAACAAGAAGATAAATAAAAAGAACCAAACATTTATTTTTAAATGTTTCAACTTTTAAGCTAATCTTATGTTTTTTTAATGCTTTTTTAAGGTGCCACCGGACTCCTCATTGTTTTAATGCTTTGGGTTGGCGATGCTGCTTATGTGGCATGTTGTACACCTTGCAAAATCTACAATGGTGCAAGAAGGATTGGTAGCTGTTTTACAAAATCCACAGCAAGGTATGTCCGCATATTCAATAATGTATTAACATTCTGAAGATTCATATGGTTGTATTAGGCAAGTGGTTGGCTAGTATACAGTGGGCATACAGTGACCCAGGCTCACTGATAACTAGCTACCACAATAGAAATATCTGTAAAAAAAGCCAGACATAAATCAAATGGCTTCTTCAAGCCACTGGGCCAAAGTTAGCCCATATATTAGTGGGCAAATCCCCATTAACTTAAATGGAATTATACATCAAGGCTGAATCTGGCCCAATGTTTAAACATAGAATAAAGAGAGAGATTGATTCTTCAAGTTTCATGGGCTGGTCCACTTTCATGTCTCTCTTTGAACAGCCAAAGAGAGAGAAAGAGAGAGCGAGAGATAAACCCATAACTTCTTCCTTATTGCAGAGTTTCTTACTCCTTGATTGTTCCATCATTTCCAGCATTCCCACTTGGGTTCCTTGGCTATCATTGGAGCGAGTGCAGACATCTGTTGTCAGTCATCCTGCTCATGGGTTGGGTAAAGCCCTGTCTCTGTGAAACAATGACTGGGATCTGTATAGCCCACAAATCAGAACTCTGAGTTTAGTTTAAAATAGTCCATAGATCTGAATTGTAAATTAAACAGGGAGATAATTCTTGCTTATTCTTAAAGTGTTTAAATTCCATCATTTCAGACTCTTTTCCCAGGAAGACCGTCAAGCAACATTTCCAAAACATCCGTAAACTAAGTTCGCAGCAAGTCACAGTCTCTGATTATGAAATATAAATGGATTGTCCTTGTTAAATTCTAACATTCTGATTATGAACTAAAACATATGCATAGTTTTACCTCATAATATGTTTCTAAATACATCAAGAACTCCATTAGGAACTTTTGTGGTACAGATACTGCACATACCATTGGTTTATGCAGATTAGCTTTCCCCTGGCGCTAGACTTCTGAAAGCCATATGTGAATCTAACATTCTCTGAAAATGTGTTTAAACTAAAATGGCATCACCATAGAATCATAGAAATGTAGGGCTGAAAGTGACCCAGAGAAGTCACCAAGTCCTGCCCCCTGCACTGAGTCAGGACCAAGTAAATCTAGACCATTCTTGAGAGGGGTTTTCCAACCTGTTCTTAAAAACCTCCAATGATGGGGATTCCACAACCTCCCTTGGAAGCCTGATCCAGAATTTAACTACTTTTATAGCTAGAAAGCTTTTCCTAGTATCTAATCTAAATCTCCCTGGCAGCAGATTAAGCCCATTACTTCTTGTCCTACATTCAGTGTACATCAGGTATGTCTACACTGTGATAAAAGACTCGCAGCATGGTGGCGGCTATCCCAGGTCAGCTGATTTGGGCTCACAAGGTTATAAAATTGCAATGTAGATGTGGTAGAAGTGGTCTCAGAGCACTGGCTCCAGAGGCAGCCCTAACATCTACACTGCAATTTTATAGTTTCAGAGCCCAAGCCCTGCTAGTCCAAGTTAGCTGACCCAGATGCTGAAACTCAGTGCCATGGTTTTTTTTAAATCACATTCCAGATGTATCCATGGAGAACAATTGATCACCTTCTTATATGAAAGCCCTTAACATGTATGAAGGCTGTTATCAGGTCCCCCACAGTGTTCTTTTCTCAAGAATAAACATGCCTAGTTTTCTCAACCTTTCCTCCGAGGTGAGGTTATCATTTTTGTTGCTCTCCTCACTTTCCTAAAGTGCCGTGACCAGAATTGGAAATAGTACTATAGCTGAGGCCTCACTAGTGCCAAGTAGAGTAGGACAATTGTCTCCTGTGTCTTACATTAATACTTCTGTTAATACACCCTAAAATCATATTAGCCTTTTTCACAAATGTATCACATTCTTGACTCATATTCAATTTCTGAGCCACTAAAACCCCCAAAAGCCTTTTCAGCAGTACTAGCGCCTAGCCACTTATTCCCCATTTTGTGGTTGTGCGTTCAATTTTTCCTTCCTAAGTGGAGTACTTTGCACTTATCTTTATTGAATTTCTTCTTGTTGAATTCAGACCAATTCTCCAATTTGTCAAGGGCCTTTTGAGTTCTAATCCTTTCCTATAATGTACTTGCAACCCTTCCCACTTTGGTGTCCTTTGCAGATTTTGTAAGCATACCCTTCACTCCATTATCCAGGCCATTAATGAAAATATTGAATAGTACTAGACCCAGAACCGACCTCTCTGGGACCCCATTACATATGCCCTCCCACTTTGACAGTGAATCATTGATAACTGCTTTTTTATTACGTTCTTGCAACCTGTTGTGCACACCTTATAGTAATTTAATCTAGACGGCATGTTCATAGTTGCTTATGAGAATGTTCACATGAGACTGAGTCAAAACCCTTACTAAAATCAAGATATGTCATGTCTACTGCTTTCCCCCGTCCATTAGGCCAGTAATCCTGTCAAAAAGGGAAATTCAGTTGTTTTGGCATTACTGGTTCTTGACAAATCCAGCTGGTTATTACTTATAATCCTACAATTCTCTAAGTGTTTATAATTTGATTGTTTAATAATTTGTTCCAGTATCTTTCCAGATATCAAAGTTTAGCTGACAGGTCTATAATCCTGAGGTCCTCTTTATCATAGAATCATAGGACTGGAAGGGACCTCGAGAGGTCATCTAGTCCAGTTCCCTGCACTCATAGCAGGACAAACTATTATCTAGACGGTCCCTGACAGGTTTTTGTCTAACCTGCTCTTAAAAATCTCAATGATGGAGATTCCACAAGCTTCCTAGACAATTTATTCCAGTGCTTAACCACCCTGACAGTTAGGAAGTTTTTCCTAATGTCCAACCTAAATCTTCTTTGCTACAATTTAAGCCCATGGCTTCTTGTCCTATCCTCAGAGGTTAAGAAGAACAATTCTTCTCCCTCCTCCTTGTAACAACTTTTTATGTACTTGAAAACTGTTATCATGTCTCCTCTCAGTCTTCTCTTTTCCAGACTAAACAAACCCATTTTTTTTCAATCTTCCATAATAGGTAATTGTTTTCTAGACCTTTACTCATTTTTGTTGCTCTTCTCTGGATTTTCTCCAATTTGTCCACATCTTTCCTGAAATGTGGTGCCCAGAACTGGACACAATGCTCCAGCTGAAGCCTAATCAGAACCTTTTAAAGATTGGTGCCTTTTCCAGTCCTCTGGGACATCACCCTCCTCCATGAGTTCTCAAAAATGACTGCTAATGATTCTGAGATGGCTTCATCTAGTTCCTTAAGTAACTAGGATAAATTTCATCAGGTCCTGATGACTTGAATGCATTAATTTATATAAACATTCTTCATCCTGTTCTTTCCCTTTTCTGACTTGTGTTCCTCCTCCTCCCCTCACCCCCCACCCCGCCCCACATTATTCATATTAGTTGTGGTGAGTATCTGGCCACCATTAACCTTTTTAGTGAAGACTGAAGCAAAACAGACAATTAAAAACCTGAGCTTTATTGATGTAATCAGTTATTAGCTCTCTGCTCCTACTAAGTAGAGGGCCTACACTTTCCTTCATCTTCCTCTTGCTCCCACTGTAATTAAAGAACCTCTCATTCCCTTTTATGTTCCTTGCTAGGTGTAATTCATTGTATGCCTTCACCTTTCTGATTTTGTCTCTACATGCTTGTGCTGTTCTCTTGTACTCCTCCTTTGTCCCTATTTTCATTTTTTGTGGGATTCTCCTTTTTGATTTTCAGATCATTAAAGAGCTCCTGATGGAGCCATATTGGACTCTTACTATTCTTACTATTTTTCCTTCACAAAGGGATAGTTTGCATTTTTGCCTTGTGAAGCTGCCAGCTCTCATGAACTCTTTTTTTCCTTTAGATCAGTGGCCCCCAAACTGTGGCCCCTAGAAGCTCAGAGGCAGCAGGTACCACCGGGCAGAGGCTACAGTCAGCCAGTGAGCCAACTGTTGGAGGAGAAATGAACCAGGTATCCATGGGGAAAAGGAAGGCCCAGATATGGCCCAGGAACTCAAATCTCCATTATCCCTGTACAGAGATCAGGCACAGTGGATTGGGGAGGCTGGGGCTTACGGGGGGGGGGGGGCAGCACTTGTGGTCTGCTCTGCCTGGCTCCAGTGCAAATTAAAGTGAACTATGTACAATTGGGACTCCAGCCCCAAATGTGTTTTTTATTCCCTCTGGCACTGACCCCAGCCCATTCCCATTGCTTGGGCAATGGTACTGTATTGATTGTTTTAGTCATCTGATTTCAATAAAGAGCGTTTTTCCTACCTACAGGTGTGACCTTTATGGCCTAGCTGTGGCAAGTGAGCTCTCTACTGACATTATAACTGCCCTCTGCTCAGACGACACTCAAAGAGTAAAAGGCTAAATTTTGGCTCTGTTCATTTTCTCTTCCTAAATAAGGGCACAAAATAGCTACTTTTGCCTTCTTTGTTTGTTTTGATGTAAGTCAGGCTTGAAAAAACTTAACATCCACAGGTACGTTTTTGAAAATGGCAACAAAATGGAGATAGCATGATTTGAGATTACTATGTATTCATCTGCCACTGTCAACCAGAGTGAAGAGAGCAAGATGGTTCACCTCTAAACAAAAATCCAAATCGCAAATAACACTCACTGTAGCATTGGCTTACCCCTTTGACTTTCTTATGTTCATGGTCAGCTTAACCACTGAAAGTTGATGTGGATGCACCAGAATTTCTTTTCTTCAAAGATTTGTCCATTTTTGAGTCTTTAATTAATCACTGTAACTTAATGGTTGATAAGAAAACGCAGCTACCACATGATACTATGTGAACGGCAAAGTCATTTGAGCCTACTGTGTGTAACATCTGTCTCTCACACATACACCAGGAAGAGCAACAGCAGAAAATGCAATTTGATTATGACACTAATTAACATAAATGAGAATTTTTTCTCCTGACAAGTCACTTTTCCAAAATTCCATGGCACACCTTTTCATGCCTGACAGCATGCCAGCTGGGAAACACTGATTTAAAGGTACAGAGGGGTACAGCATACAACTTTTAAACTTTCTTTAGAGGCAGAAATATTCTTTTCATATTCAAAGAATTTTCTGACAACACATAAAACTATTACCAGAATGTGAGCAGTTAATCCCACTTCAAAGAAGGATTAGTTTTGTTCTGGATCAGACCTTTAGAAATCACTGCAGATGCGGTATCCTACTTTCCATTTGAAGCTCAGTCTTAGTTTCATTGTAACAAACTTGTACAGACTAAAGATATTAAATAAATTAATATCCTATTTAATAAAACAAGCTTTATCCTTAAAAAAGTAGAAATTTGAAGCACATTAAAGTAACAAAATACATTATAAGCCTGTAAAATATTTCATCCAAAAGCTTTGGGTTGTAGAACAAGAGTAATGTATACCATGTTCTATATCTTTGGTCACTTTCCTTCAAAAGATAACTTGTAATAATGTATATTAGTTGTATCAAGTATTCGTGAGTTGTGGTGCATCATCTCTATATTCAGATTTTTCCCATCCATGTGGAAATTCTGGGGAGTGCCATTCCCCTACCACTATGCTACTCTTCCCTTCCACTGGAGCAGGGGCGGGCAAACTTTTTGGCCCAAGGGCCACATCTGGGTGGGGAAATTGTATGCAGGGCCATGAATGCAGGGATGGGGCGGGAGTGCAGGGTGTGAGAGGGGGTGTGGTGTGCAGGAAGGGGCTCAGGGCGAGGGGTTGGGGTGCAGGAGCAGTTCAAGGCAGGGGATTGGGGTGCAGAAGGGGTGCGGGTTGCAGGAGGGGGCTCAGGGCAGAGGGCTGGGGTGCAGAAGGGGTGTGGCAGGGGGCTCAAGGCAAGGGGTTGGGTGAAGGAGCGGTGCGAGGTGCAGGAGGGGGCTCAGGGCAGGGGGCTGGGGTGCAGGGTGCAGGAGGGGTTTGGGGTGCAGGCTCCGGCCCGGCAGCGCTTACCTCGAGCGGCTCCGGGGTGGCAGCAGCGCACAGTGGGGCTAAGGCAGGCTCCCTGCCTGTCCTGGCCCCACGCCACTCCTGGAAGTGGTCAGCAAGTCTGGCAGTGGCTCCTGGGGGTAGAGTGGGGCAGGCAGCTCCCTCCACTGGTACTAAAAAAAGCTGCAGTTGCAAAATACAAGTTTGGTTTGTTGTACCACCCCCAAAGCTCCCATTGGCTGCAGTTTCCCGTTCCTGGCCAATGGGAGCTGTGGGGGGCAGTGCCTGCAGGTGAGAGCAATGCACAGAGCCCTCTGCCCTCCCCTCCCCCAGGGGCCGCAGGGACGTGGTGGGAATAGGGCAGGCAGGGAGCTGCCTTAGCCCCACTGCACCATGGGGCTGGCAATCCCGCAGGCCGGATTGAAAGCCCTGATGGGCCAGTCCGGCCTGTGGGCCGTAGTTTGCTCACTCCTGCACTGGAACCTACAGATGCTTTTCCACTGGGGCTCCACAGAGCTCTGTGAAAGGGAAGCAACAAATGACTGATCACTCACCAAAGCACAGACTCCTGTGGCCCTCCAGATTTCTGTGCAAACATCCAGACTACAAATCAGCAAGGGAGTGGACCCAGCCAATGCCAGCATGGAACATTGAACTGCAATGTAGCTGAGAGGGGGAGCCCCTTTGGTGATTCATTAGATAATGATTGTAAAACACTGATAGCGTAATGTGCTATAGACACTAAGTATTAATTATTATGTGCAATATTATGGAGATTTTGCCCCAAACTTTTTGTGTGTTTCCTCTCTGAACTCATCCCAATTGTGGGGATAGTGTTCTAGGAGCTGTAATGAGTTTTTCTATCTATTTAGCCTTTCTTTATTAGAGAGTGTATTGTGGCATGGGATTGTTTTCACAACAATAATTAACATGAAGCAATATTTCCGTCACTGGGTATATTGCTAACGGTTAATTGGTGAAAAACAGAAAACCTCTATGCAGGACTGTGTGCATTCCTGGTGGACAATTAAAACTGATCCTTTGTCTTGGAAAAGGGTTGCCCCACACTCATTTAGGAGGTAACAATCAGTCCATAAGAAAGGTGTAACTTCCACTTCCCAACCAACTTCCAGTTCCACCCCAAACAAAAGACCCAGAGTATGGACAGTGTTGTTTCTTTAGAATTCTTAAAAGGAGGTTATCCAGGCTAGATTTGTCACGGCCCAGATGTCTGGGGAAAAAAACAAAATGATAAGGCCATTTTCTGGGTCTTTCTGCCACTGGATAAATGGGTCTGAATCACCACTGTCTTCCACCTTGCAGAGTTATTTAAACCTGTACGTAGTGAGTGTAATATGCTATCAAATTGTTCCCAATGTTTTTATCTTTTATTTACCCAGAACATGAAATTTACATAAAGTACTTTATAATGCGGCCAACAGGAGTCTATGTGCTGCATGATATGCACCTACGCTTCACACAGAGACAGATGACCTGATAGGATTTCTCTAGAGAAATTTGCAATGACACGCCCCATATCTGTGATGCAAATCAGTCCTGACATTTCCTTCCCCAAACTGCAGTGTCTGACTTTGAAACCTCACCATTTTATCAGCACAGGAAAAGCAACGTTGATGTAGCACAAGACAGCTGTGCCACTTCCTTCTGTGCTGAGAGCAGCATCTCTTTCCTACAAAGGCTGCTAGCCCACAGAACAAAACTGTACTGTTTATTATAAGATCAACTTTTAAACAAAGACTACAATATTTAGGAAAATTACATCTCATTTTAAAAAAGTTTAAAAACATGATGGTGTCAGCAGGCTATTTTAAATTGAGCCGACTATTGTACTCAATTTCAGGCATTTTCCCTGGGGTTTTTACTCAGACTAGCTGAAGTTCGTTTACATCTTATATACTCTGGACAGTGTTCAGACATTAAAGATTTCAAGAATCAATATTAGTAGTTCACTAATTAAGACTGAGTGGTCCCTTGGGGAATTTAGCCATGAGAAGTTTCCTCGCCCCTGAATCTAACTGCTGCTTCCCTCTTTGATGAATGATTTTTATCCCTTGGAAATGAAGCTCAAACATGTAATATTCCACTCTGACAACTTCTCTCTGCATACTTTGATATATGATTATTTAGCTACTTATGGCTAAATCCTCATGATTGTTTAAATAGTGCCTGAAGGGTCCTAGAGTATTTGCTGACATATGTCAGCATGGACATCTAAACTAGTGTAGCTTACGCTTTCTTCCACCGCAGTGTGTATGTGTTTATATTAAACTGACTTACTTACGCTCACTGAGACTCAGCGTCACTCACCAATATGTAATTTACACACCCTCTTGTGCATCACCTCTACATCTTGCACAGTGAGTCTAAGGAACTCAGAGTCGGTGTAAGTCACATGACTGGGAAGTTGTAAGAATGTGTGCATTAAAGTTTCCCATCCTACATTAACCTACACCAATGTAGATTCCTTTACTCTCATTCACATGTTAGTACATGGATGCAAGTAGATCTCAAGAGACTAAGTGTGTGTAAGGGAGTCTAAAGTATGTCACTTTACATAAGCACTTCTGAATTTGACCCAAGCTTCCTGTCCCAAAGCAACTTCAGTCAGACTACTTGCAATAAAGTGTCTGATCCTTTGAAGTCAAAGGGAGTAGTCTTTTCATTACTTCAGCTGGCACTGAATCATGCGCATAGTGAGTAGGCTTTGGCCTGTAGTCCCTAATGGAGGAAATTCCCCTGTGTGGAGAGAGTGTGCGCCCCATTTAAATCTTCAAAATATAGCTTAAAAGGGGCTTAAGTGTTGCATAGGCTTTGTGCAGGCTTTCTGTAAATGGTTGAATTTAACCCTACTGTGTTTGAAGAGCAAAGAGTGGGACTCTAACATTTTTTTAAAAGAAATTTTTTAGGGCTGCAGAACTTCCAGCTGATTTGGGGGGAAAACCCCCCCCAGCAAATACAGTCCCAGTATTAAGCCTTGTCTATGCTACAGAGTTTTCCTGGAAAAAGACTGCTTTTTGTGGCAAAATAATGGAGGTTTACCCACTGCAATGCCAATTTTGGTGACAAAAGTCTTCAGTTTTGGTGACAAAATAAAACCACCTTGATGCGAGACACAGGATTTTTTTGTGGCAAAGTGCCAGTGTAAACACCACACTTGGTTTTGTCACTGTAAATGGCCTGCAGGAGGTATCCAAAAATGCCCATCCTGACTGCTCTGGTCAGCAGTTCGAACTCCGCTGCTCTGCAGCCAGGTAAACAACCATCTACCCCTCCCCCTTTAAACCCCTGCCAGTTTTTGAAATTCCACTTCCACTTCCTGTTTGCTTGGCATGGAGAGCTCATATTGCATCTTCCCAGCTTACCATGGTGACTCTAAGCCCTGGTCTACACTAGGACTTTAGGTCGAATTTAGCAGCGTTAAATCGATGTAAACCTGCACCTGTCCACACAAGGAAGCCCTTTATTTCGACTTAAAGGGCTCTTAAAATCAATTTCCTTACTCCACCCCGACAATTGGATTAGCGCTTAAATCGACCTTGCCGGCTCAAATTTGGGGTACTGTGGACACAATTCGATGGTATTGGCCTCCGGGAGCTATCCCAGAGTGCTCCATTGTGACCGCTCTGGACAGCACTCTCAACTCAGATGCACTGGCCAGGTAGACAGGAAAAGAACCGCAAACTTTTAAATCTCATTTCCTGTTTGGCCAGCGTGGCAAGCTGCAGGTGACCATGCAGAGCTCGTCAGCACAGGTGACCATGATGGAGTCCCAGAATCGCAAAAGCGCTCCAGCATGGACCGAACGGGAGGTACGGGATCTGATCGCTGTTTGGGGAGAGGAATCCGTGCTATCAGAACTCCATTCCAGTTTTCGAAATGCCAAAACCTTTGTCAAAATCTCCCAGGGCATGAAGGACAGAGGCCATAACAGGGACCCGAAGCAGTGCCGCGTGAAACTGAAGGAGCTGAGGCAAGCCTACCAGAAAACCAGAGAGGCGAACGGCCGCTCCGGGTCAGAGCCCCAAACATGCCGCTTCTATGATGAGCTGCATGCCATTTTAGGGGGTTCAGCCACCACTACCCCAGCCGTGTTGTTTGACTCCTTCAATGGAGATGGAGGCAATGCGGAAGCAGGTTTTGGGGACGAAGAAGATGATGATGATGAGGAGGTTGTAGATAGCTCACAGCAAGCAAGCGGAGAAACCGGTTTTCCCGACAGCCAGGAACTGTTTCTCACCCTGGACCTGGAGCCAGTACCCCCCGAACCCACCCAAGGCTGCCTCCTGGACCCAGCAGGTGGAGAAGGGACCTCTGGTGAGTGTACCTTTTAAAATACTATACATGGTTTAAAAGCAAGCATGTGAAAGGATTACTTTGCCCTGGCATTCGCGGTTCTCCTAGATGTACACCTAAAGCCTTTGCAAAAGGTTTCTGGGGAGGGCAGCCTTATTGTGTCCTTAATGGTAGGACACTTTACCACTCCAGGCCAGTAACACGTACTCGGGAATCATTGTAGAACAAAGCATTGCAGTGTATGTTTGCTAGCATTCAAACAACATCCGTTCTTTCTCTCTCTGTGTTATCCTCAGGAGAGTGAGATATAATTCATGGTCACCTGGTTGAAATAGAGAGCTTTTCTTCAGGGGACACTCAGAGGAGCCCATTCCTGCTGGGCTGTTTGCCTGTGGCTAAACAGAAATGTTCCCCGCTGTTAGCCACAGGGAGTGGGGAGGGTTGAGGGGGTAGCCACGCGGTGGGGGGAGGCAAAATGCAACCTTGTAACGAAAGCACATGTGCTATGTATGTAATGTTAACAGCAAGGATTACCCTGAAAGAGTGTAGCCACTGTTTTATAAAATGTGTCTTTTTAAATACCGCTGTCCCTTTTTTTTTCTCCACCAGCTGCATGTGTTTCAATGATCACAGGATCTTCCCCTTCCCAGAGGCTAGTGAAGCTTAGAAAGAAAAAAAAAACGCACTCGCGATGAAATGTTCTCCGAGCTCATGCTGTCCTCCCACACTGACAGAGCACAGACGAATGCGTGGAGGCAAATAATGTCAGAGTGCAGGAAAGCACAAAATGACCGGGAGGAGAGGTGGCGGGCTGAAGAGAGTAAGTGGCGGGCTGAAGAGAGGGCTGAAGCTCAAATGTGGCGGCAGCATGATGAGAGGAGGCAGGATTCAATGCTGAGGCTGCTGGCGGACCAAACCAGTATGTTCCAGTGTATGGTTGAGCTGCAGCAAAGGCAGCTGGAGCACAGACTGCCACTGCAGCCCCTGAGTAACCAACCGCCCTCCTCCCCAAGTTCCATAGCCTCCACACCCAGACGCCCAAGAACACGGAGGGGGGGCCTCCGGCCAACCAGCCATCCCACCACAGAGGATTGCCCCAAAAAAAGAAGGCTGTCATTCAATAAATTTTAAAGTTGTAAACTTTTAAAGTGCTGTGCTTAAAGTGCTGTGTGGCATTTTCCTTCCCTCCTCCACCACCCCTCCTGGGCTACCTTGGTAGTCATCCCCCTATTTGTGTGATGAATGAATAAAGAATGCATGAATGTGAAGCAACAATGACTTTATTGCCTCTGCAAGCGATGATAGAAGGGAGGAGGGGCGGGTGGTTAGCTTACAGGGAAGTAGAGTGAACCAAGGGGTGGGGGGTTTCATCAAGGAGAAACAAACAGAACTTTCACACCGTAGCCTGGCCAGTCATGAAACTGGTTTTCAAAGCTTCTCTGATGCGTACCGTGCTCTCCTGTGCTCTTCTAACCGCCCTGGTGTCTGGCTGCGCGTAACCAGCAGCCAGGCGATTTGCCTCAACCTCCCACCCCGCCATAAACGTCTCCCCCTTACTCTCACAGATATTGTGGAGCACACAGCAAGCAGTAATAACAGTGGGAATATTGGTTTCGCTGAGGTCTAAGCGAGTCAGTAAACTGCACCAGTGCGCCTTTAAACGTCCAAATGCACATTCTACCACCATTCTGCACTTGCTCAGCCTGTAGTTGAACAGCTCCTGACTACTGTCCAGGCTGCCTGTGTACAGCTTCATGAGCCATGGCATTAAGGGGTAGGCTGGGTCCCCAAGGATACATATAGGCATTTCAACATCCCCAACAGTTATTTTCTGGTCTGGGAAGAAAGTCCCTTCCTGCAGCTTTTGAAACAGACCAGAGTTCCTGAAGATGTGAGCATCATGTACCTTTCCCGGCCATCCCACGTTGAGGTTGGTGAAACGTCCCTTGTGATCCACCAGAGCTTGCAGCACTATCGAAAAGTACCCCTTGCGGTTTATGTACTCGGCGGCTTGGTGCTCCGGTGCCAAGATAGGGATATGGGTTCCGTCTATGGCCCCACCACAGTTAGGGAATCCCATTGCAGCAAAGCCATCCACTATGACCTGCACATTTCCCAGGGTCACTACCCTTGATATCAGCAGATCTTTGATTGCGTGGGCTACTTGCATCACAGCAGCCCCCACAGTAGATTTGCCCACTCCAAATTGATTCCCAACTGACCGGTAGCTGTTTGGCGTTGCAAGCTTCCATAGGGCTATCGCCACTCGCTTCTCAACTGTGAGGGCTGCTCTCATCTTGGTATTCATGCGCTTCAGGGCAGGGGAAAGCAAGTCACAAAGTTCCATGAAAGTGCCCTTACGCATGCGAAAGTTTCACAGCCACTGGGAATTGTCCCAGACCTGCAACACTATGCGGTCCCACCAGTCTGTGTTTGTTTCCCGAGCCCAGAATCGGTGTTCCACAGCATGAACCTGCCCCATTAGCACCATGATGCATGCACTGGCAGGGCCCATGCTTTCAGAGAAATCTGTGTCCATGTCCTGATCACTCACGTGACCGCGCTGACGTCACCTCCTCACCCGGTATCGCTTTGCCAGGCTCCGGTGCTGCATATACTGCTGGATAATGCGTGTGGTGTTTAATGTGCTCCTAATTGCCAAAGTGAGCTGAGCGGCCTCCATGCTTGCCTTGGTATGGCGTCTGCACAGAAAAAAGGCGTGGAACGATTGTCTGCCGTTGCTCTGACGGAGGGAGGGGCGACTGATGACACGGCTTACAGGGTTGGCTTCAGGGAGCTAAAATCAACAAAAGGGGTGTCTTTACATCAAGGAGTATTTCAGGCAGGACTTCATGGAGGGTTCCAATAGGAAATGGTGCACCTAAGTTATCGTTCTTATTGGAACAAGAAGGTTAGCCTGGCCTCTGATTGATACATGGCTAGATTTCCTTCGCTGCACCTTCTCTGTGAGTGATTGCAGTGTGACCTAGAAGAATGAGTCCCCTAGATGGGGGAGGAGGGGAAGCAAATGAATACAGAACAAATCTGGCCTATTTCTTGTTTTGATCCACTCCATCTATCTTTTACATCTTTGGCTGGCAGCAGACGGTGCAGAAGGACTGCTAGCCATCCTCATCTCTTGCCTGCCTGGCAGAAGATGGTACAATACGACTGCTAGCAATCCTCATCTCTTGCCTGCCTGGCAGAAGATGGTACAATACGACTGCTAGCAATCCTCATCTCTTGCCTGCCTGGCAGAAGATGGTACAGTATGACTGCTAGCAATCCGTATCGCCTGCCTGCTCACCATAAGATGGTTCAATAGGACTGACTGCAGGACTAAAGAGAATGACCTGGTCAAGTCACTCCAAATTTAGTCCCTGCGCCCATGTCTGTCCAGGCGCTCCCAGACGACGTGGCCAGGAGCACCTCGGACATGACGATGACGGCTACCAGTCGTACTGTACCATCTCCTGCCACAAGGCAAGGGGTTGCTGCTACTGTGTAGCAATGCCGTACCACATCTGCCAGCACCCAGGAGTCATAGGGTGATGGTTACCTGAGCGGGCTCCATGCTTGCCATGGTAAGGCGTCTGCACAGGTAACTCAGGAAAAAAGGCGTGAAACGATTGTCTGCCCTTGCTTTCACGGAGGGAGGGAGGAAACGGGGGCCTGACGATATGTACCCAGAACCACCCGCGACAATGTTTTAGCCCCATCAGGCATTGGGATCTCAACCCAGAATTCCAATGGGCAGCGGAGACTGCGGGAACTGTGGGATAGCTACCCACAGTGCAATGCTCCGGAAGTTGACTCTAGCCTCGGTACTGTGGAAGCACTCCGCCGAGTTAATGCACTTAGAGCATTTTCTGTGAGGACACACACACTCGAATATATAAAACCGATTTCTAAAAAAACGACTTCTATAAATTCGACCTTATTCTGTAGTGTAGACATACCCTAAGTGGCAAATCGTCTTCAGCTTGGACCAATGCAGAGCTGTTAGATTTGCTCAGTATTTGGGGAGAAGAGGCTGTCCAGTCCGAGCTTCACACCAGCCATAGGAATTTCAATATCTATAGGCAGATTTCTTGTGGCTTGTGTGAAAAGGGGTACAATCGGCACACGATGCAATGCAGAGCAAAAATAAAGGAGCAGAGGCAGGTGTACCATAAGGCAAGGGAGGAAACCATCGTTCTGGTGTTGCACTGAAGATCTGCTGGTTCTTTAAGGAATTTCACACTATTCTTGGTGGCAGCTCCACCTCCACCACCAAGAGCCCCATGGACACTCTGGCAGTGCTGGAGCCAGCAGAAAGTGGGCCTAACCCAGAGGACAAAGTCATGGATCAGGAGGTGGAGTTAGAGGACGATGTAGAGCCCATCGTCAGTACGTACTAAAATTTCATACAGACAATGACTTGTTTATACTGCTCCATATACTATACACTGAAATGTAAGTACAATATTTCTATTCCACTCGATTTATTTTATAATTATATGGTAACATGAGAAAGTAAGACATTTATCAGTAATAGTGTGCTGTGACACTTTTGTAGTTTTATGTGTAATTTTGTAAGCAAGTAGTTTTTAAGTGAAGTGAAAGTTGGGGGTACACAAGACAAATCAGACTCCTGAAAGGGGTACAGTAGTCTGGAAAGGTAGAGAGGCACTGGTCTAGCCAGTCCTGACACTCCCACTCAGATGAGCAAGAAACAGGAGAGTGTTTTTTATAAGGTAGACGGTGTTCGGTTACATGACATCCAACTTTCATTTGCTTTGTGTACTGTGAAAGTGGGTGAAGGTACAAGGCTAGCTGTGTTTCTGTGTGCTGTGCATTTCCCTGTGCAGCTGAGAAGTACAGCAGAACAGTGTGTTAATGCACACTGAGATTTCATGGGAATCCTCCAGAGAGATCTCTAGGAAACTTTCTTGGAGGTAGTTGGCAATCCTCTGCCAGAGGTTCCTTGACAGAGCTGCTTTGTTCCTTTCCCCATTTAATGAAACTTTCCCATGCCACTCTGCAATCGCTTGTGCAGAGATCAAAGTGGCACACAGGCAAGCAGCATAGGGATTGGGTTGGACGCTGCAGGCGTGCACCAGATGCAGCCTTGCTTCCTTGGTTACGTTCAGGAATGAGATATCTGCTTCCATGACCCCCACCTGTGAAAAAGACTGGAGAATGTACAATATTGTCCCTAGTTCCCTGCACCACGACCCTTTCAAAAGCACCCTCACTGTTTATCCCAGGTAGAACACTCTCCTCCCCCACTCCCCTAGGCTAAACTCACCATGCCTGTGATGTTCGTTGAGATGTGTACCTGCCAAGGGCCAGTGAGAAAGTGCTTGGTATGTTACAAGAGGTGTGCTAAACTGTAATAATTCAGTGCTGTGCGTGAACTAACAATGATGCTTCTGTGTATTATTTCTTGTGCTTCTGCAGATGTGGCCTTCAGGGGAATCCCCTACACATTGGCTGAGCGCCTCCGTCAGATAAGAAAGTGGCCAAGATGGAGCAAAGAGGACATGTTCTGGGAGGTTGTGCAATACTCTGATGCAGAAAAAAGGGAACGCAGGGAGTGGAGAGAAACTGAAAGGCAGGACAGAAAAGAAAATCAGGACTTTGTTAAGGAAGCCACTGAGAGAATGAAAAAAGGAATGGAGGAGCAAACAGAGATGCTTAAATCCTTCATAACTCTGCAGTCAGAACAGATGTGTCCCCGCCCTTCCCTGCATTACATTCAGAACTGTTTTCCACTCCCCCCCTTCCCAAACTCCACTCGTGCATTCCCTTACTCTTTCCAGAACTTCTTGGTTTCCCATTCACTCCACCCCCTTGGATAGCTTTCAAAATGATAGCTGGACCTATGTATAGCTCTGACGATCTGCCCTTCCCTGGTCCCTACTTTTCCCATCAAGTGTTTGTGTGTGTGTTTATTTAATAAAAACAAAGAATCTGAAAGATAACTGATCTTTATTTGTGTCGTACAAATTGTGATAGCAGGTGACAGCAAGACATACACAGGCAGTTTAGACCTGTGCTTACTGAAATCCTAGACCACGAATCATCACAAGTGCATCCTAACAAAACTCCATTTAATGAAGCATTGCAGTTTGCAGCATAGAAAAAGACTTTATTGGTTCTCATTCTAAAAGTGTTGCCTCAAAGCGTTGCCTCAAATTGCCCCTGTTGAGCCCCTCTAATAGTATCAGGCTGCTCAAAATCAGCTTCCAGGTGGTGTGCCTCATCAGTCCATCTCTGAGCATACTTTTTACACTTAGCTTCACAAATATTGTGCAACATATAACAGGTGGCTATGACCATGGGAATATTATCCTTATTGAAGTCTAACCTGCCATAAAGGCATCATCAGTGCTTTTAATCTGACAAACGCACATTCCACAGTCATCCTATACCTACTCAGCCTATTGTTGAAGTGTTCCTTACTGCTATCCAGATTTCCCATGCAAGGCTTCATGAGCCATGAGAGTAAGGCTGAGTTTCCCGGGATCAATATGTATATTTCAACATCCCCCACTGAAATCTTTTGATCTGGAAAGAAAGTCCTCGCCTGCAGCTTTCTATACAGGCCAGTGTTCCTGAAAATACATGCATCATGCACCTTCCCAGACCATCTGGCTTTTATGTCAGTGAAACACCTGGGGTGATCCACAAGTGTCTGCAACACCATGCAAGGTGGTCAAGTGTCAAAACTGGGATATGCATGCCATCTATTGCCCCTTCTCAGTTAGGGAATCCCATTTCCGCAAAGCCATCCACTATTTCACGCACTTTGCCAAGAGTCATGGTCCTTCGCAGCAGGATGTGATTAATGGCACTGCACACTTACATAAATGCAGCCCCAACAGTCGACTTTCCAACTCCAAACTAATTCGCAGTCAACTGGTAGCAGTCTGGAGTCACCAGCTTCCATAATGCCATTGCCACGCGCTTCTCCACTGAGAGGGCAGCTCTCATTTTGGTGTCCTTGCACAACAGTGCTGGGATGAGCTCCTCACATAGTTCCAGGAACGTGGCTTTCTGCATCCAAAAGTTCTGCAGCCACTGCTTATCATCCCAGACCTGCATAATGACGCGATCGCAGCACTCAGTGCTAGTTTCCCGAGCCCAAAAGCAACGGTCCACCGTGTGCAGCTGCTCCATGAATGCCAAAAGTAATCATATTTTGCTCATATCCATGTCATACAGCAGGTCAGGCAAGTCTGAATCCTGTTCAGTTAGGAACTTTATGAATAACTGCACTGCCATCTGTGACGTGTTAATGACATTTAACAAAGCAGCAGAGAGCAGTGGAGGATCCATCCTTTCACACAGAGATGGCAGGAACACAGCACAGAAGGGCCATTGAAAAATGCCACAAACTGCAACCAGAAGCCCATGGAATGTTGGGACAGAAAACAATGTATCATAGGATGTTGAGCCCACACCCATGATACTCTGCAATCCACCCTGCCAACCCACAAGTCCTAGCAGCATAAGGTGGTGAGTTGCACTGTGGGATAGCTACCCACAGTGCACTGCTCTCTCTGTCGATGCTAGAGCACCAAGTGTGGATGCGCTCTACTGACAAAGGGAACGTAGTGTGAACATGCAACAGCGATATCATTATAGCGCTTTTTGGTCAATGACATAACTTTTGTCAACAAAACTCTATAGTGTAGACAAGACCTAAGTGTTTGCAGCATTGGGGCGTTAGTTTGTACAGAGAAAGCAGAGAATTGCAGGCCATTATGAAATCAAATGATAAACATTTTGAGTTGCTAGAGAAGAGCAAGAGATCATAGGTTTACGTAAGTTAAGCATATTCTGAAGCATTTTGATAATTGGGGCCAGCGGTTACAACAAACTCCAACATGTCAAAAAATAAAATAATTTAAAAATATATCTATTCACTGCCTTTGTTAGATACATAATTGAAATACTTGAGGAAAGATGGACAATGTAGGGTGAACAGAAAAATAAAACATGATATAAGAACATGCCCACTTACTTTCACGACCTCCACATTGCTGTACTCTCTCATCTTGTCCATGTGATGCTGTCTCTCTAATTCTTTATTTGACTGCTAACTTTTCTGGGAAGGGACTGTCTTCCTGAGGTGCTAATAGCTCTCGGTATTTTATGGGCACTGCCAAAATAGAAATAGTAATATTGTATGACAATAACTTGACCTGTCATCAGTCTCACCTATCTTGCATTAAACAAAAAATAGCAACTAAACATAATTTAAAAAAATCTATTTTTTAAAGAGTTTTAAAATAAACAGGATAGACTCAAATGATGGATCTTGGCCTACGTCTCTTCTATACATCTCTGGACATGATTCTGTGGCAGGTTCTACAAAATATACAATTAACTTTGATGTTCTTGAACTTAATAAAGAGATAGGTGACAAAAATCAATCACAATATTGCTGTCATAAGTGAGCCATAGTTTAAATAGGGAGGGAAATAATGTATGTTATCTATGACAACTGTGGCACAAAGAACCAGGGCTGGCAGATGAAAGGAGTCCGTACCATTTTTCTCTCCTGCTTGAGAGTGGGAGATCAAAGGAATCAATGCTAGCCGTGCATGATTTTTGTGAATGGAGAAGAGGATAGTATCTTGGCGTCAAGTACTACTCTGAGGGGGACATCACACAGTGCTAGGTTGTGTTACGTTAATTTGATCAGCCACTGATAGGTCTGCCTCTCTCAGATTATGACAGGTTTTCATCACAGAAGTTTGTTAAACTAAAAAGAAATTTTTAATGAAACACTCTGTTCAGAGGAATCAGAAAACATTCATGATCTGATTCTGCAGCCTTTACACAGAGTAGCATTTACTCACATGAGTAAATCAATACTGTTTATAGTTAATAGGACTGTTT
Source organism: Lepidochelys kempii (assembly GCF_965140285.1). Classification (NCBI taxonomy): domain Eukaryota; kingdom Metazoa; phylum Chordata; order Testudines; family Cheloniidae; genus Lepidochelys; species Lepidochelys kempii. Next base: position 138,187,743 of record NC_136382.1, on the reverse strand, counting down.
ACACGAATAAAGGTTAGTCAATATAAAAGTTGCAGAATTGGGCCCAATGACTTGCTACATCCTGTTTTAATTTACATTGTAAATATTGCTGCTCTAAAAGGCATGGAAGAATTGGGATGAACATAATATTGTGTCATTGAGTGTAATGGAAAAGGCAGGATATTCTCACACTATATTCCAACAAATTTTATGGCTATCACAAACTAGGAGGTTGGTAGTTCATAGGCAGGACATTTTTTTTGGTTTTCAATAAAACTGGGCTGGAGTATTTTGCATGACATGCCTATTACAATAAAAACTACTTATATTAAAATTACTATAACATAATGCATGGTAAATATATTAAAATGTTCAGATATTTTACATCACACCACATTATTAAATACAGTGAAAATGGGTCTGTTTTATAATATGTGTACATATATTTTGTTTATTGTTGGACATTTAGAGATAGGAGAACAATCCAGATATACTAAGAACCTCACTTGAATCCATAGTCTGTGTTCCTGACTTTCGTGAGATTTGGTGATTTTCTTAAGCCCCGGGTTCCTGGAATGCCATGATTAAGTAAGAACCTCAGCTTTCATTTCAAACAAATGAAGTACATTTCTAGCCATTTTCACTGCATAGAAAAGCTTGAAAACATGACTCAAGTGAGCCGTAAAAGCTCAAAAACTAAAAGCTAAATTAATACCAACCAAACCATTTTAGAAAATAAAATCTCATGATTTGTGGTTTTCTAAAATTTCATGGTGGGAACTGGGGGAGAGAGTTGATTTATGATTATTGAATGCTTTGGGTTGGTAATACCTCATTATTGTAATCTAGGAACACTTTGGAACCACTTTTTGGGGGGAAGGATACTGAAAAGTTAAACAGGATTGACCTTTTGGAGTCCCCTAGATTACTGGGACCCTTTGTATGTTAAAGCTAATTTCAGTTTTCATTTAAAAAAAAATCTCTGACTTTTTATTGAGAGGATAGCGTCAAAATTTGAACTGTGTTCTAGAGCTCCCTTGAGGAAAAGTCCTATACAATTTAAAAGGAAGTGTTAACAATTCCATAGGTATGTTTGAACTGTCTTATAGAATTTAACAGAAAATTATATCCCTTCTATGGAATTCTATAGCACTGCTCAAAAACCCTTGTAGAAAAGGTTTCATCCTCTGTTCAGTTGTATAGGGTTATAGCATAATTTACATAGGAGCTATCAAACTGTTGGGAGGGAGTGGGGCAGACAAGTGCAATTTCCTGATGCTGGCAATTATCCATGAAAAAAATCACTTTTTAAAAAAGCAATTTTTAACACAAAACATCTCATTTGTAAACTTTCAATCAGCTGTACTTCAGAGTTCCAGGTACTTAGCATCTCAGGATCAGGCTCTAAATTCAGTTTTGATCATTAATTTGAAATATACTATTATTATAAAAATATACTATTGTTATATTTAGGTTTAATTTCATTTGGTTTCAGTTTATCTATTTATTTATTTTTAGCCTGACATGATGCTGTTGCATTGCAGTTTACCAGGAGAAACTGAACACACAGTGGAGACTCTTATAGCTGAGTGTGTCACAGAAAGTGTGTAATGTGGCATAACTCAAATGCAGTCCATGTCATTTCTGCCTGCCAGCCCTATAGGGGACTTCATGTCCTGCAGGGTGAGTTCCATTAAGTTCCTGGGCGGGGAAGAGGGGAGGGGGAATATTAGACACTTCTACAGATGGACTTTTAAGTGACACTGACAAATATTTCTACTATCATCTAAAGGAAGAATCTTCTGAGGAGTATGGAGGGAATATAATATTTTCCTATTGGACATATTATGAACTTTGGTAAGTCTGTTATTTTAACACATCCTCTGTGTATCACTTTCCTATTTAATACCTAAATATTTAGACATAACTTGGATTTAAATAAAGTGATAAATAAACTAATGGATTATCCAAAGTGTTTAAAAACTCAATGAATTGGAAATGCAGTTGAGACATTTTCTTAACTTCTGGAATATAATACTGTGCTGTTACAGTGTATATCATTATTTCTAATTGCTCCCCAGAGTGATAATGGTTTCTGGTTACTGCAGACTGATGCTACGTGGCATGAACAGTCCAGTCGCCATGTTATGTCACCCATACGTAATCTTTGTCACTTTAGTATTCACTTTGTCACTTTAGTATTCTATGTGATTTATCACCTACAGTATCTGTACATTAATCTATATTTTACTGTGATCTAACTTGCACATGTTCACTGCATGTGATGTTTAACTATACAGGAAACTGTTTGTCAGAAAATCCACTTTTTTCTGTGTGCTGTGACTGGCCTAGAGATACAGAATGGAGCACCCACTAGTATTCAATTCATCATCTTAAATTGCAAAAGGCTTCCAAGCATCCTCTCTTTCATTTAACTGGGGTACATTACCCCAAGTCAGAGCAGCCAAGTTAAAACAGAAGAAAACAGGATTCTCTCTCTCGCAAGAGACATGACATCAGCATTGCTTGGAGAACAAGTGAACAAAAATGTGCCAATGTAATTTCAGTCAATAACAGGAAAATTAACTTTTTGATATTATTATAAGCATTTCATAATCTTTGTGATATATATTTTCCACTCACTGAGGGGGGAAAAAACCCTTAGAATGGCTAATTCCTACTGCTTTGTGAACACAAGAAAGAGAGAAGTAATTTAAAAAGAAAATGGGGAGAAGAGAAAGTGATATTTTAAAATTATTTAAAAAGGTGAGTCCTATGGCTGCAAACTCACAGGCATAGAAGCAAGGAAGAGCCATTTCCTCTTCTCCCACAGTGGGAAAAGGGTGGCTCATTTTCTAGAGTCTTCACTATATCTATAAATGCCTTCTGGAAACACTCCCCTCCCTGGGACTTTGTTTTCCTAGAAGAGGGGAAGGACCACCGGGGTGGGTTCAGCTACTAGGGGAGAGATATTGTTGCTGAGGGCAAAGACATTGAAGCCAAAAGCAGATGACTGAGGAGAATGGATGGGGAATGAAGATTCCACTGTGCCTGTTCCCTTTGGGTGGAGGTAGTACGGGGAAAGGAAGAAAATAACAACAATTGGTATTTGAGTTAAGAACTGTCACTACCAGTACTTAAGGAGTAGATCCAAATGGATCACTAATAATGAATACTATATTCAATGCATTTAGCATCTTTTTCTACTTATAAAATATCCCCAAATGTGTTTGAACTTCCTCATGTTCACTACCGAATAACTTCTTTCAAAAAAGGTATGAGTGGATTGTGAACATTTTTCTGAAAAAGTTTCTATTTGAGCTGCATTGGGTAGTTGTCCTGATCAGCAATATGGTATTCTTACTCATCTCCTAGCATGATGAGTATACAAGTACTTCCACAACAAATACGGGTGCATGTTTTTTTTAAACATTTTCATTTCTGCAAATACTGTGGTGTAAACTTTTGAAATGTGTATTGTCTATGAACATTCACATGGGTAAAACTTGGACAAAAATTCTCTGCTACCAGCAAACCATGCATGCAAAGGTGAAGTAGAAAAGACCATTCATGAAGATTTTAGAGCTGAGAGCAAATTAGGCTTATAACTCTTTAAACCCCCAATTCTTCTGTATTTATCCATTATTTTTAAACCATATTTATTTAACATTTTACCATCTAATTGCACCCTGTCATTTCTCATAGCAGCTCTCCCCCAGGGTTACCTTTTCCCCTACCACACAGAACACCAGTGTTACCAGCTGTTGTGATGTCATCATGAATTTTGCAAATTTGGTGTTTTTCTTAAAGCCCCAGCTTCCAGAGTCATGTTACTACATGAGAACCACAGCTTTATCTTTATTTTTCTTTTTAAAAAAGGTAAGATTTGTTCCTCGTGGTTGTGAAGAAAAGCTTGAAATCATGAATGCTAAAAGCTAAAAAAACAAAACAAAAACAGAAGATGAATAAAAAGAACCCCAGACTTATTATTTTAAGCCAATCATGATATTTTAGGGTCTGAGTCACTGTTTTTGAACAATTGGGATTGACAATATTGGAACATTATTTCCCTCCCCATTGTTCATATAAGGCTGGGTCTGCTGTCATCAGTAGGTTCCAAGAAGCACCTTGGAGCTATGTAGATGTACTGTCCTTCCATTAGAGTCTCTGGTGACACCAAGGGATTCAAAAACATTTGATAGATCTCTCCATCAAGGGAGAGGAGATTCCTGCCTTATGTTGTGCTGGAGGGGATGCCATTAGGAGCCCAGTTCCCTGTAGTGGCTCCTAGGCTTAGGCTGGGTGTGGGATAGGGGAACTCCACTCTTCCCACTGCTGCTTACTTGCAAATATTTCTCTGACATGTTTACGGGGGGGGGGGGGGGCAGGGAGGTAGAGAATGATTGAAAGAAGCAACATTTTTGTTGCTGTTTGTGTGTGTGCTTGGGTGGGTAGGCAGGATTAGGGGGAATGGTTGGAGGAAGCACAATTTTGCATAATTGTAGGTAGAAGCTCTTCATAGTTAAAACTAAAACCTAGATCTCAAGAAGCCCAAGTGTCAGCTCCAAGGTATTTTTGATACATATGTAGTTAGAAATCCCCATAAGCTCTAGCTCCAAAAAAAATTGCAAATGTTTGCCACTCTTAAATCCCAACTTCCATCTTAAATACAATTTGCAGTGCTTCTTGGAGCTTTACTTCCTAAAAGATGCAAAGACATGCTGATCGCACCAGCAATCAAACGTGTCTGATAGAGTTAAAGCTGGCTAAATCAAAACCTTCCAGCAAATACAGTAAGAACAAGCTGTAAGCCAGAACAAAGTGTGATCTTGTCCATTCTACTGTACATGACTGAAAATGTCCCTGCGAGTTTTAATTAATGTATTCTTTTGCCTGAGAGGAAGTAAAAAGTGCTAAACTCTGCAGGTACTTTAAAAAACTCAGCTAATAATTTGTATACATGGCAAGGCTCCTTCCCCACTCTGAACTCTAGGGTACAGATGTGGGGACCTGCATGAAAAAACCCCTAAGCTTATTTTTACCAGCTTAAGTTAAAACTTCCCCAAGGTACAAAGTATTTTACCTTTTGCCCCTGGACTTTATTGCTGCCACCACCAAGCGTCTAACAAACATATAACAGGGAAAGAGCCCGCTTGGAAACGTCTTTCCCCCCCAAAATCCTCCCAAACCCTACACCCCCTTTCCTGGGGAAGGCTTGATAAAAAGCCTCACCAGTTTGCATAGGTGAACACAGACCCAAACCCTTGGATCTTAAGGACAATGAAAAAGCAATCAGGTTCTTAAAAGAAGAATTTTAATTGAAGAAAAAGTAAAAGATTCACCTCTGTAAAATCAGGATGGTAAATACCTTACAGGGTAATCAGATTCAAAACATAGAGAATCCCTCTAGGCAAAACCTTAAGTTACAAAAAAAGACAAAAACAGGAATATACATTCCATTCAGCACAACTTATTTTATCAGCCATTTAAACAAAACAGAATCTAACACATATCTAGCTAGATTACTTACTAAATTCTAAGACTCTGTTCCTTTTCTATTCCCAGAAAAAGCATCACACAGACAGAGAGCACCCTTTGTTTCTCCCCCACTTCAGCTTTGAAAGTAACTTGTCTCCTCATTGGTCATTGTGATCAGGTGCCAGCGAGGTTACCTTTAGCTTCTTAACCCTTTACAGGCGAAAGGGTTTTTCTCTGGCCAGAAGGGATTTAAAGGTGTTTACCCTTCCCATTATATTTATGACAATACACTTCTCAAAAGATCAAAGATAACTTGTGGTTTTTTAGTTTTGTCAGCAACAGAATAACTTCCAAGGTTCCTGCTGTACAGCTGCCACTAAGCAGTCAGATAATAAACCAAAAGGGTTGGAAAAGAAATTTGCTCTTGTGAATCAAGCTTTCAACCCTATTTGCCCTGACAATATATTTTGAAAAGTTCTCTGTGAGCTATCAAAAGTTTAATCCAGTTACTTGAAACCAGAAACAGAATAAAAAGAAAGAATAAAGGAATGTGAGGACTGGCTCACAGGACTTCAGGGTATAACAAATTAATTTGGAGAAATGGCAACCTATCACTGCCAAAACCTGTTTCTAGAATCAAAGTTAGAAAGAAATTTTTTGAAGGTTTTGAAATGTTTGGATTTTCTTGAAAAATAAATGTACATCTTTGCATTTCCATTTTCTAGCTAAAACTGCAATGACAGAATCCCAGGAGAAACTACTTTTGTTGCATTTCCAGCTGAATCCAGAAGTGAAAGCTGCTAGCAATCTTATGAATGGATGTGCTCATGAGATTTCCAGCCCAGATTTGCCGATTTGAGAGGCCTGAATGTTTCCAATGAACATCCATATTTTTGCACACTAATCCACAATTTAAACCTCATAGAAAATTTTCATTTTGATCAAAATGTCTGGTTTTTCAATGAAAAGCCAAAACATGTACAGTTTTCTGCATCTTCCTTCCCTCTACCTCCCTTTTCCATTTTGGAAAAGAGGGAGAAAAGAAAAGAGAGGGAAATGGCAATGGTGGGGGCAGGAAACAAAAACAAAAAACCCAGAAAACATTTTGGTTTTTTGTTAAAAAAATCGAAAAATTTTGACCAAAGCAAATCAGATTTCTTCTTTGTTTTTCAAACAAAATTAACGTTTCAACCGTTGTACTCATATAATGGAGATGTTATTACTTCTCAAAAGATATCACAATACATTTACTAGTACACTATGAAGTGTTAATTTAAATAATTAACAGAAAACCATATGCATCAAACACAGTAGCAACGTACATTTTGAAGCCATTATCCTTGGTTATATTTTCCTTTTAATCAATCACAGGGGACAAGATTCTGCTCCCTGTATTCACATTGAGCAACAACTCCTTCCATGTCTAGCCCTATTGAAATCGATGGTGTCACTTGTGGTGTCAGGTGCAACCCAAAGAGTAAAGGTAGTAGAGTCTGGCCCTTGGCTAACATTTTGCTCAGTCTGGTAATTCACTCTATGTATTTGTGTCAGAACGTGATCTGTCCTGTGCACCAGTGCAAGGGGACATAAGGTAGCATGGGTAGCAGCACAGAGAGGAAAACAGTTTCTCCAGTTTTGCCACTATGTCCTCCCACCTCTGCATGTGTATGGGAAGTGGCACAGAATGGTGGAACCTAGCTTTCTTTACCCACATTGTGCTGGCTAATGCTCAAAAGGATATAGGCAGGGTACGTCTCCGAGCTCAGGGGCACAGAGAAAATGGAATGCCAATCTGATTCCAAGTCATGATCTGCTTCCTGGGACAACTTGACTGTGTGTTGCCTAAACACTGGGCTTGTAGCAAAGCCAAAATTTAGCTCTCAGTTAGGAGTGTATATTAGAAAGATTACTGTTAAAAACAAACCAACATAGCAATACTATCAAGGTATGTCTACACTACGAAATTAGGTCGAATTTAGAGAAGTTGAATTTTTAGAAAGCGATTTTCTACAGTTGATTGTGTGTGTCCCCACTTAAAACCATTAAGACCATTAAGTCGGCGGAGTGTGTCCACAGTACCGAGGCTAGCATCAACTTCCAGAGCGTTGCACTGTGGGTAGCTATCCCAGAGTTCCTGCAATCTCCACCGCCCCTTGGAATTCTGGGTTGAGATCCTAATGCCTGATGGGCCAAAAAACATTGTCGCGGGTGGTTCTGGGTATATGTCGTCAAACCCCCGTTCCCTCCCTCCCTCCATGAAAGCAATGGCAGACAATCGTTTCGTACTTTTTTTCATGGGTTACCCATGCAGACGCCATGCATCGAGCCTGCTCAGTTCACTGTCACCGTACGTCTCCTGGGTGCTGGCAGACATGGGACTGCATTGCTACATCAGCAGCTCATTGCCTTGTGGCAGCAGACTGTGCAGTCCAACTGGTAGCCATCCTTGTCATCTCTTGGGTGCTCTGGCCGGCCTTGGTCAGGTCGGTCGGAGCGCCTGGGCAGACATGGGTGTTCCTGGCAGATCTTGGTGAGGTCTGTCGGGGCGCCTGCACATAAATGGGCGCGACTCAGGTTATTCTCTTCTTTAAGTTTTGTCTAATGGAGATTCATTTAGTCCTGCCTGGAATATTGGCAGGGGGATAGCTCTCCCAGCCAGCAGCACCACCTGCTGCCAGCCTACCCCTCCCTCCCTCCATGAAAACAACGGGCGACAATTATTTCACACCTTTTTCTGTGAGGGCGCCATATTTCTGTCAGCATTGTCATCCACCCGCCGCTTCCACTGCCACTCCGCTGTCATGCTCATGCCGTACCATGGCAAACATGGATCACCGTGGCAGTTGTGACCACTCTAAACACCACACGCATTATCATGCAGTATATGCGGAACCAGAACCTGCAAAAGCAGGCGAGGAGGCGATGGCAGTGCGGTGAGGAGAGTGATGAGCATATGGACACAGACTTCTTTCAAAGTACAGGCCCCGGCAATTTGGCCATCCTGGTGGCAATGGGGCAGGCTCCTGCCGTGGAACGCCGATGCTGCACCCGGGAAACAAGCACAAAGTGGTGGGACGGCATAGTGTTGCAGGTCTGCGACGATTCCCAATGGCTGCAAAACTTTCGTATGCATAAGGGCACTTTCATGGAACTTTGTGACTTGCTTTCCCCTGCCCTGAGGCACAAGAATACCAAGATATGAGCAGCCCTCACAGTTCACAAGTGAGTGGCGATAGCCCTGTGGAAGCTTGCAATGCCAGACACCTACCAGTCAGTCGGGAATCAATTTGGAGTGGGCAAATCTACTGTGGGGGTTGCTGTGATGCAAGTAGCCAATCATTGAGATGCTGATATCAAGGGTAGTGACTCTGGGAAATGTGCAGGTCATAGTGGACGGCTTTGCTGCAATGGGATTCCCTAACTGTGGTGGAGCGATAGATGGAATGCATATCCCTATTTTGGGACCGGACCACCAAGGCAGCCAGTACATAAACCGAAAGGGGTACTTTTCAATAGTGCTGCAAGCACTGGCTGTTTACCAGGGAAGTTTCACCAACATCAACATGGGATGGCCGGGAAAGGTACATGACGCTTGAATCTTTTGGAACTCTGGTAGGTGGAAATGGCTGCAGCAAGGGACTTACTTTCCAGACCAGAAAATAACCATTGGGGATGTATGTATATAAACATCTTCTGTATTTTCCACAGTATGCATCCGATGAAGTGAGCTGTAGCTCATGAAAGCTCATGCTCCAATAAATTGTTTAGTCTCTAAGGTGCCACAAGTACTCCTTTTCTTTTTGAAATGCCTATAGTTATCTTTGGGGACCCAGCCTACCCCTTAATGCCATGGCTCATGAAGCCATACACAGGCAGCCTGGACAGTAGTCAGGATCTGTTCAACTACAGGCTGAGCAAGTGCAGAATGGTGGCAGAATTTCATTTGGATGTTTAAAAGCGCGCTGGCGCAGTGTACTGACTCGGTTAGACCTCAGTGAAATCAATATTCCCATTGTTATTACTGCTTGCTGTGGGCTCTACAATCTCTGAGAGAGTAAGGGGGAAATGTTTATGGTGGGGTGGGAGGTTGAGGCAAATCGCCTGGCCGCCGATTACACGCAGCCAGACACCAGGGCGCTTAGAAGAGCACAGGAGGGCGCGCTGCACATCAGAGAAGCTTTGAAAACCAGTTTCATGACTGGCCCAGGCTACGGTGTGACCTTTCTGTTTGTTTCTTGATGAAAACCAACCCCCTTGGTTCACTCTACTTCCCTGTAAGCCAACCGACCTCCCCTCCCCCCTGTGATCACTGCTTGCAGAGGCAATAAAGTCCTTGTGTTTCATATTCATGCATTCTTTATTAATTCATCACACAAATGGGGGGACAACTGCCAACGTAGCCCAGGAGGGGTGGGGGAGGAGGGAAGCACCAGGTGGGGTGGGGGAGGAGTAGAGGACGGAAGGACAAAGCCACACTGCACTTCAAAACTTATTGAATGCCAGCTTTCTGTTGCTTGGGCAGTCCTCTGGGGTGGAATGTTCTTGGGCATCTGGCTGAGGAGGCTATGGAACTTGGGGAGGAGGGCGGTTGGTTACACAGGGGCTGCAGCGGCAGTCTGTGCTCCTGCTGCCTTTCCTGCACCTCAACCATATGCCAGAGCATATCAGTTTGATCCTCCAGTAGCCTCAGCATTGCATCCTGCATCTTCTCATCATGCTGATGCCACCTCTACTCTTGCTCGTCCCTCCTGTCCTCTTGCTCATCCCTCCTCTCATCTCGCTCGTCCCTCCTGTCCTCGCGTTCATTTTGTCTTTTCTTGGACTCTGACATTGTCTCCCTCAACGCATTGTGCTGGGCTCTTTCAGCATGGGAGGCCTGCATGACCTCAGAGAACATTTAATCACGAGTGCATTTTTTTCAGCTTCTAATTTTTGATAGCCTCTGGGACTGAGATGATAGAGGGAGTGTTGAAACATTTGCAGCTGCGGGAGGGAAAAAAGGGAGATTAGTCTTTAAAAAGAGACATTTCAGAGAACAATGGGTAGACTCTTTCATGGTGAACCAAGCTGTTAACATTACATAGCATGTGTGGTTTCTTTACAAGGTCGCATCTTGCCTCTTATATCGAGGGCCTGGCAGTATGCTGTGAGAGATCACACATGCAGGGCCATCAGGAAACAGAATTCGGCTTGCAGGCAGACATGGTAAGCCGCAGTCTTTTGGCTTCTTTAACCTTCCTAACATGTGGGAATGGTTTCAAACAGCAGCACCCTCATTTCACATACCAAGCACCCGTTGGGTTGGCCCTTTAAAATGGGTTGGCCATTTAACAGGAGGGTCTGCGGTTTTCGGGTTAACATGCAGCACAAACCCAACTAACCCCTTCCCCCCCACACTATTCTCTGGGATGATCGCTTCACCCCTCCCCCCACCATGTGGGTAACAGCGGGAATGATTTCTGTTCAGCCACTGGCAAACAGCCCAGCAGGAACAGCCACCTCTGAATGTCCCCTTAATAAAAATTCCCCTATTTCAACCAGGTGTACATGAATGATAACACAGAGAGATAAAAAGAAAAGGAGTACTTGTGGCACCTTAGAGACTAACCAATTTATCTGAGCATGAGCTTTCGTGAGCTACAGCTCACTTCATGGGATACATACCGTGGAAACTGCAGCAGACATTATATACACACAGAGATCATGAAACAATACCTCCTCCCACCCCACTGTCCTGCTGGTAATAGCTTATCTAAAGTGATCATCAAGTTGGGCCATTTCCAGCACAAATCCAGGTTTTCTCACCCTCCACCCCCCACACACAAACTCACTCTCCTGCTGGTTATAGCCCATCCAAAGTGACAACTCTCTTCACAATGTGCATGATAATCAAGGTGGGCCATTTCCTGCACAAATCCAGGTCCTCTCACCCCCTCAAAAAACCACACACACAAACTCACTATCCTGCTGGTAATAGTCTCTATTTAAGCCTAAATTAATAGTATCCAATTTGCAAATGAATTCCAATTCAGCAGTTTCTCGCTGGAGTCTGGATTTGAAGTTTTTTTGTTTTAAGATAGCAACCTTCATGTCTGTGATTGCGTGACCAGAGAGATTGAAGTGTTCTCCGACTGGTTTATGAATGTTATAATTCTTGACATCTGATTTGTGTCCATTTATTCTTTTACGTAGAGACTGTCCAGTTTGACCAATGTAAATGGCAGAGGGGCATTGCTGGCACATGATGGCATATATCACATTGGTGGATGTGCAGGTGAACGAGCCTCTGATAGTGTGGCTGATGTTATTAGGCCCTGTGATGGTGTCCCCTGAATAGATATATGGGCACAGATGGCAACGGGCTTTGTTGCAAGGATAAGTTCCTGGGTTAGTGGTTCTGTTGTGTGGTATGTGGTTGTTGGTGAGCATTTGCTTCAGGTTGCGGGACTGTCTGTAGGCAAGGACTGGCTTGTCTCCCAAGATTTGTGAGAGTGTTGGGTCATCCTTTAGGATAGGTTGTAGATCCTTAATAATGCGTTAGAGGGGTTTTGGTTGGGGGCTGAAGGTGATGGCTAGTGGCGTTCTGTTATTTTCTTTGTTAGGCCTGTCCTGTAGTAGGTGACTTCTGGGAACTCTTCTGGCTCTATCAATCTGTTTCTTCACTTCCGCAGGTGGGTATTGTAGTTGTAAGAAAGCTTGACAGAGATCTTGTAGGTGTTTGTCTCTGTCTGAGGGGTTGGAGCAAATGCAGTTGTATTGCAGAGCTTGGCTGTAGAAGATGGATCTTGTGGTGTGGTCAGGGTGAAAGCTGGAGGCATGTAGGTAGGAATAGCGGTCAGTAGGTTTCCGGTATAGGGTGGTGTTTATGTGACCATTGTTTATTAGCACTGTAGTGTCCAGGAAGTGGATCTCGTGTGTGGACTGGACCAGGCTGAGGTTGATGGTGGGATGGAAGTTGTTGAAATCATGGTGGAATTCCTCAAGGGCTTCTTTTCCATGGGTCCAGATGATGAAGATGTCATCAATATAGCGCAAGTAGAGTAGGGGCTTTAGGGGACGAGAGCTGAGGAAGCGTTGTTCTAAATCAGCCATAAAAATGTTGGCATACTGTGGGGCCATGCGGGTACCCATTGAATTGGAATTCATTTGCAAATTGGATACTATTAATTTAGGCTTAAATAGAAACTGGGAGTGGCTAAGTCATTATGCAAGGTAGCCTATTTCCCCTTGTGTTTTCCTACCACCCCTCCCCCGACGTTCTGGTTAAACTTGGATTTAAACTTGGAGAGTGGTCAATTTGGATGAGCTATTGCCAGCAGGAGAGTGAGTTTGTGTGTGTGTGTGTGTGTCCGGGAAAAAGTGGGGGGGGGGGTGAGAAAGCCTGGATTTGTGCTGGACATGACCCACCTTGATTATCATGCACATTGTAGGGAGAGTGGTCACTTTAGATGAGCTATTACCAGCAGGAGAGTGAGTTTGTGTGTGTGGTTTTTGGAGGGGGGTGAGGGGGTGAGAGAACCTGGATTTGTGCAGGAAATGGCCCACCTTGATTATCATGCACATTGTGAAGAGAGTTGTCACTTTGGATGGGCTATTACCAGCAGGAGAGTGAGTTTGTGTGTAGAGGGGTGGAGGGTGAGAAAACCTGGATTCGTGTTGGAAATGGCCCAACTTGATGATCACTTTAGATAAGCTATTACCAGCAGGACAGTGGGGTGGGAGGAGGTATTGTTTCATGATCTCTGTGTGTATATAATGTCTGCTGCAGTTTCCACGGTATGCATCCCATGAAGTGAGCTGTAGCTCACGAAAGCTCATGCTCAAATAAATTGGTTAGTCTCTAAGGTGCCACAAGTACTCCTTTTCTTTTTGTGAATACAGACTAACACGGCTGTTACTCTGAAACAGAGAGATAAAGAACTGATGTTGCTTGAATGCCAGCAAACACCGGGACCATACACTACCATGCTTTGTTATGCAATGATTCTAAACCACATGCTGCTGGGCTGCTGTGGTAAAGTGTCCTAACATGGAGGACGGAATAAGGCTGCCCTCCCCAGAAACCTTTTGCAAAGGCTTTGGGAGTATATCCAGGAGAGCTTCACTGAGATGTCCCTGGAGGATTTCCACTCTATCCACATACATGTTAACAGACTTTTCCAGTAGCTGTACTGGCCGCAAATGCATCGCAAGTCTTCAGGAAAAATTAATCATTAAACACACTTGCTTTTAAACTGTGTATTATATTTACAAAGGTACACTCACCAGAGGTCCCTCCTCCGCCTTCTAGGTCCAGGAGCCCACCTTCGGTGGGTTGGTAGGGTAGTAGATCCAGGGTGAGAAACACTTCCTGGCTGTCAGGGAAAATGGTTTCTCTGCTAGCTTGCTGTGTTTCAACCTCCTCCTCCTCATCATCTTCCTCGTCCCCAAAATCTGCATCTCTGTTGCATGAGAGTCCATTGACAGAGTCAACGCACAGGGCTGAGGTAGTTGTAGGGGGTCCTAGAATGCCCCTAGAATGGCATGCAGCTCATCATAGAAGTGGCATGTCTGGGGCTGTGACCCGGCGTGACCATTTGGCTCTCTGGTGTTTTGGTAGGCTTGCCTGAGCTCTTTAAGTTTCATGTGCCACTGCTGGTGGTTCCTTTTATACCCTCTGTCCTTCTTGCCCTTGGAGATTTTTTCAAATATTTTGGCATTTGTCTTTTGGAATGGAGTTCTGATAGCATGGATTTGTCTCCCCATACAGCAATCAGATCCAGTACCTCCCATTCAATCTATGCTGGAGCTCTTTTGCGATTTTGGGACTGCATGTGCTGAAGAGATCTGCATGGTCACCTGTGCTGAAGAGATCTGCATGGTCACCTATGCTGATCAGCTCACCATGCTGGCCAAACAGGAAATAAAATTCAAAAGTTCAAGGGGCTTTTCCTGTCTACCTGGTCAGTGCATCTGAGTTGAGAGTGCTGTCCAGAGTGGTCACAATGGAGCACTCTGGGATAGCTCCCAGAGGCCAATACCGTCAAATTGCGTCCACACTACCCCAAATTCGACCCAGTGAGGTCGATTTCAGCGCTAATCCACTCATTGGGGAGGAGTACAGAAACCGGTTTTAAGAGCCCTTAAAGTTGGAAAAAATGGCTTCTTAGTGTGGACAGGTGCAGGGCTAAACCAATCTAATGCTGCTAAATCCAACCTAAACTCATAGTGTAGAACAGGGCTAAGTTCTTCACTTACATACATTTCCTGAGCTCCTGCTTTTAAAAGAGCTATTTCTCTGATAGATTGCACTAGGTTATAGAGAAGAGGGGGCAGTTTTGATTCATATGCACTTTAAAAGCAACCTCTCTAAGATGAGTGCTGGTTCTAATGATAGGACTTGTAAGAAAGAGTATGTGAGCAATTCCATAAAACTAAACATGCATTAGCCTTAAGTGGCTTCTAGTGATATTTAAAGTTCTCAAACCAGCTTCCAATCCACTGTGACAGTTTTGTGTGTTAAAGTAACACCACACTGGCAATGTGTATTTAAAGTTTAAATCTGCATTTCTTAGGCAGTGGTTAAACCCTATTCCATCTTTTGAAATGATCACTTCCTATAGAATTAAAATATAATTACTTCACAATCAAATCTGAATGTGTTGTCTATTGTTGCAATTTTTAAAGATAAATTGAAAGCATTGTAGAGTTTCGCAACTGGGTAGGAAAATTCCATTACAAATACTAAGGCCCCAAGTTATTAATCACTATCACATACAGCATGTCTTGGAAAGCCAGTGGTTGTATAATATTTTCATGAATGCTATGGCTTAAAAAAAATAAAGAAGTTAATCCTGCCAGAATTGGAGTATGACTCCACTTTTTGTGAATGTGCTGTTATTGTTCCAACAATACAGATATGTATTATTATGAAATACTCCTTTGACAAAAATTAAATTCTATTCCAGAACCAGCAAAGAGCATAGGAGAGCAGAAAACTTACCCTGTTGTAGTTTACACATTCCCTGCCAGCAAGATGAGGGATCCAGTCTGTGAAAAGGTAACCTTTCAAAATGGAGTCATTGCTCTTCCTCTTTGGGACATATGTCATTGCCAGGATAAGATGCAGTGGTTTGTGAGTTTATTGCGGTAGAGTAGGGTAACTTATGAGCTAGTCAGGATTCCATAATAAAAGCACAACTAAAATATTTGGGATCAAATCCTCTGCTGGTGTGTATGGGCACAGCTCCATTGACATCTATGGAATTTTGCCCAGTAGCCCCCACGCAGAGCATTTGGCCCTCAGATTTTAAAACTGATCTGTCAATTAAGTTTAATGGAATTACAAACTTCACATTGCTGATAAGCAAGAATGCCACACACATTTAGCATGTCCTTACAAAATGTTCAGCATAAACATTGGCTTTCCTTCAGCCCAGGTCAAAATCAAAATCCACACTCAGCAGTTCCATCCCATATTGTAGTCTACTACCAAGGTTGATGGTGTGTGTGTGTGTGCTATATAGCTATTTCTCCTCTCTCTTGGAAGTCATACTTTTGATTATGCCAAGGCCAGACACCGACAGATAGCTCTGACACATCTAAATTATCTATTTAGTAGCAGCACTTCTGAAGTAATTACTTAAATGGATTTTCAGCCTAAATGTTTGTATAACATTCACCAGATATTTGTGTGAGCTCCTCTTCATGTGTCATCTAATACGTTCTTTCAAGGGCAATTTATTTCTATTTTAATTAAGATTTGTGTTTTGCTGATGTTGACTGCAAATGGCTTTCTGTGAAAAGCTTTTGTTATCATTCTAGTGAATACTGACTTTTATCCATGTAGATCATCTTCAGATTTGGACTTCCTGTGATACTTCAAAAAGACACAATTGTAACAGATTTTGTACTGATGGGCCTCTTAATCTATTAATCCTTCAGTGGAATTTTTTTCTGTTATAGATTTAAGTTCTGTACCTTTTATGGGTGGGTGGTACCCAGAATCTCGGTTTAAGATTAGGTGAAATCAGCCATGGGCATATAAGTAACTGACCCAAATTCTGCATGTCATTATTCTCAAAAAGAAAAGGAGTACTTGTGGCACCTTAGAGACTAACCAATTTATTTGAGCATAAGCTTTCATGAGCTACAGCTCACTTCATCAGACGCATCCGATGAAGTGAGCTGTAGCTCACGAAAGCTTATGCTCAAATAAATTGGTTAGTCTCTAAGATGCCACAAGTACTCTTTTTCTTTTTGCAAATACAGACTAACACGGCTGTTACTCTGAAACCTGTCATTACTCTCAAACAACCTCATTTACTTCTCATTTACCTCATTTACTTCTATAGGATGATATAGGTAATAGTGAGGATAGCATTTTTCTCAGTGACTTCTACAACACTATGAAATTAATATCAGTCTTTTCCAGATATAATCTAGACAACTTTAATCAACCAACAAGCCAATGTGTCATTTTTATGATGTGTTATGGGACACCTACTTAAACAATAGTGAATGCGACATTAGCAATTAATCAAATCTTAGTCAGTTCATTTACCGATGAATCTCTCTCAATTCTCCTGAACACTCATTCAAAACCAATGGACCAAAAGTCATGATGTTTAAATACGAAGGGAAATAATTTCATCATTTCATATCTTTTCATTATGAAGATTTACTGTAGATCTATAATATATGCTATGCATACTTTGGGTAAAATTTTCAAAAGCACGTAAGTCTTATTTGTAAAACAAGATAGACATCTCGGAGCCCATTGACTTGCAGTGAGATATGATCTCCTAAGTGCCTATGTCAGTGGTGCCCAACGTTTTGTCTGCCATGGCACATCTTGATACCTTTAGTTATTTTGAGGTGCACACCACCATGTTGTCTCCAAATGAACTCATGAATATTCATTCATCATAATATTCATTAGCCAATCCAGAACAAGGCCAATCCAGAACCAATCCAGCTACTGTTAGATCACAATCTGTCTTTTGTGCCATAATTAACATTATCAACAGTGGAAACTAACATTAAAGCTACATATAAGAACGGTGAACCAATGCACGCTCAGTGGAGAAAGTGACATGCACTTGAGAATAATATATTGAGATGACAAGCAATTAAAAATTAATCAATTCCTCTCATTCCCAAAATAGTCTTCCCAAGTGTGTGTAACTTTCTCCACTGTTTTTAAATGTAATATTATTAATTAAATACCACTCAGAGTATTGTCAACCTCAAGAGATAAAACAATAAATGACTCAGACCCCAACAAATCAGGAGATTGGCCCCCAAATGTGGTTATTTACAAAGAGATTATATTGTTTTTTCAGTCTGTCTAGCCTAACAGTTGGTGAACTGTCCCTGCCTATCCTGAGAGAGAGAGAGAGAGAGAGCTAATGCTGCCCAAGCTCCAAAATGTATTGGGTATGAGGATTTTGGCCCCTGAGGCCAGAGTTCTCACCCCTTCCCCTGCCCAGTAATGAATTCTGCTCCTCAACCTCCAAATCAATCCTGTGCCCCATGTCTCCAAATCAGTTCTTCCTCACAGCCCACATCAGTTCTGTCCTCACCCTCCACCAGTTCAGTCCCCACTGTACACAAATTCTGCCCCACCTGCACCAAGCCCCCACCAATTCTGCATTCCCAGCTGCCCACACCCAGCCTCCTCCAGTTCTGACTCCCCAGCTCCCCCCCACCCAGCCCCTACCTCGCCCCAATTCTGCCCCACCCAAGTCCCACTAATTCTACCCTCCCAGCTTCCCCCCACCTCCCTAGACACCACAAGTCCTGCCCCAGAACTGTGTACAGCTTTAATCTTCATTAAAGTGCTACAGGGGTCAGTTGCATCAGTTTTAAGTGTAGACCAGCCCTTAGGCTCCTAATTATGTAGATGCTTCTGAAATTTTAGCTTGAAGCATAAGTAAGCCATTCTCCTCAGTGGTGGGTTACATTTTGTTGAGCTATTTGTAAAGTAACAGCCATATGCAGCACTAAACAAAGAACCAGGGCCTAGATCCACAAAAAAACTTACTAACAAAAGTCCAATATTTAGGCATCATTGGGAAACTCAAAAACCCTGCTCAGCTCCTCCAAAAAATCCACCATTAAAGTCTCTGAAGCACATAAGTTGCTGCCAGTGGGCATGCACACAGCTGCCTCAGTCCTGCCTACCCACACTTATCCTCAAATTAATTATTTCCCTTCCTATCTTGCCTGTGACCCCAATCTGGTAGATGTTCTCAGAGCATGCCTAACTCCACACAAAACAATCACAGAGGGGGCCTCCCTTCTACCCTTTAGCCCAGATACTCAGTTGAGACATGGCAGACTCCAGTTCAATTCCCCCCTCAACCTGCTGTAGCTGAGGGATTTAAACAGGGGTCTCCCACCTCTTGGGAGAGGACTCTAATCACCGGGTTATGAGATATTCTGGTATGGAGCTCTCAGTGTCTCCTGTTGAAGCTGATCCACTGAGTATAAATAATTAAATATGGATTGGACCACAGAGAGAGTGTGAATGACTCTGTAGTCCCATGATTAGAGAACCCAATCTTAAATCCATTATCCCATATCAGGCAGTGCCAGGAACTGAACTAGGGTCTTCAACATCCTGGGTGCTTAACCTAACCATTGGGCTTAAAGGTTAGAAAGGAGACCTCCCCTCAGCTTTTGCGGAGTTAGGTGGGTGCCACTGCCTTTCTTGCAAGGAAAGGCTTCAGCTCCTGACTCCATGAGAGGGATCAGGTCTGTGAATTGCAAATGGAGATAAGGCACCTCCACCCCAGATTTAGGTGCCTAACTTCCTGACAGGAACAAGGCCTAAGCCACACCCCTCTCTTCAGCATCAGCTATGGACTCGCTTAGGCAGCTCTCCACTTGGGTCACTGGCTTTTGTGGATCTGATTCTTAGGTGCCTATCTCTGGCAACTCATTGTATACGGAGACTGGGCATATAGCACAGGGCTGAGGATTCCACTGTGTGGCAAGATACAAAAAAGTTAGGTTCTGCAACACAGAGTTGCAGCACAAAAGTTTCTTTGTGGATTTTGCCTATAATACTTATAAAGTCCATTGTAGCAGTCTATGACCACTTACATAGACACCAAAATTACGGTGTTATTAACAACAGTAACAGGTTGACATTTTCACAGTTATTATGAAATGGGGTATATACACAATATCTTCCTATATGTAGAATAATTAGTGCCTCAAACTCTGCTGCAGTAACTGTTATTAATGTCGACTCAAAGAACAATAATCTTAGGTAGCATGGAAAATGGAATTCACATACTTTAATTATAACTCAGTATACAGCTATTTCTGAAGTCTATTTTTAAAATGATTATTATTGAACCACACCCTTCTTTTCATTATTTGTCCAAACTGTTCATACAAGGTAAAAGGAAAAATGTATCCTTCTGACTAAGGGCCACAGAATGGAAATTTCCCTGGTTCAGCACCATTTGGATCAGCCTCCAGTGGTGGAGATTCTTATGGAGCCCCAGCAGCAGCTTAAAGCTGTTTTTTTTAGCAATACAATCCTCCATAGAACTCTGAGTTCAGTATTCTATTTTCAATTTATTACTCCGGTAAATGCTATATTTCAATTCAATAAATATGTATGGAGTTTTATAAATGACAAAAAAAAATGCCAGGGGCTAGATCCTCAGCAGGTGTAGGTCAGAACAATTCCATTGAATTCAATGTACGCATGCCAATTTATACGAGTGGAGGTTCTGGCCCAGGGTGTAAAAAAGAATACCTCGCATAGACTCACATCAATAAGTGAAATTGAGATGTATCAAAGTGAAATATAAAGAATTAATCTTAATTTATTTTCATACAGGGTTGCAGATATCAAGAAACAAATTTAGCCTATATTTTTTATATTTATAAAATGTAAAATACAGAATGAGGATAATGTGAATCAATTAACCTATAGGTAATAAAGAGAAGTCCTTCTGATACGAAAGAATGACTTTTAATCAAAATATTATTACAGTATCAATAAATTTATGCTGATTAGTTTGTCTCTTTAAACATAATGATTTGTTTACTGAAGCTTATGGTGGTGACTGGAATACTTGCCAGCAATCAGATAACAGCTCAGATAACATTATGCCTATCTGTAATCTCTGGTTTTGCATCTTAAGTTACTGGCAGATCTCATCAATCTTATGGCCTAAAATGAATATTATAGCCCAAGAAGGAAACATAAAAGATAAGAAGGAAAGAAAAATAGGACAAGCGCGATCAGAAAGAAATGATAATAATGGGAACAATGAAAGGGTGTGTATAAAACAATGGATTTTTGTTTTGTTTTGTTAATTAAGCAGGTCAAAAGCACCTAAGGTCTCAGGGCCAATTTTAGACCTGGCTTGAGTGACTCCAGATCCGCTGACATCAATGAAGTAGACTCAATTCCACCAGGTCTACATTTTTTTCTGCTGTCATTCATCAAGTTGACCCATAGTAGGCTTCTTAAAATAACTTGGCCAAATTATGCACTCCTTTAAAATGATATAAATCTGGAGAACTCCTTTAACATCACTGGGGTTATTCCAGGCTTACAATTACCTGTATACTGAAAATGATAGAATTTTTTAAATTATTATTATTATTTTTAATGTTGTGCTTATGATAGATGTTGGGCACAAAAGGTCCAATGTCATTTATTTATTAGTGTATCCACCAAACAATCAGCAGTACTTTTTGTGGGTCTGCCTCTCTTGGTACATCTATACTACAATAAAACAACCGCTGCTGGCCCATGTCAGCTGACTGTAGCTCACAGGACTTGGTCTGCGGGGCTATAATGTTGCAGTGCAGATATTCTTGGTCAGGCTCCAGCCTGGACTCTGGGACCCTCCCATCTCATGGGGTCCCTGAACCTGGGGTCCAGACTGAGCCTGAACATCTACACTGCAGTTTTATAGCCCCATAGCCCACGCCCCACAAACCAGAGTCAGTCGACATGGACCAGCCATGGGTATTTTATTGCAGTGTAGACATGCCTTAGAGGCTCTTCCAATATGTAGTTGTGAACTCAGTCCTAGTCAGGGGAAGATATCTTCAAGCCTTCAGGTTGCAGAGTCAAGAGCAAGTGATTCAGCTTGAATACAAAAATATGGGCTCACTCCTAGAGTTCACGGTCTCACTGTTTCCAAATGCAGATGATCAAATTATTTATAGCAAATAATCTATTTGATGAGCATAGCCTAGTGTTCCATTTGTGAATTCCCTGTGATTAGGTCAGGATTTTTATAAATTTGTTCATTATTCACAATTGTTTGACAAATCGTGCCAACAAGTGTAAACTAATGATTTGTTTGTGAATATTCACTTTCATGCCATATGATAGGTCACCTAATCAAGGTGTTATTGTGTCTGTGGATGGATTCATAGAATATCAGGGTTGGAAGGGACCTCAGGAGGTCATCTAGTCCAACCCCCTTATGCAGGACCAATCCCTAATTTTTGTCCCAGATCCCTAAATGGCCCCCTCAAGGATTGAACTCACAACCCTGGGTTTAACAGTGCTCAAACCACTAAGCTATCCCTCCCCCCCCAATTATCTAAACCATATAAACAGGAAGAAGTGCCTTTTTCTGTTTATATGGTTTAGATAATCACAAATCCCTATTATGCTATATTTTCCATTTCTACTATTGACTAACATTCTGTTCACACTGACATCCACAAAGCCACCTTTCATGCCAACCGTTCTTCCTGAGGGTCTAACACATGCTATTTCAGCTCAGAGTTCTTGATCACAGTGCTGTGCTTTCATCCAGATATCCTTTCATGCACAACCCAGATAAACAGATGAACTATCAGGACATGGCACTCAGAATTCTGTGATCCAGATCAGTTTTTCATATCAGTGTGCACTGAAAGCCCGATGCAATGCTCACCAAAGCTTTGGGAGCCTGTCCACTGACTTCTCTGGGCTGTTAATCAGACTTTGACCACAGAGATTATCTCCACTTCTGTAAATATGCTATTTTACATCTATTTCCTGGTTATGCAGCAAGACCTTAGAGATCAGCTCCTGTGGTATTCCTGATGAAAAAGCACTTTATACACCAGATCGTTAATATCACCACTTCCTGGCATATTTTAAAATGATTCTTCAAACGGAAATTTTTCTTAAGAAACTGGAGACAAAAAATATAGGTCTACAATTGCTCAGGTTAATAAAGGAAAATCAATTTGTGATGTCATCCTCACTAGCCATCGGTGTTTGGATACCAAGATGATAAATGTCTCAGGAGAAAGCCAACACGTATCAGCTACTTACCAATGTTTTTGCATCAATACCCCGTTTATGACAAACACATTTGAAATATTGTTAAGCAATTTGAGTACCTGTAGCTTCAAATGAGAATCACAATATGTAATTTGCCATAATGCTAACGGGCACTTCCAGCAAATGATGACAGTTTGTCAGAGATTGTTTAGGTTTATGTGCAAATAATGAAAGTTACTGTTCTGCAGTATGTATAATTTCAATGAACAGTTGATGGTTTCGTAACACTGCCACATAGTAAGTATTGCAGAAAATTCATATTGCTCTTGGCAGTTTTAGTTTGTTTTTTAAACAAAGACTTACCAAGAGTTACACTCACTGTTCTATTCATATTATTTAAAGGGAAAATACAATCCAATTAAAAATGCACAGGAAAGTGTTTTAATGTCTCTTTCAATAGACAAGGGAAAACGTTGACAGATAAGATAATAACTTATTGGGTTTCTTTGATGAGCAGGCCATGCTCCAGCAAATCTGAAAAAAAAACAAACTTTAATCTGAGAATGCCACTGCTTTAGAAAGTGCACTCTGGGATTTCCATAGATAGAGGCACTCCAGAAGGCACTACTCACTACCTCCCTCTTCTCCCTTGAGATTTTGGCTCCCAAGAAAGATGTTTGTTCTGCAACACCAGATCTGATGAAGAAAAAACTGCATAGAAACAGTAGCAGCAGTCCAGAATGCACTAGTGATGCTGGCAGTCCTACCAGGCCCCAACAAGAGACACTGCTAGCATACTAAAAGCCTCCTAGAGATGCAGTGTTGCCAACTTTCACAATTTTATTGAGAGTCTCGCTATATGGGATGCTTTGCTTAAAATATCAGCTTCTGGAGTCATGTTATTTTGTGTAATAATCCTAGATTTTTTTTAAGGACTTCTAGCCTTCATAGTTGTGGAGAAAAACCTGAAAATGTGACTGACTGTAAGGTAAAGGCAAAGGCTCAGAAACCTAAAGACAAAGACCCCCTGTAGCGGGCCCTGAAGTGGTTAAAACAGCCTTGGGGAGCCAATAGTAAAAGAGCCCTGGGGAGAGCTGTAGCTGTGGGAAGAGGAGTGAGAACAGCTAGGGGAAGCTGATAATGTAGCTGACCACAGGTGTGGCTGGCTTAATTAGGGCCCAGCTGGCCCTTATAAGAGGGCTGTGAGCCAGAAGCTAGAGGAGTCTCACTCTAGTGTGAGCGAGTGAGCTTGCTCCTGCCTGGTAAACTCCCAGGCTGCAGGCCTTGTTGAAGGCCAAAAGGTACTGGGGCTGCAGAGGGGCAGCCCGAGGATAGGTAAAGGCAGCAGGTCCTAACTCCTTGCTAATGATGAGTGGCCATTACAAACTGCAGTTTGCCCCAGTGAGCGGGGGCTAGATGATGACTGGCAATAGCCAATGAGGGAAGCTGGGTTTAGAGGGTTGCGGATTCCCGCAGGAGGGGAAACCCAGAGTATGGGGGTACTGCTGGGGCAGAACCCAAAGGTAAAGGGCAACAGGGTCTGGAAGGGACATGGGGCCAGTGGCAGGTGAGGCCTGCAGAGGGTGCTCCATAAGCTGGAAAAGAGCTAATTTCCCAGATGACCAGCAGGAGGCGCTGCACCGATGAGTCATTGCCTCGCTACAGCCCCAAAATGTATCTTTTAAAAACATGATTGTTAAGCCAATCTCATGCTTTTTAGAGGTTGGCAATACTGGGAAGATGTCACCACCTGTTTCAGTGTGAGGTACCAAGGGCTTATTAGGGTGTCCTCCAAAAGCACTATGGCTTAGAAGGATTATTGTATGAAATGGAGAACAACCACCAGAGGTATGGAGCAATAATCATGAGACCTGAAATCTTTTAATACTTAGGGTCACACATTTAATAATAATGATATGTAGAGTTTATGCAGCAATCTATATTCATACTGAATAGCATGATATTCCTAATTTATTTGTGGCTGCAGGCCTAGTTATTGGGACCCCAGCAATGGTTTTAATATTTCATAGCATGGTTTGCACTTCCATTTTGAATAAGGAGGAAACAAGACAATTTAGAATAATCTATGGCACGACTATGTTATAAAGTAACACTTTATAATGTACCAAGCTATTATAAAGAAAAAGTGTTCATTCTAAAACCATGTCAGGAAAAAAAAGTGCATGGGTAAAATTTAGTAGTGGGATACTTGAATGACAATTTTAACCAGAACTTGGACCATGGTTTGGACTACACCTCCTCCTTACAGCAATACGATATGATAGTCTGCAACAAACCGCTCCAATACTGCCTCAGTGTAAAATTATAGGACAGTTACTGTGCATTTTTAAGATATGATACATGAAATGCATTATTTGGAAGAGTTGTTAGAACATGACATTGAGTGTCAAGTTTCTGGTGACCTCCTGGTGACTGTCTATACGACTTTGAAAAGTCACTTATCTTTTCTGCTTCACTTTACCCATCTGTAAAAAGGTATAATACTTATTGTATTTCACATGTGTCTTGTGGGGCTAAGCGCTCTTGGATCATTAGAAAAATGACACTCCAGAATTTAAGAACAAAATTTTCTTTTTTCTGTTACAATTTGATGACCTCCATTAATTTTCCTAAATTAATTAGTGTCTCACCCCACAAAAGAAAAGAACACAGCATTTCCAGCCAAACAAAATAAGCAGATTTTTTTCAAACTTTATAAAAAGGAAGGAGATGCTACTTCAAAGTAGTATCTCTGTCAGAAGAAAATACAAGTCATTTTCTACTCATGTGTTGATACTTTATATTCTCAATTTTATCTTCCTCCCTGTTCTTCCCTTATTCAGTGTGTTAAATTCACTCCTGTTCATTTTATTCATATTTATTACTGATTCTGTATCTAAGACATTTAATCCTTCTAATGAAGGAAGCACTGTGTACCCGTGAATTTTCCCATCCTTGCAAAATTTACTTTATTGGCTTTTCAAAGGATACCCAGGTGCTATCTATTTGTTGCATCTAGTGTCACTGTGTGGACATACTATCATGAAGTTTCAAGCTATTAATTTCCAGGTCACTGATCCCCTTCCCTCAGGAGGACCGTACACCCACTTCAGGGTTGCCTGCTATTGGCAAATAAATAGACTCATAAAGTGGTTTTGGTGTTCAGTTTTATCTCTAACTAAATAGTAATTTATTATAACATAAGCAAACACAAACATGACAACCATTTGTAGAATTGAATCTTGCCTAATATGTGAATGTAAGCATAGTTCCTGTCTACAATAATGTATTATCTGTCTGTTAGCAGAGGCAGCACAGGGATTTCTCTCAAAGCAGCTATTTAAATCCAGCTGCCACATACTATAATACGCTGTCCAATTCATTTAATAAGCACCAACATACATCTATCAAGTTGTCTTTATGCAAGACATCGATGACTAAATCTAGGAGCAACTGCTCTTTTTGTTGTTCTTTGTGAGTGTTACATGATTTGCTTGGGGACTCAAAGTCTCAGATAGGAATTTCTGAGTGCAGCAAGCAGAATATGTAGATTATTAAGAGACTGATCTGAATTTCACTGCATTCTTCTTTAAGAATTTCCTTTTGCAGTTCTTGGTATGCACTATCCAGGCACTTCACTCATTCTTGACTTTATGAAGTTATCTGTTTGCATTGTCCAAGGCTCCAATCTGATCTAAAGCATATATTCCTACTAGGTGAACCTGAAGTGTTTGATATTAGGTACAGTTGGTTAAATTATTCATTGTGAATATGGTGTCTAAAAATTTATCCCCATTTTTATTTGTGAATGAATTGCAAACTGATTCTAACTTGTGTGAATGCATTAGTATTTGTTAATGAAAAAATATAGCAAAGCCTTTAAGTACATGCCTCAGTCCATCCCTATTCAGAAAATCACTGAAACACAGGCAAAACTATAGCCATATACTTATGTGCTGTGCTGAATAGGAATGGCCTTCTGAATGAAGCCCAAATATCTCATGTGAACAGTTTTCAGTCTGAGATGGTTAGTAAACAAGACATTAGTGAAGTGAAAAATTCACAGCTTTATTACAATTACTTTAATGCTGTTGTGGAGTCATTCAGCCTGGGACCAGAACTTGAACTCTGCATTTCGGGGCTGCCCTACCCAATTCAGGATGGGTGATCACCCAAAGAGAGGTAAAGTGAAAGGTCTAAGGTCACCCAACAGACTAGTAGTGGAGTCAGGAATCCAATGCATGTCTCCTAGGTCCCAGAGCATTTCCTCACTAGGCCACACAGCCTCAGCAGAAGCAATAAGAGTCTTGTGGATAGTAATCAAAGACACATCATTCAGCACAAGCCATGTCTTTAGTACATAATTAAGTGCTTTGCTGAACTTGGGCCTTGGAGCAGAAGGTCCTGTGTTCTGTTCCCCAAGCTGCGTGTATAGGGTTTTTCTGTTGGGTGGGCTGGTTTTGGGTTTTTTTGCGGTATCTATATGAATAAGCATATATATATAGCCAAATGTTCTGAGTTCACTTTACATTTCTGTTCCTGGCCTTGGATATCATTAATTTGTCAGAATGGATGCTGTTAGAGCATTCCTAGGTTTTCTCATTCAACATGAACATTTTTTTCCTCAACCTTTTATCTTCTTGGGGAAATACGAAGATAATTAATGGATACCCACATGTGATTCTGTATATGTGAAATCTATCAATGAGTATACTTAGGCCACATCTATGCTAGCGAGCTTACAGCAGCACAGCTATACTGATGCAGCTGTGCTGCTGTAA
This sequence comes from Lepidochelys kempii, assembly GCF_965140285.1. Lineage (NCBI taxonomy): Eukaryota > Metazoa > Chordata > Testudines > Cheloniidae > Lepidochelys > Lepidochelys kempii. The sequence goes on along the minus strand of NC_136382.1, from coordinate 138,160,263 downwards.
GATTGCTTGTGTAGTTGCTCTATGCTGATGGGAGAGAGCTCTTCTGTAAACATAATTAAACACCCCTAATGAGTGACGGTAGCTATGTCAGTGAGAGGAGCTCTCCTGCTGACATAGTGCTGTGCACACTACCATTTATGCCAGTGAGAATTGTGTCAAACCGTGGTGTTTTGCTGACGTAAGTGGTAGTGTAGACATAGCCTTATTCAAAAAAGCTAATGCAAGTGAAGAAGGTACAAAATAAACTGGAAAAGTGGCAGGTGTATCTCTGGATATTTTACATATGTAAAGGAAGGCTGAAGCAATTGAAGAATGAAATGAAAAAAAGATAAACATGATTGACGACATTATAATTTAACTCTACTAAGTTGGACAAGATATTGTAATATCTGTTTTAATACACAAGCTTTCCTGTGAAGATGGACCTTTTGGTCCATAATTCATGTAGTGTTAAGTATAGCAGTGATGAAGCCCTTTCTAGTATTATAGAATTTAAAAACTTATAAATGCTAAACATTTCCTTTTGGCACAAGAAATAGTTTTGGATACAAATGTGGACCAAAGATTTTAGCATGGTGCATATCTCTCTGATAGAGGAGGAAGAAAAAAAAGATATAGGCCAGAAACAGGCTGGGTAGAAGACTTTGCATTTGATTTTCTTTTCACAGTCCAAAAAGCATACGTGTGTAGTTGTGAAAGTTACATGTCTATTTATCTATTTTGTTTGAATTGTCTGAATGACAAGGCTCTGACCAAGATTTTGGGACCTGCTCTATATTCTCCATCCTATACACAACACACACTATTTCATACACCTGGCTTGAATCCATTTGGCTCTCTTATATTCCCCAACCATGATCATTAATTATATGTATGTGCACCTATCCTCATTCACCTTGATGAACTTCCCCAGAACATAGGACTCTACTGTGGACTGTAGAGAAATAACTTTTTAAAGTATTCTGTATATCATGTCATGTATGTTCCAGGTGCATTTATTACATTTACTGGACTCCCACCTTCTGTACCTAATCATCACAAGAACAGCCAGCAACACTACCACCATTTTGACATTGAGCCAATGGGGAAAAATTTGGCTGAAGGATCATCTATCTCCTGAGCAGTAGTGGTTCCATAGGGTAGCTGTAATCAGGTGCGGACATTCCATCCTGACTCCTCACTTCAATATCTATCCATCCTAGAGCTGATCACAAATTTTCTGATGAATAGGTTTTTTGAATGCATGGAAATTTATACTTTTTTGTCAACAAATGAGTTTTAGGGGGAAAAATCAAATTTGAAAATGTAAGTTTATGTATTTGTTCATTGGCAACCAAATCAAAATATCTTTGGATGAAAACCTGAAATATGTTGAAGAAAAATTTAATTGAACAAAAAAGTATTCATCAAAATTTTTCATGGAAACAAAAGACCTTTTCCTGACCATATCTGATCCACATAACAGACATGTTGCTCAGCATACTGGAGCTGGAACATTTTCAAAGAGTCTCCAGACAAGGGACCTTTCTGCTGCACAAGTATGACCCTTTCTATCCCCTCTGTTTTGTTCTTCCCCTGCAGTCCTCATGCTATTGTTTCATTACTACTTTCTTCTTTCTACTCTTAGGCGCCTAGAATGCTTTTGGGGGCTGCTAAATAAAGAAAAGACAACTGTGTATATTTTCCATCTAGTATTTCATTCCAGTTTTTTCTTGCTTCTCAACACTCTCTTGCAACCCTGAGCCATAGTTCCATCCTATTTGGGGATCCATGTATGCGTTTTGCTGAATAAATTTGTTACAAATAGCTCATCCACTTTTATTTAGGAGCCAGAGCTACTGGCTAAACTAGAGCTAAATGTGTAATTATTTATTTGCATGACAAGAGTGCTTACAGTCACCAGTCATAGACTAGGACCCAACTTTGCTCAGCACTGTACAAACACAGAACAAAAAGACAGGCTCTACCGCACGGAGCTTACAGTTTAAGGTCTTGTCTTCACATACTGGTGCAGCTGTGCCACTATAGCACTTTAGTGAAGACACTCCTACATTAACACTCAGTGTAGTTAATCCACCTCTATGAGAGGCAGTAGCTATGTCAATGAGAGAAGCTCTTCCATTGACATAGCACTGTCTACACAGTGGGTTAGGTCAGTATGACTACGTCTCTCAGGGTGTGGATTTTTCACATCCCTCCATGATGTAACTATACTGATAAAGGTCTCTCATATAGACCAGGCCTAAGTAATAAAATGGAAGATAATGATCAGTTTAAAGTTTGGGCTCTGTACCCAAAGACATGTGACAGAGTAGGGAGGTATTCATTCCTCTCTATGCAGCTGTTTAACTGCTCCTGGAACACTGCATTTATTTCTCAGAACTCCATCACCAAAAAGATCATGACAAATTGTGAGTATTTCAGGAAAGAGAAACAAAACTGCTTAGGGACCTGGGGTGATTGATTTACCAAGCAAGATTTTAAGAGTGAAATATGTATACCTTGACTAGGCAACAGATGAGTAACCAATTTTCCATGGTCTTGTCATCTTGTTCAGTCATTTACACCTGTGTGTGTGTGTGTGTGAGAGAGCATGATAAAATCTGATGTGACAGTATTTCATACCTCTAAGAGGTGGTGTAAATGATGACACAAAGAGCAAGGCAGAAGAGAATCAGGCTCTCAGTTGGCAATTATTGGAATCATATATAAACAAGGAATGAGGAAGCCTAACTAATCCTAAGCCTAATGTGTGTTGGGCGGGGGGGGGGGGGGGGTAAGAGCAAGGGGATGGAATTAAGAGAAGTGAAATTTAGGATGAATATCAAGAAAAAACATCCTGCCTAAGATCCACTTCTGTGGAATAGTCTTCCCAAGGAAAGTGGTGGAAACACAATAGTTTTTATATGTAAAATTGAGTTAGACAAGCCTGTATAAAATAGACTGAAGGAAGAAATCATATACTGGCAGAGTGGACTAAACTACAAAAATCACAGATTGTTCACCCTCACCTTGCAATCACTAGACTTACTCCACTTTTGGGTTGTTGTATCTCATTGGTAAATCAGATCCTATAATTGTGTACTACAATTACCCTACCCTCCTTTGTATGTTACATACATAATATATCTCCATGCTAAGACATCTTACATGCAGCAGGTTGAAAACACAGCATATTACATATTTCATCTGAGTCAGGAAAATAAGCTTGCATTGTGATGAGAGATTTTGCCTCAGTTGCCTGAAAAGCCTTAACACTTTAAATTGAAGGTGTCATAAATATAAAGGGAAGGGTAAACCACTTTGAAATTCCTCCTGGCCAGGGGAAAGCTCCTCTCACCTGTAAAGGGTTAAGAAGCTAAAGGTAACCTCGCTGGCACCTGACCAAAATGACCAATGAGGAGACAAGATACTTTCAAAAGCTGGGAGGAGGGAGAGAAATAAAGGGTCTGTGTGTCTGTCTATATGCTGGTTTCTGCCGGGGATAGACCAGAAATGGAGTCTTAGAACTTCTAGTAAGTAATCTAGCTAGGTATGTGTTAGATTATGATTTCTTTAAATGGCTGAGAAAAGAATTGTGCTGAATAGAATAACTATTTCTGTCTGTGTATCTTTTTTGTAACTTGAGGTTTTGCCTAGAGGGGTTCTCTATGTTTTTGAATCTAATTACCCTGTAAGATATCTACCATCCTGATTTTACAGGGGGGATTTCTTTATTTCTATTTACTTCTATTTTTATTAAAAGTCGTTTTGTAAGAAAACTGAATGCTTTTCCATTGTTCTCAGATCCAAGGGTTGGGTCTGTGGTCACCTATGCAAATTGGTGAGGCTTTTTATCCAACATTTCCCAGGAAAGGAGGGGTGCAAGGTTTTGGGAAGTATTTTGGGGGGAAAGACGCGTCCAAACAGCTCTTCCCCAGTAACCAGTATTAGTTTGGTGGTGGTAGCGGCCAATCCAAGGACAAAGGGTGGAATATTTTGTACCTTGGGGAAGTTTTGACCTAAGCTGGTAAAGATAAGCTTAGGAGGTTTTTCATGCAGGTCCCCACATCTGTACCCTAGAGTTCAGAGTGGGGGAGGAACCTTGACAGAAGGATTTTAGAAAAAACTTGGGAAGGGGGTATAAAATCGGAAAAATTATAACTTGCTTAATTGGAGATAAAATAAATGGTGGTAGTGTCAGGATCCTTTGGTATGCTTAGACTATTAATTAGTTTTAAGACCAAGGCTTTAATTAAATAAAAATAGTAGTTTAAATTAAGAAAATCTAGTATTGACTGCTATAGGGTGATGTAGTGAAAAGACTCCATAGGAACACATAGAAGCCCATAAGAATGTATAGGAATGATGCAATCAGGAGATGGCATTGCATCACTTCCTGTGGGGAATGACTCAGCAAAATCCCATAGAGAGACACTGTAGCTCATAGAACACATGGGACTTTCAAACAGGAACTAGCTATGGTTCATCTAAAGGTCAGCTGAAAAACTTCATAGGAATATACTGAGTCCATAGAGAGAGAGCTTCTGGTACATGTGACTAATTAGCATATGCTAATCTCTAGAAACTGGTTGGCTGAGCTTGTCACATGTTGGTGCATGTGACATTAGTATATGATGATCCATGGGCTGAAGTACGATAATAAATTATAGCTAATAAGCTGCAAATTGTATATAAAGGCAACACTCAGCAGGCTAAACCCTGTAGTGGGATTGGGGACCTGAAAGGGAGAAGGGATTGGGGACCTGAAAGGGAGAAGAAGCTGCAAGACACCTACAAGGAAGAAGGTGCTTATGCAGAAGAACCCACCTGAGAAGCAGCAGCAGCAGCTGCAGAAGAAGCTAGGCAACTTTGGGTGGAAGCTTTGGGAGGGGGTTGCTTTGGGGTTCCACCTAAGAAGCAGCAGCAACCACAGAATTCTAAGGTCGCCATAGCAAAGGCTGCCATAGCAGCCCAGCCAACAGAGCTTCTCCCTCAGCAGCAGCAAGCAGACAGTGGCAGCAGACAGTGCTTATCGACATAGCAGAAGGACCAATAGTTGAATACAGAGGCAATTTGTTTGGAATGTAAATAAGAGTGTATGGGTTCTGCTTGTCAATAAAGCTGGATGCTTGAGTTTTGAATAAGATCTTCCCCTAGGCATCTAATGATTGCCTGATCAGCACTTAATAGATGTTTAGTGTTAAATATTTAGTATTGACTGTTTAATTTTTATATTGTTATATGATTATATTATATTGTTAAATATTAACTAAATGGTTATATTATTGTAGCTTTGATTTGCTGTGCCTCTTTATTCTTGATCGAAGGTCTGTATCTGTGCCCTTTCAAGGGAAAACTAGCTAGCTGTGACTTTCCCTGGCAGTTCCTTTAGGGCGGGCCACAATCTTGGTTACCAACTTAGATAATTATAAAGTAGAGGTTTTAAATTAAAAGCAGTGTTTTTAGGCAACATCATTGGTATAGTATAACTATGACACATATGACACACATCTGATGAAGTGAGCTGTAGCTCACGAAAGCTTATGCTCTAATAAATTGGTTAGTCTCTAAGGTGCCACAAGTACTCCTTTTCTTTTTATGACACATATAGAGGTTTTAAAGTACATTTGTAGGGCAGTGCAGAGCTTTCATGGAGCACTAATGAAAGTTGCCCAGCTAAATACACCTGAGGTGCAGCTGAAAAAGTATTCCTACGTGTGCTAATAGGAAATAGTATGAATGAGAACTGCACCATAGTAACTCTAACTCAGGAACCAATCCATGCAACAAACCTTGATGCCAACTCTACCCACATATCTACACCAGTGACACCATCACAGGACCTAACCAGATCAGCCACACCATCACCGGTTCATTTACCTGCACATCCACCAGTGTAATATACGCCATCATGTGCCAGCAATGCCCCTCTGCTATGTACATCAACCAAATTGGACAATCCCTATGTAAAAGGATAAATGGACACAAATCAGATATTAGGAATGGCAATATACAAAAACCTGTAGGAGAACACTTCAATCTCCCTGGACACACAATATCAGATTTAAAGGTAGCCATCCCGCAGCGAAAAAACTACAGGATCAGACTTCAAAGAGAAACTACTGAGCTTCAGTTCATTTGCAAATTTGACACCATCAGCTCAGGATTAAACAAAGACTGTGAATGGCTAGCCAACTACAAAAGCAGTTTCTCCTCCCTTGGTGTTCACACCTCAACTGCTAGAAGAGGGCCTCATCCTCCCTGATTGAACTAACCTCGTTATCCCTATTCTGATTCTTGCTTGCATATTTATACCTACCTCTGGAAATTTCCACTACATGCATCTGACAAAGTGGGTATTCACCCATGAAAGCTTATGCTCCAATACATCTGTTAGTCTATAAGATGCCACAGGACTCTTTGCCGCTTTTAACCATTATTTGGTTATCTTCACACAATGATTTTTGCAGAATAATGGTTTCCTGCAACTACTTTACCAAATAATTTATAGAATGGCATGGGCTGTTCCTACATGGATTAATTATTCTGTGCCATCCGTTAACTGTTCCTTGTACAAAGAATCTCTGCCTAGATTCCTTTAGGTCCTGTACTTTCCTTTGTTTAGTTCATGGCCAATGGTGGTTTTATGTGACATAAGCTTGTAGGATCTCTCCTGTCTAGTCTCTGCATGTAGGACACATTTCTCTACTTTTCTGCTATAATTTCCTACATTTGCAGCTACTCCAAAGCACGCCACCTGCTATATACTGTGCCTCTCCTTAATACTTTTCCATGATAAAACAACCAAAATTGAAGTGTAATATTCTAACTTTCATCACAGAAACTTATAAAGTAACTGGCTTACATTTCTATTTTAGTTGTACTCAAATGTCTATCTTTATAATCAGACTATGAATGGATTTTAGTTCCCAGACCATTTACTATTTGTAAAAAGGTAGTGCCCACAAAAGCACTACCCACACGTACATATAAATAAATCAGAAAAGTGATTAGAAGTACGGTAAGGGGAATATTTTTGAACTCCCACTAGCATTCTACACATTAAGATTTTGTTCTGCAAGTTTCTTGGCCAAATATACTGAACTTCAGATTACTACATCAAACACCCACAATTAATAGTGTTGCATGGACCTGATAAGTAGTTTAGTGATCCCGGTGTACAGAAGGGAAAGAAACGTTTGGGAGAGAGGGTGCTGGATAGAGCGGATTGGGAATTTTTCAATTAAACTTCTTTTATTAAATCAGTGAAGTTGGTCATCAAAAGAGTAACTGTGTGGGGGAAAGGGTTGGTTTAGATAAATCGCATGATTCAAAAACGACTTGAAAAGTTTCAAAATTGCCAACATGTCCTATTTTGACATTTTTGCAACAAAATATCTAGAAAAAAGGTTTTAAAAAAATCTTCTAGGAAAAAAGTAAAAAAATAAATGTCAGAATCAAAACACATTTCAAAATGATCAAACTGAAATGTTTCAGTTGACCTAACCTATTTTTTTCCATATAAATAAATTGTCAAGATTTCATTCCTGACACAGGATGGATTTTGTTTTTCTGACTTCTCTAAATCTCATGGGATAAGAAAACCGTTTTCTACCCATTGTTAGCACTGGAAGGTTGGTAGCAGTTATAGAGTCATAATCAGAGTCTGAGGCTCAAAGGAACTACAGATCATCTAGTCTGACCTCCAGTATATCACAGGCCACCAGCACCCCCCATCACCCACTCAGAGAACCCAGCCACTGAAATTAGAGCAAAATATTACAGCCCGCAGGAGACTAGACTACCAGCACAGAATAGGAGTGACTGAGATGCACTAGTGTCTGAGACCCCGGCAATAGCAGGGAAACGTTTAAGTGAGCTATACCGAGATAGTCTGGGCAAGTGATCTGCACTCACACACTAGTGAGCAAGAGGCACCCCCCCCCAAAGATCACTGCCAATTTGACCTTGGGGAAAGTTCCTTCCTAATCCCACATGTAGCAATCTGAGCGTGTGAGCAAGAACCATCCAGCCAAACACACAAGAGAGAGATTCCTTGGTACCACCTCAAAGTGCTGTCCCGCCCTGTCTGATGTCCCATCTCTACCCCTGATGCTTCAGAAGGAGGAGATTTAGAACAAAACAGAAACTCAGAATATATTTGTGTGTGTGTGTTTGGGGTGGGGAGGGAGTGTAAATACCTTCTTGACTCCAGCAGATAGCTGGCTGAAGCATAAGAAACCCTGAAGCATAAGCTTTTAGGAACACAATACAAATGGGAAGTGAGCCCCAGGGCTGCTGAGTCCTGTCCCAGGCTATCTCAAGTAACCCTATCATGCAATCGATTAAGCTGTTTGTCCCAACAACTCTGATTGTGAAGCTGTTCTAGAACCTCACCCTGAATTTGTTCTTGGGCCAACATTGTCGTCTAGCTTAAGTAGATCTTCACCCTCCCTGGTATTTACCCCTTCCCCCAATGTATTAATAGAGAGCAGTCATATCTCCTCCCAGCTTTATTTTTGCTAGACTAAACAAGTCAAGCTCTTCTCATCTAAGGTAAGGTCGTGATGGATGGCCTTTGAAGTACAGTTGATATGGTAATGGAAAGGTGTGTTCCTGTTCATGTAGGGGTAGAGGGCATGCACAGTTTTCATTTGCTTGCTTCTTCGGTTACGTAGGAGCAACCTAACTGTTTCACAATGCACCGTTTTGCATATTAACATTTGTTCAGGCTATTCTTATTTTGCTGCAGTGGGTCCAGCCCTGACGTGTACAAGAAGGCCCAAGTCATGGGTGAGTGGAAGTAAAGTCACAGGCTCTGTCTGGGGAATGAACTAATACCTTTTGGAGGGGCTCATGTGTGTGTAGGCATGTTTCCCTGTAGGATATAGAGACAGGAATGGTGATGTCCCAGCTGACAGGGAAGCAGGTGCTGGTGGTTGTCTCCAATCAATTCTTCCCACCCATCATGTGGCTGTGGTGTCTCATGGGACTGGATAGCTCCTGTAGGAGATGAGAGTCCTGATATTACATTAAGGTAAGCTGGAGTCATTTCCAGTTACGGTTGAAGAAGGATAGTAAAAGTGTTAACTGTAAGAAGTGTACAATTACATAATGTATTTATTCTATTTATTTCTTTTTCAGGAGCAAAGGATGGGATGAAACATTATTTGGTTAAATGGTACTGCCCCAACATGTTATTCTGCCTTAAGTATTTGTGGTGTTCGACAGACACGAGACTAGTTGAGTGATATCTTGGGTATTCTAGTGCCTGCAGGGGGGAGAAGAGAGACTAGACACATTGAATTAACACATAGAAAAGCAGCCCAGCATTCTGAATCCCCTTTTCAAAATCTCTGTGCCTGGAATATGACCATACTCTGTATGTGTGCATGCCTTAGACACACTCTTATTAGACCCAACTTCCAACCTGCCCGCGTGAATCCATAGTCTAGGCCCTAGGGAAATAGGGGTCAGTTCAGGGCCTCAGGGAAATAGGGCCATAGGTCAGTCTAGGCCATAGGGAAATAGGGGTCAGTTTGGTGGGGAGGAGGAGGTGTAACGCCCACACCTACTGCTGCTATTACTCTACACTACAAGCTCTGCAACTTTGGTCCTTAATAGACACTGAGACCAATCGAACTCCTTTCTCCAGAGTGGTCCCTGTAGAACAGGTTTGTGACAGGATAATCTGAAGAAAATTTTATATCAATTTCCTAGGCTATATTTAGGCTTGTCTGCACTCAGTTTTTGCACCAATATAACTGAATTGGTAGAAAAAAATGTTTAGTTAAATCAGTGGAACCCTCTATTGTGGCTGTGGTTATGGCAACATAAAGGTGTTTATACTGGTAAGGCTTGTGTCAGTCTAGAACAGGTCTATCAGTCTGGTGCCATTATGTTTACCTTAAAATGTTAAGATTTTGTCCAGATCCTAGACTAAAATAGTAGTGGAAAGCTCTTTTTAAAAAGTAGGGGTTTTGAAGTTGGATTTGTGTAGAAAACTTGAGATCATTGACCATATTCCTTTCTTTTAACTAAAATTATTAAAACTAATTGTGAGTGGCTTAAAAATGTGCATCTGGACAGAAATTTGCATCCAAAGCATCAGTCTAATGGAATTTAAAATACATTTATTCATGTGTATAGCATGCCAATAGGCATAATATTACATATTCATGCTAAAAAGTAGCATTTGTAATGGAACTAGTGAGAGCTTAAATGGGCAGTGCTATGCGTACAATTTAATGTAGACATAGAAAGAAACGAAAGACAAATCAAACAATTCACCATATTCATCTGTAAGCATAAACCCTTTAAATATTGCAGGTAGAAATTCTACCTAATAGGGTGAGGTATTCCCAGGGTAACTTTTTGATCTATTTTTGTAGAATAATCAAAACAAATGGTAGCATATTCACGCTATTATCATGTGTCCCTAACTAGAGTACTTTCATCACAGAATATTTTCAGAAAACAATATAATTAAAGTGGCATATATTTTAAGTATGAGAACTCATTTGCTCTAGTTTTGATCTGTTTACCCTATCCTTTCTGAATGCAACAATAGCAATTTGACAGTGAATCATAGAATATCAGGGTTGGAAGGGACCTCAGGAGGTCATCTAGTCCAACCCCCTGCTCAAAGCAGGACCAATGCCCAACTAAATCATCCCAGCCAGGGCTTTGTCAAGAGGGATATTGTAGAGGTCCTTAATCTGCAATACAGGCCATAGAGCAATTCATGCTTTCTGTGTTACATCTGTTTGCCTACAAACAAAATACATTTGTTTTAAATACATTAGTGTCTATTAGATTTTTTTCTGGGTGTTTCAGTGATACGAAAGAGGAAAATTGAAAATGACTGTGCAGTCTGCTGGCTGATTAAGTGCTAAACAACTAAGTTTGCTGGAGAAGAACTTTGAAAATAAAGTATGGTGGCACATACTCTAAGACCAAGGGAATTTATAGGATGAGATGCTTTTTAAAGTTTGAGTACGGTAAATATCTACTATCACAAGCTAGAGAAGTAGAAAATGCTGTCAGGACAAAATTTATTCTGCAGAATAGTAACAAATGAAGATATGTATCTACTGTCTCAGGAATCAGTGAAAGGGTAAACCTTAGGAAAACACTGTAGGAGTTAAAAATACTTACCAGCTGAAAGGGAAGAATGGGCAGCCTACAGTAGTCAGATGCAAAATGGCCCCCTTACCTGCTTCTGCCTCCCAGATTTAAAGGACCAGTAACCAGATGAGAGTACTGGGAAAGGCTCCTACAAAGCAAGTGAACTCAAACTAGAAAGCTCTGTGGTGACCAGGAAGTCACAAAGAAGTAACACTTAGGGAAAACTTTGAGGCACAGATCCTCCAAGGTATTAAGGCTCCTAATTTCTCCTTTTTGGATGCTAGGAAAAACATCAGACAACATTCTGATGTTTGCACCTCCAACATCAGATATAGTATAATGTTTCTTATGGTATGTTTATATACTAGAAATCAAGATGCTTTTTGGACATCAGTTGCTTCTTGTTTTTCTCATTGTGTTCCACATGTCTTCAGTGTGTGGTAGAACCCAGAGCATCAACTCAAGATATCACAGAGTAGAAGGAATACAAAGAAGCCACAATAGTGTTACTACAGAGAAAAGAATCTATAAATTAAAATATCTATAGTGGTATTTTCTCTCCTATCACTTTGTTACTCTGTTTAACAGGTACCATTGCACTGTTGTGACAACATCAATAGAATCATAGAATTTAGATGCTAAAAAAATTATTTGAGCATAAGCTTTCATGAGCTACAGCTCACTTCATCGGATGTAGCTCACGAAAGCTTATGCTCAAATAAATTTGTTAGTCTCTAAGTGCCACAAGTCCTCCTTTTCTTTTTGCGGATACAGACTAACACGGCTGCTACTCTGAAACCAGAATTTAGATGCTCACTAATCCATCTCCCTGCCAGTGCAGCATTGTTCTCTTAAATACATTTTTCTGGTGTCTTGTCCTGTCTAACTTTAACTCTGTCAAGCAATGGGTCTTCCATCTGTCCCTGCATGGGAAATGCTGCTGCTGGAGCAAATGCACCTGAGCTAGAGCCAACACTGGAAAAGGCAGTTGTTGTCATGTTGACTTCAATCCTGTTGTTTCATTGGCTTGGTCTCTGCCTGAGTGCCACCTGGGAGTGTGGACTGAGCCTCTGAGGTACCGGCGGAGAAGAGAGAGAGCCAGACTCTGTGCATGAAAATATCTTAGTGTGTTTATTTTGGTGTCAATGTCTATAACATAAAATATTGCATGTTCCAGGCAGCGGATGCCCTTGACAAATAATTAAATATACTTTCCAGCTAAGGCAAAAGCAGCACTTCCAAATGGTGCTGGCTGATACACTGACTCTCCTTGTAGGGCCAGCATGCTGACAGCCAGCTATTTGTTAGGGTCACCTTGCCCACCTTGACATTGTGAGCTTTTTGGTGCCAGTAAAAAGGAAAAATGTTTATGAATTTTTTTCTGCTTTCATCAGAATTTTGAAGTTTCTCAGGCACCTGTTGTTATTATGAATCTGGAATCAAGAAACCAAGTCCAGATTTTTGGACTCCCATCTTCCACTTTGACCGTCATTGAAAACTTTACCAGGCACCTCGCTGTACTAGATAGAGGATTAAATCTGCTAGCTAGAGGTTGATGTGAAAGATCAGGGCATGGAAACAGCTAGACCTACAGACAACACCTTAAAGAAAAGCCTACTCTTTAGCCCACCTACTGGGATGGAGAAGAGTGCAGGGAGTGTGCTGTCTCTGGACTCTGCTTCAAGTCTTCGGATGTCTGATACATTTGAAGTCCTCACCCATCACTGGCTTCTGGGAAACAAAAGAGCTATTTCCCTACCCACTCTACAGCCAGGGCTGGATTTCCAGTTAGGCACAGTAGGCATGTGCTTAATGGCGTTGGCGTTCTAGGGGCACCTTACCTCTCTAAAACTGTGTGCAACACAAAGGTCAGCTGTAGGCAGGGGAGCACTGAAGAAGTTGTGCATATAAGAGGGCATGGAAGGAGTAAATCCAGCCCTACCTAAAGCCTGCTTACTCTTCTTCCAATTCTACTATTCTTCTCCTGATTACACTTCTCCTAGCTACTGCCAAGAGTGTAACATCTCTACTCTTTCCACAGCCTATTTTTAGAGTTCTCCGAAAATAGAAGTAATTGCAGAGCGTGTCTCTGCTGTTGCGCCAGACCTGGGATGTGAATGGAAGCACTAAAACCAACTAATTAATTGCACACCACGGCTGCTTGGGAGCTTGAGCAGCACTGAGGCACTGGAGTTATCTGTCTGCAGACTCAGGAAAAACATCAGTACATCATGTCAAACTTGAAATGTTACCTTTGCAAACACTAAGGATGGAAACCTTTAAAAAAAGAACTAAAGGGCTACTATAGAAAGATGATCAAATCACCAAAGAAAATTTCCTTTGTATTATCCAATACTTCTTGTCCACTGAGACAGTCTAAATATAGTCCATTTTTAATTGTCCTCATCGAAATCTGGATTCTCAGTTTTGGAGTGAATTTGCACAAGAACAAATGTCCAGCTTCCTGTGGACATATTTACTGTGAAGGTATTAGTTCCATTTAATACCAATTTTTCTTAACTATTGAATACTGTATCACTAACACAATCTCCCACTGGATATGGAAACATATTTCATTTTATTTCCAGTAGAAAAATGATCATTTCTCACTGCAGAAGGACATGCTAAATTAATGTTGAAGGAGTTATCTTGTCTGATGAACAGCATATTTAATTTTAGAAGATTAACCCCTGAACATATGCAAGACTTGGATGGTAAACATTGTTCTAACTTAATTTTCCTTCCCCTTTCTTCTCTTCTCAGATAAAACTAGTTAATTTTTAACAAGGTGAATGGCATTTCCCTTCATTCATCCTCACTTTCAGTCCTGACTGAAATCTATAATTAGGCACTGTGGCTGAAACTGATCATTGTATTTAGCATTGACTCCTCCATAGTCTGGCAATACCTGTTTATATTCTTAATTGTTATTTAAGGTTTATAGTATAATACCATAGTGCTCACAGGCCTCATCTGACCCCATTGTACAGGGTGTTATACTCATAGATGGAAAGATGGTCCCTGATCCAGAGTCTAAGAAATGCATAATGATATGCCATAATCTAGTTTCACCAATCTGGTTTGGCTCATTTCTCATTTCTCATTGTTCCATTATTTATTATTATACTGTAGCCTCCAGGTACTCTGAATTACATTATACAGTCCTTCCTTGCTCACTCCCTCTCTCTCTTTAAAATGCTGGAAAACCTGGTGTGTTGGTGTCACAAAGAAAGTAGAGCATGCTTTTGATAATGCAGTCATGGAATGGGCTGTTTGTTATTAAAGATTGCTTCTTTTCCTCCCTGTAAATACAGCTGGGGACATATATGACTAATCAACTGATTTAATCTTTTAGGGTTCTATCCATTAAGGTACTCAGTGCCTAAATTCCGTTTTTAGGCACCACTGTAATCCACAAAACTCCTGCTTTGCTGCACCTATCCCTGTAGGTGCCTAAATTTTTGCCTCTCGGCATGCACAGTGCTGCCTTACTCTAGGCATTTGGGTACCTGTCTTCCCCCTAACCCCAGAGTAATTCAGAAACCACAGAAGAGAGCCATATGTGGGTGCCCAATTCAGTATGCATGCTCAGAAGCGGTCTATCAGATCAGGTCCCTCAGGTAAGTTTACACAAAACAGCCATCATGATGAGGACCTTCCTTGAAACCTTTCCCCCAAGAAACAGGGAATTCACCCAGGATGTGGGAGACTCCTAGTTCAAATTCTCGCTCCTCCTGAAGAGCAGAAGGGGTTTACCAGAACAGGGATTGACCACCTCTCTGGTGAGTGCCCTAAGCAGTAGGTTACAGAGTCCTTCTGATTCTTTCTCTGACCCAATTAGTATTTAATTATTAAAGTATTTAATTAAAGGGTAACAATTTCAACATGAGAGATTGAACGAGACCTACATCAAAATATTTAATATTCTTTCCTCGCTTGCTCAATGATTAATCATATTCAAAATGAATAAAAGGAAACTCTCCTTCTCTCACTTCCTTTACCTTATCTAATCCTTTCTCATTTCCTTCATTCTCTACTCTCTTCCCCCTTTCCTCTTCTCCTACTTTCTTTTCTCTTCCCTTTCCTCTCCTAACTACCCTCTTTCAGCCCTCAAAAGCTGTAAGGCAATTTCTTTCCCATATGGATTTACTGATTAGCAAATAAGGGTCTGGGCAGGTGATGAAATGCTTCTGTCTTAGGTTTCATTGACTGAGTACAATTGCCACACAATATCCATACTGTAAAGCTTTGGTGTATGGAATTCTATTAAAACAATTTTGAACTGGTCCTTCTTTTGTTCTGCACCTGAATAACTCTCTTAATTAAAGCAACTATTAAATAACTACCAGTAATTTGCCTCTGGACTCCACTCAAAGCAGAACACATCTACTTCACCCTCCCCTTCCTACTTCTCTATCCCTTTTCTCTCCTTTAATTGTCTTTCCCCAGTTTAGTCCTTTCCATTCCCTCCTTTCTTTTCCCATTTTCTTTCCCAGTTTTCCTTGTCTTTTTAAAAATATCTGTGTGATTCATGGTGCCCCACTGACCCACCATCTAGTTTGCCTGTATGAAGAATAAATGATAGCAATAATGGCTCTCTCTTATATAGCACCTTTCATCAGTAGGTCTCACAGTGCTCTACTAGGAGATTGGTACTGTTATTACTATTTTATAGATGGGAAAACTGAGGCACAGGGATGTGAAGTGACTTGTTCAAGGTCACCCAGCAGGCTAGAAGGAGAGTTGAAAATAGAACACAAAATTTCCTGAGTCCTGTCCAATATTTTAGCCACTAGACCACCCTACTTCTCATAGGAATAGGAAAATATATTTTTCCCTGCCACCAGGGTGGTGGTTATCATTATATGACATCACAAATGAATACAGTAGTATACAAAACATATTAAAAGACAGGAATTGTGATAGTGTAAAGCCTGAGTACCTCCACTGAGGTCAATGTGGTTAGAATGATATGAAATCAGAATCAGACCGGGCTCTTTGCCCCAGAGGGCTTACAGCTCAGATCAAACAAGTGTGATGCCAGGATCAATAGTTCAGAGACAAAATGGTGTAATATGTTTGTGGCAAAGAGATGGGCCTGAAGGAGAATAGGGAGAGTGCATGGCACACACAAAGTGAGAAGCTGATCCAACAGAGGAAGCGGCATCTAAGAAGGCGTGAACCCGAGAGGGGCACAGGAGGAGGAACTTGAATGTAGTGTGGAACAGGAGAGACAATCAGTGGGGGTGTACAAGAGAGGTTGAAGGGATGTGGTTCTAGTGGCAGGGAGGAAGATCTTCTTAGTGGTGCTTTGACAGAGAAGTGTTTGGATACAGCAGAAACAGCATATAAAAGGGATGTATTTTTTTTAAAACAGGAAAGGAGATGGAGAGGAAAGGATGAATTTTAGAGATCTTGGATTGGTCCATTGGACTAAGCAGAGTTGCACTTGTGTAACAGACAGCAGATTATCATAGGACTGGAAGGGAGCTAGAAAGGTCATGTAGTCCAGTCCCCTGCACTCATGGCAGGACTAAGTATTATCTAGACCAACCCTGACAGGTGTTTGTCTAACCTGCTCTTAAAAATCCCCAATGATGGAGATTCCACAACCTCCCTGGTAAATTTATTCCAGTGCTTAACCACCCTGCTCCAGAGTCTTAACCACGCTGACAGGAAGTTTTTCCTGATGTCCAGCCTAAACCTCCCTTGCTGCTTCTATGTTCTTGAAGATGGTTATCATATCACTTATCAGTCTTCTCCAGACTAAACAAACCCAGTTTTTTCAATCTTTCCTCATAGGTCATGTTTTCTAGACCTGTTGCTCTTCTCTGGACTTTTTCCAGTTTGTCCACATCTTTCCTGAAATGTGGCACCCAGAACTGGGCACAATAATCCAGTTGAGATCTAATCAGCGTGGAGTAGAGTGGAAGAATTACTTCTTGTGTCTTGCTTACAACACTCCTGTTAATATAGCTCAGAATTATGTTTGCTTTTCTTGCAACAGTGTTACACGGTTGACTCATATTTAGCTTGTGATCCATTATGACCCCCAGTACTCCTCCTTCAATTCCCATTTTGTATGTCTGTAACTGATTGTTCCTTCCTAAGTGGAGTACTCTGCATTTGTCCTTATTGAATTTCATCCTGTTTACTTCAGACCATTTCTCCCGTTTTGAATTCCCAACCTATCCTTCAAAGCACTTGCAACCCCTCCCAGCTTGGTATCATCAGCAAACTTTATAAGTGTATTCTGTATGCCATTATCTAAATCATTGATGAAGACATTGAACAGACCAAGAACTGATCTCTGCAGATCCCGCTCGATATGCCCTTCTAGCTTGACTGCGAAGCACTGATAACTACTCTCTGGGAATGGTTTTCCAACCAGTTGGGCACCCACCTTATAGTAGCTCCATCTATGTTGTAATTTCTCTCATTTGTTTATGAGAAGGTCATGTGAGACAGTATCTAAAGCCTTATTAAAGTTAAGATATACCACATCTACTGCTTCTCCCACATCCAAGGTTTGTTACCCTATCAAAGAAAATGCTGACTGTTACTTCACACATTATTATATTCTAGGGGTGTGCAAATTGTTTTCTTAATTATTTGCTCCATTATCTTTCTGGGTACAGAAGTCAAGCTGACTTGTCTATAATTACCTGGATTGTCCTTATTTCTCTTTTTATAGATGGGCACTATATTTGCCCTCTTCCACTCCCCTGCAATCTCTCCCTTCTTCCATGACTTTTCAAAGATAATAGCTAATGGCTCAGATATCTCCTCAGTCAGCTCCTTGAGTATTCTAGAATGTATTTCATCAGGCTTTGGTGACATCTAATTTGTCTAAAGTAATTTTTAACTTGTTCCTTCGCTATTTTAGCCTCTGATCTTACATCATTTTCACTGGCATTCACTGTGTTAAATTTCCAATTGCTACTAACCTTTTTGGTGAAAACTGAAACAAAAAAGTAATTTAACACTTGTGCCATTTCCACATTTTCTGTTATTGTTTATTCCCCCTCATTGATTAAGAAGGCTACCCTGTCCTTAATGTTCCTCTCGCTTCTAATGCATTTATATACTGTTTTCTTGCTACTTTTAGTATGGCCCATTATAGAGCAACAAGTGAGTGTCTTTTGGATGTGGGAAGAGAGAATAGTATAAGAATAGCCATGCTGGGTCATACGAATAGTCCATCTAGCCCACTATTCTGTTTTTGGACTTGCCAGCACTGGGGATCCTTAGCTTGGTCTCTTGCAGTGGAAATCTGTAAGCAAATAGAGTCCTTATCTTAACCACTTTTACTTATGGAGCAATATAAGGAACAATCTTAAGCACCAGAGACCAGCTTCTCAAAGGAACTTAGGTGAATGACTGAATGGGAGGTAGGCACCTAACCTGCATAATCACTTTTGAAAATCCCACTAGGCACCTACATGCATCTTTAGGCACCCAAATACTTCTGAAAATGTGGCCCCAGATTCTTAGATGTTTGAAAGTGGCATAGCTCCATAGATCACAATACTGTTACAGTATTTACACCAGCTGAGCATCTGGCCCTCATACTTTTAAAGTGATTTGTTTGAAGGTAGGCAAAATGCATTTTGGGTAAGACTTTGCTTACTAGAACAAAGCAGATAGGGTTTTTTTTCCTCCTGTAGGGATACTGTGTATTCCAATAGCACTTGAGCAGAAAATCTTGACCTTTCAAGAACTCATTGTTTGGGTTAACAATTTTACAGCCATTTTCCTTTCTTCTTGTAATTTCTTGTAGACTGTTCAAAAGCTTTACAGACCTACAGATTCTATTGACCTACACTTTGCTAATTGCTAATCATAATTTAGCAAATTTCCTTACTCTTGCACCCCTCCAAATTACCACATGAAACAAATCACTCGTTTCCTACAAGATAGGTAAAATGAAGCACTGTGCCTTCAGCAGATTAGAAAGCTCATTTGTAACAGTCAAACCCCAGACTTAGGGTAAAAAAGAGCACTTTCTGAATAGAAGACCCTATGTAGTGATTACTGTGGTGTAGATATTTTAAGTAAGGATTAAAAGAAAAGACATGACTTGAAATTTGGGCTAAAAAGAAATATTACACAGATGAAAATTCAAATTCCTAATAATAATAAATTAGAAGAGAGAGGGACAAAGCAACAAAAAAGTATGCCACAGAGCCTCAGCTAGAATAAAGTAGAATAGCTCCATTGAAGTTAATGGAGCTGCAGCAATTTATATCAGCTGATGATCTAGTGCCAAGGCTCCTTGTACCTAAAATAAGGTATTAGAAAGAGACATAATAAGAATATGGATTATTCTGGATGACAATTTTGTAATATAGTGGTGAAATTAGCACTGACAGCTCCCTCCATTTTCACAGTCTGCTAGTAAATGTATGGAGTATCATGACAGACAGGATCTATCAATAAATTACATTTCCTGCCAGAAAAAAATGATATGAGGATTTTAAAGGAAGGCACATCTATGCTACCTTGGTGATCATCTTCAGTCTTGTCTTCATAAGAAGGGGTTTTTTTTAAATAAGCTAAGTTGTGAATTTAAACCGACATAACCCTCCTTTGTACACACAGTTCTTCCAGGATAAGAATGGCTTTCTTTGGTTTAGCATATGTTACCTGGGAAGGGACTTAAGCTAAAATGAAAAAAGTCATTCAGACCAGAATAAGATTAACCACAGCAGTGGATGGTGGGATGCTGTGTATATGTGATACCTGTATAACTATAGAAATTTAACTGGTAAAACGTTAGACAAAGCCTAAGCTAGAATCTGGATATCTCTCATTCAGCATGGGCATGTGATCTATTTCTCATGTCCAAGAACAATGGGCATGCAAATCAAAAGTCAATCATATTGACTCGTGAGGAGTGTGTAGAGAGGTGGAGATCAAGGTGGCCTATGAAAGATTAGTGACAGGACATTGGGGAAACCTCCCAGAGGAGATGATTATCCAAAAGTGTGTGTGTGTATATATATTGCACACACAACCGCCCCAACATGTTAAAAGAACATTATTTAGGTTGCAAAGTCAAACACTTAAAAGTTAGGAATTAAAGTTGCCTGGGTAACTTTAATTCAGCTCCCTTGTATATATGCATTATGATACAGTGTTTAATTACAAGATCACATTCCCCTCCACACACACACACACACACATACATCTGCTGCCTCATTCTGTGCACAGCATGGCTGGTGCTTAATGAAGGAGAAACTATTCAACAGTTTGTTTTCTCATTTTTCTTGTTGGACTTGATAAGCAGGTTGTGTCAGGGATGGGGGAGACTCTTTGAACAGCAGGCTGACCAGAGGAGTTGTCAAAAAGGGGGATGATTTCTAGAGAGATTTTTTATTCTTTTACCTGCAACTGAGCATGGGGTAACCTGCCCCACTGGCCCACACAAAATATTCAGAGGAGGTATGTTTTGCAAACTGTTTCTTTTGTTTTCACCATTTTTCTCTCCATTTTTAATAAATCTGATTTTTAAGAAGACTGCTGGCATGGTGGGTTTCACTCTGACTGCCCCCTAAAGAGATAGGCAACTCTCAACCTCTAAAGACGGGTACTGAAGGGTAAAGAGTTTGGAGTCAAATCCCCCCCCACACACACACACTCATGGTGTCAGTTGGAGGGGGCCTGGCCAGAGGCATCCTCTCCTCTGAAGTTCTGTGGCAGGTAACCACAGGGAAGTAGCCTAAAAATCAAGAACGAGATGTGAGTTGGTGAGTATGCGGGTGACAGGTATACCTCTTAAGGAATAAAATCTTAGTAATAGGAGACATCAGCACAATACCAGCTGTTAAGTCTTTTATTGAGAGGAAAGGAGATGCCCACAATTTTTTGTGCAGACTATAAAGATGGTGATTTATCTATTTATTCTACTGTATAAGACAAAACAGGCAGCTCTGTTATTTTTGCATTTCCTCCCCTCCCCTTTCCCTTTATTGATCAACTTTAATTTTTGTAGCCCAATCACTTCTGTATCTTTCTATTATAGGAATGAAGGTGGATAGAAATTAGAAAGGTCTCGGTAGAAAAGGGGGTAGGGTGCTGGTGACATTAGAAGGATTGTCGTAGAGATTTCAGTGTGGTTAAAACATATATTGGAACATCAGTTCAGTCCTAATGCTTTGGCTGCTCCAGAATCACGGTACCATGAACAACTTGTTATTTCTCTACCCGTTTTCCCCTCTTTATCTGAGTCTGCTGTAGCAAAAGGAAGGCAAAGACATTTTGTATTTCAAGATGAATTTTTCTTACTGATTATTTTGATTGTTTCTCTAAACATCCTGAACAACAGAAGAGTGACAAGACAGCCAACCTCATTAGCAAGCTGAAAGCAGTATTTATCTAGCATGGCATGCCATTAGAAATGGTTACTGAGTGTGTACTATTTGTGCAATTTGGAATACATTTGACAAATTGAAGCCCATCGTACCCACAATTAAATGGCCTGGCTGAACAAATGATACAGACTGTTAAAACTACAGGTGGTACAAAATGCAGCAGAGGCAGGCATATTGTCTCACGTTGCTCTGTTAAATTTCAGAAATATCTGTGCTACCTAGTACAGGAATTGTTATGAGGTGGATCACTTAGAACCAGGTCGCTATGCACTTCAAATTTATTGCAGCCTAAAATACTTGTAAATAAACTGGACAGGATCAAATTGTTACAAACTTCAGAGAATTGTCAGCATTTAGAACAGGTGACCCCGTTAGGATGTAATATCACAAGGATGGCTGCCTACTTGTAACAAGGGAAGGTCCATGACTGAAGTCTCATCAGATTACTATCTCAGAAACATAAGCATGTAAGATGTAGCATGGCAAAATACACCACTATTACAATTGTCTTTAGAGGGAAGAGGAAACTAAAATAAGGGTGTGTGATGGTGTGTGTACCCCACACAGGCTCTGAAAGAGTTACTGCAGGCCTGAGAGCCCAGTTGAGCTATATAGCTGCACCAGTGGGAAAAAGCCAGGTTTAATTAGAGATGAAGACCAGTTGGTGATGGACTGGGTAATGATTATAAAGGCAGGAAGTTTAGCACAGAGGGGGGCTGACGATCACCTTTATAATATGTAAGGACTTTGCCTTAGCCAGCTTTTCCCTTTCTTTATCATTCACACATCTTGAGGTAATAGAAAATTACATTGTTATTTAGTAAAAACATGGCGGAAATTGGATATTATTAAAAATATGTTGCTACATTACCTGAAAGATACAGGGCAGAACAAGAAAATATAAACCATTAAGTATTGAGGAATTATGGTTGGCAGTAGCTATAGGCTGTTTAGTCAAGTCTGCTTTGCCACGAAAAAAAGAAAAATAAGGGGACTATAGGAAGAGAGTTTGCAGTCACTGTCTAGGATTAGAGAGAAGAAAGAGCAATGGGAGAGCAAGCCCTGGGATACTCACCTCAGTAGAGGAGGCTGAGAAGTGGACAAGAGTAATACAGGACAGCCACTGGAGTGGCACAGGCTGTGGTGAGAAGCCTTGGTAAAAGGGCAGGCATTTGACTTCCTTGAAGGTATTTAATTGAGAGGGATGTAAGGTCAAGCCCAAGGAGAATAGAACTGGGTTTATAATCTTTATAATTATATATTTATAATGTTAATATAATTATATTAATGATAACATATAATTATACATTATAACATTTATAACGTGAATATATTTCATGGGACTGAGCAGGACTTGGCTGCTGGTCATGAGGTTACTGGACTATAACCCAATGTAGAGGTAAGGCACAGGTTCCCCTACCAACCACTGAAGAAGGTTGCATAAAGTCCCTGAGAAGGGGATAAAGACCAATGGAGAGCCACAAAGGAAGGGTCTGAGGACCATACGGCCAAAGACCTCTTGGTGAGAACCTTTGGATTGTTTTTGTTGGACTCTTTCCACCTTGGAAGGGGTGGACTAAACTGTGACCTGGCTGGAGGGATGAGTCACAGGAAGAGGCACAACCATCAGAGGAGTAAAGTAGACATTGTCTGGGCGTGCCAGACAAGAAGAGAGCTGCTCTGCCACAGCCAGGCACCTCAGAGGTGAGTGAACTTTTTCACAGGGTATCAGACTTTATATCTGTGTGGAGGTTCACTGCTGTCTTGCTGACCAAGTGTATCTCATTAGCTCTCCTTTAGGAGTTCATCTGACATAAGAGTAAGCTAGCAGCAACTGCAGCTGGTTTAGAAGGGAGTTTGAAACATTTGTTTCAAAGGGGAGTCTTGCCTTCCCTATGAATAAATGAACTCCCTGAGGAAGGGATTTAGTTTGGACAACCACCTGTGTGTATCTATATGTGTGTGCTGTCAGTAGTGGGGAGACGTTTGCAAGGCATTCATGCCTGACCTGCAAAGTAAAAAAAGAACAGTGATATACAAATGGAAAGTTATCCCGCACTATCTGCAACCTCATTGGCAACACTCTGGCTAATATCCAGACAGCAGAAATCAGTCTTCCCGGAAAGTTCAAAGATTGCCATATGTTAGGCTGGGGAAGCCCACATCCCAATAAGGCAAAGTAGACATGGGCCTGAACCAAGGTGCCAAGGTCTAACACCCTACAATTTTAGGGAAACTTGGATTTGGTTCTCTATTTAGCAGTCAGGACATGTCTCTAATTTCAAGAGAAACCAGCAAGGATTGTATGTCTGTCAGAAAGAGAGTGTAGACTCCTTACCCTGATACGACTGCCCCAAATTAAGTAATATGCGACCATGCATAGACAGTTATCAACTGTATAGAATATGTCTTGCATGGAAAGTAAAGCTTCAGGCAGAAAAATGGTACATTGAGCAGTTGGAGTTGCTCTGCTTTCTCAAATGTGGTATTTTGGAAACTGGGATGGCATTATGCCGAAAGCTATTCCTGGTACTGACGCCTTTTAGAGGTACTATTATGAAGTAGTAGTATTTATTTGTATTGTGACAAAGCCCACAATGTGGAGGCACTGCCCACACATAGAAAAAACACAGTTTCTGCATGAACTGTTTGCAATGAAAGAGCTTCCTTCCAGCCCATTTCACAATGAAACAAATATCTATGAACTATATTGAAAACATAGCAATGTTCGCTGGTCTATGGAATCAGTGGAGATGCATATTTGAGGAATAGGACTAAGGCTCTAGATATGTTTTCAGTACATCTGTGGATAAGATGGGTTTTGACGGCAAGCATTACTGGTTCATCCCTAATGGATATTCTGCAGTATATCCAGTGATCACTTCATTTTTTCAACTGTATAACCCTAGATAACAGCAATTTCCATAGACCTTGGGTTTTCTTTATTAGCGTTCTTCTGCCTGTGCATAATAGATGAGAGATGTGACATCTATGAAACTATACATGTATACAAGAATATCATCCTAGTGACTGGCATTTAGCATAGCAGAATGCAAGCTCAAAACTGACTAAGATACCAGAAGTGCATGAAACTTGACAAGGTCACTTTTAGGAGTAGATGTGGACATTTTATTTCTTCCGTAATTTCTGTTCACTTTCAAACATGCACTCAATATTGGTCCCAGGGAAGTATACTCAATAGGTTTTTGTTTGTTTGTTTTTGTTTTGTTTTGTTTTATTTAACAAGCCTGTCCACAATGTAGTGTGTTAATCAAGTTCACGATGCAACACTAAACCAGGTTAGGCTTTGTGGTATAGTTTTGAGTTTTATTGTGAACTTTTCCTATCGTTTAATCATTATGTATTCCTCCTTGTCAAACATACACTTATTCTGAAGTCTGAATTCTATTTTCTGTTAGAAGCAATGCAGCAGTGGGAGTTAGCCTAGCAGCCACAAGGCAAACAGCCTTTTCTCTTTTGCACTACCTACATATTCATGCAGAGATTTCTTTTGCTCCAAGAATCATTCAAGCATTCTAAGTAGAGTCCCTATGAGCTTGAACCTCCTCCTTTAGATGCTACTTTGCATGTTTTCTTTATGCAGCTTAGGCAGGTTTCTTCCAGATTTGATGTTCCAAGCAGTTCCCTGTATTTCTAGTTTTTTTATCTTTTGTGAAAATGTTTAACTTTTCAATATTTCATATTTCTAATACCTAATGACAAATATACACAGTCAAGGAAGGAACAAAGATACAATTAGTTAGTTGGAGAGTAGGGAATAAAAGGTCGCTTAAAATATAAATGGAAATAGTGCCAGATAGAATGTAATTCATTTGATAAATTAAGGGGATGGAATTAATGGACTCAAATGGCTGAGATGTAAAAATAAAAAACAAAAATACTGAGAAATGGAACATGTACCAATTACCTGATTCTGATATTCAGTATAGGTTAAGGAAATTTGCTAACACTTACTGTAACACTATTTGTTATTTAACACTGCTATTTATTACTGGCTCTGCCCGCAGGAACTGAAATTGGGCTGAATCCTTAAAAAAAAAAAAAAGGGGTGAGGGGGAATCCATTTTACATCGTTTCTCTATTCAAACTTAAATAAAACTGATTTTCACATCAGCCAGGCTTGAAAGTTTTAAACAACAATTGAACAGGAGGGTATTCATTTTTCATGGTATTAATGGTGAGGAGATGATAGTGGCATGAGAGGAAAGAAGAAGAAAATCATTTTTTCGAGATTTGCTTGTTTTATATCGGTGGTCTTAAGACCCAGCTTAAATATTAAAGCAGGAAAGAAAAAAAATGGATGAGTATACACTTTAAAAATCTGATACTTCTGTGACAAGACATCAGGATGCACAAAATGCATGGGTACCATAATTATAGAATCATAGACATGTAGGGCTGGCAGGGCCTTAAAGTCAAATCCAGTCCCCTGCACTGAGGCAGGACCATGTAAACCTAGAACATCCTTGACAGGTGTGTATCCAACCTGTTTTTAAAAACCTCCAATGATGGGGATTCCACAATCTCCCTTGGAAGCCTGATCCAGAACTTAACTATCCTTATAAAGTGCCAAGTAGAATGCAACAACTACCTTCCTTGTCTTACAAACACATTCCTGTTAATACAACCCAGAATATTGACCTTTTTCATCATATTGTTGATTCCTGTTTGTGATCCAATGTAATACAGATCTTCCTCAGCAATACTACTACCTAGACTAGTAGTGGGCAACCTGCGGCCTATCAGGGTAATCCGCTGGTGAGCCACTGCACTTCCCGCAGTCCCCATTGGCCAGGAATGGCGAACTGTGGCCACTGGGAGCTGTGAGCGGCTGTGCCTGCAGATGGTCAATGTAAACAAACTGTCTTGTGGCCTGCCAATGGATTATTCTGACAGGCCAAAGGTTGCCCACCACTTACCTAGACAGTTATTCCCCATTTTGTAGTTGTGGATTTGATTTTCTTCCTTCCTAAGTGAAGTACTTTGCACTTATCTTTACTGAATTTCATCTTGTTGAATGAGACAAATTCTCCAATTTGTAAAGGTTGTTTTGAATTCTAATCATGTCCTACAAAGTGCTTGCATTCCTTTCCAGTGTGGTGTCACCTGAAAATTTTATAAGTATTCCATTATCTGATCATTACTGAAAATGTTGACTAGTACTGGACTCAAGACTCACCCCCATGGGACCCCATTCAATACCCCTCCCAGTTTGACAGTAAACCATTGGTAACAATACTTTGAGTATAGGCTTCAAACTAGTTGTGTACTCGCTTCATAGTAATTTAGTCTAGACTGAATTTCCCTAGTTTGCTTATGAAATTTCCATGAGGGACTGTGTCTAACATCTTACTAAAATTGAGATATGTCTATTGCTTCCCCACACATCCATTCGGCAAGGAAGCCTGTCAAAGAAGAAAATGAGGTTGGTTTGGAATGATTAGTTGTTGGATTGACAAATCCAAGCTGGCTATTTCTTTATAACCCCATTATCCTCTATCCCCATTAATGGGAAGGTAGGTGCGGGGAGAGAATTAGAAAAGGCAACACATTTCCATATTTCTACTCCTTACTGTGTGTTATTTTGTAACTTTTTTTCATACTATGAAATCAATGCTTGGCACATTACTCGATCAAGTGCCTGGGGATGTAAATGAGAGCCTGTACATTATCATAATTCCTACATTAATTTTATCCTCGGGCTCACACACCAAACCAATACAATCAAATGAGTCCTCTTTATAAGGGAGCACATTTTGCAAGTCAGGTCAGAAACAATAAGCATTGACCACACTCCCTGCCACACTTAACCCTAACTAACTCCACAAGGACCAGCCAAAACAGTGAGTCAGAATGGATGTGATCTAGTTAGTAAGACCAGTGGTCAGGGTGAGATTGGGGGTGAAATTCTGGCCCAACTGAACTCAATAGTAAAACTATTTCAAGAGAGCCAGGATTTCACCCCAGTCTAATCCTAGTTTTGCCATTGACTTTGAACTTGAAGTTATTTCACCTCTCTGGCAAACCATCCACTGAACAGTGTAGCCTTGCATCTGAGGTCAGCACTTCCATTGTTGTCTTTTATTGTAACTGTTTAGGTGTTATTGTCTTATTAAAAAAAAAAAAGTCAAAGGCACACACTTCAGATACAAATGTACAGAGTTCATTATTAATAGCATAACAGAGGTGCACATGTCATTCTATAGATAGTTGTTGCCCTGCAGAGCAGAGGAGTTTGTGGTCCTAGT
Source organism: Lepidochelys kempii (assembly GCF_965140285.1). Lineage (NCBI taxonomy): Eukaryota > Metazoa > Chordata > Testudines > Cheloniidae > Lepidochelys > Lepidochelys kempii. The sequence continues at coordinate 138,132,512 of NC_136382.1, read as the reverse complement.
CCCGTGGATTTCAACCTTTTCATTTGCAGACCCCTAAAAAATTTCAAAGGGAGGCGTGGACCCCTTTGGAAATCTTAGACATAATCTGTAGACCCCCAGGGGTCCATGGACCACAAGCTAAAAACCACTGGTCTAGTCTCAAAATCCGTTAAGGTTCCTAACAGAAGATGCACAATTACAATCCCACTTTGTGTTTTAGAAGTCTGAGGCAAGTTTCTAGTGATGTCAGTAAAAAGAACATGAGTCAGTTGAAGACAAGGCACCCTCATTGTTTAATATCTTATCAAAGGTATAGAAAATAAACTGAACTTTATGCACATCATTTATACTAAAAGTGCCCAGAGTACCTTTCTGTCATAAATATCTAATTCTTATCTCCTTTTATTTCTACACTTTGAGAGTGCAAGGGAATTTAAAAATTGTCCTCTCTATTCTCATCTGAAGATGGTAAATGAGCCCAGAGCTACCAAGGAGCTTGCTTCTAACATATCTTACAGTCAAGGAATCCAAGTATCTTCTACTGTGTTTTTATTTACTCTTAATAGGCACTGAGTTGCTATCTACTGTGTAGAGTGGCAAATCCCTGCAGCTAATTGATTTATTGTGTTACTATGGACCTTTCCAAGTAAAAAAATGGATCTAATATTTTATGTCCCAAACAAAGAAATTGTTTAATATTACGAAGACTGCTGCTATTATTGTTATTCCTTGTTAGTGAAAAAGTGAGACTTTTTTTTACTACCGCTAAACTCCAAAGTAAAATAAATAATGAAAGTGCTTTCCCAGCTTTTTATTAATTCTGTTCTCTGTCGGAGATATTAGCCATGCCAATACACTTACACAGAAGATCGAGGGGCGTGATCGTTCTTCTCTATTCGACATTGGAGTACTCATCTGGAGTACTGTGTTCAGTTTTGGGCCCCACACTACAAGAAGGATATGGAAAAATTGGAAAGAGTCCAGCAGAGGGCAACAAAAATGATTAGGGGACTGGAACACATGACTTATGAGGAGAGGCTGAGGGAACTGGGATTGTTTAGTCTGCAGAAGTGAAGAATGAGGGGGGATTTGATAGCTGCTTTCAACTACCTCAAAGGGTGTTCCAAAGAGGATGGATCTAGACTGTTCTCAGTGGTAGCAGATGACAGAACAAGGAGTAATGGTCTCAAGCTGCAGTGGGGGAGGTTTAGGTTGGACATTAGGAAAACTTTTTCACTAGGAAGGTGGTGAAACACTGGAATGCATTACCTATGGAGGTGGTGGAATCTCCTTCTGTCATAAATATAAAGGGAAGGGTAAACCCCTTTAAAATCCCTCCCGGCCAGAGAAAAAAATCCTCTCACCTGTAAAGGGTTAAGAAGCTAAAGGTAGCCTCACTGGCACCTGACCAAAATGACCAATGAGGAGACAAGATGCTTTCAAAAGCTGGGAGGAGGGAGAGAAACAAAGGGTCTGTGTGTCCGTCTATATTCTGTCTTTGCCGGGGATAGACCAGGAATGGAGTCTTAGAACTTCTAGTAAGTAATCTAGCTAGGAACGTGTTAGATTATGATTTCTTTAAATGGCTGAGAAAAGAACTGTGCTGAATAGAATAACTATTCCTGTCTGTGTATCTTTTTTGTAACTTAAGGTTTTGCCTAGAGGGGTTCTCTATGTTTTTGAATCTAATTACCCTGTAAGGTATCTACCATCCTGATTTTACAGGGGGGATTTCTTTATTTCTATTTACTTCTATTTTTATTAAAAGTCTTCTTGTAAGAAAACTGAATGCTTTTTCATTGTTCTCAGATCCAAGGGTTTGGGTCTGTGGTCACCTATGCAAATTGGTGAGGCTTTTTATCCAACATTTCCCAGGAAAGGGGGGGTGCAGGTGTTGGGAGGATTGTTCATTGTTCTTAAGATCCAAGGGTCTGGGTCTGTAGTCACCTAGGCAAACTGGTGAGGCTTTTTACCAAACCTTGTCCAGGAAGCGGGGTGCAAGGTTTTGGGAAGTATTTTGGGGGGAAAGACGCGTCCAAACAGCTCTTCCCCAGTAACCAGTATTAGTTTGGTGGTGGTAGCGGCCAATCGAAGGACAAAGGGTGGAATATTTTGTACCTTGGGGAAGTTTTGACCTAAGCTGGTAAAGATAAGCTTAGGAGGTTTTTCATGCAGGTCCCCACATCTGTACCCTAGAGTTCAGAGTGGGGGAGGAACCTTGACACCTTCCTTAGAAGTTTCTAAGGTCAGGCTTGACAAAGCCCTGGCTGGGATGATTTAGTTGGGGATTGGTCCTGTTTTGAGCAGGGGGTTGGACTAGATGACCTCCTGAGGTCCCTTCCAACCCTGATATTCTATGATTTTATGATAAGCACAGAGCAAAACAGATAACAGTGATGACTATTATCTTCATTACTGAACCTTTATGTTCAATTAAACAAAAGATTTTTACCACATCATTAAAAGGATTCTTTGGATGTATTCAGTATTACTTTGAGCACCCAAATTCATAAGTACTGTTACATTGCTAATAAATCCCTCCTGGCTTTCAGAAAGCCACAATATTTTATTTCAAATTTCCCCTTTCAGACGATAAAAGGGAAACAAATTAAAGGATTTTTCTCCTTGTTTCAAATGTATAAAGGCTGTTTTTAAACCTCTAAACTGGAATCTGCTGTCTGTGTAATTTGCATCCCTTTTAATCTCACATTACATTTCAATGTTACAGGAATCATCTGATCAGTTAAGATGGCTAAAGTTTGCCTTCCTATGCAGCATGGGGCATGGATCACTTACAGGTTTAAACTAGTTCAAATGGTGGATTCTCTGTAATTTGGAGTCTTTCAATCATGGGTTTGAGAACTTCAGTAACTCAGTTTATGGGTCTATTACAGGAATGGGTGGATGAGGTTCTGTGGTCTGCAATGTGCAGGAGGGTAGATTAGATGATCATGATGGTCCCTTCTGGTCTTAAAATCTAAGTCTATATCTTATTAGAACCAAAAGACAATGAATTAATAATTCGTATTTAAAAGAAATCCACAATAAGGATCTTTGTCTTAATTTGTATGCTGTTCTGCCTATATTCACTATGGAGTCAATTATGCTAAGAGTGTTCAGTCCTGCAAAGCACAGAGCACTGTGGCCCCAGTCCAGAAAAGCACTTCAGCATATGCTTAACTTTAAGCATGAGTACTTCCACTGAACACAATTGCTGCCTCAGCCCATCTCAGAGTGACTGTTATAGGCATAGCAAAGAACTCACAGCTCAGTGGGACAGTGGCTAATGGGGCTTAAATTATTTTGTGCCATCCCAGTTCTGAGCTGCTCAAGGGGAAAAATGCTTATCAATATAATTTAGACTTCACAGAAGGCATCTGGCCGCTATCTTCCTCACTTCTTACACCAGGAGAATTCTCTCCTGGCTGGATCTGGCATTTTTAGAGCCCCTTTATGCTACTCTGGCTTCTTTATCTGGTGTACAGGGGACACAGGCATGAGAATTTCACACTCTGTCTCTATGGAGTCTTAGAGAAGTCACTTTTCAATGTTCTAGCTCCATTACAGATCTGCATAATGGACATAAGCCACTACCACTATCTCACAAGTTTGTAATGAGCTCTAAGTGCTTCAAAGTGCCACATAAATGCTAGGTACTATTACTTGGGTTGAAAAGTTTGCCGGGCCATCTTTTCTTACAAGATTTCCAATACTCTGTAGTTCCAATATGGAATGACAGTATAGCTTTTAATATGCAAGAAATTATTTAAAAAAAAAATTTGTACATAAGGTTCAGTTTGGGCTTGGAATGGAGTTTTAAGTAAGAGGCCAAGTTGTATTTTTTTCCCAGTTATCCAGATTACTTTGTTCATTCCTAACTTATGTTACAGCATACAGAGGGAGTTTATTTTTTATTATGAAAACATATAATGCTGTATTCAGAAGAATTCGGTCATGTTTTAGGCCTCAATCATGAAATTAGGTATGTGTACATGCAGGAGTCTACCTGCACAGAGCTTATTGCAGAACCATCTGAGCCTTAGATCTAAAATTACCTAGCTTTGGAGCTAATGGGCCAAATGCAGCAAAGGCTTATGTAATCAGCTCCATTCCCTCACTTAAGGTAAGGACTACTGCCATCATTAAGGATTTTGGGGATCGAAGTCTGTAGTGAGAATCCTAATATTACCTTTACAAATACAAAAACCTCTAAACAAACAAAACCAGCACCAGGACTATATCAGAAATATACTTGATATAAAACAAGATACTACACATTTTTAGTCTGTGGGCCTGTAACTGGGCCCTGGGGAGCATGTGCACACCCGGTGTCTGTTATGACCTTCAGTCCTTTAGGACTAATGATTTTGTGGGGGGGTTGTAGTATCTAGATAGTCATCCCCCAACATGTGCACTAATTGTCATGTGATTGCCAACTGGAGACTTTATAAAGGAAATTTTCTCATTTAGTTTTTGGAAGACGATGGTAAAAGAAAGGTAGTGTGGGCTGTCCCTCCTTAGGGACCTACCAGAAGGCATAGAGGATAGCCAGGAAGGAATATCTACAGTGAAGGATGTCTCCTCTCCCTTTCCAATTTCCAGAAACTGGGACAGTCCTCTGTTAGCATTTTGTTGTTCTGAGACTTTTGCATGTTCTGTTAATAAAACTGGCCTGGAGGAAGTTGGAATTGAATGAGAGTTTATACTTTGTTTTGATTACCTTAGCAGGTAAATCTTTCTACCACTTTACATAAACATGACACATTTATAAGATTTCATCCGTATTTTGTTCAATGTAAAGAACATTTTTAAGTTACTGAGCTTTACATGGTACCTACAATCAAATCACTTCAAGGTCCAGTGCACAGGGCAGAGAGCTGTCACAAAGCCTGGGCATTATTTATACCCTCTGAACAGGAGTGCATTTCATTTGTTATAAATTTGGCATTTACCCCTGTAATCATTGCTCAGGCAAAAAACTTCCTCCTGGGGACAATATACTTTATGGGAGTAAAGGGAAAGTGTTTCTTGTATAGGTAGTTGTCATCTGTAATTTGTTGTTTATGAAATTAATGTTTACTTTGCTTCTCTGTCAGCTTCACTGTAGCTTTGAAAAATATTATAAGGCACAATCAGTCATTCTGTTTATAGAATTTTATGTCTCGGACAAGAAATAAATGGTGTCAATAAAATTCACACTAACTTGCTGGTGAACATAAACTATGTAGTCAATTATAACAGATAAAACATTCTTCTGTACTAACAATGGAAGATGTTTGTCAACTGAGGATATTAAGAATAATTTCTGAGGGTGTAATATTAAAGTAATCTTGAAGATATGTGGGCAATGACATCACAAAGCCATAAATCTCCTGTGTTGGTTGGCGAGATTGTGTTTTGTGTGTGTGTGAGAGAGAGAGTGAGAGAGGGGTTGTGGTGGATTTATAGCTCCACATATTTTCACCTGAAACTCCTCCACCATTAGGAGAAAGCTATAGTATGAGAGAGGTGTAAACTTGTAAAATAAAGAGGGGTGGGATGGGGGTCGGAAATAACAATGGAGACAAATGGTCACGATTTATCAGCCTGGTATCTAAGACCAAAACAACAAATAAAGGTAGCATTGGACAGGCCCTATCCCAGATCTGAGGGCAGAGCAGCTCTGATAAAATAAGAATGGATGCAAATCTTTGCCTAAAATTTGAAATAAAAATTAATCTAACTTTTTTGTTTGGCTATTTACTGATTTATTTTTCTAAATTTCAGTGTACCTCTACTTTTACTGAGGAGTTGGTTATCTAAACTGCCTTTTCTATTGAACTGCCAAAGTGTCAACCTGTCTATTGATTACCAATTATCCAAACATTCAGTAGTGCCCAGAAAGTTTGGAATTCAGCAATTTATTTGTATAGAATTTCTAGCCCCATTGGGAATGGGAAATATTGGAATGCTCTAGAAAGACAGCCTGATCTCAAAAAAATTGTCACCCCACTTTTTAGACTATAGTTGGCTTGGACACACATCTGAACGAAACCAAACCTCAGAACATTCTGATGTTTAACCACCACTAAAACACAAACATGAAGATAAGATGGATTTAAAAAAAAAAAACCAAGAGGAGCATATTCTGAGATAAGAGTGAAAAATAAGGGGCCAGATTCTCTTTCATGCTGCAGTTGGAAAGGCACAGGTTCTCCCCAGAATGCAGGAATCTACACCTGGAGTACAGATCATATAACTGCCTTCTATTCCACCCCTCTTTCACCTTTCGTAGAGGGCATGCAAGAGCTTGCTGCACTTCAGACACATCCCCGAGAGCTGGTTGCTGATTTTTGTTGCTGTGAAAACTTTTGCTGAAAATGAAAAATTTGTCAAACATCTTCATAGACTAAGGCTAGAAGCAATCATCCCTTCTGACCTGCACATTGCAGGCCACAGCACCTTACCCACCCACTCCTGTAATAGACACCTAAATTCTGGCTGAGTTACTAAAATCCTCAAATCATGGTTTAAAGACTTCAAGTTACAGAGAATTCACCATCTACACTAGCTTAAACCTGTAAGTGACCCAGGCCCCATGCTGCAGAAGAAGGCAAAAAAAAAAAAATCAATAAAAACAGGGTCTCTGCCAATCTGACCCGGGGAAAATTTATTCCCAACCCCAAATATGGCAATCAGTTAGACCCTGAACATGTGGGCAAGACCCACTTGGCAGATGCCATCAGGGATTTTTGACACTGGCAGTGGCCGATGGGCCACGTGCCACTGTAGGCAGTCCCATCATACCATCCCCTCCATAAATTTATCAAGCTGAGTTTTGAAGCCAGTTAGGTTTTTTTCCCCCACTGCTTCCTATAGCAGGCAATTCCGGAACTTCACTCTTCTTATGGTTAAAACTTTCACCTAATTTCAAGCTTAAGCATGTTCATGGCCAATTTATATCCATTTGTTCTTGTGTTCACATTGGCACTTAACTTAAATAACTGTTCTCTCTCCGTGGTATTTATCCCTCTGATGTATTTATGGAGAGAAATCCTATCTCCCCTCAGCCACCTTTGGATAATGCTAAACAAGCCAAGCTCCTTGAGTATCATCTCATAAGGTAGGTTTTCCATTCCTCGGATCACCCTAGTTGTCCTTTTCTGCATCTGTTCCAGTTTGAATTAATCTTTCTTAATCATGACATCAGAATTGCACATAGTATTCCAGATGAAGTCTCATCAGTGCCTGGTATAATGGTACTAACACTTCCCAGTCTCTACTGTAAATACCTTGTCTCATGCTAGGACTGCATTAGCCCTTTTCACAGCCACATCACATTGATGGCTCACAGCCATCCAGCAATCAAGCAATACACCCAGGTCTTTCTCCTCCTCCTGTTGCTTCCAACTGATAAGTCCCCAGCTTTTAGCAAAAATTCTTTTTGTTAGTCCCTAAATGCATGTCCTTGCACTTTGCACTTTCCCATTTCTATTACTCCCGGTTTCAAGCTCCTACATTTCTTCTTATATGAAATTCCAGTCCTCCTCCATATTGGCTATACATCAACATTGTGTCATCCACAAATTTTATTCAAACACACTTTTTGTGCCAAGATCAGTAATAAAAATTTTAAATAAGATTGGTCCCAAGACTGATCCCTGAGGAACTTCCCTAGTAACCTCCAGCCTGACAGTTCACCTTTCATTAGGACCCAGTGTAGTCTCCTCTTTAACCAGTTCTTTATCCACCTTTCAATTCTCATATTAATCCCTGTCTTGTCCAATTTAACTAATAATTTCCCATGTAGAACTGTATCAAATCCAGGAAGATTAGATCTACTGCATTTCCTTTGTCTTAAAAAAATCAGTTATCTTCTCAAAGAAGGAGGTCAGGTTGGTCTGGCACAATCTACCTTTTGTAAAACCATGTTATATTTTTATCCTGATTACTGTTCACCTCCATGTCTTTAGGCTACTTTCTCTTTCAACATTTGTTTTAAAACCTTCAATACAATTGAAGTCAAACTAATAGGCCTGTAGCTTCCTGGGTGGGTTTTTTTTTTCCATTTTCTTAAATATAGGAACTATATTAGCATTTCTCCAGTCATAGGGTATGACCCGAGTTTATAGATTGATTAAAAATCCTTGCTATTGGGCTTTCAATTGCGTAGGCCAATTCCTTTAGTATTCTTGGATGGAGATTATCTGGGCCCTCTGATTTAGTCCCATTAAGCTGTTTAAGTTTGACTTCCACCTCACATGTGGTAATTTCTACCTCCATATCCTCATTGCCATTAGCCACCCTGTCACTAACCCTAAGCTCTTCTATAGGTCCATTAAAAACTGAGGAAAAGTATCTGTTTAGGTGTTGGGCCATGCCTCGATAATCTTTAATCTCCACCCCATCCTCAATGCTTAGTGGTCCCACTTCTTCTTTCCTTGTTTTCTTATTTTTGTGGTTATAGAATCTTTTACTATTGGTTTTAATACCCTCTGCAAGGTCCAACTCTGCTTGGCTTTTTGAAGTTCTGACTTTATCCCTACACTTTCTGACCTTGAAGTAGCTTTTCTTGCTGATCCCTCCCATCTGCACTTCCTTGTAGGATCTCTGATTTCTCTTTATCACCTGTTTGATATGCTGGCTCATCCAGCTTGGTCTGCAACCCTTCCTTAGTAATTTTTTCCCCTTGCTTGGAATGCAGGCTTCAGCAAGCTTTTGCAACTTTGACTTAAAGTAATTCCAAGCCTCCTCCACTTTCAGATCCTTGAGTTCTTCAGTCTAGTCCATTTCCCTAATTCCCTTAAATTTTTAAAGTTAGCTCTTTTGAAATCAAGGACCCTTGTTTCAGATCTATTTTTGTTTATCCTTCAATTGAGTTTAAACTGAATTAACTCATAATCACTCAAACCAAGGTTGTCTTCTAAAACCAGTGCTTCTATGAGCTCCTCACTACTCACCAATACCAAATTCAAACGACAACACCTCTTGTTGGTTAAGCAACTATTTGGTGAAGAATTCTGTCAGCTATGACATCCAGGGAAATCTGGGCTCTACTACTTCGTTTCAGTCCATTTGGTATGATGTCCATCTGTTTTCACTTGGAGAAGAAGATGATGTCTGTATCTGTGCAAGTTTTTTGTTGAGGTTGATGGATTTCCAATTCACAAAAACAACGAGTCCGATGGCACCTTAAAGACTGGTTAGTCTGTATCCACAAAAACAACAAGGAGTCTGAATGCACCTTAAAGACTAACCAGTTGTTTTTGTTGATATAGACTAACATGGCTACCCCCTGATACTTGATACCATGCAAGGCACTAAATTTAGCCGTATAGAGTGGAAATCCATCAACCTCAACAAAAAACTAGCACAGATACAGGTTAATCTTTAGGGTGCCACCGGACTCCTTGTTGTTTTTGTGGATACAGACTAACACGGCTACCCCCTAATATTATTAGTAGTACCACTTGTCCTCCAATCTATATCTAGGAAGTTAGTCTCCCATAATCACACAATTCCCCATAGTATTTATTTCATTAAAAACAATCAAGAAGTCTCTATCCATATCCAGATTGGGTCCTGGTGATCTGTAGCATACCCCCAGCACTATATCAGGGGAACCTCTATTAGCTTTCTTCCCTAAATTGATTTTGGCCCAAACAGACTCTTATCCATTCGGTCACTTCCAATTGCTTTATAGTCTATTCATCATTAATATACAATGCTAATCCTCCACCTTTGCCTTTATTTCTGTCTTTCTGAACAGCACATACTCTTCAATACCTGTAGTCCAGTCATGACTACTATTCAACCATGTTTCTGTTATCCCTATAATATCTGGTTTCAGTTCATAGAATCATCATAGAATCATCAAATATCAGGGTTGGGGGGGACCTCAGGAGGTCATCTTGTCCAACCCCCTGCTCAAAGCAGGACCTAATCCCCAACTAAATCATCCCAGCCAGGGCTTTGTCAAGTCTGACCTTAAAAACCTCTAAGGAAGGAGATTCTACCACCTTCCTAGGTAACGCATTCCAGTGCTTCACCACCTTCCTAGTGAAATAGTGTTTCCTAATATCCAACCTGAACCTCCCCCACTGCAACTTGAGACCATTACTCCTTGTTTTGTCATCTGGTACCACTGAAAACAGTCTAGATCCATCCTCTTTGGAACCCCCTTTTAGGTAGTTGAAAACAGCTATCAAATCCCCCCCTCATTCTTTTCTTCTGCAGACTAAACAATCCCAGTTCCCTCAGCCTCTCCTCATAAGTCATGTGCTCCAGCCCCCTAATCTTTTTTTGCCCTCTGCAGGACTCTTTCCTATTTTTCCACATCCTTCTTGTAGTGTGGAGCCCAAAACTGGGCACAGTACTCCAGATGAGGCCGCACCAATGCTGAATAGAGGGGAACGATCACGTCCCTCGAACTGCTGGCAATGCCCCTACTTATACATCCCAAAATGCCATTTGCCTTCTTGGCAACAAGGGCACACTGTTGACTCATATCCAGCTTCTCGTCCACTGTAACACCTAGGTCCTTTTCTGCAGAACTGCTGCCTAGCCACTCGGTCCCTAGTCTGTAGCAATGCCTGGGATTCTTCCGTCCTAAGTGCAGGACTCTGCACTTGTCCTTGTTGAACCTCATCAGATTTCATTTGGCCCAATCCTCTAATTTGTGTAGGTCCCTCTGTATCCTATCTCTACCCTCCAGGGTATCTACCACTCCTCCAAGTTTAGTGTCATCTGCAAACTTGCTGAGAATGCAATCCACGCCATCCTCCAGATCATTAATGAAGATATTGAACAAAACTGGCCCGAAGACTGACCCTTGGGGCACTCCGCTTGATACTGGCTACCAACTAGATATGGAGCCATCGATCACTACCCATTGAGCACGACAATCTAGCCAACTTTCTATCCACCTTATAGTCCATTCATCCAGCCCATACTTCTTTAACTTGCTGGCAAGAATACTGTGGGAGACCAAATCAAAAGCTTTGCTAAAGTCAAGGAATAACACATCCACTGCTTTCCCCTCATCCACAGAGCCAGTTATTTCATCATAGAAGGCAGTTAGATTAGTCAGGCATGACTTGCCCTTGGTGAGTCCATGCTGACTGTTCCTGATCACTTTCCTCTCCTTAAAGTGCTTCGAAATTGATTCCTTGAGGACCTGCTACATAATTTTTCCAAGGACTGAGGAGAGGCTGACTTGCCTGTAGTTCCACAGACCCTCCTTCCTCCCTTTTTCAAAGATGGGCACTACGTTAGCCTTTTTCCAGTCATCCAGAACTCGTCCAATCGCTATGAGTTTTCAAAGATAACGACCAATGGCTTTGTAATCACATCCACCAACTCCTTTAGCACCTCATGGACTGTTGCGGTTCAAATACAAGACAGAACAAGGCTTTAAGCAAGCAAGCAGGCTGGCCTGCTGACGGGCTGCCCTCCTGTCAGCTTTCCACCCTCTCTTTTATTTCTCTCTCCCGCCGCGCATTACGTACTCCAACAGATAAAAGGAATACACTCGCTTTGTTTAATATTCTTGTGGCACCTTAGAGACTAACCAATTTATTTGAGCATAAGCTTTCGTGAGCTACAGCTCACTTCATCAGATGCATCGGATGTAGCTCACGAAAGCTTATGCTCAAATAAATTGGTTAGTCTCTAAGGTGCCACAAGTACTCCTTTTCTTTTTGCGAATACAGACTAACACGGCTGTTACTCTGAAACCTTTAATATTCTTATTTACCAATATCTATCTACCGCATTCCTTGCTCTCGGGCCTTGAGCCCTGTCATAAATATAAAGGGAAGGGTAAACCCCTTTGAAATCCCTCCTGGCCAGGGGAAAGCTCCTCTCACCTGTAAAGGGTTAAGAAGCTAAAGGTAACCTCGCTGGCACCTGACCAAAATGACCAATGAGGAGACAAGATACTTTCAAAAGCTGGGAGGAGGGAGAGAAACAAAGGGTCTGGGTCTGTCTGTAGTCGTCTTTGCCAGGGACAGAACAGGAATGGAGTCTTAGAACTTTTAGTAAGTAATCTAGCTAGGTATGTGTTAGATTATGATTTCTTTAAATGGCTGAGAAAAGAATTGTGCTGAATAGAATAACTATTTCTGTCTGTGTATCTTTTTTGTAACTTGAGGTTTTGCCTAGAGGGGTTCTCTATGTTTTTGAATCTAATTACCCTGTAAGATATCTACCATCCTGATTTTACAGGGGGGATTTCTTTATTTCTATTTACTTCTATTTTTTATTAAAAGTCTTCTTGTAAAAAACTGAATGCTTTTTCATTGTTCTTAAGATCCAAGGGTCTGGGTCTGTAGTCACCTAGGCAAATTGGTGAGGCTTTTTACCAAACCTTGTCCAGGAAGAGGGGTGCAAGGTTTTGGGAAGTATTTTGGGGGGAAGGACGCGTCCAAACAGCTCTTCCCCAGTAACCAGTATTAGTTTGGTGGTGGTAGCGGCCAGTCCAAGGACAACGGGGGGGAATATTTTGTACCTTGGGGAAGTTTTGACCTAAGCTGGTAAAGATAAGCTTAGGAGGTTTTTCATGCAGGTCCCCACATCTGTACCCTAGAGTTCAGAGTGGGGGAGGAACCTTGACATGGTGGCACAGTGGTGGGATTAACCTGAAATCATTTGAGATCCAGTTGAGATTTTTTGAACTAGAAATACAGATTTTAAAAAGGAATTTTTTTTTTCCTTTGGAAAGAAAGTCCAGAAAGCAGCTTTGAAACTGAAAGCAGCTTGGTTTCTCTCTGCTTTGTGGCCAAGCAGAGACAAAAGGGGATTATCTTGTGAATTGCAGGTTTTCTTGCCTGGAGGCAGGGTACTTAACTCCTGCAGGGAAATTCACAGTCTTCCAACCCAGAGGTTTTTTTTTTCTTTTCTTCCTAAAAGTAAATAGGGGGTGTGTGTTCTACCCATTTGCCTGGAGACAAAAGTGGCAGGGGTTTTTTTTAGGATTTTGATTTTTTTGTTTTACAAGGAGCACAGGTTTGAAAAGGAATTTTTTTTTCTTTGGGCTGGGTAAGCAGGTTTCCAAGTAGTTGGAGGTTTTTTGCTTTAATTTGGGCCCAGGGCAGAGACAAGGGAATTGTCTTTTTCTGTAGGCTGACAATCACTATCAGAGAATAGGTATTCTATTCCAGCACAGCAAAATTTTACAGCCAAGTTTTGTTTGTTTATTTCTAAACCTCGGGTGTAAAGTTAGTTAAAAACAGAGAGGTTAGAATGGCCAAATCCTCAGCTCGACTACAGCTGGAATTAGCCAAATTTCAGGCTGAGGAAAAACAAAGGGAACATGAAAGACAGATAGAACTCATGCAGCTGAAGAAGGAACAAGAAAGGGAGGCAGAACAACACCAAGAGGCTGCCCACAAGAGGGAAATGGAGGCAAGGAAGCATGTGGGGGAGGAGAGGGAAAAAGAGAGGAAGCATGTGGAGGAGGAGAAGGAAAAAGAGAGGAAGCATGTGGAGGAGATGGCGAGGATAAAGGCCCAGCAGAATATACCAACAAACCCTAGCAATCCTTCTCCAGGTACCACTTCCCATCCCAGAAAGTTCCCCACCTACAAGGCAGGTGATGATACTGAGGCCTTCTTAGAAAACTTCGAAAGGGCCTGCCTTGGGTACAACATCTCTACTGACCAATACATGGTAGAGCTGAGGCCGCAGCTCAGTGGACCCTTAGCTGAGGTGGCAGCTGAAATGCCTAAAGAACACATGAACAAGTATGAACTGTTTAAATCCAAGGCGAGAGTCAGAATGGGGATAACACCCGAGCAGTCTCGTCGGAGGTTCAGAGCCCTAAGGTGGAAACCAGACATGTCATTTACCCGACATGCCTACCACATTGTGAAACATTGGGATGCCTGGATATCAGGAGCAAGTGTTGAATCTCCAGTAAATTTGCCCTTCCTAATGCAAATGGAACAATTCTTAGAGGGTGTTCCTGAGGAAATAGAAAGATACATCCTAGATGGGAAACCCAAAACTGTAATTGAGGCAGGAGAGATTGGAGCCAGATGGGTGGAGGTGGCAGAGAAGAAGAAAACTGGTCGCAGTTGGAGCGGAGACCAGAAGGAACCACCCCAGACCACACCCTATTACCGGGGGCCGCCCAAAGCCCCACCTACCTCCCAAAGAACCCTCCAGACCCCTTATCGTCCCACCACCCCGTTCTCCAGCAACCCTCCTCGCCCCAGTGACCCATCAGCTGGACGATGTTTTAAGTGTAACGAGCTGGGGCATGTAAAGGCCAACTGCCCCAAGAACCCCAACAGATTACAGTTCATTGCACCGGAATCACACCAGAGGTCCACAGGCCCAGATACCTCCCAGATACCCTTGGAGCGGAGGGAAACTGTGAGTGTGGGCGGGAAGAAGGTCACCGCGTGGAGGGACACTGGAGCACAAGTGTCAGCTATCCATGCTTCCTTAGTGGACCCCAATTTAATCAACCCAGAGATCCAAGTGACGATTCAACCCTTCAAGTCCAACTCTTTCAATTTGCCTACAGCCAAGTTGCCTGTCCAGTACAAGGGCTGGTCAGGAATGTGGACTTTTGCAGTCTATGATGATTATCCCATCCCCATGCTGTTGGGGGAAGACTTGGCCAATCATGTGAAGCAGGCCAAGAGGGTGGGAATGGTCACCCGCAGCCAGGCTAAACAAGCCGTGAGGCCTAGCTCTGTTCCGGAAACTTCTATCAGGACCCAGTCAGAGGTGATGGACCCGGACCCCAGGCCAATGTCTACAACAGCAGTAGTGGATCCAGTCCCAGAGACCCAGACGGAACCAGTCCCAGAACCGGAACCAGCCAACCAACCAACACCAGACCCCGTGCCAGCACTGAATCCAGGACTTGCAACCTCAACACCAGAGGGCCCCACTGAACCTGAACTGGCAGCAGCCGATAACCCTACACAAGAGGCTCAGCCGGAGCCTGAATCCCAACATAGTGCACCAGCGGAGAGCGGTTCACAGTCAACAGAAACAGCTCCATCCCCTATATCGCTTCCAGAGGGACCAAGCCTAGGTCCACAATCCCATGAGGAACTGATGTCTCCAGCATCAAGGGAACAGTTCCAGACCGAACAGGAAGCAGATGAAAGCCTCCAGAGAGCTTGGACGGCGGCACGGAGCAACCCACCGCCTCTCAGCTGTTCTAATCGATCCAGGTTTGTTGTAGAAAGAGGACTTCTATACAAGGAAACTCTTTCTGGTGGACACCAGGAAGACTGGCATCCTCAGAGACAGTTGGTAGTTCCAACTAAATACCGGGCCAAGCTCTTGAGCTTAGCCCACGATCACCCTAGTGGCCATGCTGGGGTGAACAGGACCAAAGACCGTTTGGGGGGGTCATTCCACTGGGAGGGAATGGGCAAGGATGTTTCTACCTATGTCCAGTCTTGTGAGGTGTGCCAAAGAGTGGGAAAACCCCAAGACCAGGTCAAAGCCCCTCTCCAGCCACTCCCCATCATTGAAGTTCCATTTCAGCGAGTAGCTGTGGATATTCTGGGTCCTTTTCCGAAAAAGACACCCAGAGGAAAGCAGTACATACTGACTTTCATGGATTTTGCCACCCGATGGCCGGAAGCAGTAGCTCTAAGCAACACCAGGGCTAAAAGTGTGTGCCAGGCACTAGCAGACATTTTTGCCAGGGTAGGTTGGCCCTCCGACATCCTCACAGATGCAGGGACTAATTTCCTGGCAGGAACTATGAAAAACCTTTGGGAAGCTCATGGGGTAAATCACTTGGTTGCCACTCCTTACCATCATCAAACAAATGGCATGGTGGAGAAGTTTAATGGAACTTTGGGGGCCATGATACGTAAATTCTTAAATGAGCACTCCAATGATTGGGACCTAGTATTGCAGCAGTTGCTCTTTGCCTACAGAGCTGTACCACATCCCAGTTTAGGGTTTTCCCCATTTGAACTTGTATATGGCCGTGAGGTTAAGGGGCCATTGCAGTTGGTGAAGCAGCAATGGGAGGGATTTACACCTTCTCCAGGAACTAACATTCTGGACTTTGTAACCAACCTACAAAACACCCTCCGAACCTCTTTAGCTCTTGCTAGAGAAAACTTACAGGATGCTCAAAAAGAGCAAAAAGCCTGGTATGATAAACATGCCAGAGAGCGTTCCTTCAAAGTAGGAGACCAGGTCATGGTCTTAAAGGCGTTCCAGGCCCATAAAATGGAAGCATCGTGGGAAGGGCCATTCATGGTCCAGGAGCGCCTGGGAGCTGTTAATTATCTCATAGCATTCCCCACCTCCAACCGAAAGCCTAAGGTGTACCATATTAATTCTCTAAAGCCCTTTTATTCCAGAGAATTAAAGGTTTGTCAGTTTACAGCCCAGGGAGGAGACGACGCTGAGTGGCCTGAAGGTGTCTACTACGAAGGGAAATGTGCTGGTGGTGTGGAAGAGGTGAACCTCTCCATGACCCTTGGGCGTATGCAGCGACAGCAGATCCAGGAGCTGTGCACTAGCTACGCGCCAACGTTCTCAGCCACCCCAGGACTGACTGAACGGGCATACCACTCCATTGACACAGGTAATGCTCACCCAATTAGGGTCCACCCTTACCGGGTGTCTCCGCAAGCTAAAACTGCTATAGAACGGGAGATCCAGGATATGTTACAGATGGGTGTAATCCGCCCCTCTGAAAGTGCATGGGCATCTCCAGTGGTTCTAGTTCCCAAACCAGATGGGGAAATACGTTTTTGCGTGGACTACCATAAGCTAAATGCTGTAACTCGCCCAGACAACTATCCCATGCCACGCACAGATGAACTATTAGAGAAACTGGGACGGGCCCAGTTCATCTCTACCTTGGACTTAACCAAGGGGTACTGGCAGGTACCGCTAGATGAATCTGCCAAGGAAAGGTCAGCCTTCATCACACATCTCGGGCTGTATGAATTTAATGTACTCCCTTTCGGGCTGCAAAATGCACCCGCCACTTTCCAAAGACTTGTAGATGGTCTCCTAGCGGGATTAGGAGAATATGCAGTCGCCTACCTTGACGATGTGGCCATATTTTCGGATTCCTGGGCAGACCACCTGGAACATCTACAAAAAGTCCTTGAGCGCATAAGGGAGGCAGGACTAACTGTTAAGGCTAAGAAGTGTCAAATAGGCCTAAACAGAGTGACTTACCTTGGACACCAGGTGGGTCAAGGAACTATCAGCCCCCTACAGGCCAAAGTGGATGCTATCCAAAAGTGGCCTGTCCCAAAGTCAAAGAAACAGGTTCAATCCTTCTTAGGCTTGGCCGGTTATTACAGACGATTTGTACCGCACTACAGCCAAATCGCTGCCCCACTGACAGACCTAACCAAAAAGAAACAGCCAAATGCTGTTCAGTGGACCGGAAAGTGTCAGAAGGCCTTTAACAAGCTTAAAGCGACACTCATGTCTGACCCTGTACTAAGGGCCCCAGACTTTGACAAACCGTTCCTAGTAACCACAGATGCATCCGAGCGTGGTGTGGGAGCAGTTTTAATGCAGAAAGGACCTGATCAAGAATTCCACCCTGTAGTGTTTCTCAGCAAAAAACTGTCTGAGAGGGAAAGCAACTGGTCAGTCACTGAAAAAGAATGTTATGCCATTGTCTACGCTCTGGAAAAGCTACGCCCATATGTTTGGGGACGGCGTTTCCACCTGCAAACCGACCATGCTGCACTAAAGTGGCTTCACACCATCAAAGAAACTAACAAAAAACTTCTTCGGTGGAGTTTAGCTCTCCAAGATTTTGATTTCGACATCCAACACATCTCAGGAGCTTCTAACAAAGTGGCTGATGCACTCTCCCGTGAAAGTTTCCCAGAATCAACTGGTTAAAATCGTCCTTGAGATGTGGAAAATATTGTTAGTCTTTATGTACTTGGTAGTATATTTAGAGATGCATGTGTCTTATTAACTCTGTTTTCCTAGAGCTCCAGGAAGAAATCCCAGCCAGTGTTTCACCCTAGCTGAGATTTGGGGGGCGTGTCATAAATATAAAGGGAAGGGTAAACCCCTTTGAAATCCCTCCTGGCCAGGGGAAAGCTCCTCTCACCTGTAAAGGGTTAAGAAGCTAAAGGTAACCTCGCTGGCACCTGACCAAAATGACCAATGAGGAGACAAGATACTTTCAAAAGCTGGGAGGAGGGAGAGAAACAAAGGGTCTGGGTCTGTCTGTAGTCGTCTTTGCCAGGGACAGAACAGGAATGGAGTCTTAGAACTTTTAGTCAGTAATCTAGCTAGGTATGTGTTAGATTATGATTTCTTTAAATGGCTGAGAAAAGAATTGTGCTGAATAGAATAACTATTTCTGTCTGTGTATCTTTTTTGTAACTTAAGGTTTTGCCTAGAGGGGTTCTCTATGTTTTTGAATCTAATTACCCTGTAAGATATCTACCATCCTGATTTTACAGGGGGGATTTCTTTATTTCTATTTACTTCTATTTTTTATTAAAAGTCTTCTTGTAAAAAACTGAATGCTTTTTCATTGTTCTTAAGATCCAAGGGTCTGGGTCTGTAGTCACCTAGGCAAATTGGTGAGGCTTTTTACCAAACCTTGTCCAGGAAGTGGGGTGCAAGGTTTTGGGAAGTATTTTGGGGGGAAGGACGCGTCCAAACAGCTCTTCCCCAGTAACCAGTATTAGTTTGGTGGTGGTAGCGGCCAGTCCAAGGACAACGGGGGGGAATATTTTGTACCTTGGGGAAGTTTTGACCTAAGCTGGTAAAGATAAGCTTAGGAGGTTTTTCATGCAGGTCCCCACATCTGTACCCTAGAGTTCAGAGTGGGGGAGGAACCTTGACAAGCCCAGTCCTGGGAGGCTTCCCATGGTTCATGTCATCTGGGAGAGATTCCAAGGTTCATGCCCTTGAGAGGAGCCGTGTGTGCACTGCTCCTACACAACATTCCGGGTGTGCCCTGAATGTTGCCAAGTGCATGAACCCTGCATGAATGCTACAATGGACTTGTGCTCATCCAGCTTTTCTAAATAGTCCAGAACCACTTCTTTCTCCACAAAGGGCTGGTCACCTCCTCCCCATGCTGTGCTGCCAGTGCAGTAGTCTGGGAGCTGACCTTGTTCGTGAAGACAGAGGCAAAAAAAGCATTGAGTACATTAGCCTTTTCCACATCTTCTGCCACTAGGTTGCCTCCCCCACTCAGTAAGGGACCCACACTTTCCCTTACCTGGGTCAAGACGCTTCCTGCACCAGTAGTTCTAGTTCCTCCATTTTGTTACCCAGACTCTTTGCATTGCTGTATAAACATCTTAATCTTTGCTGATTAGCTTCACCCACATTCCTTGCCCGATTTGGTACAGTCATTCTACTGCTAGCATCGCCTATCTGACTGGTATCGGCACTATCCTTCCTCTTACTGTCCATTCTGCTACCCACTGGTGTTTCTTTCTTTTTTGCTGTATTCTTTCTGACTTGATTTTCCTCCCTCAGTGTTAAAATCAGGCATGGAGATTACATGAGCATCTCCCAAAGGTCTCCTACAAGATCCTAGTTTAAAATTCTTGTAATGAGTTGTGCCAACTTCCATCCCAGAAGTCTATTTCCCTCCCTTCTCAGGTGAAATCCATCCCATCAAAACTGTCCTTTATCCATGAATGCCTCCCAGTGGTTAAACATCCCAAAGCCCTCTTTATAGCACCACTGTCTGAGCCATCTGTTGATTATAATCTTGTCTTGCCTTCATTCTCCTCTAGGTAGGGGCAGAATCTGACTGACGATCACCTGAACCTCCATTTCCTTTAAGAGACTTCCCCAGCCTTGCAGAGTCTCCTTTGGTATATTTCAAAATGAGTAAGATTTGTCTAACTAATTTAAGATCTTTCACGATTCTTTGGGATTATTTTCTAATTTTTTTCATAAATTTGATTTTTATTGGCCCCCCAAATTAAATTGTGAGACTTGAATCTCTATTCTCCTGCTTGAGATAATGAAGAATGATGACCAAGGCTGAGGTTGTATTGTGTGTTCTGAGTGGTTTCTGGGTCAAGACACGGGAAGTACTCAGTATTTCATTATCAATCATTCATTTGGCAGGCAAGAAGAGTTGCAGAGAACAGACGTTTATTAAGTATGATGAGTGGCCAACTTTCATTCTTGTGCTCCTGGTGCCACATGGACCTAAGTCCTCCTGACACTTTCTTTCTCCAGTTCTGCTCATACTATACTGAGCGGCATGTTGACAAATGTCAAAGGCTGACTCATTCAGACAGGTCTAAAATAGCGGAGCTATGCTGGCAGAAGAACAATATAGAGCAGTTGTTGACCTCTGAGTTATTCTTGATAAACAAGAATTAGTTAAAACCTAAAACCGTCAAGCTAGGAAGCAATCTATATAGATTCGGTGGCATTGCAATGTTAGGTGGACACTGTATTGAGGGTCTAACACACAAGAGTGCTCTCAAGAAACTTGGTGCCTGGTTTTTTCCATTGCCTGCACATTGTGTAGTTATAGCAATTTAAAGTTATTTATTATTGGTATAGGAGTGGTGCTTAGGAGGCCTAGTAGTGGACTAGAATCCCATTGTGCTAAACGTTGTATCAAGCATTCTTACAACTACAATACCCACCTGCGGAAGTGAAGAAACAGATTGACAGAGCCAGAACAGTACCCAGAAGTCACCTACTACAGGACAGGCCCAACAAAGAAAATAACAGAACGCCACTAGCCGTCATCTTCAGCCCCCAACTAAAACCTCTCCAACGCATTATCAAGGATCTACAACCTATACTGAAGGACGACCCATCACTCTCACAAATCTTGGGAGACAGGCCAGTCCTTGCCTACAGACAGCCCCCCAACCTGAAGCAAATACTCACCAGCAACCACACAACAGAACCACTAACCCAGGAACCTATCCTTGCAACAAAGCCCGTTGCCATCTGTGCTCACATATCTGTTTAGGGGACACCATCATAGGGCCTAATCACATCAGCCACACTATCAGAGGCTCGTTCACCTGCACATCTACAGGTGATATATGCCATCATGTGCCAGCAATCCCCCTCTACCATGTACATTGGTCAAACTGGACAGTCTCTACGTAAAAGAATAAATGGACACAAATCAGATGTCAAGAATTATAACATTCATAAACCAGTCAGAGAACATTTCAATCTCTCTGGACACTCAATTTCTGATCTCAAAGTGACTATCCTTCACCAAAAAGCTTTGAAAACAGACTCCAACGAGAGACTGCTGAATTGGAATTAATTTACAAACTGGATACAATTAACTTAGGCTTGAATAGAGATTGGGAGTGGTTGAGTCATTATACTAAGTGAAACTATTTCCCCTTGTTTATTCCTCCCCCCCACTCTTCCTCAGACGTTCTTGTTAACTCCTGGAAATGTGCTGGAAATGGCCCACCTTGATTATCACTTCAAAAGGTTTTCTCTCCCCCCACCCCACTCTCCTGCTGGTAATAGCTCATCTTAAGTGATCACTCTCCTTACAATGTATATTTTTTCATGGTCTGTGTGTATGTATAAAATCGCCTCACTGTACTTTCCACTTTATGCATCCGATGAAGTGAGCTGTAGCTCACGAAAGCTTATGCTCAAATAAATTGGTTAGTCTCTAAGATGCTACAAGTACTCCTTTTCTTTTTGCGAATACAGACTAAAACAGCTGCTAGTCTGAAACCAGAACAAAAAGATGGTCTCTGACCCAAGAGCTTACACAAGTGATAACAGATGGATACAGGAAAACAGGGATACTCAACGAGACAATATTGGTCAGCATGATAGGCAGTGATCTCAGCAAACCAGCTGCTTCTCACGTTTTTAAAAGCATCACGGCAGGGAGAGTTTTAAGGAGAAACCATTCCAATTTGGTAGAATTTTAAATACATTTTTGTGCTCCTTGTCTCTGGTGTAAATGACTATGCACAGTGCAAGAAAATCAGTCATGTATCCTTGGTCAGGGTTACAACAGCTGGTACTACAGTTGATTGATAGCTTTCCTCCTCCCTCAAAATTTTAAAAATACCACCTGCCTCTATGGATAACTGAAAGGGGTGTGGGATCATATAAATTTCTTTGACACTGTTTTTGGTTCAATCTCAAAATTTTGACACACACTTTCAATATTTCAAAGGCTGAAAAATTGCAACCAGGTCTAATTAATACTCCACTTATATGACGAGTCAAGTCCGTATCCATTATCCCCATTGGTTACTATTAGCAGCGGGACCTACAGCCTGTTCTGTGCAACAGAAACCCCTGCACATGCCTCCAACCCAACCAAAACTTACAAAAATTCTTTTCAAATGAGAACATCAGTCTGGTGAAAGCAAGGGAGATGAGGAAGAGAAAATAATGATAAAAACGGGAAAGCATCATATTCCAGAAAAGAAAAAAAGACTGTGGAGACAGGAACGGACAAAGATGGAGAAAATTAGAAGGCATGGGATAAAGACTAGGAAACCAAAGACAAAAGGGGGAGTTCTCAATTAAACATTACGTGATGATATACAGATTAATGTTATCAGTTGGCCCCATTCATGATTATTAAATTCTGCACCATGCAGGGACAGCAGGGGATGAGCTAATGCCTGCTGTCCGCACACTGCTAGCAGTTGGATTAAGCAGCACTATTGTATGATTTACTGTGTCATATTTTATGTAAATAGCATTTAAAAACCTTTATTGCAATTTAAGCTCTACTCCCCAGACAGTACATCTCTGGGTGATTCCAGTTCACCTCTGCTAGGCATAGTTAGTGAAAGGAGAATCTCAAATATTTGACAGTGATTTGGAAAAGCTTCTGAACATTTGGATGTGCATTTGAACCTCTGAGGTTCCCCATGACAAATAATTCTCTGAACAAATCCTCCTCTCACAAGGCCCTGATTTCCTTTCCTGTTCTGTCCCCTGATTAGTAAAGCAGGCAGTATGTCTTCCTTACTCCTTAGTATGGAGTCTAAGCACTGGATTATCTGGCAGGCCTACTGCCCACAATTCAATCAGGTGCATGATTCTACAAACCTCTCAATGCCAACTGGCAAAGGGTTCACTGGTCTGTAACAGCAACTCCTAATGGGTCTGACAAACTCATTATACCCAGCACACTGCTTTCATAGTATTTATCTATAAAGAATGTCATGTGAGATCTTCAATAAAAGCTGGGGTATAATGCTGTGAAACGTAAGTACAAATGCCATATAAAAATGTGTGTGTGCCCGTGCTTGCCTGCCTGTGTGTGTCTTATACGTGTATTCATATATTTCTTTTTCTAAAAGTCTGAATCAAGACAGCATTGACAAACAGGTACCTGCCAGACAAAGGATGTATATATTCACCTGTCTGTCTCAATTGACATGTAAATTAAGCATTGTAAGCCAACACAATGGTAGCCCCACTTACATACAAACTCAACATGGTCGGTACGCCAAAAAATAAACCATGGGGGGCCATCCTGACTCTGGGGATAGACAATTAACTTGGGGAGCATAAGGGGAAGGAAAAAGGCCACCCCTTTATCCTGCACCTGAGGAAGTAAATGGACAGCATGTCTGCATTCATCAAAATGGGATCTCAACCAGCTTTGGTTGGGAATGGTACCAAGGACATTTGGGTGAGATAAGAATGTTTTAGACAGATTGATAGTTAAACTTAAACTCCAGAATGAACGTTTGGATTTTGTTTTATATGTAACCCTTCTGTTTCCTTTATCCTAACTCACCATTTCTTAAAATTTTGATCTTTGTTAGTACATTCATGATTTTCATTACAAATGTAACTTAGTGCTTTAACATTATACAAGGGGCTGATCCTGAGATGTCTCATTCAAGCTGATGTATGTACTATTCCTTTGGGGAGAAAAAACCTAGTATTTCTCTGAGTAGCCAGTGACAGGGGATGGCTATCGCAAGGAGAATGCTTCAAAGGGGCTTGAGGACTGGGGTGCACTATTGTTAATCTGCAAAGCAAAAGTAAGGGATAGCACAGCTCAGAGGAGATTGGGTGGGTGGCTAACAGGCTGGTGGAGTCAAGGAGCTGACACCCAGATAAACATAAGCAAGTCTTCCACACAGGGTAATCAATGCAAGGAAAACATCATCAAGACTTCAGCATGTATGGGTAAGAGGAAGTTAAGTAAGACACTGCCAAGTGATTAGATTTTAATATAATGAAATCATCTGGTGGTGGTAATGAATAGCTTGGCATGTAGGCTGTCTGTTGAATGCCTCCATTATTTTGTCCTGCCAGATTCTGGACAAATCAATATAAGATATCATAGAACAGAATTACTGTCTGTGCAGATGAATTACAATAATCTCGCTGCTGTTTTGCTGTGTCATAAGGAATAAGGAAGAAATGTGCTATCAAGACAACCTCCCATTTTCTTTTGGAGAGAATGTTGTATGGGTTTTGTTTTTGAATTCTGCATTTTTAGGATCACATTTTAATCTCAGCCTTCACTAATACAATGACTAAAGGGCTCAAAATACTTAAAGTAATGTATAATAGTTATAACCCACTGTGTATTTTTGAGAACATATTTGAGTGTAAGTGCCCAATTGTGTTTTCCCCCCAATAAACAATATAGAAAGGCAATGGTGATAGATTTGAGAGGTGTGACCTCAATATAACCTAGCAGACTACCAGCAAAAATAAGTATATAATAGAATAAGGCTTCCCCAGTTTAGGCTGATGTCTGCTAAAACAAGTGCTGAAAGTCTTTTAACCCACTTGTCAGCTGCCATAACCCTGGATCACTATCTCAAATTGTCTTTAAAGGAGGGAGGAGTATAGATCTTTCTTCTAGAGATACTGGATGTAAGTAGTTACAATTTGTACTACAGCACTGCCCTGTGCTCCCAATCAGGATGTGTAACATATAATAGAAAACAGTGCCTGCCTTAAGGAGTTTACAATCTATTTGAAGACAAGACACAACAACTAATTGTGACAAACAGAGAACTGTGGAGAGAGGACAAGAGTCATAGTGATAAGAAACATGGATACATTGACTATCTATACACACAACTAAATGAAGTCAAATAACTTTTAAGTAGAAATATAAGATATTAATGAAATAAATATTGGAAATACTTACTGGCCACCTACCTGGACTGTCAGTTGGCATTTTCTGATAGGTAGCATGATGGAAGTTAATCTTAAGGAGAAACTGAAGAACAGGTTTACTACTTTCAGATCAGTTTGGGGAGGGTGTTCTCTGCATACAAAACAGCAAGCAAGGTGTGTGATAAATGAAGGGGAGGGGTAGCTCCCAGCCAGCCAGCTAGCTACAAAATCGCTGTTAGTAGCTATTCTCTTCTTGCTTTACCAGTAAAGGGTTAAAAAAGCCCATAGGCAAAAGAAAGGGAGTGGGCAGCTGACCAAAAGAGCCAATGAGAGGGCTAGAACTTTTAAAAATTGGAGGGAAAACTTCCCCTTTGTCTGTCTGTTGCTCTCCCTGGAGAGGAGGCACACAGCAGCAATGCTGTAAGAAGCCTGCACCAGGTACGAAAAATAATCAAATCATACCTAGAAATTACTTATTTGAAATCCCAGATATATAAGTAGATCAGGAAGATGTGATCAGGTTTATCTCTTTTATTTTTGTAAGGCTTGTGGACTCCTCTATGCTAACCCCAGATGCTTTTGTTTTGCTTGTAACCATCAACTGGACCTCAAGAGAGCTATCTTTGATGCTTAATTCTTGTAATTGTTTTTTTAAATCGAGCGAAAAGCCTAAGTTCCAAATGTATTTTCTTCTTTTTGGTTTTTAATAAAATTTACATTTTTTTAAGAACAGGATTGGATTTTTGTGTCCTAAGAGGTTTGTGCATATGTTGTTTAATTAGCTGGTGGCAACAGCTGATTTCCTTTGTTTTGTTTCTCAGCTCTTCCCTGGAGAGGGGGTATGTGAAAGGGCTTGAGGGTACCACCATAGGGTACCCCAAGTGTGCCTTCCTAGGTCCAAAGGGGTTTTTTTTGCACTAGGGTGGTGGCAGCATCTACCCATCCAAGGTCAGAGAGAAGCTGTAACCTTGGGAGTTTAATACAAGCCTGGAGTGACCAGTATTCATTTTTAGAATCCTTGCCATGCCAGAGTGGGGAATCAGCCTTGATGAGATGTTTGTGAGGAAAATGGACAAACGGATGATCAAGCTTGCCAGTATTGGTGGAGCATAGATGAGGGCAGTGGGAGCAGTGGCTTGATAAGATATGAGAGCATATGAGCAGGAAGGGGACATGTTGCATAGGCATTTAACTATTTTAGGTGATGAAATGGTAACCAGTGAAGGAACTCAAAGACAAGGGTAACTATCACATTCTGGGGTGCAATCCAGACTAGTGAGGCATCCTCCTCTGCAATTGTGGGTGCCTCACAAAGCTTTGCTTCAGTAGCTTCAAACCTGGGACCCTCAGAAACCAGCTTGCAGGTCACACTGAGTATTCCTTTATAGCTGCAGCCTACTAACTTGCATGAGCCTTAGGTACCACTTGCAGGGTGACCCCAACACACACTCATTCCTGGATTTTCCCTAAAAAACATATGCTATACACTCTCCAGTCCTCTAGTTGACAGTTCATATACTATACATTAACTTCATACGTTGGCAACATATGTCTAACAGTTTGCTACCTTAACTGGAGTTAAACAATTTAGTTAAAACACAACACTGGATCAGTTCTGATTAAAGAATAGAACAA
The DNA here is from genome assembly GCF_965140285.1 of Lepidochelys kempii. Lineage (NCBI taxonomy): Eukaryota > Metazoa > Chordata > Testudines > Cheloniidae > Lepidochelys > Lepidochelys kempii. Next base: position 138,105,851 of record NC_136382.1, on the reverse strand, counting down.
GTTTATTTAACTGCAAAGAGAGAGATTTTAAGTGAGTACAAGTGTCAGGCATTAAAGTAAAAAATGGTTACAAGAGAAAAAGATTAAATGCTTTCTGGTAACTAAAACTTAACAAGCTAGACTTAGTTTAAAGTAAAATCCCGTACCACATATTCCCAGTACCAGGACTGACCAAATTTTCAGGTCAGAATCCCTCCTAAAGGATGGTTCCTTTGTCTTCTCAGGGGTGAGAGAGAGAGAGAGAATATACCTAGAGTTCAGAGTAACAGCCGTGTTAGTCTGTATTCGCAAAAAGAAAAGGAGTACTTGTGGCACCTTAGAGACTAACCAATTTATTTGAGCATGAGCTTTCGTGAGCTACAGCTTACTTCATAAGATGCATACCGTGGAAACTGCAGCAGACTTTATATACACACAGAGAATATGAAACAATACCTCCTCCCACCCCACTGTCCTGCTGGTAATAGCTTATCTAAAGTGATCATCAGGTTGGGCCATTTCCAGCACAAATCCAGGTTTTCTCACCCTCAACCCCCCCACACAAATTCACTATCCTGCTTGTGATAGCCCATCCAAAGTGACAACACTTTACACAATGTGCATGATAATCAAGTTGGGCCATTTCCTGCACAAATCCAGGTTCTCTCACCCCCTCATCCCCCTCCCAAAAACCACACACACAAACTCACTATCCTGCTGGTAATAGCTCATCCAAAGTGACCACTCTCCCTACAATGTGCATGATAATCAAGGTGGGCCATTTCCAGCACAAATCCAGGTTTTCTCACACACACACCCCCCACCCCCAAACACACACAAACTCACTCTCCTGCTGGTAATAGTTCATCCAAACTGACCACTCTCCAAGTTTAAATCCAAGTTAAACCAGAACATCTGGGGGGGGTGGGTAGGAAAAAACAAGGGGAAATAGGCTACCTTGCATAATGACTTAGCCACTCCCAGTCTCTATTTAAGCCTAAATTAATAGTATCCAATTTGCAAATGAATTCCAATTCAGCAGTTTCTCGCTGGAGTCTGGATTTGAAGTTTTTTTGTTTTAAGATAGCGACCTTCATGTCTGTGATTGCGTGACCAGAGAGATTGAAGTGTTCTCCGACTGGTTTATGAATGTTATAATTCTTGACATCTGATTTGTGTCGATTTATTCTTTTACGTAGAGACTGTCCAGTTTGACCAATGTACATGGCAGAGGGGCATTGCTGGCACATGATGGCATATATCACATTGGTGGATGTGCAGGTGAACGAGCCTCTGATAGTGTGGCTGATGTTATTAGGCCCTGTGATGGTGTCCCCTGAATAGATATGTGGGCACAATTGGCAACGGGCTTTGTTGCAAGGATAAGTTCCTGGGTTAGTGGTTCTTACCCCCCCCCCCCATCCCGAACTTGTCCGGTAAACATATTTCAGTTGTTACTTAAGCTTGTATTCATAACTTCACATATAATGTTGACATGTACATTTCACCATGATATTGACCAGTGAGTTATTCATTTTCAAATACCTCATAAGGCATATTTTGTACAAAAGATTATTACAATAGTGTGTGGGGTCTGAATACAAGGGTGCTTTCGGTCACAGTGACATGCCCAGAAAAGCAGGACATGAAGATATTAAAAGTGGTGTTTTGATTGACCTGAGTGAGGCAAGTTGGGTGACACGAAGACCAGAGGTTGCAATAACCAAAGCCTACAGGACAAGAGTTTCCACTGTATGGCCAAAGAGAAAATGCTGGTTCATACAGAAGATGAGGAAGCAACAACATTTGGACATGGGTGCCCAGATACATCATTAATGATAGAAATGGCTATTTTAGAAAGACGTCATCTAGAAATAAGTTTAACTTAAACTGAGTCAAAAGCAAAAGAATTCAGAGTGTGCTGGGTCCAATGCAACTTTAAAAAAAACCAAAACACGACTAAGGCTAGGGTAGCTCTATTGAAGCCCAGGATTTATAATAGTTTGAGGTTAGAATGTACTTGCTTCTCAGACACAAGGAAGTGTACTAAAATACCACTAAGACTTTAGAACGCTTCACCAAACTGTGAATTATGCAAGGTAGCCTATTTCCCCTTGTTTTTTCCTCCCCCCCCTCCCCCCCGGATGTTCTGGTTTAACTTGGATTTAAACTTTGAGAGTGGTCAGTTTGGATGAGCTATTGCCAGCAGGAAAGTGAGTTTGTGTGTGTATGGAGGTGGGGGGGGGGGGTGAGAAGGCCTGGATTTGTGCTGGGGGTGGCCCACCTTGATTATCATGCGCATTGTGGGGAGAGTGGTCACTTTGGATGAACTATTGCCAGCGCGATAGTGAGTTTGTGTGTGTGGTTTTTGGGAGGGGGGTGGGGGGGTGAAAGAACCTGGATTTGTGCAGGAAATGGCCCAACTTGATTGTCATGCACATTGTGTGGAGAGTTGTCACTTTGGATGGGCTATCACCAGCAGGAGAGTGAATTTATGTGGGGGGGTGGAGGGCGAGAAAACCTGGATTTGTGCTGGAAATGGCCCAACTTGATGATCACTTTAGATAAGCTATTACCAGCAGGACAGTGGGGTGGGAGGAGGTATTGTTTCATATTCTCTGTGTGTATATAAAGTCTGCTGCAGTTTCCACGGTATGCATCCGATGAAGTGTGCTGTAGCTCACGAAAGCTCATGCTCAAATAAATTGGTTAGTCTCTAAGGTGCCACAAGTACTCCTTTTCTTTTCACCAAACTGTGATGTTATCATGATAAACAGGACGGGCTATAGAGTTCCAACTCTAATTCAGAATTTACTGTATATTCTCTACTACATGGATGTGGTTAGGGTGTGAGCCTGGCACTTATGTGACAGGTTCAAATCTCTTCACCACCAAAAATTTCCTAGGTGACTTCAGGCAAGTCACTTTACTTTATCTGTGCCTCAGTTTCCTATCTGCAAAATGTGGATATTAACATTGTAGGGATATTAACATTATAGGGATATTGTGAGGATAAATACATTAAAGAATGTTAGGCACTCAGACACTACAATAAAGGGGTACATGTAAGTATCTCAGATAAGATAAATCAAGCCCAAGAACCAGTTAAATGATACATCTTTTAGACAGACAGCCATTCTTGATTTAAGAAATACAAGTGATGATGATTTTACCATTTCCCTCATTAATCTTAGATGTATAATATTGTTATAACATAGGCTTTATTATATAATTATTATAGTTATAAGAAAAAGCTTCCTTTAAATATGTAATAAAATGTCATCTACCTGCATTGACATTCTAAAAGCTCCAAACCTATCAACTGTGTAAATATATAGGATGTGAGAGACAAAAGTTGAGTGAGGTAATATCTTTTAATGGACAGACTTCTGTAGGTGTAAAAGAAACTTTTGAGCTACACAGAGCTCTTCTTCAGGTCTGGAAAAAGTAATCCAAGTGTCACAGCTAAATACAAGGTGGGACAGGTTATGCATAAAGAGTTAACACATTGCAGGAGACAATTTAAAGTGAAGTGGGCAATTAATACCTCTACAGTTACAGGATGAAGGAGAAGTAGTAGGTTACAAATTGTTGTAATGAGCCATAAAAGCAGTGTCTCTACTGAGCCCATGATTCTTGGTGTCTAGCAGAGTTAGTAAAGTTCCCAGGCTCGTCTCTTGAAAGTTTTTGTGCAAGATTCCTTTGAGCACTAGGACTGAGAGATCCAATATGGAGTGGTAGCTTTGTGATGGTGTTCGCCCACAGGTGATAGGTAGTTTTTGTCTTTTATCATTTTTCATGTGAGTTCATTTGAAAGGTGATTGTCTGGTTTCACCCAGATAGTAGTAGTTGGGGCATTTGATGCACTAGATGAGGTTTACCACATGTTGTGACAGGTATGTGTGGGATCCATGGATTTTGAAAGGTGGGTTGTGGGGCATGTTGATCATTACAGCAGCGGTTGTATATCTGCAGGTTTTGCATCTGTTGTTATGGCAGTCTGGTGCCACCTTGAGTTGGTGTGTCCCAGTCTGTGGGGAGCTTGCTTCTGATGATTCGTTTGGCAAGGCTGGGAAGTTGTTTGAAGGCCAAAAGAGGGGGGTCAGGAAAGTCAGGATGTTGTCCCCATTAAGTATGGGTTATAATTGTTTGTTGATACTCTGTATGGGTCCCAATGTGGGGGAGGGTAGGTGACAACTAGGGGTGTGTGGTTGGTGATTTTCTGTTTTTTTCCATATTGAAGCAGGTTCTCTTCAGGTATTGGGTAGCTCATTTCATGACATGATCCACTTATCTAGCAGAATGTCTTTGTTTGGCAAAAGTGGTTTTAAGTGTGTTAAATGTGTGTCCTGGACCATCTCCTCAGAGCATATTTTGTGGCACCTGAGAGTCTGGCTGTAGATAAGATTTGTTGGTGTCTGGGGTGGAGGCAAGTATGGTGATCCGTGGGTTTCCTGTATAGAATTGTATATATGGGATATGTCAGCATCAGACTGTTAATCTTTCAGAGCCAGTGAGATGCTAGTTCAATTGTGCGGATGTTGTTTTTCAAACAAAACATTGTAGAAATGTTTCCTTGACATCAGTGTCTGAAATGCCTTTGAACCCTTATGAAGCTATTGAATACATAATGATTCATACTTTGAAATAAATTCCATTGCAATGGCTCTTTCCTATAAAAATGGTCAGAGAATCAGAACAAGGAACTCATTCACACCTTAATTGTGAGATACAGCTATTGGCCTTTTATTGGTTCCTGTACAGATGAGTCGGGGAGCCCTGGGGGTAGGGGGAGGGAGAAACAGGCTCCTATAAGTTTCAGTCTGAGCCTTTGAAGTAAAATGTTTTGCTTACAGCTCATGAAAATAAATGCTCTTCAATAATAAGCCATTTAAAATATTATCGGACTACTCTAAGATATACAAAAAAGACTTTTTACTAAAGATGTAAAAAGTGTACCTGGATAGATCATTGTGCTATTACTTTATGCCAAGATTTATCCAAAAACTTATAAAACTTGCAAAATTGTAACTTCCTGAAATAAATAGGTTAGAAGAGAAACAGAAAATGTCCCTTACCTATACCAAAGCAAACAGGATGAAATAATAAAACTACTTTTACAATTCAGAGCAACCATTATACCATAAAATTATTTTCCCCTCAAAACTCACTATCTGGTTTTTCTGAACTATTTAACTGAATTCTCCAAGAAGTTTTCTACACTTTTTGACCTTAGAAGTGCTGTGCTTTGAGGTATTTTTACTACTTTTCTAAACACACACATACACTAAATCAGATTTGGGAGTAATTTATTTTTCTTTTACATTGACATTGATGTATCCAGTGAACGTTTAATAACTAGGATTTCAGTGATATCAAACTTTTCTATGTAGTTTTACTAAAAGGAGCTACAAAGCCAGCAAGGCTGGGGGGCGGGGGGGGGGGGGAAGGTAATGAGCTGTAGTTAAAAATTACTGATCTTCAGTGGCTACCAACTTCATAAAAGCTGGTTAGAGGGCCTAAAACATTTTCCAGAGAGGTCTGAATAACTGCAGTTTTCCAGCTTTATTATATATTGTTTCAAATTTGTAATAAGACATTTTCCCCTTAAGAGTTCCTTTGATTTTCATTAATATCAAGGGGTATTTTTGTGTACATATTCAGGAGCCAGCACCATGATGCTTCAGAGTAGCAGCCGTATTAGTCTGTATCTGCAAAAAGAAAAGGAGTACTTGTGACACCTTAGAGACTAACAAATTCATTTGCAGCGTGTCTATAGCTCCCAATTCAGTTCCACAGTAAGTGATTGCATAAAATATAAGCAGAGAACAAAAATAAATTAAATGAGTTAAGGGTTTGCAAAAGTTGTCAGGCTCTTTGCTCTGCATACTAAAGATTTCTCTTTTAGCTAGATATTGACTTGGGCTGTGTGCATGCATATGGTTAAAAGGATGTAGGTATTCCTTGCATGATACTGACCTCCACTGTAAAACACTTTGTGAATGTAAGAGCGAGGTATTATTATTATATTCTATGCAGCCTATCTGGACTTTAGACCCTGGCACACGGAGGTAAGCAGCCACAATCTTACAATCTCAGTGTTGCCAACTCTTGCAATTTGATAGTGAGTCCCACTAAATTTGCCCCTCCCCCCCCCTTAAAGCCCCAAGCTTCTAGAGTCATATGAGAATTTAAGCCTTCATCAATAAATAAGCAAAAAATGAAATTCCTATCCCTCATCTTTGCAGAGAAAATGCTGAATGTGGAACTGGACACAGTACTCCAGTTGAGGCCTAATCAGAGTGGATACAGCGGAAGAATTACTTCTTGTGTCTTGCTTACAACAAGAAGTAAGGATGGATGTTTGCTGTTTTTGCAACAGTGTTACACTGTTGACTCATAGTTAGCTCGTGGTCCACTTTCACCCCCAGATCCCTTTCTGCAGTAGTTCTTTCTAGGCAGTCATTTCCCATTTTGTATGTGTGTAGCTGATTGCGTCTTCCTAAATGGAACACATTGCATTTGTCCTTATTGAATTTCATCCTATTTACTTCAGACCATTTCTCCACTTTATCCAGATGTTTTGAATTTTAATCCTATCCTCCAAAGCACTTGCAACCCCGCCCAGCTTGGTATCATCCGCAAACTTTATAAGTGTACTTTTTATGCCATTATCTAAATCATCCAAGTCAACTTGAGGATATGAATAGGTGCCCCTCTCCTTTGGAGAGAATAAATTCCAAAGACAAGGGACTCACCAGGAGATTGCCTGCCAGCGGCTTCCTGTATTACAAACTGAAGTATCTGTCATTAGTTTGCCACCTCTGATTGTACCTATGGCAATATAGCACACAGAGAGACAGTCTTGCAAGGAGGCAGGTGTTGTGTTGTGTATTGGGACTTCTTTCAGTAAGACAAACAACACCATCCAGAATCCAAAAGGCAGTCAGAGCAGACCATGACGGACCAGTGTTGTGTTCTGGTAACATATTCTACTTAACAAGCAGACCACAGCATTCTGCACTAGTTTTGGCTTACAAATGGGTTTAAGATGTTGTCATAGGTCAGACATATAATGAGGAATGAGTTGTTACTAACATCAGATATGGAATCTGTTCAGCTCTATAGCAAATAGTATATAACTGCACAAGGCACTATACTCTCAAACACGCACTGCAGTTCAGAATATTCTCTCCCTCTCTCTCTCTCTCACACACACACGAGATTTGTTAGCCAAAACAAATTTGTGATTACACACTCCCACCCCCATCCTGCAAATGTCAGAAAATCATACGCACGAACCTCAATTTTTTTAAAGAAAAGTCTGTGCTTGAAAGATTTTAAACTAAGAAATATGAAGATAAATTGGTTTTAGGAACTTGTGACAGGACTTTGCCTGAGAAATTTGATTAGCCTTTTAAAGCTTAGAAAGTAAACTTCTCTGCTCCTATGGTACTTACCTTCTATAATGTTCTGATACGGCAACAGAACTGAATGATCTGGTTTTCTAGCAGGTTTTAGCCCACATGAATATAAGGACAAAAATGATTACTCCTTCAAAGAAACTACATTAACAAAAATACACCACTGAGCACTTAAATAGAAAACACATTTGAGAAATTAACGCAGCCTGATTTGCCAGTGAGAATTCTCTGCAGGCCAGCTATTTAACAGGCAGTGAAATATCCTCTCTGGCATCATCAGAAGTGTTATTGACAGGCATAAGCAGGATTTTCACACTTTTATACAAGAAGAAAAAAATGGTAAATATTGAAGTCCCGTAATACTTCATACGTTGTGACTAACTACTTCCTTTCCACAACATAATGCTGGTAAGTGTAAATATACACCTGATATTGGGCATCAAATAGGTAATTTTACAATGCAGATCTCTGCTCCCAGACATTGCCATTCAGTGAATGATAGTTTAGCTAGGCAACTTTTTCTCCCTCCACATGGAAAAACTGGAGTATGTTTATCTCCATAGTTAAATATTGAATAGCTGCTCTGTTTTTATAAGAGGAATGAGTTTTCTGTACCTTTTTTTTTTTTTGGTAAGTTATTTGTCTGTAAATCTAAAGTCAGCTGATTCAGCTTTGATTTTAGTCATCCTGTAAAATGCACTACAAGTTTACTAATCAGGAAATATTCAGAAATATGACTTTTCAAACCAATAAATTAAGGAGAACACTTTGGGATTCAATGTAATTTTTGATTACTTCTCTATCTATGAGCTACACGCACATCTCACCAACCACAGCCTCTTCTCCTTTCATTGAATATGCAAAGGACCATCAATGCCAGATTATCAGTAAAAATAGGGGCTGACGCCAAAATGTCAGACACGAAGGCTGGATCTGAACTTTGACTTCTGTAATGGTTCAAATCAGATCTGAATTTTGGAGGTCGAAATCTAGTTTCTAATCCCAGTTTTCACAAATTTGGAGGCTTGGAATTTGATGCACTATACAGAGACGTTTGATTTGCAAACTCCTATCTAAATTGGTGTAGAAGATGACGGTTTTGGTTCAGACTCATGTCCAAATAAAATATGTATGTTAAGATCCAAGTCTCTGCTCTATAAAGTAGTGTGCTCAGTACATGGTATAATGTGATCTCTAGTTTGGTTTGAAGTTCTCTGTTTGACAAGGTGATATTCTTCATTGCAGCAACCATCAAATGTCATTACACTCCCCAGACAACAGATTTTTTACCTGTTCAATTTTTTTTCCATCCACTTATAACTTTGCATCTATTGTCCAGTTTCCTACCTTCATAATCTTGGTTTTCTCTGCATTTATATTAAATAAATTAAATTTATATTAATTTTTTCAAGCTTCCCTTTCTACCTCTGATGTAAAGGCAATCATTCCATTCCACATCATGCTTAGTGTAAATCAATATCATCAGCAAAGTCAAAATTTGGTAACTCATTTCTGCTAACCTATTTTACGCTATCCATGCAACCTTTCGTTGCCCATTTCCTCACCCACTCTATTGTTAGTGCAAAGAATAACTGGTGTAACACAGTCTCAATACTGAATCACTCACCAAGACTTGTATCTGGCAGATCAACATCCATCAGATAAACTCATTAGTAGGTTGATCAGCTTGTCTGGTATCCCATAGCTTCCAGCAATATTCTACAGGGTCTCTCTGTGGACTGTAAGAAAGCATGCAATAAAGTTGGTTAAGATGGGGTTTTGCCAAGCAGTAGCTTTTTCTATTAAAAAAAAAGCTTTGTCAAAGAGTGAACATCACAACATGATCTACTTGAACAGAACCCAGCTTCTTGCTCTTGTAATATTTCATCCACTACTGCCTTCATTCTATTCAGTATAATGTTAGCCAATACTTTGCTTGGGATTGATAGCCGTACAATACCTGTCTTTCATGCGTGAGTGAGATCACTCTTTCTGAGCAATGCCACAATGATACCATCTTTCCAGTATTGTGGCACTTGTTCTATCACCTACATTTAATGTTTTTAAGCTGTTCACTCTGAATTTCTCCTCCTAACTTTAGTACCTCTGCTTTAATTTTGTCAGTCCCAGGAGCATTGCCCTCTTTGAGGTCTTTAATGGCTGATTTAATTCATTTGTTATAAGTCCCTCCATTTCTAACTTTAGCACAGGCATTTCTTTTGAACCGGTGCATGATTGTAGGCTCTGGACAACTTAATATGGAATGGAAATATCCCTTCCATCATATAGCTTGTTCTTCATGCATTTTCAATATCTGTCCATGACAGTCCCTGATGGGTATCACCTATGACGGTCTGGTTCTTCCAGAGTCATCCTTCACTGTTCTATAGAGCTACTTGAAGTCTCTCCTCAGTGCAGCTTCTTCTGCCTTTGCAGTCTTGTCCCTAACCCAGGCATTTCTATCTTGCCTGTGTCTCCTCTTTATTTTTGTGTGTGTGCCTTTCTCTATACCTTGCACCTGTTTCTAAGAGTTCAACCTATATGTGGCAGGGCACACTTGTTCCTGCCTACTTTCTAGCCCACAAACATCTGAGACCTTCTGGTAAAAATGACTTATGCAGCTTATTTACAGTATTCTTTCCTACTATCTTTACAGACTATGCATGATCATATCAACAGTACCTTAGAGCCCTCAGCTCCTGAGCCAAGGAAGGGAGAGGTTGCTGTGGTTGCCTGCCCACCTGTCCCTCTTTCTCCCCTACCCTCTTTCCCACAACTTTCCTATGCCTTTTGTACCCTTTTTGGCTAATGGAGTTCATTAGTTTTTAAAACTCTCTTCAGCCCATCTCAATCTCTCTCTTCAGCACAGTTTCCATAGTCACGTGTGCTCTGGGGCAATTAACTGGAGTTGCAGTGATCAGGGTGCTGGCTCAGCTGCTGTTGCCCAGTACTCTGTCACACTGTCTTGTGCTGTTCCTTTTTTGCCTTCAGAGCTTTCCACTCATCAGTTGCTGACCATGTTCCAGATGCAATCCATACTTCTTTCTTCCACCCTCTTCACTGGCCCACTACTTCTTCTGATGTTCCAACTATCATCTTCTTCTAGTTTGATAATCTGTCTTCCAGAATTTCATCACGCTTGTCCTGTAAAACTCTGGAATAGTTACTAAATGCAATCTGATCAGTGTTTCTTTATCTTTGAACTTCTCTACTGCTATAATACTTTTTTTGGTCCCTCTCTGTGGCCACTAAAAGATAACGATCTGAGCCAACATCTGCTCCTGCGCTGTGTCTGACATTTAGTAAAGAAGGTGTCCATCTCTTAGATATAATCACATGGTCTACTATTTGTTTAATGGTTGCACTGTCTGGTGATCTCCATATGACCTTGTGAATCCTTTTGGGCTAGAAGAGTCTTTGACCTATCTTTAGGGTGTTTTGTGCCAAAGATTCAAGAGCCATCCACCATAAGTTTGGATGCCTTCTACTGCCTTGCCCATGACTTCATACCAGCCAGTAGAGTTGTTGCCAATTTGTGCGTTGAAGTCACCTATCATCAACTTGATGTCATAGTTAGGCATATTATCCAATACTTGCTGTACCTGTTCATAAAATGTATCCTTTTGACTTTTCACAAGACAATTTTATAGAGGAAAATGTTTCTCCTCTGTATCTTTGTAAATACTTTACATTTTTATTTTCTGTATCTTTATATAACTAGCTCTAATAGTCAAAATTGCCAGGATAAGCAGAGGAATAAAGTCTTATTGTATTGCAATCATTTATGATCTCATGCATAAGTTGGAATAATTATAGTCTTTAGGAAGAAATATTCTGTCTCACCCTGAGACCCTTCTTGCAAGCTATGAAACATGTTTACATGAAGCACATTACAAGGGGTGCTAGATTTTTGTTGTTGCTGCCCACCACAAAGTCTAGTAGAGAAGATAAAGAGAAGAGAAGCTGCTTCAGCTTAGTGCTGGAGGCATTTTGGACTATTGTTGGTGATCTGATTGGCTGAAATATATGTGCAAACATATATCCTCAAGGGCATGATGTAACCAGGGGTAAAATTTGGCCATGTGTATAGGACAGCAGGCTGCTATTTTGCCCTCCAGAACTTGAGCTGTTTGGAAGGCAGATGTAGTCATACCTGTAGCCAAGGGAAGAAGGTTAACGTCTTCACTTCCAGTCTCTGAAAAGAGTCTACACACCCTGTTCACCTTAGTGATCTGTTTCCTAGTATGATTTCTGACTTGAATTGTGTTTGCCACTCCTGTTGCAGCAACCATGTCAATATTTGTTAGGGGGCTTATTCCTTCACCCACTTACTTCCCTGGTCCTTCTCGCATGAACAGAGAGCAACAATACCTGAAGTCCAAAGGTGCAAACAATTCGATGTTTATTGGAGTGAACTTCCAGCAAGCATGATTCCAGTTTCCTTCCTTAGTGTCCCCCTTCCTAGCTCTGACACCACAGAGCCTTACACCTGTGTCCCTGTTCCCATTCCTGCCCTTAGCCAAATATGATTCCAATTTCCCCACCCCCATTCCCTGTTCCCATTTCCCCCTTTAGCAAAACATGATTCCAATTTCCCCACCCCCATTCCCTATTCCCATTTCCCCCCCACCCCCCCATACTTCCTGATTGACTGCAGACTATATAGTAAAACTTGAGTTCTGCTTAGCTATACCAATCATTTTACTGAAATTTAACTAACCAATCCTAACATATTGTAACATGATTATGTAACCAATTATATCCCACCACCTTAATTAGTTTACACCCAGCAAAATTAATTATACAGCAGACAGGAACAATCACAGAACCAGACGGAGATCATGCAGATAAGCAATAGGGAAGTGGGGACTACAGTGATAGAACAAACACAGAAATGAGGATTTCACATCCCCGCTGTTGATAAGTGAGTTCTTGCCAGACAGGATGCTATCAAACTAAGTTTCCTTTTACATCTTCTAGGCACTTCCCCTTCTCTGGAGGTGATAAGCACTATCAGGACAGGATTGTATTCCTAAAAGCCCAATAGCACTTCTTTCAATGTGACTAGTTTGGAATGTGAAGATGTGACCGGTCGCTTCCCATGGCTGCCTCTGCTGCATAGCCAAAGATCTTAGCCTAAGAACAGGGCCTCAGAAGGTCACAGTAAGAGAAGGACCTTACACTGGCAGACAGTGATTTTGATTCTTTCTTTTATACCTCTATAACTAGCTAAGTGATAAGAATACACCTAAATTCTTAGAGTATCGGCCTTTACAGACAAGCCTGAATATCTATATCCTAACAATATTCTCAAGTTCTTTTTCAGTTATGAGTCCTATAAGGAGACTTCACCTATTCCTGAGTGTAAACTAGCGGTGGTGGGCTATTTCCAAGGGGATTTTTATATCCTGATTGCACTACACATTTTTCCTTGTTCTGCTTCCGTCCCACCCCCAGAAATAAGGGGATAAGAGTCTGAGCCTGGGAACCTCTAAGTAACTAGATAGATATCATTTACTTGTGCTGTAAATATTTCCTTTAAATTGTGTGTCTGACAACCCACTGGCTAAAGGGGTAAAATTGCATGTGACAGAAAATGTATGTTGCTTTCAGTACAAATGTGGGACATGCAAATGAATGGATGTTGAATGATTTTCCTTGTTTATGTTTTCTGCCCAGCAGATTTGTTATTGTGGTAGTGGTGGTGTGTCTGAATGCAAGCTTAAAGTATGCAAGTCTTACTTTGGGGTAAGAAAGGGAAACAAAAATGTTAAAGACTCTGTACCTTCAAGAGGGATTTCTGATTTAAGAAATAATTGTTCTTTCTGGGGTAAAGTAAATAAGAGACTGATTACGAAATTAATCTTATGCTATACAACCCAGACAGGACTGGTCTATAATAATGATTCAAGTCCTATTAAAGGACTAAGTATACTGTAAAATGTGGGTTTGATCATGCAAAAGGATAGCTAGTGACAGACAGCAATCTGCTACTTACTAAAAGTGTCCTTCTCAAAACCCGCAGCTCCCCAGAAAACAAATCTGGTGGGAAGCTGGAGCTTCTCATACTTGGGAGAGTGGTGTGAACTTTGATCGTAGGCCCATGGTCTATTGGGAAATGTAATTTAGTAAAGTACTCAGACAAATATTTGTAAAGGTCATTGCTTTGTGATTGTTTAAATTCAGGAATATGGGTTTACAAAGGGACCTTTTGTATTATTGGATGAGGACAATTAATCTCTTGCTAGAGACAGCAAATGAGATCATTAAACTCCCTAGAAAATTTTACATTTGCCACGTGTTGTAGGATAGGGTGAAGAGGCATAGTTTGTGATACATATCACCCACACCCACACACAAGAACTGGAATTATGCTTCTGATTCAGAGGCAGCTATAATGCCAATCTGGCTATAAAATTTCAGACAATGATGCATGCCCTTTATTTTATTTCTTCTTAGTTAAACATGTTATTTTCCAACAAGACTCAGTCCTCCCTGAAATAGAACAGCCTGGTCTGCTAGCAGCACATAGGGTTGTTTTGTTTTTGAATGGAGGGGACAATTTTACTTCATTTGGGTGCGGGATTATGAAGAATATCATTCCACCATATAATGAAGGCTGAGATGAACAATTAGTGGCACTCTTATAGTCGAATTTAGGGACTGCAAAATGAGGGAAGTGGCACTAACTTGGTTGGAGAACTGTGCTTTCATACTTGGTAGTGCTCTAAAATAGATAATGGTCAAAGATTCACCCCATGGTTATAGGGGAGAAGGTACACACACATTCAGTTGACACCCCCTGCAGGCATAGCTGAAAAGGGAACTGAAAAGGGAACTGACCTCTGGAAGTGTGTGGCGATGAAGGTACGACTGCTGATACCCTCCTTCATGGTCTAGGGGAGAGCAATTTTTAAATGCAGCTTGGCGTGTCTAAGAGCATTGCCATTAGAAGCTCCCCAGGAGATGGCTTGAATCACTGCATCTCGAGCCAGTCCACCCCATCTTCTTCCTGGCTTTCTGTACCCACTATATGGCTCTGTCAGCTACTCCAGTGCCTCTGGCAGAAGAGAGAATGTGGGTGGCGTGCAGTCCCCTGACCTCAGCCTTTCTGTGCTGGAAGCTGGTGGCCTTAATGTCATTAGCACAAACTCATAGAACCCAAGTGGTGTATCTGCCTCATTGTTCTGCAGTAGGTCATTGCAGTTTCGCTTTGTATTTCTGACATGCTAGAATTAAAAAAAAAAATTAAGAGTAATCTTTCCTTGCACTTTCAATGTTACTATATCCCAATTTGTCACATCCAATTCTTGCTAGTCTGAATGACAAGGAGAGCCTGGGAATTTGAATTAACAGATAGGAACATATGGTGAACTAATGAAAAATGGGTAGTTCATGTCCCAGGATTCTTTACTACTTACAGAAGGCAGTTCTTGTGTGGAACTTCAAAGAAGGGTTTAGATCATCCATAAACTGGAGATATGCACAAAGAAACATCACCTTGTACCAAAAGGTGCTTTTTTTACAATTTGCAATAGTCTAAAAAGAGATGTCACTTGAAAAAAAAAAAACCACACCCTGGGAAAATGAACATTAGAGGCATCTTAACAGTCCCTTTTGGGGCTCTGATTGGCTGCTAATGGATGTAATTTGACTCCATCAGCTGCTGAGAACAAAGGGTATGTCTACACTACGAAATTAGTCAATGTTATAGAAGTCGATTGTTAAAAATCGATTTTACACAGTCAATTGTGTATGTCCCCACTTGTGCATTAAGTCGGCGGAGTGTGTCCTATATACTGTGGCTAGCATAGACTTACGGAGCGGTGCACTGTGGGTAGCTATCCCACAGTTCCCGCAGTCTCTGCTGCCAATTGAAATTCTCGGTTAAGCTCCCAATGCCTGATGGGGCAAAAACATTGTCAAGGGTGGTTTTGGGTACATGTCATCAGTCACCCCTCCCTCCGTGAAAGCAACGGCAGACAATCCTTTCACACCTTTTTTCCTGGGTTACTCATACAGACGCCATACCACGGCAAGCATGGAGCCCACTCAGCTCACTGCTGCTGTTGTGAGCATTGTAAACACCTCGCACATTATCCTGGAATATGTGCAGAACCGGGCTAAGAGGACGATTGTGATGAGGACATGGACACAGATGTTCCTGAAAGCACGGGCTGTGGCAATTGGGACATCATGGTGGCAGTGGGGCTGGTTGATACAGTGGAACACCAATTCTGGGCCCGGCAAACAAGCAAAGACTGGTGGGACTGCATAATGTTGCGGATATGGGATGATTCACAGTGGCTGCGAAACTTTTGCAAAGTAAGGCCACTTTCCTTGAACTTTGTGAGTTGCTTTTCCCTGCCCTGAATCACAGGAATACCAAGATGAGAGCTGCCCTGACAGTTGAGAAGTGAGTGGCGATAGCCCTGTGGAAGCTTGCAACACTCAGCTGCTACTGGTCAGTCAGGAATCAGTTTGGAGTGGGCAAGGCTACTGTGGGGACTGCTGTGATCCAAGTAGCCAATGCAATCACTGACGTTCTGCTATCAAGGGTAGTGACTCTGGAAAATGTGCAGGACATACTGGATGGCTTTTGCTGCAATGGGGTTCCCTAACTGTAGTGGCGTGATAGATGGAACACACATCCCTATCTTGGCACTCGACCACCTTGCCAACCAGTATATAAACTGCAAGGGGTACTTCTCAATGATGCTGCAAGCACTGGTGGATCACAAGGGACGTTTCACCGACATCAACGTGGGATGGCAGGGAAAAGTGCATGACACTCGCATCTTTAGGAACTGTTTGAGCAGCTGCAAGAAGGGACTTACTTCCCAGAAAATTACTTTTGGGGATGTTGAAATGCCAATAGTTATCCTTGGAGACCCAGCCTACCCCTTGCTCCTATTGCTCATGAAGCCATACACAGGCAGCCTGGACAGTAGTAAAGAGCAGTTCAGCTATAGGCTGAGCAAGTGCAGAATAGTGGTAGAATGTGCCTTTGGATATTTAAAAGCTCACTGGCACTGTTTGCTGACTAGGTTAGATCTCAGCTCAACTAATATTCCCATTGTTATTACTGCTTCCTGTGTGCTCCATAATATCTGTGAGAGTAAGGGGGAGACGTTTATGGCAGGGTGGGAGGTTGAGGCAAATCGCCTGGCTGCCAGTTTTGAACAGCCAGACACCAGGGTGATTAGAAGAGCACAGATAGGCGCGCTGCACATCAGAGAGGCTTTGAAAACCAGTTTCATGACTGGCCAGGCTACGGTGTGATAGTTGTGTGTGTTTCTCCTTGATGCAAACCCGCCCCCTTTGTTGATTTTAATTCTCTGTAAGCCAAAGACCCTTCCCCCTCCGATCACAGCTGGCAAAGGAAATAAAGTAACTGTTGTTTTGAAACCATGCATTCTTTCTTTATTAATTAAAAAAAGGGAGATAACTGATAAGGTAGCCTGGGTGGTATGGGGAGGAAGGAAGGATAAGGCCACATTGCTTACTGTAGCCACACTACAAATCAAAACTGTTTGAATGACAGCCTTCTATTGCTTGGGCCATCCTCTGGAGTGGAGTGGCTGGGTGCCTGGAGCCTCCCCCTCACCACGTTCTTGGGCATCTGGGTGAGGAGGATATGGAATCTGGGGAGGAGGGAAGGTGGTTATACAATGGATGCAGCAGGAGTATGTGCTCTTGTTGGCTTTTCTGCAGCTCCAACAGACGCTTCATCATGTCTGTTTGCTCCCCCATTAGCCTCAGCATTGCCTCCTGCCTCTGCTCTTCGTGCTTGCTTAATGCTTTCCTGGCCTCTGCCACTGAATGCCACCATGCATTAAGCTGTGCCCTATCAATGCGGGAGGACTGAATGAGCTCAGAAAACATGTCATGCGGTTTTTTTGCCTTCTAATCTGCGATAACCTCAGGGACGGAGATGATAGGGGGAGCATAGAAACATTTGCACCTGGGGGGGGGGAGATAAAAAGGGAGAGTAAAATTTAAGATGATACATTTCTGAGAACAAAAGGGAGACTCTTTCACAGTGAATCAAGCAATTCACAGCAGACAGCATATGTGCTTTAGGTACAAGGTCGCATTTTGCCTTTTTTATTGAGCGCCCGCCGATATGGTAACACATCACACACGGCTAGGCAACAGAATTTGTTTTCCAGGCAGCCATGATAAGCCTTTTGGTATGTGGGGTTGGCTTCTTCTGCCTTCATAACATGTGGGAATGGTTTCAAAGTGCAGCGCCATTCTTTCCCATAGCAAGCAATGCTGGTTGGGTTTCACATTTAAAAGGAGGGGCTGCGGTTTTTAGATGGATGTGCAGCACACACCTCTCCCCACCCCACCAGGTGGCTATTCTCTGGGATGATCCCTTTTAGCCAAGCGCAAACAACCCAGCATGAACAGGGTCCTTTTACTGTTCCCTTACAAAATTTTCCCTATTTCAACCAGGTGACCATGAATATCACCACTTTCCTGAGGCTAACACAGAAAGATAAAGACTGAATGTTGCTTGAATGAGACCAAAACTCAGGACCATTCACTGTCATGCTTTGTGCTGCAGTGATTCCAGACTACTTGCTACTACCTTGGCATGGTAAAGTGTCCTACCATGGAGGAAAAATAAGGCAGCCCTCCCCAGAAACCTTCTGCAAAGGCTTTCAGAGTACCTCTAGGAGAGCTTCATGGAGATGTCCCTGGAAGATTCCTGCTCCATCCCCAGACACGTTAACAGACTTTTGCAGTACCTGTACTGGCCGTGAATGCATCCCCATTCTTCAGGGCAAATCAAACATTAAACACTATTGCTTTTAAACCCTGTACTGTAGTTACAAATGTGCACTCACCAGAGCTGCCTTCTCTGGCTTCAGGGTCGGGGATCCCGCCTTGGCTGGGTATTGGCTCCAGAGTGATGAAAAGTTCCTGGCTGCTGGGGAGAACGGATTCATGCCTTGCCTGCTGCACATTCTCCTCCTCCTCTTCCTCATCCACAAAATCCTCCTCCCTGTTGCGTGAGACTCCCCCGCTTGCAGGTGTCCACAGACAGTGGTGGGGTAGTGGTAGGGTCCCCCCCAGAATACCATACAGCTGATCATAGAAGTGGCGTATATGGGGCTCTGACCAGGAGTGACTGTTTGCCTCCTTTGTCTTCTGGTAGGCTTGCCTGAGCTCCTTAACTTTCATGAGGCACTGCTGTGTGTCCCTGTTGTAGTCTCTCTCCACCATTCCCTGGGTGATTTTGGCAAATATTTTAGCATTTCTTCTTTTTGATCAGAGTTTGGCCTGCACAGATTCTTCTCCCCATACAGCAATCAGATCCAGTGTCTCCATTTTGGTCCATGATGGAGTTCATTTGCGATTCTGGGGGGACTGCATGGTCACCTGTGCTGCTGAGCTCGCCGCGCTGACCAAACAGGAAATTAAGATCAAAATTTCCCGGGGCTTTTACTGTGTACCTGGCTAGTGCATCGGAGTTACAAGTGCCGTGCAGAGCAGTCACATTGGAGCACTCTGGGATAGCTCCCGGAGGCCAATACAGTCTAATTGTGCCTGCACTACCCCAAATTCGACCCAGCAAGGTCAATTTTAGTGCTACTCCCCTCACCGGGGAGGAGTACAGAAGTCAATTTTAAGAGCCCTTTAGGTCGATGGAACAGGATTGGTTGTGTAGATGCATTCATTTTAAAATTGACCGAACACGGCTAAATTCGATCTAGCCCCGTAGTGTAGACCAGGGTTAAGTCTTGTTGCTCAGGTGAGAAGTCACATAATATTTCCTTTCTATATTTTTATTTTCAGGGATTATCAACATGGCTAAACAAATTCATTTCTGGTTGAAATAAACCAGAGATGATCATAGACCAGATTTGTGATGCATAAAACTCGGTGGTTTCTGTTCACAAGAGTTAATGCACAATATTTTCCAAGTTCCCTTACCACAGAGGGAGCTCTTCTCCGTGGTTGTGGCCAGATCTTCTCCAAAAAGGAAACAACAAAGCTCTATGTTCTCTCCTTCTCAGGGTATGAGCAAAAGTTAAAAGCTTTTTCCCTTTCTTTGACTGTCTACCACTTGCTTATTTATTTTGCCTATGGCAGCTGGGCCAGGGAGGGTAAAAAGTCTCAGACCTATCTGCTCTCCAGGTACCCAACCCTCATGGAGGATCTGGACCTTAGCCCTTCACTTTCTAGCTTTACATGTCTGACAAGAAACATTGAGGCTTGGGCTTTGCCTGTACCTGGGCAACTCCAGCCACCTGGCCAGGGGCCTCATGGGACCCAGTTGGGCTGTATAGTCTCTCATATCATTTATATAGGTTTGCTTCACCTGAGTTTGATTTTGAACAAACATTCAACATGACAATTTTTTTCTTGATGGTTTTGGATCAGTGAAGGGGATATACAGTAAGCAGTACAAATTTTTTAAATTACTGTCCTTTCTAGATTGCATCACCTGGAAAGTCAGTCACTGCAATCTTGCTAACTTCACATGCCTTATAGGGCAATGGATGGTCCTTCAGGGAGACAGGTCTTATGTTATTTTAAACATCCTATATGAAAAGTTAAATCTTAAGAGGCACGTACCTAACAATGGACAGCCAGTGGAACACATTGAATGCAGGAATCATCCACTGATATGGGAACAAACCCTTGATCAGTCATGCTGCTGCATTCTACCACCATCTCAGTCAGTGGATTTTTCAGATGAAAAAAAGAATTTGTTGCGTACCATGCCTTATAGTCTTAAACCATGTTTTTCATAGGGGTAAATAATTGGTTAGGCCTGCTTTAGTTTTGTGCCAAGTGATAGCAATTAACAAGAGGAAACCCAATAAGTTGCAGCTGATAATAATTATGGCAGCTGGGAGACCAAAGATTTCTTTCTAGTATAGTTGCTATGAATCTAACACCCTTCTAACCTCCCACACAGAAATAAACTCATTGGCATGAGAGACTACTATTTTGTACTGCTGCTTTGTATTGTGAGATTTGGATCACTGGGAATAAGAGATTAATTGAGGAAGAAAGATCTAGATTGAAAAGAGAGCATCTGTGTTTTCTTCTTAAAGTACAGAACAAAGATGCATGCATCCCCAACTTCATTGTTAAACTGTTCTTGGAACCAAAGTAGTGCAGAAAGGTTATTAGAATAAGTGTGACTATATGAAATTTAATAGCTAATCTGGAAGTGAATACCAGAGATTAATTTGCTCAAGTGCCACTGTGTACAGTATTCTGTGATAACTGCAGCTGAAGCATTTCTGAACATCACTTGAGCCCCATGATTGAATTCAGCCATGAATCCCTTCCAAAGCCATTTTATCTTTATAAATCTGCTTCAACTTTTAAACATTATGGGCTATACACAGATTTCAGTTACACCTATTCAGCCACATTTCACTACAGTAAAGGAGAGTGGTTGGAGGTGTAACAATCTTCACTTGGATAGACTTCACTGATGTTGCGTAGGCATAAGTGAAAATATAATTTGAATTTTATATGAAACAAAGACAATGGTTTAAAATCTTTGTCCAAATTATAAATATTTCTTTATTTTCTATTTTTCCATATACTGCAATATTCCTGAGATATGGGATACAGGACAAAAAATTGTCCAACTAAAATGTGTGAACATCTTGAAAAACACAGACTATAAACATGTGGCAGCTAATCCAGAGACAATTTCCTTTTTCTCTCTCTTTTGTATTCTAGCTGCCGTTGCCTGATGGAGATTATCAGACATTCCTTAAGGCAGTGGTTCTCAAACGAGGGGCGCCGCTTGTTCAGGGAAAGCCCCTGGCGGGCCGGGTCAGTTTGTTTACCTGCTGCGTCCGCAGGTTCGGCTGATCGCGGCTCTCACTGGCCGCGGTTCGCTGCTCCAGGCCAATGGGGGTTGGGGAAAGCAGCGCGGGCTGAGGGATGTGCTGGCTGCCACTTCCCGCAGCCCCCGTTGGCCTGGAGCAGCGAACCGCGGCCAGTGGGAGCCGCGATGGGCAGAACCTGCGGACGCAGCAGGTAAACAAACTGGCCTGGCCGGCCAGGGGCTTTCCATGAACAAGTGGCGGCCCTAGTTTGAGAACCACTGCCTTAAGGTGACAGTGATTGTCTCTCACCAATGCCATGCTATACTGAGAGAAAAATATGAGCTCCAGCTAGTAAGTGATCTAGGTGGTTTAGCTAATTTGCTAGCTAGCAATGAGTAACTGTATTTTTCCAGATTGATAACAGTATTTTGGTTATATAATTTTGGATATTTTTACCCAAAGCAAATCCATGGGATTAGCTCTGTTTAAAAATAAAGAGGGAAAAGCTCACTCTTACCTTTCCCAATTATCATTCCTTCTTTTAAAATCAATAATTTTCATTACTGTTGTTGTATCCACCTGTTCTTTTGACATGGATGGAGGAATTGGTATGCATGAGAGAAGTCTTCACGGCACACTAATTGTGGCCTGTCTTCATTCTAGCAGATTTTGCTTATTGCTTCTGAGCAGTCTGTGATTTTAAAAGCATCAAAGTTCTGCATAATATCCAGTTCTACATAATGATTTTTTTAAAAAAAATGACAGAAAATATGATAAAACTAAATGTGAAAGAATGAAAGATTGAAAAGGAAGAATGGGTGGGGGGGAAGCACTCTAGAATCACAGAAGTTAGAGATGAAATATTGCGTCATCTAGTCCATCTCCCGAGCCAGTTAGGTATGATTTAAAGCCCATTGAAGTCACTTGGAATCTTTTGACAGACTTCCATGGGCTTTGCAGCAAGTCCGTATTCCCTAAACTATAATATGCAAGGCTACAGGCTGCTTTTTTTAAAAATAACTCTTTATATTTGTATAAGGATATTTGCATTCAAGTACACGGGTGGTTATGCAGGTTTTAAGTCTGGTATAGTATAATACATACAGGTAAGAACACAGGTACCAGATGCAAGTTCTGTTTTATATAAAATACACAGATTCATAAACCAGTCGGAGAACACTTCAATCTCTCTGGTCACGCAATCACAGACATAAAGGTCGCTATCTTAAAACAAAAAAACTTCAAATCCAGACTCCAGCGAGAAACTGCTGAATTGGAATTCATTTGCAAATTGGATACTATTAATTTAGGCTTAAATAGAGACTGGGAGTGGCTAAGTCATTATGCAAGGTAGCCTGTTTCCTCTTGTTTTTTCCTACCCCCCCCCCAGATGTTCTGGTTTAACTTGGATTTAAACTTGAAGAGTGGTCAGTTTGGATGAGCTATTACCAGCAGGAGAGTGAGTTTGTGTGTGTATGGGGGTGGGGGGATGTGAGAAAACCTGGATTTGTGCAGGAAATAGCCCAACTTGATTGTCATGCACATTGTGTAAAGAGTTGTCACTTTGGATGGGCTATCACCAGCAGGAGAGTGAATTTGTGTGGGGGGGTGGAGGGTGAGAAAACCTGGATTTGTGCTGGAAATGGCCCACCTGATGATCACTTTAGATAAGCTATTACCAGCAGGACAGTGGGGTGGGAGGAGGTATTGTTTCATATTCTCTGTGTATATATAAAGTCTGCTGCAGTTTCCACGATATGCATCTGATGAAGTGAGCTGTAGCTCACGAAAGCTTATGCTCTAATAAATTGGTTAGTCTCTAAGGTGCCACAAGTACTCCTTTTCTTTTTACAGATATTTAGGGAACTTTTGCTATCCACACACGTGCATAGTTCCAGAAATAATTGCCTCTCTTGCTACCTAGGTTTTCATACCAAACACATTTCTAGATGTCTGAGCATCTTACATTCTTCTGGTCAAACAAAAGCTCCCAAGGAGGAATTTTTGGACACACAAGGAGGAGGTATTGACAAGGAGTACGGAAGTCATATTTTTTCCTCTCGTTTTCTAAGACCATTAAGGAAATACTGTGTCTAGTTCTGGGTACCATTTTTCAAAAGTGTCTCTGATTTAGAAGCCTAGGTCACTTTTTCAAAAATGACTTAAGTGCCTTTGTAGATATGGGCCTAGGGGCCTATGCCCCATTTTTAGGTGCCACTGATTAACAAACCCACACTTGGTTGCCACCTAACCTCACTCAACACCTAATATTTTACCACAAAAGTCCCCTAAACATCTGAATTTCTGCCTCCGGGCATGCACACTAGCACCTCATTTTAACCACTTGGGCCTCTCAGCTAAGCTCCTGGGAGATCCACAAAGCCGGGGAAAATAGGTGTCCACCATCTTCCCTTTGGGCTCCATTCTAAAGCCAGCATGGGTGGTAGCACCTCCCTTATAAACTTTTAACCCAGTGACTAGACCACTCACCTAGGATGTGGGAGACCCAGATTCAGTTTCCCCCTTTGCCTGAGAGAGAGGGGATAGGAACACCTCCCACACCTCTCAAGAGCAAGATCTAACCACTGGACAATGAGATATTCTGATGTGGAGCTCCCTCAGTCTCTCCAGTTGAAGCTATTCCACTGTGGATAACTATTTATAGGGTCAGAGAGAGCGTAAGAATGACTTTGTGGTCCAGGGGTTAAGGGACACACCTTGGAAGAGGGGGGCCCAGGCCCACTGCTCTGAAGATTCTTAATTTATCAGACTATCCCATAGCTCAGTCGTTATGCCATGCTCCTGAGAGGGGTGGGAAACTGCTGTTCAAATCCTTTCTTTCTCTCTTAGGAACTGAATTTGGGTCTCCCACATACTGAGTGGATGCTCTAACTACTGGGCTAAAAGTTGTGATGGACACCACTACCTCTTCCGACAACCAGATTTTGAATGGGACCTGAGCCAGCAGGTGGCCTACGAGCCAGATTGGGCCACTCACCCAAGACTGGCATCTTCCAGACTATCATCTCCTGCTCTGCAGATCGTTCTGAGGCTTAAGAAAGAAAAAAGCATCCAGACGCCCAGAGTGCATGTCCTGAGCAAGAAACGTACCTTGGGACTCTTTTGGAAAAAAATGAGCGAGTCTAGGTGCCTAGAGCAGTGGTTCCCAAACTTGTTCCACCACTTGTGCAGGGAAAACCCCTGGCGGGCCGGGCCGGTTTGTTTACCTGCCGCATCCGCAGGTTCGGCGGATCGCTGCTGCCAGTGGCTGCGGTTCACAGCTCCAGGCCAATGGGAGCTGCTGGAAGCTGCGCGGGCTGAGGAAGGAATTGCTGGGTGAAATTCTATGGTCCATATTATGCAGGACATCAGACTAGATGATCATAATCTTAAATTCTATGAATATATTCAGTAGAATTTGTTTATGTACAAGAAAATCCATGAGTATGTTGTGCAGTGTTGTCATACACAAGTATCAAGGTGTTATTTATTTGGTTGTTTAATATTAAAATAAGACAGCGACATCTTCTAGATAACAGTAGAGTGTAGCATTTGATTAAGGTCATTTCCCTTCTTTCCTGTTACTACCCATTGGCTAATGCTTAACTGGTGGGCAAGAGAAGAGAAGTTAATAAAAAGAACAGAATTAACTTGCACTCTACCCTGTCTTCTCTCTTTAATTTCTTTTTCTTTTTTAAACAGTCTAATCCTCAAAACTTTTCTTGTATTTTGAAATACAGCTGTAAGGCTCAGGGCAAAGTTAATGTTCTCTTCTCTATGTCATATCTATGTACAGCCTGGCAGTCCAACACTGCTAGTATTATCACACTGATTATATATATATATATATGGTAGGTCACATGCTAGTAACTCACTACTAGGCTGAAAAGTACCATAGACCTAATTAAATCATTAATGGGTTTTCCACTCTTGTACTCTCTGAGTGACAGTTTAATAAGGCACTCTATACTGATCCTATAAATCAGAAGCAAACTTCAACTTAACAAGAAACATCTCAAGTGTGCTGAAAATTAGTTCCAAAGAAACTCAGTCCTTAATATTTCCAGTGGTCAAACATTTCTATTTGTTTATACTAACTTATTTTATTACCTATATTTGAAAAGCCTGGCCCTGAATATGCTCTCTTCAGTGCAGCACATTAAGAAAAATACATTTACTTATGAAAATAAAAAACTAGATAAAAATAATGAAATGTAGGTTTCCTATTTGATAACTTCCTATGTCAAAAATAGTTTTGCATCCAGATATATAAAACAAAATCCCTCTGGATTAGCCACATTCATCTTTATATTATACTCAATATGCAAATTTAATATCCGTAAAACAGCTCTCTTGGAATTAATTGGATCCTTTTGCTGCAAATGGAATAACTTAAAAGTGAGCCACAGAGCAGACTTGTTGACTTTATTTAAGGTCTGTTTATATGTTTGAGTAAATCAGGCCCTGATCCAAAAAGCAATTGAGCACATGGTTTAAAGTTAACAGGTGTTAAAGTACTTTGTTAGGCTGAAGTCTTAGGGCTTGTCTACACTACCTGCTGGATCGGCAGGCAGCAATTGATCCAGTGGGGGATCAACTTATTGCGTCTAGTATAGATGCAATAAAAAGACTACTGAGTGCTCTCCTGTCGACTCCGGTACTCCACCAGAATGAGAAGTGCAAGTGGAGTGGATAGGAGAGCGTCAGCTGTTGACTTACCACAGTGAAGACACCACGGTAAGTAGATCTAAGTACGTAGACTTCAGCTATGCTATTCACGTAGCTGAAGTTGCGTATCTTAGATCGACCCCATGCAGTAGTGTAGACAAGCCCTTAGTGAGGGACAGGGTCAAAGATAAGGCTTAGGCGTGAACGCTGACTCAAATTATGTGACTTTATTTCTTTAACATCTGGAGGGCAAACTTCGTTCGCTTCTAACACCACCTCTGAGTCCCACAAAGTTCTTGACCTATTTTATTATTTTTAAGAGGATAAGATGCTCACATACTTAAATACTTGTAGATTTATATGCAAAAACACCCAAAATAGTCAAGCTGACTGAATCTATGTAAAAGAACAATGGAAATGTGACCAAAAAAGTCTGTACTAGAGCTGGTCAGAACTGAGGGAGGAAAGTTACATTAAAATAATTTAATTTTTAAATTCAAAACATTTCAGATAGCTCTCCTCTGTACCTAAGATCCAGTGAGCAACATGAAAGAGTTAATACTCACCTATGCTTAACATGGATATTGGAGGTACTACGATATTTCTCTGTACGTGCCAAGAATAACTGTGGTACTTCAGAGGCCACTGTGTGGTTATTGTTGGGTATTGTGAATTCTGACTTCCTAAATGACTGTTACAAACCAGCTCAGTACCCCTTGTACAGTCACAGGTTTGATATAGGTTGCTGGGTCCCATATGCTTCCAAGATAACCGGATCTGGTTGGAATTTAGCCACTGTTTCTAGTTCTGGGATGATAGGGAACGCTCCTGAGCTAACACCTTTGTCTGAGATCCTTCCATAGACTGTCCAGCTGCAGTAGCTTCATAGATATTTAGGTCAGAAGGGACCACTATGATCATCTAGTCTGACGTCCTGCACAATGCAGGCCACAATTTCATATTGAAAGAGAAAGTCAAATCAAAACCTCATACTTTTTTCTCTTTAACAACTCATATTTGCAGATGTACTAGGTGAAATTCTATATCATCTAAAAGTAGTCACTGTTAACTCCTCTATTTGCATTTTTTAAATCAATGACAAATGTTTATATAATGACAAATATGTTTAGAGAACACTGGCATATCTACAAATTACTCTATTTCTGATTCAGCCCTGGTCTACACTAGGACTTTAGGTCGAATTTAGCAACGTTAAATCGATTTAAACCTGCACCCGTCCACACAGTGAAGCCCTTTATTTCGACTTAAAGGGCTCTTAAAATCGATTTCCTTACTCCACCCCTGACAAGTGGATTAGCGCTTAAATCGACGTTCCCAGCTCGAATTTGGGGTACTGTGGACACAATTCGATGGTATTGGCCTCCGGGAGCTATCCCAGAGTGCTCCATTCTGACCGCTCTGGACAGCACTCTCAACTCAGATGCACTGGCCAGGTAGACAGGAAAAGAACCGCGAACTTTTGAATCTCATTTCCTGTTTGGCCAGCGTGGCAAGCTGCAGGTGACCATGCAGAGCTCATCAGCACAGGTGACCATGATGGAGTCCCAGAATCGCAAAAGAGCTCCAGCATGGACCGAACGGGAGGTATGGGATCTGATCGCTGTATGGGGAGAGGAATCCGTGCTATCAGAACTCCGTTCCAGTTTTCGAAATGCCAAAACCTTTGTGAAAATCTCCCAGGGCATGAAGGACAGAGGCCATAACAGGGACCCGAAGCAGTGCCGCGTGAAACTGAAGGAGCTGAGGCAAGCCTACCAGAAAACCAGAGAGGCGAACAGCCGCTCTGGGTCAGAGCCCCAAACATGCCGCTTCTATGATGAGCTGCATGCCATTTTAGGGGGTTCAGCCACCACTAGCCCAGCCGTGTTGTTTGACTCCTTCAATGGAGATGGAGGCAATACGGAAGCAGGTTTTGGGGACGAAGAAGATGATGATGAGGAGGAGGTTGTAGATAGCTCACAGCAAGCAAGCGGAGAAACCGGTTTTCCCGACAGCCAGGAACTGTTTCTCACCCTAGACCTGGAGCCAGTACCCCCCGAACCCACCCAAGGCTGCCTCCTGGACCCAGCAGGCGGAGAAGGGACCTCTGGTGAGTGTACCTTTTAAAATGCTATACATGGTTTAAAAGCAAGCATGTGAAAGGATTACTTTGCCCTGGCATTTGCAGTTCTCCTAGATGTAGTCCTAAAGCCTTTGCAAAAGGTTTCTGGGGAGGGCAGCCTTATTTCGTCCTTCATGGTAGGACACTTTATCACTCCAGGCCAGTAACACATACTCGGGAATCACTGTAGAACAAAGCATTGCAGTGTATGTTTGCTGGCATTCAACCAAAATCCGTTCTTTCTCTCTCTGTGTTATCCTCAGGAGAGTGAGATATAATTCATGGTCACCTGGTTGAAATAGGGTGCTTTTCTTCAGGGACACTCAGTATAGCCCATTCCTGCTGGGCTGTTTGCCTGTGGCTGAACAGAAATGTTCCCTGCTGTTAGCCTCAGGGAGGGGGGAAGGTTGAGGGGGTAGTCACGCGGTGGGAGGAGGCAAAATGCGACCTTGTAACGAAAGCACATGTGCTATGTATGTAATGTTAACAGCAAGGTTTACCCTGAAAGAGTGTAGCGACTGTTTTATAAAATGTGTCTTTTTAAATACCGCTGTCCCTTTTTTTTTCTCCACCAGCTGCATGTGTTTCAATGATCACAGGATCTTCTCCTTCCCAGAGGCTAGTGAAGCTTAGAAAGAAAAAAAAACGCACTCGCGATGAAATGTTCTCCGAGCTCATGCTGTCCTCCCACACTGACAGAGCACAGACGAATGCGTGGAGGCAAATAATGTCAGAGTGCAGGAAAGCACAAAATGACCGGGAGGAGAGGTGGAGGGCTGAAGAGAGTAAGTGGCGGGCTGAAGACAGGGCTGAAGCTCAAATGTGGCGGCAGCGTGATGAGAGGAGGCAGGATTCAATGCTGAGGCTGCTGCAGGACCAAACCAGAATGCTCCAGTGTATGGTTGAGCTGCAGCAAAGGCAGCTGGATTACAGACTGCCACTGCTGCCCCTCTGTAACCAACCGCCCTCCTCCCCAAGTTCCATAGCCTCCACACCCAGACGCCCAAGAACGCGGTGGGGGGGCCTCCGGCCAACCAGCCACTCCACAACAGAGGATTGCCCAAAAAAAAGAAGGCTGTCATTCAATAAATTTTAAAGTTGTAAACTTTTAAAGTGCTGTGCTTAAAGTGCTGTGTGGCATTTTCCTTCCCTCCTCCACCACCCCTCCTGGGATACCTTGGTAGTCATCTCCCTATTTGTGTGATGAATGAATAACGAATGCATGACTGTGAAGCAGCAATGACTTTATTGCCTCTGCAAGCGGTGATTAAAGGGAGGAGGGGAGGGTGGTTAGCTTACAGGGAAGTAGAGTGAACCAAGGGGCGGGGGGTTTCATCAAGGAGAAACAAACAGAACTTTCACACTGTAGCCTGGCCAGTCATGAAACTGGTTTTCAAAGCTTCTCTGATGCGTACCACGCCCTCCTGAGCTCTTCTAACCGCCCTGGTGTCTGGCTGCGCGTAACCAGCAGCTAGGCGATTTGCCTCAGCCTCCCACCCCGCCATAAACGTCTCCCCCTTACTCTCACAGATATTGTGGAGCACACAGCAAGCAGTAATAACAGTGGGAATATTGGTTTCGCTGAGGTCTAAGCGAGTCAGTAAACTGCGCCAGCGCGCCTTTAAACGTCCAAATGCACATTCTACCACCATTCTGCACTTGCTCAGCCTGTAGTTGAACAGCTCCTGACCACTGTCCAGGCTGCCTGTGTACGGCTTCATGAGCCATGGCATTAAGGGGTAGGCTGGGTCCCCAAGGATACATATAGGCATTTCAACATCCCCAACAGTTATTTTCTGGTCTGGGAAGAAAGTCCCTTCCTGCAGCTTTTGAAACAGACCAGAGTTCCTGAAGATGCGAGCATCATGCACCTTTCCCGGCCATCCCACGTTGATGTTGGTGAAACGTCCACCAGAGCTTGCAGCACTATCGAAAAGTACCCCTTGCGGTTTATGTACTCGCCGGCTTGGTGCTCTGGTGCCAAGATAGGGATATGGGTTCCGTCTATAGCCCCACCACAGTTAGGGAATCCCATTGCAGCAAAGCCATCCACTATGACCTGCACATTTCCCAGGGTCACTACCCTTGATATCAGCAGATCTTTGATTGCGTGAGCTACTTGCATCACAGCAGCCCCCACAGTAGATTTGCCCACTCCAAATTGATTCCCAACTGACCGGTAGCTGTCTGGCGTTGCAAGCTTCCACAGGGCTATCGCCACTCGCTTCTCAACTGTGAGGGCTGCTCTCATCCTGGTATTCATGCGCTTCAGGGCAGGGGAAAGCAAGTCACAAAGTTCCATGAAAGTGCCCTTACGCATGCGAAAGTTTCGCAGCCACTGGGAATCGTCCCAGACCTGCAACACTATGCGGTCCCACCAGTCTGTGCTTGTTTCCCGAGCCCAGAATCGGAGTTCCACAGCATGAACCTGCCCCATTAGCACCATGATGCCTGCATTGTCAGGGCCCATGCTTTCAGAGAAATCTGTGTCCATGTCCTGATCACTCACGGGACCGCGCTGACGTCGCCTCCTCGCCCGGTATCGCGTTGCCATGTTCTGGTGCTGCATATACTGCTGGATAATGCGTGTGGTGGTTGATGTGCTCCTAATTGCCAAAATGAGCTCAGCGGCCTCCATGCTTGCCTTGGTATGGCGTCCGCACAGAAAAAAGGCGCGGAACGATTGTCTGCCATTGCTCTGACGGAGGGAGGGGCGACTGACGACACGGCTTACAGGGTTGGCTTCAGGGAGCTAAAATCAACAAAGGGTGTGCCTGTACATCAAGGAGTATTTCAGGCAGGACTGCACGGAGGGTTCCAATAAGAAATGGTGCACCAAAGTTATCGTTGTTATTGGAACAAGGAGGTTAGCCTGGCCTCTGATTGATACATGGCTAGATTAACCTCGCTGCGCCTTCTCTGTGACTGACTGCAGTGTGATCTAGACAGGGGAGGAGGAAAATGAGTACAAAACAAATCTGGTCTATTTCTTGTTCTGACCCACTCCATCTATCCTTTACATCTTTGGCTGGCAGCAGACAAAAAAGGCGCGAAATGATTGTCTGCCCTTGCTTTCACGGGGGGAGGGAGGGAACGGGGGCCTGACGATATGTACCCAGAACCACCCGCGACAATGTTTTAGCCCCATCAGGCATTGGGATATCAACCCAGAATTCCAATGGGCAGCGGAGACTGCGGGAACTGTGGGATAGCTACCCACAGTGCAAT
Source organism: Lepidochelys kempii (assembly GCF_965140285.1). Taxonomy (NCBI): domain Eukaryota; kingdom Metazoa; phylum Chordata; order Testudines; family Cheloniidae; genus Lepidochelys; species Lepidochelys kempii. The sequence continues at coordinate 138,074,619 of NC_136382.1, read as the reverse complement.
GCTCCGGAAGTCGACGCTTGCCTCGGTACTGTGGAAGCGCTCCGCCGAGTTAATGCACTTAATGCACTTAGAGCATTTTCTGTGGGGACACACACACTCGAATATATAAAACCGATTTCAAAAAAACCGACTTCTATAAATTCGACCTAATTTCGTAGTGTAGACATACCCTCAGGAAGAAAAAGTAAAACCTTAAGCATGGTACAACCACAGGCACACTGAAATACAGGTCTGAAAATTTTACAGCAACATCTATTTTGTAATTCTCCCATTAACATGGTCTGACAGACATTGTTGACATAGGATTATGTGTGTGTTTTGCATAAATGCAGTTCTTGGCAATGACTGCATTAGATTTCAAATAAGCAACTTATAAAAATTAAAGTGGCTACTAATTTTGATTGCAGTTTAGATTTACTTTAATCATATGGTAACTATTGACAGAATATTTATCATGGCAGTTTTCTTTGAAGTTTTTCCTCTATATTAAGGGATTTCTTCTGTTGAAGTATACACAATTCTTGTAGCATCAGTGGGAGTTGAGTGTGTACATCAAAGGTATAACACTTTTATATATCTAATAAGATCATAGAATCTCTTTTAGAAAGTATGCTTAAAATGAACTTACAACAAAGTGTTCTTTACTATCTTCTACAGAATTGTAAGTGTACATTTGCTTAACTTTTGTCTAGGATCCTTTCCATAGTTTAAGATGTCTGCCATTTAAGCTTTAAATTGTATATACACATAATGGAATGTAATAACAGTAATCCACTGAAATAGATAATCCATGTCTGAATTATACTAGCTGCTCCAGGCAGTATGCAATTGTGCAGAGCATGGTACATAACTGGAAATGCAGTGTATCCCCAAAGTTGCTAATAATGTCAATATTTGCAATAAGAAAAGGAGTACTTGTGGCACCTTAGAGACTAACCAATTTATTTGAGCATGAGCTTTCGTGAGCTACAGCTCACTTCATCGGATGCATACCGTGGAAACTGCAGCAGACTTTATATACACACAGAGAATATGAAACAATACCTCCTCCCACCCCACTGTCCTGCTGGTAATAGCTTATCTAAAGTGATCATCAGGCTGGGCCATTTCCAGCACAAATCCAGGTTTTCTCATCCTCCACCCCCCCCCCACACAAACTCACTCTCCTGCTGGTAATAGCCCATCCAAAGTGACAACTCTCTTCACAATGTGCATGATAATCAAGGTGGGCCATTTCCTGCACAAATCCAGGTTCTCTCACCCCCTCACCCCCCTCCCAAAAACCACACACACAAACTCACTCTCCTGCTGGTAATAGCTCATCCAAACTGACCACTCTCCAAGTTTAAATCCAAGTTAAACCAGAACATCTGGGGGGGGGGGGCGGCTGTTACTCTGAAACCTGTCAATATTTGCAATGGGGACTAAGGGAGTTAGGCACCTAGGATATATTTTAAAGTGTCAAATGGCACTTTTCTCTCTTTGAACATCAATGGGAGTTAGGAGCTTCAATGCCACTTGTACTTTTGAAAAAAAATCTACCCCCCAATACTTATTGACTTTCAATGAGAGCTGGGCATCTCACTCACTTAAGTCCCTTTGAAAATTCTCGCTTCACTGGTTTATCACTTATTACTGTCCTCATTCAGTTGCAGGACATGGATGTTACACTGTGGCTGTGCTTGGATGTCAAGCTCCATCCTACCCCTCGTGTACTTTTAAAACAAATTATTCAAATATCCCAGATTTGCTTGTAGATTCTGCATTCTAGAATAAGATGTTGCCTTTCAGTGCAAGAAATGACTGTACAAATATTTCTATGGAGAGATGGTTGTAGCTTCTTTATTGTACCCTGAGCTGCTTCATGGTCAGATGCTCGAACACTTCATTTTGGAAGTTAACCCAATTTATTTTGAATTAAGTAGCATCATGCTCAAAGGTTTAATTTTATAGATGCAGTCATTTTCAAGAAAGCACAGATTTCCCTTGATGTTATGGTCTTTGCTCTATAGGGTCATACACGCACAGATGAAAAACAAAAAATATGAGACCTTGTGAAGATCCAGCATAAAGAGGGGAAAATACATTCTAAAGTGCACCCGATTAATAATCCATTAGCTTTAGAACGGTGCATCATATTCACCTATGAACAAAGCCCTTTGGGCATGGGATTCCACTGGTTAGTGGGGCGGAGGGGGAGCTTAATTTTTCAGCTCTGTTACAGATTGGATTCAAAGAGAGGGGTTTTAAGAGATGTTAGGTGTTAATGTTAAATGTTTGCACATTGGTATAATGTTTAATTTACCAATTTGTGTTTTCTGTGCAAGAGCTGAACAGTCCAGATTATGTCTTTACTCCCGTTAGTGACTATATATATATATGGAAACTAACACCTGGATCTCCTTGTACTCTCTCTCCCAGTGATAGGTCAAAACCAAAAGTAAAGCCCATGACAAAGCAGAAAAGCACACACTTATGGAAAAGCTGCCTATCCTCTCACCCTAAATAAATAAAAGGAGAGGAGCATGGGCTTCGCAGTCTCGATTATTTTCCATGCAATCACCCTAACTTAAATATAAAGGAAGCAGACTTGCAGGTCCAATTTTGGCCTTCCTATGACAGTGGCTAGAAAAATCAATTTGAATAATTTTCTTCAAGCACAGCTGTCCACATCATGCTAGATATAACTAATTATAACAGCGTCATAAAGGAGACAAAAGCCTTGTTCTCTTTGTCAGAGAAACCATACTAGACTCCGGCCAGGAACAGCTGTGCATGAAGAGTGGAGATACCCAGGTTACATTAATTTGCCAACAACAGAACAGGCAGTGCATCTAGATGCCAATTGAAGTAACAACCTGCTGTTGTTCTGCGTATGGAGCCCCTACTGCAGCCTGGCATAAAACTGATGGTAGGACTTAGTCTAGCCAGTTTTCACTTTGACACATGCAGAGAGAGACTGCTCCGTTCTCCCACTGAATGCAATGGCAGCATTCTGAGTAGTTTGTAAAAGGGAGCAGCACTGAGTCCAGAAGCAACAAATCTTCCAACAGTTTATATGCAAGTAACTCTTCAGGCTAAATATTTGGACTAGAAATCTCAGAGGGATACTCCTTCTTAGGAGATTTATGGCACTACAGTTTCTGATCATGGTTGGAAATGCTTTTCTGAGCAACCTCTCTCAACTGTCATTTTGACCAGAATGTGGAAGTGAAAAGGCTTGTGAAAGTGACAAAACAAAAACTTTCAGAATCTTAAATTTCCAGTCCAAGCTCATCACTTCAAAAAGCCCAAAGGTTTGGGCAGTATCTCTCATTACAAGAGAGAGAGAACTGACCTTTCAGAACACATCTCACTATATATCTTGGTGTGCTAGTTCTCATCTAAATTACTCTTCAGCTGAACTTCTTGAACAAGAGTCAGCATTCTCACCAGAGGAGCCCTGATACTGGAATGACAGCCTCTTGCAGTCCACCAGAGCTGGACACTGGACGCATTGAAGATGTGGTGATACAGTATCTGGAAGGGCATTCTTTGTAATCAGTGAGTGGGTATTAGTAATGCTAGGGACTGATCTTTTTAGTGCTCATTTTGTTTTTAATTGTTATTAATAGGGCCAGGATGATTGTGATACAAAAAAGTCTTAGAGGTAGATTGAAACTCTGACATACACAGAGTACAAAAGCAACATACCTCAGCTCAAATATCAGTACTTAGACAAGAATATTCAATACTGTACACAAATAGAGGTGAACTGAATACAGAATCTCCGCTATGTTGCCTTTTGCTATTATCCATCTGAAAATGCTACTCTAGTTTCTGCTGTAGGACAAGACAGTGTTCTCACTGTACAAGGTTAGACAAATTAGAAGGGACTGGGGTCACATCTGAGAAACTTGAACATTCCTTAGTCATCAAGTATCACTTGCAAGCTTCCATGCAACACTTGGGCTAAGGCTTAGATGGCTAGCACAATGACATCACCTTCAGAAAGGCTTTTAGCAGTAGAGTTTTCATGGTGTGTGATATATTGTTCCATGCTGATGAACAAAGAAAGGATGAAAATCAAAGGTTTCCCTTTATAAAAAAAGAACTTTCAATATGTTGGTTAAAGAGAAAAAGTGGGTGAAGTAATATCTTTTAAGAGACAAAAAATAACTACATCACCCATGTGCAAAACATTTTTCACAAAATCATCATCCATATCAGAGCTCTCAGTCCTCATTCTCAAAGGAAATCTGCACACCACCTTCAAAAGATGTGCCTGGGAGCTTAAATTCATAACTTTGCTAGATTCTAAAAATCATGGTTTTAATAATGACATTGGATTCATGGCTTATTGCAACAATCTGTAACCCACTAACCCTCTTTTTTTGTCCTGTGACTGCAGAGGTGTTAACTGACCACTTCACCGTGAATGGTCTCTTACAATGTTTGTTAACTGCTTATGCTAAACAATCTCTTCCACATTGTATTTAGCTGACACACTCTCCCTTTCCAGGCCTGAAGAAGAGCTCTATGTAGTTTAAAAGCTTGTTTATTTTACCAGCGGAAGTTGATCCACTGAAAGATATTACCTCACCCATCTTCTTTTCTAATATTCTGGGACCAATGTGGTTACACCATCACTGCAAACAAATATGTTGATTGTTTTATAATAACGTGATGCTGGCAAACTGGGTGCCAGCTCTTGTCAAGTCTGTAGGCGTCAGCTGAGCACTAAAATTCATAGCTAGAAACCAGACCAATTCATCTATATGTTAATATTGTTCAAGACAGGTGTTTAGTGTTTCAACTCTATAAAACGCTTGTAAATAGTGCATGATCAATCTTATGTGTAATGTCTGCATTCCATGCTACAAAGTAAAAAATATAAATTTGTTTTTTAATTGTAGAAATGCCTGGTCTGACCTTGTGAACTCAGATGGGAAGAGCGGTTTTCCCGCCCATCCAGGAGGGCTATCAAAATTAAGTATGACCATGTTGGACAAAAAGCTTTGTTGATTGCCCCCATCCACCCATGGAGAAGTATGTGCAGAAGGCCTTGTCCCATTGATTGGAATGCTGGAAGATGGAATTAAAGATTGATTTTTCCATTTCTTTGCTGTTTGGACTCTTACAAGGGCTGAAGCTAAAACAAAAAGCGGAGATCCCCAGGGTCAGCCCTACAAAGACATTCAATGCTGACAAATTATTGGTTCCAAAAAGTGACAGAGATGCATAGACTGAAGTCATTTGTGCATATATGTTGCTGCTTTAACTTGCAAATAATCTTTTTCCTAGTTAATAAATCTTTAGTTTCCTATAGGATTGGCTACAGGCATTGTCTTTTAAGTGAAATCTAAGGTACAGACTGACCTGTGGTAAGTGACTGGTCTCTTGGGACTGGGGGTAACCTGAATATTTTGTCATTTTTGGTTTAAATGACCATTTCTCACTATGTCCACTTTACCTGAGTGGTAAGATAGACTGAAGAGCCCAGGGGTATTGTCTCTGTCTCCATGGTAAGACTGTTAACAGTGATCCAGGAGTTCACATTTGTTACTGGTGAAACCTAATTATAGAACATAACATTTTAGGGTGTCTGACCTGTTTTTGACAGTCTACTCTGAAGACAGTGTGACAGTATATTGAAACACTGCACATGAAGCACTCCTTTTCTGGTGGTTGCTTGGTACCCATATTTATGGTCTGAGAGGAAAACCAGTATAGAGACTATGCTTTGTAGCATGTAGTTCAATATTTTAATGTTTGAACGTACTGCAAGGTAGCAAGTGGTTGCGGAAGAAGTCCTGCGTGTTTTACAAAGTTAGCCGGAGGTAGTTTTAACCTGATGCATCTTAGCAGCTCCACAGCTACTGAAGGCAGCTCCAAAACCATGGAGGAAAGGTTGACCTAGACCTCTGAAAGATGAAGTTGCAGCAATATTCTAGTGGCATCTAGAGACAACTCCAAACTGTGGAATTTACATTCATTATTTGCAAGGCAGCACATTTTAAGTCTTACGGAGAAGAACCATCCCAAAATTCAGTAGCGAAGATAACATGAAACCAAACAGCCAAACTCATGCTTAATAGAGCTGATAAGATGAGACAAAACCCAACCACCCATGTATTACCCATAATTTGTTCAGATCTATAGATATTTATCCCCAGAACTTCGGTGGATTGGATAAAATGGAGTCCAGATCTGGATTTTGCTTTTGAAAAACCAAAGCCAAATTATAACCTCAGACCATCAGTCCTACATATGGGTAGGGGGGTTAAAACCACCAGCCCTGCATGTGGGCGGGCTTTGGGCCAGCCCCAGATGCCAGAGGGGAAGGGGACCTCAGGTTGGCCCCGCACAGGCAGGAAGGGCTTGGGTGGCCCTGCACAGGGGTTCTGGCATCTTTCTCAACTTGGAAGAGCATTGTTTCCTTGTGTCTATCTAGTGATGGATGCCAGTGTTTAGTGTCTATCTAGTGATGGATGCCAGTGGCTTTTGTCTTTGCTTATATCTTCCAAAATTCAACAACTATTTCAAGAGTCCGGATGACCTCATGCGGTTTTTCCCTTCCTGTGGGCTTCCTATACCCTGTATGTAAATGGGGCTTCCACTGTTTCTGATTCCACCATGCTTAAATTTACATTGGAGTTAAGTAAAGAGCTGCCTTCGCTCCTGTCTGGGAAGGAGCCTTAAGCATAATGTCATTACGTATCCACATTTCCACATACACAGTATTAATACATACATTTCACAATGATATTCCTCATTGAGACTTGACTCTTTACACTCTTATAATAGAGTAATATACACAAATCAGTTGATTCAATTTCTTATCACTTGAGTTTCAAGCCCCCCTTCCCCATCTTTATAGACCAGTAAACCTTTGAAACAAAAACAGATTCTTCTGAGGGTTACCCCTCAAAGTAAAGTTGATTGAAGGTGTGAGGAAGGTAAGATGGAGTCTGGTGGTGAAGGAAGCTGCATGTTATGCTAACAAATGGCGGAAGAAATAACAGCTTTGTTTACCGAATATATAAACATGGATCTTCATTGTCTTTCCCTGAAGATCAGGCTAGTTAGGGAATAAAATATACATCCCAAATCCCCCTGACATGCCCGGTTCAAACAGTCATAATTCTAGTATATAGCCATAAACTTTAATACCCACTGCATACAGACACCACACAAGAATATTAATGATCAATGAGTTATTAGTTTTCAAATGGCACCTGAAGGCATATTTTGTACAAAGATTATTACAGTAGTGTGTACAGGGTGAATACAGGGGTGCTTAGTGTCACAGAATAATGCTGCATTTCTAATGTGTCTTACTTGAAGTGTGTGTGTGTGTGTGTGTATATATATAGGATAGATAGAAAGAAAGAACTTGGCCTGCTCTGTGAAATATGGGTGTGTGGTTAGGTCCAGATTTGAAACATCGTCAAAGTCAGACTTTAATCAAACAAAATATTGGGGTCAATACAGAGATAACTGGGTGAAATTTAATAGGTAATGATATATGGGAGGTCAGACTAGATGAATGGTCCCTTATAGCCTTGAGCTCTATGAAAAGTTTGGAAGTGTTTGAATTTGTTTTAACCCATGTAAGAATTTGGATCCAAGATAGGGCCTAATAATGAATCCTCCACTCCAGGTTTGATGATGTTCCCCACTCAATGCATCAAATCCAAACACCTCGACACAGGCGTTCTATATCACACATACTGATATAAAATATTTCCAATGAAAAATTGTTAAATATAAAAAGAAAAATGTTTAACAGTGGTTTGAGATCCTTAAAGGGAAACTACTATAGATGGTAGAACATCAGCGTTATAAACACCAGAGTTACGAACTGACCAGTCAACCACACCCCTAAGTTGGAACCGGAAGTACTCAGTCAGGCAGCAGAGACAAAAAAGCAAATGCAGTACAGTACTGTGTTAAACGTGAACTACTAAAAAAAATAAAGGGAAAGTTTAAAAAAAGAAGATTTGACAAGGTAAAGAAACGGTTTCTTTGCTTGTTTCATTTAAATTAAGATGGTTAAAAGCAGCATTTTTTTCCGCATAGTAAAGTTTCAAATCTGTATTAAGTCAATGTTTGGTTGTAAGCTTTTGAAAGAACCACCATAATGTTTTGTTCAGAGTTACGAAAAACCTCCATTCCTGACGTGTTTGTAATTTTGAGGGTCTACTGTATTAGGATCCTGGTATTCATCAGGATACTGGAGTTGAAAAGAGAGCTGTCAGAAGAAAAAAAGCATTATGTATTTTCTCTCTCTCCCCCAATCCACCTAACTCAGTAAAGCAAATGACAGAAGTAAAGTTACTGGCCTAAGAAAAGCAACTGGCAGATAGCATGCCCTATACCCTGAATGTAAAAGATAAGAAACATACTTTAATTTGGGGCTGGAGGGTTGAATGCCAAATCCTTTTGATTAACAGCATCAGGACAAACTCTATGCTCATCTTTACAACATTGTGGGGGAGGGGGAAGCTACATGGTGACACACAAGGCAAGATTTGGTGTGTGAGGACTAGGTCATCTAATCCTTATTCAGATTGATGAGCACTTACCCATGCAAAAAGTGCTCATCAATGAAACTGCTGCACAAAACAGTCCGACTTTAAACATAAAGAAAGGCTAGGCCTGCTTACTAAAATAATGTAATCCAGAGATACGCCTGTCCTGAAAAATTCACATCCACATGTCAGATCCACCAAAGTTGCAGAAGGCAATTGCAGGACTGGGCTGTAGTTAGCATCTTTGCGATACAAATTACCCATAATGGATTTAATTAACCCTTGTTCCAGGTACATGGAATTCTGATTGACATCATTAGGAGTTTTGTGCAAAGACAGAGGGACATACCTTCAGCAGGCACAAGTCAGGAGTTATGCTGATTTACACCAGCTAAAGATGAAGCCCAGGGCTTAGAATATGGCCATAAGCTTTTTCTAAAATATAATTTATCTAGGGATATACTTGAAAACACAATTGCATTATCTATTTTCTATTGCAGTCTATTAACCTATGCAGTAATAGAGGTCAGCAAGAGATCTCATTACACTTTATAACCACACTAACTGTTTATGGAACAGCAAAGTTTTAAGAGCCAGATTTTTAAAGGTATTTAGGCACCTACAGATGCAGGTAGGTGTCTAGGTGCCTAACTCCCATTTATTCCAATACAAGCTAAATGCCTGGGCATTTTGAAAATCCTACTGCATCTATTGACACCTAAACTGATTTTTTTAAAAAAAAAAAAATCAGCTCCAGGCATAGAACTGTTCAGCATAAAGGAAAGGGAGCTGAATTTTTAAAGTAGATTTTTTTTTAATGTAAATGTATTTGAATGCAGCAAGTACATTTTTTAAAAAAAGGAGAGATTAATAACTGCACCACAGAAAATCTTGAGAGGTCTATTTTATGGTGAGGAGTTCAAGTGATTCTCTTCCTTCTTTCAAGAGAAATAGGAGGGAGTCCTCCACCCATCTGACAACAGTTATTTGTTAACACCTCACTTGAGGCTGGAACATTGCCAATTTATTTTTTTATGCCCTCTTAAAACTGCTGCAAGGTAAGCTTATGATTCTATGTAAAGTTTTAAAAATAATCACTAACATTATGTATCTCGAGATAGGTACAGTTTTCTATTCCACTTTAACAGGAGTGGAAAAAACTAATTCCCAGCATGCTGCACTGAAAATTATTCCCTTTAACAGCATCTATGATGCTACTTAAACTGACCTAATCTGATGTAGATAGTACTTTATAAAAATTGGAACACTTTTTTACAAATCAATTAAGTAGAACAAAAATAATGCAAGCTAGTGGATTTGACCAGTGTTTGCTATTAACTTATAACCATAAGCAGGTACAATACAGTAGTTTGAAGAGGAGTGAAAGGGAAGAGAGTCAGGGAAATCAAAGAAATTCCCCTTTGATAGGAAAAATCAGCATGTGATCTTGTAAATGACTTCAGGCTGGATCCTTTCCCTGAGGGGGTCTCCCAATAGCTCTGTGAAAAGTTTTCAGAACATTCTGGTTTAATCATCTCTTTTGGGGAAGTCTGAGGGAAATTGAGCTTTTATATTTCACACGTGGATTGGACGGTGTCAAAAGATCTGGAGACTCTGAATATATTTCCCCATTGCTGAGTGCTGAGAACAGGTATGATACTTTGTTATGAGTGAAAAGAGTTTCATAGGAAATTCCATTTTAATGAAATAAGAAATTTGATAAACAATTTAGAGATTAAGTTTACGGCATACGTGCAAGGGGGCAGAGCTCAGGCTTAGCTTTTTGCCTAACTCTGCATTTCCTCACTGTAGACTGCTTGACTTTGCAAGCTTCACGTTGCCTCAGTACTGATTTTGTGGATAGATAAATAATACAATGAATCTGAACTTCAAGTGTTCAAGAATCAGGAATTACTCCCACACCCTAAAACCATGAAGTTGGCTTAAAAGTACCATGTGATTGAAAATTATTATGGGTTTTGTGTGTGCTTTCTGATGTTTTAATCTTTAGGGGAAAGGTACTATTCCCATTTCTCATGTGAGCATCTCAGGTTCAAAATTCAACTTTTAAATACACACAAATGTGGAATCTCCCCTAGCTACTCAGAGGATAGTCCACTTATTCATTCAATCTCTGTGGAAAGGGAATGACCCTTTTGTCCGTTTCCATCCTCTTCCTGACACTGTCCTACTTCCATTCTCATCCATCTACCCCCTCGTCTCCTTCCTTCCCTCCCTCCCTCATCCAATCTTCTGCCTAGATGCATTTTGTCTACATGTTTCCCACACAATCTAAGGCAGAGGTGGGCAAACTATGGCCCATGGGCCACAGCCAGTCCCCCGCCCCGTCCCCCGCATCCCCCCTTCCCCTGCAGCCTCCGCTTGCCGCGCCGCACAACCAGCACTCTGGCCCGCTGCTCCTTCTGGGCGGCGGGGCTGCAAGCTCTTGCTGCTCTGAGCGGCATGGTAAGGGGGCGGGGAGGTTGGATAAAGAGCAGGGGGTCCCAGAGGGCAGTCAGGGGACAGGAAGCGGGTGGGGTTGGAATGGGGGAGTTCCAGGGGGTAGTTGGGGGGGTCCCAGGAGGGGGCAGTCAGGGGACAAGGAGCAAGCGGGGTTGGATGGGTCAGATATTCAGGGGGTGGTGATCAGGGGACAGGGAACAGGTCAGGTTGGATAGGCGTGGGAGTCCCGGGGGGCCTGTCAGGGGACAGGGCACGGGGGGGGGGGGCATTGGATGGGTCGGGAGTTCTTAGGGGGGCAGTCGGGGGGCGGGGGCCAGGCTGTTTGGGAAGGCACAGCCTTCCCTACGCAGCCCTCCATACAGTTTTGCAACCCTGATGTGGCCATCGGGCCAAAACATTTGCCTACCCCTGATCTAAGGTCTCATACCTCCCCTACATTCCCTTTTCCTGTATTTCCATACTTGGTGTCAGGATAGAATATTCTGAGGGTGTGAGAGAAGATTTTATACATGCAGTCATCTGTACAGAGATTTTAATCAGATAAAGATTTTCTGTCAGCTATTTGATGAACTTTCATTTATGATGAACGGTTAAAAATGAACCAAACTACACAAAACCATTCTGATTTCATTTTTCTTCCAATTGTTGTGTAGACATTTTTTTTAAAAAGGTCATTTGATAAAGAGTCTGATTGCCACGAATGAATTTCGGAACACTTACTATTAACATTTTATGAAAAGAAATCAAAACTATCCAAATGGCATCAAAACTAATATATAATGTGAAATATCACAATGATTGGCCACATCTGCTTAGACAGAAGCAGGAGCATATGTCCCATTTTAGACCTATATTGGAATTCAACCTCAACAATGAGTTGAGACCAGGTGCCTTCATCTTATTTAACTACCAATTGCAGGAACTGCACTCATGATCTAGCCCCACTCACTCACTGGTAGTGAGTACAACAGGACTTGTTGGTAACCTTTTCTGTTCAGGAACCTCGGGTATGTGGCAGTGAAATGCTCCAGTCAGTCCTTGCAGTACCTGGAGAGTTGCTAGTATGGAAATCCTTATGATTTCTTTAAAATTGTGTAAAACCTACAAAATTGAAGCATCTGAGTCTAGTTTTAACCACATAGTTGATAGAACTTGGCCCTAACTAAGCATAAATTTGGAGTAACTCATCCATTCAACCCCCGTTCCCAGCTTCAATTGGCATATAAATTAAATGGGCCAAATTTTAATAAAGATTTATGAATTAAATGCAACTAAAACTTGCAAGGCATGAGATACCCAATTCAACATCAACCCTTTCTGTATCATGACATTGAAACCATACATCAAGTCTGAGGTTGCAAATCTATGGAAAATTATCTGTCTGATGACATACGGGAGGCCCTTCATCTCCTAAAGCATGTAGGAGCATTTCAGTTGCAAACATTCAGGGTCAGAGATGAAATTTGAAAGGGTCAAGTTTACATCTCTGATCTTACTTGCATATCTATGGAGTCTTACCTTCCCATGGACGTAAGTCTATGATGAGTCCATATCTGATTATTCAGAATCCTTAAGTAATTTTTGAAAGAAACAAATGTGCTTTTTGTCTTGCCTTCCATTTTGTTCAAGAGGGTTTAGAGTGAGGGGGAAAGATAGAAGACTGCTCCTTATATAGAGATAGCTGTAAGGGAGCTGCAGAAGCAGAAAATTAAGAAGCTCAGCTAAGACAAATGCTCTGGAATGTTACAAACTTCCAGAGAGACTAATCTGATAGCCAGACCTTTTATTATTAAAGTCATTGCAGTGCAAACTCAGTTTTGCATCTTACATCCTAAAGTAACAGTAACAATTTTTTGAGAGTTAATTGTGATCATAATTTAGTGAATGTTCGGATGTGCACGTAGTACATTTTATGGAAATTCCTTTGTTACAAAGATTTGCGGAAATACAGAAGACAGCCAAAAGCTTTGTCTGTGATTGTTCTTTATAGCTCCAATATTTGAAAGATATTCTTTGACAAATTATCTTACTAAAATTATCATATGGATTGCTGATACAAGAAACTCATAAGTAATTTTGGCACCTTAGAGACTAACCAATTTATTTGAGCATGAGCTTTCGTGAGCTACAGCTCACTTCATTGGATGCATGCGGTGGAAACTGCAGCAGTCTGCTCAAATAAATGGGTTAGTCTCTAAGGTGCCACAAGTCCTCCTTTTCTTTTTGCGAATACAGACTAACATGGCTGCTACTCTGAAACCTGTCATAAGTAATTTGTATTAACAAAGTAGGCGGCTTGGGTATTTTTTAAAAAAATATTTTTAAGTGACTGTCAGTATCTTTAAAAGCAGATTTATTTAATGTGTATTTACTAATTCTCTTAATGGATCTTAACTACCTATTGACATTTAATTTGCATACAAGCTATCGCTATCTGCTAAATATATTTACAATGGCATTTAAATTAGATGAATAAACAGTGAATTGAGCTGTGAGACATCACTGCAGTTCTCAGGTCTTCAACAGAATGACAGGATTTGGTGATGTACTTTATCCTCTTTGCATCTCATTTATCTGCATGCATCTCCAACCACACAGCATACATAGATTCAGAAATGTCCTTTCCTGCTTATTAAGTAATCTACTATTGAACTGGAAGAGTGGGAGGGAAGGAAAGGGGGTTTTGACAGAGACTGACTGATATCTCCTCCCCTCCTAGGAATTTTAAATGGATGTAGATCCCTGGTAAAATTCATTCACAATTCCCCAACTGAATAATCATTCTCCCTAGAATAGCAAAATGTACATAAAAAATGGCACAGCCCAAGTTTTATCAGTGCATCTGTCCTTCGCTTTACTCATTTAAGATCTATTGTCTTGGCACGGCATGTTACATGATAAAGCAGTTCTCACAGTCCATGACAGGAAAGAGTAACCTGGGATGGATGGAAAGATGAAATAAAAGGGAAGAAAGAGGACAATGCCTATCTATTATGACTTAGTAATATTCTGATAAAACCAATCTATAAATACGTGAGCAACCCTATGCAACTTCTGCTCGTTTTGAAACATTAAGGCAAAATTCGAGTATTCCAACTTATACACTGACTTTGCCATTTCATGGTACCTCATGTTCATTTTTATTAATGAAAATCATGTTGCTAGAACTTAACCTTGGCTATTTATTAAAGGTGAAATCCCAGCACCCTGTGCATAGCCAGAGTAAATGGTGGTGTGCTCGAAGTAATGCGAGATTAGAGGTGGGATGGAATCTTTCTCCAGCTCAGAGGCAGGTTACAGGTCAATAGCCAGTGTGCAGTTGCTACTACAATCTATAGAAGCATCTACAGCCGAACATGCATCATTCTCCACTCATAAATATAGAGGCTAGAGGATCTGTGGAGTCCATCTGAAGGTGTTATATAAGAATCATTATTATTATTATACTAAAACAATCTCTTGGTTACTTGCTACTGCTTTGGCAGCTACTACCACCTAATCTGAATACAATAAACATTCTATTAATGCACCTTCTTTTCCTACTTAAATAGTTCTACACGCATGTATTTTATTGTAAGACATTTTGCTGCACTAACAGCATGAGATTAGCCAGCTCTCTTGCCCCCCCCCCCCCCCCCCCGTATCAACAAATCTTTAGCAACACAATATTTCATGACAGGTTTCAGAGGAACAGCCGTGTTAGTCTGTATTCGCAAAAAGAAAAGGAGTACTTGTGGCACCTTAGAGACTAACCAATTTATTTGAGCATGAGCTTTCGTGAGCTACAGCTCACTTCATCAGATGTTTACCGTGGAAACTGCAGCAGACTTTATATACACACAGAAATCATGAAACAATACCTCCTCCCACCCCACTGTCCTGCTGGTAATAGCTTATCTAAAGTGATCAACAGGTGGGCCATTTCCAGCACAAATCCAGGTTTTCTCACCCTCCACCCCCCCACACAAATTCACTCTCCTGCTGGTGCTAGCCCATCCAAAGTGACAACTCTTTACATAATCAAGTCGGGCTATTTCCTGCATAGATCAAGGTTTTCTCACATCCCCCCCACCCCCATACACACACAAACTCACTCTCCTGCTGGTAATAGCTCATCTAAACTGACCATTCTCCAGGTTTAAATCCAAGTTAAACCAGAACATCTGGGGGGGGGGGGTTAGGAAAAAACAAGAGGAAACAGGCTACCTTGCATAATGACTTAGCCACTCCCAGTCTCTATTTAAGCCTAAATTAATAGTATCCAATTTGCAAATGAATTCCAATTCAGCAGTTTCTCGCTGGAGTCTGGATTTGAAGTTTTTTTGTTTTAAGATAGCGACCTTCATGTCTGTGATTGCGTGACCAGAGAGATTGAAGTGTTCTCCGACTGGTTTATGAATGTTATAATTCTTGACATCTGATTTGTGTCCATTTATTCTTTTACGTAGAGACTGTCCAGTTTGACCAATGTACATGGCAGAGGGGCATTGCTGGCACATGATGGCATAGATCACATTGGTGGATGTGCAGGTGAACGAGCCTCTGATAGTGTGGCTGATGTTATTAGGCCCTGTGATGGTGTCCCCTGAATAGATATGTGGGCACAATTGGCAACGGGCTTTGTTGCAAGGATAAGTTCCTGGGTTAGTGGTTCTGTTGTGTGGTATGTGGTTGTTGGTGAGTATTTGCTTCAGGTTGCGGGGCTGTCTGTAGGCAAGGACTGGCCTGTCTCCCAAGACTTGTGAGAGTGTTGGGTCATCCTTTAGGATAGGTTGTAGATCCTTAATAATGCGTTGGAGGGGTTTTAGTTGGGGGCTGAAGGTGACGGCTAGTGGCGTTCTGTTATTTTCTTTGTTAGGCCTGTCCTGTAGTAGGTAACTTCTGGGAACTCTTCTGGCTCTATCAATCTGTTTCTTTACTTCTGCAGGTGGGTATTGTAGTTGTAAGAAAGCTTGACAGAGATCTTGTAGGTGTTTGTCTCTGTCTGAGGGGTTGGAGCAAATGCGGTTGTATCGCAGAGCTTGGCTGTAGACGATGGATCGTGTGGTGTGGTCAGGGTGAAAGCTGGAGGCATGCAGGTAGGAATAGCGGTCAGTAGGTTTACGGTATAGGGTGGTGTTTATGTGGCCATTGTTTATTAGCACTGTAGTGTCCAGGAAGTGGATCTCTTGTGTGGACTGGACCAGGCTGAGGTTGGTGGTGGGATGGAAATTGTTGAAATCATGGTGGAATTCCTCAAGGGCTTCTTTTCCATGGGTCCTGGACCTGGACCTGGACCCATGGAAAAGAAGCCCTTGAGGAATTCCACCATGATTTCAACAATTTCCATCCCACCACCAACCTCAGCCTGGTCCAGTCCACACAAGAGATCCACTTCCTGGACACTACAGTGCTAATAAACAATGGCCACATAAACACCACCCTATACCGTAAACCTACTGACCGCTATTCCTACCTGCATGCCTCCAGCTTTCACCCTGACCACACCACACGATCCATCGTCTACAGCCAAGCTCTGCGATACAACCGCATTTGCTCCAACCCCTCAGACAGAGACAAACACCTACAAGATCTCTGTCAAGCTTTCTTACAACTACAATACCCACCTGCAGAAGTAAAGAAACAGATTGATAGAGCCAGAAGAGTTCCCAGAAGTTACCTACTACAGGACAGGCCTAACAAAGAAAATAACAGAACGCCACTAGCCGTCACCTTCAGCCCCCAACTAAAACCCCTCCAACGCATTATTAAGGATCTACAACCTATCCTAAAGGATGACCCAACACTCTCACAAGTCTTGGGAGACAGGCCAGTCCTTGCCTACAGACAGCCCCGCAACCTGAAGCAAATACTCACCAACAACCACATACCACACAACAGAACCACTAACCCAGGAACTTATCCTTGCAACAAAGCCCGTTGCCAATTGTGCCCACATATCTATTCAGGGGACACCATCACAGGGCCTAATAACATCAGCCACACTATCAGAGGCTCGTTCACCTGCACATCCACCAATGTGATCTATGCCATCATGTGCCAGCAATGCCCCTCTGCCATGTACATTGGTCAAACTGGACAGTCTCTACGTAAAAGAATAAATGGACACAAATCAGATGTCAAGAATTATAACATTCATAAACCAGTCGGAGAACACTTCAATCTCTCTGGTCACGCAATCACAGACATGAAGGTCGCTATCTTAAAACAAAAAAACTTCAAATCCAGACTCCAGCGAGAAACTGCTGAATTGGAATTCATTTGCAAATTGGATACTATTAATTTAGGCTTAAATAGAGACTGGGAGTGGCTAAGTCATTATGCAAGGTAGCCTGTTTCCTCTTGTTTTTTCCTAACCCCCCCCCCCCCAGATGTTCTGGTTTAACTTGGATTTAAACCTGGAGAATGGTCAGTTTAGATGAGCTATTACCAGCAGGAGAGTGAGTTTGTGTGTGTATGGGGGTGGGGGGGATGTGAGAAAACCTTGATCTATGCAGGAAATAGCCCGACTTGATTATGTAAAGAGTTGTCACTTTGGATGGGCTAGCACCAGCAGGAGAGTGAATTTGTGTGGGGGGGTGGAGGGTGAGAAAACCTGGATTTGTGCTGGAAATGGCCCACCTGTTGATCACTTTAGATAAGCTATTACCAGCAGGACAGTGGGGTGGGAGGAGGTATTGTTTCATGATTTCTGTGTGTATATAAAGTCTGCTGCAGTTTCCACGGTAAACATCTGATGAAGTGAGCTGTAGCTCACGAAAGCTCATGCTCAAATAAATTGGTTAGTCTCTAAGGTGCCACAAGTACTCCTTTTCTTTTTACAATATTTCATGCTCATTGTTATATTAGTTGAAAGCGGAATAAAAATTCAATGATTACCATTCATTATACAGCAAAATGAGATAGAAAACACAGCTATTTTGAGCTTTTCTATGGCACCCATCATTGCAGTTTCTAAGATAATACTGTTGAAAGAATTCCAAGAGAAAGGTAGATTTCTGCGTAAGCAAGAGCCTACATTTTAGGGACAACTGTAAGATAAACAAAGCTTATTTATAAGGGACAGCATATTACAAGGTTGCAGCAAAAAACGCTAATGTCACTCTGGGATACAGGAACAAGAGCACTGTATGTAAGACATGGGAAGCAATTGTTCTACTCTGCTCGGCCCTGGTGAAACCTCAGCTGGAGTCCTGTGTTCAAAGATGTGAACAAATTGGAGAGCATCCAAATGAGGGCAACAAAAATAAGAAGTTTAGAAAGCATGACTTATAAGGGAAGGCTGACAGAACTGGGCATTTTTAGTCGAGTTAAGAGGAGGCTGAAGAAAGACATAAGTTTTCAAATAGGTAAAAGGTTGTCAGAGGATAGTGATAAACTCTTCATGTCCACCAGTGGTAGAAGAACAAGTAATTCGTTTAGTTTGCAGGGGAGATTTAGTTTGGATACTCAGGAAAAAAAAAAAAAAAAAAACTTTCCAGCTACAAGGATAGTTGAGCTCTGGAACACTTACTTAGGGAGGCTGTGGAACTCCTGTCCTTGGAGGTTTACGAATTGATTTGACCAACACTGGTCAGGGAAGGTCTAAGTATACTTAATCCTGCCTCAGCACAGGGTGGGGATGGGCTAGATGGCCTCCTGATGTAAGGCTGGAAGGGACATTTCTAGGATTCTAAGGAGTAATTCTGTACCATGAGTTAAATATTTGTATGATCTTTTGCATGATTGTTTGAAAATGCCTTACGTCTGATCAGATGATTCTCAATAGCATCTTATTGCATTCAGGCCACAGGATCTTAGGTACCAAATAAAGGACATTGATCTTCATACAGGGCAGATCATTTCCTTATCACTAGTTCAACTCTGTTTACTTTACATGGGGTAGGAGCTACATTTTAAAAAAAAATTTCACAACAGACTTACCTTTTAAATTATTCTGATGTTTGAATTATATTATTAGAACCATTCATAAATTTTCCCATTCAAGTGCTGTTGAATTAACTGCCTGTGAACGCACATCCCTGAAAACTGAAGTCCTGTATGGATTCTGACAAAACCCGATCAACTAATTTTTATAATTGGAAATACATATACAGATGGTAATAGCAATATAGCCTTCCCCACCTAGCCCTGTTAAAAGTTCAGTAATCTACTTAAACACATACCTAACTTTCAGCATGAATGTTCTATTGACTTTAATACAACTACTCAAACGGATTTCTAACTTTAAGGATGTGAGTAGTCCTACTGAAGTGGAACTACTTCAAGCACAAATATTTTAAGAGAATGCGTAGTCCCATTGAAATCAATGGGAATTTTGCCATTAAATTCAAATGAGGACAGGATCTAACCCCTTGCTGACTCTGGGCTAAAATGCTTGAATTCTGAGTAAATGTAAGTAACATAGCAAAATCCCATGGACTACTCCTGGGGGCATTCTGCATAATTTTTTTTTTTAAATTGTGTACAATATTTTAAAATTCTGCAAATTTTATTTGTCAAAACAACACTACATAATCATGCAGTTTCAATTATTTTGGTAATTTATTTCAAAATGCTTGTCAGCAAGTATGTCTGTAACAATACAGAGACACAAAAATCCCCCCACGAATAGACAATTAAAGAAACCGCTATGACAACCCAGTTCCTGTTTATCCACCTCCTTCTCCCCCAGAGCCCAGCCAGGGAGCCAGACACCCACACCCCCCCCCTGCCAGAGTCCAGCTGCAGCCCCCCCCACCGCCTTGCCCAGACACCTGCCCCACCTCCAAGCCCAGGGATCCAGAGGGAGAAACAGCCTGATGCTCAGTCTCAGGCTTACATGGAGTTTCCTGTGCAATGCCCTTTCCTTCCCTCAGGGCATGCTGGGAACTGCAGGGGCCAGAAACCCTCTAGTTCCCTCCCTACTCCCCCCAGCAGTGTCTTCTATGTGCAAACTGGGCACTGTTGCGCCCAGTGGCCCCTAGTGGCAGCAAGGAAATTCTGAATGCACAATGCTAATTTCTGCAAAATTTTGCATTGTGCAGTGGTGCAGAATTCCCCCAGGAGTAATGGACAGTTTTCAAACAATGGAACAGGAGAAGTCTGTGTCATCTGTAATTTTAAGGCAATAATATGTTACTCTATTTATGTCTATAATCCCATTAAACTTAATTCAGTATTTTTTTTCCTAGTATACATTAGCAAAGCATTCAGGAAATGAATATATAGCTGTCACATACTCACATACAAAGACTGTAGGATCAGTGCTGAAAAATGAGGTTGTAGTATTATGCTCAATAATAGTTAGAAGCCATCAGTTTGCCCAACATTTATATTCACTTATGAAACTGTCCTGTAAATGTTTCAAATGTCATCCTTTTAGAATCTCATTGGTGCAAAGTCTTGAAGTTTGTGGAACATTTCTTGACAGTTCTTTATTTACTGCATTGCAAAGAGGAAAAAAAAGCCAGTTCTCAGGAATAACTGACTTATGACAAGATTGCTTCATGAGTCACACATGCATAGAGAATTAGAAATATTAATGGAGAGAATTTAGATTTCTACTTTTATGTTCAGAATTTTTTTTCTTTTTCCTATAATTTCACTATCAAAATCTAGTCTGAAATTTGATTTTCAGTGGGCACAGTTAGTAACTGGTGGTGAACACACTCTGAATACACTATTAAAGTCTATTTATTTTGCTATGGATTATTACCACTTTGCTTCTTGATTATGCCTAGTCGTTACTGGCATTCCTATTCCAGTTTCAGAGTCTTTCAGTTAATGAAAAAAGGAGCCAACATGCAAACAAAGTTCTGGTATAGAAATTAAGAGAATCCAGAAAGATGAGGCAATGTTCAGGTTGAGTTTAAACATAATGAATTGCTACAAGTTGAATATGTACTGTAGGGGCCAAAATTGTGACCTTGCTCCTAGGAGGAAATCTAGCAGGGAAATGCAGTGATGTAGAAACAGAGCAGAGCTGCTTGGAGACTTCTGTTTATGTAGGGAAATTCCTAAGAGAGGTTTAGAGGAAGTACATGGTATAGCTCTAACTTTCGTCTCCTGGTATAAAGTGCCATATGTATTCCCTCACCCGGCACTGGCTACTAGAGAGCAGAATTTCTGTAAGAGGGGCAGGAACCTCTCCACATCCTCATCCCAACTGACTAAATTCTCTCTTGGGATTGTGAATTACTACTTGCCACACTCACTAGTGGAGCTGTCAGGAGATGTTTCTGCAAAAATTTTTTTTTTTAATTCATTTTTGTCAAAAGTTTTCAGGTTTTTGCTGAAAAGCCAAAACCCCAGACCTGGAAAATTTAGTCAAAGTTAAAATAGGTTGGTGGGTTTTTTTGTATTCATTACAGCAAGATATAGAATAATGAACAAGGAAAAGAACAACTTTAGAAATGATTTTGCATATCCATTGGATTTGGAAAAAGTAGAAAACAAGCATAATTGTTTTTTTAAATCAAAGCAAAAATATACCATTATCTTGGCACAATTTTATCTGAGGAAATCTCATAGCAAAACCATGCTGTTCTGATTAAGTAAATATTCATTTCTTATGCAGTACAGTAATATATGTATTTCTGGGAACAGAATATCAATGGAAGAACATGACTCCTCCCTGGATATTTCATGTAAATCAAACGTAATATTTGGCAGTGACTAGTGCCTTCCCACTAGCTGTGTTTCAGGTACCGAAGGCTAGAGAAGGGCTAAAAAATAATGACCACCACTTACAAAGCAACATAAAGGAATGGAAATTGACAGTGTTTGGATTATGCTTCCTATAGCCACCTCTAGGGAAGAAAGGCACTTCTGTGAAGAGAGCTTTAAAGATTGCAGGACTTAAATGTTTCCATTTTGATCACAAGCATATCATTGATATGGCATTAGTAACATTATTCCATCACAGAAGACAGAACTATTTTTGGCCATTCTTTTTCACTTTAGCCACTAGACTACCGTGTCTCATTTGGCAATGGCAACTTTTCCAGTAGCTAAAAGGTGCAATACCTAATGAATGTAGATTTCAATATTCAAAAACTACAGTTGAAGGCTAAGCCACTTTATGAACATGATAGTCTCAAATCAAATTTATTTGGAAAGCTAAAGCCCTCAGACTAAGTGCTAAAACAATAAGTTACTCATTGGTTAGTTAAAACTGATTCATAGATTTAAGACTTATTATGATTATCTAGTCTGAGCTCCTGCCTAATAAAGGCCATAGAACTTCACACAGTAATTCTTGTAGTGGGCATAGTAACCATGATTGAACTCAAAAAGAATGTAGCCCTACTAACAGGGAAACCCAAGAGTCACAGTGAGTGTGACTATTGGAATTCACATCTGAACTGGTAATCTTATCCTTAAATTGCTTTTTGGAATAGAGTGCTCACTATGCAGAATTAACCTTTTCTATGTGAGTCAAATACTCCAAACAAACACAATACCATTATAACGCATGGAACCAGATGCTCCAAAATGCCATTAAAAACGCAAGTTCTTTTATTTGACTTCTGCTATTTTTATGAGATGCCAGTTACTTGCAAAATGTTGTTACTGATTTTCCACAATATTATGAAGGCTCAAGCAGATCATTTTCTGCTATAAGAAAAGAATTCAAATTTTTGTTTATTGTAACTTGTTCCGATGAATATTAAATACAAGACAATGGGGAAACACCACATACAAACTATAAAAAAGTACACACATGACAGATTTCAAAAAAATCTGTATCTTAGAAATATTTTAGAGCAGACCATCATATTGCAATATAGCATTTTCTAGGAAGTATTTAAGAATTATTTTGGAAGTTGAGAAAAAAAAACTTCTGGAAGAATACTCCAAATTCTGACCTGGTTTCATGGATTCAACTCCTTTCCCTTCATGTATATGTACCTTGTTACATTGGATCCAACTATGGACTCTCGTGTTTCTTTTGCCTAGAAATACCTTCTCATATTGAATGAAAAGATGTTAAAAGGGGCTTTTACATTTGCATCTGTACAGATATGCAAAACTTCAGTTTCTACTGCTATCTGCAAAGTGATCTGGGGTTTGGTTCATTTAGATGTGAACCTTTTGGATGAAATCTTGACACCACTGAAGTCAGACTGTTCTGCCATGCTCATTTTCTGAGTTTAGGGTGAAGGTTCAGTTTGGTTCTGGTTTTACTGGAGAGTTTGCACAGCCTTAAAAACTAACCCCTTGCTTGTCACAGACCTGCCCAGTCATAATGCCAGTTTCAGCTCTGGTGTAAATCTATATGGTTGTACTTTCTGATCAGGTCCTATAGAGTTAATAAGTAGCATAAATCATAGAAACAAAAGTAGTATCAAAAGTGACAGGTTAGTCGGAGATCACATAAAAAGCCCACAAAGACAAATTAAAAAAAAAACAAAACCCTACCAAACCTGGCCTTACATTTTCCAGTGTCTCACTGACTTATTTCAAAGGCAAACTCAAACTCTTATGTGAACCTGTAGAGGAAGGATGGTCCAGTGGCTGGGGTGCTGGCCTGAGAGACAATAAATTTCATGCTCTCCAATAGACTTCCTGGGTGACCTGAGTAAGTTCCCCATCTGTAAAACAAGGTGAAAATACTTCTCTACCTCTGATCTAGTAAGGCTGTATATTTTAGCAAGAGAGATGTTCAGATACTACAGTATCTGATTGGGGCCTGTATTGGGGAGGCTGCCCCACTCCGATAAGCCGGGCTTAAAAGCAGCCAAACTAGGCTGATTGGGGAAGCAGTCACAGCTGTGGCTAGCTCAATTAGGGCCCAGATGGCCCTGATAAGAGGGTTGTGGGCCAGAAGCTGGAGAGGACTCACTCTAGCTCTAGAGTGGGAAGGGCTAGCTGCCTGGGAGTGAGGTATCTGAAGTGGAGCAGTGCTGGGGAAGGGAGAGAGGAGCTGGGGAGCTCTAGCCTGGCAAAAGTCCTGGCTTCAGACCTTGGTGAATGCCTACAAAAGGTATGGGGGCTGCAGAGGGGAAGCCCGGGGATAGGGGTATGACCTGCTGCCTTTGCCAGTGATGAGTTACCATGACAGACTGCAGTCTGCCCCAGTGAGTGGAGGCTAGAGGATGACTGGCAGTAGCCACTGAGGCAAGGTTGGTTTAGAGGGTTGGGGGTTCCCCTGGGAGAAGGCACCCAGAGTAAGGGGGTACTGTAGGGGCAGCACCCCAAGTTAAAGGGCACTGGGGTCTGGGAGGGACATGGGTGCCAACAGCAGGAAAGACACTGGCCAGTAGGATGCGCTCTATACACTGGAGAGCTAATTCCCGAGATGACCAGCAGGAGGCACTGTGCCGGTGAGTCTTGACCTTGCTAGACAGCCATATAAATACTTAGAGAAACATACTAATCCTCTTTCTAAATGTAGTCTGGTAGGCCTGTGTCCTAAAGTGAAAGTAAGTGTAAGGCTAGTGGTTCCACACCCAAAAGTTCTGCTTCTCCTCTAATGCTATATCTGTGTGCAGAGTAAATAACTACTAGCATTTCTGTATGCATCTGCCATGGATTCACTATGAAGGGGTTCAGTGTTTATCAATTCTTCTGTGTTTTCTCCAGTTTAGCAAATATTTTGTACACAGAAAATTGCTTTGGTTCTGTCTAGACCATTATTTAGTAACCAGCTGGGTGAACAATGAAATACTAAGCAAAGGGTCAGAAAGCTAAATACTTCTGTGGAAAAGACATTCATTTATATAGAAGACTTTACTGTTGAGTTTTGATCTTTCAGTATGCGTGCATATAGAATATGCCCATAAAAGTTTGTAAAGTGTTTATAGACACATACGATAGAATGTGGAATTGTAGTGTTCACTCTGAAACAGAATCACTTCCCTATTAACCACTGAAGTACAGCCCCTTTAGATCCAAACTTTCTAGAGCTTTTTTTCTTTTGTGGGGGAGGGAGAAAACCTGGATTTGTGCTGGAAATGGCCCACCTTGATTATCATACACATTGTAAGGAGAGTGACCACTTTACATAAGCTATTACCAGCAGGAGAGTGGGGTGGGGCGGGAGAAAACCTTTTGTTGTGATAATCACCCATTTTTTCATGGTTTGTGTGTATAAAAACATCTTCTGTACTTTCCACAGTATGCATCCGATGAAGTGAGCTGTAGCTCATGAAAGCTTATGCTCAAATAAATTGGTTAGTCTCTAAGGTGCCACAAGTACTCCTTTTCTTTTTGCAAATACAGACTAACACAGCTGTTACTCTGAAAACTTTCTAGAATTATGTTCAGAGCTGAGGCTTTGATTCCGACCCATCTTTGTATACACTTGTGCTTTACCCTTAGGGTATCTGCTTTTCCTGATAAAACACCCATTAAAACCAATGGGAATCTTCCCAATGACATTAATGGCAATTAGGTCTGGCTCCCAGTCTGCAGGGTACTAAATTATGGCTAGCACCATTTCAACTGGTATCCCTCAACCCCTCATTTATTTGAGGATGAGAAAGAAATGAAATTAGGAAATTTCTCTTGCATAAAGGGATGAGATTCCCCTTCCATTAGTAAGAGCGAGAGTACTATTCCCTTGTATCAATTACCTAGCTATACTCTCAAAAAGAAAAGGAGTACTTGTGGCACCTTAGAGACTAACCAATTTATTAGAGCATAAGCTTTCGAGTGAGCTGTAGCTCACGAAAGCTTATGCTCTAATAAATTGGTTAGTCTCTAAGGTGCCACAAGTACTCCTTTTCTTTTTGCGAATACAGACTAACACGGCTGTTACTCTGAAACCTAGCTATGCTCTGTTTTTCCACAATAGCCTCAAAAACCTTGTTAAAAGGCCAAAGTGCTAGAATTTTCTTCTTTATTGCGACAAAGTGGCTTTCATCAACAGAAAAACAAAAACAAAAACCCATCTGATTTGTAGTAGTGTAATTTTTGGCTTTACTGCTCAGACGACTTTCAAGGCCAGAGAGCATCTTGTTTCTGAATCTGAGTTTGTGTGTGTATGGGGGTGGGGGGGATGTGAGAACCTGGATTTGTGCAGGAAATGGCCCAACTTGATTGTCATGCACATTGTGTAAAGAGTTGTCACTTTGGATGGGCTATCACCAGCAGGAGAGTGAATTTGTGTGTGGGGGTGGAGGGTGAGAAAACCTGGATTTGTGCTGGAAATGGCCCACCTGATGATCACTTTAGATAAGCTATTACCAGCAGGACAGTGGGGTGGGAGGAGGTATTGTTTCATATTCTCTGTGTGTATATATAAAGTCTGCTGCAGTTTCCACGATATGCATCTGAGGAAGTGAGCTGTAGCTCACAAAAGCTTATGCTCTAATAAATTGGTTAGTCTCTAAGATGCCACAAGTACTCCTTTTCTTTTTGCGAATACAGACTAACACGGCTGTTACTCTGAAACCTGTCATTCCAGTGAATATCAGTCATTTAGAGGTGAGCGATTTCAGCTCTAGACTGCTTAAATGAGATACTTTTGTTTTTCTGTCTTTAGGTTTAAACAATATCCCTGTGAAATGCTTTCCACAGTATGCTTCAATTGCTTTTTCATTAAGAGTCAAAAATAATATTACATGTTGGCAAACAAAGAAATGGCAGAAGAAGATTGCATTTCTGTGTTAATTTCAGTGTGTTAAGCTCACAAAAGGAGATAATAAATTGCTGGGGAAAGCCACTTAGCACATCACATCTAGCCTCCTTAACTTTATCTCAATGCTGCTTCCTTGTTTTGTCAACATATTCTTCTATTACCTTTTTCCCTAAAGATATTGACTTGCCTCTTACACCCATTTACTCTGTCCTTTGTTTCAATAGCCTTATTTGGTAACATAACTCCATCCCATTCGTGACAGATAAATATTTTTCTTTGCCTTTTCAATAGCTGAACTGCAGAGCTGCCAGAAATGGATGAGAAGGCTCATGTACAAGAGGAGACTAAATAAATCATGCTCTAGCACTTCAACTGAACTGGAACCTAACCTTTTTGTAGGGCAGTAACTTAAACTGCATTATAATTGCTCTGTTCAAATTAATTTTTGAAGTCCCATTATTTCTATTGTTCCAACTTGGTCTCCCAAGGCATTTCTAGATTTCTATTGGGAGGATCGGAATATCAAGAGAGGCTATGCTACTGGCCTGACTAGAACTATGAAGTGCTAGAAATGTAATAAAACAGTTTGCTGCCATGACATTTCCAGTACAGTTTTTGCATATCTAAGAGGTTGAAAAAAGAATTTGAATCAACCCTATTGATCCTGGCCCATAAAAGATTCTTTGCTCTGACTTTCTGATTAATAGTTATGCAGCAGCTTTTTAAGAGACGTGATATAAGACACCAACTTAGGCCTTGTCTACACTACAAAGTTTTGTTGACAATAGTTATGCCACTTGTAATTAAAGCGCTTTAATTACAACCACTGTTGCATGTCCACACTATGCTCTGTGTTGGCAGAACACATCCACACTAACAGCTCTTGCACTTACACACAGTAGTGCACTATGGTATTTATCCCACTGTGCAACTGGCCACGGGGTGCTTTAGGAAGGGTTTTTTGCAATGCCTCATGGGGCAGGTACAGCATCATATGATGCAGGTTTCTCGATCCCATTGTTCCAATAGATTGTCAGATGCTTTTTCAAGGACAGTGTGGGGGAGGGAGGAGAGAGTGGTGTGTCTGGAGAGGGGGAGGCAGCAGGCTGGCTGACCTATCCTGAGGTAGAGGGAGGGGGACCCTCTTGTCCCCTCACATCAGCCCCAGCTCTGCTCAGAACAGCAGTCTCCAGAAGCAGCCCGCTCTGCCTGCCTGCGGCTCTGTGATTCCCCCCTGAGTTCTCCCACAGCCTCCTTCGTCCAGGAGCAGCAGCCTGAGCAGCTCTGTGAGCTCTCCCCACTGAGGGATTTCAAAGCAGCAATAAGAACAGAAGTACTTGTGGCACCTTAGACTAACTTATTTGAGCATAAGCTTTCATGGGCTACAGCTCACTTCATCAGATGCATACCGTGGAAACTGCAGCAGACTTTATATATACACAGAGAATATGAAACAATACCTCCTCCCACCCCACTGTCCTGCTGGTAATAGCTTATCTAAAGTGAGGAGGTATTTTCATATTCTCTGTGTATATATAAAGTCTGCTGCAGTTTCCACGGTATGCATCCGATGAAGTGAGCTGTAGCTCACAAAAGCTTATGCTCAAATAAATTGGTTAGTCTCTAAGGTGCCACAAGTACACTCTCTCTCTCTATATATATATACACATACACACACACACACAGAGAGAACATGAAAAGGTGGAAGTAGCCATACCAACTGTAAGGGGCGAATTAAGATGAGCTATTAGCAGCAGGAGAAAAACAAGATGGCCCATTTAGACAGTTGACAAGAAGGTGTGACTGCCATTGCTGCTTTGTCTCTCACACACACACACACACACTCCCCACAGCAGCAGTCTGCCTGCTGCTGTGTTCCTAGTGCAGGGAAGAACAAGTGCATTCCACCTTAATTATTTGCTCTTTGTTCCCCAAAGGGAACAGCAGGTTCAGCTGTCAGATACTTCCAGGAGCTTTGAAAGGGGAGGGGCACATGCCTGCAGGGCAGCAGAGATTAAAACAGTGAGCAAAGCAGTCACTGCAAGTATTGTGGGATACTGGTGGAAGCCAATTATGCCTGCAAAACAGAGTTTTGCCACCAAAAGTAGCTTTGTACTGTGTACACCTCCCTTGTTTTGTTGGCAAAAGGCAGCTTTTATTGGGGGGAGATCAACTTGCAAACTTTTCTTCTAGCAGTTTGGTCAATTGAAAATTAATCTAGGAACTATCTTTAGCAATTTTGACTGACTTAGAGAAGATATAAAGGGATAAAAGTACCAGTCATACAGACATTTGTAAAATATATATTGCACACAAGACTATGGTATAGAAATAACACCTTCATTAAGGTTACAAAGTCAAGCGCACTGCTTTTGAGAGAAACTTGTTAAATATCTCCATGGGCTTTTCTATGGTGCTCATCAGTATAGCATGAATGCTTCACAAATAATAATAAATCTATTTTCAAAACACTCTATGCTATTTTACAGATTGGAACTGAAGCAGAAAGAGATTAAGGTCAAAAGCATCCACTAATGCTGGATGCTTAATTTGAGACACACCTGACCTGATTTTTCAGAGTTCTAAGCAATCTATAGAACTTTAAACGTTCAATGCACAGCTCCTACTGGTTTCTCTTGCAGGTGTGAATGCAAAAGCAGACCCTGGAGTCTGAAGTCAGACACCCACAAAATGAGGAACAATTAGTAACCACCTTTGAAATGTGATTTGCCCAATATCCGACAGGGACTCTGTGGCAGAGACAGGGTTAGAATCCAGTTCTCCAGAGCAGCATTCAACTGCCTTAACCATGGCACCATCCTCTCTTCCTACAGTTTTTTTTAAATCTCGTTCACTACACTTCAACTTCTACAACAAATGAAGCCAGGGTCCTACAGACAGTTTTCTTCACTATATAACCTTAATTCATCCCTGGGTAAGGTCCATTCTGTGCACTGAATAAGACACGGTCCTACAAAAAAGAGTGTGATCATATAAATAAAAACTGTAGTATAATGCATCTGCTCAAAGGGGCTGAATTAAGGTTACACAGACAACTTTAATTCTCATTTTTCCCTCACTTCTGAGTTTGACCTTGCAAACTTAATAAAAAAAACTGCTTTTATTTTTTTAAAAAGGTCTGTAAAACAAATGCAATCATGCGGCCCCATACTAACACTCACATGGGTCATCATCAGGGTTGAAGCCTTTAGATCCAGCACACTGACTTCTACTATTGGAGCTAAATCAGTAACTGACAACAGTAGTATGTTGTCATCTTCTATGTGGACAAGGACTCGAGTGGGGTAGGACACGTTGCTAGAACATGTCCCAGGATATTTGCTGACACTAGAGGAATGGTGAGATTTGGGCCCCTGGATTCTAATCCAGATTTTAAAGGGGAATGTGTTGTACCAGACAGACTCTTCTGCCCATGATTGCCTCGTCCTGCTCTGGTCTGTGCCTGTCCCATTCTCGCCTCTTCCACATCCTTGGCTCCTCATCCCAGTCACATTCTACTCACCTAATCAGTTCCAGTCTCCACTCCTCAATCTTCTAATCCCAGTCTCTAGCCTCTGTTTGCCAGAAACTGGGAATGGACGACAGGGGATGGATCACTTGATTACCTGTTCTGTTCATTTCCCTCTGAAGTATCTGGCATTGGCCACTGTCGGAAGACAGTATACTGAGTTAGATGGACCTTGGGCCTGACCCAGCATGGCCGTTCTTATGTTCAGTTGCAGTTAACTTTCCCAGATATTCCCACATCATCATCAGATCTCTTCATTACACTGACCTGCAGTAACTTCATGCCCACCTTCTCCATACCCACTGGCTCACACTCCTAATCTCATTCCCTGGGCTCCTTATTCACTCTCTGCCTAGCTAGTTGCTGTTTGCCACACCTTGGTTCTTCATCAGATCTCATCCCCTTTTCCCTCTTGGATTTTAGTCCCCATCTCCTTACCTAGCCATTTCCAGCCCCACACACCTCCCAACTCCCATTTTCCCCTCTGCCACCTCACCAACCTCCAGTTCCCAGTATCCCCCACCGGGCTCCTTGTCTCAACCTCCCCTCTGCCCTAGTAGGTCCAGCATTTGTCATCTCTGCATTTGAATCAGTCAGCTTCCTTCTCCACACTGCCTGGGCTCAGTAAAATGGTGAGCAGGAGTTATTCAAAGCACAAGAAAGATTGTCTCCTGGCTGTCAGGTCACATGCCCAGCCTGCAACAGCCCATAACTGTAATTGTAGAAGAGTCCTGTTCAGTCCCAGGATGGAGCATGTTCAGTGTGCATGGAACATTTGGGGAATTTAGCTGTTAAAATTGAAGTCTCTACTGAGCATTTTGTGAACTGATTTTTCAAAGGCTTATAACTTGGCCAATTTTGGCCAGATTTTCACAGGAACAGGAAAAAAGCCCATGCCTGACCAGACTACTACTCTGCCAGATTTCAGTGGGCATTTTCAAAGGAAAGGTCACAAATTTAACATGGGGAAAATGTTTTATTTCCTAGTCTCAAACTCAGAAATAGCAGAACTGTTTTGGCTGAAATTTTCCAAAAATATTCAGCCTAAGGCAGACATGTGACATGGAAAATTTCAGCCCACATGGTTGAAATTTGGCAAAGTGATAAGCAACTCAAAATAGTATCTAATGGGAAGTAACAGGCAACCTTAATACAAGCAGAGAAGCCCACTAAACCAAGTGAGCACAGAAGTTGTCAGATCACATGTACCCCTGTTCCACTTTCAGAAGGGGCATGGGGGGGAAAAAGCACCAGGATCTTCACATACCAGTCAAAGGAGCATATGACTTTACATCACTATTCTCAGCAGCTGGTGAAGGAAGCGTTTGACACCAAGTGCAAAAAAATCAGTTCTTGGCATTGTGGTTATGACAAGCAATACAACAGTTAAAGCCAGCCTGCTTCCAACCTGAACTACACAATTTCACCCCAAGCATTAAAGATGCATTAAAGAATGAGAGATGAACACACTAGCATCAATAGAACCGGCTTTCATGGTGTACTGTCACTTGTGACAACTTCATGGTAATCAAGCCACAGTTAAAACATGCCATAAACCGGTCTCCACACAAACTACATATGAAAGCATACTGTAAATCTTTAGCATAGCCACTCTAAAAACAAATCCAGTCTTCTTTGAAAGGGCTCCCTGATTTTTTTCCTGAATTCACTTTTTCCTCTTACTAGGGGACAACTGTGTGACTGCTAGTTTAGCAAATTGCCCTAAAAGAGACAAACTACTATGACCTCTTGCCCTGTTTTCAGACTATTTGACCACCTGAAATTCCAGTACTATATCTTTGGCACAGGATATCTGGCAATTGCTTTGAGACAATCACTAGGGGCCACTATAGAAAAGTACAGCAGACTCATTTTTGAACAATAAAAGCACCCAAGGGAAGATAGCTAGGTTTCCATAGCAGCTTCTTTACACCTATGCCAAGAAATCCTGTGTCTGGGCCAGACAGAATGTTATAATTGAAATCCTATTTAATTACCAGGAGACACGCCAATGTCTAATACGCCAATTATAATTTATACCTTCATAACAATGTCATTAGTAAATGCAGATAGCAAAAATTCCCTTCCCCCTGCACGGGAGAACTCTTTGCTGGTAGAAGGCCAAAAGAGCTAGCTCTGCCACCTCCTTCTCCCATTGCATCTGTAGGGTAAGGACAAGGAGGGGGCATTCTGGGGCTGAGGCAAGGGCAGAGGCGGCCACAGAAGGGGTATGGGGGAGTATTGTTCTGCTGTGTTCAGTTCTCTGCTAGTGGAGCCTCCCTGCTGCTTTAACATATACCAGAGCTGGATGACTGAGGATCTGGGAAGCACAACTAGTCCCCCATGCTCTCCCTCTGCTGTGCCAGAGCTCTGCTTGTGTAGGGTGAAGAATTTGCCCCTACTGCGTCTGTCCTGCTGTTGACACTTGAGCTTTGTGAATGCAGAACTTTCACTTTACTAAGGGATTTATTAACTGAACCCCAAAGTTTGTTTCAAAAGGGTTCGAACCAAGTCACCCTTATTGCTGCACTTGGAAATTTGATTAAATACATTTGAAGTTCTAGAAGGAGCTGCACAGAGATGGCCCTAGCTCCCATAGCTGCTTGACACCACAATAGGGACCCTTCTCTAGTCCCTAATCAAACCTTTCCTCCAGCAAGCCCCAGGATCTCTTACCTCCACATATCTTCAGTGGAGGCCACACCACTCCTTTCTCATGGTAGTGTGTGTCTTTGGCTACCTCTTCTGGAGGATGTGAGGAAGCTGCTTTATTGCCGACCCCCTGCCTTTACCTTCTGCACAATTGTGCCTAGCCACACTGCTTAGCTGGGTGTTCAGCCAGCATATAACCAACTACACCACATACACTCAATGCCTCATAATCACACTCAATGCACAACCTAAAGTCTGACTTCTGACATTCTCACATAAATGCTGCAAACACTTCACAGACTTTGCCGCTGCACATGTGACTATAGGAAGCATATCTTAATTTTAACTCACATTTCAGCTACTGTGTGTGTTTGGGTGTGATTATGATGCACTGGACAGATGTATTGTGGTTGGCGACAGGTGAGAATTAAAAGGGGATTTGCTGTGGAGCTGAGAAGTGTGTGAATGAGTCTGGATGGTTTCTAAGGTAAAATAGGCTGTGGATGTGATTCTTGGCTTAACTCATGATTACCTGGGCTTTTAATGATTTCTATTAGATAGGAAACATACTTGAGAAACACAATCAAAGTTTGAGTGATAACTCTATTGCTTTGTATTACCTTTTCAGCTTTAGAACTAAAAGTACATTGATCTAGGTCAAGCACAATATGAAGGCCAATCAGTATATGAAATAAACCTCTCTGGAGGCCACTTCATTCAGTCTTGAAAACAGGAACTTTTTTAGCTTGAGTTTCCCTTTTTCCCCTGAAAAATCTCTTTGTAGTCTTAGATTTTATTGCATAGCTAGAAAAGCCTGTTAAAAGGAATTGCACAAAAGAGTGCACCTTTCATTAATTGCTCATCAGGTAAAGTGAAAATACAGCATTGTACCAGCTTTCTATCATTTTAAAAAATCTTCTTGCTGCTGTTTCCTTTTATCAGCTAATTGTGCGCGCTATCCGTGTTGATCTCTCCATCTTTGCAAGTGTTGCTTCCATAAAGGACATCCTGGCCCTCAGAATGGGAGCAGCAGACATGTAGAAGCAATGGATATTACACTAAAAATCTGCTATTATTGAACACTTCATCCTGTTGGACAGGAAAGAGAAAGGAAAGAAAAGAGCAGCTGTGTCTGTATAAAAGATTTTGGTCTTCCTTTGGTGTTTGAACATCAAGCTAAACCTAAAACAACAGACTGAACCTTATAATAGCAAGGAGTACAATACGACTTGGAACACATTGCTCTTTGTAATGAGCCATGATCTTAGAACAAGGGAGTTTTCTATTTAGATGAGATGATTGTGACTCTATCTCCCAGCTTATCCAACAAGTGCAAATTGGAACAGCAGGGTGCACAGGTCTTTCTAGAATTGCAACTTCCTGCCTGTTGCAGTCTCTCTGCTCAAGTCTCAGCCGATTTCAAACAAAAAAAACCCACAAAACAAAATAGGATCACATTGCCAATAAAATCCCCCTGAAATCTCCAATCAGTTATCTCAAGTGTCAAGAGTATAGACTCATTACAAGGAATGGATCAGCTTTTAAGTTGACCAGCTGGCATCCACTCCCAGTTGTCAAAGTTTTTGGAACCCATAGTGCTCATTGAAAGAATTAATAGAAATAGAAGTTAAGTTTCCTTCAAAAGCTACGGGTGATTAGGTAATAGACAATCTTCCACAGGCCACTGATAAGTTGTCATGTTGGAAGGTTTCATATAACTATTAAATTTAAAATTCAAACAAGAATTTAGGAGACAATAGCATGACTTCTCAGGATTAAACATGCAGCTCTTAAGTTATTAGATATATGCAGGAGTGATTTTTTTTAAGAGAGTTATTGAACCTCAGGCTGTGATGAGTGTTTGAGAAGTTTTGTATAAGCAATAGTTTCAGATAAATTCTGTGTGTGTGTGTGTGTGTGTGTGTGTGTGTGTGTGTGAAGCCACCTGCTTGAGTTAAAAAGACAAAAATCCTAAGGTGGCATCCCTCTATTTTCTTAAGCCCTTCCGCTTTTAAAAAAAAAAAAAAAGTAGCCCAGCTTGTTCCTTCCCCTTGGAACTCAAAGAGGTTCCCCCCTGCCTTTTTTGGAAAATCTCAATGGAACACTCAACTTCTAAGATCACTGGCATCGACTAATGAGGTTTGACTGGGTCATCTTTGTGCAAACAAAAAATCTCCCCATTCTATTAATTTTAGACTTCAGAAGTCCATAGATCCAAAAAGATACCCAATTCAGTCATCAGGCCCATAGGTATTTGAGAAATTTGAGGTCATGGGTCAGTCAGACATTGCTTCAATATTTCTACAACATTCCCAGCTCAAAAATAATCTTAAATACAAAGCTACCAACGAGCTGGAACTGAAATCATAGGAAACACTGATCATATACTCCCTCAGCCATGAACAGAAGAATAATTCTTTATTCTTCAACTGTTTCTGTTGTGCTGACACATGCTTATAGCATCCCTGTGAGGGGGTTTACAAACCCCCTTAGCCCTGGTCTACATTGGGGGGGGGGAGGGGAGGAGGAGCGGAGAAATGGATCTAAGTTATGCAACTTCAGCTCTGTGAATAACATAGCTGAAGTCAACGTACTTAGACCTACTCACCACGGTCTCCTCATTACGGTGAGTCGATTGCTGCCGCTCCCCCATTGACTCCTCCGGCGCCTCTTGTGGCAGCGGAGTACAGGAGTCAACAGGAGAGCGCTCGAGGGGGTTGGGGGGGGGTTGATTTGTGTCTAGACTAGACACGATAATCAAACCCCGCTGGATTGATCTCTGCCAGCCAATCCAGCGGGTAGTGTAGACATACCCTTAGAGAGCATAGAGAAAAGAGAGAGGAGAGCTTTACCCACTTACAGGAAACTAGGCTGACCACACCCCAGAACAATTATCAATCATGGAGACAGCACCAACAGCTGGGACCAATAAGGAATACAAGCCCAGCTATAAAGGAAGGAGAACAGCAATCACATTGAGGCAAAAGTCCCTGGGATGATGGAGGGGAAACAGCTCCATGCCCAACTACCTCCATGGACTCAATAGGGAGGTAGAAAGACTGCAAGTGCTGGATCTTAAAGGCTGATTGATAAATTTTATGGACTGGGCTAATTTGAGCTGAATGGAGGAGAACCAGTTCGGGGAAAGTTGTGCCACAAAAAGCAAAACTGCACACAGAACAGTTGACAATCTCCTTTTATAGTTTGGTACTCAAACGCAACTTTGAACAACATTACTGATCCTCAGGATTGGGATGAATAGTAAGAGACTTCAACTCACAGTAAGAAAAAAGTCCTCTCCTTAAATAAATCACAGTACAGTAGGGGGTTCATTTTTCATATACAGATCTATCAGCCTTACACAAGGTAAGAATGTCTTGTGAAGTCAAGCCTTCATGTTATGCCTAGAATAGGATAAAAGTCCTCATTCCCTTTCCCCACCAAATTTGTTAGCCAGCATGCTTTAATGAAACATTTAAAAACCCTAGTGTTCCCAGGATAACTTGTATTTTAATGTGGGTTAGCTGGTCAAGATGAACTGCAGGGTGTTTACACTTGTATGTTTTAAAACCCTAGTAAAACTGGAAGCCATTACATTTAGAAAAAGACACCTTTTATCCTAATTTAGAGATAAGTCAACAGAAATCTGGCTTCCTCTAATTAATGACATAATAAACATTTAGAGAAGCTATGAAACCATTGTATATCTTGGCCAACATGACTAATCCAAAATACAGAAAGATACTATTGAGCCCAGCACAGTAAATGAAACTGATATGTGGAACATGGAACACATGTAATTTGAGTACCTTCTTCCTAGTCTAGCCTGTAAAATTGAAAATCCCTACATCTTCACCATATCTATATTGAGAAGCAGGTTGTATCAGAGTTTGTTGTATCAACATGATGGAAATTCTGGGAGTAAAGTTACAGAAAACAGGACAGGTGAACTGAGTATTTTGTTAATTTCTAAAAAAACTTGCATATGCCTGTCCGGCAAACCTTAATCAGTTAAATGTGTTAACACTCTGCAATAAGCAAGGTGTACAGGTAAATCAAAGTTATTTGTCAGAATATCAGTAGCTAAGTGCAGGAAAGAGTGTAATAGGCCCAAGTAGCTATTAAACTGGGGACTCCATTATTTGTACTCTCAGGTCTGGTTCATATTGTCCTAGACACCACAGAAGGAAAAGCAAGACACCGGGAATATGATTTAATTAAGTTGTAACTTTATTTAGTAACACACTTGAACAATCTGGCAATAACTCATCCTATGCAGGTTAACATTCCTTCTGTAATCCATTCATCTGCCATCAACCCCCTTCCCTCCTCCATTTTCCACTCCCATTTCTGGGACCCAATAGCCCACTCCTCATATGAAGGGAGTGGGGAAGTGGGGGTTGTTTTTGGATTTTGTCAAATTAGGAGTCCCAACCTCATTCCCCACCTTCTTTAGGTGAGGTTTTCTCCTAATCTGCTTCCCATTCCTGTTTATCTGGGAACCAGTCCCCCTATTGCACAGGAAGCACCTGCCTTACGCACCTGCCAAGTTGCAACAAAATGAACTTTACAACCTAACCTACCCACCAGGTCCCTGGGCTGCTAAGAGAAAGGCAAAAATTGGCAAGGAGGGAAGAATTCCTTCCTAGCCCTGAAAGGTAGGTAGTGTGATACCAGCAGCATAGCCCAAAACACATGTCCTAAGCTAGTCTCAAGGGGAGGAGGAAGCTTTTCCCCACCTCTGGCAGCATAAAATAGCATGCCCAGGCAGGGTGACAGGTGGGATGCCAAGTAGGCTTATGTTACACCCTTCTGCCCAGCTCGTCAGCCACAGAATGCCTCTTCTCAAACTCACAAGGAGGGATCACAGGGCTGTCATGGGTATAGGGTGTACTGCACGTTTGTGCCCTTTGAGGGAGTACACTTGACAGGAACTAAATGTTAATGCAACAGACCCAAATGAGTTTGGCACCCATAACCCCTTTAATGTCGGGTATCTGTGACCAGCAAGTTGATTAAGGAGACTCCAAAACAGCATATTCAAAAACAAAGCAGCATTTAGTTCTTCCCCCAAAGATGCAAAGGATGACAATAACAAAATCAATAAAAAGTCTATCTGCATAGGTCTTACACTTTAATCTTCTTTGCTAGGTTTTGTGAATTCCCCTCATCCCAGCTAACCCACCACATCACTGCCTGGGAGAAATAGTTCCTCCCCCACTCTGAACTCTAGGGCACAGATGTGGGGACCTGCATGAAAAACCTCCTAAGCTTATCTTTACCAGCTTAGGTCAAAACTTCCCCAAGGTACAAAATATTACGCCCGTTATCCTTGGACTGGCCGCTACCACCACCAAACTAATACTGGTTACTGGGGAAGAGCTATTTGGACGCGCCCTTCCCCCCAAAATACTTCCCAAAACCTTGCACCCCACTTCCTGGACAAGGTTTGGTAAAAAGCCTCACCAATTTGCCTAGGTGACTACAGACCCAGACCCTTGGATCTTAAGAACAATGAACAATCCTCCCAACACTTGCACCCCCCTTTCCTGGGAAATGTTGGATAAAAAGCCTCTCCAATTTGCATAGGTGACCACAGACCCAAACCCTTGGATCTGAGAACAATGAAAAAGCATTCAGTGTTTTACAAGAAGACTTTTAATAAAAAATAGAAGTAAATAGAAATAAAGAAATCCCCCCTGTAAAATCAGGATGGTAGATATCTTACAGGGTAATTAGATTCAAAAACATAGAGAACCCCTCTAGGCAAAACCTTAAGTTACAAAAAAGATACACAGACAGAAATAGTTATTCTATTCAGCACAATTCTTTTCTCAGCCATTTAAAGAAATCATAATCTAACACATACCTAGCTAGATTACTTACTAAAAGTTCTAAGGCTCCATTCCTGGTCTATCCCTGGCAGAAACCAGCATACAGACAGACACAGACCCTTTGTTTCTCTCCCTCCTCCCAGCTTTTGAAAGTATCTTGTCCCCTCATTGGTCATTTTGGTCAGGTGCCAGCGAGGTTACCTTTAGCTTCTTAACCCTTTACAGGTGAGAGGAGCTTTCCCCTGGCCAGGAGGGATTTCAAAGGGGTTTACCCTTCCCTTTATATTTATGACAGATGGTCATTCTCAAAGCAGGCTCTCTCTGTATCCCCATGTCAGTCTGGTCAGCTTCCATGGACACTCCCTGAGCAGCCTCTCTTTTCTAGGCCCAGATCCTTTG
This sequence comes from Lepidochelys kempii, assembly GCF_965140285.1. NCBI lineage: Eukaryota > Metazoa > Chordata > Testudines > Cheloniidae > Lepidochelys > Lepidochelys kempii. The sequence continues at coordinate 138,035,664 of NC_136382.1, read as the reverse complement.
AACAGTCTTTTCTCAGCCTTGTCACCAGAGTTGGGGGCTGAGGAATCTCCTCTTCATGGCTACAGTGTCTGAGGCCCTGTCTACACTACTGCTTAAGTCAATGTAAGTTATGTTGCTCGGGGTGTAAAAAACCCACCCCTCTGAGTGACGTAACTTATATTGACTTGAGCAGTGTCTACACCACACTATGTTGGTGGGAGAAGCTCTCCCGTTGACTTACCACATCTTCACCAGACCAGCTAAATCCATGCCACTGCATCGACTGCAGTGGCACCAATTTAGTGCCGTAGTGAAGACCAGCTGTGAATGTGTGTTTGGATGCTCCTTATCTAAGCCATTTACCTTTCCTGTTGGTTCCTTTTACAGCCCCTTTTGATCTCGCTCCATAGCGAGTAACCCATCAAACGCACAGACCCACATGAACCACATTCATAAAGAATACAAATAGTTCCCAGCTCAATACAAGGGCTTTCTTTCACCTGCTGGCCCAAGCAAAGCCTCCCTACCTCTGAGACTACAGGGCATGGGGGACATGTACATTAGGGGTTCTTTCAGCACTACTGTAAAGGTAGATGTAAAAGAAAATTAGGCCTCTTGTCTTTTAGTTACTGAATTGTAAGCTTGTTGTTGCGCACATTGTGCATCCCATTACGTTCAAGGAATAAATTTGCTTGAGTGAACCACACAGTGTATGTTTTGACTTGCACTTCATAAAGCTTGGTATATGCTACTGACATTGCCTTAATACCTCAAGGCCCAAACTGAAATTGCGGGCCACATTGTGCTAGGCTCTATACAGAGAGAATGAGAGACCATCCCTGCCCCACAGAGTTTACATTCTAAACAGGGGCAGAAAGTGACTTGTCAGAGCCAGGAATAGGGCCCAGGTCTTTTAGCTCCCAATCCAGTGACCTTAGGCCATGTTTAGGTGCCTAAAGACACAGATGGACCCCTAAACATGCAGATAAGCACTTCTGAAAATCTCACTAGCATCCAAGTACCTTTAAAAATCTGATCCCTACCACAGTACCTCCTCAAGCCCTACATCCATAGGTTGTCCCCTGGACTCCCTTTTCTCCCCCTTCCAATCCCTCCAAGAGTAGGGTGAGATGTTGACCCAGCCTTCAGCACTCACTTCAGCAGGCTATGTAGACATACCACTAGAGTCCTTTCCATCTGATTGTAGCAGCTATTTAAAAAATTAAGGAAATCCCTACAGGGAAAAACAAAACATTGATGATATCAAAGTTAAGGTTGTAGGCACACACCTGTTTGAGGTACACATTACCTTTTAAGAATGTTAAGAGTTTTAAATAAAAGGGTAAATCTCAGAAAATTCTTGCTTCTTGGGAAAGTGCAAATTTAACTCAGTCACGCTAAAAAGCACTGTAACTGCCACTCCAAAATTGCAGTAGTGGGAACCTACATAACCACAAATTCCTTTTTCTCATTTCATTTCTATACACAGGGTATAAGACCTGTGTCTCCAGGGGTATGTCTACACTGGAATTAAAAGCCTGCAGCTGGCCTGTGACAGCTGACTTGGGCTCACAGGCTCAGGAGCTATTTAATTGCACTGTAGATATTTGGTTTTCTGCTGAGCTGGTAGGGCCTCTCAAGCCAGACCTACAAATACACACACATTTAAAGCCTTTTACTGAACACTATTCAGACCTTTGGGGTGTCATTCTAATCTCTTTTCCACTAGCATCCTATCTGCCGGTTCCCAGTTTAGAAAGAGAAGGTGTGTGAGGCAATTTTTATGGGACCAACTTCTATTGGGGAAAGGCGAGCTTACACAGAGCTCTTCTTTAGTCTGGAAAAATTAGGTCAGTATACCGGTATACCAGATATCAGTGTCGCTCTGGGGTGTGACAAATCCACACCCCTGAGCAATTCAATTAATCTGACCTACCCCCCCCAGTATAGACACCACTAGGTTGATGGGAACGCAGTGTAGATGTTTGGGGTTGGGCTGCAGACCAAGCTCTGAAACCCTGAACATTTACACTGCAATTAAACAGCCCCTTAAGCCAAGTGCTGTGAGCCTGACTCAGCTGCAGTTGTAATTGCAGTGTAGATATACCTCAGGTGGCTTTCATTGTTTAGAATCTTCCCCAAAATGAACTATAGCAGATTTTTTGTTTCACTTTTAAAAGCCACTACCCCACTGAGGAATTTTGCAGAATTTAAGCTTTCCTTTGCTCATTATCCAAAAAATATATAAATTAAAAGTAATATTAAGTAGTAAGGTACTCATAACTTATACTTGGGAATAAAAGATTGAGATGAAATTACTTTTTAATAATCAAGACAATGCTAGTGGGACAAATTCTGGGCTGGATGTGCAATCCCTTGTGTGTAAACAGGGAATAGGCAGGTAGAATGTCAGAGGGGAAAAGATACTAGAATGACATCCATCCCAAAGATGTAGAGAGTGTCCAGTGAAGGGCTTCTAATGTTTTTCTGTTTTAGGTCTGGTTTGAGAGGCCCTACCAGGTCAGTAGAAATCTGTGGAAGCTATGGGGTTTCTGGCTAACCCACAGACCTCTGGACACAGAGGAGGGACTGTTAAGAAGCTCCAACTGAAGTTCTGGATTTAAGATGACATGGTAACATATGGGAATGACATCATGTGTTCTCATTTCTAGTTACCATAGTCGCTTGTGTACTTTGGTCACAGATCCAGTGGAATGACCCCTCTTGGCCACTCACTAGACTGGTGTGAGGGGAATCAGACTTCTTGCTCCATGTGCTTTAAGGCTCCATAGTCCAAGCAGAGTCCTGGCTTAGGGTCCCCATGGCATATCCTAGGTGTATATTCCCCCCCACCCTTCTGAGATCTGGGACAGTACACTCCATCTGCCTAACCTGTTAACTTTGTTGACTCCTCGCATAAGCTTAAAACACACACTCCCCCACAACTCTAGCCATATGAAAGTTTTGTCATTCAATTGCCCGTGTAGACATAGCTTAGGTATGGTCAACTTTTCTCCATTGTCCCTAGTCTGGTGTGTACTTACTATAGATTATGTTAGTGTAATACCGAGAGACCACAGTCATCGGTGGGCAGGATCGAATCTAGGACCTCTGAAGCTAAATGCATGAGCCTCTACTGCATGAGCTAAAAGCCATGTGGCTCTTAGCTAAGGCTGTTGCAGACTCATTATCTCGAAGTGGTCTCGGTGCCACTAGAGGGGACAGAACACCACACCCAGGAGGCATGTGGGTTACATTAGCCCATGGTGGATACACAGAGAGTGGCATTCCATGATACAGTAATTTTCATAAGAAAAACTTCACAGAATCAATTAGAATTTGTATGGAGGGATTCCCCAAGTTGTCAGATGGACTCTCAGAGTCTCCAGAATATCTGCTCTAAATCAAACACTTATGTATATTAATGAATAGAACTAGTTAGATCTAGTCAAATTTCTGTTTAATCATAAAATGTTAGTTATGGAAGATTGAGACAGACATTCAGTAGCCTGATGGTGAGGACATGGTCCTTACAGCTGAAAAAACAGATTCAAGTCCCTATTGTGCCCAGTTCTCTCACATACCCCTCCTAGATATTTTAACGCCTCTTTCAGATTTGAAAGACTCAGACTGAAAAATAGTTTGACAATTCCATTTTCATGAAAAAAAATTAGAAAGGTTTTATTTTCATTCAGATTTCAAAATCTTGGAAGGTGCTGCAAAATGGAATTATCCTCTCAACAGCTCTATTAATGTAGGACTGGATTCCTCCAGGTTGTTAAATGAGTGAGAACACACAATCACTTCCCCCTCCCCTCGGCCCCCCTGCTTAAGAACTGCTCTGCTTGCGCTTAGAGAACAGGGGGCTGTTCCTTCCCTACTTTCCCAGGAGCATAGGGTGCCCCCAAAGAGAACAATGAGGAGTGGATGGATGGGGGCTTATGAAGTTGCTAGCAAAGCTAATCAGCTTTGGGGTATGTTTGTAGATGAAATGTGTATACAGTATCTGCACACCAAGGAATTCCAGGAAGCATTATGCTCCCCCAAACAGATGGCCCCTGTAGGAGCAGTTTGTTCCTGCATGTCCCTAACTGTGGACTTCCTAAATTGTTGTTAAATTCACAGTTTCAGGCCAGAATAGGAACCCTTTGAATTAGATAATTTAGCAGGACCTCCTACATATCACAGGCTATTATATTTCACCCACTTATCTCTGTACTGAGCCCAATAACTTATGTTGGGCTAAAGCAGATATCTTTCAGAAAGGCATCCAGTTTCCCTTTGTAGACATCAGGAGATGGAGAATGCACCACTTCTTTTTGTAGTTTGTTGCAGTGGTTAATCAGCCTCGTTGTTTGTTTATTTAAATAAGTGTCTTATTTACAATTTGACTCTCTCTGGTTTCAGCTTCCAGCCATTGGTTCTCATTGTTTTTCTTCCCTAGCTTAGAGAACCCTTTAGTACTTGGCATTTTCTCCCTGTGAAGGTATTTGTACACTAATCAAGTCACCTCTCAATCTGTTGATAAACTAAACAGATTGAGCTCTTTAGGTCGTCAGCCTTTGAGTCAGCCTCTTTTACACCCTCTCCAAATTTTTGGCAATTTTAAAATGTAGACACCAGAACTGAAAGCTTTATTCCAGTATCCATTTCACCAATGATGTATAAGGGATAAAATCACCTCCCTACTCCTGCTCTCCTGTTTATACATTTAAGGATCACATTAGATGTATAATCACATTGTGCCACGGCACTGCACTAGGAACTTGTGTTGAATTGCTTGTCAATTATGACCCTTAAATCCTGGCACAGTCTCTCTCTCAATAAGAAAAAACTGACCAACCTTCATGATATAAAGCATACCTGAATCACCTCTGGACATCTTTCGGAGAATCTCAAACGTTGAAAGCTGATCCTGCAATCGGCTGCAACTATTGTCGCAAACAAGTCTCAAAACACGAGTCTGACAGTTTGCAATTATCAACATACTTGTGCAATTCCTTGTTAATGCTGAAAAAGTTTTCTCCACGTAACAGAATGGCATAAGCACTCAGCTGAATCTTGTCACAACAGGTTTTAAAATATTTTCATGACAGTTTGCCCACATTATAATAATATTTGTCCCTAAAATGTAAGTGAACTGCAGTTAATTTTTGGTCAAGTTATCTGGGGGGAAAAAAGACTTAAATACCATTTTTAAACCTAAGGAACCATTGTCAATATTGGCAATTAAATTCTCCCTCACCCCCATAAAAAAAAAAATCAGCCACAAGCCATCCTTTTTGCTTGCACATCATTTGAATGTATGCCACTGCATACTTCACATATTATTCTACTGGACCTTTAATCCCCACAAAAATTCAAGACTACTATGCTGCCTGTTTCGCTCGTTCCACGTATAGTCTTAATTAGAAATTCACAATTCATTTTCTTGGATGAAGAAGGAACTAAGAAAGTGAAATTATTACTAAAGAGAAAAGATAAACACATAGTTGAATGTTTTGCTGTACCGGGCCCTGGGTCTGAAAATATGCTCATGAACAACAAGTTGTTGTTCTGCCCATTCTCATATCTGTATTTATCTGTTTATTAGTTCATGATGGACTAAATGGTTTACAAAGCACTGTGACATGACATTGTTGAAAAGAGATTAAGTATATGCTGGCTTTGTAGCTATTAGCTGATATTAAACTGCACATTGCTTTCATGCTGCATTGTGATTTAATGATGTGCACGACCAGATGATCACCATAAAAATCCAATCTAAGATACCCATTTCATTACTTTTTTTACTGTAGTTTATAAGTGCTTATAAGATGGAGCAATGATACATGTGCATAGGGACCACTTAGTAATGCACTACTAAACCTGTTCTCAAGAGAGGGCATGTTCTCCAAGAAAACAGGATCAAACACCTTGTTGTTAGGCAGTGGTAGTTTGGCAATGAATAAAGAGGCCTGTAGATCACAGCAAGAACAGACAGTGATGCAGAATTGCAAATAAAGGTAAGTGTACAATCTGAGTATGGTAATAAAAATGGTTGCCTAGAAATAGGGGTAAAAAGTGCACAAGATATAAAATCTGTTCCTTAATATGTTATTTCTTCTGCATAAATTAAAATATTTGGAACTTGTAAAACACAATACATGTCTCTAAACACTATGCAGTCATTAACATATCCTAAAAACATTCCAGTGAGATAGTTAGTAGCCTAAGTGGTGGTGTCCTGATTTTATAGATTGGAAAACAGAATTTATGGGCTAAATCCACAAAGGGATTTAGCCATGGCTTGCAGGGTCCACAACTATGGAGAAGTCTACCAGAGGGACTTCCCTTGAAATGGCAACTCCAGGGCTTCTGAGATCTGTAGTTGCCCTCCAGGTGGACTGCCCCAAAATTGGAGTTCTACTTCCTATGGCAGGAGACTTGGATTTTTTTTTTTTGAGTTTTTTTCCAAGTCAGAAGGAAACTAAATTTCAAAATCCTCGGCAAAAACAGAATTATCTTTTTCCACTCTGCTATAAACATTAATTCATAGAATCATAGGATGGGAAGAGACCTTGAGAAGTGATCTAGTCCAGTCCAATAACTGCTTTTGTTTATCATCTAACAGTATGTTACTAGAGAAATTGAAATGATAGAGTTAATAAACATACATTTCTCATTACATCATGGGTAGCATAAAGGTTCTAATGCTGTAATATGGTAACGCCCTGACAGAAAGATTATATAGATTCATAGAATTTATGAATCTATATACAGCATAATTGAGGCAAAAAACTTCGTTATAATTATTGTAGTTTTGTCTGATATTGACATAAGGATTTCAAAACTTGTTAAATTTCCTAAATGAATAATTTTTTTAAAGCTATATTTTTCAAAATATTGACTGCTGTTTTCTTACTTTAAATATGAAAATTAAGAAATATTGGGCATGACCACCCTCATTTGCACTGCTGTAATTTAGAAGCAACTCCAAAAGAAGTCAATGAAATCACACCAAAATAAAATGAATGTACATGAGTAGAGACAGGGCCGCCCCTAGCTATTTTGGTGCCCTACACAGGGGGCTGTATGGCACCCCAGGCCTCCACTGGAGGGGGCTGGACCCAGGTCTCCACGGAGGGATGGGGGCTGGCCACTTCCTGCGGGAAGTGGAGTGACCCGGCCTCAGCCTGCTCTGCTCCCCTGGCTCCCAGCCACACTGCCAGTGAGTGCTTGGGGGGTGGTTCCCCCCTTCCCCCAAGCCTGGGAGCCAGGGAGCAGAGCAGGCTGGGGTCTGGTCACTCCACTTCCTGCAGGAAGTGCCAGCCCATGGAAGCCTGGGGCCCCAGGCTGCTCTTCTCCCTGACTCCCAGGCTTGGGGGAAGCGGGGAACAGCTGGGAGCCAGCGGTGTGGCTGGGAGTCAGGGGAGCAGAGCAGAGCAGGCTGGGGCTAGGTCACTCCACTGACCACGTGATGTGTGCAGGGTTCTGCCTGGCTGCAATCTTCAGGGGAGTGGGAGCGGGGGCCTGGGGAAAAGCCAGAGGAGGGGCTGCAGCTGCACGTAGCTGCACAGGGCACCAGGAAATTTCTACTTTCTACCCACCTTATAGTGCATTCATCCAGCCCATACTACTTTAACTTGCTGACAAGAGTCATTTATACTTAAACAATGAGCTTCTGAGAATTTGTTCTGCTCCTAGTGGAGTACATCAGCTTTCCAATAAAAACCAACAGGCCAAATCCTGAAGTTATTCAGTTTCTTCTTAGTCCTTACTCGAGCATTGAAGTCATGAAACCTATTCTCCCTGGCTCTTTTCACTATCACAGCTTTTGTCTGACCTCAGACCAACCAACGAACATCAACTAGAGAGCCAACTATCATATTTCCAATTAAATTACAAAGGAGAACATCAAACAGTTCCTGAAAGTAAAGGCCCTTACTCTACTTCTGGATGCACTTTTTTTTTTAAATGGACTAATACATATATAAAAAAAGTGAAATAATTATTCAGATTCACTGCTTAAGGATAGTTTAAATATATTAAAGCTGGTCAGAAATTTCTCCTCAAAACATTTTTCAAGCAAAAAAATGCTGCTTTTTTTTTTTTGCAAAGTTTTAATTTCAGTTAAAAGTGTCAGCTATAATCACTGCCATGGGTGGAGGGGGGGGGAAGGGGAGAGGAAGACTGGAATTTTGACATTGTTTTGGAATTGCAAAATTCATATAGGATTTTTACATTATTTCATAATGTGTCAATTAGAATTGGTGAAATATTTTGGACACTTCTTTACACACTGAAAAATGCAAATTTGGTTACATTGACCATTTTCAAGTTAGTATCCATTAAGCCAAATTGCTTTGGTTTTTTATAAAAAAAAACAAAAAACCCACACTGAATTTTTTTTCAAATTTTTGGTTGAAATTAAAATTAAATTTTCTTTACCTAAAAAAATTGTTTGACTTAATCTTTTTTTGAATGGTCAGAAAGCTATAAAATTCTATTATTCACACTGCTCTAGTGTGAATAGTTGATGGTATAATAGTTTGGAATATTCTATTTATTTTTAAGATCAAGAACAAATGCTATTTAAGCTATTTCATCAGTTGCTGCCTTTTATTTTTAAAAAAATAAACTGACATGTCAATAGCAATTGCACTATGCATGGCTGCTATTGACAAGTTGTGAACTAATGTAAAAAGTGAAATCTATGAAGATTCAAAATTTCAGAATTCCAAAAATTCAGCTCTGCTTATTAATTATACACTTTTTATGGTACTGGGGCTTTACAGAACAAATAAAGACAGTTCCTGGTCCAGAAGATCTTAAATCCTAATTTTTTTTTTTTTTGTCATGTCTAAAATCTGGAGGATGAGCATAAAAAGAGGGGAAAAAAGGTCAATTCTCTCACTTCTTACAGGCAAAACAGAAGAAATACTGTTCTTTGGAAAGTTCCAGAGTAGCAGCTGTGTTAGTCTATATTCGCAAAAAGAAAAGGAGGACTTGTGGCACCTTAGAGACTAACCAATTTATTTGAGCATAAGCTTTCGTGAGCTACAGCTCACTTCATCCAGAGCTGTAGCTCACAAAAGTTTATGCTCAAATTGGTTAGTCTCCAAGGTGCCACAAGTACTACTTGTTCTGTGGAAAGGATTTTAAGAGGGAAGACTGGGGGTGGTAACTTGGCAAACAGTGAGGTTAATGGAGGGACAGAGTAAGTGCAAATATAGTTAGTAGTCAGAAGAAGGGATCAAAGAGGTATGTGAAATGAGCAGTAAGCAGGAGATTTCAGTCAGTGACAGGAGGGAAGGAAGGGTATTAGGTCACATTGGATTGCACCAATCTTTTTATTGAAGTTACCAAGGTTTAGGCACAAATATGATGAGGGGGAGGAAGGCGGCTTTTAAGTAGCCAGTAATGACAAGCAGACAATGGGAACCATAAGCGTTAGATTCAGCAAGTGAGAGGAAATTGCTATCCCCTCCCAAAGTGGCTTTAGTTTTGTAAGAACAAAATGGCAAATTTTAAATGGAGATGGTTTATTCTGAGCTAGTTTTCAACACAATGGAATTACAACCCTAGAATGGAATATCCTGATGTGATCAATAGTTTATTGCCTAAATAACTGTCCCATGAAAGTACATTACATCAATCATAACTGTATGCAAACAAATGTGCATCTACAAAGTTACTTTTGTTGAATTTTCCATTATAAAAAAAATCATTCCAGTGACAATTGTTACATAAAACTTCTGCCACCATCAGTGTAATTATAATCTTCAACCACTTTTAGTTGGACGATATCTATGAATCTGGAAACCACCCCCCTATTTTTAGAGGTTTGATAGATATGCTTACACAGGAAGTTCAGAGATTTATTTTTAAATCAACAAAGACTTAATCACTGCCAACTGACTGAGTGGGTGTCTTTGAAGGTAAGGGACCATGTTCTTTCCTCCCAACCTGATTAACAGTTTTGTTTATGGGAAAAAAAAATCTCCCGCTCCCAGATTGCTCAGTTTTAATTCTTCTGCTCATATACTTCTGCACAGAAGTATATAAGCTTAACACGCTGCCAGCTACAGCAGCTAAGATTAAGAGGTCTAAACGTCACTTTCAGCTTCTGTTGCAATTTATTAGCTCCAGCCTTATTTGATAGATTAGAACTATTTCTGATGAATTTATATAACTCGAGATTGTACATTCAGAAAACATGAGAAGTTTTCACTTATGTATTCAGATTAGTTCCTTTTTTTTAAAAAAAAAAAAGGGGGTTCAGCACTGGACAAGGCACAATAAAATAAAGACAACCCCTGAACCAAAGGTTTCAGAGAAGCAGCCGTGTTAGTCTGTATTCGCAAAAAGAACAGGAGTTCTTGTGGCACCTTAGAGACTAACAAATTTATTTGAGCATAAGCTTTCGTGAGCTACAGCATCCGATGAAGTAAGCTGTAGCTCATGAAAGCTTATGCTCAAATAAATTTGTTAGTCTCTAAGGTGCCACAAGTACTCCTTTTTTCTTTTTCCTGAACCAAAGGTCATAGGAAAGAAGGCCCAGTCCTGCAGAAATTTATACACATGCTTCACATTACATACTGCAAGTCATCCCAGGACTGAAAAGAATAGGGCACAGAGGCTAGTTTCCCTGTCAGAGTGGGCAGAGTCCTGATAAGAGACAAAGACCCTGATTTGCTACTTTAGTGGAGTAACAGTAGCAGAAAACTGGACTAAAGTAATGGAGAATCAAGCCCAGGATCTCAGCAGTGGTGGAGCTGGGAAGGGTACTGAAGACATGAGAAAAAAAAGTTTAAACTTGATTCTGATTGATATATTGGGCTTGATTCTCAGCTGCTTTGCACCTTGTGTAATCATTTACATCTCTGCAAAGTGGGCATAAGAAGCTATCATTCCAACTTGTTAGTATTTTACACCCACTTTGCACTCATAAGTGCATTAGGTATAAGCCAGTTGTGGATCAAGTCCATTTTAGATAGGACACAATCATGAACAAGTAAAAAAAAGATCAGATTACCTTTAATGTACAGGATTGCACATTTTTTCTTTTAATAAAAAAATATACTTGTTTTTTTCTTGCTAGCTTTCCTACTTTAGCTGCTGATACTCTATATTTATCTTTTTCTGCCAACTCATGAGAAAATGATTTTCAAAGAGCTTGGTAATTCATAAGTATGACTAATATTATGAATTTTTTGGGCTATGTGTTATGTTAATCAAGTGGTATAAACCAGCATAGCTCCACTGATGGCAAGGAAGTGCTACCTATTTAAACTAGCTGAGGATACACCCATTATTCTTAACACAAACAAAACCTCATTGTTATTTACTGAAAAACAAAGACACACAGAGTTATATTTTGGAGAGAGAGTCAAATGCACCTGTCATAAATATAAAGGGAAGGGTAAACCCCTTTGAAATCCCTCCTGGCCAGGGGAAAGCTCCTCTCACCTGTAAAGGGTTAAGAAGCTAAAGGTAACCTCGCTGGCACCTGACCAAAATGACCAATGAGGAGACAAGATACTTTCAAAAGCTGGGAGGAGGGAGAGAAACAAAGGGTCTGTGTCTGTCTGTAGTCGTCTTGGCCAGGGACAGAACAGGAATGGAGTCTTAGAACTTTTAGTAAGTAATCTAGCTAGGTATGTGTTAGATTATGATTTCTTTAAATGGCTGAGAAAAGAATTGTGCTGAATAGAATAACTATTTCTGTCTGTGTATCTTTTTTGTAACTTAAGGTTTTGCCTAGAGGGGTTCTCTATGTTTTTGAATCTAATTACCCTGTAAGATATCTACCATCCTGATTTTACAGGGGGGATTTCTTTATTTCTATTTACTTCTATTTTTTATTAAAAGTCTTCTTGTAAAACACTGAATGCTTTTTCATTGTTCTCAGATCCAAGGGTTTGGGTCTGTGGTCACCTATGCAAATTGGTGAGGCTTTTTATCCAACATTTCCCAGGAAAGGGGGGGTGCAAGTGTTGGGAGGATTGTTCATTGTTCTTAAGATCCAAGGGTCTGGGTCTGTAGTCACCTAGGCAAATTGGTGAGGCTTTTTACCAAACCTTGTCCAGGAAGTGGGGTGCAGGGTTTTGGGAAGTATTTTGGGGGGAAAGACGCATCCAAACAGCTCTTCCCCAGTAACCAGTATTAGTTTGGTGGTGGTAGCGGCCAGTCCAAGGACAACGGGGGGAATATTTTGTACCTTGGGGAAGTTTTGACCTAAGCTGGTAAAGATAAGCTTAGGAGGTTTTTTCATGCAGGTCCCCACATCTGTACCCTAGAGTTCAGAGTGGGGGAGGAACCGTGACAGCACCAGTGGTATTTAGATTATTTAGAATGGGAGATCTCACACTTATGACCTTCATTACTGCTGTATCCGAGAGCCTCATAATCTTTAATGTATTTATCCTGAAAACACCCCATGAGGCAGATTACTATTATCCCTATTTTATGGATGGGGATTGAAGGTTAAGTGACTTGCTCAAGGTCACATAGGAAGTGGAGGGGTGGATGAGATAGTTGAAGCCAGGCCTCCCAATCCCATACCAGACTCTTACCCTTTCTTTTCACCCTAGAGGAGGTGGCAAAGAGTTAGCCCATGCGTGTGGAACTGCATTAGCCATCACTCACCTACTTTTGCCCCCCCCCACTTTTGTTCTCCTCCCCCATTTGAAGTATTTATTAATTATGTAATTTCATACACAAATCCTTCTTGCCTTTACTCAGGAGAGTTGTCTCCATAAGTTTTAACAAGGGAATAATGCCAGCTCAACTGTCCTTTCCACAGATAAGAGTGGTTGTTTGAGAGACAGAAGGAGAGAATGGTCATTGGCAATACCGGCCAGCGTACTTAAGATCACAGGACTGTGTTGAACTTTAGTTTGGGAAGATTTTTTTTTTCCTGTTTACTTTCTTGTTACAGACAATAAGTCATGAGGGTAGGTCATTTGTTGAATTCATGTAGCAGGGTCTTACTGGAAAACCCGGGAGGTGGGTGGGTGCAAGCCTGCCCACTTCTAAAGGCCCTCCCCCAGCCTAGCAGGAGGGATCACTGGACCCAGGGACCAACTGATTGCAGGGAACAACTAATGAAAAACAGGGATCGGAGTGAAGGTGCATGTACCTATTGGGTTCCAGGAAATGGGCAGGCGAGAGCCTGCCCACTGCTTAAAGGATCTCCCCCCTCGTCCCCCAGCCTAAGGGGAGGATCTACAGGACCTGGAAACCAAATGATCATAGAATATCAGGGCTGGAAGGGACCTCAGGAGGTTATCTAGTCCAACCCACTGCTCAAAGCAGCGCCAATCCCCAATTAAATCATCCCAGCCAGGGCTTTATCAAGCCTGACCTTGAAAACTTCCAAGGAAGGAGATTCCAGGGGACAACTAATGAAACAAGGATCGGAGTGAAGGTGGATGTAGCGGGGTGGTCACATGCTGCTGCCCTGAAGGGCTTGAAATCAGCCCAGGAGAGAACTGTGGCTAGGAGCAAGCAGTTCCCAGGCTGATTGGGGGAAGCAGGCTCAGCTGCAGCTGCCCTAATCAGGGCTCAGCTGGCCCTTATAAGAGGGCAGTGGTTCAGGAACAGACAAGACAGTCTCCTCTAGTTGTGGAGGGAGATGGGCCTGGCTGCTGGGGAGCGTACCAGGGTACCTGAGGTGAAGAAGGGCTGGGGAAAGCTAGAAGCTCCAGACTGGAAAAGCCCCAGGCTACAGGCCTAGTGTGAGGCCGGATAGGTACTGTGGTTACAGGGGGCAGCCCAAAGGTAGGCAGCAGCAGCAGGTCCAAACCTCCCTTGCCGGTGATGATTGGCTTATACACTGCAGTCTGCCCTAGTGTGCATGGGCTCAATGGTGACTGGCAGTAACCAAAGACTGAGGCAAGGTGGGGATAGTGGGTGAGGGTTCCCTGAGGAGGGGAGACCCTGAGACTGGGGGGGTACTGCCAGGGAGCAGCACCCTGGGTAAAAGGGGCTTCAGCTGTAAGGGATGACTACTTCCAAGAGGGAAGATTGCAAGAACAGGCCTTCGTCCCCGTCTTAGTTTTAGCTCCTTCAACGACAAGATAATCTCATTCAAGTGAGGGCAGAACATTCTCTCTCTGGAGAGTTGCCAGTGTTGACAGAGCAGGAATGGCAGGGCTCTCTTGAGGTGCAGGGGTTGAAAAGGGTGCAGTTGCCACTCCATTGTGCACACTGCTATACACTCCTTTGAAAAGGTCACTTGAAAAAATGCAAGCTCTCAGAACAGAGCTTGAATATTGCACTGCTTCCTTGCAGAGATAGTCGTCAGAAAGGGTACCCATTAAACAGCTTTTTTCTGAACTCCAGGAAGGTGGCTGTTGCAGAGAAATATTTAATGGTGTGAGAAACTTTTGCAACAAATCTTGAGGCCATCTTATTATTTGAGTACTTCAGTCCTCACATTGTCCCACTGAAGTTAACTGATCTACTAAAGGAGTAGTGTGCATTTTGAATATAGAGTTTTCTGACTTACCATATTAAGCTTTTTGCCCCATTTGTTAGGGAGAAGCAGCATAGTCTAGTGGCACTGGACTAGGAGTCTGGAAACATGGATTCTATTCATGGCATTGCATCTTTTTTTAAATTCAATGTGATTATTTACTACAAACTTCTCAAATACTGTTCTGAATAGAAAATTATTAAAAATTTCCTTATGTGCTTTCCATGACACTAATAGTATCTGAGCACTACACAAACTTTAATTTTCACAACAGCCCAGGGAGTTGAGTGAGTATTGCTCTCCCATTTCCACAACTGGATAACTGTGGCATAGAGACATTAATGTAGAAAGTGTTCACTAAAGTTAAGCATCACTTAAACCAATTTTCCACAGGTGACCACTACCTGTGTTTCATTTTCTGGGTGCCAAATGTGAGATACAACAGGCATGATTTTTCCAAGGAGTTAACATTCTATGACTCTTTATACACACACACACACACACCACTGACATCAGTTGCAGCGGAGAGTGCTCAGGGCTTCTGCAAAAAGAAAAAAGGAGTACTTGTGGCACCTTAGACTAACAAATTAATTTGAGCATAAGCTTTTGTGAGCTACAGCACACTTCATCAGATGCAGGGCTTCTGTAATCTAGACACCAGGGTCTCAAGAGGAACACCCAGAAAATGAGAAACTCACAATTCATGATCTCCTGGGAAAAGTCTGGTTTAAGAGACTTGCCCAGCATCACAAAAACTCTAGAAGAGCCAGGAATAGAATCCAGTTTTCCAGGGCAGCATTCGAGTCTCAAAACCACAAGGGTATCTTCTCTTCCTGCAGTCCCTGGCCTCATTCATTACACATCTTCCAACAAATGGGGCAGAGGTCCTACAGACAACACCCTCTTTAAGTACTTCATCCTTCCCCACTGAAGTCAATGAGAAGTCTAACCATCAGAGGAGTGACGTTTTGGAATAGCCTTCCAAGGAAAGCAGTGGGGGCAAAAGACCTATCTGGCTTTAAGATTAAACTAGGTAAGTTTATGGAGGAGATGGTATGATGGGATAACATGATTTTGGCAATTAATTGATCTTCAAATATTCATGGTAAATAGGCCCAATGGCCTGTGATGGGATGTTAGATGGGGTGGGATCTGAGTTACTACAGAAAATTCTTTCCTGGGTATCTGGCTGGTGAATCTTGCCCATATGCTCAGGGTTTAGCTGATCACCATATTTGGGGTTGGGAAGGAATTTTCCTCCAGGGCAAATTGGAAGAGGCCCTGGAGGTTTTTCACCTTCCTCTGTAGGATGGGTCACGGGTCACTTGCTGGAAGATTCTCTGCTCCTTGAAGTCTTTAAGCCACAATTTGAGGACTTCAATAGCTCAGACATAGGTGAGAGGTTATATCGCAGGAGTGGGTGGGTGAGATTCTGTGGCCTGCGTTGTGCAGGAGGTCAGACTAGATGATCATAATGGTCCCTTCTGACCTTAGTATCTATGAGCGCAGGATCAGATCCTTAATGGACAATGTTGATTTATTTCTTGAACCATATTGACTGATGTGGGTTAGAAGCTTTAGATCCAGAGAACAGATTTCTGTCACTTACACAGAGTAACTGACAAGAGTAGTAGGTTCTTATCCTATATATAGGTCAGTCAGTAAAGACAGATGAGGCACATATTGTGGCTTTCACAGCTATTTGTTGACAGCACAAGAATATGGAGATTCTATTCCAGGCTCTGAGGAGTGTAGTCTAATGGTCAGAGACTTCTCTATTTAGGGTAATTGCCATAATATGCAAGCATCTTGCAATTGCCAATGTATTTAGCCTCTCAACAACTATTATCCCTATCTTACAGATTGGGAACTGAGGCACAAAGTGCCTAAATGAATTGCCCAAGCTCTCCAGGAAGCTTGGCTCAGAGCAGGCAATTGGACCCACATCTCCCAGTCCAAGACTAATTCCATAACCCCCGGACCATCCTTCTACCATAAGCTTCTCCAGATTGGGACTGTGGTAAGAACAGTCCATTTGAGCTAAAGTGCTAGTGGTGGGTGGAGGCATGACATAAGGAGGACATAATAGAGAAGACTAAGATGGCATCTTCTCCAGTTGGATCTTCCAACAGTTGTGATCTGGGAAAGAGGAGAGAGAGTGGATGCCTCCTTTTTCCCCCCTGTACCACTCAATTGGTTGTAGACAGCTCTGTGTGTTTGGACAGAAGGGACCTCTGAATAGAGGACTGAGTTAGTGACCACATTCTTGCTGAATCGGT
Organism: Lepidochelys kempii; assembly: GCF_965140285.1. Classification (NCBI taxonomy): domain Eukaryota; kingdom Metazoa; phylum Chordata; order Testudines; family Cheloniidae; genus Lepidochelys; species Lepidochelys kempii. Next base: position 138,018,945 of record NC_136382.1, on the reverse strand, counting down.
GAGCTACTGCACTGTTGAGCCACTGGATGGGTAGTTGAGTTCAGGCCAATGTAAATAATTTGATTAAATGACTCCTTGTGATCAGGAACACTGCTGATGTTTCTTTCACCAATATTGTAGGATCATTTCAGGACAATTGTCATTGTGCCCCAAAAACTCCACTTACAAAAGAGAAGAATTAATGAATAGAAGAACTGGGATGTCCTCTAGACTTCTCTCCAAAATAAGATTATATACCTCTGATGTGCTTGTTGACCTTGATGTGTCCTCCTCAGACACCCTAATGCAAATCCCAACTCATAGTACTGAATAGTCAACCAAGAAGTCATTCAATAATAACATCTATACAGTCTCTCTAACACACACAGCATAGAAAACTTTGCAGCTACAGTATGTATCAGACTTCTATCAGAGATGGAGATTCTTACAGACGAATCAGTAGACCCACTAGAAGAATCTACCAGAATCTGGGAATCACCCTGTGACATTCCCCTGGTGTTCTCTGGGCTGGTGATCTGCTAGGTCACTCCGAGCCTCGACTTTGGGAACCAGCCTTACCCTGCTCTGCTGTGAGAGCCCCTACTCCTGGGCTGGTCACACAGTAGCTCATGAAAGCTTATGCTCAAATAAATTGGTTAGTCTAAGGTGCCACAAGTACTCCTTTTCTTTTTGTGAATACAGACTAACACGGCTGTTACTCTGAAGCCAGCCTCTAACATGTAAACTGCTTGGATTGTGCGACCAAATGACACTAGCCAACATCTCCAGTCCCAGACACAACCCTAGGAACCTCTCTCTTGCAGTGTCCAGTTATGCCCACTGGACACCTCAAGTTTGAGTTTCTCAATTTAACAAAGAAATCGATATGTACCAGGCTTGTGATCCCCAAGGGGAGTCTCTGACATACTTCAAACCAAATGCACTGCTTCAGATAGAACAAATACATTAACTAAAAAGATTTTAAGTGGTAAGTCAAAGCACAACAAGTCAGATTTGGTCAAATGAAATAAAAGTAAAATGCATTTTAAGTCGATCTTAAACACTTTCAGTGCCCTTACAAACTTAGCTGCTTCTCACCACAGGCTGGCTGGTTGCCCTTCAGCCAGGCTCTCCTCTTTGATCAGCGCTTCAGTCACGTGATGGTGATGTCTGTAGATGGAGGTGGAAGAGAGAGGAAGAACATGGCAAATGTCTCTCCCTTTTATCATGTTATTTCTTCCCTCTTGGCTTTGCCCCCCACCCCTTCACGATCAGGTAAGCATTACCACATCGTAGTCCCAAACTGTCCAAGGGAAGGGAGTGACTCACTCCAGAGTCCAACAGATCCTTTGTTATTGCCCAGGCCAGCGTCCTTTGTTCCCGTGAGGCTGGGCTGGGCTTGTCCCGTACATGCCCGGATCAGGTGTGAACTGCCCCTTTGTTCCTGGAGAGTTTTGCCGGGGCTTGTTTTGTTTTAAGCCATGAGGACACATTTTCAGCTTCATAGCTATATACACATGAAGTTACCACCTATAACATAACTATAACAACAATGCTCAGTGCATCATGAGCCTTCCAAAGACACCCGACATGACAAACTTTGCATTGGATACCACACAATCATTTTAGAAGGATGAACTTGGGGTGCAGGGTGTTCCCACAAGGTACAGAACATCACACACCCCAATACAGAGGTATGCTCCAGTCATATACAGGTTCTTATGGTATCCCTTTCCTTCAGTCATTATAGTGAACGTTGTCGCTGCCATATCTGTTCCAAGGGGACAAGGGAGCTCATGAGATAAGGCATAAAGTAGCCAAAAATATGCATTTCACTAGCTGGTATTTCACAGAGGATTGTGACTCCAAGCAAGGAATACAAAGCCGAAACAGATGCACTCAAAAACAAAAAGCTTTGCTTTCACACAAATCTCTCTAATAAAAATAGGGAAAGAAAAAAGAACCAGAAAGTACAGTGCATGATATGCATGCAGAATTTTTAAATACAGTTAAATGCTTTAAGAGAGTTTTCCACTGGGTATCACTCTGGCTTTAGCTTCTTAGAGAGGGAGAGAGAGAGAGAATGAATACTACAATACTGACTGGACTGAATGGAATGAACCATGTTAACCTGAGTTAAAAGCTAGAATGGGAAAATGTTTTGTTTTTCCTTGAGCTTCATGAGGCATTAAGAAAACACATCACAAATTAGAAACAGTTCCAGAGAGCCATGGATCCATATGTTATAACAAATAAAAAAAAATGTCCAAGGCCATGTCTACACTACAAAAGTACTCCAATTTTACAGAAGTCGATTTTTGGGAACAGATTGTATAAAGTCAAGTGCATGTGTCCACACTAAGCACATTAATTTGGCGGTGTGCATCCACGGTACTGTGGCAAGTGTCCACATTCCAAGCAGTGCCCTGTGGGTAACTATCTCACAGTTCCTGCAGTCCCCACTGCCCACTGGAATTCTGGGCTGAGCTCCCAATGCCTGATGGGGCCAAAAATTTGTCACGGTTGGTTATGGGTAAATTTCGTCAGTCAACCCTCCCTCCGTGAAAGCAACGGCAGACAATCATTTCATGCCCTTTTCCCTGGATTGCTCGAGCAGACGCCATAGCACGGCAAGCATGGAGCCCGTTCAGCTCACCGCAATGGTTATGACCATTGTAAACACCTCGTACATTATTGTGCAGTTTATGCGGAACCAGCACCTGAAAAACCAGGCAGAGGCGGCGACGGAGCATGGTAATGAGGACATGAAGACAGATTTCTCTAAAACCGCGGTCCCTGGAAATTTGGAGATCAAGGTGTCACTGGGGCAGACTCATGCTGTGGAACGCCAATTCTGGGCCTGGGAAACAAGCACAGAGTGGTAGGACAGCATAGTGTTGCGGGTTTGGGATGATTCCCAGTGGCTGTGAAACTTTGGCATGCATAAGGGCACTTTCATGGAACTTTGTGACTTGCTTTCCCCTGCCCTGAAGCACAAGAATACCAAGATGAGAGCAGCCCTTACAGTTCACAAGCGAGTGGCAATAGCCCTGTGGAAACTTGCAACACCAGACAGCTACTGGTCAGTTGGTAACCAATTTGGAGTGGGCAAATCTACTGTGGGGGTTGCTGTGATGCAAATAGCAAACACAATCATTGAGCTGCTGCTATGAAAGGTGGGAAATGTGCAGGTCATAGTAGATGGCTTTGATGCAATGGGATTCCCTAAATGTGGTGGGGCTATAGCCAGGACGCATATCCCTATCTTGGGACCGGACCACCAGGGCAGCCAATACATGAATTGAATGGGGTACTTTTCAGTGGTGCTGCAAACACTGATGGATCACAAGGGAAGCTTCAGCATCAACGTGGGATGGCCAAGAAAGGTTCATGATGTTCACATCTTCAGGAACTCTGGTCTGTTTAAATGGCTGCAGGAAGGGATTTACTTCCCAGACCAGAAAATAACTGTTGGGGATGTTGAAATGCCTATAGTTATCCTTCGGGACCCAGCCTACCCCTTAATGCCCTGGCTCATGAAGCCGTACACAGGCACCCCGGACAGTAGTAAGGAGCTGTTCAACTATAGGCTGAACAAGTGCAGAATGGTGGTAGAATGTGCATTTGGACATTTAAAGGGTTGCTAGCGCAGTTTACTGACTCGCTCAGACCTCAGCAAAAGCAATATTCCCATTGTTATTGCTGCTTGCCGTGTGCTCCACAATCTCTGAGAGAGTAAGGGGGAGACAGTTATGGTGGTCTGGGAGGTTGAGGCAAATCACCTGGCCACAAAAAAAAAAAAAAAGGGGAGTGAAGTATTCAAAAAGATACATTTTACAGAACAATGGCTATACTCTTTCATGGTGCACAACACTATTCACATTACATAGCACATGTGATTTTGGTACAAGGTTGCATTTTGCATCTTATATTGAGTGCCTGTGGCTTTGGTGTTAGAGATCACACACACAGTGTTGGGCAACAGAATTCAGCTTGCAGGCGGCCATGGTAAGCCATAGTCTTTCGGCTTCTGCAACCTTCATAATAGCAGCACCCTCCTCTCCCATACCAAGCAAAGCATGTTGAGTTGGCCATTTAGTGCTGCGGTTTTCCTCCTCCTCCCCATCTTCCCCATTCGCAAAATCCTCAAGCATGGTGGAGAGTACCCCATCGTCAGAGTCCATGGACAGGGGTGGGGTAATGGTGGCGGCCCCCCTAGAATTGCATGCAGCTCAGCTTAGAAGCAGCATGTCTGGGGCTTTGTCCCGGAGCGTCCGTTTGATTCTTTGGTTTTCTGGTATGCTTGTCTGAGCTCCTTAAGTTTCATGTGGCACTGTGTTGTGTCCCTGCTGTAGCCTCTGTCCCTCATAGCCTCAGATTTTGAAATGTTTTGGCATTTAGTCTTTTGGAACATAGTTCTGATATCACAGATTCCTCTCCCCATACAGCGATCAGATCTAGTACCTCCAATTCGGTCCATGCTGGAGCTCTTTTTCGATTCTGGGACTGTATGGTCACCTGTGCTGATGAGCTTGCCTGGCCAAACAGGAAAGGAGATTTAAAAGTTCCCGGTGCTTTTGCTGTACACCTGGCCAGTACATCTGAGTTCAGAGTGCTTTCCAGAGCAGTCACAATGGTGCTCTTTGGGATAACTCCCAGAGGTCAATACCTTCGAATTGTGTCCACACTAACCCTAATTCAAAACTGGGATGTCGATTTCAGTGCTAATCCCCTCATTGGGGAGGGGTACAGAAATCGGTTTTAAGAGCCCTTTATGTTGGAAAAAAATGGCTTTGTTGTGTGGACGGGTGCAGGGTTAATTCAATTTAATGCTGCTAAATCCCACAAACTTGTAGTGTAAACCAGGCCCAAGGTTTTTCCAGAAGTGACTTGCTATTGAGTGCTTCCACTTGAGTGTCCAAACTAATACAGATTAAAGGGGCCCAATTTTCACAATGCAATGAATGCTTCCCCTCCAAAAAATTACCACCCTCTAAGGTGCATCAGTTGTGCACCCAAAATCATTAATCAATTTTTGAAAATATTGGTCAGTAAATGTTTGCTAGCATTGTTGTCAAGTCCTTGAGCACTGAGAGATAAGTGGGAAGCTTTGACAACACAGGCAGACCTGAGAGAGAGTCAACATGGGTAACACAGATCACATCAGGTGGGCAGCCGTCATAGCTGATCACACTGTAGTGTTAACATACCAAGATATTTAATTGTAGGTATAGTGCTATCTTAGCCTTCAAAAACCACAAGTAGCCAGGGCTAATACTTGACAGATTGAGGCCTATGCCACTGCTGTCCTATCATACATGCCTTACCTGGTTGGTGGAGCAGGCTGGAGTCATGTTATTGTGGCAGTTCCTGGCTCTGACCACTGCTGCTGCACTTGGCAGGCAAGAAGGCCCCCTTAAAAGTACAGATCTCCTCCAAACTGTCTTGGCCATTGAAAGAGTGCCAGGTAAGAACAACCTCTAAAAATTTAGGCTCTTAATCTGTCACTTGTGTAGCTTATCCCCAATACCAGCCGAAGAAGTAACTTGTCCCAGATGGCTAAATTTATCCAAACTGTCCACATAGAATACAGAACACAGCAAAATTTGCCAAGTACTTTAGATTACTCACAGAACAGAAAATCGGTCTCTCCAGGACTATTTGGTTATAAGAAGGGTCTCTATTCATGGGTAAAGTCACTTACACAGTTGATTTTCCATACTTTATTTGCTACTCAGGCTGTGAATTTTATGTATTATTAAACAGTAATTATTCTTTGTGGGATGCATACAGCTGAGGGGTCATCCACAATATTTAATTGGAAATTGTGTCAACCATAGAGGTAACTGGACTCTCCACAATCAAAATTATTTCCAGTTATACAATGACTCTCTCCAACCCCCCCTCTCATCTCCACAACTAAGACCTGGATGAATGTTTTTTTTTAAAAAAGTACTGTACATGGAATAATATGTATAGATCAGCAGAGATGGGAGTATCACTGAGAAGACTTAATTGCATTCACCTTGGGGCTAATTACCTCAGAAATATCAGATGGAAAAAGCGCAGGAAAATAAGTATTTGGAAGCAGTGCATTAAAAAAAAAAGAGAGAGAGACAGACAAGATAGAATGAAAAGCAATTCTATAGCTTGAGAAGAATCGCCAAGAAAATCCATCTGGAGTTTGTCACAAACTTAAGGAAAAGAACAGGTAGAGTAAACAGAGAACTGATGATGGTATGAGAAGTGGTACACTACTAACAGCACCTAACAGTTTCTAGTGAGACAATTGTGACAACTGATGGCTATCCTGGGATAATTGGATTGCCACTGTCAAGGGGCAGCTTCAACTTGACCTTACCTCACCCCTGCACAGCCACTGACTTTCACTGCTCCTGCTCTGGGTTGCAGATCCCTCAGCGATCAGCATGACATCAGTAGCTCCTGCTCTCACCAGGTTTCAGACAGACAAGAAATTAAGCCACATCCCAGAAAAGATTCTGTAGCTTCTCCAGTGGTCTTCCTCAGACCGTTTATGAATGGAGTATATCTGCCATATCACATTTAGTTTGATTCCTACCATATCTCTGCCATTGATCTGTGATTTTGTTAGTTCTTTACTGCTTTACTTCAGTGCTGCCACTATTAATTTTATTATTGCCGTGTCATCTGTAGTTTATTTTACTGTTAGCTAACACCTTTGTAATTAGAAGGAAGCTTATATAGTGGGAAAACTATTTCTAATGATGCGCTTCTAAATTCTGCCCTTTCATCTCCAGTCTCATTCACTTCTTTCCCCCCTCTTCTTCTTCTCCTCCTCCTTCGAAGCTATATAAAGAGTCAGTTTGTTTTGGATATTGAAGTCATCCTGTTGGGTCACCTCCTTGAGAGAAATGAAAATAAGGTTTAAATCCTAGTCCCACTGAAGTATGGCAAAACTCCCAGAGACTTGAATGAGGGTTTCCTCACAATCTCTCTAGGGTTCTTCATATGTGCCAAATATTAAAGCCAGTCAATGACTGAGAAGGGAATTGAGTGAGTGACCGACCACCACAGAAACGAGTTCACAGGCCATGACCACATCCTATTAGGAGACAGCAAGAAAGTAGTAAGGGGAACCTAGTCTTCTGTATATGGGGTCTTATGGAACATTACCATAGTATAGAGGACCTTCAAGTAACACATTAAGCAATATAACAAACTATCAGATGTTTTCATCCTCTTCCCCAGAGGTATAAGCAAGTCTAGTGGAGTGTTTATTTTGTTAGGGTTTTTGGTTTAAATATTCATGTTAGATATTTAGAGATTTCAAGGCCAAAGACAAATGCACTTTGCATTTGGAGCAGAGCGCGCGAGGTTTGTGGGAGTTTTTAGTACCTGTGGAAGTTCCGACTGGTCCCTTTGTCACTCACACACACAGACTAGCTTTGTCTTGAGTGGAGTGAGTTCCATTATGCCAGATGAGAAGTTAACCACCAACCTGGTCTTGGGAAGAGGAATCTAATGTAAATAAAGGGCATGTCCCTACACTTTTCAGGTTTGTCCCAACTCTGACGGGTTTACCAAACTGGTTTATAAACTTCAGCAAATCTTTCAGAAAACATGGGCCAAGTTTTAGGCTAGTAATAAAGCCAGAAAACAGGCAAGTTTTGCCTGCTTTGGGATTACTATGAAAGATATGCACAATTCTAGTTAGCAATCAACTTCATTAAAAATACAATGAGCTGTTAATGGCTCCAAGCAACCAGGAGGACTTTGTTACTTCTGAGCAGCAGAGATCCTGTGCCTCCTTTATGTGCATGCCATCATTCAGCTGAAACATAAAAACATTCTACATTCTTCTTTCCTGAGAATTCAATTTATCAAACTACTTAGCACATGCTTAAAAGTTAAATAGATCCTTATTCAGCAAAGCATTTAAGCACAAGCTCATGTTCTTATTGAATTCAGATCTGGCTGTTTTAGTTCTTGCCCCACTTCTGAATGATGTTGTCGCTCACAGGGCAGATCAATTTTGGCTACTTTTCCGTTAGCCTGATGGACTTGAATGAGTTACTGCACCTGAAGTGCAAAATCTCAAGGCATAGGAAGAGTGGAGAATTCTAATTCTGCTAAGTTTCAACATTTGCCTTATAAGAAGGGGGAATTTTGTGTGTGTCTGGCAATAGATTTAGCAGATGTTTTCTTTTGACTAGCTTTGTACTACATATGACAACCCATTGGAAATTGCCCCTATTATCTTTAGCAGACTGTTAAGCAGTTTACTGTGCACTTTTCATATAAATTACTCTAATGGACTCATTTTTGGCATGCAAGATTCTACATGTGTATCCAGCTTAAAGGATAAATACAGTATATTATGTTGCATTATTTGGGAACTAATTTGATCACAATTAGACTATTGAGGCAAAGCTAAGGACATGAATGAAAAAATTAATATTCCTAGTTCCTGAATTGAATGTTTAACACAGCTATTGCACTTTAACATTTTAGTAATATAGGACTACTAAAAACTTTTAGTTATTTGGTCAGCATAGTTCCTAATCCTTGGCATCTGCGGCAGGTACATAGAAGCCAATGGTGTAGGGACCATCAGGATGCACCACAAACTACATATTATGCCACTGGGGTGTCAGTCTTTGGATTAGATACCATCAAAAATTATTGCTTGCAGTCCATGGGGGAGGGGGAGCAGGGAACATGCAGAAGCAATTCCAAGCTAGATAGTGGTTGGTGAAGCAATGAACCAAGGAAAACACCAGCACAAACTTCCAAGGTGGTAAAAGTGTAGTTCAGTCTCTAGTATAATGTTCTATTATGCTGCTAAATCTGGCAATGCTTGGAGAGTTTGGGGAGGTTCACTACAATTCATTGCCTAGTTTTATATTCTGAGTTAACTGGTAGTCATCAGAATCATTACTCTAAACAAGTGCCAGAGTAAATCTATTTGCAAAACTAATGTCTTGAAAAAAAAGTCAGAGATTGTAAGTGTCTGGCTATGCTAGAAGACAGACAGGGGACACTGTATGTGGCTTAATTAGGCCTTAATTTTATTCTTAAATGTATGGGAATACCCAGCAGATACAGTTGTACAGAATTCCCTCCCGTTCTGTTACAAAACACCTGCTTCTGCCACTGCAGACTGGAAAGGCGTGTGAGACTTTTCACCACTCCTTCCTTCCTTCTCATGAAGAGCCAGTTATGTGGATATGAGAGTTGCCGCTGCTCAGTCTGTTGAGGGGAAAAGAGGACTTTCACTGCCCAGCTCTGGGCACGCGTAGTCCCCCTCTCTTCCAGTCATCTGGTGGAGAGAGAGAGGTCAGGACCCGATGCCAACGCCTCCGCATTGTACGTAACTCACCAGTTTGCTAGCCTTCCTTAAAGGGGCAGCACAACTCTCCACCAAGCTTGACTAAAGTCCCCCTGCCTAATGCTTTGCGAGGTCATTATCCACAAAAATTAGTCACCAGTAACAGTCACTGACTAGCTTTCACGTCGTAGAAGATTTACATGGTTTTGTTTTTTAATTTAATTGTGGTGCAAAACCAACGTTGCCCAAAGCTGCTTTTTTTTTTTTCTTAAATCCAGACATCTTCCTGGACAGGTTTTAATTTGCACAAGTATTTGGTGAATGGCTATTCCATATGCAGAGACTGCATCCCATCCCACAACCTGCAGCTGCACAGTAATGACCACAAAGAAATGCAAGGGTAAGCACAAATAATTATTTCCAAAACAAAATGCAATATCAATCATCCATTCTGTGAGGGCACAATGGTCCATCTACATGGATGCAGTTCGTGAACAGTTCATATTTTGAAATGTGTTCAAACTGTTGATCAAGTAACAGTTTCCAATTCAATGTATTCACAGACCATATGAAAAACAGGAAGATTAAAAAACCCACTGAATTTGCAGTAAACAGAATTTGAACTGAATATTTCAACCAGCTCTAGTTTTAATAAAAATAGTACTTTTGAAAGTTTTCAACTTGTGCACTTCTTTAAGGAGTTATGCACCAGCTTTTTGCATTGTCAAGAATGTTTAAGAAACATGGAATGCTACGCAACATATCTTTCAGAACTGTCACTCTGCTGTTTCTGGGTGACCACACATGTAAAATTTCATTGATAGTAAGCTAGCCTGTGTGTCTAACTCTGGGTCAGCATCAGATACTTTTAAAAACCTAAGCAGCTCAACTACTTAGTGATGACATCTGTATATTGCCCCCTGCAGTTTGGAGGAACACCATTTCTTCCTTTTGCATCAAGAGATTGCCACATCTTCACTGGGACTTAAATATCCAAAAGGGGAAGGAGGGAAGAGGGGGGAAGAGAGAAAAGCAGCTAGTTGGGCTTTTCTCAGCCTTATCCAGCTAACTTCAAGAACAGCAACTGTAATCAAGTTTCATGTTTTTATTTTAAAAAACATGTGACATTAAATAGAGTATGCATCAATTATATATCTGCGGTGAAGGATACAAAACAGAGGGGCAGACACCCATCAGGGAAAGTCTAGGAATATTTGGTCCTGTCTCAGCAGGGGGGAGATAGATGGACCACATGACCGCTCAACATTCCCTAAGCCAGGGGTGGCCAAACAGTGGCTCCGGAGCCACATGCGGCTCTTCAGAAGTTAATATGCGGCTCCTTGTATAGGCACCAACTCTGGGGCTGGAGCTGTGGGTGCCAACTTTCCAATGTGCCAGGTGGTGCTCACTGCTCAACCTCTGGCTCTGCCACAGGCCCTGCCCACTCCCCTACGCCTGTTGTGCCCTCACGCCTCCCACCCAGAGCCTCCTGCATGCCACAAAACAACTGATCAGGAGGTGTTGGGAGGGAGGGGAAGGCACTGATCAGCAGGAATGCCGGTGGCTGGGAGTCCCTGGGAACGGGGGAAACTGATGGGGGGCTACCGATGTATTACTATGGCTCTTTGGCAATGTACATTGGTAAATTCTGGCTCCTTCTCAGGCTCAAGTTAGCCACCCCTGCCCTAAACCATCTCTTTCTAGGACTCATGCCGAGTAATAGCTTCCTCTTTGAGTAATCCAGATTGGGGTCTGCCCACATATAACTGAGGGTTCCACTCCATGTCTCTTCAAAATCAGTAGGACTGCTAAAAGTAATACGGTGCTACTCTGCATGAGTAAGGGTGGCAGAATCTAGCCCAGACTATTATTAATGAAAAATTGTCTCCCACACTTTTTTTTAATAGCTGATCAAGTTAAATAAAAAGTTACCATAGTATTCCCCTCTCCCCAAATGCTTTGCATTAGCCTAACTCTGCTCCAACCTAAGTCAATGGGAGCAGAATATAGGTCCCACCATTAAAATAGTTAAAAACACATCAAATATTTTGCAATTTGGGATTCTGCATAGCTAAAATAATAAGGCAAAGTGCTTTGCATCCTTGACCCCCATTGAGATCAACAGGAGTGGAGGGTAGTCAGATTCTTAGCCTTGTGCTGTAGCTAGCATTGGCTTTGTATTCTTAAAGAATGCAAATATTACGTAGCAACGTTTTAAGGAGTGAATGCTGTTTTTAATATGTTTTTCTACGAGGTGTTCATTTTAAGAAACGGCACAGAGGTAAGCTAGATTTTTGGAAACTGATAACTCCTAGTGCATAATAATTGCAGTAATAAGTACTAATTTTTTTAAATAGCTAATATCAGTGAAATATTTATCTTTTTTTACTCTTGTGGCAGAATTAGAACATTGATGATTCATTCTTATTCATTTGCAGTGGATAATTTGACTATTTCCATCAAAATATTACTTGCAAAATTGTCCTCATTGTTTTAGACATTCAGGTTTCCTCAGTTTGCTATTCTGCGTCTTCTTCAGGCTATTCTAGCTCCGTTTCTTATCTATGAAGCAAGTGATTATTTCTAGTCATCTGACAAAGAAAGCAGAAATTAACACACCAGAAGCAGTGTTTAAGGTGGTTTTGATTTTAGAGTTGTTGAATTTTACATCCCACTTGAAATGATGCATAGGCGAGGGCTGGTGAATGCAACACATATTTGCTTACTAAGAGAGGGAGCAATGCAAACAAAAGCGAAGCAGCAGCTGCTGGAGTTGGGGGCGGGGGGGGGGGAGAAGAGAGGAGAGAAGAGGGGGAATAAAAATGGAGCAAGATGAGGGGTTGTCCAAAATACTTGCTTTCTTATCTTGGGTGGGGAAAGACACCCTGACCTTGTTTCTGACTCTCCTCATCCCTAGGAAATCGCTGCTTTTTCCATTTCTTCTCTGCTCCTTTCCCTTTCTACCTTACTCAGTCTGCTATACTATCTATACACAAAAGGGATAGATCATGAGCACTGAAATTTGGCTTCTATTTGTTACTCAGAATCCTTTAAGAAAAGGAGGACTTGTGGCACCTTAGAGACTAACCAATTTATTAGAGCATAAGCTTTCGTGAGCTACAGCTCACTTCCTCATCTGAGGAAGTGAGCTGTAGCTCACGAAAGCTTATGCTCTAATAAATTGGTTAGTCTCTAAGGTGCCACAAGTCCTCCTTTTCTTTTTGCGAATACAGACTAACACGGCTGTTACTCTGAAACCTGTCAGAATCCTTTGCGTGCTTAGTCTCAGCACCTGAGGAAGATCCAGAAGGGGTAGACATTTTGGTTCTCTCTGCCTTTAATAGCTCAGAAGAGAAGAAAAAAAATAGGAAGTTTTACCTGTAGGTCACCAGTTCAAATCTGGACAACATGATCATTTTACTTCATCACCATGATTACTATTTGCTGACCTGTGCAAAGTGAAATGGTATACTTCCAATTCCTAATGGCCAAAGGGATATACTAAGTCCTCCATTATGGAGGACATTCCCTGGCCACTCTGAGACTAACACTGAATGGGCTAGAGAAACTTACTGGTCACTCCAAGTCAAAGTTGAGGCAAGCTGATGGAAGAGTATATGGAATTAAAAAAAATTAAAAAAAAAATCAAGCTATGGCTATAGTGCAGATAAGACCCGAGTTAAGGGCTCTGGGTACAACAGGGATAAAAAAAAAATAGTGTAGATAGGACCTACTGATGCTCCTGTCACAAAATGTAATGCCTGGATTATCTTTGCAGTCCTGTAGTTCTGAAGATACATAGCATTTACAAAGGGACACTCAGAAAACTTCAGTCTGATTTAACTAAAAGGTGTTTATTTAAGACGAATTGGATAAACTGCATTAAATATCTGTGAGGAGGCTCGTTCAGAATTAAAATGGCCTTAATTGAATTCATTTCTAAATGAGCATCCCCACAGACATTTAATGCAGTTTAAAATACACCTGAAATCCACTCCTTTAGTTAATTCAGATTTAAAAAAAACAAAAAAAAAAAACCAACCAACCCACCCACCCACCCAACATCACTTTCTTGAGTATCCCCATGTAGAGAAACCCTTAAAGTCTTCAGGACTGTCTATGTAACACCTTTTTTCAAGAATTACTAACTGCAAAGATTAAACATGAATTGCTATGCTCTGTTGCCTAGTTTAGTTTTTCAAGTGATGTGGGGTAGAAAATACTCTCTCAAATGTCTGAGTGTATAATAATTAAACAAAAATCTCTTCTGTGCTTGCATAAAAAAACCACACACTTTATATCCTTTAGTACCAAAGATTTCTTCATTTTTGAAAGATACATGCAGCTTTTGTAGATTAACGAATTGGTTTATTCCTGAGTGTATCCAATTATAGCTACAGTATCTCTGATTAAATCTGATTCCCCCAACTTTGACCTCTGATTTTTGTTCATGACATTCATTTTCATTTGAGCAGTGCCCAATTTTACTCTTCATATTACAAGATAGCTCGCAAACTCATGGGTTGCTTAAGTAGCTAGCAAAGCCATAGTACAGAATTTATCAAATTGACCTCACAACATTTTAAGTAAGTGGCAGTATCTAAGGAGTTATCACCTTCTACCTCTGATACTAAGGGCATGGCTACACTTGCGAGTTAGAGCGCACTGGGTTGCTTTAATGCACTCTAACTCACAATGCGTCCACGCTGTCAAGGCCCATAGAGCGCTCTGACGCCGTGGCTAGAGCGCTCCTGGTACTCCACCTTGGTGAATGGAATAATATTTGATGTGCCCCCGCTGGAGCGCCGCCAGTGTGGATGCCCTGGTCTGTTAATGTGCTCTGATCAGCTCCAGAAGTGTCCCACATGGCCTGTTCTAACTACTCTGGTCACCTGAGGGCAGGGCAGGAGAGTTCAAAGTGATGACCAGCCATCAGACCCGCCCTTTAAATTCTCTGGGAATTTTGAAAATCCCCTGCCTGTTTGCTCAGCCAGGTGTGGAGTGCTCTCAGTGAATCTTTCCAGGTGACCATGCCTCCACGCTCCAGGCGATTCCCCAGTATGGAGCAATGGCAAGGTGGGCAAGGTGCTGGACCTCAGTGTTTGGGGGGAGGAATCTGTCCAGTCCCAGCTGAGCTCCAGCCGTAGGAATTATGATACCTTCAGGCAGACATCAAGGGACATGATGGAAAGGAGCCATGACTAGGATGCAGTGCAGTGCAGTGCAGGGTTAAAGTGAAGGAGTTGCGGAATCCCTACCGCAAAGCTTGCAAAACAAACAGCCGCTCCGGTGCTGCCCCCGCGACCTGCCATGATACTTGCGCCTGGATGCGATACTTGGGGGTGACTCCATCTCCACTCTGAGTACAACCATGGACACTTAGAGCACAGACCAACAAGGCAGGAGGAGGAAGAGCAGCAACAGCAGCAAAGTGGGAGTGAGGGTGCTGAGGAGGAGGAATATACCCCGACATCTCCAGATGCATGCAGTCAGGAACTGTTCTCAAGCCAGGAGGAAGGTCACCAGTCACTGCAGCCAGTGCTTGGGGAAGGACAAACATTAGAGGAGGTTCCCGGTAAAAGGCTTTAATTTTGGGAAGGAAGTTATTCAGTGGGGGCTCTTGGGGTGAGGAGGGTTAGGGCTGCATGCATGCCTAGATGTGGAATAGGGCGTTGATGTGCTCTCACATATCGCGGTAGTCTGCCTCTGATCTCTTCAAAGATTTTATCCAGAACTTGGGCAATGCGCTTGCACAGGTTTTGTGAGAGCCACTATGGTCCTTGTCCCAGTCAGGCTAACATGTCTGCGCCACTGTGCCATGAGGGCACCATTACTGCACACAGGCAAGCTGCATATGGGCCAGGGTGGAGGCTGTATTGTAGAAGACGACCCTCCCTTGTTTCCCAGGTCACCCTCAGCAGTGAGATATGTTCCAGGACAAACTCCTGTGGAAAATGTGGGGACAGTGTTCAGTATAGGGGCCCCCTGCTGCTGTTGGCTCTCCCCAAGGCACAGAAACCCAGAGAACAGTACAGCCATGAAACAATCAGTCACGCTTGACCCTGTGCTGACTCACCATTTTGGGGCTCCTGGGGTTGTGTGCGCTCGCTTTGGGACAGGCAAATTATGTGATTTTGTAGATTGTGCTTGCCCTCCTTAAGTACGGGAGAATCATTGCTCTGTCTGGTGTGAGCAATGCTGCCTCTGTTAAGTATTGCATTTTGCCTTTACAGATGCAAACTTGAGATCTCTGCCGTCCGTGTTATAACTGATGGAGAGCCTGCAAAGAATCAGGAAGTGGCCATGTAGAAGCAAAGAGGACATGCTGCATGAAGTCATGCAGCACTCCCTTAATGAAAATCAAAAAGTGCAGGAGTGGCGGGAGAGTGAAAGGAGGGTATGCCAGAAGAATGCAGACCACCAGCACCAAAGCACAGAGTGGCTGATAAGCATCATGGAGCACCAAGCAGATTTGATCCAGGTGCTCGTAGTCATGCAGATGGAGCAGTACTGCACCCCCCCCCCCAATAGTCCTTGTCCCAAAACTTTCCCTTGTGCCCCCATGTCACCTCCAACCCAGTTTCCCCAACATCCAGGTTCTTATCAGCTGCCTCCAACACCCAGCTTCACCACCCAGCTCTGAAAACTATGATCCTTACCCACTGCACTTTACCCCATCACCATGCAGTATAGCCATCCAGAAGTGCAGCACTCTTTGCACAGCACTCCAGATGGAAAGTCCGAGTATGAGAACAGGAAATATGCAAACCTGTGATTGTACCGTTCCCCACCCCACCACCTTGCCCTTTGTGTTTCCCAAGCAGTTTTTCTTTTGAAACAATGAATTTTCTTTTCATTAAATGGATTTTGCGCTTTCAAAACATTTTTTATTATTGCATAACATAAAAGATACCTTAGCCCAGGAAAGCAACAGGCACTGCAAGTCAGCGTATCATATGTAGCAAACACAGATTCTGACCAACATTGGAACCACTGCACTTCACTCCCATGCAGGGCACCAGACATTACTGGTGGCATTCAGCCTCAAATTGCTCCCTCAAGGCATCCCTAATCCTTGCAGCCCTGCACTGGGCCCCTTTAATAGCCCTGGTCTCTGGCTGTTCAAATTTAGCCTCCAAGTGTTGAACCTCTGAGTTCCATGCTTGAGTGAATCTTTCACCCTTCCCTTCACAAATGTTATGGAGGATACAGCATGCGGATATAACCATGGGGATGCTGTCATCGGCGAGATCCAGCTTCCCATACAGAGTGCCAGCAGCCCTTTAAATGGCCAAAAAACACACTCCACAGTCATTCTGCACTGGCTCAGCCTGTTGAACTGCTCCTTGCTGCTGTCAAGGCGCCCTGTGTAGGGTTTCATGAGTCACAGCATAAAAGAGTAAGCAGGGCCTCTAAGGATCACAATGGGTATTTTGACTTCCCCTACAGTGATCTTCTGCTCTGGGGAAAGAAGTCCCGGCTTGCAGCTTCCTGAACAGGCCAGCATTCCAAAAGATGCATACGTCATGCATCTTTCCGGGCCAGCCTGTGTTTAATGTCAATGAAACGCCCAAGGTGATCCACAAACACCTGGAGAACCATAGAGAAATAGCCCTTCCAATTAACATACTCTGAGGGTAGGTGGGTTGGTGCCAGAATTGGAATGTGTCCCCCATCTATGGCCCCTCCACAATTAGGGAAGCCATTTGTGCAAAGCCAGCCACAATGTCATGCACATTACTTGGAGTCACGGTTCTTCTGAACAGGATGCGATTAATGTCCCTGCAAACTTGCCTCAAACACAATTCCAATGGTTGACTTCCCCACTCCAAACTGGTTAGTGACCAATTGGTAGCTGTCTGGCGTTGCCAGCTTCCAGATTGCAATAGCCACCTGCTTCTCCACTGTCAGGGCAGCTCTCAATCTTGTGTCTTTGTGCTGCAGGGTAGGGGTGAGCTCCTCACACAGTCCCATGAAAGTGGCTTTTCTCATCCAAAAGTTCTGCAGCCACTGCTCAACATCCCAGACTTGCATGACGATGTGATCCCATCACTCAGTGCTTGTTTCCCCGAGCCCAAAAGCACAATTCCACGGTGGTGAGCATGTCTGTGAATGCCACAAACAATCTCGTGTTGTATGCGTTACTTGCATTGATATCACAGTCTGAGTCCTCATTGTCAGTTTGGATGTTAAGGAGTAAGTCAACTGCCAAACGTGATGTGCTGGCAAGACTGGTTAGCAAATTTCTTAGCAGTTCGGGCTCCATTCTCACAGACAGAAAGGAAGATAGAGCGCACAGTACAAAAAACGTTGAAAGAGGGCACCAAATTGTAGACAGAAGCGGAGGGATTGCTGGGATGTGAACCGATGCATCACAGGACATTGGGACAGGACCCAGAATGCCCCGCACCCCCAGCCGCCTTCCCACAAGCTACAATGGGAAGAGATGCTTTGTGGGATAGCGGCCCACAATGCACCGCTCCCAATGCCCCTGCAAGTGCCGCAAACATGGCCATGCCATTGCGCTTTCAGCTGTCAGCGTGAACAGACTGCAGCACTTTCCCTACTGCGCTCTACGAAGTGACGAAAGCTGGTTTAACTCAAAGTGCTCTACATTTGCAAGTGTAGCCATGCCCTAAGGTTTAGATGTTCACACTATCTCTGATGTTACTACTATCTCGGATGTTATTTTGTCACGCAGTTTCAAAGAGACCATAACTTATGGCTAAATCTTGATAGTGTCAGATCCTATAAATGCTGCTTTTAAAATAGATTTAGTTAAGATTTTTAATTTATTACACCATTTCTATCTGATCAGGTCAATGGAAAATGAGATGTTTCAACCACCACCTACGGAGGCAAGTGCATGGTCACCATTAGTCAGACTAGAAATGCAGCTTCTGCTGTGAAAAAGTAGGATGAGTCACCCAGCCATTGCCTGGAAGAAGAAAGTAACAGGACACTTATTTTTAGCAATTTTTGATTCACAGCTTTTAAGCTAGGAAAGCAGACTGGTAAGCAGGCAGCCTCCACCACAGGAGGTAGCAGTTACAGTGTTTAACTATTCACTGATACATTCTGAATGGAAAGGCATGACTGCATCTCCCCTCTGCTTTTTGATAGTTTTATAATATCATGGGGGGGTGGGGGGCGCAGGAAATATTCATATTGAAGAACTTCCATGCCGTAAGAAGGAAAGCTATGGTCTGTGTTCTGTAAGTGTAACGCATAGCGCTGTGTTTATACAAGACTATAAGATGCAGTGTCCTGCTGAGAGAGAGAGTTCTCAATTCCTATTCATATCAGGAGATCTTGTTTGTAACCCTCAAAAAACACCAATAAAGTAGGCCTTACCCTCATTTTACACATCACAAGACTTGGCCAAGGTCATCCAGCAGTTCAGTGGCAAAGCTTGGACTAGAATGAAAGAAGATCTCAGATGACTAAGAAAAAAAAGCAATCCCTTAGAAGAGCCAACCTATAGTTCCATTTACACAAATCAAAATTTTAAAGAAGAAAAGAAAGCCTGAATTTTAAACTAAACTGGAAACTTTCTTGAAAAAAATTTTTGATTTGATGAACCCCCCCACTAAAATTCTGCAAAAATAATTGAACAAAAACAATTGACTTTTTCCATCACTTGTACATTTTTGGACCAGTCTTAGTATTTAGCAATTTCCGGAGTCAGAGAGGTGAGCTGCTTAGTATATGACAGAAATAGATAAAGAGCTTGCATGAAAGAAGATCTCAGATGACTAAGAAAAAAAAGCAATCCCTTAGAAGAGCCAACCTATAGTTCCATTTACACAAATCAAAATTTTGTTTCAGATTAAATACATTATCTAATCATGGACCAATGTACTAGTAAGATCAGTGTTAAAGATTTGATCCCTTCAAAGATTTTGTTTACATTCATGAGACTAGTTAGATGCTTCTGCTGCGAAACTAGTAAACAGCATTGAATGCTCTTGTTGAGGCTCCAAACAGTCATTTGAAATCAGGCTAATTCATCTGTCTGTGGGCTTGTCTACACAGAGACTTACACACACTGGCTTAACGTGCACGATCTACAGTACACAAGCATGCCAAACCCTAAGGCTATGTCTACACTGCAATTATGCTCCCACAGCTGGCCTGGCCCATGTCAGCTGACTTGGGCTCAGGCTGCAGGGCTATTAATGGAGGTGTAGATATAGATGTTCAGGCTAAGGCTGTAGCCCAAGCTCTGAGACCCTATGGTGGGGGAGGGGTCCCAGACTCCAAGCTTGAGTCTGAGCACCTACACTGCAATTAAACAGCCCCATAATCTGAGCCCTGCAAGCCAACTGCAGATGTTTAACTGCAGTGTAGACATCCACTTAGTGGCTGCGTGGACCCTCCTACAGTGTGATTGGGCCATAGTGTGCTTTGACCTACTACTGTTTGAAACTGTTGGTATATTGTTTAATAATTTTTTTTTAAATCCTCCAGAGGTCAAAGGACCTTGTCAAGGTTCCTTCCCCACTCTGAACTCTAGGGTATAGATGTGGGGACCTGCATGAAAACCCCCTGAGCTTATTTTTACCAGCTTAGGTTAAAACTTCCCCAAGGTACAAACTATTTTACT
Source organism: Lepidochelys kempii (assembly GCF_965140285.1). Classification (NCBI taxonomy): domain Eukaryota; kingdom Metazoa; phylum Chordata; order Testudines; family Cheloniidae; genus Lepidochelys; species Lepidochelys kempii. The sequence continues at coordinate 137,999,050 of NC_136382.1, read as the reverse complement.
TTTTGCCCCTAGACTTTATTGCTGCCACTACCAAGCATCTAACAAATATATAACAGGGAAAGAGCCCGCTTGGAAACTCCTTTCCCTCCCAAAATCCTACACCCCCTTTCCTGGGGAAGGCTTTATAAAAATCCTCACCAATTTGCATAGGTGAGCTCAGACCCAAACCCTTGGATCTTAAGAACAATGAAAAAGCAATCAGGTTCTTAAAAGAAGAATTTTAATTGAAGAAGAAGTAAAAGAATCACCTCAGTAAAATCAGGATGGTAAATACCTTACAGGGTAATCAGATTAAAAACAGAGAATCCCTCTAGGCAAAACCTTAAGTTACAAAAAGACACAAAAATAGGAATATACATTCCATTCAGCACAACTTATTTTATCAGCCATTTAAACAAAACAATCTAGCTAGATTACTTACTAAGTTCTAAGACTCCATTCCTTTCCTGTTCCTGGCAAAAGCCTCACACAGACAGAGAACCTTTGTTTCCTCCCCGCCCCCAGCTTTGAAAGTATCTTGTCTCCTCATTGGTCATTTTGGTCAAGTGCCAGCGAGGTTATCCAAGCTTCTTAACCCTTTACAGGTGAAAGGGCTTTTCCTCTGGCCAGGAGGGATTTTAAAGTTTTTTAAACTTCCCTTTATATTTATGGCAGGCCTAAACCCAGATCCACAAAGGTACTTAGGCATCTGGTCACAGTTTTTGGCTCTGCTATGACCTACAAAACTCCTGCTTGGCTGTCTCCTAACCCTGCGTAACCTAAACTCACTTGGGTTTCTGCAGTAAATGTTCCCGAGATGCTGAAGTTTTTGCTTTTGAGCATGTGCTCTTCTGCCTCCCTCTAGACAACTAGGCCCTAGAGCAATCCACCAGGTGGGGAAAGAAGCATTTGCCTGCCTAACTTGCATGCCCGATTCAGTAGGTGTTCTCGAGGACTGCCTACCAAATCAGCTCTCATTCAGAGTCTGTCTGTAGGAGAAAGAGCAGGATGACAACAACAATCTTAACTTTTAGCTTAGTTGTTAGAGCACATTCCTGGGATATGAGAAACCCAGGTTCAATTCTCCCCACTCTGTCAGAGGGGGAGAAAGGTGCCTGTTCAAATCCGCTCATGAGGATGTTCTAATCACAGGGCTATGGAGAATTCTGACGTGCCACTTCACCAATATCTCCTGTTAAAGCTGTTCCACTGTGGATAAATAATGAAAGTCATTAGAGCAGGCAACCACACCCTAAGTCTCCCGCCTCTTAGGTGGGTACCTAACCACTGTAATAGAGTGTCACTCTCAGGCGCAATGACTCTTTACTTAATCCAGAGTGCAACAGCTTCAGCAGAAACACAGAGGGAGCCCCATGCCAGAATCCCCAAATGACTCAGCAGTTAGAGCACTCAGAGATCAGAGACACCACCTCAAAGTTTTTTTTCCCCTCCCACTCAGGTAGAGAAGGGGAACTGAACCTGGGTCTCCCATTCCAGGCAAATACTGCAGTCACCAGGCTAAAAGTGAAGACAGGCACCACTTACTCCTCCAGCTATTTTGTATGGAGCAAGGCAGATGCCTAAATCATTGTCACAACCACCAACTGTGGGGCCTAAGCCACCTCACTGCATGAGAGAGGTGTCCAGGTCATGGAATACAAGCAGAGATAGGTTCCAAACACTATGGAAGGGGCAGGGCTTTGAACACAGACCCTGTCCTCAGACTCTCCCACGGGCTAGCTTTCTGAATCACATTCAGAGCCATTCATTTTATAGGGAGCTTAATGTTCCTAAATGAGACTTTGTGGTTGAGTGAGAGATTTTACTAGGCACCACAAGACTCAAGTCACTTTGAAGATCCAGGCCCTAGTCCTTAGTGGGCCATATAAAGGAATAAGGCATCCCCTTACTCTTTTTCGGTCTACATATTAGGTACTTATATGGCCCCCATTGGTGTAGGATTTGAGCCCCTCACAATCTTTAATCCTCAATAGGAGGAGCCATTGTCCTAATTTTACAGGAGAGAAAGCGAGGCACAGAGACAAAATTACTTCTCCAAAGTTACTCAGGAAGTCTATGGCAGAGGAAGAAATTGAAGGCTGGTCTTCCATGTCCCAGGCTATCATCCTCTGCTCAGCTAAGTGACAGTTACTCAGATTGCAGCATTGGATATGAGGGGAAGAGCAGTGACTGCCTGTCATGTACTCCCCGTTTCAAGAAAATGGGTGAGTAGTTGGAGGCTCTGTTTCCCTCTTACTCACCCACCATTGTAGCTATCTGAGCATGGGAGGGGGAAGTGAGCTGCACCCCCCCCCCGGGGCAAGAAAGAAGTTGGGAGGAACTGAGGCTCCCTGGGGCACATTTCCTTCATCCCCCGAGCTTCTGCTGGGAAGGAACAGCTGTGTGCTGCCCCACATTTTAGGCTTAGTTCATGCCAAACACACAAACCCATGTATAAGCAGTTGATAACTATTACCTGCCCATATGAGGCTAACATAGTACTTCTAGGCTGATTCAGAAAAGGCAATGGGGGGGGGGCGTAAGTAGTGCCAGGGTGTTTAGCATCCCTCCCCCATTATATTTTTTGTTCACAAAAAGAAACAAATGAACATTAGAGTTGTCACAGTAGCAACCTAGCGACATGATATTGTACCTTTTGCAAAGGGAAGTCATTTCCAGTGAGGTGAATGGGGACTGATGGGAAACATAGACCTGAGATGCCCTTAGGTCTGAGAGGAATTGACTTTTTAAATAAAAAAACAATACCACCCCTGGACACAGTTGGAGAGGTTGAGTCAAAAAACAGGCAGAGATGAAATCTAAGATAATCAAGCACCAGTTTTAATTTAATTTAAGTGGTGCCTCATAGGAATCTGTTTACATTATGAGCAGTTTAAGATGTGTAGTTCTGTAATGCCAATATCATGATAGAACAGGGAGATAAAAAAAGGTCAATGCAATTGAGCTATATTATGTAGAGGCATCTTAGTATGAAGTAGGGAGAGAATAGTCCCTTCTCTGTCTAGCTCTGCTGCTGCCTCACCTAGGAAGTGTCACTTGTTACCAGAAAGATGCAAGCAAAATGGAAGTTCAGAGAACACTGCAATGATCAGAGAGATTGATTCATGGGGAAGGATTAAAAGCTAAATATTTATTAATAGCTCAGAAGGGACAAATATTTAAGAGGTCAACACCACACATGGAGGAGGGATGGGGTGGAGTTGTGAGAGGGAACATGATCACCACATGTCTGCAAAAGTGTCCTTTATCCTAGTGCTGTTAAAATGTGCAGTTTTTCTGCAGGGTACAGGGAGAGAAGAGGATGAGGTGGTGGAAGGCTCTCATCTTGGAACACTTAAAGTAAGACCATTGAAAGCTCTAGTAAAATGTATAATAGTGGATGATGCAAGTAATCCTGTATTGGCAAGAAAAGAAGAAATCTTTTAGATCTTTCCCATTTCTAAAGTTTGTTTCTATAATAGAAAATACTGGTAAGTAGTTCTCAACTAGTAAAGAGACATTGAATGAGACCACTTGTGATTCAATATAGAGGTACCTATTTTTCCCATCTCAGTTATTTTTGCACTGTTCCATTCAACAATTTACAATAGAGAACAGCCAGTTCCACAGGAGTAGTAATGCACTATTAAACTGAAGGCCTAGGAATCAGAAATGCAGGGCTGGAAGGAACCTTGATAGGTTATTTAACTCATTCGTGCCTCAGTGCAGGGGACTATTATCTAGACCTTCTCTGACAGGTGTTTGTTTAACCTCTTCTCAAAAACCTGTAGTGACAGATCCCACAGCTTCCCTAGGCAATGTTCCTAATTGTCAGGGTATTTAAGCACTGGAAGTTTTCCCCTAAATATGTAACTTAAATCTCCCTTGTTGCAATTTAAGCCTATTACTTATAGTGTTCTCTTTAGTGACCAAGGACAATTTATCATAGTCCGAGACGACTTTTTACATACTTGAAGACTTATGTCTCCCCTTCAGTCTTCTCTTCTCCAGAAGAAACAAACCCACTTCCCTGCCCTCCCCCCAACCACCCAATCTTCCCTCAGAGGTCATGTTTTCTAGACCTTTAATCATTTTTGTGCTCTTATGGACTGTCTCCAGAGGTTTCCTAAAGTGTGGTGTCCAGAATTGGACACGATACTCCAGTTGAGGTCTTTTCAATGTTGAGTAGAGTGGAAGAATTACTTCTCACATCTTGCTTATGACATTCTTGCCAATAAGTCCCAGAGTGATGGGGGAGTGGGGTTGGCAACAGTATTCTATTGCTGATTCTTATATAGTTTGTGATCCACTATAACCCCCAGATTATTTTCTCCAGTACTCCTTCCTAGGCAGTTTTCCAATTTTGTATTTGTGCAATTGAGTATTCCTTCCTTAGTGTAGTACTTTGCATTTGTCCCTATTGAATTTCATCCTATTTCAGACCATTTCTCAAGATTAGATTCAAAGTGATCTTGACAAACTGGTCCTCTAAAGCATTGGAACCCCTCCCAGCTTGGTAGTGAAAACAAACTAACTGTGGAAGTACCCTGCCATTATCCAAATCACTGAAATTGAATAGAATTGGACCCAGGACAGATCCCTGTGGGACCCCACCTGATATGCCCTTCCAGCTTGTTAGCAATGGTTCACAATCTACTCACAGTATGGTTGGAAAATGAAAGCCAATCGTGCACTCAACCTTACAGTAGGTTAATCTAAGCTGTATTTTTCTAGTTTGTCTTTCTAGATCATTTCAGTCAGTTGGCAGGACTAGAGAAACAAACAGCTGTAAGTTTTTACTAGTATTTTTGCCTGACCAACAGAACCCTGAGATCCCCATCCCCCGTTCTGTTCTTACACCAGTAAAAGTATTAGTTTTCTATTGCTAGAAGGTGCTTCAGTTACAAACATTTAAAATACAGGTGTAGATAAATTCTGAGACAAACTATTGCTGCTACAACTGTTAGCACCGGTGACAGATCAGCTAGAAAGCTATCGCACACTCAAATATACCAACACTTGAACCAGGACCAACTGTTAAAACAATGGAATGACACTTACTACACTCAGGTCCTGATGTCAGTTCAAAGAGAAAATTCCAGAGAATGACCTGACATGGGTTCTTAGGGCTGAACTCCCAAAGACCACCACCAAGGTTTCTGATCATTCCCAGTTCCCACGAAGCAAAAGCAAGTTGATTAACGTTTTTCTTTATAAACCTAAAATAATCAGCTGAAGTTTAGATGGACTAATTTTAATCCATCCCAGCCACCTCACCCATCTAGGGCTTAGAATGGGCATTAAAAAAATGGCATGCAAGAGATTCACATGTAAACCAAACAAAATCCACAATCTGTATATTCAGTCTATAAAGTATGTACTGGTAGAACTCCCATTGTCTAAGATGGGGACAGGATTTCACCCAGTGAATTTGACTGTTAAACAACTTTTTAAAGTTCTAGTCTTTTTTAAAATAAGGTCATAACCTCTCTCACTTCACTTGATCAGATCTGTTCGAGGCGTGAGCTCTTTAGGGACCTCTCAGAAAGTAAGTTGGGCACCATACAGGACACTATGTTTGGTCTACGTGGTGGGGGAGGGGGGTGTTTAAAAAAAAAAAAAAGATCAGTGTTGCTTTTGCCTATGTAGACATTTAGATAGTCATTAGGGAATAAAGTTTCAGAGGAGCTCATCTACATTTAAGTGCCTAAATAAGTGGATCATTTTTCAAAACATCTCAGCATATGCTGAGCCTTTTTGAAAAACCTGGTGATTAAGTAGTATTTGCTCCCATTTTGACAATAGGTAATGTCAGGCCTCAACAATGGGTACTGAGCACTTTAAATCTGGCAGTTTGACTCAAGAATCTAGAGATTTACTTAGCAAGTTTGTGTTTCATATTTGGTTTTTAAAATTTAAAAGCTTAACAAGTATTTTTGCAGGTCTTACTAAGCCACGGTTAGAGTTAAAGCAGGAAAGCTAAGGAGAAAAATACTGAAGTTAAATCCAAAAGTTAGCAAAACAGGAGCTTTTTATAATCTTCTGCTCCACTAGATTGCTTGCTTTATCCTCTGCTTCATGGAAGGCTGCCAGTTTTTCCATGAAAGAATTTCTTGCCATCAGCAAAATTGAACAATACATATTTTGTGCACCCAGAGTTACATTAAGTTTATCAGAATAGCCAGTATTAGAACAGCTCCACCAATCTGGACTGTGTTTCAGCAACAACATTTTTTTCCTTTTAAAAAATACATCTGACAGAACACAGGAAGCAGGCATCTCTCCCCCCCCTTTCCCATTATTATTATTTTAGAAAGGAGACTTGACTGACAAACACAAAGTTACACTTTGTACACTGTAATTGAGAGAACAGCTAGAGAGTTTTTCAGTCTAGGAAACCTTTATTATGACAATACTGTGGTTGAGGTAAGACCTCAACTAGGATTGGGACCTGATTAGATTAGGCACTGCACACACATACTAAGACAGTCCCTGCACCTATGAGCTTAAAGTTTTCTAGAAAAACAAACAAAATCTCTATATATCACACACATACAAGAATGCTCTAGCACCATCTGGTACATTGCCAAGGTACCTCGAATCACTATATGTTTCCCCACCTATGTAATACGTTTTATTAGCAGAAATTAAAAAAAAAAAATCTTAACTGTCAGATTGTTTACAGTTGTCATAAAAATAGGTAGGTGCAAATGAACCAAGGTGTCTTACTGAAGCATTTGACAATACAATCATAGTGAAGCAAACAGTTAATGTGCTTACATGCACGTCTAGAGCTGGGAGAGTTCTTTTGTGCAAATCTTGTTTAGGTAAAGGGAAGGTTCAGGTTGACTGAAACAATTCACTGAAATCAACTCAAAATTAGTGAATTGTTTTTAGTTAAATAAAAATTTGGATGTGTCAAGAAGTTTCATTTAGGTATTTTGACTTCATTTTTGGAAAGTTACTTAATTTTATTTTAAAAAAAATATTGAAAATGTTAAATCTCAGAAACTAAGCATTTATTTTCAGGTTGAACTAAATGTAGACATTTGTTTCATCGGGAAAAAATATCTAAGTTTTATTTTTTAACCACTGAATTGGGAAAGAAACATTATTCACGTGACTTGGTCACAACTTCAGGCCCATATATGTTATATTTCTGTTCTAGTTCTATGGTAATTTAGCATCATTTTGCTGAAGAACATTTATTCATCTAAAGAAATGCCCTAGTCCAGCCCAGAAGAGAATCAGGAGCATACATCCTCTGTTTCAGATAAACCTCAGCAGGATATATAGCATTCCATGTTTCTCATGAGAGAGCATACATAGACGGTGGTACAGACTTTTCTGAGTAGATCCCCATTCTACAAATGGTTAGACACATACTTAACTTTACACACTGCACTAACTTCCGTTCTTTGCACTTTTAAAAGAAAATATTGTGACTGACATTTAACATAATCTGCATGCTCTCCTTCCATGCAGTAATTCTATAGGAAAAGCCTGGTTTATAGCATGCTAGATTATTCTGCACAATATCTGGCACGTTTTCCAGAGATTTTCTTTTAAAGCCCTAAGCCTACAAAAACAGACTAGTCCCACAGAGACATGTGAACATACAGCTGAGTGTATCCTTATGATTTAAGACGTTTACCTGCGGTGCATTAAGTTAAAACATGCATGTGTGTTCGTAGACTTCTGTGCATACTTACACGTGTCATCCCAATGAACTCCACAGAATGATTCACATGTATGAGTCTTGACAGGATTGGGGCCAGTGTCACAAGTTAAACAGCTTTTCATAACTCAGTTAAAAATGTTCTATTGCCCTATTGGTTTAAGAACAAATGGAAAAAATGTGTTCATTATATTTCTCTCCTTTGGTTTTCAGTTGCAGAATTCAAAATCTCTAAAGTCCATTTTCAATGCTAAATTTTTTTTCAGATGTCATAACTGAAAGTTGTTCTTAAGAACTTAATTATTGTGGAATTAATCTGAGAAATAAAGTCTATCTTTGATTATCTGATGAAATGATAAATTATGGTATGAGAATAATGTAATTTGGCTGGTGTGGTTTCCAAAGGTCCTACTGAACAATTGCAATTTTTTCTCCAGCAAAATCGAGTTCAAGTGAGCAATGCTTGTTACAGCTGTTTTATTAGGTTTGTAGCAAGTAATGAGATTTTATATCATGCTCGCTTTTGAGTCCATAACTAAACACCAGTAGTCATCTCTAAATCTTGTTTTGTTCAGACAGCTCTCAGCTTCCTTTGCAAGGTGAATGAATGTAGGTTAACACCTAATAGGAACTACTGTAGGTTTAGAGTCAAAGATGAAGAACATGTGTCTATTGTTGCTCCTTTTTGACACAAGCAGCTAGTCAAAGTTCAGGGCTCTAGGTATGCTCCACTTGGGTGGAGTGGATAACAGAATCTGATATTTCCTTCAATGCAACAACAGGAACATAATCTTGCTTATTTACAAAGCCTGTACAAAGGTCCTTCTTCTCTGAACTCAGGAGGAACTGGTAATATCTTTGCTTATAGCCCCAAGCCAGCACCAGTCCCAAAAAGCGTTTTCTATGCTACATCATGCTTACAGGATTCTGTGCGACGTCCTTGCTCTCCCTGAGTCTCTCAGGCCATGTCTACACTACAACATTTGGTCGGCCTAATTTAAGTCGTCATACACAAGTGATTTAATAATGGTGCTTGCACACACGACTCTCTGCACTGGCAGTGCATAGCCTCACTGGGAGCTCTTATATCAATTGCATTGTCAGTGTGGGGCATCAGTGGCCTGCAGAAGCCACCCCATAACAGTCAACTTAAGCAATACAGTGTCTACACTGACACACTCAACCTAATTACATCAATGAAGACTATGTGCTGATTTCTAGGAAGCCTACCTCCCCAAGCAGCAGAGAGGTGCTTGCATTGGCAGGAGCCAGATCTGAGCAAAGACACTTCCACAGCCAGGTTGACACAAGGCAGCTTACATGGACCTAACTGTATAGTGTAGGCCAGGCCTCAGGCTCCTGTCTGCCCCTCCTCCCCCAGCTTGTCTTTTCATACACACGCTCCCCCCCACCCAGTCAGAACAATACCCAGTGGAACCTTCCGGCACATTATTAAGCCTTGTTTTAGGTGGGGTCCATTAAAGGGTTTCTTTCCAATATCTTAATACAAGTACACATTCACACCTATCCATTTCACAGTTTTAACTCAAGCCATAAGGAAGTTTAACCCACTTCATAACAATAAGGATAGGGTCGCATCCCCTTAAATAGGGTGGGAGCCTGCTAGTGGTTCTCTTGGTTTTCTGTGTTTCTGGTGTTCTGTTAAACCAGTTAGAGAAGCACTGCTTATGTTATATGCCTTCAGCATGCGTGTATTTAGGAAACATGGTTATTTGTGAGCCAACTGTATCCAGGTGGTTTCTTCATATTATTTTGTTGTGCAAAGAACACCTCCACCACACATGAGAACATAGCACATAGAACTAACACCACAGATACAAGAGGATGTTTATATATTTTGATCACAGTCTGGTAAGGAAATCTCATGCTTTCTGTAGTGCAGAAGGTCTTTCCAACATAATCTTCCAGGTAGGTAAGTTTTTTGTAAGAGGTTAAGTGATAGCAGCCTGCAGCAATGTTTTCTCACCTCATGTGGAAAGGACAGCAAGTAGACCGACCTTTATGTCATCCCAGAGTCTTTCATAAACCAGAGGTTTGAGATCAGTCCTGTAAAATATCTATATCCCTAAAAGTTGATGTGCCATTTTAACCAGTTCCAGATTCAGGCAAGGGATTCATTTCCTATAATAAAATATTTTCAGTTGATCTCAGTATCTTTGATGTAAAGATCAGTCGGAAGTATGTGCTTTTATGATTGCAAGTAAAGCAGGAACAAGCAAAGAAATGTGATTTCAGCAATAAAATCTTTAACTGATCCTAAATGGTATTAAACAGTATTTGTCCAGAAAGAACTCAAGTTCCCCTAGAACTGCCATGGGACTCATGCAGAAGTTACACAGCTTGAAATATACTTGGCATGGCATGAAGTCCCAGAAAAAAAAAAAAAAAGGAAGATAGCTATACCTACAGGTTTGGATGCCAGAAAGACCCCTACAATGCAGTCCATGTGCTTTGAGATCATGACACCTCCCCTTTGCTCCTGTAGCTATTGACTCCACATGAAAATTAAGTGGCATTTGGTAAGATTCAATGCACTGTTCTCCACTCCTACAGCGGTTTTATGTTGACAATTCCAGTGACTTCATTAGAGTTACACTGGCCTTATGAAGCAGAGAATCTATATTCATTCAAGCACAACTCTCAAGTTTTCCATTTTCGTTATAAAGGGCCCCAAACAACAACGGACCTCAGATAAGTCTTTCAAGGTAAATGGCATTATACTCTTGAAAGCAGTACTTGTTAGGGATGCTACTGCTTAAGGTTTAATAAAACAAAACAAACACCACAACCACACAACCGTTGACTTTGGGGGAAAAAAAGGAACATAGTACCTTGTACTATGTAGTCTGCAAATCTCAACAATGAACGCATTCAGTGCCACTGCTTTGCTCTGTGGTAAGGGATGCTGTCAATCAAAATTGCTTCATTTAAACGCACAGCTGCACACATGGGGGGGGGGGAGTGGGGAGTTCACACACACACACACACACACACACACACACAGAGTTTGCATAATGACAATTAGTGACACCTAGTCTAAGGAGTCATGTTGTTCTGGCTGCTTTGTTTTCTTATTTTTGTAACTTTGGGCACAGCTCCTGTTATAGAAGAAAAAAAAAAGATCTGTCAGAGTGTCTGTTGCAAAGTGATATACAATACCTGGCTTAAAGCAGTAAAACGGTCCATGTCACAAATATGGGAGACAGTTCTTCCTATGTAGAAATCTGCATGTATACACTGAGGCAGGCATTTTCAAAGGAGCCTATGGAACTTTGACACCCAAATCCCTTTTAAACAGCTTAGCCCAACTGTGTGTGCCTCACTTGTATATTAAGCCAACAAATGACAGGAACTGTTTTCTTCACACAAGTCACCAACTATAGTGTTAAGTACTGTAAAAACTGAAAACACTGCAAATAATGATTCAGTGGTGTCAGTTCTTCCAGAAGATGTTTATCTAGCCTGAATAGTTATTGCCTCTCTTCCTGAAGGTGGAAATGTCAACAATAGCAAAGTAGTTTACGAACAGAGTGAGGTGAACTGTAATTATCTACACCAGGCAGCAACGTCCAGGACATCGTGTACCTGATCTGGTGTGGTTATGTCCACACTATTTGTTAGTGAGCTAGCTTGCATTTATTAATTATTTGTATTACCACAGAACATTAGGTGCCCTAGTCATGGACAAGGGCCTCATTATACTAAGGTGCTGGACAAATAGCATTTCCACTCCCACAACACTGCAAGCCTTTTGAAAGGCAACCTGGATCAAACTCTCTCCCGGCATGGAGTGGTGTCATACCACTGAAGTTTGAGAATTTGGCTCCTCTGCTTGACTATATTCAACACTCTCCACAATGGAAGCATGACTTTGATTGATTGATCGGAAAGCACAGAGACATGTAGGGTTTACTAGTGTTATGGACTGTACTCTCTTTACCATAGTATACTCTGCCACTCCAATGGCAGTCTGGAATTTGCTCTGCCATGACCTGAACCTCCCCATAGCATAATTTTAGCAGTTTCTGTAAAAGTCCCAGTTTGGCTATAAATAAATACAGCTTTCTGGAAGGTTAGCTCTGATTCAAGCTGTAATCATCCACACCTGCCTTGTATTGCTATTTCACATTAGGTGGTCTGAAATAATCTAATCAGACATATCCTTGGAACTGGTATAACATTCTGTAAAGCAATATTATTTATATAGTGCTTTTCCTCCACAGCTCTCCAGCACATCCTATGTTATCTCCATTTACCGTGAGGCAAACTGATACACAACAGAAGTTAATTCTCTTGCCCAGTATCACACAGGGAGTCATTAATGGAGTCAGGAAGAGAACCTATGTCTTCATAGGTGCTGTCCTTCTCCACTAGGATACAGATGCCCTGTTGTTGCTGATGCGCAGCAAGACCGGTCAGCAGAGCACTGTCTGGGCACCTTGGCATTTCATTATTCTACCACCACACATTTGCTTTACACATGAAACATTTCTTTAATTGAAGTCAAAGTGACAAGGACTAACAACTTGTCAAGGAAAAAGAATTGCATGAAACAGACACAGCTTTAGAAGCAAACTATGCTGAATACAGACATCTGGAAATCATATTCTTGCTATCATAAGAAAGGCAGAGCAAGGCACAAGCACTAGGGCAAGGCAAAAAGGCACAATGGAGTGTAAATGGGAGAGGAGCTATAGGTGTCGTCAAGATATTTTCATTAGAAGAGCAGCTGAACAGACACTAATATCTAGTCAACTGCAAATGTGCCACAACATTACCATAGCACCTAGCTAACTTAATATCACCACATACAACTGTACTTATGCATGTTCTCTAACAACCTATTCCCTTCTCTTTATGCACATGCAGCTCCAATGTCTAATCAACTTAGGCCAACACTGAACATGGAGAATCACCTCTAAATTTCTCCATCCCATAAAAACATGCAGAAAGGGCAGGGGGTGGAAATCACTTACCAAAAGGTAAAAAACTCGGTGGTCTTACCATTGCAAGACACTGTCCTATGGAAATATGGGGCTGGCAGCACAGAAAAGGGAAGGGCTCTTTCCAAAAAACTGCTGAATTCCACCTGACTTATCACAGGACTACACATATCAGTCAGTGTTCAGCAGAACTCTGTATTACACCCTTTTAGACTACAGCTGCAAGTGGAACTTTCTATTGCATCTGGGGACTTGCATTGGCAGTACTGGTAATCACCATCCATCCTTACACTGGCTGCCCTTGTTCTGTGAACCCCTCCATCCATGTGTACAGACAAGTCCAGCACTGCTTCAAGCACAGCTTTTCACATTAGCTATTGAACATCCCTCCAGCGTTAATTACTGTCACAGTTACTACCAGGCTGAGGAGAATTCAGACAATAAAGCAGCAGTCCAGCAATAAGTGCTTAAATAAGTCAATTTTCCAGGGTGCCATTTTTGCTCTAACAACTTGATTGCTAGAGAGACTCATGAAATTGAATTCAAGCAGAAATAAGAACGTGATTTGTACATGGAAATTATAGTTCACAACATCTTAATGTGTTTTAGTCAAATCCCTTTGAAGAAACCTTAATCAGAACTTAAAATAAAATGTGAAATCTAAAGAGATGTCATATTGTATTTCTGAACTGTGGATTGGAAATTAAGACTGAAAATAGCAATCAGGGGAAATGATTTATTCTCTTATTATTTCTATTCCCAGGATAAATCTGAGTGTTGAATAAGCTTATTTATTAGGCCAATTTTCAATGCAAACAGAAAATGGAGAGATAGGAATAGGAAATAATTTCCTTAACCCAGAACGCCAATAACTGGTAGGACTCAGAGAGGATATATTTTGAATTACTACAGTTATAAAGGAAATAAATACAGACAAACAAGAAGTTAGCTAGGTTGCCTGCAACTCATATTTAGTTTAATATGTTTTCCTTCTTTTGTCATGACTTTGTTATGGAGGGCATGTCCCTGCCTCTGTGTCCCCTAATAGTCTACCAGAGAGTTCATTGAGGCTTTTACGTAGCAAACAGTACCATTTCAGAAAGTCAAATTTATTTAATCCAAAGCAGACCAGTATCCTTCCTGAGGGGTGAATTTAGTCTGTTTATCCCACATAAGTCCATTTATCTCCTCCTCTTACCATCCTCCAGAAGAAGGGTTCTCCTCAAAACTCCAGGCTCCTGAAGAGATCAAAATCCTACAGCTCTCCTCCAGAATGGCAGATAGCTTCTCTGCACTCTAAACCATGTATCAGAGTCTGATAAAGTCCTTCTGGTGAGACCAGTTCTCCCTAGGGGATTGGCAATCCTAGCTCTTTCCTTTCAGAAGTGCCTCTCTCCAAAGCACCTTTCCTAGGTTTCCTCTTTTCCCAGCCAGCTCCTTGAGGAGTCCTGCCCAGGAGCTTCTTGCCTTCTAGAACCTCCTGACTGAGGCCTCAGAATCCTTTATTAAGCCCAGGTGTTCCTTATTTGATTTACTGCTGCCTAGCCACCTAGGCAATTAACTACACACACACGGATCTTGGTTTGCTTGTTCTTTTTAGAAGAGCCTGTCAGAGATAGGCTGGATGTTTGACTTCTTCAGGGGGCAGTTCCTCAGTAACTCCCGGGGGGAAGAGAGGGTGAAGATCGAGACACATGCTTTGTTTTTGTATACCTTTACTCATACTATCTGATAAACATGGGCCAAATCTTCCAAAAATAAGAGCCTGAAGTTAGAACTATGGATTTAAAAACCTATTGTATTATAAGTGGCCTTACTTTCAGGAGTACTGAGCACCCCACAGTTCTTATGGACCTTTATGAGAGCTACTGTGAACTGTTAAGCACTTCTGGGAAAAAAAAATCAGACAATTCATTGAAGTGCCTAAATATTGATTTAGGACCCTCATGTTAGGCTCCTCATTTTATAAATCTTGGCCACTATCTTATTTTAAAAGGATGGAAAGAGATATTGTTTTGACATTTTCAAGATTTCCTGGGTTTTTTTAATGGAAAAATGGACTGATTTTTTAGTGAAATTTTTTTTGGGGGGGAAGCATTCTGGTTTTGTTTTGGTTTTTTTGGTCAGCTATAGAGCCTGTAAATAAGCAAATGAGATTTTGATTCTTAAACCTGGGGTCGAGTGCTGTAGCTATTTTTAGAAATCTCACATCGGTACCTTTGTTGCATTTTGTCAAATCTGCTGTGAAAGTGTTCTTAAAACAAACATGTGCTGGGACATCATCCGAGACTGCTATACCATGAAATATATGTAGAATTTGGGTAAAACAGAGCAGGGGACATACACTTCTCCCCCCAAGGAGTACAGTCACAAATTTAATTGATGCATTTTTTTTTAACGAGCATTATCAGCATGGAAGCATATCCTCTGGAATGGCGGCCGAAGCATGAAGGGGCATACGGATGTTTAGCATATCTGGCATTTAAATACTTTGCTACGCTAGCTACAAAAGTGCCAAGCGAACACCTGTTCTCACTTTCAGGTGACATTGTAAAAGAAGCGGGCAGCATTATCTCCCGTCAATGTAAACAAACTTGTTTGTCTGAGTGATTGGCTGAACAAGAAGAAGGACTGAGTGGACTTGTAGGCTCTAAAGTTTTACATTGTTTTCTTTTTGCGTGCAGTTATGGGAACAAAAAATCTGCATTTGTAAGTTACAACTTTCAGGATAAAGAGATTGCACTTCAGTACTTGTGTGAGGTGAACTGAAAAATACTATTGCTTTTGTTTATCATTTTTACAGCGCATATATTTGTAATAAAATAATAATATAAACTGAGCACTGTGCATTTTGTATTCTGTGTTGTAATTGAAATCAATATTGAAAATGTATTATACTTACTGTATGTGCATTTCAAAATTTAAGTGTTTTGTGCTACAGAGGAAGTTTTTGAAATGTATCTATGGAATTCTAAATGATTGGACAGTATGAACCTTCACATCTTTCTGATTTGGGTCCATATTCCAAATACCTGCTTTAGAAAACAGTGCATTCACTTTTGTTTCTACATTCTTTCTAGATATCCTTATGGCACCTGAACAACTAGACTCAAAGTGATTTCAAAGGCCCATCAAAGCAGCCAAAGTTGTTTGATATAAACATCAGAGCTAGTGTTAATGGTACAAGAGACAGTGAAATGTGAGAAAATGAAGTTTGGACAGTCAGGATTCATTCTTTAAATTTTGAAGTGAATTAATCAAACCTATACCAATTTGCACTAAGGTGATACCACACCTTTTAATTTTTATTTTACAGAATTGTTAAAATTCCCCCCTCTCCCCAAATGAATATTAAAAAAAAAAATCTGAAATGCTGAACACAGTATTTCTAAAGTCAGGAGAAAAATAGAGGTAGTTATTTGCCTGAGGCTTTGTATGATTCAGGACACTGTATTGAACTTCTCACTAGCATTACTGCATTATTTTCTTGCAGTGGCTCAGAAAGGACTTAAATGCCTTGACAAACCAAATATCCTAGTATTATCATGATTCCAGTACTCTGTGCATGTATAATCTGTGCAAAACTAGTGAGAAATTGTATTGCAAAATTTTGCATAACTTCAAAGATATGATTCTCATTGAGTGTGCAATCCAATTAGTTTTACTATGTTCATTACATATACACAGAATCCTCTCATTATACATATTGAAACACACTTTTCCTTTTTATTCGTCCCACACACTCAGATCGCACCTCCAACATCCTACAAGAAAAAAAAAGTAGGGATTATCCCTGCTCCCCAAAATCTTGCTAAATACACTTTTGTGGTTTCAGAGGAGACGTCCTTATAGTATATTACAGAAAAGTGATCTGACAAATCAGCACTCATGCCCCCATCTTCATCATTGTTCTGAAAGTTATTTTCCAGCAAGCTTACAAAAGGGCACATTTGGCTTGTCCTACTGCATAATCATCTGGGCCTCCTTTGGTAACATGGTTGGCATCCAAAAATTTAAACTAGGTACAGACCTGAGAAAATCCATAGCTTTTAAAACTGTGTCAGTTTGAAAGCCAATAACAATGCACTACCTCTAAATTTTAAAATGAGTGAAAACACTTTACAGTAGTGATTTAATTAGTAGCTTCCCTCAGTTCAACCCAGTATACTATACATTGATTAAAATTACACATATTGGTATAATGTTTGTTTCCCATGTGCATCAGAGAGCTAATTTTGAAATACTGCTAAGGAATGTTTTAATGTATTAATGCTGTAGCCTAGCAGCAAGTACATACAGTGAAGTTAACATAAGGCTGGAATAAGGTTTTATTGGAAATTCATATTTAGCTCAAACTATTCAATCTATTAAGAATGACAACCAAGCAACTTTAGCAACAGCAAGTATAGTCCCCTAAACCTTTTTCTTTCAAAGAGTAGTATTGACTGGGAACTGGGGATTAATAAACATGTTTGAAATAACTTAAACACATTGTATAATCTCCTGTCTTCAGAAATATAAGGAAATACATGAGTAAATCCCACCTCAGTTAGACTGTACATCTGTACATTCATGTCAGTGGAGTTACTCTAAAAATATACGTGTAACCAAGATCAGAATTTCGCCTTTCTGTATTATGAGGTAGCTCTGTCAGAAAGAGAGCAATTGCTTGGTCATATTTTCTTGGTTTTTTACAGTGATCTGGACTAAGAGAATTTCATGGATTCCTTTTTCCAGATTGGTTGTGACACATACTAAGATGAGAATTTCTGAAATTCAAAATAGATGGGTCATATAAAAAACACATGCTCTGATCTCACATGAAATTGTCAACATGTCAACAATCCTGCAGAGTTGGTTGTTTCCAACCTTTGGTTAAATAATTCCTTAAACCAAGATATTAAAATGACCTGTGCTTATACCTACGCTGATGATATTTTCAAAGGAAAGGGTGCAGTTGTATCATTTAGGGTACAGTAAGGGATGGTGCTGAGCCACACTATGCTAGAGTCGTACAGAGGGACTTCCAGACTTCCTGGGTGTACAGAGACTGCATGGCCACTACGCTGCCTCTTAGGGGGTGCAGCATAATTCCCTCTATTAAATGGTGCAGATGGGAGGAAGAAAAGTTTAGGCGGCACAGCCACGCCCTCTCCTCCTCACCCTCTTCAGGTATTTGTGTGTATCTAGGAGATAAGGGAGGCAGCAGCCCCTGCTGCCCTGAGTTCAGAAGCTGCAGTTCTACCTGATGCTTACAAGTCAAGAATAAGTGTGGAAAAAGGCTTCCTGCATCCCTTCTCCACCCCTTCTTATATGCAAGGGCCAGGCAAACTCCAGCCATGAATACTCAGAAGGTGACAGTATAATTAAGTGTGCAGGAAAGGCTGAACTAAAGCCACTATATCTGGGAAGAGAATTTTAATAAATGTTTAAACAATTAAAGTAACACATTGAAATTATTTGCATTTCAGACTTTTAAGAGCAATGTTTGATTAAACACAAATTTCTTTATTTAATAAAAATTATACATAAGATTACAGTGATGGCTTGCTTTTGACATTGAAATCAAAGTGGGAAAAGAACTCTTTGTTATTATTTCTCAGAATGATTTACACAGCAACGGCTAAACTCCCACTTAGCACGGAAGATTGACACACTTGACAGGTTGAAAAAGCCTTCTCAGTCTTATTAAAATGCCACTGCTTGCTGCTCTTGGGAGCAGGAGGAAAAAGGTCCTCTGTGGTTTGACATTCACATTGATTCAGGCTGTTTACAATTCAGCCAGATGTCAGAAATGCAGGTCAAATAATTGGAAAGCTAGCCCTTCGCACTGACTGCTGCTCTGGCTTCATCTCACAGCATATCAGCATCAGATGCAGAGAGTTAAGGCATATTTCCAATTGACACTGTGTGGGGACTGCAGTGCAGAAGTGGCAGCGTGAAATGTCTGGGTTTTGCTTGTAATTCTTCTAATTTTTTAAGGCCACCACCTCCTCAAACAAGCAGGGAATTTGGGAGTTATTCACCAGGGACTTCAGAGAATGAAAAACATCCCTCACATGGGATTTACTCTCCCAAATTTCTCATTTGTTTTCAAAATGAGATCACCCATCTTCAGATGCTCAGGGGCAGATTATAGTCTTGTGAACCAGTGCAGTAGGGTGTGTGTGGGGGGGGGGGGGGAGAGGGGAGGAGAGGGCAACAGGGAAAGTATCTCTAATACTTAAACAAACATAATACCTCCATAAACAATCTCAAGTCATAATATATCCAGGGCCACAGAGGAGAGCATTCCTTAAAAACAAAACAAAAAAATCCCTGCCAAAAAATATGTCACCTGAACTTCTTTTCCACCCTATCCTAGTGCAGCTCTGCTGATGTTTGACAGTATAGGAGTATGGACAAGCCAAACCAATGTTGCTGGTTGCAAGACTTGCTATGCCCTGATTCCCACTTCCACTTCTCAGTGTTTAATTTTCTAGACTTTCTGTAATAGGTGAACATTCAGATCATGTTCTGGTTCTTAAGACTATTGAAATAGATTTAAAGGCCCCCCCCTCACTGCATGCAGAAAACAGCTTTTTTGGCATAGGGAATAATATAAGTAAACAAGTCAAGGATGGAATGAAACACAAATCAAGTTGAAAGTTGTTCGGTTCTTTTGATTTCCTTTGCAGGCTTTTCTTTTATTTCCTGCAAGGTCAGTGCACATCCCTGAGGTAGGGTGGAACTCTGATTTATCTCTGATAGGTGGAATACCTCCTTGTAGCAGGGTGGTGGGTCTCCCCAGTTATCACTGATACACTATCTCCCATATTGTAGCTCTCCCTCACCCTTTCTCCCCATTATTGGTCCTTATGAAAACATCCTATTTCATTTATAGTAATTAGACCAACAGGATTCTATAGAAATTACCCTATCAAATTTGATAGGACGTGATAATCTCCACAGGTTTTTGGACCCATTTTATAAACAGAGCCTGCTGTGTTTTGCAGATGTACAGTTTGCTAGGGAATCCACTTTTAACTGGTCTGCTGAAGTCAATGAGAGTTTTGCCATTAACTTCAACAAGGGCAGACTTAGGCCACCACTCTGTACTTATGAAAATCCTCCCTCCCAGTATTCTTCACAGATCTAAAATCGCTTTCTTCTCATGTCTACTGTCAGACTGCCCATGTCCCAGTCCAGATATCTATTTCCCAAGTGGTAAAATATTTCTATGTGATATGACCTTGATTTACCAACAACCAATGGTTTAATAGATTAAGACTTTGTGTGTGGGGAGGGGGCGGTTTCTTTGTTGTTTCTTTAAAGAAGGACCTTGCTTCAGGTCCTCAGTACATCCAAAAATATTAACATGAATGGGGATACTAGATTAATTACCAAATTCCAAATCATCTTAAACTCTGTTCTTGTATAGCTCCGTGGCAAACTGAATATCTGTAAGTATCAAGAGTAAGCATTCAAAAACCAGAACTCGCATCCTAAAAAACTCATGAGATTTTTTTTAAAAGTCATTTTGGATTCTTCGGTGACTTCTGGTGTTGGGATCTTTGGAATTTTTAAGCTTTTCTGTGCAATCACTAGAGAGAGAAACTTTCATTTTTTAAAAAAGTGATAAGATTCTCAAGTAATCAGCTAAATGCAGGAGCTTTAAGAAAAGCATCATATGCCACAAAACTTGCAATAAAATCATGAGAATTGGCAACATTGTATGCATGCTCATTTTTAAATGCATGAAACATAATAGTTTTCACCAATAAGGCAACTATAAAGCTGACAAATAGAACTGCGCTGTTATTTCTCAAGTGAAGATATTGTGTTTTATCTATTTTTCAGACCTTAATTAATTAATATTAGATTAATTTTCTGTTCACATACACATGCTGTACCTGATTTCGTATTCAGAGTAGGAGTCTGGTCTTTTATCAACTTTCATTTGCTAAACAAATAGAGGAAAAGCCATTTGGATTTATAATTACCAACTTATATATGTTATGGTGTACAAATACTCTTAAGTGTGAAATAATAAACATGCTAGCTAACAAAACTAAAATATGGTTATCGGTTGGAATTATGTACATCCCTTTAATATTTTAGAAGGGGAAAAGTGGTTGAAGTGTTTAGGAAATATTTTTAATTGGGGAAAAAATGCACCACTGGGATTCAAAAGCAATCAGAAGATATCATAAGGATCATCTCCCCCTTATATTTAAGAATATGTGCCTGTCATGTCTATATTTTTGTTCACAATCTGAGGGCTGGAGTTTGTTGGATCCTCAGCTACTGTTGTACAATCATAACAGCAGCAGCTAGGAAGGTTCCCGCTCTATCGCCCACGTATCTGTATCTGGCTAGGAGGTTGCAATTGTTTCCTTCATATGTGACGCTTAATACTGTAATTAGTGTTTTAGCCACCTCAAGACTGCATTGCATTCTTTATGGGACTGTAGCTTCGATGCCCTGGAAACTTAAATTCTGACAGATGGGGGCAGCACTTGACATCCCTGCTCCATGATCTTTATTGGCTGCCCACTCTTTGCCAAGTGAATTTTAACGAGTTTGTTTTGACTGATAAAGCCTTAAATGGCTAGGGACTCCTGCTTGAGCGACTGCCTCAGTCACAATCAGGGAGACACTCAAACCGGGTCTATCTCAATTTCAGAGAAGTGTCCAGCAGTGGAGTGTCTGCCCTCAGCTTTCCAACCAAGGTCCCTCCCCTTCTGAAATACACCTAGATCTCTTGACCTTTAGGGAATGCAGCAGAGTTAGGTCCATGAGAGTTTCACCATTGATTTTAATAACACAGGTAGGCCAACTTTGAGGGCTTTCAGAGATGGAGGAGTCTGATCAGTGCTGAGGCATGTGCAGTGGTTGGGAGTTTTGTAGGAGTCTTTGTTTGGGATTAGCTGCTGGTTTTATTATTCATCTCTAACCTAGAGTTTTAAGATAACAAATACCATTTATACATCAAAATAAATAATAAATCATCACATAATTTAATGTAAAGAACAACAAAAAATCCAGACACTACTTTCAAAGTAGCCTTCCGCAGGGATAATTATATGCAGTATACCACTTGCTACTTATTTAAATAAATAGTCTCACCTGAGTAGAGTACGAGTACATGTTTGCAACTCCATCAGGTACCCCTTAGAAAGAAAACTCAAGGCGACGTGTGAAATACCAATTTGCCAATCATTTCATGGGGTTTTTTTTATACTGGAAAAAAATACAAGGTTCAACTGGATTATGATATAGTTAATAACTCTAACAGATGTTACTAAACATTATACACACTGAATAGCAGTAGATATACACACTTTACCAATTTTTTTAAAGATAGGGCCATCAGACAGTAACATGACTATCTAAACTCAGAATAGATTATTAATCCTATAGGTACTACATTAATAGGGCCTCTATGATGCAGACAGGTGCAGTAGTGCTAATGAACCCAGGGAATATTGCCTCCTGAAAGTTTTCTGTATTCTACCTATTTATCATGCTCAGCCGGTAACATTAGGAGATAATGAAGAGTGATTCTTCTCTCTTGCAAGTCCAAATTGGTGCAGCAGTGGTGGAGGAAGTGGATGAGTTATAGTTCTACGTACGTTGCCATGGTTTTAATTAGGAAATAGTTCTTGCATATCCACTGATTGAATGGAAATGTTTGTTTTATTCTGGAGTTGTGGCTGCACTGGGCTAGTATTTTCTAATGTGTTTGGATGGCTTAGGCTTCGTCTTATCCCAATTTACAAACAGTGGTGGACAGCCACTTGTGTAAATCCCGTGTAGCTACCCAACACTGCTGTTAGCTCTGGTGAATCCCTGCTTGAAATTACAGGCAACTGCTCTAGTGTCTGGGGAGATGTTTACAGCTTGCCTGACATTTTGCAGGGCCACTTCCACATTAGCAATTGTGACCTATTCTCAAAAGGATCAGTCTTCCACTTGTAATATTTGTGCATTATTGTCTGGAGAACCTTTTGGAATATGAGATACTGCATGTTGTAAAAACTACATGTATTTCTGTTTCTTACCACAACTGTTCTGTGTAGATGTTTGTTATTTTGATGTGTATGTCTGACCTCTGTGTGCAAAGAACAAACAAACCCACTCCTTTCACAGAGACTAATCTTTTAAAGTGTTTCATCTCTAGAGTTTGAAATCAAACAGAAGCACAAAGTACTAGAGAATTCTCCTTTGGGAGCCAAATAATATCATTTCTGATGATTAATTAAATATTTTTACCATTTGATTAAAATGCCCCAGTGATTTCCCTTTTCCTTAAATGGCCAGTGTCTTTGCTCTCTGTTCTGAGGTATTTCTGTGTTGTAGTCAAACCACTGGACCCAGCAGAGCAACAATGGTCTTTAATTCTTCTGATCTTTTGGGATAGTAGGTGTCAATCATGCTTGATATTAGCAGTTCAGTGCTGTCAGAATTGTTTTGTTCAGGTTAATGAATGACTTGGATATTTTAGGTTTCAGAGTAACAGCCGGGTTAGTCTGTATTCACAAAAAGAAAAGGAGTACTTGTGGCA
The DNA here is from genome assembly GCF_965140285.1 of Lepidochelys kempii. Lineage (NCBI taxonomy): Eukaryota > Metazoa > Chordata > Testudines > Cheloniidae > Lepidochelys > Lepidochelys kempii. The sequence goes on along the minus strand of NC_136382.1, from coordinate 137,975,883 downwards.
CCTTAGAGACTAACCAATTTATTTGAGCATAAGCATGAAGTGAGCTGTAGCTCACGAAAGCTTATGCTCAAATAAATTGGTTAGTCTCTAAGGTGCCGCAAGTACTCCTTTTCTTTTTGGATATTTTAGTAGTCTGTATTCATTTTGGTTTTGTCGATATTTGTGTAACATTCCTTTTCACTTCCCATGCAGGGATGCTCCTATTAGGAAGTTAGCCACCTCATATGCTCCATATTCTCTATGGAAAAGATTCTTTATGTGGATACTCCAAAATTTACAAGTCAAGGATTCAGCAGCAGAGTTGTTGCAAGGCCCGAAAGTGTGAATTTTTAATTCTTTGTCATGCAAGCTGATATATATGTAGCCCACAGAAAGTTGTGAAAGAAAAAAAGAATCAAGATGTTTTTCCAATCTCTATCCACAGCCTGAGCACCATGCACTCACACCAACATGAAGCTTTAACATACATCCGGAACCACAAGATGTTATATCCTCCTTTAGCTGCAGAATTGCATGTATCTGATGCAATTTGTTATTTGTTATTATTGGACATGAAAATTAAGAATTTTTTTCTAGAGTTTGCAAACAGTAAAAGTGCTGCAGCAGGATGCTGAGGCTGGCAGAAAAAGATATCTCCCTAGGTCGTATTTGATCCTTGTGACTCTCATTCTAAATATCCGTTCTGCATCTGAGGCTGCCAGTATCAGAGTGAGGAGGCTATGGGGCAAGTGAGGTTTCAGTGATGATTTATCCTCCTGAACCGACACCTTGAAAGGATTTGTGGTATTTGGACTGTCCTGTTTTTTTAAGTCTCTACATGTCGATGCAGAGAAAAGTCCCGAAGTCTTGTTTCTTGTTTACATCAAAGTCCAGAGAGGAGAAAATGCAAGTTGCCCAGGCTACCAAAACTGAGCTGGGCTCCCACATCCGGAGTAGCCCTATTTCCCCCAAGTTTTCTGTAGCCTCCTCCCCCAGATTCTCCTTCCCCCTTCTTTATTTTCCTTTTCTCTGAATCCTTGCTTCTAGCCACATCCTGATTTTTTTTCCTCCCCAAATTCTTCTTCCCAAATGAAGATATCCTCCCCTAAAATAAACTATCCATCCTGCTTCGAATAGATTCTTCCCTCCCAAAGCAATTAATGCTGCGACCTCCCCGAAAATCAATTCTACCTTCCCCATTTAAAGTTACTTAACGCAGACCTCCCCCTTACCTGTCTGAAGGCTGCTCTAATGCTTCTGTCCAATGTCTCACTCTTTCTTGGGGATACAGAAGAGCCTCAGTTTTCTAGCTTCTCCTTTGTACCTGGCTTTCTCACTTCTTGAGAAAGGCCAGCTCAGAGGACACTCCACTTGCTGCCTCATTCATGGGGAAAAGAAGCAGTTACTCCAGCTGCTTAGTGCCTTACCAGCACCCTGATGAATTGCTAGGAGCACTTAGGCTGGGCTTTTCTACTCCTGCCACCCTCCTGTTCTGGCTAAGCAGGTTGGGACTAGAACAGCAGCTAGCTCAGGGAGGTCAGAATAAGCTGCATGTGCCTTGCTGAAGTCTTGTACCTAGCTAATGTCCGTGAGTTCTCAGTCACAGTGCCATGATAGTAATGGAGGAAGATGAGGATAGCTCAGTGTATGGCACTTTTAACCAGTGAGAAATAGTCACTGATTTCTCTCTCAGGGCACCCTGGCACAGGGGGACAGGTGGGAAGAGAAGCCAGACCCTATCCCATGCACCCCACAGAAGCAAAAGTGGGGGGGGGAGAGAAGAGGACTGAAAGGAGCCAGAGTGGTTGCATGACAGCGTTTTGGAGGGAGTCAGGGATAGCAGCTGGGGGAGATAGCTTAGGGTAGGAGACTGAGGCAGCCTGGAGAGACTGTCAGCAATGAGAGCTTGGTGTCTTGTGGGACCAAGGCCTGGGGCAGCCTCCTCCATTCCACATCTGCTTCACACTAAGAACTTCTATTCTGCTGCTCCCTCTAACCTCCCCCAGCCTGTTCCTTCTGACCCCATCCCCCTTGAGTTTCTCATCCCCTGTCACCGACTTACTTTTGCACCAGCTCCAAGGTGACTGGCCACCAGCAGGGGAAGCATCCAGGGCACTGGAGAGACAGGCTGTGGGTCATCTGTTCCAGCACCACAGCAGCCCACAGTGGCTAGGGCAAGTCTCTGCATCTATGCTGGATGCCTGAGATTCCTGCAGGGATGAGGGCAGGTATTTAGGGAAGCCTAAAGGTGTGTTATGTCATGTCCCGAGAAGGAACTGGATTTTAGAGGCCTGAGAATTAAAGCTTCCCTGAAAGAGAGAGAAGGAGAAAAGGACTTGCCCTGAGGGGAAGGAAATCTGAGGCTACAGATGGTTCATCTTGGTGAACAGGAAGATTGTTCAAGTCTCCCTGAGGTGAGGGAAAGCCAGGAAATAAGCTGGCAGGGCTTTTCCCCTGTTTATAAAGTATACACTGTTTTACAAGCTTGGTCAACGGGAGTAGCTCTCAGGTTTTCCTGAAGGAAAAAGAAACCCTTAGACAAGGTGGGTTGTTCTTCTGGCACTGATCCCACTCCCATTCCCAACTTGATACGCTTCTGTTGATTCTTTGAAAATATACAGAGAGAGATCAAAGGGTTTTTTTTTTTCCTACCTGGCACTGTATACAGGTGTATTTTCTGTGCAGCTCCTGTTGGGGCCAGTTGTGCATCACACACAGTTGTCTAGACTGATTTCTAAATACTGATCTTTATTTTTTAAACACTGTTGTAATTATTTCACTGTAATATGCCAAAGACTGTGACTAAGTTTTAAAGTGTGTGTTATCTTGATACTTCCTGATCCCATGTTCAGTTTATGGTCTATAGTGAATGAAATAGATATTGCAAGTATAATTAAGAGACATGGTGTTCTGATTTGGCTTACTCAGTTTCTTTGCCGTTATTTTGTCTTCCTGTTCCAGTTAGGAGTAGGTTTGGAGAAGTCAGCTGTTTTGCCCCTCCCTGCTCTCCAAGTTCTAAGAGGCTGATCTATTTAACTTGATATAGGTCAGCATTATGGTTCTAGGGATCTCTGAGGTGTGGAGGATTTGTGTACTAGCCATATAGTTGTTCTTTATCCTGAAAGTCTATGTACTTTTAGCAGAGATTTACTTGTGCATACAGGTGTCCTCTATTGCTTTACCAATGTGTCCATGATTATGTTTCCAAAAGTAATTACTTTTCTTGCGTGATATAATGCTGTATTAGCTTTCTACAGTGTTTAAGTTCTTGCCAAATTATTTTGTCTTTCGTGGGTACACCATTGATATCACTAAGTCATTTATCACCTTCTGTGTTATTACTGAAAATAATTGTGTAATTTACCAAGGGAACATGTAGTTTATTCTGATTATAGTTATCAGTGATTATTAAGCTATTGCAATGAATTTAGCAGTAAAATTGGAGGAGCACTCAGGTCAGGCAAAGATATCTGGGCTGACAGTAATGCAAAGGTTTCTCTGTTTCCAGGAATAGACAGGACAAACATTACATCTGACCTGGGAGGAGGAACAGATTAAAAATCTCAAAGATAAATTTTAGAAAAGTAATAGGGTGTCAGACTAAGTTAAAAATAGGCAGACAGCCCCCCCCCCCAATCTAGAAATGTCTATATACCAACACAAGAAGCTTAAAAGTAAAGTAGGTGAACTAGAATGCTCAGCAATGAAAGAGAACCCTGACCTAATTGACATTACCAGAACAGTGGAATTAATGAGACCCTGGATTATTTGGTTGTAAATGTAAAGGAAGAACAGATTAGTTCAAAAGTGAGAGAATGGCTCCAATCTGATGCAAACACTTCCGAGTGAAGGGGCCCATATATTAGAATTTGTGTGCACACAAACACCATGTCATAAGAATTCAAACATACTGGCAAGAAATTATGGTGTCATGTAGCAGACCTGTACAACCCCTGGTAAGTAACAGATTTAACTTAAACATGGTTTGAACCATAGCATTTTCCTAGCAGGCGATATTTTTCCCATTCATGCTCTGGAGAGTTACTCCTTCAACAGTTCTGTTTAAAAATAATAAACAGTCATATTAAAATAATTTGAATATTTAAATAACTATAGCTCTCATATGTGAGCCTTTTTATTGATTTCAAAGAGCCAGATTTCTAAAATTATTTAGGCCCCTAAAGATGCAGATAGGTTCCTAATAGGATGTTCAAAAGTGCTTACATGCCCAACTCCCATTGATTTCCCCTGGCCCAGAGAGTATTGCTAAAGCCCCAGTCCCTATACCTGTTTGATCTCTAACTGTCATGACGACCTCCAGGACAGTACACCAAGGACTGATCTGGGGAGCCTTAAGGCAATCTTTTCACCCCCCATCAGAACTTGCACTAGGATTTCTCAGCTGTACCAGAGAATCATGGCCCAAGTCTCTAGACTCTGACTCATGCACCCTGTCCACTGCACCATGTTATTTCCCAGTCTAAGGATCATTGGGTCTTCAGGGTCACAAGCCAGCTCTAATGTTTGCAAGGCATAATCATTCTGAACCCTATTGGACATGCATTCAATGAATACATCCTGAAGTATTTGGTTTTTAAGTTTCAGGTTTTTCTATATTTTCTTTCAAACTGAACCTGAATGCAAAATTCAAGGGGTCCAGAAGTAAAACTAACAAAAATGATTTAGTGCAAACCCCAAACCAGCAAGTTTTGGCATAGCTGTGTTAGCAAAGCAATGAACATACGAGTTAAAGGAGAGCACAATAGATTTATATTGGTATCACTACACGGTTTATTAAATAGAAAATGACACCACTAATGTAGGGAAGTTCCTTATACAGATGTTTTTTACATGATAAAAAATAAAAATCATATTCACATTTCATGAACTGGGCAATGGTTCCAATGGCAAATTAAAAAAAAAAAAATGGAGAGCTGATCAAGCTCTTGGACCTTAATCATGTAGTCCTTTCCTCAGGCAAACTTCCCAGGGAGTGCAATGGGAGTTGTGCCATGGTATGGAATTGAATTGGGCCCTAAATTGATAATCTACAGGTTCACATTAGACAGGCTTCCTTCGCATGTCTGGAACACATTGGATAATTGCTATTTCCTGAAGTACTTCTGACAAAGACAATATGACTGTGGTCTGATATCTAGTCATATTCAATTCACATCCAGCTGCTTTGGTAAACAGAATCTTTCTGCCAAGGGCTACTTCTTGTTTCTATTCCAAAAGTGCAGCACTGAAGATAAAATGGATTCCAAGCATCGTATCTGTCAGAGCTTGATATAGCAGTTTGATTTTGACACTAACAGCTTTGTACATGTCAATTTATATACCACTTTACTCCTAAATCACTTAGGCACTTTTGAAAATCCTACCGTATGTGCCCAATGAACAGTTAGTGTGGTGGTCAATACAATGGAACACTATGACACATATTTGTTTCCAACTTTCCACTTCCTGGGAGGAAAAGGGGATTTCTATCACTGGTTCTCAGTGGAGAACGATGGTAAAATAGGACTTTCCCATGCTATCTGTGTTTACTGTGGGATCTACATATTTAATATGGGGAAATAGTTCAGATATTCAAACATTTGTTTTAAGTTAGCTTCATAACACTTTTTTCAAATTTCTCATTATTTTTTCTTTATTCCCCTCTCCTGTCACTAACACGGTTGATACAAAATTCAAACCATTATTTATTAATCATTTCCCCCTCCCCCACACTATTTACCCAGCTTTACTACATGCTAGGTATTGAGTGTACTGGTTTGCTTTTGTTTGAATGTGGTATATATGTGCACTTTCAATGTGTATATAATTTTATGCCTTAAATTGGTGGATTGGAAAGCATCAGATAGTCATAGATATTGATGTTTGCTTTTAGACATAACAATACTTTACCATTATATAGTACTTTATATCTGAAGATGTTAAAATGCAAGTAAAGTATCTCCATTTATAGGCCAGTGTGATGAGGCTTAACTCCTATCACCTGCAAGGCAAGGGAAAGGACCTAATTGGTCATGCTCTGCAGCTAGGGGAGTAACTAATTGCTGCCTGGATAAAGGAGGTGGAGCTAAGCCATAAAAGTAGACTGAGCTAGCTATGTGGGGAGAGATTGTAGAGGAGGCAGGTTTTTCTGATGGAGAAAAGCCCTGGGCTTAGCAGGTAGGATACTACAAGGGAACTATAGTGAAGCCTGATGAGGTGGAAGAGCTGTTAATTTGAAGACTTGTTTGTGCTCCCCCAGAAGATGTTTAGACTTTGATAGATGCAGACTGAGAAAGGAATTGCAGGCCAAAGAACTGGAGGGGTTTCTAAGAGGGGTAAAGTCCCCTTCAATGTTGTGGCTAGTTGCAAAGGGGTGCAGAAGCAATTTTCATAGTAGGGGTGCCGAAAGCCATTGAACCAAACTGTAAACCCTGTGTATATAATGGAAACCACTTCAAGCTAGGGGGTGTGGCAGCATCCCCAGTTCCAACACCTATGAAGGGGCACACTTGAGGACAGAACTTACTTACAGTCAGGAAACAAGCAAGGAAAGGATAAGACTTGTTCAAGGTCATGCGCCAAGCCACTATCAGAATCCAATTTTAAAACCAGTAGTCCTGGATTGTACTCTAGTTGTTAGCTCATGCTGAATCCCCATTTCTACTCCCTTGTTGCAATGCACCTATATGATTTGGATAGGAAAAATTGATAGCATTGCTTTTCCAGCTAAACACTTTACGGCCATAAGTGTCATAACATTATGAATGTCCACCTGATCAAAAAAGGCAATGTGGAGAACCTAATACATATGACTGTTTGTGGAATTGCACCTGATAACACCAGCACTGAATCTGGCCAGTTCTCTTCACTGGAGAATAAGTATTACATTGATGTATGGCAGCAAACTTAACTCTTCTCTTGTAGGTTTGCTTCCCAAATGTATTACAATATGCAAGTTTTAAAATTTTTAAATACTGCATTATTCCATTATCAAGAGGTTTTTTTTTCCTTGAGTGATGTTTCTTTGGAAAGTAACACTTAAAAGGAAGTACTTGGCTGAGAACACACACCTCAACATTTTCATGGCTACATTTCTAGCACTTTGGGTTTAATCATATTAATTAGTCAGGCACAATGGAATTGAAATGAGGAAAGATTCAGAAATTTAGCTACAGGCAATAACTATGAAACAGTGCATCCTAACTATGAAGTTGTATTCTAGACAGCTATTAATTAGACAGTAACATTCAAAACTGGAAACATCTTTCCCCTTAACCATTAAAACACTTTTTTTTAATACAAAAAAATTGAGAAATGTTTTCCTATTTCTTAATGTAAAGTTGGGAGATTCATTAGATTTTACAATTTCAGCTGTTTTAGCTTTGACTAACCTTAAAAAGATACAAGGACACTTGAAGTATAGGCATGAAACCCTGAACTACTTCAAGTTTCTCATCTAACTTGCCTCTGATTTATAAAGCCAGCTACTTACTGTTTATTAGTAACCTCTTGAAATTTACCAGAGGTACTATAAAGCTTAACTGATATCCTTCAATAAAAGACACTACAGTAGGAAGTGTTCTGGTGGATTGGTTAGCTGGCCAGGTGTCCCTGTTTGATCAGGGTAGTATATCTCAGGAAAGCAGTATATTTTTGGAAGGGAGTTTGGGGGCAGATAAGCATCCAGATTGGGACTGAAATGATAGCTGCCAAGTCTGACTGCTTTCTGCACACAGCCAGCAGGCTCCCTATGTCAATCGCAGAACCTGAAGGAGGGCAGGTTTTTTGGGCCTGTCAGAAAGGCGGTTGCACCTGTCCACAGTTGTGCTCCTGGGAGCACCAAACACATTGGGCAGCATCAAGTGCTTGCTTGCTTGCTGACAAAAGTGGTGGTGCCAGAGAAAGGGAAAGTGACAGCATAGCAAATCACCTATTTCAAAGATAAAGGTTCCTATTTATCTCTCAGTCCTCTTTGGAATTACCCAGTGGACTCTCAATCAAAAATCTAAGGCATATATTTGGGAGGGCTTTAGAAATACTGTAAGGATTTCTAAAATATGAAGTAGCCAGCACTCAAATTTCTAATTCCTACTTTATTCCCTGCTTTGATTTAAAAAACACTTGGAGGAATTGATAGTTTTAGTGACATTATTTTCTCTACCCCCTACTTATTAAAATCATCCTGCTGAATGTTGTCCCTGAACCTAAATGCCACAGAATAAATATTATTGTGTATAAACCACCTTTCATACCCAAAGGAATAACTGATCTGGAGCGCTGTTATCTTCAGCACCCTACTGACTACAGACAGTATCAAAGTATGCATATTGTGTCTTATCAGCATGCCCCAGAGATGGAGCTGCTCAGCTTCTTCTCTGCAGATGTTAGCTTGGGCATGAATGTCAGCATAATATCTTACTGTCTGGCCTTTCACAATACTTCTATGGACTTCTGCATAGTAAGGAAAAAATAATTTAAGATCAGGTTTCTTGGTGGGTGAAAAATAAAAAGGGATCTGTTATATGCAGAGACACCACAAACATAGCAGTCCATAATTTACACAATTTTAGATACACAAACATACTAAAGTATTTACAGGAAGAGGAAGATGGAGGTTACTCTGTGTTAAGGGCATAATAGAAGCTTGAGCTGCCCAGGTACCAAGATCCTCTGTCTTTCACCTCCCTCATACAGACTGTGGTACAACCTCCCCTCTTCCATCTTTTCTTCTCATAGCTCTCACTTGGGCTGTTAGACTGTATTTATATAAAACCTTCCCCCAAAACTGGTCTCCACACTGAACTGCAATTACTATCCTGCCTTGCTGCCTTAGTCTCAGATGTTAGCTGGGACCTATTTGATATGTTCACTTTCCACTCCACTTCTTTGGTGAAAGAGGAGTTCCAATCCACCCTCCTCCTTATACTCTCATCTCAGAACCTATAGCAGGAGAGAGCAGACTGGCTTTATTGACAATCACTGCACAGGTTGAGTCCTTCCTCTCCATGACAGCACCCCTACACCACCACTGTCTCCACTGCTTATACTGCAAGCTTGAGAAAAGGGCTACTGCTACAAAGATCCATGTGAGCATATCACCCTTGGAATCCATATACACCAATGCCTTCCTCTTCATTTTTGGGATGAACACAAAGGTCTGGTCCTACTAAGCAAGGCTTTAAATGGGTTTGGACTCTGCCCTATTAGGGTCTGCTTCACCATCCAAAACCGTCCAGAACAGTTGCATTCCAGAGACAATGCAGCAGAAGAAACCCAGGTTTAGACTTTTGGTTGCTGGAGGCACAGACTTCTCAAGAATGTGATGGCCGCTGTGACACTCCTTGCTAATTAAAGTCAGACTGAGTCCCAACCTGTCCATAGTCAGATGAAAATGGATGAGTTACCTTTTCTCCCCAGCAGTGTCAATATCTAATAGGGAAGATAAGAGCAAATAAGAGATAAAAGGGAGAAGGAGGAAAAAGAGGAGAGAACATCCTGGAATGGGTAATAAATTAAATCAAATGATATGCTATAGAAATTGATACATACATTGTTTAGCTAGAAATGATGGGAGGCCAATGAAGGTGAATGAAATATGCGTTACCACTGCTTCTCTACGAACACCCTCCTTTCAGTAGCTACCAGGTACCTTTTGACTACTTTGGAAAGGGTTATTTTGCTTCACACTTTATGTACAAACTGATCTATCTTCACTAACAACTGCATTTGGCAATTTCATTTTATTAAATAACAATGTTTAATAACCTCTGTGTATTAAAGTAGTAAAAATGTGAGTGTCAGAGTTTGCACCTTTAAATTCAAGAGCTATATAAAATAGATAAGGATCTGAATGACCCGTCAACAATCTTGCATAAAATGTATACTGATGACAAAATATTCTAATAGCCTTTTCTATTAGTATGCATTACATACTGACTCACACTTCAGTGTCTTTAGGAACTTATTTTATTTTGTGCTGTAAAATCCAGCACACACAGTAAACTGGACAAATCTGGCAACTGGACCCAGTTTATCTGAATCTATATGATGCTTACATTATTGGACAAAACCCCACCTTATGTTCATGACTGGTTAAAGTATTTTTCATTATATGGCCTCGGCTTTTATGAGAAGTCTTTTACTTGTAAACATTCATTTCAGTTTCTTCTGTAATGATGAAGTCTGGATGTTTATCCATCTGTTAAGCATTGACAAGGAAGGACTGAAATAACATTAAAAAATCATAATTTCTTCCATAGTATTTTCTTATATTTCTGTATATTTCATGCTGACAACCTGATTGTCAAAGTGGCAATACATAATTGGACAGCTTCTCACGCGGTATACATAGCAGGCCCACAATCAATAAGTGCTATAGCAAAAACTAGGTATCACAATATGTTAATGTAATAGAGACCTCTAGAGATCATGGTTGAGACGTGGCTTAAATTGCAATTCAAAATGTGTAATGGTATGATTCAGCCTACTCTGGTGGATATGGGTTATAATTTTATAATCTTCATGCAATTCAAGAGAAGCCACAACTCAAAGGCTCACAACTAGAATAGCAGCTACTATTGCAAGACTGAGATGTGACCACAGTGACAGGTACCCTAGAAACACCTTAGATTAGAAAGAGGAAATTAGTAGGACTGCATAAGGGAAGCTTGTACTGTCCATGCTCTCACTATATTCCTGATCCTGATCCCATTGAAGCAAATGAACAATCTACTATTAGTTTCAGTGGTGCAGTATGGTGCTGTTGCTAGCTTCCTTGAATGTATGAACACTAAAAAAACATTTCTCAAAAGCCACCAACCCCAACCGCTAGAATTCTAACCTACCTCCCCAGAGCCTGGTAGCAATGCCAAGGGAGCTGGTAAGAGGTTTATATTGAACAAGAACCTGGGAGTACATATGCACAGCATGGCTCAGTTAACATTATGGGAACAACCTTAATTTGGGGAAATGCCTCAATTTCAAGTGCTGAGGGTAGGATTTTCAAACGTGCTGAGCGCCAGCCTAAATCTGCTTCCACTGAAGTCAGTTTCAGTGGGTATAGAGTTAGTCAAGCATTGAGCTCTTGTTAAAATCCCATTTCTAGTTTCTCAAGGTTAGCATTGTGTTCTCTTTCTTTCCCCCAATGAAAAGAGACACAAAGAAAAATGCCTTGAGTATTTCAGCTTATCATGCTGACAAGCACAGCTAACTTTGGAAATGGATGTTTGTGGAAAGTTTGACTAAAATCCCTTCTTGTTTCTGAATTATGTGAGAATGGAAAAAATACCTTTTATTCTTATGCAACAAAACATTAAGATTTATGTTTGCATACCAATAGCACAAAACCAGTTTAATATACAAACTCAAGTCAGCACTTAGGAATTCATTCTTACTTAATCTGGGCAGGAAAATATATAAAAGTAGAGACTGTAAAACATGAAAACATATATTTATTGGACACATTTACATACAGTTGTGCTTGCATTTATACAGATGTGCACTATTTTTACAGATTTTTTTCAGAAGTGATATGAAAGGAAGATTAGGCACTCACTGTGAGTCATCCAATATTTGAATTCAAGTCCTAATGAAATCTATCCTCAAAATTTCTGGAAAAAAATGTGAAAAAAGAATGCACAGTATTTGTATAAATTCAAGCATAATTGTGTATTAATGTGCAATAATATCACTTTTCATGTTTAATCATCTTTTGGTTTTTTTTGTTGTTTTTATTTTTAACCTATTGACACTTTTGTTGTATTTTAAATGGACCACCATCTGGCTAAAAGTAAAACAAAATCAGTTAGCTCAATGTAAACATCTGTGATTAAGCAATTGTTAAGTTCAGTGATACATATAGATGTGGATAGTTTTAAAATTTTAGTAACTATAGGGTTCTAACATGAGCTGAGATCATCTTAAAAAGAAAAACTAAATAAATAAAAATAAAAAAATCTTTTCATTTGTTGTTTGCGAGGCTACTAGATCTTCATTTACATAGGAGTACAAGGTTCTTTAAGTTAACTCCACTACTCACATACAGAAAAAGATAGCAGAAAGGCAGATGGTACCAGGGAAAGAGTGTTAAATATACTTGCTATCCAAACAAAATTTGGAGGCCAAGTCCTTGGCTACTCTGAGCCATGACATTGTTCTTTCAGAGTAATATATTATGCTTTACAGAAGTGTTATCTGCCTCTTTTAGAAGCTCCAGATTATGTGCCTATGTTACACTGTGTATGGGCTCACTCACACTGAGAGAAGATGAATACAGTTGCCAGTCATGAGCTGTGCTTCGATAATCTTGACTGCAAGAATATGAAATCCCTCACCTTCCAGCTCAACATCTCCTGTTTAGTTAGATGTAAAGGAAATGATGGAAGAAACCTTCTTCCCTTAAGTATCTGGAGTAAAGATATTTTTTCTCTCCCATTCAGAAATATGTTTGACTAAACTAGAAGTTGGTTGTTAATTATACCTTTTAGAATTTCTAAAATATGAATGAGCTAGATGTTGATAGACGAACAGGTGTGTGTGGTGTGTGTGCATGCATATATGTGTGAATGTATATAATATTTAAAACCTATTGTCGTGTGCACAAAGGCAAGGGCTGTAAAGGGCAGACCCACATGGGGCAGTGTGGTCCAATGGATAGGGTACTGGATGGGGACCCAGGTTCTATGCCTAGCTCTGCTGGTGACTTGTTATGTTACAGTAGGCAACTCACTACCCTTCTGTGCCTTTGTTTTCACTCCCCTCCCTACTTTGTCTACTTAGTAGAGCTGTTCAAAGTCTCCCATGCAGAAATATTTCCTGCTGAAAATAAATATGGCTTCAGGGAAAAAAGAAGAACAAAAAAACTTTCCTTTTTGAATCAACATTTTGAAATTCAATTTTTTGTTTTGAATTAATGTTGTTTAAGTTGAACTAAAACAAATTTTCATTTCAAAAGTGTTCACTTGAAACAACTAAACCAACCAAACAAATTGAATTCATTTGAATTATTCACGGGAACAACAAAATATTGTGACTGAAAAATTTTGAATAAAAATTTTTAGTTTGAAATTTCTTTTGAGGGGAAAAAATGTATTTTTACAAGTTGATTTACCACTTAGTCTCTGCCTCAAACAGCTTTTAATCTCTTACTTTGTGTCTGCAAAGCACCTAGTGGTATACAATGGGGTGTCATGCTCATTTGGGCTTCTAGGCACTTCTGTAGTATGCCTTGCAAATAATCATTGTAATAAAGGGACTAAAACCTCCATGGTTTACCTCAGTTTTCAGGAGGAAGAGAATGGAGCACCTCAAAATGGGCAAGGGAAAGGGTAACACAAATCCCAGAGGCAGAAGATATTCTGAATGGTTGTTTAACTGGCCCTTTTAAAATCAGGAGATGGCCACGGTTTGCAGTTCCCAGCCAATGGGAGCTGTGGGAAGCAGCGCAGGTGGCAGGGACGTGCTGGCTGCCGCTTCCCACAGCTCCCATTGGCCGGGAATGGCGAATCATGGCCACTGGAAGCAGCGAGACTGCGGACGGTCAATATAAACAAACTGTCTTGCGGCCCACCAGCAGATTACCCTGATGGGCCGCATGTGGCCCGCAGGTTGCCCACCACTGGAATACATACAAGAAAATGGAAGGCTGTTTTATCATAACATGCTATGAGAGGAATGGCAAACCTACTGGACAGGTCCTCTCTCATTAGTAAGAGGCAGCATGTTCTAGTGGATTGAACAAGTGACTCGAAATTCCTGGGAGCTGTTTTGTGTTGAGAAGATACTGTAGAAGTTGTTTATAATCTATGGGTGTTGGCTTTGTTGGATGTCCCATTTTTTAATAAGTTAAAAAATACAGAAATTGTTTTTAATGTAAGTTTTGGGATAGACACAGTGAATACAAATATATAACCTAACTCTCCCACTAACTCGTTATGTGGTTTTGCACAATTTATAATCTCCTAGTATATCAGTTTCTCCATTTGTAAATTGGGACTATTTACCTATCTCAAAAGAGTGTTGGGAAGAGTAGTTAATGTTAGAAAAGTGCTTGGAAAATGCACTGGCCATTTTAAACAATATTAATCTTGCATTCAGGATACTAATTGTTATTATTCCCTAATACTAAATAGGTTAAAATGAATATATAGTTGGGTCCATGTCAAATGTATTTCAGTAGACCCAGGATTTTTGTCTGCATCTATTTAGGCTAGTGCATGATGCTAACACTAATACACGTGATTGCCATCGCCTTAACCATGCACTGGGATATCCTCGCACATGCTGCAAAAGCTAAATGAAAGGGAGGTGAGTGAGAAAACATGAGCACATGGTGGTGATGTGGACTCCTTTTAAAAGGGTTTAAAATTATTTTCATAATTAAAACAAATATTGAAGTGGCCTCACTTTTTATAATCTAATTTTTCAAAACCTTTAAAAACAGATTCTATTTTAATCCCATTTTCCTTCTTTCTTCTATGGTATTTTCTTCTAATATAGTTCACACTGATCGCGTGATTTTCAATGTGGTAATATATGACCGGTCACATCCTTGTACTCATTGCATTCATACCAGAGTCCAGCCTACACTGATCTAATACCCTGTTTGGAATTGCAACATCCCTTCCTGGAATAATCCCTGGCCAAAAAAATATTTTGGTTTTTTTTTGGTTCATAATAAAAAGTTTGTGGCAGACATGAATCTGCAGTCTCTGATTAAAGTCAATTACTTGTTCAAAAAGAAATATGTGGGGAATGGGAGATATTTACGTAATAATTTGAAAATGGATATACTAAAACAGCTAAGCTAAGAGCATCAAGAATGAACATGCCAGAGGGACAAACTAATAACATTTGAAGGATGCAAAAGCTATGGTAAATAGAAAGATTGGCCAGATTAAAAATACAGTAAGATCAAACAAAATAGAAGTTTTCCAAGCATCTGCCACCGCAAAGTAATGAAAACACTTCATTTAAGAATGTTACAGATCCTGATCCTGGAAGATGCAGAATGCTCCTATGACATGCTAAGCACTCAACTCCCAAGGAACTCAGAAGCATTCAGGAGTGAGCCCATGCTATAAAACTGGATGAGAAAAAGGATAACAGGGATTAGATCTTTCAAGGTGCTGAGCATCTTATAGAATCACACTTAGAGAAACTACAGATGAAATTTCCAAAGGCAAAATTCAGAGTAAAATTTTGGATGTAAATTTGAAATCATCTGGCCCATAGAAATCATGTTTCCCCATCCACATGGTCTCAGAGAGGGCCAACTCCTGTTCCCAGCATTGGAGCCAGGTGGCCCTTATGCACGACAGCAAGGCAGCAACAGCTACTACAGATAGCCCTGACAACCCCTGGGCCCAATGACCTCAGAGACAGGACTTTGATGTTGAGGTTTTAGACCCTGCTCTCTAATTAGACTAGGACAGAAACCTTTTAACCAGAAAAGCTCTTTCCCAGACACCAGCATCAAGAGGATATCTCATGTCTCTGAGACTCCCCTGGAACCACATGGGTATAAACCATCCCTACAAAAGCCTGAAGCATAGTAAGGCAGATGCCAGAACAGACAATAACAATGGCTTGATAAATGGGCAGCTGAGGACAGATTGTGTTCAAAGAGTAAAAACAAAAATCAAATAGAGAAGGCTATTTAAATCTTATCATTTGCACATTCTTTGTGGGGCTTGAGTAAAATTTAATAGCCATTCAGAATTGGGTGAATCATAGTTACAGCAGTGGTTTTATCTGCAAATGGTGTGTAATATTGTATACAGTTAAGGTGCACATTAAACCAAGGGACCACTACTAAATAATAATAATAAAAAAACTGTTTCATGTTTACTGCATGCAGTATTTGACACAATCTAGTGGCTAATCTGTTTATCTTGTTTCAGTACATTTAAATCACCAGTAAATCATATTCAGCTTGTAAGAACATGCATAATAAAAACCCTTGCTCTTACTTTCTTGTTCCAGTATAAGTAAACAGTTTCCTTTGGACGCATACATTTTCATAATTTCTGCAGGATCAATGTCTTTAATGTCCGATTCAATGTTCAGGTTAACCAAAGCTGAAAACCTTCCTTGGCTCATTGTTGTTCTCAAGCATATTTTAATTCAGTGCATCACTGAGAAGGAAGGTGCAGATTTTACTGAGCCAACAAGCAGCTGAAGTGCTAAATGAACCAGCAAAAAGAAACTGGGTTATTCCAAGGCTGTCAGAGTGAATCTCAGATTTTCTAATGTTACAACCTGTCCATGAGATTCAGTATTAATACATGCAATCTATAGATCAGATTTTGCCATTGATTCCTGTACTCTTCCCATAGATTTCCAGCATTCAGCTGCAACAGGTTCAAAAGCCAGAATGGCATCCATACTTTTTGCAAGCACTAACATTTCTTTGGAAAACCTTAGTTTCCCCTGTTAATGCATTAATAACTGGTGGGAAAAAAATGTTGTTAACACCACTTTTGCTCACGGTTGTGTGGTTCAGCTGGAAGATGTTCTTTCTCTCCACAGCTCGAGTTTTAAATTTTCTCCATTTTAAATCCTCATTGGTCACCAAACACCTGCATATTTCTCTCTGTGACAGGCGTCGGTCGGTCCTCCGAGCCCCTAGGGGTGATGGAGAGCAATGGTCTCCGTGGCAGGCCTCGGCCCCACCTCCCGGGCGTTGGGGAATTAGCGGGAAAGTGTGCCGGCCGGAGTCAGTAGCGCGCCCCTCCGGCAGGGGAGCGCCGGCAAGAGTCAGTAGCGCGCCCCTCCGGCAGGGGAGCGCCGGCAAGAGTCAGTAGCGCGCCCCTCCGGCAGGGGAGCGCCGGCAAGAGTCAGTAGCGCGCCCCTCCGGCAGGGGAGCGCCGGGGTAGGGGAACGCAGGCCCACCCAACTCCACTGCGTTCCAGCCCAGGGCCCTGACAGTGGCGGGAGGCGAAGGTCCTGCCACTGGGTCAGCGGGGCAGTCCGCGCCCGCTGACCAAACACACCAACCCCACGGTGTAGTTGGGCCCCTGGGCTACTTCCTACCCGGTCTCTCTCAGGCAGGTCGCTCCGGTCCCTCCATCTCCTCCGGGTAGTCCGCTGCGGGCAGCTCCGGTTCCTCCAGGTATTCCGCTGCGGGCCAGTCCCGCTCCCCCTCGGTGTCAGACTCACGCTGGCCCGGGCTGCAGTCAGGCCCCTCCAGGTCCTCTGGGTATTCAGTGGCCGGCAGCCCTGGTTGCCACAGGCCTTCCGCCCGGTCAGGCTCCTCCTTGCCCAGGGCTTCGCCTGGGTCAACAGCAGGATCGCAAGAGAGCAGTCTGTGTCTGTCTCCCTCCCTGGTGCTCTCCTCACTGGGCAGAGGGCCCTGCCCTTTGTACTTCCTGTCCCACCCTTTCCCTTCTGGGGATTGGCGGAAGCTTGGCCTGGCCCCGCCCACTCAGGCTCAGAGGGTGGCTCTTTACCCTCTGGTTCGGAGGGGAGCCACCCTGGCTCCCTACACTCTCCCTCAATCGAAATTCCAACTTTTTCAGCATATTGCAAGGCATTGGCCCAAATATGCTTCAGTGATTTTTTATTTCTCATGTTCTCCGAAGTTGAGGTGGTGCTACTAACTACTTTTGCTGCTGAGGACAGTATGGCCTTTTGGCTTGCAGTGCCTTGTGAGCAACTTGAATTAATGACAGTAGATTATCAAAAAACAACAAATTGAATAATAAAATATTTTGCACTTGCTGCAGAAAACCATGTGCTTCAACGAAGCTTTGATTACTTTCCAGGCTGGCTGAGCTCATGGTAGCTTTCAAGGTGGATTTTCATGCGCTGACATTTCTTCACCTACATGCCTACTGTATATCACTCAGACTAGTCAATTCAATGGGCTTGATTCCTAGTGGTTTCTGTACATCATGGAAAAGTCTGTGGTGCTTAGGTGTGGAGAAACAGCAATACAGTGATTCCAAAATGCTAAAAAATCCTGACACAGTTCTCTTTGTTTTACAAGCATCTACAAGAACAAGTGTGTGAGGCATACAACGGGTGTAGATGGTCGAGGGTGGTTATTTCTAATTTTCCACTGTACCCCATTAGTGACACCGGACACTCACCCCATCATAAACCTGAGCAACTATAGTAACGGTGCTTACTGCAGACGTTTCTGTTCCTTCTTTGAGGCTGTTGTAAATTCTCTGTGCATTTTATGATCCAGAACAGTCTCTAAACAGGAGAAATGGCTTGTGTGCATTTAAATCAGTGCTGCATAACAAACACAGATGGAGAGTTGCTCTTGTTTAAAAACGCACCCTTCAGCCATCAGGCAATAAACTCCAACATTCCATGCATCCTCAGCTATGTATTTTTCACCAGGTCAGCTGCAATGTGGAGCAACTTGTTTTGAATTTTATGCCTTGTTAAATTAAATGTACCATGCAGTTTTCAGTCAAATCACTCATCATATTTTGCAACAAAGAGAACACAACTCTGGAAAATTATCCCAGCTTTCCAACGTTTGTGTTTCATCACTGCCCCCAAGGGTCAGTCCTTGGAATGAAAGGTAAAACAACAAATACGTAATTTTTTTCTTGCATATTCTGTTTTCCTGAACAGTGATCTTGTGAGAATCTGAAAGAAGGGATACAACTGAGGCCGATTTACTAACCACTGGAAATCTCTCCACTTTCCCATACACTGTAAGTGAATATTACAGTTGGTATGTCATTCAGTTTCTCACCATTATTTTTCCAATCCCTCATCACCATGAGCGTATTATTCACAAGAGTCACTACATTCCTTTATTTTGTGCACTTTTTCAAGAGGGCTGTCCATTTCCACACTGAATGCTTCTATTTTCCAAACCGCTTTCTAAAATTAATATTGACCTAATTCGCTTTTGAGCTGTTTTTGTATTTAAACTTGACTGTCTTTGTTTATAAAAATTTCTTATCTGCCACCATTTTTTGTTAACCAGCGTACAAATCTCTGTCTCTGTACAAATCCTTTGTGTGTTTGAATGAAGGCGTCAACAGGAGACCTGCCTAAAGCATACTAAGCAGCATAGCAGCAGTGCGAGCAGTAGAATAGTGAGGGACGGAAATATGGCTGGGCCCCAACTTATGGTTGACAGGCAATGACAGACTCACACTAGCTCACCAGTGTGGATGCTGCAAGTCCAAGCCCACCTGACTCCTGCATCTGATATAGGGAAGAAGCAGGAGAAACTACACTGGCTAAAGGCGATGTCTGCCCCTGGTACACACAGCTACAGTAGTGAAACATGAGGTGCAAGATGAAGCCTGGAACTCTTGAGGATGAGGAGCTGCCATGACACCCGCATATGGGGGTGAGGGGGGTCTGGCAGGGCTCCATGCGTTATGAGGGTGGGTCTCTATCAGGGTGGGAGGAACAACCTGGCTCCCAACTCTGTGGAGATGGGCTCCTTAGGGTGGAGTGTGGTCAGGTGCCACTCCCCATCCTCATGTGAATCACGGAGGAACCCACTCTCTCGGGTGAGGGGGGCCCACTCTTTGGTGTCTGTGGGGTCACCCAGTCTGGTACAGAGAGGAGGCCCCAGGGAGGTGGGAAGGGGTTGGAGAGTGAGTAAGTTCTGCACTCACCTGGGCAGTGGTGGCTCCTGTCCCACAGGCTGGGCCTGGCTCCCTGCTCTGGGGATCCTGCCACGGCATCATGTGATGAATGCATCTACAAGTAGGCGAGGCCCTCTCCCTGTGATGACCTTCCCCCCCCTTTTCTGTCCCTGGCACCATCGGACATCGGTAGGGTTGCCAACTTTCTGACCAAACAAAACTGAACACCCTTGCCCTCCCTTTCTCTGGGGCCCCGCTCCGCTCCTTCCCTCCATCACTTACTCTCCCCCACCCTCACTCACTTGCTCACTTTCACTGAGCTGGGGAGGGTCCCTTTTTGACCAGGTGTTCAGCTGAAAACTGGATACCTGGCAACCCCAACATGGGGCTATGCCTGCTGAGCCACACATGTATGTGGGGTGGCAGTTGGTGAGCTGGCAGACAGATTTGTGGCAGCTGAGCCCCCTCTAGCTCTATTCACCTGCTGCCTGTGATTATTTGCATTACAGTGGTGCCCAAAGGCTCTGATCAGGAGCAGAGTTCCATCCAAACTAGAATAGTCCCTACCCCAAATACCTTACAAAGTCCCCAGTGCTCCCATTTAATGCCCATGATTGGTGGACCCATGTATCCACATGCAGTCCACATGAAGTCAATAGGGATCCACACAGATGCAGGAGTTATGCCAGCACTGCAGGATTTGGGCCTAAATACAGACAAGATGAGAAAGGTGGTTGTAATGCACAATGGAGGAGCATGGGGGAGACAAGAGTGCCAGCAATAGGAACATACAGTTGCATGTATTAGCTAAGTGTACAATTTACTGGCTTCATAGGTTTTTTAATTAATTAGGCTAAATGAACAAGAGATTAATGAATCAATAACAGGCCACCTACCTAACCATTTTCATTAGGCTATTTTTCATATGCGGCACTGTAGAAGTGGTTCTTAAGGGATTTGAAGATATGCTATGCTCATCATTTTGAGGAGCTGTTTCTTGCATAAGTAGCAGTGTGGAAGAAGACATGAAGGTGCTTATGGGAGGAATGGACAAGAGAAAGATAGAGGCTCATTAGCAGAGCAAAGGGGATAAGATAGGAAATCAGATTTGCTGAGTTAGGAGACCAGAAATGTAGAAAGGAGTTAAATGGTCACAGCCTTGAAGATGAGAACTAGAAGTTTATTATTTTGGTTTAATAATTAATATGAATACATCCTTATAAAAATTGGATATAGAGCAAAACAGAGGGTTATAGATCTAGATCACCAGCTCAGGGGGGTATATGCCATGTTGTACACTAGCCAGCCCATGGATCCACATGATCTTCCCCGTGTTACCCTTGCCCATCCTTCCTCCTCCCTTCTCTTGTTTGTTAAACCTGCTTATGATTGCTTGTTTCCAAGTTAGATTATAAAAACTCTTCAAACCAGAGACAGTCTCTTGTATGACACATACCACCCCAATGCTCTAATCTTGACTGGAGCCATAGGTGCTACTGTAATAAAAGTATTTAATAATAATCCTCAGACAACCCCAGATTCATTGAATTTAATCCTCGAACAGCTCAACACCTCTCAGGATCATCCCTTTTACAGGCAATTTTGTAGAATATTTATGAAAATATTTAAAGGCTATGAAGCTACCAAAGGGCACTGCTTCATAATGAATACTCCCTTTTCTTGCAGTTCATTTCCCCCAGTACATTCATTACCAGTTATTTAAGCAACTTGTACAATGGTGTAGCTCTGAACTAATTATGATTAATACAATGTCACCTTCCTTTGCTTTATCAGTTCATTAATAAACAGCACCACTGGAGGAATGCCTGGTCACACAATATTAGCACCAGAATCACCTGGATTGCAAGACATGTTAAGATCATTCACAGATATTTTATATAATTAGCAAATGTGAAAAAGGGAAAAAAATAAATTCATCATGCATCATGCACAAGTTATCAAGACAGTATATTAAGAATATCCCTTCTTGTTTTGCATAACATGCCATAATTAGAGTGATTGCCCCAGGATTCAGAGATATTAATCCAAATATATTTTCCTCAAGGACTATGAAAATAAACTTAAAGTGTGAAATGCAGGTGTAAATGCATGTGTATGTAGATGTAAACCTGAAGCAATTCTATTGATTTTAGTGGAATTACTCCAGTTTTACACAGATATAACAGAAAACAGAATCTGGCTGAAAATTAAGAGATTTGGAGCCTGACTCCCCACTGCCTTAGACCTTGCATTGTTTTACCACAGCACAGCTAGTGAACACAATATGATATTGGAACTCTAGAGCTAGACTGCTTAGAGGGATGGAACTCTCTGCTCCTGCTGTCAGGGAAAAGGCAGCTCTGGCAAGTCTCGTTTTACATGAATTATAATATTGCTTACCCATAGCTCCACAAACTGTCTGTTATTGCTCAAGTTCTTATTTATCTATGTTTTACTGTAAGAATGTTATTGTGAGTGTACTCATAGAAGGATATCAGAATTGTGCAAGATACGCTTTGGAATAAGTGGGTCACCCTGACTTTACAGGTAGAAGACTTTGGTTTGGGATGGGGTTCAAACTCAACAAGGAGACAATGGAGGAGTCTATTCTAGAGACTAGGAGCTCTAGCTCAGGGAACGGGGACTATGTCCAAAAGTCCTGTTTTGCTCTGGATTTCCCCCCTGAAATTTTTGAACCCAATATAGAACTATTCTGCAGGACTGGATTGGACAAGGCCGGGGTTATGGTGATACAGAGCTGACTTCAAGGATAGACCAGATTGGACCAGTGATGATAGTGGTGGCAGCACAGAGCTGACTTTGCAGTGAGAGAAGACCACTAGTGGCAGAGCTGATGTCACAGCATTGAGAATTTGGTAGTGTGGACTTTTCGGGACTAGAACAGGCAGGCAGAGAAGAGCCACCCCCTGCCTACTCAAGTCTAATTGGAACTCTAAATTGGATTTTAGATGGATGCGGATTGATATGGACCTCAACAAACTACCTAATTAATACTTGGAACTGCGGGGTTTACCAAACTCTTGAGTCACTGATGGGGTTTTGCTCATTTAGTTCCATGTGCTTATGTTTCTTTTATTTGTTGTTCCCTTTCCCCAAATAAAAGCTGTTTATGGGTTCCTGCTCCCAAGGACTCCTGAGTGCTTGCAAGTGGGGGAAAAAACACCTAGAAATGTGAGCAGGGAATACATATTTTCATTTCTCTGAGCCAGCAATAAGAGTATGGCTTTAGGTAGAGGCTTGATCCATAGTTTTATCTTAGAAAAGGACCCCTAGACAGATTGAACCCAGGCTTGCTTCTGCATGGGAGTGTGAGGAAGAAATAAACTAGAATGAAGAGAGTCCTTCTTTCTCACTTGTACAAGATTAATCCAGAATCCTGGTGCTTGCAACCTCTGAGCATGTAGCCTATGGGATTCATACCACAAGTGGCTTCATTCATATGCCCCACAGGGGTTGTGGCTTACTGGGTTGGGAGCTAGTCACCTTAGGCCAGCACTGTGACAGGGAAGAATAATACACTTGATTAATCCTTTGAAAATGTGTAGCTATTACTGGTCCTATATGCTGTCGTGTATCACCTTGGAAGGTATACTGCAGAGTTTTAGGAAACTGCAGAAGTGTGTTTCAACCCACCTCACCCTTTTATACTCCCATAGCTTTTAGCCACAGTGAAGCCTGCTGGTTTCAATCTCTTCTATATCCTTCATAGTATAACTTATTAGTAAGAGGAGACACACACAAAAGGAGACCAACTGAAAGGAGTAGTGAGATTTGGGGCAGAAAACAGAAAAGGAAGAGTTACCTTTTTGTATCTCTAAAGGCTGAGGAGACACTAGGTGGGTTAGGTCATTTGTTTTTCACTTGAGAGAACCTAAATTCAACTCATCATGGTTGTCCTGTGAGAATGCACCATCTCCTCAGCAATATGAAAAAAACAACCCTAAATGAATAATATCAGGAGTAGCTTACCAGCTGGAAGAGTGGAAAAGGCAAGAAGCAGCAGCCAGTTGCATAATGGCTATTTTAGGTCTACAGCTATTTGTCTCTGACACATTTAAAGGCCAGCCCACAGAAAGGCGCACTGGGAAAAATGTCATGTAAGGGCAACAGTACTGTAGGGAGAGTCAATTGAGACCAAGCATTGCAAAGGAAAGGACTGCTTTTGTATCTTACTGCTATAGGACATGTTTTTAATCCTTGTTTACTATAAGCTTTTTAGCCTGATCCTGCAATGAGTTCTTCTATGGGATGCCTCCCATTGATTTTAAAGAGGTTCCATGAGAATGCAGGGGGTCTGACTGCATGCGATTCATTTCAGGATTGGCACGTTCTTCATATCACAAAAGCAAACACAGTTTTTCAAGGTCAGCATTCTGGTGTGGAATGGCAGAGGGAATTTGCAGGTTTAAAATAACAGGTAATTGGAAGCTTGCTTAGTGCCTTTGGTCTTGAGTACTATAACTCAGATGAAGGGGTTCCAGAAAACTGTCTTATTTTAGTTCGGCTTTCCTTTTATTTGTTAGAATATTAGAGGCTTTTTTTTTTAACTTGGAGCACCTCTCTTACCTCAGCCCCAGGCCTAATAACTGACCAATGGCAACATTCTTAGGACTTTGTTATAGAATTAGGTGTGAGGTCAAATCAGACATACAGCGGGAATTCAGTTGAAATTTTAACTATGAAGGAACTATTGCAACTAATGAATATCTATAATTGTTATTGGTATTTCAAACCAGGGAAAACAGAGTGTACTAATAAACCAAAGTGAAGATAAGGTGTTATGGGCTCCATATAAGTGTGAGAGACCTTCTTCCCATAGTCCAATTGCACCAATAGCTTTTCCATTCCATTTCTTTTCCAATTATCTTCCAATAATTTCACGAAAGTCAATAGTCAAAATATTCTGGCTACATGCAGTTGTATTATTACTTGGCCTTGGATCATATCTAGCTCACTTTGCTATATGCTGTGGGAAGTTAACAATTATCACTGTGCTAGTAATCATGAGCTATTTTTGCATTCAGATTGAATTCTTTGGTAACAAAACTGCAGGACTTTTTTGATCTGTGGAAATTGTCTGCCTTTCTCTCTACAAACCAACATAAAATGTTATGAGAACCTGCAAAAGTGATGCCTTTACATCTTATTTTCATCCAACATCATTATTTTTTTCTTTTTGAAGAGGCCCAGCTATTGGCTTTTACAAGTTGTGGAGTGTATAAAATTATTTTAAAAGATAGTATATTATCTTTTGTCATGTTTTATGATGTGACAGACGTGCTTGATACCATACATTTCATGTTTCTGAAAGGAAAGAGAGGATGAGAACCAGCTAATACTCAAGGCTTGTTTTCAAACTGGGAAATGGACTTTTATCAATTATTTGCTGCTGCTAAGGTACAGTGCTGCTGTTTTATCCCTGTGGCTTCCATACAGGCTTTCCCACCATTTTGAAGTTGTTTCTAATTGCCATTTGGAAGGATAAGCAGGAATTCAGTTCTGATGCCTTCTCAATTATAGTCCTCCACTGAGGAGTGACCTGCTGATACTATAAAATGATTTTCATATGATTTTGTGGCCTACTGTCCGTTAATTGCTGAGCTTATATCACCAAACTCATTTAATTTCACTCTTTACCACTCTGTGGCAAACAGCTTTTGTCCCAACAAGGAAAACCATAAGGCCTTATGAACATCCCCTGGAAGTTGACCTACTCCAATAATTATAGAGGAGCTGGCTCAAAAGATATGATTCTATACATGTTAATAGTAGATGGAGAAGAATGACTCCCTGGGTATTATAACTAAGCTTACCTAAAGCCCAGACTTCAGTTTTAGCTATGACAAGGCTTTTATATAATAATCGTATCATTCCCTACTTTTTGTATTATCCTGTCACTTGATGAATTTCTAGCCAAAGGACTGTAAACACACACACAGAAAGGGAGAATATTTCATCTGTCTTGTCCTCTTAATCTTAGGGAAGTTTATGACTTTTGTTAACTAATCTCACAGAATGTTAGGTCATGACAATGTAATGGTAGGAAAGATTAAGAATGAGCTCTCAAAAATGGATACTCTCATAAAAAACCAACCTTCCACACAAACTTCCTCATGGCTGGACTTTACTATAGACTAACACGGCTGTTACTCTGAAATCTGTAGTGTTTCCAGTTATAGAAGTGTTTTACTTACATGGGATAGTAAACTGAGGTGTGCAGCTTGTTTTGAAAAAAATAGAAGAACCACGCTCAACCTCCTGTGCCTTCATTCATTAAAGCTGTGAAACTTATGGAATTAAAGATGAGCCCAAACTGAGACTCTAGATCCAAACGCTCCTAAACTACAGGTGTATTTAACATCTGAGTCCAGAAGCAGAACCTGAATTTTGCAAATATGAAAATATGCCATCTCTTCAGAAATAAGAAAATCCCATTAATTTCAGTGTGATCATTCTCAAAAGAAGGTAGAATTGAGCATGAGGAAGGTGGTAGAATTGGGCCCTACCTGTTGAATTTCACTGTTGGGGTGAAATCCTGGCTCCCTTGAAGTCCGTGGCAAACCTTCCATTTACTTTTAATGGAGTCAGGGTTTCACCTACTAGGTAGGCCTCCTCCAGTCTGAAGTGTATTACTGTTGTGCCGAAGTCATAAACCCAGGCTGATTTTAAAGCCTCTCTTTAACCTTGTCCCACCTGGCACTTTTAACTTAAGATAAGGAGAAACTTCTGAAAAGCAAAGTATTCACTTTTTTTAAGTGTATTTTCTTCTGAGAGAACTTTGCAACAGAAAGCTAGCAGATGTTTTCTGAAATTCATTGGTTTCACACAGCTTTACTTAAATAGACCTAATTGAAAAATGATGATGATGAGCGACTAAAAGGCCAAGCAAGGCATCAATTACATTTATTTCTAAATAACCTAGTCTTTCTCCACGGGGTTCACTTTTTGTACGAGGAACGTTTTGTAATTATGCATGCAGGATTTATTTTTCTCTCATATCCTGTCTTCCCATCTCTAATATTGCCCATTATTCCTTCATCTCTCTTCAGTGCATAGATTAAGTATCATGCCTCTTCTTAAGTGTGTTTTTCCATGAAACTTTGAACCCCAATATTATATCTGCATGTGTGCTCTCTCTAATATATATTAAATATCTCATCCCACTTTTTAATAGGAATATCAAAACTTTCCTTCTCCATTGTGTAGTGATGTTTGCATCAGGGGGTTGATCCAAAATCCACTGAAGTCTGTGACAACATTGTAATACGCATATGAAGAAAGAAACAACTACCTCCAAGCTACCTACAGGTATTCTGAACCATTGTGATAAGGGACAAGAGAATGATCCATAGCTCATTGAAATCAGTGGGCTTTGAATGATACTGAGAGTGACTGGTTAGGGGAAGAATATACAGGATTTCTTAAACAGCTTTATAAGTCAGCTGAATTAAATTTGAGCACTGAGAATTAAATCTGTACACGCAAGGGTTTGAGTTCAACAGACTCAGCCTTCATCAAGGGGTGCTGTTGAAACATGATTGAATGACTCTTGCATTACTTCATTTTAGCACCTCCCCTGAACAGCCTGTGTCCTAGCAGCCTATCCTCAGAGCCTGGGAAAAGGAGTAAGCTAACCGGTGAACCATGCAGCTGTCTCTTGCCTGATCTATTGAACTGAAATTATGATGTGATGAGACTTATGCCATTATGTTGTGTTCATCAACTTTATGGCCAGAATGAAGATTTCTTCAGGTTTGTATCACAATTCAGAGGCTGGAGTTTCAGGCCTAATGTCAAGGGTGACATGTTTGCATCTCTGCTTCAGCAGTTTCATTCCTGGCCTCAATCTCCTGAAAAAAGCATTTTGAAGGAATGGGCCTCAAAACTTTGTAAAGTTTACAGACAGTATATTAATATAGTTAAGCGCTTGGGGTAGGAAAATTACTAATCTCAGAGATCTGCTTTGTTTTAGATAAATTCCCAAAAGTTTGGATACTTATGTTTATTAAAGCTATTTGAACAATCAATGTGTAAAGCTGACAGACCAGATGCCAGCTCATGCCAAGGTCCTCATGTCTCAACTGAACACTGGGAAATGCATAGCTGGGCTCAGTCTGGCTCACTGTGTTAGTATTGTTAAAATAGGCATTAGGATTATACGTATATGTTTAGACTTTATTGAATGCTTGTGAGTTGCTGCATGTATTAATCTCACTTATAACATCTGTATCCCATACTGTGGGATAATATTTGAGCACTTGTATTGTAAGCCTCTATGACTATGTAAATCACAGGACTGGAGAGAGACATTAACTAGTGTGAAGAAGGTGTTACATGCTGGTCAACACCAGGTGGACTATTGTGGGGTGATAAAGAAGTTTGTTAGTTTGCCCACTCCAGTTGAAGATGAGGTATACAAGTGGATTCCGCTTGTCAGCTGAGTCTACAGCGCAGAGCACAAGGGAGAAGGGGAATGAAACCCCCTAACAAGAAGGAACTGCATCTCCGTGCTGCTTGGACATGGGGGTCAGGAGGAAGGAGGCAAGGTTTATGAGACATAAGCAAGAAGTCTCCAGTGCTTATCCTGGGTTAGCCCTATCAGTCTTATAGAGCTTGCTTACTATAGAAGTACCTATTACTTTTTGAAACTTAAGACTATAACTCATTTGTGTATATATGTTTACCTGCTTTAACTCTCCTTGTAAATAACTCTTTAATTTCCTTTCCCTACTAAATAAATCTTTATATAGTTTATTATAGGACTAGCTATTATAGGTCTTTAGTGTGGGATCTAAGGTAAAATTGACCTGGGGTAAGTGACTGGTCCTTTGGGACTGGGAGTAAATATTGCTGTGATCCTTGGTACAAGGGGCCATCTGTCACAAAGGTAGGCTCACCTGGGTGGCATAATAGACTCGAGTACCCAAGGGGACTGTCTATGATTCCATAATTAGGCCGTTATAGTGCCTAAGCAGTTTAAACGTGGTAATTGTTTTGTGAAATCTAAGTGTAGAATTCACAACCAATTTAGGGTTTGTGCTGTAGTTCCTAACAATCTGCCCTGAGGTTAGTGCTCAACCTCTCAATTCACTGAAGACAGCTTTACACAAATTGCAAAATTGAGCTGAAAATCTTGAGACCAGGAAGTACAGGGCTTCCTGACATGTTGTGTGCTCAGGAGTACACACCGGTACATGTGGTTTCAACAAGTGAAAGTGCTTTATTAAAGATCCCTTGGAAGTGATACAGGAGAGGTAGAATTACTTATGGCTGTAGTGAGACATTCAATTAATAATGCCTACCGGCACATCTCCCCTCTTTTAAACTTGCATGTTTATTACTATTGAAAAGTTCAAACTGTTCCTCACAGGTTTTTGTACTGCATTCATGAACAAATTATTCAAGCTCATTCCAGTAGTGCAGTTAGCAAGTCCCACTGCAAACTTTATTCAAGGACAGGGAAGACTACCTGAACCTCATTTCTTTCTTCCATTTGGGCTAGAACAGCCTCTTACCTGGTATTTTGGCACTTCTACTTCTGCTAAAACAGAAATCTACAATTCACTTCTCAAAAAGAGTTCAGTTTAGATTTTGAGCAAAAGTTCAGGCAGGAAGGGAAGAGCAATGGAAGGGAAGGGTTCTTTTTTTTTATTAGAACTGATTTGTCTATCTACAAGGCTCTGAAAAGCTTCTTGCTTAAGAGTTCTTAAATAATTTCCACAGTTCATCTTATATCTAAGTTATACAGTAGTTTCCTAAGTGTTAACAATAATCCCTTAGTAATCTTTCATTGTTAACCAAATGTACTCTCTACTATGATTGTTTAACAATGAAAGTTCTGAAATTAATTAAAGAAACAGCTGTGATTCTAACCTGCAGAATGAGCTATTTCTTGAATTAAGAAATCTTTGAGATCTATGAGAGAGGAGTAAGTCAGCTTTTCTATTGTCTTGCAGAAGTAGGCTGGAAACAAAAAAAGAAAAGAAAAAAGCAACTGGTACTGATATTTAATATAGTCTATAAATCTGTTACCCAGCTAAAAACCACACAACATGAAAGCTGAGCAGAGGTGAGCTAGCTCCGAAAAATTGTAGCTTACTGGAGTATCACCTTTTCTCTGTTGAAAATGGACATGTGAATGACCAGGTTTTTTTTTTATCAGCTTCAGAATAGATTTATCAAGGCTTCAAAAGCAAGATGAAATTGATAGAAACTTTTCTGTCTAGTCATCTTGTCCACTGCCCAGCTAACTAAATAAATACATAAACAAGCTGGCAAAGAAAACAGTTCATCTGTAACAATTACATTATGGTTTAGGAAAAAGGCACTTGTCCTTGAGATGAAGGACAAATGCATGAAATGAAATGAAAGTATTTTGTATATGGTAATAGAAGTACAAGAGCTCTGTTAAGCACAGATTGTACCAAAGACTTATAATGACACCTCAGATTAATTTTCATTCTCCTATCTCATTACCTATTTTATATGATATTGTTTTTGTTAATTCAGTGTTAGCATTTTCTTCTCATATTTAAGAGATCTCACTGCTGTTGCTTCAGCCTATGTCTTGGGTTTTGTGTCTCTCTTTCTCTGCTGGAATTTATCGGCAGTGTGGCCTTGCTGGTGATCATGTCCCAGGGAGGACATAACCGAACAAGGCTTGTCACCAAAGCAGGTTTGTAGTTCATGGTAGTAGCTCAGACTTAGCTTTGGAAATATTTGCATGGTTGTTTGGTTGGACATGAGATACCAGTTTACAGTAGCTGCAAATTTAAAAGGTCTGTACTAGTCAGAGAATATGTGTGTGACAGAGAAGAATAATCTACACACTGATAAAGTAGCAAATTAAGGTAAATATGCTTCTCAGCATTACAGTGCTACTACTGTAAATTCAGTTAATGGAGCCAATTTCACACAGAGAGAAATCTCTTTTCAACTTGGTCACAAAACCTGCACAACCTGAATCGTTCTGGGAAATCACTGTTTCTATTGTACTGGGCATTTACTTTTTATTAGGGGAAGGAAGGGAGCAATAATTCTTAGCAGTAAAGATGGGCATGAGCCATGAAGGCTGGACCCTTATTTGCATTCGTAATGCTTAGACACAAACAATAGTTACAGGGAGAAATAACAATAACTATAGTTAAGGTTGCCTATGCATTTCTATAATCCCATTTTCAGCTGCCTGTATTATTCTAACATGTCCACCTTTGGGACTGCGATTTTTCAGGCTTCATCATCTCTGCCCAAAGACGAATTGTGCTGAAGGGTGGAGCAAAAATGGTATAACTAAATAGGAACAGAGCAAAGGGGAGGAAAGTAATTTAGTCATTATTAAAAACATGTTCTTGTTCTCTTTTCTCAACTGCTATAACACTGAAAGGAATGGAGATAGAAAGATGAAATTTGAGAGGGACATAGTCTATCATGACGAGAACCTCTGAGCATCCTGGTAAAAAATCATCTTGATTTACACTGACTCAGGGGGGACTTTTTATTTTATTTTGACAACAACAGTTTTAACAGTCTCCCAAGGTTCCAGAAGAAAGCAGGTGATACAGCATCTGCTTGTGTGGCTAATAAGCAGTGTAGCGACACATTACTATTTCTAGCCAAGATTTATGCAGTTCATGTGAAACTTGAGTTGCACTATATATTTTAATTTGACAATTTTGAAAACTTCAAATTCTCCTTAGAACACAGCCTTTAATCTTTGTTCATGTACAAATATTGTATCTTTCACTTCCAAAACAGCACTTGGTCATATTTGTATAACAAGACTGAAAACATAATCTCAGTGTTGGCACACTGCATGCATTTGTTCACTCTCTTTCCCCTCTACCCCCTTGGCAATCCAAGGATTCTTTTACATATGACTTCTTGTGGAGTAAGGTACTCCCCAACATAAGGTAATAAACAGAGTCATTGTAAACTGAAAGGCTAATAGAATCAGTGGGTAAGGATGCCAAAGCAGTTCAGGATCTGATCTTCAGAGGTACAGGGCAGCAGCTCTCAATGATTTCTGCAGGAATTGTAGGCGCTCAGTACTTCTGAGAAAAAAAAAATCTCTTAACCCTTAGAGTAGAGCACAAATGTACTTCTCCTCAGTTTTCTGATCTGATTTTGAAGAGGAATATACTTGTCATAGGTCTATCTTCTCGTTCTCCAAGACTTCTCTCTTCTTTGGGCAAACAAGGGGTCAGATTTTCTGCTAGTGTAACTGATATCTTTCCCCTGTTTATACCAGTTGAAGTTTGAAGTCAAAGCCAGTCCCATTTTTCAAGCCTTCTGCTACAAATCCCTGCCCCATTAAGTTCCCTTTTCAGAGGTGACTGTAAAAAGAGAAAGTAGAGCAGGGTGAAAACAGTCTGTATTCTATTCAGCTTTGTTCTGCCATTTTATTTCACATTTCAGCCCTTATAACAGAGAAGTCGCTCTCCACGTGTGCTTAGCCCTTGGCCTCTTGACAAAATCCATTCAGTAATATATGCTAAATGCGTGCAGACTATGTGGTGTTAACAGCCTTTTCTAAAAAAATCAAAGCTGGGGCTATTTAACTTATAATTCTTCACTTAGAGAAATTTGATAAGAATAATTTTTTGGTCAGCTCTGGTCAAAGCTGATTTTAAGACAGTGGTGCTGGGGGAGAAAATCTCTTTAGATAATTTAAATTGTAAGCAATGAAACCTCTGGCTATATTTCAACTAAATCTAGCGCTCTAGACCAGCAACATGATGTGAGCGATTTTGGTGGTGTTCACTTAGATTTAACTCTCTGCTGTAGTTGCACTTTTATATTTCTTAGATACTTTGAACAACACCAAGTCTTGACAAAAGCTTCAGTGTATATTTTGAATATTTTGGTCCTAATATGTAACCTTACCTTTTCTAGGCAATGGTATTATACTTGAGGTCATGTTCAGCTCTGGAGTAGGCTAGGAATAAGCCTGAGTCCAAATGATGGTTAGGATCTAGAATCATAGCATGGGATTTTCAAGAGCACTTGGCAGTGGCCTAAATTTGCTTCCATTAAAATCAGTGGGAGTTTTATCATAGGCATCAGTGGAAGTAAAGTTAGGCCTATGTAAAGAGACTTTGAAAATCCCAACTGTATTATACAGTGCCAAAATCTTGTGAACCATCTTGGCAAGACTTTGGACCAAATATTTCCACACTCTAATGTTAAGACAAATAATGATGGACAAACACTGGTGTTTTAGTTAATTTCTAACGGGAACTTCAAATTTCAGATGTACAGCCAAATTAATCAATCACCTGGTCTGAAAGTTTGGCTGGAAATTTTGCAAAAAGAGGGTCTTTCATGAGATTTCCTGTTCTTCCAGGATGACTGGAAACACCAGGAGAAAAAAGTTGTACAGTCAGTCATGTGAAAATTTAAAAATAAATAAGCTAAAGCTATCTAATTATTTGACAAATGAAAAGGTTTTGTTTAAGTTTTCTGTGACAACTATGGTCAGTTATTTTATTTAAGCTGGTCCATTTATCCTTAATGAAAGCCTAGATTTGCAAGTTAATTCTGAATTTCCTTATTTTTGCAAGTCTGTCAGCTTTTTAACACAATTTAACATATACATTTCTGTAGCTTAATTGACCTGTGTTTTAATGATGACATGATGCATCATTAAAGTAGCTATCTGGAGTCTGATCCTGTGAGGTGCTGAATTCCATCACTGCCCATTGCCTTCTTTGGGAATAGAAAATACTCATCACATCACATGAAGTGTTCGTTCGTTTTTTTCTGAAAAAAATTGTTATGGAATGGTTTGCATAGTGGAGGCCCTGGTGGTTTGATATAGTGCTCCAGGTTGGATTTCAGAATACTGGAGTAAAGATAGAAGCAGCTTCTAGACATATCACAAAATCTCTGACTAGGGGTGGAGTATCCAGGAATATTTATTTGAATTCAAAAGGGAATTATATCTTGACCATGGCCTTAGCCTTGTTGTGTCTTTCTGCACACATTTGAGCACTTTACTTCCTATGTATGAATTGGCATGAAAAATACATTTTTAACTTGAATATTTGCCCAAACTAAAATTTCAAAGTGTATATTCAGTTGTAAATGTCACAGTTCAAATTGTGTTGATTAGTTAAATAAGTCATTCAAGCAAGAAACAATGCCACATGACTTAGGGCATGACTACTGTCAAGGTTCCTCCCCCACTCTGAACTCTAGGGTACAGATGTGGGGACCTGCATGAAAAACCTCCTAAGCTTATCTTTACCAGCTTAGGTCAAACTTCCCCAAGGTACAAAATATTCCACCCGTTGTCCTTGGACTGGCCGCTACCACCACCAAACTAATACTGGTTACTGGGGAAGAGCTGTTTGGACGCGTCCTTCCCCCCAAAATACTCCCCAAAACCTTGCACCCCACTTCCTGGACAAGGTTTGGTAAAAAGCCTCACCAATTTGCCTAGGTGACTACAGACCCAGACCCTTGGATCTTAAGAACAATGAACAATCCTCCCAACACTTGCACCCCCCCTTTCCTGGGAAATGTTGGAATAAAAGCCTCACCAATTTGCATAGGTGACCACAGACCCAAACCCTTGGATCTGAGAACAATGAAAAAGCATTCAGTTTTCTTACAAGACGACTTTTAATAAAAATAGAAGTAAATAGAAATAAAGAAATCCCCCCTGTAAAATCAGGATGGTAGATATCTTACAGGGTAATTAGATTCAAAAACATAGAGAACCCCTCTAGGCAAAACCTTAAGTTACAAAAAAGATACACAGACAGAAATAGTTATTCTATTCAGCACAATTCTTTTCTCAGCCATTTAAAGAAATCATAATCTAACACATACCTAGCTAGATTACTTACTAAAAGTTCTAAGACTCCATTCCTGGTCTATCCCCGGTAAAGACCAGCATATAGACAGACACAGACCCTTTGTTTCTCTCCCTCCTCCCAGCTTTTGAAAGTATCTTGTCTCCTCATTGGTCATTTTGGTCAGGTGCCAGCGAGGTTACCTTTAGCTTCTTAACCCTTTACAGGTGAGAGGAGCTTTCCCCTGGCCAGGAGGGATTTCAAAGGGGTTTACCCTTCCCTTTATATTTATGACAACTACACTTGCAGATGTAGAGTTAAACCAGCCTTCGGAGAACGCAGTAGGGAAAGCACTGCAGTGTGTCCACTGCAGTGTGTCCATGGCCACATTTGCGGCATTTGTAGTGGCATTGGGAGCAACGCATTATGGGCAGCTATCCTACAGGGCCCCTCTTCCCATTCTGGTGCTGTGGCTTGTGGGAAGGGGGCGGGGCGCTCTGGGTCCTGTCCCAAAGCCCTGTGATGCATTGGTTCGCATCCCAGCAATTCCTGTGCTTCCATCCACATTTTGCGCCATCTTTCAATGGTTTTTGTACTGCGCGCTCTGTCTTCCCTTTCAGTCTGTGGGAATGGAGCCTGAACTGCTGAGGAATATGCTGACGAGTCTCACCAGCACATTACGTTTGGCAGTCGAGTTACTGCTGAAGATCCAAACCGACACTGAGGACTCAGACGATGATATCGACTCGAGTAACACAGATGACACGAGACTGCTTGTGGCATTCACGGACATGCTCATCACCATGGAACACCACTTTTGGGCATGGGAAACAAGCACTGAGTGGTGGGATCACATCGTCATGCAAGTCTGGGATGATAAGCAGTGGCTGCAGAACTTTCGGATAAGAAAAGCCACTTTCGTTGGACTGTGGGACGAGCTCGCCCACACCTTGTGGTGCAAGGACACGAGATTGAGAGCTGCTCTGCTGGTGGAGAAGCGGGTGGCTATTGCAATCTGGAAGCTGGCAACTCCAGACAGCTACCGATTGGTCACTAACCAGTTTGGAGTGGGAAAGTCAACCGTTGGAATTGTGTTGAGGCAAGTTTGCAGGGCCATTAATCGCATCCTGTTCAGAAATGCCATGACTGCAGGTAATGTGCATGACATTGTGGCTGGCTTTGCACAAATGGGTTTCCCTAAATGCGGAGAGGTGATAGATGCGACACATATTTCAATGCTGGCACCAGCCCACCTACCCTCTGAGTATGTTAATCGGAAGGGGTTTTTCTCTGTGGTTTTCCAGGCGTTTGTGGATCACCTTGTTGTGGGCATTTCATTGACATTAACACAGACTGGCCCAGAAAGGTGTATGACACACGCATCTTTTGGAACACTCGGTTGTTCAGGAAGCTGCAAGCCGGGACTTTTTCCCCCAGACCAGAAGATCACCGTAGGGGAAGTTGAAATGCTGGTTGTGATCCTTGGAGACCCCGCTTACCCTTTAATGCCATGGCTCATGAAACCCTAAAGAGGGAGCCATGACACCAGCAAGGAGCGGTTCAACAGGCTGAGCCAGTGCCGAATGACTGTGGAGTGTGCTTTTGGCCATTTAAAGGGCCGCTGGTGCTCTCTGTATGGGAAGCTGGACTTGGCCGATGACAGCATCCTCGCTGTTATATCTGTGTGCTGGACCCTCCATAACATTTGTGAAGAGAAGGGTGAAAGATTCACTCAAGCATGGAACTCAGAGATTCAACACCTAGAGACTGAATTTGAACAACCAGAGAAAAAGGCTACTAGAGGGGCCCAGTGCAGGGTTGCAAGGATTAGGGATGCCTTGAGGGAGCAATTTGAGGCTGAAAGCCACCAGTAATGTCTGTGCCCTGCACAGGAGTGAAGTGCAGTGGTTCCAATGTTAGTTGGAATCTGTGTTTGATACACTGACTTGCAGTGCCTGTTGCTTTCCTGAGCTAGGGTATCTTTTACTTTATGCAATAATGAAGAATGTTTTCTAAGCCAAAAAATCCATTTATTGAAAAGAACACAACTCCTTGGGAAAACAGAAGGGGCAAGGGGGTGGGGTGGAAAACAGTTCAATCACAGGTTTACGTATGTCCTGTTATCGTACTCAGCCTTCCTGTGCAATGAGTGCTGCACTTCAGGATGGCTATACTGCATGGTGATGGGGGTTGAGTGCAGAGGGTAAGGGTCGTAGTTTTCAGGGCTGGGTAGTGAAGCTAGAGGCGTTGGAGGCAGCTGGTGGCGAGAATAATCCGGATATTGGGGGAAGTGGGTTGGAGGTGACGTGGGGGCACAAGGGAAAGAGTTTTGGGGCAAGGGCTGCGGGGGAGTGGGAGCGGTAGTGCTCCACCTGCATGGCTACAAGCACCTGGATCGAGTCCCCTTGGCGCTCCATGATGCTTATCAGCCCATCCGTGCTTTGCTGCTGGAGCTCAGCGCTTTTGTGCCGGTGCTCCTCATTCCGCTGGCGGCTCCTCCTTTCACTCTCCCTCCACTCCTGCGCTTTTAGATTCTCGTTAATTGACTGCTGCATTACTTCATGCAGCATATCTTCTTTGCTCCTACGGGGCCTCTTTCTAATTCTTTGGAGTCTTTTGGCCGCTGATAACACGGACGGCTGAGATCTCAAGGTTGCATCTGTAAAGGCAAAATGCAACACTTAACAGAGGC
This sequence comes from Lepidochelys kempii, assembly GCF_965140285.1. Classification (NCBI taxonomy): domain Eukaryota; kingdom Metazoa; phylum Chordata; order Testudines; family Cheloniidae; genus Lepidochelys; species Lepidochelys kempii. The sequence continues at coordinate 137,938,831 of NC_136382.1, read as the reverse complement.
AGCATTGTTCACACCAGACAGAGCAATGATTCCCCTGTACTTAAGGGCAAGCACAGTGTAAACAATAGCATAATTTGCCTGTCCAAAAGTGAGCACACATAACCCACGGGAGCCCCAAAACGGTGAGTAAGCACAGGGTCAAGGGGGACTGATTCTTCCGTGGCTATACTGTCCTCTGGGTTTCTGTGCCTTGGGGAGAGCCATCAGCTACAAGGGGCCCCTATACTGAACATTGTCCCCACATTTTCCACAGGAGTTCGTTCTGGAAGCTCTCTCGCTGCTAAGGGTGACCTGGGAAGCAAGGGAGGGTCTTCTACTACAATGCAGCTTCCGCCCTGGCCCCTATGCAGCTTGCCCGTGTGCAGCAATGGTCCCCCCGCCCCTCACGGCACAGTGGCACGGACACGTTATCCTGACTTGTATAAGGACCACAGTGGCTCTCCCAAGAAACCTGTGCAAGCGCATTGCCCAAGTTCTGGATGAGACCTTTGAAGAGATCACTGAGGCAGATTAGCGTGACATGAGAGAACACATCAACGCCCTATTCCACATCTAGGCATGCATGCAGCCCTAACCCTCCTCACCCCAAGAGCCTGCATCGAATAACTTCCTTCCCAAAATAAAAGCCGCTTACCGGGCACCTCCTCTGGTGTTTGTCATTCCCCAAGCACTGGCTGCTGCGACTGGCTACCTTCCTCCTGGGTTGAGATCAGCTCCTGGCTGCATGCATCTAGGGATTCTAGGGTTTCTTCCTCCACCTCAGCACCCTCACTCCTCCTCCTCCTCCTGCCTTGTTGAACTCAGCTCTGAAGTGTCCATGGTGGTAATTGGAATGGAGGTGGGGTTGCCCCCAAGTATCCTGTCCAGCTCTTTGTAGAAACGGCAGGTCGTGGAGGCAGCACTGGAGAGTCTGTTTGCCTCATGGATTTTGTGGTAGGCATTCCTCAGCTCCTGCACTTTAACCCTGCCCTGCATCCCCGTCATGGCCCCTTTCTGTCATGACCCTTGATATCTGCCTGAAGGCATTGTAATTCCTACAGCTGGAGCACAGCTGGGACTGCACAGCTTCCTCCTCCCAAACACTGATAAGGTCCAGCATCTCGCCATTGCTCCATACTGGGGATCGCCTGGTGCATGGAGGCATGGTCCCCTGGAAAGGTGCACTGAGAGCACTCCATGCCTCCGGAGCAAACAGGAAGGGGATTTTCAAAATTCCCAGAAAATTTAAAGTGTGGGTCTGATGGTTGGTCACCTGAGGGCAGGGCAGTAGAGTTCAAAAAGTGGTGACCAGAGTGGCTTTCCAGTACAACAGATTTTCTGGTAGCAGTTCAGTAGTGGTTTTACAACAATTAGAAATCTTCCTTCTGTAGTTCAACTACTTCTCCTTCTTTACTCCACAAAATTGTCACCATCAGTAATAGGAAAGACTAGCTTTAAAAGGCCTGCTCTAGCATAGCATTGGCCACTGCCAGGAGTAAGAGATAGTATGGGAGTCAGTCTTGGTAATTATGAACACACTCCACTGAAGTAGCAGATATGGCCCAATGAGAATATATATATAGCACAGGTATAAATAACAGGTGTTTGGAGAGGCATTTCAACTGTTATGCTACCACTTCAAGCCCTCATTTCAGGGTCCTTAATTGCATCCTTTGCAAACTCCCAAGCTGCACATACTACAAGGTAGTCCTCAAAAGAATTAAGCCAGTGCTTCTGCATAGGGAGTCCATTTGGGACAAAGGACAGAGTCCTTAGTGATATATGTAACACTATGTAGTTCAGGTCCTGAAATATAGCATCTCATATTGGTGACTTGATTTTGTGATTTCGGTAACAGTTTCAAAACCATCTCTTAGCACAGTATTTTTAATAGTGTCCTAACATGCCAAATTCAAAGTGCACCCAGAGCAATGAGTATCTAGCTCATGGATCCTCCTTTTACAATCTAGTTGCTATAGCAGAAACTAAGCATGCTGTATTAGTGGCACCAACATATTGTCTGGGATAGTTGCTGATCCTCATTTAAATGCAATAAATTATCTTTAATTTTTAAATGATTAACTCTGCAGATATGCAGGTTATATTGTACAATCCGGTGGACTCTTCATTAACATTCATGTCAACGTCTATATCATAGGCATCAACAATCTATTTTGCTCTTTTCTGGAGAAGTCCATTTCATTTACTATAACTGTATACCACTTTCCAGAAAATATCCTGCATGATTCTAAGAACCATTATCTCATTTTGAATAACTGGATGTGTTTGGGTTTTTTTCTTGACTTTTTCAGAAACTTTGAAATACTATGAGAGTATCCAGTTTTGAGAGCTCATTCTTAAACTTTCCCTGTTTGCTGTAGAGGACGTTGATCAGGTGGTTCCACAGTTTCTTCGAGAGCGTGTGGCACAAGCTGTCAGCATAGTCTGTGTGCTATGTAGATTGTAATAGATTTTTTTACCTTCAGTCCTTTTGGTATGATGACCAGTGAATGCATCCGATCAAGTGAGCTTTATCTCACGAAAGCTTGTGCTCAAATAATTTTGTTAGTCTCTAAGGTGCCACAAGTACTCCTTTTCTTTTTGCGAATACAGACTAACACAGCTGCTACTCTGAAATTTGAAATACTAGGATCACATTCCATCTGCAAACAAACTAGTTGAATAAAGTTGCAATCAACTTCTCCACTTTAGGGTGTATTTTCAGATTGTTCAGTGTAGTGGTCTTGCAGCGCATTGGCTGACAAAGTAATTCATAATTGATAGTTTCTTTTCGAATCTCCTGTTTTCTTCTTTCTTCTGAGAGTACTGAACTTATGTCACCCACAATCTTCGTGGTCTTTTGAAGCCTAGCAGTTCCTTCATGATGCACAAAGAAGCTTGATGCCTCTTATATTTGTCACTGACCTTTTTCCGATTAGAGAATTCAGACTCTATGAAGCTCCTGTGCTCTTAATAGATAGCCTTGGAAAAATGAGATTTTTTTTTTTATAAATTTCCATGGATATCTTGTTTCAGAGTAACAGCCGTGTTAGTCTGTATTCGCAAAAAGAAAAGGAGTACTTGTGACACCTTAGAGACTAACCAATTTATTTGAGCATAAGCTTTCGTGAGCTACAGCTCACTTCATCAGATGCATACTGTGGAAACTGCAGAAGACATTATATACACAGAGACCATGAAACAATACCTCCTTCCACCCCACTCTCCTGCTGGTAATAGCTTATCTAAAGTGATCACTCTCCTTACAATGTGTATGATAATCACATTGTAAAGAGAGTGGTCACTTTGGATGGGCTATTACCAGCAGGAGAGTGAGTTTGTGTGTAGGGGGGCGGAAGGTGAGAAAACCTGGATTTGTGCTGGAAATGGCCCACCTTGATTATCATACACATTGTAAGGAGAGTGATCACTTTAGATAACCTATTACCAGCAGGAGAGTGGTGTGGGAGGAGGTATTGTTTCATGGTCTCTGTGTATATAATGTCTTCTGCAGTTTCCACAGTATGCATCCGATGAAGTGAGCTGTAGCTCACAAAAGCTTATGCTCAAATAAGTTGGTTAGTCTCTAAGGTGCCACAAGTACTCCTTTTCTTTTTTCATGGATATCTTGTAATTTTTAAGCTTTCCCTCCCCCCATTTTTATCTATTTAATGTTCATAGTCGCATGAAATTATGGGTTTTGAGCATTTTTTGTTTATCAGTTTAAATTTTCACAGCTGTCAAATTATTGTAGGGGCAGGAAATAATTATCTAATAATTATCTAATGACAGATGCTGAGATTCAAAAAATTAAAGCTTTATAACCATTAAAACACAAACTGTCAATATGTCAAAACATACAAATCAAAGTATGTTTAAATCAAAGTCTAAGAAGTTTGTAAGCATCATTTTTCTTACTTTGCCTACTTGTAAATGTTGATTACAAATTGATATATATTGTCACTCACCACAGGAGTACATTTTAATGGCCAGGCTTGGCATAGCAGTCTCCCCCTATGGAGCCTCTTTGCCAATGGTCACTCCATCACTGTGAGTGTCTCTTTATCCACCCCTTCCAGGGTAACAGAATCCAACCAAGCAATAGTTCCGTGACTTTATAGGAGGTCTTCTATCTGATTCTGGACTTCCTGGTCCTTACACCCGTTACCTGAGGGGGTTTGACCCCACCTTCCTCAGTGGCTGGTAGGGAATCCAGGCCCTCCTTCTACTCTGGGTTCCAGGCAGCCAAGGTCTATTCCCTCAGACTCCTTGATGTCTCCCTGGACCACTTCCTAACTCATCTGTCCCCCATAGAGTGACTTCAAACTGTCTCCCTGCATCCCTTTTCTTGACTTTTTCTGTTTTATGGCATGGTAGCCCCAGTCATTCACTTTCTGCTGCAAACTTCCTTTCTTTATAATCACCACCCAGCCCTTCCCAAGCTTGGCTTCATTATCAGTTAAGCCTGGCTTTCTCTCTCTCCCAGGTGCTGCCACGTATGTTAATTGACCTCTCAGGCCCACATTTAACCCTCAAGGGCTCATGTGGGGTACATGCCCCACCATAGTCCATTTAGGAACATATAGTGAAATTGTTATTTACTGACATTTACAGATAAAAAATGAAATCCTTCCAAACCTAACTGTACTGCAGTGAAAACAAAATATGCTGTCACTAGCTCCCAAACAATGGAACCATTGAAAATCAAACCAAGATGAACAGAAAGAATAGCTTTGTTTCCCCAAGTTATACATAGGGAAAGATTAAAGTGGAGGTTGATGAGGTGTCAGAAATGCTAACAGTATCAAGCAACTGGAACTTATTTCCTGTTGCAGGCAATGATAGGGACAGTTCAATACTACTGTAGCAAGACAATGATTCACCGGTGCAGCGCCTCCTACTGGTTGTCTCAGAAATTAGCTCTTCCAACCCAGAGCGCCCTCTGTAGGCCAGTGTCTCGCCTGCCACTGACCCCCATGTCCCTCCCAGACCCCAGTGCCCCTTTACCTTGGGTACTGGCAGTGCCCCCACACTCTGGGTCTGCCCTCCCAGGGGAACCCCCAACCCTCTATCCCCACCTTGCCTCAGTGGCTACTGCCAGTCATCCTCTAGCCACCACTCACTGGGGCAGATTGCAATCTGTAAACCGCTCATCACTGGCAAGGAGGGTTTGGACCATCTGCCTCTGCCTAACCCCAGGCTACACCTCTGTAGCCTCAGTACCTCTGTAGGCCTTGCACAAGGCCTGCACTCTGGGGAGTTACTAGGCTGGAGTTCCCCAGCACTACTCTACTCAGGTACCCTCAGCTCCCAGGCAGCCAGGCCCTTCTCTCTCTCTACCGCTAGAGAGAGCATGAGTGCTCTTGGCTCACAGCCCTTTTATAGAGTCAGCTGTGGCCTGATTGGGGTGTGGCCCCAGCTGTGGCTGCTTCCCCAATCAGCCTAGCCTTTTCTCTCTGCCCTAGCCCTCTCCAAGGGCTGGCTTTTAACCCTTTCATGGCTGGAGTGACTGCCCTGCTACAACTACAACCAGCAGAAGTTGATCCACTTGTTGGAAGAGTATGTTCCCCCTTTTTAATCAGCCATATTTTAAGTACCTGGAAAATACACACTTTATTTTTGTATTGCACTCAGTTACTATTCACTTAGTAAGAGTGTTGTAGGATTTAAAAAAAACAATATTCTCTGGGGAACTGAAACATTTAGCTGGCTTCTTGGCTTTCTAAAGTCACTGAATTCTTTGTAGAACAGTCTAAAATGTGGCAGAACAAAGAAAGAGAACAGCCTACACATCATCTGTTGGAAACAACTGCCTTATGTTTTGGTTATGTAACACCCTGGATTTCTCTCACCCAGAGACTCTGACAATGAAAAGAATACAAATAAGACGGCAGCTGAAGTCCTTTACACCACCAGACATGAATGGGTTGGAGTCAGAGCCTGCAAAAGGACAGCCAAAGTATCACAGACTCTTTGATTTCTAGCCATTCCTTTTGTGAAAAGATGACACAGATATCAGGGGGGATGGGAAGTTGTATTAGTTTAGATGTAATGTATGGGCCCTATGTGTTAACATAATCCAGTTACTGTCCAACATTAAAACAATGTTAAACAAGGTTTGGGGTTTGGCATATATAGACCTGCTTGGTACCAAGGCAAACACAGCATCAAGAATTCTTTTAAACCTTTATCTTTAATCAAAGAAAAGAAAGAAAACATTTGAAATGTTAAGTATTAAATAAGGCTTTTATTTTAACAACACTGTTTGTTCCCTTTCTCTTCAGTTGGAGAGGGTTTTAGAAGGGAAAAAAAGAACTGTGTTTGACAGTCTCTGAGATCGTATTAAAGTTGGTAATAACTGTCCTGATGGGGAAAAGAGAAGAAGTTAGTTGAGATGGTCTGGAGATGCTGCTGCTGTTAAAGTCTGATCCTGTTTCACCCCAGGTGGTGCTTAGGAGTCAGCTGCAGCTGGGTAGGGGTGGGGAAGTCATCTGGGTCCCTCTCTCTAGCCTGGTCTGGTTATGACATTTTAGGAGCAGGATGACGAAGGCCTGGGTTCCCAGGAAAGGATGGGGGTGGAAGCCATGATGATGAAGCTTGCTTCTGTAGCCTCTTGTCTGTTCTCCTTTATTTCCCCACCATAACTTCTTTCTTTAAGGACCCATAAAGGGAGTGGTGGATGGAATAGTCCATCGGTTCATTATTTTGTCTACCAGTGAGGCCTAATATCTTAGACACAAATTTTGTTTCATTAATTTCCTATATCACTAGGCCTTTTTTGTTTAGACTACTTTAGTCTGTTTCCTTTTCATGCCTTTTCTCATCAACATTTGTTTTTTATAGGTTATCGTGACATCTTTCCCATACCTTTTACTGCTGAGCTCACAATTAGAGTAAATTTGAAGGCTCAGTTATCACAACAGGGGGAGGGGAGGTGCACAAATGGAGGAAGAAGAGAAGATCCTGTCAGGAGGCTCTGGGAGTCAGCTCCCGACCTGTGCCTATCCCAGGTTGCCCAAGAGAGAAGAAATCAAAAATCATCATCATGAAAAGAGAAAGAGGATCAGTAGCCTTCACGAAAGGAGAAGAGAAACAACAGAAAGAATGGAAGAAGAAGACAGATGAGTCTCACCCTGGTACACAGAATTCCCCTTCACAAGAAGAGAAGACCCTGCTTGCTGAGCCATATCCCAGCCAAGGAAGAAAGAAGACAGAGCTGGGAAGACTTTCAACAGCCCTGACTACCAAGGGCCAGCTAATACCCCAGCAAAGAGGAATTTCAAGCAGCGAAGATCGTCAGAAGATGGTAACCTCCTGGGCTGAAGAAAACAACCTGAGTTGTCAGCAGTTACGCCTGCTACAATCATTAGTGAAAATGATAGTCAAGAGCTATATTGTAACTCATAGACTTTTGGTGGGAAAGGTGTGTTTGTCCATAATAGTGTAACAATAATTCATGCCTACTTTGATGCCTCTTTTCATTACCAGAGCTATGTAAAGTGAATGGGAATCAGTCCCTAAGTATTCATTACAGTACATAGAGAGAGAGACAAAATGAAATTGCTAATAGTTGAGACGTCCAAATTACGACATGCACACTTCATTAACAGTAATCAATTGTGCTGGCAACTGGTAGATTATGTGCTGTTTCACTGTTAGATATACTGTTTAAAAACACAGAATAATCATAATATTTTGCTTGGATTTTTTCCTAAATATTAAACACAAAATGTAGGAGGCCACCCTCCTGTACAAGGTAAATGTAATAGTGTTGTGCAGCTGTTTGTCCTTTCTAGGACAAGAGCGATAAATGTTAACTTGATTTTGGATGTATCTACTCTTATTTTGATACCTGTAAAAAAGGGTTAGGTGTGTGGACTTAGAAATAAGAGAAGCCAGTTCTTAAAAAGGATGCTGTAATTTCTATTAAGCTGCGCTGCATTTATTTTCCTTCATAGTTACCAGTTCTAGTAAAGTGCTTCTGTAGAGTGCTTTATCTTATCACTGACTTTGAGGACAAGCTGGAGAACAGGAAAGGGAGAAGAAACCTAGCAGGGCATTGTGATGATTCATGGCTCTGTATGTACTATTTATGAATTGTGTGAGATTGTGAACTCTGTATGTACCTTTACAGAGCTGCAAACTCCATTTTGAAGGTGTGGCCATTTGTCCTCTGCTGTCCTTTCACCTCTGTGTTGGACTGAAAATAAAAAGAGGGAATGGCAAAGGCCTAACAATAGAGGATGTGTGTAAGCTCTGGAGGAGTCTGAAGGGTCAGCACTCATTACAGGTGCTGGGCAGGGCAAGGACTGTGCAGTCACAGCTCACAAGAGGGAATGTTAGAGGGTCTGTACTCCAAAGGTATGTCTAGGGACTTGAAGACTGGGACTGTGCTTGGAGTCCATTCCGAATCTGCAGGCTTAAATCAGCTGGGGACCCAGAGGCTGGATTTCCCCTCACGGAAATCCAATGAGTGGCCGAGAGGAGGTGCTCAACCAGATCTGTGACTGGCATAAAAGGTTAAGATTTCCTCATAGATTTTTTTGTGATGTCTGCACAGTCCCAAGGAACTAAGGATGTGAGGCCTCATAGAAGAGGCATAATGATACAAAGACGTCTAGATGCACTGATACCTGGAGAAGTTATTCTGGTAAAACACCCACAGTCAGTGGAAAAATGTTCTATTGCATTTAACTACTAGTTTCCAGGGATTTGGTGGTCATAATTCTTACGTCACAATATGGCACTGAGGTAGAGGACATTTGGGGACAGGAAAACTCATCCAAGAGTCCAGACATGGTACTATTGATCTCAGCTCTGATTTTGCAAACACTTACATGTGAGCTTAACTTTAAATGCTTGACTAGTCCCAAGAGGCACTTCTCAGGACTGGGGGATCTTGCTGTAGGTCTGTTGGGAATGGAATAGGTACTGAAATATAATACAAAGGTAAATAAAGCATTTGTGTACGGGGGTTGGCAGCTCTCTGCTCCCTTTAGTGTATTGTCCATGGGATTTGCGTAACAGTTGGAAAAAGTGCCATCAGATTTCCCCAGTAGAGACACAGGGAATAGAACTGAATATAACAGAATCTTTCAGAACACTAGAAATGTTTACACACATCCACTGTTCATGGACCGAGCCGTGTGGACCCATCTTTAACATTAAATTCCCTTTAACCCTCCCCGCAACGGAGAGCCTCTCTATATATCTTTAAATAAGATCTCTCACGTTTGTTTTGGTTTCACTCCCACTTTGAGCTCTTTTTTTTCTAAAGTATAATCACTTCAGCAAACAATTAAGAATTTCTAAATAAATGGACAAACAAAAATCCTTCTGGGGAAACCCCTCCTCCCACGTCCCCTGCACTATCTTTTGAAACAGCACATTTCCACCTTTTATTGAAAGTAACAAGGCAGGAAAGGAAAAACAGTTTTCTGAGAGCAGGAATGGAGACTAATTTATAAAACTGGGCCTGGGGTCACAATTGCAATTCAGAGAAACAAATGAGGAAAAGATGTAAAGTATTTCCCAAGCCTCCAAAATGCTCATTTTAGAGATGGAGGAGAGAATGTACTGCTATAGCATTAAACAAACAATGTAGCCAGGTTGATGGCTCAACTGCTTGGCAGGCACAGAGATATAAGGGAGTGTCAAAAAGGTTGGAGAACATTTTCTCCCTAGTGTAAAGGATGGTAACTGTAGTTGGTTGGAAAATCTGCATCTAAAGTTTTCCACTGGAAAATGCTGTTTTGACAAAACTGAAAGTTTTAGAGAAATATCATTTTAACTTAATTTCCTGTGGAAAAAACAAACAAAATGAAAACACTATTTCCAAACATCTTGTTTTGGAAAAAAAAATTGCATTCTAAAACAATTTACATTTCAATTGTTTCACTTATTATTTGTACATTACGTGACATAGTAGTAGTAGACCATAATGCATCACGTCAAACCATGTTGTTATGTGATGAGATTTTTTTTAGATCGTAATGTCAAACGTAAGATAAGCGCTTTATGTACTAATTAGGGGAGCAGCTGTTTTTAATATTCCAGGCTAACACATGGATATAGAAATTAGCTGCTCCTCTAATAATATTCTGAGTGCTCATCTTATTTTCTAAATAACAGCATCAGTTTCACTACAACACAAACAGGAGATACTGATCTAGAATAGGATAAGATGTTTCCATCTTCACTACATAGCAATTTCCCTTAATGATTAAGAATATAATAATAAAATGATATTTTGACTACTCTGCTCTACTACTAAGTAATGAAATAGTATAATAACATAAAACTAAATTTTGAAATGAAAATGGTTTCAAAAGAAAACATTTGCTTTTTTCTGAAATACTTTCCTCTCAAATGCATTTTTTTCCCTAAATTGCAGTTTTGTGAGAAATTTCAAAAATTAGTTTTTGTTCCATTGCAGAATGGAAAGTATTTTTGAAATGTCAATTTCCTGCAAAACAGAAATTCTGAGTTTTGACTATCTTTAAAACTTACCATGTTAGAGTTTCTTCACATAGGGTAAAAAATAATACTGTATAAGATACAGGTAGCTGTGATCATGTATGCTTGATGTCACAAGGAGCCCAAAGGGAAGGGGAATTAGAATTCTTAACTAATTTAATGTACTAATTTTATATTTATACACATACGGTGAGATCCTGGTCCAATCACTGCAAATGGAATTCATTGGGGCCAGGATTTCACTCACAGTGATGTTCCTCTGTTGATCTTAAAGTACTTTAGAAACATCACCAGCATTCCGCCTATCCCCCGAGAGGTAGGCAAGTATTACCAGCATTTTTCAGGTGGGGAAACGGAGGCAAAGAGGTTGTATGACTTGCCCAAGATCACACAGACCATCAATAATCAAGCTGGGATTTCACTACAAGAGTCAAAACTTCCAGTTCCTGTATATAAACAGCTAGATTATGTTTGTATGAAATATTTACAAACAATCCTACTCAGAAATTAATCTTGAAAGAGGGAATTGGTGGGAAAGAATTCAGCATAAACCTATAAAAGGATTTGGTGATCACTTCGCAGGGCTCTGCACCCTCGGTGTATCACAGAGTTCTCTATCATTGGAACTCCCAGAGTCCCAGCATTGAGATCTTTGGGAGTAAAGGGAGGAGCAGTCCAGTAGTTTCACCAATCATTTTCCCCCTGCAGAGTGTGGGTGTGCTGTCTGCTGGGATACTGCAGATCTGAGGTTGTAGCAGCCGTCGTGTGTGCTCTATTGCTGTTCTGTAGCCTGGTGGAGAGTAGATCTTTTTTGGGGAAGCCTGGCCCATAAGCCTACTGCACACGCTGCCTGCTAAGTTGGGATTTGGCCCTTAGCAATTGAATTTTTCTTGTTCATATTTATTATATGTATAATATTATATTACAGTAGCAGCTAGAGGCTTCATTCATGATCAAGCAGCTGTTATGCTAGAGAATGGACAGAAAATAGCACGAGACAATCTCTGTTCTGAAAAGCTTACAGTCTAAATAGACATCATATGGGAGGTGAAAGAGAGATGAAGTGACTTGCCCAGGGACACACAGCAGGTCAGTGTCAGAACCAGGAACATAGAATCATAGAATATCAGGGTTGGAAGGGACCTCAGGAGGTCATCTAGTTCAATCCCCAATTAAATCATCCCAGCCAGGGCTTTGTCAAGCCTGACCTTAAAAACATCCAAGGAAGGAGATCCCACCACCTCCCTAGATAACCCATTCCAGACTCCAGATCTCCTTACTCCCAGTCCCAACTAGGCCATGTGTAAAAGTGCAAGCTCAAAACATACAGCAGTGAACTTCTGCTGCTGTTATTTCAGTTAGATCTCAGAATGGGTTAAAATCATTTGGAAGTTAACTTACAACAAAAGGGTAAATATGCTGAACAATAATGCTATTGCACTCAGTTGTGCTACCACACAGAACTCACTGAGTTGTAACTAAAAAAAAAATTTGAAACAAATCAAAAACATATCTCCTGACATTTCATGAACCAGTAATGTCACCGGCATTCATTTTCATTAAGTAGTTACCTTTCCTAATATTTACACAGTGACTCCCCACAAATTCTTCTCAGTAAGTTAAAATTACCTGCCCTAATAATATTAAGACCAATGAAAGCACTAGAATGAAGTTTCTAGAGGAACTCGTGTGGACTGAGACTCACTGGTATTGGTGGCATATAGCTTGGGAGCCAGTCATTTATGCCATTTGAACTCTAGAGAACAGAATGCTTCCTAAGTGAACTGGAGAGATAGAAACTGTTTAAGCACAAGTAGGCCAGCACAATGTTTAAGCACAAGTAGGAGCCATGCTGATTTATGTTCTGAACCATTGCAGCTTTGCCCCACAACTATATAAATGTTGTTCTAAACTGGTTCAGTCATAATGTCCTCTGGGTGTCTCCAGCATAGCTCCCGGCATAGATCCTAGAAGCAGTGGATTATGGGAGATTCTGAAGGGCCCCTAAGTGAACTATGTGACAGTGGGAGAAATATTTGGTACTCGTATGTTCAGACTGAAATGGTTCTGACTAAGGGCTAATTCTCTCCTGGCCCAAACTTTGCTGAGTGTGGAGGTTTGTAAGGGTATCAGGCTGCCAATCCTGACTCCCTGATTCTGTAGGACATGCAGCTTTAAATTGTGCTATCAGCTGAGAGTTGTTAATGGACCTTGTGTAAGTGCAAGATTGCAGTGGCACCTCCTGCTAATCCCATAAATGCCCCCTTATTCTCTCAACACACCCTCTATGCCAGGCAGAGAGAGTGTGGGGGAACAGGGCCTGGCTACAGTGTGGATTTGCCAGCAGGGCATTCCATATCAACAGGGAAATTCTCTGCTGGGCCTTTGGGACTGGGTTCCAGTCCCTTGCCCATGCTCATCTCCGCTGAGCGCAAACCTAATCCAAATGGAAGCTGGCACGCACATGGAGCATTTCTGGTGAGGAGTGTAGGGCAGTGGTGGGCAACCTGTGGCCCGCGCTGCTTCCTGCAGCTCCCATTGGCCGGGAACTGTGAACCGCAGCCACTGAGAGCTGCGGGGGGCCATGCCTGCGGACGGTCAATGTAAACAAACTGGCGGCCCACAGGCCTCAGGTTGCCCACCACTGGTGTAAGGTGATTTTCAACTGCGCTGGGTATTTTTCACTTGTATAGAAAACAAGAGACTAGGCACACTGCCTCTTTTCCCTACAGCACAAAGTGCCAAGGTCTGAGGAGCTGCTTTTCATGATAGTCCCTAGTTGTGGTCCTTTGAGGAGTGAAGCGACTCCATCCAGAGGTGCTGGAATTGGGCATGCTGGGAGTGCTGCCACACACCCCTGGCTTGAAGTGGTTTCCATCAAATACAGGGTTTACATTTTGGTTCAATGGCTCTCAGCACCCCCAAGGTACAAATTGTTCCAGCACCCCTGACTCCATCTGTGGAATTTGTTCTATGCTGTGGAGATTAAAATGCTCTGACCCAAGAGAGGTTCTGAAGGAACAAGACTCTGTTTTTCAGCTGAGCATGTGTCATATGGCTCTGAAATAAGATGTCGTCTTCTCATTTTTCCATTTTTCAGGGGGGTTTCTCCCCACTAATGTGTGAATAGTTAAGTTAGGGGAGCAAGATGAGTATTGCTGCCCTTTGTGGGCTGTTCCAGGTTGATCTTTGCTTTTCTGTTTGATGAAGCAGATTCCACAGTAATCAGTGCACTGTAGGCTTCAAATCAAATATACACACTGCATTACAACAACAACAAAAGTTGTAGAATTCCTACATTACATTGCTTCTCCACAATATAAAACAGGTACAGTATTAAAGGTCAAAGAGATGCTGAAAAGGGGGAGTAGATGGAAGCTGAGAAGGGCTAAAGCTCCCAAATGTCAGTTTTCCTTCTAGATGTAGCATTAAGAAGTTCATAGAATCATAGAATATCAGAGTTGGAAGGGACCTCTGGAGGTCATCTAGTCCAACCCCCTGCCCAGAGCAGGACCAATCCCCAACTTCTTCCCTTTTATGTGCTTTCATCTGGGTGTTTATCATTAACTGGAAGAGACATAACATTGCATTCCAGGTATACTTGAACTAAATATGAGAAGGCAAAAGAACTAGTAACTTATACCTTTGTGTGCCAGCAAAACACCTTTTACCTCAGTGGGATGGGATTCAACTCGAGGGAATGCAGTGTTTCTGCCACTGCTCGTGCTCTCTTTTGAGTTCCTGACTGAGGGACTGGAATTTCAGCAGCAACACAAGGGTGGTACCTTCAGTGAGAATGCGCTTAGCCCTCACATGCATATAGCCCTCCAAGGTACTTATATGGCCCTCATTGTCATAGTATCTAAGAGCCTCACAATCTTAAATTTATCTTCACAACACCCCTGTGAGGCAGGGAAGTACTATCATCCCCATATCACACATGTTGAACTGAAGCCCAGAGGCCCAGACCCACCTAGGTATTTAGGCTCCTAACTTCTACTGACCCATAGTCACATGGGAAGTGGGTGATGGAGCAGTAAGTAGAATCTGGGCTAGCCCCCCCACCCCCAACCAAGAGACCATTCTACTTCTCTGGGAGCAATGTCTGCAACAAATAAATAAAAAGGGGTGCAAAGTGAACTTCTCATTTTTAGAATAAATATTTGTGAATACCCAACTGCAGTGTCTGCACAGCTCCATAGCCTTTAATAGGAAGAAATCACTTGACTGGCTGAGTTTTAGCCTTAGAGACACATGTGTAATTTATTACATGATGCCTGTATCTAACTTCAGGAATCTCCTCCACAAATTTATGTTTTCCTCTCTGTCAAAGTATAATGTCATTTCCAAAAATATTGTCTCTGACTTTAGGAAATGACATTACAGTGCCAGCAATTCAGGGTTTCTAATGCTCTAAGCAATGCAGTTCCTGGAAGGATCATCAGCTATTACTGTACTTTCTGGGAATAGCAATGTAACCTCATATAATTGAGAGATGGCAAAGACCTGTTAGGTCATCTTGTCCATCCCATCAATGTAGAAATATTCTCTACGACAGTATAATGTCCCTAGATTATAAGACTAGAAGAAACCATTATAATTATCTGACTTCCTGCACACACAGGACATAAATTTCCACCCAGCAATTCCTGCAACAAGCCCATAATTTCAAGCTTTATACAGCACATATTTTAGAAAGCTATCCAGTCTTGGTTTAAAGCCTGGACATGATGAAGAAACCAATGGGCTTTCATCAATGGGTGATGACAGGTCCAGTTTTAGATCCAATACGGTGTCCTGTTGTCCAAATGAGAGCCTGGTGAGCAGGATTTTGCCTTCTGGGCTTGATCATGGTATTTACACCACTGCCCTCTATAGCGTTGTGATGGTTCTCACAGTACTCAGGACTGAGTTACCTTGTTACCCCACTTCTTCCTTGCATGTAGGGGGATGCACAGTCCATTCCATCCATTAGAACTGAGCAGACCGCACTCCCTAATGCACTATCCCTGCTCTGTGGGCTGGTGCAAGGGGCTGGCTGAAACTATGGCTTTGCCCCTCTTTAGCCTCTCGACCCTGTGGCAGGGAGTTGCCACAAGCATTCTCTGGGCTCCCCAGAACACAAAGTTACTATTGTGTGTGGCTCTTGCACAGCCTCACAAGTGGCAGACCACAGCTTTTTCCATCCCCCTCCTCAGCCGCACAGGGCTGCTCCTAGCCTAACCCCATAGCTATAACATTTGATGATTGTGAAAGGAAATACATGAATCAGGAAGGAATTACAACTCCAGTATCCCAGTTTATGTTTATCAAGCTCTTGTTTTATCATTGCATTTATTTTAACGGTTTTCATCGTAACAGGCAGTTTGTAAGCAACAAACTGTTCTACTTTTGCACAATACCACTGACATTTAGAACAGACTCCGGACTCAGCATTTCATCCTACTTCTGTTGTTTCCACTTCAGTGGCACCTTAGTGCTTTTTGAATGACAGATACTTTAACAGTGACAAAATTGGTGAAAACCTGTTTTAAATTGAGTACAGAAATCCTCCCAATTCTGCTCCCTGACAACACACTATGGGAAACACAACACAGACTGTCACCATGACAAAAACTTTGTTTCTATTGCCTGAATTAAACTTCCATCTGAAAAGATCCATTAAGCCCACAGACCATAATAATAATATTGTTCTCCCTCCTCCCCCCATGAAATATGGATATGGAGGATATATGAGGATATGGAGGTAGATATTACCATATCTGAGGTAGAAGCAAAACTCAAACAGCATAATGGGACTAAATCAAGGGGCCCAGATAATCTTCATCCAAGAATATTAAAGGAATTGGCACCTGACATTGCAAGCCCATTAGCAAGAATTTTTAATGAATCTGTAAATTCAGGGGTTGTACCGTATGATTGGAGAATTGCTAACACAGTTCCTATTTTTAAGAAAGGGAAAAAAGGTGATCCGGGTAACTATAGGCTTGTTAGTTTGACATCTGTAGTATGCAAGGTCTTGGAAAAAATTTTGAAGGAGAAGGTAGTTAAGCACATTGAAGTCAATGGTAAATGGGACAAAATACAACATGGTTTTACAAAAGGTAGATCATGCCAAACCAACCTGATTTCCTTCGTTGAGAAAGTAACAGATTTTTTAGACAAAGGAAACGCAGTGGATCTAATTTACCTAGATTTCAGTAAGGTGTTTGATACCGTGCCACATGGGCAATTATTAGTTAAATTGGATAAGATGGAGATCAATAGGAAAATTGAAAGGTGGATAAGGAATTGGTTAAAGGGGAGACTACAACGGGTCCTACTGAAAGGTGAACTGTCAGGCTGGAGGGAGGTTACCAGTGGAGTTCCTCAAGGATCGGTTTTGGGACCAATCTTATTTAATCTTTTTATTACTGACCTCGGCACAAAAAGTGGGAGTGTGCTAATAAAGTTTGCGGATGATACAAAGCTGGGAGGTATTGCCAATTTAGAGAAGGACAGGGATATCCTACAAGAGAATCTGGATGACCTTGTAAACTGGAGTAATAGTAATAGGATGAAATTTAATAGTGAGAAGTGTAAGGTCATGCATTTAGGGATTAATAACAAGAATTTTAGTTATAAGCTGGGGACGCATCAATTAGAAGTAACGGAGGAGAAGGACCTTGGAGTATTGGTTGATCATAAGATGACTATGAGCTGCCAATGTGATATGGCCGTGAAAAAAGCGAATGCGGTCTTGGGATGCAGGTATTTCCAGTAGGGATAAGGAGGTTTTAGTACCATTATACAAGGCACTGGTGAGACCTCACCTGGAATACTGTGTGCAGTTCTGGTCTCCCATGTTTAAGAAGGATGAATTCAAACTGGAACAGGTACAGAGAAGGGCTACTAGGATGATCCGAGGAATGGAAAACGTGTCTTATGAAAGGAGATTCAAGGAGCTTGGCTTGTTTAGCCTAACTAAAAGAAGGTTGAGGGGAGATATGATTGCTCTCTATAAATATATCAGAGGGATAAATACCGGAGAGGGAGAGGAATTATTTAAGCTCAATACCAATGTGGACACAAGAACAAATGGATATAAACTGGCCACCAGGAAGTTTAGACTTGAAATTAGATGAAGGTTTCTAACCATCAGAGGAGTGAAGTTCTGGAATAGCCTTCCAAGGGAAGCAGTGGGGGCAAAGATCTATCTGGCTTTAAGATTAAACTTGATACGTTTATGGAGGAGATGGTATGATGGGATAACATGGTTTTGGTAATTAAATATTCATGGTAAATAGGCCCAATGGCCTGTGATGGGATATTAGATGGGGTGGGATCTGAGTTACCCAGGAAAGAATTTTCTGTAGTATCTGGCTGGTGAATCTTGCCCATATGCTCAGGGTTTAGCTGATCGCCATATTTGGGGTCAGGAAGGAATTTTCGTCCAGGGCAGATTGGAAGAGGCCCTGGAGGTTTTTTGCCTTCCTCTGTAGCATGGGGCACGGGTCACTTGCTGGAGGATTCTCTGCTCCTTGAAGTCTTTAAACCACGATTTGAGGACTTCAATAACTCAGACATAGGTGAGAGGTTTTTCGCAGGAGTGGTGGGTGAAATTCTGTGGCCTGCGTTGTGCAGGTCAGACTAGATGATCCCTTGGTCCCTTCTGACCTAAATATCTATGAATCTATGAAACATTTTTCATTCTAGCCAGCTAGTATCTGCTCGCATTTCAGAAATGCTAACATATTGTCTTCACATCCCAGAGGAAGGAATCAAAACTCTTATTTATTTCCATTTTTTTTAAAAAAACAGCATTAAGAATTTAACTCTCCAAATATCTATTGATGCTAAAGTGATATACTGACTATTCTTTAAAAGTCACAGTGAATTAAACATTCCTCAGGCTATGTATGGAAGTCAAGCAAGAGAGAGCTACAGTAAATATTTTACAGTAAACATCACCTTATCTCTGATTTCCCAGTGAAGTAGCATTCTGATTTTGCTTTCCACATTTAAATTATTTGCTCCTAAGTGATGGAATTTTATATTGCAATCACACAAGCAGCTGCATTTTATTAGATACGGGCTCCTAGCATTTGGTATTCTGCTGTCAGAAAGACAACTATCACATTTGTCTTTGTGACTGGGGAGTGAACAAGATATAGTAAGTTTAGATGTTCATTCATCTGTTGCATTTATGTTTAAAGAAACTGTATCAGCACATCCAATTCAGCTTCCCATTAAAACCTCTCCCTCCTAATGGTCTAAACTGGCAGAAACTGAGCATATTTGGGATCTGCCGACTATGTCCCCCTCCTCCTTTTCCCACGTATGTAACAGTAACTACAGTTTACCAATGAATAGTCATGGTCATAGCCAAGAAGCTGTAGTTCTAAGTAAAGGGAGAACCTGTGGTATCATGCCACTTTGTAATAACTATTTGCTGATACTGAAATTTTAATGGTGAGCGATGAACATTTTTACATTAAAGACATTTTTTTGCATTTATGAACGGACTGCTTGACACATTGACAGCTGTGGGAGTTATCTATGGGCCACGTGCAGTGTATGGCTATAGGAGAGGGGTTTTGGTGTGTTCACAATAGCACCTGCAGGCCCCAATCAGGATTGGAGCTCTGTTTTGCTTGAGGAAACAGATTAATTAGTAACATTATGGACTAAGACGTCGCTAGCTGAAGAACAATATATCAGCAGAAGATTTCACGTTACTTTGAGGCATGGGAGGCTCCAGCCAGCCAGCTAGCAAGCAATCTTTTGTGTGAGATTTATCCTGAGATTCAGGGGTGGATAGAAATATATGAAATAGGAAATGCAAGTCACAGGCAGTGAGTGTGTGAATTATACGTGAATGGCTTTTTTGGTCTATTTGCTCTACAATAAGCATTTTCCTCTTGATTTTTGCAGTATCCTGGGGCAGCATGCAAGGTAAGAGATATGTCCGGTCAAAAGTTTTTCATCAAAACTGATTTTTGACAGAAAATTGGGGTTTTGATCAAACACAGTTTTTCACAACATTTGCTTTTTGGGGAGAACTTAGGTTTTTTTTTTTCCCTCAAAAGCCTGAATGCCCAACTCAAAATATTTTAATTCTGAAATGCAGCCACGGTGCTTCACAGGATATGTAATTCCTGTGTAATGCCTATTTAAATGATATTGAGCAAGAATTGCCTAGTATGTTTGCATCACAAATCATTTTTTTAAATTTTGGTCTTTCCTGTGTGGGAGGTGGAGAAATTATAGACAATCTTTTCCTATAAAGAGACCTGAGTAGAACAGGTATTGAAGGCCTTTTCTAGTCAATCTTGTAGATTTCTGGGAGCAAGTAGAACTGTGGGATGAGGAGTGAACTTGAAGGTTGGAACTTTAATGCTAACTTGTGATATAAATTGGATGACAATAGAGATCAGCTGAATGATAGTTAATTGTTTCTGTATTGTTTTTGGCCAGAGTTCTTTTTAATTTTTAGAGGTTTTTATATAAATTCCCTGCTTCCTTACTGAGATATAATCCACACTTCTTGCAAAAACCACTAAATATGGTAACTAGAGAGGGACCAAGGCAGAACTCTAAATTTGTACCCATTCAAATTTCAATATGTTTCAGATTTGAATCCTTGATTTAGGTTTGGGTTGAGAAATAGAAGGGGCCCATTGCTGGTTGTAGTTTGGATGTGTCTGAAATAATGGAAGAACAGTGATTATTTGATCTAAAATTACAGAATTCCAACTTAACTGAGGTTTGAAGATATTTTCCTGCCCCATTCCTTGCTCCATACATATAACAGCTTGTCTATAGTTCATGAAAACTGACACCCAAAGAGCATCAAGCTGTCTACTACAGGTGGTTAAGAATAAAGTGGCTCCAGGGAAAAAATGAAGTCAGCTGGCAGGTCCGATGTGATTTAACAAGCACAATACAAGACATATTTTATGCTATTGTAACAATATAGTGCACCACAGATCCTGGTGTTTGGTTTAACTGTGAATCTATCACAGTCCAGTTATCACTTTTCTCATTCAGACTCCTCTCTCAACTGCTGTCTGTATGTTTTCAGATAGGGCCTGATTCTCCACTGCTCTGATGATGATGATGATTGATGTTGGAACATCCCATCAAGTTTGACAGACGAACTACTGTTACTTATTGTGGATCCTGAGATGAGACTAAAGACCAATTTCAGACTACACCTGGTGTAACTTACACCTGTGCAAAGTGAGGGTAAAATATTGTCAGCACATGAGTGCAGAGTTCTGGTTTGGTAGCATTTTACATCCACTTCAGCACTCATGTTATTCATCAACTTCAGAGTTCAAGGCACAGGAGAATCAGGGTCTTTACAACTAGGAGATTCTATCTTCCAAAGTCCCTTAAGCGGACTTATTCAGGAAATCTGTTGGCATCCCCCCTATTTACAACCTTACACTCAACAGCAGCCTGGCACTTAATTTGTTCCCTCTGCCTTGACCTTATTTAAAGGAACAATACCCAGCTGGGAACTCCTCTAATGCAGCATATGATATGTCACAATGTCCTGCAATCCTGAATGAAACCTAATCCAGTATCTCATTCTGGGCTCAGCCCAGGCTTTCACTGACCATAGACTGTGAAATTATATTCTGTATGCCGATTTCATCTCCAGAATATCAAAAGATTTAAAACTCAGTATTAGTCCCAGTTATGTTATATTTTGATCTGCTTTATGTGATCAGAGATTTATGTTTTAAAGCAAGTCAAGCCATAGCATCCTACTTTTGATACATTTATCATAATACCCATAAGGACTATGGCAGTGTGAAAGTGGGGAGAAAACAACTGCCTGTAATTCTGAGATCTGGGAAGTGCATGCCATCTCCCCTCAATCCCCAGACTGGCCTAGCACTGATGCTGAATACATACACCGTTTCTGTTCACTTTGAACAAAGATAGCACAAGCAAGAAGAAAACTGCACATTGGTAAATTCACCTTCAGACCTCTAACAGAAACACAGCTGTCTCCCAGGAGAATCCAGTAGTTTCTGATACTTTTTCCACAAACTCCCTGGGGCTTGATGCTCCACCACCTTTAACTTTGTGAAGTCATTTACACCTACCTGTATGAAAAGGATTACATGCTCCCATGCCTTGTGACAGAAGGCAACCCACTGTTTCCACCTCCATCATGTTTCTTGCACCATGACCCTGACATCCTTCTCAATGGTTTTCCTCTTTTCCATCTTCCACCAGGTAGTATCCAGTTAAGTTAGAAAGGAGCATAAACTCTGACAAGTCAAGTGTAAAAGTATAATTTGGCAGCCCCCCAAAAAAGAATTTGACGAGAAACCAGCAAAAGTAAAAAAAAAAACAACAGCAAAACAATTTTTAAGTACATCAGAAGCAGGAAGCCTGCCAAACAGTCAGTGGGGCCACTGAATGATTGAGGTGCTAAAGGAGCACTCAAGGAAGACAAGGCCATTGCGGAGAAACTGAACGTTTTTTTTTTTTTTTGCATTGGTCTTCGTTGCAGAGGATGTAATGGAGATTCCTGCATCTGAGCCATTTTTTTTAGGTGATAAATCTGAGGATCTGTCCCAGATTGAGGTGTCAATAGAGGAGGTAAACAGTAATAAGTATTCACCCAAGGGTTCCGAAGGAACTCAAATATGAAATTGCAGAACTACTAACTGTGGAATGTAACCTAACACTTAGATCACCCTTTGTACCAGAGGACTGGAGGACAGCTAATGTAACTTTGATTTTTTTTAAAAGGCTCCTTTTGTTTGTTTTAAATCTGCTGCCTATTAATTTCATTTCATGACCTTTAGTTCTTGTGTTATGAGAAGACGTCAATAACATTCCTTATTTAATTTCTCCACACCAGTAATGATTTTATAGACCTCTATCATACCACCCTCAGTCATTTCCATGCTGAAAAGTCCCAGTTTTATTAATGTCTCCTCATACGGCAGCCATTTTTGTTGCCCTTTTTTGAATTTTTTCCAATTCTAATATATCTTTTTTGAGATGGGGCGACCACATCTGCATGCAGTATTCAATATGTGAGTCTACCATGGATTTATAAAACACCTTTTTGGAAGGGTTCTACATTATCACTAATGATTTTTAGCTTCCTTAGTTTTCTAAATCACTTATTAAATTAAAGACCAATCTAGAACTTTTGTAATTATCTAAACTATTAACTTTAACAAAGACTTCCATGTCTTCACCACAGTGCTTAAGAAGGACAGTCTCAAACAATAAGGCTTCAATAAGGCTTCTGTTCCCAAACCCAGAGTTAGACAAGTAGTTACAAATCATGCTAGGCCATCTGCTCCTTAACAGTCTTATGAAGGTGGTCTTTTAAGTAGAGCTATTGGAGGATAGCAATTCTGTTTTGCAGCACCTTTTGTGGTTTCAAAATTTTGTTTTAATTGCATTTTAATGAAAACAAAAGCTTGCAGACATTTTTGCAAAAGTGTGCTTGGTCAAAGCGTCCAAGAGAGCATGCGTGATACTTCTTGTTAAGGCACTGGTTTGAAATGTTAGGCACCCAGATTTGAGTCCCTGCTCTGCTTAATTCCAAGTAGAGCTTTTTCATATCCAATCACTCTGATTCAGGCAGAAGAGGGACTTGAACCCAGCTCTGGCACATTCCAGGCAAGGCCTATGGCATGAGCCTCTCTCAAAAATAGTTTTGACTAAGTCTTCACCAAACCACTTGGCCAAAATGAAACTGTTGAAAACGTTTGAACCAGCTTTGTTTTAACCCTGTCTCCGCTGAGTGACCCAGCTACTCAGTTCTGGTCATTTTCAACACATTTATTTTATGTCTTTAACATAATACTGTATAATTGCAATCTGAATTCATATGTTTTAAAACCAGTGTCATGGCAGATACTAGAGCAGATTTAGGACTGAATTCTGTTTTCAGGTGTGTATGTGCCTCCCCATGAAATTAGTGAGTGCCACATATACACAAAAGGATAGAATTATGGACCTTAATATTTTTTTTATAAAAGGTTGAACAACAAAAGATCTGACTTATTAGGAGCACCAAGGTTAGTAATATCCAGAAGTTTACCAGTATCACAATTTGATTAATATATTCATCTCTTTCTTTGACTGAGGCCAGAGGATAAATATTATTTAATTAGATTAAAAATAAATTCCACTGAAATCTAAAACAGAACTAGATTTCATGTCAC
This sequence comes from Lepidochelys kempii, assembly GCF_965140285.1. Lineage (NCBI taxonomy): Eukaryota > Metazoa > Chordata > Testudines > Cheloniidae > Lepidochelys > Lepidochelys kempii. The sequence continues at coordinate 137,915,186 of NC_136382.1, read as the reverse complement.
CAAAATTTAGGTGTTTGCATTTTGGGGCTCTGGTTAAAACTAGTCTAATAATGGAGGCCATTAGTTACATTTGACATGGATCTTGGTGTAGATTTCAAACACCACCAATGTTGACTTTGTCTACATTGTCACACATCTTTTTCTGTCTCCACTTTGTGAATATTCTGGTAAATTTACCAACATTAACAATCTCAGAAAGAGTCTTTTATGTGAATATTGGAGTCTATGTATAGAAAACAAAATTCTGATTTTATGCAGGTATTTCCATCAGAAACCCAATGATAAGAGTTTTGCTCATCCAATTTGGGAATGGAAATAGGTCATGTGAACTACGTCCTACCAAAAAGGAACATTTTCACAACTTTAATACTTGCAACACATTGCTCAAGAACTATTCATATATATTATTTGAATAATTTTGAATAAGTAATTTTGAATAAACTGGTCTACTGTAAACCTGCATAATTCAATATTCAAAACAGATTTCTGATAGTGTCTTCCTTAGTTGTTCAAGAGTGAAATGTAAAATTCAGCATCATTATTCTACATATGTCAACTACAGCTTTACAGACAAAGTCAACTAGGATCATTTCATTAATATGATGTCAAGAGAAGAGACAGATATTTTCATGAAAGCAACACTTCAGCTGGCTCTGTGCATCAAGATATAGATGTAAATGTTGAATTAGAATTCAATTAGCTTTTTTCCAATGTTGGAAATACCAACTAATATGGCTGATTAAAATTAATGAAGATATATTGAGTAAGTGAAGGTTACCTAATTGCAACTTCAGTTTAAACAATGCCTGAATTGCCTAATCAAGCATGTTGTGCCTCTTGCCTAAATGGCAATTGCTTATGAATTGCTGCTTTCCCACTCAGCTGCCACTGTGATTGCCCTTCTTAAAGTTCAGTAAATTATTGTAATGCTATGAATGTGGCAAATAAACTGTATATGTGGCTGAGGAGTCATTTGCTGGTGAATCACAGATCTTTTCCTACATAAAGAGGTTCAGAACTTCGGAATGATTCCTCAAACTAATTCAGCCATCGGTACTGAAAACTATCTAGGTTTTTGCAAATCCCCTATTACTGGAATGTTACAGGAGGGACACTGGCCCTTTAAGAGGAAAGAGGCCAGGTGTCAGAGCCTGGGCTCCAAGCATTAGGGGTAACATCTACACTGGTATCTCAAATGCAGTTGGGCCAGAACAATGGACCCCATGCATACCTGCCTGGCTCCTGCCTCTGAAGAGGAAGACAGCTAGATCTTTTTGGAGGAAAGGAAGCAGACAGATCCTACACTGAAAGCCTCCAACACAACAGGCTTTTAGGAGCTAAAGTCCCAAGATCTTGAGATATATTCCCAAAGCATAAATAGAGCTGACTGGGAATTTTTCAATTAAATTTATAATAGAAAATGAAGATTTGTTAAAACCAAGGCTTTGTGGAAACTTTGGTTTTTGGCAAAGCTTTCTCAGACCCAGGGTGTATCTGAGAACCCATCTATTATACATATAGGGGGATAGAATCTGATGTATGTAGCCATTGTGATTTTCTGTGTACTTCACCTTTTATAGGAGTCTGTTTAGGGTGGCTGCTTTGTGTTCAGTTCAGAGCAGCATGTTAGAGGAAACGTGTTATTTTATGGAGACTTGATCTTTGTTCATTCTTGTTATTCCTTAGCTTTAAAAAAAATCTGAAGAAAAAAAGGATATTATCTACCTTTCAAAAGTGACTAGTGATTTTGGGTGCCCAGCTTGAGACACATGATTTTCATCAAAACAGGTGCTCAGAATTGAAGCGGCCAGAGACCACTAGTCACTGTGAACATGCAGGCCACTCTTCATTGTGTACAAAAAACATAACACAGTCAAACAGAAATGCAGAACACAGAGAATGTACCTCAGGGTAGTGGAGAAACAAGGTAAGTGGTGATGAAGTAAGACTGCAAATACCAATATCCATTTGGAAATACAATGAAGATTAGTTGAAGTCTGTTTGCTGCTATTGCAGTATCAATAGGGCAAATTAAAAAAAAAAAAAAGCGTGTCTAGGCACAATGGGAGAGCTGGGGTGTCAGGAAGCAGGGATTGTAGCAGAGTCAGTCTCTGGCCAACCTGACAAGTGCTACTGGCCTGTAATAGGCTGCCTGATTGACTACACTACCTGACTGGCTGGAAGGATCAGCAGACTAGCTCTTAAACCCAGCAGCAGCTGCAGTTCGGTGGCAGCTCAAAGCATTTGCCCCTTGCTGTGTTATCACCTGTGCCTGCGTGTTCTCAGCCTTGCTCTCACCCTATCCTAGCCCTACCACTGCCTTGACCTGACCTGACCTGACCTGAGCCTTACCCCTACCCCTACCCCTGCCTTACCTCATTCTAGGTAGCCTGGTCCTGATCTCTGACTCTGGCTCTGACCCTTGGCTCAGATTCCTGGCTACCAACTCCTGCTCTGACCACTAGACATGACTGTCCATGTTCTGGTCACTGACTTGTGGAAACTGTAGCCAGTAAAACCTAAAACTATGCAAAAAGCTTTTCCACGTGGAGGTTTGGATACAAATCTGAAATTTAAAAATATTCATTTAATAATAACTAGCTCTTAACACCTTGCATCTATAGATCTCAATATGCTTTAGAAAGGAAGGTAGTCATAATCTGTTTTACATATTGAGAAACTGAGGCACAGAAGTTGTGGCTTGCCCCAGGCCACAGTGTGTAAGTGGCAGAGCTAAGAATAGCCCCTGAGGCACAGTCCAGTGGTCTTCTCCACAAATAAGGAGCAGCTGGTTCCATTCAGGACTTGAATGCAGGCTCTTCTATATGTAAAACAGAAGTGATAACCATTACATGTGAATCACTAACTAAGGCTCACAAACCTTTCAGTGAACCTGGGATGATTTCCAGTATCATTGGTGTCAATGTGAAACCAAAGGAATCTCCATGACTTTTGTATTGCTTTGAGTTCTTTGCAGCCTGAAATACAAACCAAAACTTCAGACTGCATGAACCTGCAACAACAAGGATAAATATATTTCCAAATAAGGGAACTGAAGAGTCTGTTTTTGCTTCTTCATTGCATTTGTCAATTAAACTTTCACTGCTGTACACTTTATTCAATACTTTAAATCCTCCAGGGCCTAATCTCTACTTGTTAATTAATCTGGAATGGAGAGGGCATATTTAATTAGTGTTTGTCTTCCTTTTTTCTCTCTTTAGTGGCTTCCTCTGTGTCTTGAGAAATGTGAGGTCAGCCAATAAACCTGTTAATTACAGAAATGCTACAGTGTACTCCTCTCTCCACCCCAAGTGTGCTCTGTATGAATGAGAACCACGCCTGCCTGCTGGGAAAAAGGGATATAAACCAGAGCAACAAGCTAAGCCAGAGAGCAAATGTTAAGAGAAGGAAAAGTGTGTAAGGACTATCTCTGAAGAGACTCTTGTTCTTTTTCATTCTATGTATGAATTCTTGCTTAGAAAAGTATTTTCACATAAGATTTCAGATCATGGTTAGAGTATGTCATTTTGCTTGGGTGAGTTGGTTTCAAGGACCTTTAATGTACCACATTGTGGTTATTTTATGTTTTGGTGTGCAAGGTGGGAGGACAGTTCACAAGGAGCTTTGTCCACTCTACTTGGCTCCCTTTACAGGGGGCTGACTGGCTTTCATGTGGCACATCACTTGCTTTCATGTGGCAGAGCTGTTTCTACTAAATGTGGGGGTGTGACAGGCAAGTGTCTGGTACCCTTTCAAAGAAGCCAGACTGTTCAGGGCAGGCAAGGCTCTTCAGCCTTGGTAGATAGCCTGTCTAGGAAAAGGAATTCCTCATTCAAACTGGGGTGCCATCCCCCTCGAAGTGGATGATCTTGCTTGGATGCAATGGTAGCAGATGCTTGAGAGGAGATGGACAACACTAGTATTATTGTTCATAATCACTCAATGACATAGAGACACTTCAGCATTGGCTACTGTGTTCAGGGGAAATGGACACATTTGCACTAGGTAATTCCAGCAGGGTATTCGAGAAGGGGTGACTGGATTCTGAGCAAATGAAATTGGTTTAGCAAGCGTTCTCCATCGGCACAGGCAGATTAATGAGCTCAGCTGGGTTGTGGTGGGACTGCGAGAAGCTAGAAGTCCTGCTTTTAAGCTCAGCAGCAGGTTGCTGGCTGCTCAATGTTTCAGCCTGCAGCTGAGATCACTCTTGCTCATGCTCATGTCCTGAATTGGCACCAGCTCCTGCCTTGTTCTCATCCTGCTAGGACCTGCTCAGGGCTTGCTCCTGATTCCTGACTCCAGTTCTGACTTTTGGCTGTGGTTCCTGACTCCGGCTCTGATTTCCAGCCCCCTCAACCCAGTTCTAACCATTGAGCCGCACTGCTGGCGCCCAAGACTGACCGTTTGTGAAAGTCTAGCTGGACTGGGAATGGAATGAGGATTACCATGGAAGAAAACTGATCTGAAGTGGTAATGACAGAATAAGAAAGCATGGAGTTACACTGCTCATCAGGAAGCAGACCAGCCCCTACCTAATGACCTACAAAGTGTCAGCAGCAGGTTGATGACTCTCATATTGACATCCCATTCTTATAACATAACTTGTTTATACTACTACACCTCTACTAGTGACTGTTATGATGAAGAGGTTGAGGAATTCTGTGGTGACATCAAAAAGGAATTAGCAGCTGTTCACCACAGAGACATCTTAATTGTACAAGGTGACAAACACATGAACTAGTCCCAAGAGTTACCCGGGATGGCACAGATGTGTTGGGAAGCTGATAGAGAACAACATCGCCTGCAGCATAACTGAGATCATGGATGAACTCCTGGGGAAGTGGATCCTAAAGAAGAAACCTTAGCTCATGGAGAAGACTGAGTTATGTGCATGATCAATGAAGGAAATTAAGATAAAAAGGAAAGATGGATGCTACCGCAAGAAAGCAACATTCCCATATGATATGAAAAGTAGATGCACTGATTAAAGTGGCAAACGATGATTGGCAAGCGAAGATGAACAACAGTGCTTCTGTAACCAGAACTCCTTTGCAGCAAATACCACTGCCAAACCATCAAGACTCTTTAAAACCATTTCCCTGGCAGCATAAATACCATTTCACCCAACACTTGGTAAGTATTGCTAAAAACTGTATTATATAAAAGAAATGACCTCAAAGTTTGAAGTGGAAAAAGCAGAGAAGATTTATATGAGAAACTCGACTTATCCCAAAATGAATCTCCTTCCGCAATTGAAGAAGTTGAGGATGAGGACACTGAAGAGTAATAAAGCCCTTGAAGTGGCTAGGAGAGAGTGGAGTGCATTCAATACTTCAATACATGGGTAGTATTACTACAAGGGATGCTAAACATCACATAGAGATCCAAAATACAGTTGGATTTGTGACTGCTGCCCTTGTGACACCCAGCCACATTTGGTGAAGCAAAGGTATTACCATGAAATGTAAGATGAAATTGCTTCAGTCTCTTGTCTTCAGGATCTCGCTATATACTTGCGAGATGCAGATGGTAAGGAAACAGGACATTGAGACTTTCTGCCTTCAAATTAGGAATTACAGGTGTAACCCTTCTGCCCGTCAGAGTTGGCAGCAACAAGGGCCGGGTTCAATATCTAGGGGTTCCATTCCAATAACACAATGCAAACCGGCTCGAGCCCCCACCCAGTGACCTGGGACAAATATATACCACCCCCGCTGGGCGCCTCCAAAAGGCAATACTTCCCCTCTCGCAAGCACATAGTCTGAGTGTAGCAAAAGTCTTTTAATAACAGAGAGAAACAATGTGGCATTATGTTGGGGAAACACCACCAACCGGATTCATAACACAACCCATGAGCAAAAACAACCCCACCCCAGGCAAATTGAGGCATGCCCTTTTCCCTTTGGTTCTTGAGTCCAGCAACCCCAAAAGTCCAATGCCCCAAAAGTCTCTGTCCCTGGTCAGGGCAGCCCCAGAGTTCGAAAGCTTATCGGCGGAGCTTTACCTCCCAACCTGGGTGGAAATGGGACGGGGGTAAGAGGCACCTTACGTGATCTGAAGCTGACCGCCCCATAGCTCCATAGCGGCGCTCCGCTCCGCTCCGCCAGCCGCCCCACAAAACTCCTTCGCGCAGCTGCACTCCGCTCCGCCAGCCGCCCCACAAACTCCTTCGCTCAGCTGCGCTCCGCTCCGCCAGCCGCCCCACAAACTCCTTCGCTCAGCTGCGCTCCGCTCCGCCAGCCGCCCCACGAACTCCTTCGCTCAGCTGCGCTCCGCTCCGCCAGCCGCCCCACGAACTCCTTCGCTCAGCTGCGCTCCGCTCCGCCAGCCGCCCCACGAACTCCTTCGCTCAGCTGCGCTCCGCTCCGCCAGCCGCCCCACGAACTCCTTCACTCAGCTCCACGGCCCACAAGCAGCTCCTGCCATCCACACACTGCTCCGTGTCGAACTGCTTCACCAGCCGTCCCGCAAACTGCTCCACAATATATCTTCAGGCTCCCCCACTACTTAACACAACACTCAGTGATTTCAGCTCTTAGGTGAATTCAGCTTGTAGTAGGGGAGCCCCAGTGCTGGTGCACCATTAGCCCAAAGTGAGCTCAGCAGCCTATAACTAGACTTCTAATGAAATCAAAATTAGCTCTGATATTCCACAGTGGAGAGAGGAGGAAGTGCAATCAGCATGTAAGGCCCTCACCAAGGGGCCCATGCCACCAAGTATTAATACTTGTCCCTAGCCTCTCTCCATTCACACAGTTTTGGAACCCATGACCCTTGCCTAGCGAGTGCTACTTAGATGATGGTGAATCCCTCCATCGTAACAAAAGGCCACGTACAGTTCCAAGCACAGTTCCCATAATCAGGGTAATAACAATTTATTCTTCCTGCCCCAATAACAGAGACACTGGGGATCCCACAGCAGCCAAAGTGACCATTTGGGCAGCTATGGTCTCATTCTAGGCGTGGTGGGTGTGCCTATGCAAATGAGATCGGCCCCTGAAGTTCTTTTCCACAACTTGCCACACCTCACCACCAGATGTCAGGGTGGAGCTCATCCTGACACTGCTTACATGGAAACAGGACATTGAGACTTTCTGCCTTCAAATTAGGAATTACAGGTAATTGCTGTATGTTAGCTGTACCTCTCTCACAACTAACATGGAGATAATCCCCCTCATTTATGGTATGATTGGAATGACATCTGATATCATCAATATGATCAGACAAGGAAAACTTGAGTTTGTGGGCATGTGGGTCAGATGAGTAGAAGAAGATTGCTGAAGCAAGTTTTTTTTAAGAACTGATGCCAGGTACAAAGGCAAGGAACCCCCCCCCCCCCCCCAGCCCCGTCCATGAATATGGTTCGATGATATAGCTGAGTGGACAGGATATGGTATGGCACACTTCTCAAGGCTCCATGAAGACCATGAAATCTGGAGGAAGATCGCTGGCCAATGATTCCCATGTGCTATGTTTACTGTTCATGGTGATGTGACTGGTGTTTTGCACTAAGAAAGAGTGTATGTGTGCACACACTCACGCATGCTTATGGAAATGACTGGATCCTCGACTCTAAGTTTGGAAATGAAAGACCAGCTGAAAACTATAGTAACCTATGATGTAAAAGTAGATTCAATATTTCATATATATCGCTTGGGAGAAAAGCAACGTTTGATCACTGTTTCTACTGTGTTTTAGGTTGCTCTGTTTGTTTTTCAATTTAACTGGTGTTGTGTAATTGATTAGTTTGCTTTTGTGAAAGATTAGGATTAATAATGCAAATAAACCAGCAGCAACTGTCCAAGAGTTGGTCTCAGTTTGCAAAAGACCTCATTCTACTATAACGAGAAATAGCTTTGGAGATAAGCTACATGCTTTGTTTTTGTGCATATGTGCACAGATGCACGCACTGGGACTCCTGCTGCTATATTGTGCCCATTGACTCAGCTTCACAGAGGAGCAAGGGCCCACCTGCAGGGCTGTTCCTACCCCTACCAATTGCAAATGTGGTTTTGTGAGCAGTGCCACCCAGGCTGTTACTGATGGCACTACAGCCAACGCAAACCCTCTCTTATCTAGCGGGCTAAGCAGAACAGGCTTGTAGTTTTCTGAATCAGGAGGGGCAGCTCAGTCAATACAGTGAGAGGTCTGGTGAACTAAACAAGGGATTTCTGAACTATAAAACTGGTTTTTTTCTGACACCGACTTTGCAGTGGCCTTAATCAAGTCACTTAATCTTTCTGCCGTAGTTCTCTGAACTTCCAGTCAGACTTAAATATGGTGGCGCGCCAAAGAGGCCACATACTGACTCTCACAAGACTACTAAAGCTGGCCCTGTTCACTGTGGCAAGGTCAATATTGACAGGGAGTTACTTACGTTTGGAAAAATACTTTTATTTTACCAAGAAAGTCAACACTATGCTATGGTGGCTTTTGTTGATTTTTTTGTTTTATTTTGATTTGATTTTTTTGTTTATTTCCCTCCCCTCAAACTATTGAACTTATTTGTGTAATGCTAGTTGCTAAATTAAAGTTATTTTGGATTTTTGTTTTAGATGAAAGTTTTTGATTGACTCTATAAAGAAAAGTAGAATTAACAGAAGAAAAAACAACAACAACTGCAGACTGGATTAGGCAAACTGTAGTCAACTGGGGATAAATAAAGATGCTTTATGGAGAGATACCACTGTATCTGCAGACAGCTCTACAAATGTCTGTATTAAAGCCATGGAGTATTTTGTTTATCGGAGTCATTAACAAAGTGCTGTGATTTTTACTGCCTTCTTAGGAACCCAAACTCTTGACGACAGAAGCATGACTTAACAGGGAATTCAACACAGAAATTAGATATTATTTCACTTTGGTGTAATTGACTTTTGAAGTCTCTCCTTTAGACTAGGACTCCTAGACTTTTGTTCATATGAACTAAGAACCCAAGAGGGGAAAGAGCATTACATATTTAAACATATGCAATATTCAGACTGTTCAGTTTCGCAAAATTCTACCTCAACATTTTTGCCTATTTAATGCTAAATATTCCTACCTCCAAAAGTGAACTTCATTCAGAAATGTCACTGAAAAACATGGGTTCCCATCTCTTTGATGTGAAGACATATTTGCTTGAAAATGACCCACACTCACAAGAAACTGAGATCATTTGCACCATTTGAAAATGGAATCATAGTTGTTTGAAAAATGCATATAGCTCGAGCCCATTTCTTGAAAAACGGAGTTAATAAAGTAAAGAGAAATGCTCTTTTCTTAGAGTTTTACAGCTAATGAATGCTTCTAACTCACCTAGTAACAATAATTAATATAACGTTTCTCTTTTTTTCTTAAGGTTGCTGTGTACAGGAGGGTTGGGGGATAAGGGGAACATCACACAATGTATTTCATTAAGGACAGAACAGAACCTACGCTCCCGCTGCAGTCATGGGGCAGATCCTCAGCTGGTATAAACTGTCCTAGTTCCGTTGGAACCTGAGCCTCTGCTTCGATAGAGGCAGAATTTGGCAAGTCACTTAAGCGCATGCTTAGCATTCAAATTATGCCTACATCCATTAACTTCAATGGAATTTAGGCACATGTTTAAGTGCTTTGCTGAACTGGAGCCCTAGAGCATTTTTTCTGCTTGATGCATTTTAATTCCAGGCAGAGCTGGCTGAGTAACTGATCTTTTCAGTTTGCCGTAGTTGCCAAAAAAGTTTCAGTTCAGGTCAAAACAAATCCCAAAATCCTGAAAAGTTTTCATAAAACAAATAAATGCAATTTGGGTCAAAGGAAACATGTTGAACATTCCTCTTGTCCTCCCCGACTCAGATTCTGGAGTGGACCTCTCAAGCTTTTCCACTTTGTGTAAATAAACGTTCATTGGAGCAGGGACTTCCACTTGGTGCTCCCATCTCTCAGGTGAGTGCCTTAACTACTGGATTATAAGGTGTTCTGGGGTGAGCCTCTTACTCTATTCAGTTGAGGCTGTCCCCTTTTGTATAAAATACTTGCATAGTCATTGGGCCCAAGGAAGAGTATGATTGTGATAGCCTGGTGGTTTGGGTTTGTTACACTAATAAAAATGATACCAACAGGATCTTGTAAGAGGGACAAGGCAGAATGCCACATTTATTTTAAATACAACAAAATATTACTATACGCAATTTCTATATAAATCCATTCACATAGGTCCATTCACACAGAGACATTCACACAGATTCTGCAAAAGGGTTGTTATAGTTACCAGACTAGACATTGCTCGTGCCAAGTCACTGGCCAGGTGGCCTGGACACGAGAGTAGAGCCGAGTCGTTGTCAGATGTGCATCCAATGCTTCTGGAGGGTGGTTGTAGAACCAGACCCAATTTTTATAGGTCTCTGGTTCAATACAAGTCTATGGAAGTTGCTTCATCATGCTGAATTTACAATTGAGATGACCATCAATCAGCAGGTGGTACATCCATGATGGCTCCATGATGGTTAGGTGTTATCTTCTTGTTCTTCCTTGATGCATTTTGGGTGGATTCTGGTTCGCCCTCCGGGTGTCATCCAGTTATCTCCATTTTGCATATTCTTTGGCCCATCAATACCAAGGTTGAAATTCTTAGGATTAGGCTGGCACCATTTACTAACCAATTATTTCCCTGCTTCAGGCTCTCAATTCCATGCACTCATCATTCATTCTTTTACTTAACAACACAATCTATGACTCTTGATTCATTTAACAAGTTTTATCCCATTATCTATTTTTCCCTCTTTGGATACCAAGATTTACATAGGCATGACAAGGTGCCCATGTGGGGGAAGAGCATCAGGGTGTTATTTTAAAGAACAGCATTGTTTTCTCAAAGTTCTTATCACTTTCCAGCACAGACTCTTTATTCTGTACCGGCCTGAAATAATTAGCACTTTGGCCTTGCATTTCTCACAGAGTGAAATTCAACAGCATGGAACTGATGTTCATACCCTTTTACAATACCTATATACTCTTTTGTCTATCTTTATTTCTACTACTACATAATTATAATTCTATCATATTTATATAACTTTGAGGGCAACCCAACAGGTTCTCACCTAGGAGTGGTGAGACCCAAGTGCAAGTCCTGTTGCGACCATTGGGCCTACAAGTTTACCCTAATTGTGAGTTCAACTGTAAAAAGGTATATGAAAGTAAGATGTCACAATAACTGATAATAACAAATGTTGCCTGGAAAAGATACAAAAGGGAGACAGACTGAATTAGTCCAAGCAAACAGGTGAGCTCCATATGCATATGTACAACTCAAAGTTTCTTTTAAATTTCATAAAATCTGTTAGAAAAAAGACATATGATTTTAACTATCCCAGAAAACATAATCAATGGGTCCATCACCTACCTATTAATGTGCATACCCTAAGTAGTATGGTCCACATTTCTCCGTTCTGGACTTCCACCAGAATCAATGGATTTATACTAAGGATGAATTTGACCATTTGTATACTGTTTATTGGAGATGTGACTTGCAGTACTATTCCTAGAGCTCATAAGCCAAAAAATTGTATTACAATGCAGGATATTTCTGAAGTATGTTCAGGCTTTTTCTTTTTTATTGCAAAAGTATGTGCCATTGGATAGTGGTTATCAGGAATTAAATTAATATTTTTATGCTACAGCAAGTGACTGCTTGTTTCCATGCAACTTCCCTGGTGTTACATTCTGAGGTAAATGGTAGTAAGACTGCATGTAGTCCTCTGATTCCACTCCTCCAGAAACAGAGGCGACGGGCAGATCCTCTACTGGCGTAAATTATCATTTCAGTCAATGGAACTAAGACAATTTACATCAGTAGAAGACCTGCTCCAGAAAGATATTCCAGACCTCCAGGGAAGCAGATTTTTAGTTTCTCTGTTCTTCGTAGATATACCTGTAACTCACTCAGCGATCATAACATAATATGCCTTAGAGATAGGACAGATCACTTAGATTATTCTGTCTGTCTCCCTGCAAATGCAGGAATATTCCATCCAGTACTTAGACAAGTCTATATGTGGAAATAGTTCCAATATAATAAGGTAAGGACACACTTTGTCTTTGAGCCTGCAAATGTTTATGAATTGAAGTCAAGGGACTATTCACAGAAGTCTAGTTATGCACATGCACCAGTGTTTCCAAAATTACATCCTGTATTTGAATTTTACTTTGTATCTTCTATGGTTCATTAAAATTCAAATATTCTTCTGAATTAAATTTTGTCTTGAAGAGGAATTAGACCTGCAAACTTGGTACTATTAGTACCATAAAATAACCAACCAGCTTTGCAGCTCACCAAACCAAGCAATGATATCAGCAGTGAATACTGGGATATCCCAGACTAGCAAATATCCCAGTCTAGCAAAGTGTACCATATGTTCCCAATCCTACCATAAGTTACACCCCATATAACCACATGTATTAATGGGGAATGAACTGGGGCAAAAGTTTGTTGTAATTAGGATATTACAATTTTGACTTTTTCTATTCATATACCTGCATTTTTATTTTTAAAATACTCATGTGTATTATAAATTAGTCATATTTTACAATTTTATAATTCACTTGATTCCTATCAAAAGCATACACCTAAAGACTCATATGCCTTCTAAGTGCAATGAAACTTCCACTGACATCCAGAATTTAAAAATAGTGCTTGTGCCTTTTTACTGATCTGTTTTACAAATAAAAAAAAAAGGAAAGAAAAAGAATTGTACAAATGCTACATTTGCAGACATTTCAGGAATAAGAAAACAAGTCTATTTCATAAAAATAAACAAACATTCTGTCTTCTTTATGGAAATGTCCTAAAGACTCAAATAGGAAATAGATTAAAAAAAAAAAACCATGGAAAGGTTATCTTATAACATTTGACAGATAATTTTATCAATGTTAAAGAAGTCTGTAGGATGGTTAATAAAACTTTATGATTCTATAGATCTGGGAGAAAAATGTCTATAGAATCCGTTTGGATCCCTCCCTTTTCAGTTTAATGGGGCTTTTCCCCGTTTTTTTACATGTGTTCTTGTTTTCAGAATCTTTTGTGATAAATCCCATCTCACAGTGCTAATGAACAATGATTCATATTTTCAAGTTTGTTGCATCACATACTCCATAGTCAAGGAAGGCATTTACATTTAATTACATATACATTTCAGATTTATGAAAAACAACTTTATATAACTTACTTGTAATTGAACATTTCATTAACTGTGCATTCCCCAATGCTATGTATTCAATACACCTAATTACAGAAGCTAACTATATTCTGAAGGTTCATTTTGCAATCATAAGGGCTATACAATGATTGCTTTAAAAATAAATTTAGATTATGTAGATGTTATAGCCACCAACACTGAGAAAATGTGTGTGCGATCTACCTTGGAATGTGTGGTGACATAATTTAGTCCCCAGGAAAGAAGGGGTTAACTTCAACCTCCCTTGCACTTCCCATGAGCAAAGGGATGATCTAGACGAGCTGTTGGAGAGACAGGAGGAGAATGTCTATGGAAAGATATGCTCCCTCCACAGGCAAGTATGGGAAGTTTTTGTTTGCAGCCCTTTTGACTCATGTTACCTTGTTTGGCTTGTGTTTGTCAGAACTTTCTCCTGATGAAGAGACCTTGCCACCTGTTTCTAACCAGTCATCCCACCAGCTTATTGTGTCATGATACTACAGTTGAAAATTGCTTAGCTGGAGAATGGAGAACAGAAGCTTCTGAACTCTGGCCTTAATACTTCATGCTCTACACACATTTATTTATGAAGTCATGAGTTAGGTAAGTATCTTTTATAGTTTAAATTGGAGAAACTTGTGCAAAGATTAGGATCCCAGTCTCTAGACTGCCAGAGCTATGTCTAATCCACTTGAGTATTGTTTCTTTAATGCCCAAATTTTCAATAGAGGCCATTCTTTTGGGGTGCCTCAGCTTTTGGGTTCCTGACTTGAAATATCTTGTTTGTTCTTCAGAGGTACTGAGCACCTGTAAGCTCCCACTGACTTCATTTGGGCTGATCGGGGCTCAGTGCTTCTGAAAAATCAGGCACAAGATGCCTCAAAATCCAAGGCTCCCAAAACCAATGGCCACTGCTGGAAAGTTTGGCTATAACTGACTTCTCTGAAAGCCTGCCCCCTTCTGTAAAATGGTGATGAAGCTTGTCTCCCTCCACAGGTGGCTGTGAGGATTAATAGTTAATGTTTGTTCAGAGCTTTGAAAGAATGAAGCACCATGTAAGTATTTCTCTTGTCAAGGTTTCTGCACCTTGGCAGAAGAGAGCTGAAAACATTCCTCCTGGACTGTATCCTTGTTCTAGATTCAGGGAAGCAGCCAAGGACCCCAACCCAGCAGGCCTGAACCAGACAAAGAGGCTGTAAATTGGTAGTGAAGGTAGATTTCAGAGTAACAGCCGTGTTAATCTGTATTCAGAAAAAGAAAAGGAGTACTTGTGGTACCTTAGAGACTAACCAATTTATTTGAGCATAAGCTTTCGTGAGCTACAGCATCTGATGAATCTGAAGCAAGGAGAGGCTGAAAGGTAGGCAGTAAAGGCTAGGAACACTGGAAGAATGAAGGCTACCATTGCTGAGTTAATAGAACTAGGGATAGAGACAAAGTTTAGATGTGATAAATGGAGAAGGGGGAACAGGTGAAGTGATGAAAGAGGGAGCAGCACCAGACATGGTCAGAGCAATGAGCCAAAAGCAGTATTTTTGAATGGGTTTTCAGATGATCCAGGTTTCATCAATCAATGACTGGAAGGAGGAGCTTAAAATAGTCAAGAAACAATACACGGCTCTGGATTAAAGTTTTGGTGGCGAGAACACTAAAAAGACTAAAATCTTAAGAGATGTCTTATAAAAGAAGTGATGTAGTTTGGATGTGGCATGATGTTTGGGTCTAGAGGGAGAGTTAAGTGATGGATGACACCAAGATAAAAGGCTGGGTAAGTGAGAGGAGGATAGTGTTGTCCATGGTGGTAGAGCAAGGGAAGAGAAATGAAAGCTAGATGCAGAATGGAGAGGGTCATCAGCTCAGTTTTGTCTATGTTAAATCTCAGGTGTGGCTGGCTATCCACAATAGAATGACAAAGACAGGCCTTCCTGGTCCTTGACACAGTACCACAGCTGGGACGACCTAGTCCCAAGATCTTGCGCACATTTGTGAAAGATATTGAGTCTCTGGAAATTTCACAAAAGAAGGTAGGAGAATGCCAGACGAAATGTCAAAAAAAGTGTCACATGAATTTTCATTATATTTGTTTGACTAGTTTTACATAGATACATTTTAGCCTCTGAATGATAAAAACCTCAGGCTAGTTTTAAATCCTCTCAAATTAAAGTAAACTGAGTTGTGAATCTTGTATGTAGGACATATGACATTTGAACAGATTACAGTGTTATATTTTTTAAAATATAACCGGTTAGGCTCATGCCAGTGCAAATGAAGATTGAAGTCAATGTACATCCACTGATGTGATACCAGGATAAGTGATAGAAGAATTAGGCCCTTTGTCTGAATCTCCCCATACTTCAGGGAAGTTCATTTTTGATACATAGCTCTTTCCAAACCCTGCATATCAGACCCATTTCTACTCATCAGTCTTACCAAGATTCTGCGTGGCCAAACCAGAGTCACATGCATGTGAAGATGTGACATCTCTGATGAAAGCTTTGCCACTTAATTTTTGTAAAATTATTACACACTTAACTGTCAACTGATATTTCAATCTCTCATATTTTCCCACCCACATATTGAACCTTGTACCTTGCAAAACAGAAGTGCATGTCAGTCGAAATGTCAAACTGTCAGCACTCAAAAGAACCGTTGAATGTTTTTGGTGTTGTACAAAGGAACTTTAATATCCTTTAACATTCGGGATATCTTCTAGCTCAACTGTGTCACCAACACTCTGGGCATAAGTGAATTATGGGGTGGGGAGAGAGGCATATCAGTTTAACTTGAACTAGCTCTAGGAGGTTCTTTGCTTTTTTAAACACCATATCACTGTATGATATTTAAAATAAATCAAGTAAGCTTTGCCTTACATCTTCTGGAGCAAAAAATGTCACTGGGGTAAAATAATCTGGATTGAGCTGGCAAAAGTGAATCTAGCTAAGAACTGCTAAGGACATGTCTACATGGGGTCACTCAGGAAAGTTAAGGCATCAGTTGAAAGTCAATGTGCTTAAGTTAAAGCACATTAAACCCCCTTGTGAATGCTCTCATTGAGGAGTAAAGTGGTTTTAGATCACTGAAATTTAATCTTTCCTGGACAAACCTAAAATTCCATATCTGATCACCAAATATAACATTGATCTGATATTGTGTTGAAAGGCTTGGGCCAAATTCTCCTTTTACACTGACTTCAATGAAGTTATTCCTGATCTACACTTATGTGAGAAGAGAATTAGGCCTATAGAATTAAAAGTTCCAACTTCCACAGCCCTGGCATTGAAAACAGGGTTGTGGGCTTTGGTCTTTCCCAGCTGTTTGAGGGCCTCCCAGGACATGAATTTGTGACATAGCTCATCACAATGTTCCTGAATTTGTATTCAGGCTAAGCAGAAACGCAGAGCTCTTTACTCATTATGCGGTGTTTTGAGCCAGCATAGAAAGTGAACGTTAGACATTCTTATAGTTTCACTAGCTCAGTGGTTGTTAAATTCTTTGTTTCTTGATTATGCAGCTTGAAAATAGCAAGAATGTGACATTTCAGCTCAGTTTAATCTGTACGAATGGTGCTTTGCCTTTAGCTTACTTAAAATCAGGCTGTGTCTGTCTGACTTTAAAAGAATGAGGGATTTATAGATAATAAATTAATGGTGTAAGTGTTTAATATCAACACTTGAAACTAAAACAAAACCTTCCTCCTAACCCCCGATGTTAGAAAACAAGTAATAGAACAAAAGGGAATTAACTTGGCTTGCATTAAAGTCAATGGGAATTTTGTGTCGCTCTTAAGGAGAGCGGGATTGGGCCTGAATGCTGTTTTTCTCTCTTGAAAATGGAAATTGAAATTTGTTTTGCCAATTCCCTACTACTAGTCTCATTTCCTCTTATCTCGCTCTCCTCTCTAGGGATTTTATGAACGCATTACTGGGTGTGAGTTGGATAGCTGTACAAAGAAGGTGCTAAGGCATGTTTAATATGCCCTGGGTCCCCCTGGCTTGGTACTGCACCAATGCTCTTCTACAGGGAGCTTTTGCTATTGTACATTTTAATTTATGATAGACTGTCTCACACATACAGATGCTTTTACATAAACTATTCTCATGAAGGCCTAAGAATTCTGAAACACTATTCAGGAAAATCCTTCCCCCTCACCCTGCCCCCCCCATGTTCTGTGCTTATTATAAAAAAGGAAATACTTGAATTGAGGGCAGTGTGATCTAGCGATTAGAGCACTGGACAAACTGTTAGGAGACCTAGATTCTAATCCTAGCTCTATTACTGACTTGATGTGTTACACCGAGGAAGTCATTTCACCTTTGTTTCACTTCCCCCACCCTTTCTGTCTGTTAGCTTTCCACAGCAAGGATTGTCTCTCATTAGGTGTACGTATAATACTTACCACAGTGAGGGCCCAGTATTGGTTGGTCCTTTAGGGGCTACTGTAATACAAATAGAAAACAAAAACTTGTGTTCTAGGATACCTAACTGACTCAGTGGTCACAATGGGAACTTCCAGAACCCGAAGGTCACACATAAACCTTGCTCTTGCAATCAAAACCATGCAGGTGGACAGGGCCGTCCCTAGCCATTCTGGGGCCCTACTCAGCCCCCCTGTGAGGGGAGGGGGCCAGGCCTCCGTGCAGGGAGCTGGCCCAGGCCTCCATGGCTTGGAACGCAGGGGGGGAACTGCCCCCCAACACTCACCAGCGGCACGGCTGGGGCCAGGCCGCTGCACTTCCCAGCGCCGGTGAGTGCAGGACTGACCCTGCTATAGTCCTCAGGGGCATGGGGGCGGGGCTGGGGTGGGGTGGGGCAGGGGCCATGGGAAGAGGCGGAGCAGGGGCTGGAGCAGCATGCAGCTATGTAGAGAACCAGGAAATTGGTTGCCCCAATTGTGGTTCCCCAGCAGAAATGTGGTTTCATCCTGGCCGTCCCCTCATGGCCTGCAAGTGGCCCCTCAAACTCAAAGAAAAGAGGCTTTGACAAGTCCAACAGCAGCAACCCTCCTTAGGGACTGGTTTAACTTAAAATACAAAGATCAACAAGTCTCCCCTTCAGCTTTAAGTTGAGCACAGCCCCACACTCCCCTGTAGCTCAGGGTCTCCCGCACTTTAAACAGGCCTTCCTAGTTGTAGCTTCTCCCTTAGCTTCAGGGTCTTCCCTGCCTGAAGGACAGTCTCTACAGCCTCCTACGCTTCCTGCTGCCCTTCATAGGGAAATAGCTGATCTCTTTCGGGGTGCCTCTTCAGTAATCAGACTTGGCTGGGCCCAGTCCTCTGGACCACAAAGTGGCAAGCCATGCTGATACAGGCAGCAGGGAAAAAAAGGATATATAACTACACACACAGTGATATGTATGTCATGTGTCAAGCTTAATAGCAATGATTTGAAGGGCATGACACAGGCTTGCATGGGGCAGAAATGAGATGCACCATGCCAAGGGGAAGTGCGGCTATAGGGTAACTCAAGGAAATCCAGGGAAGTTTGCATATAGCTTTCTTACATTGCCTTACTTCTCAGAGTCTGGAAAGCACCATTAGCCAGTGCAGAGAGGGGCTCAGGGCTTGCACCCAACCCTTGGGGAAGTAAGGAAGGAGTCCCTGGACTCCCACCACACCACAAGTGCCAGGCATAATATAGCCAAGGTGAATGGCAACATTCAGTAGCTTTGTACAGAGAATAAAGATACACAGATGACTTTTCTGAAAACTGTGTAATTTTCTGTGACTTAGTAATTTGGTTTTCTACAACTTAATAATGCCAGGCTCTGGAATCACTGAAGACACTGGTCACAATATACATTTGAGTATACATTAAATCTTACCTGTTTGCCAGATTTAGCTCTAGGCTGGAGGCCTCGCGGTCCTACCACACCCATCCCAGAGAGGAGCAAAAGAGACAGCCTCCAAGTGGCCTACAGTAGTTGTGCAGAAGCAGCCAATGAGGGAGGCTGCAGGGAGCAGCCAATCAGGACCCAGAAGACTCACATAAAAGGAACTGAAGGACCAGAGTCACTCAGTTAATTACTCTCATGGTTAAAAATTTATGCCTTATTTTCAATCTGAATTTGTCTAGCTTCAACTATCAGCCATTAGATCACATTATACCTTTCTCTGCTCTATTGAAGAGTCCATTATTAAATATTTGTGCCACATGCAGATACTTACAGACTCTATTCAAGTCACCCCTTAACCTTCTCTTTGTTAAACAAAATAGATGGCTTTCTTTGATTTTGTCACTATGAAGCATACTTTCTAATCTGGTTTAATCATTCTCATGGTTCTTCTCTGAATCCTCTCCAATTAATCAACATTCTTCCTGAATTGTGGGTACCAGATCTGGACATGGGTGAGGGATAGCTCAGTGGTTTGAGCATTGGCCTGCTAAACCCAGCGTTGTGAGTTCAATCCTTGAGGGGGCCATTTAGGGATTGGGGCAAAAATTGGGGATTGGTCCTGCTTTGAGCAGGGGGTTAGACTAGATAATCTCCTGAGGTCCCTTCCGATTCTATGATCCCATATTATTATTTCCACAGGACCCCTGCTGTCCTGAGCACACAGGCTGGATGCACAAGGATCAATATACTTCCAGTGAAGTGAAAGGAATTTTGATTTATACCAGCTGAGGGATCTGGCACATAATAGGCAAAAAATACTGCCCTCCCTTGTGTGACTGTGTTGGTCACTGAGAGTGAGAAACACTGCTGGGAGAGTTTGGGGAAAGGTATAAAATTCCTAGGGCAGCTCACTCAACTATCATCACTCCCTGGCTTCAAGGATGGAAGGACAACTGTTTGGGAGCCTTCCCTCAAATTGTAGTAGTCAGCAGACACTATTTTTTGCAGCAACATAGATCTCCTCAGAGTAAATGCCCCCAGGGCCATCTTGTTCTGTACTCAGCACTTACCATTCCACCTCCTTCAGCCCACCTTGAGAAGCAAGGGTATGTTTTTGTCACTGAGGCTTAGATATTTTTTCTGATAGTTTACTCATAATCCACATGCAACCAGGCAGAAAGACCTTTGGCTTTCAGTGAATAATTTATTATTGTGACTGAACATTTAGACCAATAATACCTATTTCCAAGATACATTCAGCTAGTGTAATGATCTTGCACTTTTAGTTTTTCTTTTGTCAGAATGCTTGAACTCCATATGTGTCAGACAGAATTTAAACAAAAATTCAGAATATCAAACTAACACAGCAAAGGCTCTAAGGAGGGAAAAGAGAAAATAACAAACCTATCCTGTCTCAGAATACCTATGACTGACACTGTAGATTAAGAAACAATTATATGGTTGCAGAAGAATCCACCACTCCGTTTACATTTGTAACTCCCAACTTTCACAAGCTCTTGACTTTTTTCAAAATACAGAACTAATTTTAGTTCAGATTCAGTTTAGATTTTCCATCTATTTTTCTTCATATGCAGAGTTTGAGGTTGTTTTGCCATGTACTTTAGAAAAGGAGGCTAAACAGTTTTAAAGTTTTCCAATTTGATTTGAAAACATTAAGTTCAGTTTGATTTGTTTTTTCAAACTTCTGTTATTTTGAATTCACTACTTTAGTATTATCTGTTTGAATTTACCTTAATAAAAGCTATGTTATGGAGGAAAAAAGAATAATTGTGGATTTCCTCATAATGACATTCAACAAAACTAATTTCGTTGTAACAAACTATATAAAGGTTTTTTTGAATCTCTGTTATGCATAACAGTACAGAAATTTATCAGCTATTTCCTCCCTTTCCTTTTAAATAATTGACTACAATCAAGTAAATATATGCATCCCTGAAAACCACACGCAAGAATCCAACAACATATCCCACTGAAAAAAAATAGATAGTGTGGAAGAATCCTGAAGTATAATAGTTAAGACTGTATGTTTGTCACAGAAGTTATGGATTCTTTGGTTTTCATGTTATTAACAAACATGTGATATTTGATTCATAGATTCATAGATATTTAGGTCAGAAGGGACCATTATGATCATCTAGTCTGACCTCCTGCACAATGATCTTTTTGTGGCTCTTCTGTTTTCCCTACACAAATACAAAAACGTACACTATTTCTAGCTGACTTATTCTAGATAAAACAACAATCGCATTATAGATAAAACAAAAGCTGACTTTTCTTTTAGATTCTAAGGGAAACAACAGACATACAAAGAACAAATATACGATTTCCATGGGAAAAAAAGCAGAGTATCTCTGTCTGTCTGTAAGATTCTCCATCTTGAACCCTTTCTCAGCCCTGCCCCTTGGTCAATAGGCAGAAAAATAGAGAAAATCCATTAGCAAAAAGTAGTAATTTCTGTCCAAAGACTTTCTAAACAAACTTGCAACAACTTATCACCTTACACAAAGCAGGGTGTGTGATTCCCTCTTATTAGCCATGATAGTGTCCAGCTAGCAGTTGAACAAATGACTATTACTGCATAGTCCCATGGGTCTGGCTCCTTTTTCCCAATAGATTAGGAAATTTATGAACATAAATAATACAATCTTCCTCAAATTGGTTTGCCACTTAGAAACTTATAGAAACTGTCTGCTCTCCCCACAGGGCAGTCAGAGCATTAACCTTTCATCAGCTAGGGACTTCCACACAGCTGATTGGCGGTCTGGCTTAGAAAGCTTTGCTAAACAAAACGTGCATTTTAAACTTCTTTATAGTATACCAGAGTACCTCTAAAAAATACTCAAGATCAATGTCAGCAACATTCTTACTGACTCCTCGGAGTCTGATCCTATGAGGTGCTGGTTCCCATTGAAACATCTCCCAGGCCTGGACCCTTCATGTAATTTCAGCTACTTTTTCTGTTTTTTCATCTGCTATAGTGTATGTGGATGGTACACATCACAGTCCACAGATCTCAAAGTTAAAATGCAGATCATGGGTGGCTATAGATTATATATAAACCTCTTTGTGAATTGTAGCCTCTCTCTCCTTGTACTGCATTGCATTATTATAGGAGGGATGGACTGCACATTCTGGATTCAGAGTTCTTTCCAATATTTAGTGCAAGGATTTGCTTTCAAGGCACTGTTCCTAAATAAGACTTTGCTGTGAAAATATGCATAATTTATGATCCTACCTTACATCTCTACAGAGTATCTCTATTTTACCATATTATTTAATTTGGGAACAAAGTTGAAGCCTTTGAATAGGAAAAAGAATTTTTGTGACATTTCTCTTTGAGAGCTAAGATGCAGCTTTCACTTATTTAGCTTGAAGCAAATCTACACTTAGAAACATTACACCTGCAAAGTCATTAGCAAGTCAATGGTACGCCTGGGAAAATGAAAACCCCTGGGGGGTTAAAATACCATTTTCTAGCAAGAAAATCTCAGTCTTACTTTTTTTGTTTTCAACTTACTTTTTTCCAAAATTAATATTAGACTGGAGTTGCATGGTAGCAACCCAACAAATGAATGCTTTGGCTTCCTGCAGCACAAAAGCAGAAATGCCCTTTGTGGCCAGTCCTGGATTCCTGTTGTACTTTGTGTCTACATGTTACGTTTATTTTCTAAACTGTCTGAAATATATTATCTTTAAATTTCACTTTTAGCAACAGTTTTGTAAGATTCCCAGCATGCATTAGGCTCTTCTAAATCAAAGGATCTTAGGCCTTTCTCAAAGTTCTAGTATAGTAGTTTATAGTGCAAAGGCTGTAAATCAGATGCATTGTTTCCTGGATGTAGGTCATGTTGGTTGGTCCCCTTGGTTGGTCATACCTAAAACTCCCATTAAAATTAGTGGGATATTGGGGTGTTAAGGAATGCAGAATAGTTCTCATCTTAGTCACAGATCCAATCAAGGACCTTTTCCCCAAGGCTAATTTATGATAGTATTGTGGAAATTAGGAACTAATCCCTGATTTATTAAGCTAGTTATTTTTTCTTCCTGTATTGGTAAAAAAAATTGTTTTAATATTTATCATCGTTCAGGTAAAATTAAAAATAGAATTCTGTGCGTGGACTTTTTTATATGAGTGAGCCTGGAAATGACAGTAAGCCTTCCAAATATTGACTTTCATAAACACGTTCATACCGTGCAGTGAAAATTACTTTGTTTTTTTAAAATGCTTGAGCATCATCAAAAATGTGCAGGCAAACCGAGGTTTTGACAGTCAGGAAAACTTTGGGGTACATGTAGTGGATACCTCTGATCCGGAATTATTTTAGGAAAAGGCTTTGTCAGAAAATGCAAATTCATTGACACCAAAACTTATCATGGAAATGTGTCAGTTTTGATGAAAGTTTTGTTGGGAAAGTTTCTCAGGTTGACTTTGGAATTTCTGGTGAGTGACTAAGAGAGACCCCAAAATAGATGTCTGGTTTGGGAACTCAGCCTGATTCAAAGCAGGAACATGAACTTCATGTGATTTCTACAGCCACTGGGACGATCTCTTGTTTTTCCACAAAAATTTTCAAGAGCTCAATTTCATTCCATTGCTGAATCCGAAAAAAAAAAAAAAATTTCGGCCCAGGTTTAATATTAGATGTCTGATAAAACATGGGACTTAGATCAAACAAGCTAACCTTGATTTAGTGTTCAAACAGACGCATTACTGTAGGAAAATACAGCAATGCTGTCATTGCACTGCCTTTTCTCTAGGCTTCTCGTGTGAGTATTTTCTATGATAAGCTATAGTTTAATGTCATCTAACATTTTGATTTATCCTTTCCTGTATGTGACTGTATGGTACAGCACAGCCTGTGCAATGCAGATCCTCTTGCAATGGATATATATATATACACACAGTAATGTATTCTCATTAATGGTAGTGAAGAAACAAACCTTTTTTAAACACCGCTTTCTCCTCTATCATATCAGTGTGTGTGTGTGTACACAGTTCCATGTGATTGCTTCCTGGTTTATATACTAGCATGAGCGAATTGGTGAGCTGCAGTAGGTGGCCCCGGAGGCCCCGCTGAGCGGTACTTCCTGCAGTGGTCTAGCATCACAGGATCCTCCAGCAGACAGTTAGCCTCAGTTTACAATGGTGATGCAGAAGCTTTGGTGATCTGAGGTTCTAGTCCCACAGGTTCTTATACAATGGCTCAAATTCAGCCTGAGCAAGATAGCAACTAGAAGGTGCTACCACAAGATGACTGTTCTGTTGTATATGTAAAATTCGTTGTTGATCGCAACTAGTAGACAAAGATCAATATTAAAATAACACCACTCTAATTGGAACTAAATCGGACCCTGATTAGCAGTCTTAGCAGGAAGACCAAGGGTTGAATGCCTATTAACCTTCTGGTGTTGTGGCTCATTGGGGGACAATTGTGAAGAATCTTGTGCTGCTGCCACTGGTGGATACTAGAAGGATTTTGCTTAAAGTTTAGCATCTTTTACAAGTACTAAGTTGTCAGAAAAGCAAATACATGAGGCTTTGTAAGGGAGTTTCCCTTGTACATTTGTCTTACTGTGAAAACATTGTTTAAATAAAGCAATGCAGGCACAGGCAGAATTAATGAAAACAAAAGTATTTGTGATTGATGCCATGTCTGTCCATGTGCGTAGTTGCTTTTTTCTGCTGCTGCCGTTTTTTCTCCTGTTTTCAACTAACTTTATCTAAAAATGTGGGTACCTCAAAGAATGAGTGAGAGAAAAGAAATGAAGAACTTGGAAAGTACCAAGAAAAAAAAGCTCCTATTGTTTTTAAATTAAGGCCAAACACTTTGCTTTTGTTTATGGCCTCTTTGATTACAGGAAGTTGAAAGACACATTTAAAAACATAAAACAGGGACATGTGTACAAAAATATTTTGGGAAAAGTATTTCACTCAGTTCTGATACTTAATTACTGAGGTATAGAACCTTTAGTTGTCAAATAATCTGTTGAAATGCACATATGGCCTTCATTATTATAGTATCTAGCATCCCACTATCTATTAATGTACTGGAATACCACTGAGAGGCAAGGAATTGCTATTATATCCCTTTTATAGATGGGGGACCTGAGGCACAGAAACATTAATTGACTTGCCCCAGGTCACATAGGAAGTGCATGGAACAACAGGGAATTAAACCCAGATCTCCTAACTCCTAGACTAGTTCCCTAATCATTGCACCATTCTTATTATACTTCTATGGACAGTATAATATGATGCAGCGGGCATTTCAAACACCTAGTCCATCTATTACCACTCAAGGTCCATCTCTGGATGATGACATTCCCCCCCAAAATGTACCTTACAGTGCCAGAAGCATACTTCCTATGACGCTTTGATAAAGAGCACATTTTATAAACTATGGTCCTGATCACCCTTCCCCATTAAAAAAAAAAATCCTATTAACTCCAATAGAAGCAGGATCCTGCCTTATGAAAAGAGAGGTTAATACTTGAAGTTATAGTCATATTTTTCCAGATCTTACAAGGGTAACCCAACTTAGGCCATGTTGAAGTTAATGAGCCTTGAATTTTCAAACACAAAAGCAAAGTTATTCATATTTTCATTTGCAAAGGAATTAATTTCATGTATATCAGGTAAACGTTAGCCTTTTCAATTTTTTTTAATAATTTAAGTAAAACTAACATAGGTTTTTTCTCCTCCATGAACTATCATGATCATATTTTTACTATATTCAGATTTCTGTTGTATAAAGACTTTATTATCTGTGTAGATTTAAATAATATTAATAAAATAAAATCATCTTATTAATGATATGAAATGCAATAGGAGAGGGAAAAATAAGTCATGGACTGGGGCTTAAATTGAGTGAGGCATTCTTCTACTCACAGTTGTCACATTCAAGTTTACATATAGCACTTGAAAATTGTAGCTTTTGTTAGTATATATCCTGAAGATGTGAATGTCCCCAACAGAATTCTCAAAACTCTTGTACAGTTTGACTGTCTCCTCCCCTCCTCCCACTTCCCCTATGATGGGCATAGTTCATGGGTCTACGCTGCTTTAAAATAATGTTTTTACACACAGTATGTGGATCATCTCCTGAAATGCTTCAGCAAATGAGCTCTTGAAATTTCTCAGACAGGCAATCAATGAAAGGGCACAACATGAAAAGCTGATCATACTGTGCATGGTGCCTGGGGAGACTTTGAGTAGCACTACTGTTGTAATAGGAATTACAGTAGGAGAAGATATCTCTTCACATTTGTTACAGGAGAAAGGAGTTATAAGAAGAATGGGTTAAACCAGTATTTGGGGAAAAAATGACTATTTCTATCTGTTGGGGATCCACGTGTGAGCTACAAGTCCTTTCCCTGTGCTTCATCTAGGTATGCAATGGAATTGTTATGTGGAAGTAACTAAAAAATGTCCAGAAATAAAGGGGCTAATCTTGAGAGAGGGTGAGCCCTGCTATTCCCATTGATGTGGGTGGGAGTTTTACGGGCTCAGCATCACTCAGGTTCCGTATCCATAATTTGTAGAGCCTACAATGGTAGTGCAGTAGACAGTGGTAATGCAGTAAGAGAACCTTTTTCTGGTGTGGCATTACTGTGTCAGTCCAATGATACCGTCCAAATGAACTGCTCATGGGTTCAGATTTACTCTTTCCATCAGTTTATGACACAAGCTCTGGATCCACCCTCGTTTGAAATGCTCACGTTATTCATATGAACAATTCTTTCCTCCTGGAGCTTATTGCTATATATAGAGCTGTGAGAGTATAAAAAGAATGCAACAGCCATGGCAAAGACTGGTTACTGACTCATTTTGAAATCAGAGGATGAGTAGCTAAGCTCTAGACTAAGCACGCCTATTACAGATCACTATTTCCAGACAAAAATTTTAAGGGCATCATTTTCCCTTACACAAGAGTAGTGCATGCGAGAGAATGAAAACTGCAAGTTTTAACTCATGGATTTTCCATGACATTTTTCTGCCCCTTATGGAGGAGACCAAGAATTCCACCCCAAAGGCACTGGATCTCTGGGGATGCACTTGAGGCAACTCCTTTGTTGCTCAGCCATATCCCTTCTCCTCTGCTGCAGTACGGCTTGTGGAAGAGCTATGCTTCCAGAGCCTCCCTGCTAGCTGGCTGCTCCGTGACCTCCTCCCTCCCACAAAGAGGGTGTTTTTTTTCAGATCAAAGAAATGGAAATGGTGTAAGTTACCATAAGAAGTCTGCTGTACTTTATTCTAGCTTTCCTGTGTGTCTGGCCAGTGGGTGTCTGCTGGAGGCCTGACAGTCCTTTGAAACCCATGGAGAACACACCCTCTGAGGTTCCGAAAGGGATGCTTCCATATAGCTTTAAGAAAGTAGGCAGAATGGAACAGAGGCAGCATTCTTCCCCCCCGTCCTGCTTCCTAATGAACCCGGGGAAGATCAGTATGGGTAGTACTCCGTCTGTGTGCGGATCTCAAGGGTATCTTCTCTATTATTTAATCATCTTTCTCACCTAAAGGCCTCAGCAAGGTCAGGATTCCATTGTGCTAGTGCATAATTATAGTTAATCACTGTCACTGTCCCAAAGAGCTTATAACAAATGTAAAGTTGAGACTATACTGCCTTGTAACAAACAAAACGTCTCCTAAATGCTAGAAACTCATGAGCGCTTCAGGATAAGGTGGAAGAGGTAGATGGGGCTTTTATATCCATATATGTATATAATGGTATATACCTACATGAGTAAGTGGGGACGTGGGATACCGTGAGGAAGCACGAGCAGGAGAGCGTGAGAGGAGAAGGCTCCTGCTTCATACTGAGAAAGAGGGATGATCAGCAAGTTATCTCAAGTGCCTATGCACACATGCAAGAAGCCTGGGAAAGAAGCAGGGAGAACTGGAAGTCCGGCACAGTCAAGGAATTATGATGTGATTGGAATAACAGAGACTTGGTGGGAGAACTCACATGACTGGAGTACTGTCATGGATGGATATAAACTGTTCAGGAAGGACAGGTAGGGCAGAAAAGGTGGGGGAGTTGCATTGTATGTAAGGGAGCAGTATGACTGCTCAAAGCTCTGGTATGAAACTGCAGAAAAACCTGAGAGTCTCTGGATTAAGTTTAGAAGTGTGAGCAACAAGGGTGATGTCGCGGTGGGAGTCTGCTATAGATCACCGGACTAGGGGGATGAGGTGGACTAGGCTTTCTTCCGGCAATTCACGGAAGTTACTAGATCGCAGGCCCTGATTCTCATGGGAGACTTCAGTCACCTTGATATCTGCTGGGAGAGCAATACGGCAGTGCACAGAGAATCCAGGAAGTTTTTGGAAAGTGTAAGGGACAATTTCCTGGTGTAAGTACTGGAGGAACCAACTAGGGGCAGAGCTCTTCTTGACCTACTGCTCACAAACCGGGAAGAATTAGTAGGGGAAGCAAAAGTGGATAGGAACGTGGGAGGCAGTGACCATGAGATGGTCAAGTTCAGGATCCTGACACAAGGAAGAAAGGAGAACAGCAGAATATGGACCCTGGACTTCAGAAAAGCAGACTTTGACTCCCTCAGGGAACTGATGGGCAGGACCCCTGGGAGAATAACATGAGGGGGAAAAGAGTACAGGAGAGCTGGCTGTATTTTAAAGAATCCTTATTGAGGTTACAGGGACAAACCATCCCGATGGGTAGAAAGAATAGTAAATATGGCAGGCGACCAGCTTGGCTTAACAGTGGAATCCTTGCTGACCTTAAACACAAAAAAGAATTTTACAAGAAGTGGAAGATTGGACAAATGGCCAGGGAAGAGTATAAAAATATTGTTCAGGCATGCAGGAGTGAAATCAGGAAGGCCAAATCACACTTGGAGTTGCAGCTAGCAAGAGATGTTAAGAGTAACAAGAAGGGTTTCTTCAGGTATGTTAGCAACAAGAAGAAAGTCAAGGAAAGTGTGGGCCCCTTACTAAATGAGGGAGGCAACCTAGTGACAGAGGATGTGGAAAAAGCTAATGTACTCAATGCTTTTTTTTGCCTCTGTCTTCACGAACCAGGTCAGCTCCCAGACTACTGCACTGGGCAGCACAGCATGGGGAGGAGGTGATGAGCCCTCTGTGGAGAAAGAAGTGGTTCAGGACTATTTAGAAAAGCTGGACGAGCACAAGTCCATGGGGCTGGATGCGCTGCGTCGAGAGTGCTAAAGGAGTTGGTAGATGTGAGTGCAGAGCCATTGGCCTTTATCTTTGAAAACTCCTGGCTATCGGGGGAGGTCCCAGATGACTGGGAAAAGGCTAATGTAGTGCTCATCTTTAAAAAAGGGAAGGAGGAGGATCCGGGGAACTACAAGCCAGTCAGCCTCACCTCAGTCCCTGGAAAAATCATGGAGCAAGTCCTCAAGGAATCAATTCTGAAGCACTTAGAGGAGAGGAAAGTGATCCGGAACAGTCAGCATGGATTCACCAAGGGCAAATCATGCCTGACTAATCTAATTGCCTTCTATGATGAGATAACTGGCTCTCTGGATGAGGGGAAAGCAGTGGACATGTTTTTCCTTGACTTTAGCAAAGCTTTTGACACGGTCTCCCACAGTATTCTTGCCAGCAAGTTAAAAACGTCTGGGCTGGATGAATGGACTATAAGATGGTTAGAAAGTTGGCTAGATTGTTGGGCTCAACAGGTAGTGATCAATGGCTCCATGTCTAGTTGGCAGCCAGTATCAAGGGGAGTGCCCCAAGGGTCGTTCCTGGGGTCGGTTTTGTTCAATATCTTCATTAATGATCTGGAGGATGGCGTGGATTGCACCATCAGCAAGTTTGCAGATGACACTAAACTGGGAGGAGAGGTAGATATGCTGGAGGGTAGGGATAGGATATAGATGGACCTAGACAAAATTAGAGGATTGGGCCAAAAGAAATCTGATGAGGTTCAACAAGGACAAGTGCAGAGTCCTGCACTTAGGACGGAAGAATCCCATGTACCGCTACAGACTAGGGACTGAATGGCTAGGCAGCAGTTCTGCAGAAAAGGACCTAGGGGTTACAGTGGACGAGAAGCTGGATATGAGTCAACAGTGTGCCCTTGTTGCCAAGAAGGCCAATGGCATTTTGGGTTGTATAAGTAGGGGCATTGCCAGCAGATTGAGGGACGTGATCGTTCCCCTTTATTCGACATTGGTGAGGCCTCATCCGGAGTACTGTGTCCAGTTTTGGGCCCCACACTACAAGAAGGATGTGAAAAAATTGGAAAATGTCCAGCGGAGGGCAACAAAAATGATTAGGGGATTGGATCACATGACTTATGGGGAGAGGCTGAGGGAACTGGGATTGTTTAGTCTGCAGAAGAGAAGAATGAGGGGGGATTTGATAGCTGTTTTCAACTACCTGAAAGGGGGTTTCCAAGAGGATGGATCTAGACTGTTCTCAGTGGTAGCAGATGACCGAACGAGGAGTAATGGTCTCAAATTGCAGTGGGGGAGGTTTAGGTTGGATGTTAGGAAAATCTTTTTCACTGGGAGGGTGGTGAAGCACTGGAATGCGTTACCTAGGGAGATGGTGGAATCTCCTTCCTTAGAAGTTTTTAAGGTCAGGCTTGACAAAGCCCTGGCTGGGATGATTTAGTTGGGGATTGGTCCTGCTTTGAGCAAGGGGTTGGACTAGATGACCTCCCGAGGTCCCTTCCAACCCTGATATTCTATGATTATTTGTATGGTGGATAAGGAAGGCTGTCAGCTCTTGATTACTTATTAAGGGTTTGGACTCCTCAGGTTTCAGAGACTGAAGGGAGGGCTGGCGGGTTTCCAACCAGATATGTTTGGTCTTTGGTTTATAGAAAGATTTTGGTTGGAGGAGGACTATCTCTATTCCCCTCCTGCCGGCACATGGATTTCACCCAGTCTTTGTTTAAAGGCAATGGTTATTAAAGAGTATTGTTTTTGCTATCATGATATTCAGTTAATACAGTAGAATGGCAAGACAATTATGACACTGAATATAAAGTTAATATCATTCAAATAATGTCTTTGTTCACACCAAGATCTATAGGCATCTTAAATTGCCTGGAAGTTAGATTTAATATCATTCATATTTGATATTATTGTTTCAACAAAAGTAAGAATTTTCCTGCAATTTAGCTGTAAAGTTCCCCATAAAGGATACCTATTCACTAACATCACATGTAAAAAATCATTTTGATCTATACTTGGATCGACTTCTAAGAAAAAACATATGGGCCAGGAAGTAGTGGTAGTGATTTGGTGGGTGTCACTCTCGTCTCTGAGTCGCTAGTGAATGAATATTTCTGTAACACATTAGAGGACACTGTGCTGGTTTAGATTTTTTTTTTTCACATGGCTGTCTTGATCATTTGTGCGGACTGGTAGTCACTAAAAATAGTAAGGCATTTTCTGGAAGAGTGTATAAGTTAGTCCTGGTGTCCTGGCCAATTACATTCCACCTCTCAAATTCTCCATGTTTCAATCGGACATAAACGT
This sequence comes from Lepidochelys kempii, assembly GCF_965140285.1. NCBI lineage: Eukaryota > Metazoa > Chordata > Testudines > Cheloniidae > Lepidochelys > Lepidochelys kempii. Next base: position 137,883,680 of record NC_136382.1, on the reverse strand, counting down.
TTGTATTAGTGGTGCAGTTAGCGACTAAAAGCAGTTGCCATGTTTCACCATGTTGCAGTTGACAAAGTGATTCCAATGTAATGATTTTACAAACTATATGCTGTATAACATTTCTGGATTCTTCTGGGTAAGAGGCTACATATGAATGTAAATCTGTCATCATGACTAATTCCAAAGATACACACAGATGCTCGTCACCAGCAGTTTGATAAGGAGCCCTGAGAAAGATGACAAATCGGGTATGTCAGTTAGGGGATGACAGTTCCTCTAACAGGCATGGAACCCAGGAGTAGAGGGTATAATAAGCACTATTGGATCAACACTTCATGGGATTTTTTCTTTATAAAAGCAAATAAAGATATACGTTATCAAAGATCCACATTGTACTATTCATTTTAAAACTAAATACAATAAGAGTAATTCCCCTGAAATGGCAGCATTACCAATCTAAGATGTGGCTTGGAGCATAATAAGAGTGGAGAGGCAAAGCTTGATGTACATGGCCCATATCCAGCATGAATTGAAGATACACTCATCTTTTAAACTTGTAAGGTTAATAGTTTTGGTTAATTTTGTACAAGTTCTTTGAGTACAGTACAGATGTGGGCATTATATATATAGATAGATACATAGATATATGCTTTAATTTGAATATATTGTGCACACAGAGAAAGCTGTTCAAGGCACAATACAAGACCTGGTAGCTGGGGAGGACTCTCACTATATTTTTCATTTGCTTTGAACCAATATTTCAAATCTGACAACCACAGCTCAGGCATGAGGCAATAAACCTTGACAGTAGGGGAGATATAAGATACAAAGGTTGATGTTTTGCAGAGTTCAAATTATGGTTTTTAAGACAGGAGATTGCTTACCTTCTTCTATACAAATAAAATAAAGTATAGGCGGTCTTTTGAAACTATTCCCAATAGTTGCTACCTGTGTCATCTTGATCCCCTGAACCAATCAGTAACATAACCGGGTAGTAAGATGGGGATGGAGTAACTAACCCTGACTGGTCTGTATATCTGTATATTGCTAAAGGGATTCAGGGGGAATGAATTAGATCAAATTACTGTTTTCTCTACTTTGGTATCATGCCTCCAATACTAAAACTAACTCTTCAACAGAAGGTAAACACTCCCCCCCCCCAGCTCCTCCCGCTCTCCTGCTGGTAATAGCTCACCTTAAGTGATCACTCTCTTGTTGCAGTGTGTATGGTAACACCCATTGTTTCATGTTCTCTGTGTACATAAAATCATCCTGCTGTATTTTCCACTGCATGCATCCGATGAAGTGAGCTGTAGCTCACGAAAGCTTATGCTCAAATAAATTGGTTAGTCTCTAAGGTGCCACAAGTACTCCTTTTCTTTTTGCAGATACAGACTAACACGGCTGCTACTCTGAAACTTAGTCAATGAAATTCCATGTGTACATTGTGCTGCCCAAACTTCCAACCATTTTAAATTCCAGGGCAGCTGAAATAACATATCATATTTGGTAAACCACTATTGTGCTATTGACAAGAAAGCTGTTGTCAAGTCTTTGACAAGATATCTTTTGCTTTGTATCACAGCAGCTTAGACACAAATTAGTGTGTGTGAGTTGTGGGAAAGAATAGTGAAGATACCAACCATTGGGCTGAGGCAAAGGAATAGGAAATTTGAAAGACATACATGCTTATGTGAACCAATAATACCCCATGTGATAGTCAATTTTATTCTATTTCTTCATAAGAAAAGATATGTAGCCTTAAAAACTTTCTACTCTGTTAATACGCTACTATGGGAATCTGCTGTGAAGCCAAATAGCATGACAGAGACAGGGAGACAATGGCATATTAAAAGATGGATAGGATTGTCATCCAGAGATATTAAGGGCAAAATATCAATGAAAATGAACATGAAAATGAACATACTATGCAGAAAACTGAGGGAAGAATGATTTAATGAAAAAAGCCAGAAAGGTAGAAATATTCTGAATACAAATGGAGCAGAAAAATATCTTCAAAATGATTTTTTCACAGAAGGAATAATCAGATAACTAAGAAGTATAAATAGGGCACAGGCAATTTTAACCTGAAAGCCATCGTATTTTAAAATCTATTTGGAAAAAAAGAGTGATGTATGTCTTACTATGGCAATATACAATATACACTTCAGCTATTTCTTTCTTGCTATTCTGCAGAGATTTCTGTTTGAAGAGCCCTCTAACTCTCATTTGGTTTATCAAAATTGTTACTTTCACATAAAAGCCGTGATTTTTTTAACCTAGTATCACTAAACTGTCCTGAAGAGTTCTTAAAATGACATCTATCTTCAAGATAGTCTTTTCCATGCCTTTGTAAAAGGAAATCATAAAAATTGTACATTGGATAGTACAGTAATATTTTATAAGGAGTTATCATGTGGATTTTCTAGTGACCATTTAAGGTTTTCTTTCCCATAACTCCTTCCAGGGTTGAAGGTGGTAGTTCCCATGACTACTGAATCCCCAGAGGCATTAGATGGCACTGTACCCATATGACTAATGTCCTGCCCATCTAATGGAAATTATTGCACTAGATTCCGCATTAAAGACATATGCCAGAGGATAGCGGATCCCTTAAGGGGACAGTGCGGATGAATTTTATGAGGGGCACTGGGATGAGAAACCAAAAACAAATCAGTTGATGAGACCAGTAAATAGTATGACTGGAGGATGCATCAATGAAAAGATTATTACAAATAGTACTACAGTTTTTTGTGACATCATATATTATAAGAAATGTCAGGGGCCATTGTTTGGCAAACTTTATACAAAGGTTTTCTAGTTGAAGGTTTAAGATGATTATTTCAGAGTTCCTGAGAATAAGTTGGGTGGAATACACTAAATAAACCAAACCAATTAAACCATCATAGAACTGACATCTAAAGGATCTAGTATGCCATGGAAATAATAGAATCTTAGTAATGTAGGGCTGGAAGGGACCTCGAGGTGTCATTGAGTCCAGCCCCTGTGCTGAGGCAGGAACACATATTCCTAGACTGTGCCTGACAAGTGTTTGTCTAACCTCTTCTTAAGACCCTCCAAAGACAGGGGATTCCACAACCTACCTTGGAAGCCTAATTATCCTTATTGTTAGAAAGTTTTTTGTAATATCTAAACTAAATGTCCCTTGCTGCACGTTAAGCCAATTACTTCTTGTCCTACCTTCAGTGGACATGGAGAACAATTGATCACGGTCCTCTTCATGACAGTCCTTAATATATGTAAAGACTTTTATCAAGTCCTCTCTGTCTTCTTTTCTCAGACCTGATGTGTCAGACTACTTAGCATTATAGAACACTTCATATTTTCAAAACACAGCTTCCATTGACTTTAGCAAGAGCTCTGAATGCCTAGCACTTCTGCAGATCAGATCCCATGGTATCAAGTTGGGCACCTAGAAAATGAAAAACACATAATTAGTGACTATGTGTTACATGTTGATGGAATAGTTGAGCCCAAAGAGTCAAAGGTGTTAACATGACCCTTTCACTGTACACCACTGAACAGTTAAACATGGTTCAGGGTTTCAAGTACGGAGGCTTCAGCCTGCTTAGTTCCATGGCAACAATCCATGGTTAAAAATCTTTAAAACCTTGTATTAAAGCAAAAGTTAAAATGTTTAAAATGGAAAGTATAAAGTAAAGCTTTTAGTTTTACAATATTCCTCTTTCCCTTTAAATGTAGAGAGGTTTCATAGGGACCCCTTTCTCACCCCCACCCCCACCAGTTTTTTGGGAAAAGACAGCATGTTAGCTGATATGAGCTGGAGCTGGCATTGCTGTTAAGGTCTGATCCCGTTTTCTTAAAGACAAAATCAGGCAAACACATGCAAAAGGGGAAAGAAAAGAACAGCAAAGATAGAAAATGCAGTTTCTGTCTCTGGTGCTGATATTTGCTTGCAGCCTCACTACTGGAAAGACACAAGCACAGCACATACTTTTATTTGCCACACTGGGTATGTCTACACTGTAAGTTAAACCCAAGGTTAGTGGGACTCGAATCAGCTGGCCTGTATTACGGAACAAAGCCATATCCCAGAGTCCCTCATCCCCTCCCACCCAAAAATGTGGCCGCTGTAGCCCTAGGACTGTTGTGCTCTGTGGGAAAACTTTACCTGCCTTGCACATTACCAGAAAGCAGATATCTTTGCAAAGGCTTGATCAGTTTGTTCTCCCTTGCAAACCCAGGAGGCTGACTGATAGTGTGCTTGCAGATCGGTGATCAGGAGAGAATGAGTTAATGCTAATCTGAGCTGCTGCCATTCTCAAAGGGGCTGGTTTCTGTTTTCAATAGAGCAGATTGTTGGATAGAGAGCACTAAGTCATCTCATGGAATTGTGGGATACTTCTGGCTGACTCCTGGGCCCTGAATCAAGCAGGGCTGTTTTTTCACTGCAGAGCAATAGGGCTTGGACCCTGGGTCCTCGCTTAACTTGAGCTCAGACCCTCCAGGCCTGCAGGGTCTTGGGACCCTGAGTCTAAGCCCTAGGTTAGCATAATTGCAATGTAGACATAAGAGGGGTTAGAATCTATGATGTTCCGGCTAAGAGGCAAATATGCCACCAACTGTTCCATACACTTGTACTACACTTGAAAATTAATTTGGATTAAGGTTGGGTGTTTTAGGGAACCCTGGGCTTGAGCATCTTCATTGTATTTTAACTCTTTGTTAAGACTTTTCTAACCCATGCTTGAACCCAGGGCTCTGGCGTCCACACGGCAGTGCACAGACCTGAGTCAAAGTAACCATGACCCTGTGCTCAAGCAGAGGCTTACGTTTCAGTGTAGACATACCTACTGAGACCTGGAAAACTTTTACCAACATTGGGCTCTTTAGAATATGGTGTTTAGCTGACAGGAATTTTGCAGTGTTGCCAAAGAGACAGTTTTGGCTTATTAAGCTAGACACTTATTAAACAGAAGGCAAAGAGAGAGAGAGAGAGAGATTAAATAAGGTGTGGGGAGGAAAAGGACACATGAGGGAGGATGTGAAAGCAGGAACCCAAGTCTCACATTCTCACAGGTGCTGTTCAAGACTTTGCCATCTCAACTGGTGTTGGCTATGTCACTGGTTCCCTCTCTCCGGCCTAATCTAGTCAGGATATGTCTCAGGATCAGGACAAGAAAGGCCTAATGGTGTCAGGCTGGATCCTAGAGTTGGGATATTTGCGGGGGGGGGGCAGCCATTATGGTAAAGTTCCCTCTTTTACACTACCTGTCCCATCATTTTGATCTCCATCCCAAGTCTTTTATTAAGGACCCCAAAAGGGGGCAATGAGTGGAATAGCCCATTGCCTCATTATTTTGTCCACCAGTTTTGGTCCATTGGTTTTATTCTTTTGTTTACCAGTCACGAGAGCTGTACAAATAAAAGGTTTTTTGGTTTTCTGTCAATTCCAAAAAAATGAGAAAAAATCCATTTTGTGTTGAACTGCAAACAAACTTTTGAAATTTTTGGCAAATGGAAAAGTTGAAAATATTTGTTCTGCTCAAAATGTGATATTTCTTTTTAATTTAAAGAAATAAAATCTAAGGAAATATTGAGACTAAAAGTTGTTTAGGATTAAAAATATATATAAACATTTTGTTTAGAAAATGTCAAAATGAAACCCTAAACAATTACAAAAATACTGGAATGTTTTTTCAACTGAAACAATTGGCAAAATCAACCCAAATTCATGGAATATTTTGTTATAACTGAATCTACATTTAAAAAAAAGTTTTGGATAATTTTTTTCAGCCAGAACTACTGAATGTGATCTTAAAACAGACCTTGGGTGGTAGCTTTAGGCCTTTTTGTTTGGACTAATCCAGTCTTTCTGTCTTTAATTTTTTGTTGACTTTTTATAAACAACTTACTGCACTGTCCTCTGCGCAACATGCTCATCTGTGAAAATTTTTGTTTAAGTGACTTGCCCAGCATCCAGGAACTTTCTCGCCCTGCAATCCCATGCTTCATTTACTACACGCCTTCCAATTTCTGTAACAAAGGAGGCAGGGGTTCTACAGACAACACCAATTCTGTTTCATCTCTACAGCAGGTACATCCTGTGCACATCTGCCTTGAGTAGTGGTTTTTGCACTTTTCACTGGAGCACCTAGTGCTTATCACTGTGCAAGATAGGACAATGAAACTTTCAGGCAATTTTTGTCCATGTATTTAATGCAAAAAGCACACTTGCTCAAAAAGGACTAATTTTCACAAATTTTTGCTCATAGATGAACCCATTTATGCTTAGTGAAATTTTCTGCAAATATGGACTTATTTTCCACTTTAATATGAAATGTATGGTAACTTGGATTTCAAGCAGTTGTGCATTTTTCTAAATGCATATTTCACCAATTTATAGGTTTCAATCCTGCAGGTGTGCTCACTGCAACTGAATGCAGTTACTCCTCGTCTGGCTGCAGACAAAAACAAGATGGGGACTACACAGGGAGCTGCACTCAAAGGAGCTCTAAGAGGAATTCATGTGAACAGCATCAGGGAGGAAAGGGAAGTAGTGGGACAAGGTATGGGGAAACACTAGCACAACATGAGCTTCACAGAGATATTTTTATACCCCATGCACCATGGGAGGAATTTGCTCTTTCTACCTTGGGCCAGCAGCACCCACCTGCTGACTGATGGAATCAGAGTAGGAGCAGGTTTCTGGGGTTAGATGTGGCCATTATGCTGATTGCCTTCTTCCTTTGGGGATGGGAAGGAATTTTTCATGCCCTGCCAAAAGGGGTGGTTTTTTTCACCTGCCCCATAGCTGATCCGTGACCCAGTAGAAACAGGGACAGTGTTAGGTCAGAAATGTCACAATAGGTAATGAGTTTGACTAGTGTCCCATGAAGGCATTGGTTACAGAAGGGCTATGGTTCACAGATAAACAGGAGTTGGAAAGGAGTTTGGGGAGAGGAGTTGCACAGAGTTTGGGAAAAAAGAGGATTTGGATGCTGAATGTCTGATAAAATGGAGAGACAATTGCTTCCCTTTTTCCAGTCCCTCCCTTACCCCTCATATGAGGAGACAGAGGTGGGCAGTCAGCTCTGGGACCAGAATGGAAAGGGTTGATGGCAGCCCTCCCAAATAAGTGTAAATGATGAAGGAAAAAAACTACCTGCGTCGTATGATTTATTGCTGGTAAAGATCTTTTAAGTGAATAAGGTTGCACTCCAATTAAAGCACATCCATTGTATCTAGTTTTTCTTTCCGCACAGCAAGGTCAATGCATGTGAGTAACTTTATTTTCATGAGTAGTTTTAGCTTCCATGCAGGAGCAGGATCTTAGTTGGAATATTCACGGTAAATTAGTCAATTCATTCAGGTTTTGCTGGAATAGTAAAATATGGATTACTGACTAGGAAGCAATTGCCATCAGCAAACATTACTCCCTTTCATTCTTTTTCTCCAGCTGTATTTTTATATTGGTGGTTTTTGTCTTATTCCAGTTGCTAGGAACTCAGTACTAATGTCACAAATAAGGGAAGAAAATAAGCATCCTTTTCTTGTGCTGCTGTTCAGAGGGGAATTGTCTTAAACGATTCTTTCAGACATTACAGATATCAACAGCTGTTTCTGTGTTGATATATGATCATTTGAAACATTTGTAAAAATTGGCTTAGAACCCAAACTTAGTGAATTTAATAAAAAGGTAATTGCAAATGACTTTATGAAGCATTCTTCCAGCATCCAGTCAAATCACCCTGAATTTCAATTCTATGCTGCATTATATTAGCTAGGTTGAGGAAGAGTTTTATATTGTTAACACTTAATCTTTTTTAATGTCATTTCAGTTAAATCACTGGGAAAATGGTGAATGCCCCCAGCCAATAAAAATAAACAAAATTTGAAGCATTGATCACCATTCCAGAAGGCTCTTTATTCCCCTACCTAACATTAGTGAAATTTCATATGCTCTGGTCACCATTTTTCTAAATAAATATTAGCCTAATACTTTATCAACTCTTCCTCACAATCACAGAAATGGACATTCCATTCACCTACAGCTCCTGAATCTAGATAACTATAGAACAAGTAGTCCACAGGGCAACTTTTCTTGCTGAAGCATGTAAAACAAGAGGAAAGGCAAATTACTTCTGAATATCAAAACCTGAATGAAAGAAATCATTGGAGAGGGCTCCAGACTATGAATTCATACGTACTTTTCTACTACACATTGAAGAAACTAAAGGCATTGCTTCACACATATCTAAGGATGTACAGTTATAATGGGATTGTTCCTTTATATAACTTCTTTATTAAAGGTGACCAGTAAAGAAACAAGAGAACAGCAGACTTGATATTCCTGACATTTCTAAAGTAAAAATCAACAAGCAGAAAACAATTTGGAGAGAGGAGGAAATCTATGCATTCATTGCATCCTAAAGAAGCAACAGTAACCCTAGTTTTTTTGTAAAAAATATATATATTTTTGCTGCTCACCTTTAAGGTTTCAAAGAATGAGACCCAAGAAACGTGTAGCACTTTGTTCTGCCAATGAAATGAGCCTCCAAGAACACAAATGTTTCAGAAGGGAAGAACATTTTGCTACTCAGTGAAGTTGCTAGCTATATGTGTGAGTGGAGAGATTCATTCAAGTTTGGCAACTTGTAGATCAATAACATTTGAAATTCTTCTGGGCCAAAAAAAGGCTAAGGAATTTTATCTTCCTGCTTGCTTTTAAGTTTAGCTGAGAAAATAACATAGAATGTCAAGTTTAGTTCAAGTTTATTTCTTGAAATCTTTTTTTCCTTAACATCTGGACTTTTCTATTTCCTTAATAAAATCTTGGAAAATTGGCTCCTTTGTCATCTTTCCCTAGGGTAATTTGATTTATCCACACTTTGCCAATTGCACTCCTTGCTTCTTTATTGACTCCTCTTGCAATTTCACCAGAAAGGGTTATGATTTCTGGTCAGTTGAAGTTTTTCTTACTTTTAAGACTCTGACATTGTAAGCACTCAGTTTTCTAAAGGGAGACATTCAGCTGGCAAATTAAAGTAGTTTTCTAAGTGTGTTGTCTATTGAAGTAACTGAATTACTTTTTCCTACATCTTCTGGGAATCCTAAACTTACAGTATGATTTTGTCTTGATCTATTTTCTACAGTTAATCATTTTCTGAATGTAGACTACTTTTTTTCTTGGAATTGTCCACAGTAAATTTAATATTTTCTGTACTCTACGTGACGCCATAAATGTAGACATTGAGACACTTCCATTGTTCCATTGTTCATTCAATTGTTCCATTGAGACATAGAATTGTCAGATTCTATAGAGAGTTTTCAAATAGCTGAACTTTCAGTATCCTGTTTTGATGCATTTCCAATTATCGTCTTTGTTTTAATTTTTCAAGACAAACTTTGTTTTGTGAGTGGTTACTTGCCCAGAGGAGTGAAATTCTCCTTCATTGTGTCACGGTATACCCAGTGTGGAGGGAAGGAAGTATGGTCTAGTTGTGCATTTCTTGCAAGTAGCTCTGCAAAAAGACTGTAGTTTTCCTATAGTGTCTTAACTATACTTAAATGTGAATTCTGTCCTCCCACACCCAAATATTTATTTTAATTCATTTAATTAAGGGGAAGTTTGTCAAATAATTAAATCTGGAAGGAGCAATCAGGACTCCTGAGTTCTTTTCTGGGCTTTGTTACTCAGTCAATATGTTGCATTGGACAAGTAATTTCAGTCAAAATTTTAAATATCACCATTCAGACAAGGCCTAAGAAATCAGCTGTCACAATAAACATACTTTGGGCCCCCAGAAGTCCTCTAATTAGAGCAGAGGAGCAGCTCAAAAAAGATTCTAGTCCTTCTTATACATTTAAAGAAGCAATAAAAAGCATAAGTCCAGTTTAAAAACAAAAACCCAACAACTTTTAGTACAGGTAACCTTCTAATAAAAGTGAAACAGAATTATACTTTGTAAGATTGGAGATTTGGAGGGTGGGGGTGAAGAAATCTCAGACATGCACTGTTGCCAGCTCTCATGATTTAATCACAATATTTCATTGCAATTTTTTTTCTTTAAGCCTTCACTGTTGGAAATAACTGATTTTGTGAGAATTTCAGCTTTAATATATTAAAGTATGTTTTTGGCCTTCATAGTTGCAGCAGAAAACCTGAAGAATAGATCTGGTTGGGAAAAAAATGTTGTCTGAACCATTTTGCATCAGTTCTATACAAATAAAAATACGTCACCAAATCATATTGATTTTTGCCAAAATTTAGGTTAGGAGAAAAAGCTGGAAAAGATTCTCATAAAGTCTAAATCTCCCAATTTGACATTTCTCGGAATGAAATGTTTTGATTGTTTTGAAATGACTTTTTTTAATATTATTTTTTATTTTAGAATTATATTGAAACAAAATGAGTTTATCAATATAAAACAATTAGATGGAGCTGGAATAAACAAACAAAGGTTCAGAATTTTCTTTGGCAGAGAGCTTCAACATATTTCAGTGTTGTTCCAAATTGGAATGAAGCAACATTTCAATCTTTATATCCTTCACAAAAAGGCATTTCCATCTTCTGCTTAGCTACTGCAGACATGAGTGCATCTCAAAAGTCAAAAACCCCAAAGGTGTTTATAAATAACCCCACATTTATTATTCTTTTAAATCTTTTGATTTTTAACCCAATCTATGATAACTGTTGGTGGTATGACTCATGAGTTTTGAACATTTAGGTTTGACGATCATGGGCATGTTTCGCTGAATTACTTCTATATACATCTTTGTGATTATAGATTCTAAATAGTTTTTAAAATGTGTTGGGTTTTTTAAAAAAAACAGTTCACCTTTAAATCACTCTATTTTAAAGAAGCTGTTGGTATGATTTTTATTTAATTATTTATTTTTGGAACAGTAAGATTTATTGTTTTATTTAGAACAGAATCTTTGTCTGTGAAGTGACTCCAAACTGAAGACATAAATGATGAGGAAGGACAGTTTGCTGAACATCTGCAGTAATTTTATACCTGACAAAAAAACAAATTTGTTGCTCATGGAAAATCTGGTGAATATGCTTCAAAATACACATACTGGAATTAATGTTATGTTTGTCTGGAGGAAGTAAGTTCTGTCTCCCTTACAAATGGGATGGAGAGCTTTCTAGGTTTTACATAAATGCATTCTGTGTACAAGGATGTTCTTTTTAACAGGTGCAGCTGCTGCTCATAGGACTTTCCATACCACTCACATTTTTCCGTGGGTTCTGATTTAGGAGGAGTTGGGCAGTATAAGCAGCCCTCCCCATTGAGACACTAACTGCTGCTGTTGTTGCTTCCAAACCCAACCTGTCCGCCTAGCTGAAGGCATTGTGTTTATGCTTCCGAAGGATCACAGGCGCACACAAACGTACGCTTGCTCTATTGGCTGTTGCTCTTAGTCCAGGCCTGCTGTGGCAGGTAGGAAATTTGGCTCCAAATCAGGGATCAGGTTACAAAAGCAGTGCAGCATGATTAACTGTTTAGAGTTTGAATACTCTATTAGAAGGAATGGAGGAGTATTAACAGCACTCTTCTTCCTCCTCTGGCTCCTGGCTTTTTCTGCTTTTAGCACCTCTCTTCATACTGTTGCTGGTGCGATTGCAGCTACTGCTGATTTCAGGGTCACCCACAGTCCTGCCTTGTCACTCCTCATTGAAAGATATCAGGGCAAAAATGTTAAAATTCCCGCCTCCCCTTCGCGTGCGCACACACACTCATATTCAGGTTCAAAGGCCAGCTCTGTTTCTTGCATCTCCATCGTCCACAGTCCCTCCAGATGATGTAAGAGGTGATGGGAATTAAAACAATAACAAAAAAACCCCTCAGTCCTTTGAAGACGCAGCTGCTGCTTTGGGGCTGCAGACTGCCCTGTCCTCAGAAAGGACATCAGGGGGGTGGGGATTTGAGTCTCCCAGCTTCCCTAAACAGGCTGCTTCCACCACTGACCATATTCAGCAGAGCGAGAGATTAAAAATTGCTGGTTGTTGAACAGGCTGCTGTTGCTGCTGATGTGTCGTCTGTGCAAACCTTCTTGTTTTCTTTCTGGGGATGTTGTATTTATCAGTGACATGGCTAATGTGGGAAATATCTTCTTGCCTTTGTTTCTTCCCTGGCCTGTACAATAAAGTTGATAGATATTGTATGACAATGAGCAAGTTTCATAACAATGATTTCTTGAGCTTTTGTACTCTCTCTCTCTCTCTCTGATTGTGTTTAACGGTTAATTTTTTAGATAATTCTCCAGACACCAGGTAAATAAAGAAGAGACGAGTATGGGAAGGGGGAAATTGGCATTTTGATCGTGCTTGTGTGTGTGTGTGCATGTTTGTGTGGGTACACATGTGTAAATAAAAATGTGGAGAGGAAGAGACATACAGGAGAACCTGAGAGTTTCGAACCCCTCAGGAATGGAGGTTTTTCATAACTCTGAAATGTTCGTAACTGAACAAAACGTTATGGTGGTTCTTTCAAAAGTTTACAATTGAACATTGACTTAATACAAATTTGAAACTTAACTAAGCAGAAGACAAATGCTGCTATTAACCATCTTAATCTAAATGAAACAAGCACAGAAACAGTTTCCTTATCTTGTCAAATCTTTTATTTTAAACTTTCTCTTTGTCTTTTTAGTAGTTTACATTTAACACAGTAATGTATTGTATTTACTTTTCTTTTTGTCTGCTCCTGCTGCCTGATTGCGTCCTTCCGGTTCCAAATGAAGTGTGTGGTTGACCTGACAGTTTGTAATTCTGAGGTTCTATTGTAGTTTACATGTGGAAGAGTTATGAAATACTGAAGCTTGACATAGGAGCAAGGTTGTGGCAGTGACAGGATTCCCAGGGCAGGTTATAAACCACTGCTCATTTTGAGCATCTCTTTAGCCTATATACACACAAATCTGGCACCTAAAACAAACTTTACTTGCTTCTTATCTTAATAATCACTTTACACTCTCATGAGAGTATTTTTTTTAAAATCTCTATTCTTAATCATGTTTATTGCATTAGTGCCTAGGGTCCAAATGAAAAAGGACCCTATTGTGCTGGGCTCCGTAAGCCCTCTGTATCTCTGCTTCTTCCCCTCTTTGTACCCCTTACCAGCCTTTGAAGGCCTTTGTTTTCACAACTGTTCTTCTAGCTGCAAAGGACTGAATGTTACCCACATTGTAGTCTGTGAGCATGCTCCTCACGTGTCTGGAAGATTCACTACTGAACAGCTTTTCCCCACATGTGCCCTGCAACGAGAAAAAAGTTCCTTTCACAGCATTCCCGGCCCCTGGCAGACCACACTGTGGCTTTGTCTTGATTGGGAAAAAAGTTGTGGTTGACATCATGTTAGGGGAGAACCTAGGTTCACCAGGACCAGCTAACATTTATTAAAAGTTGTTAACTTCTGTCTGTATGAGGGATAATGATAACAGTCATGCTAGCTAGCATGTCAGTCACAACCTCTATTCTCAACTTAGATAAGGCCCCTGAGTAGTAAATCAAGATAGGCATATATAGTATAAGCAACAGCTACTTCATTATGTTTTTAAAATCACTTTAGTAAAGAATATTTTTACAACAAATATTTTCAATTATATATAGACTCATAGACATTAAGGTCAGAAGGAACCATTATGATCATCTAGTCTGACCTCCTGCACAATGCAGGTCACAGAATCTCACCCACCCACTCCTGCGAAAAACCTCTCACCTACGTTTGAGCTATTGAAGTCCTCAAATCATGGTTTAAAGACTTCAAGGTGCAGAGAATCCTCCAGCAAGTGACCCATGTCCCATGCTACAGAAGAAGGTGAAAAACCCCCAGGGCCTCTTCCAATCTGCCCTGGAGGAAAATTCCTTCCCAACCCCAAATATGGTGATCATCTGAACCCTGAGGATGCAAGAAAGATTCACCAGCCAGATAGGCAGGAAAGAATTCTCTGTAGTAACTCAGATCCCACCCCATCTAACATCCCATCACAGGCCATTGGGCCTATTTACCATGAATAGTTAAAGATCAATTAATTACCAAAATCATGTTATCCCATCATACCATCTGCTCCATAAACTTATCGAGTTTAATCTTAAAACAAGATAGTTCTTTTGCCCCCAGTGCTTCCCTTGGAAGCCTATTCCAGAACTTCACTCCTCTGATGGTTAGAAACCTTCATCTAATTTCAAGTCTAAACTTCCCGATGGCCAGTTTATATCCATTTGTTCTCGTGTCCACATTGGTACTGATCTTAAATAATTCCTCTCCCTCTCCGGTATTTATTCCTCTGATATATTTATCGAGAGCAATCATATCTCCCCTCAACCTTCTTTTAGTTAGGCTAAACAAGCCAAGCTCCTTGAGGCTCCTTTCATAACTTGTCACACCTTTGTTGCCCTTCTCTAGGAACAGGCAGAATCCCACTGAAGATCACCTGAGCCTCGATTTCCTTAAGCGTCTTCCCCAGCCTGGCATAGTCTCCCTTGATACGTTCCAGTGAGAATCTACCGGTACCATTTGTTCCCACATGAAGGACAATCATGGATTCTTTCCTGCTCCCTTTAGGATCCTTTTCAACCTCAGGTCCACATCCTGTATCTTAGCACCTGGAAGACAGCACATCCTTCTATTCTCTGGATCAGCTCTGGTTACAGGCCTGTCTGTTCTTCTCAGCAAGGAGTCCCTGATCACATAGACCTGCCTTTTCCTGGTGATGGTGCGATTCTCCGGTCTATCACCTGTTCCCTCTGGCTGCAAGTTCTTTCCATTCCTATTCTCCCTTGTAATCCTCTTCAACCCATCCTGCATCCTCCTGGGGCTCATATTTGGTGTAGTCGCCATTGACTCTTCCCCTTTTCCTATAGGATAAGCCGCTCTTCTCTTCTTCCTTGCCCTTCCACCTTCAGTGACCATCTGCTGAGCCCCCTCTTCATTTTCCAACTCTGAAAACCTGTTCTTGAGTTCTGTTTCTCCTTCACTAGCCTGTCTTTTCCTCTGCCTGGTTCTCTTAGTCACATGCTTCCACTGTCCATTTTCTTTACCCAGCAGTGTCCCCTCAGAATTCTTCAGTCCTGCTTCCATCTGCAAATCTGAGCTTTTCCCTTCAGCTGCCTCATGTCTTTGCTCCATAATCCGCTTGAACCCCCTTATAAAACTCAACCAGACTTTCCACCTGCATCTCCAGTCCTCAGATCTTTTCTTCCATCAGCTGTATCAGGCGTCACTTCATGCGGACAAAACTCTTTACAGGTACCCCCTCCAGGATCATGTACATACCGCAGCTTCCACATCCAGTCATCTTCATTGTGTCTTTCACTACATGGGTCACTCCCACTGCTGCCTCTGTATCTGTCATAGCCTTCCCACCTAAACCCTGTTAATCTTCTCCTCCAACAGAACGCCCACTCAAACTCCCCTGTTTACAGCTCTGTTTGCTAGCTCCGGTGCCGCTGCAGCTGTCTGTGGCAAGTAAAAGAGTTATAAGGAAAGAAATAGCAAAGTTATTAGTATTTTCCATGTACCTAATACAGGGTTTTATGGCTGAATGTAAATGATATAGGTGCCCTTTTCAATACATGTATATTTTGCCATAAATGACACATCCCAGAACTTATCAAATACTTTTATTTGTAGAAATATTATTTAAAGATTTTCCTTCCAGATGCAAGAAGAAGCTGATGCATTCCTGGACCAAGAATCAATGGATTTAGATCATCTTTACCATACAGTAAATGAGGTTGATTTGTTCCTCAAAAAGTTTGTAACTATGAAACATACCTTTTCCAGAATAGAACGTTTGCACAATATAGGATCAAATTTGCTTATTCTACCATTGGGTCTCTAGTATAAATGAGTCTGTTACCCAAAATATAGGCCTTTATTCTCTTCAGATTGAGATAAACAAACTCACGTTGTGTTTAGAGGCGTGGGTTTTTGTCAAGTTTAATCTTAACTCTTGAATTTCCTGGGTTTCTAATCTTAAGATTCTTGAAAGGTGGTGGATAAAATCCTGGCTCCATTGAAGTCAATGGCAAATCTCCCATTGATCTTACTGAAATTAATCCTTGACAGAGTTAATCCTTGACAGAAACAGAATCTGGCTAATGTTCATTTTCAGAATATTTATGCTGGTGAGGCAAGAAATAAACTTCCATCTGTCTAAAACCTCCTCAGTATTTTGTGATGATGGGGCATACTTCAATTTGTAAAGGTTAGGGATTTGAGCTGTGATTTTTTTTCTGAACACCCAAATACTTCTTAAATGACTTTTCCCACTGGAGTACAAAAGAATCGGGTAATGTGTTTTAGCAGACTGAAAAATAGAAGTAAGTGAATCTTCTGTTTTATCACTAATTTTGAAACTAGAAATTTGCCCAAAGCTATTATATAAATTAAATAGTATTAAGATCAGCAGTGGGCACAGTTTATTATTTCACACCTATAAATATTCCTGTTATTTCCTTGTGTGAAAATGGTTTCACTGAAATCATAAACTGTAGTCTGAAAATAGACTATCTGTGTCATCTGCACCAAACTACTTGATGACCTGAGCTGTTATGCTTGTTGTGTCACCATGACCAAGTTTTTCTTTTAATGACACAAAACAAACCCTGTATTACTGGTCTGTTAATTCTACAAACCTATTAAATATTATTTTTTCACTTCCAGGAGCCAACTGGGGAAAATGACTGTCTAAAACTAAAGCTCCAGCTTGGCCCTACTAACATCTGCCAACATCCACCAGCCTAAGGCCAAAGTTTTTGTCTCTGGGTGACTCATCCTGTTCTTTAACATCACAGTAGTATGTGGATCCAGTTTTGAACCCTCTTTCCTCTCTGATTCCCCACAAATCATGAAGAAGTTCTGACAGTGCAGGGCAGAGTGCCAGCACGTGAGGAAGAGCCTGTGATAGGCTTGGATCAAGTCCATAAAATACTTAAGCAGATATCCAAAAAACAGATCCTGGTTAGGAAAACATCAGATGATATCTCTGAAATTCAAGAAATGACCAGGTTATTTTTAGGGGCTATCCTCCATGATTAGGGAGGCAGAAACTCCACTTTAGATGACAATGTAGGCTCTGTTGGGATCGCTACAGATGAATGTTTCATCCAAAAGCTACAAGGTAGAATCAATGATCTGGAAGGCTAGTCTACAAGAAATTATTTGAGAATGGTTGGGTTCCCTGAGGAATTGGCATACCTTTCAAATGTCCCACATAGTGTGGGACATCCTGCATCTTGTCCTGATTTTTAAAGTTGTCCTGTCATCTCACATTGCTATTGCAAACTCCCAGGCTGTTGCTGAGCACTGTGCTTCAGACCTCTTGGACACAAAGCTGCTGTCCTAACTCTGTCTTCAGTTGAATGTGCTTGCTGAAATTTGAAACGAGGATGGAGCATGTGGGGGGTATAGCATCACAATCTGCTGCCCTGCACAATAGGTTGCTTTGCTATTGCTAAGTGTGTTTGAGTAATCTAAGCATGCTCAGTAACATCTGCTGAAGCAGCTGCCCTCACTCTGCCCTTACTTGGGATTTTAGTGTGCTCCTTGCTGCTAAGGGGGAAGGGAGAGGGCTGAAGGGTGCAGTGGGGACAAAGTGGAGGAAAGAGATTAGCCAGAATTGTGCAAGGAGGTTAACTGAATATACAGGAGGTGAATTGTCATTATTATTTAATTCTCTAAAACTAATGTATATACACAAGTGTTTACTGCTGTAAATTATAGTTAAGGATTCGAGTTGATCACAGAAGTCTCGGATTCCGTGACTTTCCAAGACCTCAAGACTTCTGCAGTGGCTGGTGCTGGCTCAGAGGCTACCCGAGCTGGACAGCCCCTGGTCCAGCAGCAGCAGTTTGGGTATGTGGGAGGGGGCTCAGGGATAGAGACAGGGCATTGGGAGGTGCAGGGGATGCTTACCTCGGGGAGGGAGTCTCCCACTGGCATGACCCTGCAGCTCCTAGGCGGCGAAGGGGCTGGGGTGGGGGGGGCTCTGCACTGCCCATGCCTGCAGGATCTGCCCCCACAGCTCCCATTGGCTGCAGTTCCCAGCCAATGGGGCAACCCCCAGCACCAGCGGGGTCCCGGACCACTTCCCCCAACACCTGCAGCACCCCTGGACTCTCCTCCCAAGCACCCATGGCCCCCTGACCAAGTTTTAGTCACAGGTATTTTTAGTAAAAGTCATGGACAGGTCACAGGCCATGAATTTTTGTTTACTGCCCATGACCTGTCCTTGACTTTTACTAGAAATACCCATGACTAAAACAGCCTTAATTATCTTCTTTAAGGAAATATCCTGTTGAAAACAGCAACAAAATATCAAGTTGCCTCAAGCACTAATCCAAATGAGCATATTAGTAGATCCACTTTATTAAATATGCTAATACAGTTTCAGAGCTCCATTAAATAGATTACTATTTTTGTTTTACAATTTGTCAAGCTTGCACATTTTTAACTGCCATTGTAAGTCTGTGAAGAAGTAACCATATATGTATGTTTCACTCCACTGTACTGTAATTTAATCTTAGTGAATAATAAATTGGGTAACATTCAGAATATAAACCACTAGTATTATTTGCTGTTTTCCACAAACTTATCAAATAAATAGTTGTAAAACTGTTCAAGTATTTCTATCTTACACAAATTCATTGATTTCAGAATGTTCTATTATGAAAAATCACAGGGCAGCTGCTCTTTATGGGGAGTTGAGCCACGTCCGCCTTATAAAGGACCTACCTGGGGGTAACTGGCTGCCCCAGGAGGCTGATTAGTAAACAAGCAACCTGGACCTAATAAAAGTTATCCAACTTTAGTTAGAGGGGAGCTCCAGAGGGAGATGGGAGGCTCCTGTGGAGTGGAGCTCCCAGGTGAAGCCTGACCCAGTGGGCTGAACAGGGAGCCTAGAAGATGAGCTGTGTGGGGTACTCACCAGGATAGGAGCCTGTATGAGATGCTCCCACAGAGGGGAGCGACCTAAACCAAGGGCTGAAGTCAGCAGGCACCAAAGAGGGACTGGTTTCAGCCAGGGGTCTCTGGGACACTGGCCAGAAGCAAGGATCACCTGCTGTCCCTGAAGAAGAGTCATAGTGGACAGACATCCCTGGACTGTTGGCTCCAGAAAAGGATGTTACTCCAGTAGAGGAAAGCGGTCTAACAACAGGAGCAGAGATTGGAACAATAAAACCCCAGGGGAAGAGCATGGGTAGAGGTGAACGGTGGGTTCAGGTGGGGGACATAGACTAAAATTGACCTAATGGCCCCGCTAGGATATTGAGGTGGAAACTTTTGTTTCTGTTAGGGTATTGGCTTTTCTATTAATAAATAAGACCCTCAACAAGGAGTTGCTCTTTAGCATTTAACTCGTTGTTTGGACTTGATACCTCAGGTGAGGGGAAAATCAAGTAAGGACTCACCTGCCACATCATGTTTGCCTGCAAGTTGGGTGGGGAATGCACTGGGTCAGACTGGAATGATGACTAATAAAGATGAGTTTCAAAATCACATACAGGGGATGCCTGATAAAATGTTATAGGATGGATCACTTTCCAGAGACTAACCTATGCTACAGCCACAATTTTATTTTATTTACTGATAGGCATGCCTGTACTTTAAAATAAATAAATAAAACTATGTCCAATAAACAACTTTCTCTCTCATTGTCTATCATTTTGAGGGTCACTGTCCCTCATTTCAGAGTTCAGGGGTTAAGAGGAATGGGAAGTCGAAAAGAGGGCCCAATAGAACTTTTGTCTAAGACCCTACCTGAGATTCTTTCCCTATACTCTGATACAGAGCTGAGTATAGACAGAAGTTGCTGCTCCCTAGCCTCCCCGCTCCCCCACCCCAAATCTAGCTAATTCCACGTCCAGGGTATTTACATAAGAATTCTTAAAATACTATGTAAAAGAATCTACCCTTAAAAAAGACTGAGAAAAAGAAAGCTGTGAGTTGGAAAGTGTGACATACCAGGGTACAATCCAGAGCAGAGGGGGGCTGTGTCACCCCTGCCCTGTAAATTGGGGTGCCTTGCAATGCTTTACTGTTGTAACCTCCAACTGGGACTGCTCACAACCAGCCACCACCATGCAGATCACTCCCAGATGTGTTTGTGTAACAGCTGCCTGCCAGTCACACCCTGGCTCTCACCAGCCTCAGTTATACTGCCGGGTGATCCCAACATAGTCCCAGCCCTGGACCTTCCCCCAGAAATATGTGTTTTGTATGGCTTAGCACATTCATGGTCATTCCAAATATATTAATTCCATTATTCCCTTAAAGGAATAATATACACTAGCCTATTATCTCAAATAGAGTTACCCAGACACTTCAATTTAAACACACTGGATTAGATAAAATAAAACAAGTTGATTCACTACAAAGAGAGAGATTTTTAAGTGAGTACAAACAATGAAGCATACAATCAGAAATGATTACAAGAAAAATAAAGATGAAAGTGCTTACTAGTACCTAACTTAACAAACTATGTTAGAGTCAAGCAACTATGTTAGATTCAAGCAAAATTTCTCACCAGCAAAATTATTGACCAAACTCTTCAGGTTAGGACCTGTATCCCCAAAGTCCAATGGCTGTTTTCCTTTGTCGACTTAGGTGTGATGCCAGAAACAGACAGGGAAGTG
This sequence comes from Lepidochelys kempii, assembly GCF_965140285.1. NCBI lineage: Eukaryota > Metazoa > Chordata > Testudines > Cheloniidae > Lepidochelys > Lepidochelys kempii. The sequence continues at coordinate 137,863,057 of NC_136382.1, read as the reverse complement.
TTTGCCCCTCCTTTTTATAGTCACCTGTTCTTCTTTGGAAAGCATTTCCAGCTGGGAACTAGGAGACAGCCAGTCTCAGGAGGAAAATACTTCAAGCTGTTTCTTTGCTCATAGACTCACAGACTTTAAGACCAGAGGGACCATCATGATCATCTATTCTGACCTCCTGCATATTCTGGGCCATGGAACCTCACCCACCCACTCTTGTCATATACCTCTACCTTCTGTGTGAGTTACTAAAATCCTCAAATCATGGTTTAAAGACTTCAAGTTACAGAGAATTCACCTTAGAGACTAACCAATTTATTAGAGCATAAGCTTTCGTGAGCTACAGCTCACTTCATCAGATGCATATCGTGGAAAATGCAGCAGACTTTATATATACACAGAGAATATGAAACAATACCTCCTCCCACCCCACTGTCCTGCTGGTAATAGCTTATCTAAAGTGATTATCAGGTGGGCCATTTCCAGCACAAATCCAGGTTTTCTCACCCTCCACCCCGCCACACAAATTCACTCTCCTGCTGGTGATAGCCCATCCAAAGTGACAACTCTTTACACAATGTGCATGACAATCAAATTGGGCTATTTCCTGCACAAATCCAGGTTTTTTCACATCCCCCCCACCCCCATACACACACAAACTCACTCTCCTGCTGGTAATAGCTCATCCAAACTGACCACTCTTCAAGTTTAAATCCCAGTTAAACCAGAACATCTGGGCGGGGGGTGAGAGGGTAGGAAAAAACAAGAGGAAACAGGCTACCTTGCATAATGACTTAGCCACTCCCAGTCTCTATTTAAGCCTAAATTAATAGTATCCAATTTGCAAATGAATTCCAATTCAGCAGTTTCTCGCTGGAGTCTGGATTTGAAGTTTTTTTGTTTTAAGATAGCGACCTTCATGTCTGTGATTGCGTGACCAGAGAGATTGAAGTGTTCTCCGACTGGTTTATGAATGTTATAATTCTTGACATCTGATTTGTGTCCATTTATTCTTTTACGTAGAGACTGTCCAGTTTCACCAATGTACATGGCAGAGGGGCATTGCTGGCACATGATGGCATAGATCACATTGGTGGATGTGCAGGTGAACGAGCCTCTGATAGTGTGGCTGATGTTATTAGGCCCTGTGATGGTGTCCCCTGAATAGATATGTGGGCACAATTGGCAACGGGCTTTGTTGCAAGGATAAGTTCCTGGGTTAGTGGTTCTGTTGTGTGGTATGTGGTTGTTGGTGAGTATTAGCTTCAGGTTGTGGGGCTGTCTGTAGGCAAGGACTGGCCTGTCTCCCAAGATTTGTGAGAGTGTTGGGTCATCCTTTAGGATAGGTTGTAGATCCTTAATAATGCGTTGGAGGGGTTTTAGTTGGGGGCTGAAGGTGACGGCTAGTGGCGTTCTGTTATTTTCTTTGTTAGGCCTGTCCTGTAGTAGGTAACTTCTGGGAACTCTTCTGGCTCTATCAATCTGTTTCTTTACTTCTGCAGGTGGGTATTGTAGTTGTAAGAAAGCTTGACAGAGATCTTGTAGGTGTTTGTCTCTGTCTGAGGGGTTGGAGCAAATGCGGTTGTATCGCAGAGCTTGGCTGTAGACGATGGATCGTGTGGTGTGGTCAGGGTGAAAGCTGGAGGCATGCAGGTAGGAATAGCGGTCAGTAGGTTTCCGGTATAGGGTGGTGTTTATGTGACCATTGTTTATTAGCACTGTAGTGTCCAGGAAGTGGATCTCTTGTGTGGACTGGACCAGGCTGAGGTTGGTGGTGGGATGGAAATTGTTGAAATCATGGTGGAATTCCTCAAGGGCTTCTTTTCCATGGGTCCAGATGATGAAGATGTCATCAATATAGCGCAAGTAGAGTAGGGGCTTTAGGGGACGAGAGCTGAGGAAGCGTTGTTCTAAATCAGCCATAAAAATGTTGGCATACTGTGGGGCCATGCGGGTACCCATAGCAGTGCCGCTGATCTGAAGGTATACATTGTCCCCAAATGTGAAGTAGTTATGGGTAAGGACAAAGTCACAAAGTTCAGCCACCAGGTTAGCCGTGACATTATCGGGGATAGTGTTCTTGACGACTTGTAGTCCATCTTTGTGTGGAATGTTGGTGTAGAGGGCTTCTACATCCATAGTGGCCAGGGTGGTGTTATCAGGAAGATCACAATGGATTGAAGTTTCCTCAGGAAGTCAGTGGTGTCTCGAAGGTAGCTGGGAGTGCTGGTAGTGTAGGGCCTGAGGAGGGAGTCTACATAGCCAGACAATCCTGCTGTCAGGGTGCCAATGCCTGAGATGATGGGGCGCCCAGGATTTCCAGGTTTATGGATCTTGGGTAGTAGATAGAATATCCCAGGTCGGGGTTCCAGGGGTGTGTCTGTGCGGATTTGATCTTGTGCTTTTTCAGGAAGTTTCTTGAGCAAATGCTGTAGTTGCTTTTGGTAACTCTCAGTGGGATCAGAGGGTAATGGCTTGTAGAAACTCGTGTTGGAGAGCTGCCGAGCAGCCTCTTGTTCATATTCCGACCTATTCATGATGACAACAGCACCTCCTTTGTCAGCCTTTTTGATTATGATGTCAGAGTTGTTTCTGAGGCTGTGGATGGCATTGCGTTCCGCATGGCTGAGGTTATGGGGCAAGTGATGCTGCTTTTCCACAATTTCAGCCCGTGCACGTAGGCGGAAGCACTCTATGTAGAAGTCCAGTCTGCTGTTTCGACCTTCAGGAGGAGTCCACCTAGAATCCCTCTTTCTGTAGTGTTGGTAGGGAGACCTCTGTGGATTAGTATGCTGTTCAGAGGTATTTTGGAAATATTCCTTGAGTCGGAGACGTCGAAAATAGGATTCTAGGTCACCACAGAACTGTATCATGTTCATGGGGGTGGAGGGGCAGAAGGAGAGGCCCCGAGATAGAACAGCTGCTTCTGCTGGGCTGAGAGTATAGTTGGATAGGTTAACAATATTGCTAGGTGGGTTGAGGGAACCATTGCTGTGGCCCCTTGTAGCATGTAGTAGTTTAGAAAGTTTAGTGTCTTTTTACCAGCAGGAGAGTGAGTTTGTGTGTGTATGGGGGTGGGGGGGATGTGAGAAAACCTGGATTTGTACAGGAAATAGCCCAACTTGATTGTCATGCACATTGTGTAAAGAGTTGTCACTTTGGATGGGCTATCACCAGCAGGAGAGTGAATTTGTGTGGGGGGGGTGGAGGGTGAGAAAACCTGGATTTGTGCTGGAAATGGCCCACCTGATAATCACTTTAGATAAGCTATTACCAGCAGGACAGTGGGGTGGGAGGAGGTATTGTTTCATATTCTCTGTGTATATATAAAGTCTGCTGCAGTTTCCACGATATGCATCTGATGAAGTGAGCTGTAGCTCATGAAAGCTTATGCTCTAATAAATTGGTTAGTCTCTAAGGTGCCACAAGTACTCCTTTTCTTTTTGCGAATACAGACTAACACGGCTGTTACTCTGAAACCAGAGAATTCACCATTTACACTAGTTTAAACCTGCAAGTGACCCAGGCCCCATGCTGCAGAGGAAGATGAAAAAACCCCAGGGTCTCTGCCAACCTGACCCAGGGGAAAATTCCTTCCTGGCCCCAAATATGCCAATCAGTTAGACCCTGAGCATGTGAGGAAGACCCATGGGCAGATACCTGGGAAAGAATTATCTATAGTAAATCAGAGCCCTCCCCATCAAGTGTCCTGTCTTCGGCCATTGTAGCCAATAACTATATCTGCCCTCCTTTCAGTCTTTACTGTGGTACAAGGGCTGTCCCACCTCCTGTCTGAATTAGTCTTAGAGCAACTGGCAATACAAAATGTAGTGCATCAGGGGATCCAGGATATAAAAATAGGGTCCAAGAAACAAAAAAATACACTTATAGGCTGATGCACTTTTATTCCTCACCAACCCCCTTCAGGCCATCTGCAACAAATTACAAATCATTGACTTGCTTGGGAAAATCTCAGGGTACAAAATGAACTGGCACAAGTTGCAAGTCTGAGTATTTATCAAAGTGTGCATAATATCTTCCTCTTAGATACTACTTTTTACTGACAACAGGTGGAAATCAGGTACTTGGTAGTTCTCTTTCCTAGGAACATAAAAGAAATAGTCAAAACTAATTTCAATCCTTTTACTACACAGATGGCTTTGGATTTACATAGATGGCAGGCTCTCCCACTGTCCTTAATATATTCAAGATGAGTGTCCTTCCAGTACTTGTATTTGTTCTGAGCTCCTTCATGGTTTTTATTCCCCCTTATTTTTTTCCAGTTAATACCATCTTTAAGACCTTCTTTTGGGGTGCAGGAAACAAGCCCAGATTATCCTTTGAAAAAAATGTAGCTGCCTATCAAATCAGGAGGCTTTGGTCTGCCCAACCTAAGGCTTTATTATGTATCTTCAATCTAGAGCAGGGGTGGGCAAACTTTTTGGCCCGAGGGCCACATCAGGGTTGTGCAACTGTATGGAGGGCCAGGTAGGGAAGGCTGTGCCTCCCCAAACAGCCTGGCCCCTGCCCCGTCCTCACCCAAGAATAATAAACTAGTTGAAGATATATTTAAAGTAGATAATTAGCAAACAACTCACAGGGTCAAACGTGTTTGTGGGGAAACATCAAATACTGAACAAATTCATAACAATCAGTCTGTGAGTAATAAATGAACAGAATGATCAAATGTCTTATAAACTATTTTCTGTGAAGACCTAGTTATACTTAGTTCTACCTATCATGTGGTTCTGAAAGACCACTTAAGACTAACTTTGATGGAGCAGCCAATGGCAGTTGAGTACAATATGGGTCATAGACTTGTGACTTCCCTTATATTTTTAAATGGGCCAGTAAGGGTTTTCTCTGTTCTAGTCATACATCATGTACTCAATACATGAATCTGGTAAACCCAGTTGTCATAACCATAGAGCTAAGGGTAACCTCGAATTTCTCCTTACTTATAAGGGGTTAAGAAGCTCAAATAACCTGGTTGGCACCTGACCAAAAGGACCAATGGGGAAAGAAGATACTTTCAAATCTTGGTGCGGGGGGCGGGGAAGTTTTGTTTGTGTTCTCTTGGGAAGCAGAGAAGCATCAGGTCAGAAAACTCCTTCTCCTATAAACCATCCTAAAAGTCTCTCATATTCCAAAAATTGTAAGTAAAAGCCAGGCAAGGCGTGTTAGATTCTCTTTTGTTCTGCTTGTGAATTTTTCCTTTGCTAGAGGACAGTTTATTCCTGTTTTTTGTAACTTTGAAACTAATCCTAGAGGAAGTTCTGCTGTGTTTTTGAATCTTTTGTTACTCTGTAAAGCTATTTTCCATCCTGATTTTACAGAGGTGATTTTTTTCCTTTTTTTTTAAAATAAAATCCTGACTGATTTCTCTATTGTCCTAAGACCCAGGGGTTTAGGTCTGTGATCACTTTGTAACCAAATGGTTAGGATATTATTCTCAAGCCTCCCCAGGAAAGGGGGTATAGGGACTTGGGGGGATATTTTGGGATAATAGGAACTCCAAGTGGTCCTTTCCCTGATTCTTTGTTAAATCACTTGGTGGTGGCAGTGTACCCACCAAGGGCAAAGAATTTGTGCCTTGGAGAAGTTTTAACATAAGCTGGTAGAAATAAGCTCAGGGGGTCTTTCATGCGGGTCCCCACATCTGTACCCTAGAGTTCAGAGTGGGGAAGGAACCCTGACACCAGTCATGGGACATTTATCTCAGTATTTCCCAATGATGGGAAAACCAAGATGCAGTGAGTATTTTCAGCTAAGGAAGGGTCTTTTTATTGTGTGGACAGTGCTGAGCACCATGTAGTGAGGGCCTGTAGGTGCTCCTACAACACAAATAAATAATACTGTGGTTATGACTTCATTGGAGGACTGAGCAAAAGGTCAAAGTAAACTATGGGGAGGACAAAAGGAACTTTTAAAAACATAAATGGGCCTGATTTTTCCACTTCCTTGCACCTTGTCTTATCAGGTACATATGTGAAAAGTGGATGTAAAATACTAACATTCTTATCTGGTAGCATTTGCACAGATGTTGAGGATGGCACAAGGCATGAAGGCCAAAGTGGACAATGCCCAAATATCTGAAATAACAGGAAAGGGAATATGGCAAAACAGCAGCCAGTTTTTTGTGATAATAATATCACCCAGCTCTTATATAGAGCTTTTTTTAGTAAGTCTCAAAGCACTTTCCCCCCATTTTACAAATGGGGAAACTGAGGCACAGAGGGGTTACCTGTTCAAGGTCACCCAGGAGGAGAGCTAGGAACAGAAGCCTGCTCTTTTGTATCTAGCTGCTAGGCCACCCTGCTTGTCATGCCTTGTATGAATGTCTTCTCTTTACTATGAACACTTTCCTTTATCAACTCAAACTAAAGGAGAACACAATATTCTTGCCCTATTGCTGCAGTGTCACTTTCAGAACCTCTGCAAACATGCCCATATGTCCAGAGAATAGTTAGCATTAGAAAGCATCCATTTATGCTTTTGAAATATTTACTCAATAGAGAGTGTAATCAGGTGAGATGGGGTGATGAAGATTAAGTGACATTCTAATCCATATCTATACCTGACTTCATTTGCACATCATTTCCATAAAATCAATGTATCTTGCAACTTAAGTGTGAAATCTGAACCAGCTCGAGGGAAGTACATCTTCAGTTTGTCTTTTCTGCTTTCACGAATGGATGAAGAGAGAGCAGGACATTTCATATATTTGGTTTTTAAAGCATTCAATAGTCTCTCAAAAGCTTACCCTCTAAATTTACTCAAATTGACAGGTTTTTGACAGGAGCACTGTCATTTGTAGTGAAAAGTGTATGAAGAACTGTAAATTAAGGGCAATGAAAACTGTGAATGCATAGAGTTCAGGTAAGGTTCTAGAGGGACACTGCAGAGACTGGCGTAAAGATCAGTTTTGTTTAACATACTAATTACTGATGTGGAAAGGGGAGCACATAGCACATCAGTTGAATCTGTAGATGATACTAAATTAAAATGAGATCCAAACACTGCTGAGAAATAATTCAGAGAGACCTGGCCATGTTAGAAACATTGGGCTTGATTCTGTTATTACTTACATTAGTGTAAATTGGGGGTCACGTCACTGAAGTCATTGAAGTTACAGTACTCTACATACCCGTACAACCAGAGTAATTAAGAGGTGTATTAGGCAAATTGATTTCAATGGGCATGGGGAGCACTTGACCCCCAGAATCAGACTTTGCGTGCTTTGTTGATTCAGAGACTGCAAACAGGGCCTTCAATGTCAGTTTTAGGAATCCAGCTAGATGAGAGCCCATCACTCCTGATATTGTTACTCTATCTGTTCTCTAAGGTATCGCCTTACCGCTGTGTCCTCCAAACTATTCTCTATGGTCACTGACCCTTTTGTTACCTGAACATCTCTCAAATTAAAGTTTCTCATTGGACAGCCTCAATAAACTCTTGCTGCTTCATGCAGCTAAGTGTTGGCATTAACCATGTATCTTGATAAGCATTCCTGTCCATGGCACACATTTGTAGGTCTTGGAGTTCCAGACCGTTTCTTTTTAAATGTCTCTTGACAGAGTCTTTCCATTGTGTCCTCGGTCTTCTATGTCCTTTCTTTCTGTCCTCTTCCTCTTATGCTTTCTTTGCTGTGCATTCTTCTCCCATTCTTATAGGTCCAGCGTACCTTAAAAGTGTGCTTTCCATCCTATCAGTGAAAGTCCCAAGCTCATCTCTCCCCAATTTCTTCCATGCATCCTCTGTGTACCCTCTGCTTGCCCACCATTCTCCTCAATATATTATTTTCTACTACCTGTATCTTCTTTTCTTCCATCTCTGTAACACCCACTGTTTACAAACCATAGAGCAGGCAGGATCAAACACATGCAGCATACACTTTTTCCTTCTATTTGCCACTTAATTGCAAGTCCCACACTGCTCCTGCCACCTTTTTTCAGGGCTGCCCATGCACATTGGCTTTTTCTTTTCAATGCTCCAGATCTCTCTATGATGGCACTAAGTGTACTTCCCAACTACACAAATTCTTTCTTCTGCTTCAGCTTCTCTCCTGACACTTCAATCAACAGCTCTTCGTCCACCTTCTGTACTTGCATAACTTCAGTTTTCTGTGTGTTTAACTTCAAGCCATGGTCTTCAAACACAGATGCCCACTCCAATACCATATTTACCAATTCCTCTTTGCTCTCAGCCAAAAGGGCCAGATCATCAGTCTACATTAGTTTTCTCTGTGTCTCCACAGGCTTGGTTCTCCTACTAATTAACTCTATAATTAGGATGAAGAGACCTGGACTCAGCATACTGCCTTGTCTCAATCTGACTGCCACCTCTAAACACTCTGAAATTCCATATATTGTTACCATCTTAGCTCTTGACCCTTGATATAGCTCCCCTAACAGCTCCACTTCTTGAAGTCCCCCTCCCATCCATCTCAATACTCCAGACACGAGTGCCCACAGAACCAAGTCATATGCTTTCTCAAGGTCAGTCAGCACTATATAGCACTTATGCACTCTACTTATCATTCTTTCAAACTTCTGTCTTATTGCAACTATTGTGTCTATAGTACTCCTTCCCTTCCTAAAATCATGTTACTCCTCTCCTATATTTTCCACCATTCTGCACCTCAACTTAACTTCAAAACTCTCTCAGTGACTTTGAGAGTCTGATTTAACAGGCTGATACCCCAGTAAGTGTTTGGATCATTTGCATCATGCTTACACTTCCGAAACAGGCACAATCAATTCCATTCTCCAGTCATTGGGTATCCTTGCTTGATCCCAGCAAACACATAGTAACCTATGACACCACTTTATTCAGTATCTCCAACTGCATTGATCATATCAACAGTTCTCTCATCTTCAACAACTGCTTTACCATTCTTCATCTTATTCAGTGCTTCTTCTGCCTCCTTTCCAGAGATTGATAGCTGTTGAGGCTTTCCCATAATTGTTGGTGGTGCTTTCATTTGCAGTTCTCTTCTCATTTGACAGCCTTTGAAAATGGTTTTTCCATACTCTACTGTCTCTTTAGGGTAAGTCAACACATAGTCCCCATCCTTCACACACAGGAATTTCTTCATATCTGGACTTTAACTGTGCTTTGTCATTTCTCTTCTACCACAAATCAGAACCAAATGGAAGTAGGTTGAGGGGACACAGCATGAAATGGGGGACAAAGGACACTGGTTGAAATGGAGTGCCCTGACATGGTTGTATTTTTATTAACGTAGGCAAGTCCTTTCTTAAAGATGCTGGTGTTTTTCTTATAAAATGCAAAAGATGTTTTTTTCTTAGAAAGTGCAACTTTATTTGTCCAGGTTTGGGAAAGAGAAGTCATCCTCCAAAGCTAGATGCTCAAATGCCCCGGCAATTTAGTGAAAAAGAGGTGGTTGAGGATTCCCAATATCTATCCTCCTTAATGTGCCATAGAACCACCTGCTATTCACCTCTCCAAAATCTGACTTTAATGTAGTCCTGTGATTATTGTTAGGACCAAGTACTTTAACATTATACAGTAAGTAGAGCATTAGCACATAGTACAATCAAATATAGCAATATGCTAGCCTTTATTACAGGCAAATTTAACATGTCCAGTGTTTAGGAACTGTCCCTTCAGGTATTTTATTTTATTTTTTTACTTGGAAAATGGGACCTTATCTTACCTAATTGTGTTTATTCTAAATCATTGGCTTGGGATTTTTTTATATACTTTGCATGATCCATATACAAAGTACATGTACACTGTAGTCATCGGCTTACTACAGGTGTTTATCATAGGGATGAAGACTCATGATTTTCTGCTACTGTGACATTGTCATCTACCTTTGGAGTTGAAGATTCTTTCTCTATTCTTTGATTGTACTTCCTCTTTTGATTTCTAGAGTTAGAGGATCATAAAGTGAATATGTTTTGTTTCCCATCCTGTAGTCAGCAGTAGTGATTCAGTACGCATGTATACAACTCAATACTTAGAGCTTTCTTCATTTCCATCTCCATTACTGTTCTACTTTACCATGTAATAATAATAGTGCTTTTCACATTTGTATAACTTTTACAAGGCTCTCAAGGCACTTTACAACCAGTTAATTAATAATCAACATCTCCCTATCAGGTAAGAGAGTAGTTCTATACCCATTTTATAAATGGGTAAACTGAGGTACAGAGAGGTTAAATGACTTACCCAGCTCCAGTGGCAGAGCCAGAGCAGAGCCTAGGAGTCCTGATTCCTAGTCCCTAGTTCTAACCAGAAGCACAGTAAGTGTAAATTTACAGTCAGTATGCTCAGGAACACATACTGATGAATAACAGGCTTTGTTTGTTTGTTTACCATCAGAGAAACAAGCTGTATAACTTCTTTTCCTGTGTAGTATGATGAAAGCCATGGAAGGAAAAACTGTAACGACTATTCTTTAATTAGAGCCCCAAAGTCGTGTATTTCTTATAACAGTCATGATTTAGAAGCTCTAGGTTCAGTCTCTTTCACAACATGATTAACAACTCTCTAGAGTGCACAACATACGTAAACTTCTCTCCTTTTTCAGTCCAAATCTGAGTGAGACTGAATTTTGGTAAAGAAGGGAATTGAATTTAAAAAAGTGGTTATAAATATGACGAGTAGAAATTCAGCAGCAATACAATATCATTTAAATTATGTGATGCTGTAGTATATAATACAATTCATAATAAATACTTCAGGAATCTCTTTTAAAGCTGAAAATAAAATTTAAGAAAATGTAAAATGTGTTTTGTAAAAAATATGTGTATTTGAAGGATAAAATGACAATAGTTTTATCAGGAATCCATTTTCCACTTGATTATGTCCACCCTATAACAATGGGAACTGAGGTAGGAAAACATGAAATCAAGAATCTTTTTACATTGGCAACATTGATGAGGAAGCCAACTTTTTTTTTTTGTTAACAGCGATTGATCAGCCTCAAAGGGTCTTCAATTAGGCTCATAAAAAAATAGATATATATCCAAATGTGTTAGGTCTATGCTTCTTGCTTTTTCCAGGTTGCCTCCTTTTCACTCCTGCCTTCAAATTCAACCTAATTCTTCACTTAGCTATATTATTCCCTTTTCGCTATTTCCCGCTTCTTTAAAATTAGAGATGGTAAAAAAATGGGAATTTCTTTTGCCAAAAACAAACAGAAACTTTTTCCCCATTAAAAGAAAGAAAGAAAGAAAGAAAGAAAGAAAGAAAGAAAGAAAGAAAGAAAGAAAGAAAGAAAGAAAGAAAGAAAGAAAGAAAGAAAGAAAGAAAGAAAGAAAGAAAGAAAGAAAGAATTGGTGGATTTTTCCCCACCAGCTCTAGTTAACATAACAACCATTTTTCAAAAAAACAAAACAAAACAAAAAAGCCTTTCCCCACTCACCTCCTCATACCCAATTCTCTAACAATGTCTCCTAGTGACAGACTTCCATATTGGGCCCATTGTTCTGGCGGGCCAGTTACAGCATGTGCCATAGGACAGATTAGAAGAATGGGAGTGAAAAGACCTGGATTGCATTTCCAGTTTTACCAGTGATTTGGAGTGTGACCTCATTCAAGTCACTTAACTTTTCTCACCTTTTATCAAGTACCGTCATGACACTTACTCCCTTTTGTAAAGATCTTTGAAATCTATAGATTAATAGGGCTACATAAGTGGTAAGTGCTTCTACTTCAGTGCTATTGCTTCCTCCTCTCCTGATTGTGGAGAACGGTGGGCTGAATTTTTGCAGGAAACTATAGATGTCATGGAAGAAACTGTGCAGATTCCTATTTACATAGCACTTTATTTCTTGAGCACTTTCCTTATTTTGTTCTTAATCTCTTAGTTCATCCCCATAAGAATGAATCTTAATATTACAAAACTTGTTCAGCTATATACTATTTAACACTGGATAATAAAAGATTGAGTAACTTGAAAAACAATAATTAAAACTAGAGATTAATCGGTGGGTTAAATTCTCTGTTGTTGTTTAAATTGGAATTGCCTAAAGGATTTAAAGTTTACAAACCCTCACCCCCTAAATAATAAATAATTTTGTTTGTGATAGTTTCAAGAAAGAGCCACCTGCAAGTTTTTGTAAACAGATTTCCCACTATTAAAACAGAAACTGAATATGGAAAAATGTTTTGTACTGGATCAACATTTGTACTTCAGTTGTGAATTGTTTATAGGAAGAGACGAAGACATGCAGTTGGTTCCACTATATGTAACAGTGACTACGGTCATTGGTGACTGGCACATAAACTAAGTGGCAGCTCCTCTTCACAGTTCTGAACTCTCTCCAACCCAACACTCCCTGCTCAGAATACACCCTCCCACCCCACACTCCCACTCAACGCAGGCTCACAAAACCCATCCCCAGACCTCTTCCTCCTCCTCCTACCTGACACCCAAAATTACCAGACTAAGAATCCCCTTCTCCCAGCTCCTATCCAGCTTGTTGCTGGGTATAGAGGAGCAGGAACTAGAGGCATCAAGGAGTATGCACTTGTGATGCAACATAGCTCCATAAAAGGCTGTATTCCTTGCTCAGTCCATGCTTCGTAAGGACTCCAAAGGCTGGAGGATACAGTAAGCACATGCAGACGGCCCTATATTCTGTGACTGTTGGGCTAGGCCTGCTAAAGGCTGTGTGCCTCCTTCCTCTGCTACTGCAGCCTCTGCTGCAAGGCTGGAAATACACGGATGGCAGTTGTCATAAATATACTTTTATACAAGGAAACTCTTTCTGGTGGACACCAGGAAGACTGGCATCCTCAGAGACAGTTGGTAGTTCCAACTAAATACCAGGCCAAGCTCTTGAGCTTAGCCCATGATCACCCTAGTGGCCATGCTGGGGTGATCAGGACCAAAGACCATTTGGGGGGGTCATTCCACTGGGAGGGAATGGGCAAGGATGTTTCTACCTATGTCCGGTCTTGTGAAGTATGCCAAAGAGTGGGAAAACCCCAAGACCAGGTCAAAGACCCTTTCCAGCCACTCCCCATCATTGAGGTTCCATTTCAGCGAGTAGCTGTGGATATTCTGGGTCCTTTTCCAAAAAAGACACCCAGAGGAAAGCAGTACATACTGACTTTCATGGATTTTGCCACCCGATGGCCGGAAGCAGTAGCTCTAAGCAACACCAGCGCTAAAAGTGTGTGCCAGGCACTAGCAGACATTTTTGCCAGGGTAGGTTGGCCCTCCAACATCCTCACAGATGCAGGGACTAATTTCCTGGCAGGAACTATGGAAAACCTTTGGGAAGCTCATGGGGTAAATCACTTGGTTGCCACTCCTTACCACCATCAGACAAATGGCATGGTGGAGAAGCTTAATGGAACTTTGGAGGCCATGATACATAAATTCGTAAATGAGCACTCCGATGATTGGGACCTAGTGTTGCAGCAGTTGCTCTTTGCCTACAGAGCTGTACCACACCCCAGTTTAGAGTTTTCCCCATTTGAACTTGTATATGGCCGTGAGGTTAAGGGGCCATTACAGTTGGTGAAGCAGCAATGGGAGGTATTTACACCTTCTCCAGGAACTAACATTCTGGACTTTGTAACCTACCTACAAAACACCCTCCGAACCTCTTCAGCCCTTGCTAAAGAAATGCTCAAAAAGGATGCTCAAAAAGAGCAAAAAACCTGATATGATAAACATGCCAGAGAGCGTTCCTTCAAAGTAGGGGACCAGGTCATGGTCTTAAAGGCGCTCCAGGCCCATAAAATGGAAGCATAGTGGGAAGGGCCATTCACGGTCCAGGAGCGCCTGGGAGCTGTTAATTATCTCATAGCATTCCCCACCTCCAACCGAAAGCCTAAGGTGTACCATATTAATTCTCTAAAGCCCTTTTATTCCAGAGAATTAAAGGTTTGTCAGTTTACAGCCCAGGGAGGAGACGACGCTGAGTGGCCTGAAGGTATCTACTACGAAGGGAAAAGTGCTGGTGGTGTGGAAGAGGTGAACCTCTCCATGACCCTTGGGCATATGCAGCGACAGCAGATCCAGGAGCTGTGCACTAGCTACGCGCCAACGTTCTCAGCCACCCCAGGACTGACTGAACGGGCATACCACTCCATCGACACAGGTAATGCTCGCCCAATTAAAGTCCAACCTTACCGGGTGTCTCCTCAAGCTAAAACTGCTATAGAATGGGAGATCCAGGATATGTTACAGATGGGTGTAATCCTCCCCTCTGGAAGTGCATGGGCATCTCCAGTGGTTCTAGTTCCCAAACCAGATGGGGAAATACGTTTTTGCGTGGACTACCGTATGCTAAATGCTGTAACTAGCCCAGACAACTATCCAATGCCACGCACAGATGAACTATTAGAGAAACTGGGACGGGCCCAGTTCATCTCTACCTTGGACTTAACCAAGGGGTACTGGCAGGCACCGCTAGATGAATCTGCCAAGGAAAGGTCAGCCTTCACCACACATCTTGGGCTGTATGAATTTAATGTACTCCCTTTTGGGCTGCGAAATGCACCCGCCACCTTCCAAAGACTTGTAGATGGTCTCCTAGTGGGATTAGAAGAATATGCAGTCGCCTACCTTGATGATGTGGCCATATTTTCGGATTCCTGGGCAGACCACCTGGAACATCTACAAAAGGTTCTTGAGCGCATAAGGGAGGCAGGACTAACTGTTAAGGCTAAGAAGTGTCAAATAGGCCTAAACAGAGTGACTTACCTTGGACACCAGGTGAGTCAAGGAACTATCAGCCCCATACAGGCCAAAGTGGATGCTATCCAAAAGTGGCCTGTCCCAAAGTCAAAGAAACAGGTTCAATCCTTTTTAGGCTTGGCCGGTTATTACAGACGATTTGTACCGCAATACAGCCAAATCGCCGCCCCACTGACAGACTTAACCAAAAAGAAACAGCCAAATGCCGTTCAGTGGACCGAAAAGTGTCAAAAGGCCTTTAACAAGCTTAAAGCGACACTCATGTCTGACCCTGTACTAAGGGCCCCAGACTTTGACAAACCGTTCCTAGTAACCACAGATGCGTCTGAGCATGGTGTGGGAGCAGTTTGAATGCAGAAAGGACCTGATCAAGAATTCCACCCTGTAGTGTTTCTCAGCAAAAAACTGTCTGAGAGGGAAAGCAACTGGTCAGTCACTGAAAAAGAATGTTACGCCATTGTCTACGCTCTGGAAAAGCTATGCCCATATGTTTGGGGATGGCGTTTCCACCTGCAAACCGACCATGCTGCACTGAAGTGGCTTCACACCGTCAAAGAAAATAACAAAAAACTTCTTCGGTGGAGTTTAGCTCTCCAAGATTTTGATTTCGACTTCCATCACATCTCAGGAGCTTCTAACAAAGTGGCTGATGCACTCTCCCGTGAAATTTTCCCAGAATCAACTGGTTAAAATCGTCCTTGAGATGTGGAAAATATTGTTAGTCTTTATGTACTTGGTAGTATATTTAGAGATGCATGTGTCTTATTAACTCTGTTTTTCCTAGAGCTCCAGGAAGAAATCCCAGCCAGTGTTTCACCCTAGCTGAGATTTGGGGGGCGTGTCATAAATATAAAGGGAAGGGTAAACCCCTTTATAATCCCTCCTGGCCAGAGGAAAATTCCTCTCACCTGTAAAGGGTTAAGAAGCTAAAGGTAACCTCGCTGGCACCTGACAAAAATGACCAATGAGGAGACAAGATACTTTCAATAGCTGGGAGGAGGGAGAGAAACAAAGGGTCTGTGTCTATCTCTATGCTGCTTTTGCTGGGGATAGAACAGGAATGGAGTCTTACAACTTTTAGTAAGTAATCTAGCTAGGTATGTGTTAGATTATGATTTCTTTAAATGGCTGGGAAAAGAACTGTGCTGAATAGAATGACTATTTCTGTCTATGTGTCTTTTTTGTAACTTAAGGTTTTGCCTAGAGGGATTCTCTATGTTTTGAATCTAATTACCCTGTAAGGTATCTACCATCCTGATTTTACAGAGGTGATTCCTTTACTTCTATTTACTTCTATTTCTATTAAAATCTTCTTGTAAGAAAACTGAATGCTTTTTCATTGTTCTCAGATCCAAGGGTTTGGGTCTGTGGTCACCTATGCAAATTGATGAGGATGTTTACCAAACCTTTCCCAGGAAGTGGGGTGCAAGGGTTGGGAGGATTTTGGGGGGAAAGACGTGTCCAAACTACGTTTCCAGTAAACCCAGTTAGAGTTTTGTGGTGGCAGTGGATATTCCAAGGACAAAGAATAAAATTAATTTGTACCTTGGGAAAGTTTTAACCTAAGCTGGTAAAAGTAAGCTTAGGAGGTTTTCATGCAGGTCCCCACATCTGTACCCTAGAGTTCAGAGTGGGGGAGGAACCTTGACAGCAGTCATGTGTACTGAAACCTGTCAAGGCTGGGATAACTCCTGCTCCACCAGGCATCTCCCACTGGCAGAAGATAGCACAGCAGCCTGCAGTACATCAGTCAAATTGTGTGACATTAGTGACAGAGCTTCACCCCATTACCCTCTGATGACCAGCCACTCTGGCTGTTTTCCTGTCTCTGGCTTACTATTACTCAGATCTGTTTTGTGGCTCTACTGGCAATTGGTATCATAGTCCTTATTGCAACAAAAAAAAATGTCATACATGAAAGGTGAACTCAAATGTATTTTTGCAGTAACCAAATGCATACATACTCTGAGACTGATGTGTAATATGCTACCTAATCCTGTTCACATGGAATTTGCATATTAACTTCAATGCAAGAAGGATCAGTCCCATAGTTTCTTATGTAGGATGTCTGCTGGATGGAATTAGACCTGCTAAAATGTTTCATTGTAAAGATGATGCATTTTTTTGGAAGTCAGTGTGTGTCAAAACATAGCAGCTTTTTCTTCTTGTACAGGTTGCATAGATTCATACAGCTAGTGATGACAGGGTCTCATGTTAACTAAATAAGCCATTGCTTATGCTAACGGAGTGCTTCACACAGAACATACGGAGGAGAAATGTTGGTAGGGAACTTGATCATCAGCAAGTCTCTTTAGTCAAAACAAACCCCTGGATTTGTTCACTCAAAACCTTCTGAACAAATCCAAAGGAAGAAAGTAAACAGATCAAATGCCAAGCTCAATTTTCAAACATGACATCTGTGCCCAGTGTTAGCTCTTCTCCATATGGCAGTATCGCTAATGACTGCTGGTCTCTATCAGGGCCAGTTTGCCAGGACTTAGAGAGAGAGAGAGAAAAGAGAAGGAGGTACATCGTTGCCAAGTCAATTTAGAGTGTTCTCAAGCAGCAATACAGATTTGTAACATCCCAGCATTCTTTGCTTTCCATTCACTGAGCTGGGGAGAGTGTCAGGGCCAGAACTCCCAGGCCCATGCTGTCACAAATGCAGAAGAACTTCTCTTTTTGGCCAATGGCCACCTGTAGTCCCATTTGTGAAAACAACAAAGGAGTTGAGGGATGAAGGGGATGAGAGAGGCTGGCTCTGAGACAGAGAGCCTGAGCAGAAGCTGAAGCACATCAAGCTAGTTCTAGCTAACTATCCATAGCACAACCAAGAAGATCATTCAGAGAGGTCACCCACAGAAACCTACTCCCCTAAAAAGATTGATTTGGGATTGCCATGCCAGAAACAGCATGTAGTATAATTACCACGGGTATAATTAACATGTGTATTTATAGTGCATATATAGGATCGATAGTGAGTGTATTACAGTGTGTTCACCAAAGTTAAGACTGCAAAATAGCTTCCATTATAACCTTCCATATTCATGGGCTTATAACCGTCTACTTTTGGCGCTGACATTTTCCATGCTTTGTCTTCACCTCAAAGGTGAATGATTTTGGAAAGTTTGTGGAAAATGCCTTTAGCTATACTTGAGTATTTACATGGGTAATTGTGATAATTTCAGTTCTAACATTACCTATTTTCTCCTAAATGTTTTTTTCTTTAAAATGTAATAAGTATTTTCTACAAAAAGATGAAATAAAATGATATTAAATATAGTTTTAGGATTGCAGATTCAAAATCACAAAAAATCAGGAAATGCTTACAATTCGAAGAGCACTGTTAACTGGGCCGTATTGCATATAGGTAGAATTTTCTGTTCCTCTTTTCTGGCTAAATGTGTAATTCAAAATATTGCTGTTTCTCATCAGATGTATACCATAAACTATACAGGATGTTTAGTGCTGCTGAATTAACATTGTTATTGGGACTTCAGCTTTTTAGCATTTTCTGACTTTTTTGTCATTTGAACTATCCTACTTTAACACTGCCTTACCACAGATTTTTATATTCAGTAGTGTATATTAGAACTGGAGAAAAAGAATAAAGACATTTTTCCATGAATATTCATTTTAATTTTGAAGTGAATTTGTTCCACTTGTTCTCAGGGATCTTTTGTGTTAGCTTCCTGTGACTACTCATGTGACTGAATTTTATTAGCACAAATGTTCATGAAAAGAGAATGTCCAAGTCACATGAATGAGTATTCATTGACAATGCATTTTAAATTTGCATGCACGAGTGTTTGTGCTGGGAATGCTTGATCACTCATCCAGTCAGGGAACAGAAACAATATTTCAAGATGAGAGAAATCCCAGATGGAGTGTGAGGCAGTGACACAAGGGAGTCAGGAATTAGAGGAGTTTTAGCGCTAAGGGCAATAGGGTTCTAAATGAGTTGTTAAGGGACTAAAGCAAAGAAAATCTGTTAAATAAAATTAATAATGAAATAACCTCTGCATCTACATCAAGATAAAAATCTTGATCTGCCTAATGTCCAATTACAGAGTGAAGAAAACCAATAGAGGTAAAAGACAAGCAACAGTAAAAGCAGCTTGTGGTCCCCACAGCTCAGGTAATGCATCCTGAGAGCAGAGCAGCTCAACTAGAAGAGCACAGAGAGAGTGACAAAGAGAGAAAATTATTTATAGAGAGATCATAAGACCCACCTTAAAAATGGCTGCCTCAATTCTCTAACTGAGGAAGCTGGTCTTGTTACGGGTGGAGGAGGGGTCGCAAAAAGAAGAGACAAAACTCTCTTACGAGAGAAGCACCTCCAGATGGGAACACAGTGGAGACAGGTTTGTGGAGACAGGGGAGTCCTTCATTAGAAATCCTGATAGATGGGTAAGATTTGGTGATTTGCCTGCCATATGCAAAGTTGGTGGCTCCCACCAGACAGACAAATTACTGAAAAGTGCTGGTGAAGAGGCTGTAGTTGTGGTATGTTATGGGCTTGATGAATGATTACTAGGCAAGATTCTCTGGCCTGTATTAGGCAGGAGGTCAGAAACAACGATCATAATGGTCCTGTTGCAGGGCAGGGCTTCTCCCCAACTTCCAAACACACACTGACGCACACTGTCTCCTTTAAATAGTTTTATGTTTCAAATGTAAGCAAACCAAAACAAACACAAACCATTTCTCAGCCAGCTCCCTTTTCCTTCTGGAACCCCAGCTCCAGGGCTGCCTCCCTGAGTTCCAGGGCCCCACCACAGGAGTTATCTCCACTCTTCTATAGCCTCATTTTGAAGCACAGTTTGCCCCATTCACTCTTTCCCTTCCTGTTCTCTGACAAATCCTTATAAACCCAAGTGTAGCACTGTCCCTTTCCATTGGCTCAACTTGGTCTACCTGCTTGGACACAGGGATGCTGGGGCTGGTCTAGCCACAGGGACCAGCTCCCCTGTGACAGCTCCTTTCGACCCTTATTATTGATGAATCTATCACATTGGTACTGATGATTTAGAAAGGTGTAAAACAGTCCCTGAAAATAAAATTAAGTCATTAGGAAAAAAGTTTTTAAAAAACAACAAAAAAAACAAAACAAATAAATTATCGTTACACTGAATTTATGTAAAACAACTTTTATCTAAACTCATCTTATCTGAAAATGACCATTTCCAGGAAAAACATGTGAACTGAAAAATAAATTCTTTGGAAAGGTTTGCAAATGTAGGATCCTCAAGTTAGGCCCCTTAGTCCATATTTAGACATCTGAATCAATGGCTTTATTTTTAAAATTGCTGAGCACCAAGTAGCCTCCATTGAATTCAATGGAAGCTATTGCATGCTCAGAACCTTTGAAAATTAGGCCAATAATTTAGCTGCATAAATATAAATGTAGTGGTCTACCTTTAGATTCCTATTTTTGAAAAAATATTTCCCTTATCTGAAAACCATGTATCAAATAAATTCTAACATTTTGCTTTATATTTCAATTAAAAAAGTCTATAAAATGTATAAAGATTTTGTACAGAGCATTGTTGCACTAGTATTCTCTAAAACTAATAATTCATTATTTTCTAGTTCTTACATCGAAGGTGTACACAGTGATAAAAGGTTGGGAAATTCTTATTTAGTTTTACTTTTAAGGATTTAAACACTGTCTCAGTAGGAGGGAAATTACATTAATTAAAAGGATAAATTGTCCAGCCAATCTGATATATAATGGTTCTATTAAAACCTTTCTCCTAGCAAAAAAGAAAAACCTTCAAATATCTCACAAAAGGATATTAATTCAAGCTGGCAATTCCCTTTTATTCAGACTTTAATAAATCCATATTCTGTTAATCCTGAACTAGGGGAGGGTTAGCCAAAGCTTTTGGGACCATTTGAATCTGATTTGAGATTCAGGGGTAGGAAAAGTTTGTATCAATCAGCATTGAGGTCCAACAGATGAAAAGGAAATTGAAAAAAATCCTATCTCACTCAGAGGAATAAAATTTTGATTATCCCAATGACCATTATCAAGCCATAATTAAATCTCTCCAAGCATATAATGTGCTACTGCTCTAAATTACTAAGTGGAGACACCATCATGCACTTTTCACTCGCCACCGTTAGCTTAAAGAGGATTTTCCTGGGAAACATAATATGTATTCAGTTGCTTAGTGTCAGCCTTACATGAAGCAATGCTTGCACATTTCTGAGATTAATGTTTCAATAGGTCATAAATATTTAGTAGCAATTTTTTTCTTTCCTTTTACCTTTTGTGAGACTAATTAGTTATTTTGAGGGGAAGGGCACATTTAGCCGTAGATAATGGTTTGCATTGTTACATTGTCTTTTAATGTGGGATTAGCACAAGATGACTGAAGTGGAGGCGTGGTACAGAGAGGTTACGGAGCCTTTCACCTCCAGGTCCACAGATTTGAATCGTAAGTGACCAAAAGTTGTTACATCTGTCAGCTGTTTGATAGTTGATATGCAATGTCTTATTTATCTGTGGTATACAAACCACCAACTTTACTAGCTTTCATGAACATCCTACTTCAATTGATGGGTTTGACAGAGAAAAAAATTGATATATAGACTGAGCTGTCCTGTCACTTCTGGAAGTGGTCATTCCAAAGCAGCAGCAGGGTAGCTGGAATTAGTACGTCTCTAAAACAGAAACAGTGTTGTTGTAGCCGTGTCAATCCCAGGATAGAGAGACAAGGTGGGTGAGGTAATATCTTTTATTGGCCCAACTTCTGTTGGTGAGAGAGACACGCTTTTAAGCCACACAGAGCTTGTTGGAAGGCCAGAAGTGGGGTTCAGGAAAGATTTTTTTCAGGATGGCGTCCCCATCAAGTATGAGTTGTAGTTGTTTGATGATACCTGTAGGTGTTCCTCTGTGGGGTGGTAGATGACAACTAGGGGTCTGCAGTCAGGGCGGGGTTTATTTCTATACTAAAGCAGGTTCTTTTGAGGTATTTGGAGGCCTGCTCAGCTCACCGTCACTGGACACCTCCTGGGTGCTGGCAGACGCGGGACCTCATTGCTTCACAGCCGCAGCTCATTGCCTTGTGGCAGCAGATGGTGCATTACAACTGGTAGCTGTCCTCGTTGACTCCTGGGTGCTCTTGGCCAGCCTCGGTGATGTCGGTCGGGGCCCCTGGGTAGACATGGATGCTCCTGGCAGATCTCAGTGAGGTCTGTCACGGGCACCTGGGCAGATATGGCTGCTCCTGGCAGACCTTGGTGAGGACTGTCAGGGGTGCCTGAGCATAAATGGGAGTGACTCAGGTCATTCTCTTCTTTAAGTTTTGTCTAATGGAAATTCAGTCCTGCCTGGAATATTGGCAGAGGGATAGCTCAGTGGTTTGAGCATTGGCCTGCTAAACCCAGGGTTTTGAGCTCAATCCTTGAGGGGGCCATTCTGCCTCAGGCTGCTCTCCCAGCCAGCAGCACCGTGAGCCCCCAGGAGATGATGGCAGCTAGCAGTTGTTCTGCAGTGTCTGCTCTGCTAGTTAGCACCCAGAAGATGATGACAGCTAACAGTCATACTGCACCGTCTGCTATCAGCCTACCCCTTGCTCCTCCCTCTGTGAAAGCAATGGCCCACAGTTGTTTCATGCATTTTTTCGTACGGGTGCCATATTGCTGTCAGCATTGTCATCCACCCACCGCTTCCGCTGCCACTCTGCTCTCCTGCTCACACCATACCACTTCAAGCATGGAGCCCACTCATATCACCATGGAAGTTATGACCGTTCTAAACACCACGTGCATTATCCAGCCGTATATGCAGAACCAGAACCTGCAACAGCAGGCGAGTAGACTATGGCAGCGCAGTGAGGAGAGTGATGAGGACATGGACACAGACTTCTCTCAAAGTACGGGCCCTGGCAATGTGGACATCATGGTGGTAATGGGGCAGGTTCATGCCGTGGAACGCCAATTCCGGGCCCAGGAAACAAACACAGACTGGTGGGACCTCACAGTGTTGCAGGTCTGGGACGATTCCCAATGGCTGAAAAACTTTTGCATAGGTAAGGGCACTTTCATGGAACTTTGTGACTTGCTTTCCCCTGCCCTGAAGCACCAGAATACCAAGATGAGAGCAGCCCTCATAGTTCACAAGCAAGTGGCAATAGCCCCGTGGAAGCTTGCAACACCAGACAGCTACCGGTTAGTTGGGAATCAATTTGGAGTGGGCAAATCTACTGTGGGGGCTGCTGTAACCCAAGAAGCCAATGCAATCACTGAGCTGCTGCTACCGAGGGTAGTGACTCTGAGAAATGTGCAGGGCATAGTGGATGGCTTTGCTGCAATGGGATTCCCTAACTGTGGTGGGGTGATAGATGGCACCCAATCCCTATCTTGGCACCGGAGCACCAAGCTGGCGAGTACATAAATGGCAAGGGGTACTTTTCAATGGTGCTGCAAGCACTGGTGGATCACAAGGGACGTTTAACCAACA
Source organism: Lepidochelys kempii (assembly GCF_965140285.1). Classification (NCBI taxonomy): domain Eukaryota; kingdom Metazoa; phylum Chordata; order Testudines; family Cheloniidae; genus Lepidochelys; species Lepidochelys kempii. The sequence continues at coordinate 137,839,913 of NC_136382.1, read as the reverse complement.
TCAACGTGGGATGGCCGGGAAAGGTACATGACGCTCACATCTTCAGGAACTCTGGTTGGTTTCAACAGCTGCAGCAAGGGACTTTCTTCCCAGACCAAAAAAAATAACTGTTGGGGATGTTGAAACGCCTACAGTTATCCTTGGGGACCCCTTAATGCCATGGCTTATGAAGCCATACACAGGCAGCCTGGACAGTAGTCAGGAGCTGTTCAACTACAGGCTGAGCAAGTGCAGAATGGTGGTAGAATGTGCATTTGGACGTTTAAAGGCGCGCTGGTGCAGTTTACTGACTTGGTTAGACCTCAGCAAAACCAGTATTCCCACTGTTATTACTGCTTGCTGTGCGCTCCACAATATCTGTGAGAGTAAGGGGGAGATGTTTATGGCGGGGTGGGAGGTTGAGGCAAATTGCCTGGCCACTGATTATGCACAGCCAGACACCAGGGCAGTTAGAAGAGTACAGGAGGGCATGGTGCGCATCAGAGAAGCTTTGAAAGCCAGTTTCATGACTGGCCAGGCTACGGTGTGAAAGTTCTGTTTGTTTCTCCTTGATGAAAACCCCCGCCCCTTGGTTCACTCTACTTCCCTGTAAGCTAACCACCCTGCCCTCCCCCCTTCGATCACTGCTTGCAGATGCAATCAAGTCATTGTTGCTTCACATTCATGCATTCTTTATTAATTCATCACACAAATAGGGGGATAACTGCCAAGTTAACCCAGTAGGGGTGGGGGAGGAGGGAAGGACAAGGCCACACTGCACTTTAAAACTTACTGAATGCCAGCTTTCTGTTGCTTGGGCAGTCCTCTGGGGTGGAGTGGTTCGGTGCCCAGAGGCTCCCCCCACATTCTTGGGCATCTGGGTGAGAAGGCTATGGAGCTTGGGGAGGAGGGCAGTTGGTTACACAGGGGCTGTAGCAGCGGTCTGTGCTCATGCTGCCTTTCCTCCACCTCAACCATATGCCGGAACATATCAGTTTGATCCTCCAGTAGCCTCAGCATTGACTCCTGCCTTCTGTCAGCAAGCTGACACCACCTATCATCTTCAACCGGCCACCTGTCCTTGCATTCATATTGTGCTTTCCTGGACTCTAACAGGGTCTGCCTCCACACATTCTGCTGGACTCTTTCAGTGTGGGAGGACTGCATGAGCTCAGAAAACACTTCATTGCGAGGGCAGTTTTTTTGCCTTCTAATCTTCACTAGCCTTTGGGAAGGAGATGATAGTGTGAGCATTGAAATATTTGCAGCTGCGGGAGGAAAAAAAGGGAGAGTAGTAGTTAAAAAGACACATTTTAGAGAACAATGGGTAGACTCTTTCAGGGTGAACCTTGCTGTTAACATTACATAGCACATGTGTATTCGGTACAAGGTCACATTTTGCCTCTTATATTGAGGGTCTGCCAGTTTGGTGTGAGAGATCACACACGCAGGGCCAGCGGGCAACAGACTTTGGCTTGCAGGCAGCCATGGTAAGCTACAGTCTTTTGGCTTCTTTAACCTTCCTAACATGTGGGAATGGTTTCAAACAATAGTGCCCTTATTTTCCATATCCAACAGTCGTTGGGTTGGCCATTTAAAATTTGTTGGCAATTTAAAAGGAGGGACTGTGGTTTTTGGGTTAATGTGCAACACAAACCCAATGAAACCCCCCTCCCACACACACACACAATTCTCTGGGATGATCGCTTCACCCCTACCTGCACTGAGTGGCGAACAGCGGAGAAGATTTCTGTTCAGCCACAGGCAAACAGCCCAGCAGGAACGGCGACCTCTGAATGTCCCCTTAATAAAACCATCCTATTTCAACCAGGTGACCATGAATGATATCACTCTCCTGAGGATAACAGAGATAAAGAACAGATATTGCTTGAATGCCAGCAAACACCGGGACCATACGCTGCCATGCTTTGTTATGCAATGACTCCAAACTACGTGCCTCTGGCCTGGCGTGTAAAGTGTCCTACCATGGAGGACGGAATGAGGCTGCCCTCCCCAGAAACCTTTTGCAAAGGCTTTGGGAGTACATCCAGGAGAGCTTTATGGAGATGTCCCTGGAGGATTTCTGCTCCATCCCCAGACATGTTAGCTGTACTGGCCACAAATTAATCATTAAACATGCTTGCTTTTAAACCATGTATTATATGTACAAAGGTACACTCACCAGAGGTCCATTCTCCACCTGGCAGGTCTGCGAGCCCACCTTGGGTGGATTTGGGGGGTACTGGCTCCAGGTCCAGAGTGAGAAACAGTTCCTGGCTCTTGGGAAAAATGGTTTCTCTGCTTGCTTGCTGTGTGCTATCTTCCTCATCCCCAAAATGTGCATCCCTGTTGTGTGATAATCCACTGATGGAGTCAAAGTGCAGGGGTGGAGTAGTGGTGGCTGAACCCCCTAGAACGGCATGCAGCTCATCGTAGAGGCGGCATGTCTGGGTCTCTGACCCCGAGCTGCTGTTTGCCGCTCTGGTTTTTTGCTAGGCTTGCCTGAGCTTCTTAAGTTTCATGCGGCACTGCTGAGGGTCCCTGTTATAGCCTCTGTCCTTCATGCCCTTGGAGTTTTTTTCAACTGTTTGGGCATTTCGTCTTTTGGAACGGAGTTCCGATAGCATGGATTCATCTCCCCATACAGCAATCAGATCCCGTACCTCCCGTTCGGTCTATGCTGGAGCTCTTTTGGAATTCTGGGACTCCATCATGGTCACCTCTGCTGATGAGCTCTGCACTCACCTGCAGCTTGCCATGCTGGCCAAACAGGAAATGAGATTCAAAAGTTCGCAGGCCTTTTCCTGTCTACCTGGTCAGTGCATCTGAGTTGAGAGCGCTGTCCAGAGCGGTCACAATGGAGCACTCTGGGATAGCTCCCAGAGGCCAATACCATTGAATTGTGACCTCTCTACCCCAAATTCAACCCAGCAAGGTCGATTTCAGTGCTAATCCACTCGTCAGGGGGAGGAGTACAGAAATCGATTCTAAGAGCCCTTTAAGTCAAAGTAAATGGCTTCATCGTGTGGACGGGTGCAGGGTTAAATCGATCTAATGCTCCTAAATTTGACCTAAACTCGTAGTGTAGACCAGGGCTAAGTCTCACAGCATCCATTTACCACTAATAAGAATAGAACCCAAGCTATATACTTTGGATCGGTACTTTCCCCTGTTCGGAAGAACTAAGGTTTCTGGTTCAGATCCATTATACAAAGAAGGATGAACCAGAAAGTTCAAACACAGCTCTGGACTTCTCTAAGGAAAAGAAAGTTCTGCTCCACTATTCAAGTTTGGTCCCCTCCTTGTCTGCAGGAGAAAATTGTGCCAACTGCGCAGAATGCATGCAATTTTCTATTCAGTTAAACAGCCATGGCCTTTGTCCTTCTGCTTAATGAACAAATCAACTGACACAACGACTTTTGTTTCATTCAAAGAAAACAGAAAAACTGGATTAAGAAGGGAAAGCTAAATACAGCATTGCAAAATGGTAAAACATAGCAACAACTAATCAGCTGTTCTGACCTGACTAACAAGTGTCATTAAAGAAGAAATTTGATACGCTGTAAAAATAAAAACTTTATTTCCTTATGTATGCTTTGTTACACTTATATAGATCCTCCCAGGCTATTTACACTAGCACAAAGAATACTCACTCTTCAGGATATGTCACTATCCCTGGGAGAATTATCTATTTTGGACTTTTCCAAAAGCCAGGCAACTGCTTCCTTTTCCCAGAATGTGGTTGTCAAGAATAGCACTTAGTTTGGCGGAATACTGAACAGGAAGAAAGAGACCAATGAACTGGAAGAGAGAAGTTAAAAGCAGTGATCCAGTGGGACTACAGAAACCACTGCCGAGAGTGGGGAGAGACTGATAAGAACTGCTTTGTGGCCTGTTGAGTGGAGGCAGGATTTCTGTATTTGAAAATTCTGCATAGCATGGGGATTGTGACTGGCAGAGATGGTGACTCATTGTTGATACCAAGGGCTGAACTGCTCTGGAAGATATCTGAATATGCAAACTCTGTGTGCAACAAACAGGCAAGTACTGATGTAGTTCCCTCAGGAGGTTCTGAAAGCGAGAAACAGAAGCGTTGGGTCACTGACAAGGTCAAGCAATTGAAGACTCATGAAACAATGAGATAACAGAATGGATACCAAAGGAACCAAGGTAATTCAAAGTTGTGTGGTGTTCCCTTTCCTCAATGAAAGGTGATCTAAATTTGTGCCAAGGGTGAGCCGACTTCATTTCTAGAGGAGAAGCAACAGGAGCTCCAACAGTTGATATTCACAGTTGAAGTCACTGGGAGAAACCAAGGATGTCCTATTAGACAGGACACAGTGTAACAAACAGTCAGAGACATTACCGGCTGCAACCATGGATAAGAGACAGTTATAGAGGTACAAGATGGAAGAATGCAGCAACGGGGAAAAGTAGCAGGAAGAGCAAATGACAAATATCTATTGAGCCCTTCAATATATTCAGCAAATATTTCTATTCTGGAAAGGAACAATATGATGGCAGTAGTTCTTTCAGTAATCCGAATAATATCATCATCAAAGCACTGTGCAAAGAATGTCAATATCATTATGGCCATTTTACAGATGGGGAAACTAAGGCACAGGGCAGGGAAGTAACTTGTCCAAGATCACAAGGGCAACCAGAAGCAGAGCCAGTAATAGAACCCAGCTCTCTTAAGTCCCAGTCTAATGATCTATCAGCTAGGCCACACTGCTTTCCAAGGAAGTGCTTAGAGAAAGGGAGAAGGAAATAAGCCCAGTGGCACTGTAGTTTAGAGCCAGATTTTTAAAGGCATTAGGTGCCTAAAGATGAAGATAAGCACCTCATCAATGGGACTTTGTTGCTTAGGCGCTTTTGAAAAATCCCACTATGTGCCTAGTTGCATCTTTGCACACCTAATACCTTTAAAATTGTGGCCCTAAGTGCCTTTGTGGATACTGTGATGACTAACTGTTGAATGAGACTAATGCTGTATTAATAGCAGAGTGACCTGTCTTCCTACATCACTCTGGTTCACCACGGAACTACACCAGAGTGTGAAGGCAAAAGGTCAGAACAGTTCTTGCACAAATCCCAATCAGCCCAGTGAGATAATGTGACAGACAAGTAGTATAGTAGTCAAGAAAGCAAAACGAATCTCCTTCTCAGCAGGCCTACTCAAGTGGTTAATGTTAAGCATGTCCCCAGATTGTTGTAGGAACTGGGCCTTACAACAGAGACATATAATCAGGCAATATTGTGTGATGGTTACACCTGGCGACCAAAAATTATGACTCCGTTCTTCTGTTCTTAATTCTGAGACTGACTTTTGGCCTTAGGAAAGTGTCAAGACCCTGTCACTAGGTATATTACAGCCTACCTCACTTGGCTGTTGTATGGCTTTATATTTGCAAAGGGCTTGGAGCTCTTCATAATAGTTTGCTCCTTTCATCTGATTAAATGTGTTAACCCACCTAAATCAGCATTTGGGACTTGTAGGGAGCTCCTCTTGGGGTGGGGTGACTCTGCTGCCTTTCCAGCATGACCCGGGATCAATAAGACATAGCTGACCCCGAGGAGGCTGTCAATGCAGTTTAATGAAATTATTCTTTGCTGTTTATCATTATCTTTTGCTTACAGTCCTTCAGCAGATGAGAGACTCTGCATCAATACTTTATTGATACCCAAATGTATTATGTTCATTATTTCCCTTATGCAGTTCATCTTAAGAGTGTGATGTTTTTAAAATGATCTTAAAATTAATCCATATGGAAGAAGTCTTCCTCTGAATGAAAAAACTTGGCAGCTGTGCCCGGTAGGGGGAAAATCATGAAGGTGATCTGAAGTCAAGGAAGCTTAATGAAAATTAATAAATTGAACCAAGTATTATGTGACATTTGATATTCCTCAAAAGACATTGATATCCATTTGTTAAATGAAATATTTTATTCAAAGTGCTCTTTTCCATCATTATTAGTTCAAAAAAATATGGCTTAAATTTAATGTGTGATACAGTGTACTGTGCAGTTCAAAATATCTGACTTGTGGAAGAGAGAAGGGTGTGAGAAATGCTATATTTAATTTGAAAGTCTAGAATATTCAAAAGTCCTGAGGTCAAAACGTTCAATAGAGGGCCACTATCTGGCACTCCTAGGTATCTTCAGCTGGGCATTCAAAAACTGAAGCACCCAGAATTCGTGTTCTGTTCCTGAAAATGTTGGCCTTGGTGGCTTTAGAGCTCAGAGAGATCTTAAGCTTAAGATTCACAAGCATTCACATTTTCTCCTATTTTTGGGTTTGAACTTTATCTGCCATTTGGCATCATAGGAGATAAGTAAAAATCTGAAGGAGTTTTAATCAGAGCCATATGAAGTGGGGTTGGGGGTTCAAAGGGTTCCAATTAAATCAGGACAATCAGAGGCCCATAACAACCACCCCCAACATTTTTTTTTTTTTTTTTTTACATTTTTTACTTCTTACTCTCTTCTTTTGTCTTGGGACCTTCACCTTCTCTGTAACTACCCCCTTCACTTGAGCTTGGATTAACCTTATTCCTGAGCTCTGTCTCAGTTTCACCAGATATAGCCCTGAGTTTCACAGAGCTATTCTGTCCTTTGACCTAATATCTCTTAGAGTTTCACAGAGATATTAGTTAGATCTTTCACTGTCATTCCAAACCTAGCAATTCATTTCTGAAGGGCTTGGTGGGTGAATTCTTATTATCAACCATGATTTCTTCCATGAATACATTCATGCACAAGAGTGGTTCTCAAAAATGCAAGCTGCAGCAGGCCCATGAAACAGAAAATCAGACAAGTACAAGTGACCTACAAAGTTTTTTGAAATATGCAACATTAGACCATGCTGTTGGTGAACAATCTGTGGACAGTTCTTCTCACACTAACCCCTACCTAGTGAGGATATTGCATTGAGTTTGTCAGGCTTGTTGGGTGCCACAGTCTCTGATTCTGGGACAAAAAGCTAATCAGTTTGTTGCTATGTTATTGTTATGAATGTGGATGCTGAAATTGGTCCGATTATTGAAAGACTTGGGCAGAATTTTGACTAGAACAAAGGCAGATCTGGCTACTTGGACACAAGTGACGGATTCTGTTTGTTGGTTTTTTGGTAGAAAACTGTCCTGTCAATTTAGGGCAAGACTTTTCACCGAGTGAATGCAAAGAAAGAAAAGTATTAAAACTGTAAAAAGAAAAGGAGTACTTGTGGCACCTTAGAGACTAACCAATTTATTTGAGCATGAGCTTTCGTGAGCTACAGCTCACTTCATCGGATGCATACCGTGGAAAGTAATACCAGCAGGACAGTGGGGTGGGAGGAGGTATTGTTTCATATTCTCTGTGTATATATAAAGTCTGCTGCAGTTTCCACGGTATGCATCCGATGAAGTGAGCTGTAGCTCACGAAAGCTCATGCTCAAATAAATTGGTTAGTCTCTAAGGTGCCACAAGTACTCCTTTTCTTTTTGTGAATACAGACTAACACGGCTGTTACTCTGAAACCTATTAAAACTATGGTTCTTTGTCAAAACTCCTAATAGGGAGTTATGCCAGTGATCTTAGTCTGACTCACCTCTTGCCTCCTGTATTATTTTGCTTGTTTGCTTTTCCAACCAAATTCCTCATCGTCCTTTGCAAACTGTAAAATGGGATTCATGAACTTTGTGCACTTTAGTGAGTGAATATGCCAACACAAACATTTGAAGGAATGATTGGAGGCAATTGCTCACTGGATGAAACCTGCAGAATGGTTGGAATGGATTGGAGAACTGATGAAGGTATACAACCCTGCTATCAGATGCAAGAGGACATTTGGTGCAGTGTCTTGCATTGTCTCTTGGATATTTTGCAATACTTAGGTTCAACAAGGCTAGAGGAAATCCATTCAATACAAAATCAGGTTGAGGGCGTTCTTGACACTTTAAACAAGATCAAGGTTTCACACAATCTTACACCAGAGTCTAAGTTGGAAGCTGATAGCTTGAATACATTTCAGCATTTTCATGTCTTGTTTTGGCCAAAATATGATCTATTATCTTATCAGAAAATAACTCTGTGAGCAAAACATTGTACAGTCTTGATCTTGACATTAGAATGGCTCATGGTTTATTTAGTGGCCTTCAAGACACTATCAGAATTACAGTCCCCTGGGTTCATTGCATATAAGGAAGCTGCTGCTACGCAGGCTGAAATATTAGGAATATCCATGCGGTTCAAAGAGAGAGGATCTCAAAGGAAGAATGTAATGCCAGGCAAACTTGCAAAGGACAAAAGATCATCAGATCCCAACAAAGTTCCTGAAGAAGTTCTCAACCCTATCTTAAAACACATTATAAACACAATTGGACAATAGGATGTGTAAGTATGAGGGGTCAGAGAAGGGTTTGCTTTTATGATGGTTGAGAAACTGAAAAGTCTCAACAGCAAAGAGTTGACTAAAGAGTCACACTCTAAATTTAGCAAGCAGCTACCTTAAGGATTACACTTTGAAAGTTTTCAGAACTAGACTTAGCTGTTTGCCAGTATTTGCAAGTAAATCTTTAAGGATGACTTGTAAATGAAGGTGCAGTGCCCATAGATCTCCTTAAATAAATTCACAAAGGTCTTTAGCTGTGAGTTTCCCTGACACAGAAACAGCACTGCATATTTTTTGCTGTCTTCCTGTAACCATGGCTGCTAATGAAAGGAGTTTCCGCAAACTGAAATTAAGCAAGACATATCTGGGAATGTCCATATGGCAGCAAATGTCAAGCAATGTGGCAGTTCTATAGAGAACTTGGAAGTAAGGCAGATAGACCGAGATGAGCTAATGAATGAGATTGTTTCAGATAAGACTAAGAAGGTCCCTTTGTAAAGTGGTAATTGCTTGTTGTGTTGTTTTTTTTGAGGGGAGAAGAAGTTTTGAGGGACAGGTTTAAGTCTTTGAACCAGGCCCAGAGCATCCTTGGCATGGCACTGACTTTAATGCAATACATTTAGAATTTTAGATTGGGTTGGACACTTGAAGACAGACACAAAGGTGTTTCTTCAAAAAGAAGAGGAGTCTCTAAGGTACCACAAGTACTCCTTTCCTTTTGTGGATACAGACTAACACAGCTGCTACTCGGAAAGGTGTTTCTTGATGGTCTCTGATTAACTGAGCCTGTCTCCCATGATCAGAATGGTTTTCACCCAGTGTCTTGAATGGAGACATGGTGTTCATAATGCATTTTTTGTCTGTTAGTCTTGAGTATAAACAAAAACAAAAGACAACATTTCAACCCTTCTCTACTGTTTGCCTGCCAGAATTGAACAACCAGTGGCCTAATATCTGTTACTTTCTTATAACTCCCTAGTTAGTATTGATATTAGTAGTGTTAGTCATCTATTATAGACTCTGCTCTGGCTGCTTTGTGCTACTCTGGCAGCACAAATCAGCTGGAAAGCCAGCTCACTGGCCACCTGTTGACACCACAAGCTCCAAAGCCATGAAGAATCAGGCCAATTATCCTGCGGAGGCCTACTCTACCTTAGGATAAACTCTAGTAACCTCTTGAAATCCATCTGTTATTAGTGCCAGGGAAATTATTTATATTTTGAAGTATTTGACATTTCTATGCCTCATATTACAGTCTCAGCTTTACAAGACAACACTCCCCTCAGAAGGAAATCTTTGTTGCAAGATTCTAGACCTTCTTCCAACTGAATCCAGTGGGAGCTGGCCTTTGACGTGAACTGGAGCAGGATCTGGTCCCTTGGTGGCAGAGGCCTCGCTCATAGATTCCCAACGGTAGAATGAGCATGCACAAATACAGTACCCCTAAAACAGCCTTTAAATAAGGCTACTGAACTTGAAGTAATTGTTTACTTCTCACTCTCTCAAAGAGAATTAAAGCTCTCTTCACTCACTGTGACTTCTCAGTGTTGTCGAGCAAGGGTAAATAAGTCAATGGATTTAAAAGTGCTTCTTCCATGAAGTTATTCTTGCCAAGACATTTAATGATTAACCACTTTGAAAGTATAATCCCCTTTTATATGAGAAGGATTGATAGAGAGTAATTCCCAATTATTTGGGAATTGAAAAGTTTATACATATACTGTCTATAATATTAGAGGAAGCCAATGTAATCACGCACAAGGACTAAGATTCTTCTGGATAAATCAAATTAACTCCAACTACTGTCAACTGATATAAGCTGCTGCATAAATATGCAGGACCACATACAAATAGAGCGTACAGGCCAATTTCTGGCTAGCCAACCTCACATCCCTATAAAATTCCCACAGACAAGGAATAATTTGAATGAAAATTTTATGTACAGACAATTTCTTTGTTTGGGAGGTTGCATATACATACATGTAAATCACACCCATTTCTTCCTTGGCAATGCCTTGGTTTGCCCCTTGGCAAAGTCAGTGGAGGTGGCCCAGCTGGGCATTCTCTCAGAACATTATGTTAAAAATCTGAGATACTTTTTAGAGGGGGGAGCTAGAACCAGACCTGAGGACAAAAGGTGGAGAAACACCCTAGCTAGTGGGGCTGAGGTAAGGAATGAACGATGTTGGAGCCATACTTAAGGTGTGAAGTATGGTGAGATGTTAGAGCAGTACGCGGTGTGTAAGTGGACAGGTGGGACTTGAAGGATTGAATGTACCCTTTGGACTATGCTGGGGGATTCTGGACTATAGTTGTGGGGCTTTTGTATAAAATAGCCTTGAAAGAGGCTTTCATGAGGTTAATGAGACTCCAGAAGAGGGAACTTGAGGCAGAAAGCCACCTGCAGGGCTGCCACCTATGACATTTGGTTTTGGTCTTTCACCATTTTCCTTACCTGGAAAGCCGGAAGAGAAGAAAACCTCTGCCATTTATAAGTATAACTCATTTTCTCTGGCTGTTTAAGAGTATTGCAATATTGTCTTCAGGGAATGTTTTGCTAGATATTTCTCTAATGACACAGAGTTAATGGTTGCACAATTACAGAAGTAGAAACAACAGTGTATCTGACTAAGCTTTGGTATAGAATCTGTAGGCGATCTGACTTGAGGTGATGGTTGTGATCTCATTTTTCATTTAGTCCTTTTTTAAAATATGTTTGAAAGTTTTGTTATGGAGGAGTAGCCTTTGGCTGTGAGTAACAAAAGAGACCTTCAATGAGAACAGAGCACAAAAATCATCTCTCTCTTGTATAGTCGTGAGTAGGTTGTTTTGCTAATTTCTGACATTCTGTAGGATCGTTCTCCACATTAAATTCAGTGTAACCGAAATTTAAGCATGTAAAGTCAGTGGGACATAAGCACATGCTTAAAGTCAAACAAGTAGTTAAATGCTTTTCTGAACAGGAATTACCAGCTTGCAGAGCCTGTGTTTAACTATTTGTTGAATCATGCCCTTAAAAGAATAGATGCAGTGTTGGTGTAGTCAGAAAAAAAGAGAGAACTGTGTTCTACTTCCTATAAAAACATTTGAACTGACAATGAAATGGTATCTCTTTTGAAGAATTCTATGATGTGAGAGTACTGGAGGGGAAAATAGTAATGTTTTGAATCTTGTGAAGAAAACTGTTGCAACTATGATACCAAAGAGATGGGAAAAACTCATAGTTTCTAAATCCTACTCTACCACTTTTCCAAATGTCTTCAGTCTGGGCATAAAATTAAGCTCTAACAGTACTGTAATGGCAACATTATCAGAGAGAGAGCATACAAGGGAAACTTTGTTGCTATTAAGATAATTAAGAAAAAAATGAAGGTCATTTGGTAGAGAAAGGCTCATTAATCTATAGGCTGGAAATCACAGTTTGTTGCCAGATTTTAAGCTCTTGCATGTTAGAAAAAACTAAATAAAAATAATGAGTAAAAGGAGATAAAGGAATATAGAAAGCACGTTATTGAAAAGACCTTTTAAATACAGAGAAGAATTATGGGTCCAGATTCTGCTATGTTTATTCTCATTGATTAGTACCTGACTATAGTCTCACTGATATTAATGGGACTATTCACGGACTACTCAGCACAAGTATTGGTGGAAGAATTTGGCCTTCTATTAGAAATAATATCTAATTCAAAAATATGTAGTAACAAATATCCTGTTAAATCCACCTTTCTGAATAACTTTCTACAAAGTACTCTCTTTTTCAAATTCAAATCTCAGTCTAGTCATTGAACATATATTTTCTTCCCCATCAAAACTATCTATAATTTAACAGGAGAGTAAGCTGCCATTTCTGCACAAATGTTAATTCTCTAACTTTTAAGTGGTAAGAATTCATGTCTCCAAGTTTAAGCTCTCCAAAAATATATGAATTGCTTCTGCAGAAAGGAGATGAGCATCTTTGTTCCAGTCTTCGTAAATAACATGTACCTTTTCCCAAACAAAAAGCTCACAATAGATCCATCAAATTTTCACAAATATGCCTGTGAATGTGACAAAGTACTGCTGGTGTATTTAAAATGTTTTAAATATTTTTCCATTTTGTTATTTTATAAATATAATATATGCTACGGATAACAAAACAATGCATTTCTATAGACTCCCACAGAAGAGTCACAGGACACTAGACAATAAACTAGGATTCTAAAAGCAACAGAAAACAGAAGGGATTGAGTCCCACAATCACAGAGCATAATTACTAGAGGACATTTTGTCAGAGAGATTTCAAGTTGTAACTTGGACATAACAAATGGCTTCATGATTCTTTAGCTTCATGGCTGTCCCACAGTATATGGCAACAAATGTTACATCAAATATGAACAGCCAAAAGCATTGAGAGGGATTTTCAGAGTTTAACTAACTTAAGAACAAGTGACTTATGCTCCTAAATTAAGCATTTTTGAAAATTCTACTGTTAATTTTAATAGTAAAAACTGAGGTATATGGAAATAGTTGGGAAGCCAACATATGGCCCTTACAAAAGGGAAATGGATTCAATTTAGTTGGGTACTTGCAACAATATGGGCTAATGAATTTCACAATACAGATGGCGCATTAGTAGAGCTCTATAGAGGATGGAAATGTTATTTTGCACAGGATTTTGAATTTTTTTCATTCTGATTTACACTAAAACCCCATAATTTTGAAAATCTTCATGAAGAAAAATTCCAAAAAAGGTAGTTTTAGACTAATCAAAAGTTTTCATTTAGGGAAAAATCAAATGTTTCATTTAGATGTTCTTGTTTGTATATAATATAATAAAAATCAAAATTCAAAATGAAAAATTGTTTCAAAATGATAAATAAAAGTTTCATTCCAAAGATGTTTTGACATTTAGAACCTGTTTTTTCTCCAAAATGAAATTTTGAAAAAAAAAAATCAATGAGTTCACGTAGCATTTTGATTTTGAAAGATCCACATTTTATTGGAAAATTAAGATCTCATTTATTTTTCCCAACCAACTCTAATTATTAGCAATGAAAAATGCCAGCAGAATGGAAATTCTGCGCCAAACTCTACACTTCGATTTATTAGACAATCTTCACTAACTTCACTTGGTCTTTTAGGTGGAATTATCAAGTATGAAAATAAAAGCCATCATGTACAGTACTGCAGTGTTGTATATGAGGAAAAATCCTTTCTAACCTCTGCAGCAATCAGTTTATGCCCACAAGTATGAGATTATCATAGCATACATAACTACAGAGTATTATTCAGCTGTTTTTAAAATCCAGCATTTGATTGTATGACTACCTGCACCTACTAATTTATGTAGGTTTCATTGCCTGCTATCATATTGCAAGAGGAAGAAGTCTTATTTCTTGCCCCCAAAACATGAACTTTAAACAGAGAAGGATTATAATATATTTTGATTTGCATTTTGGTTCTTGAGCTGGCCCTCAAAATTCAGAACTTTAATGGTGTCACAAATTAACAACAGGTCATTTATTAACTGGTCATGATATGTGCTACTTGGTTAGCTATTGTGGCAATGATCCTGCAAGGATTTGCTCAAGTACTTAATTTTATGCTTTACGAATAGGCCGATCTACTTTAATGAGAGTAGTCACAGTATGTTAGGTTAAGTATGTACCTAAATCTTTGCAGGATCTGAGCCTGTGTGTACAACCTAGCTATGTATACACAAGTTGTAACCCTTCTTATAGTTGCCAAAGGCAGCCGCAAGGGCTGGGTCTGATCTGTGTCCAGGCCTTTCTCTAAATTAAATAAAGCTACGGCTTTCACCCCTTGCCCAGTGCGTATTCCTACTTCTGGCTCTCGGAAATTGAAATGGTCATCTGTCTGTTGTTGTTCTCAGGGAGAGGCAGACAGGGAGAAGTTATGCTGTGAGAAGCTTGGGCCAGGCATGAAAAAATCATCAGTATCATATCTAGATGATATCCGATGAAGTGAGCTGTAGCTCACAAAAGCTTATGCTCAAATAAATTGGTTAGTCTCTAAGGTGCCACAAGTACTCCTTTTCTTTTATCTAGAAACTACTCATTTAAAACCCAAGATATGTAAGTAGATCAGGAAATGTCTAGGAAGACGTGATTAGGTTTATTCCTTTTGTTTCTTTATGGCTTGTGGACTCCTCTGTGCTAAACCCAGGTGCTTTTGTTTTGCTTGTAATCTTTAAGCTGGATCTCAAGAGAGCTATTTTTGGTGCTTAATCCTTGTATTTTTTTTTAATCTAGCAATAGCCTGAGTTTCCAGATGTATTTTCTTTCTTTCTTTTTTTTTTTAAATAAAATTTACCTTTAAGCACAGGATTGGATTTTTGTGTCCTAATAGGTTGTGCACATGTTGTTTAATTACCTGGTGGCAACAGCTGATTTCCTTTGTTTTTCTTTCTCAGCTCTACCCTGGAGGTGACCCCACAGGAAAATTCCAAAGTGTGCTTTCCTGGACTATCAAAGGGGTTCTGCACTTGGGTGGTAGCAACATCTACCAGTCCAAGGTCAGAGAAAAGCTGTAACCTTGAGAGTTTAATACAAGCCTAGAGTGGCCAGTATTCATTTTTAGAATCCTTGCAGGTCCCTGCCTTCTACTCTCAAAGTGCCAGAGTGTGGAATCAGCTTTGACATCATCTTTGCAAGTATATTCTTCACTCTTCACAAGCACTTGGTCAAGCACTTGACCAAAAAATGTAAACCCCTTCCCATGAAAAATTGCATGTTTCTGAAAAAAAATCATCCCTGACAAGGACAAGATGTAAAGTATGCAAATTTTTGGAGAGAAGAAGGGTTTTAAAGAATACTTGGAGCAGTTGGCCATACTCCTGGTACAGTTCTCCAGAAACAAAATTTTTAACTGTCTGTTTTATTGAGATTGCGTTACCTAGGGAGGTGGTAGAATCTCCTTCCTTAGAAGTTTTTAAGGTCAGGCTTGACAAAGCCCTGGCTGGGATGATTTAATTGAGGATTGGTCCTGCTTTGAGCAGGGGGTTGGACTAGATGACCTCCTGAGGTCCCTTCCAACCCTGATATTCTATAATTCTATGATTCAGAACTCTTAGGCCTGCTTTACTCTACAGAGTTAGGTTGATGCAAGGCAGCTTATGTCAACCTAACTATGGAAGTGTCTATACTAAAATTTGGCTCCTGCCAAATTAAGGTTGACTTGATTTTGTAGTGCAGATCTGGCCAAAGTCACAAAGTAATTCCCACCCACGTACAGGTCTAATCAGACTCAATGGTAATCAGATGTTGTCAGAGAGTGTCCATCCTCTGCCAGTCTGCTCTAGTCCAGAGAAATGTGTTTGACCTGTTCCAGTTCTGTGATACCCTCTCTACTGCTGATGATCAGTTTATACCCTTGAAATCAGCTCTTGCAGCACTACTATCACTTGTCCAGTCTTGAGAAACATTTCACACAGAGTTCAGAATCTTCATATGGGGAACTCAGAAATAAACTAGACCCTTAAGGGAGTTCCCTGTTCTCTAGGATAGTGCTCCTGGTTGCTAGGACAGATCCCTCCATGCTCTTTGCTGAACTTGAGTCCTGTTCCCAAACCAAAGTCTACTACCAGACAAGTCAATGTAACCCATTTACTCCAGGGCATGTCTTACACAATTCCCTTTCACAAATACAATCACAGAAACAATCAATTAGAATTTATATAATAGAACATAGACAAATGGCAGCTAACGTAACTAAAGACAGTTTGTGGAACTATGAAGTTTCATAATTAATGTAAATTAGTCTGGCCAGGGCTGACTTTGCCCTGAAGACATGCCAGAGAGTTCCAAGTCTCTAAATCTTCTAGCACTGGGGCTTACACAAGTTGATGCAGTCAGAGGGAGTGTATGCTAGAAATAAACACCAAGGGGTAAGGTAGGCCCTATGTCATTGACTAGTGACAATATCAAGGCAATACATAAAATTAGTATTGCACAAAATTAGTGCATCAATTGATATTTAGAATTGTAAATTATCTGAAGCATAACTACATGACAAAAGATCAATACCAACTGAAAAATGTACTGTCAGTGGGAAAAAGAATGATTAGTGCAGCCGGCTTTCCCACCAGAAGAAAATCATCATTTCGACTAATCCTGTAAGTAAGTGCTCACCAAGACAAGTTAAAATTGTAGAATCAGGCCTGTGGAGTATTCTGGAGAACATCATCTCCTACAGACCAGCAGGATAAGGGTACCACTTTCTACACAGGAGTGAAACCATTGTTCTCTTCTTTGTGTGACTTAGCCATTCCTGAGCTTGCAATATTATTAAGCTATAACTACAGAAGGCATTAGGCAGTGAATTTTAGGACACTGAAACTTTATCTGGATTTTCCAAGTGTATTCATTTGTTAAAATCTGTTTTTATTCTCTTATTTAAATCTATTACTGGTTAATTATATATCCAGTGTGGCTCAGTAGGTGGGGGGTTACTTTGTGTATGGCCTTCATTTATTGCATTTTAAGCTGAATCCCAACTTCATTACCAACTCAAGCTTCAGCAGCACTCAAGCGCTAGCCCTCTTCATCCTCCCCGCCCCTCCAGGCTATCTACTGCCAGCTTAAATCTCCAGTTGCCTCCAGCTAGACATTTTTGTGGGTGAACAGAAGTCAGATGAGTGGGAGCACTCGAGTTATACCTTGAAGCAAACATGCAGTGAAAAAAAAATCAATAATCCGAGTTTAATTTTCTCTGATGTCTTTTGCATGGTAGTCTAAAATATGATGCTTTAGTTTTATGACCTCATGGTGCCATACACTTGAAAAGAAACAATGAGTATTTTCCATGTCTTATACTCAGCTGCCCTATATCATATTTCTAATTAGTCTGGACCAAGTTCCCAAGTCTTTAATTGTAAATTCCTACTTGGGCCATTAAACACAGGTAATGTTTTCCTGCGATGCTTAAAAATGCATATTTCATATCCTATATTGGGGTAAACTGGACTGATGAGTGATGAGGCAGAACAAATATATTGTTATGTCCTAATTCATATATATTCATGTATTTCGCCAAGCACTAGCAGTCATAGGAAAGTTGCTAGTTTTCCTTTTTTTAAATGATGATGTACTCCTGCTGGTTGAGTAAAAGTAAACAAACTAGTGTGTGTGTGTGTGTGTGTGTTTGTGCGTGCACATATGCACACATCTCAGAGATTTAAGGGAAATGTAAATCCTGAATATTTTGCTAATCAGTGAATAACTGTCTAGAGACGTTCAGCTCCTGAATATGCTATTTCTTTGTCACACAGCTACGGGTTTTGTTTTCTTTATGCACAAATGGCTACCAATTAGAGAGAGCAATCCAAAATCTTTTAACATATTCCCTCACCAAAAGGAGCTGCATATTTCCAAGTGAACCGTCCCCAGCAGTTTTCCTGCATATTGCCTATCAGCTTGGAAAATATTATGCAGATGCAACATCAAGAAATCTATCTAATGTACAGAGATACCACCCTGCTCCTGTTATTCCACAAAGAAATAATCAGAAAATTTGAATATTATAGATTTAAGACTCCATGAACACTGGGTAACGGGATAGTCCCAACCAGTTATTTATCTGCTCAAAACTATTAGATTTATGGTATCTCAAAACACTGATGTATTAATCTAAGAATCACTAGCTATGAAACTTTTTACAGCTAGAAAAATGGTCATTAATAATTTATCTTACAGACATGTAGTATATAATACATTTCTAAAACAGGAAACAGATTATGCAGTGGTAACAAAATATTGCTCACTTGTGAGATAACTCAGTCCTTTAAAAAATGGAATTGACAGGACTCTGTTCTCTAGTATGCATTAAGTGATAACATCTAAGTATTAATGGTTAGCTATTATGCGGTATTAGAGGTTCTACTTCACCAGTAAAAGAATAGTCAAAGTTTTCATCAGCTTAGCTTAAGCTCCATTATAATTGTAGTCAGTGTTCCAAACAAGGAAAGAGAAGCGTGTGTAAGTCAGTCAGTTTAATGAACAGTCTTTGTGGTTGGCAGGATCAAAGGGAAAATAATTTTAATCATAGGGAACCTAATGGGGTATTAGGTTTTGATATAATTTGCACTTCCAAAGGAGGGTTTGTTTTGTAATGCGTCTTTAATTAATGTGCTATTATTTGTAAATATTACCAAACACCCATAAAAAGTCAATTTTGTTTGATTTAAGTTAATTAAAGAGTGACACTATTTTCAAATGCTTCATTTCCAGCTTCCGCTTTAACAATCAGGAATTGCTCACATATTGCCTTGGTTCTTTTCATTACACATACTAATATACTGGTAAAGGGGTATGTGTGTGTTTGTTCGATTTTAGTGAATTTAGGGCTGAGGAAACAGACTGGACTGAATGCCCTGGAGAATGGAATTCTTTGATTATTCATGGAACAAGTATAGCATGAGCACTGACAGTATAAACTTCCCTTCATTTGTGCTCTGGATTGAACATCTATAGGAGTAAGAGAGCTTACTGTTCATGCTTTTGCAGAGATTCCCATCTGACACTGTCATTGGCAGATTGTGTTTTTTATTGCAGGGAAACTTTGTGAGTAGGAAGAGGACTGAGACTCAGTATTCAAGCTATGTGTGTGTGGTGGTGGTGGGGGGGGGAGGGGATGGGATGGGATAGTTATAATATTCCAGACTTCTCCGACAAGGCAACTTTGCTTACCTGAAATGTCAATATAGAGTGCCACTTGCAGTAGATTGTGCAGATATTGAATTGTACATGTTCTGCTGGATTCCTCAGGCTGTGCTCTCCACAAGTAAGGTTCAACACACCATGATCTTTAAACTCTCCAAGACTCCTTTGGTTTAGCTTCCCTGTGATGGTATTGGGATGCCATTCTGGGATCTTCACCAAGGGCAGGTCAAGCCTGACCAACCTGATTGCCTTCTATGATGAGATAACTGGCTCTGTGGAGATGGGGAAAATGGTGGTTGTGATACATCTTGACTTTCACAAAGCTTTGGATATGGTCTCCCACCGTATTCTTGCCAGCAAGTTAAAAAAGTATGGATTGGATAAATAGACTATAAGGTGGATAGAAAGCTGGTAGATCGTCAAGCTCAATGGATAAGGATCAATGGTTCAATGTCTAGTTGGCAGCCGGTATCAAGCAGAGTACCTCAGGGGTCGGTCCTGGGGCCGATTTTGTTCAACATCATATATGCAGATGACACTAAGCTGGGGGGAGAGGTAGATACACTGGAAGGTAGAGATAGGGTCCAGAGTGACATGGACAAATTGGAGGATTGGCCCAAAATAAATCTGATTAGGTTCAACAAGGACAAGTGCAGAGTCCTGCACTTAGGATGGAAGAATCCCATGCACTGCTACAGGCTGGGGAGTGACTGGCTAAGCAGCAGTTCTGCAGAAAAGGACCTGGGGATTACAGAAACTGGATATGAGTCAGCAGTGTGCCCTTGTTGCCAAGAAGGCTAACAGCATATTGGGCTGCATTAATAGGCGAATTGCCACTAGATCGAGGGAAGTGATTATTCCCCTCTATTTGGCACTCATGAGGCCAAATCTGAAGTATTGCATCCAGTTTTGGGTGCCCCACTACAGAAAGGATGTGGACAAATTGGAGAGAGTCCAGCAGAGGGCAAAGAAAATGATCGGGGGCTAGGGCACATGACTTATGTGGAGAGGCTGAGGGAACTGAGCTTATTTAGGCTGCTGAAGAGAAGAGTGAGAGGGTATTTGATAGCAGCCTTCAACTACCTGAAGGGAGGGGTTTCAAAGAGGATGGATCTAGACTGTTGTCAGTGGTGGCAGATGACAGAACAAGGAGCAATGGTCTCAAGTTGCAGTGGGGGAAGTCTAGTTTGG
The DNA here is from genome assembly GCF_965140285.1 of Lepidochelys kempii. Classification (NCBI taxonomy): domain Eukaryota; kingdom Metazoa; phylum Chordata; order Testudines; family Cheloniidae; genus Lepidochelys; species Lepidochelys kempii. The sequence continues at coordinate 137,819,712 of NC_136382.1, read as the reverse complement.
ATATTAGGAAAAAACTATTTCACTAGGAGAGTGGTGAAGCACTGGAGTGGGTTACCTAGGGAGGTGGTGGAATCTCCATCCTTAGAGGTTTTTAAAGCCTGGCTTGATAAAGCCCTGGCTGGGATGATTTAGTTGGGGTTGGTCCTGCTTTGAGCAGGGGGTTGGACTAGATGACCTCCTGAGGTCTCTTCCAACCCTAATCTTCTATGACTGTATGATTCTATTATCTGTGGGATAGGCTCCCCCTTGGTCAACCCCACACATCTGGGCTCTGCTTTTTCCCTCTGACCTTGTGTGGTGGGAGGGAGGAATGCCAGAATGATCTGTTCCGCACTGTAAATTGTACAGATAATCATAATATTTATCCTTCCTTACCGAAGATTAGCTTTGCAGTAAATAAAACATTAAAAAAAAATATACCATGAAATAATTTTTGCCTATACTGTAAAGTGTCCTAAAGAGCTGAAAACGAACCCTACAAAACAGGAACAAATTCAAAATTTCAAATGTTTTCAGCAAATAAGGTTCTCTCTCTTTGCCATGCTCTACCTCCAAGTATGTTGTTATTATTATCATTATTATTTATTTGTATTACCATAGTGCCTAGGAGCCCTAGTCATGGACCAGGACCCATTGTGCTAGGCACTGCACAGAATAAAAATAGTCCCTGCCCATTCAAGAAGCACAACCCACAATTCTCTCTGATGGAATTTCTCGCAGTTCAGTGTGATCTGTACTGAGATAACAAATACATTTTTAGCAGTGGGGTTGGGGGGGGAGGGGGATGATATTCAGCCCCAATCCAGAGCCAAGGCACAAGACTACTGGGCACAGTAGTGAATATTAGTGAATATTTCAGCCTGTGGGCTAGGATAGTGGCAGCATATCCTCTATGTCATTTGTGCAGGGTCTCTGGGACACTTACACTGTATAAACATTAATCTGGTCTCTCCCCAGCACACCTTCTCTTGCCTTCGAAGCTGGCCTGCATTGGACTCGCATGGCGATTCTTTCTGTGGTGCAAGTGTGAAGGCACCACTGCATCATTGATGCACCTGCTGTGCCCCTGCACAGTCTCAGTGCAGGGTGTGTAACACCTGTGCGTTGATCACATTGCAACTGCCCATTGCCTTCTTTTATTAGGCCAGTTTGGATGGTTGGGAACATTTCACAAACATACTTTTTGACGAATCACACACACACACACACACACACTTTTTTAAAAAAAGTATTTGGAAAAGCACAACTACTAGAACCAGTGGTTAGATGACCTTAGTTTCCATTTCTGAGTTTAGAGAAGCTGTCTGTAAATATTGGACGGGTTAGTGAGTACCATATGTTCTCTCCACCCTCACTGTGTCAATCTGCTTCTTTTGGGAAAATATTTTAGGGAGTTCCACAGCTCACCAGCATTGAGATACCGTCCAATTACATTCATTTTATATCATAGCAAATGAGGATAATCTCCATCACTAGTTGACTGACATTTAATTATTTCCTTGTTCTGCTGAAGCAGAACTTCGCAATTTCTAGCTGTCTAATCCATAGAATATTTTAACAACATGTGAGGCAAGTAGGAAATACCAAAAATATATATTTTTCCCTCCCAGATAGCCATCAATCAACCCACAGATGCAGATACAACATTGTATTATGGAAGGTCTCGTTTAATGGGAAGGTTTGGTACCCTAAACTGTTTTGCCTACAGCTCAGACTGTTTGATTTTTCACTGACTGATGCTCACTTCATGTGAATATCCACTCACTAGGAAAACAAAATACATGTTACAGCCAGAACACGTTCTGGTATTACACTGTGGGATTTTAGCCCTCAGAAGATCTAGCTGTCTCCATAGATTCAATAGACAAATTAAGTTATCATGGGTGAAAGTGAGCAAATTTCATGCTTTCCTGGCAGATAATTGACCTTTATTTTCCACCAGTCTTACTTGCAGATAAAATAGATTTTCTCCAGTCTGCCTTTTAACACACAGCTATGGTAAATGTGGGAGACTCCAGATTCTTATATGAACTGAAAGGTCAGAATTCTTTGAAGTCAAAAGAAGAATTAAATAAAGCACAGACTGCTATTGAAACAGATTAGTGATAGACTGGCATGCAGGATATATATCTGAAAAGATCTCAACACTGCACATGGAGAAAACACTTCCCTGTATTAAGATCTATTGTTAAGGAACAAGGAGTGGTTTCTTTGGGCCCAATCCAAAGTTCATTGAAGTCACTGGGCTCTGGATCAAGCCCACATAGCTGTACACCTGCAGAGGTATTGCTCATAAACTTCACGCTGGTCCAGTGAAGAAAAGTGATTGAGATGACAGTCCTTACCAGTGGTTTCCTCAGGAATTGAAATTGGGGGGGGGGGGGTTCAAATTTACGGGGGAGTGGTGTCAGGGCCGATGAGGGATGAGACTGTGAGGGTGAAGGTGGGCTGTATGGCACCATAGTAAAAACTGAAAAATGTTTCATGACCATTTTATTAGATTTAACTCATGTTTTAAAATCATCACACAAAGAAAGCTTGAGTAGCCAACTTTAATATGAAACAGTACGTCTACATCTTTCTTGTTATAACTTTGCACAACTCTGTTAATGAACTTCTTGAATGCAATGCGTTCATCTTTGGTGGCTTCTCATGTGTCCGGTACTTCCATTCCTTCAATTGATATGCTCATTAGTTCATTCACATGATCAGGCAGAAGGCGACTTCTTTCAGAATACAAAATTCTATTCAATGATGAAAAAGGATGCTCAACTGTAGCTGTTGTGACTGGGAGTAGCAAGAGATGAATTCCTATTACTTTCATCCCAGAAAACATAGCACAAAGATTGAGTCGAGCCACTAGTGATGATAAAACAGAAGTTGAGGTCAAATCTTCAGTCATTCGTCGTATGATATTCCACTCTGTGTTCAAATTCTCTATTCTGTCCTGATTACATGGCAGGCCCATTGCTGGTAGTGCCTCACTCCACTCAACTGTTGGTGTTTTATAGGACAGGCATCTGTAAAAGCTACGCAGAGGTTGAGTAGAATCTAGAAGTTGCTGTTGCAGATTTTTAAGAATCTGTGTACTTTTTCAGTTGTCTTAACAAACACTTCTTGTCCTCTTCACTTAAGGATTCAGTATAAATGCCTTCATTAGTCAACTTCTGGACTGAAGTCTTCGCTTCTTCCAGTATTTTTTCAATGGATAGCTCTCTGATTGATCCAAATGTAGCTTCTATTGCTGGACAAAGATCTACTACTGTTGTAGCAGATACCTGGATGGCATTTTTTAATGACCCAAGTGGTTTCAACAGTAGACTTATGAGAGAGAGAGAATGGCAATAGTCTTCTCTGAACATAGTAGCAAAAGTAATCCACCAGCCTCACTACTTAGATCCATCCCATCTTGGTAGATACTTTCCAAAGCCAGTAATAACAGCTGGAGTAATTTTAAGACAACAGCCAAGGATTGCTCATGAGAAAGCCAGAGGGTTTTCCTAGGTTGGACTAAGATGAACTTCAGTCCCAGTGTATCATCTATATTTTCCAAGATATTCAGTCTTTTTGGACTTTTGCTTAAAAAAGAATATAATGAAGACATTAAATTTATAGCTTTTTTAATGTCTTTTGAAGATTCTGCCACTTATAGTTGGAGTAGATGGCCTCTGCAGTGTGTATAGGAGAGATTAGGGTTACAGTTTTCTCTGAGCAAAGCTTGTACTCCACCGTGTCTTCCAGAGAAGTTTGCAGCTCCATCAAATGCACAAGCAGCCATCTGTTTGGGGTCCAATTGGTTCTCTGAAAATATCCACTCAATGTGCAGCAGCAGTCAACAAAGCAAACAGAATGCTGGGAATCATTAAGGAAGGGATAGATAATAAGATAGAAAATATCATATTGCCTCTATATAAAGCCATGGTACATGCACACCTTGAATATTGTGTGCAGATCTGGTCACCCTATCCCAAAAAAGATATATTGGAATTGGAAAAGTTACAGAGATGGGCAACTAAAATGATTAGGGGTATGAAACAGGAGGAGAGATTAAAATGACTGGGAATTTTCATCTTAGAAAAGAGACGACTAAGGGGGGGTATGATAGAGGTCTATAAAATCTTGACTGGTGTGAAGAAAGTGAATAAGGAAATATTATTTAATCCTTCACATAACACAAGAACTAGCAGTCACCGAATGAAATTAATAGGCAGCAGGTTTTAAAAAAACAAAAGGAAGTACTTCTTCACAGAACATAAAGTCAACCCGTGGAACTCTCTGCCAGGGGATGCTGTGAAGACCAAAACTATAACAGGATTGAAAAAAGAACTAGATAAATTTCTGGAGAATAGGTCCATCAATGGCTATTAGCCAGGACGGGGAGGGACGCAACACCATGCTCTGAGTGTCCCTAGCCTGTTTGCCAGAAGCTGGGAATGGGCGACGGGATGGATCACTTGATGATTACCTGTTCTGTTCATTCCATCTGAAGCACCTGGCCTTGATCTCTGTTAGAAGACCACCTGCTATATGGACCATTGGTCTGACCCAATGTGACCATTCTTATATAAAAATTAAATATAATAATAAAAATGTTTAGTACAGAAACTCCACAACATAATGACCTCTCAAGATAGCAACAATGTAAGATAACAATCTTAGCAAATAATTCATTTTAAAAATCTTGGCCTACTAGGAAACACACGTATATAAGTTTCCATTCCCAGTCACAAATCTAGCATTCTGGAGCAAAGTCACTAAAATATAGTCCAACAAGGAAATGTTTATTCAACGTGCCCCTCACTTTTCCCTCCACCGCACCCCACTCACTGGTGTTATCCTTGGTCAGTGGAGACTCAGAGTTCAGAGGTGCTTTCACATGAGTTCACCTCCCAGGTTGGGGGCAAGAAGGCGCCTTGCTCATTCCTCCAGCTGCTCACTCTTCACTCTGTCCACTGTTGTTCATTGTGCCACCGTTCACTCCACTGCTCTGTTGCCAATGGCCCTGCGCTGTCACCTTCTGCTGCCACTGTGACCTCTGCAAGTTGGTCTCTTGACGTTCCAGCCAGCTCTCAGTGGTTTCATCTGAGATCTCAGGGGGGGAACCTCACTGCTAGTGCACGCTGGGCCGTCTCTTCCACAGAAACACTGTCCCCACAGCAGGACTAAGCACTTAGACCTGATTATCAGTGATTTAAGCTGTAGTGGTCACTTAACACAACAAAAGGCTATCTATGGAGCCTAAGCAGCTCTGTCTTTAAACAGTGGAGAGGGGCAGGTCAAATCATACTTGTGACTCAGACAGACATCAAGCAAAACACCTGTCCCCACCCTCTCTCTTGATGCCCTCAATCAACACAGGCTAAATACAGTTATATTGCCCTTTACTCATACAATAAGAATAACAACATTTCATTACCCCCTACCTCCCGCTCACCCCTCGCATTCAAGTGATTTGTAACCCAACCCCAGCCAAAATCTATCACTTGGGCAACACAGCTCTGTTTGCTGGATACCTAGGTATACAGCTGTATAAGTGAGCTAGTCTATGTTCATACTTTTCAAATCTATTATACTTTTTCAGATACACATATTTTATCATATATTTTATATGCTTTTAACTTCAATTCAATTTCATTTTGTTTCAATTTCAATTCAAATTCCCAAACACTCACTAAATTGGCATGTAACTAGTTCACAAAACTGGGGCAGGGGTTGGGGAAATTCAGGGTGGGTGTAGGGAAATCACTTGTTCTCTTCCTGTACTTGTTGCTTCTTTCAGCGTGTAGCAGGGTGGTCACCCTGCTCCGGCCCTGAAGGGGTTAAAACAGCCCTGGGAAAGGGCTGCCCTGGGGGAGTCAATAGGGTAGGCTAATTGGAAAGGCAGCCACAGCTGGGGCCATGCACCAATCAGGCCACAGCTGGCCCTATAAAAGGCCTGTGAGCCAGGAGCTAAGATATTCTCTCTCTAGCTGGGAGAGAAAGACTTGGCTGCTTGGGAGCCAAGCAGGGTACTTAGAGCAACAGAAAGTTATGGATCTCCCCTTGAGAAAAAAAAAAAAAAAAAAAATTAAGAAGAGTTAAGTCCTCGCAAAGTGTGGCCCATTTGTGTGTGCGCAACTTGACATGAGCATGCACCCGGTGAATATTCCTTTCCAACACTGACACCTGTCTATATGGGTGACTGTCTACTACCTGAGGGCAAAGGTGATACCTATGCAAAACACATTTGGATAATAGACCTTCAGGATATTGCTTACGAAGGCAACTTTTTTTAGCATTCTTAAAATAATGCTTGCCCAGGCCTGAATTATAAACCTAAAATCCAGACTGTATAGCTCAGTGGTTTGAGCATTGGCCTGCTAAACCCAGGGCTGTGAGTTCAATCCTTGAGGGGGCCATTTAGGGATTGGGGCAAAAATTGGGAATTGGTCCTGCTTTGAGCAAGGGGTTGGACTAGATGACCTCCTGAGGTCCCTTCCAACCCTGAGATTCTATGACAGGATCTCATCTATGATAAACCCTTTTGCTGAGGAAGATGACTTCCTCCTCTGCACTGGTGCTGATGTGTTGGCTGTCTTGAAGGGCCCTGCCTGCCCACCTACATAACAGCCTGTCAGCAGCTGCTCTCGCCTCTGCATAATGTGGATAGCTCACACATGGGGAGTAAGGAAACTCCTTGTGCCCTTTAACTTCCCTGTGCAGGCTCACAGCAGGGCTCATAATTCTCTCAGAGAAACTGAGGAGGTGCAGAATTTATCCTTAAAGTGGCAGAATTTTGTAGAATTTTCCCCAGGTCTTCCAGAATCTGATCACTGCCTTCTATATACAAAGTTTTGGAACAGTACAGGGAATAAAGACATTAGTGCAGCACAGGGAGCAGATCAATGGTTGAAAAACTTGAGGCTAGAAAGAGTTGAAATAACAACTGGATACTCTAGCCCAAATTACTGGAAAAGTAACTGACCAACTGCTCAAGGGAGAAATAAGTTCACTAACATAATATAGCCCTAAACCAAACAAGTCTAATGAAGCTAAATCTAGCTATGTGAGGTACCATAGCTGTAATACATCAATACTAGAAATGGCACTTTCATTGTTAAAGTAAATTAAATTATATTCTAGCAGAGGTAAAAGAATTATGGGAGGAATATGTCAAATTCCTAATATTATGAAAGAGAGGCATACAATGAAGTGAAATATAAATATAAAAACAAATAACTAATATACATAGTAATATGAGGTTTAAAGCATATTCTTATTTCAAAGTAGTTACGAAAAATGGAAATAGACTTTTTATAGCAACCTATGCATTTTCCAGACCTTGAAGATGGAGCGAGAACTCTCTTGCCACAGTTCTTAAAGCTCCGTACACCACACATTGCACGTATACAACATCCAAGGAGGCACAAATGTTCTTGGAATCCCTGGCTGAACTAGAGAAAGCCAAATCAGAAAATAGTAAATCCCATCCCCCAGTAAAATAATATGTGGAGTTTTAAGATCTGGTGCTGATTTAGGGTTGCCACCTGTCCAGGTTTTCTCAGGAGTGTCCTTTATTTATTTATTTTTGAGGTAGTTGTCCTGGGAAATCTGAAAAGATACTTAGTACACACTGCCAGCAGTCCAGTTTTATGTGCTCAGGATCATCCCAAGTGTCCTGTTATTCTGTACCTCAGAGGTGGCAACGCTACAATAACTGCGAGTCATTATGGCCTTCTAAGGTCTGGAACATTCTGAAGGGAGAGGTTCAAAACACTTCTCAGGTCTCAGTCCGTTACAGCTGGTGTCAGATGGAGACTCAACACAAGAATTAAATGGATAGGATCTATCTTTACTCAGTACCAAACAGATTCATTTTTGCTGTCCCTCTCTCAAGCTGCTTTTTGCCCATCCTTCTCTGCAGCATCCAGCATGATATTCCTGCTGTCTCGTGAGGCTGATGTCCTCTGACCTCAGGTTATTTCCTTTTCCTGTTTTCTAGATATTACAGAATCCTTCAGGGCAAGATACTGAAGTGAGTAGAACAGAGCTTTCTACTGACACAATTCTTTCCCTCCATCTTATTTGTGGTTTGGGGAAGGAACCAAGTAACAGGCCAGCAGGTTCATCACAAAATAGTCCAGCTTTTATCCACAGATATTTCAAGCGCATTTCTACCTTCTTCAAACCCTTGTTGAAGGTTGGTATTGTCCAGTGTCATCCCTCCAGCTCGAGGCTGATCAAGCCAATGTGCTTCCCTAGGCAAAATTTCAGTGAGCTGCCCTGCCTAATCCTTTAGAAGTTTGTGGCAAAGATCCATTCCCTATCTACCTCCTGCAACCCTCCCCGGCCTGTTCCATCCCCCAGGACCGAGGACCTTCTCCCAATCAACCCTCTTCAGCTCTCCCCTAGCCTCCCCCACACACCCCTGGCCATGTCCCCTTCCTTTTTCCTGGAGATAGCTCAATCACAAAGGGAATGGGGCATCCCCACCCTGTACCTCCTGCCTGGTCCCATACACTCTGCACCTGCAGCTGATTGCAGTCCACACTCCCCCTGCCCATCAACTCCCCACCCTACCTTCTGCACCTTTCCAGCAAAGTTCCTCACTGTTGGACTAGTAGCTTGGGCCACCCACATTGTGAGTCAAGGGTAGCAGTCTGGGCAGGGGTCTGGAGCTGCTTGGGTAGCAGGGTCCATGTGGTCCAGACACGGACATTCATAGATTCATAAATTCCAAGGCCAGCAGGGACCACTGTGATACAATTCCACATGGGATAACATTAGTTAAATTGGAGAATATGGGGATTAACATGAGAATCAAAAGGTGGATAAGGAACAGGTTAAAGGAGAGATTACAATGGGTCACACTGAAAATTGAACTAACAAGCTGGAGGAACGTTACCAGTGGAGTTCCTAAGAGATCAGTCTAGGGACCAATCTTATTTAACATTTTCATTAATGATCTGAGCACAAAAAGTGAGAATGTGTTAATAAAATTTGCAGGTGACATAAAGTTGGGAGGTATTGCCAATATGGAGGAAGACTGGAACATCATAAAAGAAGATCTGGAGGACCTTGAAAACTGGAGTAAAAGAAATGGGATAAAATTCAATAAAGCAAAGTGCAAAATCATGCACTTAGAGAATAACAAGAGTTTCTACTTTTTAAGCTGGGGACATATCAGTTGAAAGTGACAGAGGAGGAGAAAGACCTGGGTAGTAGTTGATCAAAGGATGTTTATGAGCTGCCATTGTGATATGGCCATGAAAAAGGCTAATGCAATTCTAGGATTTATCAGGCAAGATATTTTCAGAAGAGATAGGAAAGTATTGTTATCATTATTCGAGGCACTGGTGAGACCTCATCTGGAATAGTGTGTGTAATTCTGGTCTCCCATGTTGAAGAAAGATTAATTCAAACTGGAACAGATGCAGAAAAGGGCTATTAGGCTGATCAAAAGAATGGAAAACTTATATTATGAGAGGAGACTTAAAGAGCTTGGCTTGTTTAGCTTAACCAAATGAAATGTAAAGGGAGATATGATTACTCCTTATAAATACATCAGAGGGATAAACACCAGGGAGAGAGGAGTTATTTAAGTTAAGGGCCAATGTTGGCAGAAGAACAAATGAATATAAACTGGCCATCAATAAATATAGCCTATAAATTAAATGACGGTTTCTAACCATCAGAGGAGTGAAGTTCTGGACAGAATTCCAAGGGACTAGAGGGAGAAAAAAAATCTAACTTGTTTTAAGTTTGATCTTGATAAGTTTATGGAGGGAACTGTATGGATGAGAGTGCCTCTAATGGCATACAGCTCATCCAGGACTGCTTTAAGCAAGTATCTCCAACAGCCAGAGATGGGACATTAGATGGGCAGGGCTCTGCGTTACTAGAGAGCCCTGCCCATGGTGCCTGGCTGGCATCTCTCACCCCATGCTCAGGCTCTAACTGATCACCATATTTGGGACCAGGAAGAAATTTTCCCCCGGTCAGATTGGAAGAGACCCAGGGGAGTTTTCATAGTCCTCGGCAGCATGATGATCATGATGGTCCCTTAAAGTCTATGAATCTAAGAGCATGGACCACTGTGATCATTTAATCTGACCTTTTGTATAACATGAGCTATAGAATTTTCCCAAAATAATTCCTAGAGCATATTTCCAAGAAAAACATACAATCTTATTGATTTAAAGGTGTAGCCAATTATTTGACTACACTTTCAGTTCGTTCTTAAAATTGATCAAAGACCAAATAACCAAACTTAGCTAAATTTATTGTCTAAAGACAAAGCAGTGCAATACAAAAAAGAAATATACATACCTTTCTTCTGGGAAGCAAATTCTCCCAGCACTGTCACTTTACATAGGTGTGCTTCAAAGATAAACGTTTCAGCTAGGCCATTGTGTAAGTATGGCCTATGTTTTTTGTTCCTAAATGTATAAATGTACGTTTAACCATCTTAAAACACATGTAGTTTGCTTGTGCCCAGTTTACCAGGCAAGCCTGATCACCCTGGATCAGTGACCTGTCCTCTTCATTATTTATTATTCCCCCAAGTTTGTAGAAATTTTGCCAGTGATAATTTTATGTTTTCTTGCAGGTCATTAATAAAAATATTAAATAGTGCAGGGCCAAGAACAAATCCCCGTGGGACATGAAGCTGGGCGGGCCATTCCATTTGTGGCCAAAACCCCAACAACACTCAGAGTACTACCACCAGCACCCCGGCCACTCAGTGCCTGAGCCCTGGCTGCAGTCTTACCCAAACTGGGGGCAGATAGCATCTGGGCAGGAGACGGAGCCTTTCCCCAGTAGTACTCCATTGTGTCACTTCCTGCTGCTTGGAGCCCCAGCTGGCAGCTGCTCCCTTCCCTGGACATCCCTCCAGCCTAATACCCCACTGCCCATGGTCCCCTGCCATTCATGGAAGAAAGCAGGAGAGGTCCCAAAATCTATCACCCTAGGCAGCTGCCTAGCTTGCTTATAGCTAGAATGACCTCTGCCTTTAGTGTATCACATTGTGTAGACTTTTCCTCCACTGAAATTAAAACAGTAAGGATATCCTGAAGGTGATTTTAGGCACTACTTTCACTCAGGGACTAGGGATATTGCCTCCTCATTTATCTCACCCCTTGTTAAGTACTGCCTGTTTTACAGACACAGTAACACACACATGTAGTAAACATACTTTCAACAAGAGGCTTTTAAGTGGTTTGACAACATATATATGTAATGGCAAAGTTAAGAGATGAACATCCAAATATTTTTTCCTCCATATATAAGCCTTCTACTAAAAATATATTCAAGACATATGGTCTTCATGCAAAAATACCTAAGCATTTGCACACTTACAGTACATTTCCACATGCAATTATTGCAATTTTCCATGTAAATGTAGGTGGATAAAAGCACATGCATTTTTGCAAATATACTTCATGTTTCGTCTTTTTTAATCTGGCTTTCATTATTACAGCTTTACTTTTGATAGTGTTATTGCTTTCACATAAAAAGCACTGCATAAAAACTTAATTTCCACTCCTGTGAAACAGAAATACTCTTGTTTTAAAAAATCGACATAAAAGATTGAGTCTGCTCATAAAAAGTTTTGATTTTAAAAGTTATCTGAGAGAAAACAATTAGTTGAGAACATTTTTTCCACTGGTTTTCAACTTCAAGCTTGTGAATATTTATACTCTAGATTCAAACTACTTTTTGAATTAACATTTTTATTGGTTTTGTCAATTACAGTTTCATGAAAGCAGATTATATCAAGTTCAGAGGGAAGAATATAACAACATTAATAGGTGATGCATACACTGGGAGAACATAGTGAACCAGGCAGGATAATGAAATATATGATATGAACAGTGGGTCCTGAAATGCATCATCATCCAAATTAACATACCATATATGAATATTATCCATAACGATCAAGAAGTAGAGTGGATATCATGAAATTCTGACAGCTCATCATCCATCAGAAGTAGACAGATATACTACTGTACAGAACTTCAATAGGAAGAAGTAATAATAATTTGAATAGCAGTAAAATAATGTGAAGAATATATTACAGCAAGCAATAGTTGTACATGTTATAGTTAGGGGAGAACAACTGGAGTTCTACTGTATTTTTTCCACTTGCTCATAGCTTTCTCAGACTAATTCTTTTTGGCTGAAATTTTCTGTGCTTGAGCCCAGCTCTGAGGTGAAATTTAGTTGGAATGGTTGACCAAAACCACTTAAGTCACTTTTGAATTGTGTTGGGGTGAAAAAAACATGACTCAAACACATCTGCAGATATAACTTGGCTTCTTTTTTTAATCTCTTTGAAATCCAAAGAATAAGCAAATGTAAGTCTGAAAAATAATAGTTCACTAGTTTGACAGTTTTAAGTGTTTAAATGGGTAGATTTCACACGTTGCTTAATACAATTTGCTTTTACAAGGGTTAGGGTTTTTATCGTATAAAGAAGAGCACTTAAAAACTAAGGGGACACTGTGACATAGTTGAACTTTAAAAAGAAAAGGAGTACTAGTGGCACCTTAGAGACTAACCAATTTATTTGAGCATAAGCTTTCGTGAGCTACAGCTCACTTCATCCGATGCATTCAGTGGAAAATACAGTGAGGAGATTTATATACACACAGAACATGAAAAAATGGGTGTTATCATATACACTGTAAGGAGAGTGATCACTTAAGATGAGCTATTACCAACAGGAGAGCGGGGGGAGGGGGCGCGGGGAGAAAACCTCTTGTAGTGATAATCAAGGTGGGCCATTTCCAGCAGTTAACAGGAACCTCTGAGGAGCGGGGGGGGGGAGGAAATAGTTTTACTTTGTGTAATGGCACATCCACTCTCAGTCTCTATTCAAGCCTAAGTTAATTTTATCCAGTCTGCAAATTAATTCCAATTTAGCAGTCTCTCGTTGGAGTCTGTTTTCAAAGTCTTTTTGTTGTAATATTGTGACCTTTAGGTCCGAAATCGAGTGAAGTGTTCTCCGACTGGTTTATGAATGTTATATTCTTGACATCTGATTTGTGTCCATTTATTCTTTTACGTAGAGACTGTCCAGTTTGACCAATGTACATGGCAGAGGGGCATTGCTGGCACATGATGGCATATATCACATTGGTGGATGTGCAGCTGAACGAGTCTCTGATAGTGTGGCTGAAGTGATTAGGCTGCTGGAAATGGCCCACCTTGATTATCACTACAAAAGGTTTTCTCTCCCCTGCTCTCCTGCTGGTAATAGCTCATCTTAAGTGATCACTATCTTTACAGTGTGTATGGTAACACCCATTGTTTCACGTTCTGTGTGTATATAAATCTCCTCACTGTATTTTCCACTGAATGCATCTGATGAAGCGAGCTGTAGCTCATGAAAGCTTATGCTCAAATAAATTGGTTAGTCTCTAAGGTGCCACTAGTACTCCTTTTCCTTTTGCGAATACAGACTAACACGGCTGCTACTCTGAAACCTGTCATAGTTTAACTTTGGATTTCTCTCTTCTTTGAGGTGGTCTAAATTCTGGCATAGGAGAGATTCTGAAGCTTTTATCAAAAATGCAGCAGGACTCCAGAAGTATAAAGACAAACAAACACCTCCCTGTCAAGGAATTTTCAACATATGTAGGTAAGTTATTTCTTTGTCTTGCACTAATTTCTGCACCATCCAGAAAACAAAAATATTCAAAGGACATACCATGCAATAACCCCCCTAATATTAATAAAATATTTAGGTTGCAAATAAAGCACTTCATATCTGGGAAATGCCGAGGTACAAGTTGAAAGCTCAGCCATATCTTAGATCCCTCAGGCTTGTGACTTAAAGCAAGGTCACTTTTTGCATGAGTCTAGCCTCTAACATATTTTTCAAATATGCAGTATAATAGCAAATGGAATTTGTGATACAACCTTACATTAAGTTGCAATAGAGTGAATATGTTCTTCAGACTTGATTTGACTTTTTTAAGTTTGAAAGAGAACCATAAACCAAGTCACATTTGAAGAAAATTGCTTCAGTTGTTTTAAAGAAAATTATCGTTTACATTGATTAATGTTAATTAATGTGGGAGATCTCCTCTCCATTCCCTGTTTGTTTATTTCCACCTGAGTACAGATTAAAACATTATGGGTTGTGAAGTAACTTCAGCTTTCCCCTGTGGCATGTGTCCAACACCTCAGAGTTTAAAGAGGAGGAAGCATTGGCTGATGGATAAAGCAGAGTAGTAGGTGATCTGGGTTTCATACTTGGACCTGCAACTGACTTGATTTGACCTTGCACAAATAACCTCTCTGTGCTACAGGTTACCTCATTGACTCAGTGTGGCTAGTGGTGATTTGTGGGCAGGAAAAAGCACAGATTGACTCTCAGATCCAAAGTTGAGGCCACAGGGCTCGGAATCGGCGGGGGGGTGGAGGGAGAGGTAAGCATCCTTTTACTTAAAAAAGAAGAAAAATGATCTGGAAGTCAGTGAGAGACGTGAAGTATAGAACTTCATTATTGTATTTTTACAAAAAGAAAAGGAGGACTTGTGGCACCTTAGAGACTAACCAATTTATTTGAGCATAAGCTTTCGTGAGTTACAGCTCACTTCATCGGATGCATGAATTGGTTAGTCTCTAAGGTGCCACAAGTCCTCCTTTTCTTCTTGCAAATACAGACTAACATGGCTGCTACTCTGAAACCTGTATTTTTACAGTCATGTTTCAATAGAACCATACTTTACACTGGTAGTATTTGTGATTTTAACAGATCACATGAGCACTCTGAAGTTTTCATCTTTTTAAGAAGAGAGCGTTTGTCTATAATTTACTTTGTACTGGTGGCAAAACTTACATGACTTCAGTTATACATCACTGCATTCACTACAAATTGCATTTTAATTAGTTATAGTCTCACACTGCTTTTTACATCAGCAACAGCACTGGTTCCCCTTAGTCTTGTACAGAAATTGTTTTCTCATTATAGTATCACAAGTAATCTTTTTCCTGTAATGATCATAAGTCACTTATGATGTCAGTCCAAATGATACAGATTTTTGAAGCACATTGTCAGATTTCAATAGCAACCATATCATTTGCAGCAATCTTCTTATAAGCAAGTAATACAGAAATGCAGATTGAATTCCTTTAAACAACAAGAAGTGTGTAAGATAATCAAACAGTTGCTAATGGACAAATAAGTATTGCCTCAGGTAAGAAACTGATGCTATTTTTGTCACTGTTTTTGACTGACATTTAACAACTTGGTAGTACAGCATGTAGAATATATTCTTGTGATAAGTTCACAATTTCAATAACCTGACTCCTGTAATAAAATCTTCTTTATATTTGGTCATGGAGTAACATGGGAATAATAATGTGCCCCAATAAAGTAGATTCATTATAGATGTAGTATTCAGTATAGAATCAGTTCCAGGACAAAAGTGGTTTTGAGCCCAATGAGAGTATATTTTGACCTAGATTTTTAAAGGGGAGTCAATTCTCTCTCCAATTTTTTTGTCTAAAATGTTAATATATAAGTCATTGGCAGGCACATTCAGACAGGTAGATACCTGTGAGCTTTAGAAAGTGCTCAAAGCTGTTTGCACCTGCAAAACTGTGGGTGTAATTATTTATAAAACAGGGTCCTTTAATTCTCATTAACAAAACTGTTAAAGTCTCAGAGCAGCATAGATATCCAATGCCATATCTGATCATTTCTTCCTAGTTGAGTTAAGAAATACAGTGATAATGAACTCTGCAATAAACAAATATGTATTTTTAAATGTCTATATTGTAACCTAGAATCAATTTATTTGTTTCCTATCTGGTGAGTCAGATATTGATTCCTTACTACAGATATAATGTAAATAATCTGATCACTATATTTAACAGTTGCCCTTCATAATTTATCCTCCCTAATTTGCAATTCTTATGGGAAGAGTCAGACATGGCTTTTGAAAAGGGAAATTATGCCTCACCAGTTTATTAGAATTCTTTGAGAGAGTCAACAAGCATGTGGACAAGTGTGATCCAGTGGATATAATGTACTTGGACTTTCAGAAAGCTTTTGACAAGGTCCTTCATCAAAGACTCTGAAGCAAAGTAAGCAGTCAAGGGACAAGGGGGAAGGTCCTATTGTGGATCAGTAATTGGTTAAAAGATAGGAAACAAAGGGTAGGAATAAACAGTCAGTTTTCACAATGAAGACAGGTAAATAGTGGGGTCCCCCAAAGATCTGCATGGGGACCAGTACTGTTCATCATATTCATAAATGATCTGGAAAAGGGGGTGAACAGCGAGGTGGCAAAATTTGCAGAGGATACAAAATTACTCAAGACCGTTAAGTCCAAAGATGATCGTGAAGTTAACAAGGGATCTCACTAAATTGGATGAATGGACAACAAATGGCAGATGACTTCAATGTTGATGAGTACAAAGTAATGCACATTGGAGAAAACAATCCCAACTATGCATGCAGAATGATGCATTTTAAATGAGCTGTTACCACTCAAGAAAGAGATCTTCGAGTCATCATGGATAGCTCTCTGCTCAACGTGCAGCGGCAGTCAAAAAAGCTAACAGAATGTTAGGAGCCTTAGGAAAGGGATAGATGATATGGCACAAAATGTCATAATGCCACTCTATAAATCGATGGTACTCCCACACCTTGAATACCACGTACAGTTCTAGTCGCTCTATCTCAAAAGAGAGATTAGAATTGGAAAAGATGTGGAGAAAGGCAACAAAAGGTATTAGGAGGATGGAATAGCTTCCATATGAGGAAAAGGCTGGGACCATTCATTTTAGGATTAGATGACTAAGAGAGACTATGTGAGATCGATGCAACCATGAACAGGACAGAGAAAGTGAATTAGGAAGTGTTATTTACCCTGTCACAGAACAGAAGAACTAAGGGATATCTGATGAAATTAATAGGCAGCAGGTTTAAAACAGACAAAAGGGAAGTATTTTTTCACCCATAACACAGTCAACCTGTGGCATTCATGGCCACTGGATGTTGTGGAGGCCAAAAGTATAACTGGGTTTAAAAAAAACTAGATAAGTTCCTGGAGGATAGGTCTATCAAGTCAAGATGGTCAGAAATGTAACCCCATGCTCTGGGAGTCCCTAAATCTCCAACTGCCAAAAGCATCTGGCATTGGCCAGGGTCAGGGACAGGATACCGGGCTAGATGGATCATTGCTCTGACCAGGGATGACTTTCCTTATGATCTTAAGTTGTTATGAATGTATATATGACTTTGAAATAAATCACAAAGGTCACACACTGACATTAAAAGCTTCATTTTTCAACTAAAACTCACACATTTTTGAGGCTTTGAATTCAGGGAACTTCTGTCAGCCTGTGTGGTCGGGTTCTGGGGTGTGGTGTGGCAGCTTTGTACTGCACTGCTGGTGAAATCTGGCCAGGTAGCTGGTGTAACTGGCCCTGTTAGGATCATTCCAACATGGGCAATCTTTTATGGTCTAGGGCCAGTGTAATGACTTCCTTCTTCCCACCCCCAGTTGCAAGTTTATGGAGCAGGCCCAGACTGTGGCTCCCCTATTCATTGCCAATATCTGGCTGCCAGTTCAGTTCCTCTGCGATGTTTGCAGCTCAAGTAACTTATGGCAGTCTTTATGCTCCTTTGGGGACCAAATTGGCATACTGCCATTTTATAAACACATTGGGCCATGTTCTGGTGGTTCTGAAAATCCACTCTCACTCCACTGATGTCAATGGAGTTTCTGCAGATTTACAGTGAGGTAACAAAATGTAAAATATGGCCTAGTTCATCCATGTTGTAGTTCTCCTGAAGGAAATACCCTTCCACAAGGCCTCAGTGTAGTTCAATACATTTTTTCTTGTTAAGGTGCTCTTGTCTTACATAAAAAAGATAATTCATATTATAAAGCAGGAGTCAAAATAACGCACATTCAAAAATATATAAAGTCTTTCTTCTGTATGGATTTGTGTAAACTCAAGGTCACAGTTAATGACAGTATGATAAAGATAAGTGTTGCAATACTTTAAAAATCATGACTCCATATCAAGCTGACTGAACTAGAATCACATGGGAGTAGGAAATGAAGTACTGATAAATTTCATAGTTAACATCAGAGAAAAGATTTATGAGCCATGAATATTACATCATATTTCACTAAGCAAATGGAATAACTAATAGCGCAGGAAAGAAATCACTGAAGCTTTAAATGGATGATAGTTTGCACACAGCAAATAACCCATCTCTTTGATAAAGAAGCACTCTGACATCACCTTTTACTGATTTCCTGAATGTACATAGGCACATCATGATTTTTTTCACTGTTAACTATACCATAACATATATAAAGTGGCAAAAATACAGCTTACAACCCTTTCATAAAGCTAAGCTTCAGTTTCTTTTTTCAATGACAGAATATACACATTATCAACATTTGGTACTGGATCCATAGTTAGTGTTATCACAATTTCCCACTTCTCTAGCCCCTACACATTTGTGTGGAAAAACAAAAAAATAGAATTGTTCCTTACAATGTCTATGAATTTTTAAGTGTACTTTCGATAATTTGTCCTTTGCATTTTGCATGGTATTTTCACCTAGTTTTGTACCTACTTATTGACTGCCAGATAAGCCACTATGTTGAAACTCTACACACACATTCATACACTTCAATCTGCTGGCTTTCCACTAAGAAATTTCAGTCTCTCCAGTTAAATTAAAACACCAAAGTAAAATGTTCAGGACATATGATGAATGAAAGGACTCAACCATTTAAAAAATCCTTGTTCAAACTGGATTTTACTGAAAAATTCCATGTAGCATGGAAGACTCAGCCAAAAGACATTTGTCTGAGAAAGTTATGAACAACTGAAAAAGTGAAGTTATAGGATTTGCATTACAACACTGGTACTGCTTCAACTATACTAATGAGTTCTTAAAAAAAATATCTAGTTTAGCCACAACTATTAAACTTTGCAAGCCTGAAGGCTCTCTAGCTAGATAAAAGTTGTTATGCTGGAAAGGAAAAAAAATACAAAAGGACTAACATAGAAAAGATAGGAACAAGAATATCAAGGATCTGTCTCAATCCTGAATCATTAGTAAAGTTGTGAAACTACCTCATAATTTATAAGTATTTGAAAGTGGTTTATGTATATAGAGCCTGTGAGTCACCTCTCTGCTTTAAATAGACAGCTTATCAATTTAATAAGTAGCATGTAAAATGTTCAATTACATTTTTTTAAAAAAAGGTTACCATGCAAAGTGTCTGTTGATTAGCAATTCATAATGCTACAAATTGGTCATTATTTTAGTTGCACTGGTCTCCTGCCACTAGAATACGTGTATTTTAGTAAAGTCAGGAGGAAAGGTTAACCTCAACATATTTACAAAATGTATGCCTATGTCATCATGACACAAGTACACTTAATTGATTCAGCTGTATTTGTATTTTAATTTTTATATTTGCAGTATAAGCACTGTTAAACATTCTGCCTTAGAGCTGAGAACTGAAAGTTGGAAAAATCTTGTCACATACTAAGTAAAAAAGTAATTGACCTATTTGAATCCTAATTGCTTTTAAGAGTTGTTCCTGCCTAGAGTGAGCGAAACCCATCCTATTAGACTGGTCATTGATTGATAATTAACATTCTGAGATGTGGTCATTAGTATAAATAAAGACATCAAGGAAGAATGGGACACTATTTAAAGATGACAAAACCTGGGAGACCAGTAGATGGATATAAGTCAAAGGCATTAAATCAGATCCACTGTGAAGTCCATAATTGTGTAGGTCATAAGAAGTCATAGATGTAGATGTGGTCACTGATGTATCAGGATCCTAAATCATTGATGGATTTGAAGATCAGAAGCGGTAGTAAGCATGGTATAAACACACAACTATGTTATCTAAGCACCTTTCAACTTTTAAAGTTTAAAAGATTATCTAATCTAGCTTCCTCTCCCTCCTTTACTTAGTGTTAGGATCCTAGTATGTCTCATAGAATCATAGAATATCAGGGTTGGAAGGGACCTCAGGAGGTCATCTAGTCCAACCCCCTGCTCAAAGCAGGACCAATCCCCAATTAAATCATCCCAGCCAGGGCTTTGTCAAGCCTGACCTTAAAAACTTCTAAGGAAGGAGATTCTACCACCTCCCTAAGTAAAGCATTCCAGTGTTTCACCACCCTCCTAGTGAAAAAGTTTTTCCTAATATATCCAACCTAAACCTCCCCCACTGCAACTTGAGACCATTACTCCTTGTCCTGTCCTCTTCTACCACTGAGAATAGTCTAGAACCATCCTCTCTGGAACCACCTCTCAGGTAGTTGAAAGCAGCTATCAAAGCCCCCCTCATTCTTCTCTTCTGCAGACTAAACAATCCCAGTTCCCTCAGCCTCTCCTCATAAGTCATGTGTTCCAGACCCCTAATCGTTTTTGTTGCCCTTCGCTGGACTCTCTCCAATTTTTCCACATCCTTCTTGTAGTGTGGGGCCCAAAACTGGACATAGTACTCCAGATGAGGCCTCACCAATGTCAAATAGAGGGGAACGATCACGTCCCTTGATCTGCTGGCAATGCCCCTACTTATACATCCCAAAATGCCATTGGCCTTCTTGGCAACAAGGGCACACTGTTGACTCATATCCAGCTTCTTCTCCACTGTCACCCCTAGGTGCTTTTCCGCAGAACTGCTGCCTAGCCATTCGTTCCCTAGTCTGTAGCGGTGCATGGGATTCTTCCGTCCTAAGTGCAGGACCCTGCACTTATCCTTGTTGAACCTCATCAGATTTCTTTTGGCCCAATCCTCCAATTTGTCTAGGTCCCTCTGTATCCTATCCCTACCTGCCACCATATCTACCACTCCTCCTAGTTTAGTATCATCCGCAAATTTGCTGAAAGTGCAATCCACACCATCCTCCAGATCATTTATGAAGATATTGAACAAAACCGGCCCCAGGACCGACCCTTGGGGCACTCCACTTGATACCGGCTGCCATCTAGACATGGAGCCATTGATCACTACCCGTTGAGCCCGAAAATCTAGCCAACTTTCTACCCACCTTAAAGTGCATTCATCCAGCCCATACTTCTTTAACTTGCTGACAAGAATACTGTGGGAGTCTGTGTCAAAAGCTTTGCTAAAGTCAAGAAACAATACATCCACTGCTTTCCCTTCATCCACAGAACCAGTAATCTCATCATAGAAGGCGATTAGATTAGTCAGGCATGACCTTCCCTTGGTGAATCCATGCTGACTGTTCCTGATCACTTTCCTCTCGTGTAAGTGCTTCAGGATTGATTCCTTGAGGACCTGCTCCATGATTTTTCCGGGGACTGAGGTGAGGATGACAGGCCTGTAGTTCCCAGGATCCTCCTTCTTCCCTTTTTTAAAGATGGGCACTACATTAGCCTTTTTCCAGTCATCCGGGACTTCCCCCGATCGCCATGAGTTTTCAAAGATAATGGCCAATGGCTCTGCAATCACAGCCGCCAACTCCTTTAGCACTCTCGGATACAACGCATCCGGCCCCATGGACTTGTGCACGTCCAGCTTTTCTAAATAGTCCCTAACCACTTCTTTCTCCACAGAGGGCTGGTCACCTCCTCCCCATGCTGTGCTGCCCAGTGCAGCAGTCTGGGAGCTGACCTTGTTCGTGAAGACAGAGGCAAAAAAAGGCATTGAGTACATTAGCTTTTTCCACATCCTCTGTCACTAGGTTGCCTCCCTCATTCATTAAGGGGCCCACACTTTCCTTGGCTTTCTTCTTGTTGCCAACATACCTGAAGAAACCCTTCTTGTTACTCTTAACATCTCTTGCTAGCTGCAGCTTCAGGTGCGATTTGGCCCTCCTGATTTCATTCCTACATGCCCGAGCAACATTTTTATACTCTTCCCTGGTCATTTGTCCAATCTTCCACTTCTTGTAAGCTTCTTTTTTATGTTTAAGATCCTCAAGGATTTCACTGTTAAGCCAAGCTGGTCGCCTGCCATATTTACTATTCTTTCAACACATCGGGATGGTTTGTCCCTGTAACCTCAATAAGGATTCTTTGAAATACAGCCAGCTCTCCTGGACTCCTTTCCCCCTCATGTTATTCCCCCAGGGGATCCTACCCATCAGTTCCCTGAGGGAGTTGAAGTCTGCTTTCCTGAAGTCCAGGGTCCGTATTCTGCTGCTTACCTTTCTTCCCTGTGTCAGGATCCTGAACTCGACCATCTCATGGTCACTGCCTCCCAGGTTCCCATCCACTTTTGCTTCCCCTACTAATTCTTCCCGGTTTGTGAGCAGCAGGTCAAGAAAAGCTCTCCCCCTAATTGGCTCCTCCAGCACTTGCAGCAGGAAATTGTCCCCTACATTTTCCAAAAACCTCCTGGATTGTCTTTGCACTGCTGTAGTGCTCACCCAGCTGATATCAGGATGATTAAAGTCGCCCATGAGAACCAGGGTGTGCGATCTAGTAGCTTCTGTGAGTTGCCGAAAAAAAGCCTCATCCACCTCATTCCCCTGGTCCGGTGGTCTATAGCAGACTCCCACCACTACATCACTCTTGTTGCTCACACTTCTAAACTTAATCCAGAGACACTCAGGTTTTTCTGCAGTTTCATACCGGAGCTCTGAGCAGTCATTCTGCTCCCTTACATACAGTGCTACTCCCCCACTTTTCTGCCCTGCCTGTCCTTCCTGAACAGTTTATAACCATCCATGACAGTACTCCAGTCATGTGAGTTATCCCACCAAGTCTCTGTTATTCCAATTATGTCATAATTCCTTGCCTTCACCAGGACCTCCAGTTCTCCCTGCTTGTTTCCAAGGCTTTGTGCATTTGTATATAGGTACTTGAGATAACCTGCTTATCGCCCCTCATTCTCAGTTTGAGGTAGGAGCCCTCCCCTCACAGACGTTCCTGCCTGTGCTTCCTCCTGGTATCCCGCTTGCCCACTTACCTCAGGGCTTTGGTCTCCTTTCCCCGGTGAACCTAGTTTAAAGCCCTCCTCATTAGATTAGCCAGCCTGCTCGCAAAGATGCTCTTCCCTGTCTTCATTAGGTGGAGCCCATCTCTGCCCAGCACTCCTCCTTCATGGAACACCATCCCATGGTCAAAGAATCCAAAGCCTTCTCTCCGACACCACCTGCCTAGCCATTCATTGACTTCCACGATTCGATGGTCCCTACCCTGGCCTTTTCCTTCCACGGGGAGGATGGACGAGAACACCACTTGCGTCTCAAACTCCTTTATCCTTCTTCCCAGAGCCACGTAGTCCACAGTGATCCACTCAAGGTCATTCTTGGCAGTATCATTGGTGCCCACGTGGAGAAGCAGGAAGAGGTAGCGATCCGAGGGCTTGATGAGTCTCGGCAGTCTCTCCGTCACATCGTGAATCTTAGCCCCTAGCAAGCAGCAGACTTCTCTGTTTTCCCGGTCAGGGCGGCAGATACATGACTCAGTCCCCCTGAGGAGAGAGTCCCCGACCACCACCACCCGCCTCCTTCTCTTGGGAGTGGTGGTCATGGAACCCCCAACCTCAGGACATTGCATCTCATGCCTTCCAACCAGCAGAGTCTCATTGTCTTCCTCCATTATTTTTGTTGTTGTTGTAGGAAAACTCAGCTGAAAAGATGAGTTTACACTTTGTTAGTAAGGCAGTGAGGTTAGTCAGTTGTTCTCTTGTGGAGGTTGTGACCCTGGCAGAGCAGGTGTCAGCTCATGCCAAAGCCCCTCGGCCTCACTGAGCACTGACAGATGCATAGCTGGAAACCAGTCTGGCTCACCTGTGCATTTGAATTGTTAACACAGATGCTAAGTTTATAAGAATGTGTTTAGTGTTTAGACTTTATGAAATGCTTGAAGGATGCTGCATATATTAATCTTCTTCCTTATAAAATCTGTACTCCATGTTATAAGATTATATTAAGTGTTTACATTGTAATCCTCCATAATTGTGTAAGTCATCAAACAGTAAAGGAGCATTAATTAATGTTGAAATGCTGAGTTCTTAGAGAAGGTGTTAAGTCCTGCCCAACAGAAGGCACATTGAAACTGAATGCAGCATTATACAACATTAAAGAGCAAAGACCTTGTTGATTTCAACCTAGCCCCCCAGCCCATGAAGAGAAAACATGCAGATGGGCTTGTCCCATCAGTTTTGAACTCTGAGGGAACGGTATAAAAATCCCTGATAAGAAGGAACTGTATCTCTATGCTGCTTGAACTCTGAGGGGTGAAGATTTCTAAGCATAAGCAAGGGATCCCCAGCTGTTTGGCCTGGGTTAGTCTTAGAGGACTTAGAGCTTTCATATTACAGCAACTTCTATTGCCCTTTTGGAAACTAAGACTGTAACTCATTTGTGTGTGTATGTTTACCTGCTTAAACCTTGTCAGTAACTCTCATTACTTTTTCTTAGTTAATGAATCTTTAGTTAAGTTATTATAGGATTGGCTACAAACATTGTCTTTGATGTAGGATCTAAAATGAAATTGACTGGGGTAAGTGAGTGCCCTTTGGGACTGGGAGTAACTGAATATTGTTGTGATTTTTGGTGTACGGGACCATCTATGACAAAGGCACGCTTGCCTAGGTGGCAAGATAGACCAGAATACCCAAGAGAACTGTCTGTGACTCTATGTTCAGGCTGTTATAGTGTTTCAGGAGTTCACACTTGAACTTGGTTGGTGAAATTTAAGTATAGAACTCACAACCAGTTTGGGGTTTGTGTCTTGCTTCTTCAGTCTGTCCTATGGTAAGTATACTCGTGAACAACTCCAGACAGCTTGACAGAGGTGAGATCTACAATCTTGGATCAGCTGCTGAAAATACTCTATCTCTGCAGTCATGAGCCTCAGCCTTGTGGTTGACAGTTCCACTGCTCCTGAGGAACACAGCTATTTTAGGAGGTATGGTCACGTAGCTTGGGTCAAACCCATGGAGGACTTTGGAGAATAGGACCAAAACCTTAAACCTGGCTCATTGACATTGGAGCCAGTCCACAGAGTGGAACACTGGTTTAATGTGATCAAGACGATCTGTGTTGCTCAGTTAATCACTGAGTTTTCAGGTTTTTCAGATTTGGTGAGTTTTGACTCCTAATTATAATTAAAACCAAGCCTGAAGGTTACAAAAGCATGGATCACCATCCTATGTCCAAATCTGATAAGATGGGACAGAGTTTTCTGATCCTCCATAGACAGAAATAGCTCTTTTTAGCAGCCCCAGTAATGTGAGTGCTACATAGCTGTGAGGATTTCTGAAAGACCCCAAAAGTAGATCAGCCTGATGACTGAAGGGCAGATGCCCTTGATGGAGGGAGCTACTAGGAAGATTGAAAGTTCTCTGATGGACTTTTCAAAGTTAGCAGAAGAGTCTAATGTTAGACTTGATGGTATTCTGAAATACCATTTACAGGCATTGTATGATCATGAATTTCAGATGGGTCTAATGAATAACAAATGTGAGAGTAGGTGTAACAGGATTCTCTGCACGTCAAGTGGAGCTTGCTAGTCATCGAAAGGAGTGCATTCTTTACTTCTTTCTGCAATGCTTGCCAGAGCGCTCTCTTGCAGCAATACTGCCCCTTACTTTGGGCAGTGCTTTTTTGGTATAATTGAGCCTTGAATGATATTCTGAGCCTGGGCACAAATAGTTTAAAAAAACAACAACAACAACAAAAATGTTCCTGGTTTTCCTTACATATAAATCACAAATCACTAATCCCTACTTGTTCTATGTTGCCGCTGGTGGCGGTGGGCAATTTACATCCTTTATATTAAAACTGTTCCTACACAGGAATATTTGCTGAATGAAGGCACTGATTAGCTGGAATTTGGATGTAATTCTTACAAGCCCTGTTTTCTCAGATTCTTCTATTTTGTGGGTGACCAGTGGTACTAATAGGAATTTCTATTCTGGTTCATGTGTAGTTTTCAAAAGGATGAGAATGTATTATTGACGCTGCACAAAAGACCATGTAGCTACACAGAATATAAATTACATTGGATTGTACTTCATTTACAATCTTTAGAATCCTTATCTCTCAGATAATATATTATTGAAATGAACAATAATGGATAATGTATTGTTGAAAATGAACTTTTCTTCATCTGTTACAACGGTTTGATCCAGATAAGGCTATAGAAACTAATGATATATTTTGTCTGCTATGCTTGCCACTGGGAATTTCATATGAAGTAGCCTTGAAAATTATGATAAAGTAGTTTCACCCTGTATAATTTTGGTTAGTAGAAACTTTAACTCAATCAGTGCAAGATTTCTTGACTCCATAAGAAAAAAGAGAAGACCATTATTGATTAATTTGGTTACCTCCAGGCACTCTATTTACTGGCAGCCTAAAAAAACAATAATTTAGGATTTGACAGTAAACACCACTGTCTCACAGATACAGCATGCCTTTTGCTGCCTATCATAATCATAACCAATATTAAAATGAAAGCAGGTGTCTAGTAATTCATCCCCCTAATTTTCAATAAATACATAACTCAATAAATAATAAACCTTGAGTCTTTATAAATACTAAAAAATGGCAGTAGGTCTCAATCACTATGATGAGACTCAAAATGAATATATTGTCTCCAGTTCATTGTTAATATTATTAAATAGTGAATATTGTGTATTTGACTAGATGTAATCCGGTGTTAAAATCTGATAGCAAATATATACAAATACATCTGCAGGCCAAGAAGCCTTTCTTATCCTTTGAGGCCTCTGTGAAAGATCTTTTGAGATGGTGTGGGTCAGCAGTTCAAGTTTCATACCAAACTCTGTGCTCAGACATGCCTGCACAACTCTCCTTAGCTTCTGTAGGTTTCAGTTCAAGGGAATTTGTGGGGACATATCTCAAGGCAGAATTTGGCCTTTTGTGTTTTGGGGAAGATAGCTGGAACCGTAAAAAATGACCTTAATTCAATCATCTGCAGATTCATAAATTTTTCAAGCCACAAGGAGCCATCAGAACATCTAATCTGACATCCTGTATATCACAGGCCATAGAATTTCATCTATTTACAACTGGCAGTAAGCTCAATATCTTGTGTCTGACCAGAGCATAAAGTTCTAGAAAGACATCCAGTCTTGATCTGAAGACATGAAAAATCCACCACTTCTTTTGGTAATTTGTTCTAATGGTTAATCACCCTCACTATTTTTTTAAAAAAGTGTCTTGTTTCTAATTTACATTTATCTGGCTTTAACTTCCCACCAATGCCTCTTATTATGCCTTTTTAAAGTTCAGGGATGCTTACGAGTGTTGATGGGCTGGCAGATGGTTCTGGAACCCTACAATGCCACCTTGCTTTCAATAAGGAAGTGCCTTTGCACAGAAGCATAGTGTTATGAAATGACACTATGTAGAGCAGGTGGAATTTTAAGGCTGTTGAACAGTTACAGGTAGACTGACAATAGATATTTTCTAATCTAGGGAACAAACTTTGATTATCAATTTTGCATTAGTTAGTGCTCTGCCAAAGTATGAAATATTATGATAAATTGCCTCTTCTTAATAACTGCTAATAAATCTACTGACTAAATGAAGAATTTTGTCTGTCTTGTCCACATAACTTTTCTGAAATGAGCCAGAAACCATTGTAATTGGAGAAAATCTATATGGGAAAGCACTGAAAGAAAAACAAAACAACAACAGGGTTTGCGGGAAGGGGAAAGTGGATATATTTTGGGAAGGAAACATTCTCAAATTTACATGAAAAAGTTAGTTGCTGGAGTAGGACACATCATGAAAAAGATGGAGAGAAATATAGAAACGTCAGAGGCCTTAAAGCAGCAAAAAACAAATAGCTAAAAACACAGGAGACATACATACTAGAGGACAACATTAGTAATCAAATTAGAGAGAGAAATGTAAATAAGGATTATTTGAAATACAGTTGGAGGACATGAATGGAGTATAAAATATACTTTCAGTATATGGATTCTAAGCAAGAACATGAAAGAAAAACAAAGAATAAAAGGGAGGATAACACCTTAGAAAGACAGAGAAAAAGAGAATGAAAACAAGATGGAAGGAAGATAAAATATTCAAGGTGATTGGGCAGTGGCATCTATTAATTTGGACTGGAGTAGTCAGAAGAGCTCAAGAGAGTTAGATACCCAAATCCCATTGAATTTCATTTGGAGAATATGAGTGCCTAACTTCCTTAGGCTATTTTGAAAATACCAGCCTTATATTCTAGTTTAAGGCCTTGATCCAGTGGCCATTGAAGTTAATGGGAATCCCTCCCATGATTTTCACTAGGCATTGACTCAGGCCTACAAGCTTACTCTGTATTAAAAATAAATTGTAAATGTGCAATAGCCTGTAAACAGGAAATGGAAGAAAGCAAATCACTTATGACATTTAAAACTAGGCTGGCTAAACTAACCTATGAGGCATTTGTAGAGTCCTTTAGCAGGAAAAGAAAGTCCATCTATTAAAGGAATCAACACATCATCATCAAGTGACATACTCTTTGTTTTTATGGACATAGTTTTCTCTCCTTCATGTGGTATATGTGACCAGCAATGAGGCGCAGAGCTCTTAATTTCTAGATCACCAGTTCAAATTCAGTCCTACGTGGCAAATATCATCAGTGGGTTCCTTACTTATCATATTAAGAAGAGCAGCCATTCCAGCCTGAAAAATCCATGGACATGGGTGTCCCTTGTCTGAGACATCATGGCCCCATGGGCAGGGCACTGGACTAAGACTTAGGAGACCTTGGTTCCATTACTGGCTCTCACATTGGCCTGCTGGGTAACGGGAGCCAGGCACTTCACCTGTCTGTGCCTCACTGTTCCCCTCTGTAAAATAGGGATAATGATATATACTTCCTTTGTGCAGTGCTTTGAGATGTCTGGAGGAAAAGAGCTACATTAGAACTGAACTATTATTGTTGTTATTACAAATGTCCAGAGAAACCCAGTTTCCATATAAAACCCAGGTGAAATAGCCTTGTCAATATACAGTAAACTGGTTTAAACCCAGCACTGGGTTGAAAAGTTGCGACTGGTTTTTTCTGAAGACCACGGTTCTTCCCGCCCCCATCATCAGCCTCTCAGGCATGATGTTTGGATCTGTGAAAACAGCGGCCACAAGTGGCTGAGACAGCTCCCCTGCTAAAACAGCCAATGTGACCTCTTACCACGAGGAGGGATGGTTCGATAACTTCAGAGAGAACACGAGCTAGTTGACTCAACAAGATCAGGCATTCTAATCCCAGCTCTAACAGTGACTCCCTCTGGATCCATTATCAAATCACAGCCTTTCTGTCTTAGCTTTCCAATCCATAAAAGGGGAATAACAACACTTCCCTACCTAACAGCTGGAGGTTGGGATTAATAGATTTTAAGGCCAGATGGGACCAGAGATTATCTAGTCTGACCTCCAATATCAAACAGGCCATTTCACCCAGTTGCCTTTGTAGCAAGTTCAATAACTTGTGTCTGACTAAAGCATATCTTCTAGAAAGGCATTCAGTCTTCATGTGATGATATCAAGAGATGGAGAATCCATCACTTCCATCCGATGAAGTGAGCTGTAGCTCACGAAAGCTCATGCTCAAATAAATTGGTTAGTCTCTAAGGTGCCACAAGTACTCCTTTTCTTGTTCCAGTGGTTACTATTAATCACCCTGAGGTTTTTTATAAGTGTTTTATTTCTAATTTGAATATGTCAGGTTTCAGGTTCCACCCATGGGTTCTTGTTATACCTTTCTCCACTTTACTACCTGGTATTTTCTCCACATGAAGGTATTTAAACACTGTCATCAAGTCACCTCACAATCTTCTTTTTGATAAGATAAGCCAAAGGAGTTCTTTAGTGTCTCCCTGTAAAGCCATTTTCTCAAATGCTCCAATCACTTTTGTGGCGTTTTGCTGTACCCTCTCCAATTTTCAAACATCTTTGTTAATATGTGGACACCAGAACTGTATACAGTGTGACAGGTTTGATTGTGATCAATGATATGAGATGTCAGATAACTAGGCTCAATCAGTTTATTAAACAATATTAAACAGTACTATTCAGAAAGGTTAATACATTACCCATCCAGGAAATGGCCTTGCAATGGTTACAGTGCACACATTCTTAATATTCCACAGTGATTACAATACCGCTTATTTTTATACCTTATTTGTTTGCAACTGGTCTAACTCATTTTTGGTGTGGTTTTGGTTACAGTTTCATAACTTGTTATTCAAGTAACGGAACCAATCACATTTTGCCTAACAACCACATTCCTTAGTTGTCCTGTCTGGCACAGTACATGGGTGCACATACACCACACTGGTAATTTTCTATACTTAGCAGAGCTGCAAAGTTTCATGGGACTGTAGTTCAGGTTTGGTATCTAACTCAGTTCCTCCAATTATATTACAATAATTTGTTATGTAACAACTGCAAAAACCCATCATGCCCTTGGTATATTTACATTCCCTTTAAGGGAATGTCTTATATAAATTAATATGCTCAGAGTTACATACTCTTTTCAGTTCCTCTTGACATAACCGTGGGGGATGCTGGGAGCTGTAAGCCTCTATGGCAACAAAAGCATCCTTGCATTGGTTTCACTGATGATGTATACAGAGGTAAAAATCACCATGATGAGGTAGATAATGTTTGCAAATTGCTATATTTGTGCTGCAATTCACCTAAATACACACACCACCTGGCTGGGATCCAAGTGGCTATGGATCCCCAGTTAATCTGAATCCTCTTACTCATTGGTCCAGCTAGAGGGTAGAACATCTGTCAGTCTTTATGTATCACTACTTTAGTGTTCTCATTGTGTGTGTGGGCTCAACTGATTGCATAGGAAAATATCAGATTAAAACCATGAGGATGCAGCAAATAGAGATCTAAATTGATTTGTCTGTTACAATGCACAGCTGAGTAATTCTTATAGCTTACAAAATTCCAGCAGGAGAAACAAATTCTTTTCACCTCAGATCAATGAGAAGGCAAATTCTGTAGTGGTTAGTATATCTGTATAATTCTTTTGAATTCAGCTGTAGTCAAAACAGAAGCGTTTTTTACGTATGAAGATGCAACTGTTTTAGATTAACCAGATTTCAGACTTCTGAAAACCCCCAGTATCACCTCTCTTTTAGTAAACACAACATCCACTATCAAAAGGAAATTGGTATGAATTTACAATAAAATAAACCCTAGAGTCAGCATGTACTATTATTAAGAAAGATATTTGCATTTCCTTGTCTTCATGCTGGTGGATGGAAATAGCGTATGAATAAATAAATAAATTAAATAAATAATAATAATGAAACCCTGTAGTGTATTACATGAACTTTTGAATTTGCTCTAATGTATCCAAAGCTTCCTGGATGCGATTAGCAGAGTAGAATTAGGCTTTGCTCAACATCTATTATTAATGGTATGTCAGCAACAAGTACCTGCTTTTAATAAAACTTCAGAGCCTCATAAATATTGGAGATGTGCTGTTTGAATTAACTACAGATAAATGCAGTTTCCTCTTAGAGATCTGTTTTGCTAAAAGTCCATCAAAACTTAATACTGAATGCTGGACCATGTATGCAATCTAAAATATTTTCCTTGTAATCCATAAGGGAAAATATTCTACAATATTATTTAGTTACATAGCATTCCTGTCCTGTTCTGCACAGACTTATAAGGCAGAAATCTAAACCCATCGTCTTTCATCCTCATAGTTTGTGTACATATATTAATCAGGTCACTTCTCTGAAGATAATGCAGGAAGCACTACCAATTCCATGTAATAGCCTAATCCTAACAGAAATGGAAGTAGTTTAAAAAATAAAATATACCTTTTATATCCGGTGTGTCCTATAAATTTGGGAGCATATGGAGTTGACATAATTTGATATGATTTTCCTGAAGTGGAAAGAAAACCCAATGAAGATAAAATCTTTCCCCCTGTATCAAGCCCAAATATTATAGGCAGAGAGAAGGAATCCAACCCACTCAGGCTGTGAAGTGATAGGAGACACACTTCACAGCTATTTTTGGAGACATAAGTCTGCTGTAACCCTTAGTACTGCTACATCTATGCTCCTGCTCTGTTGAGGACAGTGACAAGTGAAGAGTGTAGTGGTATAGCTCACCAATTCCTCCCTCACCCCAGTGGTCCACAATGCAGGAAAAAAAGGAGCAGTGTTTGCATGTGAATGTGTAAATATTTTCAGATAAATCACATGTGATCTACTGACTACGGGATTGGGATCCAGTAATTCCTATCTTCTAGCTGTGACAATTATTTCCTCTGTGATCATGAACAAGTTGCTTAACATCTCTGTGCCCTGATTCCTCAGTTGTAAAATGGAGATAAAACCATATTTACAAAGTCACAGTGATATTGTGAGGATTGATTTGTTATGTTTGTGAAGCACTTT
Organism: Lepidochelys kempii; assembly: GCF_965140285.1. Taxonomy (NCBI): domain Eukaryota; kingdom Metazoa; phylum Chordata; order Testudines; family Cheloniidae; genus Lepidochelys; species Lepidochelys kempii. The sequence goes on along the minus strand of NC_136382.1, from coordinate 137,787,334 downwards.
TACTATAAAAGAAGCCAATAGTTTGTTTTACAGTATCAGCCATTTTATTGACAAGAATCTCAGCCAGCGAACAGAACTTTTAACAAATGGAATCGGCTCAAGTACAGGTATAGATTTCTGACTCGATTCACTTTATCAAACAAAAGAGCCTGATTCTTGGCTTGCACTACAAGGCCCTGAGGTGAGGGTGGGGAGGAAAAAAAAAACTTGGGTGGATAATTGAATGCTCTGTGACCGATCCAGTGTTCATGACCCCATTTGAGATTCATTTGGATGTAAAAAATGCTGCTCTCAGGTGAATCAAATGCTTTGTTGGAGTTTGCAGCTCAAGGACTCGACCTATCACTACAGGAATATTATTGATTAACTCCTATAAGCCCTTGAGTGCTGAGGCCTAACTGTTCAGTCAGAGACTGAATTATTTTAAGCCATTTCAATCATTTCAAATGAACATAAGGATGTCTGACACATGTTGATAGAGCCATAGGGGGATTGGTTTGTGGGATATCAGCTGTAAACCCATTAAGTACTGCAGCAGTTGCTTAGCAGAATAGATTCCAAACATTTACCACATAGGAATATGTTTTCTTCCACTATTTTTACTGGCTTCTCCTCTTTGATAAATAATTATTTTATCCTCAGTTTTGTTGGCATGACCTATTCTTTATGGACAGCAAGTCCAGGATATTTGGTTTTTGCTTATGATATCTCAGACTGTTCTAAGAGATTTATTTTTTATGAATTAATTACAAATACAAAAGGGGGCTATTGTTATATATTGGTATATATTATTATATATTGGAAAACTTCACCATCCATCATTTGGGGTCCAGCCCTGCACTCAGGGAAATGCACTGCTCTCAAGTTGGACAAGTCATTGTTGTGCTGTTTTCTATCAAATAGCTCTATTTTATAGAATTTTTTTTTGTATCACCTTTCTTTTCAGGAATTCACTTTTTAAAAAAGAATGTTGATGCAAGATGATTCCCGTCATTTTTATGAATTATAATTTGGGTTTTATTCGCCCCAGATTCAGTGAAGTTACATCAGCTTACAAATGCAGTAATCATACTCACAGTCTTTAGTTATTTTACATAATAACATTATTCTTCCATGGTCTCCCCCTACTAACTCATTCACTAGCTATCCCTTTCTCATCCACTGTATAATCTCCAGCCTGCACAATGAGTGAGGCTGGCTTTCTGAGGGAAAAAATAGTATATAATATTGAAAAGAAAGATTTATCAGAATAACTACTCACAACTGGACAGAACTAACGTTACCTAGACAACCTGAACTTTAGACTTTCCTGGCTTTTGAATGTTTCACTTTGCAACCTTCATATTCTTCAGTATAAGTTGTTTATTTCTGGTTTAATTTCCTAGGGTTTGGTTTGTTTTTTTTAGAAAAACTGATAGAGAAAATAAGCTCTATATTGTGAAAGTATTGATTGGAGAGCAATAAAATATTCTGTCCTGCAAAAGATCTGGCCTACTGCATAAACAGGCAATAAAACAGGCAATACAACTGAAATAAAAGGAAATGGGAATACCACACTGCACACAGCTACCAACAGAGGTTTTTAACCCCCCTGACAAAATTCTGAATTGTAGCACCCACGGAAAAAATATAGTAGATGCTCAACACTCTCTGGCAGCCCTGACGATCAGCTCCTTAACCCTCCCCCTAGTATGTCCTGCCCGCCGGCGGGCCCCAACGATCGGTTCCTCTGCCTCCCTCCCAGCGCCTCCTGGCCGCTGGTGATCAGCTGTTCAGTGGCATGCAGGAGGTGCTGCAAGGATCGGGAGCAGTGGGGGCCAGAACAGGTCGGGGGAAGATGGGGCATGCTCGGGGAGGGGGCAGGAAGAGGCAAGGCAGGACAGGGCGGAGGCAGGGGCAGGCTGGGTATGTGACCGTGGGGCAAGGGGTGGAGTGGGGGTGGGGCCTGAGGCAGAGCTGGGGTCGAGCACCCTCCCTGGGAACTCAGAAAGTTGGCATTTCTTGTTTCAGCAATGCATTTTATTTGCTTTAATAGCTGTTTAATCAACAGTGCACATTTCAAGCTTTGCTGTCTGTCAGTTTTTGTACTCAACTTATTACTCATTTTGTCCTATGAGTGACAGATTGGAGACCATGTAAAGGAGGCAGAGAGGTTCTTCTTGCTCAGAAGATCCATGAGAAAAATCTAAGTCTAACCCCATGAAGCCCAATGAGTGCCACACTGCTCTGCTCCCATGACCATGTCCCTCTGGCAGCAGCTGCATGGCTCACTCCAAAGTCATGCTGCCTTTGGCTGTCTCCCAGGGAGTGAATTCTCCTGGCCCCTGTAGGTGGGGTAGAAGACAATGGAGTGGCAGTAACATTAACTTCTGCTGATCTGACTCCTAGAAAGGCTTCTTGCTTCCTAGGGGGACATAATGTGCAGAGTTAGTGTGATGTATCTCTGTCTGTGCTTTTGGATTCCCATGGAGTCCTAACGTAACAAGTGTTCAGATATATGATGCAAGCCACTGGAACCATGAGAATATTTAGTGACTCTTTAAAAAAATAATAGGAGTACTTGTGGCACCTTAGAGACTAACCAAAGCTCATGCTCAAATAAATTGGTTAGTCTCTAAGGTGCCACAAGTACTCCTTTTCTTTTTGCGAATACAGACTAACACGGCTGTTACTCTGAAACCTAAAAAAATAATGTGGGCTCTTAGTCTATCTTCAGGGGCACTCTCTGTGAGCTAGTCCAAGATGGCTATTACAGAGTTCCTTCATGTAGACTCTATATTTCCTCTTTTCTTAACTTCCTGTCATCTAAATTAAGGCATCCAGAGAGAAAGTACTTCTGCCCATTGTCTGTGGAAATATACAGTGACAGGGAGAGTTTCTAATGGCTCAGGTGGTTGGGGGCGGGGGAGAGGTGAGCATGCAGTGTATTCATTTCTCTCCTCCTGCTATGTTTGTTTTCACACATTTAGGGTTCTGATTCTCCACTGCCTTGCACCTGGATAAGCCATCACACTTATGCAATTTCATCTGGTTGTAATTTACATCCTCTTCATGTTTGCTTTAGTAAGTGACCCCCAATGCAGTGAAGAATCAGGCCCTTACTCTTATCTGCGATATGTAACTGAGGCATGATTTTGACCCTAGGCAATGAATATCCATTGGAATTAGGATTGATTAGGTCTGAACACTGAGTGGGTGTTGCTGCACATAATTCCATGCATATAATAAGGAGTGATGCCAAAATCTGACACTAATTTAAAATCTTAGAGACATTGATTACTTTGCTCAAAGACTGGTTTTGTTTGTTGTTTTTTCTCCATAATCACTTCTGTTCCTGAGTGACAAGGCTCATCAATTTGATTACGTTCTGACAGTGAAGTGACAGCATGCCAGTCAGGCAGCCGCAAGCAGCTAGCTGGCCCTTTTGAAGCTGCTTAGATGCTAGATTTTGATGAGATTTCAAGGAGGTGCAGAACCCATTCTTGACGCATCTAATATACCACCTATCAGCCAAAATGCATAGAAAGGGAGCTCTTTTCTAAAGCACTGTTGAATGTGTGTGTATACGCGCCAGCTAGGAAACAGTATTTGGATGCAAAGAGTGTAGATGCCAGGTGTAGCGGGGTGGCTACCTTGCTCCCAAAATAGAAGGGGTTAAAAGCAGCCCTGGAGAGGGCTGTGGCTGAGGATGGCTGACTGGGGAAGCAGCTGCAGCTTGGCCACGATCAAATCAGGCACCCAGCTGGCCTGTATAAAAAGGCTGTGAGCCAAAGGCCTAAGGAGTCTCTCTCCAGGCTGGGAGAGTGCTGCGCTGTGGCAACTCCCCAGGCTGTAGGGCCTGATCCAAGGCCCATAGAGGTACTGGGAGGCAGAGGAAGGTGACAGGTCTGAACTCCCTTGCCTATGATGGGTGGCCTTTACACTGCAGTCTGCCCTAGGGAGTGTGGGCTTGGTGATGACTGGCAGTAGCCCAGACTGAGGCAAGGTGGGGATAGTGGGTTGAGGGTTCCTTGGAAGGGGAGACTCGGAGGCAGAGTGTGGGGCTACTGCCAGGGGGCAAAACCCCAGAGAAAGGGGAACTGGGGTCTGTGAGGGACACAGGGACCAGAGCTGTGTGGGTCACTGGCCTGCAGAGGGTGTTCTGGAGCCTGGTGAGCTAATTCCTGATGAAGACCAGCAGGAGGCACCACAGGGTGAGTCTGCTCCTTTACACCATGTTAGTATGTGACATAACTATTTTCCCTTCTGAATAGAAATTCAGTTAAATATTTAGAAGAGCCAAAAAACTGTTTTTACTTTGGAGCCATTTGAATAGAACTCAGAAGGATTTGGCATTGAGCTTTTTAATTATTATTAAAGTCAAATGAAAACCAAGACCCACATTCTGGCACTAGATAAGAGACCATATAATCCAAGGAGCATATGCTTGTATTCCATGTGTGCAAATAGTTATTTCACACCCTATCCAAGCATTATCTCACTACAGTGATGTTTCTGTAGGTGTAAGTAATACAACTAAAAAGGTAGAATTACCAGTGATCACATTTATTTTTTTCAGACTGCCTCCCCATCTTATTCCCAACAACAGGTGAAGAAATATGTATTAGTTTTCTTTAAAATAAGCTGAATCAACTCTGTCATTGAATTCATAGGGTCAGTAGCTCAATCACCATGACAGTTTTATTTGTTTTGTGGTGTTGGAAAATTACTATAAATATCACACAAAGCTCTGGCATTTACAATTTAAAAGATGTTCAGGCTGATAAATGGAGCCAAATGAGTTGTTTGTTTGCAGTTATTTCACAAAGTTCATCCCTTTTTTCTGTTTTCCAACAGACTTGAATAAATTCAAATAAATTTAAGTATCAAGACTCAAAGCACAGCCTTCATTTTAGATCTTTGATCTGAACTAAGATTGCAAAGTTTTATATTCAGTTTCTGCTCAACAGGAGGCGCAGCTTTCTGAATTTATTCTGCAAATATAAGATCTAATAGTTCTAAAGATGAAAAACAATGCCTGGTTTCTGACAGATTACCTCAAAAATACATTTGGATGGCTCATGAAAACACGTTCTCTCATTATGTGAACATCACTTCCTGCTTGTAGTTTCATAAGAAGGACCCACAGAGCAGAGTTTTTAGCATGTTCTTACAGTTGGGGTGCTTTCTAAGGGTGTTTACTTCCAGATTTTGCCTTGGATCCAAAGAGATTTATCTTAATTATATTTATCTTAATTCCATACAATTTGTTCAAGACATTGAAGGATATTGGCAGTTTGTTGCTGTCCAGCTGCTTAGTCCTTCTACGTACAGCACTGACTCTTCAGACTCCCCAATACTTAAACACAGCCTTCTCCCCCAAAGGTGTGAAGCTTCTGGTTTACAGTTTAACTTCCTCAGGGGCATGCAGCAGTTGTGAAGCAGTCAACATACATGCACACCTTGAATAGGTTAACACTTTTATGCACTTTATATTTAATCATGTAAAGCACCTGAGAGCACAAAAAAAGAACTTCCTAGAACACGCCCTTCCCTTGAATCCCTGGGGATCATTTGTGTTCTGTCAGGCACTCTGTCCCTTTTCTACTATGCCCCTGCAGCAGGCTCCCTCATAGTAATCTGGTGCAAAATGGTTCTTTCTCCAGTTCCTGACTGAGAGTCCCTGTATAGACTCACTTGCTTCATATGTTCTCCTCCATTACTTCCAAACCCCCATCTCTCCAGACAAGAAGAGGAAATGTAGTCTCTCAGCTAGAGCAAACCTATTGTCCCAAGGTGCTTTACTTTGGACAGAGGATTGTTGAATGCTGAGCTGGCCTGGCAGAGACATGACACAACCCTGGAAACTCAGAGTGGATCAACACACATATAGCCTTCCCATGATACATTATTTTCCTGATACAATTTAATAAAGTCATCCATTATGCAGAAGTGGTAAAAACAGAACCACCTACCTACAAGTCATTAATTTTTTTATTAAAAAAAATATACATAACTCCCCCAAAACACAAAAAGTTGATATATTCTGAAGACTGACAATATATAATAGTAAAATTCTACATGTTAAATAATCTCTGACAGAATCCAAACACTCTTTTCAATATCAGTATTACACCTCTGATAGACCTTTAACATACTTTCACTCTAAGCCTCTCTCAATGTTACACTTGCTCTTCCCTTGGTTGGCATTGGTAAATTGCTTAGACACACTCAGCACCACCATCCCACCTTACAAAATTGTTTGGCTTGATAACAAGCTAAAAAAATAATTAAGCCTTAAATTAGACACAAAAGTAAGTCATTACAATGACCAGATGTAAGCTTTAATTAAGCCTGAATTTCAAGCAACATATTTATGAACTGATTTAAATACTAATGGCTTGGCAAGAATTCTGTGGCAGAATGGAAGAACAAAAACAATTATCAGAATTTTACCTGTGCTGTGAGGTTTCTTTAATGTAACAAGACTCCAGCCATACTGGAGGTTAAATAGTAGCCAGAGACAGCAGAAAATCTGCCTCCTTACACAGCTTGATGAGATTTCATTAATTTTTCTCTCATCTAGGGACAGATGGGATTGGTCGGGCCAGGTTAACACTTGAATGGGAGGTTCACTGTGAAATACTCTGGAGGAAGGACACTGCAGGGAGTGCTTCTGGTCATTCTGCCCTCTGAGTCAGCATTAAACCAGTGCCCCATCACAGTGGCTGTATTTTCGATAAGATGTAAAACCAAGGAGTTGGCCAGTTCAGTCCATTAAAGATCCCATGGCACTTGTCAAAGTGTAGAGGTGTTAACGTCAGTGTATTCCTAATTGCATAACCTCATTCTTATTTTAATTCCCCTTGCATTTTCAATTAAATAGAATAACTTCCATTTTCTCTTGTAAACCCTTTTGTGCATTTATGTGCTATTAAACGGTTGCCAAGTTTTGCCACATTGGTGGCTGCACTTCACTGCTGACAAATGGGATTCATACGTGTGAAGTTTACATAGTCACTTAGGGCTTCTATACACAGTGCATTAATCTGCAGTAGAAGGGTGTAAATTCTAGTGAGCACTAATGTAACTGATCCATGTGAATCTTGCTGGCCCACACTAAAAATTCCCTACTGCACATTAATACAGTAAATAGGACTACATTAACACACACTAGGGAACTTTTAGTATACGATATCAGGGTCCACACAGGCCAGCTAGTGTGCAACACACTAGTGCCCACTAGAATTTACACCCCTCTAGTGTGGCCTAATGTAGACAAGCACTTAGTAAAGTTTGCAAAGTGCATGAGAAGTTGTGTGGATGAAAAGAACTATATAAATACAAGATCATTGTTTTTCCTTTTTGTTTTAATTCGATGAGATTTCAGAATTAAGGGATATGGCACAAGTTTGAAGCTTGTCTTCTCACTGTACATTTAATATATTCCTTCCCCATGAATAAAATAGATCTTTAAATGGGGTCATGTAGGCAATGATTGGGTGGTTGGGATATTTGTTTATGTGCTTGTTGACACATTCTTGTGTATTCCACTGAGATTAACAAATAGTAGGGCTACGATCTTCTTTTGAGTACTTTTTATAGCAAATATTTACTGTATTTCTTCAAGTTGACATCTCTTTTGATACCACTGCAACACCTTAAGTGTCAGTTGTATCCCTTACAAGTCTGAGAGCAATAAGCCAAGCCACAAAACAATCACTTCTAGTGTTTATAGCTAGACTACGACACAGCTCTAATGTCTGACTTTTATCAAGAGTTCCAAAAAAAAAATGACAGTTTTATTACGTGCTCTCTAACTGAGTCTGAATCAAACCACTGAATCCAATTATTTCTTAACTTTGTTGGAGTTTTGAATCTGGATCTGAACTCTGTAGCGTGGGCTCATTTTTATTCAAACATTTATTGCAACACCTTCTATGTTCAGTAAATATTCATCAGAGGATTCATACATATCTTATCAGCTGCTTACAAATCAGTCCTCTGAATTGGTGATACATATTTTGAATATCACTCATTGTGATTTTAATCCTTTTTTTCTGCATCTGAATACTTCATGTAGTGATCCTAATTAGCTTTTTGTAAGTAGCTGCTGAACAGTTCATACAAGCAAATGCCTAAGTAACAAATATTCATTCTAAATGCTAAAATCTGTGAAGTTTTCAGGGTTCACAACCATTTTTATAAACAACTGGTGTCTAAATACTCATGAACAATACTGTGATTTAGGATGTCCTATTATGCAAATAGAACTTGCTACTTTTATTTGCAAATATTCACTTTTTTCAACCATCTCTGGCCCTGATAAACCTTTGTGCACAGAGGACACAAAAATAAAAAATGAGCTGAAAACGTACAGCTGTTGGCCCATGAAACTAGCACAAGGTCTTTCCATTGAAAATTGTACACTGCCAACATATTTCCACCAATGGAAGGAGTACAGCCGATGGTTCTATAGCCATATAAGGTAACAGAACTGTTGATGGAAATGCCATGAAAAGTATACATGCCAGGAGGTAATACTTTCAGTGGTGGAAAGTGTCCAGTGAAATAACCAGGGCTTTTAGCTAAGAACAAAAAGCAGGAGAAAGAATGGCACACACGGAATGGTGAAGATTTGGTTATTAATGGCCATAATTAGGTGGCTAACAATGCGGCACAGAGAAGGAGCAAGATGGTTATGGAGAGGGTGAAGCAGGAACGATTCAGGATTGAAAATGGTTTAGAAGGCCAGTTACCACAACTGTCCAGACACAAGCCAATACAGCAACAGTGACTGTTCTCCTGCAAATACCTGGAGGGGTGGGGGGAAATGACAACGAGTACATAAAGCCAGGTGGTATGATGTCAGGCCAGATCCTTGGTTCTGGCTGAACTGCACTCTAAGCAGAATCTGGGGGGAAGAGGAAAAGAGTTGAATCTAATCTACCTTTCTCCTTTCTTGATCCTGGGGTTGACTACAGGCAAAACTGGCCCCCAGCTGGACTAAAGCCTGCTTTAAATTATGCCAGTTAAAATGGTTGTTTAGAGACTGTCTAGGCATGCTTCCCTCACCTGTGCTGAAGGGATGCAACTAAAGTAGAACCAGCTGTATACCTTTAACAGTGAGGATAATTAATCATAGGTACAGATTACCACAGGACATGATAAATTCACCTTCCTGTGGAGTTTTTAAATCTAGATGGGATGCCTTTCTAAAATATATGTTCCACCTCAATTACAAGAGGACCGTTTGGACTCAGGAATCACTGGGTGAAATTCTATAGCCTATATTATACAAAAGGTCAGACAATCATAATGGTCCCATCTGGCCTTACATTCTATTAATCTAAATGTCACATGGTGATTCTTGTAAATCAGGGGAATCCCCAGCTGCCTTTTTGTACTGCACAAAGGGGAAACTCGGATTCATAAAGGAATTTAAGCACTTCATCCTCAGATTTAGGTGGCTAAGTCCCATTTTTAGGTTTACAACTTCCCCTCCTTCCCCTCTCCCCCCACAACTGCCATGAAATCCTATAGGTGCTTAAATTCGCTCAGCACCAAGTTTTTGGGTAAAAGTTCCCTAGGAGCCTATGTTTCTGCACCTGGGCATGTGCACTGCTGCCTCACTTGAGGAACCCAGGCACCTAACTGGTACCTGTGAGGATATCTCTTTAACGCAGCCATGGTTGGGATTTGGCTCCATCTAGTCTGCCTGAGCACAAGGAGTTGCAGAGCCACAGAGACTCTCAGAGAGAGTGGTCAGACTTTGCAGATGGTCTAGGTCTTACTTCTAAGAAAGAACCATCTCCCTCAGCTTTTTCTAAGTCTCCTTCATAAGAACTCCTGGTTGCTACATTGTTCCAGGAATCAGGTGACGAGGACCAAGACTGGAAATGTAGCATCTCTGAGCCCAACCAGAGCTCAGAATCACCACCAATGCAGCAGACAAATGGAGGAGTTTCAAACAGCTTTTCAGGATCTCCATGCTAGCAAATGGAGCCACCGATAAGGAATATAAACAAAAGGTAGCTATTTTCCTTAATATACCTGGGCTGGAAGCACTAGATGCATAGAATAGTCTATTGTTAAGCCAGGAAGAGGAAGCTACTTATAAGACAGTGCCACAAAAATTGGAGAAGTACTGCACTTCCAGAAATAATGAGATTTTTGAAAGATACAACTTTTATTTGGGAGCTCAAAGAGAGGTAGAAACTTTAGAGGAATTTGACTGATCTCAGGCTGCTTGGGCAATGCTGTAATTATTGAAAGCTCACATATTCCCCAACTAGAGACCAGATTGTTATGGGGATCAGAGACATAAAGCCCAGAAAGAGACCACTGGAAAATCCAGATGTGAATTTAGAAAAGCAATCAGAATTTACCAGGTAACGGACATTACTCAGGCCAGATGAAAGCTGTTGAAGGGAAAACAATACACTGAAGAAGTAGACAGGGTTACCTGTAAGGTACAGAAAAGTACAGAGGCAAAATAGATATGAAGGATCTAAAGAGAAATCTGGAAAAAAAAAGAGAGAAAATCAGAATGAACTTCCAGAAGGCACCACTAATTGTTGTACACAGCGGCAGACATGAGCTGTAGCAATGTCCTGCGTTTGGAAAAATGATGCAACAACTTCAAAAATCTTAACCACTTTGTTTCTGTTTGAGCACATGTTGCCCTGCTTGCAAACTCTTACAGAGTGTGCACATACTTTACCAAGAAGAGAACAATACAAGCACCCATGAAGAAGATTTCATCATAGAAACAATACATGAAACAGTAGCACTGAGTGACTGGACTATTACTTTAGAAAATAATGGAACCTCTGGGCCTTTTAAGTTGGACACAGTTGCATAAGCAAATATGGTGCCATAATCTATTATAAAAGAATCAAAGAAAAAGCCAAAGCAGACTGGGGAAAAGAGCTAACAGTGGGGAGCTGATTCCAACTGTTGATATTGTGAGCTCGAAGTAAAGGTAAAACACAGTGTGAAAAGGATAATGTTTATAATTGTGCAATGGAAAAAATGTACCGATACTAGGTTGAAAATATGTTGGACCCTGGGACTTATACAGAGAGTGTTCTTTAGAAGGGCAGGGGATCACATACTCTGAGGACCAGTTTCAAGATGTCTTTATGGAGACAGGAAGGCATTGGAGCCACATTTGTGCAAAGGTATGGTAAACAATGGAGACCTGAGGCATATTCTTCCAGGACACTAACAGAAACAGAGTTTCCATATGCTGAGATAGAAAAGGAGGCCATAGCCTTGGTTCATGGATATAAAAGTTCCATGTTTGTATTATGGGAAACTGATAAGAGCAGAAACAGATCACAAGCCGCTTGTAGCTATAGCAAACAATGGGTAAGCAGGTTTCAGAGTAGCAGCCGTGTTAGTCTGTATTCACAAAAAGAAAAGGAGTACTTGTGGCACCTTAGAGACTAACAAAATTATTTGAGCATAAGCTTTTGTGAGCTACAGCTCACTTCATCGGATGCAGACACTCCTAGGATACAAGAGATTATTCTTTCAGGTACATGATTTACACTTAGTATACGGACTTGGAAAAGACCTTGTGGTGGCAGACACATTTTCCTTTAGACCTGACAGAACTGTAGAGGAACAAAATGCTGATTTGGACATGGGAATATTGTAAGAAAAACATGTCCCGTCTCAGACAAAATATGGAGTGTAATTGCTGAAGCCACAGCTAAGGATTAGACATTGCAAAGAGTCATCAAGCTATATGTGCAATGTTGCCTGGGCTACCTAACTCATCCTTACAATCAGTTTAAAGGAGAAGTTTCTATACTGAATGGGATTCTAATTGTTCCAAAAGCATTACAGGGATATATGGATGGAAAAATCCAAAAGACGTTTTATTACAGCCTCATATGAGAAGAAACCATTAGAGTTTTTGAAACATGTCAGAAATACAGACCTAGTTAAGCAAAGGACCCCATGATGATAATTCAGGAGACTTTGGCTCCATGGTATAAAGTGGGCACTGATTTGTTCATATATGCTGAGGGGAGGAGAGGATGGGAACTGTGCACTGGGTTTGGATTATTTATTTCACTTTTGAGAAATAGCATTGCTAGAAGACACTACTGCAAAAAATTTAATTATGTGCATAAAGTCCATTTTAGCTAGACATTGTATACCAAAAGTGGTTATATCAGATAATGGACCACAATTTGATGGATATGAGTTCAGACAATTTGCTAACAAATATGCATTTAAACATATTACATCTCATCCTAGATATCCACTAATGGCTAATCTAATGGCTTAGTAGAAAATGGTATAAAAATAATCATAGAATCATAGAATATCAGGGTTGGAAGGGACCCCAGGAGGTCCAACCCCCTGCTCAAAAGCAGGACCCATCCCCAATTAAATCATCCCAGCCAGGGCCTTGTCAAGCCTGACCTTAAAAACCCCTAAGGAAGGGGATTCCACCACCTCCCTAGGCAACGCATTCCAGTGTTTCACCACCCTCCTAGTGAAAAAGTTTTTCCTAATATCCAACTTAAACCTCCCCCACTGCAACTTGAGACCATTGATTAATCAAAAGACTGCTTAAAAATGCAGAGGAGTCTAACTTGTACCATTACCTAGTATTGCTGAATTCTAGGGCTGTGCCCATAAAGCATGGGTTGTCACTAGTAGAGGTTTAGTTCAGTAGAAACTGAAAAACAAAAATGCTTAATTTTGTAGAGATTGATGTAACAAATAAAAAATGTATAAGAAAACTGACAAAACATAAACAAAATTTTTGGACAGAGGATCATGAAAACTTGAGCCTTTACAGAAACATGATTATGTGTGTATATATGTATGTGTGTGTGTGTGTGTATATATATATATGGAAATATTTGGTGACAAAAAGCAGTGCTCTCTCATGAAGTGGCTCCTAGGTCCTACAATGTCCCAACTTCTGAGGGACTGATAGATAGATAGAATAGGAGACACCTTCAACAAATCCCCGGACGAAAGGAGGACAAGGAGACAAATGAAACCTCAGGCAAGTACTCTAACCTCTCTTGTTAAGTCATCTTCACCTGGTTCATGGATCTCAAGCAGAGATAGATGCTGAACTCTGTCAGAAAGGCAGGGTTTAGGACATACTCCTCTCCTTAGCATTTCCATTGGTTAGCTTAGGTGGCTCCTAACCTAGCATGCTGGCTTTTGTGGATCCCATTCTTAGGTGCCAATTTCTCCCCATTTGTTGTATAGGGAGCCTAGGCACCTAACTCAAGCCATGTGGAGGGCATTGCTGTTCCTGTGATTTTTCTAGGCATCTAAAAGTTAGGCATTGTAATGCTTGGCATTGCAACTCCTAAGTCCCTGTGTGGATCCAGGTTTGGGGGCCAGGATGTGGCCCATCAGGTGTATTAGAAGGGCAAAACAGTAAGCCACATACCATTAATCTTCTAACACGTTTCTCACACATCCCACAAAACGTGCATGACTGGCTAAGAGTGCTTGATTATGCTGACAACAGCCCAAAGAGTAGCATCTCCATAATGGGACAAGAAGATGGTATGCGTGCCTCAGCGTAGCCTAGATTCACCTATACTTGCCATGACTTACATCCCTCTTTTACTATAATAACAGTTGTGTGTGCTACGAACAGTGTTCTTGAATTTGCCTGTGGCAGCTTTATATTGTATACTCCTTCTACCTTATCTGTTCATGTGCTATCTGGGGGAGCATACTGTGCAGCTGTAGGTCATGGCCGAGAGCTGTCTGTGTCTTTGGCATGTTCCTATGGGATATACAGCATTAATTTACACCCTTCCCATTTAACATTCAGAAGGTACAGTAAATGTCACTGACTGAGCTTTGGTGCCCACCCTGAGATGAAAAAGCTCTGGTGCTTTCTGACTTGAGACCTCTGACATGAAAAAAATGAAATCAATGTGCAGAAGTGATGTCAGCATGTATTTCTTGTGGGCACAAAACCAAACTAGATTTACCTATGACTGTAGCAGATGCATTGAACTAGAAGTTAGAGGTGCTGTCTCATAGTCCCTAGATGAATGATAAAAACAAGTCTGTCAAATAACTTTTGAGCATTGACTTCAGGAATGACAGTATTTAGCTGGCTCGGTAGTATGGACAATGTGGTAACTGACATGGCTAATGGCGTTGTCACTTGGACAACTATTGCAACATCATTGTGTTAAATGTTACTCAAAATAACTGCGGTGCAAAAGAGCACTTGATCCAGATACAACAGGTAGGAAATCTGCACTAGTTTCAGATTTGTAAAGCATTCTCTTAGCTTAGCTCACTTGGGACAGAGAGAGAAATAACTGCCAACCTGAAAGGAACTGACCTCAGAATTGGATGGCTTTACCCTCACCTTTATTTCATTTGCACATGGCTGAACACGAAAGTTGAAATGAGCAAGGGGACAAACAAAGTGTCACTTTCATTTTGTTTCAGAGTAACAGCCGTGTTAGTCTGTATTCGCAAAAAGAAAAGGAGTACTTGTGGCACCTTAGAGACTAACCAATTTATTAGAGCATAAGCTTTCGTGAGCTACAGCTCACTTCCTCAGATGCATATCGTGGAAACTGCATATCGTGGAAACCTACTGACCGCTATTCCTACCTGCATGCCTCCAGCTTTCACCCTGACCACACCACACGATCCATCGTCTACAGCCAAGCTCTGCGATACAACCGCATTTGCTCCAACCCCTCAGACAGAGACAAACACCTACAAGATCTCTGTCAAGCTTTCTTACAACTACAATACCCACCTGCAGAAGTAAAGAAACAGATTGATAGAGCCAGAAGAGTTCCCAGAAGTTACCTACTACAGGACAGGCCTAACAAAGAAAATAACAGAACGCCACTAGCCGTCACCTTCAGCCCCCAACTAAAACCCCTCCAACGCATTATTAAGGATCTACAACCTATCCTAAAGGATGACCCAACACTCTCACAAATCTTGGGAGACAGGCCAGTCCTTGCCTACAGACAGCCCCGCAATCTGAAGCAAATACTCACCAACAACCACATACCACACAACAGAACCACTAACCCAGGAACTTATCCTTGCAACAAAGCCCGTTGCCAATTGTGCCCACATATCTATTCAGGGGACACCATCACAGGGCCTAATAACATCAGCCACACTATCAGAGGCTCGTTCACCTGCACATCCACCAATGTGATATATGCCATCATGTGCCAGCAATGCCCCTCTGCCATATACATTGGTCAAACTGGACAGTCTCTACGTAAAAGAATAAATGGACACAAATCAGATGTCAAGAATTATAACATTCATAAACCAGTCGGAGAACACTTCAATCTCTCTGGTCACGCAATCACAGACATGAAGGTCGCTATCTTAAAACAAAAAAACTTCAAATCCAGACTCCAGCGAGAAACTGCTGAATTGGAATTCATTTGCAAATTGGATACTATTAATTTAGGCTTAAATAGAGACTGGGAGTGGCTAAGTCATTATGCAAGGTAGCCTGTTTCCTCTTGTTTTTTCATACCCCCCCCCAGATGTTCTGGTTTAACTTGGATTTAAACTTGAAGAATGGTCAGTTTGGATGAGCTATTACCAGCAGGAGAGTGAGTTTGTGTGTGTATGGGGGTGGGGGGGATGTGAGAAAACCTGGATTTGTGCAGGAAATAGCCCAACTTGATTGTCATGCACATTGTGTAAAGAGTTGTCACTTTGGATGGGCTATCACCAGCAGGAGAGTGAATTTGTGTGGGGGGGTGGAGGGTGAGAAAACCTGGATTTGTGCTGGAAATGGCCCACCTGATGATCACTTTAGATAAGCTATTACCAGCAGGACAGTGGGGTGGGAATAGGTATTGTTTCATATTCTCTGTGTAGATATAAAGCCTGCTGCAGTTTCCACGATATGCATCTGAGGAAGTGAGCTGTAGCTCACGAAAGCTTATGCTCTAATAAATTGGTTAGTCTCTAAGGTGCCACAAGTACTCCTTTTCTTTTTTCATTTTGTTGTTCTCTCTTTTTTGATCTTTCTTTGGAATGTTAGTATCATGAAGGCAATGACTGAGTTTGTATTACCTTGATGTGCAGTATGTCTTGTTATACTTGCTGAAAAGCAAGCAGCAACAGACACAAAACTACTTGTCTGTGAAAACAAGATTTCCAGTTCATCCTTTAATTACCCCCTGGTAAAAACATATTCAGTGATGGACAGCAGGTATTTTATGTTGGGAATGCAAAACTGTAACGCATGAACTATTTGCGAGGCCTTAATTTAGAATCAGTTTATGCTTATGCAGATCTAACCAGGGGTAGTCATAAAATATAAACACATCATCAACAATATAATTCTCAGAAGTATAAACAATATAATTCTCAGAAGTACCACATTTCTGGGCAAAGATTCCAGCATTTTCTTCACAGGTAATATATTCGGTGGGGAAGGTGTATCCATGTTCCCTCTGGGGTAAAAATACAAACCTAAATAATCCTGAAGGTGTGTGTGTCTTCCACAGCTACAGTCATAACCACAATAGTAACCTCAGTTTGACTCATGCAATACCTAGACAAGGCACATTGAGCCAATTTTGTTTCTGGAATGTAAGTCCAGGCCTATTATGCAATAAATAGCGCACGTGTTTTAATGAGTCTTCCTGGAACTTGGAGCCTTGAACAGAATGAGATAAGCCAGTTGCAAAGCCTTGTACCTTGTGCTCACAGTATAAATGAGTTAAAATTTAAGTAATTAGTCTGTGCATTAGATTGCATAAATCAACATTTAGTAATATGGTTACAGAGAATGTTCTGAATATTGCTATGTATAATGTAATATAACTTGTCCAGCCTGAAGCACATAACTCTAGAAGCTTAGTGGAGTATTTCATTTACATGTTGAAAACACTGACCCAGATCAAGCATCTATTCTTGACTGCACAGACAAATAATGTGGTATTTGTAGCATATTGCATACTATCACTTTAAAATTAAAGCATCGTGACTGGCCTATGAATCACTTCCACTAGGAGAAGGCTTTAGATATAGCCACAGAGAGGCTCTGTTCCAGAGGAGCTACAAAGCAGATTTAGGGCCAGATTATCAGTCCCTATTTCCAGCTGCTTAGGCCTTGTCTACTTTACAGAGTTGTACCTGTATAGTTACTGCAGTACAACCCCTGGCCCCACCCGGCCCCAGTGTGGATGCAGTTATACTGGTATAAAAGCATCTTATATGAGTAGAACTATTTCCACATCAGAAGGGGAATAAGCTCTGTGGTAAAAGCACATTTATACAGCTATAACTGCATCCACATTAGAGTATAACTTGTACCTACATAATATCAGTTATAACAATTGGTGGGGGTTTTTTTATCAGTAAAACGTTTAAAGGTAGACTAGGGGCTTGTCTATGCTGGCAGTAAAGTAGCTTTTTGTGCTCAAACTGCAGCCGTGTACACACCGCTAAGCCACTTTGTGCGCAGAAACTCCTCAGTTGCAGCACTGCAAAAAAACCACCTTGACGAGAGTCATCAGGCTGTTTGCGCAGAGGCTCCAGTGCTCTATTGCCAGTGTAGATATTTGATTTCCACGCTGTACTTGACCTCCGGAGCTGTCCCATAATGCCTCAAGTGGCCACTCTGTTCATTGTTTTTAACTCAGCTGCCCTGGAGACGCGCCCCTCCCCTTTCAAAGCTCTGTTTCTGACAGCCCTTGCATGCCCTGCTGATCTGCTCCAGGACCCAAAGCAAACCATTAATGTGGAATGTCCATGCAGTTGAACGCAGAGGGGTCTGTGTGTGTGATATATAGATATATTGCTGTGCAGGGAGCCCAGGGAGGGAGGCCGGGGCTGATGTTGGGGGTTTCCCCCTCCCCCTGCCTCAGGACTGGTTGCTTCCTGCTGCTATCTGAACTTACAAGACAGCATGCTGACACACTCTCTGTCACACACTCTGCCCCCCCCCACCACCACCACACTTCAGTTGAAAAGCAGCTGGCAATGTAGTAGGATGCCCATGGAACAATGGGATTGGGAAACCTGCGTCATGTGATGCTGTGCCTGCCCCATGAAGCATTGCAAACCCTTCCCAAAGCACCCTGTGCCCAGTTGCACAGTGGGATAGCTACCACAATGCACTGCTGTCTTTGCCATTGGAAGAGCTGCTAATGTTAATGCACTCCAGCAACAGCGGTTTAATTCCAGCGTTTTAATCAAAGTGGCATAACTTGTGGCACAGAAACTTGCCAGTGTAGACATACCCTAAGCCTTAGATAGCACAAAGCAGCTGGAAAGGATTCCCAGAGATAGTTGACACTCTCCCTTCCTTGTAGCAGTCGAGGAGGTGAGATTGCTTTATGTAGTATGATTTAGAGCAGCCCTTTGCATCTGTTAGCTCCAGAATCAGGGGAGTGTGAACCCAGCCCAGCTGAGGTTTTGACTCTTTATGATTTAGAACTTGATTCTCATCCCACTCATGCTGGTTTTATTCTAGTGTAATTCCGCTGATTTCAATCAAGGTCCTCTTGCTTTACACCATTGTAAAGGTCACATCAGAATCAGACCTAATCAGATCCAGAAAGTAAAGAGCCTACTTTGCCCCTCAGTTGTAATGACTTTACACTGCTGGGACATCACTGAAGTCAATAGAGTTATACCACCATAAAAAGAATATAACATAGAGGAGAATTAGAGCCATATTGTGCATATTCCCTGTGTATTTTGTGTCTTAAGTGTGTGTGTGTGTGTGTGTGAGATAGGCTGGGCCTTTCTCTGGGATCACACTCAGGCAGTTTCAGAGTCTCTTCTCCTTCCAAAGTCCTTTCCCTGCTTGGGAAACTTACTTCAGCCTTTCTAGGTTCTCAGTTGTGGGACTGTTCCATTTCTGAGTTGTCTATAATGCTATAATGGTCTGGTTTGTTTATAGCAGTCCGGCATGGCTGGACCCCAGGTTGTGCTTTATCTTCGATCCCTGGCCATGGTGACCAGCTTGCCCGAGATCTGTTAAGTCCTTGTGAGTGACAGAGGCTTGCTAGCTGTTTCTGTCTCAGTGGTTCTGTAGCAAGAGTCAACTCCTTCTCAAGCACAACCGCTTTCCTTCTGGTTGCCAACTCTTCATTCTTCTGCTGCTGCTTTATGGTGAATTATACTCATCTACTGAGTAACCACCACCTACTATATTCCTTGTACATTCATGCTGTCTGACCCTGTTCTATATTCTTTAAAAAACATAGTAGACCTTTTTAAATGTTACCTTACTTTCCCAGTACTCTCACTGAACCCCTCATGGTATATTCTGTCACTTTAAAGCATCTGAATTCTTCATAAAGAATCTGTCTTTCCTGGGAACATTCCCATATCAGGTAATCAACTGTTTCTTTTACAACTCCTTTCTGTGAGAAGCTCTCCTTTTGAAGCTGGCTTCCTCTGGCTGGAGCAGGCTCTGCAAGTGTGCCTATTTAGTATTGGTTGAGCCCAGAGGGACTCATTAGTCTTCACCTGATTGGGATGTGGGCATGCCTCATTGCAATGTGTAAAACCAAAAATATACTATAAAAAACCTACTGTGGGCTACACTCAGCTCTCAGTCACACCGGTGTACAGCTAGAATAATTCCATAGACTTCAGTGCAATTAATATGCATTTACACCAGGATATGAGAGAACGGACTCTGTCCCTATATAGTTGGTGTTTATCAAAATGTTTAACTTCATAAAGCTTATGCTGTTCCAGCCAAACAAACACAATTATCACATACATATTGCAGTAACACACCAGCATACATGATCACAGCTTTTTAATAAGATAATCAGTGGTACAGTATTAGCTTTTAGATATCTTTCAAATAATATTTAGCACTTTTACTGTGCTTTTCATCTTCAAAATGCTTACCATTATTCATGCCATAAAGGTAAATATTATGTATCTCTCTAACATTTTGGGGATCACCCAGACCAATAAGGGGTTCGGTCAATGCCTGCCTTGTAACTTTGGGTAAATTAAAAGTGAACCCAAACAGTTCCGTTCCTCAGAAACATAATACCATTGAACCAGAATACATACATTTACTAATAAACATTATCCCCTAGTTATGCAGCCTCCGTAAAGTTTTTTGTTTACTATGACTCAAACTGACAAATGTGTAAATCAGTCCTTTAAGTATGAATTGTTAAAATATTTAAGATTGTATTTTTATCAAAATTACCTTGAGAAGAAGGAATAACCTCAATTGACCTTCCTCTTTCATTTTCCATTGAAATGCTATAGAATAAATGTAACTAGTGCCTCTCGCTGCCTCAGTTTCCAATTTGTAAAAATGGGGATAATAGCACTTCCCTACTTCACAGGAGTTTGGGGAGGATAAATGCATTAAAGATTGTGATGTGCTTTGGGATCTACAAGGAAAAGCATGATATAAGACCTAGGTATTTGTTGTTATTATTATTGTACATTACTGACGGACATTTACACCATAAATGAAATGAATTTGGTTCTATTACAAATCTGTAAAGGAGGAAATTGTGGCAGCAAATAGACAAATGTCCCAAGGCTCTGACGTTCAGAATGAAATGACAATTAACAATAAGCAGCGATAAATTTGTCAGGTCTAGGATTCCAGTGAAGCGTCTCAAATTGTCAAATGCCAAGATACGTATCAATCTTGCAAATCAAGACAAAAATTAATGAAGTACATCACACATAAAGGAGATGTCTGCACTGAATGATATATAGGGCCCCTTTAACAGCCTTCATAATTTTTAATTCAGTGGAAAAAATTGAATCAATCAGGAAATTTGAAAAGCCAGACTGAACTACTTCAGGAAGAAAAGTAGAATTGACTGCAGAGAATTGTGTGAAACAGAGTAGAAGAATGCTATAAAACAGTATAGAATCTCAGCAATTGTATTTTGATTTTAACATGGTAGGCCATGAAACTGATTGTAGAGATATGTGAAGAACTCGACTAAATAACTCTGAAACATGTTTCACTTGCTTTGGGGTTTCATTACCAACCTGAAACTTGATTCAGGCTTGCCAAATGGTTCAAAGGACATGCAGGCAAACCTAGACTAGATTTTGAGTCAGCCTGGGCTGTTCTGTGACTTCCTGTAGAAATATTGTGCATCTCAGAGTTGAAACCAGACACACTTGGTGATTTTGGCTGGGATTTGAATTTATTTTTTTGACTTTCAAAATCTTCTCTAATTTGCATCAGTTGGCAATGGTCTCAAGGTATTGTGCATGAAGATGTCCTGGCCACATCCCTTTTTCCCAAGCCATGTCCCCTATGTCATTTCTATACTATCAGTTGCGGTCTTTGCAAAGCAGGGTTGGGTTGCAAAGTGGCTGCAGTGTAACTCAGAACCTGGGCCTTTAATTGGCATGAGTAGTTTGTTGCAATGTATTCTAAAGGCTAGCCACTGCCTTTCATGAAAGCACACTCTTTAATTATCAGTGAAAGGGAGGATATGTTAATGGTTAAGGTACTGGCCTAAGATTCAGTTCAATTCTTTGCTCTGCGCTAGGCTTCCTGTGCCATCTTCGGTAATTCATTCAGTCTCTCCGTGCCTCTATTCCCAATCTGTAAAACGTGACTACTAGAACCTGCCTTCCTCAGAGGGGTTTTGTGGGGATAACGTTAAAGATAGTGCGGTGCTCCAATGCGGTAGAAATGGAGGCCGTTGTAAATAGATAATGTCTCTAGCCATCCCTCTGTGCTTGCAGCTCCCATGTGCTACATTCAGCTGTGCGGGAAGCTAACCGTGCACAGAGCTTTTATTTCAGTAACTTTACAAATTATTCAGCATTCGTTATTCAGCACAAGTGGTTACAGAGCATCCTTCCCTCACCGTGTCACAAAATGCTCCGATCATAAGCTAAAGAGAAGTTAGAAGTAGATGATCAGACTGGTCACTCTGATCTGGAAAACAATCCAGATAATACTTCAGTTTTATTCAACTGTAATTTTCAGCCTCTGAATTTCACATAAAATAAAACTGCTCTCATTTATAATAGTCTGTAGTTTTATAGACAGCTGGTTGGGATTTTTTTCATATTTTTTTTCAGCAGAAAATGCTGATTTGTCAAAACTGAAACATTTTATAGAAATGTATGGGTTTTACCAAATCATTTTCAGGTCCAGGATAGAATTGCATGAGCGAGTCCCTCCCACACTAGAATAGCCACTAGCGTGGTGGTTTGGGCACCCAGGTTCCAATCTGTGCTCTGAATCAGGCAGAGTAGGGATTTGAATTTGGGCCTGCTACATCCCTGCTGAATGCCCAAGCTATTGTCTCTTTAAAGAGGGGAGGCGGTCTCTGATTAACAAATGGAATGTTTCTAGTGCAGGTGTGTTCGTCTTTTGAATACCGATTTTCTTTCTGCAGCTCCATTGGAATACTTGAATTCCCTATTCTCCCATGGACCCCAGTCTTATTTCTTTGTAGTGTTTGTGGGTGGGGAGAGAGACTATGTAAACTGAGGAATTTCAAACAGTGAAATGAAAATAAATGCAGCTGGTCTTTGGTCATCTCTAATTTTTCATTCAGGAAAAGCCTCATGCCACCTGATAACATAAGTGCCAAAATAAAAGGAAAGGAGTACTTGTGGCACGTTAGACTAACCAATTTATTTGAGCATAAGCTTTCGTGAGCTACAGCTCACTTCATCGGATGCATACTGTGGAAAATACAGAAGATGTTTTTATATACACAGACCATGAAAAAATGGGTGTTTATCACTACAGAAGGTTTTCTCTCCCCCCACCCTACTCTCCTGCTGGTAATAGCTTATCTAAAGTGATAAACAACCATTTTTTCATGGTCTGTATGTATAAAAACATCTTCTGTATTTTCCACAGTATGCATCCGAAGAAGTGAGCTATAGCTCACGAAAGCTTATGCTCAAATAAATTGGTTAGTTTCTAAGGTGCCACAAGTACTCCTTTTCTTTTTGTGAATACAGACTAACATGGCTGTTGCTCTGAAACCTGTAAAAATAAAAGGAGTTACTTTAGAAATAAATGAAGAGAAGAGCTTACATTGTGATAGGCTGCCACTGAGCTACTGAATGGCACAAGGAAACAATCTATCAAGATTAGCATCAAACAGAAAATCAGTGGTGTTGTAAGGGAAAACAAGAATGGTTGGATTACAGAGCTACTCCGGTCTGGATGGCAACAGCAGGTAAAATGAACAAAATGTATTAGCTTCAAGAAAATGGAAATGCTTAGCAGCCACAGAACACTTGCCCAGATCAATTAATTGAGACACCAATGAAGGTCTTTGACTAAGAGAGATTTTTGAGGACTCAGTGATTCAATCAGTAAATCACCTCTATCCATTTGCTGAAGGAATGAAATAGAAGAAGAGGTGTGGATGTGTTCATACAGGCAGATAAAAGTTTATGCAATATTTTCTCCTTTGTGACCAGGTCTGGGTACAATTACTTTGCAGCTGAGGTTGGTGCTATGAGAAGCAGTGAACAATGGCATTTTGAATGCTGTTATCTGCTTTCAATAAGAAAAAGTCATATTTTCAGTCAGCTCTTTGGCTCTTCTGAATATGTTGGTAGAAATCCAATCACAACATTACATCCAGCATAAAAGAATCAAATTGATGCTGCAAGAAAGGAGGTGGAACAGGGTCCCAGCAGAATGCATCTGTAAGGCCTGTGCAAACTAAAGGAAATATGAAGGCTTTTTAAATGTATTTATTTTTACAATTCAAACAGGGAAACTACCAAAATTATTTCCCACTATAATTCATATTATATTCTTGACAAAATCGGTGATTAACTGAGACATTTTTCTAACCTACACTTAATTTGTTCAGTGCCAGATCTGAAATATTTACTCCTACCTGCTAAGAGTGGAAAGGAGTGCAACTGGAATCTCTTTTGGGTGGCACAGGAATTCGGCTCAGGTCCTTGTGAATTCAATTGAAAGCTCTTGTTTTAATAATGGCCAGATCCTCAGTTGGTGTAAATGACTTTTGACTTCAAAATAAAAATGCTTCCCGGAACCCAAAAGTTTGTACACTAAAGCTGAAACTCAGGGAATTTGTTTGAAAAGATAATGGCAGACTGCTATTTGATTTGGGAGGAAATAATGTAATGGTGGTGTGATTGGGTTCTATAGAAGGTTTTTTTCTGTCTTTTATGTTCTCCCTGCACTGGAGAAGGTATTAATTCAACATCTCTCACTCGTGAAAATGACAGGAAAAAGAACAGATTTAAATTTTTCCCACCCACATACCTTTCTTGGTAAAGGAGGTGATGTTGCTGTCTAGTGGTCAGAGCAAAGAAACTGGCATCAGGATGACTGGTTTCTATTTATTGCTTTTGTTACTGGCTTACTGAGAGATTTGAACAAATCACTTAAGGTAGTAACGTACTCACTTAAGTCTTCTTGCACAGCTATTAAAACATGTCTTTTAAAAAAATATTGCTGAGGCCTAGACTGCTTTACAAAGTTAGGTTGATGTAAGCATCTTTTCATTCACTTAGTTGTGCATATGTCTACACTTAAATTTGTTTAACACTGATGTAAGTGCTCCATTACTCTAACATAGTAACACCACTTCCCTGAGCGGTGCTGAGCCATGGTCAATGTATTGAGGTTGACACGACACAGATGTAGACACTGTGTTACCTATATTGACCCAAACGATCCTCTAGAATCTATCCCACGATGCCAATCTCTGACTGCTCTGGTCGCAGTTGTGAACCTTGCTGCTCAGGGGTCACAGAGACTGGAAGCCTCCCCCTTTTAAAACGCTGAATATTTTTGAAATGCCTTTTCCTGATTGTCTAGCTTGGCGTGCACACCTAGCAGCTCTCCATTGTTGTGCGCTACTGCCCAGCTGACCATGCCAGCTACATGCTCCGGATACACTCTGTCGAGGCGTAGATAGGAGATATTTGACCTCCTGGACCTGTGGGGAGAAGAGGCTCTCCAAGGGCAGGTGTGGAGCTGCCCTAGAAATGTGGACATCTACGAGCAGATTGCACAGGGGATGCAGAAGAAGAGGCACTAACAGGGATCTGCAGCAGTGTCATATGAAAGCAAAGGAACTGTGGTAAGCATATCAGAAAGCCACGGAGGCCAACAGTTGATTTAGTGCCAAGCCACAGAACTGCCATTTTTACAAAGAGCTGCATGACATACTTGGCAGAGACCCCGCCACTACCCCACAGATCACTATGGATACCTCTGAGAAGCCCAAGTCATAGGTCCCTGCTGTGAATAGCAGCAAGGACAAGGAGGAGGTGGAGAAGGATGAGGATGGTGGACGTGCAACCGGGGCAGGGAGGGGGCAGCTGTGCGGCAAGCCAGGACCTGTTTGAGACTCTACTGCAGTTGAGTCCATCCTGGCAATTGAGCACAGGCGAGCCTGATGCAGAGGAAGGAACCTCAGGTACATGTGTACATTTATTTCCCATTCCAGTGACAATGCCCCCAACTTAGCAGAACACAGCTATTGACTTTACTCATACTAGAAGAGGTAGCAGTACAACAAACAGAGCTAGAATTGATATCTGGTTTTTCATTCCCCTGTAGAGTTAGGCAAGGGGCAGGGGCATGCAGAGCAGTTTGTTTAGGTACACAGGAATGTCCCTTGAATCCTTCTGAAACATCTCAATGAAACTCAATGAATTGCTAACATAGTTCCTATTTTTAAAAAAGGGAAAAAAAGTGATCCAAGTAATTATAGGCCTGTTAGTTTGACATCTGTAGTATGCAAGGTCTTGGAAAAATTTTTGAAGGAGAAGGTAGTTAAGGACATTGAAGTCAATGGTAAATGGGACAAAATACAACATGGTTTTACAAAAGGTAGATCGTGCCAAACCAACCTGATCTCCTTCTTTGAGAGAGTAACAGATTTTTTAGATAAAGGAAACGCAGTGGATCTAATTTACTTAGATTTTAGTAAGGCGTTTGATACTGTGCCACATGGGGAATTATTAGTTAAATTGGATAAGATGGGCATCAATAGGAAAATTGAAAGGTGGATAGGGAATTGGTTAAAGGGGAGACTACAACGGGTCCTACTGAAAGGTGAACTGTCAAGTTGGAGGGAGGTTACCAGTGGAGTTCCTCAAGGATCAGTTTTGGGACCAATCTTATTTAATCTTTTTATTACTGACCTGGGCACAAAAAGTGGGAGTGTGCTAATAAAGTTTGCAGATGATACAAAGCTGGGAGGTATTGCTAATTTAGAGAAGGACAGGGATACCCTACAGGAGGATCTGGATGACCTTGTAAACTGGAGTAATAGGAATAGGATGAAATTTAATAGTGAGAAGTGTAAGGTCATGCATTTAGGGATTAATAACAAGAATTTTAGTTATAAGCTAGGGACGCATCAACTAGAAGTAACGGAGGAGGAAAAGGACCTTGGAGTATTGGTTGATCATAGGATGACTATGAGCTGCCAATGTGATATGGCTGTGAAAAAAGCTAATGTCGTCTTGGGATGCATCAGGAGAGGTATTTCCAGTAGGGATAAGGAGGTTTTAGTACCGTTATATAAGGCACTGGTGAGACCTCACCTGGAATACTGTGTGCAGTTCTGGTCTCCCATGTTTAAGAAGGATGAATTCAAACTGGAACAGGTACAGAGAAGGGCTACTAGGATGATCTGAGGAATGGAAAACTTGTCTTATGAAAGGAGACTCAGGGAGCTTGGCTTGTTTAGCCTAACTAAAAGAAGGTTGAGGGGAGATATGATTGCTCTCTATAAATATATCAGAGGGATAAATACCAGAGAGGGAGAGGAATTATTTAAACTCAGTACCAATGTGGACACAAGAACAAATGGATATAAACTGGCCACTAGGAAATTTAGATTAGAAATTAGACGAAGGTTTCTAACCATCAGAGGAGTGAAGTTTTGGAATAGCCTTCCGAGGGAAATAGTGGGGGCAAAAGATCTATCTTGCTTTAAGATTAAACTCGATAAGTTTATGGAGGAGATGGTATGATGGGATAACATGGTTTTGGTAATTAAATATTCATGGTAAATAGGCCCAATGGCCTGTGATGGGTTTTTAGATGGGGTAAGATCCAAGTTACCCAGGAAAGAATTTTCTGTAGTATCTGGCTGATGAATCTTGCCCATATGCTCAGGGTTTAGCTGATCGCCATATTTGGGGTCGGGAAGGAATTTTCCTCCAGGGCAGATTGGAAGGCCCTGGAGGTTTTTCGCCTTCCTCTGTAGCATGGGGCACGGGTCACTTGCTGGAGGATTCTCTGCTCCTTGAGGTCTTCAAACTACAATTTGAGGACTTCAATAGCACAGATATAGGTGTG
Source organism: Lepidochelys kempii (assembly GCF_965140285.1). Lineage (NCBI taxonomy): Eukaryota > Metazoa > Chordata > Testudines > Cheloniidae > Lepidochelys > Lepidochelys kempii. The sequence continues at coordinate 137,760,048 of NC_136382.1, read as the reverse complement.
AGGTCTTTTTTAGGAGTGGTGGGTGAAATTCTGTGGCCTGCATTGTGCAGGAGGTCAGACTAGATGATCATAATGGTCCCTTCTGGCCTAAATATCTATGAATCTATGAAACTCCCTGGAGGTACTCTGCAATTTTCCTCTGAAGGTTTCTAGAGATGGCAGCCTTATTTTTTCCTCCAGGGGAGGAGACTTTCCTATGCCAGTTGGCGAGAACTTCAACAGGGACCATTGAAGTACACAGGCATACGGGCCTGGGCAACTTTGGGGTGCCAGAAGCAGCTGTGCTTTCTCTGTCTTTTACTCTGGGGTGGGAGATATCAGCTAAAACTACCATTGCCTGTGGAAAACTGTGCCAAATATGCAGCACCATTGATTTGTACTCCATAGTTTCATGCAACTGAGCAATTTCCTCTTCATTTTCTTTACCCCTGGTGGGCCATATACACCACTGGCTGATGCTGTGTGTCGTGCCAAGCACAGGTATTTCAGAGAAGAAGCGTCAAAAAGCAATCTGCCAACTGGGAAAGAAAGTCCTGGCTTCTAGGTTTCTGAGCAGCCCTGTATTCTTAAAGATTCAAGGATCATGCACTTTTCCTTACCAGCCAACATTGATGTTGAAGTGTCCCCTGTAATCCTCCAAGGCTCATACCCTAGAAAAATAGCCCTTTCAGCTGACGTATCCTGAAGCAAGGTGGTCTTGGGCTCAGAAGTGATGCTCCACCATCTGCTGCTGCTCAATGAACACCAACAACTTTCACTTGGTTCTTGCTATATCCCACAGAAATCAGTCCTCCAGGAAATCGTCATGTTCCCAAGGGCTCTTCTTGGGGCTCTGCAACTACCAGAGGATTGTGCAGCCAGTGCTTGCAACAGCCATGGCAATAGTGCAGAGTTGTGTAGGATCCATGCTTCATCCAAAGTCAAGTCCCATGTGGGTTATTGGGATTTTACAAGTAGGTTAAAAAATTATGGGCTAGGGATGGCATTATGGGATGGAGAAAGGTGTTTGGGAACTTGACCTCACAGTCCCAGTCATCCCAGCACAGCTTGCTTCTGCCCCACCATGCATAATATGCATAGAATCCTAGAATAACAGAGTTGGAAGGGACCTCTGGAGGTCATCTAGTCCAACCCCCTGCTCAAAGCAGGACCAATCCCCAACTAAATCATCCCAGCCAGGGCCTTGTCAAGCCTGACCTTAAAAACCCCTAAGGAAGGGGATTCCACCACCTCCCTAGGTAACGCATTCCAGTGTTTCACCACCCTCCTAGTGAAAGAGTTTTTCCTAATATCCAACCTAAATCTCCCCCACTGCAACTTGAGACCATTACTCCTTGTCCTGTCATCTACTATCACTGAGAATAGTCTAGATCCATCCTCTTTGGATCCACCTTTCAGGTAGTTAAAAGCAGCTATCAAATCCCCCCTCATTCTTCTCTTCCGTAGACTAAACAATCCCAGTTCCCTCAGCCTCTCCTCATAAGTTGTGTGTTCCAGACCTCTAATCGTTTTTGTTGCCCTTCGCTGGACTCTCTCCAATTTCTCCACATCCTTCTTGTAGTGTGGGGCCCAAAACTGGACACAGTACTCCAGATGAGGCCTCACCAGTGTTGAATAGAGGGGAATGATCATGTCCCTCGATCTGCTGGCAATGCCCCTACTTATACACCCCAAAATGCCATTGGCCTTCTTGGCAACAAAGGCACACTGTTGACTCATATCCAGCTTCTCGTCCACTGTCACCCCTAGGTCCTTCTCTGCAGAACTGCTGCCTAGCCATACGTTCCCTAGTCTGTAGCGGTGCATGGGATTCTTCCATCCTAAGTGCAGGACTCTGCACTTGTCCTTCTTGAACCTCATCACATTTCTTTTGGCCCAATCTTCCAATTTGTCTAGGTCCCTCTGTATCCCATCCCTAACCTCCAGCGTATCTACCACTCCTCCCAGTTTAGTGTCATCCGCAAACTTGCTGAGGGTACAATCCACACCATCCTCCAGATCATTAATGAAGATATTGAACAAAACTGGCCCCAGGACCGACCCCTGGGGCACTCCACTTGACACCAGCTGCCAACTAGACATGGAGCCATTGATCGCTACCTGTTGAGCCCGACAATCTAGCCAACTTTCTACCCACCTTGTAGTGCATCCATCCAGCCCATACTTCTTTAACTTGCTGACAAGAATACTATTTAATAACACCCTGCAGCAACACAAGCACTTTTGGTGAATACAAGCAGAGCCAATGCAAGGAGCCCAAAATGCACGTGTGTAAGCAGTAGATTAACTGTGTAGGCATCAAAAAAGAAGTTCTAAAACCTGCATTTTGAGAAGGATGCATTTGGAACATTTTCTTGTTGATAGAATGCATAATAAATAAGGTGTCCTTTTGGCTTATTCAATCAACTGGAAAATTGTAAACTGGTTGGAAAATATAAAAAATGAAGTTACACAAATCTGCTTTAAAGGGAAAAATCATTTAGGTTTTTTTTTAATTAAAACTCCACAGCATTTATGAAAAAATTTAGCTCAAGGATTGGCTACCTTTTTTTTTTTTTAAATTAACTCTTTTGTTGAGGTTTTTTCATTTCCTTCATGAGCAACAGTACAGTATGCTATAAGACTTTTGATCTAAGTTCATTCAGACCTTAGTGACTGACTGACTTCCCCGAGGGACAACAAAACATGCTATGTATCTATTGTCTTCTCATAACCTGTACTTCTAATTTAAAGTGTGACATGTGCACGGTCACGTAACTGCAAAACTAGAAGCAAAATGTAAGAAAATAGGCTTTCAGGTTGCTCTGTAGAGAAAAAAAATCACTCAGGCCTACATTTTCAAAAGTTTCTAGTGATTTTTGGGCAGCTGCTTAACATTTTCAGATAAGCATGTCTCTCTAAGGTATCTGAAGATGGGGACCTAAAATCATTAATTGCTTGAAAATGGAGCCCACAATACTTTTTTAAGAAGCTGCATGGAAACCTACATGTAGCCAAAAATCTGTCTTTGTGAAAGTGTCACAAACAGTAATCAGAGTAGCAGCCGTGTGAGTCTGTCTCCGCAAAAAGAAAAGGAGGACTTGTGGCACCTTAGAGACTAACCCATTTATTTGAGCATGAGCTTCACGAAAGCTCATGCTCAAATAAATGGGTTAGTCTCTAAGGTGCCACAAGTCCTCCTTTTCTTTTTACAAATAGTACTATGGTTGTGCTGTCATGGCCCTCCAAATAAAGCTGTGTTAGTTGTTCCAGGTGTACATGGAGCTCTTTTGGAGGGTCATCAAGGAGGCATGGATTAGTGTTTGCAATAAACTGGTGCCATCCAGCTCTCTTACCTTTATGTATGACCTGGAGGGTGCACTGGTGCATCTCTCACAGCCTGTGTCAGCAGTGTAGGCCTAGATGAGAGCAAGCAGACTGACATTCGCTGCAGAAAAGCCTGAGGGTTGGTTGACATGGTAGATTGGACAAAGGCAGAGATTTGTATGGGTCCCTCTGATTAAGTATCTGCTATTTGTCACTAAGCGGGTCGGTTGGACAAGAAGTTCTTGGAATGCAATGAAGACCACTTTTTATTGAAGGTGGTGAAAGGGGAGAGGCTGGTCTAGATATGATTCTGATAAATAGGGAGTAATATTTGGAAGGTGGAAGGCAGCTTGGGTAAGTGATCACAAAATGATCATGATTCTAAGGAATGGAAGAAGGGAAAGCAGCAGAATAAAAACAATGGATTTCAAGAAGGGAGACTTTAGCAAACTCTGAGATTTGGTAGGTAAAATACTGTGGGAAAATAAGTCTAACGGGAAAAAATGTTCAGGAGAATTCGCAATTTTTTTTTCAAGAAACATTATTAAGAGCAAAAGAGCACACTACCCCAACTAGGAAATTTTGAATGACCTGAAACTGAAAAAAGAGTCATACACAAAGTGGAAACTAGCTCAAATTACAAGTAACAAATATATTAAAAAAACAACAAAAGCATGCAAGGACAATTGGAAAGACCCAGCACAAAACGAGATTAAAGTAGCGAAGGACAAAACTGATAACAAGAAAACATTTTACAAATACATTAGAAGCAAAAGGAAGACCAAGGATAGAGCAGGCCCATTACTTAATGAGGAGGGAAAGACAATAACAGAAAACACAGTAATGAGTTAAAGTGTTAAATGACTTTTTTTGTTTCAGATTTCACCAAAAAGGTTAGCAATGATTGGACAATTAGCATAGTGAACATCAGTGTAAATGGAGGAGGATTTGAGTCTAAAATAGGAAAAGAACAAGTTAAGAATTATTTAGACAAGTTTAGATGTCTTCAAGTCAGCAAGGCGTAATGAAATACTACTTTGAATACTTAAGGAACTATCTGAAGACCTCTATGAGCCACTAATGATTATCTCTGAGATAATCGTGGAGGATGGGAGGCATCTCAAAGTACTGGAAAAGGGGCAAATATACTACCTATTTTGACAGACCCAGACCAGTTGGGTGCAGGAGTCTGGTCGAAGGCAAATATACTGGTCGCTGGATAAACAGTTTTGTTCCCTGAGTGACCACAGCAGGGAATGTCCTAGAGCAATCAGGAACCTGTTAGAACCAATTAAGACAGGTAAGCTAATCAAGAGACCTGGAGCCAATTAAGAAGTTTCTAGAATCAATTATGGAAGGCAGGCTAATCTGGACCCCTGGTTTAAAAAGGACCTCCCGTCAGTTAGTAGGGGAGTACGCAAGGAGTGAGAAGACGTGCTGCTGGAGGACTGAAGAGTTCAAGCATGATCAGGCTTCAGGAGGAAGAACCTGCAGTGAGGATAAAGAAGGTGCTGGGGGGGAAGGCTATGGGGAAGTAGCCCAGGAAGTTGTAGCTGTCACGCAGCTGATACAGGAAACATTGTAGACAGCTGCTATCCACAGGGCCCTGGGCTGGAAGGGTAGAGGGTGGGCCTGGGTGGGTCTGGGTTCCTCCCATCCCCCCAACTCCTGATCGGACACGGGAGGAGTTGACCTGGTATGTGAGAAACGCCAAAAGGGAACGCCTAAATTGGAAAGGGATCTGGCCTGTCCCTGACCCACTAGGTGGGACACAGAGACTGCGGGGATTGTTTTCTGTTTCCCCCATGCTAGCCGGTGATGAGGTTAGCTGAGTGGACGGCAGGTTTGAGCCACTAGCAGAAGTGGCCAAACTGAGGGCTGCTGTGAACCTTTGAGGCAAGCAAATCCGCCAAGAAGCAGAGGACCCACAAAGGCAGAGGAGGAACTTTGTCACACTATCTATAAAAAGGAAATAAGGAAAACCTGGGGATTTATAGACCAATCAGCATAACTTCAGTATCCAGAAAGATAATGCAGGAAATAATCAAGCAATCAATTTGTAAGCACCTAGAAGAACATGGATTTGTCAAGCACCAACAATATTAAAACAACCTAATATCCTTCTTTGACATGGTAACAAGCCTTGTGGATGTGGGGAAGTAGTAGATCTCAGTTTTAGTGAGGCTTTTGATACTGTCTCACATGACCTCATAAGCAACTAAGGAGATATAACCTAGATGAACATACTATAAGGTGGGTGTACAACTGGTTGGAAAATCATACCCAGAGAGTAATTATAAATAGTTCACAGTGAAGCTGGAAGGGCATATCATGTGGTGTCCCATGGGGTTCTGTTCTGGGTCCTGTTCTTCATAAATTATTTGTATCATGGCATAGACAGTACACTTATAAAGTTTGCAGATGCAACCTCTCCCAGCTTGGTATCAAGTGCATTGGAGGACAGAAATAGAATTCAAAATGATCTTGACAAACTGAAGAAATAGTCTGAAATAAATAGGATGAAATTCAATAGGGACAAATGCAAAGTACTCCACTAGCCAACTGTTCAAATACAAAATGGGAAATGACTGCCTAGGAATAAGTAATGCAGAAAAGGATCTGGGATTTATAGTGGATCACAAACTAAGTATGAGTTCACAATATAGTACTGTTGCAAAAAAACCAACAACCCCTAACATCATTCTGGAATGTATTAGCAGGAGTGTCGTAAGCAAGACATGAGAAGTAATTATTCTGCTCTACTGGGAACTGATAACACCTCAGCTGGAGTACTGTGTCCAGTTCTTGGCATCAGACTTTGGGAAAAATGTGGAAAAATTGGAGAAAGTCCAGGGGAGAACAAAAAACAAGATTAAGAGTATAGAAAACATGACCTATGAGGAAAGATTAACAAAACTGGGTTTGTTTAGTCTGGAGAAGAGAAGACTGGGGGAGGCATGATAACAATAAAGAAAAGGGTGATAAATTGTTCTCCTTATACACTAAGAACAGGACAAGAGGTAATGGGCTTAAATTGCAGCAAGGGATATTTGTTAGACATTAAGAAAAACTTCCTAACTTTAAGGGTAGTTAATTACCGTAACAAATTGCCTAGAGAGGTTGTAGAATCTCCATTGCTGGAGGTTTTTAAGCAACAGGTTAGAGAAACACCTGTCAGAGATGGTCTAGATTAATACTTAGGACTGCCTCATTGCAGGGAACTGGGATAGATAATGCATTGAGGTTCCTTCCAGTCCTACATTTATAAAATTCAATGAACTAGCAGAACTAAAAATCTTTGTGCCTGACTCTGAATAGTATCGTCCCGTGCCTCACCAAAATATTTTCTGCTGCTCATCCAAGTCTCTGACCTTCACTGCCCTCCTTATGATGTTGTCAGACCCCTTCTCCTGCTATTTCCCCCTCAAAGACCCCAGTCCAATCTCTGACCCTCCCCCACATTTTCTGTTCTCTTCCATCTTCCAACCCTTTTCCACTGCTGCCCACCTACACTTGATCCCTGAGACTTGTCAGGTCCCTGACCTTCTGACACAGCTCTGAGATGACCAGAATGGATCTATATCCAAGATGACATCCTTCGTTGCACCTTCTGCTGGCTCTCTCCTTCGTTTTGAAGGTTCCTACTTTCTTCTAGTTTCAGAGTAGCAGCTGTGTTAGTCTGTATTTGCAAAAAGAAAAGGAGGACTAGTGGCACCTTAGAGACTAACCAATTTCTTCTAGTACCTGCACTTGGAGAAAGGAAAGATTCAGTGCAACCATGCTTTTAATTTCTGCTGCTGTGCTACCTCTGCTGCTGTTAAATGGTCAAGCTCTGTGACTCTGGTGTGTACAGAATGTAGATTTAACAAAGGGTATTAAATAATACTTTATATTCATAGCACAATGCACCAGAGGTTCTCAAGAAGCCTTAGAAATGTTTGTGAAATCAAGTCTCACAACATCCTCACAAGTATCAGTAATTACATTCTTCAGGAGAAGTTTTTGGCACCGAGTTCACTGCTGCTCCTCCGTCCCTCCTGTTCTCTTCCTGTGACATGTAATAGTTTAGTCTCCTTTGGGCTATAATTCTTTGATCTAATTTCAGTTGTTCGGTTTAGTGTGCAGGTGCTGGGTGGTGCCAGTGGCTTGTGGTGATGTACAGGGGGTCAGACTAGATGATCTAGTGGTCCCTTCTGGCCTTAAACTCTGACACTAAAGGTATGTCTACAATACAATAAAAGATCTGCGGCTGGCCCCTGTCAGCTGACTCTGGCTTTCCAAGTTTGGGCTGTTGAGCTATAAAATGTACTGTAGACATTTGGGCTTGAGCTGAAGCCTTGGCTCTGAGAACCAGGGGGGAGTCCCAGAGCCTGGGCTCCAGCCCAACCTGAACTTCCACTCGGCACATTTACAGTGCTGTAGCATGAAACCCTGAACATTTACCCAGCAAATTTGTTGCCCACTGGCCTGAATCAGCTGACCTGGGCCAGCCGTGACTGTGCCGCAGGTCTTTTATCGCAGTATAGCTGTACCCTAAATTACTTAGTGAAGGTCACACAGGAAATCTGTGCCAGAAGCAGCCATAGAACACTGCTCTTCCAGCTAGCAATCCTGTGCCATAAGAATCAGACTCTCTTTCCTCCCACTGTAACCATAGGATAAGCAGACTAAAGTTCACAGCAAAATGATCTATAGGGCTGGGTTAAATATGTGCATCAAATAACTTTATTCAGCATATTAGTCTTTCATATTTTTTTCTGTTCACTTAGTTAACAATGAGCAAAGTTTGGGGTCCCCCCCCGTGAATGCTGACTTTTTGGCATGTCACCTGCACTGAAGTGGTTTTTCCCCCCTCCCATTAGTATTGGTTATATATGCTTAATGGATATTCCCAAAGTAGGAGCTAAGAAAGTGGATTTCTAACTAAGATACATCTATATATAGTATTTTCATATGTCAATATTCTTTGAAAAATGATGCTTATTGTCTGTCCATTTTGTGTATGCATGTTACAACTTCTGCTGTGAGAATTTTTCTGTTCCTCCACAGTGTACACATTGTTCCTTGTTTCTTGTGGGTATTTTTGACTTCAGATGAATGTCATTCACAAGACATGTTGACTTCCTCCTTTGCTACAATACTCTGAGATGTCCAAAGAAAACAATTTAAGGTAATGAGAGTTAAAAGGAGGATGTATATAGAGCTCATGTTTATGGAGTGTTACACCAGAGATGTGCTAAACCATCTGTGAAAAGAATTTAGTTGCTTAATGGTACAATACAGAGCATCACGCAGTTCAGTTACTCATATGCTAAGCTTCTGTCTCCCACAGTACATTTAAATTACACAATGCAAATAATTTCAGCAATCAGACACAGAAGGAATGGTTTGTTTCAAGTTCCTTATTCCTCAGTTTGAGTTGCGTCTAATAACATGTTATCTTGCATTAAAAAATGGGCAATATTTAGTGTGAGACATTGGGCCAACAATATCCTTACCATTCAGAAAATATCTCTGGAAGATGATTAGCAAAAGTTATTCACTGATAATGGACATACAAGGTGGGTGAGGTAATATCTTTTATTGGACCAACTTCTGTTGTTGAAAGAGTTTTTCAAACTACACAGAGCTCTTCTTTAGGTCTGGGAAACTTATCCAGAGTGTCACAGCTAAATATAAGATGAAGCAGATTGTTTAGCATAAGTAAAAAGAACAAGACTACTTGTGGCACCTTAGAGACTAACAAATTTATTTCAGCATAAGCTTTCGTGGGCTACAGCCCACTTCATCGGATGCATAGAATGGAATATATAGTAAGAAGAGATATATACATACAGAGAACATGAAAAGGTGGAAGTTGCCATACCAGCTCTAAGAGGCTAATTAATTAAGATGAGCTATTATCAGCAGGAGAAAAAAAAAACTTTTGTACTGATAATCAAGATGGCCCATTTCAGACAGTTGACAAGAAGGTGTGAAGATACTTAACTTGGGGAAATAGTTTCAATTTGTGCAATGACCCAGCCACTTCCTGTCTCTATTCAAAGCCCAAGTTAATGGTATCTAGTTTGCAAATTAATTCCAGTTCAGCAGTTTCTCCTTGGAGTCTGTTTTTGAAACTTTTCTATTGCAAAATGGCCACCTTTAAGTCTGTTACTGAGTGACCAGAGAGATTGAAGTGTTCTCCAACTGGTTTTTGACTGTTATGATTCCTGATGTCAGATTTGTGTCCATTTATTCTTTCACGTAGAGACTGTCCGGTCTGGCCAATGTACATGGCAGAGGGGCATTGCTGGCACATGATGGCATATATCACATTGGTAGATGTGCAGGTGACCGAGCCCCTGATGGAGTGGCTGATGTGATTAGGTCCTATGATGGTGTTACTTGAATAGATATGTGGACAGAGTTAGCATCAGGCTTTGTTGCAAGGATAGGTTCCTGGTTACAGTTTTTGTTGTGTGGGGTGTGGTTGCTGGAGAGTATTTGCTTCAGGTTGGGGGGCTGTCTGTAAGCAAGGACTGGTCTGTCTCCCAAGATCTGTGAGAGTGAGGGATCGTCTTTAATGATAGGTTGTAGATGCTTAATGATGTGCTGGAGAGGTTTTAGTTGGGGGCTGAAGGTGACGGCTAGTGGTGCTCTGTTATTTTCTTTGTTGGGCCTGTCCTGTAGTAGGTGACTTCTGGGCACTATTCTGGCTCTGTCAATCTGTTTTTTTCACTTCAGCAGGTGGATATTGTAGTTTTAAGAAAGCCTGATAGAGATCTTGTAAGTGTTTGTCTCTGTCTGAGGGATTGGAGCAAATGCAGTTGTATCTTAGAGCTTGGCTGTAGACAATGGATCACATGGTGTGTCCTGGATGGAAGCTGGAGTTATGTAGGTAAGTATAGCGGTCAGTAGGTTTCTGGTATAGGGTGGTGTTTATGTGACCATTGCTTATTAGCACAGTAGTGTCCAGGAAATGGACTGCTTGTGTGGATTGGTCCAGGCTGAGGTTGATGGTGGGATGGGAAATTGTTGAAATCATGGTGGAATTCCTCAAGGGCTTCTTTTCCATGTATCCAGATGATGATGTCCTCAATATAGCGCAAGTAGAGTAGGGGCATTAGGGGACGAGAGCTAAGGAAGCTTAAATTCAGATCTTTGCTAGACACTAAGTCATGGACTGAATAGAGACACTGGATTTATGGATTTTTTTACTAAGGCTATGATTCAATCGGAGAGGCCACAGATTCCATGATTTTACATGATCTCTGTGACTTCAGGCCTGGGCAGTGGGGCTCAGGCTTCAGGGTCTATTGTTTATTGCCCACGTCCTGTTCATGACTTTTACTAAAAGTACCGTGCCAAAATCTTACTTATTACAACAATCTATAAACTACTAACAATTCCCACAGCTGCTTTCTCCCCTCTCCCCTTATGACTGCAGGGGTGTTAATGGGCCTCTTCACTTAAAATAGTCCCTTGAAATATGTGTTAACTACTTATGTAACCTTTTTTTTTTTTTTCATTTGCAGACCCCTACAAAATTTCAAATGAAGGTGTGGACTTCTCTGAACATCTTAGACGTAGTCTGCAGACCCCACGTGGTCCACAGACCATAGATTGAAAACCACTAACATGCTAAACCATCTGCTCCACCTTGTATTTAGCTGTGACACTCTGAGTACATTTCCTAGACCTGAAGAGCTCTGTGTTAGGTCAAAAGCTTGTCACCAACAGAAGTTAGTTCAATAAAGATATTACCTTACCCATCAGGTCTTTCTAATATCCTAGAACCGAAACAGCTACAACAACACAGCCTACAGTCACTGAAAATGGGTCATTTATGAGCAGATAATTCCAATCTCTGGCTAATTTATTATCTGCTTCCCTCTCCTCACATCTTCCCTCTATGCCTCTATTTGTTTCTCAGTGTGTACAGAGGTGAAAATTCTTGTCATCCAGTACTAGCAAAAATACCAAGCTGCTTTAAAGTAACGCACCTTTTATATCCTACCCTGTAGAGTAATCAACAGAGACATATGCCTGACTCTGTGGGAGATCAAGACACTTTGGCCAACAAGTTCTTTCATCTTAAAACACAGTGTGACATACAGGTGCTCATACAGCAGCTATTCTTAAGGGACCAGGCAACCTTTAAAATCACAGGCAGGGTAAGCAGTTTTAACTGACAGATCACTGAAAGGAAGACTACAAATTATTTCAACAGTACTAAATCAGATGAATGATCAATCGAGATGGTTAAGTGAGGTCTTTAAAGACTCACTAGAGAAACACAAAAGAATTGGAAATCTAACAGCTGTGTGCAGTATTCTGAATATTGCAAAATAGATTTCTTTAAATAAAAATCTGCCTTGATCCTTTTTTTCTAAAACAAGAAATGTAAAGAAGCATTAACTTTCACTACAACATCTTGATTTAAGACATGCTTTGTTAGATTTTTTTTCATGCTTTATTCTGCTAACTGGATGGTGTGAAATAAAAACTCTATAGCTCTGAAAAATGCTGATGTTTCCATATTTATTTTATTTTAATTCACAGAATACATCCAATCAGTTTGTTCATATTAAAGACAGGGATTAATAACTAGAGACACATAGACATCCAGGATGTTTATAGTGCCCTCCTAGTGCTTTACAATTGAATAGGAACACCATCATAGTCAATGGTCAGCCCCTTACAACCAAGAGCATCCCCTTACAACCCCTTACAACCAAGAGCTGAGCAGATGGGATTTTTTTCATGGTACAGAATGGTTTCAATGTTTGCAGTAAAAGCTAAAAAAGTTAAAGAAAACAATTAAAAGACAAATTAAATTAATGATAAGTCAGCTGGTGCCTGATCCTGCAAATCAATGCTTTCTACGCTGAGTAATTCCATTGGCTTCAATGGGACTACTCAGGGGAGTGAGCATTATGCTTAGTGGTGTCAGCAGGATTGGACCATTAGCTCATGCAAGACTTTTGAAGTATCATTGGAACTAGTATTCCATGGATCTCATCCAAATCCAATTGAAGTCCATGAGGTCCAGGCCCCTAGATATTCAGCCAACCAGTGTGAATGTAAGACTATTGTCTGCCTACTGCAAGCCACAAAAGGCCTCAGGAAAAATAAGTGTTTCTAGGGGGAAGGTATAGTGTGGTGTGGGAAACACTGCCGTCTATGTCCTGGGTGAAGTAAAGAGGGGAACAACCAGGCAGTCTTTTTCCCTCTCTCCCAGCACGCAACAGTAGGACACATTCCAAACATTCTGCTCAACAGACCCCTTATGCAGTGACCAACTACCTTGAAGAGTGTATATTGCTGGAATGGGGCATGGCCACGCATCTCTGAGCACAGGATGTGGTTAGCAAGAAGATCTAGAGGGCGCACACCATTCCTTTTTGGAACAGCACAAAGATGTGCTCTGGAATGCCTCCGTACCCAGACACTACGTTAAGCTGTCCTGTCCCATCTAACTATAAAGTGACCCTATTCCTTTGTGAAACATTAAAGTGAGCCTTTGAGATGCCCAGTGAAAGTTCCTTGAATTGCTCTTCCTCTTCCCTGATTTCATTAACTCTTAGCCCTGGTCTACACTAGGACTTTAGGTCGAATTTAGCAACGTTAAATCGATTTAAACCTGCACCCGTCCACACAGTGAAGCCCTTTATTTCGACTTAAAGGGCTCTTAAAATCGATTTCCTTACTCCACCCCTGACAAGTGGATTAGCGCTTAAATCGACGTTCCCAGCTCGAATTTGGGGTACTGTGGACACAATTCGATGGTATTGGCCTCCGGGAGCTATCCCAGAGTGCTCCATTCTGACCGCTCTGGACAGCACTCTCAACTCAGATGCACTGGCCAGGTAGACAGGAAAAGAACCGCGAACTCTTGAATCTCATTTCCTGTTTGGCCAGCGTGGCAAGCTGCAGGTGACCATGCAGAACTCATCAGCACAGGTGACCATGATGGGGTCCCAGAATCGCAAAAGAGCTCCAGCATGGACCGAACGGGAGGTACGGGATCTGATCGCTGTTTGGGGAGAGGAATCCGTGCTATCAGAACTCCGTTCCAGTTTTCGAAATGCCAAAACCTTTGTGAAAATCTCCCAGGGCATGAAGGACAGAGGCCATAACAGGGACCCGAAGCAGTGCCGCGTGAAACTGAAGGAGCTGAGGCAAGCCTACCAGAAAACCAGAGAGGCGAACAGCCGCTCTGGGTCAGAGCCCCAAACATGCCGCTTCTATGATGAGCTGCATGCCATTTTAGGGGGTTCAGCCACCACTACCCCAGCCGTGTTGTTTGACTCCTTCAATGGAGATGGAGGCAATACGGAAGCAGGTTTTGGGGACGAAGAAGATGAGGAGGAGGAGGAGGAGGAGGTTGTAGATAGCTCACAGCAAGCAAGCGGAGAAACCGGTTTTCCCGACAGCCAGGAACTGTTTCTCACCCTAGACCTGGAGCCAGTACCCCCCGAACCCACCCAAGGCTGCCTCCTGGACCCAGCAGGCGGAGAAGGGACCTCTGGTGAGTGTACCTTTTAAAATGCTATACATGGTTTAAAAGCAAGCATGTGAAAGGATTACTTTGCCCTGGCATTTGCGGTTCTCCTAGATGTAGTCCTAAAGCCTTTGCAAATGGTTTCTGGGGAGGGCAGCCTTATTTCGTCCTTCATGGTAGGACACTTTATCACTCCAGGCCAGTAACACATACTCGGGAATCACTGTAGAACAAAGCATTGCAGTGTATGTTTGCTGGCATTCAACCAAAATCCGTTCTTTCTCTCTCTGTGTTATCCTCAGGAGAGTGAGATATAATTCATGGTCACCTGGTTGAAATAGGGTGCTTTTCTTCAGGGACACTCCGTATAGCCCGTTCCTGCTGGGCTGTTTGCCTGTGTCTGAACAGAAATGTTCCCCGCTGTTAGCCACAGGGAGGGGGGAAGGTTGAGGGGGTAGTCACGCGGTGGGAGGAGGCAAAATGCGACCTTGTAACGAAAGCACATGTGCTATGTATGTAATGTTAACAGCAAGGTTTACCCTGAAAGAGTGTAGCGACTGTTTTATAAAATGTCTTTTTAAATACCGCTGTCCCTTTTTTTTTCTCCACCAGCTGCATGTGTTTCAATGATCACAGGATCTTCTCCTTCCCAGAGGCTAGTGAAGCTTAGAAAGAAAAAAAAACGCACTCGCGATGAAATGTTCTCCGAGCTCATGCTGTCCTCCCACACTGACAGAGCACAGACGAATGCGTGGAGGCAAATAATGTCAGAGTGCAGGAAAGCACAAAATGACCGGGAGGAGAGGTGGAGGGCTGAAGAGAGTAAGTGGCGGGCTGAAGACAGGGCTGAAGCTCAAATGTGGCGGCAGCGTGATGAGAGGAGGCAGGATTCAATGCTGAGGCTGCTGCAGGACCAAACCAGAATGCTCCAGTGTATGGTTGAGCTGCAGCAAAGGCAGCTGGAGCACAGACTGCCACTGCTGCCCCTCTGTAACCAACCGCCCTCCTCCCCAAGTTCCATAGCCTCCACACCCAGACGCCCAAGAACGCGGTGGGGGGGCCTCCGGCCAACCAGCCACTCCACAACAGAGGATTGCCCAAAAAAAAGAAGGCTGTCATTCAATAAATTTTAAAGTTGTAAACTTTTAAAGTGCTGTGCTTAAAGTGCTGTGTGGCATTTTCCTTCCCTCCTCCACCACCCCTCCTGGGATACCTTGGTAGTCATCTCCCTATTTGTGTGATGAATGAATAACGAATGCATGACTGTGAAGCAGCAATGACTTTATTGCCTCTGCAAGCGGTGATTAAAGGGAGGAGGGGAGGGTGGTTAGCTTACAGGGAAGTAGAGTGAACCAAGGGGCGGGGGGTTTCATCAAGGAGAAACAAACAGAACTTTCACACTGTAGCCTGGCCAGTCATGAAACTGGTTTTCAAAGCTTCTCTGATGCGTACCGCGCCCTCCTGAGCTCTTCTAACCGCCCTGGTGTCTGGCTGCGCGTAACCAGCAGCCAGGCGATTTGCCTCAATCTCCCACCCCGCCATAAACGTCTCCCCCTTACTCTCACAGATATTGTGGAGCACACAGCAAGCAGTAATAACAGTGGGAATATTGGTTTCGCTGAGGTCTAAGCGAGTCAGTAAACTGCGCCAGCGCGCCTTTAAACGTCCAAATGCACATTCTACCACCATTCTGCACTTGCTCAGCCTTTAGTTGAACAGCTCCTGACCACTGTCCAGGCTGCCTGTGTACGGCTTCATGAGCCATGGCATTAAGGGGTAGGCTGGGTCCCCAAGGATACATATAGGCATTTCAACATCCCCAACAGTTATTTTCTGGTCTGGGAAGAAAGTCCCTTCCTGCAGCTTTTGAAACAGACCAGAGTTCCTGAAGATGCGAGCGTCATGCACCTTTCCCGGCCATCCCACGTTGATGTTGGTGAAACATCCCTTGTGATCCACCAGAGCTTGCAGCACTATCGAAAAGTACCCCTTGCGGTTTATGTACTCGCCGGCTTGGTGCTCTGGTGCCAAGATAGGGATATGGGTTCCGTCTATAGCCCCACCACAGTTAGGGAATCCCATTGCAGCAAAGCCATCCACTATGACCTGCACATTTCCCAGGGTCACTACCCTTGATATCAGCAGATCTTTGATTGCGTGAGCTACTTGCATCACAGCAGCCCCCACAGTAGATTTGCCCACTCCAAATTGATTCCCAACTGACCGGTAGCTGTCTGGCGTTGCAAGCTTCCACAGGGCTATCGCCACTCGCTTCTCAACTGTGAGGGCTGCTCTCATCCTGGTATTCATGCGCTTCAGGGCAGGGGAAAGCAAGTCACAAAGTTCCATGAAAGTGCCCTTACGCATGCGAAAGTTTCGCAGCCACTGGGAATCGTCCCAGACCTGCAACACTATGCGGTCCCACCAGTCTGTGCTTGTTTCCCGAGCCCAGAATCGGCGTTCCACAGCATGAACCTGCCCCATTAGCACCATGATGCATGCATTGGCAGGGCCCATGCTTTCAGAGAAATCTGTGTCCATGTCCTGATCACTCACGGGACCGCGCTGACGTCGCCTCCTCGCCCGGTATCGCGTTGCCATGTTCTGGTGCTGCATATACTGCTGGATAATGCGTGTGGTGGTTGATGTGCTCCTAATTGCCAAAATGAGCTCAGCGGCCTCCATGCTTGCCTTGGTATGGCGTCCGCACAGAAAAAAGGCACGGAACGATTGTCTGCCGTTGCTCTGACGGAGGGAGGGGCGACTGACGACACGGCTTACAGGGTTGGCTTCAGGGAGCTAAAATCAACAAAGGGTGTGCCTGTACATCAAGGAGTATTTCAGGCAGGACTGCACGGAGGGTTCCAATAAGAAATGGTGCACCAAAGTTATCGTTGTTATTGGAACAAGGAGGTTAGCCTGGCCTCTGATTGATACATGGCTAGATTAACCTCGATGCGCCTTCTCTGTGACTGACTGCAGTGTGATCTAGACAGGGGAGGAGGAAAATGAGTCCAAAACAAATCTGGTCTATTTCTTGTTCTGACCCACTCCATCTATCCTTTACATCTTTGGCTGGCAGCAGACAAAAAATGCGCGAAATGATTGTCTGCCCTTGCTTTCACGGGGGGAGGGAGGGTGGGAACGGGGTCCTGACGATATGTACCCAGAACCACCCGCGACAATGTTTTAGCCCCATCAGGCATTGGGATATCAACCCAGAATTCCAATGGGCAGCGGAGACTGCGGGAACTGTGGGATAGCTACCCAGAGTGCAACGCTCCAGAAGTCGATGCTTGCCTCGGTACTGTGGAAGCGCTCCGCCGAGTTAATGCACTTAATGCACTTAGAGCATTTTCTGTGGGGACACACACACTCGAATATATAAAACCGATTTCAAAAAAACCGACTTCTATAAATTCGACCTAATTTCGTAGTGTAGACATACCCTTATACTTGAAAAAGAGGCAACAGTCTTCAGAAATATTTTCTCCTTGTGCTTAAATACAAACCCATGGATTTGATGTGATTGGAATAATAATGTTTTGCAGGATAGATTCACACGATAAGCCCACTTTAATCATTAATGTAGAGACTAGGTATATACAGCCGCAGCCTTTCAAAGTGAGTTAAGTTATATAATTTGAAACAAGGGCTGATTAGTTGATCCTGCCCTTGAATGTTAAGTTGCCCTAACTGCCAATGAAGACTAGTTAGTTAAATATAACTCAGCACACTGTGCTGTATTCATATTTTACATACTAGGTCAGCCTGCTCTGAAAAGATTGTCACAGAGTGGCTGGCTCTGTGCCAGAGCTGTTGATCCAGTTAAGGGGGGGCGGGGGCTACACGTGGGCTATTAAGGGTCAGAGGGAGTTCAGTGGGGAGAGAGACTCCTGTTGTTTCTGAGGAAGGGAGTTAGGGCTGCATAAAAAGAGCCAGCTGAAAGTTTTGTTTTCCTTTGAAGAAGGTAGGCCAGGCCAGGCCAGGCCAGGCCAGGCCTTGCATCTTTTCCAGGTGCTCTGAGAGCAGGATGGGATAACATCTGAGGGAGGAGGGGCTGTGTCTAGGTTAAGGCTGAGTGGAAGAGTTTGTTTTTCTGCTTGTTTTTTTTTTTTAACTTTGTGTTATTAAAGAAACCAGATCCCAAGAAGGGTTGTGAGTGGATGAGCACGACTATGAGGAGCTTTGTTTAACTAACCCTGAAGAAGGGGAAAACTGGGGCAGGGCACTGCAGAGGCACCCCTGGCCATGAAGGGGCATTTGAGTGGACCACCATGTTAACAAAACAGATTTCAGTGGTAACAAGTCAGGAAAAAATGGCACTTTACATGTGTAAATGTATTGTACCTCTACTAATAGTTACCAATGTTCAGTTACTCTGCTGCTCTGACTAGATATAATATCTCCTCCAAGTTGTTCTTGTTCTTATTTGCTGTATACTAGGTTCCTAAATGTGCTAGTCTGAGATCTCATTTCCGTTGTGCTAGGCACTGTACAAATACAAAATATGGGGTGGTTTCTACCCCAAAGTGCTTGCAATCTAAATAGGCAAAGAGCAAAGCAAAGAGAAGTGACTTACCCAAGGTCACACACAACAGATCAGAGATGGACCAGGAACAGAACTCAGGTCTCTGGAGGTTGCTCTAATACACTGTCTGCTGAATCACGCACTTCCTTTTTCTTTGCAGAGGGGACATGAGGGAAAAGGAGGGTTTAGACTATGAGAGCACATTATGGGGAAAAAATCATGCTGCTAATTCTGTAGGAAACCTGGGGGGGTGGAAGGGGAGAGGGAAGGAATCAAGTATAGGACAAGATCAGTTATACTGGAGTCTATTATTCCCTTGCATTTTGGCCTGTCTGCAAAAATTAGTGGCCCTGGCTTCTGGCTGATCCATTCCAACAACCCGTCTCAAGCACAAGACGATACAATACAACACCGGCAACCAAAGTTCTGCAGAACTGTCCTACTCATTCACATTGAGGATATGACCCTCAGTTTGTCCAATGTTTATTTTTGTGTATTTCATCATTTTATCTGTATTTCTGTGCGGGGGGGGGGAGGGGTGTGTGTGTGTGTCCACATTTTGTATAAATTTAACATGTAATCATACTTCTCTGGTATTTTCATAGCCTCTTCCCTGTTCAAAGCACTGCAGGCCTGATACACAGTCCATTGAAGTGAGTGGAGACACACTCATTGACTTCATTGGGCTTTGGATCAAGACCTAAATAACTTAACTTCACAGCTCCGTGATTTGTGTGACCCTAAGCGTGTTTGTATTCACACTGTACACATTATTGTAATAGTCTTTGAACAAAATATGCCTTGTGAGGCAGCATTTGAAAACTAATAACTCACTGATCATTATTCATATATATTCTTCCATGATCTATGCATGCAGTGGATATTAATAGTTTATGGATATATCCTGGAATTACGACTAAACTGTGTTTAAACCAGGCATGTCGGGGGATTTGGTAAACAGATCTGCTTTAGACAAAAGAATGTATATTTGATTCTCTGACCAGCCTAATTTTCCATCACAGGTAATGAAGGTCCATTTTTACATATTAGGTAAACAAAGCTACTAAGCTAACAAGTTGGGGAAGAAAGATTATGGAGCTTCCTTCACCACCAAATTCCTTGTCACCTTCCTTACTGCTTGAATGAACTTTACTTTGAGGGGTAAACCTCAGAAGAATCCATTTTAAAGGATAACTGGTCTATGAAGACAAGGAATCTGAACCTCAAGTGGTAAGCAATCGAATCAATTGATTTTATACAATATCACTGTATGATAAAAGTGCATTGATTGAGGTCTTTTCTGAAAGCACATGACACGGTGGTGATTAATGGTATTGTGAAACGTATGTATTAGCACTGTATGAGGAAATATGGGGTACTTAATGATATTATGCTTTAAAATCTGTGGTCAAACGGTGAGAAGCATGTTCCCTCCCCGACAGGGCAGAGAAGGCAGCTATTTTCCTGTCCTCTACCTAAACTAAGCATGGTGGCATCGGAACATACTGGGTGATGGGAAGCTCAGGAGGGGAAAAATATCATGAGGTCATCTGCTTCTTCAAACAACGTCACTGAACTTTGGAAGAAATAATCAAAGACAGAAGTTATCTTTGGCATCAATCACTAGCCAAACATGAGGGAACAGAACTCTTGCAAGCTGAGAAAGATGTGTCCTTCAACCAAGCAGGGGGTTGAAGTCTCTGGAAACTGAATACAGGTGAGAAACCATCTTGACCAAAGCTTATACCTTGATAGATTAAATTTTAGATTTTTAGATGCATGTTTTCACTTTTATTTGCTTGCAACCCTTTCTAACTTTATTCCTTTTATGAGACATCACTTAAGCTGTGTCCTATTGTTAATAAATTTGTTTTATTTTTACTATAACCAACTCAACACCTTTCCCTTCAAACACAGTATTAAGTTAAGTTAACTTAAGTTAATGAGCTGTGATGTGCTTTTGTGTCTCTAAAGGAACAAACAAATCTTATTATTTCTCTGAACTGTCCAGGGAAGAGCTGGAATTTACAGAGCACATGGTTTTGGAAAAATCTGGGACTGGAAGTGGTTGGGGTCACTCTGCATGTTGTAATAAAGGCTTGTGGAAGCCAAGACTGGGGCTGTAGACAGGCTGCTGGGGTCAGAACTACTGAGCCAGGGCTGTCTAGCATAGATACTCAGGGTGTGACCTGCATGCTGGTAGGCTGGCTGTGAGCATCCCAGTCTGGGAGTTGCAGCAGCAAAGGACTGTGAGGCATGTTGAGAACAAAGTATTGGACGGTGATTATAAATAAATGTGAAAAAGCTGTACAATGTATTTTTTCAGGGGCATTGCAAGAGTTAGTTAGGTGTCTGAAAAATGTACTGAGCTCCACAGGTGGAAATTATGTTAGAAGTGCAAAGTGTCCTTCATTATTAATAATAATGATAATTAATAATTCAGGATAGAATTTTCAAGGGGACCTAAGACACAAAACTCTCATTGCATTACAATAGGAGCTGGGCACCTAAATCTCTGTTTCTTTTGAAAATCTTTGCCCTAAACAATACTATTCTATCTAAATCCATGACCTCCTTCACTGTAATATTTGAGCATACCTGAAGAAATACAGAGGCTAAGTTTAGGCACATACAGTTAGTAAGTAGACATTCTAATTTATTTAAGCATTTCAACTCCATGCTGAGACCCATCCAACTATTGTGCTTGTATTTAGGCATGTGAACAATTTCACTGCCCTTAAGCATCACCTGTTAATGGTATTGTACATGCAAGTGCAATAGTATGACCTCTGAGAATGTAATTGCTAAACACAAGAGCATCTATTTGAATACTTTTAAGCCCATTCTGTTCTGAACAGGCACACAGCTATTTTTACAAAGCAGACACTGTTTCTTTATTCACAGGCATAAATCATGAATCTATATATTTCATGGCTTGAAAAATTATTTTTCAGATCTTGTTTTTTGTTTTCTGATCTGCAGTTTCTTGTTCATTTTTTTTTTTCAAACCAAAGAATCCAGCATCTCTAGCTATCACTGGACAGTATATTGAGGTCTTCTGATTTTTTTTTAATTATTATTTTTTTCAGAGAGAGAAAACCATGCACATGAATTAGGCTTTACCTCTGCATTGGGGATGCTGTTTGTCCCCAACCTATTCTGATAGTCCTTATGTTAGCATCTGTGGAAACCAGTGGGCCAGATTTTTCCTGTTATTTCTTGAGAACTGATCCATGTGTCTATGAGTGGCCTTCCGCTTGGAGAAGTCCCATAAATTTCAGGTGGCATTGCTTCCTTCGTATTTGTTCCAAACTAATTTGAGTCTTGAATGAATTATTACCTCTCCCTTAGTCAGTTCTGAGCACAAAACCAGTACTTCCACTGTCCAGTGTTTACTACTTACAACTTATATTCCACAGGGACTCAGGGTGAGAATATTTCAATTTCAATGTGACTTACATTCAGCTTTGTCTCCTGGTGTCAGGGCTCAGTTTGATGTAGATGACAGACTGTCAGAGGGGTGTTGTCTATTGTTTTGTCAGAAGATGTTGTCTTAAAAGCTAGGGGCCAAACTGTGGGATTGACACAAGAATGTGGTGGAGGTGTTACACAGCTGCCCCGCTCTGAGCAGGCTCTACCATTTTGGTACAGCTTGGTACCCCTGTGCCCTCTGGGCTGGGGTGTAGGGTTCCATGGCCATGACTCCTCTCTGCCCCTTGGGGAGCATCAAGGGAACAGTCTTGCACTCCCTAGCTGTAGGGTCTTCAGTTGCAACACACCTTTGCAGGCTGGAGAAGGCAGGGAGAGGCTCCCCATGTGCTCCTTCTGTGCACAAACCTGTTATAATCTGGCCCTAGAAATCTGTCACAAATAAATCTAAGGTGGAGAACTGCTAGGGTTGCTAAATGTGAATTGGCATAGCAGGCTGTTTCACTGTCAGCCTTTTGGGCCAGTTGCAATTCTAGGCTTTGTGGAAATTAACTGGTGACCTACAAGGCACATGTTGTTGCCTCATAGTTTCCCAGATGTGTTATTTAATAAATCTGAAGCCTAATTAAACCACTTTCCCAGTATCTTGTCTTTCTTCCCTGCAGTGTCCAAGACAGTGTATGCATTTACTTTTATAGTCTGCCCTGTGTTGTATGTGTATAGTGTAAAATACATGTAATCCTGTAAAACTGATCTACATTGAAATAAATGTATTTACAGTATTGGGTTGTTTTTTGGAACAAAGAAACCTTATTATCAGTGCATCCTCCAGATTATCTCCAGACTCAGCCTCAAATCAGGAATAAAGACATATATCACTATTGTATCAAGTGCGACTTCCATATTGAATTAATGTGATAGCTTCAAGCTTAAAGCCTGCACTGCTCAGGAAAACTAAGGCCTAAGAATTTGTTCTTTGCTTCTTGATTCTGTTGTGTTTCTGCTGAGTTCTTTTCATGTCTGTATATCCATGCTGTCAGAGTGCTCGGCAGGAGGATGAAAAGCACAGCATTTCCCTTGTGGTGGAAGTTTTAAAAGAAAGTAAAGCATTGTGAATCATCTGAAACAGGAAAGTATATAAGATTCAATTCTCGCCCTTTGTAGTTTAGCTGGTGAATCAACTTGGGCTATTTGAGTACTTTCTGGAATGATGCCTAAAAAATCTTAAAGCAATATTTAGTTATTTCTTTGTGACACTTTGGCTTTTTAAAATCTTTTTTTAATGATGTTCCTTCAAATAATGTGTGGGCAAACATCAGCCATTTCCTGTTGCATGCTATTTTGAGCACATGTGGATTTTGTTTGTTTGTTCATTTTAAACAATACTATATCAGTACCACACACACACACACAGTTTTCCAGGTGCCTTCAGGTCAGCTCTGGAGCTAAAAAATAAGCCAGGTACTGTGGCTACTTTCTTCCTTGCTCTTTCTGAAACTTTCCCTGTCAATTACTTCTGTTTAAAGGTAAAAACAAAACAAATAGGGTTTTCAGATGTTAAAGCTGCTGAAGCTGCTATATTTCTTCCATTCATTTTCCATAATACATGAGAAAAGAGATCATCACTATTTATATACTACTGATCATCTTCAGTACCACAGTTGCCAACTTTCACACAGTAAATAAGCACCCCCGACTTTCACAATAAGCCAAAAATCAAGCTAATCCCATTTCAAAACAAGGCCAAAACAGTCCAATCCTAAGAACCTCAACACTCTGTGACTAGATCCCCCCAGCGTGCAGTCTGGGACTGTGGTGGGCCCTCTGTGCACCCCTGACTTTCTCCCACACTTGCCCCTGCTTGCTCACCCCTTGCCTCTGCTTGCTGGGAGCCAATCAAAAAAAAGAAGAAGAAGAAACAAGCTGCTACAAGCCAAACAAACTGCAAGCCAAAAACTAGCCAACAAGCAACTCACAAGCTAATTAAGCCAAAAAAACAATCCCAATTTCTGCATTTTTTTTTCATGGGTTTGGCATGTCTATTCAGTACCTGGCTGTTCCAGAGCCAGTCACCCCATTGCAGAGAGCACACATTAATAAAATACCTTCTTCCCAGAGCTTTGCTAAAATGCTAACATCCTTCATGGTAAAGTGTGCAAAATAATCTGTAATGGCCAAAGCAACATGCATGTTAATTCCATTGAATTAAATCATGAGGAAAATGTCAGTGATCTGGATTGTTACCCAGGAATCTGTGCCAACAGATCCTTCCTTGGCTAGATCTTCTTGTAGCTAAGAAAGGTGGCAGGGGCCAGTGTCATGTCCAGAGGGTCATGTCACCCCTACCATCCCATGGACACTATATTCAGAAGGTGCCCTGCATAATACTGAGGGCAAATAAAAGGCAGAAATGGAGGTCAATGAGCTGGCTCTTCTTCAAGGCATTGTGTCTCACTTTCCCACCAGATTTCCATGTGCAAATCCAGCTGGGTGTTAAAACAGCACAAAGCTGTACTAATTTTTCCTGGGTCCCCTCAGGCATAGGGGCCAACTCTGTGGGTGCTTCAGGGCTGGAGCACCCACAGAAAACAATAGTTTTCCCCACTGATAAGCTCCTCCACCTCCCCTCCAGCATCTCCCGCTGGCCACAGTCAGGTGTTCAGTGGCATGAAGGAGGCACTGTGCGGGAAGGGGAGGAGTGGGGGCAGAAAGAGGCAGGGAAGGAGCAGAGCAGGGGTGGAACAAGGGGTGGAGTGGGGGCAGGGTCTGAGGCAGAGCAGGGGTCAAGCATCCCTGTGGAAATCACAAAGTTAGTGCCTCTGCCCTCAGGGGCTTCCATGGAGCACATTCACTTTCTATGAGGTTTTACTGTGAAAGTTTCTCACAAGTGAAGATCTTGTAGTTTCAAGTCTCTAGAGCAGGGTTTCTCAACCTGAGGGTCAGAAACAGTCGTCAGGAGATTATGACCACCCTGCCCTTCCCACACTGCTAAATGGGTGGGAGGTCCTAGCTAGACGGGAAGGGCTTCCAGGCATGGGGAACCATGCCATGAAAACGTTGAGAACCACTGTTCTGATGTTTTCATAGCTCCATAAAACAATCATGGGCAACGGTGAATAAGTTGCCAGTTCCCCCTCTATACACTAAAGCAAAATTGAGTTCAAAAAACCAACACTGAATTAAAACAAATTTTGATGATTCTTCTCATTTTCTATCTAAACGCTAACTGTGCAATTACTCTATTGTGCAGTTAATGTGAAAACTTACCTTAGGATTTCAGCAAAATTTAGCTTTCAGTAAGTAATTACTAGAGTCAGAGTTTTATTCTGAAGCATGTTTGCTTTACTAGGCAGTTTTCAAGTTCAAAGAATTTTTCACCAGTTCTGCACAAAGAAGGATGTAATTAGTGATGGTAACATTGTCAATCTTGCAGTTTCTTTACAGAACATACACCCAATGAAATGAGTGTCAGGAAATTGTATGCAGCTTTGGTTGTCGTTGGGTTTTGTTTGCAAAGCCCTTGCAATAGCCTACCTGTTCTCAGCATGGTAACTGTGAACAAGCAGAATGAACTGGCCTTAAATGATTTATAAGAAGGATCCTGGCTTCCTCAGGAATTGTTTTGCTTGACGTAACACCACACTTGTGATGTGATGTATTTGAGTTACACAACAGAAGCACATTGTTACAAATCCTGTTTTCATTTTTACATGGGTGCAAGTTCCACTGACTTCAATAGGAGTTTCCCCATGGAACAGATTTTGGCTCTCTAATTAGTCATCAAACTTTTAGCAGAAACTGCTCCACATGACTTAGGTGACCAATCACACAACATGAGGTTTAATAAATATTCAAAACAAGCAGCCCAGAGACAACCAATAGGCAAATTACTTGTCCATATTATTCAGTGAAATTTATATGAGTTTTATGTTCATTTGCAGGAACTGGGACTGGTTCATGGACAATTTGCTAGCCAACAGGAGTCTAAATTTGTAATAATTACTGTAACAAATAATATGACCAACTTTCACCATCACTATGATGGTGTAGGCACCATTTACTTTTTTTTTATTGTAGATTGTGTCCAAACATGTTGCAAATATTGCAGCTAGCAGATGTTGTCCCCTTTTAATTTGTTTTGTATCACCATTATCTAAAGTCAAAGATTGATTTTGACTGATAATTTTATTTTTAAAGAAGAAATCAAGATTAACTTCTGTATAGTAACAATAATCTACACAGCAGATTGATCATTCGGTAGTAAAAACATGCACAATGAAGGCTTTTATAGGTATGAAAAGTTCTCTGAAAGCAGCAAATGCTTCCAAAATGCATCAGTTCCTTTAGGTCAATGGTATAAGGCATTTGCTATGTCCATTGAATCCACTACATCCCTGCACTGATTCCAGCTTGAAACATAAGCATCTGCTCTGTGCAGCTGTTCATAACTCTGAGGAATGCTATTAATCAAGTTATATTTTTCATCTCCAAATAAAAATATTTAACTGTGAAATGGTCAATTATAACTCAATAAACAAAATGACTGGGAGCCAACAGCATCTGACTGTATCCCTTCATTGTTCTTTCCTACGGTATCAAATGCTCTGGAAGGAGTGTATTATGGCAGGATAAGAATCAGATTCAAGAAAGAATGTTCTCACCTAATTGAATGATTTAATCCTGAACTTTTAAGAACTCTCTTACACAATTATAGTGGCTCATGAGCACCTTGTTTGATAGGCTCTTTTTAATGTCTACATTTGTCTGTTTTAATGAAGTCATAGAAATTCACCCAAGCAGGAGAAACCTAAACTGGGGAGAGAGGTTGCAAAGCTTGGAGACTGAGCCCTCTTTGAATATAAGGGCAGGTCTACACTGGAAGTGCTACATTCCACCGATGCAGGGTCTTTTTCACATCCCTGAGTGATGTAAGTTAGATCAACTTAAGCGGTAGAGTAGACCTGCCCTAAGTAAAGACCTGCCCTATGCACAACAGGATTCACACAGGATTCACACAATCCCATACACCTATGCAATTCCATCATCATTACTGAAGTGGTACTTTAAGTCCTGAGGCATGGTTCCCCACCCCACCCCCCAAAAAAGTCAAGTGTTATCTACTGCTAAGTGAACAGAAGAGTGGTTAAGTGCAATACACAGTGTAGACCAATAGAGTAAGATAAGAGGAATCAGGAAGAGAGATTAATTTATATTGGATGAATTAGCTACAGTGTTCATTTAATTGTACTTGTTCGCTATCAAAATACATAAGGGCAATCAGGAAAATAGCCCATAGCTTCATAAATAAAAGTGACGAGGCATTACACATTTAAAGAGGGAGCTCAAGGGTCATGGTATCAGATATGACAATATGCTGCAATGTCCTGGACAAACCTTATGGAATTAAGTTAAATGTGATTGAATTAAGTTTAATACTTTGGGGGCCCATTGTATTCCAAGTGGTATTGTTTATATTATTGTGCAATTATATGTAACTTGTCTCGGAGACTTGACTAATATGATCTCTGGGAAGTATTAGGAACTTCAAAGGATTTTTTGGGACAATAAGTGTGAAGTGGATTTCCTAGGAAATACTTGAGGTGAGGGGAATGCAAATGACCCACCTAAAGTCCTTCTTTTTGAAGCTGTACCTTGAGTAGAAATCTATTGTCTGGCTGATTACCTATACAAGGTCTCTTCAGATTGGATAAATGATTGCCTCACAAACCCATGGACATTTCAGTTCTGGGCAAAGGCTATTTATGAACATGAAACCAAATCTCTGTGTGGGGTTCTGAAGGACTCTTCACCTGGCAGAGCTCATGTTGGAGGTGGGATGTTATCTGTTAAGTTTATTAGCATGCATGTAGGCTCTTTTATTGTTTAAATACATTTTCTCTGTAATGCTTTTACCTTGAGAATAAAATGTGCTTGCTTAGAAAGAGCAACATTGTGCCCTTGTTGCCAAGAAGGCTAACAGCATTTTGGGCTGTATAAGTAGGAGCATTGCCAGCAGATCAAGGGACATGATCATTCCCTTCTATTTGGCATTGGTGAGGCCTCATCTGGAGTACTGTGTCCAGCTTGGGGCTCCACACTACAAGAAGGATGTGGAAAAATTGGAATGAGTCCAGCAGAGGGCAACAAAAATGATTAGGGGGCTAGAGCACATGATTTTTGAGGAGAGGCTGAGGAAACTGGGATTATTTAGTCTGCAGAAGAGAAGAACGAGGGGGGATTTAATAGCTGCTTTCAACTATCTGAAAGTGGGTTCCAAAGAGGATGGATCTAGACTGTTCTCAGTGGTACCAGATGACAGAACAAGGAGTAGTGGTCTCAAGTTGCAGTGGGGGAGGTTTAGGTTGGATATTAGGAAAAGCTTTTCACTAGGAGGATGGTGAATCACTGGAATGGGTTACCAGGGAGGTGATGGAATCTCCTTCCTTAGAGGTTTTTAAGATCAGGCTTGACAAAGCCCTGGCTGGGATGATTTAGTTGAGGATTGGTCCTGCTTTGCGCAGGGGGTTGGACTAGATGCTCTCCTGAGGTCCCTTCTGACCCTGATATTCTATGATTCTAAAGAGATGTGTGGTAACTTATACCTATGGGAATTACACTGTGTACAGTCTCTGAAGAGAAGGTGAAAAAAGCCTGTTTAGGCAACCTGTCTTTTGCTGGGGAAACCAGTTGTATGGTCTGGAAATACCCCAGTCAGAAGGGAGAGAGAGAGAGGTGTGTCTCCACCCTAGACAGCCAGTGGCTGGGGAGCTGGAAGCATAGAGTGCGGGGCCATTGCTGGACCATGGGGGGGGGGAGAACGGGACACACGTGCAGTTGCCCTGAACTGACAGCCATCCCCTGTAAAACAACAAGTGCACTTTATTGCATTTTAGAAGATTTTAGAGTAGAGATTAGGCAACAACAAAAAATAAATCAAGCAAACAAAAGTCCACTCTTTACATTTGTTCTTCAATTTAGAAACTGACCTGAATAGATGGTGACATCTAGTCACCTTAGCATAAATTAACTCACTAAACTCATTTTATTTAAATACAAACCCAGGTCTCCAGAAAAAAAAAACAAAAACTACTGCATCTCCAAATTCTTGGACACCCATAAAATTGACCTTTCTTGAAGATTGATAAAACTGATATTTTACTATCACCGTTTTTTCCCCATTTTGCACATAGTGGTACAAGCTCCAGTTCTAGTCATGCCATTTAAAACCACTGGACTTACTGAACGAGGAAATCCTTCATTGTCCCTGCCCTGATGCTTTTTTGTCTCTTCTGACTCATTTGGTATTACAGTAAACTTTTTTTATTCCAGTGGCATAACCTGTATTGCTTTAAATACTATTTATTACAGATTTTATGGTGATACTTTAGGAATAGTTCAGATTTAAAAATAAAGACTTTCACTAAGTGTGTTGTAAAAATTCATCCATTAATAGTATCATACTGCTCAGTCAGGGAAGATCTTCATGGCCTCATTTAAATACTATTAAGATGGTGAAATAAAATGATAGTATTAGCCACATTATAGATATATAATACAGTAGCATTCTGTCTTACCATGATAATAATACCACCTATCTCTTCTTTAGCATTTTTCAGCTGTAGGTTTCAAAAGTTTAGCTCAGCAAAAGCAAACTGTCCTCTCTCTTCAAGGAGCATGATAGTGCACTGTTCATATCTTGTACTCTTTTCATAAGTAAGACTGCTTTTTACACATTTTAATATCATGAGATGGTAGATTCTGATGGTAGATTCTCTGTTATGGTTACTCTTATAACACAGTCATTTTTCATGTACAACTTCACTCTAAGTAGAGGATTACTCAGTCCAAAATGCAGTCTGCACAAAAGGAAGCATAAACACCAGGAGTTCAATTTGGCTGATACTCAATGGTATTGCATAGCAGTACTTTGTGGATGGCCTTTCATATTTTTTAAATATCAAGGATTAGATTCTCTATTGAGAATACCCAATGGTCCAGCCCTCAGGCTCAAGGGAATGTATTGGCTCCCTGACAACTTCACACCCTCCCTTTTGCACTGAGCAGAGCTCAGACCGAGAGAAAAATACTGTTTAATGTTTCTTATGTTTCTGAAGATAACTTTCCAATTGCAGGGCTGCCTCAGATAAACGCACTAATAGGTCTAAAGGAAAACTGGACAGCCTTCATTTATCTCAAAGGAATGGTGACGCTGAAGCCTAATTACACCACTTAAAATGTCAATGTTGTTTACTATTGTACTGTTGATCATTTTAGCAGAAACCTCTACTTGCCCTAAGATTGTGGGAGGAACTTGTGTAAACTGCTCCTGACTCCTTTTGTTCTAATCAGATTCCTGATTGAAACAGCTTGGGATTTCCATTATACATCATTCTGCCCTGAAATACAATACATATTAATGTACTGAAAGTGGTTTTCCTTGGATGAGGGGCTATTAGTTTAGTTCCAAATGTTCTGAAAGCTTTTCAAGTCCCCTGCACTGGAAAATGTCTGTGTTTGATCATAAATTATCCCTCTGCATGGCACCTGTAGAAACAACTTATATCTTAGGGTTTTTAGTTGCATTATCCTCTCATAACTGTATAACCTTTTTTTGAATGTATGAAATGTATTTAAGTTATGGAATTGTTACACTTTAAAACCAGCAAACGACTCAGATTTCTAACTAAGCCTGTTTACTATCTATGATAGAGTGCTTGCCTTGCAAGACCCCACCTGCTATCTTGTTCTGCAGAACACACAGTTTGAATCAAACCTCTTAAAATATGCAGATAAACAGATTGCATTTTAATGGGATCCTATTTAGGAGGCAGGTGGTGCACACTCTGGCTTTCATATAGACCCTATTTCTTTTATATAAGGTTTCTCCTTAGCTTTTACTTCCCGGTTGGCTTTATTTAAACAGGAGTAATCAATTTTTCTTATGTAGGGCTTATTTGAAAATACCCTCCAGGGACAGTAATCGCCTTGGTAAATAGGAATCGCTTGCTGCCTTTCTGGAGGGTAAACTGTGTATCTAGCTGCATATTTTACAATCCTACCAAACCATATTCCTTAAAACAAACTACCCCAAAGTGAAACTAAGGGCTTGTCTATATGGTGGAGTAATGCACACTGTGGGGGTGTGATTTCTAATGCACACTAATGTGTTGAGTATTAGTTGGTCTGTGCAGTGGCTCGGGCCCGCTAAAAGTTCCTGAGTGCTCTTTACCGTAACGCCGTTTGAACTGTTTTGAATGAATAGTGAGATTGTTCACAATCTATTGTTGGTACTTCTGCTACTGCTCCAAAGGGGTCACAGTGCATGCAAACTCAGGGCTGTGGCAAGATGGGAACATAGGAAGTGCCGGATGGGATCAGACCCATGGTCCATGTAGTCCACTGTCCTATTTCCAAGAGTGCCTGTGTCAGATGCTTCAGAGGAAGGTACAAGAAACCTTGTATTAGGCAGATGTAGGAAAATCTGCCCACCACATTGTTTTCTGCTAATTCTGATAGGTAGAGGTCAGTTTAAGCGCAGAAGCATGAGATTTAATATTTCTTTTGTTAGAATTGACCATTATAACTCTGGATAGTCTTGTTATCCATATAAATGTCTAATTCCTGCTTGAATCTTGCTAAGGTTTTAGCCTTAACAACATCCCTGTGGCAATGAGATCCAAGGTCTACATTTTGTCTTTAATTTTGACACTTTTTTTAATTTTATTGATTCAGTTAATTTCAGTTACTTTGGTCAAAGAAAGGAATGTGTCATGCATAACAGCTGTTTCCTTATGTCATCCTCTCCAACTGGCTACATCTAAACTTGCTCATTTTACGAGGTGGGGGAAACAAAAGTATGCCACTGCCATTTCTCTCATTGAGGCTGTTTTGTGCTGAATTACCTGTATTTTCCTCCCCCCTTTGGCATGCAAAAAGGGCAGACTATGGCCTTCTGTAAAAACAAACACTATTTTGATTTAAGCCATTTTTTGGGTCTCCTTGAAACACAGTGTTACCAAAAGGTCACACTTCAATATCTAATGACATCAGATTTCTTTATAGTTGTTACGTGGGTGTAGTGGGCTTTGCTCGGAAGCCAGCAGG
Organism: Lepidochelys kempii; assembly: GCF_965140285.1. Lineage (NCBI taxonomy): Eukaryota > Metazoa > Chordata > Testudines > Cheloniidae > Lepidochelys > Lepidochelys kempii. The sequence continues at coordinate 137,728,192 of NC_136382.1, read as the reverse complement.
TCTAGTGGTCAGGCCATGGCTAAACAGTCTCTACAAGACTTGGGATGGCTCTTCTAGGCAGTAGGCCCAGCAGCCAAGTCACAGTTTGTCACACCCCCTGAGCCCTCTGAGGGGTCTCAGGCAGCTAGAGGAAAAGGGAAGGGTAGGAGGACCCCGGTCATCCCTGTCCACTGGATCCCTGCCCAGGGCCCAAGGGACAGAGGTGAGGTTGGCTCAGTCCTTTCTGGCTGCTACTCCAGCTAAGCCTCCCCGGGCCATTTCTTATCTTCCCTGTTTTCCCTTCAGTTTGGGGATATCTCTATGTATAATTAATTCCACTACCATTTTAACCAATGCCCATCTAGAATAATCCTATTTGAATTAAAGCTGTGAGAAACTCACTAGTTTGGTCATGCAGGCATTCCTAGCAAAGGGTTTTTTTCCTACCCATCCATGTCTACACTGCAAAAAAAGGAGTGTTCTTAATTTGGGTTAAAATAGCAGTGAAGACACTTGGCTTTTAACTTGGGTTAGCAGCATGAATTCAAGACTAGGCTCTCCTACAGGCTTTAACTCTAGCTGCTAACCCACGTTAAAAGCAGAGTTGCTGTGTCTTCACTGCTATTTTAACCCAGATTAGCTAATGTGGGTTAGCTACTCCTAGTTAAGAACTCTCGCAACCTTCAGTTTGAGATTTTGGTTTGAACAAACTTTGAACTTTGCATAACTAATCAAATCACAGAGGTTATGTCTATGCTGCAAGGAGGAGCAAATCCTCCAGCCTGGGTAGACAGACTTGCACCTGCAGGGCTCTGATTAGCATGTTAAAAATAGCTATGTGGACATTGCAACACCCCTGGAGGCTTGGGTTAGCCACCTGAATTCAAGCTCACCCTATCCCCTGCCTCTGAGCTCAGGTGGCAGAGGCTCAAGCTAGCCAATGCCACAACATCTACACAGCTATTTTTTAGCACGCTAGCACAAGTCTGTCTACCTGAGGTGAGAGACTCTCCCCCAGCAGCAGTGGACACAGGCTCTTAATAACATGTATCTGCATTAAATGAAATGTAGTAAATTTTTTGTTATGCTTGAAATTACTTCAGTCGAAGGCCTTCAGCACATACTCACCAGACTTAATATTTTCTAATTTGCTCAAGCTAAGATCCAAAGTTAATTTTACCAAAGGTAAAGATCACAGTTGGTGAGTGAAAGGTATCTGTGTGTGCAGAACCTAAACACAAAGACAATAATTTGAGACAATCAGTTCAGCTAAGATTCCAAATGGATCACAAGGTTGAGACGCTGATATCCAGAGGTTCTCAGGTTATCTGATGATTGCTGGTTTTGCTTGTAACAGCACATGGCAGATCAAAAATCTAGCTACACGTATGCTAATACCCCTGTGACAGCAAAGTCTGTGTACTTTGGAGTAGTGATGGCCAAATTCAGGTAATTAATTTGATCCCCTTTGAAAGAGCACAGATTAAAATGAGTTTTAAGCAAACCTTGAAAGTACTTGTAGTCTCTTATTCTTCCATTGCAAAATGCCACATGAACTAGCAGAACTACTTCAGCTGCTAATATGGAATATAGTAGAAAATGAAAGAGTGCATATATAGATGTATTCATAGTTCCAGACTCTGGCCTCACTTACACCAATATATATCAGGAGTAACTCCTTAGAAATCAATAAAGTTACATTGGTGTAAAGCCAGTGTGACATCAGCATCAGTCTCCTAATATTTTAAAGAGGAACTGCTCTGCAATGCATGAGATGAAAGTAAAATGCTGGTGTAGGGTCAATTAATGATGCATTTGAATAAAGTACAGTGCAAAAGAAATTGTCAACTTGAATAAAGCATAGACCAAAAGTTTCTAGGAGGGAATATTCAGACCAGGCTGGAAGGGAAGAAAAGGAGGAAATGGATAAAGCAAATGGAAAGAGAGAGGCCTCAACAGAGGATAAGAGATAAGAAAGGAAAGCTTGAAAAAGAATACCACATTTTAAATACAGCACAAGATAAATACCAAAGGGACCAGGGTCAGATCTTAGAGTCATACTGTATGTTCATACTGGATCCTTGGGGCCTTAAAATCTAATTACCAGTGGTAGTAAAGTCAGCAAATGCTAATTGTGCAATCTGCCTGCAACCTGGTCTGTGATCAAGGGGTTTGTTAAGCATCAGGTGCTTCTCTCATAACATTTAGCCCAGAGATTAGGGAAGTCACCATTAATTTGGGCTTGAATAGGGACTGGGAGCATCTGACTCACTACAAAAGCCATTTTCCCTCTCTTGTTATGACACCTCCTCATCAATTATTGGGAGTGGAACACATCCACACTGACTGAATTGACCTTGTTAACACTGGTTCTCCACTTGAAAGGCAACTTGCTTCTCTTCATGTGTCAGGATATTTATGGCTGCATCTGTAATTTTCACTCCATGCATCTGAAGAAGTGGGGTATTTTAGCCAAGAAAGTTTATGCCCAAAGCTTAAGTGGGGGGGACGGGGGGGACGGGAGTGATAGCTCAGTGGTTTGAGTATTGGCCTGCTAAACCCAGGGTTGTGACTTCAGTCCTTGAGGGAGCCATTTAGGGATCTGGGTCAAAAATTGGGGATTGGTCCTGCTTTGAGCATGGGGTTGAACTAGATGACCTCCTGAGGTCCCTTCCAACCCTGATATTCTATGATTCTATTCTATGAAATCCATTAGTCTTTAAGGTGTCACTGGACACCTTATTGTTTTTGTTAAATTGAAACTACGCATTTTGAGTCAGGTCAAAATGAAATATTTTGTTTTATGCAGTGTTGTCACCGTGTTTGTCCCAGGTTATTAGAGAAAGACAAGGTGGGAAGGTACTTTTATTGAAGATCTTTTATTGGACCAACTTCTGTTGGTGAGGGAGAGAAGCTCCAAAGCACCAACAGAAGTGTCACGACTGAGTCCCCACTCTGGCACCTTGACTGCAGGAAGTAGGGGCCCGCAAGGATTTTAAAAATCAATATTTGCCACTCCAGGCTTGTATTAACCTCCCAAGGTTACAGCTTCTCTCGGATCTTGGCTTGGTAAATGCTGCCAGCACCCAAATGCAAAATAAAAACCCCTTTGAACACAGGAAGGAGCACTTGGGAATTTCTCTCCGTGGGGTACCCTCAAGCCCTTTCTCTCTCTCTCTCACACACATGCACACACACACACACACACCCGGGGAAGAGCTGAGAAAGAAAACAAAGGAAATTAGCTGTGGCTCCGAGCTAATCAAACGACATGTACAAACCTCTTAGGACACCAAAAATCCAATCCTGTACTTAAAAAAGGTAAATTTTATTAAAAACAAAAAAGAAAAAAATACACCTGGAACTTAGGCTTTTTGCTAGATCTTAAAATAAATAATTACAAAAATTAAGCACCCAAAATAGCTTTCTTGGGGGTTCAGCTTAAAGGTTACAAGCAAACAAAAGCCTCTGGGGTTAGCACAGAGGAGAGCCACAAGCCAAAATAAAAAATAAACCTAATATCATCTAACTAAACATTCCCTATCCAAATTATTTCTTCTAGGTATGGAAGATACTTTTTCATACCTGCTTCAAGCCTTACACAACATTTCTGCCTATAGCATTGCTGCTCTGTGTCCCTGCAGCCCAGAGAACAACAGACAAAGGGAAAGTTTCTTTCCCCATTTTAAAAAGTTCTAGCCTTCCCATTGGCTCTTTTGGTCAGGTGCCCACTCCTTTTCTTTTACCTGTGGGCTTGTTACCCCTTTACAGGTAGAGAACAGCTACCAAGAGGGATTTTACAGCTAACTGGCTGGCTGGGTGTCCATCAAAAGGAGCTGTCCCCCACTTTATTTATCACAAGAAGTTGATCCATCAAAACACATTTTGTTTTGACATTTCCAAAATACTTTCATAGTTTTTCAGCTTGGGCAAAGCTATTTGGTGAACTCAACATGAATTCACAAATAGTTTTGAGTCGACTGAAACTGCATTTTCTGGCAAATAAACTATAAATCAGGCTGACCAGATAGCAAGTGTGAAAAATTGTGATGGGGTGCGGGGGTAATAGGCATCTATATAAAGACAAAGCCCTGAATATCAGGACTGTCCCTATAAAATTGGGGCATCTGGTCACCCGAACTGCAAAGCTTTTGATCAAGGAGAGCACCAAGGGATGTTCTCCTGCCTGGTAGATCAGGCAGGCTGCCTCTCACTTCTGTCTAACATCAGCCATGAATGTATCTGCTCATGAACTGAGACTAATGAAGAAGGGGCCCTTGTCCACAGGGGTTGTGGCCCTACCAAATGGAGGAGAAAGCAGGAAGCCCTATAAGGAATGGTGTTTATGGGGGGAGGAGCCTAATAGAAAGCAGGAAGGTCCCCACCTGCCCTGAGCAGTGAGAGCAGAGTGAGAGGGGTTGAGAAAGGGAATAGGGGCCAGGGGAAGGGGCTTGGAAGGTTGCAGTGAGAAGGGAAGCCCATGGAGTTATTACATGAGACTGGGGTAAGAAGAGGACCAAAAGGAGTTGAACCCTTCCACTGAGGAGGGGTGAAAAGGGAACCAGGTGCTTGCTTAGGAGGGCATGAGTCAACAGATGGGGTCTGTTGGGGTGGAAGATGAGAGAAGAAATAGTTACTCTGCTACTTAAGGGAATTACCATACCTTAGATGGAGTGGTGAGGAGTAAAGTGGGAAGTACCACTGGCAGGAATAGAAAGAAAAGAAAAGAGAGGAGCTGGGGGAAGAGGAAAGGAGTGTATATGGATGGAGGGATAGATGCATGGGCTGCTAAGGAAGAGAGATTCTCTCACTCGCCAAGGAGGAGAAAGAGGAATGGAGCTCCACATCTGCTGGGGGTGGGGGAAGGGGAAGACAATAGGAAGCAGAGAGAACAGGAGGCAAATGGGGAGGAAGACCCCTGAGAAAAAGACAATGAAAGCCCCAAAGGCCTCTGGGAGTAAGAGACAGAGAGAGAGAGGAGATGGAAACTCCCCTCGACCATAGCTTTTGAAAATTTTGTGTCTTAAATGTTCTGTACCTCCTGCACAGCAGTTTTGTGAGGATTCCTTCGTTACTGATGATTTACTGGTTAACGTTCGTACAGCACTTTGAAAATGTGCTGTGCTAGGGAAGTGTCAAGCATTCCTAAAAGAACAATGGCAGGGGGGAAAGCTAATGATCCTGTAGCAAGAGAAAGGTGAATGTGGAGAGGTTTGACAGAGTGAGAGGAGGAGGGGAAGCTTGAGTAGGAGGAGATCAGAGAGGACTGAGGGATCGTAAAGAAATAGATCCTGGCAATGAAATAATTCTTGAAGGGTCATAGGACAAGGTTAGTGGGATAGAAAAAAGTAATTATGCAGCAAGAAAAAGTGCACAAGAAGACAAAGCCGATTGAGAGCCCAGCAAAATAGACTGGTAAAAAAATAAGCAGAACCAGCAAAAATGGAGATAGAAAATAAGGACAAAATTATCATATCTGTGTTGCTTCCTCAAGATCATGTTGCTGATGGTAGAAGTTATATGGCATAATTATATAGAGTATGATAAGACTATTGGTTCAGTATGCATAGCATAATTTCAGAGGTTTATATCTTTCAAATCATGCTGGGCTGAAGTTTGCATAAATGCCTTAAGCTGTTTTTTCTGTAAACCACCCGCTCACATTTTCCCAGCCTTTAGATGAGATTTTTGTTGTTGTTTGTTGCTGCAACATTTAAAGCAGCCTTTTCTTTCAAACTTACATTTTCCAGGCTGATGGTCCTTCAGTGTGGATTAATTTATTTTGAAATTCTGGAAAAGATGGAATTTAAAACAGTTACTATTTATGTTTAAGCTATGCTCTCAAGGCTACTTTTTATAACACTTTAAAGCTACAAGGAATAATTCCCCATTCTCTTAGTGTCCCACTGTCCTGGCCAGACTCCAGCTTGTGTAATGACATAATACCTTCTAATATTTAAACTTCAACCCTTTGTAGTCTCAACTGGAGAAGCTGTTCTTCACTTCCTCTTGTAAAACAACTGCTGTGTATTTTGGCTGACTTAGAATAGCATCTGACTTTCCACCATTCGAAGTAGCTTGTTTATTTAACGGATTCTGCCTGGCTCTTAAATGAGTATGCAGTGTGGAGGAAGGGACTTCGGAACTGTGTAGTGGCTGAGCAGAATTGCCCCTGCACTCAAGGGAGAGCAGAGGCATCTCCCTCACTACTACCCTTACATTTGTAATAGATGCATTCACCCCTGATTTAGGGTTACCACCTTTGAAATGCAAAAATAAAACCAGGTACACGCCCCTGCCTCAAGGGAAGCCCACTGCAGCCCCACTGCAACTCCAACCACAAGGCAACTCTGCAACTCCCCCGCTTCAATGGCCACTTATACTAACTTCAGAGTAACAGCCGTGTTAGTCTGGATTCGCAAAAAGAAAAGGAGGAATTGTGGCACCTTAGAGACTAATAAATTGGTTAGTCTCTAAGGTGCCACAAGTCCTCCTTTTCTTTATACTAACTTGAGAGAGAACACATACAGATAAGGTTGATAACATCATTGATAACAACTGGGCGCTTGTTTTATCAGCACATTTTATCAGCCAATCTTTGTAGTCTGTTTCCTTTAGCCAGTTGTCATTGAATGTGCAGTTTCTGATGCAAGCTTTTTTTTTTCTAATGTAGTAGTAGGATCACTCCCACCATCGCCTCGCACATCTCCTCTCTTGTGCATGACTCAAACCCTGTCTCACACACACATGCGATGCTCTTGCGTGTTGGTGGGCAGACAGCTGCTTTTTATTTTCAACAGTTTTGATCTGTTATCGCTTAAACTGTGGAAGTGGGAACACTGTAGCATCTTAGCTGGACACAGAAACTTTTAAAATTAGATATCCCAGTGTATTGTGAAAATAATGCACATCTTTAGACCCACAGAAAAGGTAATTCAGCACAAAAAAAAATTGGGCAGATTAAATTATTTTTTCTGGCAACTGGCAAATCCATTAAAATATACCTGGCAGAGCCAGTCAAATACCAGCCAGTGGTAACCTACTCTGACTCCAGTCCCATGTACAATAAACATATTACAGATCTTACCAAATACATAAATCATGACCCCCCTTCACCCAACCAAGCTTTCCAAATTAGCAAAAATCACACCCACACCCACACCCACACAGCACTGTAACCAAATCCACCAATGGTTGTTGCTTTGTGTGCTGTGCTACAGCACCCTGCTAGACGCTTGATAGTGTGCTGGATGCAACAAATGCTCAGAGTCAAGTGCTGTAGTGCTTCCAGTGGTAGGCTCTCAGGCTCCAGCTCTCAGTGGATCCCCCTAAACCCTCAGTCCAATGAACAATAAAGGGCAGCTTTACCCGCGCTGCCGGAAGTAAACAGTGCAGTTACCCTCGGCACGATGTCCTTAAGTTATGAAGAAAAGATGAACCAACAGTTCCTCACTCAGCCACTAGGGGCAGCGCAGTACAAAGTATGGAGTGGGGGTCATCCAGCCTGCTGCTAGGGAAACTTGCTCCAGGCCACCCCTCTCCCAGAGGGGATCACGGCCTGGCCTGCAGATCCCCCAGCCAGAGCTCCATCCTTTTTATCTCATGGTCCTCAGATCTATCCTCAGGGTCCCCTTGTTTGCAGGCCGCTCCCAAGTATCCATCTGTAATGGTTACCACTGAGCCCTTTGCCTGCACGAGGCTGCTTTCCAGCCTGGCTCTTGGCCTTTCAAGCTCCCAAACTGCCCAGCCTTCTCTCCACAGCCAGTTCTATGGCAGCTGCCAGCTGGCTACTTTTTCTATTCTCACACAGTCTCCAGCTCCTTCCTGAACCAAGACCCCAATAGCAGTACTTCTCTTTCCTTTACTGGATGGATTACGGAGCGCCCTGCCAGCTGCATGTCACTCCAGCGATTAACAAAGCGTCCAATAATGAGCTAGCAGGTTCATTATAGTAAATAGCCCCCACGCTCAGCCCTACAGCTGTATATCTTTGGCAAGCAGAGACTCGTACGAGAATTGGTCTCCCACACAATTCTATTTCTGCTGTGTGATTGGTCTATAACAGTCATCCTTGACACAAGGGGAAGAAAGTTGAATGCATCTCCAAATTAGAGCTCAAATGATAAAACCTATAAGCTTGAATTTCTGCACACTGAAAATCCTTCAGCTTTGTGGAGGCACTTGTATTGCACAATGTCTAAACCCCGATATCTGAAAGGATTTCTGCGTTACAACAGCCATTTTGCGTGCACTGTAAAAATTCAGACACCATTTTAAAGGGATAGGTTTGGTCTTGATGTTATGAATACTGCATTCTGCTCAGAGAATTGTTTCAAATTAAAATTTTCTCCTTTTTTCAGTAGACTATTCTTTTCTCTCTCTCTCTCTCGCTCTCTTTCTTCCTTCTCAAGGTGTAAAATGAGGAAATCTGTAAAAATTAATGAGATCACAGTACAAAGTGGCTGCCATTTATCAGCATTTGGAATACATGATGTGGCTGAAAAATAAATAATTGATCTCAACCTGACACTTTGTAAAGTGACTAGTGATTTGGGGCAATTCAGTTTTTGGGATGCCAGCTTGGGACACCTTAAAGGGGCCTGCTTTTTCAGAAAGTGCCAAGCGCTGTGTGTCTGAAAATCATGCCCTTTCACAGGGTCTCAAATTGGGTGCTCAGAATCATTACTTACTTTTGAAAATATAGGGCATCTGACTTTTAAACAATGTAGAATGGAAAACGTGGTTCTAAATCATACATAGGGAGAATCCATAATTAAAGTAATTTACGAAAGGCTAATGATCCTGCTTTAATATTCAAGGGCATGCTCCAAGTCCAATGAATTTAATGGGATTTTTTCCGTTTTCTTCAACAGACTTTGGATCAGGCCCTACTTGTTTCTTTCTTTCCCTTCTATGGATTTTTTTCTTCACTTCTTACATTCCTTATACATAATTTGGATTTTAAAAAATCCCTCAAGATATGTCTGAGTACAACTACACAATGCCACAAACAGCATAGTGACGGTAATTGCACTTTAGAATCTGAATGCCACAGACTTTTGGGCAAAAAATTTTCAGGGCCAGACTGCTCTGCCTCTGCAAAGGGAAGAGTGAAAGGAGCTCCCTTCTTAACACAGCTGCACAGAATTTGCATGCACTCCCCTGAGCACAAGGAATGTTCCTGACTGGCTCCCATCAAATGGGTGGGAAGAAGGCAGGGTCATTGTTCCATCCTTTCTTGCCTTGATTGGAGCAGCTGGTTGGGCTCAGAGGTAAGCACATGCTGCGACCTCTAAAAAGTTAGTACAGTTGTGGTCTCTGGGAGCCATTGTGCCTGCCCAGAGGCAAAATCCCTTCCTAAGCTCCAGCACCATCTCCAATACCTTAAAATCACAAGGGAATCCTCAATTCTTCAAACGCCACTTGAGGGATAAACTTCACAGAGAGAGACTCTTTCTTCCTCATCAAAGACTTAACAGTTTGCAGCAAATTCACAGTTCGCTACCCTTATCCAGCCACCACCACTTCCCTTCTCTGCAATGCTTTTTCATGTCAAGGAAAAAAGGGCTTGGGGAACATTGTCTATATTTAAAAAAAACTAGCAGTTAAAGAATTAATGCATTGCCACACTGCACTGTAGTCTGGGTACAATAGGGACTCAGAAATGTGACTGTCCTCCCAAACATAAGGCTAGCCACACGTAGTAATAGCTCAGTGGTTTGAGCACTGGCCTACTAAATGCAAGGTTGTGCGTTCAATCCTTGAGGGGGCCATTTGGGATCTGGGGCAAAAATTGGGGATTGGTCCTGCTTTGAGCAGGGGGTTGGACTAGATGACCTCCTGAGGTCCCTTCCAACCCTGATATTCTATGAACTCTGTACAAAAGTCATCCTCAGCTAGTGCTAGATTCTGACTTTTAAGCACAGCCCAGAGCAAGGTGTGATATGTAAGCTCCATTAACCCAGGCGCAGCTGCGGGAAGCACTGTGACTCAGAGAAACCGCCAACTCTCAATTTATTCCTCATGCTCTCCTGGCTCCCAAGGTAGTAATTTAGCAGTGACCTCCCTCTGTGTAGTAAGTGTGTATGTCTGTGGTGATGGGGGTCTGCTTTGGGGAGGGAGTAAGTGGATGAGTAGCCCTGCTTACTCCCACATGCCAGGAGCCTATGGAAAGACTGGAGACATACAGTTTGAATCAGAATCTAATCCTCTAATCCTATCCTTAAGGAACTCTCCTTATTTACCATGTGAGCCAGAAGGGAAGGTCATTCATTCAATGTAATGGAAATGTAATTGTTTTGAGGCTGCCCTTGATTTAAAGCCACAAGGGAAGAAACAAAACTGAATTTAAAGCCATGGCTTCCAAACAAAGATATATGATGTATTATCTTTTAAAAAACACAGCGACTAAATAATCTCTACTGGTTTTGAGCCTCTTTGAGTTTAGTTAGGTATGTTTTGAGAAGTCTGGAGTGCTTATTTTCATGGATGAATTGATGCTGTCAAGATCACCCAGATTGTGCAGTCTCTGCTGCTGAAAGAAGTGCGGATTTTCTGAGCTTTCCTGTATTTGGAAAGGTTGTGAACCCTATTGAGACCATCAGTGAAAAAGGGATGGGTTCCTACTGAGAAGTTTGTGGATTTCTTAGTAAAATCCTACAAGATTCTATGGGTGATGGTAGGAGCAAGTCTGCAAAACTAAACACTAGCTGTACTTTGGCTGATGCAGCATCAGGGCTTTAGATGGTAAACTCCAAAAAGAAGTGAGTTTATTATTCAATTACGTGAGTTAAATGTGACAATTTCTCTGTACGGTATAATTGGCCCAAGTCTGTGACATTAACAAGGGGTAGTGGAACAATACCCTTGTAATTTAACTTCCCATATTATTTTAATTCAATCTCAAATTGAACTATCTTGTACCTAGCTGTTGGTAGAAATGAGGGGCCTTTTCAAAACATTTCTCTCAGTCTTTTAACTGTCTTTTCAACAACTTAATAGCAAAGATTTTTTTGGACAGCCTTTCAAACAGATTTTTCTTTTCTCCTTTCTGGCCATCTATATGGTTTCTTATTTAAAAAAAAAAACTATTGTAGTTGCTAAGCTATTTTAATACAAATAAAAACATAATTTAAAAAGTTAATCTTTAAAGAGGTTACAGATGAGAATTCTGTGAAAAAGCAGATGTTTGTTTTTAAATATTGGTGCATCCCAGCTGTGGGGAATTGAGCGCAGTGAAAAGCAGCAGGCATCATGAAAACAATTAGAGGATACACAGATGTAAACAGCAGCTATCAAGACCACTGGGAAATATTTCATTTCAAAATCTCAAGGAAGCAGAAGCTAGGCAATACAGGATGAAAAAAAAATCTTTATATAGATATGTATGTCATCCAACCAGTCCTTTCCTGGAGATTGCACCTTGACATGATGGGAAGGCTTTCCTGTTCCAATGACCCTGAGAGCTCTGCCCAGGGGAATTTTAGTTCCTGATAGGGCCACCCAAGCCAGACAGGTCAAAGAACAGGGACCAGACAAAAAACAGTCTACTGGCTCTCCAGGTTAGGGTTTGAGCAGTAGGCCACCAACCTATCCTCATAAAAAACCCGTCATAGAAACACAACAAGGTAGACATTCAGGGATGATAGAGAAGTTGGAGCCTTGTTCATACCCTGATGGCATGGGAAGGATTCAGATATCTAATAGGTCAGATTGTGCCTCGTTGCCTCAAAGGAGAGTAAGGTCAAAAGATTTCTTTGTTCTGAGTTCCCTTTTTGTTTTTTTTTAGTTGTGAATATCAGCTATTTTTATGTATGCTAGATATATGCAGTCATAAATATAAAGGAAAGGGTAACCACTTTTCTGTATACAGAACTATAAAATCCAATCTGGCCAGAGGAAAAACCCTTTCATCTGTAAAGGGTTAAGAAGCTAGGATAACCTCGCTGGCACCTGACCAAAATGACCCATGAGGAGACGAGTTACTTTCAAAGCTGGAGGGGGACGGGGGGAACAAAGGGTGTCTGTGTGTATATGTATGTAAACTTAGTAAGTAATCTAGCTAGATATGCATTAGATTTCTGTTTTGTTTAAATGGCTGGTAAAATAGCTGTGCTGACTGGAATGTATATTTCTGTTTTTGTGTCTTTTTGTAACTTAAGCTTTTGCCTAGAGGGATTCTCTATGTTTTGAATCTGATTACCCTGTAAGGTATTTACCATCCTGACTTTACAGAGGTGATTCTTTTACTTTTTCTTTAATTAAAATTCTTTTAAGAACCTTTTAAGATTGTTTTTTTCATTGTTCTGAAGATCCAAGGGTTTGGGTCTGTGTTCACCTATGCAAATTGGTGAGGATTTTTATCAAGCCTTCCCCAGGAAAGGGGTGTATGGTTTGGAGGGGAAGACGTCTCCAAGTGGGCTCTTTCCCTGTTCTTTGTTTAACACGCTTGGTGGTGGCAGCATAGGGTTCAAGGACAAGCCAAAGTTTGTACCTTGAAGAAGTTTTTAACCTAAGCTGGTGAGAATAAGTTTAGGGGGTCTTTCATGCAGGTCCCCACATCTGTACCCTAGAGTTCAGAGTGGGGAAGGAACCTTGACATATGCTATATTTACTCTTACTTTGAATATCATAGCTACCTGCAAAAAACTTGGGTAATTAAGGTTTAAGATGTTCAGGGGTTACAGGACATTTTTAATGCACTTATTTGGTATTGGGGGATACTGCCCTGTTTAGGTTGTTAACAAGTCTGGGATAATTTAGATTTTGAATATAGCTTATACTGTGATATATATTTGTATTTGTGTATTAATCTGGTTCAAAATAGAGAAAAGCCCTTACCTCATCTTCCCCCCCCGCAAAAAAAAAAGGTTTTTTCAAGTTTGTTTTCTTTTAGTCTTTCACTCCATGTGTGAAGTGAGAGAGAGACTTGACTGATCAGTAGCAATGGGAGCACATAACTGTAATATTAAGAAAATTCCTACTACAACAAAAGTGTATAAATACATTGAAGGGCAAGTAAGAAAGATTTTGTTTGTTTTGTTACAAAGAAAATTCAGGAGGAAAGAGACTGTGGAGGAGCGAGAGAAAATCCAAAACAAATATGGGAAAGGTGATGAGAAGAATCAATTAAGTTTGCTTTTTAGTGCCTAAAGAGAGCAGGCAAGGCAAAATGTGGGGTGTGGAAATGAAACCTTATAGTAGATGAAAGATGAAGTAGGAAATATATATGTTTTCTACAGGGATAGAATACATTGAGTGGAATCATCTGCAAGTGCAGATACTGAACCAGGATGGCCAGTAAGATTGGAACAAGGAAGAGGTACCTTATCCCTTTCCTCCCAAGATAGCAGAAACCCCTCCATGCAAGTAATGCATTGTTGGAGTTCTGCAGGCTTTCAGGAAGAATGACTAGCAGTCAATGGGGGGAGAGAGTAAGAGGAAACCTCTCAAGATGTTATCATTCTGTGGAAATTCCAACCATTTCCCCTAGACATCCCTACTGAGGACGAAGACACTCACTGCAGCATCTTATATCTACCCTCTTTTGAGGGAGCAGGGGTTGGCAGATTCTTTATCACTCAGAGTATTTATATCAGGAATGGAATTTTTCTAAGATATGCCATTGGTGAAATTCTATGGTCTCTGTTCTACAGGATGACAGACTAGGCGAGCATAATGGTGCCTCCTCGCTTTAATATCTACGACTCTATGAAAAATACTGTTATTAGCCATACCGCTGGGTTTTGGAGGTACCAAGGCTGATAGAGAATGCTGCAGGCAGGCTTGTTCTCTCTTTGAATACCACTAATTGTAGATCTCAGGGCCTCAATGTGGTAAAATGGTCATTCTTTTACCTTCTTTGAGTCCACAGCACTCACCTCTGGTCTCATGTAAAAAAAAACTCATATTTTATACCTTTAAAACCATGGAAATATTTGTTTGTTTTTCCCCCTTCCCGTGGTGGGTTGCTTTTTTTGTTTGTTTGTTTTTTTGGAGGGGGGAGGGAGGGAAATGTTGATTTCAACCTTTGTTTCACATGAAAGGAAGGAAAAATGAAAAATTATTGCTAATACTGCCCCAAACTCAGCATTTTGTGAAATGAAAGGTTCATATGAACATTTTTATGGTTTCAATTTGCAAAATGAACTTCAGTTGAAACCATTGAGTTTCTCCTGGTTCTTCTCTGGAAACACATGTATAACAACCAGGCAAGGTAGTAACAAATTTCAGACTCCTCAGGGAAGCAATATACTGCATTATAGTCTCCCTGTTTTCTGCTAACGCTAGCGAAATCTGTAGCGATTAGCTACTACGTTCACTTTTGGCACAAACAAGTTCTTTAATGCAATGATTGCAGTCTCATATTTATCATCTGCAAGGGGAAACGTGTAAAATGTACGCTGCCCTTCTGCTCCAAGGCAGTGGATTAGCAGAGCACACTTTCTTACTTCAGAAATCTCTGTAGCAGTGATTGCAAGCAGATAAGTCTCAAACATATGGATCCAGGCAGTAAAAGCAATTGGAGGTTCACCTGGGCTTTGCAGAAAGGGTGCATGTGGGTTCAGAGGCAGAAGATCCATCCTCGTCGCCAAAATGTTGTAACAACCAGGCAAAGTACTAACAAACTTCAACAGGACTTTATTTCTAAAGTGGAAACCTCTTTACCAAGCTGCTGCTGCACCTTTGGTAGCTCTCACTCCGCTTCCTCAACTTCTCACCCCTCCTTCCTGTTTCCTGTCCTTTCAGACTCCCAACAGCCAGTGTTCCTAGTTCTGATCATTACAAGCAGCATCTAAACACCACAATGTGGAACACTGAACTTTACATAAACTTCTCACAGAAACTGGATAATGTTTGCAGGAACTTATGCCCATATTTACTCAACAAAAAGTTTTTAAACTCTAGAAGATCTGGTGTGCGAGTTCCCATTCTGTTCAGTGAGCTCCCATTCTGTAAAGAAACCTAGCTACCAACGCCTGTTTCACAAAGTGAGAGGATCCTCAGATCCTGCATCCTAGGAATGCAATGCATATGCAAAGCACCTTGGATTTCTCCCCTGAGTTTCCACCCATTGCTTGGGTGCTAGATTTTGGTGTTCAAACTTGGTTCACCAATCTGGACGGTGCAATTGTGAGAGCTAAAGTCAAAGAAGAAGAATAAATAATCAAGTTGTTTGGAGTTGCTGAGTTGTTGGGATTAGCTGTAGCTTTGGGGGTTAGTTGATTTTCTTTTATTGACATTAATATACCACTGTTTTCTCTGCCTCTTTTTTAAAATTCAGTAATACTCAGAGCTGTACAATATATTAATGACAAAACTCAGAAGGCCCAATTCATCTCTTTAGTTACACCTGAGGAGAGTCAGATGCAAACACACACAAAACATCCCTCAACTTCTCAGCTGCTGTTTGTCAGCCACCTATTTTTTCCTTTCTTTCCCTATGTAAAACTTATGTAAATAGCATGTACATCTGTAAGGTAATTCACAGATAACATCTACATCTAATTCACAGATAACATCCGAAGCAATCTGTTAGATGCACTTTAAATCGAAAGTTTGCAAAAGAAATGTTTAAGTCCTCATCATTAGGCCAGGGAAGCCAGTTGCAGGTGCTCAAGAGAGAAGTCACATTCAGTGCAAGATCACTCCAGTAAGAGCTCGCTCTGTAAAGTGAACTCTTACAACAATTTGAAATTACATAGTGCTCTATCATGTCAAGCCATCTTAAGATGCTTTACAAAAGATGTACAACTATTTAATAACACAGTTTGCAATGAAAAGCTGACAGTTGAAAGTAGAGGGGAAACAACTGGGTCTTCAGTTTTATATGAAGAATGAAAGTGGAAACTTCTTTAACATCTCTGTGGGTAAGGAGTTCTAGAAAGAGTGTTGGTACTAAATAAGAACACATGTACTGGTTTGGAAAGAAATAGGAACTGCACTGGTATATCTAAAAACTTTCAACCATTTCTGGAACCAAATCTTTATGAAGATTTAAAATGTTCAAATATATTTTTCAATTGTCCAAATTGCAGCCAAGAGCCCAAATAACACGAGAGAACTAGTCTCCTGGCATTTCCAGCCCAATTCTGCAGTCCTAAGACTTTAGGGTAAGCAAACAAAAATGTTGATGTCCAACACTGTTAAATAGCAAGGTGTGTGAGCTTATTCAGACTAAGAAGTACTCATTCTAAAAGTGGAAACTGGTCCAAGTGAAGCCAAGAGAAAAGCACATAAGCTATAGAAGATAAAATTGAAATTTGCAAGGATCAATGGGAAATAAAAAATTGAATAGCCAAAGACCTAAAAATAACAGGTGACATCCTAGTACTTCTGAAAACTGCACTAGGCATCTACATGTATCTTTAGGTGCTTAAAACCTTTTAAAAATCTGGCCCATTGCCAAAAAGCTAAATGATTTATATGCACAATTTCTGGTAATTTTTCAGTTACATAGTGCTTTTAAAAATAATTCTACATTTTATTTCTGATTTTGTGATAGGGACCTGGAGATCTTTCAGTATGAGGAAGTATCTGAACATGTATTGTTTTCTTTTTTCTGAAGTGGTTTTTCAAATATATTTTAGATGAGTTGCTGTTGCTTGTCAAGTCCCGGGCTGCAGTGAATAATTGCTTGTCACTTTTAAGCCCCTGAGTTCTGACACAATCTTAATTATAGTTAAAGAAATGCTAATTATATCATAATATCATATTTTCTCTCAGATGTGTAAAAATATATCTAATTTTCTTTTGTGACAAACTCTGATTCTAAAATAAGACTTCTAAGAACAGGAAACCCGTAAAGCTTTTATATCACTTCCTGGCACCATTTTTGTGAGTCTTTTTCATTATAAAAGGAGGAACGGATTTTTTTTTTCAAGTATTTCCCAGTCTACTCTAATCACAGAGAACCCCTATTAAACATGATGAAGATGATTTACAGTGTTAAATCAGAGATTACACAATTGGAAACCAAATGTTGTTTTGTTAAAAGATGGCATTATTTGAATATATTAAAATAACTCTTTTGAACAAATAAAGATAAGAATGATCAGTCCACTGATATTTTCAGGGGATGTTTCTGAATCTGTGTTTCTGAGACTAGCTCCTCCCTCGTTAGCTGATAAAATGCTTTCCACAAAAACACAAAAAGAAAAGGAGTACTTGTGGCACCTTAGAGACTAACCAACTTACAAAAACACAGGAAATCATACCAGATCAATAATCCTCCTACGCTGGCAATTAGTCTGGTGTCCTAGTCTCTGCCTCATGCTTGAAAGTAAGGTGTTAAACCCTCTCATTGAAGTGAACACCAGTTCACAATCCAATGTAATGGCTAAGGGCTTGTCTACACTAGAAACTTGCATCAGCACCGATGCAGCTGTGTCGCTATAGCACTTCTGGTGAAAATGCTTTAAGCCGAGAGTAGAGAGCTCTCCTGTTGTCTTAATAACTCCACCTCCATGAGAGGCGGTAGCTGTCTCCCAATGACATATCACTGTAAGCAGTGTCAGGATGAGCTCCACCCTGACATCTGGTGGTGAGGTGTGGCAAGTTGTGGAAAAGAACTTCAGGGGCCGATCTCATTTGCATAGGCACACCCACCACGCTTAGAATGAGACCATAGCTGCCCAAATGGTCACTTTGGCTGCTGTGGGATCCCCAGTGTCTCTGTTATTGGGGCAGGAAGAATAAATTGTTATTACCCTGATTATGGGAACTGTGCTTGGAACTGTACGTGGCCTTTTGTTATGATGGAGGGATTCACCATCAACTAAGTAGCACTCGCTAGGCAAGGGTCATGGGTTCCAAAACTGTGTGAATGGAGAGAGGCTGGGGACAAGTATTAATACTCGGTGGCATGGGCCCCCTGGTGAGGGCCTTACATGATAATTGCACTTCCTCCTCTCTCCACTGTGGAATATCAGAGCTAATTTTGATTTCATTAGAAGTCTAGTTATAGGCTGCTGAGCTCACTTTGGGCTGACAGTGCACCAGCACTGGGGCTCCCCTATTATAAGCTGAATTCACCTAAGAGCTGAAATCACTGAGTGTTGTGTTAAGTAGTGGGGGAGCCTGAAGATATATTGTGGAGCAGTTTGCGGGACGGCTGGTGAAGCAGTTCGATGCGGCGCAGTGTGTGGATGGCAGGAGCTGCTTGTGGGCCGTGGAGCTGAGCGAAGGAGTTCGTGGGGCGGCTGACGGAGCGGAGCGGGGCACAGCTGAGCGAAGGAGTTCGTGGGGCGGCTGGCGGAGTGGAGCGCAGCTAAGCGAAGGAGTTCGTGGGGCGGCTGGAGGAGCGGAGCGCAGCTGAGCGAAGGAGTTTGTGGGGCGGCTGGCGGAGTGGAGCGCCGCTATGGAGCTATGGGGCGGTCAGCTTCAGATCACGTAAGGTGCCTCTTACCCCTGTCCCATTTCCACCCAGGTTGGGAGGTAAAGCTCCGCAGATAAACTTTCGAACTCTGGGGCTGCCCTGACCAGGGACAGAGACTTTTGGGGCATTGGACTTTTGGGACTTTGGGTGATTTGGGGTTGCTGGACTCAAGAACCAAAGGGAAAAGGGCATGCCCCCAATTTGCCTGGGGTGGGTTTTTTGCTCATGGGTTGTGTTATGAATCCTGTTGGTGGTGTTTCCCCAACATAATGCCACATTGTTTCTCTCTGTTATTAAAAGACTTTTGCTACACTCAGACTATGTGCTTGCGAGAGGGGAAGTATTGCCTCTTGGAGGCGCCCAGCGGGGGTGGTATATATTGGTCCCAGGTCACTGGGTGGGGGCTCGAGCCGGTTTGCATTGTGTTATTGGAATGGAACCCCTAGATATTGAACCCGGCCCTTGTTGCTGCCAACTCTGACGGGCAGAAGGGTTACATCACTGTTCACACCAGCACTTAGGTAAGTATAACTACATTTCTCAGGGATGTCACACAGACCTGAGTGACATAGTTCTACTGCAGTAATTCTGTAGTGTAGATCAGGGCTCAGAGGTCAAATGCTGTCCTTGGGTGTATAAGCAAGGGAATTTAGAGTAGAAATTTAGAGAGGTGTTGTTACCACTTTCCACAGCATTAGTGAGACCATTATTGGAATATCGTGTCCAGTTCTGGTGTCCAAACTTTCAATAGGATGTTGACAAAGTGGAGAAGGTTCAGAGCAGAGCTATAAGAATAACTGGAGGACTGGAAAGCATGCCTTATAGTGAAAGACTAAAGAAGCTCAGACTATTTTTTTAGCTTAACAAAGAGAAGGTAAGAAGTGAGTGAGTAAGAAAAACCATATAGATCACAGCCCATGAGTACCTGGGGAGAAAAGTTTTGATAGTAGTAGAGGTCTCTTTAATCCACTAGACAAAGACATAACAAGATCCAATGGCTGGAAGCTGAAGCTAGACAAATTTAGACTAGAAATAAGTTGCATTTTTACTGTATTTATTATTCTTTTTACAGCGAGGGTAATTAACCATTGAAACAGTAACTGGGATGTGGTAGATTTTCCATCCCTTGAAGTATTTAAATGAAGACTGGGTGTCTTTCTAAAATACATACTTTATTTCACCCAGAAGTTGTGGGCTTGATGCAGGAATTACTTGGTTGAATTCTATGGTCTGTGTTATGCAGGAGGTCAGACAAGATGATCATAATGACCCCGCTGGCCTTAAAATCTGTGACTTTATGAATGTATATTTGACAATTATGCAATCCCATGCCTATCAGGAAAGTTTCTTCCTACCCGAGGCACTTAGTAGTTCGCTTATGTTTGATCCTGAAGCGTGAGTGCTGACATCCATTATACATTTTAGCTTAGCTAGTGTAATTATATATATTACAATTAGTCATATAAATCTCTAAGGTTTTTGGCAATATCTTCCGGCAGTGAGTTTCCCAGGCTATGTATCTACTGGGCAAAATGTGTATTTCTTTTTATCATTTTAAAATTTGGTGCCTTTCCATTTCATTGTGTCCACTTGCCCTCATAAAACATTTTTTATTCCATTTCAGTATTATCTGTTTAAAGTTATAGGGCAACATTTTATATTTTACTGAATAATCTTATTAGTGAAGGGTAGAAATAGCATCCCTGGAATACCTGGTGTACGTTATACATGATAAGAAAGCCAAATTTAGTGAGATTGACATGTCTAACATTTTCCTACACTATTAACCCCCTAATTGTACCAATACAAGGAGACCAGTCAGTGCTGCAGTGAGGTGAAATTTTTCAATCATAAAGCAATTTTCCAGACAAATATATTCAAAGAAAAAGAAAAACCACAAAAACCATATAGATAACAGCAATTGTATCTATCCCTAACCAACCTGACAGTTTTCAGAGTAACAGCCGTGTTAGTCTGTATTCGCAAAAAGAAAAGGAGTACTTGTGGCACCTTAGAGACTAACAAATTTATTTGAGCATAAGCTTTCGTGAGCTACAGGTATGCATCCAGTGAAGTGAGCTGTAGCTCATGAAAGCTTATGCTCAAATAAATTTGTTAGTCTCTAAGGTGCCACAAGTCCTCCTTTTCTTTCAACCTGACAGTGTTACAAGCTAAGGAGCAATACTAGATTCAAAAAATATTGTAGTATCAATTATTATAAAAATAGCAATGCACAATATGTGAAAGCTTTACCTGTATCTGAAATGTAGGTCATAATAAAATAATAATATTTAGATCACAGTTGGGATGAGTGCTCTAACAATTGAGCTATTGGGTAAAAAGAGGACACCTTCCTTTTCCTTTAATGGCAGTAAAGTCCCTTTGTGAATCTAGGCCCTCCCCCAAAATAATATAAGCCAAAACTATCTGACAAATTCAATATGAGTTCATAAATAGTTTCAGGTTGAGCAAAATTGTATTTTTCAGTGAATAAACTATTTTTCTGAAAAAATTCACTCAGTTCTACTCTCAGTGGTGTTACTCAAAATTTACACTTGTGCAAATGAGAGCAGAATTTGGCCTTCAAAATCCCATAACCAAGATAAAGGTAATTGGGGACAGAATTATATTAATTAGAATATGTTCTTATTGGCAACTTTGCTCGTTCATGGCACAAGATATTTCAATACACCAGATATTGGTTTAACAAAAATACCAGAGAAGGAAAACTGGGATAAGACAAAATCTATCAGAATAATGGAGACATACGTTGTTATTTTAAAAAAGTCTGGGTGAAATTATTGTAAATATAATAATTTTGTCCTAGGGACAAAATAATTTTCAGTGGCTTTGCTTATAAATGTCCTAAGAAAGAAGTGTCTTATTTCAGTTTAGTCTAGAAAAGAAAAGAAAAGAAAAGCCAGAGGCATATATTAACTTTCTTATCTCTGATGCAACTTCTTTTCCTTTGGCTACACAGCAGGACACAAGAATGTGCTAACAGTAAAACATAAAAATGAGGACTGCAGCTCTGTTAGTGTCCTGTCCTACAAAGCCTTACTTATATGAGTAGTCCCATTGATTTAGCAGGACTTGGGATTGGGGCCATAACCTTAAATACTTAGGGCCTAATTCTCTTTTACACTAAGACTCTACACCATTCCACCAGTGTAAAGCGGCCTTAAAGTGAGTTTAAATGCAATGTATGCCCACTGTAAGGCTATTTTACACTCCCAAAGTGGTGTAAAGAGTTCTCTATGTAAAAGGAAGTGAGACCTTACTATGAATAAGAAAAGGCTTATTTGAATACCTAAAATATGCCCAAAATAATACACCAAACCTTACTTCACCTGTGGGAAATATAACAAAAATTCACTGAAGAGTTAATTTTGTGAGAAAAGCAGTTTGAATGGGATTTACATAAAATTACTTGTAGGCAGATCCTTCAACAATAGCATATAGACTATTCAAATGAATACTATCATGTAGACTATTTACATGAATCCAGAGCTGGAGACTTGTATTTATTTTATTTCAAATCAGGCAAGGTGTTTTACTGTCTTTGGATGCTGAAGCATGGAGCCTTATGCACCACTATTGTGAAATAGCTGCTTTTCCATAAGAAATCCAGTTTTCAGGTTGGAGGTCATAGTCTGTATGCTGTAAGCATATGTTTGATGCTTAGGTGCTATTGTGGTGTGGATAATTGAAATACCTAGATAGATAAATGGATTCATGCATACTTACTATATGTGTATTTTATTTAAACATTAATATGCTAGACCAAAACACAACAAACCCAGGTGTAATAAAATGCCTCAACAACTTGGAAATTCCTCAGGGGTTTATTTACTTTTCTGTAAGACTGTACAACTCCCATTGACATGCCTTTGTGCACCAAAATTGAAGAGTTCTGCAGTATTTGAAATGGAGATATCTTTCTGGATTTCTTTCACCTACTTAGTGGAGGATAGTACCCCATTAATAGGATTTAGAATTTTCCAAAAGTCCACCAACTAAGGCCTGACCTACACTACATAGTTAGGTCAACATAAGGCATCTTACGTCAACCTAATTATGTCAGTGTACACACTACAGCCTTGTCCTGCCGATGTAAGTGATGTACTACACTGACATAGTAACTCCACCTCCACAAGAGGTATAGAGTGTATGTCAGCATAGTTAGGGTGACACAGTGTCTGTGTAGACACTGCATGCCTTACATCAGCTGTTGGCTGTCTTGTCAATTTTGAAATTGACAAGAAAGCCAGGCAGCTAGAGCCCGGCTGCCCTGGGCTCCCCGCTCCCAGCCGTGTGGCTGCCTGGAGGCTCCCCACTCCCCTTTCAGGGAGGTGAGAAGCCCAGGCAGCTGGCCTCCACTCCCAGCTGGGAGGGAGGATCTGAGCTGGGGGTGGGGGGCACCTGGGCTCCTGGCAGAGAGCTTCATGGAGGGCTCTCAGCCACCCCACACTGCCCCTCTTCAGACCGTGGAAGTGCTCCTGGTAAGGATGCATACCACCAACAGAAGGAGGGTCGTGTGGACATCAGCCACCACAGTAATTACTGCCGTGGCTGTAAGATGACCTAACGTAGGTCGACTTACGGCTATAGTGTAGACATGCCATTAGGAAGCATTGGTGGTGGGTGGTGGAGGCTGAGGGAAGAGAGAGAGTGAGAGAGTGTGCACATGAACAAAACACAAAACACTCAGATTTATAAACATGCTTGAGAGGTGATGAGAATCTCCCGTTGAAGTCAGTAGGAGGTGCTAGTACTTCGCAACTCTCACAGTCACACCCAAAAATGAGAAAATAGGTCAAAGTTTTGAAAATATTAAGAATTCAAGATGCCACAAAATGAGCAGGGTTGCGCTGAGTCAAGAATTTTGAAAACAGATTTCTAAGGAAAACCTTAGTGCTGTCAGAAACGTTTTGGGTAATTTGGTAGCTCACGGTGGCATTCTTTCCCTGAGTTGATACTATTGTATTGAACCAATGCCCTAGAGTAGTGTAGAAGAGGTCATATTGCAAAAGGCATCATGTCAGCTCCCGAATGGTGTTTAAAACTGGAATAATAAAGTAGCAAATCTGGCCCAATATGTATAAACAAAGATTCTTATTCACAGTGTCATTCTTGTGGCAGTTAGAGGAAATAGATGTGAAAACTTTTGTTGTTGTTGTTGTTAAATAGGAAAATACAAAAGTCAGATCTCCATGAGAAAGCACAGTGTAAATCTCTTGTTTTACAAGCTGTCCTGATAGGAATATTAGATGACTACCGGTCACTGTAAGCAGCAGAGCTCTTAAGAGGTTTTAAAGGCAAACTACACAGAAAAGGAGACATAGCTACATTATTATTTAACATTTACAATAAAATAATTCAAAGAAGCGCTAATCAAGTTTAGAGGCATGTACAAACATGTACCAATGAATGAGAAATCCACCATGTTGATGACGTTTTAAAATATACTGCCCTTTTTGTGAGTGTGTGTCCTCTCTCAGGCTCTTTCTGGTGTATGCTACAACATTTTCAAAGAAAGAAAACCTATGGTTGCAAATCAAGCACCTTGGTGAAGGACTAATTTATTAGCAAAAGGGAAAACTCCTTTGCCAGCTCAGCTTATGGTCCAAAACTGTGTCTCTTATTCCGCATTCAGCTGAATTATTAAAGTTAAATAGCAAAGGAAGAAAAGAATATCCTAGAATTTTTTTCTGCACTTCTGGATTTAGCTGATGCCTCAAGACTGACAGTTCAGCAGATGGGCATGGAAATTCAAAGGATGTTGAAAACAAGTGTTATTCCCAGAAAAGTGTTTCTTTGGATAGAGGCTCTTTTATAAGGAAACTCTGTGTGTTTGTATATCTGTACACACACACACACACACACATATTGGACCAGGGTAATGCAGAGTAACTTCATTGGATTTAATGGAAATAATCCAGATTTATACCAGTTTAATTGAGAACGGAGTCTTGTAAATTATGCATATGTATAAGATTTGCTTCATGGGGACAAGTTTGGTCCTTTGGTGCATTTTCAGCAATGCAAAGAGGCCAGTAACTGGGCAAATCTTGCCATGTGAGAATTCACTAACATGGAGGAGTCCTCAGATGACAGAATCAGTGTAGCTCATTTCTATGCCCTTTCCCATGCAAATGGTGCGCATGGCAGAATGAGGTGGGCTGGAAAACTACCATGTCCTAGCTATTCTCAGCTGATGGATGGTCCCTTGGGGCCCATTATCAGGTGGCATAGGTTACAGCAGCCCCTAGCATAGAACTAACCTGAGAATCAGGTAACCTGATGGTGCACCCTCACTTTGAATATTCTGGTAAATAAAGGAGTTCTGACTGCCTCATCCAGAGACAATGCGTAACTCTTTTGTTTTTGTTTTAGATGGAGCCAGAAATGACATGTGAGGGGCACATGACCCCACGTTCCCCCCTCCATGCGTTACCTCTGGCCCCATATAAACAAGAACAAAATAAAAAATGTACAGCACAGCAGAAATAGAAACAATCCAGAGGCAGGAAACAAAAATTTTGAAAGGCCTTTCTCTTCTTTGCTACATTGCATTGTAAAAATACTGGATGCACACTGTTTGAAGTCTGCCTATACATTAATTTCCACGGAAATTTACCCAATTTAGTGGACTTCCACAGTGCTGACATTTTTTGAATTTTCATGAAAAGAATTGGTTTTGCTGTGAAATTCACCAAGGAAAATCAGCATATTCCATACAACACTCTTCATAGTGCACAATGAAGGTCAGGTTTTCATTTTTTTTCATTCATGTAGGAGACTATTAAAATATAACTCCCACTGTAAAGAAAGTAAGATGTAACATCTTCATCAACTGCAGAATACTGGCAATGGGAAAAACTGATTCAGAACAGATTTCTTGACTGTACTGGCTCACTTTCTATTGTAATTACCTTTTTGGCACAGTAGAAATTAATTCTTTTAAGTGTATTATTTCTTTTAAAGTTGAATTGAAAAACTCAGCACAATAGTAAGTAAGTAATGTAAGTTAACTTATTTTTAAAGTCTACACATTCCACTGATGGTTTTAGTTTTCAGGTTGATGGTTTTAGTTTTTTTAGTTTTTAGTTTTTAGTTTTTACTAAAATTTTGCAGTTCACCTTTTGTTTTATTTCATAATTCAAAAGGATAATTCTGACATAGATCCTCTAAAATTTCAGGATTAATTAATTACAATTACTTAGCTCTTTCTCAGATATAGTATTTGCACCTTCTTCCATTAACTTGGATGAAATAGGGTACTAAAAGCACCACTTATCAACATGCATGAAAACTTAATGTCCAATACCCTCTGCTGAATATAATTAATTAATAATTTAATCTAATTATTTCTGGTAAAGTTTACACTTTATACACTCACCAAAGGTATTTCCATATGTCTGTTGGTGAGTCTGGTTACATCACAACAAGGATCCCTTATCCATTCTTTCACCTTTGCACTCCAATTAATAAGCACGCAATTTACATTTAGATTAATATATATTAATGGGGATTTAAATGGTTGGCCAAGTGGTGAAACATGAATGTATAACTGAACACATATACACCTCTAAAATGGAAGAAGTCTGAGCAATTTTCTTCATAGTTTAAGCTTGTTTTCCCAAATAAGATATGGTTTTAATCAAAACTTTAGAATATTATAGGAACAAATCTTTCATGTGGTGTTCATGTGTGTCATTCATTTCCACCCATACAAACTGAGTGTAAAACTAGAAAATCACAGAGTACTCTGCATAGGTCTAAGAACCTGATTCTGATTTATACTAAGGCCACGCTGTGTCACTATGGCAATGCAAAGTAGCCTTAAAGTGGATGCTGATATAATGTGCTCCTACTTTAAAGCCCCTTTACACTGCTAGAGTCATGCAACCTGCCTTTAGTATAAATGAGAATCAGGGACTAATGGCCATATCCACAAAGAAATTTAGGCTCCTTACTTAAATTAAAATCAATGGAAGTAAGATCCCTAGATACCTTTGTGAATCTGGGCCTAAATATCTAGGTACAAATCAGAGGAGCATAAGGCCACCAGAGATCATGAAAAACTTCCCTCCATTTAATTTCATCAACCTCCAAACCTTGTCACAGCTCCTATGACCCTTTCTCATATGAATAGTTCTAGTAGTCCCATGGTCATTAAAGGAATGTTCCAAGTGCAGGTTGAAAGATTGATCCCCTTAGTCTGATTTTTGAGATAAGGGTTGGAAGAGCCATGTTGCCCAACTTCCTGTGGGTCCAATCCTTTATTCCTTAATCAGGTAAGACTCCCATTGTTTTCAGTGGAGAATAAAGTTTGAACAAATAGTGCAGGCTTGGACCCTAAATGGATTTACCCTCTAGAGATTGGTGCATCAGGGCTAGTCTACGCTACTGCGCACATTTGCACAGCTACATCGTAGTGCATCTGGTGAAGATGCACTATGTCGACAGAAGAGCACTCTCCCGTCAGCATAATTACTCCACCTCAGTGAGAGGTGGAAGCTATGTCAGCAGGCAAGCATCTCCTGCTGACGTAGCGCGGTGTAGACACCGCTTTAAGTCGATGTAACTTACATTGCTCAGTGGGGTGGCTTTTTCACATCCTGGAGTGACATAACTTACATCGACTTAAGTGATAGTGTAGACAAGCCCTCAGGAGCAACAGCATCCGAAATGGACACAGTCAAGCCTTGTTAACTATCTTTTCTTTTTGGTCTAAATGATTTGCATGTCCCATACATTACTGCATAGGATTCTCTGCTGACTGACATAACAGAGAGAGTACAGCTAATCAGCAAAAAGTTTGTCTGTTACCTTATTCAACAAACTATTGATGCCAGCTGAACTGGAATCCTGTATTGCCAACCTGCATCCTTCTGAGATTCCTGGACTGGACATATCGCTCATCCAAACCAGTGAGCTCTGGTACTTTATTTTATGTTGTGGAATGAGTGGACTCACTCACTCAGATGTGAAATTATTATAAACTCTCCCTCCTTGAGTATATAGTTACTGTGTCTATCCCACCCCCACAACTGAAGAATTGTTCAGCTAGTCTGTGGGAAAATTCAGGTTGCCATTTATCTGACAGGAAAAAATTTCCTTGAAAAAAAATATCACTACATGGAGCAACATGCTTTTTCTCTTTCATTCACAGTGAAGATACAGATTAGTACAAGAGTTCCCAAAATGTGGCCCAAGGACCGTCCTTGTAAAACTTGCTGGTGGTCTGATGAGAACTGGATGGTCACATGGTGCTGAGTGAGCAGATACTGCAGGACAATATAATGGCCACTTCTAGAACATGTTAATAAATTATAACTAAATAATCTTTCGCACTTAGTAGGCCTTTTCCAGCTGAGGTTTTCAACGTGCTTTACAAATATTACCAAACTAAGCCTCAGACCCAACCTTCTGAGGGAGGGAAGTGGTATGGTACCTATTTGGATGAAGAAGATGAGGATAAGTGATTTACCACACATATGTTGTGCCTAAGTAATGTGTTGAAAGCGCTTATTATTTGTTTTTCAATTAGAAAGAAATAAGGCCATTTTAAAAAGAAAGTTTTTGTTATTTGAAAATACGACATTGAGTATACACAGTGCAAAATGTTATGCAGATTTTAAGGGGCAGATCCTCAGCTAGTGTAAATTGTCATCGTGCCATTGAAGTAAATTTTTCACTGCCTGATGATCTGCCCCTAAGCACCCTCAAAGACAGTGGGCCAAATTCTCTGATGGTGTAACTCCATTAACTTGAATGAAATTGCAAAAGCAGATAATTTGACCCAACTAATGTTGATTTTAGAATGACAGAGATGTGCTGCTCTCAAGCTAATATTCTTGCACTGAGATACATAAACCAGTTTTATGTTTACATAAGGTCAGAACTCAGTCTAAGGACAGTGGCACTGGGTCTTTATTGGACCCAGTTCTCAAACTCCATGGGACTTGAGGGTGCTCAGTATCTCACACATTATCGAGTAAACTGCAATATTAGAACCATTTTTACTGCTTGTCCTTACAACTCAAGTTGTATCAAAAACTTTCATCTTTCTCTATCCAATCCGTGTGGGGGAACAGTTAGTAGATCTCCTCATGGAAGAGTCCTAAAGAATTTAACGGGGATGAAACCTAGAGGGTTCCGTAAACATTAATCTAAAAATCTATAGAAGTTAATAGAGGACGTGCTCCTTTCTGTAGGATTTTTGACCAGGGGTATAATTCTCTACTAATTCTAAATGATTGTTTTACAAAGAGCCTGTGGAAACTATATCATTTTCCATAAAGGTTTCCTGTGTGTATCAATACCACTGTACTTTCTTCCCCTTTCTCTTAGAAGAATTGTCCTGTCCAATTCTGATTTAGACTTTCATGCTCTATTTTTGAGTAATGATTCTCCTTGAATAGAAGCATTTTGCAGTTAGCTTTACATAAATATTTCATAACCTCTTTTTCTTTTAATAGGATTGTTCAAGTCCCTGACATTCTATATAATTATGTTTGCACCTTCCGTATTAAGGGAATACTGAACAAAATCCCTAGTATATTAGCTTTCCACAGTATTCTCTTTACCAATTCATTATTATCAAAACCTTTTATAAAAATCTATTCTAATTTTTTTTACATTTATTGCTTTCTATCCTAGATTCCATATTAACCTGTCTTTTCCTATGCAATAAACTTTAGCTGGCAGCTAATAGTGCACATAAGCTACAACATTAAAAGTGCCTTCCAAGCAGCATTAGCTCCATCTGTACAATGAGGGTATGTCTACACTGCTGTGTAAGGCCAGGGTTAGTAGAACTCGAGTTAACAGATGCTGGGTTTGTTTACCTAGAGCTTGAGCATATGTACTCATTTGTAACCCCAGGTTAGAAATTGTTGGAACCTGGGTCCCAACCTGGGACCCCAGCATCTACACTGCACTGTGCCAGAATGCAACCACTCATATCCCAGACTACCTAGCACAGGCTCAAAATGTGGCTGCTCTAACCCTTTGTTCACAGGGCAGTGTGATAAAACTTGACTGTTCATCAAGTCTGACTGTCCAGAGGACAAAGAAAATTGTCCCATGGGATTGTGGAATACTTTTGGCAGACTGCTGGAGCACAAGTCCAGTGTGGCTGTGTGATTCTATATGACTGAAATATGACCATTGATACCATTAATATTGCTACCGTTAAACAACTGCAACCAATCTTATACAAAGCATATCATGTAAGGAGTCAATGAAAAAATTATGATTTGCAAAGTACAATTATCCTGTTTATATGCATATATCATTTTTTATCTGAAATTATAAATATTGGCTGTGCACTGGTATCTTACATATCTAGTGTATTCCTGGGTAACACCCACCAGATAAGATTTACAACAAGGATAGATACTTAGCTCTCACAATGAGCCATAGAAGAAACTTATTCCACACAGATCATATGTGAGTCATCAAGCCATATAAGGACATGTGATATGCTCATGTGACCCTGGACTCCATCTTGTGCCAGTAACTTTTCACAAACTGGGCTGTGAGCTTTGTTTGAAACAGAAAATGTCCAGGCACACGGCAAAGGATATAAAAGACCGTTGGGATGACTCCGTTTTGTCTCTTTCCTGCCCTGATTCTCCAGACTGTGAATTTACAACTAAAAGGAGCATATTGAACTATGGACTGAGGACCTTCCAATCTTATGGAAGTTGCCAGAGAGACTTTATAAGCCAACAGTCTATCATATCACTGCTGCAAACCTCATTTAAGGACATTGCAATTATTGTATGTATATGATCTATTAACCATTTTAACTCTTATTCTTTTCTTTTATTAGTAAACTTTTAGCTGTTAGTTACTAAAGGATTGGAACCAGCATGATTATTGGGTAAAATCTGTGTTACATATTGACCTGGCTAAGTGGATGATCTCTTGAGATTAGAAGGAGCCTATATGTGATTAAATTGGTTTTCAATAACCACTCATCATAGAGTCCAGTGCCTGGGTGGTGAGAGAAGGCCTGGAATGCCTCAGAAGACTGCATATCCAAATTTTTGTTAACTAGTGTGGTGAAATAGAAGTTTATTTTTGTTACTGGCTTGGTATAATCTAATGATAGAATAACCACCAGTTTGGGGGTAATCTGCCCTATTTCTCAGCCGTTTGTCCTGAATATGGTAGTCTCACATGTGACCCACTAAGGCAGGGTGACAGGCTATGTCTACATTGCAAAGCAATAAGGCTTGAGCCCTGGGTCCTGGCTTGATTCAGGCTCATACCCTCCATCCCTGTGCGGTCCTGGGACTCTGGGTCTGAGCCATGGGTTAGCACTATTTGTGTAGATGGAAGGGGGCAGGGGTGGAGTTAGGCTTGAGCCTAAATTCCAACCCTGGGTTTACATAGCAGTGTCGATATATGCAGAGGATCAAAGAATTGCAGCTTTTATATACTGTAAAATTCACTACTACGCAGAGATAAATTACAAGTCCTAGGCAGGCCTGATGTCACAAGTAAGCCAGGCATAGACTTGAGATACACAGGCCTTGCACTTGCCCTCCACGCAGGGAAGAATTCATCTACAGTGTCAATCACCATGTGATCTATTTCAGAGTAACAATCGTGTTAGTCTGTATTCGCAAAAAGAAAAGGAGTACTTGTGGCACCTTAGAGACTAACCAATTTATTTGAGCATGAGCTTTCGTGAGCTCTAGAGTTAGTCTCTAAGGTGCCACAAGTACTCCTTTTCTTCATGTGATCTATGGTGTTCTTGCAAATGGCTTCCATGTTGTGATGCCACTGACAGCCAAACTTGTCATTTTAAAATCTCTTTTCTGTAGCAATGGGTCTGTTTCCAATGTTGTATAATGCAAACATAGAGCACACCATTACTCATTTAAATAAATAAATAAAAGTATAGCTAGTAAACATTGTAGGTAAACCTTCTTATCAGCAGGTCTACCACTACATCTACACAAATTAAAACACATGAAATGCACAAAACATTCCATATCACCAGATATAATAATATTTCGTTTTCCTTTCATTAAGGGTTAGATTGTGTCCCTAGGATGCAGCGCATAGTAAAAGGTGGTAGGTACGTTGCTGAATATGTCCAGGAGCACCCAAAGAGAAGGCTTTGTGGCTCAGAAAGTCACAGAGCCCTGATCTCTCCCCAGGCCCTCCCATCATCCCTTTCTTGCCGCAGGGAAGTAGTGATTTGCTGATAGCTTATACCAGCAACAAATTACTGCCCCCATCCCCATTGCTGGCTCAGCTCTGCCGGCTGGGATGTTGTTGGAGAGGAGCCTGGACTCTGCCCATTCCCCACGCACCTGCTCTGGGGCAGCACGTGCAGAGGTGTAAGAGGGAAAGGGGATTCTTTCTCCCTCTTACCTCCTGGTGCAGGCACACAAGCCAAGGGACAAACTAGCACTAAAACAAATTACTATTCAATGAAAACCAATTAGGAAAAAGAAAACTGTGTGGCTCTGATATATGCTAATATAGCCTGGGACTCATTTTGCTTTTAAATCTTTTTTGTATAATGAAATAAATGTCATCATTGTACTTGTCACGGATACCACAGTGAGGTGTAATCTTATAAAAACCTAGCTGGATAAATATCATTCTTTCTATATCTATCCAACACAGAACACAGCAAGGAGGCAGTATTAAGATTGGCTGGGCAATTGTAGTGTCATAGGGTGAAGAAGTGAAAGTGAAGAAGAGATATATAGAATGGGTGAAGAGGCTGCATCTCTTAGCTGTTCATTTTCAGACTTCCGTACTTTTGAAAAAAAATGCAACTAAAAGTATTATTCTGTGGAAAATCCAATACTTTTTCTGTGTGTTCAGAAGACATCGATGATGCGCACTTTAATCAGCTATTGCTGAATAAAGTACAGTTAGACAAATATCTCAGTGCTACCTTCAGGTGGCTCACTAAGTAGGTCTACTCCTTTTGCTAATAATTTTGTGTCTATAGCAAGGATAGTAAGTTCGAATCCTACTGACTCCAGTTGCTATGATGTCTAGGATCAGCACTGAGATGCCTGTGCCAGTGGTACTGAAGCGTGTTTGGGGGACTTTGAGATCTTCAGTTCAGCTGCAGCAGTTTCATTAAGGTAATTGGAACCAGAATTTATCATTGCTCAAGTTGAATTTCTTACATATATACGGGAAAGTTTGCATTTTGAAAAGAAAGTTGGGGAGCCATGCCTGTGAAGCAAATGCCCTCAGAGCTCTGCCAGTTTAAATCACGAGCCGACTGGTTTCCAGGACTTTATTTATTCCTAAAAGCACTGATCTCAAGATGTTTTTCCATGTCCAAACCATCCCAGGCTAGTTTTCATTGTCTTTGCTGATCAAAGGGCATTAGAAACTGCTCAAATTACTACAGTTCCTATTACTGAATTTCTTTGCAAGGAAAACAGGAGTAAATTGAATTGGTAAAATAGTAAAATAACCATATTACAGAAGCCATTTTGTGCCAAACTGTTCTGTTCTGCATTAAGATTGCCTAGGAAGTGTGATGGTATACTTCATATTGTTTTAATGACCTGGTTTCAAAGTGTTTCCCCGAATGCAAAAAGAATGAAAGAAAATACTCATGATACCTTCCTCTTACACAGCACTTTTCATCCATAGAACCCAACGTGCTTTCTCAAGAAGGGTAAATGTGAACAGAGAAGGTGAGGCATGTGAGATGAAGTCACTTGCTCACCATCACATAGCAGGTCACTGGCAGAAACAGGAACAGAAACCATTGGTAAAATGGGGCCAGAAATTTTACTTCAGGTCTCCTGATTCCTAGTCCAATGACTTATCTAGTATCCAAGCAATATTTTCTGAGGAAATCAACCACTAAACTGACAATGAGCAATAATGATAATCATCATCATAAATAAATAAATGGGAGAAAAAGAAAAAAAAAAAAAGAACCACGATCCTCAGTTGTTCATGTGCAACCACACTGACTTATGGGGTTATACCAAATGAAGGCAAAATATGGCCCAACATAACCAAATAAAGGGTATGTTCACATCTAAAATAAAATGAAATTCAGATAGAGTAGTAAGAATAGAATTTATCACTCTGGTATAATCTTCTGTCATGCCTCCTCCTCACCTCTCTAATTATAATCAATTTATGACCTCAAGCCTGCTGGATCTCTGGCAAAGATAAATGAGGTAATTTATAATGGCTTGATTGTAACTGTATCTATCCATCCTGTGACCCATAGAATAATGTAGTTTATTCTCTACACCACAAGCATCATTCTGATGGTTCTTTTGTCTCCTGAACTTTTCAAGCATTTAAGAATGTGTGGGCCAAATCCAGCAGTCACTACTAAGCCTTTTTTCAGGCAGAAAGTCCAATTGACTTCCATGTGTCAGGTATTAATTGCATTTATTTGATTTACAAACTTAAATGAAGTCAATATTTCATCACTTCCATTGGAAAAAATAACTTTTTGAGATCAAATATAATTCTAAAATTTTAAGGCCAAATAATGAATTTACATAAGTATCTGAAAGTCATTTATTATTTTTACAGAGCTATCTCATCCTTTTCCCAGTGACATGTGCAAAGTTGGCAATCTATTTTCACAGCTCATCTGGAGAACGAGGTAGTTATATGTAGAATTTTTAACAAATATCATATGGTTACCTGAATGATATTATCCTGCCTGAATGCACAGAATTAATTCAAAGGGAGACTGAAAGGGAGGAACCAACAGAAAATGAAACAATGGCAAAGATAAGATAATAAAGTTTGGCAGGAGTCCTGAGGAAACAATGGGGAAACCATTCACTGGGGGAATACACCCTGTCTGCATTGAGCTAGTCTGGCAAGTTGTATTCATCCCAGTCCAAAAGCCCAGGATTAAAGGGAATACTAAAACTTTAAAGATGGGGGCATAAAGAAGAGGGGCAGGTTGTCAGCAGATGGAGCCTGACACCTAGACGTAGGGCAGGGAGCTTCTCCCAGCCAGCGATGGGGGTTAGCTGGGCTGGGAGGAACTTGTAAATGCTTGCAAGGAAAAAGTGAGGTGTAGGTAATGTGTATAAGATGTTTTGCTATCTTAACCCTTTGCTCTTGCTGCTTTGTACCTTTGAGTGAAAAAATACACAGTGTTTTGTTTTGAAGAAGCTGGTTTTCAGTCCCTAATTAGCAGTTGTCACAGGTTCCTGGGTGAAAAGGCTTATAGGTGCCAAACGCAGAGCCTGTCACATTAACACACTTGGGAAATGGGGCAATAGAGGCTTTGGCCCAGAGTGACTAAATTGTGTGATTCCACCCAGACTGAGCTGGAGAAAGGCAGGCATATAACCTGAAGGGTGCAACTGAGAAGGATAAAAAGGGATCTAAGGCGTGGTTCACCCATTAACCAGGAGAGAGGTCCGTGGTGGTCACAACTTTGAGCTGTGGTAAATATATGAGCATCCTCTCTTTGTGCTGTGTTACAGACTTATATTCACTTTTTCCTTCAGAGTAAGGGAGCAGGTGGATCATTTGCTTATCTATTCAGGTGCTAGAAAGCAGACTAATGAGTCTGAAAGGCTTTTCAGATTTGTTTTGGGTAAAGGAACTCTTATCTGTAAGACATTGGTTCACAGGCAACCATAGTCAGTAGTAAAGAAAAGCTAGGTCTGTTCACAGGCCTACGGGGACTCAATACAATTTTCTTAATGCAGTTCCTAGCGGATATATCCACATTCTTTATGCCAATATTCCCCAAATTTCTGAAATCTGAAACACCTGCTTTACGGATAATCTGAGAGCTTCAGTTTTCAGTGCTCCATTCCAGCATCTTTCCCAAACAATAAACCTTGGGAGAGGGAAACAAATCCTAAACATAACAGATAGATGAATGTCCTGGGGGAAACATTGCTCACTCCTCAATCTCATTTTCAGCTGCTTGTGAGATGTACACCTGGGAAGTTGTTGGCCATGCATTTAGCAATAATTCGAAAGGTTCCTACAGTCACAGCTACTCAAGCGTCTTTGTTCACTCATGTAAGCTTTTTCCTTTATATTTTTGTCCCAATGTCACACAGACTTTTACAGCCTCATGTAATTATTTTAATAGCATACTAGATGTATGTATTCAAACAGAACCAAATGCTGTTATGTACTTTTCTTAAGTAAAAGCAATTTTTTCTACCTGCCAGTAACTGATTACTAATTCTACAGTTAATTACCTATGTGAACCTCACTTAAGAAAAGCACTTCAGGTCTTTCAGCAAACTGTAGTCTGGTTCTTTGAATCAGAGTGATATTACACTAAATCTTTTCTAGACATTGTACATTTAAAATTAATTTTACTAGTGCTACACAATACAGTGATCTATTTTTAAATCTTGCTCACTGGAAAGCCTGGGGGGTAGAACTGGCCAAATTTTTTCACCAAAAACTATTTCACCAAAATGTCTTTGTTGGTTTGTCCAAACCAAAACAAAATTAAATTCATTTCCCAACCAGGTCTAACTGTAGAATGTTCATTTCACTTTTCCTAGTATTCCACCAGAGTATGCTGATGGCATTGAACTGGTACAGTCCTCTACAATACCTGGACAACTGTGATTTGTGCCAGTCAGCTTACTTCCCTCTTGAAAAGTCTGCAGTAGGAAGTTACATTTGTGTAGCTAAGCCAATGACTAAAAACTGTAGTAGAGATAATGCCACAACTCTCCTCTCTCTCTTACAGGTAGCCCCTGTGGGTCATTATAGAAGCACAGTGAGGGACAGTAAGTGAAACTTGTAGTTCTGCTTCCTATGCTGTATCTCTTTGTGGACAGATGTCAGTCTCCACTTCTGCATATCTGAGGCCTTTTATGAAAATACATGTTACTATAAAAATGTAATGATTCTTGAGGTCAGAATTAGAATGCACCACATTTCCCCCTACACCCCGCTTCTCTTCCTGTACATTTTAGACTTAGGTTTAATATAGTTAAGTCTCAATGAGTCAGATCCTCAATTCTTTACAAAGGGCCTGTTTCTGTCTTACATGCAGGGGGTAAGGTACTATTCAACCAGAGAAGGGGGAGCAGAATCAGGTCCTTAGTTCTTACTCAATAAAAAACAAACAAAAAAACCCCTCAACTATTGAGTAAAAATACTGTAGGGATTCCAGGACATGGCCCAATAGTAATATAGGAAAAAAGATTGATTGGAACAAGCAGAAAAATCCACGACTACATGGACTGATACATGTATATGGTGCATCATCTGTTACAGAGAAGCCCAGTGTAAAACCTGTCACAGGAAATTGAAATGAATCTTATTTCAACACCTGATTTCCAATTCTCAGCTGAGCTTGGAAAGGAACAACAAAATGTCCCTTAAAACTAGCATTGTCTCTAAGAAGCAGGCATATTTATTGAAGCAATGAGCCACTTGATCGCTGAATGAACAGTAGAAAATCCTGCAGATGTTCTTCTCACCTGCAGCATACAGACGAAGATCATGGGATTACAAGTTTCAGGGGAGATCAATAATGAATTTTCTGCCATCTTCTATTCTGGCTCTGCAACCAAATGAGTATTTTGTTTTGTGTTTTGTTTGTTTTCTCTTCTGTTTACAAACGTTATTAGGACAGTTACTGCATAATTAGTATTAAGCTTATTTGTCCTAAGCTTTTGATTCGGCAGTAAGATTAGTGGGCAAGAAGGGACTAGCCCATATGTTCTTAGCCTGAAAAACACTAATCTACACAGGAGCAGGTCTTAAGAATTACACTGTAACACAGTAGATTTTATGCAATATTGTATGATACTAAAGAACCCAAAAGTATCAGATATATTTAATACACCATGTAGTAAAATAAATGTGACTCACAATGTTTACTTACAAGGATTCTTTAAGTTAGTGGATAGCTGTGGGTACAGTGACAATTATTTGTACTTCCATAGTGCTTTCAATCACAAATACTAATAAAGTAATCTTCATAACACCCCTTCATTGTAGACACTAGAGGTGTATTTTAAAAAGATACCCCTCTATTAGAGGTGGAAACTGAGGCATCAAAAGGTTAAGGTCAATATTTTCACACTTGGTTGTCTAAAATCAGCTACCTAAATCCATATTTAGGTTCCTAAATAAGTGGCCTACTGTCAAGAAATGCTGAACATCTCTGAATTACTATTGAATTTAATAGTTGCTAATGCTCAGCCCCTCTGAAAATCAGGCCATGTCTAAGTACGGATATATGGGCCTCTGAATTTATGATCACAGATGTGAAAATTTTGGCCTAAGTGATTTGCCCAAGATCATAAAGAGTAGCATGGCATGGGATTTGGAGGAACATCGCAATTACCTGTCTGATGCCCAAGACCATCTTTCTCTCATGCCTACGCTGGCATCCTGTCCACAAAACAATTGTGGTAATTGATTCAAGAGATGGCTGTATATAATTAGAATGACACTGATGTGCAAAATTGGAAAAGCTTCTTTTTAAAATGTTTTTTCTAAAGAATCCATAGGCTACATGTTTAAACACCACACATCGTGGTCAGTATTGGCCTACGCAATCTGTCACCTCTAAACTGTTGTGAGCCCTTGCTAGTGGAAGCTCTTTACATCAGACTATTGAGTTGCTGGTAAAATACCTAACTATGAGCTTTATTGAATTGCCTATGATGTATAAATATCTACAGCATTGACTATTGGAAATATCTATTCCAGCATGCACTGGACAAGGTGTAAATGTTAGGATTGATTCTATGGGGCAGTGTCTTCTTTGGTTGTTCGAGTTACTAGGTCAGGAATCTGGGGAGGATGGCCTTATGTGAAAGGCCTAATGACCTAATATAGCTATAGCAGTCTTGCACACTGCAATATTTCATTTATAGTGCTGAGTAATTCAAATCATTGGCTCCATTTTAGGGAGATGAAATGCCACCAGGTACTATGAACAGAGATAGTGAGATACAATAAAGTGACCTCTAGCAAGATCTTGCAGAAGCTGGGCAGTTTATATGACACTATTACCACAACCCCGCTGTTTGTTCTTTGGTGTGTAGATGCCATGTTGTCTATGTTGGGATCTTCTAATTTGCATTTCCCGTTGCCTCAGTGGGCAAATATATCCCCATTGTCTTTGATTGACCATGTTTAATTTACATTAGAGACAGGGAGACAATCACCTCCCCTCCTGTCCAGAGGAAAACCTGTTTTCCCTTTGTTTGATTTCAGACTTTAAAGCATAATAATTTATCCTACAGTGTTAATACATACATTTCACAATGATATTAGTGACTAGTGTATTAGAAGTTTTCGTTTGATACTTTACCTGACATTCTTTTGGCTAAAGGCCAGGACAGCACTGTGTTGGGTGTAGAGCATTTGTCAGGTCTGATGGAGTTGCTGTTACATGAAAGTGAATCTTTTGCCAGTAGGTCTCAAGGGGTTCCCAGGATCAGACCATCTCCACTTTCTTTTGGGAAGCTAGTGCCAGACTTGGGATTGTGGCTGCTCTCTGCATAGTTTCCTATCTTGCATTCTCCCTCCTTCCCTCCTCCAGTATTAAAGAGCTAGCCACAATCAAATATATGCAGCTAAACTGAAAGCACATATTAAATCTCACTATTATTGATTTTGCCAGAATGCCTTTCTTCAGCATTACAGTGAGACAATGATCCAGACAACTACTGTGCTTTGATGTTTATAGCCTGGGAGATTTTGTTAAGTCTGCAATGTCCATCAAAAGTAACATTCCTACCCATTCTAAAATTAAATCAGTCACTTATATTAATTAAGCAGCTTCTCAGAATGTCCCCATTGGTTACCCCCATGAAGGCGTGGCAACAGACAAATACAGTAGGGCCAGGTAAACCAAAACTGGTGCAAGTTATGCACATGTATCTTTCCCAGCAAGGTGTCCATACTTCAGGGGGTGTAGCCATAGTCACTGCTAGTTACTACAAATTGTTTTCTCTTCACAACAATATGGCATTCGATCCATCTTCTTGGGCAGCACTTGCAGTGTAAATGTACAGATGTGCAAACAAATGCAGCACTTAAAACTACCAGAAGTAAAAGAGATGAATATTCACTAGTTCCTATTTTTGCATCCATTTTTGTTATGTTTACTTTTAACTGAAATACTAGCTCTCCACCAGAAGAAAATTAAAAATAACTTTTGGCTGTTAAATTTCAGGTTCTGCTTTTCAGCAGCCAAAGGCATCAGTTACTGAGGCAGCAAAAAGTCTTACACAATACAAATAGTCAGACCCTTAAATACTACACAAAAATATGTAAACCCACATACTCAGAGCCCAGTGAGATGGAATGAAAATCTCGTGTTAATAAGGACAGTGAGAAGATAGTTAGAGGACAATCATGCTTTCAGGTTAATTACTGGTCAATTAATGACTATGTGATTGTGCTGTGACTGATGGAACTGACAGGACTGAGGGAAGTCATGGAGATGCTAGTAGGCTTTGAACTTGAGGCAAGAAGCAACAACCTTCTGTCAAAGCATAGGCATTCCTAGAGTTACATTTCCAGTGGACTAAGAAGTCAGTCACAGGTCACTCCTTACAGTCTGCAAGGTGAATTAACAGAGTGAGCACAGTTATACTTGTTTGACACTAGAGCAGAGTTTGCAAGCTGCAGTAGTTCTTTTCAACTTTGACAACTCCCAGATGGTCTATGTACATTCTTCGACAGCAGTGCTTTATTTTATTATATGCCATAAGCTTTACTGTATTTATTATGTGCCATAAACTCAAATACCCATTTTGTTAGAGCTTCAAAACTAACAGGCAGGGAAGTGTTTTTTGTGCCTCTGGTCAGTTTTAAAGTATGACCATGACCTGAGAGGGACACACTACAGGAAGGCTGTGTGAGAGCAATATCCAAAGCCAGTACTTACAGTTCTCTGAATGACTTTGCAGGACAATGAAAGCTTTCCCTGGATATCCTGTGGCATGTCAGTTTCGGGCCTGGTTCTGAAATTGTCCCATATTGAC
Organism: Lepidochelys kempii; assembly: GCF_965140285.1. Taxonomy (NCBI): domain Eukaryota; kingdom Metazoa; phylum Chordata; order Testudines; family Cheloniidae; genus Lepidochelys; species Lepidochelys kempii. The sequence continues at coordinate 137,687,851 of NC_136382.1, read as the reverse complement.
TCTGTTTGATGGGATCTGCTTATACTTGGGTTCTCCCAAGAAAAATAAGCTGGAACAAGGAATGTTATGGTCTCTCTCTTAAAGTTAAAGACTCATATCAGTCACATTAGCAAGGTCCATAATAGATAAGAGCTTTGGATACTTTCCTATAAATTGCACTGATGCTTTACAGGAAAAGTGGAATAAAATATTACCATTTATGCACTCAAGGGAGCTGGGCGTTTTTGCAATCCCTTTAGGGCAGGTCTTCAAAGAACTCTGCCTTCCTGCTTCTTGTCAGCAAGAAGAGAGTGCCCATGTCACCAGGAGAGGAGTGGTGACAGACTCCCCAGCACCCTAGCCAAGGCCTTTTCTGTGTGTTGTCCCTGCCCCCCCCCACACTGCAATCAGGGGGTGGGGGCCACAGAAGCAGGCCCATATAGGGGTTAGCCTTAAGCTCCAGACTGCCTTAATCCATCCATAGCCAATCTCTAGGAGTTACCTTGGACTGTCAGTTTGCACCTGATTCTCCAGAAAAGCGCTGCACTGCACGTTACACCTTTCATACTTCCTCTACACCAGGGGTTCTCAACCTTTTTCTGTCTGAGCCCCCAACCCTCCCAACATACTATTAAAACTCCACGTCCTGCTTGTGCCACAACTGATTTTCTGCATATAATAGCCAGGCCCAGCGTTCGGGGGTAGCAAGCAGTGGAATTGCCCAGGGCCCCATGCCACAGGGGGCCCTGTGAAGCTAAGTTGCTCAGGCTTCAGCTTTAACCCCAGGTGGCGGGGCTCAGGGCCCCAGGCTTCAGCCCCATGCAGTGGGGCTTTGGCTTTCTGTCCTGGGCATCAGCAAGTCTAATGCCAGCCCTGCTTGGCAGACCCCCTGAAACCTGTTTGTGGCCCTTCAAGGGGCCCTGGACCCCTGGTTGAGAACCATTGCTCTACACTACCTACATGCAGACAATGAAGGTTTTTCCACCTCATATTAGGCTAAGATGAGGGGCTCGGTTGTTCTGCACATACTCCCTTTCTTTTTGTCCTATTTTAGCATCATCAGGGGATGCTCACAGGACATTCGTTATGTTCACAGTATACAAACAGAAGTTAGATAAAAACATAAAATACTTTTGCTGGACAGTTGCAACATAACATTACTTTATGTCTTGAAATCCAGAAATTTAACACACAAGAACCAAAAACAGAGGGACACAAAGCGGGCTGCTCCCTAAGGCAGAGAGGCACAATTCAACTCACCTGGCTCTAGGCAGGGACTCTTTTTGCAGATAGACTGCTGCTCAACCAGACTGTATGTTTCCTTATAGAGACCCCTAGCCTGCAAGATGGGCCAGGAAAAAACACATAGCATTTAACATGACTTACAATTATAGCACAATTTTCAATATGTTGCCTTGGATTTGAGGGGTGTGTATACCCCAGAATGTGATCAAGTTACTTGCAACCATATTATGTGCATTCAGCCACCCCGAAGTAATGAAATAGAACACCACATAGTTAAGGGTTAATTTGGAGATAGGCTTTCAGAAGCCTGGTCATAGCTAGCTGACAGTTTCTGCTAATCAGAATGAGAGGAGGGGACAAACAAGCAAAAAACTGAGACTGAAAACCTTGGTGGTTGGAAAACCTTGAGTCTAGACGCCTCTGATATTAAAAGTTTATTGAAAGTTAGAAAAGTGATAATGCAATAGTCACTTACAATAGTCAATATAATAGTCACTTGATTATGACCTATGTGTTTTGTAGAAGTTAGTTATAAAAGATTAGCTTAATACAGTGTACTTTGGAGCAGTCCTCTGAAGCCATCTTGAGAGACGTTTTTCCTGACACCCTTTTTCCAGAGTGGATGAGCAACTGGCCACTGCGAACTTGCTGTTGTTTACTCAATACCATTCCAGATATTAGATAAATATCTGGAATGTTCTAAACCTATTGCTTATGTTTGTGTGTGCTTAAATCTAATAAACTGCAGTGTTAGACAAGAGCATGCTTACTTGGATTAATCTTATCAGACAGAATTGCTGTGTTCCTGTTGACTTATTCCTTACACCTCCTGGAGTGAAATAGTTAAGTTGCACCTGATGAGGGTTCTGAAAACTCTGGGTAACAAATACACTGCACCATTCCCCTGCAAAGGGTCTTCAGGGTGTGGGGTTGGTGTTGGGTAACCATCAACCCCTTATCCGTACTCAATGCTGCCTACTACAACTGCAGCTGATGACAGTAACAACACTGATAGCCGTGCTTCTCCTCTGTTCCCTTTTTCCCCTCAGTGCTCTAGCTCCCCCTTATACACATTTTTCTTATTTTCCTACAGTTCCCTCCCCAGCTTCTATAGATTTCTCCCCCTTTCCACCTGAAAAGAAAGGGAGGAATGCTGGGATTAATAAACAGGGTTCTGTCACTACTATCCACATATTACAGATATAAACACAAGGAGGGGTTAAGGGACTTACCCAAGGTCACACATAAGAAATCTGAGGCAATGTAGGGACAAGAACCTATGTGTGCTGACTTGCTGTGCATGTTTTAAATAGGAGACAGTCACATTTTGCTGTTTTAATGAAGTAAATGCAAGATTAAGCATGCAGACACAAACTGGTATGAATCTTATATGAAGCAGGAGTAGCACCTTATATGAAGCAGGGAGCAATATATTCTGTAGGTGGAAGAGCCAGCTGTACTGGTTTTTAAAACTACTTTTTCAGAGGTGGAAAACAAGGGGTAAATTGTCATAGCCAGAATCCTCTGCCTGTTAAATATAAATATTTTGATTAAGAAGAAAAATTCAGATAAATGTTATGAGAGTCTCATTAATCACTGAAACCACTGCTATGCAGCAATCCATAGTGAAATGAAAGCCTCCAAAATCAAAGTCCACAAATGCCAATGGCCCAGCTATTAAACAGAATGCTAGGGTATTTTCAGGCCCTGAAAGGAAATAATAAAACTTGTCTATCTTGTTTATAAGTCGAAAAGTTTCTCTTTCCCCTGCTTCACTCTTCTGTGTGTGATCCAAGCCAGAACATGCACTTTAATATCCACTGCATTAAAATGCACTTAGAATCCCTTCGATTGACTGACTGTGTATGAATTAGGGTTCTTTTGAAAAAGCTGTAGGTTTACTATAACATAAATAATTATAAATATCCTTTCTAAAGTTTTCCACTCTGTTTGAAATAGTTGGTAGAAAATAAACACGGGCTAGCCTGCTTTAAAGCCTGGGATGGTGAAACTGCTCTAACACCAAGGCATTTCTGTTGAACGTCCACTCCGTTAGTGCCACATACTGCTCAGGTAGGATGATGCTTCAATCAGCACATTAAATCATGAATGGGCACAGCAGGCTTAAGAGTAGCTTTTTTTTCTAAGCTGCTGAAGAAGAGGGAAGAAATAACAGAGTCCAAGCAATCTCAAACCCATTGAACCATGCTGTGTGCTACTGGAATAATGCCCTGCATGCTTCTGCTGTAGTGGAAACATTGAGCAGGTGTTATTCTCTGTCTTTGTTTCACACGTTTCATCAACTATTTATCTCTATCCTATTGTCATGAGCCAGCAAATCAGAGTGACTCAGACATTCTGGTATTGGAAAGTGCACACTTTGTAGTCAAATGATTTAAACAGGATTCCCAAGTAAAAAATACAGCTCCCCAGTGTTATCCAGGGCCTAAGTTGTCCAGTCTTCGTCTGTCCCAATGAATAGAACTACCGGGTACAGGGATTCACCCTTCCATTCTCCTTTCTCTGAGCTTATTCTTATGAGCTGATACCAATATGAGACAGCGGTATGGTGCCTGCCACCACAGTGGAACTAGATAAACTAGGAAAGAGCAGCTGCAATTACGGTAGATTAGAATGCAAGAAAATCCAGAGGTTAATTGAATCAAAGTGCAAAAGAAAGGAGGGCACAGGGTTGGGATTTTGTCTAAAAACAGTTAGTTAATTATTTATTTTGTAAATTTATAAGTCACAATAATGTCTGGCCATATTTTACATAATTAGATGAGAATCCCAACCTGTTGGCTGAGAACAGGGGACACCAGAATTTCTTTTAGTGGAACATTGAAACAGATGCATGTTATGGCATGACCCACCATTTACAATGACCTTCTTCTGGAACCTTGGTGGTCCACCCTTGCAGTATTTTGTATTTTAAAGAATCCTTATTGAGGTTACAGCGACAAACCATCCCGATGTGTAGAAAGAATAGTAAATATGGCAGGCGACCAGCTTGGCTTAACTGTGAAATCCTTGCTGATCTTAAATACCAAAAGGAAGCTTACAAGAAGTGGAAGATTGGACAAATGACCAGGGAAGAGTATAAAAATATTGCTCAGGCATGCAGGAGTGAAATCAGCAAGGCCAAATCACACCTGGAGTTGCAGCTAGCAAGAGATGTTAAGAGTAACAAGAAGGGTTTCTTCAGGTATTAGCAACAAGAAGAAAGTCAAGGAAAATGTGGGCCCCTTACTGAATAAGGGAGGCGACCTAGTGACAGAGAATGTGGAAAAACCTAATGTACTCAGTGCTTTTTTTGCCTCTGTCTTCACAAACAAGGTCAGCTCTCAGACTACTGCACTGGGCAGCACAGCATGGGGAGGAGGTGATGAGCCCTCTGTGGAGAAAGAAGTGGTTCGGGACTATTTAGAAAAGCCGGACGTGCACAAGTCCATGGGGCCGGATGCGTTGCATCCAAGAGTGCTAAAGGAGTTGGCGGATGTGATTGCAGAGTCATTGGCCATTATCTTTGAAAACTCATGGCCATTGGGGGAAGTCCCGGACGATTGAAAAAAGGCTAATGTAGTGCCCATCTTTAAAAAAGGGAAGGAGGAGGATCCTGGGAACTACAGGCCAGTCAGCCTCACCTCAGTCCCTGGAAAAATCATGGAGCAGGTCCTCAAGGAATCAATTCTGAAGCACTTAGAGGAGAGGAAAGTGAGCATGAGCTGTGCAGATTTTTCTAAGCAGCATAAGACAGTATTATTTTTGGTTTATCTCCCAAAAAGTGGTGTGCACGTGAGTGCTGCGGGGGAGTCCTCTCACACAGAGCTGACTTCAGTCTGTGTCTGCAGCAGGGTGTGGCTCTACCTGTGTGTGTGTGTGCGCTGTAAGAGGCCGAAGAGCCTAATGCAGCAAGGCAGGGAGATGGAACCCAGGCTGATTGACCAGGGGAAGCTCAGTAAAATCCCAGTTCAGCAAGTGGCATCCCAGATGGGGGATCCAACCCATCACACTCTGTATTTACCCTTGGTGTAAATAAGAGCATATTTGATTGTATTGATCCAATTTCTTATGAAAACAATGAGGAGTGTGGCAGCACCTTAAAGACTAACAGATTTATTTGGGCATAAGCTTTCGTGGGTGAAAAACCCACTTCTTCAGTTCCAACTCAAATAAATCAAATAAATCTGTTAGTCTTTAAGGTGCCACTGAACTCCTTGTTTTTGTGGATACAGACTAACACAGCTACCCCTCTGATATTTATGAGTCAGCTTTTTGAAAAATAAATCATTTAAACCCTGTGGGGCTATTGTCTTCTCACCAGCACTATTGTAAAGCAGCAATAACTTCATGAAAGTTAATGGAATTACAAATATGAACCTACATTTACTCACAGTTTTATCATTGTAAATCCAGAATAACTCCATGAGAGTAATCTGAGCATTCTGGATTTAAACAGGTGTGAATGAAAGCAGAATTTGGCCCATTGTGTTTATATGAGTGATAACATGTTAAGGCTCTCTCTCTATGCAGAAAGTTCAGTGCTGTGTGTCAAGAGTTTTTTCTCTTGAGCTGACTCGTGTTTCGCTTGCATGGATATCTGACATTGAGATATACACAACCCTTTTTGTTTGCATTTGGATGCTGATCAAGATACTTGGAAGCTATGGTACTGTAAATTTAACAGCGTATGCCAAGCATAAAATGGTAATATAAAAATACAGCTGTTAATTAACTTTATGGCAAGGCTTCCATATGGATAAAGGATAAAAATATTTAAATCAACTATTCTAATAAAAAGTGTAAGTACAGGAACAGAACAAAAATAAAAAAAAAAACAATCTTATGGAAATGTGTGGCATAAAGAAATGTAGAGTCTATATGTTGTAAAGCTGTTTTGAGATTCAAGGTGAATGTGTTGGATTTGTTTTCAAAATGCTGCTACCAGCTTTATCCTATAATGTTTCAAATTTCTGTACAGAAATTAGAGACATTGCACATAAATATCAAGCACATTAAAAAGGCCTAAGTGTGGGACACTTTCTGCAGGTGTGAAAAAGACAACATTTTTTTAGTGGTGTCTGGCATGATGTGATACAACTAAAATGAACCACAAAATTCTAGTTGCCACTTGTTCTCCTTTGCTTATCTTACTGTTCTTTAAAACTGGGGAAAATCCACCTGGTTTAAGTTTCATATGTAGTCCAAACTTGGCTAGATTTGTATCATGCTCAGTGGAACTGGAGCCAGAGGGCTCATGCTCTCTGAAGGGATTATAATCAAGGAGACACCAGCAGAACAGGAAGTGAGGGCAGTTAGGCTGGAAGCAAGTGCAGTTATGCTGGAAGCAACTCAGCCACAAGGGCAAAGAAGTGTGGGGAGGCAGTGAGACACTACACTGCTCTTTTTAGCAGTGTCGATGGGAGGGACACTGCTTGGTCACTACGGATGTGCATTCCAATGGGCATGCCCAGCACCAGAGAGGTTCCAGAGAAGACTCGCCCAAGCACAGAAAGGACTGCCTAGGTGAAATAATTACAGATGACATACTCAGTGTAGATGAAGGTCATAATGATACAAGAGCTGAATGAGACAATGATAGAAAAGCTTTTCTACCACAATGCAGGGACAAGAACAAAAACTAAACACAGAAAAAAATGCAACTCAAACAGTATAAGATCACATATTTTGGACATCTGCTCACAGCTGAGAGACTGAAAGTGTCCTAATTTCAGGACTGAAGCAGACATACCAAACCCATGGAGAAAAAAAACACAGAAGTTCAGCTTGTTTTTGGCTTAATTGGCTTGTGAGTTGCTTGTTCGCTAGTTTTTGGCTTGTTGCTTGTTTGGCTTGTAGCTTGTTGCTTGTTGCAGCTTGTTGCTTCTTTTTTTTTTTTTTTTTTTTTTGATCAACTCCCAGCAAGCAGGGGCAAGGGGCAAGCAGGATCAATAGGGAGAGAGAGTCAGGGGTGCACAGCAGGCCCTCCACAGCCCCAGACTGCATGACCAGTGATCTAGTAACATAGGGAGTTGGGGTTCTTAGGGATTGGCTTGTTTTGGCCTTGTTTTGAAATGGGATTGGCTTGATTTTTGGCTTATTGTGAAAGTCGGCGTGCTTATGTACTGCGTGAAAGTTAGCAGCTGTGGCATGAAGCTGATGGAAATCAAAGAGGCTACAGAACAGGACATCCAACTACAGGCAGTCAAGAGACTGATACCAGCAATGTGGTCAGAAGACAAAGGCCAAGTACCAATAGGAGCACGACCATATTTTTAAATTAAAGATGTGCAGAGGAATCATATTCTGAGGACACAGCTGTTGTCCCTGCCTCAGTAAAAAAAGATGTCATGCAAAAAAATATGCCTCACACCTGGGCATTGAGTATTTACTGGCCAGGAAAAAATACACAACTCCACTCCTTGTTGAAGGTTGTTACACCTGCCAGTAGCATGATAACTGTTAGCAGAAACAGATTCTTACCACATGACCATGGAAAAAGGTGGGAGTAGACTCATTTACCTTAAGTGAAAAGCAGTGCTTGATTACAGTGCACTACCATTCCAATTTTGGGGAGGTTGCTGCCCTGCCTGATACAAGAACCAAATCAGTGATTGGCAAATGGAGAGCCCACTTTGTGAGATACGTCATTCTGGACAAGGTATTCATTGACAACAGACCCCAATTGGTCTCAGAAGAATTCATGGAATTTGCAAGCATATTGAAGTATGACCACCACACCACCTCCCCTGTATACCAAGAGAATAATCGTAAAATGGAATCCACCTAAAAGCAGGCCTGCACAGAGGTTTTTGGGGGCTAGGGCAAACTGAGGCCCCCCCACCCTTCTGAAATTGAGGCCTACCCCCCTTGAAAATCAAGTGTGCAAAAACATAGGAGGCCCTTGGGGGTGGAAAGGTTGAGAGGAAGCCTACCCTGCCCTCACCCTATAGTAGTGGCTCCTGTCCTGTAGGGCTGGGCCTGACTCCTTGCTCTGGGTGTTGTAACCTCGTACATAGAGCTGCAGCACCACTCCAGTTTGGCCCAGTCACCCCTCCATCATGATGCAGGAGCAGCTGAGACAAGCCTGAGTGGTGCTGTGACCCATTGTGCCAGGTCACAAAATGACTCAGTTTCAGGACCATCTCAAACAGGAGACCAAGGAAAAAACTGTCCCTTTTTGCTCCCCGTTCCTTCACAGGCAGGCCCTCGGCTAAGACAATGTTACACAGGGTTGTTTCTTCTGGTTACAACCCTTTGTTAGCATTTCTGGCACACAGGAACACCCCATAAGGGTGTCAAAACAGTCCAGTGCAAGCACTTATGGGACAAAGGACCAAAACCCTGCTACCAATGAGGGGAGTCCAGAAGAGCAGCCAGAAGAGCGGGGATACTGCTGAGAAGAAATGGCCAACCATCGGAAGCAGGCACTAGAGTACAACAGATCAGCCAAGGACCTACTGGCAGTAGAGACAGTCACTCCTGTGTGACTCTAGCAGTTAGAGAGACACCAAAAGGAAAGGACTAAAGGAGTCGGGAGGGGTGTTGTCAAGGTTCCTCCCCCACTCTGAACTCTAGGGTACAGATGTGGGGACCTGCATGAAAAACCTCCTAAGCTTATCTTTACCAGCTTAGGTCAAAACTTCCCCAAGGTACAAAATATTCCACCCGTTGTCCTTGGACTGGCCGCTACCACCACCAAACTAATACTGGTTACTGGGGAAGAGCTGTTTGGACGCGTCCTTCCCCTCAGAATACTTCCCAAAACCTTGCACCCCACTTCCTGGACAAGGTTTGGTAGAAAGCCTCACCAATTTGCCTAGGTGACTACAGACCCAGACCCTTGGATCTTAAGAACAATGAACAATCCTCCCAACACTTGCACCCCCCCTTTCCTGGGAAATGTTGGATAAAAAGCCTCACCAATTTGCATAGGTGACCACAGACCCAAACCCTTGGATCTGAGAACAATGAAAAAGCATTCAGTTTTTTACAAGAAGACTTTTAATAAAAAATAGAAGTAAATAGAAATAAAGAAATCCCCCCTGTAAAATCAGGATGGTAGATATCTTACAGGGTAATTAGATTCAAAAACATAGAGAACCCCTCTAGGCAAAACCTTAAGTTACAAAAAAGATACACAGACAGAAATAGTTATTCTATTCAGCACAATTCTTTTCTCAGCCATTTAAAGAAATCATAATCTAACACATACCTAGCTAGATTACTTACTAAAAGTTCTAAGACTCCATTCCTGGTCTATCCCCGGCAAAGACCCAGCATACAGACAGACACAGACCCTTTGTTTCTCTCCCTCCTCCCAGCTTTTGAAACTATCTTGTCTCCTCATTGGTCATTTTGGTCAGGTGCCAGCGAGGTTCCCTTTAGCTTCTTAACCCTTTACAGGTGAGAGGAGCTTTCCCCTGGTCAGGAGGGATTTCAAAGGGGTTTACCCTTCCCTTTATATTTATGACAGGTGTAGTGGCACCCAAGTCACACAAAGTGACTACACGAGAGGGACAAGTGATCCAAAAGAACAGGAGGCACTTATGAGCCAGCAGACAACACCCAGAGCCTATAGAGATACACATCTCATAACGGAACAGAGGGACAGACAGAAGACCATCTGGAGACCAACCCCAGAGGGAGGACAGAGACTCCAGAGAGAGAGAGAGAGAGTTTGTTAGACTTGGAGACAGGTATGACATTCTCCATGGGAACCCCAGGTTGTGAGGCATCCCACCATCACCTGTCCTTAGTGGGAGGAAGTCTTGTCTGTGTCTGCAGTGGATCAGCTCCTTGAAACCACCAGCCTCTGTCAGCATAAGCTCTAATTTCCAAGCTTCTGCAGATCTTGCTCTCTCTATGTACAAGTCGCGATATATATACACCAACCCCCAAGTCCTCAGAGCGTTCTCAGCAGTGTCCAGCCCCTTATCCACTGAATGCTTACAGAATAACCAAGTCTGCTGTTTCCAAAAGAATGGTACACACCAGCTTGTAAAATTCAGCTCAGGACCACACATCTTAAAACACAGCACTTAGTTATATTTATAGTGATGACAAGAATAACTGTATTATCAAGGAAGAGAGATTCAAGTGATAGTAAGCATATTGGAAACAAATGGTTATATATGAAACAAAATCATAACACTTTCTAGAGACTACACTTAACTAGCAGCTTAACCCCTCTAAAGAGGGTTATCTCACCCAAAATTCTTTTCAGAATTTTCAAACAAGCCTGGTTGAGATCCCACTTTAATGAAGAAAATTCACTGTTCATTTACTTCCTAGGTGAGGGATGACTGAGTGCCTTCTTTGCTCCTCAAATAAAGTAGAGTAAACTTTTGAAGTGCACTTCTAGGTAGGGTTGTCCACCTTCCTCTCCCCATCCCACCCCCCCTTTTTTTTCCTTCCTGTTAGTTTCTTTCTTTGAACTTCTTACAATCCTCCATTTGCATTCAGTTCAGACTTGTGGGAAGACACCCACTGTGAACTATACGACACTTAATTTAAATGCAAAGAGCCAGCTAGATAAATATTTCTTGTCCAACAGGAAAAAAATTTCACCTTTGCTGGTGACCAGTCCCTAGACAGACCTTATAATTTTCAATACATATACATAATTCCTTACATAACATCTGTACATGTGTTTAGCAACAATATTGATGACCAGTGTGACACAAGCTTTTATCTGAGACTTCACATGACATTCTTTGGTGAACTAGAATGCACATACCAGAGTCAGGAGAGTCCTATAATTCCTATCTAAGAATTCAGAAAACCAAACTATTTCAGACTATGTAACCAGCTGCGTCTGTGGTAAAGACAAGGCTCCAACTTGGCTATGTGTTAATATCCTCTGTCCAAAGAGGCATGGAGTAGGTGTGTGGGCATCAGTTATTTGTTTTTGTGTTTATATTAAAATTTTTGTGAAATAGGGAAGATATATCATGGTCAGTGTAACTGGAATCAGGGGCCCCATTTCCCTGGATGGATTGTTATCATAGGAACACCATTAGAAGAGAGAATGTGTGGTTAGGCTAAAAGCAAATCAGCAACATGGACAGAGAAGTCCACAGGGTTTAATAAAGCTCTACTTGTTCATCTTAACCTGCATCCAGCTGCACCCTTTGCGAATGAAAGAAATGTTTCACTTAAAGTGTCCTTAGCCTTTGACAGGTTTCAGAGTAGCAGCCATGTTAGTCTGTATTCACAAAAAGAAAGGAGTACTTGTGGCATCTTAGAAACTAACAAATTTATTTGAGCATAAGCTTTCATGCGCTACAGCTCACTTCAGTTGAATGCATCCGATGAAGTGAGCTGTAGCTCACGAAAGCTTATGCTCAAATAAATTTGTTAGTCTCTAAGATGCCACAAGTACTCCTTTTCTCTTAGCCTTTGAGTGTTCCCATTTTGAACACTACCTCCATTCATTCAGCTATCTTTTCCCCCAACAACAGACTTTAGTACTCCATTGCTTTTGTGGGGAAAAATCAGACAGACAATCTGTAGCTCCTCCATCCTCTGATTTTTTTGGATAGGTGTGGCAGGTGGCTCGTTCTTTCCATTGCACAGTACTTGGTTTAATAGAACACGATGAGTCTTTAAAGGCATGTGTGGTTCAGCATACCTGTTATGGGCCCTTTTTAAGGACTGGCAGTCAGGGACTTCTAGTGCTCAGGGACCATGCAGCAGGGTCTTGACTATACATAGCCATTATTTTTGGTGGGAAGCAGCATTTGTGATAGTTGTGTTATCATGCAGTGTATAAAATTATGGAAGCCTGGATTTGCTGAAAAGCTGTAAAAACTAATAGTTACAGAACTAAGTAGTAAGGAAAACAAGGTTTTAAATACACACGTTCTTAGCTTTTTCTTCTCACTTTCCTTTCATTGCTAAATTCATCAGTAAACATTGCTCAGAGGTAGCATCACTGATAGTAGCTGGCAACAGTTTCCTGCTTCTCAAGGCTCTGCCATGGCTGTCTCTAATAATTTAACCAGTTTGGCTTGATCAGCATGGTCACAAAGGAATAGCGAGGCTGTGTGAATACTGCAATAAGTTCTTACAAATATTCACTGGCATTTGTAAACAAGTTCACTTTGACTGTGTTCATGTCTTTTCTGTTTGCCTTCTGTGAGTCTTCAAACAAATGTGTTTAGTGGCAAAAATGCTTGCAGAAAAAGAGTTTTAAGCAAATATTGGAGAATATTCATAGACTGAATGTTGAACTTGTAAACATGAATATTTACACTAGATGTCTGGATTCTAAGAGTTAAGCTTATCTCATCAGAGAGCAGAAACATACCATGTGACCTATATATCCAATCAAAACTCACCCACATAACTTGAATTAAAATGAAAGAATATTGAATACTAGCAACTGACTGCTCTCAGACACAACTTAGAAACCAAAACTCCTTTACCAAGCTCTAGTAAAAAGAGAGTCTTTAAGGGCCTGATCCAAAGCCCTCAGAAATCAATCTTAATTTTTTTTTTATTGACTTAGATGGGCTGTGGATTGTTTTGGCATAAACAGTGAAACCAAACAGTTGATCTTTTAAAGTCTTCAAGTAGAAACTTAAACAATTATCATTGTAATGGCAATCTAAAAATGTAATTTGGAAATGATCCCGTGTGATATCAGCTATCAAAATCCATTTCTTTTCTCATTCTTTTGGCTGCCTGTAATAACATCTCCAGCAGCAGAGAGAATGAAAGCTTCAGTCCCAGAAGGATTAGTGAAGTTGGCCTCCTCATATAATAATGCACAATGAAAGCAAATTTGTAACACTTATATAACTCTCAGAAAGGGGAACTTAACTTGCATCACTATGATAGTGACAGCTCACATTCTGAATTTGAAATAATCCCTGGGCAATTTATTTTTATCCCTTATAAATCTCAGCTGGTTGGAGAAAAAAGTTGCTTTAAAAATCCTGCAATAACTGTATTGCAGTAAATAGGATTGCTAGAATTCATCAGAAAAATTGATTATTTTTCCCATGGAAAATTGACTTTTCAGTGAAACATGGAAAACCAAATTATTTTGATTTTGGGCTGAAATATTTCCATTTGGGAATACTGCCACAGTGCCTCATTGTGAACTTTAGGCACTAAACTATACCTCCATTCTCCTTTATGGGCCAGCCTCCCTGATTGGGCAACATCTCCCATGATGCACCACTGTCTCCCCTCTTGGTGAAAGGAGGTGGGGTATCATGGGAGTCCCATAATCATGGTGCCTCATGAGAGACAAAGTCTCGCTGGGGAGCCTGGCTCTTAGAGGAGGCAACCAAACTGCAATCCCTATGAGGCTCCATGGTGGCATATCTTTTTGGATTTGGGGCTTCTTTTAAAATGTAAAGTTGAAATTTTCTGCAGACAGACACTTGACTAAATAAAATGTATGTCTTTTTTTTTTCAGTTGAACAACAATTTTGACAGAATTTTTTTCACCATCCCTATTTATTGTGCCTTACTAATAAAGTATCTATTTAACAAGCCTCTCATATTAGGATGAGAGTTTTGTATCTTCTGTAAGAGCAATCCTGTCATTCCTATATTTTCATGCTTACAAACAGTTGCAGACAAACTAGCAAAACAAACAAAATATACTCTCATTTTTGTAAAAAGAAAAGGAGTACTTGTGGCACCTTAGAGACTAACCAATTTATTTGCGCATGAGCTTTCGTGAGCTACAGCTCACTTCATCGGATGCATACCGTGGAAACTGCAGAAGACATTATATACACACAGAGACCATGAAACAATACCTCCTCCCACCCCACTGTCCTGCTGGTAATAGCTTATCTAAAGTGATCATCAAGTTGGGCCATTTCCAGCACAAATCCAGGTTTTCTCACCCTCCGCCCCCCCACACAAATTCACTCTCCTGCTGGTAATAGCCCATCCAAAGTGACCACTCTCTTCACAATGTGTATGATAATCAAGGTGGGCCATTTCCTGCACAAATCCAGGTTCTCTCACTCCCTCACCCCCCTCCAAAAACCACACACACAAACTCACTCTCCTGCTGGTAATAGCTTATCCAAAGTGACCACTCTCCCTCCAATGTGCATGATAATCAAGGTGGGCCATTTCCAGCACAAATCCAGGTTGAGAAAACCTGGATTTGTGCTGGAAATGGCCCACCTTGTTATCTAAAGTGATCATCAAGTTGGGCCATTTCCAGCACAAATCCAGGTTTTCTCAACCTGGATTTGTGCTGGAAATGGCCCACCTTGATTATCATGCACATTGGAGGGAGAGTGGTCACTTTGGATAAGCTATTACCAGCAGGAGAGTGAGTTTGTGTGTGTGGTTTTTGGAGGGGGGTGAGGGAGTGAGAGAACCTGGATTTGTGCAGGAAATGGCCCACCTTGATTATCATACACATTGTGAAGAGAGTGGTCACTTTGGATGGGCTATTACCAGCAGGAGAGTGAATTTGTGTGGGGGGGCGGAGGGTGAGAAAACCTGGATTTGTGCTGGAAATGGCCCAACTTGATGATCACTTTAGATAAGCTATTACCAGCAGGACAGTGGGGTGGGAGGAGGTATTGTTTCATGGTCTCTGTGTGTATATAATGTCTTCTGCAGTTTCCACGGTATGCATCCGATGAAGTGAGCTGTAGCTCACGAAAGCTCATGCGCAAATAAATTGGTTAGTCTCTAAGGTGCCACAAGTACTCCTTTTCTTTTTGCGAATACAGACTAACACGGCTGTTACTCTGAAACCTCTCATTTTTGTGTATTCTAAGCTGAAATTTAGTCCTCAGAGGTTTTCTGAGACAGGGTCAGACTTTCAGTGCCTTCTGGGAATAGAATATTGCCCATGATTTCATTCCACTACTTAGTGGAATGTTTGCCCAAATTATAGAAAGAAATATCCAAATGATGTATAACATTAATATTGACTGTGTTGTGGTTAAAGAACAGCGTTTGAAGTGAGGAGATGCATCCTTCTGTATCTCAGATTCCCATTTGGAAAATGGGGTTACTAATACTAAAAGTTAATATGTACTTTGAGAGCTCTGACAAAAAATATTATATAAGTGTAAAGTATTGTATTATTGGCAGACACAATTATCATGTACATCATTGGGCAGAGAATTGTAATTTCTTTGCCAAGGACTTAACTGGTTTCTGGAATGGCAGACCTATCATTGATAACTGTTATGTCCTCTCTCATTTGATTCATAAATATTGTTCTCCTAAGCAGGGAAAATTGTATGCAGCCTTTCTTGACCTGAAATTGGCTTTTGATTCTATTGACAACGGTCATCTCTTGGAGAAATTTGCAAGAGACTGTCATAGACCCTCAGCTACTTTGTATCCTGAGAACCCTTCATCGTCAAATGGTAGCTAAAGTTAGGATAGGGCAGAAAAATGAGCTAATGGACCCTGTTCATCAGCGTTGCTTACTACTACAACTTTTCTTTTTTTAATTTTTATATTAATAAGGTGGTGACAACTTTAGAAGGGTTGTGTGTTTTCCTCCCAAATTTTTGAACCCATTTGTGCCAACCTTTCTTTATGCAGAAAAAATGGTTTTGCTGTCCTCAACTCCCCTGGGTTTGAAGCACATCTTAAAGGACTTTAGCTCTTTGTATCTGACCATAAGCTATCAGAAAACTAAAGTAATTGCCTTTGGCTGCAGACTAAGGCTGTATAAATGGATGATTGATGGCCATTATATTGAATAGGTCAGGTTTTTCCCCTATGTGTGAATTTCTTGTATATGTAATAGCCAGTGGGATAATTATATAGAGGCAGTAAAGAAGAAAGCCTTAAATTCTATGGAAGCAGTGCTCTGTTTCACTGTGGTCCACAAGGGGTAATCTAATCACTCAGGCTCTTAAATTTTCAAAGATAAAGCCTGTGTCCAAATTCTACATGATGCAGAAATCTGGGGCTGGGAGTATTTTAGCAAGTTAGAGGTTGTGCAAAACAAATCTGTTAAGGAGAATGCTCGGCCTCCTAAATTTTACCACAGCAGTTTTATTCAGGGCAGAGTTAGGGGATTGTGCTAGTACAAACAAGGCCCAATGCTTTTATATTAATTACTGACTCCATATTTGGCATATGAATCAACAGCGCCTTCCAAGGTTATGTCTGGAGGAACAGCTCAACAAGATATATACCCTAAAGTATACTGTTCTACCATTCTTTGAGCTTTTCAGAAATTGACTTGGGTAGGACTGTAGGTAAAAGTATAAAATGTTAATTAAGCTGCAAACAACTGGATATGGCAAATGTTCACACAGCAAATATGTCTCCTTGGCTTTCTAACTTAAATAATGTCCATGGTTACAGGAAATAATTGGATTGAATGTTAAGACTGTCCTTTAGCTCCATTCCTGTCCCAGATGTCTTTTACCACACCACCTCAGAAATTAAAATACTTGCTACATAGTGAAAATGTTTCAGTTAGATGGATCATTTTCCTACTTGCCTGGTCAGCCATAAAAATGAGAAAGTATATGAAGGAGGGGCTACTTTTGGCCATTATTTTTATATAATTTTAGAAGTGGTGATTTTAAAGGTGTAACTGATTTTAGAGAAGGATCATCTTGTTTTTTAATTTGTTCTTAACGTTTGTTGCTTTTTTCTGTTTGTTTTTGAGTTGTGTCAATTTAAAATTTGCATTTATTTATTGTGTTAAATGCAATGGCCTATGGCTAAGATGCTGTATTAATAAACATGATCACATAAATTATCTTTCAGGTTGGTTAGGTGGTGAAGACAAAAGTAAGCACTGGGCTACCTGGCTATCCCCAGAAGAAGATCCCCAGTGGAGAGTGTAGAATCAGGACATTGGGCTGTTCCCTGAAGGCAAGACCAGACTCAAGAGTGGGGAGAATGGGCCAGCTGGTTGGCTCTAGAAGATCAAACACACTTCCTCACCTTTAAGAATACAGAATGGCAGGTTGAGGGGTGCTGGAGCCTGTTGTGGGAGCAGATGTCATCTGTTCAAGTTCACTTTCTGCAAATATAGCATACTCAAATTTTACTAAATAAAAGTTACAGAAAAGCTAGTTTTTAGCTCCAGCACTTGAATATTGTGCTTGCCAAAGTGTATACTCAACTCAAGAATTCAAGAGGATTGATCACATGGTAATGATTATTTTCAGGCTTGATGACTTACATAGCTAACCAACAGAGTAGGAGTTGCAAATCAAGAATATTCCAACTTTATAACGTATCAGTGCATTAAGGGCCTGCTTCTGTTCTCCCTGAAGTCAACAGGAAAGCTTCCACTGACTTCACTGAGAAGAGGATGAGACCCAAAATGGGTAGATGTTCCAGATGTATGTGGTAATACTAAAGAATATCCAAAACTTAAAGGTGAGGGAGACAAAGAAAATGGCTGCTCACTGGCTACTATCAGACTAAATACCAAAAATAAAATTAATAATATTTAAACAGAAGTTTAATAATGCAATATGTTTCAAAGTTATTTAATAAAAAAACCTCACCCTGTAAGTTAAAACAGTGGTAATATAACCACATAAAATATTAAGACATTGCCTGAAATGATATTAAATAATTATCAATTGCAAAATGGTCATTATGTTTGTATGAAAATGACATTTGTTAAATGATGATTCATTAAATGCCGCCCCCATTCCTTGGTCCCTCCTACAGAAGTTGACATCAAATATCAGTTATGTTACCTGCTAATTGTTACATAACTAGGATGTAGAACTATATTTTCCTCTCATTACCCGAGAGTTTTTCCCTTGCCCCTCCAATTGTCTGTCATACCTGCTTGTTGAGTCTTGTCTTAATTTGGACTACATACTATTCAGGACAGGTTCTGTCTTTGAGAGCTGGCCAGAGAACAGCAATTCTGTTTCATGGAAGTGTGTGTTAGGGCACTCACCTTGGGAGGTTCAAGACCTGGTCTTCCTTATTCAGAGCAGAGTTTTTTATCACAGATGTTCTAAATAAGGCAGGTAGAATAAGGCTGCAAACCTGGGTCTTCCCTGTCTCAGGCCAGTGACCTAACCACCAAGCTATAGAGCTGTGATCCCCAAACTTTTCTTCTCGTGCCCCCTCTTATGGAAATGGAAAGTGTCCACGCCACCCCCAGTCCAGGAGTGGAGTTGTAGCCGGACTGGGGACCAGTGGCCAGTAGCAGGGGGCCTGGGAGCGGAGCTAGGGCTGCGGCTGGGCGTTGGGGACAGGATTGGGGTCAGAGTGGAGCTGTGGGCAGAGCAGGGCTGGATGGCCCTGCCATGTCCCCTCACCGATGTTCCTCCATGCTGCCCCAATTGGGTGTATCCCACAGTTTGGGGACCACTGTTATAGAGTCAGTCTCTTGTTCTGTCCGTGACAAACTGACATTATACCTTATTGAATTAGGGTGAATGCCTTTGGGATACTTTGTATTAAAAATGCTGTTGCGTATTCATTATTATGGCACTGTATATACCTTTTCTAGTAGGGAGGGGTATGCTAATGTTCTTCCTGTATTACCAGCCCTTTGAAACCACCCTGGAGGATCGGAGGGAGGGACACACACACACACACACACACGATTCTCCATGGACCAACAGACAAAGATAGCATATTTTGGATAAATAGCCTGGTTTTCAACTGGCTCATGGCCGCCTTCCTGATCCAGCAAATGGTCAGGATGCCTGTTTCATGTAGGGCCTCAATGCTTTGGAAAGGGTTGGAAGTACTGGGACTACTGAGGCATCACAAGAATGGGTGCTTGTTCTGAACTGAATCTATTATGAATTTGTGACCACAAGGAATCCCCTGGGGTGGGCCTTTGAAGGATTGTTCCTGCCAGAATCTATGTTAGGGTTGGGGTGAAGTCTGGTAAGGTATTTAGCCTGTGTTTATATTCTTTTAATATGTTTTCCCCGTAGTTTTTTTACCTTAATAGGAAGTGCTGTTTGGTATTTATATCTGTAGCAATTACACCTGTTACCCATCTCTGAAGAGGAAGCAAACAGGTGTGCTGGGCAACCTGTGTGTGCTGGGAATAACAAGGTGAAGGCAGGGACCTGTGCAGCTTGGAGATACACCAGTCAGAAGGGAAAGAGATGCACATCTCCACCCAAGAGAGGTGATGGCCAGGAGAGCCAGAAGCCAGAGAGCAGGTGCCCTTGCTGAGGAGGAATACTGGTGCATTTGTCCTGAACTTTGACACTCATTTTGCTGAAATTTAATACATACCTGAATTAATTAATACAAATATATTAATAGTTGTAATAGTATTTGCATTAGCATCTGTGTTTATTATTAATCAATTTATTTTATCTTGTCATTTGGACATTGGTTCAAGAGCTAGACTGAAACTACCAACTCAGCTCACACAGTCTCAGCTACTTTGGGTCGGTAGTGATTTGAGTCAGCAGTACCAACCTGGGCTAATTTGAGCCCATGAGATAAAGGCCCCTTATCCATTACCAATCCTCTCAGCAATGCAGTCTATATCAAATTTACCTGTTTAACTGAAGTCCATAAGGATGAAAAATGTACCACAGTTACGTAAGGGCTGAATCTTGATCCAACATCCTGAAGTCTTTCCATTGACTTCAGTGGGCACTAAAACATTTAAGTGTTGGTGGGTGATAAACTCAATTATAAAACCAAATGTATTTTTCCATTTAAGACAGACACATGCCTTTAAATGGTAGCTTTGCATGCCAAGTTTCAGACAAAAGAAAATTGTATGTGACTGTCAGAAAAATACCAAAGAGCCTGAAACAGTGAAAGTTACTGACAACTTCAACCCTGTGAACAAACCGTTCTATCATTGTACCTGTGAACAAACAGTTCTATCATTCTGTTTTGAATTCTCCTCTTGGAACAGCATTAAAGCTGTACTTGTGGAAGAGTTCAACATCAAAAGACTACCCCTTTAATATGGCTTCCAGAAAACATTTAAGGAACAAATGTGTTCTTGCTACAATGTTTCCTAAACTTTTTGAAGTTACCAAACAAGCCACACTGGGGAGATGCTTGGATATCCGATATGATGTTGAGATTTTTAAACAATGCATGTTACTTACAGGTATTTGCACTGTCTGTTTTCTAAATGTCAGTAGCCTAATTAAAACTTTTATAATTATTACACAGAGTTTTATATATCTACTGTTTCTGCCCTTGCCATTTGAAGCTCCAGTATATCATCGTGAGCCTCCCTGGCAGCCCGATTTAATCCAAAACCTGTTTATTGCTTAGTGATGTACAATATGTAATAAGACATTGCATTAGAGCAGAGTACTGTGACAAGTACTAGAGCATTTTGGTAAATGACAGAACCGTAGAGAGTACCTATTTTCCATTTCACATCTGGCATATCCTTAAAAAGAAATGTTGCACGATAAAGTTAAAATACTCAGTGTTGATTTTTGCCACTGATTCTTATTCTATTTTCCAAGTGTTAAAATAAAAATAAAATGTACTGCTTATGATGTTTTGTGAGGTTTTTTTTTTGTGTGTTACATTTTAGTTTAAAAAGACCTTTTCTAATTATATACTTGCTTTTCTTCTCTTTTCTTTTTTCCTTTTCTGGTCCTTTGCCAGTTTTAAATACTAAATTAAGTTGGGGTACTGACCATCCCTGTGTAATTGACTTTGTACAAAACAGCATTTGTTGCTAAGTGATGATGAGCATGTAACGAGGCATCAAAAACAGCAGCAAGAATAAACAGTTCATTAGGTGCTTATTTCAGATTGTTGACTCTGTAGAGTTGCTCTGTGCAGAGATGGTGCTCTCCTCATAGCTAGGTTGTGACTCAGAAACTCTTATTTCTATCTCAGACCCTTGATGCCACTCTGAAGGCATAAAGAGATGACAAAGGGACATGATACACCCTTTGGGTTCTATGGTTGGTGTAAAGCTGCCATAAAAGGTCTCACACCTGACCTCTCTCACTATAAGCGCCATGCTGGGTTGTTTCAGGGGAGTGAGGTGGTGTGGGAGGAGCGTGCTGTGGTTCTGGTAATGCCAATTTCCAGTTGGCCCCCTGCACATCACAGGCAGCTGAGTAGAAGTTTGAGAAGCCCTGAGGCTGCTTCAAGTTATGCTAGAGGCCAGGCAGGCTGTCAACAGGACAGAGAACGGGAGAGGCACAGAGAACATGTAGTTTGTGGTTAATATTCAATAACCATTAAAATAAAAATTTTGAGGAAAGGTATTGATGAAAATGCTGCAGAAATGTCTGCACAAAGACATAAAACGGGTCCATTTCAAACTCTGATCTGCAAAGAGTTGTGAAATTTCCTTGTAAAACAGCTTTTCCTCTTTGTGCTCAGCTCTGGTGATAAGTCATTCTGTGTATGAATGTGCCAAAAACATTCTGACAAATGCCCTACTTCAGGAAAGTATCCCTATTCAGGAAAGCATTTAAGAGCATGATTGAATGTCACTCAAGTCAATGGGATTTAAGTGAGTGCTTAAGTGCTTTCCTGAACAGTAGTCAAAAATTGTGATATCTGCTCGATATGCTAAGCAGTTGAAAGGATAAGTAAGACAATCAGCCAATATATGCAAGGTCACTACAGCAGTTTCCTTTCTAGACTCACCCACAGTGTCCTGAGTTTACTGCTTCCTTTAGAACTTACTGTTCACATTTCTAGGAAGCGATCAAATAAACACCACTCATTTTATCTCCTGGAAAGTACAGCTGCGTTAACCTCATCTGTATTTCAAACAATTCCCAGAGCATGTTTGCAAACAATAAATATAGCTAGAGACAACTAGCTAGCAACATGTTTCAGAACCTGACATATCCACTTGTCTGGAGAAGTGGGGATTGATAGCAGCCTTCAACTACCTGAAGTGGGGAGGGTTCCAAAGAGGATGGAACTAGGCTGTTCTCAGTGGTGGCAGATGACAGAGCGAGGAGCAGTGGTCTCAAGTTGCAGTGGGAGAGGTCTAGGTTGGATATTAGGAAAAACTATTTCACTAGGAGAGCGGTGAAGCACTGGAGTAGGTTACCTAGGGAGGTGGTGGAATCTCCATCATTAGAGGTTTTAAGGCCCGGCTTAACAAAGCCCTGGCTGGAATGATTTAGTGGAGGATTGGTCCTGCTTTGAGCAGGGGGTTGGACTAGATGACCTCTTGAGGTCTCTTCAACCCTAATCTTCTATGATTCTATAGAGAGAGAAAATCAAAGGCCTTAACTTCAAAATAGCCTAATAGTGAAGGTAGCTTTGGTATAGTCTAATTGGGTTTGTGCCATGGGAAATACTTGTTAGTGTGTAATTCAGGAAAATGGGTATTTCCAGAAAAATCCTTATGGCAGAAAGACAGAGAGAGAGTAAGCTTATTTGTAATAGCACTAGATTTTTAATGTAAATAAGAACTTGTTTATAAGAATATCATACCCACATTCAGAAAGATCAAACCCGATGACCTGGTTTATTGTAGGCTAATTAGCCTCATATAAATCCAGGGCAACTGAATGGAAAACTTGATATAGGAGTCAATCAATAAAGAAGTAAAAGATGGTAATATAATTAATGCCAATCAACATGGCTTATGGAGCACAGGTCTTGTCAAAGAAACTAATTTATTTTTTTATGAGATTTCAAATTTGGTTTTAAAGTTAACTGAACATAGGTAACATATTTAGACTTTTGTAAAGAGGTTGACTTAGTATTGCATGGCTAAATAATTAGTGCTACACAATATCATTAAAACACGTGTTAAATGGGTTAAGAACGTGCTAATTGACACACATCAAAGTGGTTGTGAATGGGGAATCATCATTGAATGGAGGTATTTCTTGTGGGGTCCTACAGGGATGGACTAGACCCAGTGCTATTCAACATTTTCATCTGTGAATTGGAAAAATAGTGGGTGACAAAAGATTAGTGGAGTGGTAAATAATGATAAGACCTGGGTAATCACACAGAGCAATCTGGGTTGATTGGTAAGCTGGACCCAATAAGCAAAATGGAACAAGGAATACAGGCCATAACAACAGAATGGGGGACTGTTTCTTATCTTAGCAAGCAGTGGCTCTGGAAAGGATTTAGGAGTCATAGTGAACAAACAACGGTGGCAAAAAGGGCTTAGATGTATAAACAGGGGAGTAGTTGTCAAGGTTCCTTCCCCACTCTGAACTCTAGGGTACAGATGTGGGGACCTGCATGAAAGACCCCCTAAGCTTATTCTTACCAGTTTAGATTAAAAACTTCCTCAAGGTACAAACTTTGCCTTGTCCTTGACCCTATGCTGCCACCACCAAGCGTGTTAAACAAAGAACAGGGAAAAGAGCTCACTTAGAGGCGTCTTTCTCCCCAGAATATCCCCCCAAGCCCTACACCCCCTTTCCTGGGGAAGGCTTGATAAAAATCCTCACCAATTTGCATAGGTGAACTCAGACCCAAACCCTTGGATCTTAAGAACAATGAAAAAGGAATCAGGTTCTTAAAAGAAGAATTTTAATTAAAGAAAAAGTAAAAAATCACCTCTGTAAAATCAGGATGGTAAATACCTTACAGGGTAATCAGATTCAAAACATAGAGAATCCCTCTAGGCAAAACCTTAAGTTACAAAAGGACACAAAAACAGGAATATACATTCCATTCAGCACAACCTATTTTACCAGACATTTAATAAAGGGAAATTTAACACATTTCTAGCTAGATTACCTACTAACTTAACAGAAGTTCTGAAGAGCATTCCTGACCTGTTCCCAGCAAAAGCATCACACAGACAGACAGACAGACCCTTTGTTCCTCCCTCCCCCTCCAGCTTTGAAAGTATCTTGTCTCCTCATTGGTCATTTTGGTCAGGTGCCAGTGAGGTTATCCTAGCTTCTTAACCCTTTACAGGTGAATGGGTTTTGCCTCTGGCCAGGAGGGATTTTATAGTTCTGTATACAGAAAGGTGGTTACCCTTCCCTTTATATTTATGACAGTAATGAATAGGAATGGGGGGGGATTAAGTGTACCTCCATGGGGAAAAAATACCACAGACTCTAATCTATTGGAGAAAGGCATAACAAGAACCAATGCCTGCAAGTTAAAGGAAGACAAATGGAAATTAGAAATAAGGTACAAGCTGTTAAACGATGAGGGTGATTAACCATTGAAATAAACTACGAAGGGAAGTGGTGGATTCTCCAGATTTCTCTTGAAATCTTCAGATCAAGACTGCATGCCTTTATAGAAGATATGGTTTAGTCAAACACAAATTGTTGGGCTCAGTTCAGGTATAACTGGATGAAATTTAATGGTTTATGTCAGTGGTTCTTAACCTGGGGCACATATACCCCCCTCAGGGGTCTGCAGAGGTCAGGGGGTATATCAACGCATCTAGATATTTGCCTAGTTTACAACAGGCTACATAAAAAGCACTAGTAAAGTCAGTACAAACTAAAATTTCATACAGACAATGACTTGTTACTGTTCTATATACCATGTCAGTGGTTCTCAAACTGTGGTTGAGTTCATTTTAATGGGGTTTCCAGGACCAGAGTTAGACTTGCTGGGGTCCAGGGCAGAAAGCCAAAGCCTGAGACCTGCTGCACGGGGCTGCAGCAAAGCCCAAGTTTTAAAGTGAGGTGAAACTTGGGATACACAAAACTCCTAAAACAGGTAGTAGTCCGTAAAGGTTGAGAGCCACTGGTTTACGGTATACACGGAATCAGATTAAATAATCTAATGATCCCCTTTGGCCTTAAAATTCTATGAATCAGTGAACTACTCACATGAATAATGGTGTGATTCACAAGGTTGATAAGGTAATACCTTTTATGAGACCAACTTCTGTTGCTGAGAGAGATGAGCTTTCCAAGTTTACACACACCCCTTCTTCAGACCGGTCTCTCTCTCACCAAGAGAAGTTGGTCAGATAAACACATTACCTCACCCACCTTGTCTCTCTAATGTCCTGCGACCAACACAATAAATAATAGTTTGTAGATTTGGTCTGTTCGGGTCAGTCTTTGGTTTCACAGAAACCAATGGCAAACTTCCATTGATTTTAATAGGGCAAGATCTGTTCCTTCCCTACAGTTACTATCCTACCACGGATGACTCTCCCACAAGTGGTCATTATTATGGCTAACATAAATAAAAGTGAACTTTAAAAAAAGCCAAACAAAAAAGGTAATCTTCCAGATATCATTAGTAATCTCTTTCTTTTTTCTA
Source organism: Lepidochelys kempii (assembly GCF_965140285.1). Classification (NCBI taxonomy): domain Eukaryota; kingdom Metazoa; phylum Chordata; order Testudines; family Cheloniidae; genus Lepidochelys; species Lepidochelys kempii. The sequence goes on along the minus strand of NC_136382.1, from coordinate 137,662,492 downwards.
GCTTCAGCATATTGTAAACTTCCCACTTAAATGTGCACAAATGCATTTTATGGATTAAATAGTTCTTGGACGGAGCCCTTGAAAATAAAGAGTATTCTCAGATTTATATCCTGGGGAAATAACTGATATGAGAATGTGGATGTAATGGGTGAAGTGGGTTGTGGGGATTATAGAAATGACAGCTTTACATTATTAAAATCTGGAAGATAAATATTTAATATCATTTATGGAATTTTTGAATGTTATTATCTATAGTATAGAAGAATTCTAATTAGCAATGCTCCTGGTTCAAAATGTCCTGTTAATTTCAATATTAACCCATAAATATATTTAAATAAAACAGATTGTATTGCATGGAGTTTAGAAATTTCAGTGTGGGTAGTGGTAGTGCAAAAACACCTAATTAGCCCCTGCCCCCTCGGCTCCAATCAGGGGAAACAGATTGCGGCTGATGGAAAAGGCTTGATGCTGGCCTGCGGATTGGCAACACCTGCTGGCCTGACAAGCCAAGGGCTACAAAGTCTGGGTGGGAGCCAGAAGGCTGGGGGCAGCCAGGGAACTGGTGGTCTTGTAGCTGAATGCTGCCTCTGCCTGTAAAAGAGGTTGAATAATCCTGTAAAGCTTGTAAATAGATAAACACTGGTGGTGGGATAACTGTAGCTAAATGACAACATGAGTGTTGCACAACCCTGAAGCCTCTCTGAGCCTTATTCGGGGCAACAAGCGGGCCCCAGGAAGAGGGGCGGGTCATGGACCCTGTTACAGAAACAGAAATTTTATATAATTTCAATATGCATATATGTATCAGTGTTCCATCATTTTAAGAGCTGTTGACAGTAAATGGAAAATGAGAAATAAGTTATATTTAGAGGTATTTCTGCCTATTTTATATTTTTAACCATTCTTCCTTCCCTTATTTTTAATACTTGGGTCAATAGCACCATAGCTTTGTTTCATAAGATTCAGTGTGCTCATGCTGCTTATTCCTCACCTAAAATGATTACTTTTCCCTCCATATCAACTGACTACGATGTCACAAATGTGACTTTAATGAGTTATTAAATGAAAGGATCTGATGGACTGTAGAAAAGGAAGGAGCAGTTTTCATGAAAATTTCTGTAATATAAATGGAAGAGAAATAGAGCAAAATCTGCAGATCTGCAGAAAGTGTTTAAAAGATGAGGGTTTAATGCTCAGTTTTGTTCCATGTGTATTTATTGTCTTTGCATTATAAGGCCCTAATTCTGTATTTCTTGTGCAATCACAGCTCCCACAGACTTCCTTACCTGACCAATCCTATTCTTTTTCTATAGGTCCATAAGGTTCAATGGACAGTCAAATGGTGCAGTTCCTCTGCATGGAGAGAGGGACAGAATGCCAGCGATCAGCACCCCCTGCATGCTACACCTTTTGCAGCACAGAGAGAGGTCTTTGGGGGGTAATGCAGTTGTGAATCTCCAACTACAAGGACCAGCTGCTTGAGACCCTCCTTACAAAGTTTGCAATTCCTTCTCCCACCTCCAAACCAATGTCTGGAGATCTTACTGCTTCCATGAGGCTGCAGCAACAGATGCAGAGTTGTTGCACCATTGCTCAGAAGCCTGGAGTAGGGAAGATTCACACTCCCTCCACATACTAGTGGAACTCTCTTGCAGAATGCTATAAGCAGAAACCAGAATTAGGCCCTAAATTTAGCTTTCTTTAATATCACTTTGAGGGAATCATGCCATCTGCCAACAGAGGTGGCTTTAAAATGCCTCTGTGAGAGCTCCCATATGCTGTGGATGAGGAGAGGATGAAAACAAAATAGTTGGGGTTAGTTTATTTAATCTGACTGTTTATAGGGATAGTTAGTCTAGATAATTCATCATTGATTTTTATAATGGCTGAAAAGTTCCTTTGCAAACTTGCCCGTTAAGTCTGTATTCAGGCTACACATACCATTGGACTATATATGTTCATATTCATATCACTGGCACCTTAAAGACTAACAGATTTATTTCAGCATAAGCTTTCGTGGGTAAAAAACCCACTTCAGATGCATCAAGTGGGTTTTTTACCCACGAAAGCTTACACCCAAATAAATCTGTTAGTCTTTAAGGTGCCACCGGACTCCTTGTTGTTTTTGTGGATACAGACTAACACGGCTACCCGCTGATATTATTCATATCACTGTTAGCCTCACTATCCTTGCCCATTCCCAAGTTCTTTACACTTTCTCGTTGGGTCTTGTCTTAAGTAGACCCTGATCTTGCAAAAGGATATGGGTGGACCCCAGAGGGGCTCCATGTGCACACAAAGGTCACCCTGAACTGTTCTCTCCAGGATTCTGGCCCAGATTGTAAAATCCTCATGGAAGGTACCATGATTTAATAAGGCCTGGTCTACATGAGAAAATTAGGTTGGCGTAACTAAGATGCTCAGGGGTGTGAAAAATCCACACCCTTAAGTGACATAGTCAAGCTGACCAAAGTGCCCACGTGAACAGCGCTAGGACAACAGAAAAATTCTTAGAATTAGAACCCCTCCTGTCAGCGTAGGCAGTGTCCACATTGAAGCGGTACAGCGGGGCAACTGTGCCGCTGCAGTGTTTTAAGTGTAGACAAGCCCTAAGTGTTGCAGCACTTAGCGGAATGGCGTCCCAGTCCTGAGTGGGGCTTGATTCTTCCTCTTCCAACACAGACACATCATGCTGTCTGTTAAGGATTCTTAGTGTAGTCCACTAAGAATATTTCTCTAATCAAAAGTGCTGTAATTAGACCTACAGATAGAGGAAATTAATGCAGTAGGGTGAGAATCATCCCTGTGCAGTGGGCCAGTGGAACACCCACTTGAACCTATAGGTTCAGATCCTGAAAATACCAGCAAATGTGAGTACTTTTATGCAAATTAAGTGGTGCATATGCCTTGTGCTAGCCCTTTGCAGTGAATTTTGCTCTGTTTGCATATTACTGCATGCACCACTGATGTCACAGAATATGCCAAAAATAATGTCCAATATTAATTGTAATAAAATAACTTTATTATATTTCCTTCCTCTCTAAAAGATAAACAATATAGATAAATATTTAATTAAAACATCTATATTATGAAATATAGATATTCTAGTAATCTAGTAAGTACTTTGTAATAGAGACTGTCACATACATTATTTAACAGACATCTGATTCATTAGAACGTAAGAACAGCCATACTGGGTCAGATCAAAGGTCCATCTAGCCCAGTATCCTGTCTTCAGACAGAGGCCAATGTCAGGTGCCCCAGAGGGAATGAACAGAACAGGTAATCATCAAGTGATCCATCCCCTGTCGCCCGTTCCCAGCTTCTGGCAAGCAGAGGCTAGGGACACCATCCCTGCCCATCCTGGCTAATAGCCGTTAATGGACCTATCCTCCATGAATTTATCTAATTCTTTTTTTTGAATCCTGATATAGTCTTGGCTTCACAACATCCTCTGGCAAGGATTTCCACAGGTTAGCTGTGCATTGTATAAAAAAAAATACTTCCTTTTGTTTGTTTTAAACCTGATGCCTATTCATTTCATTTTGGTGACCCCTAGTTCTTGTGTTATGAGCACTGTTCCCTCTAAGCTGTGCGTATGCGCGCACACACAGATCTTAAACATGGCGAAACCCCGCAAGCACTCCAGCTTCGGTGGTGGCTTTTCTTTTTTTTCTTTTTTTTTTTTTTGCTTCAGTGGCAGCACGGTGTGCACACGGCCTGTTAAAAATTAGAGGGACCATTGGTTATGAGAAGGAGTATTTACTTTCTCCACACGAGTCATGATTTTATAGACCTCTGCATATTCCCCCCTTAGTCATCTCTTTTCCAAGCTGAAAAGTCCCAGTCTTATTAATCACTCCTCATTTGGAAGCCGTTCCAAATCCCTAATCATTTTTGTTGTCCTTTTCTAAACCTATTCCAATTCCAATATATCTTTTTTGAGTTGGGGCAACCACATCTGCACGTAGTATTCAAGCTGTGGGCGTACCATGGATTTATATAGTGGCAATGTGCTATTTTCTGTCTGATTATCTATCCCTTTCTTACTGATTCCCAACATTCTGTTCGTTTTTTTGACTGCCGCTGCACGTTGAGTGGATGTTTTCGGAGAACTATCCACAAAGACTCCAAGATCTCATTCTTGAGTGGTAACAGCCAATTTAGACCCCATGATTTTATATGTATAGTTGGGATGATGTTTTCCAATGTGCGTTACTTTGCATTTATTGACATTGAATTTCATCTGCCATTTTGTTGCCCAGTCACCCGATTTTGTGAGATCCTTTTGTAGCTCTTCGCAGTCTGCCTGGGACTTAACTATCTTGAGTAGTTTTGTATCATCTGCAAATTTTGCCACCTCACTATTTACCCATTTTTCCAGATCATTTATGAATATGTTGAACAGTACTGGTCCCAGACCTCTGGGGAACATCACCATTTTCCTCTCTCCATTCTGAAACTGACCATTTATTCCTATCCTTTGTTTCCTATCTTTTAGCCAGTTACCAATCAGCAACCAAAGTCAGGCTTACTGGCCTGTACTTGCCGGGATCACCTCTGGAGTCCATTTAAAAATGTATTCCTGATTGTAATTATTCATTGTTTAATATTCAGGTCATCCAAACAGTAGTTATTATCGCCAGGCATTTCCTTGGATTGATGATGCCTTTCACACCTAGTTTACAGGGTCATTAATCTGTATGATTAATCATCATTATTGCTTAAAGATTTAATTTCCAATGTAAAATAAGCTCACCTGTTTGGAAATAAAAACTGGAGCTCTGTGAAACCACATGTATTTTAGTGCACACCCTACAACAATCTTCAACTTGGATTTCCCTACTCATTATCAATAGGATTTATTGTTAACTGTTTAGTCCCCCTGAACAAGTGGGCAAGGTTATTCAAAGCTTTTGTTGTGTCTGTTAACTGGTGGCCAGACAACTTGACACTAGAGTGGATTTAACAGGATGAGCTAACAACCAGAAACCTATTGAGGCACAATCTGTTATTTAAGATATGCTTGTGTCTGAGCAATGAACATCAGATCAGGATTTATTACTGCCCACAATTTGGTATGACCATGTGGGGAAGGAAGTTTACATCTCTTATTCTGGCCTTTTCAGTCAGTAGAGTATAGACCTTATATATTTGTTCCCAAAGAACCAATTGAAGCTGATAACATTTTTTGTGCAGAGAGAGAAGGGATGGCTATTGTGAAAAGTCATTCAAGAACTGGACATCTAATAGTACTATATCAAATAGTAGAGGTGATTGTTAACACCTTTCAATCTAAATTTTGTATATATTCCTAATTAATCTCATCAGGGATTTTCTGACTAAATGATTTTTCAGTAGAAAATGCAGTTTCTGTAAACTGCAGATTTTCCACAGGAAGATTTCAATTTTGCTGAATTTTTCCAGTTTTCCATTGGGGAAAATCCAAAGTGTTTCTTTTGAGACAGTTCAACATTAAATTACATGTGTCTAAGGTGCCATGGTGCTTCATGGGAATTGTAGTTTGATGCTTCATGCCCCCATTCTGTCCTATGGGCCAGGTTCCTTGTCTGGACCGCATATCCCATTATGCATTGAGGTCTCCCCTCTGACCAAGCTTCAAAGTGCATCATGTAAAATGTCATCCAGCTAAGGAACCTGGCTGCTCTTTCAATGACACTTAATGACTCAATGGCGATTTTCAACTCATTTTCAAATGTGAAAGATAATTTAGGAATTTTTTGCTCCCCGTTTATCTATAATAGAAATAGATGTGAAAGGATCCAGAAGGCAACAAACAGCTGCCAAAAGAGAGTTGTGGCTGTAGAGGAAAAGGAAGAAGCTAGCAGATCTAGTTCAAGGTGTCTGAAAATCAAAAAGATCTGCATGGGCAAAGAGGAGGAAGAGGCTTTTTGGAGGACACTATGTAAACAGTTGTGGCTAGTGTATGATGATGGTTCGTCAGATTCTTAATTTACCGATCTGTAGGTGTTATTCTTTATTAACATATTCTGGAATTTGAATGAGAGCAATTATCCTTAATGAACTAACCAGGAGTATGGGCTTAAGAGCTGGGAGAGCCCTCAACATTGACTGACTGAGGCAGTGGTCTATCCAAGAAAGTGGCTGTCTTATGACAGCCTCTCAGCCCTGCAGTCACTCAACAGACGCCTCAAAAATAGGATTGACCCTGTCTGCGTTTTTTAGATCTATGGCTGTGATAAACTACTCTGTCTCTTTGAACTTCCTGGACTTGACACTTCATGCCTGATTACTCTGGCTGGCTGCACTATGGAGCATAAGATACAGTTTTAATATTCATACTGATCAAAAAAAACTGAAGAAACTCAAAACGAATGTTAACCTTTCCTTTTTTAAAATTTTACAGCCTTTTCTGTTCAGTGAATCTGACAAGCAACTCAGATTTCATTGGAAAACTTCAGACAACAAGCTAGATTTCGGTTCCATTTATCACTACAAAGGTACCATATTTCCTCAGGAAATTTGAGTTAATCAGTTATGATCTGTTTCATAATTCCTGTAGAAAATACCACTGCATTTTTTTTATTGTATCCTTGGTTCAGGAGTAAACTCCCACTTTGTGCTAGTGCAGGGCTAGCAATCATTTCTTCTTTCTTTTTCCAGGGTTTCTTTAACTCAGAAAAGGCAGGTGCCTCAGAGACTTTTCAACGCTAAATCCTGTCGTTTGTAAAATGTGCATTTCTCCTCTGTGCCGAGCGTTCTTCAGAGAGAAACTTTCATGTCTTTTACAGTGTGTACTGCAGTATTCAGCAGAAGTGGTTCTGTTACAGAGTAATTCATAACGCACACTGAAGCCATATCTACATTACAGAGTCTATGCTGGCATAGCGCCCCTCCATCCCTCCCCCCAGGTTGATGCAGCATATGCTAACAGAAGCGGGAGTTAGGAGGTGGCGTTCAGCTGCAGAGGCAGCAAGTACCCGGCAGGAGAAGCAGCTCCAGACCACCCCCTCTGCTTCCAGCCTGGACCTTTGCTTGGGGGCAGGGGGTGGGCAATGCCCCCACAAACTATGCCCCTGAACTCTGGCCAACGCTGGTGGGCCCAATCCTGCATGGGTGTGTGAGATCGCTGGGCCCAATCCTACGCTTCCCCAGTTTTGCACCCCCCGCCTGTTCTGGGCCCTAGGTGGCTGCCCCTCTCTCCTTGCCCTACTTACAGCCCTGGCCAGGCCGATGCTCCACTGAGGCCCCACTTAAGTTCTCAAGTTAAACAGAGAAGACAAAGAGTAGACGCCTATCCTCATTTTACAGATGATTACAGGAGTTTCATATAGTTTAAGGCCAGAAAGGGACCTTTACATCATCTATCCGACCTCCTGTACATCACAGGCCATTAAATTTCACCCAGTTACAGGAGTAACTTAAGTCCAATAACTTGTTTGGTTAAAGTCTATCCTCCAGACTTGCTAAAGGTCATGCAGATAGTCCGTTGCAGAGCTCTTGAATTCCAGTCCAGTGCTTTAACAAGACATCAATCCTTCCTACTCCTGCTTTTTTTAAAAAAAGCAGAAACAATTATTTCTGAAATATTTAATTGTCTGATTAAATGTATTGATTGATTACCATGGTCAAAAGCTTATTACTCTGGATACTGGCAATCAAGATGGTACTGGGTGTTTACTCTCATTAGATTTTCAACTTTGAAATTTAGATGTGCCGAGGTAAGTTCACTCAATTTTGGTTCCAAATAAATCATCCAACTAAGTTAGCCTTTTTTCCCCCATTTACAAATTCTTCCCAAATAGATCAATTTTTAATCATCTACTCACTATTCATAAATGTTTGACAGTTCACTTGAAAACATGTGAACCTAGGGATTGCTCATGAACTGTTAGCTTCATCCAGTTGCAGTTCCATATTCATGACGTCTGATTGTTCACTTAAATCACATGATTTTAGTTATTCTCCCTGATTGGATATCACACCACAGTATGCATCCGATGAAGTGAGCTGTAGCTCACGAAAGCTTATGCTCAAATAAATTGGTTAGTCTCTAAGGTGCCACAAGTACTCCTTTTCTTTTTGCGAATACAGACTAACACGGCTGTTACTCTGACACCTTTTTAAATGGGAGAAAAATCATGAATAGTAAGTGCCAAATAGCCTTGTTTGCATGCAAATAAAAGGTGCCTGTTAAAAGAGCAACCATGTACCAAACATGTATGGGCTTAAAAGTAGTGCTGAGAACAATTGATATGCAGATAAAAACATCTTGATGATGCTGTATAGGGCACTAATAAAACCAGTTATAGATTATGAATGCTAAACCTTTAACTCGGCCTCTAAATCAACACTCAAAAAATTAGCGATGATCCAAATCCAAGCTCTGAGAATACCATGTGGTATGAGTATTATGACACTGTTCTGTGTGATGCAGGTAGCAACCAGAAAAATACTGAAATTTCACCTTTTGGGATAAAGTAAATGGAAATAGTGAAGACAAGAATACTAAACAAATGTACAAGGACCGTTGGGAATTAAGTACGCAAGATGTAACTGGATGCCACAAACTCCCACATGCTATTAGGGTCAAAAGTGGGTAAAAGACTTGAGTGAAAAGGCAGAACTGGAAGAGATTAAAATGTTTAGTCATGGGAAATCAAATTATAGCTGGACAGCTGTCTCTCCAATTGCGGGTTTAGAATTATACCATAAAACAAAGGGAAGAGCAGGACCATCAAACATGATAGGTAAAATTTATGAGTTTATAGATGGCAAATTGGATCAGCATTGCCAAGTCTACACTGACAGATCTAAAGATGACAAGACAGGTAGAGTGGGAATGGCCTTTTGTATCCCTGAATTTAGAATGAGGAGATCTATCAGACTGTCCAATTTTGTGGCCATTTTAAACAGACAAATTGGTGGACCTGCTGTTGGCGCTGACCTGGATAAGGGATGTATGCCCAACTACAGCTGCTATACTATCCGACACTTGGTTGAGTATAATGGCAATCAGAAATAGAAGCTTGGAAAGCAGGAATGACTTAATCAATAAAATATTGCTCTTGACTATGGAGATAGTACAACTAGGTATACATATAGTAATAGCATGGATTCGAACACACGTCATGATACCTGGCAGTGAACTGGCAGATAAAGCAGCAAAAAATGCCTTAATAAATGAGGAGGTTGATATAAAGATCCCTTTGAGTGCCCAGGACTTCAAAAGTCTGGTTAAGAGAGAACTTAAGAAAGAATGAAAATGAATATGGGCCAAAGAGAAAAGAGGACAAAGATTCTATGAAATATGTCCTAAGCTTGAGGATAATGTCATATTTCACACTATGACAAAAGAAGCAAAGTAACTATATTTACAGTGTTAACAGCTCACCGTGGCCTGAATGGATGGGCCAAGATGGCTTGTGCAAAACGTGCAAAGTTAAAGAAACAGACGACTATCTGTTATGAAAATACAGTGACAATTATACAGAAAGAAAGATTCTTTATGAAGAACTGAGATCCCTCAAGGTGTAAGAATATGGTCTGAGAGGTTTGGTGAAAGTACTGGGGAAGTGGGGTAGCATTAAAAAAAGCATGACTGCATTTTTTTAAGGATACAGGGCAAGATGAGAGGATATAAATTTTGATTATGTGAAAATGGTGGTAGGTGGTGGTCATAGCTTCACATGCTGATGCTGATGCACCATAAAATGACAGGACAAGAAAGAAAGAATTACCTCTGCACCATGTAAGTCCTGCTTAAACTTTCATGTTAAGTGGTGGATAGTTCATATGCTGCCCCTTTACACAAGAATGAATTTCAGCCTTAATACCTCAATGGCTGTTTCCCAAGGACTGCAGATGCATGCACCTCCTGTGTGAGTTTGCTACTTCTGCTATTTTTTTAATCCTGCATCTAAATAAGTCTCAGTCTGTGAACTTTGTCTCTTTTTGAAGTTGCATCACTCCTGGGAATAATTGAGGGGTGGTCAGTTACAGGTTTGACAGATGGTTCACATCAAAAGGAAGCAATCTTTTGTAGGAAATAAGCAAGTTCTATGATATTCAGGTGTAACAGGATACTGTATTAACTTCACAGAAGTGGTCTATTGTCAAGGTTCCTTCCCCACTCTGAACTCTAGGGTACAGATGTGGGGACCTGCATGAAAACCTCCTAAACCTATTTTTACCAGCTTAGGTTAAAACTTCCCCAAGGTACAAACTATTTTCCTTTTTCCCTTGGACTTTATTGCTGCCACCACCAAGTGTCTAATAGATATATAACTGGGAAAGAGCCTGCTTGGAAACATCTTTCCCCCAAAATTCCTCCCCGAACCCTACACCCCCTTTCCTGGGGAAGGCTTGATAAAAATCCTCACCAATTTACATAGGTGAGCACAGACCCAAACCCTTGGATCTCAAGAACAATGAAAAAAGCAATCAGGTTCTTAAAAGAAGAATTTTAATAGAAGAAAAAGTAAAAGAATCACCTCTGTAAAATCAGGATGGTAAATACCTTACAGGGTAATCAGATTCAAAACACAGAGAATCCCTCTAGGCAAAACCTTAAGTTACAAAAAGACACAAAAACAGTAATATCCATTCCATTCAGCACAGCTTATTTTCTCAGCCATTTAAGCTAACAGAATTTAACGCATATCTAGCTAGATTACTTACTAAGTTCTAAGACTCCATTCCTTTCTGTTCCCGGCAAATGCATCACACACACACACAGACAGATAGAGCTTTTGTTTCTCCCTCCCTCCAGCTTTTGAAAGTATCTTGTCTCATCATTGGTCATTGTGGTCAGGTGCCAGCGAGGTTATCCTAGCTTCTTAACCCTTTACAGGTGAAAGGGTTTTTCCTCTGGCCAGGAGGGCTTTTAAAGGTGTTTACCCTTCCCTTTAGATTCAGGTGTAACAGGATACTGTATTAACTTCACCGAAGTCATCTATATATAAAAATATAATGTTTTGAATGAGATAGTATAAAGTGCAGTGATGGAACTAAAAAGCACAGGACTGATGCACGACTTATTTTGGGGCGACCAGAATTAGTTGTATTGATGAAGCTGTTCATTGCCTGATGGTGACGTTTTGTTTCCAGCATAGGGCTTGTCAAGGTTCCTCCCCCACTCTGAACTCTAGGGTACAGATGTGGGGACCTGCATGAAAAACCTCCTAAGCTTATCTTTACCAGCTTAGGTCAAAACTTCCCCAAGGTACAAAATGTTCCACCCTTTGTCCTTGGATTGGCCACTACCACCACCAAACTAATACTGGTTACTGGGGAAGAGCTGTTTGGACGCGTCCTTCCCCCCAAAATACTTCCCAAAACCTTGCACCCCACTTCCTGGACAAGGTTTGGTAAAAAGCCTCACCAATTTGCCTAGGTGACTACAGACCCAGACCCTTGGATCTTAAGAACAATGAACAATCCTCCCAACACTTGCACCCCCCCTTTCCTGGGAAATGTTGGATAAAAAGCCTCACCAATTTGCATAGGTGACCACAGACCCAAACCCTTGGATCTGAGAACAATGAAAAAGCATTCAGTTTTCTTACAAGAAGACTTTTAATAAAAATAGAAGTAAATAGAAATAAAGAAATCCCCCCTGTAAAATCAGGATGGTAGATATCTTACAGGGTAATTAGATTCAAAAACATAGAGAACCCCTCTAGGCAAAACCTTAAGTTACAAAAAAGATACACAGACAGAAATAGTTATTCTATTCAGCACAATTCTTTTTTCAGCCATTTAAAGAAATCATAATCTAACACATACCTAGCTAGATTACTTACTAAAAGTTCTAAGACTCCATTCCTGATCTATCCCCGGCAGAAAACCAGCATATAGACAGACACACAGACCCCTTGTTTCTCTCCCTCCTCCCAGCTTTTGAAAGTATCTTATCTCCTCATTGGTCATTTTGGTCATGTGCCAGCGAGGTTCCCTTTAGCTTCTTAACCCTTTACAGGTGAGAGGAGCTTTCCCCTGGCCAGGAGGGATTTCAAAGGGGTTTACCCTTCCCTTTATATTTATGACAGGGCTCTATCTTGCCCTCCTTCCTCAGGCAAAACTCTCATTTGGAAGCTCAGGACTGAGCCCTAACACAGTAAACATAATATAGGTGAATCTCCTTGAGGGGTCCTTCATGGTGATTCCCTCCCGCAGAAATCTCTCCCATGGGAGGGTGTAATCTGCCCTTCAGAGTTCTGTGTGCAGTTTTCCACAACCCTTTATTAGTGATTTGAAAGGAAAGTTACATGAAGGCACAGAGATTATACCTCAGGTTTTACGGGTAACATGTAAATATGTACATGGACTGCACATGAAGTTATACAGTCAAATGATGTAAAGAGAAAGTAGCACAGTACACACTGGTATGTTAGTGTTGAGATGATATACAATATTTCATTTCGTAAACAAGAAGCAGGCATGTAAGTGAGCCTGTTGGGGACACTGGGGCATGGCCACTAGGTAACTCGAAGGGATGGAAGACCACGAGTGTCGATGAAGCCCCCTCGCACTAGGCCCCGGTGTCCTTGGCCCCCCCTCCTGCCTGGAGGCACTCGCAGCAGCTCTGCGTACTAGGCCCAAGTGTCCTTGGCCTCCCCGCCTGGAGGCACACACAGCAGTTATGCTAAGAATCTGCAACAATATGTTGCAGAGTCAGACTGCCTGAAACTAAGCAAGGCCAAACAGGGGAGATATGGAAGAACAATGCTGAATAAAGCAGCTTTATGTATAGTTTAACAAATGATACAGAGAATCAGGGAACTAGCTGGGAACTGGATTGGCTGGCTATATGGATACTTGGGGCAGCTTGCTATTGGATAAGTATGCTGGGAAAAAGGATGTATAAAATCCTGTGTAACTTCCTGCTCTGTTGTGCAGGATTTGAGATTTTATTCTCCCTGTACCTTTTTGCAGCTGCAAATAAACTTTTCTGCTTCTCCACCCCGTTGTGATTATTGGGTGTAGCACACCGGGTAACGAACCAACTCAAGCTGTTGTTCAGCCTCTCGGCACTGGATGCTGGCAACAGCTTTAGTTGATTCGTTACCCGGTGTGCTACACCCAATATGCATGCCCTTATCCCATCAGTAGGGGAGCTTCCAACCCCTCAGTACTCTGGGGAGGAGAGATAGCTAACTGACAAACTCAGTCTCCGGGAAAAGGAGGGATGGCTCCATTCCCCAGAAGGGAAGGTCCTCTTACCAAAGGGCCTAATCCGGCCAGTGCTGCAGAAACTACATCGAACCACTCAAGCTGTTGTTCAGCCTCTCGGCACTGGGTGCCGGCAACAAGCCTGTCTATAAAGAGAGTGTGGCATCATTCATATGAGTAGGCATTTAAGGCTTTTGATGTGGATGTGTCATTATTCCCTGGAAAGCCTGATTCATTATGACTTGCTGTTTTAATATTTTAGTTTGGGTCCAAGCTTGTGTGGTTGATTTGTGTGTGTGTGTGTGTTTGTGTTCTTTCCTGTGGTCTTAGGAGTAGGTCCATCTTTCATCATACCATTCCTGGGGTTATCAGAGTCGTGCTGTAATTTGTTCCATATCTTGTGTTTCTTGTATCTTGTCTAGCTATACTTTAAATGAAGGACTGTCATATGGCGATACATTTCCTTGCAGCTACCATTAAATTTTTGAATGGGTGTTCTGAATTATTTTAAAGGCTGTGAGCTATATTGCCCGGAATATAATAGATTAGATATTTGTCAGCCTGTGTGGTAAAATGTGTTTATACTACTGTGTATGTCTGAGCAGAAATTTTGGATCTGAGGGCAGTCCCCCAAAATATATGTGTGTTGCTGACTTATAGTCTGCAGACTCTCCGGCAGAGATTGGAGGAGGGGGGTGTTGGATTCATTTTGTTTGTCATAACTGTGTAGAAGAAATGCATGATTAATATCCAGAGGAGTTTTCCCCAAAAAGCGGAAGTGGTGGTGTGAACCATTTGGAAGATATTTGTCCCACCTGTTGTCTTCTGCAAGACTTTGGAAGTCTAATTCCTATTTCTCTTGTACAGCCAGTGACTTGTCTGTTTCTTTATTGTTTAAGGTTATATAATATCTGGCCACTAGTTGTTTAGTTCTTCCCTGTTTGTCTAAGTCTTCTCAACTCAGTTCCAAATTTGAACTTTAGTTGATGTATATTTTCCTAGTCAGCAATACTGTGAAAATATTACTACAGCTGGAGATAGTTATGAAGATCTGATCGCTCTAGTTTAAAGAAATGATCCACATGTTAGAAGTGACTTGGGGAGAGGAGAAGACTATCAACCAAACCTCCAAATTAATGAGGTTTTGTGTAACGTAACAGCAAGAGGCTGGGTTTAAAGACAGTACCACAGAAATAATGGTGGCAGTGTGAATTTTTCAGTTTTGCCACAAATTCGTCTGAAACAATATCCACATAGTGTCTCCAGATCTAATACTTAGGCTACTACGAAGTGTAATTTTAACATGTCTGAATACAAAAGACCTAGCCAGTATCTATGGAGACTGGAACATAGATTAATGCTAGCTGTCTGAAAGTGAACGCAGAGAAGACTGAATTCATACTTGTAGTTTGGGGAAGGCAAACAGAAGAAAACAGTGTGACACTGGCATACCAGGTGCCAGCTCATGAGAAGGCTCCAGGCCTCACTGAACACTTACAAGACATCAGTTGTGCTTAACTGTATGTTAGCATTATCAAAATAAATACTGAATGTTAAGTTGATAAGAATGTATTTAGGTTTTTATAACATGCTTGTAGAATACTGCATGTATTGTTCGCACTCAATTATATCCCATGTTATAATGTAACAGCAAACATTTGCATTGGATATACCCCTGTAACTAATTAACCTGTCAAATGAGAAAGAAGCTGTGTGTAATGCAAATGATGGTCTCTTGCAAGAAGATGTTCAATACTTTTCATTAAACACCAGTGTGCAAAATCAAAGATCAAAGACTTTATTAAGTGCTTTCCTCTTCCTCCCCTCCATGAAGAAGGGACCTGTATGAACACTGTTGCTGTCAAATTGGGTTCTGTGAGAAGAAGCTATAAATATGGATACAAGGAAAAATTCTTCATCTCTGGACTGTTTGGATTCTAACAGGGCAGAATAATCCAACGAGAATAAGGAGATCCCCAGAGTTACTCGGGATAGACCTAAAAGACTTTTGGGAAACTGGCAAATTACTACATCTCTGCTACCTTTTGAAATTATAGACTGTGACTCACCTACATATATATTTTTACCAGCTTTCACCTCTCAATAATTATCATTCCTTTTTCTTAGATAATAACCCTTTACTTAGTTTACTGTAGAATTGGCTATATTTGAAGTGAGATCTAGAATGCAAACTGAGCTGGGTGAGTGACTGGTCTCTTGAGACTGAATATTTTATGATTTGTGGAGTGACTATTTATCACATAGTTCAGCTTGCCTGCGTGACAAGATAGACTGGAGTATCTAAGGGGACTCTCCATGACTCCATTATAAGACTATTTCAGTACTTCGGGAGTTCACATTTGGTACTGAGTTGGTGAAATCTAATTAGAGAATGTACCACCAGTTTGGGGTGTCTGTCCTGCTTTTGAAAGTCTGCCCTGAGATAGGCACTCATGGTCATGAGCCACTCCAGA
This sequence comes from Lepidochelys kempii, assembly GCF_965140285.1. NCBI lineage: Eukaryota > Metazoa > Chordata > Testudines > Cheloniidae > Lepidochelys > Lepidochelys kempii. Next base: position 137,646,863 of record NC_136382.1, on the reverse strand, counting down.
CAGCCTGACAAAGTGGTGATTATATTTTCACCCTTGATTGAAGTCAAGTCTGCCCATCACTTGTTACTCAGGATTGCAGTTTGAGGGTCTTAAATCTCTAGCTAAGATTTCCAAGTAGCAATGGTTGGAAAGACCACGTTTAGCATTTGCACCTGGGAAGAAGGTTGCGATTTTTTTTTAACAGCTGCAGGTCTTGCCACAGTTATCTGCCTACAAGCTAGAGACTGAATTACTTTAATGTGCTCTACATGGAGCTTCATCTTAAAACTATTAGGAAATTGTTGAATATGGATGCCTGCTCATTAAGTGGTTTTCGTAATAGGGAGCACATTAGCATCCCAGTGCTCCATTATCTGCTCTGGCTGCATTACCAACTTAATTTTAAGGATTTACAAAGTCCTAAATCATTTTGGTCCTGGTTACCAACCATCTCTCTGCTCCTGTGACATTATATCATGTATGACCAGGGAGGCATTCAAGCTAACATACCCTGATTTAAATAGAACGGGGTGGGACAGGATGAACTCATTGATGGCTCCAGGGTCCAAAATATTGGAACAAAGCCAGGATTTGGTGATGTTCAGGTCATGCTACCAGCTGCATTTTTCCCCTAGTATTTTCCAGGGACAGGTGAGGTGAGAGAGAGAAATGTGATTGGGAAAGAGCTGAATGTGGGGAATAACATTTTGTAGGGTGGATGTGAGGATGTCCTTCTGAGATAATGAGTTTTTTCTAACTTACTTACAGCAGCCAGAACAGTGAACTCTATTATACCTGTCAATAAATAAATATCAAGGAGACAAAACCCATGCACTATGTAAGTCTCACCTAAGCCCTCAGATAAAAGCCCTCAGGAGCTCTTTTTTTTGCTTGGTAAAATTTAAGCTTAAATTTGACAAACAAATAAAGCTTCTGGTTCACAGATTGTATGGGATTGGTCCTCCCGGTTTTGTTTAACCAAATAGCAATTGGCATCCTAGAAACCCAAGTCTTCTTCAGCTACAGTTGCTCTGTTAGTAATTCTATTCTACCAATGGGAAATAATAAGTTATCCTTAACAGCAGGAATCCTCTGTCCACCTGAATCTAGGATAACTAATACTGTATGTATTATTCAACAAGTTTTTCAGTGAAAATACTGGAATGAATGTTGAGCAGCATATTGCATGCTTCTTCCCCTACTGTATATAACCACCTATTAGTTTTTCATCAAAGAGCATATACAGTAGTTATGGCCCTGTAAGACTATTGTTCATTAACCCAACAGAGGACAAAAAAATGTCCATTTAAATTCTGATTAATTCATCAAAATAGTAACAGTGCTTAGCATATCATAGTCCTTTAGATATTTAATATACTACACAAACATCAGCTCTAGGGTGACCAGATACCAAACGTGAAAAATCAGGACTCTTTTATGGGGGAGGATATAATTGTGTATATAACACAAAACCCCTAATACTGGGACAGTCACAATAATATTGGCAAAAAGAACAGGAGTACTTGTGGCACCTTAGAGACTAACAAATTTATTTGAGCATAAGCTTTCATGGGCTACAGCCCACTTCATCGGATGCATGCAGAGGAAAATACAGTAGGAAGATTTTATATACACAGAGAACATGGAACAATGGGTGTTATCATACACACTATAACAAGAGTGATCAGTTAAGGTGAGCTATTACCATCAGGAGAGAAAGAAAACCTTTTGTAGTGATAATCAAGATGGGCCATTTCCAGCAGTTGACAAGAACCTCTGAGGAACAATACGGGGGAGAAATAAACACAGGGAAATAGTTTTACTTTGTGTAATGACACATCTGCTCCAAGTCTTTATTCAAGCCTAATTTAATGGTGTCCAGTTTGCAAATTAATTCCAATTCAGCAGTCTCCCATTGGAGTCTGTTTTTGAAGTTTTTTTGTTGTAATATTGTGACTTTTAGGTCTGTAATCGAGTGATCAGAGAGATTGAAGTGTTCTCCGACTGGTTTTTGAATGTTATAATTCTTGATGTCTGATTTGTGTCCATTTATTCTTTTACGTAGAGACTGTCCAGTTTGACCAATGTACATGGCAGAGGGGCATTGCTGGCACATGATGGCATATATCACATTGGTAGATGTGCAGGTGAACCAGCCTCTGATAGTGTGGCTGATGTGATTAGGCCCTATGATAGTGTCCCCGGATAGATATGTGGACACAGTTGGCAACGGGCTTTGTTGCAAGGATAGGTTCCTGGGTTAGTGTTTTCACTGTGTTGTGTGTGGTTGCGGGTGAGTATTTGCTTCAGGTTGGGGGGCTGTCTGTAAGCAAGGACTGGCCTGTCTCCCACGATCTGTGAGAGTGATGGGTTGATCTTCAGGATAGGTTGTAGATCCTTGATGATGCTCTGGAGAGGTTTTAGTTGGGGGCTGAAGGTGATGGCTAGTGGCGTTCTGTTACTTTCTTTGTTGGGCCTGTCCTGCAGTAGGTGACTTCTGGGTACTCATCTGGTTCTGTCAATCTGTTTCTTCACTTCAGCAGGTGGGTACTGTAGTTGTAAGAATGCTTAATAGAGATCCTGTAGGTGTTTGTCTCTGTCTGAGGGGTTGGAGCAAATGCGGTTGTATTGTAGAGCTTGGCTGTAGACAATGGATAGTATGGTGAAAGCTGGAGGCATGTAGGTAAGTATAGCAGTCAGTAGGTTTCCGGAATAGGGTGGTGTTTATGTGACCATCGCTTATTAGCATTGTAATGTCCAGGAAGTGGATCACTTGTGTGGACTGGTCCAGGCTGAGGTTGATGTTGGGATGGAAATTGTTGAAATCATGGTGGAGTTCCTCAAGGGCTTCTTTTCCATGGGTCCAGATGATGAAGATGTTATCAGTGTAGCGCAAGTAGAGTAGGGGCATTAGGGGATGACAGCTGAGGACTCAGCCCTTGCCTTTCCCCAGCTTCATCCCTTGGTTTCTTCAGGTGCTTTCAGCAGTCTTCCTTCTTGGGTCGAGAGGCAATGGAGAAGAGCCCTGACTGACTCACCTCCCAGCCTTAAATAGGATTTACATAAGGCGGGAATCCTTTATTTCCAGTGGAAAAATACCAGCAGTGTCCAAGGTTGTACTCTGTACCAGGTGACATTATCACATGACCTTGCAGTGTTAAAGCCACCATAAGACAAGGTTTATTTGTAATGTCCACAGGAAGACATTCTAGGAAGATGAGAGATCAGCATCTTCAAAAACCTATTCTATTGTCTTTCCTAATGGCCCATTCAGGCTGATTGCCTACTATCTGGTTGGCATTCCCCAAGTACACACTCAGGTATAATTAACAAATTTATTTGAGCATAAGCTTTCTCTTGAGCATCGATGAAGTGAGCTGTAGCTCACGAAAGCTTATGCTCAAATAAATTTGTTAGTCTCTAAGGTGCCACAAGTACTCCTTTTCTTTTTGGGGATACAGATTAACACGGCTGCTACTCTAAAACCTGTCAGGTGTAATTGTTACATAGTCAATATTCCTAACTTCAGATACAGAACTAATACATGCAAATGATAACCTTTTCAATGATACCCCACATGACCCATGTTGCATAAAACATATCTTAGTTATGCCATATTCATATTACAACAATATTTTTATGAAGAATATGGGGTGCAGCATCACATACCTGACTCTAGGACTGAGACTTTAAAAACATACAGCAAATATCATAAAACTTGCAATAACTTCATGAGTTGGTGACACTTAAAGACTTTAACACAGTTTTATTTGTGTTTCCTCCATTCAATTAGGTCACCAATAATTGTAATTTAAGATTTTAGATTTCTGTTCTCTAAGTCCTCATCTTTTGAAGAAGAAACTTTTTCTCAAATCAGCAGCCTCTTTTCCAGAAACAAACTCCCAGTCCACTGTCTCACCAATCTATTGCTCTGCTGATTCTATTCTTTTGTTGTGTCCATTTTAATGTTCATGTTTAAAACAGTAGACCAAATCTCATGTTTCAGAATATCCATGTGGGATTTCTTCAGCTACCTTCTGATTTCTTATAACAGAGATACCTGTTTTCCAGGCATTTCCAAAAAATTATCTGCAGAAATTAGCATGTTCCAACTTTGAGCCTCCGAGTCCTCAGAAGAATTTCTGCTGATGACTACTTTATTGTGGTAAACAACCTCTAATATTCTGTTAGCATTCGGTCAAAGGTCAGAGGTCTTCTTAGGTAAAGCATTTGTTTCTCAATGTTTGTAGGGGAAATCTGTCAATAAAAGAGTATTCAAATACGGGTTTTTGAGTGGGTGGCTTTGGAGCTGTGGCAAAGCATATGTACTTTCCTCACTCAGCTTAGAACAGCATTGTCTTTAAAATAGTTAAATCTAGGCAAAATAATGGTACATTAAGGACCCAATCCTGAAAACTGGTCTGCACAAGTGGATCCAGGACCACATGCAGTTCACTGCAGGACTGGGGATTTCACAAAGTATTTTGACTTTGATGGAACCTCATATTCTGATGGAACATGGTTCCGTCAAACTTTTGCTGCCCAGCTCTATGCAACATTCAGAACAAAGGCCATATTTTAATATTGGTATGAGATAGTTTGGTAGCTCATCTGTCACAAATTCCAGATTGGTGGGGGCTTCTTGTTTTTTTTGTCTTTGGTTATATGCAATAATCTATTTAGCTATATTGCCTGGGGATCTGTGAATAGTTTAAAACATTAAAACCAGAACATAAATACTCCATCATATCATGCTCAGAGGACTCTAGTTTGACTAAAAATGCATATAGTCATTTTTAGTTAACATACTGTATCTGAGTTCATCTCTCTGTGCAGTCTAGAGTAGATTTTCAGGTCAGATTTTTAATCAGAATGTTTTCATATCTAAATAAAAGGTTACTCATCAACCTTTTTACAGTTTACTCAAGTACACTTATTCATCAGATGAAGGGGTGGGATGAAGGGAATCACTTAGGGCAGAGGTGGGCAAACTATGGCCCGCGGGCCACATCCAGCGCCCAGAACCATCCTGCCCAGCCCCTGAGCTCCTGGCCGGGGAGGCTAGGCCCAGGCCCCTCCCCTGCTGTTCCACCTCCCCGGCAGCCACACCGCCATGCCAGCAGCGCTCTGGGCAGCGGGGCTGTGCGTTCATGCAGGGCAGAACATCAGCCAGACATGCAGCTCGGAGTGGCATGGTAAGGGGGCTGGGGCCTGGGCATTGGATAAGGGGCAGGAGGTCCCGGGAGGCAGTCGGGGACAGGGAGCAGGGGGCGACTGGATGGGGCAGAGGTTCAGGGGGAGGGGGCGGTCAGGGGCCAGGGAACAGGGAGGGTTGGATGGGCGTGGGAGTCCTGGGGGGCCTGTCAGGGGGTGGGGGTGTGGATAGGGGTTGGGGCAGTCAGGGGACAGGGAGCAGGGCGGGTTGGATACGGGGTGGGGCTCTGGGGGGCCAGTTAGGGTCAGGGGGGTCTCGGGATGGGGCTGTCAGGGAACAAGGAGCAGGGGTTTGGATGGGTCGGAGGTTATGAGGGGGGCAATCAGGGTGCGGGAAGTGGGAGGGGGCGGATGGGGGTGGGGGCCAGGCTGTTTGGGGAGCACAGCCTTCCCTACCCAGCCCTCCATACAGTTTTGCAACCCCAATGTGGCCCTTGGGCCAAAAAGTTTGCCCACCCCTGACTTAGGGTATCACTAAACTATTCAGAGATGTTATTTTAACAGCTTTAATCTAGAGGATTGAGCAGGGATCATCCATGAGTAATAACAGAACAACACCTAAGTTTTATATTGACCTTTACATCAAATTGCTTTACAAAGGAGGCATGCATCATTAGCCACATTTTTACTGACGGTGAAACTGAGGCACAAAGCTGTAAAGTAACTTGCCCAAGGTCACTGACCAGGCCACTGGCTGAGCTAGGAATAAAAGCCAGGTCTCATCTCTTATTTCTTTATGTTTCTGTGCCCTCTACACTTCAAATTATATTACAAATTATCCACTTTAATGATATTACAAACTATTTGCAAAACAGTTATTTAATGCAAGGTTAAATAGACACAATTTGTCAGGATGAATGCAAACAATCATCAGATGGTGAAACAGGGTTATCTTGTACCTTTTCACGCTGACCTCATTATCCCTTGTATTTAGATAGATTTAGTGCTTCAGCGTCATTAAAAGGAGTGAAATGTTCTACTTAGTGATTTATTTAGAGGACTTACAAATGACTTTGTACTAATGTGTGTGAGGCTTTTCCAATTAGATGCAGCAAAGACTGTACAGGTTGATTAAACTTCATTGATTAAACTATCCAGAGAAATGAAAATAATTAATAGGGTTAATTTAATGCTCATGTATATCTGTCATAAAGGTCAAAGTTTTCCTAAAATTTATTTGGGATCTGGACAATAAAACCTCAATAAAGAGTGTTTGTATACCAAAGCAAGAGAGAACTAGAAGACTAAATAGTATGTTTAAATGCCTGATAGTGTTTCTTATATTTTGAATAATAATTTCTTCCCTCTGAATCCGTATTTATCCATTTAAAATGGGAAATAAATATAATCCAAATATTTCAGGGCATAAACTGGTCATAATTTGGGGTCAGGAAGAAAAACAAACAAAAACAACAAATCATTTATTTGCAGAGTATTTTAGCATTTGAAGTTGCTCATTTATCAGAATATTTAAAAAGGAAATGTCAGAGTTATAATGTGAAAAGTGAATTGTCCCTGGGGAAAATTTTCACCGAGCTCATGGGGGAATGATGTGCATTCCCTTATAGCCTGCACACTTCCTGCCCCGTACCCTAACATAGATCCCTGGGCCTCTAAGGAGTCCTGTGCAGGAGAAGTGGGAGAATGCAGGCATGGAAACAACTGAGCCTCTTTTTACATGGGAAAAGCAAGATCCACAGAGAGAGAGCATCACTTCTGTGCATGTTTTATTTTTGTTTTGTATTTTGTGGCCCTTGAATATTAGATTACATACCACCTCTTCGAAAAGGTTTGCACCTGTGTTAAACTCTGGTAGTGATTCACTCTGACCCCTGGCAATATAAATAGGCAAATAGCAAAGGAAGCGAACTAAGGAAAAAATAAACAGTGACAAATATTTTTATTCCAGTGCAGACAAGTAATTCTAATGTACTGTCAGAAAGATGGAGAGATGTTCATTTTGGGCACTGTGGGGAAATTGATGTATATTAAATAAAGGTCACATATTGGCAGAGGAAAAGCATTGCTATTGTGCCTCAGGAAAAGTGGAAGAATAAAAAAAATGAATATAAAGGATGTCAAAATACATTTTAAAAAGTCATTTCATTGATCCGTGGTACTCTTGTATGCTGAAAGTCATGGATGGCTTGTGGTGGATCAGATTTCCAAAGGTATTTTAATTAGTGGGCACCAGCACAATCTTTCTTCTTAGACGACCCTGTATCCCATTAGCATTTACTCGAATGACAGAAGAGTTTTAGGAGAGAAACACTGGTGGCTCTGCTGTCTAACAGTTACCACCACCATAAATATAACACTGTTATAATGAAACAATGTATTGGTTTGGGAGTATTAGTTATGATGGGTGAACACCAATGGCCAGATTTTAAACCAGCAGGCCAGATTCTGATAACCTTACTCATGCTCTCTGTGTGTCTGACTATTGAAGTATTCATCCACAGAGGATCAGTCATTGGGCCAGAGAGATAGAGAGGATAACTCTGTAGTCCATCTGTTGGGGTGGAGGTTGGGGGGGGGGGAGACTCCAGGGCCAGTTCACCTGCTCCAGTCACTCTTTCTTTATTGATCCACAGTGCAAAAGCTTCAACTGAAGAGACTGAAGGAGCCCCAAATCAACATATCCCATAGCTCAGTGGTTAGAGCACTCACCTCAGAGGTGGGAGACCCTGTTCAAAGACTCTGGCAGAGATGGAGGAAGTGAACCTGGGTCTCTTACATCCCAGTCAAGTGTTCTAGCCACTGGGATAAAACCCATTAAATAGGCACCACCACTTCCTCCTCTGATGACCTGATTTTGAAGGGGACCCAATCTGGCAGGCATCCTCAGAGCAAGCCTACTGAATCAGGGCCCACATGTGACTTAGGTTGTGACACATCTGTCTACCTCTGGTTTGTCTGTCACTCTGGAGCAAAGGCAGGAGACAGGCCCCCAAACACCGACAGGGAGGCAGGAGTGCACATGCCCAGAAGAAGAAACTTAGGCACCTAGGGAGCTTTTACCCTGAAAATGTAGGTGCTGAGTGAGTTTAGGCAACTAGAGAGCTTGGTAAGAATTTTATGGCTCGCACTGGAGTCAGGACTGGGATAAAGGCTCCTAAACCCAAGACTTAGCTGCCCTAGTAACCCTCAGATATTAAAGTACTGAGGGTGATATAAGAACCTGCGCATACATTTTGGGATAGTTTTGTTTGAAAAAGGATGTGAATTCCTCCTAAATCTAAACTTAGTTGTGAGCTGGGGCAAAAATATAAAACTGAATATGTTGTGGGAGGCCCGAGACAGAGAAAACAATGTTTCTTTTCTTTTTGTTCAGCCACTGATTCCAGGAACTCTGAATTTCTAATAAGAGAAACTCATTTACTGGTGGAAGGCCTTTACAACATCCACAGTCCCCCTGTACAGGAGTGAAGTGCAGATGGAGAGGCAGTACATGGGCCTAGGCACATTCACATAGTCGGCTGTGGGCGTTGTGCCAACTCTGAAAAAGACAACATTGATAGAAGCATTGGGTGGGAGAAGGGAAAGCCAGCTGGATCTGCATAAACATGGATCCAGTGACCGGAGACAGCTCTTTAGGGTTGTGAAAAAGCAACAACTTCTACTACTGCTCACGCACTGCAGTAGCACCCACATTGTGTTGTGGTCTCTCAGGCAGTTGCGTAGCCTCTCCCTGGGCTGGGGAACAGATTTAAAAATCCCCAATGCCCACAGGAGAGAAAAGTGTAAAGCTCAATGCCATATGTCTCCAATAGAGAAGATACAAACAAAGGGAATTGGAGAATATTGCTCTGTCTCACAATCTAGGCCAGATGACTAATTAGGGATGGGCAAACCAGCTCAGAATAAATAAATTGGCCCAAACATCACCCCAAATCAAAAAACAAAGCCAGAATGTTTAGGTAAAACTTTCTTCTACCTCTTCTAAAATCCCTTCCCGACATGTTGAGCATCTTCAACATCTATCAGTTTAAATGGGAGTTTTGGGTGCCTTGCACCTCTCAAGATTAAGTTCTTAATTCATATATTTGTGTTTTAAGGACATGGGAAACATACACATTTAGCAGATACTCAACTCCCAATGAACCTTAAATATATATATTCTGCAAAAATTGTTTCGCAGGTAAAATACAAGATCGGGTGACAGAAATAAATGCTGCATTTTCACATTTTTATGAGCTGAAGAGACAGATGCTGCCTAATTGCCTGAGTCTGTACAAAGTTGACTTAATTTGAGGGCCAATTTTGCAATAATTTTATCTAATGGATACACAGAGTGAACTGAAATCAATTAGCCTGTGTGGCTCTAACCATGCATTTGTTAATTTAGACTTAATTAGTGTTGAGTGACTGTCAATTATTTAAGGTCCTTCAAAGTACACAAGGAAAGGGATAATATATATGTGACCTGGGGAGTAAGGCCCACTCCACAAAGGTGCTTAGGTGCATAAACCCCAGACGTAGGCACCCCTAACTCCCAGTTTTAGGCTCCACTGTGATCCACAAAACTGCCGCTTATCTGCCTAACCCTGTAGATGCCTAAACTTATTCAGTGACTAAAAGTACCCAAGTCACCTAAGTTTCTGCTTCTGGACATGCACACTACTGCTTCACTCTAGGTGTCCAGACACCTATCTCTTGCCTAATCCCGAGCGTAACCTGCAAACCAGGGGAAGGCAGGTGGAGAAGTGCCTAATGGGACCCAATCTCCTAAGTTTGTTCAGAGGCCAGCTACCAAATCAGGTCCCATTCAACATCTGTGGTTGTGCCTAACTCCTAACTTTTATTTAAATGGTTTGAGTACTCACCTGGGATGTCAGAAACCCAGGTTTAATTGCCCCTTCTGTCTGTAAGGGAGACAAGAGTCTCCCATATACCTCAGAAGAGTGGTCTAGTCACTCAATTGTGGGATATTCTGGTTTAGAGATGTGCTTACTCAGTTTCTCCTGTTGAAACTGTTACACTCTGGATAACATTTAAAGAGTTATTGTATCAGAGAGATTGTGTTAGTGAAAATGACTCTATAGCCTAGTGATCAATACACCCAGGTGGGAGATGCAGGATGCAGTCCAATGACTCTTTAATTATTTACACACAATGGAACTGCTGAGCTAAAAGTTTGATGGTGGTTGGCACCACTACCACTTCCTCCTCAGTCCATTTTGTGTGGCATGAGGCAGGTGCTAATTAATTCTCACAAGAAATGACTTAGGGACCTAAGCCACATGCTTCCAGGAGAGGGATTCCCAGTTCATGGATCACAAGCAGAGATAGGTGCCATGCTGCAGCCTGGAGTTAGTCACCTATCTCTGTGACAAAGGTCATTGACATCTCCCATTGGCTTGCTTAGGTAGCCTTGAGTGCCGGCTTTTGTGAATCCCATTCATAGAATCATAGAATATCAGGGTTGGAAGGGACCTCAGGAGGTCATCTAGTCCAACCCCCTGCTCAAAGCAGGACCAATCCCCAACTAAATCATCCCAGCCATGGCTTTGTCAAGCCTGACCTTAAAAACTTCTAAGGAAGGAGATTCCACCACCTCCCTAGGTAATGCATTCCAGTGCTTCACCACCCTCCTAGTGAAAAAGTTTTTCCTAATATCCAACCTAAACCTCCCCCACTGCAACTTGAGACCATTACTCCTCGTTCTGTCATCTGCTACCACTGAGAACAGTATAGAGCCATCCTCTTTGGAACCCCCTTTCAGGTAGCTGAAAGCAGCTATCAAATCCCCCCTCATTCTTCTCTTCTGCAGACTAAACAATCCCAGTTCCCTCAGCCTCTCCTCATAAGTCATGTGTTCCAGTCCCCTAATCATTTTTGTTGCCCTCCGCTGGACATTTTCCAATTTTTCCATATCCTTCTTGTAGTGTGGGGCCCAAAACTGGACACAGTACTCCAGATGAGGCCTCACCAATGTCAAATAGAGGGGAACGATCACGTCCCTCGAACTGCTGGCAATGCCCCTACTTATACATCCCAAAATGCCATTGGCCTTCTTGGCAACAACAGCACACTGTTGACTCATATCCAGCTTCTCGTCCACTGAAACCCCTAGGTCCTTTTCCGCAGAACTTCTGCCGAGCCATTCAGTCTCTAGTCTGTAGAGGTGCATGGGATTCTTCCGTCCTAAGTGCAGGACTCTGCACTTGTCCTTGTTGAACCTCATCAGGTTTCTTTTGGCCCAATCCTCTAATTTGTCTAGGTCCCTCTGTATCCTATCCCTACCCTCCAGCATATCTACCTCTCCTCCCAGTTTAGTGTCATCTGCAAACTTGCTGAGGGTGCAATCCACACCATCCTCCAGATCATTAATGAAGATATTGAACAAAACCGGCCCCAGGATCAACCCTTGGGGAGCTCCACTTGATACCGGCTGCCAACTAGACATGGAGCCATTGATCACTACCCATTGAGCCTGACAATCTAGCCAGCTTTCTACCCACCTTATAGTCCATTCATTCAGCCCATACTTCTTTAACTTGCTGGCAAGAATACTGTGGGAGACCGTGTCAAAAGCTTTGCTAAAGTCAAGGAACAACACGTCCACTGCTTTCCCCTCATCCACAAAGCCAGTTATCTCCTCATAGAAGGCAATTAGATTAATCAGGCATGACTTGCCCCTGGTGAATCCATGCTGACTGTTCCAGATCACTTTTCTCTCCTTTAAGTGCTTCAGAATTGATTCCTTGAGGATCTGCTCCATGATTTTTCCAGGGACTGAGGTGAGGCTGACTGGCCTGTAGTTCCCAGGATCCTCCTTCTTCCCTTTTTTAAAGATGGGCACTACATTAGCCTTTTTCCAGTCTCCAGGACCTCCCCTGATTGCCATGAGTTTTCAAAGATAATGGCCAATGGCTCTGCAATCACATCCGCCAACTCTTTTAGCACTCTTGGATGCAACGCATCAGCCCCCATGGACTTGTGCTCGTCCAGCTTTTCTAAATAGTCCCGAACCACTTCTTTCTCCACAGAGGGCTGGTCACCTCCTCCCCATGCCGTGCTGCCCAGTGCAGTAGTCTGGGAGCTGACCTGGTTTGTGAAGACAGAGGCAAAAAAAGCATTGAGTACATTAGCTTTTTCCACATCCTCTGTCACTAGGTTGCCTCCCTCATTCAGTAAGGGGCCCACACTTTCCTTGACTGTCTTCTTGTTGCTAACATACCTGAAGAAACCCTTCTTGTTACTCTTAACATCTCTTGCTAGCTGCAACTCCAAGTGTGATTTGGCCTTCCTGATTTCACTCCTGCATGCCTGAGCAATATTTTTATACTCTTCCCTGGTCATTTGTCCAATCTTCCACTTCTTGTAAGCTTCTTTTTTGTGTTTAAGATCCTCAAGGATTCCACTGTTAAGCCAAGCTGGTTGCCTGCCATATTTACTATTTTTTCTAGCCATCGGGATGGTTTGTCACTGTAACCTCAATAGGGATTCTTTAAAATACAGCCAGCTCTCCTGGACTCCTTTCCCCCCTCATGTTATTCTCCCAGGGGATCCTGCCCATTGTTGGATCATATTAAAGAAGTTCTGTATTAAAATCACAAATGAGTTTGATTCCCCAGAGTTTAAATTCCAGGGTATTACTAATTAAGAGGTCTCTTGGTTTTTGGTACTGTTTCTCTCCCTCTATGTGTGAAACTTGCAAGCTGCTAATTGTGTTAGTACATTCTAAGACAGAGACTGTTCTCAAAGCAATTCACAAGAGAGAGAGACTCAAAGCAGTACTCTAACAACAGAAACAGCACCCAGAGACTCCCAACCCTTTTGTTGTATTAACAATTGTGATTAAAATAGAGATAGAGGATGTACGTGGATGGATGCTTGGTGTGGATAATAACTGAATGATCAGGGAGGTGCCAGCCTAAGAATCCAGTGTCCATCGGCTGAAGAAGGCGTCAAGTGGAAATAACCAGACGACCCCCCCGGAGGGCAGACTGGAATCCACCCAACAGCCTCAAGAATGGGAGAACCAAAGAACAAGATAACATCTTGGAGCCGTCAGGAATGTGCTATCTGCTGATTGATTCAGCAACAGCATGATGAAGCAATTCCCATAGACTGGCATAGGAAGAAATTCCTATAAAAATAGACTCTAAAAAGTGAGAACTTTGGGGGTCTGATTCTGCAAACCAACTTCCAGGAGCATCAGATGACCATCTGACAAGGCCCTGCTCCCTCCTCATGTCCAGGCCACCTGGCCAGTGGCTTGGCATGAGCAACTCTAAGGCTGGTAACTATGATAACAACCTTGCCGAACCTGTGTGTGTGGGTGTGTATGTGTGTGTGTGTGTGTTTGTATGAATGAATGTGTGAATAAATATGAGATGGAATGGAATGTTATAGCTATAACTAACTGCTCACTATGATTCTTTCTGTATTCACAATAAATGTGGTATTTTGCCTTTTTCCCTTTAATAAGATCCTGCTGGTTTTTATTTTATTGGTACAACACCATCAGTTCCCTGAGGTTGTCAAAGTCTGCTTTTCTCAAGTCCAGGGTCCGTATTCTGCTGCTCTCCTTTCTTCCCTGTGTCAGGATCCTGAACTTGACCATCTCATGGTCACTGCCTCCCAGGTTCCCATCCACTTTTGCTTCCCCTACTAATTCTTCCCGGTTTGGGAGCAACAGGTCAAGAAGAGCTCTGCCTCTAGTTGGTTCCTCCAGCACTTGCAGCAGGAAATTGTCCCCTACACTTTCCAAAAACTTCCTGGTTTGTCTGTGCACTGCTGTATTGCTCTTCCATCAGATATCAGGGTGATTGAAGTCTCCCATGAGAACCAGGGCTTGCAATCTAGTAACTTCCGTGAGTTGCTGGAAGAAAGCCTCGTCCACCTCATCCCCCTGGTCTGGTGGTCTATAACAGACTCCCACCACGACATCACCCTTGTTGCTCACACTTCTAAACTTAATCCAGAGACTCTCAGGTTTAGGTGCCTGTCTCTCCCCATGTATTGTATAGGAGCCTAGGCACCTAACTAAAGCAGTATGGATGGCAAAATTGTTCCTGTGATTTTTCTAGACACCTAAAAGTTAGGTGTTGCAATTCTCAGGGTTCCAGTGCCTATGTCCGTTTGTGGATCAGGGCCTTAGTGTCCTGAGATGTCTTCTGGGAAAAGGAATGCTGCATCTCTAGAGGGAGGGCACCTCATTGCTCTCAAGTGACCAGCTTCATTCTTCCCAGTAGTGAAAACCGATGGGCTCTGCTGAGAACTTTGACTATCTCACCTTTGCTGGAAGGCTAGTCTGTGGAAATAGAAGGACTAGAGGTAAATAATAAGGGAGAACTTGGAAAACTACCTCTACAACACAACAGTGAAATAGCTAATGCAGCCTTTGAGTACGTTTGACTTGGCCCTTTATTTGTGTGAAGCAGTCTGCTCTAGATTGGGTCTGTCTGGGTAATGAAGTAGCTATTCTAACCTTTTAAATAACAGCATTTTTCGAGAATGTAGAACTGCAGACTTACAAGTAGTTTCAGTAAAAATGCCATGGTTTTTGAGTAGCCATTGCTCAAGTCTGCCACAGATAGGCAGCTTGCTGTGGCCAAAGATGCACATAAAAACATAAAATCCTGACTGTGTCAGGCAACTCTCCTCATCAAGAATTCACAATAGCAAAATGTGGTTATCTATTTATCAGGTAGGTATAGGAAAAGAGTAATAAAAGTTGAGCCAAATGGTTATTTTTATAGGCTAGATCATGCCCTGCCCTTGGATGAACGCACACAGCATTTCTGCCACTGCAGTCTCTCACAGGGGCCAGAGAGCATTCAATCACTGCACAGTCCTGAGTGGAAGGGTTGCACCTCTTGTAACCATCCCTAGGGGGCAGAGAGGAGACAGAACCACCATGCCCCTCCCTTTGCACCTGAGCAGAGCACATGCTGCACTATCTTCGGGGGTACCACTGTGGCTAAACTGCTATCTGTCTAGGTAATAAGATGCCCTCCTTCACTGTAGTATCTCAGCAACTCACAAAAATTAATGAATTTTCCTCGCAACTCCTGTGTGAGGCAAGGAAACATTGTCTTCCTTTTACAGATGAAAAATGGAAGAGAGAGATTGATTGGCCTTATGGAAGTCTGTAGCAGAACGAGAGATTGAGATCTCCTGTCTCCCAGATCATTGTACTGACAGAATGTGAGACCATCCTTCCTCTCTGGGAAATTCAGCTGGTATTATGTCTTCTAGTGATTTCACTGTGACACTGTGCCTAAAAGACATGATAGAACCTTCTACTCTATAATGATTTGATTAAAAACAAATTCTGTTTTCATGGTATCAGCATCAGTTCCTTTGTATAAAGATAATGTTGCAATCAAAGGTATCTAATTATAATTGATTTGCTTAGGGTCAACAAACTGTCACATGGTTATTGTTAATCAGTACACTCATTTTCAAAGCTATTTGGCACTGAAGTTACATGAATGTAGGTTATTTTCAAAAGCATTAGTGAGTTCAGTGATTTTTTTTAAACCTTATTGCTGCAGGTCTGTTTGATTCCTTAAACCCCAGGTTCTTAAGGATGATTGCAACATGCCAAGTAAATCCCAACATCTTAACTATTATTGTTTGTATTCTGGTAGTGCCCACTATGTGCTAGGCACTGAACACAGACAGAGAAATCACAGGACACATATAGTCCTTGGTGTGAAGAGTTTGCAGTCTAAGGAGACAAGCAACATATATAGGGTGGGGAAAATATCAACCATTTTTATAAAGATTATACACATTTATATACTTTATATATATATATAAATGTAAAACAACCTCTTGGTTCATGTATATTTAAACAAATTTAAAAAGTATTTAGTTCCATTTGTTATGATTCTTGGGAACATACTGTTTCTGGGAGAGGGGAGGAGGAGTAGCCACTGAATAAGACTATGAATGAATGAATAATCACAGAAGTAATGGTAAGAGAAGAATAAGGAGAAGACTGAGGCACAAAAGCCAAGCAAGGACAAAATTTCAAGGAGGGAGTGAGCAACAGTCAGAAATGGCAGAGAGGTTCAGGAAAATTAGGATGAAGTAAAGTCCCTGAGATTTATCCAGCAAAAGGTCTTTAGAAACCTTGGTGAGAGCAGTTTCAGTGGAGTGAGAAAATGGACACTGGATTGGAGGGAAAACAGGTGCCATGTGGAGAGATTGGAGGTAGAGAGCAAATGTGAAGGCCCAGCATCAGTGACAGGAATAAGAAGGTATTGAAGAAATGAGGGGAAGGAGAGAAGGGAGGTCATGGCAGATATTCCTGATCTTTACTCTGAAGAAGTCAATGAATTTTGGCCAGTCAGAAGAATGGCTAAATTAACACTGAACTGAAGACAGTGAATCCATCAGAGAGTCAGAATTGGGCTGCAGATGGCGGGGCTGTGGTAAGGACAGCAACATACCCAGATATTCACCGTGGGAATATAGTACACCCGGGAGATAGTACAAATGCTGACAGGGAATTGGGGATCCAAAGCTGTGAAGAATGGGGATAATGATACTTATCTGCCATTGTAAAATGTTTTGAGATCTGTGAATGGAAAAGCAGTATGTAAGAGTGAAGTAGTCTTATATCCATGGCACAAAGATGCTTTAGAAAATAGATGAATACATAAGAGGTAATTCATGAACAAATATAATGTTCATTCATTTTAATGTGTCTTGCCTGGAGATGGTTTAAAAAATAAAAGGAGGAAAAAACTTAAATAAACACACAAATAAATAAATAATGAATAAAAGCAAGAGAGAGTGGGATTTTCTCCACTATTTTGAAACAAACAAGATTTTTAAACAAATTCTTGATTTTTTTTTAAATTTTTAAATTTAATTTAAAATAAAATATTTCAATTAAAATGAAATTTGTGTGTGGAAAATGTCTATCAGAATTGCTCCAAAATTTTGATTGGCACTAGTTTTTACATTGACTTACTAGGATTGCATGGGGGAGTAAGTCAGTGCGGCCTTTGTCTCAGTACCTATTGCGACAGAATGAACATGTGTATTCATGCCATATGCACTATTGTAATAATCTTTGTACAAAATATGCCTTGTGGGATATCACTTGAAAACTAATAACTCACTTGTCCATAATATCATGGTGAAATATAAGTAGCAACATTATGTGTAAAGTTATGAAATTCCCCGTTTGATGTTAAAGGCTAATATTCAAACTCACATAGCTCTGATTAGGTAGAACTGGTCATGCCAGCCTGTCTTCAACAAACAGATGTGTGTTTACCTCTGTTTTCATATAATCTATAAACAGAGTCCCCAGATAGTGAGAGGGTGAAGAAATAAGACGAAGAAAATCTTCATTTACAGGTTAAAAGAACAGCATGAAGCCAGCTGGAAAGAATTTTTATCTCTGGGTTATTCGCAGGAAAATGCATTTCAAAGGGTGACTGAACTATAAAACTATGGGGCAGAAACAGCTCAAGTTATTTCTCCCTGTCCATCTCTCTCTTTTCACCTAAGAAGACAAAAGAAACAGCCATTGGACCCTTAGGAGAAGATTCTGACCTGAAACCTGATCAGCATTCTATTGAAAAATGGTGCTAATTATTTCATCTTGAATCCTGGCTAATGTGTTAAGTTTAGTACTAGGAAGTATTTTATCTTTATTTTTCTTATAACCATTTCTGACTTTAATGCCTTAATACTTGCACTCATATAAAACGTATCTCTTTATAGTTACATAAACTTGCTTTATTCTGTAAGCAAAACGAATCCAGTTTGGGTAATGCTGTGTGGGTAATGCTGTTTGAGGTGGCAGGCTGCTGTATCTTGATCTCCTGAGAGGGGCAACAGATCTAATATATTTAGACTATCCAGGAGAGGGCTGGACAGTGCAGAACACAGGTTTTGGGGAAAAATTCTGGGACTGGGATTGCATTGGGGTCACCCTGCATGTAGTAACCAAGGCTGCTGGAAGCCAGTGTGTGGCTGGTGTTTGCTGACAGGTAGCTGGGTTCAAAGTTGCTGGACCAGGGCTCTGACTTTGCACAGACATTGTGGGTGTGACCGACATGCTGGCAGGCTGATTGTGAGCAACCCAGGTTGGAAGCTACAACAGCAAAGCATTGTAAGGCACCCAAAGTTGCAGGGCAGGGATGACATAGCCCCTCACTTGGGTAGACTACACCCTAGAATGTCATACCTATATTATAGCTGCACCAGCTACTATATTTAAGGCTACATTTGTTTAAAAACTTTGTGTCACCCTAAGTACCTACACTGTGTAAATCTTTGCGAAGGAGTGTTTGTTTTGAGTTGCTTGAATACATATCACATACATTTTTGATATAAGTCTTATCTCAAAGTAAAACTCAGCAAAATAAAACCCAAAGAACACCATTTTTGTACTGTTTCAAATAAAAACATCATTCCTTTCCCTAAACCCATAGAATAGAAAGGGGACCACTCAAGACTTGGCCCAGGTTACTCAGAATGTTCCTGAATTCTGGTCCAAGTTTTAGGTGTGAAATATAACCTGTAACTAGGCAATGTGTATCACCATATCTTTTTCGATCTGTTCTTTCAATAGCATATGAAATGTGGAATAAATGAATTAAATGAAACAACTTGAGATAACAACTACATGTTTTTGTATTTTCTTGTGACAATAACAACTTCCATAAACATTTTGATAATACTTTAGTTGGGATTTTTTTGAATGGCAGGATAAAAAGCAAACAAATACAAACAAAGCAAGAGTTGTTCATCCTGGAAGCTTCTCAGCAACTATCTCTTCTGCCAAGACTCTCTCTGTGTTTCTCTCTCTCTTTCTTCTATGTAGCTCAAACTGTTCTCTAGCCTGCTTTTAAATGGTAATTTAAATGTCTTCCAGTAATTAGTACTGACATAACTTAGAGTAAGTAATCCTATTTTTCAGCAGTTAAATAAACATTAAGTAGTAATAAAAATTCCAGTAACATTTACCATTTGAAGGCAGTGATGTCATCGCTTCTTGAGGACTTTTTGACATACTTAATGACACGGTGTTTCTATGGTCTCCACTAAAAGTACTTTGTGGCGTTCAGTATCATTATGTTTAGGGCCTGATCCAATGCCCATTGAAGTCATTAAGACTTATTCTATTGACTTCAACTGGATTTGGACCAGGCCTTTAATTATTAAAATACCTTACATTTAGAGACCAGGCCCAGGTGGAATCACAAATCCAACAGTGTGTTCCCTTTCCCCAAATTAGTGTGGGGGCAGATGTGCAGATTTGAACCCCTACCTCCAAAACCATCCTGATGGTTTTGACTCAGGTCATATGTAAAGTAAAGACACCAGTATTTGGATCTGGTTCAGTCTCTCTAAAATGGGTGATCTGAGTAGAAATCTAGCAACAACAGCTTGCAAGATTTTGGAGCCTTTGAACAGAAGCCCTTCTGGCTTTGAACAGAACCCAGTTTGGGCATTCATTTGAACTCTGAATCCTAGCCCTTCTCCAGATCTGAACACCACCACCTTGGACCACCTTTATTTACACTTCATTGGTTAACTGGCAAGTTACAGCAAGTCTGAATAAACTGAGGGATAGTTTAAAAGATAGGAAGTATCAATTGATTCCAATTACCAAACATGTCTAATGAACTAATAATAATATTTTCTAGCCAAATGACACTTGGGGCATATACTATCCTTACTCTTTGGTGGAAATGCCATTGATATATTACTTTTTAAAAATGGTCTTCTGATTTTAGTGACAGCCCTGGAGACTGAGACGATGCTACATACTCTCAGGAGAGGTAGAATATAGGCAGAAGCAGTGCAGACTTCCCTACACCACCACATCTATTGTCTTACCTTTGACTTGGAGGGGATCACTTTAGTTCACTCTCCATGCCCATTCAGTCCTCATCCTCCATGTTAAGACCGTGGATAAGGGTTCCAGTTAGTGCTCAAGCCTGTTTAGGTCAGGATACTGTTAGTTTGACTGCCTGAGCTGAGCATTATTGCATGAGAAAAATGGTGTTATCTCAATTTGGATATTATAGGTCAATACCAATGTTACCAGCTCTCACCAGTCTCATGATATTTTGTGTTGCTCTTAAAGCCCTCCTGGTTGGAAGGACTAGATTGTACCCTAAAGGCTCAGAAACCAGAAGACATCAAGAAACCAAAAGGTATTTTTAAAAAAATAATCTTATTATTGTTAAGACAATCTCATGCTCTTCTGAGTCCTGACTTACGATTTTTGAACTCTTGGGGTGGCAATAAAACAATACCAGGGCTCTGAATTGCACCTGGAAATAAAGCTGAAATCAGCACTGGTCATGGAGCAATGTTGTCTTAGCAGGTCATACCACAAAGCAAGCAAGATGTTTTTAGAGCATTTAAGGGGGGGAAGACTAAATTGTGAAGTTACTATATCAGTCTGAGAATTTCACAGACACTTCCTTCTTTACCATTGCACTTCACATCTATATGTTTTAGGTGCGGGGGAAAAGAACATGCTTTGAAATGATAGCAGCTGACTTATCTGAAATTAGGGTACTTTAAATTTTCACAGAAAGTTGCAGAAAATTTTCACTCTGTGAGCCAACCTTATCATTACAGGACACACAGCTTAGCAAGGAATAAAATTGTAGATTTGAGCAGCTGGAGTTCTAAAGAAACCAGTCTAGTAATATTTTCTCTGGTATTGCAGTTCACAAACTCCTTGTGGATTCTGCAATGCAAGCTCCTAGAGATTCTCCAATTGCTGATTTTGTCTTTTCTCATCAAAGCTTCTTTCTATCTGTAGCAGAACCTGCACATAGCATTCTTTTTAAACCTAATTTGCTCAACACCCCCTCCCCAATACTTAATGACTTGTCTGAACAAATGTAATTGACACATATACCAGAGAGAGAGCTAAAGAAGAAAGGGCTTACCCTGCATTTTCATTACAGCAATTAAAACCTGTTTTGTTGTCTAAACAATATAAAACTCTAAAGGATAGATAGTTCTGGGACTTTTAAAGCCAGAAGTTCATGTTGTTGTCAACTAGCAGCAACTTAGTAGTGCTTACTAGAGATAAGTCAGGGTTTGGATTAATTCAGTTTTCATGGCATCAAAAGCTCTTCTCTTGAGATCTTGGATCAAATTGGTGGAAACCTATTCAGTCAAGAGCAAGTACAAATAGACATGGTTGAGATTTTTTTCATAGGAATGATTTTCTGCTTAAAAATATGTTTTTCAGCAAATCTGAAATTTTCCATAAGAAAATTTCAGATTTGCTGAAAATGTTCAATTTTTCCTACAGATAAATCAGAATGGCAGCTCCCAACTACACAGGTCAAATTTTTTTGTCAATTTCACTTTCTGTCCGTGATGTTGTCAAAAGCTTTCCCAAAGCAGTGTGAGGTGGCGAGCCAGGGCACTCTGCCTCTCAGCTCTCGGAGCTGTGCGGGAAGGCTGAGCTTTCTGCCTCTATAGATGGGCAGCTGGGAAGCCAAAAAAAAAATCATTTAAGTTCTCCTGAAACAACAATTTTCCTTGAAATCCCTCCTCGCAAACAAACATCCTGGATCTGGATGAAAATTTTTCCAAAACCATGACATTTTTCACTGGAAGGTATTAGGGGGCTTATTCCTTCACCCACTTACTTCCCTGGTCCTTCTCGCATGAACAGAGAGCAACAATACCTGAAGTCCAAAGGTGTAAACAATTTGATGTTTATTGGGATGAACTTCCAGCAAGCATGATTCCAGTTTCATAGAATCATAGAATCATAGAATATCAGGGTTGGAAGGGACCCCAGAACGTCATCTAGTCCAACCCCCTGCTCAAAGCAGGACCAATTCCCAGTTAAATCATCCCAGCCAGGGCTTTGTCAAGCCTGACCTTAAAAACCTCTAAGGAAGGAGATTCTACCACCTCCCTAGGTAACGCATTCCAGTGTTTCACCACCCTCTTAGTGAAAAAGTTTTTCCTTCCTTAGTATCCTCCTTCCCCGCTGTGACACCACAGAGCCTTACACCTGTGTCCCTGTTCCCATTCCTGCCCTTAGCCAAACATGATTCCAATTTCCTTACCCTCATTACCTGTTCCCATCTCCCCCACCCACACACCCACCCCCCACTTCCTGATTGACTGCAGACTATATAGTAAAACTTGAGTTCTGTTTAGCTATACCTTGACCAATCATTTTCCTGAAATTTAACTAACCAATCCTAACATATTGTAACATGATAATGTACCAATTATATCCCACCACCTTAATTAGTTTACACCCAGCAAAATTAATTATACAGCAGACAGGAACAAACACAGAACCAGACAGAGATTATACAGACAAACAATAGTAAAGTGGGAACTATAATGACAAAACAATACAAAATTGAGGATTTCACATCCCAGCTATTGATAAGTGAGTTCTTGCCAGACAGGATGCTATCAAGCTAAGTTTCCTTTTACATTTTCTAGGCACTTCCCTTTCTCTGGAGGTGATAGGCATTATCAGAACAGGGTTGTATTCCTAACAGCCCAATAGCACCTTCTTTCAATGTGACTAGTTTGGAATGTGAGGATGTGACTCGTCGCTTCCCAGCTTATGGCTGTGTTGCCGGCACCTAGTGCCGAGAGGCTAAACAACAGCTGAAATTGAGTCGCTACCCGGTGTGCTACACCCAACAATCACAACGGGGTGGAGAAGCAGAAACGTTTATTTGCAGCTGCAAAAAGGTACAGGGAGAATAAAATCTCAAATCCTGCACACAGAGCAGCAAGTTACACAGGCTTTTATACATCCTTTTTCCCAACATACTTATCCAATAGCAAGCTGCCCTAAGTATCCATATAGCCAGCCAATCCAGTTCCCAGCTAGTGCCCTTGTTCTCTGTATCATTTCTTAAACCAGACATAAAGCTGCTTTATTCAGCATTGTTCTTCCATACCTGCCCTGTTTGGCCTCGCTTAGTTTCAGGCAGTCTGACTCTGCAGCATATTGTTGCAGATTCTCAGCATAACTGCTGTGTGTGCCTCCAGGCGGAGGGGCCAAGGACACTTGGGCCTAGTACGCAGAGCTGCTGCGAGAGCCTCCAGGCGGGAGGGGGGGCCAAGGACACTTGGGCCTAGTGCGAGGGGGCTTCATTGACACTCGTGGTCTTCCACCCCCTCAAGTTACCTAGTGGCCATGCCCCAGTGTCCCCAACAGCTGCCTCTGTTGCTTAGCCAAAGGCCTTAGCCTAAGAACAGGGTCTCAGACTGTCACAGTAAGAGAAGGACCTTACACTGGCAGACAGTGATTTTGATTCTTTCTTTTATACCTCTAACTAGCCAAGTGATAAGAATACACCTAAATTCTTAAAGTACAGGCCTTTGCAGACAGGCCTGAATATCTATATCCTAACAGAAGGGATTTGCATTTTTTGGCCAGCTTTAAATACAAATTCAACTACTGTGCTCCTGGGGCTAGTGTCCACCACAACACTGCCACTGCATCTTCATGGTCACAAAATGGCTGCACCTGTACAGTAAGATCTTCAGGAGGCTGCTTAATAAGGGCTGATTATTCCCCTTACTACTTAAGAAGAATCTTCTGGAGGTCAAGATGTGTCTGTTCCTTCTACTGCATAGTACAGCAGGAGCTGAGAAACACCCCTGGCTATGCAGGGGCTAACAGACTCCATATAATCTTTCTAGCATTAGCTATAGAATCTTCCTGAACAGGTTCCTAATAACAGCATGTGGGTGATTATGGGGGATGTGCAATGAGAGCCATTTAGTCCCAACTGCAGAACAAGAGGGTACAAAGGGCCTCCTCCTGCAGACATCAAAGGGAAGTCAGGAGGGAGGTTGCCCACAGCCTAATAAGAAGGAGGAAGCTGAACAGATTGTTGCGGGGAGGGAGGGAGCAAAATCTCTTTTGGAGATTAAGATCCATTGAGATTGAATGTATAGATTCATTGCCAAACCCTCTGTGTATGAATGTACAGGGTTCACTTTGCAGACCAAAACTTGCACCAGTCACAAAGGCTGAGCTAATGTTTCTATGTTCAGGGTTTATTAATTCAGTCATAAATTTGCTCCAGTTGAAACTTGGAGTCCCAGCCCAGGAATCAACATTTGCACAAAACAGGAGGGTGGAAGGGGGAGAGGGAACATGGCACTTTGTAAAGGCAAACAGGCAGTTGATTGCATTACTATTACCTAAGACAGAGACAGGATCTTTGTTCAGGGCACTCTAGCTGTTAGTGATGACAATTGTAGTAGGGGACATATTGAACTCTGAGCGCAGTGCAGACAAGTGTAATAAATACGGGGTGAAGAATCGTATGTTGTGGCTGATCATTTCTAAGAAACCTTCCAAAAATTTCAGACATGTGTAGTTTTTTTCACAGAAACAGATGTTTAATAGGATGTCAGGTATGCCTTTGATACTTAGTACGAAATGGTAAAGATATTCATATTGTGCACAAACAGTAAATACAAACACTGAAATCTGTAATGCTAATTCACTCAGCACTGTTTTTAGTGCTACTGCTATGCTTCTTTCTAAATACATGCATATTAAAAGTAAATAAGGTTCCATCTTCTGACCCGCTTGTTGGCATTGTGCACTTAATGAGTATTAATGAGACTACTTGATGTGTGCATTGCCACCTCACCAAAGCACATTATAATGGATAGAAGGGAAAGAAAACTTCAGCAAAATATGGCTGCCATCAGAATGGGTATTTTTAAAACCTGTTCAGTAAAGATTACATCTCTTGCGTTAATTTTGTTTAAAAAGATAAAAGTTAAACTCTGTGATTATTGGGCAATGCACACTGTTGATGGGTCAACTACTTCAGCTAACATAAGCTTTATCTCTCAAATTGCACCTGAATTGAATCATTTTAAGTCAAAATATTTTGTTAGATTCCCCCCCGCCTCCGCCCATTTCTATGTCCCTAAGTGCAACCATGCTTCTCCAAGGACCAGATATAAAAGTGCCAAAATAACACATGAGAGGCTGTTCTTAGGACAGATTATTTCTGTCCTCAAGCAGAAGTGCCAGAAATCATCAGGAAAATCTATTTGTAGGAGTATCTCAGCCCATTTTTGCAGGCCAAAGGGTTCAGGATAATTGAGATCAGGCCACTTTATGCAGCTGAATTGTGATGCATTTATCTGGACACCATTTGAAGTTGTCCCAGCCATAAGTATGTTGTAAGGGCCCAATTGCATAAATTCTTATTAACATGAGTAAGGAATGGTCATGTGAATAAGGGTTGCAGGATCAGGCCCTAAACCAATGAGAGCAGAAGAAAAAATATCAGTTAAAAGAGCCTGAAGATTTTTACCTTCCTACTCATCTTCCACTTAAATTGACATCTGGAAAGTCCCAAGAATTGGAAAAAGTTATGGATATGACTGAGGGGACTTGATTGTTTTTACCAGAATAGGAGTAGCTCCACTGCGATCTGCAGAGATACGCTGGTGTAGAGTTGGTGAAAGTGGAGTGAGCATTGGTTCCCAGGACTCTACTGCACAGAAGAGTAGTAAACTGATAAAAATATCAAAATAATATCAAAATAAAGTTTTACATTTCTAAATCATGTCTCCTACATATGTCAATGCCCTTCAATTAGCTTTAAAGTCTTCAAATTAACAGCATTTGTTCCCTACTGGCATTAAAATCTTGTTTTGCGAGTGGATTTTTTTGTGTTTTACAGACTGGGACTGATTCTGATCCCACCAGTGTAAAAGCATAACTCAGCTGAGGCTATGGGAGTCACACCGGTGTGAAACAGGAGTAAGAACATTAAGAATCTGGACCCTTGTATTCAAATAAAAATGGGAATTAACATTTTTGTTAAACCACTATTCTACGTAAAATCCAGTATACAAAGGCAGACGTTCGGAAGTGGTTGTACTTTTATATAATGTACTGTTGCTAAAGATGATTAGTTAGCAACTGTGCATCTTTATCAAAGAAAGCAGTATATAGTAATTGTCTGACACCCAAGTGATAGCTATAATTCTGTGAAACTTTGGAATATACACTCTCTTTCTTATGCCTCTCTACTCTATGCTGAACATAGGATTTTCACCAATGCCTCTCATCATTGCTGGTTTCCTGCTGTAGTCTTAGTTTCTTCCAATGTCATTTTGATAGATTTTAGTTCTGCTTCTATTGTGCATATCCATGCTATCCTTGGTCTACTGTGTCAACTCTTCCCTTAGGGAATCCAGTCTTATGCCTCTCTTGCTATGTTATTTGGGTCTTTCCTCTATGTATGTCATAGCCATCTCCATTTGTGTTCTGTAATTTCTTGCTGTATCAGTTTCTGTTTTGTCCTCCTCAAGAATTCTTCATTTGTGATTTTTTTCCGGCCATCTGAAATTGAAGGTTTGTCTAAGGCAGCTGTTTATGAAAACATGGAGTTTAGATAATAAGTTCCTAATGAGGCTCCACATTTCAGTTCCATATAGTTAAGACCAACTTTACAACGGTGTTAAATACTCAAAGATTAGTTTGGAAAGCAAAGTTTCTGTATCTCCAGATTGGCTTTAAATTTACAAAGGCATGTCTGGCTTTTGCTATTCTGGCTTCAATGTCTTTATCTGTTCCACCTGTTGTGCTTACACGGTGCCAAGATATGTGAAGTATAGGACCACTTCTGTGTGAGTCCCAGAAATGTAATTGGTGCCACAAGAACTCCTCGTTGTTTTGCTGATATAGACTAACACAGCTACCCCTCTGAAACCTTTCTGCATGACGATTCTCATAGTTTTAGTTTTCTATGTGTTGATTTTCAACCCTAATAATTGTGCATAGGCCTGGAGATCATTTGTTTTGGCTTGCATGACAGTATGGCTATGGAATAGCTGATGTCATCTGCAAAGTCAAGTTCTTCTGTGTGAAAGTCCATTGTATGCTCCTTAGTTGTTGTATGGTTTTCTCATTACCCAATCCATTATCAGTAAAAAAAGATCATGGGTGACATAATAGTACACTAGGGTCACCTAAATGTAGGAAGCTATCTGTCAACTGGTATGAAATCTCAGCTGCATTTTAAATGACAGAAGCCACAGGCTACACATTGGATCAAATGTTCCTGCTATACACAGTGCATTTCTATGAGCCACTAACTTTCTCATATCATTTACATATAATATTTATTTAACTTTTTTTCAATCCTCTCTCTCGTCTGCCACGGCCAATGGCGACATAAGCTTGATTTATGATATCATGTATATCTTGAATGCTAACAAAGTACACCAATTGTTCATCTGGTCAATGCATCTCAGTAGTTTATTCTATGTCACCATACTGTGGGATCTCATTTCTGAAATAAATGTTATTTTAATTAAACTATATTTTGCTATCAGAGTGAAAAAAGATACTCAGAAACAGATTACTTTTATGAAAATTTGGTCATTTCCATATGAAAGTACTTGTTAGTTATACATGGGGAACAATCATTCCAGATAATATTAACACAACCTAGGCCTCAGTCTTCCAAACACTTATATATGTGCTTAACTTTATGTGTGGGAATAGTCCCACTGTAGTCAAAAGGGACTACTCACATGATTACCTTTAAGCATGTGCTTAAATGTTAGTATGACTGGTAGTTGTATCTGCAGTATGGAGGTCATTCAAAATGACAAAACCTGCTGTTTTATTCGATTGGGTTGTGAATATGTCTCTAACCACTCTGTCATCTGAAGGCTTATATGGAGTGTTCATATTCTGCTAAGGTATAGGCCTAATATAAATATTTAATATACATAACAACTACATTAAAGGTCCTTATTAAGATTATAAAGTCAAAACATTCCAAAAGGTGCAAAATGTCAGAATGGAAGTTGCCTGTGCAACCTTAATTTGGCCACTTTTGTGCATATGCATTATGATACATTCTTTAATTACAGGATCACATACTATTGGAATGAGAGTTACTTGATAATGCACAGACTGTGATAATAAACAAAACTGGTTGTTAAAAAAGTGAAAATTCTTGCTACATTTGCCATTTTGTTTAGCTTATATAAACTTGGCCACATTATTTGCATATTTGGTTAAAGATTTAAGTGCTTAATTTTAGGCACCCATATCTAAAACTCCTGGCCTAAGTAGCTTGCATACAGCAAACTTGTCTCAACCAGGATTAGAAACCAGATTGCCTAACTACTAAAGCCATGATTAGCATCATTATCCCAATTCTGTAGAAGAAAAAAATCTAAGGTTGAACTATTTGCCTAGACAGACACTCTAATCCAATGAATTATTTTATAACTATTGTTTGCAAAGTATTATGTAAATTCAAAGTATTATTTAAAGTCATTCAGTAGTAAAAGTGGAATAGAACTCAGGCTATCAGCCATGATCTTAATCAACTTGAGTATCAGATTTTATAAACCAGCAACCCCAATACCTCTTTTCAAAATTCACAAGGGAGAATTTTCAAGCAACATGTTTTTTTGAGATTTCACAGAAACAGCCTTTAAAAATATTTTTTCAAGAAATGTAGTAAAATTTCTCCAACTGTTTGGATATTTCATAGATTGGAAAATTAGCAAATTCCATACCAAAGAAATTGTGATGAATATTTTGCCTAGTCTTCTGATGTAGCAGGTATGTCTTGGGGAAAGGTCGTATACCCGGATTGTGAGTCACCTAGTTATTGTTGCCTGCCAACATTGGCATTTAGAGCTATGGGCAGCTGAATGTAAAATGTTTTTCAACAACCAGTCTGCAAAACCGGTGCCGGTCCCTGAGATCTCCCTGACACAGTTTAGGAAGGCAGCAAGCTGGTCCCTGGTATAAAAAAGCACAGTGTTAAGGCATCCCTATCCAGCTCTAAAATGTATGCTTGGGGTTGAATCACCCACCAGATGATCCAAGAATATGGGAGGTGTAAAGGTGTTATAAACCTACTGTTTTCCTGCTTTGAGCATTGCACCAAGCACTGGCCTGATGCAGTGAATGACCTAGACTCACTAGCTTAACTCTTGTCACTTATAACGTAACAGCTCTAAACTGGAAGCTGAAAACTTAATGGTTACTTCTCTTCTGCCTGTGATGCTGAGAATATCCTATATGGGGGTGGGGGAATCTAGTGTTTGGATGGCATAGAAAAAATTATAAAACTGCAGTACCATTCAATAAACAAATAATTGCACCTGACTAGAAGCAAAGACTGAAATAAGATGGTAGTCCCTGATTCAGACAAAACTCCTCTTGAGTTCACTCGCAGTTTTGCCTGAGTCAAGGCTGAAGGACTGGACCTTTTATTTGTATTCACATCAGCCCTGATCCAGCAAAGAACTTAAGTATATGGAAAAACTTTCAAGAACACAAGAAGTCACTTTAAAATTAACAGTAATACTCAGGTGCTCAAAAGTATGTACAACATGCTTAAGTGCTTTGCATAGGCAGGGCCATAGAAACCAAATCTATAACCCAGTTCTGCTCAGGTCAAATCACTCAGCACCTTTAATAGGAGATTTGGGAATGCACCACATTCTGGATCCAGCCTTTGATCTTTAGTTGTTTGCAGACATAAAACTAGAAATGAATGGAAGCATCTAGAAAAAAAAAGATCTTTTTGAAAAGTTCGTGTTTCATGATCATGCCTGGCTAGTTCAGGTAGTTGCCTACAAAACTAAATGTTACTGTGCTGTGGGGTGATGCTGGAGAGTGGACTGGGTTAATTTTAGAAACCAAAATAAATAAATTAAAACATGAGATGCTAATTATTATTTATGACAGAACAACAGGAAAATGCATGAGAATAGGGAAGATCTCTGAAGAACAAAATGTGTCCCTTTGCTTCAGAAGCCACTCTTTTTGACGTAATACACAATGTAGTACACAATGTAATACAATACATACAATAATACATACAATACAATGTACAATACATACAATGTATTGTATGTAATACATTGTATAGTGTATTACATTGTATTACACAATGTAATACACAATGTGCCACTCTTCCAGGGCTTCCACACCTCTAGCAATTCTCCATACTTCTTACAACTCTTCTTCCACAGCCCTCAATTCAGGGCTTCTGCAAGAGGGCTCCCCACAATGTTCCATTCACCTGTGTGTGGTACCCCTACTGAGCACCTTCTCTTGGAAACCTCCCTCTGGAATCAATGCTCTTTTTCCTGGCCTTGGCTTGCCCTGACTGAGCTGGTTCTCTCCCTTTTCCTAAGGGACCTCTGTAAGAGCCTGCTTCTCAGCAGGGTCCCCCAGGTGTCAAGGTCTGGCCAGTTCTTTCCCAACAGCTTGCATATGCATCCCTCAACAGCTCTCATCAGTTCTCTCTCTGCATTGGCTCTCTGCTCCCGCAACGTTCAACTTCTGTTCTATCATGCAGCTCTCTGCAAGCAACCCCCACCAACTCTCTGCTGCTCCTTCTGACTGCCTTCCTCCCTTTCTCACCTGCTGCCTAGTACTTTATAGAGTCTAAGTACACTCTATCAGGAGGCAACTAACTAATCAAAGGTGAACTGGACCTATTCCCTCTTAAAGGGGCTAGTCACCCTATGATACTACTACATATGTTCCTCTGTTCAGGGTTTGACACTTTGGAATAGCTGTCTAGGTTGATCTGGAAAGCTAAAATATTAAATTAGATTATTGATGGTTAATTATTAATTAATTATTCATTACTAATTGTTATTATTATTATTATTGTTGTTGCTGTTTGTTTGTTTATTGCTATTTAGCACTGAAAGCGTTCAAGGGGCCTTCTTAAAAGACCTATATGGCCCAGATCCACAAAAGTATTTAGGCTCCTAACTTCCATAGATTTCAATGGAAGTTAGAAGCCCAACTGCCTTTGAGGATCTGGGCCAAAGTCCCTATCCAAAAGAATAAGTTATTGGAAAGCTGTAGACTCGGTCTTAATGAATGTTGGGAAATGGGTAGGGATATAACAGTGAGAGAGATCCCAGATCTGCTGTGTAGCGTAAGACAGTGCTCCTGCTGCTGGTGGTCTAGAATAGGACCCATTAAACAAGTAGATCCCTGAGCTGAGGCTTCCAAGAAGACTTGGGAGGAAGCACCCCCTCCACTCACCTGATTCAAAGGGGGAAGCTGCTCACACCTGTGAGGGAAAACTGTGGCCCAGCAGGTGATGAAAGGTTGGTTGGAGCCATGGTTTGTTTTGGACATTTGTTACCCCAGAAAGATGGAGCTTCCTTAATTTAGTCAGTGAGCTAAACTAACTGATCCAACTATGAGACATAAACTATCCAGGAGGAGGAGGGCAAATTGAGGCAACAGACACATGATGCTGGATGAGGTAAACCACAGAGAACAAAGTACACAGGGTGATTTAATGTGGAAGCTAAGCATCTGCCTTGATAGTGAATGAAAGTTATATATACATATTTTTAAGTGTATGTTGTTATACAAGTAATGAGGGAGAGGACCAAATGTTCTCATTGTTGCTCCTTGGATCAGATTAATTGCATCAGGTGGTGCTGTTTCTGTTCCCAGATGGATTGGCTTTAGCAACTAATCACCACAGTGCAAACTGTGAATTTGCTAGCTGAGCATAAAATTTGAAATTTGCTTTCTGCAAATGCTTGAGCTTAAAATTAGCTTTTCATAAGATTTCATGCAAGTAAATCCAGGCACTTCATGGCTTGTGGAAAGCAAATGTGAAAGTGTTGGCAATATAATAAAATCAAAACCTGCTTTCGTATTGGGATACTTTTTTCAAACTGTTTATCCAACTCTTTTCCTAGGAAGTCTTTGCCACTAAGGAGAAAAAATTAGGAAGCAGAGTGTGTAGGATTCTCTTCCCCAAGACCCTTAATGGGCTAAAGATTAATGATGGCACCTCAGGCCCACAAAACAGCTATTATCAAGAAAGGAATCCACATAGGGAAATTATCATTTTTAGCATCAGGGAATTCAGGGGGTTTTATCAGTATTGCAAGAAGACATTCAAAATAGCACTATGTTTTCCCTACAGTCCATCCAAGAGATCCCGTCACAGGAATAAAACATTTTTACTGTGGACATATTAAACTCTTTAGGCATGAATATTACCCATTGTGCTGACTTTCATTAAATGAAATCTGACATTCTCCTGTAAAAAAGAATTGTCATGCTACAAAGTGCCACAATGAGCATTATGCATATGGAAAGCTGAGGGGATATGTATCTTCTACATAATCTACTGTGTGATATCTAGGAAATGTCAAAAGTGATTTCATATACATTTGTTCTGGTAAAAGATGGCAAAATAAAATGTGACAGTACGAATAAAAGCAACTGAGGAGTCCCAATCAAACAGTCAGGCTGTCATGCTTTGGCTGTATTTCTTGTTGGAAACTAGTTGAAAAACACAAAACGTATTATTTTCTTGACAAGCCACATAAGTAATTAAATACCTTTGCACAGGTTTGCCTAGAATGCTTCAATAGCTTTGACTTCTTTCAGGTCTCAGCTTGTCTGTTGTACCAGTCAGCTTTTATGTTTCTGTGTTAGCAGGGTGATAGTATGCTGAAAAATTACCATTAATCTTCTCTGCAAAGCATCATGAGCCTTTCTCTCTTTGTTGCCTGGACCTGCTGACTACCACTAACCTCGTGTCTTAGGTTTCAGAGGGGTAGCCATGTTAGTCTGTATCAGCAAAAACAATGAGGAGTCCTTGTGGCACCTTGGAGACTAACACATTTATTTTGGCATAAGCTTTCGTGGGCTAAAACCTACTCCATCGGATTCATGGAGTGAATTCAAAGCACTTACACAGAATGTAAGGTGTGGATGTGAATCGAGCCTATGAAGTAGGGAATCCATGAAGTATCTTGGAAAACTTAGGGCCCTTGTTGAAAGCCAATCCCAATCTTTGCCCCAAACTGAAAGTGAACCTGAAATTAATTATTTTCAAACTTGATAAAGGTCAGTTAAGTTTTATTATTTTGCCTTGTTTGCAATGCAGTTCCTTGTTTCTGTCAGAAATGGACATATCATATAAAGGCCCTGTTTTGGCAAACTCTTCTGCCTGTTTTGGGTATCTTGGGATTTTTATATACAGACATACTTTGGGGGGGGGGGTTACCTGAACTCCTTGTCCAGAGATTTTGGACTTCACCCATCACTACTATAAAATTGTTCCAAGAGTTCCACACACAACAGTGACATTGCAGAATTAACTTCCTCACATCTTTACTGCAGCCCAATAACACCAGAGATCATAGTACATTGACCATAGGGTGTCAATCTCTTGACAAGTCCTTATCATAATAATAGTGTTCACTATTAAAATGTGAGAATTTGCCACCAATTACCAAACAGAGATATCTAAGATAAAACCATCTTTTTCTGGCCCTCAAATAGAAAGCAATTGTGGTAACGATTGGCAAATCCTCAGTTTTTAATGGTAACCATCAGACCCTCTCAGAGGTCCAGAGAAGCCTGGGCTACTTCCAGCTTTTGAGGCCCCTAGCCATAATAAAAATAAAAAATGATGACACATGAAAACAAAATAAGGCACCAAAAAAAAAAGAGTGAGACATAATTTGAATATTTTTTTAATTAACAAATGCTTTTCTAGCCCTTTTCTTGGCAAATGCACTAATTATTGAGGAAAAATCTAGCTTTTGTGCAATGTCACACTTGATATTAAGCATGGCAAGCCCATTCAAATGCTCTTAGAATCATAGAATATCAGGGTTGGAAGGGACTTCAGGAGGTCATCTAGTCTAATCCCCTGCTCAAAGCAGGACCAATCCCCAATTTTTGCCCCAAATCCCTAAATGGCCCTCCTCAAGGATTGAACTCACAACCCTGGGTTTAGCAGGGCAATGCTCAAACCACTGAGCTATCCCTCCCCCCAACCACTGAGCTATCCCTCCCCCCTCTTGTCCTATAGTTGAACGGTGCTAGTTCTTTACCTGCTTCAACATGTTAAAGGTGCATTCACTTGAAGCCACTGATGCAGGCAAACTGACAAAAATACACAATGCAATTGTGATCTTAGGAAACACCCCAGAGAGTCCAAATTCAAATATTTCTTGAAGCAATTCCTTTGGCTTGCAATCCAATTTAAAGTTTGTGGAATGTATCCATTTGAGGAAGATGACCTTGTCACTGAGATCTTTTGAGATTTCTTTGTTGTACTGTTGCAGCAGAAAATAGATCTTCATTACTCAGTCTGTTGAACTGCCAAAGAAACTCTAAAAGGGTAAAAATTAGTCACAGTGACTCACATCGATGTATAAGACCTGACTGAATAGAGTCAATGATGACAGGGAAGACATTGACCCTATAATGCTGCTTGGCATCGGAGTCAGTAGGTAAGTTGTGATTGGTGGAGAACTCAGATGAAAAGCCGATATTCTGTGCTACTACTTTGGACTCAGTCAGGATCACATCCCATTGTTCACAAATCTGTTGAATGTCATTGATAAGACTTTCAGTGTTATCCCTCTCAACATCAAGTGTAGTACTGTGTGCTTCAATTACCAGATTAGTTGGGTGGATCGTTGTAAGTAGCTTCATCCACAAAGATGACATCAGAATGCATTCAAATTTGGACATGTGCTTCTGAATAGACTGAAGTTCAGTTCAAGCCTGTGAGATTGAGAGATTCAAGCTCATTTAAAGCCTTTCTCACTGAATTCAAATGCTGTGCAACTGGTTGAACACCATCAATCGGTGTAGACCATCTAGTTTTGGACATCCCATGCAGTGAAACAGGAAGATATTGCTTCAGAATTTCCCACCTTTGTGGACTGCTACTGAAGAGATTGTACATTTGCTGAACAGTTCCAAAGTAAGTAATTGCCTCCTTGCATGATTCAGCATAGTCAACACATACAAGGTTTAGTGTGTGGTTTCCACAGCTGGAGAAAATACAGTTTGAATTATGCTCAAGCAGAACTGCTTGCACACCTTTGTACTTCCCAGCCATGTTAGATCCATTGTTATAGGCTTGGCCAATGCAGACTTAAAAATCTAACTTAAAACCTTCTAGAATTGCTAGTACTCGAGCAGCAATTTCTTTTCCAGTTTTTCTCATGAAATTATCAAACAAAATTAGCCTTTCTTCAACTGAAAATTTTGAGCTGTCTACAATCTTAACCATAGTAGTCTGTTGATGCCACTCCATATTGTTCTCACAAGGAAAAATTATTGAAAAATACTTGGCATTTCGAATCTCATCAAGAATTGTTGTTTGTACGAATGACCAACATAGCTCAATAAACTTGTTTTATATGCTTGTGGAGAGATAATGGACTTTCATGCGCTTTTGACTCTCTTGCAATTCTCGAACACATTTAACATGCTCTGATAAAAGTATGTCATATTTGCTGAGGAGCTCAACTATGCCTAGAAAGTTTCCATTTGCACGATCACCAATACGTTTCCTGGAACCGAGGAAAGCCAATCCCTGCTCAGAAAGAAAAAAGGATGACATTCAGGATGTGCTCAAGAAGTTTTTTCCAGTTATTAGTTTCTGTAGAGTTCAGTCAAGAGTAAACTGAACATTCAGCTGATGCTGCCCTACTGGCTGATTTCCATGCAACATAGTTTTCTTTGTGTGACGTTGAACTATCATGTGATGGCATTCGCTCTTTCAACTTCCTCCAACCTCTGTTGATGCTCCATCCTGATTGATCAGAGAGAATGGATGCATTTGCAGTACTTTTGTTCAAAATGAAGCAGGGTGCACAGTATAGAGATTGTTTTTCCGTACTCCAGCATAACCAGTCTCTGGTGCAGGTCTCACCATTTGGAAGAGTTTTTGTCAACAGACGAGTAGGGAAAGAATGATTATCAGCATCTCATGGATGGAATTTCAAAACTAATTTAAAGAAAAGATTGCATTTGGGCAGCATTGCTCTTGTCAATAATTCCAATGTCAGTCACAGTCAAATCTGTAGTACTCATGAATTGCTCTTGCTGCATACATCTTCCTGTTGCTGTTGAGTTTCTTGATCATATACAGGATCTTCTGCTGCATTTGTTACTGTTGACACATCTTCTTCTTGATGACTATCCTCGTGTTCAGGTATTGGCATTGAAATATCACCCATTGCAGTTGCAGAGTTTTGATTATCTGTAGCATTGTTTGTTGGGTAAGGAATGTTTTCCAGTGGTTTGAGAAATGAAGTTACTGGCTTTGAGTTCTTCGCTGCTGCTTCACTCAGTTGTTTTCACCATCTCTTGCTTGCACCACTTTCAAATCTCCTCTTCATAGTGATCTATCTGTCAATATAGCCTATACTTGAAATATTCTGCTGTAAATAAGTAGCTTATCTACACTTGAAATCTTCTACAGTAAACATGTACACAAATGCTGAATGGTACACAAATGCTGAAAAGACTTAAAACAAAGGAATACTAATTAAGAACACAAAATGAAACACTCAGGTTATTATCCTTATTACTGAAACAAAACTCAAGCACGCAAGGTATAATATAACAGGCTGAGCTGAAGACAAAGGGATGACATATATATAGTAAACACAGACACGCATACAGACGGAGGGATAATTTCAAAAACTTCAAATGTGCGTCCTCACGAAACTCACGGTACAAGATTGTCCTCACAAATTTTCAGCTTGAATCTGGGCCTATAGACTACAAAAGCCTATGATGATGGACAAGCTACCAAGCTAGGGCTCAACCAACCAACCAGTCACCTCTTTTAGCTACCATATCAAGATGATAATGAGGAATTCTCACACATAAATAATTCCTCAGTCAACTAGATGGAAAACTATAAAGACACTAAAATGTAACAATTCTCTACCTTTCAACATGCACTTGATCCAGCACCAGCCACTAGTATTGGTTTGTTTATATAATCAGCTGATCTGAGAGGACACATTCATCACAGTCTAGTCTTGTGCCATCAGAACCAATATATTTTTATTAATATTTATGAGCATTTTAACTCTTTAATATGACAAAATCTATAGCAGTTAACAAAAAAAATATGTCTTTTACCAAATCACGTCTCTTATTTGTTTAAATTTGCAGCTCTAAGCTGAAAGAGTGTGCCACATTTTGGTCCGATAGGGATGCACATAAAAACAAGTTGTGAAATTTATCAAATGCCAAAAAATTAACACGTGTCTAAATTTTAGGCCCCCTTTGAGCTTGAGGTCCAGGCCAAATGGCCCTCCTGGTGCCCCCTTTGATTGGCCCTGGTAACCATTGTGCTTATATGACATGCAGTTGTTTATCTGAATGAATCCAGTAGACCACCATTGCCAGAGTCAGTTTGCACAGTAAGCAACATTTCACAGATCTCTGAACAACCTGATACCCACCAGATGTACAGTTCGACTGTGTGTTTATGGAGCTAGTGGATGGCCCTAGAATTTTCAATTATTCAATTTTCTTATATGAGAGATGATACTTTCTCCATATTTACACTTGCCTCCTGCAAATCAGCTGGACTATGTGTGGGGAAATAGATATACCCTCTCCCCACAAGAAGAACGTATGTGCAACATCTCAAATGTTGCATCTTAATAAAAATGGGGCCAAGTTTTTATAGTAAGACAGAAACGAGTGGCCAGAGGTATACCAACTGACTTTGTGTTTACTTGTTTTTTTGTTTAGATTTCATCTCAAAGGGGTGGATTTGTTTTGCACTTTTTAAATATGTATCTGAAGAAAAGCAAAAGATGTGCATAACTGAAGCAATAAGGCAACCATCTCTGTGTGTCTCTCTTGTCCACCCTCACATACCTTTGTAATCAACCATGTGGAAAGAATACAAATTCTGAGAAAGGAAATTGTTGCCAAGTTTTCTCCTGATGCTTTTCAGCAATAGGGAAGGCAATCAGTAGAAATGTTGCAGGTGCAGGATCAAAACTCTGAATAGTGATATTGGTGGTGAAATAACTTGTTTATCCTCAAAAATGAATGGTATTTTTATGGTTTTATTCTTAAATAAATAAGATTCTGCTCAGTATCAGGAATCACTCTGTGGCATAAACATGGATACATTATTTAAAAGCCGGGAGGCTGTGAAAACACCAGTAATTGTGATTTGCTGATATCCTGTTCAGACAAAGAGCTCTGCACCTGCTATTCTAAGGACAGTAGGTAAGTAAAGCTACATATCTTGTGGCTAATACACTTGCTGCAGCATTCCAGCTTTCAGTGGAAAATGTTGTTAGCTCTTACAATTGAAAATACATAACTTTCTCCATGGTTTCAATGCAATATGCACTAATGGGGAGGTAGAAGAGCAGTTATCAAATGGCTTGCTCCTGTTCCCACTGAAGTCAATAGCAAACCTCCCACTATTAAAAAAACGTGTAGGATCAAGTGCTATAATGCAAAATTTTAATAGTGGCTTTATATTCTCTTGTATTAACAGATCAACACAGAAAAGTATGAGGTTGCCATTAAGGTTTTGCAGTAGACCACAAGTTTTATTAAGCTGGGTCGTGTGTTATTTTTTGGCATCTGTTGGAAGGATGGAAGTGAATGTCTTATGGAGTGTGTCATTGACAATATTGTAGGAAATGTGAAAGTGGCAAGGAATTCTTGAGACTTTTCTCTTAACTGGGGGTAGGTGTGGAACATCCTAAGGCAGCCCTAGCTGTCTAACCAAATGCAGTTTTTGTTTTTGCTACTGCATTGTCATATTCAGCAAAACTTTCCATTTATGAATGCAAATGTACGGAAGCTGCCTCAGAACTCAACACTGAAGTGCCACAGTACTCACACTTCAAACTGGAAGCCAGGAGGTGGTGACGTAGGAACCACTACAGCGGCTCTACATCACCCAAAGAATGCTCAACACAAAAGAGATCTTCCAGAAGCTGGCCCAGGATTGGAGAAGTGCAAAGCACCCAGAGGATGGCCCAAGATTGGGGACTTAGGCCTGGTCTACACTATTGCTTAAGTTGATGTAAATTATGTCACTCAGGACTATGAAAAAACCATGTCCCTGAGCAATGTAGCTTATATTGACCTAGTGCAGTGTCTACACAATGCTATGTTGGCTGGAGATGTTCGGGGAGGTGGAATACTGAAGTCGATGGGAGAGCACTCTGCCATCAACTTATTGCATCTTCACCAGACCTGCTAAATCGACACCGCTGCATTGATTGCAGCAGCCCCAATTTTGCGTGCCTGTGTAGACAAACCCATGGAGTACAATATTTGGCACATGTCAATGGTGCAAACAGAACTTTATTGGGAATATTCAGAAAACCATATTGCATTTGTTGCAGGGTCGTATTTTAATCTGCCAATATAAATAATCATGGAAGATTTCTTCTGTGCATTCAGTAGTCTCATTCCAGAAACATACTTTTCAAGCTCTTAATAATCATATCTCCTCGTCCCTTCCATACTTCCATGATCGGTTTTGTTTCTTCAGAAACACAGTTAGGCCTTGTGGAAAAGTTTTAAGCTTTATGCCCCCCTCCTGCATACACACATTCATTTCTTTTCACAAACCAACACTTGAAATGCTGAGTACCACAATCTGCTTATTTTGAAATGCTCTACAACTACTGTACTCTACACAAATCTGAACTGTTGGGATTAGTAAAAAGACCTGGGGTATACGGATGAAAGAAGAAAGCACAAGGATTTATCAGTAGCTGAAGATCATGAAAAACTTATCAGCTAAATAACACTTAAGCATGCACTTAAATCCCACTGAAGTCAATAGGATTATTCATATGCTTAAAGTTAAATATATTCTTAAGTGTTCTGCTGCATCTGTGCCCAAAGTCCTGTGCCAAATGTATTATCAGCTTGTTCTGTTTTTGTTTTTTATTTAAGTGGAATACGTACCTTCCTTGAAACTTCCTTATTTTTCTTCCCTAATGTACTCCCATCATTTGAGAGCCAAAACATGGAGAATTATCTAGAGAACTTAAATTTTAAATTAAACAACTCTGAAGAAACTAGACTCAACTTTAACAGTCATTACTAATGTGAGGTGTATGCTAATTCATCATAACCTCCATGAGATTTGCTTGCATTGCTCTATTTTGGTGCAATTTGATTGGTACAAGTCTTCCCTTGAAATTGTTTTGAATTTGCTTTATCAATTAACCTGAAGGAAATGGAATGGCTTTTTTCACTTGTTTTAGTTGGCAGCAATTTCTTCAGATGTTACAGTAAAGCAAACAAATATGGTAGACAGTCAGTGGCTGAGTTTAAACAAAGAAAAAAAAAGTTTTTTCTGTGGAGTATGAGGACCAAAGATGAATCCAGATAATGATGTGACAGAACAAATACATAGTACATTAACAATGTCCAAAACTAATACTAGTAAAACACCATCATTTCAGAAACATTGAATATACTGATAATATCAATGCATAAGAATGAAAAGCTTTACAAAAATGCAGTGAATTTCTTCTTTCAGGACCTTTCAAGCTCTGTGAAGAGGACAAATGTATCCTTCAAACCTATTGGAACTCTGTGAAAAGAACACAGAATTGCTCTAATGGAACAGACCAATGATACATCTAATACATTATTATAGTAAAGTTTTACATCGATGGAGTTCCTTTGAATCAGAAATTCATTGAAGACCTAAAAAAATTGTGACCCCCACAGGAAATAAAGGTGGGGGAAAGGCTTGAAGAAAACCTTGCGGACTGAAACCATCAAGTTTTACATAGCTCTCCTTCCAAACACAGACAAGCTGCTTTATTTAGCATGAATTAGGGGAAGAACCTATTAAAAAGAAAATTCAGAGTAAAATGAATCAGTAAGAAGCTTTTCTCCTCTTATCTATTGTTCTTATCTTTGATTATGTTTGCTTTATCGGTGTCCTTGTTTTTCCTTTGGCTCAGACCCTGGTCTCCTTAAATCAAAGAGCTGAATAATCACCTTCTTTTCTTTGGATTGTGGGGCTGCAAAGGAGAAACCAAAGGAGCTTGTTCCTCCTCAGCTAGTGCATTCTCCAGCCCTCTAAACTGCAACCGTATAACTGGTTGCTCTAATTTCAGACATCAGCATCCACAAGGAATGAATCCCTACAAAAGCACCAGCCAAAAATAGACTTGAGAGCATTGCTGACAAGGTTGAAATACATCTGACCTTCAGCCTGCAAATTTGGATAAATCTAGCATTAATCTTGAGTGTCAAATGCTTTCCATCAGAAAGGCTGTGAATTCTATTAACCAGTAACATTTATTTAATCTCTGACTCACTTGAACCAAAACTGAACATTTTATTGTCTGAAAAATGTATTTTCAGTAGTAAACATTTGACTACATTCTTCTTTTTGAGGGTTTCCTTTCATTTTTTGATGCACCTTTAAACTATATGGACCAGTTCCTCAGTTATAGTTCCATCAACTTTCATATTGTTTTACACCAACTGAAGAGCTGCACATTTTAAATTCAGGCCCTGATTGGCTAGGTGCTTCAGCATGTTGACTAGTTCCATTAAAGTTAACAAAAAGGATTACCCATGTGCTTAAGTGTCTTGCTGAATTGGAGCCAGAATTTTCAAAGGGGTGTGACGGAGTTTTAGAAAGTTTTAGCACTATGTCTGTTTTGATTAGGGATGTGATTTTTAAACCCCTAGTGTGAACACAGTTATGCAAGAATAAAAGGTGGCTTATATTGGTATAGTTACTTCTTTCCCATAGTGAAATACCTATACCTGTATAAAGGACTTTTATACCACTATAACTGTGTGCACCCAAGGAGGTTGTATTACTGTAAATACACTGGTATAGTTAAAGCAATACAACTTTCTAGTGTACCCAAAGCTGTAGGTACCTGACTCCCATTGACTATCAACAATTGAAAGTGTATTATTAACAACTTCCATACTTGTTTCTTTTAGAACCCGAGTTCTAAATGTAAAGGAAATAGATAGCAGTATGGATCGGTTCATAGCTGTTCCAGTCTTGAAAGGTGCTGAGACCCAGATACTGGAGTCAGGTGCCTGAATACTGCTGGGGATCTGGATCTTGAGTACCTTCCATACTTACTCATTTGTATGAGAGCTGAGAGTGCTCAGGTCATCTAACAGAAACTTGCTTCCCCTCTAGAAAACCAACTTCCAATCTCACTTTTCCTCTAAATACATCAATATCCCACCATTTGGTATATGCATTATGTGTCTGAATTTATCTGTAAAGGAGAATTTTTTCTGACATCAGAGGCCATGGTCTCCAAGACAATACAACATTAATGTCATATGGTCCTTGTGATATTAAAATGAAACTGTACAACTGAATTCTGCATGTATTGAATTCAAGGACAATAAGTTATATAAATATAGTTTCAATGCATTTTAAATTTCTTGGCTAGGTCCACTTACTTAATATAGTTGGTTAACCGGTTCCACATTGTGACTGCTGACTGAGCTGCTGTCATTGTACCTAGATTTGACTTTGAAGTCTGCCTGTGCTTTCTTCCTCTTCTCCTTGCATTATATATTAATAAATGTTCCCATTCCTGCTTCTTTCTGCAGTCATGGAAGCATGGTAGTGCTTCTATAGATCACGTTGAAACACAGGATCAAATTTAGCTCTTGAGTTAACAGTCACATGTTCTTATGCTTGGCCTGAGTTTGGTACAAAGCTTTTATTGTATATCACACTAAAAATAGTTCAGGCTAAGAGGTTTGCTATTTCATGTTTACTTACAGGCCAGAGAAAGTTTGACACAAATCTGAAAAATAACTTTTGATGTACAGAACATAGAAAAAAATATTTTTTCACTTTTCAAAAATAGTTCTTTTCATCCATACCATGTAATTAGTGTGATCTGGAATGAAGCTGAATGAGTTGTTCAGAGCAAACTATTTATCTGATAGTTGTAGCTCTTCTTTCTGTTCAAAAATTATTCATGAACAGATTTTGATCTTTATGGATTTGTTATCCTAAACTGTTCACGCTCTCTGGGCAAGCACATTTCAGTGTATGGAGTGTTCATGAACTAGCAGTTTCATCTGCTGTGTATCTTCAGTTACTAGCTATTAACTAATTGGGGTGTACTGGTCCTCTCTCTGACATGGTACCATTTTTGCTCTTTGACTGGATGACTGAAATTATATCAACAGAGAGTGAGCACTTCTGGGATAAGTAGTGAACATGTGTTTGCATATCGAATAGCCATTCTCCGCCATTTCTACAAACAAACATACTTTCATGAATTTCACAGGAACACAGATCAAAAGGTATATCCCACTTAAAAACCCGGTTAGAATGAATGAAAATGCTTATATATATATATATATATATATATATATATATATATATATATATATATATATATATATACATATAT
This sequence comes from Lepidochelys kempii, assembly GCF_965140285.1. Classification (NCBI taxonomy): domain Eukaryota; kingdom Metazoa; phylum Chordata; order Testudines; family Cheloniidae; genus Lepidochelys; species Lepidochelys kempii. The sequence continues at coordinate 137,603,465 of NC_136382.1, read as the reverse complement.
AAGCATTTTCATTCATATATATATATATATATATATATTTCTCTCTCTCTCTCTCTATATATATATATATTACTATTTACTCTGCAGCAGTATAGACAGTTCAGAGTACACATACTAGTTAGGTCTCAGTGAGGACTAGTGCATAGCTGAGTTTTATTAATTGGTTTCAAATTCTTAGTGATTGAAAGTGAAAAGCCATATTGCATGAAAGATTGTGAGGTCTATGGGCAAATTTTATTACCTCTTGATTTCAGTGGGAGTTGTAAATACCTAGCATCCATCAGGTTTTGGCCCCAAGGGTCTAGCGAAAAAGAGTGCACTTGTCCTTCAGCCAGCAGAGCAACTTATTTGAGTTTTAAATTAGAAATAAAAGCTTCAGCCCTCCAACAGTGCAAAGCATAGGCATGGACTAAAAAATTAGTGGGTGTTTAGCACTCACTGGCAGCCAGCTCCCCCTTCCCTCCCAGCACCTCTCATTGGCCGGTGGACTCATCGATCAACTCCTCCCCCTCTCTCCGAGCACCTTCCACCCACCGTGGATCAGCCACTTCTGCAGTGTGAATAAGGTGCTGGAGGGGAGGGGAATGAGCAGGGATGGGGGTGCTTGGGGGAGAGGGTGGAACTGGGCAGGAAGAGTCCGAGCGGGGGTGGAGCAGGGAAGAAGGGGTGGAGTGGGGGCAGGGCCTGGGTGGAGTTGGGGGGGGTGAGCACTCCCTGGGCCCAGAGAAAGCCAGCGTCTGTGGTGCAAAGGACCAGTCTGCTAGATCAGTGGCTTTCAGTCTCTGGTCCATGGAGCCCTGGGGGTCCACAGACTATGTCTAAGATTTCCAAAGTGGTCAGCAACTCCATTCAAAATTTTTTAGGGGTCCACAAATGAAAAAAGATTGAAAATTGCTGTGCTAGATACTCTCATCATATAATGAGATGACATCTCTATTGACAAAAAAAGTGCCAGAACGATCAGTCAGACAAGCAATCTGCTTGGCAAAGTATTCATAGGAGCTTTACAATAATCCTTCAGATCTGTAAATCTGTGGTTTTAATATGGGCCTGATCCTACTTGCTGCTTGAAGTGTCTCTGATTTCAGAAGGAGTTCTGTGTGTGAAGGGGGCCACAGGAAATTTGTGAGAAATCATCTTCCACTATTAAGGTTTAAGGCTTAATTTAAAATTAAATATTACAAATGTCTTTTTGTTTTAGTATTTTTAAGGATTTAATGCCTTCCATCCAATTCTATGTGTAATCAATCAGCATGCGTACAAAGCCTTGGCAATACTTTGAATTCTGATGAGTTTACCAAAAGATATTCAAACTAGATTTTCAGGTTGGCATGCTTTAGAATATCAAATAATCCATTAAGGTATATTATTACAAATAGGAGAGGTGGCATGCAAGAGAATACTGGCTGTAGAGAAAAAATCATATCACCAAATCTTAAATAATGTTCACATTTTAAAAGATAATGTCATAACCAAGGTATGGCAATGTGTCCAGCCGCTAGAAATCCTGCTGTAATTTACAGAATAAATCATTAGATATTCAAATCAGATACTGCATATTAAAATATAAAACATGCACCCATTATCACCAATATATTATAGACACAGTTAAGGTTGCTTTATGTTTGCCATTATAAGACCCTGTTTTTGTGTGCTTATAACCTTGGCAAGCATTGACAGTTTGGCTTGAAATTTTCCATGCTGAATTTGTTTAGAATATTTCAACTAAAATGATTCAGTGTTTTCTGAGAATGAGACTGGTAAAAAATACATAGTCTTGCCCAGGTTAAAAAACAACAACAACCGTTTCATTGAGAAACTCTACTGCCTCCATTCTGTGGAGCAAAATCTCTACATTTGGTGGTGGGTGATGTGTCACCTTGGTACCAGAGATCTGCTCCTTTTTCCATCCCCATGAAAACTTGCCCAATTTAGCCAAGTTATAAGACTGAAAAACTCACTTCTCCTATGTTCAGTAGAGACTTTTGGAGAATTTAGCTGCCAAATTCTAAAGATTCCATCTCCACTGAGCAGGCTCCAGCACAAGGGTGCAGGGGCTGAGTGGAACTTTCCCTGCAATTGTTCCTCAAGACTGCCAGAGGAAGCTGTAATACTGGTCACTGAAACTGTGAGGAAGAAGCCTGGCTTTTCTGTGCTCTTAATGCTCTCCCCGCTATAACCCAGGGAGTGATGAAAAGGAGGAATCTGCCTGGTTGGAATGTGGAGGGGTGAGCAAATTTGGGTGTGGGAGAAGGATGCAACCTTAATTGTGTCATTTCCTAACTTTTGAGGTCTTGACTTTGCAAGCTTAACATTCTTTTAACTCATTGGTTTTTATGTACTAGTATAAAGAGAACGGCCAGTGTTGATACTCTAATAGTTTAATGTCTATTCAAGTAATGTACACTCAAGTAATGTACACTCACACTCAACTGCTTAAATAAATCAGATCATATATTATTGTTCAAATGCTGCTCTCAGGTGCACACAGATTCTTACACCACACCCATTACCCATGGTATCTGAGTCCCAGAATGTCCATTCCAGCCATGCTTACAGATTTACTGAATACTATTAAAATGTGACTGAAACCAGGACCAGCTCTAGGCACCAGCAAACCAAGCATGTGCTTGGGGTGGCACAATTCCAGAGGCGGCATTCCGGGTGGGTTTTTTTTTTTTCCTTCGGCAGTTGTGCTCTCGGAGGTTTGTTTTTTGGGTTTTTTTGCTTGGAGTGGCAAAAAACCTGGAGCCGGCCCTGAGTGAAACAGAGGGTGTACAAGTGATGTACAAGCGATGACCTGAATGGTAGTGTACCTAAAATGCCCTTTCCCCCACAGAAAACTCAATAGCAGCTGAAATTCATGGACTTTCAGCATCAGATAATGAAAACTGATTGTTATGGGTAGCTTGGAGACCTAGTTCTATTCTTCACAAGGGCTAGCCAAATACAATTATTTTGTTCTCTACAGTATTGAAAAATCCTGAGACCCAAGTGTTTACACCTGCACTTCTCTTCACACAGCTGTCTGTTCTAAAAGCTCATCTCTCTCACCTTGAATCTGATATAATAAAAGTCTGCCTGAAAGGCAGCATTGATGGAACTGATCTTTCATTTTGATGGGCAAAGTAAGAAGGAAGAACTTCATGAATTATAAATTCACTTCTCTGCTGTGAATTTCTTCTTCCAATGATGTTCATTCTTCAAGCAAGGTTTCTTGGATGGGTTATTAGGTAACAGAAATGTACAAAGACTTTGTGCCTCTTCTGAAAACAGTTAAGTACCAAAAAGCAGTAGTTCATCAGGCTATAGCTATTTAAATTATCTCAGAACAATTTAATAGTAGCATAAAATAGTGTAGTTCTGAGCCATACATTGCTGTGGAGAAAATCTTTTACATAAACTCTGAGTTGTATAAAACGCAGGTGGGGGTGAACAATATATGTATATATTTACTGCAGAAATTAGTTTTCAAAATTTGTAGAATATTTCCTTAGAAATCTCTGGAACTAACAAAGCTGCATAGTACATCTAAGTTCATTATAAAGCTAAATTCTTATTTGATGCAAACTAATTGAAATTCTTCTGTAGTTCAGGGCCTGAAGTTGGCAGTTTCCATACAACATGAAAACATAGTTTGGCTTTCAGGTACATTAGTATTTTTAATCTTAAAACACATCCAGTGCATGGAAAGGCAAGTGGCATACCCATCTGGTTGTCTTGCTTTAATTATCCTTAATTTCCGTACACCTTAAGAACCAAAGGATTCATGCAGCTTTTGGTTTTGTAATCTTGTTTAACACTAAACTGTATCATCTGAAATGGGGTGGCTGTTTTATTACCAAAGCAATAATAATCTGTGTGCTTAGTGATGTTCTAAAACTATGATTTCAGTTTCTCTGCCTGCTTCTTTACACACATAACTCTATACTTCATCTACCTTTATGGGCAATTCAAGCAGAAACAGAAGCTCTTTTTTTTTCTTTATTTGTTTTGTGTATTTTTATAGTTTATGAAACACAGATGTACAGTGTTCCCTTTTTGTATTTGCTCACCATTTTCCTTAGTGTGATTCCTGCAGGAGCCATGTTGTTACAAGTTGTCCTACCACCCATTGCTCCCCTGCCATCCTTCTCATGGGGGTCTCCCACATGGAGATAGCCTTAAATTACCTACTATCTGTCTCATTAACTTTCCAGCTACAGTCCTGCATACAGTAATGATCCCCACTTCCGGTTCTTTTTCCCCACTATGGATCCTGACCCTGCACAGATGGTAGTGTGGAAAGAGGCAACAATGATTTTAAGCACCGGAGTTGTCCCATTGACTTCAATTCAGGGGCTTAAAGTTAAGGCACATGCTTAAGTACCTTATTGAATCAGAAGATCCAAAATAAGCCTATGCCACTCCACCAGTAATGAACCATTTAACGCTTCATTTCCAAATACATAAGTTACAGCCACTCTTTCCTGATACCCACACCAAAGCTTTTCTAAACCAATGAATGGAGAAGACTTTCAAGGTGAAATCACTTTGCAGAAAAGCTCACCCTGCTATTTTAATATTAAAAATCCATATGCAGAAATTAACGAAAGTGTGTTTGCTCTTTCCTCTGTTCTTCATTACATGGTTTTAGCTGGTTGCTATTTTCTTTTCCTCTTCCTGTCCTGTGGATCACAGCAGAATTTTTACAAAGTCTGTTCAGTCAGGCTGAATGTATCTTCACAAATCTCTCTTCGTCCTCTTGAGTAGAACAGAACACTAAGAAGCAGATGGCAAAGCAAGGCTGATCTCAGTAGCCACGGATTTCCTGGCTAAGATAAAGTATCTTTCTTAGGCACTTGAGTTGCTAATCCTTCACTGAAAGAACGTTTTCAAACATACTTTTTTACTCTGTATAGTCCTCAAACTTGCAATGTGCTCTACACAGACAGGCCTGTATTTGCACAGAGTGCCACTGAAGTCAACATAGAGGACTTGAGAGTCAGGTCTGAAATCTCATTTTTTCTGTATTGAAATGAAAAAAAAAAATTAAACAGAAATGAGAGAGAAAATAAAAATCCTGACAAATATACAATGGGGAGAATAGAAAAAGAGATTGCAAGAGCATGGATCTCATTTTCAGAAGGCCTACTTCCCTTCTCCTGTTTCCAATGTTAAAACTTTCCACCATCTCTTTGGAATGTGACATAGAAAAGAAATCAATCGGGAAAGCATGACAGGCTTTTATTCAGCAACGTGCCTTTCTGTGCCAATGGGAGGGAAAGGTTATTTGTAGGGGAAAAATGTACAAGCAGTTTGCCTCCACATTACTCTTTTCAATCATGTCAACACATTGTTTTTCAAAGCTTTCCTTGCTCCTCTGGCTCCTCTGCATCTCCATCTCCATCAATATCCCTGCATCCTGGACCAGACTGTAGAACATTCTGCTTTTCAAACAGTCAAAACAAACATTTTTAAGAGGCATGTGCAAAAGGCCTATTTGTCTTTTAAATGTCTTTCTGCAATAGTCAAGTATACTGTGTTTGCGGGGAGATGCCCTTTCTGCTGTATTTATTCAGCTTGTGATACAGTATACCCATGGCAAGTGAGAAAAGTCAAAGGCACTGTGATGGGGTATACAAACCCCACGTTGGGCCAGAAAGGGTTAAAGGTCAGCAACGGGCCCAGGTAGCTCTGCCCTTCCAGCCCTGCCAAGTATGCTCTGTCTGAGGACAGGGCTGGAAAGGGAGCAACCCAGCTCAGAAGTGGGTGGCCAGGGAGGAGTACAGACCTACCCTGAATGGAGCTGGAGAAGCCCCCTGAGGGAACAGGACTGTCTGTTGAGTGCAGTTTGGACTGAGGTTTGCGTTCTGTTTCTTTCTCTTTTCCCCTTATCTGGGAGCAGAAGCTGAAGAAAGAAAGGAACAGTAGGAAGTTTGATCCAGGGGGGTAACTCAGAGTGCCTCCTTGGAGGCCAAATGCTGCTGCCCATCCTAGTGCCCTGGGTTGTAGCCAGGTGGAGTGGGTGGGCTTGGGCTCCCCTACCACTGCCCATGCTACTGGGTACGTGCTAGCTATTAGGCCACTTAGCCTACCAAGGACCCTATTACAGGCATGCACTGAATATCCTCTTGCTTCTCAAGAAAGAGGTTCCTCAGCAATTTCAATTATGCAGTAGTACTAGTTGTTAAGTTTTACTGTTATTTTATCTTCCCTTGCCCTCCATTATTTGACACTGGTTTCACCTGTTGTGTATTGTGTCAACCCTAGATTGTGACCACTTTGCAGGAGAGATGGGGTTTGTGATATTTGCTTTGACAATGGGGCTCTGGTCCCTATTTGGCCTCCTTCAGCACTACCACAATAGAAATAATTTAAAAAAATATTAAGAGTAGCAGATTAAATTTCAGTAGGAACAGCCGTTTCAAATTACCATTTTACTTGAGAGAGTTCATAAAAGGGTAAGTGTTACCTAAAGAATTTAGTCCAAGACTGTACGTTCATGTTTGTTCCTAAAATGTAAATGCCTGTGCAAACAGAGGTGGTTGAATACTAAAAATATTGAATCAACTCCACCTTGCCAAAACAAGTGCCACATTTGACTAGCTATACTTCATGGGGTCATACTAGTTGTTCATTTCAAGCACCCTGCTATCCAACAGGGTTCATGAACACTATGTGGAGGCTGAAGGTGTCACAAATTTAAACATATGATTATTGGTCTGAAAAACTGTACCAGAAAAGTGCATTGACGTTCCAGTCACTGAGTCAAGAAGCCGTCATAGTATCGGGGTTCTGCTCAGTGATGCATGGAGCAGTGGGAGACTTTAGGTAGCCTTTTATGGCTCCCAGCCCTTAGGCTGGAATAGATTAAAGCAGCACAGGGGGTACTGTAATTGATGCCACCTAACAATGTTCTAGATCAGTGGTTCTCAAAGCCGGTCCGCCGCTTGTTCAGGGAAAGCCCCTGGCGCACCAGACCAGTTTGCTTACCTGCTGCGTCCGCAGGTTCGGCCGATCGCGGCTCCCACTGGCCGTGGTTCGCTGCTCCAGGCCAATGGGGGCTGCGGAAAAGGCGGCCAGCACATCCCTTGGCCCACGCCACTTCCCGCAGCCCCCATTGGCCTGGAGCAGCAAACCACGGCCAGTGGGAGCCGCGATTAGCCGAAGCTGCAGACGTGGCAGGTAAACAAACTGGTCCGGCGTGCCAGGGGCTTTCCCTGCACAAGCAGCGGACTGGCTTTGAGAACCACTGATCTAGAAGAAAGCACATGCCTTCTGGAAAGAACCAGAGTAGAGCATAGCTCAGCCACACCCCATCCCCAACATATCCCCTATGTTAGGAGCCCTGTACATATGCTGCACCATCTGAACTATCTCCTATTCTGGTGATATATTCAGAATCAGATCTGGCAATTTTCCACTGCCTTTGAACTTCAAGGGTCCTGAACAAAACAGAACCTGGCCCTCCATGACCAACCACATAATGCAAATAATGAAGAGTGAATCATTTGTGAACAACCCATTGTCTGAAGGTTATTTGCCCAACTCATTTGGCAAATATTTGTAAGTGACAAATAAACCTGAAGAAAATCAGGATCAAGTCATGAACACCTCACTAAACAAAGAGGAGTTAGTTTGAGATGGTCAACATTTTTCATTTGAAATCTTTTTGATGATAAAAATGTCTTATTTGTCAAAATGAACATTTCACTGGAAAATGTCTGCTTTTGGATACATTTTGTGGGGTTTTTGTCAATGAAATAAAACTAAAACTGAAATTTTGGTTAGTGGATTTTCAGTGAAATTCCAAAAAACTTTAAAAGAATTTTGACATAAAATTTTTCATCATTTTTGAGGGGGGGTGGGGAACAGGGACCAAAAACATCTTCCAAGCAATTCTAGTTAATATTATTAATAATAAACAGTTTGGCCAGCTCTAGTTGCAATAAACTGGTGTAGGCTCTATATAGCAACTAATGTATAGTTATCAAAATATAAACCATTCTAAATATGTGAGCTTTGCATCATCCCTTGAAAGGTTAATAAATCTAGGTGCTGATGGACTAAGGATGGGAATATATTCCAGAGGCATTCTATGACTCATTGAAAATAGCCTGTCATTTCCTTTCCTTGTTAACTAGAGAGCTGCTAGCTAGGGACACCTCCACTAATTGCCGTTATGACTCTGTCATATTGAGTGAGAAGAACTTGCAAATGTTAGGTAGACAAGTCCTAAATCTTTTAGTTTTTATAAATTATAACCAATAACTTACCCTACACCTAGAAATGAATAAGCAGCCTGTTCAGATTAGAGTCCTTTATATAAAGCACTGTTTAATTAATGAGCAACCACATTCTGCATTACATTAAGATTATGGATTCTCAGTGTTGCTCCATGTGAACAGTTGCAGTAGCCTAGTCTCAAGGTGGCAAATGTATGGATAATTGTAGCAAGGTAAATATCTGATAGAAAAATTGGCATTCCTCTTATCAGGTGCAGATGATAAACAGTGCTCCAGGCCAGAGCTTCTATGTTAGCACTGAGGATTGGCCAACTATTGAATACATTTCCCACAGTATGTTAAGTTTCCCACATGCATCAAAATGGTGGAAGTACTCTTTTTGTCAGGTGCACTGTTATAATCTTCATAACTCTTCTGGTTGCTTTTCCCAACCCGTACAACGTTACCTCAGTCTTATCTCAGTCGTTAAGCCTTCACCAGTTAGTCTGCATGGAAGCTCCAATTGCCATACCTCGGAAAAACTCTATCTTTGTTCAGCCATCTCATCACAGTGTGCAGAGTCAGATCTCCTCATGCTACATAATTTTCATCAGGCAGAACTTAAAAACGACTGCACTGAAGGCCTGTGACTCAAATGGATCTACAGGTTTAGCATTACCATAGGAGGAGGAATCAATAGGCGGACTATGGGCCAAATCTGGACTGCCAGACACCTTTTGAATGGATCCCAAAATCTTTTTATTTTCTTATTATCATCATTATTGTTATTATTTTTATTATTATTTTCTCTGGACCTTGACTATACTTTGACCAAGAAATTTGGACCTTTTTTCTGCCCTTCATGAAGCTAAATTTTCTGTATGCGATTTTCAAAAGCACCTAGGTGACTTAGGAGCAATAGTTACCTTGAAAGTCTATTGAATTTGGGCTCCTTAATCACAAAAGCACTTTTGAAAACCTTACTCCCCTGTTTCTCTCTTAAATGCACTCTACACAGCTTGTCTACATAGGGAAGTTATTACAGAAGAAGACAGGGAGTAAATTTAAAGCATTATAGCTATTTCAGAACAACTTCTTGTGCAGATATCGTCTCTTATCCCTTAATAAGAGTGTCCAAATGGGGAGTGTCATGGTCCCTTGGTGTGGGCTTTTGAGGGGCCCCAGCTTTTCCTGGCTGATCCTCCTTAGCTTGTCTTCAATCAGGTCAATTCCTGGACCCTCACCTCTAATTCAGGCTAGAAGTCCTTCAGTTTTAGGCTTACAGTCTGCTTTTGTTTCTTGGTTACTTTCCTGGAGGCAGCCTGGTGCAAGGCTGCCTCCTCTTGGCTGTCCCAGGCCTTTGTGCCTCCCCTTTCTTTTGTCTACTCTCCCCTTTTTAGCAAGCCTTGTTCCCTCCACTGGTTATAGCTGCGGGTGCCTGTCTCCTTGACTGGCAACTGTGTGGGGGTGTGGTCAAACTGCTTGATTGTAAACGTAAGAGGTTCTCCTCCCCTATCTGTCTATGCTCAGTATTGGGTTTTTAGACCCCATTACAGAAGTTATTCCTGAACAGCTCTAGTGGAATAGTTATTCTAGAATAGCTATTTCAGTCAATTTTGGTCAAGCTTTTAGTTTCTCCGGAGACCTCATCTCTCCCTTCCCCAACTCATCACCAGGTTGCTCTCTTCCCCCTACAGTGGGTGCAGTGAAGAAGGTTACTTACTTGAACAGCAGAGGTCAGCTTCATTACTCTCTTCTCTCTGCATAACACCCAATGGAAGAAAGGAGATATTGTTGCAGCCCTTTCTTCCCTCTCCCACTTTCCTTGCAGGATGGAAAATGCAAGCATTTATTTTAATATTCCATTTTTCCTACAGGAATCTTTGCAACCTTTTTTCATCCACTCCCTGATTTAGAGAATGCTCTATTTACTCTGGTCAGCCAAGCAATAACCCTCATGTCATTTAAATCCTTCCTCACTTCCGCAGTGCTGACCACCATAAATTAGTCAATAAAACTCTTTCTCACTCTCATCTTAGTTACTTTGTTGTTGTAGTTTTGTTAAAAAAAAAAAAACACAAATTCTCCAGAACCACCAAAACATTCACACCCAAAACTGAATAACCATGCGATCCCATTACTGCAAACCTCATCCTCCTATCTTTTTTCCCCTTGTCTTTGCCACACATGCTAATTGTGTCACATCTAAAATGTAGGCCCTGCTCCACTGACTTCATGGAGCCTGCATGGGTGTAAGTGTCTTCCCACTTGGACAAGACTGCAATGTCAGAATCCTGGACAGTAATCTTTTTGGGATAGAGGCTAGACTTTTCATGTCTGATGAATAGCACTCAAACTGGTTGGGAAATGACATTATGTGGTTATGTCAACCAAAAACCAGAAAATGCATTTATTATATTTTTTTTCAAACATTTCTATTTTTTCAAAAGGCCATTTTCTATTTGAAAGGGGAAGAAAAGCTTTTAATGGAAAATATTGACCGGCTTTATCTAACACACATTTTAGGAGTTTAAAATAATAAATATTGTTATCACCACTGACTTTTTTTAAGAGTAATATTGTTTTATTGCTTTATTGGATTTTACTTATTTTTAAATGCTTATATTTTACCTTTTATGTTGCCTCTAATTACAATTTTAAGCATTAGATATTCTGTTTTCATTCACATAGATTTAATAATTCAGAATGAGGAATAGATACACCCCCCCTGGAAAACATATTTATGTATTGTGACAGGGTCGGGCCAGATGGCTACAGGAGAGTGATAGAAGGCAGATATATTAGCCCCACGTTAAGTAGGTCCCTTTTCCCTGGGTAAGGTAACAGGGAAGGTTCCAGAACAATCAGGAACTTTCTAGAAACAATTAAGGCAGACAGGCTGATTAGAACACCTGCAGCCAATCAAGAAGCCACTAGAATCAATTAAGGCAGGCTAATCAGGGCATCTGGGTTTTAAAAAGGAGCTCACTTCAGTTTGTGGTGCGTTCGAGGAGGTGGGAGCAAGGGGCACAAGAAGCTGAGAGTGAGAAGGTGTACTACTGGAAGACTGAGTAGTACAAGCATTATCAGACATCAGGAGGGAGGTCCTGTGGTGAGAATAAAGAAGGTGTTGGGAGAAGGCCATGGGGAAGTAGCCCAGGGAGTTGTAGCTGTCACGCAGCTGTTACAGGAGCCACTGTAGACAGCTGAAATCCATAGGATCCTGGGCTGGAACCCGGAATAGATGGTTCCTCCCATCCCTCCATCCCCCCCAACTCCCTACTTGATACCAGAGGAGTTGACCTGGACTGTGGTTTCCACCAGAGGGGAAGGTCTCTGGCCTGTTCCCTGATCCACTATGTGGATCAGCAGAGACTGCGGGGATTGTTCTTCTTCCTTTCCCTATGCTGGCCAGTGATGAGGCTAACTGAGTGAACAGCAGATTTGAGCCACAAAAGCGGCCAACTGAGGGCTGCCGAGAACCTCTGAGGCGAGAAAATCCGCCAATAAGCGCAGGACCCACCAAGGCAGAGGAGGAACTTTGTTACAGTATCTAAGCCAAATTCTTTCTAAATAGTCTGGTTCTCCAGGTTTCCTAGAGGCATCAGTGCATTTGTAAGCATAAATCAAATTGTTATTCACACTTTTTCTCCTCATGAGCAGCTCAAGTGTTTTTATTGAATTCAGTCATGGATAAATGACAAATTATAAAAAGTAAGTAAATATTTTTTATAAAAGTTTTTTGCTGAGTGACTTAAATCACTTTAAGTTATGAATATGTGCTTTTATGTAGGGCTTTTTGGCTAAGAATAAACTAAAGTGTGTATTCAGTGAATCTGTTCTGTTTAACAACCTGCCAACAATGTTAATAAAGGTATTTATGACATTCAAGTGGACAGTTGAACATAATGCATTATAATTCTGACTGCTTAGGGGTAGGTATACGTTATGAAGAAAGTATGCGTGAAGGATAATTTGATTCTATTACATCCACAGTCTGTAACAAACAAATACAGCAGCCAGGCTGCTACATTTTGTAAAATCTTCTCAAAAAAATTTACCTTTTGCCCTATAAAACCAGAACACACCTTTGAAACAGAAGCTGTGACTTAAAACGACCATCACAATTCTAGGTTTTGTTTTCACAAAGAACTTGACAAGAGAAAAAGAATCAAATGACAGCTGTTCCTCTCTTCCCTCTGATATGTTTACAGAATCAGGCTCAAATGATATTAAGTTCAGTGTAACTTTTCCCTGCATAAGGACTGAAATATATAGTCTGTGATGGCAGAATTGTCAGTTGTACAACTGAATGGAAATTCCCTTGGAAAGATGGTTTGTGAGGTTTTCCTAAGTGACTACTTGGAACATGATGTAAAAGGTAGTATTTTTTAATGTAAGAGGGTTCTAGAAATTGTATAAACTGGGGATGTTGATATTCTGTGAGTATCTTCCTCTCTCATCCAAATACTTTGCTTACCCATCAATACTGGTGAGCAAACACAGCCAAATTCTTCAGTCACTTATAAACGTTTAATTTTCATTAAAGTACATGGGAGTTGTATGTACATACAGCTGTAGGCAGAATTTGGCCCACTGGTGATATATGATTCCCAAATGACCAATAAATTGGTGTCCGCTGGAAAAGAAGTGATTTTGAGACTGTACCATTATTGGTCATAATTTTCAGACAATACCCTAGCTTGCCCTGGGCCTTGTAAACATCTCCATTTTCAGATGTATTTATTTGGTTTCTAGGAAGTAAAAGGAAACTCAAAATTTAGGATTATAAATGCAAAAACAAATATGAAATTCCACTTTCTCCAGGTACCCTTAGAAGAGTTAATGTTCTTCACACAAAATAATATACAAACACATTGCAACATATTAAGGTTCAAATGTTGGACAACATTCAGAGGAAAAGACAAAGGTTCTATTCAGGAAAGCAGCTAAGCATGTGCTTATGTCCCATTGAAGCCAATGGGACTTAAACACATGCTTAAGTGCTTCACTGAATTTGGGTCAAAATGAGAGGGACCTAAAATGCTAATAAAGCAGAAGTCCCAGAATGATGTGGGATTACTATAGCATACAGCCAAAAGCCTTTTCTATAACCTCAGTTTCATGTTTAGGCTTTTGTGGTAGCAGTATTATTATAATAAGTTGAAATAAAATCAAAATGTTGAAAGATCGAGATAGGTAAAAATCTAAAATAAGGTACAGATCCTAAGTATGAATATACTCAACAGGCTGTCTACAGAACTGAAGAAAGCACAAATGTATTGACTGTGTCTGGAAATACCAAAAAAAAAAAAAATAAAGGGGGAAAAAAAAGTTGGGCAGCTGTATTCAACAGAGAGCGTTAGAAACAAAAAAGACAAAATACTGATGACCCAGATTATCATATTTCCCAGACCTTATCAGAAAATCAACAAAATCCCAACTTCTTGCCAGCAAACATTTCTATGTCTTTAATAAAATGAATCTTCTGCTGAAGAGGTACCTCTGTGTCTGAAGGGTGGTATCTGATTTTAACATCTATGCAATTCTATGCTGGTTAATGTAATGACAGTATGTGGCATAATTCCTCAGTTAAAAGTTTTTTTTGCGGGAGGGGGGGGAGTTTTGTGTGTGTGTGTCAGCTGGGACATCTGCTATCATGCAAAATGGCAGCTGTCCAACATGAACATTTGAAGTAGATTGGAGCATCAGGCATTTCTGGTGTCTGACTGATGCTAATTTATACTAATATATTTCTTCTGCCTTTTTTGGTTTTGGAAGGAATACGCTGAAGCAATGCTGTCACTATCCTCAGTAATCCACAGTAGAGAGCAAATAGATATTAAGCAGTGAGCAACAGTGCTGCAATAGTTTATGTCCAAACATTATCATCATAAGTTTGCTTATTATACTTCAGCATCAATTCCAGGTGCTATACATAAAATTGCATAACATCTTCTATTGTAACCCCGGTTTACAATCTCATAGATTTATAGACTTTACGGTTAAACAGGACCATCGTGATCATGTAGTCTGACCTCCTGCACATTGGAGGTCACAGAACCTCACCTACCCACTCCTGAAATAGACCCCTAACCTCTGATTGAATTACTGAAATCCTCAAATCATGGATTAAAGACATCAAGTTACAGAGAATTCACCATTTACACTATTTTAAATCTGCAAGTGATCTGTGACCCATGATGCAGAGGAAGACAAAACCCCCCAGGGTCTCAGCCAATCTGACCTGGGGGAAAAAGCCTTCCCAATCCCAAATATGGTGATCAGTTAGATCCTGAGCATGTAGGCAAGAACCCTGGCAGATACCTGGGAAAGAATTCTCTGTAGTAACTCAGAGCCCTCCCAATCTAGTGTCCCGTCTCCAGCAATTTAGGATTTTTGCAGTCACTCATAAATTACCTAACACTTCATCCTGTATGCTGAAATATTCCAGGTTTAGTGTCTACTTGAAGGGTTTTTCCCTTTTAACTTCAAGCAAAAAAAGTTGAGCTGTTGTACATCACAAGAAAAGAGTTTTAAAACAAAAATGTATATTTAATAGCCCTAGAGCCAAAACACCCAAGTTAAGCATCTGTTTAAGTGCCTTGCTGGAATGAGGCCAGAATTTGGACTGCACCCTTTAGGGAAATTCATGGTTTCTTAATGAGAAGGAAAATTGACTAGCAGAAAAACATCAGTGGTTTTCTGTAATTATTTCAAATTAATCCCATGAATTATTATTTATTGGTATTTTTGTAGCACCTAGGAACTTTCAATCCTGAATCATTGTACAAACAAGTCACAATAGAGACAATCCCTGCCTCAGTTTATAGGCTGCAGATAGGACAGATAAAATGGGATAGATGAACAAAACAGACAAATTGGATAGGGGAGGGTTGAGAAGATGAGGCATCTGAAAAACTAACAGTTGAGCAGAATGCAGAAGTCACAGGAAGATATCATTCTTTTTATTAGATTGAATACTAGAGCAACAGATCTTGGGAGAGTTCCTAGTATTTTATGCTAATATATACCCTGAATCCCTTTGTTTTTTAACGTCACTGTCACGCTCACAACTGTGAGTGCCTACCTCACAAGCGGACAGTGTCTAACCACATTGGCTTTTCACTGATGATGGTGAATAAAGAATGTACTTTTGAGTCTCTGACACAATGTACTTTTGAGTCCAGTCCTCACACACAATGGCCATTTGTTTTGGAATTAGCATTTTTCTGATAAAGTCCTTTGTTAGCATTCCATAAGGCTTCTTTGATGTCTGATGAGGTCTTTAGTCACAGGAGTATTCACAATGTAAATGTTTGCTATCACGTTATGTCAGGACACAGATAAGTATAAACAATGTATGTAACATCCCATTAGTTTTATGAAGTTTAGACACCCAATACACTTTTTTTTTCTCTCTCTCTCTCTTTTTCAGCACTCTGGAGAGTAGGAGATTTAACAATCACTTTGATCTATGCTAATATGCAAGTGAATTGGCCTGAATACACTCTGACATGACCTGATCTGCCAGTGTCATAATCATCATAATCTTTCATATATCAGTGTTCTGCAGCTTTTTCTAATTTAGATTGAATTTAGTAATTGTGTATTAAATTATCATAGGTGCACTCCTGTTTCTACAATTTCAAGCTCACCAGAGTGAAAATCACCTCTGGTGCTTTTCTTAAATTTGGAGACTCTTCGAACACACGGAGTCCAAGGATCATGACCATAGACACAATGACAAGTACAAAGTCTTATCTGTACTACAGATTTTATGAAAGCAATAAGTAAAGTTGCAATACCCAGGCATATAGAAATCCTACAAAAAGCCATGCAGTGACTAAGACTGTGGTCATACATCCTCAAAGATTTTCGAGGGTCTGGTGGATCTCTCAACAGACAATCATGCCAGAGGGATGGTTTCTGCTGGAGTTTTCCGTGGGGTCGTCCCATGGGGTTGTCCTGTGGGGTCTTCCCACTTCTACCCAACCAGAGAACCTCTTTTATATTGTTGTTCTGACCATACCTAATAACTTATGCATTTGCATGAGAGATTCAACCCTCTTTTCCTTATGTGTACTTCCATAACCCATGAATGTTGGGGTGTCCCATTTTTCATAAGTTGTTTCTTAGTTCCTCTTATTCTCACTAGCATCTATACACAACATGTACCCTGCAGTCAGGACAGGATATTCCATTATGGTATAATCAGGTGTCTCATGATCTTGGACAATATCTGGATGCTTATTGTAATCTAGTTTTTTGTAACTTTACCTATTGGCACATCTTTTACAGTAAACTTGTGACCTTACTGGCATACGGTTATTACTAGGTCATCCACTCATGTCAAGCATTCTTAAGCTTATGGCCTAATATGGCTAAGCTAAAATGTTACAGGTTTCAGCCCATAAGCCTTGCATTCCAGCCCTGCTTCACTTATATATCTAGTACACATTTGTCACTCCTAAATACTTGTAAATCTTATACTTCTACAATCCTACAATTTAAATCTATTTATTTTACATTAATTATATATGAAATAACTTATGAATTGACCATAAGACTACATAACACACTGATAAATGGGTGATAAAATGAATAAATTGGCTACTGTTCTTATGAGAAAACTCATTGCACAGTGGATACTCTAACCAAACAGCATATCATCTTTGTGAAGAAGAAGAAGAAGAAGAAGAAGAACCTATGGTAAGGTTTGCTAATCTGGGCATAATTTATTGCCATTCCTTGTGCAAATAAAAAAAACCTGCCTGACAAAATAGCCAATAGTTCGTAAATTATGCAAGCAATTGCTTTTGCATTTTGGACTGCTTCATGCATATGCCCGATTTTAAAAACCAGATCCCTGGGGGCTACATCTGATTTCATTTACATCAGCGTAAATGATGCATCTGACGAAGTGGGTATTCACCCGTGAAAGCTTATGCTCCAATACGTCTGTTAGTCTATAAGGTGCCACATGACTCTTTGCCGCTTTTCCATGGATATCAGTGAAGCTACTCCTGATATATTTTGGCATGAAGCAGAATCTTCTCTATGAATTGGAATTATACATATCTTTAGCATATAAAGGTATATTCTGTGTATACAAAAATGGTTAAAAATATGTTATGCATTAAAATTGCTTAAGTAGGGGGGAAAAACCACCAGCCATGTGATGATCACAATACAGTCATGTTAACCTAACCATTCACACCTGCTCTTTGCAAAACAAAATACAATTAGGACTAACTGTTCCCCCTCCTAAGATTCATAAACCTACACAAGGCGGCTCTGCCCTGGGATGGGAACTCTGAATGGGATTCCAGGCTCTGAACTGAGATTAGATTTAATTACAGCAATTAATTATCTCAGTGGGGGCAGCACATGTATTCAGCATTACAAATTATCACAATTATGGATTGTGATACCCCTCTTCACCTTACTTCATAGGTCCTTTCCTTGACTTTAGTGGAACAACTCATGGCCCATGGAACTATTCAACATGAATAAGAGTCTCACAACTGGCCTTAATGCATGGCGGGGAGTGGGCGGGGGGTGTGTGTGTGTGTGTATAGAGTTATTTGATTTAAAATATTTGCACTGATTACAATAAAGTTTTATAATGGTGAAAGAAAATTAATTCTGCAAAACTGACAATTTATGATAGATTTCCATATACCTTAGCACAGGTTACTTGAACTTCATCACGCCGCTTTCAGATGTACTGAGTATGCCTTTAGATTGTAAGGTAGTCCCACAATAGACACTTTTTATATAAAAATCGTTAATTAAAAAAAGGAAGGCTGATAACCATTAGTTATTTTGAACATCCTGTGAAATGTTTCCCTCCTTTTCTTCCCCTTCTTTCCCCCAGAAATGAATATGGCCACAGTTCTTGTCACTGACTTAGTTAACCTGCTCTGCTGATCCTCTGCAGTAAAGCCCTTTAAGATTTCCTGCTGCTTGTGAATAAACTAACTCCATGTGTGAGTCAAGAACATGAGTAGCATGAAACAAATATCATGTGGCTCTCTTGATTACAGGGAAATCTAAGTGAATTCCTTTGAAAAGCTTCCTTGCGAGAGACGGCAGGAGAGCTCTGCAGTGAAAACATGAGGAATCTCATTGAAACAAGGTATTTATGTTCCCATTGAATACATAGCTCCGTTCCAAAACAGAGCAATTTTTTTCCATACCTCTTAATAATACATTCTGAATTAATTAGCTACACAATAATAAATGCAGCAGGAAATGGAGAAGAACCCACAGACTAAAAGAAATTAGCTTGGTTTCATTTGTCCTGTTATCACTTGCTCCTTTTTGAGTAACCTCCTTTACTAGTTGGTTGTAGTCTCTGAAACTGTCTCTCCAACAGAGAATTGAATGATTCCTAACTGAACTAGTGGGATAGAAATAGGTCATTGTGTCCATACTAACCCTGATGATTCATGTTCGGAACCACTGCAGGTTTGCCCCACCCCACCACTGGTGCCATTCCGAGCTGTTCCAGATGCAACACGAGGTGAGTACCGTTCTCAGATTTCCCGGCATTGGTACCAGAAGCAGATGTATAGTTTCTATGGTACATAGTGCACAATAGCATCTGTTCACACTTTATTGTTCTAAGTTTGTTATTTTGCCTACTTTAAATGACTTTGTCCAGCACAAGGAGCTACACTTGCCTTATGAAGGGCAGGGGGCATGCCCTACAAAAGGCACAGTGGATCCCTTAGATCTCCTGCTGGACCAACTCTGGAGCTAAATACATTATGAAGAGCACATCCTGCCAGAAGGGGAAGAGTCTGATTTTATCATTTTTCACTCAGTCTATATTTTTGTTTTTTTCATGTTGTTCTCTTTTATTGTCTTTGCTAGTTATGCTTATGGATGCTTTGTTTTCTAGCTGATCTAACTGATCTTTTCTCACTTGTGTACCCTCCTGAGAGTCAGACTTGGGAGTGTCTGAGTCCAGATCTGGCTAGCATGCATCCCTCCAGGCCCCTCCATGTGAACCATATAGTTCTACTCACTTTCCTTCCCCTACCTATTTTGGCAGAGCCCTGGTATCAGTCCTGGAGAGATGAAGAGAGGCAACACGTGAGTGCTGGTGCAATACAGGAAAGTAGATTAACTTGAGGGGAGAGAGAAGCTTTACTGTGAAGTCCATTGATTACCCTGCTTTGGGATTTTTTCTCTCTCTTTTTCAGCACTCTGGAGAGTAGGAGATACTGCTCAGAAAGGGTCTGAGTCTCCAGGGCAACCCTGACTAAAAGGAAACATTTGGGTGGGAATGACTCTATGCATGTGTATGTGTGCTGGTCTCCATGGGTGTATCAGTCTGTCCATGAATTAACCATCTTTTGTTGTTGCTGTTTGTATTTTCCAGATGATCCCCTGTAGGATCCTAACTAAAAAAGTTTTTAAATTGTTATTTCACAGTTTTATTGTTGCTCCGTTAGTTAGGGTGTCTGTTTTGGGAGGTTTATTAATTTCATTTTTGGAGGGGGTTATTGTGAATAATTTTTGAGTTTTATGTAGATGTCCAAAAAGCAGTGGTTTTCAGGGGTTTCTCTATTATATACATTTCTCATTGCAGTAGTATATGATTAACATATACTTACGCAGGCCAAAAGAGAATTTGAAGAGCAACTAGCAAAAGATACAAAAAGTAATAGCAATTTTTAAAGTATTTCAGAAGCAAGAAGCCTACCAAACAATCAGTGATTCCACTGGACAATCAAGGTTTTAAAGAAGCTCTCAAAGAAGACAAGGCTGTTGCGGAGAAGCTAAATTAATTCTTTTCATTGATCTTCACTGAAGAGAATGTGAGGGAGATTCCCACACTTTAGCCATTCTTTTTAGGTCACAGATCTGAAGGACTGTCCCACATTGAGGTGTCAGAAGAGGAGGTTTTAGATCAAATAGACAAATTAAACAGTAATGAGTCATCAGGACCAGATAGTATTCAACCAAGAGTTCTGAAGGAACTCAAATATGAAATTGCAGAACTACTAACTATGGTATGTAACCTATCATTTAAACCAGCCTCTGTACCAGATGACTGGAGGACAGCTAATGTAACACAGATTTTTAAAAAAGGCTCCAGAGGCGATCCTGGCTATTAAAGGCCAATAAGCCTAACTTCAGTACCAGGCAAAATAGTTGAAACTATAGTAAAGAACAGACTTATCAGACGCATAGATGAACATGATATGTTGGGGAAGAGTCAACATGGCTCACCTCACCAAACTATTGGAATTCTCTAAGGCAGTGGTTCCCAAATTGTTCCGCCGCTTGTGCAGGGAAAGCCCCTGCCAGGCTGGGCCGGGCCGGGCCGGTTTGTTTACCTGCTGCATCTGCAGGTTCGGCCGATTGTGGCTCCCAGTGGCTGCAGTTCGCTGCTCCAGGCCAATGGGAGCTGCTGGAAGCTGCAGCCAGTACGTCCCTTGGCCCGCGCTGCTTCCAGCAGCTCTCATTGGCCTGGAGCAGCGAACTGCGGCCACTGGGAGCCGTGATCGGCCAAACCTACAGAAGCAACAGGTAAACAAACCAGACTGGCCTGGCAGGGGCTTTCCCTGCACAAGCGGCGGAACAATTTTGGGAACCACTGCTCTAAGGGCATCAACAAACGTGGACAAGTTTGTTCCAGTTGACATAGCATACTTGGACTTTCAGAAAGCTTTTGACAAGGTCCCACACCAAAGATGCTTAAGCAAAATAAGCAGTCATGAGTTAAGATGGACAGTCCTCTGATGGATCAGTAGCTGGTTAAAAGACAGGAAACAAAGAGAGGAATAAGTGGTCAGTTTTCACAGAGGAGAGAGGTAAATAGCAGAGTTCCTCAAAGATCTGTACTGGGACCACTGCTGTTCAACGTATTCATAAATGATCTGGAAAAGGGGGATGAATAATGAGGTGCAATATTTGCTGATGATACAAAATTACTAAAGATAGTTAATCCAAAGCAGACTGTGAAGATCTACAAAGGGAGCTCACAAAACTGGGTGACTGGGCAACAAAGTGTCAGATGAAATTCAATGTTGATAAATGCCAAGTAATGCACATGGAAAACATAATCCCAACTATACATATAAAATGATGGTGTCTAAATTAGCTGTTACCACTCAAGGAAGAGCTCTTGGAGTCATCATGGATAGTTCTCTGAAAACATCAGCTCAACGTGCAGCAGCAGTCAAAAAAGCCAACAGAATGTTAGGAACCATTAGGAAAGGAATAGATAATTAAACAGAAAATATCATAATGCATCTACGTAAATCCATGGTACACCCACACTTTGAAAACTACATACTGTTCTGGTTGCCCCATCTCAAAAAAGATATGTTAGAATTGGAACAGCTACAAAGAAGGGCAACAAAAGTGATTACGGGTATGGAACAGCTTCCACCCAAGGAGAGATTAAAAACACTGGGACTGTTCAGTGTAGAAAAGAGTTGACTTAGGGGGGGATCTGATAGAGGTCTATAAAATCATGAATGATGTGGAGAAAGTGAATTGGGAAGTGTTATTAACCCCTTACACAACACAAGAATCAGGTGTCATTCAATGAAATTAATAGGTATCACATATAAAGCAAACAAAAAGAAGTAGTACTTCACACAATGCACAGCCAACCACTGGAACTTGGTGCCAGGGGATGTTGTGAAGGCCAAAAGTAAACTGAGTTCAAAAAAGAACTGGATAAGTTCATGGAGGATAGGTTCATCAACACGTATTAGACAAGATGGTCAGGGATGCAACCCCATGCTCTGGGCATCCCTAAACCTCTTACTGCCGAAAGCTGGGATCAGATGACATGGGATGAATCACTTGCTAATTGCCCTGTTCTGTTTTTCCCTCTGAGGCATCTGGTGCTGGCTACTGTCAAAAGACAGAATGCTGGTCTCGATGGACCATTGGCCTCACCCAGTATGGCCATTCTTTTACTGTAATAAGTAATCTCTTTGTAATGTCCCCTAGTGCCCTTCAACATGGTACAGTTTCAAACAGAACTATGTTAAAGCGCACTGGAGAACCTTTAGTGTACAGCAGCATGGTCTACACAGAGCAATTAATGTTCAACATGTTAGCGTGCTTTACAAATCATACCCCCGTAGTCAGCATTACTGCTCCGTGGAGACAAGCCCTTAGACACCAGTAACCATTTCTGCTGTTTTTCTGGTGTTTATTGGATAAACACAGATTTCTTTTTTGTTTGTTTTGTATCAGGCTTGTTTTATTAGTGTTTACTAGTTAAAACTGAAAAGCAGAAGCCCTATCTTCACTGCACAGGGATTCATGTTCAGAGGGTAAAGGACTGGGTAGAGCCAGGAACAGCTGAGCTCCATGTCAGTTGCTCTTGGGCCTGGCTTGAATGGGGCACTTCAGGGGCTAGGAGAGTAGAAACCAGCTCTGGGTTCTGCGTGCAGCTAGCCTGACAGGTGACAGAGCCAGTATTCTGAACAGTCCCAGTTGCCACTGAAGAATGGGCCAGAGCATTCTTGGATATCCCTGGGAGGACTTTTGGAATGGTTTGCGCTATTATGACAGCTTCAACCTGTCCACACTGTCACTAAACCAGGGCAGGCTGAAACAGTTCTTACTGTATTTAGTCCTACTGAAATAAAATCCAGTCTAACTAGTATACAGCATGCATGTAAACCATTGGAGGCATATTTGTATTGGTTGTTAGGGGGATTAGAACTGATCTTTGAATTGTATATTTCTCTAGTGTAGACAAGGTCTGATTGTGTGGATGTTGTCCACCAGCACAGAATTTGTTTCTGTTTGTCCCAATTTCAAAGTTTTACATTTCAGACAAGGGTAGGACAAAGTCATGTTAAGAATTGTAATATTTCTTGATCCAAGCTTGAACATGTACTGGTTGATAGCGTTTAAGCATTTTACTGGCAGGAAATCAGAGATCACCTCACCAGTGACAACTTTCATAAAGTAAGCATTCTCTTCTAGGGAATGTTCATCATGACTTCCTGGCATCAAGGCTGTAGTGATGACCAAATAGATATAACGTATAATCTGGCTGCCCCTCTAACTGCTGCTCCTAGCTCTACCGCTGTGGATGGTGTCCTGGCAACAGACCTTGTGCGTTCCCCTGCACAGGGGAGGAGGGCAGGCTTTAGAAGACAGCAATAAATCCATTAAACCCTCTCCGAATATTACCCATTTGTGTGAGCCATTATTGTTGATGCCATACAGATGTTTTGCAGTCACAAGTGGGAGGTGGTGGTGCTTGCAATTATAAATGATAAGAGCACAACAAAAGTTTCCTAGAGTTTTATCACACAACAGAGCCAGGAAAAAAAAAATTGTCGCCACTGAGCAACATGAAAAAAATACTACTGTTTTAATACCTCCTAATTTCATTTTCTTCCCAGTAAAAGCTGGAGAATAGCGTGACATGTACTTTGGAGGATTTTCTTTTCTAATTTTATTACAATTGCTACTTAGTAATTGGATAGCAAGATAGAAAGAGAGATAAATATGACTATAAACACAGCAAAAGCAAATGAACTTCAGCATTGCTATGACACAGAACAATAACAATCTCCTGTTATTTATGGCATCAGCACTGCATTATCCCTCTGGACTATTACTGCAATAATGGACTATACATTTTACTTCAGCTTCAGTTACTTGAGTAATACATCAATATTTGCTACGACCGCCAAGATTTTCATAAAGACAAGCAGTGATAAATAAAGCACCCATTCCAGAAACATACATCAGGAGCATGGAGCTAAAAACTATGTGCTCCATTTCCAGCTGACTTAGAGGCACTTATTAAAAGGAATCCCAAAAGGAGGTGGTGCAAAAAAATGATAAATTGAATCAGAAGTTTAGGAACATGAGATATAATTAGAATGTTAAATCAGCTTGGGACTGTGTCTTAATATATAACTGTGATTGTCTAGTGTGCTATATGCGAAGAAGTGGAATCTCAACACTTTCCCACACGAGCAGTGGGGATAATGCAGTAGGGTGGAAGAGGAGAAGCGGGCTGCAGTTTGCAAGTATAGACCTGGGGGGTTTTAAAGCCACAGCCCATCCTAAATCCATTACATCCATTATACTATGCATCACATTCCTTCTAACAGATACATAGTGTCTCTGTGTGTATTATATTAGTATATAAATATATATCTTAGTAAGTGCAATTTTGCCTGATTCATGAAGATGGCCAAACTGATTCAGAGTAATTCAAATTCCTCCACACATAGGGCTGGCTGTTTACCTGCAGATAGATTTAGAGCTGGTTCTACTCTGTGCTTCAAGGGTTATGTGGAGGCAGAAGGGAATCCCCCTGTTCCTGGCTTTGTCAAGCAGCACCCCCTAGAGCTTTCCCTCCTCCGTGTCTGGTATAATAAAAGTTCCCCCTCCTGTTTCAATCTACTTTAACCACTGACTCTACTATATGTAGTATATTTTATTGCCTAGGGACAGCTCCATGTTTGATGAATGTTGCTGGTGTGAGTGACTGCAGGCTATTGAAAGACAGACATTTTCTAGTTTGCCTATGGCATATAAGTCCCTAAAGCAACATTTTCTCAGCAAAATTCTCTCAGTAGCCTCCTTTAGTATTTTTTCAATAGGGTGCCACCATGCCTTTGCTGAAGCATTGAGTAACTCAAAGGTTGAACTACTGCCAAAAAACTCCCAAAGAAACAATATGAGTCTGTGTCAATTGCTAAGATTTCCTTGGCTTTAAATATGTTTTCCTTTAAAAAAACCAGGCAAATAGCATCAAATGCTTTCTCATTCCATTTAGCATCTCTGACAACTCTCATTTGCTCTTTCCATGTAAAGCAAAAATCCCATTAATTTCAATTTGGAGTTTCAGAGGAAAATTGCAAGGATCTGTGGGAAGGGGAAGGAGCCCACATTACATTTGAGTAGAAACATTTTGACCTGCATTTGACCTGCAATTTGAGATCTCAGATCAAACATTAAATTTTAATGGTACATCCTGGGAGAACGAAATATTTCAGTTCCTACAATCTGTATACCAACTAAGCCAAGCACATAATGCATCTTCAGGCTTATGGAAACTAAAATCCTGACCCTGCACTCATTAAGTCAATAACAGTTTTGCCATTGGCTTCCTGGGGAGCAACATCAGACCCTAAATGCAGAAATCTTATTTTTAGTGCATTGCAGAGACTTTTTCCCCAGGCATGCCATTTCATGACACTATAAATTGGTGTAACTCCGCTGTTCTGTTACTATCAAAACAGAAGGGAGAAATAGAGATAAAACTAAGAAGCTGATAATACATCAAGAGCAGTCTTTTATTTAAAAATGTGTTAATCTCAAAAAGTTCAGGGGTTTTAGCCTCTGTTCTTATATATGGGACTATTTGTATGGAATGAGTCATATATCCATCAAATTCATACCCAAGAGACCGCTTCTCTGCAGGTACTACCAGAAATTAGAGATGAGCAATAATGCACAATCAATAATTTAGTCATACCATTTAGTTTGTTGCTAAGCTCATGGAATAGCCACAAATAGATCAAATATGTTTCTCATTTGGATACCTTTTTAAAATCTTTGTCTGTGGCTCAATCACAGATTATTCTAAATTTGAGCTAGATGAATAGCTTCAAAGATTATAAAACCCAAAGGTATCCTTGTGACCATCTATTCTAACCTCCTCCATAACATAGGCCTTAGGATTTCCCTGAATTAATTCCTGTTTGAACTAGAGCAGATCTTTTAGACAAATCATCCAATATTTCCAGTGACCGAGAATCCACCACACCCATGGGTCAATTCCAGTGTTTAATTACCAACACTGTTAAAAATGTGTGCTGCATTTCTAGTCTAAATTTGTCTAGCTTCAAGTACCTTGTTATATCTTTCTTTGCTAGGTTGAAGAGCCTTCTATTATCAAATTTCTGTCATCCCCCCCCCCCCCCGCCTCCCATGTAGGTACTTATAAACCGTAATCAATCACACTTTAACCTTCTCTCTGATATGCTAAATAAGTTGAGCTCCTTGTGTCTTTCACTAAAAGGCATGTATTCCAATCTTTTAATCATTCTTGTGGCTCTTTTCTGAACCCTTTCAAATTTCTCAACATCCATTTTGGAGTATGGACACTAGAAATGGATGCAGTATCCCAACAGCAGTCACATTAGTACCAAAAACAGAAGAAATATAACTTCCCTACTCCTATTCTCCTGTTTATACATCCAAGGATCACATTAGTCCTTTTGCTCACAACGTTTCACTGGGAGCTCATGCTCAGCTGATTATACCCCACATCTTTTCTCAGAGCCACTGCTTCCCAATACAGAGTCCCCCACCCATCATTGCTTCATTACAATTGATCAGCTAAGTCACATGGTTTTGTCTGAGTTCCCGGAAGAAAGGAGCATGCAAGCATTTTTATACTGATGACTGAAATCCATTTTGAAATTTATTTTCTGTGACCATCCTGTCAGAAAACCAGAAGAGTTGAATGTTTTGTCAGAAGCAAACACAAATGGTGTAAAAATGGCCAAGGTTATTTCATTTTAAGTTAATATTCGTGCATGTTATTTGGCTTTATTAACTCAGCATGCAAATCAGTGATAACAACAAATTAAATCTAATCTCTTCAAGAAGGCAAACAAACTCAAGCCATCTCTGCTAAATCCAAAAACACTGAGTCCACTCTGTCACACTAGTGTCCTCATGCCTTCCACTTATTTTTTATAATGAATGAGTTGATGCAGAACTTAAATCCTTACTCATATAACCTCCTTAGGTACTTATTTGTTTATAAAAATCAGATTTCCTCATCTTCCAAAAGTTTATAATTTAATAGGAAACAACCCAAGCAAGAGGAGAAAACACTCTAATTCTGTCTTTTGATGTATAACAAGTGCATCTCATTATATGTATTATTAATTGGTTGATAATACAGACTTAGTTAAGTAACTATTACAGAATTATTTAATTTTCTCTCAGTATTCTCTCTAGAAAAAATGTTAAGGCCAAATTCTCAGCTGATATAAATCAGCATAGCTTCATTGCAGTAATTACAGCTACACCAGTACATACCAGCTGAGGATCTGGTCCAAAGAATTCATACATTCTGGTTGCTGACTATGCTGTTGCAGAGTAAGCTTGGTACTTCTTTCTGTTTCCATTTGGCTGCAATTTCACAGTGAAGAGTTATTAACAGATGAGAAATGTACCTCCAATTTTTATTTTCATAGTTCTCTTTCAGTGGGTGCCCTTGTAGGATAATCCAAAGGATACACAGCAAGTATGTACTTGTGTATTGTCAAGGCTGAAATGGTAAACTGCTGTAAAGTATGAATCAAGAAACACAATTTGACTGGCCCCTTCACCCAAACAGCTTGAGCTCCTGTAGACTTTCCTTTTTCCTCCTTTCACTTTTCCTAACTATTCTGGAGTGCAAAGCCTGACTCCCTGTCTTTGCCCATAGAGATGACATACTGAGAAATGAATTGAGAACATGCTGAGGCAAAATTTTCAGAGGCATATTTCACACAGAGATTTTCTGGGAATATTTATCAGGTTTCTGCTGAATGGTATTACTAATCTTTGGATCATGAAGATCTTAATTCACTCACTGCATTTTTACCATCAACTGCCTGCCTAGATAGAAAGGTCAGATAATGTATCTTCTGTATTCCCACCATCCCTTATGCTGTCAGATAATGGTAAGGGATCTCTCCCAGAAGCAGCAGCTGTAACATATCTGGAAGTAACTCTAATCATGATACAGTCAGGTTCCCAACATATTGTCATTGTTTTTTTTAAGATTTGGGGGCACAGTTGCAGTGCAGTTTGGGGAGTACCTCAAAGGAGAGGAAACAAACAGGACTGGGCATCTGGTCTCAGGAAGAAGAATTTTGATAGTGAGGGACTTGAGGACAATGTTATGCAGGGAATGTGTCCTCCCATAGAGCAGCAATAGGTGCAAGTAACACCCTGAATAAAGAGCAACACTTTTATGAGGGTAGGAGAAGAGCCAAATGTGCAGGAAGTCTACAGGGCAGTGTTGCATTGGGAGTTCTCCCCTGATGCCAGATATATGCCTCTAGCAGGGGGATGATGTGTGATGCCACCATGGCGCTAATGGTAAGACCTAGCCTCACAGTGGCATCATGAAAATAGATATCGCACTGCATTGACTTCCCTGGAGCTACACTATTTTACATTAGCTGAGGATCTGGCCTATTATTTTTATTCAAATGGATATTGAGCAGGAGCAGCATGACCAATGCAAGTTCTGTTTTCAGGTGGTTACGTTTCTCAGAACAAATGTGAAACTTGCGATTTCCCTCCATCGTATCATGGCCGGCAAGGGCAAAGTTCTGGAGGGCTTATCTGAACAAAGTCCCTCTACAAACTGAAAATATGACTGATGTGGGTGTGTGGGGGGGTAAAGGGGTCAGGGCTGGGGTCTGGGAGGTGCAGGGGTCAGGGCAGAGGGCTGGGTGTGTGTGAGGGGGGTGCAGAGGTCAGTGCAGAGGGCTGGGGGCGTGGGCTGGGGTCATGGGGGTGCTCCAAGCCCCCTGTCCAGAGCGGCTCATGGCAGGGGGCTGGAGGGGATATGTCCTAATTCCACCCCACTTCCCCAAGGCCCCGTCCCCACCTCTTCTCCGCCTCCTCCCCGGAGCAGTGAGAGCACTCCAGCTCTGCTTCTTCCCCTCCCTCGCAAGGGCCATCAGCTGATTGGTGGCAGGGAAAGAGAGAAGGGGGGGCAGGAACCCAGCATGGCAGGGGAGGGGGGACCTTGGCTGCCCTGCAGCAGCAGCCAGCAGGACCAAGCTTCTTCACCCTGCCCCCGCGCGGAGGGCGAGTGGAAAAGAGCAGGCCGGGGCAGGCAGGACTTTTAATGGCACGCTGCTGCCTGCCGCGGTCCCGGCCTGGGTTCAGCAGTGGGCTGAGCAGGGCCAGGCGGCTGGGACCTGGCAGACACCAGTGTGCCGTTAAAAATCGGCTCGCGTGCCATCCTTGGCACGCGTGCCATAGGTTGCCAACCCCTGCACTATTCCCTGATGCAGCATGTGGTGAAGGCAAATAAAATGGGACTATTTTAGTTTTACATGCTGCTTTCTGCAGACTGTGTTATCAAAACAAACAAACAAAAAATTCAAAAACCTACTCATTTTCTCCAAGTGTAACCTAGAATACAAGCAAAACCAGTATTATTTAGAGTAATACTCATTTGCATTAACTCTAAAGAAGAATTAGTAAGAACTTTGAAATTCTGATTGTCTTGTTAAGAGTAAACACACAATTTAGATTCTTGAAGATCTAATTAATAAATCCCTGATTGACACATAATTGAAAGTGTGATCAGCTGAACATAGCTGCTGGTTGTGGTGTAGCTGAGCCATCCTAGTGGTACGGTACAATACATGGTATAAAACCGTCATCATAATATTTTAGTGGTTATATGAAATACAATTATGCAAGCAAATTCCCAACAGAACTGTCTGAAAGCAATTTCAAAGGTATTTTTATTAAAAGCTATTTTCTTCCAACTTGCTTATGTTATGGTGGGAAAAGCTTTATGCCTTGAAGGATTTCTGAATGAAAGGGACAATTGTAGGGTATGTCAAGCTTTCCTCAATTATTAAGAGCACATCTGACACTTCAGTGAGTTGGTTCTCTCCTCTCCTTCCCACTGAATAACCAAAAAATAAAAATAAACAAAGACTCAGGGGGATTTTCCTGTGTTTGATAACTGGAAAATATTGATCCATTTCACTTTCTGTGTAGACACCATGTTACTGTTCGCAAGAGTGACCTGAACTATATCTTCTGATCTCCAGTCTTACACCTTCTAATTAAAGGCCTGCTCCTGCAGGATGAATGGGAAGCCCTCATCTAACTTGAGTCTGGGACGCTCAGCATCTATCAGGAAGCATTCAGAACCTTGCACGATCCAACCCTAAACAAATAGATGTTAGCAGACAAAATTAAAAGCATCAAATCTCTTACTATTCTGATTAAAAAGTGGAGTTCATAGTTAAGGGACTGGGCTATCTTTCTATTTAGATTGTTCATCACTGTAGTAGTCATAAGCTCCTCTTTAAAATAAGCTCAAAGTAAGTTTAAAATGCTACAATTCTAATTTGGTGGCACTTTGCAGTCACTTTGCAGAGAAATTCATTCCTACATGGGGTGCAAGGCAGCAGAGAATCAGACCCCAAATGTGTAGTAGCAGCAAACGGGTATTTCTTGGAATGACTGGAATTGTATCATTATTATTTATTTGTATTGCTTTAAGCACGTAGAGGCCTCACCTGAGAGCAGTTGGTAGGCAGAGGTGGGCAAACTACGGCCCGCAGGACCATCCTGCCCAGCCCCTGAGCTCCCGGCCCGGGACGCTAGACCCCGGCCCCTCCCCTGCTTTCCCTCTTCCCCCGCAGCCACACTGCCGCGCGGGCAGCACCCTAGCCCACAGCTCCTCTCAGGCAGCACAGCGGCGTGGCTGGCTCTGGCATGGTAAGGGGGTCAGGGGGTTGGATAAGGGGCAGGGGGTCCCCAGGGGCAGTCAGAGGACAGGGAGCAGGGGGCAGTTGGATGGGGTGGAGGTTCTGGGGGTGGGCAGTCAGGGGACAGGGAGCAGGGAGAGTTGGATAAGGAGTGGGGTCCCGGGGAGTGGTTAGGGGCGGGAGTGTGGATAGGGGTTGTGGCAGTCAGGGGACAGGGAGTGGGGGGGTTGGATGTGGGGGGATCTTGGCGGCGGTTGGGGAGGTCCTGGGAGGGGGTGGTTGGGGTCAAGGAGCAGGGAGGGTTGGATGGGTTGGGGATTCCGAGGGGGGCAGGAAGTGGGAGGGGGTGGATAGGAGGCAGGGGCCAGGCTGTTTGGGGAGGCATAGTCTTCCCTACCTGGCCCTCCATACAGTTGCGTAACCCCAGTCTGGTCTTCAGGCCAAAAAGTTTGCCCACCCCTGTGGTAGGCACTGTACAAACACATAACGCTTCAAAAAGCTTCCAGTCTAAATGGACAAGACAGACAAAGGGATGGAGGGGAAACAGAGACACAGAGAGGTGAAGTGACTTGGTGAAGGTCACACAGCGAGTCAGCAGCAGAGTCAGAAACAGAATCCAGATCTCCTGACTCCCAGTCCTGGGCCCCACATCCATCAGAAGCATCGGAGCTGTCTGTTATGGGCGGTGTCACCTTTGTCAGTGTTGTACCGTTCAGGGTTTCCCTATACCAAGAGAATTCCTTGCTGGCTGCTTACACACCCCTTGAGTGGCTAGGGTTGACAACAGTCCCTTATTACAAAGGACATCCCTTATTTTGTCATCTCTGTACAAGACCAGGAGTTGCTGAGTGCTGCAAAAAGAAGCAAAAAATACCCCTGGCAAATGTGTATGAGTACTGCTTATGATAATTAATTATATCAGGAGGAGGGGTGGGGCAGGGGTGCTAAGAAAATAGTCCCTTATTTTTGAAATACAATGTTGGCAACCCTAAGTGACACAGAGGGATTTAGTCAGTAGAGAATAGTGGAGAAGCCGGCCCTGAATTAATTTTAGAATTCCAAGGACCCAAATTATCACCTACTGGCAGTGAGTCAAACTATACTTGCCTCTGGCTGTACTCAAGTCACTCTGTTGTAAAAGCTGCACTTTCCGGGTTAATTGAAACCGTTTTCTCTGCCGGCAGAGAGATGGCGAGTGACAGCACTGGGATGTTGTGCGGCTGGACGCTAGTTATAGCAATTATGCTCTTGAGTAGTTTGGGTTTAAATAACTCTATCAGCCCCTGAAAAGTCAGTCTGTTGTGTGTCAAGTAAACTTTGTCCGCTTTGTCTGCTTTGTCCTCTTCGGCAATGCTTTTGTATTGCTTTTTTCTTTTTTTTTACATTATATGGTACATACAGACACATTGGGTCAGATTCCCTGGTAGTCTCTGGTTGCTGTGTGGTGCTCTGGCGATGTCAATGAGCTGTAAACCCAGTTAAACTGTCCAACTGAGCCAGGTTTATGATTATGCAAGGCACTGCATTTAGCCATATGGAATGGAAATCCATCCACCCCATGAAAAAACTCGTACTATGTGTTCCATTCTGTGCATCTGATGAAGTGGGCTGTAGCCCACGAAAGCTTATGCTCAAATAAATTGGTTAGTCTCTGTAGTGCCACAAGTCCTCCTGTTCTTTTTTTTATGTTTATGATTGTGTGCCACTGACGTAGCACAAAGCAGCCAGAGCATACCAATGAATCCTGATCCATTGTCATTGTGTATTATTCCAGACAAGATCTCATTTTCCATCAGCCTCAATTTGCAGAGTGAAAACTAAACAGTGATGAAGACAGAGCCCAAACATTTTACCTTGGTCACAGTATGTTTAATCCTTTTTCAAATCTGCACCAGGAAGGTGTTTGCTTCTTCAGACCCCAAATCCATCTTGCACCATCTGCACCTTCCCCAAGGTGATTGTGTGATATCCACAATAATATTTAGCATTATTATAGATTAGGGAATAGCTTAAACTCATTCTAATTACTGGGTCAAGATGATTAGTGCTTTAAATGCCTTTAGTCCTGAAGTATAAAGATCCAGCAAGACGACATGCCCATTTTTATGTCCTGTTTTATGTTTAGAATCTCCTAAATACAATTAGATAATTAGCACGGAAGGCCTTGCAGACAGTATTTCAGCAGAGTTTTAGCTATATTAATGATTACCCAGTGCTGTGCACAATGGTTTAATGAATCTATGATCCATAGAAAACAGGGCAATTTTTTGGCAGCATTCTCTAGCTCACTTTGGAATTGTGAACAGGGAAGTTAAACAGGGATTTCCAGCCTGTATATGGAAAGTGGATGGGGTAGACTGGGCCTTTTAGCTCATAGTCTAATGCCAGTGTTATTTTGCTAATAGTGATTGGGGGAATGGCATTCTTTTTGGATTACAAATGGAGAAGAATATGCAATATACAAGGGGCTTTTGATCATGGTGAGAAGTTGGGATGGGGGAAGATTGCCTGGTCTATTTATACATAGTAACAGGAAAGATATTGATCTTGGTCTTCTACACTCTGCACCAGATGAAGTGAGAGGGTCGGAACCTTGAGCACCAAAGGCAGAAAACAAAGTTTTATACAGGCAGGCTGAAGCATAAGTAATTTCTCCAAGACAATGCTGAGGTGCTGTGTTATAGGCCAAGAGAACCTTCCTATTAGCCTCCATTGAACCTGTTTAATTCTGCCCTAAGGAGCCATCCAGGGCAATTAAACTTGAGTACCTACAGTTCACAAGGGAATCAAGCACTACAAGGAATTGTCATCCTACTTCACTGAAAAGATCATGCACGTTTGGGAAGGCTTCTCAAACAACCTGAATTTGCCCAGAATCACATTCTGAGAGGTCCAGAATGTCTGCAAAATTCAAGCTGTTATTTAAGAAAACATTAAGTTCCTAGCTTTTAGGGTTTCTGGAAAATCTTCCGGGTATAAAATAGTAATAGTACCTGTAGACAGAGAGCATGGAGCAATAACTCAAAGAGAGATGCAAACTTCCCATATTCATCTCAATGAGAATTTAACCCTAGAGACTACTGATGACAACTTAAATGTCAAAAGAAAAGGAGTACTTGTGGCACCTTAGAGACTAACCAATTTATCTGAGCATAAGCTTCCGTGAGCTACAGCTCACTTCATCGGATGCATATAAATTCTAAGACTCCATTCCTGTTCTGTGATGCTTTGGCCGGGGACAGAACAGGAATGGAGTCTTAGAATTTATATGCATCTGATGAAGTGAGCTGTAGCTCACGAAAGCTTATTCTCAAATAAATTGGTTAGTCTCTAAGGTGCCACAAGTACTCCTTTTCTTTTTGCGAATACAGACTAACACGGCTGTTACTCTGAAACTTAAATGTCAACACTGTTCATAATTGTAGCAGAAATAACTAATTAATGTGCTTATATCCATTGTGATTGGATACTGCAGATGTTAGAAAAGAAAAAAACCTATTGAATATATTACTTAGTCCCCAGATTTGTTATCTCTCGGGAGAGACAGAGTATTCCTGAGACTGGGCAGAGTTGGAAAGGAAAGAACATCTGTGTGAGCTGATCAGTGGGTTGCTTCAGCAGCTGGGTGGGTTAGCTTGAGGAAGACATAGTTTGCAGGTAATTTTGCAAGCCTTGCTAGTCTCTGAAAAGGTGATTGAGGCTCTGCAAATCCTTTTCTTCACTTTTAACATCTGGTAAGCTGCTATTTTATGTAATTAAAAATATTAAACTTTGGAAGGGATTGAGAAATTTTACTTACAGCTGCTAGGGAAGGAGAATGGATGAACGGTCTTTGCGTGAGGTTGGGGCAGAATAGAGGTGAAAGGGAATTATGGCCTTTGTCTTTATGAAAGGGTGGGTAAAGTTGAGAGAAGGTTAGCATGGCTTGTTTGGAGGATGTTAGGAGAGGCTAGAAATAAATGACAAGTGCTTTTGCCACAATAAGTCCCTGTGCAGGGCAAATTTAATTGATGCGATGCAACATGATTATGACAACAGTACTGGCATCTGGAAGCCTGTCTGCACTAGAGCTCAGGTGAATTGGTGTTATCAATGGTGGAAAATGGGGGTAGGATATCATTGTTTACTTGACTTAGGATGGGTAAATCTATCCAAGTAAATTAAGAAATGAACCAAACTTTTAAGTGACTAATATCACAAGTGTCCCCATAATTCAAAAATGTAGTGAGACCAAGGGGATCTTATCCAGTTCCTCATAGTATTAACTTTGAGTTTAATGGAAGTGTCAACAGAGTGAAGTCTGTAGATTTGGCCTACTACATAGATAAATAGATAGATATAAACATTTAAAACTTCACAGCAAACCTAGTAAAAGAAGCATACATGATTATGACTGCCTGTTTTATTGCTTTTGTTGCCACTGTTGTGTTCTCTCTCTTACACTACAATTTCTCACCTTTGTATCTTTCTGCATCTTTTTTATTTCTAAAAAGCAGTGACACACATAAGCAGTTACTTTCAACATTGGTTTAGCTTACCTAAAAAGTGTCCAATTCTTTGATTCTTTGAACAGTAATCTTAGCCTCTCACTTGATTTCATTACCCACAAGTGCTTGTACAGTAGCATGCTTCCCATATAGTAACAGCATGTGTGGACTGTAATTCAAACAATAACAGTTATGGAAGTTTTATACAGATAGGAAAAGGGATTGTTAGACATAGATTGGCTTGTAATTATAATCCATTTTTGTACAAAGTTGTTTTAGCATTAACTAAAACTTGGGTTTTAGCATAAAAATTGTATGTAAGGGATGTTTTGTTTTTAATTTGAAAAATATTTGTTGATTGCAGAAAAATATTTTAAATGCTTGTTGTTGGGTTTTGGTTTTGCTGCTAGGGACTGAACAAAATCTTTGGAGGTTTCCAGTAACTAATCCTACTGTTGTTTAAAATGTACGGGAGATTTTTTTACTGTCTGACCATTTGATACTGAAGGGTTGTGTTTATAAAATTAAGAACTAGTACCATGAGGACTCATTGTGTAGTATTCTTGGGGCAGTGCTGCAAAATGCAATGTGAAGAGGAACATGTGAAAGGGCTGCTATTTTTAATGTGATTGGAGGATTAAATTTAACCAGTAGGAGAGGTTTTGAAAATGTAATTTGTCTCCCGTATCTTGAACCATATTCTAGCACACATGCAAAGTTAAGAGTTTGGATCTGAAATCCTGATGCTGCTGTTGGGTGGCCTGCAACTCCCTTATCATTTTCAATAAAGTTGGTGCTTAATTATTTAAAGAAGGTGACCTTGCAAACCAAAGAAATCTTGATAGCTGTTAAAAACAAATTGCTGCATTGTTTATTCTTCAGCAATAGAAAATCAAAAGTCAGCTTAAATATTTAAAGACCATATTCGTAAATTTATTTTAAAAATATTTGCACAGACAGGTCACGTTCTTTCTTCTCTGTGTTTGTGTATGTGTAATCCTAATGCAGACTATACAGAATTTTGTGTAAAAGAAAAAAATAATGGTTTAGTTTGCAGTTTCTAGAGAGATACACCGTGAATTTAATGTAGCAATAAAAGAACGAGCATGGGGTAAATACATTTGCATGCAGTCTGGGTTTTGTAGTTCAGATGGTTTCTATACATCAATATATAAAACAGTCTGTACACATCATTCAAATGATTATTTTTATTATTTGTTTTTATTGCCATAACATTTGGGAGCACTAGTCATGGAGCCCATTATGCTAGGTGTTGCACAACACAGAACAAAAAGATGAAGGTCAATTCAGGATCACAGATTTCTTAGGAAAAAAGCAGGACAACAAAAGCATAGTAGGAGTTCCTCTCATCAAAATGTATGGTGGCTGTCTTCCAAATATTCAGTTACACATTTCCCAGCACTTCTGTGGGTGTCGGAATGGCATGTCTCTGATTCAAATTAGTCATCCATTGCAGACTGTGACAGACATCTGGCATGTATTCTAAAGCATCTGTTACAAGTAGCCACTATACATATATATATATATATATATATATATTCTCTCTGGGGACCACTAAAATGTTAGCCGTGCAGAAGACAACTGGTGCATCATACATTCCAGGAGTCTTTTAAACAATTCCTGTATAGCATCAAATGTAATTCTTTAGAGGAAAGGTTACATTCCTTCCACAGTTCATTTTGTAATGGAAATAAAGAATAAGACAATAGAGTAAGACAGTATATCATTCAAAGCAATTTGGTTAATGCAAAAATATTTTTTTAAATGTTAGAAGGCCTTTGACCCAGCTCTCCCACATCCTGGGTGTGTGCACTAACTACCGGCATAAGGAGGGGCGAGGAGAAGGGAAAGAGCACCACCACCTCCTCCTCTGTGTCTGTGCTTGGCACCTCTCTCTCCTGCAGGGCCCAATCCTGTAGACATTTTCAGAGGCTGCCTCCTGGATCAGACACTGCTGACGAGATAGGAAGCTAGCTGGAGGATCCTTCCAGATCTTAGGCATTGAGCAATTTAGTGATGTCAACACTTAGACATGGCCACTGGCAGAAACTTCATAGTCTAGGGAATTTAGGTACCTACAGTATTAGGTGGCAGCTGAGAAGGGGTTTTGAGGATCTAAATTTTGGATTTAAATGCCTAAAGTGGCAGTTAGGCCCCTAAATCTCTTCGTGGATCCAGCCCTCAGTGTCTAAAATGAGTCAGTAGGATACCGAGCTGTTTTGAAAAACGGGATCTCTTTTGAGAGTCTGATTTTTAACTTTGTTTGAAAGGATTGCAGGGTCATTCATGTACACATGCAAAAATTATAGACATGTAATCCATAATCCTCAAAGGTAAACCAAGCATTTATAAGTCAACAGTGGTATAAAGGCCATGCAGAACTGATGTGGAGGTATGCTAGACATATTTGCTAAAAGTTGAAGTATGAATGTTCAGTTTACATTTAAGGATTATGGATTACATTTCTATAATTGTATAGTATTTTAAGTCATAATTGTGATTCATTCTCCACAACGCATAGAATACAAGCAGTAAAAGAAAAAGCAGACAGAAACCGTTAAAATCTTGGATGCACAAATATTTTCTAATTTTTTTTGTTGGGATCGTAATTTTTCCCAGACTTAGACTTGATATTTTAAAAGAATATTGTATAATTGTACCAGCAGCTGAAAACTTAGAGTGCAGATAATAATTGAAATGAGCCTGTCTTTCAATGCAGAACAAAAACCTAACTACTTACAGCTAATTGGCAGCATTTATACTTTCTTCTCTGGCAACACACTCTGAAAATTACCATCATCTAACCCTTTAGGTATCATTACACTGCTTGCACCCACTTTGTTTTAAGTGTGAACCTCATTCCTAGGGGAACCATCATTTGTCCCATCGTAGGAAAAACTGCTGGTTTTCAGGACAGTCCTGGGCTCCAGGTCGGATGGCTAAGAAAAAAATCAATTCTTGGTGTTTGCTCAGCTCCAAGACACACAGTCATGGAGATCCTGTTACAGCTGTGCTGGCTGCCTGGGCCTGCACTGCCAGGGCCTAACTCAGCACACAACCTGCCGTCCACTCCATTGCAGCACAGGGAATGTGGCCCATAGCCTGCCTGCTATAGTGAAAGGTTTCAGAGTAACAGCTGTGTTAGTCTGTATTTGCAAAAAGAAAAGGAGTACTTGTGGCACCTTAGAGACTATGAAGTGAGCTGTAGCTCACAAAAGCTTATGCTCAAATAAATTGGTTAGTCTCTAAGGTGCCACAAGTACTCCTTTTCTTTTTGCTATAGTGAAGTTCATCCAGTGTCCACCTGGCACTGACTAAGCTGGGATCAACAGTTACCATTCTTCCCTTCTCAACTCAGCATCCCACATCTCCAATCTCAATTACCTCCTCCCTCCATTCTTCTTCCTCCAGACCTCCCAACCCAGCAGCATAAACTGCTTGTCACTACTGTGTAAACACCAGAGGACATCGGCCTGTATCCACCATGGCCAGCAAAGACTGAAGAACACCCATGGACTGCCCCTGCTGCTGCAGGTAGGGGGACACCTAATGGAACCTCCATCAGGTGCTGGGGAAGGAAATATGGTGGATCTAAAGGAGTTCAGTTGGAAAGGGTGAGGAATTTTGGAGAAGAAAGACTATGAAGTACGTGCTTTTTTGGAGTAAGGGAGGGGAATATTTTACTTGGGGAATTTAACGTGTATCACTGGAGGTGGAAAATGTTTGGAGGATTCTTTTGTTAAACATTTGCCAATACATCATCATCAGTTGATACAATAAGATCCTTAGTCACTGCCATGAACTTTTACTGTCACACATCTAGATTTGTTTGTTACTTGCATATGAATCTTAATCCTACTTGTGTACCTTGAAAAAATGTCTACTGTAGCAACCCTTCTCCTGCTGGCCAACTTTTCTGATCAATGGGGCCAGCCTGTCACCCCTGTTCCAGCCACTATGCATCACTTAGACTGTGTAGAGTGGCCAGTCTCTGGCCCCGACTGGTGTAAATTTCCACAGTGTTGGTGCGCTCTAAAATAAATTACCACTATGCTTTGACGGACTAGATTTGTACTGGTAAATGTCAGTAAACATTGATTTCACTATACACACACAAACTAATGAAAAAACATTCTCATCAATATTAACTGAAATGTACAGATAGGCAAAGTAAGAATAAAGCTGCTTGAGAACTTATGAGAGTTTGATTTAAGGATATTTACTTTGTATTTGTTGACATGTGATGTTGACAGTTTGTGTTTTAAAGGTTCTAAAGCTTTAACTTTTTGAATCTCAACATCTGTCATTAAATAAGTATTGTCTGACAGCCCCATAATTCCCCACAACTGTGAAAATTTAAAGAGATGCAAGTAATTTTAAAAATGCTTACAACTCATAATTTTGCACAACGGTGAAAATGTAAATTGATAAAAATGCTTAAAAATAAACAGCAACATTATCAATCAAAATTATATTTAAAAAAAATTCAAATTCTGCCACACATAGTTACATCTGACAACTCCATTCCCCCAATGGCCCAGGTAACATGCCAAGAGCAGGAGAGAGCATTTCATGGGAAGGTGTGGGGCAGAGTGTACCCATGGTGCACCAGTTCTCAATGGCATATGGTCCCTTGTGGACAATATCCAGCTGGCACAGATTAGATCAGAACTTCAGCTGCTTTAATTTATGCCAGGCCTGGGCAGTTTATGTTCTCTGATTGCTCCATCATTCTCCCTGTCTCCTGTATCGAGTGAATTTCTGTGCAGGGAAGAATCTGGAACTAAATATTTTGACTTTTCTAAACTGCTGATATTGTTTGTTAACATAAGAACTCCTGGTTCTGCCTGAAAAGAGCAACAATCTCTGTTTTCAGTCCTGACACGCTGCCTCTTTCCCTCACACTGACAGGTAATTTCGAAAGCTTTCCCTACCTTTTTTCTGTCTGCCACATAAATGAATACAGTCAAGAAGGATCAGAATGTCAGAACAACTAAACCAAGTGAGAGAAGGAAATGGCACTAGAAAAGGGAAGAGGGTTGAGGTTCTTTAGTCACCAAAGATGATCACCTGAAAGGCAAATCCCTAACTCGAGTGCTCTTCCTTATCCTGCAATATGACCTATTATCCGCATCTCACACTTTCTGACTTACAGTTCCATTTCTGGAGATCTGACAATCTTATAATTTTCTCATCAGTGTGATGTGCAAGAAACATTTATTTTTTTAAGTAAATTTTCTACATTCAAGAGAAATATAACCCAGCCGGAGTAGACAGACAGCAGGATTTCATAACTCGGATTTTTTCCTTTAAATATTTATTCACCAAAAATCTATTTTTAAGAATATGATTTTTATTTATTTTGATGCCCTGCCTCACCTTTTCTTTTTAGTTGCTGTCATGTTTTATGTTAACTTCTACAAGCAGGAAGCTGAAGTTATGTTAATGCAGGGCATGGGAACCAACATACTGCCTCTTCCTAATAAATATTGCAGATGGTTTGGGAATGGGGTAGTGATTAAAGCAAGAATTATAGGACCAGGCTACAGTCTATTTTAGCTGTCAAACACCTCACAAAGATGTCTCCCTTGAGACAGATTTCACAAAGGTGATTCTTTAGTATTCTAATAAAAAGCAGGAAGCAATAGAGCAGTACACGACTGAAATACTCTACTAGTGTATGTTGCTGCAACGCAGAAATTGAAACAGTCAAGGCGTGGCGGGGGTGGGGCCTCGGAAGAAGGGGTGGAGTGGGGGTAGGGCCTGGGGCAGAGCAGAAGTTGAGCACCCCCTGTCACCTTGGGAAGTCGGCACCTCTGCCATATAGCTAACTGTACAGGTAGCTCTGTGACACAAACCATCTTGTTTCAGAAGACCTGACTTTCATGTGTCTATATTTAGGCGAGGATTTGCTCGTACATGACTAGGGCTGTCTATTTTAGTAATTATACTCTAAACAGATAGGTAGGACAGAGTGCCAAAAAGAGAGAGGGCCTGATTCTCTACTGCCTTGAACCATGTATAGTCTGACCTGTGGGTGTGGGTCACTACTGTTCAGATACAATAACATTCTACACCTGCTTTCCATTGGTGTAAACAGCTGAGCTTCATATGGTACAGATCAATGAAGAATCAGGCCCATGGCCACAAGCTGGGATGCGTTGACGTTAGTGCACTGGACTGGCAGTCAGCACACCAGAATTCTATTCCTGACTCTCTGTGTGACCTTGGCAGGTTGCTTGACCTCTCTATACCTCACGGTACTCATCTGTAGTATGGGTCTAATAAAAGTTATGTATCTTGCAGAAGTGGTGTGAGGCTTAATTAACATTGATAAAGCACTTGGAGATAGTCTTGAATGAAAGGCACTACACTGATGCAAAGTATTATTGTTAAATGGCTAAGCAGGAACATCATAATTACCAAAAATATTCCACATTGATTAAATAGACTGCATGTAAATTAACTACCAAAAGTACTGAATGTTATGGTATCATCTTATATGCATAGTTTACTATAATTTTCTTAGAAATCTACATATTCCTTTTAGATTTGATATAAGAAGAGCCTAAGGACATATTTACACCTTATGTAATTGTAATACACAGCAGCTACTATAATATAATATAATATATTTTCCTTTCAAATAATGGGGGAAGTGGCAAAAGGAGTTCTTGTTTGCCCACAGCTTCCTCTCTACATGAAACTCCCTTGCCTTGAGCCCAGTGTTCCCCTCCCTCCAACAGACTCAGGCTTAAGTCTTCTGAGGAGGTTTCTCAAAGATGTGTAACTTCCACTCCTGCTTTGATTTACTCTCTTCTGG
Organism: Lepidochelys kempii; assembly: GCF_965140285.1. Taxonomy (NCBI): domain Eukaryota; kingdom Metazoa; phylum Chordata; order Testudines; family Cheloniidae; genus Lepidochelys; species Lepidochelys kempii. The sequence goes on along the minus strand of NC_136382.1, from coordinate 137,561,440 downwards.
GGTTGGTGGCTCCTTTCTTGCTCCTCAGGATCTAGTACTTAGTCTCTGCACCCATCTTGTGCCTTGAGGGTCAACCTGCTGATCTTATACCATCCCAGTCCTAGAAAAGTCTTTTGTGGTGGCTGTGAAAACTGTGGTCCACTGTACAGCTTGCTAAAAAAATTGTGTCTGAAATTTTTTTTCAGCAAAAATTGCAGATTCAGCTACACCAAAAAGTTTTGTATCAGTTCGACCAAATTGTTTGTGTTGAACCCCCACTCCTCAAAATTCAAAAAATGTCCAGACATTTTGTTTTGACAGTTTCAAGATGAAATGTTCCAATTTTTCAGTTCAAAGTGGCTTTTTGTTCAGAAATTGTCTTCAAATTATTTTTAAATGACACAATAAGCTCAAAATTGAAACAGAAAATAATGTTCGACCCAAATATTTTTTTTTACTTTTCAATTTGCCAAATGTTTTAAAAAATTCCATTTTCCATTTGACCCAAAACTATTTTTTTCTCCAGAATTTCCAGCAAATTTAAAAATCCGTTATTCACAGAGCTGTAACCTAGTGAGGCTAAATCACTTGCCTTGTGGTCTTGGGAAGAAGCCTATTAGCCAGAAGACCTTGGTTCTAAACCCAGTCCTGATATTAGGTTGCTGTTCAACATTGAGCATGTCAGTGAAAAATCATTTGTTAAATGGGGTGTGATGCAGTGTAAATCCCACACAGGTCAACAAAGAAGGGTTAACAGAAGTCCCATTAGCTTACCTTGTTGCACCTGAAGGGTTTGTCAGGCTCAATTTAGTATCAGATGCCACTGAGGAGGTCTGGGTGACTGCCATAAAGGAAGGAGTTCAGAGCAGTAGTAGGAGGAGATTCAGAGGTAAGGAGGTCCTGTGTCCTTTCTGTATGGAGCAGGCCCTGAAGAGAAACAGGATAAAAATCTTCTTCTATGTGGAGCGGCTAAAGAAGGACCCAGTTGTGAAAAGGTGCTATTTTTTTGCTTCATGTCACTTGGTGAAGACACAGGAAGTAAAGTAAAATCCCTTAAGTGGGGCAGAAACTTTTGTTGTTATTCACTACCTGTATTTTAACACTGGTGAAGGACATTTTTCAGGACTTTGATGCCCTTGATACACTAGAGGGACCTGTCTGGAGGAGATGGATAACAATGCCATAAGGGGTTCTCTGCAATGGTAAAACCGTTATGTGGAAATAACGATACTCACCCAATTCAAAGAGGCACTGTGACAAGTAAGCTAAATAATATTTTAGAAGTGAACGTAAGTCAGGAGTTCCTGGCTTCCAGCTGTCTGCTTGATTAAAAAGATCTGGTGCTCTCTAGGGACCAGCTGTCATCATTGTGTAAATTCAGTCCTGCACATTTTCAAGCAAAAGCGTCTTCCCTGTTTTGCACCTTTCAGTGTGAAGCAATTCCAGTCTTCTAATGTTTTGCAAAAATAATGGAAACCTGGTTGAAAACTCCATACTGTGTTTTTTCTCCACAGTGTTTCATCAATTTCATCCCACTGGAAATATCTTGGCTGTTCTGACAAGGGAAAGAGACCTGAAAGCACAAAAGGAGTTAGGCACCTAACTCTCAGTTTTGGGACACACCTGCTGAGCCTGGTAGGTGCTTAAATGCACTAGGTGTCGATGTTTTTGCAGTAAAAGTTCCCTGCCTGCCTATGTTTCTGCCTCTGGGCAAGTATACTGCTACCTCTCTAGACACCCGGTCACCTATCTCTTGCCTAAGCCACAGAGTGTGTCACAAAATGCGGATAGATAGGCATTTGGCCACCTAGTTTGCTTATGGGGCCTGATCCATACAGCCTTGAAAATTTGCAGCTATCCATGGACCATGTTTGTGGCTCAGATGCAGATATTAATTTTGTGTCCACACAGGGTTCTACAGATCCAGTAAGTGTTTTTGGGGGGAACCTACCAGATCAGGCCCCTTAGGGTATGTCTACACTACGAAATTAGGTCAAATTTATAGAAGTCGGTTTTTTAGAAATCGCTTTTATATATTCGAGTGTGTGTGTCCCCACAGAAAATGCTCTAAGTGCATTAAGTGCATTAACTCGGCGGAGCGCTTCCACAGTACCGAGGCAAGCGTCGACTTCCGGAGCGTTGCACTGTGGGTAGCTATCCCACAGTTCCCGCAGTCTCCGCTGCCCATTGGAATTCTGGGTTGATATCCCAATGCCTGATGGGGCTAAAACATTGTCGCGGGTGGTTCTGGGTACATATCGTCAGGCCCCCGTTCCCTCCCTCCCCCCGTGAAAGCAAGGGCAGACAATCATTTCGCGCCTTTTTTCCTGAGTTACCTGTGCAGATGCCATACCACGGCAAGCATGGAGCCCGCTCAGGTAACCGTCACCCTATGTCTCCTGGGTGCTGGCAGACGCGGTATGGCATTGCTACACAGGAGCAGCAACCCCTTGCCTTGTGGCAGCAGACGGTACAGTACGACTGGTAGCCGTCATCGTCATGTCTGAGGTGCTCCTGGTCGCCTCTGTGAGGTCAATCAGGAGCGCCTGGGCAGACATGGGCGCAGGGACTAAATTTGGAGTGACTTGACCAGGTCATTCTCTTTAGTCCTGCAGTCAGTCCTATTGAACCGTCTTATGGTGAGCGGGCAGGCGATACGGACTGCTAGCAGTCGTACTGTACCATCTTCTGCTGAGCAGCCATGAGATGTGGATGGCATGCAGTCCTTCTGCACCGTCTGCTGCCAGCCAAAGATGTAAAAGATAGATGGAGTGGATCAAAACAAGAAATAGACCAGATTTGCTTCCCCCCCTCCCCTGTCTAGGGGACTCATTCTTCTAGATCACACTGCAGTCACTTACAGAGAAGGTGCAGCGAGGTAAATCTAGCCATGTATCAATCAGAGGCCAGGCTAACCTTCTTGTTCCAATAACGACAATAACTTAGGTGCACCATTTCTTATTGGAACCCTCCGTGAAGTCCTGCCTGAAATACTCCTTGATGTAAAGCCACCCCCTTTGTTGATTTTAGCTCCCTGAAGCCAACCCTGTAAGCGCCCCTCCCAGCGTCAGAGCAATGGCAAACAATCGGGCATCTGAGAGTGCTGTCCAGAGCACTCACAATGGAGCACTCTGATGGGGCTAAAACATTGTCGCGGGTGGTTCTGGGTACGTGTCGTCAGGCCCCCGTTCCCTCCCTCCCTCCGTGAAAGCAAGGGCAGACAATCATTTCGCGCCTTTTTTCATGAGTTACCTGTGCAGACACCATACCACGGCAAGCATGGAGCCAGCTCAGGTAACCGTCACCCTATGTCTCCTGGGTGCTGGCAGACGCGGTACGGCTTTGCTGCACAGTAGCAGCAACCCATTGCCTTCTGGCAGCAGATGGTGCAATACGATTGGTAGTCGTCCTCGTCGTGTCCGAGGTGCTCCTGGCCACGTCGGCTGGGAGCGCCTGGGCAGACATGGGCGCAGGGACTAAATTTGGAGTGACTTGACCAGGTCATTCTCTTTAGTCCTGCAGTCCTATTGAACCGTCTTATGGTGAGCGGGCAGGCGATACGGACTGCTAGCAGTCATACTGTACCATCTTCTGCCAGGCAGGCAAGAGATGAGGATTGCTAGCAGTCGTATTGTACCATCTTATGCCAGGCAGGCAAGAGATGAAGATGGCTAGCAGTCGTACTGTACCATCTTCTGCCAAGCAGCCATGAGATGTGGATGGCATGCAGTCCTTCTGCACCGTCTGCTGCCAGCCAAAGATGTAAAAGATAGATGGAGTGGGTCAGAACAAGAAATAGACCAGATTTGTTTTGTACTCATTTTCCTCCTCCCCTGTCTAGATCTCACTGCAGTCACTCACAGAGAAGGTGCAGCGAGGTAAATCTAGCCATGTATCAATCAGAGGCCAGGCTAACCTCCTTGTTCCAATAACAACGATAACTTAGGTGCACCATTTCTTATTGGAACCCTCCGTGCAGTCCTGCCTGAAATACTCCTTGATGTACAGGCACACCCTTTGTTGATTTTAGCTCCCTGAAGCCAACCCTGTAAGCCGTGTCGTCAGTCGCCCCTCCCTCCGTCAGAGCAACGGCAGACAATCGTTCCGCGCCTTTTTTCTGTGCGGACGCCATACCAAGGCAAGCATGGAGGCCGCTGAGCTCATTTTGGCAATTAGGAGCACATCAACCACCACACGCATTATCCAGCAGTATATGCAGCACCAGAACATGGCAACGCGATACCGGGCGAGGAGGCGACGTCAGCGCGGTCCCGTGAGTGATCAGGACATGGACACAGATTTCTCTGAAAGCATGGGCCCTGCCAATGCATGCATCATGGTGCTAATGGGGCAGGTTCATGCTGTGGAACGCCGATTCTGGGCTCGGGAAACAAGCACAGACTGGTGGGACCGCATAGTGTTGCAGGTCTGGGACGATTCCCAGTGGCTGCGAAACTTTCGCATGCGTAAGGGCACTTTCATGGAACTTTGTGACTTGCTTTCCCCTGCCCTGAAGCGCATGAATACCAGGATGAGAGCAGCCCTCACAGTTGAGAAGCGAGTGGCGATAGCCCTGTGGAAGCTTGCAACGCCAGACAGCTACCGGTCAGTTGGGAATCAATTTGGAGTGGGCAAATCTACTGTGGGGGCTGCTGTGATGCAAGTAGCTCACGCAATCAAAGATCTGCTGATATCAAGGGTAGTGACCCTGGGAAATGTGCAGGTCATAGTGGATGGCTTTGCTGCAATGGGATTCCCTAACTGTGGTGGGGCTATAGACGGAACCCATATCCCTATCTTGGCACCGGAGCACCAAGCCGCCGAGTACATAAACCGCAAGGGGTACTTTTCGATAGAGCTGCAAGCTCTGGTGGATCACAAGGGATGTTTCACCAACATCAACGTGGGATGGCCAGGAAAGGTGCATGATGCTCGCATCTTCAGGAACTCTGGTCTGTTTCAAAAGCTGCAGGAAGGGACTTTATTCCCAGACCAGAAAATAACTGTTGGGGATGTTGAAATGCCTATATGTATCCTTGGGGACCCAGCCTACCCCTTAATGCCATGGCTCATGAAGCCGTACACAGGCAGCCTGGACAGTAGTCAGGAGCTGTTCAACTACAGGCTGAGCAAGTGCAGAATGGTGGTAGAATGTGCATTTGGACGTTTAAAGGCGCGCTGGCGCAGTTTACTGACTCGCTTAGACCTCAGCGAAACCAATATTCCCACTGTTATTACTGCTTGCTGTGTGCTCCACAATATCTGTGAGAGTAAGGGGGAGACGTTTATGGCGGGGTGGGAGGCTGAGGCAAATCGCCTAGCTGCTGGTTACGCGCAACCAGACACCAGGGCGGTTAGAAGAGCACAGGAGGGTGCGGTACGCATCAGAGAAGCTTTGAAAACCAGTTTCATGACTGGCCAGGCTACGGTGTGAAAGTTCTGTTTGTTTCTCCTTGATGAAACCCCCCGCCCCTTGGTTCACTCTACTTCCCTGTAAGCTAACCACCCTCCCCTCCTCCCTTTAATCACCGCTTGCAGAGGCAATAAAGTCATTGCTGCTTCACAGTCATGCATTCGTTATTCATTCATCACACAAATAGGGAGATGACTACCAAGGTATCCCAGGAGGGGTGGTGGAGGAGGGAAGGAAAATGCCACACAGCACTTTAAGCACAGCACTTTAAAAGTTTACAACTTTAAAATTTATTGAATGACAGCCTTCTTTTTTTTGGGCAATCCTCTGTGGTGGAGTGGCTGGTTGGCCGGAGGCCCCCCCACCGCGTTCTTGGGCGTCTGGGAGTGGAGGCTATGGAACTTGGGGAGGAGGGCGGTTGGTTACAGAGGGGCAGCAGTGGCAGTCTGTGCTCCAGCTGCCTTTGCTGCAGCTCAACCATACACTGGAGCATTCTGGTTTGGTCCTGCAGCAGCCTCAGCATTGAATCCTGCCTCCTCTCATCACGCTGCCGCCACATTTGAGCTTCAGCCCTGTCTTCAGCCCGCCACTTACTCTCTTCAGCCCGCCACTTACTCTCTTCAGCCCTCCACCTCTCCTCCCGGTCATTTTGTGCTTTCCTGCACTCTGACATTATTTGCCTCCACGCATTCGTCTGTGCTCTGTCAGTGTGGGAGGACAGCATGAGCTCGGAGAACATTTCATCGCGAGTGCGTTTTTTTTTCTTTCTAAGCTTCACTAGCCTCTGGGAAGGAGAAGATCCTGTGATCATTGAAACACATGCAGCTGGTGGAGAAAAAAAAAGGGACAGCGGTATTTAAAAAGACACATTTTATAAAACAGTCGCTACACTCTTTCAGGGTAAACCTTGCTGTTAACATTACATACATAGCACATGTGCTTTCGTTACAAGGTCGCATTTTGCCTCCTCCCACCGCATGACTACCCCCTCAACCTTCCCCCCTCCCTGTGGCTAACAGCGGGGAACATTTCTGTTCAGCCACAGGCAAACAGCCCAGCAGGAACGGGCACCTCTGAGTGTCCCTGAAGAAAAGCACTCTATTTCAACCAGGTGACCATGAATTATATCTCACTCTCCTGAGGATAACACAGAGAGATAAAGAACGGATTTTGGTTGAATGCCAGCAAACATACACTGCAATGCTTTGTTCTACAGTGATTCCCGAGTACGTGTTACTGGCCTGGAGTGGTAAAGTGTCCTACCATGAAGGACGAAATAAGGCTGCCCTCCCCAGAAACCTTTTGCAAAGGCTTTAGGACTACATCTAGGAGAACCGCAAATGCCAGGGCAAAGTAATCTTTTCACATGCTTGCTTTTAAACCATGTATAGCATTTTAAAAGGTACACTCACCAGAGGTCCCTTCTCCACCTGCTGGGTCCAGGAGGCAGCCTTGGGTGGGTTCGGGGGGTACTGGCTCCAGGTCTAGGGTGAGAAACAGTTCCTGGCTGTCGGGAAAACCGGTTTCTCCGCTTGCTTGCTGTGAGCTATCTACAACCTCCTCATCATCATCATCTTCTTCGTCCCCAAAACCTGCTTCCGTATTGCCTCCATCTCCATTGAAGGAGTCAAACAACACGGCTGGGGTAGTGGTGGCTGAACCCCCTAAAATGGCATGCAGCTCATCATAGAAGCGGCATGTTTGGGGCTCTGACCCAGAGCGGCTGTTCGCCTCTCTGGTTTTCTGGTAGGCTTGCCTCAGCTCCTTCAGTTTCACGCGGCACTGCTTCGGGTCCCTGTTATGGCCTCTGTCCTTCATGCCCTGGGAGATTTTCACAAAGGTTTTGGCATTTCGAAAACTGGAACGGAGTTCTGATAGCACGGATTCCTCTCCCCAAACAGCGATCAGATCCCGTACCTCCCGTTCGGTCCATGCTGGAGCTCTTTTGCGATTCTGGGACTCCATCATGGTCACCTGTGCTGATGAGCTCTGCATGGTCACCTGCAGCTTGCCACGCTGGCCAAACAGGAAATGAGATTCAAAAGTTTGCGGTTCTTTTCCTGTCTACCTGGCCAGTGCATCTGAGTTGAGAGTGCTGTCCAGAGCGGTCAGAATGGAGCACTCTGGGATAGCTCCCGGAGGCCAATACCATCGAATTGTGTCCACAGTACCCCAAATTCAAGCCGGGAACGTCGATTTAAGCGCTAATCCACTTGTCAGGGGTGGAGTAAGGAAATCGATTTTAAGAGCCCTTTAAGTCGAAATAAAGGGCTTCACTGTGTGGACGGGTGCAGGTTTAAATCGATTTAACGTTGCTAAATTCGACCTAAAGTCCTAGTGTAGACCAGGGCTTAGGAAAGCTCACACAAAACAGGTAAGGGGAGGACTTTGTAATAACTCTTAGCCCATTTGTTAGTGTACTCACATGGGATGAGGGAGACTCCTGGTTCAAATCCTTCCACTCCCAGGGAACTATTTGACACCTCTCAGGTGAGTTCCCTAACCACTGGGCTATGGGATAGTCCCATATGGAGTCTCTTGTGTTGAAGTTGTTACACTTTTTGGATAAACAATGGAAAAGAAATTGGAACCAGGGGACTGGATCCTTGGTCTTCCATTGCCTAGATGAGTGCCCTAATCACCAGGCTATAGAGTCATTTCCATCTTTCTCTCTGGCCCAAGTGACTCTTTAATGGTGTCCCACATCAGACTATCCCATAGCCCAGCGCTTAAAGCACTTATGTGAAAGGTGGCAAATCCCAACTTCTCTCAAGTGAAGTGGGGGACTTGAAACCTGGCTCTCCCACATTCCAGTTGAAGAATCTAAACACTGGGCTACATGTCTGAGGGATGCCTACCTTCCCTACTTCCCTCTCTTCACCCTGATTGTTGCTAAAATGGTGCAGGTGCCTAACACCAAGAGAGGGTTTGCAGCTGAGAATCCCAAACAGAGATAAGTGCTTCCTTGTCACCCAGATTCGGGTATCTTGCTCGAAGAGAGAGGCGGAGCTAAGCACAAACATGCCGCTGGTCAGCATCTCCCATTGGGTAACTTAGGCAGTTCCCTGTTTTGCTTGCTGGCTTTTGTGAATTGCAGTCTAAGGTACCTCTTTCTCCCCAGTCATTGTACGAGGCTTGGGCATCTAAACCCAGGCTCTGTGAAGCCCAGTACATTTTCCAGGTGCCTAAAAATTAGGCATGGTGACCTCAGCATTACAATGCCCAACTCCTTTTGTGGATTCAGACCGAAAAGCCTAGTAATTGTGAAGACCTAGAGACAGAATATGAATTTACATATAACAGTGTGAACCCAAGTAAATCTATTGACATCACCTGTCAATAGAGTTTATTGGTTTTACGTGAAAGAGAATGTAGGCCTTGGCAAGAGAATTGTGTTTCAATGATGTGTCATGATGGAGTGCTTTTGAGATCTTGAATTCAATCTGCGGTCAGTGGAGTAAGACTTGAAATAATGGTCTCTAATTAATCAACCAATGTTTGAATTGGGGTGTAGATTATAGCATATCCCTATAACTTGTTGAGAAAAAGCTGAAACACATGAGGGGGGGAAATAATTTGAGGGCTGGAGTATACTGGGCATAAGAAGTAAAACTTTTGTGAAGTATGTTCGTACTCATTAAATTAGTTATTACAGCTGGGTGAAAATTTGTTAAAACATTTGTGTGTATTTTTTTCACAATTTCACACCCATGACATTTCTGTCTTTTGTAAAATTTTTCAAGATTGGCAATTTTCCTCACTTTAATCTCAGAATCTGACCAACAGGGTGGACTGTTGGGTTAAGATAAAAGAAACAGGAACATCCTTGTGTGAATAGCTTTTAAACATCTGTATATTTATTCAGCAAATTGGGCTTTGCATTCTCCAGTGGGTCCACAGACGGTTCAGTATCTGAACAGGATTCTTTACTCTAACTACTGATCTACACTACAAAGTTTTAATGATAAAACATGCCTTATTTTCACATATCTTTAACCACAACATAGAAAACCCCAAGCTGAAGCTTGAATTTTACCTGTTTTCCAGCTTGTATGGACTTCAAGCTCTTAACCTCCCTAGCCAGACTGGCATTAGCACTGCGCACTGGAACTTGATGTCTGAATTACTTGAATAAGTTTTCTTACAATGCTTGCTTGGGCACCATATCAAGTTTCAATCTAAGAATGTGAGTATCTGAGCCTACTGACATGTCAGCAAATACTTAGAGCTTGTCTTCATGTACAGCGGCACTGCTGCAGCAATTTAATGAAGACGCTACTACACCCACAGGAGATCTGCTCCCATCGGTGTAGTTAATCCACCTCCCCACGAGGCGGTTGCTCTGTCGACGAGATAAGCTCTCCCATTGACATAGCTCTGTCTACACGGGGGGTTAGGTCGGTGAAGGGTGTGAAAAATCCACACCCCTGAGGGACGTCGTTATACCGATGTGGGTCGGTTGTGTAGACCTGGGCTTAGTTTGTACATGCCTCATTCCTTATTTGAGCACAGTTGATTGTATCAATACAGTATTCATCAGGATCAGAAACATTATCTTCTGCCACCAATAATATGAATATATATGGGATGGATCCGAATACATTTGGAAGTGATTGTATTTATTACACTTTCACAGCGGTGACCTTTTGCAGGACCATTTTCTGCATCAATAGCTTTTTGTGTTTTGTGGCTTAATATGTTAGAAAGATGTTCCTTGTGTTTTTCCTCCCTGATTATTGCAAACAAGATGAACTTGATTTGGCTGAGCACCAGTGTTGTGTGATTCAATTTAAATTACTATAATCTACCAAAACTTATTTTAAACTTTCTCAGATAAGCATTCCTCTTAACCAAACATTCTAATTAGCACTTTGTGTTTAACAGCTGTTTTCCCTCCGGTCATCTTAAAAACCATAAGAGTAAACTCTTGTTTTCAAGTCATTTTGTCTTCAGATTTCCAACATTTAATTGCCTTTCTCATATGTTCTTCCCTTTAGCAACAAGGCTACTTTCCTCTGCTTTCCTATTCCCTCTTAGCATAGTTCTAAATAAGATTGAAGCATTTTGTATTATTTTTAAGCATCCAGTACTTAGTGCACTTTTTTTTTTAATCAGATCACCTCAGCTTGGCCATTACTCTATTCAAATGAACACATAGGCCTTGAAGTTGGCCATCGAGCACATCTATTGTGTTTCTCTTAGATTACCCAGAGGATGTTGTTAATTAATTCAAAAATACTATACTACATTCCTGTATAATAATAGGAACTGTTATATCAAATGACAGGAACTGTTCAACAGCTCCTTAAAGCACTAAAGACAAATTAAATTGACATGCCAAAATACGATATTTTTTTTTTCAACAGAAAGTACTGGCCAGAAAATCGCCCTTGGTAGACTGCATTCTGTCCAAAAGGGGTGAGATGAGGGAATTCTTATTTTGAATATGATAGTATCCACTGACTCCAATGAAGTTTGGGGAGCTGTTGTGTTAGGCACTCTTCAAACACATAGTAAGAGACAGTCCTTGCTAGAAAGAGATTACAAGCTATCTAGACAGAGTAGACAAATGGTTAGAGGGGATACAGAAGCACAGAAAGGTGAAATGACCCACGCAGGGTCAGATTGCACATCAGTGGCAGAATTAGAAATCAAATTTACGCCCCCTGACTCCCAGTCCAGTTTCCTCTCCACTAGAGTTTTTACCTGGCTACCACCTCTATTTTATTTTGAAAGCACTGCAGTATGCAGAATGACAGTAGCTGATGAAGAGCGGCCTGAGGCTGTGCTGGTACTGAGTTGATTATGTCTTGGAGGAGAATAAAACTGCACCACCTCCATATCAGAACTGCCAGTTGTTAAGAGTGAGGTCTTTAACTGGGACTGCCAGCAAATGAATTCCAGATATTATACAGTATAGTAAGAACTGATTTACTGTACCAGGCACACTCATGCTGCTTTGGGAGCTGTGATTGCAGCAGGTGTTGACAATACCTGAGCTAGCTTTGATCTAGCAGGGCCTACAACACAACCAGTCTCTGGGCAACCTAACCAGCACAATTGGCTTGCAGTAGGCTACCTAATTGGCTATATCGCCTGATTGGTTAGAAGGTTCAGCAGACCGGCCCTTAAACACAGCAGCAGTTCACTGGCTGCTCTCAGCATTTGCCTATGGCTGAGATTGGACTCAGCCTTGCCCGATTCCAGGTAACCAGGTTCTGGCCCTCAAATCTGATTCCTTGGCTAGTGATGTCTGCTCTAACCACTAGGCATGACCACCCGCAACCCAGTCACTGAGAGTAGGGAGGATGGGACAAATTCATGCAGTCCTCTGTGCAGCTGCAGCTTTGCTGCTATTTCAAGAATCTGGCCTGAGTTTTTTGTGGGGGAAACCCACAGCAGACAATCTGGCCTGAGTTTTTTGCGGGGGAAACCCACAGCAGAAAATTACTTTCATGTAGTTTGGGATTTCATTGTGAAAATTTCCCACAGCTTTACTAATACCTCCAAGATTACAGAAAATGAAAGGTTTCAGAGTAACAGCCGTGTTAGTCTGTATTCGCAAAAAGAAAAGGAGTACTTGTGGCACCTTAGAGACTAACCAATTTATTTGAGCATGAGCTTTCGTGAGCTACAGCTCACTTCATCGGATGCATACTGTGGAAACTGCAGCAGACTTTATATACACACAGAGAATATGAACCAATACCTCCTCCCACCCCACTGTCCTGCTGGTAATAGCTTATCTAAAGTGATCATCAAGTTGGGCCATTTCCAGCACAAATCCAGGTTTTCTCACCCTCCGCCCCCCCCCACACACAAACTCACTCTCCTGCTGGTAATAGCCCATCCAAAGTGGCAACTCTCTTCACAATGTGTATGATAATCAAGGTGGGCCATTTCCTGCATAAATCCAGGTTCTCTCACTCCCTCACCCCCCTCCAAAAACCACACACACAAACTAACTCTCCTGCTGGTAATAGCTTATCCAAAGTGACCACTCTCCCTCCAATGTGCATGATAATCAAGGTGGGCCATTTCCAGCACAAATCCAGGTTTTCTCACCCTGGATTTGTGCTGGAAATGGCCCAACTTGATGATCACTTTAGATAAGCTATTACCAGTAGGAGAGTGAGTTTGTGTGTGTATGGAGGTGGGGGGGTGAGAATACCTGGATTTGTGCTGGAAATGGCCCACCTTGATTATCATGCACATTGGAGGGAGAGCAGTCACTTTGGATAAGCTATTACCAGCAGGAGAGTGAGTTTGTGGGGGGGGGGGGGGCGGGGCGGAGGGTGAGAAAACCTGGATTTGTGCTGGAAATGGCCCAACTTGATGATCACTTTAGATAAGCTATTACCAGCAGGACAGTGGGGTGGGAGGAGGTATTGTTTCATGGTCTCTGTGTGTATATAATGTCTTCTGCAGTTTCCACGGTATGCATCTGATGAAGTGAGCTGTAGCTCACGAAAGCTCATGCTCAAATAAATTGGTTAGTCTCTAAGGTGCCACAAGTACTCCTTTTCTTTTTGTGAAAATGAAAGAACATTACAAATACTCATTTACTTTTCACCTTGACACTGTTTGTTTCTGGAGTAAGCTTGGCTCATTTTGGACAGTGAAATAACTTGGATAGCTTCACTTTCTGGTTCTCATGTGCTGTGTGCTGTAAGACCCAGCTCTCTACATATGCCTTTCCCTAATAGCTGCAGAATGGACCAACCACATTTCTCTGGTAAACAGACAACTGCAGAAAATATCCACCTGAGAAATCAATGGTGTAAGGATGGAGGCATGGAGAGCCTAAACCTTTCAGACAGAAATTATGCCTTTTAACTATAGGAGTTCAACAAGACATAGAGGCAAAGAGGTTTGATTCAACACCACATTACTCCAGGTTTATGCCAGCTATGATTATGGGTATATTATAAATACGTAGGGCCCAATTCTGCTCTCATTTACACCAATGTAAATCTGAAGTAATGTCCTGTGTTACCACAGACTTATACAAATGCAAATTAAAGGAAGAACTGGCTCATATTGCTAGTTGTAATAACAAAATATTTTGTTTGTGTTTCCAGCAGCACAGGGTAACGTGAAATAAAAAAAAATATTACCACAATCTCTTTAATTGACTTTTTAAAATTATTGGAACCATTGTAATTAATATTATTACTTTGGGACAGAAGAATAGAAACAACAAACTACAGTTTTTTAAAATAGTAAATAATGTGCCTACATGCTTAACAGTGTATCTTTTAAAAGTTATCAAACACATAAGAAATCATTAAAAAAGATTAATCCTTTCTATAACTAAATATGTCAAATTGTAGAACAAGTGACTCACCTCATTTTGGTAAAGTATCTGAGGATTAGTTTTATTGTCTCAATTTAACATTTGAGCTGCTTTTGTAATTCATATAATTTATTGCACTAAGCTATTTTAATATATATAATGACTTATTATAATAAGAGTTATTTAGCAAAGGGAAATGAAAATAATATGAAAATGAAATGAAAATGAAAATAATAAGAGTTATTTAGCAAAGGGAAATGAAAATAGCATCTATTATGAAAGTTGACTTTTAACGTTCATTATTTTTTCTTTTGATGTAATTTACCTTTTATTTGTTTTGCTCAATGCTGTAGTAGGCTAATAATGTAATGATGGTGATGATACATGCCAGAATGTGTCTCTGTAATGAGGCTAATTTAACATCTTGTGCATTCAGTGAATGACATGTGACGATCTGTTTCTCATAGGTGTTAATAATATACTTCTCTCAACATCCTTGGCTAAATGAAGTGAATTCATTCAATGAGTTATTCTTATTATCTGTCTGTGTTATTGTCTCACTGTGTTTTAAATGTTTGTCTAATTTTATATGATCCAGAATACACATATACATGCGCTTAGGGTTATACTTTGTGATTACTGTAGTTGAAGTAATCGTTACTACTTCCAGTTCATAAAATTAAGCATGTGTAACACTTCGCAGGTTCAGGGCCTAAATTATTTTACAACAGTCCGTCTGACTTTTAAGTTCTCTAGACATAAGAGAGTGGCCATCCAGAGCACACTATAGACCAGATCTTGCAAACTCTCACACACATCCTTAGCTTTGCTCATGTCACGTAGACCTCAGTGGAAATGTTTTCATGCCTAAAATTAAGTATGTGCGTAAGTGGTTCGCAGGGCTGACGCCTTGACTATGATACAAACAGCAAGCCATATCTGCAGTTTGTATAAGTGTATCAGCCTCACAATGCAATGCATAGGTTAATAACACTTTCAAATAAGTATTAAATGTAGTTTTAATGTATACAAACAAAAATTACATCCAGCAGTGAGGTCAGGCTGAATTCTGCAACATATGATATGATCAGAAGTTACACAGGTCCTCTGATAGCCAATGCTGTGCCCTGGCCATAGGATCATGCCGTAAAAAAAAAAAAAAATTCTTCATGCTGGGAGGGCAGAGAAATCAACAACAGATGATGCACTCTGGTTGAATTATAGCGAATAAATAGGAAAGGAATTTAAGAACAACCTCTGAACTGAGGAAGCTAATCTCTGATGTGTAGGAAGTACTCACAAATTATTGTTTAATTGAGTAGAGTCTGGTTTAGGAGTTAATCACTGATAAATCCAACAAAACAGAAATTTAGGGAGAAACTATTAAAGAAAATATCCAACAAATTATTATTTTTTTTCTCAAATTTGGATTAAAACATGTCAGTGTTTCACGTTGACATTTTTTATTTAAAATAAAACATTTTGACATTCAGAAATCAAAAGGTTTATTTTCATTTTGTGGAACTGACCTGAAATGCTGGACCTGAAATGCTTGATTACAGAAGTCCCAAGGTGCCACCCCCTTCCCATCCCCCACCCCCGCACATGGGGCAGAAGCCCCGATTTCCTCCTTCCCCTCCCCCCACGGTGGCTGAAGTCTGGAGTTCTGAGCTCCCTGCCCCAGCTGAAGCCCCAAGCCCCGCCACACACCCGGCAACCAAAGACCAAAGCCCCGAGATCTCCCTGCTGAGCCCTGGAGGTTTTTATAATATTTGGGGGGCCCTCAGAACCAAACAGTTATGAACCCCCAGATTAAACAATCTTAATGAAAAATCAATGCAACTCTATTTTTACCCCTCTATTTTTAAAGAGGGCTCAGTTGTCCTCTTACGTACACTAACATAAACAGGATATAATACCTTCAATGTCAATGTAGTTGAAGTGGTGTAGAACTGCTTTGACTGGAGAACTGGGCCTTTAGCTAAAGTGCTCCTTCCAGCTCTATTAAATAACTTATGAGCCAAACATTTCTTCTTACAGAAGGATTCTCTATGAATTCTCTTCTCTTGCCTCTGAACCACTATAAGCCCTTTTCTACTTTGTGAACAGAACTAGATGGCTCAGGGGACAAGGGCTGGCCTACGAAGCCTTTGATAACCACTATGGTTCAACAATTCAAGCTGGCTGACAGGTTGGTTGTGACTGAAACTGTTAACATGTGATGGCTGTTTCACGGCATATGTGAAATTAATTGGTATTGTCTCATTTAGTCCCTAGTGAGAAGTTCTCTACATCATATGCTCTAGCATCACAATTGACACTAATTGGCGTCCTTATTTTATTGGAACTTTGGAAGTCTCAGAAGAGAACCCACGGACTGAATGGATAGAAAGTCTGAACTAAATTTTCACCCTTCAAGGTGCCCCTCCAGGGCACAGAGCTGAGAATACATTGGAAGTGTATAGAGAGGGAACTCTGCACTGCTGTAACCTGTCCTATATGTTAGATGTGGATAAACAGCGAAGTTCAAACTACAGGGCTTGCGAGGCACAGTTCATGTGAACTAAACACACCATAGATTTTTTTGGAGAGATTTTTGCCCTACCAATTGATAATTCCAGTCACTTCTGTCTAAATTAGAAATTGCTAAGGATCACAATACATCAGCGTTTGGACTTTTTACACAAGCCGTACAGAACTGCTTAGTAGATATTAAGTCACTGATTAGATCTAGCAATCTGATTAAGAGACGTGGTCACAGAGCAGAATATGCTTTGTCTCTGAATTAATAGAGACTCCTTGCTTTGGGGAGTTTGCAGTCCAAGGATCAGATCATGTCTGCTCATGTATAAGTGTAAAAGGGGGTGAGGAAGCCATCAGGAACCCTCCGACTGTATTTTTTTCCAAGAGTCATTTAGATTTTTGGTGATTGTTGCCCATCAATCTGCAATTCCCCATCAGGCTGCAAGTGCCAGGGGATTCATAGCATGGCCTGTGACAGTAAAAGATATGGTGGGTTGCGGGTAGTGCAGTGGCCCCACCTCCCATCAATTGCAACCAATGGCCTGGGTTTGACATTTGAGGAAGCACCCCTTGCACTCTTACAGTGTGTGGCGGTTGTGTGCACTCCCCTGGTTCACTCAGAAGCATTCTGCTTGCCTATCCCCTATGCCTCCAGCCGCAACCACTGGTGCACTGTACTGCAACACACACCTATTGGCAGTGACTACTGGAGCCATAATCTGACCCCTAGCAGACATTAATACACACACCTAGTGCCCAGTGTCCAGGAATATTAGCTTCTAATAGCCGTTAAAGCAGATAAGAGAGCATGGAGATCACAGTTACTGAATTCTGGGTAAGGCTTTTGAATGGAGTGCAGACAATGTGACTGGAAAGGCCAGTCTACAACAATGGATTACACTTGGTCAAAGTTTTGTTTGGAAAAACTATGCAAATATTTAATTGATGAAAGGCACAACTTTTCAGTTTATTTTTAGATTTATAAAATATGCAAACAAAATACAAACAAGTTGACCAAAGGCAACTTCAGCTATAACTGCCCAGCCAAACCTGCCCTCAGACAATGTATTCAGAACTGGATAGCAGAAATGTGCTGGAGAGGGTTCTTAGGAGTTCCTTTTTTCAATTCTACCAGCAAATTGAAATATTTGTATACACTCCAGAGATAAATCCTCTCTTGCAGGAATGATTTAGAGATACATAAATGGTAAACTTCATCAGAGTCAGTGAAATCACCCTACCAGACGAGACTTATCTCTGGAGCTCATAAAAGTGCTTCTGAAGAGCATATTTTTTTGTCCATAGAGGGGTCAGATTTCACCAAATGGCAGACATTTTAAAAAGTCTTGCTAATATTAACCATTATTTGTTAAATGCCAACAATGTGTTCAGAGCTGTACAGAACACAAAGGAAGACAGTACCCTTCTGAGGGAGCTTCTAAACTAAGCCTTTACACTGCCAACACTAAGGCATGTGTTTAGCTTAAAGCATGAGAGCCGATCTGCAACAAGATCATTGACATAATGGGCCACCAAGTGTGCAGCTTCCTGGGTTGCCATTTTTATGGTAATCAGTATCGTATATTCCCAAACCTGTATTTTGTAATGAAGTCCAAATGATGGGTCTTACCTTAACTTGATTTAAGATATAAACATTTTGATAGGTTCAGTTAAGCTACCCAGAAAAAGGGTATTTTATCACTTATAGGTCTCCACAGCTATGCTTGGAGGAGAGGTCTATAAAACAAGTGATCTGTTTTATCCCACTGGGACTGTTACTATCAATCAATGAGAGAATCTGCTAGTTGCTCTATGTTACCAGGATGCATTCTTATGGGTAAATGTGGAACATGCTCATCTGTAAAGATGCTTCTGCTACTTTAGAGGCTGATACATCTTTTGACACTGACGATGATGAATGGTGTGTAATGTCAATCAAAGAGGAGAGGCTACCAAGTCAGAGGCTCCCTGAACACCAATCAATCTCATGGCTCTGAAATAGCCCTTTAAAGCCTTGACTTGTCTAAATAGCAGTTGACTAGCTAAAAGGCCATAGCATTAATTAATTATCATACTTTTGTTTTTACCATATACAATAGTATTCTGTTCTACTAGCCCCTTTATACATCACTTTTAAGTGACATTTATTTTGATATCAGAGATTATGATTCTGACTGGGATGGAATGCTGTGGAATATCATAATACGCGAGGGAGTCTATTTGCATGACTTGGTCACGTTACTTGGAGGGGCTCACAACTGTGAATGCCGGAGCAGACTGTCAGAAAACAAGGGCAGACACCCCAAACTGGTGGTATGTTCTATAATTAGATTTCACCAAACCAGTAACAAATATGAACTCCTGCATCATTATAACAGACTTACCATAGAGTCAGACAGTCCCCTCAGACTCTCCACTTATCTTGCCACTCACACAAACTTTGTGATAAAAGATCACTTAAATGAAAAATCCCACCACATCAGGTTTCTCCCAGTCCCAAAAGACCAGTCACTTACCCCAGATCAGCTTGTACTCTGGATCTTACACCAAAGGCAATTCTAGCAGCCAATTCTACTGTACACTAATGAAAGGTTTATTGGCTAAGGGAAAAGAATGGGAGTTACTGGAAGGTTAAAGGAAGTAAAATATACATACAAGTGAATCACAGTCAGTAACTCCAAATGGTGGCAGTGATCTAATAAACTGCCAGTTTCCCAAAAGTATTTCAGGGTGTCTCTGGGGATCTCCACTTTCTATTGGTACACTTCCCTGTAAGAGTCCAAACAGTTCAGAGATGAATCCATGAATGAACCTTTTTTAAATCCATTCTTATATCTTCTTTTGACAGGAGACAAGCTCACAGTGTCTCTCACTACCCATATGGACTTTTCTTCTGATGACGCTGAGTGAGGAATGCACTTTGAGTGTTTGACCTGTGGTCATCCCACACAACAGCCATTCTGATAAAGTCCTTCATTGCATTTCACAAGATTTCTTTGATGTCTGATGAGTTATTTAGTTACAGGAGAATTTACAAAGTAAATGTTTGCTATCACATTATGTTAGGACACCTATAAGTAAAAACAACCCAAATAACATCTTTTGAAGTTTAAACACCCAAAACACTTATACATTGAACAATCACTTTGATCTAATAAATGAGTGAATTGGCCTGAATACACTATGACATGACCGGGTCTGCCAGCATCACAACCTGCTGACAAAAGTGAGTAGCAAATTGTGCATGTCAACCGCACATATTCTTCTATCACAAGGGAGGTTGGCATCCATTTCTAATGGGAATAGTAGAATCTGATTTCTCAGAATTCTAAATACCACCAAATTCTAGTGGTATTTGGGATTCTGTGAAATCTTTAGAATTCCTCTAATGTTGTGGTTTTGTGAAACTTTATTGAATTTGGAATGAAAACGTTCATTATTTCACTCTATTACAGTTGCTCTAGATATTACTATATTTTTTATATTTTAAAATTAATAAAAACTGTCCAATTCTGTCTCAAGTTATATGCACAATTTTTAACAAAATGACTTTAATTTAAAGTCTGTAACAGTACCCTCACCTCACCCAAAATAAAATTATTCACCCACCAAGACTTATACTCCTAAGTCACTTAAGTACAATTGGGTGGTTGTTGTTTAGAAAATATGTATTTCTGCTAAAATGGAAGCCTACGCTGTGAAGACATGGAGGTCTGGAAGTAACCTTTTGCTCAGAGTCAGATATTAAAATGGGGAGTAGCCAAGAATTTACATTTTCCACACTCAAATGAAATTTGAAACTCAAATTTGTGGTTGCGTTCTAAATCTAGAATCCGCAATATACAAGAATGTTCTAAACATAATATTGCAATCTTATTTAGAATTCTTTTTCTGTAGATCTTAAGGCACTTCACAGAGGAGGATAAGTATCACTGTCTTAATTTAACAGGTAGGGAATAGTTGGGCAAAGAGAGGTGATGTAAAATGTAATAATTATGGATTGGGATTAGCCCACAGTTATCTTGACTCCAAGTCTAGTGATTTCGCCACTGGACCACATTGCCTTCCTAAAGAAGGCTGAGTATGTTGCTACATTGCAAATTCTATATTCATGATATTTGACTTATAACAACTTTTAACACTTAATAAAGTTACAAAGTGGGTTTTGTTGTTGGTTGTTTTTTTCCAGCTACTAGTCTATATATCTTTATTTAAGGACCACTAAAATGACACAAAAACTTAAAAAACAAGGCAGATTTATGGAAATAAGTGAATCATGGGTGATATTTCAAATTCCAAAAGGGGTTACAAAATAGAACCACATTTTTAGTTGTTATTGCGAGCATTTCTAACAGCAGAAGGAAGAAGTTTTGCTGAAATAAGGTATGTTTGTATGTATTTAATCCATGCTGGGAGTGGAATAATGATGATTTAATAGCTTAAAAGACAGATCAGTGGAGAATGTAATGAGAAAATGAGGGCGATATAATAAATATACTGTAATTATAAACTCATGCTGTATTAAATTTAAGCTTCTGCTAGCCTCTTGACCACATCTTCTGATCTTTCATTAGTACTGTAATGGGGCCAGCCTTTTTTTTATAGTAAGTACTATTGATTCATGACTCTGTGTGTGTGTGTGTGTAAGTGTGTGTGTGTTGGCCTATATTCCCTCATCAACTTTTCTCTCAAAAATAGAGCAAGATAAGATTAATTTATGTACAAATGTATGATGTAAAAATATATGATGTAATGTCATCCCCATCAGGTGGTGTGGTGGCACTGTGACTGATGAGTATACCTAAGAAAGCAATTCTGATTTTGCTTTTCATGTGGAATCTATAATGCAATACTGAATTCTCTCCATGTTGAGGGTTTAGTTTAAAGCAGCCGTTATTTTTCTTCACCACATGATTGACTTTGAAATTATTTCAACCAGAGTAGTACTACAGGCTCCATTCTCACCAGAAAAGATAAGCCCTCACAAGCCAAAAGGTGGCATTTCCTCTTGCTGACCTCATCCTGTGCTTCAGAAGCACCTCTTCCACATGTGAACCCCACTGATCAAATTCAGTGGATAGAGATATTCTCTTTGTTACATTTCCCCCTTTATGGCTGCTTCAGAACTCAGATATTCCTTCTTTATGGCTGCTTCAGGACTCAGGAGGACTGCAAGTAGAACCCTGCACAGACTCTTGACAGCACAACCGAAGTTCGAACTACATTAGTCATAATATAGTGATTTTTTTTCAATATATATGTGATTTGTGTTTACAGGACACATTGTCAAAGGCACAAAGGTCAATTGATTGTGAGTTGTTTCATTGTCAATGGGAGTGAGATGCCTAGCTCCCACTTGTGCACTTGAAAGTCTCCCCATACACCTTTTATATAGTGTATAATGTAGACAACCTTAAAAGAATGACAGTTTTTAGGCCACATTCTCTCCTATTCTACTTGGAGTCAACGTTTCTGACTGACAGATGTGCTAAGGTGTAGCAATCCCACAAGGGGTTAATGGGCTGCGTGGGCTCAGGCAGCTCCACCCCACCACATCTGCAAGGCATGCAGAGACTGGAGGAGGAGCTTAAAAGGGGAGAACAGGAGTTTGCTTGTTACTAGGCTGGAAAGAGAACAGATCATGAGTCCTCAGCCCCTGAGGAAAGGGCTGACTGAAAGTGCTGCCCAAAGGCCCCTCCCTGAGGGATGGGAGGGCCAGATCCTTGATTTGCCCTGAGGGGGAATCAGTTCTCTCTGTTTATTTATGTTAATTCCCCTTTCTTTTTGTTGGTGGACTACTGTGGAAACAAAGAGACTTAAAAGTGACCTGGATGGAGGGCCAATCACAGGAAGAGACAGATGAGCTACTGGCAGCAGACACCCAGTCTGGGGAGCTGCAATGACACACCCAGACAGAAGGAGGTACCAGAGGTGAGTCAATCCCTTCACAGAGGTCAAAATGTGATATACAAAATGTGAAATAGTGGTTATTAATAAGCAATATTTCCCAGCTTAGAATATTACACAATGGAACTCAGGTAATATTGTGTATTAATTGTTAGTAAATATTGAATCTTTAATGGTGACCACTACCACCAACACTAGGTGACAATCCATGCATTACACATGCCATTGAAAAAGCTGCACGCGGTTGTTAAGTTGCATATGTTTCAAGCTTGTATGTGTTAGTGTGGCAATGGGTCTTGATTACTGTGAAGAAGTTAGCTGTGACGCTTTCTTAATCATACTTCTTTTTCTGAAGTTGTTCAGTGTATGTATTCATTTTTCTAAGATTATCACTCTCTCCCAGAAACACAGAGTAGCTTTTATTGGCACCTGTTTGTTTTGTTAGTTTTGCTTCAAACCAAACATAAGGCTTAATTTTGATAAGCACCTCCATTTCTGCAGGTGCAGTCGTTCAAGTAGTTAAGCATCCAAATAATAGTATTTATATCAACAATTAATTGTTTGCATAAAACTATAGGTACAGATATTGTAGGGGCAAAATCATGCTCATAAATTGGAGACTTTTCAGAAAAAAATCACATATTTTCAATGGTCATCACCCAGTTCAATGGGGTACATAACAAATAATTTGTGAAGCAATTCCAGGTATTACTTTTCGTTTGTCAAAATTTCATCTGTCATCATGCTGCCTCATTGCCTAGCATTATCTTAACTATCCTGAATAATTTTGTGTCCTCTGCTAATTTTGCCATCTCACTGTCCACCCTCTTCTTAAACACTAATAAATATACTTTAACAAGTTCTCCTAGTATGGAATCTCATGGCTTCCCACCGTTAACATTTTGTCAGAATACATGTTCAATTTTCATTATTACTTGTAGATTTCTGTCTCTTAGGGCTAGTCTAAACTGCTAAATTAGGTCAGTTTAAATATAGAGCTCAGGGCAATGAAAAATTTCATGCAACATAACAAAATTGGATTAAGCCCCATGTAGACGCTGTTGGGTTGACAGAATAATTCTTCCATTAACCTAGTTGCCACCTCTTGGAGAGATGGATTTACTACCATAAGAACCCTTTTCGTTACTGTAGTAACTGTTTACATGCACCCCAGCAATGTCATTTCTAGTGTAGACATACCCTTAGCCAGTATCTAATCCATAGCAGAACTTCATCTCTCTTTCTAGGACTACTTAGTTTCCTTTGTAGCCTCCAGTAATATACTTTGTCAAAGACTTTTAATTTTATTTACCAGCTTCTTTTACAATGTTTTTGTTGACATGTTGAATGGATTTTAGTAAATTGGATAGGCATGAATCCTATGGTGGATTGTCCTAGTCATAGTGTTTTTATCTAGGCTGTTTAAAATGCTGTTTTTAACTGTGTCACACAACTTTCTGGGTAAAGAAGTAAGGTTCAGTCCTCTGTTATTCCTAGGATCACCCATAATGCCTCTTTAATGACAGGTAGATAAAACACTTGTTAGCGTCAATTACAGAACAGAAACTGAATTTTAATTAGTGCATTTTTATAGTAACTTCTTTCTTAAGTTCCTTGATTACACTGGGATGTAAATCACCCATTAGTGTTGGTTGTCAGCAGTGAATTTATCAATTTATTCTGGTATCTTCTCCTGTGACATTTAGTCTTCAATTATCCCAAAATTGGATTGATCTTAAACCAGGAAAATTGAAACACAAAAGGAATTTTGGAAAGTTACCAGCAGCTGAAAAAGAGAGTTAAAATGAAAATTGCCACTAAGATTGTTAGTGATCAGTATTACACCAATATAGGAGAGGCTTGGCTTTAGAGAACATGAGAGTCACTGATGAAAGCTATGTTCAGAACTCCATAGAACCACAACAATGTAATACTTTAGACATATACATATAAGAATTAAAAAGAAAAGGAGTACTTGTGGCACCTTAGAGACTAACCAATTTATTTGAGCATAAGCTTTTGTGAGCTACAGCTCACTTCATCGGATGCATTCCGATGAAGTGAGCTGTAGTTCACGAAAGCTTATGCTTAAATAGATTGGTTAGTCGCTAAGGTGCCACAAGTCCTCCTTTTCTTTTTGCGAATACAGACTAACACGGCTGCTACTCTGAAACATATAAGAATTAGTTATACAAATGTGAAGGAGGGGGGACTTGATAGGTGGATCCCTCTTTACACTCTTTAATTATTACAAGATTTTTAACACCTGTTTGTACTTATGAGCACACAGGGCACTGGTGTGAATCTGCATAAATCCATCTAAGTCAATGTTATAGTAATTTACACCATCTGAGGATCTTGTCCTATATTGACAAAGCTGGCTGAAAGGTAAATTTTATGTGTTATACAGGCTTTACCATATAATTGTAAAGAATCACTGTCAAAGAATCATTGATGCTTGCCCAATAATCACTCATGTATACTCCAAATGACTTAATTAATGTATCTCCGCTGTCCCAAAACATATGAACTGTGGAAATTAATTCTTAAACGTGTTTGCAAGTGATTTGTCTCAAACATCATCTAAAAGAAAACATCTGTGTTTTGCTAGAGGCAGATGCAACATTTCTTTAATTATTATCTCTGTCACGTCATTTACGGAGGGGGTAGAGAGGAAGAAGGAAATGATGTAAGAGTTTGGGGCATTTTGTTCCCGGTAAAAAGCTCTTTGCTTTCACTCTTATAAAAGCTTCCACTGTATCCTCTTAAATTGCTGCTTAAACTTACCTTTGTTCTGATGCCTACAAATCACTACCTTCTGGCATTTGTTAGGAAAGTGGTAAGCTGTGACTTCTGCTTTTGTGCTAAACAGTTCATTTTATTTTTACTTCATCCTTCTGGCTGACCAGTCTGTCTGCTTTGCCTACCTGTTGCCTTATTTCTGATCAGAAGATAGTGAGCTCTTGGGGTAAGGACTGTGCTTTCATTAATTTTCTATATGATAGGGTGGTTCCCAAGAGCTACCCTAATAGAAATAATTATCATTGTCCCTAGGGAGACAATATGTAGTCCATTGCTATTTAGCAGACAGGTTTTGACCTGGAGCAATTAGTGACTGCGGGGACTCTGGTCGGATCCTAAATCAGTGTAAATTGGCATAGCTCCACTGAAGTCAATGGAGTTTTGTGGATTATACCACCTGAGGTTCTGGCACCTCATCTTCAGTTAAGACAAACACGTCAGACCTCAGATCTACGTATCCAGTGCTTTTTCTGAAATCATGGCTCCAATTTTGATCCCAGTGAAGTCAACAGGACTTCTGATCCTCTTTGCTCTGCATATTGTGTTGGCAATCTCATTAAGTAGGTTAACTCGTGAGACTTCCTGCCTCTGGTAACATCATGAATGCTAGGAGAACAGGCTTTCTCACAGTATGTCAGTACTTCTGGCACTTGTCTGAAGCTAGGAAGTGCAGTGATATGAAAATGAAAACTAATGGGGCGAAGAAAGTGTTACTCAATTTCTCGACTTCCAAAAAGGTTCTGGATAAAATCAGAAATGACTTGAATCCTTCCCACAACTCA
Source organism: Lepidochelys kempii (assembly GCF_965140285.1). NCBI lineage: Eukaryota > Metazoa > Chordata > Testudines > Cheloniidae > Lepidochelys > Lepidochelys kempii. The sequence goes on along the minus strand of NC_136382.1, from coordinate 137,535,738 downwards.
AACAGAATTTTTTTTTTAAGTTGGAAGTCTTTGGATATATTAAAACTGGCTTGCAGATCCCTATCAACCTTTTCTCCACTAATATTTCCTGCACGATTTCTTTTATTTGTTGTATAAATGTTTCATGGTAGAATTCCAATTTATATTGTGGGCGGGGGAGTTAATCAAAAAATGAATTTCCTCCAACTGTTCTCCCTTGTGTTTTTATTTTATTATTATTTTTGGGATGTGCTCTAATAGACATCTATTAAATGTTCCAGCTGAATACCTCATTTAGTAACATAAGTTTAAAAATATCCCCTTGATTGTCTTGTTTACACAGTACAGTTTCACTGCATGAATGAAACAATAAGGGTCATGACTTTGACTTCCTTTGATATAGTTGTTGACAAGGCTGGAGTCACAAATGGAAGAATTGATCAGCTATCGTATAGATTTGGTTAAATGCATACAGTATCTATTGTACCACAATCAGGTTGATTGTGATTTAATAACAATAACAGTTAGTTAGAAAGTCTACTTTCCATTTCAAAATATTTTCTTTCTTCTAGCTCTAATGGTGCTCTCCAAGAGGAATAATGCACGTGAAAATTTTAAATTAAATATTCATGAACTTGGCATGACAAACTTCAGATGCCTTAAAACTATTTGAGATTAATGGTCTTCATCACACCTATGTTCCCTAAAAGTCTTTGTAGCAAGAACGCAGTTCCAGGCCAGCAAGCTGAACAGTGGTTCCCACCCTTTTTTGCTGGAGGCCCTGTATTGAGCTGGATTGCTCTCTAGTTAACTACTCGCTTCCCCTGATCACCATAATACCCCTATGAGGTAAGAGTATTATTATCCCTCCATTGACACAGACACAGAGTTCCTGATTCAATGAAGTACTTTAAGCATAAGTCAGAAACGTGCTTGAGTCATCCAACTGAAGTCAGTGGGTCTACTCACATATCTTGCTGATAGAAGGCCAGAGAGATTAAGTGACTTCACTATGGTCACAAAAGTCTAGACTAGCAAAAGTGGGAGCCCTGTATACTGTAACTGTAATACTTTACATTCATACAGTGTCTTTCCTTTGAGGACTTCACACTGCTTTTAACAGGTGACTATCATCATGTCCATTTTTCAGAGGTGGCAACTCAGGCACAGAGCTTTTCATTGATTTGCCAAAGGTCACACCCAAACCAGTGCTCAAGTCAGGAATAGAGCCCCAAAACTGTCTTACTTCAAACGTCATTCCTCTCATGTGCAGGTTCGCTAAAAATTACTGAAAGGCAAGGTTTGTGCTGAGGAGAGTATAACCAGGGGAGAAGCCACAAGGAAGGAGTAAAGTGGCCATATATTGGATGTTCCTCTTTAGAACGGTCTTTCTTCCCTACCAGCAAATCAGTGTTCATCATTTCTGCAGCAAATAGGGATCTAACCTGTGGTAAGGAGAGGAACCATATTTTTTACTTCCTCTTCTAAGAGTTTTAACCTATTGCAAGCTGTGGGATGAAGGCAAACAGATCTACTTCACTCTGATGTTTATCTTTCCGTTTTGTCATTGAGAATACTCTCAGCACATTTGTAGCAGACCCTCCACTGCACACTACAGGTTATACTTTTCAAAAGAACATGGCACCCCCAATGGGGACCAGACTTTCAAAACAGCTTAGATGCAAGATAGCCATCAGAACAAGTGTGCTTCTTTCCCAAAAGATCGCAGCATAATGGGGGGCTTTTGGATGCTGAGCACTTCTGAAAATCGGTCTCTGAACTCTTTGGAAAGTCTGACCAGAAGAGATCTGTTTCTGTCCAACCACCACAGCTCTATGTGGTCATTCCCCCTCAGGCAGGTCACATGGTAACTGGCCTAGCCATAGTACCATTGCTAATGGGAAGAAGGGAATGAATGGAAGCATAGACTGAGAGTATCTCAACTGTGCACAATTGGGGATCTGTGGGGTTTGGAACTAAAAATCGGCAGTTCCCTGGCTTCTGCAGCTTCCACTGGCCCTTCTCACTTTGGAATCCTTATGACTGCTGGGATGACTGGAAGGCAAGTGAGAACTCTGGCTTTTACAGAGTTAAACACCCTGCATGTAAGTTCCCCTTTGCACAACAAAAGAGTAAACAGGCCTGTGTATTGTTCTTGTAATTATAAAATATTTGTTGAGAGTAAATAATAAAGTTTGTCCAGCACCTACTGCTACGGGGTCTTAGTCCATGACTAGGGCTCCTAGGTGCTACACTAACACAAATAAATAATAAATATGGTAGCTTTTTCTTGCCCAGCAACTTACTCTAGAAGATATCTTGTGCTTAGGAGACTCCTGCTGTCTCAGATTCTATCAGATCATTGCAGAACTCAGTCCTTCAAAACAAAACAAAACAAAAAGACAGCAACGTAATAAAAATGCCTCTCTTGGAATTCTCTCGGACAAAGCCAATCAGTCATTCTATCCCCTGGAGATTCAGGATGCGCTGCCAGTGCAGAAAGAGACAATGTTGTGGGTAGGGATAAGAGGAGAGAGGGCGAAGGCTTACAAGGGGAAAAATAAAACAGGGTTTTGCCCATGGGGGAGCTAAAATCAACTTCCTCTATTGTCTTCATATAGTAGGTACCTGCGAGACAGACTCTTCTGTAGCTTCTCTAACTGTTTAGAGTCAGGCCATGAAAAAGGTTTCATCACCCTTCAACTAAAGCTCTGCTCGTCATCAGGAATGAGACGCAAAAATCAGTTCCCCTTAGAGACACTGTGTGATGGGAGAGAGTCCTGTGGATCCTCCAGGCCTTAGGGAAAGGGAAGCAATGAACACCTTTCATACCACTCCGGTACTTTGCCTCAGCAGTCACACAGCTAGAGCAAAAGATTTCTCTTCCACTAAGGCAGCCTATGAGGGGAGTGGAGCACAGCATACACAGATCCCACAATGTTCAGCAGCAAAAGCTCCTCTTAGCTCTGGCCTGGTATTTTCTTGTCTTCTTCCCTCTATTTTGACAATTATTTTTTTGAAATGAACTAGCAATTTCTAATGTTTTTATACATCACCCTTACATTTTAAATAATGGAAGAGGTTTTAGGGGGGGTTGAAGGTGGGAGGTTACCTGTGCTTTGCAAAGGCAGCCCTTAGTCTTAAGAATATATCTCTATAAACACACACTGAAACCATATCACATTGTGAATCGATTCCATACCTTTATAGATCCAAAATCACAAGCCTTGTTTAAAGCTGAAGGAGCAATACAACAAAAACAAATGCAATTACTATGGCATATAAATCAACGCATAGAGAACAATGGCTAGAACTGGTTCTTCAACTCCAGGGGAAAAAATTCTTCCAAAGGAGCTAAAGGATGCCTCTAGCTGCTAGTAGTAATAACAATAGAATAATACCTAGCTCTTATATAGTGCTTTTCATCAGTAGATCTCAAAGAGCTTGATAAAAGAGGTCAGGCCTATCATCTCCATTTTACAGATGGGCATAGAGAAGTGAAGTGACATGCTGGAAAATCACTCAGCAGGCCAGTGGCATAGCTGGTAAAATAATCCAGGTCTCCTGAGTTCCAGTCCCGTCCTCTACTCATAGGTCCCTTGAATCTGTGGGCTAGCCACTAGAAGGCAACCTTACATCTTCATCTATATTTGGCTTCTCCTGTCTTCAAATGTGTGCAGCCAAAAGCCCTGTGGGGAAAAAACCCCACCAGCTGGGTAGGTTGATCATTATACTGCTCAATAGCCTCTACTGATTCTGAAATGACAAGTGTTTGAGTAGTTAAATTTTAAATACATGTTCGTAACTAACCCACACTCTCCAATCTGTCAGCCATCTGACACTTTATTGTAACAAACTTTGCAATGCATGACAGATCATTTTACTGTTTCTTAAGACATTTTTGCAGCCCTTACTCCACAGCTTTATGTATTTGACTATTACTATAATTAATGAACAAGAATGCAAGTAGCAGTGGATTCAACAAGCCTGGTAACGTGGCAGAAAAATACAAGTTAAATACCTCACAGAATAGAAGGGTCTGAGGCTCATGTAAGGGGCATAGTAATTTATTAGAGCAATATGATTTTTAAAACTTCACTGTAGAATTATTGGGAAAGTCTTTCTCCCTTTCTTGTGAAAAGACAGTTCTTTAGACAAATAGCTATGGCTCTGCATTTCAAATGGCTGAAGAGAGTCGGTTCCTTTACAGAGTAATTACTAGATAACAAAATTATAATCTCTGTCTGGACCATTGAACCTTGTTAAAGGTGATTTAAGTAGTCTCAGGGAAACTGAAAGCCTATTTAGAGAATAATTATTGCTGCTTAATATCTAAGTAACACAGTGGGAGTGCAAATCCTAGGTAGAAATGGTATAATAACACCACCATTTCAATTACTTGTGAGTAGCCCCTATAGTTTTCTTCAACAGAAATCTACCGCCATTTGTGATCTCCAAGATCATATTGGGCCAAAGAATATATGGTCTGATTCTGCACTCTTGAAGTTAATGGGAGTTTTGCTATTGGCTTCCATAGGAGCAGAATAGCGGCCTTAAAGTATTGCTCGCACACAAGTGCATCCGAGAAATTCTGTGCTTGTTTTCTATATGAAAAACAAATGGAAACTGCTTTTTCATTTGTCTTATGTTAAAAAAAAATTGGCGCAGTGGGGCATATCCTGGCCTGTGTTCCAAGCCTGAAGCTATGTCTATACTAGGAGTATTTTACTGGTATAGGAATACCAGCATACTATACTGGCAAACATCTCCTAGTGTAAGCACAGTTTTACCAGTATAATAAAACCACTCCCCATGAGAGAACAAGCTATGTTGGTAAAAGTGAAGTTTTTCCCAGCATAACTGTGTCTACAGGAGGGGGTTCTGCTGGACCAGGACAGCTCCGTCAGTCAGGGATCACACCTCCTCCCCCACTGATCTGCAGGCACAGCTATACCAAGTACGTAGTATATTCACAGACTGAGCCCCACTCCTTGGTGTAAGAACTCTATAAGATTCAAGAGAGGAATCTGCTCCAGCCACTTCTACAACCCATAAGGCTACAGTAGCTTCTGTCCTGCTGTGCCTTACTCTGTTTGGAAGGTGGGGAGGAGGTCAGTGTATCCACATAATCATGGGTCCACCAGGTCCCACACTTGTTCCTACCCCCCTCCTCAAAATGACTCACTACACCAGCATGGGAGGAGCCTTTTGCTAGGGTGGGCTCAACCTGTAGAGCGCAAATTCCCTACGTCAAGGTTTCAAACACCTTCCCTCCTTTCTGCTAAACAGATGCTGTGGATAGGGCTCTCTGTGGCTCTACTAGTATTTCCTCAGTAAGAAAAAATTACAGACCAGATTCAACGGTATGTGATGCAAAGTAGCCACAAACCTGGCTTAGCTAGACACTCTAATTGCAAATCTGGCCTGAAATAGGTTTAAGTGCAATAATGCACTGTTGCAGAAATAAATCAGAGCAGCTGAGCTGTTCAGCTGAAAATAATAGGACATGTATTTACCATTTTGCTAGAAGCTACAGCCACTGGCAATTTTCCCAGCACAAAAACAAATAGGTTTTTGACTCAGTTGTACAGTTTTTATACAGGAAAACAGATTCCTTCTGTCATTAATAACATTAATTGTATTTCCTCCAATGCACTTTATTTTTAGAGTCATACCAAAATAGATCTGATTAAAATAAATCAGTGTTTGGTGTATGGCTGTTTGCATGATGAAGTTGCTCAAGTGTTTGTGTATCAAGCAAATTCTGTTTACTGTTCAAGCATAAATTCTTTGCAATATAGACCACAAAACATGCATAATCAGATATGAAGAAAATCTCATTTTATGGTAACCTTAGTCTACAATTGTATCCTGACACTGCACCCCATATTCTTCATAGTGATATTATGATATGAGTATAGCATAATTATGACGTATTTTATGCAATACAGGTTGCATAAGGTGTTTGGAAAAGTTATGATTTGCTGAATATGATTATCCTATTTGTATGCATGTATCATTTTTGTATCTGAATTTATAAATACAGACTATGTAACTGTACTTCAAATGTCAGTATTTTTCCACAAACTGATCTGGGAACCAAGTTTTGAAACAAAGGGCTCCGGTCATATGCTAAAGCTATATAAGGCAGGGAGTGACATCTTCTGTTGTTCTTCACTCCCCACACAAGAAGACTCATAGAAACACCTGAGAAACAAAGACTGAACTGGAGGAAGTACAGTACTTAACCCAGGCTAAGGGAATTTCTAGCCTGTGTGGGAAAGACCTGGGGATTCAAAGCTGTAAAGCCAGTACAGTTTGTCCCTTAAGAATCTGTAGCCTGCTTGTATCATCAGCCAGGTGAGAATTTGCTAATTTCTATCCTATGTTTCTAATAGTTTAGGCTCAGGTTGTGTTTTTGTTTATTTTCTAGGCAATCTGCTTTGCTCTGTTTGCCATCACTTAAAATCTATCTTTTGCAGTTAATTTGTTTTATGTTTTAATCTAAACCTGTGAGTTTGGAGTGAAGTGCATGAGTGAAGGCAGCTGAGTAATGTCATGGGAACAACATTCTTCCTGTCAGGATCAGGATTAGTGTTCTCAATATGTGCCCTATGATGACTTGACTTCAACTCCATGTTTTTTTTAATAAAAGCAACTAAGCTCTCAAGTAAAAACCTTAGAGGATGGGGTAGGTGTAGCCAGACAGCCAGCCCCCCCCTCTCAGACCAGCATTGCTGGAAACACAGGAGGAAGACGGAACAGAGCACTTAACATATATTCCAGCACAGCCTTTGAAGCTGTGAAAGCACAGGTGTGCTGCTACAATGTGCCTCTGGGAACAGATACAACGATTAATCTCACAGCAGGCAGAGGCCCTGTGACAGACATGGCTCTTAGCCCCTACTAAATAGCGTGATGCACACACACCAACATCCTAGGTGGGAAAATATTTACCCTAATAAAAGGAATGTCCAGTAGTCGAAACTTATTGTTTCTCTCCCTTGCAAGTGTAAACTACTCTTGCAAAAGCTGGCGTCACCCCGACAGACCAGCCTCAATTTGGCATAAGAAAGGAGAAAGAGAATAAAGGAGTACAGAGGTATAAGTAGGGGACCTACAGCACCATGATTTTTGAGTGCTTTTCACTATCTATCTGCTGGTCAGATAAGTGACAGCCTCCCAAGGCTTCTGCAGCTAAGAGGGTCCCTATGCCTTGTCCCTTATTCGTCTTTCCGCGGAATTGAGTGACCGATCCTGGCTTGGCACCGCTGGAATCGAGAGATGCAAGGAGGGTAAGAAGCACCCACACCTGATCTCCTATCTTTAGTGTACACATATTTTGAAATAGAGCTCTATACTTTGTTTTCTTTCTTTGGGATTGTGGCTTCAGTTTTGTAACTTGTTTGTGTGTGTAACATCTCTACATTTAAATAAGTAGGCACTAGCAATTTTGTAACCACATGATTAGAATCTAGCTTAATAAATTTTGGTAACCATTTGTGCATAAGCCTGACTTGTTTTCTCTGGTTTACTGTAAAGCAGCCAACACAATTAAAGAACCTCAGCCGTTTTGGCTCTAAAGCCTGGCCATTAGGTGAGAGAACTAAGAGCCTAGCGTTGAGTTGTGCCGCCTCCACGGGGCAAACTCTTGGGGCACCTGTCAGTCAATCCTGGCTGCCCGCTGCGAAGGAGCTCTGAGCTCTAGCAGTTAAAGTCACGGGTGTGGAGAGGCTCTTAGTGCTGCCATTGGGGCACCTGTCAGTCAGTATTGACTGCCCGCTGCGAAGGAGCTCTGAGCTCTAGCAGTTAAAGTCACGGGTGGTTAGGACCTTGGGGCATCCGTCAGCCTAGCCCGGGCTGCCCGCCGCGAAGGGACAGTGCGTCCTAGCGGTTAAAATCACGGATGGTATAAACGGGCATAGCTGGCACCTCACCAAACATCCTTGGCCGTCGGCTAACAGTAGGGAAGAGAGTTTCAGCCTTGCTCAGATGAATGGAATAGAGGATGGATGGAGACACACTTCTCACAAACAGAGACATTAGAGATGGACGAGCAGCGCTAGATTACTCAGTCCCATCTCCTGCCACTGCAATTTGTTCTAGGCAGCTAAATTCCCTGTAAGCTGCGAGGCCGCACCGCTGCCTATTTAGCACCATGCAGGTGCTCAGGGAACCCGCCCAGGGACCTGCTGTGGCCGAGGGAGGGGCGCCCCTGCCACAGCCCCAACTTACCCTGCAGCCTGGACCTGCCGCAGCCAGAGCGGCCCGGACCCAGACGTGGCCAGATCGGCCCCAGGTTCAGCCAGGGTGGTGTGGCCAGAGTGTCACGGACCCAGCCACAGCCGGATCAGGTCCAGGTGCAGCCCCAGGCAGCCTTCCCCCAGCCCAGACCTGCTGGGGCCAGGGGAGAGGTGCCTATCCTGCTGCCCCAACCACAGAGCTCCCATGGCACGAACAGGTGCCTCTTTCCCCTCGCCCCCCTTCCCCCAGCCCACGTGCTGCTGTGGGGAGAGAGCGCTGGAAGAAGTCCTCTCTTCCCACAGGAGCACCCTCCTGCACCCCAAACCCCTCATCCTGTCTCCACCCCAGAGCCCGCACCCCCAGACAGAGCCCTCACCCCTTGCACCCAACCCTCTGCCCCAGCCCTGAGCCCTCTCCCACAAGAACCCCTCGGCCCCACCCCCACCACAGGAATTTTGTGATGTGCACCAATATATTGAAGGTGATGTGTCAAACATCACCTCCATATTGGTGCACATCACAAAATTCATTCTGCACATGGGTGGGAAAAATTAGAGGGAACATTACTATACAGGGGGTTTTTTTTGTTTTGTTTTTTTTAGTGACTTATCCAGTTTAGTCCTTAAAAGTCTAAGGAATGGACCTCACATCTTATGGGAAACAATTCCATACCCTCATAATATCAGGTAGGTTTTCCTGAAATTCAGCTAAACTCTCCTTTCTTAATTTCACCCCATACTATATATAAGGTATTTATATGGCCCCCCATTACTATACAGTCTGAGTACCTCACAATCTTTATTGTATTTACCCTTATAATGCAGCTGTGAGATAGGGAAGTACCTACTATCCCCATTTTACAGATGGGGAACGGAAAGGCAAATTAAGACTTGCCTCAGGTCAGACAGGAAGTCTGTGGTAGAGCAGGGACTTAAACCTGGTCTTCTACATCCTAGACTAGTGCCCTAATGACAGGAACATCCTTCTTTTTTAGTTTTCTCTCATAGCTGTAACTCTTATACTGCAATTTGTTTAGTCCTCTTGTTGGTGCTCAATAGCAGCCACAGCAGGAACCCAGAGACTGGTAATACAACTCTCGGCAATTTTGCCTCCCGCTCTTATTTGCCTGTGGAAATAATGTGGCTGCACTGGAGTGCTCAACAGTGCTCACCTCCTATGGCCCCCACCTCTGATCTCTCTCTCTCCATCCTCCCCTGAATTCTGTGGTGCTCTGTGTTTACTGAGCTCTACTGGAAATAGATCCATGAGGCAAGCAAGAAGGTAGTGATGATTCAAAGGGGGCACTGCCTGTGGATCCATTACACAGATATCCTTTCTGTGCATAGAGGACCGTCTCCATGCATGGATCCAGGGAGCATCAGCCAGACCACTAACTCTTCTTCACTGGTTTCCCAGATGCCTCACTAGTACAGAGTAATATCCAATCACTCATTCAGGTGCAGAGACTGAAACTGTGTGATGCTCGGCATGAGGGACCCAAACCCATGAGCCACTATGTTATCCCTCTCAGCCTGAGCAAGTGAAAGCTTTGCTGCTGCTAAGCTATGTGTCAGCTTCCTGACACACAACTGGTCACCTGCCCCTGCCAGCAAACTTCAGGATTCTGCAAGGTAATGATCAGTGAACCCCAATTCCTGAGTCCTCTTGAGACTTCTCTCTGCAGCGTCCAGTCCCTCTCACTGGCCACTCACAGAAGTTATTACTAGTTTTGCTACGGCCAAAGAGCTTCTACGCTTCTGCTGGGTCCAAAGAGCTTCTTCGCTCCACCTTAATCCATGGTACTTAGATGATTTGTAGCAAAACTAAGAATAAATTGCTTGAAATTACTTAATCTATATTCTTTGCCAATAAAGAGTGAAAGATATATGATTATGAACAAAACCAAAAAACCCCTCCATTTCTAGTGTCTACAATTCTAGTAAGATATAGCTTTGCCTAACATAGTTTCATACTCATACCAAGTTATTTGCATTCTCCAGCCTGGTTAGCAGGGGGAGCCATCTTTTATAGATATGAAGCACTGGCTTCCTTGTTCTCTCAGGCGATGGATAATCCCAAGTCTTTCAGCCATTTCTTATATCCCCAAAGTTAATCCCTGTCTTCAAAGTGAGGAAGGCCTCTTGGGGACTCAGCTTATTGCATCCACCATGGAGCTGACACCATGTTAATTTTGCAGTCTCCTGTGATTTACAATGCAAATGATCTTTCTGCAGGCTCCAATGCAAATGAATACCTTTTGTCTCGGAACTTGGCCACACCTGGCTCAATTTGCAATTGAGACAAAGAGGTGTTTGTCTTTCTCCTTTGTCTAGGGAGGAAAAAATCCTGTTTTGCCTTCTGTGTCTGTTTCTAGATTCCAAATCATAATATCGCATATTATCCATAATTTCATGCACAGTGTTGTTACATACATTTCACACATTAAATGACCATCATGTTGTTAGTTTCCAAATAATATATTACAAGACCTTTAAAATAAATATCATGACAAGAGTGTGAGAAGGGTATTGAGCTGGTCAGGTCAGCTGAGATTTACTGTTACACATGAGGGTGCCTCTTGCCATCTGGCACTGGGGTGCTCTTAGGGTCACACTATGATAACTATGATATGATAACAGGGTCTCAGTTCTTCCCTTATCTGTTCCTGAAGCTCCATGGACTCTAATGGGAATTTAAATCATTCAGATGCAAATATGACTACACACATTTACTAATAGAAACAAGGAATCACAAATAAGTGATATTTAAATATATAGGGCCTGATTTTCTTTTCTTTTTTTTTTTTTAGATGCCAGGATCTTATGTTGTGCCTGCCAATAAATGTATGTACAAATAAATACGGATGGAGTTCATAATATAGATGCTTCACCAGGTTATTTGAAGGTGTCTTTCGGTGTGTGTAACTATTATGAGTCTGCTTTTATGTACTACACCTCAATGTATGTTTATTAGCCGAATAAAAAGGTCTTGTACTAGCCTACCAACACAGCAACCAATATGTTCTGCACTTCAGTGTACAGTAGGGATGAAACTCATCAAAATGCAGATGCCCACATTAGGCTCAGTACCCCAGCATGAGAGCATACAGGCAGAGTGACTTCAGAGGGAGTGTTTTCCTGGCTGCAGTGATGGATTCCGTGATAGAAAGGCCATAACTCATGGAGCCAAGGGGGAGGGAGGGGCGGGAGGGTCACCAAAGGAGGGGCTAAGAGATCTAGTGGCCACAAATACTCACTCAAGGGACACAAGGAGGCAGCAGCCACTGTTTCAGCCTACAGTGTGGAACAGCAAATATGGATGGGCTGTGCTACACCTCTGCATCCTGCTTATAAGTTCCGGTGGAGTGAATTAAATTCTCTCAGCCCCTGGAGGTTCCCTTCCCAAAGTCTGATTATTCTGGCCTCGTGCAGGAGAGTTGAATTGCACCGCTTATCTTTTAAACTGATTTCTTATATACATTTAAACTACTTCATGTGGCCAAATACTCCTCTCACTTCCACAAGAGTCTTTTCACCAGTGGAACTCCACTGATGTCAGTGGAATAATTCCTGAGTCACACTGATGCGAAATCAGGCTCTGACCGTGTTTTGTGCGTTCTGCCATACATATAATCAGCCTCACTGCTACAATTTCACGCAGACATTTTGAAAATACTCTTGAGGCTGTTGCATGAGGTAGAGTTCAGAGAAAACACTTCTTAATTTTCAGGTCATCACATTCCAACAATCAATATTTTAATTTATTGCGAGACAAGTACCAGTGTGTCCAGTGCTGTGATCATTATACATGTTCTTATGATGTGATGTTGTTTTATTTATAATTTCTAGTCTAAAAGAAATTATAAGTAAAACAACATCACAGCAACATTAGAACATGTATAATGATCACAGCACTGGACACACTGGTACTTGTCTCGCAATAAAGGGACAAATTCTGTCCTGATTTACATCGTACTAAATTCCATTGGAAAAATGTAAGGGAAAAATCTGGCTCAGAGGTTTACAGCATTTTTAATATTTACAGGCTGGACAAAATTCCATTGTTCAGTTGGGGGCAGCTCCACTTGTTAGGAGCTGCACCCAAACCTATTTGAACAGACAAGGCTTTACCACACTCTTCAAGCTCCCACTGGCCTCTCCCCCTTAAGCAACCTGGGCTAGGTTTTTCTTTAACATGCCAGAGAAGAAGATGGAGAATTAACAGGAGAATAAAATAAATAGATCAGGCACATAATCCAAATCCAGGTGTTATAATGACCCGGGAAGCCATTCCACGACAAGAGGAGCTAAAAACCTCAACAAAAATATGAACAAATGGGAGGTGATATAATCTATCTGACTCACAGCTATCTTGACACTGCCTTATCTTCCCCTTTAGACCTGTAAGAATTATGACCTGTAAGAATTAAAAACCTGGGACTTATCAGATAGTTATAAATACCTGTGACGATTTATTTATGTCAAACAGAGGGTAGATGGTAGAATCAAAAGCCTCATAGGTGGATGCATGCATATTATTACTGCTACCAACATAATAATGAATATGGGTTATGCTCATTATATGGTGATCACCTCTGGTGCCAAAACAGTTGTTTTAAAAGAACTGAAATTACTGCACTGGGAATTCTGAGGATACCCAAGGGCAAATACAGGCATCTATAACTGAAATATCCATTTAATTTCTTGTCTCTCTCTCTCTCTCTCTCTCTCTCTATATATATATATATAAAATATGGACTCTTTATTTGTTTTAACTGATAAATACCAATAAAACACCCCCAAAACCAAAAAAGTATGAAATTGGCATTTATTTAATAAACACCTTTAATGGTTACCTATATCTAAGGGATTGTCTACACAAAGCAATAATGCAACTGGCGGGGATGTGATTTCTAAAGTGCACTAATGTTTTGCAGGTTGATTCGTTCATGTAGACCCTGTTGGTGTCCCCTTAAGTTGCCCTAGTGCACTTTAACATAGTGCTGTTGAAAAGAGTAGTATGTTAAAGTCACTAGGGAACATTACAAACAGATGATTCATTACAGTATATATTACTGCAAGGAGTAATGTATATAAATTACTCATTACAGAATATAAAGAGCCCCTTCTAAAACTTCATGTAAAGTGTATTTTTGTACATAGCTAAAATGGTTTTTAACTATTTCCATGGCAAGCATAGGATTTTCCATGACTGCTCACCAGGCTGACTTTCTATGCAACCACTATACAGGGCCCTGATGCTGGCTCTCAGCACATGGAGTGAATTTCATACTCTTGTGAGTAGTCCTATTAAAGTCCTTGGCAGTTTTCAGTTGCTTGCAAATTAAAGTGTTCTTCAGTCTGCCCCAAATTAATTAACAATTGCAAATTGCTTGGCAGAGGAAACAACTTTGCAAGTGCTGATTGAGAGATAAAAAGGGAATATGAGCCATCTCAAGTAACTGGTTTTGGACTTGGGTGGCTGTAGTAAAGGTATGGCTTTGGTACTTAGTGGTAAGAGCAATTTGTATTGTGCTGTTTTATGTGCCATGAATAAAAATTAAATCAAGTGACCCTGTTGTAAGACTAGTTTTAATAATTCAGCTGGTATCTCACTAGTCATCTCTTTCAACTAAATCCTAAAACTAATTGTCACATCTTTTGGTAATAGCTGCACTAAGACAGACACTGATCAATTAACAAGGGACACCTGAGTCCAGTTAAGGGCTGCCTGGGACCTTTAACACCCCACCCCTCCCCCAGTTAGATAGGAAGAGGAGAGGCAAGTTGCTGTAGGGCTAATGGTGGCAGTGAGAAAGGCAGCTTTCCTCCCTACAAGGGAATCTATCTAACCGCATGCTCCCTTAAGGGAAGGACTGGCACTTGGGACAATAACAAGGCCACCTTCCACCCCCAGAGAAATGGGGGTAGAAAAAGGTATTTCAATTTGTTTTTTGTTTGTGAATTTGTTTCTTTTTGTTCAGTGGAGGAGCTTTTCTTGGGCCTGCCCTGAAGCCTACCTGGGAAATATTGAGACATAAACCCCAAGTGGGGAAGTAAACAGCATCTGGAGTGGGGCTGACTTACTCCAGGCCCCCGGGCCAGAGGAAGAAGCACTGAGCCGGAGGAGGTGCCTTGCCATGTGCTCTTATTCATATCTCCCCAGAAATCAAGATAAAAATATGAAACAAGCAAGTGGCAATTATCATTTGCAGACCACTCATCCAGTCTAATATGGCTAATATCACCAACACAGCATCATTAAAATATTTGTGACAACAGACAGAGCTTAGAATACATGGAGTTAATGGTAGAGCTGGTTAGAACCTGAAATTCCCCTTCTGCTGGGAATTCCTAAAAATATCAATTGTTTTTTTGTTCTGAATCTGAAATAAAAAGTTGACATTTCAAAATTTCCCCTGGAACAAAATTCACTATCGAAAAATCTAAGTAACACTTTGTTTTGGCCTTTATTGAAATGTTCTGACAGGGGGTTGGAGGTGCAGATCTGAAAGTTCTAACTGTGTTCGCATCGCATGTAGGGGGTTATAGAACCAGATCCCCAGCTGGTGTAAATTGGCCTATCCCCACTGAAGTTAATGGCACTAGGCAGATTTATGCCAGATGAATATCAGGCCTACACTCAGTGTCTCTACTAAATTGATAAATAAAGTAAGATGAAAGCCAAAAAAACCTCAAGACAAGATGTTATAGTGTAGTCTTTTCAAGGGAAGATGCTGAGGAGAAGGTTGGAGGGCCTGCTGGAAGGGCTGGGTTTTGAAGGAGAGAGGTTGCTTTGTGGCTGTCAGGATGGCCATTCCAAGTGCAGGAGGGAACATAATAGAAGAAGTAAAACTGAGCATAGGAATAGAGCCTGATTTTGGTATACTTTAGCTGAGCAATTGAGAACCTAATTACAGCACAGAATTCCCATTACCAGTCAGAGCAAAATTAGTCCCATTCATTTACTAAGCAGTGCTTCTGCCGGGGGGGGGAGAGAAAAGATGGTTGCAGAGGCTGGAAGCAGCAGGTGGGAGGGGGTGTGAAGTGTGATATGGCAGTAGCCACTATGGAGGCATCAGTGCAGTCAGAGAAGAGACGGCAGCCTGGGACACATAACCATCTTTGGGAAGAGTCTGGTAGGACAATTCATATTGAAATTGCATTGGTGTTTTGGGAGTTTTTTTCATGGTTTTGGAGGGTAATGTCTGGCATTTCTTTCACAGGCTTTTGCAGGGCTTTACTATTTTTTGTAGTGATTTCCCTCACGCCCTTGAAGACTCTCTTAGCAACACTGGTTGATCTGATTTTATTCAGTGTATAAGGTGAATCTGAAAGTGATGCAATGACAGGAGAGGAGATTCTACTTTTCAAAGCAGGGAGAAAGAGAATAAGTCTAGCTGAGACCAGTCAACAAAATGGAAAAGAAGAAAATGTCACAGAAATGGTTAGAACCAGCAAGAAAAGATTAATCTTCTAGGTGAAACAAGGGCTGCAGTTTCATGCCCTAAATTACTTTAAATCATAGGTTTTCAAATTGTGGGACATGTATGTCCCCTCACCCCCATGCAGGGACCCAATTAGGTTATCGGGGGAGCAAGCACCTGATATGAACTAGAACATTCCTACATCCTTGCTACTTCCTGTGGCGCAGGAGTCAGCAGAGGTAACAGGTTTCTGCAGGCAGGTGCAGTGGCAACAGCCAGAGCACAAAGGGAGGCTCCAGAAAGAGGGGTTGGAGAGTTCCCACCCCTGCAGTGCTTGTTATTCCCTGCCCCCTCACACCGAACCCGCACATGCCATGGACACTAGGCTGGTGGCAGCAGATAGTAGCACAGGGAGCGGGGTACAGGCAGCAGCAGTACAGGGGAAGCAACTGGAGCCAATGAGTAGAGTCAGCAGGTTCCTGATGAGGATTGTGGCCTGGCTGTGGGAAGAGTGGGGCTGCAGGAGGGGAAAACTGGGTGGTAGAATGAGAGAAAGAGGCCTGGGAGGAGCTAATCAAGGGAGTGGGGACAGGGCCCCGGGGGAGGGGTGCACATGGGATATGAATCTCCAAAGGAGGATGCAGTAAAAAAGTTTGTGAATCTCTTCTTTAAATGCTTGCAAATAAATGGGTATTTGGGGCACCCATATTTTTTTAAATAATTTGATCCCAATTACAGTGTGACAAATTCACACGGGAATGAAGATTTCATATGATTTATGGCCCAATTCTTTAGGTTTTGGGAGTCATAGCAGTAGAAGGGTGCTGAGAACCTCACAAGATTGAGCTGATAGATACTAGAATGATATTCTACCACTGGGCTATTTCAGTTCATCCACAATCTGATTGGAGCCTTGTTCATATAAATGCAATATTGCTGGCTGCATGGCACTGATTCTATGATTTAAACCATGTATTAATAAATACCTCTGATTTATTCACTTTTTCAAGTACATTTCTCTAGGTTGGGGAAGTAAGCTTTGTTTATCTTGTTTTATGAACAAGACTCAAGGATGCAGACATAGATCTGACTTGTGAGGAAAGGCATAAAATTGCTAAGAAGGAACTGTATCTCTATGCTGCTTGGACTCTGAGGGGCCAAGTTTCTAGACATAAGAAAGGGATCCTCAGGTACTTATGGACATATAGAGCTTGCTTATTATTGAAGCATCTATTACCTTTTGAAATTTAAGATTTGTAATTCATTTTGTATATGTGTTGCCTGCTTTAACCTCATAAATAACTCTCATTTCTTTTTCCTATTTAACAAATCTTTACATTGTTTACTGTAGGATTGGCTACAATCTTTCATGTAACTCAGGAAAAAAGCCCACTGTCTTCTAACTGGACTGCAAAATCAAATCCACATCTAATCCATGTAGCTACTAATTTGTATATGAAAAGAAAAAATTCTTACAGACCTTATAAATGTAGCTTTTATCAAAAATAAAAGATCCTGTCCTGCAGGATTCATTCCTTATTCAGGCAAAAGTCCCATTGACTTTCCCAAATCTGCACGATTTGGCCCAAAGTGCCTAAATTACTTAAATTATTTTAGTTTTATTATCACACAAGTGTATGAAGATCATTATATCCTGTTGCATTTGTTAACTGAACAAAGAGAAATACAAATGGGAAAAGCTTTATTCCAAAAATTACTAACATGATGGAAATATATTTTCAGCAAAAAATGGAAAAGTCTGGTAATTTCTACCTTGAAATACTTGCATCCTGTACACATCAGAGTCTCAAATACCCTATTTATCTTCTGTTAAAAGCTATCAACGTTCTATAGAGAAGTCACATTAGCAGAATCCTTTCCCACACAATATTAGTATTTCAGCAGAAATCCATACAGTAGTATACACTGCATTTTCATTTGCCCATGCAGGAAATTCAGCTTGTTTCAGAACATAAACAAGATTATTTGAAATAACTTTTTGGGACACTTATCCTTACAACAATGCATATGTCCTTTTCTATTTAAAGTTCTGTGAGGAAATATGGAACCCTTTCATTCCTAATATAGAGCATTCATCCCCACAGATTCTCAAGGATCCATAACTGCCAGATTGCTTAAATGGTAGAAAATTCCCTGTTAGCATATATTCTTCACCAATTACAGGTTTCAGAGTAACAGCCGTGTTAGTCTGTATTCGCAAAAAGAAAAGGAGTACTTGTGGCACCTTTAGAGACTAACCAATTTATTTGAGCATGAGCTTTCGTGAGCTACAGCTCACTTCATCGGATGCATACCGTGGAAACTGCAGCAGACTTTATATACACACAGAGATCATGAAACAATACCTCCTCCCACCCCACTGTCCTGCTGGTAATAGCTTATCTAAAGTGATCATCAAGTTGGGCCATTTCCAGCACAAATTCAGGTTTTCTCACCCTCCACCCCCCCACACAGAAACTCACTCTCCTGCTGGTAATAGCCCATCCAAAGTGACAACTCTCTTCACAATGTGCATGGTAATCAAGGTGGGCCATTTCCTGCACAAATCCAGGTTCTCTCACCCCCTCACCCCCCTCCAAAAAACACACACACAAACTCACTCTCCTGCTGGTAATAGCTCATCCAAAGTGACCACTCTCCCTACAATGTGCATGATAATCAAGGTCGGCCATTTCCAGCAAAAATCCAGGTTTTCTCCCCCCCCCCACCCCCATACACACTCAAACTCACTCTCCTGCTGGTAATAGCTCATCCAAAGTGACCACTCTCCCTACAATGTGCATGGTAAGCAAGGTGGGCCATGTCCAGCACAAATCCAGGCTTTCTCACCCCCCCCCTTTTTTTTTTCCCCGGGGACACGGACACACACACACACAAACTCACTCTTCTGCTGGCAATAGCTCATCCAAACTGACCACTCTCCAAGTTTAAATCCAAGTTTAACCAGAACGTCTGGGGGTGGGGAGGTAGGAAAAAACAAGGGGAAATAGGCTACCTTGCATAATGACTGAGCCACTCCCAGTCTCTATTTAAGCCTAAATTAATAGTATCCAATTTGCAAATGAATTCCAATTCAGCAGTTTCTCACTGGAGTCTGGATTTGAAGTTTTTTTGTTTTAAGATAGCGACCTTCATGTCTGTGATTGCGTGACCAGAGAGATTGAAGTGTTCTCCGACTGGTTTATGTCCGACTGGTTTATGTCCTAAGCCTCACCCCTCTGACAGAGATAGGGCCTAAGTCCAGAGAGTTGCCCATCTCCGCTAGTGATTCACAGCCTGGAACCCCTCTTTTGGAGCCAGATGGCTTAAGTGTACCTTGTGAGAATAAGCTGGGCACTACCTCCAGCTGACTGTTGGGTGGAGTGAAGAAGGCACCTATCTTTTAACTCTTAGCCAGTGATCAGAGCACTCAGCTGGGATATAGAAGAGACAAGTTCAATTCCCCCCTCTCTGTCAGACGGTGAAGAAGTTATTTGAACAGGGCTCTCCCATCTCACAGGGCAGTGCTCTAACTACTGAATTTTAGGACATTCTGATACAGGGCTTCCTCAATCTCTCGTGTTGACCCTGTTCTACTTTGGATAACTCACTAGAGCAGAGGGACTGGGTCCTAGCTCTCCCAACTCCCAGGTGGGCTGTAGAGTCCTTCTCTCTCTCTTGCCCAGTGACTAGATTCATACCAGCACTTTTGTGATAAAAGTATTCTATCTAGGCAGTGTAACAGCCAGCAAAAAGGAAATTCTGTCTTAAACCAGAGACTGACCTTGCCTTGAAGTGAATATAAATTGTGAATATTTCCCCCCATCCCTTCTAAATTAATATCACCACAACCTTCTGAGGAAACCAGTCTTGTTTGTATACTATAATTGAATTCAAAACAAACCCAGTTCTTGTGTCAAAACACACACCTCCTGAGAACAATCGGAAAGCAATTAAATTACAAGGTGAATGTTAGCTCTTCAGAAACATGACAGGACTTCGGTATGGAATCTCACTGAGAAGCCCGCAAACTGTCAAAATCAGCAAAAAGAAAAGGAGTACTTGTGGCACCTTAGAGACTGACCAATTTATTTGAGCATGAGCTTTCGCTCACGAAAGCTCATGCTCAAATAAATTGGTCAGTCTCTAAGGTGCCACAAGTACTCCTTTTCTTTTTGCGAATACAGACTAACACGGCTGTTAATCTGAAACCTGTCAAAATCAAGACAACCTTTTCCCCTTCACATTGAAATTGCCAAGGATGCCAATGCCCACATGGGGGGGGGGTAATAAAATAACATATAGGGTGCAAATGTACTGACTGTAGTAATAACCCTAGAAAACAAAGACTAGTCCTTGCAGCAGCAGTCAGCTGCAGCTGGGCTCCCAAGAATAGGACACACCTTATTGTAAATGATAATAAGGAAAGTTGAAGGTTTTCTCTGGCCTGATTGTGAACTCACTTAGCCATACCACCTACCATGGCCTGTCCCCTGGCTTGGGTCTTAAGCCAGCCAACACTAGACCATTGTCATCATTAAGAAGGCTCAAGTAGCTCTGGAGCATACACCACAAGTCTCTTCTGGTGAATGTTACTCTCCTGCAGTATCACAACCCCAATCTCCCAATGGCCATAGTGGCAAACAAAGATCACCATGCCTCCTGGGCTTAATAATGAATCTGGTTTGGAAACTTTCCCATCAAGAAATATTCTGCAAACATTTGAAAATGTAAACTTCAATGAAGGAGAGGATGGCACAGTGTGATGTTGTGTAGACCATGCACATTGCACACACCAAGAGCTCCTTGCATTCCTCTATTCTGCCCACCCTGCACACAAGGTCTTTGTGTGCAACCTTCCCATCCCCTTCTATTTCAGGGAATCCCTGCAACTTCCCAGTCTCTCCGTCTTGCCAAGTTGCTCTGTGTGTCCCCTGTTACCCCCTCTTTCCATGCCAGGGGCTCTGAATACTTCTCATTGTCCCGCTATAACATGGTTCCTCACTCTCTCACCCCATGGTAGGGATTTATGCACCCATTCATTTCCACTTTCCTCCCCAGTGCTGCTCGTCTCCCCATAACAGGGTCTCCCATTCCCATCCCGGCCAGGGGTTCTGTGTGATACCTATTTTTCACATGCCAGGGGCTCTGGGTGCCCCTATAACCACCTTCTTCCTCCCCCCCCCCCAGGGTCTCCAGTTATCCCCCTATGCTAGGAGCTTTGCAAACCCTGTTCCTCCTAATTTTCTTTCACTTCTCTCTCCCTTTCCTGGTGTCAGCATTTTTAAATACTATTGCAAGGATGGGCAGAACTGAGTTGGGGGAGTATTTTTATGTAAGCAGGATCTGAATAAGCTCTCCAGTGACATCCAGTGATGCACTGGGAGAAAAGACTTAGGAGCAGACTGTGTTTACATAGATGTGTCTACTCTGCCTAGGTGCACAGAATGATGGAGCTCCTTTGCCAAAATGATCAATTCTGGCTGACTTCAAGTTACAAATCACTCTAGTATTCGAAGGCAGGATTAACGAAATGCTATCCTTAATGTATGAGTGAAGGGCAGCAGAACTGTGCTTTGCATATCTTGATTGAGGGGGTCCCAGTGAAGATGAGAAGGGGCATGGGCATGTGTATGTATACCTACCTTGTGATGTGGATTCTGCCTACAGAGGCCTGGACACCATTTGACCTTCTCCTCTACAGTGTTTAGTCTAATCAGCTCTGTCTTTAAACTCAGTCATTGTTTCGGTTCAGTGATTACCAGAGCTGACTCCCTGATAAGCAGCTCTCAGGGCTATGCCTTAGACCTGGTGTAGGGACAGGGGTGAAATGAAAGACAATGCGGAGGCTGTACTGGCAGTGAGGTTCCCTGCTACATAGTGAAATCATTAGGAGCTGAAGTCACTAAAGACCTGGGTTAAGCAGTGAAGGAACCTCAAAACAAGGCATGGCAGAAGTAGCAGAAAGTGTCCAACAGAAGCAGCCCACAACCGGCAGCAGCAAGCAGCAATCGCAGAAGCGCAGTGACCCCAGAGACAATGCTCAACACCCCTTTCCCCCCACTTCTGGGGTGGGGGATGAACCCCTATAAACACATCTCTGAACTCTGGGTCTTTGCTAAACAAGGACAGCCAACTGTAAGTGGGGTGCAGTGCAGGAAGAGGGGAGTAATGTGTTAAAGCAAAGTTTATTCATTGGACTTTGACACCACAAGGTGGGAAACTGAGACAAAGGACACTGCCCAGCACATTGTGGGGTAGGGTTTTTGCTTATGGTCGCATGCTTTTGAATATGGTTGTAGTGTTTTCCCAGACTAATGCTTGGTTTCCCTTTCCTTGTATTAAAAGTTCTCTTTTGTTATACACAGACGCAGTGCTTGTTCTCTGTGTGTGTGTGTATGTGTGTATAAATATATATATATATATATATATATATATATATATATCAAAATATCCCCTCAAGCCCCTTCACCCCCTTTTCTGTTTTGTTAAGAACCTGATTGGTTTTTTAGTGTCCTAAAAATCCAAGGAGCTGGTCTGTGCTCACGTTGGGGGTAAAGGGGTTTGGGAGGATATTTTGGGGAACAGGAACTCCAAGTGGTCCTTTTCCTGAATCTTTGTCTAACTCCCTTGGTGATGGCAGCGATACCGTTCCAAGGACAAGGAAGAATTTGTACCTTGGGGAAGTTTTTAACCTAAACTGGTAGAGATAAGCTAGGGGGTCTTTCATGCGGGTCCCCACATCTGTACCCCAGAGTTCAGAGTGAGGAGGGAATCCTGACAGCACCTCTTTCTCTTCTGCTGCTAAGAGTTGTGGGAAGCCGAAGGGGATAATAGGGGATTATTCCTTCACCCACTTACTTCCCTGGTCCTTCTTGCATGAACAGAGAACAACAATACCCGAAGTCTGAAGGTGCAAACAATTCAATGTTTATTGGGGTGAACTTCCAGCAAGCAATGATTCCAGTTTCCTTCCTTAGTGTCCCCCTTCCCAGCTCTGACGCCACCAAGTCTTGCCTGTGTCCCTGTTCCCATTCCCCGCCCCCTTTAGCGAAACATGATTCCAATTCCCCAACCCCCATTCCCATTCTCCCACTTACTTCCTGATTGACTGCGGACTATATAGTAAAACTTGAGTTCTGCTTACCATACCTTAACCAATCACTTTTACTGAAATTTAATTAACCAATCCTAACATATTGTAACATGATTATTGAACCAATTATATCCCACCGCCTTCATTGGTTAACACCCAACAAAAATAATTATACAGCAGACAGAAACAATCACAGAACCTGACGGAGATTATACAGACAAAGAATAGGGAAATGGGGACTACAGTGATAGAACAACAAAGAAATGAGGATTTCACACCCCAGCTATTGATAAGTGAGTTCTTGCCAGATAGGATGCTATCAAACTAAGTTTTCTTTAAATCTTCTAGGCTCTTCCTATTCTCTGGAGGTGATAGATTGGATCACCTTTTTAACAGCCCAAAACTACCTTATTTCAATGTGACTAGTTTGGAGTGTAATGATGTGACAATACACTTCCCAGTTTATGGCTGCCTCTGCTGCTTAGCTAAAGATCTTAGCCTAAGAACATGGCCTCAGACTGTCACAGTAAGAGAAGGCCCTTAGATAGGCAGACAGTGATTTTGATTCTTGTTTTGTATCTCTATAACTAGCTAAGTGATAAGAGTACACCTAAATTCTTAAAGTATAGGTCTTTACAGACAGGTCTGAATATCAATATCGTAGCAGAGGGTAGCGGGGCACTGTGGGTCCTTTCCCAATCCCCCGTGATGCATTGCTTCACATCCCAGCAATCCTTGTCCTTCCGTCCGCATTTACCATCCGCTTTCAATTGTTTGTATACTGCGGATCCTGCCTCTTTGGGATCCTGAATTGTTGACCGGTATGCTGTTCGCTCTGATCAACACGTCACGAATGGCCGTGGAATTATTTCTAAAACTACAAAGGCAAGTGGAGTGCGACATTGATCTCGCCATGCGTAGTAGCTACAACATGAGACTGTTTGTGGCATTCACGGAGGTGCTGACCACAGTGGAACGCCGCTTTTGGGCTTGGGAAACAAGCACTGAGTGGTGGGATCACATCGTCATGCACGTCTGGGATGCCGAGCAGCGGCTACAGAACTTTCAGATGAGGAAAGCCACATTTATGGGACTGTGTGATGAACTCGCCTTAGCCCTGCGATGCAAGGACACAAGAATGAGAGCTGCCGTGCTGTTGGAGAAGTGCGTGGCGATTGCACTATGGAAGCTGGCTACTCCAGACTGCTACCGATTGGTCACTAACTAGTTCAGAGTGGGAAAGTCTACTGTTGCATCCTGAGCCGAAAGACCATGACTCTGGGTAACGTGCGTGACATTGTGGATGGCTTTGCACAAATGGGCTTCCCTAACTACATAGGGGCAATAGATGGCACACATATTCCAATTCTGGCACCAGACCACCTAGTCACCACGTACATTAATCGCAAGGGGTATTTCTCAATGGTTCTCCAGGTGCTTGTGGATCACTGTGGGCATTTCACAGACATTAACACAGGCTTATCTGGAAAGATGCATGACGCACACGTCTTTTGGAACACTGGCCTGTTCAGGAAGCTGCAAGCAGGGACTTTCTTCCCAGACCAGAAGGTCACCTTAGGGCAAGTTGAAATGCTCATTCTGATTCTGGGAGATCTCACCTACCCCTTAATGCCATGGGTTGTGCAGCCATACATGGGGAACCTTGACAGCAGCAAGGAGCGGTTCAACAACAGGCTGAGCAAGTGCAGAATGACTGTTGAGTGTGCTTTTGGTTGTTTAAAAGCCGGATGGTGATGCCTGCATGGGAAGCTGGACATGGCCAATGACAATATTCCTATGCTTATAGCCGTGTGCTGTACACTCCATAATATTTGTGAAGGGAAAGGTGAAAGCTTCACTCAGGGCTGGACCACAGAGGCTCAGTGCCTGGAGGCTGAGTTTGAACAGCCAGAGACCAGGGCTATTAGAGGGGCGCAGCACAGGGCCATCAGGATCAGGGATGCCTTGAGGCAGCAATTTGAAGCTGAAAGCCACTAATATTTGTCTCTATGCTCAGACGTGCAGTGCTTGTAATTCTAGGAGGTGATTGGTGCAGATGATGCAATATGTGGGTTTAACATAATTGAATGTTGCTTTGCAGGGCTCTGTTTCCTTTCAATTAATAGAATAAAGATTGCTTTCAAACCAACACAATTCTTTTATTAAACAACAACAATCAGAAGAGAGAGTCAAACCAAAAAAAGCATCGGCAGTGAGGGGGATGGGGGAAGGGAAGGTCCTAGGAGGAGGAGGGGTACAGGGACAGCTAAAATTTGTGTAGGTCCAGATAAAACCTTCTCCTTTTGAGTACAATGGGTACTGTACTTCAGCAGGGCCAAACTGCAGAGGGATGGGTGTTGAGTGCAGTGGATTGTCCCGCATTGCTGGACTGTGAGGGGGGAGGAGTGGAATGCTGCAGGTATAGATTGGAGCCAGGAGGTTGTTAAGAGTGTGTTGGTGTCTGGGGGGAGCATGGGAAAGAGTTTTTTGCGACAGCAGCTGCAGGGGAGGGCAGGCGCGGAGCTGCTCGGTTTGACGAGCTAGTGTATCCTGGAGCATCTCTGCTTGGCTCTCCATAACCTTTAAGAGCTGCTCCAAGGCTTCATTCTGGCTTGCAGCATTCTCCTTTCAGTCCCTCATCTCACTGTCCCGCCACTCCTTCAATTCCTGTTTCTTAGCGGCAGAGTGCATTATAACCTCATGCAGAAAGTCCTCCTTACAACTTCTTGGCCAATTTCTAATTCTTCGCAGCCATTCACCATGATGACACAGTGGCACGGGAAAGTTACCGTTAATGGGGCAAGAAACAAAGCATCTCTGCCAAAGAACCATCTACACGAGTTTCCTGGAGATTTCTGAGGGAAATTCCCATGAAGTGCGGGAGTCAATCAACAGCCTATTCTGCTGCTCAGACGAGGCATGCGGTGGGAGACAAGCCTGCTTTCTGCAACCCTCCTGCCCCCAACCCTCGTGCCCCCAACTGCTTCAGCGATTCCCAAAATCAAATCCACTTACCAGAGGCCTCTCTCCTGTTTGCGCTTCGCCAGCGTCTGACAGCTGTGACTGGGTAGCCTTCTCTGGGGTAGAAAAGAGCTCCTAGCTACATGCATCTCTGACCTCCAAGTCATCTTCTGCCTCTGGGTCCCCCTTCCCCTCCCCGTGCAAGATTTCCTCCTCCTGGTGCGTGAGCCACTGAAGTATCCACAGTGGTCTTCACAGTGGAGGTGGGGTCACCACCGAATATTGCGTCCAGCTCTTTGTAGAACCAGTAGCTCAAGGGCACAGCAGCAGTTTGCCTCTCCTGCCTTCTGGTAGGCATTCCACAGCTCCTTCACTTTGACCCTGCACAGCAATTTGTCCCAGTCATGGCCCCTTTCTGTCATGCATCGTGAAATCTGTCAGTGGGTATTATAATTCCTACGGCCGGAGTGCAGCTGGGACTGGACAGCCTCCTCCCACACAAATGCCGATGAGGTCCAGCAGCACGGCATTGCTCCAAGCACGGGATCACCTGGTGTGTGGAGCAGGCATGGCCACCTAGAAATATGCGCTGAGACCATTGCTCACATCACCAAGCAAACAGGAAGGGGACTTTCAAAATTCCCAAGGAATTTAAGGGGTGGGGATGACGGTTGGTCACCTGAAGGCAGGGCAGTAGAGTTCAAACCGATGACCAGAGAGACAAGAACAGGCATTGTGGGACACCTCCCGGAGGCCAATCCCAGCGCTGTAATCGACCACAGTGTCTACACGGGCACCACAGCGCTGTAGCCCCGGAGCAGAAAGCTGTACATCTCTCAGCGGGGTGGTTTGTTTTTTTTTAAAGCACTGCAAGGGTGCAGTTTCTGCGCACTGAGTGGCGTGGCAGTGCGTACACCTCAGGAGTTACAGCGCAGAAAGCTGCTTTACTGCCCAGAAACTTGCCAGTGTAGACAGGGCCTTAGTCTGTGTCTACGCTACCACTTTCAGCGCTAAAAATTTAGTCATTCAGGGGTGTGAAAAAACAGCCCCCTGAGCAACAAACGCTTTAGCGCTGAAAAGCGCCAGTATAGACAGCTACCACAACTCATGCGGGAGGGTTTCTTTTATCGCCGGGAGAGGACTCCCCCGGCGATGAAGCATGACTGCGCTGCCCACTTCACAGCACTGCCACAGCAGCTCTGTAATGTGGGCAGCGTAGACATGCCCTCAGAGTGGTGAAAGGGGTATAGATAAGTGTCATAGGATAAAATTAAACAGAGGACTGTTTGGCTGAACATACAGCTAAGTGTTCTAACTGTGAGGTCTATTAAGCTGTGCCTACAAGATAATAGGTGAAGGTTTAATTGCTTGGCAAGGCCAGAGTACTATACACTACATTGTAAAGAACACTCCTACACTGATTAAAGTGAGGAATAAGTGAGGAGACTGAATGAAAGGCAAAAATAGACATTGCATCGGATCCTCAATTTGTATAAATCTGCATAACGCCAAGGATTTCTATGCTGCCTTCAATGGAGCTACTGTAAATCATGTAATGTGATTTACATGTAAATCAATGTGATTTACATTAGGTGAGGATCTGACTCATTGTAATGTCTCTTTGTTTGTTTTGTTTTGTTTCCCCCAAAAAAGATTTTATTTCACTTCAAGCTGTGGATGCTCAATGTGACTAAGTGGGAATGTTTTGAGTCCTGTTTGTGCCTCAGTTTCTCCTATGTGCTGCATTGTTACCCAATGAGTGGAAGGGGATTGTTTGCTCTCTGGGAAGGCTGAGAGACATAGGCGTGGGTGTTGCCCAGCTGTCTGAGCCTTTGTCTCCATATCAGTGGAGCATAAGACAATGGCAAATCCAATTGCCAGGACATTCAGCAATCCCCAGCTTGAGATCAAAGGACTGGAGGGGTATGAGGTGGGGGACAAGAGCTGGCTGCTGGAAAGAGGAGGGGCTCTCACTTGGAGTCTGACAAAGGAGGCCAGGCGGGGAGACAAAGCTTGAACCAAGGGGTTCACTACAGTTTGGTGGGCTCTGGGCTAACCAGAATGGACTATGCTTTCACCTTCAGTTCTTTGTACTAACATAAGGACCTCCTGTGCTGTGTCACTACTAATAAATCCAACACTATTGTCGTGTCACTGCAAATGCTGGGTGAGGTGGATTAATTCCTGAAGAGCGTGCATGTCTACATCACATGTCTGTCTCAGTTAGACTCACTGAATGAAGCTCATGGTGTGAAGCAAGAGTATTGAAGGTCCAGAGGTCCATTCTGAGGAGGCGGTGAAGCCACATGGCTTACCTTGGAGGAAGAATGAGAGACATGGAGGGCTCTGGCACACTGAAGGGGCTCCTCCTAGAGCAGTGGTTCTCCACCTACAGGCTGCTTGCATATGACATCCTCAGGGTCGTAACTAGGGCAGGGCAGGAGGGGCACTTGCTCCAGGTGCAGAGCCAGCCAGGTGGGTGTGCAAAAATGGGGTGGCATAGGATCAGGCCCAACAGCATCAGCCTCCCCCTGGCGGGATCAGGCCCAGCACATCTGCAGGAGGCAAGGGTGCTCTGTTCCCCCGTCCCCTTCCCCCCATAGGATCGTTGGTCCAGTGACTGCAGCTGGAGAAGGCTCCCTGGCACTAGGACAGCTGAGCTATGTGCAGCTGAGGTAGGAGACCAACGAGCAAGAGGAGGAGAGATGTAGGTGGTTAGGGGTGTGGGGAGGAGGGTGCAGCTGGTACATGAGGGGGACTAGTGGCTGGGGGCAGTCCCTGGATGGGGGTGGGGTTTGAGTGCATAGGGGCTAGTCCATGGGTAGGGAACTGGATGCTGGAGGGGACCGTCCCTGTGCGGGGCACCCTGGTTCTGCAAGGCAGGCATGTTTCCAGCCCAGTGTTGGGGAGGGGGACAGTCTCAGGGGGTGTTGGTGATGCGGGGTGGGAAGTCTGGAGACGGGTTGAGGGGCAGTCCCTGGCAGAAGTAGTCTCGGTACATGGGTGACAGCCCTTGGCCGGGGTCTGGGTGCATGGGAGCAGTCCCTGGTTGGGCTGGGCGGGGGGGCGGGCAGTCTGGAGACAGGTTGAGGGGTGGGCCCTGGTTGGGAAGGTCTGTGTACATGGGGGGGCAGTCCCTGGTGGGGGGCAGTCTGCGGAGGTGCTGGTGGGCAGTCCCTGGGTAAGGGTTCTAGGTGCATGGGGAGGAGCGGTCCCTGGTTGAGTGGGCACCCCGCATCAGGCAGGGCTCCGCAGCCACGCTTTCCGGGCACTCAGCCCAGCTGCTCTGCCATCAGTAGTTTGGATGTGAGGGTGGCAATACACTATGTCATGCCACCCTTACAGTAAATTAATTAATTTTAGCAGTTAACGTTTTGACTTATTTTGCTCATTTAAAATGCTCTCGGTAGACATTTACCAGTGTTGAAATGAAAGGCACTATATTGATTTGAATTGTATTGCTGTCATATAACAAATACTGAACTTTTTTTTTGTAGGTGTACAGGTAGAATCATAGAATATCAGGGTTGGAAGGGACCTCAGGAGGTCATCTAGTCCAATCCCCTGCTCAAAGCAGGAACAATCCCCAACTAAATCATCCCAGCCAGGGCTTTGTCAAGCCTGACCTTAAAAACGTCTAGGGAAGGAGATTCCACCACCTCCCTAGGCAACGCATTCCAGTGTTTCACCACCCTCCTAGTGAAAAAGCTTTTCCTAATATCCAACCTAAACCTCCCCCACTGCAACTTGAGACCATTACTCCTTGCCCTGTCCTCTTCTACCACTGAGAACAGCCTAGATCCATCCTCTTTGGAACCCCCTTTTAGGTAGTTGAAAGCAGCTATCAAATCCCCCCTCACTCTTCTCTTCTGCAGGCTAAACAATCCCAGTTCCCTCAGCCTCTCCTCATAAGTCATGTGTTCCAGTCCTCTAATCATTTTTGTTGCCCTCCGCTGGATATTTTCCAATTTTTCCACATCCTTCTTGTAGTGTGGGGCCCAAAACTGGACACAGTACTCCAGGTGAGGCCTCACCAGTGTCGAATAAAGGGGAACGATCACGTCCCTCAATCTGCTGGCAATGTCCCTACTTATACATCCCAAAACGCCATTGGCCTTCTTGGCAACAAGGGCACACTGTTGACTCATATCCAGCTTCTTGTCCACTGTCACCCCTAGGTCCTTTTCCGCAGAACTGCTGCCGAGCCATTCGGTCCCTAGTCTGTAGCGGTGCATGATAGTACGTGTGTGTGTGTATATATATAATAATATATCCACACAATATATATAATATTATTATTGTGTGGATGCAGCCCACATAACATACAGAAAGCCACATATGTGGCGCCACAACGGTAAATAGATTGAGACTAGAGACTGTTCCGAAGCTGGGGCCATAGCACCAATCCTGTGGATCTGTGACACTCCACACTTGTAAAAACCAGCCTGCTTGGTATCTAATTATGGAATTATTTCCTGAATTTTAGGCACCTAAGTTTGAAACTGTTGGCCTTATTTTAAAGGTAGGTAAAGATACATAAATACATTCCCCTCGTGGTGGTGTTCTATGTAAGCTATTGCCTGTCCTTGCCACAGGGATGATAGGTGATTGTGAATGAGAGGGAGAGGAGAGCTGTGTTTAAAGTCAATGGAAGAAGAAGTTGTCCACATGACTGCAAATGATAGTGAAGTGTCCACAGGACAATCTCTCTGTTACAATGTGGGGCCAGATTTACAAAGGCGCTTGGGCACCTAAAGATTCAGAAGCCTATTGAGATTTACAGACTCACCTAAGTGAGTTAGGTGCCTAACTCCCATTGACTTTCAATAGCTTTTTAAATAGCTACATAAGTCTGGCCCATGGGCCATACTATGAAAACGTTTGAGAAACCCTGGACCAAAGGACCAGTTGCATAGCTCTTTTCTTTTTTAACTTCTATGATGTTATACTTCGTCTATTCAATTTGACTATGTGGCTGCCAGTATAACTCTTCTTTATAATGTAATAAGGTTCATTTCCAGGGGACATGATTATACAAAAGAATCCCATATTGGATGGGGCACAAAAGGAAGGTGGCACAAACATAGATATTGTTTGATGGAACTTCAGTGTGCAAAGTGATCACTTTCAACAGCACTATGCAAACTGAATGTTTTTAAATTGGGAAAAATATTGGGGGGGGGGGGAGAACCTACTGCATATCAGCTAATTAAAATTTCTCCTCAGTTCTGACAGCCTTCATTGCCAAATGAGCTTACCTTGAGGAGGAAGGAAATGTGCAAAGAGCATCAATTATGAGGATTAAATATGTTCAGTCGAGGGCATCAGAATTAATTTCAAAAGTTTGAATGACAGACAGTGAAATGCTATGAAGAGTGAAAGAGAAGAATTGATTCATATGTGGTCTGCATTCTTAAGTGAATGAATATAAAAGGCTATGTGATGAGACAAATTAGTTTCATTTGTCCATCAGGGTAAAATCCCAAGCTTTCCACACCAGCTCTTTTTTTTTTTCTTTTCCCCTGCCCAAAATCAATGTAAAGGGGGGGAGGGGGAACACTCCCTAACTCCTTCCGTATAGCATTTCATTTCAAATTGATTTGCTATTACTGACTGAAATAGATGTATCAACCACCACCCCCAACATCAGTAATCTTATGGCATTAACCCATTCCCTGGTCTGAAGTGCTTACATGGAAGGGGAATGCACTGATCATCCAGAACTGGTTAGCTTGTGAACAAATCAGAGGATGAGTTAATTAAAAATGAGAACTCTTAAAATTCCCAGATTGTAGTTAGAAATCTCTCTCGCCTGAATTATTTTTTTAAGGATGGGAGGTTATTAATTAAAGATTATCTATAAATATGGTTACAGGTTTAGATAAAAAAGCAGCTTCCTCAAAGCAAGAAGTTGGCAAAAAAGTAACGTTGATATCAAAATGCTGATTGACATCAGTGATTTAAAATTCTGGCTTTCACCCAGTTGCTTGTTTAAACAAAACCATCAACTTCCCTGTGTAAAAGATGAGCTTTAGGACTTATGGAAAGGACTTATTGCATGATTGGAGCCAGATTCACCCCCCGATACACAGCGCACACTAACAAGGAAACAGGGGAAAACCACGAATAGGTACTCATCACATATCAGTCTGGCATGCCAATATTCCCAGAAATACATATTTGCTAGGACCAGCATCCCTGATAGGATTCAGCACAGATAAAAGGGCCAGTTTTTCATAGGACCAGCATCAGAGGAAAGAAACTGTTCCAGCTCCAAATAAAGCAGATGTTGCCAGATGCTGAACACTGCCTTTTGATGTTTAGATGGGTACTCAGTTTTCCATCACTCTTTTATCTCTTAACCTTCAGAGACCCAAATGGGATGTACAGGTATTTGAAACCGGCAGGGTTGAGACTTCTAAAGTTCAAGGTTTTGCTAATTACATTTTTGTGTGCAAAACTTAGCCCTTAATGTCACAATGGGAGCTGGATACTGAACTCTTTGCCCCCCCCTTCCCTCCCACACACCCCCCCAGATTTTTTATTTGATTTTATTCTCTCTCCCTTTCTCTCTTTTTTTTTTTTTTAAATGCTCCTTTTGTGGTTTTCATTCTGCCTCCCACAGTTTTTGTGAGTGGCTTTTTTTGGTTTCTGTTTTGTTGTTGTTCTCCCAAAGGGACCCCAACAATAATAAAACTCTGTTTGACTTGAGCTTGCAAACCCACCTTGTCTGAGTAAGTATGAAATTAGATAAAAGTAGTTGAACATGCCTACTCTTAAATCTGTGACTAAAGACATTAGGCCAGATCTTCACTTGGTGTAAACTGGTGGTGAATAGATTCTTCTTACAGATTGAATTATTTAACAGGCTAGAAAGTTCCTTCTCCTTTCTAGAAGTGGTTGCTTCTGATCAGCATCCAGGCATTTAGGTAGAGAAGTGTAGTAAAGTTTTACTCCTGCTTTGACACTTCCATGGATAAAGAGTTTGCATCATTTTTCACTGCTCTTTATCTGGCACCATGAATAAACACTACAAATAAAGTTCAAATGTTTCATGTCCTTATACAACGCTATTTCAAATATGTCTACTAGAATATTGTCCCTTTTCACAGTTTCAGGACTAGATTCTTCCCCCCACTCACCCCCTTTACACTTGTGTAATCCCATGGAAGTCTGTGGAGTTCTATCAGTGACACTGAGGGCAGAATTTGCCATTAATCACATATCAAAATAGCTAATTATGAAGATTGAGCAATGTATTTTCTGAAATGTTTTCTATAGAAGATTGAGGGCTGTCATGCAGCACAGCCAGTGACTGCAGCCAATATGATGGATGTGATGATATATTGTTGCATGTCTAATTGTGTGCAGCCTCTTCCGAACATGTTCCCAGGTATGAGTTGCCCAGTTAAGTGCTTATGTGGAATTTTCAGAGTCCGAGATGGAAAGGCTCTTCCAGTTAAACTCCTTAAAGTAGTGGGAAGATTTGCACAAGGAATTACTCAGGATAGCTTTAAACATCCCATAGGGTTTTTTGTGCATAATAGCTCCACTCATAGTCCTTTTACATAAGACATATAAGTGCATAGTCAGCAAGCCATCTGAAAAACAGAGCATTAGAAAATCAGACTTAAAGCTTTAAATCTTTGCCAGATTTCAAACAAACGAGAGAGAGAAAAAGCGAGTTAATGGCTCCCAGTGTGACAAACTATCCATAATCTTGATGCTGAATTAAAAGTGGACCTGAAGTGCCAAATGTATAATACTCCTGCTCAGTCAATTTGCCTATCTATGTTCTTTACTAAACGCATCACTGTGTTATCTGGTCTACCAAGGTAACAACTGCCTGGGGATTCCTGGCAAAGGGATCCTTCCAACCAATAAGGAGATCTTACAGGTCGGATATTATCCAGTCAGCCACGTTTTACTCCATTAGGTATTTCTGGGTGATTCTTTAATCACTGTCCCACAATGCTTCTACTTTTCAGCAGCTTAATGGGCAAAATCCTCAGCTGGTCTAAATGGAAGTCACGGGAGCTAGGTCATGTTCTCAGTTGATGTAAACTGGCATAATACCTCCAGACAATGACATTCAGGAAGTGCAATTCCTTCTGCTCCGCAATGAGGTAGAGGGCCATAACTGAGCCCATATTCTGTAATGTAGTATATCCAAATATAATGAAAGGGTTAAATAATATTCGTTACTAATCAGGTGGGAAATAAATGAAACTCCTGAATTTCTGTGTAACTCCCACTTGGAATTCTCCAACTCCTAGACTGACAGACTGAGCCTCCAGGGGGTCCTACCCTATGGGCCACAACAATAATGGCTACCAGAGCCTCTGACAACATTGCTCAGGATACCTGGGTTGAGGTGGAGGAGAGGTTAGGTTCTGGAAGGGACGGATGAGTCTGTGATTCTATGATTCCAGTTAAATTGTCTCCCAGTGCTGTAAGCCTATTTCAGCAAACTTTTGATGTAGTAGAAATTCCAGCTGGGTCATGAGGTTTAACAACAGTGCAAATATGCTTGGTCCACATTTGTAGCTGACCAAACACCTCAATTCAGCAATATATAGAGGGGTGACGATTAGCAGAAAATCCAGTTAGCACAGACTTCCAGGGCTCACCCACAGGACTGGAAAGCCACCTCTTTTGCATTCTGGTACCTTGAAAAGTAGTATGTTCTCCAAATGTTGGCCAGCCTTTAAAGTGGAATATAAGCCCTGGAAGGAACTGCATCCCTCCCTCCCTCCTCCCCCCTGCCCTCCACCTCCATATTCGCATTTGAGACACTATGAGCATTTTGATTTTAAAAAAACAACTAGTACATGTCTCTTAGCATCAGGGGCTGCAAAAGTTGTCTGAGAACCAAGGATTGTCTAACAGCGGAATCGTGTAATGCTGAAAAGTATCAATATTGTGACCTTCCATAGCAAAGGTATGTTATGTGGGGGGATTGCTCAGCTTCTTACAAAGGAAAAAAAATGCTACCCTTGCCTTTGAACTGGCAGGACCTTTGGCTCTGGAGAGGAAAACCATTCTGTTGGAAGGGCAGGAGCAGCACCCCAAAAACTTCAGTGACCGACTGAGAAGGAGCCTGGAGGATCTGCTCCTGGAAGAACCAGGAGCTGTTTGAGTTTCAGAGGGTGAGAGGATTGGGATCTTCAGTAGGAAGAGAGACAGAGGAATTGTTTCATGGAGCAGCAATCATAGGGAACAGGAACATTCCCTGATGGAGAAGTTGATAGAACTAGTGAACTGAACAAGTGCAGGGTCTGCCTGCTGCCGTGGCCACTGCACCTCTCCATTCACTGGCAACTCCTCCTCTTCTTGCTCCTGCCCAGTCTGCTGTTGAGGCAGAGGCCCCAACCCCCACCCCCCGCCCCAAGTGACCAGGAGGAACCTGATGGACTTCAAGGATGCCGTCACCTTAAATCCCTCACAGAGGAACCCTCTGCCTGTCTAGAAGGGGAACGATGAGCCTGTGGTGCCTGCCCCCCAAACTGGGTACAGGAGACATCCCCAGTTGTCTCTAGTCATTTCTCCTTGTTAGGGTGACAGGGAAAGCAAGGAGATGGAGTCAGAGATGTTAACATTAGGCCATTGTTCACAGATTCAGTCCCGTGTTGTTTCGTTGTTACATTTCCTTTTAAACATATTTCAATTACACTTTCCATGTACTACTTTTAATAAACATTACCGTTTTCTTGACTGAAGATGGACTCTCCTTCCTAAGTATGATGAACGTAAGATGTATTTGGGTGTGGGAGTGGTCCCCATGATTCACAGCACATGAATGGGAAGGTGTAACCGTGTGGTGCCATCATACTGCAAGCACTAAGTTCCCTCTAAGCTGCGCAGCTGTGTGGCGGTCCTCAGGCAGCTCAACCACTGCCTATGGTTAGGAGTGAGCATGCAGGGGGTCCCCCAAAAGAACAGCTGGTACAGTCACATGATAGACAACCATATCATTCTGGGGAATAAAGTTCCTTCTTCTCCCACTTCAAGTACAATCCTCATTTCCTCAGCACTCTGCCATCATGAACCTTTCCAGTGTTTCCCACTTTTG
This sequence comes from Lepidochelys kempii, assembly GCF_965140285.1. NCBI lineage: Eukaryota > Metazoa > Chordata > Testudines > Cheloniidae > Lepidochelys > Lepidochelys kempii. The sequence continues at coordinate 137,499,960 of NC_136382.1, read as the reverse complement.
GTATTCATGCATCTGCCTCTGTGGTCTACCAAGCCTTGCAAAACAAATGAATAGTAAACTTCTTGCTTCACATTCTCATTCCCTGCGTATGGTGGGCAAAGTATAGGTATGGGGTATTGGTAGCCCCTGGGAAATCCCATCCTCTGAAATCAAGCGATTATTGCTGGAACTTTGCAGCAACCACTCATGGGTAGATCACAGTGTTAATTCCCTTCCAAAACTGTGCAACATGACCCTGGCAGTGGACAACCCCGAAGTTATTTGCAACTGATTGATAGCTGTCAGGGTTTGCTGGCTTCCAGAGGGCAATAGCTGTCCTCTTCCGCATGGCTTCCCAGAATAAAGTATTCTGGCGCTGGAAGTGGGGTGCAAGCTCCATAAAGGTCTCTTTCCTCATTTGGAAGTTCAGACACCACTGCTTAACACTCCAGATTTCCAAAATGATGTGATCACACCAACCAGTCTGGTTCCCCTACACCAGAAGTGACGCCCCCACCCATGGCAATACCAGCAGTCACCATATCTGGTTTGTATTAACGTTCCCCCTCAAGGTCAGCCATCTTCCACCTGCAAATTCCAGCTTGCATGTAGCCAACTGCCTTCTCCACCACATAAATATTTTTCCACAACAGGAAACTGACACAGAACAAGGTCATCCATCATCCAGTTACAGCATGCCTTCCACCGAGTTTTGCAGGAGGGAGATGTGAGCAGGAGCTGTGATCAGCAAATGTGTGAAAACGGGATAGTACCATCTACTCATTACAAAGTGGTGCCAAGAGTGTCTCTCTGTGAGGAGTACCATTGCTGAAAGGGTAGCATCAATGTCATGTAACAGTGGCCATGTGAAGTGTCTACAGCTTTACACCCATATCCAGCAAGCATATGGAGACACTCTTGCAGGCACTGGCAGATTATCTGGCCAATTTAGGAGCCCACACATGAATGCCAGAATGCTGACCCTGCCATCTGCGCCTTCTCTTCCTCCTGAGGCCCCAGCCCCGGCCAGGCCAGAAGCCGGAGCCTGGCTGTAATAGGATGAGCATATTCCCCCTGCCTCCCTGCACAGAGCTGACCAAGCCACCTGCCGCATGGAGCTGGCCGAGCCACTCTCTCCCCCACCCCACTTGAGGAGCTGGCCCTGATCATCAGTTGGCAAGAGCAAACAGGACAAATGTCCAGTTTTGTCAAAAGAGTCAAGGCGGCTGTGGCAGGGCTTAAAAGGGGACTGTCCTGGCCAAAATGGAATGTATGGTCACTGTAGGTTGTAGTAAAAGCCACCCAGGGAGCCTGGACGGCTGTGGGGTGCCCTGGACCATCCACTTGCCCTGGCCGGGGGAGGGGGGAGGGTTGCCTGAGAGCAGCCCCCAGGCCGTGTCCTTGGCCCACCCAGGGCACGTGGAGGGTTCCCAGGCAGCTCTCACCCCAATCCAGCTTCCAGCCAGGCCAGCAGGTGGGGCCATGGGGGAAGAGAAGGAGCAGGGCCTTGTGGCAGGGGGTTGGGCAGAGGATCCAAATGTTCTTTGTGCCCAGGGCCCCAGTAAATGTTAATCCATTTCTGTTTGCAGAAAACATATGCAAGTATGCACACAGTCTAGTAACCACATAAGCATGCCCGTGTACAAGGCCAGCCTTAGGGAAAATGGTGCCCTGGGCAAATGTGTATGTTGGCTCCCCCAGTTGCCCCACACCCTCTTCATCCCTAATCCCTGTACCCTTCACCTCTGCCCCCTAACCCCTGCACTGTGTCCCCATCATCCCTAACCCCCCTTCTGTGCCACTAACCCTGCACTGTGCCCCCTTTGCCCCAACCCCTGCACCACTTCTGTGCCCCCTTCACCTCTAACCCCTGCCAACTCCTGCACCCCTATCCCCTGCACTGTTCCCTCTTCACTCCTCAGCCCTGCAGTGTGCCCCCTTCACTCTTCACCCCTAACCCATGCACCTCCCTGCACCCCAATTCCTGCATCCACGTAGGGAAACTAACCTGGGTGCATAGAACAGCCAGCATTGCTGCTCACTGCCCCCTCAAATGCTGCTCCTCTGTGCACCGCTGGGGGTTGTGAAGGGTGGGATGCAAAGAGCTATGTTAGGGCTCCCTGTATCCAGGTCACTTTCCCCACCTGGGCTGCTGCTCTTTTGTCCTCCCCTTTCACAGCCTAGGTGGGGAAAGTGACCTGGACGTAGGGAGTGCTTGGTGGTGGTGTTCCCCTTGCTCCTCTCTGCGCCCTCCCCCCAAGCCCCTTATGAGGGCATGGAAGAACTGTGGGGTGCGGGGGCAGTATCTCTGTGTCACTGCTCGCCTCCCTCCCCGCCATGTTTCTCCGCTGGGAGGAAGCAGGTAGAAATCTGGTGACCCCCCATGCAGTGCTTCCCTGCCAGCCAGGAGCAGCGTCTGACGCTACACCAGTAGTGTGCACCTCTGCACTGCCACATGGAGCGCCTGGGTGGTCAAGCAGGTGGCCCACCCTGACGGGTGTGGAAACATAGCCAAAGAGACGAGTTTTAGTTTTTCAGCTTTGAGTTTAAGAGGTGAGAGAAAAGCAGAATGATTCAGAGAGTCTCCAATTAACTCCCCCTGTCCACAAAGGGAATCTTTCAATAGTGGTGGGATCTAGTGCACAGGCTACTGACAGCCAGCCAAGACCTTCACAGGACTCCAAGCCTGCTAGGAGCCAGGAAAAGCCGTGCCCAGCCCAGGGTTGAAGATACAGTAAGAGAACCCTTTTTGTGTAAGCCGGCCACCGTTCAACGTGCTGCAACATCCTCAGGCTGCCATCTGCCTGGGAAGGTGCCAAGGAAGTAGTTGTGGGTTGGGGAGTTTTAAGAGTGCTGGGAGGTGAAGAATTTGTTGACGTGTTAATACAGTGTTGCAATAGTCATGTCTGTACCAGGATATTAGAAAGACAAGACTCTTCCTCTGGTCTGGGCAAGGTACTCTGAGTATTACAGCTATAGACAACATGGAACAGATCGTTTAGCGTAAGTAGTTAGCACATGTTGTAAGGGACTATTCACAGTAGAGTGGACCCTTAACACCTCTGCAGTTTTAGGACAAAAACAGGGTGTTAATAGTCACTCTACCTAGAATGGTCCCTTACAATATGTGCTAGCTACTTATTCTAAACAATCTGTTCCACTTTGCATTTCGGGAGTACCTTTCCCAAACCTGAAGAAGAGCTCTGTGTGGCTCAAATGCTTGTCTCTCTCTCTCTCACCACCAAGGTCCCACCTTGTCTCTCTTATGCTTAGCTACACTTATGTTTTATAGCGCTCTATAAAAATCACCCCCCAAGCGCAGCAAGTCAGAGCGCTTTAAAGTGCTAGTGTAGACAGGCTCCGAGCACTGGGAGCTAATCCCCTCGTGGAGGTGGATTACCAGGAGTGCTGGCAGAGCTCTCTCCCAGCGCTCACGCACGACCACACTCGCACTTCAAAGCACTGCTGCGGGAGCGTTCCCGCAACAGCGCTTTGAGATTTCCAGCGCAGCCATGCCCTAATAGCCTGGGACCAAAAGAGCTACAGCTATACTGCATACATCAGTTTAGGTTAAGCATTTATGGACTGGTCTAAGGGCAAGGCTACACCTGCAGATGTGGCGTGCTTTGAGTTAAACCAGCCTTCAGAGAGCACAGTAGGGAAAGCGCTGCAGTCTGTCCACACTGACAGCTTCAAGCGCACTGGCGTGGCCACATTTGCGGCACTTGCATGCTGGGATAGCTGCCCATAACACACCACTCCCAATGCAGCTGCAAGTGACTGCAATGTGCTTTTCAAAGGGGGGGGGTGGAGTGTGACAGGGAGCGTGTTGTGTGTATGTGGGGGGAGAGAGAGTGGGTTTTGGGGGGGCTGAGAGCTTGTCAGCATGCTGTCTTGTAAGTTCAGACAGCAGCAGACCACCCCTCCCCCGCACCTCTCTCTCTCTCTCTCTCTCTCTCTCACGCAGCATTCCCCACTAATGGTTGCTTTGTTTCGGAGCAGATAAGCAGCCGGCTGTCAAAAATGGAGCTTTCAAAGGGCATATCCGCATTCCTGCAGCGATCAAAAACAATGAAAAGAGTGGCCACTTGACTTAAGGGGATTATGGGACGTTTCTGGAGGCTGATCAGAGCACAGTAATGCAACACCTCATTCACACTGACATCCAGGTGTTTCAGCCAAGACAGAGCAAGCACTAATCTTCTCCCCGAGGTGGAGTATCAGGAGTGCTCTAGCCGTGAAGTCAGAGCACTCTACGTGTCTTGCCAGTGTGGACAGGTAGTGTGCTAGGGTGCCCGGGGCTGCTTTAATGAGCTCTAACTTGCAAGTGTAGTCAAGCAAGTGTAATTGTAGGCAAATCAAAGCGGACCAGTCAGGAGAAAGCTGGGACCCCTAGAGAGTCTGCACCAAGAGCAGTTGCCAGGACCCCACATGGCCATACACTACTCCAGCAAGTTTTCTGGAGGCTTTGGGTCTGAAATGTTTACAATACTTCCCAAGGCACTGAGGGAGCACAAGTCAGAAGGGGCCCCTCACACATTCTTTTAGAAGAAGATGCCTCATGACCCAATGTCTCCTCACATTTGCACCCATGCAAAATCTGATACAGTATGGTCTGAATCTTCATGATAGCTCCTGATCATAAAGAGCAATACATCTTTTAGAAGTATGTGGCCACATTCTTTGCTCCTTACTGGCCCCTGTGCACTGCTCTGGTGGCATGAAGAGTCCAGTAAGCAACTGAATCTCCCCAGCTAGGGACTCCCATCCACTTTTGAAAATTCTGGACAGGATATTTCAGCATAGATTAGCTGTGTAAACAGTACATACACAATCAGCAGCTGTAATCAAAACTCGCCACCTCATCTCTTTCCAGAAATTGGCCAGTGGCTTTTAGTTTATCCTTAAGAAATCGCTGCATTTGCGTGCAAGTAACCTTCCTCACAGCCTCTTGGTGCATTAGGTTTGCTGTGGCTTGCAGTTTAGCAGTTAGTGAATCAACACTTTGTGAGTTGTTCAAAAACCTGTCCAGAGACATAGATATTGATTTTCTATGTATTTCAAATATCTTTGGAATTTTTCTTTAAGAAAAACAACAAATGTTAAATGCTGCTAGTTTCCCATTTAGTCTGCAGTCACTTCATAATGTGTAACATATATTATGTTAGACAGAATACAAAAGGTTTTGTTATGTTAAACAGAGACGAGTTATTGAGAAATAATCCACTGATTGGCTGGTGAACAGAGAGCTCTTGTGAAATTAAAGGCACACTCTTTCCTCTAACCCACTCCATCTGAACTCCAATGGGAATCGTCTATGCATCTCTGAGGGCAGCATTTGGGCCCAGATCCACAAAGGGGATTAGGTTTTGAGATGCTGAACGTTGTGATTCCTAACTTTCAGATGCCTAGAAAATCACAGGAACATCACTGTGATCCACAAAGCCTGAGGGAGGTGCTATCAGAGATTCTTAGACAATAATAGGGAGAGATAAATGCCTTCAAATGTGATCCACAAGCCGACACGCTAGGCAAGGAGCCGCCTAAGTTAGTCAGTGAGAGACACTGGTCAGATGGGTGCGTGCTAAGACTTGCACCTCTCTTGGAGATAGGTGCCTGAGCACAGGCTGCAGGGAGGCACCTATCTCTGCTTGCGATTCATGGAGCGAGGGAGAGAGGTGTTCAGCTAACTAAGTCACATGTGGGAACCAATTAGATAGGCATGCTTAGAGACCACCCAACTCCACAAAGCAGTCAGGGGAGGAAGACGGACTCACCCAGGATATGGAAAACCCCTGTTTCATCTCCTCCTCCTGAGGGGAAGAAGGGATTTGAACAGGAATCGGTCACCTCTCAGTTGAGTGCCCAAATCACTAGGATATAGAATTATTCTAACTCTTTTACTGGCCCAACTAATATTTAATTAAAGTGGAACAGCGGGGAATTTCTCAGTCTCTCCCACTGAAGCCCTTCCACTGTGAATTAAATACTTAAAAAGAGTCACTGGGCCAGCAAGAGGGTACAAGTAAGTAAGACACTATTGCCTGGTGGTTAGGGATCCCGTGTAGGAGACCCTGGGCCTAGGTTCCCTGCTTCCGTGACTATTTAATGATTTAGCCAAACTGGAATTACATCAGACAGGAGAGAGTGAAAGCGCTCCACATCAAAATATCCCATAGCTCAGGATTTCCAGTAATTGCAATGGGCTTTGGATCAGGTACTTGGGATGGTATTTTTTCAAAAGAATTCAGAACCTAATTATTACTTATTTTCAAGTGCTCATCACCCACAACGAGGCCATCCCACATGCTGACATTTGAATATCTGGCCACTATGTTGGTGCTTAAACTGAACCTGAGATCTCTTGAAAATCTGGTCCCTCCCATACAGGGTTGGAGGAAAGAATTGAGCTTAGGGATCTGACCTCCTCCTCCTAGAAGCAGCCAGGCAGGATAGTTTTACAGCAGACAAAACTGCAGTGTGAATTGAAGTGTCCCACGTCTCCAAGGCAGCTCGCCTGGTTAAATCTGTATGGCATATCCTGCATGCATAGCAGCATGGTATGAATTTGGTGGCGCTGCTGAACAGTGAGAGCGTTTGACAGCACTGGAGGTATGTCTACACAGCAAAAAAAACCCTGTCACAGTGAGTCTCAGATCCCAGGTAGCCTGAGTGACTTGGGATTGCGGGGCAAAAAATAGCAGTGTAGACATCCCAACTTGGAAGCCTGGAGCCCAGCTTCCAAGACTTGGTGGTGGCGGAAGGTGCCAGATCCTAAGCACAAAGTCTACATTGCTATTTTTAGCCCTGACGGCAGCATCCCTACAAACTCGGGCTCTGAGGCCTTGTCTACACTGGCAAGTTTCTGGGCAGTAAAGCAGCTTTCTGCGCTGTATCTCCTGAGGTGTACACAGTGCCACTTAATGCACAGAAACTGCACAGTTGCAGCGCTGAAAAAAAACCACCCCGCTGAGAGGTGTACAGCTTTCTGCACCAGGGCTGCAGTGCCGCGGTGCCAGTGTAGACACACTGGTCGATTACAGCGCTGCGATTGGGCTCCGGGAGGTGTCCCACAATGCCTGTTCTCACCTCTCTGGTCATCGGTTTGAACTCTAATGCCCTGCCCTCAGGTGACCAACCATGAGCCCCACCCCTTAAATTCCTTGGGCATTTTGGAAGTCCCCTTCCTGTTTGCTCGGTGATACATGCAGTAGTTTCAGCGCATCTTTCCATGTGGCCATGCCTGCTCCATGCACCAGGTGATTCCCCCGCTTGGAGCTGCTGGACCTCATCGGCATTTGGGGAGAGGAGGCTGTCTGGTCCTAGCTGCACTCCAGCCATAGAAATGATGATACCTACAGACAGATTTCACGATGCATGACAGAAAGGGGCCATGACCAGGACACACTGCAGTGCAGGGTCAAACTGAAGGAGCTGCAGAACGCCTACCACAAGGCGCGGGAGGCAAACCACCAGTCTGGTGCTGTGCCCATGAGCTGCCAGTTCTATAAAGAGCTGGACGCGATACTTGGCGGCAACCCCACCTCCACAGCACAGGCCACTGTCGATACTCTGGTGGCTCGCGTGCCAGTCGAGAGTGGACTGAGCCAGGAGGAGAAAATCTTGGATGAGGATGTGGAGGGGGACCCAGAGGCAGAGGACAACTCGGAGGTCAGAGATCCATGCTGCCCGGAGCTCTTCTGTACCCCAGAGGAGGCTAGCCAGTGACAGCTGTCGGATCTTGGCAAAGTGCAAACAAGAGAGGAGGCCCCTGGTATGTGGATTTGATTTTGGGAATCACTGAAGGGAATTGTTGGGGGCAGGAGAGGCGCAGAAAGCAGGCTTGTGTCTATATGATGCGCATACCACCACATGCCTAGTCTGAGCGGCAGAACAGGGTGTTGATTGACTCCCTCACTTCTGGGAATCTGCCTCAGAGATCTCCAGGAAACTCTCATGGAGATACTCGTCAATCCACTGCAGCAGGTTCTTTGGCAGAGCTGCTTTGTTTCTTGCCCCATTAAGGGTAACTTTCCCGCACCACTCTGCCATCACTGGGGTGGGGGGTAGAAACTATTACTGCACACAGGCAAGCTGCATTAGGGCCAGGGCAGAAGCCACAGTTTTGAAGAAGACCCTCCCTATTCCCTGCTCATCCTCAGTGGCAAGATATCTTCCATAATCAGCACAGTCTGGAAAATGTGGGGACAGTAATGATTATAAGGCCACCCCTTCAGTGCTGGCTCTCCCCAAGGGCCATGTGCCCAGTATACAATAGGGTCTGGGAACAATGATTTTCCCTGCCCCTGCAGTTACTCACTATTTTGGGGGTCTTGTGGCTCATGTGTGCTTGCTTAGGGTCAGCCAGTTAGTGATAGGTATGTGAATAATGGCTGTGTTTTAAATCACTGAATCAGTGTTCTGTGTGTTGCAAACAATACTGTTTCTGTAAAATGTTGCATTTGGCTTCACAGATACACCCTTGGGAGCCCAGCCTCCCTCTTTGTTATCACGGGCTGAACAACTGCACAGAATTAGAAAGTGGCTATGAAGAACTAAAGAGGACTTTCTGTGTGACGTTATGATGCACTCATTGCACTCTGTGGCTGAAAAACATGACTTGAAGAAGAGTCAGTGAGAAGAGAGACCGAAAGGAGAACGTAGCACACCAGAATGAAGCCATGGACCGGCTCTTAAACGTTATGGAGCACCATGTGGACACACTCCAGGTGCTACTAGCATTGCAAACAGAGCAGCTCCCCCGCAGCTGCTGTCACAAACCTCTTTCCCAGGTGTCCCCCAAACACCGCCAACACACTCTTATCAACTTCCTGGCTCCAGTCTGTACCCACTGCATTCCACTTCTGACCCATCACAGTCCAGCCCTGCAGACTCCCAGTACCCACTGCACTCAACACCTGTCCCTCTGCAGTTTAGCCCTGCTGAAGTACAGTACTCCAGAGGACAAGATTGCATATGATACCTGGACATACACAAGTCTTTAACTGTCCCAGGACCGTACCTCCTCCTTGGACCTTCCCTTCCCCCATCCCCCACAGCGCTGATGTGTTTTTTGGTTTGTCTCTCTCCTCCGGTTGTTGTTTTTTAATAAAAAAATTGTTTTGGTTTGAAAGCAATATTTATTCCATTAATTGAAAGCAAACAGAGCCCTGCAAAGCAACAGGCAATTTTCTTAAACCTTCATAGTGCATCATCTACACCAATCGCAATCATCTCCTAGCATTACAAACACTACACACCCAAGCATAGCAACAAATATTAGTGGATTTCAGCTTCAAATTGCTGCCTCACGGCATCCCTGATCCTTATGGCCCCGCGCTGCATCCCTCTAATAGCCCTGGTCTCTGGCTGTTCAAATTCAGCCCCCAGGTGCTGAGCCTCAGTGGTCCAGCCCGAGTAAAGCTTTCACCCTTCCCTTCACACATATTATGAAGTGTACAGCACACGGCTATAAGCATAGGAATACTGTCATCGGTCAGATCCACGCTTCCATATAGACAGCACCAATGGGCCTTTAAATGGCCAAAAGCACACTCAACAGTCATTCTGCACTTGCTCAGCCTGTTGTTGAACCACTCTGTGCTGCTGTCAAGGTGCCCCGTGTATGGCTCCATAAATCACAGCATTAAGGGGTAGGTGGGATCTCCCAGGATCACAATGGGCATTTTGACTTCTCCTAGGGTGATCTTCTGGTCTGGCATTCACAATCGATATTTGTATTAATTTGTCAGCATGCTAATATCTCCCTTTTAACGTGATTCTATGTGACAGGAATTGTTCTAAGTCTTACCTGTGCTAATCATAACTCCTTAGAATCGTGCTGAAAATCCAGTTTATAGTATTTCATGTGATTTTTTGTTTATTTGTTCCTTTTTTCGCATATCATCCAACTTGGAAAAACACACTAGAAAAATCAAGTTTTCTCTCTCTCTCTATTTTTTTTTTTTTTTTGTAGTAATCATTTTCAGTTCCTGGTTCTCATGCACTTGCAGAATGACGTTTAGGTTCCTAAAGGAGAACATTTTTACACACACCCAGTCTGGCCTCCAACACAGTCCCTGTATGCTGCTGTGTTGGTTTGGAGGCTGTAGAGCTGCCCTAACAGATAGGGATTACCTCAGCATAGGTGAATGCTATGTCGTGAAAACTTTTATATTATAATAAATCTAATTACATTATAAGAAACTTTGGGAATGAGAGTGTTCAAGCTACATGACAGTATCCCTTAAACCTATTTATTCTGTGGGGTTTGGGCACTTGGAAAGGTAAGACTGGCTCAATATTTAAACACACATGCAAGAAAACTAACAATAGAAAAATTGTTGTTATTTAAAACGATACTGTCAGATCCCAGCTAGTGTGAATCAACACAGTTCCACTGACTTCAGTGCAGCTATGCCGATTTACATCAGCCAAAGATGATGGTCACCCATTCCACATGGGTGGGGCCCAGGCTTTAAAAAGCACTCAGGCTCCCACTGGCTGGTAAGACAAAGGCAGCTGGGAGATTGGGGGAGTTTGCCAGCAGAAGAAGGCAGGGAAGTAGGGAGGTGTGTTGTTTTCTTTTCTTTTTCTTTCCTTACCTTGCAGGTACTCTACAGGGAAGAACCTGCAATGGGAGAAAAATGGTGTGTTGCCGGCACCACTGCTCGCTCTTCCTCTGCCTGCACCTGTGGGGCCCCTAGGCAGACAGGGGCATCCTGACCTTGGAGGCTTCTACCCAGGCTCTGGTCTTGACTTGCTGAGAATAAGGCCTGTGTCTCCCTAGCCAGGAGTGATGAAAGCTTCCTAAAAGCATGGGCTGGGGGGGCACTGGCACCAGAATCATGGTGTCCCCCCCCCATTGCCCATTCCCCCAGCCCCCTGTACCACCTCTTCCTCCAAGCCCCCACCCTTGTGCCACCCCATCTCCCTGAGCCCCTCCGTGCTGCCCCTTCTCCTGAGCACCCCCCCCACGCCACCCCTTCCTCCTCAAGATCCCACCCCCACTTGCTCCTTTTCACCCCTCCCCCATCACTCACCCTTACAGCCCATAAAAGGGGGGGCATGCTCCTCCCTTTTCTGGCATCCCTGTTCCTACCAATGAAAGCCAGATATGGGGTACCACTTGGTGCAAGTGTCATCTGTTGGTGGAGTTGCTCAAGAAGCAGGGTTGAGAGCTGCAGGAGGTTGCAGCTTATCTGCATAATCTGGAAGCACAAGGACTTCGTCAACAGGACACATGAGGAAACATCCAGGATGGAGAATGCTAGCTGACTACAGATGACACAGCGGCATACCCCACCCAGGTCCCCTGTCCATCGCAGTAAAGAACCAGTATGCTGTACTGGCCACAGAAGCAGACCCCAGTGGCTGAGGAGGAGGAGCCGCTTGCCCCCAAAGCTGAGAGGCTCCCAGTGACCATGCCCAAGAGGAGGACGCATACAGTGCTAATAGTCAGGGACTCCCTTATGAGGGAAACAGCAGCATCCATCTGCCAAACTCACATGATATCCTGGGGTGTCCAGGATAGATGGATGCTGCTGTTTTCTTTTCTTTTGGTAGATGGATGCTGCTGTTTACCTCATAAAGGAGTCCTTGACTATGCTGCTTGCCTGGAGCCCACATCCGAGATATTACAGAAAGATTACTGGGGCTGAACCACTACCCCATACAACTCATCCACATGGGCAGTAATGACACTGCCTACTACGATCCTGAGCAGATGAGCATCAACTACAGGGCTCTGGGAGTGAGGATGAAGGAGTTGGTTGTGTACTTGTCCATCCTCCCGGTTGAAGGTAAGGGCCCAGGCAGGGACATACACATCCTGGAGATGAACGCATGGCTGCACAGATGGTGCCAACTGGAGGGCTGTCACCAGCCTATAGGAGCAGCAGGAGGGAAATCAGTGGGAAAATCTGCTCAACATCTTACATGTCTACATACAAATGCAAGGAATGTGGGAAATAAACAGGAAGAACTGGCAGTATTAGCATGTAAGCTAAATTATGACTTAATGAGCATCAGAGGAACTTGGTGGGATAAATCTCATGACTGGAATATAGGTACAGCTTGTTCAGGAAGGACAGGCAGGGAAAGAAAAGAGGAGATGTTGCATTATACATCAAGAATATATTCACTTGTTCTGAGGTCCAGCAGGAGGTGAGAGACAGACTAGTTGAAAGTCTCTGGGTAAAGATAAAATGGGGAAAAAATAGGAGTGACATCATGGTAGAGGTCCACTCTAGAGCAGCAAATCAGGAAGAGGGGGTGGATGAGGCATTTCTAGAACAAGAAACAGAAATATCCAAATCACAAAACCCGATAGTAATAGGGGACTTTACCCACACACCTGTTGGAAAAGTAATATGGCAAACCACAAATTTTCCAATAAGTTTTTGGAACGTATTGGAGACATCCTTTTTGTTTCAGAAAGCAGAGGAAGTAGCCAGGGGATAGCCATTTTAAATTTGATTCTGATTGATTGGTTGCTAATCTGAAGGTGGAAGGCAATTTTGGTAAAAGTGATCATGACATAATAGATCTCAGGATTCTTAGGAAAGGAAGGAGTGACAGCAGCAGAATAAGGACAATGACTTCAAAACAACAGACTTTAACAAACTGGTGGGTAAATGTTCATGTGAAGAAAATCTAATGGATGAAGTAGTTCAGGATTGCTGGCAGTTCCTCAAGCAGAAAATATTAAAGGCACAACTAACAAACTATCTCACTGCGAAGGAAGGTTAGGAAGAACAGTAAGAGGCCAATATGGCTCCGTCACAAGTTCTTTAATGACCTGAACATCTCAAAGGAATCCTACAAAAAGTAAAAACCTGGATGAATTGCAAAGGAGGAATGAAAACGAATAAAACAAACATGTAGAGGCAAAATCAGAAACGTTAAGGAACAAAATGAGATACACCTACCAAGAGACATAAAAGGCAATAGGAAGACATTATTTAAATACATTATAAGCAAGAGAAAGATGAAGGAAAGTGAAGGTCCTCTACTTAGCAGGGAAGGAGAGCTAATAACTTATGACATCATGGCGGCTCAAAATGCCTATTTTGCTTCATTTTTCACTAAAAAGGATAATAGTGACCATATAGTCAACATAATTAATATTCACAACAAGAAGGAAGGAACACAAGCCAAAACAGAGAAAGAACTGGTTAAAGACTATTTAGATAATTTAGATGTATCTGAGTCAGCAGACCCTATTGCAATTCATCCTAGGGTACTTCAAAAAAACTAGCTGAAGCAATTGTGGAACTATTAGCAATTATTGCTGACAACTCATGGAGGATGGGTGAGGTCCTAGAAAGGCAAAAATAATACCTATGCTTAACAAGGGAAACAAAGAGGTCCCGGGGAATTATAGATAAGGCTAAGTTTTTGTCATGAATATTTTTAGTACAAGTCAGGGACAGGTCGCAGGCAATACACAAAATTTCACGGAAGCCCGGGACCTGTCCCTGACTTTCACTAAAAATATCCCTAAAGAATTGGGAGGCGGGTTCAGCACCCACTGCTCCTGGCTCCCCAACCATTGCGGTCAGTGGGAGCTCCGGGGTCCCCAGCCACTGTAGGGAATGGGAGCTGTGGGGTCCTCCTGCCTTCAGGGTTGGGCTGCTGCAGGGTCCCCTTGCCCCTGTGGCAGCTGGGCACTCATGGGGGTCCCCCAGCCACTTCCCATGGCTGGGCAGCTGTGAGGGGTCCCCTCCCTACCCGCTGTAGCTGGGTAGCTTCGCAGGGTCCCCCACTGCCTGTTGTGGATGGGCAGCTGCGGGGAGTCACCACTATCAACCGCGTCTGGGCAGCTTTGGGGGGGTTCCCCGCTGCCTGCTGCAGCTGGGCAGCTCCAGGGGGTCCCCACTGTTCCTGGCTGGACAGCTGAAGGGTTCCCCCACCAGCGTGGAGGCTGGGAGCTGCAGGGCAGGATGCAGGGAGGGGAGCTGGCTGAGAGGTCCAGCCCAAAAGAAGAAAATGTCACGGAGGTCAGTGGAAGTCATGGATTCCGGGACTTCCGTGACCTCTGTGACATAATCGTAGCCTTAATTATAGACCAGTCAGTCTAAATTCTATACCTGGAAAGATACTGGCACAAGTTATTAAACAATCAGTTTGTAAGCACCTAGAGAATAATAACTTATTAGGAATAGCCAGCATGGATTAATCCGGAATAAATTTTGCCAACCTAATCTAATTTCCTTCTTTGACAGAGTTCCTGGGCTACTGGATGGGGGGAAGCAGTAGACTTGATATATCTTGATTTTAGTAAGGCTTTTGACACAGTCTCACATGACATTCGCATAAGCAAACTGGGGAAATGTGGTCTATATATGTTACTATAAGATATGTGCACAACTGGTTGAAAGACTGTAGTCAAAGAATAGTTATCAATGGTTTGATATCAAACTGAGAGGATGTACCTAGTGGAGTCCCACAAGGATCTGTTCTGGATCTGGTACTATTCAATATTTTCATTAATTACTTGAATAATGAACTTTGCAGATAACACCAAGCTGGGAGGAGCTGCAAGTACTTTGCAGGACAGGATTAGAATTGAAAAGGACCTTGAGAATTTGGAGAATTGGTCTAAATTCAACAAGATGAAAGTCAATAAAGACAAGTGCAAAGTACTTCACTTAAGAAAGAAAAATCAAATGCACAACTCCAAAATGGGGAATAATTTGTTAAGTGGTACTACTGCTGAAAAGGATCTGGGTATTTAGTGGATCGTAAACTGAATATGAGTCAACAATGTGATGCAGTTGAAAAAAAAAGCTAACATTATTCTGGAGTGAATTAACAGGAGTGTTGTATATAAAACATGGTGGGTAATTGTCCCGCTCTACCAGTTACTGTTGTGGCCTCAGCTGGAGTCCTGTTTCCAATTCTGAGTGCCACACTTTAGGAAAGATGTGGACAAATTTGAGCAAGTCCAGCGGAGATCAACAACGAAACAGGTTTACAGAACCCGACCTATAAGGAAAGATTTTTTTTTCAATTATAATCACTACAATTGCAAAATAAGAATACAAATATGTAAATCTTCTAGCTCTAGTTTAATTCATTAAAACTAAATTAAATGAAGCCTTCATTTCTTTTGCATTTAGTTATAGCTACAGTACCTGCAACAAGAAAATCAGATTTAATTGCACAAATCACACTGGATAATCTGAGGATAAGCACAGTAATAAAGGAAATGATACACAGTGGGAATTTGGTTCCCTATACTGAATTAACTATTAGCTATAAAATGCTAATGAATAAATGCATTTCATTAGGACTCTAACGCTGATTCCCAACAATGGTGCCATTGAATTATACAACAAAAACAGCAGCGTTATCAGAAAGGACATATGGTGGACATGAAATTCCCAGGAAGGTTTGCCTCGTTAGCAATATGTTGTTTCTGTGGAAACACAATCATAACATTTAAAAAAAGTAAAGAGCACTATAGTATTAAATGCTGGCTATTCTATTCTATCCTAGTGCTGCATGGAGGTAAATATAAATAAAGCATCAAGGGTGTTACAGGTCAATAAGTCATGCCAGGTTTTTTGTGTGAATTGCATTTTTCCATTTTAAATCTGGTAAATTTAGGGTATAGTTTTTTGCATTTTCCATCAGGCCGACCGTATCTTTGTTTTGTTTCACGCGTTGTGCCTCTAGTTCTGTGCACAACATGTTTTTCTGCCACTCATGTTTAATCCTGAAACTGAAAAACATCCCTTACCCAAAAAGCTTTTTAACTTCAAAAGTAAATTCTGATTCTGAATCAATTCATGTGTACGTCATTAATTGTCACTGCTTGCAAAAAAAAAAAAATTACTAAAAATTTCAAGAGAGTGAGAGACACAGTCTTATGTGAGTGCTTTATCTTACATACCTGTGAGTAAGTTAGCAATATTCCTGCACGCCCACTGAATGCCACTTTTCTGAAATTACATGTCACTGTACCACTACGCCCTTCTGATTCCTCATTAACACCATACAGGTAACTTAGGTCTGATGGACAGTAAAGAAATTCTGTGAAACTATATCAGCATAGTTATACCAGTGCAAAACTATAATGTAGACATGCATCACTGGTGCAAAGTGAAGCTTACACTGCTATAGCTTACTTTGATACACGGGTGCATCCCAAACTACCTTGATGTAGGTTCATGCAAGGCCTTACACTGTTTTTAGCCACCATTAATTAGTTCCAGACCCTAGCATGGCAATTGTATTGGCTTGAAATTGTCTTCATGTTGTCACAGATATCCTATAAGAACTAGTCTGATTTCCATCCACAGCCTGTATAAAGCTCTTCCCGATCAGCTAGACCCATGTACGAATGAAAGTACAATGCTATCTGTGGTTGGTATCACTTCTCATGTCTTAATGAAGCCCACTTGGTAACAGTAACTAAGGGCTGTAGTTAATACTCCATTCTGTCTTTGTTTTGTAGTGTTATGGTTGACCAGGTTTTAGAGCCCAATCCAATTGAATTCAGCAGAAGTTGGACCGGGCACTTAAATCACAAGCTCTCTGGGCAGGGGCCGGATGGGGGCACCACGGCCCAGGTGTCGGGCAGCAGGCACGGCTGCGCTGGGGAAGGCACAACCTCCCCTTGCCTATCTGCCACCCAGTCAAATCAGTAGATTTCCTCTTCCTCACTCTGTGCTTGACACTGTGCTTCACACAGTCTTCCCTGTTATGTTCTCCAGCAAGACCAATAACATCAACATGGTGACAGACCGGCAATTGACCACCTCGTGGTCTAAAAGCAGCTCAAGCAACAATTATTGTTCTGTGACTGTCTGAGCAAACCTTATTCTCATGAGTAGTCCTCTTGCCAGATGAACTTGGCATGATCTATGGTCTTTTTTCCCCACATTTCTGAGGGATTTCTTCCTTTCAAAAAGAAAAGGAAAAACATCTTTACATGTTCTCCCTATTCGCTAACAAAAAAATGCCCACCTCTAAAACCACAGGTAGAATGGACAACAATACAGAAAACAGGTAATTTTCATCTCTCTGTAGTAAAATGCTGGGAGTTATTTCTCAACTTCTTTTCCCTGAAATGCACGCACAAACTCTTTGCTCCCCAATTTTTCTTATGGCAAATGTATGTGACAGATTGACAATATCCTGTAATATCCTGAACATATTTTTGAAATTAAGACAAACTTTATTGAATTAAGTTACATGTAATTGAATTAGATTTAATACCTTTGGGGTACACTGTATTAAAAATGTAATTACATATGTGTTATGGTGGCATGATATGTACCTTCTCTAGTAGGAGGGGGATGGTAATGTAATTACTTGGGTTATCAGCCCTTTGAAGACACCCTGGGGACATATGCATATACTAGTTCAAACTGGATTTTCCAGAGACCAACAGCCAAAGAATGAAGTTTTGGAAAACTAGCCTGGGTTTAACCTGACAAAGCGCCTTCTTTCTCATCCAGCAAATGGACAGGGTCCCATGTCCATTGAGGGCCCCAATTCCTAGGGTAGGATTGGAAGGCCTGGGCCTACTGAGGTCTCATAAGACTGTGTTTTGTTCTAAGTTGAAGCTCTCTTGAACTTGTAACCAAAACAAAGCTCCTAATTTGGGGTGTTGAAAGACTGCTCCTGCCAGACCCATGTTAGGTTTGGGGTGATCTCTGGTAAATCTACTAGCATGTAGGTTCTTTTACTGTTGTTAATTTGGTTTCTCTTAAGAATAAAAGAGGCTTGCATAGGAAGTGCTGTAACAATTACAATTGTTAACCATCTCCGATGAAAAAGCAGGCAGGTGTGCTTGGGCAACCTGTCTGTTCTGGGAGTAACACAGTGACAGCAGGGACTTGAGCAGCCTAGAAATATCCCAGTCAGAAGGGAGAGCATCACAGGTCTCCACCCAAGCAAGGAAACAGCTGGGAAGCTAGAAGCCTGCCAGTGAGTGTCCTTTGCTGGACCACTGAGGGGAAATACAGGTGCAATGGCCTTGAAATGTGACATATATCGTGGCAGAGTTTTTGGGATCCGTAACTCTGTAAATTGCATAAGTGCCAACAGCAGCAAAAGCATGTACTGTAGACGGAAAAGCACAAAGGAAAAAGACTCAGTAGTCTGTTTATGGGGGGAAATAGCAGAAAGAGGGAAAGGGGGAAATGAATTATGACCAGCTGAATTAAAATCAGGTGGTTGAGTTATGCTGAGAAGGACAGATCAGCCCTGCGGATAGAACAAAATCCCAGCTAGTAAATTTCCTGTATTTGAACAACCAGTCAAGAAACGATGGTTCAGGTTCACAGAGAACTTCCAGCCAGCTGTCTGAGAGTCCGGCACACTAGGAACGTCTTGGAGCCAATGCCCTGGAGGGAAGCAGGGAAGAGGCTGACAACTGTATTCCTTCCAGACCAAGCACATCACTGAAACAGGAGTAGTGGGCAGCTCAGTAGCTGGAGCAGAAGCAGCTGGAGGGGATCAGAGTGCATCTGGAAATCCAGCAGCTTAGAGACTAGTTGCAAGAGAGAGCGGATCAGTTACCATGTGTTAGAACACACCTTTTTTTTTCCTAATGAAGATGCAGACACAAGGGCAGGACACAATCTAGCCATACAGCGTGCACACAATGTTTCTGAAACAGTCTCTTTCATCTAATACACATCATTTTCTTTGCACTGCTAGGATAGTGCGACATAAGTAGTCTGGTGGCCTGAGCTCAAGGGAAGCAGCCGTGCCTCCTGTTCTAATTCTAGCTCCCACAATTACTCACACTCTGTGCTATGGCAAGGCCCTGAAGTACCCACACAAAGTCTTCCCCTCCGTAAAATGGGGATAATAATATTTACTTATCTGTAGGGAAGATGACTTATTTACTCTTTGTCATGTTTCTAGTCATGTTTGAAGTTCTAAGGTGCTAAAGAATATTTAGTCAAACCCTGCAGTCATTACTTCACTGGAACTGCCTTGGAAATCGGTGAGAGTTTTGCCAGAGTAGGGACTGTGGAAGTTGGTCCACTTTTAGAAGCCCAGAAAGCCAAAGTCAGTAGCTAGTATAGTCCAAAGGACTAGAAGGCAAATACAATTTTTAAAAGCCCTTCTTTCTCACCTGCCATGTTTAATATTTATGACAACCTAAACAATAGAGATGTGTCACTATTCAGCAGACAGCTAAGCTAGCAATGCAGTGAACCTTACACACATAAACAGAGCTTGACCTCAATTAATTAATTATGCTTTAGTCATTAGATAGTGCACCCCTCACTGTGAAGCACCAAACTAATGAGGCGCAAAAGTGACAAACTCTTCATCATCCCAAGAGATGTGGCAAACCTTAATGAGGCAAAATGAACCTAGAGGAGAATGTGTCACATTGCTTTTTTGTTTCTTTGGGAATTAACATTTTTAAAATATGGCATGAAAAGAATGAATGTACAGATTGTTATACTGTCAGGTTTATTCAAAGTCTGCATTTGTATGCAATTAAATTAGATGTAATAGAACCTAAATGATACTCATTAGGAAACTGCAGCTACCTAGGGCTTGTCTTTATGAACGGCATTGGAGTGGCTACAGTGAATTTTTCATACCCCTGAACAATGTAGTGATACTGATATAGGTCTGTGGTGTAGACCTGGCTCTAGAGTCATTGGGAGTTAAGAGGAGTACACACTGTGTGTTTGTGTAGTGTGTCTGAGACCATCAAAGAAAGTTAAAAGGGCGAAGCAGGGCTGTTTGGAGTTTTACAATCAAGTAGCATTTTCTCACCTTACCAAAACTCTTCATTACTAAGCAGATGTTGTCCCCACTGAGTAATACACACATGAGGAAGTACCACGCAACAGCCCAGAGTCTCCCCTAATAGAGTCCCCTTATGCCACTCTGCATTGAATGCCAGGATATACACCCATGAGGCTTTATGTAGACAAGCTTTGGAAAAATTGGCCCAGAGTTTCATTTTGCTTTGTTTTTCCTTATCATACACCAGTCAGTTCATGGTGGTGTAAAGTGAGAATAACCAAAAATATAGGATGTGCACTGTATCTTCCGAAACAGGATAATCTGCACCAAGTGCGTGGGCTGGTACCTTCTTCATTGGAGATGTGTGGCACAGGAAAGGTGGCAGGGCAGCTGGGTTCTTCACAGGCACACAAGCTGTAAAGTTAGTTTGGTAAGCTTAATAGTAATCATGCCTAATAATGCCTGGTCCAGCTCTGCAACTTATCTCTGAGGCCCTGGCCAGATTGCCAAACGAATGCACTGTAAAGAAGGCTGAGACAGCTGTAACTCATGCTTGAAGTATAAGTGCTCAGCCCTCCTCCAGCACATGTGTAGCACAGTTAAAAGAGATGTCCATGGACATGACCAATACTGCACTGGCCAAAAACCCCAGGGAGGGAGGCAATGCAAAAAGGACCACTGTCTGGCAACGGTATATATGAGTCTCCCCAGAATACGGGTAATATACAGATTTCTCTGACTAAGGAATAAGAATATATATTCCAGAATATCACTGTATGCTCCTGTACTTCCCTGAGCGAGAAGTCTTAGAGGAATGGAGCTCTCTGCTTCCCCAATAGGGGAAAAGAGAAATGGCCAGCATTAGCCAGCTTCATTTACATGAATTATAATGTTGCTTAGCCATAGTTCCACCTTCTGTCTTTATGTTGCCTTAGTTGGAATTTATCTATGTTCCTATTATACAAATAATGGATTGTTACTATGAATGCACTCATAAAAGGCAATATGAATTGTGCAAGATGTGCCTTGAGGTAAGTGGGTCACCAGGCCTGTACAGGGAGTAGATCCTGGTTTAGGAATGGGATTCAAGCTTACCAAGAGGGATATAGAGTGTTGTGTCCGAGGCACAAGGAATTCATGGACTCAGGCAAAGGATCCCATTTTACTCTTAGTTCCTCACATGGAGATTCTGAACCCTGTGTAGAGAGATTCTGTGGGACTGGACTAGGCTGACCTGGGAGCAGTGGTGCAGAGGTGACTTTGCAACAAGGCCTAACTGGATCAGTCGTGATGGCACAGATCTGACTTCACAGTAACCTGACAGTGAAGTGGGGTGATGCAGAGCTGACCTACCAGTGAGGATCAGGCCAGCACCAGCAGAACTGATGTCACAGAACAGGACCAGGTAGCTACACATCGGAGCAGGACTTGCTGGTGCAGCCTCCTGTGGAGTGGAGCAGACAAGCAGAGGAAAGCCATTCTCTGGTGCCCCCTGAGTCTGATTGGGCCCTGAGTGGGATTTTAGATGAGCGGGGATTGTTTTATGTGCAGGAGGTCTGGACTTCAACAAACCGACGATTAATACTTGGATCTGTGAGGATGGCCATACTTCTCATAGAATAAAATGAGCAAAACCCAATTAGTGTACGTAAATATCTATACGGTGATTCTTCTGTTTGTTTTATCCTCCAAATAAAGAGTTCTAAAGACTCCTGAGTGCATGTTCTCAGGTGTGCTGAAAAGGAGCACTCAAGAAAGCAGGATTTATGGGACACCAAACTATCAAGGGATTACAATCAAGGATAGCAAGGTTATTAGGCCTACCTATTGTGGTACCATCTCCACAATGAAGTGTAACCCAGCAACAAGGTCCATATTCAATTTTTCTAGGGGTCCTTCTCTAAAAGATTTGTGTTCCCTTCGTATTCCCCATCTGCCCTCTCTTTTCCTACAGAAAGCTCAGTTTAAAGTGTTTTCACCTTTTTTTACTGGTGAAATGAAGTATCAAGAACACCCACTCAGTAATGTCCTACCTACAGCTCAAATGGTGTACAAATATATTAACTAACTGTGCCCACTGTGTATGGGCCTGTTTGTGCTATACACTGTTTACAAGGGATGAGGGATTTTGGATGCTGGCCATTTCAGTTCAAGTTTTTGATTGGTTTTTTTTGTTTTTTTTTTGTAGAGTGGGGGCGGGAAATGGGGTCAGGATGGTCTTCTACGTTCTAGGAGGGAGTGTAAGCTAATGAGTGAAACAGGCCAGGATATCTGGTTTCTTTCCCCCTCTTCTGGGAGGAACTTTGGCATAATGGTTTCAAATCTCTTGCTCTGAAAGCTTTCTTCCCTCTCTAATGCATGCAATCTGTGTTGTGTCCTTTAGGCCTGCAGTCTCAGTCATGCTGTTCAGTCTGTTAGTTGGAGGCAGGGAAAGAATAGGTCTGGGAAAGGAATGAGCATGTGTAACCCATGCCTGCTTGGTGGGGCACTCTGTCCCCCTCTAGTGGCAGCAAGACCAGCTAGAGCTTGATGAGCCTGCTACAGCCTTGGCTAAGAGACATATCTTTTAACTCATGCAGTAGAGGCTCAGGCTCATCCGTCAAGCTTGAGATCCCAGGTTTGAGCTCAGCAAAGGCTGCAGCAGGCTCATGCAGGACTAGCTTCCACTAGAGGGGGACAGAATGAAGATGACCATGACTCTATTTAATAAGGCTGTGGTTTAGGAGTTGTTTTGGTTTTTGAAACAATCTCTTAAAAAGAAAATCTCAATTCTTTTCCACCTAGAAAACAGGCAACAGTGATTTCACTATTGCCTACATATTTCTGCAGAATACATTTAGTGATTTAATAGCTGTGCTTATATTTTAAAATCTACCATGGTGAAATGAGCCTTAGAAATAACATTTTTATCCAACAAGTCCCTCTTTGCATGGTAAGTGTCACAGGCATTGTCCTGCATTCCAAATGACCTTGCCTGTCCCAGTTTAGTTCCACCAGCTGAGCTGTGTTTCTGCTGTAATATCAAGGGGCAGTTGTGAACAGAGCGACTGCAACACCAGAGCCACATTCTGTAAACCTGTATAAATAATTCTTTAGAAATCTCCAAAGGGCTGCTGTTGTGCAACTACCAACATGTTCTACTGAATGCACAGGATGTTCTTGCAATCTATGGACACGGAGAGGATTGGAGTTAGAGGGACAGAGCCACTTGCAACCGAATGTGATTCATAAAGCCCACTGGATGATACAGTTACACAAAAAGCTTATCAGAGGCAAGAATGGGGGATAAAGGTATACAGTCTCCATCTCTTGATGCCTTCAAATCAAGGCTGGATGCCTTTCCTGAAGATATGCTTCAGCTAAAACACAAATTATGCTTTAGTCAAACAAGGTTTGGGGCTCAGTATAGGAAATCAGACCAGATGTTCTCATGGTTTCTTCTGTCCTTAAATGCTATGACTAATTCTTAGAAAGGAGGTGGGTGGGAAGGGAAATACCTTATACAAGTATCCTCCCTCCAAGATGGATTCTATGTTAAGTATTTGCTACATGGTCCAATTCTGGTCCAAAGGGAAAATCAATGCTCCTCAGAAGTATTTTAATAAGCCTTGGGGTGGGGAGTGAATTAGCAGGATCCAGAGGGTAGAAGACTCCATCAGAGTCAGGGAGAACACTCCGATGATTCCTTCAACTCTGGTACTAGAATTTTAACAAGTGACGCCTAAGAGCCTCCTCCATTTCATAGAGGTGCCAAAATGATAGGAGGAGGAGTGTGTGATGGACTGATAGATTATGATTTTAGCAGTTCTAGATGTCTCCTCTTTCTTTATCTAAGATACAATAAGCTAGCTCCTGTACCCTGCCAAAGAAATTTCAGCTGCAGATGGCCCAGAATTTGAAAAGGACCTACTCAAGTCATTACACCAAGGTCTAAAATGTACAATAAGATCTTGCTATTTGCCATTGAGTGAGAAATACTAGCCAGCTGTCTCTGAGGAAAGAAAAATGCCTTGATATTTCAAGGCCAGTAATTTAGGCTATTCTTTCTGTCCTCTGCTAATTTAGTAAGACTTACAGATGTGAATTTTCTTTAATATTAATTTTTAAATTTATGTTTGTATCATACAGGTTGTGCATAGGAGTTCTGGGGAGGAATTAATGTGATCCTTAAAACTATCACACACAAATCAGTATGGAACTCAATTGCTGATAGTACTTTCACAGATAGCTAGCTTTAGTCCACTCATGTGTGCTTATAATTCTAGCAGTTAATAATAAAAAGGGAGTCATAAAGGCAGGTTACTCAGATTTGTATATATTTATCAAAATAAAGGTTTTAATCTTGGGATTGTGTTTAACCAAGAAAAGAAATTGTGATGTACATCAGCTGAATTTTAATTCTAGGACCATATTTCACCTGTCTGTCCTGCAGAAAGGAAGTGTGTTTTTTTTATGAGAACTTAATGTTTCTCATTGGACAAAACCTTGTAAGAAAGGAGGAATTCAAAGGTTCCAAGGCTGTACATTATAAATAAATAAAATCTCTCCACCCAACCCAGTGAAAAGGTCTGAACCTAGTGAAATAATCATGACATTTGGCTACTACCTCTGCAATGAAAAAAGTAGTAGGGCAAAGGAGTTACATAACAAGGGTGAAGATCACCCATAATCCACACACCTGACATATGAAATTTCCAATATCAGTCATGCTAGGCTAATTCATTAATTTTATTGACACGTCCTAAGTTTTAAGGATAAATATAAATGTTTTCCCCACTACCAGACCTCAGGACACAATTAACATCTATTTTTCTTGATCTATAATTATAGAGCTAGACAGGAAGCATAATTTCAGTTTCTCAAAAATTGAGTTTCCTTAAAATTTTTCATTCCAAATTAGGACATAAAGCCAAACTCTTGCTTGTAACCTTTAAGCTTAACCCCAAGAAAGCTGGTTTGGGTGCTTAATTTTTGTAATTGTTTCTTTTAAGATCTTGCAAAAAGCCTGAGTTCCAGATGTACTTTTTCCCTTTTTGTTTTTAATAAAATTTACCTTTTTTAAGAACAGGATGGGATTTTTTGTGTTCTAAGAGGTTTGTGCATGTTGTTTGATTAGCTGATAGCCACAGCTAATTTCCTTTGTTTTCTCTCTCAGCTCTTCCTCCGGACGGGGCCGGGGAGGGGAGGCAGGGCTTGAGGGTGCCCCACAGGGAAGAATTCCCAAGTGCTCCTTCCTGGGTTCAAAGGGGTTTTTTTGCATTTGGGTGGTGACAAGGTCAGAGAAAAGCTGTAACCTTGGGAGTTTAATACAAGCCTGGAGTAGTACGTATTAATTTTTAGAATCCTTGAGGGCCCCCACCTTCTGCACTCAGAGTGACGGGGGGGATTCTGCCTTGACTGGGGGTTCCAAACTCTTCAGCTCTTGGTGTGACCTCGACTTTTATACAGTAGGGGCTGGAACTGCAGTCAAGCAACCGGACGGTGACGATCTGCTGGCACAATGCTTCTTGTAATGGGTCTCCTTCATGTGCATAGAGAGATTGTCAAAGGCTGGAATGGCCTTGCTGATGCTCTTTTGACTTCCTTTCCCCAAGATGACTGGTCTTGGAGGTTCTGGAATTTCAGTCTCCTCTCAGGTGGCTTGTTGACATGAAAGGCAAAGTTCTCACCTTCCCCTTGATTCTTGTGGTATTTGGACTCTACTTACTCCCTCCAAGGGTTTCAGACAAATCAGAAGGGAGGTCTACCTGTAAATCAGTGACCACCGCTAGCCCCACTCCCCAAACAATGAAATATCTGGGCACATGACTGGATATTTTTGAGGAAGTTATCGTGGTATTATCTGGGTGAAAGGTCTTGAGCTGACACTCTCACCAGTTCATGGAAAGTTCAATACAGCTTTATCAAAATAGCTGATTGCAAAAGAAACCCTAACAACCAGTCACGCAATATTCATCCAGCAGCAACATTAAAAATATGTTTGAACAAATTTATGATCAGTTTCATCACCCCAAGTTCCTTCTTAAAAACAAGGTATTTACAATAACTGGAAGAAATACAGGCAAAGTAGGGGCTGGAGAAGAGCTCTGTGTAAGCTCAAAAGCGTGTCTCTCCCACCATCAGAAGTTGGTCCAATAAAAGATATTACCTCACCCACCTTGTCTCTCTAATATCAAGAAGAAACTCACTTAAAATGTACAATTTTACATATTATATAATGCCTGTGTTCCCATAAAACTATTCTCTCACAGACTACATACATATTACATTGTGGGATTCCCTGCTTATACCTCCAGTAACTCCACCTGGTATTTGTTCAGTTTATAAGTAAAACATAAATAAATAAAAATATTTCTCTTAACTGCTGTTGCAGAAACTCAGCTTGAGATCTGGAACTCAGGTGTTTTCCTTTCTGTGCCTCACATCATCACTGGCATTATAGATATTTTTTGTTCACAATTCAAGATCAAAGGTAACCTTACTCTCTGTGGCCTACATCCTGCATGCCTTTGCATGGCGCATGGCAGAGAATGCAAAGCTCTTGCGTTCCAATGCAAGTATGACTGGAGGCTGTGGATGGGAGCAGGTAAGTTTAAATACTAGGAGCCATATTCTGCACCGAGAATTAAGTTCAAGTTCCTCCTATATTCCTCCTTTCTGCTCAAGAGTGCAAGGTACAAGGGTGATAGAATGGATGCACCAAGCAAGTTTGAATTCCTTTTCAGTCCTCACCATTAAATAAGGAAGTCCTTCCTATCTGAACACCTTCCACTTGGTAGTAGAGCACAGGTATGTGGGGGATGATGGGACTTTAAACATAATTCTATACAATACCAAAGTTATGCACCAGTGATGCATCTACTGAATTGCTCTAAACTGTACTTAATTTAATTTGTCCTCTGTGGAGAACAGCTTTGAGATGTTAAATACACCATATAAAGAATTGTAGAGTGTCTATAAAAGCTTACATTCATCTATGATCTTTGTGAACTTTGCCGGAGCATTAAACTAGAGGTGGTTTGAAAAGCCACTGACAACCCTGAAACTTAAATTATAACAATTAGTCTCTGCTGCCTATTGAAAGGCATAGGAAATTAACTACACACAGTTTGAAGACATTTACAGCAATTGAATTGTAATGGTCAATCATTTTTAATGCATCCAGTTAGAATTTAAAAAGTTTTATACTGAGCTGCTTTATAAATATTATTCAGTCACTTTATAAATATTTATTTTACAGAGTATTATTTATTCTATGACTTATAAACCTATTTTGGGTACTAATCATTGATGTGCCAACCAGTTTAGAGAAAATAAGAACCAACCCTGACCTCCTCCCTGCTCTCAAACTGCATTTGGTGCAAGAGCTGTGACTATTTTAAAACTTTTCATTTTGCAGTTCTGATCAAGTTTCAGAGTAACAGCCGTGTTAGTCTGTATTCGCAAAAAGAAAAGGAGTACTTGTGGCACCTTAGAGACTAACCAATTTATTTGAGCATGAGCTTTCGTGAGCTACAGCTCCCAGATGAAGTGAGCTGTAGCTCACGAAAGCTCATGCTCAAATAAATTGGTTAGTCTCTAAGGTGCCACAAGTACTCCAGTTCTGATCAAGAGTGGAAGGAAGGCTATTTACGCTGTATTTCCAGCATGACTGGAGTAAGAAGTCACAGAAATATCACAAGATTGCCCATTAGTGCCAATAAAAAATTTTCTGTCACAAGTGCCTTTCAACAGAAAGGGACTTTAAAAAAAAATAAAATAACCGGGAAAAATTCTCTTTTCAGAAAAAACAAATCTTTGGTTCCTGGGGGATGGAGGAGGTTAATGAAAACCTGAAATTTCAAAGAAAAAAAAAGATTTTGGTCATTTTGGATTTTCATGGGGAGGAAAATAATAGTTTCCTGACCAGCTCCATGGCCTATGCAATTTGCAGACTACAGAGGGGCTTGAGTAACTGTGGCTAAACATCTGAACTTCTAGGTGCTTGATCCTTGGGTCAGGCTGAGGTCTGCTTAGCGCAGGACCCCAGGAAGGCAGGAACAAAGGAGGTACATTGTCTGCATCATGATCTAGGGATTGTCTGTCAGCTGCTTTGTCTCCTTGCTCAAATGGAGCAACACAAGGGCTTCACCAATCTGTACTGGCTGGTAACAGCCTCCACAAGGGATCTTTCAGCAGCCAGTGATCACCAGAGGACAGCAGCATTCTAGCTCTATTCAATTCCCTGGCCATGCCCCCAACATGCCAACTTCAATGCAAAGGTAGGAGGAAGTGGCATAGAGTAGCCTCTATTAGCTTTACACCTCTTGGAGAACTTGCCTGTACTGGGTACTGTTAGAGAGCTTATTCCTTCACTCTCCCACTTCCCTGGTCCTTCTCGCATGAACAGAGAGCAACAATACCCGAAGTCCAAAGGTGCAAACAATTCAATGTTTATTGGAGTGAACTTCCAGCAAGCTTAAATCCAAGTTCCTTTTTCCTTATTTTCGAATCCCAACTTACGTCCTGTTTGCCCCTAATTTATATAGTAATATTCTTAGCTGTACCTTAACCAATCATTCTACTGAAATTTACCTAACCAATCCTAACATATTGTAACATGATTAGCTAACCAATTATATCCCACCACCTTAATTAGTTTACACCCAGCAAAATGAATTATACAGCAGACAGAAACAATCACAGAACCAGACAGGGAGCATGCAAATAAATAATAGCAAAGTGGGAACTATAATGACAAAACAATACAGAAGTGAGGATTTCACAACTACATCTATAAAGACATAAGGGTTTCCCAGCTGTGTCTATTTATAAGTGAGTTCTTACCAGACAGAAAACTATCAACCTAAATTTCCTTTTACATCTTCTAGGCTCTTCCCTTTCTCTGGAGGTGATAGATCAGATCACCTTCCTAACAGCCCAATATTGACTAGTTTGGAATGTGAGGATGTGACCGTATGCTTCCCAGCTTATAGAGTAACAGCCGTGTTAGTCTGTATTCGCAAAAAGAAAAGGAGGACTTGTGGCACCTTAGAGACTAACCAATTTATTTGAGCATAAGCTTTCGTGAGCTACATCCGATGAAGTGAGCTGTAGCTCACGAAAGCTTATGCTCAAATAAATTGGTTAGTCTCTAAGGTGCCACAAGTACTCCTTTTCTTTTTCCCAGCTTATGGCTGCCTCTGCTGCTTAGCCAAGGGCATTGGCCTAAGACAGGGCCTCAGACTGTCATAGTGAGAGAAAGCCCTTTCACAGATTCTTTCTTGTATACCTCTATTAGTAGCTAAATGATAAACACATACCTACATTCTTATAGGCCTTTATAGGCAGGCCTGAATATCTATATCCTAACAGGTACATACTCAGCTGGTTGGTTAAGACAAGTTATGGCCTCTTTATACCACCAGAGTTGTGCAAAGGGGCGATACTAGGGGCCAGAATCTGGCCTCAAATCTCTCATGATCATGAGACAGCTATAAGTTCTAATGATTTCAATGGGCTCTACTCAGAGCAAGGTACTACTCACAGTGAATAAGGGTGGCAGTACTGTGTCCCTCAAAAAGTTCAATGGTAACAGGATTGAGCCTTTCATGAGCCCGAGAAAAAGGTAATACACAGAAAGATTTCTTTGGTTTCCCCTAGAATCCATTAATTGGGATAAAGGGTCAGAATTTCTAAGCTCAAGTCTGGAGATTTAATAAAAACATTAAGTCAGTCTAATCAGACACTGGCGATACTGAAAGTTATACTCATGTGGAAACAGTTTTCACAGGCCTTTATCACTTTGAAGCTGATTACAAAGCCAATTGAAGTAAATGGGAATCTTTCCACTGACTTCGATTGGCTTTGGATCAGGCCCAAATTTAG
Source organism: Lepidochelys kempii (assembly GCF_965140285.1). Classification (NCBI taxonomy): domain Eukaryota; kingdom Metazoa; phylum Chordata; order Testudines; family Cheloniidae; genus Lepidochelys; species Lepidochelys kempii. The sequence goes on along the minus strand of NC_136382.1, from coordinate 137,470,383 downwards.
TAGCATCCCACAGGTCTGGTTTTACTTCATTTTTATTACTGCAAAATGTTTACACCAGGAATGCTGGCTCATGAAGCAGATGAGTGAAATGCTCTTTAAGAAAAAAAATGATTCCCATACCATTTTAAGCTTCAGTTTCTGACCATCATTTGATGTGTGTGTGTCTCAGTGGGTACTTAAAATATTGCTTTTTGCATGTTTATTTAAAGTTACAGCAAGTTTATCATTTCACACACTTAGCTGCTGGAATGTCTTTAAAAGCTTGTATGGGATATTAGATTACTCCTAACTGATCAAGCTTGCAATGTAGTTAAAATCTATTGGAGGAGTAACAGAACTATTTAACACCCTGTCTTTTCAGAGCTGGCATGGTATTTGTTCATCTACAGTGCCTGAATCTAAATTTCCGTTCCATAAACTTGCTGAATTTGGCTCGTCTCCAGAACAAACATCCTTTGTTGATTTAGGAAATAATGACCCCCGCCACCCTCTTTTCTCTCTCTAAATACTGCAATATAAAATGGTTACCACGCTTTCTATAACTGTTGTTCTTTGAGCTGTGCTGCACATGTCTATTCCATTGTAGGTGACTTACAAGTAAACACGTATGGAGGTGGGTTCGCAGACTATCTGAGTGGAGATTGTAGGACAACCCATCCAAAACTGGCATCATCTCTGGACTGATGGGAAGTAGTATTACATGAAGCAAAAGTGTAGACTGAAGACCAAGTGTCTGTGATAGGCGCTTGCACCAAGAAAGCTGCAGAAGATACCTGTGCTCTGATAAAATGTTCTAACTGGTAGGGTTATATTAGCCAGATGGTAGCATAAACAAATACATGAAGAGATCCAGGATGAGAGTCTCTGAGCGGAAACTGGTGGGCCCTTAGCACTGTCTACAAACACTACAAACAACTGCATAGAAGATCTAAAAGATTTAGTCCAATTCAAGTAAAAAGCTAAAGCCTCTCTCACATCCAATGAGTGAAGATTTTCCTCCTCTCTGTGCTCATGGTATTTCTGAAAGAGTGTGGGAAGTAGATTGCTTGATTAACATGAAAATTAGAGACTACTTTCATGAGAAATTTTGGATGTGAGTGGAGATAAACTTTATCCTCATAGAAAACTATGTAGGGGGCTCGGATAGCAGAACTCTCAACCGGCCTATGCTTCTGGCTGAGATAACTACCACTAGAAATGTTTCCTTCATGGAAAGGTGAAGGGGAATGCAAGATGCCAGAGGCTCGAAACTAGGCCCCATCAATTTTGCTAGGACTAAATTCAGATCCCAAGGAGGAAGGGGTCTCATACATAAGGGTATAATCTGACTAAGCCCTTTAGGAATCGGGTGGCAATGGGATTTGAAAAAAGAGATCTATTATCCCCCAACACGTGGAAGACTGAAATAGCCATGAGATCCATCCTTATAGATCGAATGGCCAAACTCTGTTTTAGATCTAGAAGAAAGTCCAGCATGAGGTCCAAGGGTGCCCACTTTGGGGATACACCTTTCCTACAAGACCAGATGGAGAAGCGCTTCCACTTAGTCAGGTAAGTATTCCTAGTTGAGGGTTTTCTACTATTTAGAAGCACTTTCTGAATGTTCTTGTGACAGAGTGCTAACTATGAAACCCTGAGTCAGCACTCTGTTCACAGCAGCTTCAATCAGGCATAGTAGATTGGAGCTGACGAGGCAGACCTGTGCCTAATTTGTGGATGGGGAAGAGCCCACAAATAGGCACAGGAAGGGAGTGAAAAGGGGGAAAGCAGGCAGTGAGGAGAGAGAGAGAGAGAGATTGCTCTTTTCCCCCTGCTTGTAAAGGCATGAGGTATGTTGTGAAGTTGGTTGGACTCAATTATAAACAAACTGCACAGGGTGTTGAACCAGCACAAGGGTTGCTGCGTGGTTTGTCGACTGAGACAGAAGCAGGACCAAGGAGGCCCTGTTATAGTCCTTCAAACAGGACTTTTCAAAGGCTGACAGCCATGAAGCATCCATGCTGTCAGACGGAGAGCTCAGAGGTTGGGATGGAACAGGCACCCCTGTTCCTGGGAAATTACATCTGGATCCAATGGGGGCGACAGGGGAGGTTCGACCAAACAGGATAGCAGGGTCGAATATGAGTGTTGATGAGGCCGTGGCGGCGCTATAAGAATGAGGTGAGCATTGTATTGTTTCACCTTGAAGACAACTCCAGAAAATAAAGGAATCGGAGGGAAAGCATACAGGAGGGATTTCTTCCAGGATAGGAAACAGGCATCGGTCAGTGAGTCTGGGCTGAGCCATCCCCGGAAACAGAACCAATGACATTTTCTGTTGGTCCTTATTGCAAACAAGCCCACCTGGGGAGTCCCCCAGAGTTGGAACATGAACCTGGCTGTGTCTGGGCATAGTGACAACTCATGGTGATCAGAGAAGGATCTGCTCAGCTTAACCACTAATGTGTTCTATTTCCTGGAAAGTAAGCAGTTCTGAGATTCACTGAGTCAGCTATACAGAAGTCCCAATTGCGAACTGCCTCCTGGCAAAAGTTGATTCAACTGTGCCCCTCCTTGTTTGTTTATGTAAAACATGGTTGCCGAATTGTCTGTCAGAATTAAAAAAAATTCCCCCACTATGTGGGGGAGGAATGCCAAGGAGGCCAGATGTACCACTCTTAACTCCCTGACATTTATATGAATCTCTAGAATCTTAAGATGACCAAAGACCTTGAGTCTGCAGGGACCCCAGCCTGGAGCGGATGTGTCAGGGTCTAGAGTGAGGGTTGGTAGCAGGAGGAGAAAGGGAACCCCCCCACTCAAACTTTCAGAGGGTCCACCCACCAGTCTAGAGATGACAAAACTGGTAGAAATGCCTTGGCCTTCATGAAGTCTAAGACTGCCCCCGATTAATTCTATTGTCTGTATCAGTTTTAGGATTGATTTGTCTCGATTTACTGGGAGCCCCAGCGTGTCAAACGTTGACAGGACAGTTCATATGCTGGGTAGGACTTGAGCCTCAGACTGACCTCTGATCAACCAGTCATCTAGGTATGGGAACACATGGACACCTTATTTTTGTAGATGAGCTCGTGCGACTGTCATGAACTTTGTGACCATTTGATCCACTACTACATCTGCACAGATGCACTTGGGTTAGCTCCTGGCATCAAAAAGAGTAACTGACGCTTAAGTCCTTAAAGTTAATAATTTCCTATTTTGGAATATGAATTGTCACCAACTGTTAGAACAAAAGCTCCCTACTGTATTTGGAAATAAATCACCTTTCTGTTTAAAGGCTTTAAAAAAGAGCTTGCTTCAGAATCACTGCTAAAAGAAACTAAATCTACGATCAACAGAATAAATGACTGTATCATGTATACAGTCTATTGTAATCTTGGACTTCTTGTCGTGGTTTAAAGCAAATATATTTTTGTGGGTCGATAAACTGAATCTGGTGTAAACTCAGACAAGAATTACTAGAATATAACTCATGCTACTGTTCTCTGTAGATAACCAAAGCACACACTGCTTCTCCAGTAATGATGATAAGCATGCAGACATACAATGTATTTACTTCAGCTGGAAGAGGTACTTAAGCAGAAGCGGTGGCAGGTCTTCAGTGGCGGGTCCTTCACTTCAGGTGTGTTCTGCGGCACTGAAGGACCCGCCCCCAAAGTGCCACCAAAAACTCTCGTGGGGGCCCCTGTGAGGCCCGGGACAAATTGCCCCACTTGCCCCCCCACACCCCTCTGGGTGGCCCTGGGTTATAAATAGGCTTGGCAGAACTTGATTTCTTTTCTTATTGCAACAATTAATATTGATTTTTATTTTTAAGATTTTTCTATTTTTAACTTATTTTCCAGTTGCTGGAAATTATAGGGAAGTAAGGTTGCGGTTCGGACAGCTCTGACACCAGAGCTGCAGGGGGGCTCACTGCATGGCTGAGGAGCCCAAGAAAGCCAGGCACAAGGTGCAAGGCAGGCTGCAGTCTTGGCCTGGTAGAGCAGAGTCTCCCACCATGGCTGCAAGGAGGAGAGGAGAACAAGCCCCTGGCCATGGGGTGCTTCTGAAGAGTTCCTGGCTGGTGAGTGAGTGGAGCTTCACAGGGCTCCCTGCACAGCTGGGGGGGGGGCAATGACATCTGATCCCTGCAGGCAGAAGGTGAGAGGAAGGCTGCTGTCCTGGCTGGGCAGAGCAGAGGATTCTGGCACTCTTAGCTAATGAGCGAGAGAGCAGGTCCCTGATAGTGGGACTGCAGAGGGCTCCCTGCACTGCCACAGGAGCCATTCAGCAGCAGGGTGACCTACCCAGCTGCTGGGGGTTCATCCTCACCATGCCCCCACCACACCTTGCGCCTTCAGGGTCTGGGTGTCACTGGCCCTGCAGCTATGCAGGGAGCACTCTGCAGTTTCGCTAGGGTGACAAAATGTCCCAATATTATCAGGACCGTCCCGATATTAGCGGCATTGTCTTATATAGGCAACTATAGCTCTTTCCCCACCCCCAAAAATTTTTTCCTGATTTTTCACACTTGCTATATCTGGTCACCCTAAGTCCTGCTGTCACGCACCTGCTTGCTCACTTGCCAACTGGGGTTTGCACGCTGTCTCTGGGCAGCAGCCGTTAAGCAGCAAGATGCCTTCCTCCATGGCAAGGGGCTACTCGTTTCCTTGCAGTCCTAGCCAGGAGTCTCTGCTCTGCTCTGCCCTGCCAGGACCGCAGCCTTCCCCATAACTTGTACCTACAGGGATCAGGTGCCACCAGGCCTGCAGCAGTGCAGGGAGCCCTCTGCAGCCTACTGTCATGGACCTGCTCCCTCCTTCCCTCTCTCCTGTGACAGTAGGGCTGCAGAGGGCTCCCTGCACTGCTGTGGGGCTGGTGACACCCGCTCCCTGCAGGCGCACTGACGGTTACCGATTTTTTTTTGGTTGATTTTAGTGTATCAGCTGAAATCTATGTTTATTGACTGGAATCAAATCCTAACAAGTCTAGTTATAAGGCTTTACTGCTTAAGCAAAAGAAACTATATGAACAATCAGACAGCTTTTTACTGGAAAAGGGGAGATGGTCTTACCCAATGGAGTCCCTCACACTTCTTTTATCTTTGGGAGTGGAGAGGATATTTTTCATAAGGATCCTTTTCTTATTTTAAACACTCTGTGTAACACAGCAATGGGTAGCCATTCTTCCAATACTATTTATGCCTTCTATGATTAACCCCAGTGGCAAAAAAGACAATGATTTTATATATAAAAACACATCATTAGTGTAAACAGCTACTTAGAAAATAATCTGATCATAAATAGTCTATTATTTCACCAATCCTGCCAAATGATATGAAGCAAAAAAACGTGTGAAGTGGAACACTCACAACGTAACACTTAAGCATCTGCACCCTGCAACCTACAAAACTGTTGGTGTCAGAATATGGATGGGAGGTGAGCAGTCAAGAGAGAAAAGTCATAAGAACAATGAACTTTTAGTAACAGAAATATAGTAAGTCATTTGTTTTCAAGTACTCAAATTATAATATGATAATGTTAATTAGTAAGATATTGGAGGTATTCTCACACCCCAGGGTTAGAGAAGTCTGTATTTAACTCAAAGATGGAAAAAGTCCAATTAGATCATCTTGTTTCCGCTTCTCTCATTAGCACTTTTAAGAAAAATAAAATAAATCAAATGATTTAAGAAGGGGCTTGGCTCTGATAGCCACATTTTCTCATCATTATCTCATCTTGCAGGTATTTGTTTCATTGTGTGAAAATGTGTTAGATGTCGCTGTGGACACAAATATCGTCTGCAATCTATAAATGGCTAGAACCACCAGAAAACTCACTTCCACAGAAACCAAAATCTGATACTGGCAGAAAGGGGTGATCATTCACAAGCTTCCTCTCAACCCTACTGCAATATATCTATAAATCAATACAACTTATAGTACAATGTTTAAATGGTATCAGCAGGGAACCCCAGAATTTATCATTTCAGATTGTAACAAGAATAGGTTACTTTTTCTGTTCTCTTAACACTCAGTGACACAAGAAAAGGGATTCATTTTGTGATGGTTATAACCTCATCTCATAATCCCAGTAGAACTACAAACCACTTAGGATGCTCAGCTACGAATGGCTTAAATACTTCACCTTTTAAAAAATCAGCTCCATCACCTGGATGGTTTGCTCCATTTTTTTTTAATTGAAAAAAAGAAAAGAAAAAAACCCACCCCAAAAAATGTGCTCTAGCCTTCGTCAGTCTTCTATGCCTCATGGACAGCAAGCATGTTTTGTTGACTGAGGACAAAACAGATGTCAGTGATCCCCTCTCAGACAGTGGATAGTACCAGATACTTCAGAAGAAGATGCAAGGAAACCTTGTCTTGAACAAATATAGAATAACCTGTCCATAGAGCTGTTTCTTCCTAGCCTTCATAAATTAGCATTTGGTTTATGCCTTGAAAAATGAGGGATACCCTTCTATACTTACAGGTTTTATTTTGTCATTTTTTTAATGCAATATAATGTAACTGTGGCTATTCCTTAATTAAGTAAGGGGCCTAATTCTTTTCTTCGAAGCTTAATACACACTTGGCCTCAATATCTAGTGTCAAGCAGTACCAAGGCTTAATTACAACACATTATATAAAAATCTTTGCTTTCAATGTGTTACCTTTCATGGGATGTGCTCTATTTTTTTATTTTTAAGAGGAAGCTTTCCGGTGTGAATAGTTGTTTGTAAGTGTTTGTCAACAGAAACTTACTTGGCTTGAGTTTTAACTTTTATCTCTCCTTTGTCTCTTATTAAACATTCTCTGTCTTTTTGCCCTATATTCCATCTTCAACAGAACTATGGAAACATAGTACAAGTCATTACTCTGTCACACTCCTACACATTCTTTTTCTTATCTTCAGCAAAGAAAGTGAGTTACTTTTTTATTTGACAAAAACACAAATGCAAATTAGGCAAGTTACCCTAATTAATTCACATTTTTTCTATTTTTCAGAGGTCTGACCTGAAGCTTCCCCGAACTTTCTCTGTTAGCTCTCCCTGTTGAGAGTCTTAAGTGCCACTAATCACATAGTTAAGAGTCAGCGAGGAAAACATGTTTCCGAGTAGCAGCCGTGTTAGTCGGTGTCCGCAAAAAGAAAAGGAGTACTTGTGGCACCTGAGAGACTGACAAATGTGTTAGTCTCTAAGGTGCCACAAGTCCTTCTTTTCTTTTTTCAAGGAAAACATGTCACAGTAAGCAAACGGCCCTTTAACATTCAACTCTGCTGTGTTGCACAGGTTTCTTCTTTGCTAAGCAAAGAACCCTTTTCAAAAACACAAGGACAACTGAAAAAAAGCGGTCTTTTCAGTTGCCTTTTAAAATTTGTTTCCCTGAAGTTTCTATAGTGAAAAATTAAACATACAGCACCGCACAGTAAGGACTATATGTGTACATGCAGATACAAAATTAGATAAATGCTTGAACTATACACACAATTAAGATTATCTGTTGGGATTGATCTTGCTCTCATTTATACTAGCATAAATCTGGGGTCTACTGGAGTCAATAAGAGCAAGGTCAGGACCAGGTTTCTCTGATACACGGTGATTGATAATACAATTACGTGAAGGTAGATGCAATAGAAGTGTTTGAAGCTTGAAAGTGCGAATCAGGGGTTGAAAGGAAATGCTGCCCAGTGTATACTGGGGCATCTGCCACCCCCCAGAGTTATAGGGCCAGTGTCAATAGTGGGAACAGCAGTATTTCATTCCTGTTTGCTGTTTTTGGTAAGAAGGAAATTCCAAAGTGGATCTAAGGTAGGGGATAAAATGGGAGTGTTGGGGGAAATGGGTCAGCTGGCCACCACCCAAAGAAGTCAGGAGAAAAGAAATGGCTTATCTGCAACTCCTCAGAGATATTGGATGAACTTGTAAAAGATCATGAAGCCACAGGAAAATAAAAAGGGTTGTAGGACCTTTCACAGTGTCTTATCTCCTCACTGGGAATGGCCTATTCCCCAGTTTCCCCATCTTGCTGTGCTTGAGTTTCTCTTTTTCTTGGGTAGTATAGCTTTCAGGCCAAACTCAAAAGTCCTTCCTTTTGGGGTAAATAAAGATCCAAACAAAAGAAATCCAAACCTTCTCCTCTTGGGCATGGACTCCATGGAGTCCTTTGCCCTCAGTGGGCCAAAGTCCTTAGCATCTCTGCAATCTTGACTTTAACCCCTTACATTGGGGTTCACATTGGATTCTGTCCTCCCTCTCAACTACATACCACCTCCAGCCCTTAGGTCTGAGGATCAGACAACCCTATTCAGAACCCATTAGAGATAGTCAGCTTTGGTGAAAAATGGGTGGATGCGCTTGTAGGGGCTGCCTTTAAGGGATTATAGGAAAGTAGGCCAAGAGAGAATGAACTCTCCCTCACTTCAGGAAGGACAGAACCCTGCTGCTGTAGTAGTGGCTGTGTCCTCCTTCCAAGATGGAGCACTAGATTTTCACTGGAAGATGAGTCAATTGGTCCTCCTCCTCAAGCTCTACTCAGTTTCCTAAAACAGGGAAAGCTAGAGCATAACCAAAAATCTCAGGGATTGCTATTAACCTCACACTAGCAGACCGTAAGGCAAGGATTGGCAAACAGTCATTCTTAAATTGAATAATCCGATCACACTGAGCTCATTAGCTAGCAATAATAACTGGTTTCAGAGTTGCAGCTGTGTTAGTCTGTATCCTCAAAAAGAACAGGAGTACTTGTGGCACCTTAGAGACTAACAGATTTATTTGAGCATAAGCTTTCGTGAGCTACAGCTTCATCAGATGCATAGAATGGAACATATAGTAAGAAGATATATATATATATACATACAGAGAACATGAAAAAGTGGAGTAAGAGACTAATTAATTAAGATGAGCTATTATCAGCAGGAGAAAAAAACTTTTGTAGTGATAATCAAGATGGCCCATTTAGACAATTGACAAGAAGGTGTGAGGATACTTAACTTTAGGGAAATAGATAACCATTCTCTTCAGCAAATTTAATATGAACTCACTCAGCAGCAGGTCTTCAGGGAGATCTCCACCCTTCACTTAGTACCCACACAGTCAAAGCAGAAGACTGAGGGGCTGACAGGCTGATTCCCCACTCTGGCACTTTGAGTGCAGAAGGTGGGGGCCCACAAGGACTCTAAAAATTAATATTTGCTACTCCAGGCTTGTATTAAATTCCCAAGGTACAGCTTTTCTCTGACCTTGGCTTGGTAGATGCTGCCACCAACCAAGTGCAGAACCCCTTTGAGAGACCAGGAAGGCTCACTTGGGAATTCCTTCCTGTGGGGTACCCTCAAGCCCTTTCACCTCCCCACCCCCACCCCTGGGAAGAGCTGAGAAAGGAGAAAGAAAAGCAATCAGCTCTTTTCATCAGGTAACTAAAAAAACATGCGCACAACCTCTTAAGACATAGAAATCCCATCCTCTTCTTAAAAAAATGTAAATTTTATTTTAAAAAAGAAAAAATACATTTGGAAGCTCAGGCATTTGCTAGATTTTAAAAGAGTAACTACAAGGATTAAGCACCAAGAATGCTCTCTTGAGGTCCCGCTTAAAGGTTACAAAAAAACCAAAAGCACATGGGGTTAGCACAGAGGAGTCCACAAAGTCCATAAAGAAATAAAAAGAGATAAACCTAATTCTGTCTTCTTAGACATTTCCTGATCTACTTGAATATCTGGGGTTACAAATGAGTAGTTTTTAGGTACAATACCGATAATTGTTTCATACCTGGCCCAAGATTCTTACAACGTAGTTCTACCCTGTCTGCCTCTCCCCCCCGGAGCACAACAGACAGACAAACAAAAGGGGAGTCTTGTTTCAATTTTAAAAAGTTCTAGCCTTCCCATTGGCCTACTCACTTCCTTTTACCTGTGCATAGTAGTGAGACTTTTTAACCCTTAACAGGTAAAGCAATTAGAGAACAGCTACTAAGAAGGTTTTTATAGCTGCTAGCTGCATGTTCATAAAAGGGAGCTACCCCTCACCCCTTCATTTATTACAGGGGCCCTCTTGAAAGGGCTCCTAATTAATGAGAATGGGCAGCTAAGGAAGATTACAATGCCCACCTGCTGTTTTGACTTAAAACTGACACTGTTTGTGGAATCAAAGACCGTTTTCACACTAGTACAGAAATATTTATAGACGCTGAGGAGGTTTTCCCCTGCACCTTCACAATCACAGAAAATCTGTAGGATATATATGGGATACATTGACCTTATCCTAACACATGATCCCTGACAAAGTGCCTACATAATTGATTTATGTTAACTCAGTAAGGTGGTGAAATCTCCTTCCTTAGATATTTTTAAGGTCAGGCTTGACAAAGCCCTGGCTGGGATGATTTAGATGGGGATTGGTCCTGCTTTGAGCAGGGGGTTGGACTAGATGACCCCTGAGGTCCCTTCCAACCCTGATATTCTATGATTCTATGATTCACTACTATCATACCCATACTGCCACCTCCGTTCCAGCTTGGTTTTCATGCAGTCAGCATTCATGTTCAAAAATTAAGCTTTACAGCTTTACAGGAAAGAGTAAATAAATGGCAAGTGCAGCATTTAGTTTAAATAGACAACTAAAGCTTATGCTCAAATGAATGTGTTAGTCTCTAAAGGTGCCGCAAGTCCTCCTTTTCTTTTTGCGAATACAGACTAGCATGGCTGCTACTCTGAAACCTGTTACAACGCAAAGAAAAGAGAGCAATTGTTTATCCAAGGGAGCCAAAAAACAAATTAAAGAGTTCTAACCCCATGAAGTTAAAGGCATGATCCTTTCCTGTTTTATATGCGATGCTTCACCCACCATGATAAGGAGCTATAATTCTAAAATGAAAATAATTAATCAAATTTCAATGGGAAAAAAGAGCAAAAACGTTGAATGCAAAAGGGCTGTCTTGGTTTAAAATCCTCCTGTGATAAATGTGTATTTTATAAGGCATGTACTATACCATAGTTAACTTTGCAATTGAGTGCTAATCTGTGTGGCTTTGTAGGAAACAAAGCAATCAGCAGCTGCTGTGGTTGATTAAATGCTGAAGCAACTCTGAGGCTTTAATCAACTTTAAAAAAAATAGCTTTTTCATATCCAGTTGAATGAACATTTAAAATTAAGAACAAAATGGGTCAAATTAGAACCCAAAACACTGGAAAATATTTTCAGAAGCCCATTTATTGTCATGGAATGGGGGGGGGAGGCAAGAGAAAGACAGATGGAAAGAGAAACATAAAAAAAGCAAGATACACTTCATAATGAGAACAGCTAACTTTTGTTTGTTTGTGGAGAATATGTGACACTACAGCATTGTTCCGCATGTGAGTTATTGTTTGGCACCTTTAAGGGTAGGTTTGTGCAGCAGTGTGCAGAGTAAAGACATTGCTCACCCAGCTAACACAGGTATAAATAGCAGTGGAGATGGTAAGCCACTGCCTAGGTGAGGGTGTGTGCCCTAAGGCCTAGAAGATGGCTCTCTACACACACCTCCCATATCTACACTGCTACTTTTAGCTCTTCCGTGTCTCACTGCCTCGAGTCTGTGAGAGCCTTTCCCTGCCCAATGAAACACTTCGAGGGGAGGTAGTATGGAAAGACTCCAGCAGTGGGGAGCTGCAGGAGCCTTCTTCCTATGCCTTCCCCCCGCCAGAGCCTTTCACTGCCATATGTAACTACACATGGCAATGAGCATGTTCGCAACCTGCCTTTTACTGCTGCATATAGCTACATGTATTCTAAACAATGTGAAACGTGTAGACAAGGCCTTTGAAGCATCCGGTGAGCATCTCTCACATCAACATTGCAGGTTTCAGAGTAGCAGCCGTGTTAGTCTGTATCCGCAAAAAGAAAAGGAGGACTTGTGGCACCTTAGAGACTAATCAATTTATTTGCGCATAAGCTTTCGTGAGCTACAGCTCACTTCATCGGATGCATAAAGTGGAAAATACAGTGAGGAGATTTATATACACACAGACCATGAAAAAATACACATTGCATATTCACAGCATCCTAGGAAAGGGGTCTTCTCCACACAGTAACAGATAACTCTCCAGAGTAACAATAAGACAATGAATGACACAAGTTGCTCTAATACACATGGGGCCAAAATCATGCCTCTATAACAAGATCCAATGGCTGGATACTGAAGCAAAATAAATTCAGATTGGAAATAAGGCATAAATTATTAACAGTGAGGGTAATTAACCACTGGAACAATTTTCTAAGAAATGAGGCAGAGTCTCCATCACTGGTAATTGTAAAATCAAGATTAGATGGGTTTTTGGGTGGGTTTTTTTTAAATATGCTCTAGTTCAAACAGGAATTAATCCCGGGAAGTTCTTTACAGGAAGTCAGATTAGATGATCACAGTGGCCCCTTCTGGTTTTGGATTCTATGAAATTCTATTTGCCTCAACAATTTTAATATCCCCCAAATGAAAAGAAAGACCACCATCATACTACAAATTTGCATATGTTTGGTCTTGGTTATAAATACAAATATAATTTAATGTTGCCAATTCATTTTACAAAAATTAAAAAAGAACAGTATATGTACAATAAAAAGAACATTAAAAAGAACAGTATATGTACAATAGGTCTGAACCTTTGTATGGCTTCAAATGTTGGGTACCCAGGAAGAGACAGGAGGACATCTTGAATACAGGGAAAATAAAAATTTAAGATGGATGCTTGGAGTTACAGGGATAGATCATGTTTGGAGTGAACGAATTAGGGAAAGTGTGAAGGTGGTACCAACTATACAAAAACTGAGGGAATCCAGGCTTAGATGGATTGGGCACGTGAAGAGAAGATCAGAAGAATATATGGGATACAGGATGTTAAACTTGGAGGGGAGTGTAAGAGAATGGTTTGAAGACCCAAAATTAGATGGATGGATGTCATACAAAAGGATATGACAACCTGCAGAGTTTCCAAGAAACAGCTTCAAGACATACTGTAATGGAGAAAACTCAAATTGCCGACCATATATAGATGGGACCAAGTCTAGAAGAAGATGACGCACAATAGGAATTTACAATCACTAGCCCCCAGCCCCTCCCCCACTGTTCCTCCTCCCCCACAGCCTCAGTGCACTGTGCCACCAGCACTCTGGCCCACCGCTCCTGCTGGGCAGTGCGGTAGCGTGGCTGGCTCCGGTATGGTAAAGGGACGGGGAGAGGGGGTAACAGGGGGCAGACAGGGAGCAAGGGCGGTTGGATGGGGTGGAGTTCCGGGGGGGCAGTCAGGGGATGGGGAGCAGGGAGGGTTGGATGGGGGTGGAGTCCCGGGAGGGCAGTTGGGGTCAAGGAGTGGGGGGGGTTGGATGGGTCAGGGGTTCTGAGGGGTGCGGGAAGTGGGAGGGAGTAGATGGGGGTGGGGGCCAGGCTGTTTGGGGAGGCACAGCCTTCCCTACCTGGCCCTCCATACAGTTGTGCAACCCCGGTGTGGCCCTCGGGCCAAAAAGTTTGCCCACCCCTGCACTAGGATACTTATTGGAAAGGGATCTATATAAGCATTTTCATAAATTGTAAGGCCAGGAGAGACCAGAGGCCAGAAGATCATCTAGTCTGACCCATAGAATTTCTACCCCTGTATTGAGCCCAATAATCTATGTTTGGCTAAAGCGCATCCACAAAAAGAACAGGAGTACTTTTGGCACCTTAGAGACTAACAAATTTATTAGAGCATAAGCTTCCGCAGGCTACAGCCCACTTCATCATGCACAGAATGGAACATATAGTAAGAAGATATATTATATTACACTGACACACACACAGATAAGTTGGCATACAAACTGTGAAAGGCTAATTAGTTAAGATGAGCTATTATCAGCAGGAGAAAAAAACTTTTGTAGTAATAATCAAGATGGCTCATTTAGACAGTTGACAAGAAGGTGTGAGGATACTTCACCTAAGGAAATAGATTCAATATGGGTAATGACCCAGCCACTCCCAGTCTCTGTTCAAATGCAAGTTAATGGTATCTAGTTTTCATATTAATTCAAACTCAGCAGTTTCTCGTTGGAGTCTGTTTTTGAAGCTTTTCTGTTGCAAAATTTCCACTAATAAATCTTTTACTGAGTGCCAGAGAGGTTGAAGTGTTCTCCTATTGGTTTTTGAATGTTATGATTCCTGAAGCCAGATTTGTGTCCATTTATTCTTTTGCGTAGAGACTGTCCAGTTTGGCCAATGTACATGGCAGAGGGGCATTGCTGGCACAGGATGGCATATATCACATTGGTAGATGTGCAGATGAACGAGCCCTTGATGGCGTGGCTAATGTGATTATGTCCTATGATGGTGTCACTTGAATAAATATGTGGACAGAGTTGGCATCGGGCTTTGCTGCAAGGATGGGTTCCTGGGTTAGTGTTTTGTTGCATGGTGTCTGGTTGCTGGTGAATATTTGCTTCAGGTTGGGGAGGGCTGTCTGTAAGCAAGGACTGGTCTGTCTCCCAAGATCTGTGAGAGTGAGGGGTCATTTTTCAGGATAGGTTGTAAATCTGTGATGATGCGCTGGAGAGGTTTTAGTTGGGGGCTGAAGGTGACAGCTAGTGGGGTTCTGTTATTTTCTTTGTTGAGCCTGTCCTGTAGTAGGTGACTTCTGGGTACTCTTCTGGCTCTATCAATTTGTTTTTTCACTTCAGCAGGTGAGTATTGTAGTTGTAAGAATGCTTGATAGAGATCTTGTAGGTGTTTGTCTCTGTCTGAGGGATTGGAGCAAATGCGGTTGTATCGTAGAGCTTGGCTGTAGACAATGGATCATGTGGTGTGTCCTGTATAAAAGCTGGAGGCATGTAGGTAAGTATATCGGTCAGTAGGTTTCCGGTATAGGGTGGTGTTTATGTGACCATCACTTATTGAGCACTGTAGAGTCCAGGAAGTGGATCTCTTGTGTGGACTGGTCCAGGCTGAGGTTGATGGTGGGATGGAAATTGTTGAAATCATGGTGGAATTCCTCAAGGGCTTCTTTTCCATGGGTCCAGATGATGAAGATGTCATCAATGTAGCACAAGTAGAGTAGGGGTGTTAAGGGACAAGAGCTAAGGAAGCGTTTTTCTAAGTCAGCCATAAAAATGTTGGCATACTGTGGGGCCATGTGGGTACCCATAGCAGTGCCGCTGACTTGAAGGTGTAAGTTGTCCCCAAATGTGAAATAGTTGTGGGTGAGGACAAAGTCACAAAGGTCAGCCACCAGGTTTGCCATGACATTATCAGGTATACTGTTCCTGATGGCTTGTAGTCCATCTGTGTGTGGAATGTTGGTGTAGAGGGCTTCCACATCCATAGTGTCCAGGATGGTGTTTTCTGGAAGATCACCGATGGATTGTAGTTTCCTCAGGAAGTCAGTGGTGTCTCGAAGATAGCTAGGAGTGCTGGTGGCGTAGGGCCTGAGGAGGGAGTCTACATAGAGTCTACCCTGCTGTCAGGGTGCCAATTCCTGAGATGATGGGGCGCCCAGGATTTCCAGGTTTATGGATCTTGGGAAGCAGATAGAATACCCCTGGTCGGGGTTCTAGGCATGTATCTGCACAGATCTGTTCCTGTGCTTTTTCAGGGAGTTTCTTGAGCAAATGGTATAGTTTCTTTTGGTAATCCTCAGTGGCATCAGAGGATAATGGTCTGTAGAATGTGGAGTTAGAGAGCTGCTTAGCAGCCTCTTGTTCATATTCCAACTTATTTATGATGACGACAGCACCTCCTTTGTCAACCTTTTTTATTAGGATGTCAGAGTTGTTCCTGAGGCTGTGGATGGCGTTGTGTTCAGCATGGCTGAGGTTATGGGGCAAGTGATGTTGCTTTTCCACAATTTCAGCCTGTGCATGTCGACAGAAGCAATCTGTAGAAGTCCAGTCTGTTGTTTCGACCTTCAGGAGGAGTCCACGCAGAATCCTTCTTTTTGTAGTGTTGGTAGGAAGGATTCTGTGGGTTAGTATGTTGTTCAGAGGCGTGTTGGAAATATTCTTTGAGTCGGAGACATCGAAAGTAGGATTCTAGGTCACCATAGAACTGTATCATGTTTGTGGGCCTGGAGGGACAAAAGGAGAGGCCCCAAGAAATGACAGACTTTTCTGCCAGCCTAAGAGAATAGCTGGAAAGATTAACAATATTGCTGGGTGGGTTAAGGGAACTACTGTTGTGACTGCTTGTGGCATGTAGCAGTTTAGATAGTTTAGTGTCCTTTTTCCTTTGAGGAGAAGCAAAGTTTGTGTTGTAAATGGCTTGTCTAGTTTTTGTAAAATCTATCCACGAGGAAGTTTGTGTGGAAGGTTGGCTTTTTATGAGAGAATCCAGTTTTGAGAGCTCATTCTTAATCTTTCCCTGTTTGCTGTAGAGGATGTTGATCAGGTGGTTTCGCAGTTTCTTTGAGAGTGTGTGGCACAATCTCTCAGCATAGTCTGTGTGATATGTAGATTGTAATGGATTTTTCACCTTTAGTCCTTTGGGTATGATGTCCATCTGTTTGCATTTGAAAAGGAAGACGATGTCCGTCTGTATCTGTACGAGTTTTTTCATGAAGTTGATGGATTTCCATTCCATATGGCTAAATTCAGTGCCTTGCATAATGACAGGTTTCAGAGTAGCATCCGTGTTAGAAAAAGAACAGGAGTACTTGTGGCACCTTAGAGACAAACACACTTATTTGAGCATAAGCTTTCATGGGCTACAGCCCACTTCATCAGATGCACAGAATGGAACATAGATAGATAGATAGATAGATAGATAGATAGATAGATAGATAGATAGATAGATAGATAGATAGATAGATAGATAGATAGATAGATATTTTGTGATACAGCTTGGCCAGAGGCAGCAGGAGAGTGTTAGAAGGGAGCCTTCTTTCCTGTAGAGGGAAGAAAGTTTGCTATAAATTAATTAAAGCACCTGAAGCCAATTAAAGCACCTGAAGCCAGTCATGATAAAAAAAAAAAAACCCTGCTTGAGTTGGCATCTACACCAGAGCAAAAGTGAAGGAGTGTTAAATGCTTTCATGCTGATTAAGTAGACCTTTATATCTACTTTGCACATGTATAAATGACTACACAAGGTGCAGGGCAATGGCAAATCAAATGCCAGGATTCTAGTGGGCCAGATTCTGCTCTCATTTACATTGGAATAAATCAGGAGTAATTCCCAGTTTACACCAGTACAACTGAAAGCAGAATATAGCCCAGCAGGTTTAAAATCAGATAACTTCAAGCTGTGTGATCACCATGCACTGGGTTCATTTTTGTCATACTATTATTATTAATAAAGTTTTTGTTTGGTTATTTGGAGACTGCAAAAGATATAGACACTCACTCTGTCCAATAGAAAGAAGATTACAAATTCTGGAGGGCAAAATTCTGCTCTCAGTTATGACAATGTAAATGGGAATAACGCCAATAGAACATCTCCAGCTGAATTCAGAATTTGGCCCTAAATATGTTTATACAGCTGGGTCATATTCCCAAGCCACACAGAGGGTGCAGGTGGTTATCAGAGAACTTGGATTTCAACTTGTGAAAGAAAGATATTCTTTCTGTAGCAGCATTTAATTTCTTGGCAGATTCCGCAAGCCTTTGTGTTGAGAGCTAAAAGATTCCCTCCCTCTGGGCTGTCATGTGACTGAATCAGAAACAGCTTATCTCTCTTGCCCTTTCTACAAGCCACACACTCTACCTTTTCAGTCACCTTATGTCCTGAGACTTGGTTTACTTTAGCCTTTGGAAATGGAGTCCCTGAGTCATATCTATTTACGAATGATGTACCAAATTTACTTTTACATTTCTAGGTGAAAAAAGCCTCATTCACACGTTGTGGTTTTCCCCAATCTTACTGAGCCCTACAGTTTCATTAACAGAATAGGTTGGGGCCTCCAATTTTATAGAAAATCCTATGCAAAGGATTGAAAATAGCAGAAGAAAAAGAACAATCTCCAAATATTCCTTCCTCTCTTCCTCAGTAAGAGCCACAGAATCATTATCGGCTGAGCTATTCCAAATATTTGCAGTCAGCCCAGTTTGCCTTCAACCCACCTCAGATCCAAATGCATCCTGCTGTGAAGAGCTGTCATTGTACTTTACTACTGGAATGATTAACAACATCTGAAATGACTTCACCAGTCCTGGTTCATTCTGTTCTGTGTCCCCAATTACATGATGACCTCTGAAAAATAATTATAATTAATCAAAACTTGGCCCAGACACAAGCCATAATTTGGGATATCACTTATCCCATTCAAGCTAGATCTTTACCCTGAATGGCTGGTAAAATCGAGTGAAGAACCTCAATGCAACCTGGGAGTATAAATACCTCCCTCAAAGGGACTCTCCTAGTGACCCCACAGCATGCAATAGTCAGACTGTTTCTCAAAAAACACATAATTAACAATTGCTATTTCCTGACCCTTCTCTAATCTCACCTTTTTAGGATGTCAGATAGAAAGTAATGGTGAATAAAATCTAGCAGTTCCTGATCTTGGCAATTGTGCTGGCCCACCCAAGCGGGGCTTCACATTTAGTTGGGGCAGAGTCCAAGAGGTTGCTCTGCTGAAGGTTCTTCTTGAGTCATGGACAAAGGAGAAACATCTACGCTACTAAGCATATCAGCAGCCTTTGGCATACTTATCAGGCTAATTGCTTTAAAAGTTGAAAAATAAATAATCCTACAGTGTGTGGCTATCATTAACAGTATCAACATTAATTTCATTCTGTTTCTTTAGCTTTCAACAAGAGTAAATATAACCAAATCCTGCTTATCTTATTCACATCACACAATGAACAGGGTTGTATGATAGGTTTGCCTACAATCACAGGGGACTGGACTTGATGCCCCAAAAGGTCCCTTCCAGTCCAATGTCCCTATGACTTCTGTGAGATTATTCATGGGTAAAGTCACCTATGGGTTAAATTCACACTTGTGCAAAGTCTCAGCATGAGGTCTATAAACTAATGTCCTACACTAAGATCCTAAGTGGCTCTGATGTGATGGATAGTCCTTGTGCTGCCTTCCCCTTGCCCTTGGAACTATAGCCCATATGAATCTTTATTCAAGTAGGATTTGGTCACAGTTTGTAACAAAAATACTGTATTTCCACTTGCTCAAACTTGATTAAATATGTTCCTGGTCCAAATTCTGATCTCACACAGGTGAAAATTTAAAGTGATTCCATTGACCATGTATCAATCTCTGGCTATTTGTGTCTGTTCTGTGTTGTCCCAGTGACACAAAGTGTGTTTGTATAGCTGCTAGCACAGTAGAGCTAGGATCTTGGAATGGGTCCTCTAAGTGCTACAATATTATACAATCAATAAATAAATGCAATTTAACTGGCTAGATGAGATGGGTTTACGGCTTTTCTGTTCATACGAGTGATGCACAGTAGCTAGAGTATACTGGTGAATCTGCCTCCGAATGTATTCAATGCGGGGGTCACACCACACCACAATTACATCAGTACAAGAGCTGAATGTGGTCCATTGTTTGGTTAATAATCATAGGCTAGATGACCACGTGCACCAGAGCAGCTCTTGGCACACCCTGTGGTAGTAGAACTTTAGGCTGAGGTCTCTTGGGTCCCAGAAAAAGGCTCCCAAGGAACCACTCTGCTGGCCCAGATCACCAGAATGCATCTCAACCTGACCCCACCTCCTCACAGCCCTGATACATCAGAGGCATCTGGGAGGGCTTGTCAGCTATCTGAAGTTTCTGCTATGCTAGAAGAAATCTTCAACTGTTGATTTAAGGTAGCTTTAAATCCCCTGAAGTAAAAAGGGGACTTCAGAGGAGCTGAAAAACTTGCCCCATACATTGATAAAGAAAAAACTGGCATTTTTTTACCTGTTACAAATAGTATTTTGGCTTATCAATTAGTAGGAAATTTTTAAATGGTTTACTTTTCACAGTTTATTCTGTTTGTTTGCTATTTACATTTCACGCCACGAGAACAATTAAACCAAACTAGTGCAGGAGGTTTTTCTACAATCCCTTTGTAGTCTATTTTGCCTCTTGGTGCTCAGTAGTAGGAAGATGTTGCAAACACTCCTGGGATTGCTCATAGCCAAAATGCAAAGGTATCACTTTTAAAATTTCTAATACATTTGAGACAGCTTGAAACACAGCAACAAATAATCCGCAACATCTAAATTTTGGGCTTAGTCTATTTGTAAATATGTTTCATTACAATTAATAATCTGTCCAATGCTGTGTAGATGCCAGAATACAAAATTCTCCTAAACATGAGAACAAGTCTAGCAACTGCTCAGCTGTTTTTAGGAGTATCATTACCATTTTGCCAAGGTGTTTTTCCTTTACTGCAATCATGGATTCAGAGTTTATTTATTATAGGCAGAGCTGGTAACATTACTTATAGTTAAGCTTTCCTGACACTTCATTATAAGCCCGTTTTCAGTGCTTATAAAACTGTGTCACATTTTAGCTATTCAGACTGAAACTTTGCATGCTGGGCAGTCTGCTTAAGGCTGAATTTTTGGGGGAAAGTTTCAGCTAACATAGTTCAGCCATTTCTGAGAAAGGTTAGAGAAAATATGCTGTTTACCCCTCATCTAAAAACCTTCCAACTGTTTCACTGAGCAACCCCAGTGCCTCCCAGCTTTGAAGCAGGGTTCTGAAGTTTGGCACAGGGGTGCCATTGTGGAAATGCACCCATATTTCACAAAGTTATAAGTCTCCGAACAATTTCAGTTTGCACATGCTTGGTAAAGACTTGATAGAACTTGGCAGGTAAATTCTCTGAAGAGTCAGTCTGCAATGAAAATGCTCCACTCCTTCACAGCTCCTACCTGCAGACCAGACTGTGCACCTGCCCTCCATACATAGCAAGTGATCCATACATGCTTCATGCTAAGGCTGCAGGAACTGAGCAGGACTTTCCATGGAATAATTCCTCCCAGCTGCAGGGCTGCACTCTGCCTCTGGGCACCAGAACTGAGAATCCTGAGTGCTTTCAGTGCTCACCCTGGCTGGCATCCAAGCAGCAAGGAGAAGGAGGAAGCATCTAATTAGGAACCATCTAATTAGGAAGCATCTAATTTTAATACAGAAAGGTGATAAATGGAGTGGATATGCACTGGGGTGAAGTGCGTGTGTGGGGGTGGAGAATAGGGAGGTAGAGCCAGAAAATAGGGGGGTGAGTAAGAACAAAAGACGTTAGGAGCTGGAATTGGGGCACAGAGGTAGAATGGTCTATACCACAAAAGCACACTCCGCTCCCAAACCTGGAATTGAACCCAGGAGTTCTGAGTCTTAACATCCCTCTGTTGTCAGCAAATAGCTATGAAAGCCACAAAGTGAGAGTCTCATCCCCCTCTGCTGGCTGATCTAGATAAAGGATAACACTGAACTATTGCTACCACTTACTCAGTTAGCTAAAATGGTAGAGATCTGTGCCGTGGACCTAAAGTTCTCAACCCATCTGATGACCCACAATGGCTGTCAATATGGTTCCACATGATAAAAGTTACGTTTTTCATCTTACTTTTTAAAAAAAAATATGAAATTACATCCAAAAACTATGCTAAAAGAATGTTAAGGTTCGAAGCTGGGAAACTCCAGAAGTAAAGCTGCCTGGGCATTAGCATACAGTTTATTACATGCTCACACATTTTCTCCACAGGACCCCTGCCTCATTTAGTGCACAGGATGAACCAGCCCTGGGATGAATCAGGTTGCATAGTGAAAGAGACTGCTGTCTATAGGACCCCTGTCTCATTTGTTCCAGGAGTTGGGAAGCATGCAGCAAATGTGTCATTGAACTGAAGGAAGAGAAAGGATAGTCTTGTGGTGAAGGAAGTTGAATACGACCCTGGAATTTTATCCCTGCCTGGGCCACAGAACTGTTGAGTGATAGCAGGCAAGTCACATAAGTCAAAATGTTCAGTTGGCCACTAATTGCCTATTCTTTATTTTCTGATTATCGTGAGACATCTGGGGCTAGATTTGCAGAAATGCTGAGGGTTCACAAATGCAACTGAAGTCAGCAGGAGCTGTACTTCGAACAAATAAAATGCTATAGAAATGTAGAACCCTCTAAAAAATTAGGTCTACAGTGTCTGAAGTTGGGCACTCAAAATTAGTGGATGCCTTTGACAACTTTAGCTTTAATCTCTCTGTGTCTCCATTCCCCAGCTGAAAATTGGGGATAAATAGCACAACATAAACTCACTGAGCTGCTGTGAAGATCAATTAATTAGTGTCTGAAGAAGTCAGACACGAAAGTAAGGATCACCATAGAAATGCCCAGGAGGAAATAAATAATTCTGTATTCAGCGTAGGGTGTTAAATAAGGGCTGGAGCCACACACCAAATGAGGAGGCTAAAAAGAAATATTGAATAGCACTAGAGACAGCTGGAAAGTGAAATTCCCATTCCAGGGGAAATTCTGAAACCTTAAAACATCCTTCATCCCAAACCAGAACAAAAACTGAAATTTCAAAATTTCCTATGGACCCCGAAATTCTGAAATCTTGTTTAGAAAAAGTCAAAAGAACATTATGTTTCAACCATTTCAAAATGTTTCCAAAGCTCCCCAAGTTGCTCAAAGCCTTGACAGCCCACCAGGCAGGGAGCTGGGCAGCTTGTGAAACCTGGGAACAAAGGTTGAGGAGCCATGAACCTTGGAATTCCTAGGAACCCTGCCTCCTACGCAGTTTGCCTGGCAAGCTGCCCTGGAGTCAGGAGTCAAGGAGCCAAGAGCCTGGAAGTCTGGGCTGCTGAGGAGCCAGGAAGGCAAACCAGCAGGGAACCAGTCAAGAGTTTCATTGTAATTTTGTCAAACTCAACACACTCCTGTGCAACATTTCAATCTCAGCAAATCAGCATTTTCCAACAGATAAGCGTTCTGACGGAAAATTTCCATTAGTTTTAATAACTAGGCTTTCACTTATTGAGACAGGGGTCCCGAGGAAAAAAATTGCATGAGATCATGTAATTCAAGACTGTCACAATGCACATGCAGAAGGTGGCTGAATTTAGGTTATACAGGCCTGTGAGGGGCAGGCTGTGTCTTGGGAGAAGAACCACAGCAGAGTGGAGTTAATTCTGGTGTTGGGTCCCTGGAACAAAGGGCTATGTGCTCAGGGAGGTAGCCCTGGGGCTGGTGTTCCAGAAGGGAAACAGAACTAGCTATGAGAAAGAAGGTGGCTGAGAAGGGAAACTGCAAGAAACAGGACTACTAGAGATCCCTGGGAGAGGAGGCTGTGAAACTCTAGGGCTTGGTCTACACTACAGAGTTAAGTTGATGTAATGCAGCTTATGTTAACTTAATTATGTCAGTGTCTACACTTCAATACTGCTTCTGCTGAAGTAAGTGGCCTGCTACACCAACATAACTCCTTCGCCACGAGAGGTGTAGCGCTTATGTCCATGTAAAAAGAAAAGGAGTACTTGTGGCACCTTAGAGACTAACCAATTTATTTGAGCATAAGCTTTTGTGAGCTACAGCTCACTTCATCGGATGCATACTGTGGAAAGTGTAGAAGATCTTTTTATACACACAAAGCATGAAAAAATACCTCCTCCCACCCCACTCTCCTGCTGCTAATAGCTTATCTAAAGTGATCACTCTCCTTACAATGTGCATGATAATCAAGGTGGGCCATTTCCAGCACAAATCCAGGTTTTCTCATCCCCCCCCCCACAAACACACACACAAACCCACTCTCCTCCTGGTAATAGCTTATCTAAAGTGACCATTCTTCTTACAATGTGCATGATAATCAAGGTGGGCCATTTCCAGCACAAATCCAGGGTTTAACAAGAACGTCTGAGGGGGAGGGGGGTAGGAAAAAACAAGGAGAAATATGTTACCTTGCATAATGACTTAGCCACTCCCAGTCTCTATTCAAGCCTAAGTTAACTGTATCCAATTTGCAAATGAATTCCAATTCAACAGTTTCCCGCTGGAGTCTGGATTTGAAGTTTTTTTGTTGCAATATTGCAACTTTCATGTCTTTAATCGCGTGACCAGAGAGATTGAAGTGTTCTCCGACTGGTTTATGAATGTTATAATTCTTGATATCTGATTTGTGTCCATTTATTCTTTTACGTAGAGACATGCCTACATGCCTCCAGCTTTCACCCTGACCACACCACATGATCCATCGTCTACAGCCAAGCTCTGCGATGCAACCTCATTTGCATCTTTATACACACAAAGCATGAAAAAATACCTTTTTAATAAATATTCTTTTATGTAGAGACTGTCCAGTTTGACCAAGGTACATGGCAGAGGGGCACTGCTGGCACATGATGGCATATATCACATTGGTGGATGTGCAGGTGAACGAGCCTCTGATAGCGTGGCTGATGTTATTAGGCCCTGTGATGGTGTCCCCTGAATAGATATGTGGGCACAGTTGGCAACGGGCTTTGTTGCAAGGATAGGTTCCTGGGTTAGTGGTTCTGTTGTGTGGTATGTGGTTTCTGGTGTGTATTTGCTTCAGGTTGGGGGGCTGTCTGTAGGCAAGGACTGGCCTGTCTCCCAAGATTTGTGAGAGTGTTGGGTCATCCTTCAGGATAGGTTGTAGATCCTTAATAATGCGTTGGAGGGGTTTTAGTTGGGGGCTGAAGGTGACAGCTAGTGGCATTCTGTTATTTTCTTTGTTAGGCCTGTCGTGTAGTAGGTGACTTCTGGGAACTCTTCTGGCTCTATCAATCTGTTTCTTCACTTTCGCAGGTGGGTATTGTAGTTGTAAGAATGCTTGATAGAGATCTTGTAGGTGTTTGTCTCTGTCTGAGGGGTTGGAGCAAATGCGGTTGCATCGCAGAGCTTGGCTGTAGATGATGGATCATGTGGTGTGGTCAGGGTGAAAGCTGGAGGCATGTAGGCATGTCTCTACGTAAAAGAATAAATGGACACAAATCAGATATCAAGAATTATAACATTCATAAACCAGTTGGAGAACACTTCAATCTCTCTGGTCACGCGATTAAAAACATGAAAGTTGCAATATTACAATAAAAAAACTTCAAATCCAGACTCCAGCGAGAAACTGTTGAATTGGAATTCATTTGCAAATTGGATACAGTTAACTTAGGCTTGAATAGAGACTGGGAGTGGCTAAGTCATTATGCAAGGTAACCTATTTCCCCTTGATTTTTCTTACCCCCCCCCAGACGCTCTTGTTAAACCCTGGATTTGTGCTGGAAATGGCCCAACTTGATTATCATACACATTGTAAGGAGAGTGATCACTTTAGATAAGCTATTACCAGCAGGAGAGTGGGGTGGGGGGAGGTATTTTTCATGCTTTGTGTGTATAAGAAGATCTTCTACACTTTCCACAGTATGCATCCGATGAAGTGAGCTGTAGCTCACGAAAGCTTATGCTCAAATAAATTGGTTAGTCTCTAAGGTGCCACAAGTACTCCTTTTCTTTTTGCGAATACAGACTAACATGGCTGTTACTCTGAAATATGTCCATGTAGTTAGGGCAACACAGTGTCCAGGCAGACACTGCATTATTTACCTCAGCTGTTGGCCGAATGAGGCTGACAGCTGGAGTCCTCCTCCCCCACCCCAGCACTGATAGCCCGAGCTGTCAGCGGGGTGCGGTGCTCACCCGGTGCCTGGTGTCAGTGCCAGGGCAGGGTGTGGGGACTCCGCTGAAATCATGCCTGTCAGACAGCTCTATCTGTCAGCACTGGAGCGACTGTCAGCATCAGGGAAGCCAGCTGTGAGCCACAGGCAGGGCTGAGGCTGTCAGCTCCAGCTGTTCGGGTCCCACAATGCTCCACTTCAGTCAGTGGAAGTGCTCTTCATGAGGATGCATACCATGGACAGAAGGAGCAAGTGTGGATGTGAATTACCAATTTCATGACTGCGGTGGCTTTATGTCAACTTAACTTAAGTCAACTTAATTTTGTATTATAGACAAGCCCTAGGAGCTCACAAAGGGTGAGCTCAGGAACTGTATTTTGTCTGTTATATGCGTATAGTTGGACAATAAACTCAGTTAAAAGGAGACTAGGCATGGGGAGAAGCCCTGCCATGTCAAAATCCCCATTGTCACTTGGCACTGTTCAAAAAAACACTGAGGGATAGTCCCTGCACCGAAAAGTTTACAATTTAATAGACATGGCAGACAATGGGTGGGAGGGGAAGTGACCTGCCCAAGTCACACAGCATCTTCCAGCCTACTGCCCTATCCAATGAGGGTGCTCTGCCTCTCTCTCTCTCTCTCTCTCTCTCACACACACACACACACACATCTTAAATCTCTATAGATTAATTTATTGAATTTTAAGAGGAAAAAACCTTATCCTTGATTAACCCTATTTCCCAAAACATCAATGGGCCATGTTCCAGACTTACATACCTGGACCCATTAAGAGTTTGCTCATTTGTTAGAACAGCTAATTTGATCCCTTCACTGTACTATCTGGTTCTGGATTACAAAATGTGGATTAAATGTTTCCCTTCAGATTCATGCACACCCCTAGTGCTTGTTTTGGCACTTCCCTCCCAGCATTCTGTGTATCCATGTCAATAGAAATTGCACAGTGAGCTGGAGAGCAGAAAGTATGCTAGAAAAGATCCATAGTGCAGATTAAAGCACAGAAGTTCCCAATTAAGTAAATTTTAGTAGTTGTTGTTTTTTTCCCCAATGACTTGAACTGCTTTCAAGGACAAAAGCAAATTCATATTTATTGTAAACTAAAATATAGGACCTGATTCACAATTGCATTCTGTCTGCTTTATGCCACAAGCCAATCATTAATCCAGTGTAAGCATTTAAATAAGCTCATGGTTGCTTGCATCTCTGGAGTGGCAAAAGAAACTGGAGTGTGCCAGTGAATGCGGCCCTTAATTTTTTGTCACTATATTACTAGTGACCAGATTTAGCACGCTCAGACATAAAACTAGATATGATAAAAAATAAGCCCCTTTTCTTACTAGGTTTTAATTTAGGCATCATGACTGTTGTGATTCTTCTCATCTCTGTGTTTGTGCACCTCTTCTGATATGCATAAATCTTTTTTCCAGATTAACCAGGTCAGCCGTACAGAAGAATGCCCTCTATATTTTCTTTATGCTTTAGTACATCTAGGCTTTGGGTCAGAGTCTCAGCTGAGGTAAATGCTACAGTTTATACCATTGCTTTACACCAGCTGAGGATGTGGCCCCTTTCTTTTAAATGGAGATTTTTTTAAGGAAAGTTCTTTGTATCAGGGAAATGTAACAACTACATTGGTTTAAGCTTTTTGGTCTACCAGTCAGCTTGGATTTGTTGATATTTGCAGTAATAATTTCTCAAAAGGCCATAACCTCGGGTCAGGTACTGGATAGAGCCAAAAGTGCTTCGGTGATGAAATGGAAGGGAGTGTGGCTTATGTCTCCCAGTATGCCTGGTTTTTGTCACATGATCCTCCTGTGACCTGACTCTGGTACTCATTTTCCCTCCTCCCCATGTGCAGAGGTAAGCAAAACCTGTGACAGCTATGGCTGACCCTGAACCCCTTGAAGAGTCAGCTCACCCTTTGACAGTGCGCTTCTTGGTAATAATTTGTTACTAGTTATTAAAGGGACACAACTTCAAAAAATACACACCTCTCTCTGATGACTTTTTACATACTATTGTTACAAGTTCCAGCTAAATTTACTTTCAGAAGAAAATATTTTCTTTATTTATCCATTTGCTTACTTTATGAAATTGATAGTGCTATGTACCAGATTTGCTTTATCCCCTGTACAGGTGGTTAGTCAGTTTCCTTTGCTTTTTGGGTCTCCCCTGTTGCACAACAAAGGGCTTACATTTATATATATCCCAGTTTTGTTATAAACCTCCACATGGTGCCAGAATCACACACTGAATAATAAAATGAGGTTATAAGATATTATAGGGGAATATAGAATATTTGGCTGCAAATGGATGCTAAAATATGCTGCCTAAGGTGCTTTGATTTCAGTTAGCCTGGGACTGGAAACAGAAGATCATCCATGACAGGCTTGATGTAAAGCTGAGTGAGGAGAATGGAGAATATACTCTTGGACAGAAAAACCAGACTGGGAGTCAGGAAACCTGACTAGAGATGAGCAAAAGTCAAAATTTTCATCCCAGGAGAAATTCTGATATTTCAACGATTGTTTTCATTCAAAACAGTTATGAAAAGTCAAAATATCAATTATTTTCACAGAACAAAAAGTTTCAAATAATTTTTATTCAGAAATGTCAAAACATTCTGTTTTATCAAAACAAAACATTTCAACACTCTTGGATAGAAACCTTTCATTTTGCTTTGTTGAACTAAATCAAAATATTTGTTTCCGGTCAGTTCATGATTAAACTGCATCTGCTTATGGAGCTGTAGTACCTTATGGGAGTTATGGTTCAGGTGCTCCTTGCTTTCATTTCTCCATTCAGTCACAACTCCTTGGCTGAACTATATTTCCCATGATGCACCAGTCACCCGACCCTCAACTTGGACAGTGAAGACACCATGGTGCATCACAGGAGATGTAGTACAGCCAAGAAGTCCAGCCCAGAGGAGAGAATGAACTTTTACAGAAACTGGAGTTAGAATGTGTCCTGATTTTAGAAAAGGTTTGACAGACAGCACAAAATGCTCAGTGTGTGTAAAGCTAGCTAAAATGATCAAGCCATGAAAGGACTGAAAAACCTCAATAAAAGGGTAAAAGTGGCAGATCCTCCTCAAATTCAAAACACTGGTTTTCAGCTACACCCTACCTGATTCCTGTGGTTGCCACCTGAAGCCATATGTGGCAGTGGTTTAACAGGTAAAGCATGGCACTTGACGCATCCATGTACTGGATGTCCACTCGCTGAGTTTACACTGAGTTTGTTTGTGCACATTTCCCCCCTCACTTTTCAGATTATTTGTAGATGATCAGTCATTTTCCTATTCCTCCACTCAAAGTCTGGAGAAGAGAGTCTGAAGAAGTCGAGTAAATGGAAAATCAGGAGAATGAGAGAAAACAAACGTAGGCTCAATGCCTTAGCTCTATGAAGGAAAAATTAGCTTCTTCTGTTATCTGTCAGCTGCTAAATGCCTTAAAATGGAGATTTATAGCGGACATGTATAACTTGGTCATAAA
This sequence comes from Lepidochelys kempii, assembly GCF_965140285.1. Taxonomy (NCBI): domain Eukaryota; kingdom Metazoa; phylum Chordata; order Testudines; family Cheloniidae; genus Lepidochelys; species Lepidochelys kempii. The sequence goes on along the minus strand of NC_136382.1, from coordinate 137,441,318 downwards.
AAATACTGCTTGAAGATATAAGAAGATGAACTCCTGAAAGGTTAGGGATGTGTTAACTCTCTTTTTAACTCATCTGCTCTAATTGCCAGAACATCCATCACATTTCCCGGTATCTTAGGGGATATGACTTACTGGGGGATCAGTAAGACTTGGCAGCAGGGAGGGGAAGAGAATGGATGCACCAGGAAACTAGAGGGACAGAGGAAAGGGCTGAAGAAACTAAATAGCAATAGTCAAAAATTTAAAAAAAGTTTGTGAAAACTCTGAAAGTTTCTATTTGAAAGTGTTCTCAAAGAACTGATTTTGAACATTTTCACAAAAGGTCCTCCGTTTTTCCTTTTAACCTCTCCCTCCCCTTCCCCCATTTTCTATTTTGTCACTATAAAAAAGGAAAAGGGGAGAGAGAGGAGGAGGGGAGCCATGGGGGGAAGGAATGGAAATTTTCTAAAGACAAACATTTTTTTAAAGTATTTGTCTCTGAAAAAAGGAAATTTTTCATTCAATAGTATTAGACCTTGTCAAAATCTAAGGGCCAAGAGGACAGCTAGAGAAGGCGGGGGGAGAATCTGATGCAAGGGAAAGGACGTAATCACAGTCAGATGTTCTAGAGATCCAGAAAGGCAGCGGAAAGACTCCAACACACCAGGCATTGGGAAGTCGGTGAATAGTGAGAGAAAGGAGGGGAAAGGATCTGATCCCCTGGGGGGCTTGGAAAAGCAGTTAGCAGGGATAATAGAAAGAAGGTATTAAGACACACCAAGGATCAGGAAGGGCTGACAAATTATGTTAAGGTAAGGAAGACACAGGAGTGGATGGATCATGGATATGGAATACCAGCTAGGAAAGAGAAAGGAGCGGGGGGGGGGAAATCACATATTTGTCTGGTGCTGTCCCTAAGAGTAGAGAAAAAAGAAGAAAAAGTGAGAGAGGAAGAGACAGACAGGAAGAAAAAGAAAGGAGGTAGACCCAGAGAACAAACATACTCTTTAAGTAGCATAGTGACCCAGCAACTCAGCTCCACTGAGTGCTGCTAGGACATCAGAGTTGGAATGGTTAAACTCCCTGGCTTAATTCCATTGTGAATGTGGAACTGTGCATAAAACGCAGGCATAATCAACAATTGTATCTTAATATGCCAAGTAACTGCTCCCCTGGATCAGTCAATTAAAGAATCCCCAGGTTCACATTACCATAATATACGCTAACTGCACCCAAGGAACCATTATGGTGTACCATGCTGCAGTCTAAGGACTCCCCAAGTAGGCATTGTCAGGATACACCCTAAGGTTATTCATTCAAGTTATTATAGCATAGTGTTTAAAATCTATGTATTAAACACTCCCATAATAGGCACTGATGTGATAGAATGTAGCAGCTACTGCCAATAATGTCAGTCACCCATGGGTAACAGGAGAAAACAACACACTTTCAGTGAAATTGAAGAACCACAATCAAATCAAAGGAAGATACACAATCACTATCAGCATCATTCGAAATTGTAATGGGAGCAGTTTTTCCTACTAGGATTTAAATGACTGAATTTGTTTTACATTGCATTATTTTGAGAGGTTTTTTATGGAAGACTGTGACAAAAGCTCACAAAATGGAACATTCATGTCTCTCTCAATCCTCCTGTTGTAAAAATGTGTGAGAGACAACATTTTTATTTCTCGGGCAATTTTGCACCATCGTTCTACATTATCCTTAATTTCCTCACCCTGATTGTTAAACACATGTAAAATGTAAAATGCCCCCAACCATGAAGCAACCATGAAGCAATCCTCACTTGAAAACAGGTTCATTTTTAAAAGTGGTTTTACTTCCAAAATTTTCTTCAACATTTTTTTTCAAATAATTCCAAAATTTTCTCCTAAAAATGATTACTTATGCTAGTGCATAAAATTGGGGCGGGGGGAGATTTGAATACTTTTGCATTTCATATTTTGCACTAATCTATACTGCTTTAAAAAACCTGTACATATGCAAGATTATATAATGGTTCCCAGTCCCTACAACAGGCCACTGTATTACATCAGGATGATTTAAGAATGGAATTATGATCAGCACCATTCTAGAAATCAACAATTACATTTTAATATAAAACAGAACAAGACAATTTAGGCACAAGCACATAGTGATAGCCCCCACAGTACAGACAGCATCTACACAGGTCTAGGGTAGTAAATATGACTGTGCTCTGTCCACATTAGCCCTCCCACCATTGCTAACATGGGTGAAGCAAACTGCATTGGTGGTATTGCAACAGTGACAGATTCCACAAAAATGCTTAGAGAAGTCACCAGAGTGCATTGTATTTCTAGCTCTTTCTCCCTCTCCCCCGACAGTCCTAGCCGTTACAGTCCTAGCTTTTGCTTCTGTCACTAAAGATAATGACTTTGGCCCGGTCAACACTAAAAGGGTTTGCCAGCATAGCTATACCAACACTCTCTCCTTGTGTAGATGCAGCTTCAAAGGGCAAAAAAATCCAGTGAGCAAAATAAACTATACTGGCAAAAATACTTTTATGCCATTATAACTGTGCCGACACTAGTGCGTTTGCTGGTACAGAAAGGTCACAAAAGAGCCCGAACGAAGTCACACCCCAACATTATTATACCAACAAAAAAGTTTGGGTGGGTGCAGACCTGGCCTTAGCAAAAGAAGAAAAGTGCTTCAGCACAGTGGTGAATTCTCTTGAATGCCTCCAGACACCTCTACTGGGGTGGGGCGAGTCTCACCCTCACCAGAGCCATCAGTAAGTCCTGGGTCTCCAAACCTTATATAAATATCAACTAGAATTATGTAAAGAAAAGTATCCACTGCTGGAGGGGGCGGGGGAGAGGGGGAAAAAGGTACTGCTAACCCCACACATTCATAAATCTGAGTCAAGCCTCAAAAAAAGTGAGGTTGTTTCTTTTAAATTCTCATGATTTTTAAACCAGTGATTTGGTGGGTTCTTTTTATTGCATTCTGATTTTGAGCTTTTAGAGGTCATATTTTCAGGTTATTCCCTGGTAAAGGAGGCTACTCCTCACAATGCCCCCTTGTGGTCAGACACAGCAGGGCCACTTTTCAGCACCTCCCCGGTGGCAACTGCCATGACCCTGCAGTGGTTTGCCTCCTTGAGCCCCATCCTCTGGCTAAGCCATGCCTTTCTGTCCACCACTTTCAGTAATATAGCAAGTTCCATAATAGGGTAGCCCTGTTGGTTAGGTGATGAGCCATCTGTGTCTTCCCTCGCCCAGATTCTCCCATTAAGGGTGGGGTTTATGCTTTCTTTGCATTCCCTGGGGGTTAGCAGAAAAACCCAGGCCTGCCCTCTCCACCAAGTTCCAATTCAGGGGCCAGTGGTATGCAGCTAAGGCCTGTGCCCAAAAGTGTTATACAGCTATGGTTGCCAACCCTCCAGGATTGGCCTGGAGCCTCCAGGAATTAAAGATGAATCTTTCAAGATTATGCCATGTGATGAACTCTCCAGGAATACATCCAACCAATATTGGTAAGCCTATATACAACCCCTGGATCACTTTGCCTCCAGTCCCCTCTTTTCCAACAGGCAAAGTAATGACCTAATAACTGAAATCAAAGATAAAGTCTCAGACCTGACTGTTACGAGTTTCTCCCCTAAAGGTTTGGTAAGGTGTCTGCAACCAAAGCCTCAGGCAGCAGGACCTCTTGCAGTGGTCCTTCCCAAGAGTTCAGCATGTAGGTCAGTTCATCCCCACTATCTGCTCCTCTATTGTGCTGGCCTGTTCTCCTTTCAAGCTCCTCCTCCAAGCTTTGCAGGTGTGGTCAGGGTAGGGCCACTTGGACTTAGAGCTGCTGCTTAACCCCTTCCTTACCATAACAGGGTTTGTATAACCTGTCACATCTCTGCAGCTAAGAGGGCTAGAAACTTACTAGAAAGAAAGAAAGAAAGAAGGAAAGCTCTCAGCATTTAGTACATGCCTCCAGGAGCGGGGCCTTTAACCAAAACACCAAATATCATGAGACTTGTGATAAATTCATGGAATATGGCAACACTGAAAATGACAAAGTCCATTTTCAAGTTCCTTGGAGATCTGGAGGGAATTTTTATTTCACTACATTATTCTCCCCAGCAGGAAGCTCCCCCCTGCAGGACACAAGGGACCTGCATGAATAGACTCTCAGTGACAGAACTCAATTGAGGCATTTTTTGTTAATTCTTTAATTTAAAAATTATCAAACTAACAGTGGAAGAAACCTTCCGCCCACGCACCCACACTTTGAGCCAGAATTTCATAGATTCCATGCTTCAGGACTTTGCCATCAAGTGCCACTGCAAATCTCTAAAAAATGCAACACAGATTTTTATTTTGTTTCAATTTTAACAAACCTTGATCAGGAGTGCTCTGAATATTCTCAAGCCTCTTTAATCAGGCAGAGTCTGTGAAACATGTCAGGATGGCTTCTGACACTTGTGGAGTTAAAGTGAGCCATGCTACTTTGTAAATTAAAGGAAATGTTTGGTAGGAAGATACAGGTTGAACTTCTAACTTGAGCTGAATTACTGACTCATTGTGTCACTTGGGTGAATCACTTATTCACCTTATGCCTCAGTTAATGGTAAAATCTTACTAAAAGAAAGGAAGAATCTCCCTGGAATCACCATGCTCCATTCTTAGCTGATTATCCTAGATAAATACATTTCCTAATAAGAAAGCTCATCCAGAAACATTTGCTAACTGGCAAAAAGAGACATTTTCCAAAATGTCTAAATGACGTAGAAGTCTAAGTCCCATATTTAAAAGTGACTTGGACAATTAAGCATCTTCGTCCCATTGACTTCATATAGGGACTTTACAAAATGTTATCCTAAGCCCACATAAAGAAATGTGTCAAAACAAAATAAAAACCACCCCACAACCCTCTGAAATGTTTATGACCACGGCTACAAACCACAAAAATATCAAACAAGAGATTTTCATATTGAAGGAGGAGATACAGAATGAGCGAGGAGAAATTTTTAAACCAGACTATGTGCTATAACAGTTGTAAAGCATCTGTTTACACTGAGACTTGAACTGAGACTTCATCTGCACAAGTAGCAGCTCAATTACTTGAACTAAAAGAGAAATTTAAATTAGCTCTGGCAGTCACACTCCTTTTCTCCCACGCAGGCATGACTGCAGAGTATGCTTGGTCATGTCCCAAATATCATGCCTTGGCTGAGGTACGAGCAGTCTGAGATGATAGGTTTGAGCAGGAAGCTTGGTATTTACTCAGAAGTATTTTGTGAGCCTGTATTTTTTGCAAAAACCTCTTACGATTAGTACTTCAGGTTCTATCAGTGCACACAAAGCTGCCCCTCACCAGTAGACAGCCTGGCTCTCTACTGGCTGGAGGCCTAAGAGGGTGTGGCTACTGTTTCTAATTAAGATACTCCTTTTCAGAATGAGATAGGGCTTGGTTTCAAAAGAAGCAGAGGTCTCAGTTCAAGGGAAGTCAACTTCTATGGTCTTTCCCTCATTTGCCCAGCAGAACCATAGCAATGGTGGTTCTGCTTTTTGGACCAACAACTCCATAGCAATATTTGGTCCCTAGAAGGCAAGAACAATGCTTAGTACACAGTGTGCGAACGTGGCTATCTGAACACCATAGAACAGAAATAGTGGAGGCAGAACCAAAGAGAAAACTCTGCCATTCACTGAAAAGTGTGGCACTTTGGGGCCACAGGTGAACATTTTTCTTAAGAATCCCAACACCACTGATACCTCACATCCAGGGCACAGAAGAGCTTGACTTCTGTCAGCAATAACATGGTAATTGCCAGCAGCCAGTCGCACTGGGGGGAAGAGGGGGGAAATTAGGGAAGAGAACCATGATCTTTCACACATATGACAGCATGCAGCTAGAGCAGGTCATACTTTTTTGGGGGGGAAAGGTGGGGGGGGATGCAATGTAAGACTTTCATCCAAAAATGAGGTTTTGGCAACACCACACTTTTTAGTGGGTTTTTTTTTAAAGAAATTTCAAATGAAAAATTCTCAGGACTTTTTTTGAGGGGGGTAACAAACCCTCTTACTCCCCTCCCCCCTTTTCACTAGAAAAGGTTGCAAAAGGAGAGAGAATTTGGAGAAACTTCTCCCCCTCCCCCTCCCACCCTCCACCCACCTGCACTTTCCAGTAGGGAAAAGTGAAATTTTCCCCATTTTCTTTTATCCCTTTTAAAGAAGTGATGGGGGGAAAGGGATGGTGATGGGAAGGAGAACCATGGAATGGTAATCAGGAGAACTGATTCTGTCTCCACTTTTGACACTGATTTGTTATGTGACGGTGGGTCGATTGCTTATGGCCTGATTTTAATTGTAGCAAGTTGATTTTAAAAGGAGCAGTGGGAAATCAGGCCATTATACTTCCTGTGGCCAGTTTCTTTGACTGTAAAATGGGAATAGTGTTGCTTATGCATTGTGGTAATTTTGAGGCCAATAGATAAAAATGCTGAAGAGAAATGGAGGATGAGTTTGTGGTTGAACACACAGTGCTTGGACTCAATTCTCAGCTCTGCCACAAACTCCATGTGACCTTGGGCAAGTCACTTAGGACCTGATTTTCACAGCTTGCAGTGAATTTAACTGGGGTTTTGGGTATATGCACCTTTGAACATCAAGACATTCATTTTTCTGGGCTTTAATTACCCATCAGTAAAATGGGGATGATAATCTTCTCCTTCTCCAACACTTTCTGTCTAGTCAATTTACATTTAAAGCTCTTCATGGCAGGGACTGCTCTTATTGTGTGTTCCTACAGTTGGACATATTGCATACCATGGGGTTCTGATCATGTTTGGGACCTCTTAGATCATAATCAATGTTATTATTACTAATAATGGTTACATGTTATTTGACTGTTATTCCAAATATGTGCATGACATTCAGTTTTCAATATTCAACCTTTGTAAAGGCATGAATAAAAAAAAATCCAAAGCATGAAATGCTGGGGTTTTGTTCAAATTATACTCAGTGTATAAGTGAATTATGCCTTTGAGGCAGCTGCAAGACCTCCCTGTAGAATGCGCTCAGGTATCCCTGTTGCATACAATTTACTCTTTGGCAAAGAGAGTATACATTTGTTTTGCAATCTACTAAATTTGCAAGCATTAAATGGTTGTGCCCTGTTCCAATTTGAGAAAGTGTAATGGTGCACTGCTATTATGAAAAATCCCATATTTTGGATGGACAGAAAGACTGACAGAGAAGGTTTCATTTCCTGTGTTACTAATAGTTATAAAAATCTAGGATAAGATTTTCAACAGGACTCAGCATCAGTCCAGTTCTTCCCTCCTTGAAGTCAAATACCAGCTTTGTAATTTTCATTAGTGTAGTCTACTTACAATGATTGTAGCTATCTGAATTAAACATGACTTCAGGACTTCACAAGAATATCTTCTTGTGAGACTGTGCAAGGTTTGATTTCATGAGCCAATTTTAAAAAGACTAAAGAGCCTGGTTCCCATTTGCATTAAGGTTCCTTTACACTGTTCTAGAAATGTAAAAAGAGACCTTAGTATAGAGACTTTAACAAACAATAACCACCCTCAGACAACCTGATCACACCTGTGTGCCGAAATCTGAGGACCACTCATCTTGTGTACCCTGTAGTCCAAAGGCTCTCTACACTATGAGCTAGCATGTAACAAAGAGACAAAAGTAGCCTCCTTTCCCCAAACTCTGCTGCTGCATAAAGGCAGGTACAACTGCATTCCTTGTATTCAAGGAGTGCCCAAATCTAGCACCCACAATAACAATAGCTGGTGGGGAGGAGTGGGTGAGGAAAGTACAGCTGCTCCCACACAGGGAGGATTGTCTGCTGCACCCTTTCAAAACGTGTATGCATGCAGCCACTCTCACCCTGCACTGCAGGAGCCATTATATTGAGGGGATATGCCCACCTGCTATCAAAACTGAGCACACTCTACGGGCCCTTCTAGATCCTTCACTGCTACTGTAACCAAGATGTCTATAGTTGCTATAAATGCCTTCTTCCATATGGCAGGACGGGAGGCTATAAACTCACCTGACAGAGAAGGATCTGGCCATGGAGGTCCATGGTTGTCACCTTCAGGCTTCACTATTCCAATGCACACTACCTGGTAATGAAAATATCCAATTAATTTAAAATGTATTAACCCAACTGGTAAGCATCACAAGCTTCCACAAATATATCAGCCTGGTGCTTCAGATCCTGCACTGGTTCTCCTGAATAGTTCCTGGAGCTCTAGGAGATCCTGCAAGTGCATGTACCTAACAGGAGCCATCTGAGCCTATATATTTGGTAGTCTCATTTTAATGTCTCCAGCAATGGTGCTGCCTCTTACTCACCTGAGAGATTATTCCACAGCCTACCAGACTCCCACCATCAGGAATAGTTAGCCTAAACTTTGCTTGTGTGCATTTCATCTCAGTACTCCAAGTTATGCCCCTCTAAGCCTTGCTAAACGACTCCTCCCCCTTTTTGTTTCCTCCCTTTCCAGTTCTCAAGCACTCACTCAAGCACCCTGGAGCCGCAGGTGAATGTTTCAGTCTCCACGTAGAGAGCACTTATTTTCATTGACTTTTTTAAACTATCATGCAAACATTTCAATTACAATTTCATTACAATTTCAGTTTTTAAAACCCCTATTTCTAACAAACCATTAAAAAAAGGGGGTGTCTCGTGTCAGACTGGAGTTGTAAATGTTGTTTGAGAGTCATGGATGCTAAAAATATGGGCATGACAGAATATTGATATCCAGATCAAGTCTCCTTGATAGCAGTCCAATAATAGATGTAAGCATGTATGTACTGAGAAGTATCTCTAAGGCCAATGAATGTTGTACTGTTCATATTAACAATGTGAAACCACACAGAGAACTGTATGCTACTAAATCATGTTTGTCAGATGGGTAAAGCAGAAACCATTTGTGGTCTGTCAATGGAGTTGTGTCCTATACATGAGATAGAGACCTGATTACCAATTGCCTTGCACCTTCTGAGTTCCCTTATCCCTGTGCAAAGCATGTATCACACACTATCATTGTGATTATTAGCATTTTATACCCACTTTGCACAGATGTAAACAATGGTGGTTGCAAGGCCATGGGGAATCTGGCCCTATAACTGTGCCATCCGTTGTGCTTCTGTAGTAATTCAGGCTCTGCTGGTTAATTTCAAAAAGAAAAAAAATCAGCTGGCTCCTGGGCACTATATAGAGTATTTATGACACAAGTTGGCATCAGAAGCATGAAGGGACGCAACAACTTCCAGGGAAATTCAAAAATACGGGGGGCAGGGGAGAGAAAGGAAAGCAGACTGCTACCGTTGTTACTCAGCTTAACTAACAACAAGAAAAGATGACTGACTGAAATTCTCAAGGAAGAAGGCATCAAGGCAGTAACTTTGCAAAACCCAGCAAGCTCCAGATGGTTGTCATTTCACAGGGCTGCCTCAGCTGTTTGTGACATGAAGCGAACATTTGTGCCAAGCTTTCAGAAATAAAGTTTGCAGTGGTCGATGGGAATCACAGATGCTCTTTCTGAATGTACAGTATAGAATGTTAAATGTGTTCTTGCAGCATAGCCTCAAGAAAGAAAATGCTAAGATGTCAAAAACACACATATCTATCAAAATGCTTCCTGGGGGATTTAAGTGGTACAAGAATTATTCACCCTACAGTATGATTCACACCGAAAAATTGACCTAACCTGCTTTCAACATACTCTGCCAGGGGTGAACTCTCTCACAAACACACACACTATTTAAGAAGTCTCATCTAAGGGTCTTGTTATTTTACATAGATTTCATGTACCACCCAAATGTGTTTATGAGCAATGTTTACAAGAAAATTCTTAGCATTGGTTTAAAAATTCCCAGATTGAGAGACACGGAAATTATCTACAGAATCTATACAGCATGGGCAGCCGCAAAACAAGTCTCCCTCAAATGATCTACCAATATCTTTCATCCTGGACCCAAAAGACACAATCTGCAGGGTTAGAATAATTCCTCACAGCTATGTGTGACAGTAGCACTGAGTTATGCCAGTCATAGCTGCAGTTCTGTGATGGGAATAACTACTCAAACAAACGTTGGGTCCCCAACTCACTCCATATAAGGCACCAAAATGGTACTCGTGTGGTAATAAATTTTGGTCACTACCATTGCAAGATGGATTTAAACAAGCAACCTAGAACTTCTGATAGTCTCTTTCCAAGCCCCCTGTGTTATCTTATGTTCTTATAGGTTCTAAACGTAGCCAGCTGGGTCAGACCAATAGTCCATCTCACCCAGTATCCTGCCTCTGACAGTGGTCATGCCAGATGCTTCAGAGGGAATGAACAGAACAAAGCAATTTTGAGTGATCCATTCCCTGCCATTCAGTCCCAGCTTCTGGCAGTCAGAAGTTTAGGGACACCCAGAGCATGGACTTGGATCCCTGTCCATCTTGCCAAATAGCCATGGATGGAACTATCTTCTATGGACTTATTGATTTTTTTCTGAACCTACTTACACTTTTGGCCTTCACAACATCTATGATGGGGTGGGTGTTCACCAGAAATCAGCACTGAAGGGATTAAGGTGGCTCAGAAAGGGTCAATTAACCTTACAGGCGTCACTGCTAAACCCTAATTGAAGATGAAGTCCAGCTGGGCAAGAAGCTGAGGTATAAAGCCAACAAATTTGTCCCAGAAAGGGCTGGGTGGGGTAAGCTGGAGTGAAAATGGAGGATTTTCTGACCTTCAAATGATGATATCAGCAAAAAAGCAAAGCCAAAGAAGGAAATAAACCAAAATGTTATAATTGTAAGATCACTAGTCAAAGTAACACGATTAAGTGATGTTAACCCTATGAAAATAGCAGACTGGATTAAAAAAGCATAGGGGATATAGTAAGAGCCATGAAGCTGCAAGGTGGAAATCTTATAGTTGAATGTAAAAACAAAGAACAAGCTGATAAACTGCTAAAAAAACTAAAACACTAGGACAAATTAAAATAAGTTGCCAGCTACCATAGGGAAATGAAGGGAGAAGTCTTTGGGGTGCTGTTAGAACGGAACAATGATGAGATAACCAAAAGGATAGGAGGAAAATAAAGTGATAGCAGGTAAGCAACTAACTAAACGAGGAGGAGAAAGCAAGCCATCAGCACCAGTGCTGATTACATTTAAGAGAGGGACTCTACCTGAGAAACAAACACTAGGGTGTCAGATGTTCAGAACTATGCCATATATCCCCTATCCCATAAGGTGTTACAAGTGCCAACTGTATGGGCACGTAGCTTCTGCTTGCAAAGGGAAAACAAGATGCAGTAAATGTGAGGGAGAGCGTCCCTCTGAAAATTGTACAGAAGGGACAGAGGTCAAATGTAGTAACTGTGATGGTAATCATCGTCCAGCATACAGAATGTACTGCAGAAAGACAAGCTAAAGAGATATAAAAGACAAACATTGTTAACAGATATTATGCGGAAGCTGTAAGGCGACTCTCAAAGTATTAGGCAGAGAAGGATGAGAAAATCAGCACAGAAAAAAATGGAACTGCAGACAGATTCTCATTCTGTAAAGATTATGATAAATACGGTGGAAGGAATAGGCAATAATATATTAGTGGTGGAAAAAAGGTTTATTGCATTTAGGAGAGCAGTGATAAATTGTACATCACAAATGGGAAAAAAATGAAAATGATATCAAGGGCAGTGGAAAAATACTTGTATGTTAGCAATTTGTCAATGAACTGTATTCATGCAAATTTTAATGAGGTTAATGGTGAAATATGACTAGTATGGGAATCACAATGTTTTGCTGGAATGTGCACAGTTTGATAGAACATGGTCAAGAACTAAAAGAAAATATCTTGGAAATGAAAACTAAAATCAGATGTTATATGTATCCAGGAAACATGGTTGATTGAAAAGCTTGCTTTTAAAATTCCAGGGCACATTGCCTCTAGGCAAGACTGACAACTAGGAAGAAGAGGAGGCATTTGTACTTTCATAAGGGTAAGACTGAACTACGTAACAGTAGAGCATGAAGACATAAGCCTAGGATATAATGCTGTTGAGTTCCCAATGAAGAGAAATATTTCTTTAAGAATTTATAATATCTACAATCCATGTGGGAACTGAGAGCTCAGAGCTACAAGAAATAATAAAGAATGCTAAAAGACCATATATTATATGTGGTGACCAAACCAGAATAAATTGTGGTGAAGTAAGACAACTGATTAAAATGGTGCATGCTTACAAAACAAATGTAGTGGTTTCAAACGATGGCACTCCGACTAGATCGAATGCAGCAGGGTTTTTTTCCTGCTTAGACTGGGGAATTGTAACAGCAGATGTTGCAAGTGAATGCAGCTGGAACATATATAAGGAAGAAGGAATGGGGAGTGATCATTTCTCTAGACTTATTACTTTTCAAGGGCAATAAGGTAATGGAAAATTACCCACCTGGAATTTCAAGGAAGCCACCTGGGAGCTATTTACAAATTAATGTACTGAATTTGTGAATAATCATGTGATGACATGGAAAATTTCAGTGATAATGGAATAATGGGATTAATAGCAGTAGCTACTGTAGCCATACTTAAGATGTTGAAGTACCTCAAAACTAAAAAACTCACTTCCATGGTGGATGAGGAGTACAACATGGCAATTAGAAAAAGGAACAAAGCCTATAAAAAAAGCAAAAAATGCAATGAATGCCAAAGATATAATGGAGTATAAAAGTAGTATGGAATAACAAAGAATTTTTTAAAAAATGAGAGAGAGAGTGTTGGAGAAAGTACTGTGAGTAGATAAATAAAGATACCAAAACATCAGAAATATATACGCAAATTAAAAGAATGATGGAAATTTAAACTAACGGTAGTCAAGTCCTACCTCTTCTTGGGAATGACAACATAGTAGGAAGTTCTGCTGAGAAAGCAGGAGTTCTAGCAAAAGCTAGTTTTACTGTCAGTCAGGGCAGTTTCGGGAGCAGTGCGTCTCATGGCAGTCTCTTCCTTGGATGGACTCCCTCTGTTGACAGCAGTCCCTAGGCAAAGTAAGCTTCTTCCTATTCACCACCCTGTCCTATGGTAAATTCCCCCCTTTAATCTCCTCCCCCTCCAGGCTGAACCAGCCTTGCAGGTGTATCTCATTAGCTTAGAACAGGCCCAGAGGAGCTCATTGGCCTTCTACATACCAGGGTGAGGTTGTCCTTTCACAGTACACCATTGACCACATTATTAAATTAGAAACAGAAATGCAAAAAAGTAGGAGTCACAAAGATTTCATGCTAACTACCATTCTAGGTATTGAAAGGGCATATGACATGTTCTGGAGGGACGGCTTGTTGTACAAAGTAAGTGGACTAGGGAAAGGGGAAGAATGTATGGATGGATTGGAGAATTTTTGTGTAAAAGAACATGCAAGTGAGAGTTGGGAAAGCTATGCTGAATATATATAATATTAAAAATGGTACACCACAGGGAAGTGCTACCATCCTGACCCTATTTAATATTATGGTAAATGATCTTCCAAACCAAATCAGTTAGGTATCACTCTAATTCCCAGGTTTCAGAGTAACAGCCGTGTTAGTCTGTATTCGCAAAAAGAAAAGGAGTACTTGTGGCACCTTAGAGACTAACCAATTTATTTGAGCATGAGCTTTCGTGAGCTACAGCTCACTTCATCGATGCATACCGTGGAAACTGCAGAAGACATTATATACACACAGAGACCATGAAACAGTGGTGTGGGAGGAGGTATTGTTTCATGGTCTCTGTGTGTATATAATGTCTTCTGCAGTTTCCACAGTATGCATCCGATGAAGTGAGCTGTAGCTCACGAAAGCTCATGCTCAAATAAATTGGTTAGTCTCTAAGGTGCCACAAGTACTCCTTTTCTTTTTTCTAATTCCCAGGTGACTGTAATCTGTGGGTTCAGAGTAGGAATACTGAGTGGCAGAAAGGAAAATCAACAAAGTGTTAGGGGAGACCTCTGACTGGGGAAGTGCATGGGGTTTCAAGCTCTCCATTGCTAAATCCAAAGGATAGGGTCTTTACAAAAAGGGGAGTTACAAAGAAATGCAAATTGTATCTATATGGAGAACAAATAGATATAGATAAAGGGTTTAAATTCTTAGGAGTAATATCTGATACTAAATTACTTTGGAAAGATCGTATAAATTACATTAAAGATAAATGTTCAGGAAGGATTAACCTGCATAAAAGCCTTGCCGAGACTAACAGGGGTGAGGGGCAGATATGTAAAAACGGCTGATAGTATACAGAGCCTTAATCAGACCAGTTATTGACTATGGATGCCAAGCCTTTGGGTCAGCATCAAAATCAGAACATAAAAAATTAGATTTAATACAAGCCCAGGCACTACAAATTGCATATGGTGCATTTATTACAACACCTGTATGTCTACAAATAGCTGCTAGTGAAATGCCAGTTACACTACAAATAAAACTACTGAACCTTACTTTCTGAACCAGAGTTAATGGGAACTGCAATGATGAAAGGACCAAACAAATATAGACCAATGGATCCAAAAAAGAAAAAAAAAACAGAAGAGGTAGTTATGACATATTGTATACCAACACTGGGAATTAGTACATCTAAAAGAATATCTGATTCTGTTTCTGTCATGGCAGCCAAACTTGTAGCAATAATGCTACCATTAAATTGGATCTGGGATATACCCACAGCAGCATGGGCCATTTTTTTAGATTTAATCTCAGGCCTGATACCCTTTTTTATTGCTATCTCAGTATGCAGAAGTTATTTAATCAATCAAATGATATTTCTAATAACAGAGTTAGTACTGATAGGGACACATGTAGCATTAGCTTGGATCCCAGAGCATATTGGGATAACAAGGAATGAAACAGTGGTCAAAGCAACTAAAAACATCATTGGAAGGGTTTTCACAGAAATACCCTGGGTAAAGAGGAATTCAGAAGTCAAGTACCGAAAAATGTAAAATAGGACTGACAAAAAAGGAGGATTAATGAAAGAAGAGAAAGAAGATTTTTTTTCAGTTGTGCCCTACCGTTGAGGATAATGACATACTTCAGGGTCTGGATAGGAAGGATGAAGTGCTTTGGTTTAGAGTAGTATCTGCCCATTGTGGCTTAAAAAATCATTGTCTAATAAATAGACACAACGCTAGACTATGTACACCCTGTAACGTGGAAGAAACAATTGATCACTTTTTATAGGTGTGTGAGGGCTTTGATAAAGCAAGGGGAAAGCTTTCTAAGGAATTTAAATGTCTAAGGTAAAAAAATACATTGTGTTATTCAGTAAAAACATTGGGGAAATGAGGTATTAAAAAGGGCTTGTTACATTATCTGAAAGATATAGGGCAGAGCGAGAGGATATAAACTGCTAATTATTGAAGCTGGTGGAGCCTATAGACTATCCAGTCAAATCTGCTTTGCCATAAAAATGAGAAAAAAGGAAAAAAGAAAGGGGCTCCAGGTAAAGTGTCTGCAGCTGCTCTCTGGGCACAGAGAGGTAGGTAGGAGGAAACCCCAGGGGAGCAAATGCCCTGGGAACCTGTCCCTGATGGAAGGAGTTTGGCAGAGGCATTGCAGGGAAGAAAGCCTGTGGAAGGCAGAGTAGGAAGAAGCCCAGAGAAAGAGCAGCAAATGGTTGAGACTGTGTAGACCTTGGTTGCTGATGTATGGACATTTGGTCAGGAGGTCTTTGATACACTCAAACGGGAGGACTATACTGACCAGCCGGAGGGCCGAATCAGGAAGAAGGAAGGAGGGACAACACAGGGTGAGCAATTGATGGGGGGTGGTGCAAACTGGGAGAGAGCTAATCCCCAGATGTAGCCACATGGAGATGCCTCATGCAGCAACGTGTCAACCACTTTACAACATCCCATGGCAATAAGTTTGACAGGTTGACTGTGTGTTGTGTAAAGAAATGCTTCCTTTTGTTTGTTATAAACCTGCTGAGTAGTATTTTCATTGGGTGACCCCTGGTTCTTGTGTTATGTGAAGAGTTAAATAACACTTCCTTATGCACTTTCTCCACACCCATTCAAAATGTTATCATATCTCCCTCTATTATATCTCTGTCATATCTCTCTCCCCCACCTTGTCATCTCTTTTGTAAGCTGAACAGTCCCAATCTTTTAAATCTTTCCTCATATGGAAGTTGTTCCATACTCCTAGTCATTTTTGTTGCTCTTCTTTTGACATTTTCAAATTCTATTTTTTTTTAAAAAATGAGGCAACCAAACTGCATGCAGTATTGAAAATGTGGCCATACGATTTGACTCTCAATCAGCAGCACTCGTTAATTTTTACAGTCAATCATGGATGCAAATGGAAACAATGGATTCTTTTCTAGCCCCTGCTGAGAGCATTTGAAAATCAGAAATAGTTTTCTTAGGACTCAAGAAGGTTGCCATATGGATATCCCTAGAGATTGAAATCTTCATTTTAACTACCAAAAAATACATCAAGTTCAGTAAGAGCACACACTTCCCTGAACTGTGTATTCCTCGCACGCTTCTCCATACTCCAATTCTGGCCCTACAAGAAGGGATATTCTTTTTCATATGTACTCAGTGTTGATCAGTGGAATACACCCTACAGAAAATCCTCTGCAGGACAGTTGGAATTTTAAGAAATTTTGGAATTGTGTGGAAATCTCTATGCCTCAGTGTCTCCCCAGTTCCAGATAAAAGACAGGTCTCTCCCCATGGCCCATTGGCTTCTCTGCTGAGGAGGATACCAATGCAATGGAAGTTTCATGATGAACACTTATCCATGAGGACCTGAAGTAGGTTCACCAACTTATTTCACATAGGTTTCCAAAAGGATGTGTGTTTTCTTTTATACAGGGAGAAGAATCTAGAGGAAATCAATGGATATTTTGAAGAGGAGGTAAAAGCTGATGGGAGAGTATACCCTTCATTTATACAGGATGCTACAGTGAAAGATGAGTACATGCAGTTTAAATCATTTTTAAAATTAATGCTAACCCTGGTGTACATGACATATGCTACTATCTCTTCTGTAATCAGTCAGTCCAAGAGATGGTTCCTGACATGGCCACTTCAGTTTAAAATAATGACAGAGATCCCTGCTGTATTCTCTGGGGAATGCTTGTTGCTAAAAATCATCTGAAATTCAGCCTGAAGTCTCCTGTAAATAGAGCAGCACTGAATAAACTGGAGAGAATCCCCGGGCTCCTGATGACATGATGTGAATTGAGCTTCAGAAAAGGATTCTAACATGGATAAAGAAGACTGAAGTAACCTCTTGAAGTTTGCTGATTGAAGGATATCTATCTAGACATTTATACCAAGCTCATCACCTTCCTACCTGAGCCTCTTACAATTTCTAAAAGTAAACAAAGCCAGGCCTCGCAGAATCCCACCAATCTCAGTTTTCAAGATCTTTATTAAGCCATTGGGGAAACTTGTGGGACAATAGCAGACAAAAGTGCCAGTCGTTCCTGGATGACACCCAGTTTTATGTCTCCTTTATGTTGACTGTAACGAGCACCATCTCTTAGGTTTCTGGTGCCTAGTATCGATCAGCACATGGATGAAGATCAGCTGGCTAAAGCTGGATCCAGGAAAGACTGAGGAGATGTTGGTGGGAAGAGGACCCTGCTTTGAAGAGCCCACTTCCTCTCTTAAATGCCCATCTGCCCTCAGCTTGTCAGTCTGCAGTCCTGAGATCTTATTGGACTCCTCAGTGTTACTAAATGCCCAAATAGCCATATCAACAAAAAATGCCTACAGCCATCTATGATCAGCCAAATGATGGCACTGTCTCTGGTTGGACACAGATCTGGCCATGGAGATCCACGCAATTTATGACATCAAGACTTGATATCCTGCAGCTTAGTATACCTAGGACGGATGGCCCACACCAGCTGGTACAAAATGCAGCAGCTCATCTACAGTAGTTGCACCTTAAAAGTTCCATCCACTTTGAAAATTGTTACCTTCTTGAGAGGTATTCCCCACTAGTACCAAAAGTACTAGTAGAATGGGTAATATGTCAAACAAGCTGAAAATTTTAAAGCAGACCCACAGTAGTCACAGGCAAAAATTGCTGTGAAAACATCATTCTGATGCTCCTCCCTATGCATTGGCTCCATATTAAATACAGAATCTGGTAGAACTTGCTACCAGACGAGGTAAGAATTGCCATAAGACTTACCATATTCAAAACTAATGCAAAATTCATTTCTTCAAACTAATGTTCTCACAATAAGTACTACTTTCAGGGCTTACATTCAGCTGAAGCTTGCAGGGCTTCAGCCCTGGTGCCCTCTGCGGAGCTAAAGCCCCAAGTCCTGGGGCTCTAGCAAATAGTTTATGAAAATTTGAGCCCTGACTACTTTCTCTCTCTCTGTCACATACAAACACACACACACAAACCCCAGAAAACCAACAGAATTTTAATTCTGTTCAAGTATTTACTCCTGGCTGTGGAAGGAAGGACGGGGTGTTATTGCTGTCTTTTTTAAATATTTGGAAAGTGCCTAGAGAACACAATGACAGGCACCAATATAAGAACCCAGATAGATATTTGTTCTGTATTCTTTAGTAACCTTGTCTTACACCTGCTTTCACAGCATGAAATTGCCTCATTACATTGACCTTCAGAGATCAGCCCCTGAATAGAAAAGAAGGCTGCATAATATTTAATGTGTATAGGTAAGATTATCTAAAGCACCTGAGTAACTTAGGAGCCTAACTTGATTTTCAATGTAATTTGGGCTCTTATGTCACCTAGATGCTTTAGAAACGTTAAACTTATTAAACCACAGATTTTCATTTATTTACATATGGTCTGAAAATCTCTAGTTTGTTAATCAGTCTTCACGATCGGGCAGTTTCTGCCTCCCTTACTCGCACAGGACCTAATACAATGTCATTGATCAGACACAACAATTAAATTGGACAGTGATGGGGAGGAGATCAGTAAGGAATAACTGAACAAAAGCACTGAGTTCTAAGAAGAGATGTGAAAGAACACATGGTGATTGCTTGGAACATAAAATGAGAGTATTTTTCCAAACTGTAAGAGTAGCATGAAAAATGGTTCAGATGTGAGTGGAAGGAAACAGGTTATTTACAAAAGCGTACTTGCTGAGAAAACAGTTACATTATACGTTTGCTGTGAAAATAACTTGTGCTCTTAAACCAGATATGAGCATAAATTGGAGATCTATGTAATATTGCAAACTAGTGATAAAAGTAGTGATCTAGATTTATTTTGCATATTTCAGACAAACAGCTCCTAATACTTTGACATACTTTACTTATTGTACATACTATATATCAGTCATATATTTTATACACATGTGTGCGTACATATACAAACACACTACATAATATATGAAATATATGATTATGTGGTGTGGTATAAAGGTTTTATCAGCATAAATTTGGATTTGTGCCATCCCTGCCCTGTGGGAAGTCCAATAAGTGATGCAATGAGTGATGCATGTCTTCACAAACAAGTGCTCTTAGAAACATCATACCCCCCATCATGTATTCTGTACATAGAATGTGTTGACATGTTCAGACATGTTCTAGAGAGTTTTTCCAAAACTAGTGGGATTATTTTTATTTTATCATATTTTTTGAGAAACCCACAAAGTTTTTGATCCTGCAAGGTGCTAAGCACTGTGATCCAACCCAGCAAAACACTTAAAAACATGGGAGTGTTTAATCACATGAGTAATCCCACAATGGAGCAGTTTGCATTCTGAAAATTAAGCAGGTGCCTAAATGCTCCACTGGATGGGGGCCAGAATGCTCTACATTTAAAAAGCACAGCAATTCTTTTATAGTCAGAATGACTTTTTTAAATTATGAGACATGCAAAGTACAAAAGAAGAAAAATAAAAGGGCATATCCAATGCCTGCCTCCTCTGAGACAATCTACACTAAGCTAAATAAAAACAGGGTCTCTGTCTGTAGAGTCCTTGGAGGATTAAAGAAACAATATAGAGAAAACGGATGTAACAGTTAGGTGGCTCAGCAGTGTTTGTCCAGCACCTAGTATGTTGGGCCCCAACCCTGAATGAAGCCTTTTGGTATTACTGCAATACAAACAATAACAAATACATGACACTTCCCACTTGCAAAGCCATGCTCCCTTCATTATCACATGTTCAAATGTGCGGTACTCATGGCATGATAAATATATGTAACTCCCCTACCACCGCTACAAGTGTTATAGGAGCTTTAAGGACCAGAGAGTCAGGAACTAGGGCTACATATCATCCCAAAGTGGTTTACACGCTATATTTTACTAGGCAAAACACTAGAAAATATACTGCAGGGAACAAACCTGCTTTGGCAGTGGGATGGACTTGATATAGGACTTTTCCATCAGTGAGTCCTGGGATTTATTATTCATTAAGTATGTGAATTGCCTGATATGACAGTTCTGAATCCTATGCTATCTGATTCCAGCAGATGTAATTTACAATTAGACCTACAACTCATAAAAAGCAAATGATTTCAAATAACTGTACTTATTCCAGTACACAAACAACATTTCAAAGGACTCCAGCTCCTACATTTTTAGGATGAGAGTCCTAAAATGTTATTTAAGGGAATGGGAAATTTGGGAGTGCTCGTTATTTTTCATAACGAAAGCTTTGATATTTTCTTTTCTTTTGGTAGATGGATTTGGAGAAAAAAACATCAGCAGCTTGGAGAATGTTAATTATAAAACCTTCCACCTTGGAATGTTTCCTGAATACAGAGTCCTGTGATTAAAGAGAAGCCAGTTCAAAGAAAAGGTTTTTGCTGCAGGAAATGAAATAATTTTAAAATATAGAAAAGGGAAAAGAAACAAAGGTGAAATTTGAGATAGCTTAATCTATGGAGCTAGTACAGGCGTACTCTTCTAAGAAATATAAAAGAGGAAACAACCAAAAGAAGAACTTCTAATTGGGAACACTGCATTCGCTCTTTCTCACCCAACAGAATTCTTGTGCATGATAAAAATATTTCTGTATAGCAACTGAAACACAAGGAATGAGGAACTAATGTTGAAGCGGATAGGAGATTCAGTATGGATAAGTCCCCCAAAGTACAGACGCTTATCAAGACCTCTAGCTATCGATCTCTTCCCACTTCTAACCCATTTGCTGTATCTCCCCCTTCCTTCCACTGCTTGCCACTCTAATTCTTCACTCCCTCCGTTAAAGGGTAGTAATCTTTATGGCTGACCCCCCTCCAACACTGGCCTAAAGTTGGTGTCTCCCATTCAGAGACTCCTAGTGTTACTTTTCTTTCTCACTCCTTTCCCCATCCAATAATTCTGTACCAAGCCCCCTTTAATAAAGCCAGTTTATGTCAAGTGGTGATATAAAGTACCCCCTGCTATCCATAGGCTGAGCTAGTACAGTCCATTCTGCTTCTAGTCCATCTACCCAGTGAGAATGAGAATGAACTAGTAAGTGAAATCTAGTTGCCCAAATGACACTGAAGTTTACTATACCTCGGCCAATTCATATAGTCTTTTTTAATTTGCTTAGCTCTCTTCTGGTCCTTAAAATCAATTTATTTTTGGACAATATTTTCATAAATGTTCTAACTCTGTACTCACTGAAATCAGTAGGCATTTTGCCATTAACTTCTGTTGGAGCAGTTACACCAACACTGGGTGCTTTTGAAAATCTTACCTTTTAACACAATGTGTGTGTGTGTGTGTGTGTGTGTGTGTGTGTGTAACATAAATTTAAACTGAATCACATTGTGGGTGAAGTCTTCGGCCTCACTGACATCAGGATTTCACCATGTGTTTATTTGTCTTAAGTATAATATACTTTAGGTATCAATGCACCTCAGGAAGTTTGGGATCTAATTTGGCATGGTTAGGCCATGAAGTTCTGCAGAATCAGAATTTGGAAACCCAAATCTTGTTGTGCGTTTCACAGTGTGTCTCTGTGAAATGCCTTGGCATCCTAAACTGCTTCCTATGTCAAAACATTTTGCTAGGCCCACAAGGCTTCCATAGAAAATCATCCCTGCTAACATGTCCCTTTCCCCTACCCCCAACAGTTTCAGAACTTCTCCTAATTGCCTCACTAATTGAGAATTTCAGAGTCCAGCAATAATTCTATCAGTGTGTCCCAGAATCCCTGAGATTTCTAACTATGGTGAGAGGTAAGGTGAAAATGAATCAGAGTAGTGATGGGTGGACCTCACACGGCTTGAAGGTTCAGTTTAGATAAACATCCAAAAGCGCAGATGCTTTTCCAAAGTTGGCCCAAATTATTAGGAACATTCTAAGTCTCTCAACTGGGCCCAAGTTGCCAACTTCCACATACCCTCCCTTCTACAATCTCACTACTCCTGCCCCTGAAGATCTGCCACTCCAACAACAGGTTCTGTCTGAGACTAGAGTGATGTGCTTCTTGCCTTACCTCATCTGGCAAATGTTGGTTTGTGGGGGTGTCATCCACCCCAGTCCTCCCCTTGCATAGCAGGTCTTCTGGGAGATGATTGACTGGCTCTCTCCACCTCTTTTTGTGGTCAAGTGTAGGTGATGGGACATAGCATCTGCTCCTCTAGGTCCTATGCTTCTTCACCATTTATTCCTCTGCACTCTGAGAATTTCTTAACATTTAGGGCCATCCAACAGTCATAATTTTTAACCCTGAAGAGGTGGTTTAACAAAAGATCAGAAGCTTGTTGACTGGTACCATATTTGACATTCATTTCAGTGCAGGATAAATAGATGCTAAGCTGACTTTTGATGTATCATAATTAAGGATCTACTTGGATTGCGGGATGATCTTCAAATAATTGCGGGTGAGTTGTGGACAAGACATGGAAAATTGCAGAAATGTAATAATGGAGCTTTATTAATAGTGGTAATTTGGAAAAGCTAGAGTAGACCTATTTTGTTTAAGAAAGAAATGAAGGAACAATATAAACACTCAAGTATTATGTTATGCCTGCTAATTTTTTTCATAACCAGACATTTTGCTGCAACTATATTACATTCATTTGCGGAAAAAAAGTGATGGGTACAATATAAATTTCAGAAGACTAAAAGTCTTAACACAACGGCTATAGAAATTGAGTCCAGTCACTTTAGCCTTTTACAGGCATTGAATGTTAATGCAGTGCGAATTGCATATGCAAAATTGTAACCTCTGCCATATAAGCTAATTAAAATCAAAATTGTAGTGGAAGCCTAATATTTCAGGAGCCACAATTTCTGCAATATCGCAAATGAAGTAGGGCCTTAATCATAATATATATACTTCTAAAATACTTTACCTATAGTATAGAAAAACAACATTCAAAATGTTTCAGTTACATTATACAGTATATATATAAATATATTGTACTCTGATGGCCAAATTCTACCTTCAGTTACACCCATGTCAATGCAAATAAGTCAATGGGACAAATTCAGAGCTGGTGTAAGCAATTGCACCTCCACTGAAATCACTGGACCAGATTTCCAGCTGGTGTCAGTAGGCATAGCTGTACCGAAGTCAATGAAGGTATGCCAATCTACAGCCGCTGAGAATCTGTCCCACAGTATCCAAGTCACATGTCCTTTGCACTATGGTTTCACCCCTTTCACAGATGCAATCTAAATTTTCAGTCCATGTGAGAGTTAACATTAAAACACTTGAAAGGCAAGTTAGACAAAATTATTTAATTTAGCCTTCTGTGAACATGTATGCACACACACACACACACTGCGGCTTGGGTCTTTTAATCTGATAGTGGTGAATGTAGTTTAATTTCAGAACAAAATATGATTGGAAGCAGTGTTGTCTGAAGCTCAGTAAATTAATGTAGCCAAATAGATTTATTTTATTTATTTATTTATTGGCACAGAGATTTTGTGACTCTGACACCAGAAAAAGCTGAATAACCAACTTTATTCATTTGCTCATTTGGTGGCAATTCACACGAGAGACTAGAAACAAGTGTTCAGCACTATGTTTTGACATTATTTCATGTACCATAGTTAAAATCTCATCTCAAAGAAAACTTCTTGTGAAAGGCTTTAATTTAAAAAAAAGGAATATATAATTCAATTTAGGAAAGTATTTAATTATTCTCAAACCTCCTCTAGGGCTTTTTTTTTTTTCAGTTGTGTTTGTGTAATGATGATTTCCAATGCAAAATCATAAAGACCTCTTATTGATGTACTGTGCACAATTTATTTAGATGGAATATTTAGAGTTTTCTCTTGATCAGTTTGAATTGTATACAACACAGAATCCTCTGAGTATGTCTAAGCAAGGTACCTGACAATTTTTCACATCTTTATTGAAAAGCCTTTTTTCTTGATTCAAATACTAGTCTAATATCATGAATTTCTTAATGCTTCTAGGCTATAATTCAGACAGATGGGTCTATTTTTGCCAGCAGCAGTTTGTGTTCATTTGATATAACATTTGTTAAGCTTGAAGACTGTTTGTTTCGACGTAAACACCTAGCAGACCTTAAAGTCATCGTGACTTTTGTGTGCGTTACCCATTCCCCAGTAGTTAGAAGTGATTATCCCAGGTTAGAATATGGGCCTATAGAACAATTATTTTATTTGTTCTGTCAGCTGAGCTACCCCTGTTGTAAATTAAATAGTTTGAGCCTGATTCTGATCTCACCTATGTTTATTTTATACCAGTTTGACCCCCATTGGGCCAGATTTTCTGGGACATTTCAATTGCTTTGTTCTACTGCGTCAATGTGAAACAGCTTTAAACCCAGCTTTACTGAGGAGTTAAACTTGGTTTACAGCTATTTTGTACCACGACAATAGCACAAATCAGCGGTAACATACTAGTCCCTGCTAGTTAAGGGAATGGAAACAGAGCCTAGGAGCAGATGTACACTTGAAATGCTTCATTGATGCAGCTGTGCTGTGCCACTGTAGTGCTTTAATGAAGACAGGCTCTTCTATCGGCATAGTTAATCCATCTCCATGAGAGGCAATAGCTACGTTTGCGGGAGAAGTTCTCCCTCTGATATAGTGCTGCCTACACCGGTGCTTAGGTTGGTATAATACATCACACAAGGGTGGGGATTTTTCACACCCCTGAGCACTGCAGTTATACCAGAGTAATTCTGTAATGTAGATCTGCTCTAATATTCAAATCCTTGTAATAAAGATTAGCTATATTAGGAGGATTTACTCGGCAAGTTTTATGACTAGAAGAGTTTTAAATTATTTATCCCATGTAAATCACAAATTGGTATCTACTTTCCATGTGAGATGTTACGTTTTCTATTTGTCATGTGTAGGCTATCAGGATGACCTGAAAAGCTCAACCTAAAACAGCATCACATCTTGAGGTCTCTGAATCACCATTAGGACACGGCATTGCATGCATTCAGGGATGCACAAGCTTCATTAACCAGATTGTTTATATATGAAATCTAGATGTCATTATGCTTGTTTCCCATAGTTTTCCATTTTAACAAGAACAGAGAAGAGAAGAGAAGAGAAACTAAATGAAACCACTCTACGGTCTTCTTAGATTTTGACTTATTTCTCCACATCCTGATGTGTTCTTCCTCTTGCTGATCCACAGTCTTCTTCTGGTGATGGGACAAATTAGCTGCTTTAAATAGTTCATGCAGTGCACAGCCAGTCCAGACTGGGATAGTACAAATATGGTCAAAAGCTGCTGGTAAGGATCAGGGCCTAAAGTTTTCTTCTCACTTGGAAAACTGCCCTTTCAATCCTTTATCCTCTCTGTATTGTGTCATATCTAGGAGTTTTATTTCAGTTCCGTTTGAACACTTGCATAATCTTTTCCTTCTATGTGAAGATTTTCATCATCTTTTTACAAATTCCTCTGACAATCTGAACTGATTGGACTTATAAATTGTTCAGGGATTTTGTATTTCAGTACATTTCTGGATGTGGGTAGCTCATTAGCTTCCATATTCAGACATTTACAACTTGAAACAGGCTCTCTTACTCTGGAGGGAGTATCAGTATTAAATCCCTAATTATCTGTCATCCCTGTCAATGTATTCCCACAAATTCTCAGCCTGTCCCTATAACTTTTACTTCCTGATCTGTATAACCAGCTCATTTTAAACTTTCATGATCGGGGAAACCAACATCCTTGTCCTCCTTAAGTCATGAAGTCTTTCCTACGACTCTCCCCTGCTTCTCTCTAACATATTACTATGGCATGGTTTAAATCTAATGCTTCCTTTAAGAGTTCAGAGGTCTTGTATGAGTTTAGTCTTTGGGATTCTCAAGTCAAATAATGTTGCCATATTTGGGTCTTCATGTCGTGACATAGTATCAGAGCATGATATTACAACATTTTGTGTAAATATGGAGTAACACCTTGCTGTGATTCTGAATTGTGACTCACCACCATGTCACCATAATGCTTAAGATATAATTTCAGAATGGGTAGAAACCTTGTCTGATTAATGCTCAATTAAGTTAAAACCAACCCATATTAAGCCGTAATGAATTAAGCCACATAAATTGAGTATAGTTCTCCTCTGCACTGGTATGACCTTACTAAAACCAATGCAAAATGTCAGTGTATATCTCCAAATTGAATACAACTCAAAGACTTGTCTAAGACCTACCATGCACCGAGTACAACTGCACTATCCATTTAAAGTGACATATTACAGTCATTCTTCAGAGTACGGCCATAATGTGGGGTTGCATAAATAATTTCTCTCAGCAGCTTCCATAGCTGATTTCTTCAGTTTTGAATAAAATTGTGATTTTTTGTAACTGTCAGCCCTGCAAAGTCACACTCGGGCATATGAAAGTCAGGCACTGGCATTTCTGGCTGGTACATGGGCACCAATAATAATAGTTCTGCACTCTGGGGGTGAGGTCACAATTCCTTTGGCTGTGCAAGAGGTTGGATGCAATCCAGCTCCCTCTCCTATAGCTGTACTGACTCTTCAGGGCTGCAGAAGTGATACACATTTGTTTTTGTCAGTAGAGTGGAACAGATAGTACCTGGACTACCAATGGGGAGAAGATCTGTAGAATAAGGAGGTGTTCTTCTTCATGCATTAATTTATTATAATAACAGCATGTGAATACCCACAAGAGACTGATTTTCATAACAGGCCAGATTACATCTCATCTTAATGACAGCGTCCAGGGGAAAAGAAGGCAAAAGGAGTCACAATCCCTCCCAAAGTTTCCCTGGGGTGTTTTAATTCCATGCCATTGCCAGATTCACTTACACAGAAGAAAGCTTCAAGTGGTCATTTCTGCTGGCATTCCGACTGCTTTGAGAAATCGCTTGGCAAAAAGTGTTTGGAGAACTAGGGCTATTTTGGACAGTGACAAGAGAGTTTTTTCCAGTAAATCAGGGAGACCTGTCATTACAGGATGATTGAGGTTTTTATATAAATATATAAACATGGCCACTTACAGTGCAGTTTGGGACATCTGAAGGCATCTCACAGGCAGCCCCAAGTTTGATAATGATGCCAAGACAGGCAGAGAAGCCACTGTTGAGTGATGAAAGGTTCCCCTCCCCCTCAGACTGAGCACAATGCCTCTGCATTGCTCTCACATAAACAGGGAAAGTCATGAAAATATCAGTTGCTTCAAGGGTTTTTCCTTAAAGGGAGTAAAATTCAGCATATTATGCTATTCAGCTTTCCTGACCAGATAAAGCTGCTCCTTCTCCCTTTTCTAGACGGCTCACGCACTGGGTAATACTCAAGCAGAGAACCTATCTGAAGCAGTTTCTAATTTCAGACCCAACTCTTAAAGAAAAAAATGTACACACCTTGAAATATTTGGAGCTAGAATGTGGCCCTTTTACTCACTTTGTGACATTTACTCATACAAGCAGCCTCACAGAAGTCAGTGGGAGGAAGTGCCAGTATCACCCACACTGGATGTTCAAAAATCATGAGTCAGGCTCCCACAAAACCCAGGAGAATGGACTAAAAATCATGTGATTTTCAAAAAGTAATAAATGTTGAGTTCTTTTGATTTGCCTGCTGAGCCTTTAAGGTGCAATTTGGGTCATATATGCAGTCTCCTCAAACATGAGAAACTTACAAAAAATTATGAGATTCTGATCTAATCACAAGATTCCAGGAGTTGGGGCTTTACATAAAGCATCAGATATCACAAGGCTCTCAATAAATCATCCAGAACTGGCAACACTGAGGCAACAACTTTGGCAACAACTTTATTATCAATAAAATAAATGGAGTGCAAAGAATCATAGAATATCAGGGTTGGAAGGGACCTCAGGTGGTCATCTAGTCTAACCGCCTGCTCAAAGCAGGACCAATCCCCAATTTTTTCCCCAGATCCCTAAATGGCCCCCTCAAGGATTGAACTCACAACCCTGGGTTTAGCAGGCCAATGCTCAAACCACTGAGCTATCCCTCCCCCCCAAAAATAAAAAAAAGTAGTTATCATAGAGTACCAGGGTTGGAAGGGACCTCAAGAAGTCATCTAGTCCAACCCCCTGCTCAAAGCAGGACCAATCGCCAAAGTTGCACAGTACAGTCTTTAGTTCATGTATGTTTCCTCTCCTCCTCCCCCCCCCCCCGCAATATGTTGAACTTCCTTCTAGGAGATGCTGCCTTTCTTGTCAATAAAGTTTCTTCCATTTCACACTTGAGAAAACAAAAATGATTCTCTGAGCAGAAACAAATCCTGGGTCCATGCCCAATGTGGCGTGAAAGAATAGCCTTTGCCACAGTCTATGCTCCTAAGACTAATAGTGCTATTTCTTTATATAACTTTTTTTTCCCTATTTTGACTTTTAGACTTACAATGATGGTTCTGATTGCAATCACACTGTAGTTTATGACACACTACTATTACAACATAATTATACAGTTGTTATGCCTTGGGATATTTGTAATTTCCACTAATTCATATTAGCAGGAGATTATATGACTGAATAACTTAGTTTGGAATCCTAGTTAATATGTTACATTGTAATTACTCTGAAGTTACACTGTTTGACATGTGTCCTTAGTACAGTATCCTGAAACAAAAAAGTCAATATACAGGTTTCATTTAATGGACCAAACTCTCTACAGATGTAAACTGGTAGCGTTCCTTTTAAGACAATAAACCAATTTACACTGACAGAATATTTGGTCCAATAAGCTCAGTGCAATTACAGCATAATTACAGTAATTATATTATGTTACCCTTACAACTGTACAGTTGTTATCCCATCCATTATTCTTGTTTATGCAAGATGGCAAAGTTAATATGAATAAAACCATTTTACAGATTTTATTAGAGAAGCAGATAAGGACAAGAACAGCACACACAGAAACAAATATAAAGCCAAGTTCATGTCTCCATAGTAAAACTCTGCATAGCGACCTGGCTTTTGCCATAATAAATAATTCAAAACACAAAGCTAGCTCTTAATCCCTTAGTCAAGGAGGCAGAAGAAGTTGGATACTAGGTAACATCTGCTATATGTCATCTGTCTAAGAAATGTAATCCAACCCAAATTCCACAAATCTTGCCTTCAAACTAAATTGGCAAATGAATGTCAGTATGTGTCCAGTTTCTGGGTTCACTTTGTCTTTGGGAAACATTGACTGTTTTATATTATTTATATTTATATTCTTTTTTATCACTCACAATGAACAATTTAGTACAAAATGAAATACTTTTACTAGTCTGCTAGGTGTACATTTAATCAATTTCTTACAATAACTGACCAAGAAAATTCTTAATTTCAGTTCCTATTTTAATACATTTCCTCTGCTTGTCTTCCTTCTGTTGAGCAGTATTTACTCATATTATCACAAAACTTTAAAATAAAATAAAATAAAATAAAATAAAAGGAAAAAGTTGATCTTTCCCACAGGTTTTGCTGAGAACTTACATTTTGAGCACAGCCTCCATCAAAAAACATTTGGATCTTATCTGGTTTGGCATTAACATTTTTCTTTGAATGAAGGAATGCAGCTCTAGGGGTGTTGAAATAATACAGTGGCAGAAATCCTAAACACAGAAGCATTATTAAGATTTTTCTGCTCACTCTCATCACTTTATTACCATTCTTTAAAAATGAAATCCTATGCACAAAAAATGCATCCAACTTGCACTTGGGGAAAAAAAAGGTTATTCACTCTCCAAATCAATAACCAGAGGAAACCGTGGTAATTTCAGAGCTCACTGAGTACCCTTTGGTTATAAAAATGCTTTGGACTACTCTTTTCATGTGTTCACTTCTTTTACAATTCAGCAATTGATACAGGAAATTCAGGTCACCAAATCATATACAAATGTATATTTAACAGTCCATTTTTTTTCAAATAAAATCCCAATCAATTAAAAAAACTCTCTATCTATTATGTCACCCTCTCAGATGTTTCAACAATGAGCAATCTATTATATAGCATAAAAGGGCACCTAAGCAAAGAAGAAAGTTAACGCTGTGGGTGCATTCTGTTTTACATTGTTTAATTCTTTTAAGTCCTGATTCAGTGCTCATTGAATTCAATGGAAAGATTCCCATTGACTTCAGTGGGAATTTGATCAACCATTTAATATCTTCCTGAGGATTTCTTTAAAGAATCATTGCATTAAATTGTACAGTAGATACAAAGGTCAGTAGATTAAACTGCAAAGTCTACAGAGGTGCTCAAGCCTGCAAAATATAAGAGTGAATTTCAAAAATGTCATGCTTTTGAAGTATTCAAATTGGGAATTTTGATTCAGGCACATCTCTGAGAAAGAAGTCTCAAAATATTTCCATAAAGTGTGTTTCATCAATAATGTGCCTGCTAGCACAGGGCTTCAAAACAGTACACTTAGCCATTACTGCTCTAGCACAATGGCTTGTTTTCATTTTCTTTCCTGTGGCAAACATTTGGCGTAAAATCATAGACCCACTTTGTACTATTGGTGGTAGTTTTGTGAGTTTATATGTCGTGTGTTACAGGCATACCATTGAATTACAATGGCAGTTTTTAATACCCAAATTCTCTAGTGCAGACAGAAAATGTGTTCTAGGAAGGTTTAATCCCATTCAGCCTGGCCAGCCAAATTCTGTTAGAAACTGATTTAGCCACAACAAAATTTAAACTGTGCATAAGCATAGCGGATAAACTCACTTGAAAGCCTTGTGAAGATGGGGCATTACATTGCCCGAAGAGCAACTATATCTCCTTGCAAAGTAATCAAGCTGGTCTCTCCAGTGAAGTCTTTTCATCAGAAGACATACTCTCCAACAGCAAATGTGTCATGGCAACAAAGAAAAAAATTATTGTTCTGCTTTAGAATTTATTGTACACTATGGCACCTTATACATAATCTTTTTAGTACATTACCAACAGTGACTTATTTTTATTGCAACAAACCACCATATGTTGGTTGTGATGAACTGTTCCTTTACACACAGCTGGAGCAGGATATAAACCAAAATCTGAATATCCCCAAACTTTGGGGGGTATTTGGAATCCACACCTGGATCCAGATCTGAATTTTGCAGCTAGGCTCTATCTCTAAAATATGGTAAACTAAATCCAAGATTCACACACCCCTTCATTTTGAAGGATTCAAAGTCTGGATCCTACTCTTGTAGCCTGGACCTGATTTTAGTCTCAACAGCTGCAATTGCTTTCTTTATAAAATAATAATCAGCAGTTGGTTTTATATGCTTTGTTGCTAAACCTGTTAAAAAAATGGCTAGTGCACTGATATTACCATTGTAATTCCAGTGACTTTGAACCTGCAGGCGCTGATAGCTCTCAAAGAAACAGATTTTTCAACCTACAGCTGGTCTCCCTTAATCTGATGCATTCTAGAACTATTGGAATGCCAGTTCCTTTGGTTTCTTTCATGCTTAGAAGGGAATACTACCAAAGGATTGAAACTTTTTGTTGTCTTTTATCAGTCCTTGACTTTTATCTTAATCAGGTTATCAAGAATTCTTTCTTAGGGAGGATGATGTGGCCACTCGATGTATCACTAGAACAGGAATATGAGCACTTCTGATTTTTAGTTCAAATGAGTTCATTGCTACTTTAAGGAGACTGATGTGGAGTGGTGAAGAGAACAGAGAAGCTACTTCACGGATAAAATTTATTCTTATGACAGAGACATACATGAAAATAGGGCGTAAGCTTCTTCACCAAGGGCAGTCGACGTAGTGGGACCTAACAAGATAACAGAACAGATACAGGAAACACTGAGCATAATGTAGACATCTCAAGGACTTGGACAAAGACCGCAAAGATCTACGCAGTTTAGCTATTAAAATTTCTCTTTCCACTTTATTTTGATTGGATCAAGCTATTTTCAACCTCAAAAAGGTGCTATGGCTTGAATTCTATATATCTTAAGGCATGGATACGATTTTCCAACCAACCATGTTACAGTGAAACACTCTTATTGGTCCAAATCCTTACTCATTCTCCCTGTGTGCATGGAGCCTGGCCACAGCTCTACATCCTGCCTCAGCTTGCCATGGAGCAGGGCACATAACCAGAGGGCACAGGATTCCTCATCAGCCATGGCTCTGTGCTTACCCAAAGCCCATTGCTCCTCCAGAAGAGGAATCCCAGACTGCTCCCTGCAGTGTCAGATATTTATGGAGTGGCACTGAGGGAGGCAATGCCTACCCAAGGACCCTGTGGGAGGGGGAAGGCAAAAGTGACTATGCACAAAGTGCTATCAGATACACCAGGTAAACAAACTGAGAAAATAACGTCTCCTTATCACAAATTGGATTGGGCTCCCCCTGCTGGTCACCACCTCTGATGGCTGTGAGGGGAAATGCAAGCCTCTGGATTCACAAGTGTTTTAAGCTTCCATTGGTCTCAGGAGACTGCAGCACTGTTTCCTCCCTTGGCCTCTCTGGCATATTTCCTGGGCACCAATACCCAATCAGCTACCCCATCATGGAAATGGAGACCCTCATCCAACTGGCATTGGGACCCCAGGATCAGCGTTCACCCCCAAAGTACCCTAGTAGCTTAAAAAAAAAACCTTCCCCAGAATCCAACTGAAAGAGTGAGCCTTCTGGATTCAGTTCAACTCTTTCAAGGGGCATATGGGAGTTTTAGCATATAACACACAGAGAGACACTTTCCACAGAGACTAACACATTCTTTGCTTGTTACTTAATCACACAGACCCATACAAAAAATAATAAACCCTTGTGCATTTCCCTTCACTGTAGCTCACCCTTCTCTGTGTTTAGGTAGGGAGGATTGTTTCCCCCAGCCATGGTTCATCCAGCTCCTGTAGCATCTTACCTCATCTTAACACGGTAGAAAATGTCCAAAGGAGAAAATAGAGAAGCTTCTGCCCTTTTATAACTGTCCAATCACTCAGTCAGGTGTATCCCTTGTCAGCCTCAACAGGTGACCACAGAGTTCTAGGAGGTGACTTCATTGCTAAGTGAGCACTGAGAAACCAGTTCCTCTGGGCAGAAGCTAGCCTTTTGTCTAGGGTGTTTCCTTTTTGAATAGAGGACCATCATGATTTAAAAATGCTCTACTATTAAGCCTTTGCCACTAACACTGTTGCAATTTTAGTCCAACATGCAGGTGAAAAGAAAACAGGAAACAAAAGACTGCACTTCCAAAATAGAGTATGCAGCTTGGTAAAGATATATACCGAGTTCATAATCTCATACAGAATTCACAAATTGTACAGACAAATTCCCCAGTTCATCACACTCCTAACCTCTTTCAGGTATAATAAACTGAGGCGCTACTAGCAACAACAGAATTTAGAGCATTCTAAATACCACCATGTGATTACAGAGAGTTGGCATTATCCCTTTAACAGAACATAATATGGCACTGGCAACTCAGATTAAATATTACAAATAAGTAGCAAGTAAAATTCCTGGTTTTATTTTGGATTTTTCCATAATATTTTGGTCTCAGATTCCTAAAAACACAAAAACACACACTTGGAATTTCAAAAGTTGCCAGTCCCAGACTCTCCTATTACTATTTTTCTTGCCTCAAACAGAACTCCACAGCTTCCCTGATTTTGTTTGCTCTAGGCATCACTAATAGTAATGCTCCTGCATGTGGAGAGGCATTATTAAGGGGAGAGAGACAGACAGACACACACACACAAAGGCAATTTGTTGTTAAGCATTCTTTGTCCATAAATTTCTTTTGTAATTAGACTTACCTGAAGAATGCAAAAGTGATAAGATAACAAAAGGAAGGGCTGTATTAGAGCTGAGTTGAAAGGTATATTCTGTAGTCAAGTATCCTTATCATCCATAGGGATGACTACTGAAAGTTATATGCACCCCTCAAAAGTTGTTTGTCCATTGCCTGTGTACCTAGCATGCACTATTTTTTTTTAAGTATTACATAATAATTATAGGTCATCAGAGGATTTCCTGTCCAGAGCACTGTGAAATAAATTGCATAAACCTATGAAATTAATAGCTTTAATTGTGATATACATATATCTTTCTGGATTATTCTAAAAAACAGTAGCTGAACCTTAATGTTGTTTACTCATTGACATTTTCTGTTTGTTCTACAGTAGCATCAGAGACCCAATCTGAGATCAGTCCCCATTGTTCTAGGCACTCTACATACTCATGCCAAAAAACCCCCTAAAAACCTAAAGAGAAAAGAGAAACAAAGGGTAGAAGAAAAGGGATCATTATTTTCCCAAATTTACAGAATGGGGTTTATCAGTGAGACATAGGCCCAGATTATCATGGACACCAAGGCCCTTCTTTTCCACCACTCTGGAAATGGAAAGTGGCTTTAATGGGGGAGTAAATTACATTTACACCCACTTTACAACTGCTTTCCACTGCCTGAGCAGTGCAAAGTGACATTTGGAGTACATCAGAATTCAAGCCTAAGGTTGTATCCTCTGAGATATTTGGGCATCTAATGACCACTGATTTCTTTTGAGAATGTGGGCCAAAGTGACTTGCACAATATCACATGGGAAATCTGTGCAAGAGCCTAGTGGTGAACTCAGATCTCCTGTGTCCCATCCCAGGTCAGGCCAGGCCAGGCCAGCACCTGAACCACAAGCCCATTCATCCGCCTTCCCCACTGGTGCCCCCAAGATGGCTATATTTTACCTAAGCAAATTACCAGTACAGCAGTCTAGCCCAGCCATGACAGATTGGTGTGCTACAGATAAGAAATTTCACAAGTTTCTTGCAAGGTTTACAGTCAACCTTCTTCCAAAACATATTATTTTTCTAAAATAGGTTTTGTTGCATTAGCATCAGATAGTGTCTCAGAAGAAATGCTAACACTTGGCATAAAAAAAAACTTTTGAAGGCTGAAGTTAAAAGCTGCCTTTCAAACAACTCAGTGAAAATCTCTCTGGGAGAAATCATAAAAATATTAGAAATAGCTAGTGTATCTTTACAGGTCATGATTAATTCCAGACAGTATTTTATATTTGATGTATACTCAAATAATAACCAAGGCCCACCCCAAATAAGAGGTCTAATCAGGTTCAGTGCTTACTTTCAGTTAAAGCTTTCTGAAGGTCAGTCTACATGTTGTTTCAATAAAACCTTGCATAGAAAAACGAAAGAAAAGTTTTACACTCAGGAAATGTAAGAACCTGTTACCCCAACCATCATTTCTCATTCTCCTTATTAGCACATTGCACACAATGAGAAGCCGGAACCATTTGGTAACCAAGGCTAGAAGTTTTTTGTACTATGCATTCATAGTTTATTCATGTAATGTAGAAATGAATTCACAAAAGTGTTCTGAACATTCACTGATTCGACTCACCTAGCCTTCTGGATACTCCAAGCATGTTCATCCTCTGGGTATTGAACTGAAGGACAAGCTGAATTTACTTAGAACATTTCCAAATATCACTCCTTTCTTTTAAAAGAACATTTCCATCCTATCTTGCCAACAGGGCTTGGTCCAGCAAACAACCTCAGAACACATCTAGTAGTATCTGTGTATTTTTCAAACATATTTATCACATTTCTTTGAGGTAGGGAACTATCTCTCCCTTTTACAGAAGGGAAA
Source organism: Lepidochelys kempii (assembly GCF_965140285.1). Classification (NCBI taxonomy): domain Eukaryota; kingdom Metazoa; phylum Chordata; order Testudines; family Cheloniidae; genus Lepidochelys; species Lepidochelys kempii. The sequence continues at coordinate 137,405,352 of NC_136382.1, read as the reverse complement.
ACTCAGGCACGGAGTTTTGGTGACTTGTCCAGGGCTATATGGCACTCTGAGACAGGCAGGAACAAACTTCAGATCACCCCACTGCCAGTCGTGTTTGTAATTTACAAGGTAGTCTTCCCTCCTTTGGAATATAACAATGATCAGTGCATGTGTCCTCAGCAGAAGTGTGGCTGAGGTAAATAGTGCTTTGTGGAAATCCCATTCAGGACTGTTGCAAGTAAAGGTTAAATTGGGACACTTTATTTTATAGTAGACATTTGACCCATAATTAGTTTACACGTGTCCTACCAGGTTGCCAGCAGCTTCTCTCTCCTTACTCCCGCACCATGTACAACTGAGGAAGAAGATACTTCATGACCACATGAAAATGGCAGCATGGACTAGCTGCTCACAGCATCAGCCAGCTGCAAAACAGTTTAAAGCAACAATTCCCTGGGTGCAGGAAATGAGGAGCAAATGCATAGGCACAGACTTCCAGTTTTCCCCAGGGGTGCTCCAACTCCGCACTGCCCAGAGGTCCCACCCTACCCCCACCTCTTCCCACCCCCACTCTGCCCACTTCCCCCATGCTCCACCTGCCCGCCACTCTCCGCCCTCCCCAAGATACCAAACAGCTGTGGCTAGTGGGTGCTGAGCATCCACTATTTTTTTCGGTGGGTGCTCCAGTCCTGGAGCACCTATGAAGTCGACGCCTATGAGCAGATGCAACCTATATCCAGTTGTAATTCACCACTCTGAGACTCCTTCCATCTCCTCACTCGGCAGCAACCACTCTCTCCATCCCTCTCTACACTGCACTCCTTCAACCAACAGCACCTTGTCCCCTCTGTCACTCCAACCGACACCCCACAAACCACCCCCACCCACTGATTGCCAACAACTCTTCTGTCTTATAAATGATAACATAACACAGAGATCCAAATAATGTAGTCAAAACAAAATATTTTGACCTTATGAGATTTCACCTTTTTGTCTTTTTGATATCTTGGCTGGTGACAAAGTCACACATTCTCCATACGTGTTCAGTCCTTGCACTCAGATGAGAACAGGGCTGATTATCTGGGCATCCTTCTTTTGGGAAATCCTGCATTTTCCTCATCCAACATGCCCTCCAAACTCTGAATATTGTATTAGTGTGACATCTACTGGAATACTGTGTCCAGTTCTCGTATCCACACTTCAAAAAGGAGGGCTTGGATTTGGGGTCTAAACCCCAAACATTCAACACAGGGTTAATTAAATTGAAATCCATAAAGAATTTCCAAGAATAAATAGATAATTCCAAAGTGCTATTTTGGTGCTGGATTGCCAAAGTAACCTTCTGTCCCAAGTACCACAGACTTCAAGGGCACCTTGTAGGACCTGGCCCTCCCTGACTGATTTCACCCTCAGATATCTGCAAATATTCAGATATCTTCCAAATATTCCCCCACCTAACTAGAAAATAGCAATGAGTGGTGCCAACCTTTCCATGAGAGACCACTTAAAGGACAGAGACTTCATTCATCATATTTCGAGCACTGTGTCAGCCTCACTGAAGCACTATAGGAAAGATTAATTTCTTTTATTTTGTCTTAAAACATGGCTCTAAGCTTTGTTGAAAGGAGCACAGTGAGCCATCACAGCTCAGTATCTTTCACAGAGTAGCAATGGATTTTTCTTTTAGCCTCATTCAGCTACTGCTGTACCTACTCTCAACATGTTTTGAAGTTGGCAAGTTCTTGCTTCCTGTCGGAGTATCACTGCTGTGCCTCTTTCTACCGCCAGACTTGACAGAACAGTTCAGGTAGCTTTTTGAAAGAACAGGACTTTGCTTTACTTTAAGCGGGTAAAGGAAGGGATGTGAGATCAGATCCTGGTTCCATCTCCTTTGTGAATTTGGAGAGCTCCCCTAACAAAGTTCATGCAAACAGAATCCCTGGATAGCATAAAACTGACTTAGCCAGCGATATGTGACCCAATCAGAAGCATGCTGAGGCAAGCAGGGGTGTAGTAGCAGGGGTGAAGCCAGAGCACACAGCACTCTGCCTATTCCCAGCCCACAGAGGAGTCCCTAAGGGAACACTCTAGATAATGTAAATTAGAGCAGCACTTAGGCTGCTCTAAATTATTCTTGGGATTCAGTTCAGCCACCTCATTGGCCCAAGGATCAAGAATGTGGAAAAGCAACCTAAAGACACCTTTCCCTCTCCATCCTAGAACCTGCACCAGGCACTGTTCACCCAAACCCAGGGTTCTGGCCCATGGACTTAGCAGCATCCATCCCCCCCCCGAAAAAGGTTAGGTACAGTTAATGACACTATAAAATAAACATCTCCTCTGCCCCAGACAGACATATTAAAATCTCACTAGACAAATGTATATAGTTTATGTTTCCTGGAGACAACTATTTTTCATTCACAGATTCATTGTTTTTAAGGCCCAAAGGGATGATTTTGATGGTTTAGTGTAATCTCCTACATAACACAGGCTCTGAACTGTTTCCAGTTGAGTTGTGGACACAGAACTGGACACAGTATTCAAGTAGCAGTTGTAACAGTACCAAAACACAGAGGTAATGTAACTTCCCTACTCAAATAATCCACTGTTTATACATCCAAAGATTGCATAATCCTTTGGGGCACCAAGTCACACGGGTTGCTCATGTTCAGCTGATTATCAACCATGACTTCCAAGTCTTTTTCAGAGTCACTGCTTCCCAGGATCCTATAAGTATGGCCTGCATTCTTGATTCCTAGATGTACAAACTTGCACTAGCCATACTGAAATGCATATTTTAAAACACATTTTTAAAAATGTGTATGCCTCAAATCTCCAATGTGACAAAGTTCCTCCTCTACCTTGGTGGGTCCTGCGCTTATTGGCAGATTTGCTTGCCTCAGAGATTCACAGCGGCTCTCAGTCTGGCCGCTTTCATGGCTCAAATCTGCCGTTCACTCAGATAATCTCATCACTGGCCAGCATGGGGAAAAGGAGAAGAATAGTCTCTGCTGAACCACCATGTGGGTCAGGGAACAACCCAGAGACTTCCCCTGTGGCAGAACCCACAGTCCAGGTCATCTTCTCCAGTGTCTGATCAGGAATTGGGAGGTTTGGGGAGAACCCAGGCCCACCCTCTGCTCCAGGTTCCAGCCCAGGGCCCTCTGGATTGTAGCTGTCTACAGTGCCTCCTGGAACAGCTGTGTGACAGCTGTAACTCCCTGGGCTACTTCCCCATGGCCTCCTCCCAAAACCTTCTTTATCCTCACCACAGGACCTTCCCCTGGGTGTCTGATAACGCTTGTACTCCTCAGTCCTCCAGCAGGATGTCCTCTCACTCCCAGCTCCTTACGCACCTCTCCCTAACTGAAGGGAGGTCTTTTTTAAACCCAGGTGCCCTGATTAGCCAACCTGTCCTAATTGATTCAAGCAGCTTCTTCTTAATTGGCTCCAGGTGTCCTAATTAGCCTACCTGCCTTAACTGATTCCAGCAGGTTCCTGCTTGTTCTGGAACTGCCCCTTACTGTCCCCTTACCCAGGGAAGAGGGATCTACTTAATCTGGGACTAATATATCTGCCTTCGATCACTCTTCTGTAGCCATCTGACCTGACCCTGTCACACCAAGTAATTAAACACCAATTTTTCCAATACTCTCAATAAATTTATTTCACAAACAGCAGCAAACAAATCCTGTTCAACTAATCTCCTGGTGGAATTTCCGTGAAAGCTGACAGAAGTGAAAATCTACCACTTATGTGGTTTCACTGTGGGCCAGTGAATCGGAATTTAATGAAGTTTAATATTTTACTAACTCACTTTTGCATTTTTTAATATCCCCAACGCAATGAGACCCCCTAGGAGAGAGATTCAAGAGCAACATTTTAGGACTTTGGAAAATGCCACATCTAGACCTCCTGAGACAGAAGAACACATTACTCTGACCTTTAAAGATGAGGATGAGATGAAAATAAAAGGAAAAAAAAAGGAGTAATCTTCCTCTGTGGGGGAGGGGAGAAAGACAATTAATCCAATCAGATTTCAAGGTTGTGCTATTTGGAAGTTCCAAATGATGAGGAGTGACACCTGGAAACTACTTGATTAAGCTTCACTTGTGCCGCCATTGGCTGTATAATGAGGGTGTCCACTGCAATCTGACTGTGCTTATAAGAATGAGAAAGAGGTAGGATGGGGATGAATTACACTAATTGAGAGTAGGAGTACTTGTGGCACCTTAGAGACTAACCAATTTATTTGAGCATGAGCTTTCGTGAGCTACAGCTCACTTCATCAGATGTTTACCGTGGAAACTGCAGCAGACTTTATATACACACAGAAATCATGAAACAATACCTCCTCCCACCCCACTGTCCTGCTGGTAATAGCTTATCTAAAGTGATCAACAGGTGGGCCATTTCCAGCACAAATCCAGGTTTTCTCACCCTCTTTGTGCTGGAAATGGCCCACCTGTTGATCACTTTAGATAAGCTATTACCAGCAGGACAGTGGGGTGGGAGGAGGTATTGTTTCATGATTTCTGTGTGTATATAAAGTCTGCTGCAGTTTCCACGGTAAACATCTGATGAAGTGAGCTGTAGCTCACGAAAGCTCATGCTCAAATAAATTGGTTAGTCTCTAAGGTGCCACAAGTACTCCTTTTCTTTTTGCGAATACAGACTAACACGGCTGTTCCTCTGAAACTAATTGAGAGTGGCTCTGACTGTATGAGGTAACAGCTACGCCAAATAAACCAATCAAGCCCAAGCAGTTACATCGAGAAGAGTCTCGTGTGAAGGCTGCCAAGTTGCAGCCATCATGTCTTCCTAAAGATTCTGATGGCAATAAATGAAGCTCCGGCTAGTTCATATGTTTTTATCAGATTTCTTCTAGGTGAGAGATTTTGTTATCAAGCTGTTGCAGAAACGTCCTAAAAGGCATCAAGATATTAATTTAGATAGACTGAGCAGAGATTTATACTTGATAGACGTTTGATTAAAAAAAAACACACAACCCCGTCCTTTTTCTTAGAAATAGCTATAAAGGTTGAGGCTTCCTGCGGTTAAATATTACAAAATGTACTTAATATCCTTAAGACATGAGAGGCAAACAGAAGGGTATTGGCAGAGTCCTGATGATCTCTCAGTGATACAATGGGGCAAAAAGTTGCTTTAGCCACAAACTAAGTCAGGCTCGAGGGCCACATTTTAATCTGTCATTCAAATCTAATTCTGATTTCACACCAGCATAACTCAATTGACTGCAGAGGAGCTACTCTACATTTCCATGGGTGTAAATTAGAGGACAATCAAGCCTTTAAGTCAGCTCCCAAAACACAGATGGACCAAGCTTACTGAAGTTGTTGAAGAATCACATTTTAAAAACTGAACACGTTTTGACACGTTTCAGAGTAACAGCCGTGTTAGTCTGTATTCGCAAAAAGAAAAGGAGGACTGTAGCTCACGAAAGCTCATGCTCAAATAAATTGGTTAGTCTCTAAGGTGCCACAAGTCCTCCTTTTCTTTGAACAAATTTTGTCACTTCTGCAGAGACCTCTTGCTTGACATCTGGTTTCCGCACTCCAAATCAGATAACACAACCCTCAGGGATTTGCCAGGGGGAAGGGATTTAGAAATTGTGGAACAAAGAAGTAAAGGCAGAGAAGCCAACACTGCAACCCAGAGCCACAGAGGGATTTCTGCACCTAAATCCCAGATTTAAGGCAACATTCTGACCCATAAAACCACCATTTAGCTGCTGCCTAGCCCTGCACGTGCCTAAACTCTCCCTCGTCTCTCCTGCTGAAGCTGTTCCACTTTGGATAAATAATTAAATAAACATTTGCACAGGGGGACTGGAATGCAGGTTTCCTTCTTCCCAGGCAAGTGCCCTACCCACCAGGACAGAGTCATTCCCATAAACTCTCTCTTTCTGGCCCCCTTTACTATTTAAATATTGAATCCAAAGTGGAACAGCTTCAGCAGGAGTGACTGAGGGAGCCCCACATCAGAATATCCCATAGCTCAGTGGTTACAACTTTGTACTGAGAGGTGGGAGACCACTGTTTAAATCCTTTCTCCCCATCAGACAGAAGGGGGAATTGAAACCTGGTCTCCCACATTTCAGGTGAATGCGCTAACTACTGGGATAAAAGTTACAAGGGAGGCATTGATACCACCACTTTCTCCTCATCTGGCATTTCTTGCAAGCAAAGCCTAGGTGCTTAAGCCACCTGACTCCAGAAAAGGGTTTCCGGCAGTGAATTGCAAGCAGGCAAGCACTTCCCAATAGCCTGCCTAACTCTGTGAGTGAGGCAGATATAGGACACACCCTTCTCATCAGCATCTTCCATCATCTATATTAGGCAGCTCCCTGTATAGCTGGCTGGCTTTTGTGGATCCTATTCTTAGGCACCTATTTCTCCCCAGGCATCAAATAGGGAGCCTAACTTGGGCTTTGAAGATTCCAGTGATTGTGAAAGCACCAAAAAGTTAGGCATTGCAATGCGGAGTGCTGCCCCTTTGTAGATCTGGGCCCCCTTCCTTAGGGCCAGTGCCAGTTTATGTCTGGCCCTTACTCAGCTTTGCAGAAAGAGGGAGGACAAAGGAGCTAAAATCTTTGTTCTGCCCGCCTAAGAATTAGCACTGGTCCCACCCACTCCCCCCAAACTGGGTACACCACAGAGAGAGGCCTGCACTATCCTAAAAGGCCATGCAAGATACTGCACACATGACCAGATGTGGGTAAAAGAAATATTAATCTCTGTCTCTCAACAAAAAGGTCTAGCTTACAAATACAAAGGAAACCCATTGTGTCTCCTGGGCATTAGAACAGATTTAATTAGTGGAGTCTCCGTTCCCCAACCAGTGGCTGGAATAAACATTACTGGTGACAAACTCAACCTGGGACCTTCATAATCTCATGAGCAGGAGTTCTATTAAATGAGCCAAAAGGAATCCTCCCCCAGCTAAGTCCACCAGGAGCTCCTTTAAGCCTGTCCCAGCTAGAAGTCACTCTTTGAATATATTAATATGCCATGGCTACAGGGAGTATTGTTTTTTTAAAAAGTCACATGCTGAAAAAAAAAGAGAGTTTAGTTTTACCTCAAGAAAGTCAGCAACATAAAATCCCTTAAAGAAGAAACTGTAGGGCTGATCCTCAGCTGGTCTTAATCAAATAGCTCCATTGAAGTAAATGGTGTTACACTGTTTTCCAGCTGCTGAAGATCTGGCCCACTATATTCACAATATAGTTGTGCTTACCAAATCTGAGCAGCACCGAAAGAAATAGGAGGCATGAACTCATTTTTGCATTTACATCCTAATTACTCAATATAGAGTTCTCGCACTTCATGTGCCAATCCAATGCTCTGCTCTAGTACTGCAAAGGCGATCGCCCTACATGGGGATTCCTGTGGTGTGAGAGAGTCCCCAGTTGGCATAGAGTCAGTGTGACTGGTTCTTATCCCACTTACCAGCATTCCTCAAAGAAGAAGCTATGTTGGAAGCTTCAGGGGCCAGGACCCAAAACCTACAGTCTATTGGAGACAATGGGAGTTGAGGAAGCTCAAGCTGCCTTTGAAAATCAAGCCACTTATTTAGGTGGCCAAATTATTTATAATAATTAATTAATTAATTGTATCACCATTGAACAAAGTATGGATTCTGGTGCCTAACTTTAGGGATTGATTTTTAAAAATTTTCACACAGTTCCCTAAAAACACTTTGCACAACTTACTCAGAATTTATGTTACTTTTAGAGCTCCAGCAGACAGCATCTCTGCCTGCCAGATTGCTCATCATATACACCTACACATTCCCCCAGTGACAGAAATCTGCCTCTTCTAACTCCACTCTAACCACATTAGAATTTCTTTTTAAGAACTTGTGTGTGGTTCTCTCAGAAATATACACTACACATATTCCCAGCTAGGTTGAATGCAATTCAGTGGTACTCTCCTGGTATAACACATTGCATCAGCATTACCATGGTGTAAGAAAGCGACAGAACCATTAGCTATCTGCCCAAACAGTGAGACCTTCACAGTGTGTTTGAAGTTAAAGCCCCTGTATTTATTTCTCATTGCTGTCCATTCCTGATTGAGCGAGAGGTTGCTCCATAGTGGGATGCCATTGCAGACATCTCTCTTACCCTGTGGCTAGGCACATCACTTTCTGAAGTAAAGTCTTTTATCATTCCTGATCATTTAAAAAAAAAACCCTTTTCTCACATTCCCTCTCCTTGCTGACATTGGAGTATAAAGTCTCTCTCTTTTTCAACCACATTGGTGGCATAATCATGTTTTCTGGGTTTGAACTGTGTTTTTTGTCTCTGCGGGCTTGTCTACATGAGTAATTCAGAAAAGTTTACCAAATTAACTAATGGTAGAAATTTAAAGTGGGTTAGGTAAACCGCATTAAGCCCCATGTGGACATTTTTAGGCCTGGTCTACACTACAAAGTGAATTCACTTTGCATTGACCCAGTTTGGCATGTGTTTAAACTCAAATTTGTCTCCACCGATGTAAGTGCCCCATTATAGTGACACCAAGTCTCCAAGTGGCATTGAGCCATGGTCAGCAAATTGAGATTGATGCAGTGCAAGTGTAGACACTGCATGACCTATGTTGACCCTAACAATCCTCCAGCAGCTGTCACACAATCCCGGACATTGACCACTCTGGTCACAATTGTGAACTCCACTGCACAGGGTTTATGGAGACTGGAAGTCACACATCCCCATTTAAAGCCCAAAGTATTTTTGAAATGCCTTTTTCTGATTGCTCAGCTTGGTGAGCAAGCCTCACAGCCCTCCCTTATTGTGAACAACTACCCAGCAAACCATGTCAGCTTCACGCTCCAGACGCCCTATTGCCTGGAGTAGACACGAGGTATTGGATCTCCTGGGCTTGCAGGAAGAAGAAGCTGTATAGGTACAGGCTGCTAAGGGACAATCGTAGAAATGTGACTATCTGCGAGCAGAGGCAGGCAAAGAGGCATGACAGGGATCAGCAGCAGAGCCGCATGAAAGCAAAGGAACTGTGGCAGGTGTACCAGAAGGCCAGGGAGGCCTATAGTTGATCTGGTGCTGAGCCACAGACCTGCCACTTTCCCAAGCTGCATACCATGGTTGGTGGAGACCTCACCATCATCCCACAGGATGGGAGGAAAATGGGAGACATGACACCAGGGCATCCAGCTTTGCCATGAGCCAGGACCTCTTCAAGACTCCTCTGCAGTCTAGTCAGTTCTGGAAGCTGAGCATGGGCAAGTCCGATGCAGGAGAAGGAACCTCTGGTAAGTGTGTAAATGCATTTCCCATTGCAATGTTTACATGTACTGATGGAGCCTGACCCAACATAGCAGGACCCAGGTAGCAACTTTTCATTAATTTACTCATACTAGAAAAAGTAGCAGTACAACAAACAGAGGTAGAGTTGGCATCTGCTTTTCATTCCCCTCTATAGTTAGATGGGGTGGGGGTATGTATGTACAGGGGATGGCCCTTGAATCCTTCTGAGAGATCTCAATGAAACTCTCTGGAGGTACTCAGCAATCCTCTCCTGAAGCTTTCTAAGGATGGCTGCCTTATTTCTTCCTCCACAGTAGGACACTTTCCCACACCATTGTGTGATGACTTCGTCAGGAACCATTACTATAAATAAGCTAGAGGCATACAGGCCTGGGCAGCTTCAGGACACCAGCAGCCACTCTGCTTTCTGTGCCTTTGTTACCCTCAGGAGCAAAATATCAGCTAACATCACCACTGCGTGTGGAAAATAGTGCCTGTACTCAGGGCCATTGCCCTGCATTCATTGTCATGGAAATAGGGACCAAAATTGTATTGTTTCGTGCAATTAAATGATTCCCTCCCTTCTCCTCCACCGCTGTTGGACCATACTCACGAAGACTTGGAATGGAGAGCAGTACTGTGGACAGGCACTTTGAAGCTGTAGTGTCAATAAGCATGTCTTGTTTAAAACTTTAGGGGAGTAAGAGAAGGGAGTTCTAAAACTTAACTTTCTCTTTACTTTCCAACTATACTTATGATATCTCTGTGTGTTTTATCTGTAGCTGCTTCTGTTGTGGCTTGGAAGGGGTCTCCCCTCCACACCTGTGGAATGCCTGAGCCAGATAAGGAGGAGAAAGAAGAGTGACAAGCCGTCTGGTGTGGCTCACAACCAGGAGTGCCAAACTCAGGGCAGACTGTCAAGAAACAGAGCACAAACCACAAACTGGCTGTGAGTTCTTTACTTAGATTTCACCAACAAACAATGATTGTTAACTCCTCAAGCACTACAGCAGCCTTAACAAGGAGTCATAGACAGTCTCCTTCAGTACTCTGGTTTATCTTGCCACCCAGGCAAGCCTACCTTTGTGAAAGATGGTCCCTTACACCAAAAATCTCATCAATACTTAGGTTACTTCTAGTCCCAAAAGACCAGTCACTTACCCCAGGTCAAGTCTGTGATGGGTTGGATCACAGAACCCCACTGGGGGCTGCCAACTGATGTGCCAAGACTACGTCTGCCCCCACTTTCCCTGCCAGCTTGAGACTCCAGCACCCTGTCTTGTGGCACGAGACAAACCAGTCTGCTCCAACACAGACCTGGGGTCTGAAGCATGTGCCCCAAAGCTGCAGACTTAACTCAAAGCAACTTAAGAAGTGTTCCTGTCTTTAACACTCAGATGCCCAACTTCCACTGGGATCCAAACCCCAAATAAATCCGCTTTACCCTATATAAAGCTTGTACAGTGTAAACACATAAATTGTTCACCCTCTATAACACTGATATGCACAACTGTTTGCCCCCCACCCAGGTATTAATACATACTCTGAGTTAATTAATAAGTAAAAGGTGATTTTATTAAATACAGAAGGTAGGATTAAGTGGTTCCAAGTAGTAACAGACAGAATAAAGTGAATTACCAAGCAAAATAAAATAGAACACGCAAGTCTATGTCTAAGAAAACTGAATACCTATAAAGCCTCATACTGAGAGGAATTACAGTAAGCTTCCTTTTACAGACTAGTCTCCTTCTAGTCTGGGTCCAGCAATCACTCACACCCCCTGTAGTTACTGTCCTTTGTTCCAGTTTCTTTCAGGTATCCTTGGAGGTGGAGAGGCTCTCTCTTAAGGCAGCTGAAGACAAAATGGAGGGGGTCTCCTCTCCCCAGGGTTTAAATAGACTTTGTCTGGTGGGTGGACACCCCCACGCCCCCTGTGTAGAATCCCAGCTACAGTATGGAGTTTTAGAGTCACATGGGCCAGTCACATGTCCATGCATGACTCAGAACTTACAGGTAGCAGCCATGGGTTGCATGCTACCTTGAACATCCTCAAGTAGACTTCTTATGTGGATTGGAACATTCCAAGATCCATTGTGTGTTAAGTGCCTCTTGACTGGGCACTTAATTTGCACATTCCTTTCTCAAGAAGCTGACCAAATGCTTTACAGAGGCTACTTAAAAATCAAGCCAGTACACAGCCAATATCCATAACTTTGAATACAAAAAGGATACATATATACAAATAGGATTAATAGATTCAGTAGATCATAACCTTTACAGAGATATGTTACATGGCATATGTAGCATAAAACATATTCTAGTTATGTCATATATACACTCATAAGCATATTTCCATAAAGCCTTATGGGGGGCACGTCACAAAGGGGACCCTAGATCTCTTACCAAAGATAACACTTGTAGCTAATCCTATAATAAACTAACTAAAGGTTTATTAACTAGGAAAAAGAAATGTTTTATTTACAAGGTTAAAACTGGTAAACAAAAAAGTGACAGTGTTTTAGACTACAAAAGTTGATAGTAGCTGCTATAATAGGCAAGTTTTATATGGCTTTTGGGCTAGCCCAAGCTGAATAGCTGGGGATCCCTTGCTTACGCTGAGAAATCTTTGCCCCAAGAGTTCAAGCAACATAGGGATAAAGTTCCTTCTGGTCAGGAGTTCAAACTGATGGGACCAGCGGAGCATTTTTGCATGTCTCCTCTTCATGGGCATGGGGGGAGAAATCAACAAAGTCTTTGGTCAACTGATGTTCCACAATAGCTTGTCTGATGTCTGTAGACTTTCTTTTGTTGGTCAGGAGATGACACCCCTTGTGGTGAACTAGTATGTCACACTTGGTAATGCTTTTCTCTTGACTGTGGGCATTTCCACTTTCAGAGTAAACACTATAGTTTTATAGTTACAGAGAAAATACTTAACATATTATCTTATAACATAGGATACAGATATTATAAGTGAGATTAATGCATGCAACAACTTTTAAGCATTTCATAAAGTCTAAAAAATAAACCCCTTCTTATGACTCAGATAGCTATCAATACTAACCCAAAGGTGCGTTAGACTGGTTTCCAGCTATGTATTTGTCAGTGTTCAGTGAGGCCTAGGGGCCTTGGCATGAGGTGGGACCTGGTCTGCCAGAGTCGCAAAGAGGACATGGGAGGATATCTTTTCTGAGATTCTGCAAGCCAGCACTGCTTCAGACTGTGAAGAGAATATTTTAGATGCTATGGAGAAAGAAAGCGCAGACAGGAGAAGGCCTAGGAGTCTCAGCAGGAAAAGGAGAAGGAAATGCACCAGGATATAATGGGGCTTCTCTGGCAGCAAACACACATGCTGCAGACTCTTGTGGACCTACTGGTTCAACAAGCATGTGCTTGCGTCGCTTTGCAGTCAGTGGAGAACTCCATTTTAGCACCTTCCTACACACCCCCAACATTCCACATGACATCAGGAGCCACTTCCCTATCCCTACCCCTACCATTCCATGCCGTGAGCAGTAAGGACAGCCACAGTTTTACATACACTGTTCCCTGAGAGCTACAGTCACTGTATGTGTAGCCAAAATGGACATCAATATTCTTTGCCATTGTTAAGTTCTGTTAATTTATTTCAGAAGTTTGTATTGTATTATTTTTTAATTGTACAGAGTTTCCATGCACTGGTTTTGGTATTGTGACAAAGTTCCTGCTCTACCTTGGCGGGTCTTGCGCTTATTGGTGGATTTGCTCACCTTGGAGCTTCACGGCAGCCCTCAGCTTGGCCATTTTTCTGAACCCACAGTCCAGGTCAACTCCTCCTGTGTCTGATCAGGAGTTGGGAGAATTTGGGGGAAACCCGGGCCTGCCCTCTACTCCGGGTTCCAGCCCAGGGCCCTGTGGAATGGAGCTGTCTATAGTGCCTCCTGGAACAGCTGTGCGACAGCTACAACTCCCTGGGCTACTTCCCCATAGCCTGTCTGATTGGCTGCTAGCCTGCAGGGGGCGGGCAGTAGGGTGTCTGTTTGTTTGCGACAGGGAAGCCTGGCCGTTTAAAAATAGCCAGAGCTTCGCGAACCAGCTGAGCGGCGGAGAACCAGCTGAGCAGCGGGGACAGCAGAGCAGCACACAGCAGGAGTTTGCCTGGGAGTTCGCCTGGAGGGAGCCCAGTGAGGCTTACGTCTTGCAAACTGCTCTGAGGAAGCTCATAGTAGGAAGGTGATATGGAAGGGGGGGGTTCAGCTGTTGTGACCTGCACTGGATGTGCCATGTTTGTCTTTCTTCCACAGGACAGAAGCGACTTTGTCTGTACAAAGTGCAAGCTGGTCTCCATATTGGAAGAGAAGATTGAAGGTCTGGAGCAACAGATAACAACCCTGCGTTGCATACGGGAAACTGAGGATTTCCTGGACGAAACTCAGGATAGGCTTCTAGGGGCACAAAGCTCTACAGATATAGAGCAGGTTGCACAGAGGAGCCAAGAGACCAGTGAAGAAGCTTGGCAACATGTGACCTCCAGAAGAGGTAAGCGGAATGTCCGGGTTCCAGTAACACAGACACAGGTAACTAACCGCTTTCATGTTCTCTCCACAGGTATCGTTGCGGAGAGTGGACCAGATGATATGTCTGGGGCGAGAAAGCAGAAGGAGACTCCGCTGGTTGGAAGGCATGAGATGCGCTGTCCTGAGGTTGGGGGTTCCACGACCACCACCCCCAAGAGGAGAAGGCGGGTGGTGGTGGTCGGGGACTCTCTCCTCCGGGGGACTGAGTCATCTATCTGCCGCCCTGACCGGGAAAACCGAGAAGTCTGCTGCTTGCCAGGGGCTAAGATTCGTGATGTGACGGAGAGACTGCCGAGACTCATCAAGCCCTCGGATCGCTACCCCTTCCTGCTTCTCCACGTGGGCACCAATGATACTGCCAAGAATGACCTTGAGCGGATCACTGCGGACTATGTGGCTCTAGGAAGAAGAATAAAGGAGTTGGAGGCGCAAGTGGTGTTCTCGTCCATCCTCCCCGTGGAAGGAAAAGGCCTAGGTAGGGAGCGTCGAATCGTGGAAGTCAACGAATGGCTACGCAGATGGTGTCGGAGAGAAGGCTTTGGTTTCTTTGACCATGGGATGGTGTTCCATGAAGGAGGAGTGCTGGGTAGAGACGGGCTCCATCTTACGAAGAGAGGGAAGAGCATCTTTGCCAGCAGGCTGGCTAACCTAGTGAGGAGGGCTTTAAACTAGGTTCACCGGGGGAAGGAGACCAAAGCCCTGAGGTAAGTGGGAAAGCGGGATACCGGGAGGAAGCACAGGCAGGAATGTCTGTGAGGGGAGGGCTCCGGCCTCATACTGGCAATGAGGGGCGATCAACAGGTTATCTCAAGTGCTTATATACAAATGCACAAAGCCTTGGAAACAAGCAGGGAGAACTGGAGGTCCTGGTGATGTCAAGGAACTATGACGTGATAGGAATAACAGAGACTTGGTGGGATAACTCATATGACTGGAGTACTGTCATGGATGGTTATAAACTGTTCAGGAAGGACAGGCAGGGCAGAAAAAGTGGGGGAGTAGCACTGTATGTAAGGGAGCAGTATGACTGCTCAGAGCTCCGGTACGAAACTGCAGAAAAACCTGAGTGTCTCTGGATTAAGTTTAGAAGTGTGTGCAACAAGAGTGATGTAGTGGTGGGAGTCTGCTATCGACCACCGGACCAGGGGGATGAGGTGGATGAGGCTTTCTTCCGGCAGCTCACGGAAGCTACTAGATCGCATGCCCTGATTCTCATGGGTGACTTTAATTTTCCTGATATCTGCTGGGAGAGCAATACAGCGGTGCATAGACAATCCAGGAAGTTTTTGGAAAGCGTAGGGGACAATTTCCTGGCGCAAGTGCTAGAGGAGCCAACTAGGGGGGGTGCTTTTCTTGACCTGCTGCTCACAAACCGGGTAGAATTAGTGGGGGAAGCAAAAGTGGATGGGAATCTGGGAGGCAGTGACCATGAGTTGGTTGAGTTCAGGATCCTGACGCAGGGAACAAAGGTAAGCAGCAGGATACGGACCCTGGACTTCAGGAAAGCAGACTTCGACTCCCTCAGGGAACGGATGGCCAGGATCCCCTGGGGGACTAACTTGAAGGGGAAAGGAGTCCAGGAGAGCTGGCTGTATTTCAAGGAATCCCTGTTGAGGTTACAGGGACAAACCATCCCGATGAGTCGAAAGAATAGTAAATATGGCAGGCGACCAACTTGGCTTAATGGTGAAATCCTAGCGGATCTTAAACATAAAAAAGAAGCTTACAAGAAGTGGAAGGTTGGACATATGACCAGGGAAGAGTATAAAAATATTGCTTGGGCATGTAGGAATGTTATCAGGAGGGCCAAATCGCACCTGGAGCTGCAGCTAGCCAGAGATGTCAAGAGTAACAAGAAGGGTTTCTTCAGGTATGTTGGCAACAAGAAGAAAGCCAAGGAATGTGTGGGCCCCTTACTGAATGAGGGAGGCAACCTAGTGACAGAGGATGTGGAAAAAGCTAATGTACTCAATGCTTTTTTTGCCTCTGTTTTCACTAACAAGGTCAGCTCCCAGACTGCTGCGCTGGGCATCACAAAATGCGGAAGAGATGGCCAGCCCTCTGTGGAGATAGAGGCGGTTAGGGACTATTTAGAAAAGCTGGACGTGCACAAGTCCATGGGGCCGGACGAGTTGCATCCGAGAGTGCTGAAGGAATTGGCGGCTGTGATTGCAGAGCCACTGGCCATTATCTTTGAAAACTCGTGGCGAACCGGGGAAGTCCCGGATGACTGGAAAAAGGCTAATGTAGTGCCAATCTTTAAAAAAGGGAAGAAGGAAGATCCTGGGAACTACAGGCCAGTCAGCCTCACCTCAGTCCCTGGAAAAATCATGGAGCAGGTCCTCAAAGAATCAATCCTGAAGCACTTGCATGAGAGGAAAGTGATCAGGAACAGCCAGCATGGATTCACCAAGGGAAGGTCATGCCTGACTAATCTAATCGCCTTTTATGATGAGATTACTGGTTCTGTGGATGAAGGGAAAGCAGTGGATGTATTGTTTCTTGACTTTAGCAAAGCTTTTGACACGGTCTCCCATAGTATTCTTGTCAGCAAGTTAAGGAAGTATGGGCTGGATGAATGCACTATAAGGTGGGTAGAAAGCTGGCTAAATTGTCGGGCTCAACGGGTAGTGATCAATGGCTCCATGTCTAGTTGGCAGCCGGTATCAAGTGGAGTGCCCCAAGGGTCGGTCCTGGGGCCGGTTTTATTCAATATCTTCATAAATGATCTGGAGGATGGTGTGGATTGCACTCTCAGCAAATTTGCGGATGATACTAAACTGGGAGGAGTGGTAGATACGCTGGAGGGGAGGGATAGGATACAGAAGGACCTAGACCAATTGGAAGATTGGGCCAAAAGGAATCTGATGAGGTTCAATAAGGATAAGTGCAGGGTCCTGCACTTAGGACGGAAGAACCGAATGCACAGCTACAGACTAGGGACCGAATGGCTAGGCAGCAGTTCTGCAGAAAAGGACCTAGGGGTGACAGTGGACGAGAAGCTGGATATGAGTCAGCAGTGTGCCCTTGTTGCCAAGAAGGCCAATGGCATTTTGGGATGTATAAGTAGGGGCATAGTGAGCAGATCGAGGGACGTGATCGTTCCCCTCTATTCGACATTGGTGAGGCCTCATCTGGAGTACTGTGTGCAGTTTTGGGCCCCACACTTCAAGAAGGATGTGGATAAATTGGAGAGAGTCCAGCGAAGGGCAACAAAAATGATTAGGGGTCTGGAACACATGAGTTATGAGGAGAGGCTGAGGGAGCTGGGATTGTTTAGCCTGCAGAAGAGAAGAATGAGGGGGGATTTGATAGCTGCTTTCAACTACCTGAAAGGGGGTTCCAAAGAGGATGGCTCTAGACTGTTCTCAATGGTAGCAGATGACAGAACGAGGAGTAATGGTCTCAAGTTGCAGTGGGGGAGGTTTAGATTGGATATTAGGAAAAACTTTTTCACTAAGAGGGTGGTGAAACACTGGAATGCGTTACCTAGGGAGGTGGTAGAATCTCCTTCCTTAGAGGTTTTTAAGGTCAGGCTTGACAAAGCCCTGGCTGGGATGATTTAACTGGGAATTGGTCCTGCTTTGAGCAGGGGGTTGGACTAGATGACCTTCTGGGGTCCCTTCCAACCCTGATATTCTATGATTCTATGATTCTATGATTCCTCCCAACACCTTCTTTATCCTCACCATGGGACCTTCCTCCTGGTGTCTGATAATGCTTGTACACCTCAGTCCTCCAGTAGTCCACATTCTCACTCTCAGCTCCTAGTGCCTCTTGCTCCCAGCTTCTCACACACACACCACAAACTGAAGTGAGCTCCTTTTTAAAACCCAGGTGCCCTGATTAGCCTGCCTTAATTGATTCTAGCAGCTTGTTGATTGGCTGCAGGTGTTCTAATCAGCCTGTCTTAATTGTCTTCAGAAGGTTCCTGATTGTTCTGGAACCTTCCCTGTTACCTGACCCAGGGAAAAGGGACCTACTTAGCCTGGGGCTAATACATCTGCCTTCTATTATTCTCCTATAGCCATCTGGCCCAACCCTGTCACAGTACGTAATAAAGTTATATTTTTTGGAAAATAATTAATCACAACATATGCTACAGAATGCCTAGTGCTACTGAAAGCAGCCACTATTTGTTATTGCTCAGGGCAACAGAACTCAAACAATCAAGGACAAACACAGTGTAATAATTACAAAGGTACAGGAAGCACCGCAAAATTAATAGGTACAGTAACAAACAGTGTTATCATAAATATGCATAATTTCTAACAGCCACATCACATTTCTGTGTTTGACTGGCAAAGTGTTCTTCCAAGGCATCCCTCAGCCACACAGCTCCACGTTCACTATTCTAATAGCCCATGCATCTGGCTGTTCAAACTCAGCAAAGAGCTGATCCACCTGGGTGGCAACTTCTCCCCCCTTTTGCTTCACAGATATTATGCAGGACTCAACAGGCAGCTATAACCATTGGGATATTTTTCTCACTGAGATCCAAACTTGTGAGTAAGCAATGCCGACATCCCTTCAATCTACCAAAAGCACATTCAACTGTAAATATTCTGCACCTGATGAGCCAGTAGTTGGATCTTTCCTTTGTGCTGTTGAGGTGGCTGTTATATGGCTTCAGGGGCGAGGGGAGCAAGAGATAAGCTGGTTCCCCCAAGATCACTATTGGCATTTCAATATCATCAGTGGGAATCTTCCAGTCACAAAAGAATATCCATGCTTGCAGCTTTCTGAACAGGCTTTTGTTCTTAAATATACAAATGTCATGCACTGTCCCCGACCAGACAACATTAATGTTAGTGAAGCTTCCCTGGTGATCAACCAACACTTGCATAACCATAGAAAAATAGCCTTTCTGTTGATGTACTCCGCAGCATGTGGAGGCAGGTGGAGGGGCTCAGGCTCCGCAGCCCAGCTCCTGGCTTGGCCGGGGAATGGGGCCGCGTAGCCACCACCACCACCACACTTTTAGGAAGAATCCGTTGCCCCAGCACGAATGCCATCAACAATCTTGAATTGGTTTTCACTGTGTCCCACAGCAATCTGCCCTCCACCAAATCATCATGGCCCCTGCTGCTACTACAGTTCTTCTTGCAGCTCTGCAGCAACCAGCAAATTGTTCATCCTGGGTTTGCAATGCTCATGACAGTAGTGTAAGGCCATGAGGGCTCCATGCTTCTGTCAGAGAAGGCAGGCATCAAGAAACGAGGCGCGGTTTAGCGGATTTTTTTTTTAAAGCACAAAATAATGGGATGTAGATGACATTATGGGATGGAGAATGTTGCATAATGGGAACTCTCCCCTGGCTCCCAATCACCCCCTGTGCAATTAGTTTCTGGCCCACCATGCATTGCCACAATTTCCTGAAAGACAGCACATCAGACCATGGCAAGATGCACATTGGGATACCTACCTATGGTGCACTGCACTGTGCATCAACACAAGCATTCCTGTTGAGTATGCTCAGTGTCAACATAAGGAGCCAAGTATGCATGTGCATGAATGATACATTGACTGTGGTGGCTTATGCTGACGTAATATATGTCAACCGAGTGTAGCCATGACCTTATTCACAATTAAAATTGCCTTTATTCAGTTTACTTTGATTGTAAGTGACTTCAGACAAACCAAATTAAGGCCACTTTAATTCTGAATAAGAGCAGCCACACAGGGATTTAATGTGGTTAACCAATACACTTTAAATTCACATCTTTAATTAATTTGGATGAACTTTTCTGAGACCCCCTTGTAGACAAGCCCCCAGTTTCTTCTTCTTCACTGATTCTATGCTTGGTAAGAATCTGCCTTAGCTTTGTGCAGTTCATCAGCGTGAAGTAGTCTGGTCATGTCTCAGTTCCTTACAGTCTAGCTTGTTGCTGGTTTTGATTTATTTCTCCTATTGCCTTTCATATTGGGATTTCATATGTGGGCATAGTAGCTTAAGCAGAGAGGGGTAGAATTGTTTGATCTGCTTGTCTGGAGACTAGTGTTGCCAAAATAAGGAAATGATGTTTTCATTTGGACTTAATTTTTGAAGTGAAGGCAAAATTCACTGTTTTGGATGATGGCACCAGGAGTTGAATGTTATTTTCCTGTATGTTGAGTGGGATGGGAGAATAGATGCATTTCTGCTCAACAGCCATTGTTGCTGGCATTCCTGTGTACATATAATGTTTGTTTGGAGAGCTGAATATGTAAGGTTCACGGAAAGAGGAACTGTATTCTAGTAATCCCTGGCTGCTGGAAAAGCATGCCCTCTTAGCAAGTGGAGCTCAGTCCCATTTGAGAATCAGGCTCTAAATTCAATATTGTAGGGTCAGTCACACTGCTGTCGTTTGCTGAGCTAAAGGTGGGGGGTGGAATCTGGTTCTCTGCTTGTGCACATATTTATGTCTCCACAGATCTTTCTAGTGCTGGAAAGCCGATACTTTCAATTTTAGGTATAACCTTGAACACAGCAGGGAGATTCTGTAGGTGGAAGATATCAGAGTGCAGACAGTCTTAGGTTAGGATATTTTGACCCACAGGTGTGTGTTTGGCCCTTTTTTCAGTAGCGAGGGACTATGATGTATTTTGCTTGTTCTTAATCCAGGCCACTGGAGCTGGTGGCCCAAAGCTCTGTGAGTAGGGTAAGTGCATCATTCTCCCTGTCTAGGGCTGTTCTCAAACATTAAAGAAAACACCATTGAATTTAAAGACAAATTACCCTCACTTTTAAACAAAGAGCTGAAGTGTTGGCTGCTAATGGCCCATTAATCTCTCAAGTATTTATTGTCCTCATCAATTAAGTCTATTTGATATTGAGCTAAGCGGATCTGAGCTGTTTTAACCCTTCCTGTTCCAAGAGGGAGACATCACAAATAGGAGCTTATCTAGCAAGCTTTATTATTTTAATGTTTTCCAGCTGCTCCCATTACAGGGCCACTCCTTCCCCGTGCCATTCCCACATGGTGAACAAACATCAGCAGGTGGGAGGAGCTTGCTTTGGGTGGAATGCAGCATAGTCCCGTGGATTGGGCCCTGCCCTACAACTGAACTAGGTTCTGTTCCTGACTCTGCCACTGAATCACTGTGTGACCATTTCATTTAACTTCTCTGTGTTCAGTTTCCCCATCTGAAGAAATGGGGATATCACTACTTACCTCTAAAAACCACTTAGAGGCAGTGCATCACACTGGCCTGAGCTTTAGAGCACCTGGGTTCTAGTCCAAGTCTGCTACCAGTTTGCAGAATGACAAACACTTCTACTTCCTGTGCTTCAATTTCCCCACCTGTAAAATGGGAATAATGATAGCAACCTCCTGTGTAAAGTGTTTACACATGTATGGATAAAAAGTGCTACATAAGAGCTAAGTATTAGAGAGAGATGAAAAGTGTCTTCTTTCCAAAGCACCTAGTGTCTACAGATACATTTTGCCTGCTGGCAGCAATAGATTCACTACAAACCTCTGTTGCCTTAAGTTTGAAGGAACCAATCTCAAAAATGTTGAAATAACAACTTATGATAATAATCCCATTTTGTTGACATGAGACCCTTTACCATCAATTTTTGCCCAGCCATTTATCAATTCAGTTCATGAATATGAACATCTATCACTATCTTGTGTAAAGTAAGATGAAAAAGACCCAAGTGCACTCATCTCCATGCATTTCTGAGGCACATAAACTAAACTCCAGAAAGGAATGGGTTTTTTTCCACTCAGATTTATTTTTTAAGTAATGATATACATACGATTGAGTGTTTACGAGAAATTTAAGGAAGATTATCTTAAATCTATAGAAAGGAATGTTATTAAATGCAATCCTACTTCTGTAATAAGTAACAGCAGCTAACCTCTCTCAAAATGTTACTGAATTATGAAGGCAATATTGGAAGTTCTTTGGGGAACGGACCCTCTTTCTGTTCTCTGTTTGTAAAGTGCCACAGACTAGCATAATGGGATCCTGGTCCATGACGGGGTATCTAACCACAAAATAAACATATATAATAATAATTAATAGTAATAAACTATAAAACATCAAAATATTCACCAAATCTTTACAAAGATTGTGGAAAAGGCACTGCTAAACCCTATAGTTTTTGTTGACTGCAGAAAACCAGATATAATGTATAAAAGCTTTAAATTATGCATTAAGGCTATCTTTGTTGCACACATTCATAGGGCAGGTATCACCACGTATCTGCTCGCACATTACATGGCTTAAAGCTGTGTCAATTAACATTTTTTCCAGGTAAGAAGAGTAGACATACCACACTCCCCTGCAGGCCACAGCTTTAAAGAAAGACATGGCCAGTTTACTGAGTTCCCAGGATTTCCTTGTTATTTGAAAGCCAGAGCAAAGAGATGCATCTTGCTCAGGTTCAATTCCCATTAAAAGCACTAAGTGACCTCACTGCAGGGTGCTACACTCTTGTGGTGACACTTCGCCTTACCAGTAGCTACAAGTTTAAAGACAAGCATGGTCAGTGCTCCAAAAACTGTGGTTAACAAACTCCTGCCCTTATTGAGTTCCCTTTTCAATACACCACTGAGTTTCAGAAGCACTCAAATGCAGTGGGTCTCAAGTTGTGTGCCTGCGGGAGCACTTGCTTGTGGTCCCTGGCAAGCTGGCTCCTCAATGTCCAGCTGCTAAATCACATGTAAGGAAGCCCCAAAAGCATTACATTTTATTAAATTTATATCTGTATTTAAACGTTATTAATCTTCCATGGAAGCAATTGGTGCAGCTTCACAGGAATGTTATGTGAACATAAATGTGAGGGACCCTAGTCCATTAGAGAGTCAATTGGATGAGACATGTCCATGAAACATTCTGACTATTAACTTGTCACTATGAGGAAAAAAATATATAAAACAACTCCTGCTCTAATCATAAAGCTGAACTGATCACGTCGTATTCACAACTGTACCAACACATGATCTCACAAATGCAGAATGATGATATTCATTGAAGGATCATGCAGAAGAGGCAGCTGGGCTGTGAAGGAGAAAGTTATTAAAAACTTGAACATCTGACATAGTAGCAAAAAGAATAGAAACAATGACTGCTCTGAGGAAATGACTTTCTATAATGATATTCTCTTGTAGCAAGATTATTTCAATATGAAAGTCTCCCTATAAAATTTTGAGCTTAACTCATTCCCTTCTATTTCCTTGAAAGTAAGGGAGGCCACTCAGGTAGATCTTGCTGGGGCTGCAAAAGTAGAAGAGAGGTTCTACTTCAGTGTCATCATTCCTCATGCCCTCCCATAACCTTGCAAAGCCCCTTCTGCTGGCAATCCCCAGGGTCAGAGTTCTGCAGAGCTTTCTGGGGGGGTGGGGTGGCAGAACAGATCCTCACAGAAGTCACCCTTACTTAGATAGCAGATATCTATGGGTCTACATTGCAATAGGAGGTATGATTGCAGTTCATGTACAAATAAGCAAACTAACTTTAATCTACCTGGCTCAAGTACTGGACTCAGCAGTGAAGCCATGGCAACATAGGCTGTACAAACCCATCTGGAAGCCTGGTTAGTTACCTGAGTGGCCCACCCGCATTGAGCCTGTACTAGTGCAGCTTCATTCTTACTGGTACCCGAGATAGCTAGATAGTTAGCTCACGTCTGTCTACACAAGCTGCAGTCACACCCCTGGGATTGCAATGTAAGCACATCCGAAATGAATGCTTCTTAAATTGGCATTACCGCATTTGCACATTTGGACCCATCTCTGAGAAAAATATTGTGCACAGGAAGAGGCTCAGCAGGTATGCGGAGAAGGAGGAGTGGAGAAGAGGAAAACAGGAAGGTGCCAATGATCAGTTATGCAGGGGCTATCCTGGGAATTCCAGACGGCTCTGAGGGAGGATACTGTTTAGGCTGGTTGGCTGTTCTATCAGTGGTCTGGTAGCATTTTATAATCTTTCGGCATCAGAACCGTAGCTCCTAAATACCCTTTTCCCTGGCTTTGCTCTCTTCGTTCACAAAGTACTTGTCTACACTTGAAATGCTACAGAAGCACTGCGGCACTACCTATGCTGATAGGAGTAGGGTCTCCCATCAGCATAAATAATACACCTCATCTAGAGGGGGTAGCTAGGTCGATGGAAGAATTCGTTCATCAGCCTCGGTCGGTATAGCTACATCTCTCAGGGGTATGAAGACATAGCTATGCCAATGTAAGTTCCCAGTGTGGACCACCCCTAAGTATCAGTGATGACCTGAGTGAAAGGAGCAACAGGAAAGATAGCTACAACATCTACGGGGGAACTCTTGTGCTGACTCTGATCATCAGCATCATCAGGAGGGGTTTCAAAATATTATAGCTAGATGGTGCAGCTATAGAAACAGTTCCAGGTGGTTGGTAGCTTGGTAAAGTTATGTTGCTTCCACTCATTTACGAGGTTGAGTTTTCCCAGAGACAAAGAAGGTTTCAATAACTTTGCAGTTATTTTATTTTGCTGAGTCCATTTGGTTATTTGCATGGGTGGTTAATTAAAAGTGTGATAGCTAGTTTAGAAATAGTGTAAAGCTACCAAGGCTAAGGATGAGTGTTAAGAAGTATCAAAAATAATTTAACTAAATAGAGCCTTTGCAGAATTGAGCTGCCCTTCTTCCTGGGGATCAATAGGGTAAGGAAACAGACCCCCAACCTACTCCTCTGCAGGGTTGACTTGCAGGAAAATTTCTGTGAGATGAACCTTGCAGTTTCTTTTCTCCTCCTGTGGGCGTATCTCCAGAAGGATACAATCTGGGCCTTGTTTTATTTTATTAAAAATCAGGAAACAAAATGTTCACTGCTTAGAAGTAATATAATCTACAGATAACAATATAGATGCAAGATCTCGCTTTTTGTACTGCAGTAACCTTTTGTCTTTTACATTTCCTTTTGCAGAATGTCTTAATTTCAACATGATCATTGAGGCCAGAACTTTAGCCTTAGCATTTCTAAAAAGATTTAAACATTATTGGCCATCTCTGAATGGTAAACTCACTACAACACCAGGATCCTGGATGATCATTTGAACTTTGTTGAAAAGGTTTTCTTCTATGCATTTTATTGAGTTTCTCATCATTGTTTTTATATTATCTCAGGTTATCCCCTTTATCTTCATTACAGTTCACAGAGCCTAGATGACAGTTGATGAGTATGGAGGGAGGGGACGGCTTCACAGCTATTAGTCTGAAAAGGTTTTGTGGGCTTCTTTAGATCTGCCATTAAAGGGTCTGATTTTCTACTGGTTTTCACCTTGTACAGTCACAACTATGTAAACTATGTGGGTATAAATCGCTGCCATACAAGACTGACAGCACTGCTGTAAGTAGCTACACAAGCTGCAAGGCAATGAAGAATTAAGCCTCTTGTGTCTATGCTTAATACTTCAGCTCAAATTCCTCAGTAGTAATTCATACAAATGGCTAGAATCTCATTCAATAACTAGATCTGTACAGCTTTTGAGACAAAGAGGAAAGTTTTCAGAAGCATCTAAGAGTCTCAGGAGATTCTGAAAATTTTACCCAAAGCAAGATATTAGCACTTCTAGCAAAAGAGAAGAAAAATATCTATCCACAAAAGTATAGCACCATTACATTTCCAAAATTTAAGAACTGCAACCCTTCAATACTTTTACAATTTGTACAGTGAGCTACTATCATGGCAGTTAATCTATTTAATATTTTAGCGACCAACTAAACATTTAATGATGCCATTAAGTCCCATGCATAGATGGAGCAAAACATTAGATGGGATTTGCTATACAGAAATGGAAAGGGAATTTTTTCCCATAGATCAGAAGCCTAAAAGTAAGACATTTTTCATATTTCTGTGTTTTTCCCAAATGCAATAATCAGGCATGTACTTTCAAACTTTATTTAATATAGAGAACAAGAAAGAACAAAAGTAAGGTCTTCAATACTGAGAGCGCTCAATGTAAATCTCTTCTATAGAAAGCTACATGTGATCTCAGAATATTCTGCCTCTGTAGCAGAAAGGGGAATCTTAATTTAAAAGTGTTGATTGCAAACCCAAGTCATAATGGATTTAAGTTTCATATTCCACACACATACACATGCTATATGTAAATTCCTACAAGCAAAAAGCAGGTATAAAACAGTTAAGGTTGCTTAAGGAAACACCCACCAATACTAACCTCTAAAAAAGCAAGAAATGCCCAATTAAGATATCTTCTCACACACATTGACCCCTACACACCACAGTCACCATTTTTAGTGACAGTCTCCACCCCTATAAATAGCTCCCATACACTTCTAACCTGTTGTGACATACGAGTGTACAAACCAGACTGAGTAAGGAGTGTCACCCCTACCCTGTAACCTGGGGTGCCCTTCACAGTGCCTTGCTGTTGTAGCTTCCAACCTGGACTGCTCTCAAACAGCTTCCAGCATGTAAGTCAATCCCAACTTTGTCTGTATGTGTGCTGTAGCCAGCCAGTCATACCTTGGCTCTTACCAGCCTTAAACACACTTCCAGTCCCAGATTTCCCCCCAGAAAAGTATATCCTGTACTGCCCAGTACTCTCCTGGGCAGTACAAATAATTAAGTCCATTATTTCTTTAAGGGAAAATCCAAATGGAGTCAACTTGAACACACCGGATTAGATAAAACAACAAAAGTTTATTAACTACCGCCCCACATAATTCACCTAATCAGCATGTTAGATTGCCAGAGTGAGATTCTTTTCTGACTCCTCAGCTTACGCCTGAAGCATGGGATTTGATTTCCCTTATGTTTCTCTGGATAATGTTGCTGTTAATAAAATTACTCAGTCATTTTTTCAAATCAAGCTCAAGTATTTGATTTGATGGCCTCCTGCGGCAACATAATCCAGAACTGATGTCTTGTGTGAAAATAATATATGTGTAAGATGATATATTTGTTGTATATGCACCATAAAATTGGCTAGGGTATCCATGGAATAAACTGCGCAGCCATGTGATAAACTGTATTTATTATGCACCTTTGACTATGTTTTCTTCTGCCCATCAATCAATCTGCTCCAGAGCTAATTCTAATATTCTAAACCACTGAGCAGTTTCAAAAAGCCACCATTTAGAAAAACCCTGCCATAAAAAAGAGTTGCCCTCTTTCCCACAAATATAGAATTACACACGCGCCTAGAGACAGATTATATATGCTCCACATATAGCACACTACACACTTATATCAAAACCTGCTGATCCATTTAAGACAGCTGGTCTAACCTACTACTTTAGTTATCATGCACCATAAAGCCTACATTGCTATCGTTGTAACTCAGAATTTGCTACTTTTATCTTAGTAAACCAGTTAAAAATATGTGGCTGACAGTAAATTTACTGAAAAAAATTATCTTGTTCTTCACCTAGTTAACTTGGATTTAAACTTGAAGAGTGGTCAGTTTGGATGAGCTATTACCAGCAGGAGAGTGAGTTTGTGTGTGTATGGGGGTGGGGGGATGTGAGAAAACCTGGATTTGTGCAGGAAATAGCCCAACTTGATTGTCATGCACATTGTGTAAAGAGTTGTCACTTTGGATGGGCTATCACCAGCAGGAGAGTGAATTTGTGTGGGGGGGTGAAGGGTGAGAAAACCTGGATTTGTGCTGGAAATGGCCCACCTGATGATCACTTTAGATAAGCTATTACCAGCAGGACAGTGGGGTGGGAGGAGGTATTGTTTCATATTCTCTGTGTATATATGAAGTCTGCTGCAGTTTCCACGGTATGCATCCGATGAAGTGAGCTGTAGCTCACGAAAGCTTATGCTCAAATAAATTGGTTAGTCTCTAAGGTGCCACAAGTACTCCTTTTCTTTTCACCTAGTGAGACTCTTAACTACCACTCATATTTTACAGCTGCACATCATTTTTCATCACAAAGAGCTTTATGACCATGACTTGAGAAGCCTGAAATCTGAGGGAGTTTTTAGAGTGCAAGGAATGCAGTTACACCCCTGAATAAATTCAGCTTTTCACCCGCTCTAAGAGATAGAGAGGGAAAGTTTTGACTGAGGTTCCTACAGGACTACATAACCACATACGGTTTGACTTCGTCTGGGGTATCTGCACTAAAAAACACAATTGCAATTGTAGTCCTTCCCATTCTGTAATTTCTATGTAAATTAGATAAAAAATTTCAAGTTGTGAACTGAAAGAGTCCTGAAATTATGCTTTTTTCAGTGAATTCATATGACATGTGTCATCCTCAAGAACTAGAAAGACACCAAGGTCTCTAAAGTTATAAACATTTTGCCTTATAGAGGAGGGTGAATATTAATTTTTTCTTCTTGTGTTTACACTTGTATTCTTTTCCCCCACCATAGTTTATGAAGAAAAAGTGATGCCATCATCATGTTAAAAAAAGTCAATTGATGGTTGATTTTGTGCATAAGAAAAGAATAAATTAAAACAACTAATTGTTGTCAGAGACCAGGATGTGGGTGGTCGTAGCTAGTGACTGGAGCAGGAATCAGTAGCCAGGAATCACAGTCAATGGTCAGAAACAGAGTCAGAGGCCAGATGCCAGAGCCAAGGGGCAGAGCCAAAGTCAGACATCAGGAATTGGAGCTGAGAGTCAAAGCTGGAGCAGGCAAGTCAGGGGCAAGGCTGGAGCAGGGTTGGCTCCAGGGCAGGAGCTATCTCAGCTGTGGTCAAATGCTTTGAGCAGCCACTGAACTACTCCTGCTGCTGGGCTTAAAAGCTGGTCTGCTGACTCTTCCCACCAATCAGGCAGTGTTGCCAACCAGGCAGTCTGCTACAAGCCAGCTGTGCTCATTCCCTCACCCAGAGACTTGCTCTGCTGCAGGCCTGAGTCCTGACAATCGTTCCCCAATAAGCAGTTAAAAATTTTGTTTGATAATTTAAAAAAGTCAGTGTACATTTTTGATTGTAAGAAAATGATACTTGGGAGGTTTTTTATCCTGTAAAGTCTTTTTGAGCTGTAAAAATGCTAAACATAGTGGAAATAACATTTCTCGCTTCCACACTATAAAACAAGATACTATTTCCTCTTGGAGGAATAATAGTGTCTTTGTGATATATAGAGATGTGCGAAATAAAATAGATGATTATGGACTTGGCTAGGTCGGGAGCAATGGTAAATTAATGGGTTTTATATCAAAAGTAATTTTTAAACAGATATCTCTGTCTGGAGGCACTCTCTATCACTTCTGTTCCAAAATACTGAAAGTGCATCCATCATCCAAAAAAAATTGTTATGATACTAAGAAGCATGTTCTTCCTGTTTACCCTGAAGAAAATAAGCAGCACTAGTGAATAATATGGAAAGAAACCCAGTTCCATACTAATAACGTTTTATTTAAGCAGCTTCTGGAGTGCCAGAAGAGTATGCGTTCAGAGGTGTCAACATTTGTCTTTAACAGTTTCTACAGCAGGTCACAAAATCTCAGTGAAACATGAAGACCTGGGGTGATCATTCAGTGAGACACATGGTGGCTGATACTTTATAGGTGGGTAGGTGTTCTATGTTTACGTGGCAAGGAAAAAGTTAAATGTAATATTTATGCCGGTAGGGAGAAATGTAGCCATATAGCTTGAAACCAAAAGTTGAGAAAAAAATAACGGGAGAAAATTTTCACAAATATATAAAACGGTACTGTGTCTTGGAGATGAGGAGAAAAACCCAGTATAACTAAAATAAAGTGAACAGGCCAAATTTATCCCTGGGTAGCTACTGGCTGCAATGGAGTAACACTTTGGATGCCTTTTGCCCACCAATTATAATATTGATTTTTTTAAGATAATTAGCTATGAAAGGGTGTTGCAAAGAAAGAAATAGCACCAAAACCATTTTACCTGCTGTAAACTCTCTATGTGAAGGGGGAGGGGATCAGAAAATATTAATATTTACATACATTTTTCACAACAGAAAATAAGCTGAAGCTTTTCATTGCTAATACCTAAATGTATAATATTTCCAAGAGTTATGAATTGCAATAGAATTTTATTACTATCTTAGCTAACATTAAAAATCATATTCATTATCTTTGTAACCTTTCTGCTGGGTGCTTCTCCCAACAGAAGGACCAAGTTAATTAGAATATACCTGACTCATATCACCAAGATTTCATCCTAATGGAAACAACCCTGCAAGGCCCTGAATTTTGGCTAACTACTCAGGTCAAAAGGGCAACAATAGCAACACAGAATCGCAAATAGGGCTAATTGAGAAAAATCTAATATTCTGGCCATAAATTAGCAGTTACAGCCTTTTCCCGTCACACTGCCTGTTAAATCTGCCCATAGGGTACAGTGGCTACCTCCCTTTGAAGTACCTGCCCTTCAAAAGGGGGAAAGCCACCACCCTGTCCCAAAGACAGAGGGACCAGGATGGGGAGGAAAAGATCCAGAGCCTGCCTGTGTTAAAACAGAAAGTCTAAAGAGACAAGAGCATGGATGGCACAGATAGGACAGCAGACATTTAGTGAGCAGGCACAAGCTCAAGTGACAGATCAGCTACCCAGGCCAAATCCTCTCCTGGTCTCAGGCCAGTTCCTTCCACTGGGCAGATGTACACATTGCAAAAAAAACACCATCAAAGTTGTCTGCCTGGACAGAGATGGCAAATGAATGAATCGACATGGAAACTGAGGTATCCTGTCATGCCCACAGCGTGATGACCTTTTTAGGTCCAAGTAATACAGCTTGCACTGCTGCTGCCTGGGCTTTACCTGTTATTTTGATAAAGGAAGATGTAAGTTTTTAGTGCTGCCAGTCAAGCATTAAATTCCATTTCCCCAAACATTCCCACCCCAATACCTCTGAACACAATTGTAAGCATTATACCTCTTCTTCTTCTGAGCTTCTATTGAGAAAACAAATCATAAGATAAGCTCTACCAGAGAAAAGCAATCTTTTCAACTTTTCAAATCTTTTCAACTCTTCAGCAAATACAGATCCTTCTTTACCAAAGGACCAGAATCTTTTCCATCATTATAAATTACATTTGGGGAGGGAAAGGTAGATATGTTGTATGTAGAGGGAGAGAGGTAAAATGTGGTAGTACTGTCATGTTCTTAATTTTCTGTTCTGGGGGGAAAATGGTATTTTGATTCACTTTAATTATTAAGACGAGCAGATTGTTTCACTCTGCCCAAAAAGACACTGTAATATTCATTTTTCATGAACAGCATTTTAATATAATGTGTGAAATATCCCCACAAAGATGTTTATCAAATCAGTGCCTATGTGGGGGATTTTAATAAGCCTGGCCCATAGTATCTCATAGATTACATCCATTCATTATCTAGTGTCTTGGCCAACTTTAATCTCAGTTCCCTAAACAATCTGCCTCCAGCTGTTATCCAACTTTGTCCTTGCAAAAGGTTTTCATCAATCCTGAAGAATTTCAGAAAACAGGCTAAATGTGTTGCATGATTAGGATGGGCATAGATAGATAAGAGGAAGAAAGCATTTGTAGCAGAAATAGTATAGGCTCCAATTCAGCTATACGTAAGGCTTTCCCTGTTCAGTAAATCACTTAAGCATGTGCTTAACTGTATGCAGATAGTTAAGCCCCACTGAGGAACCTAGAGAGTGTTTAATTAATTTATTTTCCAAACAGGTCAGAATAGCAACAGCATAACAAAAAGGAGGACTTGTGGCACCTTAGAGACTAACCAATTTATTTGAGCATAAGCTTTCGTGAGCTACAGCTCACTTCATCGGATGCATTCCTCATGAAGTTTATAGGTTTCCACTCCATACGGCTAAATTTAGTGCCTTGCATAATGACAGGTTTTAGAGTAGCAGCCGTGTTAGTCTGTATTCGCAAAAAGAAAAGGAGTACTTGTGGCATCCGATGAAGTGAGCTGTAGCTTACGAAAGCTTGTGCTCAAATAAATGGGTTAGTCTCTAAGGTGCCACAAGTACTCCTTGTCTTTTTGCGAATACAGACTAACACGGTTGCTACTCTGAAACCTGTCAACAGCATAACGATACTCTCTGGATTTCCCCCCCAAACTTAGTGAAGCCTGTATTTAGCCAATGCTGTCTAACCACTACATTCACTGTCACAAAGCAACATTTCAGAAAGTCATTTAAATAACCGTTTTCCAAATGTGAAGGCTGAGCCATTTAGTTTGTTGTGATTCAGGAGAAGAATGCAACATCAGCTTATTGGAGAAATGGGATATGTGCAGCAACTGGAAACCATTATACATTTAGAGTCCAGAAATGCTAAAATAAGATGAATGGTGTCACCTTAAAATGTAAAACATTGCACTTAATAATATGCTTGATAAAGTGCACTTATGTACATCATATTCAACTTCACAAGCTAGGAATGCAAAGAAGAGGATTGCCAACAATTCCATATAACTGATGACAGGAATGACAAACTACTTAAAATAATCAGAATACTATAGTCCAAAATCCAAGGGAATTAAGCCATAAAATTGTAGATCCAGAAGATTTCTGTTAATGTCTTTGGTAGCTATCAGCTTTGTCTAAAGGAACAAATATCCTTATTTCCTCTCTAGGTCCCCCAAACTCTTTCAGTATTCAGACATACTAAAAGCTCAGCCCTTTCTATTCCAGAACATTTACCTGATCTCAGATACTTCCTTTCCAACTGCCTCTTCTCTCACCCCATTCACAAACTCTCTCCCCAGCTTAGTTTAAGTTGTTATTGGTGTTTTTGTCTCTTTAGAAAGAAACTATTTCACATTTAAAAAATTAGTTAGATGAAATGAAATTTTCTGCTTCTCCCAAAATAGAATATAGTTTAATATCATACTAAATTTCCCTTTTACTGACAAGTATTCTTTGACCACTAAGATTGGTGGATAGCCAGAGTGCTATGGGCTCCCATCCTCTCAGTTACCCTGGCACAACCCCCCTGCCTTCAAAAGGTTCTGAGAAACTCAGTGATTCCCTGAATTCATATTGGTCCATCCCTTTAAATGAGATGAGAATTTGGCCCAGTGTCAATAGAAATATTCAGCAGTAATTAGAATGTGATCATATTTGTTTATGGTGTATACTTATCAAGTAACATATCAAATACTACTAACGTGATTTGTTTAAAGATTTAAGGTTTTGATCTTGCAAGTCACTGCCCCACTTTATAGAAAGTCAACCACTGCGTCTGCCTGAAATGAACTGAAGGATTAAGACTTCAGATCATATTTCATTTCCCACACACACACACATTTTAACTAAATTGAACCAGTTCTAGGACACTTGCTCCTTTGTAGAGCTCACTGGATGACTGGTATCTTGAAATCAATGGGGTTGGGCACCTAAATCTTTGAGGATCTGATAGGCCCAAAGGCTGGTACTACTGGCACTGATAAGGGCTTCTCATTTGACATGCACAAAGTGTAAAACTCTTACCTGACTGCAACTAAGTGACAAAGAGCATTTCAAGAGCTTATTCAAACGAGCCAAATTGTACTGACTGCATGATTGAACACATTCACTGGGACCAACCTATTGAAATCAGTGAAAGTTTTGACATTGACTTCAAGGGGATCACGGTTGTGCCCTTAATAAGAAAGTAGCATGGCGATTTGTGGAACTTAATGAACATCTAGAGATGTTTATGTGCCGAGGTAAAGTAAAGAGCCCTTTTCCCAGCCACTCATTAATTTACAGGAAATACTTCACCTGGAGGTCATGTTGCTATGAATATGGTTTAATACATTAGGACCCTGTTCTGCCTTCCGTTAGATGGGAGTTAATTCCCATCAACTTCACTTGCCATTTCATTAAGATAACTGAGGGCAGAATTGGACCAGTAATCTATTCATGGCAAAAGTGTGAATCTTTAACTACTATGAGAAAAGTAGGACTTTATTTTAAATGTTCCATTAGGTTCATAAATTGAATTATGCCCACTATTATTAACACCTTTATTACTGCCACTATATGACTCAGTGCAGAAAAATATAGAGTTAACCTATTCTATGAATATACCTGTTTTACAAAAATATTGATTTATTTAATTTCAAACTTTAATACTTTTGAAATGAAGGAAAACCAGCCTTAGAGTAAGCATTTAGATAATAGATTTTTCTTTTAAAATTGATGTATGCAATTATACCTCTGGATCTTAAAAATGCTGTTTCAAGCAGGACTCTGTTTTGTAATGATTCATTATTTGCAGATCTGCCAGACATCAGGGAGTTTATAATACCTGCTTGGCAGCATCAAATATGATATATCGGGATGATTTCTTAGTACTCAAACAAATATTGTTAGCAAATTAAATACATGACTTGACTCAGAGGCAGTTGCTGTTTCACAGTCTAGATTTTGAAATGAAAGTATATGATTGACATTTAATAAAAAAGTTGGATACCGTGGGTTTTGTGACTGGGCATCATCCTAACAGGATCTCATAAAGCAATATTCCTTATATTTTGTAACATCAACTTACACATCAACTTATTTAAGTCAGACAGCACCCATGGATCCCGGGTCTAAAAAAACCATGCCCATTCTAATGAAACAATGCAGGGGAACCTGTCTGATTTCCTCCATACTGGACTTCGTTCTCCTGTAAGTTTTTAATAGGTGGGTGCAGCCTGTCTCTAATCAAGCATTTTCAGATTTGCCTCCATTTGGGTAGTGGATTTCATTTTATTAAAAACTCAGTTTCAAAGAGTTAATTACGGATCCAGAGCCTGCTCAGTTGTTGTGAAATGATGTAGCTCCATTGGCTTCCCTGGTGCTATGCCAATTTACACCAGCTGCAGATTTGGCTCATTCACTTAGATATTGTTTCCAAGTCATTTTTTCTTAGTGTACAAGGTCTCCAACGGGGTCTGTATTAATTTGCATCATATTTGACCAAAATTCCGCTTGACAATTTGTAATGCATGTATGAAAAGGAAGGAATTAAACTTGATGCCTACTACTGTAGTTGCAATCATAGCTCACATTAAAATGTTTTTATTTTTAAATATGTTGTTTCAGACACCCAGTGCAATAAAGAGATTCAAATTAGACTCAGTTATACCTTGGCAATACTATTTATGTCAGTATATTTGCGTGCATGTAACTGATGACATAATTTAAACTTTTTTAAATTGCCAAGCCACTTTATTAGTGTTTTAAACAGTTTACTGTGTATGCAGCAGTCACATTTATTGTGCAAAACCACAATTGTAGTGATGGCTCTATGTTAGAGTCTGATAAGATACTAAATACAAGATTTCAGCTGATATCCATTATGTTTTCTATATTGAAGAGTTTTTTTTAAAAAAAAAGGTCTACCCTGATGCAAAGCAGAAGCTCTAGACTATTGAATAATGCATGTTTCAAAAAGCCTGCCATAATATATTTACATGAGTGTAACAGCTCCAGTCAAGTAACTGCTCTGCATGTTTAAAAGTCTGTCATGTGTAAACAGTCGGCAACAGTTTTGAAATTGCATTTGTGGTCAATTTTGTGAATTCAGTTCTGTCATGCCACCCCTTTCTCTTTGTTCTTTTGTGGGGGTTTTTTCCTCCATAGTTAAAGGTAACATAGTTAAACCAGATTTAAGTATGTTAAGGATCTGATTTAAACCCAGAAAGGAACAATATTTTTTGAGTTTTTTAGCTGTTGATCCAGATTCATGATCCAGGCTCTTTCATTCATAATTTTTTAAAAGAGCCACTCTGACCATTAAAATTACATATCAGTTTAGGTATTTATACATCATTTTGCTTGTTTTAATTTTCTAAATGTATGTCATACTCTAAACCACATGGTAATGGCTTTAGCTGGTCAAAAAAATGCGTGTGAGTAACAGGCTTGACTGCACCTTCGACCCATCTCTGTCTTGAAGTGCACCCTCCTAAGATATCAGGCTCTGACTTTCACCTGCCCTGATGTGGAATCTCACTATGTTCCCACTTTCTTATATTGAGTCCCTAGGTTACAACACTCCTGTTTACCAACCATGGTAAATCAACAGGCCCAATAGGATTTGGCTGCCCCTGCGTGACTTCCCTTGTCTAGTGAGCCTAGGGTAACTTTGAGCAGCTTCTGAGTCACCTGCACATCTACCAATGTGATATACGCCATCATGTGCCAGCAATGCCCCTCTACCATGTACATTGGACAAACTGGACAGTCTCTATGCAAACAAATAAATGGACACAAATCAGACATCAAGAACTGTAAAACCAGTAGGAGAGCATTTCAATGTCCCTGGACACTCAATAGCACACTTAAAAGTGGCAATTCTTCAACAAAAAACTTCAAAAACAGACTTCAACGAGAAACTGCAGAACTGGAATTAATTTGCAAACTTGACACCATCAAATTAAGCCTGAATAAAGACTGGGAGTGGGTGGGTCACTACAAAAAATAATTTTCCCTCTGTTGATACTCACACCTTCTTGTCAACTGTTGAGAATGGGCCACATCTACCATGATTGAATTGGTCTCATTATCACTGACCCCCACACTCGGTAAGGCAACTCCCATCTTTTCATGTGCTGTAATATATATACTGTCTACTGTATTTTCCACTCCATGCATCTGATAAAGTGGGTTATAGCCCACAAAAGCTTATGCCCAAATAAATTTGTTAGTCTCTAAGGTGCCACAAAGACTCGTTGCTTTTACAAAATAAAGTATTATTTAATCTTAGCAGTAGGAACAAAGCATAACAAGAAACAGGGTTTTAACATACTAGGCAATATGCTTCTCCTACCTAAAGCTTAGCATTTCCCTATAAACATAGGCAGGTCTAGCTCCTTAGGATCCATTCAGCAGGGCCTGTGTCTCTGTGTCACTCTGCTCCCCTCAAGTAATACCCAGGGGTGGCACAGGGGTGGGGCATCAGGGGGAAGGGATGGCACTGGGGGTGGGGCCATAGTTCAGGCACCGGTGCCCCCCCCACTTTTAGGGACCTTCTGCCTCTCCTGGTAGCACCCCAACCAAGTCCCTCTCCCAGGTCCTTGGGAACAGTCTTTATCTGTTTCAATGCTCTTTGTTTCAGTTTTCCTACCTGGAATGACCCAAATGCCACCACCTTGTGCCATGCAGATTGCTGGAACCAGCATGGACAGGGGTTAAACTTCAAAGACACTAAAACCTGTATTGTCTTTTGAGCACTGCTGCTTGGGTTATCTATAGCCATTGTGTGGTTACTTGCCAGATATTCAAAAAATATCCAGGTCTGAATTAACCCCTAGTAATCCTGTAGCAAACACCATAACAAACAGAACATATAATATTCATTAAATATTACAGTCATCTTCCAATTTCTTCACATTATGTGTCATTTTTAAATATATTTTTGTCCATTTTGTTCAAAATTTTTCATGAAACTTTTCATGAAATTTTGGTGGGGAAAATCCCCTGATTTCATTTTTATTTTTAATTTTCCCCCTTTCTCCCCACTACAAAAATATTTTAAAAAGTAAAAAGACACAGAAAGTGGGATTTTCCCCACAATTTTGAACATTTTGCAAAACAATGCATATATCTTGAAATTTTTCATTTCTAGATTTCTTTGAAAAATTCTGTGAAAAAAAATCTGTCATCAACATCCCATTATTTTCAGTAAAAACAAACCTGTATCCAGAAAATTTTGAATAAGTTCTAATAAATGAGTACCCTCTCGACCAGTGACAGTGCTAATAAATCAATACCCTTATTAACTATGACCAAACTTTTGATGCCTATTTCATGTGAACACCCAAAATTTCAGGCAATCAGAATTAAAAGCCAGTTTTGAAAATGTGGCTCTTTCTCTCTCTCCATGGCTATAATTGTTTTTATTTCTCTAAAGCAGGCAGGCCCCCCTGAGAAACAAATCTCAGAGGAAAATGTAATAGATAACGTTAAAAGTAGATATCTCCTTCAAATGAGAAGCATTCTGCTTGTGGCCACCACTGCCACCCAGGTTGGCATGCACAGCCCTCTTGTTCACGATGAGTATCTGTGACACAGGTGGAACTATGCCAGAAGATGGAACAGAAGAGCAGTTAGGAACACAACTGCTGAGAAAGGAGAGCTTCACATACTGAGTTGTGCAGTGGCAGCAATGAACTGATACCGGTTTGGGTTCCCTTTACAGCCCACAGAGCATAGCGGGCATTTATATGAGTGGCAAAGGGCCTCTAACCATGCTCCCTCCTGGCCTTCACTCCTACAAACCCATAAGTCTTCTTCCTCCCCCAAGGAATTTTCTCTCTTCACAAATGACCTGGATCACATCTCTGCCCACCCAAACCACCTTGGCCCTGGTCCACAAGTTGCCCCTTCAGTCTGAGGGATTTGCAAAGCACTACTAGTTGTGAGCCTTGTCTGCTCCCCCATGGCAGCAGTTGCAGCCTGTGCTTCATAGCAGGGTTGCGCGTGGGAGAGGTAGTGTGAGGGAGCATTAATAGCCCCAAGGCTTAGATATCATCGGTCCCACCCCTTTCTGGATCCTGGTTTTGTTTGGAGAGGATGTGTGAAAGTTATAGCTTCAGCTGTGTGAGGAGTGCAGTTGGCAGCTGTGCTCCTACTGCAGCCCCTCTAGCTGGAGAAATACTTATTGGTGACCAGCTGAGCCCTCCCACCCCGCTTTTCTCTGCTTTCCCAAAACCCCCATGGCAGCCACGCAGTTCAGCCTTCTTCCTTAATTTAGGAGACTCAATGTATCAATATAACAGTAAATAAGGAGGGAATTCAAATTCAGGGCAATTTGTAAAGACAGTTTAGCCTGAGTAAATATTACAGGATTGGGCCCTACATTAATATTTACACTAGATACTCCAAGAACCAACTTCAGCATGTCAGTAAAGGGATCTATGTCACCTTCATGTAGATATTGTACTTTTGTAAATGTACTTTATAGAAAATGTTCAGTAGATAGGTCTCCTCAATAATTCTGACCCTACATCATCTCTTGCCTGTGATTCTTTGTCATTTGTACTGTGTTAGTTTGAGTTACGTTGTATTCTTTTCAAGGCAGGGATTGTCTTCTTAACTGTTTTAAAATGCTTTCCACACCTCTGGTGCAAGGTACTTCTTGAAAATCCTCTTACACGTATATTCACAGAACAATTTCATTATAAGTGGAAACAAGTATAACCAGAATTGTAATCTGCATATTGCCATGCCCTAAAATAATTCCAGATTCTCATTTTACTTCTCTATAAACAAAATTTCACCCTATCCAAGTTTGCTGTGGATGAAATTAATTCCAGTTCAGAGGCTCCAAGCTAAAACTTCCCATACTACTTAAACTCAAATCCTGAGCAGCAGAGCACAGCCTGGATACTTGGCTCTGAGTTGCTCTAATGCATTGGTGAGTGGGGAAGGAGCATTGCACAAGTTATGACCCTGCCTCCAGGAGCCTGCAATTTAAAACACAAAGCTGGATCAAAAGAATCACAGAAACCGAAGGATGGTGATAACTTCGACTTTTGACAGATACATGGGAGTGGTGACAGAATTATGTTTATGTGAGTCAGGCCTGGTCTACCCTAAAAAATTATGTCAGTTTAACTATGCTCACCAGGGGTGTGAAAAATGCACACCCCTGAGCTACGTAGTTGATCTAAGTCCCTGTGTAGACCGCATTAGGTTAACAGAAGAATTCTTCTGTCAACCTAGATACCATCTCCTGGGGAGGTGGATTACCTACACCATTGGAAGAACCTCTCCTGTCAGCACAGGTAGTGTCTACATTGAAGCACTGCAGCTGAGCAGCTGCAGCTATAGTATTTCAAGTGTAGACAAGCCCTTAGCATTTGTCTTAAGAGAAGACATAGGGAGTTCTGTCATTGAATTCAGTGGGATCAGAATTTCACCCAGAGATTCTTATGTGAAGAGAGCGTGAATAACTGGAGCGTTATGTTAAGGCGGTCATTTGAGGCATAGAGGTCTTTTGGGGCACAGATGACAGCAAAGAAAGACTTGAAGATGAGATGGAGGGAAGAAAATGAAGGGAGCAATGAGGCTTTGCAAGTGATTAACATTATTATAGTAATATGTTGTCTCAGTGGTTAAAATAGGTTGAAGCTGGAGGGGAAGCACTCATTATACCAGCTATAGAGGACAGTAAGCTGTGCACGAGTGCAATTTACCCAAGCCAGGGAGAGAAAAGGAAGTTCCCTGTGCTTTAATCTCTAGGTATTCCTTACACTAACTACAAAGTAAGATAACACTATCTCTTTGCAAAGGCCAGTTTTTTAAAAAATAAAGGTTAATGTTAGCCATTTTACACACAAACTTTGGGTTTAACTGTTGGCAATGACTACAGTAATCCCTGCCTTTGCAGGAGGACCAAGATTTTAACTTTTCTCTCCTCTAAATCATTTAAAATGGTCTTACTGAATAGGTCAGTTCAACTAATAATTTCCTTTATGTCACAGCTGATCCCTGAAATCACACCAATAGTCCATTAACAGCAAATAATTAGGTAAGTGTATCGATGAATTCTAAGGGGAATGAATCTGTTATAGAGAGTGTAGCGTTCCAAAAGAGATGGCTGAATGAGAATTTACATACATCTTTGAAGGCAGGTGTTAGCATTTGTGATAGGTGAGCTGATGTGAACGCCATTTCCAATGCTGTGAAATTGATCATTGTGTCAATAATGGTGACTACCTCATTTTGGAGCTATGAATTTATTAACAGAAGACTTGCCAGGATAGATCAAACTAGTGGTTCATTTAAACCAGTGTCTTGTCTTTAACAATGATTTTCAGAGCAGTGTTCACGTCTACCTATGATTTGTACATCTCCTAGCATAAAGGAGTTTCCAGTGGGCCCCAATTTGGGTTCTACCATAATAGATATATAAACAACATGTTTCAGAAGGTGTGAACTGCCATAACATTCAGTCTGTAGCAGCTTGCCTATGGCAGAAAGCACTTCCTAACCCAGAGTAATTGATACTTTATCTCTTGAAGCATGAGGATTGATAAATACATTTTTATATCTAGGTAATGCAATCGTAATAATATTCTTTTCCACCACAAAGACTAATCTTTTAAAATGTTATTAAACTCTTGGCCTTTATGATATGTAGCAATGATTTTTGCAGGTAAATTTTGTATCATGTAAAAAAGCATTTCCTTGGATCAGGTTTAAATTTGTTGCCCATTAATTTCATTAGTTGTGCCCTAGTTCTTGTACTGAAAAAGTTCTTGTACACTATTAACCTGCTTCTATGGTAGGGTGACCAGATAGCAAGTGTTAAAAAATCGGGACGGAGTAATAGGTGCCTATATAAGAAAGAGCCCCCAAAAGCAGGACCGTCCCTATAAAATCGGACATCTGGTCACCCTAATCTATATTTAAAAACTGACCATTTATTCCAACATTTTTTCCTTTCTCTTCACCAGCTCTTAATCCAGGACCCTTACTCAATGACTCAAGATGCCTGTACACATCACTTGAAAGGCTTTTCCTTCAGAGAATTGCCCTCACTACCACCACCAAGAATGGTTTCCAGACCAGACAGAAGATGTGCACACTAGTCCTAGATGTTACTGCTAAATAAGATACAGTCAGGCACACAGACCTGCTGTAAAAATTATCTTTGAAGCTATTGAAGTGGGTTCTTGTTGTGGAACCATTGGTGATAGGCTGCCAGTTCCAAGTTTTACTTGGACAGAAAAACAGCTCCTAGAAGTCCGAAAACGATGGTCTACTGGAGGCTCAGTTCTAGCGCTGACACTTCTTAACCTCTTCACAAATATCCTTCCCAACACCATTGCCGAACATTTTACCGATTCAGGTGACATCTGTCTGGCAGTACAAGACCAGAATATTAGTTACCTTGACGAGGTTCTGAATTCTGAAATGAAAAAGGGATGGCTATTGTATTCACTGTCGTAAAACATGTAGACTTAAACCTACTACCAAAAAGACAGTTTCCAGCTGCTTTCATCTATACCACAGAAAAGCAAATAAACAGCTCAATATCTTCCGGAATGAACACAAGCTGGATCAGGACCCAAAGTCTGTGTATCTAGGTGTTACCCTGGACCGTATCTTTACTTTTAAGGAACACCTTACCAAGACCTTGCTGAAAATAAAAGACCAAAAAATAACCTGATCAGCAAATCAGCTGGTTCTATCTGGGGAACCAATGTGTAGACATTAAGGATGCATTTACACTTGGAACTCAGGGTGTGATTCCCAGCTCGAGGAGACATACTTGAGCTAGTTCTAATCGAACTAGTGTTTTCCAGATAGAACGTAGCCGCAGCAACACGACAGATTAGCCATCCCAAGCATGTGTCAGTTAGAGACTCTCGGCGTGGCCAGCCCATTCCATAGCTGATGCTGCTACATTCTACTTTTAGCTCAATGAGAGCTAGCATGGTTATGTCTCCTTGTAGTTGAGAATTAGACCTCTAGCTACAAGGGTCAACATACTCTAAGAAAGTCTGGGCTTGCCTTCTGCTATTTTGTAGCTAGTACGGCTCAGTTCTTTTCACACAGGACTAGTAGATATTCAGCTGAATGAAACAGTACATATAACAACAGGTACCATGAGATCAACCAACCTGTCCTGGCTGCTGATCCTATCCAATATTGCCCCTCCTGATATCAGGTGACATGCTGCCCTGCAGAACCTGCTCCTGAAAGTGAAAGATATGTCACATGTCTAAAGATGTGTTTAATTCACTGAGCTACAGTCTCAGCTCAAGGCACCCATTTTGGGCAATTCCCCTAAGGAACCCTGATATCACTGCAAGGTGGCATACCAGCTGGCAAGAACAAGCTTAGTCAATGCCTGTCTTGTGACAGACTCAACAGTCCAGACTCCTGGTTTTGACTTTTCACAACATCTTTGGGTGAAGTTCATTTGCTTCAGATGTGAAGAGATCAGAGGTGCCACGGAGGACTTTCCAACAAACATGTGCAGTCTCATTCATGTCTCATAATTACAGTTAAAACGTGCTCTTAAGTGCTTTGCTAGATCAGCACCAATTTGAGGTGTAATCATTTCAAATATTCTAAGTTTTTGCAATATTTTTAAGCTACTGAACATAAAATAAATATACAGAGATTGAGAAAAAGAGCTAAGTCTGATCAGAAAAGAATCTATGAATTCAGTAATTCAGGGAAGCAGTGGGGGCAAAAGATCTATCTGGCTTTAAGATTAAACTTGATACGTTTATGGAGGAGATGGTATGATGGGATAACATGGTTTTGGTAATTAAATATTCATGGTAAATAGGTCCAATGGCCTGTGATGGGATATTAGATGGGGTGGGATTTGAGTTACCCAGGAAAGAATTTTCTGTAGTATCTGGCTGGTGAATCTTGCCCGTATGCTCAGGGTTTAGCTGATCGCCATATTTGGGGTCAGGAAGGAATTTTCCTCCAGGGCAGATTGGAAGAGGCCTTGGAGGTTTTTCACCTTCCTCTGTAGCATGGGGCACAGGTCACTCGCTGGAGGATTCTCTGCTCCTTGAAGTCTTTAAACCACGATTTGAGGACTTCAATAGCTCAGACATAGATGAGAGGTTTTTTGCAGGAGTGGTGGGTGAAATTATGTGGCCTGCGTAGTGCAGGAGATCAGACTAGATGATCATAATGGTCCCTTCTGACCTAAATATCTATGAATAATCTGGCCTACAGAGAGTATTTAATTTCCAAATAACAACTAGAGCAGAGTTTTAGAGTTATGTGGGCAATACAGAGCTTGATCACCTATAGAATGTCTTTATATTTCCTTTGATACCATCAGGCCTGATGCTTTTTCCCACTGTCAGGCAAACATGAGCAAATACCAATGAAACTGCACATGGCAAGCACAGAAGTTGAAGCATAGCACCCCGTGCACCCCAGCTCCCTGCCCTGAGCCTCCTGCAACACCCTGTACCCTTCCTCCACCTCAAACCCCTTCCCTGAGCCCCCTGCTGTACCCTGCACCCCCATGCACCCCAACCCCCTGCTCTGAGCCCCCTGCCACACCCCGCACCTCTCCTGCACCTCTCTTGCACCTCTGCCCTGAGCCCCCTCCTGCACTCCGCATCCCTCCTGCACCCCAACCCCCTTCCCTGAGCCCCTCATACACCCCGCACCCCTCCTCTGCCCCAATCCCTTGCCCTGAGCTATTCCTGTATACCGCACCCCCCACACACACCCCGCACTCCCTCCCACACCCCAGCCCCATGCCCCGGTCCTGCAGACAATTTCCCCACCCAGATGTGGCCCTCGGCCCAAAAATTTTTCCCACCCCTGACTTAGGGAGTGATCCAAAGCCCAACTAAGCCAGCGGAAAGATTCCCATTGACTTCAATAGCCACTGTTTTATAAATAGATTTCTCATCATAGTGGACAGCAGTTGACAGTTAAATGAAGGGGTTGAGCATAAATAAGCAAAAGGCTGTCCTACTGTAATAACTTAAGTGTCACTCTCAGAGGTGTTCCTGTTAGAAGAAAAAATATGTATTTTCTCTTATTCATAACGTTTGTGAGGCGATGCTTCCTCCATGATGATGATGACGACAACCTTTCACGCAAGGGGATCTTAAA
Organism: Lepidochelys kempii; assembly: GCF_965140285.1. NCBI lineage: Eukaryota > Metazoa > Chordata > Testudines > Cheloniidae > Lepidochelys > Lepidochelys kempii. The sequence goes on along the minus strand of NC_136382.1, from coordinate 137,361,087 downwards.
TTACTTACCTTACTGCTTGTACAGTCTACATCCTGTGTTCAGAAATCAGTTTGCTGACCACTGAAGTATAGTCACAAGAGGAAACTGAGGCAAATGGGAAAGCAAGTTAAGTGACTTCTTGACACAAAATGAGCTCAGTCTATTAAACCATTCTGTTTTCTTCCCTAAAGTAGCTGAAGTGTAATGCCTTCTGTGGGCCACAGTTTCTTCAACGCAGCAAACTATACATTATGAGATTTTTTTTTTAATTTCTTGAAGAAAACCTGGCCCAGATTCTCAGCTATTGCTGAGGAACACTCATGGCAGCCCACTACTTCTGAGCTGGCTGTGTACCAGCCTGACCTCCTAGCGTAACTTAAAGCAGCCTGAAATAGGGCTTGGCTGGCATCCACTGTTGTAGGAGCTAGAGGTCACTTGTAACTCAGGTGTTCAACTTTTCAAAAGTTTTATCAGAAGAAGGTTCACTTTTCCATTTTGACCCAAGCCATTTCAAAACCTGCTTTCAGTTCCTTTACCTCTTGTTAGCAACGACCTGGAACAAACGCTGCATCCACATTCTACTACTTCCCAGTTTTATTTGACAAGTTTTTATTTTGGGCTTCCGTTTCTATTACAGTGGTTCTAAAACAATCAAGGTATTTCAAGCTCATCTCAGCAAATCAAGCTGAATTTTACTGTGCACACTCATTCTTCAATTTATTTGTTCAAATCAGCAATTTGTTGCTTCATGACTTGTTTCTTCTGTATTTTCCTACCTAAGAAATAGTCTGTCCATGATAAATGAACAATCAGATACTCTGTTACTCTTCCACTCACTGTCTGTGAGAGTCTTCCTTACACCTAGCAACTCTGCTCTGTTACCATATTCCCATCTGCCAGCTTCTTTCTGCTGTATCCCTGACTATAAGCAGTCAAGTCTCCAGAAACATATGATCTAGCTCAATTCAAAATATGATCATGGCCTTCAAATAGTACCCATGCAGGTATAATCTTCACATAACAGTGAATAGAACATAGGGGCAGTATTATGTGGAGTCCTGGATTTGATCGTGTCTTGAAATTGTAAAAGGTCACTGTCATGCGGTTGGTTCCCCTAGGGTGCCCCCAAAGGGTGTGACAGCATTCTGAGCTCACCCAGCCTTCAGTCTTCAATCTCCAGGTGGCCAAGAGCACAGGTCCCAGTTATGGGAGACAGCCCTCTGACTAAATCTGTTAAAGTCTACCCTTTCCGGGGTTATCAAAGATCAGAAGCAAAACCAAACAGAAATGAACACACATAGCATGGTAGGACTTTCTTCATTCAGAAAGCCTATGGTATCCTATAGCCCCATTCAATGCCCGCTGGCAAATCTCTAGTAATAGTCCCAAAGTAATGGTTCAGCCTCAGGCCCTTCTTTCTCTTGAAAGGGGTCACTTGAACAGCTCCTGCCCTCATCCAGGATCTCTTTAGGAGCTGGGGACTGAAAATCTGCTCTCCTACCAGATCCGCCACCAGTTGAACTGGGCTTTTCTCTTTTACAATTTCTCTCCAGGCCTGACACATCTTGCAGGTGTGTGGGGGGGGGGAAGGGAAGAGGAGGGGCAGGGCTGCTTGATCCCAGAGCGGTTCATTAATGCTTGTCTGCTCAATGTGGGATTTATACACCCCATCATATTCACATTGAATTTGACCTCTACCACAACATCAGAGCTTCTGTGTGCACCTCATTTCAGGCCTTTGGGGAATCCCTTTCTATCAGCTGACTCCACCCTGAGTGGCAAAACTGTACTTCAAAAAGGCTGGCATAGTTACCAAGCTAAGGTGTATTTAATGCAATTTTTGTAGTTGGACAAACATAAAAAAGGAAATGGTATTGAGCAAAGCTGAAGCAGATGCTGAATTTTAAATAGAGCAATCAAACAACATAGTCACATGTTTTATCTTTGATCACTGACTGCAGGAGGATTTTAATTAATAAAAACCCAGCAGCAATAGTCAACTGCATAACCTCACAAAGCAGAACACATTAGTTACAGCATGGTTTTTGCTGTTTTATTGCGTTAATAATTTACAATTTTCCCCCCACACAATGGGCCTACTTCATCCTAGTCTCATTCCATGGAAGTCTGTAGAATTAGAAAGGAAGTGAATCAGATTAATTGTGAATAAAACACAATAAAGTGCAGACAGAACAACTATTTTTGATGAAATAGACCTCTTAACTTCATACGTTAGTGAACACCATCCAAGGTGTGCTATAATCTTCCAAAAATTGTAGTCGTTATCGTGTATTATTCCTTAAATAAGAGTGTTGCTAAAACCTGAGAGTAACAGAGAACTTAATTAGTAGTGCTTTTTTCTTCACATAAATCAGTAAATGAGGTATGTGTGTGGCACACTCCATCCAAATTCCTAGGAAACCAAACCAGAACAACCAGAATGGAAATGTACACACTGTGCTATATGACACCAATGCAATTAAGGAATTGGCCACTGCAACCAATATTGAGAGGGGAACATCATGCCAGTCTTTTGTTTTGATGTGGACTACCTTTAGTGGAGAAGAATATTTAAGTTGGAACAAGCTATTGTAGGTATTGGACTGTGGGTCAACTCCTGCCATGAATTGGAGGATAGGCATTAAACAGAGAAACCACAACTAATGGGCAACATCAATCCTCATGATAGGCTGAAAGGCTTTTATTTAAGTCTGTGAAACTGCATTTCGCTGGCCTGAAGTCTATTAACCTTTATTAGTGCAGCGGATAGTTGACTCAAGTGACTGAATTTTAAAAGCACCCCTTAACACACATTCACACAGTAGATGAGCTCTGAATGAAAGATGACCAGATCAGTAAACTATATTTTCAAAACAATTTTGATCATGTACTTATTAAAATTCAGGAGATGTGTTTAAACTGTCTAAAACTCACAATCTGCCGTTTGTCTGTTATGGTCATTATTCACCATGAGCCTGGATTTGCCTAATATAAAAGCCAACAATATAATGTAATGTTTTCTATACAAATAATGGAGACACTGTTGGAAAATAGGCTTATAATAAGATAAAGTTTAAACTAATAGTCAGAGGCTACTTAAGACAATCTGCCGCCCTAGGCAAAATTTCAGTGTGCCATCTCCCCCTACGCCTACAGAAGTAAACGACAGACCCCAGCACTTCTGCTGCTGCTGCTCCCCCCCCCCCACACACACACACACACCCCCAAACCAAGTGCAGATGTTTGGAGGCTGACAGGACAGAACGGGTCCTGGGGCGGCAGAGGGCACTGGGCCCTGGTGACAGACTCCCCGCTCCCTCTGGAGTGGGAACAGTCTGAAACCCAGGTGCGCTGAGCCAGGCCAGGATGAAAGTCCCCTGGGCCTCAGCACTAGGCCTTGCAAGCTGCTGAGACCCACACCCTGACTTGGCAATCCCCCAGTTGTTTTTGCCCTTCTCAATAACCCTTTCCAGAAGGGTTGGCACAAGATGCCCAGAGCTCGAGATGGGAGCACTCCCCAGGTCAGCACCCCTTGACAGCAATAGTTCCTTCCTCTGGAGGCACTCAGCTCAACCCAGCAGGTCTTGGGCACGGGCAAGGGGCAGCTCCCAATCTGTCAGGCCCATTTAATGGGCAGGGCAGACCCCCTCACCTTGCATAAAGCCACCCAGGCTGGGGTTGCTGATCCCCCTAACACAGGGGCAGGCTCCTTCCCAGTGGAAGAGTGGGGTTCGATCCACCTCAGCCCCCATACTTCTGGCATGGCTTTGCACCTGACTCCCCCAGTTCAGCCTCACATATCAGCCTCTGCACCACTATTTGCCCCTATTCTGCCCCCTGCTCCTGGCCTAGTCCTCAGCAAGACCCACACCTCCCAGTCCACCTTACTGCACCTTTCCAGGTGAGCTCCTTGCTGATAGCCAGGCTAGTGGCAGCGCCTCCAGAGCCCAGACACAGTGGAATTGAAGCAGCGGCTGCAGTTGCAGGTCAGGGTGGAACTAGGAGCTGGGGCAGGGTCTGAGGCCTGTCCAGGCAGCAGGGCTTGCAAGGGCCAGATGCGGAGCGGCATGAGCACCAACATGAAGCCAGGCAGGTCGCTGGGCTCGTGGCTGAAATGTGAAATGCAACCTACATGGAGCTACTATAAGGTGGGTGCAAAACCATTTTCAGAGAGTAGTTATCAGTGGTTCACAGTCATGCTGGAAGGACATAATGAGTGGGGTCGCACACGGATCGGTTCTGGGTCCGGTTCTGTTCAATATCTTCAGCAATGATTTAGAGAATGGCACAGAAAGTACATTTATAAAGTGTGTGGACTACACCAAGCTGGGAGGGGTTGCAAGTGCTTTGGAGGATAGGATTAAAATTCAAAATGATCTGGACAAACTAGAGAAATGGTCTGAAGAAAATAGGATGAAGTTCAATACGATTTCTGAGGATGGCAGTTTTCTGGGACTGTAGACTTGCGCCTTTAGGGCTGCCAATAGGTTGATCTATCTTGTGACCCCTATACCCAGCCTGTTGTCTGGGGCTGGTCTCCTGCTTTTGAGGCCTCTCAGCCTGGGCACAGGCTCCCTCCAGAGTTGATATTGGGGGCTTTTACCCCACTCTGGGCAGCATTATAGTTGCTGAAGTATTGAGCAGGGGTTGCACTGGGAATGACTGATGCCCATCATCGCCCTATTGGGGCTCAGCCTGGCTTGCGGGAACCAGCTCAGAGCCAGGTGAGAGCCTCAGGTGCCCTGGCTTTCTCTACCCCTCACACCAGTTCAGCTTTCCACCTTGGTTCACTCCATGGCGGTGGGAGATGAGGCTGGTGGGGCTGCCTGAGAGAGAGTGGTCACCAACCAGCTGGGGCCCCAAGGAGCAGGAAGTGGCTACCAGCCAGGCTTTTGGGGAAAATGCTACTGCCCCTCCCCAGCTGCTCTCTGCCCCCAGCATAGATAAGATGGTGGCTGTGTGTGTGGCACAAGTGTCAAGCAACTCAGGCCTGCTCCTGGGTCCTGACTGCGGCCGTCAGCACCAGCTTCTGGCATGAGACAGGCATAGAATCAGGCCCACCGATGGGGAGGAGGGCAATTGCCATGGGGCCGAGGCGATTTAAAAGGGCCTGGGGGCCCCAGCTGCCACTGGCAATGCAGCGGGGCTAAAGAAGGCTTCCTACCCGCCCTAGCTAAGTACTCCATTTAGGAAGGAACAATCAATTGCACACATACAAAATGGGAAATGACTGCCTAGGAAGGATTACTGTGGAAAGGGATCTGTGGGTCATAATGGACCACAAGTTAAATATGAGTGAATAGTATAACGCTGTTGCAAAAAAAGAGAACATCCTTCTGGGATGTATTAGCAGGAGTGTTGTAAGCAAGACACAAGAAGTAATTCTTCTGTGTGCTCTGCGCTAATTAGGCCTCAGGTGGAGTATTGTGTCCAGTTCTGGGTACCACATTTCAGGAAAGATGTGGACAAATTGGATAAAGTCCAGAGAAGAGCAACAAAAATGATTAAAACATGACCTATGACAGAAGATTGAAAAAACTGAGTTAAGGTAGTCTGAAAAAAAAAAGACTGAGAGGGGACATGATAACAGTTTTCAAGTACATAAAAGGTTGTTACAAGGAGGAGGGAGAAGAATTGATTGGCTTAACCTCTGAGGATAGGACAAGAAGTAATGGGCTTAAATTGCAGCAAGGGAGGTTTAGGTTGGACGTTAGGAAAAACTTTCTGTCAGGGTGGTTAAGCACTAGAATAAATTGCCTCGGGAGGTTGTGCAATCTCCATCATTGGAGATTTTTTAAGAACAGGTTAGACAAACATCTGTCAGGAATGGTCTAGATAATACTTAGACCTGCCATGACTGCAGAGGACTGGACTAGATGATCTCTCAAGGTCCCTTCCAGTCCTATGATTCTATGCAGGCGTGCTGACAACGACTCCGGGCCCCAGGGCAGAACAGTCAATGGGCCCCCCATGCACGCACAAGCCGCACCCGTGGTCCACCTCACATTTGGGCAGTGCTGAGCCTGTGCTGGCTAGTGCCCAGCAAGCTTTTCCGGCATGGCCAGGGCTTCCACATGCCTGTCTGGTAAGGTTGCCAACTGTCTAATCACGCAAACCCAAAGACCTTTGCCCCACTCTCTCAGTTAGACCATGCCCCTGTCCCGCCCCTTCTCCAAGGCCCCACCCCTTGCTCACTCCATCCCCCCTCCCTCCATCGCTCACTCTACCCCACCCTCACTCACTTTCACCAGGCTGGGGCAGGGGGTTGATGTGCGGGAGGGGGTGCATGCTCTGGGAGGGAGATTGGGTGCGGGAGGGGGTGCAGGCTCTGGGAGGGAGGCTGGTGCAAAGGGTTGCAGTGCAGAAGGGGGTCAGAGGGTCGGTGCTTATCTCAGAAAAGCTCCCGAAAGCGACCGGCACACCCCTGTGGCAGCAGGTCCTAGGCAGGGGGCCCAGAGGGTCTCTGCGTGCCGCTGCCCACTGGTATCACCCCCGCAGCTCCCTTTGGCCGCAGTTCCCAGCCAATGGGAGCTGCAGAGTCGGGGCTCAGGGCGGGGGCAGTGTTCAGAGACCCCCTACCCAGGGGCCGTAGGGACATGCTGGCCGCTTCCGGAAGCGGTGCGGAGCTGGGGCGGGCAGGAAGCCTGCCTTAGCCCTGCTGCACTGCCAGTGGTGGCTGGGGCCCCCAGGCCCTTTTAAATCGCCTCGGCCCCATGGCAATTGCCCCCCTCCCCATCGGCAGACCTGATTCTATGCCTGTCTCATGCCAGAAGCTGGTGCTGATGGCTGCAGCCAGGACCCAGGAGCAGGCCTGAGTTGCTTGACACTTGTGCCACATACACAACCACCATCTTATCTATGCTGGGGGCAGAGAGCAGCTGGGGAGGGGCAGTAGCATTTTCCCCAAAAGCCTGGCTGGTAGCCACTTCCTGCTCCTTGGGGCCCCAGCTGGTTGGTGACCACTCTTTCTCTCAGGCAGCCCCACCAGCCTCATCTCCCACCACCGTGGAGTGAACCAAGGTGGAAAGCTGAACTGGTGTGAGGGGTAGAGAAAGCCAGGGCACCTGAGGCTCTCACCTGGCTCTGAGCTGGTTCCCGCAAGCCAGGCTGAGCCCCAATAGGGTGGTGATGGGCATCAGTCATTCCCAGTGCAACCCCTGCTCAATACTTCAGCAACTATAATGCTGCCCAGAGAGGGGTAAAAGCTCCCAATATCAACTCTGGAGGGAGCCTGTGCCCAGGCTGAAGGGCCTCAAAAACAGGAGACCAGCCCCAGACAACAGGCTGGGTATAGGGGTCACAAGATAGATCAACCTATTGGCAGCCCTAAAGGCGCAGGTCTAAAGTCCCAGAAAACTGCCATCCTCAGAAACCTGCTGTCATGGACAGCTGCTTAGTTTGCCTATAGCTAGAGCAGCCTCTGTTAATGACTGAAAATAGCAAAAGCGACTATGTCAGAAATTGATGCTAGATCTGAAAAGGAAATCTGGCATGAGAGTGAACAGAAACTTAAAACCATCAGCTCAGTGTCGAGCAGTGAATTAGAAAGCGGAGACAACCAGGATGTATGAATAGGTAGGCAAAGCAAAAATCTGAAGAACACTGTGGAACTGTATGACAAGTAACAGGAAACTCATTCAAATAAGAGTTGAATAAATAAATAAAACTGAAGGGAAAAATACAGTAGAGGACGAATTTGAGAGAGATATATAGGTGGGTGATCTTGAAAAGCTTCAGTCTACTAAAAACCTGAGAGAAAAAGAGAGAATAAAGCCAAAGTTAAAAAAAAAAATTCAAGTCAATTTGAAGAGAAGCAAAAAGAAAAGGAGTACTTGTGGCACCTTAGAGACTAACCAATTTATTTGAGCATGAGCTTTCGTGAGCTACAGCTCACTTCATCAGATGTATGCCGTGGAAACTGCAGCAGACTTTATATATACACAGAGAATATGAAAAAATACCTCCTCCCACCCCATTGTCCAGCTGGTAATAGCTTATCTAAAGTGAGAGAGTGAATTTGTGTGGGGGGGTGGAGGGTGAGAAAACCTGGATTTGTGCTGGAAATGGCCCACCTGATGATCACTTTAGATAAGCTATTACCAGCTGGACAATGGGGTGGGAGGAGGTATTTTTTCATATTCTCTGTGTATATATAAAGTCTGCTGCAGTTTCCACGGCATACATCTGATGAAGTGAGCTGTAGCTCACGAAAGCTCATGCTCAAATAAATTGGTTAGTCTCTAAGGTGCCACAAGTACTCCTTTTCTTTTTGCGAATACAGACTAACACGGCTGTTACTCTGAAACTTGAAGAGAAGCAGTGATTCAGTGACTGGCAGGTGCCATCCAGAATAGCTGGGGCAGCATAAGTTAAAGAACAACTCCACAAATGTGAAGATTTAAAACCAAACACTAGATCCACAAGATAAGGTGGTTCAGGATAATTTATATATGATCTCAAAGTGATATTCTATTATCTTTCTGTGTTTAGTGTGAAGTATCTTGGTAGTCTGGAAGAAGTGGGGAAAAAATCCTGTTTGTACAGCTCTGAAGAAACCTGTGCAACCCCTGCTCAACCCCTACAACCACAATAGGCCTGATAGAAAAGAATGAGCACATATCTCTTTTTATGAGATGATAAACAATATTGTTTCCTGACATGAGACATCACCCATAAATATTAATAGGATTGCAAATGGCAAAGTATGGCAGTTACTTGACATAATATAATCCCTGATTCATCAAGACATTTAAGTCCTTGTGAAGTCCCACTGAAGTCTACTCAAGTGTTTAAAGTTAGGCGTGTGCATACTTACCTTGCTGAACAGTACTATGATCTTGACAGGCAACACTGAGAATTCTCATTGTTCAATCTGATTTCTTTTCTTTTCCTTTTTGGTCTCTAGTTTCTTCCTAGAGTCTGATTCTCATCTCACTCACAACAGTGTGACTGTGGAGTAACTATTGGAGCTCATGGAGTTACACTAGCATAAAACAGATGTAAATAAAGGAAGAATCGGGCCCATCATGGGCTGTTTTCCTTGCCTTTCTTTCTGTTCCTTAATATAGAAGCTTCCACTCTTATTACATTTGGACAAAGTTAAACAGTTTATAACTCTTTGGGGGCAGGGATCATCTTTTTATTCTGTGTTTGTGCAGAACCTAGCACAATGGAGTCCTGGTCAAGGACTGGGGCTCTGAGGTGCTACAATAACACAAATAATAAAGAAGAAGAATATAGTGCAGAGGAATGAATGCCTAGAATTATTTCAATTCATTTCAATGTGCAAGTTGCAGATCATGTTTGTGTCACAGCCCAGATCAGTAAGGGATTGTGTCACTGCCTGCCCTGCACCTCTGGGTGCCTGAAATACCACGCTTCAGTGGCTCACAGCCTTGACACCAACAGCTAGCATACAAGCATGCAGGTCACTCCTGGGCTTCCACCACCCAATAATTGTTTGCAGGATGATCCCAACACCCTCTCAGTCCCAAATGTCCCCAAAACCATCTGCTGTGTAGTGTCCAGCCCTCTAGCAGAACACTTACAGAAGTTATTAAATTCACTGCTCCCTTAGAGAGACAGAACCCAGCAACTAATTACTTTGAGTGTGGGGGGGATTGACAAACACTCAGTTTTAATCAAGAGTAAAACAAGTTTCATAAACAAAAAGTCATACATTTAAGCGATACCAAGTAAAAGAAATAAAGATAGAAAGGGTTACAAGCAAACAAAAGTTAAAATATGCTTCTAAGACTAAAACCTGATTTAACAAACTAGAGTCTCTTATTCAAAGAAGTGTTTTTCACCAAGTATCTTTTCCAGCATGGCTGACCAGACTCTCCAGCCAAGACCCTTCACAGAGCTCAGATGCTCAGTTCCTTTGTTTCCACAGGTGAAGGATGCCAAAATGGCTTTTCCTCTCTCCTTATATCTTTCCTAGTTCATTGCTCCTGCTTCAAGAGGCAGACAGGCTTCCTGTAGGTGCTGTCTCCACTTCTTCCCTCCCTCCCACATCAACATTACTTTCCTCACTTGCTCTCCTGATGGCTTTGTTTACATTGCATGTAAATGTGCTTTTCTTTGGTCACACCTAGTTTAATTTACATCAGTGATGCATTTAAGCAGGGGGAACCACCACATTCCTTTTCTGGAATGTATTTGGCATGGCTTAGGCACTGTCTGTCAGACACATTTTAAGAACATATTTCCAGCACATGTCTATAAAGTCCTTTCTGGGTTTACCGTACATACATCATACAAGAATATTAATGATCAGTGAGTTATTAGTTTTCCAGCAATATATTAAATGCCACCTTTTGAGTATATATCATGACAACAGTGTGCCAATTGGCATTGGGGTGCTCTTGTGGTCACACACCTATAATAGGAAGTTGTGTGAAATAAATGACATCATTAAGGGGGTGGGTGGTTTTATTGAATTTTATCTGTTTAACAGAAAACTAAAAATGCTAAAGGGACTGTTCAAATATTATGCTTCGCCCTGCACATGCTGACAAGTTATGTATTTTGTAGATCATTGCTCTGTGCTTATTATATCAATGGCATTTAAAGCTAAAGATTTATTAAATGTTCAGTACTTCACAATATGTTATAATTTACAGCACAGTGATTGGAAAATACAAATTGTTATCCAAAAGCCCTTTGCCTAGCACAGATATTATTCTGTGTGGAAAAACACAAGATAAAGTGTTTTGTACAATTCTTCTTCTGCACTAAAGCTTCATCAATTTTATAACTACAGTGTTTATACACAGCGGCCCTATGATTTTTAATGATGGAATTTACTTCACTCCCACAGGAAGCTTTCCTAGTGACAGATTACTATCATCAGCCACCATCTTCTCCTGAATTATAGATCACCCAAAGGGAGAGACAAAGATGGTCTTCCCATACGAAAATGCTTACTGATGAAAGTTCTTGTTTACATGGCAGAGCCATGTGGTGTTTGACAAATATCGGAGCTAAATACCAGATCCAGGCACTGGGGTATCAGGAGCACACTTTAGGCAACAGTGGTTCTAGGCTTGAGTCCTTTTTTATTTATTTATTTACACTAGGGACAAAAACCTACATTTTTTTCCTACTGAAGTTAACAGAAATTTTGAGTGTGCAAGAATTGTAGATTGAGGCCCTGATGGACAAATTTGTTCTTTGTTACCTTCACCTGTGCATCCCTATTGACCTCTGAGAGCGCTGTGGGTGCAACTGAGACTAAAATATAGCCCACAGTTCCAAATTCTGTTTCCATTACACCATTGCAACCCCACTGACATCAACACCAGTGAGAATGAGAGCAGAGGTTGGTTCCATGGGCTAGATCATCAGATCCTGAGCCTCTGACCTAAATTTGGCAAACCTGAAGTGATGGAAGAGCACAGGTGACTTTCTGCCCCCTTTCTTTCTGACCCTGGATGATACCTGTGGGCCATTCTAGCCCCTGGCACAAGTTAGAGCAGTATCAGTGCTATTTGTAGTAACTGTCCCCTGGAAGCAATCAATCAATCAGCCTTGGTATTTATATCATCTCCAATGCCTTGGCTCTGAGTGACCATATGGCTGTGCAGTGCCTTGATTCCATCTCTGAAAATGGGATGGGGTTGGGCAGTATCGTGTAGTCTGAAATAGCCCCAGTTTATTGATCTTAAAGGTAAACTGCAAAGCCCATCTTCTCTCCCTAAGATTTTGAAGAGGCAAGAGAAATATGAGAGCGGTTAGTAATGGTAGAGAGGGGATTGTTTCACTCTTAAATATGCCAGGTTTCTGATGGTTGGATTAGATGGAATTGCTGGAGCAGCAATGAATGGTATATTTTGATGATTGTATTGTAAATTATGTCAAGGGTGCCTAGAGCAAATGGAGAGGTGTTCTTGTTATAAATCTAAATTCATAAATAATAAGCACTAGATGGCTGCCTTGGGTTGCTGGGTTTTTTTCTTCCTCTGCTGAGCTCTGCTTAAAGAAATAAAAATTGCAAATCTTCTCTCGATATAATTTAATATTCAGGGACTAAATCATCCCTTCTTGTGAAAAAACTATGGGTGGTGTAACAACGAGAAAAAATGTCAATAGTTTTTGAAGCTGCAGAAATTCCATTCAGAAATCTTCCCTTCTGGGGAAGAGATTTGTAAGGACATTTCAAGAGAAGAAAGCACGACTAATTATACGTGTGCAATAATCTCTAAGGAAATCCCACAAGTGCAACTAAATGAAGGGCCTGTCCTTCTGTGCTGCTTTTTGGGCCCCTCCACATGCCCTCAGAGCTCACTAATGAGCTGTAGGATCACTAATACCCATGTAAGTTCGGACGGTCTCAACCTGGAGACCCCAGCACCACCACTACCACACAGTGACCTGCATGGAACTCAGTTTAATCACTTTGTGAGGATAAACAGCAGGAGTTAAAATTGGTTCCATGGAATCGAGGGTCCTGATCTGGGTCTCACTTGCACTGGATTAATAGCAGTGCACCTTCACTGCCTTTAGTGAAGGTAACCCTGGATTTTGTAACTGAAATCAAAATCAGGCCCTATGTATTTCAGACTTGATACTTGGACAGCAAGCCACTGTCTGCAATTTCTCCTAAACAGAAAAGGTAGAACATTAAGAGAAAAGAATCAGTCACAGCTTTTGAATTCTTGAGTGTTGATAAAATTCTTATAATGGATTATCCACGATTAACTGTAGTTAAAAGGAGAGTCAAACCCTGCTTATGCTTAATTTAAGTCTTAAAAAGAAATGTGGTATTATTTGTTGTTGTTATACTTGCATTGCTCATTTTTCTTTTGAGACATAATTGGCTTGATTCTGACCTCACTGATACTGGTTTTACCATAGTGTAGGTGTAAACTTCAAGCAGTGCAAATTGATGTAGCATCATTTATTTTAATGGACCTACGCTGATTTACACCAGCTGAAGACCTGGGATTGTAACTCCATTAATTTCAGTGGAGTTAAAACTCATTTTCATCTGCATAAGCAAGATCAGAATCAGGAACGATATGAAAATTGATGAGATTATTTTTCCTTTTGTTGTTCTTTATTGTTTATAGTTTAGTAACAGGGTACTTTTTAAGCCTTTGATTCATTAGTATTTATTTATGTAATATTTTAAAAATAACTAATACAATAAAGAAATGTTACTGTCTATTAACGACATTGATCTTTAGTGAGGTTAATGCTTTCACAATGAAAGTTTTTGCTAAGTCACGCTTCAAATCTTTCCACTGATCTGAGAGACATTTCCTTTACATAAAGCATTTTGAAAAGTGCCTAAGAACTAGACCACAAAGGGACTTAGACTTTGCTATGCACTTTGACGTGCCAGTTAGGTTGGGTCAATTAGGCACCCAACCTCCCTATACAATGCATAAGGAGAGTCACCTAACAATGGGATCCACAAAAGCCAGCACACTGGGCAGGGAGCCACGTAAGCTAGCCAGTAGGAAATGTCAAGGAGAAGGGTGGGTCCTAAGTCCTGTCCCTCAAAGGGACTTGGGCACCTAAGCCCAGGTCAGACTTTCCACTTGGGATTCAAACTCATAAATCCCTAGGCTGGTTTTTGGCCAAAAAAAAAAAAGGTGGAGGAGGAGGTGGTGGTGTCCATACCCTCCTCCCCTTTTTAACTTTTAGCCTAGTGGTTAGAGCACTCATGTGGGATATGAGACACCCAGGTTCAGTTATCATCTCTGCCCAGTGTGGAGAAGGGATCTGTACTAGGGTCTCTTCTCGTCCCATGAAAGTACCCTAACCAGGCTCTCAATCTCTCCTGTTCCACTTTGTATAAATATTTAAACATGCACGGGTTGGAGAGAGAGTGACAATGACTCTATAACCTACTCTTTCCGCACCTAATGGGGAGAGCCGGGATCCAGTCCTCTTAATCTAATTCATCTTTAATTAAACATTAGACTAAAACATCTAGTTGGGGGTGGGGATAGCTCAGTGGTTTGAGCATTGGCCTGCTAAACCCAGGGTTGTGAGTTCAATCCTTGAGGGGGCCATTTGGGATCTGGGGCAAAAATTGGGGCTTGGTCCTGCTTTGAGCAGGGGGTTGGACTAGATGACCTCCTGAGGTCCCTTCCAACCCTGATATTCTATGATCTGTGCACATGTTCACTGGCAGAAACATAGGCACCTAAGAGATTTTCACAGAGGAAATGTAGTCACCGACTGAGTTAGCTGGTAACTAAGTGGAGGTTTTTATGTTGTCAGTGGTTCCTAAATGTTGGATTTAGGCACCTCAGGTGGCAGTTAAAGAGCTATGTTTTTGTGTGGATCTAGCACTAAGTGATTTATGTTCTTAAGTCCCATTTTCAAGAAAGACTTTGACCCTTAAGAGCTTAACTCATTAACTGTCAATGGGACTTAGCATCCTAAGTAGCATGACCATATTTCCCTACACTGAAAACAGGAAACCCAGGGTGTATATAGACCCTTCTGCCCTAGAAGGTTTCCCCATCCCCTCCTCTCTGTCCCTCTCCCTGACCCACTCTGCTTCTATTTCCCTCATCCCCTGCCCTCTGCTCACCTCTCTGCACTAAGAGAATATGAGTTGCCTGGTGTAGCCACTGGCCCGAGCCCCAGCACCAGCAGCCGCTGCTCTCCGGCCACCCAGACAGTGCTCAATTTGTCCTAGGGCTTAGCCCCAGCACGTCGCTCATTACACATTAAGCACTGCAGGGATGTCACAACTTTTTTTGGCAAAACTGGGCATCTGTCCCATTTGCTCTTGCTTGAACGTTCCTCTGCACCTCCATAGGGCAAGAGCAAATAGGACAAATGCCCAGTTTTGCCAAAATGTCATGACATCCAGGACAGATCTTAAACAGCGGACTGTCCTTGCCAAAACACGACATATGGTCACTTTACTCCCAAGGGCTAGATTTTCAAAGGCATTTAGGCATGTAAATATGCAGATAAGCACCTAGCAGGATTTTCAAAAGGGCTTATGTAAGGTTAGGCATTAACTCTCATTAGGATCATTGATGGATTATTTGAAAATTCCACTGTCACATATCTGCACCTTCAAGAATCTAAACACCTTTGACAATGTAGCCCTAAATATCTAAGTCACTTTAGAAAAATATTGTGGGATTCCAGGTATGTCCCACATTCCAGGTGAGTGGCCTTACGACTGGGTTATAAGCTATTTTGGCCTCTCTTTCTCTAGAAATTCCATCCTGGACCTGAAAGAAGTTTTGGTTTTGACAAATCAGCATTTTCCAACAACAACAAAAACTTAGTCTAAAAGTACCCAAACAGCTCTAGCTGGCAATCCTGCATATCACAATAATGCTGCACTACTGCTGTTTCAACTCCAGGCACAGATTTGTCTCAGTACAAAGTGAAGGCTGAGAAATGAAGCAGTCAGTACTGAGGTGTAGACCGTGCCTCCTCGTAGTCTGGTCTGCTAGAGTACTTCTCACAAACAAAGGAAAGGGGAATTAGCAGTACGCAACGGGCCCCAGCCTTCAAGCAGGGCAGGGCAGCAAACAGTCAGGGCTCTGGCCTGCAGTCAGATAGAGCTGTAGTAGTTTATATGCCCAGCTTTCAGGTAGTGGGAGGCAACAGTCAGGGCTCTGGCCTGCAGTCAGGCAGGGATGAGCAACAAGCCCAGTCTCAGGCAGAGGTGACTGAGGAGAGGAGGCCTCCTGGCCTATGGAGGGGAAGTACTGCCACTCCAGGGGTGGTGTGGAGGGGTAGGGGGACACAGACGCACCCAACTCCACCATGTCCCGGCCCAGAGCCCTAACAGTGGCAGAGTGGTCTGACACTTGGTCAGCAGGGAATCCACCTGCAACACACTTACCATGTTTCTGGTGGCACCACAGCCAGACGGTAGTCTGATTCCCTTGGGCTGCTTCCTATTCTCCCCCTCAGGTGTACCTGCATCTAGGCTTCTCCTCAGTCTCCCCTGGATACACCACCAAGGATAGCAGTGACAGCCCCTCAGCGTCAGGAGTGGCACGGTTCTCTGGAGGGCTCATGCAGGTCCTCGGGGCGGCAGCAGTTCTCCTTGGCATCCCACTCCAACAGCGGGGAAGAAGCATTTGCCTCCTTTGGCAGCTCCCTCGCTCAACTGAGTTCCACCCCTCTGCTTCCAGCGTGGAAGCATGGCCGTCTTGGTTCCACCCACCAGGCGACTTGTGGCCTCCCCTCTGCATCTGCCTCTGAGAAAGGCCACGCCTCCTCGCTACATCAGGTAATACAGATTTAAGACCGACAGCTCAAATTTACCTCTGCCTCCCTATGCTTATGCCTTAAAAGAAATTATCCTCTTAGACTGTTCTAAATTACTGGTAATTTATAATTTCTATACAAATGCCAGTTTCAAATAGAACCTGTCACTCAGTGATTTACAGAATCATACACATTCCCCAAAAATGGAATTTAATTGTGAATGTCTACCAACTCAGGGACAGATATATTTCTCTCTCACTCAGCTGTCAGTGGGAGGATTGATTCTGGACACATTTATGAGATAAAACATTGATTTTAACATACAATTTCTTTGTATTTGACTCCCTGCCCTCTCTCCTTTCACTCCTCTTCAACATAGTGAATTAAATCAAGGTGCTCTTAGAGACAAAGAGCTAGCTTTTGCCACTCTTCTGTGACCTGGACATCATGGGGCTAGATCCTTTATAGTACACAGCATGGTGACTCTCCAGCTGCTTTCCCTGAGAGACCAGGCACTGCTGTCTATCCTCCATCGGGGTATGCCCTGTTCCCCCTCATAGTCGACCTGCTGGTACAGACTGGACAGTCGCCAAAAGGTGAGTCCTGCTGTCTAGGTTCAAAGCAGCAAATAGTTCTACTGGGAAGCTTCAACCTGTTACTCTTATGGGGAATGTGAAGGAGGTTTTATTCAGCCCTACCCATTATGGTTATATGTAGTCTCTTTTGCATTACACGTGTGAGATTATGGGTTGTGAGCAATTTGATTTTAATGAGATTTATTGTTAGGAATTCCAGTCAGAACAATGTTTTGTTTTCATCTCATGATGATGACACTCTCACTATTAGATTTTGCATGGAATTGCTCTGCTAAGTGTCCCAATTTATTAACCTCACTGATATGCTATTAAGCACTCCAAATTTAAGGAGATGACTGATTCAGGTGTAGGACCCCAAACTAGCTCAGCTGTGCAATAACACTTGGGCTTTGCTGGTTTGATATTCTTACTAGAGCGGGGCTGAAGAGGAGAAGAAGCAGGTGTCATCAATCATTGTTTCCAGCTGACTGACGTGCAGAACACTCACTCTAACGGTAGGGGGACTGTATAATCTATCATGAGGCCACCATCTCCTCTGAGAATCAATCCAGTAAACAGTGATTCCATGCTTCTCAGAATGAAGCACCCATGTTAATCAAATGGTGTGACACTGATGTGTCAACGTCTGCTGCAAGCAAGTTTCTGTGGAGATAGATTTCAAAGTCTGTCACCAAGCTCAGATTGCCAACTTCTCAATCAGATCCCCTTATCTGAACCAGTATGCCACTGGCATAGTTGAAGAAACAGACTAAGTCAGACAAAACCTTAAGGCCTGGTGCAAAGTCTGCTGGAGTTAGTAGAAAGACTCTCATTGAATTCAATGGGCTTTGTATCTGGACCATAGTGTGTTTCTTTTCACTATCCTGTGCAATCTTTGAGTCTGAGTGCATAAATCTGGCAGTGATTTTTTTCTGTCTGAATAGTCTCAAAAAGCAGAGAAAGAAAACGAAACTAAAAGCCTTGTTGTTATATGTGTTTGCTTGCTATTCTATTACCACACCATGAACTTAGTTAAATAAGTTAAATAATAAGGTGGCTCGCATGCAATTAACATTGACACAAACCGTCAAAATCCAATAAAGAAACCATTAAATCTCTATATGCCTAAAAGGCTAAACAAAAAGATTCACATACTCTGTATGGTACATCAGCACTTGCTCACCAAACAGCCACATAACATCACCACAGTCACTCCCAGCCTTAACCGTGGCCACTGATAATGAGGTGGTTTTGGAACAAACTGATAAATTAAACAATAAAAAGTCTCCAGAACCATATGGTAATCTCCCAAGAGTTCCGAAGGAACTCAGATATGAAATTGCAAAACTACTAACTGTGGTATGTAACCTATCACTTAAATCAGTCTCTGTACCAGATGACTGGAGGGCAGCTAATGTAATGCCTATTTTAGAAAAAGCCTCCAGAGGCTATCCTGGTTAAAAGATAGGAAACAAAGGGTATGAATAAATGGTCAGTTTTCACAGCAGAGACAGATAAACAGAAGGATCCCTCGAGAATTTGTACTCTGACCAACGCTGTTCAATATATTCATAAATGATCTGGAAAAAGGAGTACACAGTGAGGTGGCAAAGTTTGCGGACAATAAAAAAATACTCAAGATAATTCAGTCCAAAGCTGACTGCAAAGAGTTACAAAGGGACCTCACAAAACTGGGTGACTGGGCAACAAAATGACAGATTAAATTCAATCTTGATAAGTGTTAAATAATGCACACTGGAAAATATAACCCCAACTATACATACAAAATGATAGGGCCTAAGTTAGCTGTTACCACTCAAGAAAGAGATCTTGAAGTCATTATGAATAGTCCTCTGAATATATCTATTCAATTTGTAGGCAGCAGTTGAAAAACCAACAGAATGTTAGGAAGCATTAGGAAAGGGATAGGTAATAAGACAAAAAAATCATTATTAATATATAAATCCATATAAGCCCACATCTTGAATACTGCATTAGAATTGGACAAAGTACAAAGCAGGGCAAAAAACATTATTAGGGGTATAGAACAGATTCCATATGAGGAAAGATTAAAAAACTGGGATTGTTCAGGTAAGAAAAAAGAGATGACTAAAGGGGAATATCATAGAGGTCTATAAAATCATGAACAGAGTAGAGAAAAAGTGTTATTTACCCTTTCACATAACACAAGAACCCGGGGTCACCCAATGAAATTAATAAACAGGTTTAAAAAACATAGGGAAGTACTTCTTCATATATCACACAGTCAGCTTGTGAAACTCATTGCCAGGGGATGTTGTGAAGGCCAAGACTATAACCAGGTTCAAAAAGGAACTAGATAAGTTCATGGACGATAGGTCCATCAATGGCTAATAGTCAGGATGGGCAGGAATGCAAAACCATGCTCTGGGTGTCCCTAAGCCTCTGACTGCCAGAAGGTGGGTCTGGACAACAGATCACTCAATAATTGCACTGTTCTGTTTGTTTCCTCTGAAGCATCTGGCACCAGCCACTGTCAGAAGGCAGGATACTGGGCTAGATGGACGACTGGTCTGATCCAGTATAGTCATTCTTATATCTTGGATTGATAGTTGTCTCACTTCTTTCAGCAAGAAATCTCTGTTAAACAAAGCACTATAAGAGGTAGAAGCCACTCTGCTTACTACGCTGGCTCCCCACAGAAAACCAGGTCAATTTCAAGGTCTTAGTACTCTTTTTTAAGGCTATCTTTGGCATTGGCCCATCTACCAAAATCTACCAAATCTACCATTTCACCTTGAGATCACAAGCTTCCTCTTCAGCCATGTTTCAGCACAGAATAATTCAACCCTCAGCACCATGAGAGGGTTTGTAGACTGCTGGCCCAAAAGTATGGACTTCCCTTCCAGAGGAAATGAGAATAACCATAGATTTTATTACTTTCCAAATTAAGTGTAAAACACACTTCTTTAAGCTTTCCTACAATATAATCAGTGAGAGAAACTACGAGGAAGAGGAGCCATACAAACACACACACAATTTTAAAAAAATCCAACGTTCAGCTACCTCCTAAGGAGAAATCTAGCCCACTTGTTAGATTAATTCTGGCATTTGGTGCGTTTGTGAGGTGTTCAGATACTACGGTAATGCGTATTAAATAGATCTGGATACAGGGTTGGAGTCCAGGTCCCTCTGAAATGAAGGGGACAGGACAGAATAGTTTATAAACACAAGGAATGGCATATGAAGAAGAATGGCTTCTTCTTGTCACCCCATTCTCCTCACAGTTTTTCTAAAACTACGACCTTGAGGCAGGCTGCAGCAAAATTAAATTGCATCAGCACTAGAAGACCTACATAAATCACACAAGCCATCTAAGTAACAGCAACAGGAATAAAAAAGAAAGAAAGAAATGAAAGCAGTGTTATTGATTAGATCATCAAGATTTACATATGCTCCTGAGGCCCCATACCCAAGCAGCCGGTTTTAAAACTAAACATTTCTCAGTCACACATTTCTACTAGGCTAAGCTAATTGTCATTGTGGATAGGAGAATAATGGAACCTCAAATTAGCCTCCTCTGATAGCATGCCACATCTGTTTATCTGTCAGTGTGGTAATACACCAGGAGTGTTGAGTAATTTGTTTACAATAAAAGACCAATTCACTTAAAAGTTTTGCAGCTGAAGAAGTGCATCAGGAGAATAGCAACTTTCCACTGATTGTGTTGCAAAGTTAAGAGTTAATCAAACATCATTTGCAGACCATTAGTCAACATACTAGTAAAAACAATGATGCTCTTTCAAAATGATCACAAGCTAAAAACTGCTAACATTTACAATTGGTGGTTCTAGCAGTCACAGAATGTCCTTCTGCCTATCCCAATTCCTATCATTGCAGCAGTGGTTCTCAACCCACTGGCCTTCGGGCCGGGATGGTTTGTTTACCTGCAGCATCTGCAGGTTCGGCCGCTTCCCTCGGCCCATGCCACTTCCCGCAGCCCCCATTGGCCTGGAACGGTGAACTGCAGTCAGTGGGACTTGTGATCAGCCAAACCTGTGGACACTGCAGGTAAACAAACTGTCCTGGCCTGCCAGCAGATTTCTCTGACTAGCTGCATGCCAAAGATTGCCGATCCCTGGATTAATTGAAAGAGAGCCTATCCTGGCAAGCACCCCACACTGCAGAGAAAGGTAAAAAAAAACAAAAAAAAAACCCCAAGGTCACAGCTAATCTGACCTGAGAGAAAATTCCTTCTCTACCCCATATATGAAGATCAGTTTGACCCTTAATCATGTGAGCAAGAACCAGCCAACCAAATACTGAGGGAAAATTCCCAGGGCTAGCTCAGTACCATATAACAGGGTGAATATCAGAAAGTTCAGATAAATATCAAAATGTTTGGGGATGTTTATCTTTACCTCATCTAAACCATTTGAACTCATTAGATCTGCAGAACTGGACTGAATATTTTGAGAAGAGATTTCCTTGCAATGTTTTGATACTTCTTCCAGGAAATACAGAATTTCCAAACTGTAAAATATAATAAAAAGGAAAAATAACTTTTTTTCAAACAATAGACAAAAGTTCCATTCAGATTCTGATTGAGTCAAGAGGGGGGATTATTATTTTATCTCAAGATGGGTTCACATCAAAATATTCAAATCCAAATTTCCACCCAAATTTACCCAAAATTCAGGGTATGTAGATCCAGAATTTTGCTTCAGTCTGAATTTTATCAAAGCCCCACCCCTAAGTTGAGATTTAAAATACAAGGACACAGACTTTCATGAGCTACATGGTGAATCAATCGTTCTACTCCACCCCCAACCCAGCTCCATTCCATCCCCATTCCATTTTGGCAGTAGAAGCCCTATTATAGAAAAAAAAATTGTAATGCAGTGCAAGGGTTTTTTTATTTTATTTTTATTTTGAAAGAGTCAACAAATGACTAAAAGAGGACAGGACTGCAAGCCATATACCTGTAGCACAGAAATAAGAGAGAATTATATGACATTTTGACATTCTTTCTTTGTGTCATACTTTATTAATTTAATCCTTATGTTTTTATCTGTAAACAGTCCTTAACTCGATAATACAGTAGCATAATACTTTAAATATGTTAATTAGCCAAAGCAATTTGTTGTTAAATAATGTATTTCTGCTTTGGGGAATTCTTTCTTGGATACATGTCCCTCCCCCCCTTCCCCAATCCCATTTCATAATCAAGTTAAAGCAAATAGAACAAATCCTGAAGCCTTTACTCAGTTTTCACCCACTCCTTACTCAAGCAGACTCTGTTGAAATGAATGTGACCTTTGCCTGAGTAAAATATGAATAAAAATGAGTAAGAATTTGGGCCACTGTTAAGATGAAATATCTTCCATTAATTTTCTTCAGTCTATTAAAATGCTGCAGGTTTGTATGGATGAGTTAAGACACACTCAGGAATGTTAAGATTTCTTCCTCAGCGTGGTACATATTTCACTTCAGGAGTTTTAGTCAGAGGCAAAACATTCCACAGTGTCAGTCTCCGCCACTGAAGGTGGGCTGAGAGAAATATCTATTCCTGTTTATCTCGGGCTTGGTTAATCATCAGGAAATTGAATCAAACCTGGCATGCTCACCAATCTCTCCGGGCAGATTTCTAGATGCAGTAGAATAATTGTATATAAAGGGCACTTCTATAGAGATGGAAGTACTACTAGAGATATCAGCTTTAACTTCAATAGGAAATAATATTAAACTTGGAAAAAAATACCTTAAACACAGAATAATAGTAATCCCTAGTGTAATGAAATCTTGAGGATGCTTCCTAATTATAAAATAATAATTGGGCTGAATAAACTTCAAGGAGAAAGGACAACTGCCTTGCTGACCTATAGGGAAGTGAGGAATATCATGCCAGAAAAGGGCTGATCCTGCTTCCATTGCTCAAAACTCCCATTCACATTCATGGAGAACAACACTCTGGCCTGAGGAAACTAATGAATCAAAGCACCCTTAAAAGCTTTATTTAAAATCCTTTCCCTTTGAGCAGTTTGACAGCTTCACTTAGTTTTTCTAGTAGTTTCTTCCTCTCTCATTTAAAAATGATAACTTCCCAGTAACTACCCAGAGGGGTGTTGACTATCATATGAAAACTGAAGAAGGACCAGAAAGCAAGACCCACCAAATCCACCATTATGCCCAAACATTTGGTTCTGACAGACATTTATCCTCAGTCTCTATTATGCCTTGATCTTTTTCTATCTATGTCCCTAGAGCTCCGTAACCTGTTTGTTTTCTTGTGTCTCTCCACTTACTACAAGAGCACTAACTCACATCCTACAGCTTTGATCACAGCTTCTACTGATACTGACAGCAGGAAAGCTTTCCGGAGTGAAACAACACTGGCAAGCAGCAGGTGGAAATAAAAACAAAGAGGCTCAGGTGTTCTAGGGACATCAGTGACACTACAGGCCAGAAGACAGCAGCTGGAGTACAAACGGGATCAGATGCACCAGCAAGAGCAAGAAAACACACAAATTAGTGACCTGGAATTCCACATATTTAGAACAAGAAATAAGAAGGCAAATTATACCAGGATGCCTGTCAAAACAATTTAGCAGACTAATCCACTAAGACCCTAAGATACCTTATCCAAATCCTGGATACTGCCAAAGCTCTTAATACTCAACAAACAGATAAAGGAAACTTCTTTCCTACAGTGCAGAGGCAGACTACACTTTCTGTAAGCCAGAACATCTTGGAAATGTCGTCACTCGTTGAGCCAGCTTATCATCAGTTTCATTTCCAGCAGTACCACAAAGAATAGAGATACAAACGTAGTGGTATTTTTATGTAATTGTAGCATTCACTATGTGCCAGGCATTTTTTAAACATTCAAGAAGGGATGATCCCTATTCTGATGAGTTCACAGTATAAAGGACAGATAGACAAGCAGACACAGGTTGAGGTAAAATAGTTGTCATTGTACATACAAGTCAACGTGATTCACTGTAAACAGCATAGCAAAAACAAGAGGGGGTTAAAGGTGGACAGATTAGGGGCCTTGTAGATAAACTCAGGGAACAACAATGGAACAGAGGGGATGGAAATGGGGGCTGCACAAAACTCAAGAAAGATAAATAGGGAGAACAGAGTCATTTAGCGTTTTGAAGACAGTGACAAGTGTCTGGATCCACAAAGGTATTTAGGTGCCTCAATCCCAGACTAAGGTACCTGAGTCCCAGTTTTGGCTCCATTGCAAACCACAAAACTCAAGCCTAACATCTGTAGGAGCCTTAATTCACCTAGCACCTAAGTTTTTGGAGTAAAAGGTCCCTCAGTGCCTATATTTCTGCTTCTAAGACACGCACATTGCAGTCTCCCTCTAAGCACTCAGGTGCCTATCTCCTACCAGAACCCCGGAGTGATTCACAAACCAGGCATTTGGTTGCCTAAGTGGCTGTGGGGCCTGATCCAGTAGGCATGCTCAGAGGTGCCCAAACTATTGGACTACAGAGCCATTTATTCTCACTCCCTCCCACTCTGGCCCAATGACTATTCCACTGTGGAAAAAAATACTTAAATAGTCATTCATTCAGAGAGAGAGAATGACTCTGCAGTCCAGTGATTCAGGCACCCACTGGGAGGTAGGAGACCCTGGGTCTAGTCTCCCCTGCTCCAATCACTCTTTCATTGTTTATTCACAGTGCAAAAGCCTCAACAAGCCCCACATCCATTTATTACATTCCCCTGAGAATTGGAAGAGCCCTGTTCAAATCCTCTCCCTGACTTTGGATGGGACAGAAATTGAAGCTTGGTCTCCCACAACCCAGGCAAATGCTCTGACCTCTGGGCTAAAAGTTTTAAGGTGGACACCACCAGCACCACTTCTTCCAGCTTGCTGCAGAACAGCATAGGCACCGAACTCTAAAGAGGGCTCCTGACTGTGACTCACAAGCCGAGATAGGCATCTATATTCATTAGACAGGTGGGTCTTAGCACACAGCCCTTTCATCAGTGTCTCCCATTGGCTCCCCACCTAGCATGCTGCTTTTTGTGAATCTCAGTATAAGGTTCCTATCTCTTCCCATTCATTGTATAGAGACTTAGGTTCCAAACCCAGGATTTGTGAATCACAGTGATTTTCCAGACAGCTAAAAGTTATGTGCTGTGGTACTCAGCTTCATAATGTCGAACCACCTTTTGAGCCTGTGGGCAAAGAAGTTCTGATACGATGTGGATAGAGTCATTGGATGGATTTAAATAATCAAACTGATGAGCAAGGAAAATTACTTTAGTAGTTACAATTAGAATGGACTTAAGGGGACAAAGGGTATGTGTGGGAGGCAGGGGAGCAAGATGTTGTAATAGCAGATGATATAAAGAATATGATGAGGGCCTAAATGAGATAAATGAGATTTGGCTGTGAGGATGGGGGAAAAGAAGATGGACTCTGGAGATCTTGAGGGGGAAAAGGTAGCAGGATTTAGATATGGCCTGGATGTGTGGAGCCAGGAATAGGGAGGAGCCAAAGGTAACTCCCAGAAGACTGGCGTAAGACAGTGATAGGGAAATTAGTGGTGTTGTCAACAGTAATAAAGAGAGGAGGAGGAGGAGGCTGGGGAGGATCTGGTCTGCCCATGTAAAACAAAAGTTGATAACAAAGCATGCAAGAGGGGATACCAGAGAGACACACTAAGATACAGGGTTAGATGCAAGTAGACAGCTCAGTGCTGGAGAGATCAATTTGTGATTCATCAGCATAGAAGACATAGCTGAAGCCCCATGTGCTAATGAGATTGCCAGAGACAAGGTGGAGAAGAGGATGAGCAAAGGACCAAGGACAGATCCTGGGTACAACTACAGAGAGTGGAAGAGAGTGGAGGAAGAAGGAAATGGGAATAATCAAAAAGAGAAGAGATAAATCAAGAGGACAGTCTTCCAAAACCCTGTGAAGACAAGATGTCAATAAGGAGAGGATGATCCAACTGCATCTAAAGCAGAGGATAGACCAAGGAAGATGAGGAGGATGACTTATATGGAGCTTAATGCAGTCTAAAGGGTCCACCCACAGAGTTCCAGTTGCATAGCTGACACTCAACTTTCTGACCTGAATTTTACCTAAGGACTTTAGAACTGGGCTCCAAATTGTTTGAGACCTAAAAGTAAGGGAAGTTGTGTCATTCAAACATGGTAGTACTGCAAATTACTATTACTCGTCTAATAAAATGAAAATAACTGGCATGCACTCGCATAAGGTTTTTAAAAATCCTTTCTGTGATCATCATTGATTTATTCAGCCGGCAACCGTTACTTTTCAACTGAAAAAAAAAGTGCTGATGGGGCAATTACCCACTAGAAAGAGTTTGCAGCACAACTCTGTGATTTACAGCAAAGCACTGATGATGAACGACCGAACCGCACAAGTATCATTATTATAGGGACCGTAACAAACCATTTTGCATTCCAAAATAATGGATTAATATTGGGAAAACATTGCTGAAGCTGGACTCTAACTCTCCAGCTGATAAAATACATAACAATGTGATATCAAATTATCCGATTATTAAATGAAAAACATCCATCTTTTTTTTTTAGTTCAAGAATATTTGAAAGGGAAGAATAAAAAAAATATTTTCATGTGATGATTAATTTTCTTGGTATGAAATACCCTCAATGCATCGCAGAGAACTACAAACCTTAATACATTTAGAATTTCATTTGCAGAAAGACAGACAGGAGAAGTCTGATTCTTATTTGACAATATAAAGGGGCCTTACAGGGGGTAATTTACATCCAATTCACACTGCCAGAACTGTGTAAAGAGACTTCAGAATAAATGAGAATGAAGCTTTAAAACATTTTTTCAGAATTGTCTTACTGGCAATAAAACTCTCAAAAATCTATTTGACAGTCTGAGTTGGCAAAACTTAGGATCACACACATACCAGGAGCCAACATCAAATTCATGAAAATGTGCACCATATAAAAGTTACTCAGAAAGAGGGGAGAGAAAAGCATGATGATAACATGCTTTTGAAAAGGGTGGGAGTGCTGTGGCTGGTGTTGATGTACTGGGTTGTATTGTATGGCTAGGATTAGTTGGTGGGGTGAGGGTGTAGAGTGAAGCATGTGTTTATGCCCCTCTGGGCAGGAGACAGAATTTTCTCAGGGGCTGGTCTATGATTGTGGAATGAATTCCCCCAGAAACTAAGGACCATCACAAATCTCACCATCTTTCAGCTCCAGGTGCAAGGTGCATTTTTTTTGACCTTGACATCTCTAACATAACCATAGAGGAAGAGTATATAAACACCCTACTAAAACAAGACATTCCACCGCACATGCTTCACCCATGGGGACCAGAGGAGCGAACAATCAATACATGACTGTCAAGGTTCCTTTCCCACTCTGAACTCTAGGGTACAGATATAGGGACCTGCATGAAAACCCCCCAAGCTTACTTTTACCAGCTTAGGTTAAAACTTCCCCAAGGTACAAACTATTTTACCCTTTGCCCTTGGACTTCCACTGCCACCACCAAACGTTTATCTGAGTTTATTGGGAAAACGTTGTTTGGAAACGTCTTTCCCCCCAAAATCCTCCCAACCCTTGCACCCCACTTTCTGGGGAAGGTTTGGTAAAAATCCTCACCAATTTGCATAGGTGAGCACAGACCCAAACCCTTGGATCTTAGAACAATGAAAAAAGCATTCAGTTCTTGAAAAGAAACATTTTAATAGAAGAAACAGTAAAAATAATCACCTCTGTAAAATCAGGATGGTAAATACCTTACAGGGTAATTAGATTCAAAACATAGAGAATCTCTCTAGGCAAAACCTTAAGTTACAAAAAGACACACGGACAGGAATATTCATTCTATTCAGCACAGCTTATTTTCTCGGCCATTTAAAGAAATCATAATCTAAAGTATACCTAGCTAGATTGCTTACTAAATTCTAAGACTCCATTCCTGTTCTGTCCCCGGCAAAAGCATCACACAGACAGACCCTTTGTTTTTTCCTCCCCTAGTTTTTGAAAGTATCTTGTCTCCTCATTGGTCATTTTGGTCAGGTGCCAGCGAGGTTATCCTAGCTTCTTAACCCTTTACAGGTGAGAGGATTTTTCCTCTGGCCAGGAGGGATTTTAAAGGGGTTCACCCTTCCCTTTATATTTATGACACGCCCCCCAAATCAGAGCTAGGGTGAAACACTGGCTGGGATTTCTTCCTGGAGCTCTAAGAAAAAACAGAGTTAATAAGACACATGCACCTCTAAATATACTACCAAGTACATAAAGACTAACAATATTTTCCACCTCAAGGACATTTTAACCAGTTGATTCTGGGAAACTTTCATGGGAGAGTGCATCAGCCACTTTGTTAGAAGCTCCTGAGATGTGTTGGATGTCGAAATCAAAATCTTGGAGAGATAAACTCCACCGAATAAGTTTTTTGTTATTTCCCGTGGCGATATGAAGCCACTGTAGTGCGGCATGGTCGGTTTGCAGGTGGAAACGCCGTCCCTAAACATATGGGCGTAGCTTTTCCAGAGCGTAGACAATGGCGTAACATTCTTTTTCACTGACTGACAAGTTGCTTTCCCTCTCAGACAGTTTTTTGCTGAGAAACACTACAGGGTGGAATTCTTGATCTGGTCCTTTCTGCATTAAAACTGCTCCCACACCACGCTCGGACGCATCTGTGGTTACTAGGAACGGATTGTCAAAGTCTGGGGCCCTTAGTACAGGGTCAGACATGAGTGTCGCTTTAAGCTGGTTAAAGGTCTTCTGACACTTTTTGGTCCACTGAACGGCATTTGGCTGTTTCTTTTTGGTTAGGTCTGTCAGTGGGGCGGCGATTTGGCTGTATTGCGGTACAAATCGTCTGTAATGACCGGCCAAGCCTAAGAAGGATTGAACCTGTTTCTTTGACCTTAGGACAGGCCACTTTTGGATAGTATCCACTTTGGCCTGTAGGGGGCTGATAGTTCCTTGACCCACCTGGTGTCCAAGGTAAGTCACTCTGTTTAGGCCTATTTGACACTTTTTAGCCTTAACAGTTAGTCCTGCCTCCCTTATGCGCTCAAAGACTTTTTGTAGATGTTCTGCCCAGAAATCCAAAAATATGGCCACATTGTCAAGGTAGGTGACTGCATATTCTCCTAATCCCGCTAGGAGACCATCTACAAGTCTTTGGAAGGTGGCGGGTGCATTTCGCAGCCCAAAAGGGAGTACATTAAATTCATACAGCCCGAGATGTGTGGTGAAGGCTGACCTTTCCTTGGCGGATTCATCTAGCGGTACCTGCCAGTACCCCTTGGTTAAGTCCAAGGTAGAGATGAACTGGGCCCATCCCAGTTTCTCTAATAGTTCATCTGTGCATGGCATTGGATAGTTGTCTGGGCGAGTTACAGCATTTAGTTTACGGTAGTCCACGCAAAAACGTATTTCCCCATCTGGTTTGGGAACTAGAACTACTGGAGATGCCCATGCACTGCCAGAGGGGCGGATTACACCCATCTGTACCATATCTTGGATCTCCCATTCTATAGCAGTTTTAGCTTGAGGAGACACCCGGTAAGGTTGGACTTTAATTGGGTAAGCATTACCTGTGTCAATGAAGTGGTATGCCCATTCAATCAGTCCTGGGGTGGCTGAGAACGTCGACACGTAGCTAGAGCACAGCTCCTTGATCTGCTGTCACTGCATACACCCAAGGGTCATGGAGAGGATCACCTCTTCCACGCCACCCACACTTTTCACTTCGTAGTAGACACCTTCAGGCCACTCAGCGTCATCTCCTCCCTGGGCTGTAAACTGACAAACCTTTAATTCTCTGGAATAAAAGGGCTTTAGAGAATTAATATGGTACACCTTAGGCTTTCGGTTG
This sequence comes from Lepidochelys kempii, assembly GCF_965140285.1. Lineage (NCBI taxonomy): Eukaryota > Metazoa > Chordata > Testudines > Cheloniidae > Lepidochelys > Lepidochelys kempii. The sequence continues at coordinate 137,331,471 of NC_136382.1, read as the reverse complement.
GAGGTGGGGAATGCTATGAGATAATTAACAGCTCCATGAGAATGACAAATAGGTAGTCATGTTGTTTAATACACTACTGGAAGGCTCTCAGATATTAGAGTGATGAGCATGATATAAGCACCTGCATAGAACAGAACAGAAATGCTGTCCTGAATAGGTTCCCTTCTTGCATAAGGGCCTGAAATACAAGGTCTTTAGGGAAACACAATTACCCAGATTGGAATTTGGCAGGACACCAGTGTTCATACTTCTATTCCTACAATAAAAAAAAAGCATTAATATTTTTAATTACCTAATGTGAACAAGTTGTATGTTTCATCCAAAAGACACATAAGGATGTTTGATGGCCCACAAATTATTCAGATTTTTTTAATTGTCTCTTCACCTGCCGTTATGGGCATCCCTATATTGTTCACATCACTGCAGGATTGTGAGACTTGTCAGGGGCTCACCAAGCAGATAATAATGCACCATAGTCCACCCTGTGTACAGGAAATCACCATCGAATAATCAAAAACATATCTACCTCCACCATTGTCAATACATGTATAAATGGTATCTCTCGTGGTGTTTCATGGGCTATGCAAGGTTCAGACTCAGACTCAGTTTGGAGCCTGGCCTCTGGGACCCTGTGATGGGGTTAGCTCTCAGATCCCAGGCTCTGGTCCTTCCCCAAATGTCTACACCACAGTTAAAGAGCCACATAGCCCAAGCTCCATGAGACCAAGTCAGCGGATGCAGGCCAGCCACGAGTGTTTAATTGCAGTATAGACATACCCAATATGGCCATCCAGATGAGTATGGACATATTAGGGCTATCTAAATTGCAGCACCAAGTGGAGGTAAGGGTCTTAAAACAGGGGCTGCACATCGAATATGTCCATATTGCAGCAATTGGATAGGAAGGTTGTGGCGTCTCCACATGTCAACCAGCAGAGATGTTAAAGTCCAAAACTAAGGGAAATAAGCTGCATTTGAAAAATGCAAGAGGTAAGCAGTGGAGGAAATATAAACAGGGACACACCTCTTTCTTTCCCAATGCTCCTCCAAGGGTGGTGCCTCTCCACACTGCCTTACTCCTGAAGTGGAATCTAAAAGCCTTAACTTAATATGAAGTTTGCATATTTAGTAGTGAAAGCCAAGGAACTGACTGATTTCTGGGAGTCTTATGATGTTATCTTCATTTTTCTACTATTGTATTGTTTGTTTTCCCCCATCTTCTGTGACATATTGAACTTCTCAGTAAGGGAAACGGGAGTTTTAAAAGCTTATCTGCATAATAAAATATGCTATCAAAAGCAGTAAATCTCTTTCTTCTATCCACTGTAAAAAGCTCTAGTGTGAAAGGTGGGGGCGGGGCCTTGGGGAAGGGCGGGAATCAGGGTATACCCCCTCCAGCCCCCTGCTGTGAGCCGCTCAGGGCAGGGAGCTGGGAGCGACCCCAGTCCACACCCGCAGCCCTCTGCCCTGACTCCTGCACCCCCCTCACACGTCCACGACCCCAGCCACACCCCCAGCCCTCTGCCCTGACTCCTGCACCCCCCCACATCCCCACCCCCACCCTGAGCACCAAACGGGAGCTCCTGCAACGTCCCCACCCCACATACCCACCTGCACCCCTTGCACCGAATGGGAGCTGCCCCAGGTAGGCGCTCCACACCCCAACCTCCTGTCCCAACCCTGAGCCCCCTCCCTCATTCTAGCTCCTGGACAGATCCTGCACCCCAACCCCCAGCCTGCTTCTGCACCCTAACTCCCTCCCAGACCCTGCATCCCCAGCCCTGTTCTCAGTGCACCCCCACCCTCAGCTTGGTGCAGAGAGAGACAAAGAGAATGGGCTAGAACCAGGGAGAAGGTAGGTACCCGCTCTGTGTGGGCAGGGGTGTGGGGGGGATCCTGTTTATCCCCTCCCCAGCCCTGCTGCCCTTGCAGTTTACCCCCAGCCCCTCCCTTGCTCCATGGCCAACTCTAGCTCCTGCCCCACTGTGTTTTTGTCCCCAGCCCCTGCCTTGCTCCAGTCAGCAGGAACTAATTCTCCCCCCATGCCTCACTGCGCTCTTGGCCCTGGCCTCTTCTTTCCCCAGGGGGGCCCTCAAATATGTTTGGCGCCAGGCCCACAAAAAGTTAATCTGGCCTGGGCCCTTTAAATTGTCCCCAGAGCCTTGTTGCCAGAGCCCTGGGGTAGTGGCAGTGGGGCTCCAGTGGCAAGTTAAAGGGCTGGGGCGGTAGCGGTGGCCCCAGGCCCTTTAAATAGACCCCTTTAAATCACCCCCAAATCCCAGGGCTCTCAGTTGCCTCTGCAGCTGGGAGCTCAGAAGATGATTTAAAAGGCCAGGGGCTCCCAGCTGCTGCTCCCACAGCCCTAGCCCCAGGCCCTTTAAATCCTGATTTAAAGTGCCTGGGGATTTAAAGGCCCCGCCTCTTCCGGTTGAGGCCCCGCCCCCTCATCAGGAGTCCGGAGTACCGGTAAATCCTTTAAGTTACTTTCACCCCTGTATAAAAGAAAAGGTTCTACCAATCCCAAGGGATCAGACACATTACCTCCCAAATTAATGAATGTTTCAGATCTTACTCAGATACATGCTACAGCCAATTCTTATTAACTGAACTAAAATTTATTAAAAAAACAAGAGAGAGAGTATGGTTAAAAGATCATTGTACATACAGACATGAGTTCAATTCATTGGGGTGCAGATTCATAGCAGAGATGGTGAACTTCGTAGTTGCAAAGAGTTCTTTCAGAAATAGTACATAGTTTATAGTCCAGTGTCCAAATCTCATATTCAGGGCATACCAGCATAACTGGGACCTCAGTCTAGTGACTCAAACTTCCCCTGATGAAGCATAAACAGATCTGAGATGACAGAATCAGGACCCAAGGATCCTTTATACAATTTCATGTCTTTTAACAAGTTGGCGTTTCTCAGGGAACAAAAGATAATTAGAATGACTTTGAAGGAGGTCTATCACCAGTACTTAGCTATACGAATTAACATAAGGCAGTTTGCTTTTTCCTCCACCATTCACAGTACATTTCAAAGAGAGATGAATACTGAGATATCCCATGTTTACAATTCATTTAAATGCTAGGATCTTCTTTGATCCCTAAATTATCAGAATACAGCATAGACAGTGACTGTTGATTCCATTGTCCACCCTACTCATACATATGTAAATACACAGAAACACAAACATTATCTCCCCACATGTCTTTTGAGGGTTATTTATTTTGCAGGATGTTTAACCCTTTCTAGCCATGTGTCACACAGTTTATTTGTGTTAATTCCCCTTGCTTTTATGTTTGTGGATTATTCTGAAAGGGGAGAGTCTTTAAAATGAACTGGCTGGAGAGCCAAGTCACAGGAAGAGGCTGGTCATCACACAGTCAGAGTGACCGTTGGCAAGAGACACCCAGTGGGGAGAGAGAGCCTATGACATGCCTGGCCAAAAGTAGATGCCAGCTGTGAGTAAACCCATTCACACCAATCTACAATATAGATGAACTCATTTAAGAAAATATCTAAATTTGGCTTTGTGAGGAAAGACTGAAGAGCGTCACTGAGCTTTAGAAGTCAGACACCAAACAATCCCAAACCCGACAAGACCTGGATCACCCTTATTCATAAACTAGCTTGAATACAGAGTGCACATAAGAAAGAATTGACAAGAGACTTCTAGCAGACATGAAACTCATTCCTTGATCCTCTCAAAGAAATATGACGAAGATATATTACCGCTTAATCAAAGCAACTGCAGTCAGTCTAAGTTTATAATACGGTCCCATCTTTACATTTCCAGCTTTTCATAAGTTTCCTTAGTTTTCTTTGTAGTCGCCACTCTGTATCTAGAATCTTCCAGTTTTTAGTACTCCCAAGTTTCTGGACTTAGCATGCCTAGAGTTCTCCAGTTCCTGAATCCTGCAGTTCTTCTCAGCTCCAAAAGTTTTACCCTCTGTATGTAAATGAGGGGTACACAGGCAATTATTCTGATTAGCTTGTAAACAACTCGATCCTGGGTGTGTCTAGGGCATCTATTGTCATAATACTTACTTGCCAAATACAGTAATTGAGAATCTGAAAGCTGTGCATAATGGACTCTGCTCTTCGCCTCTCTTGGATTTTGCTTACTAGACTTAGTTTCTGGTTATGTGTTGTTAATCATTCCTTTTCAAATCTTCTTATTGGTTCATGCTCTGGTTTCACTTTCCGATATCATAGATAGTAAATGTTCTCTTCTTGTTTATACTTATGTAAGACTGTCATAAATCTAAAGGGAAGGGTAAACCCCTTTAAAATCCCTCCTGGCCACAGGAAAAAATCCTCTCACCTGTAAAGGGTTAAGAAGCTAAAGGTAACCTCGCTGGCACCTGACCAAAATGACCAATGAGGAGACAAGATACTTTCAAAAGCTGGGAGGAGGGAGAGAAACAAAGGGTCTGTGTCTGTCTGGGTGATGCTTTTGCCGGGGATAGAACAGGAATGGAGTCTTAGAACTTTTAGTAAGTAATCTAGCTAGGTATGTGTTAGATTATGATTTCTTTAAATGGCTGAGAAAAGAACTGTGCTGAATAGAATGAATATTCCTGTCTGTGTGTCTTTTTTGTAACTTAAGGTTTTGCCTAGAGGGATTCTCTATGTTTTGAATCTAATTACCCTGTAAGGTATCTACCATCCTGATTTTACAGAGGGGATTTCTTTACTTCTATTAAAATTCTTCTTGTAAGAAAACTGAATGCTTTTTCATTGTTCTCAGATGCAAGGGTTTGGGTCTGTGGTCACCTATGCAAATTGGTGAGGATTTTTACAAAACCTTCCCCAGGAAGTGGGGTGCAAGGGTTGGGAGGATTTTGGGGGGAAAGACGTGTCCAAACTACGTTTCCCAGTAAACTCAGTTAGAGTTTGGTGGTGCCAGTGGAGATCCAGGGACAAGGGATAAAATTAATTTGTACCTTGGGGAAGTTTTAACCTAAGCTGGTGAAAGTAAGCTTAGGAGGTTTTCATGCAGGTCCCCACATCTGTACCCTAGAGTTCAGAGTGGGGGAGGAACCTTGACAAAGACAAACTTTTAAACAGACAGAGGGATAAAGAACTAAATCCTAAACCATTTTATGTTAACATAATTATATCCAACTAATGTGCCACAAATAAAACAAAGCTTAACCACACAAGAGTTGCATTTGCCCTCGACCAAAACACAGTTGCTCCATCTAGTGACCTGGTGAGGTATACTTTAGACCTAAGTTTGCAGAGATTTCACCGTGGGTCTTTTATGACAGCCAAGAATCCAATGTATGGATATATGGTACTACTGCACTCATCAGTTCTTCTGATACAAACCCCATGTTTATTTTGATGTATATCCCATGTGATCTTATTGACCTCCAGGTGGTTGTAGTCAGAGCTCAGTTTGATCCCATGTCTGAGTTACAATGTGCATGGTGGTGTGTTTTGATACATCTATCTTGGAAAATAAATACACACACACACACTTATTTAAATAGGCTTTATACTTTACACAACAATAACATTGTCATTATAGGAGCAAAGTGTAAAAGAAATGTAGGGTATTCAGATGGATCAGGAAGGTGTCACATTCTAGGGTGCAATCCAGACCACTGAGGGGATGACAACATCTGCCCTGTAACCTTGGGTGCCTCACAATGCTTTGCTGTTGTAGCTCCCAAAATGGGCTACTCATAACCAGCCTACAGACATGCAGGTCACACCCTGAATCTGTATATAGTTGCAGCCCTGATTCAGCAGCTCTAACCCAGCAGCCTGCCAGCAACACACCAGTCACCATCTGGCTCCCACCAGCCTGGGTTACAACCATCAAGATGACCCCAACACACTCCCAGTCCCAAATTTCCCCAGAACTGTGTGCCCTGAAGGGTCCAGCCCTTTCCTGGACAGCTCAGAGAAATAAGGTGTGTTGCTCCTGTAAAGATATAAAAGCCACATCACAGTTTATTAACTTGACTGGGAGTAAATACAGAATTCCCTTCAAACACAGAATTGGTAAAAATGAAATAAATTTATTAACAAAACTTACATAGGATTAAATGAGTTCAAGTATAAGGAATGAAGATACAAAGAGTTACAACAAAACAAAATACACTTCTAGAATTCTAAAACTTAATCTAGTAAGGTACAATCTTTGCCTAAGCAGGTCTCTCACCTATATTCAACCAAGAAGGGGTTGATGTCTCTGGGAACTGAAGGCAAGGGCTCTGAACCTTGTGTCTATCTACTGAAGGATGCCAAAGATTGCTTCTGTCCTAGTTTATACCTTCCAATGTTCAATGAACTTGTTTCAAGAGGCAGGATGGCCTCACGCATTTCTTCCCTTCTTGTGGGTTTCCCATCTTCCTGTATGATTTCTATGCAAATGGGGCTTCCAGTTTTTTCCTGATTCCACCATGCTTATTTTACGTAAAAGACAAGAAGATAGCCGTGACATCTCTTACTGTCTGGGCGGACTGTACAGCCTAATATCAATGAGTATCCAGAATTCATTATAGAATGTTAATCCATACATTTCACTATATTAATTACCTGTTGTCATTAGCTTTCAGTAAAAAAAAAACCTCACTTATGCACTCTTATAATACAACAATATTATATACGATCATTTGATTCAATTGCTTATCACTTGAAGTTCGGCCCCCATCTTCATAGACCAGTAAACCTTTGAAATGGATTCTTCTGAGGTTTACCCCTTAAAGTCAAGTTCATTCAAACTGTGACGAAGGAGACATGGAGTCTGGTGGTGAAGAAAGCTCCATGTTTTTTCTTCCCCCACTTGTTTGCTGAAAGGCAAATTGTTCTACTTCCTGTCATCTCCTTCCCTTGCTGTCTTGATAGTCCTGTTTCTGCTTATATGTAAATACAGACCTTCATTGTCTTTGCCTGAATATTGGGCAGGTCAGAGAATCAAAGACACATTCCTTTGTCTAAGATAGACCTATTTAACAACTCCCCCTGACATACTTGATTTACACACACCTTATTGATAATTCCAGCATATATTCATAACTCTTAATACACATCACATACATACATCATGAAAGAATATTAATTATCATTGAGTTATTAGTTATCAGGTGAAAATGGGCAAGAATTATTATAATAGTGTGTAGGGTGTGAATACAGGGGCACTTAGTGTCACAGAAGGATAACTTGATTTTTATCCTTGACTCTCCAACTCTTTTATTGTGTTACCTTGGGCAAATCTCTTACCCTTCATCACCTTAGTTTTTCCAAGTATGAAGTGAAGATAAGATACTTACCCATTTTATAAAGTGCTTTTAAATCTACAAATGAAAGGCTAGTTGAGTGCCAAGTATTGTGATTAGAGTCAAAATAACCTTACACATAAAATTGCATGCAAATTGGACCATACCTTCCAACAGCCTGACTCCTCTCACCTGACTGCTGAAATTCAATGCATGTCACTCACCAGCTGTTGCAAAATGCAAAGTTTAATATAGAAAAACATGAGTATCTTTTTATATTCCATTTAAGCAAAGAAAGCTGCTTATTTCTTTTGGAAAATAGGGACCTAGATGTACATCTCCAAATTATGTTCTTGTCTTGCCAATGGCTGTGCTCTCCACCTGTACATGAATGTCTAAGGAATTAAACCAGTATTGTGAATATTTACAATAAATTATTAAATAGCAGTGACAATTTGAGCCAATGGGAAATTTATAGAGATTGATTGCTGCTTTACAAAAATGATTTGCATTCTAACAGGTGTTTTATTATAATGTCTGTGAAGCTTTCAAATGTAGGCACCAGGAATGTGCTCCATGCCATCAGATTCTTCTAAATAAATGTATATGATTACAAAGAAGTGTAATGAAGCCAGTGAAGCAGTGCTTCATGACCTCCATTTTGCCAGTGTATGAATCACTCATTCAGCAGCATCTTGGGCTGTGGTTGCCATGCCAAATGAGGTTAATGAACAGCCCACTGTGTTTCTTTGCCTTTGCTACCATATGGAACAGAACAATACAGCGCCACTTGGACAAGGCAGGTGCTGAAATGTGTCCAAGTGAACGAGTCTGTATACCTGAAAGAGTAGAGCATCTATTATGCTCAGTCCACTTTTCACTTCCTTTTTAATTCCATCTCTGAATAGTTCTTCTTTGCTTCCTTTGGTGCTCAGAGATCATTTGCATTTTGTCAACAAATTGCAGTGGAAAATCTGTTTAATTTCTTACCTCTTTCTCATGGGATACCATTACTTAAAGATGTTCTGGGATTTCCTTGAATCTAAATTCCCACACTCCATCCATCACTTTGTGTGCGCGCACCTGTAATGGGGGGTCACTCACCACTGGGGGGCCCCTGTGGGGCTGGATCTGTGGATCAGCTCTCATCCGGTCTAGTGCCATCCTCCATCGCTCACTCATCCCACAGCCCTTCTCACTTTTCAGGACTTGGGGTGCTCTCTGTGGCTCAGCCCTCCAGCCAAGTCACTGATTAATCCCCTCTTTCCAGAGTATCAAAGCTCCTCCAGACAAACTTCTGGATGCTGTATCAGGCAGTCTGCTATGCCTGCCAATTCCAAGTCTATGCCACTTTTGTAGTGGCTGGCAGGGGTACCCAGGCCCACCTGCTACTCTGGTTTCCAGCCAAGGTCTACATGATCTCAATCCTCACTGCTCTTTCCCTGGGCTTCTTCCTACTCTGCTTTACATAGGCTTTCTTCCCCGCAACTTCTCTGGGTAAACGCCTTCCAACAGGATCCAGGACTTTTGCTCACCCCTTGGTTTCCTCCTACCCACCTCTCTGTGCCCAAAAACCAACTTCAGACACTCTCCCTGCAGCCTCTTCCTGGCTTTATACAAGCTCAGCTTGCTCCTGCCCAGCTTGGCAGCAGCATCAATTAGACTTCATCAGTCCCTGACTCTCTTCCAGGTGCAGCTCATAAGGTTAACTGGTGGGAGGGTGGACTCCCCATCACAGCACCTTAGGGTTGTACTAAAACTAATTTACATGGAAATTAAAACCAAGCTATATTAACAATGATTGTCAAACTTTCACTTTCTATTCAACCTATACCAACTATTTTAAAAATGTCTTATTTTAGGACACCAGTTTCACTGCAGTTCAGCTCATATTGGCCCACAGTGAGTGAAATTCACCCCATATGTCACAACCAGGATGTGGGCAGTCAGACCTAGTGGTCAGAGTGGAAGTTGGGCCAGGTCAGGTACCAGAAGGCCAGAGTCTGAGATAGGCCGGAGGGTAAACAAAGAGGTAGTCAGCAGGAGGCAGGCAGGGATGGACGACTGAGTCTGAAGTCTCTTACATGCAGGGTGTGAAGCAGACATAGACAGGCAGTCTGTGCTGTTGCTCAGACAGCTCCCCATCATGGCTTCCTGGCTTAAATATTGGTGCCAGCTAATCAGTGGGCTGTGAGGAGCTCCCACTCAGGTCCTGTTGGGCGGTACTTCCTGATGAGCCCAGCCTCACGGGGTCCTCCTGCAGGAGTTTAGCTTAAACCTCCTGTGGTGATGTGGAGGCATCAGTGGCCCAGAACCCTTCCCCCTCTGCCATGGTACCAGATTCTAGCCCTGCAGGATCGCACATCAGGCAGAGGGCCAGCAAACAGCCCACTTAAACCCTATTTAAATCCTCAGTTTAAACCCTCAGGTGGGATTTAGGTTATGCCTACAGTAGGGGTATGATTCCCTGCTTGTGTACATCTACTCATGTTGCTCAAGAACTAGCACAGGTATAAATAGTAGTGTAGCTGCAGTAGCACGGCAGCAAGGCATGGTTGTGCTGGGCTGAGTGTGTATCCACCAGTTTCAGGCAGGTTTGTACATGGTATGGCTTAGACATGCCTCCGCTGCCACTACCAGCGTATATACTCACCCTAGCTCAATGAGAGCTAGAGCGAGCATGTGTATCTCAGCGGGGGAATCAGATCCCTAGCTCCTAGTGTAGACATAACCTTAACTGAGGCATAGGCCTTGCACTTCTGCAGGAGGTGAATTTCACCCAGTTTGAGCAGCCAGGTATAACTGGAGAGTTCCTCCACGGAGAAGGAAGAAGAAATCCTCCACCAGGCCACTGAATATCAGCGCAGCTCTTTCACAGTGACCAATCCATCATCAGAGCTGAAGTAGCCTCACTAGTGGTTTCCTTTCCTTTAACCACACATTGGGAGGGGGCTGCTGGATCAATATAATGACATGTCAGACTACAATTTACACCGGATCCATGAATCCTGCCTAAATGCAGCAGAAATACTCCTGCTCCACCACAAGATGGTCTTTCTTGACTACTTGCGCCTTCTGGGAAACCTTGATGCTAAGAACAAGAAAAATAAACCTTTAAGATAAATTGAGCCTTTATATGACAGTACTGGCCTCAATTTTTGAAAAGGGCTCCCCTAATCTGTGTGCACAATTTTTGTAATCTGATACACCATTTCTGATATCCTGAATACCACCAAATAATCTAGATTCCTCTCTCCCCTTATTTAAAAGGAAACTAATGTCCTCACTTCTTTCTATCACATATCTTCCACTAAAACTCAATTTGACTTCTACGGGAGCAGAATCAGGCCCACTATATATTACCTACACCCATGAAACCAGAAATCAGCAGTTACATTTTTATTTATAAACCAAGTCAGAGAATGTGTGTCTAAATCATATTATGTCCAGCTCTTATTGTAGATTATTTGTTGATTTGTTTTGTAACATGAAATGCCCGTCAGGGTGTACAAGAGGAGAAAAATCACTGAAGAGAAGAGATGACTATAATCAAGTTTAAAGACACCAGCTGATTCGTACATTTGACAAACATTGACTCTTCTTGGATTCTGAATAACTATGTAGAGCCTGAAGTTTGCAGATCGTTATAGACATTTTAAAAAGAAGAACAGAAGCAAATAAAAATAGTGGAAACTTAATTACCAAAGCTCAACTACTGTATAATATTGATTCAGAAAATTATACTGTACTTATAAGCTGTATTTCTCATACATTGTAAGACCTTATTTTTTCCATAATTTGGTCCACTCATCTACATTGAGGGGGGAAAATCTATGTTGAAAGCATAAGCAATATCTGGCAAGTGTAAGTCAGTTTCTGAAGTCTACTGTATGTCAAATGTGATCATAACCATAAGATAAAAGCATAATTCAGATATGTGTGCAAGCATACTCATAGTGGGCTCTATTAATATCCCAGTGCAGAGAATTCAAGGAAGACTTATGTACTAATCAAATTCCTCTATAAGGACTTAAGTGGTAGCTGGTCAAAATGTTTCATTTCAAATGTTTATCCAATGAAAAACACCTTTTTTTGTCTAAAAGGAAATTTCTACTGGAAACATCAGTTTCTGATAACATATTTTGGTTTTTCATTGAAAAACCAAACACCTAAAAACTGAATTTTCAGGCAATAATCAATTATTGCAGTTTTTAACAATCAAAAAAATTCAGCCACAAATATGGTTTTCAGCTGAACATTTTCTGTTTTCGGGTTTCCAGTTTTTCAGCAACAACATGAAAACTTTTAAAGAAAATGGTCAAAGAAAACAAACTTTTGTTTTTGTTAAACTTCTCAGGAGGGAGGAAATATTTTCTGATCAGTTCTCTTAAGCACTACTTAGGCTTTGTGCTATGCTGGACCTTCACACAGGAGTGAATTTCATTCAGCTGGAGCTTCCACACACTAAGAGAGGTGATTAGGCCCCTAGAGAGGATAGTTCCTTTCTTTTCCTTAGAGATGCAGATTTTAGTCACCATTCATTCTTTGGATAGATCCATCAAAGCCAAAATCCTGGCTGTAGATTGGAATTGAAGCTCATAAAAGTAATCTCTTTTCATAGTGGCTAAATCTGAATACTCTCAACTTTATGAAAGTTCAAACACTTTTGGCATCCAGATTTGTGTGCCACATTATAACGATTCAATTTAGACCAAGATCTGGAAATAAGATTCTTGAATACTCATGCTATTGCCCGGACAAGGAAGTCAAGACAGGATTCTGTTCTTGCCTTGCCATTGACTTAGCATCCAATACAACCCCTATTGAAATCAATGAGGATATTTCTATTGCTTTCAATGGGAGTTAGGTGCTTAACATGCTTAAGCACTTTTGAAAATCCCACTGGTTGGCTATCTGCATCTCCAGGTGCCTAAATATCTTTGAAAATCTGGCTCACTCTCTGTCTCTTATTTTCTCTCTAAAAAGGGGGTTAATAATATAGACTTACTCAGCATTGTAAAGTGATTTGATATCCTCACATAAAAGGCTCAGTGGAAATTATTATTATAATAAAATGTAATTGTCTTTATGAGCCTGACATATCACCTAGTGATGACTTCCTCATATGCTTCATCATATATCCAATTATATTTTTAATCAACTTAATAAAAAACAGCATCAATTATAATGCAAGTGAGCCTGTCACTTAGGTGGAATCACCCATTTGATAGCAAAGAATAATTACTATTTATTAGAACTGCATTAAAATTTTCAGAGTAGTTTTATAAGGTTCCATAAGGTCATATATTCACTCCAATCATTAATCTTCTCTAGGCATCTTTAATCAGGGGGCTTGATTCAGAGCCATTAAGTAATACGTTTGCCCTCAGATCTTAAATTATAATGCCCAGATTAATTTAAAAAAGAATCAACATGATTATTGAAGGATTCCCACATGTAAAGCTGCTCCCTGCTTCAAGTGAAGGATGACATAAAATTCAGGTTCACACTACACAAATTATAATATAGGCATTAAAAATAATTTGGGAGTCTGGGAGGAAAAGACCACAGGATTATATGCCTCTAGAATTTAAAATGAGGTTGTTGAAGTCAAGAAGTCATGAGATGGGTAGAGAAGCTTCTTGTAAAGGCGAAGAAAAGCACCAGGACTCAAACTTGTAACATCTAAGGTTGTCAGCTAAATTGTATGGAACAAAGAGATAGAATATAAATCCTTATTTAAAAACAAAACCGAGTGCAAAGCTTTTAGATACCATAGTGATCGACAAATTGTAATTTGAGCTGGGCAAAATTTTCCAACTAAAACTCTTTTTCACTGAATGATGAAGATTCAGGTCGACATTTTGAATTTGGCCCAAACAACAAAAAAGTGGAAATGCCTAAATGTTTTAACAGCTCCAAAACATTACATTTAGTGTGTGTGTATGTGGGGGTGGGGGGAACAGATTCACAAGGGGATTTAGGCACCATTCACAAAATGGAGGCGGAGGCACCCCCTGTTATAGCCAATAGCCCAGTGTTTAGGGCATTCACCTAGAATACAGGAGACCAATGTTCAGATCCACAATCTAGAGCAAGGACTTGAATCCAGTTCATTCTGCTCTCAGAAGAGTGCCCTAACCACAAGTCTATATTCTAAGGTGGGTGCCTCTTGGTCTCTCCTGTTGAAGCTGCTCCACTTTGGATAGCATACCTGAATAGTCATTGGGCCAGAGAAAGAACAAATAGGAATGACTCTGTAGCATGGTACCTGGGACACTCACTGCAGGGAGGGGAGGGGACACCTGGGTTTTAGTCCCTACTCCAAGAATGTAAGATCCAAATTATTAACATTAACTATAATTATTTACTTCCAAATACTCCCTTTATTAATGTTTTTAACTCATGAGTTTAGAATTCCTAGTTTACCTTCCAATAGTTAATAACGATAATATTTCACACAAACTATTCCAGGCAGCACTCCTGCTGAGTGCAGCCCCAAGAAAGTGTTCCCACCTGTTTCTCACACCTTGCTGATGGCTTCACTTGAAGCTGAAGAATCTCAGCCCCACTGAGGACCAGGACCGATGACTGTAAACTCTTTGGGGCATGGCCTAGCTTCATTTTGTTTTGTTCTGAGTTGAGCATATGACTAATCCCTCCCCCTTCCAGAAAAGAAAAAATGCAGAACAGTCATGGCAGAAAATCAGCCTGAATTCTTGCTCCAAAAATTTATTCATCTTAAGATTTCTAGAAGTCCCTGTTTGTTAGGTTGAAACTATAATAGTCTCAGATTGTATTTCAGCCAAAACGAGTGCAGAAGAACAGAAAAAGTAAGTTCAAATTTGAGTAACTTTAGAGATTCACATGTGGGTCATTTTAAGGGCTGGGCAAATATTTCTACAGGTCATTATTTTATTATTCAAACCAGTTTTCCCACCTTTAAAAGAGTGACAGGATTATGTTTTGCTGCAGTATGTAACAAGGTGTGGTACCACCTCATGCAAATAAACTGCTGGCTCATTTGGCAAGTATAAATCAGTTTCCAGCCTGAATTCAACAGACAGGAGTAGCCTTTTAGCAGAGGGAGCTAAGGACAGCAACACCATCTTCAGTGACTAAAAGGAATGACAAAACAGTTAATCAGTAATCAGTGTGATTGCCATTTGAAGCCTACATTTGCCTATTCTAACTATAGGGAAATAATGTAGTACCTCCTACCACTTTGTGTTAGCTGTTGGCAAAGGGAGACCACTATACAGTACTTATACAGCAAAGGAAAATGCAAATGACATTTCAGACACTAATATGAGCTCATAGAGCCACTTGCAGCCCATTGCCTCATTCTGTATCACAGGTAGCACTAGTCTGATGTTTTTCCACTTTAACTGAATTAAAAGCCATTGAGATTCTCAGAGACTCAGGCTGCAACACGATCAAATTATTCCACGTGTGGCAATAGATGTTTGTCTCACAGCACAATATGCATCATGCTGAAGGTTATCAAAGGCCCTGCATGTTTTGACAGCAGGACTGTCTGGCTATGTAGACTCCCTCCTCAGGCCCTATGCTACCAGCACTCCCAGCTACCTTTGAGACACCACTGACTTCCTGAGGAAACTACAATCCATCGGTGATCTTCCTGATAACACCATCCTGGCCACTATGGATGTAGAAGCCCTCTACACCAACGTTCCACACAAAGATGGACTACAAGCCGTCAAGAACACTATCCCCGATAATGTCACGGCTAACCTGGTGGCTAAACTTTGTGACTTTGTCCTTACCCCATAACTATTTTACATTTGGGGATAATGTATACCTTCAAATCAGCGGCACTGCTATGGGTACCTGCATGACCCCACAGTATGACAACATTTTTATGGCTGACTTAGAACAACGCTTCAGCTCTCGTCCCCTAACGCCCCTACTCTACTTGCGCTATATTGATGACATCTTCATCATCTGGACCCATGGAAAAGAAGCCCTTGAGGAATTCCACCATGATTTCAACAGTTTCCATCCCACCATCAACCTCAGCCTGGTCCAGTCCACACAAGACATCCACTTCCTGGACACTACAGTGCTAATAAACGATGGTCACATAAACACCACCCTATATCGGAAACCTACTGACCACTATTCCTACCTACATGCCTCCAGCTTTCACCCTGACCACACCACACGATCCATTGTCTACAGCCAAGCTCTGCGATACAACCGCATTTGCTCCAACCCCTCAGACAGAGACAAACACCTACAAGATCTCTATCAAGCATTCTTACAACTACAATACCCACCTGCGGAAGTGAAGAAACAGATTGATAGAGCCAGAAGAGTTCCCAGAAGTCACCTACCACAGGACAGGCCTAACAAAGAAAATAAGAGAACGCCACTAGCTGTCACCTTCAGCCCCCAACTAAAACCCCTCGAACGCATTATTAAGGATCTACAACCTATCCTGAAGGATGACCCAACACTCTCACAAATCTTGGGAGACAGGCCAGTCCTTGCCTACAGACAGCCCCCCAACCTGAAGCAAATACTCACCAGCAAACACATACCACACAACAGAACCACTAACCCAGGAACCGGTCCTTGCAACAAAGCCCGTTGCCAACTGTGCCCACATATCTATTCAGGGGACACCATCACAGGGCCTAATAACATCAGCCACACTATCAGAGGCTCGTTCACCTGCACATCCACCAATGTGATATATGCCATCATGTGCCAGCAATGCCCCTCTGCCATGTACATTGGTCAAACTGGACGGTCTCTACGTAAAAGAATAAATGGACACAAATCAGATGTCAAGAATTATAACATTCATAAACCAGTCAGAGAACACTTCAATCACTCTGGTCACACAATTACAGACATGAAAGTTGCGATATTACAACAAAAAAACTTCAAATCCAGACTCCAGCGGGAAACTGTTGAATTGGAATTCATTTTCAAATTGGATACAGTTAACTTAGGCTTGAATAGAGACTGGGAGTGGCTAAGTCATTATGCAAGGTAACCTATTTCCCCTTGTTTTTTCCTACCCCCCCCCCCGCCCAGACGTTCTTGTTAAACCCTGGATTTGTGCTGGAAATGGCCCACCTTGATTATCATACACATTGTAAAGAGAGTGATCACTTTAGATAAGCTATTACCAGCAGGAGAGTGGGGTGGGGGGAGAGAAATCCTTTTGTAGTGGTAAACACCCATTTTTTCATGCTTTGTGTGTATAAAATGATCTTCTATACTTTCCACAGTATGCATCCGATGAAGTGAGCTGTAGCTCACGAAAGCTTATGCTCAAATAAATTGGTTAGTCTCTAAGGTGCCACAAGTACTCCTTTTCTTTTTGATAATATTACTGCTTGTTCATAGATCAGAGGATATGTCAAGGGATGACTGCAGTGATTAGTAAGATTATGAAACCCAAGAGTCAAGCATCACTAGGGGGTTTAGAAGAATCGCATGTGGTTTTATATATTGCCCATCATAATTTTTTTCTGATGGACATAATTCCCAAGCAGCATTACATGGAATCTTTTGCTACTAGTAATATGCTTTGTCTGTGTTAAGTCTTGTCCTATCATTAATTGTCAGCCACCACAGTGGAGCTGCCATTCACCTTGGCAAAATTACTTTAGTAAGATATTAATATAGCTAATATCATTGGTAACATGCAATAAAGAAAAAAGTCAGGAGGAATTGTGAGACATTTTCTCTCAGTAAAATGAATGCTAACATATGTGCTCTAGTTTACTTCCCAGTGCACAGCCCTTGGGTGCAATGCTGTTGAAAAATTCCATTGCTGTGGTCTCTACTTTCTTCCTCTTGCCAAACCATTGAAGATATTTTAAAAAATCAGTTTCTGTGTTTATTTTATTTTAAATATTTCTAAATGAATGTAGTGCTAATGAAAGGCATGAATGGAGACTGACATCTTCTGTTCATCCACTGTATAGTACAGGTACAGCATTGGCAATAACTATGCAAGCTTCCATACACAGGTCTGGCTTCAAGCCGTCTGTCCACAGCTGAAAGGCAATGAGAGTCAGTTGCTAATCACCTGAGCCAGCTGGTCTCTTCTAACCTTTATTTGCTCTTTTTTCCTGAGTTCCTTGCTGCCTTATGAAAAACATGTGGCTCTGATTCTACATGTAAGCCAAGGTTCCTTCCCCACTCTGAACTCTAGGGTACAGATGTGGGGACCTGCATGAAAACCCACCAAGCTTACTTTTACCAGCTTAGGTTAAAACTTCCCCAAGGTACAAACTATCTTACCCTTTCCCTTGGACTTCCACTGCCACCACCAAACATTTATCTGGGTTTATTTTTATTAGGAAAGCGTCGTTTGGAAATGTCTTTCCCCCCAAAATCCTCCCAACCCTTGCACCCCACTTCCTGGGGAAGGTTTGGTAAAAATCCTCACCAATTTGTATAGGTGACCACAGACCCAAATCCTTGGATCTTAAGAACAATGAAAAACCATTCAGTTCTTGAAAAGAAACATTTTAATAGAAGAAACAGTAAAAAGAATCACCTCTGTAAAATCAGGATGGTAAATACCTTACAGGGTAATTAGATTCAAAACATAGAGAATCCCTCTAGGCAAAACCTTAAGTTACAAAAAAGACACACAGACAGAAATATTCATTCTATTCAGCACAGCTATTTTCTCAGCCATTTAAAGAAATCATAATCTAACGCATATCTAGCTAGATTACTTACTAAATTCTAAGACTCCATTCCTGTTCTGTCCCCGGCAAAAGCACCACCCAGACAGACACAGACCCCTTGTTTTTCTCCCTCCTCCCAGCTTTTGAAAGTATCTTGTCTCCTCATTGGTCATTTTGGTCAGGTGCCAGCGAGGTTACCTTTAGCTTCTTAACCCTTTACAGGTGAAAGGATTTTTCCTCTGGCCAGGAGGGATTTGAAAGGTGATTACCCTTCCCTTTATATTTATGACAGTGTACTTTATTGTTCCATGGGGCAGATCCTCAGTGGGTATAAGTTATCTCTGTTCAATTCAATGGAGTTATGACATTTTACATTAAATGAGACTATTTCCCCTTTAAGTTTAAGCTTGTGGTGGAATTTCAAAAGCTAAAATTAATGAATGAAATTTGGACCATTGAAGTCGATCACAAAGCGCCCTTGACTTCAGCATGCTAGGATTTCATCCTGTGAATGTATCATTCCCTCTCTCCAGATTGAGGAAAATTGGGGGAAGAAGAGGGAGTTAAATAAGGGCTATTCAGCACATTCTAGGACTCAATTCTCTTCTATAGTCGTATGTCATTAAGCATGGTGATTGCTTACACTAGGATGTCTCTAAAACTCTCTGTTTATTTTTCACATTGGTTTACATACATCAGAAAGGTAATGACAGTATGTGATAAAGAAAAGGGAAACTTTTCTGAAAGAGGAATTATTCATATTTGAAACCATCAGGAACTCCCCACTCAGCTTTTCAATATTGGAGCGGGTCAAACTTTGTTTTAAAAATGTTTTTCATCAAAAAATGCCCCTGGCAACAAAATCTTTCCCAAAAGTTTGTCATGATTGTCAAAAAGATTTCATTTTCACCAAAAAAAAGTACTAATTTTTACATCTCTTTCAAAATATTTATCAAAAAAGGGTTTCAAAATGTTTCATTTACTGAGCACTAGTCCTCAGTCAAATACAATTTGTAAAAAGTTCAGTAACATTCAATAAAGCTTTTAAATACCATAAAATTGTGAAACATTTTGGGGAAAAGAGATGTCCATTTTGAAAATTTCAAAACAAAAAACTTGAATTTTTTCCCTAAAACAGATTTTCATTATTTCTATTAGCTCTATCTGAAATTAAAGCCAACGTATGGGCAGAGAAGTTTTCTAAAAGTTTGAATGTTTAGTGCTTCTGAACATGCTGGTCTATTTGAATTCTAGAAGGCAGTGGGCGGAGCCCACCAAAGATTTGCCCCCTCTTGTGAGGGAGGATCCACAAGACCCAACTGGAAGTGCTGGTTTTATAGATTTAGCCAGGCCTACACAAGAAACTTTTGCTGATACAATAATGCCACATAAGGGTGTGATCTTTTATGACACTTTTATACCAGAAAAAAGCCCCCATGTAGATGCAGTTATATCAGCAAATAGAGTTCTTTTGCTGATATAGCTTATTTCATTTGTGGTTTGGTATAAATTATACCAGCTAAAAGAAATGTTTTTAAAGATATATGTTGTGTCTTCATTGGGCGGGGGAGGGGTAATGTAGGGAGTGTTTTCTGGCATAGGTATACCAGCAAACCCTTTCGAATGGAGACAGGTCCCTAGAGACTGAAGTCAAGTTTTCAAAGTAGTACAGCCAGAGCAGCAATTATACAAGTTACCCCACATTACCTAGTGTGCCTCCAGTCTGTACGTGAGGGCCATTTTGCGACTGAAAGGACAGTTTAGTCTCTATGCTGAGGCAACCCAGTTTTCTGCTCTGATTGCTGCCAAAGGGGCCAGTTAGTGCAAATGGTAATGTGGAAGGTTTGGGGATATTGATGGTTAGGAGCTTATCCTAAGAGATTAACTCTCTGGGTATGGTAAAAGCCACAAAGGGAATCCTAATATTTATCACTGATGCTTACTCCCCCTTTCCTCTCTCACACACATACCTTCTTTTTTATTTGTTTTTACTAATTTCCTGTAATTAATTCCTTGCTGATTAGTTGTCTAATTTTGTGTCTTTAAAAAGTACATCATTGATCACAATACTTCTCAACATTACAAACAGCAAATCTCAGATCACAGTATTGTTTCACTTGGCAACAACTGGAAAGGAAAGGCAGGTAATTATACACTGCTGTTATCAAAATCCCTTAACTGCATTCTTTAATGTTCCTTGGATTGCTAGATGACTGAGCTGTTTAGATTATATATTAATGTGACATTCTCCTATCTTCGTCCTCATTTACCAGAGGTAATACATGCTCATCTTCTCCACCAGTATGGGCAATGTATGTGTAGAAAACAATTCCTTCTACTTTTTAATGAACTCTTAATGGGCACAAGCTGGAGAGGCTGCCTGTCATCAATTTATATTTATTACACATTTACCTAAAGTGGTGGTGAATCATAAAAATAACTGTTTAAACTGCAGTGCCAACCAATCTCCATCATCTGTGTCATTACCTCCTGATTTCATTTGTCGCACGACTGTGTCCGATTGCATTAAATGCAGTAGTGTATGGGTCTTCAGTAAAACATTTTGGCTTTTGCAACTCCACAGATTTATTACATATTAATTCAAGATTTTAAATTTAGAAATGGGCACAGATCAAATGTTAAATCTGCATTTCCAAAGCCTGAACTTGTGTAGAGAGTTTTAGCTCAGGGGTCAGAGGCCCTAGATGTCAGTAACCGGTATGTGGGTGCTCATGCCTAACAGTTGGAGTAGGAGTCAGGAATTGGTAGTCAGAACCAGAGCCAAGGCCTAGGAATCTGAGTCAGGAACCAAAGCCCGGGGTCCGAGCTGGAAAAGTGAAGCAAGGTTGGACTGACTGAGGCACTGGTAATGTCAGAAGTAAGACAGGCACAGGAGAGATTGCAGCTGCGGGCATGTGCATTGAGCAGCCACAGGTATGTTGCTGTTAGGATTCAGAGCAGCACCAAGCAGGTGGAGTGGTCAATCAGGTCGCCCTGCTATGGCTCAGCTGTGCTCATAGGCTGCCTGGAAACTGGGCAGGCACAGCTGCAAGATCTCGCTGCTGCTATTAGAAGCATGAGGAAAAATCTCAACCTGCAATTGTCATCAGATTTCATCCTGATTTTTAAAGCAGCCACAACAATATAATCTGAACTCCAAATGAATTGCAGACATAAAATAACACAACATAAACTTACAAAACACAGGCCATTTCTGAATATCAAGCCGTAAGTGTCCTTTCCAGTACTGTGCTTCTCATGATCCTATCAATTTAAATATTACAGCCCAAAATATCAATGCACTAACCTTGAGGTCATCATTTCAGATGTATTTGGTGGGTAAGGTGTAAAAAGTAATCAATTTTTTTCTATGGAAGTAAAGTAATGTTTATCCTAATATTCAACTGTACTTCGCTGCAGCTGCCTGTTGGGTCATGAATGACCCTTGATGAGTCCTGAGCCTTTTTGTATTAAATGTGGTTACAGTTTTTAAGCACTGTGCAAACATTAACAAATTTATACTTACAGACTTTCTATAAGGTAGGTATTTTTATTCTTGATTTACTAATGGGGAAATTTAGCAACAAAGACGTTATACGGCTTACCTCACACAAATCCGTGGTTGTGTCAGGAGCAGAACTCAGGATGCATGCCTCCCAGCTCTGTGCTCTACCCACCAAAAAGTAATGTCTCTCCTGAACTGGCTACCGCACAACAACATAGAACTCATCTTGTGCTACCAATCAACAACCAACCAAACAAACCAAAACCAGAGTGCTAATAAACAGGTAAGAATTTGAATGGAAATGCAAGGTGGATATGCAAAACTGAAGGAGAAATTAAACAAGTAAAAAAGTACATTCTAAATGTCAAATTGCACTCGAGAGGAATTCAAAGGAGGGACAATAACAGATAAATGAAAGAACCAGCTCCTTTAAAGATAAAGTGTCATCAAAGGAATAGAGGAATTGTGGCCATTCAGAATATAATTTTTAAATCGAATAATCAATCCCTTTGAAGCAACTTGAAAAGCTCCAAATTAAGTTCTCATTCCATGTTAACGAAGTTGCTAGGGATCAGAACATCTAGAAGTCATTACAAAAAAAGTCCTCCAAACACAGAGATGAGGCATCAAGCCATTTTCTTTGGTGGGAGTCTCCTATGCTAAATGAGTACACAAGCAGTCTCCTTTATTCAAGTATGTCCCCTTGCAAGTGTAACTTCCTAAGCTGATGTGCAGGGGCAATGGGAGGGGTTAAGTACATTTCATTAAGGTCAGTGATATTGCCTTACCCTTACACTGAACCTCCATCATCCTTCATTCACAGCCAATAAGTGTGGGTAGGAAGGAGGGAGAGTAAAGGAAAACGAGGAATAAGATTGAAGAGAAAAAAAGGCGCCAAGGGGGTGGATGAAATTCTCCCTTTTGCTTAAAGGGAGCTTGGGGCGTTCTGAAAGGGAGAGGGAGGGGGGCTTTCGGATGGAATGCTGATGCCCAAAGATTCCAGGGCAGTGGGTGCAGGTTGTTGTGGGGAGCTGTCAGATGGAATGCTGATGCCCAAAGATTGCATGGCAGTTATGAGTGACAGGTTAGCTGAGCGAGACGAGGGAGGAGAAACTATTAAGCACTGCTCTCTCCGCTTGGGGGCTCTTCCTCTCCCAGCCCGAACGAGAGAAATGAAGTCTCACAAAACCTCTGAGCACTTAAGCCAGGTGTGTGATGGGGTGTATGCCACATCCGCATGGATGAAGAAGGTGCCAGAGGGGTCCTGGGAGCGGAGCAGGCCCTATCAATCATGTATGATAGGAAGGAAACTGCAGTCAGCACGAAGGGGTGCGTGGCAGTGATCGCCCTAAGCAGCAAGCTGCAGGAGTGACTCCTGAAGCCACGGGCGGAACTCTGAGCCCGGAGACCTTCAGCTGGACCCTACGGAGATTACAGCGAGCTCCCAGGGTGAGCCAGACAGATTAAGCCTGACTCAGCAGCCTAGCAGGGAGATATTTCAAAACACACTATGCAGGCACTGTATTGTTGGCAGCACTGTGAACTTCCCCACGCACACACACACACTTTTGAGGGGTCCTGGGAAGAAGTTGAATGCATTGCGGTTTGTGCCTTTCCTTTTGATCACCCCATCCAGAGAGACGTAAGAAGGCCCACAAAGGGCAGGGCCACTTTGCCAGTAGGTAAGGAACTGGGGTGCCACCCAAAGCAAATAACTGGGTGCAGTCAGGCTCTCTCACCATCCGGGAGAAGAACGGCAGGGGACTCGGTTATAGGATGAATAAAGTCAGTGCTAGACAGCATATCCCATGAACCCCTCACCAGCATGCTCAAAGGGCAGGTGAGCAGAGTTCGTGTTAGTAACTGTCCTGCATCAATAGATTTCTCCCAGTGTTATCAAGACCAGTGAATCCATTTCCCTCTCAGTGCAGAACAGAGAATTTTTTCCCACCTCACAGACACCTGCTGTCTCCCAGTAGAAGTAATTATCTTATTACTATTACCTCGTGATACAGGCATTTCTTGGGATACATTCACTCCTGCACTAGTAGGAACAACTGCACCTCTTGTAGTGTGACAAAACACATGGCATTTGTGCTACTTTCCTCTCCCCAGTTTCTACCAAGGCAGTTACAAAGCATTTTCTGGTCTCCCCAGGAAACTAAGTGCATCCTCCAGCCAACATTTGGGTGCTCCCTCCCAAGCCAGCCCCATACATTTTCTGGTCTATATTGTCCAACTCTGGGCTCCCATCAAAGCAGTGGTCACTGATGCATGCTGCTGATACGCCCCCTTTCTTGCAGATTGTCTACCACTGGGGATTTGGTATACAAAATGCTGTAACTGTTAGGATTTGTTTCCTGTGTACTGTACTTTTCAATTTTTTAGTAGGCTGTCAGTCTGCAGGGCCAGTGCCCCAGGAAGGCACATAAGTGTTAGTTTGTTTTATATACAGAGAAAACAGGCACAAAGAGATATTTAAGGGACTTATCTAATGTCACACAAGTCAACTGTAGTGTCAAGAATAAGCTCCCTGGAGTCATAATGTGCTGCTCTAGATATACCAGATTGCAAACTATCAATATGAAATAGTCCAAGATTAAACCTAGTGGGGACTTACTGAAGTTCAAAGAACGTATTATGTGTAAATCTAATAAACAAAATGTTAATTTCCCAGAAGATCAAAATGTAGGTTGAGCAAGTCATAAAAATGGCTTTCATTTCAAACCAAAAGAGTTCTTATATTATGTCGGTATTCAAAAAGGACAAGCGGGGTGAGCTGGAGCAACTGACCTCAATCCATGGCAAAATAATGGAAAAGCTAATATGGGCCTCAACTAATAAAGAAATTGAAGGATACGAATATAATTGGTGCTGATCAACATGATTTTATAGAAAATAGGTCATTGCAAGCAAACCTGATTTCATTTTTTGAGGAGCTTACAAGTTTAGTTGGTAAAGGTAGCTGCACAGATGCAATCGGCTTTTGAAGGCATTTGAATTGGCACAAACCACATCCTTATTAAAAAAAGATAGCACTAGATGGTGTCAACAAACCATGTTAAATGGATTAATAACTTGGTAACTAACTGATAGATCTCAAAAAGTAGCTGTCAATGGGGAATCATGATTGAATTGGAGTGTTTCTAGTGGTTTCTGCAAGGATTGGTACTATGCCAGATGCTCTTCAATATTTGTATCAATGAGCTGTAAGTAAATATAAAATCACTGCTGATAAAATCTGTGGATAACCCAAACATTGGTGGAGTGATAAATAATGAGGATGACAGGGCAGTCACAGACAGAACAGTCTGGATCTCTTGGTAACCTGGGCCCATTCAAGCAAAATGCAAGGTCAAACATCAAGGTACAAAGAATGCAGGGCATACAACAGCATGGGGGGGACTGTATCCTGGAAAGCAATGACTCTGAAAAGGATTTAGGTGTCCTAATGGACAAACAACTCAACATGAGCTCCCAGTTCAATGTTGTAGAAAAGTTAACATGAACCTTGGATGTATGAACAGAGAAGTAGAAAGTAGGAATAAGGAGGTGATTTTTCCCCCTGTAATGGCATTATGAGCAATAATGGAATACTGTGTCCAGTTTTTATGTCTTTATTTTTTATTTTACTTTCATTATATTACTTTTAATGGATGTTGAAAAATTGGAGTGGATGCAGAGAAGAGTCACACAAATTATTTGAGACATGGAGAAAATGCCTTATGGTGAGAGACTGAAAGAGCAACATCTGTCTAGCTTATCAAAGAGATGATTCAGAGGTGGCTTGATTACAGTGTATAAGTGCCTTCAAAGGCAGAAACTACTAGGTACTAAAAGGCTCTTTAATCTAGCAGAGAAAAATATAACAAGAAACAATGATTAAAAGGTAAAACCAGACACATTCAAATTGGAAATAAGGCACAGATTTTTACAAGTGAGGGTGATTAACCACTGGAACAAACTGCCAAGGGAAGCAGTGGATTCTCCATGTCTTGATGTCTTCAAATCAAGACCAGAAGATGTGCTTTAGTCAAACAAGGTATTGGGCTCAAAAAGGGGTAGCTGGGTGAACTTCTATAGTCCTAGCATCCACTTTTACTGCCATTTCTTTGAGTACCCGTTCTAGAGTATGAGGAAGCTGAATTCTCATTCACTGGAGACAAGCTTGCACTCATGCATTCTGTCACAGCCACCTAGTATTGTGAAATGGGGATTTCAGATCGCAGATGTGATGACAGGAAAGTGCACATGAAATTGACTTCAGGCAGTGCTCCCAGTTTGAACTTATTATTAGAACTTTCCCCACTAAGAATTAGTATCTCAATTCCATACAGAAAGGAGACCAAATCTATTCTACTTCAACCCTTTTGGAGACTTTCCCAGAACATTTTCAATGAACAGTGAATTACATCAGAATTATACTGCATAACCTTCAATATTTGGGAGTTAAATGAACCATGAAAGGAGCTGTCTAAGTACAAGTAGGTAAATTACGACTTGTTTGTTCTTTTCTCTTCTTGTGCTTTTTTCTGAAGCGTGGCAAGGATTCCTATAAATGTAAATAGGTTTAATTGGCTTACATTTTAAGGTTTAAGTGGAAAATGTTGGATAAGACACTCCGCATACAGCTAACATTAATAGAGTGGCAAGGCTATACCATAGTCTACTGATGCTCCATGTTTATTGCAGCTGAAAGTACCTGATAACATTCAGACTGCAGTACTTGCTGGAATTAATATTGTACTGGGGAGGGAGGTGAGCTATTTGTTTTTAATTATTCTCTTCTACTTTGTCCAATATGCATTATACTGGCTATCAGTAGCACATATTTTTTCTTTTATGTTTTTGCTGTTAGGAGACTTTAATGTCTCCACATCTTAATTAAAAGATGTTGACTTTTGGCAATGAAGTAAAATACAATTTAATACAATTTATTTTTATAGTATCTATACAAACAATATCCCAAAATACAGTGTTAAATACATGGTATAAATAATTCATAGCAATGAAAGAACGGCAATAAGAAGTATAGACAAAGGAGATGTAGTTGTTTTCAGATGGGATTTGAAAAGAGGTTGGCAGTCAATGTTGCAAAAAAGCAAAGGAAGGCTTTTTTAGATGGCAGAAATTGCAGAGGAGAAGGCTCTCTCAGCAAAAGTAGTAAAATTATATGACATGACAGAAAGGAGGGTGGTGTTTTAGAAAATGGGATGGAACCGGAAGGGGAAAAGAGATCCTGCAAAGGAAACTGGTAGAAGTCCACTGAGGGCTCTTAAAACAAGGAGCGGCAATTTTGATCTGGATCCTAATATGACTTAGAGAGCTAACAGAGTCATTTAACAATATGGTCAAGCTTGTTTTAACATGTTGAAAGCCAAGAAGCAGTAACCAATAAAATCTCTTGGCAGTAGACGGCGCTTGTATGCAGTAGAAGGAAATTTTAATAAAAAAAAAAATCAAGAGAAAAATGGTAAATGTTGTATAGTAACCTAAACTGCAAGGATACAGATAACAACAATCACATATAGCCAGGTTTTCACACATGTTGAGATGTAATCTTCCATAAAGCTCTAGATAGGCTTCATATTACAGACTCATGTGAAACTGATGTTATTGTAGAATGATAACTCTTATGGGCTTCACAAACAAATTGGTTTGAAACTGGTTTCAGAGTAACAGCTGTGTTAGTCTGTATTCGCAAAAAGAAAAGGAGTACTTGTGGCACCTTAGAGACTAACCAATTTATTTGAGCATAAGCTTTCATGAGCTACAGCTCACTTCATCGGATGCATACTGTGGAAACTGTTACTTCAGGTGTAAATACAGTTGTCACATCACACATGGCTTGTAATTTCAACAGGTAAATCTTGTGTCCCTAAAGACTGAAAATATAATGATGAGCATACAGAGGGTTTCAGGAGATGTCAGCACTGAAGTTAACTAGGGGAGAACACTTATCCCACAGAAAGCAGAAGTGGTTGTTCAAGAGGTATATTATTAAAAGAAAAAAACTAAAATCTTCATCATGACCCTGCTTCAACAAAGCATTTAAGCATATGCTTAACTTAAAGTGCTTAAGTTCTTGCTGAGTAGCAATGCACTTAAGCATGTAGTTAAGAGCTTTGCTGAATTGGGGCTTGTGTGATTATGTATAAAAATTTCAAAGAATGGTGTGTTTTGCTTATTTCTATCCCTTCTCTATTTCCATTCATCTCTGATTTCTTTCCATCTTGAACTCTTTTCCCATCATCCTTATGTTTTATTGTCCTTCCACACCTCCTGTCTCACTTTTTCAACTCTTATCGCCTCTCCCACAATACGTTACAGAATGAAAAAAATAAGTGAAGGGTTAAAAGGGGAATTGAAAAATACATTAGTAGCAGGGTGTCAGGTTGCATTACCCCAGTCTGATGCAGGCCAGAATATCAGCCAAAGGGATTCTTATATTCTAAGTCAAGCAATTCAGAAATGAACCAGCTCAAGGCTCCAAGTCAGTGTTGTTGGGGTTTTATCCAATTCTTTATTCTATCCTGCCATTTACCAAAATTCCCCCCTGCAGTGGCAATAGCATACAGTATTCTTTACTTCTCATCCTTCACTGATTTTTTTAAATTGCTAAGCACTGTTATGCAATTGCCATCTTTCACCCCCTAGAAGAAGGGTGTTAGAGGCAGTGTATGATCTGTTATATTGAAAGCACTTTAGGATGAACCACAACGTGTTATGTAAATGTAAAAACATCATCAGATCCATGACACTCCAGTATGATCTGCAAGAGTCCAACATTATTTTGGAAACTCTCTCTTTCTGACATAGCAGAAGGATAGGCTGTTTGCTGAGCAATCATGCCCCTATTTGGGGCCAGATTCTGCCACCTCACTCACATTGAGTATCTTATTGTATAATCAGATATACTCAGTGAGAGTAAGGGTGGCAGAATTTGGCTGTTGGTACTTACATGGCATCCATCAGGGTAGAATATGAGTGCCTCCTAAATATTAAAGAATGTATCCTCACAGCACAAAATTGTCATTATCTCCTTTTTACAGATGAAGAATGGAGAGACCTAGGATAAGTGAACTACCTGAGCTACCACGGGAAGCATGTGTAAAATCAAGGAACAGAATCCAGATCTTCTGAGTCCTAGGGCAGTGCCTATACCACCAGCCTTTCCGCTCGTATCTTTTAACATAATAAGTAGCATATTTGTGTTTCAGGCATCTCATTAAGCATGTATGTAGAGACCACTGATGTTTAACTCACTCTCTTTTTAAAGGTGATCTCCGTATAATAATCTCTGCATTGATAGTAACACAGATCTGGCTCAAATGAAGAACTGAACCATACCCCCAGTGTTTTTTTCTTTAAATAGGAATATTAGGTACCTGGTGACTTTATGGTATTTGTTCTTTTTACTAAGAAGTAGTTTTTTATGGTTGTCGTACTGATACTGGAGTAGTTATCAAACTAAAATCAGCTGATGAGGCTAAAAGGCTACAGGATGTCCACTCGTAACTATAAAAGCTGTTCATATTTATATGGCCCCAATCATCCCCAAAGCTGGGAATACACTCTTCATAGATTGGAATCTCTGGCTCACATCATTCCTTCCCATGTTGAAACTCAAGAGAGGAAGCAGTTAGTAGGAAGTCTCTGCAAGGATTTCCTAATGGAGAAACCCAACATTGCCCTGTCAGGGGAGAGAGGGAATGTTCCCCACATCTCTTTCTACATGGTAAAAGTCATAGCCCTGCCTTAAAACTTGGCAGATCCGTAGAAGGTCTCCACCTCTGCACTTGTTTGCCTGTCTTACCAGCCCTGCATGTACCTAGCACCGAGGCTCTACCATGGATTCACCCTGGCTACTTCAGCCCCTAGAGTTCCAAGTGGGGAAACTCTGCAGATAAACTAATCTGGCCTCGGTATCTATTAGGCCAGGAAGGGGGCAATGTTCTTTTTTCTCTGTCTAACCCACTGGCACTGCTCATTTTTCTCTCTTTCACTATGCAAAGCCTCAAACACTGTGACGGGCCTCAGTTGGATCAGGATAGTGGGGATGACAGTGGTACAGAAAAAGTTGAGTACTCCTCTCTGCACAGATCAGATGAGGTACAGTTCAGCTTTTGCACTTCCTTATTTCATCCAAAATCAGAAGTGGCACTGAAATTTCCCAACAAGAATGGAGTTCATGATATACCTTGCTAACGAAAACAGCTGGTACCAGAAAGCTTGCAAGAAAATCTGTTCTCATCAGATTTCCAGTCCCATTTTGCAGGATCAGATTAGTATGATGGGTGGATCCTATGCTGCTTAGAGAAAGAGAATTCTAAAAGCTTGATACAAAGCCTTTATTTTAAAGTGTTTTCCTTAAGGCAGCAATTAAATTTTAGAGCCTTAATTACTTTATAAATGAGCTTTGATCTCTCGGTTGTGACTGCCTTCAGTTCTGTAGAAGATGTCTAATTATCTTATCTAAGTCATTAAATATGCATTTGCTAAAGTCATTTTCTTTTTCCCAAAAAGATGTTATCATAATTATTGATTTTCTTTCCTTCACAGATTATGATTTGTTTGTGTATTGTTATGTTTTATTGACTATCTATTTATCTTTGTGACCAAGTGAAGTCTTACCATCCTCCTTTAGAGACACTTTTCTTATAATGTGAACACTTGAAGTTCATGATTGCAGAACGAAAACAACATGACAATCAGTGAATTAACACCAAAGGAGGATACCTTTCCATCATCCTCTTTTTTTTTAATTGTTTGACCTTTTGTGCAAAGTTTAAGAAAAGAAGACTAAGAAGAAAAAGAGTAATACTATATAGAGAAACAATGTGTGCATTTAGCAGCACTCACTGAACACTAGAATAACTCCTCTTCCATTAGTGGAGAAAGTGATCTGAAAAACAAACAATAGCTGACTCACTGACAGCTCAGATATAGCGTAAAGGAAAAACATAAGTCTAAATTGAAGACCACTTTGAACTCTACCTTCCAAATCTTTCCACCTCTCATGGGCACAGGGAGCTGGAAGAAAATCCCAGGCTGAGTGCTGATCCCTGAAATGAACTTAGTTAATTCTGCTTCTCTGGACTTTTGTGTGGAATTTATTCTTTCTGCAAATGTGTATGTTGTAGTGTTTTGGAAAAAATAATTTAAACTGTATTCAAAATTCTACCCTTGTTTATACCCTTGCAACTCCCACTGAAAATTGCATAATTGTAACAGAGGGGAGAAATTAGCAAATTCATTCCTATTTATCTATATTCCTATCATTTATATGTGCACAAGTCATTTAAAGTCCAATTTAACTTTATGGAAAGATATGGTCTTGATTCTGATCTCATGCCAGTGTAAATAATGAGTAACTCCAGAGCAATAAATGGAGTTACACTGATATCAAACCAGTGGAAAATCAGAATTTGGTTCTGTAATCTTATGATTTAAGACTATACCAATTTATTAGAGTTTTGAAGATTATCCCCTGTACTACATAAAGCCTCTCCTTCCTTAGGAATTTTATTCATGCTAGTGCCTTTTAATTGTATTATGCAATATCATTGACTGATGAGGTTCTCTGTAATGTACCATAACTTGAGATACTCACAATTTGCATTACTTAAATTATTTATTTACCATTTCAGCTGGTTGTCCATTTCAGATATAACTATTGAAAGGGCTATGATGAGATTGGAAGTGATGGATCATGGGACATTTCCTGGGAAAGCACAAAGTTAAAGGTCTTGACAAATGACAGAAGATAACAAAAGAACTATAGATTGTTTGGCAAATGTGTTACATAATAACATTCTGTTTCTTCACCTTTCAAAGGGTGCCAGCAAAGGCATAGCTAGAATCCCTTTTGAGACAGCAAGAAACCGCAGTATAAACTTCAGCTGCGGCTGTCTCATGTGAAAAATCATGTAAATTGCCCACTTCAGTGGTATCCTGCAAAGCGTGTGAACCCCTTATGCATAACAATCTGTCCCACCTTGCATTTAGCTGATTTCCTTCTTCGGACCCGAAGAAGAGCTCTGTGAAGCTTGAAAAATTTATCCTTACACCAACAGAAGTTGGTCCAATATAAGATATCACTTCATTTGCTTTGTCTCTCTCATATGAAAAGGTTACAATGATAAATTACCTGATGAGAATAAGCAAGTCTTTTTTCCTTCATAGCTTTGGTGGAGATTTCATTTCCTTAACATTTCAGCCATGAAAGTCATAGGTGATTCCTATACTGGTGATGTTTTGCTGAGGATCCAAAAAATGACTTTTGGTAAAATTTTTGAAAGCACTTAAAATGACTCAGGAGCCTAAGTCCTGTTGACTTTCAATTGGCCTTAGATTCCTAAGTCACTCAGGCACTCTTGACATTGTTTTATAGTCCTGTAGTCTTAAAAATTCCTGCAGTACAGGAGTGCTTTTTTTACAGGAACTCATTGCTATTCAGGGCTCCTGCAGGGCAAGAGCAATTTTCCATTCATGTAAGCATGAAATAACCAGTAGGATGTTTTTGTAAAGGACAAAGAGCATACTATGTCTATGGAACAAGTTTCCCAAGGAAATCAAGTGAATCCAGAGTCTGACTGTCTTTAGGAAACTCTACAAAACCTTCTCTCTCAAAAAGGTGTATCCAACGTAAGACGGACACATCGTTGACACTGCCTTCCACCCAAAAAAATCCAACTGGCCAAAACAAATAAACCTTGAAACAAATCAAGCTTTAAAAAAATAATTGTAACCCTTCTACCAGATGGTGTAGGCAGCAACAAAAGCTGGGTTCAATATGTAAGGTTTCCTCTTAAGAATACAAAACAGAACTGGCTCCCATACACTCAGAGCATGGCAAAAATGTGCTGGTGGGACATGGATCCAAAACAATTAGCCAGATCGAGCCATGTTATGGCACATTGCTTCCATGCCCTCCTGGCCATCTCAATGGCAGTTTGAAGGACAAAGTTGTGTTTCCAACAGTCTTCACAAGACATGTTGTCCTTCTTGATGGAGCTGATGGCCCTTCCATTCATTGACCAGTCTATAATCCTAGCCCCAATGCAGCTGGCATACAGTTTGTACATGGTGGAGCAGAGAGAGCTTCTTCCAGGAGCTGGGAGTGTGACAGAAGTGTTTGCACTTGATGAAAATGGCAGTTAGAACCAGGCAACCTGGATCTTGTTTTTTCAGGAAGTCGTAGTGAATGCCATCTTTCCTTGGGGCTGTGTTTTTTGTCTTCATAAGTCTGGTCATTATTTCCTGTGATGTAAAGATTTCTTCCAGGCCCCCTTCATAGCTAAGCTGGGACAGAGGATGAAGGCATCCTGGACTACATAGTCAAACACACCACTAAAGTACAAGAGGCGGTTCTTGGATGGGATAGTACACTAGGATGAGAGCCTGTCCAGGATCTCTCTCATAGCCTTACAGCAGTTTGACTGGTATGGCTTCTGAATCCTGGATGCTGCTGCCAGATCGTACCAGCAATTGGTATTTCTTCTCCCAGCTTCCCTGCTGTAATTGTTATAGCTGGATGCATGGGTTCTGTAAGAAGTCAGTGTGTTCTCCTGATTTCTCCCCCCCCCATGCAATTTCTGCAGACAGGTCTTTAGTGAATCTGTCTAGAAGGAGGTCAAAGTCATCAAAGGAGTCTGTCCTCACTAACTCCTCCATCCAAGCAGCTTGCAATGGTGTGGCAACTCCCTTTCTAAGCTGCTGCTGCTCCTCTGGCTGCTCCATCTCAGAAGACATAGGCTGTAGGATTAGCCTGTGGCCACTGCGCATGACTTCTTTGTACTGAATCTTGAGGGGAGATCTCCAGTACAAAGAAAATGTGGAGGAGAGGGCATCCAGTGTTGCTTATTGAATGAGAAGTGACACAAGATTGTCTTGCCTTAGGAGTGGCAGGAGAGAGAGAGCAGGCCCTGTGCTGCTAAGTAGGAGATCCCCCTGCACAAAAATCTGGGAATCTGAGGAGGAGTCCTTAGCAAAGGCCAAAGGAGAAGCAAACAGTGGAGGTAGAGATGGTTGTCTGCCTGGTTCAGAAGGTACCGGAGAACTAGCAGGTACCAAGGAAATATAAGATCTCAGTGATTGAATGGGGCATCAAAGCAGTCATTGGTGGTATTGAAGATGGCATTTGATTTGGTGGTACCAACCTAGTAGATGGCATTTGTACCAAGGATGTTGACACCTTCAGAAGTACCAGTGTAGTAGTTGGGGACACCTGTTTAGGTCCTGAGGGTAGCACGGATTGCTCTGGACATGGTACAAAGTTTAACAATGCAGAGAGTTTAGAGTCTCTGCTGATTCAATCCTGATCAGAGCCCTAGTACTGAAGTATGCTTGGTACCATGGTTCTTTGAAGAGCTTGAATTCTTCAATGAGCTCCAGGGAGCAGAGAAGTCCAGAACTTCAGTGGTACCATTTTTCCAAAACAGTCCATTTCTGTAGTGGCTGAGATTTTTTGAAGCAGGTTGTATGGGAGGAGCTCTGGAACTCCTCTTGCTGGGTGCTTTGCCAGTACCCTCCATGTCCTAATCCCAGGAAGATCTAGGCAAACAGGATACAGCAGTTGACAGGGCAATGTGCTCACATGAAGGCTGATGCACAGGGGAGCATCTGGACCTGGATCCAAGGCTGGTTGAAGGGAGGGCTCCATCATAAGTAGCTTCAGTTTTAATCTCCTTGTTTTTCCTGGATCTGCTCTTAAAGGACAAGCAGTTCTTGCACTTGAATGGTGTGGGTTTGTCTCCCAGGCAGTGGATTCAGAAGGCATGTCCATCACTGACCAGGTAGAATGCTGGCAGATGAGGCAGTGCTTGAATCCCGAGGATCTGAGCATACCACAGCAACTATCCATCCCAAGGAGAAGCCCCTATCAGGAAGGGGGAAAATGGTTGTTTAACAGAATAAAACCCCGAAACCAAATAGAACTATAAAACTGTAAAGTAAAGGGAAACTAAGTAACTGAACTAAACTAAAACTAAAGAATCCTAAAGGCTAAGGTCTAAGCTACAGTCTAAGGTTGACATGCACATGCTGGATGCTCCATGTCACACCACAGGGCAGTTGAGAAGGAACTGAGTGCGGTTAGCCTGCGCAGTTCTGTATATTCTTGGTGCAGTGCAAGGGGAAGTCTAGAGTGTGTGTGTGTGTGCAGGCTGAACAGGCACTGCTATCAAAAATCTCCCATCAAAGGCGCCTGTGTACATCAACTGAAGCACCCATAT
The DNA here is from genome assembly GCF_965140285.1 of Lepidochelys kempii. Lineage (NCBI taxonomy): Eukaryota > Metazoa > Chordata > Testudines > Cheloniidae > Lepidochelys > Lepidochelys kempii. The sequence continues at coordinate 137,296,818 of NC_136382.1, read as the reverse complement.
GGACACTACTCAAAGAAACAGTATTGCCTTCCTAGATGCGTGATCTGCCTTTGACAGGTGTTTGTATACATATGGTAGGTTCTAGTTCAGGGGTGGGCAAAGTTTCTGGCCTGAGGGCCACATCGCGGTACGACACTGTATGGTGGGCAGGGTACGGTAGGCTGTGCCTCCCCAAACAGCCTGCCCCCCCGCCGCTATCCGCCCCCTCTCACTTCCCGCCCCCTGACTGCCCCCCTCAGAACCCTCCATCCATCCAACCCTCCCCCCCACTCCTTGTCCCCTGACCGCCCCCTCCTGGGACCCCACCCCTATCCACACCCCCTACCCCCTGACAGGCCCCCCAGGACTTCCACGCCCATCCAACCCCCCCATTTCCCATCCCCTGATTGTCTCCCCCAGAACCTCTGCCCCATCCAACCCCCCCACTCCCTGCCCCCTTTACCATGCCACTCAGAGCAGCAGGAGCTCGCAGCCACGCTGCCCAGCAGGCCAGAGCACCGGCAGTGCAGCAAGCTGAGACAGCGGGGGAGGGGCCGAGGGCTAGCCTCCCCGGCAGGGAGCTCAGGGGCCGGTGAGGACAGGCCCACAGGCCAGACGTGGCCCGCGGGCTGTAGTCTGCCCACCTCTGTTCTAGTTACTGCATAACTGCAGAATGGCTAGGTACAGTAGGTGTCTTTCCACAGTTTCATGGTTTGTCAATGGCTCTGGACCTGACCCTTTGGTATGGGGTAACAAGAGAAGGAATTCCTCTCAAGCATTTCTCCCCGAGAAGCAAAACATTGATCCATGACTTACAAAGACTATTATTGAGATTGGCCTTCTAAGGACTTGTCTTCACAAGACTATTTTAGGCAGTTTGAGGCCTACTGTTAAAAAAATAATAATAAAAAAAGCATACAGCCTGGATCAAATGTGTGGGGAGTATACACATGCCTTTACAAGCATGTTAATTACCTCAAGCTAATTGGTAATCAATTATCTCAATGTAAAAAGCTTGGTGTAGTCATACTCCAATTCCAGGTTGTCCAGGGTTAGAAGGTGTCTTAGATGTCCCCTGCATTTCTCTGCAAAGGCTAATCACAATCCATCTCTTCACAGAATATTGACTCATACATATAAAACTAATTAAACCATGAGTTAGGGATCACAATTTCCCTACTTACTGGTTCTGTATGATCACACAGCACAGGGAATTCTCTAATTAGCCCAGATTTGCACATCATTTACATGCGAAGGATCAGATAGAAAGGTCAAAATGCAGAGACACAAAAAAAGCATGATTTCCATCTATTGGGATATTAGTCATAATAGCTTGTGACTCTCTAGGGGAAATCAGAGGGTCTCTGTATACAGGCTCCTGTTCTTCTGATTCAGTTTTTGCTTTTAGAAATAATAACAAAGTGGTCAGTTTAAAAAAATTACATCTTTGAAATATTTTGTCTTAACTAATCAGGAATTTTTGGTGTTTTGTTTTGACTTTTTTGTATAGTTGTTTCAAAGTATTGCAGCAAACCTCCTTCTGCAGGAACGCAGAAGTGTGGATCATTGGAAAGCATAAATCAGACTATGTGCCTGGTGATAGTAAAGAATAAAGGAGAATACCTTTCTAAGATTGATACAGAAAGGGAGGTAAAAATCTAAGAGGACTTGCTCATCGCTTTATTGTCATAATATTTTAGACTTCTCTGGCATCTTCCATCATAGTTGTCAAAGAACTGTAGGGAGCTGGGTTAATATTTTACACATGTGATAACTGAAGCAGACTGCTTGTGACTTGCCAAAGTCCACAGAATGTCAATGGTAGAGTGAGAAACAGAACTTTCAAAAAGGATGTTGATAAATTGCACAGGGTTCAGGGATGAGCCACAAGAATGATTAAAGGGTTAGAAAACATGCCTTATAGCTGTGGTTTTCAACCTTTTTTCATTTGCAGACCCCTAAAACATTTCTAATGGAGGTGGGACCCCTTTGGACTGACTGAATAGAATTCAACTATAAACACTGCATGTGCTCAGCATGCCATTTGATGCAGTGACAAAGGGCACCAGAAGTGGTGTTTTACCCACGAAAGCTTATGCCCAAATAAATCTGTTAGTCTTTAAGGTGCCACCAGACTCCTTGTTGTTTTTATGGTAACAACAACACTTCTCTATTTTGACCTGTAGGTGGTGGTATTCACATACTTTTGATTGATCAGAAAAATGGAATGCCTTTTCTGGGTTCTAAAACTTTATTTTCATAGTCACCTTTCGTGGGCCCCTTAGACATAGTTTGTGGACCACCAGTGTCCGCGGACCACAGGTTGAAAACCATTGCCTTATAGTGATAGTCTTAATGAGGTCAATCTATTTAGCTTAACAAAGAGAAGGATAACTCTAGGGTCTATAATTGCCTACATGGGGTAAAAATGATAATGGCTCTTCAATTTAGCAGAGAAAGTTATAACATGATCCAATGTCTGGAAGTGGAAGCTAGTCAAATTTGGACAGAAAATAAGGCATTCATGTGTTACCAGTGAGTGTAATTAATCATTAGAACAATTTATCAAGGGTCATGGTAGATTCTCCATCACTGGCAATCTTTAAATCAAGATTAGGTGTTTTATATCAGAGGTTTGCGCTGGGAATTATTTTGGGGAAGTTCTATGGTCTGTGTTATACAGGAAATCAGACTAGACGATCACACAATGGCCCATTCTGCCTTGGACTCTTGGAATCTATGAACTTTGGTCTCTGGACTTCCCATTGCATGATCATTCCACTAGATCAGTTATCCTAAATAGCAGAGTGATTTTTGGGAGCTCTGTGAAGGACATTGTAAATTCTTATATTTTAAAGTTTTGTGGGCTCCACAGCAAGAAAACTAAGCATGTTATATGTCATGTGACCCCAGTTTAAGGAGGGTGAATAAATTATGTCAAGGTCAGCAATCTTTCTACATACACTGTAACAAAAATAATTTGGAATTAAGGCATAATTTAATAGTAACTGTTGTGGGCCATAAACATTTTCAGATAACACACGAACGACTTAAAAACTATTCTCAGTAGGCATATCATATATATTAGGCCACTCACTGTAACACGTGCTAGAGATGCCTAGAAACTAACTCTTTCCTGTCGTTAAGTATTAGTGTTGGAAATCTTGTCAGCTGCAATGAAGGAAGTCAGAATCTATTTCCTACTACTACAGTGGTGCCTGCTATGTTTCCCATCGCAACTTCAGTATTTTTCCTCGTTATTAGTAAATTTTCTCCCTTCATTGATTTAACAGAGTTGGTGAAATGGAGTCAATGGATTTATACTGAGGAAGAATATGGCTTGTTGTCAACAATGAGCAAATTGTCAGAAAAAGGATCATGTGATAAATGTAGCCTTCTTTTTTGCTCAGGAAGTGCTTGCAAATATTTTAGTAATTTGTAGTCTGTTGCCAGGTAATAGACAAAAAACAAATACAAATAATCTATTGTCATCCTTTCTCTTGCATTGAAGAGGGGAGGGAAAACATTCCTTCATAGCTGGCAGCATTCTATCTGACTGATGTCCATTACCACAGCACAGAATAGCAGCTGCATTAGATGTCCTCGTAAAAGACAGCAGTACTTAACTATGCCATTTCAATTTAGTGTGGGACTACAGAGACTACAGGTGTAAAAAATAAGTGTGTTCATTAATCTGGTTCATAACAAGAGATACCACCTTCTTCATAATTACTGCAAATGATCTCCCCAGTGATACTAGAATAGATCATGCACCTATCCATTTTAAGCATATCCATGGCATATATTTTCTAGGATGGTATTTGATGGAAGATTTATAATAATTTCAAGCTTCTTACCATAATTCTTCTCTTCCTTAAATAAACTATGCAAGAGCTAAAATAGAGGTGACCTTTTGAGAACATTCTCTCAGATATTCATTTTACCAGAACACACCAGTGAGTTTGATATTAATGGATGTTACCTAACTCCACTATGTGTTTTACAGTAATGATATTTTATAAACACACAAAATTGAAATTAGCTACCTTACAATGCAATGCCTACTTATCTGTAATATGTGCAAGACATCTCTGGACAGCTTTCAACAATCAAGTCATTTTCCTTTTACATGCCCGTATTTCCACTACAGATACTTTAATCTTTGTTTTCTATTGTTGTTGTTTAAGAATGCTATACAGAAAAAACTGCTGAAAAAATTCATAAGGGTACACAACAGCACAACAATATCAATATTTGTTAAGTACTGTGATCATGCTTGACTGCATTAGGGATTTTCTGACTCAAATTTGAATGTGTGGATTTCATGCCTGGGTAGACTGGACCAATGATGTAAATTAAAAGTACTTCCATAGAAGTCAAAGATGGATGAAGCAATCACCTAGTGAGGAACTGTACAAAACCCATCAATTATTTTCATGAAGTGGTACATTTATATTTAACCCCTGGAAACAGGAGAAAAATCAATATGCATATTTTCCAGTGGGAAAAGACACTAAAGCCTTGTCTACACTGGCAAGTTTCTGCGCAGTAAAGCAGCTTTCTGCGCTGTAACTTCTGAGGTGAATATACTGACACACCACTTAGTGCACAGAAACTGCACAGTTGCAGCACTGTAAAAAAAAAAACCTCTCTCGACGAGAGGCGCTGGGATTGGCCTCCGGGAGGTGTCCCACAATGCCTGTTCTCGCCTCTCTGGTCATCGGTTTGCACTCTACTGCCCTGCCCTCAGGTGACCAACCATGAGCCCGCCCCTTAAATTCCTTGGGAATTTTGAAAGTCCCCTTCCTGTTTGCTCGGTGACTCATGCAGTGGTCTCAGGGCATATTTCCAGGTGGCCATGCCTGCTCCACGCACCAGCCAATCCCCCGCCTGGAGCAATGCCGAGCTGCTGGACCGCATCAGCATTTGGGGGGAGGAGGCTGTCCAGTCCTAGCTGCGCTGCAGCCATAGAAATTATGATACCTACGGACAGATTTCACGATGCATGACAGAAAGGGGCCATGATCGGGACACACTGCAGTGCAGGGTCAAAGTGAAGGAGCTGCAGAACGCCTACCACAAGGCGCAGGAGGCAAACCACCAGTCTGGTGCTGTGCCCATGAGCTGCCAGTTCTACAAAGAGCTGGACGCGATACTCGGTGGCAACCCCACCTCCACTGAGAAGGCCACTGTGGATACTTCAGTGGCTTGTGTGTCAGTCAAGAGTGGACCGAGCCAGGAGGAGGAAATCTTGAATGAGGATGTGAAGGGGGACCCAGAGGCAGAGGACGACCCGGAGGTCAGAGATGCATGCAGCCAGGAGCTCTTTTCTATCCCAGAGAAGGCTAGCCAGTCACAGCTGTCGGAGCTTGGCAAAGCGCAAACAGGAGAGTAGGTCCCTGGGAAGTGGCTTTGATTTTGGGAATCACTGAAGTGAGTTTTTGGGGGCAGGAGAGTTGCAGAAAGCAGGCTTGTGTCTGTATGATACGCCTATCACCCAGGCTGTGGGTTTATAAGAGTCCCCTTTAGACAGTTGCTGGCGCTCCTCCAATCAGCTTCCTCTTTGTCCTATCCCAGCTATAAGCTGTTCCAAGAAGCCATGGTGATTCTTTTAGAGGAAATAGAAACAAGGCTGGGAAAAGAGCTAATTAAAAGGATCCCACCTCACCATCAAAGGCTCATGCCAAGCCACCAGCCTTTCTAAGATCAGTGGTTTGCTATCCTTTGCCATAATGCTTACAAATATTTTAACAGTGGTTAGGCTCTTGGTGTGCTGAGGCTGCCTATCATGCTAGTCAGTACTGTTTCATTGTTCACTTGTACATCCCTGTCTGTCTATATAATTTCTGCTGTCTCTCGTTTCATACTTAGATTATAAGCTATTTGGGGCATGCACTTTTTTTCCTGCTTGTACAGCATCCAGAGCTGGGGTTCTGTAGCGGGGTGGTCACCCACTCCTGCCTTAAAACTGCCCGGGGAGAGGGCTGTGGCAGGGAAGGAAAAGCGGGGCTGATTGAGAGAAGCAGCCTCAGCTGGGGGCCATGCCCCAATCAGGCCATAACTGCCCTAATCAGGGCCCAGCTGGCCCTTATAAGAGGGCAGTGGGCCAGGAGCAGACAGAGTCTCCTCTAGCTGTGGAGGAAGAAGGGCCTGGCTGCTGGGGAGTGTACTAGGGTACCTGAGGTGAAGCAGGGCTTGGAGGCTCCAGACTGGAAAAGCCCCAGGCTACCAGCCTGGCAGATGGCCTAAGACAGGGTACTGGGGTTGCAACAGGGAAGCCCAAAGGTAGGCAGAGGCAGCAGGTCCAAACCCCCCTTGCCTATGATGACTGGCTTATACAGACTGCAGTCAGCCCCAGTGAAAGGGGGCTAGATGGTGACTGGCAGTAGCCCATAGGCTGAGGCGAGGTGGGGGTGGCTGGGGTTCCCCCAGGGAGGGGAGACCAAGATCTGTGGGGTATTGCCTAGAGTGGCAGCACCCTAGGTAAAAGGACACTGGGGTCCAGGAGGGACACAGGGGCCAGCGATGGCAAGACACTGGCAGAGGGTGCTCTGGAGCTGGTAAAAAGAGCTAATTCCCAGACAGCCAGCAGGAGGTGCCGCTGGGTGAGTCTGTGCCCCGTTACAGGCTCCCAGAGTGGAGAAGGGAGCAGCTTCCTCTCTGCCCCAGCTTAGGGCTCCAGCCTCCTGCCCTGCATCCATGGTCTCCACTTCCAGTCTTCCCTGGCCTGGTCAACTCATATGGAGATCATTGCAAAACTGAGGCCCAAGAGCAGAATGTTAAATCTGAACTTGTTATGGTGTAGCCCTTCTTGTGGTCTTCACAATGAAACATTTTGAGGAAAAAACCAGCAAATGGATCAGTGGCAGAGCTTATTGCAGGGTCAGTGTTTTAGACTGTACCTGTGATTCCCAACATACCAAGGAAATGTCTATTTCACAATGATTATTTCTCATATTAACATCTTCTATTTATTCTGCTAACTCAACATTTTCCATGTTTCCACTCTGCCCCTTGTTCTTCTAATTTTTCCAACAACCAATTCATTTGAGTCATACTGCTGCAATCCCATTCTGCTAGCAATGTGAAAAAATAAGTCTTTTATTCAGAATTTTTCATTCAATATAAACTTCATACTACATGATTCAGCCCTATTTATTTACCTTCTTTTAAACTGTTCTTAAACTCACCTCCCATTTAATGTATTCCAAACAGAGATGCACTTAGATTCAGATAACTGCAATATTCACTTTGAGTATTTAGTAGAAGCTCAGAGTTAGGAACATCTCGGGAATGGAGGTTGTTCGTAACTCTGAACGAAACTTTATGGCTGTTCTTTCAAAAGTCTGGACTCTGACTTAATACAGCTTTGAAACTTTACTATGCAGAAGTAAAATGCTCCTTTCCTTTTTTCAGAAGTTTATGTTTAACACACAGTACTGTCTCTGCTGCTGCCTGATTGTGTACTTCCGGTTCCAAATGAGGTGTGTGGTTGACTGGTCAGTTCGTAACTCTGGTGTTTGTAACTCTGAGGTTCTACTGTATTATATGCAGTAATTTACCTTACACAAATTTGCTTTGGAAACATATAAAGGCAGAAAAGAAGAGGTTACTCACCTTGTGCAGAAATTGCAGTTCTTAGAGATGTATCCCTAGGGGTGCTCCACTTCAGGTGAACATGCGCCTCTTGAGGGGTAGGCACACCTGCTGTAGAGCACCCATAGGGACAGTACTCAAAGAAGGTGTCATGTCAGCAGACAATTACATCTTTCAGTTAAGTGAGGAGGATTTACACAAGGGATTAGTTAGGTCCAATTTGGTTTTGTTTGTTCTTTTTACTTTCAGGAAATTTAAAGGCTGATATGTCAAGTGTATTTTGGCCCAGATCTTCCCATCCAATACCTGATGATATAGCTCCAAGACCATGTCATTGTAGATCCACGCCTGGTTGTACTGGTATGCAGGAAACTGTTATGGTGCTAAGTTCCACACTGTGCAGACTCCTGGCCTCCATTTGCACAATAGATACATGAAATTTGGCTCCCGGAGAACTTCAGCATTGGTGGAGAAAGTTCCTTTGTCCACTTATGTCAGTCATGTCTTTTTTGCCTGAAACAAGATTCCATACAAAAAAACCCCCATAAAGACAACCAGAAAGAACAGATAAATTGCAGAGATACCATTAAAATATCACAGGGACTACATAGAAAGATGTAGAAAGAAAGCCATAGGGAGGAGACAGCAAATTAAATATGAGCTTTTAGTGCAAAGCTATTGTGAAAAGCCAGTATTATTCTTGGATGTATTTGTAAATGATTACATGTAAAGTAAGAAATATGAGTGATACTCTATTAGCCTGGTGTGGCTCCATGTGAAATATTGTATGCAGCCTTGCCCGCAACTTTTTCGGAAGACTGTAGGAGAACTAAGGAAAATACAGAGGGAATCAAAAAACAAACAAGGATAAGAGATGGAGACATATGAGGAGAGACTGAAGGAGCTACATTTATGATAATTAAAATTAGACACAGAACAGACAGTCAGCAAACAAATCTACCCCTGCTTTCTGAAATGCCGGCTACTGTCTCTTAATTGAGGTTGTACCAGATATTAAACTGATACTACATTTGGTTAGTTAAGAAAGAAGGAAATTCTTATCTTTGTTTTCTAGACTATAATATATCTAAGGACTGGAAAATTATCACAGCCAAGAAATATTTCAAGGTAATACTGTAAATGAAGGGAATTAATCACAGTCTCAGAGGATCGTAGCAGTTATACCACTGGCCTGGAGATGAAAAATGAAAAAATTATTAAAGACAAAGAAAATGCTACATTAGTAAGAGTAACTTGATGGTGGTTCACAATGCACCATACCTGCAGCTCTTGAAAAATGGCTTAGACAAGACATGAAAGGGAAATATATAGGGATCAAACTTGTAAAATACAGAGGGTGAGAGCATCAGCCTTAAAGGACTAAGTGGCCTCTATTTGTTCTTTCTGTGATTCTCTCATGTCAAAATTACTAATAAAATGACAGATGGATGTTCGTGATTGATAAAAAGAGACTGCTAGTGCTTGTGAAAGGTGCTACAGTGATCACAGGTACAACATAGATGGGGGCCTCCTAAGGTTCCTGAATCCTGACCACAAAGCAGGAAATCCCTTCCAACATCTTATAGAATCAAAGAAGATTAGGGTTGGAAGAGACCTCAGGGGGTCATCTAGTCCAACCCCCTGCTCAAAGCAGGACCAATCCCCAATTAAATCATCGCAGCCAGAGCTTTGTCAAGCCGGGCCTTAAAAACCTCTAAGGATGGAGATTCCGCCACCTCCCTAGGTAACCCATTCCAGTGCTTCACCACTCTCCTAGTGAAACAGTGTTTCCTTATATTCAACCTAGACCTCCCCCACTGCAACTTGAGACCATTGCTTCTTTTTCTGTCATCTGCCACCGCTGAGAACAGCCAAGCTCCATCCTCTTCGGAATCCCCCTTCAGGTAGTTGAAGGCTGCTATCAAATCCCCCCTCACTCTTCTCAGTCCCCCCTCACTCTGCAGACTAAATAACCCCAGTTCCCTCAGCCTCTCCTCGTAAGTCATGTGCCCAGCCCCCTAATCATTTTTGTTGCCCTCCGCTGGACTCTCTCCAATTTGTCCACATACCTTCTTATAACGAGCTAGTCTTGAAATATTTTGTATAACTTGTTCAAACCTTAACCACAAGGTAAGGGCTGAAACATAAAAATGCAAATATTAATGTATGTACTTACAAATGTAATTGGACCTTAAAATATCTAATGCTACATTAGATAAGTACTGTAATTGAATTCTTGGACATAATACAATAATGCTTTTTCAACGGGTGCATTGTCACATAGCCTTGTACTTCAGACTGGAAGTAGCTTTCTCCCATGCCACATTTCTGACTTCATTTTAATGTTTAATTCTTTCCAGACAGTTGCAAAAGAGTTAATTCTCTGCTGAATTTGGCAGCTGTCATGTGAATAAGCTATTAGTTATGCTGAATTCCTTTTTTACAACATCTCATTTCAGAAGCTTGCCAACAAAAATCTCAGGAAATCAGTTTAATCAGTGAGAAATAGTTTGTTAAAAGCTATAACATTTAAAGATTTCCCATCCTTTTTGCATGAATCCAAAATGCAGTACTTGAATAGCTTTCCTCCCTTTTCAGTATCTGACAGATTTGTTTGAAGGATTTCATATTTGAAGAACTGAATATCACCATTAGAATTAGAGTGAGTTACTGAAAATTCACAATTTAATAAGAAAAACATAACACTCTCATTACATGTGTTTCCATTTTCAACTTTTTGGAGTTTTCTTATGAATTTTATGTTTTGAATACCGAATCCAGGTCCCTGTAGCAAAGTGTGGGCTTGTATCTCAGTGGAGGGAGCAGGGGATGCAAAGTAGAAGACATTCACACCCATGTTCCACAGTCACTCCATGAAGCATACCTCCACCCACTTCCAACAATGCCAGCCAAATCTTGCTCATGTGAATGAACCTGTTATCAGCTGGGAGGAGGCATATGTCCCTGTGAATGGGGGGTGGGTGGCTGGGCAGATTTACTCAGTAGGTGCAGATGTATATAATGAAATGTTAAGCAGGGGGAAGGATAGCTCAGTGGTTTGAGCATTGGCCTGCTAAACCCAGGGTTGTGAGTTCAATCCTTGCAGGGGCCATTTAGTGATCTGGGACAAAAATTGGGGATTGGTCCTGCTTTGAGCAGGTGGTTGGACTAGATGACCTCCTGAGGTCCCTTCCAAGCCTGACATTCTATGAGTATATGCTGGATCTGTCCCACCACCAAAGATTGGCCCATTGTACTTTAACCTGGTTTCACACACATTGGGTGCTACAGAGACTTGGGCTCAAACAGTAGAGAATGCAGCAGCAGCTTTCTGATGTGGAAGGTCGAGATTAAGGAGATATCCCTCTTCTATTCATATAATCTGTCTGCAAAGTCCATATTCTTCCTTCTGAATTTAGTTTTTGAAACAAGTACTTCATTGATCTTTAAAACTAAGTCAACACCATCAGCCTGGCTCTCAGGAGCAAAATCTATAACAAACCATTACATGTACATATGTGAGAAGGAAAACCTCTTCTGCTAACATCTCAGGAGGACAGTGAATAAGAAAACAAATCAATTCCTGGCAGCTGTTTCCTATTTTTATAATCATAATTATAAACCAAAATCCTGGGTTCGAAGAGCCCCGGAATGTTAGGGTATTTGAAATCTGAACCCTGCTCTGCATCCACATTTCAAAATGACACCTGTATTTCTAGTCAGCTGAACTGAAAGCTTACATCTGAACAGTCCTGAAGGTTGGGAGGGATTGAAATATGTTTTTTGTGGCTTCTTTTCAACATCATATTCATACCAATTACTTCCCATTTCTCTTAGCTACAACTGAGTGCTAGTGAAGATACTAATTTGCCTTTATGACCGGATGAAGTTGTGGGCTAGGAGTGAAAAAGATGCAAAGTGGGATCACCACAAAGCACAGGAGAACAGTAATTTCAGCAGAAAGATGGCAGAGTGATCCTGATTGTTAAATCTGGTGTTAACTAGCAAACTCAATAAGAAAAGGCTCAAATGTTAGCAAAACCACCTTGCTTCCATTCTGAATTTCTCTTTTTATTTGTAAAGACTGTCATTACAATTGAAAAGGACTCAAAATGGACTGATGTACACATCATTGGTGCTTCATGATGGACCTGATGGACTCCCTGAATGGATATTGCTTCAGCTTTGATTTTAAAAAATGATCTAACAAGAAAATCTTTAACTCCACTATTGATCACAGGTGGCAAAAATGAAAGAAAGAGAAAAAGAAATTAAACCAAAACTACCGTTAAGTTCATAACATATACATTGTTGGCTGATGACACTGGTTCCAAATGTACAATAAAGCCCACAACACTTTATTACTATGAGTATGATTATTGTGATTGTTTTTCTCATGTTGATCAACTTGCTTTTGAAGGTTGTTGTTTTTGTTTCTTGGTTTTAAACTTGCATAATAAACATGCAATGAAATATTTCTTTTTAAAGTGTTTTTCAGACTTTCTGTTTTCATACAAAGATTTCATAAAGTTGCAGTGTTGCATCAGAGCATTACCAAAATAAGAGCAAGAGCAAAAGAGGAAGGTAAATGTGAATTTAGCTTGATGAGAATAACCTACTCTTGTCCTGAGACACGCCACTGTCTTATTAAAAAGGTGTGCACAGTCAAACCCCGCCCCCCACAACCTCACCAAAACACAAAATAAATATTAACTGGGAAGAAAGGGAGGGCACAAAGAAAAGATAAGATGTCGTCATGCACTCATCTTCTGCATAGCTCAACCCACATATAGTAAGGCACTATTTCCCCACAACTTAGTGTCCAAAACAATCCTTTACAGTGCTTTGTGAACTATATAGTTTCTTCCAGGATGATGAAATAAATAGATTGAATAAATGTCACTACCACATTATCCCACGTGTATTCTCAGAGTCAAGGGATTCATCTGGCAGTCTCATAAAATAATTGCCTCTTTGTGTGCGTGCATGTTATGTATGTGGATTTATGTGTGGGTGTATGTTTTTCCCCCCCATGAGTTGCTGTTTTAAGTTTTCTTTGTTCTTTGCTCCATTGTTCTCAAAGCAAATAAACAGGAAAAAAAACCCAGCAAAGTCAGGTAATCAGAAACACAGCTTTGGTGCTCCAAAAAGCACACAGCTTTGGAGAATCGAGAAATCAGTTATTCCCTAAAGAGCTGGGAAATGGATGGACATATTTTCAGTGGTGATCCTCATTCGTATTTAGTTGAGCTGGTCTTCATACTGTTTTCGGAAGCAGTCACCAGCAGGGAAAAACTCCCAGCACCGTTCTTGATACATTTTCCATACATAGGATTCCTGCAAGACACAGGAGATTTAAATAATTAATCTGATTCAGTGAGAGTACATTAGCCACCCATCTTTCAAAAAAGTCTACACGCTGCTCTAAATTTTCTGATTCAATTCAAAATTGATCTGCTGTATTTGAACCTACATGTGATGGAACACAGTAACAACTGAGTTCATTTTAGTTTAGGCTTTTGGATTTCTATCTCCTGGATGAAAGTATTATAGAAACACATATATGTTAGGCTAGGGAGTAGTTTAAAGAGACTCTTGAAGAGCTCAAGAATTTTGACCTTTCTGGTGAAATAAAAAATAGAGACAAAACAATTAGTTTTGCTCTTTTATGTCCAGGAGCAACTTGAAGCTCAAATACAGTTGCCTGCAATACCAAACTGTAGCTAAGGATTAGTGTTTTAATGATCCTTAACGGAACCCCAGCTGAATTTCTACATCAGCATTTCCAACATGCCTGTGTACAATGTATAAAATAATACAATGGCTTTAACGATATCAGTTTCTGGTAGAATCCATAAATGGGAGCAGTTCCCCCTAACTATAGGTTTTATCCCCACCTGTTTTAACATATAGTTCACTGTCCAAGGGCTCTAGTCTTGTCCTGATGTATAGCGCTTATGCCAAATATTTCCCTACATTCATTGAATCTGGTGTATTCCACATTTTAAGGGTGACTCTTCAACTTTCGAATAATACAGTAAAAACAAAACAAGATAGCATTTTATTGTAGCAAATACCAGAGCCAGGAGGATTCAGTTGATTAGATAGCTCAGAGGCCTCTCTCATTCCCCACCTCTAAATGAAAGCATCGTATAACTAACCAGACTGGAGTGATTATTGGTAGTCACTGTCTGGACTCAGTGTATACAGTGGGTCAAAACACACAATATGTAACATCAAACAATGATGATCAAACAATGCAGCAGTATTTTTCCATAACAAATATTATCAATTTACAAAACAGAGGTAAACATCCTAGTCTAGTTTAACATGTCATTGTCCAAGGACAAAACACATATTCAGAAATAGTAAAACAAGTTTATAAAATGTGCACCCAGTCAAGACTGACAGGCTGTATATAGACAGAACATGATAATAGTAGTTCAGTATATTTGTCAGATTTCAAAGAGAACAGCTTGAACAAACAGAGCAAAAATGTGCTGTATCCCTGTGGTGTACTGCAATTTGTTGCTCTGACAGCAATCTGTGTGTGTGTAGGACCTGCAACTACCAACCACTTTACCGATCACTCTTACACAGCTCTCAGTGGGAATTTCAGCTGTCTGAGCATGTCTGGCACACTTTTTTCCTGTTGACAATTGTAGCTACAAGAGGCTTCAGGAAGTGTCAAAAGGTTTGGAAGAACATTTCGAAGAGCAGTGAAGGCAAGAAAAAAAAAATCTTGGTAAAATAAATCTTTGGGGCTTCATCTTCCAAAGGGTTTACCTTTTATCTGCACCCAAAAAAGCATGTAGGCACCTACATCTGGACTCAAAATGTGAATGTTTGTATAGAAAGCAGATCTTTACATTCCAGTTTATACAATTCATGCACATAGATGCGCATTCAAAAAAGGAAAATGTGGCCTGTGAAGCAGGCCTAACAAGCATCCTTGCCAAAAATATGGCTTAATTTTGGTTGCCCTTGTGGAGGTGTAAAAGGAACGAGGGCGAGGAAAGTCTCTTCTCATCATGTGCACCTGTGCAAGATGCAACCCATGTCACAATGTTTGTCGATTTTGAACGCAAGGAAGCATTAGTGCCAACAGTGTTTCACGTAACAGGGGTGTTGTGAGGAATAATACATGCATGACTACTACAGTGAGGTGAGCTTTATAGGTATGTAGCTGGATAGGAAGACAACCCAAAGAGGGCATAGGCAGGGCTCCACCTCACAGTAGTGCAGCTGGTCAGCACTGTGGGAGAACCTATGATACACTTCCCAAAAAGAGAAGTAGGAGGAGGCTCTGAGTACACTCGCCTCAGAGGACATTCTCTCTGGCCACATCCCTCTGGTATGGTGTATCTGCTCACCATCCATGGCTGTGCCATCTAAAGCCCCTGCAGAGTCCACTGAAATTAACAAAAAATAAACGAGAGTCCGCCATTCTCATCTGTTCAAGAGTGATTTGGAGGTGGTGTGCAGCAGTGTACAGTGTCTCTGCACGGCCCCTGTGCTGGATTGTTCCTTGGGTGAGCCAGCCCTATTCTGCATGGTGGTGTTAGGGGGGAAGGGAATGGATCCACAGTCCTGCCTCCTTGCTCTCCAGGTTGGGGAGACAGAAAGTGAGCATAGGGACTAATAGGCTGAGCTGAGCAAGTGGTTAGAATTTCATTTTGGATAAAATGTTGTGAAATTTAAGAAGCTTTAGTTTTATTTGTTCTTCTCTTAAATGAATGTCACCTGCCTGAATTTCATGTGTATCTGGGTTGTGTGTCATTAATGGACACACTGTTACACATTGTACATGATGAGCAAATTATCCTTCCCTTGCCAAATTTGTGAATGCTTATTCCAATCTAAAAGTTAGAATCCAGTTTGTTATCCTCATTAAAAGGTGCCAGCCTCACTATGATTGTCCTTATGTCTAATAAGCCTGTCTCTTATGGAAATCACCAGCTTTCAATATTGCTTATACAATACCATGAGAGACAATGGTATTTTACAGAGAAGGATGGCACTGTCCTGGCTTTGAAAAGAATACAATATAAATTACAAATGACCAAGTAAGTAATAACAATAACAAAGGAAGCAAGGAAGATAGTCAATAGGAAAAAGTCTAGTGACTCGTTATTTTAATGGGATGTACGTATCTTGTTAGTTGCAATTTTTCTTTCCTGCTTATTTTGGGGAGAAAAGTTTTAAGGGTACCAGAACAGGTGCAAAGGTGCTGAAGAGGAGGTTAACAATGAAACTCTGGCCAAAATAAATGAGTTTTAAGGAACGTTTTGAATGAGGTCACTTGTTCCACAGGGAGAGCTTCACACGATTGGTAAGAATTCTCATCTAGTTGTGCCATAGTGAACATTCCTGACTTTTATCACTAGCACGTTTTAAATAGTACTGGAGTAAACAGTGCTCACTTACCTGCCCTGTATGCTCTGTTTCATCTTTGTTAATGAGATACATCAGAAAAAATCTACAGACAAAGGTATTTTCATCAGAAACAAGCACAGGGAAAGATCAGAAAACCAAGGTCAAATACAGATGGATGTTTACCATTATATTTTATAGAATAAGAATAATTCTGTTAATGGATATACAATATACGCATGCCATTTAGAATTTTAGATATGTATTAAACCACATACAATCTCAACACTTCTGAGGTTCACTCATCATTCATTTTTACAAGCTGATTACAATTAATAATGGATGACCCTCAAAAGAGTAAGAGATTCAGGTTTGGTTTACTATAACCATACAGCAGTTATGATGCTTAGATGAAGCTTTCCCAATGCTTCTAATATGAAAATTATTACTGCATTTTCTTGTCCCAGACCAGGGAATTAGGGCCTTACTGTACACACTTATGCTGGTGAATAGTCAAGCATTATTCAAGATGATTAAGGGTTTCAGAATCAGTTTATTAAACAGTTTATTAAAGAGGGTGCTTTATTAGACCTTGTGGTTCAAACTAGTCAATACAGATAAAAATCTGACAGCAGAATATAACCCTGTGGTTTTATTAATACTCTAGGCTTGATGCTTTGGCATATTTACACACAAGTTGATGATCTCATTTTTATATTAAATCCATTTCTCTAGACATGACATCTCTCTCTCTAAAATATAAACAAAGCACGACCACTAATTTTGGGTGCCCAATTTGAGGTACCTAGGACCTGATTTTTCAGAGTACTTAGCATTAGATAGAACTTTATATATTTAAATGCAGCTTCCATTGACTTTAGTTGCAGCTGTAAGAACCAAGCACTTCTGTCTCAAGTTGGGTATCCAGACATAGGCGCCGACTCTGTGGGTGCTGCGGGGCTGGAGCACTCACAGGGAAAACTTAGCGGGTGTTCTGCCCCCACCGGCAGCCAAGCTCCCCCCGCCCCCACCCCCTCCTTCTCCAAGCACACCGCATCCCTGCTCCTCCCTCTCCCAGCACTTCCCGCCCACTGCCTAACAGCTGTTTGGCAGCGCTTAGGACTTTCCAGGAGGGAGGGGGAGTGGGGATGCGGCACGCTAGGGGGAGGAGGCGGTAAAAAGGTGGGGCAGGGACTTGTGGGAAGCGGGTGGAATTGGGCCGGGGCGAGAGTGGTGCAGGGGCAGCCAGGGGCAGGGACAAGCACCCTCCGGGCAGAGGAGAAGTTGGTGCCTCTGCATCCAGATAATCAACAATACACAATTAGTGACCACTTGTGAAAAAATTAGTTCAAATGGCTTGATTAGCACCACACAGGAACTCTATAGCATAGACAGTGATAGAATCCAGTTCTCCAGGGCTGCATTCCCTGCCTTAACTGTGAGGCTGTCCTGTTTATTCTAGCTGTTCCCTGCTTCATTTGCTATACACCTTCCAGTTTCTGCAACAAGTAACAGTTTCTTTCACTACACAGTGCTAATTCATTCCCAGAGCAGGGCTCATCCTGTGCACTGAATGAGATAGAGGGCCCATGGAATAAATACTGTGCAATCATGCAATTAAAGACTGCATCATAATACATATGCATAGTGGGGCTGAATTAAGGTTGCACAGGCAACCTTTAAACTGGCATTTCCTATCACAATGAGAAAAATGGAAAGGAATCTTTCTCTGTATCTCTCTTGTTCACTCATACAGCATGAGTGCATATAAAATCTATACAGTGGTCTTTCTCCCTTATTTTGTGGGACTGATTAGTTAGTTGCAAGGGCTGATGGAAGTAATGAGTTATCGAAGAGTTCGTAGTTCTGTACTTACAGATAATTGGCCAAGTTGTGCTCCTGCAGGGTGTGTGTTTCAAAGCCATGGGGCACTGTGTCAAAGTAGTCATTGCCTATCCCACAGACAAAGCATTTGGTCTAAAAAAAAATCCAGAAAATATACACGTTGTTGAAACGCTCTATAAGAGTGCTAGCTTCTTTGGAAAAAATACCCAATAAGCACACAACAATTTATTTGGAAATTCTGAAACATGAAGTATAATGTGTGCTTAATAAAGACTTTTGCTTTAAGGACTCAGCCTGAGCCTCAGCCAAGCACATGAACAGAAATGTAATTGCTGTCACAATCACTTCTTGATGTTTGGTAAAAAATCTTTGGCATCAACAACTGAATGGGAATAGATTGGGAGAAAGGATGGCATGAATTAATCAAGGCTGAAAAGCAATTTTTCCTTCTTATTCTCTCCAGGCTACCTAAACGAATATAAGAGTCACTGTAGTCCACAGCAATCTTTACCTCAAAGGCAGTTATGTTTACCCAGCTGAAACTGAATACACCCTCAGTTGAGATTACAGAACACAGCAGGTACCTGATACCCTTCTGGACTCTGACAGTCAGATTTTAACAAGAAAATGGGAACTCTGCAGGAACAGAATACTTTCACTTAGGATATCCAAAGAAAATACACAAGTGAGATTAACCATAACAGGGGACTGGACAAGGTGACCGCTTCCAGTCCTATGGTTCGTAACCTGGTTTCATTAATGCTGAACATTGGGAACCTCCAAGCTAAACTCAAAAGGCCTTCACCAACCACTGAGGTTAGTTTTGTTCTATTCAGGCACAGCTGACAAAGTTAAAATAAAATAAAATCCTTAGCATTAACATAAAAAGACACATGAAAATAAATTGGTAAGGGTTTTGGTTAGTTTTGTTAGTTTATCACCTATAAAGAGCCAGACGTACCAAAGAGCCAACTGAAATTGCAGGTAGTGGACAAATAGGTCTAAATTTGTCCAGAGCAGAATATCAGTTTTGATGAACTGTGACTGTGTCCTGTGTGATTCTAACTAGTAGTGCCAAAGTGCAGTCAAAGATCTCTCTCTCTACTGTACCCCTTTCACAGTCAGAAATGGGCAACAGTGAACACTATTCTGTAACCTGGCTGTTAGCAGAGCACATTGATTAAAAGGAATGGTACTAAGACTCTTCTACTGAATGCTACAGAATTGTTTATGTAGGCTTGTATATGATATAGTAATATCTTTGCTCTAAGTCCATATTTGAAAAGTCAATCCGTCGAAAAGTCAGCCATGGAAAGTCATCTCAGCAGACCAGACTCTCAGTTTTATTTGTGTGACTTCAGTATAGTTTCCCTTAGGTGTAACGGAGGGCAGAATCTTGGCCAGCATGCTGTTTGATACCGAACCCTTTGCATACTGCATACTTTCCTGTCAGTTTAAAATTACTCTCTGCATTTGGATAACGAATGGACATTCCAGCAACCAGCACTTTATTTAAGTATGCTATGGTGCAGCAACTAGGAGCTTATAATTTCTTACCTCCATGTCTTCTTTAACTTGTTCTTGTTGGTCTCTTAATTCTCCAAAAGCATCAATAATTAAACCTGGTGTTTAAATAAAAATGATACTTAACATTCAAGAGTACAATATGGCGAAATGTGCATACCCGTGGAAACCAAGGTTGAGCTCGGACGGAGAAAGATCAAATGGGAAGTTGTCTCCTGAAGTAGCAGAAACCTTCATATATTTTGAAAATCACTCTAGTGTCTAAATATGTGAAACAAAGCTGACTACACAAAAAGGAAATGAGTCCCTTCAACTAGGCTGGCAGAGATTTTGTAAAATACTTTTTAATTGGGTGCTATGGGACAAGTGGATTCCTGTTTTATATGTACAGCCCTAGCCTTTTCTTTTATAGAGTAGGTAAAAGGTAGACACACATTTGTAGGGTCATGGAGTCTTTATTAAAAAAAACCCCACTAAACCCACTAAGGATACTACTATATACTTAGCAGAGTTCATAGCTTTATTATATGAATACCAAATATGAGAGATGGCCAGGGGCTATGTGCATCCTGCAGCTCCTGCGCTCACTATGCTTGTCGCTTAGTAATGGAATTCCATTAACAGAGCTCCGAAGAAGTAATGGGCCATGTCTTAGAGAAACAGAAAGGGAAAAAAATCCTAGGGTCAGAGGCCTATATTATAAATACAAAGGGCCCGATTCTTCCCTCACTTGCACTGGAATAAATCAGACCAATGCCACTTAAGTTAATGGAGTTTCCTGCTGTACAATTTGTGAAAGTGAGATAAGAATTAGGCTCAGGTTTTACAGTTAAGACCTGTCAACATATATTCAGTTAGTCACAAACAGGGAAACCAAACTGGAAAAGCAAACAGCAGGAGATACACTGCTTGAGGATATCAGAACATGGAATTCTGTTTTTTACAAATGCCATTTAAAAACAAAAGTTTGCTTGAATCCTTGAGGCAACACATCAGAATTGTAAACAATTTGCCACACAGCTGAGAACCCTTATCTAAACACACCTATAAGAAACTGGGAAGTATCCTCTCAGAGCAAAACTCATCATCTAACTAAATGTTAGCTGGTACAAGGCAATCGAAGATCATTATTTATAAAAGCAGTGAAACCATCAAAGTCTTGGCTTGTGTTACTCCAAAAGGATGTATTTGTTGATTTGAATTTTTACAAACTGGAACTATAATAAAAGAATATCCTCTCCAATTCTCTGGGCATCCTTGACAATTTTGCACCACCACACCTTCTCTGGTACTTTTAGCCTGAACCAGCTAGGTTAAAATTAGCATGGGTATGCCTACACAAGCTGCAATCACACCTTGATTGCATAGACACATTGTAAACAAACAAAAATCTTTTAAATCTCCTAGAACAATACCCCAGCATCAGCATAAATACAATAAAAAATAAATAAAGTCTCCAGAGTACCAAAGCATCACAACTAGCTCTACCCAACCCTCCATCTCCTCACGGCAAAAAAGGAAAAGTGGGTCTTGCAGAGTGCTCTGAAGGCTGACAAATTCAGGTTGTTATGGACTTGAGGGAAAGCAAATTCCAAAGATCCAGAGCCCTGTCAGCCACCTCCTCTCTTATAATGATTGGGCTTATGCTCGGGCATCTCCACTGACTACCTTGGGATAGTTTGCCACTTGGAGAAAGAAAGTCTCTGAGGTAGGTAGGTCGCAGGCCACTTTGGGCTTATAGGTCAAAACCAACCATCTTAAAATCCAGTAACCAACAGTCAGCCAGTGCAGATCATGGGGTACAGGTTTCCAGCTGAGTCTCAATCTACACCCTATTCTCTCTCAAATAATGAATAAGGCAATGACATCTCCATCTGGGACAGTTTAAATGGAGATATAAAGCTACATGTCATCAGCACACTGAAGACATTGCAACCTATGCCTCCTCACTAACCTTTCCAAAGGCCTCATGTAAACAATGAACAAAAGAGCCGACAAGATGGAAACGGGGAATTTCCCATTGGAGAATGCCCTCAGGCAAAGAATTGTCCAACATGTATGAGCAAATCAACCTGACAAAATGACAGATAGCACTATACTATGTAGCCTTAATTGCAACATCCCGCCTCCCAGAACCCAACTATTTTGGTTGTATGGCAAATCCTTCAACTAATGATCTCAGTACGTTCATTCTAACAGGCACGCATGTTCATCTCTTCCCATCTGATATTGCTTTTTTAAAAGGTAAGCTTAGCCTTCACAAGAGACAATGGTGAAAAAACAGTTACCTACCCATAACTGCTGTTCTCCAAGATGTGATGCAGATGTGTATTCTACTTAGGTGTGTGCACACCCAGTGCAGCAGAGCCAGAGAACTTTGCCTGGCACTCATGACCTGTCCCCTTAGCCCTTCGTCTGGCCATATGAGTGGCCTGACCCTCTCAATTCCTTCACACTAAACGTCAGAACTACAGACTCCGATGCAGAGGGGATAGAAGGTGGATTGTGGAATACATGTCTGTGCCACATCTTGAAAAACAACAGTTACAAGTAGGTAGCCTTTTTTTCTTCTTCAAGCAGATGCAGCCATGTAATTCCAGTTAGGTAATTTACACACACTACTTGTAGGAGGTGGGGCTCTGATTCTCTTTTAACAAGGGCTGCAGGACTGCCTTCCCAAAGTTTCCATCTGATCTGGATGCAGCAGTAATGGCACAGTGGCTTTTAAAAGTACATACAGAAGACCAAGTGGCAGCCCTGCAAATGTCCAATATTGAAATGCCATTGATATTCCCTGGGCTCTTGTGGAATGAGTAGACATAGTCTGGGCTACTTCGTATGTTGTCAGGAAACAAGAATGTATCCACCTGGAGCTCATCTGTGAAGAAACTATGTGACCCTTCATTCAGTCTGCATATGAAACAAATGAGATGAGAAACAGAAATGTTTGGTTTTACCCAGATAAAAAGCTAAATATCGCCTGACATCCCGTGTGTGAGATGTTGTTCCTCTGGGGCTGAATGGGGCTTAGGGACGAACACTGGTAAATATAAGCTCGGTTCAACTGAAACTGGGAAACCACCTTGGATGAAAACTTAGGATGCAGCATCAGGGTTACTTTGTCTTTAGAAAACTGCATGTAAGGGTGCTCCATTGTCAAAGCCTGCAACTCACGCACCCTCCTTGCAGACGTTATCGCTACAAGGAAGGCAGTTTTCTGACACAAAGGGAGAAAGAAGAAGTTGCCAAAGGCTTGACAGGAGGTCTCATAAGGGCCGCTAAGACAGTATTAAGGCCCCATGCAAAGGAATCATTCTTTAAATAGTGGGTAGAGACAAGTGATTCCTTTCAAGAATCTCACTGCCATGGGGTTTGGAAACACTGACTTCCCATGGATTGACAGATAAAACACTGAAATTGCTGCCAGGTGGGCTCTCAATGAACTAAGTGCAAGACCAGAAGACTGAAGATGTAACAGGTACTCCAAGGTTTCCTGGATACAATCCAACTTCAGTTCAACTCCCTAGGCTCATGATCATACCAAAAACCGCTTCCAATTGGCTGAATAGGTCACTCTGGTGGAGGGCTTCTTACTAGTTAGCAAGACTTGCCTGACTGCTCTGAAGATAGTTCTTCCTCCTCGTTAACCATGCAGCATCCACTCTGTGAGATGCAGGGAGCTGAGCATTGGGTGCAAAATCTGACTGTGCTGCAGAGTCCGGAGGTTGGAAAGAAGGGATATAGGAGGCTAAACTAATGATGCAATATTGTCTCGGTCATGCTAGAGCAATGATAAAGAGCTTGGTGTGGTCCAATTTCATCTTGAGAATGACCCATGGGATGATCAGGATTGAAGAAAAAGTATATAGGGGTGCTGATTCCCAGCTCAGGTGAAAAATATTGGTCAAGGAGCCCAGACTGAAACCCCCTCAGGAGCAAAAGAGCTAGCATTTCTTATTGTTTCTTGTGGCAAACAGGTAGATTGTCAGAATGCCCCAAACTGCAAAAACGAACCACCTGATGCTGGGGTTCAGAGACCATTTGCGCTTCAGTGAGAAATCTCTGCCTAGGTGATCTGCCGGGTGATCCCAGGTAAGTGGTCAGCAACGGGAGTAATGTTTCCTCAGTGAAAAACTGCCAGAGTTTGATGACCTCCTGACACAGCATGTTGGAGTGTTCTCCCCCCGTCTTGTCACATAATACATTGCAGTGGTATTGTTGGCAAGGATGTGCACCACCCAGTCCCTGATGAGATCTTGAAGAGCCTGTAGATGGCATGTAGCTCCAGGACATTGCAGATGGCATGAAGTTCCAGGACATAGATATGCCGAAAAGCTTCCTGTTGTGACCACTGCCCTTGAACTTTCCAAGATGAACTCCCCAACGTATTAAGGAGGCATTGGTGACAACAGTCTTGGTCATTGGGGACCAAGCGAAGGGAATGCCCTGGCACACATTGCCCTGAACCACCCACTATCATAAGACATCTGCCGATCCTGGATCAAGTCAGACTAGTCTGTCCAAGCGATGACGATTCAGATGATAGACCAACTTCAGCCACATTTGAAGAGAGTGAAAGTGCATTCTGGCAAATTGGACTACCTGTGTGCATGCAACCAGATGACCTAGTAACCTCAGGCATGCATGGGCTGAGGTTGAGGGTTGAGACTGCAGTTTCAGACATAGGTGGCAAATAGTGTAGAATTAGTCAGTCAGCAGAAATGCTCTTGAACTTGCAGAGTCTACCAGGGTCCCAAAGAACTCAATTCTTTGAGTTGGAACCAATGTTAATTACCCATTGTTTAGGATGAAACATAGACAATCAAGAAAATGTAGCATGAAGCGAACATGAGAGAGGATTTCTTCCCTGGACCTGCTCTCAGGAATTAATAGTTCATATGTGGGAAGATATGAATGCCCTCTTCCTGAGATATGTTGTCACTACAATCATGTATTTAATAAAAATCCAGGGAGTAGAGGACAGACCAAAAGGGAGCGTGGTGTACTTACAATGACAGTTTGCCATGACAAACTGGAGAAACCTCCTGTGACTCAGAAGAATTGCTACATGGAAATAAGCATTCAGAAGGTCTAGAACAGCAAACCAGTCATTATGATTTAAGGCAGGGAAGATAGTTGATAGGGTAACCACACAGAATCTCACATATCTGATGCATTTGTAGAGATCATGGAGGTCAAGGATAGGTCTCAACCCTCCTTTGGGCTTGGGGATCAGGAAACATCAGGACTAGAATCTCTGTCCCCGATGCTGTAGGGGGATCTGTTCTACAGCTCCATGCACCAGAAGAGACTGGACCTGCTTGAGGACCAGTGTCTTCTGAGAGGTGTCCCTGAAGAAGGATGGATTACGGGGTGGGGAGGAGGGATGGAGAGGAACTATATGGCATATCCCAACCTGATGGCGCTTAGGACCCAGATGTCTGTGGTATTCGAGTCCTAATATGGGACCAGCATTGGGAATGAAGAGGAACTGAGGATCAGCACGGGTGGTATTGAATGAGACACACTCCCATTTGGTACTGAGGCTAAGTTGGTATGAAGTTCAATGAAGGGATCTGCCACCAAGACAATGATGGTGCTGAAGTATGCATCAGTGTCTACAGGGCCTTCAGTGCCAGGCCCAGTGTTGGCCTCCATTAAACGATCTGAGGCCTGGGCAGCTCTGTGACACAGCCAGGAGATGCCAAGAGCACAACAGAGGATGAGGCAGTAGAAGTGATGGCACCAGAGCGCTCATGAATCAGTGGAGAGTCTGGGATTGAGAGCAAAGCAGGTCTGATGCCACCCAGTATGCTGCTCGCATGGAAACAGTCACTGCTAGTATCAACATCATGGATACTGCACTCAACAGATGCCCCATGGCCGAAACCAGAGTTGATGGTACAGGCTCTCACTGATTTCAGTCCAATACCAGGGAGAAGTTGGATAGACCTGCTCCATTCCACATGCCAGAGGGAGTATGGTGCAGGTCATCACTCCTCTTAGGAAATGAGGAGGAGTCTCCCCAAGCCCTGGAATGATCCCAGTTCATTTTATCAGACCCCTTCCTCACTGTACCAAAGGAGAGTGAATGACCTCTCTTCCTCTTGAGGGAAGTGCCAGAGCCCGAACACGGAATGGAATCGCTTGTCAGATCCAAAAGTGACCACTTATCAGATAAAAAGATGAAGGTCTCAGAGCTGAAGCAGTCTTCACGGTCTGCTCTACCAGGTGCCAATTCAGCTGCAAGTCTCTCGCCACCAGAGTCCTTTTTGTGAATGACTTGCAGATGGATCATAACTCTCTAATAGCTTAGATATATGATTATATTATATAATATGATTATATTAGCTTTAGATAAGCTATTACCAGCAGGAAAGTGGGGTGGGGAAGAGAGAAAACCTTTTGTAGTGGTAAACACCCATTTTTTCATGGTTTGTGTGTATAAAAAGATTTTCTGTACTTTCCACAGTATGCATCCGATGAAGTGAGCTGTGGCTCACGAAAGCTTATGCTCAAATAAATTGGTTAGTCTCTAAGGTGCCACAAGTACTCCTTTTCTTTTTGCGAATACAGACTAACACAGCTGCTACTCTGAAACTCTCTAATGTTTTCTTCACTGAGACACAATAAATAGCTTGCATGGGGATCACTATTGGAGATGGTTCCCTCCCACGATGGACAATGCTTGAACCCGGCTGACGGCGCATCACAGGGCAGCTAACTACTCTAACTAAAACTTGTACTAACATGAAATTTAACCAAAGAAAAAGTTCTCAGAAATGGAGAACAAAAATCTGAGGTGAAGACACTGCAAAGAGCTCCAAATCTAGCCATGGGTAGTAAGAAGAAACTTATTGAATGGGTCAGAGGGCACTGCCCTTATATGGCCAGGGGAGGGCTAGCACTGCCAATACAGATACTGCTGGGCAAATTTCTCCAGCTCCGGTGCACTGGGTGCACCCATGCCTAAGCAGAATACACAGTTGCATCTACTCAAAGAATGTAAGTGATAGGATTCTTACTGAAAATTTGACAAAAAACAAGTATTGGATATTAAAAGCCTTGATTTTGTATTCCTTTTACGGGAGAGACTCTGTCTTCATTGGAAAAAGATTGAAAGGCTTGTTTACTATGGGCCAAACACTCCCCTTTGTTCTTCAAAAGGCACATAGAAGGAGGGCAGAACTATTGCCTCTGCTGCTCCTCCATATCTTCTCTTCTGTTGTATTGAACTTCTGTACTGCACTCACTGTGCTAGTATATGAGTGCCTTGAAAGTGGGACAACTCATGGAACGGATCCAGAAGGGATAAGGGCCAAAATGGATTGGAGGTCAAGCTATACTGGAGAGAACCTCAAGAGTCAGTAGTCTTTTGCACTACAGGATCCTGCCTACATGCATCTCCTCCTTCATATCTGTGGCAGTGATATGCGGTACACCCATCTTGGATGTGTGGCCCCATTCTCTGAAGAGAAAAGCCACGATGGAGGAGCTAGTATTGCTCTTAGTGGCAATAATGCATTGTGATTAAAGCACTGTAACTTGCCACAGACTTAAAGAGAAGCATGTCCCATTGTGATTGTACCTCAAAATGACACCCTGTACCTACATATTCACCACGGCTATGTGACTATGGTATGTTTTGTCCAAACTATGCCTTGTGAGGTATCATTTGAGAAGTCATGATCCATTGAATATTACTATCCTATTGAATTGTATGTACTACCATGGTATGTGAAATTATGAAGTTTGCTATATGGTTGTTATTGAAATATATTGTGAGTCTGGGAGATGCCTACAACTAGCCTTCAAGTGGCAACAAAGGAACAACTAACATCTCCAAGACAGATTAACATTAGGACTAGCCAGTCATGTATTGAAGGCCCATTATAAAGAATCCACTCTCCCAGTGAACCCCTCCTGAACCACGTAGACAATGCAGGCCCAGTGTCTCAGCAGGGTATCTAGAACACATGATCCCTGACTCCATGTTTTAGACAGTATATTTCCATTTACATTGATTGGGGGTTATAAATTGGAGATTGTGACATCAGCCCCGGGCCTCTCTCTTCCCCCACCTACTCTGAAGACAAAAAGAACATTTGAAAGAAAAGACTTTGAACTGGGGAGATTGGCTCCAGGCTGAGCAAGGAATTCAGTCTGTGAATTAAGAACTGTGAACTGCTTATAGTGTCTAGTGGGGTGAGAAAAACTGCTTGATTCAAATCTTTCTTAGTCCGACAAAGTTTAGAATTTAGACTGTGATTTTACTTTTATTTCTTATGTAATCAACTCTGGCCTCTATGCTTAACACTGATAATCACTTAAAATCTATCTTTCTGTAGTTAATAAACTTATTTTAATATTTTTTTATTTTTCAGTGAGTTTGTCTTAAGTGTTTGGTGAATCTGCTCAGATTACAAAGGCTGGTGCATGTCCACTATCTTTTCATGAAATGGCAAACTAATTAATGAGCTTACATTGTTCAAGAGAAGATCTTGAGCAGTGTAAGATGGTACATTTCGAGAGTGCAAGGCTGGGAAGTGTGGGGGATTTTCTGGTGTTTCCCTGTGTATGGTTCATGAGTGGCTTAAAGGGCATTCATGCAATTTAGCTGGGTCTGTCCCTGCATTTTGTTGACTGAGTGATTACAGCCTCTGGAGGGATTTGCTGTTTGTCACTAGCAAAATATCATGAGAGACAGGCCAGACTGGAGATTTAAGTGGGCACAGCAGTCCCACAATTCGAGGTTGTACCCCAGGTTATCACACACATCAAACAGTTTTTCCTCTGAATCCCCCTCTCCTTGCCCTGTCCTCACTCCTGGGGTTATGTGGAGTTGAGGAAAACATCCTACCTAGCCATTATCACCCCTCTTTGGTGAAATGTTGGTCTTTTAGTTCTCATTAACATCATGTATGTGGAGGGATGACTGTGGCACTAAGATTCCAGTGGTTTCAAATATCACTTCCCTGTGGCCACAGAGTATGAACACATACCTTGTATGATGGCTAGCAGAATGACAATTACAAAGAAGAAGAAAGTAATGTCAAAGATGATCCGATAGATCTCATATTCATCTCCTGCTGGATCCTCAATTTCATCACCAATGCCTCCGCCCGCACGCACTCCAACATACATATGAAACATGTAGCACTGGAAAAAAATGAGAAAATGAAAGAACACATAACCATTTAAATAACCCATTCTCCAAGATTTTGGCTACTTATTATTATGTATTTGTATGACAGCAGTACCTAAAAGCCCCAACTGAGAATGGGATCCCATTGGGAGGTCCTGTAGAAACAGAGAGACTGTTCCTGGATTGAAAAGCTTACAGTCTAAATAAGTAAGGAAAAGAAAGGGCAAATTTCTTATTTATTTAGAGAAGAGGAAGAGGAAACAGAGGCACAGAGAGGTGAAATGAAATTGCCCAAGGTCACACAGCAAGTCAATGGCAGAGCTAGGAATAGAAATGCAGTTTCCTGATTCTCAGTCCAGTGCCTTATCTATTAGACCATGCTGGCTCTCTTTTTTCCCCTCTTTTTTGGGGGGGAGGTGGGGTGGGGGTGGGGGTAATTTTACAGCAAGATTGGAAATGCTGCTGAGATTCAAGATGCAAAATTTCATGTTTTCCAATTGCACCATAAAACAAAAAGGAAAGAGTGTTACAACAATTTTACCTGATTGAAAAAAAACTGCTAATTGCTCGTAAGTTATATGGTCTTATTGTTTGCATAGCATGGCCTGGTGAAGTAAGCATGAGGCGACAATGCAGGCACTGCTATATTCTAATTTTGGCTCTGCAACTGAATTGCTGTGTCCACCTTTGATACCGAAGAGTCTGACTCTGTGTCTGTAGATATAAAGTGGAGATGAGAATACGTATTGCAAAGTTTCTCTGAAATGTAAAATGATAATGATTACTATTATTGTAATCTGTTGCCTTTTAAATAAAATTGTATTTCTTTATTCTTTCCCCATCTTCAGTACCTCAAAGGAAAAACAGCTCCTGAGAATCCTTCTTCAGAGGACGTGTTAGAGATGCATGAGATAATTAATGTGCACTTCCATTCTGAAGAGTGACTAGTAATAGCAATGTGGGGTGTCTTGTTTACCACATCACAATGATCTCATATCAAATGTGCTCAGTTTAAGAGTTAAAATATTTTTTTTCTGACTCCCAACCCTACAGACCCACTCTGGGATCTTAAGATCAAGCTGGGCTCTTTTCTGGAATGACCACAACTTCACAAGTCATGATGATTCTACAGTGCGAATGATGTTCTCAGTTATACTTGCACAAGACCTTCCAGAGCCTTGTACAGGTGGTACTGAAGGCACTGTGTCACCTGCAGGATCATTATTGCTGCTGATGAGGCTGCGTTAGAAAGAGAAAGCTTGTCTTTTCAGAGCCCAGGTTGAGTTTTAGAGGGGGTGGTCATTTTTATCTGTAAACTGACTAAATGGGATATCAAATTGGTGATATGTAAGAAATACGGAATCCCAAAGGTGCCATTTACATAAGAATTTTTCAGAGTACAAATCATACTTTAAGAGAACAAAATGAAAGTTTTAAGAATGAGAAATCTGGATTAAAATCCTGCATCTTTGAAAAGCAAATCAAGATGTTACACACTCATTTGGTCCGGAGGAAGGGGCAACAGTGACAGGTGGTAGAATTAGTATATGGAATTGTGCTCTGTGCGGTCCCAAAAGCACATAGGCAGGTAAAGAACATAGCTAGCTGTGTGCAAAAGTTCCAGCAGATGGATTTCATGCCTGATTCCATGACCATTGCTTCCACTGAGTATTATTTTACTTCAGGAGTAGTCACATTTAGATCTGGGGGCTATATGCAGACTAAGTTCCTCCTCAACATACATAAGGATAGCAGAATCTGACCCTTTCTGATTAAGGGCAGTGCAAGAAGCTGCAATTCAGGGCAATTACTGTAATTTTTTTTTAGTCTGCAGGGGATGGGGCAGGAAGAAATCTATTTTGTTCAGGTTCATATACCACCTTTGTTACCTTGGTATCTGAGCACCTTCCAGTCATGCATTAAACAATTTCACTAACACCTGTCACATGTGGTTCAATTTCTTTCTCATCCTCCCCGCAGGGAGAAAATTGTGTGTGTTTTGATAGCTTTTTGGTTTGGGGGGGCTGAATAATCGGCTTACATGTGTCATGCTATCTTATACAAACTGTTCCAAATCAGAATTTTTTCACTCTTTGAATTTTTCACTCTTTGGATTATTTTACACTTTCCCCTCCTCTTGTACTATGATCAGAATAGGATCACATCACATCTCCATGTTGCTATCATTAGAAATGTAACTTCAACACACATCCTAAAAACATTCTTCATTTGATCCAATCAACAAATATGGCAAGAAAACTAGGAGCCACTCTGCAAACTGCACAACTGCATAGTATTTCAGACAAATGGAACACCTTTGAACACTAGGGCTTTCCCAATCTGAAGCTACGTTTGCAATTTGGGCATACTATTGTAGAACGGCAACAAACCCTGCCTGCTTATAAACTGTATTAGGTCCAGAATTATGTTGTTGGGTTTTTTTGGCACGATGGGGATGAAATTTATTTTTCTTTTGTGATGGACTGCTACTTGAGGAACCAGTTTCACACATTTGTCTTCCACTTGTAAGCACTGAAATAAAGTGGGCTTGATTGTGTTTTTGCAGTCTTCCCTGTATAAGTGGTGCATATGGTGCTGAAGAAAGACCAGTGCAGTAAAGACATCAGGCCTGAGAAAGTCATGTTTCCTTCCTTCATCCCCACTTTCTCCTCTGGCACTTTCCACTTGCAGAGGACAACCCCATAGCACTTCCAGTTTAGTTGCATTGACCAGTGCATTAGGAGAGGTGGCGTCAATGTTCCAGCCATTTCCACCTCTCCCCACCCACTTACATGGTCAGGGAGCATCAAGTCCACAGTCCCCATTTACTGCTATGCATTTAGACCCAAGTTCTGGGAAGGCCAAGCAGTTTCTTATTCCCCCTTGAATCCCAGTGTGGCCCTGTAGCACAGGCCACAATCTATCCCATTAGCAGTTTATCTTTATTCCTTTGATTTATCTTTATACAGAAAGTGTCCATTCATTGCATCTTGCCTTGCCTCCCTCCCATCCCTACAACCTCCACTCCCGACTGGATCAGAGGATTCTGAAATGCAATCGATTCATTTCTCTCTGAAATCAATTGGAAATTCAAAATGGAATTAATTATGTCAAGCTACAAAAGTGCCAAGGAGATATCGCACTGTCGGTTATGGTACTTATACTTGAAAGTGGATGTTCTCTACTGGCTAATTTACAAACATGCTAACGCTAAAAAGAAAACCTTTCCATTTCCTAATGAGTATTCCTAATGTATTTCAAATCAAATGGACTTCAAAGCACAGAGAAAGCTGACAGGTATTGTGGGCCAAATTCTGATCTTGCACTCTTGTAAATCAGTAGTAGCTCCATGGAAATCAGTGGGATTACTCTGGATTACACTGGCATAACATAGAAGAATCTGGCCCTGTATGTCATTGCTGTACAGCTAGTCAAATTATGCTCTGGGTTGCACTGATGTAACTCTGCATTAGTTCCACTAAGTCAATTTTGTTCCTATAGTTTTCACTATAGTTTAAGCCAGTGAAACTGGGTGCAGAAATTGGTTCTTAAGAAGTATCCTGTGGAGAGTGTAAGGCTACTTCATCTTAATAAAATACCTGTAGAATGTACCAACACCAATAACTAGGTGCTAAGAAAAGGCATGAGAAATCCAAGAGCCATAATGCGGTATACAGTAACAGGAATGATCTTATAATTATTTTGTTCACAAATAGTTCACAGCACAGCAATTTGAGACTTACAAAGCCACGGCCAAAGGAGGAAAGTGCACTCCCGTGGAAAATACCATAGCATTTTTACAAGGGTTTTTAGTAATGTTATTTTCTTTTAAATTTTTTCTGATTATTAGAATTTTTAAAATATGTGGTATTGGTTATTGGGAAATGAGGTAAATAATATGTAAAAAATACATCAGAAAGTCATTACATTCCTTAGATTTTGTAATGATCTAGGCAACGTCTTCTGAATCAGCAAAATTTGACACTATCAGACCCTTTCAAATGGCAATTTAAAACAATTGGTAAATAACTGTCAGGCTAACATGCACCAGAAAGTTTCCAGTGACAGAGATGTCAACGGAAGACATCCAATCAACCAATTGAGGTTAGTGGGAATCATTGGTAACAGTTTACAATAACCACACAACTGTCTGTATGGCCTGTAAAACTGCAGCATTCAGAAGTCCTTTCATGCAACTTTTGAGAAAGCCTCATGCAGTGAAACAACTTTCTGACTTTGTTTGATTTTTTTAGTCTCACATAAATCATATCAAAGACTAATGTCACATTATTTCATCTTCATTTCATTTGTGGTCACGTTCTCTAACTCCTGCAGGTTTGTATTACATTTTTTATTCCTTCATGCTTCACTGATAATCTTCCTGTTGTGAGCAGCCATCCTTCTGGCTATAGATATTATTCAGGAACAGTTGCATGAAAATAGGGGAGGGGAACAGGAAATATCATAATAACTTAAGTAAAGATGAGCAAAAAGCAAACAGACTTACTGTTAGCATATCATCACATTTCATATCTGGCATATCTCCATCTTCACTCTTGTTGTAGAATTTACGGAAAAAATTGAATGCCACTACTGTGTACAAGTAGACTACCACTGCCAGTAATCCCACTGTTAACACAAGCTAGAAGAGAGAATTATATGATGGATGTATTAACACCATGAAAGCATGCAGTGCAATTTTCTTATATGATGGGGAAAAGAGAGAAATAATAAACTACATTTACTGGCGAAGATAAACTCACTTTATTTACCCCCATCTCTCTCCCTCCCCAATCTGGCATTTTAAAAAGGAATTTTTGTTTTATTTTAGTAAAATATAAGTGGATTTTATGCAATGTTAGAGCATTTAAATTGGCTCATGAATGTTAAAATGTTTCTAGAACTTTGAGGCAAATGAACAAAAAAAATTAGCAAAAATGTAAATTCATATCCATACCGATATGTGCTCACATACAGACAGAAAAGAAGGTATTTCTATTCTGTAAGCTTAAAAAATACATTCCTGTTTCCTATTTATAGTATCAGTGCAGGTCACAAGTACATTCCAATGCAACAATTATTAAATTAAATACCAAATGTCTGGGAAATTAAAACGGTTGTAAGTCAATTCTGTGTACATACAGCATGTTTTGAGTTTGCCAGATACTCACTTTGAGCTTCTATCCAAGGATCTCAAAGTATTTTATGAACATCAATTATGTAAGCCTTTTACCTACCTATCCATGGATTTTAAGTATTATTCCCATTACATAGAATGGGAAGCTGAGACAGAGAAAACTTTCCCAAGGTCACAAAGCAAGTGTGCTGCAAAATAAGAAAAAGTCTCCAGAATATTCTAATTTCCTTATTTTGTATGGAACAGTAGAAAATATGAGATCTTCGCTTTTGTGTTTGAAATTTTAAATGAGCAAAATTTGTAATGAATGTAGATTTAGAATGGAAGACAAATTTTTCTAGAAGTTAAAACCAGTTTTAGATTTACTGACCAATTAGATTTAAGAGTATTCTTTGATCAATCTGTAAATCAGTGCCACTATTTGAAAGTGTTATTTCATCTCCATGCACTTCCACTTTGATGCAAAACTACACTTCAGAAGCAAATTGCACAGACCCGACTTGCAAAATTTGGTGCATCTTGGAGTTTGTGTAGAAAAGTGGCATTAAAAAAGTTTGCTATCTAGCTTGGTGGCAATCTTATAGTGACACAGTTTCAGTTATATCTGAGGGATCCTAGAAAAAACAGCACATTAATGTTAGTGTAATATCTTCTCTCATAAATGGCAATAAATCCCCCCAAGTCCTCAATTGCTAAAGCATTAAAATATTGACTTGAGCCAGATGAAAAGTAGTTAGAAGTGAATTACAATTTCCTGCAGCAAATATTTGAAAAGAATGAATATTTTAACAAATAATTTTCATAACTATCTGAATTATGAAGTACTATATCACCTTACATTCTATGTACTTAACTTGTAAAGGCTTCATGTAAAAGCTGCAGATCTGCTCAATCATATCTGGACATTTAAAAGGACATGTGGCTGGAACGCTAAAATTTGACCAACCTAAAGTGAACGTAACTCAGTATTGCAAGTCTCTCCAAACTTGCATGCATCAACCTTGCAAAATTCTACCTGTCCATTGGTCAAGGACAACTAATTTTTTTTGGGGGTGGGGGGGGACGACAACAGGCAAGTAAAAGATAATACTTTTTCTGTATCATTAGTCATCATTGTAATGGGCAAACAAATAGATATTGTGCTTCCCTTGGTAAATATGAGTCACAGTAAATGAAAAAACTTAGCACTGGTTTGTAATTCTCAAGTTGAAACCAGAGCAGGGTTTGCTTTTCTAACATATAAATTATCATTGTTTGCAACCTTTTAAAAAAGCAATTTTCTAGGCCCTGCAAAGAGAATCATGCAATTTTTCAAACAGGTTAAACTTTAAGGTCTAGTAATCATGTCAATGAGTGGTCATTGATCTTGTGTGACCAAATGTGCTTCTAGTTACCGGGCTAATCCTGATTTAAACAGGATTGACAGAGTACTGAATTTGGCTTTCTGTGTACACTAGTGATACTCACTATCTAACTGGGATGGGGCCTTTCTTAAATCATAGCAAGGGATATCAGTCACTTGCATTCACTTTCCTATCTTACATGCCACATCTCTGTGGCTGTCCTGTCCCATCTATTTTAAAAAACCAGAAACTTAATGTTATCTATGGTGATATTATAGCAGAGGTATGTACAATGTATGTCCATGAGCCTGTAGGGGTTGTTACTTTCCAGGACATAACTTTAAGACCTCAGCCCTTCAGTAGTAGCTGTATGAGCACTCTTTTGCCCACACAGATTTGACCTCATTATCAGGGCCTAAAGTGCTGCAATATAATAGTAACGCAATTATAAGCTCCCCACCAGAAGCTAAAGTATAGGGTAATTTCATTTTATTCATGCTCACACTCTATTTTATTATTCTAAGAGCAAAGGCTGCAGTAGGTTGGCTTGTATACCTGTGTGAGACTCACATTTTCTACTATACAAACCAAACTCATTTATTTAGTTAAATTTTTAAAAAGCTCTTCTCCAGTGCTCTAGGCACTTGTTCAAACATTACAGTAAATAACTTGTCCTTTTGGAGAGTTGCTTCAAAGTGTTCTACTGGATAGCCATCTGTCAGGGACAGATTTCAACTCCCAGCAGCCACTGTAGCTGCTATGAAAAATAGATTAAAACACTTGTTTAAACATTTGTTGAAACACATTTAAATGAAGTTGTAGTGGCTACTGAGAGTGTTAACCATCCCCTGCACAGATCATGGAATGGAAACACAATGGGGACAATCCACTGTCCTACAAATATTTGAGGGACTCCAGAAAGACAAAGCAGAGACTTAGGGTGGCCACTCTTTCCTTTGCCTTAAAACATATTCCCTTATATTTCCTTCAAGTTTCAAGCAAATAGAACTTTGCACACATGGGGCCTACATAACTGTACATAGATCAGGCAAATAGATAGTTTTGCCCCACAAGTTTCCTAGAACAACAAATCTGAGATGAGAGGCAGAAAAAAAGTGATTTTTCACTATGTATCCCATAAAACTATTGAGAGGGAAGTCCTGGGTTTTCCTCAACTGGAAAATAAATTTTTAATCTGACAATTTCATATAAAACAAGGAAATATTCTCAGTTCAGTCTGTAATATCACTTTACTATAATCCAATATTGTGTAAATACAGTCTCTGATTAGCAGTATTTGAATTTTATCCATCATTTCCCAATTAAAGCAGCATTTCCAGGTCAGTGTTCTCCAACCCCCTAATTCTGAACCTAATTCTAATAATGAACCTCCCCTCCCAACATCCCAAGAACCCTATTGCTTCCCTCTCAAAATATTTAGTTCTACAGACAGACTTTGTGAGCCCCATAGGGTTTGAAAATCCCTTTTTTAGATAAGAAACCTGATGAATAGCTTATCAATGTGTGTGAATAAGCAGGACTGTCTCCTGCCTTTAAATATGAGGGGCTGCCTCACTGCATAATTTAGACTATAAACAGTGCCTGTAAAATTGGTGATATGGACAACCTAGCTGAAGGCAGGATTCACCTTGCATCTAATAGCTACTCACATCACACTCATTCACACAGATGAGGAGCCTGCTAAAGACTTACATTCAGATTGCATTAATTTGCTTAAAATAAAGCATAGTAGTCCATTTCTATAAATCACTCAACAATTAAACTGGAGCCAGATAGATATAGTTTAAATTGAAATTTTTGTGATGCAAAATGCAGTCTGCCAGCTGATGAGTTACTAACAGCAAAATCATGGAATGCTGTTTTTGTGGTTTACATTGCTGTGGTCAAAATCACGCGTAGCCAACTTGAACAGTGTTGTGTTTTGTCAACAAAAATTTTAAAAAAACCCAGTGACTAATCTATCAGGATCTTTAATCCTGATGTGCATTGTAGGTGAAATTAACCCAAGCTCAAAGGGTCATATGTAAAGAATAAGCCATGCTTAAACTCTGCATTAAGGTACAAAATTTCAGCCCAGTCCCCCAACCTGTTTAATTTAGCTCGGAGCTGGATATATCCATGGCTGGGGAGGAAAAGAAGGCTACCAACTAAATACATTGCCAGTCTATGGCTATTTATACAGCTCCGACTGTAGTAACCACTAGAGTTCTAACACACCCTCTGCACAGAGAGGCATAATGGAAGGATCCATGTAGCAGCAGATCCTCTGGCCCCCTCTCTGCCTCACCCCTAGCATGGTTGTACACAAGATGACATTGCAGAGAAAGCTCCCAAACCCTTTCCTATCCCTCCTTGTATATCAGAACTGCATCAGGTGAGTTGCTAGGAGGGTGTCTGCACCCACAGAGGATGACCTGTATTTTCCCTGAAGTAAGTACTTGTGTGGGCCTTTTGCTCTTGTTAGACTTTCAATATACTAGAAGCCAAGGATCATAGCAAGAGTGCTGCTATAACAGAACTAAATTGACAGTAAAACTTGGTTATTTTCTTTAATATATGTCTGAAATATAACTTCAGACATCATGATTATCCTCCAGCCCAGCTTCCTCATCAATACAAGACTAAACTGCAATTAAAGAACATTTCTCCTTTCAATCCTTGAGAAAAGTTTTCCCCAGTCAGTTTGAATTCAGCCACGGGATGAACCTAACTGAGCATTCCTTCAGCAAAAAAGGGAGAGGGAGATGAAGCTTGATACCTGTTTGCCA
Source organism: Lepidochelys kempii (assembly GCF_965140285.1). Taxonomy (NCBI): domain Eukaryota; kingdom Metazoa; phylum Chordata; order Testudines; family Cheloniidae; genus Lepidochelys; species Lepidochelys kempii. Next base: position 137,259,087 of record NC_136382.1, on the reverse strand, counting down.
TTATGGGTTACTGATGACAGAATAGTTCGTAGTGTCTTGAATCCCATTGCAATGTCAAGGAGATGAGCAGCAAAGAAAAAGTTGTTGTAATGGCCAAGGATTGACATAGTCATATACCAGGCTAGGTAAAGGAAAGACTATTAGGAAAAAAAGAGAGAGAATTGCATTAGGAAAACAGGAAATGAAATCTACAGCCTTGAGTAATAACCAGTCTTACCTTAGTCACAAAGTAAAAGAGAGAATTATATTAGAGCTCAAACTTGCCTTTCTGTTGGGTATTCAGGTATGGTGGTTTACTATAGTGATGCTTGCTAGAGCTGGTTAGGAGTTTGATGACAAAATATTTTTTGTCAAAAATGCCAATTTGTCAAAACTCAAACCTATTCAGAAGAAGAGTAAGTTTTTACAAAATTTTCAACTTGAAAATTTTTTGAAGTGAATTTCAAAATTCTCCTTACATTTAGTTTCAACATTCTCCAACCAAAAAAATTGTTCTTCTGATTCCAAATTACTTTTCGTTCAGAAATGCAAACAAATTATAGTAAATAAAATACAGAAAAATTAAAAATGGTTGAAACAGAAATGAAATATTTTGAATTATAGAAACAAAAAGTTTGAATTGACCTGAACCATTTATTTATTTATGGATTTTCAGTGTGCAAAAATTTTGAGATTTTTACTTTTCATCCCAATTTGGGACAGGAAAATCACTTCCTACAAAGCTTTAATGTTTGGATCTCTGCTATTAAAGAAGGACAAACCTTAGATCAGGCTTGAAAACACATGGATATTTATAAAATAAGTTCAGGTTTGTCAGGGTTTTATTTTTTATTCTGAATGCTGTTGTTGCAGATATTTATAACGGAATAAGAGCTTACGACTCCACAACCCAACTATATATGATATTATAGCATTTTGCTCTCAAATGGTCAGGATTATAATTTCACCCAGCATTCAGCAAGAGAAGTAGATAGAAGCTGAGGGAAGAAATATCTTTCATAGTTGGCAAAAGAGGTAAGAAAAAGTATGAGAAATATACAAGAAAATGGATGCGTAGGCGGGCTTACATCCAATCCAGCACTGGTCATGTCACTGCTTTGGTTTACCTTCAATTTCACATCAAACCAATCACCACATCTGTTTTTTTCACAGTACTGCTCCCCTTCTAGGTGTGGTTTATTACTATAAAATAATACTCTAAACCTTCCAGACCTCTTCTCTGGGCTCATTTAGTCCTTTCAATTTATGATGGACTTTAGCTTCCATATAACCCTCCCTCTAGACTCAAAAGTCTTTACAGTCCTCAATCAGAGTTTCCTCTTGCTTATAGTTCTCCCTTCAGGCTCACAGTCCTATGCACCCCTCCGACCTCAGCGGTCTCTTGTTCCCTGCAGGTCCCTAAGCCTGGGAAAGCAGGAGAACTGCCACCTGCCCTTTCCCAGTAAGCTCCCACCCCAAACTCAGGCTCAGCAGGCCTGCTTCTCAGTCACCAGTTCTCCATCCTTTGCATGCATTCCCTTTATCTGGGGAGGTGAACTAGGCCTGGGATGGGGGAGGCTGAGTCCTAACCCTCAAAGGTCAAGCTCATCCTGTGACAGGATATCATTTGATAGGTTGGATATTTTTTTAACATGGAAATGAAGAAGAGTAGAGTTAATAAATCACATTCTGTGCCATATTCTTCTACTTCCAGATATACCAGTGTAAATCGAGAGTAACTCCACTGAAATCAACTATCGCTATCTGTACTTGTTCTAGTAATTCTCAGTGGCTCCACATATAAAATGGAAATAGATCTAAGCCTGGCATGAGAAATTGTGATTAAAGTTGATACCCACACTAAAATAGTTCAGATTCACTCTTTTCTAATTTTTACAAAATACCACACACAAATTGTTGCAAGTTTCTGTGCACAACTGAGGTGCACAAAAACAAATCAGAGAAAGACCCAGCTGAACTCTACTGAAGTCAAGGAAGTTTCTGCAGATTTTTACCTGTATAACTGAGACAGGAGTTTGGCTTCCTGTCCAAGTTCACAGGTCAGGGTTAAAAAGCAAAATTACCTCCCTTATCAGATTAGTAAATTGTTATCAGTAGCATACAGAAGTAATCAGATTCATACATTTCAACCAATTTCTCATGCTTAGAACTCTGTTTTATTTTATTATACATGTAGTAAAATGAACTTACATTATCAGTGAAAACAACTCCTAATTTCCACATCTGATACTTTACGTCAATGGAATTTAGCCTGCAAAAAAAGCAGATGCATATAAAAGTTCAGTGAGAAATCACACAGCATCCATTCTACTGTAAGTGCATTATCCTGTAGGTATAATAAGCTACAATTGTCCTGTTTCTCCTAAAGTTGAAAGGAATAGTAGAATTCATATAGAGAACATGCTGTTATTGTGGGATGTTCCTATCTGAAACGTTAGCAGGAAAATGTTTATATAAACAGATCTCATGTGTCTTTGTCCTACTGAAACCAGGGATGAGGGCTATTGAAAGAAAGGGGTATTAGGATACTACAAATGAAGCTGGGAAATTTGTGAGAGAGGAAGATGAGAGGGTTTAATCATGGAGGAGAGCAAATTTAGTATGTTTAACAACAGCAGCAGCAACAAAATGAATGGCAACTCTCTGACTGTGGATTAGATTGTGCCATTCTGGCATAGCCCTGCACTGGGGGCAGTGTGGAACTCCATGCCAGCCAAAGCAGCATAACAGAAACTATCTCAGAGAGGCAGAATGCCACTCGGAGTTCCCCAGTACACAGGGGCATCACACAAACTGTTACACTCCACTTTATGGGCTGCAGCATGTAGCTTCTCAACCAGACCAGCCAGTTCCACTGGCCAGCTCAGCTTCCCATTACTCTCTACAACTTCCCTGGTCTCTTAAGGCAACCGATGCTATAAGGGAAGGAATTAGGCAACAGTTTCTACATTTGAGTGCCAGGGTTGTCATTCTGTCCAGTCATTAGAAGAGCATAGAAGATTCTTTACTTCCTTCTTTACCACTACACACCCATTAAAGGCTAAGTCAGAATCCAGTCTATACTTGTATGTTGCATCCCTTTCCCCTCACTCATTGTCTGTCTTTGTCCTTTTTAGTCTTTACACTCCATAAAACAGGGAATAAGTCTTCTGTGTTTGGAGAGCTCCCAACACACCTTGGGTTCTACTGCAGTAATGATTGTGTTAAAACAGACACACATGAGAGATTTAAAATTAGGGATATTCATAGATAAAAATGAAATATTCATTCAGAAATCTACACCTGTTAGTATTTTAGTAAAATTATTTCCAAGGAATTTTCAATTACAGTTAGCATTCTATTACCAGTAAAAAATATTGTATATCCACTCTACAGTATTTACTCATTTGCTGTATTGCTACCTGTTACCGGCCGTTTTCATAAGAACGGCCATACTGGGTCCATCTAGCCCAGTATCCTGCCAGGTGCTTCAGAGGGAATGAACAGAAAAGATAATCATCAAGTGATCCATCCCCTCTCATGCTGTCCTTCTCCAACCATTCAACCCCTTCAGTGGCACAGCATCACTTACCCATGACCACTATGCTTCTCTCCTTCTTCCCCCTGAGATTGATTCTGACTTCTTACTCCAACAATCTCTTCCTCTCAACCCCAAAAACTTAAAGCTAAATTTTTTATAATACAAATAAACCATTTTTTGTAAGCAGGTGAGACAAGAACCTAACAAGAGCCATCACCATGGCTGCTTGCTTGGGCATTAAGCCCTATTACATGTTGAGCCACTTTCTGGTTCTTTATCTTTATGGAGTGGAAATTATTTGAGCTATCTGTGAAGTGTTTAGCACAAATAGACCCTATTCTGATTGGGGACTTTGTGGACAATTATAATGTAGATAATTATATTAAAATATTATCCACCTTCTCCATATAATTATGAGCCAATTAAATGCTCCTTCAAATAAACAGCAAACAACAATTATTAGTGTTAGATATAGTGTAGACAGGTGTAGTACCCTTGTCATCTCAAATTGTGTAGTGGTTCTCTAATGGGTGCTTGTGAGAGTTTTACCTAAGGCCACTAACATAATGTAATCTACTCGGGGCTTAAACCCAGGTCTCCCAAGATTAGAGCAGGTTTTGTTAGATTCTCAATTTCATGGACAGGACAATTCACCAAAAATAAAATAATTTCTCTGCTTTGATTAAGTGTTAACCATTCAGAGAAGATTTTGCCATCAAATCAGTTGAACTTCCATTCAAAGTAGTAGTAATTATTATTTATATAGCGCATAAGTCTACAAGGAGATTTACAGGTCAATAAAAAAGCAGAAGACCAAGTTCTATCTTATGTGCACTAGTATAAATCAGTAGTTATTTCACAGAAGTCAATGAAGTAACAAGGATATGAAACCTATGTTGAGTGTGATCAGAATCAGGACAACGTTCTCTGTCCAAAGGAACTTGCAACATATTTAATTGTGATTCCGCTGATTTTACTTATAACAATGCCAATTTACTTAACACAGAGGAACTGTAAAGGTGGTGGTTGTTTGGATTAGTGGGAAATTTGTCCTTTGACTCATTCTCACACATATTTTTCACTATATAAATTTAATTTTACCACAGAAATGATACAGACGATACAGTAAATCATATACCATATTAACACTTATTTAGTCTCTTGCCACACGCAAACACGCATTGATTTCCATAGGACTGCTCACTGTGAGTAGAAATGGCACCATTGGGTTTTTAATAAACAATCTCTGCTGACAGAAATAGAAATAGTTTTAACACAGAAAGAAGTATGGCCTAGTAGGCCACACATGGGGACTAAAAGTATTTGTGTCCTAACCCCAATTTTACTACTGATTTGGTGTGTGGTCTTAAACAAGTTCATTGACCTCTCTGTGATTCAATTTCCCCACCTGTATACTAATTATCTAGTTCACAGCACTCTAAATCATGTGAAAATTAACGTTTTTATGCAAAATACAAATGTTATTAATGTTTTTTAAAGAATGTGTTGTTACTTACCTTCATACCCATAGCAATTTGTTTTCCATATCATCTCTTTACCCTATTTATTTCAAGTTTGCACATCACTTGATATAGTTGAGAAAATTAATAGAATGTTATCATATAAAAGTTACATGGGGCATGCTATTGCAGACACAAATCAAAAGGACAAACTTGCATGGTTACTAGTTCCCCTTGGAATATTATTGGCTAAGTTCACATTGTGTTCGATAGGCCTCTTGGTCAGAAAAGTTTTGTATAATGTAACTTTTTCTCCCCAGGACAACAAAATTATGCTGTCTTTGTATCTGACCACCTCCAAACTACTTAATGAGATCTCAGTGTCTGTCAGACTTGAATGCACATTTGTTGCTCTAACATTCAAAAAGAATAAGCAATTGTTGCACTCCTATGGGTTTGAGAGCATCCTTGAACAGTGCTTCTGACATGGACACTGGCCTAGGAACAGAGAGCTTTAGATGACTTTACCTGGAGGGAAATAATAGATTCCTCTGAGGACGAGTTATTTTGGGTCTTGAGTCCTCCAACTAGATGACTGCTAGAGAGTACTCTGCATAGGATGACCAGATGTCCCAATTTTATAGGGACAGTCCCAATTTTGGGTCTTTTTCTAGGCTCCTATTACCCCTCACCCCATCCCGGTTTTTCACATTTGCTGTCTGGTCACTGTAACTCTGAACCTTAGTACAGTGAGGCAACAATGGAAGGGTATTAGGCTAGATTCTGCTGCCATTTACACTGGTGAAAATCTGAGCAATCCCATTAAATCTGTGCCATTGTTTAGAACATATCCTTCAAAACTACAAGACTTGACCCCTGCAGAGGAGAAGAGCTGGGCCCTATCTTGACTGATCAAAATAACATATTGCAGTTTGTCTTTTGGGATGTGATCTGTTTTCCTTTCAGAGTTGAAATATAAAATCTAAGAGCCAATATTATGGTTCAAAGCTGTTCAACTGTTATACAACCTGGTCTCTTGCAGTTTCCAGACCATGAACTGCAAGGTGACACTCCGACCCTAAACTGGATGAAGAAATGGGAACAGTAGAGCCAAAAGGTACTGCCACCGTCAGAGGACAATGTATTTAGGAATAACTCTCTTCACTGAGTGAAGATGATACAACAATATACCATGGATACTAATGGAAACTTAACTTTGACTGTAGAAGCTGCATTCTTAGATTCACAAAAGGGGTGACAACGATACAGGAAGGCCATCAGAACCCATATTGTTATTTAAGATCTGACTATTCCTACTGGTTGCCCTATTGCCTTGACAATGGCTTTTCTTAAGCTTTCAAGTTATCTTGCTGAAGGAAAGCAGAATTCACTTTAGAGTCTATAATTGCTTCCAGAAAAGTTAATACTTGTGTTGTTTATCCTGATATCTAATTTCCTGAATAGAGACTAGGTATGTGTAGGATTTGGATTAGTCTTTGAGCCAAACAAGCTCTGATGATATAGATGTCAAAATAAGGGCATACCAGGAGCTCAATATGGTAAAGATAAACTCTTTTCAATCCCAGTCACTTTGGGTTGGATTTTAACCTTACAATCTAGCCCAATTAAGGGGCAGCATTTAGTTGAGCAGGAGCAGGGCACAAACTGGACTGAGATACAAATTCTTAATCATTCCCTGCTTTTCTCTTGCTTGGGGCAGGAGGTGGCATGGGGTGGAGTAAGCTGTGCCATTCCACTTTCCACTCATTCCATTTTGCATCAGTTCAGCTGTACAAAGCCCCACCCACTCCCTGTCAAACTCTGCAGGAGTGGAAGTAGGAGCCTAGTGGCAAGATGGGCAGCCTGAATAAGGGAGTAAGCAGCTCCTTACATCCCCCTTATTTTTCTGCATGGGCATGCACCCACAGAGGACATGCACTCATTCGTGAGGCCAAGGTAAAAATTGAGGCTCTGCAGATATACTTAACGAAAAGGAGCTGTTGCCCAGTTAGAACATAGGAAACCTACTGTGTGAATCCTAAAGGTCAGGAGAACTGAACCAGTCCTAAAGGAGGGGATTATGCAGACCCTAGAAGCACCATTCAGAACTGGATGCTTCTGATAACTTAGGCCTGGTCTACACTGGGGGTTGGAGGGATTGATCTAAATTATGCAACTTCAGCTATGTGAATAACATAGCTGAAGTCGACGTACTTAGATCTACTTACCAGGGTGTCTTCACTGCAGTGAGTCAACTGCTGACACACCCCTGTCAACTCCACCTGTGCCTCTTGCCTCAGTGGAGTACCGAGTCGATGGGAGAGCGCTCAGCGGTCGATCAATCATGTCTTCACTAGATGCGATAAATCGACCCCTGCTGGATCGACCATTCCAGGGGGAAGTGTAGACATGCACTTAGTGAGTACACCTCTCAAAATGCCCCTCATTTTAGTCCCAAAGTTACCTCTATTTCAGAAAAAAATGGTGTCCTCTCACTTTTCATGTTGACATTTTTTTAAAATCAAAAGTAAAGAATCAAGCAACAGAGGTTACAAAAGCATTATTTACACTACATAAACGAATCCTACAGCATTTTAGTTTATTGAGTGAATAATTTGGTTTCTCTCATTTTGGGTCTTCTTTTGCAAACTGCACCCCACATTTGGGCGTTGGCAGGTCAAGAGGCATTCTCTTGAATCCCGGAGGATCTGGTATTGTATGAAGACCCAGTTTCGGAGGATAAGAAAAGTAACGGCAGTAAAAACTTCCATTGCTTCAAGTCTTGTGTCCGTCTACTCTTCCTGCCTTGGATGTATCACTGGATTAACAGATACTAGAGACTTTTCATGAGGAGAAGAAAACGCAGTCACCTTCTTGAGGTGCATGGGAGAAAGACTAAGTGGAGACCAAGTAAGATCTTTCTGTCCGCTACCGACTTGGAAAGTCATTAGAGCTTTTTGGGTTCTGGATTAGGGTGGTTACTCTTTTTGGTTTGTGTTAGGGGTGACCTATTTGTGCTTAATGGTTGCATGTTGTCATAAATATAAAGGGAAGGGTAAACCCCTTTAAAATCCCTCCTGGCCAGAGGAAAAATCCTCTCACCTGTAAAGGGTTAAGAAGCTAAAGGTAACCTCGTTGGCACCTGACCAAAATGACCAATGAGGAGACAAGATACTTTCAAAAGCTGGGAGGAGGGAGAGAAACAAAGGGTCTGTGTCTGTCTGTATGCTGCTTTTGCCGGAAATAGACCAGGAATGGAGTCTTAGAACTTTAGTAAGTAATCTAGCTAGGTATGTGTTAGATTATGATTTCTTTAAATGGCTGAGAAAAGAACTGTGCTGAATAGAATGACTATTCCTGTCTGTGTGTCTTTTTTGTAACTTAAGGTTTTGCCTAGAGGGATTCTCTATGTTTTGAATCTAATTACCCTGTAAGGTATCTACCATCCTGATTTTACAGAGGGGATTTCTTTACTTCTATTAAAAGTCTTCTTGTAAGAAAACTGAATGCTTTTTCATTGTTCTCAGATGCAAGGGTTTGGGTCTTTTGTCACTTATGCAAATTACTGAGGATTTTTACCAAACCTTCCCCAGGAAGTGGGGTGCAAGGGTTGGGAGGATTTTTGGGGGAAAGACGTGTCCAAACTACGTTTCCCAGTAAACCCAGTTAGAGTTTGGTGGTGGCAGTGGAGATCCAGGGACAAAGGATAAAATTAATTTGTACCTTGGGGAAGTTTTAACCTAAACTGGTGAAAGTAAGCTTAGGAGGTTTTCATGCAGGTCCCCACATCTGTACCCTAGAGTTCAGAGTGGGGGAGGAACCTTGACATATGTACATTTGGGAACATATTTGGTTGTTCCCAGTCTTTCATTCCTGCACTTCTACACTTTTGTTATGGTAACAATTAAAACACCTTATATTTTATAAAACAGATTAAGAACTAGTTCTTCTCCAGAACTTTGCTTTTCTAAGAACCATTGCCACCACATTATCTAATAATTTCCATAATTAAAGAGTGAAATGGCATTATGAAATGATGGAGAAAATAGTTCTAAAATCCTCTCAAATGCAGAAAAGTAGAAACTAAGACTGGTTGTGATGGTGAATTTTTAAAATTTTCATAATGCTTATATTGGTGGCCAGTATGCAAATATCACCTGAACGATTAACTGCTTTAAAATAGTTGCAGGATTTCTAAGACACAATGTATAACTGAAGTATCAGGGGGTAGCCATGTTAGTCTGTATCCACAAAAACAACAAGGAGTCCGGTGGCACCTTAAAAACTAACAGATTTATTTGAGTATAAGCTTTTGTGGGTAAAAACTTCACTTCTTCAGATCAACACATGCACAAATCTACAACTCCATTAAGAAAAAAGTTAAGTCTGGCGCTTTTACCTTAGTTTCAAGTGAACATTTGCCTAAACACTATGGAACACAAAACCACTATGGCAACAGAGAGCCAAGTCTGCAATAGCTGGGATGTCACAGGTCATAGTACTGATGAACTTGCAGAGTCGTGCCATAACAGTTGTACAGAACTTGCCTGCACTATGTTTGGCAACCACCTGTGCTATTTCTCCATCACCTTCAAAAGCACCAGTATAATCAGAGTTTCTTTAAAGGTCCATTTCATTCAGCTACTACATGCAAAAGGTTTTTCTTTTCCAAATACTACATTTTTTTTCCTCCTCAGGAGGTCTACTGATGCTGTAATGTTAATTGGAATTATAACTCTGAACTTTTCAGCCTGAAACATCTTAATGTGCATAAATAAAAACTGTTCAAAGCACCTACAGGGAAGCACCAATTGAAGAATAACTATCAAGTTAAAAAAAACTTTTCAACTTTTAACATTTTCCTAGAATGCTGTCCAAATCAAAACTGTGAAGAGCCATTTTCAATCAGCAAGGCATATACATTAACTTTTTTCACAGGTGCAGTCATTTTCTGTTCAGTGGAAAGCATGTTGGTGGTGGTTTACATATAAATAAAACTGATATGAATTTAAAAAAAACCAACACAAGTATGTAGGGACAAAATTAGAAAGGCCAAGGCACGCAATGAGATTAAACTAGCTAGGAACATAAAGAGTAACAAGAAAGCATTTTACAAATACATTAGAAACAAGAGAAAGACCAAGGACAGGTAGACCCATTACTCAATGAGGAGGGAAAGGCAAAAAGAGAAAACACAGCAATGTCCGAAGTGTTAAATGTCTTTTTTTTCAGTTTTCCCCAAAAAGGTTAGTAGTGATTGGACAACTAACACAGCAAACATGCATGTAAATGGGTAGGCTCAAATAAGGAAAGAACAACTTCAAAATTACTCAGACAAGTTTAGATATCTTCAAGTTGGCAGGGCCAGATGAAATACAACCTAGAACATTTAAGAACTGGCTGAAGAGATCTCTGAGCTTGAGAGATCTCTGAGCCTAATATCCTTCTCTGAAAAGATACCAAGCCTTGTGATGGGGAGAAGCAGTAGATGTGATATATATCAACTTTAGTAAGGCTTTTGCTACTGTCTCACATGACCTTCCCATTAATAAACTAGAGAAATATAGCCTAGATGAACCTACGATAAGGTGGGTACACAACTGGTTAGAAAACAGTACTCAATGGTTATCAACGGTTCACAGTCAAGATGGAAGGGCACGTGGAGTCCTGCGAAAATCGGTTGTGGGTCTGGTTCTATGCAATATCTTCATAAATGATTTGGATAAAGGCATATAGGGTACATTTATAAAGTTTGTGGATGAAATAAAGTTGGGAGGGATTGCAAGCACTTTGGAAGACAGGATTAGAATTCAAAATGATCTTGACAAACTGCAGAAATGGTCTGAAATAAATAGGATGAAATTCAGTAAAGACACATTTTTTGTCTAAACTAAGAAAACATAAGAACAGCCATACTGGGTCAGACCAATGGTCCATCTAGCCCAGTATCCTGTCTTCTGACAGTGGCCAATGCCAAATGCTTCAGAGGGAATGAACATAACAGGAAATCATCAAGTGATCCATCCTGTTGTCCACTACCAGCTTCTGGCAAACAGAGGCTAGGGACACTCAGAGTATAGTGTTGCATCCCTGCCCATCCTGACTAATACACATTGATAGACTTATCCTTCATGAACTTATCTTGTTCTTTTTCAAACCCTGTTATAGTTTTGATCTTCACAACATCTCCTGGCAAAGAGTTCCACACGTTAACTGTGCATTGAGTGAAGTACTTTCTTTTGTTTATTTTAAACCTGCTGCCTACTAATTTCATTGAATGACCCCTATTCTTCTGTTATGTGAAGGAGTAAATAACATTTTCTTTCACTTTCTCCACACCAGTTAAGACTTCATAGACCCCCTTATTCCAAGCTGAAAAGTCCCAGTCTTTTTAATCTCTCCTCATAAGGAAGCTGTTCCATACCGCGAATGATTTTTGTTGTCCTTCTCTGTACCTTTTCCAATTGCAATATCTCATTTTGGAGATGCGGCAACAGGATCTCCACATAGTATTCAAGATGTGGGTGCACCATAGAAGTATATAGAGGCAATATGATATTTTCTGTCTTACTTCTATCCCTTTCCTAATGGCTCCTAACATTCTGTTAGGTTTTTGACTGCCACTGCACACTGAGTAGATGTTTTCAGAGAACTATCCACAATGACTCCAATCTCTTTCTTGAGTGGTGACAGTTAATTTAAACCCCATCATTTGTATGTATAGTTGGGATTATGTTTTCCAATGTGTATTACTTTTCATTTATCAATATTGAATTTCATTTGCCATTTTGTTGCCCAGTTACCTTTGTAATGCTTCGCAGTGTGCTTTGGATTTAACTATCTTGAATAAGTTTGTATTGTCTGCAAAATTTGCCACCTCACTGTTTACCCCTTCTTCCAGATCACTTATGAATATGTTGAACAGCAGTGGGCCTAGTACAGACCCCTGGGGACACCACTATTTATCTCTCTCCATTCTGAAAACTGGCTATTTATTCCTACTCTTTGTTTCCTATCATTTAACCAGTTATTGATCCATGAGAGGTCTTTCCTTCTTATCCCATGACTGCTTATTTTCCCTAAGAGCCTATAGTAAGGGACCTTGTCAAAGGCTTTCTGGAAGTCTAAGTACACTGTAGCCACTGGATCACCTTTTTCCACGTGTTTGTTGACCCCTCAAAGAATTTTAATAGATTGGTGAGGCATGATTTCCTTTTACAAAAGCCACGTTGACTGTTCCCCGACAAATCGTGTTCATCTATATGTTGGATAGCTGTTCTTTACTATGGTTTCAACCGATTTGCCTGATACTGAATTTGGGCTTACCTCCTGTAACTGCCGGGATCACCTCTGAAACCTTTTTTAAAATTGGCATCACACTAGTTATTCCCCAGTCACCTGGTACAAAAGCTGATGTAAGTGATAGGTTACAGGAAAAATCAATTGCACAAACAGAAAATGAGAAATGATTGCCAAGGGAAGAGTACTACCGAAGAGAACCTGGGGGTTATAGTGGATCAGAAACCAAAGGTAGGTCAACAATGTAATACCATTGCAAAAAAAAAGCAATCCTCTGGGATGTATTGGCAGGAGTGTTATAAGAAAAACACAAGAAGAAATTCATCCACCCTACCGAGCACTGATAAGGCCTCAGCTGGAATATTGTGTTCTGTTCTCAGCACCACACTTCAGCAAAGATGTGGACAAACAGGACAAATTCCAGAGGAGAGCAATAAAAATGATTAAAGGTTGAGAAAACATGACCTATGAGAAAAGATTGAAAAAACTTGGTTTGTTTAGTCTGGAGAAGAGAAGACTGAGGGGAGAACATGATAAAAGTCTTCAAGTACGTAAGAGGTTGTTATAAAGATCAGGGTGATAAATTGTTCTCCTTAACCTCTGAGAACAGTACAAGAAGGAATAGGCTTAAATTGCTGCAAGGGAGATTTAGGCTAGACATTAGAAAAAACTTTCTAACTATATGGGTAATTAAGCACTAGAACAAATTACATAGGGAGGCTGTGGAATCTCCGTCATGGCAGGTTTATAAAAACAGGTTAAATCAGGAGCCCCATATCCTTCATAAAAATGGAGGGTGCATGAGGCCCCACCGCTTTTGTGGCCCCACCTGTTCCCCCGTGGCCCTACCCCCCATCAGGCCAGAAGCCGGGCGAGGTAAGAGAAACCCAGGGGTCCCGGGCCACTGTGGGGAGCCCTGGACCATCCACCCAACTTGGGCAGGCGGCCCAAAAGCATCCCCAGGCCCATGTCCCACCCACCCTCCCCCTGGGATGCACCACTCAGAGCAGGTGGAGGGTTTGGGACACCCCACAGTGGCCCAGGTCCCCTGGGCTGCTCTTACCTTGGCCTGGCTGCTGCTCTGAGGCCTCTGAGGCTCCACCCTCTGGCCAGGCCAGAAGCTGGAGCCTGGGGCACTGTGGGGTGCCCCGGACCCTTCACCTGGCCTGGCTGCGGGGCCCAAGAGCAGCCCTCAGGCCATTTCTCCACCACTCGGGGCTCTTTCCTTCTGGCCTGGTTGGGGGGCAGGGCCTCAGGTGAAAGAGGAGGGGCAGGGGCCTATCCCACCTCCCCTTTCCTCCCCACAGTTTCGGCACCACTGGGTTAGACAAACACCTGCCAGGCACGGTCTAGATAATATTAGTCCTGCCTCACTGGAAAGGGACTGGACTAGATGACTTATTGGAGTCCCTTCCAATCTTATATTCCTCTGTTTCTATAAGTGGTAACTAGATACAGCAAGATACAGCCTGAAATCCATGTTGATATTCTTTGCTCTGCTAGTCCATGAACAGTCTAGGTTTTTCCTAAAGGGTTTTGTTCTCTGAAGGCAGAACAGCAATGCTCCACATACATCCAGAGAATGACAGGTTTCAGAGTAGCAGCCGTGTAGATCTGTATTCACAAAAAGAAAAGGAGTGCTTGTGGCACCTTAGAGACTAACAAATTTATTTGAGCATAAGCTTTCATGAGCTACAGCATCCGATGAAGTGAGCTGTAGCTCACGAAAGCTTATGCTCAAATAAATGTGTTATCCAGAGAATGGAATCTCTGGTCTTTACTGATAATAAAAGTTTAAGAAGTATGGGCTGGATGAATGGATTATAAGGTGGATAGAAAGTTGGCTAGATTGTCTCGCTCAACGGGTAGTGATCAATGGCTCCATGTCTAGTTGGCAGCCGGTATCAAGTGGAGTGCCCCAAGGGTCGGTCCTCAGGCCGGTTTTGTTCAATATCTTCATAAACGATCTGGAGGATGGTGTGGATTGCACCCTCAGCAAGTTTGCAGATGACACTAAACTGGGAGGAGAAATACACTGGAGGGTAGGGATCGGATACAGAGAGCCCTAGACAAATTAGAGGATTGGGCCAAAAGAAATCTGATGAGGTTCAACAAGGACAAATGCAGAGTCCTGCACTTAGGACGGAAGAATCCCATGCACTGCTACAGACTAGGGACCGAATGGCTCGGCAGCAGTTCTGCAGAAAAGGACATAGGGGTTACAGTGAACGAGAAGCTGGATATGAGTCAACGGTGTGCCCTTGTTGCCAAGAAGGTCAATGGCATTTTGGGATGTATAGGTAGGGGCATTGCCAGCAGATCGAGGGACGTGATTGTTCCCCTCTATTCGACATTGGTGAGGCCTCGTCTGGAGTACTGTGTCCAACTTCTCCAAGCTCATCATCAGAAGCAAGATCCCCACAGACCAAGATAACAATCTGTAACCTCACTAATCCCCTCTTTGTCCTATGACTCCAGAGGTGTTAACAGGCCACTCTACCTTGAATGGTCCCTTACAATATGTGCTAACTACTTCTGCTAAACAATTCATTCCACCTTGCATTTTGCTGGTATGCTGGGAGTTCCTTTCCCAGACCGGAAGAAGAGCTCTGTGTGGCTCAAAAGCTTGTCTCTCTCATCAACAGAAGATGGTCCAATATATTACCTTACCCACCTTGTCTCTCTAACATCCTGGGACTGACACGGCTACAACTACATTGCATAAAACAAATGAAGTAAAGTTTCTAAGACTACACATCTAATTTTCTAAATTATACAGGATTCATGGCATTAACCACACGTAATTTCTTTTCACTTGTTTTTAAAATTGGAATGTATGGTGTACCACAGTGTCCATTTTTTCTGGCTGATTAATATTGCATGGAACCATCAAACGAAGATAATAAAACTTCCAGCACGGCTGTCATTAGGTCTTATTAAAATAATGGCAATATTATGCATTCAAACACTAATATAACAAAATAAATCCACAGCTCTAAAATAATTTGCTGTCCTATGACTTCTCTGTCTACCGTATCTCTCTAACTTCTGTTTGTCCATGACATTCACTAAATCATAAAATCAAGAACATTTATCATGTACAGAATAAGTACAGCATAGGTGCAGACTCATTTTCCTTCGGAGTGCTCCACCTCCCTCCGCCTGAAGCCTCGTCCCTCGACCCCGCTCTCGCTCTGCCCCCACCTCTCGAGGCCCCCATCCACCTGCTGTCCTCCCTGAGCCGCCAAACAGCTGATTGGGGGCAGCGCTGAACAGCTGTGGGTGGCGGGTGCTGAGAACCTGCTATTTTTTTCCCTGGGTGCTCCAGTCCCACAGCACCCACGGAGTCAGCACCTATGAAGCACAGCCACAACATTCAAAGCTAAATAACAAAATTCAAATCATTGGTTTTAATTTATACACAAAAACAGAAGGAAGTACTTACACAGCAGATAAGGAGCTATCTTTCTTTGGTTTCTTTTTTTCTCGGGCATCGCTAAAATCCAGAGCAGCCTTGTCCATTCCTAGTAACTCACTGATTCTGTCCCGGCCATAGAACTCCCCATATTTATCCATAACCTAAAGATTAGAGGAATGTTCAATACAATCAGTTGGGTGGGAGCATGGTAATGTTTTCATTATTATTTTTTTTTACATCTTATTAAACTAGATATAATTGTTTCCATCTTAAAATAAGTTACTCTAAATATGCTTATACAGCTGGTTGCAAAAACAATTAATTTATAATTTTTTCAACCAAAAAGGGGACAATAATTTTTGCACAAATGTTCACAATTTTTTCAATCAGCTCTAATGTTTAATTATATAAACACATTTAATATACTTTTAATAATGTGTACAAAATATGTATTATACATACACATGTATCAAACAAAAAACCTCATTAACAGGACTTACAGTTGAAAATGAGTTTCAGTGAAATCCAGCTAACACCCAAAAATATTATTACGTCTATGCTCACATAGATTCTGCCCCTTTCACAAAATAGCTGCAAATATTAAAATAGCTGGACATGAACAATTACGGGATGTAACCAGCTCCCCATCACTTCCGAATACTTTATTTCTCACTCTTATCGCACAGGATTTACTTATTTTTAACCTTTACAAAAATATACCCAAAGGAAAAAACTACAGACTACAGGCACATAACTGAATAAGAAATAGTATTGTATAGTGTCCTAATAATTTGTGGTTTAGACCTTGGTGGATATTTTTTGTACATTTTAAGGTCTTTTTTTTTGTTCATGCATAAAAACAGCTCTGCATGATTGTGATTAAGGCAGTATCCTGGGGAGCAGAAAAGTGTGTGAAACAAAGAACCCTTCCTTAACACCACATTTTGCCTCTTTAAGACACGTCTGTTCAGAGTATTTCTCTACCCCAGCATACTAAACCAGGCATTCTACAATCTGATTGAAAACATAATCCTTTCTTTTTCCCCTCAGCTTTCCATTGGCTACTTTTTAATACATTTTCATTTATGAGCCCCTGATTAGCCTTCCCAGACAACTATAGTGCAGACTTTTGCTATCTATCTATCTCCCAACAACCTTCAAATGTACAAATGGCATCTTCCTCAGCAAGGCTAACAAAACATAATTTTTTAGCCAAGGTAATAATTATTACAAGCCAAAAAAGTGAGAAATATTTTAAAAGTCAATTTCTGATAAATTTTCAATAAAAAACATTATTTCTCTGAAATCAGTGGAGTCACACCATCATGAAGCCTGTGTGACAGACATGAAACTGATCCAACAACTTTAAGACTCCTTTTTTGATCTTTATCAAACTCCTTAGAAAGATTTTTTTCCTGTGAGGATATTGTGATCTATAAAATTATCAGGAAGATCAGGGTTTTTTGGTGGGAACTGGAGAAGTGGCTGACAGTAATATTTATAAGAAATTAGCATCAATGTCCATATTTAAGCAGCTATCACAACTCCTTAATATTATCTATCTTTGTTGATGGATAATCTATAAATAGGTAGATATGTATGTACACACACACAAAACATACGGTTGCGTGTATGTAATATACACACATACAAAATTTCACACGCATCTTACATTTCTGATTTTTATTTAAAAAGGCAAATAGACTCATCGACTTATAGACTAAGGTCGTAAGGGACCATCATGATCTGTAAATTATGTGGAACACATTTTCTAAATTAATTGCCCAACCTGTATGCAAAAAATGTGTAACTACATATACAAAGTGGGTAAGAAATTTAAAATAGTGTAGAATGGTAGACACTGTAATCTACAGTGCATAAGCATTTATATATATATATATATATATATATATATATTAGAGAAATGTACCATCTTCTATTACAACAAAAATCAGCACAAAATTCCAATAAACTTAAAAAAAATGAAAATAAATAATAAAGCCTAATGAAAAACAATATAAAGCATTACCTTTCTTTTAACAAACTTGTCCCAATAGTTGTTAGGAAAAGATCTGAAAAAGACAGAGGAGAAAATATACTTTGGAGGATTATTAGTGGACCGAGAAGTATAAAAAAATAACAAGAGAGAGAAAATACACACACATTGGTCTGGTCTTGCAATCCACAGACAGGCAATTCCTGTTGAAGGCAGTTAAGTTCTCCTATGTAGGGGCTCCAGAAACATTGTTGGAAGGTGATGTAGAATTCCTATATCTGCAGGGTTAACCTAAATCAAATACAGAGCGTACCTAGCTGGCAATTAAAATGTTGCCATAAAAATGATGGTGGCATTCGCCCTGTCTAATGTGTAGAGTTTATAAGGCTTGATCTTTCCCCATCAACATCCACATTAAGCCATTAGAGAACACTGCGATATGCTATGGGCTCACTTATCATCATAATTATTTTTATCTATTATTTGTACTACCATAGCACGCCAGTCATGGATCAGGCACTGTACAAACACTGAACAAAAAGATAGCTTTGCAGATGTTTATGGGGGCAGGAGGATCTTCTCCTAAGCATGAGGGGCAGCATGAGAGAAAGGACAAAGTTGCTTGTTTCAAAATTTAAAAAGTGGGAAATAGAGGTCTGATTAGAGCGGGAACTGACATTTCAGTATTGAATGACAGATGACAGGAATGTAAAGGACTGATGGTAAAGAGTCTTAAAAGTGAGGACCAGCAGCTTCTCTTTGATGTGATAGAGAAGGGGGAGCCAGTAGAGGGATTCAAAGAGAAGGGTGACATGGCCAATGCAACAGCACAAGAGAATTATCCTTGCCAAATCATATATAAGCGGGGCAAGACTGCATTTGTCAAGTCCAGAGAAAAGGCTGTTGCAAATACTGAGATGTGAGATGAAAGCTTGAACAAGAGTTTCAGTTGCGTAAATGGATAAGAAAAGCCATATCTTACATATGTTATGCAGAAAGAATCAACAAGATGCAGACATCCTGGATGTGAGGACCTAAAGAGAGGTCCAAATCAAAGATTATGCCCAGGTTATGGGCTGGGGTGACAGACGAGGAGTGCTGTTGTCCATGGCTAGACATCAACTAAGATATCCTGAAAGAAACCAGTGAAGAGAGAGAAGTGGCGGAGGGGAGGGTCTGAGGAGACTAAGGTAGCAAAAAGGTGGCTGGGATTGTGGACATGTAATTCAATTAAGTTGAAGAAGTAGAGTTGTTTAGCTAGGAAGATGGCAGAACTGAGAGGAGGGAATGAATTTGTAGTGGAGGAAGTAAGTATGGCCACAAGATTTCTGCCAGTGATGGTCTGTGGGAACAGGAGTGAAGGACATCCTTCACATGTAAATGAAACACAGCTACACTAAATGCATCTGCTTCATCTGGAACAGAAATTTTTGTCACCACAAATGTCATGGATCACTTCTAATTCAGGATACAAGTCAGAAGAGGAATGCACTTTGTAAATCTAGCAGAAATCATAACTGTCCCCTCAATCTAGGGCCTCAGCACATCACCTTGTCAATCAGTGGGCAATTTTTGATTAATATTCAATTCAGTTCTCTGTCTGTCTATGTATACATGCATTTATAGGGTCAATTACTGTAGTATCTAGGTGACAAATACAAGAATTTAAGCTTCAGCATTCACTGTGCAGGGCTGCATGCTCACCTAACCTGCTGATGATGTTGTATGCCATGTGATGTCTTTTCTTTTGGGTGGAAATCTACTGGGAGTGGAAAGTAATTTGGTTCATGATAGAGTTGGGTTAAATGATGAGAGTGCAATGCTCTGAAGGAAGAAAGGTCAACCTGAAGTAGGAAGTTTCACAGTTAGACTTTTTCTCTGAAAATTACTGGTATCTAGATCAGATTAGCCTTGTTTTGGATACCAGCAACTTCAGTGTACCTGCTGATGGCAATATTTGTTGAATGGGAGAGGGAGAGGTGATCCATTAGGCAGTTTATCCTTCCCCCACAAGAGACTTAAAGATGAGAACTAAGGAAAGTAACTATAAGAAAATAAAACAATATATAACAAATGGGAAAAGGGGTAAACTGATAGCAACGGATATAAATTAGAAGCTAGCAATTGTAGAAAATTGATAAGGGAAGGAAAAAGACACAGAGAAATCAATGACCATCAAAAGCTGGGAATGGGTGACAGGGGATTGATCACTTGATGATTACCTGTTCTGTTCATTCCTTCTGGGGCACCTGGCATTGGCCACTGTTGGAAGACATGATACTGGGCTAGAAGGACCTTTGGTCTGACTCAGTATGGCCATTCTTATGTTCTTATGTTCAGAGCAAGAAAAATAAGAAGTTTAAGTATATTAGGAACAAAAATGAGCCTAACAATGATACTGATCCATTGCTCTATGGAAATGGTTGAATTGTCAATAATATTATTAAAAAAGTCAGATGTTTTGAATAAATATTTCTGATTTGTGTTTGGGAAAAAGCCAGATTATGTATTCAGACCATAAGATGATGATGACGAAATACTTTCCATTCCAATGGTAACACAGGAGGATACTAAACAGCAGCTACCAATGTTAGACATTTTTATGTCAGCAGAACCAGATAGCTTGCATCCAACAGGTTTAGAATAACTGGCTGAAGAGCTCTCTGGACTGCTAATGGTCATTTTCAATGAGTCTTTGTACACTGAGGAAGTTCCAAAGGATTGTAGGAAAGCTAATGTTGTGCCGATATTTAAAAAGGGTAAGCAGGTAATTATAGACCTGTCAGTCTGATATCAATTCCAGGCAAAATACTGGAATGGCTAATATGGAACTTGATTAGTACAGGATTAAAGGAGGGTGACAGAATCAATGCCAATCCAAGATGGGACTGGTTCTTGACCCTGTGCTATTTAACATTTTTATCAATGACCTGGAATAAAACACAAAATTATCACTGATAAAGTCTGAAAATGACACAAGGATTGGGGGAGTCATAAATAATGAAGAAGACAGGTCACTAACTCAGAGAATCTGGACTGTCAGGTAAGCTCAGTGCAAATAAACGATATGCATTTAAATATGGTCAAAGGTAAAGTCATACCTCTAGGAACAAAGCCTGCAAGCTCTACTTACAGGATGGGGGCTCTATCATGGGAAGCAATGACTGTGAAAAAGACTTCAGGCTTATGGTGGATAATCAGCTGAACATGAGCTCCTAGAGTGATGATGTGGCCAAAACGGCTAATATAATTCTTGGATGTATAAACAGGGGGATATCAATTAGGAATAGAAAGATAATATTACTTCTGCATTTGGCACTGGTTGAACTGCAACTGGAACACTGTCCAATTTTGGTGTTCACAGTTCAAGAAGGAAGCTGAAAGATTATGGGAGTTCAGTGAAAAGCCACAAATCAGTAAAGATTTGGAAAACACGTCTTATAGTGAAAAAGTAGAAGAAATCAATCTATTTAGTTTAGCAAAGAGATGGTTCTGAGTTGACTCCATCACAGTCTATGGGTGTGTCTACTTTGTGATAAAAAAAATTAAATAATCGGCAGCACTGAGTTTCAGAGCCAGGTCAGCTGACTTGGGCTCACAGAGTCAGGCTGTAAAGCTAGAAAACTGTAGTGTAGACATTTGGACTCAGGTTGGAGCCCAGGTGCTGAAACCCCACGAGGGGGGAAGGGTCTCAGAGCCCAGGCTCCAGCCCAAGGTCAAATGTCTACACTGCAATTTTATAGCCTCTGAGTCTGAGCCCCGTGAGCTCAAGTCAGCTGACGCAGGCCAGACACAGCCATGCCACAGATCTTTTATTGCACTGTAGACGTATCTTATAAGTACCTACACGGGGAATAGTAATTTGATAATAGAGGACTCTTCAATCTAGCAGACAGAGATATAAAATGATCTTATAGCTGGACGCTGAAGCTAGGCAAATTCAGACTCAAAATAAGGCACAGAATTTTAACAAGGTTTGGGACAACCCATTAGGGTTGTGGTGGATCCTCCACTGGAAATTTTAAATCAAGACTGGAGTTTTTTTCTAAAAGACAAGCAAGTCTTTAAACAGAAATAAATAAATTCAAGGAAGTCCTTGGCCTGTGTTATGCAGGAGGTCAAACTAGATGATCACAATGATCACCTCTGGCCTCACAATTTATTAATAAGATCTTGAACTGGACCTGATACTCAATGGGGAAACCAGCATATTAGGAAGAGCACTAGCATGACATTTTCTCAGTTACTTTTATGCTTAGGAGACAGAAAGCTGTATTTTGGACTAATTGCCATGTCAATGCAGCTTCCGACAGCCCCAGGAAACAGGTATTGCAGCACTGCAACTTTGAGTTAGCCCAGGGGGTGATCTCTGTGATCAAGTTAACCAGGAGTGGGCTTCGTTTTCTTCTTAACTGGTGGTATAAAAACAAGTTCCCAGCCTCTTTATCAATTTGGAGTAATTCTGGTGTAAAACTAGGTTAAGTGTGCCTTAACATCTGAGCATTTACACCACAGTACTTGGACTAGTGTTCTCAACTGAGGGGGCTGTCACAGCCATGAGCCTCTGCTAGATCTTTGAAATAATTTCACCTACCCACTAACTTTGTCTTCCTCATCCACTTAGATGACTAGTTGCAGCAGTGGACAGAAACACTTTTCCACCTCTTACAAGCAAGAAGACTGAAGACTCTGTTATTGATCTATGTCTGTGTTACTTCCATGCTGGATTACTGTAATAAGTTCTACATAGCAGAATCATAGAGTCATAGAACTGGAAGAGACCTCGAGAGGTCATCTAGTCCAGTCCCCTGCACTCAAGGCAGGACTAAGTATTATTTTCAAATGCCTGTCCTCTGAGTGAGATGACACACAGGAATATATTACTTCAAGTCCCTGTGTGCTGCACATGGCTCCCATTTCATTTTAAGTATTTGGCTCTCATTTTCAAAGCCCATAATGAAACAAGGGGCCCAACCACCTCAAGAACTGCCCTTTCTTTGCTAAGACCTTCCCCTCAATAAAGGTAGCAATAAACTAACAGGTAAGCTCTCTCTTTCTCTCTGAAAAAAAATAACACAACAAACCCACAAAGGAACAGAGAAGAGAGTCCTACTTGGATGACAAAGGGAATTTTAATTCTTCCATTGATGGCTACGTATCACAATGATCAGCACACTACAAATAGATACATCACTGTATCTAACTTTCTGTTTACCACCATTCATCTTTCTATTTTCATATCTCTCAATTCCTTTTTCCTGTTATCTTCCCTTTCCCCCCATGTCATCCTCTTTCTGGACCCTTTTTAAATGTATTTTTCCCTTTGCTCACCTCTTCTCTTCACTCTTCCCTGCTTTTATATATTTTTCCCTTTCTTGTATCTCCCTACCACTTCCTTTCTTTTATTTTCTTTCATTCTTGACCTGCAGACTATAGAACACTCTGTAACCTAACAAGAGCCAGAAACTACTCTTCAGTTCTGGAGAGAGGCAGGCCACAGCAGAGGAAGCTCTGTAGCTTTTTAATAATGTCTGAACAATTTTATTATATCTGAGTTTTCCAGATACTGTATATGTCTTCAAGTGTTATTCTTATTCAGTTAAACAATGCAAATAAAGTTGCTATGTTAAAACCATTTAATTATCTTTTCAAAAAACATAACAAGAAAATCAAGTATTCTGAGAAAGCAACATCTGTTTCTATTTCTCACTCTTCTTACTCTGCACAGCAGTACAGTACATTCTGAAGGCAGACTTTAGCTAGCTTCATTGTGTGTGTCAAATTTAAGGATTTTTTCCCAACCTGAAGAAGCTTTATTTTGTGTGCATGTTTTTGCCCAATATTTTTCTACTGTTTTGTGTCCTGGTACAGTGTTAGCACAACGGTGATGAACTGGGAAATAACTTTTATGTTTCATGAATATGGCACCTCCCTCTGTGTATATGTTTACGATGAGTTACTTGTTATAGAATTAGCTAAAAAGGGGTTGTTAAAGCAACCAAGTGGGAAAGAGAAAACTACGATAGAGCACTCAGAATAGCCAGTTTTATAGCTGTGAAGAGGTGACACCTCAGCCCCGATGACATAGTTGTTTTGCCAAGGTCAAGAAGAGAGAGGTCAAAAAAAACCCACTAAGCCACCGAGGCCTAGACAAGGGTGGGAGGTTAATGAGTGGCCAGAGACGGCCCTGGGAGTGTCAGTGACAGCTGACAGGCTGGCAAGGGAACACAGGGAGATAGAGAAAGCCTGCTGGGAGCAGGACAGTCTGTTTCTCCTAGCAAGAGAGGGGGATTAGCTGGGTGAAGGGAGTTTACAAAAATCTGGCAAGGAAAGATTGATGTGTAATACCCATGCCATTTATTGGTTCTACACTTTGTTATGCATGCTTTGTACCTTTGGGGGAATGAATAAATAATACTTTGTTTGGAAGACATTGTTTCTGAGTTGCTTTAGTCAACTTGACTGATCACAGGTCCCCAGAGCGAAAGGGCTTACAGGTGCCAAATTGAGTTTGGCTTGTCACATCAACACAATTAGGATTGATGTCCAGAGACCCAGTCCCAGAGTGGCTGGACCATGTGGTTCTTCCCAGAATGAGGTGCAGGAACCTGGGCCTGTCACCTGAGGGGTACACTCAAGGCAGTCTAAAGGGTTCCAAAGTGCAGTTCACCCAGTATCTATTGCAGTCACACTTGTTAGTAAATATAACACTCACCAACGTGAACTTTATTGTGCCTTGTTTTTTTTGCAGGACAAAAGTCATTTCAGATTCAGGCCCTCAGAACACAGATTAATAATCATGATCTACAACAATTCCTACAGATGCTTACAGTCTATTAGATTATTTTGCTGGAAGCCTAAACCCCATTGCCATCGTCCTCTTCTGCAAAACTTGAGAGCTAGCTATATACAATGTGTGTATTCCAGAAAATTCTGTACACAGCTCTAAAAGCTAAAGTAAAAACACTCACTGTGTGTTGATGACGAGTCTGTCCCACTGCCCTTTAATATCATCTTCTGAAGGCTGTTCTGTAATGTACAGCCCATCAAATTCCAATTTCCTTGCAACTTCCTTTTCACGCTTAAAAATAACCAGGGGAACCTGCAGTAGAAAAATAAACATATTAAAAATTAGTTCAAAATCAATGACAGCTCTGGGAGCTACTATCTTTTAAGAACAGCTAGCAGCTCATAAAAATTGCATGCACAGATTGAATAAGCTAAACCAGCAATCAGAAGGAAAAATTACATACTGCACATAACCTACGGTAGTCTTTCAAACAGTCAAGTATTTGACTAATGCCAGTAACCTGAGTATGTATAGATGAATGAGGCCCAGACCCTTTCGTGCCATACAATGACTTTGCACTGCACTGTTTCAATACTGTGGCCTCAGGAAGGCTCAGACAAATGCAAGGGGGCTCCTACAGTGGCACAGAGCCAATATAAGGGTTTGTAGATCACATACCTTCCCTGCTGTCAGCATAGCAGGGTGAAAAGGGACATGGCTAAAAAGTGAGCATATTGGGCATGCTCCTATGTCAGGCTCATCTGGGGTTGCATTACGGCACCTGCGGCTGTTAAAGATTGGCATGAATTAAAGTAGTCCTGAGGCTGCTCTTAAGACACAGCAGGGGAAACAGCTGCACTGGGATGAAAGTAATGCAAAAGACATTGTTAAACTACTTTTGCACACCACCTCCTTGAGTTGTGCTCGGTGAACTTTGCCTGCCCCTGAGGATCTGGACTGCAAGGCTCTGGAGCAGGGTTGGCCTTATCATGAGGTGAACTGAGGCGGCCACCTCAGGTGCCAGACTGTGGGGTGTCGGGGGGCACCACTAGGACCCAGAGTGTAGACAATTGTGTCTGCTGCTGGTGCATATGTATTCTCTCTGCTCCAGATGCACAGAGATGGTGCAGTGCTGTGCCGGAGGAAGGAGGGCACAAGAGACATAACAGGCAGGCAGGAGAAAAGGTGAGAGGAATAACAGAAAGCAGCAGGAGCCGCAGGGAGAGAGAGGAGGAGGAGCCTCTTATGTACCTCTCTAGTACCCCCGGGAGCCTGGACTGATTAACACCAGCTTCTCAGGGAGCTTCCTGTTTCCTGCTGCTTCCCTGAACCCACTTGAGGAGAACAGGCAGTCAACTGACACAGTAGGAGCCAGTTAGGCCCTTAAGACACTGATATCTTCCCTCACTCGGGCCCTGCTACCAGCCTACTTATATGTCCCCTTCAATTGAGTGTTGAGAGCCACTATAGCTGGCACAGAACAGCAGTCATGAGTGAAAGAAGAAAACACCCCTCTGGGGCAGCATTCAGAAAAAGAAAGAAAGCAAAGGAAGGTTTTCTATCTAAGCAGGAAGGAGCTCTCCTGAGATACATAGACACACATGTTCACGGTGAGCCTTCCGGCCCCAGTGAGGATGTGAGTGGTGAGGAGATGCCTGATCTTCCAGTTAGTCAGACTGCAGGTGAGCTGGCAGCTACTGCAGCATCCATATCTCCATCTCAGATGGATGTAACCATGCACATTCCTGAAGAAAAGTGTAGATCAGAGAAGACTGTGGCGGAGGTGCAAGAAACAGCTGCTGCAGAGTTTAGTTCCTTAAGTCTCAATGGTCCAGGACTGTGGACCCACTTGATCAGTAGCCTGACGGACTTCCTTGTACTGCATGGGCCACAGCAAGTGAAAAACTTCATGTTCCCCAAAGACAATGAAAATAGCAGTTTCCATCCAACACATTACTGGCCTGAAATCTCCAATGGTGACAAAGTGGAGAGGCCATGGCTTATGTACTCAAAAACCCAGAATGCTGCATACTGTTTTTGTTGCAAACTCTTCCAGTCTAGTATTCCAGCCACATTGGGTTCTACAGGAACAAAGGACTGGAAAAATCTATCTAGAAATCTGGCATGCCATGAGAAGGCAACAAATCACCAGAGAGCATTCCATAGGTGGAAAGAGCTTGAGATGAGACTAAGGTTAAAGACCACCACAGATGATCAGCATCAAGAGAAGATTGCATCATAGTCTCTTTACTGGCAAAATATTCTGAAAAGGCTCACTGCCATTGTTAGAATGCTTGCTACCCAAAACCTAGCACTGCGTGGCACTTCAGATCAGCTATATATGCCAAACAATGGAAACTTCCTTAAAATTGTGGAGCTGATGGCTGAGTTTGATGCTATACTCCAGGAGCATCTAAGAAGAGTGACAAGCCAAAAAATGTACACACACCACTACCTTGGAAAAACAATTCAAAATGAGATCATACAGTTACTGGCAACAAAAGTCAAACAGAAGATTGTGGCAGATCTGAAGTCAGCAAGGTATTACTCTGTTATTCTGAACTGCACACCTGCCATCAGCCATATGGAACAAATGACTTTAATGGTGCGTTTTGTAACAACAACAGAACCTAGTGAAAATGTCCCTGCAATGGTGACTGTCAGAGAGCATTTTCTAGAATGTATTGACATTGATGATGTCATACCAGGAGCTGGTATGACAAATGTGCTTCTTAAAAAGCTGGAAGATATGGGAATTGCGAGAGCTGACATGAGAGAGGTCAGGGCTACGATAATGCTGCCAACATGAGAGGAAAGAACAGAGGAATACAGACATGGATCTGAGAGTTAAAACCTCGAGCTTTTTTTGTCCCATGCAGTTCTCATTCATAGAACCTAATGGACAGTGATGCAGCATCAGTTTCTAGTGAGGCTGCTGAATTTTTTAATGTAATTCAAAGCATCTATGTATTTTTCTCTGCATCAACTCATCGATGGCAAATTTTGAACATCTGGGAACATCCTCTCTGACACTGAAACCACTGAGTGCCACACAATGGGAACGTTGAGTGGAGGCGATAAAGCCTATCAAACAGCAGATAGGGAAGATAGATGATGCCATAGTTGCCATTATGGAGGATAATGCTATGACAGGAACTGTTCGTTGGAGAATAATAGCACACGGAAATGGAATCACCAGAAACATACATAACTTCAAATTTATGTGTGGCATGACATACTATTTGAAATAAATGTTGTAAGCAAGAGACTCCAAGGTGTTGACCTATACATATATCTGGAGCAACTGGACAAAGCAAAGTCACACCTACAGTCTTACCGGTCAAATGAGGGATTTCAAAAAGTTCTGAAGAGTGCACAGAAAATGGTACAGGAACTTCACACTGAAGCTATTTTCCCACCCATTCAAGAATACAAGAGTCACTGAAGAAGAAATTTTGATTATGAGGCACAGGATAATCCCATAAGAGACCCTAAACAACAATTCAAAGTAGAATTCTTTAATCAGGTGCTAGATTGTGCAATACAGTCAGTTGAACATTTCATGGAACTCAAGGAACACAACAATACATTTGGGATGTTGTATGATATTCCAAAATTCCTCACTATACCTGAAGAAGACCTACACCAGCAAGGCAGGGCACTAGAGACAGTGTTGACACATGATGACATGCGTGATATTGATGCGAGTGATTTAGGTGATGAACTGAAAGCCCTTTCAAGATACATTTCAGCAGGACCAACTCCAAAGGCTATTCTGGAATATATGTGTACAAATAAGATGACCACCCTCTTTCCAAATGGTTTTGTTGCTCTGTGCATACTTCTAACGCTTCCTGTAACAGTTATCGTTGGAGAACGCAGCTTCTCCAAGTTGAAGTTAATAAAAACACATCTACACTCCACAATGACACAGGAAAGGCTGGTCGGCCTTGCAACCATCTCAATAGAGCATGAGCTGGCCCAGACTGTGGACCTTCAGCAGGAAGCAGTTCAAATCTTTGCAACCAAGAAGGCACGGAAAGCACCACTTTGATTATTCAAACAGATAAAAACACCAGTGTTTACTATGTAGACAAGAAAAGTTACATTTGCTGTTCAGGCATTTGAAAGTTAAGTGTTACTTAAAATTTTTGAACAAGGCATTTTAAGTTCTTAGTTCTCCTTTATTGAGGGAGGTAGCAGAGCAGTACCATAAGAGGAGTAGAACAGGAAGAAGGCAGAATTGAGACCTTTCAAAGTTTTGGCCCAAGCGAAGGGGCATGGGGGCATCATTTGAGCTCCCCGACTCAGGTGCCAAAATTTTTTGGGCTGGCCCTGCTCTGGAGGCCTTCCCTAGAACAGAACTTTCTCTAATGAGCTGGGTGACATTCAAGAGAAGTGCCTCCCATTGGGACTGGATGCGGCTGGAAGATCTTTAAGTTCCATTTGAATGGACTTTCCTCAGAAAACTACATTCTGGTTGCACTAAAGCATTAATTACATACGGAGGGCTGTTTTATTGAACTTTTATTTTGAAAAGTGATTCTCAGCATTATTTCTGAATTTCCCCAAATTCACCTTTTATTTATCCACCCCACATCAGTGACTCTTCACCTAAACCATTCCCTACAGCTGGACAGCATTATATTGGAATGATAACAATTAAAACTATATTGCCTGATAATAGGGTGGATATTACATTCGATATAATAACTGTAGTTCAAATATTATTTGAAGACAGCTTCATAAAAAGTGTTTAATGGATTTTACTCACTCCCATTTTAACAGCAATTTCCAGACACAAATCTTGCACACATATAAAAAGCAATACAGTTGAGATGGATTTTTTTTTTAAAAGCAATGTGTGTCTACAGCGGCCACAGGCCGAGACTAGAACTGCTCCTTTTAAGGACAATGTCTTCCATTCAGGGCATCAGGAACTGTTGGAAATCATCATGGCAAACAGTTACTTTAATAGTTTTTTAATTCATGTCTACCAAGAGGATAAACATAAAAAATTATTTTTGAGAGACATTCCATAAAACTCACACAGAAAAAAGAAAGCCATATCTCAAAAGGCAGGACGTGGAGATGGTACTGTGTTTGCCACCTGACACCCAATCATGGAAAATGCGTTTCACTATGTATTGATGTTGTGGAAGTATTTAAAGTGCATAAGGAAATCTGCCACCTAGTAACCATTTGCCTTCACTTGCAAAGCAGATCCTGTCTCTTTGGCAAAGAAAAGGTAACCGATTAAAGATAAGATGGAAAAATAACTAGAAGCCAAATAATTTCCTGCAGCATAAAAACCTGTGCAAAGAGAAATGCTATTCATGTGCCTCCTTTGAGTGGAGCTGCTGATCTGTTGCATTCCACTCCTGATAAAACAAGACTGGCAGAGGTGTAAAAGGGACAATAGGAAGGCCTTGATCAGTCAGAAACTCTAGTCCAACTACCACACACCCTTGGCAATATACGCTTCTTGTGCAGCACAGCCGGCTGACATGCAATGCTGCCATTGTAATCCATCCTCCTCTGGTCACATGTATCCCCCTCTACTTGTATTTGAAAGCCACAGGTGGCACCTCAGTCAGAACAGGGCTGGATTAATGTACATGGCAAATGGCCATGTGTTGAGCCTATGAGAACATGCCATACGGAGGGATTGCACCTCCCTCAAATGACAGGCCTCACTTTCTGAATTCTTGTGAGGTTCATCACATGCATAACTTATTTATAGGGGAGGCCAGCAACATAGTGGCTCTTCATGGGGGTCCCCACCCTGTTTGTGCAAAATTTCTGTGATTTTGTTCCACTGCACATCACTCAATAGAAAGGAGCAAAGAGGCCTACAAAAACAAACAGTGTTAAATTCCTCGACCTCTTACTTTCAAACAGTAATATCCAATGATGCAGAAAAAGGAGATGACTGTGTGTAGGATAGCCAAAATCCGCAGTGTGGGTTCCATATAGCCACTGCTTTCTTCAAGGACATAGTGCACAGCGATGATCCTATGGGAGCCACTTTCCAGGCTGTTTAACTTGGAGTCTTCCTCAGCATTTACCACAAGAACTTCCTTTTCTTCTATCACAGCAGAGGTGGAGACCTGTTCAAATCACTCAAAGTCAGTGGGACAACTATTTCATTTGACAGGAGTTTTGCATTTCTACAGGCTAGGTACTATAAATCACAAGAGACAAACCAAGGGTGATGTAAATGGGGGGAAGGGAACCTTTTTTTGTGACAAAATCTCCTCTAGAAATACCTCAGAGATCCCTCCACTTTATTCCACTGGGATGACTGGTTTTGCCATTCCCTCACCATAGAAGAGCTGCCCCGAACTTGACGGATCACTTGGGATCCATGAGAGGCCATGTTCTGACCAACCCTGATCTGAATCCCTGATAGCATGGCTCTGCCAGGGACTCGTCTAGGTATGGCAGCTTCCAGGGACAGGAGAGAGTCATCAGTGGAAAAGCGAATATAGCCTGGAGCAGCATTATCTAACTACCTTTTGAAGGACTGATTTATGCACTCCCTCCACAAATTGCACTCCCTCTCTTTGTGCAGTCTCTGAACTATGCAGACCAACTGGGGCAAGGTCTAGTGTGCGGGCCAAGAGGGGCTGTGCTCTGAGATGGTCTTCTGTGATGAGGAAGGTGAAGACCCTCAGTGTGCAGGCCCAGTAGGCTCTAAGTAGCCTTGTGCCTTATTTAATTTGAGTATTTAAATCGTTAACCCTTTCCTGCCTTGTCTCTGTGTGGAGAGGTCAGACATATAGATTTTTGGTATGTGTGGCATGTTTTATATAAGATTCTCTGATTGTTTAGAATTGTACTGATGGAAAAAATATTAACAGAAATTTTAATAGAGGTATCACTTTAACAAGATAAGCACTCAACACATTTGAAATATTAAGTCGACCCTTAATCCACTAGGCTATGCATTCTTTGGCTAGTTTTAATTGGAAGTTAGTGTGTTAATTTGGCTACGCAGTCTCCCATATTTTTCAAATTCATGTAATTATGCAGCACAAGGGTTGATTAGTAATAATACAACAAATTTACCTTATAGAAGAGCAGGATGAAGTTGATGGCAAAAGCAACAAACAATGCCAACATCCTCATGTTATAAAAATTGCGAGCAAAATAGTTCTGAAAATAAAAATAAAAAATACAGTTTATCTATAAATTATTTTATATATAGAGTTTCAGAGTAGCAGCTGTGTTAGTCTGTATTTGCGAAAAGAAAAGGAGTACTAGTGGCACCTTAGAGACTAACCAACTTATTTAAGCATAAGCTTTTGTGAGCTACAGCTCACTTCATCGGTGAGCTGTAGCTCACGAAAGCTTATACTCAAATAAGTTGGTTAGTCTCTAAGGTGCCACTAGTACTCCTTTTCTTTTTATATATCGATTTAGTCAACTTTGATGAACTCATAAAAATTACTTCTAAGAACCTTATGTTATAAAAATTATTCAAAGTATCCAAATCTAGAAAACTTGCAGAGTTTTACTGTTAAAAACCCTCAGAAGAACACCTCTTCCCACAATCCCCTCCAAAAATTGCATGTTTACCAAGGTTTTCAATTAGAGTGGGAGAATCATAAAACCCAGCTGAATTTGGAACCAAATCTTAGACCTTGTGAGGAGTGAAAAGCTTGGATAACTTGGTCTTGAAATTATGTTGTAAGGCCACTGTACTTTCTAGTTCCAACTGCAACAGGATTGAAAGTGGAAATATGGGAAATCCCATGGAAATCCTGCTCCCATAAAGTCTGTAGCCTGACGTGGTTTGAACAGTTCAGGTAAGTTTCAGATGTGCAGCTAAACTTGTAACCTAACTAAATCTTTTGGATCTTTCCAATGGCTAATTTTTAAAACATCCATAGTTGCTGCTCTTATCTCTCTCTACACGTATATAAAAAAATACAATAAAAGAATGCTATAGTTGCAAAGTGAATCACTCAAAAAATCAGGGAATGTTGAAGATAAGGCTGGATGTGTAACCGTAACTCTCCACCCCCTTTTGTGAATGCATTACAATTTACAAGATGGCATAAATATGTATTTAAATGGGGGGGGAACTGTATTATTTGAGAAATATGTTCCTTTAATTAGTCTTATTTTCCATAAATATGGGCTTTCAAGACAGATTTAAAAAAGTAAATATTTCATGCAAAATGTACGACATCTCTTTTACACAGATTTAAATCTAGATAGGAAATTTTATATGAAGTACTGGGTTTTCAAAAATTCTTTAAATTGGTTTGTCACATGCCTCATAAATTTCTATCTCTCTCTCAGTAAAGGTAAAATTCTGCAGTCCCATGTGCTGCTGTGAAAGGTCTCACATACAAGGGAAATTGTCTATCACTGCCCTAGGGGCTAGAAAGCAGAAAGGCAGTGAAAGGTGACCCTGAAGACCCTTGAACACTATGGCCTCAGCAGTAGCTCTTTTTACAGGAATATGTGTGGTCGAGTTGTCATGCAGGCAGGTGCAGAGCTAATGGATTAGAGAGTTGCTTGGATCCATGGGTGGCTGGGAGAGAGCAGAGGAAACCTGATATACCTTGTGGTAGTTGTCATGGAAAGGCTCTCTAGCCACTACCACAGGTCTGAGACCAAGTTTCTTCAACCTTGTGCCTTTCAGATATTGAGCAAAGCCTCTGAATAGTGCCGGAGCCTGAGAGACAAATATAATTTACCTGTGAGAGAGGATACTGCCATGCTTCTGAACTCATCAAATTTTGCTCTGAGTTCTGAGATCTCTCCACTC
The DNA here is from genome assembly GCF_965140285.1 of Lepidochelys kempii. Taxonomy (NCBI): domain Eukaryota; kingdom Metazoa; phylum Chordata; order Testudines; family Cheloniidae; genus Lepidochelys; species Lepidochelys kempii. Next base: position 137,225,822 of record NC_136382.1, on the reverse strand, counting down.
TAATTTTCCCCTTCATAGATTCCAAGGCTGTGGGAAGTGGTGGCCAGTACATCCCTCGGCCTGCACGGCTTCCCGCAGCCGCCATTGGCCTGGAGCGGCGAACTGTGGCCAGTGGGAGCCGCAATCGACCTAACCTGCAGACGCGGCAGGTAAACAAACCAGCCCGGCCCACCAGGGGGCTTAACCTGGCAGGCCGTGGGCCATAGGTTGCTGATTCCTGATCTAGTTTGACCTGTTGCATAACATCAGCCACAGAACTTCCCCCGAACAATTCCTTTTGAACGTCAGTATATCTTTAAAAAAAAATCTTGATTTAGAAATTGCCAGTGATGGAGAGTCCACCATGATCCTTGGAAAACTGCTCCAATGGTTAATTACCCACACAGCAGACTTGTGCTGCTTACTAATAGGACTTCACAGCTGCAATGCAGCTATGAACATTTGTGGCAAATAATTTTCAAGATTGCATATAATTCTTCCACCCCCTAAAAATACAAAATACATGTGCATCCATTCCCAGCCACAAACCCCCACATTTGCATTCACAAATTGGGTAACTGCATATACAACTAACAGCTTGTGGGGAAAAAAAAAAGAATGGTTTTGTGGTTATGAAGACTGTACACGCATATTTAAAGGCACACATTACACGCAGCTTTGAAGAAGGCCATTAATGTTTTTCAAAAAAAATATATAATTTTGCCTAGCACATTGGTATTTTCACTGTCATTTTGTTTTTATGCCTTTTTTGGGGGTGGGTTGAGGACAGAGAGTGAGTGAAGGTTGCTACAGCTTTCTCAGATGCACAGACACTTTCTGCAGTCCTTTGTAACAAGTTCCCGGTACACATAATTGGCTAACATGCAAGTACTCAGTCCAATGTAGATAACATCTTACAAGAAGTTTCTGCTGGTATGCTATGATTTTCTTCCAGAAGGCTGATTCCTGGACTTCTGGTTCTCCATATCTGTGTGCATGAAGCTGTCTCAGCTTCTGTTTCCCTTTGTCTTCTTTGGCTTTTTCTTCCTTTTCTCCATCTTCTCCCCTGAGAAAAAAAAATGAGCTCATAATGTGTGCTGAGTCACTGAAGATGACTAGAGATCTATTATAAACTTTTTCCCCACCCAGATGTTTACAGTCAGGGGTTGGCACCACCATGTTGTGCAACGGACACGTGACAAAATGCCCATACTTAGTGACGGACATTGGGGGAAGGGGGGATTATGTCATTCAGTCATTCAATTTTTTGAAAAATTACCATGGACATCAACATTTTTACCACGGACACATTACTGACTCCTGTTTACAGTCCCACCACAGTAAGGGGGAAATCCTGTCCCCTCATGAAGCCACAGTCGCCATGATTCGTGCAGGGAAGAAGACGTGAAATGAAGAGGAATTCTCCCTCTCAGGCCACAAAGAAACGGCAAAAATGTTCTGTGGGTGATACTGCAGCCACTGCATTACAGTAGCCTCTCTTAAATGAGGATATTTGACTGGTGAATCCAGGTAATTATGGATCCATCTGCTCCACCCTTCCTATTCCCAAGCCCCACTCCATATTATTGTAGTTAGTACCAATAGAACTAAGCTCTGTAATGCACTTTGGGTGGCTCTCTTCTACCCTCAGCACTACATCACATCTGCTGTGGTGAGGACTCCAGGGTGCAGAGAAAGCAGCAGGATAGCACCATAACATAATATAGTTGACTTAAAACTTACAATACATTTATGTTTTGAAACAGAATAACTGAAAAGCATTTCCTCCTCTATTTACGAACCAAGTCTTGAGTTTAGGATTCTGTATTTCCTCTCCAACAGTCATGGATACCACAAGCACTTACTCAAATGGAGGAAGGAACAAGAATTGATTGTTGCAATTTCAGGTGTTTGTCATGTATCAGCTATACTAAGGAAAACGAGGAATCCTGAACTATGGGATGTAGTTTCACTCTATGTTACCAGTTAAAACCAAACACTGTATTTTGTATTCCATTACATTTATTTGATTTTTAACTCAGTCCTTCATTCTATTACTAATTTGGGACCTAAAACAGTGTTGCACTAATTTAGAAAAACAAAAGCAAAGAGAAAGGCTGAGTAGCACATTTGAAGAAAACTGACAAAGTTTGTGCTGCATAAAAATTTAAGAGCACTGAACTGTGATCCTGCAGTGAGCCATGCCCACACAGAATTTTGCTAAAGCCAAAACAATATTGGACTGACAAGGTTTGTAAAATCAAAATCACCCTGGTTTACATACCTAGCAGCTGCACACAGTTCATTAGGTGAACCTGTACCCAAAGACTTTGCCAAAGACCGTACACCTTACTATAAAATTGTTCTCTGGAACTTATGTGGTTCTGTCTGTATGTTTAATGCTTCTAGCCACTGTGTTTGCCAAGAAAACTTTAGATATGGACTAAATAATGCTGGTCAAACATTTTCTGATGGAATCTTTTTCTCCATTGGAAAATTCTGATTTTATGGAATCAATATATGTTGTGGAAACATTTTGACTCTGTCAAACCTTTTGATGGAAACCAGTCAGGCAAGCAGGTTGACCAGCCCGTCTGGTTTCCTCTCTGCCTGCCTACAAGCTGACTGGAGGGTCGGCAGGCAGACTGCTTGGGTCCCCAGCCTCCCAGCACACTGGGCAGCCTGTCTGGTGATGGCTCCCTCAGCTGCCCGGCTTCCTGGGCTTACCAGCTAGTCGGCTCCCTGGGGTGCCCATCTGGTAGTTGGGCTGCCTGGCACCATAGTTTACATCCAATAGAAAATTTTCATTTTCAAATTTTAATTCCAAGTCAAAAGGAAAAACATTTGGAAATGTGACATTTTTCATAGGACAGGAATTCTGGTTCTGGCACAGCTCTAGAGCTGAATGTAAATCAAAGCATTTTCTTCCTTAATCAGCAGATAGCCTGGAACAATAGTTCTAGGAGTGATAAACTCCCTCTTCCATCTTAAAGGGGTTTTAACTCTGAACCTTAAAAATAACTATTAAATTTCAGGCATGTTCGCTTTTGTCCCACAATCCCACTCTGCCTCCCAAACCTGCTCAAATGCCAAAGGCCCTAACTATTCTCTGCCAAAACCTCCAGGGTTCCCCTTGGTGTGTGTGATGACATGTGTGGAAGATTGAAAAGTGAAATCTTTGGAACAGCATACAATCAATTGCATTCAGTATCACAAACAAATGCACGCGGGGCTACTTACATATTTAGCCTTCTAGTTTTAAATTCAAATGCTCCTGTAACTATGAGTCCGGTGGCACCTTAAAGACTTACAGATTTATTTGGGCATAAGCTTTTGTGGGTAAAAAACCCACTTTTACCCATGAAAGCTTACGCCCAAATAAATCTGTTAGTCTTTTAAGATGCCACCAGACTCCTCATTGTTTTTGTGGATACAGACTAACACAGCTACCCCTCTGATAAATGCGCCTGTGGAATTTCTGCACCAGAATGCTACAGAAGCTGGGGTTGTTGAACTAGACATTAGGTTCAGTTTTATGTGGAGTACATGGGGCCTTGAACACAGGAGAACTTAGTTCCAAGTGAATTTGTCTGTTCAAGCAGCCCAGCCCTGGCTTGGACATACAGTGAAAGTTACACTCTTAACTCTCTTGGGGAAGGGAGGGAGGTAGTGTGAGACTATATTATGTTATGGTACTATCCTGCTGCTTTCTCTGCACCCTGGAGTCCTCACCACAGCAGATGTAGTGTAGTGTAAATTCTAGTCATTAAAAGACTGATCATAGAGCAGCACTATAGAGAAAGCTGACTGCTATCCCAGGTGTCACATAAATACAGTGATCACAGTCGGAAACAGGACTGGGAAGGATGGACTGGAATAAAGAAAGGCATAAAACCACCATAATGGCATCAATTTTATGCTGGTTTCACTGCATTGGGACTGTGAGGGGCTCCTTTGCCAGCGAGGATGATGTGTGAAAGGAAACCTACATTCAGACATGTGAGATGTCTCTATGACACAGAAATGAAGTAGCAAGGGACTACCTGTAAAGAAAACTGACTTCTCAGAAAAACAAACTACAGTTCTTAGGAGCAAGATCTAGGGTTATACCTACTCTGCTTTTTCAGGTTCCGATTTAGTTTCTTCTTTCTCCTCCTTTTCACCTTCATTCACTTTCTGCTCCTTGAATGAGTCAGATAAAAAATGTCATAGAGTTTAAGGCCAGAAGGAACCATTAGATCATCTGGTCTGACCTCCTCTATATCACAGGCCACCAACACCACTTATCACCGCACACTGAACCCAACAATCAAACTGAGATCCAAGTATTACAACCTACAGGATACTAAATTGGTAGGTGAAACAGGAAGAGACTAGGAAGGGCTGACATGTACCATTGATCCAAGCCCTGCAATGGCAGGGAAATGATTAAGTGATACCCAGATAATCCTGGCAAGTGACCTGTACCCACAGGCTGCAGAGGAAGGTGAAAAGTCCCCCAGGTCACTGCCAATATGACCTGGGGAACAATTCCTTACCAACCCCATGTATGCTGATCTGTGAGACCCTGAGCACATGAGCAAGAACCAACCAGTCATGCACCTGAGAAAGAGAATGCTCTGTGCCCTCCATGTCCAATGTCCCATCTCCATTCCTGATGCTTCAGAGGAAGGAGATTGAAACAAAACCCTCCTAGAATACCTTGATGAAACCCTGAAGCATGAACTTTAGGAACACAAGACAAAACAGAAGTGTGCCCCAGGTTGAGCTCTTCCCCTTACCAACACAAACAACCCCATCTACAAAGTCTAAGCAGCATTATACGGTATGCAGCCTCCAAAACATGGCTAAAAGGCAACCGTCATACTGCTGAACATCAAGGCATTTTTTATTAACCAACGCTACAGTGAGGGAAAATGACATTTCCTTTTGCATTTACAAAAGACACACTGAATTTTGAATTTAAAAGCAAACCAAATAACATTGACTAGTCTGAGCAGCTTCAAGCTCGTGATCCCAGAAAGACTAAACTTTGGTAATTCACTGTTCTTCTTTAAAAAGCATGCCACACTTAAGAAAAAAACTAAAATCACACAAACATAGCTGTAAGTTTTATTTCTGATCCACACAGAACAGACTGAAACACGGTGGATAAAAATATAGTTTGTTACCTGAATTTTTTCCTGCATCTCAGGTAATGGAAGTAAGGAAGGTGTGCTCAACAAATCACTCAGACCAGCATTTGGATTATGAGGAATCAGCTTATACTGGCCTCCTTCTCTTTTCAAATCCAAGCCAAATATGTCTGAGAGTAGGTCACCATCATCTGATAAAGCTGTCAGATCAGTCAGATCTTCTGCTGGCAATGCAGCTTCTGTGGGTTTCCTCTCTCCCTCTTCCCCTTCGCCACGTACCTCATCCTGAGTGGGATCTGGCATATTGGCTAAAAGTTCAGCTACCTTGATCTTCTTAGCCCCTTCTACCAAGCTTCCTCCGAGTAGCAAACTGTACATGATGCGAAAGAAGCCTCGGAAAACACTACAGGTGAAATGCAGTAAGCCCATCAAGATGCTCCAGTAGGAAGAAAATAAAGCCATGAACATGTCCTTCATGGTCATTTTCTTCATTTTCTTCATCTGCTTCTTTAGACTCTTCATGCTGAGCATTTTTGTAAGAGTCATTATATTATACTTGAGGGCTACCAAGGCTGATTTGACAGTCACAAGGGAGAAGAAGCCCATTCTAGGGTCCTGTTCCTCAGGCTTATCTTTTTCATTCTCTTCTTTATTTGTGGACCTCTCATTCAAATCTGACTCAGAGATCTGGGCAGCTAGCTGCATTTCAAAGATGGTATCCTCACAGAAATTAACAAAAAGTTCCATCTTTTCCTTCTCTCCTCCTTCATTTACTACATCAAAGATAAACTGCCTCTTTGACTCTTTAACCTGAGGTTTCTCCCACTGAGTTCGACTTGACTCACTTATTTCAAAGTAAACTCGCTCAATGCGCTTTGCACTACCCATGATTTCTATGCGTCCAAGGAAGGGCTGAAAATAATTCAGAACGCTCTCTGCTAGCTCAAGAAAAGTCTGTAACCGGGTATCATGGCGCATGTGCTCTGAAAGGTTGGTCAGGAGAACAGCAACATTGAAACCAATGTCTTTGGCAGGTTCATGGAACCGTTTCACAAATTCCTCATAATCCAGAGTCTCATTCTCATCTGTCTCAGCGCAAGATAGTAGAAACTCAGTTTCAGACTGGGTGTAGTGCTTATGGCTTTCCATGGCCTTCTGAAAGTCCCTCTTTGAAATTATACCCTTACCATCAGGGTCATATTCCTTGAATGCATCAGATGAAGTTAAATCCTTCAACTTTAAGAACATATCAAAAAACTTCAGAATCATCTCCACGTTGTTGGAAGACTCCACTAGCATATCAACCATCTGCTTGCCAATAGTTCCATTCACAACATTACCTAAAGGTGGCAACATGCAATAACCAGTCATTGGTGACAATGAACATTTTGGCAAATAAAAGCATTTAATAATGATTACTGAAATCATCACATGGTAAGATTTACAAATTACTAAATGATCTGGTTGCATGCAAGTCTTCAGTGTATAACTATACAGGTTATAATTTAAAAATACTATACCAAATCAAGATCTATGCGGAAAGATTGAAAAAACTGGGTTTGTTTAGTCTGAAGAAGTGAAGACTGAGGGGGCCATAATGACAGATTTCAAGTACATAAAAGGTTGTTACAGGGAGGAGGGTGAAAAAATTGTTCTTGTTTGCCTCTGAGAACAGGAAAAGAAGCAATGTGCTTAAATTGTAGCAAGGCAAAATTAGGTTGGACATTAGGGAAAACTTCCTGTCAGGCAGATAAGCACGGGGATAAATTGCCTAAGGAGGTTGTGGAATCTCCGTTATTGGAGGTTTTTAAGAGCAGGTTAGACAAACACCTCTCAGGAATGGTCTAGTTATTACTTAGTCCTGCCTTGAGTGCAGGGGACTGGATTAGATGACCATTCGAAGTCCCTTCCAGTCCTACACTTCTATGATTCTACAGAGATGCAATAACAGAAGTAAGTATAAGCACTGCTTTTGAAAGAAGGAGATAAATGTCAGTATGTATACATCAAAGACTTCTTTCACATTTAGTAGAGTGCTGAATGGGAGATGGAATTTAGGAGTGACATTAAGACTTTTCTTGCCATTCCTCTGACGAGCTTAGATATGCTGTGGAGATTAGGCTTTCTGGTTCTGAGGGAGAAAATAGGTATCTTTGGGACGATCTTTGTTCATTCAATGCCTAGCACAATGTGGTCCTGGTCCTTGACTGAAGGTCCCAGTGGCCACTGCAAATCAATAAATAAAGCCATATTTTACAATGGCTGTATGCTACTGCGTGAAGTTGAGGTGCAATAGTAGCTTTTGCAAATGTTAAACAGGACAATCCCCCAGAGCCATGATAGACCTACCCAGGTGAATTCAAAGCCCATTCTTTCATGGTTATGGTAATTGTCAATACAAAAAAAGTGTGATGTTAAATGCAGCACACTGAAGTTGCTAACACACAGTAAATAAAACAACTGATAAATAGTGAAGCTTCCTTCTGTAGCAAGAACCTTGGATTCTAGCTTCACCAGCAAATAGCATCTCATTTGAACCAAAACAGAAGCCAAACACATGGAAATAAGTAAATCTTCGTAATGATTCAAACTGAGCTGGCATGTGCATAATTAACACTGATTTAATTAATTTATACATTATTACTCACCATGTAAATTAGAGTTATCATAATTCCCATGAGCCGTTAAAGATCAACAACTCTTCTGATAATAAACTAATGAACATTAAAATACTAAAAAAGGAAGAGACATTGGTTTTGCTGTGAAAAAAATATGCAGAGGAAAAGAAACAGTTATAATACTTGCAAAATAAACTTTTAAAATAAATTAAAATTACCTTCCAGCATAGACAACAACATGACCACCATATCCTTCTGAAGATCCATTAACTCTTTCAGTAATTCAATTTGACTGGAATCCTGCAAACATGAATCCATTGTAAATAAGACTATTTTGGGCCAATATTTTTAACAACCTCAACCCAGCCTCTGATCTTGCATGCACATATTTTGCACAAATAGAAACTTGTCCTTGTAAAACAGGTATTTTACACACACAACTGCCAACTTGAACTAGTGTTTGTGTGTGCACATGTAGGTTTCATTTAGGGAAAATCAGACTGAGAAGCTGAGAGGCCATTAGTGTATTTGGCCCTTTATGTCAGATCTGAAAATAAAAGGAAAACACATTTATCCAACTATTTACTCTCATATAGTAGCAAAACACATACACACACTCTTATATGTTTAGAAGAAACAGCAATTTAATACAGCCATAGTGCAAGTTGAGCTACTATGGAGAATAAAGAAAAGAAAAGCTTTTCTGATAGTATGCAGCTGTGTTGGAGTTGAAGAGATGATGCCTATATAATACTTTATGTTTGCTAAACTGATGTTAGTGTTGGGATGATCAGGTTCCCACCCACATGGCCGTAAGAAAAGTGTCATGACAGCAATAGCATTGAGTTACAAAGAGCTCAAATAAGACCAAAAAAGTGACAGATCAGTCATAGTTGGGAACATTTTATAAGAAGTAAAACAAAGTTATTAAACTTCAATTACATAGAACTTTGACAATCTTTAACGATTTCATCTGAAATTTCCCCATGTTTGTTCTGTGCCTCATGCATATATTTCACCATAAAAAGTTCAGTGGCTTCCGACTACAAAGTTAGGGAAAATGAGTAGTTTTGCTGACGTTCAAATCTATTTCCAACCATTCTTGGAAGAGCTCTAGGGCCAGCCTCTATGAGGTACACCAAAGAGGTACCATTTGCCAACCCCAATGAAATCCACCCAGATTTAGTCAATTTATGAAAGACTCTGAAAATCAGTATTTACACTTGTTCCGAGGAATTTATTAAAACTTTGCTATGAAAATACCTGAGCATCCCATCTGCATTAGGCATGTTCAAAGCCTCAAAGATCTCTCAATATGTCAACTATACTGAGATACTGAACATGCTCCCAGTCCCCAAGAGCTTGAGCTCCAAATGGGAAAAAGACATTGCCACTGTCCCGTAGACTAAGAGGAAACCATCAGGTCTAATCTAGCAACTAATATTAATAATTCTATAAACTTCCCTCGCCCTATTATTAAGCAAAGCCTCATGGCTATGACATAACATGATCACATTTTTTTTTTTTACCATAGGAGTCCTGCATCATTCAGTGCAAAGGATGAACAGTGAATAAAGCAGAAAGCAGAAACTTTTAATAAGAGAAAAGGATGTCTTCTCATACTTAAAGCACTGCACTGGGACCCAAGAGGATTTTACTCCTGGCTTGGCCACAGACTTTCCACACGCTGTGGAACAAGCCTACTTTTTCATTCTTAAAATAAGTATATTTTGGTAACCATGACAATATGTGTAGGCTTTTGGTACACCTCTATTTTTGTACGCGTCTCCTCTTTATCATTTAGGAAAGGCTGCACTCATTACAGTGCCACCTGCTGTGAGAATATGCCTATTCATGAAGACGAAGAATGTCTATAGCACTAAGAAGTTCAGCAGAACTAAGAAATCAACCTTCACTCGACACTAAATCCCAACTTTCATCTCTGTGGTACATGCAAAGACTGGATTCTTGAATCATATCAGAATCTAAAATAATAATAAAAATAGCCAAAATCTTGGTCTTCAGAGCTCTATAACTTTAAATATTATAAAAGTAACAACAGAGATTAAAAATAATGATAACAACAATAAAAAAACATTTCCCACTTGTTGGGCACCTTTAATCTGAGTACATCAAATTATTTTTCAAATATTCCACCACACCCCCCGAGACAGGTAAGAAGGTATGTATGACTCTGCTTTACAGATGGGGAAATTGAGACACAGAGTGACATGCCCAAAGTTACAGAGGAAGTTGGTGTCTGAAGAATGGGTTGGATCATAGGAGTTGCTGTGTCATTCTGTAATCACTTGGCCAAGTTTCTCTCCCACTGGTTCATAGCCTATGCTGTCTCAATTCTTCTATATTCCCTTGCATTGTTGTTCTGGTCACGCTCTCTTAATATGAAAATAATTTGTTCGATCAACAATTCAGCTAATGTATTGTAAAAAGTTAGTAACTAAAAAATAAGAAAAAAAAGTACATGATACCTGAGATAGTTTCATCTGCATGTGGGCAAACACATGAAGAAAACCAACCACTGCGTCCCACAGCCTGCTGTGTGCCAGACTCTGCTGGTTCCCTGTACATGGACCCTACCATGCAGATGACAAGAAAAGGAGAACAGGGTTTATATGCAAGAGAATTACATCAAACATTAGGATAAAATTAGAATCAGGTTACCTAAAATATGACCAGCTGAGAGCTGCTACACAAGCATTTTAGGAACTGTTAAGGAAAGTGGAAACATAAATGGAATGACAATTTCATTTGATAACAATTACTGTAGAATATCCCTACCACTTCCTTTGCTTTAAGGCAACTAAAGCCACATTTTCAAAGTTCTGTGTAAAAAGGGAGCCACAAAAAATGGATCTCAATATTCACGGAAGAGTACCAGTTTGCACCTTTAAATTGGAATCTCATGAGGGGCACAGATGTTTAGTCTAATTCTCCTCTACTTAAGCAAATGTAAATCAGGACAGGTTTCAGAGTAACAGCCGTGTTAGTCTGTATTCGCAAAAAGAAAAGGAGTACTTGTGGCACCTTAGAGACTAACCAATTTATTTGAGCATAAGCTTTCGTGAGCTACAGCTGAAGTGAGCTGTAGCTCATGAAAGCTCATGCTCAAATAAATTGGTTAGTCTCTAAGGTGCCACAAGTACTCCTTTTCTTTTTGTAAATCAGGAGTAACAATGATAAGGTTCTGGTAAAATTATTTTAAGAAGAGTTGAATCAGGCCTCTTGTTTTTTGTTCAGCAAGTTTCACCTGTTGTAAAACATTGTCTGGTGTTACAATGCTATAATAATATTTTTACAAAAATCAGATGATATTTCAAAGGACAATGAATAAGATATTTATTAACACCGTGAACAGAATAGTTTGGGTGTAGCGGGCCAAATCTGTTAGAGCTGTGTGTATACATTTGCATATCACCAGCCTCTGCTAATACTTATTCAAGCTAGTACTTTCACAATTCACTCCTATGAAGTCTAAAATAATACAGATTTCCATAATGAAGATTTGAATGTGAATAAAAAAGTATAGTCTGTATGCTCAGTCTTTAAATAAATCCTTCCCAAGAGAAATTACAATGATTAGGGGCCTGAATCTTCACTCATATAGGTTTCATAGTCCTGTAAGTCCATTTAGTTTCAATGGAATTACTCCTGACATATAATGTGATCAGAGTCTGTCCCTATCTTTTAAGCATTAATTTTTGGGATAATTTCTCAAAAATAGTTATCAGATAAAGCTACTTTTTGGCTTATCAAAATGATCCTTTCATTGATTAATATAATTGCCATGATTTCATATAGTGTAGTTTTAAACACTCTCCTGACAGTTGAACCTCAACTTCCATAATGAAAATATTGTGTAATCAGCAAAAAGGCCCCAAATTATTTTAAATCACTTCATATTGTCATAAGCAGCATTTCTCACTCGATTATTTTACATGGGAAAAGACTAGTATATTGTAGCATACTGGTAGTGACATTCACTAAGAAATAAATGAATTATATGGGACCTCAATCTGCACATAGAGTGCCCACTTATGGGGAAAGAAGTTCTGTACATGGATAGAGGATCCAATATAGTATAGGATGAATGGCAGTGAACCTAACACTTTCCACTAACATTTATCACACATCCTTTTTTAAGAGAACAATAAAGGGTACATTAAAATTAAACCTAGGAGAATTTGATTGCCATTTTTTTCTTTAAAAATTCTAGCTAGTTACATAGAAAAGAAAAACTACATTAAATAACGTTATGAAGATTGCAAAGTCAAGTACTCAAAAGTTAGGAAATGACAGAATTCAAGTTTTTCCATAGGACCGAGCTTCCAAGGGGAGTAGTGGGACAAAAAACCTAACTGGCTTCAAGACTGAACTTGATAAGTTTATGGAGTGGATGTAGCCGATCTGCAACTGCTAGTAGCAAAGACCTACAATGATTGGTGATGGGACACTAGACTGGAAGGGCTCTAAGTTACTACAGAAAATTATTTTCCAGATGTCTGGCTGCGGAGCTTGTCCACGTGCTCAGGATCTAACTGATCACCGTATATGGGTCCGAAAGGAATTTTCCTCCAGGCCAGACTGGCAGAGACCAGGTTTTTTTTCCCCCTCCTCTGCAGCATGGGGCATGGATCACTTGCAGGTTTAAACTAGTGTAAATGGTGGGTTCCTTGTAACTTGAAGTCTTTAAATCAAGATTTGAGGAATACAGGAACTCACAGAGGTAATGGGTCTTTTACAAGAGTGGATGGGTGAGCTTCTGTTGCCTGCAATGGGCAGGAGGTCAGACTAGATGAACATGACGGTCCCTTCTGGCCTTAAAGTCTATGAGACCCCTTGCCTTAGTCAGTGCACAGAATGGATGGTTCTCCATCCATGGCATGGAGACAGCTATTCCATTTTTTTCTTATCCTTCAATGTGGCGCTCCATATTTTGTTGCACCCCTTCCAAGCCCTGCACTCAGTACAGAATTATTAATTTCTTCTAGAACTTTTTTATGGTGCTCATTACATCCTGCCAGCAGTTTCTTCTTGTTTATTGCAAAGAGGGTCCAGGTCAGGCAAGTCTCTGCAGATCTGAAATGTGGCAATATGTCATGGGGAAAGAGTTTTCTCAAGCAGTGTATTCAGAGCTTTATAATCAAACTGACAAGAAGCCAGAGCACTGACTGAATATGCCATGATATTCCACTTACTAAGCACACAGCCACATTCTACATTAGTTTTACTTTTCAGATAAAGCAAACGTGAAGAACATAGTATGATACATTGCAGTAGTCCAGTCTTGAGGTGCAAAACAAATTATAATGGCAAGGTTCCTGTTGGAAAGAAAAGGACACAACTGGCTACATACTGGGACACAAGAAGTCTTGGTTAGCAAAAGAGGAGATAATTCAATGATACCTGGGAATCTGCTAGATTCTTAGTTTGCAAAAAAATAACAAATGGCTACTACACATATTTCAAAACATTATTTCTTACTAATTTCATGCAATGAGCAGTTTACCTGAATATACTCTGTGAGAGTATTGAAGACCTGTTTTGCAACTTGAATTGCTTTGGAGAAATTACGTTGTCCTTGCTCATCAATAACATCCTTCCCAGAATAATACCAGTAGAAATCACTAATTGATTCCTATAAAACAGATGTAAGAAACAACACATGTAGGTCAGATATTCAAACTGCCACTCCTGTGTTCATCAGCATTTTCATAAAGTAAACTTTAAAAGCAAACTTCGTTGTGAGCAAAAAAAAATCCATTTATTCATATGGATTTAAAATAATCTCAGACATTTTAGGTATCATCAACATAATGCATTTTCTCTCTCATCTCCAGTGAAACCCACAGGGAAAAACAAAACAAAACAAAACAAAAAATCCCTTCAAAATCTAACTTTTGTCTAGATTACCTGGTCTTTTTGTTTATTTCAAGTTTTACATACACATATGGGCCCTTAAACTGACTAAATCATTAACACAGTGCTGTGTGCTGTTCATGTGAACAATGTGACTTTATACTGTCTGCCTGCCAGCTAGCTAAATCAAGGAACTGAATATTCTTTGTGCATAGAATTCTTCTTTCCATCTCCCTTAAAGAATGTCAGCTGAAACTTCATCAAAATGAGCTCCAAAACATAAAAAGGTTTATTGTTATTACCACCGAGCCTCTAAAGAACTTGCAAGGACACACAGTAATACTGACAACAGCAACAACAACTGAAAAAAGGTTGATTTTCCACATACTGGAATTTTTAGAAGCAACAACAAAAATGCTAAAATACAGCTACCTGTATTTATTTGCAATTAGTATGTAAGATGGTTTACCTGAACTCTCAGTAAGTAATCCACAGTGGAGATGATAATATTGACAGTTGTGTTGTTACCAGTTTGAGTTCTCAAATAATTCTGAAAATCTAAAAATGAGAGGATGAGTTCAAATTAACATTTATTTAAATCTCAAATATTTTCAGAATTATTTATTAAAATAAATTCTGGTACAATCCATTGGTCAAAGCCTACTTTAAAGGATTGAAACATCTTCTAAGTAACTTTCCTGTTTAAATCCATATTTTAATTCACTGAATCGTTTACATCTGCCTGAATGGTACCATCTTATTGAGGAGATCAAGTAACAGTTTACAAGTTCTAATATCTGGTTTCTCCTGTGAACATATTATAAGTCTGACTTTGATCTCACTTATATCAACTTTACACTGATGTCACTACATTAACGTCACTAGAATTATTCCCAATTTACACTAGTCTAAATGAAATCTGAATTAAATCTTATGCCATTACTGATGACAATGATATGAATATGTTTGACAGCTATAAACTGGAATCTTTTTTTATAATACCACAAAGTATATGAGTAAGTGAACTAATATTAAAAATACTTTAAAAGAAATTGCTAGTATTTCCTTATGTTATATATGAAAAACTATTGTTCCTCCTTCAATGAAGATCTCCCATATGCTCCTGGGATGACATTTAAGCCCCCTAACCACCTTCAGTGAGAACCAGAACTCTAAAAATACTTTGCATGCCAAAGTACAATATGTTTGCTGCAAAGCCCTCCTTTAAGACTTTCCTCCCATTTAGTGATCAGAAGCTAAAACTAGAGTAAACTTCATTTTCTATTTAATTTACCTTTCACATAGTTCATGCTCCAGGAGTTTTATCATTTTGTGAGCCATTTTTTTTCTCCCAATGTTTAAATGAACAAGGAAACTTGACATTTTAACTCCACATAAATATTTTTCTTTCATGTACAGTTCAGCTACTCAGGAACCTTTCATAATATTTCCTTAAAACTTGCCAAGCCTTCAGCACTGATGAGCTTTTATCCCTGGTTACCATCACCTTGGCTCAGCTGACTGGCAGCCTGCCCACAAACCTGAACTGTGTCCTTCACAAAGCAACTGGAGGAATCGGAAGAGGTCACAGGTGAATTCGTCATCCTGCATTACCTTTTCTCCTGTGGAAAGCCCAGATGGAGGTACAAATTATCACAGACTGTCAACTAGCTCCCCACTTCCCTTACCAAATCTCCATATTTAATCTAAAGTCACCATTAACAAACATATAAAATGCAATTTATAGCCACTATTCTATCTGAAGCATGGCATGTGGCTGGCAGATAGATGCTATTTCTCTTCCATAAGAAAAGAACATTTACATTTCAAGACACAAATTTCTCTCTAAAAAATGCAGCAGCATGGGCTTGGCAACATTTTAGAAAAAATCCATCTTTTACACTCTTCTTTTATTTTTGTTGGCATGAAGTCTGCATCATGTACAAAGCTTAATACTGGATTTACTTTGTTCCAATGTTTGATAAATATTGAAAAGCCTGAAAAATTAATCAAGTATTGCAGAAAAGAAGACCTCTAAAAATATATTTTTAAAAGCAAACTAAGCCAACAACTTTATAGACATTTATGTTCTCAGAAAACACTTAACCTGGGATTTTCAAATGAGTCTAAAAGAGTTAGGCAACCAATTCTCATTGAAAGCCAGGGGACACTAGCCACCAAATTCCCTTAGTTCTGGTTAACCAAAGCACTAAGTATGTGCTTAAGTGTTTTTTCTGAATAGGGATGGACTTCAGCGTGTCCTTAAGGACTCTTGCAGAACTTGGCCCTACAGCCTAGTTTTTCTATAGACAGCGGTTATCCAGGTGTCTAGAGCTGTAAAAGATCTTCAGAATTGCTGAAGAAAATCTGGTACACTAACATGGTATCCATTCAATTAATTGTATCAGTACAGAGAGTCAACCTGGAAGTTTAAATGAGAAAAGGGGAAGCATTAGTGGCTCTAGGAAAGATCAGGGATTAACAAAGTAGAACTGGAAGCTTGATAAATTCGCACAGAGGGAAGACATAATAGCAAGCAAAACTACACTGGAGTATTAAAGGCAAATGATTTCATTATTAGGGCTTTATACAAATATTTTGGGGACAAATGGTTTCTTGGCAAAAATGGAAACAACTTTTTTTTAAATATAGAGAATTTTAATGTGCAATCATTTGTTACTTGTAGATGATGGCATAAAAATAAAAGACAAAAATGCAAGTAAATTGAAAAAGTACAGTATATTAATTCTGAAAGTTTTCTTAAAAATAGGAGGCATTTTGGACTGGTACCTGAACTTTTAAATCCAATGTGATATTAAGAACATTATCCTTTTCAGTTGGTGAATAAAAGAAATAATGAGAGTTAAACAAAAATATAAAACTTCTCCCAGACTGGGAGTGCTTGAATTAGAGAGATAATATATATGCATATATAATGTATAAACAGGAATATGATTGGATGCTTACTGTACATAAAAATTATGAATGATTACAATTACAAATAGCCAATGGACTTACCAGTCCGCAGTCTGTGACTTTCAAAGTGAGAGGCTTCAGTATAATGGTAGGGTTAGGAAGCAAAACCATTTTGAAAACTAATGTGAACATTAAAAGAAGTATATAAAATCATTTCACTCTTTTCCCTGTTGGCCAGCAAGACACAATATTTGGTGACCAAACCAAGTATCACCAGGTGTATATAAAAATGCGGCAAACATAGGGAGACTTAAAATATCTTTTTTTCCTCCCCCTAATTCTTGCTGCATTCTCACTGAAATGGCAAAAAGAAAAAAAAATGCATAGTCCTCTCCCTGACAATGAATCAAGTACTACAGATGATGTTTAACACAATTTGTCTCTGGGTCAGACATTAATACCAGATATATAGCTTTTCAACTGTACAAGATTGAAAATCCGTTCAACTAATTAAATAACAAAACACAAAAGACTAAAAGAGGCTCCTGTGCATACAAGTAGTATATTAATCAACAGTACTATATATGAGCTCAATTCTGCAAGATGCTTAAACACTTTGCTGGACTTGGAATGTTCAGCATCTTGCAATATTGAGCATTTTATTTTTATAACTCAGTTGGATTCCTCATGTTTTAATAT
Source organism: Lepidochelys kempii (assembly GCF_965140285.1). Classification (NCBI taxonomy): domain Eukaryota; kingdom Metazoa; phylum Chordata; order Testudines; family Cheloniidae; genus Lepidochelys; species Lepidochelys kempii. The sequence continues at coordinate 137,208,598 of NC_136382.1, read as the reverse complement.
TAAGTATGTGCTTAAGTGCTTTGCTGGATTGGGGCCAGAATGCTCAGAACCTTGCAGGATCGAGTATTACTTTTGCAGAATCTCAATTATCTCTATGGAACCTGAGCCTGCAAAAACATATGCATGTAACTTTACTCACGTGAGACTTCAATGACTTCAAGGGGACAACACATTTAAGGAAAATTAATCATACATAAGTGTTTCCAGGATCAAGCCTACAAAAGGCCTAACCACACATTCCTTGACTATCCAAATCTCTCAGACTTCAGTGGCAGTTTGGCATAAACAAAGAACACAGATCAAGACTATTAAGGAAATATTTAAAAAAAAAACCTACCTGCATTAATAATTTATAATAATTCCAGTAAAATTTATTTATATTACTCTTACAGTTAAAGATAGGTTCAATATAACTTTTTTTAATAGAGCAATATTTCACATGTATTTTATGTAGCCCACCCCACACGCACCTTTAAAAAAAAAGTTTGCCAGGTGGATATTTTCTTTTTCTTCTAAGTGAAATTTAACTCTGCCATGTGGGCTAACTGACCACTTTCACTTGGAAAAGGTGGGCGGTGGGGGAAGGGCATAATAAAAAGTGACATGAACAATAAGTTCAGTAGACGCTGCAAAATTAGGACCTCAACTGAGGAAAATATTTAAATATTTAAGCACATGAACACTTCAGCATGCTTTCCTGAATTATGGCCTAAATGAGGTGTGAATGTTAAAGAAGTACAGTCACAAGAAAAAACAGTGGCTTTTCTAAACAAACTACTGTACAAAGCTTGGTAGGAGCTTTCAACAGCACTTAACTGCACTGGTTTCTCACTTTCATTTCTCACTCAAAAAGTTTCTCAAAAACAATTAATATTCATATTGACTTTGATAATACAAGGTGCTGAGCACTCCAGACATGAATTTTAATGGAATATTCGTGCTTGAACAGAGCACGTACTTAAGTCCCTATTTCAGCAAAGCACTTAAAAGCATATGCTTAGCGAGACCATAGTGCTTATAACCTGGCAATACTGAGTGTCCCAGGCCTGACTTTTAAGTGGTTGTGTGTGTGTGTGTGTACTGAATATTAAAAATATATATTAATAAAATACATAAAAACAACACTAGATACAAGTTTGGTGCTATTAAAAACTTCAGCATCACTTTGACTATGGTGAGAGGGAAAGTCCAAAGTAAGAGGAATGGTTGAGGAGGACTTTAAAAATATAAATCTTTTGATAATGTCCTTTAAACTGGCTGAAAATATTTATTTTCATTTCCTCTTCTACCATTTCACCTCCCTCTTAGTACCTCTTCACTTTTGCTTTTCTTTCTTTTCCCCTTCTCAGGTTTTGGAGACATTCAGGGAAGGTGGGGAGGGACAGGAAAGCCTTGAATTAAATGATAGCAATATTCCTTTATAATGAAATCATTTCCTGACACATCAACTTCACTATAAGAATCAGTTTGCTGTAAAAGAAATTGCAATTTGCACACTGCAAAGCATTTGGGTCTTTCATTCAATGTCTCTATACAGAAGGTTTCATAATTTGGGTTACTATAAGTGGGTTTTCATTGAGATAATGTGTATTCAGAAAGACTGTCTTTTGAGGTTTTACTGTTTCAGTTTTATCCTCCCTCCTTCTAATATATTGGATCTGATCATTCACAGTACCTCATGGAAAATGTATTTACATCTGTGTAAAATGAGTACAAATCATACACAAAATTCTACCAAGTCAGAAAGGTAGTGTTGTATGCCCCCCATCACAAAGAACAAAGGCAGTGGTGAATCAGACCCATAGATTCCTTTTTAAAAACAAATGATATACATGTTTCAATGTTAATCACAAGCAGTTTTGAGCAGTATGCCTGTACTGATTACAGAGATCAAATTCTTCTAACCAGTAAAATATCTGACTCTCTTTTAGAATGACAAATCCTTGGCACTAAAAAAACAGACCATAATCTGACTCAGAAAGAAATGCTGGTAACATCAGCATTTTTTCAGGATAAAAACATTATTTAATAACTACAGAGAGGTGTCTCTTTGGAGACTACAAGTGACACCTCTGGAATTCAGATCCATTTCTTTGCTTAAAATCTAAGCTAGCCACTTTTGGCGTCACATACACAAATTCATGCCTCCACACACAAACATTTATACATATAGTGTACTTACAAATATACATATTGCATATAGCATGACTTAGGGAGGTGAGTCACTGCTTAGGTAAGCTGCAATTGATGTGATGTATATACTATAGTACATTTGCTTAAACATGTAACTATTTGGTTAAAATGCTGCCATTGCCCATGTTGCACATAAATGGTATGGTTACACACATGAATGGCTTTATGCCTACAGTGTGTGCAGTTGCGAGTCTGATAATATGATGTATACAAACAGAAGCAACGTCTGCAGTAAAATAAAAATAAGATTGAATGTAACAAGCATATGTATCTCCTTGAAAGTGTTTGATTCTCAGTTCATTAATTCTTTCATACCCCCCATTTTGAAATCCCCACTGCTACTAATAGTTAAATAAATCTGTGGGACATTATATATTAAAAATATTTACCATTCTAAAAGGCACAAAGGCCCAATTTTGATGAATGCACAATTGTCAAACAACAAAGATCTGCCATAGTAACACCAGTTAATTTATTTCCACTAAAAGATTCAGAAGTTGTTTGGCTGAGTTACCAGTGCCACATGTCTGTCATTGTCTCTTTATTGCCCCACAGTTACAATAAATCTCATAGGAAACAGATCATTCAAGAGCTCAAACCAGATAAAGTAACCTACTCCCCCCCCCCCCCTCCACTGAGCCACGCACAACTACCTCTGCTAGCCCAAGCAAACTAGTATTCGTGTAAACAGAAGTGCAGGGCCCTCATAGTTGGAAACTCTGCTAGTGAGATGAGAAGATGGAAAGGATTGCTACAGCACAGGCTGAAGCAGGCAACTCTCCCAAGTAACAGGATGCAGTAATGCTAGCAGGAAATACACCGATTCAGAACACTTCCTTATCAGCTTCAACAGCTTATAAATATTGCTGATATGAATTTAATTTCAAGATGTATGTGACTGCCACTAACACGAGGTCATGTCCTGCAAAAACTTAAGCACATGCTTAAAGTTAACTGCTAAAGGAGTACGAATGGACCTCAGTGTAATAATCAGGCTCAATGGCATTAAAAAATGCTTAAAGTTAAGAGAATGAGTATGTTTTTGCAGGACTGGGGCCTATTTAACTAATTTGTACTATTATTGATTTTTAACAGCTCTTCTGTATTTTATTCTATCTGTGTTATGAAATGGAATGTATGCCAGTCATGCAGATTGGTGAAAGGCTAATCTTTAAAGGGACAACAATCAGGTCACATTTCCCATAATATTTAGATTTTATAAAAATAAGCTTTTTAAGAACCTAAGACAAACAGAAATAATTCCATTACATTAAAAAAATCCAACGGAACACTACACACTTTATTAATCAACATTTCCCTGCAGTGTTTTTCCCCCAAAGATTCCAGCACTGTACTGGTATATAAGACTATCACAATAAAATTGGCTAGAAACTAACTACAATTGTTCAACTGGGGAGAAATTAAAAAAGCACCTAACAACATAAAAAGAAAAAATAAATTTTGATATTAAAACAATTTCCTTTTTATAATTTACATGTCATTCACAAAACAGATAAAAAATTTTGTTTTTGAATTGATTTGGTTTTGATTTGAATTGATTCAAAATTGATTTTCAAATTTACAATATCTGTTTAAAAGATGTCAGCAGATTATAATATTAGATACTTTGCAAATTGTATTTAAAGGTATCTTTTAAAAAGTGGAAGTTAAATCCTATTGAGGAAAACAGAACGGACCATAAACTCTGGCAAGTGAAGTGTAAAACTATAATTAGGAAGGTCAAAAAAGAATCTGAAGAACAGCTAGACAAAAACTCAAAAAGTAACAGCAATTTATTTTTTAAAGAACATCAGAAGCAGGAAGTCTGTTAAACAACTAGTGGGGCCACTGGACGATCAAGATGCTAAAGGAGCACTCAAGGAAGATTAGGCCATTGCAAAGAAACTAAAGGAATTATTTGCATCGGTCTTCATGGCTGAGGGTGTGAGGGAGATTCCTGAAGCTGAGCCATTCTTTTTAGGTGAAAAATCTGAGGAACTGTCCCAGATTGAGGTGTCATTAGAGGTGGTTTTGGAAAAAAATGATAAATTAAACAATAATAAGTCACCAGGACCAGATGGTATTCACCCAATAGTTCTGAAGGAACTCAAATGTGAAATTGCAGAACTACTAATTGTGGTATGTAACATACCATTTAAATTAGCTTTTGTACCAGATGACTGGAGGATAGCTAATGTGATGCCAATTTTTAAAAAAGGCTCCAGAGGTGATCCTGGCAGTTACAGGCCGGTAAGCCTGACTACAATACCAGGCAAATAGTTTGAAACTATAGTAAAGAACAGACACATAGATGAACATGATTTGTTGGGGAAAAGTCAACATGTTTTCTGTAAAGGGAAGTCATGCCTCACCAATCTACTAGAATACTTTCACAGGATCAACAAGCATGTAGACAAGGGTGATCCAGTTGATATAGGGTACTTAGATTTTCAGAAAGCCTTTGACAAAGTCCCTCACCAAAGTCTCTTAAGCAAAGTAAGCTGTCATGGGATAAGAGGGAAGGTCCTCTCATGGATCAGTGATTGGTTACAAGATAAGGGAACAAAGGGTAGGAATAAATGGTCAGTTTTCAGAATGAAGAAAAGTAAATAGTGGTGTCCCTCAGAGGCCTGTACTGGGACCAGTCCTATCCAACATAGTCATAAATGATCTGGAAAAAGGGATAAACAGTGAGGTGGCAACATTTTCAGATGATACAAAACTACTCAAGGTAGCTAAGTCCAAAGCAGACTGCAAAGAGTTACAAAGGGACCTCACCAAATTGGGTAACTGGCAACAAAATGGCAAAAGAAATTCAGCTTTATAACTGCAAATTAATGCACATTGGAAAACATAATCCCAACTATACATAAAAAATGATGGGGTCTAAATTACCTGTTACCACTCAAGAAAGAGATCTTGGAGTCATTGTGGATAGTTCTCTGAAAATATCCACTCAAGGTGCAGTGGCAGTCAAAAAAGCTAACAGTGTTGTGAATCATTAGGAAAGGGATAGATAATAACATAGAAAATATCATATTGGCTCTCTATAAATCCATGATATGCCCACATCTTGAACACTGTGTGCAGAAGTGGTCACCCCATTTAAAAAAAAGATACACTGGAATTGGAAAAGGTTCAGAAAAGGGCAACAAAAATATTAGGGGTATGGGACAGCTTCCATATAAGGAGAGATTAATAAGGCTGGGACTTTTCAGCTTGGAAAAGGGACGACTAAGGGGGAAATATGATAGAGGTCTATAAAATCATTACTGGTGTGGAGAAAGCAAATAAGGAAATGTTATTTCTTCCTTCTCATAACACAAGAACTAGGGGTCATCATATGAAATTAATAAGCAGCAGGTTTAAAACAAACAAAAGGATGTATTTCTTCACACAATGCTTTCAACCCCTGGAACTCTTTTCCTGAGGATGCTGTGAAGATCAAGACTATAAAAGGATTTTTAAAAGCACTAGTTTAAAACTTTAAGTTCATGGAGGTTAGGTCCATCAATGGCTATTAGGCAGGATGGGCAGGGATGCAAAACCATGCTCTGAAGAGTCCTTGGCCTTTGTTTTTCAGAAGCTGGGAACTGGCGACAGGGGATGGATTACTTGATGATCACCTGTTCTGTTCACTCCCTCTGAAACACCTGGTATTGGCCACCGTAGGAAGGCAGGATACTGGGCTACGTGGACCATTGGTCTGACTCTGTACAGCCATTCTTATGTTCTTAAAGAACACCATTCTAAAAGTTAACAATTTTAACAATAGTTTTATGCATCTCTCTAAACCTCATTCCATTTTATAGTTTAAAAATGAATGGATTATTCAATACGGCTGAGAAAACAAGTAGAGTTTTGCCTGTGAAGCCCTCAACTACTGTTTAAGTGTCCTTTCTATAGAAATGCTGTTGTGGAAATTTGAGAGTCTTCTGAAGATAAAAATCAACTGGCCTTGAACCAAAGGTGACACTGTAGCACATGACAAATATTGTCAGGCATCAGAAATAAAGTATTGTTATCCTTTGTAATTTAAAATTACATGGCAGTATTTTAAAGCTGTCTCTCAAGTGAGATCAGTCAAATGCAATTACAATATTCCTCTAACAAAGGGCAAGATTCACAAAAGGTTTAATGAAATGAAAAATGGGTCTAAAAATCTATTTTCAATTAGTAAAGAAGTTCTTCTAAATCTTAGTATTTTTTTCAAACATACTACTATTTAGTAGGTTGTAGAGATTGTATTAAATGAAGAATATGAATAATAACTCCAATTAAAATAAAATCAATCTCAGATAATTGTAGTAAGTCTATGTTTTTAAGGAGACTGCTAATCAATCTTCTATTGAAACTCTTAACAGGATAGCTGCACAGTCTGATGGTTAAAGGAAGAAAGTGGATGTCAGAATTTCTGGGTTCTTTTCCCAACTTGGGTAAATGACTTGCTATGTCATCTTGGGGAAACCACTTAATTTCACTGTTTTATTTATCCATCTATAAAATGGGTATAATTATGGTTACCTATTTTAGAGGGGTTTGTGGGGCTTAATTGTTTGTAAAGCCATTTAAAGTTTTCAAATAAAAGGTGTCAAGAGTATTATTGTTGTTAATATCAACAGATTTCAAAGTGATTAGTATTTCAGGGATATTGTATTTGGCTAAAGCAGAACTCCAGTAGCCTGACCCAAACTCTCTTTTCCTTGCTGCATTGTAAGTTTGATCTATTTAACCATACATCACAAACAACAATAATGATTTTAGGCAAACCACGCCAGTCATATAGGAGGGTATGTGTTTCAAATGGCAAGTAAGTTTTACAGAAGTTTCCTCACCAGCTAATTGTGAATCAGGTTTAGGAAAAATCATTCTGACCCAAGAACATATTCAAGTTTCTTTGTGAAGTCTTGTTAAAAGAAAAAAAAAATCCTGTACGAGAAGAGTGCCCAACAATAGAAAGATAATGCAAGTGTAGATTAAGCAAATGCATTCCATTATCTGTTAACTAAAGAAAGGGCTTTGGGAGGAGAGAAAAATTGCACTTTCAAGGTTATCATGATCATGGTGAGACAGTATAGACAGAGAGAATTAAATGAAAAATGGAAAACCATCAGATGGGATAATGAACATTTGTGCGACTTTGATTCTGAACCTTTTTTTGTAAAACAAACATGACAATCAAAACAAATATACATACAGAAAGATACAACATTAAGTACACCACAAAAACAAGTAAGAAACACATTTGCTGAAGAACCGTCAGTGTTTTTACCAGTGGGGGTTCCAGGATTTTGTACAGGAAGGTGGTACTAGTGAAAGAGGAATCAGGACAAGGAGCTTAGGTGGCGATAGCACAAAGAGAAGAGTTGGAAAAGGGCAATAAATCTTACATCCATCTTAACTCACTGCAGGATTTTCTGCTAATGCCAATGTGGAGATGGGAAAAGAAATCGAGTTTTACAGAACACCACCGCTAGCTAGAGGTCAAAGCCTACTCCCATTGAAGTCAACAGGAGTTTTTAGAACTGACTGGAGTGAAAACTGATTCAGGCTCATAGTCAGTAATAACAAGTTAACAACTCACTGAAAAATGCGTGCATCAAATGTAGAAGTCGTAAGGAACAGGTTATAGTATGTACGATTATAGTATGTACTCTGGACCTCACTCCATTCCCCTAACAATCAACCACATGCTTCTGAATCTTGGAGTAAGTATCTGTCCTGTAAAACGGAATGGAAAAAATATATTCTCCCTGGGTCACCCAGTCTAAACCTTGGTGCTGTCTTGGAAGGACTTTTTAGATGGGTATTTGTAGGATTGCTAGCAGTTATGAGAGCTCAGCTACCCCATAAAATATAGAATGTCTAGCAATCATTCACAGCAGAATCTATCATTTCTCCTCCAGACACAATGGCTGGGCTTTCATAATGCTATCAGGCATTAATACCAGTGGCATTGGGCTGCCTATAACTCACATTCAGTGAATTAAAGTGAGCGTGCTCAGTGACAGATGAATTACTGTTACTCCTTGCCTCTAAGGGATACACATTTTCTCTGTTGTATGAAAAAGCTCTCAAAGTGGCAAATTATCAGGAATAACTGGTAACATCCTGATATAACCCTGAAAAGAAATAGCAGAGGTGTTTTTTGTTTTGTTTTTAAACTATCAGCTACTTTGGCAAGTACTGTAGTAGAAAATGAATTCTGACTGCATAGTGTAAACCTAGCCAGTGACAGCCAACATCTCCTTTCTATCCCAACCTCCAGCCCTCTCTGGATCCACCACTGATTTCCTGTGATTGCACAAAATCAATGCAGCGATAAAGCCACATTAAATGCACAACAAAAATACTACAGGAGGATTACAGCACAAGGGTTTATATATACAGATATATACTTTTTTAAAAAAACATCCAACCATTGCAAATACTGGGCCCACTAAAAAAAACAACAACCAAACAGAAAAATAAATCAAATAAATTAAAAAAAAAGCTTGCTGCTCTTACATCTAGTGTGCCAGTTACTGTGCAAATCCTGAGAAAGGGAGGAAGAACAAAGAAGTGGGGAAAGTTGGCATAAAAACGGAAGAGTTTGGAGTACACAATTATAATAATAGAAAAGAATCCACTTGTTTAAAAGCCTCATAGGAACAAAAAAAAAAACTCATGGTGTTCAGGAGCTGTACAGTGCTGACACAAAGCTAACAACAGGAAAAAATAAATAAAAGGCAGCTTGTTTTAATAATTACCACGCTCATGAGTGATGACTGAGGAAGGGAGGACAGGACATTTAGTTAAAAGAAAAGAAAACAGGAAAAAAGAAAAAAAAAGTTGAGAATTTGATTTTAGCAGATACAAAACATACTCAGTATTGGTTCTGGCAAATTAGTTCTGCACTAAAGAGAAAGAGCAAATACAAACAAACAAACCAAAAAATTCTCAGATGAGGAAGCATGAAAATACCTTGATATGAGAAGAGTCACTTATGCAGTTGTCAAAGGGTAGTTTATAGTTGCATGCCAAATTTGTAATTTCTAATAACTTTGGTAGATGATTAAAAGAAAAATGATCCTGTATCAAAAAACCCATTTCAAAAGCCAAAATTAATAATAATAATTTCAAAATATATATATTAATGGAACTTATGCCCAGAATGTCCAAACATTCTGGAGAATAATTTGCAGAGAAACATGAAAGCAATGGTCAAACCAGCCTATGCCTTACAAGACAGACAGCACTTCGGGAATGCAGAGTCACGGGGTCAAAGTTTATTCATGTAAATTGACTTTAATGAGATTACTCAAATGAGTCAGGCAAGGAGGATATGACCTACAATTTATTAAGCTATGGGAGCACTTTGGATGCAAGAGAAAATAATTTTAGAAAAGTACTTGTGATCTGTCTTAAAGGCATTCAGTCAAATTAAACAATGTGATGCAAGCATTTGAACAACCAAGAAATATGTCATGTAAAACAGCTACAGGCACAGTAGCCAAAGACATACGCAGTGAAGCAGGTATGAATTACGACCTCCAAAATACAATAATGAATATACAGTCAAGCTTTTTTTTCCCTTGTTTTTAAGAATAAAACCATGTAACAGGATTAGCTAGTTGTAGGATTTAAACACACACAAAATATTATGAATGAAGAATGTAATTGGGAATAGAGAAAATGCGCTTTGGTAGCACTATTAGCACATAAAAAAATTACCCTATTGGTTCCAGACAACCACACTAATCGGATGACAGAACACATTATGTGACAAAAGAAAGAAACTAGCAATGAACTGACCACACAGAAGGTAGAAAACCCGAACTGTTTCAAAATCAGAAGTAAACATAAAATATCAGAATATTTCCCAAAAAGACAAATTACACTGTAAAACAGAAACTTTCACAACCAATGTCTTCCAAACAGCAGCTACTGTTCCTCGGACCTCTGATATTTAATGTATTCCTTGCTAAATTGTCTATTTTTCATTCTACCGGAGATAATTTAATAAATCAGTTGGGAGCCCTTCATTTTATTTTATGCTGAAACTGGTTAGCGATTTCGAAGCTGTTTGACATAAACACTGCTGTTTGTGATTGGAATCTCCTTTCAAATTTATTCATAATATTTTCTTTGCTACTTCAAAATGTTATCCTGCATTCCTCTGAGACATTCCCTCACTCTCAAACGTGCTCTACTGATCTTTTATTGTCTAGTACAGTCTAAAGTAGGCCAGTTAAATTATAAACTATCTGAAGAAATAATATCTCAACTTCACGCTTAAATATCTTGGTGCAGATTTACAAGGGTCCTTGACTATACAGCTTTGATGAAGAACAGTAAAAAGAAAAAGGTTATTTTCATAAGATGATAGTACCTGATCCCTCTTCTGTTACCATGCCAAGGCCCTCTGCTTTGTTTTGGCGTTCAAATGCATTTAGGTCAAGAACGCTGCAATGAGAAAAACAATATAGCATTTAGATTCTTTGACAAATCCAAAATTGTATCTTGTTGATTTTCAAAATTATGGAATTAAACTTAGAAATATAATTATCATCTTAGCTGGAAGATGGGAAATAGAGTTTAGGAGATAACTGAAATGTAATGTCACTAAAGCCAGGTACGCCATTCTTTAACAATGGGCCAAATTCAGTTACATGGTTGCACATTTGGAGAAATTCCAGTAAGTCAATTAAATTACACTGGATTTACTGTGGAAATGATAGCAGAATGCAGCTCATTATGATTTACTGAAAAAGAAAGTATATGTATATTATGTACATATCTCACGTCATAAAAATAATACATTATTATTTGGGTGTACACATAGTCCTCCATTATCTACTGGGAAATTACATAGTTGTGTAAGCCCACACAGGTCACTGTCTTGCCACACCGAAAGGAGGACAGGAAACATTTTATATGGATTTAATCAGACCCCAACTTTATTATGGGATGTCTGGGACTACCCGGCAGATAAAACTGTACAGTGCAGGTTTATGCCATAATTACTGGGGAGCTTCCCCCTTTTTCTTACTATTCTGTTCTACATGGAGCCATGCGGCTGAGACATGCTGAAGTGTTGTGTGCCCTCCTGCTTCAGCCTGCTCCATGTAAAAGGGAGACTTGAAGCGCAGAGCTGCCCCTTTTAAACCCTGCATTCCTCGGGGCTTTTGCAGCAGTTTTCAACCTCTCCCCCCCCCCCCAGCCATAAAGCACGATTCCCTTCATTTCACCCAATGTATTTTTACATTTTCAATTTATTTTGGTTTACTAAGATGTTTAAAGGTCTGTAGTACCATGCGGATGTACTTTGAAATCCAGATGGCATCAGCACAGCAGGCCAACATCTCTACATTGTTATGGTAGAGATAATTAGATTTTTTTTTTTACTGAAATATTTTTCCATCAATGTTTTTTTTGTTTGTTTTATTTTGGTGGAGAAAATGTAATTTGCTACAGAATTTTTCTTATTATTGATGGGAAATTAAACAAGTTTGCATTTTGTTTCTGTTGGGGGGGAAATCAATATGAATAGAAAGAAAAAAATATAATTTCATTTTGAATTTTCCTAGGAAAAATCTAAACATTTTGAATGAACATTTTCAAATAACTTTGAATTAAATATTTTTCACTGGGTTGGGGAAAGACGCCTGTTTTGCTGACAACCTCTATTCTCTAGGCTGCTTAATCCCAAGCAGCAAACTCCCGAGGGAGCTGCGTTACTACTGGCACCCCCACCCCACCATCTTCTGCAAAATAGACATAGCCAAAGGGGTCTCTAGGGTTAGTTATGGTGTTTTTGGAAGTATTTACTATCATGTGGATTTCCACTCGTTAATCTGTAGAGACCGGAAGGAAACATTCAAGGTAGAGAAGCTTTTCACCAGCTCCATCATTGCCCTCAGGGTGCAAAAAGTGCCATGGAATTCTATAGGTTTGGGGAAGAGAGAGTTCATGCCATAATGGCTCCATCTCCTGCCTTTCCTGCGTTTAGTTCATTGTGCCCTACTTTACAACCTGCTCTCCTATGAGCCACACAGAGAAGAAATTATACAGCTCCATTTATCATAAATCTGTATACTTTGTTGATGGCTCATCTACCTTGCTGCAGGGATTCTCATTGTGACAGCTATTTTGTTCTTTGGATAACATAACAAAGGTGATGATCTGCAATCCCAGATGGGTTGTAACTTTCTGACGAACACTTCATATTTTATTTTTTTCTTTGCCAAACTGATCTTTATATTTTTCCAAAACTTCATAACCATTGTTATCATTCCAAAATATTCTACTTTTAATGAAAAAATACTTAAACTGCTATTTATTTTCAGGAAGAAAAAAATAATATAGTAGTTAGTCCAAGCCCTAGGACATCTGTCATGCAGCAGATTGTGCAAAAGAGAATCTTCCAGCAGCCAGATAAAACAGGATTAGGGATGTTTTTCACCAGCCTGGAACATAGCAGTCATAATGTAACAGTGACTTGGGCTCAATTTTAACTTTCTGTGCAAGTGTCTTTATACAATTATTGTATTTATTTATGCACTGCATGCTTATTACAAACACATTCAGAAACACGAACCTGCAAAAAGACCATAGAATGTCCTCCTGTCCACTCCAAATCAGATGACTCAGTTCCCTTCCCCACCTTCCAAAATTCTATTAACTCCCTCCCCACACAGAGGCCTCCCTGGAATTCTTGAGGAAATGACCCTTGTAGAGTTCCTTGAAGTTATTCAAATCTGGGCTCTGTTGGAGGATGGGAGTAGATGAGTTCCAGAGTCAAGGACCCCTCAATGAGAATGCCTTACCACTAACTCTGCAGGCTATTATCTTGGACACATCAGTCAATCACAAATGTCATATCATGTGAGGAGAGAGGTTGTGGCTAAGGTAGACAAGACCCAAATCATATGTCATTTATATGTTAGAACCACCACTTTAAATTTCACCCCCAAATTAAATGGAGTCCAATTCACATCACAGGCCCCATGTGCAGTGCACTCTTTGCACAAAACATCCAAAAATCCAATATCCCTAGACTGCAAATGTGAGTGGGAAATGGTGAGCAGACATTTCCAAATGGTTTAACAGCCTGTAAACATCAATGGGACAACTCAGAAAATAAGGTACTATTTGTTGTAAGGGTGGCAGAATTGGGTACACTGAAATCAAGGAATAAGTCATGGCAGCTGGCAAGGTGAGTAGCTGTGTAATTAGTCACAGGGACTCAGAAGTGGGGTACAAATATTCAAAAAGACAATGATTTACATAATCCTGCCTGAAAGCTGGAGATAAGCATAGCCCCAGGACAGTCCCACTATCATAGCATCATAGAAGATTAGGGTTGGAAGAGACCTCAGGAGGTCATCTAGTCCAACCCCCTGCTCAAAGCAGGACCAACCCCAACTAAATCATCCCAGCCAGGGCTTTGTCAAGCCCTGGGCCTTAAAAATCTCTAAGGATCAAAATTCCACCACCCATTCCAATGCTTCACCACATTCCTAGTGAAATAGTTTTTTCCTAATATCCAACCTAGACCTCCCCCACTGCAACTTGAGACCACTGCTCCTTGTTCTGTCATCAACCACCACTGAGAACAGCCTAGCTCCATCCTCTCTGGAACCCCCCTTCAGGTAGTTGAAGGCTGCTATCAAATCCTCCCTCACTCTTCTCTTCTGCAGACTAAATAACCCCAGTTTCCTCAGCCTCTCCTCATAAGTCATGTGCCCCAGCCCCCTAATCATTTTCTTTGCCCTCTGCTGGACTTTCTCCAATTTGTCCATCTCCTTTCTGTAGTGGGGAGCCCAAAACTGGATGCAATACTCCAGATGTGGCCTCACCAGTGCCAAATAGAGGAGAATAATCACTTCCCTTGATCTGCTGGCAATGCTCCTACTAATGCAGCCCAATATGCCGTTAGCCTTCTTGGCAACAAGGGCACATGTTGACTCATATCCAGCTTCTCGTCCACTGTAATCCCCAGGTCCTTTTCTGCAGAACTGCCACTTAGCCAGTTGATCCCCAGCCTGTAGCGGTGCATGGGATTCTTCCATCCTAAGTGCAGGACTCTGCACTTGTCCTTGTTGAACCTCATCAGATTTCTTTTGGCCCAGTCCTCCAATTTGTCTAGGTCACTCTGGACCCTATCCCTACCCTCCAGCGTATCTACCTTTCCCCGCAGCTTAGTGTCACCCATGAACTTGCTGAGGGTGCAATCCATCCCATCATCCAAATCATTAATGAAGAAGTTGAACAAAACCGGCCCCAGGACTAACCCCTGGCGTACTCTGCTTGATACCAGCTGCCAACTAGACATCGAGCCATTGATCACTACCCGTTAGCCAGCTTTCTATCCACCTTATAGTCCATTCATCCAATCCATACTTTTTTAACTTGCTGGCAAGAATACTGTGGGAGATTGTATCAAAAGCTTTGCTAAAGTCAAGATATATCACGTCCACCACTTTCCCCATATCCACAGAGCCCGTTATGTCATCACAGAAGGCAATCAGGTTGGTCAGGCATGACTTGCCCTTGGTGAATCCATGTTGACTGTTCCTGATCACTATGGCTACATTCCAGGCTTATAGGAAAGGCTTTTCTCTCTGTGGTCATTTCATGTTCCTTTTCTCTCCCACAAAAACGTTTTTGTATTTGTATTTTATTTTTTGGCCCAGTTGCTGTTTAGCTGGGAGGGTTCTCTGGGTGCTTAGCCCAGCTTGGTTTAATTTTTTCAGTTATTATTTATAAAGACCCGGATATTGCTTTGAGTTAGTGGTTTATACATTAAATTAATTATTATTGTTTTGAAACCCTAGGAATATGAAAGGAAAACAATTTTGTGTGTGTCTATGTGTGTGCATGTGCTCCTTCCTGTCTCACCAGGTAATTCTTCCAACATCCTACTGATGTTACAAATCCTGTAGAAAAGAATCTAGATACAAAATAATAGATGTATTATAATAGATATTGTCTTACCTACATGACTGCATAAGACCAGCAAGGCTCTGAAAGAAGCCCACATCCTTTTTGTCCTTGAGATAGTCGAGCATTTTCTACAGCAAACAAACCACATAGTATAAATGTTAAATCATTGGGTATCTGTTATTCTATGCCAATTAGGCAGTCGTGAAATAATTCTGATGGCATTTATAAATTAGATAAAACAGACCAATTGACTAAAACCTTGGTACCACAAGTCATGAGGATATTTTGTTACTGACCAAACCTTCCAGAGGAGGCTGCCACCATGACATGGACACTTTTAAAGGAATTATAGGAAATAACAACACTCACTAACCTCAGCACATTCAGAACTAAATGCAAACTTTAATCTTTGACTTAGCTTTCTGCTAGTTCATTCTACACATGCACACACACAAACTATAACTTAATCTATTTCTTTAACAAGCTGGAAAGGAAGAAAGAAGGAGAAATTGTTATTTCTTTTTAAAGGCATTTGGAAGGTTCTCTGACGTTTTGGTGATGACAGTTTAGATAGAATTACCAATATGAAAAAATAATTTCCATGGAATGATATTGCAGTGTTACAAATTCAGATTAAATAACTGTGACAGAATGTATCCCTCTGTCCACACCCTATTATTATAATCTTTGTACAAGGTATGTCTTGTAAGGTATCATTTGAGGTCTCACAATCTGCTGGTCAATATTGTCCTGATAAAATGTGTATGGCAACATTGTATGTGAAGTTACAAGATTTCCCTGTATGATGTTATTTACATATGTTCCAAACTGAGATTGGCAAACAAGTCAGTCTCAAACAAAAGAATGTATGCTCTGCTTAATTTGCATTTAAGCAGTAACCAGACCATTAAGCATGCATGCAGGAAGGGAGACAAAGGGAGTTCAAGCGGGTGAGAAAACCAGCAGGAGATATCCTTACATGTAGATTCCTGAATCTCAGCTTGAAATGTTTTGTAAGAGAGGGACCTCCTCTATAAAAAGGATATAAATGCCTCCAAGGGACCCCCCCTTTCTCTGTCCATCGATTTACTACACAAGACAGGACAAAAGAAGCAGCCATCAAACTGAAAAAGGGGTCCTGGCTCAAGAAGTTTGGCCAGTAAGACTGTCGAGAGCATGTAGTGAGAAAAACTTTGCTTTGAATTTACCATAGTTTGTTAAGTTAGATACTAGTTGCATTTTGTCTTTATTTCTTTATTTGTTTTTATTTCTCTTGTAACCATTTCTGACTTTTATGCCTCATTATTTGTATTCACTTCAAATCTCTCTCTTTGTAGGTAATAAAAACTTGTTATTAATCCAGTGTGTTTAAATTGAAGTGTCTGCAGAACTATTTGAAATAACAAGTTGGCATATTTTTATCTTAAGAAATAACAGACTTAAAACACAGTATTTGTATTGTCCAGGAGAGGGCTGGGCAGTACAGGACATACGTTTCTGGAGGAAAAGCGAAGACTGGTAATTTTCACGTACAAATATGTTTTTATCTACACTGTGTCTTGTTACTGCTAAAATCAGATAGACCCAATCACACACAGGCAACCCTGAAAATCCCAGCTCAGTCACCCTGAGCTATCACCAAGAACAGTTGCCTTGATCACTGTCCACATCTCTCAAACCATCCTTCCCCCTGCTACACTACTGTCCTCTACCCTTTCTTGAAACACTACCACTCTCCACTGAGGAGCCAGAAGAGCATCAGCAGATTCATCACACGACCCTTTGCTGACCTATTATTGTTCAGAAGATTTATTATAGGTGGTGCAGGAAACACTACCTCTAGTTAAGGTTGCCAAACACTTTCCTTTATCAGTCCCTGGTTTTGGTTGCTTATAACTTCACCAAACTAGAAGAGTTCAGCATCTCAGAGAATGAGGTAGGCTTAAAAATATCTTACTGCTGTTTCTTTGAGAAGCCACTACATCTTCATTCTTGGGAGCAGGGACTTGAAATTTGGCAGCAGGGTCACAGAGGTATCAGGGATGTGTGTTTTGCCATCCATACAAAAATTCGACCAAATTTGACCAAATTATAAGCATTTGCTAAGTAGAAACTTATTATAGGATGCTATCTAAATCATGTCAATTTTGTCTGGACTGCGCATGCTCCATCCTCTCACAGCTACTACGTGTAGACTGGTTAGTGCCACCCCCACTATCAAAGTGTGTGTCTCCAAACCTCACTAGTGGCAGGTCCACACAGAGGATAACAAACAGTTATCCTACAAGTTACTCTGTTAGCTCAAGTGGTAGAGGGCTCTGCTGTGGTTCTGAACCCTGCCAAGGATCCATGTTGGGGGGACAATATGGTTCCCTAGGATGAAACGGTTATGTTTTTAAGGTAGGTTTTTTGCACAGGCAACCTTAACTCTGGCATTTAATTAACTTCTGGGTGCTTGATTCTGCAACCTTAATGTTGTTGTAACACAGTTTGTCTAGATGTAATTATAGGGCAGTACTCAGACTGACCCATGCTCACAGGCTTCCTATTCAATCCCTTTTAGGGCTAAAGAACTTTAGACACAAAGAGTATAGAATATACTGAGCACTTCCAGCTCAGACCTCTTCCCCACCTCCGGAGCAGCATCCAGACCTCCTCCCCACCTCCGGAGCAGGGGCCCAAACAGGGGAAAGCTGCAGCTGAGGGAGTAAGGAACTTGCCAGTCTGTGATTTCAAGGAGGCAGCAGGTAGGTGCCTGTGACTGAAGGGGAAAGGAAGAGCAAATACTACCTAGTGCCAAAGCTCCAGTTCTCGAGCAAATAATGAGAGAAGCTAGCCAAAGCCAAACTACAAGCTCATCTAATTGAAGCTAATATTCTAGACCCAGCACATTCTGGATTCAGGCCATGACATGGAACTAAGATTGCTTGAACAGCAATGATGGATGATCTTCTGCTATCAATGGATACAGCGCAGACATCCATTATCATCCTTCAGGACGTCTCTGCAGAGTTTGACACTGTCAATCATCAGATAACACTTCCTTGGCTGAGAAGGGGTTGTAGGGATCCAGGGTAATAAATGTCTTCAGTCCTTCATGAAGGGACACATCCAATGAGTAGTTATGGGACACTACACCTCCATTACTAGACCCCCTCTCTTGTAGAGTCCCACAAGGATCAATATTCTCATTCTCTCTGGTCCTTTTTAACATCTACATGAAGCCACTAGGTGAACTCATCAGTTGACATGGACTCAAGTATCTGCAAAATGGAGATGACATACAGATCCCCCTATCTATCCCTAGGAGGTGCTGTAGCCATAATCAACAGGTCGGATTATGAACAGGAGGCTGCCAGGCAACTCTCCAACACCACATTCTACAGGACACTATCCTCCGATCCCACTGAGGAATACCAAAAGAAACTACGCCATCTGCTCAAGAAACTCCCTGCTATAGCACAGGAACAAATCTACATGGACATCCCCCCCCTCCCGAACCACAACCAGGTGTATTCGATCTGCTATCAATGATCCATGAACCTGGAAATCCTGGACGCCCCATCATCTCAGGCATTGGCACTCTTACAACAGGATTATCTGGCTATTTGGACTCTCTCCTCAGATCCTAGGCTACCAGCACTCCTAGCTATCTTTGAGACACCACCGACCTCCTGAGGAAACTACAATGCATTGGTGAGCTTCCTGAAAACACCATCCTGGCCACCATGGATGTAGAAGCTCTTTACACCAATATTCCTCATGAGGATGGACTACGAACTGTCAAGAACAGTATCCCTGATGAGGCCACGGCACACCTGGCAGCTGAGCTTTCTGACTTTGTCCTCACGCACAATCATTTCAGATTTGGGGACAACTTATACCTTCAAGTCAGCGGCACTGCTATGGGTACCCGCATGGCCCCACAGTATGCCAACATTTTTATGGCTGACTTAGAACAACTCTTCCTCAGCTCTCGTCCCCTAGTGCCCCTCCTCTTCATCATATGGACCCATGGGAAGGAGGCTCTTGAAGAATTCCACCTGGATTTCAACAATTTCCACACCACCATCAACCTCAGCCTGGACCAATCCACACAAGAGATCCACTTCCTGGACACTACAATGCAAATAAGTGATGGTCACATAAACACCACCCTATACCGGAAACCTACTGACCATTATACATACCTACATGCCTCCAGCTTCCATCCAGGACACACCACACGATCCATTGTCTACAGCCAAGCCCTAAGATACAACTGAATTTGCTCCAATCCCTCAGACAGAGACAAACACCTACAAGATCTTTATCAAGCATTCTTAAAACTATAATACCCACCTGGGGAAGTGAGGAAACAGATTAACAGATCGAGACAGGTACCCAGAAATCACCTACTACAGGACAGGCCCAACAGGAAAAACAACAGAACATCACTGGCCATCACATACAGTCCCCAGCTAAAACCTCTCCAGCACATCATCAACGATCTACAACCTAACCTGGAAAATGATCCCTCACTCTCACAGACCTTGGGAGGCAGGCCAGTCTTCACTTACAGACAGCCCCCCAACCTGAAGCAAATACTCACTAGCAACTACACACCACACCACAGAAACACTAACCCAGGAACCAATCCCTGTAACTAACCTTGTTGCCTACTCTGTCACCATATCTACTCTAGCGACACCATCAGACGACCCAACCACATCAGTCACACCATCAGGGACTCATTCACTTGCATATCTACCAATGTGATATATGCGACCATGTGCCAGCCATGCCCCTCTGCCATGTACATTGGCCAAACCGGACAGTCTCTATGTAAAAGAATAAATGGACACAAAACAGACATCAGGAATGGTAACATACAAAAGCCAGTCGGAGAACACTTCAATCTTCCTGGACATTCTATAACAGATTTAAAACTAGCCATACTTGAACAAAAAAGACTTCAGAAACAGACTTCAAAGAGAAACTGCAGAACTAAAATTCATTTACAAATTTAACACCATTAATTTAGGCTTGAATTGGGACTGGGAGTGGCTGGCTCACTACAAAAGCAACTTTACCTCTCCTGGAATCGACACCTCTTCATCAATTATTGGGAGCGATTGTATTGGCCCTGTCAGCGCTGGTTCTCCACTTGTGAGGTAACTCCCTTCTCTTCATGTGTCAGTATAATAATGCCTGCATCTGTAATTTTCACTCCATGCATCTGAAGAAGTGGGGTTTTTTACCCACGAAAGCTTATGCCCAAATAAATCTGTTAGTCTTGAAGGTCCCACTGGACTCCTTGTTGTTTTTGTGGATACAGACTAACACAGCTACCCCATGATACCAGATCCTCCTATCTTTCACCATATATGACCACTCCATCACTACCACAGTGGCCCAGTGCTTGAACTAGCTCAGATCATGGAGGAAGAATAGCAGGTTGAAGCAGAATCTGAGGAAGACAGAGGTAATGCTAGTGGACAGACAAAAGCATTTTGAATAGCATGCAGCCACTGCACAGTCTCCATTAGATGAAGGCCCACATCCACAACTGGACAATTTAATCTATAGTTTAGCAGTGCACTTGGATTCCTCACCGATGCCAGAGTCTCGCATAACAGCATCCACAAGTAACACTTTCTACCTCCTTTAGTTGACCAGAAGAGACTGTGCCATCCTGGCGGACAGTAACATGGCCTCAGTTATTCACACTCTCATCACTGCTTGGTTGGATTACAGCAATGTGATGTATTTGGGAATGACACCTTTTGTGTTTAGGAAACTTTAACTAGTACAGAACATTTCCTCAGCAACACTGGCTACCAAGGCCCATCAAACCCACCTTCCACTGTCTACGCTGCCTTCTGTAGAATTTCAAATCAGGTTCAAGGTCTTGGTCCCATCTTCAGGGTGCTCCATGGCCTCGGACCAGGATATCTAAGACTACCTAAAGATCTGGGATGAAGACTGTGGTTGACAGCTACACTCCTCTGGCACAATGAAACTTTGTATATGTAAGCAGAGTCAGGATGAGCTCCACCCTGACATCTGGTGGTGAGGTGTGGCAAGTTGTGGAAAAGAACTTCAGGGGCTGATCTCATTTGCATAGGCACACCCACCCCACCTAGAATGAGGCCATAGCTGCCCAAATGGTCACTTTGGCTACTGTGGGATCCCCAGTGTCTTTGTTATTGGGGCAGGAAGAATAAATTGTTATTACCCTGATTATGGGAACTGTGCTTGGAACTGTACTTGGCCTTTTGTTATGATGGAGGGACTCACCATCAACTAAGTAGCACTCGCTAGGCAAGGGTCATGGGTTCCAAAACTCTGTGAATTGAGAGAGGCTGGGGACAAGTATTAATACTTGGTGGCATGGGCCCCTTGGTGAGGGCCTTACATGCTAATTGCACTTCCTCCTCTCTCCACTGTGGAATATCAGAGCTAATTTTTATTTCATTAGAAGTCTAGTTACATGCTGCTGAGCTCACTTTGGGCTAATAGTGCACCAGCACTGAGGCTCCCCTACTACAAGCTGAATTCACCAAAGAGCTGAACTGACTAAGAGCTGAAATCACTGAACGTTGTGTTAAGTAGTGGGGGAGCCTAAAGATATATTGCAGAGCCGTTTGCGGGACGGCTGGAGTGCCTCGTGGACAGGCTGGTGGAGCAGTTCATAGGACGGTGGGAGCTGCTTGTGGGCCGCAGAGCGGAGCTGAGCGAAGCAGTTCGTGGGGCGGCGAGCGGAGCGAAGGCCTATGGAGCTGTGGGGCGGTCAGCTTCAGATCATGTAAGGTGCCTCTTACCTCCGTCCCCATCTCCACCCAGGTTGGGAGGTAAAGCTCTGTAGATTAACTTTTGAACTCTGGGGCTGCCCTGACCAGGGACAGAGACTTTTGGGGCATTGGACTTTTGTGTCTTTGGGTGATTTGGGGTTGCTGGACTCAAGAACCAAAGGGAAAGGGCATGCCCCAATTTGCTTGGGGTGGGTTTTTTGCTCATGGGTTGTGTTACGAATCCTGTTGGTGGTGTTTCCCCAACATAAGGCCACATTGTTTCTCTCTGTTATTAAAAGACTTTTTGCTACACTCAGACTATGTGCTTGCGAGAGGGGAAGTATTGCCTCTTGGAGGCACCCAGCGGGGGTGGTATATATTTGTCCCAGGTCACTGGGTGGGGGCTCGAGCCGGTTTGCATTGTGTTATTGGAATGGATCCCCTAGATATTGAACCCGGCCCTTGTTGCTGCCAACTCTGACGGGCAGAAGGGTTACATATAATAAAGGTAAAGCTCATCTGCGAGTGGGATAAAACTGCCTAAGGGAGCCAGTCTGAGACTTTGGTGTTAACTCCCCAGGAGCTAAGGACCATCACAAACCTAACTGTCTTCCATTCCAAATGTTATCTCCATTTCTTTGACCTTTTCTGCTTTCACATAAACACATAGCAACACGTATATTTAAAAAACAATAAAAAAAAAACCCACCAAAACAAGAAACTCCACTGCATAGTTCTCCCCTCGGGAGAGGAAGGCAGAACACATAACACATGACCAATGTTAGTCACATCACGTAATGTGCTACTGGAAGGCATTCAGATACTACAGTGACAAATGTCTATTAAGAACCTACATGGAATAGATTGGATAGAATGGAATGGTTTACCCTCAAACAGTTTACCTGTTGAACTGTAGAATTTCCTCCATTTAAGATGGCAATCCCAAGCTTTAAGGTGGCTGCAACCATGGGCCCCATCTCACCTTGAAAATATTAAACCATTATTTTAAGTTCATATTTAAAACACCAACCAACCAACCAACCTATTCTAACTTACCCTGCCTTAGGATGTGCACAGCATGGAGTGATTTACATGGAAGTTTACAGGAGAGGATCATTTAAATAATCTCTCTTGTAAAACAGACACACACATTTTTCCTTCACCATATCTACTGTGTGATTTAGGCCAGATCTACAGTACTGCTTGTCGATATAACTTTTGTCGCTCAGGGGTGTGAAAAAGCCACCTCCCTGAGCAACGCAAGTTACACCAACCTAAGTGCCGGTGTAGACAGCACTATGTCGCGAGAGATGCTCTCCTCCTCTTGCTGAGGTAGAGTAATTATGCCAACGGGAGAGCTCTCTCCCATTAGCATAACGCATCTTCACCAGACATGCAATAGTGGCACAGCTGCATAGATGTAGCGCATAGGTGCATCTCATACTCTCTAAGAATACATAGATAAAGACTGTATTAAAAAGGAAAGAAAAAGATGAAAGACATGAAGAATTGTCATCAAAGAATATAAATTACTCTTCAGTCATGACAGCCTTGAGCAGCTGGTTCTGAGGTTGGATGCATAATTTAAAACTGCCTTTTCAGTTTAACAATGCCTTCTTACTGTATGCCCACATAGACAAAACTTTGACACTTCCTCAAGGACTAACTGTGCGGTGAAGAATTTAAATATAGTAGCTAGAGGAAAGTTGGTTAGTTTTGCTTATGAAGGAGAGAGTTGTTTAAGTAATAGTGCAGTAGACACAGCACAGAAAGGTAGATGACAAGGAGAAATGATTGGTGAAAGAAGGGGCCTAATCATAGGTGTAGTTTGACTTCTATATTTGGTGAGACAGCTCCAGTCAGCCAATAGGGCCATGCATGGAAGGGCAAATTCCGCACCTGCCTGAGGCTTGCTGTTTTAGGGCTGGGCAACACCCCCCTACTCCCTCCCAAACTGCACCCGTAGGCCCGATGAACAGAAGCCTAAAAAGTTATACTTCTTAGCAATATACAGTGAAAGGATATCGACGAGGCAGGGGATGAACTGATTATAAATTGGCATGGGTGAACTTGTTCAGAAAAAAATCAGAGCCTGTGCTAAGTGCACAGACATATAAATCCCAGTAATTCTGGAGCCTCACTTTGTCATTACACATTCCCAGTGCACATCAATGACCTCCCCACCATCTTTCACTCATTTCTACATCATCTGGGCTCCAGCCAGGGCCAGGAATACAAAAATACCACAAGAAAATTTCTTGTGATTGTTTTTCAGCAAACTTTTGCAGAATCAACTTCTAATCATCACCTAAATTTGGGGTATTTATTTGAAAATGAACCTAATTTAAGGTGTAGCCACCAATAATTACAAGGAGCAAGTTCTAGAGCCAACAAATCTTCAAAAAATAATCCCAAAGATTGTATATGTACATAAGCGGTAGGTCTTTACCTTTGCTGGCGCTGATTGTTTGAAGCACCATCTCTGCAGCACCCCGATCATGCAGTCTTGCTTGCTGGTACAGAAGCTTCTGTTTTTCCATTTCTTTTTCCTGAACAGAAATTCCAATCATTTAAGTTGAGGACTTCAATGACCATCAGCTCGCCAAAGATATTTTGTTATCTCTTAGTATATGGGCTCTAATGCAACATCATAGACCTATTCAACGCACACACAATGCTACTGAACAAATATTTAACATGTTCAATATTTCCCTCTGTGTTTTTCTTTTTATCCTTTTAGTCCTTTGTTTATCGGGAAGGAGTTCTCTCAATTGTAAATCATTTGGTTAGTTCAAAGCCCATATTCACAGTATATATGTACTGCATGTATCAAACTTGCACTTCTGTGCTATGTTTTGTGCAACACTTTATACTCTCTTAATAATCTTCTACAGCATGACCATAACTTGATACTGCTCAGCACATGGCTCTTGATGTGCAAGTTGTCCCTGAATGATAGAATAGCTTCATCAGGAGCTTCATTCATCTGGGAAAATTTGTTCAAGAAAGAATAATAGGCAGAGTTGTATATTTCAAGTAAGATGCTGACTTATAATACGAGATAGATTTCCCTAACCCACAACATATCCCAAAAGGATATAAGACAGAATACATTGTGCCTTTATATTTTGCATTCTGTGGTGGCAACAAACAATACTGCATGGTGCTGCTTGAGCAATGGCTGAAGTTTGCTCTTCATTATTTAAACTACTGAAAACATAAAGAGAAAACATAGAGGCACAGCTAATTCCAGGTGGGTATGAGCTTTCACAAGGATAACTGAAGGTTGCTGGAGAATTGAAAATGACTAAGCAGTGTAAGTTGCAAAATGGAAGTTGCATAGAGCCCTATGACTACGAGTCCATCGGATGGCGTGGTAGAAAAGCGTAGTCAATGGGGCATGACACCATCAATTAGTATCATGCCCAAAAACACAACGGCCAAAACACATATGACCTAAGAGCAGGAACAGCTGCAGCAGAAGTAGCCAGAGTGACAGCTTTGCTGCCATAAACTTTCCATCCAAAGTACAGAAAATAGACACTGGAAGATGGAAGAGGTTTAAAAAATGAAGGCTTGCTAGATACAGACCATGAAAAATAAAAACTAAAAAGAGGTAAAAAATAAAATGGGTTCAAATGAATGAAAAAAGAAACTTTAAAATCAAAAGCAAACCAACACAGACATTTATGCTGTTACCAGAGAGTTCTCGCTGGGGCTGGCAAATTTGTTTCTTAAATCTTTGATAATATCGTGCTGCGGAAACAAAATTCATCAAGTTTTTTTTTTCATACTACAGTTAGAGCTCCTGTGGTTAAACTTTTCCCTTAAATTATGTAATAAGTCGAAATGGAGGCACAGAAAAGAAAAAGAAATATGGCAGCTTTGCTTCATGTGCAGCCATGCTAACGTCTGAAAGGTTTGCCTTCATGTTTAAACCTCTTCCTGTGAATTAAAAAACAGAACAAAACCATACACGTACACACAACCAAATAATCATTATACAAAACCAAATAATCATTACAACACAGTTTCAATACAGCTGCAACAAAATATTTTCATCTGCTTCAGAGGTCATGGAAAATCGATTAACATTTGATTTTTCTTTACATTTTCCTTTGTTTATTTTTAGACCCAACAATCTTTTCTCTCTCTTCCATTGCAAGAGTCACTTATTTACTTTTGTCTTCAGTCCTAGGTTTATTATGAAAGGACCTTTCGTTGGTAGCCGGATGAGGAAAGCACAGTAACATGGAGCTCTACCTCCATCATCTACAGACCAAGAGAATGGGTAAGTATGACGCCTGCAGTTGCACAACAAAAGAGAGGCGAGAAGATGCCTGGTCAAAAGGGTTTAAAACCAGGTTGGAGAGAAAGGAACTTCATGGGTTTTTGTATCCCGCTCTGGGAAACTCAGACATATAGATAGTTGCCAATGGCAGAGTGGTTCAGCAAAAACAAGATATGAAGACGACCAGTCCTTGGATAAGAGCTTCTAAAACTCACATTTCCCCTCTCAGTCTGGCTATATTTTCTGGTGCACCTTTCTCTAAAAAATGAAGGAGCAAGTGTGTACATGGGCTCAGGAGAGAAGGCAACCTGCCAGGAGTACAAAAATATGCCAGACCACTAGGTGTCCTGTTCAAGTATTATCACTTCTCTGAGGTGTCCACATTCCTAGATACAGTTGCTACTACTGAGGCAGCTATAAGGCTGGCAGTTGTATTTAATTGTGTTCACTCAAGCTGATCTGAAGGAATCTTGAGAAGGTGTTAGCTTAGTGAATTAATTTGACCTCATTCATCACACCATCACAACCACACACAAAAAATCATGCTAAAAGAAAAGTTTGGGATAATAAAAAAATTAAACATTTCACAGAGAGGATATTTTTAAAACTCTGACACTAAAAAAAATCAGTTATTTCTTGTGTGATCTTAATTTATATCATATAAATGAATATGAACACTGAGAAGTGTACATGTCATAAATATAAAGGGAAGGGTAAACCCCTTTGAAATCCCTCCTGGCCAGGGGAAAGCTCCTTTCACCTGTAAAGGGTTAAGAAGCTAAAGGTAACCTCGCTGGCACCTGACCAAAATGACCAATGAGGAGACAAGATACTTTCAAAAGCTGGGAGGAGGGAGAGAAACAAAGGGTCTGGGTCTGTCTGTATGCTGCTCTTGGCTGGGGATAGACCAGGAATGGAGTCTTAGAACTTTTAGTAAGTAATCTAGCTAGGTATGTGTTAGATTATGATTTCTTTAAATGGCTGAGAAAAGAATTGTGCTGAATAGAATAACTATTTCTGTCTGTGTATCTGTTTTGTAACTTAAGGTTTTGCCTAGAGGGGTTCTCTATGTTTTTGAATCTAATTACCCTGTAAGATATCTACCATCCTGATTTTACAGGGGGGATTTCTTTATTTCTATTTACTTCTATTTTTTATTAAAAGTCTTCTTGTAAAAAACTGAATGCTTTTTCATTGTTCTCAGATCCAAGGGTTTGGGTCTGTGGTCACCTATGCAAATTGGTGAGGCTTTTTATCCAACATTTCCCAGGAAAGGGGGGGTGCAAGTGTTGGGAGGATTGTTCATTGTTCTTAAGATCCAAGGGTCTGGGTCTGTAGTCACCTAGGCAAATTGGTGAGGCTTTTTACCAAACCTTGTCCAGGAAGTGGAGTGCAAGGTTTTGGGAAGTATTTTGGGGGGAAGGACGTGTCCAAACAGCTCTTCCCCAGTAACCAGTATTAGTTTGGTGGTGGTAGCGGCCAGTCCAAGGATAACGGGTGTAATATTTTGTACCTTGGGGAAGTTTTGACCTAAGCTGGTAAAGATAAGCTTAGGAGGTTTTTCATGCAGGTCCCCACATCTGTACCCTAGAGTTCAGAGTGGGGGAGGAACCTTGACAGTACATATGTGGATTTTCACCCTGAAGGCTTTCCCCAGCAAAGCTGTGCATGAGCTAGGAGTCTTCTTCGTCATTATCTTCATCAGAAGTAGAGTCTGTTCAAAACTTAGACATTTTTTCTGTTTTATTCTCAAAATTTTAATAGGTAAAAAGCAACCACATGGCAAAGGCAGATGCTAAATCTGCCCAGTATTTGTATCACAACTAAAAATTAATTTACTTATGGTTATGCTACAGTGGTATCTGATAGATAAAAGTATAATATATCTTAGAATATGTAATAATTACAGTACATCAAAATATTACAGGTTTGTAATTGCTGAGAAATGTTGACATTTTTAATGTTAACCACCAACTCTCCACTACAGGAAGACCATTTGTATTGTCTAAAGTTTACATGCTTATAAATATTTTTTGTGGGTAAGCATATGACCAAGATTTATGATGTTACTTGCTCATTTCTTTGTATTGCGTGCTTGGCTTGTTTCTTTCTTGTACTGTGGACTATAGATATTCAGAAGACTAAGATAATCCAAGTGTTCTATTGCTTAGTGCAAGCAGTTTTCTTCACGTAGGTCTACACTTCAAACAATATCAAGAGGAGTTTGCTCTTTTGTGACGTAGCTAGTGATTTTGGATTCCTAATGGAGGAACTATATTTTTATTCACTGAGTTGGATGCTAGAAGAAAGGAGTCTTGTTTAAAGGCCACTGTTGTCAAAGATTTCAAAATTAGGATGTGGCACATGCGATTAGTCTGTAAGAAAAGCGGCTACCTGCAAATGCTTTGGGACAGGCTGGTTTTAGAGTATGAGTTCTAGGTCCCTGCTGAAAAGGAGATTGACCAGAATTATTAGAATGGGAGACTATTACCAAGAATGTTACTTTTATTTGACTTTCCCTCTTAGTAGTGGTATTGGTCATTGTAGGATAAGCGCCTCCGGAATCTGTGCAATCAGCAGACCCAAGGTAAGAGGTCTGGATTCTATTTTCATTTCATTTTGGTCTCAGTCTCTTTTCCAAGGACCACAGATGTGACTGAAATTCCTAGTTCATGGTTTATTAACTTTCCCATTTTCAGTAGTCTTCTTTCAAGCCACCAGCACTGCATACTGACAAATGGTCTTGAAAAATTCCATAATTTCTCTGGTTACTTACCTATTATCTGAGAGGAAAGACTGTGATAGATGTTATGTTGTTTACAGCAACTTGTGGGTTTCTAAGGGCTTTACAATTTTACTTTCTTCAGGAGGCATAAGACATTCATTTTAAATGATAGTGTAGTTGAGTGAACCTGACAGGAAGATATACTTACGCTTCTCTCTCTGCATAAAGTGTAATTTATTTTTTAGTAGTTCTATGGGGGGAGGGATAGCTCAGTGGTTTGAACATTGGCCTGCTAAACCCAAGGTTGTAAGTTCAATCCTTTAGGGGGCTGTTTAGGGATCTGGGACAAAAATGGGAGCTTGGCCCTGAGGTCCCTTCCAACCCTGATATTCTATGATTCTATGACTGCTTAAGCCTAATTCTTTGTAGTTGTTATCAAGGGACTGAAGAGCAAATTGGATTTGATGCAGTTTTTTTTGTAAGTAAATCTATAAAGCCTCATAGGTCTTTCAATCAAAGAGCTGGGGTCATACCTGGGATTAATTTGGACCAAACTTTCATATTTGGCTAACATGGGTGTGGTAAAATTTTAACTTGAAATATTCAAGCAGGAAGGTACTGTAGGGAGCCAGGTGATATTACGCGTGAGCAGGAACTGACAAGAGTGGAGCTCTGGAATATTATATACTAACACAGCATGGCTCTTTGTCTCTTTCTAGTAGCTATCTCGCATAGGATGGTTTGAGTCTACTACTCATGGAGTACTACTGCCTTTGAGGTCATGGATCTGGCCCGTTAGCTCAAGCAGTTGACACTTGTGCTATTAGATCCAGAGGCCTAGCTTCAAGTCCTAGAGATAGCCAACTAGGGATTTTGTTATAGTAGCAGGAGCTAAGTACCAATAAATCTATAATACTTATATAAAAAGTTATGAACATGTTCTGAAAGTCTGAAATAACTGAAATACATAAATGAAGATTAAAACAGAATAACCTGAGAGAAGATAAAAAGGAAAAGAAACAGTTACTTTAAGCTCATTCTGCAATGATCATATCTCCTTTAATTTATCCTCAGTTATCTGCTTTCCAAGATCTCCTCTGTCCTACAGCAGTAAAGGTCTCCCCCATCTTGTATGGTGTAGACAAGCTAACGCAGAGAATAAACCCCATTGCAGTTCTTACACAAGCAAAATGTTCATTTATGTCAGGGGTTGCTATGCATGGGGTCTTAAAAAAGTCTTTATGTTAAACCTTTAAATTTACTTCATTCTACATTATGTTCTCTGGAGTAAGTCTGTTTTTAATCCTAAATTACACATGTTGAAATATACATAGGGAAAGTAAATGGACTGTAACACAGTGACTACTCAAAGCTTAAAATGTAGGCTTCAGAAGTGTGTGTGTGCACGCATGTGTGAGATAAAATAAACTTTTCCCATTCTGCTTGACAAAAATAATTTAAGTATTGCAATCTCTTGCTGCTGGAAGTCTGGTTCCACCAGATTTAGCTTTTCTTCTGGTTAAAAGTGCATTACTGGGATAATACCCAGCTGAGTTGAAACATCTTTTCTACACTGGAGTCCTGCTAGCATTATACAAAATAACATAACACAAAAGGAATTTTTCAAAGCACAGATGACAAAGAATGAGAATGAGGGAGGTAAAAGCAAATTCAGAAACTATCTAATTAGCACCTACAGGCAGGTACATGTATCATTAAAGTACAGTAGATTCATCTTGAAAGCAAAATTCATAATAAAAAAATTCTCTGCAATTATAAAAAATGATTTTCTCCTCTACTTGCAAAGCTCTCTTTTTTATACTTTGTTTCTTCTGTTTAAATTCTTTCCATCTTTTCTCCCCAGAAAGACAAATTATTGGCAACCGCTCCATGATGTCAAAATCTTGATAGAACTGCGGGGTGTGGGGAATGTCACTAAACATGCAAGTTTCAAAATATTGGTACATGCATTATTTGTGGGTCGGTGACTGCCTCAAACTTTGAAGATGTTCCTTTGGGATTTTTAGTTTGATCTGGTGCACTGTATACAGTATAAATGTGGTAGGGGATTGGGTACTGTACACATATGATTTGTGAACAATTCAGTTATCAGGACCGTATGTATATGGCAAGGAAAGATAGAGTTATATGTGTAAAGTGGAGAAAACTCTTTAAGGTTACTAAGACCATTCTTATAAGCTTCTTGGAGCACAACCAGGTCTTCCTTTCTATTTTTTGCCACACATGCTGATACTCAACAAATATTAATGATACAGTGAAAACGTGGCTAGTCAAGCCATTTATGGCTACTTTTACCAGGCGTGCTGAGAATGCCTACGTGCTTGATTTCCTGGGTCTTAATCTGTGGTAGTTGCAAGGAGATGAGAAGGGAGAAAATGAAAAATAAGATTCGGTCATAGGATATTTTGAAAAAGGAAGAAAATTGGGTTGAACTTTCTACTCCTGAATTTTTAAATTTTGCACCTAAAATAGCAGAAGAAAGATAATACTTCTTTGTATATAGTAGAGAAAGGAAAGATACTACAGTGCCAATTATTGTGTGTTAAAAAGTTATATGTTTTTAAGATGTGTGTTGACAAGCATCAACCAGCAGTACTTAGTGTGTTACTAGTGTCATTGGCTCTGTTGATCCTATCCCACAATAAATGCATTGATAGAAAATTTTTATATGATATTATATAGTTAGATTTTGAGAAATAGTATGTGACCATGTATTTATAGGTTGTATAGGAATGCACCTGAGGGCGGAATTAGGGTTGCATAATCAATCTAATTGTTTGCATTTCTGGATT
Organism: Lepidochelys kempii; assembly: GCF_965140285.1. Classification (NCBI taxonomy): domain Eukaryota; kingdom Metazoa; phylum Chordata; order Testudines; family Cheloniidae; genus Lepidochelys; species Lepidochelys kempii. The sequence goes on along the minus strand of NC_136382.1, from coordinate 137,176,876 downwards.
TTGAACAGTTAAACGGAAAACATTTTTATTGCACGATGTTACATCTATATTATATATATATATACACACACACACACACACACACATATATATATATATAGTGTGTGTGTGTAGATACTTGTAATTTAACAAAGACAACATAATATTAAACAAAATACTACTCTGAATTCAGTGAGCATTAAAGCAGAGGTAAAAATCTACAGGAACAAAGAAATTCAGAGTTAAGACTGCCACTGCACACTTATTACAGCAAAATGGGACTGAATTGTCTCCACGTAGACTTGCCTCAACATCTTTATTGCTTTCATTTTGACATTAGCATTGCCATGCCATTGCAACCTCATCCCCATAGACTTACATTGATATTGTTTTGTTTCATGTTTCCTGCATCCATATACTGGTTTGCAATGTTGTAGCAGTGTTATACTTGCAGTGTTGGTCAAATGAGATCACTCAAAACACTCATTCCTATTCAAATAGATAGGAATGTACAAGATTACAAGCATGCTCTGAAAAGAAACACACTTGGCTAGCAAGCTTGCAAAGCTATGTCTTCTGTGTTCCAATATTTTTTTCCTAAAATACTGAAAAGATAAATTCCTTTAAATAACCTATAGAGTTATACATTATTTCAATTAATCTCTTTGTTTACACCATGGGGTGGAAGGGGAGAGTGACATCTTTGAAATAGTTGCAAATTATGTTTTTTGCATCTGTATTATTAAAACAGTCCAGTGAAATTAAAAGATTTTTACAATCCAAGTTGGGAACCTATTTAGCACATCTGAGTCCGCGGTAATTTGAAATGGTTAATATCTCAAACTCTCCTTCCAGGCTGGGAGACGCTCAGCAAGTTGGGATATGCTCAGTAAGATAATTACGTAACTACTCTGTTAAAAATAATTAGGGGACAAATAAGGAAGTTACCAAACTCATCACTTGATTATCGTGGCATGTTTGTTTGCACCATCATGGAGGGGCAAAATTGTCCTCTTCTCTTTGACCACTGAGGGCTTAGCCAGAACCAGTTTGGTTCCTAAGTGCTGCAGTATAGGATTTGAGAGCCCATATAGAAGGTTTGAACCACCAATGCCCCATGCAGCCCAGCTTCACAGGGGATCACTCCATGTCCCCTCACTCAGTGACATGAGGTGGTCAGGATTGGTGAATTTTGCATATTCACTATCTGTTGCTCCAGACAACATGCAGCAGACAAACAGCAACAACAACAGGCCTCAGTATCAGCTTTGGAGTAGCTCCACTAATGCTGTCTAGCCTATGACAAAAGGATCTCCTCCTCTAGTACTCCTTCGCCCCCGCACCACCCCCACCAGCATGTTGCTAGGGTCAGGGGATTGGGCTATGACAGAGTAAAACTTTTGGTCTTTTTTGTCAGCTTGATCTTGCATTTGTTATACAGGCAAAATATCCATTGGCTACAGGAGTTTTTTTCTAAGTGCCAGTATGGGGTCCTTCGTTCAGAACAACTTAAGGATTAAGCTGTGCATAAAGCTATGCAACAAATGTATCCATTTGTCTCTTCAAAAACGTTTCATGCAGACTCAGAATGGCAAATTCTGCATTCTCCCTTTGACCGTAAGAGAAGATGTGAATATTTAGTAGCAGATTTTTGGCTCTAGATTTATATAGGATTTGTAGGGTGACATTTCACCATTTCTGTCAGTGAACACAACTTTGCTCAGAAATTCAAATCTCTTGCAACAAATTACAAATTTGCCACACTATATTTTCTTCAAGGAAATATTGGTTGTTTGCACAGATCCATTTCACTCTAGAATTTGGTATAAAGAGGTCCATCAGAAAAAAACCTTGAAACACCTAAACATAGAGGGGAACCTTGAGCTGGAATTTGTGTTATGTTGATATTAGTTTCTTTGTTGATAAAGTCAAGTCCCTGGGATTTGGCGAGTTTGACTCTATAAAGTGTGTGCAGACTTTATTTGTAATAGGGCTGTACCTAGAATGTGTGTAAAACTGATGAATAAATCACTGAACCAAAATGAGAGATTTTAGAAAAATAAAATTGACTAGATAATAGAAGTGACAACTGGGGGTGTCTAAGTACCTTAATTTCTATATACAAAGCCTCTGGCAAGAAATCAAATTCAATGTGTGGATCATTTCAATGGGACGAACCTTAGTTACATAAAATAAATTTGAGAGAGAACCTCTTCTTAAAATGCCATACAAAAGTCTCAGGATAATGTCTCCTTCAGCTATCAAGATAATCAACAAGTGAAACAAATTCTCCTCCAGATATACATACTGGGCTCACATTGAAGTAGATGGAAGTTCATCATGCAACATGGGAAGGCAGAATTTGGCTATTAGTTCCCCACCTTTTTACAGCCCTTAACAGGCAAGTTTTCTGCATCTTACTCTGTTGGCCAAAAATCACTCACATTCTATTAACGAAATCTTACTAATGAAAAATAAATTCCAAGGGAGCAAATGCAAGAAGTCTGCATGCCAATATTGCACTGGGGTGCAGACAGACACTTACTAAGGCCTGAACATCATTAGAGCGGGTTTATATTCTGACCTGTGTGCTGCTCATACAGAGGCCCCAATATAGATTATTCATGCCAAAAAGCAAGAGTAAACTGCACAGGACATGGGCTGACCATGTCCCTTGACTTAAAGCTCTGTCAAAGAATGACCCTTCTGAGGTTCTGATTGAGAAGGAATTGCAGAGAGTTGAACATCAACCACATTGTACTGTCACTATTTTTCCAGACCCACAGAACATGGAATCAGTGGACGACATTCAATATTGGGATCCTAATCAGACAACTGTATTTCTAAGCCTTAACATTTCCTCTTGTCCTGCAGGAAAGGAGTGTGGGTATTTTAGAATTTATTGTTTCCTTGCTTTTGTGGGTTTGTGTCATGCATGCTGTAGGTGTATCAACTGCACCTGCTTCCACACAATGTTTTTTGTGTATTAGTTTCCTAGGCTTTTTTAATGCTTTATTTAGTGGTGATTAGACAAAAGCGTGCAGACTTGTGGGAGGAAGAAATGCAGCTGATCATGGAGTATATTTTATCTGTCAGCACCTATGAATAAACTTTCATGTATTAGCAGCTGCACAAAAAACTCCCTCTTTTGTAAGATAAAATCTGACAGAAAAACATAACTCCCGATGGAGCAGGTTGTATGTGCTCTCAGTCCCATCATGTGGCTGGAGTCCTGTGCCTGCTGCCAGGAGCCCAACCATCAGTCATGTGCATTCCTAGTCCCAATCAATCATCAGATTTGTATGCACCGTGCATAAACTTGAAGTTATCAGGAAAACAGCAATTAAAAATGGCCCTAAATCCAACAATCAAATTACCTCTTACTCTAGATCTACCCTGGACACACCAATCTAGCAAGTTTTTTGTAGATAGACAAAGTTTTTTTAAACAGATTTCAGTCAACAATGAAAAGTAAGACTGCCAAGCAAAAACTTCAGCTGGAGCTGAAATACAAAGTCTTCTGTTAAAAATGTATGAAGAGAAATCATACAAAGCCTATGTAGGAAATTCAATGAGCATAAAAACTAACTCTATGTGAAGTTGCACACCACCTGGCTACACACTTTTTGAGAAAAACAGAAATAAATGCCCCGTTTTAAGCTCATTTTAGATTGAAACCCTAACTATAGAGTTTCTACCTGGTGCCCCATAATGAAAGATAACAACCACCAACCATTTTCATTGAACATGTTACAAATATTTTAGATTAAATGACCAACAGTCACTTAATCTACAATTCTATATTTAGATCTTTCAATTAGTGGAGAATTCGGAAAAAGTGTCAATTCACTCCAAAGAATTTAAATTGCAGAAAAGGTAACACACTTGATATTAGGCTGTGACCATTGGAACGACGACTTTGTTGGAGGAATCCTGGATTAATATGATGCCACACAAAGTTGGCTTGTTAAAAGAAAGCAAAAGTATGACAGTATTCCCTTCCGATCTGAAGAAGAACAGTTTCAACTATAGAAATTAAAGAGTGATAACTGGAAAAGAAGGAAACTGACATTTCTTGGAATAATGCCAGCAATCATTTTTTTAAAAGTACCATTGGCAAGAATATTAAGATAATATGAAAAAAATAAAAAATAAGTCAAAGGTCATTCCATTTTCCCTAGAAGGGAAAAATGTTTTTTGTATTTAATGGGGTCAAAAAGTTTCATATTAATCAATCCTTGAAGTTTTAAGATGAATACATTTTTGTTCAAAATGAAGGGTGCTGTGAAGATAAGTTATGCGAAAGCTGAAAATAGTTAGAAATATTTTAGACCTTTTACATGAACTTATCCAAGATGTTGGATCTAAAAGCTAAAAGTCACAAAATTAGACCCAGACAAATACACACACTTTTTTTTTTTTTTTTACCTTGCTGCGTTGTGATCCTGTGACCTTAAGGAAGGGTGAGGACAAGAAGTGAAATAGCAGTAAGAAAAAATATCCAGAAATATTTTGCAGATAAGTGATTGATCAAACACATATGCAGATCTCCTGTCTCTCATTTCTGTGCTTTAGTCACAAGACCATGTGCCCCCTCATATAGTAATCACGATTACAAAGTCAACATTAATCTACAGTAAACGTAGAGTAGTGTCTGAGTTAGTGCAGTTATTTCCTATTCTAAACATCGGAAATAACATGCTACCTGTGGATAAATATTGACCTTTTCTTAACAGTCATTGCTCTATAAACAGAGATGCAAATAATGTACTAATTACTGCTTCTATATATATGATATTATTGCAATAAACACTATTCTTTCAATATTTCTTACCCATCCAAACTCAGTCACCATTGAAAATCTTGTCAGACAGTTCTCATCAGAGTTTCAGAATGATTTGTGGTTCAGGATAGCAATTGAACTGTTACATGTTTGTCCAAATGGACTCTTTTAAGGTTCACTCATCAATTTTATATATATATATATATATATATATAAAATGTGTGTGTGTGCTTGTATGTATATAATTATGTAACACTATCTTTTCTCTTTCTGTTTTACTACTATGAATCTGATTACTCATATTTGTTAATCCATCTTGTGACATGCAGTTCATTTACATAATAAGTTGCAGGAAGCCATGAAGCAAGAAACATAAATGTCAGTTAGAAGCTATGGAATAATGTATAATATGAAACAAGAAACAAAAAAGAGGACTTCAAACTTACTTCAAAACTCTTCACTTCTTCTTCACCATCATCATCCTCTTCATCATGACAGCTCTGAGACCATGTAAAAACAAAACATTCACAAATAAAGTTTGCTTTAAAAAAAAAACATGGCCACAGCTTGATATACACCAAAACTCTTTCAATCTCCCTTACATTCTCTTATTAAAAGGTAAATGCAAAAGATGGGGAAAAAGTTACCTTTGCCATAATGTCAGCATATGCCATATACAAGTAATCTTCCTCCAGTTTGCTAGGGAATAGAAGGGAAGAAACACTGTAACCATCAATGTAATACAGCATCTCCATAAACAATTGAAAACCTCAAATATTCAGAAGAGGACCAGAAAATTGAACATTTTTAAATAATTCTAGTTTCCAAGAGCACACCTTTTAAATAGGGTGTCCTGATTTTTGTTTTTAACCTCCTTTAATTTTTTATAAGGGTATTTCTACTCTCTTGTTAATTATAAGGGTCTTTTCAGGAAAAGAATGAACTAATAAACTAATACAGGCTGAACAGTGAAATTGACTACACAAATAGAGCTGAACAAACTGAAAACACAATTTTTTTCTAACTTCTTTAGTTGTAGGATTGTGAGGAGTTACTTCTAGCTATATTGTAAATCCAGCATTTTCAGATAACATAATTTTCAAGCTGTGGGTATCCCTTTCAATGTGGAATACAGACATTACTGAAGACACCATGGGACAGATTTTCAACAACAACCATAAATGTGACATTGACATTTGTAGGCATATCTGTTTGTTTGCAGAAAATTCTATGTACCCGCTTCTCAGTTATGGTAAGGCCTCTCTGGCAATATAATAAAGAATCAGGTCTCACATGTGCGGTCACATGCAAATCTGTCAGTGCTTGCTTAGCACTTTGAATATGTGACATATTGCATGGCAAAGAGATGCAATTTAAAAAATGGAAGCAGCTAGAAATTTTGCAAAAATTTCACAGCCCCTAACACCAACATTACCATTTTTCAGTTAAGGCTGTTCGACTGAAAAGCAGAATAAGCTGATGCAGCGGATCAACTCTTTTAATGCCTTCATCCTCCTCTGGTGGCTCCGCTCCAGGTTTCTGTGGAGAAAGAAAATTGGAATAGAAAAAAATATGTGCATTCTAAGTTATTTGTTGTGAAATCTGTCAGACTGTGAAAGTCGTATTAGATATACTATAATAATACATATCATTTGGGCTCTTTGAATACATGAACTGAACCTGTCCTAGATAGCGAGGATTTAAAAGTCCAGCTCCATGGAGTACCTTTGGGAACGGGTAGGCTAGGATCCTGAACACACTCAAACCATGAAAGTCCACAGCCCTGGATCACCCCATTCCTCATAAAAGCTACCCCCCCCCTTTCCTGGATACCACCCCAAACCCTGCCACTGCTGTTTTCAGGATTAAGTTGGGGGGTAGCCTGAACACAGTATGGGCTACCACCCTAAGGCTGACAAGGCACTAACTATCTGCTCTACCTTACTGTAACCGCCTGCCTCAGCAGAGTGAAGAATTTTTCCTTGTTCCTACTACTTTATGGTGATTATTGTGACCTGCCAACCATGCTGCTTCTTGCTCCCTAAAGAGCCTGATGCATTGTGCAGTGGGGGAGGGGCTGTAACCCAAACTTGCAGGCCTCCCCATCATTTTAAGATGGGTGATTTCATGTCTACCAATAACACTCTTCAAGTTGGCAATGGTGGATTCTTTGACTAGTCCACATTCTTACTGTTAATGTAGATTTTTCTTCTCCTCGCTTTAAAGCTCTACATTGGCCCAAGTTTTTACATGCTTAGAAAAGGGCATCTTTGTCTGGTTGGTAATTTTTTCTTTTAGGTTTACACTCCTCTAGGGCTGACTTTTCTTTTAACAATTATTAATAAAGTGGCAGTTACCAGAGCAGCCCCTGAAGGTTTGGATTTGAAAGTATCTTCAAAGCATAATATTTAACCTGGTTTTATGGCCCTCCATGAATTAGTAGAAAGCCAACTTTCAATTTGCCAGCATAGTACTTCAGATAGTTTCAGTCTGCAAACCAGGGGTCCCCAAAACTGTAATATGTTGACCATCAGTGTTCCAGAGAACACTTGGTGGTGGTTCAAGGAGAACTGCCTAAGCACATAGTGCTGGATCCTCCTTGTTTCCACCTGCTCAAATACATTAAATTACAGATAAAAATATGCCCAATGCATAGCTGAGATTAATATTCCAAGTCAACAATTGTTGCCACAGGCATGTTATTTGATCACAATAGGAGGGGGTTGGCCATATGATGATTGCAAGGAGATTAGTGTTCAAAAGATTGTCTCTCTGTTAAGTGGCACACATTATGAAAAAGTTTGGGAATCCCTGCTTTAAACTTCAGGAAAGAAATCCTCAAGGAAAATACACTGGAACCCTATTTTACTCTGAGATATACCCGTGCAACTCCCATTGAAGTCAAAGAGAAGTGAGTAGCACATTGGGGCAGAATAGAGCAAATTCTATTTTAAACAACTTTGATTATATATGAACACTTTCACATTTCCCTTCCTTTGGTCTTTATTATTGAGGGTATCTGCTGATAATTAATCTACTCCTGAGATTTATAAGAACTTATGTAAATCTTTTTTGAACCCCATTATACTTTTGGCTTTTACAACATCCCCAGAAATGAGTTCCACAGGTTGACTGTACAATGTGTGAAGAAGTACTTCTTTTTGCTTGTTTTAAACCTGCTGCTTATTAATTTCATTGGGTTATCCTGGTTCTTGTGTTATGTGAAGTAGTAAATAACACTTCCTTATTCACTTTCTCCACACCATTCATGAATTTATAGACCTCTATCATATCCACCCTTAGTTGTGTCTCTTTTCAAGCTGAATAGTCCCAATCTGTTTACTTTCTCCTCACACGGAAGCAGTTTCATATCCTTAAATGTTTTTATTGTCCTTCTCTGTACCTTTTCAAATTCTAATATTGTATTCTGAGATGGGGCAATCAGAACTGCACACATATTTAAGGTGTAGATTTATATAATGGCATTATGATATCATATGATTATGATATTTTCTGTCTTATTATCTCTTTCCTAATGGTTTCAAATCCTTATTCCTTCGATAAATGTATAATCCTCTCTTTCTGACTGTGAAGCATGAATTCAGTTGGGGAATAAGGAATAGTAACCATTCTTATTTTTAAAACAAACACTGATCCAGTTTTAAAATGTCTTTAGTCACAAAGAACACACAGGATACATAAGCAATTTAAATGTAATTAGAAAGTATTTCATAGTTACTCACAAGGAATCAGTTGTTCACTTTTGACTTTTCAAAGAAAATGGGGACTTTCCCATACTTACAAATTAAAGCTGAAATTCACCTATGCAGAATTTCAGCAAGAGCTTAAGGATCACTTGAGACCACTTAAGACCTCAAAATAGGTGCTGGTCCTACACACAAAGGTGAATTTCACTCAGAGAGATTTTTCTCATATAATAATATAGTGAGTTACTAGTAGCTATATTTTCTATAACTTTATTAAAAAGATGAACACGCAGTATAAGTCTTCACTTCACCAAATTGCTTTTAAAAAGAGAGTACACTTTGTAAATTCCCACAGATAATTCTATTTTTCTAAAAGGAAGAGAGATGTAAGATCTAAACTGCTTTGTGAATTTGTTCCTGAAGATCTTACTCAGGCAAAATACCAGGTGACTTTCCATTATAAGGACTAAGGAAATCACCCTGTCAGGAAAAGGCAGCTAAGCCTGAAAAAGGACACCATATTAAATTCACAAACAACAATTGTCAATTTTCACTCCAAGAAACTCAAAGTACTTATGCGCATTCATAAACGTATCCTCACTGCTTCTTTGTCATCCTCATTATTCGTTTTACAGATGAGTAAATTGAAATATTAAAAGATCATGGGTGAGATTATCTGATCTGCTCCAGTCTCTTCGCAGAGGAGCTGGAAAGCCAGCTTTGACGGCTAGCTGTGGATTCCATTCTCGTATGGCACAGAGATGGCTTCTAGGCTATCCACTTCTAGCCCTTCTGGTATTGAGGTTGTGGCTAGGGTGCTGCTGCATTCCTGTTATCCCCAGCTAGTTTACCAGTCATTTGGGCAATAGCTAGCAGGTGTAGTTTAGAGCAGACCAAATACTGCTCTAAATTGTGTGAGTGATTGGATCAGTATTGAACTGGGCCAATTATCAGTGAGCTACAAATGGCTCATTCACAACTCGCCCCCCATTCAACTGTACCAAGTACTTACTGGATGTGGGTTTGGTTCCTACCTCGTCAAATATGGCAGTGCCTGTCTCATAATGCCTTTAAATTAGCCCATTTTCAGTGAAATAAGTCACCATTGTTATTATCCAGGACCAGGAGTGTGCACAAACGTTTAACAATACAAATCAGTGCTTACAATAGATAATTATGTCTGAATAATGCAAATTATAACTGCAGTCATATTTGATCATCATAGTGGCACTTTATTCTCTTTAATTAAATGACAACTTTCTATAACCCATGATTTCATCATCCAAAATACCTGCCTAAAGTTATAAAAACTGATCAAGCTAAAGAATGGAAGTTATATTCATTTTTTAATCCACGATATTGGATTTCAAAGGCCTACTACAAATTAAATGTAGGATCAAATTTACCAATGACTGTGTTAAGTGGAATTCATTGCATTATTATACTGTAGCATGGCAACAAGAACAAATGGATTTTCTGGTGTTTCTGGAATGCAAGGGTTCTTAATTTTCAATGTATTAATTAATAAAGTTTTGATTTATATTTATTTAAATCTAAAATTCACTACCTGTACAAACTTAACAAAAGTGGGCAAAACAAATACTCTAGGCATTATTTTAGGGAAGTTCTATGGCCTGTGTTATATAGGACTTCAGACTAGATGTTCACAGTGGTCCTTTCTGGCCTTGAAACGTATGAATCTATGAAAAAATTAATTGGGAACATTGTAAATTATAGTGTTTCTAAATATTGAAGTGCCACATAATATAAGTTGAGTTACACTAACATTAATTGATTCAGTATCATTCCTGTTAAATAACTGCACTCAGTAATAGTTCCTCAACATAGTTTATTGCCAGAAGTCATATAATATCTAGTGTATCCATATAAACACAGGTACATATATGATCTGTGTCTTTTTATTAAATATAGGAACAGTGTTTTTTGTAACAGTAAATTAAAAAAAGGAGGGCATGGTATGCCATCTGATTTAATTTCAGATAAACCCCCATTTGTAGTAGGGCACCACAGTCAAAATGTTAAAAAATAAATTCAAAATCTCATAATTTATTTTTGTGATACTTTTCAATAAAAGTAAACTTTTCCTTGCTACAGCGTGACCCTGGTGAGAGACTTCAGGCTGAAACCAACATTGTCCTTCTCTTTGTGAAGGGAGCGGCACCCTGAAATGTACTGATGCTGATATCATTACCTCATACATTAAAATGTGACAATGTTGAAACATTCACAAGAGGAGAAAATGCAGCTGTGGCCAAATTGCTAGTGTCATCCTTTCAATGTAGGGCTGTGCTTTTCTTTTGGGTTTAGCAGTTGTGGCAACTCTGTCAGACTGGAATAATCACAATTTGAACAGCAAAATGTTGGCCCATCCGTGGAATTTTAAGAAGCCAGGGAATAAGGGGCAAGAAAAGGTGAATTCCATTTCTATTATTGGAGGAAATAAAGTAGAAATACTGATTTCCTTTCATGAGAAATTTTCCAGATTACTTTGGTTTTTATAGCAAGTGTCTGACACCCTTGGTTGGCCTTCTGCATGTGAACAGGGTGCCTGAGCCTGCAAGGAGCTTCTAAGATTGGGAGACTGTATTGTAATTTACGGTGCTAACTTCAGCAGTTCCTTCCTCCTCCTACACCAGCCAGCAGAAAGGAGCTGGCATGGATGGAATGCATGCTGCCCTCTATTAAAGGGCACTGCAGGAGCCAATCTGCTTTGTGTTCCCCAAAAGGCATACTGGTGTGAGCCTTCTAGCCATCTGCTGGCACAGAGTTTATTTTGATCTTCCCAGAACATACACACATATCATGCTGAGATGAGGAGGAAAGGTGGCTAGATAGTGAAGAGAGAGCCTTTCATGTTATTTTAAGTTAGTTACTGTACCAGATGTCTGCATACACACCCACACACTGCTGCCACAAAACTGTCACTTCTTGCAATTTTGGGGAATGTCTCTGGGGTCACAAAGTAGTTCTGACAGCAAGGGTGAGTGTAAAGACTTTCTGTTATATATTTTGGTTAATTCATCTATGAACATTTTGTGTTTTCTTTTTCCAAGCCCTTACAGTTATTTTTTCTTTCCCCTTCTATTCTCCAGGCCATTTTGCCCTGCTTTTTTAATTTTTGAAAATACATGGGGGTGGATATCATAGAAATAAACTCGTACATGAAATAAATATCACCAGGGGGTGTCTATTTCCAGTCTTTCTCTTGGTCAGTGAATGAATGTTGCAGCAGGAGCCCCCTCCCCCACCCAAGAAGATGTGCTTCTGTGCTCTCTCCTGGATGCAAGGTTAGTTGCACATAAGTGGATTTGAGTTTTAAAGATTTTGCAGGAACAGTGGATGTCAGGGCACAGCATGTTCAGTAGTTCAGAAGTTGAGCAGTCTGCAGTTAGGCTGTGTGTATTGCGAAAAACAACTACAATAATTTATCCATTGTTTACTTCCAAAGATCAGGAACAATTCCTTAAGTGTTCTTTCTAGAGGTTTCCATTTGTAATCATTTTAAAGAGGCACTAGCTGCTATTAAATGCATTACCCTCTTTGTGTATGTGAATTTATTAAGAGTTATGTCTGTAATAAAAAGATTTTTTCAAACTCTTCTGTGCTCTCATCTGTCTAGGGAATATAACTAACAGCATGAGGCCAAAATAGACAGTCAAGTCACGGAACACTATACACACAAGGGAGAAAAGGCCCAACATTATGCATAGGTGGAGGAAGCAAGGACCAGTTATGCATGGAGAAGGGTCTAATTATGTTCTAATCACTCTAACATCTTCTACTCTTTAGTTTATGACAGGTTTCAGAATACCAGCCATGTTAGTCTGTATCCGCAAAAAGAAAAGGAGGACTTGTGGCACCTTCGAGACTAACAAATTTATTTGACAGGTTTCAGAGTAACAGCCGTGTTAGTCTGTATTCGCAAAAAGAAAAGGAGTACTTGTGGCACCTTAGAGACTAACCAATTTATTTGAGCATGAGCTTTCGTGAGCTACAGCTCACTTCATCGGATGCATGCCGTGGAAACTGCAGCAGACTTTATTTATACACAGAGAATATGAAAAAATACCTCCTCCCACCCCACTGTCCTGCTGGTAATAGCTTATCTAAAGTGATCATCAGGTGGGCCATTTCCAGCACAAATCCAGGTTTTCTCACCCTCCACCCCCCCACACAAATTCACTCTCCTGCTGGTGATAGCCCATCCAAAGTGACAACTCTTTACACAATGTGCATGATAATCAAGTTGGGCCATTTCCTGCACAAATCCAGGTTCTCTCACCCCCTCACCCCCCTCCCAAAAACCACACACACAAACTCACTATCCTGCTGGTAATAGCTCATCCAAAGTGACCATTCTCCCTACAATGTGCATAATTAAGGTGGGCCATTTCCAGCACAAATCCAGGTTTTCTCACATCCCCTCCACCCCCATACACACACAAACTCACTCTCCTGCTGGTAATAGCTCATCCAAACTGACCACTCTCCAAGTTTAAATCCGCTTTTGTGAGCTACAACTCACTTCATTGGATGCATTAGAGAGCTGTAGCTCACAAAAGCTTATGCTCAAATAAATCTGTTAGTCTCAAAGGTGTCATAAGTACTCCTTTTCTTTAGTTTATGTCATTTTCCAGCTTCTCATAACCACAATAGATCCTACCAATAAAAAAAAATAGGGAAAGAGAAATGCCTGACATTAAAGTGTTAAATTTGTGATACTTGAGCACAGGAGGTTATATGTGTTTAGACTCTGAATAGACTGGCTGTCTAATCCTCACAAAATCACAGTTAATCACGTAATAAATTAAGGCTTTTTTGGGGTTAATATCTTATTATATTATTCTATTCATTTCTCTTTTTAACAATACTTCTGCAATATTCTGTTTCTCAAATTCTGGATAATCTTCAGAAATCTTCGGAATTGCTCAAAGCTATTAAAGACAATATCTACAAAAATCATTGTTAAAATATGCTTTTCAACTGTATGTTATCTTATGACTATATTACAAAAAGTGGAGAAATTTAATTTGTTGTTATAAAGTTGCTGAAAGCTAGATTCTGAACTGATTATTTTTAAATAGCCTGTTGTAAACAATTATTGTAGACAAGCAAGAACATTGTTAAATATTTTCTTGTTTTTATAACCACTGTCCAGTGAATTGCAATTCTAACCTAATCAGGAACATTTTATTTTACGCTGACAATGTAATGCATTGCACAAAAAGGGATCTACAGAAAACTGACTTCAACAAAACTAACTAGTTTTTAAAACTTAGGCAAAAAACAATTTTCCTGCCTACTACTAGTAGAAATCTCATTTACAGTTTGGCAATTTACTGATCGTATTCCCTCTTCTGTTTCAATCTTTGTCTGCTTTCAAAACAGTTCACAGTCTCTCTCAGCATAAACTCAAAACAGTTAAAATTAAATTAAACATTTTATTTCTTAATAATAGCAGCTCAGTTTTCCTCCCTTACCTTTGTGTATATAGAGGGGACCCTTCACAAAATGTTACGACTCATACCTGACTTCAGTGTGCACTGCATTGGGCCCTCAGTGTGAAAGATGGGGCTGAGCCATCTCCTCAGGACTGGTGCCCTTCACCCAGGCCCTACAGAGTGGGAAGAGGCTCAGCAGTGGACAAGAATACAGAGCCTATTTGCCGATGGCTCCCAGGATCTGACGGGTTTGGAGTAGGAACCATGGCCTTTTCTGCAGGGCTCAAGCTCTCCCTCCCTAATAGATTTCCTTTACCTAAGCAACTTCTGTGGGTGCTCCTAAGGCAAGGTCTGGTCGGGGCCAATCCTAATACCCTGGTTTTATATTTTGTTCTTTTCCCTTAAATTCCTGTCTGTTCATTACACATGATTATCAATAAATATAATCTACAATCCCATTATCCCTGCACCCAGAACATACTGCTAAATCTTCTATCAGTTTATCTTCAAAGTAATGCTCTTCTGTTTCAATCCAAGACTTTTCGTAACCTTGAAGAAAGAGATTGACAGCTCGGTGCCTAAAAAAAGCATATTTAAAACAAAACTATTAATCTATCAAAAGAAGCTTTGCTCAATATAAATTCATCTTATTCAGAGAATTGTGCAGCTAGTACAACAACCACTTGCACAGGGGGGGTAATATTTCCTGGTAAGACCTGTCAAAAAATATCCCTTTGTTTAATTAAGACTGCCCTAGAATTTTCAATGATGTCCCCTGTTCAAAAGTGTCTGGCATTAAAAACATCTACACAAACTAGCATCAGAATTTCAATAAATTATTCCGAGATCTAATCATTCAAGTATCTTTTGAAGCAATTAAAAATAGTAATAGAGAAATGCAATCCTTTCAGCAACGATGATCTTGTGGGATTCCATTAGTGTGTTTCATCTTGACTGTAAAATTTTCATTTAACACTATACTGCTGGGACCAGCAGCCATGGATGACTTTTTGTTTGGACTGGTGGCCAACTAACTGTATTTTTAATTTTCACGATTAAACTTGCATATTCAAAATCATAAATTAATTTATTCCAAACTAAGTAAAATTAAATCAATGCAGAGTAAAGTGAATTTCGCACCATGTTTTTATTTCAGAGATACTTGCAAGATAATAAGCAAAAACAAACTTTTTGTGTTTATAATTGAATCAACGGCGTATACCCAACAGAATAATCTTATGAATCCCCTCATTCATTTCAGCAATCATTTTCAAATGTTTGGGGTGAATGAAGAATGAAACAGAATTAACAAAAATATACAAGTCCAGTATGCACATATGCAGAAGCCCACTGAACCACTTTTAAAAAGTAAGAATAAATTAGTGGCAAAGGTATCTCAGCCCCTATATCTAACAGTAGTTTCCTTTTAGAAGCAGGTACATAAGGCCAGAATCAACCCAATGTGACAGCCCAAACCATTGCCACCTTCCCTGGGGCGGAACCACAGACTCAGCCTCTGCAATTGTCATTGCTTTTGTGCTTGATACAGAATTCCCTTTTCCTGACTGAGCTTGGCAAGAGGCCAACTGATTTCTTGGCAGTGGTAGCATGCTGTACAATGGACACACACATTCTAGAAATACTTTTAGCTGGACTCGGCCAAACAACAATGTGTCTAGGGGAAAATCCTTCCTCCACAGCCACTGAGATTTCTCGAGTCATGGATTCTGAACTTCTGCTACACAAGGAGGAGTAGGGTACACAATCCTGCGTTTGGGCCATGAGCTCGATCATTGCATTTGGGTGTAAAAGCAGACCAATAGGAAAGAAATTTATACCCAGAGGAATGTAACAGAAGGGTTCACAGAGAAGGGAAAATCATGATCAGCTTTTTTTCACTTAGCACTTTTAGCAGCTCTTTTCAAAAGACGTATGACAAGAATGTAATAAATCATTGTAAATTTTCATTTCGGAGATAAAAACAGAAAGCAACATTATAGAACCTTGGTATGTGTATTTTCCTTTGTTTGAAGCTTGCCACTTCATTCTTACCTTGGCAGATTATACAATGGAGCCATTCTAAAGCAGGCCACTACTGCTCTTTTTCTCTGTTTGGACAGCAGTTTGTGCCACACTGCCTTTTTGGACCTCTGAGGATGCTCAACCTGGTAGACAAATTACACAATGAAAAGTAAACAATGCTTCTTTTCCTTGACTGACTTTTAATAAAAAACTAACCGGGGCACAGTCAGAGAACAGATAACAGAAAGTAACTGGCAAAAATGTTTTCTACACATTATTCAAGTGACCAGACAAATATTATGTGACCGACATGATTCAATGTCCCGTCTGGACTCTGCATTATTTTCCTCCTTTATTCTTACCCTAACCCTAGGCCATTTGAACTAGAGATTAGTATGTCACTGAGGCCATCTCTCATGTAATACTGGAATTCAATGAAAAAGAAATTACTTTTACTTATGTTTAAAATGTCTCTGTTTATACTCCTCTAACTACACTTGCTGTGGCTGGCATTGACAAGTAATGAACTTATCTATCGATCCCAATAACCCTGTATCCCCTTCCTTAAGCATGAATGGTCAGGATGAACATAGGGTGACCTAAAACACCTCAGTTGTGCCTGTGAATGCTGGAAATTAACATAGCTTTCTTTGTGACATATCAGTTAACATTTTCTCCTAAAACAATTATTTTATTCTACTCAAAACTATGTAATTCTTACTCAAGAATCTATTTTTTTTCCCATGGACCACCAATTCAGACAGAGTCATCATGCTGTTTGACTGTGCGCCAGTGTATTCAGTTTCCCTACCTCCTCACATCATCAAAAAGGACAATGGAAGTTAAATGTCACCTTAATGAAAGGTTTGATGCTCTCATGCATAATAAAGGAAACTATAGTACTTTGAAATGCATGACAATGAGAACATTTTTAAGGATACAAAACTGAATTTAGGGAAAGCAGTTATTAAACAGTATTTTATTAGTTTAGTGACCCATTCAAAATAAATAAAACTCACAAACAACACACCTAGCAGCTGTGAATGGAATCACTTAATTTAACAGGCAAAGAAATCACAGGGCATCCACAGCACAGTGGAGAAGAATTAATCTCAGTGAAAGACAGATTAAAGGCCACAGCCCCTTCCAAAAGAATGAGTAAAGTGAACCAAAGTTGTTATGAGAAAGGGTATGAAACAAATCACTCTGTTGCATTCATACTGAGAACCACAAAACAAAATGAAGCCATCAGAGCTATTAATACTCAGCCAAGCACACCCCAATGTGAAACTCATTAATAATATATTTACAAACTACAATAAAACTCTCTATACTTCCCAAACAGAAAAATCTCTGGCGCATTTTAGAAGATTGCTGGAAGTAAGAAAAATAGAAAAAATTAGACATGCACGAAAGAAAAAAAACCTGATGGCACCTCCCTGCAGATGCAATAGGCAAAGCTTTCTGCATAATGACATCTGGAAAGCACTGGGATTTGCTGGGCTATAACGAAGTACCATAAAAATTAATGGAACTGATTGCTCCCATGGCTAATATTTTTCACACAAGATTAAAGAAATGGAACTACCCATTTAAATGAGGGAAGCAAATGTATATGAAATACATAAAGAGAATAAAATACACAAGGCCATACAATGAAACATAATATGAATTTAAAGAGAAATGCATTAGAAAATAAGAGCAGGGATGTATGCAGACTGATCAGTTTAAAAAAATACACAGATTTCTTTTAGGGCTGAATGGTAAAGGGCAGCTACTGGTGTGAAGGAGAGAGAGTCTCAAATAATGATCTCAGTGGATCCAAAACAGGATGTGATTTGGGTTTTACAGTTACTTTAGTGTAGGAGTGTTAGAAAAATTTAAAGTAACAGAGAATCCCAATTCAGCAAGGTTCCTTAGTCTCTTGACATCCATCGGACTATTCACTTGTTTAAAGTTAGGCTGTGCTTAAGGGCTTATGTACACAAACATTTAGTTCCTGGCAAGTTGCAGTACGAATCTACCATGCACTAGCCTGTCATGGAATGTCTACATAGACCCTGCTAATACAACTGTTTGTTAGTGTGCTTTGATCTTCTGTTTCAAAGAGAACTAGATCAAAGTGAATTAACAGATTGTTAAAAGGCATCAGCAGGGTTCATGTGGACAGTTAGTCCACAGCAAGCTAGTGTGAGGCAGGTTCACACCCCAGCTGGCCATGAATTAATTGTTTGTGTAGATAAGCCCTGAGTAATTTGCTGAAGTGGGACCAGAATTCACATTGATTAGTAGAGTGTTTGCAGGATCAGGCCATAAATGGATACAGATACTAAATCTAACTAATGTGCATCATGAAACCAAACTCCTGAACAGAGAGAATTCATTGCTAGACGTTTTTGGCCAGTTCCAGTCAACGTTGTACAGACTGAGCTGTGCAATGTACATTCAGTGGACCAGAGAAGCTTACCACTTATATCTACTTTAAGCGGAGCATGGTAAATTAAGTGGGGGAAATAGATTCTCAAATATAATCCAGTGAATGAAAAATGCGTGAAGAGTCCGTATTTAGAATTTTCAGTTACTCCTATTGCCTCAGTCAGGAACAGTGAGACTTCAGTGAACCCCCAGTCCACGTCAAGACTGGACAGATATAAAAGTCCCTCTTGGGTCCTATACCATGCACAGCTTGACCTCACTAGAGAATGTGGGCTATAGTTTATTATCTATTACAATGTTAATAAAAAAAGGTCACATGAACTTATAATATAAAGCATAATACTAGAAAACAAGAGAATATAAATACTGGTTGGATTCTAAGGTGGGCAGATCCCAATGGTGAATTGTGTGACTTTGCACATGCCGCTCAATCTCCAAGGGTACAATCAACTCAGCTAAACACAGGAAGAAGACAAGAACTTGAAGAAAACCAAATGTCTGTGATTACGTTTGCTGAAAAAATTTTAAAATATTATTGAAACAAAGAGGGAAAGTTATTGTGGTTAAATTTGAAATGCTGAAAATTCCCAAACTTTCATGAGAAGTCACCAAGATAACTCATCACAACTCATCATTTTGAATTACATTGTAATAAAGAAAATTACTATTACCAGTAGTTGTTTCTAATAGCTGCCTCTCTGATCTCAGGAGATAAGTTACTATAAAAGATTCCCACCCTTGGGTCCAATTTTTCAGAATAAAGCTACTGAATACTCTCCTAGTTCTAATTTTAAAGCTACTACACTGCCTCATCAAAAAGTAGTATCTACTGAGGAACAGCTATGGTCCCAAATGCCTTTAATAGTCAACTCATTTTCTGAGGAAAGTAATGATAAATATCACCAACACTGCAGGGAAAATAGATGGGTGAAATGGGTGAGTAAATTGGCACCCAGTATAATAACTACAATAACTTCTGAGAACAAATATTACAGGTATTTTTCCTTTTTTCAAAGGTATTTTTTCTAATATAACCCTATTCCTGGGATCTAAAAAAAATGCAAGTAGTGCCCTAATATATGTTGCTATTAAACATAATAATAATAAAACTGAAACCAGAAACAGACATATTTTAATTGCATGTCAACTTAAGAAATATATCACTAACAGAAAAAATAACAAGATCAGAGGATTTTAATGATGAGAATTATAAAACACTTCTTAACAGATGTAAAAGATCATAGAATCATAGAAATGTAGGACTGGAAGGGACCTCAACAGCTCATCTAGTCCAGTCCCTTGCACTAAGTGAGGACTAAGTATTATCTAAACCAGTGGTTCGCAAAGCCGGTCCGCCACTTGTTCAGGGAAAGCCCCTGGTGGGCTGGATTGGTTTGTTTACCTACTGCGTCCGCAGGTTCGGCCGATCACGGCTCCCACTGACCGCGGTTCGCTGCTCCAGACCAATGGAGGGGGGTGGGAAGCGGTGCATGCCAAGGAACGTGCTGGCCGCCCTTTCCGCAGCCCCCACTGGCCTGGAGCGGCGAACCGCAGCCAGTGGGAGCCGCGATCGGCCAAACCTGCGGACGCGGCAGGTAAACAAACCGGTCCGGCCCACCAGGAGCTTTCCCTGAACAAGCGGCAGACCGTCTTTGAGAACCACTCATCTAAACCATCACTGACATGCGTTTGTCTAACCTGTTTTTATAAACCTTTAATGATGGAAATGCCACAACCTCCCTAAGCAATTTGTTCCAGTGCTTACCTACTCTTACAGTTAGGAAGTTTTTTCTAATGCCCAACCTAAACTGTCTTTGCTACAATTAAAGTTTTTTTCTTCTTGTCCTATTCTCAGAAGTACCAGGAGCCAGCTTCCTCCCTGGGAAGGAGCAGTTTCCTCCTCCCTGGTGGTGCTACTGCACTCTTCTCCAGCTAATGACTAATCACAGAAGCATCCTAAAAATGCATTAGCAGGGTATGATCTGAAAGAGCTGACGTACTTCCGGAACCAGAATTCAGGCCACGATGCTATCCAAGCAATAATTCTTTGTAACTATATAGAGAACTCTATGTGGTTTACCTGTAAATCTCCTGGACAGAAACAGATCTGAGGCTAGCTACCAACTCTGCCACTTTTGTGCGCGCGTTAACATACCCACTAGTTTCAGGCCTGTGAGAAAACTGCAGTGACTGATGCAGTCAGACTGCTATTTAGACATGGTTTCCCTGTATGCAGCTTGACCTATTGTAGAAGCAAAACAAAACACGATGTGGATTTTTGTGTAGTACACTCAAATGATTTTTCAACATCTAATTCGTAAAGAAGGACCTGCCAGATTGTGCATGATGACTTGGACAAACTGTTGGGGTTCGTGGGCTGCTGAAGATGAAATATTGTCATGCTCTTGGGAAGGAATTTCAGATGAATCTGTAACACTACCTAACTTCTGAAATTTAGCATAAAATCTATCAACTTGCAGGAGAGAAGCTCTTCCTGCCCTTTCAGGGAGCTGTGAGATCCCACCCCTTCTGCAGCCACGAGTTCAGCAAAGAAAGAAACTGCTGGGAGAGTACTCCCAGAAACTCAGCCATCAGGAACAGACGCAAGCAGCTGCAGGTGGTACAGCTGCCCTATGGGAAAAGAGGGGAGCTGAGACCCAGCTGGATTTACCAAGGTTATCTCAGGACCCAGACGCAAAACTGCAGGGAGATACCCAGTTCTGGGACAACAAAACCAATGTGGTCTCACTCCTTCCCACCAGTCATGGGAGCTTGCAGAAGAAAGAACCTCCTGAGAGGGGCCTCCCAGAAACCTGGCCAGCAGGAGCAGAGAAAAGCAGCTGCAGCAGGGACCTTTGGACCCTGATGACCTCATCAGTGCCTGATTGATTATTTCAGTTTTCACTCTGGACATCCTTTTCCCCAAGTGGCTGTTATGTACAACTCCTTCACTTACAGCCTCCTCACTTTAGCCTCACTACATCTGCCCTCCTTCTTCCCTGGCTCTCCTCTTTTCTCCTAGTCCCTTTACACCTCACTTCCATGTACCTTCTCCTTTCCTTCGCCTCCTTTTTTAGCGAACATTACATTTGTTAATCATCATTGTTCATTCTGCTTGTATGGTATATTCCTTTCCTCTTGTCTACTTAGACTGCTATCTCTTCAGGGATGAAATAGTCTCTTACCTGTGTTTTGTACAGTGCTTCTCACAATTTGTGAAAAACTGACAGGGGAAGCCAAGTGACACAAGAAGAACTCTACAGCCTGCAGAGTTAAGGACAGTAAGAAGGAGTTTTCAAGATATTTTAGGAACTAAAAGAATCCTGACAATGGTATTGGTCTATTACTAGATGGAAATGATAGAATTATCAATAATAATGCAGAAAAGACAGAAGTGTTCAATAAATATTTCTGATCCGTATTTGGGAAAGAGATGATATTCTCATCATATGATGATGATGATGACGACACCATTTGCATCCCACTACTACCTCCAGACAACGATAAACAGAAGCTATTAAAGTTAGCCATTTTTAATAAGCAGGTCCAGATAACTTGCATCCAAGAGTTTTAAAAGAGCTGACTGAGGAGATCACTGGACCGTCAATGCTGACTTTCAATATGGTTTGGAGCACTGAGGAAGTTCCAGAAGACTGGAAGTAAGCTAATGTTGTGCCAATTTTTAAAAAGGGTAACCAGGATGACCCAGGTAATTATAGGCCAGGGCAAGACCCTGGGCAAGATAATGGAGCAGCTGATACAGAACTCGAGTAATAAAGAATTAAAGGAGGGTTATGTAATTAATGCAAATTAACATGGTCTATGGCAAATAGTCATGTTAAACTGACTTGATTTTTTTTATGAAGTTACAAGTTTGATTGATAAAGATAATAATGTTGATGTAATATACTTAGACTTCTGTAAGGCATGTGACTTAGTAACACACATGTTGATTAAAAAACAATCATGTAAAATTAACATGACACACATCAAATGGATTAAAAACTGGCTAACTGATAGGTCTCAAAATATAACCGTAAATGGGGAATCACCATCAAGAAGGTGTGTTTCCAGTGGGGTCCCACAAGGATTGGTTCTTGGCCCTATGCTATTTAATATTTTTATCCATGGCCTGGAAGAAAACATAAAATCATCACTGAAAGTTTGTAGATG
Source organism: Lepidochelys kempii (assembly GCF_965140285.1). Lineage (NCBI taxonomy): Eukaryota > Metazoa > Chordata > Testudines > Cheloniidae > Lepidochelys > Lepidochelys kempii. The sequence goes on along the minus strand of NC_136382.1, from coordinate 137,154,314 downwards.
ACACAAAAATTACAGGAGTGGTAAATAATGAAGAAGATAGTCACTGATTCAGAGTGACTTAAGAGTGCTTGAAAAACTGGGCACAAGCAAACACTATGCGTTTTAATATAGCTAAATGTAAAACTATGCATCTATGACCAAAAAAATATACACCATACTTACAGAATGGAGGACTCTATCCTGGGAAGCAGAGACTCTCAAAAAGATTTGGGGGTCATGGTGGATAATCAGCTGAACATGAGCTCCCAGTGGGATGCTGTGGCCAAAAGAGCTAATGCAATCCTGGGATGCATAAACAGGGGAGTCTCAAGGAGGAGTACAAAGGTTATTTTACCTCTGTATTTGGTGCTGATGTGACCACTGCTGGAATAGTGTGTCCAGTTCTGATGCCCACAATTCAAGAAGGATGTTGAAAAATTGGAGAGGGTTCAAAGAGCCACGAGAATAATTAAAGGATTAGAAAACATGCCTTATAGTCATTACAGTCAATAAATATCTACATGGGGAACAAATATATAATAATGAGCTCTTCAGTCTAGCAGAGAAAGGTATTGTAAGGATCCTGGGATTCATTAAATAACAAACCAGTGAATGAGTAAGGAATAAAACTTTTATTAAAACCTAAAGCGCATCCATATTGAACTACTGTACACAGTTACCCTTTGTTCTCAACCCCCTGCTTCCAGGGCACATTTCAAAATTCCTATATTCATAATACTGCCCCTTCTGAGGGAGCCTCTCTAAATTATAATATTTCACAAACATACCTCTAAAGATATAACATGACCCAATGGCTGGAAGTTGAAGATAGATAAATTCAGACTGGAAGTAAGGCATAAATGTCTCTTGGTGAGAGCAATTAACCACTGGAACAATTTACCAAGGATCACGGTGGATTCTCCACCTCTGACAATTTTTAAATCAAGATTGGATGTTTTTCTAAAAAATCTGCTCTAGGAATTATTTTGGGGAAATTCTTTGGCCTATGCTATACAGGAGGTCAGACTAGATGATCACAACAGTCCGTTCTGGCCTTGGAATCTACAATGGGCCCCAATCTCTGTTGGGTTCCCTCAGCACTAAAGCAATGCAAATAATAAAAAATAAATCAGTAGGTAAACCTTTAAACTCATTCACTATTCAAACTCATATTTTAAACTCTAAGTGTAAAGTCTTCCATATTATAAACTGGAAGCATACAGCCCAAAGGGAGGCTTCCTTCGCTGACCAAAAACTATGTATAGTGTAAATTATCCACAAAACCATCTACTAGCATTGAGGTCTCAGACACCTTTTATTCTTCCATGTCCCATCATTTGAAGTTATGATCTAGGGTCACTGAATTGTACATCTGTCCAGCATATACCCCCATTTTATGGGCTTTCTGGGCCAAACTCACCCAGAGATACAAGTGGCAAAAAGTGGTAGAGGGAGAAAGGATACGTACATAACTTAAGGAAGCCCCCAAAATGGGAGGTACTACAGTAAGGGCATAAGGGGAATGCACTCACTAAACATATCCCCTAGGCACTTTGCCAGTGGGCTTCAATGCAGACCCCAGCAGACATTCTCATTTGAATCCCCACTGGAGTGCAGCAGGCCAAACTGGCACTGAACAATGTAGTCTGTACTCATTTCTGTACCAGCAAGAGTGAATCTAACTCCTGTTTATTGAGTAACAGTTTGTGGAATTATTATCAGAACATAGCTTGTGTTGCCAAGCAGTTTGGATAATCAAGAGTTTATTGTATTTCACAGGAAATTTAATTATTTTTAAATGTACATATATTTACTCAGATTCATTTTACCAGCAGCCCTCACCTGGATTTTGAAAGTTATAACAGATACTTTATCAACAGGGTATCTCTTTTAAAAGCTATTTGAAAAAACAGTTTACAGTAATTAGTTCTTTAAGATTACAACAGGACAAGAAATCTATTGATAATCTGAATAGCCAAACTTCATATTAATACACAGCTTGTTACCAGAGGTTTGGGCAGTTTGAGATTAAGTATCCTTCTATGTAGAAAATCTACTGGGTCCAGGAAATACTAATGGGAACAAAATGAAAAATGTACTGATCTTGAGAAACTTCCATATTTTGTTATTTAACATAATGTTTATCAAATCATGGTCCACAGACCATTAGAAGTCTGTGGAGCATTTTTTGGTGGTGAATAGACAGATGGCTGGTCCGATAGTGCCAGCTAAAACGCACTAAAAGAGTTAAAAATACACTTTCCTAATAATACTTTTCCAGGCAAACAATTGCTGGAGGTGCTGCAAGGAATTTATGTGATCACAAAGGATGAAGATTGCCAGAAGCTAATCTGTCTGTTAAGAGATGGTTCATACTATGAAAACATTTGAGATCCTCTGGTCTAAGCAGAGGATGCTTTCTTTAACCCACAGTTAAGAGTGTGAAACATTACCTGTGATTGCAAATACTTCCCATCATCTGCTTTTTAAAGTAGGATGTTATAGGACTGAAAAAAATCTAACCTGTTCCAGGTGGAAAAGTACATTAGCTATATGCAGAACTCTTTCCACGGTCTTCTCTGGATCTGAAGTATCTTCGGTCCTGTTTGGTAAATCTTTGTAAAGGGCCATCTGCCACCTAATGGCAGGATCCTCGAGCTGCAAGAACAAGATATTTCACACATAATCTAAACAAAGTACTCCAAACACAAGGGTCAAACAGTTTATGAAGTATTATTAACACTGCTTCTAAGACAACAGAAGGTCTTTTTCTTTTGCTAAACCTTTCCTTTTGAGTGTCTAACTGTAGCAGCCGGTACTGCTGTAATGTGGCACTGTTCCTTGTAAAGCAATGGGACAATGTATGCAAATAGAACTACTTGGCTACTGATTTGCTGAAAGTTTCTTGAACACTTAAAGGGGTCTAAAGAGATAATATACCAAGGAGGATGCCCAGTCATTAGGAACAAATCACCACCAGCAGAAAAGGTGATAAGCATTGTTTATATGGGATGTACAGCAAAATACTACGTTGTAGAGAAACTTTTATACGTTTGTCTCAACATCAAATCAAAGAGTACTGACTATGCTGCTGCATTTGGCACTGCTTAGCACTTCCAACTATACTGCTTTTCATTATGACTTTATTTATAGTCTTTGCACATTAGCAATGAACAAGATTAAAGATTTTTGACTTGCTTTTGTTTTCTTGAATTTTACCTTTTATCGTTAATGGCAAATTTCTAACATGACAGTAGTAAAATTAAAAAGATTAAAAGATTAAAAAATGTAGCCTGATGTACAAAGCAAAAGTGTTCTTTTCAGTATTTGTTTCTATTTTAGATGTAATTTTAAGGGAAATAAGTAGTTTTCTGCATTTCAATGATTTGCAATTTTACACCAAAATTAGCAATCTCACTTTAGTTCTTTTGTCACCCCAGTATTTGTGCTAATAAACATTGATGCTTGAAACACTTCACACACACAGCTATCACTAATTTTTGTGTAAGTGACATTGGTGATAGCAAGGCAGCCTGGTACATCTGATAACAGATTTTACTGAGAGTTATGAACCTGGGTTCTATTGCTGGCTCTGCCATCAACTGTGTGTCACTTTGGGCAAGCCACTTTATTTGTCTATGCCTAAAATGGGGATAATAATGCTTACTCACCTTTACAACACTTTTTATGATGTATGGATGAAAAGCGCTATAAATGTGCTCAAATTATTATAAACTTATAGGTTTGCTCAGTAATAATTGATTATATCCTAGAATCTACCTTTAGGTTTTTGCATTTCTTAACAGCAGTCACATCCACCACAGTCTTTGTGTGAGCATATGATTGGATCATCATGACTGAATAGTCCACCAAAGACTTATTAATTGCAGGCAGAGTGGTCTTTTGAATTGAGGGCCCGCTGCTTTCAAGCAAGCTCTTTTGTTTAGGTAGTTTTCTATGGACACAAATGATTGATATTTCAAGGATCGAGTTAGCATGCTTGGAGTAAGACTTTCGTGACTGGATCTTCATCCATGTCAAAATGATGATGAGTCTTGTCAGCAGTTTCTTGAAAGAAAGGCTTGGTACTGAGTAATAGCATGCAGGCATGCAAGGAAAGGGAAGGCAGAAACAGTGAGGACAGGGGAAGACGAATGAATGATATTGACAATGCAACATATAAAACAAAAGAGACAATTTATCTAAGAAGGTCCTCAACCAATGCAAACTAACAAAGTGAAATAAAACAAACAGAAAATTACATTTAAGCATTAGGAGATTTATTGCACAGAATATGGTATCAAGTGAGAAGTGTAAGTAATACCATTTGGGCAACACTATAAAACATTTATTAAGAAAATAATGCTGCTGTTGTGGAGGAACTTTCTGCAAGCAAGAAAACTAGCCTTCCCACAAGGAATGAGAGTCAGTTGAGAAAAGCAGCTTCCCAAAAATAGAAATAAGTCCTAACATAAGAGATCCTGGATCATTAGGCCTATGTTTCTCACATGTGGATCTAGGTTGAGAAAGAAAAACAGGCAATTCCATGAGAAAAACAAGTAATCTGCCATTCTCTATTACAATAGAAACAAGATTTTTTGAAGGTGTCAGGGATACCTGAAGCCTTAGCATAACCGAAGGTTAATAAACTCAGAGAAACATGAAATTACCTACACAGATAGTTCTGCTCATTTTGAAAATTGTAAATATGCTTTAGTGTAATTAATATCAGGGCAAGTCATTCAAATATAATATTTTAGAAGTGTTAATTAATGCAAAGGAATCATACATTTTAAACTAAAATCTCCTTTTAAAATTTGACAGAGTTTATTGGTTTCAGAAAGAAAGTTCTTTAAGGCTATGAGGCACAAAAGTGTTTAAGAAGAACAAGTTTTGAAAATTAGGGTCTTGTATTTAATATGAAGTTACAATTGTAACTACACGTTTTTTACATGCAGTTTAAAGGAACAGTTTGAAAATATAGTTTCCACTGTCTAGTGATGAGAGATGCATATTGATTTAGGATAAACTTTATTCATTATGGTGAGCAAACACTATTGTTCTAATCCAAACTCTCCTCCTCATCCTCAAAACCATTTTGCAAATAGGAAAAGAAAAGCACATCCCTGGAGAGTTTGTCAATGGAAAATCTATTCTTTTACTTTAGATTCACTGAGGTTACTCTAGCCTTTATCACCAAGACAAGCTTGGATTTCATTAATAGGAGAAATCAAGAAATCATTTTCTTTCAATGGGTTTCAAACACAGGACACAGTATGCTAAACAGCAGCAGACTTCACACTAAGAAAAGGAAGTTTCTTGAGTGAAAGCATAGGCTGAGGTCAAGGTATTAGCAAGTGTCATTACCTTAAGTCAATCATGAATGCAAACATCTTAATGGGGGCATACAAAATAAAACCCAGAAGAAATTAACTGGAAATTGAACACACATCTTTATTTATTTATTTATTTATTTAGACTCAGAGCTAGAAATCAGCATGAAATGAACAACACTTAGAACTGGGAAAATCATAGAATGGATTGAAAATGTCAGGATAGAAATACCTCTTCTCATTAGGGAAAAAACGCTGCTCAACTTTATGCATAAAATTATGTAATAAACATGCCAATTTGAAATCTGCCAGGTCGTTTATTTAACAGCCATTTTGCATGAGTTTTACCAAAGATCTCCACAACTCCCTTTTTCATTGCCTTCTTAGATTGCATATTCCTCTTTGCTCCTCAAAGTTAAATAGCTTTTCCATATCTAAAAGGGCCATTATCTTAGGCACTTTCCGGCTCAGAAGACGGTACTGCTACCTCTGGGGAAACTGGGAATCTCCTGTCTCAAATGGTATAAGCTTTCAGTGTCTAGTCCTACAGAGTCAACAAGATATTGGACCTTAAAATTTGGTGTGTTTTTAAATCATACTAAGATATACACCTTAGTCTTGTGAGATTCCCAGTATTCCCACCATCCATAAATCTTACATCATTACACTTCAGTGCTATACAAACAACACAGGACAATGTAAGAATATTATCAAGAAGATCTATGGTAATTTCATACTCACTTAAGTGATTTAGGAGCCTAGCTCCCATTTTCAAAAGTGACATACCTATTTAGGTTCTTAAGTCCCACAGGCTTTTGTCAAGGCTGAATCCCCATTCTGTCACTCCAAGTGCAGAAGGTGGGGGTCCGCAAGGATTCTAAAAATTAATACTTGCCACTCCAGGCTTATATTACACTCCCAGGGTTACAGCTTCTCTCTGACCTTGGCTTGATAAACACTACCACCGTCCAAATGCAAAAAAAAAAAACCCTTTGAACCCAGTAAGGAGCACTTGGGAATTCCTCCCTGTGGGGTACCCTCAAGCCCTTTCACCCCTCCTCCCCCCCAGGGAAGAGCTGAGAAAGAAAACAAAGGAAATTAGCTGGGGCTACCAGCTAATCAAACAATATGCACAAACCTCTTAGGACACCAAAAATCCCATCCTGTTCTTAAAAAAGGTAAATTTTATTAAAAACAAAAAGAAAAAAATACATCTGGAACTTAGGCTTTTCCTGGATTTTAAAAGAGCAATTCCAAAAATTAAGCACTCAAACTAGCTTTCTTGGGGGTACAGCTTAAAGGTTACAAGCAAACAAAAGCATCAGGGTTTAGCACAGAGGATATCCACAAGCCAAAATAAGAAATAAACCTGATAGCGTCTAACTAAACATTCCCTATCCAAATTATTTCTTCTAGGTATGGAAGTTACTTTTTCATACCTGGTTCAAACCTTACACAGCATTGCTGCTCTGTGTCCCTTCAGCCCAGAGAACAACAGACAAAGGGAAAGTTTCTTTCCCCATCTTAAAAAGTTCAAGCCTTCCCACTGGCTCTTTTGGTCAGGTGCCCACTTTTTTTTCTTTACCTGGGGGACTTTTTAACCCTTTACAGGTAAAGCAAGTAAAGAACAGCTACCAAGAGGGATTTTACAGCTAATTGGCTGGCTGGGTGTCCATCAAAGGGAGCTATCCCCCACTTTATTTATCACAGCTTTCAATAAGACAAGCTTCTTACATTATTTTGGTACATAAATGCCTAAATCCCATTGACTTTCAATGGGATTTAGGCTCCTAAACACAAAGCTGTTTTAAAAATGAGACCTAGGCTCCCAAATCCCTGGGCTCTTGACTTTTTTCTTAGGTGCCTAAATTACTTCGAAAATGAGATTCTGGCTAATAAGTCACATTCATGCGTTTGAAAATTCATTCCAATCATTTCACAAAAATGTTAAAAAACTAAACACTTCGACTCATTGAGCCAAATCTGCTGTTCCTTGGGGAGGGAGGCAAAAGTGAGTTTAAATCAAATTTGAGCCTCCAGCCCTGGAAAAAATTAGAGCATCTCAAGTCTACCGTACTTTGTGTCAGTTTGTAGCTTCTCCTGGGCCAATGCGCTCTAGCCACACTTCCCTTTTTCTATCACACCCTCTATTCCAGGGCTGCAAAGCAGGGGCAGTGTAGTGTCATTGTGGCAACACTTTACCAACCGGGGAACTCCCTTATACTGGGAGTACTCCAAAAGGGCTGGTTCTGCTTTCTTTATAACCCAAAATGTCATAAAGAGGCCTCAGCATTCTGCAGATTCCAACCCAGGTACGGGATGGCAGATTACAAATAGAAGAGCTTTTTCAATCTCAATTGTCACATTGCTATCCACTCTGAGCATATCACATTGCTCTACACTGCATCATTTAAGGCAGTGGGATCCTGGGGGTCTGCAGATTATGTCTAAGATTTACAAAGGGGTCCGCACCCTCATTCAAAATGTTTTAGGGGTCCGCAAATCAAAAAGGGTAGAAAGCCGGTGATTTAAGGTGTCAGTGTGATGAAATAAGAGATTCACCCTAAAGGGCCATGCATTATTATATATCAGATACATACTGTTAATATAAATGTAGCAGCTACCAAATAATCTGAATTTCTGGCAGAACATTTACAAATACTCTCTGAGCAAATAGCTGGATTTTTGGGTGCATAAATTAGGAGTAACGTGTAGGCAACATCAGATGAAGCTGAGACACTTGACAGCCTAGAGAAAGGGTATTCTAAATACACATTGGCTGGTCTTGAACAACTGAAGGGTTTCTGTTAGTTTTATGAAAAAAGAAAAAGAGCATACTTAAATATTGCATTTAAATTACCTTGCCCTGCAGATGAAGATTACTGTGGATAATATCCCTAACTTCATCTTCAGTGTCTTTCTGTGAAGGAAAAATACATTGTATCACATACATCATACAGAACATTCACTGAAATAAAGCAATTACTTGTGTTAAACAGGGACGTCATAGGCTATGCATACCATGTTAAGGAGCATTCTCTTGGGATTAAGATAGGCCTCAGAACTTCAGGATTCTATTCCCAACTCAACTGTGCTGACCTAGACAGCTGACAGCCGCTATGTACCTCAGTTTAACAAACTGTACACTGGGGATAACAATATCTGCCTATCCAGCGGGCATGTATTGAGGGTTAAGAATTATTCATATCAAGTACTTTGATATCCTCAGAGGAAAAGCACTGTATAAATGCAAAGTATTATTCTGATGATGTCTTATTCAAACACTGGGCAAGATTATGACTTTTATCCTTCTCTAATGTAGGTAATGACTTAAAGAGAGCTGCATACCAGCTGCAGTTCCTGAACATATTGTGCTGGAAACTGGTACAATAACTGCAAGTATTTGGAAAGCAAGAGCATAAAGTGGCCCCTACATACATCCTTTCACTGGTGTATGCTTTCTTTGCATCTGCACAGACGAAGCTGTTTTTGTCAGTGTGGAGGAAGGAGAGGCATTGGACCCTCCTTGTCCCTACTCTCTTTGGGGTGTCTAGCACCACTGTCCACATTGGTCCCCTCTCCTCTTAATTCTTATACACTAGGAGTAGCAAGACCAGGCTTGTGTCTGGACTCTGCACCAAGTGCAACTGAAGGCTCCCGGGGCCTACCTCTTAGGTATCTGGGTATGGCTAACCCCATTTTAGCTCTCCGGGAGTAGGTCTAGATTCCATCATTTATATCTGCAGTTATATTTATAGCTACCTATAGTCATTCAGCCCGTTGAACGATCATTTGCATTAAAATCATCATCATAAATACAGTCTGGAACCCTTTGCCCAAATCAGTGTAATGAATGGTACCATATGGAATTCTTTGTTGCCCACTCACCACTAAACAGAGAAGGACGGTCTTCTCAGACTTGAGTTCCCTTCCCCTCATCAAAAACCGGTCATTTTAAAACAGTATAGCTGTCTGAAGGTCATATATGCTTCTATGACATAAAAGCATTGCAGCTGCACTCAATTGTGATCATACTGTCAAACAAAGCTACTTGACTGTGGAATCATTCCTAAAAGTACCATCTGTATGACAGTGAAACCTCTAGGCCAATATAAAACTATGTAACCAATTGGGAGTGGTGAAAGTAGTACTGTATTTGGGAATCAGTTATGTTAGTATATTTATAGTTTCTATCTGTATTTCTAACTAACCAAAGTTTGTTAATATCTATTACTGGCAATTTTTCATAAAAAAAAAATCAAACAGAAATAACTTTGTTATAATTGAACCAAAAAAAGTAGTTTAATCTTTGCCCATTCCAAGGCTTAGCTAGAAAAAAATACACTTACACAAAGCAACATATCCAAAAAAACATTTTTTTCAGCAAATCAAAATAAAATTAAGAGGTGTAAATGAATAACCATGGTGGTCATCCATGGTAATTTTTTACATAAGAGAGTACACTACTCAGTTATCACTGGGAATCCTTACAATTATGTCCACAAATCAACATTTAAATAATAAAAAACAGGTTTTAATGCTTTGCATTTAATTGTAGTCATAATTTCTTACTCTCTTGTCTGCAGGGTTGCAAAGACAGAACACTCAGCCCCAAGAAAAGAGTTTGAGAACGTCTCACATTTCTTACCAATCAATTCTGGAATGTTTTGATAGTCCTCTAAATTGAGTTCCATCTAATCCTTTTAAGCATGATCATTAGGGTCTGATCCAAACCCCACTGTGGTCAATCAAAAGACTCAATGGGCATTGGGGTCAGGTCCTGAGGATAGAGAGGATTAAAACAAGGAAAAGCAGGGAAATCTCACAGAACTCTGTTAGAGGAACAGTGTAATGTCACTTCTCCACTGCCCCAGATCTAGAAGAAAAAAAACACATGAAGAGGACCTACCATGCTGAATCTGTTTTTGGCCAGTGCAATTAACTCTTGGTCTCTGGGTGCACAAATATTTAGACCAATAGGTAGTAATCTCTTCAGTGCTGCTACAATGAGAGATGTCTGCACAGAATACCGGTCCCCTTTTCGCTTCATTTTCTTTCTCTCCTGATCAGAAAGAGCTGCCTAGAGCATATAACAAATATTTTATTATTATTAAATATTTACATCTGCAATGACATTTTAATTTACATTTTTCTACTGTTGCCTAGTTCTGACAATTTCATTACCATCTATCCAGTTCCATCCTCATCCAAAGATATTGCTCACTATGCCACACTGCCCTGTGTTTCACTCAAATACTTCATAAACATGAATATTTTCTAGAACAACTGTCTTTTTACTTGATCCCACACACTTATTTCCCTTCCTATATGTGAATGGACACTGTTCTTCAGTAGACACACTTGTCAATAGTCCTTTTATGTCTTTCCTCTTTGCAAACATGTGTCATTTCCAATTTCCAGTCTCTGAGTCCTGCCTTCTCTGTTTTTGTTGTTGCTGTTTAAATACCGCTACCTTTTCTGGGGGAATCACCATAGTTTACCATAGGAACCACTGAGTTCTGGCTGAAAAAGTGGTGACAGTAAACAAAAGTGTTGTCTGGAACCATGGAAAAAAGTGTTGTCTGGAACCATGGAAAAAATTGAAGTATCTGCAGCAGAATTTTCTGAGCTGAACACTAAAAACCATAAGAACATTTCTTTATAAAACACAGCATTGTCTTCTGGACTGAACACAGTATTGAGAATCAGACATTCCAGTGCCAGTTCTGCCACCAGTTTACATGCTGTCTCAAAGGCCTTACTTCGGTTTACGTCAGTGTAAAGGAGACCAGGAAGGTGGCCTTCCTCACCACGGGGGTGTTTTCAAAATGAATTCATTAACATTCATTTCATGCTTTGATTATGTAAAGTGTTATGTAAATACTGAGTATTATTTTAATTATACATCAAAAAGTGGAGTTCTCATTGGCTTTTGTTTGATGAGATTTTGCCATGTAGGAAACAGCAAGGCCATGTGAAATTAATAGGTCATAGAAGTTGGATTGTTTAGCTGTCTGGAATTTCAAAGAATCATGTGCATTTCAAAAGATGACATTCAATAGTTTTCTCCTGTTTGAAGACAAACACACATAAAGGGATACATGAAAAAATAAGCTAATGGGTGAAAAATAAGCTATTGTATGAAATGTTTGACATATATATGTGAAAAATACAAACTGATTAATTAAATTCAATGTTTACTAGTTGATATGCAGCTTTTGCAAAAAGAATCCTTTGAAGTGACACTTATTTAAGTGACTAAAAAGGAAATGGAGAATAAAATATAGTTTCATCATAATAATGCCTTGTCTGAATCAGGGTTGACAGATGAAAAGCTGTGCATCCAGTTTCATGTACTCAGAGTACACTGGTACATTTAGAAACTTCTGACACTTCCATAGCAATTTAACTGTGCTGTAACTGAGAGAACCCATTCACATTTACATGTTTGACCCCAGTGTAGTCAATGGGGTGGCATGGGTGCAACTGAGATCAGAATTTGACACAATTTCTGGGAAAACTTGTTCACATACACTACATTTTTCTGTAATAAAACAAAAACTATAGAATACATGATAAAACTGTAGAGTTATACTTAACAATTAGACAATAACTGTCTAATATTTCTACCTTATTAATTAAGGGGAATTAACACATACTGCTAATGGGAGACAAGAGAACAGAGTATGTAAAATATCCTGGAAACAGGAACTGGGTTTTAAAATATATTGACTGTGTGTCCAAGGAGATCTGACTGACCCACGCCAGTAGATGCACATGGGTACACTATCAGCATTTCCCCAGAGAAGACAGGGTATTTGGACATTTTATCTGATTGAGTGAGGAGAGAAGATGAAGGAGGATCACTAAGAGGCATAGGAACACAGGGAGGAAAGGGGAAGTTAAATGAAAAGTTAAGTTAAAAAAATTGTTTTGATTCTCTGTTCAGGTTCTGATGCAGCCCTCTTCACCGTTGTATCTCAGCACCTTGCAGAAGTGCATTAAATGATGTGACTAGCAGTTGTCATATGTGACGTTCTGTCTTCCCCATATTTTCTCTCCCAGGGGAAAATTATGTGAGGTTTTATTGGATGGGGAGGGGTGTTAATTTAAAAAAAAAAAATGTCTACTGTGCTATACATGTTTGTTATTGAGGACCACATCAAAGTAGTAAACCTTGCACTTGGACCAGAAAGCTGGGAAGTTTGGGGAAGTTCATTCTACAGCCTTGGACTGGCCCCAGAAAAATCTCTATTCCTGATCCTCCTAGTTAGTGATTTGCTTATTCCTTTAAGGATGAGGGATTATGTCTCGCTGAGTTCTGCTCAGCACAGGACTCAAGAGTTGGGGAAGATAAGGAGGCATTATACCATCTTTCTAAATCTCCCTCTCTCCCCTCCCCCCACCGAGTCTGGCTGCTCCAAGCTGTAGCCAGCTGAAATGCCTGCTCTCTCTTACCTTCATCCTGGTAACTACAGATATTCCCTGTAATTATAGTGGGGAATAACTCTAGAAATGGAAGACATGCACACACACTTTGCCCACGGTAGTAGGCATAATTGCATCCCATCATGCACCAGAGGCCAGATCCTGCATTGTTAGCCTACCCAAAACTCCTGTGGACTAGGACATTGGAGTGCAAAACAATTAAGGATCAGGTCCAACACCAGTAAAGAAGATAGATCAACTACTGTGATATGTGCAGCCAGTGATATAATAATCGCATGGCCTTTAAGCACACCTGATATTTCTATCCACCCTAGCCAAAGCAAGTAGCAGCAGCACAGTGAATTTTCAGCACTACTGGAGGGACCATCATAAATGGCAGGACCCTGAAATTTCACAGGAACATTGAATTTAAGGGATTATAAATGCGGAGACTTGCCGTTACAACCTACAAAGCTAAAACACTAAGAGGAGAGAAAGCAAGACGGGATAACAATATTTAAACTTTGCAGCTCATTGTACCTTAGACATCTTGGATTTGGTGTCAGTAATAAGGAAAGACATGTTGTTGATTTCATTCTGTACCACAAAATTCTGCTCTTCCCTTTTGAAATTCTGAAATGTTACACAGGAGATCTCAGTTAAAAGCACTTATTACATGTGAGAAATCTGTCCATACAAGTCTTGAATAATAAATATGGGTTCACTGGAACTCTGTAGATTCCACAAAGTTACAGTCTCTATGTTTTTAACAGATTCTCAAGAATATGCTAAATTCTGGCATTATTTATATTGGACAAATCTCAGATTTTTATCCACTCTGAACATAAAGTGGATCTACAAACAGATATCCCCTGATTTAAATGAAAGAGATGTATTTTTATTCTCGGAAGGGTCTGGTGCAGCTTTGAAAATCTATTAGGGAAAAGAGAAGGAAGGCAAAGAATTACCAGGAGCGAATGATATCAAAAGATATGATTGAAATTTTAGCCACAGTGCTTAGAAAGCTCTTCAGAAACTATTGTTGTATAAAAGAATATGATTGTGCAACATAATTAATTTGTATAAATGAAGTGAGCATTTTTATATCTGAAGTGAGCTTTAATTTCAATATTTTTTTCTCTAACACCTAAGGGAATATAAATTTCCAACGCGATATTAACATTTACATCTGAGCAAACAATATTTCCAATAACCTGACTCATTGAACTTAAACTTACCCTTTTAACATACGCAATAAGACTGTCATTACCAGCTTCTTGAACTGACAAATTATGTTTATCAGTTGTTGTTTTTTTAAATGGACTTTTCATTGTGAACAACAGCCCACTGTGGATATTTGAAATTCCAGCTGTTAGTTGTGATGAATCACATAAACCAGCGGTTCTCAACCGGGGTCCAGGAGTCCTTTCAAGGGGGCCGCAGGGCCCCGCAGCTGAAACCCAGAGCCTGATACCCGGCGCCCCTGCAGGGCTGAAGCCGGGAGGTGCGGGGCTGAATCCCCGAGCCCTGGTGCTCCCTGTGGGGAAGAAGCCCTGAGCCCATGGGCAGAGTTGGAGACATGGAGGGCATTGTGCCCCCCTCCCCCCAACTGCAGTGCAAGAGCAAGGCAGTCCCGGTGGCAGCTCCACACCTCCCCTGCACCATCTCGTCTCCTTGCTCCCTGGCCAGCTTGGAGGCGGGAAGCCGGAGCTGGGCAGTGCAGGACAGTTGCTGCTCTGGTTGGTGCTATGGAGCAGGGCGTGGCAGCATTCCCTTCTCTCCTCCTGGTGCCCCGGGTTGAAGCTGCTCCTCAGCTCTCAGCCCCCTTTGCTCCTGCAGAGGCAGGCGGTAAGAGCCACCCAGATGGGGAGACCCGGCTCCGAGGCTGGCAGACCCTTCTGGGAACAAGGACCGCAAGGGAGCCCTCCTTGCACACAGCCCCTAGCTACTCTACTCCCTGCCCCCTGAACTACCCCCCTGCCCGCACACAGCACCTACCTACCTCCTCCCTGCACCCACAGCCAGTGTTCCCTCTAATTGTTCCCACTCATGTACAGAATGAATTTTGTTATGTGCACCAAAATGAAGGTGATGTGTGACACATCACCTTCATATTGGTACACATAACAAAATTCATGTGGTGGGGGTGGGACCTAGGGGTTCTTGTGGGAGGAGGCTCAGGGCTGGGGCAGAGAGTTGGGGTGCAGGGGTGTGAGGGCTCTGGCTGGGGGTGCAGGCCCTGCAGGGGGTCAGGGATGAGGGGCTCAGGGCTGGGGCAGAGGGTTGGGTGCAGGGGGTGAGGGCTCCAGCTGGGGGTGCAGGCTCTGGTGTGGGGCTGGGAATAAGGGATTTGGGGTACAGGAGGGTGCTCCAGGGCTATTGTGGGGAGAGAGGACTTCCCCCAGTGCTCTCTCCCCACAGCATCATCTGGGCTGTGGGGGAGAGGTGCCGGGGTAGAGGTGCCTGTCCCCATTGTGGGAGCTCTGGGGCTGGGGCTGCAGGATAGGTGTCCCTCCCCTGGCCCCACCAGGTCTGGGCTGGGGGAGGGCCACCTGGGCCATGCCTGGGACCGGGCTGCTCCAGCTGCGCCTGGGGCCGGCCTGGGCCATGCTGACCTGGCCACGGCTGGGTCCGGGCTGCTCCGGGCCACAGGGTGAGTTGGGGCCAGGGGAAGGGCGCCCCTACCCCACCAGGTTCCCGGGTGGGTTCCCTGCGTGCCTGCACAGAGCTAAATAGGCTGCTGTGCGGCCGCACAGCTTACAGGAAACTTAGCCCACAGATACCCCATGTGCACACAACTCCTAGGTACCCACTCTCTGCACGGCGTGCTACCCCCGTGCCTGCACACAGCTCCTAGCTACCCCATCCCTGCACCCTAAGCTGTTTTCAGACTTTCTGAGCTGAGCCCTCCCACCTTTGAGTGATAATTTTTGGTTGTGTCTCCCCGCAACCCAGACAGGCTGGGTGGCCTGATGACGTGAGTCGGGGGTGGAGGTGGCGCTCCCTCTCTGAACCCAGCCATGCAGAAGGGACTTGAGCCTTGCTGGCCCCTGTCCTCTCAAAACAGAAGTCAAACTATGCCTATGCCCAAGGCCCCTGCCCCAAGGCCCTCCCACTCCCACTGGGCCCTGGAGTTTTCATAGCGTGTTGCGGGGAGCCACAGAGAGAAAAAGGTTGAGAACCCCTGATATAAACCACATGGTTTTACTTCTGTCCTCTGGCTGAACTAGTGTAATTTTTATAATTTGGAAGAAGGTTTAAGGAAGCCAAGTTGTCTTTTAATCTCCTGTAGAGGTATCAGTTGATAGAGAGGCAGCAAATAAACAGGATTAAGGAGTTTTAGATAACTAAGCACTTTCTACTCTTGCCAACAGTAAGTTTGGCTCCAGACATCCTGCTTAAAAAAGTCCGATTACTGTAAAATATATAACCCGAGTGCAGAAATTAAATTAAATTTTGTCTTGTGACATTCACACACAGTCATTGTGTTTACTGAACTATAATTCAATGTCACTAAATAAATGCATGTGTACACATGGTCCAATCTATGAAGGTTGCCATCAGATCTTTATCTAACTTATTTAATTAACTCTGTGCTATGGCTCTAGTGAGGGATATTTGGAACACTGGATACTATTTTGTACGACAGGGAGGCAATCTCATATAGTATAGACCACTATTAGTGTGAATGCTAGAGTATGTAAGCTTCCAAATTCACTCTGTGAGCATTCATGAGTGTGAAAATTGATCACTCAAACATTCAAAGGAAGTGAGCACAAAAATGGATGCAAGCACCGCCAAAGCAAATTCATTTTAAAGTTTGTGAGAGTATTCACAAAATTGTTCTCTTTATTCTCTGAGCTCTAATTATATGACATATTTGAAATATATAGATAGGAATATTGTAGAAAGATCTAAAAATACAATGTCATTACTAGGGCTGGCTGGAAAACAGGAGTATTTTGTGAAAATGTTTCAGGTTTCAACATTTGCTTTTGTTCTACAACAGGACAACACCAAGACCCTTTGGAAAAACAGAGCAAGAAAGACAGCCGATTGATTATGGCACAACCCTGAAATATGACAGGTTTCAGAGTGGTAGCTGTGTTAGTCTGTAACAGCAAAAAGATTGAGGAGTCCTTGTGGCACCTTAGAGACTAACAAATTTATTTGGGCATAAGCTTTCATGGGCTAGAACCCACTTCATCAGATGCATGGAGTGGAAAATACAGTAGCAGGTATAAATACACAGCACATGAAAGGATGGGAGTTGCCTTACCAAGTGGGAGGTCAGTCTAACGGGACAATTCAATTAACAGTAAGATAACAAGGGAGGAAAAATCACTTTTGTAGTGATAATGAGAGTGGCCCATTTCAAACAGTTGACAAGAAGGTGTGAGTAACGGTAGGGGGAAATTAGTATGCGGGAAATTAGGTTTAGCTTTTGTAATGACCCAACCACTCCCAGTCTTTATTCAGGCCTAATTTGATGGTGTCCAGTTTGCAAATTAATTCCAGTTCTGCACTTTTAGGTCTGTTATGAGTGACCAGGGAGATTCAAGTGTTCTCCTATTGGTTTTTTGAATGTTACAATTCCTGATGTCAGATTTGTGTCTATTTATTCTTTTGTGTAGAGACTGTCCGGTTTGGCCAATGTACATGGCAGAGGGGCATTGCTGGCACATGATGGCATATATCACATTCATAGATGTGAAGGGGAACGAGCCCCTGATGGTGTGACTGATGTGGTTAGGTCCTATGAAGGTGTCCCTTGAATAGATATGTGGACAGAGTTGGCACTGGGGTTTGTTGCAGGGCTTGGTTCCTGGGCTGGTGTTTTTGTTGTGTGGTTGCTGGTGAGCATTTGCTTCAGGTTGGGGGGCTATCTGTAAGCGAGTACTGGCCTGTCTCCAAAGGTCTGTGAGAGTGAGGGATCGTCCTTCAGGATAAGTTGTACATCCTTCATGATGCGCTGGAGAGGTTTTAGTTGGGGGCTGCAGGTAACGGCTAGTGGCGTTCTGTTACTTTCTTTGTTGGGCCTGTCTTGTAGTAGGTGACTTCTGGGCTCTGTCAATCTGTTTCTTCACTTCAGCAGGTGGGTACTATAGTTTTAAGAATGCTTGATAGAGATCCTGTAGGTGTTTGTCTCTGTTGGAGGGATTGGAGCAAATGCGATTGTATCTTAGAGCTTGGCTGTAGACAATGGATCGTGTGGTGTGGTCTGGATGAAAGCGGGAGGCATGTAGGTAAGTATAGCGGTCAGTAGGTTTCCGGTATAGGGTGGTGTTTATGTGACCATAGTTTATTAGCACTGTAGTGTCTAGGAAGTGGATCTCTTGTGTGGACTGGTCCAGGCTGAGGTTGATGGTGCGGTGGAAATTGTTGACATCCTGGTGGAATTCCTCAAGGGCCTCCTTCCCATGGGTCCAGATGATGAAGATGTCATCAGTGTAGCACAAGTAGAGTAGGGGTGTTAGAACAACGCTTCCTCAGCTCTCGTCTCCTAAATCAGCCATAAAAATGTAGGTATACTGTGGGGCCATGCGGGTACCCATAGAAGTCCCGCTAACTTGAAGGTATAAATTGTCCCCAAATCTGAAATAGTTGTGGGTGAGGACAAAGTCACAAAGTTCAGCCACCAGGTTTGCCATGATAGTATTGGTAATGCTATTCCTGACAGCTTGTAGTCCATCTTTGTATGGGATGTTTGTGTAGAGAGTTTCTACATCCATAGTGGCTAGGATGGTATTTTCTGGAAGATCACCAAAGGACTGTAGTTTCCTCAGGAAGTCAGTGGTGTCTCAAAGATAGCTGGGAGTGCTGGTCATTGGATCATTACAAAACCTAAACCTAATTTCCCCCATACTAATTTCCCACTACTGTTACTCACACCTTCTTGTCAACTGTTTGAAATAGGCCACTCTCATTACCACCACAAAAGTGATTTTTCCTCCCTTGGTATCCTACTGTTAATTGAATTGTCTCATTAGACTGATCCCCCGAAATATGAGACACCCAGGTTCAAGTCCCTTCTTCTTGATTCAGAACTCGCATCTTTGTGAAAAGTTTCAGTTTTTACAAATTGGCATTTTCCAACAAAAAATGTTTTCATTGAAAATTTCCCAACCAATTCTAGTAATTACACGTCTTGAATTAAAATATTAGAAAGTGTTCATATTGAAAAAAAATCACGTACACTTGATTAAGCACTATAAAATACTACAACAAAACTTCTATATATTTTACCTTAGCTATTTTCGTTTGTTTTACATCAAATATTGTCATTGACAATAAAAAGATTTTACAAAATATGCTGTTCAGTTTGCACACCTTAAATGATTTTCCACATAACAAAATAATAAGCTAACCTAGCTAAACTTTGACGCAAACCTCCAAGGCATAAAATCAATTACTGATGACAATGACTTTGCTGAACTCCACTGCTTACCTACAGGCAAACAAACTTTCTAAATTCAATCAAAAGTCTTTGCATTTGAAAACTCTGACAGATTATAATAAAGCGTAAACTTATCCAGTTTCCATTTCAAATATTAATTATATTAGATAAATGATTGTTTCCTCACATTTGCATAGTGAAATGGCATAAAATGCAAACTGCATCACAATTAGATAAAAAATAATTGCCTAGATATTATCATATTGGTAATTCTGTCTATCTTAGGTTTTTCTACAGTGAACATCACTCGAGTACCACTATCTAAAATCCTGATCCAGCAAAGCACTTAAATATGTGTGTAAATTTAAGCATGTGAGCAATCCCTTTTAACTGGCATGCTTAAAGTTATTAACATACTTATATGTTTTACTGAATCAGCACCTAATTGTTGAACAGGTAGTTAGGTTGTGCCTGGTGGGCTTCATAGATAATGTTAGGTAAAATACTTCTAAGTACAGAAATGCTACAATACTATCACTCAGACTTGCTGGTCTGTGGTTATAGTAGTAAAAGCAATTTATGTAAAGATAACACTTCTTCGCTCACCTATTCCCTGTGAGTGTTCAGTCTCATCTTATTGGCAGTTTTCTGTTAGTAGTTTTACTGCTTTTTACTCTTGCACACATCGTGAGCTGCATTCTATTCTAAAGCACGTATAATCAGTGAAGTCCATAGCTTAATTCTTAATGCACAATCTTTGTTGCTGGTGTACAAGCCAGAAAAAACCCAGGTTGAGATCCCAGGACAAGTTTTGCAGGAATGGCATTAAGAGGAAATCTCCTAACTTGCAATTTAGCAAACTTCAGCTAGAAGTCACCAAAGATATGTTTATACTGCAATTAGGCACCCATGGCTGGTCTGTGCCAGCTGGCTCGGGCTTACATGGCTTGGGCTGCAGGGCTGTTTAATTGCAGTGTAGACGTTCCAGCTCAAGCTGCAGCCTGAGCTCTGGAATCCTCCCACCTTACAGGGCCCTAGAGCCCAAGCTCCAGCTGAGCCCAAACACCTACACAGCAATTAAACAGCCCTGCAGCCTGAGCCCTGCAAGCCCAACTCAGCTGACACAGGCCAGCTGCGAGTGTCTAGCTGCAGTGCAGACATACCCCAAGAGGCAAACATGGAATGCCAGGACGTCTTTTACAGTGACTTTTTAAAGCAGAACCCTGATTTAAAACATGCTGAGCTATTTGTCTGTCTGCTCTGTGCACAGAACTCCCATTGACTTCAGTCAGACACCTTCTCATACAGAGCAGTTACTGAAATGGCAAAATAAGTGAAATGCTTTCCTTTAAACTCTGTTAAAGAAACAGAAATCTGCAATGCAGTGTTAAGTCAGTGGAAGTAAAGTTACACACTCTCTTCAAAGAACTTCTGGATTTCATGTGTGCCAGTCTCATCGAGGTTTCTTCGGTTACATACATTGTATCATAACCATGCCTATAGATTGAAGGAGGCTGGATATCCAGCTGTGGTGGGTAGATTTTATCATTTTCTGGTGAGTTACATCAATTTAAACTGATTGATTAGCTACATATTCAGACAAAGAAGGGAGTTTGGGGGGGAATAAAAATATAAGGCTGGTGGCAAGAACTCAGTAATGACCATCTGTACAGGAGCCTTATGAAAGAAATATGAGTTCTCGTGAAGAAATACATATTGTCAGAACTACAAGACACGACTGTATTTCTTCAACTTCACAGAACTTCAGGAGTGGCAGGAAATTAACAGACTCCTTGTCCACAGACTCCTCTCCATCATTGAGTACGTTTTTCCATGCAACCATTCAAAGATCATTATTACTGGTGGCAAACCGGAGACCCAAATTAGGACTACTCATAGCCCTTGCAGCTCTCAAGTGGAACAGACTGGCTACAAGGGATGACACGTTTAGCATCTTACAAGAAAAAGAGGATGGCAAACTCCTCATGATGAAGCACTGCTATCTGATTAATGGGGAGACAATAATGCCAGCCTCAACAGAGAAAGTATGATCCATCCTCACGGCCAGAAAAAAATGTGTCAATGGTGATTTATAAGTAAGGAGGATAAATTGCATTTGAGTCTATCTTGGAACGTTGCAAAAGGAAACCTCAAGTCAGGCAATCAGAACCAGCTTCCCCACATATTGTGGGATTGTTACAAATTATCCCATGATACTTCCCCCCACAACCAGTTTTGCTTGAACGACGCACCCAGCTGTATGATCCAATAAACTGATTTGCATCAGTAGAGCTATATTGCATTGCACTATATATCTATCCTTTTTGTGTCATATGGTTAAAGCAATTGGAATACCGTTAAAGAAAAAAAAGAAAAAGGAAATTGACGTGGGCAGGGGGTAACACACAACTTGCACCTCCTTCTCAAAGGATGGACATTGCTGTTAGTTAAATAACTGACCTATCTGCCAAGAAAACCACAGTAAAATAGAAAGTGTAAAAATTTACTTACATGGGATTTTGACCAATAAATGAATACTTCAGCCACCATGCGGAACAATTCCTCTGCTTCTGAGTTGGGTTCTTTCAGCCATTTTGCCCTAAAATTAGATAACAAGAAGGAAAAAAAAAAAACTTGGCGTTGATCCTTTCTGGCTTGGATAACGCAATTTTAACATTTCGCTTTGAAATCAATTTTTATACGACATCACCAGGAAAAAAGCAGAACGTTATGTGCATGTGTTTTAATTTATGCTAAAGTGGTCTTTTGATGCCCTACTTCAACATCTGAATACAGTTTTCCCATAATATCAATGTGGCAGGCTCCGACCTTGTCCCCGTGGGTCCCACACTTCCAGGCGGTTTAGGCTAGCTTCAGAAGCTCACTGCAACCCTCCATGTAGCCCTTCTCTCTCTAGGGCCAGGGATACAGTCTACTGAGCCCTTTTCATCATAAACCAGCAAGTAGGTTGGTGAGAGAATTCCCAGAGTCTCTGTTGCTCCTACGGCCTTATACCAAAACAGTTTAGCCTCCTGTCCTGACAGGGGCCTGTATCCCCCTCCCAGGAGGTAGTTCTGTAGTGGTGGGTTGGGGGGAACCCGGGCCTGCCATCTACTCCGGGTTCCAGCCCAGGGACCCTAATGGTAGCAGCTGTTGGCAGCCAACCTTTCACTGCCAGAGTTGCTACATTTCCCTGGGCCACTTCCCCACCGCTCTCCTGTTTCTCCCTTCTTCACCCTTACCTATGACTTGAGGGTGTCTTCATTAACCAGCCTCACTTCCTCTCATCTGGCTCCCTGGTTCTCCTCTGCCTGACTGGAGTGAGCCCTTTTATAGTATTAGAGGGGCCTTAATTAGAGTTAGGTGGTCACATTAGCTTAATGGCCTGACCTGACTCTTTGTAGGTTAATCGGAGTCAGGTGTTCTCATTAGCCTGGAGCAGCCCCTGCTCTGGGCACTCAGGGAACAGAAAACCATTAATCCAATGGCTAGTATATCTGCCTTCTGCTACTCTGCTGTACCCAACTGCCCTGGGTCTATCACATATCCCTCCCCCCTGCTCAACACCAAGGGGTTGGGCAGCGTGGGATGCCAGATAGCGTATGCATGATAAGCCATCGGCGTTGCCATAGCGACTCCCTGCTCTGTGCTGTATGCGTAACTGGAAAGGTTGGAGGGATAAGAACCACCTGGTTACCCTTGTGTTCCTTTCCTTGTTCCATTGCATCCATTGAAGAGGGGCATGGTCGGTCACAAGGATAAATCAGCGCCCCAGCAGGTAATAACGCAACGTTTCCATGGCCCATTTTACGGCCAGGCACTCTCTCTCTCTACCACTGCGTATTTTTGTTCCCTCGGAAGGAGTTTCCTACTGAGGTAGAGAATTGGGTGTTCCTCTTCCCCAACCATCTGCGACAGGACGGCCCCTAACCCCACCTCGGATGCAACTGTCTGTAGGATGAATTCCTTGGTGAAATCTGGGGCTATCAATACTGGGTTACTGCAGAGGGCAGTCCATAGGTCCGCGGATGCCTTCTCCGCTGCATCGGACCATCTGACTGGATCAGGACCACGGGCCTTCACTAAGTCCGTTAAGGGACTTGCCCTTGTGGCAAAATGGTGGATGAAATACCGGTAAATCCCCACCACCCCAGGAATGTTCGGACCTGCTTCTGATGACTCAGCCGTGGTCAATTTTGGATGGCCTCTAACTTATTCAGTTGGGGTTTTACCAGACCTTTTCCTACCACGTAGCCAAGGTATTTGGCCCCCGTGAACCCTACGGTGCACTTAACACGGTTCACCGTAAGGCCAGCTTGCCTGAAGGTATCAAGGACTGCCCCCACTTTTTCCAAGTGGGTCTCCCAGTCTGGGGTATGAATCACATCATCCAAGTAGGACGCAGCATAACTGGCATGGGGGCATAATAACTTGTCCATGAGGCGCTGAAAGGTAGCTGGGGCCCCATGTAGTCCAAAAGAGAGGACTGTATATTGGAAGAGACCCTCTGGTGTAGAAAACGCCCTCTTTTCCTTTGCATCTTCGGCTAGGGGAATCTGCCAGTACCTCTTAGTCAAGTCTAGGGTTGCCAAGTACTCGGCATTCCCCAGATGGTCCGCTAGTTCATGTATGTGGGGTATAAGGTAGGCATCAAACTGGGATATCTCGTTTAGTCGACGGAAGTCGTTGCAGAACCTCGTGGTGCCATCAGGTTTGGGCACCAACACTATTGGGCCGGACCACGGACTGTGGGATTCTTCTATGATCCCCATCTCCAGCATTTTCCTGACTTCCACTATTATTTCCTCCCTTTTGGCTGCTGGCACCTGGTAGGGCCTCATAGTTACTCCGGCCCCAGGGTTTGTGATGATGTGGTGATATGTCCCGGTTGTGCGACCCGGCTTTGCTGAGAATACATCTTGATATTGGGTGATCATCTCAGTTATCTCTTTCTTCTGGGCTGTCGTTAGATCAGAAGACACCCTCACCTGTTCAGGATTTTTGGGTCCAGCTCTTCTCAAACTACTGTGCATGCCTCTCGCGCATGCCAGGGTTTCAGAAGGCTGACGTGGTATATCTGCTCTAGTTTTCAACGTCCCGGTTGTCACACCTTGTAATTTACTTCCCCTCCGGGTTCAACTATTTCATAGGGCCCTTGCCACTCAGCCAACAGCTTATTTTCGGCCATAGGTACCAGTACCATTACTCAGCCACCAGGTTGAAACTGATGAACCTTGGCTTGACGGTTGTAGTAGGTTCTCTGGGCCTCTTGGTCCTTCTCTAGGTGCTCCCTCACTATGGGAGTGACCCGGGCTATCCGGTCCCTCATCCGTAGCACATGATCTATTACGTTCTTCCCCTCACCTGGTTCCTTCTCCCAAATTTCCTTGGCTATGTCCAGGATGCCTCAGAGGTTGCATTATGGAATCCAGTGGAAGCTTGGGGGACCTCATGGATGGCGAACATGAGGTACAGTAGTAGGTTGTCCCAATCTTTCCCATCCTTGCTTACCACCTTTCTTATCATGGCCTTGAGGGTCCGGTTAAATCTTTCCACCAGACCATCGGTTTGTGGATGGTAAACTGAGGTCTGCAGGGTCTGGACATGTAGCAGGGAACAGAGGTCCTTCATCAACTTGGACATGAATGGTGTTCCCTGGTCTGTGAGGATTTCTTTTGGTAGCCCTACCCGGGCAAAGACTGCCACTAATTCTTTGTCAATGCTCTTGGAAGCTGTGTTTCATAAGGGGACAGCTTCTGGGTAGCTGGTTGCATAGTCTAGGATGACAAGCACATACTGGTGACTTCTGTTCGTTTTCTCTAGCGGCCCCACAAGATCCATGGTGATCCGCTCAAACGGAACTTCGATGATCGGCAGGGGTACCAGAGGAGCTCTTAGATGTGGACAAGGGCTGTGCAGTTGACATTCGGGGCAAGAGGCACAGTACCGCCAGATGCTTCATGTACCCCTGGCCAGAAGAACTTCTGTAAGATTCTCCCCTGGGTTTTCTCCACTCCCAGGTACCCTCCAAAAAGTGACTGTGAGCGACGCTTAATATTGCCTTCTGGTGTTTCTGGGGTACAAGGAGCTGGTGTACCTCTTGCTCCTGCATTTCCACGACCCGGTATAGGAGATTCCTCTTGATCACAAAATAAGGCCCTGGCCCCCGGGCCTTTCCCTCTATAGGTACCCCATCTATCTCAGCCACCTCCTTCCTGGTGTTCTCGTACCTTGGGTCTTCCACCTGGTCCCGTCCAAAAGTCTCTCTCCCAGGGCTTATCAGCCCGCACTCCGAGGGATGTGTCTCTGCCCTCTTGGCTGGCTCCATGAGGTTGGGGTTGGAAGCGGTCTCTGACCCCTCCTCCATCTCGGGACCCTCCCCTTCGGTTGCCCGTGTACGTCTGCCTACAGAGGCGGCCCTCTGTCTTTGTATCAGGATTTGGGTACCCAAAGCCTTGGCCGCCCTTCTTTCTCTCTTGGTCTTCCTGCCTTTCCACGGGACAGGGAATAGCTCCTGGGAAATTTCCACAAAAAATGGGAGGTGACATTCTGCCGCAGAAGCCTCCTGAAGTTCGGGGAGCTCCTCTCCCTCCAATTCCTCCTGTGGGAGCAAGTTTCCAAACCTGGGGAAATCTCTACCTATGAGCACGGGGTACGGGAAGTTTGGGACTACCCCTGCTTTTACCCCAGTGACATTTCCCTGAATTTCAATTTTCACTGGTATGATGGGGTAGCAACTAACAGTCCCATGGACATGGGTTACCCCCGTATGCTTACCCTACATTAACTGGCTGTGCTTCACTAATTTACCAGAAATTAGGGTGATAGCACTCCCCGAGTCTACGAGTGCCATAGTTTCTACCCCATTCAACTTTACCTGCCTTGTATATTTATGTGGGGTGACTGCAACCCCTACAATATTGAGTAGGCTGCATGGGTCTAACCCATCCCCCAGGTTACACTGCATGGACTCTAGACATTGGGGCACTGGGCCGCTATGTGCCCCAACTTCCAGCACCTGTAACACTTATAATTACTTCTAGTCACTCCCCTATCACGTGAGTTAGGGGTTTATTCCCAGGGTCCCCCCCACTCAGGGCTTTTCCTTCCTTCTGGGTTCCCGGCTTGTTTTTGGTCCCCCTCTTTTTCCACCTAGGACTCCCTGGGGATTTGGCTACCCGACCCGCCAGGGTCAGGGTCAAGTGTTTGCTTCGTGAGGGCCTTCCTTGGGGAGTTGGGTCAACTCCCTGTCTGTCATCCATCTTTTCACCAATGTGATCATTTCGTCGTAGGTGGATGGATCATTCTGGCATACCCATTTGCGGAGATCTGGCGGCAGTCCCTGCATGTAATGGTCCATTACCAAAATCTCCAAAATCTCCTCTGGGCTGCATGCCTTGGGCCATAGCCACTTCCGAGCGAAGTGTATGAGGTTGAATAGTTGGGACCTCGGAGGTTTATTCTCCCTGTATTTCCACTCCTGGAACCTCTGGGCCCATACCGCTGCTGTCACCCCGATCGTGCTAGGATCTCTGCCCTCACCCGGGAATAGTCAGCGGTGTCCTCGGTGGGCAGATCAAAGTAGGCCTTCTGGGCCTCTCTGCACAAAAAAGGGGTGAAAATGCTGGCCCACTGCTCCTGGGGCCAGGCCTCATGCTGAGCAGACCTTTCAAATGAGAGGAGATATGCCTCTACATCATCCTCTGCTGTCATCTTTGGCAAACAACCGGTTGCCCTCAGGGTTTGGGTCCCATTGGACCCCCAGGCCTGGGTGGCGAGGATCTTGAGCTGGTCCATTATCTCGCGCAGGAGGGCTCGATATTGGGTTGCCTGGCTCATTAATAATTGGTTGGTTTCCTGCTGTAGCCTCATGGACTCCTGTTGTGCCATTGCCTGAGCCCAGGTTGCCTCCTGCTGGGCCGCCGTGGCTTGCACCAGCGCTCTCACCACCTCCTCCATTGTGGTACAAACAAAAACCCCAAACCAAAAACCCTAGTACACTTTTTTTTAAAAAATCTCTTTGTTCCGCCATGCTGTGAACAATCACAATCCCACTACTAACACCAGTTGTGACAGAACTCCGACCTTGTCCCCGTGCATCCCGCGCTTCCAGGCGGTTTATGCTAGCTTCAGAGGCTCACTGCAACCCTCCATGTAGCCCTTCTCTCTCTAGGGCCAGGGATATAGTCTACTGAGCCCATTTCATCATAAGCCAGCAAGTAGGTTGGTGAGAGAATTTCCACAGTCTCTGTTGCTCCTACGGCCTTATACCAAAACAGTTTAGCCTCCTGTCCTGACAGGGGCCTGTATCCCGCTCCCAGGAGGTGGTTCTGTAATGGTGGGTTGCGGGGAACCCGGGCCTGCCATCTACTCCGGGTTCCAGTCCAGGGACCCTAATGGTAGCAGCTGTTGGCAGCCAACCTTTCACTGCCAGAGTTGTCAAATTTCTCTGGGCCACTTCCCCACAGCTCTCCTGCTTCTCCCTTCTTCACCCTTACCTTAGGGCTCCCTCACCAATGACTTGAGGGTGTCTTCATTAACCAGCCCTTCAGCCGCACTTCCTCTCATCTGGCTCCCTGGCTCTCCTCTGCCTGACTGGAGTGAGCCCTTTTGTAGTATCAGAGGGGCCTTAATTGGAGTTAGGTGGTCACATTAGCTTAATGGCCTGACCTGACTCTTTGTATGTTAATTGGAGTCAGGTGTTCTCATTAGCCTGGAGCAGCCCCTGCTCTGGTCATCAGGGAACAGAAAACAGTTAATCCAATGGCCAGTATATCTGCCTTCTGCTACTCTGCTGTACCCAACTGGCCTGGGTCTATGTCACCAGGTAAAATGCAATGGGAAATTATTTTTTGTGATTTTGCTCCAAATCCCTTCCCTAAAATTGAATTAAGTCTGTAATAAGGTACCATTAATTTCACTTTAAAATTGATTGTGTGAAGAAAAGTTATTTAAATTGAGTGTAGAACATAATTAAGACACAAAATGAAGTATCAAGAAACATAACTAGGTTTTGAAAGGATTCACTAAATTTTTTCTTTTCACGTACCTGTTATAGTCCACAAATCTAATCAACAAAGGGTAGAAGGCATAGAGGTCCCGTGCCAAAATGGTGAACTCATCTAGGATAAGCAGTTCAGCCTCAGACATGTCACCTCTGCCTTCTGCTCTTAGATGGTCTTCATCTGATACAACCATTGCTGCTTTTTTCTTCAACTTATCCATCAGTGGCAGGAAGTGGGTCTTTAAGAGCTGGGGCTTCACTTTGCTTATGATAGGCTGGGAAAACACTATTTAAGGCAAATCAATACTATAATAAACACTTGACCACAAAGCGTAATCTAAAACCTTTACCTTTTTTATCGTGTATTTTATTTTAAAGAACTAGGGTGAAATCCTGGTCCCATTTAAAGTCAATGGGAGCTCTGCACGGACTTCAGTGAGGCCATTTGCGGCAGGGAACATGTTTGCCTATGTTGTTTTACAGTGACTATCAAAATGGGGTTCCAGTCCTGGATGTTAACAAAAACATAAGCATCAAAAACAACAGAAAGAAGACAGTAAGCATTGAAAACTCATGTGAAATTGAATCAGAGGGCAAAAGTGACTTTTCCAGGGAGAAGAGAAAGTTTTACAGGGTGACAAATCAACAAATCAACTGTGTTTTCAGCCTTTCACCTTTGTGATTCTGAATAAGACCCAATGTAGTATCATCTTTCTTTAAAAAAAAAAAAAAAAAAAAAAGCCTAAAAGTGAGCTCCCATCTCAAAGGAGTGTGTGCTGAAGTGGAAATTCTGATAATATTTTTATGATTCCTATGAGTGCCTCAGTTTCCTTGTGCTTTGCATTGCTATGCATGGAGTGTAAAAAGCTGTCCATGGGGCAAAACAGAGGATATGAGGTGTTGAGTCATGCAACTGTTAGGGTGATATGAATGGGTCATTAAAGGATTGGCTGAAACCAACCCATATCAATGGAGGATCCATAAAGAGAATGGGAACCCCAATGGCCAAGACATTCACATTTAGCAACCAACAGCCAAGAAGAAGGAGATTCCCTCCCATATCTCTGCACGGAGAAGCAGAGCAAAGGCTCCAGCTGGAGAACAAAGGGGAAAGGAGTCAGGTGGCTGGGTTAAGAGCTGGCCTTTGGGGAGACACAGGAACACACACACATGGGACTAGGAACTGAGACTGAGAGAGAGCCTAGATAGCTTTGATGGCAGCATGGCTCAAGGGAGTCCTGGCCTAGCATTGGCCATGCTGAACTCTTAACCTTTGCCTCTCTACCCTAACCTAAGGATTTCCAGATTCTGTACATCAGGTGATAAATAAATTGTTGCTTTGTTTGGAAAAGGCTGCCTGGACTCGCTGCAAATAATCACTAAGAGCATTGCACCCTGAAGGGGCACAGCACAAGCCTTCTGCAGGAGTCTGGCTTTGGCTGGACTCGCTGCAGGGAACCATAGAGACAGATACAGTTTGTGGGTGCCTGAAGGCTCAGTTCTGGATTCTTGGAGGCCACAGGCCTGCCTCTGTGGAACTGTGTGCATCCTTGGGGCCCAAGCACACTAAAGGGGTCATACTCCCAAGGAACTAATTAGAAACTGGGGCACAGAACAGACCCTGTGGAATGGCGATAGGGTGTTAGTCATAAAGCCTAATGACAACACTTCAAGAACCAGATTTTGTAATAGCACGCAACTGCCTTCTGTACGTATAGATAAATGGTGGCACAAATATAATTCTTTTAGTTCAGTAAATGGCATATTACAATGCAGTGATGGCCATGGCTTATTATGAAGTTCAACATGATATATACCAATTAGTTTAAGATATAGTATCTCTCTTTCAAAGAACTGCTGTTTTATTGTCTCATTTAATTAGACTTTATATTATTCAAAGAGCCTGTAGAATATGGGCTTGATTCTCCTCCAACTTCAAGTGGGGTAAATATACAGTAAATCTATTGACATCAATGTGAACTGATGTAAGAGACAGAAGAATCAGACCCAAATTATTCATATCTTTAAATCTTACCTGCTAATCTCTTCATCCAGGCTCCCTCATCAATACCCAGGTTGTTATAGATGATTTTCAGTATGTTACCCAACAGAGTGTTCATGTGCTCTGAGGTCAAGGCTGTGCAGCACATTTCAGCCTTGTCGGGATTGTTTTCTGGTCCATGTTCCCACCAGTGTGACATGTAGCTACACAGCATAGGCAATATCACTTCCATTATATGTGGCATTTGTGTGTAACGGATACCAGACTCTGCCAATTCCACAATTTCTTCCATTAACTTCTCCAGGGAAGGAATTTTTGGACAAACCTCTTCTACACTGATTGGCAAATTGAGAGCTAGAAAATAATAAAAATAAAATGTATCACAAAGAGAAAACACATATAAAATATTTATATCCAAATGTTTTTCCATTCTACTTTTATTTTCTCTTTCACAGCATGTCCATCTGGCAGATAAAGCTTGCGATACAAAGAAAGAGTGCTTTTATGGAACTGAGTAGAGAGTTATACATTAGCTTCAATGGAAGTGTCAACTTGTGTAGTAAGATTAGTGCCAGTACTGAAGTTGGAGCCAAACTGTTTGTATCTGCCTATACTCTGGGCTGTTTTTCAAAATCAGGCTACGTCTCATTTTAATACTGAATACATCACACATATTTGTTCACAGAGCTGCATTAATGCTTGCTTAATTGAAGTTTGGAAAGCATTCTGAAATCCTCAGTAAAAGTATATTCAAATTATTATTATTACTATTAATAAAAGGATATTTCTTTCCACAAGAGATAGTATAGGCTAGTGTGGATGTACTAAAATTACCAGAACATATTACCTATTAATGTAGACACTGACATTTGCCAGATAGACTACTGTAGCTCTATAGAAGAATGAATCAGTTGCTCTTCTTTTAAAATTGAATGGCTGAAGTTATACATAAGATGCCATTAAGTAATTGTTGTATACTATAGCATAGTGTTTTTCATTTTGCAATATTTGTAGTATGCATTATATTTAGAATGAGAAATAACAAAATAAAACTATATTCTACTACTATGAAAGGTAGCTGTCCAGTTTTTAATTTCACCCATGGTAGTTTGAAATAATACAAGTTAATCAACAGAACCTCTAAAATATTTGCAATAGGAACAGCATAAGGCACAGCTTTAATTCCCCAATTATGTTTTTATTAAATAGCCCTCTGAAGGGGGCTCTACATTAACAAATTTCAGAGTAACAGCCGTGTTAGTCTGTATTCGCAAAAAGAAAAGGAGTACTTGTGGCACCTTAGAAACTAACCAATTAGCTCACGAAAGCTTATGCTCTAATAAATTGGTTAGTCTCTAAGGTGCCACAAGTACTCCTTTACATTAACAAATGTTTACTTATTTATATTTGCCTTTGCTGTGGTATTTCCTACACTTAAAATACAGAATACACCATAGCAAACAATTTATGTCATGCTATCCTAAGTATTTACTTGTTAAGGGCATACAGTGTATCAAAATATTTAGTCCCAATTAAAGATACGGGTAAGTCCCAGAGATGGAAGTAAGAGTTGAGGCTGAAAATGAGAGATGAGGAAATAAAACTGTTCATTAGGATATGCCATTTTATTACATGATAGTAGGCAGTATTAAAATCTCTACCTGATTTGCCATATAAAATAAACCTTATATAAAACCACTTATTTATATACAATACAAATAGCTTCTGTGTTGCAATGTATCAACGTGATCAGAATGAGGAGGAACTAGTTTGGCAAGTTAATTCCAAAATAATAATAATATCTCCATATGCAACACTGGGCAGCTCAAAAAGGAATGAAAAAATTGAGTTTTGCAAGATTTAACCTACCATCTAGCAAATGAATATAAACAGATCAGTAAATGAAAGGCAGGATTGTTGTAATAGAAAATGCATGTAAATATGCAGTGAGTAAGACAACCACAATTGTGTGTGAAATCCAGATGTTAAAATGCCTGCCTGCGAGGGTCTGGATGTACCTGCTCTGTCTCTTGAAGACTTGGTGTTGTAGATAGAGTAGGTATTATGTTTGTTCAGATGAGTTTCCAAAAAGGCCACAGGGAAGGCACCAGCAAAAGCAGCCAAACATTCTCCTAAGGCTGAGCGCTGCCTGTGAATTCACAAATGCTCATTGTTATTTATACACACATATTTTTTTCTGAATATACTCAGAGCTAGTTCAGTATCATCCTTACTTTTATTATAAACTATAGTCTTCTCAAAGAGAGAATCTGCTACATGGTTATTACTACTAACACAGTAACAGAAAAATCCATTTAACAGATATCAGAGAACATCAACTTTCTGCCATTACACAAATAAAATGTTATATATAAAATGTCAAAGCTGGGCCTACTTATATTTGCCGAGAGCTACCAAGGAGCATACAAGGAAAACACAGCACTAGTACAATAACAATAACGATAGTAATCCTATTATTTCCTCTCAATTTCAGATAATACTGACTAAACAGTGTCTCCTATTGACCGAAAGCTACTGAATGAACTGATGGATCAAGAGGCCAAATGTTACCATCATTATATCTAAATCAGTGGTTCTCAAAGTCGGACCGCCACTTGTTCAGGAAAAGCCCCTGGCGGGTTTGTTTACCTGCCGCGTCCTCACGTTCGGTTGATTGCGGCTCCCACTGACCGCGGTTCACTGCTCCAGGCCAATGGGGGCTGCGGGAAGGGCATGCCAGCACATGCCTCGGCCAGCACCGCTTCCCGCAGCCCCCATTGGCTTGGAGCTGCAAACCGCGGCCAGTGGGAGCCACAATCGGCCGAACCTGAGGACGTGGCAGGTAAACAAACCAGCCCGGCCCGCCAGGGGCTTTCCCTGCACAACTGGCGGACCGGCTTTGAGAACCATTGATGTAAAGGGTACATTAGATCCCACAGGCAAGTCAATTTTATTGTAGTACGTGACTGTCAAAATGACTATCAGGTGTTGTACCATTCTGAAAAGCTTGTGGGCAGCTTTAAATAAAGATGGCTTAGTATCAAGAGATGAACAAGCCATTTCTAATTTCTTTTGGACTAAAACATGCACGAGGAAGTAAGAATCAAACTGGAGAACTTGAGGAGATTCCTAGAAGTCACAGAAATTCTGCAGTTTTGTCAAAATCCTGCCTTCCTTTCTGACTTAGGAGAAAGGAGAAACCTGGAATTTCTGCTGTAACAGACTGCCATTGAATTCCCAATCCATAATACCCACAATAAACACAGGAACTTCAGCTTCTGACTCCATCATATCTAACTCCACTCTCATAGCTATTTACCCTCCTGATTTCCTCCCTGACCCACATTATGTCCTCATGAAAAGAACATGTTTCACATATATCTGTAAGATAGCATGCTATTCGCTTTCTATATGCATTGATGCTTGTGGACTATAATAGATGAAAGAGGCCACTTCACTTTCACAATAGCTCTTGTATGAGTCAATATATAATTTCATATAAGACCAATATGTAAAATATAAGCCACTTAGAAAGCATTCACATATAATTGCATATATTTTTATTTCGCATTGGAGAGTAATTATTTTTAAACTTAATTCTATTTGTGATTAGATGGGGTGACAAGTGGGGGTGAGGTCAAAGGCTGAGGTGGCCATGTTTGTTATGAGCACAGTGTTATAGATAGATAGCAGTTCTGAAGGCAGTAGCCATTTGGAGTACAGTGACTATGTATGTCTCTCTGGAGTTACACATCCTTCCACTCTTATTGGATAATAATGGCTCTTTGATAGAGTACAGAGATTTCCAGACTAAGGGCTACTGAGAAATAATGTCGGTCATCATGCAAATCAGAGCCCTTT
The DNA here is from genome assembly GCF_965140285.1 of Lepidochelys kempii. Taxonomy (NCBI): domain Eukaryota; kingdom Metazoa; phylum Chordata; order Testudines; family Cheloniidae; genus Lepidochelys; species Lepidochelys kempii. The sequence goes on along the minus strand of NC_136382.1, from coordinate 137,120,310 downwards.
TACCAGGATGCAGTGGTTTGTAAAAGAAACAAGTTTACATAGTACAGAATCCCTGAATTTTGATAGCTGAAACAATGCAACTTATTTGACTTGACTTTAATTGACTTGTTGCAACCTTACATTCTGACTCCCAAATTGGTTGCCAGGAGTCCGGTTTTCGAACGGAATACCCAGTCGAAAAGGGACCCTGCAGGCTCTGGTCAGCACCGCTGACTTGGCCGTTAAAATTCCAGTCAGCAGCGCAGCGGGACTAAGGCAGGCTCCCTGCCTGCCCTGGCTCCACGTGGCTACCGGAAGCGGCCAACATGTCCCTGCAGCCCCTAGGCGCAGGGGCAATCAAGGAAGCTCCACGCACTGCCACCGCCCCGAGTGCTGGCTCCTCAGATCCCATTGGTGAAGAACCATGGCCAATAGGAGCTGCAGGGGCGGCACCTGTGGGTGTGGGCAGCATGCACCATGCACAGCTGCCTTGCTGCTCCTATGCCCAGGTCAGGACCCCTTCCCACACTCCAACCCCCTGCCCTATATCATAACCCCCTCCTGCACCCTAAATCCCTCCCAGAGCCCACACCCTGCACTGCCTCTCACATTGCAAACCTCTGCCCCAGTACTGAGCCCTGTCCTGGACCTCAAACCCCTCATCCCCGGTCCCATCCCAGATCACCCCCCCCCAGCTGGAGCCCGCACCCCCTCCCACACCTTGCCCTAGTCCAGTGAAAGTGAGTAAGGGTGTGGGAGAGCGAGCAACGGAGGGAAGGGGGATGGAGTGAGTGGGGACAGGGCCTTGGAGAAGGAGGAGGCATGGGTGGGGTCTCAGAGAAGGGCAGGGGCGAGGTACAGGTGTTTGGTTTTGTGCGATTTGAAAGTTGGCAACCCTACCCGTATACAAGCTATGAGATTTAATGGAAAGGGGTAGAGAAACAGACACCCTGGCAAGGAAGTGGTCATTACACTCCTCAGTGCTATTCTGGGTCTGCTACTGCTTTGCTGTGACCTTGAGCAAGTCACTTGATCTCTCCTATTTGTCAGTTTCCCCCCCGGCAGACTGCAGATCAGGGTGTGCAAACTAAGGCCGAGGGCCAGATCCGGCCCCTCAGGGCTTTGGATCCGGCCCGCAGGATTGCCCCCCGTCGTGCCGCAGGCCCCGTGCCGCTCTCAGAAGCGGCCGGCACCATGTCCCTGCGGTCCGGGGGCAGGCAGAGGGCGTGGCGTGGGGCCAAGGCAGGCAGGCAGGGAGCCTGTCCTGGCCGTGGTGCATGCCGCTGCCACCCCGGAGCTGCTTTAGGTAAGCGGCGCCAGGCCAGAGCCCAAACCCCTCCTGCATCCCGCCTCCCAACTCCCTGCCCTGAGCCCCCTGTAAAATCCTGCACCCGTCCTGCACCCCTCCTCTGCCCCAATCCCTTACCCTGAGCCCGTTCCTGCACACCACACTTCCCCCCACACCCCGCACTCCCTTCCGCACCCCAACCCCCTGCCCCAGCCCTGCATACAATTTCCCCACCCAGATGTGGCCCTCAGCCCAACAAGTTTGCCCACCCATTCTGTAGATAATTAAACCTGCTGGGATGTTGCAGAGTGTTGTAAAGTTTAATTAGTGTTTTGATGAAAGTACACACGGTTATGAATAAAGTTCTCTCTCTGCCTTGCTTTATGGCCTATCTGACTGATTCTGTAGAATCACTGATTGTTTTCAACAGTGATTTTTTGAGAATGAGTCCTTCCAGACCTGATTCAAGAGTCTTGAATTGTATAGCTCAGATCCACCTCTACTTGAAGTACAAATGCAAGAAATACATTTTTGATGCATTATGATTTTTTCATTTGATTTGTTAATAGAATCATGAATGAACAAAATTCAGTAATTCTGACTGGGCGTCTTACCCATTAGAATGAAACTGCAAAACGAATAGATAACATTTTATTTACAAAATGTAAAAACACCACATTTCTGTAGAACAAAGGTAAGTTTTTAACATCAGTCACGAACAAAGATAAATGAGGGATAACCATAAAGTACAGTGAAGTTAATCAATCTACAAGGAACAATTATAACAATAATTGAAATGAAAATTTGCGTTTTCCCCTTCTAGAACTCATAAAATTCTCTAAGTTCTCCTTGTAATTATACTTGTATACTGCTTGTATTATACAAAAAAAGTCAGATCCTGCAGTCCCAATGCAAGCATGAAATATATTTTAGAATAAGAATCTCTTCGGTTTTAATTGAAGACTATCTTTTTACATAGTTATATGCGAATATTTAAATTTTATTATACTAAATCCAGTATTCTTATTATTATCACAATTCTCTTTTCTATTAGGGGTACTTGATTTTGCCCTGCTCTCACCCACAACTTCTCTCTACACTCCTTTTTGTGCTTTATTAAAGCTTCCACCTGAGAAAACATTCTAACAAAGAACACATGTGGTGACTACTTATACGATTAAGTGTGTATATGAAGATTCCAATTATGTACATGATTTTTCATCTTACCGCTCCACATAGATACTCTTGCTGGTTCCTAGAGAGTACAAGCTGGCCAATATTCTGTAACAAGAGACCTGAACATCTTCCACTAAGGGAAACAGACAAGGAAGAAGTAAAAAAAAAGGTTTTAATGCATTCCATTTTAGTCTACACAGTGGGTTTAAAATATAGAGACAATCTAATTATATTTAACTTGACAACCTGCATACTAATGAGTTCAAGCTACCAAACACCAACTATAGAAATCACTGTGTAAATCCAAAAAGTAGTCCTATGGCCAGATGCTGACATAGCTTTTTATGAAAAAATGCCACTTAATTCAATAGAAAGCATATACTGAGAACAATATCATATTTAATGTACCATAAACGCTCTCTATTTTGCTGTGAAAAATGGCAAACCATCTTTGTTAGGATAATGCATAGTTATAGAAGCTGAGACTTGATTTATTAAATAATCTATGCACTACAGTGTACTGAATCTTTTCCAATTGCTAGCAGTGCTTTAAAAGCAGGGAATTCTCACAGCAACTATCTAAAGTGTTAAATGAGTAAAAGGAAAATATAATCAGAGAACTAACCAATTTAAGAATGCATTATGCTTTGTAAAATATACAACAGTAGAAAAATACTCTTGCGGAACAGATTTTTAATTTTGTAAATTACAGTTAATGATTAATGATAGTATCTTATTTTTAGACAAAGCTACAGGTAAATAGCATCTAAATGATGTATTCATTAGTCAGGCAAGGGAACCAAAACACCTGATCCCCAAAACAACTTTTCTGTTCATTGCTTGTTTTCAGGAATAACAATCATCATATTATGCATTCTAGTGTAAAGACCAACACTGTTTTTCTATGTGCAGCTGTAAAAAACTGAATTGATCAAATTGGAGAGTAAAACAGTAGAGATGGTTTTTCAGTCCCTCACACAGTATGAGGCAGAGGCAGATATTTTTGATTGGCTGGGCTGACATTCTAGCTAACTCCTCCCACTTACGAGCCACTCCAGAGACTCTCTTCTAAAGCCAATAACTGTCATATCTGAATAAAACACTTTTTCAAAATTTATTAACAACAGATAAAACTGCCCAGCATTAAGAAGTAACTGCCCAACTGAGGGAAAAAATACACAAACTGGGATGACAAGGAGGGCTATCTCCTCCACAGCGAAATGGCTGTTATTCCTAAAACACAATGTGAAGAGAAGTGGTGCTTGTGTGCATTACATAAAATAGGTAAGCACAGTTTAAATTAACCAACAATTCATACTATTAGTGGGTTTATAATAACTGAATAACAATCAGATAGAATAGGTGATTAAAATCTTGTAAGTAATAAAGTATCAGAGGCTACTGATGAAATTCTATCGGGATCAGAAAACAAAAAGGAGTAGGAGTATACCTGATATTCTATAGGTATAGTCCCACAGCTTTTAAGTTTTGGATTATGTTAATTAGACACTGAAATTAAATGTCTTCAGCCATCATTTATAAAGAAATAAAAATTATAGTATAGCATCACCCAGTCAAATTATAAATATCAGAAAACCATTTTCCACAGAGCTATTTTATATTTTCTCAGGCATAGAAAATGCAGATGACTGAGTCTGATCTTTTTCTAGATCCTCCCTGAGTGGACTCCTTCCTTGAAGCTGGCCAGCTCAGAAATGGAGAATTGTTGAAAGAGAAGAATTGCTGCCCACAATAGAAGGGGAGCTGGCTATTAGAATTCCCATGGGGCTTCTAAACAGTACAAGATTGAAACTCTGCTTTGTGGACTGTAAGAGGCACTGTGAGAAAACAGCTTTAGTCTCTCCAAAATGAGATGATTTACAAAATGTACGTTCTACATCAACTGTGCTCCTACACTCCACAGAAATGGAGCTTCAGAAGTACCTCCCCACATCAGACCCTTGCAGATGTCTTCAGCAGTTCCTCCTGTTCTGCCTCATGCACCCATTTGACACCCCATCAACTGAAAGAAGGTCATGTTTGCAGCTAAAGTCAGGTGACATAACCTTGCTTGAAAAGTTTGAATGAATGAGGTTGCATTACAACAGATATCATCAGAGAACTTCAAAGTTCTATACAAAAATTAAGTTTGCAACACGCCTGTGTGATAAATATTATTATTCCCATTTTACAGATGGATAAACTGCTGCAGAGTGAGACTCCGTGATTTATGCCAGATCACATAGCAAGTCTATGGCAGAGCCAGAAATATAATCCAGATTTCTAATCCTATCTTCTAACCACAAATCCACACGCCTTCCCAAATTTGTACACAATGAGATAAAACCTGCATACCTTATTCTAAGCTTAAGACAAATTCTCATTTAAATCAGTGAACATTTTGGCAGAGTTTTGTCAGGATTTGTCCCCATATATTAGAAGCCAATCTGTAATAACCCTCAGTACAAAACAAGAAAGATCATTAGCTGTCTGGCATTTCTAAATAATACATACATATTATGTCTTCTCCAAATTGATGCTGTCCAATGTGTTCAAATAATGAAGAGAGCACTGGAAGGAGAGCCACTGTGGTGTAGTTAATGATTTGTGTCACTCCTTTTGGCTGATTTCTTGTGTGTGTAAACTGGCCTTGCTTAAGATTTTCCATTGTCTTCTCCAGATCTTCTGCGGCATTATCCAAAAATGCTCTCAATGCCATTTTAACAGACTCCAGACCAGTCTTCATCACAGTCCTGTGCATTACATATAAAAGAATTAAAGATCATATTCTGTTAGAGAAAGCACAAAACAAAGTCTATTCCTGACTGATATAAAAAAAAGACACACAAGATCTTGGGAAAACCTTCCTATTGGGTAAAATCTTCTTTCCCACAAGAAAGCAATTCAAGCAAGCATGTTCCAATTGAAAAGCAGTGTCAGAGTGTCACTCTGCAGACCAGAAGGGATTTCAATTCATTTTACATTGACTCGGCTTCTTAAGGAAAGGGCTTAAATGCTTCATAAGAACAAGGAATGAGGAAGCCTGCTAAATCATCAAAATAGAAAGCTTATGGTTGTTTGAAGCTGCAAGCCAAAATGCTACCCATAGCCAGATTTTGCTTCAGCAATTTTAAAAATCAGAATGGGTTTTCTGAAAGCCACAGTTAAAATCTGTAGTAGAAAAAGAGCAACATGAACATGTTGGTCATATAACTACAATCACTTGTATGCAATATTGTAATTCAGTGTCACTGTCCTCAAACAGAAACACAAGGCTAGCTGAGTTGACTGTAGGGGTCCTCTATTCATAGCAAAGTACAATTTCACAGAGTATTCATTGTGATTGTGTGAGAGAACTCAGCCCAGGTGAAAAACGCTAGATTGACAGGCCAGGAGACTAAAGTAACCTCTTTTATTCACAGAATATGTACTGCATGGGTGGCAGCAATGCAAGCTTCCATATACAGCTATATAAAAGTGCCTCAATCCTGACCTGGAGGGACCTTTCTATGGGTATGCCTTCACTGAAGAGTTAACTTGGGTGACTGGCACCTGAGTTAACCTAGCCTAAGTGTGGGCAGCCATACTGCAAAGCCATACTCAACTCACTATATCCTCACTGCTACTGCACTCACCCATGTGTCACCAGGCCTTCTGGGGGGGCACATGCCATGGTTCTTAGCGCTGGTGTGAGCTGCTCTGTGATTCTTCTACCTAGTGAATTGTGGGAGAACTTGTCTGTGCTTCTGGACATGTCAGGGGGAACTGTGAGGAGGGCATCTGAGGACTATCAGCACTTGAGTGGTTGAGTGGGCACTTTACTGGCTTGAACAAATGCAACAGCCACACTTTAGCCTATAGACCCAGCTGAGTCAGCTAGCCTGGGCTGAAAACACCACTAAACTCAGGTCAGAATGTTTGTGTTTGGACAGGTTAAGGGCAAATCTCAAATAATCACCCGAGTTAGCTCAGCAGTAAAAACATACTCAAAGAGTGAAAGCATGCCTCACTCTATGCCAATTCAATTCTTGACTTCTCTGATCATGAGGTTGTAAGCAAAACAGTAATTTATTTCCAATAGTTATGACAGTTTTTGAGACACTTATTCACTCGAGACAAAACCCATGAACAGCCAGCAGTTTTTGGTCACTACTGAACTGGCCTGGAGTTGGAACAGTGAGCTAGAGATGAAAAGCTCTATGTTCTCTTATCAAACCCTTGGGTTATCAAGAACAATAAAGAAACAACATTCAGTATAGGAACTATTTCAGCAGGACAACCCTTTTTTATTTTAGAAATTCTGTGGCCATGTACGGATAATCAGCCCCCCAATTCTACTGTACATGTGCTATTCAGTTTTAAGTGATTTTTGTATACTTTAGAAAATGTATTCAGCATTACCTTGCATCCAAAGTCTGGCCAAGTATATGAAGACAGTTGACTATTGATGTTGCATCATTTCCTAAACAGGAAGCAAAATGATCCACCAATTAAAATGAGTTTGCATTAAAGCATTCCTATTTTTGTTAACTTTTGTCATTTTCAAAGAAGCAGTAAATGACACAGCAGGGGCACAATTCAGCTTCTGCGTGATTTTAACAGTCAAGTTAAAAACATGCAGTTTGTTGCATTAACTTTATTTACACAGACAATAAAGCATTTCTGATCAAATAGCTGAGGCACTCAAAGCATCTCTCCCTCAAACATCTGAGGCACTCATGAAGCACTTAGATGTGATGTTAATTAGAGCTGCAGTGTACTATTTGTATTTCATTTAAGTTGTTGAAAATTTCACTTTAATTGATTCCAGTTTATCTGAGCATTCATTTTCTTTCTCTCAGGTAACAAAGGTTATCTAATGCTCTCAGTTTGGTGCTGCCTCACTGATACAAGAAACAAGCATTCATATAAGATGACAAAGATGTTAGACCCTGAACATAGCAGCTAAGCTGAAGTGATCTACTACGGGATCTTTGAAATCAGATATATCTTCCTGAAAAGCAACACAAATACTTCTCACAACTCTTGCAGTTCTCCACCTAATGCTCTATAATAAACTTTCTTATGATGAAGTATCAAGCACAAATTCAGACATTGGCATAAATGGATATCATCCACTAAAATAAGGAGTCTCATTAGTTAACACACAGGGCAGAATTTGGCCATACATACATGATCCATATATATTATTTCACTGTTTTAGAGTTAATTCCCCCACCTGTTTACAAAGATGGATTTCTCTCTCTCTTTCCTTTCTACACTTCTAAAATTACTTGGTCTTCAGGAACCAACAATTGAGTAGTAGTATGTTTTTAAACATTGATTTGTACCTACAATGAAAAATGATGTTTTTCAGTGAAATAGAGATTTTCAAAAGGCAGACCATAGAGAACTAGATGCAATGGTGGCATTTGGGAGGGCTTCTTTACATTACTCATAATTAAGGCTACGATTTACTCACAGAGATCACAAAGATCCATGACTTTACTGGACCTCTGTGACTTCTAGGGCTTCAGGAGAAAGAGTGGGGACTGTGCGCCCCTGCCCTGCAACTGGGGCTGGCTGGAACCAAGACCCTGCAAGCCCCAGCCCTGCTGCTTCCTCCGGGGGGCTGCAGCAGGGGCCAGGGACTGTAGCCGGAGCCCGAGACCCACAACTTCCACATGTCTGGGGCTTGGTGCTCCCCAGCCCCAATATGTCCTGGGCTTGGCGGGGGCCATGGGCCACAGGCCTGTGGTGTCCCGGGCTTGTGGGGGCGGCAGCCAGGCCGTGCACCACAGCCCCGTGGCGTCCCGGGCTTGGCACAGGCTTGGTATGGGCCATGCGCCCCAGCCCCACGGCGTCCCGGGGCTGTGCGCCCCAGCCCCACAATATCCCAGGCTTGGGCGGACTGCAGCTGGGCCTGCCCCAGGGCTTCCACCAGTGGCTGCAGCCAGGCTGTGCACTCCATCCCCACGGCGTCCTGGACTTGGCGCGGGCTGCAGGCCCCGGCCCCATGGTGTCCCAGGCTTGGCAGGGCTGCAGCTGGGGCCGTGCACCCCAGCCCCAGGGCTTCTGCCAGCAGCTGCAGCCAGGCCATGCGCCCCAGCCCTGCAGCTTCCATCGGTAGCTGCAGCTGGGTCCATGCACCCACCCCAGCCCCACAGCATCCCGGACTTGGTAAGGGACACATGCCCTGGTCCCACGGCATCCCAGGCTGGCGGGGCTGCAGCCATAGCAGTGTACCCTAGCCCCACAGCTTTCGCCAGGGGTTGCAGCTTGGGGTGCACGTGCCCCTTGCGGCTTCCCAGTGTCATGTGCCCCCATGCTGGGGCTTGGTGGGGGCTGCAGTGGGAGTCACTCACCTCTGTCCCACAGCTGGGCCAGCTCTGGAGCAGGGGCTGTGCGCCCCCCATGGCTGTGCCCTCTGCTGTGGCCATATGGTGGGGGGCTTGGCCTGTCAGTCCCCCCACATGGGACTCCACTCCTTCCCCCTACCTAGCCCTGCCCCCCATTTATTTGTAGTAAAGTAATGGACAAGTCATGGGCTCCATGAATTTTTGTTTATTGCCCGTGACCTGGTCATGATGTTTACTAAAAATAACCGTGAAAAAAATTGTAGCCTTACTCATAATCTCACAGCAGGAACTGGTTGATACATTCTCTTATTTACATTCACAGCAAGAGTCCTGTGCTTTGCCAGGGTCAGCTAGTCTCTATAGTGAGGGTCAGTAGGGTGGAGTCTACTATAGTCTAAACATGCTGAAAACAAGCCAATTTTTAAGACTACCCCCCCAGAAGTTGTGTGCGTGTGCTTTCTTTCTGATAGTAAAAATAGGAAAAAACTTCACTGGGACATATCAGACTTACACTGAAGTAATATTAAAAGATTAAGAAATTAAAGAAAGTTTAAAAATTCCAAAAATTCTAAATTAAGGCCCTGCCTGAAAAAAGTGTATTAACAGGATTAATTTAGCTTCAGCAGGACCATTCACGTGCACAAGTCTTTGCGGGAACTGGGACTTAGGTAGAAAAACCAACCTTAATTCACTACTCTTCATTTAGTTATTGTTATATAATCACAATTCATTTGGAAACCTCTGCCCAACATGTATTAAACATGTTTAGAAGACAACAGTGGTTACAACACTGATGATCTGTCTACACTAGCACTTCCACTGTTCCTATTACTTGTGGGGCCATATATTTTTGAGAAAGACATCTAGTGTAGACATAGTCTATGATAGCTATATTTTTGCAACAGAAAGGGGTGACTTTTTTTTTTTTAAAGAAAGCTTAGCAATTGTGGAGAGAACTAAAAATCACAAGATCCGTATTGACATCCACTCCTATAACCTTCCTCATGTAAATTAGCACAGCAGCAACTGAAGGGTACGGCCTTCCTCCACAACTATGCTTTCCCAAATAGACCATAGCATCACCAATGTCTACCGACTTTTTAACTTCAAATATTTGAGATATTTGGAAAAGCATCCGAAGTTCAGATGCTTATCTGAACCCCTTTGGTCTGGAAATGTGCCTGGAAATTTTACAAGAATGAGGTCCATTATGAGATTTCCAGTACTTCCTTATTTTGTTTTGCCTGGAAACATTGTGAGAAGAAACTTTCATGAGGTATTTTCAAAGCCCAGGTTCTGATTCTGGATGTAGCTAAGGAAAATTGAATTGCTAACACTGTAAAAAGCAAACTAAACATTTTTGAACTTCACATATATGTTTTGTTTGGACCTAATTTGGAGAAAAGTATTCAAAATAACTCAGTACTTATTACACTCAAAGTTATAGTAAAACTACTGCCAGTAATTGGGAGACCCATTATACATGAGAGAACTTTGTGGATTAGCATGTATGCTCCTTTCCTCCTGGATTGTCTGCCCTAGGTATGTCAGGAAAAATTATGCTCTTACTTACATTGGTGAATTTGGCCCAACATCTTCACAGCACTATTTGCTTCTCAAACATAGGAGCAGGGACAGTGAGAATTCTGGGCTTTGCATTTCTTTAGACTTAGAGCATTTAGTTTTTTCCACTCTGTTTTCAACACATATAAGCACAAAAAGCAATTGGGGTGCCCTCGCTTTTAATTTATGTATATATGCCACTAAATTAATAAAGACCAGACCAATCTTTTTTTATTTCAAAATGTTGGGAGGCTATTTTGCTTCTAGGCTGAGACCACATATCAAATTTCAGATCACCATGATTTTTTTAAATGAGTTACAAATACCTGAAATTAGGAGTTTCTAATTAAGTGAATTCTACTGATGCAACACAAAGTTCTACAGCAGTAACACAACTGTGGCAGGTCTGCCCAAACAGACCTGTAGCCAGAGCACGGTACTAGAGCCTAATGCAGAACACATTCTTCTAATCCATAACATAGCCTTTCCATTATAAAACACTTTAAAACAACAGGGTACAGTAAATCAAAGCTAAGAAACCACTAGACCTTAAAGGAACTGCATACTTAAGTAACTGCTAAAGGAACAATAAAAATTGCAAGTGCAAAAACATTTTCACTTAAAGAGTTCAGGCTAAAAGCATCCTAGAAGTTAGTGTGATCACTGGGTATCTGAATGATTGTTCAACCCTGGGCTACAATCACAACAGATTTCATAAGCAAAATGATTGGGTTTAATCAGCACTTGGATGGGAGACCTTGAGGAAAAAATCCTAGATACTTCAGGAACTGATGTTAGTGATTAAATTCAGTGTTAACACCCTGCACTCAAAATCCCATGGATACTCATCTCCAGGATGCCTTAATGGAGGGATTTGTGCAGGTTCCCAGGAAGGAGCAAACAATCAGGCAGAAACAGCATCCCCTCCCCCTTAAAACACCACAGAGTTTTCCTCCTGAGTAATATCCTCTCTGTTCATGAAAGTGAATGGGATAAATCTGGTCAGTTAGCAGCATGGCTAACATTTGTTTCAGACTGTATGTCACTTTGTCATCAATAGTGAGAATAAAGAATTGGGCTGATACACTGATAGCTCTGAAAATAAAGAGAAAGCATCTCATACCAGAGTTAAACAATATTGAAAAGTAAATTAAACTATTCATAGAAAAAAAAATTTTAAATGAGGAAAATATAATTTCAAAGGCTCATTCCACTGCAAATAATTTGTGGAAAATTCAACCCATTAATAATAATGAAAGTGCATAAACGTACTCTCCTGAGTGCACAAATACAGCTCTCAAACAGTAAATTATCCTTGTTAAATCTCAGTTATCCAATAATCAGCATATAAGAAGTCCATGCTGAAGAATAACCTTAACAAAAATACTAGTAATTGTGACACTGGCAGACCAGCCAACCTGTGTATGACCCATAACAACTTAATGAGGCATTACAATTGTATCAGGATTAGGGTGACCAGATAGCAAGTATAAAAAATCGGGACAGGAGGTGGGGGATAATAGGTGCCTATATAAGAAAAAGCCCCCAAAATTGGGACTGTCCCTATAAAAATCAGGACTTCTGGTCACCCTAATCAGGACAATTCACTTGTATGTGAATTTCAAAGAGATGTATTAGACCAGCAATCATTAACCCATTCATTTGCAGTAATAGAAATCAAGGGTAGATGCTAAGTCTGTGTTTACCTGTATCCTGAAAGAAGTTTAACAATGTAACCCAATTAGCTTGTAGATGCTTATTCCTTTCATGTCTCAATTGTTTTTACATTGTGTGTGCAACTGTGTTCAGTAGACTTTAAGATCAAAGATGTGAGACACTGCATGAAATTAACAATATTACATATATTGTCTTCATCTTATTTATCCAGGATATAATCTATGATCGGCATTCACCTTACATTAATCAGTATAACTAGATTACCTGTGTATGCACCGTAAATAGAATGTTAACTTCAAAGTGATGGGACAGTGTGCTCTCAACAAAGAAGAAACCTCAGTCACATGTTGTGCTCAAAGCACTTGAAAAACCTGCTTCAGCTGCCTGATCCTTTCATCTTTAGTCAGCTAAACTTTGAACATGGAAAGTTTAATCTGTGGGACTGAGATCTTCCAAGTAGTTACATGGAATACTCTGGAAAAGGCATGGAAAGACTCTAGCAGACTCTATATCTAAGCTGCATTTGGATTCTAACCTTTTAGGATAATTCCAAAGAGACTTTTGCAAGCCAGCAGATGGATCAGGATCACAGCAGTGATGTTATATGAACACTGAAAATCACTTGTATGTATATGATTCCTTAACCATTTAATAACTCCCTTCTTTTCTTTTATTAATAAGTCTTTAGTTAGTTTACAAAGGATTGGCCGCCAGTGGGCTATTTGGGTAAGATCTGAAGTACATTTTGGCCTGAGGGTAAGTGCCTGATCCTTTGGGATTGGTAGAACTTTAAGTATGATTAATAGGGTTTTCAGGAACCTATCACTTTATTACACTAGACTGTCTAGATGGGAGCCAAGGGCTGGAATGCCTAAAGGGGACTGTGTTTGGCTTTTTGTTAACCAGTGTGCTACTGCAGAAGCTCTTTGGTAGGTCTAATTATAGCATAAAATACCAGTTTGGGGGATTGTCTGTCCTATTTCTTGCAGTCTGCCCTGAGTCTGGCATTCTCAGTGTGGTCCATCCAGGCACCCAGTCACAGTAATCCAGTGTGGTTAACACACTTCAGGTTCTTCTGTATGGCAAACAATCATGCTTAGCTTCTGATTTTGTGTGGCGCACTCCTCAAAATTAAGGCAACACAGCTTTTACAAATGTCTTTCCTTTTACTATACACAATATGCTAATCTATCTTTGGGAGTAGTGTACAGATCCCATACCACTCATAAGAACGGACATACTGGGTCAGACCAATGGTCCATCTAGCCCAGTATCTTGTTTTCAGACAGTGCTTGGTGCCAGATGCTTTGAAGGGAGTGAACAGAACAGGGTAATTTATCTAGTGCTCCATTCCCTGCTGTCCAGTCCCAGCTTCTAGCAGTTGGAGGTTCAGGGACACCACTACAGTACATGTAGTTAATATCCAGCTAGTAGCAAGTCCCATACTGAGGCTACAATTAAGCTTGTTTTGTTCATTCAAACACACATTCCAAAACACATAAGAAGCAAAGTAAATTCCTAGGACCTGACTATATTCTAGATCTGCATGTGGAGCTCTTCCTCTTCCAGACAGGTCTTGTCTTCACTAGAAAAAAACGTGAGTTCTTAAATTAAGTTAGCTAACATAAATTCTAGTGAAGAGAAGGCAGTTTGTCGTTTTCTCGTGTGTTAGCAGTTCCAGGTGAAACTCTAGGCTCCTCCAGTCTTTATTTCAACCTGCTAATACACATGAAAACTACAAACTGCCCTATATAGTCATGAGGATTTTACTTTGTGGTATTTACCATATGTTAGCTAACGCAGATTAAGAACCAACTGTTTTTCCTAATGAAGATGCACCCACAGTAGTTAGGCTCAGCTGTTTCTGTGGCACCTATACCCTCCATCACATAGATCCAGCAAAGCCCTCTCCACACAATCCACAAATGGAGGCTGGTTGGGCTGGGATGTACAATGCAAACTGTCTTCCGTCTAGCATCACAGACCTTATATGAAGTTCACAATCTCAGTTTTTACAGTTTGCCCATTATCAATCCTACAAAAATAATCCAAGAGATTAATCCATGAAAGACTACTCCTGAAAATATTTCCCCAAAATGTAAAATAATAGAATACTAAGCTGGACAATCTGTCAAATCATGCTAACTGTGACTGTCTTGGTAAGCACCAAAATAAACCAACAGAGGTTGTAACATTCTGTGGAAAAGCAGCCTACCATACATGAAGAGCAGTGGTGTGACACACTTTACACTTTACTGACATTACGCCACAAAAAGATGAAACAATCTCTCACATTTTGGGCATAGAATCATAGAATATCAGGGTTGGAGGTCATCTAGTCCAACCCCCTGCTCAAAGCAGGACCGACCCCCAATTAAATCCTCCCAGCCAGGGCTTTGTCAAGCCTGACCTTAAAAACTTCTAAGGAAGGATATTCCACCACCTCCCTAGGTAACGCATTCCAGTGCTTCACCACCCTCCTAGTGGAAAAGTTTTTCCTAATATCCAACCTAAACCTCCCCCACTGCAACTTGAGACCATTACTCCTTGTCCTGTCCTCTTCTACCACTGAGAATAGTCTAGATCCATCCTCTTTGGAACCACCTTTCAGGTAGTTGAAAGCAGCTATCAAATCCCCCCTCATTCTTCTCTTCCACAGACTAAACAATCCCAGTTCCCTCAGCCTCTCCTCGTAAGTCATGTGTTCCAGTCCCCTAATCATTTTTGTTGCCCTCCGCTGGACTCTCTCCAATTTTTCCACATCCTTCTTGTAGTGTGGGGCCCAAAACTGGACACAGTACTCCAGATGAGGCCTCACCAATGTCGAATAGAGGGGAAAAATCACATCCCTCGATCTGCTGGCAATACCCCTACTTATACATCCCAAAATGCCATTGGCCTTCTTGGCTACAAGGGCACGCTGTTGACTCATATCCAGCTTCTCGTCCACTGTCACCCCTAGGTCCTTTTCTGCAGAACTGCTGCCGAGCCATTCGGTCCCTATTCTGTAGCGGTGCATTGGATTCTTCCATCCTAAGTGCAGAACTCTGCACTTGTCCTTGTTGAACCTCATCAGATTTCTTTTGGTCCAATCCTTCAATTTGTCTAGGTCCCTCTGTATCTTATCCCTACTCTCCAGCGTATCTACCACTCCTCCCAGTTTAGTGTCGTCTGCAAACTTGCTGAGGGTGCAATCCACACCATCCTCCAGATCATTAATGAAAATATTGAATAAAACCAGCCCCAGGACCAACCCTTGGGGCACTCCGCTTGATACTGGCTGCCAACTAGACTTGGAGCCATTGATCACTACCCGTTGAGCCTGAGAATCTAGCCAATTTTCTACCCAACTTATAGTGCATTCATCCAGCCCATACTTCTTTAACTTGCTGACAAGAATACTGTGGGAGACTGTGTCAAAAGCTTTGCTAAAGTCGAGGAACACCACATCCACTGTTTTCCCTTCATCCACTGAACCAGTTATCTCGTCATAGAAGGCAATTAGATTAGTCAGGCATGACTTGCCCTTGGTGAATCCATGCTGACTGTTCCTGGTCACTTTCCTCTCATCTAAGTGCTTCAGAATTGATTCCTTGAGGACCTGCTCCATGATTTTTCCAGGGACTGAGGTGAGGCTGACTGGCCTGTAGTTCCCAGGATCCTTCCCTTTTTTAAAGATGGGCACTACATTAGCCTTTTTCCAGTCGTCCGGGACTTCCCCCTATCGCCATGAGTTTTCAAAGATAATGGACAATGGCTCTGCAATCACATCCGCCAACTCCTTTAGCACTCTCGGATGCAACGCATCCGGCCCCATGGACTTGCGCACATCCAGCTTTTCTAAATAGTCCCGAACCACTTCTTTCTCCACAGAGGGCTGGTCACCTCCTCCCCATGCTGTGCTGCCCAGTGCAATAGTCAGGGAGCTGACCTCATTCGTGAAGACAGAGGCGAAAAAAGCATTGAGTACATTAGCTTTTTCCACATCCTCTGTCACTAGGTTGCCTCCCTCATTCAGTAAGGGGCCCACACTTTCCTTGATTTTCTTCTTGTTGCCAACATACCTGAAGAAACCCTTCTTGTTACTCTTAACATCTCTTGCTAGATGTAAGTAATTTCATTTCTCTCATGGTTTTGTAAAATGATTAACAGGTGAACTGTGTCCACTTTGCTTATCCCAGAAGTCTGAAACTTCAAAACATGATGCCAAGCTAATTTCCATTTTTTTTTCATTTTACTGATTACAAGAAGGGTTTATAAACTTTTGGAATATCACAGTGCGGCAGCAAACAGATATTTTCCCTTCAAATAGAAAGGAATATATGGGAACTGGGTTAAGAACTGTATTTTTTAATCAAATTGGAATCATCCAGATAATTATCCAAATGGATAATGATGGATGCTGAAGTCCTCACTGCTCCCATTATAGAAGATACGTACATAGGGACAGATTTTCAGCTAGCCTTCTATCAGCATGACGTTAGAAAAGACTGCAGAGAGTGAATGATTGTACCATGGGTGTAGAATAGACAATGAAGTGATTTTCACCAGGCAGAAATTAAGGACTCACCCGACCACTTTTATAGTCAAGTGATGTCTGAAACATGATAGACATGCAGATCTAGAGTTAAGCACATTTGGGAGAATGGAAGAATTCCACGGAATATCAGTTAAGCATTTCAGCCCACAACAGACTTTGCTTTAGTGACTTTCAGAGATAAAAAAAATGTGCAAATGCTAATCTGTTTCGACTTTAGCAGGCCAGTACTGAATAGGTATACAGCAGCAAATACTTTTATAATGATCTTGTTTGAATTCTGTTCCTTGGTAGGACAATGAGCCTGAGAATCGATCTCCTCTTAATCAGATTTACACACACTTTTTTTTATTACTACAAAAGCTCTTTTGTCCATCTAAAAACTGCTGTGATCTAACAACCTAAAGGATCATTAGTAGCCCATGAAGACCATGCATTCAGCCATGCAACATGCAACAAGGCAGTACATAACACAGCGTAAAAATGGCAAAGTAAACCAAGTGATGGCCATGCTAGTATTTGTCAACGGTCTCCTTACCAAACAGTGAAATCCTATGCCTGACAAGAACTCCAAGTTTGCAGAACAGGCTGAAGACAAAAGAAAAATAAAGAGAAGAAGGGGAAAAAAGAAAAAAAAGGGAGAAGAAAGAAAAATAACAGCTGATATATGAGCAGGAAAAAGCAACATGATGTCACGCAGAAATTCTCTGAGCAGAATGTGGGACTGAGAGTACTAAAGAAAGAGATTTAAAGTGCATATCCTTAACAAACATGGTTAAATAAGCACATATTCTAATTAAAGAAACAAAAAACTGAAAGCAAAGCTAAGTAATATAAAAGCGTTCTATATGAACGTTTTATGAAAAACCACAAGGAAATAATCATTGAAGTGTTACAAACTAAAATGCAGTCAGTGGGCTATTCAAAATATCTTTGAAAATTTGCAGGGGAAATGTAAGGAAATCAGATTAATAGAAATGTCTGATGGTAAATGTTTAATTAGTCCAATTTGGATCTCATCATATTTAATAGATTAAATAATTAAAATGAAATCTTGTCCATTAAAACATTTAACTTAAATGATTTAAGATTAGAACTAAATAAACAATAGTTTAAGTGGTTAAATCAAACAAAATATGACCACTGGTTTTGTTTAACATGTTTAAATTAATTTTAGCACTGATGAATGGTGCCCAGTTGAGAGCAATGGGTAATAAAGTTTTATGTTTATTCATAGAAAAGGGAACAGCAGTGCAAGCTTCCCCACACTGCCCCCCAACCATCGACTCAACCTTCATCTCCATCTCCACAGAGAGAGTAGTTCACTCTTCATGGCCCAGTTCAATCCTTTGCATCTTTTAGGAGAACATCACTCCGGGTGTATGTTGGTGTCTACTGTGGTGTCATTTTCTGTGGCAAGGACCTTAGTCCATTAGAAACTGTATTAAGAATATCATCTCATTTTACTTTGGCCACCAGCATCCTGGGCCTAATTCCAACCTCTGATGTCAAAGTGAAAGACACTATATGTCCCATTATCCAGCCCCTGACCCATCTAGTCCACTATGAATAGTTTTTCAAAAGTATCTTATCATATATAATTCGTTTTGATTTAAAAAGTAACACATTAAATAGAGGTCAATCTATTCCTCCTGCCAGTGTATGAGCACAACACTCATCGACTTGAGTAGAAGCTGTGCTCACATAGTTGAGGCTGGAATTGAGCTCATGAAGCATGTCTAGCATGCCTAGTATGACCCAGCTGGCAACAAAGCCAAGGGCCTGATACTTGGGCTCATATCCAGAATCGATCCTACAAAATTGCAGTACTAAGAGGGGCTGTCTTGCTAAGTAGGCTGGTCTTAACAGAGAAGACATTAAATCAAAGTCCATGCCATCAGACTCTGGTCACTAATAAGGTAGAAGTTAATAATTCCATGGTACTTTATATAAAATGCTGGGGATAACCTCAGTGTCTTGGCCCACATTCACCCAATTAACACATCAAGATTTAATGTCCAAGGCCGTGTGTGTTTGCTGAGCACTAAGTGGTTGTTGGATTTGCCTATACAATCACTACATTGCCATTATCAATTCAAAACTCATCTACTTTACTGCCAAAAAGAAAACGTAGGTTTTGTTGGGTATTTCAAAAGACAAACTGTCTTTCCATCCTGGGAAAAACCTACATGAAGCCAGGGTCCAAAGGAAACTGAAAACAATTAAGAAATAAAAAACAGCTTTGGTGAATCTCATACCCCTTCCTAAGTTCAATACTGAAATTAAACCTTCCCTCTTGAGTTTTACCTTGCCTTTCTCAAGGCCCCTGAAATCTTTGAACAGCTAGTAGGATGGTTCATGGCAGAGGACTGTAAGATGGAGTTCCTATAGCCCTTGAACATTCATCATCAAGAATTAATTTTGCAGGCTAGTAATAGATGGTTGGTCAGATGTGTTACGGTGTCTTTTAAATTCCTTGAAGGACTCCAGACAAAGCAATGTTAGAAACAAGATGTCAGAATAAGTGGGCCATTAGTTTGCTCTAATATGCCAACTATTATGAGTCATGTTCAATAAGGCTACCAGAGAATAGCCCTCATGTAAACACGTCAGCCCTCCGTATCTGGGTCACCTACTGGGGTGTGTGTGCTGATCTGCAGAGAACATCAGTCTGTGAAAGCCCTACCTAGTGAACTTTGGCTCAAACTGTAGCAGCTCATGCTTGCAGCTCTGGAGAGCCCCAGTCCGTTCTCCGGCATCAGCCAAGATGGTGGCTAAATATGCTGACTGATTCCTGCTGACTCATTGTGACTGGTGTGGCTTTTTTAATTCCACCTTTAGTTTAGAGCAGCAGTCCCCAAACTTTTGAGGGTCACACCCACCCTCACCCCGTCCACACCCTGGGGTGGGGGGCAGTGGACAGAGGTAAGGGGACTGCAGCCAGGTGCAGCTCCACTCCCAGCTCACCCCAGCCTTGGCCTCGGCCCCAGCCCTGGGCCAGGAACTGAGCCGCAGCTAGTGGCTGAGGTTGAGAGCTAGCGAGGTGATGGGAGCAGAGCCACACTGAGTCTGGAGATGGGGTCAGGCACAGGGCTGGGAGCCAGGGACACAGGTGGGGGCGGGACCAGAGCAGAGCTGGGAGGGGCTAGTGGCGCTACCTCCCTGCCCCCTGTAGGGGCTGGCATGGGCCTGCCACATCCCCCTGATATTCCTCCATGCCCCCTAAGGGGTGTGCGCCCCACAGTTTGGGGACCTCTGGTTTAGAGGAGGTGGAAGTGACAATTTAGCAGGAGTTTACATAAGACAAACAGGTATCTGTAGGTAAAGCCTAAGAAGAGACAAGCTTCGGGAGAAGGGTTGGGCTGAGACTTATGTTGTGTTACTATTATTAAGAAAGTCCCAGAAAAGATGTGAGTCAAATTATACACAGAACATCTTGACTCTTCTCAGAGCAGGGTGAGAATATGTTCTCACAATCTGCCATGGTTAAATTTTGTTCTTGAAAGTATTTGTGAAATTTTGCATGAACAGCAATTTTTGCACAGTCTTAGTACTTGTCTGTACTGTACATGAGTAAATTTAGATTCCTGTCCACCTGAATAACAACCACTGCTTTTTAAAAGTAGCATTGGATTCAGAGTCTGAAACACACACAGACTTTTGTGTGTGTGAATTCTCCCTTCTAACATCAATGAATCATCTTAATACAAGAAAGAAAATGAAAAACATTAGATCACTTGTGTTTCCATAAGGCTACTTTACCTCCCCTAACTAAGCTAAAACCTGCCTACACATCAACTATTGTTCTTTATTTATTTGTACCTTGTCACCATTTCTTTCTCCTTGTTAGAGGCATGTCCCCCGCTGCTCAGAGGCCTGCTTGCTGCAGATAGGAAATACAGCCGATGATTTTTGAAATACTGATCAATTAAAGGGAGCACAACCTGAAATACATCAGAGAAAAACAGGCACGGTCAACTCAGGGCTTCTTGTGCTCTAGTTCATAATATTCATTTCACATCACAGTTTCATGGCAAGAGGGATTTCTTAACGTGTAACATTTTTTTTCTCTTTAAATTCTGTTTATCCTTAAATTCCCCTTCTTTTTAAACAAGTATTTAGGATGTCAACCAAAAACATGAACTAAAGTGAATTTCTACTTTCCTCCTGGATTTTTAGGAGGGATATGAAGGGGGAAAGGTTATTTATTTATATTTCTAATAAAATATATCTATTATTACTCCAGATGCCTTTGACATAGCTTAAAAAAAATCTAATCAAAACAGCAGCCAGCCTGAGAGCAGCTCCCTGCAAAACTCAGTCTCCAGCAAAACTAACTGTTCTCCCCAACGAACATCTTTTCCCATCATTCCCCCTTCTCCTGCAAAAACCTCCCATGCCACCAAATGGAGTTTAACCCATGAACAGAGCATACTGTTCAGTGCCTATGGCTGATCCATCACCAGGCATGGATTCAAAAAAATAAAAATAAAAAATTCCAAACCTTATTTCATTTGAGAATAATTTTGAAAGGAAAAAGCAACATGAGTTCCCCAGTGGATGAAACTGCAGATGGTGATATATTTTGTGACAGCACTTTATAGTACAAAGACTATAATTTACTGCTAGGGAATCAGGGTCAGAGAATGTTGCAACACCTGTCTGCTTATTCATTAATGGATTGAAAAGGCACCTTGAATATGCACACACCAGGCAAGCTTATGAGTGCCAAAGGTGTAAGCAGAATTTCCTAATGTATAAAAGATAAATCCTTTTTGGCACAACCAGACATCAAGATAGTTTTAAAACAAGGAAAGAAAGCAGGAAGGTGACATTGGGAAATATCTAGTTGTATTTTCTCCAAGTATAGCTCACATTAACTGTCTAAAGATTATATAATAGAGACACAGTCTACCCTCCTTCATAACTGGGCGAAACCAGTACAGGGAGAACGTGGGGAGCTTATGAATACCTAGCATGATATGCTGTATACTGTAAAGAAAGAAGATAAAGGGAATTTAAGGAGAAAAAGGTAATTTTTTTCATAGATATATTTCATGTGATAGTCTGCTCAAGCTGTGTAGCTTTTCATTTGTCAACAATATAACAATAAAATTCAATACACATTTAATGTAGACCAATGCAAATATAACAAGAACAAACATGTTTCTTAACAAGCAGTTTCTGCACTGAAAAGGGATAAGCAAAGATATACTCTACTTTGGCAAAGAACTTGATTTCTTGCTCATAAGGGAACTGTTCTCCTTTGCCTCTGCTGCCACCATCTGTGAGTAGGAAGAGTTTAAGATGCATACTGAATAAATAAAATTACATGCTATTCTATACTTTAAATATGCACACTTCAGAGGAAGTAATTTGCTTCTCTTCTTTAGGGCTAGGTTTTAATATGCTTCAGATAACATATATTAGTTACATATGTATTTTAAGACTGCTTCATCCGATATAAGATACATTATAAAAGGGGGGTAAAAATAAGGAGCCAAAACCTCTGGTGGTGTATATCAGTGTAGCACCCTGGAAGCCAGTGGAGCTATGTCTAGTCAAGAATCTGGCTCAATGTTCTTATTTTTGAAAAAGCTGGTAACGTCCTATAAAGACCTTGCTAACATATATAAATAAAGCTAAAAGTAACAAAAAAAGAAATCAGAGTAGCTTTTAATTTACTTCATTTGATACAAAAAAGCCCATCCAGAATTTGGGGCCCCTACTTGATGTAGCCAACTTTTTCCCCATTATAAAAGCCTGTCTTGGGAGCCACTTCATGACTTTTTCTGTGGAAAGGCTGTGTCTAGGACAAGAGTAGCAGGAAAGGAAATTTGACTCTGTGTTTCAATCACAGATCTAGCACTCAGTTCTCGTGGCCTGCTGTTGTGGTTCTCTTGTTCAGTAGCAGTGCTCAGTATGATGCATACTGAGTGTAAGCACAGAAAAAAAACCTAAGAAATAAAAGAATAAAGGAGAGAAAAATCTCTCTCTCTCAAATCACATAACTGAATTCCACAGAAAGAATTAAAGTTAGATTAGGGAAGCTCAATACCTCAAAAGAGTAATTATATATATGAACTACAAAGATTATGATTAAACCAGCTTTCCCCCATATTTTACAAAACTATTGGATTTTGATTGCATGGTTAAGAATTTTCTGTCTAAAGAATGCAATTAATTAAGAAGTACTCACTGGAGAGTAAACTTACTTCACTTGCCACACTACAATGAAACTCAGATACCATTTGATAAACACATCTGTTGCAATCTGCAAAATCCTGATAAGCAATTAGTGTTAGACACATGTCCAAGTGAAGCAAAAAACCTGTAACTTTTTCCACCCCATTTGTTTTGCGAAGAGGAAGGGAAATAAATCATTCTTTTTTTCAAGGAGTTTGAAACATTTACCGTGATCAAATGAGCAACAACTGTTCATTGCACAGAATAAAACACATGCTGTTTTAGATGGCTCTGAGCAGGTAAGAGTCTTCCTCACTTTAACAGTCCAGAAGGTTGAAAAAATTTAACCGGGGCTTTGATATTGTCCAACCAGTGTGGCAAATTACATGCACCAGGAGTAAAACCTGTGATAATGTAAGAAGTTATATGAACGAACTGCATCCTTTTTTAAAGTTTATTAGTGTGCTCTTTCACGCATATTCACGGTTGGAATGCATCTTATAGGATCTGTCCTGTATAGGGAGCATTGAAGAGCTTCACTGTCCCAGTGGAAGCACAATTCCTCCCAGACCTTATCTAATTAGGCATTTTTCATCTGATTCCCCCAAACAGTGTGGTGTAGATAAGCTGAGAGAAGAAATTATGGGAGCACTAGTGTAGACAAGGTACTTGGGGCCCTCTGGTATTTTAAACCACTGTGTCCTCCAGGCAGCGGCGTATTAACGCCTAGGCCAACAAGGCCTAGGCCTAGGGCGGCAAATTTGCAGGGGCGGCAAATTTATAATAGCAGCCAGAGGCTGCTTCCCCCGGTGCCGGTTCGCGCCCTCCGCCCCCAGCCCCGCCCCAACTCCACCCCTTCTCCGCCCTCATTCCCCACCCCCTCCCTGTCCCTAATGGTCCCCTTCCCCAAATCCCCGCCCTGGCCCTGCCTCCTCTCCTGAGTGCGCCACGTTCCCCCCTTCCCCCCTCCTTCGCGAAGCTGTTTCGCGCACAAGCACTGGCAGGGAGCGGGGAGAAGCAGGACCTGGGGGCGAGCTCAGGGGAAGAGGCAGAGGCGGAATCGGAGCGGAAGTGAGCTGGGGGGGGCAGCAATTATTTCTGGGCCTAGGGGCGGCAAAATCATTAATCCGCCACTGCCTCCAGGACTACTTTAACCATAGTTAAGACAACACAGCAGTTAAAATTAGGGTGACCAGATAGCAACTGTGAAAAAATGGGACATGGGGTGGGGGGTAATAGGCGCCTATATAAGAAAAAGTCCCAAAAAACGGGACTGTCCCTATAAAAACGGGACATCTGGTCACCCTAGTTAAAATGCTAGCAGTTACTACCCCGATGGACGTGTTCTAGTGGTATGTCAATGACAGGAAATTTGAAGAAAAATGCTCATGCAAAGAGGGTGGATGACTGGGCACTAACCTGGGACATGGGAGACCTGGGTTCAATTCTCTACTCTGCCACAGACTTCCTGGGTGACCTTGGGCAAATCATTTAATCTCTCCGTTCCCCATCTGTAAAATGGGGTCTACCTACCGGCATGTTGTGAAAATAATGCTAAAGACAGTGAAGGACTCATCTACGATGGTAATGGGGGCCACTGAAGTGCCTAATCTAGATAGGTAGATAGCCCTAGAGCTCCTGTGAGCAAGGGGAGTGCAGAGTGGATGCACTACAAGAGGATACAACATGTGCTTTCCTGAATAGACGTCCCAAAACCAGGGGAACTTGTTCCACCCTCCCACTCTACAGACTTGTGCAGAAACCTCTATCTAGGATCAAATTCACCCAGTTAACTAAATGGGTAAAGTGAAATCAATGGGAAATCAGCAGACTGATCTGTTTCTAAGGGCTATATAGCCCCACAGTTCAGACTGCGGGGGGCCTGAATTGCAATGTGCACTAGCCTGCGGCACTGTAACTCCTCTGTGTGGACTCTATGGGCAGACTAAAAGGTACCAAGTTTGCATTAACTTAGTGCTGTTTAAATAGGACTACATTATCATGAACTAGGTTTGTGCCTACATTGTCCACACAGGGGAGTTACTACACAGCACACTAGTGTTCACTGCAGTTCACACTCATATAGCCCAAATTGTGTGTAGACAAAGCCTAAATCTCAATGCCAGACTACCCATCATAAATTAAATTTCCTTCTCTCTACTTGTCTACTCATGGAAATGTATTCTTTAGAGGTGCATCTCTAATCTGTCACTATTTATGCACTGTGCATCTTTCACTTACATTGGGCAAAAACTGGCATGAATTCTTTTTCTACCTAAATGATGTCAAATCTTTATTCTCCTGTTGGCATAACTCCATCTTGCTGGAAAGGCATGCTGAGCTGAGCTCACTTTTTATGACATTTCTGGGGTTATGTATGCAGGGCTGAACATTCAAGCCTTGTGTTCAGCCTCAGAAAATGCTTGGGGTGGGATGAGGGGGAGAAAGGACATTCCTTTCATATGCTCATGGACGTTTCAGAAGCCACTGTGCACATGTTCCACTGCCAGTAGGATTTACATGGCAGCGCAGGTGCCTGGTTTGATTTGCTCCTTTAAAAGCAGATGATAGTGAACCTTGACCGACTTGGAATAAATCGGGGTTAGAGAGTCACAGTGTTTTGTGAATTAAGGAGAAGGGAGTTTACATTGAATGGAAATTGGAAGTTCTTCATCCCAGCTGGCCAGCCCTCCCTCCCTCTCACCAATAGTTGATTCCCTCTAGTCAAGTCCGAGAACTCTCTACTGGTGTCTTTAATGAGGCCCTGATGTCTCCTCCCTCTCCCATTGCCTCCCACATGAATCTTCCCTGGGTTCTATGACTGCTAAATAGGGCCGATACACCTCCCTAATCTCCAAGGTAATTATGGAAAGGAGAGAAACTGGCCAAACTCGGTCAGGTATGGCATGGCTCTGTAAAGCAAGCAAAGCCCTGAAGAAATAGTGCAATACTGTAGCTAGCAAATCCTCAGAGGTTCCCTCACAGTCAACACTAGGAAGTGAAGCCCCATTATGTCCTTTGTGGTTACTAGAGAAATCTTGAATTGGAACACTAACACCATGTGGAAACTGAATCTAGCCACGAGTGTGGTGGCTTACTTGTTTAATGGAATACATTGGCATAAGCACAAGGAATCCGAACTTCCATGAGCTACACTAGTTGCCTGTGGGGTTTTGAGTAGAGTGTAAAATATTGATTTTCATGTGTAAAACTGTAAATAACTCAGGAATGTGGTTCACAACCTTTTCTATACTGGGCCTTTCCCCACTCCCCAGAGCCTCCCCCTCACCTAGCTGGGATTCCTCTCACGTTTAGCAAGATGGAAGGTGCAGGGGAGTCATGACCTCCTGACATCTGGCTGTGACCCCCAGCTTGGCTTTGGACTTACCGACCACAGACACCACTTCTCTCCCCTTGCCTTACTCCACAGATGAGAACAGCAGAGCCACTTGAACCAAAGTCTCATTGGTGTAGATGAGAGGTGGATGCTGGTTCTCTGTGAGGAACCCATAGCTTTGGAGTTCACTCCTCCCTACATGCTCTTGGTATAGCCTGAATTGAATGGCCTGCAGGGCACATGAAAGAGCTCATTTTTTCTAAGCTTTTGAAAAAGGGGGGGGGGGGTTTGTGAGGGAGGAGAACTGATGAGGAGAGAGGCAGGTTTCATTTTTATTTTGTCTGGTTTGCTGATTGGGGATTACATGATTTAGAAGTGATGTTGAATTATGGTGGAGTTGATATTTGTATTTATATTTTATGGAAAGGACGTCTATATTTATTTATTTATTTAAAAGTATAAACTAGGGGGTAATTAGCTCTGAAGCTTAGTGTAGCACCATCAGAGAGGAAGGTTTACTTCTACTGTTACCCTCTGAGAACTAGGAGTGGACAGGCTATTTCCTCATCTGCAAACATGATACTGCCGAGGTTTTTTTTGAGGGAGTGGCCAGCTGGTGTCCCAGGAAGATGGGGTCACCAGGTTCAGTAGGCAGCTGGAGTCATACAGAATTGTAAGTAAGATGTTCCAGAATATGATGGAAGGTTCCAGAGAATAAGAAAATTATAGGTTTGAATTCATCGATCTGAAGGGGTTGGTTTGTGGCCACCTGCTGCACACAAATATGCAGAATATAGATTATCACCACAGAGCAAAAATTGCAGTTTTCTCACTGCTTTATATGCAGAGTCAGGAGACATAGTTTGTATTCCTCACTTCAGCTCTAGCTCTCTGAGACTCTGGATAATGATATATTCATTAATGTTATATTACTACTACTACTGTTGATAGTAATATTACAAATCTTAAAGATGATATGATTCAAAGGATTTAAGTTATCATATGGGTAGGCTGAAAGCCTTTTGTCTCAAACCTATACCTCAGGAGTGACTAGATGAAGTCTGAAAGGGCTATCCCACAGATAAGATGTTAAATCAGTCTACTATGCTAAGTTCTATTATAGCCATTGTACTGACACCTTCCAAAAAACATAATTAATGTCCTTCAGAAAAAGACCATACACTCTAAGAAAAGGATATTTTTGGAAACTATACATTTGTTTTTAATTTTTTCAATGCAAATTTCATCAGTTAAAATATTTAGTAAAAACGTAAGTAGGTACTATACCAAACTCCAGAATGTACTGATGGGCTTCATCCACGTATCTTATCAGCTGCTGAAGGAAACTGTAAGCGAATCGTTTCTCAATGGAAGGTGTGTCTAACTCCAGGTCCTTTAATCCTCTGAAATAAGAAATAAATAATTTCCCACACACTGAAGGATGACTCAATGCAGTCTTAATTCACTAAATAGTCCAAAGCTACCTACTCTGGTACTTCTCAACTGTCTGTTAGGATAAGAAACATTTCTTATTTGGAGCCAAATTTTCTTCTGTCACACAAATTTGTCTTTTTTATACCTTTACTTATACTTTAGCCAGTTACACAAAAATACAGATTCCTCAAATAAGGCTTATGGAAAAACGGTTTTGCTGAAGATATTGCTCCCACATTTTAAGCTTCTTTCTCAGTTATGTGTTACTGTCTTACATTGTTTCCTAAGCTTTGACCCCTCCAAGATGAGTAATTTTGAAGCTATCAAAATATTCATATTCACAGAAAAAACATTCAGTAATAACAGTGCATCAAAACTCAAGTTTTATTTAATCTTTCTCATTGAATTTTTGCCAAAATGGCACTAAATTTTTGTCAGCAGTTCACTCTTTTAAGTTAAACTCATAGGCTAAAATGTCCATAACTGGATGTCTGAGGTTAGACACCCACACACACATTTATATCTTGGATGGTTTAGACACAACAAATCCTGCATGTACGCAGAGAGTTAGACTAGATGACTCTTGTGGTATCTTCTAACCCTATGATTCAGATAGCTAAATAACACCCTTAATTTTCAGAGGGAGTTAAGTGAATAGGACATCTGAGGATCAGGGCCTCTTACTGAATTGTGATTCCCAATCTGGGGCACCCAATTTTGAATTGTTTTACCTTTGACAATCCTATACAGTATACGACTACTTCCCAATGATTGATAACTACAATATAGCAGTAAATTTTATCTAAAGTACCATATATTCAACTACAATGTAGTTTGAATTTTAAATGCCTCTCCCCATCTCAATGGAGAGAAGTTTGGTTGGATCAGCAGGAAATGGCTAACTCCTAGAAAGGAAAAGAGAGAGCTCATGCCGACATACTGGAGCTAAGTTTCTTCATGCCTCAAAATGCACATAGGAATGTGCCTCAAGGAGGGTGAGAGATTATTCTGCCTCTCATCCAGGGGAGATGAGGGGAGGTGACTGGCTCTCTCAGCCAACCCCACCTCTATGTAAAGCCTTCTTGGGCCTCCAGAGACTGCTATTTCTGCAGAACAAACAGCAGCTGAGCAAAATGGAGCAATGTCTGGAATGACAAACTGCAGGAGAGCTCACAGATGTAGCAGCTAGGGACAATTCTGACTTCCACATGCCCCCGGGAGAAGAAGAGGCAGGACACCCCACTCCACGAGTTAGGGACTGGGCAGCAGCAGTGGCAGCTGGAGCAGAGGCCAGCCCTGAGGCAAGAGGTAGAAGATCAGCAGCAGCAGCTGGGGATGAGTGGAGACAACCTGGCAGAAGCAGGAGGTCAATTCACAGGCTACCTCTAAGCCACAGAGGGATCTAGCCAGGCTTTCCTAGAGGGAAATAGAGTCCTGGCCAGCTGAGGTGGGCAGAAACAATTCCTTGGTACTGGGGCAGGGAGGAAATTGTAGGCTTGAGGCCTGTTTCCCCTCACCCTCTGGATAAGACAGTCTCTCAGCATCCCCAGGGCAGTGGAAGGGGCTGGGAGTCCTCCCCTAAGTGTGGGATATAGAGTAGAAAGCAGGAGATGGAGCAGGGGAACCCAATGGAGCTGACAGTACTCAGATACAGGGGAGCTTTCTGAGGAGCACTGAATAACTGACATAGAATACCTCCCAGAATTCCCCAGTATACAGGGATTAGAATTCGGCCTGGGCTCTGTAAGCTAGGTTGGGGAAAGTTTCTGTTTCCCCACCCTGCCCTTACCAGGTACTCATGTAAGGGCCAAGCAGATTTGTTCCCTCATTATCTTAAAAAAACCCTTAAGCTTAACACTCCTTTAGATCCTTTTATATTAAACAAGATATTAAGGAGGGTTAATTATCTGCTGTGAAGCAAATTCTGTATTGGATGTGAATTTACCTGGAGACAACATATCCATTGATCTGTAGAAACTTGAAAATATCCTGTGCTTTCTCTCGGTCTTTGGCTTTTTCTTTGGCTGTCAGCGTGTCATAGGGAACCAGCAGAGGGTGGTTGCCTCCTCCTACTACAAAATGTCAAGAAAATGACAAAGTAGTTAGAAACATGTGGTTAGATGGCACGTCCTTGTTTGTAACAAGCCTGTGACAACATGCAGTGCTTTGTAGGTCACTCTAACAACTAGTAAAATACATGATAGGTTCCTCTTTACTCTAAAGTACCAATAATTTACTTTTTTGTTTCACTAAGCACATTGTTTTCCCACACGGAGTATCTGAATATACATCTGAAGTATATTTATAGACCTGACTACATACATATTTGTAACTTAGTCAAATGTTCCCAAGACCTGCAAACCTCATGGTAGAAAGAAGCATCAACATCCTTGATAAAAAAAAATTCTAGTAGGGAAAAAGCACTTAAAAAGTTACAATTATGACTTCACATTATGCCAGTGGTTACGCTTCACAGCACATCACCACTCCCTCACTGCTAAAACTTGTGTCTGGTTAGATTTTACATTTTTGCTTTTTTCTCCTCTTTCCAAAGAAAATGTCCAACATGATCAGCTGTAGTTATCTTTAAGAGCTCACTATAGTATAATTAGTATATAAATAGTATAATTCAAAAACACTGCTGCTAAATACTGTGTGTCATTGGCTAGTCATACTGAAGTCACTGGCAGAAACTTCCAGGGGGACCAAAATTTGCCCCTTTGAGAAGCAGAGTTCTTTGCTTTTTATAAATACAGTGGTAATAACAAAGGGCTCACATTTTTAGCAAAATAAAAGTGTATCGAGATAAATATCAAATTGTGATGTGGATCTATTTTATAGTAATACAAAAGTCAATACTACATGGAAAAATGTGCAAAGCATGATATTCAGGGATAATTCAGACAACTGATCACTCTGACCAGCTTTTTGTGGTGGAGAGAGAAAAAAAGATAATTAAGGAAATAAAATTTAAAATTTTCCAGAAAAATATGGCTTTATAATTTCTCACTGGTTGCACATACAGTCAGTTTTTCATGAGTATAAATCCATAAGATAATTATTACAACTACCAGTGTGCATATTTACATAAAAACATTATCTTTGAGTTTTTCTTTGGACTTAAGAATTCATTGGCTCTCAGTTCTTATTTCTCACCCAAAGTCACTATTCTTTAACAGCCCACAATTAATTACTGCGGAAATTACTATGACGTCACAAAAAATGATAACTTCAGGTAAGTATTTTGCTACCACAGCAAGTCTCTAATGAAAATATAACAGCAAGGAAGCAAATCCAATTCAGAAAACACTACACATAAGAAGAGATGTTTTCAAAAAGGAGATTCTTTAGAATTTTTCAGGAGGTCTGAGTAAGGTCTTTAAAATGCATGAAAAATGAAATCCTGGCAGACAAATCTATGTTTTCTCCATTAAAACAAATGGGTGCAGATACTAAATTAATGTCAGGTATTTTTGGTTTTCGTGTCATGTTTCACACATGCTGCTGAGTTCTCAATGCTATTCCTTTAGACAGACATGAAAAACACATACAAAATAAATAGACATCCAAATCCAATGTAAATCATAAGAAAGCAAAACAACCGAGTTTTTCATTAGTAAGAAAAGCTTGTGCATTTGAGGGAGATGTGCATACGTGAAAAATGTTTAATAAAATATAAAACTGTATTGTCTGACGAAAAAGTGTCAACATTCATTATACAGCTGACTGCATGAATATCAATTATAGATACTGGGTGAAATCCTGGCAGCACTGCAGTCAATGGCAAAACTCCCATTGACTTCAACAGAGCAGGGTTCAACCTTTATATCTAAGGCCCCAATCTTGTAAACCCTTAGCCACGTGAGTGGTTCTTATTCATATGAGTATCTCCAGAGAAGCAAATGGGACACCTCACGTGAGTAATGGTTACTCATATTTATAGGAGTTTCATTTACATGTTGCTATTTTTATTTTTACTTTCTTACCATTTACAGAGTCAAATTTCTAAAATGGAAGTTTTGTAATTTATTATTAGTTTCTTAATTGTTTGTAGATTTCATACAAACTTTTTACTTAAGTTTCACATTTAAAATGCTTATTTATACTAAAAAAACCAAGCTTCATTACCACCCTTATTGCAAAAACAACTCAAACACGAAATTAATAAGAAAATATACCATACCAAATTTACATCCAGCACTACCTTTCTATATATTGAACTGCCACAAGTCATGAAAAATGAAATTCTTTGACCAAGTTCCATCAAGGTTTGCAGTTTGAAGTCAATGGCACTTGTGTATCTAAGTCACTTAGGTGTTTTTGAAAAGCTCACCCTTAGGTACCTAAATATAAGCTTAGAAGCCTAATTTTAGACTCCTGGGGGCAGATCCTCACCAAGTATAAACCGTACTGTACCATGTACTGAAGCACAGGATCTTTCCTTTATTTTTGAAAATTTTGAACTGTGTATAAAAAAGTTCACAAAAACTTAACATGCTGAAAGTATTGATAACTTTTCACAAGTTATCAATTTTGTTTAGAAGTGGCCAAGATTTTGTGTCACTAAGACAAAAACTTTTGATGAAAATACAGTTTTGGCCCCTGTTGCTGCAACACTTATGAACATGCTTAAAGTTTGGCAACATATGCAGCTGCACTGTAGTGAGTGGGACTACTCATGTGAGTAAAGTTTTGTACTAGCCTAAGTGGTTGCAGTGTCAGCGCCTTCACTTTCAACATTTTTGTTTCCTATATCAGTTTTATAATATTCAAGGTAGGGAAATTTTCAAAAATTTCCAGCATTTATGATTTAGTTGACTATGAATTTATATCTACAATTGCAATAGCACACATTTGAATTAGGTTTATAAAGTCTCTATCTAATTTAAATTATTTTTCCAATCAATGATTTAAATTGCTCTACCTTGAATGAGATGCTACATATTCTGTATGCAATGCATGGGGAATCTCACTGGATAAAATGCTCTACAAAATTAACATTTTAAAGCCTCCCAGGAAAACCAGAAAACTACAGCTTTCTGGAATCATGCATTTTCCCTCTGTGAAATAGTAACCCACATAAATATGCCCACACATCAAAAAGACTCATATTTCATAATTAAAGACAGTGAAAAGATCCACATGTACAAGGCGAGAACTCTATAAAGAATATTATTGTACTGAATGTACCTGACCATTAGGTGACAGCAGAGGATCATAATTTGAAAGATCTTTCTGCAAAAAGATCTTAAAAAAAACATACAAGATAACATAACCTTATGTATATACATGACCTGTATCAGACAGCTAAATTATTAGTCTGCCATTTTCATCTGTGGGAAAACAGATATATTCACTATATCACAAAATGGCAAATATATTGGAAAATTGTAACCATTTTTCACCTGCCAAACCAATCCACACTTCTTACCAAGTAGCACATACCCTCTCTATCATTCATCATAACTCCCTGCAAGGTTTTCAATAAAAACACACCCCTCTTTATGCTGCCTTCCTTGCCTGTAAATCCCCTTAGTTAATGAGTACACAGCAGCAACACCTCTGCCTTTTCAGGTGTCAAATACACCTCCCCGTTCCAAATGTCTAATCATCCTGCAACATTCTTCAAAAGTCCAAATCCCCTCCCCCCAAACTGGCTATTTAGGTTAGATAAATTTTATTTTAAAAAAATCACAAAGAAACTGAAATGAGGGGAAACATAATGTAAGATATGGAAATTCATTCTCTTATTTATCCAACACAAGGTCACCCAGATAAGGCCTTACTGCTCAGTAATACTAAGGCTTCATTTACACATTCACTGACAACGGTTTCAAAATTCTGCCTTCAGTCATACCCATGCAACTCCATTTGAGTCCGTAGGATTGCATATGATTAACACAGTGCAGTCAGCCAATATCTATAGAGCTCTAGTTTAAATACGTGAATAGTGGTGTCAAGCCATCATTAAAACACTAGCTACCACTGTACCGTAAATAGAAACTGAGATAAAAAGGAAAAAAAACAATTTCCATATTAGCTCTTTGCCTTGACATCTTTTGATGAGAAAAAAAACCTAAATTCCAGTCAGTGAAATGTACAATGCCATCACTATTTTTTTCCATGTAGCAATTAAACAATTATAACATCTACAGAATAAAATGTTAGCATTAAGGCGCAAAAAAAAAAAAATAAAAACCTTAACTTTCTTTAACACGGAAGAAAACATAACAGGTAACAACTATCGTGTATAGTAATATTTACCATCTGGACCATAAGAGATTAGACAGAGTACACTATTTTCCTTGTAAAGCCAAGGAACTAATCTAGGTTTAATCACGTTTGTCAATTTAATCTGTAATTAATATAATTCTTGATTAATACATTGCTGGATAACTTGGCAATATGTAGAATAGTATGAATGAAGTCTAATTCCTGTGACCAAGAGTCTGGTATCACAAGGGAAATAAAATAAATAAAAGAAACCAAATGCAACACAACCATCAAGATGTTTACAAGTCTTAGTTAAACAAGCTCTTGCCCTCTCTTTTTCCTTATTGAATTAGTCTAATTCTCTGGGTATGGATGTCTCATTCTGTATTTCCATGAAGTGTCTAACATGTTTCTGGATGTTCAAAAATAATAATGATCATGATAATAAAGTAATTTGAAAATTTTGAACAATTGTTCTGTCTCGATGTCTGATTTTTCAGGTCAAGTTTAAATAAATGGTTTAATTTCTTTTTTAATTTGACCTTTCTTAATACTGCATCATAAACACATAACCTAAGTTGAGTCACTCTGAACTTAAAACACCTCAAAAAACCCCCAAAAAACAAACAAGCAAAAAACCAGAGATGATTACCTTTTGCTTCCAGTTCCATTTTCTTTTTCTTTGCCCATATGTTATGGTAGTTTTCAGCCATCATCTCAGCCATTGCCTTAAGAAAATGGAGAAGTTAATGATTAATGTTATAAATCTCAAAGAAAGGTAATTTTACAGTTTATATTTAATATCAAGATCTTGCAATGGCATTGTAATGTAGATAATATATAAAATTACATTTAAATGTTCACTTGCAAACTATCATTTTTATTGATCAGTCAAGCTGACAAATCTGGAACTCAACAGCTAAACCCAATACAGTTATTTATTCTGCACTGAACTTCTCCCTCAACCTTGCACAAAAGCCAAAGAAACCAGTTTTGTATGAAATACTACATCAGGCGGGGGAATGGAATCCATCCCCAAGCTGCAAGTAGGCACAGAGAAGCTCTCTCCCTATGTTCCTGCTGCTCCAGTACTTAGTCTGTAGTGTGTCAGCAATGACTTTGCACCCCTTACATGGGTGTTTGTATTCACTGGATCCAGGTAATTGTGGATCTGCTGCCACAATCACAATTTCACTTCTCATTCCTGTAGGGGACTGGAGAGCTCCCATATGGGCTGTACCCTTAGATGCTCCTGTATCCCTGGGGTGAGGCAAATTTGTCCTTCTTGTTTTAATGTTCATCTCATCACAGTTTTAGTATGTCTTGATTAACGTTGTAATACATGTTTAGGTTCCTCATTTCTCACCAGTAGAGGGAGCTATTATGAGGCTGTCTGGGCAGGCTCGGCAAGTGACCTATAAGCCATGTGTATAACTTGAGAGAGATGGGGTGGGGTTAAGTGCTTCTATGTGTTGAGAGGTAACAGACTTTGAACAGAGAGGAAGTTTTGTCTGCCAGCATCTAGTACGCCTTGCCCAGCTTACTTACTTTAATGGCTGTATTGTAGCTTAGGAGCATTCATTTGGATTCTATTGTGGTTTTCAGTAAATAGTTAAAACCTACCCAGGTCTCTCAAACTTAACTGAATTGCTCTAGGGGAAAGAGCAGTTTGTAACATTCCTTTTGGGCTATGATATGTAGACCTGGTGCACAGTTCCTATTGCCTTCAATGCAATGTTTCGTTGCCCAGAATATATGAAAACCAGTCCACTCATTTAGGGGACTATCTATGGATTTAGATGCAAATTTTGGCCATAACGTGTCTGCATACTAAGACAATCTCTAGGAAAAGATGGGTATAGTAGAGCACCTTCATAGGACAAAACACATTATTTATATATATTTAATTTAACAATTCAAAAAATCCAAACACCCACTTTTTACTACTGTCAAAGCAGTTGCCTTTCCAAAAGCTACCAACTTAAGTCAAAGTTGGAGTATGTAGGCTAAGCTCTTACTTAAGATACATTAAAACCTCAAGTTACACCAAAATGAATCACACCTCATATTTCCCCTTATCTCTCACAAATGCATTGCTCATGCGCTTGAAAATTACAAGAGAAATTGTAACCTGACATAATGATGCAAATGAAATTTTAGTTAAATTTGCTTAGTTCTGGTGATGTTATTGATTGCGGAACAAAAGTAGGCTTCTAACCGAAAGCTAGCTTCAAACATAACTGGTGAAACCAGTTACTCTCGATCATAAGGACGGTCAGTATTGACTTCTAACTCACTGGAGGGCTGTAAACAAAGGGAAATTATCAGTGACAAATGGCAGATAGTGTGATGTAAAATCATGAGTATGGGATTGGTATTCACAAAGTCCTGAATTCTAAATTCAGTTCTAGTTCTAATGCCAGTTATTTGCAGTTTGGCCATGGGTAAATCACTTAGCTCCTCTGCTTTAAGTTTCCCAATCTGTAATACTGTGATAAATGCTTATCCACATCCCAGAAGTATTGTGAGGGTTAACTAATGCTTGTATGGCTTTTTGAATATGTGAAGTCCTGTATAAGTGATAAGCATAGTTATAATAATGGAGTAAGTCCCCAGTGGAATGCTGCAGGAACTAGTGTGACTCAATTTTATTCACCATCTTTAGTAAGTATTTGGAAGTTTAATGGCTTACTAGTTAAAATATAGCAAGGATACTTAATTGGGAGAAATTGCAAACTCCAGGGAAAGATACACAGAAATCTACAGTGGTTAGAAATAGAGACTGGAAACAACAAAATAATATTTAACCTGAGAAAATTTAGCCTGAGACTTTGGGGAAAAATAAGCTAAAACATAAATATTCGAAGTGACAAAGATATTGAACTTGGAAAGCAGAAATGCCAAGAGACAGCTAGGATTGGTAGTAGACCTGAAATTAGATCTATTAGAACTCTGCAGTACAATAGTTTATCCACTAAGTGATATTTTAGGATTGCATACGCAAAAAAAACAAAAAACAAAAAACCAGAGACCAGGTAATAGTGCCACTCCACACAACTCTGTATAATGCATCTCAATGCCAGAAATACACAGGAAACTCAGAGAATAGTAATAAACATCATGAATAAGCCAAAGGGATATAACTAAACTACAGACGAAAACCTAATTATGTGTAGACTGACCACATAACAGCCAAAGGAGAGATGATAATCATCTACAAGTGCTGTGCATCTGACTTGTGTTCAGTAAACTCCAGAGCAGGAGAGAAAATGCTTAGAGGAGTCACAGGGGATATTAATTAGAAGTAATGGCATGTAATTAAAGGGGAAAATCAGAAAAAATGAAATAGCAACAAATCATATATTTTAATACCAATAAATACTCCACTGTCAATACTTGTTATGAAACTTACATAAATTTCTGCATCTCCCGTTGTATCAAAGATACACAAGAGGTTTAAGTTAGGCACAGAGAAAGAGGGATGCTGAGATTGTGAATGTGCTAAGTACCACCTTCTCTTTTCCATTTCTACAGTGTTTCAAAACTTTCATTTTGTTATTAGAATTGCTGGGCAAAGAGTCTTAAATTTCATTTCACAATGGAAAAAACTAGAGCACCTTGTTCTTGGTACCTGACTTCAAGTAATCAACCTGGTGACTAATCTGGATATGATACTTGCAGGAAGTTATTTCTAAGGGAACTGTGTGTGGTGGCCATCCTGATTTATCAGATGATAAACAATACTGACTTGGTAGTTCTTAATAGTAGTGGACGCATTGGTATAGGTCTGTAAATCAACCACAGCTGATAATATTTCTGGAAAAAATAAATACTTTTAAAACACCATTGTCCATTTATTTATCACTTCAAAAGTTATTTTATTTTTACTGGCTCCTGATTATAAATCTGCTGAAAGATTAAAATTTAAAATCATGCCCCCAGTTAATTTCTCTTTTTCCTTCTTCATAAATACAAGGTGGTTTTTCATAAGGCTGACTCATGACCTGGCATTTATTTATTTTAGAAAGAAGAGTAGGCGAGGCATTTATTTTGAAAAACATCATACCATGAACTTTGCTAATAGCTACACATAAAAATTAAAGACTGATCCTGTAAGCCTTTGTGTGCGGAACTCCCATTAAAATCATCAGATTCTCTGCACACAGGGGCTTCCAGGGTCAATTGTTCCCTATATAAAACGTTAGGTTTTCAGCCTTAACAGTGCCTTTTGAACTGACTAAAACTACAGGACACTGAACTTTTGTTTTACATAAATCCACAAAAATTTAAGTAAAGAAAAAAGAAAATTTAAGTAAAAAAGAAAATACAAAAGCACTAACTACAATAAGACTTACATGCAGATCTCTGGAGAGGGTAACATTGCTCATGTCGATAGCTCGAGGGGTGTAACCATGGGCAGCATCTACAGACACCTGAATGACAGATGTGCAAAAAAGCAATGAAGTATTACAAATACTAGGTCCTAATAGATTTATGTCACCTAGATATTTGAGGCAATCGAACAGCTAAAGAAAAAACAAACTTGAGGTAGAAAGGAGCACTTACATATCCATTGGCGGAAAAACAGAGAGCATTACATTAGAGTTACATGAGTTTTCTTTTTTTGCCTAACAGCAATAATACTAAAAATGGAACAGATTAACTGGAACCAGGGGTAGATTTAAGAATGCAGATTAGTCAGATAACTGGCAATGTCTGCATTGTAACTATTTCCAGAGAAAGGTCACAATCAGGCAAAAATCTCTCCCCTTTGTCATAGGATGTCCTGGAGGACATCTTCAGAATACAACGGCTGGCGCAGGAGGTGTGGCTAGGATGTCTTATGTCTTGGCAATCCCTGGCAACCATATAAGCATAGTATTACAAATACTAGGTCCTAATAGATTTATGTCACCTAGATATTTGAGGCAATCGAACAGCTAAAGAAAAAACAAACTTGAGGTAGAAAGGAGCACTTACATATCCATTGGCGGAAAAACAGAGAGCGTTACATTAGAGTTACATGAGTTTTCTTTTTTTGCCTAACAGCAATAATACTAAAAATGGAACAGATTAACTGGAACCAGGGGTAGATTTAAGAACGCAGATTAGTCAGATAACTGGCAATGTCTGCATTGTAACTATTTCCAGAGAAAGGTCACAATCAGGCAAAAATCTCTCCCCTTTGTCATAGGATGTCCTGGAGGACATCTTCAGAATACAACGGCTGGCGCAGGAGGTGTGGCTAGGATGTCTTATGTCTTGGCAATCCCTGGCAACCATATAAGCTCCTCTGAGCCTCCACTAGTCAGTGTAAATTACAGCAGCCTTTAGGGTATGCTAATATACCCCAAGAACTAGCCTGGCACTCAGTGGCCAGTATTGAGGGGGGAGACAAAAGGACACATTTATATCACAACCCTTCACGGAAGCTGTGATTAGCACTTACAAAGCTGACAAGGAGCCTAGCCTGTATGTAAAAATTGGTATTGAAGCTATATTGAATTGAAGCTATATTGTCTTTTCTATAACCTTTTGTATTGACAAAATACTGAATCCATAGTAACATTTCATAATGACAAAGGCTAAATGCTTAAGCAGTATGTTTAAACAGAACTGAGTTCTCTCTGATTACCCAAGCATGACTTTAGAAATGGACTTCAAAATCTGGATGAATTCAACAATGTGTCAAAAGGCCATGATATTTTCTCTCAGACTTGTATTCTAGGACAGCATTTTTTATTCTGAAAAGACCATTACTTCCATGTAAAATTAGGGCAATGTGAGTGTAAAATGCTACCACATCTCTTGTGATGATGTAAATGACTATTCATAGGGTAAGGCAACACAGAGCAAGGCTCCTACTTTCTGCCACATGCTTTTCTGTTTGATCAGGCAAAATTAATACATCAAAGAAAGGCAGAAGTATGAAAATAGTTTGTATTTTACTAATATATCCAAGTCAATGTCATCTAGCAGTGTTGCAGGCCACATGTCTTTTTTTAAGTGAGAGTAAAACTGAGATCATCAATACTGGTCTTTCTTTTAAAATTATTTTTAATTTTAGTTTTGGCTGTCCCCGAGACTCTTCTGTGGCACATTTAGAGGATGCCTCCTCCCACATTCCCTACATCATCAGAAAGAAGGAGCACCTGGGACATACTGACAGCTTAAAGACAAAAGACTGCTTCTTAAAATGGCAGCTTCAGCAGCCTAAGATGCCCCTGAAAATATTTTGGCAGCATGGGGAACTAGGGAAAATACCTCTTCTGCCACAAGAGGCAGACAGTTTCAGGGGGGGAAATTAATTGTCTGGCTATGCAGACTCCCTCGTCAGGCCCTACGCTACCAGTACTCCCAGCTATCTTTGAGACACCACTGACTTCCTGAGGAAACTACAATCCATCGGTGATCTTCCTGAAAACACCATCCTGGCCACCATGGATGTAGAAGCCTTCTATCCCAACATTCCACACAAAGATGGACTACAAGCCGTCAGGAACAGTATCCCCGATAATGTCATGGCAAATCTGGTGGCTGAACTTTGTGACTTTGTCTTCACCCATAACTATTTCACATTTGGGGACAATGTATACCTTCAAATCAGTGGCACTGCTATGGGTACCCACATGGCCCCACAGTATGCTAATATTTTTATGGCTGACTTAGAACAACACTTCCTCAGCTCTCGTCCCCTAATACCCCTACTCTACTTGCGCTACATTGATGATATCATCATCATCTGGACCCATGGAAAAGAAGCCCTTGAGGAATTCGACCATGATTTCAACAATTTCCATCCCACCATCAACCTCAGCCTGGACCAGTCCACACAAGAGATCCACTCCCTGGACACTACGGTGCTAATAAGCGATGGTCACATAAACACCACCCTATACCGGAAACCTACTGACCTCTATTCCTACCTACATGCCTCCAGCTTTCACCCAGACCACACCACACGATCCATCGTCTACAGCCAAGCTCTACGATACAACCGCATTTGCTCCAACCCCTCAGACAGAGACAAACACCTACAAGATCGCTATCAAGCATTCTTACAACTACAATACCCACCTGCTGAAGTGAAGAAACAAACTGACAGAGCCAGAAGAGTACCCAGAAGTCACCTACTACAGGACAGGCCCAACAAAGATAATAACAGAACGCCACTAGCCATCACCTTCAGCCCCCAACTAAAACCTGTCCAACGCATCATCAAGGATCTACAACCTATCCTGAAGGACGACCCATCACTCTCACAAATCTTGGGAGACAGGCCAGTCCTTGCCTACAGACAGCCCCCCAACCTGAAGCAAATACTCACCAGCTACCACATACCATACAACAAAAACACTAACCCAGGAACCTATCCTTGCAACAAAGCCCGTTGCCAACTGTGTCCACATATCTATTCAGGGGACACCATCATAGAGCCTAATCACATCAGTCACACTATCGGAGGCTCGTTCACCTGCACATCTACCAATGTGATATATGCCATCACGTGCCAGCAATGCCCCTCTGCCATGTACATTGGTCAAACTGGACAGTCTCTACGTAAAAGAATAAATGGACACAAATCAGTTGTCAAGAATTATAACATTCGTAAACCAGTCGGACAACACTTCAATCTCTCTGGTCACTCGATTTCAGACCTAAAGGTCGCAATATTACAACAAAAAGACTTCAAAAACAGACTCCAATGAGAGACTGCTGAATTGGAATTAATTTGCAAACTGGATACAATTAACTTAGGCTTAAATAGAGACTGGGAGTGGATGTGTCATTACACAAAGTAGAACTATTTCCCCATGTTTATTTCCTCCACTCCCCACTGCTCCTTGGATGTTCCTGTTAACTGCTGGAAATGACCCAGCTTGATTATCACTACAAAAGGTTTTCTCCCCCCCGCTCTCCTGCTGGTAATAGCTCATCTTAAGTGATCACTCTCCTTACAGTGTGTATGATAACACCCATTGTTTCATGTTCTGTGTGTATATAAATCTCCCAACTGTATTTTCCACTGAATGCATCCGATGAAGTGAGCTGTAGCTCATGAAAGCTTATGCTCAAATAAATTGGTTAGTCTCTAAGGTGCCACTAGTACTCCTTTTTTTTTTGCAAAGCTAAAGTGCTGTCACAACGTACATAGAATAAAAATTAATGTATATTTCAGATTTGTTTACAGTTGCAGACAATTTAGTTGTTACTTGTACCTCTGAGAGATAACAATATTTCCAGAAAGAGGCATGATTTTTAAATTTACAAATTCTATTTAAAGTTTAACCCACTGGTACAACAAAACAAAGTTACAGCTTAAGTTTGCCATTTGTGTGGATAACTTGAAGGACAAAAGGAAGCTGGTTAATTGAGGCAGGTTCCCTCATTTGACCATGACCATTTATCTATTCTCTTTTCCTTCCCATAATCTACATACTGTTATTTGACAATGGCATTATTACCACTAGGCAGATTTCCCCATATTCCTCACTGATTTTTAAAAGATGTGCTTTACGAAGTGTGACAAAGTTCCTGCTCTACCTTGGTGGGTCTTGCGCTTATTGGCGGATTTGCTCGCCTTGGAGCTTCACGGCAGCCCTCAGCTTGGCCGTTTTTCTGAACCCACAGTCCAGGTCGACTCCTCCTATGTCTGATCAGGAGTTGGGAGAATTTGGGGGGAACCCGGGCCCGCCCTCTACTCCGGGTTCCAGCCCAGGGCCCTGTGGAATGGAGCTGTCTATAGTGCCTCCTGGAACAGCTGTGCGACAGCTACAACTCCCTGGGCTACTTCCCCATGGCCTCCTCCCAACACCTTCTTTATCCTCATCATGGGACCTTCCTCCTGGTGTCTGATAATGTTTGTACACCTCAGTCCTCCAACAGTCCGCGTGCTCTCACTCAGCTCCTAGTGCCTCTTGCTTCCAGCTCCTCACACGCACACCACAAACTGAAGTGAGTTCCTTTTTAAAACCCAGGTGCCCTGATTAGCCTGCCTTAATTGATTCTAGCAGCTTGTTGATTGGCTGCAGGTGTTCTAATCAGCCTGTCTTAATTGTCTCCAGAAGGTTCCTGATTGTTCTGGAACCTTCCCTGTTACCTTACTCAGGGAAAAGGGACCTACTTAGCCTGGGGCTAATATATCTGCCCTCTAGTACTCTCCTATAGCCATCTGGCCCGACCCTGTCACAGAAGTTAGATAACTTTGCCTCATGGCAGCACTGGCTCAGATTTTCAAACATGAGAGTTAAAAAAAAAGACAGCCATTTATGTGATTTGGTCTAAAATACCAACAGTCTTCATAATGACACATCTTCTGAAAATATTTATATGTATGTACTGGAGAGTCAATGGACCCCTTTGAAAAATGCCTCCTGTTTATCCTTAAGAATATCTTTTAGGGCAGTGTACTTAGAATTATGCACACAACTCCTATGAACAACAGAATGTAAACATATTCCTTCATTTCTCTCTGATACAAAATAATGTTTTCCTAATTACAACAGTTCAAACAGCGCTGTACATAAAAATGGCCACACTGGGTCAGACCAATAATCAATCTAGCCCAGTATCTTCTGACAGTGGACAGTGCCAGATACTTCAGAGGGAATGAACAGAACAAGGCAATTATTGAGTGAGCCATCCAGTCGCAGCTTCTAGCAGTCAGAGGACACCCAGAACATGAGGTTGCATCCCTGATCATCTTAGCTAATAACCACTGATGGACCTATCCTCTATGAACTTACCTAATTGTTTTTTAGCACAGTTATTCTTTCGGCAACATGCTCCACAGGTTAACTCTGCATTATGTGAAGAAGTACTTCCTTATGTTTGTTTTAAACCTGCTATTATTTTCATTAGGTGACCCTTAGTTCTTGTATTATGTGAAAGAATTAACATTTCCCTATTCACTTTCTCCACACCAGTCATTATTTTATAGACCTCAGTCATATCCCCCCCTCGTCATCTCTTTTTGAAGCTGAACAATCCCAGCCTTTTTAATCTGTCCTCATATGAAAGCTGCTTCATGCCACTCATCATCTTTGTTGCCCTTCTCTGTACTTTTCCAATTCTAATATAGCTATTTTGAGATAAGTATTCAAAGTGTGGGCGTACCATGGATGTATATAGTGGCATTATGATATTTTCTGTCTGATTATCTATCCCTTTCCTAACATTCCTAACATTTTTACCTTTTTTGATTGTTACTGCACACTGAGAAGATGTTTTGAGAGAACTATCCACCGTGACTTCAAGATATCTTTCTTGAGTGGTAACAGCACATGAAG
Source organism: Lepidochelys kempii (assembly GCF_965140285.1). Lineage (NCBI taxonomy): Eukaryota > Metazoa > Chordata > Testudines > Cheloniidae > Lepidochelys > Lepidochelys kempii. The sequence goes on along the minus strand of NC_136382.1, from coordinate 137,076,293 downwards.
ACCCTATCATTTTGTATGTGTAGCTGTGACTATGTTTTCCAGTGTGCCTTACTTTGCATTACATTATCATCATAAATAGCATCATAATTGACCCTAAGCAAAGTGAAAAATTTCAAAAATTACATAAATTTTTCAATCTCAATTTAAAAAAAATGTTTAATACCAAATTATGTGGGAACTACTCTATTGGGAGATCTAACAAACTGGACATTTTCAGCTTGTTAATTCAGTCTCTTTGAGATGTATTTTTTGTTTACACAAAGGTTTTTTTTCCTTTTTTTAAAACCACAAGCATTTTTTCACCCTGGCACAATTTGGAAGCGTGGTAACAGATTTTGCTTAGATTTTTATGTTTGGGCTATGGCCAAAAAGGGAACATTACAACTGAAAAGGAGAGTTTTCATGAAGTTTTGAGCATGTGAAATAAGACGTTAATAGACATGTGAACTTTACCTTCAAGTGAGTGCTATAATAAAGACACATGGGGGAAGCTCAAGAACATCTCAAGCAGATTTTGACACTTGCATTTTAAATACACCATTCCGGTAAAAAGACAGAGACACACACAATATCAGAACATAGTCTTTAATAAAATGGCTTGAAGCCTGTCACAGTACTCACCTGACTTGTCTGAGATATGCGACGTGTCCGATTATAAAGGGCCATACTATCTCCTTCCCTTGTCCTTTCAATCCGCCATCCCCAAGCTAGCATGGTTTTCAAAGATTCTTTGATTGGCCACCGATAAATTTCTTTTTCCTAGGGTAAGTACACATGGGAGTGACTGACTATCTTGATGATTGTATAACTGAATGGAATAAAATCTAATGCACTATTACTAGCCCTCTGCCCTGTTGTGTAGCACTGCAAATTTACATCCATTGAGACAAATTGCAAACAGCCTGCTGTGGGATAGAAACAGCAAAGAAGCAGTCTGTGCATGGATAAGAAGGCCAATTAAGAGAAACAGTAAGGGCAACTATTTATTCCTGAACCACTTATGCAAACCAAATCATATGGACATGTGATACATGCACTTTTTCAGTATCACGGATGAGTAAGGCTACGTTTTAGTCACTGGTATTTTTAGTAACAGTCACGGACAGGTCACGGGCAGTAAACAAAAATTCACGGCCCATGACCTGTCCATGACTTTTACTATATACCCCTGACTAAAACTTGCGGAGGGCTGCCTGGGGGCATCATGGGTGCTGGGTGAGGGTGGCCTGGGTGTTCGGGGACCTCCGCTGGTGCTGGAGGAGGGGGTTAGTGGGGCCGACAACCTGGCTACGTGCTCTCCCCACCCGCACCCCCCGCACCAGCAGAGTTTGGGTGTGGGTGTGGGAGTGGGAGTGGGCAGGGGGTTGGGGACAGGGTGAGGTTTGCTATCACATTGTAAAAACAAAGTGGAGACAAGACACTTTAGTTTTAACACAAGATAAACTCAGTGAGGTCAACCATGATTGGGGGCTACAGTGCTGACCTCACCTAGCTACCTCGCAATAAAAACTACAAGTGTTTTGTCTCCATTTAGGATTGTACAGTGAGGTAACAACCACATTAGCTATCTTGCTGTGTAAAACAAAACAAAAAAACAAACAAAAACATCTTTGTGTCAGTGAAGACAAAGACAAAATGCCAAATTTCACAAACAGCCAGTTGCCTCTTACCAAAGATAGAGAAACAAATGTTTAGAAACATCTGTGTAATGAAGAATGAACAAATTCCTCACCTTTTCTGATAATAATTTATATTGTTTCATTAATGGCTGCACCTTGGAAGACTCAGAATATGTTTCACCATACATCCATCCATTTGCAAACTGAAAAAAGTGAAGGAAGAAAGGAAAAAGCAGTGAGAATATGAAGAAAGAATAATCAGAAATCTTATATTTATTTACTTATAAAAAAGAATTGGCATAATGCGTCTGTAAGACTATTTTCTTATTCAAGTCTAAATCTTTTGCTCCCTTCCCCACCACTCCCTCACAACCTAACCTCCTGCCCTCCCCCCCTGCGTGCACGCACACACACACAAACACAGTGGAATCAGTTAGGTCCAATGTCATTTTTACTTCTGAATGTCCAGACTTTTGTTATTTTATCACAACATTTATGTTATCTTAAAGTAAATACATTTGAATATACTTTCTTATTTACTATTCTGCCAGGGTGTCTCTATGAATAGGGACAACACTCTTTGAGGCAGACAGCAGATTTTAACACCAAGCCTGTGGTTTTTACAGAGATATAAAATGTCTTTTGAAAAAATAAAACTTAAAGTGTGAAGTAACAAAACTACTTAAAAATCTACCAATTACATTTTTCTCAAAACAAACACACACACACACACACACACACAAACAAAATGCTGGTATGTCCAAGTTCTGACCAGATGAGTGCAGCTATAGAACTCTTGAAAAAAGCAACTCAAGATAAAAATGATGATACAGTCTTAGCCAGACATCACTAATGTAATGCTACAACAACCCCAAAAACTTGAGTAAAAACTTAAGTAGAATCCTCAGAAAATATAGGTAGAGCGTTAATATTCTGAATGCACCTCAGAATATTAAGAAAATAATATAATGTTACCTTTTCCATTGACCATTTATCATGAGAATGTTCTGCATATTTGTTAATGAAATATTCTAGCTTTTCAGGAATTGTAATACTGAAAAAGAAAAAAAACAAATTTCAATACATTATATATGTTATAATTTGAAAGGGTTCTTTTAAAGAAAATTTCTGAAAAATTATAGAGCACTATATACTGCCAGTTAGAGTGTACTGTTGTGCTGCATTCCCCATACAGAAAAGGAGGACTTGTGGCACCTTAGAGACTAACAAAATTTATTTGAGCATAAGCTTTCGTGAGCTACAGCTCACTTCATCGGTTGCATCCAGTAGATATAGAAAAATGTTAGGACCATTATACAAGGCACTGATGAAACCTCATCTGGAATACTGTGTGCAATTCTGATATCCCATGTTTAAGAAAAATAAATTCAAACTGAAACAGGTGCAGAGAAGGGCTACTAGAATGATCCAAGGAATGGAAAACCTATCTTAAGAGAGGAAACTCAAAGAGTTTGGCCTGTTTAGCCTAACCAACAGAAGACTGGGGGGAAATATGATTGCTGTGTATAAATACATCAGACAGATAAATGCCAGGGAAGGAGAGAAGTTATTTAAGGTAAGTGCCAATGTTGATACAAGAACAAAGGGCAATAAACTGGCCAGCAACAAGTTTAGGCTTGAAATTAGATGAAGGTTTCTAACCAACAAAGGAGTGACATTCTGGAACAGCCTTCGAAGGGGAGCAGTGGGGCAATAAACCTAACTGGCTTTGAGACTGAGCTTGATAAGTTTATGGAGGGGATGGTATGATGAGACTGCCTAACAATGGTGTGTGGACCATCAGCGACTGCTAGTAGGAAATATCCTCAATGGCTGGAGATGGCACACTAGATGGGGAGGGCTCTGAGTTACTACAGGGAATTCTTTCCCAGGTGTCTGACTGGTAAGTCTTGTCAATGTGCGCAGGGTCCAACTAATTGCCATATTTGGAGTGAGAAAGAATTTTCCCCTAGGCCATGTTGGCAGAGACCCTGAGAGTTTTTCACCTTCCTCTGCAGCATGGGTCACTTACAGGTTTAAACTAGAGTAAATGTGGATTCTCTGTAACCTGAAGTCTTTACATCATGATTTGAGGACTTCAGTAACTCAGCCACAGGTTATGTCTCTATTACAGGAGTGGGTGCGGGAGATTCTGTGGCTTGAGATGTGCAAGAGGTCAGATTAGATGATCACAATAGTCCCTTCTGGCATTAAAATGTATGCGTGTAATGACGTACAAAATGTGCTGAAGTTTTCTGATATGGATTTAGATTATTAACATCAACTTATTTGTGTTTTAACATATATTTCAGTTCCTATTTTCCAGAAATACAGTGCATATTATATACATAATATAAATTCACTGTCAACCACTTCTTGTTAAAGCAATTATAAACCTGCAAATTTCATTATATAGTTGAAATACTGCAGTTTATAGCCACTCAAAAAGGTACAAATTTCAGATCCCATTGAACGCCTAAAAGCCATTCAATATGAAAAATAAAAAAATCAATATGCAAATAAACTAGCCATCTTTCAGGTGCGCAAGAGGGTACTGAAGTTGAGATTGATTTACCACTACAGAAAGAGCAGTAATACTTTTCTTTCAAACAAAAACAAATACTACAGTACAGTGGTCACCAACCGGTCGATCCCGATCTCGGGGCTGCCACTAAGACAGGCTCCCTGCCTGCCCTGCCCCCACACTGCTCCCGGAAGCAGCCAGTGCAGCCCTGTGGGCAGAGGGCAGGGCTCTTGCAGAGGGGGGCAGCATGCGGAGCCATGTGCCGCCCGCCCCCCCCGGGACCACAGAGGCACGTTGGCCCCTTCCAGGAGCGGGGGGGCCAGGGTAGGCAGGGAGCCTGCTTTAGAGATAAGTGCTACCCCAAACCCCAGCCCTGAGCCCCCTCCCGGAGCCAGCAACCCATACCCCCTCCTGCACCCCAAACCCACTCCTGCACCTCAACCCCAGCCCTGACCCCCCTCCCAGAGTCAGCACCCCCACCCCCTCCTGCATCCAAACACTCTGCCCCAGCCCTGACCCCCCCCTCCCAGAACCAGCACCCTGTACCCCCTCCTGCACCCCAACACTCTGCTCCAGCCCAGAGCTCCCTCCTGCACCCCAATCTCCGGCCCCAGGCTCAACCCAGAGTCCCCTCCCACACTGCGAATCCCTTCGCTCCAGGCCAGAGCCAGCACGCCCTCCCAAACCCTACCTGAGCCAAGTGAGTGAGTGACGGGGGGGTGGGGTGGGGAACAGAGTTAGTGGGGTGGGGCTTTAAGGAAGGGGCAGGACCTCAGGGAAGGGGCAGCGTAGATCCTGGGTTGCCCTTACATTCAAAAAGTGATCTTGGGTGTAAAAAGGTTGGAGACCACTGCTACAGAACATTTTCTAATGAACAATTTATCATATAAAGCAGTCTCCTACACCTGTGCTCCAGAAAAGGAAAATTGCTTACTGATAATTGTTTGTCATAGTACCCTCTTCTCCCATTCTATGACAGCGGATTAAGGGATAGACAATGTTATAGTGCCATCTACTGGGAAGCAAGGAGCGTCTGTCCTTTAATCCTTTGTCATAGGATCAGAGAAAAGAGAGATGTACAACAGTAATTATTCCAAGTAGTTAACAATTAGTGTAGTACTGTGCAAAAATTTATCGAGGTATGAAGTAGGAAGAAGCCACAAAAGATTCATCATGTGTGCTCAGCAGGGGGCTTGGGGGGGGTTTAGGGGGCGCAATACAGTACTCTGCATGAAGTCACAAATTGAACAAATTACAGCCTGCAGCCATATCACCTATAATCACTTCTAAACGGGGTCAGGCCTGGTTAGTACTTAGATGGGGGACTGGCAGGTAAACAGCTCATGACGGAGGTGATATTGGTAAGGCAGTACTTTCTCTTTGAACCAATACCTCACCAATGCCTTAGTATGGCGCTAAGGGGAAACTGTGATACTTCAGATGATGTCTTTTGAAAGAGGTTAAAAACCAGTCTTGACAAATTATTGTCCTTGAAAGTCCCATAACAACACTTTTTCACAGCCAGGAGTGTGGCCACCAGAGAGTTGGGCAAACTCTAATTATTTGGTTATTTATATTCTGTCTACCTAAAATTCACTCCAGCAATATCAACTGGATAAAGTAATCTTCATTTCATGTCCTAAATGGTTGTGTAGGACTGTTATGTAGTTAGACACTTAGCACATTACACTTCAGAGGTGATTGTACTTTAGTGGTGGGCAACATGATTCCTCTATTCAGGGCTAGATTGTGGCTTTTGCAGCCATCGTCACATTATGGGCGTGTGTGTGCATAAGCCCAGTGCACCAGTGGCAGCTCTTTGAGGTATTCTGCCTGTTGAGTGCTGAGATAGACAGAATGTCTATAAGGGCACTTGCGAAGCCATGCCTACAAGTAATCTTGTTGAAGAAGTAGCGTGGTGGTCTTATTTCTGTCAAATTTTTATCATCATTGTGTGTGCAGAAGTATGGGGCTATGGTCACATCCAGGATATTAAATCCATTTGGGCTTTGTGCACTTTGGGTGTATAAAATCGCTGGCTCTTGCACTCATAGGACACAAACAGTGGGATTCTGGCTGCCCATTGCAAAGATGTGGCAAGCTAAAGAGAGCGCTCCTTCTGGCCACTCCCCATCTTGGCACACCTGTGCAAAACAGCCAGAACGTGGGCTGTAGCTTGGAATCCTTCTGGATAAAAAGGCATTACATCAATGTACAATCACCACCACATTTTGCAGAGTAATATTGAAGTGGCAGTCACAGGAATTTAGCACTTGGCTCCTGTTAACTATTAATTACTTTTACAACTCCCAAAAGTGTGCTAGGTGCTTCTGAGAACGAATGGGTTCAGGTAGTTTAATTGCCATGCTGAAAATTTATCTCATTTGTGGTAAGGTGTCCAAGGAATATATAGTGAACCACTTGTGGCTTTCATGTTTTACAACCAAACAAGACCCCCATTCTATCTTAAGGATGGTAATTCAAGATGGGCATGCACTTATGTGTTTTCTTTACTACCATATTTCAATTACAGGCTTAAACTGTTCATGGTAAAAATGAGCTGCAACAGAAAAAGTTCATACTTTGAGGTATCAACAGGTTGTGGGTTAAAGTTCCCATCTGAATCCATTGAAGCCTGTTTTTCCATCATACTGACATAATTGGATTCCATGTAGTCTGGGGGTAAAGCTCCTGCAACTGCACTCAGGCAGGGCAAAGCCAGTTTGAACAGTTCCTGTTCATACTTCTGTGAAGAAACATGGGATAAAAAGACACAGTGGTGAATGGAGATTATTTCTGTTATTGCTGAAATTGACTCAACATTATAGCCATACATGAAGCCAAATTGTAATGGAACAACTTTTTTACTCAATGTGAAACAGACTCTCAGTTCTGAAAATAAAAAACTGACGTCTCAACTACACTGAAATACGACTGAATACTGAAGCTGGACTTAGGACCAAATCCTGCTTTCATTGAAGTCGAATGGAAAAACGATTATTCACTTTGGTGGGAGCCGGACTGGTCCCGCACAGGGTGCCAGAACAGAGTAAAGCAAAGGAATATCCAACACTTGTCCAAGAACCTGGATTTTCTATACCAAATGGCTTCCCATCATGGTGAAATCCTCATCAGGCTGGGGGAAAAAAACACTATATAATGTCCAAATGCATTATCTAAGTCTTGTTCAGCAAAGGTATAGATGATATTTCAAAGATAGTTGAGCTCATGTTTAAAATTTTTAAATGATCATGAAAAAACAGCTGTAATAAACATTTGCATGATTTAAATTTATTAAATTATCAATAGTTTTTCTTCCAAGGAGGAAACAAGTCCTGAAGAGATAATATGATGGTACTTATCACAAATTAAACTTAACTTCTAGATACATTTCATTAGCGCTACTATAGTGTATAATATAGGGCCTGATCCTACAAACTCATACTCGTATAAGTAGTCCTTATTACAGTGAGTGGGTGCATGGAACTAAAAGGTCCTACTGTGTAAGCAAGGATTAAGTATGCTTCCCTTCTTAGACTACAACAGCCAGAGGTTGTTAACCTTCAGGACACACTAAAAGGCCCATTTTTCCTCCTTACCTGTGATGAGATAGGTGATGGGGAGGACTGAATAGAGGTGGTGTAGGACTCTGGTGGGAATTTGGTGAAGAAGTGAATTAACATTTGTTATATTAATGCTGTTGCTGCATGAATTGATTTCACCTGTGGTAACAGATGGGTCTGTGTATCGGTGTGTTTTTAAAGATTGTCAAGGTAAGATCATTGGAAGGGCTCTCTTTTACTGTACAGTAATAAGAAGTCATATAAACAAAAAGACAAATAAAATGTAAGGGTATACAGGATTGGACCCCTACAGGATTGCATGGATACCATTTTATTTTTTAAAATGATTATATTTATCATGGAAGCAGCATATTCCTTGACAAATTGTTAAACTTAAGCATTTTGAGGATCTTATAAGTGTACACTATTATTAGCGATTTGATTAAATAGTATTAAAAACACATATAGCTTTAGCACATTCGATGTTTGCCGCATAATCTGTTGTGCATGTATTTTTCTTAATTGATGCAGAAGAATTTATAATGTAATTACATAATTTTGATGTAATTAATTCAGTTGAAATAAATACTTTGAATAGAAATGATCAGCGTATGTTGTGATCATGGAGAACTACATAAAAATTACCTTTTGAGACAGGGCATCAAAGATACCCCAGAACAACTTTCTGGATAAATGAAGTTCTTCTTCTGATGCAGCACCAAAGTTGCCCCACCCACTTGGCAGGCAATAATACTTCCAGCATCTTTCGTAATGATTTGTCAGCAACTAGAACACAAATATTTTGAAAGCATCCAAAATATATAACATAATTGATTGTGTTTATCTATCTTGACTTTCAAACACTATTCGATCCACACAATAATTACACACTAGAACAGTCTCTCAATTCATTCAAGAAGTTCATGTTCTAATATACTGTTTGCCTTTACAATCCAATAAGGAAAATTATTAATAATAATTACAATTTAAAAACAGTGGCTAAGCATTTTACAGTTTTCCAATTCTTAATATTCTGTAATTCTTTTAGATTTCAGATTAATGTTACTGCTTAACCTTAGATGGCACTTGTTGTAACATCTGTGGTCTAGTGCTTAAGCATAGGAAAGAAGGTGAGGTCCTCACCCTATTGAAGTCAATGGCAAAGTTCCAACAGACTTCAATAAAGCCAAGATATCACCCAGAGTGTTTGCATCCTGCATTTTATTCTGGACTCTACAATGACTGCTGCAGGAAGAAAACACAAGACATCAGGAATGTGATTTAACTAGGCAGCAAAATTATTAAGCAATACATCTTGGAACTATCCAGCAATAACTCATCCAGTGCAGGTCATCCTTCCTTCTGTAATCCGTACAATTTGGTAGAAGGCTTCTGTAAACCCCCAACCCCTCTCTTCTGCCTGATTCCAGCATCCCCTTGTATGAAGGATAAGTGGATAGGGAAGAAGGGGTTGTCTCCTTACTGTACCGGACATTAGGAGCCCCATCCCCATTCTCCACCTTCTTTAGGAGCTGCCTTCTCCTAATCTGCTTCAAATTCTAGTTTTTCAGGGAACCAGACTGTCTAGTGAACAAACATTTGCACTGGACACCTGCAAAATTGTGACAAAATGAATTTAAAAACCTAACCTCTTTCCACCAGCTCCCTCGCCTGCTGAGAGGAAACTGAAAAAAACCCTACATTGCCCACACCAATTTGGCACTAAGGGAAAAATTCCATCCCAACCCCAAAATACATCTAGTATGATGCTCACAGCAAGGCCCAAAAACCTGGTCCTCCTCTAATTCCAACTGGCAGAAATGGGCACAGAATGGTGCCCTGGAGAGGGGGAAGGGTTTATAAGCTCCCCCTTGGGTGCACAGTGGCTAATAAGTTTATGTTGCCCCCTTCTGACCCAAAACGTCCCCCCCTTCCTGTCCTCAAGTCCACAAAGAGACTGGGTTCCCATGAGGAGGGGAAGAAACAAGGGGGAAATCTTTAAAGGGGCCAAGGGATTTATTTTCCTCCCTGCTCGTCCTTCCCACCTCTGAGGCTGAGGAACAGTGAGCATTTTGTGATCTTTGTCCAATCCGTTCACCTCTCAGGCACTGAGTTTACCCACCTGTGAAACAGGTATAAATAATACTTACACCTCGTGTATCTCAAAGGCGCATTCTTAAACTTAATTGAGATAAAGTGCTCTAAGAATTTAGATGAAAGATGCTATAAAAAGGATAAATAATTTTAATCCTTCATGATTCACTTAAAAACTGAAAATTAAAGGCGCTCAAAGAAATAAACTCCTTGAAACATGACAATTTTTGCTTTTAACTTTAACATTGATTGTAAAAGTTGAAAACAGACTGCTGGAGATTATTTTATTTCTGCACATAATTTACTTTCTATACAATATTTCTCTCTCAGAAATCCTGGGGCAGTCTTAAATCTAAAGAAGTTATTTATGTTGAGAGCAGCATACCATTTATCATCCTGAAGGCATATTGATAGCATTGTTCTATGACAGAAGTTCTTAACCTTTTCAATACCATGACCCTATCTTACACCAGCAAAGAGTTTCAGGATCCCCCTTTCCATCTGGCTATAAATGAAAAGGAAGGGTGGTCAGAGTCCCTTGGACCTGTTTGCCCCACCCTGAGGATCATAACCCCCAGGCTGAGAACGTACGCTCTATGAAACTTTTGTGAAAGACAACAAAAGTGAATTCTTGATATTTTGAAATTGCTTTCACCAGGAGGCCAGCAGCTATAAAGTAAAATTTTTGTCAGCACTGCAAAAGTTGCTGAGTCAGACTCTTAAAAGCAATAACAGAACATCAGGGGGCTGCATTATAAAAGCATGATTCCATTGTGTCTGGAATACACCTTTTGGAAAGCTCTTGGTTCCTATTTTCATTCTATTTTAGTCTTCTGGGCTGGAATCTTGAGATTATTATAGCTTCAAAATAACGTCACTCATGATGTGTTAGGATATAGATATTCAGGCCTGTCTGTAAAGGCCTATACTCTAAGAATTTAGGTGTGTTCTTATCACTTAGCGAATTATAGAGGTATAAAAGAAAGAATCAAAATCACTGTCTGCCAGTGTAAGGTCCTTCTCTTACTGTGACAGTCTGAGGCCCTGTTCTTAGGCTAAGATCTTTGGCTAAGCAGCAGAGGCAGCCATAAGCTGAGAAGCGAACGGTCACATCCTCACATTCCAAACTAATCACGTTGAAATAAGGTGCTATTGGGCTGTTAGGAATACAATCCTGTCCTGATAATGCCTATCGCCTCCAGAGAAAGGGAAGTGCCTAGAAGATGTAAAAGGAAACTTAGTTTGATAGCATCCTGTCTGGCAAGAACTCACTTATCAATAGCTGGGATGTGAAATCCTCATTTCTTTGTTGTTCTGTCACCGTAGTCCCCATTTCCCTATTGTTTGTCTGTATAATCTCTGTCTGGTTCTGTGATTGTTTCTGTCTGCTGTATAATTAATTTTGCTGGGTGTAAACTAATTAAGGTGGTGGGATATAATTGGTTAAATAATCATGTTACAATATGTTAGGATTGGTTAGTTAAATTTCAGGAAAATGATTGGTTAAGGTAAAGCTAAGCAGAACTCAAGTTTTACTATATACTCTGTAGTTAATCAGGAAGTAAAGGGGGGGAAATGGGAACAGGGAATGGGAGTGGGAAAATTGGAATCATGTTTTGCTAAGGGGGGGACATGGGAACAGGGACACAGGGACACAGGTAAGGCTCTGTGGTCTCAGAGCTGGGAAGGGGGACACTAAGGAAGGAAACTGGAATCATGCTTGCTGGAAGTTGACCCTAATAAATATCGAATTGTTTGCACCTTTGGACTTCGGGTATTGTTGTTCTCTGTTCATGCGAGAAGGACCAGGGAAGTAAGCGGGTGAAGGAATAATCCCCTAACATGATGTATTGTCACTAAAGTGGAGGACTCTTTAGAATATCTAAAGAGCAGTTGTTGGCATGGAAGTTAAACAACAGATATACCGTTATCTCTTTACTGGAGAGTTCCAGGGAATAAAAGAAAAAAATATTAAGCTAGATTTTTTTGTTCATCTATTTCAACAATCCTGCAGAGAGAGAAAAAGTTCCATAGATAGATGACTCAAGTAAACAAACAAAATATTCTGAATTACAGCCAGTATACAAGGCACTGGACCTTCATCTTCTCATAAGTCAGAACAAGTCACGAGACACAAAACTTAAAATGTTCATAGTACATTATAATAGAGATACTAAATTCAAAGTTATAACTCCCTAAAATCTTCAGAAAGTCCTGTAGAGAACAGACGAAAGGAGGATTTTGACTCCAACCAAAAATGTAACTATATATCTGAAGTCCAGGTGTACTGCTCCCATGGATTTAAAAAGAGAACACAATGTTGTAACTATTTTCATAACTAAACAAAGACCAAGATATGTAATGGGAATCACCTAATTCTTCATCACACCTGTTGAATCATAGCTGTGACAGATCTGACAATTTCCTGCCATATCCTTATTGAATTAAGTTTAAATACCTATAGCGTCCATTGTATTAAATGAATGAATTAGTGGTATTGTGGGGCGAGACTGTATGTAACCTCTTGAGGAGGGAGATGTGACAGATGTGAGAACTGGGGGTTCAAAGGACCACATTAAACAATGTGCCAGACAAGAATGGACTTTTTGGAACAAAAAGCATTACGTGGTTTTCCTGGGGAATATTTAGGGGGAGGTGAATGGCAAATCCCTCAACTCCAGTTATGCAAAAACCCAGTCTTTTGGGGCTATGCCCTGTGTGCTGCTGATCTATTACTGAAGACCAAGATCAAAGGCCTGAGCTGTAAAAAGAAATGGCTGCTCTGCCCAACCCATGTGCAGGTTCTGAGACAGTCATGAACTTGTAACCACTGGGACAATCCAGCTATGGGTTTTGAAGGACTGACACCTACCAGAGCCCAAGCTTGGAGCTGGGGTGATCTCTGGTAAGCTTTTAGAATACATGTAGGTTTTTATATTGTTTTTAATACTTTTTCTCTGTAATGCTTTCACCTTAAGAATAAACCTGCTTGCTTATAACAAGCTGTGTGGTTCCTTGTAATTGAGGGCAATCACATTGTTCATAACCTCCGGAGAGAAAGCAAAACGCAGACACTGGCCTTCCATGCACTCTGGCTAGCTGAAGATACCACAGTGCAGGCAAGAAACTCTGCAGCCTGGAAAACCCCCAGTCAGGAGGGAGAGAGGCACAAGTCTCTACCCAAGAGAGGTGACAGATGAAATTAAGTATGACCTGCTTCTTATAAAAGGAGGGAGAAAAGGCAAAATAAAAGGAGAATAGCTGAATGCCTTGCCGAAAGCTGTGTTGGGAAATCATCAGAAGCGATTTTTCATAGTTCACTAAAAAGCGGTAGCATATACAGTGGTGAATGATTCAGCTCTTGGCACACTAAGGCTTTACTCTGAGGACTCTGTGTTGGGGATCTTGTCTAAGTAAGGATATAAGTGTATGCCTTCATGGAACAGAGCCGCAACCAGTATCAACAGGAGACGATAAAACCTTTGGAGCCCGAAGACAACCTGAATGGTAGGAAAAAGATCTGGATTCCTCAGACGTCCCAGAGTAGCCCACTATCAGGCCTCATCCTCAAAGGAAACCTGCACAACACTTCCAGAAAATGAGCCCGGGAGCTCAAAATTCATAACTTTGCTAGACACTAAAATTCACGGTCTTAAACAAGACACTCGATTTATGGCTTATTACAAAATTCTATAACCCACTAACCTCCCTTTTTGTCCTATGACTACAGGGGTGTTAACAGGCCACTTCACCTTGAATGGTCTCCCTTAGAGTATGTACTAGATACTTATGGTAAACTATCAGCTCAATCTTGTATTTAGTGGTGACACTCTGAGTTCCTTTCCCAGACCTGAAGAAGAGCTCTGTGTAAGTTCAAAAGCTAGTCTCTCTCGCCAACTGAAGTTGGTTCAATAAAAGATATTACCTCACTCAGCTTCGTCTCTCTAATATCCTTGGACCAACACAGCTACAACACTGCATACAAAGAAAATGAATCAGTTTTCTGGTAGGAGAGAGACTAACACAAGAACCCAAGCTGGAGATCCTGGGGAGACACCCAGAAATTTACATGACCTTTGTTCTATTTATGCCTTGGAATCATCTCTCTCTTACCCTCTCTCCATCTTGTTTCTTTTTTACAAGGTGTCATAAATATAAAGGGAAGGGTAACCACCTTTCTGTATACAATGCTATAAAATCCCTCCTGGCCAGAAACAAAATCCTTTCACCTGTAAAGGGTTAAGAAACTAAGGTAACCCCGCTGGCACCTGACCCAAAATGGCCAATGAGGAGACAAGATTCTTGCAAATCTGGTGCGGGGGGTACAAAAGGTTTGGTCTGTCTGTGTGATGCTTTTGCCAGGAACAGATCGGGAATGCAGCCTTACAACTCCTGTAAAGTTCGTAAGTAATCTAGCTCGAAAATGTGTTCGATTTTCTTTTGTTTAATGGCTTGTAAAATAAGCTGTGCTGGAGGGAACGTATATTTCTGTTTTTGAGTCTTTTTGTAATTTAAGGTTTTGCCTAGAGGGATTCTCTATGTTTTGAATCTGATTACCCTGTAAAGCATTTAACATCCTGATTTTACAGAGGTGATTCTTTTACATTTTCTTTAATTAAAATTCTTCTTTTAAGAATCTGATTGATTTTTCATTGTTCTTAAAATCCAAGGGTTTGGGTCTGTGTTCACCTGTACCAATTGGTGAGGATTATCATCCAGCCTTCCCCAGGAAAGGGGGTGTAGGGCTTGGGGGGATATTCTGGGGGAAGACGTCGCCACGTGGGCTCTTTCCTTGTTCTTTGTTTAACGCTTGATGGTGGCAGCATACTGTGAAAGGACAAGGCAAAGTTTGTACCTTGGGGAAGTTTTTAACCTAAGCTGGTAAGAATAAACTTAGGAGGTCTTTCATGCGGGTCCCCACATCTGAACCCTAGAGTTCAGAGTGGAGAAGGAACCTTGACACAAGGGCTTGAAGAAAGGACAGAATTGGAAGAGGAGTCAGAGATGAGGCATGAACTCTATGCTTCCGTGTGGACTGATCAGAAGTGAGCGTTAGAGGCTGTCACAAAGAATACTTTTTCTCCTTGCTTCCTGCTAGAGAGATAACATGATATTGTCTCATCTACAGGATGGAGGCAAGGCAACATACAAGAAATAGTACATTGTATAGAAGAAAATTAAAATATACTTTACGGTAAACCACACATACCTTCAGAGGCATCTTTGTTTGCTCGTTTAATAGAGGAACATCAAACACTAATCTCCTTAGCAAGTGTTGCATCATGGAAGGCCTCAATTGGCTGCAGGTAGACAGACAGTTTCAACAAAGCATACAAGTAGCTTTTATGCAATAAATAGACAACCCATTAAAGTAACCACACACTCCAAGGATCTGTGCCAATTGTCCTACTCCTTATGGATTTAGGAATATCTGAAAGTGATGTAATTGACACAGCAGATTAAAAATGCGTGGGAAGGAAATGAAGAGCAAACAATAACAGATGCATACTAAACAAAACTTCCAGAATATGCTACTTCCAGTGTGAACCATATAAAAAAAACTGTGAAAACACAAGCTCTAAAATAGAGAAGAGAAGGACAGGCGAACCAGAAAATGTAATATTCTGATACTGTATTTGATTATCACCGTGCATACTGTAACACATAAAAAAAGCACATAAGAATAATCTTTTGTATTGTATTCTTGCATTGAAGAAGCCATATAAACTAAGTTTTGACACTGTGGATGTACTATATTAGGGCCCAAAGAGTATTGGGCATCAGCTGGAAAGAGAACAAACAACAGGGATTTATCTATATGCCACTCTATATTAGGCAGAGAATATACATATAAAAAGTCTCTCAATAACAGCAAACCATGAACATATATGATATTGACATTATCAAGATTAAAATATTATTATTAACTACATTGAACTAAGGTTTAGGAAAAATGACCTTTGAGAAAAGGTTAAAAAAACCGAGCATGTTTAGTCTTGAGAAAAAGACAACCGAGGGGGGACCAGATAACAGCCTTCAAATATGTTAAGGGCTATTAGACAGTAGGATAAGTTGTAATTGGATTTATATGCATCAAGAGAGATTTACGTTACATATTAGAAAAATCTTTCCAACTATAAGGTTAGTTAAGTACCAGAATAGGTTACCAAGGAGTGTTGTGGAATCCCCATCACTGAAGGTTTTTAAAAACAGATCAGACAAACATCTGTCAGGGATTGTCTAAGTATAATTGGTCCCGCCACAGCACGGGGGATGGTCTAGATGATCTCTCATGGTCCCTTCCAACCCTATATGTCTATGATTCTATAATATATGGCATAAAGAATTCAGTACACTGCTTTTATTTGCCCTGAATTTCTTTCAGTGGGACTTAGGTTCCTGAATGCTTGCACATTTTGAAAATGAGACCTGGGCACTTTTGAAAATTTTGCACTTGGGCTGCTAGATTGAGAAGGGAGAACATAGGCAAACATTCCAAGATGGAAAGAAGGTGACACTAACACAACTGATAGGTTGGAGAGTGTGCTGATCATGAACTACTATGTAATTAAAGATCAGCTAGGATTTAAAATGTAACTGATAACTGAATAGCTTCAGCAAGCAATATAACCTTCTATAATAAATCACAACATGGTATTATCAGTTTGCAATGTTAAAAATGTTCTTAAAAATAATACTCTATTATGTTCATAATTCCCTATTTATATAGACTTTTGTCCCCAATACAGTGCATTCTTTTGGTTTTCTTACTGAGGTTAATTGAGAAGAGTCTGTTAATAGAACAATAACTGAAAAATCTACATGTAATTACCAACTGTGCAACATGAATATCGTCAAGTATATATTTATTTAATACATCTTTCCCAGACTTCAGCAAAATGGAAAAATACAGTCTCTAAAGGGTGACAGTGTATTCAATAAAATCCATAACCATGCTACTGATAAAAGGTGATATGTAGTTAGCTAATCTGCCTTCGTGCTCTCGTATACATCACATCTCAGTATAGCAACTCATCTTTCTATGGAGTCTGGTATATTCGCTTACCCACAAATAGAGAGTAAACATTCTTCAATGGAATCCCGCTGAGCTTTGGTAAGAGAGCAGCCCTTGGAGAGTCTGTACACAGTATGTAATAAGGAATCTATGAGGGAGGCATGGTGCTCTGTGCCAGCAAAAAGAGGAGCACATCTGGTCAACAAAGGC
This sequence comes from Lepidochelys kempii, assembly GCF_965140285.1. Classification (NCBI taxonomy): domain Eukaryota; kingdom Metazoa; phylum Chordata; order Testudines; family Cheloniidae; genus Lepidochelys; species Lepidochelys kempii. Next base: position 137,059,268 of record NC_136382.1, on the reverse strand, counting down.
AAGACTGCAGTACAAAGGTATCGATTCAGAGCCAAGGCCATGTCTGTAGCACTCAGAGCAGCCTACGAAACAAATTAAACCCAAACAATGAGACTTGTTTGATAAATATTGTTACAAAGGAAAATAACTACATTTTTCAGCTTTTGCTTATATAGTAGATATAAAAGGAATTAATTTTCAAAGGCACAAAGGGAAAACTCTCCTCCCTACATGCCATGTATGATACAATTACACACTAATTTTTCAAATATACTATAATTATTTTGTGGAAAATGTCAAAGAAGAAGGTGAAAATTGGATAAGCAATGAGACTTAGTACACGGAGAGACAGACAATATACATCCTACAGCATGCACACTCCATTCTAACCTCCTATATTCAGTCACTTGTTACTTTCCAAACATGTCACTTGATATGTAGAGATTTTTCCAGATGAAAAAAAATGAAAAAAAAAATATTTAAAAAAATTCAATTATATATACTATTTTTTCCCTGAAAAAAACATGCTATAGAGAGTTGGCAAAAATGGGGATCTACAAAATGTTAATCATTATTCAACTTATAAACTGTATGATATACAGATACACAGATATTATATATATAGGTGGGCTCAAGCTGCAGAAATTATTTTGAACTGTCTAAAGTTCATGAACCATTTGACAAGGGGTTTAGGGTCAGCCATTAGGAAGACTAGAGTTGCTTACAAAATTCAGATGCATCTTTAGATTTTGAACACACCACATATTGAGGTACAATAGAAGGTTTTGTTTCAAGTCCATTCTCTCTCTTTTAAACACACAAGGCAGTGTGTTTAAAGTATCACCTCTGGGTATTCACATCTCTGGTAATGTTGAGCTTTGAAACCTTCTGGAAAATAAAGGCAATTGAGGCACTGAACAATCAAAGTTGAGGTTATGCATTTTCCAATTGCCTTGATTCCTTCTGCAAAACTCAAGCATCCTATGAAGTCAAAATTCCTGGAAAGGTTCACTTCTTGGAATTGATGTTCTTGGTGTTCATAATAAACCTGGGCCCTACAGCTCCAAACCATCCAATAGTGACTTGTCTGGCATTTAAGTCAAAAGCAGCTTGCCTTGTTTCTTCACAAAAATGCACTTGTTTATACTTCATTCACGTTTGCAAGTTCTTTTCCCATTACTCTGAGGACTAGAAACTTTTTTTTTTAATAAAAACTTAAACTCTACAAAATCTGATCATATCAAATATACATCCAGTGGACTATGTTTCTGATACCTCTGCTCTAGGGTGCGCTCTTCCTGTTGCCAGCACAATTGTATATGATCTGTTTTCTGTAACTATAGAATGATGATCTGTTTAAAAAACAAGTTTAAAGTTCCTGAAATGAGACTACTAACATATAGTACCTTCTCGTTCAAAGTATCTGCTTCGGATGTAGAGAGTTATAACTTACTGATTAATGACAAATATTTTCCCTTTTAGCCTTGCAGAACAAACACAGCCAAGAATAATATGGATTTTATTCCTTATCCTTCAAAAAAGGGCAAAAATTCTGTGCCACTGGTATTAATGCTCACTTCTCTTCAGACTTTTTTGCCACCTTCCATCTGGAATCTTGAAGCCCAAGTCTCAGCCCTCAGACTCCCTTTTTTCCTTCTGGTCATATAGGAAAAATTACAAGGGACAGACGTCTGAAAATAGGAGACGGGTGATTCCAAAGCAGAAATAGGACAAGGTCAAGAGAGTTCGAGAGGTAAGAGGCAGACCCAGATCACAGAATTCTGGAAAAGAAATCTTTTATTTCTGTTCCCTAGGGAGAGGCCCTTAGTTATATCCACAGGCACCTGATCTGATTTTAGATCCAGGACTCCGGCTCTGAAAGTTTCTTTGCTGGGAAAGACACTGGGCCTCTGCGGGCTGGGGCCCTGGGCTTGAGGTGTGAAGGCTCTATAAAACAAGCATAATTTCTGGAGAATATGCATCTTTGCTGTTTTTTAAAATGTTCTCAAAGGTCAGCAGCACCATGGGATGCATCTAGCAAGTGGGAATGGACAGAGGCCACCTTGAAAGAGAAGAATGTCATTTTGTGAAGTGCTTGACAAGCTGAGGGAACTGACAAATCAAAGAATTTAAATCTTTACCGTGTCTAAGGAAGCAGCGGCACGGAGATCTGGCAGAAAGCCAACTTCAAGGAGATGTAGAAGGAAATCCTGGTCCTCAATTCCATAGACTCTGTCAAGGAACAAAACCATGGCTGCCTTGTGATCTGGGCAAAACCCCGCTGACATGTCAGGTTCCACCACAGTACCATCTAAAAGGAAGCAATAAGGCTTCAATAAAAAGGATTATTCTGCATAGGTAAGGGTATTGAGTATCTGTTAATATCCGAACATTTTCCACATGTTTATGTTACACAAAGGCAACCAGTTCATAGCTTGACTGAATAAAATGCGTATGGCAACCTAAATCCAGGTAAACCTTATAGTATAAGTATGTGGTCTCATTCATACTCTGGGTGTCAAAGCAGTCACGCTACCTGACTCTCTTATGTAGCATAAGAAAAATACCCTGTAATATATAGTGTTCACTAAAAAGGTCCAATGAAAAGTGAGCGGCAAAATGATTCTGACTTGTATATCCCTGGAATGCAGCACTGGTGAGAATACCTGAAAGGCAGGTTCATTAACAAAGGAAATGAGAACAAGAGATTACAAGAAAAAAATCTCAAAAAGGACCATTTACTAGAAGATCTTAAAAGGTGATGGAAATTCAGAGCTATTTTTTGAGCTTTAGGAAGTTTATACATGAAAACTATCCTTTGATGACACAATCAAGATGCTGGTAGTAAAGGATCTGTATAGTTATGTTTGAAAACATAACAGAAATGCTAATCCTTTTGATATTTTCTTTCCAAATAATTCTTTTTATTCCTGTATTTTATAGAGTGCTGTTTAGTTATAACTTCTGTCTATAATATGTTCTTATTTGTAAGGTAAATTAGCATTGCTGTGTTTATAACACTGTATTAGAATCAGGATATTCTTGTGCTGTAAGTGCTGCACTGAACCAAGCTGCATCCATGCCTGCAAATGCAGTGATAATTCTACTAAATGCCAGCAACATGGGGCTGACCCTGCTCCTGCCATGAGCCCTATGTGGGCTGACTTGGAGTCCCATTGAATTTATTGGGTCTCTGGTGTGACTGGAACAACAGAGACTTGGTGGGGTAGCTCACATGACTGGAGCGCTGGATGGGTATAAACTGTTCAGGAAGGACAGGCCGGGGAGAAAAGGAGGAGGAGGAGTAACTGTATGTAAGAGAGCAGTATGATTGCTCAGAGCTCAAGTATGAAACTGGAGAAAAGCCTCTTGAGAGCCTTTGGGTTAAGTTTAGAGACAAGAGAAACAAGGGTGATGTCGTGGTGGGCATCTGCTATAGACCACCAGACCAGGAGGATGAGGTAGACGAAGCTTTCTTCAGACAACTAACAGCAGTTTCCAGATAACAGGCCCTGGTTCTCATGGGGGACTTCAATCAACCTGATATCTGCTGGGAGAGCAATACATTTTTGGAGAGTGCTGGAGGAAACAACTAGGGGACATGCTCCTCTTGACCTGCTGCTTACAAACAGGGAAGAATTGGTAGGGGAGGTGAAGTGTGTGGCTACCTGTGCAGCAGTGAGCATGAGATGGTTGAGTTCAGGATCCTGACAAAAGGAAGAAAGGAGAGCAGCAGAATACGGACCCTGGATTTTAGACAAGCAGGCTTTGACTCCCTCAGGGAACTGATGGGCAGGATCCCCTGGGAAGCTAATATGAGGGGGAAAGGAGTCCAGGAGAGCTGGCTATATTTTAAAGAAGCCTTATGGAGGGTCGCAGGAACAAACCATTCCAATGTGCAGAAAGAATAGCAAATATGGTAGGCGACCAGCTTGGCTTCACAGAGAAATCTTCGGTGAGCTTAAACACAAAAAGGAAGCTTACAAGAAGTGAAAACGTGGGCAGATGACTAGGGAGGAGTATAAAAATATTGGTTGAGCAGCAGGGGTGTAATCAGGAAGGTCAAAGGACAACTGGAATTGCAGTTAGCAAGGATGTGACGGGTAACAAGAAGGGTTTCTACAGGTATGTTAGCAACAAGGTGGTGGTCAGGTAAAGTGTGGGACCTTTGCTGAATGAGGGAGGCAACCTAGTGACAGATGATGTGGAAAAAGCTGAAATACTCAATGCTTTTTATTGCCACGGTCTTCACAGACAAGGTCAGCTCTCAGACTGCTGCATTGGGCAGCACAGTATGGGGAGGAGGTAAGCAGCCCTCACTGGTGAAAGAATAGGTTAAGGACTATTTAGTAAAGCTGGACATGCAGAAGTCCATGGGGCCAGATCTAATGCATCTGAGGGTGCTGAGGGAGTTGGCTGACGTGATTGCAAAGTCATTGGCCATTATCTCTGAAAACTCGTGGCAATCGGGGGAGGTCCTGGACAATTGGAAAAAGGCAAATATAGTGCCCATCTTTAAAAAAGGGAAGAAGGAGAATCCGGGGAACTGTAGACCAGTCACCCTCACTGCAGTCCTTGGAAAAGTCATGGAGCAGGTCCTCAAGGAATCCATTTTGAAGCACTTGGAGGAGAGGAAGGTGATCAGGAACAGTCAACATGGAGTCACCAAGGGCAAGTCATGCCTGACCATCCAGATTGCCTTCTGTGATGGGATAACTGACTCTGTGGATATGGGGAAAGCAATGGATGTGATATACCTTGACTTTAACAAAGCTTTTGATACAGTCTCCCACAGTACTCTTGCCAGCAAGTTAAAGAAGTATGGGTTAGATGAATGGACTATAAGGTGGATAGAAAGCTGGCTAGATTGTCGGGCTCAAGAGGCAGTGATCTTGGAGCCGGTTTTGTTCAACATCTTCATTAATGATCTGGATGATGGGACGGATTTCACTCTCTGCAAGTTCGTGGCTGACACTAAGCTGGGGGGAGAGCTAGATACACTGGAAGGCAGGGATAGGGTCCAGAGTGACCTAGACAAATTGGAGTATTGGGCCCAAAGAAATCTGATGAGGTTCAACAAGGACAAGTGCAGAGTCCTGCACTTAGGACAGAAGAATCCCATGCACTGCTACAGGCTGGGGACTGACTGGCTAAGCAGCAGTTCTGCAGAAAAGGACCTGGGGATTTCAGTGGACAAGAAGCGGATATGAGTCAATGGTGTGCCCTTGTTGCCAGAAGGCTAACAGCATACTGGGCTGCATTAGTAGGAGCATTGCCTGTAGATCGAGGGAAGGGATTATTCCCCTCTATTTGGCACTGGTGAGGCCACATCTGGAGTATTGGTTCCAGTTTTGGGCCCCCCACCACAGAAAGGATGTGGACAGATTGGAGAGAGTCCAGCAGAGGGCAACAAAAATGATTACGAGGCTGGAGCACATGATTTATGAGGAGAGGCTGAGGAAACTGGGCTTATTTAGTCAGAAGAAGAGAAGAATGAGGGGGGATTTGATAGCAACCTTCAATTACCTGAAAGGGGGGGCGTTCCAAAGAGGAGGGAGCTTGGCTGTTCTCAGTTTGACAGATGACAAAACAAGGAACAATGTTGCAGTGGGGGAGGTCTAGGTTGGATATTAGGAAACACTATTTCACTAGGAGGGTGGTGAAGCACTGGAATGGGTTACCTAGGGAGGTGGTGAAATCTCCATCCTTAGAGGTTTTTAAGGCCTGGCTTGACAAAGCCCTGGCTGGGATGATTTAGTTGGGGTTGGTCTTGCTTTGAGCAGGGGGTTGGACTAGATGACCTCCTGAGGTCTCTTCCAGCCCTAATCTTCTATGATTCTATGTTGGGCCCATATGTGGGTGCAGGGCTATGCCCAGGAGGAGTTAGTTGCAGGATCAGGATCACAGTGTACATCTAAACTAGAGCTGGAAGGTGTAAATTCCAGTTTGAGGAGATATACCGGCACTAGCTCAGATCAAGCTGGCACACTAAAAATAGAAGTGTAGCCACTGTACATGAGCCATGGGAGGGACTAGTCACCTCAAGTACAATCTGATCTGAGTACATACTTGGGGCAGCTAGTCCCTCTCACCTCTGTGACTACACTTCTATTTTTAATGTGGTACCTCAATCAGAGCTAATGTGGGTATGTTAGAATTTTAACTTACCTTCCAGCTCCAGTGTAGGCATACTATAAGTTCTGCTGGAGATAAAGAACAAACAACAAGATTGTGGTGCCAGAACTAGGGGTTAGATTACCAGTCTCTCAGGAAAAGAGACGGCGAGTTGGATTTTTAAAAAATTTTTGTAGAAAAATAGAGAAAATATGTTTGTGGGTATAAAGACATGGATTGTCCCTATGTTCCCATTGTGGAGCTGCCGATGTGCCACACCTTAATTTCCCCTGATTGGGACAGCAATAAATTCACTTCAACAGCCCAGGGCAAGGACAATCCAACACACACTAACAAAATAGCATGTCCCTTCTAACAAGCTTTCTGGACAGGAGCCGTCACAATAAACGGTTTGTAAGGTTCTCACCTCAGCACCCTAGTTCAGAACTCCCAAATGTTGAAGTTGACAAAACAAAATCTGACTTTGGTGTGGTTAGTCTGTCAGAGAAACCACCACCCACTGCAACCTGCAGGGCTCCTTGTCCCCCGACCCTCCCAGGCTCAGTTAAGCTTTCTGCTGAATGCTGTTTAACGCAGCCTCACCCTAGGGCAGGGCAGTTCCTCCTTGATTACACCCCAGGCTGTCAGGGTCCTATGCTCTAGCTTTTCCTTTAAAGGAGCAGCACACTCCATCACAGTGGGATTATTTTAAAAAAGGTCTTAAGGGGTTCTTCATATCTATTTGTTAGTATTTTCCAGAAAAAAAGAAAAAAACTTTATCTGAAACCTACCAAAAAAGAACAGCATCTTAAAGGCTTAAAACAAAAAAAAATTCCTTAAAAAGCAAACAGAATGTGCTAAAAGTAAATAGTATGTGCTAAAGTGGGGATCAAGCTCCAGTTTCTGGTGTCAGCATCACAGCTGTACTGTCACCCTTCCCCTCCAGCAACAGAAACATGGAGGAGCATGAACAGCCTTTTGATACTTGTGCCCAGTGCACATACTTCAGGAAAGAAGGTGCTCCCAGTGCTATTATAGATTCAGAAATGGTAATGTTGTGGCATTGTGATAAAAGTAGGGCTCTATAGTAAAAAGTGAGGGGCTTGTTCCATTCTCTGAGCGTCAATATATTCTGAAAATACAGAAATGTTGTGTTTTATTTGCCAAGAATGAAAACAATAAATAATGTTCATGGTATATTAAATGGAACGGTTTAAATTAAAAAAATCAGATAGACTTTTTAATAAAAGCCAGATATGAACAATGGAACCTGTCTTAAGTGTTACCACAAGAAGCCAGCTAATTTTGCTTGCTGAATAAATTGCACTGGAAACCTAAAGGATACATTAAACTAGTTCCTTAAAACAGAGGGCGCTTAGAAGGTGATCCTTCATGAAACTTATCTTGTTCTATTCCCAGTAATTAGCCTTCTCTACTTTCCCTCCTGTGCACCTTTAAAATTCCCACTTTGTCTACCATTGTTAGGAGATCTGATGGCCATTGTAGACCCAATGACGATCCCACTGAAATCAGTGGAGGTTTTGCCACTGATTTAAAAATGGACATAGAATCACTATCTAGAAAATCAAAGAAAGTGGTATGACTTTTCTAGTTCACATCATGAATAATTAAATTCCCCAGTGTGGGAAATATGGATATAAATATTCACATATTAATAGCAAAATTCAAAAGAATGAGTTGACGCGGGAGAAAGAAATGCACTGCAATCATCTTACCTTTAGCTATTGTTGGCATGTGGAAAGGAATGCTAATTACACCCACCAGATCTTCCAGGGGAATCAAAGACCGCAGAATTGACCTGATCCTAATGGCTTCCCCTTTGCCAGCATGGATTAGCTAATGGAAGAGTAACAAAAAATTAACATTTTTTTCCCTGTAACTATATTTGCCTGCATACTCTAGAAACCTTCAGAAGTACACATTTACAAGAATGAGTGCTGAGCCAATGATAAAAAAACATACACATTTCACTCAATATATATTTCATTTTTTTTTACCCAGATGCAAATTTGTGGGACTTAGTGCTATAAAGGTTTTATTATTAATGTAGAATGACTACATTTTCATGGTGAAATGCTGAGACCCCTGGGAAGAGGGCAGGGTGTCAACGTGTAGTAGGCTTGGTGAAAGAAAATCCATGAGATGCTGATGAGTTCAGCTATTCTATCATCATCAGCTTCACTATCTTAGTTAGCTTACGGCTCCTTCAGGGTGACCATGGGTTTATGAAAACTAGTCAAAATAATGACAGGTTTCAGAGTAGCAGCCATGTTAGTCTGTATCCGCAAAAAGAAAAGGAGTACTTGTGGCACCTTAGAGACTAACAAATTTATTTGAGCATAAGCTTTCGTGAGCTTTTATTTTATGCTCAAATAAATTTGTTAGTCTCTAAGGTGCCACAAGTATTCCTTTTTTAGTCAAAATAATGTTTATTCTTCAAACAAAACAACACAAAAACACATACAGAGAATTTATAATATAGATACTTCCAGTTTTTGAGGATGCCTAACCCTGTATAAACCTGACATTTGGGGGAACCTGTGCAAGACAGTGTTATTTAGAGAAATGAGGCCATAGTTTGAACTTCAATGAGCACAAGTGGTTCCTACCTTATACTTCCCACTCCCACTTGTCAGTTTGCCTCATCCACTTGTTGCATCTAGTCATAACCCAGGCCCCAGTAATGAAAAAAATTACATACATATTTAAATATGGGAGTAGCCCTAATAAATTTGGTGAGACCACTGACATGCATCAAGTTAAGCATATGCATAAGCCTTTGCAGGACTGGGGCCTAGACTGTAAACTCTCCGGGGTGGGGTCTGTCTGTTTATCATATATCTGTATAGCTCCTAGCACAAAGGACCCTGATCATTGACTAGTATCCCTAGGTGATGCTAATACAGTACAAAGATCATGGTGGAATACCACAGTCTATCTTTGGGAGTGGAATTGATTGTTCATGTTTTAATGGATGGCAACATCATTTTTACTTTCTTTTATATGTGAGTGATGTGAGTTCAAGTGTATGTAATGCGAGTAAAAAAATACTGCTTGTTGTTTAAGAAATAGTTTACAGCTGTGAAAAAAGAGGGCAGTTTGGTCTGGATAGTCTCACTACCACATGGGAGAACTTAGTTCAAGAGTATCTCTTTGATGCTTCAGGCAACTTTATGGGATATTTTCAGTCTCCTCGTAGGAAAGGAGGCAACCTGACATTTTGCTTTGTTCCTGTTAGCGACTGCAGAAATGCACAATAGGTTTCAGTGAGAGACAAAACAGGGAAGATTCAGGGGTTCTCCAACATTTTTCTTTGACTAAACCTTCTCGTGTATTCGGGCAAAATGGTGATCTTAGAGCCATGTGGTATATCTTGACTGATGATTCTCTGCTTTCCCTACAAGCCCATACATACTGGTACACCCATTGGAAGTTCTGCACATGTAATAAGGGAAAATTACTGGAGCTCAGATGTGCCACACAGATTCTGAAGGCAGAATTTTGCCTCTGCACAGGTTACATGGAAATCCTTAAGAAACTGGCAACTGGACATTGGATTTAACTAATATCAAAATGATCCCACATACAGTTTATTTAAATCACATCTGCACATTTAAATATTATACTGGCATAACATTGTTTCAATACTAAGGGATAACATGTATTGCAGTGAAAAGGCCAATGAACTAAAACACCAGACTATCAGTAAGAAAATAGCTGTACTTGCAGAGACAAAAAACTTACATGCATTTCAGGGGCACAACGTCCTAACAGGTCAATCAAAGCAGCGTAAAAGGTCATGATGGCATTTCCCATGTGGATAGTGTCATCTTCTTCTTCCATCTCACTTTTTATTGATTTGTGACAGGAAACAAAATACAAAAAAAACAAGAGTTTTTCATCAGCTATGAAATCAGCACAAAGTTGGAGCCAAAGTCAGCTCACACTTACACTGGTTAAAATCCAGTGAGACTCCATCACCCTCAGAGAAGTTATTCTGGATTTATACTGAAGCAATTGAGAGCAGAATTTGGTCCTCAGTGATCATACTGACATTTCCATTCTTACTTTTTAACCTTTCGTTTTCTACTGTGCAAGCTATGTAATCCAATTTCAAGCACTCCTCTTTCAATAGGGGCAGCATTGCAGCAAGAGTAAAGTAACTAAGAAAGAGAATCTGTGTTTGTGGAGTAAAGAGGCATTTTTTTTAACCTGAAAATATCTAAGGCAGTCATGTTGAGGCTTGGGCTGGATCCCTGGCTCTAGGACCCTGAGAAATGGGAGGGTCCCAGAGCTTGGGCTGCAGTCTGAGCCCAAACGGCTATACTGCATTTAAGCAGCCCCTTAGCCTGAGCCCCACGAACCCATATCAGCTATCATGGGACAGCTGTGGGTGTCTAACTCCAAGGCAGACATACCCTAAGACTCCATCCAGCCATATGGTGTTTGAGAAGAACAACAGGGGAAGCACAAGCTACATGCAGTCTCTCCCTAACTCCACAACAGGAGACTGGTTCCTATCTACACCTGACTGATAGGAGCAAGAAGGAATCCTAAAGATGCTGTGCATCTTGAAAATAGTCATCCAGACTGACATTTGTGAGTTCAGGGACAGTTGCAGGGGCCTCACTTGGCTGAAGATGCACACCCAGTGGAATTTTCGGAAGAGGAGAGAATATTTCCTGCCCCACATCGTCAGATTATGTGATAATATTTTAAAAATATGGTAAAAAGAAATACTGAATTCCATAAATAGGATTATAAAACAAAAGGTGTAGGTAAACTGAACAGCCCCATTGCACCTACAGAGTTTTACTGGATCCATTACTTGGGGAAGGTCCATCTCTAGTAGAATCTTCTGATATTTTTATTGCTTCCTCCATGGCAGCAAGTAACCCGTTACCTCCTTCCCCTCTCAATGCTGGACCAAAGCACTCAGGACGACGAATAAGTAGCCTGACCACAACATTAGCATTCTCTTCAACACTCTCTCCTAGCATCATACAGAAAAAATATTGGTAAATGGATCCATTCAGTGTACATCCGAGATATGATCTGATATAGGGTGGGTGATGAATACACATTACATATGCATCAGTACAAGGCAGATTGGACTTAAATATGAAAGACAAAATTCAACTTTATTCAGCTGTTCTTAAAAAAAAATCAGATGTATGAAATTGTGTAATGCCAATAGAAAGAAGCAAAGAAGATTAGTGTTTACATATTTAAATTCTTTCACTCTTCTGTTGTTCAATTCTGCCTTCAGAAATTTCATATGATTAACACTTACTTGATATTGTGAAATCAAAGAGACGGAAAGTGTTAGACCTTGTGTGAATTTCATCAGCATATAGCTAAAAGATTTATAAATGAAACTCAACAAATCTAGTAGCATGGTTATAAGCTATTAGACCAATAGGATGAAGCTGAATTTTATATTACACACACACAAGCACACAACTTCTGATGATTATTGCAATGAAAGTTAAGTATACAGTAACAGAATATTTATTTCACTGAATTTTAAATTAAGTTATGGTCCAAAAAGTGACTAACACATATGCCATTCACCTATGGTAAAATTCGTACCAGTGCCAGAGGGCTAGTGCAAGAATCATTGCACCAGTTAAACACTTAAACCAGATCTTATATAGGCTTCCTGAGCCATATAAGTTTACTTTGTTCGTTATGTCATGACCTTTGACTGTATCTGTAATTTAAGTGCCTGTCTGTATGGCGATTTAGTGCCCAGCAAGCTGGGGCATGAACCTAGAGTGCTCCAATCTGCTGTGTACTAAGAGGCTGTGCGGATCCTGCTGCTATGCACTACAGAAAATTTAGTGTGCTATAGCAGTCCACATAGCAACTTAGTGCATGGCAAGCTAGAGCGCTGTAGAGTCAGACCTCAGCTTTCTGTGCAATAGATCACCATGTAGACAAGCCCTCAATGACAAATTTTACATATACAATTATTTAAACATTACAGAACAGTACCATTGCAAAAAACTGCAAAGCGAAGAAAATCCAGATACCGCTCTCCTTCAACTGGATTCCATCCAATGTCTGGATATCCCTTAAAAACCAGCAAAGGGCAGCTTTGCAAACCACATCCAGCCAAATAGCGAACTACCTAAAAATAAGGTAAGATGAAAAAAGACAAACATTTATTGTTGAAAAGGAGAAAGTTACTGTTTTTAAAAGGTAGTTTACTCAAACTCCCTCCAATCTGGCTTCCACCCTCTAAGCTCCACTGAAATGGCTCTAACTAAAGTCTCGAATGACCTCCACTTGGCCAAATCTAAGGACTAGTACTTCATCATCATCATCATCATCCTCAACCATCATCTACCAAACATGATCTACATCATGAAATCTTGTCCTCTCTCTTCTCTTCCTTCTTCTCTCATCATTCCTTCAGCACTTTGTTCAGCACTTCTCATTTCTGCTCCAACTTTCAGCGAGTGTCCCAAATGACTCTATTCTTAGTTCCCTCCTGTTCTCGCTTCACACTCTATCCTTATTCAAAAATAAGTTTACAACTAGTCTCTTTATCCTGACACCTTTCAGATATGCTCTTCCATTCTAACCAATCTCCTTCTGTCCAAACTAAACTCTTGGCCTGTTGTTTTTTTGGACATCTTCTTACCGATATCCAGGCATCAACTTAAATTCAATGTACCCCAAAATGGGCTCTCATTTCCCTCCTGTCCCCCAACCTGGCCTCTTCCCACTTCCTCATTTCTCACTCACCATCGACAACAATTCCATCATCCCTGAGACACAGTCCTGTCACATGGGTGTCATCTTTGATTTGGCCATTCCTCTAGACCCACAAATCCAGGCTACACCTAAGTCATCCTGCTTCTTCCTGAACATCTCTAAGATCCAGCCTTTCTGTAAGTGCAGATAAAACTCCCATCCAAACTTTCTTCATCTCAGGTCTTGACTACTGCAATCACCTCCTTGTTAACCTTGGAAAATGCCATCTTGCCCTTCTTAAATCCATTGATGCTGCTGCAAAGATCATCCTCCTGACTTGGAGTTCCAGTTATCTCACCCTCCTACTTCTCTCCACTAGTCCCCCTCCTTCTCCACATCAAGCACAAATTACCTGTCTACACTTGTATGGCCCTTCAGAACTTAGCGCCATTCTACATTTTATGATACTGAGATGTCCTCTCTGCTTTATCACCAACCTTTAATGACCACTAGTTGAATCTTCCTTTAAACACATTTGCACTTACTCTCAGGCTGCTCTCACACATGAGAGGAATGCCCCAAAAAAATCTGCAAAGCCCTTAACATTTTCTTCTTCATGGGAAGATCTATCGTAGAAAATTTTGCCAGTTTGACTACACCAGAACACCTGAACCAACAAAACCCTCCCAGCGCAGACACTGTTATATCAGTATAAAATTGCTTATACTCTTACAGCTTATGCCAATTTGGGGAACAAGCATAAGCACTTTTATGTCAATATAACTATGCCTACATGAAAACAATGAGGAGTCCAGTGGCACGTTAAAGACTAACAGATTTATTTGGGCATAAGCTTTCATGGGTAAAAACCCCACTTCTTCAGATGCATGGAGACTACACTGCAGCTTTTACTGATTAGCTATGTCAGCAAAAAAATCACTCCCTTATCCAACATAATAACTATGCTGGTAAAACTTTTAAGTGTAGATTAAGTCCCAGTACCTCCTTAAAACTCACTTCTGTTGTGATGCCTACAAAACACTTGACAGCGGCTAGGCAGCTGTAGTGCTGTAATGGTTGCTTATTAGGTTAATCATAATTGCTACTTTGTGCATCCCCACATGTGTTATCTTTTGTCTCATACTTTAAAATGAAGCTCTTTGGGACAGGGACTGTATTTTTGTACTTGGCCTAAGACAATCTGGTCTGCACCAAGACTGGGGTCTCTAGGTCCTACTGCACTACTGCTACATCATAAAATTTTTCCACTGAGTAAATGTAAAGTTTTCAGATTGAAAATGTTCGAAAGCCTAGCATAGATAATACAAACAGAAGTATCACATGTCCAAGAAATATATGACTTCAGGTAATCCATTACTTGTAGTTATAGATGCTTGTTGATTCATATTTTATGTACCTACACACACCCTGGGAAAATGCTAGAAAAATACTATCATTAACCTTCTCCAGGTCAGGCTCCCTTAAAGCTAGTGCAAGTTCATTGTTATCCATCACAGATGCTGCTGCAACATCTAGAGGGGTTGATCCTCGCATAGAAGGGGAAGCTGTTAATAAAACAGTTGCCAAAGTTAGTAATTTAAATAAAAAATAATAAAGATGCAATAGCTTATAAAAATACAAACGTATCCAGAGGACAAATATATTTACCATTAAAGTTATAATAAACCATGGGGCAAACATCTGAGGTTTGGGCATTAATAACCAACTAGTAGCTGAAAGTCCATGCAGTTGTATGTGTATAATTTGTAATATCATGTGTGAAGAAAAAAAACAAGAGATGGCTGACAACTCAAAAATGTGATGCTAACAGACCACGAACCCCAGTGATGACTGAACCTGGTGATATTCTAAACAAAAAGGGCTCTCAGCTGTGCCTGCAGGGAGGGGCTATGCATGCCTGTTCTATGTATTTGCCTGTTTGTGTATGCTGGTTGTGTTGTTTTGTGGGTGGTTGCGTTTTGCTGGGAGGGTTATATGTATGGGGAATGAAGCAAGTGTGTTGCCATGAGGGGCTTTCAACAATGCTTGTAGCTGTTTTTATCACTTCATACTGACAAACAGACATTCTAGACGCACTCCAGGGACAATCCCAGAATTTTATTACACAGATACCACTTAACTATTTTTTTTTACCAATACCATTATTAACACTATAATATAAGCGTTCATGGTGCTGAAATTTCCAAGTGTGAGGCCCATATCAAGTCCCCTTGTAACCTTGTGTTTTCATTCAATGAGAACTTTATGCAAAATTATCTTTTTAGTCTACAAATACAAATGCTTCATTTCAGGTGGAAGATGATTATTGTTTTAGAGGGGAGGGTGAGTGGGAAGTTTAAAGAAAATCCATTTAGACATGGTTTGAGTTATGGATAATTGGGAAATATTTTTCAGATTTAAAATAAAAGGTTTTTTTTCCCTTTTCTTAAAAAAAATGGAAATTAAATGAAACCCCCCCAATGTTAACATAATATTAGCAAAAGGTCTCACAGTAACATTGACTAAGTCCAGTACAAACACAATTTAACTGTTTTCACTCTAAACATACTTTTGGGCTATGCTTCTGACATGTAAAAATATGTTAAACATGAAAAATTTGGTAACTAAATTTTTGAGCATCAAAATAATCAGATACAACTATGTAGTCCAGAAGAAAAGCAGTAAAATAAAACAAAAGTGGCATTTCACATTTCTGTGCCATTTCTGAGCCTCAGCATAAGCATCGTGGACAAGATAATGTTAGCACGAAAACCTTACATTAGGATTCAGTTGTGAACTGCCTACCACACCCATGTAAGTGAACAAGCACCAGCTACTCTCCCACCCTCCTTGTACAGGTGGGCAGGCTCTTGGCTCTGCCTCTTCCCTATACAACCCAGAGCGTCTTGGCCTGTGTGGGTAGGGAGAAAAGCTGTCCCAGGAAAATCCCTGTAGAAAGGGGGAAGCAGGCATTGACCAGTGACTCTTACAGTTAAACTGTTCTGTTAAAGATCTTCAGCTCCTAGAGCAGCACAAATAGACTCTGCCCTTTACATGGGGAGGAGGGAAGGGGGTAATTACAAGGTGCAATCCAACCCAAAGGCATGAAATGATATTTTTGCTGAAATTGTGTCCATAATTTTGAATTCATGTAGGGTGGGCGGTTGTTTGTTTATGGGGTTTTCTGCATTAAATAATACAATTGCATAAGGTCTTTTTCACATTTAATAATATAGAAACTTCAAGTTTAAAAAAATAAAATCATGCTACCAAGCAGAATGTTGTGTTTTAAACATGGAGTTTGAAGGTTTTTGTACTGTTTTTCTGTTTGTTCATAACTTATAAATCAATTAAAACATTTAAAACTGTATTTTACACACAATTTAGGATACATTTTATGTTACTACTCACCAAGTCCAACACTGCTGTTTTCCAATAAGTAACTAAGATGATCAAACATAGCCTTTTGATTCTGCCTGCTGATGCGGCAGAAATAACATAGAAAACGACAGCAATTTGCCACCATCTTAGGAAACGTGATTTCCTAGACAAACAAGACTAAGTTAGAGTTGCAAAAATGTCTAAAAATCACCAAAAAATCATCATATGCTGGGTCCTTTTACATATTTGTCTTCACATATTTTTTTTGTGTGTGTATGTGTGTGTATGTAAACACAATTAGGTAGGTACCAATCCCGCAAAATGATCTTCCAAGGGCAGATCCCATTGAAATCAACGGGACTCTGGGCAAGTGCATGGTTCATTAAGTTTAGTTGCACAGATTGTGGCCTTAACAAGAAAGAGAACTGGATTCACACCTAAACCCTAGATTCAAACACTGAAATATAGGAAAGCTCAGATGCAGAGCCTGATGTTACAGCCATCTCTAATCAGATGTTTCCAAAAAAAATCTTACTCTAAAACACTCTTCATTTTGGAAATCCCTAAGTATCCTTTTTGGTTTTTATATATATTAGAATCTTTTCCACATACCATGCAGATCAAGAATCCTTTGAAACCAATACCTATAAAACATAGTAGGTTATAAATGCTTTTGGCTGTCCTTCCTTTCCCACGTGAGAATATAGTACTGCTCGTATCCTATTCTAAATTCACAAACAAAAATGGAATCCTTGTAATGTAATATTATTAGGATAATAATTAGAAGATATACAACTTTTTCAGTAAAAGGTGATTCTACTCACTAAGAACTTGACCTTATATTGTGCCAATGGGAAAAGAACGGGAGTATAGGGCTCTCAGCACTTCCATGAGTTTCTGAGCACCTTGCAGAATCAAAGCTTTAAAAGGCCACATTCTAAATTCCCTCTCTTCTGCCAGTGAAATTCTTTACCTTGGATTCTCCTCCTCCGAGTACATTGACCATCACTTCCATGACAGTCTCATGCATTCCTAGAGCCCTCATAAGATTAGGATGTTGGTAAAACACTTTATTATTCATGATGTCTCTATAAAGAAACATAATAAGAAAATGGATTAAAATGTACTGTTCAGGGAACACATTTTAATTTCTCTGTCACATGATACTCACACAACTACCAGTCTGAAGAACAAGCCTGCTCTTGCAGTTCTTACCTAGGTATACCGCCCTGTGTTTGCACAGGGACAGAAGGACTGGGCACAAATAAAGTTAAGTGTTAGAAATTATTGAATTTTATTGATTGATTTCAATCCTTGTAATTTAATGAAATTCTAGAAAATGCACAAAGGATTGAATGCTTATTTCACTGTGTATTACCTACATGGAATGTTCGCAAAGCCACATGATACAGAGATCATAAGTCAAGTTAGAGGCCTTAGTTCAAATCCAGTGGAAAATACCTCGTCATGATGATGGCATGATATTTCCTCTCCTAACAGGTTAGCTGGATTTCAGCACATTCATACAGTTCGTGCATTCAGTGCACCTGAATTACATACATACCAATTTGATAGAACAAAACTCCTAGGGCTGTCAGAGGGAAGGGAGCAGAGCCAAAGAGGCATCATTCCGCCAGCCTCCGACTGCGTGCTGGACACCATACAGTCCATGGGCTGAGGGGTAATGTGACTGGATGGCATAGAGGGGGGTGACAAGTAGAGCTATTCTCTGCTGCATCATTCCATATAAAACCCACAAGGAAATTGGCCAAGGGGCAGGCAGAGAGGCATTTAGTTCTGAGTGGGTGGAGGAGATACCCAAGGGGTCGTGCCAAGGTCTAGCACCTTTCACAAAGGCCCCAGAATTAGTAGCATTTCCTCATGGTTTTAGGACATCCATAAGGTTAGAGGGTCATGACCAAGGACATTGTGGATTCTTCATCACTTGAAGTCTTGATTTAAACACTGGATGTCTGTGTAAAAGATATGCTTTAGCTCAGACAGAAGTTATGGGCTTGAAGTAGGAATTATTGAGTGAGGTTCCATGGCCTATATTATGTAGGAGGTCAAACTATATCATCATAATGGTCCCTGCTGGCCTTGAAATCGGTGAATCTAACATTTCCCTGACATTCCCACCCCATAGTGTCACCCTCTTCTTTTTTTTTTTTTAATAACTAAAGCCTAAATCTGATATTTACTCTAATTTATTTTCATGCCACATAAATATTGGTTAGTACTGTATACTACATAATTTACATAGATGTAACCAATATGATAATTCATAATTATAACATCCTGGATTACCCCTATACAAATTGGTCAGACTGCTAGACATGTTTTTTAATTAAAAAAAAAGATTTTAATAAACAACAGTCATAGTGGAATAAAAACCAAATACAGTTATCTCACAGAATAGCAATAAGATTTCCACAAAGAGGAAAACAATGCCGCAAAACAGGAGCCGTGGGTAAATGATATTAATAAATTAACCAGTCTAAGCCCAGTCCTTCAGTCCTTACTCCCACTGAAGTCATCGTGATCTCAGCCTGAGTACAGAATGGAAAATGGAACCCGAAGTGATGTGACAATGGAAGCTTCAATTATCCATTAAATAACAATTATTCTGCAGTCAGAGTTTCTAAGATTCATTCTGTCTAATTAAAAGATTGTACTATACAGGACAGAAGTGAAGGAATTTTTTTTTCCAGTAACAGAATGCACATTTGCAAACATTGCCCCAAATAACAGCACTAACAGTACTTGTACCATAGAAATGTGCCAGTTACATCTCCAAGCCTTAGACGTTTGCCTGTGGAATCTCCTATCAAGATCAGAAAAGAATTTAGAGTCTGGATAGGAAAGAGAATTTACGACATGTCTACACCGCCACACAGTTTGGACTACAGAGGTGTGAATAGCAGTACACACCAAAGTACTGTGCTGTAACATCCCTGTATGGCTGCTGCAGGCATGAACAAAAAGGTTCCTAGTTCACATTAATGTAGTTCTCTTCCAACAGGACTACACTGATGCAAAATAGGAAACCTTTAGTTCATGCCTGCAGTAGCCACACACGGGAGTTACAGTGCTATTCACACCCCAACAGCCCCAACTTCAGGGCAGTGTAGACATGTCTTTAGTTCCAGTTATCCTCCTGTCATCAAGTATTAGCCACATAAAGAACAATAATCATAAGAACTTTACTGGTTTTCCAATAAATGTTAACTTAAGTGAACTACTGCTCAAGAGAACATTCTTTCCTTTCTAGTGCACTTCAGCAATGCAGCTTTAAACATGAGCACCAGTTTTGAAAATTATGGTGTCAACATTATTTTACATAAAGATAGAGATGTCTAATAAACATGAATATTTTTTAAAGTAATTACAATTTAAAAGCTGTAGCAAGCCTACAAATTATATACAACGTAGAAATAAATATGAAAGCAATGTGCCTCAGGTCAGAGGAAAAATGACTAGATAATTATAAATGAAGCAACAGTATTGTTAATTCTCCTGCTAATATTGTGAGTCTTGTGATATTTGCTGTTCTTCTTTTAGCTTCTGCTCCTGGAATTATGTGATTATGTAACTCAGCTTTAGTTAAAAAATGGTTGTGAAGAAAAGCTTGAAAACATGAACACTAAAATCTAAAAACCAGATGCATCAGCCACACTACACAATCTCTGTAGTGTAGTTGGCAGCTGTGTCATTACTAATAGTGCTTAACTCTATTAGCCCCTAATGACTTAGGTGCCCTCTCTGCCTGTTCCCCAGACAAGCCTTCAGGTCAAAGTTGCTATGGGATCTGTACCAGGAATCTCAACCCAGGAAAGCTGCTCCTGCTACGTGCCACTACGTGCCTGGCATCTACTCTGTGTGCCATGGGCCATGACCTTTTTAAAAAAGAGGGGCAAATCAAATCTTTCAGGGAGGCCACAGGCAGGCTGCTTTGGCTGTGTTCAAGAGCCTTAATTGCTTACTACTCTGAATAGCCATAAACTCTTCTATCTCTACACCACACCATGGCTTAGATTTTCCTCCTTCGTTGGGAACTGAGCCGTCCTGGACATGTAA
This sequence comes from Lepidochelys kempii, assembly GCF_965140285.1. NCBI lineage: Eukaryota > Metazoa > Chordata > Testudines > Cheloniidae > Lepidochelys > Lepidochelys kempii. Next base: position 137,038,994 of record NC_136382.1, on the reverse strand, counting down.
GACACTTCAAGGATGGGCCAGTGGTATCAAGGACAAAGACTCTTTGAAAGCATAACTCTTACAATACTTGGCATAATTACTGAGCATATTATAAAGTGTGACAACTGAAAGACTCTGCTGTATTAGCTTATCTGCTGTATCTCTGAAATAACACTGTGATGAAAAAGACCTGAAGAAGAGCTCTGTGTAGCTCAGAAGCTTGTCCCTTTCACCAACATAAGTTGATCCAATAGAAGATATTATCTCACCCATCCCGTCTCTTTATTATGATGAAAAAGAAAATTGTGCCTTTAAATGTGATTGAGCAGTGCTCCCATTTATCCACTGGAAGAGACGGATAGTTGACACTAAAAGAACAGGAGTACTTGTGGCACCTTAGAGACTAACAAATTTATTAGAGCGTAAGCTTTCATGGGCTAGAGCCCACTTCATCGGATGCATAGAATGGAACATATAGTAAGAAGATAGATAGATATATATACACATTACAGATAAGTTGGAAGTTGCCATACAAACTGTGAGAGGCTAATTAGTTAAGATGAGCTATTATCAGCAGGAGAAAAAAACTTTTGTACTGATAATCAAGATGGCCCATTTAGACAGTTGATAAGAAAGTGTGAGGATACTTAACTTTAGGGAAATAGATTCAATATGTGTAATGACCCAGCCACTCCGAGTCTCAATTCAAACCCAAGTTAATGGTAGCTAGTTTGCATATTAATTCAAGCTCAGCAGTTTCTCACTGGAGTCTGCTTTTGAAGCTTTTCTGTTGCAAAATTACCACCCTTAAATCTTTTACTGAGTGGCCAGAGAGGTTGAAGTGTTCTCCTACCAGATTTTGAATGTTATGATTCCTGATGTCAGATTTGTGTCCATTTATTCTTTTGCATAGAGACTGTCCAGTTTGGCCAATGTACATGGCAGAGGGGCATTGCTGGCACAGGATGGCATATATCACACTGGTAGATGTGCAGGTGAACGAGCCCCTGATGGCGTGGATAATGTGATTAGGTCCTATGATGGTGTCACTTGAATAAATATATGGACAGAGTTGGCATCGGGCTTTGTTGCAAGGATAGATTCCTGGGTTAGTGTTTTTGTTGTGTAGTATGTGGTTGCTGGAGAGTATTTGCTTCAGGTTGTGGGGGCTGTCTGTAAGTGAGGACTGGTCTGTCTCCCAAGATCTGTGAGAGTGAGGGATTATTTTTCAGGATAGGTTGTAAATCTGTGATGATGTGCTGGAGAGGTTTTAGTTGGGGGCTGAAGGTGACAGCTTGTGGCATTCTGTTATTTTCTTTGTTGGGCCTGTCCTGTAGTAGGTGACTTCTGGGTACTCTTCTGGCTCTGTCAATCTGTTTTTTCACTTCAGCAGGTGGGTATTGTAGTTTTAAGAATGCTTGATACAGATCTTGTAGGTGTTTGTCTCTGTCTGAGGGATTGGAGCAAATGTGGTTGTATTTTAGAGCTTGGCTGTAGACAATGGATCATGTGGTGTGTCCTGGATGGAAGCTGGAAGCATGTAGCTAAGTATAGCGGTCAGTAGGTTTCCGGTATAGGGTGGTGTTTATGTGACCATTGCTTATTAGCACCATAGTGTCCAGGAAATGGACCGCTTGTGTGGACTGGTCTAGCCTGAGGTTGATGGTGGGATGGAAATTGTTGAAATCATGGTGGAATTCCTCAAGGGCTTCTTTTCCATGGGTCCAGATGATGAAGATGTCATCAATGTAGCGCAAGTAGAGTTAGGAGACGAGAGCTAAGGAAGTGTTGTTCTAAGTCAGCCATAAAAATGTTGGCATACTGTGGGGCCGTGTGGGTACCCATAGCAGTGCCGCTGACTTGAAGGTATATGTTGTCCCCAAACGTGAAATAGTTATGGGTGAGGACAAGGTCACAAAGGTCAGCCACCAGGTCAGCTGTGACATTATCGGGGATACTGTTCCTGATAGCTTGTAGTCCATCTTTGTGTGGAATGTTGGTGTAGAGGGCTTCTACATCCATAGTGGCTAGGATAGTGTTCTCTGGAAGATCACCGATGGATTGTAGTTTCCTCAGGAAGTCAGTGGTGTCTCGAAGATAGCTGGGAGTGCTGGTAGCGTAGGGCCTGAGGAGAGAGTCCACATAGCCAGACAATCCTGCTGTCAGGGTGCCAATGCCTGAGATGATGGGGCGTCCAGGATTTCCATGTTTATGGATCTTGGGTAGCAAATAGAATACCCCTGGTCCAGGTTCTAGGCATGTGTCTGCACAGATCTGTTCCTGTGCTTTTTCAGGGAGTTTCTTGAGCAGATGGTGTAGTTTCTTTTGGTAATCCTCAGTGGTATCAGAGGATAATGACTTGTAGAATGTGGAGTTAGTGAGCTGCCTAGCAGCCTCTTGTTTATATTCCAACTTATTCATAATAACAACAGCACCTCCTTTGTCAGCCTTTTTGATTATAATGTCAGAGTTGTTCCTGAGGCTGTTGATGGCATTGTGTTCAGCACGGCTGAGATTATGGGGCAAGTGATGCTGCTTTTCCACAATTTCAGTCCGTGTGCATCGACGGAAGCAATCTATGTAGAAGTCTGCATCCCTCACAAGACTTGACACACTTATGAGAATGACAGTGAGGCTTGAGCAAAGATTAAAAACCATCAGCCTTTTCATTAAGCCAAATATCTTGGTCTGAGCTCTCAGATGGTCAAAAGCTATTTTACTGCTCGCTGTACTCCCTGGATACAGGAATGGCTAGAGGCAACAGAGACATATTTGTATCTTCTTTACTGGTGGAACATAATAAGAATGGAATTGTTTTCCTTATTCCTTTTAAACATCTAGCTATGATATATCTGCCTCATATTTGAGATAGAATGTAATTGGTCACTGCACTTACAATAATTGATACATTGCTTTCTTTTCACTGAGCAGCTATTACGGACTCTGCAAGTGTTTGACTTTGTGAATCAATTAAACTATAATCTCTGGTTTCAACTGCATAATTTAGTTAGAGACTAGCCATTTATCAATCCCACAGAGGTGCTATGTACATGGCCCTACAGTTACCTCTTGAACTGTTAAGACAAGGTACTTTGAGCTGTTTCCCATGTGCATAGATCACTTAAGGGCTATCTTAGCAGTGTGTGTGGATTTAAGAATAGATATAAGATGATACATAGAAAAAATGTTTAGGGCAATTTGAAAATGTATATTCCAAGTTTTGATAAAATTATACTAATACATCAGATATGTCATGGGCTTAAACTTGTAGATAGAACTTTTTTGTGGATAGAACTTTTCTGAAGAGGTTGAGACAAGGCGGACACAACATTTCAAAAATATAAGAGTTCAAAACTGAGCTGATTTCATTTGAGGTGGGATCACCAAGGGCAGACCTATACGCCCTCATAAGAGACTCCTCAATCAAAGGTAGGTGGAGGAGTCAGAGGAGATCATGGCCTGCTCATACCAGAATCTCATATCAGATGGGCAAAGTATCAGATCTCCACAACAAATATAGATCATGGAATGCTGCCTCCACGAGGTCCTGTTCAGAACCAGGACTACATATGGATACAGGAGAACTGCCAGGGTAAAGGGAGCAAAAATGACAAACAGATCCCTGACAATGAGTTAAGGCATCCCCCAGTTCCAACCTTTCTTGGATCTGGAGGTCTGCTTGGAGCAGACAGGTGCCTGGATCTGTGGCTTTTATGATACCTACAAGTTCCAGTACCTGGGCCTGAGAACTCACATGTTTCTCTTACGGCAGAGGGGACTAGATCTGAGGACTCCCTATGGTTATTAATCGTTTACCTACAGGGAAAAGGTCAGAGTTTTAGTGGCTTACTTGGTAATTCAAATAATTAAAATAGCACTAACTACATTTTGAGAATTAAATGATTAAATATATATGAATAATGAAATACAAGTATAATTAGACCTACACAGAATTACAAATGGAAGAAAATGTAGGGAAGTTCTAATTCAAGTAGACAGATGCTATCTCATTAATTTAAGATCATTTTTGACCATACTTATCTACTGACAGTCATACTCTGGAGGGAATCTCACTGCTGCTCATAAAAGTACATTGCAATAAAATAATGTCACCAAATATATAATGCTTGAATCCACATAAAAAGAGAGAAAATGTAAGAGGCAAGCTGACCAGCACTTCCTGTGAGGTACAGAGCATGCTCAACTCATCATGCAGAATCAGAGTTAAGAGATGTGTACAGAGTGTAATTGCTACTGAAAAGTCAAATATATTTCACTAGTTACCACCAAAGGCATTTTTGAGGAACTAAAATGTTCCCAATTTGTCAAAACAATGGTGCAACTTCATACATAAAGTTGGGGTTATTTAACCAGGACTGACAATGCTCTGGGTCCACAGTCAACATGAGGGGGACATAAAAAAGGGATGTGCATTCTAGGTGTGCTCTACTAGGTGTAAGGTCTAATAGTGGGCAAGCTACGGGAGTGGTAGAGGAATCGGTGTGGGGATTAAGGCTGGGTAAAAACTTCTTTCTTGTTCTCCTAGACAACTAATGGCTGTTACATAGCATTCAGGGCTATGCTGCTTCAAGAGGAGAAAAAACACTGCCTCAAGCAATAGTAAAAAACGGAAGTGGAAAATCCAATTTTTCCCTTTTAGTGAACTCAGAAACATGAATTTGTGCTGACAGTTAGAAGATTTATGGAATAAACTGGTCTGAGTGCAATCATCACTCTTTTGGTAGCTGGTTTCAGCAACGCCAAAGCCCATTAACATCTCACAAATAAATGTATTCTCCTTAAACTCAAGTGGATGAAACCTCTGGCTTTGGTGTTGAAAGTCCCAGGGTGATCTTTACTGATGGCAGGGCTACTTATATGAATATGCAGCCTCTATCCATTCAATTTATAGAAAGGTCTAAATGCTGAACCTGATTGTATCCTTTAAAGTGAAGTTACAGTGTTTCAAATAGGACTGATATATTACTGTAGAACTGTAATGCTCTTCACTTTTGCTTCTCCCCTCTATGAATTTTCCAAAAAGATAAGACCTTATAGTGCAGTTTACTACTATTCAAAAGACATCTTTATTAACAATGCTTCAAAGCCTAGATCTTAGAACTACTGAAGCTCCTATCTATTTCAACCCAAAACTTCCCTTTTAGCCTCCTTAAACCACAGAAATCATATTTACAGTCAAACAATATGCTTAACCCAAGTGATAACAATGAGACAAATAATTGGAAAGTAAGAGATCTGTCAATCAAATGTTACTGTACTCCAGTGATTTACCCTAATCCACGAATCATAAGCTTCTCTTCCTCCTTGCCCATTCTGACGCTAAGCAAGGAACGGATCTGGCCCAGGGATGCCAAGAGGTTGATTGTATCTTCCACTGATACACCATTTATGGTGTAGGTCTTCGGTAAGCTTCGAACCAGACCACCGATACCATCATACTGGCGATGCAGCAATACAAACATGGCCCTCACTAACTCCGGATCCTCTATTATTGACTCCTGAGCCCAGCGTACCATGGTCTCTGAAATCAATTGCTGAAGAGTGGCTAAAAAAGAATGAAGAATGAAAAAAATCAGAATTAATTTCTCATGTTTCTAATAACAGTCTCTTTGAATGCATTATGCAGCATATTAGAATTAGCACAATCAAGAAAAAAAAATTTTGTTTTCTTAACAGGCTGAGGTACAATGTAATACATTGTGTCAAGAGAAAAATATGCCATTATAGGGAAAACAAGCAGTAATATTTTGCTGCAAGAAGCTAGCTTTAAAATAATAGATATCACTTCCACATATGACAGTGTAAAAGAGCACGAAGATGTACTGGATCCTCACTGGAGAGTGACTTTACAGCAGTGGCCAGCTCCACTTCCAGATACTTTTTCCATGAGTTTTGAAAGCATGAGTTTTTATTATTATTTTATTATTATTATTTATATGGTAGTATCACCATTGTCAGCTCCTGTGTATTGGACTATTAATTTAGGATACAGTGATACATATCTTATTTTAAAAAAAGTAAGTGTTTTGGCTGACATTTCAGACAATAATTGGGTTGAAGCAAAGATCCCATTGAAAAACCAATATTGTACACTCCAAAAACTTCAGTTAAGCCTGCTTTGAGTCAGAGCCATAAGCTTAAAGGTACACACAGAAGCTTCCCTTAAAATCTAACTTCCTATGACACATAACATATACGGAGATGCCAGAACTTTCCACCCCCTTCCCCTTCAGAGCAGGACTACACTGGACTTTAATTTTACTTACAGGGCTTCTTAGCATCATTATCAGCTGGTTTCTCATTTTGTTTCTTCTTTAAATATGTGACTTTTTCTACTAGGTACATCAGGCGACCTCTAATGGTTAAATCACTGTTTCCATCCAGGGCTCCATCTTCATCTAATTCAATTCCTGAAAGCAACAAATATTAAATGGCTAAAAAAATACAGTTGAATAGATGACAGCTGTGCTCAGTGTCCAAATGTGAAAATATACCAAACTGATTTTGTTCTGCTCTGTTAGCTAAGTGTCCCACAAACAAATACATATATAGTACTGCTTCAAAAGTTATACCAGTTTAAAGGTTAGAGTAGAGGACTGGGAGCTGGGAATCCTGTCTGCTGCTGTCATTTAGTCAGTGTGTGACTGTGGGTCAGTCTCTTAGCCTGTGCGTGCCTTAGTTTCCCCATGTGCAAAATGGGATAATACCTGCATTCCAGGGGATTTAGTGATGCTTGACTGAGGTTTGTATTTTGAGATCCTCAGTGGAAAGGCATTATAGAAATGAGGGCATTGGCATGGCTGTTAATTCATTTTTCAATGAGTAGGTATGAGCAAGTAACTCCATTCATTATATCATGGCACATGTGATAGGCAGCTATAAGGAAAAAGAAGGTGTGAAAATGCAAAATATGTTGATTTGATGCAAGATTTGTTCTTCATTTTTATGGTTTCATCTAAAATAATGTAACTGAAACCTAAGGGTTTGGTCCAGGATGATAACTAATATTAAAGTGTCATGACTATATGAGTTCAAAGTAAAAATGACATTCAGTATTTTTTTTCAAATTCAGAATTATTCAACTTTTAAAAAATATGATGGTCACTTTTACAGCAGGATTCTACCTCACATTAGATCATTCTGCTTGCTCCTTTGGTATTTTTGAAAAAGAAGTTGGGTTGTTTTTAAAATATATTTGCCTTTTTTCCATTAATCCCTTTGTGGGATGCGATCTATTCTCTGTTTTCTTGCTTTTCACCCTAAGGAAAATGTTAATGCATAAGTCATTGATAAGACTACAATTAAGACATGGGTATTTTTTAGTAAAAGTCACCTGTCCATGATTTGTACTATAAATACCCCTGACTAAATCTTAGCTGGGGGCTACTGCTCTGGGGAGCCCCTGGGAGGCTGCTTCTCTGAGGGGCCCCTGGGGCCAGCCCCACTGGCTCCTGCTCAAGATGTCCACGGGGCCAGCAGCACCAGCTGCCGGGGACTGCTGAGCAGCGGCTGCTTCGGCCGCCCCCCAGACCACTGCTCAGGTGGTCCCCGGTGCCAGCCATATCGGCCGATGTTCGGGAGGTCCCCCGGGCCAGCTGCCGGGGGCCACCGAGCAGCGGCCGGTGCATCTATCCATGGGGCTGTCTGGGCAGCTGGCCTCTGGGCCAGCTCCTTTGGCAGCCCTGGGGTCAGCCACACTGGCTGCTGCAGAAGTCACGGAGGCCACGGAAAGTCATGGACAGACATGGAGCCCTAGTCATCAATAATCACATATTTTAAGAATTATAAACTGGTTTGTAAGGAAATCGCAATCTGATTGGTGGAAATTCCTTTTAATTTAAGTAATTAACAATAATGTAACTGAATTATCTAATCCAGTTAGAGTACAGAAACACTCCTACAGTTATTGATGCAAAAATGCCAGTTCCATGTGTCTGATTTGCAGAATATCAGAATGATTATTTCTTAACCAATACACAACATATGAATTCCCAAATTATGATTGGTTGACAGTCATCAGTAGCCAGTTATCTACAACCAAGAGTTGCATAATCTGTGTTTGTTTCCTTTTGACTACATAAATCTATGTACTCTGCCCTACTATAATCCCTCTTCTCATTGGCTTCTGTCTAGGTCTTTCGGTTTTTTGTAGCTTTTCTTTTCCATTTAAAATTGGAATATTTAATTTGAAATGTCATAACAACAACAAGAGTCCTTGAAGGTCCCTCCTGTTAAAGACCCAATTCTGGAAGAAACTCAAGGCAAAAAAATCAATTGGGTTCTAGACAAGTACGAAGCCCTGAGTAGCAGAGTCCCTTCCAGGATCAGGGCCTGAGTTAGGAAAAAAATAATAATCACATGACTCAGCTGCAGCTTTCTCCATGTGGGAGGGGAGGAGGGAGAATTTAAATGTGAAGCAGCTCAACTGCCACCTCCCTCTGCTGCTTGTCAACTGCTGGCTCCTTTTACAAACTGAGCAGCTAATTTTTCCTGTTTTCTACAGGTGATTTACAGAAGAAGGCGGCATGAATAATTTTAAATAGAGAAGTGGTGATTAACCACAGCTTTGTCTTATCAGTCTCTAGGAGACTGAAGCAAAATTTAAATGGAAGGAACCTCTTCACTGGATCTGCAGTGTCCACAGATGCGTGTTTAACATTTGAAAAATTATTTTGTTTTGGTTTCTTGGCATTTACTTTATTTTCTTACAATGGTCAACATTTCGACACTAAAGAGACTGTTGCATTTCATGTAATTATTGTAACAAAAATATTTGGACTGAGCTTAAGCACCATTTTCTCTGTCTGTCTTCAACAAAACCCCCAGCCTCAAAGTGAACTATAATGTTTTTTTAGCATGTTCATTTTTCATTTTCATTTGCCTTTGGAGAACTGGAACAGCTGTTATTGTGGTTAATAGGACCACAGTTATTTTGATAGAGTGAAATTCACCTATTGGTGAATGGGAGCAGTTTACCTATGGTACTGGGGGAAAAGAGGAGCAACAGCTGCTATTCTAGCCCCAGATTATTACTGAAGAGCTATAGAGCTTCCCAATACCCACAGGAGCTAGATTTCATTCACTAACCTCTGAGGAGTACCACACAAGTTCCATTTATTTGGAGCTTGTGTGGGAGGAATGAAATTTCCTCTTGTCGACTAAAATGTAACGTGTTTTCTTCTATTCTGATCAGATGAGAGGGTGCACTTGTATTATAATGACTGAGGAATCCACACCCCCTTGTGTATTATCTAGCTACCTGTTGCTGACATAATTTAATGGGTAGCTTGGTTTTGCTGAAGTTATTGAATCTGGCTAATACAGTTTCAGAGACAAGAACATTCCAAAATAGGGTTTACCACAATGTGTCATTAAGTCCTCATGGAACTCCAAGAGTTGATCTCTAATTTCTTCAGAGCAAGGACAATCACTTTTATCATCCTTAAAATTCAGAAGCATGTTAATCTTAAAAAGAAAGAATACAAAAGAAAGTTTAAAGCTTTGGGAGCATCTTTTTGAACACTTTGCAGTAGGCTAGAAGGGAATACGGAAAGCCAAGGATGCCTGGAATCCAAATATGTACTTAGAAGACCAATAAAGTATCCACAAGGTTTACAGTTAATCCGCAAATACTGCATTTCTTTTTGCACATTATCTCCATAAATATGTGCAGATAACAAATTTTAAAACATTTTTTTCTATTATAGAAATCTTTTAGGTAAACTGAACTACACAAATACCAGAGGAACTATGATTTCTGAAGAGGAAAAAAATCAGGCATTTAAGTAGAGTAGGTAAAAAAGGTAATAAAATGAGCATCAGTGTGAACTGACGGCTAGAGCACAGGATAGGATCAGGACTCCTGGGTTCCGTTTCCAACTCTGCCACTAATTAGCTGTGTCACCTTGGTCAAATCACTTAATCTCTCTGAATATCAGTTTCTCTATGTTTAAAATAGGTTAAAAAGGGTGTTGTAAAGTTTAATAAATGAATGTTTGTAAAGCATTCTGAAATCCAGAAATGTATGTCTATGCTAAGTTTTATTATTACTGCAGAATCTCATCTGAGAACTGTCTACTTTCCTATAATGCCATTGTATACATAGACAGAAGAGCATGACAAGGCTGTACTCTAAAAGCTTGTCTACACTGGGAAATTACACAGCACTATACAACGCTAATACATATGAATGAACACAACATATTACTCAGTGTAGATAAAGACTAACATCCCGTGGTGTCATGTCATGATTAGCCCTAGTGTGGACCTTAGGGTTCACCACAACCGGCTGACTGACAATGTTAAACATGACCTATCCTTGACTGCACTGAAGTTGTACATCATGTATGTTTAAATACTTGATTTACCAGCATAGAAAAGGGTGAGAACCGAATGAAAATTTGAATGTTAGGACACAGCACTCTGACTGGGCTGGGATCCTACTTCCCTGCTTTGGCTTTTCTGCCACGCTCACAGTCTGGAAAAAAGAATAACTGCCCATTTTAAGTGGTACCTGCTCTTGAGGTGGAGACCGAAACTCTCTTGTTTTTCTTGCTGTCAGTGCGGCAGACATGTTTAAGGCCTGCATAACTTCATTGTATCGGAATCGCTGATTCTCTTGAAGCTTAAACACAAAATCATCAGAAAATGCTACAATGGCTTCTATCCGGTGACGTATCTGGCAGTCACAGAGGTACTGGAGTAGGTAACACATCTGAGAAAATATCAGAAAGAGGGCAACAAAAAGTAGACAAACTTTTAAAATATTCTGTTAACATATAACTGAGTGTGGGTACTGTAGACTTCAAGTGATAAGGCAGAACCTGTTATCAGATGAATTGACAGTAAGCTGCGATACAGCCATGCTTGAGTTAGTATTGGGGCTTATAAATTGCCATCTGCAGGAGATCTATCTGCCTCAGAAACATATACAAGGACATGGGAATTGAGCTAGAGTGAAAAGATAATAATATAGATTTAGACCTTGTCTATATAGCAATTTAGTGCACAGCAAGCTGAGGTGTGAATCTACAATGCACCGGCCTGCCGTGCACTAAATGGCTGTTTGGGCCCTTAGTGCTCTTAGTCTCTATTTCCAGTGGGTCATCTTTTGCATTTGTACATGGAAGCTGCAGAATGCCCTATTAAATTAGTTCCTTTTAGAAATTAATTCTGACCAGATGATAAAAGTTGTTGCTAGGCTGATGGCTAAAATAATACCATTTTATTAGCAATTTAACTCCACAGTTTACTACCAGTAAAGATCTCCCTTAGGCCCAACTAATAACCACAGGGCAGCTCAAATGAGAGAGTACAACTTATAAAAAACAGAAATGTATCTGAATGTATTTGGTTAAATGTTTCATCAGCCCTCTAGTTTTTTTGTTTTGAGAGAGTGTGTGCACCTGTGCAAGTGAGATAGCTCAGTGGTTTGAGCATTGGCCTGCTAAACCCAGGGTTGTGAGTTCAATCCTTGAGGGGGCCATTTAGGGATCTGGGGCAAAAAGTGGGGATTGGTCCTGCTTTGAGCAGGGGGTTGGACTAGATGACCTCCTGAGGTCCTTTCCAACCCGGATATTCTATGATTCTATTAATTCCTTTATCTTTCTTTATAAAATAATCACATCCATCTCTTATTCATTAAAGGTGAGGTCACCCAGAACAAAGCCTATGCACCACTTTTATCCCAATTAATCTAATTTGATGGCTTCCAGGGATTTAAGTGGTACCTAGGCCTTGTCTGTCTCTCTGCTCAGGGGTGAATTTCATCCTAGAAACTACATTGTGCCATTTAAGATTCCTTATAGAAAGGGGTATTGCACAGTCACACGGCTTCAGGGCAACAATGGGAGGCCTTCTGCCTAAACTGACAAAATGACTCCCACAGCTTCTGGGCATGCAGAGGCAGAATGACTATGTCTGCTACTATGCCAGTGCCGGTTCAGCCTTTTGTTGTTGTTGTTATTTGGTTGGTTGTTTTTTTCCCTCTGCTCTGTTGATTGACCAGCCCTTTTTTCTTGGCTTAGTCGCTCCTAGGAGGCACCAAAAATGGCCAAATACCTGACTGTTCCTGAATAAGCTCCATGTAGACAAGCCCTCAGCTCAACCTCTCCGATGTCCCTTTTCGGTCTCCTTATGCCTAACCACCCCGCCTCCAGGCCAGTCACTGCTCAACTATGTAACAGCCAGGAAGAAAATAGCTCTTAGAAGCTGCTCTCACTTGGTTATCTACTAATAGCCACAATTCTCCAAAGAAAGTTGAAGGGAAAATGTAATACATTATATATAAGTCGCTACTTCTAAATTTATAAAACGACAATTTTATTTTTTTTTTAATTCAGAAGATATTTCTGACCTAATTATGTTTTATTTATGTCAGATTTGGTTCGAAACAGGTCTCACAACGTCCACCAAGGCTACTGTTATCATAGGGCAATAAAGAGGATAATGCAAAATTATATCATTAATAGCGATTATATTTTTAAAACACAATGTAAAAATGCACTACAGATGCACGTGTGCCTGCAAAAAAGAGTGCATGGCTTGAAATATGCTTCAAGACTGCTGTGTTCCTTGAAATATTTGAATGAAAGGAAGAAGGAAGTCTGAAATATACAAACAGCCACTGATACTGTCTCAGTCATTACCTGTAATTTTACTGGTTCAGGAAGTTTCATTTGAAGAAGGCCTTCCGTCAGCACCCGCCCCCCTTTGACTTCTTCCTCTCCTCTTTCTGGCTTTAGCTCCTCTGTACTCATCTCCTTCTCTGGCACTTCACTCTCATCCTCCTGGCTCATGCCTTCCTTGAAAACGCTGGGCTCAATCAGCTGCAAGATGTGTTTCAGATCCCCATTATGGAAGACTCCCATGATTAGCAGAGTGTAAAAAAGCTTGATGAGAGGGACAAATAGAAACTCTGTCGTACCCCCTACTGGATCTCTGACATGGAGGTTGCCCTCTTGAACAGCCTCAGTCAGCATCTCTATAGTTTTGGCCTTTAAGATATCCAGAGGAAATTCAGGACTAAATTGATAGCACTCACTGCTAATGCTTACAAAACTGGGAGACGAGAACTGGATTCTAGGTCGTAGTGAGGTGCTGAGTCCTATACCAGGGAGGCCATGTTTTTTGTTCTCATCAGGAAACAGAGTAATGCTCTTGGTCTCATCTGTCATCGGAACAATAAATTCATTATTCATCATTAACCTGGCCGTGGCATAGGTGTTGAGGTGGATGTCAATGAGTAAGTCGTAATAGCCTGTGCGAAGCAAGCCTGGCATATACTTATTCTCAATGCCATACAGAAGCTGAGATTCATCCACATGGCTGCACATAGCATGTGCCACCCGGTTGTTCCCTAGAGCACAAACAGCTGAATACAATCGGAGGGTATGATAGTGAAATTTCAGCAATTCTTCCTGTTCTGTCAGTTCTAAAATATCTATAGACCTGTAGAGAAGAAGGGAAAATAGAGGAAGTTCCATATCAGTGCAGTAGCTAGGAACATAGGACTCAAAAAGCAAGAAAGTTATTCAGAATTCTACAATTGTGCAATATGGGCAAATTAGCCATTGCTCTGGACCTTGAATTTTTGAATTCCTAACTTTCAGGTATTTAAATTTGCAATTTTATAGACAACAGACGGCTTAAAAATCATGAGCCAAGCCTTGAAATTGTTTAGACTGTATAAAAACTATCACTTCAAAAAACTCCAATCGTCTTCAGTGGGAGCAGGATCAGGCAGAATTATTTAAAACAAATTTCCCTTTAGATTTAGATTAGAAAAAAAAATTAGATAATTGAGAACATAAAGACAACATTCAAACTAAATTTTCACTATTCATGCTACTTATTTAGTTTTCATTTCAGGCTGGACAATGAAAATAGACTACTCACTTTCACTTTTGGTTTCTCATCATCATTAATGTAATATTCTAGGCAATTTCACTTTCAGGTTCTTGTAGATTAGCACAATGCTGCAATATTTGGGTCACAAATATTGTGGGGGGGATGTATTACACTTGTTTTGAGGTTTTATTTAAATGTTTCCTTTAGAATTTAACATTAATAAAATCATGGAAATGCTTCTATTGGTCACAAGTTTTGTAAAAGCTTACTTTTACAAAAAATAATTTTGGGGTTTTTCATAACATAAATGTAGATTTTTGCTTTCAATTTCCTTTTTTTAAAAAAAAGCAAATAAAACCTATATGCATTGGAGTTGAGTAACAATCCTGCAAAGTCTTTCAGGTTTGAAACACAACAGCAATGGAGATTTCAAAACAATCTAGTTCATGAATACCTCTTGCTCTCATCTGTACATTTTTAAAAGTGAGATTAGATCATAATACAAGCTAATCACTTTTAGGCCTAAATCCTTCTCTCAGTGCCAAGACCAAAGTGTCAGGCATGCACAAGGAGATATCACAGGGGCAAAAAGAGACACCCTGCTCTGCGGCCAGCATGCCCCTGTCCTCAGACTTGATTGGTACTTTCAACTACCTGAAAGGGGGTTCCAAAGGGCTCTAGACTGTTCTCAGTGGTAGCAGATGACAGAACAAGGAGTAATGGTCTCAAGTTGCAGTGGGGGAGATTTAGGTTGGATATTAGGAAAAACTTTTACACTAGGAGGGTGGTGAAACACTGGAATGCGTTGCCTAGGGAGGTGGTAGAATATCCTTACTTAGAGGTTTTTAAGGTCAGGCTTGACAAAGCGCTGGCTGGGATGATTTAACTGGGGGTCGGTCCTGCTTTGAGCAGGGGGTTGGACTAGATGACCTCCAGAGGTCCCTTCCAGCCCTGATAGTCTATGATTCTATGGTATCTGAGCTAGCCTCTCCAGCACACCGGGGGGTGGCTGCGCCTCACCAGCTCCAGACCTGCTTCCTGTGCTGTGGAACCAAGTCCGTTCCACTTCCCCTGAGGCCCCTCATAGCCCTGGGAGAAGTAGCAGAATTTGCCCCACAATATTTTTTAACAAATATACTCAAGCTGCACACGATATTTTGGTTTTTTACTACGGACCACAATGCACTAATTCTCACTCTCCACATATTTCATGCATAGGTTTGAAGATAATATATCTGAAGATAATCAAAACAGTCCATTTGTTCTACCGAAATTGAGTTTTGATGAGCCTTAAAGCACACAGCATATCAGTTGTTTGATTATTGCTAACACAAAAATCCAAATAAATTACTAGACTACAAAAAAAAAGCACTGAAAAACTTTGTACACACACAAGCTACAACTGAGGCTCCCTCCCTTCTGACCTATCTAATGCTTTGTAAGGATTAGTTTCAAAATTTACCAGCAGCTTTGTACATATTTCCCCTCTCAGCAAAATAATATACAAAACAAAATCAGGTATGCCTTGTCTACATCTCCATGTAGTTCTGGCGTCCACAGAAGCATGTGCTTCTCCCTGAGGAGAAGAAACCCAAATCTGTCATAAATGCTAATTGGCAACGTGTCTTTAATTCAAGAGATCTCTTGTTGTTGAACATGACTAGAAACAGTTTATTAAAACCAGTGATTATATTTATGTGACCCAGTTAATAATTCACTAATTGAATTTAATTGGGGCCCACAAGAAGGGATTCCTTTCTATGTCAGAATATATTATTTGTATTTATATATATTATACAAATGCAAGAGAGAAAGGGAACTGACTGTCTAGCAGACTATTTTCTTGCTACTTGTCTGACCTTATAAAACCCACACCTACTCTCATTCAGTTTATACATACAAACAAAGCCAACCTGTTTTCTTCTGGGATATGGAGAGACATGAACTGCAAAGGATCCAAGCACTGTACCATCCAGCCTTGACGTTCACTGACCCGTGAGATATCAACCTTCAGAAAGTGGTTTGGCATTCTGCTCCACAGCACATGGGTCAAAAACTGGACATGGAGACGGGGAGGGCATTGAGGGACTGGGTTTTTATGCTCGCTTTTGAACAAGCCAGCAGACAATGGCATTACATTCTGGAGACAGCAAGAGAAGAGACAGTTAGTTTTATAATCACTATAGGACAATGCAGTGTATGATAATACACAAGACAAATGTGCTACAAACAGATATGAAATCAATGCAATGAAACAAGCATAGTATGGTAGGAATGTCGCATTTTATGCAGCTCCCAAAACAGGCTGGGGACTGGTGGTTCTCAAAGCAAAATATAAAACACTAAATAGAACTTGCCTAAAGGGATGTCATAGAGGTTTAATATCTAGCTGCCCTGAAACCAGAGATATGAAATCCAGTAATCCTTACGCCCGCTGAAACCTCAGTCTTTCATTCCTCTGAGACAGAGTTCAAGTTCTGTGCAATTCAAGTTCGCTAGAAGCAAGCAGTTTGGGTGAATCCTTGAAAACTGAAGCCCAATCTCTTCTGTATGGACATTAATGATCCCATGGCCCTATTTGTAAGAGTAAGGGTTTGCCCTGGTATTTAAACCAAAAATTGTACCCCCATCTCCACCATCACAAGTTATTATGTTCTCCTCCTAATTCAGAAGAAGCTAATTTCAGCATGAAGAATAGGATTTAAAGGCTTCCATGGAACCTTAAAAAGTCTGTGTTAGTTCTTCTGGGCTGCAACCCTTTTCATGAGACTACACAGTATCCCATACATATAAATTGACTCTGAGCTAAAACAGACATCAGTGCATTGGATATATTTAAAAATGAAAATTCTCACCATTTTTACCTACACAAGTGTACATTTGAATTCTATCATTTTGATATTATTTATACTACCAATACTGATTGTTTATATTGCGATAGGACCAAGAGGCCTCAGTTAGGATCAGGGCCCCCTTGGGCTGTAAAAGCACATAAGTGGCAGTCCCTTCTCCAGAAGGCTTGCCACTCTCTTCTATAGCAAAAAATCACTTCTCAAGACTTGTTGCTGATTGTTAAAGCCAAACCAAGGTCTTAATAAAGGCATTTTGAGCTTCAGAAAAATAGGCACTGAAGACTAGATTCGGCTCTGGTCCTCTATAGATACACAGGGCAGTAAGGCCTCTACTACCCCCTGTCCATGTCCAGCCAGCAAGGACATACCCAGATCGTGCCTCTGAGCAGGGGACAGGAGAGATAGCAGGGGCTGCCCAACCTATACATCCAGCGACAAGCCTATAGGAAGGGAATGGACATGGAGTGGATGAGTCCTTAGTTTGCACAGCAAGCATTACAACAGTTAGAGTAGCTGGCTGTGCGGACAGATATGGAGTATGCTACATCGCCAACGGTATTTTATGAAATTACTCCCTGCAACAAGAGAAAAGATGGAAGAAGAATCGTGCCTCTCGAAGCCACAATTGTTCCTGATGCTCCTCCTGAGAAGGCACAGCAACACACTGCTGCACAGTAAGCCTGGAGACTCAGGCCATGTCTACACTAACACTTATGCTGGCAAAATTTTTGTCGCTCTGGGGTGTGAAAAAATGCTCTTGCACCGACATAGATTGTTGAGCTGGTTTTATTATGTCGATGGGAGAGCTCCCTCCCATCAGCATAATGCATCTACACGAGCGCTCTTACAGCGGTACAGCTGTGCCACTGTAAGCTTGTAAGTGTAGACATGGCCTCAATCCAGCACTAAATATCCCAAATCATTAAATTCAGCTAATACACACAGTAACTTTTGTGATACAAATCTGTATATAACTATCGTAATTGTTCTTTGCTACAGAATGACAAAATATAACCAGGCTCGGGGAGTGAAATATGAGCGTTATAGAAATTGACTAAATTTGCAGTAGTGACCGATAAAATGAGCATATAGTCCCTTTCACAATGTGAATAGTACCTCACACATTCGCACTGCAGGAACGTGTGATTTTAGAATCTTTTCACAAAAGGGTGAGATTCCTCCACAATGTTCGCATTCATTTTAGCTGTGACTACCTTACATGTTCATACCATAGATGTGATGGCTTCAGAGAAGACATGATATGATCTAATGAATAAATAGTGCATACTTTAAAATTGATCTAGTCATTTTTATTCATTGCATGACATACAGCATGAAGGGTGACAAGCATAAGAAATAAATATTGTATTTACAGTTTGGAAATATTTAAGTTCTCAGATGCAACCTTAACAAAATTGTTTTATTCTGTGCCATAAGATCAAATTTCCAAGCCTACTTGCAGGCAAGAACCAAAATATGTGCCTTACAAAATGCCATACTAAACAATTGCACAAACAAAAATATCCCTAACACCGGGAACATACTGAATTCAACAAAATAGCAACAACTGGATATTATCTGATATAACAATTAAACTTATAGAGAAACGAATAAGTGTGGTCTTATTTACCTTTATCCTTCCCAACTCAAACTGGAAAACATTGGGGCTTGTAGCTTGTGCAAATACTGCAGGAAATAACTTAGTACTTGGTTCAACCTAAATCACAAACAGAAATACACAGTGACACAAGATAGGAAAACACCATCAATGCTAGGAAACCTATCACTTGTGTCAACTGCTTGTAGGTACAAACTACTTCGTGAAACTCTAGAAGATCATAATTGGGGTTCAGAAGAGAGAGAAGATTACAATCGCATCAGAGGCAATGTCTTTTCCTTTCATTTCTATTAATAAATAAGGCTAGTAAAATTCAATCTACTAGCTTTTCTCATCTGGATGAGGTGACAAAACCAAATAAATATATACCTGATAATAGGTGCTCAGTTCCTTGCCATTAGCAGTGAAGGTTAGCAGACCACTGGCAGCATCGACCACGCAACCAATCTCTAGTCCATTGTTGTTGCGTCCTTGTCCAGGGCTCATGCTCTCTCCAGCGCACACCATATAGCAGTTGCTGCGTTTGATACTGAATTTCAAGAGATACATTTGTGGCTAGCAGGTGAGCTTGTATGGGAAGGTAGAGTTGTAGTCTGTTTATTCAAATTAAATTACACTGTTGCAACCATCAGGCTACTGCTGAAACTGGAATGTTGTATTAACGTCATGGTTGAAATCCTGGCCTTATTCATAGCAAAACTCCCACCGATGGCAATGAAGCCAGAATTTCACACCATGGATTTTCCAAAGTTCCGTAAAGATGGAAGAATTATTTCTGACAAAACAAGAACCAGCCCAAACCTTTACATGAACCAGACAAAAGAGATTCCAGGAGTTAACATTTTAAATCATTTATTTTTATGCATCCCTGAACTTACAGATTCTGACCTGCACCATAAGCAGAAATGCCGTGAAAGCATAAGAACAGCCAGCCTAATTCTGGCCTGACTAGAAGCAGGACGTACCACAATTCTAACAAGAGACTGTTCTCACTTGACTTTGCAGACTGAAGATTTTGCAGGCTCGGGGCCTGAATGACTGAAATGGCACACAAAGGCGGTACTGCTTCTATTTTTCAATATACATAATTTTGATCAGGCAATTATTTCACGTATTCTTCGCAGTGGAGATATAAACAGGTAAATTATATTAGTGATGAAACTTTACTGCACCTTTACCTGTCATCAGTTATTTTACTTTCAATAACATGGTACTACATCCATGGATCTTGACTTCACGTTTCCAAACAAAAACATAACAGCAGCTATACTGGGTCAGATCATTGGTCCATCCAGTGGTTCTAAACCTTTTCCGACAACTGTACCCCTTTCAGGAGTCTGATTTGTCTTGCGTATCCCCAAGTTTCCCCTCACCTAAAAACTACTTGCTTACAAAATCAGACATAAAAATACAGAAGGGTCACAGCACACTATTACTGAAAAATTGTTTACTTTCTCCTTTTTATCATATAATTATAAAATAAATCAATTGGAATATAAACGTTGTACTTACATTTCAGTACATAGCGCAGTATTAACAAGTAATTGTATGAAATTTTAAGCTGTACTGACTTCAGTAGTGCTTTCTGTGTAACTTAATGTAATACTAGGCAAATATCTAAATGAGTTAATATATGCCCTGGAAGACCTCTGCATACCCCATTTGAGAACCACTGCTCTAGCCCAGTATCCTGTCTTTTGACAGTGGCCAATGCCAGGTGCTTCAGAGGGAATGACCAGAACAGGTAATCATCAAGTGACCCATCCCCTGTCATCCACTCTCAGCTTCTGGCAGTCACAGGCTAAAGACATCCAGAGCATGGGGTTGCATCTCTGACCATCTTGGCTAATAGCCATTGATGGACTTATCCTCCATGAATTTATCTAATTCTTTTTTGAACCCAGTTTTACTTTTGGCCTTCACAGCATCCCCTGGCAATGAGTTCCACAGATTGACTGTGCATTGTGCGAAAAAGTACTTCCTTTTATTTGTTCCTGCTCCCTATTAATTTCATTGGTTGACCCCTCAACATTTACAAGCCTGATTCTCCTCTGTAATTCCCATTTTATACCAGGTGCTAGATGTTTAAAAACATACCAAGTATAAAACAATTCAATTAAAAAGAAAAATAATTGGAACCAACCTCTCATGAACCTTTCCTTTTTCATCCCCTAGTGTCACTGTAACGGTGCGTACTCTGTCCAAGTCAAAGGTCATGTCATATTGATGGAAGTCAGATGTAATCCAGCCCACCCAGACATTAGCAGGTTCTTGCCCAGGAAATATTCTCACTGAGTAATAGTACTGTCAATAAATTAACAATATCGCATGGCGTTAATATCTGGTGTATGTTATAATTTTGATTCAGAATTAATTTGTTGTTTTAAAATCTCGTAGTTTATTTTTCACAATCTAACTGGGATGAATCAGCTTTTGTGAACAGATATAGTCTTGTTTGAGAGTAATTCATTACTAGAGCAATGGAAGAACGATGATTGCTTTGCACGGACATGTTCTTCAAAAAAGCGGTCTGATTTAAACTGAAAGACAAGAGGATAAAAAAAATGCATGCAGAAACATTGGCGGTATGTTCACATTACAGTAGTAGAGGATTAATAGACATACAGGTGCATTATTATGCCTGCAAACTCTGGAAACACAGTAAACTGAGCAGATTTAAGGGGCTGAGCCTGTCACTGATCCATGCACAAAACTCCCATTACTTTCAATGGGACTTCCACATTTCATACTCTGAATCAGGATCATGTATTTAGTTGTTGACTCTAACTCTCTATGTTTGAGTAGCTCTGGGCTTGACTAGCTGTTTCAAAATAGGGCCATATTCTGCCTTTGTTCTGTTGCCCATGGAAGTTCTTTTAAGCACAGATCCAAGCTAAGTTAAGTCTCTTCAAATAGGAGTTGTTTGGGATTTGGGGCTAAGTAGGAGGCAGGTCAAAATGGAATGAGTGTGGTGATCTCAAGTTTTGTTACACAGTACTACTGCAGAAAAGTGCATAAAAAATATGGCCTGGAAATAAAAGGGAGAAAAATTGAATGTGTTCACTGTGACTCCTACTAGCAAAAGTAAGCAATTGTTAGAAAAGCAAACAGCAAAAATATGAACACTGCGTTGCCATACCGTAGAAGTATGCATCAAGTAATCATAGTCATCTCTGTCATCTGCCAGAACATCCTCTGTGAGCCGTGCCGAGTGGCTTGTGCTGTAATCTGGCTTTGTCCTTCTGAGCATAAACCTGTAATACAGCAAAGTACTGAGGACGGAGTAAAATCACAACCTATATCAATTCTGAGCAAATCAATACACACAAACACGCACACGCACACACACACACAGGAATTCCGCAAATATAAATTACCCTAAAAGATTTAGTAGTTGGGTCCAGATTGTTATTTATTGTTTACATCAGGTATGGGTAGAATAAGTGCTTTACAGAAGACACAGGGTAAAATTTTCAAACTTGCCTAAGTGATTTAGAAGCTTAAATTGTTGGATCATATTAAAGAAGTTCTGTATTAAAATCACAAATGAGTTTGATTCCCCAGAGTTTAAATTCCAGGGTATTACTAATTAAGAGGTCTCTTGGTTTTTGGTACTGTTTCTCTCCCTCTATGTGTGAAACTTGCAAGCTGCTAACTGTGTTAGTACATTCTAAGACAGAGTCTGTTCTCAAAGCAATTCACAAGAGAGAGAGACTCAAAGCAATACTCTAACAACAGAAACAGCACCCAGAGACTCCCCACCCTTTTGTTGTATTAACAATTGTGATTAAAATAGAGATAGAGGATGTATGTGGATGGATGCTTGGTGTGGATAATAACTGAATGATCAGGGAGGTGCCAGCCTAAGAATCCAGTGTCCATCGGCTGAAGAAGGTGTCAAGTGGAAATAACCAGAGGACCCCACCCGGAGGGCAGACTGGAATCCACCCAACAGCCTCAAGAATGGGAGAACCAAAGAACAAGATAACATCTTGGAGCCGTCAGGAATGTGCTATCTGCTGATTGATTCAGCAACAGCATGATGAAGCAATTCCCATAGACTGGCATAGGAAGAAATTCCTATAAAAATAGACTCTAAAAAGTGAGAACTTTGGGGTCTGATTCTGCAAACCAACTTCCAGGAGCATCAGATGAGCATCTGACAAGGCCCTGCTCCCTCCTCATGTCCAGGCCACCTGGCCAGTGGCTTGGCATGAGCAACTCTAAGGCTGGTAACTATGATAACAACCTTGCAGAACCTGTGTGTGTGTGTGTTTGTATGAATGAATGTGTGACTAAATATGAGATTGAATGGAATGTTATAACTATAACTAACTGCTTACTATGATTCTTTCTGTATTCACAATAAATGTGGTGTTTTGCCTTTTTCCCTTTAATAAGATCCTGCTGGTTTTTATTTTATTGGTACAACAAAATCCTATTCTCAAAAGTCATTTAGGAGCCTAAGTTCCATTGACTTGAAATGAGTGTTTGTCTCTTAAGTACTTATGTCATTTATAAAAATGGACTTAGGCTCCTAAGTCAGTATGGAGCTTTTGAAAATTTTATCCACTGCCCCTATTCTAAAACTTTACAATTTAACATAACACAACAAGCTAGGGGGCGAGCAAAAGTACAGAGGGAATGGAAGGATGAAGGTTTCAGTAATATGTCTGGACAGTTACTAAGTTAGGTATGTGTATCTCATGGATCAGATGGGGAAGGGGAGGGTTTGTTTGATTACCTCTGAAAACGATAAAGATATAACATAGTGAATATTCTTGCCTCACGTAATTGGGGCATGGGGAAAGACCATGAAAGTTCAGATGTTCACCAAAGCTTATCTAAATATCTTTGGCCTTTGCTGGAAGTCTTATAAGCATCATTTTCTGATGAAATTTCCAGTATTTCCTAGTTTTGACAGGATCAGAAAAAACCCTCTGGCACTTTTAGAGTGCCTTTCATCGGAGAATGTCAAAAGACTGCATTTAGCCTCACAATACCCTTAGAGGAAGGCTTCTTTTATAGATTTCTGTTTCTTCTATTTAACAGATGATGAAAGTGAGGTACAGGGAGGTTAAATGATATGCTTATTGTTACACAATGATTCAGTGGCGGTGCTGGGAATAGAACCAAGGAGTCCTGACTGTCAGTTTAGCACTAACCACAACTTTACAAACTCTCCACAGAAAACTTTTACTGGTGATATGGAGAGGGATTTAAAATGAATTTTCTAGTAATGTTTAAAGCAAACCCTACCCACCGTATTATGACAAAAACAGATCAAATATGTTACTGACCTTTGTTTAAGACGTGAAGGTTTCTCTTGAGTGTAATCCTTGTGGTTATTGAACTCTTGTTTTGTAGCTTCTTTTTCTTTTTCTGCCCGATCAGGCACTAGGTGACCATGAGCTGTCTTCATCAGAACCTCAAAATCAGAATCAGCATCATAATCCTCCAAGTCGCTTTTTGGGCCAAAAAGACCAGTGCCTGGCAACCCTCCTGCTGATGTTTTGGAGAATACTTCTGCACACTCAATTGGCATGCTCAAGCGAAAAAACATGATGCCTATTTTGCTGTTCTGTGAGCCAAAGGACTTCTGTGTGACCTTCAAACAGGGGGAGCTGTCTACGGTGCCATCTATTCTCATCACCTATCAAATATAAAAGCTCATCTATTATAAAAGTAAATGTCTTCTTCGCCTCCTCCCAAATGTTCCAGTTTGATTTTTAGCATAATATATTTAAAGTATTTAGAGTTACAAAATGATTACATGTTACAATATGGCCTAGACATTTAATTAAACATCAGCATGCCCTATAGCAGCAAGAGCAGGTAAATCCATTGACAAGTGAATGGAATTGCTTCCTTTTAGCACTGATAAACTGGATATACAGTCAAAGACTATCCCCACTATTTTTTGCAATAGTAATCCAACCTTGGCCAGTATGATCCATAATAACTCAAACACAAGGCACAGATATAAGAGAAAGAACAATATTTCTTTTTACCTATGCTTCCTGATATACTTCAATAGGGACAGAGTTTCTATTTCATTCAAATATGGCTTTCATGTGGTCTGGTAAAAACTGATCGCAATTGTGTAGAGTTATATGTATTTTGAAAACGTATGCATTTGTACAGATTTTTGTTATTGGATAAAACAAACAATCTGCAAACGGCCTATTGTCTATGCACATGGGTCCATATAT
This sequence comes from Lepidochelys kempii, assembly GCF_965140285.1. NCBI lineage: Eukaryota > Metazoa > Chordata > Testudines > Cheloniidae > Lepidochelys > Lepidochelys kempii. Next base: position 137,014,464 of record NC_136382.1, on the reverse strand, counting down.
AAATTGAGTAACAATTTCCATTGAATTCGTGAATTTAGAGTATTACATTGAATTTGTGCACGAGAGCATAAAAAGGTGACCGGAATTTCGGTTCCTGTATTTAAATGCCTGTGGAGGACAGTCAGCAACAGTACATGTACAACTCTGAAGTGTCTTTATATATTACAGTCCATATTTTGAGAGAGAGAGAGAGAGAAATACTATTAAGATCGCAAAGGTGAGGTCACAGAAGTTAGGAAAATACCAGAGATGACGGTTACCAAGGCAGTCTTAACTCTGCTCCCTTGTGCATATGCCTTATGATACAGGGTAATATTTTCAAAAGAACCTAAGTCATTTAGTACCCTAAGACCCAGATTTTTAAAAGTGTTTAGGTGTTCCTTTGCTCAGCTGACTTAGGAACCTAAGTCCCTTTTGAAAATGAGACTTAGGAGCCTAAGGCTCATTAAAAGTCAATGAGAGACTCCAAAGAGCCTGTGTCACTTTTAAAAATGATATTTAGGAGTCGCAGTGCTGATTAGAGAAAGGTCTACATACCTCTAAAAACTGAGCTTAAGTCACTTAGGTGCCTGTGAAAATATTACTCATAATCTTTGACTTTTTTTTTTTTGGGTAGAAGCCTTGTCTCATTCAGTGTGGAGTTTGTATAGAGTGCAGTATAAAACTTATGGGACAACAAGATAAAAGCAAGTATTAAAAATTTACCTCACCCATGGAGCACTATCTGATCTACACTATTGAATGAAGTAGGAATCTAAGTTAAAAACAATATAATTCAAGATTGTTTCATGATGTACTCATGCAAAGGGGTAGCATTAAGGTTGCACAAGCAACCTTAACTCTGGAACTTTCAGGCTTTTGACAGCTCAACTTGGCAAGCTTAACATATTATTTTATTATTTAGGAGTCTAATACATTCATGCTCTTCCAAGAGATCACTCATTGGCTGACAGAATTCATCATCATGTTCTCATTGAGCTACAATCATAGTTTACCAGGGTGAGTAAGTGCATGTCAGATGCCAACACTGATATCCATATTCAAAGGGAAGGCTGAAATAGCAAAAGCAGCAAGTTAACTGTAGAGTTCATTTAATTAAAACAAATTTGTGAAAAATTAACAGGAAACCTTAATGTAGAACACAAACCTCAACGTGTTCATGGTTTGGTGGCACTGGGAAAAACTGAGGGAGTCTCTTGCTCAGCCACATGGTAATGTCTCTGTTTGTATTAACAGCAAAGGGTTCATAGCCTTCTTGTAAGCCACAGATAGTAAAATATTTCAGTGAGCTGACATCTTTGCCAAAGTTCATTCTTCCCACTTGAGACAAGCCCAGGCTGCACACAGGTATAAATCCTATAGAAAGAAAGAAAGAAAGAAAGAAAGAAAGAAAGAAAGAAAGAAAGAAAGAAAGAAAGAAAGAAAGAAAGAAAGAAAGAAAGAAAGAAAGAAAGAAAGAAAGAAAGAAAGAAAGAAAGAAAGAAAGAAAGAAAGAAAGAAAGAAAGAAAGAAAGAAAGAATTTATGCATCCCATATATTACAGAAGTGTTTTCTTGACATAACACAGCCAGAAATGGTTTGGGATAAAAATGCATGAAACCCAAAAAGTTCAAACTCCTGTATTAGGGCATAGTAGTCTACCTTCCAGGAATCAGCAAGCAGCACATCTCTGTTATTGTTCTGTATACAAGCCTCTCTAAAAGGAGATGCAGCAAGAAATAATATCACATACCAGATAATTCACTGTTCAGAAATATCAGACAGTGATTGCCATATTGAACATAAGGCCAAATTCTCTGCTGATGACCAGTGCTGCCAGCGCTCATGATTTTACAAGACTTACAGCATTTGATTTTGCTCATCAAGCTTCAGCTCAGAGTTCTGGGGGTTTTCGTTTTTTTTTTAAAACAAGAACCTCACCTTTCCTTTAAAAAAAATGTTTCTGGCCCCAATGGCTGCAGAGAAGAACTTGAAAACATGGCCCAAAGGTAACCTAAAGGTTTGAAAACCAGACGGGCAAATAAAAAGAACCCACATTTATTTCTTTAAATCTCATTATTTTTGTACCAATCTTATGATATTTTGGGGTCAGATTCATGACTTATGAATGCTTAGGGTAGGCAATATTGTACTGTAACTTCCGTGAAGTTGATGGATGGGGTTGTCCTTGTGTAGCATCAGGTGCAAGTTTGGGGCACAACGCGAGAACAAGATTGGTCTCTTGGTACTTCACATCTAAGAGAAGACCCTATTCATTAAAGAATGAAATTCACTCCTGTGCTGAGTAAACACAAGACCTATGCACCACTTCAAAAATTACATTAAGACATCTCTGGTTGTTAGGTTCAGTCTGTTATTTTAGAAAATGAAGAAAATGTATTTTCTTTCTCCTGTTCATCCTTCTTGTTCCCCTTTCATCTAACAATACTATTGAAAACTTATTTGACCTCTCTGCTAAAAAAAATAATCTATTAAGTTTAATAAAAGTGTCAAAAAGGTAATTCCCGTATTGCCCCCCAAGAAATGTAAATCTGGATGCTCCACTCCATTACGCTGGTAGAGGTGAGTAGAATCTAATGAAATTGGGAAGGAGAAATGGTAATGGTCAACAGGCAGAGCAGCTGGATCTTCCCATTCTTTGGGGCCCCTGAAATTAGGGGCTATGCAGGGTGGGAAGGAGCAGAGCCTCCATTCATGACATGCTCTGCATACACAAGTAGAAGAATGTCACAGCCAAAAGCCACAGTGGTTAATGCTGTTCTGCATTAACTTCCAGACTTCAAAACTTCCTCCGAATATTTCATTACAGATAAAAGAGATTCACTGTCATTTACATGTATGTTAAGCACAATAAACATAAGGCCAGAAACTACAAGCCGTAGACTCTAGTCGGTAAGATTAATATCTGAACTTCTATCTTTGTGGCCAGGCTCTTAGTAATGAGACATCAGTTTCATACACAGATAATGAGATTGCTCAGTCACTGTGATTTATGACTACTTTTTATTGCAAATCTATTAAATATCTATTGTTAAAATATTATACAAACCATTTCTCAGCAGAATATGAGAACTAAATGGGAAAAATCATATTAAACAATTTATAACAAGAGGAGTTACATTTGCATAAATCAATATATATTTAAATTAATATTTGCCTTGCAGTTTAACTTACAGGGAAGGTAACATGCACGCTGCACAGTTCAACGAACCATGAATGATTGCAAATGTTTTTAGGCAAAGCCAAAAATCACAGCTCTGTCTGCAGTAGGATGACAAATCTTGATGCATCACTCAAGAAGAGTTGTTCTTGGGAGCAATTGTCCCTGGGGGCAGCAGTTAGTGTAGTTACAGGAAGGGTGTTCAGAGAAGACAGCATGGACCTCTGTAATGCAACTCATCACTTGCAAGTTTCCACTTTATATATGGCAGGAGAAACCCATCTAGATATAAGTTTATCAGACTTACAGCACATGCCTGCCTGCCTAACACCTTGTCTCCCTTTACCCCTGTTTCTTATTGATGTAAAGCACTTTGAGAGTTCTTCAGCATGAAGGTCAACATATGAAGGTCAGTCACTCTTGGGTAGAACTGCCCAGCGCTGAGCAGGCATTCAAGAGGAAGAAGGAACAAAAAGCCTCCCTTCCCATTTCTCCCCTTGCAAAAGGGGAAAGCACAACTGCAATTCTTGTGCTAAGGGAGCACAAAGACAGTACAAAAGTAGGTACCGCACAGCAGCATTAATCTTTCCAGAGTGGGTGGTATTATAGCCCGGCCCCACACTCCACAACAACATGCTTGTAAAGAGTGGTGTCAGGATTCTCCTCCCCAGGCACTCTAAGGAAACAGGCACTGGAGGAAGTGATGTGTCTCAGTGACTCAATGTCTCCTGCAGCTCTCAGTGGAGCAGTACAGCCCTGCACCATCCTCAATATAAAGAAGTCTTTAAGTAGCATTGATATAACATACACCTTGATGCAAATGACTCTGGAAACAACATACAATATTCCACACAAAACCTGATTTCATTTTTTTTAAATAGCATTATAGATTGAAAACTATGAGTGCATGCCATGTTTGTATGAGGAGTTTTGGAACAGTCAGAATGCTATTGAAGTTATTAGTGACAGTACAGATGAAGCATTTAAGAAACTGTAGGTGTATTTCTTTGATGTAGATAGGATTTTGTCTCATAAAGGAAAAAATATATATTTAGAATGAAATTTCTAAGAAGTCCCTGTCATCCACTCTGAAGAAAAAAAAGTGAACATGTAAAAAAGAGCTCCAAAATTTACTCAAAAACAGGAAAGTGGAAGAATCAAATGCCATCTACATCAAATTCATGAGAGTTTGCAATATAAGAGCAGCTAGTTAAGGTGGGTTTTAGCAAGGGTCAATGTTTCATGTAAGGAAGTGGCAATATTTTTACCAAATTCTGTATCTACAGCTATTGGAGATCCAACTCAGATGAGATAGTCCCTTACTACAGCAATCAGCTCATAAATGAAAGAGCTTAGTTATGCATAATACAGGTAGTGGCAGTTGCTGTGATGAGCAGAAGCAGGCAGGAAAACAGTAGGAGTGTAGAAGCTGAGTATATAATGAAAATGCAGTCCTGCATCTCATCGCCCCTAACAAGAAAGGGAAATGAGTGGTGTACAAGATGACACACATACATTATTAATTCTACTACATGCATGCATGCATGTCTGTCAGATCTGGAGTAGCATTCTCACAGAGGCACACATTATTAGAAATATAGTACACAGTTGCTTCTCATCACACATTCACTAACTTGGTAAAATGAATAGGAATCATAACCTTAGCAGACACCTGTTTTTCAGAGATACCTTAGTACAATAAATACATCTGTAAGGTTTCAGAGTAACAGCCGTGTTAGTCTGTATTCGCAAAAAGAAAAGGAGGACTTGTGGCACCTTAGAGACTAACCAATTTATTAGAGCATAAGCTTTCGTGAGCTACAGCTCACTTCTTCAGATGCATATCGTGGAAACTGCAGCAGGCTTTATATATACACAGAGAATATGAAACAATACCTATTCCCACCCCACTGTCCTGCTGGTAATAGCTTATCTAAAGTGATTTCCAGCACAAATCCAGGTTTTCTCACCCTCCACCCCCCCACACAGATTCACTCTCCTGCTGGTGATAGCCCATCCAAAGTGATAACTCTTTACACAATGTGCATGACAATTAAGCTGGGCTATTTCCTGCATAAATCCAGGTTCTCACATCCCCCCCACCCCCATACACACACAAACTCACTCTCCTGCTGGTAACAGCTCATCCAAACTGACCACTCTTCAAGTTAAAATCCAAGTTAAACCAGAACATCTGGGGGGGGGGGTAGGAAAAAACAAGAGGAAACAGGCTACCTTGCATAATGACTTAGCCACTCCAAGTCTCTATTTAAGCCTAAATTAATAGTATCCAATTTGCAAATGAATTCCAATTCAGCAGTTTCTCGCTGGAGTCTGGATTTGAAGTTTTTTTGTTTTAAGATAGCGACCTTCATGTCTGTGATCGCGTGACCAGAGAGATTGAAGTGTTCTCCGACTGGTTTATGAATGTTATAATTCTTGACATCTGATTTGTGTCCATTTATTCTTTTACGTAGAGACTGTCCAGTTTGACCAATGTACATGGCAGAGGGGCATTGCTGGCACATGATGGCATATATCATATTGGTGGATGTGCAGGTGAACGAGCCTCTGATAGTGTGGCTGATGTTATTAGGCCCTGTGATGGTGTCCCCTGAATAGATATGTGGGCACAGTTGGCAACGGGCTTTGTTGCAAGGATAAGTTCCTGGGTTAGTGGTTCTGTTGTGTGGTATGTGGTTGTTGGTGAGTATTTGCTTCAGGTTGCGGGGCTGTCTGTAGGCAAGGACTGGCCTGTCTCCCAAGATTTGTGAGAGTGTTGGGTCATCCTTTAGGATAGGTTGTAGATCCTTAATAATGCGTTGGAGGGGTTTTAGTTGGGGGCTGAAGGTGACGGCTAGTGGCGTTCTGTTATTTTCTTTGTTAGGCCTGTCCTGTAGTAGGTAACTTCTGGGAACTCTTCTGGCTCTATCAATCTGTTTCTTTACTTCTGCAGGTGGGTATTGTAGTTGTAAGAAAGCTTGACAGAGATCTTGTAGGTGTTTGTCTCTGTCTGAGGGGTTGGAGCAAATGCGGTTGTATCGCAGAGCTTGGCTGTAGACGATGGATCGTGTGGTGTGGTCAGGGTGAAAGCTGGAGGCATGCAGGTAGGAATAGCGGTCAGTAGGTTTCCGGTATAGGGTGGTGTTTATGTGACCATTGTTTATTAGCACTGTAGTGTCCAGGAAGTGGATCTCTTGTGTGGACTGGACCAGGCTGAGGTTGGTGGTGGGATGGAAATTGTTGAAATCATGGTGGAATTCCTCAAGGGCTTCTTTTCCATGGGTCCAGATGATGAAGATGTCATCAATATAGCGCAAGTAGAGTAGGGGCTTTAGGGGACGAGAGCTGAGGAAGCGTTGTTCTAAATCAGCCATAAAAATGTTGGCATACTGTGGGGCCATGCGGGTACCCATAGCAGTGCCGCTGATCTGAAGGTATACATTGTCCCCAAATGTGAAGTAGTTATGGGTAAGGACAAAGTCACAAAGTTCAGCCACCAGGTTAGCCGTGACATTATCGGGGATAGTGTTCTTGACGGCTTGTAGTCCATCTTTGTGTGGAATGTTGGTGTAGAGGGCTTCTACATCCATAGTGGCCAGGATGGTGTTATCAGGAAGATCACCGATGGATTGTAGTTTCCTCAGGAAGTCAGTGGTGTCTCGAAGGTAGCTGGGAGTGCTGGTAGCGTAGGGCCTGAGGAGGGAGTCTACATAGCCAGACAATCCTGCTGTCAGGGTGCCAATGCCTGAGATGATGGGGCGCCCAGGATTTCCAGGTTTATGGATCTTGGGTAGTAGATAGAATGTCCCAGGTCGGGGTTCCAGGGGTGTGTCTGTGCGGATTTGATCTTGTGCTTTTTCAGGAAGTTTCTTGAGCAAATGCTGTAGTTGCTTTTGGTAACTCTCAGTGGGATCAGAGGGTAATGGCTTGTAGAAACTCGTGTTGGAGAGCTGCCGAGCAGCCTCTTGTTCATATTCCGACCTATTCATGACGACAACAGCACCTCCTTTGTCAGCCTTTTTGATTATGATGTCAGAGTTGTTTCTGAGGCTGTGGATGGCATTGCGTTCCGCATGGCTGAGGTTATGGGGCAAGTGATGCTGCTTTTCCACAATTTCAGCCCGTGCACGTCGGCGGAAGCACTCTATGTAGAAGTCCAGTCTGCTGTTTCGACCTTCAGGAGGAGTCCACCTAGAATCCCTCTTTCTGTAGTGTTGGTTGGGAGACCTCTGTGGATTAGTATGCTGTTCAGAGGTATTTTGGAAATATTCCTTGAGTCGGAGACGTCGAAAATAGGATTCTAGGTCACCACAGAACTGTATCATGTTCGTGGGGGTGGAGGGGCAGAAGGAGAGGCCCCGAGATAGAACAGCTCCTTCTGCTGGGCTGAGAGTATAGTTGGATAGGTTAACAATATTGCTAGGTGGGTTGAGGGAACCATTGCTGTGGCCCCTTGTAGCATGTAGTAGTTTAGAAAGTTTAGTGTCCTTTTTCTTTTGTAGAGAAGCAAAGTGTGCGTTGTAAATGGCTTGTCTAGTTTTAGTAAAATCCAGCCACGAGGAAGTTTGTGTGGAAGGTTGGTTTTTTATGAGAGTATCCATTTTTGAGAGCTCATTCTTAATCTTTCCCTGTTTGCTGTAGAGGATGTTGATCAGGTGATTCCGCAGTTTCTTTGAGAGCGTGTGGCATAAGCTGTCAGCATAGTCTGTGTGGTATGTAGATTGTAATGGATTTTTTACCTTCAGTCCTTTTGGTACGATGTCCATCTGTTTGCATTTGGAAAGGAAGATGATGTCTGTCTGTATCTGTACAAGTTTTTTCATGCAGTTGATAGATTTCCACTCCATACGGCTAAATGCAGTGCCTTGCATAATGACAGGTTTCAGAGTAACAGCCGTGTTAGTCTGTATTCGCAAAAAGAAAAGGAGGACTTGTGGCACCTTAGAGACTAACCAATTTATTAGAGCATAAGCTTTCGTGAGCTACAGCTCACTTCTTCAGATGCATATCGTGGAAACTGCAGCAGGCTTTATATATACACAGAGAATATGAAACAATACCTATTCCCACCCCACTGTCCTGCTGGTAATAGCTTATCTAAAGTGACACAAATCAGATGTCAAGAATTATAACATTCATAAACCAGTCGGAGAACACTTCAATCTCTCTGGTCACGCGATCACAGACATGAAGGTCGCTATCTTAAAACAAAAAAACTTCAAATCCAGACTCCAGCGAGAAACTGCTGAATTGGAATTCATTTGCAAATTGGATACTATTAATTTAGGCTTAAATAGAGACTTGGAGTGGCTAAGTCATTATGCAAGGTAGCCTGTTTCCTCTTGTTTTTTCCTACCCCCCCCCCCAGATGTTCTGGTTTAACTTGGATTTTAACTTGAAGAGTGGTCAGTTTGGATGAGCTGTTACCAGCAGGAGAGTGAGTTTGTGTGTGTATGGGGGTGGGGGGGATGTGAGAACCTGGATTTATGCAGGAAATAGCCCAGCTTAATTGTCATGCACATTGTGTAAAGAGTTATCACTTTGGATGGGCTATCACCAGCAGGAGAGTGAATTTGTGTGGGGGGGTGGAGGGTGAGAAAACCTGGATTTGTGCTGGAAATCACTTTAGATAAGCTATTACCAGCAGGACAGTGGGGTGGGAATAGGTATTGTTTCATATTCTCTGTGTATATATAAAGCCTGCTGCAGTTTCCACGATATGCATCTGAAGAAGTGAGCTGTAGCTCACGAAAGCTTATGCTCTAATAAATTGGTTAGTCTCTAAGGTGCCACAAGTCCTCCTTTTCTTTTTACATCTGTAAGTTGTCTTTAAGTTACGCATATCTCACTACGCAGCCTACGTTGCAATGAATTTTGAACTAAATCCTTACCCAGGAAAATTTTTCACTTGACATCAATTGGCTAAATGCAGAAGGTTCTCATTAACTCAGTAACCAGTCAGTGTGACATGCAGATGAGAATTCTGTATCATCAGCCCAGTTCCACAGGCACCAGATTAATCACCAACTCATTCTGCATTAGCCAAAATCCCCCAAATACCCCACAGTGGACCAGTATTTGCTGTGGTGCCTCATAAATTGAGTGAAAATGGTTGAAGATGCCTGTGGCAGCATTAATTTGCTCCACAGGTTAAATCCTGCCTTGACTTACATGCAATGCAACCACACCAAAGTAGATGCAGTTGCACAGGGCATGAGACAGGGTAGGATTTGCCTCTCCCCTCTCCTGCAGGTTGCTTCTGGCAGATGCATATTGAATAAGGGGTTTGATCCTGACTACAACTCCATCCACTTTTTCCACATCCAAGGTGAACCACATGATGCCACCCTTTGCTCACTGCAAAAGGATAAGGGCAGCATAATTTCTGTGTAATTTATACTCTTTTGGAGAAGACGGGGTGCAACTTGTAACCTTTTTGCCACATATACAGTGCAGACATGAAAATCATACTCTGAAGTTGCATTGGTGTAACTGGGGACGGAATTTGAATCATACTATTTACCTGGCTGAATATTCAGAATTATAATGCATGAATACACCATGCCTCCTGCATGAAATCTCTCTTGCACCTACATATATAAATGTGCAATTATCATTTAATAGTTATGTTTACTACTGACAAGAATGATATCTCAGTTCTGCCACAATTCTGTGGAACTCTTCTTGTTGGCAGCAGACCCTAAAATAGGGGCCTGTGAACCTGATTGGTAACTTGGCAGAGAGCCATGTTCCTTTTTCCCTGTTTGTAAATATGCTATAACACTAGCACTGGCTTATAAGTAGGCTGTGTCCTCTAAAGCAGGGCAGATGGCTCTGACAAATCGTCATCTTTTTCCTGAAGTGAAAAGCTTCATTCTGCAGCAACCTAAGTCTCCAACTGCCTGAAGCTGGGAGTGGACAAAAGGGGATGGATCAGTCAAAATTTCCCTCTGAAGCATCCAGTACTGGCCACTGTTAACCTCTCAATTACCCTATCAGTTCAATGCTTGCGGTGGGGGGTGGAAGAGATCATTCTTGCCTGCTTTTTGAGGGTAGGTCTACACTACAGCAGGAATGGACACTGAGATCGATCCACCAGTGGTCTTTTTAGTGGGTCTAGTGAAGACCTGCCAAACTAACAGCAGATCACTCTCCAGTCGACCCCTGTACTCTACCCCCAACGAGAAGAGTAAGGTAAGTCAACAGGAGATTTTCTCCCATTGACTCCCCACAGTGTAGACCCTGCTGTAACTCGACCTAAGGTACGCCAACTCCAGCTACATTATTCACGTAGCTGGAGTTGCGTAACATAGGTCAACTTTCCACGGTAGTGTAGACATAGCCTGAGTTACAGCTGTAAGACTTTGTTCAGTAATAAGGGCTGCGAAGTTCACAGAATTGTGTACACTAGTAGGTGGAAGCAGGAGTCTTCTACTCACACTCACCACATCTTCGAGTGGGGAATGTAAATGAAACCAGGAGCAGCTCTAGGGCAGCACTGACAAAAATGAGCACTTCCTTTCCTTATGGCAGAGCTGGGAAAGCTGATGCAGGAGTAGTCATTTAACTTGCATCAGTTCTACTAACTCTACATCCTACTAAAATAGAGGCCAAAGAAAGTACAATGTAACCTGTTATTAAAAGCTATAATTTTGAAAGCACAGTAACATACTCTAAGAGATGTGTGCTCATCAGTCAATGTAAGCGTCCTTAGCATGTAGAGACACATGCCATTTCAACTGACAAATGCACATGCAACAATGTGCTATTGCTCAATTACATCAACTTACTTACACTCTGTGAATATGGCACAGAAAATATTTACAGTGGGGATTAATGCTCACTATAGCAGACTAGAAAACTGAAGCTTTTTTTTAATTGAGAGAAATAAGAATTTATTTTCATGACCCCAGAAAAGTGCTGTTATATTCAGCATTGTGTAGCACGGGGACAAGGCCCAAAAAGGAAAACCACTGTCCCATGACATGAATATGGGACAGGCAGCAGGGAAGTCATAGAAAGAGGATTTGATTCAAAGCCAACTCAAGTGAATGGAAAGACTCCCAGTGGTTAACCGGTCTTTTGATTAGACACCTTCTGCACTCTGTGAACTGCTCCACAACACTTTGATGACAATGTGGAGAGGAACTTGTGAACAGGATAAGGACTCTCTCTTCTATATATGTTTCTATTACAATGGGATCACACTCAGTGCTCTATAAATAATTAATATCAGGCAAGGCTTGAGGAAGCCCATTGTCTCTTGTATGTCTGCAGAAACATCTCTCAGAGTTGTTTCAATGCCTTTTTGAAACTGGAAGCACAAATTGCGTCACATAATACTGCAAATGCAGACAGAATGAAGCAACTTTGTGTTCTACATTGAATATTTTGAGGGTGAAATTCTACTGGGCAATACAATCATGTTTCTAGCAAGCCATTTAGAGATTATTTACCAATATATAATCATTCAGAAAAACAGAATACAAACTTTCAAAATATGCAGTGAACAAACACAAATCTCCATTAACAGGGACCTGTCAAGTCTGAGAGATTTAAAATTCCATCTAGCACTTTAATTTTTGTTTGTGGGTGTGTGCATTTTTCTGAGCACCACACTAAATTATTCAGAAACACTTTTATCAGACATTTGCAGCCCTACAGTGGTTCTGCAACTGTAGCTATTAAAATCAATTCTTAATTCTACATCCCTGTCACTGAAGCAAACTTGAGAATTAGGCCTAATCCAAAGCCCACCAAAGTCAATGGAAAAACTTTTCATTGTAAAAATCAAAATCAGAGCTCATCTTCTTTGCACCAACATTTAATTTACCTTCATTTTTCTTTTGAGGGCCTGAAGATAAACCTCAGAAACAACCCCCCCCCCCAAGTGCAAATATTGTTACACCCAACAGTGGTTTGATTACTTATGGGAGTACTAACAGTCTGCAGCCAATTGCCTAGAAATGGGACAGCAAGATGCACTGTTTACCTGCGGTACAACAGTATAATGGCACAAGACATGCCTATTTGAGAGCTGTCTTATACAAGAATGCCCGAACGGTATTGCCATAGCTGCAGTGAATGGCGGTACTTGAAGTGTAGATTTCTTCGTATACAAGAAAAGGTGCAGCTTTCTGCAGGAGTGGCCCACAATTTTGGAACCTATTCCTGCCCTTTGTACAAAACGGATTAGATTTGTTGCCCTTCAGGACAGACTGAAATGTTTATTTATTTACTTACTCAAGCTTTAGATGTGACTGAAAGTTTTCTTTAGCAGTTGTACCTTTCATTGTTGATTGGCTTCTCCCAAAACACACAGTTTATTACAAAATCTTTTGCCATGATGCGATGCAATGGGTATGTGGTGTTTGTTTTGTTTCTATGTTATATTGGCATTAGGATATTTTTTAACCATTATTTATATTGTAAATGAAAGTTTATGCATACAAACCCCAGGGATGGGAAGTGGGTGCACATAAGCCCAATTAGGTGATGGGGGAAAGAGAGGTACACGTAAGCCTGGTTTGAAGGGAAACAGAAACACATAAAACTTCTTTATCAGGAGAAAAAAGAAAAGGAGGACTTGTGGCACCTTAGAGACTAACCAATTTATTTGAGCATAAGCTTTCGTGAGCTACCAGTTCTGAAGAAGTGCCTCAGTACTGTAACAAAATGATGAACCAAGCTGCTCTAACTGAAATCACTAGTGCTCAAGATCAGCATCATACAGTAATTACTATTCTATTTCCACTGATGTTCACCCTTTTGCCCTATGCAGTTCTCAGCTAAACGAGAGAAAGCAAAGTTACTGTAAAGCAATGCCAAGTAACAAGTATTTTTCTGCCAAACTATGCTGTGCACATGTGACAAAGCTGCATTCTCATCTGCTTGTACACCCACAAAGAGCATGTTAAAAGGATGTCAACCCACAATAGGCACAATCTAGCAACAAAAGCAAGTTAACAGCACAAAGCGTGCAACCACTTACCATCACCAACCTCGAAGTCCTTGAATGCAAGCTCTGAACCTGAGTCATCGAGCAGGATTTCACCATTCAGGGTGAACATCATGGTGTGCTCGTTCATGTCAACCATACATCCCACAACATCCCCTGCCAGCCAAGAGCGGCCAAAATGCTCATTACCCTGGTGCCACCGCTGGGCCTGAAAAGGATTTCAGAGAAGGATAAAAACAATGAGAGTATTTCCCTCCCCCTCAGTGATATGACTAATAATCATCCCCCTCAATTAACACAGCACTAGAATTAATACTTTTACAGCAACTCATTCTGAAACAATGCTCATGAGTATCACAATTATACTTTGAGAGTGGCAATCCTACAATTAATTTTGTTGAAGCTCTCCGAACATCAGCATTGTAAAATGAGGCCCAGTGAATAGATGAGTTAAATTGATATTTCAGCATATTAGTAACACATGTAAGAGCATATTTTATTTTTATTTGGAAGATCTACAAAAGGTCTGTCATGAAAATAATATGGTCTCAATTGCAAAGTTAAATAGCTGCTTTATAGTATTTTTTAAATTTTATGCTTCCAAGCAATCTTCAAAAATATGTTATTCTTGATGAATTTATTTAGATTTATGCAACATGCTTGCCATGCTCTCTATCGGCCTGAACATGCTGAGCAATTCTTGGTGCTGAGCAATTCTTGGAAGTGATGAGCACCCTCAGTTCCCACTTGTTTCTATAGAAGTAGTTGAGGGCATTCATTACCTCAAAGAGTGGCTCAGCACCTTGCATGACTGACCTCTAGAGGAATAAATATTGCAGGTTTGGATGGATGCCTGTTGTGGAGTTTGCATGAGAGCAGAATCTAAATAAATACATACAAATTCTTAGAAAATTTACACAAAAAAACCCCACTATCAATGTACCTCTTCCTAACACACCCATTCTATCAGGACTAAGTTTCCATCCCTTACTCCCATTCCTCAAAAGCCTGGGAGAACACATGAGACTTGCGGCATGCCCTGAAAGTCAACAATCTCAAGCTCTCTTTGACCAAGGGGGGAGTGAATTCCAGAACTGCCGAACCTTCATCTAAAATCCCTCCTGTAAACAGCCTCCCAAATAAACTGGAATCTGTTAATTCTAGCACCTCAGCTGATCTCAACTTCTGTGGTACAAGAGGATAGAGCCATTCTTAAAAGATAGTCACAGCTAAAGTCCTTAAGAAATGTATCAGTCAAAACCAACACCTTATACAGCACCTGGAAATCAGATGGGAACTGGAATAGAACACACAGCAAAGGTAAAATGTGCTTCTTGCAGGAAATACAACTAAGAAGGGGGATAATGTCCATTTCATTAATCTTAGCAAAACAAAAAGTATTACTAAAATCCCAATATTGGCTTACAAATAGACTGAAGGAGTTTTTACCTGAGATTGTATTAGCTTGGAAAACTTGACTGATGACATGGTTTATATCTAAAAGAAGGCAGGGAGTAGCATTCTCACTGCTGCTTTAGGTGTTAGTGATCTTACACAGTTGCAAGGAAAACATCAAGGTCCCAACTCAGGATTTAGCAGGACAATTGATTCTCAGCTTTTTATTGTTATCATTTTCAAATATATTCAGTGCTCATCCTCTGCTAATGATAGGACACTGTGAATGGTTATTTAATTTGATCAGTCATTTAAAAAATTCTGACTTTTCAGTTCAATGTTAAGGCATCTCAATTTGTATCATACAACACTGTCAAATAGAAATGCAGTAACAACAATAAAATAGGGCTGAAGTAGGCTTGCTTGACAATCTGCAGTTCTGAAATTGAGTTTGTGAAGAGTAATGCTAACTTCTGTCAAGTATTATAACAACAACATAACTGTATTCCAACTCCAGACACAAAATGCAGTTAATATGCATTTTTGTACTAAGACATGAGTCACCACTAGTCTAGATAGCAACTGTTATCATGGCAGAGATTTCACATGCCTTCACACTAAAATGATGTTTTACTGCCACACTTTAATGAGTCATTTGACTCTTGTGAAGGATCAAAAACCAGTGGCATAAAAAAATGTTATGCTTATCTACATATTACCCATACAACTAGATTTCAGTCTTTCATTGTTTCTTTCATACTGAAGTTGGAGCTAGAACTACCTGCTTTCTCATACTTAATTTGTGCTAAATACTATCAGAAATTTCCATTAAAATTTAGTCTTCATTTTCATAACTTTTACATTCCTATATTCTTAACCAAATTCAGTCCAATGGAATTACTGCTGACAATGAAAATCACATTCTCTTTCCTATAGCTATTTCCTATCGGGAGATCACTGCACTAGGATTCAGGAGAAATGGGTTCTAATCTCAGCTCTCCCAATGACTTGATTTAGGGTAAGTTACTTAAGTGCTCTGTGCCTCAAATACACACCCAATTTTGTACAGCATTTTGAGATTTTCAAACGAAAAGAGCTATGGAAGTGCCAAGTGCTCTTACTGTATTTTTGCCAAGTAATACGGTTCTACATTCTAAAATATTATTTTACCTTTCATTTCACCCAGACCCTAAAGAGGATTCTTAATATTTTCAAACACTGAAACAAAAGCTAAGGCACAGAAGGGCATTAAGCTGAAACAACTAGAATAGGAAGAAAAAATAAGTGATTTTTGTTAACAACTTACTGTCACTACTTACAATCAATCCCACCAAAACAAACTATACAAACCTTGAAGCCATCAAAGACAAAAGCTTGCTCATCTGAGCCAAGTTCCTGGTCTGGCTGGCAGCCTGGCCTGGTCCAGCCAACTCTCATGTCTCCTGCAGTGACAGCCTCAAACTCAAAGTACCATTTTCCAGCCTTTACTGCGTAAGTCTTCTCAGTGCGGAATATCCGGAACCTTTCCATTATCCCAGTGCACATGTCTGACCTTGTAGCTGCAGGGGGAAAAAAGGGCCCTTATGTTTATCTGATAACAAAATGAAAGCAATGAAAATAAACGGAGATTACTGTATAGTATCCATACCTCTCAACCTTATAGAAAAATATTAGGAAGTAGATAATGGGATTTAGCAATGATTTACCATAAGTCATGATGCTGTATAGCCAAGAATTGAAGCCCTGAAAGCTCAGTTAATCCAGTGACCTAGTGGTACCAATGATTGGTAATGCACATGAAAATATCAGAGACTCAGATTTTAAAGGCCAGAAGGTTAACTATGAACATTTACTCTGGCCTCCTTCATAACACAGACTACAGAATTTTTACTCAATATTCCTACTTCAAGCCCATATTGTATGGTTGAGATAGATCATATATTTTTGAAAGACATCCCATCTCGATTTAAAGACTTCAAGAGATGGAGTTTACACTACATCCCTAGATAAATTGTTCCAAAGAGTAATTACACCTCACTGTGAAAAAAAAGTGCTTTATTTTCAGTCTGAATTTTTCTAACTTCAACACCCAGTCTTTGGATCTTATTACGACACTCCTTGCTAAATTAGAGTCCTCTACTATCAGAAATCTTCTTCCCTAGTTGGTACTTAATCTGATATTTGATATGTTAATTAGATAGAGCTTCTTAAATCTCTCAGTGTAACACTGCTGTACAAATATTTATTTACTGTAATGAGTCCTACCCACAGTTATATGTGCATAGCTAAGGGTACTTGGACCATGTTATTTTAGCATCCTTTTTCTGCAGTGGGAGGAGTGGGCAGAAGGAAAGGATACATTTATCTGCATGAGTCTCTAACGCACCAGATGACCACATTTCTGCATTAGAAAAAATATCACAAGGAGAAAGGGCAGAGGGTTTGAAAAAACAGATGCCCTTTAAAATACAGTGTAGGACAAATAACTGGCATTTCTTATTATAATAAAACTGACTCATCTGAGGTTAAGTGGGTGAGGTCATATCTTTTATTAGACCTACTTCTATTGGTGGGAGAGACAAGCTTTTGTGAATACACAGAGCTCAAGGCTGTAAACTGTTCAAGGATAAAAGAAAAATCAATGTTTTTATGATGCTTGAAATCAGACCCAAAGAGGTATTTAGAAAATATTGCTGAACACTGAAATAACATATACGTTTTCAATTGAATAGACTATCCTTATTCACTTCCCATCTGTCATATATATAAAGGGAAGGGTAAACACCTTTAAAATCCCTGCTGGCCAGAGGAAAAAACCCTTTCACCTGTAAAGGGTTAAGAAGCTAGGATAACCTCGCTGGCACCTGACCAAAATGACCAATGAGGAGACAAGATACTTTCAAAGCTGGAGGAGGGGAGAAACAAAGGTTCTCTCTGTCTGTGTGAGGCTTTTGCCAGGAACAGGAAAGGAATGGAGTCTTAGAACTTAGTAAGTAATCTAGTTAGATATGCGTTAGATTGTGTTTTGCTTAAATGGCTGATAAAATAAGTCATGCTGAATGGAATGTATATTCCTGTTTTTGTGTCTTTTTGTAACTTGAGGTTTTGCCTAGATGGATTCTCTATGTTTTGAATCTGCATACCCTGTATTTACCACCCTGATTTTACAGAGGTGATTCATTTACTTTTTCTTCAATTAAAATTCTTCTTTTACGAACCTGATTGCTTTTCCATTGTTCTTAAGATCCAAGGGTTTGGGTCTGTGTTCACCTATGCAAATTGGTGAGGATTTTTATCAAGCCTTCCCCAGGAAAGGGGGTGTAGGGTTTGGGGGGATATTTTGGGGGAAAAGACGTTTCCAAGCAGGCTCTTTCCCTGTTATGTATTTGTTAAGACGCTTGTAAAGTCCAATAAAAAGTCCAAGAGCGAAAGGTAAATTAGTTTGTACCTTGGGGAAGTTTTAACCTAAGCTGGTAAAAATAAGCTTAGGGGGTTTTCATGCAGGTCCCCACATCTGTACCCTAGAGTTCAGAGTGGGGAAGGAACCATGACACCATCCTAAACTGTTGTATAGATATTGTGTCCTATTAAACAGTTGCCCTGACTGCAACAGGTAAAGAACAACACACAAGTTTACAGGCTAAAAGGTTACAGGATAAAAGTATCACATTTTCTGCCTTAACATACTTTTCCTTCAAGACTACTATGGCTACATAACAATTCACTCAAGAGGGGCTCAGCATGAAACACTATTTAAAAAATCTCCAGTAGACGGACACATTAATCTTACTCTTACCACTGACATTATTATGCAAACAGTGTGTCATGTATCTTGATCACAACAGATGTAAACTCCACAGAAAGATTAGTGGTACATGGCATAAGTGAACTATTGCAGTTCCTAATGCACCAGAGAACTGTGGAGTGGTTGGGAAATGCATGGGTTTAAAAAATAATCTAAGTCAGTAAATAAAATGTATTTAGATTTTAAAAACGAAAGAATGTGCATGTGTCACTTTGAAGTGCATGAATAAATCTATTATTCTCTCCTCTTTTTCCCTTACAACTGACACTGAGGTTTCACACTTTATCTCTAGCCTCTGACCCACTCCACTACTCTCCTGAGCCGATACCTGTCCTGGCCTCCTGCTTTCATGCACTCCTCTTCCTTCCTCCTCAACCGCCAACTCTTCTCTGGCTCCATCTCCTCAGAATGTAAGTATATTATGGTTTCCTCCACAGACAAAAAAAGCCAGCCATTGATTTTGTCTCTCTCTCCCATTATGCCACCACTCCCTTCTTCCCCTCAGCTCTAACCTTATTGAGCATGCAACCTACAACCATTGCCTTATCCTCTCCAACTTCGCTTCTGTCCTCCTCACTCCAACGAAACTGCGCTCACAAAGTTTTCTAATGCCCTCTTCTAGAAAATGTCTCAAGGTTTCTACTTCACCCAGAACTTTCTTGATCTCTATGATACTTCTCATACCTTCTTGACATCTTATCCTGTCCTCTTCCTATCTCTCTGGCTGATCCATGGAAAGAGATACAGAGGAGGAGAACCCACAAAACGATGTACCCAAAGGGCTCTCATGTTGGCTGCCTCCTTTTCTCACTTTACAACCTCTCTTTCATCCTCTTACACAGCTTCAACTACCACCTCTAAACTGATTACTTGCAAACTCTCACTATTCCTAACTTATCTTCCCCCATTCAGTCCTGCATTTTATCTGTTTCTGACACTTCCTTCCAAATGTCTCATTGTCAACTTAAACTTAACACAGTCACCCTTGTGCAAAGTGGGTGTAAATGGCAATGATCACATTTTACAAAGCTGTAAAGGACTACAAGGCACAAGAAGAAGGAGAAGGCCCCTTATTGCCTTCCCAATTCCCATATTCTCTGTCATTATAGACAATGTCATCATCTTACCAGTCAGTCAGGCCCACAACCTGGGGCTCATCCTTTGATTCTTCTGTTTCCCTTCTCCTGCATATCCAGACTATGTCTGGATCCTGCTACTTCTTTCTCCATAAGATTTCTAGAATTCATTCTTCTACATACAGCTAAAACGCTTATTCAGGGACTCGCTCATCTTGATTACTGTAACATCCTTCTCATCTCTGATCTTCCTGTTAGCTCCACTGCTTCCCTTCAGTCTGTACAAGAAATAGCTGCTAAAATCACCTTTCTTGCCTGCTGCTTTGACCATGTCAACAACCCACTCCCCATTTCACCTCTCCAATCCCTCCACTACCTTAAGTCCCAGCTTCTTGTTCGAGCCTTGAAGATTCTATGTAACTGTCTCCTCTGTACTTATCTGTTCTTGTCTCTTTTCCTGCCTTCCATCCCCTCTTCTCCACCCTGCCAGTGATGCCAGCCTCAGCAAAACTGCCCCGAGCTTTCTTCCTCACAGCTGTTTATAAATTGCATTTTCTATCCTTGCTGCTCTACATACCCACTGCCCTTGCAACATCAAATGCCTCCTGAAAACCCCCGGTGTCATAACTCTACAAGAAATTAGCTGACTACTAATAGCAAGGTTGAACAGAAGTTGGGAATAGTGTATATATCTAATTAAAAAAAACAACTAAACATCACCCAACAACTTGTATGTTTCACCCATTGCCCCTACACTTTGTCTGATTCACTGTATTTTTAGATGCCAAATAGCTCTGTATCTTCTTATGATGTTTGTACAGCATCTAGAACATTTGGGGTGCTACTGGAAGCAATAAATAACAATTAATAAGGACACAGCTGAAGATACTCCATTTGGTTAACCAAGGCTTAAAAAAAAAATCATGAACCAAAAACCAGAAAACCACTAGAGATCTCTAAATCCTTTTACAATACACAATACAGAATTTGAATGACGAAGAGGGGCTTCCCACAATGTTCCAAAGGAAAACATCCTATGTCAGACAAGAAAACCGGAGAAAGCAACAATTCTGCAAAACAATCATATTATGTAACACATATATATAATAGAGCAGTTTAACTCTATCAATTCATAGTATTGTCATATTCTAAAAAAGAATAAAAATACCCCGCCACAAGCTTTTCAAATACCTTGAACATATTACTTAGAAAAATGAAGGTTTATTCTTTATTTGCATTTATTTAATATTATTATTCAAATTTTATTAAGTCTAGGCACTAAATTCAGCATGTAATACATTGGCATAAAAGCTAAGTAGTATGCAACTAGAAACATCCAATTTAGTACAAACATAATAAAATAACTAAAAAACAGGACCCACTTCTGCGACACTTATTCATGAACGTTAGGGCTAAAAGCATCTCAGACGTGTGGTATTTGTGCGTGTGAACTGTGAGTGTGTGTGTGTGTAACAATTGCAAAGTAAACCCCAAGAAGGGGACTCCATACCCCAACATACACCACAGAAGAGTCCTCCGTGGCAGTATAAATCTCCACACTACACTACAGAGGATGCAATATCCAGCATTTAGACAATCGATATACACAAGCATTGGTTCATGTTCTCTCAAGCATAATGTATTCTAAATAAATAAAATAGAAGGATATTGATAAAGTGAATTCAATATAAAATTACCTTATTTCACTTCATTTAGCATATTCCTAGAAAAACCTAGTGAATATGAAGGTATTTTGCATAATTTTCTCCATCCCAGCAGGCTCATATATTAATTGCAAAATAATTTTTATACGCATCCATACTCTTCCTCACATTAGCTTTATACCCCCACCCTCTTGCAAATTTTATTCTTACTAAGAATAGGAATATTTTGTGTGTGTTCCTGGGGGTAATGACCATTCTTTCTTCTTGGTAGCCTCATATGTACTCACCCACTTTCCCATCACGACACCCTGTTAAGCTTCCTCTGCAATGCCAGTCAAGGAGAAACCTCAAAGCAGTTTCTCTCTGAATTCTCAGAGGAGAACAATGGAGGTAATCAGGCAATTTTTCTTGGGCATTACCATTTCTGCTCTCAAGATTTCTGGCATACACCTATTTAAATCAGCACCTAAAATAGGGTTCTGAATATTTAAATCTTATAAATTGGGTTTAAATAATGCTTTCTTTTCATTATTCTTTCCTTCAGGATTATTGTAAACACAGAAAACTCTTTTTAATATTATTGAGAAGTTAATAACTGAGACTTATGAGTTTCATTCTACAATTCTACCATAGAAACACAGGCCACACATCTTGAAAAATAATTAGCTTTGGGCCCTGATGCAATCTACCGGATAGCTGAGAGTATCATTAATTAAAACATATGCAGACTTAAATGTTTAAGTGTAGTGAGAGCCATTCTGTTGAATTTACCATCTGTTATTTAATGAGCATGGCTAGTGGGACAGTGCTGTACGGTACACACAGCAACTCTCAGTCCTTAGTTTGCTGTCTAAAATGGACTAACAGCACATTTCAGACGCCAGCCATTTAGGGGTAATCTCAAAGTGGTACGGGCATATTGCCTTAATGATTTCATTATGTACTTATGTTCTGATGAAGTTAGGGACATCTTCTTAACTATCACCGAAGCACACAGAAGAGAACACCCAAGCACCAACATGCATACTCAAACCTGTCAGTTTATTTCCAAAGCCATGTATCCTAGAGCAAGCTTTATAATACATAATTATGAAAGCTGCCCTAAAACATATTTTCTCTGCGTATATCCAGTTTATAATTTCTGATTTTTTCCCATAATGTTTTTTCCCTGCAGCCATTATCTATTTTATTTCTTTATACAGCTGATTTCTTTTAAGAAGCAATGATAAAATAACATCTCCTCTGAGTGGCAGGTTATCTCCAGTAGGTATCAAATGCCAACTAAGGAAATGATGCAGGAAGTATCTTCCACACTCTAGATGTTCTGTGATTAGAATACTCATGAGCAACACTGCACAGTCTGTTCATTATCTGTAAATTTAAACTGACTGGGAAAGTGACCATCTTTCAAATAAGGGCACTCACAAATTGATCAGAAGTCCTTTCTAACGGCTCCCTACTATTAGAGCAATCATCTAAAAACTATTATAAAAATGGTGTCACTAGAGTCACAGTTTACAAGAATTTGTCACCTATTTTCTTGTCTTTGAGATTAGTTCTTGCACTGGACATTAAACCAGGATGAAACACTGGACAACAGCTCGCTTGCTACTTGCTTAAAAGTAGTTGAAAGAATATAAAGGTTCATTCTTTCTTGAACACGCATGCGTAACATCCAGTACTGCAGCCTTAAGAAAAGTTATGCCCATACACTAAGAAAGTAAACAAATCCTCAGCTTTTAGAGAAAAGTATTTCAGAGCCAATGATTTCACACAAACTAAGTTAAACTGATGTGTAAGAATAAAACAAAGTTGTCTACAGTCACATTCATTCAGGTCCACACTAAAGGATCCTTTGCAGTATTGGGAATTACATTATTAAATTTCTTACATACAGTATGTGTAAATTGGTTCTGAATCTGACTACAACCAAGCAAATTCACCAAATTCTGAGGTCCTTACTCAGTTTACACGGAGTTCTTTTACTCAGTTCTTCAATGGCTCTGTTGTGAAAGCTTGATGTAGAGGTTGAGGCAATGCTTGATTCAGACACCAGTTCTTGTGGAACACTACCATAAGGCTGAAGGACTCAGAAGATTGATTAGCATAACCCAATGGCCTGGGAAGACTTAGCGGAGTCCCTACATGCTGAGGTGTTTTTAGGGACAGAGCCTTTCTGGGTACCCATTCCCATCTCAGGAAAACAAGACACGGACTGAATGCAGGGTCATCAGGCAGACCAGAGCTGGAAGACAATAACTCATGCCACCTCTAAGAAATGAAGCTTAAGGCAATTTTCCTTGGCAATAGATGTGCTGCTAGCAAGTGACTTGAACGTGGAACACTTTCCTGATTTGGAATAGACATTGTGCTTGTTCATCAATGAGAGATGGGCACAGCTTGAAGCTAGTGGATTTGGTCATCCTCAGCAGCCCTGCAATGCCTCACGAAACAGTTCAATAGGGCTAAAAAAAAACATAATAAACTTAACAACAAATAGATATGCCTCCGTCATTACCAATACCTACTGTAACATTACATGGATTCTTGAGAGTAAAAAAATTAAATTAAATACCGTGATCTTGATCAGGAGCCTCCAGGTTGTAACCATAGCCAAGAAGGGTGCGGACGGCCTCCCGGAGGCTATCTTTGTTTGACTTCTTGGTACGATCATCCAGAAGGGCATATGGGACAAGGCGGGGGTTTCTTCGATTCTTCACATCCTACATAAGGATAAGTTATTAAAAATCATTGCAGTTTCAGAGAGACCAAGCTAAAATGAAACATTTTTCTTACAAATAAAATTGTAAGGACAGATAAAATGTACAGTAGCTTCAGTTTAAAAAATATGATTTGCACAAAGTGAAATGAAGACTTGCATAACACCACACATACAACAAGCATCTTGCAGAGGAAACTGAAGTTCTTGAAATCTACACGGACACTGAATTCAAAAGAAGCAAGTTATTCCCAAATATTGATATTTAATGGCATGGCGTAAATTTTCTTTCATTTTCCACCAAATAATTTAATGGAAATATGTTCATGCAACACTAAGTGTGAAAATCAAGAACAGAAATGAATTGTTTACTATCTAAGATTTTGCACTCTCTTTGGAATGGGGATCATGTTTTTCTTCTATTTGTACAGCAACTAGCACAATGGTGTCCTAGTCCATGACTGGAACTCCTAAGAGCCAACATGATATAAATACTTGATAAATAATAGCACCAATGTTACACTACCCAAAGTGAATGGCTGGTTTGCCATTCATTTGAATGGAAGCAGGATCATCAGTCTCAAGATTCTTATCTTTATGTAGAAAAACAAAACTGCCACAACACCAAAATGTAAAACAACGGCTGCTTCTAATGTGAAATACTCAAGGCATATATTTTTCCAAAGAAAGTATTGGATTTTACAGTTCTAGTAAGAATCCAAGTGTAAATGCCCTTCCCTCAGTGTGATGCTCTAGTGTGGAATTTTTTTAGCATAACATAAGATAAACAAACACAGCTCTCTGCTCCCAGCGGAATGAAGCTATTAAGTGAGTTAAAGTTTGTTTTTAACATAAAGTTATTTTTTTTCCTTTGCAAAGGTCATTTCAATTGCAAATGTTGATTATATAGTCTATTTAGTATACATTATGACAATTCTAGTGAGTATTATAATTTGCCTTTCTATGTTTTCACTTTTGCACTTGAGAGTCTATTGGCAGTGGCAGAAGCAGTGCAATAGATCTCTCCATATCCTTACTAATTGTGTAGATATTAATTTTTAAAAAAAAATAGAGGTTAAATCTGCCATAATAAGTTGACTATTGTATAGGAACAAAAAGCAAAGATATTGGGAACTTTCTACTAATGGGAGATACCAACAATTGTGAAAATGAAAATATCACAAAATATTGTCTTAGTATTTTATTCTATTATGGTTCTGATTCAGAATTTTTCAGCTTTGTTCCTGAACACACACACACACATTTCTGCATCCTCAAACAGCAGATACGTTTTGGTAGTACAAATACTTGTGGCTGTTTTCCTTCATTAGCTATGACATATCTAGCGATCTGATTTAGTAGCACCCTGGTAACTAGATACTTAAAGTGTACTAAAATGTGTTTTTTGCATGTCGAAAGGCTCAATTCGTTCCCAATGCAAAAGGGAAATTTGATCTTTCCTGTGGATTTTCTTTCTAGGACAAGCCACAGCATAAAAATTATATAACCTGGATGTTAAATGGGCCACCAAGGGGATAACAGAATATGTAGCAGACACACAAAAGGTGAGGTGCTGCTCTCCCCAAGAATGTTACAGGTCACTCATTTGGAGGAGCAGTGACACTGTTGGTGTAGAGATCATGTTTTTTATTACGAACTATAAAGAGCCCTTTTGTGGCTCTCTAGCCACACATTCTCAAACCATTTTGAGGGTGACTTCTACTCTTCTGTAGACACATCATTTGGTAGATGAGTGTTGCAGAACATGGCACCTCCAAAACCTTTACGTTCATTTTCAATTTATATATAAATTCAATCCTTCTTACTCTCCTAAGGACAAGTTACTGCTTTATAATATAAAGATTGCTGGGACAGAGAAGGGAAAATTTGGTCTAACCTGTGAATTTTTTTTCTAGAATCTTCCAGATTTGAAAGTCTGATTCTCCATTGGAGGACTGCATTACGTGCAGAGGTTTTCTAGTAATTACTTACTTTTTAAATAATTTAAATGACAAGTAGGTTTTCTTCAGGGAAACCCTTAAATATCTTGTCAACACTACTACAAATGGTTTGAGTTAAATAACATTTGTTAACTTTTACATATAGTTAGTTTTTTCAGCTTTGGAAGCTATCATTCTATCAAACACAACATTAGTAATTTACACCTGAATTCTGGATTGCTTAAGGAAAAAAGCATGGGGACTAGAAAAGTACCTGCAAATATATGCTGGGAATGGAACAGAGAGATATAGGAGGACATGAATTAACATGTTTGAGCATATATAGTGGAAATGCAGGTTCTAAAGGCTCGTATCAGGCAAACAATGCTCCATACCAGGGACAGCTACCAGGAAATAGGTAGAAGGGATGGCCCAAAGAAATGCATACAAATAAGAACAATGTGGGCCATCTAAAAGGCTGTTAAAACTACTATTAGAAACAAAAGGATCAGGCCTATCAACCCTTCACAGTAGAAAGCGATAGTAAGGTGTATATGTGCATACATGCATGCTATAGGTATGTGGCAGGCACACAGAATGGATAAGTGATTTAGTGAGGGCCACATCATATATAGAGAGACTTGTATGAGAAATGCCACATAAAAGATAGTATGTGAAGGAGTGAGGCTGCAGAAGCATCTGTAGAACATTGTCCATAGCAGCACAGAATAACACTGTTAAACAGCCAGTTCGCACAAGCAGCTGTAAGGAAAGCAACTATTTAAAAGATCCAAAAGGAATCTCAAAGTCAGAGTTGTGCACTTTAGAGGTAAATCAACAACAAAGTGCTATTTTCCTATATAATCCCCTACTAAACCTCTTCTGTAATGACATGCAATAATGCAGCTTTCAATGGAACAACTTACGAGTATGGTATGCAATTAGATTTAATGAACCTATGCACTGTTGTACTCGGACACTGCTGTGGAGTTCAACAGAAGTGCAGGTCATCAGCTAAGTGGTTTAAGGAGAAGACAGACAACTAGACACACATTACAGCGCTTCTCAAAGAAGAGGAAATAAAAGGCACAACCACAGAAAGCATGTAATAGGAGGAATATCGGAAAGACATGGATAAGCAACTGACATGGTCACAAGTTAAGTGATTTAGAACATCAGGTATTTATATATATCTATTCCATTTATATATATCTATTAGAGGGGACCTAATTATTTCGTTCTCATAGCCATGGATGCTGACAACAAATGGATCAAAAAATGATTAGTAGTCACCTTCTATCACTGAATTTAAGAAAAATTCTCTTGAAAGTGGATTCTATTCAATATCAAAGGAGCTATTCCAATAAAGTTCTATGTAATACCTCTCTATTTGGCACTGGTGCAATTGCAATTGGAATATTGTTTCCAGTTCTGATACCCACAATTCAAGAAAGATGTTGGTAAATTGGAAAGGGTTCAGAGAAGAGCCATGAGAATGATTAAAAACTATTCCTTATAGTGATAGACTCAAGGAGCTCAATCTGTTTAGCTTAAAAAAGAGAAGGTTAATGGGTGACTTGATTACAGTCTGTAGGTACCTATACGTGGAAGAAATATTTAATATTGGGCTCTTCATTATGTCAGAGAAAGGTATAATACGATCCAATAACTGGAAGCTGAAGCTAAACAAATTCAGACTGGAAATAACACACATTTTAAACATTTTTCACCATTGGAACAATTTACCAATGGTCATGGTGGATTCTCCATAACTGACCATTTTTAAATCAAGATAGGATTTTTTTTTAAGATATTCCTTGGGAATTATTTGGGGAAGTTCTATGGCCTGTATTACTCAGGAGATGATCACAGTGGTCCTTTCTAGCCTTGGAATCTATGAATCTTGAGTTTAGCTCCCTACTGAAGACCCTGCTCTTTCAATAACCTCATCCCTGTTGAAGAACACAAGAAGGAAAGCCAATGATTTTGACTAACTGCAAGTGTAAGCAGTAGGATAGCTGCTATAGCAGTCCACCTATTAAGCCTCTCCCCTTACTCATCACTAGTATTTGTAAATTGTGGCATGGGACTTGCAGGAGACAATGGCAAAATGTGGTATGATTGAATTCAGGTATTGCATAAATAGGATCCTGCTCCCAGATATCTTGAGTAACATCCCCACTAATAGTCCTTTAGCAGGCAATATTAGTCCTATAGAAGAGAAGTACTGGAATAAATGATCCCACTCAGGAAATACATTTCTCCACATATGATCCAAAGACACACAGTTCCTCAGAAGGTATATAACCCAGTTACAAATTTACCCCAGGGGTTCACACAGAATAGTACCTTGAACCTGCACTCAATTACTGTGACATGATTATACAAGAGCTTCTCCCAGGTGTCCTGCCTGTGGCACAAATGGTGTCTGCGCAGTTTCTATGCTAATCACCATTGGCATGATTGTCTGCAGTTCTATCGCAACCATGGCACCTTAGGCCTGTGCACAGCACATGGAATGAAAACTGAGTAGTTTATTTGCACAATACAAATAAGCTTTCTGGTTCAGAGTAATACATGTGTCCTACACTCCACTATGTCTTCTGCAGTTTCCACGGTATGCATCCGATGAAGTGAGCTGTAGCTCACGAAAGCTTAGGCTCAGATAAATTGGTTAGTCTCTAAGGTGCCACAAGTACTCCTTTTCTTTTTGAGAAATATTCTAGTTTGCCCAAAATGTATGGTGTCATCATAATTACTATGGTGTCTTGGTTCTGAAATTTGTTTATCCACATAATTCCTATATATATTGCCCACCGTTGTCATGTTTGACCTTCAAATACCACTTTACACTTCCAAGATATGGCAAAAGATCTGTCTTTTTACGATGCTATCTGGACAATTCATTCCACTTCTGAGAGTTCCCACTTTTTCTTCTCTTACTAACATGAATCTACTGTTTTATATCGTAATCTTATGACAGAATTTGGCCCTTACAGAACATCTTACTGATCTAACAAAACAGCAGAAAAGGGGTGTGAATGTGTTTGTATTTTTAAAAGATATGTGAAGTATCAGCTGCATCATTTTTCCCCCGGTAGAAGCCAGTGACTGGCTCTGTTCCTCTTGTGGTGTCACAGCACTAGAATTGTGTGTGTCTCGGTACCAGTCCCTCCCCTCATCGCCAAGATATCTGAACACCGCAAGGGCAGGAGGACTGGATATTCCTATTCCAAGGAACGGATTAGCTTTTCTGCCTTTTCAATGCCCTGTGCCACAAACAGGACACATTGCTGTTTAGCAGTCTTCGGGGTTGATATACAGCAGTATAAATAATGGCAGGATAAATAATGAAAATGTAAAATAGTCATGTAATGCCAATAATTTTTAAAAGACAGACCTCTGTATACTTTAATACAGCAAAATCAATTTTCACGTTTGAAAGAAAAGTAAGTGAAAAATTTTGAGTTGGAGGTTTTTTCCTTCCCCGTGTCTATGTTTCATTCACCCATGCGTTCTGATCACTTCCCCCTTCTCGTCTCAACAGGAGGGAAGTTTGGTCAGACCAGCACAGGGTTGGCCAACTCCAGATCAAACAATGGTTTAGAATATTTTATATATGTGACTGAAAATTGTTTGACCCTGTCTTCATGCGAACCCACAGTGACACCTGTTGTCTACCATGGGTAATTTTTCCTACAATACACAGGGACATGGTAACCTATGCTTCATAACAACTTTAAAAAAAAACATCCTGTCTACATAAGGTAACAAGAATTTATTTCATGAAAACTGCTTTTTAATAACGGTTTTCTAGCACTCTCATTTTTGTGAAGTAGTGGCTTCAATGTCTGGGTCCTTCTGCAACAGAACATAACCAGACTGAAGAATGAAAAGGATGCCTTGCTGCAAAGTTATTAGATGAAGTAATGTACCATTTCTACTGTCTTTGAGGTCACACTTAAAAAAAAAAAAGCTGCATGTACAACATAGTGTATATAGCTGAACCCAGTGTCTCTAATCATAACATCAATATGGCCTATTTCCTACTTGTCATAGGCATGCCTGCCCTGTAGCCCTTCCCCCCACCCAGTTGCCACGCATGGGGCTGCAGATGTTCCCTGCCTCAGTTTCCCCTCACCAGAGTTTTCTCTTTCTCTGGAATTCCCATGGCTTAAGCCTTCTGGCAGGGTCACTCTGAGTTTAATCCCATACATGGGTAACAAAAGTCCAAATAAAAATCCCAAAGAAATAAAAGGTTCTTCTGCCCTGCTTGGGCTCCCCTTCAGCCCACCCTCTGGGGTCAGTTCCCAGTTCCTTCTAGGTTACCTTTGAGTTGTCTCTGGCTCTAAGATAGAGCACTGACTCCCAGACTACTTCACTGGAGTGCTTCCAGACCCTACTCCCTATGGTTCCTTCTTCAAATTGAGCTGAGTTTTCTCAGCCCCTTCATGAGGCCCAGATGTTTCAGGCTGTCATCTGACCCCAAATAATCCAGTCCCCTTAGGCTGGTAGGCAGCTAATTATGGCACAGGTGGGACTGAGTGAACAGGGCTGGTGAGCCCCAGGCCTCTTGCTCTTTAAAGAGGCAAATAGGCTGCTTACACTCCCCCTGCCCCACTGGTAGGCCCAGAGGTCCAAAAAGGGAGCAGAACTAGTGTAGTACTGCTCCACAAGGGTGTCAAGCTACAAAGAGCCAACGCAGGAGCTATCAGCAGCCCCAACCACGCTACACAGCTCTACATCATGAACATCCATTTGTGCCAGTGCAGAGAGAGGTCTTAGAGGTCTGGTGGACTGGAGAAGGGTCAGGCTATAGCAAGTATACCCATAAGTATGTGGCTAAACTATGTGGAGCATGAAGCGGGAGAGAGTAACAACTGTGGAGACTGTTATAGTTGACCTAGAGTATGTTTACACTGCAATTAAAAGCCCCTGGTTGGCCTGTGCCAGCTGACTCAGGCTCACAGGGCTCAGGGTAGGGGTCTGTTTAATTGTGGTACAAATGTTCTGGCTTGGGCTGGAGCCTGAGCTCTAGGATCCTATGAGGGGGGAGGGTTCTAGGGCTTGGGCTGCAGCCTGAGTTGAAACATCTACACTGCAGTTAAACAGCCCCTGAGTCTGAGACCGAGCCCTGCAAGCCCAAGTGTCTAATTGCAGTGTAGATATACCCTTCAAGCATAGCTCAGGGCTTTGCAGGATGGATTCTGTCTCCCACCCTCCAACTCCAGCAGAGAGAACCCAATATTACAAACCCCAAGCGTTTGATAATCATGAGTCAGTCCCCAACACACCATCAGACTGGCTTAATTATCATGAGATTTTAAAAATAATGTATTTTGAGTTCTTTTGCTCTCTGATCTTTAAACCATTAGGATACATGTTTTCCATCTAATCTCTGCAACGAGGGCTAGAAACCTACTCTTTTTTTTTAAATGAAAATTGAAGATCTTCAATATTCATCTGACTCCAGAGTTATGAAAAGCACCAAATATTGCAAGATTAGGGACAAAAGTACAAGAGTTTGCAATAATGTAAACCCCATTTTTTCAGCAGGATTTAGACATAAATGCCCCCTTCCAAGCTGAAAACTTATTTTTAATCAGTTTGATCACAAATATGGTTTGAAGTTAGAGAGATGGTGAAGTACTTAAAGACATTTGGGACAATGAATTATGACATATCCTAGGCCAAACACCATCGACAGATAAGGATAAAATGACCCATAGTACAATCCTAATTACTGAGTTTACCAGAGATATATTTCGTCCCGTTTGCCTTACCTATTCAGGTCACATTCATCTCCCTCAGTTCAGAGAAAATGATCCGTCTGAGAGCAAACATGTTCTTCCTTAAAGGGACACTGTCAAGTATTTTCCTATTTTATTTATATCTATATATATATACACACACATTTGTTTTTCACGTACCATTGATATTCACTACCCTTCCATAAGATAACAAAATTATATTTTTCCTACTTGTTGTGTCCTTTTTCATTTCATAAACACTTGTTTGTGCCTCCTGCCTTATTTATGAAGCACAAGCTAATGTGGCTCTGACTTATTTACAGTACTTACTTGTTTGTGATCAGTGTCAGCATTGATGTCAGCATAGTTCTGGGAACAGGATTTATTATTTAACTTGTGCTCCCTCTGCTGGCTGGCTGGTTGGCTCTGCAGCAGCACAACAAAAATACTGGGTACAGTCATGCATAAACAGCAGCTATCATTTGTTAAAAATGTCCTTGTAAGCAGTGGTGGAGTGAGGAGACGATATGTAGAATCTGGAGGGCATTTCCCCTCCACATTATAATAATAAAAATAGGTTATATTTGGAACGTAAACTACTTGACAGTATCCCTTTAATTTGTAGCAGTTTTAGAATCACAGAATTTTAGAAATTAGATATAGAAAAGACCTACTATATAATTTAGTCCATCACCCAGCACAATTGTTCACTATGATATATTTTCTAATGATTGGTTCAATCAACTTTCAAATCTCACCAAGCAATGAGTTTCCTTCCCCAGCAGACTATTTCACAGAACTATTTGATCTCACTATGTATAATACTGTATAGCAAACCATCACATTACCTTATGCAGTACTGTAACATGTCACAGTAACATGACGAGATGACAAAATGTAGCCCATGGTATAACCCAGTGTGGAAGCTAAGCAGAAGCACATATTAGCACAGATATGCATTAGCAGCTATGTTATGTGTATGACAGAACGAAATGAGAAGGTTTTGTTTTTGTTCCAATCTGGAACAAAAACGATTTTTGAAATGTCAAAAGTTGCTGCTAAATGAAATTGTCATACTCCAGTCAGTTCTACTTATGAGGAATAAGTGCCATACCACATCTATTCTTTACAAAGTGGAGCCTTCCATATCTACACACAGGCACACAAAAAGAAACACACAGAGACCCTGTACATATGAATAATCTGAATAATGCAGAGAAACTGTATCTACCACCCATTCCTGCTCTGCCTCTTTCCTCTCCTCTCCAACCCAACCTGATAACATTTAAGAAATTCTTAGCTGGCCTCACTTACTTCCTTTATCACTAAGTATCTCAGTAATTCAAAGAGTATATAATTTGGTGGCAAAGTTTATTGTAATAAAGTTGGCAAAATTAGTCATTCTACAGAAATTCAGATGTACAAAGTAAGCTAAATTGCTCTCAGGACCTAAGGAACCTCAACCTTTACACCGAATTTACCTTGGATTGTCTATATTTTGCTAATACATTACAGTTTAAACCACTGTGTTAATTAGCAAATATAAACACACATTTTTGATCTACTGTGTTCTTAACTTGTTATTAACTGGTCCATTGTATATGCATTACTAGATTTGATTTTAGGCAAAGCAAAGCTTCCAGTGATTCTACCAAAGCTATAAGAATACCCCCATTTTTCACGGACTTTAAATCCTCTCAATTCAAGGCCACGAACTGCAACCATTTGGCTTCTGAAAGTAGATGAAATTATGGGTTGCAACCTGGAAATCACTGATAGCATTCTTTAATTTGCCAGTGATGTTGCAGTTGAGCATTAGGAAGCATTCCTTCATTCCAGGCAATGAATGCACTGCCTTCACAAAATCAACATGTGAAATTGTGGATAGAAAATACATGTGTCCACTTCTCCTATATGGCAATGTAGGGAACTATTTCTCTAAGAGTCTATTAGACCAACTCTCTATCGGAAACATAAAGGCACTTGAAAATGTCTGCATTAACACTGCATCTGTGAATGTAAAGTACATGATGGAATTTCACCAATGCTGAAGATGGCTCTGAATGTCTACACAAAGGATATCAGAGCCCATATTAAAAACATCCAAATGTAAACAAATATATTTGTTGTTAGTTTGCAAGCTGCTTAGACCCAAATATGGAAGATAGGTTTATACAATGACTTGCAAAGCCCCAAAATGAAGATACACTAATTGAGGGTGCTGGAAATGATATGTGGCATATTTCTTCAACATAAACAGTCTGTCAAATGTGATGAATAAAATTAAGTGATTCACTTAAATAAAACTGTAAAAACAGCAGGTTGTTTACTGACAGGAAAGCATTGCACACAGAATTAGTTTTGTTCTTGCATGTCAAACAAAATTCAAGATGTACCGAACTGCACTGTATAACTTGAATTCTTAACAAAACCAAAATGCAGATTTTGCAGGCAGAAAACAGTTGTGGTTCCTGCAAAATGCTGTTTTTCTTTTCAGAATGTCTTTTTACCCCCCAGCACAAATCCATGAAAACTCAAACTTTTTCCCAGAGGGTGGATTTTTCTATAGTTTCACTGTGAAATGCTACTGTACATTCTTTGGCAAAAGTGAACATACCTGTCCTAGTTTGAATTCACAAATAATCACTACAGGGTTGGTGGATGTGGTCCACAATAGAAAACTGATACAGTGGTTAACCGTTAATAGTTACCGCAATAGATTACATTGTACATCTATGGGATTTTTATATTTATTTATCTTTGTCTAGAACAACTAGAGATCTTGAGTTTTGCTGCTAACAATCCGCCATGCTTTATTTTTATTCACTCCTGACACATAGAAAAAAACTCAGCACCAGAACTGGCACTTGAAACCCAGGTTGCTAGCCTCAATGAAGGAGCAAAAATTTGGATGGGCCATGGAGACTGAATTACCCTCCCACCCTTAACGGTGGTCTGCTAGACCAGATATGATGCATATTGTAGGGTAATTAGTAGAAGTTTACACTGTTGCTACTTGGGGGCTTTAGCTGTTCAGTGGACAAAGAGAAAAATGTAGTCTCCCGGATGAGGGTATGTAAATTATTTTCCTACTGTAAATCATTGCCTACACTTCCTTAAGGGCTCAGAGGACAGCATTTCAGAGGCAGAGGGGAGCCCAAGACTTAATCTGTATGCTTTAGACAACACACAAAGAAATGCCATATCCCTTCCCCCAAGGTAGCTGTCCAGAGAATGCAAAGACACACCACACATTTCATTATGGCTTTCATAGAGAGTACTCTATGTGTAGAGAGTAAATCATTTATTGCTGGCAAGCTTAGCTATACTTATTAACAACAGAAACCCAGATGCCAATAGTTTGCCCTCTTGACTGAGAGGCTAACATTCTGTCAGTGGTTTCCTCTAACCTCATATCCCAAATTCAATTGTACAATACCTCAATATGTGGCTGAACTTTCAAGTGTCCAAGTTTGCTCTTACCTGCTGGATACCATATGTCCAACCCTGCCTGATACGGTCCCTTGCCCACACATTATGAGCATTCTCTGCTAGTTTATCCACCATGGCTTCTTGAGAGGGGGTCAACTTGATAAAGCTCAGATCCATAGGAGCAGGCTTGTATCCACTTGATAACTGGTAACTGTCAAACAATGTAGAATTTGCAATTCGTGATTTAAAAAAAAAATCACATATTTCACTGAGAAAACACTAACAGATATTACATAGGAAAACTACTGCATCCACTGATAAAACCACAGAAATACAAATATTAATAATCCAGATAAGATCTAGGTTATAAGAATAATGCATGGAAATAATGCACAGAAATTTAGCTTTGGTTTCTATTTAACGATATCTAGAGTGACTGAAGAAGTCCATTTCATTAGGCAGTAACATGTGTTATTGGATGTGTAAGTGACTCAGAATTACCGAAGTCCAAAAAAGCTTTAATATACTTATTCTGGCATTTCTTCACATGCTTAAAGCAATGCAGAGATTAAAGCTGATATCTATGGAGGTTGACTAGATGATCATAATGGTCCCTTCTGACCTTAGTATCTATGAATCTACTATATGCACCACCCCCACGCCCGATCACAGTATCTAAGCACCTCACAATCATGAATAGATATCTTCATCCTGGGAGGTAAGGAAGGATATCCTTGTTTTACAGATGAAGAACTGAGGCACTGTACAGATTAAGTGGCTTCCCCAAAGACACACAGGAAGTCTATAGCTAAGCATGTAACTGAACTCTGGACTCTCCTGGCCCAGTGTAATACCTTAGCCACTAGACTATCCCTCCAGCACTCAACTTCCTATGACTTGAATAGGAAGCACTGCAAGTAGAGCGCTGAAAACGGGGAATGTAATGAACCTTGAAGAGTTCCATGTTATCATTTTATTGTTTCCCCATTAGCATTATTTGTGTGCATTTCCCACTCTGTCAATGTTTCCCTATGTGGGGGCAGGATTCCAATAGCATTCAAAGTAGTATTGTGAGGCCCATGCTCAAGAAACCAACTCATGATGTTCACAACCTGGCTAACAGTCTATCATTTTTAGGGAAGGTCATCGAAAGCCTATGACAGGCAAATATAAAAGTTTCTTGACATTTCCTTGACACTGGTCAATCTGGCTACAGGGCTGAAGAGGTGACAGAAATTGTATTGGTTGTATTAGTTGTGATTTCACTGACCATTGCTAGGAGGAGATCATCAAACTGTTGAATAGACTATTTCACTGGACTGAAGTGTCCACCTTACAGAGACTACAAATGATGCAGAAAATTATGAATGCTAAAAAAAACCCAAATAATTAATTTAATCAAACTATGAAGACCTATTGCCAAGAAGTGGGGGGGGAGGAGGAATTAGAGGTGAAATCACATGTATTTTCAGTAAAAGAAAAAAGGTACAAGAAATTATTTGTCCCTACTACTTGATCAGTGTCAAAAATAAGTTTATTGTAGACGTGGTAATAGAATCCAGAACTCCTAACTTTTAGTCCTGTGTCTTTTATCTTGTTTGTACCAGAGACACTATCTATAGGGAGAATTGAATGGCGGGCCTCTCCCTGTAAACTGTTATCTTCACAAGATGAGCTATGTTCACTCATTTATGTCTTTCTTAAAAGCCTTTAAATGTGATTTCTGATAGCAAAGTATAACAGACCTCTATGCAAAAACAGGTATCATAGCATGTATTTAATTTGAATTCTACAGTAATCAGACCTTCAAAGGGCCAAACAGAACAACACCACATCTTTGTTTTAATCTTTAGTTCACTTCTGCTGATACAGCACAAGAAATCAATTTTCAGTGATGGTTATTCCAGATGGTTTTTACTGTGCCCTTAATGCTTAATCAAAGCATTAATAAAGCGTTATGCAAATCACTGAAATAGTGCTAGGAAAATCTCATACAGTAATTTTGGAACTCGTGTCTTAAAAAAGCAGCTAGTTAATATAGATGGATTTTTTTTTAAGTACATTGAAATACTGCTATGCTGATGGTTAGAGTTCAGAATAAATGACTTACCCAACATTAATAAGCTGTTGCTGCTTTTTTTTTTTTACCTGTCATGTAACTCATAGCTCTTTAGATCTGCCAACAGATATAAAAGAGCTGAAACTGAGTCTTCATTCTACATTTTTATTTTCTGTGAATATTCTCACTGGTGGGTTGGATAAGGTTCTATCAGTACAGTCACTTGCTCTCCACTACTGCTGCCTGTCGTTCAGTCCACCTGTATGTGGTAAACCGTTTAATAAGATGCAGCTCAGCAGAAGTGGATCAGCTTATTATTTTGTTAAGACTTTCTTTCATAAGGAGTCTGTTAAACTGAACAGCCAGTTAAACAGAGAGATAAAACAGGCTGATTAACAGATTTTTTTCGCCATGAGCGCAGATAAAACATGTACCATTTTGGTCACAAAGGCATGTTGGTCTGTCGGAAAACACAGTTCTGGTTTCACATAAATTATACACATTAAAGAGCTGCCAACTGACATGGGAAAACAATAAAAACACTGAATTCAGAGAGTTTAACTAATCCGGATATTTTCTTGTATCTCCCTTGACTAGAGAATGAGAATACAATATTAACTCATCTTTTTTATCCATAGATCCTAAAGTGCTTTGCAACATTAATTAAGCTTCATAATACCCTTGTGAGGTACCTACTGCATAGTTCACTTAAGTAACAACTGGGGACATAAAGGGAAGAAGCCTACAGTCTAACGAAGTCTCTTAAACCCACATACTAATAGTTATTCTGAAAATAATTTCTTGTTCAATTTATTGCCCATGATCTGTAGATGCTTTTCTAAACTGTGCTTGTAAATGCTGTAAAACAATAGACTGGAATTAAAATATGTTTTAAACTTTGCAACTATTTTAAATTGTATAAGCCCTACTCTATTTTCCCTCCATCTTCCCTTTTTGACCCTCCTTTAATCTTGCTATAGTCAACTGAAGTCTTATTTTTTCAAATAATCATGACAAATAGGAGCTCAGAGGAAGGGTAAGTTCAGCATGATTGCTGGAATATTAATTGGAAACGGAGGTTTGTAATGAAGACATCACACAATCTGAACTAATTTATCAGAGGCATAAACAGCATCGTGATGATGGTAAATGTAAAATGCAAAATGTCCCAATCTGTTTTCTGTCCAACTATAAAAATACTTCTAAATAACTTATCAGCAACACATTCTCATATGTAATTTATGTAGCCTCAACAGTTACCAAAATTGATTTAGTTTGTTAATTAATTAGCTTTGTCTGGCAACTGTAACAATTATATCTAATTCCTGGCTTCTGTCAATCAATTTGTATTCATGAGATCAATTTATAGGCTAACATTTAATTGTTCTACACACAAATCATCTTCTCAGCATGACTTACTACACAGCATTTTAACACTCCTGTTTGGGGGAATCAGTGAGGTGGCAAAATCTGCAGATGATACAAAACTATTCAAGATAGTTAAGTCTCAGGCAGACTGTGAAGAGCTACAAACGGATCTCTCAAAACTAGGTGACTGGACAACAAAATGGCAGATGAAATTCAATGTTGATACATTCAAAGTAACGCACACTGGAAAACATAATCCCAACTATACATAAAAAATGATAGGGTCTAAATTGGCTGTTACCACTCAAGAAAGAGATCTTGGAGTCGTGGATTGTTCTCTGAAAAATCCGCTCAATGTGCAGTGGCAGTCAAAAAAGCAAACAGTGTTGGGAATCATTAAGAAAGAGATAGATAAGAAGACAGAAAATATCATATTGCCTCTATATAAATCCATGGTACACCCACCTCTTGAATACTGCCTGCAGATGTGGTCGTCCATCTCAAAAAATATATATTGGAATAATGGAAATGGTTCAGAAAAGGGCAACAAAAATGATTAAGGGGTATGGAATGGCTGCCATATGAGGAGAGATTAATAAGACTGGGATTTTTCAGCTTGGAAAAGAGACGACTAAGGGGGGATATGATAGAGGTTTATAGAATCATGACTGGTGTAGAGAAAGTAAATAGGGAAGTGTTATTTACTCCTTTTCATAACCCTAGAACTAGGGGTCACCGAATGAAATTAATAGGCAGCAGATTTAAAACAAACAAAAGGAAGTATTTTTTTCACACAGCACACAGTCAACCTGTGGAACTCTTTGCCAGAGGATGTTGTGAAGCCAAGACTAGAACAAGGTTAAAAAAAGAACTAGATAAATTCATGGAGGATAGGTCCATCAATGGCTATTAGCCAGGATGGAGAGGGATGGTGTCCCTAGCCTCTGTTTGCCAGAAACTGGGAATGGGTGACAGGGGCTGGATCTCTTGATGATTATCTGTTCAGTTCATTCCCTCTGGGGCACCTGGCATTGGCCACTGTCGGAAGACAGAATACTGGGCTAGATGAACCTTTCATTTGACACAGTACAGCTGTTCTTATGGTCTTCTAAAGCTAAATTTCTTCTCAGAAAAGATTAATGCAATGGTAGACGACTACATACAATTAAATGACAAAGAGCTTTTGTGTTTTTCTACTGTATTTTTATATTTTATACTTATTTTCTGACATAAAGTATGTGACACACACATCATAAGTGCAAGATATGACTAGTAGTATATTTTAAAATTAATTTCTATTTAATCTGTCTTTAGTCATACAAAAAATGAGATAGTATTCTGTTTATTTTCTCAGAAAAACATAAATGTTGTTGATTGTGCCTATGAAAAAATGCTGTGCATGTCAGTGAAAAAAAAATCTGTGTAACTAAACATGACACCAGTTTTCTCCTTTGAGTTGTACCTACAGCTTTAGCACGAATCAAGTTAAATGGAGCTGAAAAGTCACTACATTGCAAATGATATAAGGGAAACATATGCAATTTATGACCAAGTTCAGGGGATGTTAGCTGTAAACTCCATTTCTAAATCTGCTATTCAAGCACCTCACAACAAAATGGGAAAATCTCAGTTGACTGCACAGAGAAATATTAAGAATGTGTTTTGTTGTGAGCATGTCTTTAGAAGCTGACAAGGGAGTGAATTTTCAAATATAGTTCCTTTTGTCTTTCCTTTCAATTTGTCCTGGTCTTGTAGAGGACCAGGCATTTTCCCCTCATTGTGTGTCTCAACAATGAAGTCTCAGTTATGACAACATGGTTAAGGAAAATTGTAGCAATCATTTATAGTATCTGAGATAGTTAAATAGTCTACATATTTAATAGTGTGTATAATTTATATATTTTATAGGTTTACCCACTTTTTAGGAAAACAAATGACAAAATTATTCTCAGTGAGTAGTATTTAAAGAACCTGTGTTGCACTAAAAATGAATGTTCAAAATAAGTCTTCAGGAATATTTGTCACTTTTTCACTAAATGCCAGCATAAATAATATTCATGTCATTGCATCACCGCTTGCCCAGGTACATCTTCTGCTCTTTTCCTAAGAGACACTAAATCCCAAATGTCATGCCACCTTTTGCCTTCCAGCATCTCCAGAGATGGGGACTCATGGACCCTCCCAGATCTCCTGCCACTACCATCTACCAGATTGGACTTGATGAATAAGCAGGCATTTGGGAAAACAGATTCGCCAAGCAGTGCTCTGCGGGGGCTCCCCAAAGTATTTGAAAATGCAGTACTTGACTACAGAAGACTGAGTAGGACAAATGGCAATTTTCTTTCATCAAGAAAAAGAGGTGGCTGATCATACGTTTCTCACAGTTTTCTGTAATTACTCAGAAAATAGATACTCAACTCGCATAAGGTAAAAATAACTGCACAGATATTTGTAAGATCTATTAAAGATCTTGTGGTTACACTAGCTCTATATGAAAGAATAGAAGCTCTTTAATGTTTCATAAAAGAGCATAAATTATCTACATATCACTTAAAAGTGAGAATATCAGCTGCATCGGTATGCCATTACTGATACCGCCCTCCAATAATGACATCAGAGTGGGAAAGTCAGAAAACATGGGATCCAAATTCTGGCCCTCAAACTGATTTTAATGGGATGTAAATGTTTTCACTGAGCACAGGATTTGTCATGTGGGTTTTAAACCAACTCCAGGAGCTCAGGCCAGAGAGCAAATGGATATTTTAAAATGAAAACCATGGAGCAAAGTCAAAGATAGTATGGATCTACCTCACTAATGTCTAAAATCTGCCCCCAGATATACATGCAGTTTTGTGTTATGTGCCTGTATTTGAATTGCACTAATTACATAAAAGAACAACAGTTTTCCCCTTTTCCCAAGTGGGTAGTCAATATTTGGGGCCTTGATGGAATCTTTCCATTAGGAGGAGAAATTTATTATACAAGTCAGGTGGTTCTTTGGTGCAGTCCTGTTTATTTACAAAGAACATATATAAAGTCCTGTTTTCCTGAATCCAATAAGAACAAACAGGAGGCATTTTCCTTGCTTGCAATTTCCAAGCCTGCCTCTTCAGTGAGCATTCTGCCCAAAAGAAGTCCCCTCTGTTAGCTTCCTCACACAGCCACACTCACACTGCTTCTCTTGGTGTCCGCTTGCTTCCCCTTTGCTTTCTGTTTCTGAAAAACACACACACACACACACACACACACCCATCTCCACTAATCATTATCCCAGCCACTGTGACTGCAATATGTCCCAGGGAAACCCCTCCTGTTTTCTCTCAGTTGGTTCTTCCCATGTGGCCCAGCACTTTCTGCATGATTTCTACTATTTCACCTATCCTACTCCATATGGAGATTCTTACTCCATAAAAGACCTTATTTGTTTCTTTGAATGGTGGCTAGCACACCCACCAGTTTCAGTGAGGTATGTGATTGCCCACAGACCAAAGACATGCTTGCTGGCAGCCATCAATATCCTCTAGCACAACAATACATTCTTTAATTACACCTCTGACTTGTGCAGCACCTTCCATTAAAGGGACTCAAAAGTGGCTTATAAACATTAATGAATTAAGCTCACAACACCATCGAGAGGTATTTAAGCAGTTTTACAAAGCATATAGAATTAAGTACCTGGTTTACAGAGTGGTTTGACCACACCCATCTCAAAATGAAGTCAGCGGGAGCTTCTTGTGGTGTAACAGGTTTTATTGCAACTTGTTTGTTACATCTCTCTGAAAAAGGCCCTAAGTAACTTGCTCAGGGTCACACAGGAATTCTATGACAGCACCAGCAATAGAACCCACCCCTCTTGGCTCCCAAGTCTTGTGCTTTGGCCATAAGACAACTCTTCCCATTTCTGTTACCTTTAACTCTACAAAGCTCTACTGAGGGGGGGCGGGGGGGTTCAATCTAAGTTACGCAACTTCAGCTAAGTGAATAACATAGCTGAAGTTGACGTACATAGATCGACTTACCGTGGTGTCTTCACCGCGGCGAGTCGACTGCTGCCACTCCGCCGTCAACTCTGCCTGCGCCTCTCGCCGAACTGGAGTACGGGAGTCAATGGGAGAGCGCTCAGGGGTCAATTTATTGCATCTAGACTAGACGCAATAGATCAACCCCCGCTGGATCAATCGCTGCCCACCGATCCGGTGGGTAGTGAAGACATACTCTTAGAAACACACAGTGGAGTAACTAGACAGCATGTTGTGACTTCAGAATTAGAGAGAGAATAAAATAGGAGGCGTGTATCTCTCCAAATGGTGGCAAAATTGCTCTTTCAACAAAACAACCATGCACACCATGGCCATAACTGAAGGCAAGTTTGATCCTGAAAGATAAGATAGGAAAAATACCCCAAAGATAAACAAACAAGTTACAATAAAACCTGTTACACCACAAACTGTTGTGAGAGTTCAAGGAGCTA
This sequence comes from Lepidochelys kempii, assembly GCF_965140285.1. Classification (NCBI taxonomy): domain Eukaryota; kingdom Metazoa; phylum Chordata; order Testudines; family Cheloniidae; genus Lepidochelys; species Lepidochelys kempii. The sequence goes on along the minus strand of NC_136382.1, from coordinate 136,971,664 downwards.
ACAGAAAAATCACTACAGCATATCCAATTATTATAATTTTCTTTTGACTTGAGTTTGGCCATTCTGGCAGGGTGACTATTCTGTGAGCATCCATCCACCTTCAAGCATAGATTACCACCCATGAGAATGTACACTGAGTATCTACTCAACCTACATTGATCATAATGTGAAACACTACCACCCTCCTGTCCAGAATCATTATGAGACAGAAGCATGTGAAAAAGAATTAAGTTTAAAATAGTTAAATATGAAAAACAAAATGAACAAAAAACAATATTAAAGTAACTACTTGAGTTTATTCTTCTTTGAGCCTCACAGGGGAATCATGATATTTTTGTCATTAGTAGCCAAATGCACAAAATGTTACACTAATCGTACATCTCGGTATCCAAAACAGTTACAGAAGCCAAGTTAACATTAATAATACTGTACCACTGATCTATTGGAATGAGCCTATTCGTGAAGTAAGCTAAGAAACCTAAAACCAGAAGACTGTTGAGGTACAAATGAATAGTACAACAAAACAACCATTTAAAATGGGCCAGATTATATTCAGATACATGCACACAAGTCTTACTGGAACTATTTCTGCTCTCAATCTCATTGTGTAACCCTACTGAGCCAGTGAGCTTCCAGAGGTGTAAATGAACACAATTTCTGATAATCCTCTCTACAGAAATGTTAAATGTGTACCTAAGGGGAGAGTTTGACCCAGTGTTAGAAGTTTTTTATTTGAGCTACCTTTGTTTTACAAAATAAGATCTAATCAACTGGTTGGTTTGTGTTTTGCATCATGACTCTCTCAGATGTTTTCTTGATCAACATACAACAAATATACCAGAAAACTCTCTGCCTGGACAGTCGCCAGTGAAGTTAATGGTAATTTTTTTTTTTTAATCTAAGGGTAGAATCTAGTCCCTTAATTTTGAAATAACATTTTCAAGCTTGCAAGCACACAGAGAAATTTATAACTAGGAGAAGGTTCCCTGTGAAATAACAAGCAATCCTGACAGTTTCCCACTTAGAGATCTGTCCTACAAGGTGCTGAGTATTGTCAACTCCCAGTTAATTCAATGGAAAGTAAGGACACTTTGGCATTTCACAGGATTGGAACCATAAAGATTTCAGTCAAAATGTCAAATGGACCATCTTAAAAAGTTTTAGTTGAGAACACAGAACCTTTTAAGGAGAAAATACACAGTAATATGCCTTGTGTGGTCTGGAGAGGAGACTGTTAGTTCACCAGTGACATGACATCTTTAGCTGAGATGTAAAGATTTACATTAGACATATATCCTCATAATATGCAACTTTATTTTGTCCCAATTATTTTTAAGAATAGTTTTACTAAAATCTTTACATATTAGTCTTACAGATGAAGAAATAGTTTGGAAAATAATACAATGAACAGTTATGTACAAATGAAGAGATGGATATTTAGGATGCATACATTACACTGTCCAGGAAACTCCATTTTGGAAGGCATATGTATGAGATGCTGGAAGCATTTTAAAAGATTAAAATGAGAGTGAAGAACTGAAGAAAGAGTGACATAAAAGTGACATAAGCAATATTAAAAAGGGCCTAAAGGATTCCATGGGTAGTTTACCTGTTCACCTCACACTCATGCACATGACTTTAGTGAGACTACTCACAAATGTCAGGCTCAAAGGGTAATGATCAATGGCTTGATGTCTAGTTGGCAGCCAGTATCAAGCGGAGGACCCCAGGGGTCGGTCCTGGGGCCAGTTTTGTTCAACATCTTATTAATGATCTGGATGATGGGATGAATTGCACCCTCAGCAAGTTCACAGATGACACTAAGCTGGGGGAAGAGGTAGATACACTGGAGGGTAGGGACAGGGTCCAGAGTGACCTAGAAAAATTGGAGGATTGGGCCAAAAGAAATTTTATGAGGTTCAACAAGGACAAGTGCAGAGTCCTGCACTTAGGAAGGAAGAATCCCATGCACTGCTACAGGCTGGGGACCGACAGGCTAAGCAGTAGTTCTGCAGAAAAGGACCTAGGGATTACAGTAGACAAGAAGCTGGAGATGAGTCAGCAGTGTGCCCTTGTTGCCAAGAAAGCCAATGGGATACTGGCCTGTATTAGTAGGAACATTGCCAGCAGATCGAGCGAAGTGGTTATTCCCTTCTATTCGGCACTGGTGAGGCCACATCTGGAGTACCGTGTCCAGTTTTGGTCCCCTCACTACAGAAGGGATGTGGACAAATTGGAGAGTCCAGCAGAGGGCAACAAAAATGATTAGGGGGCTGGGGCACATGGCTTACGAGGAGAGGATGAGGGAACTGGGGTTATTTAGTCTGCAGAAGAGAAGAGTGGGGGGAGGGATTTGATAGCAGCCTTCAACTACCTGAAAGGGGGTTCCAAAGAGGATGGAGCTAGGCTCTTCTCAAGTGGTGGCCGATGACAGAACAAGAAGCAATGGTCTCAAATTACAGTGCGGTAGGTCTAGGTTGGATATTAGGAAACACTATTTCACTAGGAGGGTGGTGAAGTACTGGAATGGGTTACCTAGGGAGGCTGTCGAATCTCCAGCCTTAGAGATTTTTAAGGCCTGGCTTGACAAACCCCTAGCTGGGATGATTTAGTTGGTGTTGGTCCTGCTTTGAGCAGGGCATTGGACTAGATGACCTCCTGAGGTCTCTTCCAACCCTAATATTCTATGATTCTATGCAGGACTTGGCCCAACTGATCCAAATTCTGAATCATTTGTCATTTCTTTCAATCTAATTTTGCACATCTAAGGGTCTGTCTATATGAGGAGTTATTCCAGAATAGCTATTACTGATTAACTACATGTTAACTACTGATTAACTACAAAGCTATTGCTGATTAACTAGATGCTTTAATCCCTAATTCCACTTTCTGAGTTAAACTAATTCTGAATAATGCACATGTCCTACAATAAGGGTGTCTTCACAGAGTGAATCAAGAATATTTAATCCACTTTAAATTTACACCCAACCTTATTCCAGATTAATTTACATGTCTAGACAAACCTTTAAACAGATCTCCCATTGAAATCAAGGGAAGTTTTGCACAGGTAAGGTCAAAACCCTTAAATACTGTAGCATGAATGGAAGGTATTAGCTTAGGCTGCATGTGAAAGTTGTGATACAGATGAAAGAAAATGTCCCCAAACTTCTAGCTGTCATGCAATCAATTACACTGTGACTACAGCAGTGGTCTCCAACCTTTTTACGCACAAGATTACACCTTGAATTTAAGTGCAACCCAGGATCTACCCCGCCCCTTCCTGAAAGCCCTGCCCCTTCCCTGAGGCCTCGCCCTCCTTCCCTCCGTCACTCACTCTCCCCCACCCTCACTCACTTTCACCAGGCTGGGGCACAGGGTTGGGGCTCAGAAGGGCTGCAGGCTCTGGGCTGGGGCCAAGGGGTTCGGAGTGTGGGAGAGGGCTTGTCATAAATATAAAGGGAAGGATAAACCCCTTTGAAATCCCTCCTGGCCAGGTGAAAGCTCCTCTCACCGGTAAAGGATTAAGAAGCTAAAGGTAACCTCTCTGGCACCTGACCAAAATGACCAATGAGGAGACAAGATACTTTCAAAAGCTGGGAGGAGGGAGAGAAACAAAGGGTCTGTGTGTCTGTCTATATTCTGTCTTTGCTGGGGATAGACCAGGAATGGAGTCTTAGAACTTTTAGTAAGTAATCTAGCTAGGTACGTGTTAGATTATGACTTCTTTAAATGGCTGAGAAAAGAACTGTGCTGAATAGAATAACTATTTCTGTCTGTGTATCTTTTTTGTAACTTAAGGTTTTGCCTAGAGGGGTTCTCTATGTTTTGAATCTAATTACCCTGTAAGGTATCTACCATCCTGATTTTACAGGGGGGATTTTTTTATTTCTATTTACTTCTATTTTTATTAAAAGTCTTCTTGTAAGAAAACTGAATGCTTTTTCATTGTTCTCAGATCCAAGGATTTGGGTCTGTGGTCACCTATGCAAATTGGTGAGGCTTTTTATCCAACATTTCCCAGGAAAGGGGGGGTGCAAGTGTTGGGAGGATTGTTCATTGTTCTTAAGATCCAAGGGTCTGGGTCTGTAGTCACCTAGGCAAATTGGTGAGGCTTTTTACCAAACCTTGTCCAAGAAGTGGGGTGCAAGGTTTTGGGAAGTATTTTGGGGGGAAAGACGTGTCCAAACAGTTCTTCCCCAGTAACCAGTATTAGTTTGGTGGTGGTAGTGGCCAATCCAAGGACAAAGGGTGGAATATTTTGTACCTTGGGGAAGTTTTGACCTAAGCTGGTAAAGATAAGCTTAGGAGGTTTTCATGCAGGTCCCCACATCTGTACCCTAGAGTTCAGAGTGGCGGAGGAACCAAGACAGGGCTCCAGCCTGATCCTGGTGCGGGGGGTTGAGGTGCAGAAGGAGATGCAGGGTGAGGAGTCTAGGAGAGAGTTTGTGTGAAGGAGGGGACTCTGGGCTGGGGCAGAGTGTTGGGGTGCAGGTGGGGGTACAGGGTGCTAGTTCTGGGAGGGGGCTCTGGGCTAGGGTAGGGGTGCGGGCTCCCGCTGGGGAGCGCTTACATCGGGCAGCTCCCAAGCAGTGGCGCAGTGGGGCTAAGGCAGGCTGCCTACCTGCCCTGACCCCTCACCACTCCACAGTTCCCCATTCCTGGCCAACGGGAGCTTCAGGAATGGTGCTTGCAGGCAGGAGCAGCAGGCAGAGACCCCTAACCCCCCACCGCCACCGGGGGCCACAGAGGCGTGCTGGCCACTTCTGGCAGTGGCGTGGGGACAGGGCAGGCAGGGAGCCTGCCTTAGCTCTGCTGTGCAACTGGACTTTTAGCAGCCAGAAACTGCAATTGACTGTCAGAGGCTCTGGGATCGACCAGTTGAACACGACCTACCAGTTGGGGACCACTGCACTATAGTATTATTTTATAGAAAAAAGTAGTCAAACTGGCTTTTTTACTCCACATGGTGTGACCACACCATTGTTAGAAAGATGACTGAGCCAGCCAAGCAGAGTCTACAAAAATGCTAGTATTCCACTACATAGAAGAGAGCTTTATTAAAATCACATTATTGTTGCTGTAGGACTGCACTAATCCTGCTTCCACATAAACTTTATTCACAAAAACTAGCAGACAAATTGTATATCAAAATATTGCAGGTGGATAGCTTCCTGGTCATTACAGTTACACTATTTCTTGACTGGATAAAAGGACCTTACATCTGGAAAACAGTACAGATTTAACAAAAGTCTACCAAAACTGAGTTTACAAGTGCAGCCAAGCTCTGACAGCATCACAGAGCAGAGCATATGTAATATTTCCTGTGATAGGCCACAAGCTTTCTGTTGTGGTGGCCATTGTTTCCCAGTGACAAAGTGGGTCCATATTGCGAGAGAGTAGATGGAGTGGGTTTAGTATTGTCTTTGTAGCGTGACTATACTTGTCCAGAATTAATATTTGAAGTCGTGGGAATTGGGTCCATGTTTTACACATTTATTTTTTGGACTCCAGAAACAAAATTAAAAGGAATATAAAAGAAATGTCATTGTTCCAATACAAAAAGCAGAAGAACACAGTCAGAATGTCACCACGTGCTGACACCTGTTGGCTTCATCTGGTGTCTTTGTGGCATGGCACCTTCATGTTAAAATTGTGTTGCTGCAGTAATCATAAAACTTTTAAAAGAATCCAGAACAGGTGAATGAATCTTTCTATCAATCTGGATAATCTTAATCCAGCCATTCTAGCTATGGTAACATGATTTTTCCAACATGGCTCAAGTCTCAGTGTATCATTGAGTTTTATATAGATTTGCACACATTTCAGAATCACCACAACTTCACCAGATATTACTTTTGTATCTAACCATGTTTCATTGGCCATTTTCCATCCTCATATGCTCAGTGAACCCCAATTATGTATTACATTTCTCAACTAGTCAGATCAATCCAGAGTAGCAACTCATTTCATGTATTTTGCATGAAGTTGGAACATTTTGAGTGCCTAGTGGCCCATAACAAGTGGCAATTCCTTACAAGCTTTTGTAAGTGATCATGCTATTAACCTGATCTACTCATCCTGTAGCCACTGAAATCATGGGAGTTCTGCATGTTGAATGGCTACGTGATTGTGCGCTATAAAACCAATGTACCACCCTGAGGGTTAAATTGAGTTCATTGGGGAAGACCACTGACTTCATTGTGATTGCATGGTTATAACTGACAGAAGAATTCGCTCATCTGTATTTTCTACCAGAAGGGATGCCAGTAAGTCTAGGCACATATGAATTGATCCTTATTCATTCAAGCCATCATAATACAGCAGTGACCTCTTCTTCCACTTTACAGAAATCCTTGTTGCTTACTAGTAGCTCCTAATGTTTTGGCAGAGTTTCAATGAATTCTGCTAGTTGGGTACAGAAACCGTATCTCTATCGCAACTGTTATCATTCTCAAGTGTTGTAGCAGGTAAATTAAAATGATGGTCAGATTAATTCAAGATTCCTTCAGAAGGCCCAAAATAAACCTGATACAGAATGTAGTCCAACCTAACACCAACATAGCTAGCTCCTAATCCTGAAGTCCTTACTGAGTTCTTAGTCAGACACAACTGTATCTTGATGTCAACAGGAATTGTCACAGTAATATTATTTTACTATTAATTTTCTTTAGTTTTTTTTTCTGCCCACATCTCAATTTAAAGGGTCATTTGTTGGGACCTCTGATTTTTTCAGAGGCAATGAAGTTATGATCTCCAGTCCAATGGAATTCAAAAACTCTGAACATTGTCATGGATAGAGTGGCATAGTTCTTGTATTACCAAGTATGATTTCCTGTTACCTAGATATTGAATATGCACCTTAGTTAGTCTTAACTCTCCCTTTTTCAGAATGCCATTAATGAAGAAGAGTTTGGGGAAGTTTATCCAATTCCTTATTTTCCTTTCTTTATTCTTGCAAAGAAACTAGCTGTAGCCCACAGGAGTCAGCGGGTAGTGACATTCTAACTTTGATCATCTTTTTGAGTTAGAAATTATAGTCCTTCATCCCCTTAAATTTTTTTTCTTGACTCCAGAAAACAAGAATAAAAAACATACCTGGCTCCGCATGGCTCCCCAGAAGCAGCGACATGTCCCTGCTGCTCCTAGGCGGAGGAACAGCCACGAGGGGTTCAGCGTGCGGGAGGGTGTGCGGGGCTGGGGCATGGGTGGGGGGTGTGCAGTGCGTGCGCTCTGGGACAGAGTTTGGGTGCAGGAAGGAGCTCGGGGCAGGAGGTTGGGGTGCGGGGGGGGTTGGGGTGCCAGATCTGAGGGTGCTCCCCTCAGGCGGCTCCCCACAAGCAGCAACCTGTCCCTGCTGTTCCTAGGCGGAGACACAGTTAGCCTCCACCCGCAAGAGCCAATGGGAGCTGCGGAGCCAGCACTCGGGGCAGGGTGGCGGCAGCGCGCAGAGCCGCCTAACTGCACCTCCACCTAGGAACAGCAGGGACAGGTTGCCACTTGTGGGGAACCAGCCAAAGTGAGCATCCCCCGGATCCAGCACCCCGCACCACGCCCCCACACCCAAACTCCTTGCCTCTTAGTTAACCGGAATTTTTCACTTACCAGCACCCCACATTCCCCCAACATCCTGGATAAAAAAAGCTTTTACTGAATATGTATGTATATGAGGGGATTTTGAAAAACACCTAATGAGTTAGGAGCACAAGACCCAAAGAAAGTCTTGTGATGATAGTTGGTAATATGAACATGCATGACGTACATGCAGTGCAATGGTATGCGTGGACCCATGTTTTATTCACTTATTTTCTGGGTACCAAATACAAAATCAAAGTAGATGAAGGAGGTCCGTAATACATTTCCAACCCAAAAAGCTGAAGATCACAGTCAAAATGTCACTACATGCTGACTCCTGTGGGCTACAGTTAGTGTTTTCTCTTCTCCCTCTTCCCTCCCTACCTTTCTTCCACACACACTTATTAGAACTCAGTCTCCTCAACTCTTCTTCCCTCATTAAACAATAAAACAAAATAAAAAGGATGTGTTTGAATTTTGACTTACTTCTTAGGAAGTTTCAGTTTTTTCACTTTTTCTTCAGCATATTCATCAGCAATTCCTACATGACAACCTAATGCCAACAGGGTTCTGGAAGGCAAAACCAGTGATAAACTGTCACTTTTATATATTGGTTTCTGTTATCAGATATACAGAACAGGACCCTTATGTCAAATTAGGCCTACAAGAACTACAACATAAAATTCCTTTTTTATGTAAAGATTCTTACCGCACTTCTTTTGAGGTGTGTGTTACACACTTCTGTATACTGTTGGAAAACTTTATTAGGATACTTCTAAGTAGCCTATTTAAAATGTTAGATCAGACTTGTTATTACAAAGGAGCTGTCATGGGTAAAAGTTTCAAATACATGTGACTAAGATAGTTGGATGAAAAACTCCTCCCCTCCCTCCCCCCCCAAAATGTTTATTAAAAGTAAAAAATTATATTGGTCAAGTACATTTCTGTTTCCATACACATTCCAGAAAAGGCTCCTCAGGTAAGCAGAGCAGATACTAAATACTCTCTTTTGAGTTAAATACAATATAAATATAATACGCACAGCTGTAAATTGACTCTGAATAGATTGGTATAGCCTTCTGAATTTTTTCAATATACCATCTAAAAATCATGACTATAAACTGTCATTCTTTTTGTATTTCCTGATGTCTTGAGACAATTAGCAACTCTTATTTTCTCCCAACTCATAATCAAGGAGTCCATGAAACACTGACTTCACTTCCGAAAAGGAGGACGATAGGTTGTTTACTCCAGGTAGTGTCAATACTGCTCCTTTGATATGCCAGAGAACTTGGTGGACGAATGAAACAAGGTGTTCCTTTCCCGAAGAGACAGAGCATACTACCTCTGCAGTGATCTCAGACTCTGGCCAAGCCAAACAGCGTACTGATACTCTACTTTTAACTTTCTTTCTTTAAGTGGGACTCCCATTTTGGCTTTTTAAAAAAAAGGTGGCACCCTTGTCATATCAAAGGATGAAATACTGGCAGGAGTCAAAGATCAGAAATTCTAGGAAGGTGCATTCAGTTTATTTCTTTAGAAAATGTTTGATTTTTAAATGCTATTGTTTTGAAACAACACCACTACACTTTTTTCAGCATGGAACCAAATAAACTTCTGCAACGGCATGTTATATAACATACACAAGTTTTTACTCAGCCAATGAATACAACCCCCAAAGGTATCACAGAAGGAAATCGGAGGGGTCATGAGTCATTGAAATTTTTAGTACGATCTAAAAAAATGAAACCTTCACTACTCTGCCTACTTTCCACACGCCTTTATCCTTCAAGATTAAATATTCTCCATCCATCTCTCAAAATCTACACACAAGTGAATTATACAGGTTTATCACTGATACATTTTTATAATTACTTTTATAGTAAATTTAAAGGAGTCCTGAATTTTTTTTCTTTGAATAAACGGTCATCAACCTGAAAAGGCTGGACAACACTGTCCTACGCCATGACCATTTTATCTGATGTAATCGAACCTCTACTGAAGCATTTTACAGTCCTCTATCACAGGCTGAACAGACAGGTTATTCAAATCCACAGGCCTACAAATGATCATATGTTGCCTTGTGAGGACAATGCGTACAATCTAAGGGACCACAGTTTTTGTTCTGGTTTGCCAAAAACTGTGATTACATTTTCTTGTTGTTATTGTTAGCCTAAAGCTATCAACTGAGGAAAGACCATCATGTTTGTGATAGACTGAATGACTGTTGTTTTACATTATAATATGCTGTAAAAGTTCAGATAGATATATTTTATTGACTTTTATCACGCAGTCTGAGGGCAGGAACATCTCCCTTTTAAGTACTGACAATTTACTAGTGGGATCACTGCTCTCAGTTAACATCTTTTTAGGCTGTGTTCATTTCTAAGATGATATGAAAGGAAAAACATCAGAAAATGTCACCTGTCATCTTTAAAATGTGATTCTTTTAGGAAGACAGACTTCAGATATTTTAATTGGCAACTAGTGGGCTTATCTGTGCTAGAAAATATTTTAGCTGATATTAGAGGGGTAAGTGTCAGACCCTAATTTTTCCAGTGTCAGAGTTACAAATTTGCTGTTAGTAAGATGGCTGGATATGTTTTAGTTCTCTTAAAACTACAGAAGTGTATAAGTCCTCAAGTTTGGACCCAGATTAGAACTTTCCCCGAATTTGAGGGTGTTTTTATCCATAACTTTGGCTCAGACTGATTAAAAGAGAGACCCAAGAGATATGAAATCGGGATTAAGATCCCAATTTTCCCATCACTCAAAGGGCTGGGGATGGAAGGTTTGATTTGGGCTGATTCTAGTTATACCATTCTTTCTTGATTTTACTTTCCGGTGCATACTGCTGCTCAGGGTGTTATGCAATACCATATTTATTTCTCCTTGCAGATGGATCATATGCTTCAACTGATTCTTAAATCTTATTTTTTCTACTGTATGAAAAATAAATAGTATTGTTATCTATTATGAACCCAAATTTTCTATTGATTATTTTTCAATAAGGAATTATGTTTGTTGGTCTATTTTTTAAAACTTATGCTCAGTCCCATAAATTCGTATTTGTTTTTAGTATCAAAAAGAAAAAATAAGCTCTGAAATAGAACTTATTAACACTATTTTCAATTGTTGATGCACAATACAAGACTAGATGATGAACTGAGTTATACCACTGACCCTCAGAAAACAGAAATTTAATCCAGGACAAGGGGCTCAGTCTTCTACATTGCCTCCAACTTGCATGTGCAAAAATATTCTGACATTGCACAAATAACTCTTTGATAGCTGAAGACTTACTTGTCAATCACCAATACAGTATTTCATAGAGTATAAATGTGTATATTAGACAAGAGGCTCAACCCTTTAATCACATCACTTTCTCCTATCCAGGGTAAGACTAGACACTAAGACCCAGATTCTCCATTTCACTAAAGCCACCAGCTGGAGATTCCCATTGGAGAATGCCCATAGGGAGCATCTGCTAGCTTACAGCTAACAGTGTATCGACCTCCTATGCCAGCTCTCCCAACCATCACCAATGTAAGGGGAGGGGAGGTGTGTTGTGGGAAGAAGGTGTACGGGAAGATTTTGGCAAATCAGTAAAATGCCTGAAACCACCATTGCTTATTGCTAACAGTAGCCAAGTCAGCAGGAAGCACTGAACCACTACTGCTTATAATTAAAAGTAGCCAAGTCAGCAGGTCGTAAATTGGCCATGCAGCCTTAATGTAACCAAGGCAGGAGGGCAGGGGGGTTCAGGTGCCACAGACAAGGCGGCTTGACCCCACGTCCTTCCTGCTAAGAATGTTAAAATTGCTGATATATGTATTTTAGAAAAATAGGAAGTCTGTCTATATGTGCCCCCGGGAATGTTTGTCAGGGCCCCTAGGCATGGACACATTGGAAAAAACAAAACATATGTGGTTAAATTGATGATCAAAAAAAACCCTCTTGCTGGACCTTTAAAAACTGCTTGCTTAGCAAGTTTTCTTTAAGGGATATGTCATTGTATTACTAAGGGGGAAAAGTTTGAGGTAGCTGCACTTCTCAGAAGGGTTTCTTCTGGGACGCTCCCTCTGGATGCATCTTGGGGTCCCCACTGACAGACGGAAGTTTGGCCAGCGGGAAGCCTGTCACGGTGCCACTCGAAGGCCACACTCAGCTTCAGTAATTATCTAGGGTTTGGGGTGTTTTACTAACCTGTTGCGGATGTGTGTAAATGCTTGAGACTAAGTAAAGTTTAGCTTTAAATGAAAACACTCTTGTGTTGTCCTGTTTGTGCCAGCCATCTATCGGTCGGACGGCCGTGTCTCCCTTATTTCCTGACACCACTTCGCACACAGTAAAAGTTACCAAGAGCTTTGGATTAAAAGAACCCCCGCTAACAGAGGTGGAATGGGGAAATTGAGTTCTGCTACACCAAATCCTCCCTGGTATAAGAGAGCTTACACAAGCAGAGTAAATTATAGCAGTAGCCTTCCTGCTCTAATTTGCATCCAGACCAACTGGCACTGAATCAGGGAGCCACAAGTGGAGGAAGGGGAAACTGGGGCCTTGAGTCAGATTATAATCACCCTTAAATTTACAATTCACATAGACCCACTGAAATCACTTGGACCTCTCACAGACTAAGGTATATGGTATAGCATGAAAACCAAATAAACATATTTTAATATTAAACCATTTTCAGTGACAACTCATTCTTGAATTTTGACATTTTACAGTTTATATTATTTTTATACTTCATATTTGTGAAGGTGTACCATAATACTACCAAAAATACTGAAATAGAAGCATAACAAGAAGAAAAGATGTGGCAGATGATATGATTCAAGTCTTTTTTGATTTCTGCATCTCTGATCTAGTAAGGCTGGCAGAAAACTGTCAACAACCACAAAATTAATTAAAGTGCAGAGCTATTCCTCAAACCTCGAGACAGCGCTTTCAAGTTTTGAACGAACACTCTAATACAAAATGTGAAGACTATGACATTGTTGTGTAAAGGGTTATAAGAAGCTTTAAAAAAAAAAGATGCTTCCTTTCCCTCTTTCTCCCCCCCCCCCCCCATTGAAGTTGAGTACTAATAGATTTAAAACCTCAGTTAAAGGACTATTCAAGCTACACTGAAAGTACCTTCAGATTCAAATCACTACAGGGGACATTAAGAGTGGATTAATGCACTATTCTTCCCCTCGTGTAGACTAGCAGAAATGAAAAAGAGTCTGACACTCTCATTCTAGTTCCTAGTGGATAAATTTCTACATGACAAAGTCACCATAATACAACACAACTAACAGTGTGTGCTTAAGAAAGGTCCAGTATTACAAAAGTAAGGCTCTTGCAGGACTATAATCAGATGCATTATTAAAGCGGCAGGGTGGGCAAGCTGCTATACAGTGGCCCTCCATTCACTTAACTAGCAGATTCTATATATTATGAGTAATAAAAATATCACTATACAAAACAACTAATTTCATATTATACATACACAAAATGACTTATGTTTTTTCCCAGGTCAGATTAGAAGGCTATGAGGACCTGGGACTGTAAAAATGTCAGGACCCCATAAAAGCCATGATGGGTATTCAATGGGATATTATTAGTATACATTAAATGTTATGAGAGACTGTGGCTTCCTATGTTTATGTCATGGTTCTATAAATCCAACAATTAATCTGGCCCTGAGACTGAAGGCAAAATTGATGGCATCACTTTTGGAGTTTCACAAACTGGACAGAGATTATCTTGGAAAATGACAGTGCTGTACTGATTGAGAATCCCATGAGCTGTTCTTGAAATGTTGCCACTTAGCTGAACAGAAAGTTGGGCTGATTTTCCTGCATTGGATGGAGTTCACCTTATAAGTGGATACAGCCAAAACATTCTTGCCAGAAACAATTTTTCACCAGTGCTCATAGAAATGTATCTGAAGAGCAATTTATTTTAACCAAGTATCTGGTATTTCCAAAACGTGTTCTGGGGAGGATGCTTCAAGCCCCCTAAAAGTTCTTTGCACCTACACTCCATGGGTATACACTGAGTCATACTCTCAATATACACAGCATATTTTTCTTAGAGGAAAGTAGGAACATTTCCATCAAAGTGCCACTTAAAATGTATGTTGATTCTGCAGGGTCATCTCTTTTCTAAATTAAGGTTACAAAAAAGGCCATATATTTAAACTGGAAAACAAATTAACAGACTGCAGAGAAGAGAGATAGGGAAAACCGATACACATCCTAGTTTTGACGTTTTTATTACAGGTAAGGAGAGAATTTTCAAGAAAGTCTCTTATTAATATAGTGGCAGCATCACACTGCAGATGGAGGATGAGCAATAGTGACCAGCTGAAATACTCTAGCATTCCAAGTTGGGAGGGTCTGTAAAATTCACACATGTATGTGCTCATCGGCAGGTCGGAGGTGGTGGCAACCATCCAGATAAAGTATGCTGAAGTAAGTCTTATCCAGCTTCTCATGACCACAAATCACTGTTTATTGTAAAACTGTGCCTAAAGAATGAGAACTAAACAACGTTAAAAATAAAGGGTTCCTCCTACTTCTGTGAGGTACACTTTGGACCCACTTCTCACACCTTCTGTCCCAGGGGAAAATGGCTCTCCTTGTCCTTTCATCATTATCAAACTGTCATTGTGTTGGTGTGACAATCTCAAACATACCAAAGCAGGCAGTGCTAGTCAGTACTAATAGGAAGTTGCTTTGAGGCAGGGAGATAATTATTGTTATAATACCTTGGAGAGTTTCAAATTCCCTGGAGACTGAGAAATGGACTTTCAGTACCACAGTTTGTTTAGCTAGTATGGCCTTTTCTAGTCTCAAGTCTATTATTCATCAATATACAGTAGTTTGTCGTTTCTGTATTACTACCCTACAGATAAACAAACTTCATTGATTGGATTAGAATTTATGACACCACAGCTGCTTAGTTGCATGAAAAAAACTTGCTGTAAGACTGTAGATGGTAGAAACTTACTTCAGCGTCTCAAGTGACATTTGTAAATTATAATTTCGTTCCTGCTCTGGCAACTTTGAAAACTCTACCAAGCACGGGTGTTGTCTTTTGTTGTCATCTCTAACCTGCAAGACAATAACGGAGAGAGTTTAAATGTGCCTTAAGAACCATAGTAATGATTAAAAAAAAAAAAGACCCTCAAAACTTGGAACTGATCGTCAGCCCTACTGAAACAGGGTATTTCTTTGATCCAAAAATAGCCCCAATTTCAGAACATAAAACATTAATCATTAAGGAAGATTGGCAAAATTTGGCTCTCAGTAAATAAGACAAATCCAAAATGTAATACATTTTAAACATGAGCATCAGTACATATTATTCAGTAGTTCACAACAGGTACACACTGAGACAAACATACTGAAATAGACTTAAAAATATTATTCAAAGATAACCAAGACATTAAGGATTGCATAGAACTCAGCATAATTTGACAGACTGCATCATAAAAAGTCAGTTCAAATATCATTTAGGGACTGTCTGTTCCCATTCTCAGAGTAGTTTGTGCAAATTTGTGTATGGGACTTACATGGCTCAACTGATGTGCATAATACAGAAAAAAATAACAATGATATTCAGTTAAGGCTAAACCTCCCCTTCTCTTAATTCAGGCAATAATGTGTTTCAGAAAATGACTCAAAGATGGCCAGCAGGATACCAGCAGACAGAAACTGTAAAGCACACATACAAAATTGGCATAAATAATGTACTCTTATTAATGGGAGGTAGAGTCAAGAAGGGAGTCATTTTCAAAACCTTTTCATTTCATCCAGTCATAGCTTTGCCAAAAATATTCCTTTCAGGCTGAAACTTTCCATTCTTAGCTTCATTCTGACATCAGCCTCAATCAGGGAGTGGAGCCTAAGAGTTAGAACAATAGACAGGGTGACAGATGTCATGAGTATTATTTCTAGCTTTGCCACTGAAGTGAGAAAGCAATAACCACTGTGGTCTCAATTACACCATCCATAAAAAGATTATAATACTTCACAGGGATGTTTCAAGGCTTGAGTAATTAAACTTTGCTTTGCAATTATTAGCTAAAAGGTGCTGTGTAAGTGAAAAGTACAATAATTGCTGAACTGAAAGTACTTTTAACTCAACAAATTTAGTTCAAAAGTTTTTCAATAGAGGGCTAGAATGCAGGGGGAAATGGATGTATATTTTTTTCTTTGGCACTCATACAAGTTTGTTGTTGAAACTTGAATTAACTTTGCTTCTTGACAGATGCCAGTCTCTGAAAATGGCATAGTAAACATGAAAATTTAGGTCACCAGTTCTGCAGAAACATTCAGGGGGGAGAGCTCTGGGGAAAAAAATCCCTGAACACAAGTTGAGGATTCTTCTCCTCTCTACTGCCCCTGCACCTGCTGGAAAAAGCTGCAATACCTACTCCTAAACCCAACAGATCCTTGGGAGGGCCAGGTGCCTTTCATTCTAAGGCCCTGTGTCCTTGCAACAATTCAACCCCTTTCAATCCCTGTTAGCATGGCTTCATTGGATCCACACTACCAGTGATTCCCTTGGTTGCAGCCATCTTTGCAGGGCTTCATGAAAAACAATACAGATGCAACCCTTTCCCATGCATATGTGTAGGGACTGAAAGAGATGGAGAACGTGCATCCTTCTGGCTCCATCCCAAACTACCAATCCTTGTGCACTTCTGTAGGATCTAGATTAGGGGTGGTACCTTAGAGGTAGATGGCTGAACTCTTTGTTCCATATGGAAGTTGTGGGATTCCCATGCAGAGGATCCCTTCTGTGTGCAGATACCCAGGAAGCACAGTCTGGTCCTTAGTAACTTTCTTTCGTTTGGGTCATTTAAATTTTGAGACTCTGAGAAGCAGCATCTTGATTAACATTTTCCATTTGGTCATGTCAGCGTTTGTTAAATGGCCATAGGTAAACTAAGGTAGGGAAAGGGACATGTGCCAGTGCTTCCTGCAACTATACAACTCAACTGGCCAAAAGTTGAACCGAGGCGTATAATGAGATGCAGCTACCCTACAGTCTGACAGCTGCAGTAACCTCCACACAGTGGATCTGCCACTGCTCTACCCACTGGTTTCAGGTTGAGAAGTAGGAGCATCCCATTATCTCAGAATAGATCCTCATATGAAGTCAGTTCACTCAGGTGTTTTGACAGAGAATGAAAATTTAGCCCTCAGTTATGCAGGAGCCTTGTTAAATAACAAAAGAATGTCACTATATGATATTTTACCCAACAAGAAGTCCTTCGTATTATTTTAATACACATTTTTAATTTACTATTTCCCCCCCAGGGAATGAGAAAATGCAGTGGATTGGTTATTGTGATATTCATAATATTTTGTGTATTTAGACTGCCACAAGCACGTAGGAGCCTGATCTCAAAGATGTATTCTGCTCCCTTGATACCAGTGGTACAATTACCCTGACTTCCATGGGATCGTGATCAGATCATTTATCTCTTTGTGCCTCAAGGTTATTTCAAATCTATAAAATTAGGATCGTAATACTTACCACATGGGGCTGTTGTGAAGATAACTTCATTAATGATTTTAAATCACTCAGATCTTTTTGCTGCAAAAGCGAAGTATTACACTATTGCTATTAAAAAACAATATTTATATTTCAGAGTAGCAGCCGTGTTAGTCTGTATTCGCAAAAAGAAAAGGAGTACTTGTGGCACCTTAGAGACTAACCAATTTATTTGAGCATAAGCTTTTGTGGCCTAAAACCCACTTCATCGGATGCATGCAGTGGAAAATACAGTAAGAAGAGTAAGAAGATATATATAGACACACAAATAGAACATTTGTATTATTATTTAAACTGGATTTTTTTTACTTAAAGCTATAAATAGGTTTTTGTTTACTTGTTCCAAGAAAAGAAAGGCCCTCAATGAAGTACAGATAGCAAACCATGTACAATTAGTTCCCAACTCTTAGCCTGATCTGTTCTTCTAAAATGCTGAATTTGCAGTCACAGTTAAAAAATAAGAAAGTCTGTAATAGTTGTGTTGGCATGAAGGTGCTGCCAAATAAGTTTTTTGGACCTCAGAAAAAAGTCATCTACTATATTTAAAGTGATTGCCTGGCCCAGCATGTTGCATCAAATCCAGGAGCTTTTCCCTTCAATTTTTATTTAAGTTTCTTAATGAAAAAAAGCAGAAACATCATAACAATAAGTCCAAACGCAGAATGAAATACTACAGATTTTTTTTTAAAACTTTGTGTTCTTTCGCAGATGTGGTACTGCTAACAAGAAATTTGTTCTCTCATCAGACTCTCTCTGTCTTATATATGGAAAGTATCAGCTCACTATCTCCTATGTATCAGTAAATGAACTGGACACCATTTGCCATGGTATTTACTTACCATAGCTTTTTCATATCACAACACCCTCAAAATATCTTTAGTCATCGTTCCTTTTCATTTTTTCTGTCAAACTCCGTGATAATGGTTATCAAGCTGAACTGAGTACAACAGGTTATTTATTGATTTTTAACATGAACAGAATCTACATGGAATATTTCTTCAGGTTAGATGGATTACATAATGTTCTTTGGCCAGACAATGGAAAGATTTACCCACTCCCACATGGAGCAAAATCATTGGAAACTGATTTGTACAGTCTGAGATAGAGAACATTGAGATAAGAATTGGATGCGCTTTTTAAATGTATTTTGAAAGCTTTCAATTTCAGAATTTGCTCACGGTATATAGAGATCCACATGGGAAAAGGACTCAATGCGGGGTCCAATGAAAATCCACGCTTCAGTCATGAATTGAATTTACTTAGTCTTGGATCACAGCTTCTTCCCCCCACACTCTAAACTTGAAGTAAAATCAAAATAGTACTGTAAGATTCTTCTGCTCTACAAACTGTAAACATTATTTGATAATAAGATTGTGTGTTCAAAGTATGTTTGTAGGTTGTATGTATTTTTTTCTTTTTGAAAACAACAACTTTTGCATTTTGAATATGTTGCTCTCCTCTGGACTTTCTCCAATTTGTCCACATCTTTCCTGAAATGTGACGCCCAGAACTGGGCACAATACTCCAATTGAGACCTAATCAGCGTGGATTACAGCAGAATAACTACTTATTGTGTCTTGCTTACAACACTCCTGCTCATACATCCTAGAATGATGTTTGCCTTTTTTTTTTTCTGCAACAGTGTTACACTGTTAACTCATATTTAGCTTATGATCCACTATGACCCTCAGATCCCTTTCCACTGTACTCCTTCCTGGGCAGTCCTTTCCCATTTTGTATGTGTGCAACTGATTGTTCCCTCCGAAGTGGAGTATTTTGCATTTGTCCTTATTGAATTTCATTCTATTTACTTCAGACCATTTCTCCAGTTTGTCCAGATCATTTTGAATTTTAATCCTATCCTCCTAAGTACTTGCAACCTCTCCCAGCTTGGTATTGTCCGCAAACTTTATAAGTGTGCTCTGTATGCCATTATCTAAATCATTGATGAAGATATTGAACAGAACCAGACACAGAACTGATCTCTGTGGGACCCCACTCAATATGTCCTTCCAGCTCGACTGTAAACCACTGATAACTACTCTCTGGGAACAATTTTCCAACCAGTTATGCATCCACCTTATAGTATCTCCATCTAGGTTGTATTTTCCTAGTGTGTTTAGGGAAATACATAAACAATAAAATCATAGTTTAACATAGGCACAAAAAGAATATAACTCACATAAGGGGTTGAGGGACAGTTGGAGATTTCCTGGCAACTCTCTTTCCTTGAGAGTCCACAGAATTATTTTTTTCCATGAACACTCAGACTGGGACTCTAGCAGGTGCTTGTTGATCAAGGGAGGCAAGGCATGCTGAGGAGCACCGGTTCTGTATGGCTTATTCCCTTGGCAACCCAGTGAGTTTACCAACAGAAGTCCATCCAAGAGTTAATCCTGATCTTTACTTCATTGACTCCATGACCATGATTTCCACTTCTATCGGGGAGGGAAGATAGTGCACACCCATGGTGGGGGAGATAATGACAGCATGCCCCTGACATGTTACAGGAGCCTTACGGCTGCTTTACATTGCACTGCACTGCCCCCCAAAAACTGTTTTGCAGCCAAGACAGATGTGGTGCTCCACTTGCAACTCTTTTCCTCTGACGGTCTCCTGTCCAAGTGCAAGTTGAAAAAGAAGAGCCAGCTGTGCTGTTTCTACACCAGCCTGGGAATCCACACCTCGCCAGTTAGACCGACTTTAAAACTCACCATAAAGCAGCCTTAATGGACACCAGGATTTGGCCCAATAGCTTTGCTTTTTGGCTATATGAATACTGTTGGTTTCCAACTATTGGGGAGAAGGTTAAAATCTACCCCGTTTTAGCAATGGAGAAAATCCAGTATGATCAGAGTGGTGTCACCACACAGTACAAGAAGAAAATAATTAACAGAATGTGAAATTTAAAAAGGTACTTACTGGGCCATATTGCCAGCCAAGTTCAATTTTATTCATAACCCAGAGTTCATGGATGTTCTCCGCTAATTTTTCTCTAATTCTTTCCAGGTGAGGAGGCAATACAATCTAAAGACAGAAGAGAGACAGAGCCTATTACAGATAAATTGTACTACTGTGCAATCCAGCTACTGTACTCTCATAACCAACACTGTTAATGTAAATAGTCAGTTAGACTAAATTAGAGATCTCTCAAGCCAACCATAATGAAATTCATATGTTTTTCAAGTGCTCTTTCAACAGATACATGTTAATCTGTGCATTTCTGAGTATTTTATGGCTCTAAAGATGGGCCAGAAAGGGGAAACGGAGAAAGAGATGTAGACACAACATGGAAAAAAAATTCCTCCAAAATATCTAGAAGCTGTCCAAACTGACAGTATTTCTTCAGTTACCTGATAAAACACTAACACAAATGTCCATTTTTCAGCAAAATGCTTTCCATAACAATTGTTTAAGGGAATATAAATACTACAGACTCCTCCATTGGTGCAGGAGCCCCAGCCTGCCTCAGAATCATAGAATATCAGGGTTGGAAGGGACCTCAGGAGGTCATCTAGTCCAACCGCCTGCTCAAAGCGGGACCAATCACCAATTTTTGCCCCAGATCCCTAAATGGCCCCCTCAAGGATTGAACTCACAACCCTGGGTTTAGCAGACCAATGCTCAAACCACTGAGCTATCTCTCCCCCAGCAGACAGAGAGGTTCTGATGTTTTGGTGATAAGTAGAGCACATGGCGCCTGGGGAGAAGGAAAGATTCCCCAGTATCCCCCACGAAACTCCCCAGTACACAGTGCAGTTCCTAAGACAGTGAGTGCACTGGAGACAGAATTGGAGTCTAAAAGTTTACCAACGTTTTCCTAGAAAAGCACTTTGTCATTTTGCCAACACAAACTTAAAAATTCAACAGTTTGTCTACAAATGTACGGAATGGAAAGGAAAAACTGAATTTTTAGGCAGAATTTTGGGGAGTCTCTGACTCCCGCAACACATTAAAGATCATGAAAATAGGTCAGCCTTCACTTTTCATAAAAGCAGTGACTTGCTCTTGACCAAAATGTCACCTCTCCCCAATGTTATTCAGTGAGCTTTGTGCAAGTTTCTGTCCTCAACTCCAGTCACGTTGCTCTCATACCTGCCTGCTAGCTCCCCTCTCTACACTGAGTAGGAAAGAACCAGTAAGGTCACACACACAATGTAAGTGTCTTGATGGGAAGTGTTGTATCAATATGTACAATGCATTTTCACTCTCTTCCAGAGCTTATACACTATTCTAATGGTGGCCTTATAAGAATCTAAATAAATGTGTAGGTAAGTTGTGCTCACAAAATATATCCCACATTACCCACTAGCTTCAAATGGGTACTGAATCTAGAGAAAACAATTACAGATTCAATATGCTATATAATCATTGGTACTATTTCTCGAAGGGCTTTCTTCTCCCATGTAGTTTTGCAAAAACAAGCTACTTTTTTTGGAGACTGAATTCTTAGGATATCTTTTGTTCCTGTAAAATAGAGGCAATGGTAGTCTGGGGGTTGGAATTTACATTTTCCCCCCATCGCATTTAGATGTTAACACTGAACCCTAACGATGATGCTATTAGCGTGAATACTGTTGACTATTTTACTGCTGATAATTTTAGTATAAGCTGCTAATGAATGTCCTGGTCTGTTGTTCAGGGGTGCACTAGGAAATACTACGAGGGAACAAAAGCAGCCACCCTTTCACACCAAACACACTATTTTACAGGGTAATGCTATAAATGGTGGAGCCCTTACAAAGTTCCATGGCCTGTCCTTAAATTATCCCCAGAACGCCAATGTTAATGTTAGCCAAGACTAGGAAAGGTCAGGGGCAGGAAGGAAGAAAATCTGCCATTGGGCTTCCTTCCAAGAATCGGGATTGCGTTGCAGGGGAAGGGTCCCCTTCAGTTTTGTGATTAGCAGGCAATTTTGATTTGTCCTCCCTTCGGCTGATCCACCTTGCTGCTGCTTCCCTACTCAGTGCACAAAGGGGAGCTAGGAGGCAGTTATGAGCGTAACTGGCAAAAGTCAGAGCAAGAGTGGCACTGATCCAGGAGCCTGATGCGGGGATGCATGAGAAAAAGAATTTGCCGCTGAAACCACTCCACTATATCGGTGAGATGAAGCAGAGGTGCTGCCAAACAAACCTGCAGAAGATCAATCTTTTGGGGCCAACTTTGAAGAAAGAGTAGGATTGGGAGGGGACTGGGTAAAAAAAGCCCTGTAAGGGAAATCAGGAATACAAATCACCCTAGCTCTCCCCGAAATCAGTTCCACTCTCCTGCAAAAAACAGACTCCTGGAACATAGTGCTAAATTATTAACAAACCTGATATTACATTACTCACCACTATTACATGACAGGACCCACAAAACAGAAGAGTTATATTTATTAAACATACAAATCTCCAGCAAGCTGTCTCAGAGTCATTACTGTATAAAAGAGCACTGTCAAAACATGTATGCCTCAGCCTTAGTCTACCTTAAAAGCTGCATATTACATAGCTGGACATGTGCTGTCTGTTTCACAGGAGGATTTGTTCTTTCTTGTTCAACCATTTTATGGCTGAAAGTTCACTAAAAGTGAACATTTAGGGCCTGATCCTGTATACACTGAAGCCAATGGCAATATTTCCATTCATTTCAGTGGGAGCAGGATCAACAGGCAGGCCATTCATCCAGTTTTAAGCCAGTCCTGTTTTTGGAAAGGTTTGTCCCTGCCTGGTGGTACCGTGGAGAATGCCATTTTGCTCCATCCCCACTGGTGCGACCTCACATGCCTGGTGTGTGGGAGGTCATGCCAGTGGGGGCGGGCCCACACCATTCCAGAAGTGTAGCAATGGCCGGCATTCTGGGGATGCGTCAGTTGCCTCTCTAAGGATCAACCCAATTAAACAGACTACTTGCTATCTGTTGTCATAGCTGGAGCTAGAAGCACATTTCTCTTTAATGTTAGCCTTCATTTGTCAACTTTTCTATTTCTCCATAATAAATACCGATATTCAATAAAGCACAAGGATAATGCAAGTTTAATTTATACCATTTTCTGTGCATAATGAGCCAAACTCTGCTCTCAGTCACATGGCAACCTCAGTAAATAAAACAGGGTTAAACGTGGCCCAGTGCACCTAACATGATCACAAGCCTTCACCTTTAAAACATTGTATCAATAAAAAGTTCCATAATAAAATACTTGTATCATCCCCACAGTTACCACTACTTCAAAGGTCACTCTGTTTTAATCTAGTTTCACTCCAAGGATAAAACAACATGTGATGTCCTAAGGCTCATGAATATGAAATAAATAAAATTTCTAAAAGGTAGCAACAAGTTCTTTATTGTGCTTTGCATGTCCCAGTATTCTCAATGGTTAGCAATAAAATGTACCAAATCAGCACAGAAAGGAAACCCACATGTTTGAAACAAGTTGCAAGCTCAAACATGAAGCTAACCTGAGCCTGCAATGTCTATAGTTGAGAAAGACTGTGGTGTTTAGTTCCCTTACCTGGCTAGTATCCACGGGAACTGGTGTGAAGGCTGCTTGGGATAAAGAGATGGTTGGACCCAATAGGTCTCTTGTACATTGGTGATCCTGTTTGTATTCTCGGCTATGTTCTACTTTTAGCTTCTCTTTTGGTAGAACAGCTTCAAAGCAAGGTGCATACCCAAGTGGAGGCAGGAATTTGAATTCTCCATGGCGGCCTCCAAGCAGAAAACGTACCCTGTAAACAACAGCAGCAATTTATGCAATCATAACACCTCCAGTACAAATCTGTGGTTAGTCTTTTGCCCTCAATGGCAACCTAAAACCTGCAACTTCTTCACCATATTAAACATTTTCCTCTCAAATGTAACCTGGTAATTAGCACTGGGGATTGTGGGGAGAAAGAAGGAATGAAGAAGGAACAGGTGCATAACTAGAAGAGATTTAGCCACTCCACGAGCTAATCTCCACCTTTTATTCAAGAGTTTTAGAGAGATGGAGGATAATGGAGAAGAAAGTGAGAGAACACCAGCTTGCTAAAGATGCCTAGAAGTCAATAACCTTCCAAGCATCCAAAGTTTGGCCACAACCCTGGAGACAGACAGATTGCCAATCAGAGCTAAAACTAGGCCCAGAACCTTTCCCTCTGACATCCCTGAAGTTTGGGAGATTTGAAAAATGAGACCCAAAAACTCAATGGAAAATCATTCCATACTCTCTCCAATAGCATGTGAAACCTTCAGAACATGACACAAAAAAAACTCATTTTACTTTCAACAGTACAAGTTTTCCACATTTCCATGTTCTGTAGCTGTACAATGATGCCTATCACTTTTGCCACTGCAAGGCTCTCTGAGTACAGAGATGAGCATAAATTAGTGATACAAAACTGAGAAATTCATCTTGGTGCAGTGTGATTTGGAAGATACCAAAAAAAAAAGTCAATTAATCCCTAGTGTAACTATAATGGCTTCAGTAGAGTTACACCACAGGAGAACGTTGTGTATTTGAATTTTATTCTATTCTGGTTCTTATATGGCCCTCATCCCAGTAGTATCTCAACACCTTCCAGAAGTCCATTGAGCTATTTGACTAATATCATTCACATATGGTTCTTTCTTTCTTTCTCCTTCTCCTCAAGGTGAAATTATGTGGGGAGGATTTTTTTAATATAATTTGTTATATGTACATTGTATTATATGTATATATTAGCAGAAGTAATGTGGAAAAAGTACACTTTGCATTTAGAATGAAAGGTATGATTGATGATGGTTAATTCCTGTAGGAGTTTGTCCCACAGTCTTGGAGCAGCTACCAGCAAAGCTTTGGGCCTGCATAGATTAGATTTAGCCTTGCAGCATGTGGTTCCATTGTGCCTGGGCAACAGGCCTGCAGACGGTACTCTGGATCCCAAAATGTGAAGCAATCTTTTCGGTAGCATGAGCCCAAACCATTGAGCACCCTTGAATTAGAGGACCAAGACCTTGAATCTCAGTTGTTATTCTATTGGAAAACTGCACTGTGAGCAGAATACAGGTTAAATGTCCTAGCAGTAGCCTGTGTTGCTGAAGAAACAAGCTACTGCATTCTGTGCTAGTTGATGGTCCTTGGGGGCCCACAGCTGCATATGCAGGAAGATAGCATTGCTGTAGTACAGCCAGGAAGTGACATGAGCATGTGTAACTGAGGCCAGATTATAGGTGCTAGAACATTTTACTGGAGAGACAAGGTAGATGAGGTAATATCTTTTTATTGGACCAACTTCAGTTGTAGAGACACAAGCTTTCGAGCTTACACAGAGCTCTTTTCCAGGTCCCAAAAGAGCCAGCTTTTAGTTTTAGTTAGAACATTTTACTGGTAGACGATGCTATGAGAGTTTAGCTTTAGCAAGAAATCCCAGAGTGCACCTAATCAGCAGACAGAACTGACCAATTGTGCTTGTGTATCTTCAACTAACAGAGACTACACTGCCATTGGTGCATTATGGAAAGTACATTTTTTTACATTGCAGAAATCAGAAAAATTCATGTACATAAATGGATGTTTTTCTTTTAGTTTGGCTTAAAGGCTGGCCTGGCACCGAATGTTAGCAATGTATGTTGTGCTGGCAGCTAAGAAAGGAGACAGAAGATGTTGTTAAATCCTAAGTGGAGTATATTAGTGAACTACCTGAACATGTTCGCATGCTGACAAATGCCAGGTGCACTATCCCTTCAGGACTCCTTTCAGCTCTTACCTCACTCCACCTTTATGGAACAGGCAACATGCCAAGAAGGCAGATGTCAGAAAGGGAAATGAGGGGGATGGTAGCAGGGGAATAATTGGACATGTTCACTGAAAACAGGAAAAACTACAATGGATGCTAACTTTATTCCTGCAGCAAAGCTGACAACTGGAAAGAAGAGGCCATCTATGTTGAAATTCTCAAACATCCCTTGAACTGGTTGACCATTTATCCGGAATGAGATGCTTGGGGCACTCAGATCCAAACAGCAGCTGATGACATCATCCGTTCTTAACAGATGAGGATTGGGAGAATTCACTGTCCGTGCAATACAGCCTATGGAGAAAAGGAAATACATTTAGAACAACTTTAGAGAGTCACATAGAAAAGGTTTCACTAAAACCTAAAAATTTTACTTAAAAAAAAAAATAATGAGGTAAACAGATGGAGTACATGTGCCTGGATTCAGAGATATCAATACTAGATTATCAAAGAATTAATAGTAAACTTGTAATAAAGTGCAGATATGCACTCACTGGCATCTGCAAATATTATTTTAATTATTGCACATTTGTGCTTAATGCATCTGGAAATAAATAATGGTCCTATTTTGAGGCTCAAAAAAACTCATAAAACTGAAATTTTACCCCCATTTACACCACAATTCCAAATTCCAAAAAGTGGATTAAAACCTGAAGGAGAAAAAAATACACCTTATTTAAAAAATGCCTACATTAGCTGGCCAGGATCTTACCTGGGCTCTCTAGGGATGCTTCTGAGCCACTGACCAATAGAAGATCAGTATTTCAGACTTTTGGTGCTTGTTGCCAGGGAGGTTGGAAACAAAAGTCCTTCATATCACTACTGAGCATCCAAACCCCACAATCACAACAGGAGCTTGTGTCAAAAATTCCTTCCTTTTATATTCTATGTAAATATAGTTTAATGTATACACTCAACGAACCCAACTCCCCAGAACATTAATTGAAGATTAAACTAACAATGCATGTCACACGTTTGCGTTAGAAATGTGTATTATTTTGACTTTTGTTTCAGTTATCAAATTCTGTACAACGTATGAGGAGTGCTGAATATCTTAATCATAAAAATAAAATTAGATCTTCTCTTCTATCATCAACGAGCCCATGATATAGTGTGGAGTAAAATATATCAAAATGCTAATCTATAATATGTCTCATCATCCAAGATAAACATAAATTTGTTCTTTGTAAAGTGATTTGAAGATGTAAAATCAGGAAGTATCATTATTAAGGGCCAGACTGTGGTACGCTTGTTTACTCTGTGGAGTACTGTACTACTCAGCGTAAATAAAAGGTATCATAATCAAGCTCTAAAACAGAAATAATGAAGATTTGTAAATACTTTTTCACCATAGAGGTGTCTGTTACTTTGCTCTGATTTCAATTAACCCTAGACTGTATCATTCTCTTCCCCTGCACCCATTTAAATAACACATCTCATTGTATTACATATAAAATTCCTGATCTCCAAGAAGAATCATCTACAGAAGAAATTGGAGGTAAGATATAACACACTTCTGGCATTTTGTTTATCTATAACATGAGATATGGGAAGAAATATGCAAGTGAAAAACCTCTGGAAATGGATTTTAAAAATGAGACCTATAATTTTTGGAATACGTCGGGCAAAGCAGAGTGCATATTAAGTACAGAACCCTACAGTTAAACTGTATTAGCCACTTATGGTGTCAAAAAGGGCTAATGTGACCCTTAGTTACATAAACTGAGTAGTAAGCAATAGCAGAAAGGTGATTTGATCTCAGTATGCTTCATTGGTAAAACAGATATTAGAATACTACATACAGTTCTCATTAGTGGTGCAAATGTAATCCATTTCTTACCGGGTGGGGGGCAGCAGAAAATGGGAGGCACGTGACCTCCTCACGTGACTCTCCACATGATTCCTCCCCACCCGACCCCCAGCCTGATGCCTCCACGCTCTCCCTGTCCCCTCCCCATGATCCACCCTCCCTTACCCTAGGGAGAGGTGGGTCCCTGTCCTCCTCCCTCCCACTGCACTAGAGACTTCAGAACCACAGTGCGAAAGGAGCAGAACTTGAGGCCCCACGCCTGCAGCTCCTCCGGTGCGGCTGTACCACCCAACCCTTCCATGCAGGGTCTCCTCTGTCTGTACAGCAGCCCTCCCAGAAGACAGGGCCGGGGGTGGGACTGGGGGCGGTACAGCTGCCAGCGTGAGGAGCTCCTGGCGTGGGGCCACCTCTTAGCCCAACTTTCTGCTCTTTTCCCCACTGCGGTTCTTGGGAGAGCCCTGTGGTTCAGGAGAGGACACGCTGCGTGGGAGGGCTGGGGGCAATACAGCTGTGCCAGAGGACCTGCCGGCATGGGGCCCTTGTCTTTCCGGTACGCCGTACCAGCTATAAATATCTTGCTGGTGTGGCGGACCGGACCGCCCCACTTGCACTGCCAGTTCTCAGGTCCTCCCTGTAAAAATAAGGTTGAAAATTCGATAAGGTGCAAAAAAGAGCCACAAAAATAACTTGAGGAATGGAGAAAATGCTTTACAGTGAAAGACTTATGCTGAACAGACTGAATTCTTTATCAAAAAGAAGATAAGCCCTTTCTGTGCCAATGAGCTTCAGGAACCTCCTGGGAAAACAGTGCTCACTAGGACCTCATGAGCACCCATCACCTTGCAACACTGAGATTACAATAGGTTGTGTGGTCCCCAGATGTCTCTTTTCCTTCCTTTTGGTGGCAAACTGTGGGTATAGGGACCTTTGCTCCATGCCCCAAAAACTTTACGCTGTCTTAACAAACAAAAAACAAAAAACCTTCCTTTTTTGTAAGAGCAGTTGTGATCGAGACAATTTTAACTTAGCTTTAGATAATATTAGGTCATTTGAGATGTTGGTTGTGCAGTTTAGATTCACAGATCATCCCCGGCTGAGCTCTGAGGAATCATTTCCAATACAGACTCTAAAGACCTGGATAAAAAGTCCAGGTTTAATCATTGTATGTCATGGCCTTCCATTTTCCTGGAGTCAGGTGTCCATACCTGCTGCCTTATGTGTTTTGAAAATTCTACTCTCCAGAATCTTGTTTGATGTTCAAACTCCATCACTTTTCCCAGGCATGTGGAGGCTGAGTAGCTTGAGGGGGGATTTTCTATTGGAGCATGCGGTGGAGAGTCAGTTAATTACTTTACGTGATGGCTCTGATCAGGCTATTTGTTGTGGCATGAAATTACTTGAGACTGGTCATTTTAATTTTTCTCATAGAAACGAAAAATATAAGTGACTGTTAATTGGATCTTCTTTTTATTCAATAAAAAGAATAATTGCTTCTAATCCTGGAAATTTTCTCAGCAAAAATGGAAAATAAAAATATGAACGTACAAACCTACTTTTTTTAAAATCAAAACTGACCTCTGTTATCTTCCTCTACTCAGCAGAGGCACAAGTCACAGGATCAGCTGCAAGTCTTTCTCCATGTATTAAATAGTAACAATCATAATCATAAGTAAATCTTATATGTAAATTGGAAAAATAATTTCTCCTCTGTCTTGTTTTATGGTAACTGGCATTTCTTCCCTGACCTTTCCAGGATCAGCACTAAGAAGCAACAGCTTAATATGTTACCAGATATTTGAGTGCAATTTATCATGGACAAAAAATACATACTGTATGTTACCCCTGCTGGGACAAAAACAGCTCAAGGACATTATGTTACATTTCACTCTGGAAATGCAACAGCAACCTTAAATGAAAATGAGATTACTGGAATCCTGGAAGAGGAACAAAGTACAAGAGCACTCTTGAGAGAGAAAATTTCTACTGTTTTCTCTCAAAAAACAAAACCACTCTCCCCCGCTCCATTCATTTTATATTTAAGTAGTTTCTGGCTTCTAAAGTATTCTCTTACCTACAGTACCTCCTGCCCATCCCAGAGCTCCCATGCTGCTGCGTCTCTGAGATATTTCATTATGATTCCTTTGAAGCTGAGGAGGTCTCAGGCTCCAAACCAAGCCCAAACATCTACACGGCTATTTTTAGCCCCACAACAGGAGTTTGAGTCAATTGATCCAGACTCCAAGACTCACTGCCACGGTGAGGGGGGTTGTTTTTGGTACTATGTAGGCAGACCCTTAGAGTTCAATTAATGCTCAAGTGCATATCCTATCAATTCAACACTTAAAAAACATCAGTTGGGACAACTAACATCCAGACCAACCTCAATTTACACGCCTTACCAGATCAGAATATCCAAATGCTCTCACACACACCTCGACGACACAAACATCCCTTTCATTTCCAACGTACAGTGACCTATAAGGTCCAATTCTTCACAATCACACAGCTCTAATTTCAACCCCAGCTAAACAGAGAATTAAAAACTCATAGTTCTGTGGAGGAGAAGGTACCTTCTCCATCTAGCAAGACTTCTTTAGTTCACCAGTCTAAGTCACTGGGACAAGAGCTCCAACTGGCAAACTTATTCAGTTTGCAGGAGACTCAGAAGGAAGACATGCCAGGGATAGAGGTTTAAAAAACAAACAAACCTCAGCTCAGGGGATGCACATGATCAGCACAGATGAGGAAAAAAGGGAGACAGTGTCAGAGAATAGAAATATATGGATACTGTGCTATGCATAGGCTTTCTTGGCATAAGTTTATGACAAATATGGAGAACATATTTTTCTCTG
Organism: Lepidochelys kempii; assembly: GCF_965140285.1. Lineage (NCBI taxonomy): Eukaryota > Metazoa > Chordata > Testudines > Cheloniidae > Lepidochelys > Lepidochelys kempii. The sequence continues at coordinate 136,941,140 of NC_136382.1, read as the reverse complement.
TGATACTTGATATCACCACAGTGGCCTCAGTCAGCAATAGAATAAGGTTTTTGCAAAAGAAAAAACAAAACTGATTAATTCCAATAGTATATCCAGTGCCTCTCCTACAGTTAGCACACAATACTTCTCTCATGTAAGGGTAAAAACTATGATTTCAGATTAATTCTATCCTGGGCCAGTGACACTTTTATGATTGGATTTCCAGTCTAAACACACAAACATTCATGAGACATGCAGTCAATCTAAATTTATGCAACTAAAATATTTATATCACTGCTAAATAGTCTCTGTTTCTTCCATCTTCCCTACCTGGTGAATATCATATATTGTATTCTATTAAGATAACCCATTCACACACATCACATGCATACATACTTAATATCCAGCATCTAAACTTCTCAGAACATGTCCTGTAATAGCATCTACAGGAGTGGTTTACACATTTACACTGAGATTTTTCGAAGCTGCTTAAGGATTATGTCCAAATCACCTGGGTGGCTTTGAAAACCCCACCATCAATGCATTCCCTTCTATCTGAACAGAAACACAGAGAAGTACTTTTAAAATGTATGACACAAAAGTTTCCTTACTACATATTCAAACAAACTCAATATGCATCACATACACAGAATGGATAGGCCAGTATGCTTACGTAAGTCCCCATTGTCTGGCTTTAAGAATTTCTAAACATTTGAACTAAAATGAGTATATCAAAGAACCCCCACCCCACCCCAAATTGATATGGCCTAAATATCTCATGTTGGTTTTATAATATCACAGAGGGATTAGAAATCCAGTCTACCACTGTGAGAATGCTTGTCAGACTTCATTTTCTGTACCTTTGAAGTTTTAAAGCAAAGCTTTGGAATGCACTGTTAAAAAAAAAAAAGCCTTGGGTGGAACCAGATTATGATTCCATCTATAAATTGCATTGTTTTGAATTCAACTGTCTTTTAGATGAAAGTAGTCAACTTAAAAAAACCCAGAATGGAACTCTGATTCTGCATTTTACCCCAAATGCCCTAGCATTCATAGAATCATAGAATATCAGGGTTGGAAGGGACCTCAGGAGGTCATCTAGTCCAACCCCTTGCTCAAAGCAGGAACAATCCCCAATTAAATCATCCCAGCCAGGGCTTTGTCAAGCCTGACCTTAAAAACTTCTAAGGAAGGAGATTCTACCACCTCCCTAGGTAACGCAGTCCAGTGTTTCACCACCCTCCTAGTGAAGAAGTTTTTCCTAATATCCAACCTAAACCTCCCCCACTGCAACTTGAGACCATTACTCCTTGTTCAGTCATCTGCTACCACTGAGAACAGTCTAGAGCCATCCTCTTTGGAACCCCCTTTCAGGTAGTTGAAAGCAGCTATCAAATCCCCCCTCATTCTTCTCTTCCGTAGACTAAATAATCCCAATTCCCTCAGCCTCTCCTCATAACTCATGTGTTCCAGACCCCTAATCATTTTTGTTGCCCTTCACTGGACTCTCTCCAATTTATCCACATCCTTCTTGTAGTGTGGGGCCCAAAACTGGACACAGTATTCCAGATGAGGCCTCACCAATGTCGAATAGAGGGGAACGATCACGTCCCTCGATCTGCTCGCTATGCCCCTACTTATACATCCCAAAATGCCACTGGCCTTCTTGGCAACAAGGGCACACTGTTGACTCATATCCAGCTTCTCGTCCACTGTCACCCCTAGGTCCTTTTCCGCAGAACTGCTGCCGAGCCATTCGGTCTCTAGTCTGTAGCTGTGCATTGGGTTCTTCCGTCCTAAGTGCAGGACCCTGCACTTATCCTTATTGAACCTCATCAGATTTCTTTTGGCCCAATCCTCCAATTTCTCTAGGTCCCTCTGTATCCTATCCCTGCCCTCCAGCGTATCAACCACTCCTCCCAGTTTAGTATCATCCACAAATTTGCTGAGAGTGCAATCCACACCATCCTCCAGATCATTTATGCAGATATTGAACAAAATCAGCCCCAGGACCGACCCCTGGGGCACTCCACTTGACACCGGCTGCCAACTAGACATGGAGCCATTGATCACTACCCGTTGAGCCTGACAATCTAGCCAACTTTCTACCCACCTTATAGTGCATTCATCCAGCCCGTACTTCTTTAACTTGCTGACAAGAATGCTGTGGGAGACCGTGTCAAAAGCTTTGCTAACGTCAAGAAACAATACATCCACTGCTTTCCCTTCATCCACTGAACCAGTAATCTCATCATAGAAGGCGATTAGATTAGTCAGGCATGACCTTCCCTTGGTGAATCCATGCTGACTGTTCCTGATCACTTTCCTCTCATGTAAGTGCTTCAGGATTGATTCCTTGAGGACCTGCTCCATGACTTTTCCGGGGACTGAGGTGAGGCTGACTGGCCTGTAGTTCCCAGGATCCTCCTTCTTCCCTTTTTTAAAGATGGGCACTACATTAGCCTTTTTCCAGTCATCTGGGACTTCCCCCATTCGCCACGAGTTTTCAAAGATAATGGCCAATGGCTCTGCAATCACAGCCGCCAATTCCTTTATCACTTTCGGATGCAACTCGTCCGGCCCCATGGATTTGTGCACGTCCAGCTTTTCTAAATAGTCCCTAACCAGCTCTTTCTCCACAGAGGGCTGGCCACCTACTCCCCATGTCATCTACATACATGATTTATTTTGATGCTGCTAGATACCACAGACTTACTGGAAATGGCTGTCCCACATCCCTTTATCAAAAAATTAAAAATGCTTTACCTGACCACAGATGAAGACCATCAAATCCATAAGAGTACAGGTCATCGCCAACACCATTTCCACCCCATTCTTCACCTCCCCCAGGGTAGGGTGAATAGCCCTCTGTTGAAGCCCAGCCCACTCGAAGATGAGTAGCTTCTGCTGTCACAAAGGGCTCCACATAGTCCACCATAAGCTCATAGTACCATTTTCTGTATTGGGCGGAGCCTTCGCCGATCCCAAGGAAGATATTGGGTCTCATGCTTAAAACAAAGGGGGAAAATGGGTAGCCATAAAAACAGATTAGAAGAACATGTTACAGTAGTTAGATTTCTTTTTCTCAATTTGTGTTTACCACTTATTGAATGTATGTCTTGTTTCATTAGAAGTGAAGAACAAAATGAAAGTTCTTCAAAATTTCTGGTGGAAAAGCTTCCCATACAGTTCAATCAAAATTGTAATTTTCAGCAATTAAACCAGCACTACTAATCAAACACCTGTAATAATACTGTGCACTTTTAAGTACAGTAGAATCTTGGGAATAGTGGTTGTTTGTAAATCTTATGGTTGTTCTTTCAAGTTTACAACTGAACATTGAGTTAATATAGCTTTGAAAAACTGTACTATGCAGAAGAAAAATGCTGCTTTTAACCATCTTAATTTAAATGAACCAAGCACCAAAACAGTTCCCTTTCCCTTAATTTTTTTTATTCGTTTTCATTTGTTTCTGCTGCTGCCTGATTGCATACTTCCGGGTCCAGCTGAGGTGTGTGGTTGGCCAGTCAGTTCGTAACTTTGGTGTTTGTAATTTTAAGGTTCTACTGTACAACTTTACTAATTCACATTGCACACCTTCAAATTTGCACACACAATGACAGCCTCTTCCCGCACCAACAGAAAAAGTATAGTGAGTAGATACTGTAGAATGGTCTCATTCTGCAGTACTAGGACTTTATTACACTTATAAAATGTACTACAGAACACTTTACTGTGAAATGTTATAACTAAAACTACAATAAATTTGTAAAATAAATGTTCACTTATTCACCAATTTGTAAATCCAATAATTCATAATGGTATACCAGCCATTCGTGCAAATTAGCAATATAGATCACTAAAATGAGGTACAGAAGTTCATTCATAGATTTTAAGGCCAGAAGGGATCATTGTGATCATCTAGTGTGACCTTCTGTGTAACACAGGCCATAGAACTTCACCCAACAATTTCACAAGTCCATAAATTCTGTTTGAGCTAGAGCCTGTGGTTTTGTTTTGTTTTTTAAGGAAGGTATCCAATCTTGATTTTAAAAGACTTTTAAAAAGTCTGTTATCACATTTCAGAGTAGCAGCCATGTTAGTCTGTATTCTCAAAAAGAAAAGGAGTACTTGTGGCACCTTAGAGACTAACCAATTTATTTGAGCATAAAAAATTTCACTGAATGCATCCGATGAAGTGAGCTGTAGCTCACGAAAGCTTATGCTCAAATAAATTGGTTAGTCTCTAAGGTGCCACAAGTACTCCTTTTCTTTTTGTTATCACATTGTTATCATTCACATTTTTATATTTACGTTTTTCCTCCCACTCAATGATTAAATGACTTATTTGCTGGTATAGGACCCTTCACTTGAAAGGTCAAATTCTCTCCTGCATAAACATATGCTCAGTGTAGGAATGGGGGTGTATCAGGGAGCCATTTAGAGCTGTCCGGTTCTCTAACTACTGCAACACTGCCCCATAATTAAGTTTAGGTTTGCTTTTACTTACGACAGCTGGCTATAGTTCCTGTTCAGATTCTTATGGATATAATTTATCAAAGCCACAATATGCCAGTTAACGCATTGTCTTTAGAAAGATTCACAGAGGTGATTCCTGTGCTATGGTTAAATAGATTTTTCTCTTAATGACTGCAGATATCGTCTTAGCACAAGAACTCAGATTCCTTTTGCTTTGCTGATCTATATTTAAGTAAATATTTTTCTTTTACCTGCTCACATGGTTCACAAGGCGTGTCTGTAGGAGGAGATCTCTTCCTGGTAGGAGATTGTCACAGATTAGATGTTGATTAGACCGCACAGCGACTCCATGGCATACACAGAGAGAGCACAAGACATCTAAAACCTATAAAAGAAATTAAGTTCTTTTCACTGTAATTTACTTTTCATATTAGAACATTAAGAATCAGCATGGACTACTGAAGGGAACTGTATTGATACCCCATCCCTTCGAATGAGATACACATTTTACCATTTGGAATTTCACTTTTACAGATAACCTGCTTTTCTTATTCAGTGCAGTTCCTTTATTCAGAGAAATATCTTACATACCTTATGGTTTCTTCCATGTTTGTCCAAAAGACAGATAATCGATTTAATATGTCCTTCCTTAATAATGTTTAGAGCTTCTGGACTTTCCACCAACACACAGTGCAAAACCTCCAGAATTCCTGAGAAGGTAAAAAATAGTAATCATGTATTGATTATATAATCTCACTAGCTGAAAGTCTGTGCTATTGCCCCCATGAAATCTGTAGAGTCATGTGACTCCTGGACAAAAATATTAGGCAACAAGCATATGAATGCAAAACATGTAAAAATTGCAATTTAATAACGTGCATGTGACAACTTCAGTGCACTTCACCTAACTCAAACATACCAACCTCTGTTCTAGTTCTTTGTACCCGAAGCACCATTTCCCTGACTCCCCCACTCTCCAACTGCTCTGGGGTTTCTCCTCTGCCCAGGTCCCAGTAGCACCACTTCCCAAATTCCCCCTCCTCCAACCACATCATGCTGCCCCTGGACCCTCTCTCTCCTATAGGGCATTACATGAAGGCAGGGCTCAGTGGCAGGGCAGGTCTGCATCCTCAGCCCCAGGGCTCTAGAACAGAGTGCTGCCAACATGACCCCTCCTGAAGACTGTGGGCACAGGGAAGCTTCTTGAGTCATCCCTAAAATCCTGGAACTTGTGATCAGTTTGTGAGAGCTGGCAACACTACAACACTGCCTTCCCCTGGCTGCTTGGAGGGGACCCCCCTTACCAACCACTACACCCAGGCTGGGGGAGCTGTTGTTCTACCCCCTCCATCTCCCATCCCCACCACTATCCTCTGTGCCCAGCTTAGCCTCTCTCTTGTCCCCAAACAACACAGCACCCCATTCCCCTGAAACATCATCAGACTCCTGGTCCTCCCCAGCACCCCATTATCCCCATTCACCTTTCACAGAGTCTCTACTTCTCCTCACATTCCCTGTGTAGTACATCAATGATAGTGTGGCAGCCATTGTGTGTGTGGGGATGGCTTCAGTCGCATTGAAAACAATGGGAGGAGGCAGCCAACCTCATTAAGGGCAGCCTCATTCCCCCATGTGGATAAACTGTAGGGAAACAGCAGCCACTTGCTGGCTTCAGGCCCATTGACCAAAACAGGAGATGGGTAATCCACTGTCTGTCCAGTCACCCTCATATAACCAATAAAATTGCTGCATGCACGTTAAGTAAGGGTAATAATCGGTTGAGCCACCTCCAATATCACAAAGGTCTAAAACTCTCGGCATGGCACAGATACATACTTTATACCTGTGTGATGTACAGCTACAGTAATTCATAAAGTCAAAGTGACTGAGAAATTAAAAAATTGGACAGTAACAGACTGAAAGCTCTCAACCATGCTTGTAGCAGCTTCCATCACTTCACACTGATTTAGACAGTTTAGGCTTCAGAGTGACACAGAGAGTGACATCCCAGTAATCTTATTATATAGATAACTACACATGGGCATCACTGCACATTGCATTTGCCCAGCAATCGACAAAGTTTTAAAATTGCTGCCTTCAACAGTATACAGTGAACAAATAAAATAAAAGAATATCATGTTGATATTGTTACTGATAGGCTTAGCAGAACAAGTGGATTTAGGGACAAGGTTAACAGAAGAGTAGTATATTACAATTCACTTTGATCTCTGCAGATACATTTGATAATTATTGTTCACAAGCAAAATATGAGAGAATTCCTGGCCCCACTGAAGTCAATGGCAAAACTCCCACCAACTTCAAAAGGCTCAAGATTTCACCCTACGTATGTACTTCAGACATAACACACACACTGTGTGTGTGTGTGTTTGTGTTTATATTTTCCCACAGCATAATATTGTCTGAAATATGTAAAAAAAAATTCAGTCACACTAACAATGCACCAAAACTGAAACTTTGAATCCTGCCCAATGCTGGAGGAGGGGCAGATGTGAGATTCCTAACACAGTGACCCGGTGTATGTCACTGTTTTGGAGGGAACGTTCTCGCAGCCGGAGCAAGACATCCTGAAGCACTTCAGAGTAGCAGCCGTGTTAATCTATATCTGTAAAAAGAAAAGGAGTACTTATGGCACCTTAGAGACTATCAAATTTATTTGAGCATAAGTTTTCGTGAGCTACTGCTCACGACATCGGATTCATGCAGCGGGAAATACAGTGGAAATTCCACTGAATGCATCCGATGAAGTGAGCTGTAGCTCACAAAAGCTGATGCTCAAATAAATTTGTTAGTCTCTAAGGTGCCACAAGTACTCTTTTTTTTTTAAGCACTTCATACGCTCTGTGTATATCACAGCTAAGCAGGGATTGAAAACTGCTGTTGTTTAAGAAGCAAACAAATAGAATCAGGATGAAATTGAGACACACAAAGAACTAAGAACCACTAAATCACCTGTAGCCTCCCAATTAAACGTAATTACCATCCCAATAAAGCAGCAGTCATTGCCATTAAGAATCATTAGACTTAAATCCCTACAATGTGCAGTAAGACAGGATCCCATGTGTACTGGGTCCAGGCACCATTGCTTCAGGGGGCCTCCAAATTTGGCAGCCATAAGCATCATGCATGCAGTTAATTGCTATCAACTGCTGCTGTTGCTGCCTCCTGAAGAAACAAGTCACAGGATTGAAAAGGAGGGCTGAGAAGCAGTATTGAGCTTAGCAGTTACACAAGGTCTAGTGTTAATCCTGTCATGTCATGCCTCTTGTGACCTTCTGCCTCTCCCCCATCCCTTGTCTCCAAGATCACACCCTGTCTCTCTGAGTGAGATACATGCTCTCTTTTCCTGGAAGCGGGCAGTGGTAACACCACAGCATCTATTCCCACTCTGCTATGGAAGGAAGCACCACCCAATACTTCTCTGTAAGACCCAGCTGCATAAGAGATGTCACATCTTTCCTGTTAGTACACGGAGTGAAGGGAGGAATAAAAGATCAACTACTACCTCAGAAACAAGAGCACCCATCACACCAAGCGTCAGAGAGGAAGAGGACAGAAATCCCTCATGTTCTTGCAGATAGGAATGGAGGATGTATTTGCTGACCTCACAAAAACTAGAAATGAAGAATATTCCCATTTGCTAGTGTGTCAGTCGGAAGGGGAAATCCTGCCACCACTCCTCCCTGCAGCTAAAAGGGCAGAGATACACTCTCACTCTTCTCAGAAGCTAGAACAAAGAAAAGCAAAAATAACATCACTTCCACCAATCAGAACTCCTCACCCCTCAGTGAGGGTCCTCAGTGCACAGGATGGACAGTGTGTAGTGAATGAGTTAGAGGACACTTACTGAAGAGTAAGGATAAATATAAATACTGGTCATCTGCCGCATCCATTACACTACATCTGTCATGCACACTGAGGGTATGAAACAAATCCCACGCAAGTCAATGAGATTTTTAACACTGACTGCAGTGGGCCTAGGATCAGGCCCTAACTAAAGAAGAAATTATAGCATGTGACCGTGACACTGAAGACTACAGCATGAGGAAACAACTGTCCTCAACATATAAAATCTAGAACAAGTTTCTGTCAAAACTCGGCAAGCGTTTGCCAGAGGGGTGTAGAAAGCATGCTTCTATGACTTTACGAACATGTTTTTATTATTGAGTTCCAATTTACTCACAATAAAAAACACTATTTGGACACACATAAGAAGTATTCTTCAAGTGACAAAAGGTTTACTCTGATTTATTGATGTGAATTTTGTTGCTGTTGTGAGGAACAGAACACCCAGATGAGAGAAAAGAAGCAATCTAAACCAAGGCTATTACACCAACCCTCCAGTAAGGATGGAGAGAGCAAAACAAATTTAACACAACATGCTGACATCTTTTAATGAGAAAAATAAATGCTTTGGTGGACAATCTGAGGAACAACAGAACATAGTCTGGCATGCAATAAGCTGTTTGTGGGGACTCAACGAATCTAAAAATATTCTAAACTACCTAACAAAACAAAAAATAACAAATATCTGAAGAAAACACATCATTATAGCGTTTATGAAATGCCACATTATGCAAAGTAATCAGTGTTTCTGAAAATAAAACAAAAAGAAGAAAAATTGAAATACAGCAGGCATGGAAAGAATTAAAAGTAGTTAGTATCTTTCAAGTGGCCTTAAAATGAACCCACTTGCATTAACTAACTAACTTCTTAATGTATGAAAGAAATATGGAATAATATTATAAGCATAATTCAGGAATCCTTTATGATAAAGTAATCTATGGTCTCTATAAAAATACCATAAAGTTCCCTTCTAGAGGAGTTGCAAATAACTTCTCTAGTATATTTGTATTGTCAAAGCTAAATAACTTAATGCCATTAGTAGCTTTACTGTAGGAATAAGCCACAACAGGCATGTATTGGTAGACTAGTGATACATGCTTCTTTGTGACACATAAAATGGAAGGCCCAAAACCTCCAGAGAAATTCATCGGTATCTAACTCCTGGTGTGGTTTATTGCTTTTAGTAAGAATGCTAGTTTTAATTTTAAAATAAAACAAAAACATTTTACATTAGTTTTATTGGGGGAAGGTGTGTAGGTTGTGCAATGTATCATCCTATGAAAAATAAATGCTAGTAGAAAGATAAAACAATTGCAAAGAAAGGATTAGGGATACCTTTTATTAAAAAAAAAAAAATTTAAAGGTTTTTCTGGCTTCTTCAGACTCCTACCTCCACCTACTTATCCTCTATGAGCCAGGGCTGCTCTGTCTGTAGCAATGTATGGCACAACAGCCAATTTCAATTCATTTGATATTGAAAGCCCAGATTAGTTTTATTCCCCAATAAAATGTGAGCTAATAATTGTCACTGGGATTTTCAAGGACTTCACTGAGAACTGGATCAAGTCCATAGTAATGCTGAACAGCCAGCCAAGCTCACTGAATAGAGGAGGGTAAATCTTAGGGCCAAGGGCAACCACTCCTCGTAGAATGGAGTCCTAGTCGGTGCAATATTAGGCCTGAAATTTCAATGCACAGAAGTCAGCACATTCCAACACAGTGTTAGTTCAGTCACATCTCACTGCCTCACTGTAGCGTACATTTAACAGCATGGCCATGAACAGTAATCCAACAGTACTCCACATGTCATGAGATCCAGTGTTACTAAGTTATGGTTACTATGGCAACCATAACTTTTGAATTTCCAGGCTTGTGTGATAGAACAACACTAGGATTATGGATTCAATCACAATATTTTGGGTTTATTTTCAAAGATTTTTGTTTGTTTTTAATACAGTAAAAAAAGCCTATGTTGAAGAAGTAAATGATGTTGAATAAGCAAGTATTATCTCCTCGACTCCATTTCCAGACCAACCAGCCACCTCTCTATCTATCACACATTATCACTGTAGCAACCGAGCCCTGGGTATCAAACACAGAAAAAACCCTACAGATGCAGATGCTCTCCCGGCAGCCATATCCTCCCATGGACAAGTGCCCTGCGTTCTTGGACAACATCTTCTGAATGTGTAACTTGATCACACATTGATTGAAATATGCCTATTTGTTCATGGTAAAACAAAATGGGCCTGTCCCTCTCTCCTTGGAGCTGCCTAACAGTGATCCAGTCAAGAAGAATGTGTTTACTGATATGAGTTCCTCTAACAGAAACAATGGAAACACACAAAGTATCACACCAACAACTCTATCTAACAGAGATTTGAAACCAAGGATGTTTCTACTTTTACATGATCTTTTCATCCACACAAACAACAGTGGGATGTGGAGGGTTTTAATTATCAATTCTGGCAGGAGATTCTATTTTAATGGGTCAACATGAAGTGGAGAAAGAAGTTTGAAGACTAGCAGATAATTTCAGTCAGATGCAGTGATCCCTAGTGTATGAAATTTGAGATACCTAGAATAAAAATAATTGTTTTTCATACGTGTCTTTAAAAATTATTTCTCCCTTACTTACTCAAAAACTAATCTCTGCTGTTTTCTGGAGATCAACATTTAGAAGATTAACAGATTTTCAGTTTGCACTTTACAAGTTTATCCAGTATGCTACTGTTTCTTTAAATTTTTAGAAGGATTAGTTAATATCAGCTGAAGTTTATTCCAGACAGTGAGACACTACACTTGTTTTAATTTATGCATCGAAGAGACAGAATATTTGCATTTTCCACTCTGTTTCTTCTGTGATGTCTCAGTGCTAAAGAGGTCCAATCCCAAACACCTTTTTACTCACACAAATTCTCATCTTTTAATTTTGCTTCAATAAAGAACTCCAGATCAGGACAAAAATAAGAACGGTCTCCCAGTACTGGTTTCTGCTTTCTTCAGGCCTGGTTTAATTTTTAATCTAATTTGTATCCTACATAATTTTTTTACATATATGTTTGACTTTTATAATCAGTTTCCAATTCTACAGCATTCAAGAATCTGAAAAAGTTTTAGAAACATTAATGAATTAAGCTACACAACACTCCCAAATGGCAGGTAAATAAGTATTATCATGGGGAAACTGAGGCACAGAACAGTTACGTGACCTCCCCATCATACAAAGCAAATCACTAGCAGAGTGAGTAAAGGCACTAGGAACTGCCGCCTCTCAGTCTTGCTCTCTAATCACCAGTCCACACTCCTAGCAGAAACACTCTCTTCTAGGGCTAATTGACATCTAATGGAATTTTGCTAGAAGCATTATTTTGGATACAACAGGACTGTTTTTAGTTTAGAATTTTTCCATTTAAGACACTCTTCAAACTAAAGATGGGACAGAATATGAAGGCTAGTTTATTAAGCAGTGTATGTCTTCATAAGCACATGACACCAAAGCTCAATAATCTGCATTCCACAGATGGAATTTAAGGGTTTGTGTTTTTTTATAAAGCTCTAAAATACTGTGGGCAGTCTCTCTCTCACCATTTTAGACTCACATGTATGTAGCCTGCAGAAGTGTAAGCCTCCTCAGTAAAAAGGGGTGGGGAGGTATGTCAGGAGGGGCACTCATCTGTGGAACCTACCAGTCTTTGGGACAGGGACCTTGTTTTCAAAGAATTAAGAAACTAAACTGAATTGTTTTTATTTTCACACTGGTATGAATAACCATTGCACTGTTGTCACTGCATGATGGAAAACCCAATGGAGGCTGTTATATGAGAGTTTTAAATGTATATTACATTTGTAAGTATTCAATCTTTTCTTACTGATTTGCTTCCTTGAACATTGATTTGCTCTCACTGGAAGCAGGATAGCATTCTAGTTCACTTCAGTGAAGGGAGAAAATCCAAATAACTGATCAACATGTCTCCAATATGCAAAGTTAACCTAACAGACATGGATAGTATTGAGAGTCAGGAGTTGTCCTTCCTCCCCTCCACAAGTGGGCAAGCAAAATATAATAATAAAAACAAAAAACCCAAGCGACATAGAAGTATGGTGCCTCCTGGAAGTAGGCATGTCCTGCTCACCCGCCCCTAGAAACGGCCCTGCTTGGAGTGTTCCACACAGAAGGCAAAACAATTCCTTAGCTCAAGGGTTAGGGGTCTGTACTGAGGATCAAAACTGCCTCAATTCAAACCCTGCTGCCAACTACAAGGGAGGAGAGTCCTTATGGTTGAACGTGCCAGCTTATGGTGCCAGTCCTTATGGTTGAAGTGCCAGCTCTTGCCAAGGCTGTAGGCATCAGCTAAGCACTGACAAATTCATAGCTGGAAGCCAGACCAGCTCACCTGTATGTTCATGTTGTTCAGGATCGGTGTTGAACTTGTAAGAATATATTCAGTGTTTAGACTCTATAAGATGCTTGTAAGTTGCTGCATGCATTAATCTTACATGTAATGTCTATATCCAGTGCTATATGGTTTTTCTTCATCATTGTAAAAATGCCTGTTCTGAAATTTGTGAACAGAGTCAGAAAAAATGGTTCCCCTCCCCATCCAGAAGAACTATCAAGACCAGATGAACCATTGTGGAACATCGCCATTCAAAGGCTGGTAGAATGGCCCTCTTACACCCATGACGGTGCTATGTGCAAGAAAGCACATCCCAGGAGTTTGAGTTCTGGAAGGGGGAAATAAAGATAGCTAACATGAAGATTTTTCATCTCTTTGCTGTTTGAACTCTTACAGGGGCTGGAGCTAAGAAACAAAAAGCAGAGATTCATGGGGTCAACCTGGGTTAGCCCTAAAAAGACATTCAATTCTGGCAGATTACATATCTCTGTCACCTTTTGGAACCACAGACTGAACTCATTTGTGCATAGATGTTGCCCGCTTTAAACTGAAAATAACATTTCTTTTTCCTAGTTAATAAATCCTTAATTAGTGTACTATAGGATTGGCTACCAGCATTGTCTTTGGTATGAAATCAAAGGTACAGACTGATCCAGGGTAAGTGACTGGGAGCGACCTGAATATTTTGTGATTTTTGGTGTAAGTGACCATTTATCACTGGAGTGCCCAAGGAGACAGTCTGTGACTCCATGGTAGGACTGTTACAGCGATCCAGGAGTTCACATTTGTTACAGGGTTGGTGAAATCTAATTATAGAATGCAACACCAGTTTGGGGTGTCTGCTGTGATTTTGACAGTCTTCCCTGAAGTTGGCACTCATGATCATGAACCCCTTCAGACAGCATGACAGTTGGAATTTCTGTTTTTCCACTTTTCTATAAATTTTAGAAGTATGATCAGGAGACTACAAATTTGGTTTTCCAGGCCGGCTATACCCTATATGTACAGATCATGTCCTTTATTAAGAGGGGTTTTTATGTTTTTCTGGGGTTTTTTGGTGGGTTAGCTATTTTGTATGCACAATAAGGTCACTTCAGATATCAGATGCTGTGTTTCGTTTTAGCTGGTCACCTTCCTTAGCAGAAGGCTGTGAAATCATAAAGCATTCTGAGTTAGGTGGCCAGAGAGCAGCGGGCTGCTGGCTGGGCATCCCACTCTGAAGGCAGCACTGCAACCAACAGCAGCAGAGGAGTAAGGGTGGCATGGTACGGTATTACCACCCAGACTTCTCCACTGCCGCTAGAAACAGCACTGCCTTCGGAGCTGGGCACCCAGCTGGCAGCTGTCGCTCTCCCCTCTGCCTTCGGAGCTGGACAGCCAGAGAGCGGGAGCTGCTGGCCGGGAGCCTGGGGGAGCAGGCGAAGGCGTAAACCACTACAGACACAAAGAAGGGGGACGCTATGAAACAAGCTTGAGAACCCCTGCTGTAGGACACACAGATCCACGCACTCCACATCTCACATGAAGTCTCTTATTTACAGATAAATATTGCTCTGAAAGTTAAGTTAACTTCTTTTCAGTCTTAAAGATTTTGATTACTTGTATTCCAACCAAATTCTACCTCATATCTACTTGACTCTGCAAACTATATCCAGTAAGCCCAAGGGAATATAAATTATATATGGGAGTTTTAAAATGACTTTTATATCATTTTTTAAAGTGAGAAGAAAGAATCTAAATGGTTTATCTTTAATAAGATTTTCAGCTCAAAACCCAAAGGCCAATTAGGATTCTAAGTGAGAGATTTGAGAATGATCTACTTCACATAAATATCTTAAATCTGGAGATAGCTAACATTAAGGCTTCCTAGCTTTCTAAAACATGATGGTACCTGCTTGTGATTTACAGATATTTACAAACCATTGCTAATTAGAATAAGAATAAAATAAATTTAAAATATTTTATATGTTGAAAGATTTTCAAAAAGTTACTGTTACTTATTATAAGAGATAGGATCAAATTCTGTTAATCTGATTCACATGAATACATTTATTGTCTTCCATGCAAGTATGCACATAAGTAAGCAAGCACAATTTTGCCCAAAGTGTAAGTCATTCTTAATAAGGAGAATGAAATGTAGAACTAAACCAAGCCAGGCTAATCTTGGCTCTGCAAAATCTCAAGAAATACTCTTCCCCACCCCCCCAATCAAAACCAAAACAAGGGGTGATCTAAAACTGGATCCTCATTCTATTTAAACTCCAGAGTTTAGACAAATTATTCCGGTTTTAGACTCTCTTTTCTGAGACTCTTTTGCCAAGTAAGGTGTTGTGGTGTTTTAAGTGTTACTGTTATTATAACCAAACTGTCTGGCAGCAGAGAGAATAGACAATTCTATTTTAGAAAGCTTGCCTGATTTCCTGGCAGAAATGACCACATTCCCCTGACATATCTTCAAAGTGGTTTACTTGAAGAACAGAGAGTCTACACTCAAATATAATTGACCTCAAATAGCTTCTTCCTTCTGAAATCTCCTTTGTAATGCAGTTGGGATTCAGACAGGAGTGCTGAAAACAGCCTAAGCTTCAATTTGGTGAGTGAGAATACATCAGAGAATCACTGGAAATGTACTTATTATGGTCCCAAATGGTTTCATGCTATCATTTCATGTAGTGGTACTTATAATGGGAATATTAACAGATTACCATCTATGGTCTTAGAAATGGCACTTTGTATCCTAACTACTCTCACTGAAAGGCATCACTGAAGAAATGGATGTTCTGCTTAGAACCATACACATCTTCAAGTCCTTATTTTCACTGGAAGAAATTCAAGAAAACATTCACTCCGGAGACAAAATTTAGAAAATTTCCATAGTAAAGCTGAATTAAATTTCAATCTGGCCAAGAAAAATTACTATTTTTCCTTTACAAGTGGCACTTTAGAAAAATTGATTATTTTAGGGGAATACATCATGTCATTATACTTTGGTTAAAAGATGTAATTTCAAGAATCATTTATTCATTTTGTATACATATCACTGCAAAGCATGTGGTATGTATACTTTCTGGCACCAATCCAAAAAACACAAAGCTTAAAGTTAAGCATAAAAGTCCTCTTAATTTCAATCAATATTAACATGCTTAAAATTAAGCAAATGCTTAATTGTTTCAGAGGCCAGAGCTCTTGGTAACTTGCAGAATTGAGCCCTAGATGTTATTCTGGAAAACTCAAACGTACGAGTGAATTTGCAGATCATGCTGGAATCAGGCGGCCAGTACTAAAGTGACCTACTTTTCATAAGACTGATTCAGAACAACCTGAATCTGAACTCTTGTACCACAAATAACAATCTTCAAGACTTCTGTGACCTAGCACAGAAGCTGGATGCATTAGATTGATTGATTGAAGGTGGGATTTTCAAAAGCACCTAAGTGATTTAGGAGCACAAGTCCCACTGAAAGTCTATTAGGTGTTTCTGAAAATCTCACCCCTAAACTTTTATACAGTGCTTATCACTAGTTCCAAGATCATAAAAGCACAAAAGTTAACATTTTAACAACAAAGATTTCAAAAATCTTTCCAGCCTCTATTAAGCTCCTCAATAGAATGAGCCTCGTTATGCAAAAGAATTGAACAGCCAACTTTTTAATAAAGACTCCTTTACAACTTATAAAATACACATATGATCCCTTACTACATTATCATAAAAATGAATTTTCAAAGTTAAATTTTCAAAAGTGACTAGTGATTTTGGATCACAAAAACGTGATGGTTGGATAGTGCCCAACTTGAGATAAATTAAAGGGAACCTGATAAGTATCATATACTCAGGTCCCTTTAAGGGGATTCAAGTTGTTAGGTTAATTCTCATACTGTCTTTCGGACAGCGAAACAGCCACCAAATGCATTGTGTGTCTCCTGGTGTCCTGTCCTGAGCCAAATCTGGTGTGTTACTAGGTAGGATGCCTGTGAGAGACAGGTGTCCATTGATGACATCCAATGATTGTGTTTTAGGTATTACAAGGGAATGGGGACCTTTTTCAGTGGGATTCAAATTGGACCCACCTCCCCGCAAAAAAGTCTAGGCACCCAAAATCCTAAACTGTTTCTGAATATCATAATCCCAGTATGTTACATAAAATGTGAAACAATCTATTATAAAATTATTGCATTGTCGACTATTCAAAAAAGCTTTCAAAAGAACAAATAAATCGGTACTCAAACTCTACGCAATTTCTAGGTTGTGACAATAAGGGATCTTGAAAGTGGCTCTGTCAGTTTTTAAGCGACTGATTTTCTTTTCAACTCTCTCAGACTCAAGTGTTCATGAAAGCAAGGAGCTGAAAGAACCAACCCAGTAGGTAGCCCCAAAATAATGCCAACAACTTCCATCTTGCGCTGCAACATCTACATGTAAAGGACCTTTTCTTCCTTATATGAAAGCACCCATGTTCTTCCATGTTCTTCCAGTACTGCCAGCACCAGTGACGTTCCCCAGCCCTTAACTGCAGCAGCCCTCTACTAGGCATCAGTGCTATGGGGAGCTGCCTGTGCATGCACTAAGGCATCAACGCTGGGAAAGCCCAGGCAGCAGCACAGAGACCTCAGTGCAACCTTAGCTCCATATACAGTTGCTGCCTCAAATCCCCAGCTGCATTAAAGAGGAGTGCCACGAGGAGCCAGGAGCCCAGCCATATAGGGGCTAGGTGAAATCAGCACTGCTGTGGGGGCAGCAGGCAGGTGTGGATGGAGACAGGTGTATATTAGCATTTGTGCTCCCCCCACCATGCTGCACCTTCAGATCTCCTGCCAGAATTGACATCATCTCTGTGGAGAAAGAGAGAATAGAAGTAAGAGTGGGAAGGAACTGACTTGTTGGGAGCAGGAACCGTCAAAGTGGGGCTCTGTGCAGGGATGCACGTGATAGAGAGAGAGTCAGCATTGGTGCCCTGGAAAATAGGTAAGAATTATTTTAAAAATTATTCGAAGTAGGGGCAAACCTGACACCCCGAAATCAGAAATGCACATTCCCAGCAAGGTCAGTGGTTCTTATGATATTTTAACCCTAAAATGGAGTGATGATGATATAAAAAGTCTTATTTTTTCCATGAGGATATCTCCACTGTCCATTACTGGAAATAACCCCTGAAAAAGTTGTTTTCAATATTTTGAGACAGCTGTTTTCAGGGTGCAGTGTGACCAATACAAGTAGATTTAGATTAGAGCTGTTAGGGACTGTATTTTGCTATGTCTATAAAGTGTCTAGCACAAAGGAGCCCTGAACAAAAATGGCACTGTGAATCATAGAATCACAGAACTGTAGGACTCGAGGGGACTGTCATAAATATAAAGGGAAGGGTAAACCCCTTTGAAATCCCTCCTGGCCAGGGGAAAGCTCCTCTCACCTGTAAAGGGTTAAGAAGCTAAAGGTAACCTCGCTGGCACCTGACCAAAATGACCAATGAGGAGACAAGATACTTTCAAAAGCTGGGAGGAGAGAGAGAAACAAAGGGTCTGTGTCTGTCTGTAGTCGTCTTGGCCGGGGATAGACCAGGAATGGAGTCTTAGAACTTTAGTAAGTAATCTAGCTAGGTATGTGTTAGATTATGCTTTCTTTAAATGGCTGAGAAAAGAATTGTGCTGAATAGAATAACTATTTCTGTCTGTGTATCTTTTTTGTAACTTAAGGTTTTGCCTAGAGGGGTTCTCTATGTTTTTGAATCTAATTACCCTGTAAGATATCTACCATCCTGATTTTACAGGGGGGATTTCTTTATTTCTATTTACTTCTATTTTTTATTAAAAGTCTTCTTGTAAAACACTGAATGCTTTTTCATTGTTCTCAGATCCAAGGGTTTGGGTCTGTGGTCACCTATGCAAATTGGTGAGGCTTTTTATCCAACATTTCCCAGGAAAGGGGGAGTGCAAGTGTTGGGAGGATTGTTCATTGTTCTTGAGATCCAAGGGTCTGGGTCTGTAGTCACCTAGGCAAATTGGTGAGGCTTTTTACCAAACCTTGTCCAGGAAGTGGGGTGCAAGGTTTTGGGAAGTATTTTGGGGGGAAGGACGCGTCCAAACAGCTCTTCCCCAGTAACCAGTATTAGTTTGGTGGTGGTAGCGGCCAGTCCAAGGATAACGGGTATAATATTTTGTACCTTGGGGAAGTTTTGACCTAAGCTGGTAAAGATAAGCTTAGGAGGTTTTTCATGCAGGTCCCCACATCTGTACCCTAGAGTTCAGAGTGGGGGAGGAACCTTGACATGGTGGCACAGTGGTGGGATTAACCTGAAATCATTTTGAGATCCAGTTGAGATTTTTTGAACTAGAAATACAGATTTTAAAAAGGAATTTTTAGGAAGTCCAGAAAGCAGCTTTGAAACTGAAAGCAGCTTGGTTTCTCTCTGCTTTGTGGCCAAGCAGAGACAAAAGGGGATTATCTTGTGAATTGCACGTTTTCTTTGCCTGGAGGCAGGGTACTTAACTCCTGCAGGGAAATTCACAGTCTTCCAACCCAGAGGTTTTTTTTTCTTTTCTTCCTAAAAGTAAATAGGGGGTGTGTGTTCTACCCATTTGCTTTTTCTTTGGGCTGGGTAAGCAGGTTTCCAAGCAGTTGGAGGTTTTTTGCTTTAATTTGGGCCCAGAGCAGAGAC
The DNA here is from genome assembly GCF_965140285.1 of Lepidochelys kempii. Lineage (NCBI taxonomy): Eukaryota > Metazoa > Chordata > Testudines > Cheloniidae > Lepidochelys > Lepidochelys kempii. The sequence continues at coordinate 136,921,765 of NC_136382.1, read as the reverse complement.
AAGGGAATTGTCTTTTTCTGTAGGCTGACAATCACTATCAGAGAATAGGTATTCTATTGCAGCACAGCAAAATTTTACAGCCACGTTTTGTTTGTTTATTTCTAAACCTCGGGTGTAAAGTTAGTTAAAAACAGAGAGGTTAGAATGACCAAATCCTCAGCTCGACTACAGCTGGAATTAGCCAAATTTCAGGCTGAGGAAAAACAAAGGGAACATGAAAGACAGATAGAACTCATGCAGCTGGAGAAGGAGGTACAGGAGGCTGCCCACAAGAGGGAAATGGAGGCAAGGAAGCGTGTGGAGGAGGAGAAGGAAAAAGAGAGGAAGCATGTGGAGAAGGAGAAGGAAAAAGAGAGGAAGCATGTGGAGGAGGAGAAGGAAAAAGAGAGGAAGCATGTGGAGGAGATGGAGAGGATAAAGGCCCAGCAGAATATACCAACAAACCCTAGCAATCCTTCTCCAGGTACCACTTCCCATCCCAGAAAGTTCCCCACCTACAAGGCAGGTGATGATACTGAGGCCTTCTTAGAAAACTTCGAAAGGGCCTGCCTTGGGTACAACATCTCTACTGACCAATACATGGTAGAGCTGAGGCCGCAGCTCAGTGGACCCTTAGCTGAGGTGGCAGCTGAAATGCCTAAAGAACACATGAACAAGTATGAACTGTTTAAATCCAAGGCGAGAGTCAGAATGGGGATAACACCCGAGCAGTCTCGTCAGAGGTTCAGAGCCCTAAGGTGGAAACCAGACATGTCATTTACCCGACATGCCTACCACATTGTGAAACATTGGGATGCCTGGATATCAGGAGCAAGTGTTGAATCTCCAGTAAATTTGCCCTTCCTAATGCAAATGGAACAATGGAGGGTGTTCCTGAGGAAATAGAAAGATACATCCTAGATGGGAAACCCAAAACTGTAATTGAGGCAGGAGAGATTGGAGCCAGATGGGTGGAGGTGGCAGAGAAGAAGAAAACTAGTCGCAGTTGGAGCGGAGACCAGAAGGGACCACCCCAGACCACACCCTATTACCGGGGGCCGCCCAAAGCCCCACCTACCTCCCAAAGAACCCTCCAGACCCCTTATCGTCCCACCACCCCGTTCTCCAGCAACCCTCCTCGCCCCAGTGACCCGTCAGCTGGACGATGTTTTAAATGTAACGAGCTGGGGCATGTAAAGGCCACCTGCCCCAAGAACCCCAACAGATTACAGTTCATTGCACCGGAATCACACCAGAGGTCCACAGGCCCAGATACCTCCCAGATACCCTTGGAGCGGAGGGAAACTGTGAGTGTGGGCGGGAAGAAGGTCACCGCGTGGAGGGACACCGGAGCACAAGTGTCAGCTATCCATGCTTCCTTAGTGGACCCCAATTTAATCAACCCAGAGATCCAAGTGACGATTCAACCCTTCAAGTCCAACTCTTTCAAATTGCCTACAGCCAAGTTGCCTGTCCAGTACAAGGGCTGGTCAGGAATGTGGACTTTTGCAGTCTATGATGACTATCCCATCCCCATGCTGTTGGGGGAAGACTTGGCCAATCACGTGAAGCAGGCCAAGAGGGTGGGAACGGTCACCCGCAGCCAGGCTAAACAAGCCGTGAGGCCTAGCTCTGTTCCGGAAACTTTTATCAGGACCCGGTCAGAGGTGAGGGACCCAGACCCCAGGCCAATGTCTGCAACAGCAGTAGTGGATCCAGTCCCAGAGACCCAGACGGAACCAGTCCCAGAACCGGAACCAGCCGAACAACCAACACCAGACCCCGTGCCAGCACTGAATCCAGTACTTGCAACCTCAAAACCAGAGGGCCCCACCGAACCTGAACTGGCAGCAGCCGATAACCCTACACAAGAGGCTCAGCCGGAGCCTGAATCCCAACATAGTGCACCAGCGGAGAGCGGTTTACAGTCAACAGAAACAGCTCCATCCCCTATATCGCTTCCAGAGGGCCCAAGCCTAGGTCCACAATCCCATGAGGAACTGATGTCTCCAGCATCAAGGGAACAGTTCCAGACCGAACAGGAAGCAGATGAAAGCCTCCAGAGAGCTTGGACGGTGGCACGGAGCAACCCACTGCCTCTCAGCTCTTCTAATCGATCCAGGTTTGTTGTAGAAAGAGGACTTTTATACAAGGAAACTCTTTCTGGTGGACACCAGGAAGACTGGCATCCTCAGAGACAGTTGGTAGTTCCAACTAAATACCGGGCCAAGCTCTTGAGCTTAGCCCACGATCACCCTAGTGGCCATGCTGGGGTGAACAGGACCAAAGACCGTTTGGGGGGGGGTCATTCCACTGGGAGGGAATGGGCAAGGATGTTTCTACCTATGTCCAGTCTTGTGAGGTGTGCCAAAGAGTGGGAAAACCCCAAGACCAGGTCAAAGCCCCTCCACAACCACTCCCCATCATTGAAGTTCCATTTCAGCGAGTAGCTGTGGATATTCTGGGTCCTTTTCCGAAAAAGACACCCAGAGGAAAGCAGTACATACTGACTTTCATGGATTTTGCCACCCAATGGCCGGAAGCAGTAGATCTAAGCAACACCAGGGCTAAAAGTGTGTGCCAGGCACTAGCAGACATTTTTGCCAGGGTAGGTTGGCCCTCCGACATCCTCACAGATGCAGGGACTAATTTCCTGGCAGGAACTATGAAAAACCTTTGGGAAGCTCATGGGGTAAATCACTTGGTTGCCACTCCTTACCATCATCAAACAAATGGCATGGTGGAGAAGTTTAATGGAACTTTGGGGGCCATGATACGTAAATTCGTAAATGAGCACTCCAATGATTGGGACCTAGTGTTGCAGCAGTTGCTCTTTGCCTACAGAGCTGTACCACATCCCAGTTTAGGGTTTTCCCCATTTGAACTTGTATATGGCCGTGAGGTTAAGGGGCCATTGCAGTTGGTGAAGCAGCAATGGGAGGGATTTACACCTTCTCCAGGAACTAACATTCTGGACTTTGTAACCAACCTACAAAACACCCTCCGAACCTCTTTAGCCCTTGCTAGAGAAAACTTACAGGATGCTCAAAAAGAGCAAAAAGCCTGGTATGATAAACATGCCAGAGAGCGTTCCTTCAAAGTAGGAGACCAGGTCATGGTCTTAAAGGCGCTCCAGGCCCATAAAATGGAAGCATCGTGGGAAGGGCCACTCATGGTCCAGGAGCGCCTGGGAGCTGTTAATTATCTCATAGCATTCCCCACCTCCAACCGAAAGCCTAAGGTGTACCATATTAATTCTCTAAAGTCCTTTTATTCCAGAGAATTAAAGGTTTGTCAGTTTACAGCCCAGGGAGGAGACGACGCTGAGTGGCCTGAAGGTGTCTACTACGAAGGGAAATGTGCTGGTGGTGTGGAAGAGGTGAACCTCTCCATGACCCTTGGGCGTATGCAGCGACAGCAGATCCAGGAGCTGTGCACTAGCTACGGGCCAACGTTCTCAGCCACCCCAGGACTGACTGAACGGGCATACCACTCCATTGACACAGGTAATGCTCACCCAATTAGGGTCCAACCTTACCGGGTGTCTCCTCAAGCTAAAACTGCTATAGAACGGGAGATCCAGGATATGTTACAGATGGGTGTAATCCGCCCCTCTGAAAGTGCATGGGCATCTCCAGTGGTTCTAGTTCCCAAACCAGATGGGGAAATACGTTTTTGCGTGGACTACCGTAAGCTAAATGCTGTAACTCGCCCAGACAACTATCCAATGCCACGCACAGATGAACTATTAGAGAAACTGGGACGGGCCCAGTTCATCTCTACCTTGGACTTAACCAAGGGGTACTGGCAGGTACCGCTAGATGAATCTGCCAAGGAAAGTTCAGCCTTCATCACACATCTCAGGCTGTATGAATTTAATGTACTCCCTTTCGGGCTGCGAAATGCACCCGCCACTTTCCAAAGACTTGTAGATGGTCTCCTAGCAGGATTAGGAGAATATGCAGTCGCCTACCTTGACGACGTGGCCATATTTTCGGATTCCTGGGCAGACCACCTGGAACATCTACAAAAAGTCCTTGAGCGCATAAGGGAGGCAGGACTAACTGTTAAGGCTAAGAAGTGTCAAATAGGCCTAAACAGAGTGACTTACCTTGGACACCAGGTGGGTCAAGGAACTATCAGCCCCCTACAGGCCAAAGTGGATGCTATCCAAAAGTGGCCTGTCCCAAAGTCAAAGAAACAGGTTCAATCCTTCTTAGGCTTGGCCGGTTATTACAGACGATTTGTACCGCACTACAGCCAAATCGCTGCCCCACTGACAGACCTAACCAAAAAGAAACAGCCAAATGCTGTTCAGTGGACCGGAAAGTGTCAGAAGGCCTTTAACAAGCTTCAAGCAACACTCATGTCTGACCCTGTACTAAGGGCCCCAGACTTTGACAAACCGTTCCTAGTAACCACAGATGCGTCCGAGCGTGGTGTGGGAGCAGTTTTAATGCAGAAAGGACCTGATCAAGAATTCCACCCTGTAGTGTTTCTCAGCAAAAAACTGTCTGAGAGGGAAAGCAACTGGTCAGTCACTGAAAAAGAATGTTACGCCATTGTCTACGCTCTGGAAAAGCTACGCCCATATGTTTGGGGACGGCGTTTCCACCTGCAAACCGACCATGCTGCACTGAAGTGGCTTCACACCATCAAGGAAACTAACAAAAAACTTCTTCGGTGGAGTTTAGCTCTCCAAGATTTTGATTTCGACATCCAACACATCTCAGGAGCTTCTAACAAAGTGGCTGATGCACTCTCCCGTGAAAGTTTCCCAGAATCAACTGGTTAAAATCGTCCTTGAGATGTGGAAAATATTGTTAGTCTTTATGTACTTGGTAGTATATTTAGAGATGCATGTGTCTTATTAACTCTGTTTTTCCTAGAGCTCCAGGAAGAAATCCCAGCCAGTGTTTCACCCTAGCTGAGATTTGGGGGGCGTGTCATAAATATAAAGGGAAGGGTAAACCCCTTTGAAATCCCTCCTGGCCAGGGGAAAGCTCCTCTCACCTGTAAAGGGTTAAGAAGCTAACGGTAACCTCACTGGCACCTGACCAAAATGACCAATGAGGAGACAAGATACTTTCAAAAGCTGGGAGGAGGGAGAGAAACAAAGGGTCTGTGTCTGTCTGTAGTCGTCTTGGCCGGGGATAGACCAGGAATGGAGTCTTAGAACTTTAGTAAGTAATCTAGCTAGGTATGTGTTAGATTATGCTTTCTTTAAATGGCTGAGAAAAGAATTGTGCTGAATAGAATAACTATTTCTGTCTGTGTATCTTTTTTGTAACTTAAGGTTTTGCCTAGAGGGGTTCTCTATGTTTTTGAATCTAATTACCCTGTAAGATATCTACCATCCTGATTTTACAGGGGGGATTTCTTTATTTCTATTTACTTCTATTTTTTATTAAAAGTCTTCTTGTAAAACACTGAATGCTTTTTCATTGTTCTCAGATCCAAGGGTTTGGGTCTGTGGTCACCTATGCAAATTGGTGAGGCTTTTTATCCAACATTTCCCAGGAAAGGGGGGGTGCAAGTGTTGGGAGGATTGTTCATTGTTCTTGAGATCCAAGGGTCTGGGTCTGTAGTCACCTAGGCAAATTGGTGAGGCTTTTTACCAAACCTTGTCCAGGAAGTGGGGTGCAAGGTTTTGGGAAGTATTTTGGGGGGAAGGACGCGTCCAAACAGCTCTTCCCCAGTAACCAGTATTAGTTTGGTGGTGGTAGCGGCCAGTCCAAGGATAACGGGTGTAATATTTTGTACCTTGGGGAAGTTTTGACCTAAGCTGGTAAAGATAAGCTTAGGAGGTTTTTCATGCAGGTCCCCACATCTGTACCCTAGAGTTCAGAGTGGGGGAGGAACCTTGACAGGGACCTTGAGAGGTCAACTAGTCCAGTCCCCTGTATTCATGGGAGGACTAAGTATTATCTAGACCAGTGGTTCTCAAACTAGGTGTCACTTGTTCACGGAAAGCCCCTGGCGGGCTGGGCAGGTTTGTTTACCTGCTGTGTCCGCAGGTTTGGCCGATCGTGGCTCCCACTGGCTGTACTTCACCGCTCCAGGCCAATGGGGGCCGGGGGAAAGGTGGCCAGCAGGTCCCTCAGCCCACACTGCTTTCTGCAGCCCCCATTGGCCTGGAACGGCGAACCGCAGCCAGTGGGAGCTGCAATCGGCCGAACCCACAGACGCGACAGGTAAACAAACCGGCTCAGCCCACTAGGGGCTTTCCCTGAACAAGCGGCGCCCCTAGTTTGAGAACCACTGATCTAGACCATTCCTGACAGGTGTTTGTCTAACCTGCTCTTAAAAATCTCCAAAGATGGAAATTCCACAACCTCCCAAGGCAATTTATTTCAGTGCTTAACCACCCTGACAGTTAGCAAGTTTTTCTTAATGCCAGCCTAAACGACCCTTGCTACAATTTAACCCCATTCCTTCTTGTCCTATCCTCAGAAGTTACCAAGAACAATTTTTCCTCCCTCCTCCTTGTAACCTTTTATGTACTTAAAAACTGTTATGTCCCCTGGGTCTTCTCTTCTCCAGACTAAACAAACCCAATTTGTTCAATCTTCTGTCACAGGTCATATTTTCTAGACCTTTAATCACTTTTGTTGATCTTCCCTGGACTTTCTCCAATTTGTCTACCTCTTTTCTGAAATGTGGCACCCAGAACTGGACACAATACTCCAGTTGAGTGGAGTAAAGTAGGAGAATTGCTTCTTGTGTCTTGCTTACAACATTCCTGCTAATACATCCCAGAAGGATGCTTGCTTTTTTCCAAGTGTTACACTGTTCAGTCATATTTAGCTTGTGTCCCACTATGACCCGCAGATCCCTTTCTGCAGTATTCCTTCCTAGGCATCATTTCCCGTTTTGAATGTGTGCAACTGATCACTCCTTCCTATGTGGAGTACTTTGCATTTGTCCTGATTGAATTTCATCCTATTTACTTCAGACCAGTTCTCCAGTTTGTCCAGATCATTTTGAATTTTAATCCTATCCTCCAAAGCACTTACAACCCCCACCCAGCTTGGTTTTGTTCGCAAACTTTATACATGTACTCTCTATGCCATTATTTAAATCATTGATGAAGATATCGAACAGAACCGGACCCAGAACTGATCCCTGCCCTTCATGTGCCCTTCCAACTTGACTATGAATCACTAATAACTATTCTCTGGGAATGGTTTTCCAACCAGTTTTGCACCCACCTTATAGTAGCTCCATCTAGGTTGTATTTCCCTAGTTTGTTTATGAGAAGGTCATGCGAGACAATATCAAAATCCTTACTAAAGCCAAGATATACCACATCTACCACTTCTCCCCCATCTACAAGGCTTATTGTCCTCTCAAAGAAAGCTACTAGGTTGATTTGACATAATTTGTTCTTGACAAATCCATGCTGACTGCTACTTATCACCTTATTATCTTTTAGGGGTATGTCTACACTACAAAATTAGGTCAATATTTTATAGAAGTCGATTTTTAGAAATTGATTTTATACAGTCAATTGCGTATGTACACACTAAGCGCATTATGTCAGCAGAGTGCATCCTCACTACCATGGCTAGCATCGACTTATCTGTAGCTATCCCACAGTTCCCGCAGTCTTCGCCGCCCACTGGAATTCTGGGTTAAGCTCCCAATACCCGCAGAAAATTGTTACAGGTGGTTTTGGGTACATGTCGTCAGTCGCCCCTCCCTCCATGAAAGTAATGGCAGACAATCGTTTCATGCCTTTTTTCCGCGCAGATGCCATACCACGGCAAGTGTGCAGTCCGCTCAGCTCAGCTCGCCAACACCGCCGCTGTTGTGTCCTGGGTGTTGCCGACAGCAGACGGTGCAGTAGGACTGCTAACTGTTGTCATACACTACTTCCGCTGCAACTCTGCTCTGCTGCTATTGTCTCAATAGCGAATTTCTCCATGTTGTCTGCCATGGGCTCCCAGGTACGTGTGTTCTTCCTCGGGAAATGTGCGCAGTGCTAACCATCATCCTCCACTGCTTCCTCTGCAACTCTGCTCTCCTGCTCTCTTGAATTCACCTCGCAGGTCCTCTCGTCATTCTCTATAAATATCTATTCTCGTGGCATCTGTCGTCAGCCACCGCTTCTGCTGCAACTCTGCTCTCCTGCAGACGCCATACCACAGCAAGCATGGAGCCCGCTCAGATCACCATGGCCGTTATGAGTATTGTAAACACCTTGCGCATTATCCTGAAGTATGTGCAGAACCAGAACCTGCAAAAGCAGGTGACGGCAGCGCGGTGATGAGAGTGATGAGGACATGGACACAGACTTCTCTCAAAGTACAGGACCCGGCAATTTGGACATCCTGGTGGCAATGGGGCAGGCTCATGCCCTGGAACGCTGATTCTGGGACTGGGAAACAAGCACTGACTGGTGGGACCGCATAGTATTGTAGGTCTGGGATGATTCCAAGTGGCTGCGAAACTTTTGCATGCGTAAGGGCACCTTCATGGAACTTTGTGACTTGCTTTCCCCTGCACTGAAGCGCAAGAATACCAAGATGAGAGCAGCCCTCACAGTTCAGACGCGAGTGGCGATAGTCCTCTGGAAGCTTGCAACGCCAGACAGCTACCGGTCAGTAGGTAATCAATTTGGAGTGGGCTGCTGTGATCCAAGTAGCCAGCACAATCACTGAGCTGCTGCTATCAAGGGTAGTGACTCTGGGAAATGTGCAGGTCATAGTGGATGGCTTTGCTGCAATGGGATTCCCTAACTGTGGTGGGGCAATAGAATACATTGGAATACATATCCCTATCTTGGGACCGGACCACCAGGGCAGCCAGTACGTAAACCAAAAAGGGTACTTTTCAATGGTGCTGCAAGCACTGGTGGATCACAAGGGACGTTTCACCAACATCAACGTGGGATGGCCGGGAAAGGTTCATGATGCTCGCATCTTCAGGAACTCTAGTCTGTTTCAACAGCTGCTGGAAGGGACTTACTTCCCAGACCAGAAAATAACTGTTGGGGATGTTGAAATGCCTACAGTTATCCTTGGGGACCCAGCCTACCCCTTAATGCCCTGGCTCATGAAGCCATACACAGGCACCCTGGACAGTAGTAAGGAGCTGTTCAACTATAGGCTGAGCAAGTGCAGAATGGTGATAGACTGTGCATTTGGGCATTTAAAAGCACGGTGGCGCAGTTTACTGACTCAGTTAGACCTCAGCAAAACCAATATTCCCATTGTTATTGCTGCTTGCTGTGTGCTCCACAATATCTGTGAGAGTAAGGGGGAGACATTTATGGTGGAGTGGAAGGTTCAGGCAAATCGCCTGGCCACTGATTACGCGCAGCCAGACACCAGGGTGATTAGAAGAGCACAGCAGGGCGCACTGCGCATCAGAGAAGCTTTGAATACCAGTTTCATGACTGGCCAGGCTACGGTGTGACAGTTTTGTTTGTTTCTCTCCTTGATGAAAACCTGCCCCCTTGGTTCACTCTACTTCCCTGTAAGTCAACCGCCCTCCCGCCTTCGATCACCGCTTGCAGAGGCAATAAAGTCACTGTTGTTTCAAAATCATGCATTCTTTATTAATTCATCACACAAATAGAGGGATAACTGCCAAGGTAGCCTGGGAGGGGTGGGGGAGGAGGGAAGCACTGGGTTGGGTGGGGGATGAGGGGAGGAAGGAAGGACAAGGCCACACTGCACTTCAAAACTTATTGAATGCCAGCCTTCTGTTGCTTGGGCAGTCCTCTGGGGTGGAGTGGTTGGGGGCCCAGAGCCCCCCCACCACCGCGTTCTTGGGCATCTGGGTGAGGAGGCTATGGAACTTGGGGAGGAGGGCGGGCGGTTACACAGGGGCTGCAGCAATGGTCTGTGCTCCTGCTGCCTTTCCTGCAGCTCCACCAGATGCCGGAGCATATCAGTTTGATTCCCCAGTAGCCTCAGCATTGCTTCCTGCCTCCTCTCATCGCGCTGCCACCACCTCTCATATTGCTCGTCCCTCCTGTTCTTGCATTCATTTTCTGCTTTCCTGGACTCTGCCATTGTTTGCCTTCATGCATTGTGCTGAGTTCTTTCAGTGCAGGAGGACTGCATGAGCTCAGAGAACATTTCATCGTGAGTGCACTTTTTTCGCCCTCTTATATTCTTATCTTTTTTCACCTCTTTATTAGCCTCTGGGACGGAGATGATAGGGGGAGCACTGAAACATTTGTAGCTGTGGGAGGAAAAGAAGGGAGAGTAGTATTTGAATAGACATGTTTTAGAGAACAATGGGTAGATTCTTTCACTGTGAACCAAGCTGTTAACATTACATAGCACATGTGCTTTCGGTACAAGGTCACATTTTGCCTCTTATATTGAGGGCCTGCCGGTTTGGTGTGAGAGATCACACACGCAGGGCCGGGCAACAGAACTCAACTTGCAGGCAGCCATGGTAAGCCACACTCTTTCAGCTTCTTCAGTCTTCATAACATGTGCGAATGGTTTCAAACAGCAGAGCCCTCCCTTCCCATACCAAGCACCCATGGGGTTGGCCATTTAACAGGAGGAGCTGTGCTGGCCACGAATGCATCCCAAATCTTCAGGGCAAATGAATCATTAAACACGCTTGCTTTTAAACCATGTATTATATTTACAAAGGTACACTCACCAAAGGTGCCTTCTCCGGCTTCATGGTCCGGGAGTCCGCCTTGGGAGGGTTGGGAGAGTATTGGCTCCAGGGTGATACACAGTTCCTGGCTGTCGGGGAGAATGGTTTCTCCGTTTGCCTGCTGTGTGCTATCCTCATCCTCACCATCATCTTCTTCCTCATCCCCAAAATCTTCATGCCTGTTGCATGAGACTCCCCCCTTGCAGATGTCCAAGGACAGCGGTGGGGTAGTAGTAGGGGCGCTCCCTAGAATTGCATGCAGCTCATCATAGAAGCAGCATGTTTGGGGCACTGACCCGGAGCGGCCATTTGCCTCTTTGGTTTTTTGGTAGGCTTGCCTGAGCTCCTTAATTTTCATGTGGCACTGCTGCAGGTCCCTGTTACTGTCTCTGTCTCTGTCCATCATGCCCTTGGAGATTTTGGCAAATATATTGGCATTTAGTCTTTTGGAACAGAGTTCTGATAGCATGGATTCGTCTCCCCATACAGGGATCAGATCCAGTACCTCCCGTTGGGTCCATGCTGGAGCTCTTTGACGATTCTGGGAAAGCATGGTCACCTAAGCTGATGAGCTCACCACGCTGGCCTAACAGGAACTTTTGAATTTCATTTCCCAGGGTTTTTCCTGTGTACCTGGCTAGTGCATCTGAGTTGAAAGTGCTATCCAGAGCACTCACAATGGAGCACTCTGGGATAACTCCCTGAGGCCAATGCCATCGAATTGCGTCCACACTACCCCAAATTCGACCTGGCGATGTTAATTTCAGCGCTAATCCCCTCATCAGGGAGGAGTACAGAAATCACTTTTCAGAACCCTCTAAGTCAACAAAAATGGCTTCGTCGTGTGGATGGGTGCAGGGTTAAATTGATCTAACGCTGCTACATTAGACCTAAATTTGTATTGTAGACCAGGGCTAGGTGTTTGCAAATTGATGGCTTCATTATTTGCTTCATTTCCTTTCTGGGCACTGAAGTTAAAAGCTGACTGGTCTGTAATTCCGCAAGTTATTTCCCTTTTTATAGATTAGCACTATATTTGCCCTCTTACAATTTTCTGGAGTTTCTCCCACCTTCCAGGACTTTTTTAAGATAATCGCTAATGGCTCATATCTCCTTGATCAGCTCCTTGAGTATTCTAGAATGTATTTCCATCTGGCCCTGGAGACTTTAGAAAGAAAAGGAGTACTTGCAGTACCTTAGAGACTAACAAATTTGTTTGAGCATAAGCTTTCGTGAGCTTTAAGACATCTAACTTGTCTAAGTAATTTTTAACTTGTTCTTTCCCTATTTTAGCCTCTGATCCTATCTCATTTCCACTGGCATTCACTATGGTAGAAGCCCAATTGCTACTAAACTCCTTGGTGGAAACAAACAAAAAAGTTATTTAGCACTTCTGCCATTTCCACATTTTCTGTTATTGTTCCACCACCACCGAGTAACGGGCCTACCCTGTCCTTCCTCTTGCTTCTAAAGTATTTGTAGAATGTTTTCTTGTTACACTTTATGTCTCTAGCTAGTTTAATCTCATTTTATGCCTTGGCCTTTCTTATTTTGTTTCTACATACTTATGTTATTTCTTTATATTTATCCTTTGCAATTTGACCTAGTTTCCACTTTTTGTGGTACCCTTTTTTGAGTTTCAGATAATTGAAGATTTCCTGGTTAATCCAGGGTGGTCTCTTACCATACTTCCTGTCTTTCCTACACAGTGGGATAGTTTGCTCTTGTGCCCTTAATAATAGCAGTTTTTCAAAGAGACAACTCTCTTGAACTGTTTTCCCTTTAGACTTGTTTCCCATGGGATCTCACCTACCAACTCCCCAAGTTTGCTAAAAGTCTGCCTTTTTTAAATCCCTTATCTTTATTGTGCTGTTTTCCCTCCATTACTGTATCCCATCCTTAGCATGGGATTCAAGAGGTTAAAGAATCCACATCCTAACTTCAGCACCAGCAGCTCCCATCAGTGTCTTTGGTGCCCTCTGCAGAAGCCCCAGGTACGAGGGATGGGAAGATCTGGGCTAGGCCAGAGGAGGGAGTGGACCAACTCAAGCTTGGCAGAGGTGGTCTTAACACCTTAGTATTTCCTCACTGCCACGCACCCCATAGGAGTACTGGGTGTCCACTGTCGGCCAAACCAGCCCCCACAATTCCACAATCATGAAGGCATAAGCCACCTCCCTTCAGTTCCGGTAGAAATTTTTCACAATGAAGAATTCCATCTAAGTAAAAAATTCCATACGAAACTGATGAAATTCCTCAACTGGATTGTGGGAAATCAAGGCTATTTCTATTTATTTTTAAAAGGTGATGCTAAATGGCAGAGCCAAAGAGGTGATTTTAACACAGGTGTCTGCTGTCTTGCACCAGGAGTCCCCTCTTTTGTAAGCTCCTCATCAAAGGCAGTATTAGACGTCACTGCATGAGGAGACCTGCATGGCTCAAGGTCCCAAAGTGACAACTCCACTTCCCTCACTAAAGAGAATCAGACTTCTAAACATTGGCATATACTGTCAGAATACCCCGTAAAATGGTGGAAGCGTCCTTGTAGAATCATTCATATCAGTTGTAATCACCCCCTGCTGAGACATGTCACTACTCGGTAAACAGTTGTGACAGCTGATCCCTGTTCCTATGGTGAGAGCAGTGCTTGCCCTGACATTGACTGAACATTTTCCCTTGGCGTCTCAGGGAAAGAGAGTAGTAGTGAGGGACAGGGATATGTGTGTGTTTCTTATTACAAAACTAGGGGGGAAACTGACAAATCAGTTGCCTAGGGATATGTCTGCCTCCACGGCTGCTGCTGATCCTTTGAAGATGACTGAGGCAACAAATGTAACAACTTATACGAAGTGATGATCCATGACTATAGCATTAAGGAGGGCCATTCAGCAATGGAAATATGCTGTTTTGACACAGGAATACCACAGAAAAAGGCTGAAGAGAACAAAAATGTGCCTGTGACACTGAAAACACAGCACGAGGTAACTTTTCCAATTTCTATGATTCTGATACATCTGGTCAGCGTTGTGCAACATTCAGGGCACCGAGGGCGGGCACCAATGCCCCCTGGTGGCACTTCTGCTTTATTATGTCAACTGACAAGTATATATTGGCATATGGGAGAAGCATAAAAAAAACTATTGCTGGAGAGGAAGCAGCAGCAGGTTAGAATTCTTATCAGTCTTCTCACAAGACATTTAGAATCAATGAATGATGCAAGTGAAAGGTGGCTGATTATGCTGCTGCCAGTTCACAGAGCAGTGTTGCTGGCATCACAAATAGCGGTAGTATGCATTCTATACATTATGTTGGAGCCCCCTGAAATGGCTGGCACCCCAGTATTGGGACAAATAAGATCCAGTTGCCTTGTATCCCAGAGAGAAACAGTGTAACAACCAAATGACACAACAACAAGGGATGAAATATGACTCAAATCAAACATTCAAAAATGCAATCAAGTCACTGTTATTATTATTATTGCTGTGATTACTCTAAACCTCTTCTGTTCTTAAAGCTCCTGACTTCAATATGTTGAAGATTAACGCACAAAAATACCAGAACCACATGTAGATTTGTGTGAAAAAAGTGGCACACCTTGATGACAAGTGCAGTTCCATATAACCACAGATTTGTGAACAAGTAAGCAGGGCAAACTGAAATCATGACATGACAATCACAGTACCCTGAATGAAAAGGAGTACTTGTGGCACCTTAGAGACTAAGTACTCCTTTTCTTTTTGCGAATACACACTAACACGGCTGCTACTCTGAAACCAGTACACTGAATGTTGTTCAGTTCCATTACCCTTCTGCTCCAACCCAGAAGTCTTAAGCCCCTCCCTCCCAGAGACTCAATACCTAAAAGTTATTGCTGATCCCACTACTAATGGTCAACTCTCAGAGTGCTGCATTATATTACTGTAAATGCCATTATGTCCATACTCATTGTGAAAAAATAATGAAGAACACACTGAAGAACACAGGAATTGCCATATTTTATCAGACCAGTGTGTCACAACCAGGACATGAATGGTCTGACCTACTGGCCGGAGCTGGCGTCAGGAGTCAGACAGGGTTAGGTTCAGGGGTGCTGCCACACCTCTGGCTTGAAGAGATTTCAACCATATACAAAGGTTACAGTTTTGTTCAGTGACTTTCAAACCCCCACTATACAAATTGTTCCAAAGCCGCTGGTCAGGTTTCCAGGAAATCACAGTCTGAGACAGGCCAGAGGGCAAATCAAGGGCAGGTGTCAGTGAGGGTCAAGTTACCAGGAGATCAGCAGCAGCCAGTAGGAGCAGGTATCTCAGGGGAAGCAGTCCAAAGCAGGAACAACCTAGCTGCATGTACATATTCCTGTTCCTGTGCTGGGTTTTTATATAAGCTGCCAACCAATCAGGACCCCCAGCATTCTGCCAATCGGATTCCAGGACTGGGGTCCTCTGTGGAGTTCAGTTCCTATTCTGACAACAACTAGCAGGTCACTGGGTGGCAGGTTGGAGCTTACAAGTGCTAACGAACCCTCTGGACCATGACGGTTCCTGATACAGTGGTTGTCAATGACAGTGGCTAGAATCAGATGTTTCAGAAGAGAAAGTGCAAGAAATCCAATACTAGACTATTATATAATAACCTGACTACAAGAAAAGTTTTTCCCCCCAGCAGAAAAACAGTTGTTGGTTGGCTTATGCCTTTTATAAGGTTAATATAATATACCTTATACATTTTAAGTTATGTTATGTAATGGTGATGTTGTTATCCATATTACACCAAATAAGCGTTAATAGAAAAAGTTAAGACTGTTAATGTTGCAATGTCAGACAACCAAATGTTAGGAAATTCTAGAATTAAGATTGCCTGTACAGCTGTAATTTGGCCCTCTTGTGTATATGCGTTATGATACAGTCTTTAATTATATGGTCACGTACTATTTTTTTCCCCAAAACTGGTATTTCCTAACATTTGTATTTTTTACTTTGCAACTTTAATGTTCTTTTAACAAAGATTTGTGTAGCTAGTGTAATAGGCAAGCTGAAAGCAAACTGAGAAAAACATTAAAGCTAATGGAATTGTGCTGATTGATCATCAGCAGAGTGGGAACCTTTAGCTCTATAGCATAGCCCTCTGCCATGGGAGCTAATGGAGTGACTGATAGCAATAGAAGCTTGTGGGGTACACACACTTTGCCCTTGGCTTTCACAACTATTTGCTGATAACAGAGGAATGGTGAGAATTAGGCTTCCTTTCAGTTCTGGAGAGGAGAATACTCTCGTGGTCACAGACCTTTCTGCACCTATTCTCCCCAAGCCTGACCTCTTCTGCCCATCGTACCTCCAGTCACTCCATCTCCTCATCCCATTCCCAGTCTCTTTGTCCAGCCAGTCTCATCTCCCCGCATGAAATGTTAGTCTTCACCCCTGCTTGAGTCTTCCACAGCCAGGCTCCTTGTCCCGCTCTCCTTGCCCAGCAAGGTCCAGACTCCCCAATACTCCCAGTTCCTCATTTAAACTCAGCCTCTCCATCCATTGGTTCCCAGTCTCTTTGCCAAGCCAGTCTTCCCCATTCCACCCCACCAGCTCCCAGACCTTCATCCCCTGCCCACCAACTCACAATTTGTCACCCATCCAAATGCTTGTCCCAATCTACTCCCTATGCTCCCCCAAATCCAACTCTTGTGTCCCCTCTCCATATTAGTCACTCTTCCTCTTCACTGCAGGGGCACCAGCATGGGAAGCATTAAGGAGTAGAAGAGGGAGTCTCTCTACTCTCTGTTCCAGGACAGTGCAACAGCCACCCACAGTCGCTGGAAGCAGCAATTACAGAGGAAGTCCCACGCAACCTCTGAATCCCCGGGCTCCAGCATGCCCAGAAGAGATGAGCTCTTCGTAGGACTAGGGCTGGTTAAATACAGGTATGTTTCAATCATATTTAAAACAAGTTTTCTTGACAATTTTAATTATTTTTTTTGAATTCTCCAATTAAAATACAAAGCCAAAAAAACTTAAATTGATTTTTTCAACTTTCAGTTTGTTTTCTGTTATTGTTTCCCCATCCTCTTTCTGTCCCTTGTGCCCCCTCTTTTATTTTCCCCTCTTTCCATTGTGCAGCTGAATAGATAGATGAGTGGGAAAGGTAAAAAGTGGAGATTTTTCATCAAAAAATCTGAAAATCTGGAAAAATGGCCATTTATCATCAAAGACCAGTATTTCATGAAAAATTTCAGCCAGCTCTATCTAGGACGCAGTAAGTCAGTCAGGATAAGCCTATCAATCATATCCATTTAAAGCATTCAAGTTTCTAAACAATTCACCAAAAGCTACATAGCAAATGCATGTCTTTCTTTCCTTCGTAAAGGATTAATGGCTTTTGCTCCTGGTGAGGCTTGTGAATTGGTGGTGAAAAGAAATTTGTGCAGACTATGCAAGTAGTGACAGAAGAGTCTACTATGTTCAAAAGCCTCAAGGCAATAAAAAACCCCTATGCACTAAATTCATATCAGATGTGCGTGTGCCCCTGAT
Source organism: Lepidochelys kempii (assembly GCF_965140285.1). Taxonomy (NCBI): domain Eukaryota; kingdom Metazoa; phylum Chordata; order Testudines; family Cheloniidae; genus Lepidochelys; species Lepidochelys kempii. The sequence goes on along the minus strand of NC_136382.1, from coordinate 136,904,639 downwards.
GTTGCTTCTTTTAAAATTTGTTTATATCCATTTTTCCTTTTTAGTTAAAGCTGAAATTTGCAAGACAAATTATTTTGGCAGAGAACAGAGAAGTTAAATAAAACTGTGCTATTCTCTGCTAGATTGTTAAATTATCTACACTCTTGAAAAATAGCTCATGAAAAATGGGAAAAGAAAGAACGGTTATATTGATATCCCTTTTATATTTTTTCCTCAGCTCACCTGTTTCTCAGCTCTTCCTCTCTGTCTTATGACTCACCCCCAGTTTGCAAGTTATTCACCAAAAGAACTCATTGCCTGGCAATCTTTAACCAAAACAATAAAGGTATACACATTTTTGTTCTGCATTGCACATGGAATTTTGAGCAAATCTAAGAGGTATGGAATTAATTTGCATGAAGTGTACAAGACAGGTGTCATAGTAGTCCTCTTTTCTTCCCATAAATACTTTATTTAACCCACTACATTGAAAGCGGGGGAAAGAACAACAGGCTAAAAGGTTATGGTCATTTTTCTTTGCAATATTACCTGTAATAGTCATCATATTACTTCGCCTTCACATCAGTAATGTGACTGTCAGCATGGAAAGTGTTCTTGGGAAACAGTCAAAAATCAATCTCAAATGTCTAGACCCAGCCACTCCTCCCTGGATCCCAATTTATAGCTGTTAAGTCAAGATTTGATTACAATCTACCTAACTGCCTGTGTGACATCATACTGGTACATTCTCAGTTTGACAAAGATAATTTTTAAAAGAATGAAAAAAATTTATTTAGAACAGAAAAAAATATAACTATTACATCAACAAATTAAAAAAAAGAACTGGATTAACAGCCCTTAAATTAGCATTTTAATTTATAGAAATACAACCCTGGTTTCTGGCTTGGGATGCAAGAGATTCTCTAATGCTAGAAAATTTGTCACCGGTATATTTTCTACTGGATCAAAATGAAGGAGGTGGAAACGGGCAAAAAAAAAATAAATAAATCACACTATCAAATTTTAAAAAACAAGAGTTTTGTAATAAATAAGCAAATTGACTGTTTTAAACTAGTGGGAAGTGAGACACTTTGGTAAAATAAATAAATATCTTTCAAGTGGTGCCCAGATTCCCAGGGATGTGCACTTCAGAGCTATAAAATAAAATGCCTTAAAATATTTACTGTATCTCTCATCAAGCCACCCAGGCCAACAGAAATTTTGTTTTGACTTAATGGAGTTCTAGAAATATTAAGGTCATGTTGAATATGCATAGCTAAGCAGAAGAGTACTGCTGAGCATCCTAAATGCCAATTATTTATTATTCCGCACAACTATTCCTTTTCAGTACAATCCACGGTACTACTCAATCAATTTCCTAGTTTTGTATGTTCGAAGGCGGTGGTTCTCAAATGTATTTGATCGTGCCTTACTTCTTTGTGTTTGTAATAATTTCTGCCCCGACCCCTGCCACACAAGTACATATAGAGCTGCCTAGCCCTGAAGGCAGAGTGAAGAGTGGCGGCTGCTGGCTGAGCACCCAGCTCTGAAGGCAGTGCCACCGCCAGCAGCAATGGATGGCATTACCACCTTTACCTCTCTGCTGCTGGCAGCGGAGCTACCTTCAATGCCAACACCGTACCATGCCACCCTTACTTCTCCACTGCTGTTGGTGGTGGCACTGGTTTCAGAGCTGGGTGCCCAGCCAGCAGCCGCCACTCTGTGGCCATGGAGTTCTGCAGGCAGAGCGGCTTCTCTCACCCCTCCACTTCTCCAGAATACATTCCACACCACCTGCAGTTTGAAAACCTCTGTTCTAAAGTTTTAAAAGAATTACCTTGAATGTTGGTAAGTTAAAAACAAAAGTATGTTGAGCCGGCAGAGTAACATTAATGATAATGTGAATCCCATGCTTAGTTTATTACTTCCAGAGGAGGTAGAAGCAGGGATCCTTGGAAGTACAATTCAGCAATCAAAGGTGCCTGGGTCCATCATTATTAGCTTCTCTAGAGAAAGTGCCAGTTGGTCACCCCAGACATCAAGATGTGCTGGGCATCTGGCACAGGGTCTAATCAAGATAGTAAGGAAATTAGGTAATTATATGGGGAATAACTGAGATACTATTAAAGAGTCTAGGTATAAGCCAGGCAATTTCTGACCCACCCATGCTCCTTCCTGTTCACCTTGTACAAGGCTAACTGTGAGGGGTGGAAAAATGATCAGAAACAGAAAAGGGAAGAAGTGGAAAATGTATGTATCCAAGATAATCTCAGTGGTTAATACTTACAATATCGCCTATGTCTTTGTCAATTTATTAATTCCAGTTTGGTTCTGTGAATGCCATGTTACATTTCAACCTCCACGTTGAATATAAGCTTTAATGTCGCTTTGAGCATTTATTTTTAAGTGGAAATTTAACATATTATGGAAAGACTATACAGGGGAAGCTGTGACAGAGCAATCAAGAGCTATCAACACTGAATGTGCCTACCCTAGTGGAACAATGGATTTGCTACCAGCAGAACCACTGACCGAACAATGCTCTGCCCAGAAGCCCTGAGTTATTTCACCACCAGAAGACAATCAGGCTAAGAAGGCTGGGAAGGACACTCAGGAGGATTGCATTCAGCAGTTCATTGTTTTCCATACATCTGGAACTCGATTGTGCTTTTCAAGGGAGAAGTGTGTGTATAAGAAATTCCTTTGCTTAGCCTGTAATTCCTTGCTTTACTGCCACAGTGTCCATGAAGAGCATAACTAGGAAACCAGAGCTCCCACAATGAGTGGACTCTGAAGAATGTATCTAAGCAACTGGGGCTCTGGGGAGCTGTGGCACTGGTTCCAGAGTCAGACTGTGGGCTCCTACTGCTGAAGTACTTGAGAGCATGCATGAGACACCCCTAGAGCTAGGAACAGTGATCAGTCATTTCCCAGACCCAGGGGGTATTAGATGCAGATGGGAGCAAATGGCTGGATCCAATCACAACAGACATATGCACCACTTAAGTCCCTCTTGGGCTTTTACACTGTCTCTCTGGACTGGGGTAAGCTTCACCCGAAAGGATTTGAGCAAAGCAAACTCAATTTAAGACATAGGTGCTTAAAGATAATTCTTAAATGCATGAGGGATTCAGTGGTTGGAGAAGAGTTAGACTTTTTATTAATGCTTTAATTATTATTATTTTGTTATTTTGAAAAGCAATCAGCAGCCTTAAATGTTGAAATAAACAGTATAACAAAGACCTACTCCTTTTCGACAAACTTACTTGAGGGCCATCTTTCATGGTAGCATTCTGCACCCATACTCATTGAATTATCAGCCACTTTATAAAGTGCTTTGGTAAACTCTTTCCCTTCCCCCTCCATCACCCAAATGACATGGATAATCTGACCAATACCAGCACTGTTGCAATTTACATAATACTACCAGATTTTGCATTGCCAAGATCTTTTGGAGATATAAAACCAAATCATTAAAATACAAAAATAAGAATTCTTCAGTATCACATTTAAAATAAAACTTCGTTCTGGCTTTAAATATGCTGATAAAAGTAATATTCCCAATAACCAAAACCAGAGTTTCAAAACAGGCAAATGTACTTTATGAGGAAAAAAACATAACCAATAGTTAGAGCCTTCTGACAACCACACGTATTATTTGAGAAACCAATCTACCAATGAACTTAGAAGGTATTGTACACTAAAAGTCCTACCTTAAAGCCAACACAAAGATTTGCTGGCAGGATATGCTGTTTGGGGACTATTCATGTGAGCAATCCTGCTTCTGTATTTTGCATATCAGTGATAGTACCTCTTCAGAAGGAAGCTACTTTCCATAAGGTTCCACTGAATTTATTTTAGATATGAAGAGAATGCCTCCTGCATTACTTTCCACAGTGAAATAAATTCACTAGTGTATTTGAGTTGTTTGAAGAGAGACTTTAGGCACATAAACCTGGGGAGTACTTCCTATCTGAGCCAGTCCAGCAACAAAAGTTTGTATCATACAAAGCATGAAAGACTCTAGAACACTGTAAGCTTATAAAAAAATCTCATAACTAGGCAAGGTTGAGCCTGAACAGTGATTAGCTGGGAAACCTTCAAGGGAAATTCAGGGACTACAAAAATCATGTTAATGATTCACAAGGTGGCACCTTTCCTCATATCATTATAAAACCAATGCATACATATCATGCTGAGGGCAATTGTTGACAGGAAGATAATCTTCTGCATGAACTGTAGAAAAAAAAGTCTTAATCACCCATTAAAAATCCAATAGCACCTTTCAACAGGAATAGGCTTCTGACTTTGGCAATCATATTCTCACTTATCAAATACAGTTACCTAATTGTGCCTATATTACAGATGCACACACCCCGTGGTTCTTGAGAACAACATACACTATATAAATTTAAGATATCTACCATTATAGTTTGATAGACTTATTAGAACAAAAATAGACTTTGACGTGAAGGGAATTATAGACTCTATTGGTGAAAGAGACAACCCAGAAAAAATAAAATTGTGAACTTCACAGTTTGGGCTGAGGTCCTGTTTGCCTCAATTGGAAAATGGTGGTGATAATATAAAAAGGTAACCAAGGATGAGACCAAATTCAAATGTTATTCACAATAGAAATGAAAGAAAAAGGAAAAAAACCAACAACCCTAATTCATTGCTTTCCATAGATCTCTAGATTGACCTAGTTTTTATCACTATACCGTAGTAAACATTAAAAGAGTATCAAAAGTATACCTAGAACTACAATGATAACCAATGAAAGTTGTGGGTCAAATCTTGCTTTCCCCACTCCAATCTATTATCCCATCCGCACAAAAAATTCAGAACAGTATGACTGAATGAGTGCTTGATCATTTCTTTATAAATTTTTGAAGAAGAAACTGGGAGGGATGAAAAAGGAAATACAATACTGAAAAACATACCAGAGGAGGCTTCCAATCTTTCCAATCTGCTGATCAACCAGTCAAGAGATCCAGAAAACTGAGCACAGTTTTTACGATTCCCCCTAATAAGTGCCGCTATTAAAAGAAGAAAAACAGAAAAAAAAAGTTAATAAATGTGTCCAATTCTCATTAACAGAAACCCCATAATTCCTGTGATGAACCGTGATCCAACCAACCAGATGCAAAACAACTTGGCAAATGATTCTATTGAATAATAAAATTTGTAGGATTTTGTCATCATCAAATTGCCCATCACTGTAAAAAAAATTTATCTAAAGCCAACAGTCATCTTCCTAGATCCCTTCTTGAATATCAAAGTAGTCCATTTTGAAGGAACAAAAAGTAAGTCCATTGGTATTTCTGAACAAATCCTACATAGCATTACTGTTGGAGGAGCAGGAGGGTATTGGAAAGGAGGAGGGGGAACACACAAACCTAAGGGGACAGTAGGATTTACCTTGTACTGGCAAAATAAGTATGTTCAAGAAAGAAAAAGAAAAAAGATGACAATGAATTTTATGTTCAGGAAATGTTTGTCAAACTTTCTGCCCTTATGGGATTTGTACTTCACAGTACTATAAAGGTACGATATTAAAAAAATTTGATCGGGAACAAAGGAACTTCTACATAAATTCTAAATGGAAGAATTATGCTACCATCACTTATCTCTAAATTAAGGAGACCAGAAGAGGTCTCTGATGGTAACAAGGCTTCACTCTTCAAAACATCATGTCTTAAGATAGTTTAAAAGAAGCATTTACAGTGTTATCACAAGTAGTGTTAAAGTCATCCAAAAAAAAAAAAAAACCCTGGGCAAAGTTCATCCTTGGACAGAAATGGAATTACAGATGGTGAGAAGTAAATGTGGAGAGGAGTACACAGTGACAATTTCAGGACTTGAAGAACCTCACCTTCTTCCCAGGGGGGAAAAAAACCTACCAGGGACTAACAATTCCATCTAGAGTGTGGAACAGTGCAAACTGCTGTTCTTATGCAAGCTTCACATGCAGCTCTACCAAAGCATCAATCTTAACCAGAAACTTCCCCTGCCATTCTCGTCAAGAGAGATTGCTGATCACATTGGGAGACTGTGTATATTTCAAGGGCTAAGGAGACCAGGTCTGTACCTGGCTTTGCCACTGATTCACTGTGTGACTTTGGGCAGTCTCCGAATCACCCTATACCTCAGTTTCCCCATCAGTTAAAAGGGCTAATAATACTTGCATAACTTCCTAAAACACTTTGTGAGCTACAGATGAAAAGCACTCTATGAGGGCTAAGTAATATCGTTTGGTTATTAGTTATGTTATATTGCGCTATGGTTTTGAGATATTGATTCAATGCCATTAGGAAATGCATTTACACCCTTAGAATTGTGGCCTCAGTATGATTTGAAGCTGGGTCTGCTGCAGACATGAAAGGCCAGGGTATGAATGCTAATCCTTTACATCACTAAACCAGTGAGTTGACAGAGTGGTTTTAGGGAAGCAGGGGAAGAGAGGCTGAAAACCTAATGGTCTGTGGCAAATCATCTTTCTCTGTTCCTGTAGAACCACACTCTGAGTGGGAAATGGTGATCAGAGAACAGTACCACTAAAGCTTCATTTAGAGGCATTCAGCTGTAGCTGTAGATAATTTTAGTACTGTTCAGGTAACCAGCACAACTAATCACAAAGCACAGAGAATTCCTAATGGCCTATTATGGCAGAAGTGATATAGAAGAGGTGCATTCCTAAAATCACACATTTGAGATATAAAATTCATCAAAATTACAAACGCTCACATTCTACATAGAAGCTAACTCATTTAAATATTCTTTTTTCTTAAAAGGGTCATTCTTTGTAACAATGAATTATAAGACCATGTTTTGAGCTAGTATATTTAATAGGCTATCAAGCATTTTGATTACACATTTCATTTTTCAGAGAGTTTCTGAGCCATAGCATTTTTAATGTTACTGTAGTGTTTAGATGCTGCTTGTAATTATTAGAACTGGGAGCACTGGCTGTTGGGAGTCTGAAAGGACAGGAAGCAGGAAGGAGGAGGGGAAGTTGAGGAGGCGGAGTGAGAGCTACCGAGGGTGCAGCAGCAGCTTGGTAAGAGATTTCCACTTTAAAAATAAAGTCCTGTTGACGTTTGTTAGTACCTTGCCTGGTTGCTATAACATTTTGGCGACGAGGAAGGGATCTTCTGCCTCTGAACCCACCTGCACCCTTTCTACAAAGCCCGGGTGAGCCTCCAATTGCTTTTAATGCCTGGATCCATATGTTTGAGACTTATCTGCTTGCAATCAGTGCTACAGAGATTTCTGAAGTAAGAAAGTGTGCTCTGCTAATCCACTGCCTTGGAGCAGAAGGGCAGCGTATATTTTACACTTTTCCCCTTGCAGATGATAAATATGAGACTGCACTCATAGCATTAAAGAACTTTTTTGTGTCAAAAGTGAATGTAGTAGCTAATCGCTACAGATTTCACCAGCGTGTTGCTTCCCTGAGGAGTCTGATTGTAACTTGTGACTTTGGGAATATGGCAGATGAGATGATTAGAGACCACCTCATTGAGAAAACAACCATGCTTCCTGTAAGGGAACACTTACTTCTAGAACCACAACTTACACTAGAAAAAGCAATAACCATTGCTACTCAGATTGAGTCAGCTACAGCTGAAGCCAAAATTTTGAGCATGGATACAGGAGGCACTGTCCATGCTGTGACTCCTTTGCAGAAAAGTTCACTATCGCTGCAGACAAACAATTACAAGAGGAAAACTAATGAAAAACCACCGAATGGCCACTGGGATTAAGTATTCCAAAGAGCTACTTGATGAGCACACACTACAAGTAATACAAAGAAAAACATAAATGCAAATATATCTAGTAGCCACTCCATTCATTTATTAGTGATAGATCTGGTTTCTCCGATATTGCCACCATATACCCTATTTTGACACCTGATGCTCTCTCATTCCCTCATCACCATCTACCACTCACCCACATTCTCAGTGACCTAATGTTGATTTTCTGTCCAACCTGATAGACTTTTGTTCCCCCACCCTTTTCTCCTCATTCAACTTTTAGCCCTGGATCAACTCCCCCACTTACCAGAATGGCCACTCACTTCACCTTGTCTTCATTAAAGAGCGCTCCTTCTCTGATCACTCAATAGTAGAGTTCCTTTTCTCTGAACACTATCCACTTCCTCCTTCTGTATTTCATATTTTCCCTCTGTCCACTGCCCTCACCTGGCTCTTCTGTGACCATCAGTCCATTGGTATCTGTGACTGCTCTGCCTCTCCCAGCCTCCACTTCTCCACTATTGATTCAGTACTCTCCCCACCTCCCAAGATGCATTTGCCGCTCTCTATTTTACACCACAAAATGCTTTCCATTTATTCCCAACATCCAATTCCTTTTAGACTTGATGCCAAATGCCTCTGAATAAAGTCAAGATGCTATGCAGGCTTCCATCCACTACAACTTTGTACTCTCTCTTGTTAATTCAAACAGCAGCACTGACTCTCATCCCCACAAGCTTGGCTGCCTATTCACAGCCTTCAGCTCCCTCCCCTTAAAAGCCTTTCAGACACCTCTTCCCTCTCCACACAATATCCCACCAGCTTTCTGCAAAAAGATTGATCAGAACTACTGTGATCCACCTCCTCTTTTTGCTCCTTTTCCCCCTCATCCTCTGAAGTTTCCCACCTAATCTCCACCTCCAAAACCTCCCATATGCCTCAGTAGTGACTGGGACTGGTGAGGTGAGGAAAATGGGACTGTAATGAGGAGTCGGGTGGGGAAGAGACAGGACTGGGGCAAGTTGGAAGGGATGATTTGGGGAGTTGTGGGGGAAAATGGGCAGAAAGGTCTGTGCCCACTAGAGAACACTCCCCTCTGGAGCCTGAATGAGACCCAAGATTCCCGAGTCTCACCATTCCTTTGTGGTCAGCAAATATCTGAAACCCACTGGCAAAGTGTGTGCAACATCCCCCTCCAGTGCTAGTCTACATATAATGCAACATGATTTCATGTAGCAAAATCTCTGCTTTTATCTGATCCACACTGTGAGGGAAAGAATGGAACATTCCTGTGGCAGATTTTGTCTGTTTTATTTGAAGAAAATGGCATCTATTTGAAAGCTGCTCACAAGGTAAGAAATGTTCAATTAGTTTTGGCAGAGTATGGGTGAGGCAGGAAAATATAGCAAAATAAATGCAGTTTATTATGTTGATTTTTAAGTTTATTCCATTGGTTTAGAAGTGAAGGATTTATTTTTATATAGTCATTTTGCCCACAACTGAAGAGCAGCCACCTCTGGGATGAAAATCAGTCAACAGGAGCAGCATATAGTAACAGAACAGAAAGTGAAGAATACTGTATCCAATTGAAATTATTGGGAGAAATGTTCAGGAAACAGAAGGCTACCACATAAATGAAAATTTGGCCAGGACACCAAAACCCTTACAAAGAAGGTAATGGGAACTTTAATGACCACAGGTAGTCAAGATCTTAGTTTTACATCATCCAGAAAACAGCACTCCCCACTCAGAGACTGTGCCTTTATGCGTGTTTATACAGAACCTGACAATGTTGACTGAGACCTCTAGGCAACACTACAATATAAATATTTTTTTCCAACAATGTGCAAGATACAAATGCAAAAATCATGGATTTGTCAAGATATCCATTTACTTTAATCAAGGCATACTCACTTCATTTTATTCATAACTACTCTTCCACACTCACTGAAATGGAAGGTCTTCTCCAATATAGTCCCTAGATAATTTCAGTGGTCTTTGGTTTCAGATTTCCATTTCACCTGAATAGATTAGTTTGCTGTCAAAAAATCCCAGACAACCATAATATGTCTTACCTAGTAATTCATACAAAGAATTTAGAATAGATTTCCAAGTCTCTCCTGCTTCCTTCCCAGCTACGTCAGCAAAATGGGCTGCACTGCTGTACACGTGCAAGCGATCAATGCATTCAAGGACAAGGTTGATCATACCCTAGAAATAAAAAGTTCAGGTTTTCAGAGAAGAAAATCTCTCTTCAGTACAAAGATGTCAATGTAGATTAAAAGACGACAAGAAAAAAAGATACATGACAAAAAAGAAAAATAAATGTAAAACACAAAGTAGATATGTAGCAGATGCAGCCAGCTATCTCTGGGGGAAGTTATTAAGGAAAATGCTGAATAATATTTTACAGTGCTTTGTTACTAGCATATTTGCTCTATGAGTCTTCCAAAGTGAAATTAAATACCTGAGTTCCAAGATCAATTACTAGTGGCACCACTGAAGTAAATGGGATAACTCTCATGCTTAAACTAAGGCACGTGCTTAAGTACCTTGCTGCATCAGGGCATAATCCAGTACAAAGAGAGGGAGCTAATGAGTCTTTTATGACAGTAATTACTAATTACATTTGAGGGGAGAACATAAGATCATAATTCAGGGATCCTGAATGGCACCTTAGTAATTCTGATGTTCAGAAAATTGTATTTTTTTTAAAAAGGGAAAGGAAATAAAACCTTTAATTTCCCCTCCAAAAAATCCAAATAAGTACAGATCACAGGCAGGAGCAGACCCGAAAAAAACTAATGGATATCCCACATAAGCAAAACTAGTATCAGATGTGCAGCCATCTCAAAATTAAAATAAATTTTAAAAAATTACTGAAATGATTTATCAGATTGGATTCTGACAATTGATGTACTGCAACAGAAATTTACTAAAACTAGGCTCAGCATTACAGGTTGCCAGTTACATGAATCATCCATGAAACTCACAAAAAGAAATTAGATTTTCAAAATGATGCTATTAGTGCAGATAGTTTAATATCAAAATGTCCTCCCAAAAGCTATTTTCATAATTGAAAGTGTCCCCTCTACCATACTGAGCTCTATGGTTACTCCTAAACCTGGGTTTCCCACAAGACACCCAGCTACCTATAACGTTATTGTTAGGTCAAATCAGGTAAAAACCCTACAGGCGTACACAAAGTGGGAAGTACAGTAACAATGTAAAGAAAAAATGTTACCTCTTCCTGGAAGAGATTTTGTCGATTCTTCAGTGCTCTTAGCCTGTTCTGTTTGTCTTCATGTTCTAAATGTTCATCTGGCAGGTGGAAGTAGCCGATCAAGTCCTGAAGGCTCAGACTGACTGACTCAATGGGAAAGTCAACTGTGGAAGACTTCACTTTCTTGCTGAGAGCATCAAGGCCCCTAAAGTGAGTTTCAAACACTTCTCTAAGTTTTGAAAATGAATTGATTTGTCATTGTCTTTTTTTCTCTTCACTGCTTTAAAATCAGACCTGAGTTCTCTGCTCTAAGACTGTCCTCTCAATGCTTCCTCCTCGCCAACAATAAGTCAAATGCATTGCGAAAAGAGAATTGGTAAAGGAGACTTATATCAGTTCCATTCAGCTTCATATTTGGAGTGATGAAGGAAATACCATGGACAAAACAAAGGAAACACAACTTTTACACCTGCTCAGAGTGTTTCTGTGTTATCAGGTCTGTCAAGGTTCCTCCCCCACTCTGAACTCCAGGGTACAGATGTGGGGACCTGCATGAAAAACCTCCTAAGCTTATCTTTACCAGCTTAGGTCAAAACTTCCCCAAGGTACAAAATATTCCACCCGTCGTCCTTGGATTGGCCGCTACCACCACCAAACTAATACTGGTTACTAGGGAAGAGCTGTTTGGACGCGTCTTTCCCCCCCAAATACTTCCCAAAACCTTGCACCCCACTTCCTGGACAAGGTTTGGTAAAAAGCCTCACCAATTTGCCTAGGTGACTACAGACCCAGACCCTTGGATCTTAAGAACAATGAACAATCCTCCCAACACTTGCACCCCCCCTTTCCTGGGAAATGTTGGATAAAAAGCCTCACCAATTTGCATAGGTGACCACAGACCCAAACCCTTGGATCTGAGAACAATGAAAAAGCATTCAGTTTCTTACAAGAAGACTTTTAATAAAAATAGAAGTAAATAGAAATAAAGAAATCCCCCCTGTAAAATCAGGATGGTAGATATCTTACAGGGTAATTAGATTAAAAAACAGAGAGAACCCCTCTAGGCAAAACCTTAAGTTACAAAAAAGATACACAGACAGAAATAGTTATTCTATTCAGCACAGTTCTTTTCTCAGCCATTTAAAGAAGTCATAATCTAACACGTACCTAGCTAGATTACTTACTAAAAGTTCTAAGACTCCATTCCTGGTCTATCCCCGGCAGAAAACCAGCATATAGACAGACACACAGACCCTTTGTTTCTCTCTCTCCTCCCAGCTTTTGAAAGTATCTTGTCTCCTCATTGGTCATTTTGGTCAGGTGCCAGCGAGGTTACCTTTAGCTTCTTAACCCTTTACAGGTGAGAGGAGATTTCCCCTGGCCAGGAGGGATTTCAAAGGGGTTTACCCTTCCCTTTATATTTATGACAATCATAGAATCATAGAATCATAGAATATCAGGGTTGGAAGGGACCCCAGAAGGTCATCTAGTCCAACCCCCTGCTCAAAGCAGGACCAATTCCCAGTTAAATCATCCCAGCCAGGGCTTTGTCAAGCCTGACCTTAAAAACCTCTAAGGAAGGAGATTCAACCACCTCCCTAGGTAACGCATTCCAGTGTTTCACCACCCTCTTAGTGAAAAAGTTTTTCCTAATATCCAATCTAAACCTCCCCCACTGCAACTTGAAGGTCACTTACACACTAAATGAAGAGCTAGAACTAGAAAACATTCTGAAGGAATCACTGTAGGAGCAGGAGGAATAGTTACCAATGAAGAAAGAAGGATCTCAGTTACAGAAAATAACTCAAAAACATAACTAACACTTATTATGGCCCTGCCCCTCCTTCCTTTGAAGTGAGCTTTGCAACTGACTTCAGCAGGAGCAGGATTGGGCCCTATGCAATAATCTTTCTATTAAGGTCACCAACTGTTGAGGTCCCAGGCCTCGAGTCAGCAAGATTCTTCAGAATGTACCCAACTTTCAGCATGTGAGCAGTGCCACTGAAGTCAACGGGATTGCTCATAGGGTCAAAGATGGGGGACATCTTTAAGCAACTTGTTGGGGTCTACGATATGATTTATTTTACAATGTGAAACTCTCAGGCAGAAATAACTATCATAGTTCTTTATCCTTTTTGCAACCTCTTATTCAAAGTCAATACACGACAGTATTTTCAGACAAAACAGTAATTTATGGTTTTACTTACCTGGGTGAGCTAGAAAGAACCAAGCTACAAAAATAAAATCTCAATAAATAGCACACAATCAATTTACTCACAGTACAATAAAGTATGTCAACATACACAAAAATGGTGAATTCTCATAATTATTTCCAAAAGAAATCTAAGAAACATGCTCCTTCAAAGAAATTCGTAAATAATGCTTTGAAATACGATCTAATTCAATTTGTGCTTCTTAGAATAACATCATGCTAAAACTGGGTTGTTAGAATAGAAATATGGATGCCATTGTACTTCTACATAATTTCTCTTCTTCAGCGTTACCTACATTTTTTAAATTGTTACCATAACAATACTTTTTCTCTCACTTTTTCCTGTATAGCATTCTTAGGAGCTTCTAAGAGAGCCTTCACAAAAAAGAAACTATCAAGGGCTTTACTCTACATTCTTTATTTCGAATGTCACATAATAGGCAACTCTTCTAGCAGGCACTTCTGTCTGTCACATCATGAGTAAATGGAGATTTACGTTTTCAATAAATTAGCATATCTATATATTATGGGTGAACATGGATCCAGGCCAGACACACTTGAAACCAATATCTCAGCTCTCTTTTGGCTTTGGGAAGGGAGTAGCATGAGACTCACTCATTATTTTGCTACTTCCAGCTACAGTCAGAAACAATACAAGAATGTCCTTTTGTGAGCTATTGGGTTAACAAAGAGGTTCAGGAATTAGGCTCTTACCAGTGCCATTTAAGAGAGGGTTCAGAGTGGGAAAGTTTACTATGCTGAGTTGCCTACAATTCTCTCATTCTCAGCAGGCCAAAATATTAATTGATAAAACAATTTATATACACTCCAAGATATTAGAGAAACAAATAACAACATAAAAGACAAAAAAGCAAACAAAGGGAGCACAGTGGAAAGAGAAAACTCGGTAAAATAATGATCTAATGGTGTGATGGGAAGGAGGAAGATTCAGGTTTTTCAGAAGAAAACATTTACAGCAAAATATTGAGATTACGAAGAAATAAAAATAAAATCTTTTTAAAAGATATAAATGGTAGGTGGAGATGTCAGAAATCATGACAATTCTAATGGTTCTAGAATTCCAATTCTTGGATTATTTTAGGATGGAGGAGGGAGAGGGATATGTTCTCTGAAAAAATTTTCCCAAAAAGTTCTAAAATGTTTTTGCACAATCTCTCATACATTTCCAAAAAACTCAAAAGGTTTTATTTGTAAATCCATATTTGTCCAGGTTTGAAATTTCACAATACAGCAAAGAGTAAGAACTTAACCCCTGATCTAGCAACGCACTCAAGGTCACGATTAATTTTCACATGAGTAGGTCCTTTGACTTCTTCTGGAGCTACTGTGAAGGTAAATTTAAGCATTACTTAAGAGCATTACTGGAACTGGGCCTAAGTTTGCAAAGTAAAATGATACAGCAAGGCAAGCAAGACAAGGAGGAGGAGAAAAGCAATGGAATTAAATTAAAGATTTTTGAATTTGAAAAATGACATCTCCAATTAAGTAGTGTGATGGAAAGGGCTATATCCTGCTTAACCTTGCATAACTATATAAGGAGCCCATAGGTAACGAGGTAGCGAAGGCAGATATCTTGCAATGCAGATGAGGACATGGCTCTAGTGTGATCCTGGCATAGCCTGCTAAGGACACTAGCAGATGCGAATATACCATGAAGGAATGTACATTCATGCCCACAACCCAAGGTCTGAAGACGAAAGTGCTTTGCTTGTTCCAGCTTTATTTTTAACCAGCATAAGGCAGTCTGGACACCTGGCAAACTATCCATAGAGTGGCCTTGAGCTAGTGGTATAGTTGAATAAAACTTATATTTTGTGCCACCAAATATATATGATAATAAACTGATTTTTTTATTTTTCTTTCGTGTCTTCACAAAACGATTTTGAAGGCCATGGTTTAGCTAACAGCAAGCTTATGACTTCACTCTTTAGTGTTGACTAAAAATCACTTAGTTTGGTCATAAGGCAATAAGAATAATATAAAACATATCAGCCAAAATGCAGTCACACTCAGTATTTTATTACCCACAATCAGAACAAATAAACAAAATCATAAAAAGCTCTAAGCAGGAAGGATGATTGCAATAATTGGTGCCCATCTACAACAGTTATTGTACTGTACTGCTACTATTTTATGCAACAACACTATTCTTTCATTTTTCCTGGCAAAAGCATCAATTTTAACTGTAGTTAGAAAATAAAGCACCTCATGGCCTGCTTGATAGCCTCACAAATTCTGGCAGATGAAATTTTTCTTTTATGTTTAGTTTGAATCTTAATGTCAACGTTAATGTTTATAAATTTATATCAAGGTTGGAGAAGGGAAGATTAGAAATGGAGAAAATAAATGGACAGTAATTCTTCTGCAGATTCCCCTTTGCTTATTGTTGATAAAGAATTACAAGGCCTATTATTGCAAATATTGGTCTATTTTTTTTTTTGCAAAGCTAAATTGCTCACCGTGATGTCAATGATCATTTGGGGTGGGACATGGGAAAGGAAAAGGACAACAGAAAAGGTCCACAGTAAAACATACCTTATAAACCTGTTGAAAAGGAAGACTGTACTACGGATGACTCGTGCTGTATGGGATTCTTCATGCTGAGATCTGGACAAGGTCAAACCATCATCCATGTGGCCTTCATGGTGCATTATAGCCTGCAAGACAGAGACAAAGACCAGCTATTGCAAAGAAAAACAGAAGGAAGTTCCATGTTCCTTATTTGTAAAATATGTAGTGTGAGGGGAGGGGTGGAGTAAATACAAAAATACACACAGAGAAACCAAAGTTAATCAAAATCAGATTAGCCTGTAATTTAGTGCCTGGTATCCAGTTATACCCTGGTATTACTTAAAGCATGTCCAGTTCCATGACAATTTTAGTACTACCACTTCTGAAAGGCTTATCTACAAAGCCATCAGAAGTCAGTGTTTTCCACATTAAGGTCATATCAAAATATATATGGCTTTACCTCCATAGGAAAGTAAATATATGGGAATATATTAGGAATGGGAAACATAAGAACTATGCTGAACATTGGCTCTTTCCCCTTATCCACCTGCACATAAAACCTTCTAAAATTCAGCCACGTCCAGAAATGGCTGACCCTGGATGCCAACCCTTTTACTGGCCCTCTTTCTTAGTACACCCTGGATCACTAGAGAAAAGCCTAGATTTGATCATGACATCATGACTAGCTATTATGTTTTTAAAGATATTAAACCTAGTGTATTAAACGATGTCAGTTAACATATTCTTAAACACCACCTATGTTCTACCGTAAATGTTTGGGGATACTTTTCATGTAAAAAAATGTTGTACATACTAACAACATACATAAAGCAAACACTTTTCTTAACAGAGCTGTGTTTATGTTGATCATATGAGAAAACAACTTCAATGCACTGTTGTGCTTAACATTTTCCATGCACAAGAATAAAAAATCAAAGTTATGGTTTCCCATTACTTGGCTGTTGTAGGCCTAATCCAGTGCCCACTGATTTCAGTAGTAGTCTTTCTATTGAGTTCAATGCATTTTGGATCATGTCCAAGTTGCTGTGCAAATTATAACTTCAAATTTCCTGAGTGTGTGAGAGTGTAAAATCTTAATCATAATATTACATTGTTGTTGTTGCCACCTTACTTGTTAAATATTGAAAGATAAATTTAAACACAGAAAGGCAAACTGCTGGTGCATTTATCCGATGAACTCATTCAAATAAATTGATATTTCAGACAAACATTCACAGTGAACACAGGGTTTATTTTATCTCAGGCATTTTCTTCATTAAGAATTAATGTCATGCCATGTTAGAAATTTAAAAATAAAAAAAATGTGCAAATATAGCATCTGAAACATGGCTCAAGAGTGAAAAGCACCTTTTCCCCTCCTTTTCAATGCTCCGATAACCACAAATAGAATCATCATATTTCAGGGGAAAAAATACACCTCTGGACTGAAAATAAGAATCAAAAATTTCTGCACAAAAGGCAATATTTTCAGAACATTGCCCACACCTGAAAGCACAGATGTTCAGTTTAAGTGCTTTCTCAACACAACTATAGACCACTGGAGAACAGAATTCTACATGGTACTGTTAGCATTCTCAGACGGTTATATGGTTCTTTCCTGCAATGAGCCAAACAGCTTTCCTTTGAGCACTATCAAATTCAAGAACATTTGTAAGCTAACAGCTGTAGACTAACAAGAGTAGTTGGATTTAGTTTTTAACTTAAGGAATTGATGCAGGCTGCCATCTTGATTTTCAAGGCTTTAGGATACATCTCCATTGCAAGAAATGATGTGTCTTAACTCTGGTTAGCTAACCCTACGGAGCTTACTCAGGTTAAAACAGTGAAGGCACAGCGACTTGACTTTCAACACGGGTTAGCAGCTCGAGTTAAAAGTCCTTAGGGGAGCCAAACTGCTCTGTCTTCACTGCTATTTTAACCTAAGTTAAGACCACACTTTTATTTTATTTTTATATTTATATTTATTAGAAGACAACCCCTAATATTTGATAGAAAGGAAGGCTTAAAATATTGAAGATGTAGAAATTAACAGCAGCCTTTGATTTTCTTCAATTTTTCCCATGTCGCACACAGTTGTGAGTGAATGAAATGTATCCTTACTCACGGTCTTACCTTGCGTTGCACAGATCCCATTCTTACAGACTTTGCATCCACAGACTGGTACGTGAGCCACAGGCCTGTGTCTGCATGTTGTATGTAGCATACTGAGTCACCATACTTTATTTCAGATGCTCCCATTCCATCAACCTCTTTTCTCATCCCTATATCCAATTTTTCCTAAAGTGAAAAAAGGTGCAAGCCCAATTAATCAATAAACACAGCAACAAACATTGAATGCTGGATGTTATTTTCATTGGTTGAAGGAACTGTAAGAACACTGTAGACATTGTTGTATTCCCTCATTGCCAAAATGATTAATAAAGGGGGAAGCAATAAAAACCACTAGCTTGTCAGCCAAATACTTGAATGAAGAGAGAGAGAGAGAGATCTTCTCTGTACAAAATCCAGGTGAACATTATTGAAGAACATATTTTATATTCTATGATCTGATTTTCCAGTCAGTTTAATCCCAGTGAGCTAGCATAAAATGGTATAAACAAAATGGAGAATCAGACCTTATATTGGTTAATCAGATTTCAGTTTTACTAGCCTATGCTCTCTGCAGAGCATTCCTCAGAGGTACAAATTCTGCTCATCCTACTCAATCTTCAATTAGCAGGAGTTCTGCACAAGCAACACCAGTACGACAGATCTCAAAGTAGTTCAGGTAAAGAAAACAAGAAAGTCTGCTCCAGTATACAACTATGTGTCTGAAAACACGAGACATAACAGGCATACTGGGTCAGACCAACGGTCCATCCAGCCCAGCATCTGTCTTCTGAGAGTGGCCAATGCCCGACGCTTCAGAACACGGCAATTTCCAGTGACCCATCCCCTTTCATCCACTCCCAGCTTCCGGCGGGTGGAGGTTTATGGGCACCCAGTTGCATCCGTGACCATCTCAGCTAATAGCCAATGATGAACGGGGATTGTTTAGCCTGCAGAAGAGAAGAATGAGGGGGGATTTGATAGCTGCTTTCAACTACCTGAAAGGGGGTTCCAAAGAGGATGGCTCTAGACTGTTCTCAATGGTAGCAGATGACAGAACGAGGAGTAATGGTCTCAAGTTGCAGTGGGGGAGGTTTAGATTGGATATTAGGAAAAACTTTTTCACTAAGAGGGTGGTGAAACACTGGAATGCGTTACCTAGGGAAGTGGTAGAATCTCCTTCCTTAGAGTTTTTTAAGGTCAGGCTTGACAAAACCCTGGCTGGGATGATTTAACTGGGAATTGGTCCTGCTTCGAGCAGGGGGTTGGACTAGATGACCTTCTGGGGTCCCTTCCAACCCTGATATTCTATGATTCTATGATTCTATGAACCTGTCCTTCATGAAAGTGTCTAATACTTTTTTGACCCCACTTATGCTTCTGGCCTTCACAACATTGCATGGCAACAAGTTCCACGGGCTAATAGCACCATGTGAAGAACTACCTCCTTTTAAGCCCACTGCCTATTAATTTCTTTGGGTGATCCCTGTGAAGGGGTAAATAACACTTCCATACTCATTTTCTCCACACCATTCATGATTTTATAGACCTATCATATCCCCTCTCCCCCTTAGTCCCCTCTTTTCTAAGTTGATCTTTTCAATGTCTAATCATTTTTGATGTCCTCCTCTGTACCTTTCCCAATTCTAATACATCTTTTTTGAGATACTGCATGCAGTTCCGGTTGCCTATTTGAAGTGTGCCCAAACCGTGGATTTATGGAGTAACATTATGACATATTCTGTCTTATCTATCCCTTTCCTAATGGCTCCTAACATTATTAGTTTTTTGTTTTTTGGTTTTTTTTACTGCCGCTGCCCATTGAGCGGATGTCTTCAGAGAATTATGCACAACAATTCCAAGATCTCGAATGCTAACAGCTAATATAAACCCTATCATTTTGTTTATATCATTAGGATTATGTTTTCCAATGTGTATTTCTTTGTACTTAATATTGAATTTCACCTGCCACTTTGCTGCTGTCACCCAGTTTTGTGAAATCCCTTTTGTAAGTCTTTGCAGGCAGCTCTGGACTTAACCATCTTGAATAATTTTGCATCTGCAAACTTTATCACCTCACTGTTTCCCCTTTTTCCAGATCTTTTACAAAGATGTTAAACAGCCAGGTCCAAGTACAGATCCTTGAGGATCCCACTATTTCCCTCTCTCCATTGTGAAAACTGATCACTTTTTCCCACCCTTTGTTTTCTGTCTTTAACCAGTCACTGATCCATGGGAGGACCTTCCCTCTTACCCTGGGTTTGCTTACTTTGCTTAAAAGCCTTTGGTGCTTGTCAAAGGCTTTCTGAAAGTCCAAGTACATTATATCAGTTGGATCACCCTTGTCCACATGCTTGATGATTCCCTCAAAGAATTCTAATACATTGGTGAGGAATGAATTCCCTTTACAAAAGATGTGTTGATTCTTCCCCAACATATCGTGTTCATCTGTGTGTCTGATAATTCTGCTCTTTACTACAGTTTCAACCAATTTGCCTAGTGCCAAAGTTAGGCTTACTGGCCTGAAATTGCCAGGACTGCCTCTGAAGCCTTTTTTTAAAAAATCAGCATTACATTAGCTACCCTCCAATAATCTTACAGAGGCTGATTTAACTGATAGGTTACATACCACTGGTCCCTCATCTCCAGCCCCTGCCCTGAGCCAGGGTCTGCTGCGGTCTTGACCTGGCGGATTGTAAGCAGGCCCTGCAGCCCAGTGGGAGCCCTTCCAGTCGCAGTTTTGTTATCTCTGGCTATTCTCTCATAGCCCCAGCCACTGCTAGCCTCAGTCTCAAGGAAGGAGCCTGTTTCAAAAGGTCTCTGAATAGTCCCACAGTCCAGTTCTGCCTTAAGGAATTTCTCAATAAGGTATGCTGCCTCCTCCAGGCAGGTTACCTGGTAGCATATGACAAAACTTCTCCTGCACCACCATCTCTACAGTTTTCTGTGGGGAACATACCTCGGGCTTTAACCAGCAAGAACAGAAATCCCATAACTGTTGAGCCTCTGCTCAAAGCCAAGAGTCTGGGACAAATTCTTCCAATCATAACTAGCAAAAATATCCTTCTTTGCTGGTCCCAAATAGTCCACATGCCTGCATTCAATGCTCGATAGGCCTTTGGGGAGGTCCCCTCCATAGCACCATGTGCAGTCTGAGCCTTCCCTGTCAAGGACAGGGTTTCTTTTGATGGCCCACACATCTTAGGGCTATTGGTGGGCACCTGCCCCCTGTTCAAAGATCTCCAGGGAGGCCTCGGGGTTCTCCTCCAGCCCCATCTTAGTGAAGAAATCCTCCCCGATACAGAAGTAACCAAGGCATCACCCTCATCTGAGAGTTCCAGCCATCCTGATCCAGCAGTTAGAGCAGAAACCGCTGCTGCTGCCATTGAGACTACTGTTGCTGCTTGTGCTTGTTGTGTTGTTGCTTCTGGACCAAGAGCTGCTGCAGCTACTACAGTGGCTGACATCATTTCCCCAGCCATTTCAACAGGGCCTCCCTACCTATTTCTGTCTTCCGGCTATAGTAACTGTTTGTATGTATTCTCCACCAAGTGTCAGCTGGTGGGCACAATGTATTATTTAAACACAAAAACGTGAAGTAACACAAAACAAAGCGATTCCCCTGACCAACACCAGCTGCAGTCTCCAAAGGTCTTTCCCTACCCCTGCTCAGCTACAAAGAGGGCATGCCCCTTCCTTCAGTCCCCTGCAGAGTCATGTGACAGGCTGGTAGCTGTTAACCTTCTCTTGGCTGTTCCACCCTTTCACACCAATGCTTTGGGAATGACTAGAATGGTTCTAGCATAGCAACCGCAGCAGTCTGGGGACGCGGCTTGATAGTGAAGGCTGTCAAGGGATATTTGTCTTGAATTAAAGAGAAACACAATCTCCGAGTTAGTGAGGGATTTGCAATGCATTGCTTACGTAAATGGAGTAGTCATGAGTATCATCAGAAAGTTTTTGTTCACAAATATGACTGGATTTCTACCTCCTACAAAAATTATAAATGCATTCTGAAGCACTTGAAAAAAGTTCTAAATTATTGTTCACAGAGAATTCTTAAACTTAAGTTTGGTAACATTAGGCATCCTAAGAAAATATATTCATTGATTCACTTCATTAAATTGCTTTTGATGCAGATTTTAATCTTGCTCTGTTTGAATTCCTGGGGTGATTTAAATTCTTTTCTTCCTCCAGCCAATTATTTGATATATTGTAATAGTTGACTTGTTCATGCATCTGATACTGATTGTAGAATATACTTTTAGCTCATAATTAATTCATGGATATTTGCTTTAGATATATTATTTGTTCATATCATGTCTCTTAGTGTTGTATTACATTACATTATTTTAAAATGTAATACAAATATGTGGAGATAACAAAAATGTAAAAATGTGAAAGCTTTTATAATAGGAAGCTGTGTGCAAATACTGATGCAAGAATCACCACATTAGGTCCCATTGTTACTTGAACAAATGACTGCCATGCACTGTAAGCAGGGTGGCCTTTGTTCAGGCTTGCTGGAGGAAGGCAGTAGTGCTTTATGGCGGTGGGGATGAGGGGGAAACAAGGTCAGAACCTGCTGTAAAAAGGTGGTGTTGGTCAGCTTTGCAGCCCTGATGCACCCCCTTGGAATGTAAGGGTGTAAGGCTTTAAAGGTGCAAGTTCTGGCATTGGAAACCCCTTTCTCCACACAGCAGGCAAGGTAGCAAGTTGTGTGCAAATACTGATGCAGTAATCACCACATTAGGTCCCACTGTTACTTGAACAAATGAAAAGCTGATTTCAAGCTTCTGAATTGCCAAAAAGCACTAGTCTTTTTTAACTAGAGGCATTTATCCATGTACTTCCACAGTCTAAGATTGTCTTTTTCAGTTTGGCTTCTCTAAGACTTTACTACAAACTTTAAGCATAGGAAGTTTTTGTCTCTCTCCTGTGGACAAAAGGTGGAAAACGTCTAACAAAACCACAATTTGAAAGAGTGGCCATCTCAGGTTCTGATGTCCAGAAACAGATAAAATCAGTATTATAAAGAGGACAGGGCTCCACTGAACATGGGTAACTATGGTAGAAAAAATATATTTACATTTGTCCCTACTAACATAGGGTATTATAATACTCACTGCATTGTTTTGTTAATTCAAAATGTGTATTAATAAATGTACTCTGTAAAGTATCATCTTAACATGATATATATGGAAAGGGAAAGGAAAGTTTAAATTAAAATATTCAGTACTTTCTTTAACAAATATCAACTGTTATAGAGAATAAAGACACGGCTAGAACATATCTGAGGTGGAGTGGAAGCTACAACAATGGTTAACATCATTCACTTACTGTGTAAGGTTGCATGCTGACAATGTGAAAAGCACGATCTCAGTCCCCACCTCAATCCAAAGAACTTTCCTTGGCAACTAACAAACAAGTCAAGTTTTTGTTTAGAATGAACTGAAACACATTCAGCTTAACTCTTTCCATAATTGTTATCAGTGTTACAAGGCACTCCGGGACCATCAGCTATTGCCCCATATAGGTCATGCCTATATCAATTTTATAGTATTTTGAATTCTATAGACAGCATGATGACGTGTGAAGAATATAGAGGCTAGGAAAGCTAGGGAGTGAAGGATGGACTGTGGTAGATGGGAAACTGGAAAGGAGGAGATGTGAGAGGAGGCATGGGTATAGGGGAAAGTGGAAGTAGCATGGCAGAGAGGAGGCAGTTGTATGCTGGGCTGCACATGAGGGTAAGAGGAAACTGCAGGGTGCTCCAGGGAAAGTCAGAGCAGGATGATGCCTTCCTGGTAATACATACGCAGACAGTTTAAACAGGTTCAGAGGACTCATCATATGATCTAATATAAACCACCTCATCGCTGTCAGAGAAAAGGTTGAAATTATCACACTATGATTTGGTAGTGATATGATGCCTGCTGGACAATCTCCACATTATGAAGGACCCCATGCCACTTTATCTGTAATGCTACAGCCCTTAATTACATGATCACATGCTATTTCCCTCTTTCCCCCCTCCCCCCAACTGGACATTTTCCCCAGTGTGATTAACTTTATTATATTTATAAAGCAAGAGCTCTGCATAGTTATATCTCCACCGTACTGAAATCACACTTGTGACATTTTTCAGAGTAACAGCCGTGTTAGTCTGTATTTGCAAAAAGAAAAGGAGTACTTGTGGCACCTTAGTCTGTAAGGTGCCACAAGTACTCCTTTTCTTTTTACTTGTGACATTGTCAGCACACCAACTTCTAAAGCACGCTAAAGTTCAGAATTCTTCACACTCCATTCATTAAATCAGAATACAAAGAACCGAATTCACTGGTATGCTCCACTCCAGTGTAGTAAAGCAACCATAAACCTATCTTAACTGGACAATTTTAGTTTGAACAATTCTAACAGAATCTTCCAAAATTGAGCCTGGTGAACAGCTCTCCCCAAAAGGAAATCATCATAAATACAGGTCTTTTTCTGTGCATACCACCTTGTACTTTTAAAGGCTAATGTAACATAACTGTATCTTAATATCAGTGTTGAATGTGCATGATTCAATCTACTTAGACTTGAAAGTGTGTTTTTACTTCAATATTTCTATATAGTGCCTGTGCAATATGCATACTAAAGATTCACATAATTAAGTTTTGCTCTTGGAATTTTACCCTTTATCATCATCCCCTTCCCGTAATTTTTGTGGCATTCCTTTGACGTTGACATTCTATCAGATGTCAATGAATAGAAAGCTACAGTATGACTTGTGTTTTCAAGTGACATTTTAATGGATTTCCTGAGCTCTTTTAAAAAGAGTCAGACTGGATGCGTAATACTCACAAGTGTATCATAATGCAGCATTTTATTAAAATTGACATATTTCAGCCCCCTCAAAAATCAGGGGGTGTTGTTTAAAAGTTAGTGGGAGAAAAGAAGAGACTTTTGTATAGAAAGAAGAAACATGATAAAGCTGAATATTTATTATGTAATGATATTTTTCCACTACACAAAAAGAAAATGCTAAAGTCTTATTTACAATATACAAACCCCACACATTTAAACTACTGCAAAAGGCATATTTTTATGGCAGTTTTGCTTACTTACTTAGGGCTGCAATCCTGCAAATAGTTCCACTCTGGCAGACTCTGCTCCCAGAAGCCAAAAGGACATCCACATGGAACAGTTTGCAGAAACAGGGCATATGAGACTGTTCAAACCTCCTTTACTAAGAACCTGCCAACATGTCTCCAGTGTTCTATTGACTGTGGAGTAACCAAACTTCTGATCATCCAAATGTATTTTAGTTCCCCCATGCATTTCAAGAATCTGAATCCCACTACAATTCTCCTTTATGTATGTGTTTAGCCTCCCTGAAATGAGGGTTATCTGCTGCAGCATCTGTATTTTGTTTAGCATGTCCTGAGGAGGATATTTCAAGCACTTCTCGGGATTCCAAGTACTCAGTGTTCTGTGCCTAAGTAACCCCTAAAGAATTTTCAATGGGTTAGGAATGCAGCAATTTTAAAATCAGCATATCAAAATAAATCTACTTTATATGATCAATTATTGGATTAAAAAATGGCATTTACATGAATTAGTTTTTTATTCTTCTATAGAAAATGCTAGAAGTAATCCTAGACAGCTGTGTGCTATAGGGCAATAACCTCTACATTCTATCAGCCTGATTGACAATTAGAATTGTTTGCTTAAATTATTTCAAGAGAAAAAAATTATATTAAACTTATGTTTTACATTAATACCCGAGTCCTTACTCAATAGTTCAGTTCATTACTACAGGTTGATCATTGTTTTACACATTTTGATGGAGGCACTTACACATTTGGACATGGCATTTGACAAGACAGAGTTTAAGACCCAGTCCTTGGATGTAAGAAGCTGTGTAGCTACAGCCAACAACCCAGCAATTTAACTAAGAAACCACGGAACTCCTTCTGATTTATCAAGTCTGTTTAGAAACAAGCACCTGACTCCTAAAAGAGCTGGGGAATTTAAAACAGCAGCCAGAAGAACATCTCCTCCAGCATCTAGATATAGACAGATGGTATATTTCCCTATTCTCTCCCATGGCAGATTTTCAATTACAGCATTCTTTAGCTACATCTTCAGTTTGCACTCTAGTGGATAGAAGTTTTAATTTCTCTTTTGAGCTGTGATTGGGGGGAAAAACCCTTATAAAGCCCCAGTCAACTTCTAAATCAAATTTCCAGCTGAAAAATTTGTTCTTGCTATTATAGCAAGCACCACTGAAGATTACCACAACTCAAATAGAAAATCTCTTTTTTTCCCCAGTTTGTTTGTCTTGTGACTATGTATATAGTTAGCTTCCCTGATTTGTCACTGGTCAGGTGTCCTACCCTCATGTAGAACTCTCACATGAATGGTCCTCCCCAGGCTCTGCAAGAGCATTTACCAGTGACAGCGGCAAAGCTGAAATTGAACACACTTCAGGCCAGCATGTGCACACAAATGTAAGGAGGGGTGGCCCTAGGTATGTTGCTCCCAGGACCCTCCAATGATCCTTATAAAACACAACAGTGAGCAGAAAAAGGCCCAAACTTATTCTTTATTTATTTAAAGGAATTTTTAAAACCTCAGGACAAACTATTTAAAATGTGCCCTCTCTGACAACTTGAGATTATCCCTTTGACTATGTCCATTCCACAGCTTCCACAAGCTGGTGAAAAAGCTACTATATTGACCAACCTCACACAAGAAATAGGAGAAATTCCCATTAATCTTGAATCTGTAATCCTCTGTTAGTAGAGTATAGTTGTGTATTCCCAAGCTACATTAAAGGATGCAGTTATGGCATTCAGCAGCCCATAAACAGCTACATATAAAAGAGTTGACGAATACTGAATTCTGCATCAGTATTGGTTTTAATTACTGACCTCAAACAATTGTTTGTGAGAAATATTAAAGAAAGAAAGAGAGGGAACTGACAAAAATTTAGATACAGTATATAACAGAAATGGGCATAAAACAAATCCACTGATCTGAATGCCTGTGAACTTTACATATGGATCAGAACTAAGTGGTTTGGAAGTTTCTCACATATATTGGTGGCCCCGGTGTAGGAGGAGGAGAAATGGTTGTAAATTTAAAAGAAGAAATAAACTATCTTAAAAACCGAATGCATTTTAGTTCTGTTTTATTTAACAATGATCATTCTTACTGAAATATATAATTGGTCAAAAACCTGACTTTCAGAAAATAATCCTTCCCACGTGAAAATGCTGTTTGTTGCTCACAATATCAATTTTCAAATTAAAATTCTAACTATTTAATGTGTGATGAAGTTTTGGGCATCACATTTCTTTATTTTGCAAAGATGTTTAAAGAACATTAATACGAGAGAATATTCTGATTTTTTTTTTTCAGTTCCTTCTGCCAGTCAAAACCGGATCCTGATATCTAAACTGTAAATAGCCCCACAATACATACTGTGTTCAATTCATGACACAAGCCATAACAGTGCTTTCTCAATTGCACCTGCAGTTAGTTATTGCCTACAGAGGTGCTGGTGTGTACCTCTGAGGTCGTGGAAGGAGGCATTATAACCAAAGAAGCACTGGAATGAGGGTGAACAGGACTTGCTGCCCCCGTAGGAAAAATGTAGTTGGCTCTCTTGACATATTCCTCCTGCTGATGTTCGTCACTGTAGAGGTAGTCAAGGCCATGCCCTACTCAGATACATTCCTTCTGAGCTGACTAGTATTACAGGCTCATGAGCACACAGCAAAATTTCAGCTGCTTTCTCCAATTCAGGGGAAAGAGACTCCAGACTTCCCTCCTCTAAAGAACTCATTCTGGGATAGCTATGATTTGACCACACTTAAGTTTGATACCATCGAGCAAGAAACTTTGGGTTAATTTTTCCCTCACTGCTAAATCTGAGGCCTGACAACTCTATTTCACAGCAAAACATGACACTAATTTAACAAATTCTGAGTTGCAAACTAAGTGTAATGAATTCATTTTCAGCAATTAAGTGCAGACATCCTATGGTCTTTCCCCAAGCTCTTCCACAGTCTATAGTTAAAATGGATTTTGACGATCACAAAATTAACATCAAGTCAGAGGTCATCTCCCAATGTGACTTTTCCAGCAGGTTGTTGGGCTGTCCCTGAAGCAGCCCCAGAAGGAGACTGACTAGGGGAGTCACAATTGCCTTGTGTTCACCCTACTGCTCCTGTGAAGGAGTAAATTGTGCCAGGTCTATACCAGCTGCAGCATATCCTCCCCAGTGTGCCACTATAATTAGAGAGACAGATTCCAGATTTTTCCTAGTTACGACTCCTTCCCCCACACCTACATGAAGTGGGAGGGATGTAAAATATGAGGAGCCAATTTCCCCCTGCTGCCAGAAAGCAGTAATAGTCAACACAAGCACAAGAGAACATGTTAAGCCCCCACTGGTCTCTTCAGCCAGCACATAAGCTGGGCCACAGTCTTGCCCTTCAGTAATGGTAATAATGATAAATACTCCTCTTTAACATAACAGATTATCAAAACTTTTGGCCTGAGGCCTCCAAAGATTCTAGAAGTTGGGTTGCCTCTCAAATAATAGCTTAAAAACCACTACTAACTACCACTACTTTAAACACTGCATTCATAACAACTGATGCAAGCTTACTGAACACTTGGATTAAAAATAAAGGAAGTAGATCTCAAGAAATTGGATGTTGTAATTCTTAGAAACTCAAAGATTAAAATGCCTCAACAAGCAGAGTACTTTAACGAATCAAGACACGTGAAGCATTTCCTAGGCTGAAGCCTTCACACAGGTGCATCTTCTACTAAATTAAATGGAATTTCTGCCCGTGTAAGGAATACAGGATCAGACCACAGGACCCCTTTCTCTGGGTAAAATGTCTAGAGTGGCAAAAAGGGGCAAGAGCAGAGAGGAGGATCTCAAACCAGAGTGTAACTTTTTCAAAGCCCACAAGCTAGCTTCCCCTCCACCCAAATCATCATCATGTATCTGAAGCTTTAGAGCATTCCCCTAAGAATTCTGTATAAACAGGATTTCACTGTTTTTCCTGCCATGTCTGAGGATTCTACTGTCACAGTGCTCTTTTTCACTATGTTTTTCTAATTGGGAGAGAGAAAGCCATTGTCTGAGCACCCAAACTATAGCCACCAGATCTAGCCACCAAAAATCCCCAACACCAGATTACACAAAAAATATATACCCAATTTCAGGTGCCTAATTATTGTTTATGACCCTTAGTGTACAATGGAAGAAACTATACAATGTCTAAGGAAAATTCCCACAGAAATGTTAATACAATTGTTAAAATTTGTAACAAAAAGCAAACATTGTAAAGGATAAACTAACAAAAGTACTAATTTTGGAAAACGAAAATTTTCACTGATATTAGGCTGCAACTGCAAACACAAATTGAATCACAGCACATTTTAAACTGTTCACTCACTACACAAAAAATGTACACTTCCCTAATTTGAAGTACCTACAAAAAATTTTAAACGAAAATGCTGAATACATAATTTCAGCTAACCTAAATGTACATTAGATTCACAGATAAATCGTTTAATTCAATAAAACGGATTTCTTCATTTAATTTAAAAGAAACAATCATGTAACTGCCTCTCATCTCACCAAACGAAGTAAAAACAGTGAAAGAACTACGGAAGTTCCCAGAAAAATTGTTAGAGACACCTGGAGATTTTTCATAAGTGGGTAAACAGAGTAACAAAACCACCAAGCAGCACTACCCAAGGGAAATAATGTAATATAGCTTTTTGGAATTAATTCTACTATTCTGAATTTCCTTATTTATAGTGAAAAGGTAGAAAAATAGGAAGGATTCAGCTAAGCCATATAGTGGAAGATGTATAAATGCCACAAGGAACGGACAAACGTAATTCAGTTCATAGAAAGCCTAAGGTGCAGCATTGAGTCTGGGCTAACTGAAAGCTTGAATACAGAAGCAGATAATAGAAGAGGCCCACAGGGATAAAAACGCAATTGAATGTTTGGTAGCACCTTCACTTCATTCATTTCTCTATTTTTTCCCTAAATGTATTTGAATGCTCATTAAAAGAGAAATCAAACATTGCCAGGCACATTAATGCTGCATTTGTTTTGTACCTTGGAAGACCGAAAACAAAATGCTGTAGATTTCACGTCAGCTTTCTCTTTGTCCGTAAGAAGAAGACTCTTGTCATCCATGAGGCTTAAATATTTCCCTGTTGTTATATGTCTTAGTCTGAATAGCTGTCCCCATCTAATGTGGCTTCCACTCCACCTAATAAAGCAAGTTCAAAGAAGGATTCTTAAACAAAATGTTTAAAATTTAATGTTCTAGACCAAACAAACATATTTAAAGATTCATTATTATTCAGATTAGTTGCAAAATCATTGGCACAGAATGTCAAAGTCCACCCGTCATAGTACAGTATTAACAGAAAAAGCTACAATGTTTTTGGCTATCTGACGCGGTATCACTCCAAGAGGTACAATAAACTCATGTTTAAATTAACCTGTTAATAAAAAGTATTATGACAAAAGAAAAAGGTAAATGAATTATGACTTTTTCCAGTCCCAAAGAAGTGGAGACAGGAGGCTTTGACTAGAACCAAGAACACCATCAGTACAGTTTAACAGGTTCTTTTTTTTTTTTTTTAATCTTTTCACTGGTGGAAAAGATTACTTCTCTGAGCTGTATTTTCTGCACTGACAAAAGGAAATACCATCCGAATGGCTTGAAACCTGCATATACAGTGCCTCTCCCGAGCCACTCTGCCATAGCTCAAGAGAAGTCCTCTCAGGTATAATGAAAGGAAGCTGTCAGTGGGATATTTGAGAGGAAGTTTAGTCCCCTTTCGTTACAAAAAAAAAAATTCAGATGTTGCAGAAATGGCTGCTTACTGACAGAAAAACAGAAATAATTCACAGATGGATTTCAGTAACTAGAGGATTTTACAGATACCCTATTGCATCCAGGAGAGGAGATCTCAGCTCCAAAGTATGAGCCAAGACCAACCAGGTCCTCACTTCAACATTTTATCCACTTGTAGCTAAGTTCACTGAGCTTCCCAGATCACTCCTCTGCTCAGCTGTCTGTGCCCTCAGATACAGTGCTCACAAAATGATTATAAAACCAATCAACAAGAGCCTGCCCATATGCTTCACATTCTGCAGGAGATAAAGGGAAAGAAGAAGGGATGCTCCCACCCTGGAGTTCCACTCACAGTGGACTTCAAATTGAGGCACAGAAAGAGCAGGGTTCCAACTCCCTGCTTCAGACTGAGCCTCCTGTACTAATCTCCTGGCTGTACTCCAAATGTGTCGAGGTACTCCTCCATCAGCTTTCTCTCATAGGACCTCTCAAACTTTACTTAGAGTGGACGCTTGGGAGGGAAGGGACCATTCTTTTGTTCTGTGTTTGTACAGTGCCTAGCACAATGGGGTCCTGGTCCATGACTGGGGCTCCTAGGTACTATCACAATACAAATAAAGAATATTCCATTTTGTTTGAAACAGCTCAAACTCATCATTTATGGGTCAAATATCACTGACTGGTATTGGTGAACCTACAGATATTCTATTTCAACTAAATCTAAATTATCCCACATATCAGAAGCTTGCATTGCCCCTTTTTGTTTTTATATAAATTCTTATGTACTTTTAGAATGAGCCCAAGCACATTCCAAAACAAATTAAATTCCGAAACAAATTAAAAGTTTTTCCCTGTATGTGTTTCATATGCATCTGTACACTAGCCTAGGTCCTATTCAAGGCACATCACATACGTCATTATCACTGTAGACCAGTGTAACAGATTTAGACTATTATCTGTGCAATAAAAATATCCATTTGTTTAAGCACCTCTTCATAAGTGCTAGGTATACTGTCTGTGTAAATCCTGAAAACACATTTGGCAGCCATTTTCACAATATAAGTAACCTCTTGGCTTCCATTTTCTTAAAGAATTGGGGAGGTTCTTGGTTGTTTTAAAACACACTAGAGAGACAGGGTTTATTTCTGTTGCCTACTCTTTTTTTTTTTTTAAATGACAGTAAAAATGTTGAACTCTGCTGTGGGATTTTTAGGTGGGGAGGGAAGGAGGATTTATATCTCATAAATGCATTCCCCCCCATTAAGTCTTTTATATGGCAAGGTGAGCACCCACTACCAAAACACATCCAATACATACTACTGTCAGCTGGCATGAAGATTCCATCATTCAACCATATAAAGACCCAGGGCCTGAGTCTCAGTGATCACGTTGCAGCACTTGGGCCAGGGAAGGCAAAAGTGGCTGAAAATCTCTGCGTTCCTCATTATGGAGCCATGCAGGAGCCTACCTTAGAGCAGACTAGGGCTGCTCTAACTTACACTGCTTCACATGGCCATTATGGACTATAGGAAGAAGAGAATAGCTGAAGTGTAATGCACCCCAACCACACTTCCAATTTGCCCTTGAGAGATGGCAGCAGAGCGCGCACTGCCCTTACACTAGCTCTAACCACTGAGGAAGCTTTCTGGGTAGTGAATATTCTGAGCAGGCTGTTTCTGACCACTTAAAGGCCCCCTCTGCACAGCCAGAATGGCATAAAAGCGCTTTAGCATAACAGACTCAAGCCCACAGACTACTGTGAGCAAAACAATGATAAACGCTACCACCAGCTGCTCTGTACAAAAGATTCCTAACAGTCTGGTGTGAATTTACATTGAGACTGGCTACGGAATCAAAGCTGTGCAATGCTTCAGGGGGTTCTGTGCTAGTGAAGAGAATTCAAAAACAAGAATGGAAATTGTATGGAAAAAATTGTATGGAAAATCCCATCAGCATAGTCTGGGGGAGGAAGCTGGACAGCCAGAGCACAAGTTCCAGGTTGTAGTGGGTGGAGAGGAGGAAAGACAGTGATTTTAAGAAAAAAGAAAAATTGGGAAAAGGAAGTAGGACCGGGGAACAGTGATGCGTTGGTGACAGGGCTTGCACAATTGTAAAAAAGAGGGGGTGTTGATTTATGAACCAACAGCAATAATAGTCTTAGAACCAATCTTATTAAGAAATATTCTTCTAAAGAAAAGATGAATAGCATAAAACAAGATCTTTCAAGAGCTCTAGGTTCCATAAAAGGAACACTAAGCTATTCCAATTCCAATGTATTTTCCTTGCAATTACTTAGGCCTTTCTCTCATTTCCATCCACCACTTGATCTTTCCTTTTCTAGTCATAGCCCGTGCTATCCTTCCCCCTCTGATAATTCTTTGCCTAAACCCTATCTTTTTGCTCTGTCCAAGCCTTCCTCTCCTATTCTCTTCTCAGAGGAAATACTGAGTCCACTTTCTGTTGTCACAACCTCCCTCCCTACTGGACTTTCAATATCCAGGTGCCTGTGCCAGGGTTTATATTAGCGAAAACACGCATAAATCTGGGCTGTTGTATATTTCCTCTGTGTTGAATCATAAAAACTCCCAGATTCAAGTAACCTTTCCGAAAGTTTCAAGAATGTGTAAGAATGCACATGCATATTATGTTACTCCATCTAATGTACCAGGAAACTCTGTGACCATATCTGCACACAAAACCGTGTAGTATAATACTTACTAGAGCAAGCCTTGCCCCCGCAAAAAAAAAAATCTTACAGTCCAAGCCTGGAAAGACATTAATCTAAGTAGCCTCATGACTTCTATGGGATAAAGCTAGGTATGTGCATAAATCTCTACAAGATTGGAGTCCTAGAATGTAAAATGTTGGGTTTACTCTCACTAATCAGCACTACTTATTGTGGTGTTTGCAGGTCTGAGTCATTGATAGAGAGATTTTCAGGACAGGAAACAGATTTTAGTCTTTATTTGTTAAACATGTAAATGTTGCACAATATAGTGTTGTATAGTAGTAATAACAAACATATATACAGATTAGACTGATTTGTCACAAATCATGTGTCCAATTCGATACATTCAAAATTTATTTCTAATCACTGATGCACATAAATTTGTCTACTTAGCACCAGCTGGAAAGTTATAAGATGACACCTTTGGTAACAAAATAATACATCTGAAATTTGGCAATAATTGTGTCCCACCCAAAAAAAAAAAGTTTAACATTTTGATAGTAACAGTCATGTTCCTTGTAAAGAAAGATTACTCCTGTCAGGGCTGACTTGTATTGCAGATTCTTCTGACAAGTTCTCTAAACCTGCAGTCTGTACACATTGCCTGTCAGTTATGCCATAAGACTATCAAATTGTAACATAACTCACTGTTCCTGTTCCATTATTTGCCAGGTGGTACACACTGATGGTAAAATACTACCCTGAAACATGTGAAGAGAAAGGTTTGGGAAACAAAAAGGCAGCGATTCTCTCATGGTTTCATTGCTGTTGCTCAAGCACAATTTAGTCCAAAAGCAACTAAAGGGGAGTGGAGGGAAATCCTTCCATTCCCCTTATATATATATTCAACGTCTTTTAACATCATCCCTTTAAATGGCATGCACAGATTAAACAACATCATTAGAGTGTAACATTTCCCCACAGCTATTGTCATTTAGTCTCTAAAATGATAATTTGTCACTTCACATTTTATCATAACTGCATACTTGTGAGTGAAACTTTAAGGCATGCTTGTATATTACAGTCACAGCTAAATAAGACACAATTCCCAGCAAGCAATCCAACTTTACATCATACTTTTGTGCGAGTTTTTCGGTTTATTTGGGGCTTTTTAAAATGCATCAGAAATTTATGGGGACAAAGCATAGTAACATAAAATCTTATTGGAATATGACCACCATGCAGGAGCTGTCCATAACCATAAATGACTGGAAAAGGGAAAATAAAACCACAAATATTTGAAATTAAAACAGAATAATCGAACCTGGATGTGATTCAGCAACATATTTAAGCACACACCTATCTTTAAGCACAAGTAGTCCCAGTGAAGACAGTGGAACTATTCATGTGCTTGAAGTTAAGTACACGCTTAAGTACCTTGCTGACTCAGGGCTTTCATGTTTGCTTCTAGTTTTTACCTACTGTGCTACTGACTTAGAGACTGACCCTACTCTGACTGAAGTCATACAGCTGATCGAGTTTGATTATATTGTATATATTTTTTCTTTGCATATTGTTACTTACGCAACTCTTAGAGTCTCTAGTCGCCAAAGGGAACGAGCATGAATCGACACAGCACCACCTTCATAATGGACAGTTCTGTAAATCAAACAAAGCAACGTTCTGAGATGAAAATTCTGATATCTCGTCTTTAACTTTCAATTTGTTCGGTTAATTGAGGATTTTTAATTTCAAGGTCCAAGACAATCCAGTTAACTGTTATTTAACAATTATGGTTATCAAACTCAAAAATAACTTGTCCCTTAAATGTTCTGATCCACTTGTTCATATACATTATTTTGTTTTTAAAATGCATAATTTTATCAAACATTTCTTTCCACTATCACATTTATACCACATTCAAAAATGTAAACCTCAGTGTTTCTAAGGATCAATTTGCCAGGGGAAAAAATATATAATCTGAAGATTAAAACATTGAATAGCAAAACTCAACACTAAAATAGATATTTCAAAACCAGAAGTAAGATGGTGGTGTTCGAATTTCTCATTAAAAACAACAGAATAACACAAGAAGTTACAAATGTGCCAAAATACTTATTTGAAGATAAGGAAGGACTAATTCCAACTCCAACGCGTCAACGGGAGGCAAATAAAGCATAAGAGGAGCAAATGTTAAAATATTAATCCAGGGCTAAAAGATAAAGCTAAAATGTTGGGGAAACAAGTTAAACAGAGGGAGCCACATTATTGACATCCTAGATGAATGAGGTTTCAAATTATGTGAGAAAAAAGTAACTCAAAATAGAAGCAAAATATGCTTTGTGTAAATTCAAATAAAAATCACTGACCCAGATAACTCCTTCCAAGATCCATGCACAGTCAGTCTCCTCTCTGTGCGCATCTACCTCAAGAAAAGGTGTATGGGCAGTTCCTTAACATTGGGGGTAAAATCCTGGCCCTCTCAAGGTCAAAGAGTTCTGTTGACTTCAGTAGGGCCAGGATTTCACACCAGGCTTTTTGTTTGTTTTTTTAAAAATGGGATTTTAGCTAAATTAGAAATAGGCTTTTAACCATTTGCTTGTTCGTCTGTTAGTATGATCTACACAATATGTTAGGATGGCATTGCTGATGAGCCAAACAATGGACCTGATCTTGCGAGTTCTTACTCAAGCAAAACTCCCATTGACTATTTACATTGTAATTAGTGGATGGTTTGCCTGAGTAAGGACTGGGATGATATTTTTAAGTAGTCATGGCCAGCCTTTCAGCTGGCATATACAGTCAGAGTTCTATTGACTTTAATAGATCTTTGACAATATGCACAAGTTGAGATCTGGCCTTGATTTCTGGCAGGGGCTCCTTTTCTTCCCCCATCCCCTCCCCCCAAGTACAGATTGACACTGATCCTTTTAACACTGTTCCATTTATGAGAACATATCAATTATTTTAATAATTTGGATCATCCTAAAAGCTTTTTTCTTTATCAACTGTAGGTGTTAAAAAGAATTAAAGCTCATTTATGTCAAGGCAGATTGCTTCTTAAATATTATGAACCAGATGACAAGCAAAAGAAACTTTTGCCATATTGTATCTGAACTTATATATTCAGAGGTTTGCCTATGTCAGTACGTGGCATTTTTCATACAGCTGTGGTTGGCTTAATACTTTCATACTGCATGAAAAAACAATATTACATCAAAGTAATATCACTGATCATGAGTCCTGATGTAATGCCTGGAAAAGGTGTAAGGCCTGGAAAACATTTGCACTGGATAAAACCCTGTGCTGGTTTCTCACCATCAAGTCTAATATTTTCTATATTTAATTTCCTGGGTCTGTTGCAGGAATAGCTTATCAGCAACAGCATGAGGGGCCTCCAACAAGCTCTCAGACGTCTCTGCAGAGGGAACAACAGTGCCAGTTAAATCTTAAACTTTTATTGAAATCAACCCTCAAGAGCACAATAAACATTCTGAAAACCTGTGCTCCAAGTCAGGTACCATGATTTCATGTTTTGTTCTTTTTTTGTACATGGCCTACCACAACAGAGGCTCTACTAAACAACACATAAGCAGCCACACACTGTTTAAAATCATAAAATTCTTAATTAGCCTTTTGCTTATTTCCCTATAAAATTAGCTGACATTTCACAAAATACCAAAATTCAAGACTGATGCTATATGTGGTTGGAATTCTTTCTTTCAAATAGTATAAAGGCTTGTTCTAGCAGTTAGAAGGCCATTAAAATGTGTGTGAACTCAGTGAACTCTGTGTGATATCCTGAAACCTGCAGGAGACAAAATTATTTCTAATGTTGGAAAGCCTGAAATATGGCACTAATCTCATACTCTACAGGTATTTGTTTGGCAATGATCCAGGATGGAATATATAATGAATCCCAGACCAGTGTAATTTAAAATACCTTTAGAAATACATGGAGTGAAACTGAAAGAATGGGTTCTTTATGGTTGAACTGATTTGTTTTATGTCAACCTACATCCTCTTTTGTCCTCAAGATCATTCAGATATCCTAAGGGCCTAAAGCCACTGGCTGCCCCACTAACGGGAAGGATGAGTCCTGGAATGCTCACCTGGGAGGAATTTGGAGGCTAATGGGAGAGGAAAGCAGGCTACAGGGAAAAAACTGGGAAATGTAAATACAGTATTTAGCAGCCTCTTACTGGAAAATAGTTTCTAGCACATTCTCACCCATTTTCTATGAATGAATATGGTACCATGGAGTAATCTCTCTTTGTGCTGTAGCTTTTCTATGAATAATGCTTTGCAGGACTGCAAAGTGAAACTGAGTGCTTCTACCCTGAAAGTGCTTCTACCCTGAAAGAATGAGTAACTCCATAATACAAAGAGAGCTACCCTCAGGGCACCATCTGCATTTAAGAAGAGAAAGCTACAGGATAGGCACAGACAAAAGTAAATAACAGATTAGCCAAATAATGAAAGTTTATTTTTTTAACATTAGAAATATAATTTCTCTGCCCAATGTGAACTTCTAAAGAAAGCACACACAAAAATCTCCCAAAGCCAGGAATACTTGCTCCATGGCCAGTCAATTTATTCAAGAGAAAGGGTGGCATGCTATATGTACAATAATGAACACTCAAAGCCCTATATCTGGGAATTAGGAGGGTATTTGTTTGGCGTGTGAGAGTGAGGAGTAGACAGAGCTAATGTAAAATAAAGTCCCCACTAGTCTAGGCACAAGAAGAACAGGTCCTATCCAACCCTCGTATCATCTAAGAAAATTACCTTGTAGATGTGGTGGCTGTCACCCCTAACTCCCAGTCAACAGAGAGGAGCAGGGATGCCACTACCTTCTCAGCTGTGGCAGAGGACTCACTGAAATTCTACAGTCAGTCTCCCTCACTTCATAACTGTCTGCAGCAAGTTGCTACCCCAACCCACCCCATTATGATCAGATGTGGTGTTGTGGCAGCTCTGCCTCAATTTTCCCCCTCCCTGCCAGACTGTCCTTTGGCCTACTCCAGCCATAGGAGTGCCCTGTCCCTCCAGCCAGACTACTTTACAGAGTTCTACCCCTTCTGGGTCCAAGAGTCCTTTATCAAAGTACTCAAGTAATATATACAAAATCTAAACCGTCAGCATGGCTGGACTCAGCAGCCAGCCACCTCATTGCAGGCA
Organism: Lepidochelys kempii; assembly: GCF_965140285.1. Taxonomy (NCBI): domain Eukaryota; kingdom Metazoa; phylum Chordata; order Testudines; family Cheloniidae; genus Lepidochelys; species Lepidochelys kempii. The sequence continues at coordinate 136,866,085 of NC_136382.1, read as the reverse complement.
TGCCTCTGTTGCTTTAGACTGTTCTTCTGTCTCTCAATCCACCACATCATTCAGGGGCTGGACCACTTCTCCCCATAGTCATGTATTCAGGGAGGCTCCAACTGGGCTTCCAGCTAGCCCCTAGAGAAACCTGTCTGGTCTTCTCCCCTTTTTCTTCCTCAGACTTCCAGGCAGTTCTTCAGAGAGAGTGAAAGTGAACTCCCTCACCTCCAACTTTCCTCCTCCCAACTGGGCTCACCCAGCTCTTTAGGGAAACAAGCCCTGATTTCCCCTAGCTGGACTTTGTTTCTAATTAGGCTAGGCCCACATTCCAGGTGCAACAGGCAGATTAATTGGCCTCTCAGATCCATATTAATACTTTCACAGCATGTGTGGGGTAAACTCCTCATCACACTGCTGTTTGGTTTCAAAGAAAGGCAGAGTGAAATCTGTGGCCAAACAAACAAATTTTATTTCTTCCAAAGTAGATTTAGCTTTTCTTAAACAAATTGTAGCATATATAAAACTAAGAAGCTACTATCTTCAGTTACATCAGTGCAACCTTGCGGAAATCAACAAGGTTACACAGATAGGCAGAATTTGGCTTGAAACTTAGAATGTTAGACAAATAACAGATGTGTGTGCGTTAACATGAAGTCTAATCTTCATTTGTTACCTTCTTCCATCCCCAGAAAATAATTATTAGAATTTACTTTATATCAAAGTGGCTTTCACTGTTGTTCCATTTGATGTACCCCATTACTACCATTTATCTAGTACTTACAGCAGTTCAGAGTCCAAATGAACTGTGTTTCATTACATTTTAATCCTTACTGAAGGAGACCCAGAGTTTTTACAGTAACCCTTAACAGCAGGTGACATTACTGAGATAAAACACTCACTGCTTTCCGTTACACCTGTGCAAATCTGTAATAATTCCTTTGGATACAAAGGAGTTATTTCAGATTCACACTGGAATAATGGAGAAAACAAAAATATACGTTGTTAAGTGCAATAAAGATTCAAATTACTAAGTGAAGAGCAGTACAGAGAAACAAATCCTGCAATAGTTTATATTATTCATAATCTGATAAATACAGACAAATATAATGGCAACAGAAAATGAAGAGGGGGCAAGAGCCCACACAACAAGCCAGGCTCCTCTCCCTAAAAGAGGAGAAAGAGAGTATAGTCAGGGCCACAAAATACATTCCTCTTCCCCAGTGAGGCGCTCCATAAAACACTCCTGCCATTTTCCTTTCCTTTTTCCAATACACCCTTTAAATATTTTTTCTAAGCTTACAGACCCATGCCATTAGGCATTTTTATTTCAAGAGAACATAGTTGTAATAAACTCAGAGTCCTCAAGAGTCTGACGTTCATCTTTACTACAAATCTTTAGCTTGTTCAGTTAGTCTGTATAACGAAGCTAGAGAGACAAGGTGGGTGAGGTAATATCTTTTATTGAACCGACTTATGTTGGTGAGAGAGACAAGCTTTCAAGCTTACACAGAGCTCTAGGAAGACCTGAAGAAGAGCTCTGTGCAAGCTTGAAAGCGTCTCTCTCTCACCAACAGAAGTTGGTCCAATAACAGATATCTCACTCACCTTCTCTCTCTAATATCCTGGGACCAACACAGCTACAACAATACTACACACTATAATGAAGCTGTCTTTTGTCTGACCTATGGCTGTTTATTAAGCCTAACACAACCAGTTCTTCTTGATCATGACATTAATCTATTTAATTCCTTCTAATACAAAGTCACTAGGGCCTAGAACTTGCTAATTTGCTCACTAATTCCTTGGAGTTCACATACTGTAACTACAGCACCAAGGACAGCTCATCCTTTCCTCTGTTCTTCAGCTCTCTGAACAATTCTTGGCTCCACACTGCACAATTCTTGGCTGTAAGTGACATTACTGGGACACGAAAGTAGGGGCTAACCAGAATTAATCATGTTCCCACTTGCTGATTCCTAACACACTTGTGCTTACCTTTGTGAGATGTACAGCAGGAGTTTGCACTTCATGACAATTGGTAAATCTCAAAAAGGCAGCAAGACAACTGAACATCCAATTACAATAATGAATTAATTACATGGGTTAAAAATAGATTACTGTATACCAACTTCCCCCAGAGAACCATGAGCCAATTCATATTCTTATTACAATATTGCAGAGCAGTGTGGGGACACAGCAGCCACACCAATTAAATTCACTAACTGCAATGCAGGGCACTAAATGAGATAATCTATTCCATTTTGATATTGTTGAAATGTACCTGATTCAATAAAAAGCAAATATTAAATTATACTGTGAGGAGATAATGAAGTACAACCAAATGATTTGAAACAAATCTAGATGTCACAAATGTTAACAGCTTTTCTTTTTATTTCTCAGTGTCAAAAATGTTAAGATCTTATCTAAACAGCTTTCCTTTTTATTTCATATTTTTAATTAACAATTTTCTTTTAGTTTTATATGCATAACAGCATGGTGCTTTGCATGGATTATAAATGGATTAATAAATAAAATAAACTTCAAGGGCTTAGTTATAGTTCTTAGAAAAAGAACCATACTGGGGTCCCTAGGGGATGGCATACTGCCTACGTAAAGGTGGCTGGAGGTTTTATGCCTCCAAAGATCAAGACCAGATGTAATGACTCTGGAGACATTGGAGGAGGTAGGCTCACCTATGAGCTTTGCTATACTTTTGAGGGAAAAAATAGCTTGTATCCTCCCAACACGGAAGTTCTGCTGCACAGGGAGGTTGGAACTATGGCTGTAACCTCATTTCACCCTCTGGGGCATGGAGCACTGCCTGTGGCAATAGCTGCTCCTTTTCTTCTGGGAGTGAGACAGCGCAGACACCGACTGCCTCTGTTCTGGAGCACTAGAAAGTGGAAGGAAAGCCCACACTGTGCTCTCTACCACACTTCTGATCACAGAAGCTCAGAGTCGGAAGGGACCTCAGGAGGTCATCTAGTCCAAACCCCAACAGGAGATTATTTATCTCAGTTTGAATTGGCAGTCATTTTATTTAAGACTAACATGGGTTTATTGTAACTGTCTAATAAAGTTGGTGTCCTGGCACAATTCTAGTTCAGATGATGACATTCAAAGTTACACTTAAAAGCCAATTATATAAGATAGTCTCTTCATATCCTGCTCAAACCTGCTGCGTGTTTTCTATGTACTCAGATAGCCGTTGTATTTCACACACAGGTGGCTACACGCTTAAGTGATGGACCAAGTTGTTCTGTGTTTAGTTTATGAATCCACTGGTAAAGTGTGTGAAGAGCTTGGGGTCCTTCTGAGTGAATATATAATGCAACATTGTTACCTTTAAGATTATGGGGGGTTTTAAAAAATCAAAGAAATTGTCACTTGTCAGTGTGAATTTTGGGAGCTCAAGCCTTAGTCATAAATATTCCTTTCCTTGTGTCAGATATCAACCTTTTCTGGGTACAGTGCATATTTGTGAAGTTATTAATGCTATATCTAAGAAAATGTTTACAGTTGAAAGAGACTGATATAGGTTCCATTACCTGTAACAAATAATTTGCCTTTTTGGATTGTTGACCCATATATGCTAGGCTAAGATAGGTATATTAATATATGTGGTGTGAATTTTATATATCTATATAACATTTCTAGCAGCTACATAACCTAAATTGGCTTATGTCTCTCTATAATTCTGTTCACTTATGCTACATATGCCACAACACCTTGCATTAGCTGAAAAAGTAAATCAGGATCACAACATATGGGTGTTTACTATAGAAACAGGTAAGGAGTTACTTTCACAGGCCAGTACTGGAATGTCCCAAATGCAAAGGAGAAGATTCATGAGTGTTCTATGCTGGTACAAACCAAGGGGGTGCCTTCATCCCCTTGGTACTTGGAATGCATGTGTGCAGAACACAGAGATAAGGGTAACACCATGGTACCATGTCAACATCTGTACCCTAGAGTTCAGAGTGGGGGAGGAACCTTGACATACCAGAAAAACAAAGTGGAAAGTTTCTAGTTTCAGATGACACACACAATGCATTTTTACCTGTAAACACATTGACTAAAAAAAACCAACAACAGCTTTAGGGGTATAACTTCAGGAGCACACCTTCTGTATAAGGTGAATTTAACAACACTGAATGAGACTGCTTCCCAAAAACTGGTATCTTATTGAACCTTTCTTCCTATACTATAGTATTATTGACTTTTAGCAATAAACCTGAATGGCATTGGTTATTTGGTCTTTTAAATATATTTCATACCAAACCAAAGTGTGATCAAGCAATTGACTATACAATGTATCAACAGGATCTAATCTCTGTTCAGCCACTTTGAATATGAGTTTCTTTACTTCATACACTGCCTATCCAGTTCTGAGTCTAGCAGAAAGTCCTAAACCTCATTTGCAAATCCTTAACTGACCAGGACCTAGAACACTTTAGACTAGAGAATTCCAGGTACTCCTCAAAAGGAGGGGAGGCAGAGCTGTTGAACCAGTTTCCAATAAATTAGGCTGAGCCTAATACAACTCTTAATACAGTAATTTTCCTACTGGATAATTTAGGCTCCTGACAAACCGAAGCCTGACCCCTCCAATGAGATCCTGTGTAGAAGTCAGGAGATCCATGATCCCTCCCAGGGGCATGTGTTATATAATATGACATTTGTGGAAGAATCCCATGGTGCAGGATACTTTAAAAATGCATATAACCGTCAGAATAGTAAATTACTTGTCATCTGTAATATTTTAGGTCCTAATCCTACACTGAGAACTGTATGGGTAAACCTCACAGCACAGAGCCCCACTGAAATCAAACTCCGTCCCCAGTGCCCTGTGCTGGACTGGCATTCCATTTTATATTTCTTAGTAATAAAAGACAGCTGCTCATTCTTTTCAGAGGGTAATTATTATCGTTACAAAGAGTAACAATTCTAGCTCATTATGATGATCATGGTCTTGTGATGAGTCAGTGATTTTTTATAATAAGCACCTTAGAATTGGGACCTAAAGAGGAGCTGGAGAATCCAGCATGGTGACCCATCTCACCAATAATGCTGCTGTAGACTGGATCCCAAAATTCAAAGATGGGAAAAACAATTAAAATAATAATAATAATATAGTTATTGTAGGGCTGAAGCCCTCTATGTAAGTCCTTTCTGTTTCTCAGTCCAGTACTATATTAAGTGTTCTCAACTTTGCTGACTGCTTTTAACTTTACTATCAGTCCTTGTTGGACTGACAAAAGACAAGTATAGGAGGGAATTTCTCTCTTAATTCTTTCCTTCCTGAGACAATATATGCAAGAGTATTTCTCTGATTTCACAGACAGACTACAGGAAAAGTGATTACTTACCAATCAAAAGACAGATAATTTTTGGGTGGGTTTTTGTTTTCTTTGTTCCCCCACCCAAGACCTATAGCATAGTGTCCCTTTCAGAATTTTAGTTTTGAAGAAAAAGCAGTTATGATTTTGAAATTCGAGGTCACAGTGGAGAGATTTCCATATTTCTGAATAAGCAATTATAGAATATCAGGGTTGGAAGGGACCTCAGGAGGTCATCTAGTCCAACCCTCTGCTCAAAGCAGGACCAATCCCCAATTTTTGCCCCAGATCCCTAAATGGCCCCCTCAAGGATTGAACTCACAACCCTGGGTTTAGCAGGCCAATGCTCAAACCATTGAGCTACCCTCCCCCAAAAGCTATCAGTGTTCACATGCTGTGATATCGCTGTCAAATCGATTTTGAATTAATCGATTTACTGATTCATTTATTGGCTTCCTATCAAGATCAATTGTCCTTAGAGAGCTATAAGTTAACTTTGTCCTTCACTCAATCAATATTTTCCTGTTGATGCAAACAAAAAGCCTTTATATTCACCCCAAGAGAAATTGATGACCACATCCAGCCCCTTTGAATCTTTTCACTTGCTTCTTTCTTTGTCTCCTGCATCAAATTCAAACTCCTCATCCTCACCCCCCTCTCCTCTTTCTGCTCCCTTTTTCACTCTGCTGAAGCCACATACATAATTACTCACTTCATGTCCTTCCACTGATCTCCATGCACTGTCCCATGTGGCTGATCCCTCTAGCACACGCTCCCCTCCACCAGAGATCACTCTCCCTCCTCGAAGTCCTGCCATAAAACACGCTTTTTCCTACAAATCCTAAACCATGAAAGAAATGCTAACAAAAAGATTAAAAAATGCTTATTCAAAATTAAAAAAAAAAAAAAACTCATGGAACTAACAATGCACATGATGAACTTCAATGCCCATTCATTTTGTTTTGCTCTTGTATCTTGTATCCCATACATTAGTACATTATTTATACATTAGTACAGTATTTATAGGATAATTTTATCAATTACACATCTTTTTACATGACACTAAAAGGCAAGCCATCAGTTCCTCACAGCTCCTTAACTTGTTGTTCAGTTCCTTTCCTTATCTCTGTTTTGCATACTAGCATTCCAGGTATTGGTGCATGAAAGTACATCCTTTGTTTGTAACAGGGTAGAACAATCATATATCTTGTCCTTTCCCTTTGGGACATTCCACTACTGGCCTGTGAAAGAAACTCCCTACCTGTTGCTAGGAGAACACATTTATATGCTGATCCTGACAGTTTTCCTATCTACTTAAGCCAAAACTTACTTCAGCTAACACAGGGTATTATGGCATAGTTAGCACAAGAGAAAAGAATTATAAAAGATAAAGGCCAATTTGGGCTATATAACTGTTATTAATATTATGTGCTTAATGCATTCTCTCTCTCTCTCTATATATATATATACACACACACACACACACAAACACACACAGTGCAACTAATATACATTATTACTATGACAAAGACATGTGAATGTTTAAATACTTTGGGCCTTATAACAGCATTGTTTATAACAGCATTGATCAGTATATGCTGGGCATATAATTTTAAACACCAAAGAGATGGACCCCATACAAGAATCCAGATAGATTAAATTTGACAAATACAGTGCAAAGAAAGAAGCTATAAAACTTATGCACAACATGATCAGGACTCAAAATTTCTGACACTCCTTATCTCTCTTCACTCCTAAGCAGAATGTAATAAAGCCATATGAACTTTAATTCATATGATTTCTGCTTTTAGACAGGATAGCCTTTGACATCTCATCAGGATCGTGAGCCATGTCAGAGGAAATATGTATTCTCTAATTCTCATAATACATATTTTTCTACCCTTCGGCCACTCTGTCCCAACTAAAACCATAGAGAAAAATAGTTACTATTTTGCTGCCACATTCCATTCCTACTGTCAAAGTTTCTATTAGATTATTTGTCCACTCCAACTGTATTCCTGAGCCCCCCAGGAAAGACCCAGCATTCTATGTGCAGCAGACAAATTAGATGATTCTAAATGTTTCTTCATTTCTCAAAGCTTAAATAAATGACAGTGTCTTATCCACAATGGACCTTTCCCCCCTATATTTTCCTTGATATTCTTCTCTAGCCCAGCAGAAATGTTCAAAATAAATGAATTTTCTTGATGATATTTGATGTGACATTCGTTTTTCCTTTAAAAACTCGGTGCCCTATGGATGTTCACTACACAACTAGAAATTATTTTAGCCACATCACATATGTAGACAGAACATCCTCAAGTTCCATGCAACACAATCAGCAACATCAGAAGCTCCAAGGCCCTTCACGTGCAGCTCAAAAGGGTTTACTCAGAGCACCTATTACTGCACCAAAATCTTTATTTCTAATAACAGTTATTAACAGAGAAGCTGGTGTGGACTTGACTGACTCTTCTGCAGCAGCCAATATCATTTCCAAGTCCTGTAATTTTTCAGTTGAGCAGCCTCTCATTTTCTAAATATACAAAGACATACACACAAAAAAGAGTCTACAGCATTATAGATGATTCCATCTCATCTAATAATGCTTTTAGAGGTACAGATTTGACAGATGGGAAGTGCCCAGAAACCCACAGACAAGATTAAATATTCTCCCTGCTTTTGTTGTGCTTTAGGATGAAAAGGTAGAAATCTGCTCTCTTTCTTTCCTCCTATTTCTTCCCATTTCCTTCCTTGTTTTCCTTTTTTTCTCTTACTGGATATTACTTCATATTTTGTAACTTCCATCAAACTCATCTGACATGGAATGTCAGAAACATAAATCAGGAAAGTACTACAGCTTCAGAGGCAAGTGAACGCTATAGCTAAGTTTGCAAACTTTTATTTCCTTCCTATTTACAAAGTGGGGAAAATACTACTTCCCTACCTCATGTGAGGTATTGTGAAGATAAAGAACTTGTATTACATTACTGAAGATCATAGAAGTACCTAAGATAGACATAATTGAAGAAAACGTGCTCATCCAGATGGGAAGAGGGGAGTTAATACAGTCTGGAAAAGATGAAAAATAAATACTTCACACTTTTATTTTACGACGTGGTTATTGCGCACAGACCTGATGCTTGACAGTTGAAATTGTGCAGATAAATAGTCCGAATACTCAGTTGTGCCCTTGCTTGATTTGAGAGGAAAAAATGTAAAAATACATAAAGATAACTAACTGAGGAGTCACATATGAATGTGCTCATGGAGCAACTGCTAAAATGTTAGCAGAGCCTAATTAACTCCCATACCCTTTTATACGTCCCTTTTGCCTTAGTACTAAAAGGCTGGGCCAGCACAGGGGCTGCTGCTCTCCTGCTGATTCTTGGTACAGTTTTCAGGCAGGACTATTTGTAACTATTTGTTACTTTTCAGTGAAAGACTCACAAACCAAAAGTCTCCCAACAATTTGCCACAACATAGTATGCACACTATGTTAAAGGCATGAAACACTATGTCAGCAGGTGTGAAAAAGTTATGCATTCCCCCAGTTTTAAGGCCTCTAAATTCTTCCTGCATTCTGCAATACACTGAAAATGTCAAATAATCCTTTGAAACAATGTAAATTTCTATTTTTTCCCACTGCAACTATACAGCCAGCATAATGTAATTAGATACGTTATTTTGTTAACCAAATCTTGCAGAAAACACTGTCTGCAGCCAAAGCAGAACAGGAGCCAGGTTGGAATTCATCCTCTTTCTCCGCAGCCCTTAGGCATCCCTCTTTATCTCTAGCCATGTAGCCTAAGATAGAAAGGAATTCCAGGGAAGGAGGAGCCAGCCCCAAGAGCCACACAGACTCTTTAGCCAGCAGGGGCAAACATAAGCAATAGCCTTAGGAGATTCAAAAGCATGAAGAGGATATGAAGCACAGCCAGGTTTACTCCTTCCCCTGGGAACTCCCAGAACTATACAGGATTGATTCCCCCCTACGCTGGAGATACTAAGACCCAGGCAGCACCTTCCCCCCTGCTACTCCTAGCCATGTGGGCTCAAACAAAGAAATTCCAAGGAAGAACCAGCCCACAGGGCTACAGAAACTCAAGCCAGCAGGAGCAAAGGCAAGAAGCAGGGATTGCGGAACAGTGATGTCACATCAAGCCACATTTCCACAGTTCTGACTCAGGACATTTCCATGTGCTGAGTGGATATTTGCTTCCCTGTTGCTCCCTCCCCTATAATCCCATCAGCTCAGACTTACTCCACAGGTTCTCCATGCTCCCCACCTTCCTTCCCTGCTGAATGTCCTCTTGCTTTCCTCTGTCCCTTCTCTCTTCCTTTTTCTTCTATTTACATAATCCCAATTTAACAAAATTCCAACTAAAGATTTTGAAAACAATGAAGAAATCAACCAAGCTCTACCCCTGGAAAAAATAACTGTGGCTCTAACACAATGTTTGAAAACTGTAACTCACTTCCTTCTGCATGTGCATTCTATCTTGTTTCTTGATGTTGTGTCTGTTTTACCTAAATTGGGGCAGGAACTGTTTATTACGCTAGGTTAACAGAGTTCCTAGCTGGGTTTTTCATTGGGCTCTACACAAATAATGATACAATCATAATGAGAACCCAACGTCAGAATCTAACTGGAAATATCTTTACATACTAACAAACAAGAGCAATTTCAACATACACTTGTGGTATAAGGTTTGCTTGTTTTTAAAAAGGACAAATACAAAAAATCCACATTTACATTCATGCAAAGTTCCAAAACAAGAGACTCAGGAAACACAAAATTTAAAATTTCTACAACAACACTAACTTGGCCGCATTGCGCATCATGTGTATTTTATCACACACCTTCAAAAACATAAAATTAAATAATTAAGTTGTACAGTTAACAAGAAAAATAGCAACATCTGTTATGTGGTTGAGTAACATTGCTGGAGGAATCTTACACATGTGTATTTCCTGACTCTCAAAAAAAAAAAAATAAATAAAAAGCTGTACATCCTTAATTTAGTATTAACACAGCATCTTGCTTTCAGCTGTTTAATTAAAAAACAATTCTATGTAATTTCTCACAAGCAATTCAGTGCATGTCTGCTCCAGACACCAACTTGCCCCCTAATTACAATAATTTTAGATATGCCCTGGATGTTATGAATTCATAAATAAATCCTCAAAATTATAATCAACAAATAAAGAAAAAATGCAGTGCTACAATTTCAAGAGAAGACACAAAACACAATGCAGGGACCATTTCAAGCTGCTTGGAATCCAAACAATGTTTTAAAGCTTCTGTGTCAGACAAAAAGAAAAGGAGTACTTGTGGCACCTTAGAGACTAACCAATTTATTTGAGCATGAGCTTTCGTGAGCTACAGACAGTTCTCCAAAAACAGGATTCAGAAACATTGTTAACAAATTACTCAAATTTAAAGAGGAAGAAGATAAGAAGGGATTCTCTAGCCATTACTTGAGTTTATAATTTTTTCAAAAACGCTGGTAAGGAAACCATTTAGCCACAGCAGATTCTTAACATCATATTTAGATCATGCTGATGACTTGAATTAGACAGCAGGTGAAAAGGTCATTTTCTGTATGCTGACTGCACAAAAAAGAATGCATGAAATCATGGCCCTGTTCAAGTCAATGGCAAAACTCTCATTGACTTCATTGGAACCAGGATCTCACCCATTCTTTTTCTTCTTTATTTCCATCAGTACATATTCACAGTAGATTCTGAGCCTCAAATACTGCTACAGTACAATATGTTTCTGTTACACACTGTAATACTCCCTAGGGATAAAGGCAAAGAAAGTCAGAGAAAATCATACCTATAACAGTGGGGGGGAAATGCACATGGCCGGGGAGGGAAATAAATCAGAGAAAACAGTTGAAATTATTGCAAGTTGCACACTTCAACAAATTGCATTCAGGGAATGGCCTATTTTGTTGCAAGCTGCATAAGTTCCACCGTAAAATTATGAATATGTGAAATATCTTGGATGCAAAACCAGACATCTGCCCAAACATTCTGCTAAGGAAAGGGGAATAAGTAGCAGATAGCAAAGTGGGTCTAAAGTAAAACATGGGCCATGCAAGGAAATGGGATGAAATAAGAATGGAAAAAGTAAAGGGCATTTAAGAGTGTGTTTCCTGGGACTATTTGTCTTCAGAATGCAGAGGCCTTGAAAAGAATTGTAATCTATGCACTGGTGGGTCAAATATGATCCAAAGTTCAGGTTTTGTAAAATCAATATTTCACAAAACTTACGTCCCATAGAAATATTTCTGGAAATACATTTTAAAAATGGAATGAAAGCACTTTAAATATAAATATATATTTTCATTCTACTATTAGAGTTGCCAACCCTCCTGGATTGGCTGGGAGTCTCCCGGAATCAGAATTAATCTCCCAGTGGCTACTGAAACCAATCTGGGAGATTTTAATAGACCGCTAAAAGTCCGGTTGGCGTGCTGCCCTCCCCCCCCAACCGAGTTCCAATTCCACAGCTCCCATCGATCAGGAACCACAGCCAACGGGAGCTGCAAAGGGCGTTGCCTGCAGGCAGAGGCAGTGCACAGAGCCACCTGGCCAACCCTGAGCCTAGGAGCCGGACATGCCGGCTGCTTCTGGGAGCTGCCCAAGGTAAGTGACACCCAGTTGGAGTCCACACCCCAAACCCCCACCTGTACCCCAACCTCCTGCCCAGCCCTGAGCCCCTCCTGCCCCCAAACTCCCTCTCAGAGCTCACACCCCAACCCCCTGCCCCACTCCTGAGCCCCCTCCTGTACCCAAACTCCCTCCAAGAGTCCGCACCCTATCCTGCACCCCAGCCCCCTGCCCCAGGCTCAGCCTGGAGCCCCCTCCCACACTCCAAACCCCTCAGCCCCACTCCCCAGCCCAGAGCCTGCACCCCCTCCCAGCCCCCTACCCCAGCCCGGTGAAAGTGAGTGTGTGCGGGGGAGAGCGAGCGACGGCAGGAGGGGGGATAGAGTGAGCAGGGATGGGGCCTCAGGGAAGGGAGTGGGACAAGGGTGTTTGGGTTTGCGCAATTAGACAGTTGGCAACCCTATTTACTCTATCATTATGCTTATGCATGAGAAACTAAAAGTGAAAACAACTAGAAGTGGGTCTTAAATAAAGAGAAACTAATTAATTTTCATTGTCCAAAGTTAGAGAAATGCAAAAGTATTTCAGCATAAACAAGTAAAAAGTTTAAACTAGTGTAAATGGTGAATTCTCTGTAACTTGAAGACTTCAAATCATGATTTGAGGACTTCAGTAACTCAGCCACAGGTGATGGGCCTATTACAAGAGTGGGTGGGTGAGGTTCTGTGAGCTGGAATGTTCAGGAGGTCACACTATATGCTCATGATAGTCCCTTCTGGCCATAAAGGCTATGAGTCTATATCATAGAATATCAGGGTCGGACGGGACCTCAGGAGGTCACCTAGTCCAACCCCCTGCTCAAAGCGGGACCAATCCCCAATTTTTGCCCCAGATCCCTAAATGGCCCCCTCAAGGATTGAACTCACAACCCTGCGTTTAGCAGGCCAATGCTCAAACCACTGAGCTATCCCTCCCCTGCCCCAAATATAATATATCTGATATTAAAATGTGTTCCTATTGTAATAATCAAAGGAATTATCACTAACACAGAGATGAAGAAATGTGCTTTTAAACTGTATGATTTTTAACTGGACATGCTGCCTTCAGCCTTTGCAGTTATAAAGAATATTAGAGGAACAGGTTTTATTCCAAAGCAATATTCTTTTCAAGTTTTAAGAGAAAATAATACATCAAAGTATATTTGGTAAAGCTCTCTGAGGTTTTTCTTGGGAATAGACTGCTGGTAGCTACTGTGACATCTTGATCCCACTGACTTTTATAAATGAGATCAGTTTGTATAATTTTAATATTTTGCTTTCCTTCAATTAATTTCATATCAATGATGCATTCGTCTTTTGTGGAAACCAGCTAGCCTTGTTGTATCTTATTATTTAATATATTTTGGGGTTTTTAAACACACAATTCTTTGAATCGTAAAATCACTGATGTCCAGGTCCCATTAAGGCAACATCCTGCAAGGTGCTGAGCTACTCTTACAAGATGCTGGGTTTTTTCAGCTGTGACTTAAGGTGCTCAACACCATAATTAGTAATAGCTACTCTATTTTTTTCTGCTTACTTTTGGATTCATTTGGATTCATGGAAAAGCCAGCCATGCCTCACTTGTGTGTGATCATCTCAGGTTCAAAATTTAACTTTAAGTAGATGCCCAAACTGCAGGCCTCCCTGTGCTCTACTCAGAAGGGACTCCACTTACCATCATCCTGGATGTGAAGAGCTACCACTCTATTCCTCTGTATCCCTCACTAAATAAAGAGGATAGGTAGCTGTCCTACTCATATCGTCCCTCCCACAGTCTGCTGTCTCCCACCTGCCTCTTATATTCACTTGCCCCCAACAGTTCATGAATCACAAAGAGAAAGGCACCAGAGCCAAATCAACCCCAGCTCCCAGCACTGTACCTCAGGAATATACCGTCTTGCACTGCTCAAGATGGGCACTTCGTACAAACTCACTGGTAAAGATAAAAATGTATTACCATTAAAAGGTAGATTTTAAGTGATAGGCAAAAAGTCAGAGTTAATTACCAAAAGAAATAAAATATAACCACGCAGTCTAAACTCTCAACCCTATTAGACTGGGTAACAATTAGATTAAGCAGTTTTTCTCACCCCATTGGATATCACAGTCCTTAATATACAGGTTTGTTCCTTAAACCTGGGCCAGTCTCCTGTATTGGAGTCTTGTCTTCCTCTCAGTGTCTTGGTTGCTTGCAGCGTAGGTGGGGGCAGGAGAAGGGCCTAGTATGTGTCTGCTCTGTTTGTTTTATGCTTCAGACCACATGCTCGGAAAACAAAAGTCTAGGCATGTCTGGGGGCATTGCTAAGTCTCCCCAAGCAAGGATGAGCAAGGTGTGGCCTCATACAGGTGAGACATTGCATCGTAGCTCCCTTGCTAGACAATGGTTGTCGATGGGTTGATTGATACCCCACCTGGGTGTTGGCTACTTTCCTTGCTGTTGCCTTTGGGGAGCAAATGTCTGGCTGATTCCCCAACTTACAGCATGTTTTAATGACCATACAGCACAATTCTCATAACTTCATACGCATTAATTAATTAATGCAATATATATATATATGGATAGAGAAATGACTTTCAGCAGGTCATAATCTTTCCCCTGATTCCTTACAAGGCATGCTGTATACGTAAGATCCCAATTATATAAAAATGAGGACTATGGGGGTTCCAGGATGTTCCCCCAAGGTATAGAATGTCACACCCTGCATTCCTTTCAATCTGCCCCCCACATTCCCTTGATACCTCATAGTTTCCTAACATCCCAACTCCCTGCTGCCCACATAGTCTTAATCCCTGCTCCTCCACATTCTCTTGTGTCTTGTCTGGCCCTCACATGTCACAGCCTCATTTCAGCCACATTAGAAACAACATCAGTTGACAGCCATCTTGTTGATTTCAGTCACACTGACCTATAATGAAAGGTGGCAGCCATTTTGGTTAAGGATAAAACTTCACATGGGTGTAGGCAGAAATTTGAAATTCATGGGAATCCTTAAAACAAAAACTCTAGCCCTGGAGCACCCCCAGAGTCAGCGCCTATGTAATGGGCTCTTCAGTCTAGCAGAGAAAGGTATAACATGATCCAATGGCTGGAAGTTGAAGCTAGACACATTCAGACTGGAAATAAGCAGGAAATTGTCAAGAGTGAGAAGAATTAACCATGGGAACAACTTACCAACAGTCATGGTGGGGTCTCCATTGCTGACAATTTTTAAATCAATTGGATGTTTTTCTAATTTACATGCTCTAGGAATTATTACGGGGAAGTTCTATGGCCTGTGTTACACAGGAGATCAGACTAGATCCCACAATGGTCCCTTCTCACCTTGGAAACTATGAACAATCCCAACATTCACTTTTTCATTTATTTTATGGCACACACCACATTTTTGTGTTTTGTCATCAGGGTAAGCTAGCTTCAAAAACAGACCAGAAAATAGTTGTGTCTAAATTAACTTATTTTTTAAAAAAAAACAACAGCTTTAACCTCCTTCCCCACCCACCTCCCAAACAACAATATAATCTATTTGCTTACTATTAGTGCATCTGTAAACTTCATGACAAATGCACAGTCTTGCAACTGGCTGCAGAATCTGTCCCCAGCCACAAAAATGAACACAGAATCTAAGCTTTCATATTACAAATGTTACAGTCCTGACTCTCCACCCTATAAATCTGTTACACCAGTGTAACTCCTTTGAGTATGCAATAATATATTTTGTGAAGAAAACCTTCCAAACGTGAACTGAGTGTAACCAATGCAGTGATGTCTGACTTGTCTACAGGCAGGCAACTGTGAAAGGTATAAACTATCTCTCATTCTCCTCAGGTGTTAACGATGATACCTAGTGATGGAAATGTAACATCAGTATTATTGACTATTGTACTTCTGATCATTTAAGCAGACAAATTCAGCTAATATCTTATTCATCGTTGCTGAATGCAGAGGCCAATACTGAGGTGGGAGATTGGGAGAAAGCTAGTTGCTGTCAAGGGTGCTCAAGTGTGGAACTAGGAGTTCAAGTCCTGCCAAAAAAATATAGTCTCTTCCAATCCAGCTCACAAGGAGAATGAAAGAGGAGATGCATTTTCCTACCCCATGCCAAAAACCTCCGTCTCTTACTGTGAAGCTCTCATCAGGAACCCAGAACCATAAGCCATTGTGTTACCTTTCTGTCTCAGCAAGAGTGAATTGTGCTGGAAATTAGACTGTGTCCCCAGATCCCTGCCACACCAGTCAGTACACCTCACCAGCAAACTTCTTGAGATTCTGACAGTCTATATCTTGCCCTTCAGATAACATGGAGTGAACCCCAATTCCCAAATTCTTCAGACACACCTCTCTGCAGTGTCTAGTCCTTCTTACTGCGCACTCACAGAAATTATTAAGTTTGCTGCCTCCACACAGACAGAGCACACACCAGTCTGTTAGCTTCGGACTTACTCTTTACTAAATAACAGCACTGAGATGGTTTATAGTAAAACTAAGAATATGTTTATTAATAAAGAACAGAGACTTAAGTGATAATAAGAAAAAGAAACAGATTTGTTTACAAACAAAAACAGAACATGGTTTCTAATGACTAAAACTTAAATTTTAACATGTTGCAATCATTGCCTAAGCAGTTTTCTCACTTACATCAAGTTACCAGCATCACTAGCCCTCTAGGCCAGAGGATCCAACTTTCACTTTTCACCAACTGAACCAGAGGGTGCTGTACCCTAGGTCCCCAAAGTGATGGATAACTAGAATGTCCTTTTCCTCTCCCTTATATTTTCCAAAGACTACTGTCTTTGTCTCTGTCTAAAGAGCCAGAAAGACTTCCTGGGATGTGCACTCTGTCCCCCGATGTGCTCACTGGTTTCCTCTGCCACTTATTACCTTGATGGCTTTGTTAACCTTCTATGTAAATGTACTTTTACCTCAGCCTGTATCCAAGCTCGTCAGACAGGTAAATCCACATTCCTTTGTCTATGGCAGACTTGATTTATGCACTGCCTCCAAAACACATTTTAAGAACATATTCCCGGCACACATACATAACTCTTTATATACAACCCGCACATATATCATGCTATGATATTCCTAACCAGCCCATCACCAGTTTACAAGATACCTTTTGGATATATATTACAACAACGTGTTGGGGGTAGAGAGGGTGTCAGGCCTTATATGAGTTACATTATAGTGGGCCCTCTGCCAGTGGGCATCGCGGGATTCTGAGGGTTTCAGTTAGCTACCAAAACCTCCACTTTAACCTTTAGCAATTTCTATAATTCAGTTACGAGTCATGTCTACTGAAATCTGAAAATTAGGGGGCAGCATGAAACAATGAATTTAATAACTTGAGAAAAACAAGGACTTTTGAACTGAATGTATTATTCCTTCTCCTATATAATTCTATTAAAAAAAATTTTTTTTTTTTATTTACCCTGAAGCTGCTGTAGAATTTCCAGCCTGCCTCATTGGAGTGCTACAAAAATCAACACTACATACTTCAGATCTCGCTTGCTACAGATTATACACAGCCTTGCTTAATATGCATATAGATTGGGGGGGGGCAGAATAGTAAAATACAGCTTTAGGGCACCATCCCACTATGTTCTGTACCCTCTGACCTCAACCCAACACATGCTTAGATTAAGTATGTGTGAAGCCCCATTTTAAGTGCTCTTGCTGGGTCAGGGTTGGAGTGCTCAGCTCCCTGTCAGGTCAAATCACAATATCTATGAAAAATAATACTGTTGCCTCTAAAACACCACAGTATTCTACCACTTGAACTAAAGTATCATCACAAACAACTTTTTCCATCCTCCCCACCTCCCACCCTCCATTCTACCCTCCAACTAGTCATTAATTACTCGATGGGTTAGGTATCTACAAGTTCAAGATGAACCTGCTTAAAACTGCTCCCTCATTTGCATGTATTGAGGCAGACTAGTCTGTCTCCTATGAATACATTATAAAGGCTAGTGAAGCCTCTTTTACGAGCAGTCGTTCCACCTGGCATTTGTGGCAAAGGCACTGCTCCCAAAAACTCTATCTTACTTTACTGCATTGATTTTTTTTCTAAATTAATGAATATTGTCAGAACACTTAAATGAGCTTTCAGACTTTCTTCCCTTCTTCACATCTGTACTTTTCAACAACCTACACACATTTTTAAATAGTTTTAAACAATTTTTAATAAGGGACATATATCACCACAAACAATACAGCCAAATTCCAATCATATTACATTGGAGTATAAGGAGTGTAAGGGTTTGAGAGAGGGTCACATGTTGCACACAATGCTTGTATTATTATTGATTTTAGTAACCTTTAGAAACCTACTCAACCTACCTACCCACATGCAAATTCAAATAAATTTAACATGCACTGGAAAACATAACACAAAAATAAACTGTTAAAACAAAGCTGTCTGGTACAGAAACCATCATACTTAAATGATTTATTCATTATAGACATCTGATGCCAGGCAACAAAATCCAATAAAGTTGGTATTTTAGGGCTATCTAATCTTTTGAGTATTTGAGAAAAAGGTTTAGGAGAAAAATATCTTTTTATTCACTAACTGAGCAAATCTGATTCAGAAATCAGTGAGTCAGAATGGGTATAGGATCCTGCAATGCAATTTTTAAGCTGTCATTTTGAAAGGTAGAACTGGTCTTTGAAGACTTACTGAAACAAAACACAATTCTAGCTTTATGATTAAAGCCTGCCTTCAGACAATTCCAAAAGTTACCAGCACAGATGATGCAGAATAAACATACCTCCAAATATAGCACAACTTTAGTACATACATTGTGTACAAAATGTCCTATATCTAAGGCAGTGATACTCAGACTCATGAGTTGCAAGTGGTTCTTTAATGTGTCTCCTGCAGCTCTTTGCAACACATGATATTAAAACACTGTGATTTAATTATTAACCAGTTTAAGTTATTAACCAATCGGGATGCTTTTACTATGTTGTCAACCAATTGTATTTGACAAAATAATAATACTAGGTGAGTCATTTTGCTGTGTGTGTGAGAGAGAGAGAGAGAGAGAGAGAGTGTATGTGTGTGTGAGAGAGAGACAGAGAATGAATTCACACTACTGTGGCTCTTTTGGGTAATGCTGATTGCTAATTTGGTTCTTGAACCACTGAAGTCTCAGTATCCCTGATCTACGTTGATTAAATGCATGAGAAATAAGGACAGGGCAAATAATTAATTCTACAAGGCAAATAGTGAATCCTACAAGTTTACCACCCACCAAAATTGCCCAGACCTTTCTGGGTGTAGCCCTGTCAGTAGCCAAATGCCACATGTCAGATATAAAGTATGCATACATTTCTAACAACTGAAATTAGGCTCCACAAAAATCTCCCAGAGATGAGTGCATCCTCCTGTCAGAGACCGGGGGCGGGGAGTACTAGTCCACAATAAGATATAAAAAAGATTTTATGCAGTAGCTAAGTTTGTGAATATGTCAAGAGGAGAAAAATGTGAGACATGTTACTGTGTTTCCTAATTTCGGAATGCTGGACTTTGCACCCTTACGCTTCTTTTAATGTATGGGATTTTTTATGTTGTATATTAAGTTTAAGAAGAAATATAATTCCCTATCGTAAAGGTACAGCCCTATTTTCTTCTTTAATTTGTGTTTAATTTAAAGCTCATTAAATCAGTACTTGATGCTGCAAGCCCTTATGTGTTATCTCACTGCAGTTAAAGGAAGCTTTGCAGGATTTACACAAAAAGGTGGACGGGCAATATTCAAGATCCTCCCCCTACTTCTCAGTCTATTCACAGTAGCACTTCCTGGGGGGAAGCAACAATAAATGCTTCACCATATGGGCCTATTATATAGTATCTAAATCTAATACATGCAATGGTCACACTTCAAAAAAATGTCTCCATTTTGAAACCATTCTAGGGTTCAAGAGATATTCCAAAAACTTTAAATGGGGAATACCACTGGAACTAGTAATATTGGGGGGGAACGGACTTAAGTGCGACCACTGTAATTCTTTTCATTAGCCTAAAAAAAAAAAGTTTTACCCAGCAAGGGCTATCTAATTTCTTTTAGCTGTCTTAGAAGACAACTTGGAAGGGAAAAGATTTGTTTTATGAGCAAGCCTAATATGGAAATTAGTGAATCACAAGGAATATGGGGAGAAATATTTTTGAAACACTAAGAGAAAAATAATTCTTTTGATTATATGCTGTTCCTATTTTCCTATATCTAAGCAGCTTTTCACATCTGTATAAGTGTATATCCTATCCTGGCCTGCTTCTCTCTATAACGCCTCTGCTTGCATTAATAGATTATGTAAACCGTTTGTTTTTTTTACGTCTTCACTTTTTTTCCCAACTTTTCAAACTTGCCAGCAAACCAAAAAAAAACCAGTTATCTGCCCTGCTATAGTGCCTGAAACTAGACTCACAAGCCAGTATTTAGCCACCTGAATCTGAGCTCAGAAGCCTACCTTCAGTCACCCTTTTCTTTAAAAAAAATCTTTGACTTATTTATTGTGTTTAAGAGGCAGGAGAGAGAACCCAGAAAAGCAGACATGCAAGGCAAAACCTTAAATCTGCAATGCTATAAGCAAGAATGAAGCAAAACATAATCCAGGGAGCTCTGGGGCATATCTAGCAAAATGGCTACCCTACAAACAAACTGGTAGGTTACAAACAAAGTAATTTACTGTCTTGAGATAACAATTTACTTTGACTGCTTAGAAATCAAACAATTATTAAAATATTTCAGGAGTTATATACAAGTATCTTCTCCTCCATGTACTAGTTTCTATAATCATTCAGCCAATTCAACTGAAGAAATAATCTGTCCTGATAAATCAGTGCGAAAAATCACATTTTCATACAACATAAAAACTACATTTTGGAGTGACAGACCATACTATTAATTTATAGTTCAATAACACCTCAAAAGTAAAGAATTCTTATTTTACCTCCCATTTGAGTCATCCATCTGACTACTCATCTGAGACACAGCAACTCCCCAAATACTGTTCCTTATCACCATGCTGAGGTAGTGGTGAAATGTAATGATTCAAAAGACAGACTCACACACTGAACTACCATTACAAATTCCAGCTGCATTCTAGATTTCCTTCAGAGGCTCCCATCAAAGAAATACCTATGCCCCCCAGCTTGTAAGATCTTGCTATATCACCTCCTGAGGTAGTGTGTATGCTACAGAATGGATCAGTAGTGAAAAAACTGATGAAGTTTGCCTACAGGTCTTTGTGGACATTAAGGAATCAAATCAATCATAAGAAGAGAACATAGTTAATCCTGCCATTCTGTCCATCGCAACAGGTCAGTTGCTAGCACAGTGGGTGTGAAGGTTTCTTGGCATTTATGCTCCCAGATTTGGTTTTTGGCTAAGGACACAAGCAAAAAGGTTACTCAAGTCATTAATTTAAAAGTTGCTAACTTTTTAAATTAAATCTGTTTCCGTTTTCTTCTGATTTCAGTTGACCTGCTTGATGTTCCTAGATTAAGTCCACTTCCAATAGAGTTTATTTCTTTTGCAACTGAAAAGGAAGTAAGGTTAATGAAACTGAAAAAGGGAACTCCAGAGTAGGCTGTAAGTTTCATACCAAGAGTTAATCTCAATGGGATCTCTCCTTAGGATAAGCGATGGCTGTATCAGTCTAACATGCTGAAATATTGCAATATCAGTGACAGTCAAAATTAATTCAATAAAGCTTGTTACTCTTGTATGTGTTTTAGTCTTCAAGTCCTACCTTCGCTGTTCTTCTCCATGTTCCCCTGAAGGAACAGTCAGGCATTCATCCATGTGACCATGCAATAGCCTCAGCACATCACCTCCTATCAAATATCCTTGAATGAAAGGAAGAAGAGAAAGTCATGGATATTGGTCTGAGCTGAACCACAAAAAACATGTTCAAACAATGTAAAAAGCTCACTTGGTGGCTGGCCTCAGAACAGTCTCCAATTGTTCCCCATATCCATACCATGGGTGCATATACAGATCTGGGACCTGCAAGCACACACAAGTGTGCATGGTACACAGCACATGTGAAATTGAAGACAGTAGTAATAAATCCCTAATGAACTCACTTAAATCTCAAAAGTAAAAGTAAGAACATCAGGAAATTAGAACCTTTTCCTTCAGCCCCATTTTCTTTGTGCATGTGGTACTAAAAACTGACTGAATGTTATGATAGCCTCACAATGCCTTCCTATAATAGGATGAGCTAAGAGGACAGAGATTCAGTCAATTTCCAATTCAATTCAATGAGATTTTATTACCCTGAAAAGCTATACTAGTGTTGCCAAAATGTAATAAATTCAGTGCCTAACCATGAATTTCTCCTTGCTAGTATGGATTTATATCAGGATCTGCATCTGTACATGATTTGAGGGCTTAATTGCCTTGGTTTTACTATAGTAGCAAAAAGGAAAGTAAAATTGCCATTGGCATCCTACTGGTATAAAATCTTTGTATCAGATATTTTGTCCTTGGATAGAAATAGATTTAGCCACATTATGGAGCCAATCCTGCCTTTATCTCCCTGGGTGCAGCACTAGTGCCCGCTCTTTCATGAGAGAGGGAGCAGGACTGGGTGCTTGCATCTCCAGCGCAGCAGTGCCAAGCTCTTTGCATGGCCATGCTCCAGGAGTAGCCTCCACAGAGCGGTTCTACTGCCACTATGTGACAGGGGTATGTGAATTCCTCGCCTCCTCTTGCACAGGTCTTCCCAATGTCCTGCCAAGATCCTCAGCCTAGGCACTGGGGACTCAATTTGCCCCTTTGCGAACCATTCTTCATATGTATTTGATGCACTCATATGTTCATAACCCATTTGTTTTTCTCCCAGGTTTTTCATTCATTCATTCATTCATTCATTCAACAGACAGCTGAACAGGTAGATGCAGGCGATGGGAGCGTTTTCCTTAACAGGAAAAAAATTGATTTTTGTTTTGTTTTTTGAAAGTAGGAGCGGGGGAGAATGTCCCACCCTCCTCATACTCAAAAACAGTTATTCTCGATATACTTTTGTTCAACTTTTTGAAAAAGCATTTATCTTTGGGTACAAAACAAGCCTGGAAAAAATTCAGCCTGAAAAGTATTCATTTCAGAAAGTTATGAACATGTGAAAATAGGATGCTAGAAAGGAAATAGTTATATAATCTTATAACAAGAAAGGCTGTGACTGCTATAGATACTTTAGCCATATTGCAAAGCAATTACAGTGTACAGAATTTCAAATATAAATGTTAAAAGTAGCACATTTATGAATATTTGAAATCTAAGTATATACTAAGAAAAAACCCTTTCAACCCTATATGCTCTTGAGCAAATTCAGTGCCTACATTTATGATTCAATATTGGATTAGCATTTGGCTTTCTTCTCTTTTATTTTGAGATAGTACAAATTTATTTGGGGAGTTTTCAGAAGTGAACTTTTGATTTGTAGGTAAAGGATTTTGATATGATAGCTTATTATGATTCCTTCGGAGTCATTACCAGACACATTTTAATTTTGTGATATGGATCGATATTGGGGTTAATACAGATATGTGTATTCAGACGTATGCCCATCTTCAAAAGGCAAAACACTGCCCAAAGAAACTCTTTGTAAACTGCCCCCATGCAATTTACAGTACAGTCTTGTTTGACTTGTAGTTAAAGACCCACTTCCACTAAGCAACTTACGTTTGCTGATTCCTTAACACAGGTTTGTGAAAAATAGTGCAACCAAGTTTTACAAAGTAACAAATTCATTTAAGTTGGCTACAAATTCCTATTTCACATAATGGACTTATGTACATTTTTACTTAAATAAAAGCCA
The DNA here is from genome assembly GCF_965140285.1 of Lepidochelys kempii. Classification (NCBI taxonomy): domain Eukaryota; kingdom Metazoa; phylum Chordata; order Testudines; family Cheloniidae; genus Lepidochelys; species Lepidochelys kempii. The sequence continues at coordinate 136,842,272 of NC_136382.1, read as the reverse complement.
TTGTTATGTTACTGAAATGTTTCAAAAATCTGACACAAATGTCTTCTTGTTTCTACAAACTAATGTAAAACAAAGAGCTAAAGTTATAACAGTTTTTTTTTAAGAGAATGGAAAATTTTGATCCAGAACAGGTGTTCTCTGGAATTACGTATACCTAGAACCAATAACTTTGCAGTTTGCATTCAACGATGTCAAAGCATTTAATAGACACTAATTAAATGAATGTCACCTTGCACTCTGGGATAACAATTATCCATATTTTAATTATAGATAAAATAAGGCACAGAGACCAAGGTGATTTGTCCAGGGTCATACACAAAATCAGTGCTTTAACTTCAAGATCACCCTTCCTTCACAAAGGACATAGACTTAATTACAGTAGTGATTGTAGGCTTTGCTGTAATAAAGTCTTCACTACTAATAGTAATTGTTTCTGACGTTACCCAGATGATCACCTATGCAAGGGAAAATGCTGCTCCCAAAAATTAAGTCAAATTAGGTAGTTAAATGCCTATACCTATAAAAGGGACAAAAAGGAAAAATTGTATTGACTTGAGTTTCAATCAAATGCTCTGATACAAAAATGCAAAACTGGCATCATTTTCACATGATTGTCTGTGGGTATGAACACCTCATCTGCTACTACTTTTCAGTCATGCTAGACTATGCACTGATAATTGCCTAACAATTCACTGTAGGCAGACACCATTTTATTCAAGCTCTGAATGTGTAAAATGGCTCTGTTACCCTCACAGAACAAGGAAAATGAAGATAATTGGTGTTAATGACAGTGTTAATCAAATCAGAACAAAACCAGCAGAAATATCTTCCAGAAAAATCTGTCAGTTAAAAAAATTTAAACTGGTGGGTGTTATTTTGTTCTGTTTATTTTTTAAAAAACAAAATACACCCTGCAGTAGATTGGGAAAGTAAGTATGTCTGTGAGTTTGCTAAAAGGACTGTCAGTACAGTATTTATAAAAGTAAATGACAAAATTAACTTTCTACAGAATTACAAATTATTGAGTTTTCTGCCACAAGAGATTATTTTGTAAGAAGGATCCCTCTTTCTCCTCTGCCTCCTTCCACAGATGTACTAACGTGTCATGGTGTTGAAATTCAGGAATCCTTTGCCCAAATTTCACTTCAACAGTTGAATAAAAATTCTTTCTAGACCCTAAATATAACAGACCCATTCTACAGCCTGTCCCATTCCTGGCTCTTCCTCATCCATGGCCCGTCTCAGTCCCATTCTCCTCACACAAGCAGTCCCATTCTCCTTGCCCAGCAAGTCCTAGGCTCGTCCTTCAAGACAGATGCAGGGAATGAACCCAGGCCCTTTGGATTTAAAAGCATGAACATCTGCTGCCTGAGTTAAAGAACAAGGCCCTTAGCTGGAAGCAGTAGCAAACTCATAATCCTCTAAATGTGCTCTAACTATTAGAGGTGGACAAACAGCATCACTGTGTTAGTGTGGGCTACACACATATATAGAAATTGTTTGGTAACCTAAACATAGGGGTCACTATATATATTGCAACCTTAAGATTGATATGAGAGAGTAATTTTAAATTTGGACTGTAAAGTACTCTATCATTTATTTTCAACATAAATGTGACTTTAGGATAAAAACATTTAGTTCATTTTTTTCATTCCTCAGAAATAAGTGTGTAGAAAATCATTATTATACACTTCAGCACAGTTTTTATTCTTTGTTTTTGGAACATATTTTTTTACATCCATTTTAGAGATCAAATGTTCATGCAAGGGAAACCCCATTGCTACAGTACACTAATCATTGGCAGATTTTTTGAGGGGGATTATTTAATTCACAGTCCGGGGGACTCTAATAACTAAAATCAAGTCAATCTTACCTTGGGCTACTTCACTTCCTGAACTGATTGGGGCTACACTCCAGAGTGTTTGCTGGAAGGCTGCATCAACATGTAAGCTACCATTGCCAAAAGACAGATGCTACACAAAGGAGAGAAATTAGATATTTATTACAGATTTTAAAAATTCCTATCAGATTTTAATTAAATCACATGGAAACATTCATTCAGTATTCACACACAGGAATAGTCTCCCTTGACTTTCACAGGCCAGGCTTACATATTCAGTACATTCTATCACAGGGACACATGTACAGTAGCTACAAATGAAAAATAAATCCTCTGAACCATCCAAAATTGTTATATAATCCAATCCTGATTCATTAAATTTTATCTCTACATATGAAGCCCAGCAATATGTATCTAGGTCCTCAGTTCACAACATACAAGCATCTGCTCCTGTCCTGTAACATTATGGTTTTTATGTAGGGTCAAGCAGGTCAGGGAAGCCACACCCCATACATGGCAGATACAAGAGAAATCCAATGAGGGGAGAATTACAATAATCTAGGATAGATTGGTAGAGGTGCGAGTGCCCCAGGCATAGTCCACATTAGAGAGAAAGAGATAATCCATCTAAACACCACAGAAATGGCGAAGTCTGCCATAAAGTTAGCTGATCTTAACTAAAAGCAAGGAGAAAACATCCTGGGTAGGAAAGATTAGTCTTATCAAAATGGAAATCTGCCCCTATTTTATATCACTTCCCCTTTGATATTCCCAAAATTATTTTTCAAGTTATTCAAAAGTCTCTTGTAATTTTATTTAGCAGTATCCTGGACCATGAATCCATCTGATGATTTTCTGACACCTGAAAATGAAAGGTGGTTTAGCCCTACTCAATATACAACATCACTGGAATTTACACTTGTTATCATTTATAGGTTGGCTATACTAGAATAGAGATTGTTTATGACTTCTTCCTCGGAGGGAAGCAGAAAGTCTGGTGCCAATTCATTGCCTCTTTCACCACTACTAACATCTCCTCTGAGTGTTTAGACTCAGTGGTTGCCTATTCATTTCAATCTGGGAACAGATTATAGATTTTCTAAATTTGGCACTGGTTTATTCATCCTCCGTGCTTCTCAATGCACTTGGGGATGGGGGGAGGAGATATGCGTCAGGATTTACATCTCATGAATTAAATGTATGTCTAAACTGCATTCACCATGCCAATCTATATCTGCTGCACCAATCACCAAGTTCACCAGAAGTATGATGCAGATACAGGTTCTCCCTGATCCAAGTAAGGTCCAGGTTATATTGAGCCATTATAGAGGAGAAAATATCTATGTGGAGGAGAAGTAGGCAGAAAAGGGAGGAAAATACCCTCTGAAACAACTGAGTGAATAATGACATACCTAGTCACTGTTTCCAGGGAGTAGCGGAGGCAGCACTAGACTAAACCCATAACAAGTCTCTATTTGCATTAGAAAGGAAGTCATATAAGTGATTCTGCAGAACATAAAGGTTCTTGGTGCTTTGGAACAAAAAACAGTTTCTACTAACCTTTCTGGTGAGATCCAAAAACAAAGAAATCTTTTAGCACTTCTGCCATTTCCACATTTTCTGTCATTGTTCCCACCCCCTCCCCCATATTGAGTAACAGGCATATGCTGTCCTTGGTCTTCCTTTTGTTTCTTATGTATTTGTAGAATATTTTCTTGTTATCCTTTATGTCTCTAGCTAGTTTAATCTCATTTTGTGCCTTGGCCTTTTTAATTTTGTCACTACATATGTCTCCCTTTTTTTTTAATGTGTAATCTGCTTTGCTAATGTACTCTCTACTATCTTGGAGTGAGTGCCTAATACATTGCCCTCCTTCTCAGGTTTCAGAGTAGCAGCCGTGTTAGTCTGTATTCGCAAAAAGAAAAGGAGTTCTTGTGGCACCTTACAGACTAACCAATTTATTTGAGCATAAGCTTTCGTGAGCTACTTCACTGGATGCATTCAGTGGAAAATACAGTGAGGAGATTTATATACACAGAGAACATGAAAAAATGGGTGTTATCATACACACTGTAAGGAGAGTGATCACTTAAGATAAGCTATTACCAGCAGGAGAGCAGGGAGGGAGGGGGGAGAAAACCTTTTGTAGTGATAATCAAGGTGGGCCATTTCCAGCAGTTAACAGAAACGTCTGAGGAACAGTGGGGGGTGGGGGAGGGGAGAAAATAAACATGGGGAAATAGTTTTACTTTGTGCAATGACCCATCCACTCCCTGTCTCTATTCAAGCCTAAGTTAATTGTATCCAGTTTGCAAATTAATTCCAATTCAGCAGTCTCTCATTGGAGTCTGTTTTTGAAGTCTTTTTGTTGTAATATTGCGACTTTTAGGTCTGTAATCAAGTGACCAGAGAGACTGAAGTGTTCTCCGACTGTTTTATGAATGTTATATTCTTGACATCTGATTTGTGTCCATTTATTCTTTTACATAGAGACTGTCCAGTCTGACCAATGTACATGGCAGAGGGGCATTGCTGGCACATGATGGCATATATCACATTGGTAGATGCGCAGGTGAACAAGCCTCTGATAGTGTGGCTGATGTGATTAGGCCCTGTGATGGCGTCCCCTGAATAGATATGTGGACACAGTTGGCAACGGGCTTTGTTGCAAGGATAGGTTCCTAGGTTAGTGGTTCTGTTGTATGGTGTGTGGTTGCTGGTGAGTATTTGCTTCAGGTTGGGGGGCTGTCTGTAGGCAAGGACTGGCCTGTCTCCCAAGATTTGTGAGAGAGATGGATTGTAGATCCTTGATAACCCTCCTTCTCAGTTTCAGTTCTTTATGTGCCCAATCAGCAACCATCACATGGCTATCTTTTAAGTCTGTTGCCTTATCTGTTTTTGCTGTTTTTCTAAGTAGTGTGAAGATATCTTTTGTTGTCTCAGACATTCTACTATTAAAAGATGTAACTTGCAATAATCCTACAAAGCCGGCACGCTACATAGTCAGAATCAGTTCCATTAATAGGTATTTGGGGACTTCTGATGTACTGTAAAGACTACAGAGAAGCTACTGAGAACTGTCCGGTAAATAAGAACTTCGATTTTTAATTATTATTATTTACTTTACCAAATTAACAACTGTTCACATACAGTAACATTTAGACAGTTATCAGAAGTGTATTTTAAATTATTGGACTGTAACAGTAACCAAAGTAATGAGTGCTTTAGAAAATCCTAAACTAAGTTACCTAGATCAGACCTGAGGAGCAATGGCAGATTCTTGACACCAGTGACTTTAACATGGGCCTTCATTTTTTTTTATTATATCTGACATACATTCAGATTGCTGGGAGACAGTCTACAACAGGTAATCACTAAAATAATAGATTTCAGAGTAACAGCCGTGTTAGTCTGTATTCGCAAAAAGAAAAGGAGTACTTGTGGCACCTTAGAGACTAACCAATTTATTTGAGCATGAGCTTTCGTGAGCTACAGCTGTAGCTCACGAAAGCTCATGCTCAAATAAATTGGTTAGTCTCTAAGGTGCCACAAGTACTCCTTTTCTTTTTGTAAAATAATAGAATGTCAACTACCAACAGCATAATGGTGGTATGTCATCCCATCTTTCTGTTTCCTGCCTGGTCTCTCTGAGTACATATCTTACTGCTATGACATAATACAAGCATTGCAAATCTGCCTACTGAGCTCCCAGCTCATTGAGATGAATCAGGTAACAAGCATTAATGTGAATAGAATGCTATCTCCTAGTTATGCTTTTTCCACAGGACACCTGCCTCATTCAGTGCATAGGATGGTTTGTTCTCACTGAATGAGCAGGTACTTTATATTTTCTTTTCTCTTCATTGTTCAGTGTGTGGCTCCATGTGTCGCATACTGTGCACTATTCAAATCCTGCTCTGAATACAGAATTATTAATTTCTTTATGGGCTTTTCTATACTGCTCATCACTGAATCACCTGAATGCTTCACCAACATTAATAAATTTATCTTTCCAACACCCCTGCAAGGAAAGATGGAATAATTATTTCCATTTTAGAGATGGGTGACTGAAGCACAGAGGCTATTCATTATTATTAATCTGTATTACCGTAATGCCTAGGAGTCAGAGGTGGATTACTGTTTCGTGGGGCCCTGGACCAGAGCAAGTGGGGGGGAAGGGGCCCTCAGCATACCTTCCACCTGCAGGCTTGCCCCCCATTCCACCTCTTCCGCCTGTAGCCTGCCACAACTGCACATCATTCTGCCCCTTTCCCCAACGGCCCCTCCCCGTTCCACCCCATTCTGTCCCCTCCAACCGTGTCCCCCATTTGCTCCTTTCTCCCCCCTGCCCTACTGCAGCCCAAGACCGGAGAAGTTCTGTCTCCACTGCCAGGGCCCTGGGACCGCAGCTGCAGCACAGAGCCAGAGCTCCTCCAATCCCAGGCCCGCAGCTTCCCCTGCTGCCCCACGCTTCTGCACGGGACCGGGTTGCCACTTCTCCCGCTCCACCCACCCAGCACTGCTGCCAGGGAGTGCAGCATTGTTAGGGCATAGGGGTTTGCCCCACCCCGGCACTTGTCTGCTGGGAGCGCAATGCCCATTTTTCTGGGACCCCCGCAATTGGCCGGGGCTCCTGAGCACAGGCCCTGTGGGCCCATTGGCTAGTCTGCCACTGCTAGGAGCCGTAGTCATGGACCAGAACCCCACTGTGATAAGCACTGTACAAACACGTGAATATGGTCTGATTTTTCAGAGAACCTAGTATTTTATAGCATTTTATTTCACCGCCCATCTCCCGTTGACTTCATTCGCAGCTGTCATTGCTTAGAACTTCTGCAGACCAAAGGTATCTCAAGTTGGGTACCCAGAAAATTAGCAACATATGTTTAGTGGCCACCTGTGAAAAATTTCATTTTAGTGACTTGCCCAGTATCACATAGGAAATGTGTGGCAGAGAGAGAATCCAGTTCTCCTGGGAAGCATTCGACTGCCTTACCTATGAAACCTTCTTTTATCTTCTTGCAGTACCCTGCCTCATTCACTGCACACCTTTCAACTTCTTAACAAATGAAACACAGATCCTACAGACAACAGCCTCATTAACTATCCAACTTGACTCACCCCGTTAGCACCATCCACTGAGTGCACTGAATGGTCCAGTGAAAAAAACAGAATGTGACCATGTAATTAAAGATTATATCATGCTGTTTTTAAAAAAGCAAACTGAAAAAAAACCTCAGAAATTCCACCCTATGGAACCATACTGACTCCCACACTGATCATCAGGGTTAGAAGGTTTAGATGCAGAGCAGAGGCCTCTGGCACTTGACATAACAAGTAACAGAGCAGTAGCAGGTTGTCACCACTGTATGGACTGCCAATACAGGAAGAAGAGGCATACATTTTGCCAGTGGGTTTTACAGTTATGGACAGACAGGAGAGGAATGTTGAACTTAGGATTCCTAAATTCTATTCCAGGTTCTGAGGAAAACCCATGCTCTTCCACTAGTCTGTCCCTTTCCTGCCCCATGTCCTCCAGGCTGTCCTTGTCCCAGTTTCTCCACCCTCCCTATTTCTCTCCAGGGTCCAATACCCCCAACGACACCATTTCATCCCAGCCCCCCCACACCACCCACCCTACTCTTGTCCCACTCTCCTGTCCACCTTTGTCCCAGTCTCCCACATTGCAATTCCCTCATCACTCCGCTGAGGGATGTTTTCTCCTTGCTGCCTGAGAGCCATCAAGGAGAAAATGACAGCGGAAGAGAGAGAGTCTCCCAGCTCTCAGTTCCTGCACCTGGCACCACAGCCCCTGCTGCCACGAGCCAGGTGGAGCAAATGCAGGTGAAGTTCTGCTCAGCCCTTGCAGCTTCAGAATGGAGCATGCTCAGTACAGACAAATCTTTGGAAAATGAATCAGTCAGACTTTAAGATGTCTCTACTGAATATGTGAAAACATTTTCAGGGGCTGATAATTTGGATACATTTGGGCTGATTTTCGCAGAGATGGCAGAAGGTACATCCTTACAGTGAACTAGCTGTAGGACCTTTTTCAAGATGGGCAAAACTACATACTTTTGCCCTAATCTCATTCTGAGAAACAGCTGGACCATTTTCACTGAAATTAAAAAAAAAAAAAAAAATCCGACTGAGGCAGACACCCATCACGGAAAATTTCAGCCCAAATTCTTTGGCAAACTAAGCAGCAACTGAAAATAGTGTCTTGTAATGGACAGCATCAGGCAACCTTAGTTGCTAGCTGCACCCCCTCCAACAGGAAAGGAATCAGACCCAAAAACAGCTGTTAGTCAGTCATAGTGTTTAAATCAAAGGAAAGCACAATATTTTATAAATATATGTAAACTCTGCAGCCTATCTATGATTTCTGAAAAACTGAAATCTCCTCTAGCACAGCAGGTTCTCCAATAATTTGTAGCCTCATTTAACATAATATATATTGGCCTAAAGGAAAACAATCTCTCACAATCACAGCTCTGTTCATTGGTGTTCACTGCAGAATCTTGTGCATTCTGATTTACTGAAATGCTTAAACATGAGAAGGAATCTCTGCACGAACCTTCAAGCCATGCCTCTAGTATCACAATTACATCCAGAAAACAATAGCTCCAAATGACTAGCTCATTTTATTTTAAATTCAGCACTCAAGGCATGCACAAATGCTGACACGAGAGAAATACAGAGTGCACTCTGGAAACAGGCAATATATTTCAATTCACACATTTCCTTCACTCAAGGAAAAACATACTTAAATACTTAAATGTACTTAATGTTTCTGTACTGAAGAATGTGCTGGTGTGCACAGACCAAAATAAGAAGAAAACAAAAAGCCTGCTGGAGGCTTCCTTACAGCTAAGCCATGTCAGTGCTGATATCTCATCTAGTGGTAGCTGATAATTATGTGCTCTTTAAATTTCTCAGCCCTTCCCAAGTAGCAAAAAAGGCTTCCTTTCTGGTGCAACTTGAGAAGTGTATGTTAAAGATTATACTGCAGCTATTAAAGCCACTGCTGCACTGAAGGAGAGAAAAGGGTTCAGGGGGGCACCACACCAGTAGCAGTGTCTGGAAATATTCTGCCTGCAAACAATGCCTCCTAGGGTGCTTCAGGACTCTACATGACACCAGCAATGGCAACATCATTGAAGCAGGCTCCGTATCAGCTAGTGTAGGAAATGGAGGTCACAGATTTGCTCCAGCTTCTTTGGAGCATGTTAGACCCTCCAGTGGGGCTATCACCCTTGCCCTTTTCTTCTCTTTGCTTAGAGCAACGGGGGGGTTGGGAGGGGGGCACGCAACCCTGGTGTTGCACAATGAGATTACCAGGGGGTATAAGGACCTGACAGGGTCACACTGAACAGCCAGAGTCAAGAGGGAGCTCTGTTTGGCGAGGCTCTATGCAGTCAGTCTTAGCTGCTTGGACCAGGCTCCCTGACCGTCTTACTCCCCCACCACTGCAGTTACCTTCCTCTGCTGGGAGGCTGGTGGGGACACTGAGTGGGGAGCTGAAAGCTACACCCCAGAAGTACTCATCCTCTGGAAGAGAGAGCCCCCTGCTGACCCCAGCCCTTCAGCACAGCCCCATTAGCTTCCGCTGCACAGGTGGGGAGCGAGACAGGCAAGGAGCCGGGTCCCAGCAACTGAGACTGCCCAACTGCTACAGGGAGCAAAAGACTTCTGCAGCTGCACAGGGTGAGTCCCCCCCTTAGAAAGAGGGGGGCATGCATGGGACACGCATCTCTGATGGAGGGCTTGGCAAAAAATGTTGTGGAACCTCTGGCTTAGAGAACCAAGTAGCTGACTCTTGCCCTCCAGGTACCCTCTTTCTCCCCAACTCCATGCAACTCCGCAGCAGCATCCAGAATATGGCTCTAAATGAGTATTGACCCTGTCAGCCATGGGAGAGAGGGACATTTTTTATTTCTCAGAGTATTGACCCTTGCCAGCCAACCAAGCAATACCAGTAGGTTCCAAATCATGTCTTGAAAGGACCTGCCTCACAAAAGCTGTGCCTCTGAGAGGGAATTCAATGGAATAGAAAGGATGTCTTCACAATTTTGCTTAGTTCTCCTTATAGAGACTGGGATCGGGCAAAGGGAATGTGATGTAAAATAACCGTGGTATGGCCATTTTTATGCCAGGCATGGAATCAAAGTTCACATAACTGTATTTACAGCTAGTTAGCCTCATGCTTTCTGTTCTTTATACTGCGGGAGGGAAGAACATTTGATTTTAAGATTATTTTAAAGTAAGCAGTCTTCAAAAAAAGCATAAGGGAGAAAACCGGCTTAGTGCCTTCACAAACAAAAATCACTGAACAGCACCCACCCTGCTAATTTGGCACGTATAACTTCACTTCTGATTCAACTTGTTTTGTCCAAGTCAGCGGACATACATGATACTGACAACGGTGGATGCTGTCAAAAGAGCATTTAGAAACTATATTTGCTTACAAGAAGGAAGAGAGGAACAGGGAGGGAAAGTAAAATCCCTAATATTGTAGCTGAGTAAAGTTTTCATAACACAGCTAAAAACTTGACAGGTTTGTATACAAAAATGAAATGGAACCCAGGATCACCAAAAGATCTCTGAACCTTTTGAGCAAACCTGAGTAGAGGTTTTTTGGTTTTGTTTTGTTTTGCGGTGGGGGGGGGGAGTGTGGGCGGGGGGAAGAACCAGCCCCTTGCATTCTGGGAAAAGAACTGAAAATTCCAGATTTTGACCCAAAATTAGGCAAAACCCAATAAATTTTAGTAGGATTGAACACTTTGCTAAACCCCAGTCCCTTTACATCCATCTGATGGAGCAAAGCAGCCAGAAAGGTAGCATAAACAGCCAGCCAGGGACCCCTGGGGCCATGGTAAGTCCTTAGCTGTTGTAGAGCTGGGACTGCTAGATATACACTACCCCTTTCCAGCCTCCCCCATCTACAGTAGGGAATGTCAGAGGTGGGTGGGGGGGAGGTTGTAGCCTGAGTCTAGGAAATATATAAATATAGGAAATGCCACTCTACATCAGACACAAGGTCCAAGGTCCAACTAGTCTTGCATCATGATAGTGGCTATTTCCAGATGCTTTAATAGGCAGCAGGTTTAAAACAAACAAAAGTGAGTATTTTTTCACACTTTTCACAGTCAACCTGTGGAACTCCTTGCTAGAGGATGTTGTGAAGGCCAAGACTATATCAGGGTTCAAAAAATAAGTTCATGGAAGACGGGTCCATCAATGGCTATTAGCCAGGATTGGCAGGGATGATGTCCCTAGCCTCTGTTTGCCAGAAGCTGGGAATGGGCAACAGGGGATGACCACTTGATGATTACCTGTTCTGTTCATTCACTCTGGGGCATCTGGCATTGGCCACGGTTGGAAGACAGGATACTGGGCTAGATGGACCTTTGGTCTGACCCAGTATGCCCGTTCTTATGTTCAGAGGAAGGAGAAAGAATGCCTCAGTAGGCAGATGTGAGATAATCTGTCCCCCATGTTAGGTATCAGCCTAATCTCTAATAGTTTGACAGTTTAATATCCCTTCCAAATTTTTATCATAATTAATTATGATTACATAAAAAAGCCTATCTTAAAAAGGAACACTATTAAGGTTGTACGGTCAAACACTCAAAAATTAGGAAATACCAGAAATGAGGTTGCCTGTGCAACCTTTATCCAACACATACAGTCTAATTACATGATCACATATTATATTTTTCATATAAACCCTGCTTTGTTCAGTGCATAGGATGGATGGTGTTCACTTAATCAGCAGCTATTCAATTTTATTTATTTAATTTAATTGTTTTATTCTAATTATTCAGTGTGTGGCTCCAGGACTTATTTACTAAAAGCTATTCAAAACCTGCTCCGAATACATGGGAAAAACTATGTATTCTTCCATCCGCATTTCCACAAATGACTGAATCACTTGGGCTGAAATTTTCAGACCAAACTGTTAAAGTTTAGCCAAATCATAAGCAAGTAAAAAGAGGGTCTCATCATCAGAACTGTAGGGCAAGCTTAATAATAGGCTGCACTTCAAACCCCACCTGTAACAACTTTGGTTATTCCCTTGCACTCTCTGATTGCAGGCTCTGATTGCATAATGGTTCTTGTATTCAAGACCCTTTTATGGCATAAATAAAGATTTAGAGTGAGTACCTTTCCTATTTCACAAGCAGCTGTTCCTTTGTCCTGGGAGGGTGACAGAGGTCAGCTGCACTGTATTAGAAAATCTTCCAAATCAAGATACATATTTTTTTGAAAGGAACCTCTCCCTGCCCCCAGTCAGTCAGCAATGCGGAAACATTTTCAGGAAGAAGCTTCCATTACTAAAGAGATCAAAGTATTAGTTTCCTGTATTTTAAGTCATTGTCATCTTGGATGTGAAAGAGAAGCAAATCTCAAGACTTCTTAGATTTGCATAATACAGTTGCAGACCCGCATTATACTCAGTACAGTAACTATGTGTCTCTTATGATGTAGAAATTATTACACTGTATTGAACATCTCTGCACTGAAATAACTGCAGTTTTCAAGTTTTTAAATTAACTTTCTGTACTTTTCTAACACATTACTCAGCCTGAGCATCACTGACCTCATTGCTACTAATTCTCATTTTATCTTCATCATTCCTCTTGTACTTCATTTTCATATCTATGGAGTTTGTTCTGAGGGATGTTTAAAAGACTAACAATTCATTGTTATCCAGATCCTTATTAACTTGAAATACACAAAGTGTTAATTGAATGTTAAAAGATTGGCATATTTGAAAGCTAGCAGTGGTGAGCTCTGCTATCAACCACACATATTTGGCACACATCAGTGAAGCAGCAGTTTTTAAAAATACACATTAGATGGTGGTACATCCTGGCAACATTTAGACATGTTTACAGAACTCTGTTGCCCCAACAGGGAATACAGACTGGTTATGGGTCCAATCTAATGGCCAGCAACATTTATAAGAGAACATCATTTTGATCTACACTGACTGGGTTGGGCAGAGTCATACTGTCCCTGAAAGGAAGTGGTCACAGCCCAGTGCAGATACTATAACAACACTTTGCTTTTATGGAATGTTTTTAAATCAGTACGTCAAATCACTTTAAAAGAGATGCGACCCGTGCCTGCCGATAGTGGGGGGAGGTGGTGGCGTGGAGTGAGGGCAGCAGCTTCAGCAGTGTTACTGAGCATGATCAGTACAAGCCAAGCAGCAAAGGAGAGAAGGGAGGACTTGTGGCACCTTAGAGACTAACCAATTTATTTGAGCATGAGCTTTCGTGAGCTACAGCTCACTTCATCGAATGCATACTGTGGAAACTGCAGAAGACATTATGTACACACACAGACCATGAAACAATACCTCCTCCCACCCCACTGTCCTGCTGGTAATAGCTTATCTAAAGTGATCATCAAGTTGGGCCATTTCCAGCACAAATCCAGGTTCTCTCACCCCCTCACCTCCCTCCAAAAAACACACACACAAACTCACTCTCCTGTTGGTAATAGCTCATCCAAAGTGACCACTCTCCCTACAATGTGCATGATAATCAAGATGGGCCATTTCCAGCACAAATCCAGGTTTTCTCACCCCCACCCCCATACACACACAAACTCACTCTCCTGCTGGTAATAGCTCATCCAAACTGACCACTCTCCCTACAACGTGCATGGTAATCAAGGTGGGCCATGTCCAGGTATTACCAGCAGGAGAGTGAGTTTGTGTGCGGATGGGGGTGGGGGGGTGAGAAAACCTGGATTTGTGCTGGAAATGGCCCACCTTGATTATCATGAACATTGTAGGGAGAGTGGTCACTTTGGATGAGCTATTACCAGCAGGATAGTGAGTTTGTGTGTGTGTTTTTTGGAGGGGGGTGAGGGGGTGAGAGAACCTGGATTTGTGCAGGAAATGGCCCACCTTGATTATCATGCACATTGTGTAGAGAGTTGTCACTTTGGATGGGCTATTACCAGCAGGAGAGTGCGTTTGTGTGCGGCGGGGTGGAGGGTGGGAAAACCTTTGTGCTGGAAATGGCCCAACTTGATGATCACTTTAGATAAGCTATTACCAGCAGGACAGTGGGGTGGGAGGAGGTATTGTTTCATGATCTCTGTGTGTATATAAAGTCTGCTGCAGTTTCCATGGTATGCATCCGATGAAGTGAGCTGTAGCTCACGAAAGCTCATGCTCAAATAAATTGGTTAGTCTCTAAGGTGCCACAAGTACTCCTTTTCTTTTTGCGAATACAGACTAACACGGCTGTTACTCTGAAACCTGCAGGGAGAGAGTGACCCTGCCCCGCCACCACATGCATTCCCTGGTCAGAGCAGGGAAGAGACTTGCTCTAGGTGTCACAACACCTCAGCAAAAAAAAAAAAAGGCAGAACTAGAACTCAGGTCTCTTGATTTACAGCCCATTGCTCCACCTACTGGACCATAATGCCTCCCTAACAATGCAGTAGTTCTTCCTTGGATTTGGGACAAGACTGTTCAGCCGAGAAAGTGTGTCACATACTTTATTACTGCTGGTAAAGTTATTAATTCTCCACACTCACTTTTTACACTGCAAATAGAAAGCAGTCTTTGGCAAAAGAGATCTGGCATTGACCACCCTCTTATATGGAAGATTATGCTCACTTCTGACGTAGTAGATAGTAAGCAATCTATATGCATTGCTTTCCATCCCTTCCACCTACCCCCAACAAATAGCCAAGATGGCAGAATTACAACACAATAATTCTCTTGTATTTTAGGATGTAGTGTGCTCTCTTTCTGCCCTATACTACGCAAGATGGGATGATACAGTCAAAAAGATTTACACAGAACACCAATAAATGGGTGTGATGAAAAAAAATTACTCTAAATTATCTTGTTTACCAAAATATATATATGGCCAAGTAGGTTGTAATAGCCCCAAAGAGGTTACTTATAGACTATAGGTAAAAACACACTTTTTTGCTTATGTACTTTTTTAAAATCTACACTTTTCTCAGTCTTAATCATATCTTATTTAAATCATAGATGGACTATATCTTGATATATTTCCAACTTTTTCTTTAAAATACAATTAACAATGAATTTCACAAATTACAAATGGTACTTGTGATACAAACAAACTAAAAAAGCACTGAAATTCAAGGCCTGAGAAAGAAAAGAGGAGTTAGATTACTATTGTAATGATGTAAGATTATTCCCTTCACAATTAGATGAGTTTAGACTCATTATCTGTTTTTAAATGATTATTGATTCATTGACCAGTTTGTTTTACAACCTTAACCTTATGCAGGTAGATTTTTTTTTAATTCTGATATACAGTTTTATTTCATATATGAAAAGGCTATTAATCTCAGATCTAGTATACAATTCCACAGTTATGTTAGGATCTTCTATAGTATGAATCCATAATTACTATTTCATTTTCATACAATTAGTAAATTTATGCAAGAACCAGTAATATCAATATCATTATCCTATATACCAATGTCACTACTTCCAGACCTATGAAATTTTGGTTTATGTAATGATATCCGTGTTAGCTCTTATGCTCAAGCAATATTAACAGCTATTTATATCTTATCAAACACTGAGATTGTATTATTTAATCTATACTTTAGAGAAAAAATTGCAAATCAAACTGTAGAGCACTAGCTTTATTAATTTCCTTGTCATTTTCTGGAACATCATTTCTATAAGACAAGCACAATCTACATATTCTTACTGTAGCACTTACTAAGTATCTTTCGGAAGATATACTAACTAAGATGAGGTCATCTCCAACACGCACTTTTTCTCCCTCTGATCGCTGTTTGGAGGCAGGATGTATGGTCCACCAGCAGGCTTCACCTTTGTTGTCATGGGTTAATGAAAGAGACATTAGAAAGGAAATGCTTGGGATTATTCTTATTTCTTCAGTTTTATTTGGATTTTTTAAAAATTCCTTATTAATGTCCATATGTACTTTAATACCTTGTATATAGTTAACACTTTGTTTGACATACCTTCCAGAAATATGATTCATGACAGTATATTCATCAGCTAAATCACTAGGGGTAGTCAATCTCTCTGATTTTAGTTATCATCTGTAAAATATGGGCAATATTTCCTTTCCCCCATCCTAGGAGACTGAGTTATAGAGATATTAAAACCTGTTATATTTGAACGTATTTCTTAACCTAAATACAAGTTCAAATGGTTTATTTTTAATGATTCAAAAGGTCTGAGCCCTGATGTCCTGACCTCGCTTTTACTCACTTGGGCAACACCCCCCCATCCACCTTTCCCATCCCCACCCCCAGGCCTGAGAGTCCAAGCTTCAACCCAAGTCTCAATATCAAAGCACCGTCTACACAGCTAGTTATAGAGCACTAGCCCCACGAGCACAAGTCTGTGGACCCAGGCTCAGAGGCTCACTCCCTGATGCAGTGCTGGCCTACCCAAAGTCGATGGGAGTTTTGACTGGCTAAGGACAGAACAAGCTGTCCTTGAGTTATCGCTCCTGCATTACCCATAAAAAAAAAAAAATCAGTTATGGCTCAGAGGCTTATATCCTTCCCTAGCAGAGATGGGAATATTGAAGAGGATACGTGCTCAGCCAACAGAGTGTAGGAACAACTCACATGTGTTGGTCATGATCTGTGATGACAAGATAGGACTAAATTCTAAACTCTTTAGAAAATGCAAACCAGTCTTCTTTCACTAAGAGACTTTCCTGGTCACTATGTCACAAGGTTTTGAGTAAGGATGGGGAAAAAGAAATTCTCCTCTGAGAACGAGGGCACAGATATTGAGGGGAAATCCACCAATGAGGACGCAAAAGAGATTATCAAAAATTAACCTGCTAATTTAACAATGTTTACTTTTACTACGACTATAGTCAATTCTTTGTTCTAACTCCACTAGAAGGCACTGTACATGTAGCTTTCACTCATAACAAGAGTATTTGTTAATTTGTTTGCAAATTAGTTTCCATAATGAAGCCCGTTTTCAGCTTTTGGAAAAAAATTGTTCCTTTTCAAATATATATTATAAAATCTTACTAATTAAACAATTTTGTAGCCCTGTGAGCCTTGTAGGAAATTGTCTCCAGTCAACAGCAGCAGCAAAGGAGAAAACTCATCTGTACCCCTCACCTAACTTTAGTAAGCAGAGGTGATTTCTCTCTCTCCCTCTTTAATATTAAAAAAAAAAAGAAAAAAAGAAAAAGAAAGAAAGAATCAAGGAAAAGCCAAACCACCTACATTACTGCAACATTAATGATGTAGAATTAAAATTAAAAAATGCACAAGGATTTTACCGCAACAATAACTTGGGCATGTGCCATATCCTTAATATCCTATGGCATGCATTTTATAGCCTAAAAAGACACATTAAACTACATATTCAGTATGAAAAAAATGGAATATAAAATATTGCATATGTGGAATATGGCCATGGTAACGTTGTAAGAATCTTAACTTCTGCACCTTTAACTTTGTAATCACACCTTTTTAAAGTAGTTTGCATTTATATTAATTTAATCTAATGATTAAACAAAAGGAATCCTCAGTGGCATGGGGTTCCTTAAGAGATAATTTCACCTGTTGTGTCTTCTTGCAATCCCACATCAAATGCCAATTTATCCATCGAAGACCGTGAGGTGGAGAGGCAGCAGAGATACTACCGGAAAAAAATAACATGTATCAGTAGTTTTTCTCGTGCCTGATTCTTATTCTGTTACAAGCCATCAGCCAGCTATTACAGAACTTTATATCACTTCTTGAACAATCCTAACCACTCTATTTTAAAGCACCAGGATTTTAACTGCCTGTTAATGAGAACAGCACTTGAGCTAAGATTAATGTTCTGAAATAATGTCGTCAGTCTTCGTCTATGTCAGCTTTTCAGTGAAAAACAGGGAGAGCAATGCTGGCAAGAACAGAATGATTTCCACTGGAGTCTAATTTCTAAGATTTTGATGGGTCTTTTAGGAAGCTTTGAACCTGGAAGCTCCAGAAAGGGATTGAAAATGGCAAGATTTCTGTCTGAAATATATGCAAGGTTCTGTCTCCTTGTACATTCAATCTCTGGCCTGTGTTCAAATTGTCAACCAGATGGCAGTTGTGGCAATACTGTAGGTTATGTAATGTGAACAACTATCCCATTGGGAAAGGAAATGAGAAATCATGAACCCATTTAACA
Source organism: Lepidochelys kempii (assembly GCF_965140285.1). Taxonomy (NCBI): domain Eukaryota; kingdom Metazoa; phylum Chordata; order Testudines; family Cheloniidae; genus Lepidochelys; species Lepidochelys kempii. Next base: position 136,824,249 of record NC_136382.1, on the reverse strand, counting down.
TAGGTCAACAGACAGGGATCAGATATTAATTATTTTGGTCTGTATCAACATGGGCTGGATTTCAAAAGAGAATCTACAATTGAAAGACTCTTTCTCCTAAAGACCAGTCTCCTAAACCATTTTGTCTCCATATGTTCAGTGGGAGAAACACTTCTCTCGTGTGAATAATTCACAGGATAATTTTAAATGGCAATAGATTGAGTGTTATCACTTGTAGCTACCATATACTGACAGAAAATAGATACCAACACTGGCATCAACATCTACACATCAAGGTAAAATTCATACATACCATGCCACTGTAGGAATGGCGCAGCAATATTGCATGTCCATAGAGAAGCGTTCGATGACCACCACCTTGTGCAGTCTGTACAGATAAAGAAAAGTGGTTGATGGGCAGGTTAGATTAAAATTAGACCCTTTTACCAAACATAATTGGTTTCCAGGTAACATTTCCTTTTATTTCCATTCAACACCCTCAAACCACAAAGGTATCTGCCCCCTGCTAGTTAAATTAATTTTTTGATACAGATGAAGTTCGATGATTTGACAGTAGTTAATATTGCCAATGTGTTCTCTTTAGCTGTGTAATCCAGTCACGAAACCTTTGCTGCTTCTTACCATAGTGAAATTTTAATCAGAATATATTACTTCAGTTGGAGACTTTTCAGAAAAGACTTGGACAAGTGATTCCTGAATTAAACTGTCATTTCATATCACATGTTCTTATCTGACTGATATGGGCAAATTATGGATTTTGCATCCAGCCATAAAACTCAGTACAGATGTTCTTTGTAGAGGTCTTCGGGGAGATAAAAATCTTTCCCCTTAGGCTGAAAATGGAAGTGAAGCCACTCTTCAGGCCTCAGGAGTGATGTAACTTTGATGTGTGTTGTGTTACCTTCCATATGGGAATGGCCAGTGCATCTGTGTAGCCACAGATCAACAGGTCCTGTCAAGCCCCCTCCAGCCCAGATTCCTGAAATATTGTCCCCCATTTCCCAAGCACTATCATCACACTTCTTCGACTGCATTCAGGGATGTCCAAATTCGCAGATGTTTGCCTCCCGGTGTCCAAGTGATATCAGACAGCTTGCATTGTCTGACAGGACATTAAAGCCAAAATGCTCAAAATTGCCCAATTTTTCATGCCCATCCTGAGAAACCACTTGTTGCAAGTCAACAGGATCTGTGAAGGGTCAGAACGTTCAGAAATCAGGCCCAAGGCATTTCAAGTTGGACATCCAAAACTGGGAATGATACTCTTGAAAATGCCAACATGAGTGCACATTGTCTTGATGAAAATGAAACTAGCCAAGTAATAAAATCAATGTTAACACAAAGACACTGCAGGTAAGCAATTTTTTACAACACTGAGATGTTTTGTTTTATATATAATCAGAATACTCACTGCCTGCCAACAAAAACTAATAATTTTTGTTACAGCACGAGTCACTTTTTAATAGAGTGGACTTCATTACAGTGCACATTTATTTTCACAGCTTCCTGTACATTACGTATCATCCACATGTAAATATGTTTTAAGTCTATAGCTACAATGGCTTTATATAAAGATGTAACCAATGTTAGACTTTGATGTAAGAGTACTCCCATTTGAAAGCCCAAGTTTTTATTTTCTAATCCACAGCATTTCCAATTTCTCTTCCATCAAGGTGGAGTGAGCTCTTAATTGACTGGAGCTTCAGATTAAAAAAAGTGTACTGTACCCAGCTAAAAAATGAATTGGCAGCAACAAGACGCCATTATCTCACTGGCAGTTTGATAGCAATGCTGAAGCTCAATCTCACTGAATTGCCATGGTGACAACTCTCAATTTTTCCTCAAATAACAGTTTTGCTTCTCCTAAGTTTTACCTACCACAATCAAACATTCTATCATGAAGGCAGACAGTTTGTAAGGACATACAACTCAAAAGTAATAATTTTAGTGTTTTTAAGGACGATCCATGGATCATGGCATGTACTTAATATCAAGTTTTTGGCTTTTGTCAGAGTATCCTTTATTTTCAATAAAATAAACTGGGCATATATAGAGGTACATTTGTAAAAATTCATGGAAGATTCTCACTCAGTAAACGTGTTGTTTGGGACATCAAAGACTGTGAATTCTTATTGCAATAAACCCCAAGTCATGGTTTCTCTCACAAACACAAAGTCTTAATTATTATATATAAAAACCTAGCTGGAGACACTAATTGTCCAAAGCCACATGATGATTGGATGGTTGGTACTTTAAGGATGTCACACCTGTGTTTTTTCTACTCCATAGCCTTGCCTATATATAGAAGTTGCACTGATATAAATTCCATCACTTCAGTGAAATCAATACAGATATTTTGGTGGAAAGCACTCCCACAGTTAGGCTTACACCAGTGCATGCTGCAACACCTGTGTCCCACATAGCAGCACACTGAACCGATGTTAGTGTAGTATAGAATGGTGTTCTTATTCCCCGGACCCCTGAACTGCCTGCAGGCTCACTGCTAGATGGGAAGTTTCACACCATAGTGCACAATATGACTGGCATCTAAGGGAATTGAAGGAGTAGAGATCAAACACACATAACCTCCTCCATTGTATCCTAGAAGGCATCTGTTGTCTGCCCCAGTCCAAACTCTTCACTGCGCATGTGGATGACGGACAGAGGAATGCAGTTCTCATAGAATCATAGAATAACAGGGTTAGAAGGGACCACAGGAGGTCATCTAGTCCTGCTCAAAGCAGGACCAATCCCCAATTAAATCATCCCAGTCGGGGCTTACCTCCATAGGTAACCCATTCCAGTGCTTCACCACCCTCTTAGTGAAAAAGTTTTTCCTAATATCCAACCTAAACCTCCCCCACTGCAACTTGAGACCATTACTCCTTGTTCTGTCATCTGCTACCACTGAGAACAGTCTAGATCCATCCTCTTTGGAACCCCCTTTCAGGTAGTTCAAAGCAGCTATCAAATCCCCCCTCATTCTTCTCTTCTGCAGACAAAATAGGCCCAGTTCCCTCAGCCTCTCCTCATAAGCCATGTGCTCCAGCCCCCTAATCATTTTTGTTGCCCTCCACTGGACTCTTTCCAATTTTTCCACATCCTTCTTGTAGTGTGGGGCCCAAAACTGGACACAATACTCCAGATGAAGCCTCACCAATGCTGAATAGAGGGGAATGATCACGTCCCTCAATCTGCAGGCAATGCTTCTACTTATACATCCAAAAATGTTGTTAGCCTTCTTGGCAACAAGGGCACACTGTTGACTCATAGCCAGCTTCTCGTCCACTGTAACCCCTAGGTCCTTTTCCGCAGAACTGCTGCCCAGCCACTCGGTCCCTAGTCTGTAGCAGTGCATGGGATTCTTTCATCCTAAGTGTAGGACTCTGCACTTGTCCTTGTTGAACCTCATCAGATTTCTTTCGGCCCAATCCTCTAATTTGTCTAAGTCCCTCTGTATCCTATTCCTACCCTCAGGAGTATCTACTACTCCTCCCAGTTTAGTGTCATCTGTATCTCATATCCATTGTTAGATAGGAAAGCCAATCCTTTTATACAGGTGATGATTCCAAAGGCAGATAGACTTGCCAGAGGATAACCGGAGTATTGATGCCATTGAGGAGTTCCTGGTTCCACACAGGTCAATTCTTCATTGAGTGGTGTGGTGTTGGATAGGAATGGGAGGACTTCTTGCTCCGGTGTTACTACATCAGTGTAAGTACAAGACCATATTGCCACTACCTCAATTTAACTAGTGATGTAGAACTGTGCCAGTAAAAAACAAAAACAACAAAAAAAGAGGAAGAACTATATGAAGTTAACTCATGGATCTACTGGTGGGAGACACGCATGTGTAAATGTATGACTGCTCTTACCCAAATGAAGATATCAGTGCAATTTTCTATGTAGAATAAATCGCAGTAACTTCTGATACTCTTTGGAGCATGACCACAGAACTGTAATGCTTGAATAACTGAACAGAAGTCCTAATTGCATCTCCTTTAATATATAAAAATTTAAGCAGTTCCAGTCACCAAAGCCAGCAATTAACAACATCCCACAACTGCTGAATGTGTGAAAAGAAAGCAAGAGCTAAAGTGCATTGTAATGAAGAATTATTCACTAAAAAGACTCTGAGTTTTTAAGAACAAGTTAACAGCTTTTTTGCAGCTGCAAAAACTAATTTTATGATGGGTACCTCATGAGAAGGGAATTATGGTAAATGTAAGTGCAATGATTGGAATTGTAAGGAAAAATTGTTGTGAAGCTCTAACAGGAGTTAAAGTTGATTAAAATAATAATCAACTGTTCCATATTAGAACCTTCTAAAATATGGGCCCCATGATCTACACGAAATATGGAAAAAACCAAAAATGCTACCGATGTTTGGCTGACCACTGTATAACACGTAAACTTTTATTTTCAGTAAGAGCAGTTATTAAATACAGAGAGAGTGGTAATACCCTCCTTTGATTTCTTCAGCAATGTCTTCTAAAGCAAAGACTACAAGATACAGTGGTAACTGTTCCAAATGTCGATTTTCTTTTAATGGCAACTACTCTAATGTTTTTAATCCAATGCTTGTAATCTTTAAAACAATATGTATTGATGTTGTATTAAAATGTAGTATTCCTCGCATAAAAACCTGAGGCACTGCATTATTTCCCAGAGCAAATTGGGCCCTCAAGGCTGCAGATAATTTATTACTATCATAGGCTTAAAATGCTAAAATGGGCTTAAAAACTGCCACATGACAAATACAGTAAATAGGGAATTATGCACAAGAACATTGTTGACTACTCTTTTTTTAATGTCAAGTTCTTGATACCTGTCAAGTGTTGATGCTGGGTAAAGCTAGTCATTCCACCAAATATATATGATTTTATTGTAGGAATTGTAGTTGTAGTTGCTTTAATTCCTTTTTCTCCATACAGAGAGGTGAATGGAGGACACTTTAATGCTGTAAGAGCTACTGCAATGACAACATTACACAATTCTTGTAAATCCAAGTTTGGTGGGATCTTGCTCTTTAACCTTCAGGTCACTGATTTGCCCAGTTTTACTCCATTCAGACTCAGAACGTTCAGCTCATTAGCAAAATAATACAAATAGAGACTATAAAAGTACTATTTCATGTTACAGAGAGAATGGAGGCTATTAATAAAAACAACAAACACAAAAAAAATATTCATGGGGGGAAGCTTTCCATGCTTAGCTTATCTATGCTCCACCTATAGATTTAGAGAATCAGTCTAAAAGGAGGAGATTTTCAAAGGCACTAATGGCAGTTCTGGTTCTACAGTGACAATTTGGATGGTGATAATGGGGCAAGCAAGCGGTGTACCATGAGAAAGGATCAGTAATTATACAGATACAGGGTGGAGACATTATTCCAGCCCATAGGCTAGAGCAGCAGACACAGGAATGGAAGGTTGCGTGCTGTAATCCCAAACCCAGGTTGTGGGTTTACAACATATTGAATTATTCTACCTTTATTCAGTTTAAAAGAATTTCACTTCTTTCAGAGAATATAAACCAATAAATACATTGGTAGTCAGATACATTGGAGAAAGAGATTACTATTTAGAGGAAAGGGCAGAAAATAGACAAACACCACATTTTGGATAAATCACTGAATAAAAACTAAACCTTTCAGGGTTCATGTGAACTTTTCAAAACCTTTTGAAATTTACCTAGCACTTCCTTATGCCCTAAGTAAAAGAGTTTCCAGAATTAGGGCACCATATCCAGGAATGTGTTTATTCAGATGACTTGGGGGTGGAGATGCCATTGCCATAGAAGAGCTCAGCCATCCCAGCTGACGTATTAAACCATCATGGCAGCATTCCAGATACAGCAGAAGCAGAATGCGTTGCACCTGTTTTCAATATGTTCCATTATTTTTTTTACTGGGACATTTATCTGTTTATTGCCACAAGATGTATTATTATGTGCCAAACCCTGTATGACGCCAATCCCATTGACCGCGTAACAACTAATTGGAAATCGCAGAAATTGGCCAACCATAAAAAGAGGTGATACAAAGAAAGAATAGAGACAACAAATATATAAAAGCTATTAAATATGTATCAAATGTTATCTTTTCAAAATCATTAAAATACAGTTTAGCAAAGGTTGGGAAAGTTTTTCACCTCTTTAGAGAATTGCTTTAAATATTTTAAAACAGTTCTTAAGAAAAAGTTTATCTGCCACTGTTAAAGTTATGCCTTCAAATATTATTGCCCTACACAGTCCAGAGTGCCTACCTCCGCCCATCCATGATCATAAAAAAAGCCTTAAACTAAGTTAGTGTGGTTTCTAAATCCAAAGCTTTCAGAAGTCCAAGAAGTAAAAATCTGGTGAAAGTTTGATATTTACTTTAAAAAATAAGAGATAAATAATTAATTAAATGGAATAGTCAAAAGTCATACAAAGTACAATACTAATTTTTTAGCTTGCTTACCTTCATCATAAATTTCTGCAGAGCCATGGGGCCGGGGGAGAAAAAGAGAAAACATAAAATGAATATTTGCTTTCAGTCACTTAAAAATGTGTTGTGTTTTCCTTAAAATAGTCAACAAGATGCACTGAAGTAAAATAATATTTAAAAGCAGAATTTACCACAACAATTACTATACAATTACAGTATATGCTAGAAAGCACATCTGCTCAAAACAATTCTTCATAAATTCTGTACAATAATTTCCTCAATTTTAGTCTCATATTAAAGCATACATCAGACTAAATAGTTTTTATTGTATAAATTAAAATGGAGTGCAGTGAACACAGGAGTCACAGTTGAAATATTTTAATAATGTGCTCTGCAAATGCCTTCTAACTTCACTGCAGGTTTCCACATTCAAAATGCAGTGATCCAGACAGCAACACAACTGATAGCAGTGACCATGTTATAAATAGCATGTACATAGTAAACTAAGAAAACATAATTGCTACTGATATTTCTTGCATATTAACTCTAAAGAATAACTCCAAATGCCATATGCACTATGATGCCAAAGAATTATGGAAATGCATAATATAGTTTTCAAATAACTCATATATGAATTAAGTTGGCGGAAGAATTCTTCTAGTTCTACATAGTTAGAATACGTGGTAATTACTTATGCTAAACTATTGTTCCATCTTGTACTTAGCTGTGATACTCTGAGTCATTTTTCCAGACCCGAAGAAGAGCTCTGTGTAGCTTGACAGCTTGTCTCTGTCACCAACAGAATTTGGTCCAATAAAAGATTATCTCACCCCACTTGTCTCTCTAGTAACCTGGGACCAACATGGCTACACCATCACCCAGTAAGAGGTAAAACTAGTTCAAATTATTCCTCCCAGTGTGCTTTACCTAGCTTTGTCAACATTTAATTTCATCTGCCATCATGTTGCCCTTTCCTACTAAGTCCCTCAAGAACCTCAGTTCTCTGCTTGTCACTCACCTACGTAACTGTTATCCACAAATGTTGTGCTATCCTTGCTCAGACCCTTCTTTAGGTAATTAACAAATATATTAAACGTCAGTCCAAGTACAGAACCTTGTTTTCTGTCTCTTAGCCAGTTTCCAATCATTTACAGTACCTTTATTTCTTATCCCAGGACTCCTTAGAGATTCCTTAAAAGACTCTTGAGAATGCCTTTATCAAAGGTTGGTTGTTATGGTCTTTTTTCTTTCTCTTTTTTTTTTAAAACCCAAATTAAATTTACCACTTGGTTCACCTTTGTTGACATGATCAAGGAATTCTAGAAGATTATAGAGACAATTTTTCTTGATAGAAGCTGTACTCTTTTGTCTCTATCATATCATGTTTGTCTGGGTATTGTATAACTCTAGTTATTGTTTCAGCCAGTTTGCATGGTACTGAAGTAAGGTTTATTAGTTTATAATCCCTAGGATCACTTCTGTGCCTTTTCTAAAGACAGCCCCACTGGCCACACACACTACTACACGCCATGTGCACCAGAAATAACCAGAGGGAGGATAGCCCTCAAGAGCTTTCCCCCAATCAGTAGTACTGGAGGGGCAACTCTGCATGGCAGGCACCTATCTGCACACAGTGCCTGCTTGTAAGGGGCACAGCTGTACAGTGCAAGCCTTAGGGGGAACCTCCGGACACACCCCACAAATTGGTACCACTACTTATTGAACAGAACTAGAGCATTCTAGATACATCTGCCACTACCTGGTGAGAGAAGGTTCTTTTAAAAAAAAAAAGTGTCTTCAAACTACATCTCCTATCTCTCATTCACTGCAAAAGGAGAATGCTGACTTTCAACAGGATTAAAACACCGCTGAAAAAAAATCTGCCATTCAGAAAGGGAAGCGTGCAATGTATAACAGTTCCACAGCTATCGCAACATCTCCCTACACTGAGACACAGAGCTCCCACGCTACTGAAATATCAGCAGATGGCTTTGATGGACTCCCAGGAATGTGGCGGGTGGGGGGGGGGGCATACGTTGGAGGCACTACTCCGTGTATTCTGAGCTCAGGGGCGGAAAGCTAGAAGTGGGGACACTCTTCTGCTCCATTATATTTGTCCCTCTCCATGCCTCACAGTGGAGGCAAACACAGGGCTCTTGGCTAGGAAAAATAATCCTGAATTTATCTTTGGAAATTAACTACACAGAGTTATACTATGAGATATCTTAATGCCATCCTAAACAAGGACTTGAATACTGACCTTGAGAGATATTGCTTAAAGACATGATTATATTGAAGTTTTAAAAAATACATAATATAGATTTATAAAGGCATGAAATCTAACAGGGGAACAGATATTAAAACAATGAGTAAAATAACATCACCCATAACTAAAAAGCAAAACGAAAGAAGAGAATTAACAGTAGGGAAAAGTTTTTTCTAAGTTACATGCAACTCCACTGGCCTGTCAGTGAAGTTGCAATAGTGTAATTGAGATCATAGTTTGCCCAAACATGTTTAGTCACATAAACCTATGAAAAATGACTATATGTTTCCAAGTCCATTACAATAACAAACAGTACATACAAAATCAATTTTAAGGATGCCACAACAATAAGCTCTATATTACAGGCATTAAAGGTCTGAGAAGTTATTGATTTTCATTTTAGTAGGGTTACCAGAAACAACTGTGAAAAAAAGGGACAGGGGTGGGGAGTAACAGGCGCCTATATAAGAAAAAGTCCCCAAAAATGGAACTGTCCCTTTAAAAATGGGACATCTGGTCACCCTGCATTTTAGCCATTAAGGCACAAAATAATATTTTATTACATTCTGAAATTTCAGGATGCATTGTAGGTTCTCCTAATATTTAGAGGCATGGACCAGAAGACAGATTCAGTTCTGATGATACTTTGAGTTCTGAGATATTTCTACAATGAGTATTAAAGACTTTAGGTGAAAACCCAGCCCCACTGAAGTCAATGGGAGTTTACCATTGACTTCAATGAAGCCAGTATTTTCCCCCTAGATTCATCATTAGAGTTCATCACGAGGTGTTATAGTTTAGAACACACTCAACTGGTATTTCATCTAGTAACCAGTTTACTAAGAAGATGGCTATAGTTGTGACTGTAATTTATAATACAATCTATTGGTCTATAAAAAAACAGATCATTGTTCAAATGCCTCCCTCTATCCAATGGTGCTACACAATTCTTTTTTTATTCATCTTTACATTGAGACCGACTCATAAGGCATTGAACTGTAGTTCTCAATACAAATTAAAATATTTTGAACATTTAACACGTTTTGTTTTTTCTCTGAAGTTTTGCACATATGGATTTCCATAGATGTGCTGCTTGGTAGAAGAAGGATGTTTTTCCAGATACAATATCATACCAAGGTCCTGACCACTTGAAAGAGATGAAGTATCCTAACCTGATTCCAGTTTGGATAATCCCAATCTGCCAGCCTGAATTCCCTACATTCAACCGCAAATGGTATTTAATCTCTTGGGGCCAAATCCTGGGAAGAGAATCAAAGCCTAAGTACAGGTTTCAGAGTAGCTGCCGTGTTAGTCTGTATTCACAAAAAGAAAAGGAGTACTTGTGGCACCTTAGAGACTAACCAATTTATTTGAGCATAAGCTTTCGTGAGCTATAGCTCACTTCATTGGAAACATTCAGTGGAAAATACAGTGGGGAGATTTATATATCTAGAGAACATGAAACAATGGGTGTTACCATACACACTGTAATGAGAGTGATCACTTAAGGTGACCTATTACCAGCAGGAGAGCGGGGGGGGAGGGGTGAGAAACCTTTTGTAGTGATAATCAAGGTGGGCCATTTCCAGCAGTTGACAAGAACATCTGAGGAACAGTTGGGGGGGGAGAGGGGAAATAAACATGGGAAATAGTTTTACTTTGTGTAATGACCCATCCACTCCCAGTCTTTATTCAAGCCTAAGTGAACTGTATCCAGTTTGCAAATTAATTCCAATTCAGCAGTCTCTCATTGGGAGTCTGTTTTTCAAGTCTTTTTGTTGAAGAATTGCAACTTTTAGGTCTGTAATTGAGTGATCAAAGAGACTGAAGTGTTCTCCGACTGGTTTTTGAATGTTATAATTCTTGAGGTCTGATTTGTGTCCATTTATTCTTTTATGTAGAGACTGTCCAGTTTGACCAATGTACATGGCAGAGGGGCATCGCTGGCACATGATGGCATATATCACATTGGTAGATGTACAGGTGAACAAGCCTCTGATAGTGTGGCTGATGTGATTAGGCCCTATGATGGTGTCCTCTGAATAGATATGTGGACACCGTTGGCAACAGGCTTTGTTGCAAGGATAGGCTCCTAGGTTAGTGGTTCTGTTGTGTGGTGTGTGGTTGCTGATGAGTATTTGCTTCAGGCTGGGGGGCTGTCTGTAAGCAAGGACTGGCCTGTCTCCCAAGATCTGTGAGAGTGATGGGTCGTCCTTCAGGATAGGCTGTAGATCCTTGATGATGCGTTGGAGAGGTTTTAGTTGGGGGCTGAAGGTGATGGCTAGTGGTGTTTTGTTATTATCTTTGTTGGGCCTGTCCTGTAGTAGGTAACTTCTGGGTACTCTTCTGGCTCTGTCAATCTGTTTCTTCACTTCAGCAGGTGGGTATTGTAGTTGTAAGAATGCTTGATAGAAATCTTGTAGGTGTTTGTCGCTGTCTGAGGGGTTGGAGCAAATGCAGTTGTATCGTAGAGCTTGGCTGTAGACAATGGATCGTGTGGTGTTTCCTGGATGGAAGCTGGAGGCATGTAGGTAAGTATAACGGTCAGTAGGTTTCCGGTATAGGGTGGTGTTTATGTGACCATTGCTTATTAGCACCATAGTGTCCAGGAAGTGGATCTCTTGCATGGACTGGTCCAGGCTGAGGTTGATGGTGGGATGGAAATTGTTGAAATCATGGTGGAATTCCTCAAGGGCTTCTTTTCCATGGGTCCAGATGATGAAGATGTCACCAATGTAGTGCAATAGAGTAGGGGCATTAGGGGACGAGAGCTGAGGAAGCGTTGTTCTAAGTCAGCCATAAAAATGTTGGCATACTGTGGGGCCATGCGGATACCATAGCAGTGCTGCTGATTTGAAGGTATACATTATCCCCAAATGTGAAATAGTTATGGGTGAGGACAAAGTCACAAAGTTCAGCCACCAGGTTTGCCATGACATTATCGGGGATACTGTTCCTGATGGCTTGTAGTCCATCTTTGTGTGGAATGTTGGTGTAGAGGGCTTTACATCCATAGTGGCCAGGATGGTGTTTTCAGGAAGATCACCAATTGATTGTAGTTTCCTCAGGAAGTCAGTGGTGTCTCGAAGATAGCTGGGAGTGCTGGTAGCGAAGAGCCTGAGGAGGGAGTCTACATAGCCAGACAATCCTGCTGTCAGGATGCCAATGCCTGAGATGATGGGGCGTTCAGGATTTCCAGGTTTATGGATTTTGGGTAGCAGATAGAATACCCCAGGTCAGGGTTCCAGTGGTGTGTCTGTGTGGATTTGTTCTTGTGCTTTTTCAGGGAGTTTCTTGAGCAAATGCTGTAGTTTCTTTTGGTACCCCTCAGTGGGATCAGAGGGTAATGGCTTGTAGAAAGTGGTGTTGGAGAGCTGCCGAGCAGCCTCTTGTTCATATTCATAATGACAACAGCACCTCCTTTGTCAGCCTGTTTGATTATGATGTCAGAGTTGTTTCTGAGGCTGTGGATGGCATTGTGTTCATCCACACGGATGAGGTTAATGGGCAAGTGATGCTGCTTTTCCACAATTTCAGCCTGTGCACGTCAACGGAAGCACTCTATGTAGATGTCCAGTCTGTTCTTTCGACCTTCAGGAGGAGTCCACCCAGAATCCTTCTTTTTGTAGTCTTGGTAGGAAAGTCTCTGTGAGTTGGTATGTTGTTCAGAGGTGTGATGGAAACATTGCTTGAGTTGGAGACGTCGAAAATAGGATCTTAGGTCACCACGGAACTGTATCATGTTCATGGGGGTGGAGGGGCAGAAGGAGAGGCCCCGAGATAGGACAGATTCTTCTGCTAGGCTAAGAGTATAGCTGGATAGATTAACAATATTGCTGGGTGGGTTAAGGGAACCACTGTTGTGGCCCCTTGTGGCATGTAGTAGTTTAGATAGTTTTTCTTTTGTAGAGAGGCAAAGTGTGTGTTGTAAATGGCTTGTCTAGTTTTTGTAAAGTCCAGCCACGAGGAAGTTTGTGTGGAAGGTTGGTTTTTTATGAGAGTATCCAGTTTTGAGAGCTCATTCTTAATCTTTCCCTGTTTGCTGTAGAGGATGTTGATCAGGTGGTTCCGCAGTTTCTTTGAGAGCGTGTGGCACAAGCTGTCAGCATAGTCTGTGTGGTATGTAGATTGTAATGGATTTTTTACCTTCAGTCCTTTTGGTATGATGTCCATCTGTTTGCATTTGGAAAGTAAGATGATGTCTGTCTGTATCTGTACGAGTTTTTTCATGAAGTTGATAGATTTCCATTCCATATGGCTAAATTCAGTGCCTTGCATAATGACAGGTTTCAGAGTAGCAGCCAGGTTCATCTGTATTCACAAAAAGAAAAGGAGTACTTGTGGCACCTTAGAAACTAACAAATTTATTTGACCAGGCGGTCTGTGCTGCTGAACAACAACAACTAACACAAATCAGAGAGTTGGTCCTTATTCTCCCTCTAATATGGATTTGGCCCACTAGATGGGTGCAGCATACTGAACCACTGGCCACTGACCTAACACAGTACTGACCTTCCCACAGAGAGTGTAAGGGAAATGCTATGCAAGTTTCTCTCTGGGGATTATAGGAAGTGTACAGACTCTTCTGCTTCTGCTGCCCCTCTGTGAAGCAAACACGCAGCTTTGCAGCTGTCTGGAGCATTTTTACCCCCATTGTGCCTGATTTTTTGGTGCTAGGTGAAGTGAGTCCTGTGTATGTAGTTTACAAAGTGCTCTGCGTTCCCCTGATGGATGAAAGGGGCGATATAATGTAAAACATTATTTGATATTATCTACTGAAGTAGTTGCCATTTTCATAGTTTAGACCACATTTTAGTACAGAGAGTGTTTCCTTACAATACCCCTTTTATTCTTTATCGTAACATGCCTCTGACAGCTATAGTTATTGCTTACATGAAAACCTAATATCAGGAATGTCTTTGGTGTATTTTTAGCTTGGTTTTATTGTGGTTTAGCTGCTGGGAATAAAAAGAAATAGGCAATCCAATGGCAACAGAGTTTTCTGCAGTCCACTGGTGATGCATGGACAACAGTTCTACAGCATGATGTTGAATAGTAAAGGGGAAAGGATTCATAATAGAATATTAGAAAGATATTTCTACTGGTGCATACAAAAATTCAGACCTCACATCAATTCAGCCTTGGAGAGAGAAGTGCATTTAGGCAATCACCACATTTATTTCCCTTAAATGGAACTGAGCTACAATCTCAAAAGTAAAGAGCTTCATCAAATCACATAATCCATAATACTCTTAGATTAATTTAAAATAATTATTTTTTATGCAGGACTTTCAGTTCTGGATTAAATTATGCCTTTAGGCCCTGGTCTGTAAAACAGTAATTCCATATTAAAGACAACTTTTAGTATAACTCTTTATTTGAGCCTCATGTGGTTCTCTCTTCCATCCTTCTCTCAATTTTCACTTAAGTCATCAAGATGTGTATATGCCTAAATTGGCTGACCATGTGGTGACATAGCTGAGACCCTTGTTCTTCCTCCATTTGTCCTCCATATATTTCAGGTGATGTCCAAAATAAGAATGTAAGTTCTTCAAGGAAAGGGCCATGTCTTTGTATTTGTTCTGGAACATTCTTAACATGGTTCTACCCATAATAACATAAAATATCTATACTTCTATAGATGTACTCAGTGATACAGTGCACACAAGAAAATTCTCACAGAACATTCACATTCTCAGATGACTTGTTAAAAACATTTGAAACTGTGGTAATTAGGCCTCCTAAGCTATGCAACTAATTACTTTTAAATGATATTGCAGATGTACTGTACCCTTTGCTATGCTTTGCTGAAGCTTAGTTCCTCGCTGCCATTTTAACCTCTGAAACACCCCCAGTTTCTTTTTTCTGCTCATCTCCAAACTGTATTTCCTAGAGGCCAGCTCTTCTGTTTTATTCTGTTCAACTCATTTTCTGTTCCTCTCAATCCAGATTCTCTGTTACCTAACCAAGCTCCATGTGGGATTTGAAAGTAAGTGTTTTACAAAATATCTAAAATGTGTTCCTCTCTCACTGTAAAAGATTTACTTGCATACCAATATGAAGAATAGCCTTATCACCAATGTACATGTGGGCTGAAACAAACAGAACTCATTTGAGGGAGAGAAAAAGGCTAGTATTTGATTTCAGCAGAAAAGGTTCATCAATTTGATTTTTCCTTAAATATTTAGGGCACAAGTGTACACCACTGAAGTCAAAGGGAATTTTGTCATTGACTTCACTGGGTGCAGGATAAAGCACCTACTCTTCAGCATTTTAGCATTTAAGAAAAATATCTCTTGCTTTCTGAAGGTTATGTAAAGGAAACATTTTGATGAGGATTATCCACATGGATTTAAAAAAAAAATCACACCTGGACATATGAGGGTCAAATTTTCTGAAGAGCTAAAATGTTACCATTGCTTTCAATCAGAGCTATTGGGTGCTGAGCAATTTTGAAAAAGAGTTGGACAGCTTCTGCACATAGAGAAGAAGACCTGGAGCCACCTTGCTTGTTGATATAGACAACTGCTACCACGTTGTTGGGTAACATGAATGGGAGGAATGCCTGACAGACAAGACAGGCAGTTCTCAATTCCAGGACATTAATGTGCATCCTGGCCTCTCTTGGTGCCAGAGGCCTTGGACTGTATGACCAT
This sequence comes from Lepidochelys kempii, assembly GCF_965140285.1. NCBI lineage: Eukaryota > Metazoa > Chordata > Testudines > Cheloniidae > Lepidochelys > Lepidochelys kempii. The sequence continues at coordinate 136,808,897 of NC_136382.1, read as the reverse complement.
CCAGGTGGGCACCCCAACCAGTAAGGCAGGAGTCTGTGGTGAAATTAGCATGGGGGCTGGGAGATGTAAACAGAGTGCTGACCAGGACCTTGCACAGGTTGGTACACCACCTGAGGGAGGCCAGGACAATCTGGGGGAGCAGGACGGGCCTGTCCAAAAGGTCTGTCTGCAGTTTGTACATCAACTTGAGCCATAGTTGGAGACAGTGCATGTGGAGGCAGGCATAGGGCATTATGGGGGTGCAGGCTGCCATGTGGCCAAGGATGGAAAGACATTGATGGACATAGGTGTGCGGACTGCAGCGTAAGTCCATAATGAAAGAAGTGAGAGTTGCAAATCAGTCCACCGGGGAGAAAGCCCAGATCACGAGAGTGTCCAGGTAGGTCCCAATAAAGGTGATCCACTGAGTAGGTATGAGGACTGATTTTTCCTTGTTGATACAAATGCCCAAAGGGCCCAGACAGCTGAGAGGAGTTGGTTGCATGTCATCACAATTAGGAGCCAGTCATCCAGGTAGGGAAACACGGAGTGGCCAAGGCACCACATGTGGACTGCAATGATGGTGAAGACTTTTGTGAATACCCAGGGAGCGGTGGCGATACCAAAGGGGAGCACAAGAAACCGACAGTGGGTGTCACCAACATTGAAACAGACAAATCTCCAGTGAGCTGGGTGAATGTTGATGTGGAAATACGCATCTTTCAAATTGAGAGCCACAAACCAGGCTCCCTGGGAGAGGGAGGGGATTACGAGGGGGAGCATGACCATCCAGAACGTGAGTTTTCGTATGAACCTGTTGACTAACCAGAGGTCCAGGATCAGACAGCGGCCACCTCCCTTTTTCAGAATAAGGAAATATGGTGAATAAAAGCCATGGCCCTGGTAACACAGGGGGACTAGTTCTATGGCACCCTTCCAGAGAAGGATGTCTGCTTCCTCTCGGAGGAGAAATCCATGGGAGGGACCTCCACAGCCACCATGGAGAGGGCAGCGAGGGGGGAAAGAAGAATTCTATAGAGCACCCCCGGTGAATGATGTGGAACACCCTGCGGTCCATAGTGTTCATGCCCCAATTGTGGGCAAAGAGGGCAAGACAGCCCCCAAAGATGACCTGGAGCCCCATGAAAGGGATAGGAACAGTTTCTCGGTTCTCGATGGAGGAGTCAAATCCGCTGCTTAGATTGATGTTGCAGGAGGGTTGATGGAGCGGAGGTGGTAGCGGTGGAGTAGCAAGACCACTGAGCACACTGGTGATGGTGGGATGGCTCCTGCTGTCTTTGAAAGTAGGGAGGATAGAGGGTGTGGGGCATAGGCAAAAGGACGACCTCTGCTGCCCATGAGATGGGGTATAAATGCCGAGCAACCACAGCGTGGCACAAGAATCCTTCAGTCAGGGTAGGGAATCATCTGTCTAATCACTGAAAAGTTTATGGTTATAAAAGGGGAGGTCCTCATGCGTGGTCTGGACCTCCTTAGAGAACCCAGACGATTGGAGCCAGGAGTCTCCGAATACACCAGAGAGCATGATGCATTGTCAGCGACATCCACAGCTACTTAGAGGCTCAGCTTGGCAACCAATCTGTCTTTGTCCAGCAGCATCTGGAAGTCTCACTGCTTGTCTGGTGGTAAAAGAGCCTGAAACTCCGAAAGCTTGCAGTAGGTGAGAAAGTCATATTTCACCAACAGGACCTGATAGTTGGTGATACAGAGCAGGAGTCCCACAGAAGAATAAACTTTCCTGCCTAAAAGGTCCAGCTTTTTTACTGCCCTGTCTGGAGGAGTGGACTTGAGGTGTTGCTGGCAAGTGCATTCGATCGCCGCATGAACTATCAGTGATTTGGGGAGTGGGTGAGTGGGGGAAAAGGAAGTGTGTGCCCTGAGACGGGACAAAAATACCTTTCTGCATGTTTAAGAATAGGGCTACAGGCGGCTGGTGTATGCCAAACCGACGGCACTAGTTGCAGAATGGCCTCATAGACAGGGAGGGCCATCTGGGAGGGTCCCGGCAGTGGCAGAATATCCAGGAGCTGGTTTTGTGGGTCCTGGATCTATTATACCATGAGGCCAATGGCCGCAACTACTTGCTGAAGCAGGTTGTAGTATTTTTGCTGGTTATAAGGAGGAGAGAGGAAGGGTGGAATCAGTGCCTCATCCGTTGACAACAAGGCTATGGTAGGGACCGATAGCACCAATGGTACTGACTGCGCTAGGTCTTCCCCAGGGTTGTCATAAACTGAAGAGGGCATGGTGTGGACAGGGGATGGTCGGTAAGATGTCACTGGCGGAACCCCATGGTCCCGATACAGGTCCTAGGGAGGCCAGTAGGGTGAAGCATAAAGACCACCGGTGTCAGCAAGCCACAGGGATAGTGGAACCATGGCTCAGCAGTAGGGCCGGATGCCAATGGATAGCGCAGTCGGTGCCTGGGATCTGGTCTGCAACACTGAGTAGGGGGAAAGGAGGGATCCAGCTCTGAGAAGCACTCCGACTCTGAGGATGGTCTGGCAGGGGAGGAGCTGAGAGTGCTGGTGGTGCAAAGCGGGCGGAAGAAGGGTGCCAGTCAGCAAGGAGCAGGAGAAGTTCATCCACCGGAGAAGGCAGGAGTGAGGTGCCTGGGGTATTGGAGAGCAGTGGGGAACCAGGGTATGGGAGCAGAAGCTCCTCAGGAGGCATCAGCTATTCCAGGTGGCCGGACGTATGGGGAACCACACACGACAGTCCAGAGGGGCCCGGCAGCGTCGACAGTGATGGCAGTACCAGACTGGTGAGCAAGGCTGGCAGCAGCACTGACGGATCACATCGGTGCTTCGCCTTGTGCTCGGTCCAGGGCTGCTTGGGAGTTGGAGCAGCTGGATTGGTGCGTGACTTTTCACCCAACCTGGCTCGGCTTGTGGAGGCAACACTGTGCTGTGGAGCGGTCCCTATGGAGGAGCTGCCCTGATGTTCACGTCACTGCTTCTTACGTTCACAGTGTGGCTTCATAGGCTATGGCAATACCGATGGCTCCAGGGCCTGTTAGGAAGATAGAGGGGCACTCACTGGCAGCGATGGATGCCGTTCTGACAAACCCACCAGTCCCACATCTAACTGCACACATGGGCGCATAGCCTACTCCACTAGAAACCTCCGGAGGCGAAGTTCTCTAGCTTCTTGTGTCCTGGGTTGGAACAACTGGCAGATGGTGCAGCCAGAAGCAAGGTGGGCTTTGCCGAGGCAGAAAAGGCACCATTGGTCCTCGTCACTCACAGAGAAGGAACGCAGGCACGAAGTACAGTTTTTGTATCCAACTGACCCCTGGGAGCGGGGGGAGCTCCCTGATGGGGGAAGAAGTCCGATGGGGGAGCCTAACTAGCTGAGTCGATCAGACACTATATGCAACTAATACCACTATAAACCCTATATACAAGGGGAAAAAAGTAGGCAATCAGCTCTTTTAGCAAGCTAAGAACACCAAAGAACAGGGGTTCTGACTCTGGCTATGCAGCAATAAGAGGGGACTGGAGCGGCGTTGACCCGTACGGCCTCTTACAGCCTTGGATGTAAGCACACAGACAACGCATGACACAAATGTGGGTGAATGGACACTACGACAAAAGTGTTCTGACTCCAGTGCATGGCACACATGTGCATCCACCTTGGGAATCCAAATAGGGACTATCACTTGAAGAAGAATATATGATTTTCTTTCATCTTTTCCTGTCAGTATTTATACTTCCTTCATCTTAAAGAAAACATACCAGGAAAATAAAGTTCCTACATATTCAAGTATGAAAGTGATATTTTTCAAGCAGTTGGACCCTGCAGTGCTGTCTTGTATTGGTGGCAAGGTCTTGGGGCCCCACCACTTGATCTGCTGTCCACAATTACACAGAAGCCTGTCTTTTGTAAACTCCAAAAGTATAACTGGGTTAAAAAAATTAGATAAGTTCATGGAGGATAGATCTATCAATGGCTATTAGCCAAGATTGTCAGGGACACAATCCCATGGTCTGTGTGTCCCTAAACCTCCAACTGCCAAAAGCTGGGACTGGATGACAGGGCCTGAATCACTAAAAATTGCCCTGTTCTGTTCATTCTCTCTGAAGCATCTAGCATTGGCCACTGTCGGAAGACAGGATACTGGGCTAGATGAACCATTGATCTGACCCAGTATGACCATTCTTATGTTCTAAGAGGAAAGATAAATCATGCAAAAAAAATCCTTTTAGACTCTCTATTCCCTGGATTTACACATTCAATTTTTTTTTGATAGCTTGCATTTTCATTCGCATTATTACTGGTGGAATGCATAGCAACCCCTATATTAAGATAGCCCAAGCATTTCCATTCTGAAAAGGGCATTTCCAGTTTCTTTTAACTTTCTCAAAAGTGCATCTTTTTAGTTGAAATTTGGTACACTTGTTCTCAGTTATTTTTTTCCTGAAAGTTTCACCAAAAATAGTTGAGCTGTTTTCAAACATGAAGGAGTATGGGGAAAAAAGAGGCTTTTGTGTTACTAATCTTTCTGAACTTTTTATGAGATGCTCTTAGTGCCTCAGAGGATGGTGATGGAAAGATAACATTTTGCAGCTACATAGACCCTGATCCAGCAAAGCATTTAAGCATATTCCTGTTTCTCTGATCAGGGCCACTGAAAACCTTTCTCTGATCAAAAGCCCACTTAAGACAATGGAAAGACTTCCATGGGCTTTGGATCAGCCCCACAGTTTCTAGATTGCAGATATGACTTTCAGCGATCCGATAAAATCATACATATTTGGCAGAGCAGAAATAGTTTAAAAAAATTCACTCATGTGCACTGGTTTATGTTTTACAACAACAACAACTATCTACTGGTGCACACCTGCATAAATAAAAAGAGTGGAATTTTCGAACAAGTAAATTATCTCTCTGCATTCTATATGATTTGTTCATGCATAAGGAAGCTGAATGGAATTTCAATTTCCTGTGAAACTGTCTGTGAATGGATATATGGAATGAGGCAAGGGATCCAGCCTCAATGATCACGTATTCAGTATATTGAACAGCTTTCTGCTACTGTCTAGCAAATAGTTGCACATTTCTTATGCAATTTTCAAGTTGCTATGTTCCTTTAATATTAACTGAATTAATCCAATGTAGAGCTGGGTGAAAATTTTTGGACAAATAATTTATTTGCCAAAAAAATGTAGTTCCAGTTGAATTGGCCAAATAGTTTCAACTCCAAAACATTTTTTGGGATTCAGATGCAATTGATCCCTTACAATTTTTACCCCAGTGGTTAGAGCATTCACCCAGGTTCAATTCCCTCCTCTGCCTGATGTGGAAAAGGGATTTGGACTTGAGTCGCTCACATTGCAGGAGAGTGCCCTAAACTGGTGGGTTATAGTATGGGTCTCTTGTTTTTGTGAAGTGGAATAGCATCAACAGATCAGTGGAGCAGGGATCTGAACATAGATCTCCCAAATCCTAGGTGACTACTTAACCACTACGCTGTAAAGTAATTCTCTCATTCTAGCCCCATGACTATTCATTGTCATTATGAAAGATTATGAATTGCCACTATGCATGACAATCAATACTCATGGAGACATAGAGAAAACAAGTTTTCCTTAGATTTTTTTGGAACCAAGCAAAAAAAAATAATCAGTTATTTACCAAGCTCTAATCCAAAGAATATGTACCAAAAAACATACTGAAGGCCAGATGCCCAGCCTTGGTTAAGTCCTCTTAGCAACCTCCAGCAGTGCAAAAGCCACTTCAAATTACCCTAAAGTTGGGGATTTTCCAAAAGCTAGAGGAATTTCACAATGATTTAAAGCTAGCACAGCTGGCTTTATACCACCTACTCCACACCCTCCAGACAGGAAGCATTCCAAACTGGGCTTTAGCAGAGATGGTCAAGACATGGGTGCACTGAGTTAAGAACTGTGACTAATCTAACTTTCACCAGGGGTCAGTTCAGTCCCAGTATCCTGGGAGATATAAGGTAGCTTAGAGTCATCTTTCCCATCCCAGCTACACATGCTTGGCACAATTAGGATCCAGCCCAAGATTTCTGATGTTATGAAAAACAGGACTTAGCAACTTGAATTAAACTTTTCTCCAAAGCAGAAATACGGAGAATGTTCGGATATCCGGCTTATTCTTATAATTGGATAAGTATCTTCAAGAATAAACCAAAATTATTATTTTGATTAAGCAGTAAACAGTGTCAGAATGTACATTATTAGGCTTCCAATTCACATCTCAACTGCTTTGTAAAGCACAAGGACCAGGGCCAGATTAACCTGTCACTGAGTTCTAGGCCCCTACTTTCTTATGGCTAACAACAAACAGCCATGCAAGTACACCCACCATGGCCAGGCTGCAGATTTTCTGGAACCAGCTTCTCATCCTGCTGCTGCTCAGGGCAGTGCTCACCATGCTGGAGGGGCAGCCAAGCCAAATCTGACTGAGTGGTGTTATGACCTGGTGCACTGGATTGCAGAACTACAGGATCAGCTGCCCATCCATCACAGTGAGCAGCACCCTGAGCAGCAGCAGGATGAGCTGCCAGTCCCAATAGATCCATACCATAGCTAACCCAGTCACAGTGAGTATGATGCGTGTTGCCACCCCCCATTCCCCCAAGAATTTGTGTCTGAGCCACATGCCTCGTTTGCCTATACGTTCATCCGTCCCTGACAAGGACAGGTGCTTCTACACCTTAATACGGTATATCCTGGTGTGGCATATTACAAACAATGTATTTATCCCAAATCCCAAAATGTATTTTACGCTGAAAAAAGCTTTTCTATTTACTACTATGCCAGAAAAACAATGCCGGAAGTTGGTGCAAAGTTGTGACATCACTAAGAGATTCCAATCAACTAATAAGAACATGACTTTGGTCATGGCCCAAGTTACCTCTCAATTACACTGATGCAATGCCAATAAAAACAATGGAGTCACATGGGCTAACCTGAGAGGAGCATTTGGCCCTCACTGTTTAAAAATACACTCCATTCCCTATCAACACTTAGTTCACTAATGCTTTATAAAGCATTTGAGATCCTCTCACATAAAAATTGTTCCGCTACTCTTATATTAAGCAAACACTTACAATTAGACTGTAACAATCTATAACTGTTGAATTAATATTTATTAACCAGCTATTAAATATGTATTAGTCCTCTATAAATGGAACCTTAATAAAAAGTGTAACTATAGAACTGCTGTTCTTCCCATTTACATACAGGAACAGGATGCCACAGATGTTCCAGATTATTTGCAGATAAAATTAAGGACTGATGAATCATGAAGGTCTTTAGACTTTCTGGGCCAAATTTTCAAAAAGGCCTCTACCTTCTTTCCATTTGCATGTGCATAAGCACCTTCACCCCTAGGTGAGCAGATGATAGAAATTACATAGGATAATTACACAGGAAAAACCTATTTGTGCAAATGGATTTTTAATATGGAAATTATATCACGTTTGCACAGAGACCTGCATCTCAAATCCTAATACAGGCTGCCACTTGTGATGCCCTGGCTCGGACACCAGCAGCAGGGATAGGACCTAGGACATCTGATCAAAAGCATGACCTTCAACTGCCTGAACTAAAAGATCCAAGTCTTATAGCTCAAAGGCTTTATCAGATTCAAACTCATATGTGGTCCAGCCATTAGAGGGGGAGAAGGGACAGAGAAACACATTTTGTAAGCATGGATTACACACTAGTGTTGAAGGCCACTTTTTGAAAGTTTGACCCTGCTGGCTTGAAATAGTTCAATACATTACATTTAGTAAGAACTTATGTCTGGAACACAAAATAAAACATTTGTGCTGAGAGATTTTTCCCATAACATCTATAAACCATTTATATTTATATATTCTGTAGCAGCTGTTCACCATTTTAAAATATTCATCACACACAGAATTTGGAGCTGCATAAAATGACACTATTATTTATCAGTATTAACAATTATCTTATTGCCATGCATTGCAAAATTACAATGTGTGCATTGGAAAGACAGTAAGGTTTTACAGGATGGAGTTAAAACATTAGATAGCAAGGCTCAAAATTGTAAGGCAACAGTCAGAATTTTATAGGGCTTAATACTACAAGAGAAGTTATAATTACAAAAGAAAAAATAACAAAAATCCTTTCTGTGTGTGATTTTTGATGGAAAAATGATTCAGAAATCACTAGACCCTGCCTGGTGTAATAGCCTCTCTTTTGAGCCCTGCAAGTTCAAGTGTTATGACACACACAGGATACCAAAAACAGACATAAGAATTAATGGCAAATATGGAATTTTTTTGATCAAGCAAATAAAAGACAGAAGCACATACCCATTTTTCCACATCAACTAGCTGTAGAAAGAAAAAAGCAAAAAATCAGTCATCTATATCTTTGAATATAGTGAACCACAGTTTCAAATTTTCAGAAATCTCTAACAGGGATGATAAGTAAGAAGCCACTGCCCATTTACTTCCCCTCCTCCCCCACATGCCAACAGCTATGTTTTTCTGAATATTAATTTCTGCAAAGTACTTCAAATTTTGAAAGCCTAAAATATCGACCATGAAGTCCGATAATTAACTACAAGATTAACACACATTTGGAGTCGAATTAATTCAATACTACATTCTAGAACACAAATCTAACTGTATTCTGAAGTACGCCACAGGCTTCCAATATGTACTGTACTGTACTACACTAAAGAATCTGCCTGTTCTCCCCTCTGTGCGCGCAGCCACAACAGTACACATTTTGCTTCAGAGGGTATAATGGCTTCCCTCCAATGTTTTTCATTTTAAGGGGGTGCTATTAGATAGAAAACTAATATGAGGTGAGGGTATAGCAACCCTAATCTCTGCAGCAACGTCACCTGGAACATATAACGCCCAACATCAATGGACATTACGTGCAAAACAGTAGAAAACAAAACACCAAAATGTCATTTTATACTTTTGTAAGGGGGAAAAAAACTGAGTCAATCAGTTTCAATGTTTAATACGGTAATTAATTTAAAAATTATCACCTGGGAAAATGTTTGGGCCCTCTCTATAAAGTTTCAGAAAGACAAAGGACTGTCTACTGAAATACACTGGCTGCCACTAAAAAAAATAGCTCTGTATTTCCTTATATTTAGAATAAAAAATACTGCAATACAGTAAATCATATGCCCTAATGTTTTACTCCTAACTAATGCTGCTGATCTTTTGTTAACGAAGACCACTGTAGTAGTTCTTCATAAATTTTCACTGAATGCTTTAGTGCAAAATATGAGTAATTTCAAACAAAAATGTTTCAGTTCCTTATTACCTGAGGAATCCCTATAATATAATGATCGCTCAGGCCCCAAATGTAGGTTTTATTATAAAAACTGTTCAATAAAAATCAAATGTTTTCTCTTTTTTGATGATATATCATTTCAGTTAATAGAGAGTTTTGGATTTCCAACACTACCACATTCCACTAATGGAGAAGAGAAACTGTTATACAACTTTCAATTTGTCATTCGTTCTTAGTTTTCTGGGATTTTGACTGTTTGGACTGAGATCCATTATGACAATTCTAACAATTGTCGATAATATGTGTTACCTGAACCCTGAGTTCGTTATCTACTGCAGTCAATATTAGAGAAATCCTTTCAAAATTAAGCTTCCTATGTTTTTAAATAAATTAAGATGAATAAGAAATAACGACCATGCTGTACAAAAAAAAAACAAAACAGGTAATACCTAAAGCCAAAAAAAGCAATAAGACAAAAGATATCTTACTAGATGAAAAGGAGTAGTCAGGTTAATTTCACTTGAGAGTTTGCCATTCATCATCTTGTTTTCTTGACATCCCTTATGCTGAAATTGTACGTATGTGCTATTTTGCTTCACAATCAGATGGGAAGTTGATGCAAGAGAGAGCTAAATTAATTAAAGCTATATCATGTTGCCATGGTTCTTCTGGAAGTTTTTCTGCTAACCCAAAATTTACTTAAGTGAATTAGGCAGCCAGAATTGTTTTTGGGAAGGCTGTGAATCCACTTAAAGCTCAAGCTGCATTATTACTTGTATTAATCAATTGCCTCCTTATTGCTGACTTGTCTATTTGTTTTAGCAGACAGCAAAAACATTTTACAGTTTCAAGAGTCAAGCTTAATTTTAGACCACGTTCTCAGAGGCTGCAGTACACATTGTACCCATGTATTGGCGCTCTCAAAACCCTACCTTTGCAAGTACTTGCAGGCTTTTGAACATGCAAAAAGGACCTGTACAGATTGGTCTATGAGTGGAATTGTTTGAGTTGTACACATTATGTATATCAGGCTTTGCAAGCATAATGGCGCATGGGCAATTTTGTGGATGCACCCCTTGCACCTATCTTTGAGGGAATGACCCTTAATCTAGTGTAAGAATACACATCCTTCCATTGGAAACCCTTCATTCTTAACTATGGCCAAATCCTGCAGCCTTTAGTCCTTACTCAGGCAAAATCATCACTAAAACTATATTACATACACTCATTATTCTAGGAGAGCCTCTCACTCTTGTTGTAAATAGTAAGAATGCTGGGGTGAAATCCTGGTCTTGATGAAGTCAATGGTCAAACTCCTATTGACTTCAATAGGGTCATGAAATCACTCTACTGTAGATATAGCAATATATTTTTCACAGCATGGTGATAAACACACCAGCAGCCATTCTACACTAATGCTGCCATATTTCTAATGCTGGTGCTGTCAAGGGAAGTTGCTGGAGGCGCAGTACTTTTCAAAAATCAAGCCCATTATGTAAATGCCTCAGTACTGCCTTAGGATCCTAATTTTTAAAAATCTGGCCTGTAAATATTGACATTTTCCTCTACCATTATTTATTACGCAGGACAACAAATTCCCAACGAAATATGGAAGGCAATATAAGTAGTGTGGCATAGACTCTAATGTTTATATTACAACTTTTGCCAAAAGAAAGAAAATAGCATTAACTAAGACTGGATGACCACTATGCAAAATTTGATGAACTTATGTAGATGTGGCCAGCTAGCAGATCCCAAAACAGGAGACAAGAGTACTTTGCCCAGAGATTGTTGCTGCTCCTAAGGACTGGATTTTAATGCTTAACTGACAAAGGAATATTTCTTGAATTTATGTAGGGAATGAATGCTATTACAGTTATGAGGACTATCTGAATTAGAAGTACAGTACTAGTCCACTAGAGAACACTCCAATTTGCAAATTAAAAATAAACTCATCTGATTGGAGATAATCACCTTTAAGAGGCCTACTCTAAAGACAGGGGTATATGACCACCTCCTGCAGGAATTCAATATGTGTAGTGCTATAAAGAGCAGAATGAGGTCCAGGGTTATATTCTATTACTTTGTGGGGTTGGAATTAGAGCTGGATAACATTTTTTGTACAAAAAAAAATTGTCAGTGGAAAATACAGATTCAGCAACACTAACGTTGAGCATGAGTCAGTTTTGCTGAACTGTTTTGATAAAAAAAATTCAACATTTTTTAAATGAAACATTTTGATTTTTCAGTTCAAAGTGACTTTTTATTTCAAAATGTCTGTTTCTCATGAAAAAATCAAAACCATTAAAAATTAAAATTGAAACAAAACTTTTCAATTTTGTCAAAATAAAATATTTCATCAACCCAAAAATAATTTTCAATTTACCAAAGAGTTTAAAAAAATTCATTTTCAGTTCATCCCAAGTGATTTTTTTTTCACAACTGCCAACAAGGAAAATATATGTTTTTCTACACAGCTGTAGTTGGAATAAGGTTGATACTCCCATGAAGCATATAATATTAGGATTCGTACAATATTTTCTTTTTATGACCATACTGACAACATACTACAGAGCAGTCACCTTTTGCTTGCACACACTTGTACAAGCACAATAAAGCTCTCCTGAAGGAACTTAAGGCTGTTTCACTGGTTTAACATGGTAGTTAGCTGTGGACTTTGCACCAACCAATGGAATAAGTTCTATTTCTTGGCATCTCTATTGGAGTCCATGAAAGAAATCATCATATCACCCAAGTATTCATTTTAAATCTGTCAGGTCTCAGATGAAGGACAGGTTATGTGACAGCAGACCGCTGTGAAATCCAAAGTTTCAATTCTAAGTTAATCAAGCCTGAAAGCCATAGTCTCTTCAGCCAGAAAGGCATAAACAGTATCACTGCTACTGTCTCATTCCTATCTTTTGTATTGCTGTGAGTAGCAGTGGAAAAGGTGAAAAGACATGTAACAGGGACCTTGCCCATTTTGCAAGAGGTCATTCTCCATTTCACCTCCCAGGTCTTGAAACAGGGAAACAACAGGGCACTTTATTGTTTCCAGATGCAAACCAATCAAGAACCAGCCCACCAAACTGACTTACCATGAGTGAGATATTTCTGGGTGTAGGAGTCACTCTGCTAATCCAATTTTCTACAATTTAAGTTGTGGTGTTCATCTCCTCCTCAGTGAGAAGTGCACATTCAGAGAGGAAAACTTTGCTCCACCCACGATGGAACTTCTCTCTCAGAGGTAAGGCTGATCACATTCTTCCTAGTGATTTATGAAAACTCAATCAGACATGTTGACTGCCATGACCTACACAGGTCTGTTATCTCTAGAAAGGATATTGCTTCAAGACGTCAATGTATTATTGTGCTCTAGCTGGTGGATGTTGTGTTCTCTCTCTTTTTGGTATCCATTCCCTGACATGAATTGGGAAGATCCCTTAAAAAAATTGATTCTCTGCATTCACCGGGTGAGAGAGTACAGAGTATACAACTAGACCTGGATCTCTTCTAATGAATGAGATAGGGTGGGATGCAAAGGCGTGACCTCGAATTATTGGACAGAACTCATCTGAACTCTAGAATATTGAAGCATGCCTGTGAGTGATATCAGAAGTCTCAACAGGCTCCAATAAGAATTGATTTTCTGTTTCTGTGATGCTACTTGTTTTCCTTTATGGCCATCTTTATCTTCTGTTAACATTCTTCTGAGATGGGATCTGGTACCTGATAGCATTCATCCTCAGCCCAGGCCTAGGATTGATTTCTCTGGCACCATGTGAGTGTTCATCCTGAATCCAAGAACTATATCACTGTGTATGTGTGTTTCAGCTTTGTCTCTGTACTGAATTCTGTTCAGAAAAAATTGTCTCGGAAGAGATAGATGAATTTTCTTCTTCCCTAATGCTAATATTTCTTGCTACCACGTTCCTGGATACCCCAGGAGCACATGTAAGATCAAATGGCAATAATCAAAGCTCGGGGTGGGAGAAAAGGAAGGCTCCCATCCATCTGAAAAACAAAAATAATTGTCTGAGAATGGTGACATGGGAATGCTTTGAAGGTAAGCCTCCAGGGAGAATTTATTTAGCTGTTTCAGAGAGGGCCCTGCTCTGTTTGTCCCCAATTCTGAGGGTAGAAATAGGATGCAGAGTGGGTTGTAATATTCTGATCTAAAGTAGATGATGGATGATTTTATTCGTGTCATGAATAAAACCCCCTCCATAGGTTGCTGAGACAGGGAATGGGGTAACACTGTTCCTGTAATTCTTCCACAGTTTCACAGGGTACCTACCCTCCTTGGACATAAGAATGTAAGAATGGCCATACTGGTCCATCTCGCCCAGTATCCCATCTTCCAACAGTGGCCAATGCCAGGTGCTTCAGGGGGAATGAACAGAACAGGAAATCAAGTGATCCACCCCCGGTGCCCATTCCCAGCTTCTGGCAAACCTCTAGAGGCTAGGGACACCATCCCTGCCCATCCTGGCTAATAGCCATTGATGGACCGATCCTCCATGAACTTATCTAGTTCTTTTTTTGAACCCTGTTATAGTCTTGGCCTTCACAACATCCTCTGGCAAAGAGTTCCACAAACCTGCTGCCTATTAATTTCATTGGGTGACCTCTAGTTCTTCTGTTATGAGAAAGAGAAAGTAACACTTCCTTATTTACTTTCTCCACACCAGTTATGATTTTATACGTCTCTATCTCTCTCCCCTTAGTCATCTCTTTTCCAAGCTGAAAAGTCCCAGTCTTATTAATTTCTCCTCATATGGAAGCTGTTCCATACCCCCAAGCATTTTCGTTGCCCTTTTCTGAACCTTTTCCAATTCTAAAATATATTTTTTGAGATGGGGCGACCAGATCTGCACACAGTATTCAAGATGTGGGCATATCATATTTATATAGAGGCAATATGATATTTTCTGTCTTCTTATCTATCCCTTTCCTAATGATTCTTACCGTCATTTGATCAAAGCTATAGGTAGCTCTTTTTGTTCCCAGACTTCAATCTGAAGTCTGATTCTGACAGCTGCCCTCTATTGCCTCAGAGCTATTAGCGCTGCACTTGTTCTAGCTATGACTTGAAAAGAGGTATTTTTTTCTTGTTGCACTTCATTGGAATGCTTCAGTCTGCCATACGACTGTATTCCTTTCTACGGTATCTTGCAGAAGTCAGGATTGTATGTCAACTTTTCTGACTCTAAATAGCCTCAGCTTGCCATAATGTTTCCCAGTACATCACTAGCTAGAAACCAAACCCCATATACCTGCATGAAACAGGTTTGAATGCCACTTTTTTCCCTCTGCACCCAGCTATGTATCACTGTCCTGTCCACCCATATTAGTGTTCCTTGTGAAAGCATATGGGGGCACTTGCAGTGTTAGATGACAGTTCATATTTGTTTGTTTATTGCTGGCCTGATACCACTTGAAGAAGGGGGCTGAGGTAATGCCTGCCTGTCCTCAGCTGCCCATGAAGGGCCTACATCATGAAGAGTCCACTCTTTAAGGTAAAGCTCTCCCCTGCTTAGATATGCAAAAACCCTGACCAGGGAAAACAGCCATATTTATGTTGGGTAGCAATACCAGTTACATTTGGACTAGTGCAGAGGCCCATTATTGCTCTTTCTAATGTTGGCAACATCTGTGCTATATCATGTGCCCTCTCCCCATGGTGTGCAGGGAAATGAAGCGCAGCTGAGCACCGCAGTTCGAGGTGTGGTAGCTGATCCAGGCTACAGGGAGATCTTCCATCTGGTGTGCTGCCCTTCTGGCTTTACTCCCCTCATGGAGAAAGGAAGGAGCTCCTTGGCCCAGAGCCAGCATCTTTCCAATCCCACCCACTTCCTTTCCTTCCCAAGGGAAGAAAGCCAAGGCAACCCCACCCAGACTGGGCTATGAGGGAAAACTTTGCCCACCGAACCAGCTGAGCTCCCCAGCAAGACACTCAATTAGTCAGGGGGAAGCAGGATATGCAGACCCTTGCTTTTGCTTCTGTCTTTCTTTCCTCGGCCCAGCTCACCCCTCGACAGGGCATCAGCCTCTTCAAACACTTCACAACAGGAAGCAGAACTGAGAAGACAATCTCCCCACAGATTTGAATCAGACCGACACCAAATTTGTTAGTCTAAGATTTGAACAGAATTTCTCTGAGAAAAGTTCTGCAGCAGGAAGGGCTGGCTGAACTTCAAGCTGTTGTGATGGCATTAAAAACTGGAGGGAACTTCATGAGGTGGGCCTTTCCCCTGCTGCTAATGACTGAAAGGTCTGGTTCTGTCCCCCAGGCTGAAGTACCCATGGTAACAGAACTGTGGACATTACCACAAGGAAGAATGGAGAGCAGATATAAATCCAACCTACTCCTATCCTCCACTGTTTTCAGCGGAACACAGCAACTTTGGCAACTGGGTACTGCACACTGCAAATTAAGTCTTCATATTCATTATTTTGCGGGGGGGGGAGGGTGTTATTAAAAGAAAATAGAGGGGAAAGTCTATTCCTCTCACTGCTCAACCAACCCCTCAGAAGTCTCCTCTACAAAATCATTCTTGCTAAGACAATTATGAAGAGATGCAAAAGAGCAGACTTCTACACAGTGAAAGTGACAAAGTACATTTCAGACAAAACATCCAGGTCTTTACGTGAAAAAGAGCATACAGGCATAGCCATTATTTAAAGTTTAGAGAGCTAGACAAACACAGCACTGAGCTGCTATACTGGGATTTGATCACATAGATTGTTACCATTAGTGGGAGTAATGAGGCTAAATCCTGGCATACGGCACTAAACATGTGCCCTTTAGACTTGATTACGAAATGAGTGGCTTTAAAAAAAACAAAACAAAACAGAACACATTTGTGAAAAAAAGATGGATTTAAATTTAAATCATAGACAGTCACCAAAGCAAGCAGGCTATTTGTGGTGGCCCAAGTAGAGTTGGGCAGAGATCTGGGGTAACAGATCTAACCTCCTTCCCCTTGCTGCAGTAGCAGGACTGTCACATCCCTAAGACATGACCCCCTAAAGTCTGGGGTGGAGACAAGGGTTAGCAGACAGATCTGAAATATTCATAAAATTATCAGCTATACTTGGACTCCTTCCCAAACCAATCATTTTCCTCCATTCTAAGACTGTCAAGGCTGAATCCCCACTCTGTCATTTTGAGTGTAGAAGGTGGGGGGGCCTGCAAGGATGTTAAAAATTAATACTTGTCAATCCAGGCTTGTATTAAACTCCCAAGGTTACAGCTTTTCTCTGAACTTGGCTTGGTAAATGCTGCCACCACCCAAATGCCCAAAAAAAAAAAACCCTGAACCCAGGAAGAAGCACTTGGGAATTCCTCCCTGTGGGGCACCCTCAAGCCCTTTCACACCCCCATCCAGGGAAGAGCTGAGAAAAAAAACAAAGGAAATTAGCTGCTGCTAGCAGCTAATCAAACAACATGCACAAACCTCCTAGGACACCAAAAATCCCATCCTGTTCTTAAAGATAAATTTTATTAAAAACAAAAAGGAAGAAAATACATCTGGAACTTAGTCTTTTGCAAGATTTTAAAAGAGCGATTCCAAAAATTAAGCACCCAAAATAGCTTTCTTGGTGGTTAGCTTAAAGGTTACAAGCAAATAAAAGAATCTGAGGTTAGCACAGAGGAGTCCGCAAGCCTTAAAAAATAAACAGAAATAAACCTAATCATGTCTTCCTAAACATTCCTAATTTACTTATATATTTGGGTTGTTAAAATTAGTTCTCGATATGATCTGATGGTTTTCATATCTGGTTCAAACTTTAAACAGTGTTCCTGCTGCCCGTCTCTTCAGCCGAGAGAGAACAACAGACAAAGGGAAAGTTTCGTTCCCGATTTTAAAAAGTTCTAGCCTTCCCATTGGCTCTTTTGGTCAGGTGCCCACTTTTTTTTTTCTTTACCTGGGGGACTTTTTAATCTTTTACAGGTAAAGCAAGTAGAGAACAGCTACCAAGAGGGATTTTTCAGCTAACTGGCTGGGTGTCCATCAAAGGGAGCTACCCCCCACCCACCCCTGCCACACACACACTTCATTTATCACAAAGGCATAGAAAGTCATTTAACTGTGTTTCGCTGCATACAGGGAGTTCACATAGGCTTTCCTCACATCTTTGCACCCCTCCCCAAACAGACACAGAGGAATCCAACTGACTCGACTTCCTACTGAGCCTTAAGTGACCGAGGAAGTGGGTCAGATTTTGCCCTTTGTACACAGGCTACCCTGAAAATAAAATCAGATAATAGTTTCCTGTTCAGTGGTGTGAAAAACAAGTCTTAAACAGGACAACCAGGAGAAGTGATTAATTAGCCATGACTGGATGATTAGCTAGGAGTTAATAGGCTCATAATACAATTAGGTTGGGACACAGTTTTAAATGAGCGGTGGCCATATACAGCATTTGCCTGAAAAAACTAAATGATCTAGGAGTTGGAGTGAAATCTGTGAAATTAAAATTTCAGTCCTCTCCCATGGTAGGAAAATGGGTTATATTTCATATGCATGTCCATGTACACTGTGGGCAATCTGACTCTGACATTCTGTTAATAAGACCTGACATGGATTAAAGAACGTGCAAGAAGAGTCTGCCAATATTACTCTCAATATCAAAAAGGGTGAAGATATGCTCACACATTACAATTAGGACACCGTATTAAAAGTTACTACATGAGTTTATTCTATGGTTGGTTAGCTTCTCATATAGTCCAGAGACTATAGTTTAATGCCCTGCTTTCAGAGCTCTGATACACAATATCTTTTGGGCATGAAAAAAGATGACAATTTGATTAGCATAGTTTACTACAAAATCATCATGCTTTTTATAGAACAAAACAATGGCATCCTGGAGACTGGAAACTGTTGCTATCGGGGGGGAAAATTCTGATCTTGGATCCAGAGAGCAGACCCTGACTCTGCTATTCTACTCAGCTCTATGTTAAGAACTGTTATCAATAACAGTTACCATGTATCAATATCCAAGAGCTATCAATTCCACTTGAGAGGTGGAGGCGGAGGGGGGGGAGGGGAATGTTACAAAAGGTATAACCAAAAATAATGGGATGAAATTAGGAAAGCAAAATTTAAACGAAACAAGGGAAACTTAGTTTCTCACTTGTCATACAGACAGAACGATTGTGTTTGATACAAAAGGAATTCAAAGTTACATTGTTCACCACTGAACTCTGAAGTCAGTGGTTGTGTCCAATATAAACAGGTTCAGGTCATCCAATGACAGTAAGCAGAACCTTTTACAGTTAGAAAGGTGTGACTAACTGGTAGCACACTTTGATTTATTTGTTTAAGACTGAAAACCACTGGTCTATGTCTATGCAGTCACCTCTGGCAGTGGACAGCAGCAGCTGATTATCTCTACCTAGCAACACAAAATAAGAGTTTAGAATATGAACTGAATACCGTATCCAGCTGAAATTTAAGGAGAAATTTAGATGCGTGGTTTTGATCTGCCTCAGTTGGAATTTAGTAGAATGTTCCATGAAAAGTTCCACAAATGGCCAGGTCTATCTGTGCAAGTCTCAGCCAAAATGTAGCACACCTCTCGCAGCACAAAGACACTGAAGCAGCTTAGGCAGAAATGTTTAAAAAGAGAAAAAGATGCCCAGTTGGTGGCTAATGTGTCAATCTTGTTCATATGGGGAAGTCAAACAAAACGTTCTAAGGTTCTTTGGACACAAGCACAATACAAATTGCATGTATTTGTCCTAGTCAGTTTGATTTCCATACTATGTTCACCATTCTAGTGTCTGCATGGACATGTATTTTGGTTCAACAGGTCCTTTCATCCATTTAAGAAAGAGGATTTCATCCACGGTTAGTTCAAATTTTATTTGCATCACCAGTTAATTACATGCAAAAATCCTGCTTAAAAGAACATTATTAAGGTTGCAAAATTAAGCTCTCAGAAGTTAGGAACTGCCAGATTAAAGTTTTCCCCCTTGTGCATGTGCATTACAATACATTCTAATTACAGAATCATGTAGTATTTTTTCTCTGCTGACAAGAGTAATGATGAGACTCAAGAGATCTTGGGTTCTAGGCTTTAAAAGAAAGTGGGTTCTAGTGAGCACAAATGCTTCTGCCTATTTACCCCATTTCTTCCCAGTCCCATTCTCCTCACCTAGCCAGTCCTAGTCTCCACTCCTCAGGCTTTTCATCCCAGTTCCAGTCTCCTTTCCAAGTCACTCAGTCCTCCCACCCCCCGTACTCCTCATCTGATCTGTCTGTCTCTCCCCACCTTGCCTCTAGTCTCCCACCTTGCCACATTCCCTGTCCCCTTTAGTTCCCAATTTCAGACTCCTTCCTGAGGTTCCTCATCCAAGCACGGTCTCTCTCCCTCCACCATTTTCTTGTCCCAGTTTCTTTGCCGAGCCAGTTCCAGTTTTATCCCACATCCCACCTCCTCATTAGATCGGTCTCCCCTCTCTCCTGACCTCCTACCCCATCCCATTGATCCTCAATCCCAGGCTACCTACCCAGCCAGTCCTAGTTTCAATCCCAACTCCTCATCCAATCTCAGTCTACCCCATTTGCCTCATCAGTCCCACACTTGTCCAGCCTCTCCCCCTGCTTGCCAGTACCAGACTCAGTCCCCACTCCCTCCTACCAGACTCAGGTCCTAGTTTTACTCCCCTCAGGCTGTTTATCCTAATCAACTGCCCTTGCAGATCAAGGTCTTGACTGTAAGAGCATCCCAATGACAGAGGACAGAGGGGTGCTCAACAGACACACTCCGTGCAAGCTCATATACTGGCTGGGAGCATCGGCAGACAGACAACTACAGCCACAGAGCATTTTAAGGCACTCAGGGTTCCAGAGCAATAGGTAACCACCTCTCACTGGTTTAGGTTGACCCCCAAAATATACCAGTCCTCTATCCTTTGAAATCAGGAAGCTTCTTCCTCCACATTACCCAACCCAGCAGGGGTGACACAGACAGCATAGGAGAGACAGTTTCCCTGCTCTCAGTTCCTGTGTCCGACTTTGGCTTGGCCCACAGCAGTCCAGAGCTACAACTGCAAGGAAAGTCCTGCTCAGCCCTGCACTGGGGGATGTTCAGTGAGGACAGAATCACCAGGGAAAATAGCTGCTAAAAGAAGTTGCTACTGATCATTTGCATACTACAATTTTTCAAAAGCTTACAACGTAGTGAAACTTGGGCAGATTTTTAATGGGATGGAAAAAGTCACAGCCTTGACACAATGGCCATCCCCCTGGCCAAATGGCAAGCTTCTGCTCCAAAGCAGAAGAGTACTTGTTATTTTCAAATAAAAGGTTATCCAAATTCTTTAACATGAACAAAACATTGTGTTCTTCCCTAGCCTCATTCTCAGGAACAGCAGAACCGTTCTGACTAATGATTTTCCAAACAAGTTCTGCCTGTGACACATACAAGGCTTGGATAAATGCTTTGGATAAAAATTATAAGCAACTGAAAAAATGGTCATATTACTGAAGGTGACAGGCAACCTTAACGCTTAACCTTAACCCTCAAGGGACAGTTAGTCAGGCAGCTCTTTCATGATAGCTCCTCTGTTGTCAGTATATCAAATCATAAGACCAATTCAGAGATGAGTCTAAGGGAGTCTTGGTCGGATCCATCAGTGTGTATGTTACACCGTTTTAGCCTCCCTTATACCTCATCCATTTACTAAAGTGTAACTTACTCTCCCTTACCATATCCCTTCTGAATTTGTCCAGTGAGACAGTGTACAGGAGTCTAAATTGGTTTAATTCAGTCCAATGGTCCAGAGGAAGGAAGTAGCAAGAAAAGCCTCTAAGAGGAGGTGTATAATTTTGTGGGCTGAAATAGGCTACCCCCATTCTGAACCTATGACATATCCTGGCTCCTCACAAGTAAATTACCTGCCTTTAGACTCTTTTATATCTAACTTACACCATCTTACATATCACCTCTCAATTTGACTTAAACTGGAGAAATCTAATAAACCAGGAAGAAACCAGTACTACTTAAATTGATGGAACCGTAAAATCTGTTCTGAATTGGGAGGCAAAAGGGCTGAAAGTTCAACTCATAAAAACCCACTTTTACAGCTAGGAGAGTTGGTCATGAATCAAAAATCTAAAACTGCTTTAAATATGGCAAAAAGACATAAGATAAGGCATTTGGGAAATTGTTCCTATTGCATAAAGCACTGGTTAATGTTTGTAATCTCCAAATCCTCAGGAGGTTTGCATCCCATGTTAACAAAGGGTTTAGAGGTTTTAGATTTAAATACGAAACCATTTCAAAGTGGTTTGTGGCAAATTTAAAAAAAGACACATTACACAGAAGATCCGTTGCTAGAAAGAGAACCCTAATGCTTTCCTAAGTGCTCCAGTATATGACAACAGACATTTCTTCTGCCTTATTGAGAAAGAGATATTATATCAACTGGAAAGTGATTATTTTTAGATTGTGAATGCTGCTCCCCCTTCCCTTCTGAAGAGTCTAGGTGACAGAGTGCAACTTTACCTATTGTACAAAAGAGTCTTTTGTTAGAGGATAATTTTTATAAAGAAGATTTGGTTTAAATCTAACAACATGTGTGAAAAGTCACTGGGGTTTCAGACAACAGTGGTAAACAGGGGGCCTGACAGGCACAGAGTGTTTCTTGTGTGTACATTTCCCCACACAAAGTCCACAATATGGTGTGTGCTGTGCACTGTGGTATGGATGGCAAGGAGCAGGGGTTTGAGCTACAGACAAGTGTGCACGCACACACACAAACCCCTGCACAGACACACATACATATACCTTGTCTACACTGGTGGTGGCAGCACATAGGGTATATACAGCTACATGCCGCAATGAAAAGCAGGCTGTAGATACCTGGGACAGGGAAAGGTTCTGGCAGGGGAGAGCTGGCAGAACCTTTCCCCACTTCCTTCCCCCTGCCAGAGCCTTTTCTCCACAGCTGGAGCCTTTCCTTCCAGTGGGGAGGCACCAGGATGCTAAACTGCTAAAAACAGCAATGTACACATGGGGAACACTAGTTGGATGTATAGAGAGCAGTGCAGGGTATAAAGCCTAAGGTTCTAGCATGTCTATACTCTACTCACCTATGCAATGTCACTCCATATACACTGCTATTTATACCCATGCTAGTTAGATGTGTAGTGTCTGTATGCTACACGTTGCCCAAAGCGTAGATGGTAACTTAACTGCCAAAATAAAAATCCCAAACAAAACCATTCCTTCCACTTCCCACCACCAGTTTTTCCTTTTACGTATGCACATCTAGGCTGTATTCTCCCCCTCCCTGTTGCTCCTGGATGCACCAACTTGGTGTTGATTACTGGAGCCACCGGCAGGGGTTGGGCCCAGACCTCCTCTAGAGACACCTGGGGCACAATGCTGTAGGTGCAGGCAGCCGGTGAGTTCCCCACCTTCCCAGGGGCAGTGGGGCCCAGGCTTCAGCCCTGGGGTGGAGAGGAGGCAGGCTCTGGCTACAGGGCTTTGGGCTCCAGCCCCAGGCTCTGGCCGCACAGCAGCAGTCCCCAGACTCTGGCCACACAGCTTTGGGCTCCATCCCGGAGTCCCATCCTCTGGCCATGAGGCTTTGGGTTGTGGCAGCAGGGATTCAGGCTCTAGTCCCCTACTGCTTCCCCAGGCCTCCATCCAGGACTTAATTTGTCCCCAGGGTTGCCAGGGCTGAGTAAGTCTGCTGTGAAAAGTGATACGTGTATGTTTGTTGATAGCACTTTACATAATAGATTTATTAGCTAGCAATAAATAAATTACAATGATTTGGGCATGTATACATGCATACTTATTTGGTTTTCCTAAAGCTAATTAAGCATTTTAGGAAAAAAGTGTGTGAGCGGCCACCAGCAAGAGTTGGTGGCCGTATTCTGAGGCCACCAAAAAATTTGTGCCGAGAACGCAGTTTAGACTCATCACATTAAGTGCTGAATATGAAATACACCCCTAATAATAATAGAAATTAAAAGATCAGCAGCTCATTAAGTTTATTTTCTGAACTTTGTTTTTTTTTTAAGGCCTGAACTTGCAAGATGGTGATTTCAATGGGAGTCAGAGCATTCAAGACCTTGCAAGATTGGGCCCTTTTGAGTAAAGCAGACAAACTTACTCAGCAATATGAAATATTGCTAGGATTTAGCAAGCAACAAAAATAGATCTGGGCAACCAACAGCGTTTTCGACTTAGACACCTCATGCACTTGTGGGAGGTTGGCAGACAGATTACTCCCTTGTCTCCTCACAACATCCTCTTGCATGGTTATGGTAGCACCACCTTTTTTCCTGTCCATTTTCTCCCTCTCGTCCTGTTCTGTCCTTTTTTGTTTATTTAACTTCCTTTACAAAAAGAATTGCTCTTTATCTGGCTTCCTTTTTCTCTTGTAATGCCCTTTCTCTGTTCCCCCACAGTATACTGTGGAAAGTGGTAGCCGTCATGAGGTTGGGCCCCATTTGAACTCAGCTCAGCTGGAAGAACAGAAAGCATAGGTCAGCATGCTGTTGCCTGAGCCTCTAAGGGCTGGTCAACAGAACAAAGTTAATTTGACCTAATGACATTGCTGAGGGCTGTGAAAAACATCATGCCCTGTGCAACATAGATAAGCTAACCTAACCTAAGCCGCAGTGTAGAATTCTTCTGTCAACCTAGCTAAAGCCTCTCAGAGAGGTGAATTTACTACACCAGTGGAAGAACCCACTGATGCATTTCTAGTGTAGAAGTACCCTAGCTCTCAACATATGAGCTGCTCCTACGATTGGCTGCCTTAAGTGGCCGCAGTGGGAGAATAATGAGATCATGGGCACCTTTCAAGGGGCTGTGTCACTTTACCTGCAGCTGTGGTAGCATGTTTGCAAAGGGAAGCAAAGTGGCACTTGGGCCAGGAAGCTATCCTCCTCCTTTCTCCTCTTTCCCTCCAGCTGGTTTCCAGGTGCTGCCCTCTCTGTGCTCACACCACCAGATTTGGAAACAGTGCTCCAACAGAACACTTTGTGCACTGCTGTGAATCAAAAAGCAGTGATGGGCAAACTAAAAAACTTGGTTCTGATAAGGACCTAAAAGAAACCAAAATAATTTAGGGACAGTATCCAGACTTTTCTAGCCTCTAAAAAGCTTCAGTTTGGAGTTTTGGGAGAAGGTTGAGGTTCAATCTTATTTCAGCCTGACTGATTTGTCCATCCTTACAAATAAATTGATCTATTAACATAACACTGTGGGTTTTAGGCTCCCTGCAATCAGATCTGTGCGAGTGGGCCCAAGCACAACCCCACTGACTTGAATGAGGCTCTGCACAAGCATAATGGTCTGTCCACAAAAATCCAATTCCAGGACAAAGGTCTTAAATCAGGAGAAAGTCCATACTGGCTGCTGAAGCACAGAAATGGGAGACAGGAAAGCTGGGTTCTATTCATGACTCTGCCAAAGTTTTTGTGGCCTTGGACATGTTTCTTAACCCATCTGTCCCTCACTTTCCTCATTTATAAAAGACAGAGATAACACCAAGAAAGGTGCTACAGAAATACAGAGTACTATGTACAGGGGAGGATTAATTTTCCTCACTAGAATACAGTATCTCCACCATTTGAAAGGTGTGTGAATTGCCAGACTGAGCCTCTAGGGGGCCCTACCAAAAGACTACAACTACAAGGGCTACAAGAGCCTGGCATTTGTGGACAGAGGGATGAGGACAGAAGGGATCTAGAAATGCTTTCTGAGGCCAACAGTGAAGTTTCTCCATGGGGTGATCTGGACAAGCAGTCCATTGACCCAATGACAGGACTTTACTGCCCCCCAGCCCAAGGACAGCCTGACTTAGAGAGACAACAGATTTAGTTTCAGTTTTGAGTTTGGAAGCTGAGAGTGACACCACAGCTCAGTGAGTCATTACTGAACTCCCACTCACCACAAAGGGAGTTCTTGCACTGCCATGAGATCTAGCTGCACAGATTGGGCAGTTCCCACGATGCAGCGACCAGCATCCCCAGAGAAAGATCTGACCTGGCACTGGCTACTGTGAGCCAGCCGAGACCCACACAGGACTCCAGATCAGGGAGCCAGCAAGCCTGGTAGGGGTTAGGAGAGGACCCTGCCCCACCCCAAGGTGAAGATAAAGCAAGAGAGCTATTTTCATACTTTTGCTGGAGCTTTTGTTAATGTATTTTATTTATCCCTTGTGTACTGGGCTTTACGCTCCTTGCCAGCTAGTTGTATTGATTTTCTCAAGGGACAACACCCTCTGCATGGCACTGTGAGGAGTCATCTTAGATAGAGGCATTAGGAGCCAAAAAAGAACACAGGATCCAACCCATGAGAGGAGAAGGGAGAAGCTGCTCCTAATATTGGTGATACCAAGCTTCCAGGAGAGAGAAGGGCAGAGTCTTAAACCGCGCCTCGGGGAGAGCTACATTTGTTATTCCCATTATACACTCAGGGAATACCTGTTTTCTAAGAATAAAAACTTTTTAACTGTACCCACTGTTGGTAGTAACATCAAAGGAAATTTTGTATCAACATCAGCACAGAGGAAAATTCTTACCACTAAGCCTATAGTGGGACTGCTATTATTTCAGGCACTCTAAAGGCCAGATTTTGCAGGGTCCTAAAATATCCACCACATCCTACCATTCAATGATTCTAAGATGATTGTTTCGGGTTTTCTTATCAGAATCATTTTTAAAGGTTTGCATATAGATTTTAAACCCTTCTCCCTTCTTTAATGCCCCTCCAAAAAATATACCCTTCCACACACACTTTTAAAGGGTTGCCAACCCTCCAGGATTGCACTGGAGTCTCCAGGAATTAAAGATTGCCATGTGATGAAGCTTCCAGGGATACATCCAACCAAAACTGGCAACCCTATCTCTCTCTCCACACACACATATTTAGCCAATTAAATTAAAAAAAGAATTAGAAAGTCATTCTGGTTGTGAAGATTAAAAATATTATCCTTCATCCTTCCCTACTTCCTACCTACCCTTAGATATGGAATAGGGAAGTGTCAAGAGTAGAATAATAAAGCATTTAAACAATAGAGCATCCACTCCTGTCTTGCAGGGTTTTGTGTTTATTCTTTTATTGGGTCAAATGAAAAAAAGTGGATAGCTCTCTAGTATTTCCCAAACAAAATAAAAAAAATTGATTATTAAAGAATAGCCACACATCAAAGGATGTTATCTGACCACACAAACAGTTGTTAAGTAGAGTAGAACATATGTTCTCATTGGTCCTGTCATTTCATTTAAGATATTGTAGATTTAATCAAAGGTGAAGCTAGTGTGGCTTCAAATTTCATGTTGCAAGTGGAAGCTGCAGATCTGCTGTTTATATTACAAGTTTGCGTGTGCGATTGCAGCATGTCTTCCATCCTTAGGCTTTTAATAACACTTCAGAGCTGCTCAGTGACAACCGCCTGGAAACCTCACAGGTCTTTCAGATACTCTGTCAGACCCTAACAAGCTGTGCAGGGATGGACTTCATCCCTTCCCAGATTCTCCTCCCTTCTGTTCACCATACCAGACCCTTTCTCACACACATAACTATACACACAGCAGACTCAGGTGCAGCTGAGACAGCAACTGGCTGTATTCCAAGAATACCACACAGCACCTAACGGATGAGGTCCCAGGCAGCTGTTGCGTTGAGCGGATGCTGGCTGGCACGCGCAGAGTTCTTATATAACTGGTGTGGCATCCTCCAGTGGGCCACAACCAATAGGGGGTAAGCTATACTAATTCAATTACAAGTTCTGGACAAACTGCATAAGTTCCTTGCACAAGGTTAGTGTGAAGTAATACTTTGTAAAGCTAACAGCCAATAGCTGCAGGTATCACAAAATTATAGCAAGTGTGCATATTATAACTGATCTGTTTATATTTTAACTGCATATTTACTTATATTATTGTCAAACATTTTCCCCTAAGCTTATAAATATTTGGTTCTTATATTCTCAAAAATAAATATTTAGCTATCTGCTAAGTTCTCTTCTTCTTTCTTGTCACTTCCCTGTTCAGGATCGGCAACTTTTATAGCCTTCTTCCAAAACTCATGATCATATGCCAGGCTGTCATGCAGATTGTTCTCTCCAAGATCTGCCAATATTTAGTCCACATACTGAGCTTTTGGTCTCGCTGTTGGGCAACTCCATCCACAATCATTGCAAGAGCAATCCTAGCAATATAACTCTCTGATCTCTGCTGGACATGCCTATACCAACATAGCCTAGGCTCCCTCCCCCCTCCCCCCAAAGCTTGTCTTTAGTTGGAGTGACCTGCCTTAAGTCCCTCACAAGCTCTTTTTGTTTCCCATCATGGAGTGTCCTTAATGTCCTTTTAATGTATTTTTATGTATTATAGGAATTATATGCCCAATTCCTACACTAAAAATGCATTAAAAACATTAAAGTTGTAAAATCAAACTGTCAAAAGTTAGGAAATGCCAGAATTAAAGCTGCCTATACAACCTTAATTTGACTCACTAATGCATATGCATTATGGTACTTCTTAAATTACATGAGCATACACTATATTTTCCACAGGCCTCTTCCACATTCAGTGCACAAGATGGATAGTGCTCACTTAGTGAGCAAGCTACTCAATATTTTGTTTTCTCCCCATTGTTTAATGTATGACTCCATGTCTTATTTACTTTAACTATTCAAACCCCTGCTCCGAAGACATGAATTTCCTCATGGACTTTTCTATGGTGCTCATTACTATAGTATCAGAGTGATTCAAAATATTAATGAAATTTATTTTTACAACACCATTGTACAACAAGGGGCTTGTAGTCTCCCAGCTGTACAAATGGGGAACTGAGGCCCCAAAGCCCAAATTCACACAGATACTTAGGTGTCCAAAGAGTCATTGAGCCAGAGAGAGAAAGCCTCTCTGCCAAACTACAACTGACGAGCCGTATGCGGCTCTTTTACAGTTAAAGTTTGACTCACAGAGCCCCTCACACACTCCCCCCCTCCCCCCCCGCCCATTCTCCACCTACCAGACTGGAGGGAAGGAGCATAGGTGCCGACTCCATGGGTGCTCCAGAAAAAAATTAGCAGGTGCTTAGCACTCATCAGCAACCAAGCTCCCCCACCACCCACAGCACCTCCCGCCCACAGCCATGCTGATCAACTCCTCCCCCTCCCTCCCAGTGCCTCCTGCATGTTGCGTAACACCTGTTCAGCAGCATGCACAAGATGCTGAGAGGGAGGGAGACGAGCAGGGACGAGGCATGCTCAGGGGAGCAGGCAGGGCAGGGGCAGAAAGAGGCAAGGTAGGGGGAGATTGGAACATGGGTCCCCCACATCCCAGACGAGTGCACAAACCACTGCACCCCACATTTACGTGCCTGTCTCCGGTGAGAAGGGCAGAACTTAGGACAAACCCCATTGGTCAGCATCTCCCATTCGCTGGTGTAAGTGGCCTTCTGCTAATGTGCTGGCTTTTGTTGATCGTCTTCTAAGGCATCTTCCCCCCGCCCCACCCCCTCATTGTAGGGAGCCTAGGTGCTGAACTAGGCTTTGTGGATTGCAGTGTTGTTCCAGTGATTTTCCAGGTGCCTAAAGATTAAGTATTGCAATGCGTTGCATCACAGCATCTAAGTCCTTTTGTGTATCCAGGCCAGAGAGATTAAGGTCAAAGATTTCTTCTAATTTTGTGTGCCCAATTTCAGACACCAACAACCTGATTTTTCAGAGTACTCAGCATTATATAGCACTTTATATGTTCAAAGCACAGCTCCCACTGACTTCAGTAGCAGCTGTTAACTCAGCACCTCTACAAGTCTCCAGTCAGGCAAATGCAAGCTCTGGAGAGGAGCACTCTCTCATGGACACAGTCTCTTGCTCCTTCCACCCAAGTGTGATCCCATTCTGGCCTATCCCCCACAATATGTCGCTGTCCCAGTTCTGTCTTGTCCCAACCACTGGCTCCTTGGCCCAATCCCATTCTCCTCACCTAGCCAGTCTCAGTTTCCACTTCTCAGTTCTCTCATCCTGGTCCCAGTCTCACCCTTCCAGCTTCCCCTTCCCAGTCCCAGTCTCCCTGCCAGTCTCTTGTTCAGTCATTTTAGTTCACCCCCAATCTTCCAGCTCCTTGTCCTCAGTCTCCTTGCCCAGCTAATCCCAGTTTTTTATCCAATTTGTCTTTCTCTCCCTCCGCCCCACCCCAGTCTCCAGTCAACACTACTACTCACATTCTCTAGTCCCAATCTCCCTTGCAGAGCTCCTCACCCAATCTGTGTCTGCCCCACCCAGCTCCTTGTCCCATTCTCTTTGTCCAGTCAATCTCAGTTCTTTTCCCCACACCCTGGTTTCTCATCAAATCTCTCCTTCCTCCTAACCTTCCTCCCCCGCTACACTTGTTCTCAGTCCAAGTCTTCTTGGTGAGCCAGTCCCAGTCTCCTGCCTGGCTCCTAGTTTCCTTGCCAGCCAGTCTCAGACTCCCTCCATCCCAACTACCAGTTCCTGTTTCCCACTTCACACTCTCCTGCCAGACTCCAATGCCAGTTCCTGCTCTCCCCTTCACTCTGCAGACTTCCTGTCCCAATGTGCTCCCTTCACATCTCCCACAGGTCCAGCTTTTGTCCTCATTGCATTTGAATCAGGCAACTTCCTCCTCCATGTCGTCTGGACCCAGCACAAGGATCAGAGTAAAGGAGAGAGTTTCCCTGCTCTCAGATTCAGAACCAAGATATGGACCTGACCTGTTCATCATCAAGCCAAAGATGCAGTTGCAGGAAAAGCCCTGCTCAGTCCCAGGCAGTGAAAAGAAAGGCCACACCCACCAAGTTTCAAGTCCCTGTTCCAATACACAGGAGCGATAGAGCTTTTCAAATAAAAAGCCCACCCAATTTTTTTTATGTGGAAAACACATTTTTTTCTAGCCTTGTCAGAAATGGCTGAAATTTTCAAAAACAGAATTCAGCCTGAGGCAGATACCCATATGGAAAATTTCAACCTAAGAGGTAAAGTTTAGCAAAGTTATAAGCATCTGCAAACAGGGTCTTATAATGTGAAGTGTTGGGTAACCTTAATAGATGTTGGTACCTGCCCCTATTATAATAATCACATGTCCT
This sequence comes from Lepidochelys kempii, assembly GCF_965140285.1. NCBI lineage: Eukaryota > Metazoa > Chordata > Testudines > Cheloniidae > Lepidochelys > Lepidochelys kempii. The sequence goes on along the minus strand of NC_136382.1, from coordinate 136,778,538 downwards.
CTTAATAGTGTCATTTTTACTCTATATAGTCCTCTCTGTGTAGAACTTTTTCCATGACTCTAATCATCCTTGTCAACCTAACCTACATTGGATTTCACCTGTCACAGTGTTCCCAACTGTGTAGGCTAGTTAGGGCCTTCTTCAGTTCTTCATAATCTTTTCTAGTCATGACAAACTCTGTGTCATCTGCAAATTTTGCTACATAACTTTTCATCTTTTTCTTTGGAACAATAATATTAACCATGTGTGTGTTAATGGTGCTAGTAGAAATCAATGGGGCTTCAGTTTCCCCATATGTAAAGGTGGGGAGAGGGGATCTACATCACACAGATGTGAAGATTTTATTCATTATAAGGAATTTTGAGATCTTTGTTTGAAACATGCTTTTTAAAGTATGATTCATTTTTTAAAGGATTTTTTTTTTTTTTGCTTTCACAAAAAGACACTGGCTACTGACAAATTTATTTGACAAGCAGCTAGTTTCATCTTTCATTCTACTACAATGTATTTATTATTTTAAAGAAAGATCAAATAAATATCTGATGAATAAACAGTGATACACAAAATTAAATTAACCTGGCAACAAACGATAATTTACCATAATTGAACATGAGCAGAAATACAGCCTTTATGCTAGCTAGAACAAAATCCTGCTTCTCTCGTGGCTGAATTAAGTTACATTTGTCCTTTGTGTTGTGTTCCCTGAAACAAACCCAATTATACCATGATACAAGTCATTTGCTCTCCTTTGTCCTATAATATTTCTTCTACTCCTCTGTATTTATGATTCACCTACATGAGGCTCGCTAAGCTAGTACCTTAGAGTTATATATTAAACGCCCCCCAAAACAAGTCTAACCAAAGTATACAAAATGTAACTGACGTACAACTTGCCAGTATCTTTTTATGTGAATGTGTGAGAGAGAAAGATCAGTATGTACTATACAGGTAATGTCTGTCCATCACAGATATTCATAAAAGTGATTCAGGCCAGGAGTATTTTCTTTGATAGTAACATTAGCTATGTCTGTCACAACGGTATGATGCATTCTCTTCTCACTTTGGCCTGCAAGGTGGAGCCCTGGCCCCGGTCATTTTTTCTTGTTTTTGTAAAACAGTAGTGTCTAGACTGAGGCACCAATCAGAATCCATTTTCTTAGGATACGTAGAGTGCAAATAGAATGGGAGAGTCCCTGCTCTGAGGCAGGCTTATTTCAACAGTTCTGGTATACCCACCCGCTGAACAGGACCTAGTTCTGACAACATGGGAAGGAGGGTAGGAGTGTGTGTGTGAGAGAGAGAGAGAGTGTGCGCGTGCATGCGTGCACGTCAGGGCATGAAAGTCTGTCATGGATTTGCTATTCTTATCAGAAAAAATTGAACAGAATTCTCCACAGCAGGATGTGGTCAGGTTTGGGTTTGCAAGTGACTTCTGAGTCAGATCAGCTGCATTGGTTGAGATCTGGCAGGTGCTGTAATCATGGAGAGGGAACAGGACAGGTCCCTGTATATTCTTTATGATGGGGCTAGTTGGCTTTGGGGTGGGTTTCCTCATGACCAGCACTCCTGCCTTATATTTCATTTTTTTGACTTTATTAGAGAATCACGGTTACTAGTGGAAATGTAGGAGGGCTTTTGGGGGCTGGGGTGCCATTTGTAGAGAACAAGTAGTGTACACACACACACAGACACACGTGTATATATTTATATATTTTGTACAAGATCATTGGCTAATGATGAGATAAATTAGAATGATGTTGCAAAATCTCTGTCATGATATATTAAGATGACCTTATACTAATACTCAGGAGTCCACACAGAATCTGCTTAGTATCTTCTGAATGAGACATAATGAGAGTGAACTTGAAGTACATTTAATAGACTGCCACATCTTCCCAGTCTTCATTCCACATAAATATTTGAGTTTCTCATTGTCTTCGATTATGTGGCTCTAGGGATATGTATGTTATAGTTTTAAACAAACAATAAAATTTTGTAGAATTTCATTTACTGTTTCCTGTCAAGTGGTCTTCATTGCTAAATTTCGTAGTGAAATTTTCAAGTAAAAAATACTTTGTGTTTTACTTATTTTTCCATTGTATACAGCTGTTATGCTTTAATAGTTGATATTATGCTATATGACAATGGCATAAGATTTTTTTCCCCCCCAGATATTAAGGAGACTGTATCTTAATGCACATGCAGATGGGAGCTAAATTAAGGTTGCACAGGCAAATTTAATTCTGGCATTTTCTAACTTTTGCCTGCTTTTCATTGCAACCTTAATAGTGTTACTTTAATGTATTTTTATGTGTAACTAAATATATAAATATGTATGGCTTAGAAAAGGCAGAATGAACTCCTTTTAACACTTTGGTTTTTGATGTTATTTTAAAAAAATAAAAAATAAAAAAGGAATACTGCTTACTGGAAATAAAGGCAAAGTGTTTTTTACAAAAATGACCACCATGAAAATATAATAAATAATCAACCTGTAGATTTCAAAGTCTCAAAATATTGGGGGCAAGAACTAAGCAGGATATTTAAAAGGGCTGTAAAGAATTGTCCCTATTATTCTTCATGGCTGAGCGTTTGAAGGAGGTACCCCGACTGTCAACAACCTTAACACATAGGAATCTGCTCCTAAAAGAGCTAGGTTATTTATGAACAGCAATATCTGATTTCAGCCTTACTTTGTGTAAATCCCACACACTGATCTCTGCCGAAGGTACACAATTCTCAATAAGGACGATGGACTTCTTACAATATCTGGACAAGCCTTACACCTGATCTGGAATTCTTTGCGCACTCAAATCTGCAGCTAAAGTCAATGGCATTTTTCATGTGTAAGGAATCCAGAATCAGGCCCTTTTTTTGAAGATGATGTATTGCTGATGTTTTTCTTACCTGTATCAGAAGTGGGGATACTGAAATGCTAACTACATTTCATAACCAACCGCAATACAACATGTGTCACCATAGCAAAGCCTTGCCTAATCCAGTCTCAGTCAGCCCCTTTCTCCTTTTTGGGGTCCCTAGTAATGGCACATAGACTTGTATTTCATTCAAGTACATTCCCTTCTTGAGGTTCTGGTTTATTAAAATAGATCAGTGTCATCTCAGATCAGGCTCATCTTTCCCAGACTCGACAGTCTTTCAGGCCCTTGCTGGGCTCAGCAGTTCCTTCCCAACACAACTGCCTGGTATTTCTTAAGCCGCCATTTTTGTGGGGATGCCCCCCATGGCAATCAGCTCCAACCAAGCCTTTCCAACTCACTGATATAGCGAATCCCTCCCCAGGTCCTCATTGACCCTGGATCTCCTGAACAAGCCTTCCCATTCTTTGTGAGTGTCTCTCAGATGCTCTGCCTAGGCACTCTGGGGAGTTGCCAGTAACCTTCCCTCTTCCCAGAAGACTTGAACTCTCATGGACTGTTCCTCGGCTTGCCTTCTGTTGCTCATCAGGCTGGATTCCTAATCTTTTGTTCTCAATGTACTTCTGGACTGAGAGATAAACTAATCACAAGTGCTCCTTCAAAAGGCCAGCTTGCCCTGTGACTGCAACTTACAACTAAAAAAATTATGGCTAGACAGAAAGTTTGCCAATAGAACAAAACATTGTAAAAATACGAAGATTAAGAGCAAAAGAAAAATGTTTAATACTGGACTTAAAAACAGTCCCTTCTAGTGTTCTGTTGTGGCCCTTCTGAAACCAGAATAGAGAAGCGAATCTTATTTTTTCCTCAGCGTGGTACAACATGCACATGCTCCCTTCCGCCATGTGCCGCAGCTCTGGATCCCTCTTGGATTCACCCCAATGGTGCTCCTGCTATTGTTGGCCCAGACCTATCCTTACTGGGGGCAGAATGAGAAGTCACAGGAACACAACAACTGAGTTCCTCAAATATTGTCAGGTTTCAGAGTAGCAGCCGTGTTAGTCTGTATCAGCAAAAAGAACAGGAGGACTTGTGGCACCTTAGAGACTTATGCTCAAATATTGTTGTGGACATATTGCCATCACTACAGTTCCATTGCAACATCGCTGGACGTCATTTGCAATTGCACAGTTTTGGGGGTTTTTTTCCGAGGGCGGGGGCAGTGTTGACAGCTCATGCTTTTTTGGTGGATGATTGCAGTACGTGCTTGCACTCCTGGTGTATGCTTTCTCCATGGATTTGCTTGCTATTAGTTGCAGTACTTGCAAATTCCAGAAAGAGCAATCCCAGCCTGTAAGTATGTAATTACGCGCAGATCTCAAACATACTACTCTGTGTACTGCTGTTGCAGTTAGTCCTCGGAACAAATGCTCAGAGACACCACATGCTCTGAAGCATGCATGGGAATGTTCCTGGATTTCATATCCCAACTATCATTTTTTAGGCTCAATGCCTGACATTTTCTGGGACTGACTACAGCATATTAGTTTGGAGCTTCCTTTCTCCCAGGCATTCTCAGAGCTTCCAGGGGGTCTGTTTTTCTCCTGCCAGCTATCTTGAGTGACAGATTTGCTATTAATCCCTTCCACTGTTTTGTCTCTGTATGTTACTCCCGTGCTACAGCCACTCTTCCCTTGCCACTCTTCCTCAATTGCAAGCAGCATTCAGGATACAGTCCATGCAAAGTATGTGTGCAATCCTAAATTATGTGACTGTAAGGTAAATGAACTATCCTGTATACACAAAATTAATCATACTATTATGATTTATTTGTAGACAGTTATTTGCTACTCAGAGTTGCTATTTCCTTCATCACTCATGAATACAAGGATGCCTAATTTCCGTATTCATCTAACACCTCTGATTAATATGACATCTTCAATTTTAAATCTGAACTAGTGGACATTTTTGCTCAAGCCACATAGAATAGTGTCATCTTTTTAAAAGAATTAAAAACATGCCTGATTCTGCATTTTAATATTACTGAGTATTTTGATTTGATACAGTGGTGTTTATATGCCACTAGGATGCTCTACAGGCACATAGCCCTGCATTTGGATAGGAGCCTTAATTCTTCTTAAGCCATGATTTAATTATGTGTCTAAACTATGATTATTTTGTTATAGTGATAGTAAGAATGCATTTTCCCTAAGCCACCCTTAATCATAATTTCGCAAATCCTACAGTCAGCTCACTAATTTAGGGCCTCATCTTAAGAGGTGCTGAACTCCCACAACTCATTGACTTCAATGGAAGTTGCAAGTGCTCAGCATTCCTCAGGATGAGGCCCTTACTGTACTGAAGAATGAGACTAAAACTACACAAAAAGGAAGTCATCGTGTTAGTACTGTGGAAGAAATGTTATATATCTCCAGTTGATCAAAAAAGTCTAGGTTGGATTACTTACCCCTTCTGCTTTCTCCTCAGTGTTAGCCAGCATTTCTTGAAGAGCTCGCACTGACAAGGATTGTTCCAGCACAAAAGTACAAATGGAGAGATCCGGTGGAACATTCTAATTGAAGAAAGAATACAAGATTACGTTAATGATGTGGTTGCCATCAGCCAAAGGTTGCTATAAAATCGCTTCCCAAAGCTTCCGTTGCACTCTTACTGTCTCATTGAATCTGAACGGATCTACTTCTAAAGCACGAACACAGAAAACAGAGCGATTATTACACAATTTCTAAAGAGGTGTGTATACACAGATCTATTTTATCTTAAAAGCGGTTTATATATTGTACAATATTCCAAACAGAGCTACACTGAAACATTAAGGTTGCAAAGTTAAACACTCAACAATCAGGAAACGACAAAGCCAAGGTTGCCTGTGCAACCCCTACTGAGTCAGTGTGTGTTATGTTCCTGATCCACAGAGGATATGGGTCTGTTACCAGCTCACGCTGTAGCGACTCATGCATTTAGAGCTAGAGGTCCTTGGTTCAATACTCAATATATCAGCCAAGATGGTGGCAACCAAACCTACATTCCTTACCTTTCCTCCCTAGTGTGCATGCACTATGATGCAATCTTTAATATCACAAGCTGGACAGATAAAACAGATCAGTAGCAATCTATAATATAGGCAGATACAAGTCTAAATGCAGTTTTGCAGATTTCAGGTGTTCTTGCTTTGCACATCTTCATAAATACTGGCTTTATTTACTGCTTATGGTAATGCTGGGGTTTTATTTATTTTTTTAAACATATTTGCTCATAAAGGTACCCTACACATAAATTAGGTTCCTTATCTACTGTCTTGACTACTGCAACCTCTTTCTCTCTGGCCTCCCTGAAATCCCTACCTCACTCCACTCGGGTTTTTTCTTCTCACAGGCACTACTGTACTTTCTTCTAAGCAACCCTTTACGCATGGAACATTATTTATTAACATTACCATAGCACCTTGGAGCTCTAGTCCTGGGGCAGAACCCCATTGTGCTAGGCACTCACCCCAAACTAGCTTATAAAGCCACTACCTTCTTTCAAATCCCTCCCTTCAGACCCACTTCTACTATGATTACTATGAGGAACTTCCAACTGTCTTCATAATACTGTAGTATCCTCAGCACAGGGACTCTGCTTTCACGCTGTGTTTGTATGGCACCTAGCATGATGAGCCTCCAGTGCTGACTGGGATCTCTAAATATGGCTATATGAATAATTAAAATAAGTAATACATTTATTAATTAATGGATACTTATTAAGAGAGATTGGGAAACTCAATTTTCCAGTGAAAAGCAGGAACATATTTTTCACAAAACATTCATGGGGAAAAATTTCCTATTTTTGGACCTACTCTAGTTGGTTAATTAAGAATTAGAGGAAAGAGAAAAAACACGAGTTTTTGGCTTGTGTATTCCATGTAGATACCATTTGGGTAAATATGATCGATACAGGATGTAATTAACTAACTCTTCAATATTCTAAGAAGCTTTAAAAATATTGCAAATATGCATTTAAAAAGGCAGACCAACACACCTTCTCTATTTCCATTTTAAAAAACCATTCAGGAACATTTGCAAATATTTGCAAATATGTAGGAAGCTTGGCATAAGAGATTCAGGACTACGATAGTGAGAATCTGACTCAACTAGAAACTTATAGACATGTGTTGGTGATGTCCCATTGCAAAATAAAGATATTATCAATCTATACTAGATTAAAATGGCAAGAGTAAAAGTCACCAAATACCTGTCATTTCCGGTTTGTGTCCATGATCCTGATCCCATAAATTGGGGAATAAGAACCTATATGTAAAGCCCTGGACCATCCTGTGAACTTTCCCAAATAACAAGAATCTGTCACAGGGAGAGAACATCCTGTCTGAGGGAAAGTCTATACTACAGCATTATCTCAGCACAGCTGCACCGATGTAGCAGAACCACTGTGGCACTTCTGGTGAAGATGTGGTATGTCAATGAGAGAGCGCTCTCCTGTCGGCATAACTACTCCACTTCGGCGAGAAGCGTGATGTAGTGCCAGTGAGGACAGCACAAAACTTGTGTCACTGGGGGCGGGGGAGGAGGGCTTTTTCACACCCCGAGGGACGTAAGTTAGATCAACTTAAGTGGTAGTGTAGACCTGCACTGAATGTGTTACTTCTGTATTGCTCTTGTTCAGCTGAAATACAGTGGCCCACACAACTCTGATAACCTCTACTTGTGTGTTGCCAGGGAATGATTAATACAAACAGAAGGTAAAAAAGCCACATATATTTATAATTGTGTGACTAGATACATGCAACACCAGATGACCTCTCAAGGTCCCTTCCAGTTCTATGATTCTATGAACACTGTTTTTAAAAACTAAGCACATTTATATCCACACCCCATTTTACTCTGAAGGTATTTTATCTCCTACTCTGAGAAGGCACCAGTCCTTTTTATAAACTCCTGATTAGATAACGAGGCTCACCTTTCCTTAATTGTATCAGTTTCAGGAAGTAATCCAGTTGATTTCTTTTTATTCTACCCACTCACTCTCATGGACCAGGGAATTTAGTTGTCCATCTCAGACTTTCCAAGGGAGCAGAGGTTCGGGTGGAATCCACAAAGGGCTTAGCATTGCGATGTATCTCTCTCTGGCCTGATGACTATTCCACTGTGCATATACACTTAAATAGTTTATCTGGCCAGAGAGAGACAGAAGGAATGTGAGAGAATAACTCTGTAGTCCAGAGGCTGGCACACCACTGGGCTGCAAGTTATAAGGCAGGCACCATCACAACCTCCACCTCCAGGTAAATTTTGAACTGCACCCAATCTGGGACTAGTGTTCAGAGGCTGCCTCCCAGGATGGGCCCCGCATGTGACTTAGGCAGCCGAATGCTTGTCTTTCTCCAGTGTGTGAATTGCTCCGGGGCTCAGGCCGGAGACAGGCATTCAGACACCTAGAGTGGGACAGCAATTCACATACCCCAGTGGAAACATTCTAACACCTAAGGTACTTTTACAGTGGAAAGTTAAGTGCCAAGTGAGTTTAGGCACCTAGGAGGCCAGGTGGCTGCCATGTGAGAGTTTTGTGGATTGTAGTGGTGCTGAAGATGGGAAGTTAGGCATCTGAACTCCAGAATAGGGCACCCAGGTTGCTTTGTGGATAATACTCTTCATTTCTTAGGGCACTAGTCGCCTGAACCTGTCTCTGTGCCACTGTCCAGGTCAGGGTGGATTCCCTTTAGTGAGGAAACAGTGATTGTCAAGGCTAAGAAAGCATTTCTTGGCACATACAGAACTTGCATGCTTTGTCACAGTCTAAGCTTATCTAAGAAGTATAGAATACAGATAATACAAGCTTGTATTATTGCAAAAAGTTGACATTGAAAAAATCAGGTTCACAGCCCAGCATAAAAATGGATCACAAAATTAAGCAGAACGACTGTGTATGAAACAGTAATGCCTAAATTACAAGCTAAGAAAGTAGAATCTCATTGCATGTGAGGACTTTTCTTATGTTAATCAACGTACTTCTACTCATACTCCTACACCTTTCCTTCGTGTATCCAGCACCTCTCTTTTCCTTTGTTCTTGCTCTTTTCTTCATATATTAGTTGTATAATTTAGTTTCAGGAACATTTTACTGAGTATTGTAGATCTATTTTACATCATATATATTTTGCATTACAAGACTGTGTTCACTGAAAATTCATGGACTTTTTAAAAAAAATAAACCCTTAAATATAAAAGTTAGATGTTTGCAAATTCATTTTCCTCAAGTATCATTCCCTCTATGAAAAAAATGTTAGTGTATCTGTAATACACAATACTCATTAAGAGCTCATAAAATGTTACTTATTATCCCAAAGTTTAAAGCAATCCTACTCTGTTTTATAACCAATACACATTTCATTACCCTCCAGGATTTTATTTAAATAAACTAAAAGCAATTTAGCAAGAGACATGGTAGATCACCTATCACTGGCAATTTTTAAATCAATATTAGATGTTTCATAAACGAACTGCTCTAGAAATTATTTTGGGGAAGTTCAATGGCCTGTGTTATACTGGAGGTCAGAGCAGATGATCACGGTTTTCCCTTCTGCCTTGGAATCTATGAATCAAAATATTGCTTGCATTTTAAAGTATTACCCTACGCTAAGAAACTCAAAGTTGAGCAAATGTTTTCTTGTTTTCTTAGAAGTATAAAAATAATTTAAAGTAAAAACGTGCCATCACCCTGGTCCATGGCATATATTAAAAACACACATTCAGTCAAACTTCCAACATCAAAAAAAGCCTAAGTATGTATAAGTTTCATTACCACTCTCCTTACTATGGTTTCTCAATAGCTTCCTAGACATTAATATGGCCTATTTTGTCATAGTATTAAAGCACCACACAAAACTTTAGTTTGTCCTTACAATGCACCTGTGACATGGAGAAGAATGGTTATCCCAACTACACGGTGAGAGAACTGAGGGCTCAAATGTAAAAGAGGTTATTCACTGCTAAGAGGTCCACTTGGTAAACACTTGAAGTTTTCCATTCTAATTTAGTCTCAGAGAATTGAGCTGCCTGTAACATTCCAATCCCCCCACCAAACCCTCGCAGCCATGGTCAAATAAAAGTTCAAACAAACGTCTATTCCACTGTGCTCAGAAGTCAGCTATTCTGGACCTGGTACACTACTCTTTTTACTGCTTGTTTTCCAATAAATAAAAATCAGGTTAATTGTTTTCAAACCTCTCTTTTTACTTTATCATCAACTCTTACAAAAAACTTTCCTCTTGTTATCCTCACTTTTTCACATCTACCTGCACTGGGAATTGCATTTCCTAGCTGCAGTGTAGCCACACTCATTGCCTTCCATGCGAATTGGGACTCTCAACTCACAGGATGAGGCCCTTATGACATAAGGGCCCAATTCACAGGCCACAGAAGTCAATGGGAGTCTTGATACTGGCTTCAGTAGGCTGTGCATCAGGCACTAAATGAGCAAATTTAGAGTTATATTAGGAACATTTTGCTACAAAACCATCACTACCCACCAACTCATCCCTGCGGTGCCACACAAAGTCACAAACACCAGTGACCAGTTGAAAATTTACAACAGCTTAATAGTAACATTGAATTATTTCTAAGTTCCATGGAGGATAATTGCTACCGACACTAGCAATTATTACCTCTGCATTCAAGCTAGAAGTCAAATATTGTTGGATCATATTAAAAGTACTTCTGTATCAAAATCACAAATGAGTTTGATTCCCCTTAATTAGTAATATCCTGGAATTTAAACTAAGACATCTCTTGGTTTTTGGTACTGTTTCTCTCCCTCTCTGTGTGAAACTTGCAAGCTGCTAATTGTGTTAGTACATTCTAAGACAGAGTCTGTTCTCAAAGCAGTTCTTTGTAACAACAACTCCTCACACAGAGAGAGACTCAAAGCAATACTCTGTACCAACAGAAACAGCACCCAGAAACTCCCCACCCTTTTGTTGTATTCATCTCGCTTTGTTAACAATTGTGATTAAAACAGAGATAGAGGATGTATGTGGATGGATGCTTGGTGCGGATAATAACTAAATGATCAGGGAGGTGCCAGCCTAAGAATCCAGTGTCCATCGGCTGATGAAGACGTCAAGTGGAAATAACTAGAGGACCCCCGGAGGGCAGACTGGAATCCACCCAACAGCCTCAAGAATGGGAGAACCAAAGAACAAGATAACATCTGGCAGCATGGAGCCATCAGGAATGTGCCATCTGCTGATTGATTCAGCAACAGCATGATGAAGCAATTCCCATAGACTGGCATAGGAAGAAATTCCTATAAAAATGGACTCTAGAAAGTGAGAACTTTGGGGTCTGATTCTGCAAACCAACTTCCAGGAGCATCAGATGAGCATCTGACAAGGGCCTGCTCCCTCCTCATGTCCAGGCCACCTGGCCAGTGGCTTGGCATGAGCAACTCTAAGGCTGGTAACTATGATAACAACTTTGCAGAACCTGTGTGTGTGAGTGTATGAATGAATGTGTGAATATAAATATGAAATTGAATGGAATGTTATAGCTATAACTAACTGCATACTATGATTCTTTCTGTATTCACAATAAATGTGGCATTTTGCCTTTTCCGCTTTAATAAGATCCTGCTGGTTTTTATTTTATTGGTATAACAACATCACTGTAAAATCTGCTAAAGTAATGGTTGTATTCATATCAGTTTATTTGAAGGTTATTTCACGTACATTTTCAGAATTGGATAATGTGCGAATAATGGCCTTTAACATGAAATATGGCTGATGACTTCAAGAGCAGCAAGTAATGCTTTATCTGTTTCCATCTGAAGTATTTTTAAAGGACTAGATTTTCTTTGTTAGTTCTTGTTTGATTATGTACCATCTATATTATAGAAAAGTTGTCTGGAAAACCCAGTCATAATCATACACTAACATGCATATAAAAACTTAAACAAGTAGGTTTTCCAATTATCAGACCAGCAATATATTAAATTTCAAAAGATGCAGTAGGGATAGGGGAATGAAAAATAAACTATATCGGAATAACTATTAAACTTTGCATCATTGATTATGATATGTGAATCTCGAGGTCAGTAATGTTAACCAAATTCATATATTTTAACTCATTCAACTCTATTCAACATAAGGAAATATTGTATAACTGTCTTTAATATTTACTACAATAGTTGGTTTGTTTAGAGATAATTACCTACATTCTAGAACTCTTTGTATAATAACCTCTCTGGGCATTTTACTATGCTTATTGCCACAGTATCTCTGTACTAAAACACTCCATGTTAATATTTGTGTAGTAAAATGTGCTTCACTGGCATACCTCCATGGGCAGCCTGATATGCCAGTTAAGCAACCATTCCCTTTATTAGAAGCCTATTGAACGAGGCTTTAGCATTACTGATCATGAATAAAAGACAATGGGTGGATTTTTTCCATATTATTTCAGGATCTCTAATTCTAATTCTGACTCATCACAGAAACAATCCTGGAAGAAAATAGGCACATATTCAGGACAGGCTCTGTCAATTTTAAATTAATTTAATTTAAAATAATGCCAACAGCCACACTAGCCTAGGCTGGCAATGAAGGCCATGGACTCAAAGCTGTCCCTTGGTATGATTATTCTGCTGTTCATTCAGTAAAGAAAAAAAACTATGTATCTTTTCATATGAAGGGGGTTATGATCTACTTGCACAAACAATGCTGACCTCAATGTCTCATGAATGTGTGTGTAAAACGGAAGCACCATCATCTTCAGCTGTAAAGACGGTTGTGTCTCTTCTGCTTTCTCTCTGTTATAAGTTATCAGCAAATTCCCTGGTTCCTCTGATGGAGCCCATGACATTGCTTTTGCTGTGACATCCCTCCACTTCCAATCTTAGTTGCTAAGGGGAACTGACTTGATGTTTACACAGGTCTAAAATGTTCAAACTCAGGTACCTAAAGTTAGGTTCCTTATCAAGTGACCTGATTTACAAAATTGCTGAGCATCCACATCTTGCACTGACATTAATAGGTACCATTGCTGCCCAGCACCTCTGAAAAACTAGGCCATTTTGGTGCCTAACTTTGAGAATTGAGGTGGAACAGTGGGAATGAGGGTTTAAGCAGAACATCTGTACCCCTGTTCATGGGAGTAGACTGACAGAATTGGAATGAATTACCCACTTCCAAACCTGCTCAAACTTCCAGAGCCAAAAATCTCTTTTTTCAGTCCTACTTATTCTGCCTTTTTTGAAAACTGCTAGTGGAAAAGCCCCTTGTATGTGTATGTGTGTGTGGTTTTTTCTTTTTCTTTCTTTTTTTTTTAAAAAAAGAGACTAAGATATAGACCATATCAACTTTTAAAAGTCAAAGCGAACAGGGAATAGCAAGCCAAAACTGTTCCTCAGCCAGCATTTATCCCATGGATTATCTGATGATTAATGGTTCCATCCCTACTAAAACTGTGTAATAGGTGTAAATGTAATGGGTATGCTTTGTACATAAAGGCTGAAACCAAGGGGCTTCCCCAACAGAATGGTCACTCCCATGGTGTAAGCACTCCCATGGTGTCAGCTCACCTGTATTCATCACAACCAAGACAACGAACCATTTCTCTCTTAAGTTTATGAAATGAAAATGACTTTTTAAAAATTTGTGATGTAATTTAAAGAGATTTTGCAATATTGGCGCTTAAAGAGCTTGCTGGAGCCAGTGCTAGGTTCTTTGGTGCCCTAAGCCAACAGAGGATGTGATGTCTTTCATTCCATTGTTTCCGGCTTAGCTTCTCCTAACAACCAAGTCAGCCCCCTCAAAACATCATTCATTTGGGTCCCTCCAGCTTCCAAATACTCTAGAAATCAGATTCAGGAGGACTAGTGGATATATAAGGCACTCAGATGTTACCATGTAAGGGGCAGTCAGTTTCTAGGATCCTGTATACAGGTGCATAGCTCTCTCTAGACTCAGACCTGTTATAACGCACTCAGACTGTGCGTAAAAAACACACCACTCTGGCTGCCATGGGAGTCAGCAGAAAACAATATAATAGATATAAATCCAGAAATATAAAATGTTGGAGTGTCTCTCTGTGGCAGAAGGAGCTAAGAGCAGGGTTAGAGGAGTCCTTAACACAGCAACCTGAGAAAAAGCAAGTTCAAGAAGCAGCACAGGTTCAGGTTTAAAATTTGTTATTTAAGTTACCAATAAAGGAATGGGGTAAGTATGGACCATATCAGTGTGCATACACTGAATTAGAAGGAGGATGATTTGAGAGAAACCCATTGGGTATCATTAGAAATAAGTAAAATCTGGATACCATAGATACATCTATCAGATTTATTAAATACTCTCAGTCAGAAGATGGTGGTTTGTCTGGCTATGCCGAAAGAATGACAGGAAACATTAGATATGGGTTTAATCAGGCTGCAACTTTATTATTAGACAGATGTCTAGGACTAACCCAGCGGCTAAAATATGTGCAGTGCAGGTGCAAAATTTATGTCCCTCCAGCAGAGTCACTGCCGGGACCTTACCAATTCAGGGGGAGGGGGGGCTTTCACCAGCTCCCCCCCAACCTTTTCATCCAGGTACCTCCAGCAATTCCCTTGCCAGGACCTTATCGACCACAGCCCATCATAGGAGGGGTTAAGGTGGACTATAATGATGGGGGGGTTGGCTCCGTGCTGTACCAATCACAGGAGTCCCCAACTGCCCCCGGCTTGCTCTATTACCAAGCACCTCTCCTTAATTCCTTTTCCAAGCCATTTTTTCATTCTTTTGTGCCTTAATTTATGGAGTACCTGCACTGAACATCCACCATAAGGAGGCACCAGCCATTAGCTTGGCTGCCTCCTCCCCACACCCACCTGCATTCCCAGAAATCTCCAAATGGCCTTTTGCCTAGCAGCCCTTCTGAGGATAAAGGACCCATTGTCCCATGTGTGATTGTTGAGGGGCACCAGCAGCTGCATTGTCCTTGACCCGGTTCTGCAACAACCGCCCTCCACAGAGGGCCTCATAGGTGACTCATCCTCCGGATCCTTGAATAGACAAGAATCCTTAAAAGAAAAAGGAAACAACTTGTAAGCTGGAGCCAAAAATCTGCATTCCACTGACCACATCACATTCCAAGGTTCCAGAGAGCCCGTGGCATGTGCTGGGTTCACCGCTATCCCTTGTTGGAAGCTCATGAAATCTGTGAAACTGGAAATGAGACAAGGCGTCTGCTATGCCATTATTCATGCCTGGCACGTGCTTGGAAGAAAAACAGATGTTGAAGGTTAAGCATTGTAGAACAAACACCGAGGAAGGCGGAAAAATTCCCCACTGCACCTGGCCAATATGGTGGTAAGGGAAAAATTCCTTCCCATCCCCCCTTAGTGGGGCTAGCTAGCCCACAGCAGATATAGCTAAATACCTGGCATATTTGTGACCTAATTTGCTGCCCAGCCTATTTGAGTGAAGAGGGGAGTGGCCAGGCCCAGATGACCTCTTTAAACCCCTCATTCCTAGGTGATGAGTCATCCACAACGCTGACTACTCTTTCAGCAGCTTTACGTATCCCCTCCTCCCCCAAGCCAGAAAGCATTGCCTTCTTCTCCCGGCCAGCCAGCTAAACTCCTCCCTGCTTAAGTGCAGGGCGGCGATTAGTAATAGCCTAATGACTGGATGACCACACAGTTTTCTGTGCTGTCTCCTCAGAAATGAAATACCATAAGTCAGATGCCTATGTAGCTCATACCTAAAGATGCCCTTAGACTGTTTTGTTTCCATGCTTCAGTAGCTACCTAGCTGATTACCATCTCAGTTTTCTGTAGCTGTTCTCACAGACTAGAACACCACACACTCACAGGTGTCTTGTTACCATTTGGAGACTAGTTAGCATGCCTATTGTTGAAATCAGTTGTTCCAGTTGTGATGGTCCAATGTCAGTCTCAATCAGCCTTCAATTAGCATGATATTGCTTCATCTCTTTATCATATCTCTGATGTGGTTCCTCTACATCCATAATGGGAAGGAATATCCTGAAGTGTGAGGACTGTAATTTCAAAGCCCTATCCAGATCTAAATCACCCTGAAGCATATCAGCCTTAAGAAGGAGAGTGTCCCAGGTTTTAGAAGGATCCATGTTCTCTGCGTCCCATCTCAGACTTCATGAAGTGTCTGGATTATTTTGACATTAGATTTGTGCTCTACAGATTTCCTATTCATTTCAGATCACTGAAAGAAACTTGTAGAGTTAAGTGGAGAAAAGACAAATAAGTGGATGTTTGAATCTTTCCTTTGAGTTGACACTACAGTTGTCAACTAACAAAGCATCTTTGTTTCCCAGTTTTCCACATTTTCTACTGCAGAATCCCCTCCTAAAACATCTAGCAGTAGAAAAATCCAACCATCGATGAATTAGCAAAAGGTATGCACAGAGAAAAATATAACTGTCCTGGAACAAGCAGTGCAGTAGTTTGTCTCAATTTATCACCAGAAATCACTCTTTCATTCCCAGACAGGTTAGCATGACAGTAAAAAAGACTGAAATCATCTCCTTGTCTAAATTCCAGATGGTGAGCATCAGCTGCTACCTCGTGACAAGAATTGAATCAGGGTGGGCAGTGGAAACGTTCAGTTTGTTGACACAGTTTTCTCCTGATAGTTTCCTTTAAAAGTCACATACAGTCTGTTTCCAATGGCATGGTCACATTAGTAAGACATTGTTTTTCCGCACATTTGTAGGCAGCTCCTAAGCCTTTACTGTAGTTTTTGTTGTTGTTACTTCCTCATTTCTAGATGGGTCTTGAAAACCTGCACCTTTGGCATCTTTGCCTGTTAAAGCCACAGGTAAGGTGTATTTTCTTCTAATATTTTTCCCCGTCCTTCCCAATGGTGGTGAAGTTTTAACACTGGTGAGCCACTGAGACACAATGATTTCCCTTTGGTGATTATGTCTCCCGGTTTGGTCTCTGAAATGTTAAAACTCTTAGCAGTAGATAACAGTGACATGGCTGGGGATTCACACGTCCAACATTTTAACCTTATTAGACAAACTCGGGTCAGTCTGCCTGGCAACCATGATAGCAATAGGAACTGCCAATGAGGGAAAACTCAAATGGACAATATCTTGTAGTAAATCACCATAAGTACAAATGTACTAATTTTGCAAGTAATTAGGACAACCCCATGCCAATTAATCAAAAATAGAATCCCATACAGTGGTTCACAGGCACATATACAAGTTAACAAACATCTTGTTTAACTGTACACTGATCAAATGGATTCTACTGTATTATGTGAATCTCATCTGAGCAATTCAAATTTTTTGTAAAAATACAGCTCACTTTAATTTTTAAAAAGTATTAGCTCCTCAGTAACTTGCATCTGCCACATAATTAGCAGTCTGCCACATCTGAGAGCCACTGAAACTTGGCCTTGCCGCAGAAGTTAGGTGTGTAGATCCCTGTTGCAGGAAATATAAGATCTTGCTTATGGATACAAAAGTCACATTGAATGTCTGAGTCCTGTTTCGTTTTGTAATGCTTTCAGTTATTTCTTATACATTCAACACTTGTACCCTGGTTCAGTGTTGGCATGATGATCATAATGTAACCTTGCTTGTTTTTAATCAAATAAATCAGTTCAAAATACCTAAACCATCAACAAAAATTACATTTCTGTCAATGTCAAACCTCATATAGTAAAAGGAAACACTTAAAAATACTATAATAGCAAGAAATTAACTGAAAAACAATATCCTGCAACAGGCCAGAAGAATGTTTGAGAGCTGTGTAAAATGGCCATAATGCAAATGAGAATAGGGCCATTGCATTTTGCTTCATTTAGACAATATGATTTGATTGGCCTGCTTCTTGAGTTTTCCTCAGTATTTAATGGCTCCTGCCTTTGACAAACATTTCCATTTCATAACATGTGTTTTTCTCAATGGCAAAACAGAAACACTGCATCATTTTGCAGCAAGCTACTACACGTGCAAATCAGAGTTAAGTACAGAGAAGCCAATATATATGATCATTTAGGAGTCATTGCATTGCTGTGGTGTTTCTTTTTTTCTTGCCTCCCCCTTTTTTTGTCTTGTCATCTCAAGTTAGCACACAAATTTTATTTATTATCTGAAAAATCAGTGTGGCAGTCTCTTGATCAGATTCTCAAGATGGAGGTTTTCCACGTGACTAATTATGCCTTTATATTATTATTTTTAAAAGTTTTACTAAGTAACTGTTGTTGGTAATTAGAAATAGCGTGTGGAGTATATTTTTATGTAAAAGAAAATTGAAAGCTTTTGTGCCAGCTTTTTTATTTTAAATTCTCAAATGATATGACCATAACAGCACATTTCAAATTAGGTTTTACAATGGAGTACTCTGTATTTGAAATGTAAGCAAAAAAACAAATATTTTTTGGAAAACATATCAATACTTTTATTTATTACGGTAATAAATTTAATCACTTTCATTTGCAGAGGCAGCACTTTAGAACTTTTAGGAAATTAATTTTTGATATAGCACAAGCAAATTATCTATTTTGTTTCCATGGTGATGAATTAGTTTTGTTTGTTACACTAGATCTGTTTTGCTGCTTGAAACATGGATGGAATCATTTCAGTCTCTACTGCCCACCTAAGAAGTCTTAATAAGGAAGACTATAAATGGTCCACAAGAGCCATTATGAACAACTGAGTTAATCACGGGATTTTAAGGAGTCTAAATGAATATTTATGGCTCTGATCCATTCTTTCAATTTCCATTCACTTTTTTAAAATCAACATCAATCTAAGAACCGCACTATACAGTGTCTTTTCCTGGGTTTGGGGGGGACAGATGTCTTAATAAACCACCAAAATACATTTAAGAAATGTATTTTGGTGGTTTATTACAGTGCCACACTAGCAATCCTCTATTATCTGTGCCTTAACTTCCCTTTAAATTACCTTTTTGGAGTTGAAATTTCTCTTGCTTTTCCTCGACTAAACAGAAAAGCATACTTTAATATGCACCATTCTCCTCTCAAATATACAAAATGGATTTTTATTCCAATTTTCTGCTTTCTGCACAGGTACAAATTTCCTATTGACATCAGTGAGAGATTCATTCCTGCAAGGTGAGTTGAGATAGAGATCCACTGTATGGAAAGGAGAATCTAGCCTTAAGCTTGAAGGAAATTTGTTTAGCTGATTTTAAGTTACAAGCATAAAAAATTGTTTTATCTATTACAACATTCTTTAGGCCCTTTTTATTTTTAGTTACTTTGTGCTGACTTTTACACTCAGTCTTTCACAGTTGGGGAGAAGCACAGTAGGATAAAAAAATTACCAAGCAGCGTTTTCAGCTCAGTATATATGGACAGACGAAACTCAGCAACTTCCTCATGAATGGAGAAAAGTCACTTCATACCAATCTATAAACTACACAGCAACTCAACTGAAACAGATTTTTATAATCAAATGTGCTAAACAAAAGCAGAACAGATTTTTTTTGTCCCAAGATGTTGAAAATTAAAGTGCATAAACTGGTCCACTGAAGGAAAAATCCCCAAAGATTAAGGTACAGCGGAAGATACAGACAGTCCTAACCCTCATTCTGATTAGTTGGTTTGGCCTTCTCAGTATCACCAACTTCCAACAGAGAACAGCTGGGACCTCATTGCTGAAAGTCAAAGCAAAAAACTTTCTATCACCTTTGGCCAAGATCAGACTTGTTGCAAGCAGGTGCATTTCCAACTAAACTTGATAGAGATGTACTTGTCCTTGTCTGGTCTTAATATATTACATGTGGAAGGGAAAAAAGTCAGGGAACAAAGCTCACAGAGGCAAGCTGGCTAAAGGGAAGGAAAGCAGATGGAAGGGCGGGAGGACCGCCCCAATAACCCGAGAGCAGGGTGCCCTTGGGCTGGCAAGCAGAGCAAGAACAGATCTCAGCAGCACTGTGGAGCTGAGTGTACTAGAGACTGAGCAGGATCTGTCTGCACTGTGGAAGCACTGTCTGGTTTGCTGCTGGGGAGAAGGCTTTTCAGTGGGATAGAGGCAGCTGGAGAGCAGAAAAGCAAAGCAAAGATCTCATTTTAAAAAGAGGTATTGTTGTAGAGGATGGCCTTCTGCCAATTTACTTGAAGTTTAACAGTGGGGTGACAGCTTGTGGGATAGATGGCTACAGTTACTAAGGGTACAAAGCCTAAATTGGGTGGGTGGCCAACAGCCATCCCGTGGAAGGACCGCACACCCATGTGCACTCTGAGGAGAAGCTCCATGATTCAGTGTTCTTGGTCACCTAGGAGAAGCAAAGCCAAGGCAGTCATAGATTAGTCCAGGAATTCTAGTCACCTCTTCAGCCTTAAAACTGAACTGCATGTGCATGGATGTACATGCTGGCTTACAAATGCATGTCCAACATCCCAAGTGTCACTTACTGTGCATATATCATATCAGATTCTCTCTCATCATACAGGGTTGGTTATGTCTTCCCTTCTCTTTAGTGCTCTCAGCATCCCATGTTATTTACTCTGTCCAAAGTTTCTACAACTGCCATTTAGAAACAAAAAACAGTGGCTATTCCCTACAGTCTCCAGTGTTTGGATTCAGGCTGGTGGTAAATACACCAGGTGTAATGCTGTAAACTTTAGCTATTTAGTTAGTATTTAGTCTCAGAAGTATTTCAAAAGTCAGGCACCTTTTGTCTTCCCTATGATACAGGAGCAATCTCTTGTTGCAAGCCATAAAGTATCTTGAATGGTGAAATCTGGTTCCCTCTGTTGCTGCTGCTGCAATCTTACATGAAGAATTTGTAAATGCTTGGAGCTCGATTCTGATCTCAGCTGCAAATCTGGAGTTGATTCCACTGTCTCAGTGGGTGGTTCCAGATAACTCCACAAAACAGATGAAGTCAAGCTCTAAATTTACACTACTGTAACAGAGCAAAATCTGTCCCGTAAGGGTGAATTCTGTCTTTAGTTAGTTATGCAGATTTAGTTGCCTTTTTAAAAAAAGTGACAGGATTGGGTACATGTATCTGAGTGTAGAATTTTGCCTAACCATTGTCTTTTTGTTGTTGTTGTAAGACACATGGTACAAGGACTAGGAATGTGGTTCAGTTTTGAAAGCAGCAGCAGGATTTATGTGCCTATATATACACCCACACAGCATGTACACACAAGTTGAGCATTTGATTACTGGTGTTGAGGACAGGAAGGTACAGATACTCTAGGGCAATCTAAAAAAAAGATCAAAAATAGAAAAAATTAAAATACATATTCAAAATAGCTGGGACGGTTCTCTCTTATGTCTCTAAAGGGAACTATTTCTCACTGAAGTATACAGTGCAAAAAAGTCATCCAAAATTTTTAAGTAAAAGTTTAATTAATGAGCCATTGTTCCAGTAGTGATCAGATCCGTCAGGAGGCATGCATATTAGTATTGAAGTGCTACTGATGCACATCTCTGATTGCATTTGGCTTTCCCTCTCACACCACACATGCAACCAAGGCATGCAGCAATATCCAGCTAATGCACTCTACCACGGCTCATTGCTATGCTACCATCTATCAAGCTAGCTTTGGGATGGCATCATCCTTGGGAAGTAAAAGTTGTTATGAGAGCACTTAAAGGGCTTCATGCTGAGTCAGAGTTAAGACTCAGCTTCAGTGATACACATTGCCCACTCCAGGCTTCCAGATGCAGGACAGTAATTTGCTCATGGAAAGTAAATTTTAAATGGTCAATACCATTACCCCCGTCCCAACCATATATCAATTTGCTACAGAGCTAATTTCAGGCAGGACTGAGGCTTTCAAAGGAATCCAAGCTTACTGACCATTAGCCATTCTTCCAGAGTCCATGGAAGGAACAGGAACAGCATTTCTATAAATTTGCTGAGAGAGAAAATCTACATTGCAGCACTTTCCCATTATTCATACTTGTCTAATGGATATTTAAATGATTTTATAGGCAATCTCTTTCATAGTTCACATTTCAGAAAGTATAATATTTTGTTTTAGAAAACCTCATACAATACTTTTCACGTAAGTTATGTACCCAATCGTTCTCTTCTTTTTATACTATACTTCTGCTCTAGCAGTCAAAATATTACAGACCTTGATATTATAACAATTTGGCTTTGCTCTTTGCTAATGATCAATCCACAGCTTAGACATTAAATTAATCATAGCCTAGTTAATTTTAAATGGGTTTTGATAATTTATGTGGTTATCATTAATTTTGATTAACATCTCCCAGAATAATTGCCTCATTTATTTCTGGTCGCAAACGTTCCACAGTTGAGTCGTAACTTAGAAGAATACCAAGAAATACTGAAGTTTTTCCAACCTTTGCTACCATTAAGAGACATTCAGATTGGGGTGGATGGCTCATAGGATTTGTATGGGAGCACAGATCAAAGCTGGCCCAAGTTCGTAAAGATTCAAAGTCATCGTTTCTTATGGTTCTTTGGTCACATGTAACGTAAGGTGGTCCTAGTGGGAAGGTAATCACAGACTGTCCCTTTTTTTTTTTTTTCACATCAGCAAAGAGATCTAACAGCTTGAAGTCTGAACTAGCCTCTCACCCCTAAACATCTTCCCTTCAGTAGAGGGCTAGGATACATGGATGGGGAAAGCTTTCATTACTGCTGTTAGGCTGGGGACTATAACCTGAAGAGGGACTCATCCAAGACCTTCCACGAACACTCAATTTGTTTATGAGATTTTATTTATTAGTAAAATATTAAAGCCTGTTGCTAAGTCAAACTGATCATTTGGGCAGGAAAGATTAGATAGTAGCTATCAGTACGGGCATCACCATACTATTGTGACATTACACCCTGCCATTCCTTTTAGTGACAAATTAATCTCAGTAGGACTGACTTGCTGTGAATTTCATATCCACACATACATTTGAAGAACCTAAAGCTCAGCAGCTCCAATGTCCTCCAGGTTACACGTGATTAATTTAATTTGGGCATTCTAAGGCTATGCACATAGCCACCCAATCAGTGTGCAAAACCAGGGCTCAGACAGAAAGGACTATGAAACTCACTTCAGCCTATAACTGAAATTTGGAAGCTTTGGAGAAGACCCAAGACACTACAAAGATAAGAGATGAGAGAAAAGACTAGCCTGAACTATCAATCAGGAGAAAAAAATAGTATTTGGCATTTATATACAATCATAGAACTGGAAGGGACCTCAAGGAGGTCATTAGTCCAGCCCCCTGCACTCATGGCAGGACTAAGTATTATCAAGACCATTCCTGACAGTTGTTTGTCTAACCTGCTCTTGAAAATCTCCAATGATGGATATTCCCCAGGCAATTTATTCCAGTGCTTAACCAACCCGACAGGAAGTTTTCCCTAATGATCAACCTAAACTGCCCTTGCTACAGTTTAAGCCCATTGCTTTTTGTCCTATCCTCAAAGATTAAGAAAAACAATTTTTCTTCCTCCTCCTTGTAACAACCTTTTACATACTTGAAAACTTATGTCCCCTCTCAGTCTTCTCTTCTCCAGACTAAACAAACCCATTTTTTTCAATATTTCCTCACAGGTCATGTTTTCTAGACCTTTAATCATTTTTACTGCTCTTCTCTGGACTCTCTCCAATTTTTCCACATTTTTCCTGAAATGTGGCACCCAGAACTGGACACAGTACTCCAGTTGAGGTCTAATCAGTGTGGAGTAGAGTGGAAGAACTACTTCTTGTGTCTTGCTTACAACACTCCTGCTAATACATCCCAGAAGGATGTTCGCTTTTTTTGCAGCAGCGTTACACTGTTGACTCATATTTAGCTTGTGGTCCACTATGACCCTCAGATCCCTTTCCGCAGTACTCCTTCCTAGGCAGTCATTTCCTATTTTGTATGTGTGCAACTGATCATTCCTTCCTAAATGGAGTACTTTGCATTTGTCATTATTGAATTTCATCCTATTTACTTCAGACCATTTCTCCACTTTTTCCAGATCATTTTGAATTTTAATCCTATCCTCCAAAGCACTTGCAACCCCTCCCAGCTCAGTATCATCCACAAACTTTATAAGTGTACTCTCTATGCCAGTATCTAAATCATTGATGAAGATATTGAACAGACCCGGACCCAGAACTGATCCCTGCGGGACCCCACTCATTATGCCCTTGCAGCATGACTGTGAATCACTGATGATTACTCTCTGGGAATGGTTTTCCAACCAGTTTTGCGCAAACTTTATAGTAGCTCCATCTAGGTTGCCTTTCCCAAGTTTATGAGAAGTTCATGCAAGACAGTATCAAAAGCTTTATTAAAGTCAAGATATAGTGCATTGAAGCTATAGATTTCAAAATGGTTTTCTAGAGGCAGTTAAGCATTATTCCTATTTTACAGATGAGGTAGAGATGACAATTCTGTAGGGCAAGAACGGTGGAGGTGCCAGTGTGGTTTGTGTGTCGTGCACATCATGTGTGCCTATATAGATTTTAAAATCTATATACACCTACACAGATAAAAAGCCCACTTTAAATAATCATGCTGGTGGTAGACTCAAATAGTCTTTAGTTATATAATCATACTATTTTTTCATCAGGATCCTTAATTTTTGAAGGCATATTTGTCCTCAGTGAGACAGCTATTTATTAACTTTGTGAACCCTAAAAAATATTATATTTTCGCTTGTGTATTTCAGCCCCTCTCCACCACAGTTGGGATATTGTTATTTAAAAACAGCTTGCATTTATTACTAAATTGTATATCCTCCTCACTCAGCCAAATCAAGGCCAATGTTCACTGGAGCAGTGAAACATCTTTCCAACTTAAGGAGAGCTCTCCCTGCCCAATTTTAGATCTCTACCCCAAACCTCCGAGAAGCCTGCACTGTCCAAAATATGGTCACAACCCTTTTTTTCCTTTTTCCTTTTTTTTGGTGGCAAAAGTATACTTTATTCATTCCCTTTGCTGTCAAAACAAGCCAAATGTTTTTTGTTCAAACTTTGAGGAGCCGGGGGGCAGGAGCGGCAGGGCAGGAAGAAATATAGTCTTTGGGCAAAACGCAGAATCTGGAAAATTTCAGCTGAAAAGATGAAAGTTTCAGAATGGTATAAGCAAATGTAAAAGTTTTTGGAATGGAAAAAACTGTCTTCATTTTACATGTAAAATGAAGACAATCTCAGAGGCATATTGGGAGAATGTACTGATTCATAGGCCATCTGATTCATGCAAGTAGTTCCATTGGCTTGGGACTATTCACACAAGTCAGGTGAACAAGATTTAACCCCATGTTTTGTAGTGCTTTAAAAGTATTCAGTGCTAAGCAGTAATCTCAGTTTTACCATGGCTACATGAACAAATTAAACATAAAAGTAACAGCTTTCAAGGGCCTACTGTAAATTAAACACTTGTAATTTCGTGTGTTCTGAGTTTAAAATATACAATATTATAAATCTGTCAGTGATTCGAGGATCTAGGATTTTCAGCTACATTATCAGCATAATTAAAATGTAAAAGTGTTTTTATAACTACTGTACGTGTATTAAAATGTATTCTGCTTTAAGCAACCGAGAGAAAATTAAAATTTCTGAGCCCTACAGTGAGAACTTCATAGAATATGTCACTGCAACTTTTCATTAGCAGTTCTATAACAAAATAAAATAATAAGCAGGACTACAGTGGTACTGTACTTAGAGCCAGCAGCCACTATTTTGTTACTTTCACCAAACAGCTGTCACAGAGCTGGGAGGAAAATGTCTTTTGTCTATAAAAAGCTCAGAATGTTCCTACAGTTACTTGCACTATGCACAGTCAAATCATCTATTGCCTGTCCCACTGCACCTTTTCCCAAGACTTGGTGCTTTTGTACTAAAAGACAAAAAAAAAAAAAATCCAACTGGATTTGCAAAGGCTCTGTTTTGAACAGGATGTGAAAGACTCCCTGCCATTGTTAAACAGATTAACTTGGTTAAAGCAGAACATCACAAACTATAATGAAACAACAAACAACTATTTCTAACAGGAGAATGACGACACAACAGGAACGTAAAACAAGTGGATTCCAGAAACTAGGCAAATACTCGCTAATCCAGTTATGCGGTTGTATGGATTGTCAGATTTGGCAATTGACTTTGTTACACCAGATTTCTATTTTCATGGCAGTATCTCAGTCAAGATTCTCTAGCATCATAACTGATTTTCATTTTGACTGAACAGATCCATAGATGTATAAACAATAGCAGAGCTAAACAAATAGAACAATTTCCCATAAATATTTATTCAGATTGGACAGTGAATTTTCATTTGACAGTATTTGTGAACCTTTCAAGTTTTGCCAAAATCTGAGTTCTCTAGATCTCCTCTAGTCCATTCAATTTGTGCATCATCGTGCCATGTTACCAGAAATATTTTGGAAAAAGCATATTTTTTTGAAATCATGAACACTCAAATATTTGCAAAAAATAAACTACAAATTGTAGATTATACTGAAAATTCACAATTCATGTAATACTGGTTAATTACATAAATTACATATTTTTCCCCCTGACTGGATGACTTATGCAACTAACCAAAGAGTAACTTCAAATTAAAAGTATCACAATCAAATATGCAACTTGTGTTATATTCTGTGGTGGTTGGTTAGTTATATTTATTACATAAATTAACAGATGAGAAATTGTCTATTTGATTGCAATATTTACAGTTCCAGTGGTCTGCATGCAAACAGTTACGCAAAATTTTGCAGATAATTTAAAATATATCAAACTGTCCAGACACTTCAACAATGGGTGGTGGGAGTGAATCAAAGAAAATTATATGTTGTGAATTACTAGAGATAAAGAAAAAGCCTATTAGGTCTAGTCTATTCTCCCTGTCACAGTCAGGTTGGCTCCCTACATTAGATTTTCTGGTTTTGTCCAGTTTTTAATGTGTTACACAATCTTTTAAGGTCGCAGTGTTTCCAACACCTCACTTGGGAGGCTCTTCTATAGTAGCGTTCCAAAAGATTCCTGTAATTGCTTCTGCTTCAAGCACAACGTTACACCATTCAGTGAAATTCAGCATTGGTTAAGGCATGCAATATTCCGAGTACTTGGCTGCACAAAACCTTACTCTCAGTCCCCTATGTAATTCTTTATCCTATCTTGTTCATATACCTTGTTATCAATGCCAGGATACAATGCCTGAATTTCTCTCTGATATGGAAATTATGATCTCCATAATCTGAACCTTAAAGGATTATTACTGAGTAATAGAGAAGATTCTTTTGAAAAATATGCCCTTGAAAATTCCATATGAACTGACCGATAGCAACATAATATTTTGAAGTAATAGGATAAGTGGTTGGGCTCTGAAAAGGAATTCCCATTCCTTGCTGAGTGTACACTTTGTTTCTCCATTTTTTTTAAATTGAAAAAAAAAACAATAGTGGCATTTATAGATAAGCCTCAAACTTAAACACATGTATGCTATTGACTAACAAGGTAACAAGGTAAGCTCTTCCAGAGAGCAGCCAGTCAGAGACTCCAGCCAAAGCAGGAACCTTTGGACATTCCAGGCAAAACTGGACAGTGTTCTCTGACTTTCTCTGCCCTGTGCTGATAGGCTGTTTGCTCCAACTCTCCCCTTTCCTCTCCCTCACAGTCTCTTCACCTCAGTTTCATTCCACACCTGCCCCTCTTACTTTCTTCATTTCCCTCTCCCCATCACCTCCCTCTCCTTGTCTATTCTTTTTCCCTCCTACGTAAATCCATCCCCCCAAAAAAATCAATAAATAATTGTGAACATGGCATCTGCTGCCACTACATTGTTCACTCTACTTAGACCCTTCCACAATATTTTCTCATTTTTCTCTTGTATTCCCCCGCCTGCCTCTATCTATAGTCACTTGTTTTGTACTTAGATTGTAAGCTCTTTGGGGTAGGGAGTCTTTTTTGTTTTGTGTTTGTACGGTGCCTAGCACAATGGAGTTCAAGTTAATGACTGGGGTTCTTAGGAACTATAGGAATAGAAATAAAATACAATAAAATAAAATGAATAAAGGCTTAAGCAAGAAGTAGGTTGTATACTAATTCTTATTTTGTGCTGCTAAATCTAAAGTTAAAAATTAATATTTAGCCTCTCAAATAAAGGCTAGATATTACAGCCAAGCACCAGGATCCATCCTGTAGCAATGTACTCTCACTTCCAGCTGATCTGCTGCACGGGGAGCAAAGTTCAGCTGCTGGGAACTCCCATCTGTAGAATGAGGAAGAAGAAACCTTCCCAACTTCACATTTAGTTGCTCTGTATGTTATGATAATTAGATTCCTTCTGAACTTCCTTTAAAGTTAACAGTGCCTTCAGCATAAATTATGATCATCATAGGAATCACCAAATTGTTGCAATACAGACTGTAGCTGGAATCCCTTTATTAGCGACTACTGAAATAGGGGCATTCAGGCTATCCAGGAAACAGCTGTAACAATAGTGTAAGTTTATCCATTTAGTTGTGTCCACCATAAGATGAGTGATTACTATCTCTGAGTCTAGGTCATATCTTACTCAACTGTGTAAATGTTTTTCTGGTTTATGGTTTTGTTTTTTTTAAACAGGAGTGGGGCTAGGAAATCTGAGATTCCATGCCTGCCTTTGTCAGATTTTCTGTGTGATCTTGGGAAAATCAATTAGCCGCTCAGTTTTCTCATCTATAAAATGGACATGGGCATAAATAATACCTCTTTCACAGAAATGATTAATATTTAATTAATATTTTTTAAACAATTTGATAACCTGCTATGGATTGTGCTATAGACATAACTTTATCATCTCTATAAGTACTAGGCCAAATCCTCAGTTGATCTAAAACTGCATAGTTCCGATGCCATTTTACATAAGCTGATGATCTGGCCCATTGTGGCTTGCATTGCTTAAGAGGTATATGTTATAATCCTAAGGAATATTGGAGAAGTTTGTTGAGGTAACATCTTTTGTTGGCCCAACTTCTGTTGGTGAGAGAGACAAGCTTTCAACCTTACACAGAGGTCTTCTTTAGGTCTACCCAGATTTTTGATGACCTCTGTATAAGCTCAAAAGCTTGTCTCCCTCACCAACAGAAGCTGGGCCAATAAAAGATATTATCTCACCCACCCAATAACCTGGGACCAACATGGCTACAAGACTGCATACAATCCAAAGGAATACCACTTCACTGTATAATTGATTCAGTTTGGCATTCCATGCCTGTAAGCGTTGCTCAGTGTTTGAAATAACACTAACTCGCAGTTTACCTATGCTTTATCAGTGTGCCCAGTGGGGACGATTGTGAACAAAAATTGTGTTCATATTGTGTTTTGAGTAGCCCTGTGCAGAGTTTCATCTCCTTTATGTGTTATGGCCCAAATCCACAAAGGGACTTAGGCACTGCAATGCAGAGCATCACAACGCCTAATTTTAGGTGCCTAGAAAATCACTAGAAGAACAATGAGATCCATAAAGCCAGAGTTTGGCACATAGACCTCTATATAATACATGGAGAAAAAGATAAGCACCGAAGAAAAAGGGATCCACAAGAGCATACATGCCAGGTGGGGAGCTCCCTATGCTAGCCAATGAAAGATGCTGCTGAGAGGGGGTGTCTCCTAAGCCCCGCACCGCTCTCACAGCAATAGTTATATAAGTCTGGGCTGCAGGACAGCACCTATTTCTGCTTGGGACCCACAGTCCAGAAGCCTTCTCCTACAGTCAGGCAGCTTAGGCACCTAAGCCATTTCTTGCAAGCAATGCCAGAAGAGAAGGATGTGGCAGTGCCTTCCTTATAACTTTTAGCTCAGTGGTTAGACCATTCACCTCGGATGTGGGAGGCCCAGGTTCAATTCTCCCAACCCCACTCTGTCTGATAGGGAGAAAGGATTTGAGCAGGGGCTCTCCCACCTCTCAGAAGAGTCCCCCAACCATTGGACTATGAGATAGTCTGAAACGGGGATGCATCAGTCTCTCTTTGTGAAGCTGTTCCACTATAAAAAATTATTGGGCCAGAAGGAGAACAATTTTATAGGTTCATGGGTAGAG
Source organism: Lepidochelys kempii (assembly GCF_965140285.1). Classification (NCBI taxonomy): domain Eukaryota; kingdom Metazoa; phylum Chordata; order Testudines; family Cheloniidae; genus Lepidochelys; species Lepidochelys kempii. The sequence continues at coordinate 136,748,651 of NC_136382.1, read as the reverse complement.
CACTCATGGGGGGGAGGGAAGGGGCGGGGTTAGGAGACCCATGGTCCCTCAGTCCTCCTGCTCCAATGCCTATTTATATGCTGGGTTGGGGGGAGAAACTGAACAATTTCACATAACCTGCTGCTTGATTGTTCATTTATTGAAAGACATATTAGCTTCATATACACTACCTCAAGAGATTGACTGAATTGTCTGCATCTAGCAAAGGGAAACTTTTGAAAAGCCATTTTTTGATACACAAACTTCTTGCAAGTGGCATTTAGATGTAGCGTGATCTTTATACATAGTTGAAAGTAAATTATCCTCTCCAATGAAGAGCCCAGTTCCAGGAGGTGCGGAGTTCTGGCTCCTGCTGAAGTTGGTGGGAGTAGCAGGAGCTCAACACATGTAACACGACTGGGTCCAAAAAGAGCAGGATCAAGCAATGTGGCGAGTTCACTTGCCAAACACGACGGATTAATATTATCCCTGAGCTTTCTGTAAAATTTCCTCATACCTACCCCACTGCTAGAAAGCTTGTGCACTGTATAAATGGAGTAGATTAAAGAGTACCATTTGGTTTTGTATTACTACTAGAACCTACTATGCTTCTCTGTTTCCACCAACATCTCCAGTTTCTTACAGGCTAACAACTGTTTGTTGAACTAGAAAGTATCTTACTCGCTGTTTTGTGAAGCGGGAAAAAAAGCTAAAATAGTGGCAAACCTGGGACATTCTGGGAAGAGTCTTTAGTGGTGATCTTCAAATAATTTTAATCAGCTAGAATGTGCCTTCACTGCATGATGCCCTTTATTATATTGATTTTCTATGCACCCATCATAAGCTCTAGTTGCATAAACAATTTACTTTTAACAGGACAGGAATTGTAATTAACCAATGGTAAAGCTTTAGAACACTTCCCCATCCCCTATAAACTAAAAACCAAACTCCTTGGATTAAGCAGTGTCCCAATCAGCCATGCAGCAGGGGTCCCAGTGGACTCAGGGATGGGATTAAAGGTAGGGTTGCCAACTTTCTAATTTCAGAAAACCGAACACCCTTGCCCAGCCCCCTTTCCCCACAGCTCCTCCCCCACTCACTCCAGCTCCACAGAGAGAGCTGCTGCAGACCCCCTCCTCATCCCCTCACCACTGGCCGGAGCCTCCAGCGTCCCTTTTCGACCGGGCATTCTGGTCAAAAAACCGACAAGGTTGCCTTCTGGCAACCCTAATTAAAGGGTGGGAGGCAGACTGCATTCTGCAGCTGGGACAGAGTACAATTTGACACTCTCAATGGGCAAAAGGGTAGGGATCAAGAGAGACATAATTGGGAGACTATGGTGAAATAGAGGGAGTTGCCAGAAAAGAAGTTTTCCTTTTCTTTGCCTGGTTTATTTCCTGCTGCCTCTAGCCTGTAGGGTGGGCCCGCATTTGTGCTTGCTGCCCTTCAGTAGCTGGTTATATAAAGACTAAGAGCACTAACCCTATAGCAAGCTAACAGCTTTACTTCAAATTATAGATGCCAAAAGTCAAGAGATCTATTCCCCAGGAAGCATGAGTGCAGTTTAGCAGACAAATGTAATGTCTGTGTATGCATCCAGTCATGGACCACTACAACATGACTGAGCTGAAAGAGCACAGATCTTTCCTAATGATTAGCTGGGGCAGGAACAACATAATCATCAATAGCTGCTTTTCAAATCAGACAAGTACAGCAAATTCCTCCTACTCAAAACATAATTCACTGAACACCTATCACGGCTAACAAGTTATATGATGAGCTGAAAAAGAAACTCAAAAATTAGTGGAAGTCAGAGACTAAAATAGTAGTGGGATAGTGAGCTAGCTGGCCCGTAGAAAAGAAAAAAGAAAAACCTACTGTGAATCAGTTCATGTGCAACTGATAGAAGATTAAATCCTTGGATGAATAAAGGGACATTTCCCATTCATTGCTTGCTAAGACTACGTATGTAGCTCTTGTGGACATTATGGAGTGATTATTCATGTAACGCAAGGCACCAGAGCAATACCCCTCCAAAAGGAGGAGTTTTTTTTTTTGCCAGTCTCCTTCCCCTGCAATCCTTAATGTTATTTCAGAAAGCATGCATGGTTGGTAAAACAACGCTACATGAAACACTATTTCTGTAACCAGAAATCAGCCCCAATACGCCTCTGTTCATTCAGTTCCTGCTTAGTGAAACCTAAAGGTGGTCCTTGATTTTCCGAAACTATGGTAGATCACTGATAAGTGCAAGGTATGCTTTACATGATAGACACCTGTGCAGCTCCCCCAGCTACCATGGGAGTCATGCATATGAATTCACGGGCAGGATGTGGCCCTCGCATTGTGAGAATAAGGTTTTTTTTAAAAGTCTGCCCCCAGTTAAAGCTTTGTCTTCTAACAAAGCCATCATTACACCTAATTAGTTAACATTATGCAACAAAAAAAAATGCACAGCATCAATCCCACTCATTCCAGAAACTAGGACAGTCATCTGACATCGACTCTCAGCTCAAAGAGCAAACGGCTAAGACAGACAACTCCAGTTACTGCAATAATATGAACAAATTTATAATTAAGATCCTAAATTTTACTATACATATTCAGGAACTTTAAATACTATGCTCCCTAAGAACAAATGATCAGCTTCTATGATGTCTACTTTAGCCGCCTGAAAAATGAAGCATTTTTCAAACTAAATGCTCTGACAAAAGCATTTTAAGGGCTAAACCTAGTTATAAACTGACTTTTATATTGCCTTAAATAAAAAAAGATATACCCACAGTGTTTCTATTTAGTACCGTCCTTCTGCACTCTATAAGCTCCCAATATGGAAACAAAAATATGGAGAAGCCCACCCCATAACACCAAATATTTTCCCAAATATGTGACTTTTGTCTGACAACTCAGTAATTGCTTCTGAAACCTTTATAATCAACCCCTCTTCCTCCCTGCATTTCTACCATTGATGGTAGATGAAATGCAGAACACCAGCATGCACTGAATTTGTTGAAATATTTTCCCTTTGCATTATTAACAGACCTATTTGCTCCACTTCAACTTTTAATTTATTCCACAAACTTAGGCCACTTTCCTAGAAATTAACAAAACAATTTAAGTTGCCATAAAATGTTCAGAGTATTAAGTGGCAAAAGCAACAGATGGAGACGGTGGTGAAAGGGGATAGAGGTCATCCAAGAAGCTGATATTCAGACTTCCTCTTAACATTTGTATAACTCCACTCTTCAAGCTTTGCTGACACATGAAGTAAGATCACCATTTATTTCTTCATTCTGTGATAATTCCTGAGTTTGCAAATTAGTGGTTTAATTAGTAGTGAGGTTCTACTGTAAAGTTCAGAGAACATACAGCACCATTTATTCCCTTTATATGAATAATTCATAACTCTCAACGTGGTTCTACTGCATAAGGGTGTATTCTACCTTAAGGAATATGCACTAGAAGGCTGAATTTGGATACCTGTGAACACAAACAGGACAACCAGTGCAAAAACATTCACAGCGTATGCAGCTTGTCCAATGAAAATACAAAAAGGGCATTGCTTCAGTTTGCTGAAAAGCAGCATATCAAATACACATTAGGTCATCCTTAAAAAGTGCCAGTAAAATACATGTACATACGCAAAAAATAGATTACTGAGCATGCACACATCCATTTCAGACAGAAAATGAGTTACATGTTGGCCCAACTTCCTTGTTTGCATCTGTATATTTGTGCTCTCAAGTGCTATTACAGTACTTATTTGCAAATAAAATAATCTGCAGGCACAACTTAGACTCTGGCTTTTGTGTCTCATAACGGCAATATTTTCATTGTATGCTAGTTTACTTAGGCCACGCTTGTGACTTGGCACAACACTGCAGGGAAGTAAGGAATAAGACCTCCACTGCAGACCCTGTCCAGCTGTGCCAGGTTTACCCAGATTATGAGCCTCAGTCTGAGAGGACAACAATGGTTATGCACCTGTTAGCTCCCCATGAACGAGTGAGGTAAGTTGGAGTGTAAGCAGACACATGGTTTCTATCCCCTTGTGCGTGCCACAAGATGTTAGTCCAGTGACAGATAGTCAAATCACTTAATGAACAACTGGAAGTGCGCAGGTGAGGACCCAACAGAATAGAATAAGCTGGAAATAAGATGAGAAGAGAGTATGCTACATCTACTACAGGGCCAATAATTCTTACTCTTCCCCTCCTCCCAGCACAAGACAGAAGCTCCAAAGGAACTTAACTTGTCTGAGGGAGAGATCTTTTCTGGAGCTCCTCCTGGGGCAGCACAGCTACCCACCACCCCCTACAGAGGAGAACAGTATATTAATGGGTTAGTGGCTGTGTTTATGAGCTCCATAGAAGAAGTGAAACATGCAAAAGGATACGACTGAGAAAAGAGAAGGCGGCCAGAGCAGAAAACAGCATGATACTTTTATTATTACCTCTTATCCTCTCTCCTCTTATTTTTAGGTTTATTACAGTAGTATCTAGGGTCCAACAAAGACCAGGGCCCCACTGTACAACACAATGTATAAACTGATTAGTAGACAGTCCCCATTCAGTAATTCATTACACCCATCATTGAATCCTGTCTTAGGGGTAGTGACTGAGCACTCCCACAGTATAAAATAATTATACCACCACCACTGGGAGAGGGAGCTCCCTCACCCTCCCATCATGCATAGCACACCTAAAAGCAAACAAGTAGTAACGAGAAGGAAATACTCACTCCGGGCCTGGGCCTGCTCCCAAGGAAATCAATTCCACCTCTGTTACTGGTTTCAGTGGGAGCAAGACCAGGCCCTTTGCGACTGACCCAGCTCCCTTTGAAATCAATGGCAAATCTCCCATTTACTTCAATGGGTACTGGATCAGGCCCAATGTCCTCAGAGTCTGATAAACACTCAGACCCCCAAGCTATCAACTAAACCAAAGAAAAAACTAAGGAGACTCTCACTCACTATCCCCCACCAAATTAACGAATCAACAAGAAGAAAAAATTCTGGAATCTCACTAAATACTTTGGGATGACTGAATTAGTGGAATCACCATGAGGGGGGCTACCCCAAACAACGTTACCCCAAATAAGGGCCAATAGAACCTTCACTCCATATCATCCTACTTTGTTTATGATGTTTTACAAAAATAAAAACCTAACTTTAGAATAACAAATTTATTTGAGCACTTCAATCTCTCTGGTCACTTGATTACAGACCTAAAAGTCACAATATTACAACAAAAAGACTTCAAAAACAGACTCCAATGAGAGACTGCTGAACTGGAACTAATTTGCAAACTGGACACCATTAAATTAGGCTTGAATAAAGACTGGGAGTGGATGTGTCATTACACAAAGTAAAACTATTTCCCCATGTTTATTTTTCTCCCTACTGTTCCTCACACGTTCTTGTCAACTGCTGGAAATGGCCCATCTTGATTATCACTAAAGGTTGGTTTTTTCTTCTTCTTCTTCTCTGTCCTGCTGGTAATAGCTCACCTTACCTAATCACTCTCATTACAGTGTGTGTGGTAACACCCACTGTTTCATGTTCTCTGTGTATATAAAATCTCCCTATTGTATTTTCCGCTGCATGCAGCCGATGAAGTGAGCTGTAGCTCACGAAAGCTTATGCTCAAATAAATTGGTTAGTCTCTAAGGTGCCACAAGTACTCCTGTTCTTTTTGCGGATACAGACTAACTTGGCTGCTTCTCTGAAACCTAACTTTAGAATGTTTTTGTAGCTTTTTAAAATCTTTGAGACTATTTTTAAATATCCTCACTATTTATAAAGCCAGGATATCTTAGTTCCATGAGTCCAAATTGCAGAGGGTTCAGAGGGATAGAAAAATTATAAACAGTACATTTTAGAAAACGCTAAAAAGAGATATCTGATTTATAGAAGAACTATTATAACGTCATGATGTTTAAGGTCTGTCAGCAAGAGGGAAAAAATCCCTTATGCTATTAGAAAAGAGGGATTCTTAACTCTCTAGTGACAAAGCTGCCATTTCTGGCCCTGGTGGTTCACAAAATATCAAAACTCAAACCCAACAATAGTGGAGGGCTGCATATTCCCAATCCTGAACTCCAGACTACTGTAAGGTTGTGTTTGGGACAGGGGAAACAAGTTCCACATGTGGGATGAAAAATATTTTTGGAGGGCTAATATTGGAAAGGACTACTCCAGTACCATGCATTTAGATCTTAAGAAGAATGATTCACTTTAGAAAGCATAACATTTTTTCCATATCAGTGAGATTTGTATATACAAATAATGACCTGGTCTTCAAAACAAAGAAACAGATCCTATTGGCTACAGAAATGGATTAAATGTCCCTTTAGTTCTATAAAGCCTAACTAAGGTCTGGGTTTTCCACACAAGGAATAGAGCTGGTTAAAAATGCCCTTCACCCCCAAAAAGTGAACTTTTTTTGCCAAAATTTAGAAAAATTTCTACAAGCTCTAACATCATGAAAGCTACTTAAAATTGAATTCACCTGCAAAAGAAAAAAATAGGTTTGTGCCTTAGGTGTCACAAAGAAGCAACAAAGTAGGATTGGAAGTTTTTCCATTTTCTCCTTGCTTGTTGAGTAAAAATTCAAGACTTGTGTACCCTAAGGGGTTTTTTGTGTGTTTGTGTGTCTCCTGTAAAACTCTGAAGAGTTGTTGGAGAACTAGAGTATGACATGAGTGACAATAACGTGAACCTTGAGCAACTGAGGGCTTGTCTTGACTAGGGTGTTTACCTCACGTTATTTGATTGAGGGAGTTACCATGTTTTCAAATTTATTGGCAAAGGCTAGTCTGGACACTCCCCAACATTTGTTCAAGGACACAAATGTCTGTGCTGACTTGGACTGAGAATAAAAGGTAGCTGTAAACATTTTTCACTTGAACTATTACACACCTATAGATGAGATCTGGCAAGACTGATTTACATTTACTGATAGTTGACTTCTAACTGATTTTTTTTTTTTATAATCTACCTTGTCTGGCCTCTCAAAAGGTTATTATTATTATCTATATTACCGTAGTGTCTAGGGACGCCAGTCATGGACCAGGACCCCATTGGGCTGGGTGCTGTACAAACAGAACAAAGACAGTCTACAATATCCACAAAACCCTTTTAAATGCTCTTGCCTAAATAACAACACATACTTAAGTATTGTAGAGATAATGTTTTTGCCTGCCCATAATGCCTCTCTCATTTTCTCTTTCTCCAGTCAGCTTTGTGTTGCTGGTCTCATAATTCTCTGACTCTCTCAATGCTTCATTTCTTCAGATGGGCTCATTTTAAGACTTGTACGCCTTTGAAAAATTAAAAACAATGACGGCCTTTAGTCTTCTCCCCTTCCCCCGCAACTCTTACAGAGCTAACAGAGTATATGGTGACTTATCAGGCACCTGGAAAAGATGGTACTGAAGAATTAGAACTGCTTTGAAATTTATAATTCTCTTCACAGTCATGAACATTTTATATGAGATTGGATGTTTACTATCCAAAATTATTGAATGATAATTCACTCATTAAATAAACTAGACTTTCTGGCCTTAGAGGCAGCTAATACTGCAGTTCCTTCTATCCTGAAGTATTTTTATAATTAAAAAGACTCACTTAAAATGGAACAGCATGAATGAATTCATCCAGATCATTGCTATTATAATGAATCATTAACATTCTAATAAAAATTTTATGATGATGAATAATACAGTCAAAATGATGAGACATGGAAAATAAAGCATTACTCTGCAACGTATGAGAGATAATGTATTTAATGATAAAGTGATGCTATGGAAGTTGGTAGGCTAAGTTTTGGGGTTTTTTTTAAACAACCTCAATACTGATCCCTTCTGGAGATCTTACTTTCTAGATGCTTTTCATATATTTAATTCGCTCACCAAACATTTATAACTGATCTGGAGAAAAAATATTTATAAAAATAGAAACACGTGGCTACTTAATATCAATAAATATCAGTTAACACAAACAGCTGTCTAATTTCCTCCCTTAGAAATGGCTTTTTGATTTCAGTGAGAGATAGCCAAGTTTATGAACGCAGAACTGAATCTCAGTGTGTGAACACTCATTTGTTGAACAGCAACCTTCATTGAAAAAAAAAAATCTTCTTATCATTACCATGCTATATTATAGAAAACCATTATGTAGGTTGGATACAATTTGATATTTGCACCAGGATTGTGTATCTTGTCACATTAGAGAGATTCAAACAAACAATTATCCCAAAGCAAACAGCACAAAATAAACCCTTACTTTTATCACATATACCCACTGGTGGGATAAATATCCTCTGGCAACAGCCTCAATGCCACACTAAAGAAATGCATCTTTGCACTGCACTAAATTTGCTCTGTAGCACACCAAAATAGCACACTAGTGAACTGGCAGTAAGGAGCAAAATCCTAAGATGAGCTTCAAAGACCAGCCCCCCAGTATATTGCAGTCATCCAGCCTGTAAGTGACAAAGGATTCAGCCTGCAAGTGTCATGAGGGATTAAAACCTTCATTATGGTATCTGGAGATTTATTTGACTTGCCCATGCCTTTAGATAACTTGTTTACTATATGTCACAGCAAGCAATATTGTACCAACAAGAAATTTTCCCCTTGTTAATGACATTACAAACAGCGCTACATTCAGACAGCTTGCTATACCTTAGAATTTGAAGTGGATTCCAAAAAACAGAGCCTGTTGCCAAATCCTTCTGCCGCAAGGCACAGTTTCTGTTGCTCCTTGTGAACAGTTGCAGTGCATTGCAGAACCACTTCATCATCCTACAAAAAACAGACAAAAATTGAACATGGTTATGGTTTCGATCCTATAGGACTTTGGGAAGCATTTACAAAGGCATAGCTAAACATCAGAAGTAATCAGCCACAAACAGCAATAGAAGTAAATCCCAGGGTAGCTTTCATTCCCGGAAGGGAAAATTTGGATGATTCAGAGGGAATCACCACAATAATGCGCTAAGATGCATGTTGTTTTGTTTGTTTTGAATTATAATGAACATCTCATCTATTAATATTGATTTTTGTTTCAAGGATAGACACAACAATGATTGGGGCCCCTAATCCTACTATTACTGTAGTCAAAGGAAATGTTGCCCTTGACTTTCACAGATCCTAATTTAGACCCCAATCCTGCAAAGGAATCTGTTCCCAAAGTCTTTCAGATGGCTCCCTTTCCAGTTTTGGGGCCTTAGATGTCGCAGTAAAACATTGCTACAATGTGTTTATATTCTAACACCACATTTCTTTTTAAGAAATGCATCACAACAAAAATAATGTACTAATGTAATGTAATAAACACTAAACACTTTGCTGACTCTGACTTATGAAACAAATGAAACAATGGAAAAACAAACAGTTTTTCCAGAATAAATGTCATTCAGGTGACTATGAAAAGGTTGCACTTAACATCAGGTGCACAAAATATTACCTAACAAAAATGTAGGTTGATCAATGCAACCAGAAGCAGGTAGGAACCTGTAAGTATGAAACTCATTTTTATGGTCATCAGTGCAGTTCTTAATTAAACACACACACAAGCTGCTACATTTCTTCTATGTCCTATATGTAGACCAAGCATTTTCACGATAAATGATTGAGCTTCAAGTTGCTGGAGATAATGGGGTATGGTAAAGTTAAGTAGTGTTAATTCCCAGGAAATGCTATGCATCTCAACCACTTCTGTGAAATATTTTATTGACCCAAGAATCTCTTTACTTACATTCAATGGCTCTTTGTAGCTAGACATGTGCTGCTTACAAGATAATTTTAATTAACTATATAATATACCTGAATGTAACCATGTAATAACACCTGGGGAAGAGTCACTTAAATGTCTATTGAACTCACAAAGAGAGCAGAACTGGGGTGGGAAAAATGAAAATTCTTATCTACTCTGCTCACCATTTTTTACTCCTATGCAAAGGAAGGTTGTATATACTATGTGAACCAAGGGACTTTTCATCCTTAGCATCAGTCTGTGGATTCCAGGACCTGTTACTAATGCATTTTACATGACTGCTTGGCACTGAAAATTCAAGAATTTGCTGAAATATATTACTGCCCAAAAATAAATAAAGCCTCAGTACAGCAGTACATTAACTTCACACATAAAAGAGCTGGGCGATCAAGTATCTAGAAACTAGTACCTCTCCTCTGGGTGAACTCTTCTTATACCCTGTATCTATCCACATGGGCCTCTTGTACACCAACTTTCAGTACTTCAGAGCTGCTTTGTTCATTGAGAGGCAAAAAAAATCATTTCTAATAAAGCCTTAGTTTTAGAATATTAAAATAAAAACTTGAATGTTAATTTTTGTTGTTACCAGTCTGGAAACTTAAGTCCTCTCTTTCTCCAAAGAACACATTCATAGAACCTTTTCCTGTCCCCTTCCCCTAACCAATCCAAACCCCACTAGAACAGCAACCACCGTTACCAGTTGCCATTGGTTCACCCCACTGCCTGCAATGACCCTGCCAATAGGGTGTGCAAAGCAGAGTGGCAGCGTAGCCTTGTGGCTACACCAGAGACAGGGAAGTGAGGAAGTGCAAGTTCTCTTCCCAGCTCTGTCATTGATTCGTGATCTTTCTTTGTGCAAATAATTTAATCTCTCTGAATCTCTGTACCACTCTGTATAACGGAGCTAGCAATGACAATCCACCTTTGCATAGCGCTTGGAGATAGAGTATGAAAAAAGTATTGCATTTGCACGCCATCTATCATTATTATTTGCTTAAAGCAGCAATAACTAAAAGGGTTCTTTGGCTTCAGAAATGCAGTTCCCTGACACGCAGCACCACATTTCCAGACTACTGCTACTTCCACCTGGCCATGCCCCCATTACTGGTATACAGCCCAGAATACATGTTGGTGTGGAGGAGATGCTGATAGTTACAAGGTAGGAGAAAGCATACAGTGTAGCTGACACACCCCACCACACACTCCCTTAACCCATTTTATACAGATTTTCTCTGATTTTGCTATCTTGTGCAGTGGAACATACGGCCCGTTGCCCTTAAATTTGTAGCTCAAAAACAAAGTATGCTATCTTAAAAATAAGATAAAAATAAAATAAATAAATAAAAGTTTGAATAGCTCCTTCCAAATGTACTTCCTATGACTTAATAGGTTACCATGAGATTTTCACTGACTAGAATGTGAATCAGACATGTTTTGCAATGTACACATATGTATAAATTTGAAATACATGCTGTATAATCATGGAGTGGTTGAGCCTCTCATTTTAGTTAGCAGCTTGGGCTTGATGGAACTCACATATCCATATTGTCCAAAACATTTGATGTCTTTGTCAGAGTAAATCAGAGTCAGATTTAGTTAATTATAATGCTCATTTGAGTTAATTTTCATTCTTGTGCATGCCACTAGAAAAGCATCTAAACAGTAATACCCTGAATTCAATCTTCTGCTTTTGTTGGCTGTATGTTTAGAGGAGTCTGACATATTTGCACCATCACTGCACTGCAGAATTGGACTCAGAAAAAAAATCCCATTCTTTTTCTATAGACTTTAGAACTTTAAGTAGACCATTTTCTGAGTATCAGTGCATTTTTCACACCTATTTATAGATCAGGGTATGTTCTCCCATTAACATATTTCTATAACCATAGGTGTTAAAATATAGAATTTCCTTAATTGTAGTTGTTATAAAGTCACTACAAAAAGACCTTGTGACATTCAGAACAGCCTCAGGGCAAAAGGATTGGGCACCACCCTGATATCTAGCAATAAGTTTCAGCTTGCATGACCAGCCCAGTGTACCCCAACTCACTATTGTTATAACCTGTATCTAAAAGGTGTCATGTCATTGAAAAGCTCATAACTCACTGATTATTAATACAATTGTGTAATGTAGGTGCAAGCAATTAATGCAAAGTGACAGACGCCAGCACCTTGTACTTTTGTGGAAACTCCTGACAGATGGAAAGTCAGCCGTGGCTGGAAAGAGAAACTATCTTGAACAAAGCCTACATGTTGGTAAATTAAGTTTTAGACTTTTAGATGCAGGTTTTCACTTTTGTTTGCTTGTAACCCTTTCTAAGTTTATTCCTTTTACTTAGTATCACTTAACTTATGTCCTGTTGTTAATAGGTTTGTTTTATTTTACTATAAACAGACCCAGTTTTGTGTTTGAAACTGTTTACCCCAGTTGAGTTAAAAAGTGTGATGTGAATGTCTCTTTACAGGAGCAACAAATATTTCTCCGAAGTGGACACTTCAGGGCACACAGTTATGGAGAAATTTGGGACCGGGAGTGTGTTGGATTCATCTTATTGGCAATGGCATTGGAACAATTTGTGTAGTGGGGGTGCTAAGAGCCATTGAAGAAAACTAAACCCTGTATATGATGGAAACCACTTCAAGTCAAGCAGTGCGGCAGCACCCCCAGAACCCTTAGTTCCAGCACCCCTGCTTATTGGTTGTAACCAAGGCTGGTGGGAGCCAGAATGGGGCTGTGGGGATGTAGACAGGCTGCTGGGGCCAGAGCTGCTGAACCAGGGCTGTCTAAGCACATAGACACTCAGGGTGTGTCTACACAGCAAAGAAAAACTTACAGCTGGCCCATGCCGGTCAGTCAGCTCAGGCTCACAGGACTTGGACTGCGTGGCTTTTCATTGATGTGTAGGTTCTAAACTCAGACTGGAGTCCAGGCTCTAGGACCCTGCAGGGTGGGAAGGTCCCTGAACTCAGGCTCCAGCCCTAGTCCAGAAGGCTGCACAGTAATGAAACAGCCCCATCCCCACAAGCCAGTCAGCTGGCACAGGCAAGCCATGTGGTTTTTCTTTGCTGGATAAACATAGCCTCAGGGTATGACCTGCAAGCTTCTTGCTGATTGTGTGCATCCCAGGCTGGGAGCTACAGTAGCAAGGCATTGTAAGGCACCCAGGGTTGCCGGGCAAGTGGAGACACCTCCACACTGGATTGTGCCCCCCAAACCCTGACTGGACAATGAGACCTATTTCTAATTTCCTCTCAGCCCTCATGTAAAGAGGACTGAAGTATGCCTTATCCTAACTATTTAATGGGCACTTAATGTACTTTTCAAATATTCTTAAATCTTTAATTAGGAAGTTTCCCAAACTGGTTCCATTCCTTCTTTAACCTTCTGAGCACTTTTACACCCCATCCATTATGTTGGAGAGGTTTTCTGACATCACAATTTTAGCTGTCAGTCACCTGTCAGGTTCAAATTGATAAAAGCACTTTATGTCTCAGATGGGTATAATTGCATCCTTCTAAAAGTTAGGTAATCACATATTATTAGATATTCCTACTCCTAATCACTTCTCTCCTACCCTCCTGATTTTCTGCTTAAAGTCCTTTGGTACAGTCAACAGTAGTTGACAAAAACACCTTAAAAACATTTAAAGAATTCAATAATTCTAAATACCTCGTACACCCTCTAAGTTGTCCACAGTCATTTGAATGCCCCATGTCCTCTCTCCTCCTGGAGAGAATCTGTCCTAAAGTTCACAATACCCCCAGTGATGTTGGGAAGTATTGTTATCTCCATTTTACGCAAGGGAAATGATTTACACAGATTGAATCACCTACCCCAGGTCACACAGAATCTGTGGGATAATAGGAATTGTATCCAAATCTCTAGTATCCTTCATCACAGTCTTAACCACAAATCATTTTTCCTCCCAAGCTCACAAAGAATTTGTATCCTTGCTAAAGGTAATGCAGTACCCACCCACAAGTTCTCATTTTAGAGTCATGAGAAGGTTGCAGGCTAATCTACTTATCCACACTAGACCTCGAATGTCAGCCAGTACCTAAATAAATCATTAAATTATAATGTCTCTGCCAACGGAAAGATATCCTGCTTTGCATTACGGCAAACAACAACACAGTCCCAAAGAGGATGGAGAGGATGCTACAGCTGATTATCCAACAGTGTGACATTCCAATAACTTCTTGCATTGTTCTGGACTATAACTGGATTGCTCATTTTTGAGCGTGTTCCTTAAAATAACCTTCTTCAAGCTGTATTCTTCAAGCTGCATTTTTGAAAAATGGATAGATACTGTGTATCCCACAAAGTCACTCGTTTAAATATCCAACTCTGAAAAAGCCAGGACTACTATTGAGCCAATAGCAACAAGTAATCTAAATAATAAGATTTCAGTAGTGTCACTCTGTGTGTCACCCTGAAGTCTAACATGTCTGAGTCACTGAGAAGCAAGGGAAGCAGCTACAAGCATGGTTGAGAGCTCTCTATTCAGAATGTCACGGTGTTGAATCATCACTGAGTTTTGTGGTCTGTTGCCATCCAATTTTTAATTTCTCAGCCATTTTGACTAGGAATTACACCCATGCAATGTACAGCTTCAGTAAGACATAGCTATGTCATGCCAAGAGTCCTAGACCATTGTGATATCAACGGTGACTCTCACAATCACCACTCATACTCTACAGCTAATTTGCATGCAACACTTTCATTGACTGTAGAGGAAGACTGGAGAGACGGTGTCTATCTTTGCCCAACTGCCACAGTTCTTCAAAAACCAACCCCACACAACAATCAGCACAGACATCTACAAACACAGAGAGACCCTCTCCATAGCACACCCTCCTCACTCACCACCTGCATAAATCTCTCAGCACAACTCCAGACAACATAACCAACCAGCCCCAGCACACACAAATCAACACAGCCCACCTTCCTTCCCCACTTGCACAAAACACACAAAAACCCCAGACACAAAACACAACCAGCACACACAGTAATCCCTCACTGCAGCATACACCCTGCATTAACCACCTACATAACTCACCACGTCTCCCAGAACTACCCCATACCACAACTCAACACAAATCTCCCAGCATACCACACACATTTACTAAAAAAAAAAAAAAAAAAACCAGAGCAATAAAGCCATGGGTCATCACGAGTAGGATCTTAATATGCAATATAGCTGTTCATTATAAGCTACTTGATTACTTAATAAATTGTTTCTACTTGGTGGAACTATACCAGCAACTAAATGATTCAGCAGAGGAAAAGAACCCAGTATCCATACAATACTATTTAAAAAGAGTCCTAAAAAGAAAAAGTTTGCCAGTTCACAGCACAAGACATGGCAAACTACATGCCCAAAGAGACACACCAGAGGGCCAGGTTAAGAGAAGAAACTGTTTTCTGTGGGTAGCAAATATCCACAGACAACTAGCATAGGCCTATAATAGATCTTTATTTCTTCTGCAGCGCTCAGATAATCTCTGTTCTCCAACCTAGTCTCTCCTGATTACTTGAATGAGTGGCACACATTTCATGTAAAGGGTGGCTGATGGCACATTTTAAAGCGTTGGCATGCTATCTTTTATCATCAGATCATTTCTATTATTGATCATTTTTAAGTCACAGCTGAGCATGAATGATTTCTTTGAAATAATCATACTATTTTGGTTTTGCCCCTTTAAGGCCATGAAAAGTAACACTATGTGAGTAGTCAGACTTGCCCAGTCCTTGAGCTGTCCAGAGCGGAACTCTGGTAATTATTTTCAAACCCCTGGAGTTTTTATAGCATGTTGGGGGCACGGGGTGGCTCCAGGAAATACTCTAAGAATTTAAGCCCTGGACTTGACTAATCCTTAACCTCCTCAGTATATTACAACTATTTAAAGGATTACAGCTGGCTGACTGAATTCCCACAGATCATTGTTCAAATAGGCTTAGTCTACACACATACCCAACTTTATTTCTGCCCCTCTATTACCTTTCATAAATGCTCTATCAGCAGTGGGGGAGGGACCAGGACATTTGCATTCCGTGTATTTCTGACACACCGTTTGGTAATAGTTTTTGAACAATCCTGTCTCATTTTTAATTCTGCATTGAACTTTAAGCATTATACTTTTCAAAATGTTTATCAACCATGCCCTTTGCCTTTCTCATCATTCATGGACTGACATTCATTTCATAGTGGCTAGACTCTACAGAGCTTACCAAATACAGTGCCGATCATTTAGCATTGAAACAGTGTCAGTGATCCATCCAGATGTGTCTCAGATTTTAAAATAATATGCACTTGAATAGCACATTTCACCCATGGATCTCAAAGCATTTTCCATACATTAATTAAGCTTCACATCAACCTCCTGAGAAGGAAGGAATGTGGAGGAAGTGTTCACTACACAAGTAAAATGCAGTCTGCTCTTAAGTGAAATGCAGCTGTTTTTCCAAACCCCAAGTTGTGCAGCTGGGTTGACTTAATTTTTTTAGTTTAGGCCTGGCCTATGATTAATAAATTTCCTTGCTAAGCCAATGTTTCTTGTCCCAACTATTTTCTTTGGAATTTACTAGCTCTCTCTATTATTGCACCCTTCCTTTCTCTCTGTCAGTCTGTCTTTCTCCTTCCTGCATGCTATTTGCCCACCCACCTCAATTCTACTACTCATCTGTACAATCTTCTTTCCATCATTTTTGTCCTTCTCTGTGCTACGGCCTAATGGAGAGAGTTGATTAAAACATCACACAGTCTGTTTGCAAGTCTGCTTTAAAATAAGAATATCTTTAGTAGAATCTGAGTCTCACAAGCATCTAACCACTGAAAAACTTCAAACCCAGGACACTTGATTGGGCTCAAAGCAATAGTTATTGCCACACTTCCTCTTTTGCAGATTATTTTCAGTCTGAACCCTTTTAACTGAAAGAGAACAACTAACTATTGAATTGGTAGGGTGAGGAAGAGAGAGAAAAAAATGCATGTCATATACACTGCATATGACATTTCCTGAAAATCCTTTAAATTACATGCTTGTCAGATTAAAGTAGCTACATTTCAAATGTGAAAACCCAACATCATTAATACATATTTTCAGAGTGCCTAATGACTATTCCATTTGTTCATCAGAATAGTTCAGTTAAGATAAAAATGAAGGGTATCCAATTGTTTCTTCCTATACAAAGTTACCCTGGAAAAGATAGATAAGGGAAATAATGTTATACTGTAAAAAGAAAAGGAGTACTTGTGGCACCTTAGAGACTAACCAATTTATTTGAGCATGAGCTTTCGTGAGCTACAGCTCACTTCATCGGATGCATACCGTGGAAACTGCAGCAGACTTTATATATACACAGAGAATATGAAACAATACCTCCTCCCACCCTACTGTCCTGCTGGTAATAGCTTATCTAAAGTGATCATCAGGTTGGGCCATTTCCAGCACAAATCCAGGTTCTCACCCTCCACCCCCCCACACACAAATTCACTCTCCTGCTGGTGATAGCCCATCCAAAGTGACAACTCTTTACACAATGTGCATGATAATCAAGTTGGGCCATTTCCTGCACAAATCCAGGTTCTCTCACCCCCTCACCCCCCTTTTGGTTTTTGGGAGGGGGGTGAGGGGGTGAGAGAACCTGGATTTGTGCAGGAAATGGCCCAACTTGATTATCATGCACATTGTGTAAAGAGTTGTCACTTTGGATGGGCTATCACCAGCAGGAGAGTGAATTTGTGTGGGGGGGTGGAGGGTGAGAAAACCTGGATTTGTGCTGGAAATGGCCCAACCTGATGATCACTTTAGATAAGCTATTACCAGCAGGACAGTAGGGTGGGAGGAGGTATTGTTTCATATTCTCTGTGTATATATAAAGTCTGCTGCAGTTTCCACGGTATGCATCCCATGAAGTGAGCTGTAGCTCACGAAAGCTCATGCTCAAATAAATTGGTTAGTCTCTAAGGTGCCACAAGTACTCCTTTTCTTTTTGCAAATACAGACTAACACGGCTGTTACTCTGAAACAATGTTATACTGTATAAATTACAATCCCTCTGAGGATTTACTCTGCTTCTACAAAATGTAATATAAACTTTTCTTCCATATGTCCAACCCCTTCTGATTATTAGCTCCAAGTTTGTTGCTTTAACTATGCAAGAGAAACAAAATACTGTAGCTTCTACTACTACTAAGGTTTTTGCATGAAAAGTTGATGATAGACAATCTAGAAATTTGTTGCAAGTAAACAGTTATTTACAGGAAATATATATAGCAGTACATTGAATAAAATATCTGAAAAACTTGACTACTACTTTTCCAGATGCTTCAATATTTTACAGGATTTAACAGCCGCAAGGAGGATATAGTAAATAAACATGCAATATTACTTTAAAGATTTAAGAAGTGGTTTGATGTAATTATGACATGCTGATGTGGTATTCATGTTATCCAATACAAACCACATCAAAATGAAAAATCTGATGCAACTTTAACTATGGTCTTGCTCATGTTCCATCATGGTACTACTTTATTCTGAAAATACCATATAAAATACTTGGAGACTATTAAATCTGCAAAATTAAGCACCTAATGCCTGAAAATGTCAAAAGTTATGGCTGCACATGCTGATTTAGTTCTGCCCCTTCATATTTATGCATACAGGGCTTGATCCAGTTAGTACTGTAGTCAATGGAATCTTTCCATTGATTTCAATAGGCAGAGAATCACGCCCACAGTGCAACTTTTAATCACATACCATTATTTCTGCAGAACTGTGTATCATTCTGCAGCTAGACAGTGTGCAATGAATGACGAAGGAGTTCACACATTTGTTTTAAATTAAGGTATTACAACAGAAATCAAGACAACTGCACACTTGTTTTCTGCCTAACAAAATTTTAGAATAATTTATGCTTTACAAATATTGAGTTAGCCTAACACCACCCAGGGGAGGTAGGTATTATTCCATGAAAAGATTAAGTGACTTGCAAAGAAGGCAAAGGAAGTCTGTGGCAGAAGCAAGAGAAGAACCCAGATTTTCTGACTACTAGGCTTGTGCTTTAGCCACAAGCCCACCCTCCTCCCCTTTAGCAACACAAGACTGCGTATAATTAATACTAATAGTAAAATTCCATTTACACAGTAAATATTAGTGCCTGCACTATCCTGAGGGAAAACAATCCTAGAGATGTTGGAAATGTTAGAGCTAGAAAAAGAAGCTGTCACTGGCCTACTCAGGATATATACAGTGTTGATTCTTTAATAATTTGTCTTGTCCTGTACAAAGAGTCATTTTCATAGGCATTAGATAGTCTTCCTCAGAAATCATCCCGCAGGACAGGAAATCACCTGGAGTACAAATGAAATTGTGAAGACTACTGTTGGGGACACTGGGGCATGGCCACTAGGTAACTCGAGGGGATGGAAGACCACGAGTGTTGATGAAGCCCCCTCGCACTAGGCCCAGGTGTCCTTGGCCCCCCCTCCTGCCTGGAGGCACTGCAGCAGCTCTGCGTACTAGGCCCAAGTGTCCTTGGCCCCCCCGCCTGGAGGCACACACAGCAGTTCTGCTGAGAATCTGCAACAATATGTTGCAGAGTCAGACTGCCTGAAACTAAGCAAGGCCACACAGGGCAGATATGGAAGAACAATGCTGAATAAAGCAGCTTTATGTATAGTTTAACAAATGATACAGAGAACCAGGGAACTAGCTGGGAACTGGATTGGCTGGCTATATGGATACTTGGGGCAGCTTGCTATTGGATAAGTATGCTGGGAAAAGGGATGTATAAAAGCCTGTGTAACTTCCTGCTCTGTGTACAGGATTTGAGATTCAAATCTCCCTGTACCTATTTGAAGCTTCAAATAAACTTTTCTGCTTCTCCACCCCGTTGTGATTATTGGGTGTAGCACACCGGGTAACGAACCACTCAAGCTGTTGTTCAGCCTCTCGGCACTGGGTGCCGGCAACACTACCGTAGTAGATGGTGGTTTTGTTGCAGTAATCGATACAGCCTCTAGCAGCAGCATAAACCAGTTGGTTCCACTCCCTTTCCCAAATTGCTTTCTCTAATTTAGTCATCTTCTTACTTTATAAGTTTACAACTGTATCATGCTGATCCACAATACCAGATTTATTTGGCAGTAGAGAAATTGTATCTCAGGACATTTAGATTCGTAGTTACTGCATGGTATAAAACCTTTTTGTGCCAGAGCAAGGACACACTGGGCCTACCAAACAACAAGCCCTGAGTATAAGGTAGAAAACCTTTGTGCACCTCTTGAACAGAGCAACATTACATGGGCAGAGCAGAGAGTTTATCTAAGCATGGTATATTGACATAGCACAAAGTGCGAGTTCTAACTCATGTCAGCAGACAGATTCTAGAGCTGCCAGAGCAAAAAGAAGATAACCTTAGTAGGCTTCAGCACAGCACAGAACTGAGTAAAACTGAGCAAGTGGTTCAGCACATTTGGGTAACAAGAAGATTACTCTCTGTGATCAGCAGAGTGCTTTCTTCTGAATCACACTGAGTTCAGTGTCAGACCCTGCCAGACCAGATGCAAAACCTGCAGACTTCTCTCCACTGCTACAAATGATCAATGCTCCCCACAGACACACTTTCCAGATCCATGGGTCTGACATGCTCACCACAACAGGTGGTATACCTTATCAAATGCGCTCAATACGCCAACAACTATGTGGATGAAACCAATCACTATGCTCTTGAATGAACTCATACAAGGAAATGATTTTAAAAAAAAAAAACCCTAACACACCACATCAGTTGTGGGAGAACACTTTTCACAACTCAATCACTGTATCCGACCTATCAATACTCATCCTCAAAGAAAACCTGCACAGTGCTTTCAAAAAGATAAGCCTGGGAGCTTAAGTTCATAACTTTGCTAGACTCTAAAAATCATGGCTTGCATAGGCACACTGGATTTATGGCTTATTACAACAATCTATAACCCACTAATGCTGCCACCACAGCTGCGTCCCCCTGCCCTTTCTTTTCCCCAGAGGAATGTTAATGGGCCAGTTCACCTGAATTGTCCCTTGAAATATGGTTTAACTATTTACGCTAAACAATCTGTTCCACCTTGTATTTAGCTGTGACAATTAGAGTATGTTTCCCAGATCTGAAGAAAAGCTCTGTGTAAGCTCAAAAGCTTGTCTCTCTCACCAACAGAAGCTGGTCCAGTAAAAGATATTACCTAACCCACCTTGTATCACTGAGTTAAAACTGACAGCATTGCTCTTCAATCACCACTATAACCTTCAACTGTGGATTCTTACAAATCTACAATTCTCTAGTGACACTAATGGTGCATGGCAAACTGAAAACAGATTTCTGCATATGACTATAGTCATGTTACACAGTTTCCTCCAGAGACTATCATATTGAGTCAATATGAATCAATCTCAGATTTGGTTTCAGGATACAATGAGCTTGTGTGTGCAAGTTCTTGATGGATTCCTAATATAAATATTCTTGGAAATGATAAATGAGTCATCCCAAATGAAAATGTTATTACTTTTCCACTATCTTTGTGGCCCTCAAGCTTGAAAACGTCAAGTTCAGTTGTCAGTTTCTAATGACAATTATTATATCTGTCTACAATCATTGTTAACAATGGCAACCCTATTATCTAACTTTGTTGACAGATGTGGTGGAAGATATTTTCTATAAAACATATTTATCAATTTATACATGAAACCAGCTGCAGGATTGATTTCAGCTACTGAACAGCCCTTCTCAAAACACACTGGGTCAAATTCATCACTAGTGTAACTCTGCTCAAGACTTCAGTGGAGAACTCGGTTGTTTACACGAGGAATTAATTTGACACACTAGCCTAAGGGCTTATCTACCTGGTAAGATAATGTGCTGCACAGGTGTGTAATGCACAACATGTTAGTGTGCACCAAAAATCAATTAGCCCATGTAGACCCTGCTGGGGCCCTTTAACACAGTGCTGGGTGAAACAGTACTATTTTAAAGCACGCTAGTGTGCACCAGCAGGGGTACATGGACCAATACACAACATGTTAATGCCATTTAGAAATCATATCCCCGTAGAACATATTTTCCCAATGTGTTGACAAGCAACAAGTCTTGCTCCCCCTCCACTGAAGTACTATCAGACTGAAACCAGAGGATCAGGTATTAGCAATGGTTGCAATTCTACTTCTATAATAAAGCTTGTTAGAAAGTTTCTGTGTAGATATTCAGCTGTATGTTAGGAAATAAATAATGTTACTACGGAGACCGGTCCTTTAGATTAAAAACTGGGATTATTTTGAATGCAAACAACTAGAACAGTTTTTAAATCCCTTAAATAAACCTTTCCCTCTGAGACACTCATTCACTGTAGTGCATGCTCTCATTTCTTAGAGTGAAATTAAAGATAAGAGCTCTGTCTACACTTCAGAACCTATGCCAGCGTAGCCATCTCATGGAGACTCATTTAAACCGACTGAAGGCATTTTTCTGCCAGTGTGGGAACACTACCATGCAGAACAACATTAGCTAGGTCAACAGAAGCACTCTGTTGGCATAGCTGCAGCTACACTGGGGTTTTGTTGGCATAGCTATGTCGGACAGCGATGTGGGGTTTTATGCCAATATAAAAAAAATGTAACTGTAAACCAAGTCTCATTCTAGTGTCCATCTGTTTTCAGCACTGTACTGCACTGTCAATATATTTATCCTTCTTTCAATCTGAAACTGCCTTATTTAATGAAATGAACTGCTCCAGTTCATCCATTTCTCATCAGAGGCCTTCTCCTTGCTATGAGAAAGCCACTGTACCTTTGATGACTATTTCCTTCTTATGCTCAAATAAACTGGTTAGTCTCTAAGGTGCCACAAGTACTCCTTTTCTTTTTGCGAATACAGACTAACACGGCTGTTACTCTGAAACATTTCCTTCTTGTACTCTAGTTCCTTTGGAAAGTTTCTTTGGCTGGTTTCCTCAATTTCCTGTTACTATCTTTGACATGCAGTCCATTCCCTCCTCCAGAAATTAACAAAAAGATTACATATGAAAAGGTCATGACAGCCATACATGAATAATTCTCCTAGGCATGTCAACGATTCAATTTCCAGCCAGGTTGAAAGGCCACAAAAAGGCCATCAATTTTTAACAGCTTTCCCTCACTACCTTCCTGGTCTGGATTTGAAATGGTAACCTGAAAAGTCTGCCCTATTACAAACCCTTGAGCAATCTCAACTCTGACAACACAGTTCTTAAGCATTTCCACCATGAGAACAATTGAAAGAGATAAACCATTAAAACGAACAGTTTCCAGGCCAAACCCACCTCCAATCAGATGATTTCACACAAACACACACACACACACCCCACTAATCAATGGAACAAAGATTATGATGTCTTAAAATCCTGGTTTGAAAACTTCATAACCAAAAACACAAGCCCAAGAATCCAGCTATCAGGAAAATAACCACACACTATACAGCAGAGGTCTACTGGTTAAGTCACTGGACCAAGCCAGGAGGTTCTGTTTCCAGCTCTCCCACTGACCAGCCATGTAACATTGGGCAAATCACCTCCCTGTACTTATGTTTCTCCTCCCTTTTCTGCTGAGACCGTACACTCTCGTGAGACAGGGGCTGTCTCTTACTATGTGTTTGCTGGTGCCTCGCACAGTGGGGCTCTGATCTCAGTTGGGGCTCCTAGGATATCCTAACCGCAGCAATAACACAGCACAGTACAAAAAGAAAGGAGTAAACAGTGTGAAACATTTCCTTGTGCTGCATGAAGCACTTTACCTGGAATTATAACCACAGTTTGAGTGGCCATAAAGGCTGACAAACATTTATATCTCTGCCAACTTGTACCTGTTGGGATTCAGATATGTGACTCACAATAAGCTGGATATTACAGCAAGAAATTAAGCTTGTTGGCTAAATTGTAGATTTAAGATAGTTAGAACTAATATCTCATGGAACATTTAGAGAAACACATTTAATACCTCTTCTCCCCATCTTTCCACATCGATGTGGAGACAGGCCAACCTGTGGATCAATGTGGACATGCAGCCCGTCCATCTTAAATACCATATTGTTGATATTAAATCTGCTATTTGAGATTTACTGATAAAAGCACTGTACACGCGCACACACACATTATTTCCGTGAAGCATTTTAGGGCTTCTGGTTTTGTGGGTTTATTAACTTAATTTGGAGGGGTATTTTTAGCAATTTTTAAATTCTATGTAGATATCCAAAAATTAGGGGTATTCAGGGCTTTCTTTGTATATTGTAATGAGTAGTGTAACAACATACATTACTCCTTACAGTATATACTCCATTACCATACTGTAGTGAGTAATGTCTTTGTAATGCTCCCTAGTGCACTTAAACGTAGTATTGTTTCAAACAGCACCATGTTAAAGCACACTGGGGAATCTTTAGCACGTACCAGCAAGGTCTACATGGACCAATTACTGCACAACATTTTAGTGCCCTTTAGAAATCACACCTCTATAGTCTGCAGTACTGCTCTGTGCAGACAAGCCCTTGGATACATGGAACCATTTCTGGTGTTTATTGGATAAAACACCAATTTAAAAAAAAACAAAACAGGATGTTTTATTGGTATTTATCAATTAGAAATGAAAATCAGAAGCCCTAAGCATTGGCAACTCTATTAATGCATGAGAATCTCAAAGTGAAATTTGTCAGACTATAAAGGAACTAAAAATACTAGTCTATTTCCAGAGGCCAAGCGAAGAGAAATTAAAACAGCATAGATAGTATATTTAAAATTTTCAGGTTTAATAATCAGATGTGTTACTTGTAACAAAGGTAAGGCAACTTGTTTAAACAAATAATGTTAATCTTATTGCGTTCCTTTGAGTGATTCCTGCTACAAGAAAAAAAAATATAGGTTATAGATTGTAGCAAGGTTCTGTGTGCCCTGCAGCTGTTGAATTTACGAGGGAATCCACTTTATTCCACCCTTTCCCACAGCCATGTGCTCCAGAATCTAAGCTTTCAGTTTAAAACCAAAATGTTGCTAGTCATAGTGGTTGTGAAGATGATTTCAGTATGAGCCAAGTAAAAAAAAAAAAGTTGTCTGTATAGCCTAAAAACCAGTACCCATGAGAGGTGTGAACTGCATTTGTAAGTATTTTACCATTGTGGCAGATGTATCCAGTTAATGGGCTATAATCCCTAAATACCACACCAATGCCCCCAACTGCGCTGTACCCAGCTACCAGAATGTCCAGCTTACTCCCTGGCAACTTCTATGATGCAGTTGTGCGCTGTCAAAAAAAAAAATCTGTATCACAAAATAAAGTACAAACATTTAATATAAAAAACACAGGGATTACTATTTTGACTGCTTTATTCATTTTCACATATGGTGTTTTAAAATTTTCTTATTTAATTAAGCTGCGACAGAATGTTCATTCTGTCAAAGTTCAGGATCTCTGCTGAATTTAGGTCCAGCTTGTCAGGGAGTGCACGAGGCCATGGTTTTCTATGTGTCAGGGAATCTGTGTTTCAAAAAGTGCTGCAACTGGGTTACTGCCATGTTGACACTTAAGAATGCCAAAAAAAACCATCGTCAACTAGAAATGAAATACAACTGTATAATGTCTGAATATTTTCTGTTCAAGTTTTATTTTTCAATCTATGAAAGAATGTTAGTTAATAAAAAAAACAATTCAAGATTAAAATATTCAAGCCACTAACATTATATGCTGGTCTGCTCAGATCTACATAAGAAAACAAAGCAGGCAGCAGTAGAAGACTAGATTATTATATACTGTGTATGTCCAGTTATTAACAGAACATTTAATAAGCAGATCCCAGTGCATTCTGTGTTAAAGCAATCTTGTAAAATAATAAAAATGTATGAGTTACTAAAAGATTTTTTACCCCTCCCTGCAGGATACTTTTAATTTTTAATCATTTCTCTGTAGTCCTTCATAGAATTACTGCAGAGCTGAATGCTTCACAGAAAACTGAGAGACTCCACTAGCATGCTGCATATTGCGGCAAATGCTAACCAAGAAAAATTAAGGGGCCTTCAGCTACATAGTAAAACAGTTTCTTAATATGAGGTGCTCACACCCACAATAACCCTTTGCAACTTCTAGTCAGGTGCAGTATGCAGGCAGGAAAGCAGAAGCTGAGAAAAGAAAAAAAAAAGAAGGTATAGAAATGCACAAATCTTTCAAGCTTGTGAATATGATGTAATGTTCGGACAATGTTTTCTACTTCTTCCCCAGGACAAAAACGCAGTGGCTATCATAAATGAGCCAGGGAATGGAAAATTGTTACTAGTAGGTACCCAAAACACCAAGATATCTGTCATTTATTTTTACTATAATTGCATTGGAAATCTCTTCACTTGCATAGTTAGGTAAAAGCACAAAAATCAAACCTTATCAATCATGTATTTTAACATATTTTCTTCTTCTGACAATATTTACAGGATATGATGCACTTCACTTTCCACCCTCCCTCAAAAATAACACACAGACACTAGAAAAAGCTTTGCAATAGTCTTATAAATGATTGCAAAGTGAACTTTCCAATGCTCTAAAATAAAAAAAAAATATATCAGGCAAAGGTCAAGTCCGGACCAATCATAATCAGAAATGTTAAGTATCAAATGCGGGCATGTTAACATGTTGGTCTCAACTTATTTTCAGTATTACACAAGGAAGGGAAATTTTGTCATCATTTCATTTGTGCTCTGACCACCATGGCACTAAGAATGTCATTGTGGCACAAGTAGAATGTTAAGCTTCACTTAAACAAGCTTAAAGGATTCTCATTCAAGGAGATAGTCCCTAGGAAGTTCTCATGGTGAGAACTGCTGAAGTAGACAGCTGCTTCTCTGTTTTACTAAAAGTAAAAATTAAATCACTACTAAGATTAAAACATATGAATCAACCATTTTCCGGAGGCAGCTATCTGCTGCCCTGCTTGCTTTGATTGCACTGGTACATTTATTAGATGTAAGAGATGCCAGTGAAAACTGAATTAACATTTTAACCAGGAAAAGTAGATTCAGAATAATGGTTTAATCACAGGTGAGACAACATTAGTCCAGGATAAATTTAAAGTGTAGGCTTTCTATTAAATATAGCTACATGAATATTTTTTCTAGCTTTCCCAAATACTCTTGATGCCTGAACAGCTGTATCTTACTAAAGATTAAAAAATTGTAAAGTATAGTGCTTAGTTTGAAAAAAAAAATTGTAGCTAGTCCAAATCGGACACTGAACAAACACTAGCGTGCCTTCCTCTTCACAAGATTAGTTTGCAGTGACTGTTTCATTCTTTCATGCAAACCAACTGTTGTAACGTTAAACGTTCAGAAGTAGGAACGATACATGGCTCTGATCCTGCAAATACTTATGCACGTGTTATTTAAACTATGCAAATAATCCCACTGAAGTTAAACACATGCACAAAGGTTTTGCTTGTAAAGGACTGAGGCCTGTGATCATATTCAAACACTTGACAACAGAAGTGTGAATTATTGTGTTAATTTACAGCAAATGTTAACCTCATTGCTTCCCAATTATCGGATATAAAAGGGAATGACAGTGGAGTTTCATTCTTAACTTTCCTACTGGTTCACTGCATTACTTGAGGAAAGTCCTTTAACATCTTAATGTCTCAGTGGTAAAATGGCAACCTACTTAGATTCTTCCCAAAATGGTTTCAAGACTTCATTAAATAGCACTTGTAATGGGATCCCTCCAATATAAATACTAATACATCATAAATTCATGTTAACAGTCAGCTTTAAAGGAACCTTATGCAAAATTTGAGTAGCTATTGAAATTAGGTATGTTGTGAATGATGGAAAATATCACATCTCTTCCATAAAGAGCTTTTATGTTCCATTATTGCCCATTACCTTAGCCAAGGAACAGATAATTAAGATTGAGGGACCAGTCTGGCAAACTCGCTTGAAGCTGGCCCAAGTGAACCACTGTGTATTCAGATTAAACTGCTGAACAGTTATCCCAGTTCTACCTATAACCCAAAGATCCCTGCATCCCCTATCATGACTTCAGAATTTGGCCTTTTATACCGGAGGCTTTGCACTCTACCCCATTTCTTCCTTTATCTACAGACAGCTGCTGTGGACATCATGTTAAGAGGGAAGTAGTAACAGGAATTTAGAGCCAGGAACTGGGCTAACTGATGAACCATCTCTAAGGCCTAGTCCACACCTAAAACTTAGGTCAACCTAGCAACATCTCTCAAGGCTGTTAAAAAATTTCACTCCCTATATGACTTACTTAGGTTAATCTAACTCTGGTATAGATGCAGCTAGGCTGCCAGAATAATGCTGTCAACCTAGCTACCGCCTCAGAGAAGTGGATTACCAATATCAACACAAAAACCCCCTTCTATTGACATAAAACCAGTCTACACTACAGTGCTACAGCAACACAGTTGTAGCTGTGCCACTGTAGCATTGACATGCCCCAAGATATTCCTCAAGGCAATTTAAAAATGTAGTAGAGAGGCGGTGAAGACAGGGGAGAGAAAATGCACATTCCTGGAGGGCTGTAGGAGCTCCACAGCGCTTGCCAGCTTCTTCAGACAATAGTAACAGACTAATGGCATGCTGCTAGGCCAACTGGACTTTTTTTTGGTAATGGCTTAATATAGAGACTATTATACCACAATTTAGGTTAGTACTAAAATTTCAGTATCTGAACAGTTTTTCTGTTCAGACTTAAGGTATAAGACATAGGGACATTAAGAAATCGATCACAGTCACAGCAACGTCACAGAGAAATGTGTTTATTATAACAAAAACTTTGGACATTTCTAAAGGGGTAGAACATATTGTTCACATTACAGCATAATGGCCAGAGATAGTGCAAGACGTTTACATATATATTTCAATGCAAGACCACTCCTGAGAATTGAAGCTATAATTCAATGTTTCTGGTTTTACTAGGCCTCCATTCACCAATAATGCTACTTCAGCAGCAATTAGACATAAAAAGTTTGCCCTTTCCCATCTGTTGCCATATATTTTAGCAGAATTTATGGTTACCTAGAGAGTCTCATAACCCTTTTCCAACAACGCAGAGATCTTAATACCAGAGATATAAAACAACCCACTTTGGAAGGTAAAGGTGTATATATTGCACGCAATATTGGGAAAAGGTCAACATTTTACACCTGAACTTGGCTTGCACATTATACTGCATTGTGCACAGCATCTATCGCAGTATCAATTAGTCTTGGTATGTTCATTGTAATGCACATTCTTACAGCAAAATCTACAAAGGCAGTAAAAAACAAGTAGGAGCCAAATCTCAAGCTTGCACTTTGCTGCACCGAGAGAAGGCAGCCCTTTTAGGGCATTATCACTCAAGATACTATAATATGCAGGAGTCAAACCAATTTAAATCAGAGAAGCCCCAACACAGCTGAGAATCAAGACATGACAGCAGTAATGAATAATCAATAGTCTCAATACCTCAGAAATAACACTGGAGAGGTCAGGCCAAGAAACAATTAAAAAACTTGATCAACAATGCCCATAGCAGGGAAACGTAACACAAATCTCTGAAAGAGGTATGGAAATAGACATTAAAGGTGAATATTAAGTTAGTAACCAAACTACTGGATTTTATCCTTCTTTAAGATTAATATTTACCTACAATCAAAATCACCACAAGGATAAACAATTTAGACAGTACAGTGGTTTAGGGGCTTCGAGGACAGGACTATAATCTAGTCCTGTCCTCGAAGCCACAGACACACTAAAGACAGACACACTAAAGGCTTGATTTTTTAACACTAAAACCAATGGGGGTTTAGTGATTGACTTAAATGGGAGCAAGATCAACCGCTACTACAAGTAGTTACTTGTGATCTTAGCAGTGCAACTACACATTACTAATTAGATACCTGTTGTGGGTATCTTGTAGACAAATTCTACTTAAAGTGAATAATTTTAAAACCAATCAGAACAGAGTAGGACAGTTTATTGGCAAATGAAATAAATGTTGTGCTCAGGAGGAACTTGCTCTTGGAAGATGCTCAATACCCTCTATTTCAATGCCACAAGTACTCCTTTTCTTTTTGAGGATCCCCATAGTCATTTTGTACCCTCACCTCACGGATATCATAACAGGTTCCTCCTAGCTCATGTCCCCATTTCCACAGTAATCCTCTGGATGATTAGGACATACATATCATAGGCAGCGACTACTACAGTTAAGGACGCAAATACACAGTATTCACATGCTTACAACTTCCCAAATAATTAACAATTTGAGCTATAATATCCATGCTGCATGTCTACTCAAAGATTAACTTTTTTGGAACATTTTATTAAAATTCCTTCAGCCCTTTTTGAGTTCCATGAAAGTAAAAAATACATATTCTCTCATTTTAAGAAAATAATCTAAATTCACATGTGCATGGAAAGGGCTGCAGTGAAAACAGTTGAAGTTTGAGATTTGAAATTTGGTGTGGAACTAATCCTCACAGGATTAGTGTTTTTGCTTGGCTTGAAACAAAAAAACAAAAAAGCCAAAAACAAAAAACGCTTTGCTTTGATTCACTAAGTTATAATAGTTTAAAATGTAAATATTGAACATATATCCCATAAAAAACATTCACGTGCAGAGATGCTCATCTCACATGGTTGATTCAAGAAATGTACACACCTCTGGTAAAGCTGATGGACTTCTGTGCTCCATAAGACAGCAAGCAGCCCTGCTCCAGTCCAATAAAGCCACATAAGCTAGTAAAATGTGCAAGCCAAAAAGAGTTTTAATTTCTTCTATTTCTAAACCCATCTGCTTTTTTTTTGGGGGGGGGGGGGGGGAGGAAGGAACCACCTAGGAAACTAAAAACCAACAACTGCAACGTTAAGCACGCAAAGGTAAAAATTACAAAAAAAAGTCAGGAAATGCAAAATTTAAAGTTCTAAACATAATTGGGCTGCAGTGCTCATTTGCTCTATTTTTTATTTTCTTCTCTAGAAATATGTAAATTAAGATATTGCTGCCTATGCCCAGTCCCTATAAGGTGCTAAGGACCTGTGCAAGATGTTACTTCAAAGGGAAGAGACAGGATTCATCATACTGTACGGAACACTCAGCACCTGGCAGGATCAGTCCTGGGTCATGACTGAAGGATCTGGGCCAGATTGATTAGGGGAACTGCCTTCAGCACAATCACAGAAATAAGTCCTAGCAAAAACACCTTTAATTGAAAATATTATAAGAAAATGATTTTTTCATTTATTTTCAGAAGCACCGAAAATCCGTTCAGGTGACTACATCTATTCCAGCTTCCCTGCATTGAGCTAGGCTTCCAATTAGTTCCATTCAGCAGCATTAAAAATGAAAGGGGATAGGGAAGGAAATCAAACATAAAACTAAAAATCTTAAAATCTATTTTGATGCTTGTTGACTAATGGTACATGAAGCACCAGTTACACATTGACACACTTATGAGAATCCATCAAAGCATTGATATACTTTTTGGCATGAAGCCTGTACACCACCTAACTAATTGTTTATTAATAAACATATTACTTTGTTTTCCCAAAGTGTCAATTAAAGCATAGTAGTGCAAGCACTGCTGATGGGTAACACCAGCACACACAAAGTATACTAAGAAAAAGAGACAGTCAAATATCTTTACCAAAAAAATACTTGGGGGGGAGGGTAAAGGTAAAGTAAAGAAGATGGTTATACAATAAGTGCTGTATTATACTGCTCAGAGAGGACTGTATAATATTTATATTTGTTACAAAGTTATCTGGTCTTACTGGTGGCTATTTGTAATTATTATTATTTAACACATATTGCAGCAACACCTAATGGCCACAACCAGGGTGCACCCCATTGTATTAGGTATTGAACGAACATATATTACATAAAGGCTGCAGTCTCCAAAAGCATAGCAGCATAGTCAGTGAGAGCCAAGAGCTACTTATCTTCAGTGTCCTCTTTGCAGGCTGGAGCCAGAGATCCCTTTATAATGAAAGCATAGCCCAAATGCTGGGGTTTGCAATATCTGATGGAGCTATGTGAACTTTTGACTTTAGTCTTGTGGCCTTTTGGGAAATGGAGTTTAGTAACTGGAAGCTGTTTAGTTGCAAGCAGTGTTGATTTTTTGCTTAAATTAACAAAGTGACTCTACTAACAGAGTTTTTGTACTGTATTAAAGATCAGGGAAGAGTTACCTGCAGCTCCTGGAGATAAATGTTTTTTGCGGACAAACATGGTGTTGGTTTTTAAATGGAGAAGCTGATTTTAATTCTTTTGGGTGAGAGGTTAAGTAAGTTCATACTTTACTTCCGCCAGCAGCCTGTGGCTACTTGGAAATTGGAAAGACTCCTGTGGACATCAGTGGGGCCAGGATTTCACCCTCAGTGAGGAGCACAAGTAACTGCCTCTGGTAATTGTTTCTATGCAGCTGGACGCCTTTGCCCACATGGCGCTCAATTGGCATCAGTTGAATCCACACTGGCACATGGGTTCTGTTACACAGACCCAGTTGTAAGAAAGTATAGTAAAATCTTGGTCTCATGGGGAAAAAAAATTCTCATGTGATTCATAGAATCACGATTTTGTCACAAATTAATAAGCCATCTTAAACTGTTAGTAGTAACTTCTTGTATTTTGACTATTTTTCTTCTTTATTTTTAAATAAAGAGATTTATATAATGCTTTCCTAGTTTTTCAGTGAGGGATCCCAGCCACTCATAACATTATATTTGGTTCTCTTGTATCTGTCATGTACTTGGATTCTGAAGACATGCTGTATTTGTATATGTAAATATTTACACCTACGTGTGTCTTCTCCATCAGCAAAAGATTTTCTTTAAAGAAAGATCTACCTTTCCAACTGATCTAACCAAATCATTCTTTTAATATTTCCCCTTCACCACCACATAAAATTCAACCTTCATGTCCTTGTCACCAAAGCCCTGCATAGCTCATCCCACTTCCTTCTTGTCCAGCCTAGTCTCTTAACAGGTTAGCCCCTTCCACCCTCCTCTGAGCTAATAATGTTCAAAAGCACGAGTACATCTTTGTCACAAGAAAAAGAAGTAAAGATGATAAACACCAACTATTTTCAGAAAACTGAGCTAAGTATCTATTTAAATTAGAGGTGCACCTAATTGTACTGAAGGAGGTAATAACTCAAAAAGACAACAAATCCCTCGGGCCCAGATGGGTATAAGAAAGCAAAGATTAAAAAATTAGCCTCTTTGCTAGTTAGATAATGCCAATTAATACTGAGTGTAGGACCCAAACATGCAAGTGTTGAGCACCCTTTTCACGACATGATTAACACTGTGTATGTAGTAGCTGCAAAATACAGTGTCTATGGAGCTACCGACTTTTGTGCTGCTCCACGGAACATTTTACGTACATTTGATTAAGTAATTGGTTTATTGTAAATAATTTGCATATAGCCACAAATTCAGCTATCATCTCTAAAGGTGGTGATTCACAGATCTATCCCTCTACTCCTCCTTTAAGCCAAACTTCAGGCCAAACTAAAAATCTTGGCTCGTCTTTCTGATATCTTACCATGAATGTCCAGCTGTCAATTTAAGGTCAAAATAGCCAAAACAGAGCTCTTAAACCCAAGCTCTCCCAGCTCCCTATGGACACCACCACCATCCTACCTCTCGCTCATGTCTAACCTGTGCACTAGTTCTGACTGCCCTCTCCCTATATCTTCACCTTCACGCTATGTTTAAATCTTGCAGATTCTTCCTGCGTAACATCTTTAAGATACGCACGGGCTTTCCTCTCCATCCACCTACCTAAAATTTTCATCCAAGCTCTCACCATCTAGAGTTTTGATTATTGCATCCTCTTCTCTGGCCTTGACAAATATAATTGTGCCCTCCTCACATCCATTCAGAATGCTGCTGCAGTGATCATTTCCCTAGCTCATTGCTTCGATCAGGTCATCCCTCTTTGCACTCCTCCTCTGGCTCTCTGCCTCTCCCATACACTTTTGCTGCTGATGCCACCTGCTCCTTCTCATGCTTGGCTCCAGCTGGAGAAGCAGAGGCAAAGAGACCACCTGGCTGCTTGCTCAGTAAATAAAACAGTGGCTCCTGGTGGCTTCCAGCAGCCACCCGACAGCCCAGATGAATGTGTGACATCACCAGAATGTGTCAGGTACCAAATGTGAGATTGATATGGGGCTGCTAGTTACCATGCATCAACTACAGCTCATCTTATACAGCAGTAGACCACATAAAAACTCTCACTTGTGAAGACCTAAATCAGATATTAATTAGAGCAGATCACAAAATAGTTTTTCCCTCATTAAGTTTTGATGAACAAAAAATTCATTTGCATTTTCTTTAAATTTTTTCAAGTTTTTTTTTTTTTTAAAAAAAAGCTAAAAATATTTGGGTAGTTGCCCAAAAAAACCCAATATTTTTCACTGTTCAGGCTTTGTTTTTCAAACACAAATATGTATATTTTCAAAGAAGATTAATATTTGTGTAAAGATTTCCATTTTTGTGGGAGAAAAGTAATTTTCCATTGAAAAAATGTTTTGACAAACTATTCAACCAGCTCTAATGCTAACATTATACCGAGAACATTGGCCTCCAGGCTAAATAAATTCATTCCTCATCTGGGTCTCAAGAACTAGAAAGGGTTCATTTCTGGCTGCAGTTATCTTTTGTCACACTTTCCTACATGCTTAGCCCGTCTACTGAATCCTTTTTTATAATTAGATACAGAAAATGCCTTTGTGTGATTGTTTTTCCATTTTTCATTATTGCTAAGTTTTTATTTAGCATGTATTTTTAAATTGTGGAATGGGGTTCTTTAAAGTCTGAAAACAAACTGGACTTTTTAATTTGCAGATGTAAATGAGGCAGGAGGCCCTCTCACCATTTCTGTTTTCTATGGCAGGTTGTAGGCGCTGCTCTGAGTTAAGTGCTTCCATGGACCAGCCACCAAGACATTCTCCCCTAAGAAGGAAAATGCTTCCTGGAGCTCTCTTGTGCATGAGGGACTGCACAAAATACTACAACAAGTACATGGGCAACATAAGGGGAGGCAACTCCCCTACTGTCCACCCATCTCTTGGGGCACCATGTAATCTCAGACGTTATCATGGAGCACAGAGGACTCCAGTGCAAGGCTGCCCAGACCTGATGGAGGTGAAATACAGGGAGCAGGCAGCTCCTTACTTCCTCCATTAACTGTGCACCCACAAAATGTAGTCCTATATTAAGTGAGCTGTTTGCCTGCTTGATAAAGCAGTGTGGTCTACATGTTCGCTATTTGCAGTATGTAATTGTATCTCTATTCAGATCTCTGAATTGTATCTCTTTCAGTCTCTACCTTAGGAGTGGGGAACCTATAGCCTGGCTCTGACCTGCTGCTTCATTTAATCTGTGCTGCGGCAAGTCTCCGCACTCCAGGCCAGAAGACCCAAGCGTCAGTGCCCCTGGAGCTGAAAGCACAGCTCGCCGGGTTGCCAGAAGTCCAATTGGGTTCGCGCAGCTCCAGGAAGCGACCGTTATGTTCCTACAGCCCTTTATTGCTCCTGCTCCTGGGAAGCTCCGCACGCTGTCCCTGCCCCCAGTGCCAGCTCCACACCTCCACAAAACCAACATCAGTATGAGGGCTCTTGAGTCCATGAGTTTCTAGCAAAGTGGCTACGTTTTAGGCTTATGCAAAAGTGAAGCAAAGTAGTACTAATAAGCACTTACACGGCACTTTTCCTTTCCATGCACTTTACAAACAAGCGTTCAGAAAGTTATTAGAACAGAACTATGTTAAGTAACAAACAACCACAATTCTGCAACTGGATCTGTGTTGGCAGACCCCTACAACTGTTCAGAGCTCCACTGAATCCACCCCCTACATCCAATTGCAAGACTGGAGCTAATGTTAGTAATAACACTTTAAGTTTATGTACCTTTTTAGTCCAATGATCTATTCATACAAAGTAGATTGAGGCATGACTTCATCCACTAGTGAAATATAACCACTTCAGAGTGGAACTCAGCTTTTTTTAGGAGAAGGAATGAAACCTTCTCCAGTTGTTCCTTGAGGGGGAATTTAGGCAGGCAGGATGTAAACACATGACTTGAAATTAAACAAGGACTCAGGATCTACAGCCTCTACTCTTTCAAAATACCAGTGGACCCTGTATCCTCACACATTGTCATGATTTGTGTTTCATGGCTTCTCCAAAAGGTAGCAGTACTAACAGCACAGTACCCTCCCATCCCCCCAAGCTCTATGCTAAGGCACTTGCTAAGGACTTACTCAAAAGCAAAGATCTTGATCTAGTGAATCACCTACACCTGTTATTACAGCAGCTGCTGTTCCATAGAGGTATCCCATGTTAGTACTGACCAACATTCAATCTGGCTTACTTTCTGAAAATCAAGGAGGACACACAAAGCCTGGCCACAGTCAAATAGCTGCCACAACCCTATCTGAATATATTTCTAAAGAGATGTTCCCCTTGCATTCCCTTTCTTTTACTTTCATTCAAGCAGGCAAATAAACCCTGAAAAAGAGAGCAAAATGAATGAGAATGTTTGGTGGTATAACACCACTGTGGGCTTGATCCTACACAGCGCAGATGCTGTGTTTTGAATATAAGCATAAACTACAACATGAATATAAAAAACCAGGGACAGAGGAGACATGACTCATCAGCAAGCATACTGCTGCATGGCTACCAAGTTGCTTTTTTTGCCTAGAAGATGAGAGAAACAGGTGATGTCTTTTAGACATAGAACCATAGGATTAGAAGGGACTGCAAGGATCATGTAGTCTAAACCCCAGCCAAGATGCAGGATTTCTTGTGTGTCAACCATCCAAGACAGATGGCTACCCAGCCTCTAAGACCTCCAGTGAAGTAGATTCCATGAACTGCTTAGGCAGTCTGTTCCATAGTTCTACTGTTCTTACAGTTAAAAAGTTTTTTTTCCTGAGATTTAATATAAATCTATGATATAGTTTGAACCCATTGCCGCTGGTCCTGCTCCCCCTGCAAGAGAGAGCCATTCTACCTCCATCTTTTTTATGGCAGCTATAACGTCCTGCCTTAATCATCTCTTTTTAAAAATAAATAAAATAAACAACCCACACCCAGTTCCTTCAGCCTTCGCTCATACAAGCTTGCATTCCATCCCTTTGATTATCTTTGTCCTCTCCTCTGGATCCTTTCCAGTTTCTCTACATCCTTTCTACAGCAGTGACCAAAAGTGGATACAGTACTCCAACTGAAACCTAACCAGCACTGAGCAGAGTGGTACTATCACCTCCCGTGATTTGTATGCTATGCCTCTGTTAAATCAACCCACAATTGCATTGGCTTTTTTTTTTTTGGCACAACAGCATCACATTGACGACACACATTGAGGTTGTGATCCACCACAACTCCCAGATCCTTCTAAGCAGTGCTGCTGCCAAGCCAGTTATTCTGCATTCTGTATTTGTGCATTCGGTTTTTCTTCCCTAAATGTAGCACCTTACATTTGTCTTTGTTGAATTTCATTGTCTATAGCCTAGTTCTCCAATTTATCAAAATCCCTCTGAATGTTAGCTCTCTCCTCCAAAGTGTTTGCAACCCCTCCTAGCTTTGTCATCTGCAAATTTGATTAGTATGCTTTCTATTCCTACATCCAGGTCACCAATAAAGATGTTCAGTCACACCAGACACAGAACTGATCCCTGTGGAACCCCACTTGAGACCTCTTTCCCATCTGACATCATGGAATGCCCTTATTCTACCCACATATGCCCACTTTAAGACTAAGGAAAGCTGGTTCACAAAGTTCTACCACTTCTACTCTGTGCAGAGAAACACCATATTGCTTAATCGACATGGACATACATAGCCTCTGTTCACCCTCACATTGGAGTAGGAGATCCTTGCATGTTGTGCATGTAGTTGCAAGGATAGAGCTCTAAGTATTCTGAGGAGAACACAGGGTATAAATTCTTTGTTCTAACAGACAGAGATCCTGGCCAAAAACTTTTCAAACCTGAGTGCCTAATGCGAGTATTCTAAATCCATATCTAGTCATCTAAATGTAAGTGGCCTCACAATGGACACCCAATAATTCTTTTGAAGTAAAAAGGATCTGGGGCTGCTCAATTCCACGCCGGAGAAACCACCCACACCCCCAGAATAATTTATATTTTACGTGCCTGAATATGAATTTGGCAGCCTAACTTTAAGCAGTCAGCACTGAAAACTTTGTCCTCTGCCTTTTCTATATATAAAATAAATGTATACTTAAAAACTAAAGTGATGTGCTCTTTCCTTGTACCTATCTGGAGAGAGAAAGATCAAGTAAGATCAACTTGGAAAACTAGATGCTCTCCTGCACCGAGTGAAAAACTGCAAAGATACAAGCCCCACATTGCCAGTTAATTTGCTAACATCTAGCACTGCACACCTGTCTTAAGAATTCTAGAATGTCCCAAAGAGACCCTTTTCGTAACAAACAAAGCCATGGCCTTGTTTCAATTTCATCCGTAAAGACATGCCTCTGCCCCA
Source organism: Lepidochelys kempii (assembly GCF_965140285.1). Lineage (NCBI taxonomy): Eukaryota > Metazoa > Chordata > Testudines > Cheloniidae > Lepidochelys > Lepidochelys kempii. The sequence continues at coordinate 136,710,327 of NC_136382.1, read as the reverse complement.
GCATGTCACTGACCTGCCTGCGACTCCAGAATGCAATAACTATTGCAACCACCACCCTAGTAATAATGTATCTCTGTCTGATCCAAACAGAAGGTGTTTAGAATATAGATTATTTTGGGAGGACTGGCTAGCTAAGGGTTTACCTGTAGGTGGTGGATTTCAATCTAAACCAGATCAGTAGCATGGGTCACTTACATTTGCAATCTGATAGCTCTTCTATTCTGTGGCTACGTAACAAGGAGTCTGGTGAGCTATTCACATCACAGAACATCACTACAACTGTCTAACCATGCTGGCAGTCCCAGTAGAGGTGCCATGGACTGAATTAGCATTGAAACTCAACTATCCTGACATCCCTAGAGATGGCCACTACAGGTCAGGTTTGAGGCTCGTGGCAGGCAGGGGCATCATGGTGAATCTGGCACAAACACTTCCCATTTCTTTTTCATACCTGTTCTGTGCATACACAGAGGAACTTGCATCTCAAGGGCTCTCAACCACATTCCTTTCATGAACACTAAATTCACACACACACAAATATAAACATTTTAAGAGCATCAAACCCACTCTGAGCCTCCTGTTTGACTGCTCCACTCCATAAGGCCACACACGAGGACTGGGCTAAAGTTTATAGAATTAACGGGCATACTATGCTGAAACAGTCGTCTCTCCTGCAGCCTCCTAATCCACCTCTTGCGGCATCTGCCACTCACAACAATCTCCAATCGCCATCTGTTCCCAAATGGTTCCTTTGCAGGTACTCACCCACACCTACATCCAAGGTGAAGTGGTCACAGGGATAGCAGTGACTGGGGAACCCTAAGAAGGGACGCTACAGAGAGATGCGTCTTTTGCTACATCTACCCCTGCCTTAGTCCAAAGCTTCCTTTATATACTCCAGTCCAGACTAAAACTGGGCCAGTAGAAGAAAAATAAAGAACATTTCTAGAAACTTGATTTACTAACATGGGGAGGAGGGGAAATAGACCCAAATTTAAAAAAAAAAATCAACACCCGACAGTAAAACAAAAAGATGATTACAAAAGGTGAAAAAAATGCCTTCCCCCTAGGGGAGAAGGATGGGAACACGCAGCCCATTGTAGAGGATGAGGACTATTTTGTGCAATAAGATGCAGTGGCCCTTGCTTTCTGAAGTTTTGCAGCAACACCCTGCTGAGTAGATAAGTTAGCACCCAGAGCTATAAGCACACATCAGATGTATACCAATAAGCTAAAGATATCAGGCAAACCCAAGGATACAGTGAAGATCAACAAAAGAGGGATATGGAGATGCTGAGGAAGAGGCAGGAGATAGAGAGGAAATTAACTGGAATGGAATACAAAATGTACATATCATAAGCCTACCTAAGAGGTAAGAGTGTCTGAAACCCACAGATTCCTTCTAGTCAGGGTTACCAGATGTTTTTAAGAATCTCTGTAAGGAAGATCAGATCAATACAGATTAAGATAGCAGGACAAAATGCCAAAAGGATAAAAATGCCAAAGAACTATAATAGTGAAAATACACAAGGTGAAAGTGATAGAAGCAATTCAGAAAAAAGGAACAGTGTGAGAATACACGTGACAGAATTTGTTGTCCAACACATTTTAGTCAGCTACAAAACAAGAAAATATCAAATTCATAGAAGTAAAGAAGCTACAGCAATTGAGCATTAAGTTTGTGAGGTATCAAGCAAGTAGTGTTAGAAGTATATCATAGAAATGTAATTTATTCATTCTTCACAAAAAATCAATGGCCCTGATAACTTTCCTGAATAATCTATTGGTAAATGTGACACCTCAGAGGAGAGATGCTGAGGTTTAAGCAGGAACACACATCAGTACTAGCTTGGCATGCAAAGAATTAGGTTTAGTATAAGTAATTATGATTTGGAGTGAGGTTTTTTTCCCCCCTCCTTTTCAATACTCTTCTCCATGGGTACAGAAGGAGAAATCATGGTAATGTCATAAGGTTTTTATGGATTACTGATTTTAAGGGCAGACAGTATGTTTGGTGCTGTACAAGACAAAAAGATATATAATCATATTTTTTGTGATCATAAGACACAACTGACAAAAGCCCATCTGTGGTTCACTACTCTCTCAGCAACAGGCCTGACACTCTCACTACACTACACACAGTAGTGTCATTATTTAAAAAGGTGACATGTAATATATCATTTGAAAACTATCACACTGGTCATTAATGTCACTGTGAAAGGTTTGTAACAACTCTGTAGGTGAAATTAAGGATACTCTCCAATATGTCCTGGAGACTGTAAACAGTCTAAGGAGACAATACAGGTTTCTTCTACATAAAGGGGAAACTAAATCTGGTGGTGAACACCCTCTCCAGGAAAGAGGACTCTGACCTGTTGCCTCCGGTCAGCTAGTGGCACCTGCAGCTTTGTAAAGTGGGAAATGTGACCCAAAGAGGATCCCAAAGCCAGAGAGCACGGGGGTTCTTGATATCTAGCACTGAGTTTCAGATGGCTTGACCAATGTATCCCTACTCATTGGTGTCAAGATCTGTATCTAAAATGTTTCTTTTAATATATCATTGGAAAATTAAATGACACTGGTGAATAATATAATTGTGAAATGTATGTATTAACGCTATGAGAAAAAATGAACATTCACAGATATTATGCCTTAAAGTCTCTGACCAAACACAGAAACAAACAGGTTTTCCTCCGGACAGGAGGGAAGACAACTATCTACCTGTCCCTAATTAAATTAAGCAAGGTGTGACCAAAAGCCGTGGAAGCTCTATTTACATACAAATCAACAGGAGGATGGAAAATCCACAGGAAGAGAAGAACAGCACAAGGTCATCTTGAGTCTGAGGACAAAACATAGAGTATGGTTCTAAACTTAACGTGCTGCATCAGCACAGCTGCACTGATGCAGATATGCTCCTGTAAGACTTAAGTGAAGACACTCCTCAGCCAATGGGAGAGCCTCCCCATCAGTGTAGTTAATCCACCTCCCCAGGAGAAGGTAGCCATGTCAATGGGAGAAGCTCTCTTGTAGACAGTGCTGTCTACTGGGGGGTTAGGTCAGTGTAACTGCATAGAATCATAGAATATCAGGGTTGGAAGGGACCCCTGAAGGTCATCTAGTCCAACCCCCTTTCAAAGCAGGAACAATCCCCAATTAAATCATCCCAGCCAGGGCTTTGTCAAGCCTGACCTTAAAAACTTATAAGGAAGGAGATTCTACCACCTCCCTAGGTAATGCATTCCAGTGTTTCACCACCCTCTTAGTGAAAAAGTTTTTCCCTAATATCCAACCTAAACCTCCCCCACTGCAACTTGAGACCATTACTCCTTGTCCTGTCCTCTTCTACCACTGAGAATAGTCTAGAACCATCCTCTCTGGAACCACCTCTCAGGTACTTGAAAGCAGCTATCAAATCCCCCCTCATTCTTCTCTTTTGCAGACTAAACAATCCCAGTTCCTTAAGCCTCTCCTCATAAGTCATGTGTTCCAGACCCCTAATCATCTTTGTTGCCCTTCGCTGGACTCTCTCCAATTTTTCCACATCCTTCTTGAAGTGCGGGGCCCAAAACTGGACACAGTACTCCAGATGAGGCCTCACCAATGTCGAATAGAGGGGAACGATCACGTCCCTCGATCTGCTCACTATGCCCCTACTTATACATCCCAAAATGCCATTGGCCTTCTTGGCTACAAGGGCACATTGTTGAATCATATCCAGCTTCTCGTCCACTGTCACCCCTAGGTCCTTTTCCGCAGAACTGCTGCCTAGCCATTCGGTCCCTAGTCTGTAGCGGTGCATTGGATTCTTCCGTCCTAAGTGCAGGACCCTGCACTTACCCTTGTTGAACCTCATCAGATTTCTTTTGGCCCAATCCTCCAATTTGTCTAGGTCCCTCTGTATCCTATCTCTACCTGCCACCGTATCTACCACTCCTCCTAGTTTAGTATCATCCGCAAATTTGCTGAGTGCAATCCACACCAGCCTCCAGATCATTTATGAAGATATTGAACAAAACCGGCCCCAGGACTGACCCTTGGGGCACTCCACTTGATACCGGCTGCCAACTACACATGGAGCCATTGATCACTACCCGTTGAGCCCGACAATCTAGCCAACTTTCTACCCACCTTATAGTGCATTCATCCAGCCCATACTTCTTTAACTTGCTGACAAGATACTGTGGGAGACCGTCAAAAGCTTTGCTAAAGTCAAGAAACAATACATCCACTGCTTTCCCTTCATCCACAGAACAGTAATCTCATCATAGAAGGCAATTAGATTAGTCAGGCATGACCTTCCCTTGGTGAATCCATGCTGACTGTTCCTGATCACTTTCTTCTCATCTAAGTGCTTCAGGATTGATTCCTTGAGGACCTGCTCCATGACTTTTCCAGGGACTGAGGTGAGGCTGACTGGCCTGTAGTTCCCAGGATCCTCCTTCTTCCCTTTTTTAAAGATGGGCACTACATTAGCCTTTTTCCAGTCGTCCGGGACTTCCCCCGATCACCATGAGTTTTCAAAGATAATGGCCAATGGCTCTGCAATCACAGCCGCCAACTCCTTTAGCACTCTCGGATGCAATGCATCCGGCCCCATGGACTTGTGCACATCCAGCTTTTCTAAATAGTCCCTAACCACTGCTTTCTCCACAGAGGGCTGGTCACCTCCTCCCCATGCTGTGCTGCACAGTGCAGCAGTCTTGGAGCTGACCTTGTTCGTAAAGAGAGGCAAAAAAAGCATTGAGTACATTAGCTTTTTCCACATCCTCTGTCACTAGGCTGCCTCCCTCATTCAGTAAGGGGCCCAAACTTTCCTTCGCTTTCTTCCTGTTGCCAACATACCTGAAGAAACCCTTCTTGTTACTCTTAACATCTCTTGCTAGCTGCAGCTCCAGGTGCGATTTGTCCCTCCTGATTTCATTCCTACATGCCCGAGCAACATTTTTATACTCTTCCCTGGTCATTTGTCCAATCTTCCACTTCTTGTAAGCTTCTTTTTTATGTTTAAGATCCGCAAGGATTTCACCGTTAACCCAAGCTGGTCGCCTGCCATATTTACTATTCTTTCGACACATCGGGATGGTTTGTCCCTGTAACCTCAATAGGGATTCTTTGAAATACAGCCAGCTCTCCTGGACTCCTTTCCCCCTCATGTTATTCCCCCAGGGGATCCTGCCCATCAGTTCCCTGAGGGAGTCGAAGTCTGCTTTCCTGAAGTCCAGGGTCCATATTCTGCTGCTTACCTTTCTTCCCTGTGTCAGGATCCTGAACTCGACCAGCTCATGGTCACTGCCTCCCAGATTCCCATCCACTTTTGCTTCCCCTACTAATTCTTCCCAGTTTGTGAGCAGCAGGTCAAGAAAAGCTCTCCCCCTAGTTGGCTCCTCCAGCCCTTGCACCAGGAAATTGTCCCCTACATTTTCCAAAAACTTCATTGATTGTCTGTGCACCGCTGTAGTGCTCTCCCAGCAGATATCAGGATGATTGAAGTCGCCCATGAGAACCAGGTTGTGCGATCTAGTAGCTTCTGCGAGTTGCCAGAAGAAAGCCTCATCCACCTCATCCCCCTGGTCCGGTGGTCTATAGCAGACTCCCACCACTACATCACTCTTGTTGCTCTCACTTCTAAACTTAATCCAGAGACACTCAGGTTTTTCTGCAGTTTCATACCGGAGCTCTGAGCAGTCATACTGCTCCCTTACATACAGTGCTACTCCCCCACCTTTTCCACACCCCTGAGCAACATAGTTATAACAATATAGGTCTGTAGTGTAGACTTGGCCTGAGTCTGGGAAGAGAAGGAGAGAGAAGAAGCCATCTTGGCATCCATCGCTGAATGGACAAGGGGCCAGAGCTCTTGCAAGCTGAAAAAGATGGGCTGAAGTCTCTGGAAAGAAAAAGACTGGGAAGAAAGCTACTCTGAACCAAGGTTGTAGCTTATAGAGTTAAGCCTTAACCATTAAAAAGTATATTTTTATTTTTGTTTGTTTGTAACCTTTTCTAGCATTATTCTTTCTAATAGACATCACTTAACCTACATCCTTTTGTTAATAAACTTGTTTTTTTACAACGAATAACTCAGTGCTGTTCTTGAAGGGAAGGGTGTATTTACCCCAGTTAAGTTAATAAGCTGTAATGTGCTTTTGTCTCTTTAAAGGAACAAATGAACTCTAGTATTTCTTGGAGTGTTGCAGGAGAGGGCTGAACACTTCAGGGCAAATAGCTTTGGGGGAAACTGGGAGTGTGTTTGGGGTCACCCTTGCATACGATGTTACTAGGCAGTGACACAACCCCTCCTTTGGTCTGGATTGGAGCCCAGAACATGACAACGACATCTAATCATAATAGTTGTGTTTAATATAGCAGCACCTCTTCCAGCCCTCACCCTAGTGGAAGCACTCAGATCTCCACATAGTAGAAATGCAAACAACCACAAATACCTCACCCACTTCAGTATTATTTGTATAAGGGCAAAACAAAAATATCATAGAACACAGTCTAAAAATTCAGTACAATACTAACAAGACAAAATGATGGGGAAAGGAGAAGAGTCAAACAGGGAGGCTAGCAGTGGCTAAATCCGAACCTACACCCTGAAAATGAAGTACGTTTAGTGGTCTTTTATAAGCACAGAAGAATGAGGTGAGGCAGATTATTAATGGAAAACAAGTTCAACACTATAGGAGGTAAGACAATAAAGGTTTAGTCACCTGCAGATCTACAAGGTGTTGGATGTAAAGTTAAAAGGCAAGTGGTATAAAAGCACAGATACCCACCAGGCTGAGGCTCTCAAGAAGGTACCATTGTGCAACAACCCCCATGGCTGGGTCATCCGTGGGGAACGAGCCCTGCACCTCTGCATCTAAGTGCATGAGACTCTCTTGCCTGAGCTAAAGGACCAGATCCATTCATTGAAAGGCAGTAGCAGACTCAAACTTCTTTATGTGATCCATCTGCTAGAAGGAGACAAAGACCCACAACTGGGTTATTATATGGGGTGCAGGTTGTAATGGGGGTACAGTTTGGCACCACATGGCTACTAGAACCCCACCCAATGCGTTCTCCTGTGTTCTTGCTCCAGAATGTTTTGGTTTTCATGAAATGTCATTGCCTGGCTCAAAGACAGAAGAAGAGGGTTAGCTTTAAAGCCTACTTCTAGCCATTTAAAGAGGCCCAGCAGATAGGGCACAGGACAATGAGTCAGGAGTGCTGGGTTCTGGTCAAAGCACTACCACTGGCCTGTTGTGTGTCCTTGGGCAAGTCACTGTGCCTGTTTTCCCATCTGTATAATAGGGATACTTACTCACCTTTGTAAGACATGATATCAATGGAATTTGTGTCCTTAAATCATGGTGCCCTTAACTACACTAAATTTAAATTTTAAGACTTTCAGACTAAATATAATGTGCCTTTTCAGTAACATGGCAAACTATATTTCAATTTATTTTCTTTAAATCTAGCAAAAACATTTGAATAGCATGCTTTGAGTCGAAGTTCAGGGTCTGGTACAACCATATTGGCGGCAAACATTGTGTATGGCATGACATCCCAGAGGTAGATTTCAAATACTGACTATAATTTCTAAGCATTAAACCTGGTGAAATAATATTTTCATCTGACTCACATTTCTCCTAGATTTTAAAAATCTTGGAGTATAGGTATGTTGAAATTTATTAAAACTATTTGTGGTCAAAATGTAGAACTTAATTTAATTAACTGAAATATTGGCCATCTGCAAAAAGAAATTTGAGAGTTTTCAGAAAACAACAGTCCTAGGATATGTCCAGATGCATTAAAAAAAGGAGAGTAAAATTATTTTCCCCAAGTTTCAATTTGAATTCCCTTTACTGCTCTAGTCTCACTTCACCATCATGTGTCAAAATGAACACAATCTAGAAAATGACTATAAACTTATAACCAAATCCTTTACTTCTGACCTAAGTATAAAAGATACATATTTTTCCCCAAGTCATATTTCCTCCCTTTAGACCTGACCACTAATGGATGGTTAGGCTGAAATTAACTACCTTCTAAGAGACTCTCCCCCCATACTCTCAGGAATCTTCCCACTTAAGGGAAAAGTGTCTCAGTTTTAACATAAATACATCTTTCTAAATTAAATACTGTAATAGTGAAATTAAGCAAAATACACAGTTATTCCCACTAACAAAAGCATTAAATACTATGCTGAAATCAGTGAGACGGATAGATTTAGAAAACAGAACTCTACCTCAAACAGCCATAAGAATGTAAGTTAGAGCAACCCCAAGGAACAGAACAGATGAGAGACGGAGATAAAATTGAAAGCAGAAGTAGGGTATAGGTTTAAAATTTTCAGAAATACTTATTAAATACAACTAAAAATACATAAATACTTCCCTAACATAAAACTTTTCCATGTGTAAGGAACTGCTGTAGCTGACACAAGGAAGTTACCAGTGAGAGTCAGTCAGTTTCACTCTCTCTCTCAAATATATATTAATTATATAATGGTATGACATAATGGTATGACAAGAGACACTTGCCAATGCTGATCAGCTGCAAAGTTCAGCTAGTACTTTGTTCCTACTGCTCTTCAAAGATGGCAGTCCCTTGTGAGAGCAGATGCTCTCTCCAGTACATGCAGCTCTAGTCTCTGCATGCTCTCTAGATAGATTGTCTGAGCACACTAAAGACTAGGAGACCCATTGTCAACTCATTTACTTAGTCAGCAAAAGAAAGAAAGAAACAATCAAAATAAAATCAAGGATAATGCAATATCAGATATTTCTTAGTATACAAATAAATGTTCAATATTTTCTAAGACTAATTAAATTTCAATAGTGAAACCTGATCACAGCAGTTGTTAGTAAATCTTGGCTTAGAAATGGGGTGGGTTTGTCTAGTGATAACTATCAGTTTGGTGAATCAGTAAAAAGGTGAGACTAAGTAAGTCTCTACTGCTCATATGAGGGAAGGAAATAGCTCAGCTGTTGTAAAACAAACTCTCATTTCATAATAGGCATCACTGTTTTTCGTCATCTGTTTCCATCAGAAATTATTTTCCCTAGCTGGTCTGGTGGCTTTCTGCAAACTGCCCTAGATTTGCAATAAATCAATGATCTTATTGCTCACCAAACAGCAGAAGCAGAATATGATACCAAAGTCCATATACCTTGGGCTCTAGAGAAATAGCAACATTTACAGGAGATTATGTTTATAGAGTTGACCAGCATTAGCATGGATCTCCAGGAAGATGTTGATCCTCCTTTTGTCTAAAGAAGGGGTCTCAAAGTCCCAGCCCGCAGGCCATCTGTGGCCCAAGAACCTCCCCACTGCGGCCCATGGAGGAGAGACGCAGGCAGACACTGCCAGCAATGTCTGCTGCAGGCTCCCCCCCTCCACTCCCCAGCTCCCATTGGCTGGGGGAGAGGGAAGGAGATACCATCACTGGTCACTGGGCAGAATCAGCCATGGAGGCAGCATCATTAGTTGCCAGGCAGAGTCAGCCATGGAGTCAGCGTCATTTCTTTTCACAATGAATATAAACAAGTCAAAATACCAAACAACTATCTGATGCACACCTTGCTGCAATCCTGACGGTTTCAACTGCTCAGTCACTGAGGCCAAACATCAACAAACTGAAGCATTGCCAGGTGTCTGGCACACACTAAAATCTCTGGCAGGTGAAGAATTGTATAAAGTTGTATCCCAGTTTTATTATTTCTAAGAAGTTCAAAATAAAAAATACAATATAAACGTTTTCTTTTCTAAACACCAACTTCAGTAACATTATTGGCCCGCTGGGAGGATTTGAGGACTGGCACTGGCCCTAAGGTAAATGGAGTTTGAGACCCCTGGTCTAAAGTGAATACCACTGCCTCAGAGACAGATGGGTTCCTGATTTATCTAGCTTCTGATATGGCCCCAGTCACCATATTATCTGATTGCCTCTGTGTTAGTGAATGAATTTATCCTCAACACACACCTGTGAGGCAAGAAATTATCTCCATTCCCAGGTGGGGAAATGAAGCATGAAGAGATTAAGTGACTTGAGAAGAGTCATATAGGAAGCCTATGGCAGAGTCAGGAATTAAATCTATGTTTCCTGAGCCCATGTCCACAATTTAAAATTATATTTCCTCCCATATGGTTTACACCTGCGCCCCGCCCCCAAAGGAGAAGGGGAGGGGGGGAAAAAGTGTCCTAGAATAAGTGTAGGGGAAGCTTAAGACAGAAGACCTTTGGAATACTCAGGATGAAACAAAAAATTTACAAATTCATAACTACAATATGAACCAGCTTTTAATTGCTAATGTTCTGAGATTTGTATCTTAATTACATGTAAGTAACAATTTTTGCCTTAATATTTAATATTCTACAATTAAGAAGCCAGAGGAATTTCTCTGCAATTTTAATGAAAATGCTATTTTCAAGGTCTAGGGGCACTTGGCTGATGCTGCAGAGACGTTCTATAAGCCTGAGGATACAGGATAGACTCAGAATACAAAAGTTGTGATAGCACTACAGAGTCACTATTTTTTATGTACTGGGAAGGAAGTTTTGAAGATAACCACTCAAACTAGATCCTCCGGTATGTAGAGATTTCAGATACAAATCAAAACAGATTCAGATCCCTGGGATGGGATAAAAATGGCAGTGTGTGGAAAACCTAACAACTCCGTTCAATCTGGTGCTGGTTTACTTCCCAGAGAAATAATACCTTTAAAAATTATATTTTAAATCACATTTCATAGAAATAAACAGTGTATCAAACCAATCAATGTGAATGTTGAAGGGAGAGACCTACATTTTTCCAGACATACCTTATACCATCGGTTTATTACTACAGATTTAAAATATTTTATTTAATTTTCCCCCTCATATCACAAGCTAGCTACAAAGCTTTTAAGCTCTCTGAATGCTCCACTTCCTCCTTTTCTGGGGTTCTTTCTATTTGGTCTTCTTGACAAAGGTTTGATTTTCTTAACATGCTTGACATGGCTTCTAGCATCACTCATGTTGGTGAAAAGCATCTTCCTCAAGAAATGCTCTCCTGACATTGTCTCAGTTTATACCGAATAGCTGCCTGAACTAAACATGGAGCTTTTGAAGCAGACATGACTGGATTACATTTACATAGGAATTCTGGGTTCTCTCTTGTCCTAGGCAAATCCGTGAATCTCTCATATGTAGCAATAAGGGTTGCATAAGCCTCTAATCGCCACATTTTCTGAAGCTACTCTCGCCTAATTATGCACATTTTTCCAATTCTGTACAATGGATGCCTTTGAAAATAAACCTTTACATTATGTATAAATACTGCACTATAGTCTAAAGAGGAATTACTGCAGTATATTTGTTTACTTAATTTTTTTAAAGTTACTGTGGGCACTATTTAAATGAGTGGGGGAAAGAAAATGTTAATAAAGTCAAATGTGATATGTATGACTGTATGGCACCAATGTGAATTTAAACAAACGTAGGGGGGAAATCTAGATGCAATATAACCAATTTGTTTTTAAATGTTATGATCTTGCACAAGACACTTTGTCAATTAATATGCAGGAGATAGGCAGACCACAGCAGAGTGTTAAATGGAAAACAACTATTAGTCTAATTAAAAGCAGCACCTAAATAAAAGGCAACACACCACAATCTCTGTCCTTCTTGGCTATTGACATGCTGTAGGCATACAAATAAGCTAAAAAATTCTATTACAAAGCATAGAGTTGTTTCTCAATTAATAAATTATGCGTTTTACTTCAATACTGGATGTAGAGAGCTTTCTGAGCTATTTCTCCTAAGACATATTATGAAGAAAACTGAAATGAGGCTGCTGCTATCTGGTAAAGTATAATTCAGAGTTTTAATCTGGAAAGGATTTGTGTTGATGTAGCAAACGTTATACTATATCTCTAAAGGATATTAGTACATATTTAACACCACTAATAATGGGTAAATGAGGTACAGAACTGTACTCAACAGCACATGAATACACTAGAATAGATATCAGTAACGTGTTTTTTTTGTTGTTGTTGTTGCTGTTTTTAAGTTGAAGGAAACGTTTTTGTACTATTGGGCCAGGCTGTTATGCAAACAAGTTCAAAAAACCAACAACTCTGATTTCTAATTATTCTTTTCTATTCAAAGCCAGTCCTTAACAAAACACTTGATACTTACATGGAAATGCACAGACAAATCAGTTATGCCTTACAACAACCCTGTAAAGAAGATACATTTTAGCCATTTCAGAGATGAAGACGTGGAAGAGAAAAATTAAGGCTAACATTTGCAAAAGTGACCTGTGATTTAGGTGCCTCCCTTATTGAGTGCCCCACGTTAGACACTTCAAACCTTACTTTCAGAGACAATAGCAAAATGAAATCAGTTGCTGTAGGTACTCCACACCTCTGAAATCAGGTCCTAGGTGTGTCTAATTGAGCACACAAATCGGAAGCTACTCTTGAAAATTTTGTCCAACATGACTTACTTCACTGCACATCAATGACAAATATGACTTTTGGCACCATTTAATTCAGACAAGCTATTTAAAGAGTCACTTTCAAAGAACTGAAAAACAAGAGAAATCTGTTAGGAAAAGGAATCCTAGCCCCATGCTATCCATCTAGCTTAGGTATTGCAGTGGCACTCATCTTCATAGTATATGGACACCTTACAATATTTATCTTTACAAGATCCCTGTGAGGAAGGAAAGTGCAATTATCCCCATTTTACAGATGGGAACTAAAGCACAGAGAGATGGGCAAGTCTACACTATGGGGTTAAGTCAACCTAAATTACGCAACTCCAGCTATGTGAATAACATAGCTGGAGTCGAAGTAGCTTAGGCAGATTTATGGCAGTGTCTACACCACACTGGGTCGATGGGAGAAACTCTCCTGTTGACTTACTTTATGCTTGTCGTTCCAGTGGAGTACTGGAGTCAACGGGAGAGTGATCAGTGGTCGATTTAGCAGGTCTTCAATAGACCCACTAAATCAACCCCCGGTGGATTGATCACCGCAGTTTAGACATGCCCTAAAGTGACTTGCCCAAGGTCATAAGAAGTCTATGGTGGAGCAGGGAATCTAGCTTGCATCTCCCAAGCCATAGGCTAGTGCTCCAACCACTTCCTCATGCTTAGCCCACTAGATTATTGTAAATAAAGAGATGAGGAATCAGAGAGGAGGAAAAAAGGGGGAGACTCTGGCAGAAAGCTGGTGTAGTAGAAACAATGGAATCATGTCTAAAAGAGGGGAGGAGAGAATGGGAGTGGGAGACAGAAAGAGCCTAAATTTGGCAGACAGAACAAAGCTAGTTGGAATATAGAGGGAAAGGACCTACTTAGGAAAATTCATACTATTTTTTCCCTCCCAGATGAAGGCTTTGATTTTACTGTTTTTGTTCCCTTCCATTTTAACCGCCAAGATCCAAATCCTGAAAACTGTACTCAGTTTCTACTCTGTCTTTATACCAGTAAATCATGTGTTGATGTCAGTAGGAGTTTTGTTGCATTCAGGACCCAAATAGAAACTGAGTAAGGAATTCAATATTTGCCCCCACCCCTCCAAGATACAAAGCATCTTTAGAAATTGTAGACATCATATTTTGTTTTCAATCTGACTTGAATCACCAGGATATGGAGGCACACAGCAAGAATACAGGCTTTTTAGTAACACAGCTTTGGCACCAGGCTATGATGTAGACAGAAGACCTTTTCCATCAGGCTTTTAGACGGTTAGCACATCGTTTTAGGAAATTATTCACTGTATGTGTTTTTGAAGTAAAAACTTTTTGTACTAAAAATACTTTACAGTCAAATGCTTATTTTTAGTTTGGAACCTGACCAAATATGAGATATTGACCAGATACTTCTCCCACCCCACCTCCATACACCTGTGTTGTGCTTCTAGGAATGTTTTCTTCTTATGATAAAGAGTTAAATTCATCCTGAGCATGTGTGCGAAATGATATCGCTACATTCTTGACAAGTAAATCACAGTGCTCCTTCAAAGCCAAATGTACCAGTCTCTTGGCTACTCAAAATACAGGTTTACAAATCATAGGTTCATAGAAGAAAGTATACAGCATTACGAACATTTAGTCTGACCTCCTGCATACCACAAGCAGTACAATTTCTTCTCTCCTGTGTAAGTGAACAATGTATTGCCTACACAAATAAATCAAGGACAATTATGGCAACAGTTCAATGGGGATATGACGGTGGATTTGTTTTAAATCCCTAGTCAGGAAGACTCGATTTAATCATGGATTTCTACATAAAAGTGCATTCTCGTTGGTTATAATCTTCATACATATTCTTCACTACTCAGAGATAGATGTAGGTTTCATTTTTAGAAGGTACACACTATACATTTTTAAATATATTTTGAAAACTTTTCAGATTAGTTTTACAGCTATATCAGAAAATGATTGATTGTTTGGTTATTTCATTTACCAAAGGTAGCTGAAGCAGATATTTATGAAGTCATTGGGAGGTGAACTATCATTAATATTTGGAGGATTTTCTTGCCATGCTGTATTAGGTGGAGAACATCACCAGACAGACATTTAAATTGTTTTATTTAATAGAACAACAACATTATGTATTCTGGATTTTTTTCTTCAACAGCAAACATAACAAAACGAGCATATGAATTTTTGAATTTAGTTAAACATTCAAGTTTTTTAAAATCAGGGTTGTTTTTGTTAAAACTGTTTTTAACTAAAATAGTTAAATGAGATTTTTTTAAAAATTGACTGTCAGCCAGGTCAACATGAGAAACTTAAAATATTGGCTTCTGCAGCTAACGCCATCATCTTCACCTTCATTTTCCTGTTTGTTCATAATCTGAGAAAGAAAAACAAGCTTTCCTGCTTTTTCAGGACCCAAATGATTTCTCAATTTGGAATGAATTAGTCCAAAGGAAGAAAATATTCTTTCTACACTGGCAGAAGAAGCTACTGATGTTAAAAGTGAGATTATCACTTCAACAGTCTCTGAATCCAAGCGCTTAAGTGACTTCCACCAGTTCGCTGGTGTGACTTCCTTTAAAACATCAGCAAACATGTATTTCTTGAATGGTTCACCCTTAGCTCTGAAGTTTATTATAGTTGGCATTATGGGGGGATGATTGCTGGATGTCCATGTCAAAGCCAACTCCCCTTCTTCAGCAGTTATGGTTTGACCCTGGTACCAAGTACTGAGAATATTTGCAAGAAAATGAGCTGGAGATAGTGCTTGTTCCATTTGTTTTTTTAATGCTTGTAATTTAACTCTGTTCATTGCATGTTTCTCTTTTTAAGATCTCACTCAGTTCCTTCCAAATTTCAACAGCATCAGTAACAAAACAGCTATTTCCCTGCATTTTCTTCAAGGCTACAGAAATAGGCTTCAGGGTACCCAGCATGTGTTCAACATTTCTCTTAAGCCCAACGTTGAGAACTCTGTCTGTGACAGTGCCTCCTATTTTTTCATGATTTTGTTCACAAACTGTCATCAGATTAGGCCAGTTCTTGAGACAGTGCTCAAAACAGTCCACTACTGAGTTCCATCACACGTCTTGTGGGAGAGTTAGCTTGGTTCCTCCCACTTTTTTCAGAGCAGCTGCTGCAAAGTGGTTGTTACGGAAGTATTTTGCAATTTCAACAATATTAGCCTTTATTTCTGGAACACTGAAGTCTCTGGCTAGGAGGTGCATCAAGTGAGCACTGCAACCGTATGTTATTAGCCTGGGACTCTCTTCACTCTCTTCTAAATCATTTCTTCTCATCCTGGATACATTTGCAGCATTGTCTGTGACTCCATACTAAACATTTGAATTTTTTTCCACCACAGTTAGTTATAGCTTTTATTGCTACTTTTTGTAAGTATTTGCTGTGTGTGCGCATTTCCTGATGTATCAATTGTTTCTGTAAGGAAGACATTCTCTTCTTCTGTTGTCACACAAGCACGTACAACAGGATCATTGTTGACATTGCTCCATCGAGATTCAGGTTCACAATTTCACCCTCTAGACCTTTTGCACACTGGTCAATTTCTTTCATATACACTTTATCCAGCAATTTGCCTGTGACATCTGCTCTGTTGGGTGGACTGTATCCTGGTCTTAATGACTGAACCATGTTAATGAAGACTGGGTTCTCAATCACATGGAAAGGAGACTTTGTTGCATAAACAAACCAAGCAATTTTTTCATCAATTACCTCTTTGTGTAATCTGCTGGTTCTTATCACAAACTTATCTATGGTTGTTTCTGGATGATGGAGATGTTTTTTTTTTCTTTTTGCTACAGGTGATATACTGTGGCTATGTGACATACATGATGTGACTGACTCACTATAATTGGAAGATAACTCTGAAACTATAGAAAATGATGGTGATCTTGAAGGTGGATAGTCTTCAGAGTCCTGTATGTTGTCGATGGATTCTCCTAAACAAAATAAGTCAATGCAGTTATTTAATTATTACCATACTGCTCATTTAGTATTACTCATTGCCTTCACTGATACTCAGTACTACTTTAAAGGTGAAATTGTAAAAGGAAGATCTGCCTATTTCAGCTATTTATTTTGTATCACAACTGCATCTAAAAGGATAGTACCATAGTGCAGGGGTGGCCAACTGTGGCTCCAGAGCCGCATGGCGCTCTTCAGAGGTTAATATGCGGCTCCTTGCATAGGCGCTGACTCCAGGGCTGGAGCAACAGATGCTAACTTTCCAGTGTGCCAGGTGGTGCTCACTGCTCAACCCCCTGTTCTGCCCCAGGCACTTCCCCCACTCCATCCCTTCCCCCAAGACCCCTGCCCCTTCCCCGGAGCCTCCTGCGCATGTGAAACAGCTGACTGCGGCAAGCGGGAGGTGCTGACTGGTGGGGCTGCCAGCAGGCGGGAGGCGCTGAGGGCTGGAGCTGATGGGGGGCTGCTGACGTATTATTGTGGCTCTTTGGCAATGTACATTGGTAAATTCTGGCTCCTTCTCAGGCTCAGGTTGGCCACCCCTGCCATAGAGTAGCAACTATATTTTTTGCTCAACCATGAGAAGTCAAGAATAGTCCAGAAGGAAGACTGGCAGTCCTGAAGAAAGAAGTATGAAATAAAGAAGTTTACCAACCTGAAGATTCTGCAAGATCAGACATGTTCCATTTATCATCTTCAACGCAGCTTCCTCCTGAGAAGGCACGCTTCTCATGATGTTTCATTCGGACAACCAGGGCTTGCATTTCTTTGTTGCACTGTTTGCATTTTGCATGCATGCCTGTCTTACCCACAGGTAGAGGAACTGTATTAAAATATTCCCATACTGTGTCTCTTTTACGGCCTGCTGCTATTATAGGTTTTCCCTTCTATGAGAGAATGGCAGAATCAAATCACTGAAGGCTACACTCAGAAAGACCTCAAGACTTCTTGAATATGCTGCTCAAATAGTTTCACTTTTGTTTCTACTGCCTGTCCCACCCTTCTCACATTTATCTCCAGACTTCTTCTCCTTGTCCAGATCTATTCTGCCCCCAACAATCTTCTATTCATTGAATTTTTTGAAACTTTGCACTTTTAGAGAGGTAAGGGATTGATTCTGTGTACACAAGTTTGCAGAGGCACAATAGGGTTGAGGTCTGTTATTTCTCACCTCTATATATTATTTATTTAAGAACATTTTTGCTGTTAACAAGCATGTTATCTCTGGAGACACAAATCCACAGTTTGAGACCTGCAAAACAAAGCATCTCTGGTGGTATCTTCTAGACTGAGCACTGAGTCCCATTGTGTAGATAGAAAGATTAACCTAAAGAATCTATTCAGAAGCCCCTGGAACCCCATAAGATTGCGTCCCTTAATCCATGAACTATTGGAACTCATTTAAAAAAACTTTTCTTAAACATTTCCTGAATATATTGTCTCATGCTATAGAATTAGAATTTATAATCCCTATTCCATGATGAGATATCTTTGAGCTGTAATGTATCTGTAGATACGACTTTTGAGGAAAAAAGCATTTTATAAAAAATCAGGTTTAAATTTTAAAAAATCTGATTTTTTAAAAAAATAATTGATTTTTATCCACCCTGGGATGTGAAAAGTTACTTATAGTACAAATACATATAATAAAAAAATCAAAAATACCAAATGCAATACAGTTGGAAAATACTCTGAAGATAACAACATGCACAGCTGGAGTGGAAAAACTTCATAAGCGGAGTTGAGGTGGTTCTCTTTGTAGAAGAGATGGTATGGTTATGGTCAGCTTTGGTGAGAGCTGGGGGGACACTGGAGATCTAGGTAAGGAATAGAAGAGAATCGAGGTATTGGGGGGGAGAAAGGATGGAACTGGTAGTTATTGCCAGCTGGTAAAGTTCTGTAGCAGAAGAAATTAGCAAATTCTGTAGAGATGATGGCAAGCTGAGAGATGGGTGGGAGAAGGAATGAACAAACAATTACTGCCCATAATGCTTATTTCAAGAGCCTCTGACAATCATTACATATTTTTCCTTAGGGGCAAGTATCTTCTCAGTGTGTTCAGCTTGCCTGTATCAAAGCTATCTGTTTTAAACCAAGGAGAGTCAACTACAATAATTTTGTGGCATTAACTTGTATTACTTCTATATTCATGATCAATAAATCATATACTTCATCCTACAAGTATCCTTTTTTATAGTTTTTTTTTTTATCAGCAAAAAAATCTGGGCACAGATCATTTTGGCTCTCCCCCAGACTTTGTCTCCCTCTCCCTCCCCCACCTCCTTCACAGCCATAACACGGAGAGTTGGTTGCCCTGTGGTGCTACTCTCCTGGTTTCTACTTGTTAAATCCCACTAGAAGATGGCTAAATACAAATATTTTCCTAATGTGAGTTTCCTATGAGAGGAACTACTGTAGTTGCCAGTCGACTAGGATGGGATTATGCAAGGGAAGGGAGGTGATCCACCCAGTTGCAAATGGGAGAAGAGATGCCCCCACAGGACAAACGGTTGAAGTGTGATCCACACTATCAAAAGTCTTAGAATTCTTGTCACAAGACTGGTTTCAGAGTAACAGCCATGTTAGTCTGTCTTTGCAAAAAGAAAAGGAGTACTTGTGGCACCTTAGAGACTAACCAATTTATTTGAGCATGAGCTTTCGTGAGCTAAGCTGTAGCTCACGAAAGCTCATACTCAAATAAATTGGTTAGTCTCTAAGGTGCCACAAGTACTCCTTTTCTTAGCTCACGAAAGCTCATGCTCAAATAAATTGGTTAGTCTCTAAGGTGCCACAAGTACTCTTTTTCTTTTTCTCACAAGACTATCACAGTCATTAGCCAACTGGTCATGAAAAATCCATTAAGTTTCAGTATTCTGTTATTAATATGCAGCAAATACTGTATTTTTCAATTTTGCTCTAGGAAGTAGCTTTTTCAATTTACTCTAAACTTGGCAAACTACAAACTGGAAGAGAGAGAGTCAAATCTTTCCTTACAAAGACTCAAGTGAATATCAAAGAGCTTTAAAGCCCAGTTGTGTATCTCCATTGCCAATCTCACTCCTTAATATAGGTGATGCAGTAAAACATGTAGTTGTAGCTACACTGTTTATAGTGCAAATATAGTAATGTGGTCAATGCAAAAAACAGAGGGACCAAATCTACAAAGTCAATGGCAGTATTCCCAAAACCATGCTCTAAATTAATTAATGCATTATTGGTGAAAATTTAAGCATAAAGTAAGTTTGAAATTACAGATTTGCATCAGCTGCAACTCATTCTATTTGTACGTATAATACTGTTTTTATGATAAGAGAATAAATAGCTTGCATAAATTCTTTTTCTTTAATTACATGGGCAATGTAAGAGGTATGCCTGCTATAGAAATTATGAGTCAAACTCATCCCTGGTATAACTCCATTGATTCTGATAGAGTTATAGGGTTAAATTCAAAACCTGCCTAACTTTAAAATGGCTTGACTTTTGTGTCACTAAATTCAACTATAATGTTGTATTAACAGAGATTTTATAATTGAATTCCTTGTTTGCTTTTTTCTAATAGTGAAAGAAAACACTGAATGTCCTTATACTGGACTAAATACAAAGTATGTCCTTATTTCAATGTACAATACAAGATTCAGATAATCATGTACAGAAATAAATGCAGAGAATGCATGTTAGAGGGTTCAGATAAATGAACACTTGTATACCCATCCCCTGTTTTTAATAACTTGGGACTTTCCACTGAAAGATTTAACAAGATACAGGAGTGCAGTATGTGATTTTTCAAACACTCAGTATCTTTACTTTTATTCTTCAAATATGTAAAAGAAAAAATCAAGCTTGTGTGATGCATGTAGCTACAGAACTATTATTCTTATAAGGGCAAGACACGCAGGAGTGCTGATAATTTCCTGGCATGGGTGAGGATCACAAAAGGTTATCACACCCCTGTAACACAGCAGTTGTCAGTATCCAGTGGCTACTGTTAGATAGAGAAGTCATAACTACTACTCCTTTTACTCCTTTTTTCCACTCAAAATGTAAACTACCATAGAGTCACCATAACCATAAAAAACACTGTTCTCATGGAGACTTTATATTTGTTTTTTCAATAAGCTGATATCACAGTCATTCAGATTGAAGGCAGACTATTGCTTTTTACTTTAGATCAAGAAAAACAGAGACAAAGGTATGGTCTGATTTTCAGATGTTTTGTGCACTTATAGCTGAACATGCTTGACACTTCCAAAAACCAGGCCTACAGTTTCATAAAAAGAGCTCTGTGTATCAAAGCACTGTTTGCTCGCTCTGTAAGCGTCCAGATGCTATGACATACTGACAAAAAGAAGTCTAGCTGAGATCCCCAAAAGGATAGTAAATGAAACCTACAAACATAGGTTTTAACCTTGTCCCTTTAACTAAATTTTCTACCAGCATTATTTTTTATTAATTGTTATTAAGATAACCTCCAGTTACTGAGATATTACCAAATGGCTTATTGCCTATCTGGATTTGTAATGAGATAGCTTTCAGCACCAGTTCAGCTGAACCCACTGTGGATTCTCCTTGTCAGTGCCTAGTTTAGCCATTGTAGGAGAGTCTGAACCGCAGTATTTCTGGCACTCAATGGCTGCCTGGTTACTCTCCAAAGCAGGCCACACTCTTGTGATGCTTAATATTGTATACTGCACTTGTCACATGGCAGCTACTGTTGTAAAGAATGCACATCAGTTTCCATCTAAATCTTTTTCTAAACACAACTTTTAAAAAAGTACTCTTTGGGGTAAATTTTACATACTTGGTCTGACCTAAAATGAACTCTGAATAAAAACCATTTAGCTTTGAGTTGAGAATTAAAGAGAAAGGGGAGATACTTCCCTCTCTCGCCCCCCCCCCCCACTCCCAACTTAAATACATTATGACTGATTTTTTTCCAAGGGCAGGAGAAATAACTTAAAATTGCTATACTTAACAGTTCCGGTTTAGCATGTAAATAGTACTTAAAGAGAAGTGTGTACTTGCTAACTCAAAATTATTAACATCAGTGTTTACATTTTAATGAATATTGAACTGAAGTAGAAGGCTCTACATGAATGTAAGTGTATTTTATTGTTTGTATTAGTTATCAAGTTAAGAGCAGCAACACCACTTCCTTTTTCAGTTACAGTTTAATAAGATTTAACTTTCTAGAATTTAATTTAGTTAAAATTACATCTTCTTAAAACTAACATCCTGGTCCAACTGAAAAAAAGTGGAAAAACTCCACTTATCTTCCATTAAGATCTGGAATAGACCTTATATAACATATATTTCTATCCAATAAAGGGGCTTCTAAAGAAAAGAAAAAAATACTTGCATTTACACAGCACTTCATATGTTCAAGACTCTGTAGACATTATCTGACTAATTACGATTGCACACAGTCAGCAGTTAATTAATGAGTAACAAATACATTTTATCAAGATTAGCTTCTTCCTCTTCTGGAGCAAATATATATCTAAGCACTTATAAGTGGCTGAGAGCTTGATTCAACATGTAAAGATCCAGAGAACTAGAATCCAGTTCTGCAGGGCCACAGGTGACCAATGCTTCCACGCCACAACCTGACAGCTATAGCAGAGCTGTGATCAATGTCTTATAAACCTTGGGGATTAAGCACCACAGGAAGTGCCTTCCATAGAAGACCTATTTGGCACTACTCCCCTATATCTCCATGACCTCCAATTGGTCCAGGAATACTATCTGAGCATGGAAAGTGTTCCAGGAAGCTTGCTGTACAACCTGGCAGTAACCAGCCTGTTGCTACAACAGACCCTGCACTTGTTCCTTACTTCAGGCGGACTCTGCTCTTCATCTCTAATTCCTGGCTAGATACCCTGATTCTGGGTCTGACATTTGGCCTCCCTCACCCTCCCTGTACTGTGATTACTGCAATGGAATGTTATTTCCCAGAACAGATGGCTGAGAACATTATTCTTTCCCTATCCTTCCTCCTCTAAATCTTAACCAAAGCCCCAAAGCCTAGTATCAGTACATAAGCAGCCAAAGAACTTGAATTTGTGCTCCTAAATCAACTACGCACTTTGGAAAATCCCACCCAAAAAAAGATTATGCCTTTCTTCATAGTCTGCTGCAGATCTATTGTTGAAACAACACACTTAAGCACATACTGAAAGAACACATTATACGCTACAGCTTTTGTTAGTGAGCCTCATGGATCCATCCAACAGTCTAGATCCATCCTCTTTGGAACCCCCTTTCAGGTAGTTCAAAGCAGCTATCAAATCCCCCCTCATTCTTCTCTTCTGCAGACTAAATAAGCCCAGTTCCCTCAGCCTCTCCTCATAAGTCATGTGCTCCAGCCCCCTAATCATTTTTTTTGCCCTCCGCTGGACTCTTTCCATTTTTTCCATATCCTTCGTGTAGTATGGGGCTCAAAACTGGACACAGTACTCCAGATGAGGCCTCACCAATGCCAAATAGAGAAGACTGATCATGTCCCTCGATCTGCTGGCAATGCTCCTACTTATACAGCCCAAAATGCCATTGGCCTTCTTGGCAACAAGGGCACACTGTTGACTCATACCCAGCTTCTCGTCCACTATAACCCCTAGATCCTTTTCTGCAGAACTGTTGCCTAGCCACTCGGTCCCTAGTCTGTAGCAATGCATGGGATTCTTCCGTCCTAAGTGCAGGACTCTGCACTTGTTCTTGTGTGGAATGGTCCAGGCTGAGGTTGATGGTGTGGTGGAAATTGTTGAAATCTGGATGGAATTCCTTAAGGGCATCCTTCCCATGGGTCCAGATGATGAAGATGCCATCAACATAGTGCAAACAGAGTAGGGGCACTAGGGGACGAGAGCTGAGGAAGCGTTGTTCTAAGTCAGCCATAAAAATGTTAGCATACTGCTAATCTGATGAAGAATAGGACTTTTAAATGGTGAACAAGTTCCTCTGATTTACGAAATTCAGTAAATCAGGATTTCTTAGTGTAAGTACTAGAATTATGAGCTACAAGTTTTGGAACCAATATTTCTACCAATGGAATAGATAACACGGTAGCTAACAACTGCACTGCTTTCTTTTAGAAATTCTTTAAATAGTGATACCTTTGCAGGGAACAGCTGAACACTTTTTAGTCACTAATTTTGTTTAGTTACAGAAAACTTACACAACTGAGTTTAAGATATCTTAAAGAAGAATTTTGGCTTGATAAAAGTAAGCTCTTTAGATATTTTAGTTGTATCTTAGAAACATTCCAAAAAGAGGGAAAGAGATCTTTGACTTTTGTTTTTAAGTCAAACATCTCCTCTCTGAGAGAGGAGATGCAGATAATCAGCCAGAATTCATGATCCAGCAGGTAAATTTTTTCCCCAAAAAATCGTATTTGTTAGCAGCTTTTAAATACAAAATCTTTCTGCACAGATTTTTCTTATTATAAATTGGGGAAGATATCATCAGGAAAATGTATTCAGAATGTAAAGCACTAAGCCATGTAACATGGCATAAAACACTCCAAAATTCATAGGTGTGTGCATCAGAGTTTTTGGTTCTGTCTGCTATAAAAGTAAGAGGTTGTTTTTTTAGCACTTGGAGCAGTAAGTGCAGTTCTATGACCTGTGCTAAGGGGAAGGTCAGAGTAGGTGATCACAACAGTGCCTTCTGACCTTGAAATCTGTGACTCAATCAGATAATTTAGACCAAGACCATATTTCAAACACTCCCAAACTTGCTGTGCCATCTCTAATTATGCTGTAGTCCATTAGGATTAACATATCACTTGTTTTATAGTACAAAGAAGAGTAATACAACAGGGTCTCAATTAATAACTCAAATTACATCCCAATTCAGCTCAATATTTGAGCTGTTTTCCAGAAATCAGTTAAGTTTCTGTAAAACTGATAACATTTGTGACATTCAATTTGTTGTATAATTTGAAGTGACTGCTGATCGCACTGCTTCTTACACACACATCCCACCTTTGATCTAACATAAACATAAAAGTTTTCTTAACACTTCATACAGATTGTGTGGCCAATGTTAAATAAAATTCTATGTACAGGGATTGTCAAATCCTGCATCTGCTTCTTTTTTAAAAACTACATTTTGAAAATGTTCCCCATTGATGATTATTGGTCTTTGCATATCTGCCTTAATTTTAGTTTGCAAAAAGCCAGATATGACCCTAATGATATTTTTCTGTCTCTCACCATCATCTAGTAAGGTACACTAACACCACATCTTCAGTGAAATGCTGCAGTCATATTTAAAGGTGAAGGGTTATAACTTTTTTCCACAAATCAGCTAGAATCTTTTCTTCTGTCATTTCAACCAGCTCAGTGAACTATGATCCCCCTTCATGAAATGGATATCTAAATGGAACTCTAATCCAGTTATTCAGCTGCAAGCACCACTATACTATAGCACCGGCTAGATTACAGAAGTGACACTGTGTCCAACATTGCTAAATTGTGTCTTTTGCTATGTCATTGACTTGGAATAATGGGTTTATAAGCTGTACACTCCCTGCACCTATGTGGCTATACAAATATGTTTCGGTTGTACCAGTCATTCATCCTCTCCATTATGTTAATTTACCAGCTCCACACACAGTGTTTCAACTAAGAACAAACCTGCTTTGTAGCTCACTTTTCTGTTTTGGACAGGCATATAGTTTCTCTTGTTGAAATGTGGAACAGTCACTATAAAGTTGTTGAGTGAGTTTGAAAAATAGATTGTCATCACATAGGTACTTAAGTTACGGAAAAAGGGTACCAAAGAAACCATCTTTTCATTTGAAATAGTATTATTACACTGCATGGTCAGGTACCAGATTTTTTTCTAAATTGATGCAATAATATGCCACCAATTTAATAAGACTGAACATTTGCATTAATTTTTTTTTTCAGGACATGAGCTAAATTCTGTCCTTAGTTATCCCAATATAAATCCAAAGTAATAACCCCTTGACTTATTGAAGTTGCTCTGGATTTGCGCCAGAGCAACTAAGAGCAGAATTTAGCCCAAGGTACTCAACATTACACAATTTTAAAAAGTCAATGTGAATGCTGTATATCTAGAAATTAAAGCTGAATACTTTATCATAAATTCTATTCTTAAGGTTAAATCATCTCAGTATTCAGAGTCTCTGAAGAAAATTATTCCACTGTTATGATGGAAGCACAACTGGACACAATTCAAAAGGCCAACATGGAAAACAGAGGCAGTGGACTTTTCTGCAAAGAGTTTTATAGGTATTACTGACAGTTTTTATTAGGCTTCATTTAAGAAAATCATTGTGTTTCTCTTGCATGGTCAACCAGCACAATTCCTTTTAATAGGTTTTTTTTTTTTGCAGTGAGGTGCATCTCTGAAAGCTCCAGGTTGGTACAACATCTTTTTCTTAGGTATAATTTGTATGATCCAGCTCTGCTAATAAAACTAAATAAATACTCACAGTATCGTGAGGCAAGGAAGCAAATCTAGCTCGTTTTTACTTGTTTTCTTATTTTTGCAGCAGAAACATTAATATTTTACTTCTGTTTTTTTCCCCATGGATGATCAGTTAATTTTCTAGCAACGCATTTACAAACTAAGCATGTTAGATTAATGCTTTCTACAAGAACAGTAAAGCAATACCAGTTCTTTCTCTTAGCATTTGCAAGAAGGGGGGAAATTCCACCCTTCCTCCCTTTTTAAAGGTCAGTCACTAAAGGGGAGTGGAAGACACACCAACTTGTTTTCTTACCTCTCCCTCCATTTGACCTCGCAACTGATTATCTCAGATTCTGATGTTAGCTAATAATGTTTCACAGAGTTTGACCACGCTATAGGCACAAGTCTCTAAGGGTAAAAAGCATTAAGTGGCTACTAGAAATTCTTCCTTCCTGTCACACAGATGTATTTGTGATGTAGTGCCCAGCGTGTGGCATGTATTCCTGGATAGGTTAGATGGCTGTTCTCCCAACACTGGCTCTCCAGTATGTTGGATCCATTGCCATATTAGTATATCGTTATGAAAGAGGTCTTGGTGGCTTACACAGGTGTTTATCAGAGAGTCATTAAAAAGTAAGATGTGGGTTAAAGCAATCTCCTTTGTCTGACATTAAAAAAAAATCCAACACCACCACTCCCCACCCACCCACCAAGAGCTTCCTGTGCATTGAACAAGAGTTACACCAAAGGAATCCTGATAACCACACACATCTTCAGAGAATGGAAGTAGGGCTGGAGCAAGGGTTGTGAGTTTAAACACACAGTTTAACTACCCATGAGAAATTCTCGCAAAGATAGTGTGAGGTTACGTCTACAGTTGGAGCTGGGGGAGTGTTATTCCCAAATTGAGGACACATGATTTCAAGCTAGCGTGCTACAAATAGAGTGCCCAGGCCATAGGCACATACTTGGGGCTGACAGTCCTGGCAGTGCAAGTGGCAAGATGGGCTACACTTTATTTAGTGTGCCAGCTCAGAGCTAACTCGAGTACATCTCCTCCACCTGGAATTTACACACCCAGCTCTAAGTGTAGACATACCTGGGTGTTAAGCTTCAAATAGTCAATTTTTGGCTGAGAGTCTGTGAGAGCCACAGGAAGAGAGCTGCTGCTTGCTTAGGGACAGGGCAGAATTGCTGGGCCCAAGGTCTCTACCAAAGGAAACTAATTATTTGTGTGCTGTTTTTACCATCCCTGCTTCAGAAAACAGGACTCAGGTCAGAGATAGTGGAGGAGGCAGAGTGAGGGCTGCCAGCTCCAGCAGTGTTATTGAGCATGCTCAGCACAAGTCAAACAGCCAATCTGGGCAGGGCACATGACCCACATGACCCCCTCCATTGCGTTGCCTCTGACTTTGGTAATTTTTGTAGCCCAGTTTGTTTGTTTACACCATGCACACATCTATTTTTGCTCCAAAGCCGTGAACGGCCCTGTGAGGCTCCAAAATCTGATTCTGCTTAGCAGAGGGGCAACATTATCAATATTGTGAATATGTCCTCATTCCAGTTTCTTTTCCATCTGTAGCAGAAAGGGCACTAGAGAAGAATACAGACAAGCTCTGCAATGAAACCGAGACAAATAAATAACTGCAGTGATAATACCTTTTCCTTATTCTAATAAAGTTTCTCGTTCAATATTAGAAGAAAGGAACTCTTCACAGTGATTCTTTACCATTGTCATATGAAAATATCAGCCTTTTGCTTTAACTTCTTTGCTCCCAGTCAGAATTAGTGGTACATTCAATTGAAAGTGAGGAAAAAAAACAAGAAAATGGATCCATTTAACACTCTCCTCTCCATATCTCCAGGGACTCTGAGATCACTGGCCTGTGCCACCATATCTACACTGTTATTGTTTCCCGTGCTAGCTAGATAAAAGATAACACAGCTATGCCAACCCATGCTATAGTCACATCTTCGTTTGCAGTTTAGACATACCCTGAGTTTCATCATCAAGTCGGGTAACTCTGCAGCAACACAGCACCCACCAGCCCTGAGAGTCATGTTAACTAATGACAGGTTTCAGAGTAACAGCCGTGTTAGTCTGTATTCGCAAAAAGAAAAGGAGTACTTGTGGCACCTTAGAGACTAACAAATTTATTTGAGCATAAGCTTTCGTGAGCTACAGCTCAGAAGTGAGCTGTAGCTCACGAAAGCTTATGCTCAAATAAATTTGTTAGTCTCTAAGGTGCCACAAGTACTCCATGTTAACTAATGTTGCTAATTCACGGTGAGGAAAGAGTATTAAGCCAAATTGGTATAACTGAACTTAAAGCTATTTAAAAAAAACTGTAAATGACTTTTTAAAAACAGCTTGTATAAATATTAGTTATTGTTAACACTGTGTTCATCAGTGTATATCTAGAGAAGTATAAAAAAATTAAAGAGGAACTCGTAGCTACAACTCCCACTCCCTCCTTAAGTCCCCTGGCACCTTTCCAGATCAGTGAGATAGCGTAAATTTCTAAAATACACAGCAAAATAGGCAATTTCACCACAACAAATATTTTATAAACCTGCAAAGCAGCGCTGAGATTACAAGGTTTGCGTGGCATTCTGTCCACTGAATCTTGATCAGAGTTACAGAAAACAAAGCAGGCAAAATAATATCCCTTATTTCCTTATACTGGCAACATGCATTGAAACCATGCTCAAATCACAGACAGTTTACTGGTGGACCAACGAGCTTTTACACACACTGCTTCTCCCTACCCTCATCAAAGCCGTAAGCCTGCCCACTGCTGCTGTCTTTACTCTTTGGAATGCCGCAGTGGAACAAAGCTTGCCTTATCAGCACAGGGCTCTCTGGAGACCTAAAGATGCAGGCTGCATCATCCGCAGCCTATTATCGCTGCAGCCATTTGACAAGTACATTCAGATGCTGAGCACTTGCTGCAGGCCTTGGCTTCAATCACAATACACTGTATAAAGCAAACTGGAGTGGAGGGAAGCTTTCCTTATTTCTTTTCATAGGCGAACAGGGATATGGGGAGCTTCTGCAATAAACACACATTTATACTTACTGCATTAATAATCTACCTGAATAAAGCTGTGGCTCTTATTGCGATACAGCTACTAAAGACATTTCAGTATTAATCTGAATAGCTTTATTCATGACATGGATTGTGATAAGACATTTCCTGGCAAACAGAGTTACACATTGGCAGCAAATAAAACATCATGTCACTCACATGTCATTACTGCATTTAGTTTGTCAGTCACCGGCAACTTAGTAGACTTAAAGGATATACAGTAAGTTTTTTCTGCTGGTTTTTTACACTCCACACACAGTTGTATGGTGTAAATGTCTTCTGAGGTGACCATGAAGCACCTAGATTTATTAGTAAAATGCAGTAGGTGTCTGGTCCTGCAAACCATCCTGCACTCACTTGAGGCCTGAACCAAAGCCAGTGAAAAGACTCCTCTAAGCTACAGTGGATTTTGGATCAGGCCCTTGAAGCCAACAGGACTACTTGCAAAATTAAAGTGTATGTTGCAGAATCAACCCTATAACTTGGAAAGAACAGTTATCGGAGTGCACCATTGTGTCACACAGAAGGTATTCCAAGATACAGTGTGACTACACCTCGGCTACATAATCCCCAAGCAAAGATATCCCATAAGAAGTTAGGGCTTCGCACACCTCTGAGCACCATAAAAATAAAGAATTTAGTAGCCCTTTCTTCAGAACAAAATAGAAAGACATCGCTGCACAAAGAGCGTGCAATCTAGTTTTTAGGTACAATGCAATGCGTGTCAGTAACAAATGGTAGGGAGGCTACAGAGTGAAGAGCAGCAGTAACAAGCACACACAAGAACATAAGAATGGCCATACTGGGTCAGACCAAAGGTCCATCCAGCCCAGTATCCTGTCTACCGACTGTGACCAATGTCAGATGCCCCAGAGGGAGTGAACCTAACAGGTAATGATCTAATGATCTCTCTCCTGCCATCCATCTCCACCCTCTGACAAACAGAAGCAAGGGACACCATTCCTTACCCATCCTGGCTAATAGCCATTAATGGACTTAACCTCCATGAATGTATCCAGTTCTCATTTAAATCCTGTTATAGTCCTAGCCTTCACAACCTCCTCAGGCAAGGAGTTCCACAGGTTGACTGTGCGCTGAGTGAAGAACTTCCTTTTATTTGTTTTAAACCTGCTACCCATTAATTTCATTTGGTGGCCCCGAGTTCTTATATTATGGGAACAAGTAAATAACTTTTCCTTGTTCACTTTCTCCACACCACACATGTTCATATACCTCTATCATATCCCCCCTCAGTCTCCTCTTTTCCAAGCTGAAAAGTCCTCGTCTCTTAAATCTCTCCTCATATGGGACCCTAATCATTTTAGTTGCCCTTTTCTGAACCTTTTCTAATGCCAGTACTGTACATCTTTTTTGTGATGAGGGGACCACATCTGAATGCAGTATTCAAGATGTGGGCGTACCATGGATTTATATAAGGGCAATAAGATATTCTCAGTCTTATTCTCTATCCCCTTTTTAATGATTCCTAACATCCCATTCGCTTTTTTGACTGCCGCTGCACACTGCGCAGATGTCTTCAGAGAACTATCCACGATGACTCCAAGATCTTTCTCCTGATTAATTTTAGCTAAATTAGCCCCCAACATATTGTATGTATAGTTGGGGTTATTTTTTTCCAATGTGCATTACTTTACATTTATCCACATTACATTTCATTTGCCATTTTGTTGCCCAATCACTTAGTTTTGTGAGATCTTTTTGAAGTTCTTCACAGTTCTCAATCCATGAAAGGATCTTCCCTCTTATCCCATGGCAACTTAATTTACATAAGAGCCTTTGGTGAGGGACCTTATCAAAGGCTTTCTGGAAATCTAAGTACACTATGTCCACTAGATCCCCTTGTCCACATGTTTGTTGACCCCCTCAAAGAACGCTAATAGATTAATAAGACATGATCTCCCTTTACAGAAACCATGTTGACTTTTGCACAACAATTTATGTTCTTCTATGTGTCTGACAATTTTATTCTTTCCTATTGTTTCCACTAATTTGCCCGGTACTGACGTTAGACTTACTGGTCTGTAATTGCCAGGATCACCTCTAGAGTCCTTCTTAAATATTGGCGTTACATTAGCTGTCTTCCAGTCATTGGGTACAGTAGCTGATTTAAAGGACAGGTTACAAACCATAGTTAATAGTTCCGCAATTTCATACTTGAGTTCTTTCAGAACTCGTGGGGTGAATGCCATCTGGCCCCAGTGACTTGTTACTGTTAAGTTTCTCAGTTAATTCCAAAACCTCCTCTAGTGACACTTAAATCTGTGACAATTCCTCATATTTGTCACCTACAAAAGACAGCTCTGTTTTGGGAATCTCCCTAACATCCTCAGCCATGAAGACTGAAGCAAAGAATTCATTTAGTTTCTCTGCGATGACTTTATCATCTTTAAGTGCTCCTTTTGTATCTCAATCATCCAGGGGCCCCACTAGTTGTTTAGCCGGCTTCCTGCTTCTGACGTACTTAAAAAACATTTTATTACCTTTTGAGTTTTTGGCTAGCTGTTCTTCAAACTCCTTTTTGGCTTTTCATATTACATTTTTACATTTAATTTGGCAGTGTTTATGCTCCTTTCTATTTACCTCACTAGGATTTGACTTCCACTTTTTAAAAGATGCCTTTTTATCTCTCACTGCTTCTTTTACACGGTTGTTAAGCCACGGTGGCTCATTTTTAGTTCTTTTACTGTGTTTTTTAATTTGGGGTATACATTTAAGTTGAGCCTCTATTATGGTGTCTTTGAAAAGTGCCCATGCAGCTTACAGGGATTTCACTCTAGTCACTGTACTTTTTAATTTCTGTTTAACTAACCTCCTCATTTTTGCATGGTTCCCCTTTCTTAAATTAAATGCCACAGTGTTGGGCTGTTGAGGTGTTCTTCCAACCACAGGAATGTTAAATGTTATTAAATCATGGTCACTATTTTCAAGCGGTCCTGTTACAGTTACCTCTTGGACCAGATCCTGCACTCCACGCAGGACTAGATCGAGAGTTGCCTCTCCCCTTGTGGGTTTCTGTACCAGCTGCTCCAAGAAGCAGTCATTTAAAGTATCAAGAAATTTTGTCTCTGAATTTTGTTCTGAGATGACATGTACCCAGTCAATATGGGGATAACTGAAATACTCCACTATTACTGAGTTTTTTATTTTGATAGCCTCTCTAATCTCCCTTAGCATTTCATCATCACTATCACTGTCCTGGTCAGGTGGTTGATAATAGATCCCTACTGTTATATTCTTATTAGAGCACAGAATTACTATCCATAGAGATTCTATGGAACATGTGGATTCATTTAAGATTTTTATTTCATTTGATTCTACATTTTCTTTCACATATAGGGCCACTCTCCCTCCCCCCTTCCCCCCCCCCCCCCCCGCACGACCTGTTCTGTCATTCCGATACATTTTGTACTCCGAAATGATTGTGTCCCATTGATTGTCCTCACTCCACCAGGTTTCTGTGATGTCTATTATATCAATATCCTCCTTTAAGACGAGGCACTCTAGTTCACCCATCTTATTATTTAGACTTTTAGCATTTGTGTACAAGCACTTTAAAAACTTGTCACTATTTATTTGTCTGCCCTTTTCTGACGTGTCAGATTCTTTACATGAATGTTTCTCAACTGATCTGGCCCATACTTTATCCTCTTTCATCCCCTCCTCCTGACTAAACCCTAGAGAATCTCTATCAATGGACTCTCCTCTAAGAGAAGTCTCTGTCCGATCCACATGCGCCTCTGCAGCAATTGGCTTTCCCGTATCTCTTAGTTTAAAAACTGCTCTGCAACCTTTTTAATGTTAAGTGCCAGCCGTCTGGATCCACTCTGGTTTAGGTGGAGCCCATCCTTCCTTTATAGGCTCCCCCACCCAAAAGTTTCCCCAGTTCCTAATAAATCTAAACCCCTCCTCTCTGCACCATCGTCTCATCCACGCATTGAGAGACTAAAGCTCTGCCTGTCTACCTGGCCCTGCACATGGAACTGGAAGCATTTCTGAGAATGCCACCATAGAGGTCCTGGATTTCAGTCTCTTTCCTAGCAGCCTAAATTTGGCCTCCAGGACATCTCTCCTACCCTTCCCTATGTCATTGGTACCTACACGTACCACGACCACCAGCTCCTCCCCAGCACTACACATAAGTCTATCTAGATGCCTCGAGAGATCCGCAACCTTCGCACCAGGCAGGCAAGTCACCATATGGTTCTCCCTGTCATCACAAACCCAGCTATCTAGGTTTCTAATAATTGAATCTCCCATTACAAACACCTGCCTTTTCCTAATGACTGGAGTTCCCTCCCCCGGAGAGGTAACCTCAGTGCGAGAGGATACCCCAACATCGTCTGGAAGGAGGGTCCGAGCTATAGGAAGATTTCCCTCTGTTCCCGTTGACTGCTCTCCTTGTCTGGGCCTTTCATCCTCCTTAACAGCGCAGGGGCTGTCTGACCGGAAGTGGGACAAATCTACAGTGTCCCAGAAAGCCTCAGCAACACACCTTTCTGCCTCCCTTAGCTCCTCCAGTTCTGCCACCCTGGCCTCCAAAGCCTGTACACAGTCTCTGAGGGCCAGGAGCTTCTTGCACCAAATGCACACATACGCCACCCGCCCACAGGGCAGGTAATCCTACATGCTACACTGAGTGCAATAAACAGAATAGCCCCCATTCTGCTGCTGGGCTTCTGCCTGCATTTTCTCCTACAGCTACCTAGGTTAATGATAGGGTTTTTTTTAAATCAAGACATTTTGATTATAGTTTAAAGGTTTTAAAGAAGGGCAAGTGTACCTTGCCCCTTTCCCACTCCCCTTCTAAACTCCCTCTCAAAACTCCCTGTTAGTGGTCCCTGGTTGCTTGCTCACTGCTTTATAAAGCCCCGGCCTTCTTGATAGCCCTCCCCCTGACTAAGGCTCAGCCAATGAACAGAGGCTTCTAGAGTTCAAACCTTGTTTAGAAGCTCACAGCTTCCAACTGCTGGCCACAGCACACGGTCCTTCAAACAAACAAAACAAACAAGCTCAGCACACAGCAAGTAACCCCCGAAACACAAACACATACTACAGACAGCCGCTTACCCCAAGGGTCTCGTATTTGCTCCTCCTTCACCTGGAGAACTCCCTCTCGAAACTCCCTGTTAGCGGTCCCTGATCACAAAGCTCCCTGGTCGCTTGGTCACTGCTTTATAAAGCCCTGGCCTTCTTTTAGGCACACACTTTTAGGCATAAGCATTATCTTGATGGCTCAATAAAGCGTTGACGGGGGGTTAAATAAAAGTTATGACTCACACCTTGTGAGCATAAATGAAAGCTGTTGAATGAAGAAAGGGTAGCAGTTAAGCTAATCAGAATGAGGTAGAGATTTTATGTCTAAGAGAGCGGGGGGAGGGGAGGAACCAGAGGTGCTTGTGGAAGAAGTGTACAAACTAGGAATCATAAAATGACAGATTGGAATAAGAGGTTAGAGGGGAGTTACATGATCCTGTGAAACAGCCCCACTGAAGTCAGGGTGTAAAGTTAAACACCTGTTTCTTTGCAAGATCAGAGCCTGGTCTACACTTAAATTTACATTCACACAGCTGTGTCAGCCAGGAGCATGAAAAATCCACACACCTGAGCAACACAGCTGTGCCAGCCTAAGCCCTCGTGTAGACATGCTAGGTTCAGAGATGAAGGCTTCTTTCAACTTGTCATTCAGGGAGGTGGGGTTCCTACACTGACAGGAAATCCCCAGCTGTTGCTGTAGGCTGTGTCTAAACTATGGGGTTATGCCAGCATAGCTATGGTGCTGTAGCTATCAGTATCCTTTCATAGGGTATGTCTTCACCATGGGGACAAGGACAGATGTAGGTAGGGATGAAGCAACTGGAGAGCCCTGATTAAGAGGATCTGCGATTAGAATGTTTGTTGACTTTGCAGATGTCCTGATTCAGTAAGGCCTCAGCAACACAGGGTTTTTGTACCAATAAGATGTGAAGTTCTACTGAAATTATTAAAGCATTACAACCCCAAAGTGATAATGCAGTTATCTTAATTCCCTTACAGAAGAAAGTTGTAGTGCTATAAGCACCTTAATAACAGTATGTCTGCCTCCATACTACATTATAAGATAACCTATCACTATAGTTAAAATGTTTTGTAAAAAGAAAAGGAGTACTTGTGGCACCTTAGAGACTAACCAATTTATTTGAGCATAAGCTTTTGTGAGCTACAGCTCACTTCATCGGATGCGTTTAGACAAGCTCCAAGGATAGTTTAAGTTACTCTTAAACATGGAACAGAATATCATAATTGGGAGGAGAGAAGGAAGGCATGGGGAGATCACATGTGCAAGATCATGTGAAATTTAACAGGAAGTTGATTTCTCACATAGATAGATCTGTGAGTTGAGATTCATGTTAAATTACTTTGTTTTCAAAATCTCACTCTTTTGAAACTATATCACAAGAGCTGACAAGCTCATGATTTAAATTGGGTATTAAAAATGCACAATGATTTGACAATATGCTTCCAAGTAAGCTAGGCTTCTAGTTCATAAAGCATATGTCCTGTCCATACTACAGCAAATGCTAAGATACCAACAGCATTTTAAAAAAGAAAACCAGTTTGATTGCAGCTTTCAACGCTTTGCCCTGAGCATTGATTATGCATAGTGGTATTAAAATTGGTACTGAAAACTGTTGTGAAGACAAGGGACCAAATCCTGCAGCTTTTACTCAGGTAAGGAAGGGTGGCAAGAATAGGTCCTTTTTACAGAAGTGGACTGAAAACTTCAAGTGTATTCAATTTTATGTTTGAGTTACTGTTCAGGTTATGAAAGAAACTCTCTAAATAGTTATTTTTACTGTTAATTGTGTTCATAACTCAAGTGATCATTTTAAAAAAATGTTTCTATACTAAGGTTAACATTTTTGAATGTATGCACTGTTTTTGAGTGCCTTGATTTTGGGACCAGGATTTTAGAAGGGTTCTACACACACAGTTGGGGCCAGATTTTTCAGAAGAGCTCAGCTTCCCCTGATGCACCAAAATACATGGCCAGATTTCCAGAACAGGTCAGCAAATTATGTAACCAAGGGTGCTCAATTCTTTTGAAAATCTGTCACAATAGAAGCTGCTAGACATCAAGCCCTTCTGAAAAGCTGGTTGAAAACAAACCAATCACCTTCCAAGCACCCCCTCATGACCTGAGGTCACTCTGCAGGCACCCTGCCTCAGTTTCCTTTTTCAACCATAGGATCGTTCTATCAACCTACTAAACACCTCTTCTCTGACCCAACCACACCCCTTCTTTGGGATAGATTCATTAAAATAACAAAATCAATTCCACAATAAAGTTCACAGATCTTCAAAAAGGTAATACTCACTATCTTTCCCAGTAGGGTTTTGCTACCTGGGATCTTTTTCCTGAACACTCAGGATCCTCTACCAGAGCCTGACCACTCTCAACAACTACTCCCTGCATTAGCTGAAATCTTATTCCAGCTTCATACTGTGTCTTTCTAAGCACCCCGCCACCGCTACTCTTTATAGAGAAATCCTCTACTCAGTTCCCAGCTGATATCACTAATTAAACCCATACCCCATTCCAGGTGAGGCAGGCAGAGAATTATGCAGGGTTGGCCAGCTTCAGCTCTTAAAGGGGCAAGACCATACATTACAACTGGCTCTTATCTAAGTGCAAAAACTAGGAGCAGAGCTCTTTTTAAAATCTGACTCCTTGTGCCTGATCTTTGGAAATGCTGCAATGGCACCTCAGGGAAGCAGTTGCTCAGGTGCCTCATGCTCCCATTCTCCTCTATGAGCTAGTTTGCCTGGTCAGACTACATCTCACCTGATCTACCACAATCTCCCCTCACCGTGATGTATCTGCCTGGGTAGCCCAACACTTAGAGGAGAATGGGGACATGAAGAAACTGAACTAAACTCCCAAGAGACATCACAGCAGGCTATTCAAATCAAACTGAACAAATCAAAACATTTTGCTTGTCAGGCATTTGTTTTTTCAAAAAAAAAAAAATCCATGGAAAGCAGACTCTTCTTGCAAAAAAAAAAAAAAAAAATTGGTGCCCCAATTAGTCCTGCATATGAAGGTACCATACCAGCTTAAGTGGCGTGGCTGTGCTCTGGAGACTACCATGGGCCTGGGAATCCTTCCTGCCAGGCCACAGAAGGGCAGCAGATACACTCCACGGACATTATTTCAGCTGCAGACGTTACCCAAGCTAGTACAGCACTTCCCACCTGTGCAGGAGTATGGGGGGTGGATCAACAAAGTCACACTTCCACCAACATGGCTATCATTTTCCGGAGGCCCATCTATCCCGAAAGCATGCTGAGGCACTGAGAGCTCCTACCGAGCAGACTTTCACGCCACATAGGCAGTGAAGACTTCCTATATTGAGTCCTTAAATCCTGCCTTGTTCCTTTCCACAAAAAAAGCTCACTGATTCTGGAATTTCAGAGTCCTTTGCACTTGTTGAGGAGTGGGCAGGATATAACTCAGATACCCACAGTGAAGGGTTCAATATAAAAACCCTATAAAATAGAGTGAATATAGGTATTTATAAATAATGTTTTCAATATTTGGAGAGAATTAACAGGTACCTGAAGGGACATGAGAAAGGAACAAAGAGCAGCAGTTCTATAATGTAGCCAACAGCCACCCTTATCTTTAATTAATGAGCACAAGGATCAAAACCGTAGTGTTTTAAGCTGGAATGTTTAATTGCTGTGCAGCAACAACCACTGTATTTTATTAAAGGTGTTGTCACCTTAAGACTCCTGGCAGGTTACAATGTGGCCCTCAATTGGGTAAAGTTTTGGCAATCTCAATGTATTGTCTTTGTGAAAAGCATATATTCACTTCACACTACATAATGTTTCCTGTCTAGTGCTATAGTCAATACTTATTACAGTCTGGTGATGAGGGAGGTAGGTGTCTCATATTTCAGAGAGGAAATGGATATGCTTCCTTTACATCTGTTTCGAATATGGTTTATATTGCTAACAACTTTGTAAAACCATACATTTACACTGATCATTTAACAGAAAATAAAATGATAAGGACCTCTGTGGGTGAAAAACTATTTTAAAATACCTTCTCATTAGCTAAATTAAGCTAAGCTACAAAGCAGATATTTTATTCATGGTGAGAAGGGTTTTTCCCCCCTCTGTACATTTTATCTTCAAAAACAAGAGCTGTCCTGAGGAAAAATTAATCAAATCATTTATTTAGAACTTATATTCTCTCCCATTTTTAAATAGGGTGGATTTATGAAGTCTTCATTGACTCAGCTATACCATTTTATACCATTTGGGGATTAATTTTGTTTGTGTTTGTTAAAATATTCAAAATCACCAGAGTCATTAAAAGTGAATTTGCCATTTGGAAGTGTTCTTTCTATTGTCAGAAACTAAAGAGATTCCAGAGAATTAAACAAGTAGCATCATATCCTTATTTACAAAGTCCCTGTAAACTTTGTTCTTATCACAGCTGCTAAGGTGAAATTCAAAAGGCAAAAGCAAAAGCTATTGGGGAAATGATTTAAGGGCTATGAATCATCTGATGGATACAGACTTCCACATCTAGGGCAGCTCAAGTGGTTCAAATCTCAAAGCTCAAGTAGTTCAAACCCACTTAGCCATCAGGTTATGATGACTTATTATTACCTATTTGGAATATTATATATCTTCTTAGAGTGCTCTCTATTTTTTAATATAGTGACTTCCATCTGAGGTTCATAAAGAGTTATCTAAAGATGTATTCAGCTTCACATCTCCCCTAGAAAGTAGATGAATTCTATATTTTATAGAAAAGAAACTGAGGCACAGAAGAGTAAACAACTCACCCAAGGTCATACTGAAAGTATGATGCATAGCTGAGAATACACGCCAACTCTCCCAAGCTTTAACCTCTCTCTCTCTCTCACACACACACACACACACACACACTTTCTGATCTAATAAAAGGTTTTATTCTGGTTTTAGAATAGTTCTAATGAGGCTCTGCAAGGCCCTCTCTCTCATGTTCTTGACCACACCTCACTGAAAATTTCTTAGAAGAATCAAGTATGCAGTGTAGTTGCAGCTGTGTCGGTCCCAGGAATTAGAGAGACAAGGAGGGTGAGGTAATGTCTTTATTGGACCAACTTCTGTTGGTGAGAGGCAAGCTTTCAAGCTACAGAGGGCTCTTCTTCTGGTCTGGGAAAGATACTCCCAGCATCACAGCTAGGGGGAATGGATCAGCATTCATGTTGCACTCCCCGTCAGTACACAGCCCAGGCTGAGGAAATTAATGATCCAACCAGTGGACCAAATTTGATGATGAATCCTGGTCACATACCACCTGAGGCACATTGTGCATATGCTAAGAAGTGTCACAGCTAAAATGCAA
Source organism: Lepidochelys kempii (assembly GCF_965140285.1). NCBI lineage: Eukaryota > Metazoa > Chordata > Testudines > Cheloniidae > Lepidochelys > Lepidochelys kempii. The sequence goes on along the minus strand of NC_136382.1, from coordinate 136,670,955 downwards.
GATGGAACAGATTGTTTAGTGGAAGTAGTTAGTTCATATTGTCAGGGACCATTCAAGAAAGAGTGGCCCATTAACACCTCTGCAGTTATAAGACAAAAAAGGGGGAGGGGGGGGCAGTTAGTGGATTACAGATTGTTGTAATAAACCACAAATCCAGTGTCTCTATTCAGTCCATCATTTTTCGTGTCTAGCAGCGTAATGAATTCAAGGTTCAAGGCTCATCTTTTGAAAGTGTTGTGCAGGTTTCCTTTGAGGATGAGGACTGATAGGTCAGATACAGAATGATCACTTTGTGACAAGTGTTCACCCACAGGTGATATGGTGTTTTTGTCTTTTAATGTTTTCCTGTGTGACATCATTCAAGAACAGAGTGATTGTCTGGTTTCACCCATGTAGTTATTGGGGCATTTAGTGCACCACAATGTATACCACATGTTGTGATACTCGATGGGCATCCTGAAAGAAATCTTTCCTGAACCCCCACTTCTGGCCTTCAAACAACCCCCCAATCTCTCCAAGCTCACCAGCAGAAGCAAGCTCCCCACAGACCAGGACACACCAACTCAAAGCAGCACCAGACCCTGCCAGAACGAGATACAAAACCTGCAGACAAGTCTCCACTGCTACGATCATCAACACACCCTTCAAGATCCAGTGATCCTGCACATGCCTGTAATCACTCCATGTGGTATACCTCATCCCGTGCATTAAATGACCCAATAACAACTATGTAGGTGAAACCAATCACCATGCCTTCAAATGAACTTGCCCAGGAAAATCATAAAAGACAAAAACACCTACCACCTGTGGATGAACACAAGGGCTGCCAACTTTCTAATTTCTAAAAACCGGACGCTCTGCCCCGCCTCTTCCCTCTGAGGCCCCACCCTGCCATACTTCTTCTCTTGAGGCCCCACCCCTGCCCCTACTTCTTTCCCAAGGCCCTGCCCCATCTCTTCTCTCGAGGCCCTGCCCCCGTTCACTCACCGCTTTCTCCTCTCAACTCCAGCATGAGCAGCCCCAAGGGACTTGCAAAGCCCCACTCCAGCAGGCCACCTGGGAGTGCAGGTCAGAAGAGCGCTGCAGCTGCACAAGAGCAGCCAGTCCCGCTGACAAGCTAGAACGTGGCCCTCCTGCACAGCAGCCTCCTGCCTCCCTCTGCGCTGCCTGCCCAGCAGCCTCCTTCCCCGACTGCTCGAGCCCTTCCCACATTGGAGCTGCCTGAGACCCCAGCTGGGGGAAGTGCTGGCTGGTGTGGAAGCTCATGTTGACTTCCCTCCCAGGGACTGTTCCATGCAGACTGGGAGCCCCTTACCCTGCTTGCCATGGGCCCCTGCCCTATGCTGCAGCCCTGCAAACCGTGCTCCTCCAAGGGTCCGCTTGAGCCAGTGCATGCATGCTGCCTTGGGATTCTTCAGAGCCAGGCAACTCCCTGCCCATGGTAACCGGACTTTTAGTGCCAGGTCCCCTTTTCCCCATCACCTTCAGATAGCTGAAGAGGGCATTGGGACAAAATCTATCTCCGGTTATTGTTTAGTAAATTGTAGTGTAGAGGTATAAGGCTTTCCCTATGACTTCTTTGTTAAATGTGGGATTTTGTACCAAAGTTCTGCAGCCATTTCATGGTATTGAACATATCTAGCTGTGCCTCCTAATCAGCTCTTTTTGGAATGTAGTTTATTTATGGTGTGTAGTTTTCTATCCGTGCCAAAAGGATTTTTATTTAATGCTATGGAGGTCATAACTCCATATGATTAATGGAATGATAAAAAATACTGAGATAAAGAGAAAGTTGTTTTTTTATGTATTTATTGCATGCTTTGTGGCAGCTAGGTACATTTGATGTGCCAAGAGAAAAAGTATGGAATATGATCCTTATTCACATAAATTCATTTCATACACATTTCCTCTCCCATGCACACCAAAAGACGGCTGAATAGATAATGGTCCTTATAAACTGTCAAGATAGAATATAATAAACTGATAACATACATATCAAAAAGAACATTATCAGACAACAATTAAATATAACATTTAGTCATTCTCTCGCACCCACTCCTGAAGTTAGTTGAAAAAATTATTCAAATATTTTTAAACACCAATTAAATAAACATTGCCAGGAATATCCTTTTTAAAATATTTACAGCCTGCACTTTCCAGTGCTCTTCAAGCAATGGATAAAAGTAGCCATTTTCACCTGATATACAATCGTAAATGAAACTTAAGGGTTGTCACCAAGTGTTTCTGAAAAATGTGTCATTTTCTCATTGTGCTGCCAAGTAAGATTTAATGCCTGCAGTATCGATACTTTTTTCCATCCTTTTTATTTAAAAGCAGTTTATTTTGTCAGTTCCAATTATTGCTGAGTCTCTAAACACAGGTTCAAATGCTGGCCAAAAATGAATTAGAAAACACAAAGCAAGGTATTCAGGACAGCAACTAAAAACCATTAACTCAATAATCATTGTATAAAGTTTTAGGAATCCTGGCAGCACCAGGACTGCAACATGGGTATGCACCCTAAATACACACAATATGCAGAGGGTCACAGAATTGACACCCTAATGAAGGTCATTTCAGTTAAACTCTTGTTTTCACTCTTAAGTTAAAACACTGACACACAGGCTGAAATTTCTCTATCAAGCCAAAGAGAAATTTCTTTAACAAGCTTCTACAAAATATGATGTTCCTTTTGATTTATGCTGCCTTGAAGAAAATGTTTCTATTTTTAAAGTCTTCCCACATTTGTAATTTGAAGAGCTTTAAAAAAAAAACACTTTTCTATGTACTTATTCCTCAGTGGTAATTAAATATTCATGGTAAATAGGCCCAATGGCCTGTGATGGGATATTAGATGGGGTGGGATCTGAGTTACCCAGGAAAGAATTTTCTGTAGTATCTGGCTGATGAATCTTGCCCATATGCTCAGGGTTTAGCTGATCGCCATATTTGGGGTCAAGAAGGAATTTTCCTCCAGGGCAGATTGGAAGAGGTCCTGGAGGTTTTTTGCCTTCCTCTGTAGCATGGGGCACGGGTCAGTTGCTGGAGGATTCTCTGCTCCTTGAAGTCTTTAAACCACGATTTGAGGACTTCAATAGACATAGGTGAGAGGTTTTTTTGCAGGAGTGGTGGGTGAAATTCTGTGGCCTGCGTTGTGCAGGAGGTCAGACTAGATGATCATAATGGTCCCTTCTGACCTAAACATCTATGAATCTATGAATCAGTGCAGGCATCTGAAATATTTTTAAAGAAAAATACTTTTACTGTTATTATTATTATTTTATTATTGAATTTTATTCCATTGATACATAGGAACTCTGATCAAGGATCAGGGCGACTTTATACTTGGCATGGTACAAACAAAAGAAAGATCTTTTCCCAAGAGGAGGAAGAAACAGAGAAATGAGATGAGGAGGGTTGGAAGGATCAAGTAGCAATAAAACCAACGGAGGATAGCAAAAAAGCAGTTTTACCAAACAATTTTTTCAACATATACCATACTGTGGACATACTGGAGTGTTTCCCAAACGGTGGGTCCCAACACACCAATGGACTGGGGGAAGGGTCTAGGTGGGTCACATGTGCAAAGGTGATCCCCTTGCACTCTCACTTCCGATGCGCAGCAGCAGGACAGAGGAAGCACTCAGAAACAGCAAGTGGTGGTCAGCAACCTAGTAGTGAGCACCTCACCGGGGCCCAGCCACAAGGAAAGACAAAGCAACTAGGGCTGCAGAAGGGGGAAGGGCTGGGAGAGTGACAGCAAAGGGGTTGGGTGGGGGGAAGCCAAGCAGGGAGATGTAAGGCTGCAAAGGGGAGGAGGGAAGCAGGAGCAGGGGTAATGGTGTGCCCTTAAAAAAGACAGAACACAGTTGGTGGATCACCACAGTAAAACATTTGGGAACCACTGATCTATTGTGATGCACAAATTGAGAACAACAAAGACAAGCACCAATGCAGCAGCCAAAGCCCTAGGATAAACATCTAGCTGTCAAGGCCCACACCTAATTCTGGCTGGGAATTTCCTGATGGAAAACGCAGTTTCAGCAAAACTGAAATTTTCCATGGCTCTCAAGACTCCTCAGGCTGCCCGGTTCCCTGGCTTCCCAGCAGCCTACCTGGTGGGGAGTCTGGGAGCCAGGGCTTCCCAGGCTCCCCAACTCTGTGACTACCCCACCTAGCATATCCAGTTTTTTGTTCCAATTCAGCATGAATATTTTTTCAGAAATGCAGGATGGAAACTCCAGCTCCTGCACAGGTCTATCCCTAAACCTGCTCAGCTGCCCATCTGTGAAACAGGGATAATGCTTATCCACTTTTCTAAAATGCTTTTAAAACATTGGGTGAAAGGGGTTATATACAAGCAAAATTCTTGCCACAATTCCCAACCTCCAACCTTTGGCTACTGACACTTGTGGCTACTAATATTGTCTCTGCTTCCTTATACTCCCCTGTCTGTCTGTATCCATCTGTTGTCTCTTGTCTTATACTGAGATTGTAAGCTCACTTTGTTCTATGAGCTGTACAGGACTACGCAGAGTAGATTCCTGGTCCTTGACTGGGCTCCAAGGCACTACAATAATATAAATAATAAATAACACAGTGTAGCCTACAATCTGGGTGCCTGCAATGGGGTGTTCACTCCCACACTAGCCCAGAAAGGGTAGCTGTGGCTCAGAAGGGGTTAAATAACCAGAGAGGCCACACCTGAGGGAGAGTTAGGCTTGATAGGCGATCTCTGATTGGGAGAGGAGCCCAGCTGAGCAGCAGAGGTGGGACTAGTATAAGACCAGAAAGAAAGGGCAGAATGGGGGCTGCTGGGTGGATGCTTGCAGTCATTCTCTGGGCTGACTCAGAGGGAAAAGGAGAACACCAGGGGGAAGCAGAAGTCCTGGAATCCTGGCCCATATGGAATGGTTTAGCCAAAAGGGTGATACCTTGTTATAACCCCTGTCTTGCGAAGTTTCTTTTTTACCTTTAAGTGGTTTTGAATGTTCCCTCTGATAGTTTCCCATTCAAAGCCTTAATATTGCACAAAGGTAATACTTGAGCCTTGCATTGCCTCACCAGCCCAAAAAGGCAGGGTGACCAATCCCTCTTGGCCAAATGGGCCATCACTGAGACACATTATCGCCTGGTGACTAATTTCTACTCCAAGTCCATAAAGTATACTTTCAATATAAATACATTATTCCATAAATATTACCCATCCTATGAATCTTGACAAGTTGTAAGCTTTCTGTAAATACCGTACATGTTACTCTTTATGGATAAATATCCTGGGAGGTAAGTTTGGTAGGTCTGAGATGAGGGATGTTTGCAAAAAACGGGGGACACTCTGCAACAGGGTGTCTGTGTCACAGTGACCAGGCCAGCCTTAGGGAAAATGGCACCCTGGGCGAACTTTCTTTGATGCCCTGTAAGTATTTCTCCCTGCACAGCCGGTGGCTGCTCAGCGGACAGAGCAGCAGGCAAATCAGCAGCGGTGCTGCAGGTGTCATGCTGCTAGGAGGGCGGAGAGGGGATGCGTGTGAGCACCTGGCTCCCGCCCCGCCGCCCCCTTTGTCCCTTCCCCCCACCTCGTGGGTGGGCATGGCCCTTTTGCGGCCTCTTGACCATGACACATACACCATGGCGCCCTGAGCAGTCACCCACATTGCCCACCTGTAAGGCTGGCTCTGACAGTGACCAATAACAGTTCTGTCCCCTGTAAATTGATTGTCTGATATGTGAACAACATACAGGCTTTTTAGGGGTTATTTTAATATATTGGACAGGGTTTTTCTTGTCTGTTTTATGTAAGGTAGCTCTAACTCATATAATCTTGTCTCTTTTCTCCAGATGAAATTCTTTCATGTGATTTTTTTATTGCAATCTTGAAAATCCATTCATCAGTGAAATGTATCCATTAAACATGAGTTTACAGAAATTTCTTAAAACCTGTCTACCCAGACACATCAAGATGATTTTCCATATATGGGGCAGAATGCTAAACAAAGCAGTCTTGAAAAAGAAGACTTTTAGTATCCATTATTAATCGACACAAAACAAACAGTGATGAAAACAGTAGTTGATGCACACACTATACAGTAACCCAAGGAGTTAAATCCATAAGGAAAAAAGAATAAAAGCCTGCTGCTTTCCTTTTGCCATTGTAGCATCTGCTCTTTTAATCACACCTACATGTTCTGGCCTAATACTCTCCTCCATGTTGATGTACTGTGTTTCTCTCTCTCATCCCCTCCCTTTTTATTTAATCTAGAAAAGATTATGAAAATAACCTAAAGACAAGGTTGTACATCTTAATCCCTTTCTGGACAATATTGAAAGAAGGAAAGGAGCTTAAAGTTAATGTTTTTCATGGCGTCACAACACAGAAATGCTTTGCTCTGCTACAATCTTAGTATGGTGATTTCAAAACACCAGAATTCACCTTAGGGAGGACCGAACACATGATGTATTCATACTAAATGTGCAACCTTGAGCTGTGATCTTTTCCCAATCTCACAGGGTATCCCTGCTCACTAATTGGAGACCTTTGATTGGGGGAAAAACCCACACTGGTGCTAGAGGTGGCATTGACAAGTCAGTGAGTGGCACTGTTCTCTCTGAATCAATACTGACCCAATGCCCCAGGCGTGTTGGAGTGTCATTTTTTTAACTGAAACAAAACAGAGAGCCTAACCACTTGTGATCAGAACAATCTCAAGGTACCTTTTGTCAGGGTACAAAATGCCACTTGAGTAACTGCATTCAGTTTACCTAGATTTGCCCTGCAAATTCAATAGGATATCATATTATTCTTCAGTCACTTCACTAAAAATGTTGAGTAGTGTTGCTGTGTGCTGAAAAAGAGCCCATATATTCCACCTCAGGAATTTTTGTGTAAGTTCAGAAGGATAAATCAGCTAGACCAGAGGCTCTCAAACCTCTTAGTGGAGCCGCTAATTAAGTGCCTGGATCCTGGAAAAGACACACTGCAAGGTGAGGTGGTGCCCGTAGGGGGAATACAGGGTAGGTGGGAGGGGGCAGTGGGATGAGAATAGGGGTGGGGGCAATTTGGGATGTGCAGGGCTGCAGCGGCCAGAGAAAGAGGTGACCTTCCCCAGCTCCAGGGCTGTGGCTGCCAGGGAGGGACAGCCATCCTTCCCAGCCCCAGCTCGGGGGCTGCTGTGGTGAAAGAGAGAAGGAGAGACTCCCCCTCCCTAGGGGCTGCCGCAGCAGGGGAGAGAGGGCACATCCATTGCATTAGAAAGGTATTAGAAAGGTACTGATATTAAAATATGAGTTGTGTGCTTTTATTTGTAGAACATAAAAACATTAATTATTATTAAGTTTTTTTATGTAGCACTTTTATCCAAAGCGCTTTACAATAGTTAGCTAACGGTACAAACAACATTTGGAAAGATCATTAAGTGGTCTGCCGAGAACATCAGCAATTTTCAAGTGGTCCGTGGAAAAATAAGTTTGAGAACCACTGAGCTAGACAACTGTGCATGCCCAGCTGCGTAGTGAGTAAAACAATGTTACCACTTGTTAATTAGCACCCTTGTTAGCAGGCTCAGAAGAGAGGTCAGATTTAGTTATCTGCTTTTGCCAACAAACTGATAGCTCAATTAACATTTTTTGCAGTCCATCACTAGGACTCACTCCAATGTAATTCCTCAGTTTTGATATGGAGGAGGAGCCTTGTTTTGTAGAAAGATGTTATACCAAAGTTACTGAGTGACAACGTCTCTGTCGGGAAAATTTTGATGATCTTATATAATATAACCCATTTTATACAAATCTGGCAAAAACTCAGATTTAAGTAACCAGTTGCGAATCAATCAAACTCATTTGAAAATGCCACAAGACAAAAGAACTTTTTTTAGCTTCAACTTGACAATTCATCTGTTCAAGAAAATTAATAACCTCAGATACTCTGATTCCAATATGTTTAAACTCTAATATGAAGCTCTTGGACATAATGCTGATGATACAGCTTGTGTGGCCATGTAGAATAAAGCACATCACTCAACTGATTTGTAACAAAATAATTAAGTGACAAACATGGTTTACTCTTGATTTAACTTTGTACAGTAAAGTGACACTTATTACAGTACTTCACAGTCTGTTCCTCCCTCCTCCTTTCCTCTTCACTAGTATGTCTACAAACTCAGTTTAATATTTTAAAGGCATTGTTTGGTAGCAATATTTTTTCTTGATGCATCTTGATTTCTATATCCATGTCCAAACTGGTTTACACAGGATTTTCCTATGGATACTAAATGCTCTAGAGGACCATCATCCAAAATCTACTTTTTCAAATAATTAAAAGAAATACCATAATTCCAGAATCTTAAAGCCAAACTATGAAGCAGTTGAGGCAAAGATACATAGTGTACTGAACCAAGTCAACACTTACCAAACTTCTGACCTACCAAAGGTACACAAGGATTTAAAGGACTATAGAATCTCTGTGTCCTTATTTAATCCTTTGCCTCTGTTCGAAGAGATAAAGGAGGAATCTGAGGGCCATAATCTACTGGATTTCTCCATGGATTTTAGAATATCCGTAAGGACGGCAAACTACTCTGCATTATTTTTTTTTGGCAATCATCCCCTGCCTCCACGGGCTCTGCATCACAACTGGTACATCTACATTGCAAAACAAACCAACAGCAGCAAGTCTTAGCACCTGGGTCAACTGACTCCAGCTAGTGGGGTTCGCGCTATGAGGCTAAAAATAGCAGTGTAAACATTCCCACTTGGGCAGCAGCCTGGGCTCTATGACCCTTGCTCCCAAGAAGGTTTGATATCCACAGAAGTTAGTGCTGACAGGGTCAGTTTGCTATACATAATTCTTATGGGTTTCTCAGGGACCAGTGCTCCATAGAATGGATGTCCTTCCTGCTCCAGTCCCCACATCTGCCTCACAAAACTGCAGCACCCAAGCAGCAGGGGTGTCTGATTATCATTTGTTTACTGACCAGCAGGATCATATGCTAGGATAATTTTTTTCTACAGCCTTTAAAGCAAATCACACAAGGAATTTAGGAAGTTTTTTTAACTAAGAGTTGATCTTACTACTTGAAACGACTTGATTTTTTCAGTCTGAATGTACTGGCAAGGACTTGTACCTTTGACTATTGGGAGGTTTTTCTTGGTGGAATTTTTTTCACTTATTAAAAAGCAGTCAATAGAGCCAAAGTTATACTCGGAGTCAACTCAGCATATCAACTTTTACAGAGCTCAGGAAGTCCACTGCAGCTGGAGATGGACTTCCTAACTTGCCCAAAAGTTACACATGGGCTTTTAGAACTCCATGTGATGCAGCAGTTCTACTGCAAGCTTCCTATTGTGCCTATTACAGCCCTATGAAATTCCAGTAATGTGTGCATAGCATAGAGATATTCTTTAGGAAGCCAGCAACCAGCAGATGCAGGTTTCCTAAAGCACTTAGAAGTCTACAGTAGAAAGAGGTGCTGCTTTCAAGAGAGCCCTCATGATCTAGAACAGTTTTTCAACCTGGAGGTCACAACCCCAGGGAAGTCACAAATACATATCAATGGTTGCAACTATTCTGTCCTTCTCACATTGCTAAACGGGATGGAGTCCCAGATAGACAGAAGGGACGGTCACAATATGGAAAAGGTTGAGAAATCCTGAACTAGAGATTAAAGGAATATGCAGTGAGGGCTATCTAAGATTCCCAGATACCTTCCTGGCAAAGATTAAGCCTCACCAGTGGAGGACAACTTCTCTGTTCTTTCCAGTACCATTCACTCTAGATCTTTCCCCCAACCAACCAGCATTAAGTCCATCTTACAAGGTTTGATCTTCAACCATCTTGTCTTCACCCAAGTCCCCGTTTTGTTGAGCCACTAGGAAAGCAAACACACTTTACCATCCAGATTATATCAGAAAATGAAAAAGAACAGATAGTACATCTGGCCATACTTCCTCACTATCTCCCTCCAGTAGCCCCATGGAGTGCAGAAGATGTGACAAAACAGAACCCTGCACAAGAGTTCCCCAGGACTAATGAGCAACTGCTCAACAATTATCTTCTGGGTGAAATTCGGGGTCTATGCACCAGTTAAGTAAAACTTCACTCTTCAAAATGGGTGGTACAGATAACTTGTGCTAGATCTCTGCAAAGCATAAATTCCATCCTAAGAGAGAGAGGAAAGAACAGAACAATTGAAGACTGATCCAGTTTGGAAAAAAAATTCCATATTGATATCCATAACTAATATTTCTATAACATATATACATACACATTTTATATATAAAATGTATGCTATGGAAATATTATATAAATAAATACATATATAGCAATTCGGGGTTGTTTTTTAATCAGGCAAGACAATTACTAAAAATGATATATTCATGTAATTCTCTGTGCAAGCACATTACTGTACTTTTCTACTAAAAATTTCAATTTATTTTGGCTGTGAGATTAAATGTGTGCCAGAGAGAGCATTCACACACTGGTCTGTGACAAAGGAGAAAATAATTAAAGCTATCATCTTGAGCATAGTGATAAATTGAACATGACTGGAGGTGCAGAATCAAGTCCCTCTACAACTTCATGACTAAAAGCAGCAACTAGGACTGTTGATTAATCGCAGTTAACTCATGTGATTAACTAAAAAAAATTAATTGCGATTAATTGCAGTTTTAATCGCACTGTTAAACAATAGAATACCAACTGAATTTTATTAAATATTTGTGGATATTTTTCTACATTTTCAAATATATTGATTTCAATTACAACACAGAATACAAAGTGTTCAGTGCTCACTTTATATTATCATTTTTATTACAAATATTTGCACTGTAAAAATGATAAATAAAATAGTATTTTTCAATTCAGCTCATATAAGTACTGTAGTGCAATGTCTATCGTGAAAGTGAAACTTACAAATGTAGATTTTTTTTTGTTACATAGCTGCACTCAAAACCAAAACAATGTAAAACTTCAGAGCCTACTAGTCCACTCAGTCCTACTTCTTGTTCAGCCAATCGCTAAGACAAACAAGTTTGTTTACATTTACGGGAGATAATGCTACCTGCTTTTTATTTACAATCTCATCTGACTATGAGAACAGGCGTTCGCATGGCACTTTTGTAGCCAGCATTGCAATGTATTTACATGCCAGATATGCTAAACATTCATATCCCCCTTCATGCTTTGGCCACCATTCCAGAGGACATGCTTCCATGCTGAAGATGCTCATTAAAAAAATAATGCATTAATTAAATTTATGACTGAACTCCTCGGTGGGAGAATTGTATGTCTCCTTCTCTGTTTTACCCACATTCTGCCATATATTTCATGTTATAGCAGTCTTGGTTGATGACCCAGCAAGTGTTGTTCATTTTAAGGACACTTTCACTGCAGACTTGACAAAACGCAAAGAAGGTACCAATGTGAGGTTTCTAAAGAAAGATACAACACTGGACCCAAGGTTTAAAAATCTGAAGTATGTTCCAAAATCTGAGAGGGTTGAGGTGTGGAGCAGGCTTTCAGAAGTCATAAAAGAGCAACACTCTGGTGTGGAAATTACAGAACCTGAACCAACAAAAAAGAAAATCAACCTTCTACTGGTGACATCTGACTCAGATGATGAAAATGAACATGCGTCAGTCCGCATGCTTTGGATCGTTATCGAGGATCAGCATGGACGCATATCCTCTGGAATGGTTGTAGAACCATGTAAGGACATATGAATCTTTACCACATCTGGTACATAAATATCTTGCGACACCGGCTACAACAGTGCCATGAGAACGCCTGTTCTCACTTTCAGGTGACATTGTAAACTAGAAGCGGGCAGCATTATCTCCCGCAAATGTAAACAAACTTTTTTGTCTAAGTGATAGACTGAACAAGACATAGGACTGAGAGGACACGTAGGCTTTAAAGTTTTACGCTGTTTTATTTTTGAATGCAATTATTTTTTTGGACATAATTCTACATTTCTAAGTTCAACTTTCATGATAAAGAGACTGCACTACAGTAATTGTATTAGGTGAATTGAAAAATACTATTTCTTTTGGTGTTTACAGTACAAATATTTGTAATCAAAAATAAATATAAAGTGAGTGCTGTACACTTTGTATTCTGTGTTGTAATTGAAATCAATATATTTGAAAATGTAGAAAACATCCAAAAATATTTAAATAAATGGTATTCTCTTATTGTTTAACAGAGCGATTAATCACGCAATTAATTTTTTTAATCTCTAGACAACCCTAGCAGCAACTACCTTTAAAAAAGAGAAACAGCAACTAAATGAAAGATAATACATATGCCTGCCCACTTGCATCAAACTGGCGCAACTACAGTGATTAATCTTAAAACAGAATGTCGCCAAAACGTAATACCAACAGTGGACCTACATGTGACTTGGGCAGACCAAGTGCTAGCTCAGGCCAAGATCCCCCTGTCTCAACTGAACACTGCCAAATACATAGCTGGAATCAGTCTGGCTCACCTGTGTGTTACTATTGTTAAAATGGGTATTAGAATTACCCACCTTTCAATTCTTGTACTGATCCCCATATTGTCCTTCTTAAGTAATGATTTCTCATGTGGTACAATATCTAATGCTTTACCAAAGTTTAGATAGAGAAATGTGATAGATCTAATCTATCTAAAAATAACTTATTAAAGAAAGATATCAGGTTAGTCTAGCATGACCTATCTTTGGTAAACCCATGTTGCATTGTATCCCATTTTCCATTTACTTCCATGTTTTTTATTATTCTTTCCTTAAAATTTTGTTCTAAAGCCTTGCATGCTACTAAGGTCAGACTAACAGGTCTGTAGTTGTCCAGTTCATTTACCCCGGCTTTCTTAAGTATAGGTACTACACGTGCTAGTCTTTTGTCACAGGAGCCCACCGCCCACTTGGTAGAGTTCTTAAAAATCTTTGCTACTGAACTTGCAATTTCATGTGCCAGTTCTTCAGTTCTTACAATATTCTGGGATGATGATTATTCTGTCTCCCCAGCTCCCACCTCTGACTAGCTCTGAGTTTTACTTCCACCTCTGATTTCCATTTTCATCAGCCACCCTGCCTTTGCAGAGGTATAAGTAGAGTAATGCCTTGGGCCAGAGAATCAAAGATGAGGGAACAGCAACTGTCCTCCCCAAACAGCAATGCAAGGACGCTGGCTGAGGTCATTGAGAGCATGGTGAGAGAGAACAAATGAACAGCACCTATTTTACCATAACATCCAAAATAGACAGACAACAATATTCACATAACAAATGCTCAAAAGAGCCATCCCAAACTTTGAAAGAAATTTGGAAGTTTAGCAGGGAAATACAATAAAAATATAGGAACAGCAAATAAAATGGCCCTAACTTAAAAAAAATATGAAGAGACAGCTTTTACCTCCTTCCATTTCTCTTCAGTTTCTCACCATCCTTCTCTCTTTCCCCCACACAATTGTTTTCTCTCATTTTATTCAGGCTTCTTCTTCTCCCTGAGTCTCTCTTCCTACCCTTTCAGCACCAGCTTTCCTTTTATTCTCTATTGTCTTTCATTATTTTCCGTCTCCCCGCCCCCCAACAGTGTTGTCCACCCCCTCACTTTCTTCCCCAATATGTTATCCTTACCCTCTTGCTCCCCTTCTTCCATGGGGCTGAACTTTATCCCCCTCAGCCCTTCCCTTTGTTCCTACTTCGCAATCCATTGTCTCTCTGAACCTTCCACATCTCTTCCTCCCTCAAGACTGCCTTCTCAACACCTTTTTGGTCTACAGCTTCTTCTCCCCCGCACATCTGAATCTTTCTTTTCCTACCTGCATCTCACTTTTCTATGGCCCCTGCGGTGGGAATCTACCCTAACATGATCATTCCCTCCAGTCTCCCACCCACCTTGAGATTCCTCCTCCTTCCTAAGTGTCCCCTTCCCCCTAGTCCTTGGGTCTCCTCCTCCTTCACCTTAGCCATGCAATCTCTTGTCTTTCCCTAGGGTCTCCTATGCCCTTGAGTATCTGCCCCCTCTCACTACCCATCTCTCTTTCCATCACCACTCTCTGACAGTGTCATGGTCTTTACCACACACCCAAATTCTCATAAGCATCAAGCCACCAAGCCATCAAGAGACGGTTGGAGGGCTGATATACTGCACTCTGTTGGTGCCTTTGCTCCTGGTCTATAGCGAGTCACAGACAGAAGTATAATGAAAATGCAAATTCCCCAACTGTAATCCCATCTGGCTCCACTTCTCAATGAGGGTTTTTTAAAACAAAAATAGTGTAACTGCAATATAGAAGCTTATATATTTTCCAATTAAGTTGAGTTTTTCCCCTTGTTGTACTATCTTCTTAAGTTAGCACTCAGACATAAAATGGGTAGCGCACCTCAGGATATCACTGTTGGCCTAAATGTGAGCCTTTTTTGTAGCACTCCAATCTGTGAAATGAATGACACACTATGAAATGTGGGAAAGAGAAATTAGATGCTAGATTTAGTGACAAAGAGATGCTAGAATGTACCATGACTGTAGATGCCTCCCCTGTATTTTTTACAAGGCTGCCTAACTTTCCTGTGATATCTGATACCTTCTCCCACACTAGGCAAGTAACCACTTGGTTCTCTCAATCCTCATAGACCCAGTTACTGATATAGTTCTATTCCTCTATGACTACAATCTACATCTTCTAATGACTGTACTCAGCATAACTGGCTCCCCCAGCTGTCCTCTTCTTTCTTGGAGTCCTTCTTCCAGAATTTCTGCATCTTCTTCTGAGGAATCAGGGCATTTCTCAGAGTATGTCTTTGTCGTGGGTACACAAGCACTTATTGGACCACGGGATGGATAAATTGCTTTTTGGCCTGTTAAGCTTAGTAATTTACACAGTCGCAACTTATTGCTGAATCCAAATATGGAGAAAATACTTATTCTTCCAATTGTACAATAAGGAAACAAATCCAAGGTCACCTTAGTTGGGGAGTAAATGTATAATTCTCAAGTCACCTTGCAGCTTTACAACTTCACCTGTATCCACCTCTTTATGCACCACACTGTCATATCATACTGAGCCAAAACCCTTTCTAATATTTTGCATTAAAGTTAGTAAACTTCTGGCTGGAAGATCTGATCATTCAGTTTTTTTAAGTTGGGGTAAGGAAGTTTATCTATGCACTTAACTGGTCTCTGGAAACTGTTGAAACATAATATTTTGGGGGAGCTGGGGTGGACGACAATTCCCCAAGTGCTAAATTTTCACTGGCAATGCTGTAGTTACACAGACCTGTTAACGTTAACTGGAGTTGAGGAAACAACTTGCCAATAACCGAAATGAAATTACAACCAGGGTTGTTTCCACTTTAGCCTGTTTGTGATAAAATGCACAGCACAAGTCCATATGGCTACACAAGTGTCTTTGTTGGAAATGTTTTATGATACATATAGCAAGGGCACTCTAGGCAGACTGTATAACAATTTCCAGAGAACTGTAATTTACTATAAAAGTGGGGCACATTGGCTGCCTTCTTGCTTAACCTTTAAGCAAAGTAGAAACATCAATTAAAAGATACATCATTAGATTATCATCTCTGTATTTTTATAGCAGTTCTTGAAAAGACAGTTCCCTGTCCCAAATAGGTTAGATGCAACCCTTGATCCTATGGCATTGTATAATGTTATACATTTATTTGACACACACCCCAGTTCCATATACTTTTTAATAGACATCCACAGTGCTGGTGCTTGTGCATTTTCTTAAAAAACAGGCTTACTATCTCCTATTATTTTAAGACTTATCTATGTCATCTTGTCTTTTATTCTCCATTGTTTATAATATCTTCTTAGAAGATGGAATTTTTAAAACAAAATCTAATTGTCCTTTTTCATTTAACTAATATTGATTCCCTTTCCCCCTTCCCATGCACGTGGCTTAAGTTAAACAAAGCCATCTACATTAACAACTTCATAAAGCTCATAGTTTATCTGTGTACTGGCTTCATCAGATATCAGAAGCCCAGCTCTGGGAATACTGTGAGGGAAAGGGGTAAAGTTCTGGTTACAGGGAGACAAGGCTGTATCAGGGGGACTCTTGGGACTGGAGGCAGTATCAACACAACCTACCTCCTCTCCTCTCCTCCCTCAAATGGCAATTCTCACCTCCTTCCTCAGACAGGGAAGCAGCAAAGGAGAAGATAACTGCTGCAGCACATGAGATCAGAGGCAGCAAGAAACCAGCACAGGGCCTGTACTGGTAAGTGAAGTGGCCACAGATGTCAGGAGGGTGGGGCGTGCCACCTTCTGGGGTGGAAGATCTCTTTTGATCTACATTGGGGGATGAGGTGAAGACTAGAGAGTTGGAAGGAGTCTCTCCTGGGGAGTGAGAAGCAGCATGATCTTATGCATAGGGCAGTGGACTGGGACTCGGGAGGTTGTATTCCACACTCTGCCACTGACCTACTGTGTGACCTTGATCAAATCACTCCAGCCCAGATCAACAAAGGTATTGAGACACCTAACTCCCATTGATTTCAAACACCTTTGAGCATCTGGGCCGCCTTCTCTCTGAGCCTGTTTCCTTCCCTTTCCACCCTTTGTCTGTCTTGCCTATTTAGATTTTAAGCTCTTCAAAGTAGAGATTGTCTCACTCCATAGAGTGCCTAGCATAATGGAACCCCGATCTTTGTTGTGATTTCAAGCCACTACTGTAATACAAAGAATGACCAACTGGAGGTAGGAACAAGATGTAAGATGAGTTTATTCAGCTCTTTTCTATTACTTTAGTCCACTCAAAAAAATTAAGCAGCCTTCTCTGCAGAAAAAAATTAGTAAGCTAATAATTTGCAAATGTCTTTGCCAGTGCAACTCCTGGACCTACACTATTTTGTGTGGAATATAAAACTGTTAAATAAAACAAAACTGTTAAGTAAAAATATGTGAAAATGATTTCTCATATACCAGAAAACACAAACACACACACACCCCTAGTGGTAAATTTTGCAGCTTTCAAGGGCAATTCTTTGCCACTTGTAGATAGAGAGAGAGATAAGATAAGATAAGGTAAGATAAGATAAGATAAGATATGTGGTCTTTGGAGACTCCATACATTCCAAATTTCACACGGGAATGCTGTATACGTGGCTAGACTTCTCTTTTGAAATGAAGTGTTCTTAACTCATATATAGCTTAAGTCAACACAGAGCAAGTAGAGGGAGCTGGTTCTACACTGAATTAAAGGAGCAGAGAGGTTTTGTTGAGGGGTTCTCTTTTTTCTTAGAAATCGTTGGAAAGGTCATAGTCTGCTGGACACAAATTCTATTTGTCTGAGAATAATAAAGAAGGTCAGACCCTGCTACAGATGAAAGTCCTTCAAATAGACTATGAGGAACCTAGCTAACAAGTGGCAATTTGTTACTATATGCAATCAAGCCTTTCAGCCCAGCAAAACCTTAACATAGGGCAAAATTCCTGAGTTACTGCAATAAATAATATGGGAAACTTTCAATGATGTAGGAATAGTTTATTTTAGCAGACCTAATATATTATAAACTTAAGTTACATCATTCAGCTGGGTAGCTTCACAGAAATTGGTGAAAAGAGGTGTCATTGTGCCTCCCTGTGCCCAAGATGGACCCTTATGCCCCAAAAGGGAGAACAGGTGGCATGGCAGCTGTTTGCTCTATTTTGGGACTTCTACTAGGGTTGAGCAGCTTTAAGATAAAATCCAAGTTTCACAGGAATTCCACTGGCAAAGTCTGCCCAGGGGCTTCGCTGAAGACATGCACCTCCCCAGCCATCACTATTTTTCTACTAGTTCCCTAGTCTCCCAAGCAGAGGGGAGGTCGCAGCTGCTTTCCACTCTCACAGCCTCTCTGCCCAGTGGATTTACCAGTGCCAGAAGCCTCCACTATAGTCTATGCTAGCAAAAGCAGACAGATTTGAGGCAAAGATTTGCCAGTAATATTTCTCTTGTAGATTTATCAGAATAAAAGGAAATAAGATTTCATGTGGTTTAGAGGTAAATTTGAGGCACGCTGAGAGATGTTTGAGATTATACTGTATGGACCTTACTGTTGGACTGTTTTATACATTTGTATATTATTTGGGGACATAACAGGATTTTTTTCCCTATCTTCTGATCTTACTTCCTTTGTCTGGCTGACCCTCAATGCAGCAGCTTGTCTCAACCCTAAAGTACATGAGCAACCCCATGTAACTCTATAGGGAATCTGTAGTGAATTTCCATTGCACTACCAGTAAAGTTATATCATACATATTATTGATGCAGTGCATTGGTCCGAAGACCTAAGTCAACATTATAGACTATGGAAAATTACTAAAAATAGCAACTAAATTAATTCTAAATTTATCTTCAAAATCGTGTCCATGATCCCACTGACTGACAGAAAAATGTCATTTTCAGACAAAAATATCAACAAGTTAATACAGTTCTAAAGATATTGGGAAAAAATAGAATAATTATTATTAATCTACTCCTATACCTCTTTCCATGTTCTCTCACACAAAGGCTAAAAGCACTATAATCAAGGTCTGAATCACGAACTGAGTTTGAAACACTTGCCATTTGCTATTTTGAGTCTTTTGTGTCACTATGATATATTTTGTGGTTCACAATAGGATAAGGAGTTTTTAGTTCAACTTTGGGGCTTATTGTAATGATAGTGATGGTCTAAAAAAAATTCAGAAACATTGTTAACACAAACCATTTGTTTGCAACTTTTCTTGGTGTTACAGATTCCTTATCATTTAGTCATTCTGACTCCTAACACTTACCATCTCAAGCAAAGTTCAGTTAACAACTCAGATAATGTTCCCCCCAGCAAATGCAGATAAACTATAATAAGTCTGCTGTTTGAGAGCCTGGAATTGTCCAGGAGCCCTTTCCATTTTAGAACTCCTACTTTCATTAGATGGTAAATATTGTCACACTATAATTTTACTCCTAATGGAAGCTTGTATGCAAAATTCTGAGTTCTTTGGGACTCCCAAAGGAAATATTCTTTTGTGATCATGAATATGCCACACAATTACAGTATATACTGTTGTGTCATATATGGGTTTTTGATAGGCTAGAATATGAATGAACAAATTCAACATTTTTCTAAACCACTGCACTGCATAATTACAGGGAAAAATTACAAGAGTCACTCTGGGATAGCAAGCTCCTGATGAGACTCAAATGCTATCTACATTTGTTCTTTTCTCTAGATAGCTTAAAAGCTTGTCTCTCTCACCAACAGAAGTTGGTACAATAAAAGATATTGTCTCTCATAAATATTTAGGTATTTCTAAATGGCTGATATAAGTATCAGCAAGCAGGTTATAGATCTGTTTAGTTAAGAAATGGAACTTTAGATTGGAGGTTTGTATGGGGGTGGGTTTGTTTGATTGTCTTTGGGTTTGGATTTTTTTGTTTTACAATGTTCCCCATTAAACACAAGTCTGATGCATTCACAGAAGGTATACAGCACATAACAAGTGGACCACCAAATTCTGCACCGGCTTCAGCTACAGGTAAGCTGTAGCCCATGTAGAGTGCATTGCAGTAGTCCTATTCTGAGTCAGAGTTTAAGGCCAGAATGTAACACCATATCCTCTAGTCTGACCTCCTGAGCAATACCACCACCCAGTACCCACACACAAAACCCAAAAACTACAATTAGACCAAAGTATTATACCGGAGAGGGAGAGGAATTATTTAAGCTCAGTACCAGTGTGGACACAAGAACAAATGGATATAAACTGGCGATTGGGAAGTTTAGACTTGAAATTAGACGAAGGTTTCTAACCATCAGAGGAGTGAAGTTTTGGAATAGCCTTCCAAGGGAAGCAGTGGGGGCAAAAGACCTATCTGGGTTCAAGATTAAACTCGATAAGTTTATGGAGGAGATGGTATGATGGAATAACATGATTTTGGCAATTAATTGATCTTTAACTATTCATGGTAAATAGGTCCAATGGCCTGCGATGGGATGTTAGATGGAGTGGGATCTGAGTTACTACAGAGAATTCTTTCCTGGGTATCTGGCTGGTGAATCTTGCCCGTATGCTCAGGGTTTAGCTGATCGCCATATTTGGGGTTGGGAAGGAATTTTCCTCCAGGGCAGATTGGAAGAGGCCCTGGGGGTTTTTCGCCTTCCTCTGTAGCATGGGGCACGGGTCACTTGCTGGAGGATTCTCTGCACCTTGAAGTCTTTAAACCATGATTTGAGGACTTCAATAGCTCAGACATAGGTTTATCACAGGAGTGGTGGGTGAGATTCTGTGGCCTGCATTGTGCAGGAGGTCAGACTAGATGATCATAATGGTCCCTTCTGATCTTAATATCTATGAATCTATGAATCTATTATAGCCCACAGGAGATTAGACTACTGTGTACCCCAGGGAAAGAATAGCAGAGACCTAGGTGAACCTATATCTGAGGCCCTTGCAATGGCTGGGAAGTGATTAAGTGAGATGTACCCAGATAATATGCCTGCAGTGAGATATACCCAGATATTTGCCTCCAGAAGAAGGTGAAAAAATCCCCAAGGTTACTGCCAATCTGACCTGGAGGAAAAATTCTTTCCCAACCCCACATACAGCAATCAGTTACACCCTGAGCATGTGATTAAGAACCATCCAGCCAAGCACCTGAAAGAGAGACTGCTTGGTACCACCTCAGAGCACTGGCCCTTCTCATCCAGTGTCCCATTTCCAGCTGTGGCCACCTCTTATACTTCAGAGGAAGATCGAACAGCTCCAGAATACATTGAGAGTGGGTGGAGAGAACCCTTCCTGACCCCTGCAAGTGGTCTGTTGAAGCCCTGAAACATGAAACATAAGATATAAACCAAAAGAGACCCCCACAGCTGCCACACCCTCCCCCCACAATCATAAGCAGGGATCCTAGTTTTCCCGTGGTAAAAAAAAAAAATCTCTGATTAAAAAAACCATAAAAATCCACAGTTTTCCGCAACTAAAATGAAATGCTGAACTTTCATTTCCCTGACCACAATATATACAGCTATCAGTTGAACACAATGTTTTATTGATATAGTTACAATTTTTAAGCTGACAGCCAGAGCCCCAATCATTCTCCTGATTACCCAAATGTTTGATGATCTGGCCCCAGTCCCACTTAGATCAGATAATCAGGGTTCCACTGTATATATTTTTATTTTTTCACAAAATGTAAAAACTAAAGATTCTCTGTAAAAAACACAAAATCTGTGTTTTTCCGTGGCAAACAGATTTCTAGAATCCCCGATCATAAGCAACCCTATTATACAATCCAACTTAAATTTGCCCAGCTCATGCTGAAAACAAATTAAGTTGTTTGCTCCCCACAACTCCTATTGGGAGGCTGTTCCAGAACTCCACTCCTCTGATGATTAGAAACCTTCTAATTTCTAGCCTGAATGTGTTCATGGCCAATTTATACCCAACTGTTCTTGTGTCAACATTATTGTTTAGTTTAAATAGTCCTTCACCCTCCCTGGTGTTTACTCCACAATGTATCTTCTATAGGCAGTAGTCATATCCCCTGCTCAGCCTTTGTTTGGTTAGTCTAAGCAAGCCAAGCTCCTCTAGTTTCCTCTTGTAAAATACGTCCTCTACTCCCCTGATCATCTCTGCATCTTTTCTAGTTTGAATTCATCTTTCTTGAAAATGGGTGACCTGAATTGTACACAGCATTACAAATGAGGTCTTATCAGTGCCTTGTACAATGGCATTAATTCCCCTCTATCTCTACTGGAAAAACCTCATCTGATACATCCTAAGATTGCATTTACCTTTTTCACAGCCACATCACATTGGTGGCTCAGACATCCTGTGACTGACCCACACATCCATGTCTTTCTCCTCCTCTGTCACTTCCAACTGATGGCCCCCAGACTGTAGCAGAAATTCTTACTATTAGACCCTAAGTGCATGACCCTACACTTTATACTAAGGAATTTCATCACATTTGTCCCTCCAATTTTCAAGGCCATCCAATTCTTCCTGTACACTATTCCAATCCTCCTCTGTATTGATGATGCCTCCTACCTTTGTACCACCAGCAAATTTCACTAGTGCACTCCTACTTTAATAAATAGGACAACAGTCACTAATAAAAAACTGAACTGAATAAAAATATTGAATATTGAGGTGATGAAAGCATGGATGACAGCTGCAAGATCCACACCTGGAAGAAATCATCCTAATTTGTTTTGCCATATGAAGATGAAAAAAATAAATCCAGCTATTGCTACTACCTAATCGTCTAATAACGGCTTGAAGTCTAACCAGATTCCCAACTAGGGCCATGTCTACACTTACCGGAGATCAATGCTGCTGAGATCAATGCAGCGGGGGGTCAATTTAGCAGGTCTCATGAAGACCTGCTAAATCGATCACAGAGCACTCTTCCGTTGACTCCAGTACTCCACTAGAATGAGAGGAGTAAGGTAAGTCGACGGGAGAACGTCTCCCACCAATGCAGTGCGGTGCAGACACCGTGGTAAGTCGACCTGAGCTACGTCAACTCCAGTTATGTTATTCACGTAATATGAGTAACGTAACTTAGGTCGACTTACCACGGTAGTGTAGACAAGACCTACCCCACAGCAAACATAACCTCACTTGGAGGAGCTGATATTATGTATATTGTTGCTTCTCGTTGCATCCTTCAACCAACCATCACCACCTCAGTCTTATCCAGACTGAATTATGCCCTGCTAGTTTTCATCCCTGCACTAATCTCATCCAAACACATTGATTTTAATGACTGCTCTGGCCGGTCAGAGTGGAGGCAGAGCTGAGTGTCACCAGCTCTGCAATCCATCTCTCCTCCTAAACCTCCCAAAGGCCTTAGCTGCTTTTAAACATGAGGGGTAACGACACGGGACCCCACATGGGAGCATGAAAGAGCAGCAATTGCCCACCAATTCTCTTTGGTAAGGCCAGCAAAGTAACAGGGGACTCTGCAGGCTGGGGAACATATGGGTACCTCACTTTTTCCCCAGCCAACTGGCCACGCTGGGACATGAGGAGGCACTGTGATGTATTCAGAGTTGTGTTTTAAAAGAAACACCCAGAAACATGTGAAAATGTATATTATTATGCCTTTCTGACAGATTGTTTTCTGCCTATGGAGGTTGCTTGAAAGAGAATATTTATCATACCAAAAGAGAAGAAACAGAAATGAAAACGTTTCCAAGTTGGAAGCTGATGTTTTCTAATTTAAAAAAATGTTACTCACTGTTTTGTATTTTCTTCCTCACCCAAACAATCAGAAAGGAACAGTCCTCAATTCACACCTCTGGTTGATCTGTTAGGTATTTTATCACCCATAGCCTAACACACACACACCTGCCTACTCCCTCAGAAATGCCTGCTCATAATTTAGTCTGCTATGTGTCATTCCTAAGAGTGATAAGATTATTTTACAGGATAAAAGCAGTGTTGCATGAAGACATTTAAAGAGTGTTGTCATGTTTCTGCCTGCCATTATCTTTACCAAAACCTGGCGTAAAGAGGGGGAAGGATTCTGCAAATAATCCATAAATAATTTTATGATGGGATTTCAAAAGGCAGCATATTACTGAAAAGAGATAATGGCCAGATAGTGATTTTATGTTATTATTTTAAACCTAAGGCTGGATGAAGTAATACATCACTGGAAATGAGTGTGCCTCCAACTGGTATTGTTTTCTGGGCTTTTATGTGGTTTCAGAAGCTAATAGAAATTAACTGTTCTATCTCTGACAAGCTGTACAATGCCATTTGGCACAGATGCAAGCTGAAAAAACAGAAGTTTGAAGATCGAAGCTCATTAATGGCTTCATTATATTAAGAGAAAGGAAGGCTGTAATTAGTCTGTCACCATTCCACTTTTGAAAGCCTACAATGACATAATTTGGGTGTGATCAAATTGGAATCACTTGAGTATATTTTTCCAGCCATATTGTACATTGATCAATAGGGGTGTATATCCACTAAGCCTTACAGTTGCCTATTGCTTAATCATACTTTACATCACAAATGAAGTATCTTGTAGCCTTTGTAAAGATATTATTTTCTCATTACCATGAGATATTTTTCTGTTAAGGCCCGGATTCAGGAGAGCATTTAAGCACATGCTTAAATCCATCCCTGTCCAGGAAAGCACTGAAGCATGATTTAAATTCAAGCATATACTTAAATCCCATTGATTTACATGAGACCTGAGTTAGATCTTAAATACTTTCCTGAATCTGGACCCAAAATTGTTAAAGTAAATATTAATTTAAAGATAGATCTGTGCAACAGATCTAAGTGCATCTCTTACAGTGTATTTTATAGCTCTTTTTGACCTCTGGATTGTTCAGTAGTTTTTGAAAATTAGGCAGATATCTAAATATGGTTTTAAGAGCCTAACTTTAGATGCTTATTTTTGGAAATTTCGGCCTAAAAAAAAAAAATCTTAAAATCTGTTCTCCACCAATAGAAAAGAACAGAATTAAATTTCTGTAGGAATACAAGATGCCTCTCATACAATAAAGAAAATTTAAAAAAAAAATTGAAATTGAAATTACAGAAAGTTAATTGAATTACATGTCATCTTGAATTAGGCATAATTTAGGTTATACATAATGATATTATATATGAATGCTAAGGATGTGACTAACTCTTTGAAATTATATGGTTACAGTATTTTGAATTACATGTTTGAAGAGGGGCAGGGAATCCAGTAAACTCCCTTCTATGCAACTGCATTTGCAATGTCTGCTGTGTTTAAAAGGATTGCCCAACAAATTTCCCTAAGAAGTAAAGTAATAGTAATTATTACTGGTAATTAATTTCACTCATGTAAAATCAAACCCATGAAATAAATCGTTAGGATGTTTTAACCGTTAAGGTCCAAATTTTCAAAAGGAATCTCTAATTTTCGGTACCTTGAGAAACCTAGGCCCTGAATTTTAGAGGTGCTGAGTATCAACAACCACAGCTGAAGTTACTGGGAGCTGTGGGTACTAAGCACATCTGAAAAGAAGACACTGAGTGTCAAGTTGGACACTCAGGAACTGGGGCATCCAAAACTAAAGGGTATTTAAAATAATTTGATGCTAAATGTGAATTTACCTTAAAGTGCAGATGATTTCTCATGAAATAAATCATACTCCTCAACCCATTATCATGAGGTTCTTTATTAATATGCTATCTAAAAAGTTATTTATTCAGGGAACACATTGTAAACTATAAAATTGATTTGCACTTCTTCAACTTGTTGTATAAAGTCGGTTGGAAATGATATAAAAACCAAATGGCCACTTAACTTTTGATTACACATTCGGCCAAAAATAAAACCACATAGAAGACACCGGATATTCAATCATACTTCAGTCCAAAAGTACATACTTATGTCAGTGGCTGGGGGTGCCCCATAGTCATTTTCAAAACAACTTGCAATTCTTTAGCATTCATGCTTTTGTGTCTGTCTTGCACGAGACAGACAGTAAAAGAGAAACCATTATATGTATTATTCAGGGCATCCCACAGGATGTTAGGAACTTTATAGAAAAGTAAAAACACACTTCCTGCCCCAAAGAGCTTCAGACATAAGTTAATGTGTATAAATTAGGTCAAAATGACTACTAGTCTCAATAAGATACAGTCACTCACTATCAAAAGAATACAGAGAAGCCTCACAACCCCTGCAACAGAGCCAATTGCCAAATCAGACCACTCTGTCACTGACAGAAATCTACCTCGGTTCAAAAGAGACTGCTTGCTAAGAGGCAAGTTTAAATTAATATGCACATACACCTCCCATTGACTTCAATTGGAGCCCCTTATGGACATCAGAGGACAAAGTATGCCACCTTGGTTAGCATGGGACCAGTGTCACCCCTCCTTTGCAAAGCCTGGAAGGGATTAAAGGAATAGCAAACAGGCAGTGCAACTTGCAGAATGAGAGGAGTGGCACCTAAGCAACTCACTCCCTTTCCCTATTAAAAGTTGTTCTTCCGCAACCACCACTCAGCTGTGGCTCTACTGAATTTGAGAACAATATGACTGATATGGGGAGGAGCCAGGGACAAGCCTCTACATGGAATGAATGCCACTAAAAACTGGCATAAATCCTTAAAGAAGTTACTGATGCTTTGTGCTTTCTACTCGCTTTGGGGAAATGGGGGAGAGAAACTGTTCAAGCACAGCAGGGAAACCAATGGCAGCAATGCTCAGGTGAGACATGCTGCCAGGGGAGAAAGGAGAAAGGAAGTAGCAAGGTGAGACAGGCATTCTGTATGGATGTGAGCTTGGGATTGGGTTCCCTGTGAACCTTCAGACTCAGCACTAAAAGCCATGCAATTCTGTCTCTTCGTGCAACCAATAATCTTTCTCCCTGCAGTTTTAAGAGTCTTCTTCCTGTGCCCGTGTGTTTTTCTGCAATAGGGGAGCATAAAGAGCTATGGCATTTATTCCACTTACTGTACACTATTACTTCTGCTTTTACCAGTGTCTTCATAGAAATAGGTTTCAGAGTAGCAGCCGTGTTAGTCTGTATTTGCAAAAAGAACAGGAGGACTAGTGGCACCTTAGAGACTAACCAATTTATTTGAGCATAAGCTTTCGTGAGCTACAACTCACTTCATCGGATCCGATGAAGTGAGCTGTAGCTCACAAAAGCTTATGCTCAAATAAATTGGTTAGTCTCTAAGGTGCCACAAGTCCTCCTTTTTGTCATAGAAATAGCATTTTATAGCAGAACTTGTGAAATTAAGAAGTGCTGATTAAGCACTTAGATATTTGTTGAGGCAGGGGTTGAATCTTCCTCTAGTTTTGTGCTATGTTGAACATGCTGTCAGTGCTTAACAAAAAAAAAAAGTATATAGTTTAAAACAATCTAAAGATTTATCGAAGACCTGGCTTATCCCTATATTTATTCAATCGTGAAATTCAAAACAACTGCCCCTTCAGAAGCTCACTCTATCCTCCTTGGTGATTTCATGTACAAGCAAAGCAATAACTAACAGATCATCCATTTTTCCTATTTCTGAGCGTTCTTGTAAGCTATAAAGGCAGCAGCCTGCACTTCCCCGATGGTTCCACAGAGGTTGACAAGCACAACAGGAAGAAGTTTAGCAGGTTTTATATAGATATAGCACAGTGTATCTTACTAGGCCGAGACTATATGTTGGCTGTAGTAATCACAAAATTGGTCCAAAATATTAAAGGCAGAGAAATACACAAGAAAAAGTTACAAGAAGAGGTGGCAGGTGATTGAAGCAATCAGAGGGATTTTAACTACTGGTTTACTGACCTCTCAGTATTTACTAAGTAAAACTACTGGTTTACTAAGAGCTTTAGTACTGTATGACCTTCAGGGCATATTATTCGTATTAACTCTCCTTCTGTACGTAACTAGTTTTGACCTCTGAAATGTCCTTAAGTCTTTCTATATTACTGAAGTTACAAAGAATGTCAATTTAGTACTGGCTAGTGAACCCAGAACGGTAGATTTTTTTTAAAAATAGGCTGTATAGCTAATTACCAAATCTGCTGGTTCACAGGCTACATTGCTTATCAGCAAGATTTAAATGTTCATACATGTTAACTCTACCTCTGAACTCATGACTGGCCAAAACAGAAATGTAATTTTAAAAGTAGCTATTTAAATTAAAATGTCTAGAATAGGGAGTAGTCTGTAATAAAGCTGGGAAATAGGATGCAAAAATTAATATTAGAAAAGAAAACTTGTATCACCCATGTCTATTATTGTTTTTACTAATGTTAATATGGCTTTACACAGTTCTGCATTTTTGTACAGCAAAAACTATAAAATTAGATAAAAAAAATAAAGAAAAAAAGGTAGACATTAGTCTGGTACATTTTGTACCAGAAGAATGAATGAAATGACATTCAGGGAAAAGCTGAAAGGTTGTGTAGTCCATTAACCTGGTTATGTTGAATGTTTCTCTGGAAGGCAAATACCATCATAATATACCTGGCCCGAGAACTGTACAATATTATTCTACCATGTGTGTGTGATAAGAAAACGAAGGAATTCTTCCTGACCCTATCTGGTGATAAATTTATAACCTGAAGAATAAAGTTTGATAGTCACTGTAATTTCCCTCCTAGCTTGTGATACTTCAGATGCTTCTCTTATTCACATAAAAACACACATTTTGTGATAAAAAGGCCATGGTTGTTTATATGCTAGAAACACAATGTGTGCTCTTTTATCATGTAATATTATTATTATTTTATTTGTATTGCCAAAGCACCTAGAGACCTCAGTCAGGGATCAAGGCTCCATTGTGCTGCGCCATGTACACTGATGTATTGTACAAAAGACAGTCCCGGCCCCAAACAGCTTACCGTAGTAGCATATGACAAGAGACATATGGTGATAAACAAGCAAATGAGGAAGAGAAGGGAGAAAGGAGACAATTAATAACGTTTGGTAAGCACTGACACACACAATCGTCAGGGGTGGAGACGATTGATTGCTCATCAGTGATGGTGCCCCAATGACCAATGCGGTTATGGGCGTGATGATGATAATGATAATAATAATAATTAATAATTAGCAGCCACAGCCTACCAACTGCCTAGACACTGTCAATATTTTGTAGACATTGTAACAGAGAAATCTGACGGACAACAATCTGGTAGTTTTGGATTTTTCAGGGATTTTCCTCTATTTTATGCCACTATTTTATGTTCAGAATTCCCATTAACTTCAATGGAAATTTGATGCTGATCATTGAAATGGCCAGGCCATAACTGGATAGTGAAAATATTTTGTAAGGGGATTGTTGATTAACTTTCTGAGTAAACCTGCTTCTCACCAACTCTACTACCCGATAAAAGTGTCACATTTGTGATACTAAAGCCAAGCCACTTTCAGTCTCTCCATTTAAAAATCCCCATTTTAAAGGATTTATAACTTCACACACGTGATTAGTTCCAGGTTGAAAGTGCCAGAGAGTTTTCTCAACATAAAAAGGGAAATGTCTTTGTAAAATCTGAATAAAAATTGGTTTGGCCAGCATTTTTTGTTTTTTTAGGTAGCTGACAGTTGAAAAACAAAAGATCTGATTCTGATTCCACTTACACTGGAGTGGGTCAGGAATAATTCCATTAAACAGTAAGTGAAACTGGCATAAAACAGAATAATTGAGATCCAAATCAAGGCCTCTACTTTTCAGTTTCTTAAAAGACAAAAGAATATGAGAGAGATGAAGAGAGAAGGAGGGTGAGTTATAGAACATTAACTTGAACAGGCACTTAAGAGTAAATATATTCAACGTGCTCCGCAAGTTTCCCAATATCCCAGCACATTGTGCTAATATCAGTTGAATGGATATTGTGGGGAAAAAATAATTAGGCACAGATTTGAGACATTTTAAAATGTGACTATTCCACATGTGCAGCAAATTAATTAGAAGAAAATTTTCACTAAGGGTCCAATCCTGCTCCCATTGAACTCAATAGCAACATTTACACTGATTTCAATTATATATAATTAGACCCTAAGCCTCTCATTTCAATGAATAAACTAACCACACTGTATAACTGTCTGATATTTCTCATGATTCTGTCAGCTGCAAAAGCAGCAAATGGGTCTAAATTCAAGAACGTTAGCATATTGAGATCCATCATACTTGAGATGGCATCTGGATTTTATTACATTGGTGGAATGCCATCTATTATTAATGGGTTCTTTAATTTTCTTGGTTTGCAGAATAATGGGATGGGGAACAAAGTTAATCTATCCTTATATACTTTTTTGTCACGCACTAAAATGTATAGCATGCCTCTGGACAATGCACAGTACAGGTAAGGTACAGTATATGCTGCAATAACTAGGCACAGTGGGATGGAGATTGGAGTTTCACAATTAACTCAAATTTATTTGCTTTAGAATATTAAAGATGTTTCACAAAATTTTAAAAATAATTTTTCACTCACTCAATCTCCTTTCCACTATCTCATGGAAGATCAAAATCTGAATGTTTTCTTAATGGCTTAGTCTCTCTCTGTTTCGGGAACTGTTAGTGAATTGGTTGTTATGGTACTTCTATTTTTAAAAGAGCAGACTTCTGTCTTCATCTAGATCTGGAAGCACAAGCTAAATGAGAATCAAAAAGTATTTAAAAATCAGTATAATGGGAAATTATGGAGCAGGAAAGTACATTCAGAGTGTGCCTGTATCCCAAACTTTATTGTTAGACTAACAATAAATTCTGCCATTAAAAAAAAATCATTTTGAAAACAAACATAGCTTGAAACAGGATGTTTGCTATAACAAGTTTTAAAGTTATATCCCTTTCTGGTCCTATACATCTTGAAGCATGAACATTGCTGTTATATATTTTTCTCCTTTTATTTAAAAAGTTATTTAGTTACCAAATTTTTTTAAAGTATTCATGTTTCATTATTGGTTAAAATGATGACTGCTACAGAATTTCTGCTGCATAGAATCATACAATATCAGGGTTGGAAGAGACTTCAGGAGGTCATCTAGTCCAACCCCCTGCTCAAAGCAGGACCAATCCCCAACTAAATCAGCTTATGTCAACCTCCAAAATCAAAATGGGAAACCTTTCCCCTCCCCTAAACTCATAAAACTTTATAAAAGTGCACATTTTCAAGTAATCACAGAAAGAATAAATGTAAATCAATATAATTTCCTACCTACATGTATAATTTCATACATTGGTATGTGCAGACATAAATACAATTGATAGTGTCATCTAAACACAGTACAGCACAATACTTTGAGTTTATCAGCTGATATGCTAAGTGCATTTTGTAGCACTGAAACCACAATTAAATCTTCAGCCCTAATTCTTAATAGCATGGTTTATTTTTCTGATGATATTGTGGTCAGCAAACACAGGAATTTTGTCTGTTTGCTTCGTTTATAAGTAATGAGGCACCTGAATTTTCACTTGCAGTTCTTGAGAGTCCCCTCTATCACTTTCAAGAGAAGTGCACAGTTGGACAGGATGAGAGGTATGGAATTAGACCAGGGGTTCCCAAACTTTTCTTCCCTGAGCCCCACCTGTGCAGCTGCAATACGCATAAGGCCCACTATTAATACTTCTTGAGGAAATTATTTATTACATACATATAAACAATAATGCTGTAAATAAACAATGTAAGTTTCCTTTTCGTTTTAAGGTATACAATTGAATGATAGAAACCCCTAGCAACATCCAGTCAAAGAATTGCTTCAAGATCTTTGAAACCAAACAGTTTTAGTAAAATTACATTTTAAAAAACGTTGAGAGCCAAATGTGGTGTTCAAACAGGAAAAACACAATTTTGTATAAAAACTGAACAAGTTTACATGAGTCACGTGGCTTTAAAGATTTACTAAGAGCTTGACCGGAGGATGCAGTTACAACTTGCCCCCCTGAATCACCCAGGACTGTGTCGCGGCCCACAGCCCATATTTGGGGATCCCCTGATTTAAACCACTCTTGGGGAAAGTATCTCATATCACAATGACAGACAATGCTGTTTCTGGCAAGTTGGACTGTCTCTATTCTTTTTTCTCTGAATACCTTTTCTCTATTTTTTTCCTACCTCTTCTTTCCCTCTTTCCCCTTGTTTCTCTCCACTCTCCCCCTCACCTTCACTTCTCTTCTGTCCCCGCCTCATCTTCATCTACCACCTCTCCCTTCTGATCCCTCCTGCTTCACTTTATATTTCTCTTCTCTCCCAAGAACAGGCTTTCCTCTCACCATCTCTTCCCCATCTTTCTGTCTTCCCTTCTTTAACCCTACTTTTACCCTCCAGTCTCTGTGCCCCTTTTCTTTCTTGCCCCGACTCCACTCTGCATTTCCTTGGTTGTCTCCATATGGTTTTCTCTACTTCTCCCTTTTTTTCTATCCCTGTGCCCCTTCTAACCACCCCTCTGTACAAAATCCCCTGTGCATCAACAATGGAAGTTTGGGTCCCGCTTTCTTACACCTTACAATTGGCACCATAGACTAGTTCTAAAATTATACTTGACGTTCCCAAACAAGAAACTTGTAGATTTTATTATGAAAATTACTTCTAACAGAACAGTGGTCATCAAGTGTGGAGATGGTTCAAGTCTCCCACATTGAATGAACAATGGACTTCCACAGGAATCTGTACTCATCCCAAAGCTCTTTAGCATATATATACACAGCTGACCTGCCACCCACCTTGGCAACTAGGTTCGTGTACACTGATGACATCTGCCTGGCAATAGCTAGAAGCTCTGAAGAGCTGGAATCCTGCCTGTTATCTGACCTTGACATAACACTTTACGAAGTGGGGACTTAAATTAAACATGCTGAAGACACTGACATCTTGCCAACCTGTTAGCTCATCGACAGCTGCAGGGCCTTCTGAACAATAAGCCAAACATTTCTGAACCATACCCTCCTTATTTATGCCCTCTGTCTTTTTGACAAACTATCGAGAAGACATGCACCAAAATCCAGTCGTAAGTTGCACTCCTCCACAGGCTTGCTGGCAACTCATGGGGGCGGGGGGGAGGGGGGAAGTAGCACTGCAACCATATCTACCAATGCCCTAATTGTTGCACTTGCCAAATACTGCATGGCACCCTGGGTCTCCAGTTGTCAATGTGGCAAGTTGGAGTCAGCGATCAACTCTGCCCTTTGTATCATCACTGGTGCGACCCAGACAACTCCAGTTTCCAACCTTCTGGTCCTGGCAGACATTGCTGCCCCAGCAATTAGGCAGGAAGGCCACATGACTGTGTGTAGCCAACTATCAAGACAGTCTACTTTACAATTTCATCTCAAAGTCACATCAAAAATGCTGATTCATATCAAGACACCCATTTTCTGAAATAGTTGTGCTTCTCAGACAGTGCATCAGACACGACCTTTCTAAGGAACAGTGGCAACAGGCAGTGCAGGACTATATTTTGGATCGATGGTGCACTTCTTGGCAGATAGTCAACTCATATCTGCATCCCCTAGTCTCATCCCAGATCAACTCTCGCATGCCCCTCAGAACACACATGTGAATCAAAAGATCCTTCTTCATTACAACATTGTAGTCACAGGAGGAGATTAACTTACATCTTTACCTTTGGGGCTTCTTGCGCTTCCCATCCTGCCACTATGGAGCTCAAGAATAAACACCACACCATCTGGTTATGGACTGTCCTCTTTATCATCTTGATGGTGGATGGATGCACCTGACATCTCCGGATGATGCTGCTATGATGGATTGGCTACATCACTTAGTCCAACACCTAATTCATTGTTTGTGCTGCCACGCAGTGCACCAGTCACCGTCTGGTGTCTCCCCCTCATCATTTTGAGGATTAGCTCGAGCTAGAGGCCCTCCTTCCACAGTTTCTTTTCCCCACATCTTGATTCGATCCGTGGCTTCACTCACTCCCATATCTGCAGCTCTCTCCTCGTGGCTTGGCCCCCTGGACAGGTCACTTAAGTCCTCCATGTCAAGGTTCCTTCCCCACTCTGAACTCTAGGGTACAGATGTAGGGACCTGCATGAAATCCTCCTAAGCTTACTTTTACCAGCTTAGGTTAAAACTTCCCCAAGGTACAAAATTATTTTACCCTTGGATTTCCACTGCCACCACCAAACTTTATCTGGGTTTATTGGGAAACGTGGTTTGGACACGTCTTTCCCTCCAAAATCCTTCCCCACTTCCCACTTCCTGGGGAAGGTTTGGTAAAAATCCTCACCAATTTGCATAGGTGACCACAGACCCAAACCCTTGGATCTGAGAACAATGAAAAAGCATTCAGTTTTCTTACAAGACTTTTAATAGAAGTAAAGGAATCACCTCTGTAAAATCAGGATGGTAGATACCTTACAGGGTAATTAGATTCAAAACATAGAGAATCCCTCTAGGCAAAACCTTAAGTTACAAAAAAGACACACAGACAGGAATAGTCATTCTATTCAGCACAGTCTTTTCTCAGCCATTTAAAGAAATCATAATCTAACACATATCTAGCTAGATTACTTACTAAAAGTTCCAAGACTCCATTCCTGTTCTGTCCCCGGCAAAAGCAGCATACAGACAGACACAGACCCTTTGTTTTTCTCCCTCCTCCCAGCTTTTGAAAGTATCTTGTCTCCTCATTGGTCATTTTGGTCAGGTGCCAGCGAGGTTACCTTTAGCTTCTTAACCCTTTACAGGTAAGAAGATTTTAGGTCTGGCCAGGAGGGATTTTAAAGGGGTTTACCCTTCCCTTTATATTTATGACACTCCCCTTCCGGGGAATCACAGTCTTTCTAGACCCTGCTGTCTAGTTGACCTCTTCCACTCCCTTAGACACCACCCAGTGGCTGGGGGGAGGACCTGGGCCCACCCACTGCTCCAGGTACTGGCCCAGGGGCCATCTGTAGAGCCCTGCGCAAATACAAATTTATATCCATGAATGTGGATATCCGCGGATATAAATCACAGTCCGCAGGGCTCTCCCAGGAACTGCAGCAGCAAAAGGAGCTGAATATGGGGCTGCCGCTCCTAGGAGCCAGGGCCGGCAGCTCCTCCAGCATTGCTGTACCGCCCCCAGCCTGCCCACTGGGGCGGACACAAGGCTCGCCTGTAGCTGTCCCTGGTCGTGCTCTTGTGTTCAAGCGGCATGCATGCCCCCAGACAGGAGATGCAGACAGCTGTGTGGAAGAGGCAAGGCTGGGGGTGGGGCTGCCAGCATGTGGCGCTGGCTCCTGGAAGCGGCAGCCCCATGTTCTGCTCCTTTCACCGCTGTGGACCCTGGGAGAGCCCTACGGTTCTGCCAATACCGATTTATATCAGTGGATATCCGCATCCATGGGTATAAATTTGTATCCATGCAGGGCTCTAGCCATCTGTACCACAGTCACCTACAGTAACTCCTCACTTAATGTTGTAGTTATGTTCCTGGAAATGCGACTTTAAGAGAAATGATGTTAAGCGAATCCAATTTCCCCATAAGAATTAGGTTCCAGAGAAATTTTTTCACCAGAGAAAAGACTATATATATATATATATATATATATATATATATATATACACACACACACAAACACACACAGAGTATAAGTTTTAAACAAACAATTTAATACTGTACACAGCGATGATGATTGTGAAGCTTGGTTGAGGTGGTGGAGTCAGAGGGTGGGATGTTTCCCAGGGAATGCCTTACTGCTAAATGATGAACTAGCAATTGGCTGAGCGCTCAAGGGTTAACTCGTTGTTAATGTAGCCTCACGCTCTACAGGGCAGCAAGAATGGAGGGAGGGGAGACAGCATGGCAGACAGAGACATAAACCGTGTGTGTGTGAGAGAGATGTGCATTGCCCCTTTACGTACGCTGACCCCACGCTAAGTATACTGCCCTGTTAAGCAGATCAGCAAGCTGAGAAGGCAGCTGCTGTCAGAAAGCTCCCTCCATCTTGAGCCTTGTCGTGTGTCTCCTCTGCTCTATGGAAGATTGGGTGAGCAGGGGGACACCCTAACATTAGCTCTCCTCTTCCCTCCCCCCACACCCGCACAGCAAGCAGGAGGCTCCTGGGAGCAGCTCCAAGGCAGAGGGCAGAAGCAGCACATGGCAGTGGGGGGAGGGACAGCTGAACCGCCGCAACTGATAGCCTGCTGGGCGGCTGCCACACAGGGACCTTAGGGGAGTGGGGAGCTGATGGGGGGCTGCCGGTCCATCCTGGTTCCAAGCCCCACTAGCTAGCTGCAACGGGCTGCTCTTCCTGCAAGCAGTGGACAAAGCAGGCCGCTGCCAAACGACATTATAAGGGAGCATTGCACAACTTTAAAAGAGCATGTTCCCTAATTGATCAGCAACATAACAACAAAACAACATTAACTGGGACGACTTTAAGTGAGGAGTTACTGTACTACGTTCCTTTGCCTCGACTATCGCTGCACTTTCCTGAGCCACGTCCCTGAGGCCAGAGCACCCTACTCAGTCCCAGCTGTCCTCTGGAGCTCCTTCTCTACTCCCCAGATCCCGGCCTGCACTGCTCTGTCCAAGGTACTAAAGGGTTGTAGCCTACTAAGGACATAGTCTTCTCTCCTTGAGCCCCCAGCAGCTACTGATCCTGCTCTGGCCCTGCAACTCTTCTTATATGGGCTGCTGGGCCTGGATTGGCTGCTCCTCACAGCGCCCCTCCTATTGGCCACTTCCCTGCGCAGCCTCCCCAGGCCTTCTTTAACCCCTTAAATACCAGTGCAGGACACACGCCCCATCCCAGTGCCATCAGAAGACATACTTCAGAAGGTTAACAGGACAGTAAATCACTACAGCACATCAACTTGTCAAAACAGCTGACTAAATACAAACATTATTCACAAGATAAAATCTAAATCCTCTCTAAATAACTGTTGTACTAAAGGGAGGTTTCCCTGCCCTAATGCACCTAATTAACGTTATGCACAATTTAAAAGGTTAAAATAAAGATTATCAGAGTCCTCTGAGTTCTTAAACTTCTTTCTAATGTTTCCTAAACCATACAAACCTTATTTCCTTCTTTACAGATAACAGGAGTTAAATCTCTTCCACAGCTTATCTGCCTGCTATGGAGAAGAGAGTGGGAGGAGGGCAATGCTGTCAAGTCCTTCATAGCATTAAATTATTCCAAACAGCAGAGACCCTTGTGTAACAATGTTACACTGCAGAGTTTACTCCTTTATGTTCCAATAGAGACATGAAGTGGGGTTCTGTTACATTTGAGTTATACCGCTATACTGAGCTATTTATTCTGAATCAACATAGAAGGCGATTAAAACATCTAATGAAGAGGCAGAAGTTTGTCTTGCACTACTTTGGAGAAGGAATGCCTGAATATTGAAAGGGTCTACACTCTGAAAGATGGATTTCTTTTCACTGGTGTTTATGCTTCCCACCCCCAGGAGTGATGTGGGAGATTCAACCACTGCAATCCCCAGAAAGCACAGCCTACTCATAACTGCCAGCAGGGATTCAACTAGAACTGTACTGCAGAGATCTGCAGCAGTCTGTTTCATCAAATATTCAGTAATGCTTTCAAAGCCAAATAAAGATCCTATTTGCTTCCCCCCCCCACAACTATCCCCTTTTGTAGGTTTCCATGACCTTTATGTAAAAGATTTGTTGCCTAAACTGTACTTAGGAAAAAAATCATCTGTAGCCACATCATCTCGTGTTATTTTATATAATCTATGTAATTATAAGACCAATAATAAGTAATTACCACTTAAAGGTAAGTGAAGTCTCATAGTCAGAAGCTAAGAACCAATAACAGTAAGAATGTAGTGATCTCTCTTCCCTTTCTGTGAACTAGTGGAAAAGCAATGAAATTGTCTGAAGCTGATGCCAACTTCTGCATTGCAGATAAATTCAAACTAGTACTGAAATTAGCTAGAGCAAATATGCTCCCAATGAAGATTTATTAGAGGGACACTATACAGAAAAGAGTTATATTAGAGCAGAAAAAAATAACTTTTACCACTCAATGATGGTTGTTAGGTTGTTAACATTGAAAGCATTTGTAAAATGTAATGTTCACTGTTGATTTTATTAGTTTACTCTTAAATTTTATCTAATTTTTTTAATTAGATTAAGAAAATTAGAAGTTAAATATGCCTTGCTCTGAGCATGCGCTGCTGCTAGGGGAGATGGCTCTTTGTTTAAGTCCTTTGTGACATAGCGGGATTAGCCATGCTCATCTGAGACCCTTATGGCTGATTAAGGAGTAGTATCGGTGGGTCCAGAAGCAATCCTCTGACATAGGATAAATGCTTCCTTTTTTATTATTACTACTATTTAGTGAGTTACTGACTGGTTGCAGCACATGATTGTGTAGTCCTCACTCACATCACCAGTTGTCACAGGCAGCTGGTGAAGATATTTTTGGTGGAGGGAGAGGGACTGTGCTTGCCCTGCACTCATCCCGCAACAGAGGCTCCTGTCCTTCAGGGCTGATCCCAGTTCTGCATTTCAGTCAATTGGCTCTCACCACTCAGATTTGGAGGTGCCTGTCACAAAGTTACTTGATGAGCACATCTGGATGCAGAACACCCCTCCCCACTCCCTTCCTGGTCCTAGTGCAGGAGCCTCAGGACTTCCTCTCCCCCTCCCACCAGGACTCTCTGCTCCCCCCATAATCACCTGAGGATCTTCTCCCTCCTCAGGACTACCCTTCACCCCCTAATCCCTTCAGGATCTCTCCTCTTCCCTGCGAGCCTCATCCTGATCCCCAGTGTGGGGACGCTAATCTCTGCTCCACACCACTATCATCTCCTCCACCCGGGAGACCCCAATTCTTCACTCAGACAGGCCTCTCCTGCTCCTCTGCTGGGGCTCAACAAATGCCATAGCTTTTCTTCCCTGGCCTGAGGCCCACTCTAGATCTGGCTGCTGAGCCTTCCTGCACAGCAGAGCCTGCTGCAACCAGCAACTTTGCAAATTTCAGCCCTCCCAGGACTCAGGAATTTCGCTCAACCTGTTGGGAATCCAGTGTGCAGGTGGCCCACTCCCCCCAGTGAAGTCTTGCCCAATCCCATTCCTCGCCCTGCCACCAGCGGACACAGGACTTTGCCACCCAAGTGGAAAGGTGCACAGGCAGCAATGAGGCTCAGAAAATAACAATGCAAAGAGAGATTCGGAGGGGGCGGCGCTCTATCTTATGATATTCTATGATTCTATCTTGTCACCTACTACCTATGCTAGTTATGTGTCTCATGTGCACATATGCGCACAGTTTTTGTTTATTCACTCAGGCAGAATTTATTGATCTCAAAAGGCATTTGTGCGTGTGTTATATATGTAGGTACTGTTCATCTTCCTCACTGATTTCAAAATATCAAAGCAAATGTGCTTTGAACACCAAAAAGAAGAACTTTTTCAGGAGGCATTTGGAAAGGATGAATCATACTCACCATGAGTCTAATTACTGAACTCAACAGAAGGCATATAAATGCACTGTCACATTTCAAACTACATTTAATTTGATAAAGATTTACCATGATTACACAAGAATACCTCCTTGTACTTTATAATCTGAGTTACTAAATACAGAGAATCTGATATTAGTAGATTAGAAGGCACTTTTTATTTCCCAAGTATGTGGGAATGTGTTGTGGATGTAATGTATTTACATACCTTTAAACTAACAGAATCATTAAAGTGCTCTGAAAAATTACTATGGCCAGCTGAAACAATGATTAGAAGGTTTCATCTGTGCTTGTCCTTTTCCTAATTCATCTGTCATTAACAAACCGAAACTAGCAAACGAACCATGTAATATTGTTTCCAATAATAGCCTCAGAAAGACTGCTTTGTTACAGATAATTATTCAGAAGCTATCCAACGAGGGTATCTTGTAATATAGCCTTTTATAAAAGAAATCTCTGGAAGCCTAGACCTGTTTGAATTTTCACTCAACCCTTCCACACCATGGTAGAAGAAGGGCTATTCAAATGCTAATCAAAATTAAGAAATTTCATTACACTCTAAAACCACTGAGACAGTAATAATGTAGACATGAGAGAGCTTCTATGTCCCTGTCAGAATCAAGATTGCCCCATTTTCTCCATTCACACCACAGCCTGTCCTTAAAGCTATATTCACCATTCTTCTGGACAAGGGAAAAGAGGCTCCATTCAAAACTTGTCAATACTCAGCCCTTAATTACCCCAAGGAGTCACTGTAGGAGGACATAAGATAAATACCTATCTTCTCCCTGTGGTGATCATATCATCATTACTCCAATCCAAGGAATGAGAGCCTGGACTAGAAGTGAACCCAGATATCTCCATAGGACACTTTAGTACACTACTGCTTGCCAACCTAATAACCAGAACCTATTATAGAAAGTTCAACAGAATTTAATAGGGAATGTACCAATAGGGATTATAGAAAAGTAATAAGGGTCTATAGAAATTACTTTTAAAAAACAGAATTTAATAAACAAATCTTTCTATAGGCTTTTTGAATCATTGTATACCAGCAGAATTCCATAGCAGAAGTATAGTTATTTATTACATTTTCTAGAATGTGTCAAAAACTATAGAAAAGGTTGTTCAAGGATTTTTCAGTACAGGTTGTCTTTACTTCACTTAACTTACAAATGCAAATAGAAATCAAGTATCCTCTTTCTCCTCCTGCCCCTCACATTCAAAGAACCCCCATTTAAGCAACTCTGACTTGCTAGCATTTAGGATATATTAAAAGATTTAGTACCACTTGAGAGGTCCCAGTTCACATTTGTTTTAAAAAGCTGACATTGTTTATACTTATAATGCTGTATAGTTTTTCCCAATCAAACAATAACCCCAAACACTGTTTCTCTAACAAGACAAAGAACACTGTCTATTAAGGTGGCTTGTATCTCCCACTAATGTAACTGGGAATTTTTAGTGTGAATGCATGGCAGACCAAACCTGTTTTATTTTATTAGAATATGTGCAAGGTTAGACAATGTAAACAAAGTAGGAAACAGGCTATTTCATCTATCAAAAGAAAATATATCAAAATTGTAAAGAATTAAACATTCCTACACAATTCTTGCATTCAAAATATAACCATTCACTAGAAAGACTAAAATTACATTTCTCTGTAGTTTGGGGTGGGTGAGAGGGAGTTCCCACTGACTTCAGAAGGCATTGTGCATGCTAGGACTGCAGGATCCAGCCCAATTTAGAAATGAAATCTGAATTTTTTTTTAAAGAGACAGGACATACTTAAATGTGTTATTCCAGGAAGGCTTTTCACTCACTTTTAAGAATTCAGTACTAATTGACAGTTCAGTCATACATAAGTCACCCACAGTGTAAGGCTGTACACTGAAGTGTACCACCCCAAAAGGAAGCTCAGGGAGGAGTTCCCCCTAGAGAAAGCAGAAATCTTTCTGCAGTTTCCCAGCATGCCGGGGAAACACTCCCACTGCCACGCCACTTCAGGGGTTGTAGCTTCTCCATGGCCCAACATCCTCCCTACCTCTTTTGGTGTGTCTTTCACTCTAGGAGCTGCACAGGGGGTGTACAGGGGCTATAACTGTGCCTGACTGCTACAGAGCTGCAGAAGGAGGATACCTTGCATACCTGTGGAGGAGCAGGCCACAATCTAATAATAAATCCTGCCAGTAGCAGCTGTAGCACTTGTCAGATGTTTTGTAGGACTTTTAAAACTCAAAAGATATCCATCCATATTTTGCTATAGGTTTCCACAGGTCCCAAATAATGGGGAAAGTGAGAAAACATCATTATTTGGGAATTCCTGAACTTTGAGACAACACTAGGAAAGAGAAGCAAAAGATATCTACCTAGACTCCTCCTGCTGGTGAATTAGTCATAACAAATTTCTTTGAAAACATATACCAGTGAGAAGTCAGTCCAACCCAAGTTACTCTACTGCTTTTGACAAATACAACCAAAGGTGAAACAGTAACATATTACATTGACAAAATCATAATTCAACCTACCAGAAAATCCGAAAAATCATTTTGCAGTATTCTTGGAATGGTTCAGAACACTAAGTGCCATTTACATCTTATATCCTCTACCTCATACTGCTCCCAATATTAACTATAACAAAGCAGACTCCCATTAAAATAGCTGATGTGATTTCTCACTTCCCAAAGCTTGCTGTGAAACCATTACTGCCTCAACTTCTAAATGTCAAATGTATTGGCAGCTATATAATAATTTTCATAGCAAAGCTTATAAAAATTGTGCACAATTTTTATAGATTGTGATTTCCCATAATTCCCATCTATTTACCCAGCTATCATTACAACTAATAATAAGTTTTAGAAATCTGTGTAAGTCACCCTACATACGAATCACCAAAAAAAATAATAATTTAACTGACCAAAGCCTAGCATAAAAAAATGTATACAATAGATCAAAGGAATTAAATGCCATATTTACCCCAACTTTTTAACAGGCAGGGGCAAGTATGAGTGAAAATTTAGGGAGAATTCCCTTATTTACCATAGCTGAAAATAGATTGTTATGACCAGATAAATTGGTGTCATATATAAATGATTATGATATTATTCATATTGAGCAATAAGTCAGTAACTGTTTGTTGTTTATAGCTTCCAAATGATCTCAAATACCAGTAAATATCTTCTTATTTGCAACTGTAACAGGGTACACTCCACTCCTATCCTCTGATGCCCCATCTCAGACTCTGTCCAGCAACTTCGCGTGAATTTATTTATATTCGAAACACCGATATAGTCTCACGCTGCAAAGTATTAACACTATTTCCTGCCCTTTCGTACCGAGCCAGGAACAGATGTCTCTCTTCCTTGACCTTTCAGACCTCTCCTGACTCAGCTAGCCCAGCTCCTCCCCCTCATCCTTCCTTTGTCTTCTTTTTTATCTCTCAAGGAATGGCTAATTCGTTCATCAGCCTTCTCAGCCTGATCAGCTACATATCCCCATTCACCCTTCTCCAGGGGAACTGATTGGTGCCTAAGTGATCAGAGTGCTGGCCCACCCTAGACCAAAAGGCTCTCCAGATGAGGCACCCCCCTCCATTTGTTAAACTTTTGAATACCTTATTTTTATTAGCCCATTTCATGACTTTGATGTATGATTTGCATGCATGATTAATCCCTGTCATATAAGATGATAAATTTGCATGCTAGGATCTGTAAATCTGTATTTATTCATGCCAGATATAAGCAAATAAAAAAATTGTTTCCTCTAACCTTATACAAATTTTTTTAATTTTAAGAATAACTGAAATGAAATAACTGAATTTATGCTTCGCTCCTCAATTTCTTCTGCACTGGGATGATCACTACTGCCTAAAGCCCAGTCTATGTTGTTCTGTTTCAAATACTTTCCCATCAAATTTGTCCCTTGCTGCAACCGAGATTTCAGTTGAAATTGTCGCTTCCTATACTGAGCCCCTGAAAGCTTCTTTGGGGCCATTTTTTATTTTCTATGGGGAAAAACAGACAGTATTAGGGAGAGTAAAAGTCTATGTTCCACCTCAGAAAATCATCAAACATTAAGTGTTAAGCATGGCAAAAGAAGTAACAGTATTTACGTGTCAGACAAGGTCAGCTCCCACACTGCTGTCCTGGGCAACACAGTATGGGGAGGAGGTGAGCAGCCCTCAGTGGTGAAAGAACAGGTTAAGCAGTATTTAGACAAGCTGGATGTGCACAAGGCCATGGGTCCAGATCTAATGCATCCGAGGGTGCTGAGGGAATCGGCTGATGTGATTGCAGAGCCATCGGCCATTCTCTTTGAAAACTCATGGTGACCAGAGGAGGTTCCGGACGATTGGAAAAAGGCAAATATAGTGCCCCTCTTTAAAAAAGGGAAAAAGGAGAATGCGGGGAACTGCAGACCGGTCATCCTCACTTCAGTCCCTGGAAAAATCATGGAGCAGGTCCTTAAGGAAACCATTTTGAAGCACTTGGAGCAGAGGAAGGTGACCAGGAACCATCAACATGGATTCACCAAGGGCAAGTCATGCCTGACCAACCTGATTACCTTCTGTGATGGGATAACTAGCTCCGTGGATACGGGGAAAGCAGTGGACATGATATATCTTGACTTTAGCAAAGCTTCTGATACGGTCTCCCACAGTATTCTTGCCAGCAAGTTAAAAAAGTATGGGTTGGATGGGACTATAAGGTAGATAGAAAGCTGGCTAGATTGTCGGGCTCAGCAGGTAGTGATCAATGACTCAATGTCTAGTTGGCAGCCAGTATCAAGCGGAGGGCCCCAGGGGTCAGTCCTGGGGCCTGTTTTGTTCAACATCTTTATTAATGACCTGGATGATGGGATGGATTGCACCTTCAGCAAGTTCACAGGTGACACTAAGCTGGGGGAAGAGGTAGATACGCTGGAGGGTAGGAATAAGGTCCAGACTGACCTAAACAAATTGGAGGATTGGGCCAAAAGAAATCTTATGAGGTTCAATAAGGAGAAGCGCAGAGTCCTGCACTTAGGATGGAAGAATCCCATGCACCGCTACAGGCTGGGGACCGACTGGCTAAGCGGCAGTTCTGCAGAAAAGGACCTGGGGATTACAGTGGATGAGAAGCTAGATATGAGTCAGCAGTGTGCCCTTGTTGCCAAGAAGGCTAACGGCATATTGGCCTGTATTAGTAGGAACATTACCAGCAGATCGAGGGAAGTGGTTATTCCCCTCTATTCGGCACTGGTGAGGCCACACCTGGAGTACCGTGTCCAGTTTTGGGGCCCCCACTACAGAAAGGATGTGAACAAATTGGAGAGAGTCCAGCGGAGGGTAACGAAAATGATTAGGGGGCTGGGGCACATGATTTATGAGGAGAGGCTGAGGGAACTGGGCTTGTTTAGTCTGCAGAAGAGAAAAGTGAGGGGGGATTTGATAGCAGCCTTCAACTACCTGAAGTAGGGTTCCAAAGAGGATGGAGCTAGGCTGTTCTCAGTGGTGGCAGATGACAGAACAAGGAGCAATACAAAGTTATAGTGGGGGAGGTCTA
Source organism: Lepidochelys kempii (assembly GCF_965140285.1). Classification (NCBI taxonomy): domain Eukaryota; kingdom Metazoa; phylum Chordata; order Testudines; family Cheloniidae; genus Lepidochelys; species Lepidochelys kempii. The sequence continues at coordinate 136,626,548 of NC_136382.1, read as the reverse complement.
GGTTGGATATTAGGAAACACTATTTCACTAGGAGAGTGGTGAAGCACTGGAATGGGTTACCTAGGGAGGTGGTGGAATCTCCATCCTTCGAGGTTTTTAAGGCCCAGCTTGACAAAGCCCTGGCTGGGATGATTTAGTTTGTGTTGGTCCTGCTTTGAGCAGGGGGTTGGACTAGATGACCTCCTGAGGTCTCTTCCAACCCTAATCTTCTATGATTCTATTTCTTTTATACTGTTGTGTTGATGGGGTTCGATAGATATCTCCGCTGTCTCATTAAATATGTCCTTTACTAGTCGCTACTTATACTCTTGAAGTCTTAAAACACAAGTACACTTTCACAATTACACAATAAAACAAGGTTCACAATATTGAAGCTGGGGTTTCACTTTGTTCTTATATCTCACTGATTGACTGGCATGCCCTGCCCCTTATATACTCACGTGGGCATGGCTGACAACATTCTAGGAGGTTCGAGGAAAATGTAGTTCTCAGAAAGCCAGGAAGGTTCCATGACATGCTACAAAGGTCCAGAACATTCTAGGAGGTTAGTGAAAAATGAATCCACATACAGAATACTGGAAACATTTTACTTCAAACAAATTCTATTTTCCCTTTTGTCGCTAACAACAAAAACAGCACCTCGAGCCTGGCGTCCCCCAAGCTCAGCACCCCAGGTGCTAAATCCGGCCCTGGGCTCACCTGGTTAGTTTCCCACACTCTGTCACAGCAACCAATCCTTAGTCCTCTCATACAAAGTCCTTTGGGACAAAGCTTTTATTTGGTGTTGCTACACAAGTTTGGAAAGGATGTGAACAGTGATATTGCTGCAAGTACAGGGCAGCATGCAAATGTGGTCTATTAATAATAAGGTGCCAGGCAAAATGTAATGAGATCTGCTTCAGATTTCCCTCAACCCTCAGTTCCTATACAGCCATTTCAGTGTAAGCACATTATAAAACAGTATCTGCTCAGCCACTAAGCATTTACAGTCCTCCAGTGTTATGAAACACTATGTTACCAGCAGCAGCGATGGCAGCATTTCATGCCTCTCGCAGAGCAGTGAGGAATCAGTAAAAGCATATGAGGAGGCTATTTAGCTTCTTTGTGGTAGAATATTCCACTGTAATATTTTCACCAAGGGTGTTCTTACATTTAAATATGCTGCAATGCCTAGAATAACAACTATGGGAGGGAAACTGTATGATTTATAGTATGTTAATCCTTCCCAATGGGGATACATATCAGTGTGGGATTGTTGGGGACACTGGGCACTACACTAGGTAACTCGGGAGGGTGGAAGACCACGAGTGTCGAGGAAGCCCTCCTGTTCTAGGCCCGGATAAACCAAGGCCCCTTTGGTCCTTGAACCCTCTGTGATCCTGCATAACTCTGAGGAAGCTAGCAAACAAACAGACAGGTTTGCACACGGCTTGCCAGCCAAGGCCAGCTTCGGCCTGGGAAACAGATAGATAAGGCAGAAATGTTTAGTGAAAACCAGTAACAAATAGGACCAAATAAGGCAAGACTCAGGCAATGTTCCTGAGGAAAAACACAACTGGCTGCTTTAGCTGATTGACTACGGTATTGTACGGGGCAACAGGTAATTGGTTGCATAAGCTTGTGTAGTGAAGTAGGAAAAGGTATAAAATGTATACTGGAATCTGCTGCACTGCTGCAGGATTTGAGACAGCTTAGTCTCCCTGCACCCTATTTGGAGCTCCAAATAAATCTCTCTGCTTCTCCACCCTGTTGTGGTCATTGGCGTGACGCACACCGGGCAAAGAACCCAGCCGTTGCTTGCCTCGGGCACTCTGTGCCGGCAACAGGATTGTAGCTTCATAAGTAGCATGGGTATCAGAGACTCCTTGGTTTTATTTTGCAGGGTTTGCCCCAGCTCCAACACTCACAAGACCCATCCCAACTGCATTTATTAATTTATGGTACAGGTGCTTTGAGAGGACACCAGACATTTGGAATCCAGCGTCCTAATGGTTCAGAGTTTAAAAAAACATAATGACAGTTAATTATTGACACTTGTGACTCTTTTGGATGATTTTACAGCCAGCTTTCTCACTCTGAAATGTGATTTTCTAACATTGTAAAGAAGAATGTTACATTTTGTAGAAAAATATGTATTTCAAAGTAAAACATACAATTTACATGCAATATGAAAGTAGCCCTATGGGTGGTATTAAGGAAAACATAGAGCCACGCAGTCAAAGATTCAACGTCCAAGTTGACCATTTAACATATGTGACAATTATTGGATGCAACAATAAACAAAATGGAGGAACAAGAAGTGTATGTCTGATTTTTGGTTGAATATCCTAGCTATAATAAATACAACCACTGCACATCTAGCACAAATGTTTGTTTTATTAGTTTGTACAGCACCTACCACAATGGGATACTGATCCCTGACCGGCACCTCTAGGTGCTACCACTGTATAATTTATTTTTAAAAAAACAGACTGGACTTTAACTATGAATGAGCCACATATATCTGAAGAATTCAGTGATGCAGTAAATACATACTATTTCAGGCATTCATTATAATTTCTAAATATTCAATATTTATATGAGAGAGAAAGTGAGTACTTGATATAGGGGAAAAAATAAATATCCTGTCTTAAGAGCTTAAGGTCTAACATGACAAGGGAAATAGATAAGAAAAATCAGTTCTGCTAATGGAAATGGTGCAGAGATCAACCTGGAGACAGAGGGATAGACAGGACCTGCCACAATGGAGAAGTCCAGCGTAACCAAGGCAACAGATGACAAAGGGTAGACACAGTTATTGGTATCAGAAATAATGAAGAAAGAATAGATTCTAGAGAAATTATAAAGGAAAGAAATATGATTTGAGGAGAGTTCATATATGTGAGGAACACAGACTCAAAGATGATGGTGAGAAACAGGGCGAATGGTACAGCTGTCAAAGATCACAGAGAAGGGCAGAGGTGGAGAGAGGATAGAAGGAAAAAGGACAAGATTTGTACAGACTGAGTTTGAGAGGGTGATGGAACATCCTTGGTGAAATGTCCATAAGACATTTGGAGAAGGGAGATTTGACAGAGAGAGAGAGATTATGGTGCCAGATAGGGTTTATTTAGTCATGGAGTCATGTAATCAACTATTGCAGGGAAAACACAGAACTCTAAATTGAATGCTTTGCAGGTAAAACCCATCTATATACTGTATGTAGGGTTTTTTTTATCTGTGACAGATATAAAACTGATCATTTTATGTATAAAAATGTCAGTTACTAACAAATTTGAAATGTTCACTTTATTTAGTTACTTCACTGTATTATCTAGGAGAGAACACAACAAAAATTTCTTATAAAAATGTAAGAAGGAATTGCACAGTTCTGTGATGCATAATATGGATCTGAAGTAAGAAGTATAACACACTCTGGTTGGTCCATAAAGGTGTGCGACATCTGAGAACATACACAGGTATATTAGATAGGATTTTTTTATTTTTTTAAAAGAAGAGGGACAAAAACCAACCACTGATTGAGAGGGTTAGGAAAAGGCTTCCCTGATGGGCAAGTTATTCTATAATTATCCAGCATGGGAATTCTAACACTTTCCTCTCAAGCATTCTCTCCAAATTCTGGACTAGATATACCACCAGTCTGATCCAATATGGCAATTCCTATGTTATTAAACTCCAGATTATAATATGCTTATACATTCATTTAGGAGGTATGTTAAAATATACTACCACTGTGAAAGCAAAATGTAGTCATACATAGGGCCGAATTAACCATTAGTCAAATAAGGCTATAGCCTTAGGCCCTCCTATTTTAAGGCCCCACTGGTCAGGCAGGGGGTGCGGCCAGGGCTGGGTGAGGGAGGGCAAGCTTGCTCATGCAGTCCCGTTGAAGCGCTCCTGCCAGCAGGAAAGGCAAAGCAGCCCACTGTGGCTTGGAAGGAGCTCAGTCAGCAGTTTGCGGCTTCTGCTCTCTCCTTTCTGCATCTCCCCGCGCTGCATGAACACACTGCCAGGTATGCAGTTAACACTGGTGACCGGACACTGGTGCCAGCTGTGGGTGTAGTTTGCGCAGGCTTCCCCCTCCCGCCCCACCGCTCTCCCCACCCCTGATTTCTCCAGACCTCTGCTTAGCTGTCAGGGAGGGAAGAGGCTCCCTCTGTCCCTTTCCTCCGCTGAGGCTGGTAGGCAGCTCCAGGACACTGCCTCCTGGAGCCATCATATTATATGTGTGCTGTGTTCCACTTCTGGACAACTGGTGAGTGCCTGAGGGCGGGGGGGCAGGGCAAGGGGCTGGCAGGGGAAAGAGGCAGTACCAGAGCGGTAGGGTGGGCAGCTTGCACAGAATCTGCACACACTCAATCCAGCTCCATCCAGAACTACTGCCCCTTCCATGTATAAGGAACGAGTTCCTACACATTTGTAGGAAAAACAAAACAAAACATCCCATTCTGGATACCAGTACTTTAACTTTTACAGTACCTTCCGTCGAGGGGCTTCAATATTTATGATGTACTGTGTTCAATACTGTATTGAACTGTACTAAAAATCAAAAAAATCCATTTTTTTTCTTTGATGTCTTTTTGTGTACTGGGATGCACAGGCAACCAAGTTCTTTCCTTATGCTCAGCCTAGTTCCACAGGCCAAAGCATCTTTGTACTTTTAAGGGTTGCAAAAGCACTGGAGGAAGCTCAACACACAATGTTGCAGGTTTCTCCCTCCCCTCTCCCTCAAGGATTTTAAATCCACTTCTTAGCAGGCTATGATAGAAAGACTGGATGAACAGGCTAAAGGCAGGTTCTGTCCATTTGCTGGTTCTCTAGCAGTTCAATCCATCATAAAAGTACTTCACATTTAATTTCTTTTGAGTTTCATCCCAAAAACTTAAAGCTAAATAAATGGAAAATGTTGGGTAAGCATGGAATGTGTGTGATTCAAGAAGGAAATGAGAACACAGGCCAATTCCTGCTGACAGTTACACCTGTATAGCCTTATTGACTTCAGGGAGAACAGATTTTTGCACAAGAATAGATTTTGGTCCCTTCTGCTTTTTCCCACCTAGTATAAGCAGAATCTCATTCACTTTCCTCCCCTAAACTCTGAACACTTTAAGGGGAAAAAATAAGCAAGGTCTGCTTGAATTACACATGCAAAACAGGAAGCTCTCCTTTCATACTACACCAACCTTAATCAAACACCAGACCTGATGTAACAAGGGTGTCACTACAGCAGCCTTGGTTGGGGGCAGAGAACACAACAGAGAATAGGTCTGTTTTGTCAACTCCATTCAAAAGATGAAAGGGTTTAGATTAAGTTTGTTTAATGTTTGCATAGTGATTTTGAAGAGTTAACATAGTGCAGAAGTGATAAATATTATGACTGGGCAAGCATCTAAAGATCTGAGTCACGTCCAGCTGTTACCTTTTTCTTACAGATAGCTTAAAAAGAAACAAATGCAAACCATAGGGGGCTGGTGCACACAGAACTCGTGCTTAAAAAACCTTATGACAGAGCTGCTGACCACACATTCAAGAATAGATAATACTTAGTCCTGCCATGAGTTCAGGGGACCAGACTAAATCACCTCTTGAGGTCCATTCCAGTCCTATGATTCTATTCTATTATTCTAATTGTGGAAGAGCTCAGTGACAGAATGGCCTGATGTGGTGATCACTGGAGACTAACTACACAAACTGGGTATCATCCCACAAATAATATTTGGGTTCAATGTGAAAACAGTAATTCATTGTCCTCAGCCAGTGCAACACTGGGAGGCAGCTTTCAGAGCAAGACAGCATAAAATACAATGCCACCCAATGTAATTTTCCCACTACTACTTCCTCTGTTCAGTGGATTTTACACCTGAGTGGTTTTCTTTTACATAACAAAAGGGTATGTGGTGTAGAGTCCATAGCTTGGGGGAAACACCTGCAGCTCTTGGCTTTGCACTGTGTCATGTGGAGAGCTGAGGGCAGAAAAACAAGGTGGAAAGAGGTGAGCAGGATCAGGAACGTTGCAGTGTTCATCCTCCTACAGATGAGCACTCCACTACCTGGGAGGAAGGAGGCCTAAGAGAAGGACAGTGTGGCATCCCTCGTCCTACCTCTTACTCAGAAGTATCTGTTTGAAGAATTGAGTGTCCTGAGAGTAGAATAAACTTGTTAAATTTGCATACATAAATAATATGTAAATATGTATGTAGATAAATGTTTGATGACTTCATCATTTTTTTTGCAATACGTAATTCATACTTAGGCCCTTCCCTCACATTAGCTTAGGCCCCTCATAAACTTAATCTGGCCCTGTTCATACATATAAACAAGACACAATACTTGATTCCTGCTACCTTGCAGTTTTGTACCTTGTATTTTCATTTACGCTTGTCCAAAGTGAGTAGAAACACTGCCAAATCAGAGTGGCAGTGTTCTATACTCATTTTTATAGGCGTAAATGACTATACAAGGTGAAAGGCCATGGAGAATCAATGCTATTGTATTTCCTACTCCTAAATATATTTGAAGATGCAGTTTCAGTACATTTTCTATTTCCTCACACAATGTTAATCTCAGGCTCTATGCAGTTATAAGTTATTCACTATAAATAAATGGCTAGGAAGCCTGTCTTCAGTTCAACAGGCAGAATAAGGCACATGGCTGATAAAAAGCACATAGAGACAGATCCTCAGTCAATAGTGCCAGACAGTAGCTAGCCCATGGAGTGCACAAAGGAAGAAGAGAAGGCATATAGGCCGTGATTCGTCACTGTTTCAGCACTGAAGCTGGTACAGGGACAGTGGGAAGACAACTAGTTCTGCCCTTAATCTGGGGTTGTGAAGTATGGCTCAGTAGACTATTGCCACAATGGGCACTTTAGAAGTGCAGAATAACCAGGGTGTAAGAGGGCCCTGTCCACTCCTGACCCATACCCAGAATACCCCCTGCGCTACAGATTCCTGAAAGAAGTGAGGAATTTAAGAGTTGGAGGAGCTGGCTCAGTGGTTCCCACAAGAAGCCTCTTGCACCAGAAGCATGGCCCCTCCTTACTCCGCACATAATGTGCGTGGCTGCTTAAAGCCCACAGAGAATTATATGGGAACAGCGGGTTACAGAAGGTTCAGTCCTAATCATTTTGGCATAAACGCAGATATGGAAATCCTGCCCACGGTTAGTTCAGCACACACACAAGCCAGCAAGAGAAACTCAGCAGCATGCATTGTAAGATGTGCTGCTCATATAATCCCCAGAGATGTATGCTCTTTTCGGCCATTCTTTCTCTCTTACTTTAAAAAACACACACACACACTGCACTAGTCTGCAAAACAGTAATAGATACAATGTGCTATCTTATACTCAAGTCTCATTACTTTTATATCACTCTCTATGTGCAGGGGTGCTGTGTAGAAAATTCTGTGTAGAATTTACACAGTAATACGTTTTACAATTATAGCTCAGCTACTGCTGCACCACATGTAAGAATACTTCCCTGACTGCTCTGAAAGACTCAGACTCGGTCTACACTACAGACCTATACTGCTATAATTATGCTGCTCAGGGATGTAAGAAATCTATACCCCTTAGTGACCCCTATAGACAGTGCTATGTCAACAGAAGAGCTTCTCTCATCAACATAGCTAACACCTCTCTGGGAGGTGGATTAATTACACCAATGGGAGACACTCTCCCATCAGTGTAAGAGCATCTTCATTTAAGCACTAGAGTGGCACAGCTGTACTGATGCAGTGTATTAAGGGTAGACCTGCCCTTTGCGTTCCTTACAGCTGTAGTTCATCAGACCCATGCAAGGAAATAGCAATATTACAGGCAGAGCAACTTTAATTCAGCCCTCCTGTGCACATGAATTATGATGCAGCCTTTAGCTACATAAGTATGTATTCTTTTTTCCACAAGACCCTGACCTCATTCAATGCACAGTATAGATTAGGGTAGGCAAACTACGGCCTGGGAGCCACATCCAGCCCTTCTGGGGCTTGCCCCGCTCCAGGTGTGCCAGGGCTCCACACGGCTCCCGGAATCAACAGCCTGTCCCCACTCTGGCTTCTACACATAGGGGAAGCCAGGGGGCTCCATACGCTGCCCCCACCCCAAGCGCCGCCCCCACAGCTCCCATTGGCAGGGAACTGCAGCCAATGGGAGCTGCAGGGTCAGTGCCTGTGGACGGGGCAGCACGCAGAGCCACCTGGTCATGCCTCCGCATAGCAGCCAGAGAGGGAACATGCCGCTGCTTCCAGGAGCTGCTTGAGGTAAGCGCTGCCCGGAGCCTGCACCCCGACCCTCTCCCATGCCCCAACCCCCTTCCCGCCCTCCAAACCCCTCGGGCCCAGCCCGGAGCACCCTCCTGCACTCCCAACCCCTCATCCCCAGCCCCATCTCAGAGCCCGCACCCCCAGTTGGAGCCCCCCCCACACACACCCAAGCCCCCTGCCCCAGCCCGGAGACCTCTCCTGCATCCTGAACTCCTCATATCTGGCCCCACCCAAGAGCCCGCACCTCCAGCTGGAGCCCTCACCCACTCCCACACCTCAACCCCCAATTTTGTGAGCATTCATGGCCCACCATACAATTTCCATACCCAGATGTGGCCCTTGGGACAAAAAGTTTGCCCACCTCTGGTATAGATAAGGGGCTCATGAAGTAAGCCCCCTTTCAGTATTTTCTTTCATCCTCATTGTTCCATGCATGGTTCTGTATCTTATTTACTATACACCATTCAAACCCTGAAGACAGACTTGCTAATATCCTCATGTGTTTTTCTATTGTTCTTATCATGTAGTATCTCTGTGCTTCATAAACATTAAAGAATTTCTTTAAAACTGTCATATGAGATAAAGTCGTAGTCTTATTCTCATTTTACAGATGGGTAAATAAGGCACACAGAAAAATTACAGAGATATAAATGTGTCCGATAATTTTAGGTGTCCAATTTGAGAATGCCACAGGCCTGATTTTTCACAGAATACTTGGTATTATGTAGTATTTAATATGTTCAAAGCACAGCTCCCACTGACTTCATTTGCAGCTGTGAGTGCTCAGCACTTCTGCAAATCAGGCCCCATCATCTCAAGTGGGGCACTCAGAAAACGAGGATATACAATTAGTGAACACCTGTGAAAAGTCTGGTTAAAGTGACTTGTCCAGCATCACATAGGAACACTGTGGAAGAAACAGTCACATACTCAAATTCTCCAGGGCAGCATTCATCTGCACTAATCATGAGACCATCCTTTCTCTTCCTGCAGCCCCGTGGCTCATGCCCTACACAACTTCCATGTTCAGCAACAAATGAAACAGGGGCCCTACAGGAAACAGCCTCCTTCACTATACAACCTTGATGCACCCACAGAGCAGGTCCATCCTGTGCACAAAAGAGCATGTGATCATGTAATTATCCTGGTACACAAAAAGGGGCCAAATTAAGGCTGCAGAGGCAGTTTTATTGTGTTGCTTAGGCTATTAGTGCTCTAATCAGAAGCATGGATTGGACTGGGCTTTACAGCTACAGACAGATAGTTCTAAGGAGAGCTGGATGGAATGTTTTGGACAAAATGCAACTGGGGAGGGTTGGAGAGACCTTATGGCCTAGGATATTGGAGACCCAGGTTCAAATCTCTGCTCTGCCTGATTCAGAGTGATCTGTGATTAAAAAAAACCCCTGCTCTCAACCTGGCAGAGCGTAGGCTCAAACTTGAGTCTCTCCCGCAAGAGCCCAGTGTCCTAACCATCAAGACATAGACAGTGGTGTTGGAACAATTTTTATAGTGGGGGTGCTGAAAGTCATTGAACAGAACTGTAGATCCGGTATATGATGGAAACCACTTCAAGCCAAGGGGTGCTGCCACACCCCCAGTACCCTTAGTTCCAGCACCCCTGCACATAGAGAGAGTGATATACACCAAGCGTAGCAGCAGCTAGGTAAGAGACAGTTTGGTCTGATTCGATTTTTAAAAGGAAAGTAAAATTTACAAGCTCTAGGCTGGAATTAGGCAGTCCAAAGACAGTAATATTTCCCAGAGAGGCAAGAGATAATTTAATTTGCCAACCAAGCCAAAGTAGGCTTCATAGTAAACTGAGCTACTCGATTATTGCTGCTGTGAAACAATTTTATTTGATTTTTGAAGAGAGGTAGTTTCTCTCTAATATTTTGTTTAAATCTTTCAGTTGCAAATTTTGCTGCTGCTGTCAGGAGCAGGAAGTTTAATTTGCAACTCAATTCTTGATTTATATACTGTTTTAAATACATTTATATAAAAAGTGCTTGGTCTTTAACATGGCCATAATTTTGGCTCAACCTACATTTGACACTCACAGAATGAAGAAGGAACTTGCAAAATTTCTTAGGGAAGTGTCCCAGGCTACATCTACACTAAAGCACTTACAGCAGTGCATTTGCACCACTTGTGGTGAAGATGCTCTCAGCTGATGGGAGAGAGCTCTTCTGTCAGCTTAATAACTCCTGCATCCACAAGAGGCGGTAGCTACATCAGCAGGAAAAGCTCTCCTGCCAACACAGCGCTTTCCACACCGACACTTAGGTCGATGTAACTTACGTTGCTCAGGGGTGTGAATAATCCACACCCCTGAGCGACGTAAATTATACCTAAGTAACTTGTAGGGTAGACAAGGTCTCAGAAATGCACACAGAAAGCTACATTTATTACTGTACGTGTTGATGGATCCACTGACACTTCTGTAATTGAGCAAGCATTATCATGCATCAGATTTGTGCAGGATGGAAAACCCTTTACTTTTCTTGTTGATATAGTAGATTTGGAATCTGGCATAGCTGATGGCTGACAACTGGGAATTAATAACAACTTTCGAAGTTGCGGGGATCAAGGCAGAGTGGTGCTGTTTTGAATGATCAACTCTATATTTCAAACCAAATGTACATCATTCATAATATCACTTGAGTATTAATTTTTTTATTTGAATTTGAAATAAATTGCTGCATAATCTCAGTTAGTGCTTGCAATCTGACTGGATGTGGCAGCGGCATTTTAATTTGTGTTGAAGTAAGTGCAAAGCTAAATGATCAGATATGCCAATAAAAAGAGAATGAAAGTGATGGGCCTATCACAGTAATTGAAAACAAAACAGTTTGCAATAGAGAATTTGGGGATTCACCCAAAAATTGGAACAGATGTGTTTTGTTTGTTTGTTTTGACAGATAAGCACATTTGAAGTCTTAGCAGCCCAGAACTAGTGATTGAAAAAGATTCTTAGCCTGGTACAAAATTCTCCTCTTAATCTCTTCAGTTTATCATTCTTCACGGGCCTACAGTCAGACAGTAACCAGCCAGAAAAAAATTATTTCTTTAGACAGATAATTACTTGTATTGACAAAAGGAGCAGAGCAATTCTCTCACAGTGTCACTAAGCTATCAGTGGCATCCAAACGAATATATATATCAGTGGCAACCAAACTAATATATATATATATAATTGTACGAGATAGTAGTAGTATGGGGCCGCAATGACAGCTAGCTTGATATTCTTAAAGGAATTGTGTCATTTGTGGTAGCTCTAAAAATCACTCTGATGTGCACGCATCTTTGAACAATACCACGTCTGTCTGTTGCATCCACTTGTTTCTTTCTTGTAAGCAGGTGGGCTATTCTAAAAGGGAAAACTCCTGTTCTCAGACAAAGTATATGTCAACATCATGCCCAAAGAATAGAGCATGGAGGCAGAGCAAAGGGGCTCTGATGTGCATAAATATGGCAGACAAACCCAGTGTCTTGGGTTTATTGTTTGTAAATCACGTGGGGAGAAATACTGGCCCCGCCAAAGTTGATGGCAAAATTCCCATTGACTTCAATAGAGCCAGGATCTCACACTCAGTGTTTTAACAATATTGCAGCCCATATTTGGAAAGAGCAACAGAGTTATACAGCATGTCAAAAATAGTTTTTACTGCCGGCTTGCGGCAACACCAGAGCTGGTGTCCCTAAAGCAATAGTCCTGAAAATGAAGACCTGAATCCAGAGCTGGCTACGGGCCAGATCTTTATTGAACCCAGCCAGGAGGAAGTCTAAGCTGTGTTGGATACTTCATTCACTAAAATCCACTGTTAACGGTACAAGACCACTAGACAACACGGTTTCAATTAAGCAAACAAAGGATCTCCCCCTACTGTAGAGAGGTGAGTCTTTGTTTTCCTAGTCAAAGTGTGTATCATCATTCTGAGCAAAGAGAAATCACTTGACAAATACATCACTACTCCTACAATCAAACACCGTTAAACACACAGGAAACTTTTCAAACTTAAAGTAGCAATTTTATGTTTTAGCAGGCAAACTCAGTACAGCAAGAAAAACAAACAAACAAGCCACAGGCAGCAGGTAAGTATGAATAATCTAACAAGTGATGAAGTGAAAAAGGACCAGTCACATTTTGAGATGTAGTACAAGGTTATTACACCAATTTAGTTTTTTTAAATTTGAAATTGTCTGTACATTTCTTGTTGTTTTTAAAGTGTATAAGTAACAGAACAGGGCTTTCTTTACATCAACATTGCTGCTTTTATCTCCATTACTGTATCAGCAGTGCCCAGAACTATCAAACAATGTTGGCAGTGTGCCTATAAACCCAATTAATCACACTGATGACTTAGTAAAATGCAAGAAACCACAAAATTAAGATGAAATAAGTATGATATGCTCTGGCTGATGGTTATAGGTTTCAAAAATAAATGCACGTAGAAAAGTGAATGCAGTTACCAAAATTTCACTCATAAATCAGACATTTGTGCACACAAATATCCTGAATTGTCCATTATACACACAGATACTTTATTTGATTTGCATGCCTAGTCAAAATAATTGCACATGCAAGTTCCATGTTCAAATGCATGTGCATTTTTTAAATTTGGCCCAGAGTGGGTGTGCGTACACGTATATACATACATATGGTATCTATCTATATTCTCCCTCTTTACCCACACATATAGTTTGTAATGTTCTCTGGGTATCTTCAGGTTGAAATAGATTAGGTATGATTATTAGGTAAGCTACAAGAGAAGACCAAGACTCCAATGTATTATAATTTTGGTTTCATACAGACAGACAAGTTTCAAGACCTTTAGCAATAACCCCAAACATACAGCATGAGGCAAACTCCATCAGAACACCTTCCATTCTCTATTTGGTACTCCAACAGTCAACAAAGTGACATGTCTATAATATAACTAGAAATGATAAATGCTATGACATCACACAGTATGATTTTAATGGCATTGATCTGTAGATGCAGCTATCAATAATAGACTTTTTTGTCTCTATCTTTTGCAAAATCATAATACAAAAGTGAATTGAAATTTGATCACTTAAGCAAAATAAAATATAAATCAATCATTTTTATGTCAAAAGCTTTATTTTCTAATATACTAAGTAACCCAAGTTTGTGTGTTTGTAAACACACACACACATGCAGCTACATATATGTTAATACATATACATTGAAAAGTTGGTACAATATCAATTAAGTGAGGAAATATATCTGATACTAGTTCCTAGTTAAATACATCAAAAGATAATTATGGCCACCTCTGATTGCACTGGAATCCTAACCAAGAGACATGAATCACAAACTGAAACAACTATACCTCTACCACATGGTTTGACTCAACAAAGCAATGAGGAGTCAGTAATCTGACATTTGCCATCAATTAAACTACTAAAATAGGTAGATTATACATCAAAAACCAGTACTGGAAATAAATTAACGGAAAGAATAAAATGGAGGAAACCCAAAAAGAAAACAGGCAATAAGATACACTCTGAAAAGACCTGAATAAAGCAGACTAAGGGATTGTCTACACAAATAATTAGCCTGCAGAAAGCAGGGGAATGAATTTACCCTGCACTAGCCTGCTGCTAACTAAGGCCCTGTCTACACTGGCAAGTTTCTGCGCAGTAAAGCAGCTTTCTGCGCTGTAACTCCTGAGGTGTACGCACTGCCACGCCACTCAGTGCAGCGCTGTAAAAATACCACCCCAACGAGAGGGGTACAGCTTTCTGCGCTGGGGGTACAGTGCTGCGGTGCCAGTGTAGACTGGGCTCCGGGAGGTGTCCCACAATGCCTGTTCTCGCCTCTCTGGTCATCAGTTTGAACTCTACTGCCCTGCCCTCAGGTGACCAATCGTCATCCCCACCCCATAAATTCCTTTGCAAATTTGAAAGTCCCCTTCCTGTTTGCTCGGTGATACATGCAGTAGTTTCAGTGCATCTTTCCACGTGGCCATGCCTGCTCCATGCACCAGGTGATCCCCCGCCTGGAGCAATGCCGAGCTGCTGGACCTCATTGGCATTTGGGGAGAGGAGGCTGTCCAGTCCTAGCTGCGCTCCAGCCGTAGGAATGATGATACATATGGACAGATTTCACAATGTATGATAGAAAGGGGCCATGACCGGGACACACTGCAGTGCAGGGTCAAAGTGAAGGAGCTGCAGAACGCCTACCACAAGGCGCGGGAGGCAAACCGCTGCTCCGGTGCTGCGCCCATGAGCTGCCAGTTCTACAAAGAGCTGGACGCAATACTTGGTGGCAACCCTACCGCCACTGCAAAGGCCCCTGTAGATACTTCATTGGCTCGCGTGCCAGTCGAGAGTGGAGGAGGAGGAGATCTTGGATAAAGAGGTGGAGGGGGACCCAGAGGCAGAGGACGACCCGGAGGTCAGAGATGCATGCAGCCAGGAGCTCTTTTCTACCCCAGAGAAGGCTAGCCAATCACAGCAGTCGGATGTTGGCAAAGCGCAAACAGGAGAAGAGGCCTCTGGTAAATGGATTTGATTTTGGGAATCGCTGAAGCGAGTTGTTGTGGGCAGGAGGGTTGCAGAAAGCAGGCTTGTCTCCCACCGCATGCCTAGTCTGAGCAGCAGAACAGACTGTTGATTGACTCCCTCACTTCACGGGAATCTCCCTCAGAGATCTCCAGGAAACTCTTGTGGAGATACTGGGCAACCCGCTGCCGCAGGTTCCTCGGCAGAGCTGCTTTCTTTCTTGCCCCATTAACGGTAACTTTCCTGTGCCACTGTGCGGTCACGGGGGGTAGGGAAGACCACTGCTGCACACAGGCGCGCCGCATAGGGGCCAGGGTGGAAGCTGCAGGCTTGGAGAAGACTCTCCCTTGATTCCCTGCTCACCCTCAGTGCCTAGATATCTTCCATAATAATCACATCCTGTGGAAAGTGTGGGGACAGGAATAATTATCAGGGCCCCCCCATATAATGCTGGCTCTCCCCAAGAGCCACATGCCCAGTGTACAGCAGGGTCTGGAAAGAGGGATTCACCCTGCCCCTGCAGCTACCCACCATTTTGGAAGTCCTGTAGCTCATGTGTGCTTGCCTGGGGTCAGACAGTTAGTGACAGGTGTGTGAGTACTGGCTGTGTTTTCAATCATAGAATCATAGAATATCAGGGTTGGAAGGGACCTCAGGAGGTCATCTAGTCCAACCCCCTGCTCAAAGCAGGACCAATCCCCAATTAAATCATCCCAGCCAGGGCTTTGTCAAGCCTGACCTTAAAAACTTCTAAGGAAGGAGATTCTACCACCTCCCTAGGTAACGCAGTCCAGTGTTTCACCACCCTCTTAGTGAAAAAGTTTTTCCTAATATCCAACCTAAACCTCCCCCACTGCAACTTGAGACCATTACTCCTTGTCCTGTCCTCTTCTACCACTGAGAATAGTCTAGAACCATCCTCTCTGGAACCACCTCTCAGGTACTTGAAAGCAGCTATCAAATCCCCCCTCATTCTTCTCTTCTGCAGGCTAAACAATCCCAGTTCCCTCAGCCTCTCCTCAGAACTCATGTGTTCCAGATCCCTAATCATTTTTGTTGCCCTTCGCTGGACTCTCTCCAATTTATCCACATCCTTCTTGTAGTGTGGGGCCCAAAACTGGACACAGTACTCCAGATGAGGCCTCACCAATGTCGAATAGAGCGGGACGATCACGTCCCTCGATCTGCTTGCTATGCCCCTACTTATACATCCCAAAATGCCATTGGCCTTCTTGGCAACAAGGGCACACTGCTGACTCATATCCAGCTTCTCGTCCACTGTCACCCCTAGGTCCTTTTCCGCAGAACTGCTGCCTAGCCATTCGGTCCCTAGTCTGTAGCTGTGCATTGGGTTCTTCTGTCCTAAGTGCAGGACCCTGCACTTATCCTTATTGAACCTCATCAGATTTCTTTTGGCCCAATCCTCCAATTTGTCTAGGTCCTTCTGTATCCTATCCCTGCCCTCCAGCGTATCTACCACTCCTCCCAGTTTAGTATCATCCGCAAATTTGCTGAGAGTGCAATCCACACTATCCTCCAGATCATTATTGAAGATATTGAACAAAACCGGCCCCAGGACCTACCCCTGGGGCACTCCACTTGACACCAGCTGCCAACTAGACATGGAGCCATTGATCACTACCCGTTGAGCCCGACAATCTAGCCAACTTTCTACCCACCTTAAAGTGCATTCATCCAGCCCATACTTCTTTAACTTGCTGACAAGAATACTGTGGGGGACCGTGTCAAAAGCTTTGCTAAAGTCAAGAAACAATACAACCACTGCTTTCCCTTCATCCACAGAACCAGTAATCTCATCATAGAAGGCAATTAGATTAGTCAGGCATGACCTTCCCTTGGTGAATCCATGCTGACTGTTCCTGATCACTTTCCTCTCATGTAAGTGCTTCAGGATTGATTCTTTGAGGACCTGCTCCATGATTTTTCCGGGGACTGAGGTGAGGCTGACTGGCCTGTAGTTCCCACGATTCTCCTTCTTCCCTTTTTTAAAGATTGGCACTACATTAGCCTTTTTCCAGTCATCTGGGACTTCCCCCGTTCGCCACGAGTTTTCAAAGATAATGGCCAGTGACTCTGCAATCACAGCCGCCAATTCCTTTAGCACTCTCGGATGCAACTCGTCCGTCCCCATGGACTTGTGCACGTCCAGCTTTTCTAAATAGTCCCTAACCACCTCTTTCTCCACAGAGGGCTGGCCATCTATTCCCCGTGTTGTGATGCCCAGCGCAGCAGTCTGGGAGCTGACCTTGTTCGTAAAGACAGAGGCAAAAAAAGCATTGAGTACATTAGCTTTTTCCACATCCTCTGTCACTAGGTTGCCTCCCTCATTCATTAAGGGGCCCACACTTTCCTTGGCTTTCTTCTTGTTGCCAACATACCTGAAGAAACCCTTCTTGTTACTCTTGACATTTCTTGCTAGCTGCAGCTCCAGGTGCGATTTGGCCCTCCTGATTTCATTCCTACATGCCCGAGCAATATTTTTATACTCTTCCCTGGTCATATGTCCAACCTTCCACTTCTTGTAAGCTTCTTTTTTATGTTTAAGATCCACTAGGATTTCACAGTTAAGCCAAGCTGGTCGCCTGCCATATTTACTATTCTTTCGACACATCGGGATGGTTTGTCCCTGTAACCTCAACAGGGATTCCTTGAAATACAGCCAGCTCTTCTGGACTCCTTTCCCCTTCATGTTAGTCCCCCAGGGGATCCTACCCATCCGTTCTCTGAGGGAGTCGAAGTCTGCTTTCCTGAAGTCCAGGGTCCGTATCCTGCTGCTTACCTTTCTTCCCTGTGTCAGGATCCTGAACTCAACCAATTCAGGGTCACTGCCTCCCAGATTCCCATCCACTTTTGCTTCCCCCACTAATTCTTCCCGGTTTGTGAGCAGCAGGTCAAGAAAAGCTCCCCCCTAGTTGGCTCCTCTAGCACTTGCACCAGGAAATTGTCCCCTACGCTTTCCAAAAACTTCCTGGATTGTCTATGCACCGCTGTATTGCTCTCCCAGCAGATATCAGGAAAATTACAGTCACCCATGAGAAGCAGGGCGTGCGATCTAGTAGCTTCTGCGAGTTTTAAATCACTGAATCAGTGTTCTGTGTGTTGCAAACAATACTGCTTCTGTAAAATGTTGCATTTAAACTTCACAGAGATGACCTTGGGAGCCCAACCTCCCTCTTTGTTATTGGCAGCAGAACAGCTGCACAGAATTAGAAAGCGGCCAAGAAGAACTAAGGAGGACTTTCTCCATGAGGTTATGATGCACTCCGCCACTGAGAAACAGGAATTGAAGGAGTGGCAGGATAGTGAGAAGAGGGACTGAAAGGAGAACGTGGCACACCAGAAAGAATCATAGAATCATAGAATCATAGAATATCAGGGTTGGAAGGGACCCCTGAAGGTCATCTAGTCCAACCCCCTGCTCGAAGCAGGACCAATTCCCAGTTAAATCATCCCAGCCAGGGCTTTGTCAAGCCTGACCTTAAAAACCTCTAAGGAAGGAGATTCTACCACCTCCCTAGGTAACGCAGTCCAGTGTTTCACCACCCTCTTAGTGAAAAAGTTTTTCCTAATATCCAATCTAAACCTCCCCCACTGCAACTTGAGACCATTACTCCTCGTTCTGTCATCTGCTACCATTGAGAACAGTCTAGAGCCATCCTCTTTGGAACCCCCTTTTCAGGTAGTTGAAAGCAGCTATCAAATCCCCCCTCATTCTTCTCTTCTGCAGGCTAAACAATCCCAGCTCCCTCAGCCTCTCCTCAGAACTCATGTGTTCTAGACCCCTAATCATTTTTGTTGCCCTTCGCTGGACTCTCTCCAATTTATCCACATCCTTCTTGTAGTGTGGGGCCCAAAACTGGACACAGTACTCCAGATGAGGCCTCACCAATGTCGAATAGAGGGGAACGATCACGTCCCTCGATCTGCTCGCTATGCCCCAACTTATACATCCCAAAATGCCATTGGCCTTCTTGGCAACAAGGGCACACTGCTGACTCATATCCAGCTTCTCGTCCACTGTCACCCCTAGGTCCTTTTCCGCAGAACTGCTGCCTAGCCATTCAGTCCCTAGTCTGTAGCTGTGCATTGGATTCTTCCGTCCTAAGTGCAGGACCCTGCACTTATCCTTATTGAACCTCATCAGATTTCTTTTGGCCCAATCCTCCAATTTGTCTAGGTCCTTCTGTATCCTATCCCTGCCCTCCAGCGTATCTACCACTCCTCCCAGTTTAGTATCATCCGCAAATTTGCTGAGAGTGCAATCCACACCATCCTCCAGATCATTTATGAAGATATTGAACAAAACCGGCCCCAGGACCGACCCTTGGGGCACTCCACTTGATACCGGCTGCCAACTAGACATGGAGCCATTGATCACTACCCGTTGAGCCCGACAATCTAGCCAGCTTTCTACCCACCTTATAGTGCATTCATCCAGCCCATACTTCCTTAACTTGCTGACAAGAATACTATGGGAGACCGTGTCAAAAGCTTTGCTAAAGTCAAGAAACAAGTCAAGAAGTAAAGTCAAGAAGCCGCGGAGCAGCTCTTAAACATTATGGAAGGCCAAGTGGACATGACTCCCTCCACTTTCCCATAAGTCTTAGCAGAAGAAGAGAAAGAGGTGCTCTGTGGGATAGCTGCCCAGAGAGCACCACTTCGAATAGCGCTGCAAGTGCCACAAGTGTAAACACGCTCTTGCGCAGGCAGCTGTCAGTGTGAACACACAACAGTGGCTTTCCTTTGGCGCTCTCTGAGTGGCACTGCAACTGCCAGCGATGTAACTCTGCCAGTGTAGACCTGTCCTAAGGCTATGTCTACACTAGAGATCTTACAGCAGCACAGCCGTACCAATGCACTTGAGCCGCTATAAGATCGCTCGTGTAGCCGCTTTATGGCGATGGGAAAGAGCTCTCCCGCCGACATAATTAAATCACCCCCAGCAAGTGATGGTAGCTATAGGGTGAAGGTCTCCCGCCGACATAGCGCTGTGCACACAACCACTTATGCCAGTGAAACTCATGTCGCTCAGGGGGGTTGTTTATTTCACACCCCTGAGCGACATAAGTTTTGCTGGCATAAGTTATAGTGTAGACAAGGCCTAACTCTAGTGTGAACTTTGCTGATGCATATTAACAGTTCATTAATGTACTCTGATTAGTCCCATTTCAGAGAGGACTACCTCAAATTGAATTAACGAACTGTTAACTCACTGCAGCTGTGTCTACACAGATAGTGGGTAGCGGACTAGTGTGGGGTAGATTCATACCCCAGCTTGCCATGAACTCATTTTGTTTGTGTGGCCAAACCCTAAAAAGTACAATAATTTTACCATTGGTAGGGCCCATAAGAGTGATTTATGAATGAATTAAACATGTAGATGGATGGAAAGGAGAATCTGGCTCTAGCACAAAATACAAAGGCAGAAAATATTAATTGAAAAACAGGTTGAGAGTCTAGAACTACCCATGCTGAACTTGACTGAATCTGTTGCAAGGTAACCTGTGGTATTGCATGTAGTATTAGAGTGGATTCATCAATAAACAGACCTGATGAAACTGAAGCTTGCATGAGCTAATATGCAAATTAAAATCTGAGATAGGACTGCTGGCACTTACCTTGTGTATAGTTATGGACCATTCTAAATATATTTTTGATAATGTATCGCTGTAACAACACCTGATGGCTGGAAGATGAAGTTGGGAAAAAAGTCAAAGTGGAAATAGGATGCAACATTTTAACCCTGAGGACAATCAATCTTTGGGACACGTTATCAAGGGAAATGGTCGATTCATCTTTACTTGGAATATTCTAATAGAGATTGGATGTCTAGTCTAAGACACTTGCCCTAGTTTAACCACAAGTTATTGGGCTTGATAAAGTTCACTTACGACTTCAAACACCACCCACTGAAGTCAATGGATATTTGATCAGATCCTTACATAGTAGGGAAGAATAATGCCCTCTAGTCCAGGAATCACTAGGTGAAACTCTATGCAGGAGAGCAGACCAGATGATCACAATGGTCCCTTCTAGCCTGAATCTATGTCCCAGAGCTAAGTTTCTGATGTTTTGTAGTTGAAGGGCTACCTTTAGTTGTGTTACCTTTACATAAAGAACTAAAAAAAAAAGGCAGAGACCACAAACGTTACCAGACAGCCTGCTCAATTGATGATGGGAGCTAGGTTCAAAAGCTGAAGGCATATACAATTTTAGGTTTCTGGCAGCTGCTATGTATTTAGGATCCACCTCTCACAAGGTGCTGAGTGCCCTCAGCTCCCATGAAAATCAGTGGGAGCTCTAGGTGTTGAGCACTTGCCAGAAGATGTTCAGCACCTCACAGATTTGACTCCTTGGAGCCCAAAGGCTTTTATCAAAGTTGCCATAGATAAGCCTTGGGGTCCTATGGCTAAGCACACCTGTTTGAATTCTTATCCAGCTCGTACTTTGCTATGCTCAGAACAATGCTTTAGTAAGTAACTGAACTATTAATGTCATGTGACAGGGCTACTTTGGACCACCACAAACAGGCTGGATAATTTTGAGTTTACAAACACCAATGTGTTATTTATTAGATCCCCTCTACCAGTTTATCAGTACAGCGGTACCCTGGTGCAGCAACATACAAGTGGACATAAACTTCCCCCTTAGCCACCTCTTTGGGAAGGGACAGGGTAAGATCTCTAGATCCTGGGGCTCCTACCCCCTGCCAACCTCCTCCCCTTGTACTTAATTCCTCTCCTTTAACTGTTTCCACCTGATAGGTTGATAGTTCTCATTAGCTCATCAGCCTCTGCCCAATTAAGCCATTAAGCACTCATCTCCCAAGTAAGACCACTTCAGGGGAAAACAACTAGTACATTAGTGACCAGAGTGCCAGGTCAGCTCTAGGCTCCTAGCGCTCTATCACATGTCACAATAATAGAACATGCAATGCAACACTAAAATACATAACTGCTACTTCCCCCAGGGAGGGGCATACCAGCAACAAAATAATACAGCTAAAGATTGTCGTTTTATCTGAGTAGTTGAACTATCCCTTGCCAAGTCACGCAACCTAGCAATTTAGCAATGTTTTATTTGAGTACTTGAACTATCTATTGCCAAGTCATGCTGTGTACTTCCCATAAGCTCAGAAGACTTGAGTAACACTGATCCTTATACTCATACCACATTTCAGACTATGATTTCTTGAATTATCATTATCCAGAGGAGAAGGAAGGGGCTTTTCTGATCACTTCAGGAAGGGCATTCAATATGTAAGGGACAGCATGGAGGAAGGTAGGAATATGCTTGTGTAAGAAGAAGATGTAACAGGGTATGCTGAGTCATGAGCTGACTCAGTACCCTATCACTCAAATCCCCACCATTATAGCTTAATTGGGACCTAACTTGAAGATGAGTTAACAAGTGGAGATGCAGCTAAGGGGCTAATTAGAGGGGGTGGCAACCGAAGCAGCTGGTAGCAGGTAAATTGAGAGAAAGCAGAGGCAGGCACTGCTCCCTTTCCTAGAATCAAATGGGAAAGTTAGGTATGGAATTTTAATAGCACTACAGGTTGTAGCCTTCTGGAACAAAATAATAAAGCACAGGCTGGTGAAGGAGACCTGAAATGGGTGTGGTCTGTACTTAAGGCCGGAGAGGATTCCCAGGGGGCCATTTTGTGACAAATGACAAATAGGCAGACAAGAATAACATCAGTGCAAGAGCAGAGGATGCAGTCAAGTGACGTGATAAGAGTTTCTAACAAATCAGGCAGTGATCGAGTTTCTGCTAGAATCCGTATTTACAATGATTTACTCTATAAGATGATTTATTTTACCGATAGGGTTGAGAAAGTCACACACCAGTAATTTATACTTTACCTTTCAACTAAAAAAGAGTGATCAAAGTTCCTAGGTCATTTGGGTGCTCAACTTTTAAGAACGCCCAATGTCAAGCTGACTGTACTTCATCAATCAGTAAGACAATTGTGGTAACTAATAATATAGTTTAATGAACAGTAATAATTTGTCACTGCTAGCTCAGCATTTCAAAGTGCTTTACAACATTTAGTTAATTAAATCTTACAACCACCCTGTGAGATGCATGTTGTTATCCCCATTTTACAAGTAGAGCAAAGGTGCAAATAAGAAAATCCCCATATTTGCCTTTTTAAAATGTCATGATTTTTCAAGCCTGGCCCATGATTTTTGAATGTTTGGGGCTGGCAAAACTGAAAATGTAAACATTTCACTGGATCCCAAAGCATTCAGGGTTTTTCTGTGGAGAGGTGGGAATTAGGGGCCTTCATCTCAGTCCGTAAGGAGCTCAAAACTGCTCGCTACTCATATCCCTATAGCATATCTCCCTACTTACAGATGTTCTCATGTGCATTGCACAACTTCCCCCAAAAAACAGCTCCTGTGTTTTCTCTCTCTTCTTTAAAATCTCTCCAGTGGGTGTCTCACTTGGTAGGATTATCTGTCCCACAACAGTGTAGTCAATTTTTCCCCAGGTCAGATTGGCAGTGACCTGGGGAGAGGTTCATCTTCCTCTGCAGTAGGGGCTCAGGTCATTTGGTAGGATTATCTGGATATTTCTCACTTAATCAATTCCCTGCCCTTGCAGGAGCCTCAGCATTGGGCACCTCCGCCTATGGCCCAGAACAGTTTAGTCTCCTGAGGGCTGTAATACTTTAGTCTAATTCTGATAAAGCAGCATGGGCTGTGGCAGTGTGGGGGTGGCTGGATGGTGGTTAGTGGCCTGTGATGTACAGGCAGTCAGATTAGATCATCTGGTGGTCCCTTCTGGTCAAACTATATGACTATGATGTTATATACTGGAGCAGTCTAATTAGCCCCTATATACTGTAAAACTGACTAGACCCAAAACTAACAGTCTATTTTCATTGTTCACACACCTTTATGTAGTACAAAAAGGGAACCCACACCATAAAACTCGAAAAATAAATTAGCTTTTTAAAATTCTTTCCTTACTAATACCTTGGATTATTAAACAACATTTGTACAGTAAATTGTTTAATATAAATATTTTTAACCTGACATTCTGATAAATTTGTTTTTCGTCATTGAATATAGTTCTTCATGAGAAATACACTAATACTGGGATGATTTATTAGGAGTCAGATTTCCCAAATTAAAAGGATACCAAAATGGTAAGAAAGGAACAATATGCCTAGGTAATGCTATTTCTCTGGCTTAATGAGATAGAAAGGTTATGCACCAGGAACTGTAGTTCTCCAATATGGAATGAATGCCCACAAGAACTAAGGACCATCAAAAACCTCCCCACTTTCCACTCCAAGTGTAAGGTGCATTTCTTTGACCTTGCCTTCTCCACTAGAAACACATGTATATTTATAAAAAAAACCAAACACCTCTACCAAAACAAGACACTCCACAGCCCATGCTTTTTTCACTGAGCAGAGGATGAGAGAACAAACACCACATGACACATATGTCGTCATGTTGCTTAATGTACTATTGGAAGGTGCTCAGCTATTACGGTGATGAGCACAGTATAAAAACCTATATAGACTAGAAAGTGTATTCTCTTTGCATAAGCACAGTCAAAGTATGCATACTGGTGCTGCAAAGATTCAGGAATCTTCTAGAAAGTAGTGCCCATTGAGGCCCACTTCCAAATTGAAATATTTGGACCTAAGCCTATAAAAGGACCAGAGGTCCCTAAATTCCTCGGGTCCTTCTGCAAAACTTCAGACTTTTGATAAAAGAACAATTTCCAAAGACAAGGGGAAGGTGAGCGGGGTGGGTGAAACTGCAGAGACAATACATACAGAACTAAACTGAAATTTTCAAAACTGAAAGGTTTCTAGAAATTATTTTGAATAAAGCTAAAAATAATTCCTTTGCAAAGTCTACGGAACAAGCAATGACTTCAATGTTATTTGCAAATATCTAACATTGTTCAAGCAGTTCTACTCAAAGAGGGAGATGGGGCACTTTCCATAAAAAATTATATTGTAAAATTGTAAAAGCTGCAATTCAAAGATAAAAAGCAACACTGTTTATATTATCACAGGTATTAATGACAGACTGTACAGAAGGCTTATGAATAATGATAACCATACTGCCTTTATAACAGTGGAAGACCTACACGAGGAGTGCTCCTCCTTTTGGGACTCTCAGACAATTGCCCCAGCCTGCTCTATGTTTATACATCCTCTGAGAAAGTTATCCCTGTAACCTTGGTGTTAAGCAGAAGCCGTGTTCCTACTTAGCCTGTCTATAATTATAATTTAATCATTTTATAGCTCATTAATTTGTATCTTCTTAGGGACTGCAAGAAAAATAAACCTCTAATATTAGTCAGCTGCTTAATTCTACAGCCCCCCATACATACACATGACCAATAACTGCAATTAGCTGGAATACAGTTTTTTGTTACTGTTTTTATGGGATCTGCAGTGAACTAACAGTTGGGTAACCTTACATAACACATTTAAGTACGAGACATCTGCAAGTGCGCTCTTGCATATTAAACGTGCTGCATAGAATGGCTACTTTAAGATGAGAAACATCCCTGTTGGGGTTTATTCTTCAGATTCCACCTTAATATGGTATTTTTGCTCTCGTTAGAAACATCGTAAATTACAGACCTGGTAGTATGGCAGCCAACATCCCTCAGAGCGGTTTTGGTTGCTTTTTCTTGACTCAGAAATGTACAGGAGGTAGTTCACATTTCAGCTGGATCAGATACGCTGGGTGATAACATCAGTGTTATTTCTGACAGTGAATAAAGCGGCCTATTGCAGTGCCTTTTGGTTTTATTTCAGCCTAGTAAAATCCAATTAAATTCCTGGATATTGATTATGCTGGGGCGGGGAAGAGGAAGAGATGAAAGGAGACTTTTGGGAAAGCATTCTATCACTGTATTTCAACACAATTAAAGAGTCTTGATCCATCTGAAATTTAATGAAGGTGGCCTCCAAGTGGCAAAGAGAAATTCAATTTCAAATGCCTTAACCCAGCAGGAACACCTCTGTTACTGAAGTTTCAAAGATATGAGGGTCATCTGTACGTTACACTACTCTACCACAATGCATTGTAAGATTTTATTAATACATTGCTCTAACCTTTCCTTATTTTCCACTGCTCAAAAAAGATGAAAAAACCACATGTAGCAAACACACTACATTTACTCTGTTTCATAGATTACCCATTGCTAACAGAATGATCACATTATAGGAATTCATTATTGATACTGGAAATATTTCATCCAAAATCATCCACAATATGGATGATATATTAAGGGAGTTACTGTCCTAGAGACCCAGAATCTGATCATAACAAGGGAATTTGGTGTTTGACTTTTAGAGTCAAAACTCAGATTTAATTATGCTCTCACCAAATATCTTGTATTTCATTTGACTACTTCTTCAGGGGGAAGGTTTGTTTCCTTGATCCCTCTGTAATGCTTACAGATTATAGATTTCGTAGAGTTTAAAGGCCAGATAGGACATTTAGATCATCTAGTTTGATCTCCTCTTTATCATAAATCATTAAATTTCACGAATAACCCCTACACAGAGCCCAATAATTTTAGTTAGACTAAAGCATTTCAGTCCTCAGGAGACTAAACTGTTGTGCGCCACAGGCAGAGAACAGGAAAGACCAAGTTGCTACCAATGCTCGAGGCCCCTGTGATGGGAGGGAATTGATTAGATGAGATACTCGCAGGTGTTATGGTAGTATGTTTTGAGAGTGGTCGGGGCAGACTGCTTCCCAGCCTCCTTAAATTGGTGTTCCATATATTTATGGAATACAGATACACAAGCAGGAAGAAGGAATAAACAAGTTCATCTTTAGTCTAACATAAAAATTATAGGCTACCTTGAAATACATACACAGGAAACATAGGGGATAATAAAACAGTTCATGAACTATTATGAAACATGAAACAAAAATACTTTAGGCATATACAAGAAAACTATTCCAGAATTTACTTATTGCCCAAAAAACATCTTAGATCACCTTGGAAACATCTTCTGGGAATTTCTCCCATTTTTATTCTCTTAGGTATTCTTAGGACTAATAAATCCAATCATTATTAGGCAACTCAGGATGTTCCATCTGCAAATATTTCCCTTACCCCAGATAATCAGACAACTCCTCAGTTTCTAGTTAAATAGTACATGGCATGTGCATCCATGTATTTCCATGGAGATGCCATCTTCAGATTCTTCAGCATGCGATTAGAGCCGTTCTGCATCCCACTCACCAACACTTAAAACTTGAATATGAATGTATCAATTAGCTCACAAATTTCCCTTGATTTTTAATCAAATAATTTTGTTGAACTATGATACTACTTGAGGATCTACATGCTCCTGCCACCACTCAGCAATCAGAGGCCAAACATTTCCCTCTGTATTGTAGATGTACATTTCATAAACTATAAAGCCATAATAGCCATCCTTTTAGATCAGTTTTAGCAATTTTTCTCTTAATTTTTTTTTTTAATTTTTATAAAACTGTGGCTTCCTGAAGTGAATCTTCTGTTTCCCAGTTCTTTTGTTTTTATTCAGAAATGTCATGAATACAAGACATTAATATGCATTTTATTGTTTTAAATTAAGTATTTGCAGCTCCATACTGTTGGGGTACCATTAAAAACCACTAAATACCAAGGCCCAAAAAGCAAAGCACCTCAAAATTGGTAGCAGAAAAAAAATGACGAGATTTGGCAATATACAAATATAAGGTTTCTGGACTTAGAGTAATGTAAAAATCCCCTGACAAACTTGTGTTTGCAGAAGATAAGTAATGTTGACATTAAAGAATCATAGTGTGCTCTCCAAACCTCCTCTCCCTGCCTCCTAATAGATGAAGGGGGAAGATAATAGACATATACCAATTTATAACCTTGAGGTATAAAAATGAAGGAGTGACAATGACGAGATTAAGAAGTATTAGCTATATTTTGAATAAATGGTAATGATGGATACTGAATAAGTATAGATAAACTAACATATAGGCCAAGCCCTTTCCCGGCATGAGTGTTTTTTGCCAATTTTTCTTCTATATAAATTGCTGCTTTGTTTAAAATGATATTATTACTGGCAATAAAAGTAATGCGTCATGTTGGAGGATGTAAGCAAGAAGTACAAACATTTAATGATAAATAACGCCCCCCGCCTCACACACAATTCTTTAGGAATCATCCAGACCAGTAAGGGGTTCTGTCACCACCAGCCTCATAACTTTCAGTGTCTTAATGATATGCTGCTGTGATTCAGCTCTCTGACACCAGGTGCCAGCCTACAAGCATAAGGACCCACCCTGGCTTCCACCCGCCTAGTTCTTGCGGTGTGACCTCAAACAATTCCTGTTTTATAGATGGAAAAAACAGTATGCAAAGATTACAGTGATCTGACTAGGGCACACTGCATTGTCGTGCCAGAGCCAGAAGTTCTGGAGGTGCTGTTTGCAACTCCATAGTTAAGGTTGAATTCCCTTTTTTGCACTTAAAGCAGAGATTCAACTTCTGTTATGTATGAAAAATACAGTGCATCCTCCCCAGATTTACAACATTTACTCTTTTGAGTAGAGAATACATTTTCCTGAAAATAGAACCCAGCTCTCCTGACTCCATTGCCTCATCCAGTCCTTAGCCCCCGCAAAGTCCATCTCCCCAAGTTCTTAACTACCAAACACCTGGACTTCTTCTCTCTGGTTCGTCACCCCCAAACGTGTGAAATCTGCTCCCAGTTGTCAGTTCACTTTGGCACACACATTCTACACAGTTTGCACATCTGAAACCTGCTTGAGATAAAAATAAACAAAAGTTTACTTACTGTAAACACTGTATCATTGCTCTAACTCAAGGATTGGCAACCTTTGGCATGCGGCACGTCAGGGAAATCCGCTGGTGGGCCGAGACAGTTTACCTGCAGCATCTGCAGGTTTGGCCGATTGCAGCTCCCACTGGCCGCGGTTCGCTGAGGGATGTGCTGGCTGCCACTTCCCACAGCCCCCATTGGCCTGGAACGGCGAACCACTGCCAGTGGGAGCTGCGATCGGCCGCGTGATCCCTGCTCTAACTGTACTGACAGTTCTGCGGCCTGACCCTTATTCAGAAAAAACTAACATTGGACTTCAGTGGGAGTTTTGGTTCGGTATGGAGTGCAGGAGCAGGCCCAACATGTGGGGAAATTTTTAGTTTCTCATTAACTAGGTTCGGCATCACTCTGCTGTAGCTCATCATACAACAGCACATCATTTGTTACTAGGGGAAAATTTCATACAGTGGAGGAAACTTCAGCTTTGTAAATTTCAAGTGAAACATTTCACCTAAGGACCCTAGTCACTTCTTAGCCAGAGGGACTGGTACATTTCTCCTTTTATTCTTAAATCAAAGCTGTCTGCAGGCTTCCAAATTTTATAACAATTTCTTTATGCAGACTGACCTTTGCCTGCAGTAGTAACCACCAAATTCATTTTGTTTCCAGTGCAAAGAACAGAGTTCTCTGCTAGTCACAAGAGTTCTATACATAACACAATCTAAAAAGTATCACATAAGACAAATTTCACTTCTATGAACCTTTTTCCCTCGTGCCCTCAATAGCAGCCATTGGATATTATCCCTATATGTTTACTCTTCTTGAATTCAAAGTAGTGTACAAGTTATAATAATTTACATACTCTGCTAAAATGCAATAATCTAAAATAGAAAAGCTAACCAATTTCTGCAAACAGAATTTCTTCAGTGGTAGTTGCTGCTTCACCAAATGTTAAAGGAATCATTCCAATTCTTAGAGAATCTATTTTAAATCTGTTATGCTATTGATTCTAGAATATCTAAAATCACCATAATAGAGCCACTAACGGTCAATTGGTATTTTCATTATGACCTCCCTCACACACACCCCATTTTAAAAAAAATATGTACTTTATGTTATGACCTTTTCAAAATACGTCAAGTTTAACCTTTGGATTGTATTTGCTAGCCCCAAGACTTTAATGTGAAGGTTTATTCCAAAAACTGACTCTCTGAAAAATGACATCCTGGATTCCATGTTGTCAAGGTTCCTTCCCCACTCTGAACTCTAGGGTACAGATGTGGGGACCTGCATGAAAGACCCCCTAAGCTTATTCTTACCAGCTTAGGTTAAAAGCTGCCACCACCAAAGTGTTACACAAAGAACAGGGGAAGCACCCACTTGGAAACGTCTGCCCCCAAAATATTCCCCCAAGCACTACACCCCCTTTCCTAGGAAAGGCTTGATAAAAATCCTCACCAATTTGCATAGGTGAACACAGATCCAAACTTTTGGATCTTAAGAACAATGAAAAAAGTAATCAGGTTCTTAAAAGAAGAATTTTAATTACAGAAAAAGTAAAAGAATCACCTTTGTAAAATCAGGATGGTAAATACCTTACAGGGTAATCAGATTCAAAACATAGAGAATCCCTCTAGGCAAAATCTTAAGTTACAAAAAGACCCAAAAACAGGAATATACATCCCATTCAGCAAAACTTATTTTATCAGCCATTTAAACATAACAGAATCTAATACATATCTAACTAGATTGCTTACTGACTCTTTACAGGAGTTCTGACCTGCATTCCTGCTCTGGTCCCGGCAAAAGCATCACACAGACTGAGAGGACCCTTTGTTCCTCCCCCCCACCAGCTTTGAAAGTATCTTGTATCCTCACTGGTCATTTTGGTCAGGTGCCAGTGAGGTTATCTTAGCTTCTTAACCCTTTACAGGTGAAAGGGTTTTTCCTCTGGCCAGGAGGGATTTAAAGGTGTTTACCCTTCCCTTTATATTTATGACACATGTTTATTGCCTCTCAATGGCTCTAGGTCAGATGTGCCCATTTCATAACTAAAAATGCATTTTTTTTCTTAACTGCCAGCCCTGCAAATCCAATCTATAATCCAAACATCAAAATGAGTTTTTTCCTTCTTGTGCGTCATTAACAATAACCAGGGTCTCTGGAGGCCTCTTTACACCATCATTCCTACAAGGGCAACTCCATTGTCTTCAGTTTATGCTCTCAGTAACACCAATGCAATCCCATTCCCTATTGTGGGTTTGTTCGGATGTCAGTAATTTTAATTTATTGAATAATTCCACTGATGGTACCAGAGGAATCCATCTCACTCTTAGCTGCCTTGTCATATAGTCTAATTAAAAAACTAAAAACCCTTATTATGCTCACGAAAGCCACTTATCAGAGTAGAACCTCATTTTAATTTCTTTTTTGGGGAAAGTTCATTTAGTCCCATACCATATTCTTATAGATTGGAAATGCTGTTAAGTATTATATCTTTCCCTCTCCCACATTTCATCAACAGTATCCCCTCTTCAGTCCTCTCAGGGTATGTCTACACGGGGATTAAAAACCCATGGCTGGCCTGGGTCAGCTGACTCGGGCTCCTGGGCTGAAAAATTACTGTGTAGACATTCAGGCTCGGTCTGGAGCCTGAGCTCTGGGACCCTGCAAGGATGGAGGGTCCCAGAGTTCAGGGTCCAGCCAGAGCCCAAACATCTACATGGCAATTTTTAGCCCTGGAACCCGAGCCCGGAGAGCCCAAGTCAGCTGATCTGGGCCAGCCGTGGTCACGCTGCAGGGCTTTTATCCCAGTGTAGATGTTCCTTCAGTTTCTCCTCCTAGTGTATCAGTGTCGATAAATGCAGCATTGCACAATGGAAGGAATAATATGAACCATTCACACTTGTTGATGGTTTCTAAAATTAACTGTAGTCACTGAGAAAATAGACCCAGGCTTCACTGTAGCCAATTTAATTAAAACACTTGCTTAGTGCACAGCAGTGGTCAAAAACTAGCAGGAAAACAAAAATAACTAGTAATCAACGCCTAGTTCTTACATAACATTTGTGTCTATCAATCTCCAAGCAAGATTTTCATTCCTATTTTATAGTTGGAAAAAACAGCATGCAAAGATTACAGTGATCTGACTAGGGCACACTGCATTTTCGTGCCAGAGCCAGAAGTTCTGGAGGTGCTGTTTGCAACTCCATAGTTAAGGTTGAATTCCCTTTTTTGCACTTAAAGCAGAGATTCAACTTCTGTTATGTATGAAAAATACAGTGCATCCTCCCCAGATTTACAACATTTACTCTTTTGAGTAGGTTTCAGAGTAACAGCCGTGTTAGTCTGTATTCGCAAAAAGAAAAGGAGTACTTGTGGCACCTTAGAGACTAACCAATTTATCTGAGCATGAGCTTTCGTGAGCTACAGCTCACTTCATCGGATGCATACCGTGGAAACTGGAGGAGGTATTGTTTCATGATCTCTGTGTGTATATAATATCTGCTGCAGTTTCCACGGTATGCATCCGATGAAGTGAGCTGTAGCTCACGAAAGCTCATGCTCAAATAAATTGGTTAGTCTCTAAGGTGCCACAAATACTCCTTTTCTTTTGAGTAGAGAATACATTTTCCTGAAAATAGAACCCAGCTCTCCTGACTCCATTGCCTTATCCATTTGATCACACTGCCACCCTGGCAAAAATAACATTCAGTATTCCAGGCAGGGCCTTCTTTATCTTTACTCATACACATACAAGCGAACAGCTGTCAGTCAGCCTACCTTCAGTAATAACTAGTATACGAAGAGCCTCCTACAATGATTCTGGAAGCGGTGCGAGGCCCATGGGCCGGATACAAATCCCTGATGGACCGGATTCGGCCCACGGGCCTTAGTTTGCCCACCGCTTGTATATGTGCATACTTATTTGCTTTTCCTAAAGTTAACTAAGTGTTTTAGAACAAAAGTGTCAGTGCGGTCACCAATAAGAGTTGGTGGCCGCACTCTGAGGCCACCAGAAAATTTGTTGTGAGAACCCCTGAATTCTAATCAACCATTCTAGGGATCAGCAGTACAGCTCCAGTGCCTTCAACGCCCACTGAGTTGACATAAAACCATGTCTACACTACCACTTATATCGGCAAAACGTATGTCGCTCAGGGATGTGAAAAAAACACACCCGAGCGACATGAGTTTTGCTGGCATAAATGGTAGTGCGCACAGCACTATGTCATCAGGAGAGCGTCTTCCCCCAACATAGCTACCACTGCTCATTACAATGGTTTAATTATGTCGATGGGAGAGCTCTTCTGTGCCACTGTAAGCTCGCTCGAGTAGACATGACCAAAGACACTTAATACCACACAGAAGTGCTCAGCACCTTTCGAATCAAGTCCTGCCTGAGCAAAATGTCTTATTTTGAAAGCAGAACTGATGTTTTCTATAGTACTCAAAATAAATGCCCTGATCTAAAAATAACAGCAATGATACAAAACCAATCTCCGAATTTCAGATACAACCAAAATGAACTTCCTCTGTTACGATAAAAAATTAAATGTAATGTGTGTATTTATGAAGCTGATAAGAAGTCGTAATTCTCCTTAATGAAAAAAAGCTTATTTATCTCTGAGAAAAAAGATTGCTTTTTTCATGGTGAAAAAGAATTTGGGGTCTAAAGTAACACTTGAGTAACTTTCATAATACTGAATCATACAGCTGATAACCTCTGTCCCAGTTAATGGTAACTGGGGTACCCTGTGGATGGCGCAGATAACATGATACAAATTATTTGGGCCATTTTAAAAGTATACAGTTAAAACAAATGTTCTTATAGAAGAACAGTATTTCAGCATACAAATAGAGACAATCCAGTTCTTTAGGGAGATTCCTAATCCTTCCCAGAAAAGAGAACAATTATCAGAAGGGGTGTGCTACATAATCTTACACCGGCAGTCTATTAAGACCCAAGTACTTAGTGGCAAGTTCAAACATCCAAGAAATAACTTAAAGATTTTTTTAAGAAACCTTTATCAGTGCAATATAGATCTTTGAAACTACCTGTGCAAAGCTGAGGACTATCTTTTTAGTTGCTTGCTCAGGGTAAATATTAATATTTGTAAAGGTTAACGGACCGAGAGTACAGAAAATGGGCCTCTCCTGTTGTATGCATTTAGGCTAAGTTCATTGTAGATAGCTGCAGTACAACATTCAGTGCTTTGTACTTTTAGGGACTGGTTATGCCTCCGTTAAGTCAATGGGAGTTCTACAATTAACTTAAGTGGGAACAGGATCAGAACCTTAGCATCCTCAGTGACCATAATGGGCCCGAGATGGTTTGCAGCTCTAATTGGCATCAAGAGGATATGTGTGTTATAATCAAGGGCAGCTTTAAACTCCTTTGAAGGATCACCTCCAATTCATAAGTAAATAAAACTGTACCCTAAATCTCTCACAGAGACTATCAAACTGGGTCATAGGTAATGCTTCATGAATACAGAGTAGATGGTAGTTTAATATCTAGTCAAACAATCAATTAATTTCAGTTAGGACTGCTGGTAGAATTTAAGCCATGAGGTGAAGAGCCAGTGTTTTACTTGTGGCACCTTAGAGACTAACCAATTTATTTGAGCATAAGCTTTCGTGAGCTACAGCTCACTTCATCGGAGCTCACGAAAGCTTATGCTCAAATAAATTGGTTAGTCTCTAAGGTGCCACAAGTACTCCTTTTCTTTTTGTGAATACAGATTAACACAGCTGTTACTCTGAAACCAGTGTTTTACTTGCAACCAATGTGCACTATGACTTTGTAAAACAGAATCAGTTACAGGTCTATGGCCAACAATCACATGGTATCATCAATATTTTTTTCCTAGCCTTTTGCGAACGAAATATTCCCCTACAGTGTATTCAACAATGTGTTACATAAACCCGCTTGTCTTCTACATTTTTGTTAAATTATCTCTTCTCCTCTTCTCAGTCAGTAAGAAAAATATCCAACTAGAAATTTCCAAAGGCATTTGATGGTTTTCTGTGGCAGATGATTCTATTTCAAGGAGTATAATGCTGTTATAAATCCATTTCAGCCTCACAGCTGTTCATTCTCCCACTCCTCCCCAATAAAATAAATCATTGTGAAACAATACAGCTACTAATATCTAGCCATAACTTTTGGATAAGAACTTACTGCAGCAATGTGTGCTTCCCAAGCTCTAGATGTGGTTCCAATTGTCAACCTGTAATTCTGTAACAGACAAATCACCATAAAAAAAGCCACTCACCAACAAAAAATCGCACACGTACATAAAGATACGTCATTTTATTAACTTTCAAACTCCTACACTTGCCACCTAAATAAACCCTCTGCTTTATTGTTTATATTGATCCATGTTTACTTACTCCATAAGTAAATCAAAAAGTACAGCATGGCTTTCTTATGTGAACAAGAATGTGAATGCCATAGGCAGAAAATAAATCAACCTTCCAAGTTCTAACAATTTCTAACGTACAGTATTAATTGGATTACTTTACAGGATTAGAGTTTTAGGAACACTTGAACTTCTAACTTAAGAAGTTCTCAGAGTGGGTGAATGTCACTCCTATGCAGAGGGCCAGCACAAATTGTTCATAAAGCTTTGCGTTAGCCCTCCGTAGTGAGGTGAATTTACCCAGTATGAGGGGCAACTACTGAATGTGGCTCTGTCAAGGTTCCTCCCCCACTCTGAACGCTAGGGTACAGATGTGGGGACCTGCATGAAAAACCTCCTAAGCTTATCTCTACCAGCTTAGGTCAAAACTTCCCCAAGGTACAAAATATTCCACCCTTTGTCCTTGGATTGGCCGCTACCACCACCAAACTAATACTGGTTACTGGGGAAGAGCTATTTGGAAACGTTTTTCCCCCCAAATACTTCCCAAAACCTTGCACCCCACTTCCTGGACAAGGTTTGGTAAAAAGCCTCACCAATTTGCCTAGGTGACTACAGACCCAGACCCTTGGATCTTGAGAACAATGAACAATCCTCCCAACACTTGCACCTCCCCTTTCCTGGGAAATGTTGGATAAAAAGCCTCACCAATTTGCATAGGTGACCACAGACCCAAACCGTTGGATCTTAGAACAATGAAAAAGCATTCAGTTTTCTTACAAGAAGACTTTTAATAGAAATAGGAGTAAATAGAAGTAAAGAAATCCCCTCTGTAAGATCAGGATGGTAGATACCTTACAGGGTAATTAGATTCAAAACATAGAGAATCCCTCTAGGCAAAACCTTAAGGTACAAAAAAGATACAGAGACAGAAATAGTTATTCTATTCAGCACAATTCTTTTCTCAACCATTTAAAGAAATCATAATCTAACACATACCTAGCTAGATTACTTATTAAAAGTTCTAAGACTCCATTCCTGGTCTATCCCCGACAAAAGCAGCATATAGACAGACAGAGACCCTTTGTTTCTCTTCCTCCTCCCAGCTTTTGAAAGTATCTTGTCTCCTGGTAAAGGTAAGCGAGGTTACCTTTAGCTTCTTAACCCTTTACAGGTGAGAGGAGTTTTCCTCTGGCCAGGAGGGATTTTAAAGGGGTTTACCCTTCCCTTTATATTTATGACAGGCTCTTAGTTTGAAAGTGAAGATTTTTTACCTGTGTTTTTCTTAGAAGTTCTAGAACTACCAAATGAAACAGAAAGACATTGTAACGTAAGAGACATAAATAATTCAGAAAATAAAAAATGAACATTTCCAATTTTGCTTCACTAATGGACCCATAAAGAGTTCATAGGGAAGAGGAAAACCAATAAATGTGTTAGATATTCTGGACTACTACTATATGGATATACTAACAATAGACTAATTGACACCCCTAATGGTGTCTTTGTGATCATTGAAATACTGAGTGATTCCATCAGTCAAGACTAACAAATAAATTTATCTTAAAGAGCCTTATTCAATTTCCATTGAAGCCAATGGACAGACTCCCATTGACTTCAGTGGAAATTCTAGCAGGCCCCAAAACCACAAGCCAGGGCTTCAATCAGGATTTCCGGGGGGGAAAGAATAATTCATATTTTCTGATAAACCAAAAGGTCCTTTGCTATACTGTGCTCAATAAAAAATACCAACTTTGCAGATTGATACTGTATCTTGAAATGACATCTGCCTAGAAATTTCAGTGGATTAGAGTTGATGTTAGAACGTCAATCTAAAATAAAACAGCCTCCTATGCCAATAAACCATTTACTTCCTAAATTCAGATGTGGTTTACTCAAATAATACATACATTAATTTTTACACTGTACAGTCTAATTCTCCCCATGCCACCTACCCATTTTTCTCCTTCCTCTCCAAAGACATCATTTCCCTACTTCCACTTGTGACTAAACTTCTGATGGCCCCATACGCTTTTCATTCAAGCCAACTTTTCATTCAGGAGAAAGCCAGGCAGCATACTACACCATTCCAGAAGAAGGGAAAGTTCACCTGGTAGGACACAGTGTCTCCCCTCACCCCACCTACCTCTGAATTAAAACTGAGTGTTCCTTGGGACTACCAAAGTGTGCAGTGGATACTCGCTTTCTCTTTTCCATAGACAAGGTGGAGATGGGGAGGGAAATTAAGGAAACAGGACTAGAAAAAATTACCTGCCACATATTAACTAGCCAATAGCCAATTTAAAGCATGATGGAGACTTCTGTTTGTGGGGGAGAATTTCAATAATCTTCTCCCAGTCTACGGGATGTAATTTTTTTTTTTTTTACCGTTATGAGTACAAATGCATGAGCAAGAGACCTTGCTGAATGCCACTGGCGTGTTTTTCTTACTGAATCTAACCAATTTACAAAGGGAAGAGAGAAAACCAAACTGCTTCCAAACTTCCAAAAAGTCCAAGGATATGTACACATTTGAGTTCATCCATAAAATTAACTCACACTTTTCAAATGCCTCTTCAGATTTATGTTATAAAATCTGTATGTTTTAGGTTTCTTATGACTAGTGCAGAGAAGAATCAGATTTCCACCCAAATAATTATATTGTTTGAAGTCTCCAGTTCAATCATGTATAGCTGATGGCTCTGTTAAGCATTTCAATTTGCATATCGTATTCCACAACTCCACAGTATTCTTACACCTGATCCTGCATATCCTTACTTGTGTGAGTAATCTTTATTCATGCTTTCAAATATTTACGAGTGCTGCCTACCTCTACATTCCAGACACAAAACAAACAAAAATGTTAAAAATCTTACAAAATGAATCAACAAGAAATTAAAGACTCTTTATTACCCACATTAATCCACCAGCATTACGCATAATCAAGACTATCAACAAGTATCCCCCTGCTAACCATCTCCCTTCTGAAGAGCTAGGGGTAACTGATCAGCTTTGCAGCATACTCTGGAGACTCAAGCTCTATAAGACCAACACGTGGAGGGCAGGAAAAGGTAATTCCAAACTTAATAATATCAACCTCTTATAAAAAGCCCCGTCACTGAAAATGCCCAGGCACCAGTCCATTAAGGGCTTGATCCTGCGCCATTAAAGTCCATCAGAGTTTTTCCATAGCCTCGAATGAGCGCAGGATCAGACCCTAACCCAGGGAACTCTAAGGGCAGGCCTCACAACGCTTAAAACACTGCAGCGGCACAACTGCTCTGCTGCAGATGTTCCCCTGCACTGCTTCAGGGAAGATGTTACCTGCGCCTAGGGAGGGCTTCTCCCATCAACACAAGTGAGTATCGCCCCTCTGAGAGGCTGTAGCTCTACTGATGGGAGAGTTCTCCCATTGACTCAGCGCTGTCTACAAAGGGGAACAGTTCTATGCCACTCAGGGGTATGGTTTTTTCACACATAGTTATACTGACCTAATTTCCTAGCATAAACCAAACCTAAGATGAGCACCTCATTTTATCTCAATGACTGTACCAACTCACAGGAAGAGGCATTCTCTCAGGTAACAGGAACTAAACCATTTAGTGTTCAGTGGATGAAAGCCAACACCCTGAAAAGCACCTAGAAATGAACTAGAAGCTATCACAGATCTCCCAGTACAAATATAATGTCCTTCCTGAATGGGGCACCATTCACCATTAGCATGGTGAATTGGACATGTAGGTGTAGCCTCAAGGACACCACGCTGCAGAATTAAATCTACTGATTTAAATGGGGCTACTTCTGTGATTAAAGGTTTTCAGCATCACTCCCATACTAAAGAAAAAATTACAGGAGTTATATTAGAGGTATGTACAAGTGAAAAGGCATTAGCTCTAAATGTCTTAACTGTTTTCTTTTTGTCAGACTCCTAATATTAATTACTAATAGGTTGGCAGGGTTTTTGTTGTTGTTTTTAATTTAAAAAAATAATCTTTATTCAATATATACTATAAAGAACAATTCTGTGTTGACAACTTGATTTACAGCCTTTTCTCTTTTCAATCTTTAGCTGTTTCTACTTATTTACCAAATAATCTGTAATGGTTCTGTATATAATACATAATGACTTTTTGAAAATGCGTAAGATTCACTGGCTCAGATTTAAAAAGTGATTAGGGAGTTAGTAAAGCTGAGATTCCTGACACAATGGATCATCTAACACGCAAAGACCAACTCAGAGCCATGTAGTTAGCAAACCATTAATTCAGCAGACTGCTTCTCAGAGCTATTACACTGTACTGGGTGAATGCCTACAGTATTTAGGGAATTTTCAGTTTTTGCCAATGTGGCCACCAGTCATATGCAGTAAATTCAAGTGATAAATGTAACATCAACTTTTTTCCCCGTTTTATATCAATATATTGCTCACAAGCATTTCCCAGGATTAACCATGCAAGCTAAAGACAAGCATAGTGTGGGGAAGGTGTTATGCAGACTTCCACACACCAGTGTATAAATGCATCTCAACTCTGATCCATGTTATCCTTACTATTCCAATTCTGGGCTTCTCATGAGCACATACATACATTCACACGTCTGTGATGGTGTTGTACTCTGGATCCTGTGTTTAAGCAGGCACACTCTATGAATGCCACTATGTGCTACTTTTAATTTCCTGGCAATAACACTTCTCTTGATGTAACTGGCAGGTTCTTTGTTCTCCATCAGGCTTTTTATTAATAGTGCTAGATCTCTCTCATTCTACTGTTATGCTAGATAATCATATGGTGTACAACTTCAGCTCTGCTTTAAAATATTGTGGTTATACAGCATGTCTGTTGGAGAGCTCGTCGATGGACCAGCGTGTGCCACGTCACTAGCAATATCTTTACTGTGGAAAATGTCAATTAGGGATAAAGGTTAAACTAGGATTTATTTAATATGTGACCTTAAAAGAATTTGAATCCCAGTTTCCGAGATTAAGGGCTATTGTACTACTTACGATGCTGATAGAAATATTTTGTGTGTCTCCAGAGTCATCCCTATTGCACATTAAAGCCTGGATCAGATATAATGAATTACAGTATTTATCTGCTGCTCCAACAGAGGGGAGAGTGGTCAGTCTTTTTTGATACATTCCACAAAATTAATTGGTGAGTAAATGCATATACGAGTGGTTTAGGTCCATGTACAAGTACTATCAGGTTCACTTTACTATCGATACATATTTAGATATATATTCATACAATGAATATTCAGTCACATAATTTACAGCCATTTTTATTCTTCTTCCTATAAATAAAAACAAGCTGCAAAGAAAAAAACTGGAATGTCCTCAGGATTGTGGTCGGACCAAGAGGACACATTCATCTATCTAGGTATTTAAATGGCCCCTATCACCATAGTAACTAAGCGCCTTATCTCGGACTGCTTCAGAGACAAATTCCTCGTGCCCATATCAAGAGGTTTGATTATCTTGTGTCCAGCCTGTTCTTTCCAGTTGCACTATTAATTATATTGATTTTTAACTAGTACATGAACATGCAGCACACAAATCCATTAATTATTCTCAGTTTTATGCTAATGTTTATTAATACTGCCACAGTGTTCATAGTTATTGAGGATCATATCAATCCAGTGTTTACCATGTTGGTTACATAGTCCATTCACAGTCTGGCATTATTCTTTGTACACCTTTCTAATTTCTTCCATTCTTCCATATTAACCATGTGTATAAGGTCTTTGGCCAGCATTATCCCTTGGCAAGCCCCTTGTTAAACTCACACAGAAATTAATGCCAATCTTATGCAGTTTCGCACAGTCAGATCACCTGAGAGAAGGGTTTCACCCAAGCATGGATGCCCCCATTATACACAGAGCCCAGACTTTACAGTGAATCCTCTGGAGGGGCTTCCATTGAGTCAGAGAGAAGGGCTGAACCAGCTCTCCTCACTTTCTTCTCCTGCAGTAATTCTGACGGTCAAGATCTGACCAATTTTGCGTCCTTTTCTCACATTAGACGAGTGAAGGTTGGGGCCCATGCTTTTGTGCTGCATCTATTAACATGATGTCTTCTGAAAAGCTGAACTATAATGAACTATCATGAAAACAGAAGTGTCTGTAATCACCTGACCACTTACCGCTTTCCATGACCTCACAGTATTTAGAATATGAACAAACAGTTGTGTCATGATACTACAAAAAATATTCTACACATCAGAAACTCACTAATACACATTTCTTGAGTGGTCACCATTATAATGTCAGCTGTTACCACACTGTGGTATCTAACACATGGCAGTATCTCCATACTTCTAACAGGAAATAATTACAATATTTTAAATGTTACAATGTAGTAACCACTGGCTTTAGCAAACACTAATTCAGAGCACAAAACTGGAAGTCTCTTCCCACTTTTCATTAAATATTGGATAGTAGATGCTGTTCTGAGATCTAATATTACTAAGGCTTTGTTAGCTTTATAAAAATCTACTACAGTATATTAAATAAAAAGAAAATCTATAATTGTCAAAATAAAAGGACATGGTACATTTTGCAGTGCATTATCCTAGTTACTCTTTGCTTATTTCAAGTTTGGTTGCCAAAAATTATGAACCTAAATGCATATTTAGGCACTAAAAAGTGCCCTGATTTTGAGAAGGGTTGAGCAACCAGCACTGCCATTCAAGTCTCCAATTCACAATAGATGCCTCAGTCTTAGTGTGAA
Source organism: Lepidochelys kempii (assembly GCF_965140285.1). NCBI lineage: Eukaryota > Metazoa > Chordata > Testudines > Cheloniidae > Lepidochelys > Lepidochelys kempii. Next base: position 136,584,836 of record NC_136382.1, on the reverse strand, counting down.
TTAACAAGATTATATTATATCTTTATTTCAATAATGTGAAAGAACCATATCATTAAGCTCTCTCACTTTAGCAGCATATTTGAAAAATCTATTTACTTTACCCAAGAAGAAATTTTAACACTATTATATAATAGTGAAAATGACAACACCTCACCCACCTTTTCTCTCTAACATAAGGAAAAGCAAGAGATATCAAAATAAATGAATTATTATATAATTATCAACTTACCGGCATTCAAGATTACCAGTGGTTTTATAAAACAAATATATAAAATTACACTACTACCAAAGCTGCTTTGAATCACTGTTGGCCTACACTATTTTTTGGGTAGTCATCATTTTTTTCTGTTAAGACACACAGACAGTGACTTCCCATAAAAATGTTCCACTTGTGTTCTTGATATCATCACTGTGGTATTCCCTACAGCTAGAGAATACTGCAATAGCTCTATTTTGTTATGATGGCAATTTTAAGGCAATTAATCTAAATTACTGTAAAAATTTCAGTTTGGGCAGCTAACCCCCTCTTGCCTATTCTTTGATCCATTTCTATGATGTATACATCTCATCAGGCAACAGGCATTCCATTTTGAAAGCAGTCAAATACTGCTGTCACGTGAAGTATACTGCTGAAACACCCCGATGTGGCTTAAATGTTTAAGTTTACATGAACTTACTATAGGTCTCATAAGTAAGGGCAGAATAGAGACCAGAGATAGCAACAATGTTAAGACAAACACAAAAGCTACATGAGTCTATTCTCACACAACTAATGAGAGAATTTACTGAGCACAGTTAGTTTGGGAAGTGAAAGTAATCCTTTTCCCTTTGTCTACAATGAAGGAAGATTTAGCACAGGCTTTTTCAGACTGTTTGAATGATGGAGAAACTAACTTCACATACTAAACTCAATTTTCAGCCCTACTTCTTCACCAAACCCAGACCAATTCCCTTGAAGATTTATGATTTTATTCATTACATCTGATCACAGGGCTTTTCTTAAGTTTTGACAAAATCATAAAAGGAACTTGCAAGATGTCAAGACTGAAAATCTTCAGTGGCTTTTACTTTTTCCAACCCTTTTACTAACTTTTTTTTTAGTTTGATATTTTTCAGGAATGATCATAGCTATGAACTCCATATTTTTCATATTCTCTTTCTCACTCAGAAATGATGTCTGAATATTCTTTCAAGATTTCATGAGAGATTTACAAGGATATTAATGCCTTCTAACAGGTACACGCAGATATCCACATGACTTAAGGAGAAAAGCTAGACCTATATGAAATCTGTATGTTTGTAATATAGACGTGTTCTTTGAAAAGATATATACTAATCAGGGCTTCTGGACTATTTAGCTTCCCCCCTCAGTGCTCCAGGAAACAGTCAAATAGCTCAGTGAGGCCATTACTACACTACAGAGTTATGTCGACTTAAGTTAGGTCGACATACAGCCACCGCTGTAATTAAACCACTGTTGCATGTCCACACTATGCTCCTTGTGTCAGTGGAGTGCGTCCACAGTAGCAGCAGCTCTTGCATCAACATAGAGAACGGTGTACCAAGGGTAGCTATCCCACTACGCAACTCGCCACCATCTGCCGGAGGGGGTATTGGGAAGGGTTTGCAAAGCCTCCTGGGGGCAGTTTCAGCATCCCATGATGCAGTTTTCTCCATCCCCTCATTCTATGGGCTTCCTATTTTGCGCCACTTTTCAACAACCCTCTATAACCTGCGCGCTCACCAACTCTGTCAGAAAGCCTGGATCCTTCACTGCTTTCCAGTACTGTGGTGAGCATTATGAACACAACACACCTGATCCTGTAGTATTTTATGAGCTACGAGTCTGATGATGATGCCTTGGTGTCTCCCTTGCTCTGTGCCATGGAAAGAAACAATTCAAGATTGCTGAGCAATCTCACGGAGCAGCTGCACATGGTGGACCGTCAGTTTTCGGCTTGAGAAACAAGCGCTGAGTGGTGGGATCGCATAGTTATGCAGGTATGGACTGCAGAATTTTCAGATGTGCAAAGCCACCTTCCTGGAACTGTATGCAAAGCTCACCCCTGCCCACCTGTGTAAGAGAGCTGCACTGGGAGCGGAGAAGCGAGTGGCGATCGCAGTGTGAAAGCTCGCAACACCAGACTGCTACCAATTAGTTGCACATCAGTTTGGAGTTGGGAAATCAGCTGGGGGGGTGCTGTGATGCATGTGTACAGGGACATTAATCGCCTCCTGCTACAAAGAACTGTGACTCTGGGCAATGTACATGAATTAGTGGATGGCTTTGCAGCAATGGGGTTCCCTAACTGTGGTGTGGCGATAGATGGCATGCATATCCCTATTTTGGCCCCAGACCACCTTGTGGTAGTAATACTATCTCTATGGATAGTAATTCCATGCTCTAATAAGAATATAACAGTAAGGATCTATTATCAACGACCAGGACAGTGACAGTGATGATGAAATGCTAAGGGAGATTAGAGAGGCTATCAAAATAAAAAACTCAATAGTAGTGGGGGATTTCAATTATCTCCATATTGACTAGGTACATGTCACCCCAGGACGAAATGCAGAGACAAAATTTCTCGATACTTTAAATGACTGCTTCTTGGAGCAGCTGGTACAGGACCCACAAGGGGAGAGGCAACTCTCGATCTAGTCCTGCGTGGAGTGCAGGATCTGGTCCAAGAGGTAACTGTAACAGGACCGTTTGGAAATAGTGAGCATGATTTAATAACATTTAAGATTCCTGTGGTTGGAACACCTCAACAGCCCAACACTGTGGCATTTAATTTCAGAAAGGGTAACTATGCAAAAATGAGGAGGTTAGTTAAACAGAAATTAAAAAGTACAGTGACTAGAGTGAAATCCCTGTAAGCTGCATGGGCACTTTTCAAAGACACCATAATAGAGGCTCAACTTAAATGTATACCCCAAATTAAAAAACACAGTAAAAGAACTAAAAATGAGCCACCGTGGCTTAACAACCGTGTAAAAGAAGCAGTGAGAGATAAAAAGGCATCTTTTAAAAAGTGGAAGTCAAATCCTAGTGAGGTAAATAGAAAGGAGCATAAACACTGCCAAATTAAATGTAAAAATGTAATATGAAAAGCCAAAAAGGAGTTTGAAGAACAGCTAGACAAAAATTCAAAAGTAATAACAAAACGTTTTTTAAGTACGTCAGAAGCAGGAAGCCTGCTAAACAACCAGTGGGGCCCCTGGACGATCGAGAAAAAATTTTGAAGGAGAAAGTAGTTAAGGACATTGAGGTCAATGGTAAATGGGACAAAATACAACATGGTTTTACAAAAGGTAGATCGTGCCAAATCAACCTGATCTCCTTCTTTGAGAAAGTAACAGATTTTTTAGACAAAGGATATTTAGTGGATCTAATTTACCTAGATTTCAGTAAGGTGTTTGATACGGTGCCACATGGGGAATTATCAGTTAAATTGGAAAAGATGGGGATCAATATGAAAACTGAAAGGTGGATGAGGAATTGGTTAAAGGGGAGAGTATAGCGGGTCATACTGAAAGGTGAACTGACACGCTGGAGGGAGGTTACCAGCGGAGTTCCTCAGGAATCGGTTTTGGGACCAATCTAATTTAATCTTTTTATTAATGACCTCGGCACAAAAAGTGGGAATGTGCTAATAAAGTCTGCAGATGATACAAAGCTGGGAGGTATTGCCAATTTAGAGAAGGACCAGGATATCATACAGGAGGATCTGGATGACCGTGTAAACTGGAGTAATAGTAATAGGATGAAATTTAATAGTGAGAAGTGTAAGGTTATGCATTTAGGGATTAATAACAAGAATTTTAGTTATAAGCTGGGGACGCATCAATTAGAAATAACGGAGGAGGAGGACGACCTTGGAATATTGGTTGACCACAGGATGACTATGAGCTGCCAGTGTGATATGGCCGTGAAAAAAGCTAATGCGGTCTTGGGATGCATCAGGCGATATATTTCCAGTAGAGATAAGGAGGTGTTAGTACCGTTATACAAGGCACTGGTGAGACCTCATCTGGAATACTGTGTGCAGTTCTGGTCTCCCATGTTTAACAAGGATGAATTCAAACTGGAACAGGTACAGAGAAAGGCTACTAGGATGATTCGAGGAATGGAAAACCTGTCTTATGAAAGGAGCCTCAAGGAGCTTGGCTTGTTTAGCCTAACCAAAAGAAGGTTGAGGGGAGATATGATTGCTCTCTATAAATACATCAGAGGGATAAATACCGGAGAGGGAGAGGAATTATTTAAGCTCAGTACCAATGTGGACACAAGAACAAATGGATATAAACTGGCCATCAGGAAGTTTAGACTTGAAATTAGACAAAGGTTTCTAACCACCAGAGGAGTGAAGTTTTGGAATAGCCTTCCAAGGGAAGCAGTGGAGGCAAAAGACCTATCTGGCTTCAAGATTAAACTTGATGAGTTTATGGAGGAGATGGTATGATGGGATAACATGATTTTGGCAATTAATTGATCTTTAACTATTCATGGTAAATAGGCCAAATGGCCTGTGATGGGATGTTAGATGGGGTGGGATCTGAGTTACCCAGGAAAGAATTTTCTGTAGTATCTGGCTGGTGACTTGCCCACATGCTCAGGGTTCAGCTGATCGCTATATTTGGGGTCGGGAAGGAATTTTCCGCCAGGGCAGATTGGAAGAGGCCCTGGAGGTTTTTCGCCTTCCTCTGTAGCATGGGGCACGGGTCACTTGCTGGAGGATTCTCTGCACTTTGAAGTCTTTAAACCATGATTTGAGGATTTCAATAGCTCAGACATAGGTGAGAGGTTTATTGCAGGAGTGGGTGGGTGAGATTCTGTGGCCTGCATTGTGCAGGAGGTCGAACTAGATGATCATAATGGTCCCTTCTGACCTTAATATCTATGAGTCTATGAGCTACAAAAGGAGCACTTAAAGATGATAAAGTCATTGCAGAGAAACTAAATGAATTCTTTGCTTCAGTCTTCATGGCTGAGGATGTTAGGGAGATTCCCAAACCTGAGCAGTCTTTTATAGGTGACAAATCTGAGGAACTGTCACGGATTGAAGTGTCACTAGAGGAGGTTTTGGAATTAATTGAGAAACTTAACAGTAACAAGTCACCGGGACCAGATGGCATCCACCCACGAGTTCTGAAAGAACTCAAATGTGAAACTGCGGAACTATTAACTATGGTTTGTAACCTGTCCTTTAAATCAGCTACTGTACCCAATGACTGGAAGATAACTAATGTAACGCCAATATTTAAGAAGGGCTCTAGAGGTGATCTTGGTAATTACAGACCGGTAAGTCTAACGTCAGTACCGGGCAAATTAGTGGAAACAACAGTAAAGAATAAAATTGTCAGACACATAGAAGAACACAAATTGTTGCGCAAAAGTCAACATGGTTTCTGTAAAGGGAGATCATGTCTTACTAATCTATTAGCGTTCTTTGAGGGGGTCAACAAACATGTGGACAAGGGGGATCCAGTGGACATAGTGTACTTAGATTTCCAGAAAGCCTTTGACAAGGTCCCTCACCAAAGGCTCTTACGTAAATTAAGTTTCCCTGGGATAAGAGGGAAGATCCTTTCATGGATTGAGAACTGGTTAAGAGACAGGGAACAAAGGGTAGGAATAAATGGTAAATTTTCAGAATGGAGAGGGGTAACTAGTGATGTTCCCCAAGGGTCAGTCCTAGGACCAATCCTATTCAACTTATTCATAAATGATCTGGAGAAAGGGGTAAACAGTGAGGTGGCAAAGTTTGCAGATGATACTAAACTGCTCAAGATAGTTAAGACCAAAGCAGACTGTGAAGAACTTCAAAAAGATCTCACAAAACTAAGTGATTGGGCAACAAAATGGCAAATGAAAATTAATGTGGATAAATGTAAAGTAATGCACATTGGAAAAAAATAACCCCAACTATACATACAATATGATGGGGGCTAATTTAGCTACAACTAATCAGGAGAAAGATCTTGGAGTCATCGTGGATAGTTCTCTGAAGACATCCACGCAGTGTGCAGTGGCAGTCAAAAAAGCGAATGGGATGTTAGGAATCATTAAAAAAGGGATAGAGAATAAGACGGAGAATATCTTATTGCCCTTATATAAATCCATGGTACCCCCACATCTTGAATACTGCATTCAGATGTGGTCCCCTCATCACAAAAAAGATGTACTGGCATTAGAAAAGGTTCAGAAAAGGGCAACTAAAATGATTAGGGGTTTGGAACGGGTCCCATATGAGAAGAGATTAAAGAGGCTAGGACTTTTCAGCTTGGAAAAGAGGAGACTAAGGGGGATACGATAGAGGTATATAAAATCATGAGTGGGGTGGAGAAAGTGAACAAGGAAAAGTTATTTACTTGTTCCCATAATATAAGAACTCGGGGCCACCAAATTAAATTAATGGGTAGCAGGTTTAAAACAAATAAAAGGAAGTTCTTCTTCACTCAGCGCACAGTCAACCTGTGGAACTCCTGAGGAGGTTGTGAAGGCTAGGACTATAACAGGGTTTAAAAGAGAACTAGATAAATTCATGGAGGTTATGTCCATTAATGGCTATTAGCCAGGATGGGTAAGGAATGGTGTCCCTTGCTTCTGTTTGTCAGAGGGTGGAGATGGATGGCAGGAGAGAGATCACTAGATCATTACCTGTTAGGTTCACTCCCTCTGGGGCACCTGGCGTTGGCCACTGTCGGTAGACAGGATACTGGGCTGGATGGACCTTTGGTCTGACCCAGTATGGCCATTCTTATGTTCTTCTGTGATGGAGTACATCAAACAGAAAGGATTACTTTTCTATGGTATTGCAAGCACTGGTGGATCACCAGGGTCATTTCACCGATATCAACATGGGCTGGTTAGGGAAGGTGCATGATGCACACATCTTTAGGAACACAGGCCTGTACAGAAAGCTGCAAGCAGGGGGCTTTCTTTCCAGACCAGAGGATTACCATTGGGGATGTGGAAATGCCAACAGTGATCCTGAGAGACCCAGCCTATCCCTTGCTCCCATGGCTCATGACTGGCTCAGCAGGAGCGCTTTAACAACAGGCTCAGTAGCTGCAGAATGACTGCTGAATGTGCCTTTGGTAACTTAAGGGTCACCGGTGCTGTCTCCTCAGCAGGCGAGACCTCAGTGATGGCAATATCCCCCTGGGCATAGCTGCCTGCTGTGCACTTCATAGCATCTGTGAAGCAAAGTGGGAGAAGTTTCCCCAGAGGTGACACGTGAAAATTGAATGGTTGTCTGCTGATTTTGAGCAGCTAGATACCAGGGCTATTAGAGGGGCTCAAAGGGGAGCTATTCAGATCAGAGAGTCTTTGAAGGAGCATTTTAATGATGAGCCACAGTAATATGTGTTGCTGTAATATGTTGAGTCTGACACTAGTTTTTTCCACCGTGGTATGAACCTTGTAATGATTGCTGTGTGTGCACTACTGTAACAATGCAAATGCACCTATTGCCACTGTCTGTTAATGTCAGCAGCTGTTACCATGTGTTGGAGAATAATAAAGATTCAGTCACGTTCCATAAATTGATTTTTATTCCACACCCATCCAAACATACCAATGTCATGCTGAGGTAAATGTCATACACACAAGCAAAAGTATCTTTAAAGGGGAAGGGACACTGAATTCTCAAGCACATATGCCAATGAGGCTCTCACAGCGGGGTGTCTGTCCTGCTGTCATTGTGCATGATCTCCTATGGGGTGGAGTGCCTGGGGTACTGCTGCAGCCACAGAGGATATGTGGAATGGGGGAAGGTTGTCGGGAGGTCCTGAAATGCAGTTCTCTATGGGCTGCAAGAGGAGGTGAGCACAGATGTGTTCAGCCTGAAATTCAGTCAGCGGCTGCAACATGTCTGTTTGCTCCCTGAGCAACATTATCATCTGGCCCTGGCCCTGCTTCCTTTCCTCAGTATCCCTCCACATTTTCTCATTGATTGCAGCACCTCCTGGAACATGTCTTCCTTAGACCTCTTCTTTCTTCTCCTGATCTAGCCGAGCCGCTCCGCCAGTGTGCGTGAAGAGACCTTCAAGGCCACATCTGCAGCTGCTAAAGAAACAATGGACAGAGGTCCTATTGTCAGTGCACTTCCAACACTGGATCCAAACAAATTACAAGAACAACTTTCTCACTTTCCCTTGAAAGTCAGAGTACAGTGGTAGCCTCAGCCGTGGTAAGTATGGCCCATCGGGGGAGGGGGAGAAGGGGATGAATTGGGACAAATCAGAGGTGGGGGTAGCACTGGATTATCAGTACAAGCACATAGGGCTATTGTATTAAATACTGGCACTGGGGATAAATTGGGACATGGGGCGGGGGGATTGCACTGGATTATTGTACTGAATACTAGCACTGTTTTCCTGGGCCAGTGGTAACTGTAGCTAGTATCTCACTCGTGAGGGTAATCAAGACTGCAAGGGAGCACTTCTGCATGAGTGTGGCTGCAGACTTGGTCCAAATGCTGCTAGCCTGTGTGCTGCAATAGTGTCTGCTGAAGTAATTGCCAAATGGCGCGGGAAAGTGTCCTACCATGGAGGAAGAAACAAGACAGGCTTCCCAAGAGACCTTCAGCAGAGGACTAAAGATTACCTCCAAGAAAGTTTCCTAGGAACTTTCTATGGAGGATTCACGTGACATCCCAGTGCGCATAAACAAACTTTTCTGGAGGCCCCCTCTGCCTAGCTGTACAGGGGAATGAGAAACAAATAGCAACTGTACCCATACTGGTTATTTCACTATCTCTTCAAGCCTGATTAAAAAAGCAGTACGTGAACAGATGCGTCCCTGCAGTATTGAAGCAAACTGAGTACTTACCAGAGGTTCCCACCCCTGCATTAGGCTCAGCACAGCTGGACTGCTGGGAGTGGCTAGATGGCTCTGGAATCGAAAGGAGGTCCTGGCTCCCCACACCACCAGATCTCCCTGTTGTCTGCCCCCCCTCCTGTTCTGCTTCCATTTCCTCATCCAGCATGTCATCCTCAGGGTTCACTCCAGTGGCTAGGGACTCCAGTCCCCCCTCACCCCCTGAAGTATCCATGGGGCTCTTGGCAGTGGAGATGGAGTCACCACCGATGATGCTGTGCAGCTCCTTTTAGAAGCAGCATGTCTGTGGCTCCACGAACTAGAGCGACTATTTGCCTTTCTTGCCTTCCAGTATACCTGCCTAAGCTCCTTGATTTTTTACATGGCTCTGCCATGTGTCCCTGTAATAGCCCTTTTTCTCCATGCCCCGAGCGATCTGGCCACAGATATCGTTTCTGCGGCTGCAGTGGAGCTGTAATTGCACAGCCTCCTCTCCCCACAGACCCAGGAGATCCACCACCTCTGGTGCACTCCAGGCAGGAGTGAGTTTTCTGCATGGAGCTGGCATGCTCAGCTGGACAGTAGTTTTGTTAGTCCTCCACTCCGAGCAAACAGGAAGAGCAATTTCAAAACTTCCTGGGGCTTTAAAAGGAAAAGAACACATATCTGTGTACCTGGCTACAAGGCAGAAGAGTTCAAAACAGTGACCAGAGCGGTCATGGTGGGCATTGTGCAACACCTTCTGAAGGCCACATAGGTCGATGCAAGCGACACAGTGTCCACACTGAGACTGTGTCGCTCTAACTACATCATCCTAAGCACTATGCCTCTTGTCCAGGGGGTTTTATTAGCTTGGTGTAGCAGGTGAATTAGAGCAGCGGAAGGAGCATTGTAGTATGTACGCCTCCATAGTTAGGTTGACATAAGCTACCTTACATTGACTAACTTTGTAGTGTAGAAAAGCCCTTACCTTGGTGAGTACTTTTAAAAGATCAGCTATGAGCTAATTTCCTTGTACAGCTCCATCCCCCCACCCCCACCCTAAAAATTTAAGAAAATGAGTAGTGTCAGTGCCTCTCTTTTCTTTCCACCCCATTCTGTTCCTCAAAAGGTAGACACCAAGGCCATGTCTACACTACCACTTATGTCGGCAAAACTTATGTCACTCAGGGGTGTGAAAAAACACATCCCCTGACCACTATAAGTTTTGCCAGCATAAGTGGCAGTGTGCACAGCGCTATGTTGGCAGGAGAGCTTCCCCTGCCGACATAGCAACCAGTGCTCATTGGGGGTGGTTTAATTATATTGATGGGAGAGTCCTCTCACATCAGCACCCAGAAGCTACATGAGAGATCTTACAGCGGCACAGATGCATCAGTACTGGAAGTACAAGGAAACCAATTCATGGCTTAACCACTCCAATACTTGTGATTTTTTATTTCCATTCCACTCATTCTGAAAAGTGGCCCTGACCTTTTTCCTCATGCTTAAAAACATTGTCCTCTGCACAGAAACCAAGTCTGCAAAATATCACCCCAAAAAGTTATTTATTACCTCCGGACAAGATTTAAGGGTCTGATCTTTCTTACATTGTAGTCAACAGCAAAATTCCCATTGACTTTGATGGTACAGGATCAACCTCTTAACTTTTCAAAACACAAATAAAATTGCTCTGTTTTTACTTCCACTTTACCAGTGAAAGGGAAATCCATCTCTGAAAACATATACAGCTTAATTTTCCCAGAACTGCTGCACTAAGGGATTCATCAGATAAGCCATAAAAGAAATCTCATCAATCCATATTGGCAGATTTGGGGTCTTTCCATGGTATGTTTATTGGATTTGCCAGAATTGAGATTATATTTATAGAATAATAAGTACTGTGAGTACATTTCTAGGCATTCTGCCTGCAAACAAGAGTCTTAGGTTGAAATCCTAGCTCTACTGAAGTCAATAAGAGTTTTGCCATTGACTTCAACTTAACCAAAGTTTACTCTTAATACATATAATAGAACGTCACTAACTCATGCTGACTGTAAGACCCACTGCAACTTAATATATTTTACAAATTAGTAAGCAAAACAAACATTAAAAGCAGTGACACTATATCACAAGGTGTATTTTGTTCATAGTGTAGGTTAATGTTAATGATTTATGTCAATACCTCATAATAGACTAATAAATATACCATGGTGTATTTTTGTGGAAGTTAATGGATCTTCATAATATGAGACCTCATTACAGCATCTGCTATTAAATATTTGCTGAGTGAAATGGAGACAGATGGCTGGTTTTGTGTACAAATCAGCAAAGTAAGATTTAGAGAGGCACAATTGCACACTGCAGGAAGAACACTACCGACTTGTTTCATCACCAGCCAGTCAAACTGAAACAAAGTCACACCAAGACAAATCTGAACTCCTCTCACACATTTCATTAGGATGAATTAATTTTAAAGCTTAGCGAAAACTGCTCACTCATTAACAATATTGAAACAATGGACAAAAAATCCAATTTGAATCAGTCCATTTTTATTAGAAATTATAACAAGGTCCAGTTTTGAGTGATTGCAAAGATGCCATCCCCCTCTCCCCCAAACACTCTCAGACACCCCTCACAAAACCAAATCCAAACCCCAAATGACTTAGTCAATTCAGGAAATTCAAGCAATATTTTAGAAGTAATTTGAAAGGAACACCATAAACTTACATTTCCTGCCTGACATTGTTTAACCTACTATTGTAACAAGTAACACCTGTAACTGAAAAATTATAGAAAAAAAATCTGTAGTTTTTAGTTTATTTTACTTGTACATTTGACATCACTTTGTGTAGAGTCATTTTCAATGTTTCCCCATCTAGTCAGTTTCCCCTCTTTGGTCCTGATTCAGAAAAGCACTTAAGCATATGCTTAAATCTATCCTTATGCAAAAAAGCACCTTAAGTACTTTTCTGAATCAGGACCTTTGTGTGTACCTTTCATACAGCAACAGCGGTGAGAAAACCAACTTTTAAAAAAAATGATAGGTGACTGTGTAAAACCACAACACTTGGCAGGGGAACTCATAAGCAGATGTAACACTGAAACTGTATTAAACTCATATTTTGAAACCGACTAATTTACAAGCTAGTAGAGTTCTTTTAAATCCTATAGCTTTTAACTCCTGTGAGAAGCCCCACCCAAGCCCTTGATCCAACAATGAACTCCATACATGGCAGATTTTAAAATATATTTATATATTAAAAGGAATAGAAATCCTCATGCCTCAGGACATTAGTCAACTAACTGATGAGGATTGGAAAGCAACTTTCTTGAACCTCTCTTTGAAGCAGCTGATAAAGGCAACTCTGACACATAAGGCAGTGAAGTAGATTGATCACTGGTATGGTCCAGTAAGAATATTCCAATGTTCACATCAAGTGTTCAAATACTTGAACCAGTTTGTAAGAAATCAAGGTATTTTTTGCATATAGTTCACAAACAAAAGAGGGCTAAATTTGTTGGATAAGTTGTTCACTACCTATAGTCCACTCAGCTCAATTCCAAATCAGAATCTGAGCTCATATTCAGTGCTGACACTGCAGTGCAGTATTGGAAGGAGGAAGGTGGATACATTGCAATGCTAGCCATTCCATCCCTTTTATGAGATGCTGATCTGTGATCCTTCATAACAGTCTCCGGTGAATATCCAGGAGTCACATATTGTGAGTCATAAATGGTACCTTTTAAAAATTGACAAGAGTGTTCTGTTCAATGTACTCTCTCAATAAAACTGGTTCGAACACCCAAGGCTGTTTTTGAAAGGTTTGCTGAGTGTATATATGTGGCTGTGTTTTTACACATGGTCACTGCAACGACCAGAATCTAAGTCATCATCATAAACCACTTGAAGATACCTGGTATATGAAAAGCACTATAGAAAAATAATGCAGTACTACTGCTTTCCACTCTAGGATACACCTAGAAGAAATTCAGCTCATGTTTATTTTCCTTTTTATTATCTGTAACAATTTGCATGAAGACAAGATCTTGAAGATCGCATCAGCTCCTGTTGTTTATCTTCCCTGTATTTCCACAGTGGTTACTGTGAAAGAAAGACCTCAATTCAGGACAGCACTTTAGTACATAACTTAAGTATGTGCTTCACTTTAAATCTCATTTAATTGCTGTCCTGGAAAGGAATGCTTTCCTGAATAGAGGCCAATGTGATCTTGAAATACTTGGTCTTGTAGCCCTCAAATGTTACTGGGCATGGCACTCATTTAGACTCAAACTTAAATCCACAGAAAACCTAGTGGTCTCCTACTGTCATGATGTTACAAATTGTTAAATTTTGACAGTGAAGTAATAAAGTACTTTATTCATGCTTAAAAAGTGAATCCTGCATAATTTCACTCTTCCTGTTGAAGTACTTTTTAAACTGTATCTCTGATTTTGCATCCCTGTCACACTTTTTAAGGGCCTATTTCACATTTTGGCACTGGCAGATTGAGAGCTATACTGGAGAACTATAAATTCAGGTGGGAAATGAGAAGCAACAGATTTATTTTTTTTAAAAGACAAACATACTACTTCATTTCTAATTACCCTTTCAACAAAATGAAGAAAGGCTAAGTAAAAAGTGGAACACTGAGTGGAACACACAGATTCCATTGACCAACTATACCGAAAGAAGGACAGGAGACACTTGATATGGATTTAATCAGGCCGCAACTTCATTATTAGATGTCTGGTACTACCTGGCAGATAAACATGTACAATGTAGGTAACCCCCTATTTATTCTGTAATTACCCAGGGGGCTTCCACCATCTTCCCCTCATTTTTCCATCCCGGTCCCTCCAGAAAAATCCATTGCCGGGACCTTACCATCCACCCCCAACTCATAGCTATAAGGTGGGCTATAAGAAAAGGGGGTTGGCTCCCTGCCGTTCCAACCATAGGAACCCCAAACCCCCCACTGTTCCATTCCTTTAACCAGCACCTCCTTTTTAAGTCCTTTACCAGGCCATTTATCCGGTCACTGGATGCCTTCCCTATGGAGTACTTGCACTGGACATCCGCCACAAGGAGGTGCCAGCAATTACCTTGGCCACCTCCCCCACAACCCAGTCAGAACAAACATCTTCCAATAGCCTTTTGTATAGCAGCCCAAAACATGACCTGCCCCCCCACACCAAGTTTGATAGGTGAACCCCCATTCTCCCAAATGAACTCAGTTGCCCCTTGCACTATGCAAGGATCATTGAGGACTCCTACAACTGGGTTGCAAATGCCATGTACTGCAGCACCCACCCCTTCCTGATGGGCCATATAAGTGACCAGCATTCCAGATCCTGAAATTGGAAGAACTTTTTACAACTTTCTTCATAGCTGAGCCATGTACCCAGAGCCAAGGATCTGCATGCCACCGCCAATCTGATATGCCAAGGTTCCATAGCACCAGCAGGATCTACTCAAGTTTGTCACTAGCTCCTGCCTGGTACAAGCCCTCCGCAATCTGTTGAACTGAAAACAAGACAGGCCATCCGCTATGCCATTATCCACCCCGGGCACGTGCTTGGAAGGAAAAGAGATGTTACGGCTTAAACATTGTGGCACAAATGCCCTCACTAAGTTCATAACCCTGCAATTCTTCAAAGAGATGATTCCGTTTGATCTTGAGAAAGGAGATTTGCTCGGGTTGTTATCTTTTTCTTTTAGGTATCACCGTTATTACAAGCATATTGATCTTAGCTGCCTTGCAGCCTGTTGAGAGGGGTTGCAGCACTGCTGGTTTTGTTTCCATGTGTTGTAATTGTGTCCTGTTACAAATATCTGAAAGAAGAATCTAGCTCAAACTTTAAAAAATGCTACAGAAATTGATATCCCACCAAAGTCATCCCTATTGCTTTTGGGGAGGCTCCTTGGGCACATTTAAATTACAACATAATTACCCCCTACTTTAGACATATGATTGCTCCCAAACTTCGTTTACATCACAGGTTAAATCAAATTCAGGAGGTGATGGCGTTGGAAAGCCTGAAAGCATCTTTATCCAATACAAAGGATACAGTTACCTAGCGCCCTCTTGAAAGTTTAAGATTAGCTTGGTTCCAGTGATAGTTTATAGCTCTGTTCCATAGGTCTTTCCTATGATGGTTTTAGAGAGTCCAGGTTAGGGTTGTCAACCCTCCAGGAGTGTCCTGGAGTCTCCAGGAATTAAAGATTAATCTTTAATTAAAGCTTGTCATGTGATAAAACCTCCAGGAATACCTCCAACCAAAACTGGCAACTCTAGTCCAGGTTTGTACCAAGAAGATCAGCCTTTTCACATATGTATTATGGAAGGAGTCTGATTGTTAATATGAAAAGATTTCCTGTTCTTCTTCCCTGGAAGTCTGAATTGCTTTTATTTCAGACAAATTATACATTCTGGTAAAGAATTTCATGTTATTTCTAACTGTTATGAGCTATAAACAGTTTATATTCTTGAATGTAGAGACTGACATGTGGATGTTTATTTTGTACTATGCATGTTCTTTTGTTTCTTAACATTAACAAGGATTAATACAGATGGGGGCTCTCCCCCCTCCCATCAAATCCATGCGGGGCACAAGCTCCCCCCGAGTCCCTCCCAACTGCATGCATGCATTTGATGAGGGGAGCCAGAAAAGAGGAGTTTGTTTCTGGCTGAAAATTATATATCTACTATAAGATTATTACCAAATGGAATGTTAAACAAAGTTATGAGTCTGAACACCGTCCATGCTGAGGTGTGAAATTCATAGGGCTAAAAAACATTTCCCTGAGGACTAGCCTAATGATACAGAAGCAGCATTCTAGTCCATGTCTCAAGGATTCTAAAGCAATTTTAGCATTGCTCTTCCAGCGACTCAAGGCAATAAAAGGTTACATTCTCCTCTCTAAATGGGATGTATCAGACTTGTTGCAAAAGGAATCAAGAATCCACACCAGCAGAAGTTTTGCAGGGAGCCATGCATGCAGCCATCTTGTCCAAAGAAGAGGTAGCAAACAAAGAAAAACAGGGAGATTAGACGAAGTAGGAGAGACTAGAGAGGAAAGGAACACAAAAATATAGACCAATATAGGGGACACACACAAACTCAATTTACATTTAGTTGAATGTAAAAAAATAGTTTTTAAAAAAAATCAATGGGAAAACTGTACTTGTAAAGACTAAAACCCCAATTTTCTCTCTTTAAATATAAAATGTCTAACATATGATACTGACATTCCAATGCAAAACTTCATTTATGCTGCAGAACCTTTCCAATTTCATCTAAAAAGTGACTTTTAAAAATGCAGCAGTGATTGTATACAGCAGTGTGCAAAGAATGCTAACTGAAGTGTAGTGGGGTTTATAGATTATTATCCGCTATGGAATTACCTGAACACAGAAAAGCATTTTACAGAGGATCACAAACTAGGTCCTTCATGGTATGTTTTATCTACCAAACTATTAATACACCCCTCTATCCCTAATAACCAATTGATTAAAAATAAAGACACCCAAATTGCATTCATTATCAGGAAATATTCAGTTTGCAAACTAAATATTTTATCAATGCCATGTAGAAAGTATTACAAATGAAATATTGAGCCCTGGGAGGTTAGTCAAAAATTGCAAACAATTAACTAAGACATTAGGGTGAAGCCTGTTTAATATTTAAAAAACAAATGAGTTTTCCATCTCTTTTCATACAAATGTTCCCAGCGCAAGTGTACAGGGGAGGGAAAGGGGTAGGTTGAGGATTAAGGCAGGTCACCATATAGAAACAATTTTAGATTGGTAATTCAAAACTTCACAAAAAAAGGAAATGTCTAATGCCCTTTTTATCTGTATGTCTAAATCCCTCCATCAAAAAACTTCCCACTTCTCCAAATTGCCACCTTCTTCAAGGTCATTTTCTTACCAGGCCAACATTCTAAGAATTTTTAAAGGATAATCCCAGGCTAGGATTGCCTCTTTATTGACAGCAGGACATCCGTTATCAGAAGAGTTCTTTTACGTAATGAGCTGCTCCTGTCAGGGTCTGTAGTTTTTAACATTACCCTATATGTACATAGTGTGACATTAGCATGCACATTGCTTCAGTTTCCCCATTTAGCATTTCAGATAACACCTCCATGAGCTAAACTTAACATTTAAACCTGCAGTAAACCTGTAAGTGCACAGCTCTTCCAAAATATTTGTACCAATTTTAGCACCAGGAAACAACAACCAAACTCTCACAGACTGTGAAGCCATATCTTCTTTCAGAGAAAGCTGAAAAGCAAACTCAAATCTATTTGCCAGGACTGCAGTACATGCCACATAATATTAACAAGAAAAAAAGTGGACAGTTTTGTGTTCCCTTTTTCAACATTGCATAACAATTGTACTCGCAACAAGACCGGATGTTTTGATGGATTCAAAAAATATTTAGAGTAGATTATTCCTTTAATGAATCCAGTTTGAAGCAGACAATGTAATAAGAGAATTATCCAAACCAGCCTTCACAATGTTGAAAAATGATACAAACATGCTCTGCCATATACCAGCTACTTGAGTTGTTTCTCCTTTTTTCCCACGCACCTTTTTCTCATTACTTGTCACAAATCAAAAATGTTTTCAAAATGTGACTGTGCTAAATAAAAAGAAAAATGAAGTTTAAGCTACACCATACAGTTTCAATGTCTCCACATATGCAAAGTCTACACTGCTCTCAAAACTACCTAAATATTTGTGTATAGCAATATTCAAAAACACCTATTTGTAAAACTTGCTAGGACTTCCTGTATAAATAGCACTTGGGAGATGGTGCATGAGGTGAATAAAGGCAGTGGCTGATGAGAAATAGTCCAAAATGAGCATAATCAGCACTCATAATACAGAGCCAAACTGAGGGAAGAAATGCTTGGGCACTTTAAAATGTACTGCATTTAAAAAGCAAAAGAAGAAAAAAAAGATGTTTGTGAAAAGATGTAAGTACTAATCCACCTTCAGTGATGATAATGCCTGCAGTTGTTGGGGTTTTTTGTGAGCAGGGGGTGTTTTTGCTTTTCATTTTGTTTTTGCAATAGGCACTACAGTTGCAGCTGTGAGGCTGAGCACTGCTGCTTGGTTAGTATCTGCAGTGTACAGAACAAGTCAGAGGGTGGAAGGGGAGCGCTGAAAGATACTTGGGGGAAACGGTGTTGCTGCCGAGCCTGTGATGCTGCCTTGCCCGGCACCACTCATTCTCCAATTGTCCGCTAGCAAGAGCCTGCCCTGCCTCGGGGGTCAATCCAGGAGTAACCACAGGCGAGCCAAAGCCACCGCGCACGTTACTTTTAATTGTCACCGCATCGCTAACGCACAGCTGAGAGCCATGGCTGCTCCCTCGCGCTGCATTCCCACGCAGGCACCCGGCCAGCCACCCAGCCCAGCCCCAACACTTCTCTCCTTCCAACCACCACGCAAGGCGGGCCGCGGCTCCCCGGAGCGAGCCCTCCGCTGCCCCCACACACATGCACCCCGACACCGCTCGGTGCACGGCGACGCGTTCTGGTTTTCTGCCGCGGCGCGTGTGCGCGCCTGGGAGAGCCGGCGAGAGATGGGGCAGAAGGGGAATTCCCGGCAAGGCTCTCCCAGCCCCCCCCCTCCCTCAACTCCCCCCGGGGAGTGGGGCTTCCCCAGCACCGTGGACACAAGGCTCAAGCTCCCCCTCAGCCCCCGCATAGGCACGACGCTTGCAGGACACAAGCTCCCCCCAGTCCCCCCCAGCTCCGGGCATGCCAGGTTCTTCCCCACCCTTCCCACGCGCGCCAGGCACCCCTCGGCCCCCGCATAGGCACGGCTCAGGGAGCCCCCCTCAAACCAGTGCAAGGCGCACGCTCCCCCTTGGCTGCCCCCCCCCACCACCACACCTATCCCCCTCCCCCGCGCGCCCCACAGCTCCCCGGAGCGCGCGGTGCTTACAGTTCGCAGGAACTGTATCTCGTCCTCGCCCTCGCCCCCTTCGGCCATGGCTCCCCCTCTCGCCCGGCGGCGGTGCCCGGGCTGGCGGGGCTGCAGCGGGGGGGGGGGGGGGAGAAGCTCACGCGCGGCCCCGCGCCGGACTGGGGGAAGTGGGAGCGCCCCGGAGCCAGCAGCCCCAGCCCCGCTGTGCCGGTCTCGCTCTCTCTCCGCAGCGGGTTGACGGCGCTGCCCGATCTCCTCAGTGCCAGTGCCTGGAAGAGGAGGGATGTGATTCACTGCTGGGGGGGGGGGGGGGGGGGAGGGCGGAGCTGCTCGGCTCCCCCGCTGCTGCAGGTGATCCGCAGCCGGCTCCCTCTGCAACGCAAACCTGCGGCCCAGCGCCCCTTACTGGCTACTCGACAGATAGCCTGTGGCTGCACACCGGGCCCACAGACAGTGTCACACTGCTGGTGTACCACACTGGACGTTGCGGGGCGGGGGGGGGGGGGGGGCGTGCTGCAGACGGTGGGCAGCGTTTTCAAATGGCCACTAGCTGTGGGCGCCCCACTTCGGAACTCCCCGACCTCCCCCGCAGGGACCCGATTTGCAAAGGTGCTGAAAACCCACAGCTCCATTTAGGAGCCTCTGAAACATTAGGCCCTGCCTGTCTCAAGTTGCACACCCAAAACTGAAGCACCCGGAAATAGTGGCTACTTTAGCAACTGGGACCCGTGCATGCGTATTTACATAAGGTTTACATATTTTTCTGTACGTATAACATGCACAGAAAATGGAGGGTCTTTTGTGTGTGTAGGCTTAGGGGTTGTGGGACTAGTGACCACTATAGTTGAGTTTCCATTCTAACCTCCTGTTTTCAGTTGTTTCATAACTTTAAGAAACTTTCATGCTGATATTTTTTAGTCTTCATCTCTGATTGACAATTTTTTTTATAATTATGATCAAAAAATTCTTTAGGCATTAGAGTAGGAGGATAGTCAAAAAATACATTTTCCCTATTGTTTTAATTTTTTTAAAAATTCTTTTGAACTTTTTTGAAACAGCTCTAGGTACAAAACTGCTCTCACTGTGGAAAGTTGAAATTGGTCAAGAAGTACTCATTTAATAGAGGTGGCTTGTGATTCAGATGAGTTTTGAGTTTTTGCAAATCACACTTCATGCACATGCACTGAATTGAAATGATTTTTTAAACACACTTTAGACTAATGATAAAAATATGATTAGATTTCCTTGCTACAAATTTTAACCATATTGCAACCGGGTCTTCTGTTTTAACTATATTGTAATTGGGGCCGTTGACTAAGGACCCAATCCTCCAAATATACACATAAACAGCCATATTGAACTCAATGGGACTACCCATGTTTGTAAAGTTCTTCTCATGTGTAAATATTTCCAGGATTAGGGCCATGGCTAGATTGTAGTACATATACAACTTTCCTTTGTATCTTTTAAGGTGAGCAGCTAATGGGGAAAGTGCTACACTTACGGCACATGTGAGAAGAGCACGATAAGAAAAAAATGGAAATTATATAAACAGCTCACAGAACCATCAAAAGGCTGAAATGTTTTGTATAATTTTCAGCAAAACATCATCAGGAAATGTACAAAGTAGCTGTCAAGGTTCCTCCCCCACTCTGAACTCTAGGGTACAGATGTGGGGACCTGCATGAAAAACCTCCTAAGCTTATCTTTACCAGCTTAGGTCAAAACTTTCCCAAGGTACAAAATATTACCCCCGTTATCCTTGGAATGGCCGCTACCACCACCAAACTAATACTGGTTACTGGGGAAGAGCTGTTTGGACGCGTCCTTCCCCCCAAAATACTTCCCAAAACCTTGCACCCCACTTCCTGGACAAGGTTTGGTAAAAAGCCTCACCAATTTGTCTAGGTGACTACAGACCCAGACCCTTGGATCTTAAGAACAATGAACAATCCTCCCAACACTTGCACCCCCCCCTTTCCTGGGAAATGTTGGATAAAAAGCCTCACCAATTTGCATAGGTGACCACAAACCCAAACCCTTGGATCTGAGAACAATGAAAAAGCATTCAGTGTTTTACAAGAAGACTTTTAATAAAAAATAGAAGTAAATAGAAATAAAGAAATCCCCCCTGTAAAATCAGGATGGTATATATCTTACAGGGTAATTAGATTCAAAAACATAGAGAACCCCTCTAGGCAAAACCTTAAGTTACAAAAAAGATACACAGACAGAAATAGTTATTCTATTCAGCACAATTCTTTTCTCAGCCATTTAACGAAATCATAATCTAACACATACCTAGCTAGATTACTTACTAAAAGTTCTAAGACTCCATTCCTGGTCTATCCCTGGCCAAGACGACTACAGACAGACACAGACCCTTTGTTTCTCTCCCTCCTCCCAGCTTTTGAAAGTATCTTGTCTCCTCATTGGTCATTTTGGTCAGGTGCCAGCGAGGTTACCTTTAGCTTCTTAACCCTTTACAGGTGAGAGGAGCTTTCCCCTGGCCAGGAGGGATTTCAAAGGGGTTTACCCTTCCCTTTATATTTATGACAGTAGCTAATAGCAAAGATTTTTCTGAATAACTGTGGGGAAAGAAAGATTAACTGTAATTGAAAATACTGTTTCATGAATCATTCACAAAGCAGCACTGTACACACACACACACAAATACACTGCATATGTGTATAACATATGTACCCAAAACAAAAACTTATTAAGGCTGCTCAAGTGCATACAGTATATCATCAACACAAACATAAAAAACCCTGAAATCACTAAAGTCCTCAACCACCATAGTTTTGTCTTCTCCATATTATTTCCCCTCTCTCACACATACACACACACACCCCTCCTCTCTTCACAAAATTTGCCACCTTTGACTCCAACTGAGTAGAAAGGTTAGAATTGTTTTCAAATTGTTTAAAATGTTGCACTGGTGTTGTGTTGAAGCAGGAGATTAGTGTGTATTGTGTAAGGTTTTAGTCAATTGTGTTGTGTTGGAAGATTAAGAGAGGGAATTATTTGCTAAGTGGAAATAACTTGTGATCGTGTTAGGAAGTTACTGTAATGTCTGTAGCAGTGCTATTTAGGTGAGGTAATGGGAAAAAAACACACATGCAATACCAAACTTTGTTAGTAATTGACATTTGTGGGTGTCAGTAAGGCTGCATGTTATGTGTGGAGCTGGAACACACCCACACATGTGTGTTCCTCCTACAGCTGTCAAGGTGCTTCAGTCCTGCTCTCCCTGGTGTGCATGGGGAGCAGCTCCAGGGGCTCTTGACACACTGCCATCCCAGACCTTGCTGGGGGGGCAGTTCCAGGTGCTCTTTATCCCCATCTCCAAGAAATGAAGGGAATCAGCTGCAGGGTCTCTTCAACTCCACACTTCTGTCCTGTGAGAACAGTGTTGGCTGCTCCCTCTACCCTAGCCTAAAACTTCTGTTAGCTCCTATGGGGTAGAGAGCTCCATCTGTCTCCTGGAGCAGCCCTCATAGACTCATAAATTTTAAGACCAGAAAAGACTATCATCAGCGTTTGGTCAGCCTTCCCGCACATCGCAAGCCACAGAACCTCACCCACCCACTCCCCTAATAGGCCCATAACCTCTGTCTGAGTTACTAGAGTCCTCAAATCTTGATTTAAAAGACTTCAAGTTACAGAGAATCCACCTTTTATTCTGATTGGATGCCCATCCCCAAGAGGTAGGGAAGAGGGAAAAGCAGCCAGAAAGGAGGGAGAAAGAGAGCCAAAAAAGCTTCTGGGCAGAACTAAAGATCTCTGAAGGCTGGAGTTTCTCATGTCATCCCCAGACTGGCTCCAGCAGAAGCCCAAAAAGCCCATTAGTGGTGATGAAATCAAGAGAGTGACAACACTGGTATTTATAGATGGTGGGTGAAGGTGAGGTGATGTAGCAAAAGCAAAATCCTGGCTGTCAGTTGCAAGGTTGGGATGAGGAGTTAAGTAGTGAGTTCCTGACTTTTAATGTTTATGGGGGTGGCTTTTTTAAAAGTTTGTTGTGTTTTGATTTTATGTCTCCAATGTCATTACAAGTTTAATTGACAAGTTTCCATCAAAACATTTTTTCCATGGAAAATGGCGTAACAAAAATATAATTTTTTATCTGAAAATGGAGTTTATAAAAAAAATGGATTTTAATTGAAAAACCAAAAACCTGAATACCATTTTTTTTCTTGTT
Organism: Lepidochelys kempii; assembly: GCF_965140285.1. Taxonomy (NCBI): domain Eukaryota; kingdom Metazoa; phylum Chordata; order Testudines; family Cheloniidae; genus Lepidochelys; species Lepidochelys kempii. Next base: position 136,561,882 of record NC_136382.1, on the reverse strand, counting down.
GGCACCTCAAAACAGTTTTTGTTTATTAAAAAAAAAAACAGAAAAAAATTATCAGTTTTGGACGTTTGTGGGTTTTTTGTTTTGGGGTTTTGTTTTGTTTTTACAAAAATCCAAAAGATTTTTAAAAATTCAACAAAAGTGGGGGAGGAGGGAATTCCTTTTAGTAAAACTTTTTCATAGGAAAAGTAATTTCCTGACCAGCTCTAGTCTATGTCAGTGCTGATAGTTACTCACATTGGGCAGCTATCAAAATGGAGGTCTTATAATCTGTTTGTCATATATAGCTCTGTTCCTCCTACTAGACCCCCACACAGCAGCACTCTTCCCCATGTCCTGCCTCAGAGCCCTGATTTTGCCTCCCCATATATGATCCACATCACCACCCCCCCAACTGGTCCCTTCACAGCCCTATTCTTAATGTTTTCCCCCATAGCCCATTCCAAAATATGTTTCTCTCTCACCCAACATTCCCAATCATGACCATGCCACCCTATTCCCCTCCTACATTCAGACATGAACATGCATCACCAACATTAATACATATCATTGTTTAAAAGCTGAATGTGGTAGGAAGTCAGGTCTCTCCACCTGAAACTTTCCTTTGCCAAATCACATCAAGTTTCCTAAAAGGAGAAAGTGGCTCAGGAATAGAGTTGCTACCTTTACTCCTGAAGCAATTCAGCTGCAACACTTCCCCTTCTTCCACAACTTGAGTGAGAAAAGGAGCATCAGTGTATGAAATGCTTCCTGATGCTGCTACCTTGATACACTGAGACAGCAGAACTATAGAGAGCCCTTGGTACGCCAATGCGTGAAAGACAGGCCCTTGCTCGCACTGAACAGCTGCTGCTTGGTGTGCTGAACATCCAAGACCTCAGCACCCAAGCAACAGTGTCTCTGTTGAGATACATCAGTGTAGAGACCCATTATACTGTTAGTGTATGTTGTTAAATGTGCAATGTGGCCAAGTTAACATTACTGTGAGAACCGTAACATTTTCATTTCCTGGATTTTGAGCATATGAACTCATAACCTTAATATTATATTAACATAAGTCTTTTGAGTACGGGCATAGATATGTCTATCTCTCTAAAACAAATGTCCCAGTGCAGGGGAGCCACCACAGAGTTTCTGCCTACAGTATTGGTCAAAGGCATTGTGCAGACCCTGTTGACAATACAGCCTATAAGAAATTCACAAGTTTTTCTTCACTTCCTGTCTCTAGTGGCATAATCTACTATATGCACAAAATAAAATATAAATATTTTCTTTTTCTCTCAGCAAAAGGGTAAAATAACTTGAGGACAGAGTTATAAAATTATCCAATCTAAATAATTCTGATACAACCAAAAATACATCCATCTTTACTATTGAAACTAATACAAGCCTGAAAAATGCTTATGCTACAATGGCTATCACAGTACAGAACCACTGATTTTTTTTTTTTGAGTTCTGTGTGTTTACACCTATATTAATTTCATGTTCTTAAAGGTAAGGAATCAAACAGTACTAGTATGCATGAGACAGTACAAACAGACACAGTCCAGACCTTCTCACACTGCTCTGTCAACATACCTCAGAGCTGGCTGACAACAGTTCTGATAAACCCTGAGCAGAGAACCAGTTAAGATGAATTGTGTAAGACAGTGAGGGATTGTTTTTCCACCCACTTACACCATTACAAATCAGAAGTCAATGGAGTATAAAATCTGTGCCAGTAAGATCAAAATCAGACCCTGACTCTTTTGTCCTGTGGACAAATGGTGACTAGGGAATAGAATGAGAGGATCAAACTCTTTTCCAAATAAATTTAAAATAGGATTTCATTTCAGATTAGCAACGGTTAAAGACTGGGGATGATTAGGTACCTAGAGCAAACAAAGTAATATGCCTGTTTACCTAGTCAGATTTAATAATGTATTGCATTTTTGTTTTGTTAGTGTGTTTGTACAGCATCATGAAAATGTAAAGCACTATATAATAATATTACACTATTGTTTAAATGTTATATGTACAGGTGCAAGGCTCCAGATATACGACACATACACACAAGTATATTTACTTTTGTATGTTATCATCTCAAAAAAATAAAAGTGAGGTTCTTTTCTTTTTTTATGGGGATTCTGATGTTCGTAGATAGATTCATAGATACTAAGGTCAGAAGGGACCTTATGATCATCTAGTCTGACCTCCTGCACAGTGCAGGCCACAGAATTTCACCCACCCACTCCTGCGAAAAACCTCTCACCTATGTCTGAGCTATTGAAGTCCCCAGATCGTGGTTTAAAGACTTTAACTCACACAAAAGCAAAGTAGTACAGAATCAAGATTGAAAATGCACTCTTAGCCCACTGTAGTATGCCTAATTACAGGCAATATCTCCCAGTACTATGTGTTGTACAATGTGTAGCAGTGGGTTAGAGGGATCCTGCTTCCTATTGTGACAAATGAAGCTGGTGAGTCTGTTGCAAGGTATAATGTGGAGTGCACCTGAGGCAGTGCCTGAAACTCTACAATTGATGTGGATAGACTGCTGAAATGAGGACAGACACACGAATGGTAAACACAGGGGGAGGTGCCATCCCCCCCATCACCCATACCATCCTGTACCAGTGTAGCCACTTCGTTCATTTTTATAATTTAATTGTGTTATTGTTGTGATTAATTCATATTTTATGTCATATAGAATCAATGTGTGATGAATAAGTAGGATAGGATTATAGAGGTATAGTTAGGACAAATAGTTAGGAGTGACAAGTCTGTGTTAGGTATATAAAATGTAAAGCCATAATTCAAGGCCTACAGGCTAAGACCTATAATATTTCAGCTTAGCCACATTAGGCTGCTGTCTTAATGAGAGGGTGACCTAAGACTGGCCCTATGCCAATAAACCCAGAAGATTACTACAAAGGAAATGCCAATAGATGATGTTACAGAAAAATAGACTGCAATGTACCCATCTAGCTCACAAGACACCTGATCGTAACATCACGGGAAGTTCTGTTCTGACCGCAGGTTACCATGGGAATGTGTACATAAATGTTAATAAGACACTAATAAGAAAAAAGGGAACTAAGAAAACACCCTATGAAATGTGAAGCACCCCAAAATTTATGGGGTGGGGAAGTATGCATAAGGAAAAGGAGGTTTGGAACCTTCATGCAGCCCTACACAAACCACAAACTCTCCCATCACACACACCCCAGTGGTCATACCAACCAAGATGAAGAACATACCAAGAACCAACATGTCATCTGAAGGTTCAAGTGGTGTATCTACATCCAAACATCCCAAAGCACAAATACAACTACCTACTGAAGAACCAGCGTTTCCACAAACTAAGGCAATTCCTGATGTTTGTCAGTCAAACTTTTCCCATTTACTGAAGTTACAAAAGACGACTACTGGTGCACCTCTTGCAAAAAGCTTACGAAGAAGGAAAGTTTCCCACTGCCGCGATTGGTAAAACTGGAGGAACTTGGTGTGCCAGTCCAATCAGCAAAGCCAATGCTGACAAACTACGTGAAAAGGCTGCAAAACACCAAGCCTCCAGACTGCATCGACATTCAGAAAGCCTTATAAGCCAGTCATTGTCAAAGCCAGTTTTAGAAGTACTTAATGAGGCTGTGAAGAATGCTGGAGATATAACACAGTTTATGTGAACCAACTTGACTGTTGCATCATACTTTAAGCAAGAGATACCACACACTACAAACTGGAGGCCAATGTTAAGTGCATTGCCACTTATTAACCCTAAAGTTGGACACTGGTTCTGGTTGAAGCACTTACATGAGAGGAAAGTGATCAGGAACAGTCAGCATGGATTCTCCAAGGGAAGGTCATGCCTGACTAATTGAATTGCCTTCTATGATGAGTTTACTGGTTCTGTGGATGAAGGGAAAGCAGTGGATGTATTGTTTCTTGACTTTAGCAAAGCTTTTGACACGGTCTCCCACAGTATTCTTAAAAAGAAAAGGAGTACTTGTGGCACCTTAGAGACTAACCAATTTATTTGAGCATGAGCTTTCATGAGCTACAGCTCACTTCATCGGATGCTCACGAAAGCTCATGCTCAAATAAATTGGTTAGTCTCTAAGGTGCCACAAGTACTCCTTTTCTTTTTGCGAATACAGACTAACACGGCTGTTACTCTGAAACACAGTATTCTTGTCAGCAAGTTAAAGAAGTATGGGCTGGATAAATGCACTATAAGGTGGGTAGAAAGTTGGCTAGATTGTCAGGCTCAACGGGTAGTGATCAATGGCTCCATGTCTAGTTGGCAGCCGGTGTCAAGTGGAGTGCCCCAGGGGTCGGTCCTGGGGCCGGTTTTGTTCAATATCTTCATAAATGATCTGGAGGATGGTGTGGATTGCACTCTCAGAAAATTTGCGGATGATACTAAACTAGGAGGAGTGGTAGATACGCTGGAGGGCAGGGATAGGATACAGAGGGACCTAGACAAATTGGAGGATTGGGCCAAAAGAAATCTGATGAGGTTCAATAAGGTTAAGTGCAGGGTCCTGCACTTAGGACGGAAGAACCCAATGCACAGCTGCAGACTAGGGACCGAATGGCTAGGCAGCAGTTCTGCGGAAAAGGACCTAAGGGTGATAGTGGACAAGAAGCTGGATATGAGTCAGCAGTGTGCCCTTGTTGCCAAGAAGGCCAATGGCATTTTGGGATGTATAAGTAGGGGCATAGCGAGCTGATCGAGGGACGTGATCGTTCCCCTCTATTCAACATTGGTGAGGCCTCATCTGGAGTACTGTGTCCAGTTTTGGGCCCCGCACTACAAGAAGGATGTGGATAAATTGGAGAGAGTCCAGCGAAGAGCAACAAAAATGATTAGGGGTCTGGAACACATGACTTAGGAGGAGAGGCTGAGGGAACTGGGATTGTTTAGTCTGCAGAAGAGAAGAATGAGGGGGGATTTGATAGCTGCTTTCAACTACCTGAGAGGTGGTTCCAGAGAGGATGGTTCTAGATTATTCTCAGTGGTAGAAGAGGACAGGACAAGGAGTAATGGTCTCAAGTTGCAGTGGGGGAGGTTTAGGTTGGATATTAGGGAAAACTTTTTCACTAGGAGGGTGGTGAAACACTGGATGCGTTACCTAGGGAGGTGGTAGAATCTCCTTCCTTAGAAGTTTTTAAGGTCAGGCTTGACAAAGCCCTGGCTGGGATGATTTAATTGGGGATTGGTCCTGCTTTGAGCAGGGGGTTGGACTAGATGACCTCCTGAGGTCCCTTCCAACCCTGATATTCTATGATTCTATGATCTGTGACAACCCACATTTTAGAAGAGTTAAATGCTTATAAATTGGACACCAAACATTTAATGGAGCTGAAAACTTCTCTAGACATTGTGGAGTGCAAGCTTTGCTTTGAGAAAATTGTAACTCTAATCTCTCCTATACACACTCCAGAGGCCATTTTAACTTCAATACCCAAAAAGATAATGGAGCAGATGATTAAGCAATCAATTTGCAAATACCTAGAAGATAATAAGGTGATAAGTAACAGTCAGCATGGATTTGTCAAGAACAAAGTGTTTCAAACGAGCCTATTAGCTTTCTTTGATAGGGTAACAAGCCTTGTGGATGGGGGGATGGGAAGTGGTAGGTGTGGTATAGCGAGTACACTTATAAAGTTAGTGGACAATACCAAACTGAGAGGGGTTGTAAGTGCTTTTGAGGATAGGATTAAAATTCAAAATGATCTGGACAAACTAGAGAAATGGTCAGAAGGAAATAGGATGAAATTCAATAAGGACAAATGCAAAGTACTCCACTTAGGAAGGAACAATCAATTGCATATATACAAATGGAAAATGACTGCCTAGCAAGGAGTACTGCAAAAAGGGATCTAGGGTCATCATGGATCACAAGCTAAATATGAGTCAACAATGTAATGCTGTTGCAAAAAAGGCAAATATCATTCTGGGATGTATTAGCAGGAGTATTGTAAGCAAGACACAAGAAGTAATTCTTCTGCTCTACTCCATGCTTACGAGGCCTCAACTGGAGTATTGTGTCCAGTTCTGGGCACCACATTTCAGGAAAGATGTGGACAAATTGGAAGAAAGTCCAGAGAAGAGCAACAAATTATTAAAGGTCTAGAAAACATGACCTATGAGAGAAGATTGAAAAAATTGGGTTTGTTTAGACTGGAGAAGAGAAGACTGAAGGGAGATATGATAACAATTTTCAAGTACATAAAAGGTTGTTACAAGGAAGAGGGAGAAAAATTGTTCTTGTTAATCTCTGAGGATAAGACAAGAAGCAATAGATGTAAATTGCAGCAAGGGAAGTTTAGATTGGACATTAGGAAAAACTTCCTAACTACTAGGGTATTTAAGCACTGGAATAAATTGCCTAGGGAGATTGTGGAATCTCCATCAATGGAGGTTTTTAAGAGCAGAGATTTTAAGAGCCTACTTCACACCTACTTCATGGGTGCTCCAGGGCTGAAGCACACACGGGGAAAAATTAGTGGGTGCTCTGCACCCACCGGCAGCCAAGCTCCCCTCCACTCCCCCACGGTCCAGCTCGCCTCCGCCTCCTCCCCCTCCCCTGAGCATGCCGCATCCCAACTTCTCTGCCTCCCTCCCAGTGTGGAGGAGGTGGGAGAGGAACAGAGATTTGGGGAAGGAGTCAGAATAGGGGCAGGGTTGCAATGGGGACTTTGGGGAAGGGTTTGGAATGGGGGCAGAAGGGGGCAGGGCAGGGGTGGAGTCGGGGTGGGGCTGAGGGAAGAGGGGGGTTGAGCCCCCACCGGCGTGAGCAGAAGTTGGCACCTATGCCTGTCAGGGATGGTCTAGATAATACTTAGTCCTGCCTTAAGTGCAGGGCACTGGACTAGAAGACCTCTCAAGATCCCTTCCACGATTCTATGATCTACTCACCTAGCACAAGTATGAGCTGCAGAATGTTCAAAAAACATTTAAAAAGCCACAAATTTAATGTCGTCATTATACTCTTTTTTTTCAGCAAGAGTCCAAAAAGACTGAACATCTTGGAAAAAATAGAAGATGCTCTGGGACTGAAGTTCAAATTAGTCCAACCTGGAAAAACTGTCTGGTTTTCTCATGAGCAATTCTGCGCTCTTGTCTTAAAATTACTCCAACCGTTATTACTGGCTTTGGAAAGTATCTACCAAGATGGGACAGATCTAAATAGGCTGGTGAACTACTTTTCCTACTACATTCAGAGAAGACAATCACCATTCTCTGTCTTGTAAGTCTACTGCTGAAACCACTTGGGTCATTAAACAATGCCATCCAGGCATCTGCTACAACAGTAGTAGATCTTTGTCCAGCAATTTAAGCTAAACTTGGATCAGTCAGAGAGATATCCATTGAAAAGGGAATGGGAGAAGCTAAGACTTCAATCCAGAACTTGACTAATGAAGACAGTTATATTGAATCCTTAAGTGAAGAGGAAAGAAGTGTTTGTTTAACCAGCTGAAAGAGTACACAGACTTGATTTTTACAAATCTACAACAGCAACTTCTGGATTCTACTCAATCTCTACGTAGCTTTTACAGATGCCTGTCTTATAAAACGCAAACAGTTGAATAGAATGAGTCACTACCAGCAATGGGGCTGCTGTGTGACCAGGAAGAATCGAGAATCTGAACACAAAGTGGAATGTCATATGACAAATGAATGAAGATTTGACTTCAACTTCTTTTTTATCATCACTAGTGGCTCGACCCGATCTTTGTGCTATGTTTCCTGTGATGAAAGAAGTAGGAATTCATATTTTGCTACTCCCAGTCATGACAGCAACAGCTGAGCATTCTTTTTCATCATTGAATAAAATTTTATGTTCTGAAAGAAATCACCTTCTGCCTGATCATGGGACTGAAGTAATGTGCATATCTGTAGAAGGACTGGAATTACAATGCACATGAGAAGCCACCAAAAATGAATGCACTGCATTCGAGAAGTTCATTAACAGAGTTGTGCAAAATTACAACAAGAAACCAAGAAGGATATAGATGTAGTGCTTCATAGAAGGCTTGAGTAGCCAAATATAATTCGTGTGATGCCTTTAAAACATGAGTTAAATCTAATAAAATTGGCATGAGACATTTTCCAGTTTTTACTATAGGGCCATACACGCCACCTTTGCCCTCATGGTCTCATCCCTTGGCCCTCACCCACCACCCCTGTAAATTTGAATGCACTCCCTAGTTTCAAGTTTTGGCGAAAATACTGCTCTTATGCATATGCATAACATGTTAGGCCTCGTAAGAACAAAAATATAAAAGAGGTTCCCTGGTGGGGCTAAAGTGGGAATACCCTGAGGAAAGACGTCATAGGGAAGATCCCAGCAGGAACCACCCCTTTATTGATGACCACCTGTTGAGAGACTCTGTAACATCTTTGGGTATGTGAGTATGAATGTGGCATTGGCTATTACTTGGGCTCTCTCAGGTTGTGTAGATGTGTATATGAGCATAACTTATAATACAAACAAGATTTTTTATTTGTAACTGTGGTTGTGGTCACTGTATTTGTTCTTCGTGTGCTCCTAAGAGTCTCCCAGTCTAAGAGAATCTTAAAGGGTAACTTTCACACTATTGATCTGAAACTATGGCTGCACAGGAGCTGTACGGACATTATAGTTTATCACAGGGCTATCAATCAATTCAGTTTTTTTAAAAAGGCTACATCAGCATTCAATTGGCTCCAATGTGAGGGTCCTACCATGTAACTTGGGGTTGGTTCTCCTCAGCCTACCCTCCAAAACTCAGCTCACTCTGAGTTCTACCACCCTACCCACCCACCACAGAAGGACAGAGGGTGCAAAAGGCTGGAGCCCTTGACCCACAAAGACCACAAGATCTCATCCTATCCTGTGAGCCCAAGGTCCATCACCAAAATTCCAGGTCTTTTACCTCTGGGAACTATTCATTTTTTCCTTTTAAGCACACTGGAAACCAGCTGCAAATTGTGATGAATTAACAATTTTCATAGAATCATAGAATATCAGGGTTGGAAGGGACCTCAGGAGGTCATCTAGTCCAACCCCCTGCTCAAAGCAGGACCAATCCCCAATTTTTGCCCCAGATCCCAAATGGCCCCCTCAGGGATTGAACTCACAACCCTGGGTTTAGCAGGCTAATGCTCAAACCACTGAGCTATCCCTCTCAACCCAAGTACCTCAGTTAGGTACCAAGCACGTTCCTACTTAACATTCTGTGGCTTGAAGGTGCTGTGAGGAAGGCAAAAAACTCCCAAGTCTTCTGCCAATTAGCTCCTGGCAGAAAAAAATCTTTCTCGACCCCCCAAAAGGCAATTGGCTAGACTCACAGCATCTGTCAGCCCAGAGTCCCATTCCTAATTTTGGTGGGGCTGCTGGAATGGAGCCAAAAGAAGCTTCACTTGGCCCCATTCCAAGTTAAATCCTGGGAGCTGGGGAATGCTGGCCAATCAGCTTCCTCCCCTCCAGCTGGCCAATGGTTGCCAGAGACTTCAAGGGGGTGGGAGCTACCTGGCTGCTAGGACTTTCCCCTTTCACCTCCAGTCCCATCGAGTTCCCCCACCCACTGAGGCAGGTGGATGGCATTTCTTTCCCCCTATATAGAAACCACAAGGTGTTCTTCAGAGCAAAGCTCAAAGCTTTTCATTTCCCTTTTCAGTGTCAGTGTGTGGCAATATTAATTGGCATGAAGGGAGAATGAGATTCTTTTTTCCTACATTCTTTTAGCTTTGGAGTTTATGTTGCCCTTTTAGATTTTTTTAAAGTTGTTTTCTGTTAAAACCCCCAGATGCCTTTGAGTTCTAGGCTCTGAAAAAAATAGTTTATTTTTAGATGCCCTATTTCTTAATGCATATACAATATACATTAAAAGTGGAATGCTAAAGGTGAAATTTCAGCCTTAACTCCGAATATCCTTGCGTCTGTGGGTTTATGCTCTGCTAGGAGATTTATATAACTTACTAAAACAATACCCTGAATCCTCATGGGCAACTTTATTGTCACATGCATGTGTCTTTGTTCCACTCACTTTACTTACCTTTAAATTCAAGTCACATTCCTGTTTGTTTGGGAAAATCATTATAATTCAGTCTTGGGAGCTGATTCCAATTTCCCTAACAGTTGGTGAAAATCAGGAGTAATTTCTTTAAAGTCTAAGGAGTTGCAATGGCATACAATTTTTGTAAGTGAGATCAGAATCAGGTCTTTGATGTTTTCAATAAGCAGCTATATTTTTAATAATCCTGGTGTACTCTGAATGATTGTATCCTTCAGTTCCTAGACACGGACCAAATTCTACTTCTATTACACCCAAGCAAATCAATTGCTAGGTCTAGAAAAGAAATTGGGAAGAATTCAACCTGTGATTTTTATGAATCAATCTGGTTTCCATTCTACCTATGCCATAGTATCTAAGTGCCACATAAAGCCAGTAAAACTTCATTTCTGTCCAAAATATGGCCCAGTGGAAGTCAGCTGGAGTAGCCAGCCTGCAATTGGTTTGACCATTTACAAAAATATTCTTCATGCAGTTGGTTGAAATTTACTTTTTTTACAGACTCTCTGGGAGATGCCTTTGTCAATATTCAAAAAATTGTCTGGAGAAGCTGAAATAATGAGTGTTGGTTGAAATTTAAATGAGTGGGAGTTTTGCCATAGACTTCAATGGGTCTCTTTGAAAGTAGTTTGTTGCTGACTGTGATCACCATTTTAGGCTAAAAATGTTAGATGGATTACACAGAAGATACATAAATGTGAAAGCTGATCCCCAGATGATTTTTATTTTATGTTTAACACTGTCTTAAAATGTTATCTTTCTAAACTGTTTCATACATCCTCTAGGCTTGATAATGCATTCCTTATGGTACCCAGAATTTCCCATTGCAATCAATACGAGTTTTAGTTGTGCAAGATTTGCTAGATTATAAATCTATGACTGTACATGATGTAATTTTATATTAAATCATTTAGAGAGATCATGGTGTTGCTAAGCCCATTAGAACAATAGAAAGCAGCTGTCCTTTTGCAGTTGTTTCTCTAAAGTCAGTGCTTAGGTTCTTTATTGTGATTTTTTAGTTACTTACTATTATAGTGTTGTGCTGGCAATATTTTAGGGAAGGTTGACATGGTATTTCTCTTTAAACTGTTAGTTTCAGTTACTTACGCATTGTGGAAAAATGAGGGAAGTTCTCCTCTCACATTAGCCACAAGCCTAAGAGTGATTTAATATTTTTTCCCCTGTGTACACACCAAATTTGACAGTGACTGGCTACTCTGGAGTTCAGCTTGTTACATTTAGTTTTAAAAGAACTTCACTATTAGCTGACAATGATTTCTGAACACACACAATACTAACAAAAAAAGAAAAGGAGGACTTGTGGCACCTTAGAGACTAACAAATTTATTAGAGCATAAGCTTTCATGAGCTACAGCTCACTTGACAATACTAACAGACATCTTCTTCCTCAAGTTAAAAAAAATAGCTAGCTTCAAAGAATATTGACTGTTTAAAAAAATCTGGGCTTTTTTTTGGGTATTCTTCAATTCTGTGGTGCACAACTGTTCTATAAAACTGAAACTTTCATTTTAAATAGCTGGTATATTTAGATTTCTTATGGTTGCAAAGAAAACTTCTGGAACTGATTTACCACTGCATCATTCCAATTTTATAACCATAGGGAATCAAGTCCTCTGAATGTGAATCAAGCTTAAGCTGATGCACTGTTGGCTTATCCCACCTTCAGGCAACCAAAACAGTAAGTCTGAGACAGGTGTAAACTGCTCCAATTATCAAAGTGACTGGTTGATTCTGAAGTCTAATGATGATAATATAAACCTCAACATTGTTAACTACTTCACTGCTGATCATTTCAGCAGGAATATTCAGTTAATGTGCTGTCACATAATCCCAAACCACATGCCATGCCTCCCCAGGTGACAGAATCCTCACTATCCCCATTGCCTTCATCTTGCCATGATAATTTCTACAGTGAAGATGTGCATTGTCAATACCCACACACATTGGCACATTGAAAACTGAGTGGCAGACTGAAATAAAATGACTCTGATACATCAGAATAAATAAGTGCCACTGTACTGATTACATTATACATTTTTATATTAAGTTCAATAAAAGTCTTCCTTCTGGAATCTACCTGAAGCTGTTGCTTCATTGCCAGTCTGCCATACTGGAGTGTAGCAGAAACAGAGGGCTTTGCTTCTGAACTGAGGTGCAGTTAGCACATGGGGCCTTGCTTCTAATGAAGAGCTGCAGAGCTGTGTCTAGCGTCAGAATGTAATACAGATTATACATAGATGCCCTTACTCCAAAGAGTTTGCATCTGAATTATGATGAGAACAAACAGAAGATCACACATAGGCAAGAAGAAGGACACTGTGATTGTGCCGTCATTTAGGAGGCTAGTGCGCGTGTCCTAAAGGGAGTGACTTTTTTCTGTTTTTTTTTAATGTCAAATAATAATAATTTTTTCCATCTATCAAAGGCAAAGGTTTATCCACCTCTTTGAAGAAGTGGGGTTTGAGAAGGGAGGAGGCATGGCATGCTGAGTCAGGAAGTACTCTCCAGTCCTAGGAAGAGAAGGTGTGGAAACAAGCATGGGAGCCATTCAATGATCACTAGAGGAACACATAAAACTTTGGGGTAAAATAAGACAAGAACCAAAAGGTAGTGGAATTGGGAATAAACACACCCTGCTCCATAAAACACTTCAATTTTGCACCACTTAAAATATCCGTAATTACTAGTCTTAACCCCTAAATTATACTAGGTGTCAATACACTTATCCCATTAAAATGAAGATGAAGAGCTTCTGTTTCTCTCTCTGTAATCTAACTGTTTGCATCTTTCCTACGTATTCCCCCTCCAAACTCAGTACCCCATCTCCATGGTAACCCCCCACTATCGCTTCAGTTAATTAACTTGGCAAGGACGGGGGGGGGGCGAGTTTTAAGCCCAGACATCTGCACTGCATTTAAACAGCCCCTTAGCCCAAGCCCTGAAAGCCCAAATCAGCTGGATCAGGCCAGCCACAGGTTTTTAATTGCAGTGTGGACATAACCTAACTTACACCAGGAGTGAGCACTACAATAAGAAAAGCACAAAGGTGGCTTAAAGCCAGTTTTGGTCCCATCTTGTGCCTATGCCAAGTGTAGTTCAGCTGAAATCGAGAATTTGGGCCATTTAGGGTACCTCTACACCACCCACGGCAGCGAGCTTCCCAACATGAGTGGACAAACTTGGGCTTGTGGGGCTCGCATAGTGCTCTAAAAATAGCTGTGTACTCTGTTCTTTGAGTTGTGGCTTAGGCTGAAGCTCAGGCTCTGGCGCCCAGGGTGTGGGGTGGTCTTCGTAGGCCAAGCTGCAACTTCAAAGCACTGTCTATTGACAGAGCTATTTTTAGAGTGTTAACATGAGCCCTGCCAGCCCAAGTCTGCCAGCCCTGTCGAGGAGGCTCACTGCCGCAGGCTGTGTACATGTACCCTAACTTTACCTCCATCTCCTCCTCAGAGCCATCCCTAGGGGACGGTGAATTGGGGCCGGACCCCATGCTTTGGGGATCCCACGGGCCAGCGCTGCATGGGCAAAGGGTGAACCGCTGATTGGGGGAGGCTACCCCCCAGCCCTGCCCAAGGGGGAGCGCATGCCCTGGAGCGAGAGGGCACGGTGCCGCCGCAGCTCCCCAGGCCCAGGAAGGAGGGCACCGCCGAAGCGGGGCCCTGAGGGTGTAGAGTGTGGGCAAAGACACACCTGGCACCACCTCCCCCAGCCTTCCCTACCCACCCCCACACAGTTGGTCCCAGAAGTGATGTCACTTCTACCCCAGGCCCCACACCCCCTAGGGACGGCCCTGCTCCTCCTTTTGATTGAACCCTGAAACAGAAGAATGTGAAATACGTCAAATATGCCATCATGTTGCTAGTTATAACTCCACTGTCCTTTGCAAAAATTTCTGCTGACCGTCTCAGCACCAAACCATTCTGAATACTCATACATCATGATGGTGCTGTCTCTGAGCATACCAACACTGAGGGCAATGGCTGACATCAGCCGTGAGCAGAAGGCAGAATGGGAGACTAAGAGTAGGTATAACCTATTTTAGGACCCTTTTTGAATGTTTTGAAACCTGACCAATGTTTACATAAATCTAAATCTATTGTCTTTTTAAATACACATTTGCTAATGCCAGATATTGCTTCTTTACAAAAGTTTGCCAGCCTAGTTTCCTGTTTGATCCTACAAATGAGCCTGAACCCGAAGCCTGTGATCAGAGAGCACTTAAGGTTTCCTGGGGCCCTGGGCCATGACAAGTGGAGGAGCTCCTCCCCATCCCTTCTGCCTGCAGTCCCGCCCCTGTTCCACCCCTTCCACCTCCGGCCCCGCTCACAGCCCCACCCCTTTCTGCGCCTTCCCCTGGGGCCTCACCCTGTTCCACCCAGGGTCCCCACCCAGTCTGCCCACCCCACAACCCGTTTGCTCCTTTCTGCCTCCCCCGCACCGTGGCCCTAACACCGGAGAAGCTCTGTCCCCACGCCACAATCCCAGGGCTGTAGTGGGGAGTGAGAGCTCCTCCATTCCCAGGGCCGCAGCAGGGGTCTGGGTGCTGGGGCTTCCCCTGCTGCCCCACAGCATCTGCCAGGGACAAGGTCAGGGGATCACTGAGGGGGCTTCCCCTGTTCCACAGCTTCTGCTGGGGTCAGGGGTTGCGGCGGGTGGGGGGCTTCCCCCATCCCATAGTTTCTGCTGGGAGTGAGGGTGCTGCAGGGGCTTACCCCCACATCTGCCAGGTGGTGGAAGCCGGGGGCCCCCCAGTTGGTTGGGGCCCCTGGGCATGGGCCCAGTGGCTAATCCGTCACTGCCTGTGATCCAAACACCCCACAAACCTTAGAGCACTAGGTGAGTGGAGTGTGGAGAACTGAAATTTAGATTTTGGATCCATCATTATTTACCATGCAAATATCTCACTCATTTTAATACCTATAGTGATGACAAGCGCAAAATTGTCACTGGAACTGGGCAAACTATTCAGAGCAAACAGATTTTAATTTAGCCTTTTTTCAGTTAGAAAGTGATCTGCAAATAGACTGTTTTACTAATGTATTTGATATTCATAGTTATTCAGATATGTTATACAAAAATATTTCAGGCACAATTTTGAGGATTATTCATTTGTATTCTGTCTTAGGTTATTCATTATTTGTTATTGTGGTGTTTACCTAAGTCACATGGGATTGTTTCTGCTTCCTGGATGACAAATATCAGAGGAGCAAGCAACAAATACCCTGTGTGGACACAAATAACTGTCTGTGTGCCAATACAGATATCCGCGTGAAAAACAGCCAGACATTCTCAAAATATTTGCATGAAAAAATAAAGCATTCCGCTATTTATTTTATCACAACTAATTCACTAGACAAATAAGAAGGTAGCTCCCCAAGTTTCATTGTTAATTATTTTTATTTTTATTATATTTCAAACAATTAAACAGATGATTTACTTTTTTTTATAATTAGATTGATTCCAAAACCTAAATTGCATTTTTTGTCCAAGTCATTCTGATAACCTTGCTGTCGGTTACCTTCTTTCTAAAGGCATATGTGAGCTTTAATTTCCACTTGACACTAAAAGTTGTGAATCTAAACACTGCTGGAGTAATACAGGGGAAAAAATGACTCCTAAATTATGATTAAGCTTTGCAGCAATAACGTAGTAAAAGCCCCACAGAGATAACACAACAAAAGTCACAGAGATTTCATTCCCGTTGAAATAGAGCTCTAAATTATTATTATTATAGATACAGTATCTGGACAATGACATAGAATTAATAAATAATCTGAATATTATTGCTTCTTTCAGTAATGTTTTAAAATAACTTAAAGCATTAAACAAAACTATAGAACCAAAAGGCAAATAGATTAAGCTATTGGAAAAATAGTGACTAATATAAGTGATTGTCCTTAGGCTAATTCCTTAATTGGAGTCCAATATCAAGCACTGCAGGAAAGCAAACAGCTCTGTCAGAACTTCAGGCACTCTTACTGGAACATCATATTTATAGTTACTATATTTCAGTCCTTTCTGCAATTAAATAGAAACCTCTTTTCTGAAGGCTTCTGAGGAAACTATATGCCACAAATATGTTAACGTTTTATTAATTGCGCTTTCATCCTCTAAAATTAATAATATACACTTCACCTCTGGTACTTGGCCTGAAAGTGAATGTTTACCTAACAACAAGAAGTACTGGGGGTGGGGGGAGGAAGTACAGATGGTCCTAAAGCCAAATCCTACCGCTTCACACTCTAGAAGTCCCAGAAAACTGGGAAAGGTCTTAGCAACACAGGAATTGCCAGACTGGATTAGAACTTAGTCCCAACTAGTCCAATAGCCTGCCTCTGTCAGTGGCCAGCCCCAGATGCTTCAGAGGAAGGTATAAGAATCCCACAGTAGGCAGATGTGAGGTAATCAATTTCCTCCTCCTCCCTAACCCATATTAGGTCACATCCTGGTTTCTAATAGTTAGAGATTGGTTTAAGCACTGAAATAGGAGGTTTAATATCCCTTCCAAAATGTTTATCATTAGTTATAACAATTCTGGATATCCTTGTTATCTATATAAAGATCCCTTTTTTAATCCTTCGTCCTTGACCTCAATGACTTCTTGTGGCAATGAGTTCCACAATCTAACTTTGCATTGTGTAGGAGAATATTTCTTTTTAAGGGTTTAGAATTTGGCACCTTTTAATGTTATTGAATGTCCCCCTTGTTCTTGTTGCATGAGACAAGAAGAACAGGAATTCTTAATCTACCATTCATTATTTTACGTTTGTCTATTGTGTCCCCTCTTATTTGTCTCCTTTCTCAGATAAATAATTTCACTCTTTTCAATCTCTCTTCATATGAGACTTTTTCCAGTCCCCTAATCATTTTTATGCCCTCATCTGAATCTCCTTTAGTTCTGCATCCTTTCTGAGATGGGATCACTTCACAGTAGTCCAGTTGAGGGCACACTATTCAGTTATATAATGAGATAATATTTTCCATCTTATTTATAGTCTCATTCCTTATGCATCCTAATAATCTTGTTTGCCTTTTGGACCGCAGTCAGATCCCTTTCCTGAGATGAGACTGTTAATTTAGAGCTATGTAAGGTGTATGAAGAGTTTAGGTATTTGCCTCAAATGCAATTTACTTTGCATTTATCAACACTGAATTTCATTTGCCATCATGTTGCCCATTTGCATAGCTTATTTAGGTTTCTCTGAAGTTCCTCAAGTCCCCTCTGATCCTAACTAACCTAAATGATTTTGTCATCTGCAAATTTTTCTACTATATTACACACACCCTTTCTAGACCATTCATAAGTATTAAACAACACAGTGTCACATATGGTAGAGGCAACCAACTATAACCCTTTTTGTCATGATGAAAATTGGCATTTAATCTTAATCCTTGATTTCTGTCTCCTAGCCAGTTTTTGATCCATGACAATATTTTGCCTCTTACTCATGATTACATAGTTTCTTTAGCTACTTCTTGTGAGGGACCTTGCCAAAGGCCTTTGGGAAGTCTAAATGAATTATGTCAATTGTTTTCCCTTTATCCACTATTTTACTGACATGTTCAAGATCCTCAATAAATCTGTGTGCTTGACCCCAGCCTCTGTAATGGTACAAAACAATAGCCTTTGAGCAAGTTCAAAGTTTGAGGAAGTTCAAATCCAGATTGTGACACGGGCTGATATTGCTCTCTCCTCAAGTTCTGAGCAGCCACTTTCCAAAGAAACAGCAGGGCACCAAGCAGTTTGCCTCCTCTTTTTAGATCAAAGGTCTGCAAATTATAAATCCATCTTTGGTTCTCTGAAGCATGGTTAATTTTACACTGTCACAAATTGTAGTTAGAACAGACCATTTAATCAGGTTACAAAACATGTTAAAGGTCCTATCTCCACTACAAATTGGAACCATATTTGTAACATGATTTGGGGACAGTCCTGTCGGAACCATGTTCCCAATCTGGTTATATGTGTGGTGGAGACAGGGCTTTAATGGGTGGAACTGACACTCTCCAAATTGGATTCAACTACAGGATTCTGAGTGCTTAGTCCACTGAGAATGACTCTGTCTGGTCCTGGTCTCTCAGGTTTACTCTTGGGATGCAGACTGCCTGTCTGGTACACCTTCTTGGAAGTGGGATCTCATCATTCAAGCCCAGTCCTGAACCCATCCCCCTCCAAGTCTCCCCAGTAGACTAAGCAAAACTCCCCAGAGCTCCAGCCACTTGGGCAGTCAGATTTAGGGTTTAAACCTTCCAGAATACGACAGGAACAGAAATGCACTCAGAGACTGTACAAAGTAACTTCTTAAACACAAAAAGAAAAGGAGTACTTGTGGCACCTTAGAGACTAACCAATTTATTTGAGCATAAGCTTTCGTGAGCTACAGCTCTTATGCTCAGATAAATTGGTTAGTCTCTAAGGTGCCACAAGTACTCCTTTTCTTTTTGCGAATACAGACTAACACGGCTGTTACTCTGAAACCTTCTTAAACACATACACTTTATTCATAGAGAAGGCATAGAGACTTACAGATCCATGCTAAAACAACAAACCCTGCATGCAAAAACTGTCCCTCTCTTATCCTCACCATGCCGGGCCTTTCAGGAGTCCCAGGGTCCCCCAGACATCACTCCTCTGACTCAGTCTTCTCTTCCTGATCATAGATTCTCTTCTGCAGCAAGCTCTCTGCAGCTTGAGCTGATCAGGCAGTCAAAAGATTCCCCAGCTCAGATAGCTTGCCACTTTATATTTCCTGAATTTCCCAGCTTGAGTTTTTAAGAACCAGTTCTAATACCTCAGTTTTCGTTCTCCTGCTGGGAAATTTCCATTGCTCCAACCCACCCACTGCAGACAAGTTGGGGCAAACTGGTTTTCCCTAGGCTGCAAACATCCCATTATTCTAAGGTGCTCCCATTTGAATGGAATTCAGGTTAAGCACTCTTCATTGATCCAGGTCTGGGAGATGCTTGACATCAGCCCTGGTAGCAGATAGCTGATTCAATATTCACTGAGTATTCAAGGATACAGCAATTTTCTTTAAAATCCCTCAGGAGTTCATAAATTGTACATACGTTATTGTAATCACTTATGATGATTTCAGCAAAGAAAAGGGGGTTTACACAAACAAAATCAAAAAGAAAACAAACACATAACTTAAGTTATAATCTAGCCCTCTGGGAACTGCGTGGAGCACTCTTGCCAGAAGCCTTCTGTATTCACTATTTTCTAGGTAACTTTTTGCAAAGTTTCCTAGGTTTCATCTGTGTGCTCAGTTGGGTGTTTAGGCCTCCAACCCTGCCTTCTTAGTCCAGCCTTTACACCTGAGTGAGAACTAAGAAGGGAGGTAACCTCTTGGGCAGAGGCATATTAACGCCTAGGCCAACAAGGCCTAGGGCAGCAAAATTGCAGAGGCAGCAAATTTACTTCCCCCAGCACTGGTTCGTGGCCTCTGCCCCCTTCCCTGCGCCCCTTTCCCGCCCCCTCCCTGCCCCTATTGGTCCCCTTCCCCAAATCCCTGCACCGGCCCCGCCTCCTCTCTTGAGCACACCCCATTCCCCCTCTTCCCTCCTCCTTCATGAACCTGTTTCCCGCCCAAGCACTGGCAGGGAGCGGGGAGAAGCAGGACCCAGGGGCCCTCTCAGGGGAGGAGGCAGAACAGAGGTGAGCTGGGGCGGGTAGCTGCTGGGGGTGGGGGCGGCAATTATTTCAGGGCCTACGGGCAGCAGAATTATTAATCCTCCACTGCTCTTGGGTGCTGGTGATTATACAAGTCTTCTGTAGCCCGTCAGATGGAGTGTAGGTTCCTTTCTAGCAGAGTATGATTTTCCTCTTCATGCTGAAGGGTAAACTCAAGGAGTCAGAACCTGATTAGCTTTGGGCTGTGAGTAGAACACAGCAATGCCCATGAGACAGTGAAGTCTTTGACTGCAGCTGATATTTTTCAGCTTAGTTTTTGCTCTTCTCTAGTGAACCCTAAAGTTAATGACAACATTTTGTATCTTTCCTTTCACTGTATTCATCTTCCCAGTTGCTAGTCAGTGGCAGCACTTAATGATTTAACCAGCTGGAGCCTGTTAACCTTCCATCTATGGCATCTGATTTTCTTCTTTATGTTAACAAAGCTGATATTTTACATGTGTCAGGTTGATGGGATTTAATAGATCAGATGGTATTTTATGCTCCCATTTTACCTTGTTAAATAACTATGAAAAGTTCAAAGTGTCTCAGTACCAATGAAGCAGGAGCTGGGCCATAGATAGAAACCTTAGGTCAAATCCATCATTGTCAAAAGACTGTTCCTCCATTGAAGTCAAAGGATTTGCACCTTCTTACACATGGCCACATTTTGGCCCTCTCTCTTTAGAAATTGCAGAGTTTGCAGCACACGGCAGCCTCTCCCAGTTAGAGCTAAACTCCTGGTATCCACATTGTGAAGAAAAACAGGTGTGTTGGCTAGCTCAGGGCAAATGACACCTGCTCAGATATGGCAGCCACATCCCTCCACCTAGCGCTCTCTTGAATGCTAAATAGGAATCCTGCCCAGAAGTTTTTGAAGACTGCTGAGCCTAAGACTTAGAGAAAAGAGAAACTTCTTGTCCTTCCTCTCTCCTCCCCATACTGTACTGGCATGACATAACACTACTCCACCTGCCCTTTGAAAAAAGCCATCTGAAAAAAGCAAATTTGCAATGGGTGATCAGTGAATTCCCCAAAATACACTAAAAGGTGAACATAGATAAAACACAGTCCCTTCCTTGAAGAGCTGGCAATCTAAATAGACAAGGCAAACAAAATACAAGCGAATGTGATGTGTTGTACCTCAAAGTAGCACCCTGTAACCCTCATATTTCTAACTGGTAATGGTTGTGATATTTCATACAAGGCATGCCTTGCAAGGTATCATATGAAAGGTTATGATCTGCTGAAATTCATTGTTCTGTCACAATGTGTGTATCATCATTATATATGGAATTATGATATTCTGCTATATGGTTCATATTGAAATATGTTGTGTGTCTGGGAGACGCCCACAGCTAGCTCTCCAGTGGCAACAAAGAAGGTGCCCCACACCCGAACGGACATGAAGCGACCATTGACCAGCAAGGGAAATGTAAACAAGAGACTTACAATTCTGTAAGAGACAGTTGTGCAAGCACCAGATAATGGGAATTGCTCAACTCTGTGACTCAGCAGGGCCCACCAAAAAACGTCTGGGCCAGCATCTTCCCTGGGACATAAATTAACGTATAAAATAAAGGACAGTGGCATCATGAGACCACCTCTCTCCTCCCCCACTTATGCTGAAGGCAACAATAGTGATGGGAAGACAAAGACTTAGAACTGAGGAGATTGGTTCCAGGCTAAGAGGGAAATTCAGCTGGTGTATTAAAAACTGTAACCTGCCTGCATCATCCAGTGGGGTGAGAAAAGCTGTTTGATCCAAATCTTGCTTAATCTAATAGAGGTTAGGATTTAGAAGGCATGTTTACTTTTTATTTTCTTGCGTAACTATCTCTGACTTTTTGCCTACCACTTATAATCACTTAAAATCTTTCTGTAGTTAATAAACTTATTTGAATATATCATCTTTTCAGTGAGTGTGTCTAAAGTGCCTGGGGGGATCTGCTCAGATTACAAAGGCTGGTGCACGTCCACTACCCTTTGACGAAGTAGCAACCTAATTAATGAGCTTGCATTGTTCAACAGGTGTTGTTGAGCAATGAAAGACGGTACAGTTCTGGGGTGCAATGCTGTGGCTGGGGGGGATTTGCTGGTGTCTCCATTTGTATAGTTCATGAGTGTCTTCATGCAATTTAACTGGCTGTCTCTCTGTATACTGGTGGCTGAGTGATAACTGCACGTGGAGGGTTTGCTTCTTGTCACTGGCAAAGCATTGTGAGACAGCCAACGGTGGAGAGTTTAGGGGACACTGGTCCCACAGTTTGAGGTTGCACCTCAGAGATCCTATCACACTCACCCTCAGTCATGCCTGCTTAGTTCCCAGAATTAGATCATCAGACCTAAGGTTTCTGTTCAGGTAGCTCACGTCATCTTTATAAACTACCAAAGAACTTTATACATTACTCTGATGTCAACTAATTAGTTCTGCACTGCTTGAGCCTGTTAAACAAGACACAGGGTATCTGGACTTACACAAAAGAGTGTATTAAAATCTCAATAATAAACCCATGATGTTAAATATATTTTTTCTCAGATCATAATTGTAGCCTTGTTCAAACAGTTTCCAACTTCCCTCCTGAGCATGGCCTTGATGGTATCAAGGAATTTTATGAGCAGGGTCTTTTCTGGAGCAACTACATGGACAGCATATGAAGGTGAATTTAAAAGAGTGAGAGAAGGCACCGTGCAAGAATTAAATTATCAAAAATAAGCATGACAGAATTTTCCTTTATGGAAACACTTACCTTGTTGAAATATTCCAAGCAAGGTAATTTACAACCCAGCCATGGACAAAGCACAATAAGAGACATTTGTAATCCCAAAATTAGAAATAATATTTTTAAATTATAGGATTAAAATAAATTATAAACAAACATCAGGCATAATGCGGTTTTGGAAAATCTTTGCCTTTCTTATTTTTTTGTTGTAACTTTTCAAAACATTTAAAAGTGTTTGTTAAAATAAACAGTAATAATTTTGTTGCTTTTTTAAATCATACAAAGTTTCCATCACATGTTATCACTGCCTTAAATTACAATATTTTGTGAAACTAAAAAATTTCCCCCCAATGTTCTTTATTGAGCAGTTTGTCTAGTAACATTACAGTTACTGCTCTGCTTGGAGAAATTCCTAATGGAATTATGGAATGATACTGTCTTTTCACAGAGGTTAAGAACTTCCAACAGGCCTAGACTGAATTTAAGTTTCCAAAATCAAAGCAGAACATGTCAAAAGTCTCTTATGTGGGATATAGGGTGTATTCTGCACACAAACTACTGCATAGCCTTTACACTAAAACAGGGGTTCTCAAACTGGGGGTTGGACCCCTCAGGAAGTCACAAGGTTATTACATTGGGGGGTCATGAGCTGTCAGCCTCCACCCCAAACCCTGCTTTGCCTGCAGCACTTATAATAGTGTTAAATATACAAAAAACTGTTTTTAATTTATAAGGGGTGTCACAGTCAGAGACTTGCTATGTGAAAGGGGTCACCACTACAAATGTTTGAGAAGCACTGCACTAAAATGTGTGTAAATATAGCAGCAACAAATTAAGAAATTATGTAGCTTAATTTACATTTATTCAGATACTTACTTTTTTATATTTTTATGTTAAAATGGTGAATGATGCATTTCTTATTTACTAGATGAATTTTTTACTTGTAATTTGTGTCAATCTCTATTTGGATAAAAAATAAAAATTCAATAAAAACAAAGAGCATTCATTTTTAGTTTTTTAAAAACTACCTTAAATGTGCTTGTTACCACCTTTTTTTCTCATCACAACATTTTGCATTTAAAACTGACTTATTAAATAAAGGCCACATTATCTGTAGTTCGTGTATTGAACTGATTGTTCAGGTTACAGTGTCCATCACAATTTTTAGAACTAGTAGATCTCATCCTCTCATAGTCTGTTTTTATTCCTAGATTGGAAGATGAAAACAAGCTTTTCTGCTTTTTCAGCTCCTAACTGTGGCTAAGTCATTATGCAAGGTAGCCTGTTTCCTCTTGTTTTTTCCTACCCCCCCCCCAGATGTTCTGGTTTAACTTGGATTTAAACCTGGAGAATGGTCAGTTTAGATGAGCTATTACCAGCAGGAGAGTGAGTTTGTGTGTGTATGGGGGTGGGGGGGATGTGAGAAAACCTTGATCTATGCAGGAAATAGCCCGACTTGATTATGTAAAGAGTTGTCACTTTGGATGGGCTAGCACCAGCAGGAGAGTGAATTTGTGTGGGGGGGTGGAGGGTGAGAAAACCTGGATTTGTGCTGGAAATGGCCCACCTGTTGATCACTTTAGATAAGCTATTACCAGCAGGACAGTGGGGTGGGAGGAGGTATTGTTTCATGATTTCTGTGTGTATATAAAGTCTGCTGCAGTTTCCACGGTAAACATCTGATGAAGTGAGCTGTAGCTCACGAAAGCTCATGCTCAAATAAATTGGTTAGTCTCTAAGGTGCCACAAGTACTCCTTTTCTTTTTGCGAATACAGACTAACACGGCTGTTCCTCTGAAACCTGTCATTATGCAAGGCACTGCATTTAGCCGTATGGAGTGGAAATCTATCAACTGCATGAAGAAACTTGTACAGATACAGACAGACATCATCTTCCTTTCCAAATGCAAACAGATGGACATCGTACCAAAAGGACTGAAGGTCAAAAATCCATTACAATCTACATACCACACAGACTATGCTGACAGCTTGTGCCTCACGCTCTCAAAGAAACTGCGGAATCACCTGATCAAGATCCTCTACAGCAAACAGGGAAAGATTAAGAATGAGCTCTCAAAAATGGATACTCTCATAAAGAACCAACCTTCCACACAAACTTCCTCGTGGCTGGATTTTACTAAAACTAGACAAGCCATTTACAACGCACACTTTGCTTCTCTACAAAAGAAAAAAGACACTAAACTTTCTAAACTACTACATGCTACAAGGGGCCACAGCAATGGTTCCCTCACCCCACCTAGCAATATTGTTAACCTATCCAACTATACTCTCAGCCCAGCAGAAGCAGCTGTTCTATCTCGGGGCCTCTCCTTCTGCCCCTCCACCCCCACGAACATGATACAGTTCTGTGGTGACCTAGAATCCTATTTTCGATGTCTCCGTCTCAAGGAATATTTCCAAAATACCTCTGAACAACATACTAATCCACAGAGGTCTCCCTGCCAACACTACAGAAAGAGGGATTCTAGATGGACTCCTCCTGAAGGTCGAAACAGCAGACTGGACTTCTACATAGAGTGCTTCCGCCGACGTGCACGGGCTGAAATTGTGGAAAAGCAGCATCACTTGCCCCATAACCTCAGCCATGCGGAACGCAATGCCATCCACAGCCTCAGAAACAACTCTGACATCATAATCAAAAAGGCTGACAAAGGAGGTGCTGTTGTCATCATGAATAGGTCGGAATATGAACAAGAGGCTGCTCGGCAGCTCTCCAACACCAGTTTCTACAAGCCATTACCCTATGATCCCACTGAGAGTTACCAAAAGCAACTACAGCATTTGCTCAAGAAACTTCCTGAAAAAGCACAAGATCAAATCCGCACAGACACACCCCTGGAACCCCGACCTGGGATATTCTATCTACTACCCAAGATCCATAAACCTGGAAATCCTGGGCGCCCCATCATCTCAGGCATTGGCACCCTGACAGCAGGATTGTCTGGCTATGTAGACTCCCTCCTCAGGCCCTACGCTACCAGCACTCCCAGCTACCTTCGAGACACCACTGACTTCCTGAGGAAACTTCAATCCATCGGTGATCTTCCTGATAACACCATCCTGGCTACTATGGATGTAGAAGCCCTCTACACCAACATTCCACACAAAGATGGACTACAAGCCGTCAAGAACACTATCCCCGATAATGTCACGGCTAACCTGGTGGCTGAACTTTGTGACTTTGTCCTTACCCATAACTATTTCACATTTGGGGACAATGTATACCTTCAGATCAGCGGCACTGCTATGGGTACCCGCATGGCCCCACAGTATGCCAACATTTTTATGGCTGATTTAGAACAACGCTTCCTCAACTCTCGTCCCCTAAAGCCCCTACTCTACTTGCGCTATATTGATGACATCTTCATCATCTGGACCCATGGAAAAGAAGCCCTTGAGGAATTCCACCATGATTTCAACAATTTCCATCCCACCACCAACCTCAGCCTGGTCCAGTCCACACAAGAGATCCACTTCCTGGACACTACAGTGCTAATAAACAATGGCCACATAAACACCACCCTATACCGTAAACCTACTGACCGCTATTCCTACCTGCATGCCTCCAGCTTTCACCCTGACCACACCACACGATCCATCGTCTACAGCCAAGCTCTGCGATACAACCGCATTTGCTCCAACCCCTCAGACAGAGACAAACACCTACAAGATCTCTGTCAAGCTTTCTTACAACTACAATACCCACCTGCAGAAGTAAAGAAACAGATTGATAGAGCCAGAAGAGTTCCCAGAAGTTACCTACTACAGGACAGGCCTAACAAAGAAAATAACAGAACGCCACTAGCCGTCACCTTCAGCCACCAACTAAAACCCCTCCAACGCATTATTAAGGATCTACAACCTATCCTAAAGGATGACCCAACACTCTCACAAGTCTTGGGAGACAGGCCAGTCCTTGCCTACAGACAGCCCCGCAACCTGAAGCAAATACTCACCAACAACCACATACCACACAACAGAACCACTAACCCAGGAACTTATCCTTGCAACAAAGCCCGTTGCCAATTGTGCCCACATATCTATTCAGGGGACACCATCACAGGGCCTAATAACATCAGCCACACTATCAGAGGCTCGTTCACCTGCACATCCACCAATGTGATCTATGCCATCATGTGCCAGCAATGCCCCTCTGCCATGTACATTGGTCAAACTGGACAGTCTCTACGTAAAAGAATAAATGGACACAAATCAGATGTCAAGAATTATAACATTCATAAACCAGTCGGAGAACACTTCAATCTCTCTGGTCACGCAATCACAGACATGAAGGTCGCTATCTTAAAACAAAAAAACTTCAAATCCAGACTCCAGCGAGAAACTGCTGAATTGGAATTCATTTGCAAATTGGATACTATTAATTTAGGCTTAAATAGAGACTGGGAGTGGCTAAGTCATTATGCAAGGTAGCCTGTTTCCTCTTGTTTTTTCCTACCCCCCCCCCCCAGATGTTCTGGTTTAACTTGGATTTAAACCTGGAGAATGGTCAGTTTAGATGAGCTATTACCAGCAGGAGAGTGAGTTTGTGTGTGTATGGGGGTGGGGGGGATGTGAGAAAACCTTGATCTATGCAGGAAATAGCCCGACTTGATTATGTAAAGAGTTGTCACTTTGGATGGGCTAGCACCAGCAGGAGAGTGAATTTGTGTGGGGGGGTGGAGGGTGAGAAAACCTGGATTTGTGCTGGAAATGGCCCACCTGTTGATCACTTTAGATAAGCTATTACCAGCAGGACAGTGGGGTGGGAGGAGGTATTGTTTCATGATTTCTGTGTGTATATAAAGTCTGCTGCAGTTTCCACGGTAAACATCTGATGAAGTGAGCTGTAGCTCACGAAAGCTCATGCTCAAATAAATTGGTTAGTCTCTAAGGTGCCACAAGTACTCCTTTTCTTTTTGCGAATACAGACTAACACGGCTGTTCCTCTGAAACCAGCTCCTAACTGATTTCTTAATTTCAAATGAACTAGTTGAATAAACTGAAGAGAATATTTTCTCTGAACCTGCAGAGATGCCACAGTTGTTTAAAACAAACAAAAAACCCACCACCTTGTTTAGCACTTCAAACTCTCATTCCAGGTACTTAGTCAATGACTTCCAACCTTTCAGTGGCTTACTTTCTTTAACACTGTGGCAGCAAACAGATATTGCTTAATACTTATTAAAATCATTAAATACTTTTTAAAAAAGTTTAGACCTTAATATACATTGCCAATTTCAAATTTAATTGGCAATTAATTTTAATAAACCTAACTTGTATTTAAATATTAAAAACAGGTTTTAAATATTAAAAAACCCCAATTGTTTACTCATGCAGTGTGCCATCATCAATGACAGAGGAGGAGTCAAAATGACATTCTTTTTAACATTAAGAAGTGTGATAGCCTCTGTTGTAAAATAAAATCTCAGTGTATAGAGGTATATGGTCTGATTCTCAAAGACTGTTTAACACCACTTTGGAAGTGTAAGTTTGAGCC
Source organism: Lepidochelys kempii (assembly GCF_965140285.1). Classification (NCBI taxonomy): domain Eukaryota; kingdom Metazoa; phylum Chordata; order Testudines; family Cheloniidae; genus Lepidochelys; species Lepidochelys kempii. Next base: position 136,533,906 of record NC_136382.1, on the reverse strand, counting down.
TACTTTAAGTTTTCTTTACACTGCCGGAGCAGCATAAAGATGCCCTAATGTAAATAAGAATCAGCCCCAATCAGGACCTTAATGGGCAATCCATCCATTTTGGATCTAAGTTTGCTTTTCTATAAAATGTAGACTGTTCCTCCTGCTGATACAACACCTTGTAATTCCAAAGTATTTGCATGTCATAGGGATCTGTCATAGTCACTGAGTGGTGCTGATTTGGGGCAAAAAGGCCATTTTTCCAACGAAAAAATTTTGTATGAAAAATTTCAAAAAACATTTTCATAAAAATTGTCAACATTAGACCGGCTGTTCATAAATTTTCCATAATATTTTATCATAAATATGGTTACTGACAAGTTTGTTTTCTTGAGGGAAAACTGGACTGTTGGTAAATGAAATTAAAACAATTTTGATAATCACCTTGATAGATCAGTCCTTCAGCCCTCGTATAGATTGCACCAATCACAACACATCTTCCATTCTTTTCATAACCTGGCCTTCCTTCTCCATGTGCGGCCATGTCTTTTCACCATAAAATCTTCCCATCTCTTTGGAGGTTGGCCGAGTGGTCATTTCAGTTCCCGTGCGTACCACTCAGCGACAGCTGCAGTCCATCGATTGTCAGTGAGCCTCGCTATATGCCAGGCCCAATTGCATTTTACTATGCCTGCTGTCAATGACGACATCCTGAACTCCACTCCGCTGTCTGATCACTTCATTAGGGACTCAGTCACGGATTGAAATTCCCTGAATTCTTCTTTCCATCACCCTCTCCATGACAGACAGTTGCTGCTTCTCTGTCTTCATCAGCACCCATGTTTTGCTGCTGTACAACTTTGCTGGCAGTACTGCTGAGTTGAAGAGACTGGCGTGCGTTGCCTTGTTGATTTTTCCTTGGAGGACATCCTTGATAGAACTCAATGCACACCAACCTGCTTTCTTTCTTCGTGAGAGTTCACCCTCCTGATCGTGGCACATGTTAATTTCTTGGCCCAAATAGACATATTAATCATAGAATCAGAGTATCAGAGTTGGAAGAGACTGCAGGAGGGCATCTAGTCCACCCCCCCTGCTCAAAACAGGATCAATCCCAACTAAATCATCCCAGCCAGGGCTTTGGAAAGCCGGGTCTTAAAAACCTCTAAGGATGGCGTTTCCACCACCTCCCTAGGTAACCTATTCCAGTGCTTCACCACCCTCCTAGTGAAATAGTTTTTCCTAATATGCAGCCTAGACCTCCCCCATTCTATTTGTTCTCCTTTGATTGTTATTTGGGCTTTTGGCAAGGTATCAGACCACATACATTTAATTTTGGAACAGTTAATTTTCAGTCCGACTTGACTGCTTTTTGTGTTGAGTTCTCACAACATTTTCTGTAGCTTAACAGTATTTTTGGCGATCAACACAATATCATCCATGAATCTGAGATGGTTTAACTGCTCTCCGTTGACGTTGATTCCACCCTTCCAATTCATCCGCCTCATTACCAATTCAAGGCAGGCTGTGAAGAGTTTTGAGTTTTTTACCCACAAAAGCTTATGCCCAAATAAATCTTAGTCTTTAAGGTGCCACCGGACTCCTTGTTGTTTTTGTGGATACAGACTAACACAGCTACCCCCCTATACACGTCTCCTTGTTTCACACCTTTCTTAACTGGGATGCGAAGGGAGGTATCAAATAAAGTTATATCTGTAGCGCAGTCAGAATTTGCTTCTTTTAATGGTTTGATATAGTTTGTGTCGATGTTCTGCTCTGCAAGAGCTTTCAACACTGCATTGATCTCTACACTTTGAACCCTTTTTCCATAGTTGATGAAGGCAATACCTAAAGGGAATTTGTGTTCCCTTGTGTGTTCCAATAGCTGGTTTATAGTGAAAATATGGTCCATTGTGCTGAAATTACTTTGAAAACCTGCCTGCCCCCTCAGCTGTTGCTTGTCCAGACGCAGAGAGTCAATTTGTTATTATTTTAGTGAATAGCTTGTAGACATGTGAGAGCAGGCATATTTCCATTCTTTAGATCTTCACAATTGCCCTTCTTGTACAGCAGGATGGTGTTAGACTCCTTCCAGCTAGATGGTATCTTCTGCATTTCCAAGTAACTGCTAAACCTCTGAGCAAGGGTTTCCCAGAAGTCTTGGCTTCCAGCTCTTATTTCGATTGCCCATCTCTACCTGGGACTTTTCCTTCCTTAATTTGGTGAACTGCATGTCAAACTTCACTGACGAGGACTGAAAGTACGTCATTGGTCTGTTGAAGTGTTGGTACAGGGACATATATCTGAGACGCGAACAGTTTGGCTTGAAATCTTTGCAGATCACTTCCATCCCTGTTCTGTCAACTACTGGTTTTCCATCCCTGTTCTTCAGCACCATTATTGTTGACCTGTACAACGTCAATTCCCTCTTGCATTTTTTGAGGCGTCTGCGATCTTCAGCCATCTTTAAGAGCCTTTCATTTCGGTATTTCTCAAAGTCCTCCTTTAGTCGTCTTCTTTTTATCAACTTGCAGAGGCAGGAGTACTCAAGTTTTTCACCATCATTTTGTTTCACATTCCTCTGCTTCTCTAGCAAGTTCCACATTTCCTTGGAGATTCTTCCCTTTGCTCGTTTTGGTTTTTCTTTCTCAGATAATTTCACACATTGCCTCAATTTATCAGTGAAGTTTTTATCATCCTCATTGCAGTTATCTATAAGACTCCAGTCTTCCTTAGAAATGTTTGCTTTCAAGATTGCCTTATCGAATATTTTTGGCAGCTGTCTCTGATTTGCCATCTGTAGCGCTTTCTTCTCCACCTTTTCGATGAAGTTGAGCCATGCTCTGAGCAAGCGATAGTCACTACCGGTGTTAAATGATGGTACTATTGGGATGTCTTGTACAATGTGCCGCTTATTGATCAAGAATGAGATTGACTATATTATGTTCTTCGCATTGAGCACAATCCATGTTCACTTCCTCTTGGCCTTCTTAAACCAGGTGTTACCAATAAACATTTATTTCATCTCTGCCAGAGTTGCCAGTCACTCACCTTGTGAATTCCATTCGCTGATACCATACCTTCCAATGAACTTTTCACCTCCTTTCCCACTTCCAAGTTTAGCATTGAAATCTCCCATCATGATCATATACGTGGATTTTTGAGCAAGGTTTTCCTCAAGCTCCTGATACATTCTTCCACATCATCATCTTTGCTTGTGCTTGTGGGATCTTAATAATATTGAGGGTGGTGTTCTTGTTCAGATGGAGGTGTAGCACTCCAATGCATAATGACTTGAATTTGTAGGAGATGATTTTTGAAGACCATTCCTTGTTGATGAAGCTGATTCCTCCAACGGTCCTTGCACCTTCTCCTTTTCCCAACATGGTAGTACTTTCATTTCTCCACTTCACTTTCATCTCCTTTCTTGGTTATGTTTCGCAGAGACCAAGGATGTCACAGGCTGTCCTTGCCTTCTCCTCCATTAGATGGTTGAGCAAATCATCTCTTGTCAGTGTCCTGCAGTTATAGGTGCACACTGAGAGGGCAATCTTTTTCTGGTCCCTGAGATTCTTAACAGCCTCCTGTCGACTGAACTCCCCACCAACATTGTAGAGCGTACCGAGGAGCACACAAGGAGTTGGGACCTATTTATTCGTGTTGTTTTAGCCAGTTCTTCATCCACCCATTGGCTATGCTGTCGGTGGCGCACTTACCTCCTCAACTTAGCTAGCACCCAACCTCAAGGAGGACGACAACTGATCCATTTTGACTTCTGTGACATGGAAACAAAGTTGACATGTTGAAATATCCACAAAATTGTTTCCCATTGTTTGTCTGGCTAGATCTCTCTCTTCATAAATTCCCAGGCCAAAAGGACCATTGCAATCACCTAGTCTGACTTCCTCTATAATACAAGCTGAAAATAACTCCAAGCACATATCTTTAAGTAAAATAAATTTTAAACTCAAGATTGTATTAAGTTGTCAGGGATGGAGAATCCACCATGACCCTTGGTAAATTGTTTCAATGGTTAATTACTTTCTCTATGTCAAATGTAGCCTTATTTCTAGTCTGCATCTGTCTAGCTTCAACTTCCAGTCACTGGATCATGTTGTACCTTTCTCTGCTAGATTGAAGAGCCCAAAACTCAACCTGACTCTCACCAAATAAGAGCAGGGACCATGAACTAGAAAAATCTGGGAAACCAAAACCACAGTCCAATTAGAGATGTAACTACGAAATCACTGAGAGACTGGAGCATAGGATACTTTCTACTCTACTGTCCAAAATGTGAGTATGTGATACATGAACTCAGGTTAGCAGGAATGATAAATGATTGAGGAAGTGATGAAGAAAAACTGAATAAAACCCTGGAAGGTGGGAGAGAAGAGTGGGAGGAAGAGGGGCAGAGACAGATTTTAGTTAGTTCTCACAGAGCAGCCTCTCTCTTTTCCCACTTTGGCATCACTTGGAGAGAGAGAGAGAGAGAGAGAGACAGACAGAGACAGACAGAGAGACATGGCATCTGTCTATATTTGGGGAGTAAAAAAAGGTGTGTTTTTAAACTTTAACTAGTGTTAGCAATCTAAAATTCCAAGGGCTGTGCTCTCTGGAAGTCCTAGCACCATCAACTGAACACTGCCACCTCAGCCTCATCTCTGCTCCTCCTGGGGCTGTTTCATCCCCCTCCTTCCAGGCCTTGGGTGGGTGGCAGGGTCTCCCCTTTCATGCTGTTCATGGGCCAGTCCACCCCTTCTCCTTGGCTTGGCGCAACAGAAGAAGAGCAGGGAGTTGTTCCATTACTCATAGGGAGTGAGGGAAGACACCCTATACTCTGAGATCTTTAGCTCCTTCTCTCCTGAGAGAATGGCTTTGGGTTTGGGGGTAGGGGGGGGAGGGCAGAGAGCTCTTCCTGTAGCTCTGATTGGTTTCTCAGCCCAAGGGTACAAGCAGCCAAGCAGAGACGCTCTTTCCCGGCCCTCCCCCATCCCCCCAACTCTAGCAAATTTCAAAGCTGCAGCTTCCCCCTTCATCATGAGATAGTCTCTAACCCCTCACTTGCAAAATTTGGTAATAGTGGGTACCTAAGACATTCTATTACCCAACACCACACCAGTCCATAAACATAAACTGCTGACAGCAGACCTATTAAGAAGCTGTAAGTATTGAGATTCACACTGATTCAACTTCACTGGGAAGATGAAGTTGCTTCAGACCTCTTTCTCTCCATGCAAATCAGTCAGTGTGCGTATAAATTTTCCATCTGTGTCCTCTGTCAAATTGTGTTGGGTAAAATTGTTTTTTTCCCTTTAATCCTACCTCTCTTCCTTCAGTTTCTGCTTTCCATACAGCAGGTGGATGATCTATTATGTAGTATTAAATTATGTGCTTTCCAAATTGCTTATATTTGAATATTAGGTCATAGGAGTAGAGTAGTAAAACAGAAGTGCCACCCTAACACATCCCCATGTATTTCAATAGAATAAAAAGCATCTGGTGCAATATAAAGGAATTATCAAATGGCAAAGGGAAAACAACTTTCTTGGTGGACAATTAATTAAAATTTTGATCACAGCATCAGAACGAAGTATGATACTTAACACTTTTTTCTCCGGCTGTCTTACCCACATGCAGTTTCTCATTTATGTACAAAAACCTGAAGTGTATTGAAAATGTAATACCATAAAATAAATTAATTTCTGAACATTAAGTGCAGATTAATGTAGTATTAGACCCCATATTTAATTTACTTAACTACTTTTGAATTTTCCTGTGCTAGAAAGCTGCAGAAAATTAGAGGGTCCTCACCTGTTTTATGCCACTCTTACAATATAAAACATTGGGGCCTTGCATAACAAATGTGCAGGTCTCTGCTTCTGCAGAACTCAGGAGATCCACAAGAGTGGAAAACCTACAGCTGACTAGAGGCCTGTGGACAGTAAATAAAGTGACATGCAGGGACCAAAGAAAGTCCCACTCGTGTGAACCTCGGAAACTCAAGAAAAATTGTGTACATCAATGTGGTGGTATGCTCTGCATCCTCGTTTCAAATCCCACTGCAGTCTGCGCGCGTGCGCACACACGCAAAAAAGTGATCAGAGAGAGCAAGAGAAAAATGAAACTTGTGCACCATTACAGGTCAGCTAATTCCAAAGGACATAAAAATAAGAAATAAAAAGCAAAATTAAATTAAAGGAAATCATAGCAACTTTATAAAATCAGGATTAGTCTCAATGTACTCTGTCTCTGGATTCCAATAAACTTTATTAAGTAAATGACATTAATAGATAAAAAGTTACAGAAAGTAAAATAAAGCAAGATGGTTATGACAGCTGAAGTTAAACCTAAGATCTTAACATGGAATATTTAAAGTTTTATCAAGCAGCAATAATCAAACCTTGTTAAATCATTTCACAAATTCTTATCACAAAGTGGTGATTTTAGCAAAATATTTTCAGTACAGAATAGAATTACAAAAGTGAAGAATCTTTTATTACAGATCTCTGTTCAACACTTAATAGACTGAACTGTTTTCTGCAGTTATTACATTCTGAGCTTTTTAAAGCTTCAGGGGATCCCTAAAGTGCTCAGGGGTCTGTGGAGATGCTCAACTCTTGAAGATCCCTGTGAATATAAATTCTGCAGAGTCCTCTTCATCCCACTTTGGAATTAGTCAAGAGGAAGAGTGAGTAAGCCCGGCTCCCTATTTATCTTAAAATTAAAACTTTGCCACTTTCAAACACATACCTTATGTTAACTTTCACACCATCCAAACAGCACCCCACAAACCACCTCAGCTTGCCCTCTAAACTACATCTAATAATATACACATACAAAACCATCTATAAATTTTCAACAAGTCACACTCCTTTTTCATACCAGACTTCAAAAATGGTAATCACAAAACTGCACTTCTACACTAACAGTATTGATAGCTAACATTTGACAGAAATTCCTAAATAAACCTTCCACATCATCATCCCATGGCTTTCATTTAATACACTATAAAAAAAACAAAACAGATAAATATCACTACTGCCACTTATATCAATATGCTCAACTATCAAAAAGTACCCTAACACAATGGGGGCAAATTGAATATGCAGTGTAATTTGGTTGGTGTGACAGTTGAAGCAGAGTAGGTACTTGAAAGTTGCAAAATATGGGGATACCCTACCTACTAATTTCCAAACAAACATTTAGTTTTGTTTGCTTCTTTTTACAAGTATGATAGGGAGCTTTAAATTACTTGAGGCGTTACCTGGAGTAAGCATTAACAAACCTTGCAACTTTAAACTATCTCAGAGTTTTTTTTGTGTGTAATACAAATACATACATTCCTTCCAGTTACATCTTTGCACTCCTAGTCGGAAATAGTATTTTATCAGGAATAGTAAACTATGATCATACACCATTGTATTTAAGGTTTTTGCTTCATGGAGTCCCAATTATTCCTCTATACATAGTGAGTAACCTGTTAGCAAAAACAGAAGCACACATTATAGAGTTGGGCAACTAATGTTTTAAATCAAGTATTCAGAACACATTTTCTAACAATGATTATTTGTTTAATCTAAAAGCAGGTAAAAACACATTTGAGATATTTTGTAACTTATGAAGTTGAAATCAACATTTAGATGGAAATTCTTCAGTTCTTTTGACTATTTGTAATTGGGCAGCAACTCAAAATAGGTAGAAATTTAGTTCAATTCTACATCACATAACGGACACTGTTCAGGTATTAAAAGAGGGTTTTCTTAAGGGTTGAGAGAAGGGAGAGGTGTAAATAATGTGTAAATAAAGTGTAAATAGGTTCTTCAGGGGCCTTTTTAGGGTGACCACAGGCATCTCGGTTCTTTCTTATATCCTTTCCAAATGGTTCTTGAATTTTGAACAACTCGCTGTAGACAGACTAAGAATGTGAAAATGATTACGTACTAATAATCCCAGATTCCTAAATAAAAATATTAAAATGGCTATGAAGGAATTATAAAAGGTAAAGTTTCATAAATTAAACCCAAAAGCCCTGTCTTGCTTTTTTACTGGAATGTGAACATATGATGCACAAAGCATACTTTCTAGGCTGACTACTAAGACCTTTTCTTGGGAGACCATACATGCTGTTAGATAAGATGTATTATCAGTGTTCCCTCATGTTGCTAAAGGAGTTATAGAAACAGTGAAAGGATGCAGCAGGAAACTGTTCAATCATTGGTGTTGTGGTTCATCAACAATTTTCTTTTAATACAACTAATAAATTAAAATTCAGTTTGTTATATACTTCTGCATTTAACTGCATTTAATAGGAGAGAGATGCTAGTCACTTTGTTGACTTTATCCTTCCAATGAATTTAGATGATTGGGTGATGGACATGGTTATAAACCTGAAGAGAACAAAAAAAAAGTTTTCTACAACAATATTTATTATGTGGTACAAAAGGAATATTTAACATTGCTCTAGAAACGTGATTAAAGAATTCAGTTTAAATTTAATTCACTATGTGAGATTATGGTATAATTTATGTTGGAAACACCTCATAATTATGGGGATGTCCAATTACTCTCTTCTCTCAGCATGTACTTAACCTCAAAAGTACAGAATTCCAAAACTGCCAAAGAAACCTCTCTTTTGGAATTTACCAGCAACTGCTGCAGAATGTCTCATCTCCAGCAGTGAGGCGGGTAGAAGCCATGAGGCTTGGCTGCAGAATTCCAGGCAAGCTGGGAAGGGAGGGTGATGGGCCGGGACTCTGGACAGAGTTTCTCAGGCGCACAACAAATAGTGATTGATTAAACTTGTACCCTACTTACAGCAGTGACCAGCAGTCACAGTAGCATGTTAAGAGACTAAAGGGTGGGGACTCGATCCCTAGTTACAGGGAGGTCATCCTGCCCAAATTACTAAAATGCTTCTAATCCCTCACATAGATCAAGAAGGGATACAACCTAGACCCTGAGTTACAGGGTGGTCAGTCAAATTTGCCAACTTATGGTGCATTAATGCCAAGTGAGAGGGGGGCAGAGACCTTTCCCTCAACTACAGGAAGGTCACGCTGGTAGAGGTAGCAAGTGCCCCAATACGTCCCATAAAAGAGAGAGGCTTGTGACATGCACCCTAATTATAGGGTTTCCACGCTGACTAGATCGCCCACAGAGACCTGAGCCTCATTACAGGGAGGCCACACTGCTCAGGGTTCTAAAGCACACAATATCCCCCATGAGCCAGGGCCACGTGACTTACAGCCTTATTACAGGGTAGTCGCTCTCACTAGCCAGCCACAAGGGCATCATAAAAAGGCCAAAAGGGTCAACCTGAGCCCTGTTCACAGGGCGGTCTCACAGCTCAAAGATATGTTCCCTGCCTAAGAAAGAGGATAGCAACTCTTAGCCTAATTATAGGGTAGTCACTCAAACTAGCTGAAGAAAAGAGCATAATTGCAAGAGACAAAAGGGAAGAGATCTGAACTCTGGTTACAGAGGGGGTCACATGGGCCATGGTACAAAACTGGCTCTCAGGAGAGATGGGGCCTACACCCCAGTTACAGGGTGGTCACACTGGCTAGACTGCCAATGGGCCACAATGCCAAAAGGGCAGAGACCTAAACCCAAATTACAGGCAGGTATCAGTACCAATGGCACTAAAATAGCCCTAATCCCTTCTAAACGAGAGGGATTCAACCTGCACATCAATTACAGGGCGGTCCGTTCCAATTAACCAGCTACAGGGGCCTAATGCCAAGAGCCTAAAGGGCAGTTTCTCCTGAATTACAGGCAGGCCACATAGCTCAAGGTACCAAATGCCTCAATCTGTCCCATAAAAGAGAGAGAGGCTTGTGACATGCACCCTTATTACAGGATTATCATGCTGACTAGACTGCCAACAGGGCATAATGCCAGAAGGGCAACACAGCAAAGACCTTACCCTAAATTAAATCACTCAGGGTTCTAATACGCTCAATATCCCTCATAAGCTGCAGCCACGTGACTTGTACCCTCAATACAGGGTAGTTACTCTCACTAGAAGAGCAGAATACCAAGAGACCAAAAGGGCCGACCTGAACCCTCATTACAGGGAGGTCATACTGCTCAAAGACATAATCACCCACCTAAGTAAGAGGATGGACACTGTCATGAATATAGGGGGAAGGGTAGCAACCTTTATGTATGCCAGCCCATTCAGTAGCATAAAATCCCTCCTTGGCAGCTGTACTAGATTGCCTTACCAGTACAGGGTTAAAAGCAGTTCAAATAACCTAGCTGGCACCTGACCAGAAGGACCAATGAGGAAAGAGAGAGAAGTTAAGACAGCCTGAGGAGAAGCCTTGGCAGACTCTATATACTCAAGGCAAACTGAGCGCAAACGAGCGAGACAGCCTTGTTTTCCCAGAGTCTGCGGACTTGGGGAAAATGCTTCGCAACCTTAACTATGACACTTACCTGCTTTCGTATTTTAGAAAGGAATATGCACCACAGTTCTTAGGAACACTTATACCTGTTTTAGTTTAGCGAGGGGCCTGGGCCACAAAGTTTAGATCCAGATCTGAACTTGTTTGGGTTGTTCCAATTCAGGGTTTTGGTTCAGTATCCATCTCTAATTTCAGTATGCATATTTAGTGAATGGGTCTGTTCTTGCTCAGGAGGAGATGCCATTTAGATGACACTTCAAAGCAAGGATTCAATGTAATTCGAAGTACAGTAGGATTGAGACACAGCAGCACCATTAGAAAGCGATTTAAATCAATTCTAAATTGTTTAATTTAGCATTTGATTTAAAATCAGCCATTTTCTTTTCAATTATAGATCTTAATTTATAACTCCAATGCTTCCCAATTTCCAGTGCCTTTACAGTTTTCCTGACATTTCTAATTTTACTGTTTGTAAGATAGCATGATGAGCATCAGATAGGGCATAACACTTACAAATGCTGAAGCCAATTCTTTCAATTCCACCGTGTAGGAAACAAACGCCTTCCAAACTGATTGGTAATTATTCATTTTTATTTTATTTTAGACAATTTTAGAAACATTTTAGTGATTTATTCTTCTATGTAGTTAGACAAATTAGCAACCCGTTCCTGCTGCTATTGCCTTCATGGGAGCAGGATCTTGAGCCTAGGATATTTTTGATATTACACTAAAGATTTCCTTTACACTGACATTGTTAGTTACCTCAGAGGACCTTCCTTTCTGTCTGCTTTCACTGACCATTACTAGTTAGGTATTTTATCATACTTACAAAAAGGACTTATCCCTCACAAGCCTATGGAAACAGTGGCCAATTTGGGCAACCCGAGAAAGCTCTTTATGGGAAAACAGTGAGAAGATGCATAGCCATAATTCATCACAAAGAAGCAGTCACAGAGAGATCACCTCTCACTTCTACTATCCTAAAAACAAATCAAAGCAACAGGCCATTACAAGGAATGGAAAAAATACGATTCAGTCTCTAGTGGACAGCTAATTCCTGTCCATGCCAAACAGTAAAACAAACAAATAAGATGCAGGTATTGAAGAGAAGAACATTATCTTTTGTTTCACTCTCAAGCAAAGTGACTTTTATGCAATGGGAAAGTGTATTTCCCCTCTTCCATTTCCAATGTGAGGCATCAGAACCATATATTTCTTAATTTTAACCACCTGGATTTTGGCGTGGTGAAGGGTGAGGGGTAGGCTCACCTGTAAGGAGGGCAAGAAAAGGGGGGACCCAATCCTGTGGGGGACTGCAAATGTCACATATTGCCTCTCCCTGGATCTACTGTAGTATTCCACCTCCCCTCCAGTACAATGGTCCCCAGTGCAGGGATCACCCCTAAAACCTAACATGATCTTTCCTGCAGTTGAACTTTCATAATCCAACTTTCTGGGGGAAGGAGGACCCCAGTGAATGAGATGGGGGGCACTGTTAGATTGGGGTGCGCCCAAGGAAGAACCCCTCCTTAGGATTCCTGCTCCTGATGACTAATGCCCCCATTTTTGGCGGGGAAGATCCCTACTTTGAGGCTATTATGAAGGCGCTAAGAAAGGCCAGGGGCAGGAAATTTGCTTGTCCTACCCCCAGGACCGCCCTGGGAAAATGGGGGGTACTTTACAGAGGCTGGAGTAATCCTATAGACTCACATGGGTTTTGTAATGCTCACTGCAAATCTAAGAAGTGCAAAAATAAAGCACCTAGGTACAGAAAAAATTGGAAGTTTCTTCCAAGTAAAAAAACATTTTAAATGGAAAGAGGATAAAAACTGTTCAATAAGAACCTCGATGATTAAGATGTCAACCAAGCTAAATTATTGTCCCCTTGTGAATAACTCCCATGAATCCCTTATTTATACGGTATTAGGATCTTTCATACAATCAGACTTAGTAGAATTTAATCCACACCTCAGTGGAACAACAAATCATCCTAATTAACAAAATTTCTGTTATAACAGAAGCGGGTACTCTCTGATGTTTTACAGACCATGTAGGAACTATAGTGAAGGATAAAATCCTAATAAAGCATGTAAAGATTTACAAACTGTATTATCTATGCACAAAGGGCATAGCATGTAAAAGCTATGCACTTTAAAGTTTAAAATCCATTTTCTCTATGCATGTGAAAGAATATTTATGCTGAGCAGCATTCACTTTGAAAGAGCATTGTCATTAATTATTCTGCCATCTCTCTTACAAAGCACAAAGGTTTGCTTATAAAATGGCATGCATGTTAAACAGATATTTATGAAATAAGTTCCATCCTGGCTGTCTACGTTAAGCAGACACACCCTATTATCCAAGCAATATTGACTGTACTAAGCAACTATGGGGTTATCAAACTACAAAAGCCTATTTTTTCTAAGCTGCTATTCTAATAGCAGCTGCCTTCTGATTAGCCAACAGCTTCCATCAACTCATTCCCCTTCTGTGCTGTTATGTTCAAAGCTACCGCATTGTACCCCAAACTACACATAAAAATTAAAGTTTTTCTTTTTTAATGCTGCCCAGTTATCATAGCACTGTAAATGTTTGTATGCATCTTGACATACATCTGGTTTGCTTATGTGAACGATGACTGGTAGCTTTAGTCTTTTGAACTGTAGGAGACATTTTATGCTCAGACATGTTTTTGCTACTACTGGGTTATTACTAATTATCATGCCTTTAAAGAAATTAGAGGTGTTAAGCTATGTTTTGTGTCCAGCAAGGCCATACAGGTATAATAGCTAATGTTAATGGATTATTCAACAAAAATGTACCACACAAGAAGGACCGCTACAATTTTATGTCATGTCAATAATCATTCCTCTGGCAAGAAAAATGCGTAGGTGTCTGCTGTTTAGTATTACACTAGCATCTGCAATCTTAAGTAAAAGGTTTCATATGTCTGGTCATAAATGATCATTCAAATACTTATTGAATAATTTCTAGATAACCAAGGCACTGTAACTCCAGTACACTTAACTCCTTTTTTCTTTGAAAAAGAATAGAATGATAGGACTGGGTGAGTACTCTGAAAGATTTGCTCAGATTTTTAGGTGAATTTGTGTTTGTCATTTTCATGCCTCCTTTCTGTATTTGAATTTGGTGATCATTTATGCACTCTATAGAGTTAATTTAAAAAAAAGTACCATCAATATTTCACCGATGAATAAATTAAAGTAAATAATTGTGAATTATTTGGTCAGCTCTGTCTCAATCTTACATACATAAGAATCACATTCCCACTGAAGTGTAAACACCCCTGAGATAGAATGGCGCATCTGTTAACAGTACATAGCAATATTACACAATAGTTTAGAACAAGAAATGAAAAATATCACTTACAGAGGGGGGAAAAGGAACTGTATTGATCTCTTTTCATTACTAGTGATAAAATCCACTGTGAGCAAGAATGTGAGAGTCTCCTTCTGATGTCATTTCTAGGCCTCATTATGGGCTTTGGCCCAGATCCATAAAGCTATTTAGGCTCCTAACTTCTATTAAAATGAATTGAAGTTAGGAGCCTAAATGGATTTGTGAATCTGGGCCTTTGTTCTTTAGATTTATCTCTCTCAATTCAGCCTTTAATGTATTCAGGTTGATAGCTGTCTGAGGGATGTAGTCAGTACTGATGGCTGGTAGAATGGGGAAGCTCATAGTAATTGCAAAGCAAGATTCTTGGAACTTCTTGTCTGACACCTGAGGACTAAATAATTTATCTTGAAACTGACATAGAAACAAACAGTTGATAGGACGTATATTTGCTTTGAAGTCAAAATAATCAGCGTTTTCTTTCTAGATTTTGCCCTTATATCTTTGTCTCTACTCCTGTAGGCATGTTTGGCAGTTGTGACACTAGCTGCTGGCAGTATTCAAGATTCAGGGTCTCAGGTAGGCAAACCAGATATCCTTTCATTCAGAGCACAGTGAGGACTATGTTAAAAGAACAGTTAGACAGTAACTACAGCCAGCCAAAGGAATGGAGGTTTATAATTAAAGACTCAGACTTCTATTATCTAGACCCAAAGCATACTGCTTCTTTTAATCATAGAATCATAGAATATCAGGGTTGGAAGGGACCTCAGGAGGTCATCTAGTCCAACCCCCTGCTCAAAGCAGGACCAATCCCCAACTACGTGTGAAGTAAGTGTGAAACCTGTGCCTAGCCTCTACCTCCACCACATGAGAAGGGATTAGAAGTATTGGGAAAATACAAAGCATTGAATACTTTTACCAAGCTTTTTAGAGCAGCATTCTTTACAAGCTAGAGATCTGCTGGGACCCCAAGAATTCCAAAAGGGACAAAAGCTCTCTATAGTAGTTGCACTTGGATATCTTGGTTGTGTATTTAGCATATGCCAGAACCAGGGGCGTGAGCAGGAATAAAAAAAATTTGACCACTTTGGAAGGGGCATGTTCTGTGATCTCGCCGTGGCCCAGGGGGGCTGGAGGAGCTCGCTCTCCCTGCCATGGCCCCGGAGCTGGAGAAGTTCTGTGTCCCCACTGATTATTGGCGGGGTATGCCTCTGCTTGCCCCCACACCCCTTGGGCACGCCTCTGGCCAGAACCTAAAGAGATTAAATAAACTGAGTGAAAGGAACAAAATCAATGGTGAATTCGCAAGCCAACAACCAGCGTGTCGTCGTCTTTCTTTGGGAGTTTTATATGGGGAAGGGCAGATTAAAGCTAACTGATAATCATAATACTTAGAATTGTACTTGGGTCATAAAGAGGGCCATACCAAATTCATGGTCATGAAAAATGCGTCATGGACCATGAAATCTGGTCTCCCCCCGTGAAATCTGGTCTTGTGTGCTCTTACCCTATACTATACAGATTTCCCAGGGTTTCCCAAATGGGGTCCTGGCACAAAAGGTGGTGGGGGGTTCGCAAGATTATTTTACGGGGGTTGTGGTATTGCCACTCTTACTTCTATGCTGCCTTCAGAGCTGGGTGGCAGCTGTTCTGAAGGCAGCAGCGCAGAAGTAAGGGTGGCAATACCATACTATGCCATCCTTACTTCTGCGCTACTGTCAGTGGCTCTGCCTTCGGAGCTGGGCTCCTGGCCCGCAGCAGCTGCCGTTCTCTAGCCACCCATCTCTGAAGGCAGTGCCACCACCACCAGCAGTGCAAACGTAAGCGTAGCAGTATCGCAACCCCCTACAATAACCTTGCAAACCACCCCCCCCACACACACACAACTCCTTTTTGGGTGAGGACCCTTACAATTACACCACCATGAAATTTCAGATTTAACCCAGAGAGGAGCAGCCAAGAGGCTCGCCGCATGGAGATAGCAGAAGCCATGTGTGGGCAGCAGTGTCCACCATTGCCTCGAGGGCCGCCCTGGCCACAGTCGTGCCCTCATCAAGGATCGCTCGGAACTCCTTCTTGGAAGCTTCAGGGAGTGACCCTTCGAACTTGGCCATGGCTTGCCACATATTGAAGTCATATCATCCAAGGAGGGCTTGGTGGTTGGTCACTCTCAGCTGAAGGCTGGAAGATGAATAAACCTTTCATCCCAAAAGATTCAGCCTCCTCGAGTCTTTATTTTTGGGTTGTCCTTGCCTTTCCTTGTGGTTAACTGCCTCGACCACAAGGGAATTGGGGGCTGGGTGGGAGTATAAGTACTCATGCCCTTTGGATAGCAAGAAGTACTTGCCTTCACAGTCCTTTTAGAGATAAGGGCCAGGGAAGAGGGGATCTGCCACAGGGCATTAGTGATCTGAGAAACCCCTTCATGAAGGGGTAGAACCACCCTGGCAGGAGCCCAGGAGCAGAGGACATCAAACAGAATCTCTGAGGGCTCTTCCAATTCCTCTGCCTGAAGCCCCAGGTTAGAAGCGACCCTCTTCAAAAGTTCCTGATGCACTTTGGCATCATCCTGAGGAACTGGGCGAGGGGGCCCTGTGATAGCCTCCTCTGGTGACAGTACCGGTGCTATGGGAACCTCCACGTCCACTCGTGGTCCAGCAGCTTGCTCCCCTGGGTCCTCCTGGACCTGTGGGATCTTACCCCCCAAAGTCTCCAACACCGGAGTGGGACAGGATACTGAGACCGCTGGCCTCTACGAGGCTCCCGACACTGATCAGGCAGCCTGGGAAGGCTGGGTGAACCCCCCAGGGTTCCACGGGTACCATGGCACTGGCCACTGCTTTTGGGGCCATGGGACATGTTTTGGTAATGTAGTCAGCAACGTCGGTACCGGGGCTTGTCCCTCAGTCAGGGAACCTCGCTGTGAGCTGGAGTTACCAGCAGAGTGGTTGGTCCTGGGCGACCAGGATCGGGCTGAGCGGTGGCTCTTGTCCAACCAGTGCCAGTCACTGCATCTCAAAGCCAACCTGTCCGAGTGAGACTGCCTTGGTCAGGCTCTCGGGGACCGATGGTGTTCGGTGGATCTGCGTTGGATACCTGGCAATCCACGCCTCATGCTATTCAACCAGTATCGGGATGTTGAATGGGACTGGGAGTAACTATGAGCCAGTTGCTGGGAGGATCGTCCTGAGTAGGGCGACCTTCATTTTGAAGATGGGCAATGACGGCCTGGCGATCGGCGGTCTTTGGTGCCCGATCGGTACCAGGTCCTTGAAGATGGTCAGGACCGATCCTGGAGTTCTTGCCGAGTGACACATGCCTCAGAGGATCTGTGCCAATCTACTGGCGAGGTATACCTTAAGTCCCTCAATCAGTGCCCCCAGTGTGGGGACCAAAGAGGGCTCCGCTGATCCTGCCTCTCCCATCCTGAGGCATGATGGCTGTGGGCGGGCGAACGCTGGCAGGACATCCCTCTCTATGATGAATGGTACCACTGATGCGGGGACACGCATAGGTCCCAACGTGGGTTTTCCCATGTTTTCCCTGCAGGTGAGGATGGCACAGGGAGCATCAGGAACTACTGAGCTGCTTGAAGGATATCGCGCTCTTCCTTTGTACTAGGTTTGAAGGACTTGCAAATACCTCATTAGATGCCTAAGCACCTTAGGCAGCTGGGTATGTGGATTGCTGACGGGCATAGGCCATTTGCAGCGATCGCAGGGCTTAAAGCCTGGGGACAGAGGCATACCCCAACCCTCTCCTGCGTCCCATTTGGGACTAACAAAGTGTTTGAGAACTACTACTAAGGGTAACTAAGAAAACTACTAATTACATATAATTAGTTTACAGGATTTCAAAGTTTGCAAGAAAAGAGAAGGAATCAATGCTAGCCGAAGCAGCAGACGTTCCAGCATCATCACTGGCGGAAAGAAGGAACTGAGGGTGGGGGGGGGAAGCCAGTGGCGACCCTTATACTGCGCCATGCAGGTGCCACTCCAGAGGGCACCAGAGCCAGTCCCCTACGGATACCGCCCAGGGAAAAACTTCCAGCGCTGGTGCATGTGGCAAGCACACACCCCTAATATGGAATGGACATGAGCAAGCACTCAAAGAAGAATATGTCTATTCTTCATATTCATCTAACTGGAACTGTCTGTTTAGAGAGACTATCAGAAAAAGCCAAAACTTAATTGAAAGCCACTGCAGAACAGTAAATTATAAACTCCTGATTGGGTGAAGAGTGGGGGTTGCTGTTTGTATTGTATTTGAGAAGCACTGCATCTCAGGAGCACTTATTTTCTGAAATCAAACCAGCTGAGCACAGACAAGATTGAGGCATGTGTTTAAAAAACAGCATGATTTATGGCAATAAATCAAGTATAAATTTTACCAACATATCTCTAAAGAGCAGTTTGTTAAATTAGTCCTTTGCCTGTCCAATGCAGCTTTTCATCTGTCTGCTTTCTGAAAAACCACTTTGCTAATCTACAGAAACATCCGAACGTTTGTTCTCACAAGGTCAGGGTACAGAAATGCAGAAGGAATCTATCAGCCACAAATTCACCTTTTCAGAATGAACCAACATTTATACTTTACACATGACACGATGTAGTTCAAAACAGATTTCACCATCTTTTTATAACTTGAGAAATTTTCATCTTAGAATAATCCAATCATCTGTGTAAAGAGATACGTTTAAAAGTGTTGGTTACTTATCAAACTAATGCACACTAAATTCTCCAGTTCAGTTTGAGGTCACAATGGATGGTCTCTCAAGACATTAAAAATGTCAGTTTAAGGCAGTATTGCAGCTGTAGACTGCTGGAATCACTATGCACTTCCAATGGGAGCCTCAAAGAAAGAGACAGCAGGCACGTATTTGTGATAAATCTTGGCTCTAAACAGTAGGAGGGGTCTTCAACTGCCAGCCAGAGATACAGTTCTAGATCTCTCCTCCTGTTCCAAGGGTCTGAGCTTGTGGAAACTGATATGCTCAAGCTGTGATGCTTACTTTATTTAATTATTTAGGCAGCCCATTGACTAGTTTCACTTTCAGAAATCTTTGAGGTCGACCAATCAGGGTACAATCCATGCCTTATACAGAACGGAGATGCTGTCACCAGAATTGAATCTGACTACTCATGGCTGTAAAGTGCGTACGTCTGGGCAGCATTAGATCCAGTATGTGCATTAGCATTAGTATGTGCCCCCATTTAGTTAAAAGGGCCAACAGATTGAAGTTGCAATGCAACAAAGCATTTAAATATATGATTAACTTTAGGCATATGCTTAAATCCAACTGACTTCAATAGGAATTAAGCACATACTTAAGTGTTTTGCTGCATAAAAGATCTGAGGCATTTGTTTACAAAAGTACTCACAAGATGCTGCATTGACTTAGCAAATGGGTAAGTGTGGGAGCAGGCTCGATTTTGTGTCTATAAGCCTTGACAATGACACTAACATGAACTGAGGCCTTCATGACTAACTCTAAAAACAATCATCCTGAAATGGCTGAGAGTGGTTTTGTAACACTGCTTACTTTGCACAAACAGCAAAGGTTAAATGGTGGATTTTACTCTGGTGCTCAGCATCCTTAAGGCTTGTTACTGTATTTTGTTAAACTGCATAATTTAACATTATTGTGGAATTAAACTCCATGTTACTAAACTGTACATTAACTATGGTCACTCTTTATTAAGATGTGTACTCCATCTTACTACTGTGTAATAAACTTTTATACTGAACGCAATTCTAATTAATAGTAGTCATAACTCCTCTTATCCAACCCAACCATACAAAACAGTTCAGGAAATTAAATACAAAAATCACATTGAGGGTCAGATAAGCACCCGAGAACAGCACCATTATAGGCAGAGTTAGTAGTACTGCCTATTATTAAGGTTACCTGTTCCTTCCCATTATAAGATCCTGTTTTCAATAGCTTATAACTTTGCCAAACTGCAATAGACTGAGTTACTTTGAAAATTTTCAGCTAAAATGGTTCCACTCTTTCTGAGAACATGGCTAAGGAAAAAAACATTCTTCTGAAATGTTTAAAAAATTCTGGCGACCTTTTCTTTGAAGTTCTAACATCCAATGCTTTAGAGCGGAGACTTGAAATTTGGTAGAGGAATGGCCTCTGTGGCAGGCCCAACTGTGTGTGCAGCAGGGAAGAGGAAATGGCTAAATGATTAAAAATTAAAGCCCTGCCTTCAAGTTAAAATAAAGCACCAGGGAGAGCAGATTTCAAGTCCCATCTTGAGAGATCTGAAAAAGGACAATGTTTTCAGGAAAGACTTAGGAGACAACTTTAACCACCGCTGTCTCAAATTTCAAAGCAGTATATTCCTTTCATATTTGAACTTAACGTCTTTTTAATAAAAGGAATCCCCAAGGAAAGTAAACAAAGTTTGCTTTTAAAAAATCATCGATTTGCTCACAAGGTAAAACTATCCAAAGGACGGTCTTTTCTCTCAGAACCTGCTGTGATTCTTTTGAAGGGATCAAATTAGAGTCAGAAAAGGGATCAAATTTGTGTCTCATCAGTTAAGTCAACTGACATTTAGGACCAAGCTTTTAAAGGAGGCCACAGTTCGTGAGCCCACAGAAATGTATTAGCACTCATTACCCCTCTAAACCCTATTTACACATGAAAAAATGAATCTCTGCCTAACTGGCTTTTATACATGCAAAATTACACGTTGCATGTGGAAATGGAGATTTTTGTGGGAGCGATGACTCTGTGTACATTTTTATGGACAAAGCACTTGCATGAGCCTTTGAAGGTTGGGCTCTTGGGATTTCCTAGTGGTAAGTACCAACACAACATTGTCATATCCACTATATCTTTTCATTTTCTTGTAACACTCAGAGTAGTCAGCCTGATCCTGCTTCCACTGAAGTTACTGGTAGTTGTGTTACTGTTATCAGTGGAAGATCAAGATGTAGGAGCCAGATTCTGATCTCATTTATACCAACATAACTCCAGAGTAATCCTACTGACTTCAATGCAGTTACTTTGGAGATGTGCCAATACAAGCAAGATCAGAATCTGGCCTTCTTCTTCCATCTACCAGCAAGGGGGGGAAAAAAGATATGCCAGTTATTAGCACCTAGAAAAGGCCCAACTATAAATTCTGAGCCAGAAAAATTAAAGATTCCAGCCATTAAAGATTAACTTTCATAGGGAAAGAGAGACATTTTAGGACTGGATTTTCATTTGTACTAAAGCCCTCTGATGTCACTGTGGCAGTGTACAGGGGCCTCGCATTGTGAAGGGACCCGAGTGTGAATGAGAATCAAGCCTTTCAGTCTCTTGCTCTATGTAGTTTCTATTTACAAAAATAATCTCTAGGTGATTAAGTGGGGAATTTTCCAAAGCACTTAAATGAGTTCAGAGCAAACTCACTTTCGTGCTTGGGAAAATCCCATCCAAAGACTTAAACACAGAATCATAGGGCAAAGTGTATATTAACTACAAAGTAGGTCAGATTTTATTGCATATTTTATGTCAATGATCTACTTTAAACTGAGGTTTGACAAGGATAGCACTACCCATAGACAGGTTTCAGAGTAACAGCCATGTTAGTCTGTATTCGCAAAAAGAAAAGGAGTACTTGTGGCACCTTAGAGACTAACCAATTTATTTGAGCTTAAGCTTTCGTGAGCTACAGCTCACTTCATTGGATGCCAATGAAGTGAACTGTAGCTCACAAAAGCTTAAGCTCAAATAAATTGGTTAGTCTTTAAGGTGCCACAAGTACTCCTTTTCTTTTTGCGACTACCCATAGAGTAATATTTATTGTTAAAGGAGTCATATATGCATTTTTTTTAGTACATTTCAAAAGTCAGATGAAGGTTAATATTGTAAGGCAATATTTAAATACCAATTGATTACTAACAATATACTTAGAAGGGGGGGGTCTCTTTACAACACAGATCATTGTTTTTGACAGATACCAGACTTAGAAAGCAGGACTTTCTCCTCAGTGTTTCCTAAAAGTTATTAAATACATAGCTCTGAGCTAGACTAGTCCCTACTGCAGAGATTATTAAAAAAACATTTATAAACAGTGAATTTATTCAAAATTAAATATTTAGAGACTAAACTTGTAGCATTATCTATTGCTTACATTCAGATCAGATGACTAAGCACAGTAATTTGATGCAAAAGTTTTGTCATGTAACAGTTTTTCCAACACGTTTTTGCTTAAAAAGTAGTAATTGTATGAAAACACATAGCAGATATTTCCAAAGGCCTTTTCTTCATTATCAGTAAGCAAAGGTATTGCAACCACAGCTTGAATATTCAGGCACCCAAAGACTTACCTGCAAGTAACATATTAAAGTCAGTAGCTCTTTTCATCTGCAAAGTAAATTTCACAATACATACCAGTGAGGTAGGAAATATTATCCCCATTTTACCACTACAGACAGTGAGAGTCAGAGAGATAGCATGGTTTGCCCAAAGCCAGAGAAGACCTGTCAGAGCTTGGAGTATTCCAGGCTTTCAATTCTGTGCTCAGTCACACTATTTAATTCTTTAGGATAATACAGCATTACTGGGATTGTTTCAACTGGGATTGTTTCAGACCACCACATATCTTTGGTGGTTACAACAACAAAAATAATCAAAATAGCCTTAGTGATACAACCTTCTTTCTGATATAGCAAGATTGCTATACGAGCATGGGGTCTGGTGTTCTCCTGAATACAGGAGAAGCATCGGTACAGTGAGGGGGGAGAATAGATCCCAGGTTGTTCCCTACCCACTAAATAACCTCCCCATTACTTATGAGGAATTCTTTTATTCAATGTCCGTGTCTTTTGACTTGCTGATACACACACCATTTAAAGACCAGAAACAAAATTCCGCATTATTTTACCCAGTCATTTGCTTCAGTGCAAACGTTTGTCCCAAGATTATTAAGGTGTGAGCCAGTTCTCAAAACCTCCACAATGGAAAAGAAAACCCTGTGATCTCTACATCTAGCCCAGTTATAGTATTTGGGCACAGAAATGCACAATTATGATTGTGAGGTCTGTAGAAGATTTCAACTACTTTGCCAAAAATTAACAAAGAATTAGACAAATATGTGGTGGGGTTTTTTTTGTGTGTCAGCAGGTGATACTACAAAGTGAACAGCCTCCAAAGCCCACTGAGAGGTTCTGTCAATAGATGCAAACGACAAGATTCTAAGTCCAGCTCTGTTCTGTTTCTGGAGAAGAAATGGGAAAGAGCAAGGCAGAGACTTTCCCCTGCCATCCCACAAACAGTTATTCCGAATCATATGCCAGGATGGGCCCCAGCCATTTCTCAACCTCAGCCACTGGCAAGTTTTTCCTCAGGGCATAATCTTCAACCTGCAAAGAAACCGGAGAAAGATTTTAACACATTGATTAGTAAGTCTCCATGATTCAGTGTTTCCAAAATACTCAGAAAACTGCTTGTTTCAACTATTCAATCAGTTTATTTGAAGCTCAACTAGATCATGGAATTCAAGTTACCTGATCCTTACATATTTTACCAACAGCAAAGTATTTGGATTTGGGGTTGGAGAAGTAGAGACCTGAAACTGCGGAGGCAGGTGTCATTGCTAGTGATTCAGTTAACTGAATACCTGAAAGAAAAAACAACATTTTGTTTAGTAACTGATAGTAACAGGCGTAAGTTCGGGAGATGTACTGTTTGGCAAACTGAAAATTCTGTGACAACATTAGGCAAATTCAAAAATGCAGATTTTTAATGAACTAAACAGATAAATAAACAGTAGTTCAATATTCCTTGTGTTATTTTTATTAAACAAAAAATTTTCCTTGGGCACTACATTTTCTGTTTTCAATATGCTGCATATTTTTGTATCAGCAATGCAGGTCTGCAATGTAGAAGTTCTCAGGGATAAACTAGACATTTTGGCATCTGGGAAGGGAGCATTAGGGGTTTTTGGCACCTAGGAAGGTAGTTTGGGATTAGCAGTGAAATAGCTGACCTTTAAAACAGCAACACGAGAGGAACAGGGCAGTTCACACTTTCTAAGAGGTCCTGTTTGAGGCTCTCTGCAGACTGAGGAACACAGCACTACATTGATCTACACTCTGTTCACCTTTGGAAGGTTTGCTTGCGGCCATAAGGACATTAGAAATGTTTTTTTAAATGCAAACTAGATTCTCCTACAAAATTCTCTAATACACAAGAACACACTAAGATGACACTGTTCCATAAAAAAAAACCCCCTGGCTGCAGCAAAGGAACAGGGGCAGGAGGAGTGGGGGAGGAGAGGGGAAAGAGATTTTCCAACTGTAATTAATTGTTTTGATTTTTGTTTTTATGCAGCTCTGCATTGAACACTTTGTCACAGAGTTTTAACTCCTTATTCAGGTTTCCCCTTATAAAGGGGAAATAAAAAAGGTTGCAGGGACCTGTTGCCTCCTCAATGTTTGCAAGTTTCCACATGGTGAGTTTTTCAGTGTGGTCGGGCTGGCTCGGGTACCCAGGAGCTGGACGGATTCCATCATATCTGATCCTGCGCAAGTCTGAAATATCCAACTGTTCACTGTTGCAATAAGCCCAGAATTCTTTTCGGACCCTTTCATGGAGCTCCTCTGCAAATGCCTGGGAACAAAGAGTAAGTATTCTTTTAATTTGCAGAGATTGCCAACAGCAGCAATTTAGTCCAGGCCAGAAATGACATGGTCAGATTTCATTTACTTCTTTGTAGGGACTCTCACCATGGGTAAATAAGCATCATACAAGCAAACTGATTCTACTGAAACACACACAAAGCACTTCTTTCACCAATCCTGGGTTTTTTTGGTGGTGCTTGACAAGCCTGTGTACTGGAGATGGGAAGGAGATGGCTGGTAACCGGATGACAATACAGGGCCGAGCTGTAGAGAAGATGTTTAGACCTTGCCTACCCTGTACCATTTGCCCTGGTTCGAGCCAGTGGCGTAGCTGCACCATCACAGACTTCTAGTACAGACACACAAAGCTGCTACTTGTGTCAGAAGAGCTTAGCTCTGTTTGAAACTGGAGAAGTTCGACTGATGCAAATTCCAGCTTTCCTTGTTTTCACTAGAAGTTTGCACCAGAATCTGGCACATGACTGGAATCAGGACAAACACCCACTGTAGAGAAGTTCTTAGACATAGTGGGTCAAATTCTTCTTTTGGATATACTTGTGCGGTTACCATTAAAGCCAATGGAATCCCTGCATTTGTATCCAATGGTAGAACTATTAGGTCATTTTAGGGTCCAAAAAATTATCTGAGGGAGTTAGAGATACTTTTAAAAAAGAGGCCCAGTTTACAACCTGTTTAAAGCTACTTGCTTTTTTTGAGACTTGACCCTAAAACTCTCTCATGATGGAAAAAAGTCTGGAAAGCTGCACTGAGTCTCAGATTCCCTTGTTGCTCATGCTGACTATCCTCTCTCTCCTCAAGACACATTCAGTGGCAAGAAATCTTCCATTTCAGATTTAATGAACAGGACGCACTGTGTCACACAACACCCACTTTTATCTAAGAAGGTGAAGAGGTGGCTGTCAAGTGAGCCCAGTGGAGAGTTCAAGGGAAGTATAAGCGGCCGTCCAATCTGTAATAAAATTTGTTACCTCTGCTATACGATCTCCCAGTGCTTTCACCATTATGCTGTTGTAGTCATCACACTGTTTCTCATATTCCTTGCACAGCTTGTCTACCCCGAAGCAGGCCACAGCGAACAGGCCTAAATAGTCACGAACACCAGAATCCCCGGGGGCTATAAAATCAGAGAGGCAGTAATATGGGTCTGTGCAGGAGGAGTCTTTTTCGGCCTAAAATTAAAAAGAACAACAAAAGTTGCATCAACAAAGAAAACTCGGGGTGTGTTGTTTTTTTTTTTTTTTAAAAAAAGCACATTGCTCAGGCAGGCCTAGAAATGGGTCCATCTATTTTCCCTCAACAGGAGAGAAGTTGTTTTTAAACCAGAAGGACTTCTAGATACAAGATATTCTTATCAATATCAGGAAGCAAGTACTATAGGCCAGGCCTAGATGCATGATGCCTTCTGTCTGGTCTGAATCAGAGACAACGCTCTCCCTTCAGTTCTGTGCGGTTGTTCCACAAATCAGATACTGGTATTGTCCGCACATTAAAGGAGGACAGGCTATGGGAAGGAAGAGATGTCAGGCAGAGCTGAAGAGAATTTTGACCTTGATTTTTTGCGACTAGCAAATTAATAAGGAACAATATAACACTGGCCACTGGGGGATACAGCAGGTCAATGGAGAGGCCTTTTCCATCTTTAACACTGTTTGACACGAACAGAGGAAACTGTCAGACCGAATAAGAGGATTAGTAAAACAGGCTATAAAAAAAAAAAATGCTGTCAAACACACAAAACAAAGCGTGGGGGGGTTGGGGAACTTTCCCCCCTAATCTCTCTCAGTTCTAGTAATCTTAAGGTTTTCTTGTAACAACAGCAGTAAAAAAAATTTCAGATGGAAATGTGGTTTGTAAACTGACAGTGATCATCTAACAATGCTGTTATCTTTGACAAAATCCCGCCGCATGTCTCACAGAATCCACACCTGTACACAAAACTGTGCTCCAGAAATTCAGTTTTCATATTTTTTTTAATTCGGTTTCTAAAGATCATACAGGTAACTCTGAAAATATGAACTAAGCATAAACTGAACCAACATTATTTTCCTGGGATAGCTTGAAACAGTAACTCTGAGAAATCCAAACTTCTCCATTCACCTGAATGGGGTGTTAATGCAAACCGAAAGATGACCATTTAAAATGTCAATAATTAACTATTTTGCTACTAATCTGTTAACAGAAATGGCTAATAAATGTGTTTATTCTGAACTGCTTCCCCAGGTGAGAATTAAACAAAAATAAAGACTGCAGATAACTGCAGGAAAGACATTATTAATGTTCAGACTTAATTCATTCAAAAAATCTCATTTTTAGTATAAATTAAGCTCCCATAGAATTTCCAGTTCGATGGAGGATCTTGGTGCAAAATTTAGGTCGGGTACACAGGGTCTTGATTATGAAGTTATGCAGCACCATAGATGCACAATGGTGCTTTATGGCTGCTAAAATATTAGAAGAAAAAACAGAAAATGAATCTGAAAAGATGAAATCTAAGGAGTGTTCTGTAATACACTGTTTCACCATTCACAGATCTTATGTTATTAATTAATAATAATTTTTGAAAAAGGCAGAAAGGGGATCAGGAGATGACTCTTCCTTTGTAGCTTGCTCTCAGATTATAGCTAACTTCATTTTCAGCATGAATTTTAACATAATCCCTTTGTTCCAACTTCACAAGCCAACGCAAAAGAACTTTATAGTAGGTCAGCAAATACTCCATCTTCCTACCTGTTGCCTTAAACCGTAAAATTTAGCTATTGGTTCTGAAGATTGCAATGCTTCTTCTGTTGCGTATAAATGAATATCATCTTGAACACTCTGCGCTGGCCAGAACCCAACCAGGCCCCTGGCTTGCAATTTCTTTTGGCTAATCAAAGTTTTTAGTAGGGTTTGAGCATCATTATAAACTCTTTTAGCTTCTTCTCCTATTAAAAAAAAAAAAAAAAAAAAAGACATAACTTTAACCAGCTTTCCAGCTTCCCCCTCCCCACTTTTTAAATAAATACACTTTCTGGATAATCCTGCTGCTATTTCCTCAGTCATTTTTCTTATTGGTTACTACTGTAGCATTTTAGCTGTTGCTAACAGAGAAGGTGTCAGTGCGGTCATGGTTACACAGTTGTAACAGTACACCTTCTGCACAAATACTTCAGCCAGCAGAATTCTAGTACAGTAAAAAAGGTGGAGCAGAATAAGTGAGGTGGGCAGACTGTACATGAAAGTACCTAAAATACCCCAGAAATCAGATTGTGGTTGGGACCCCCTTAAACCCAAACACCTCACAGACACTGTGCTGTAAACTGTTACCGGTAACCATGCCATACTGCTTTAAAAGAGTGAGCCCAAGTGTGTCTTCTTATCCAAACATACAAGACCACATAAACCAGTAGTTCTCAAACTTTTGTACTGGTGACCCCTTTCACATAGCAAGACTCTGAGTGCGACCCCCCTTATAAATTAAAAACACTTTTAAAAATATATTTAACACCATTAGAAACGCTGGATGGAAAGCGGTGTTTGGGGTGGAGGCGGACAGCTCACAACCCAGTTTGAGAACACTTGACATAAACCATCCTCTCGTCGATAGTATCCATTCCTTGGTTCCAGTGAAATTGGGAGCTATTTACAAACTCTGCTACTGTATATTACATACTTCATGTACGTTACATACCAAATTATCTGGCTTCCCAATATAGTCAGAGCCCTGTGTGGATACCAAATTTGTATCCGCATCCCATCTGTGATCCACAAACATGGTCCACAGCTATCCGCATGTGCGGATACAGATATCCGCCGATATAAAGCAGATATCCACCGATATAAAGCAGATATCTACAGATTTGCAGGGCTCTAAATATAGCATAGTAGAAAGAACACTAATTTTTAGAGGTTTGGATACAATTGCAGCTTTATTACATATGTTCCAATGGTCTTCTTTTAAAAGTACTTTTCAGATTATACATAATGGGACCCAGGGCTTCTAGTGATGTCATCCAACAATGAATATAGACATATCAAGCCCTCTAATTTTCTTCATCAAAATATTTTCCTTTGTTTTGACATACAAGCGAACTCTTTACAGTTGGGGCCTAAATATTTCCCACTCACTTTTCATTATTAATCTTTTGTACCAACATTTTATTAAAATACTTTCTAATTCAATTGAAGTTGCTCATGTGTATTTGTGAACAATCAGAATACCGTATATATTTTAAATAACTGATCTGTCTGCATTGCCTTCATACAAGAAATGCTATTTCAATACTCACCCACTGCTTTATCATTAAAAATTTTAGGAAATCCTCGGTTGGGATATTTGCCCCGAAGTTGCCAGACATCAAAAAAAGGCTTCCAGTCAATGTATTCCACCAGCCTGTCCAGGTTATAATCTTCAAAGACTTGAGTGCCAAAGAATTTAGGTTTAACTGTAGGATTTTAAAGTAGTTTGTCATTAGGGAAATACCACATATTGCTGAATCTTTTACAGACAGTAGAACTTAAGAGTTACGAGCTGACCAGTCAACCACACACACCTCATTTGGAACTGGAAATATGCAATTAGGCAGCAACAGAGAGAAAAATAAAAGCAAATACAGTACTGTGTTAAACATAAACTACTAAAAAAACTAAAGGTAAAATAGCATTTTTCTTCTGCATCGTAAAGTTTCACAGCTGTATTAAGTCAAATGTTCAGTTGGTAATCTTTTGGAAGAACAACCATAATGTTTTGTTCAGAGTTACAAACATTTCAGAGCTATGAATAAACTCCATTCCTGAGGGGTTCATAACTCTAAGGTCCTACCGTACACAATACAGCAAGGAAACAAAAATCATCACTACCATTTATAACTTAGTTTTCTCGTTCCCAATGCTTTTGAACCGTTATCAGCATGTGTGCGCCACAATGAAGTATTTAAAGTGGTCATCCTGATGAAGACTGTCACAATAAACTGAAGTAAATCTAACTATAACATCACTATTATCTGATACACCAGCCTAGAAGATTCTCAGGCATTAGTCTTGACATATGAAATTTAAAGTTCCTTCATTAGTTTATCCAAATCAATATTGATTGGTACTTAATTGTGTTGGACTCATGAAGTTATTTTGTTGATCATAGGGCTTAGAATATGTCAGAAGTGGGCAGATGCATAGACAACCTTCCACTAAATGCTTTCTATATTGATGCTTTATATACAACTCTTCTACTCAGACACAGCCCAGTTCACCAGCATTGTATGCTGTGGAGTTCCACACAACAGCTAGTCGGGAAGCTACGGGAGCTTTTGCAACTCCCACACATCCACTAGGATGGAGATGGTGAAGGTACATGTGCAGTGGTATGGTGTAGCTATTGGTCCAGCATTTGCACCTTCCCACCTTCTCTGATACCTTAGTAGGGACCTTTATAAAGATTAGTTACTAGAAACTGAGTGCTGCATTTTGGCTCTGTGAAAGTAGGCACTACTGAGTGCATACCTAGAGAAGCTGTGGAATTTCCAGCATTGGAGGTTTTTAAGAACAGGTTAGACAAACACCTGTCAAGAATGGTCCAGTTATTACTTAGTCCTGCCTTGAGTGTAGGGCACTGGACAGGATGACATATTGAGGTACCTTCCAGTCCTACATTTTTATGATTTGATTGTATGTACTATAATGGATCTTTGGTTTTAAAATGATGTACAACACTCACTTTTTGGCAATGTATAAAAAAAATAAAATATTTAAATGGCTATGTTTTTCACAAGTTGGAAATCAGAAGAAACAAAAATAAATGTAATGGGACCAAACATCTGCAAGCAAGAGAAAGAAAACACTTCATTTTAGGCCACTGATCTCCCATTTGTGCAACAACAATCCCTTCAAATTCAACAGATACCAATTTATTTTCAAGTCATGATGCTCCCTCTGACAGGAACCACACAGCTATATCCAGTGAGGTTATCAAGTATTAAGCATTCAATTAAAAAAAAAAAAAAAAAGAAGCAAACTGACCAGGTTTATAGTCTGACAGCCAGTCATTATGGAAACCTTTTCTCCTAGCTTGCTCTAATGACAAATATCTTCTTTCCTGTATGGAAATAAAAGATACATTTATACAACCTCTCAGCTTTGAGCAAAGTAACTTCAATGGCCTTGTTACAGTCTGAAATGATTTCGTTGAAATTAAATCTGTCCTCAGATGTATCCTCATCATCTAGCAAGTACCTTGGTAAGACTAAAATAAAACGTACTTTACAATGAGCTCATCAATTTACTGTACTACTCTTAACTGACAGACATTTCTAGTTGATTTAGCCTATAAGATTATCAAGCATTAATTTCCCCACATAAATTTAAGTTCCTTTATTAGTTTAAAAAAAAAAAAAAGAGTACAGATGCATAGGAAGGTGCTGCATTTTATCTCTGTTGTCTAACCTTGCTCAGAGCAAGTCTAGACGACAGCCATAAAGACCACCAGTGGTTCCCGGTACACAGGATGAAATCCTGGCCCAGTGAAGTCCATACAAATTTTGCCATTGACTTCAATGGGGTCAGGAATTCACCCCTGGTCTACACGATAGTTCCAGGAGTTGCTGCACCAGTGGTAGTGCAATTATGGGAAACTTTAAGCAAGGTGCTCCCAGCAGAGGACCCTAAGTTTTGAAATCAACTTCACTTGCAAAGAGGCCAAAGTCAGAGCTGGTTGACCTTCGAGAATGCTTCTTTGTCTGCCTTCTCAGACAGAGGACCTAGGAGTTGTCTTTAGTGCATTCCATACTCTCATCCCTCATAGTCAGTTTGTCTCCAAATCAATTTTCTCTCTCCCAACATTTATAAAACTCAACAGTGGCTTTCTGTCCAGAGAGCTAAAACTCTTGTCCAGGCCTTCATCTCAATTACCGTGCAGAGGCACAAGAAGCATTGAGTACATTAGCTTTTTCCACATCCTCTGTCACTAGGTTGCCTCCCTCATTCAGTAAGGGGCCTACACTCTCCTTGACTTTCTTCTTGTTACCAACATACCTGAAGAAACTCTTCTTGTTACTCTTAACATCTCTTGCTAGCTGCAACTCCAGGTGTGAATTGGCCTTCCTGATTTCACTCCTGCATGCCCGAGCAATATTTTTATACTCATCCCTGGTCATTTTAGAAGGGAAAGAATTTATATAATACACAATGCAGTTTTATTTACCTTGAGAGACTCATAGTGGTCCTGTCTAATATCTTCATACTCCTCTATTATTTCTTCAAAGAAATCATCTTTCAGGTTTTCATCTAGTAGCTGAGAGCACTGAGAAAGTAAAAGGGAGTTTTAGCAGTAGGAAAGCTGCTGCAGCATGGACAAGTTTGAACTTCAAAGTGAGTCATCAGCCTTTCATATTGTAGCTTCTGTGGGTCTTGTGACTGACATAGCAATTTCCTAAAATATCTTTGGGAGGCCTTATTGAATTAAGTTTTAGTACATTTGGGGCCCAGTATATTAAATTAATGGGTTGTGTATTATTGTGGACCAGGGTTGTACATAACCTCTCTCTGGGAGGGGACAGGATGTGAACCCTGGGAAGCGTTATGAACTTCAAAGAACTATACTGAACAATGTGCCGGACAAGAATGGACTTTTGGGACAAACAGTGTCAAATGGTTTGCCTGGGGAATCTCTACTGAAAGGTGAATACAAATTACCCACCTCCATTTATGCAAAACCCCAGTTGTGGGAAGCTATAGCCTGAGGAGGGGACCACCGTCTGCTTACTTTCTGTTCCTGAAGTCTCAACATCAAAGGCTCAAGCTGAATTAAGGAAATACTGACCTATTCATGGGTATTATGAACTTGTAACCACAGAAAACCCCCTTTATGGGGTTTGAAGGCCTGACTCCCTGCCAGAGCCCTTGTTGGAGTTGGGGTGATCTCTGGGGTAAGCTTATTAGCATGTCTGTAGAGTCTTTTGTTGTTTTAATGTTTTCCCTGTAATGCTTCCACCTTAAGAATAAATGTTTTTTTGGGAAAGAGCTGTGTGATAACTTGTGACTGCTGGCAGTCACAGTCAGGAG
The DNA here is from genome assembly GCF_965140285.1 of Lepidochelys kempii. Taxonomy (NCBI): domain Eukaryota; kingdom Metazoa; phylum Chordata; order Testudines; family Cheloniidae; genus Lepidochelys; species Lepidochelys kempii. The sequence continues at coordinate 136,501,477 of NC_136382.1, read as the reverse complement.
GGAAGGGAGACATGGGTGTGTGATCAAGAGAGGTGATGGGTAAGGAGCCAGGAGCCTAGAGCAGGTGCCTTTGGTGGAGCTCCGAGGGGGAATACAGGTGCGGTTGCCCTGAACTGTGACAGTTCTTATCTAGATCAGGATGATAATGAAGAGCCCAATCCCATCACTAACGTACCAGTGAGCTAGTAAATCATCATATTGTAGATGAGAGACTAAGTCAAACATATTAAAACAATACTTCAAACTAACACTGACTGGTGCAGCCAGGCTATACCTCTAGCCCCGCCATTGTCATCCATTGTCAGCTCTCTGGCCTTTCTGAGAGTGCCGAAAGAAACAATCCCCATAAAGGCACAGAGTCTGATTCACCCTGCCTCCCTCTCCCTTGCTGTCAAGACTCCCTCAGATGGGACCAACCCTACTCGTGCTTTGCTCCCCACTACCTGCACCCCTTTTGTTCCTGGCCTGAAAGAGCTGTTGGAAACCACTTGCAGATGGAAGGACGGGGTGGGGACTCCCTGCAGGCATGATTCTAGATATGTCCCCATTTGCCAGCAGCCACCCCCTACTATAAAGTCAAAATAAAGCCCAGGACATTAGTTAATGCCCAGATAGCATCATCCCAGGAATTAGCTAAATGTTAGTCATTAGTTAATGGCTAGCATAAGGGAAAGGAACCAATTTAAAATGGCCAATACTTCATACACGGAGTAAAGATTGAGTTAAACCGCACTATGGGGAGGTGGCAAGGGGTGCTGTAACCCACTGTCTTCACCGCCAGATGAGAAGGGCAGCATCTGACAGAGTGACAGCCACCCAGGGAGGCTCAGAGGATAAGAAAAGAGACCCAATCCTTTCTCTCCCCAATGAGGAAAGATGCCTGCAAAGAAACTGGAGGATGCACAACACACATTTGTTGGGGAGGGTACAGGGAGAGAAGGCACAGTATGCATGTGGGGAGAGGGCAGAGGCACTGTGTGATAGCGAGTTCATCCCACACCAGCCTTGAAGCGGTTAAGGGCCTCAGAAGGGTCCCATTAACCATATAGGCCGCACTGGGGGGTGGCTGGCGGGGAAGGGGAGAGTCAGGCTTCAATGACATGCATTAACAGAAGATGCGGTCTAGCTAAGGCAGGAGCAGGCTGGGCTTGTATAAAGCCAGGGAGTTGAGAACAGAAGAGGGCTTGAGGGAGAGGGTCTGCATTCACTCTCTGGATATAGGAAAAGCCCTGGGAGCCTAGCCCTGATGGAAGGGGTTCAACCAAAGGAGTTGTGGGGAAGAAACCCTGTGGAAAGCAGAGTAGGAAGAAACAGAGGGAAAGAGCAGCGAGTGTTGAGACTGCGTAGACCTTGGTGGCTGCTGACAGGGTCCCTGGGCTGCAATGTGGAGTAGTAGATGGGTCCAGCTTCCCCTACCAACCTCTGGGGAAGTGGCACAGTCTGGGAATTGGCACAAAGCACTGCCTGGGACGGTGCACAGACTGTTGGTCTGGAGGAACTCTGATACCACAGAAGGGGAAGACTACACATTGACCTTGCCAGAGGACTGAGTCATGAAGAGGGACTGCTGTGAAGTACGGGAGGAGAGACCACTGTCGAGACAGAGTGACTGACAGAAGTGGGTGCCGGACCAGACGAGAGCGATCCCCAGATCCAGCCACAAGGGGATGGCCAAGAAGTGAATGAACCTCACCTCATACAGGGTCAATTTGCTGGAGATAGGAAGGAAAGAAAGAAGTGGGTGTTATAAAGCATGTTTTGACTGTGTATCTACTGGAGTTAGGATGTGGCTCCTTGAGTCCTTAACATGATTAGGACATGTTCTTTTTTGTCCATGTTACCAAAAAGACACAATGCCTGTACGACAGTATGAGAGTTCAGCCTGGCCAAGGAAAGTGCTGAGAGGAGGAGACTGCTAACAGACTCTGAGCAGGCCCAGGAACCAGGCCAAGGCTCAGCCAGAGGATTCCACATTCTTTTCTATGAGCAATTTTCCTGTTCTGAGGAACAGCACATACCCCATAACTCCCTTGGTCGGCAGTTTGAATGCACCAGCATCCATCTTAGCACCACACTGCTATCTTCTAGAATAGTTACAGAACAGAAGACAATGAATCAGCAACTAGCCTCACCCAATTCAATAGCTTGTCACTGCAAAATGCCTTGAATTATAATCAAGGTCTCTTAAATGATTCCTTATGTCACTGTAGTTGTGGAAACGGGCAGTTAAATATAATGGGCTAGACAATCATAGTAATTGAGAAACAAGTCAGCCAAAGTCAATCAGGAAATCGTAAGAACATCTCAAGTGAGCAAACTGCAATTAGGAGATTGGGGTCTGTGTTAGCATCTTTTTTCAGTTCTCAGCTGCAACCCCAAACTCAGGCAATTCAACAGTATATTAAAGAAACTTTTTTCACAATGCTGCTCGGATTTTGTCCATAACAAGCATTTTCTTCCCACAGAACAGGCAGGGACACTGATGCACAGAAACCTTATGTCTCATTGGATCTGCTTTAGTCCAGGGACATACACATAAAGGCACTGCAGAGGCACAGGGTTTATCTTTGATGCCAGGAGCTGCTTCCCCTGGGAATATCCCATCAGAGGGTGTTTCAGAAGAGGGAATCCAGTAAGATAATGCAGACCCCCATCAGCATTAACTCCAGTGGGGAAATCTCTGTGGGAAAGGGACAGGAGAAACACCACCACGAAGTGCAGCTGTCCTCTGTCTCTGCCAACACTTGGCAGATCCCCTTCCCAAAAGTAGATCCTGAGGCCTACAGAGAAGTTTCCCTGAGGTTTGGAGGATATGGAAGAGAAATGATGACACTCCTCCCCCCCCCCCCCATCCTCAAGGTTTTTATTTCCTTTACCCCAGGAGGAGATTATTAGGTCCTTTGAGCAACTGTCTTCTCTATCATCAGTCATTTTCAATGGCAGTACTTTAAGTCTTTACTTTCCTTTAAAATTTAAAGCATGCAGTCTTTAATGACAGAACATGTTAGGAAAAAACTCATCACTTAACATGAACTCTAGACGACATGATCGTTTTAAAACTAAGACTTAACATTTGAAATTCTCAAAGCTTCTTCAAACTTCTGGCTTACTGAAAAAACAGAGAGTCCATAAAGTTAACGTATACTTTGCTTTTACGCATCCATCGTGGAGTACGAAAATGATATTTTTATGGAGTCAAGGGGGCAGATCTATAAGATACAGTACTGTAGGTGTTTCCCAAAAAGAAATTACTCAATGTGAAGAAACGAAGTTTGAAAAAAGCATAAGCCAACCCCAGGATAATATATTTACGAGCAAAAGCATGTAATTTGAGATTTCTATGATTCATATCACAATTTACATGTGAACATAAGAACGGCCATACTCGGTCAGACCAATGGTCCACCTAACCCAGTATCCTGTCTTCTAACAGTGGACAGGACCACATGGTTCAGAGGGAATGAACAGAACAGAACAGAGCAATTTATCAAATGATCCATCCCCTGTTGTCCAGACACAGATTCTAGCAGTCAGAAGTTTACAGACACCCACTCACTACTCTTTCCCTCTGTTTCTTTCTACTCCGCCTTCCACAGGTTTTCTTCTCCACAACTCCTCTGGGTGAACCCCTTCCTTCATAAACAGACTCCTAGGGCTTTTTCTGTGTCCAGTATGGGTTGTGACCCTGACCACCCTGGCTAATAGTCACTGATGGACCTATCCTCCATGAACTTACTTAATTCTTGTTTTAACCGTTATACTTTTGGCCTTCACAGCATCCCCTACCAATGAGCTCCACAGGTTGATTGCATTGTGCAAAGAAATAGTTCCTTATGTTAGTTTTAAACCTGCTGCCTATTAATTTCATTGGGTGACCCCTGGTTCGTGTGAAGGGGTAAATAATAATTCCCTATATACTTTCTCCACAAATTCACAACTGTATAGACCTATCATATCCCCTGTGCTCCAGTCATCTCTTCTCCAAGATGAGCAGTGCCAGTCTTTTTAATCTCTCCTTATATAGAAGCTGTTCCATACATCTAACCGTTTTTGTTGCCCTTCTTTGTACTTCTTCCAATTCTAATATATCTTCTTTGAGACGGGGTCACCAAAACAGCACATGGTATTCCAGGTGTGGGCATGCCATGGACTTACATAGTAGCACTACGATATTTTTCTGTTCTTAAAATATTTAATTTTGTCCATGACTGCTTTTTGCATTCAAAAGCAGCATAACACCATACAAATCTGATAGAGTGACAGTGTGGGGGAGTTGCAGATATTTATTTTTCATCACATTTGGATTTCCTTGTGTGCATTGTGTTTATTTATGTAGATATTATACTGGCAATTGATATGGATTAAAACAATATGCCTTAAGGTGATGACCAGCTTCAACAATGTACAGCAGTGCTGGGTCTAGGGAACAAATCTTACTTCGTATCACCATGGGGCCAGCTCTCAATGTGAGAGATGATTCCAACTGATAAACCGGTGAGTTCCTATGGAATAACTTTTTAATCCTTCATTTCATCCATATATTGGCCACACCCTCATAATGTGGAATGTTACTTCCAAGCGGAAGTTGCCTGATGTCCAGCTCATGAACTGGCCTGACAAAAACCTGAAGCACTGCTTCACTCGCTGACACACTCTGAAAACAACCCTGCTTGGCAATGAACTCAACCCAGCGTAGAAGATAGGGGGTATCCCTGACCATGGGTTTCCCTCCTCTTGGTGACAGTGTCATGATGAGTACTACCAGGCAGACCCGGTCTGTAGGAGTTAGCTTTTAAAAAGCAGGAAGAGGCTTATTGGTGACATTCTTAAAAGTTAAAAGCTAACCAAAGGGACCTGAATGGTTGGTCTGCACATGCACCCTTTGCTAAGGGCCGGCTCAAGACTTAGGCACCTCTTCATTCCCACTTAGGCTCTCAAAATAGGCTTCAGTGGGATTTCACTAGTGCACAGGCCTTGATCTGGCCCAATGAACAGGGTGACTTTTACCCACAGGTGAACTTGCAGGATCAGGCCACTTCATATAAAATATACAGCACTATGGGAAGGGGTGGGGTGGGTGTGTCTGAGCGGGAGAACCGCGATCCAGAACTTACAACCACCACACTCTTGGATGCATCAAGGACATGAATGACCGGTGCGCTGTACCGTGGGGCAATTTTCACAGCTGTATGTGTTCTGAAATGGGAAAACAGAACAAAAGTAAGTGTTGCAAACCAAGGTACAAGTCTTTTCAAAACCATGATGCACCGAGACACTTTCAAGGTTGTGCTTTTTATAAAGACTTTAAAAAGCCAAGATTTCTTCTGGCAGACAATGAAATCGTAAATTTACAACTAGAACAGAAGATGAAATTAATCCATTCATGTGCTGTAAATTGATCAATAAAAACACAGATATAATTTATATGTATAATGGCACTTTCCAAGGGTATCAAAATTCTTTACAAATATTGAACCAAATTCTGTGCCAGCTTCCCCTACACAACCTCATTGACTTTCAAAAGGTTGCAATACAGAACAGAATTGTGCTCATCAATTAATTGAGCCTCATAATACCCCATGAGGTTGACGTTTAAGGCTAAATCCACTAGAAAAAAATATTATAGTTCCTTCCGTACATCTTACAAGTACTTCTGTTTAAGTAGGTTTCAGAGTAGCAGCAGTGTTAGTCTGTATCCACAAAAAGAAAAAGAGGACTTGTGGCACCTTAGAGGCTAACCAATTTATTTGAGCATAAGCTTTCGAAAGTTTATGCTCAAATAAATTGGTTAGTCTCTAAGGTGCCACAAGTACTCCTTTTCTTTTTTCTGTTTAAGTAGGCCTCTTGTCCTTTAACAGTGTTCCGCTAACACAGACAACTGATGTACTGAGATTGACAGTACATAAGGCATTCTATTGTAGGTACATGTAACAAACCCACAGCCGTTAGAACCAAAAGCACAAGCACCCACTCACCTGAACTGAAGGAGGAACTTTGTAATGCGCACATTAGGCAAGCTGTCTGAGCAAGGTCCTTGCTAGGACCAGTCACTAGAGGGAGACATGGTCTCTCTCTCACACACTCACACATCATATCTTGCTTGCAACTGCTCTAGGGCTTCCAACACCCTTAAACTCTTGCTTCCAGTACCACCAAACTGCACACTTGGCTACCTGTGGTACTTAGTTTTGACAGTTGTGTCCAGTACTGCAGTAATTAAAAAATGAATTACACACATAATTGTAACATGTAGATGTGCAAAATGTATTGCACACCAAAACAGGAGAACAAAGGGCAAAAGGATGGGTCAGTGGTTTGGGCACTAGCCTTGTGTAAATAAAGTGAAAATAATTCCACATTTTTGCACCTTCAATTCTCCGTGCTGAAGTCTTGAGTTGTGCATTTAACAATGCAATGTAAAAAATATAGCCCATAATATGAGTTGTCATATTAATCTTTATATGCAGTAATGTTGTAGTACTGCTGGTCCCAGGATAAGAGAGACACAAGGTGGGTGATGTATGTATTACTGATAACTCTGCAGTATAAATTGTGAAAGCTACCTCTTTTGGATCTTAGTTTGGTTTCTTTTGATAACCATGTCTGGGATTTCAGTCATCAAGGAATAATATTTGCTTAAGGTCCAAACCTCTCCCGACCTTTATTTTAATATGCAAAGGTGGGAAAAAACCTGAATGGACAGATACATGGCACCGTTATACAGTGAGAATGCATCTTTTTAATATTTTTAAAATTATCTTTCATAAAATCATCAAGTGTAATACATTGCCACTATGTTTGCAATTACTAAGAGACATTTTAGTAATAATGGAAGTATGTGCTTCTCAAAATAAAGACGCCCAACTATGTATATCCTGTCTGTGGATCTATGCATCCCCTTCTCCCTCAGCAAAACTTATTTTCCCCACACCCAAGCAATGACTGTGTTTGTAATATTGACATTCATCTATGGAAAGGAACTAGAATGGGTGCAACTTGGACTCCACAGGGTGAGTGCAGATGGCTCTTCATAAACAGCCTTTGAAGTGTATTTGTCTGAATGTAAAAGTAAATGTGTTATCTTACTTTGAAGAGTAATAAAGAAAATGCCTCATTCTCCAAAATCTGTGATGAAGCACGTGCCTTTGATTTAAAAGTCCACATACATTTTACATGCATTGTAGTCTGTGTCTGCACACCTGCATATACACAAAACTACAACGTATAACAAACTGTACATATGTAAATTACTCTCCAAAATCTGAAATGAAGCTTACATCCTTGTAGTTTACTTCATCTTCATATGAATGAACTGTGCAAGGCTGTTTCAAAATGACTGTGCATTGGGACCCACAAATGACTAACATTTAGGGTTGGAGGCAGGTAGCCCTCCACTAATTAGGACAAAATTGCTTGGCTGAAAGTCTCAATATTTGAAATCTCAACATTATAGGCAATGAATGAGACCCATGCAAGTAAAAAGGTTATTTCATAGATTTAAAGGTTGCTGTATTTTAAAGTTTACATCACAATGGTCTTCTTAATCTAGTCAGTTCCTGTAATGTTACTGAACCATCTTGCCAAGGCCACTTGGTCCAGGACTAATGGGACCACTGATCAGAATATGCACAAGCTGCTGGTAAAGAAAGAAGCAATACTAATGCTTCCACAGGGTCAAGAACTGACCTCTGCCATCTCCAGAGTTGTCACCTGCTTACATCTATTGAGAAGGTTAATATTAGATGTCAGGTGTCAACATTGTTTTTTAGAAAATCGTAACAGTAACACCATTTCATTTTAATGTATGCAAGAGAATGAGATCACAGTCCCAAAACAGACTACCAAATTCAGTATTTAGTGGCATGTGTGCAAGTGGCCAGAATGTGTCTTTCTTAGCCTGCTTCAAGGGGACCCGGAGTTCAATCCCCAAGCTGCTGCACACACTGATCCTGATCCAGCAAAGCACTTAAAAATAGGCTTAAACTTTAAGCATGTCAACAAGCCCACTGAAGTCAATGGAATCATCATCTGCTTAAAGCCTAGCTAAAGGTGAATCTGCATGGTGACTGATCTGCAAAGGGACTTGCCATGATGATGATGACAGCATCATCATGATACGATTAAAGTTAAGTACACTCAGAAGTGCTTTGCTGGATCAGAGCCAAATTGCTCAGCTCCTTCCATGAAGGTGTTGTGAGGGTGGGGATCTGGTCCATGGTGGTAAAAGAGTTTTGGGTTCCTCGAGATGAAAATTATAACAGCAGCAGTACATGGCGGAGAGAAGAGTTACCCTTCTATGTATTGTTAAAAAAAAAAAATCTTATATTTGATGGTATTTTAAAAATATCCTCAAAATATCTTTCTTACTTAGATGTAGTTGCTCCTCCAATCAACAAAGGAATCTTGATCTCTAATCTCTCCATTTCCTTGGCAACAAAAATCATTTCATCCAAAGAAGGTGTGATCAGACCAGACAGGCCAATTATATCTATTACAGATTAAACAAAAATGGGTTAAAAAAAATTTACTTAGGAAAGTAGTATTGCACAATACGAAGTTTAGCTACAGATGAAAAATTTTAAAATCAGCTTTGTGCTTCAGACACCAAAGAGAGAAAGTGTACTGTAAAAACACAGCAGTTATTAATAAAAGATAGTATTTCAGAAGCACTGGGTGGTAGTTTTGACCTAACTGGAAGATACAAAATTTTCAGAAGAGGCAAATGATTTTGATTGCCCAACTTTAGACATATTGGGCCTCGTTCTCAGAGTATTGAGTATACGCAGCTCCCATTGACTCCAGATGGAGTTGGGAGGTGCCCACCAGTGGCATCTCCCAACCACCTTGAGACCTAAGGTATCTCAAGTTAGGCATTCAAGATGGAAGAACCAGATGGCAGAAACCACTTCAAATTTTGGTCAAAGTACCACAGTCTCAAAATTTAAATAAGGCTGTGATGGGGTGTATACCGCACACACACACTGAAAGAGTTACTGTGGGCCTGAGAGGCCTGGCTGTAGCTGGAGTGTGGAACAGGCTCAGTTAAAGATGAGTCCCAGCTGAGAGGTTATAGTTTAAAGGCAGAGCATCTGGAGCAGAAAGGCACTGCAGGGAGGAGAGGCAGGAACTCTGCAGTCACTTTCTGGGACTAGAGCAGTTGTGAGGAGAGAGACCAAAGTGAGATTTGGCCCTGGGATCCTCCATTAAGTAGAAAAGTCTGTCAAGAGGCCAGGAGACACATGGAGCAGCCACCAGGGTGAAGCACGCTCCAGTGGTGAGCTCTGATAAAAGTGCAGAACCTATACTTCCAAGGAGAAAGTCTGGAAAGTGCTCAGCTGAGGAACAAAACAGAGCACCAGAGAGGGATGAACGAACAAGCTCAAAGGCGGCAGAAGTGGGCTTTTCTTTTGTACTTTTACTTTGGAATTTGATTGGGAGATTCCAGGGGAGAGTCCTGCAAATCCCTGGCCCTTAGAGAAGAGTGTGAGAATAAGGCCTCAATAAAAGGCTATGGTTGGAAGAAGCCCAGAGAGGGAGCAGGGTTGGATTTGAATAGACAGACCTTGTCTGTTCGCTACAGGACCCTGGGCTGGAACCCAGAGGAGTGAGAGGGCCTAGGTTCCCTTACCAGCCACTGGAGAAGGTGGAGTGAAGCCCCTGAGAGAAAGATGTGAGGACCAGAGGGCCCAGAGTTAGGGCTGAGGACCTGATACAAGGTTTTGGACTTTGGTTTGCTGCACTTCTTGTTACCATGGAAGAGGTGGACTTAAATCATGACCTGGGCAGAGGGCTGAGTTCCAGGAAAAGAGAGCACCACCAGGCCAAAGTGATTGTTGGCCGGGAGCTTTAGAGGTGACAGAACCTGCTACACCATGCCTAGCCATGAGAGGACACACTAGTGGTGAGTGCGCCCTTTCAAAAAGGCATAAGGAGTTGGATTACTATACACACAGCCCTTGGGGACCCTCATCTACCATACTGGTGCTTTCAAACCCCCATCTGTATTCCTGCATAGTTCACATCCTCCAAGCCACAACACATAATTTGAGAGCAACTGGGACTTGGTCCAGACAAGTAGTTCTTTATTGTCCTAGAAAGATGAATTCTGGTTTTAACATGCACTGGTTTACAAGTTCAGAATGGTTCTAGAGGCCAAGAGTTCTATTCCTAACTCTTTTTCTGACTTGTGACATATTGGAGAAATCACTTAACCTCTCCAAGCCTCAGTTTATCCATCTGTGCAATGGGTATAATAGGATTTACCATTTCACATAGGTATTATTTTGCCAAGTGTTTTGAAATTCCTGGATAAAAGGTGTCAAGTAAATACCAGATACAAGTAGCAACAACAATAAAAAAAGAATAAGTACTTAAATTCTTACTTATCTATGGTAAAATCTTTACACTGCCATGCTATTCATAAGTTTCTCAAACTTTAGAAGTATGCCTCATCAGCAATATAATTCAAATGTGTTTAAAATCAAACAGCTGAAAAGTACAAATGAAATCTCTGTACCTGCTTTGTTTTCAATAGCAGCTCTCAATATCTTATCACACGGAGTCATGACTCCTAAATCGATAACTCTGTAAAAAGAAATGTAATGGTACAAGACTTCCTAAAGTTAACAAAAACAGAGCATTTCTGAATGAAGATCAAAACACTTCATTATAAACCACTGGTCCAGTACTGCAGCATTGTATTATAGAGGAAGACCACAGAAATCTGAAGGCAAAGGTGGTGGGGGGGAAGGGGGAGGTGGTCCCTTTTTGCAGGTTTATTATTCTGGAAATACTGGTGACCCTGGAGGACTTTCAGCTCCTGAACGGATTTCAGAGGATAAAGTATTGGGGAGAGGAGAGGACTGAGAAATTGCACAGTCCGACTTTTTTTTAAAAAATTTCCACATTATTTTTATTTATGTAATAAACAGGGATGGAGGGGGAAGAGATGTGAACAAACTAAACACAAATAATATGGAAAGCAGTGCTGTTTTCACATAACAATTTTGGTGGCAAACAAATGTATTTTAAACTATGATTTTGACAGTATTTAACTTCACTCATTCTTCCATTTTTTTTGTTCAAATTTGTTGAACTTTTGTTCAAACACTAATGTAGTGAAGGCTTTTAAAAAGTAGTAAGCAATAAGTTACTGATGGTAAAACATTACGGTGGTAAATTTTAAGTGTGAAGAGAGGAACAGAATAAACAAATACAAAAAACTAACATCAGGGCTCAAAAAATCCACTTGCTTTGGGCAATTGAGGCAACCTGTACCATAAACTTACGTAGAACTTATGTTTTCCTTTACAAGAAAATTAACTTTCTATTCCTTATGACTGTGTAAATAACTTTCCAAACACACTTACAGTAAACCAATACAGTGTCACCTTTCTGAATCTGCACAGGTAACTCAAGTGCCTCTGTTACTGCTCATAACTGTGCAAAGCAGCAGTAGAGCAAGGCTGACAAGCCTCTGGTCAGTTCCACAAGCTGCTATTCACAACCATGTGGGCAGCAGGAAAAGCAACAAGAATCATGTCAGTTCCATGCTGCTTTGGCAGACAAGGAGTTATTCATGGGGAAAAGAAGCCAAACAAAGGGGGAGGGAGGAGCCAAGTATCCAAGTACTCTGCTTGCTGCTGACCTCCACACCCCTTGCAACAGCTAGGATGTTCTGCATAAGGGACAAAAAAAAAAAAAAAAAGGAAGTTTAATCTTCTTTCCAGTAGCTAGAAAAGGGAAGAATTTTAGATTTATAAGATGCCTATTAGCCAGAGGCTGATATGAAATACAGGTCCCTGCCCCAAGCAGTATCCTGGGACAGTACCCTGTCTGAAATCCTCGCTTTTCCTTCTTCCCAGCAACTGATAGCAGGAAGCTGGGTCATGTGGGTACTTCCCCTGGATTTTGATGGTGGGGCCTCAGTGCTAGGTGAGCCTCTCAGTTTAAATTTTAAAAAAAAAGAAATTATCAACCTTCTCAAAGACCTTCAAGTTTCAAGGGCTTGTGGCTGTGAAGAAAAAGTTGAAAAAAAGGACCTTAAAGGTTCAAAAGCAAATGGCACATAAAAGTAACCCGTTTATTTTTCTTCTAAAACCTTGTGGGTTTAAGTCAGTTTCCTGGTTCTTTTTGTTGCTGTTTTTAACTCATAGGACTAGCAATCCTGCCCCTTGCTTTTTGCCCTATTCTAGTTTCTTCTGACAACAATTTTTATTATAATTTAGAAGAGAATATTATACTGTAAAGAAAACAGGGACAAACAGCTAAGCTCATTACCTGAAATTGTTGCAGCCTAGTACCACTCCCACGATATTCTTGCCAATATCATGTACGTCTCCTTTTACAGTAGCTAGCACTATTGTGCCATGGTAAGGGTCCTGCAAGATGAACAAACATCTCAGTATTTATAACTGTGAGGAAGGCTCAATTTGTTTGTACCGCACCCAGCATAATGGGGTCTTAGTCCACGAGTGGGGTTCCTAGTGCTACTGCAACACAAATCAATATTAAATGACAATTATTAACTGAAAAGTAACTGATTTCTGAGACCGATTTAACTGGTAAAACTGTTTTAGAGCTGAACCCTATTTTGTTCAGGGTTACACAGACTTGAACTTGTGTAGTACCGCTGCTCTAAAATATAACAATTGCACTAATATTCTAGTTTAATTAGATAAAATATTTAGAACGGAGAACGACTGCTCAGAACCAAGTGCACGTTTGTGCCTCGAGGATAATTTTGATCTATTTGAATGTTGTACTGAAAGGGAAGTGAATTATGGATGGAAAGGAATTGAGGAGTAAAGTTTCACACACACCAAAAGAGTTCGAATCTTCTACAACTCAGTAATAACGGGCCAGACTCTCTAGTCCAACCTGGCTATTTTATATGACTCAAGCTGCACAAATTGGCCAGATTCGGGACATCAATGGCCAGCAGAGAATTCCCCTTAAAGATCAGAACCTACCAAGGGTGTAAACCTAGACGAGGGAGCTTCAGCGCCAGATGCACCCCCAATGCTGGCACAGAGGGCACTGCCAGTGATGTGGCAAAAGTAGAGTCCCCTATAGTGATTCTCCCTCAAGAACCGTATGTCAGTGGCATACCTTAGAGCAGTCCATAGGATGCTATAATTCCATGTCTGGACTGGTGCAGGACAGGGAGCAGTCATAGGCTCCATGATGGCTCCCCGCTTCCCTGCATCAAGCAGAGCCCAGGCAGAGGGGAGAATATTGCATATTAAAATACAACTAGAAATATACATTTTGAGTATCTTCTCTCCTATACGGATCCAGGAACAGTCACCAGATCTCCTCCTTGGAGCCTCCGGTGCCTTTTCTGGGCTTGCTAGAACACTTTCCATTATGCATCTCCATAAATCTCAGCGTGCCTACTAATGAAGTGTTCTTTCAGCAATCACTGCTGCTCTCACTAATAAGTCTTTTTGTGAAGTGCTTGCATCTCTGATCATCTACAAATCCTTAGCTCCTCAAGGATATTGCTGTTTACTAAAATGGCTAATCTCTTAACAGTACTTCTCTCTTTTAGGAGAGAGGGCATTTGAGAACACCACACCTAATGATGGTTCACTAGGAAACATCTTAGAGGAACTACAGTGATGAATTTTGCGGAGCGTTTTCTGTTGGAATACATAAAAATAAATTTAAAAATCTATTTAATCAAGTGAGTGGCGGGGGAAAACTATATGAAAGTATGATGACCTAGTAACCACTATAGACTTAGCCAGTGATGAAAGCTCTAAGGAAATAAAGACATTAAGGGGAAAGGAAGAAATAAAATCTATACTAGACAAGTACTTTATTTTAGATGTACTCTATTTAAACATGGTCATTTTGATTGCTGCAAATGAGGTGGAGTGCTCCAGTAATGGCTACGGACCCAAATTACTCTTTTTATTCTGCTACTGGCTGTGGTTGCAGACCTTTTGTCCTCTCAGTGACTGAAATGGTCCTGGAAGGAACCATGAAAAAGTGAAGTCTGTCAAGTGTGCAAACGTGCTTTCAGATGGAGGCTGCAAGGCATTCTCCTCCTGCTCAACAGCTATCTCCAGGAGCAGTATTTCCAGGGGAAGACTCTATAGCTCTCACCGAGCAGACGCTGCAGGAGGGACTGCTCAGTCTTGCTCATTTTTCTCCCACCTTCCCCATCAGAGCAGCAGTCTTACATTGAGCAGGAGCTGACTCTTTCTTAAAATCCCTCAAACTCTGTTAGCTTCCCTCTTTGGTGACACAGAGTTCACCAAATGCCACAGAGGTCACAAAGCTCACACGGGGCCCAGTCCAGATTCTTATTGGCACTGGATCAGATACAGACAGTCACCCTAAGGAGGAATACTAGGGTGCACACAACTTAAAATAGACAGGAGTTGGTTCGGAACAGAGAGCAGCAGAAGCAAAGAATATGTTGCTGCTGCGAATGGAAGGGAAGGGAAAAAAAGTCTGCAAAATCATTCTCCAGCAGGAGAGAGAAAAATCCATGAGAGATGGCTAAGGGAGGAGAAAGAGAAAAAAAGACATGCTCTCTCTCTCCCGTTAAATTATACGGAATTTTTTTCTATTAAAGTCCTTCTTTCCAGCATTTAAAAAAAAAAAAAATGTTTAACCATTATTTCATGAAAGGCATAACCATGTAAAGAATGGATAGCAAATGGAAAATAAATTCTATATCAAGAGGCCTTGATGTCCGCAGCACAAAACTATAAATCCATTGAAAAGTATTCATCTAAGGAAAAGCCCAAGAAAACTTACAAATTTTAGGTTTACCATTTCTCTGGATTTCTCCTGATTTTTTAAAATTCTTTTACATTATGCTGCTGCAGAAGTTTCCATTTGCCACAACATCTGCTGCTGACAAACCGCAGAAAGCAGATCTTGCTGCAGAATTTGGATCTGACATCGCATCCAGGCCCCCGATAATTGGCAAAGCCATATGGGATTTGTCATTTTCAGTTTACCAGCGTTATTTCACAAATTCTGAAGTTCAAACTAAAAACATATACGACATTTCAGACCCAACCACAGAAGTTCTGGTGTTTGGCTTCAGGTCACAGCCATGCGGAGCCTGAGCGTGCCACGTGATTTGGACTCCTAGCCCTAATTCGTACAAGATCCACTTGGAACCACGCCTAAGTTCACACACTGAGGTGTGCCTGGCCTAGATTTCAGGTTTTTAAAACAAACAATTCATATAGATCTATAGCCCAGCTTCAGTGAAAGATAGTTTTACAGAGTTACAGCACAAGAGAGCACAACTTACCTCTTCTTCAATGCTGACGGATTTAGCTCTCTTTTCCTCTCTTTCCTTTTCCATGAAGGGAATGAGGTGGCCAACTGCCTTCTTCATAACTCGAGCAGACTTTATCACCTGAATTGACAAATGGAGGAAAGGAGTGTCAGACACAGAGAAACTACAGCCCTTCAACAGCCTGTTTTTCTAACCAGTCACAGAAAACCTGCAAACCAAAATACACATTTGCAAACACAGATCCCACTCTTGCGGTGAGCTCCATGCTGTCCAACTACTGCTCCATGCAAAGCCCCACTGAGTGCCTGGAGCTCACTGTAGGAGCAGGGCTGTGTGGCCCAATCCTGACAAGTGCTTAGTAACCACCAAACATAAATAGCTCAATGTGAGTTGAAGGAGCTCACCTCTTTTCAGGATCAGGCCCTTAAGTAAAATCCACTAAAGATGAAATTACAATGCAATGGTCAAAGAGGTGCCCACCAAGCAGCATGGAAAAGAGATGGGGAATTGAAAAGAAAGGGAAGGAAACAAAACAGAAAACCCAACAAAACCCCACCTACAAAGAAGGGTCATGTGCAATGAAAGAACAAAAAACATCATCATCTTAATAGCTACATCTACTTTTTTAGCATTTAAACATTCCACTTCCTTTGGAAAGGGAAGCTGGATAGAACCACTTATGGACACTGATTATAAGCAACAACTGGATAGATAATAGAGAGGCTAGGCTAAACTTGTGGAAATACAAGAGACAGGGATTATTCTAGTCTTTACCTGAGGCAGAAACATCTTTCCAGCACCAAAAAGATCACCAACAACTTTCATGCCATTCATCAGGGGCCCTTCAATTATGTTCAGAGTTCTGGGATATTTTTCATAGTTTAATCTTGCCTCTTCTGTGTCCTCAATGACGAATTTTTCAATGCCCTGAAAAAAAATTTACAAAATTTATATATATAAATAAAATAAAAATCCACACATATATACACACACACTCTGTGCGTGTATATGTGTGTGTGTGTGTGTGTGTGTGTTCGCTCGTGTCGGTGTTCTCCCCATAATTTTCAGAGTCCTTTTAAAAAAAATCACAAAATCAAAAATTGATCAACTTTAGACTGCTTATCTTCAAGAATGCATCATAACTATCTTTCAATTACTTTTTCTTGGACAGCCTTGCTCTCATTAAAATATGCATAAGATACGCCTGAGGGAATTCTGTGCCAAACTTAAAAGTTCTGTGCCAAAAAAATTAAAAATTATGCACACAATATTTTAAAATTCTATAAAATTCTGCAAATTGTATTTGTCAATAAATAAATGTGGCTCCAGCAGGCAGTGGGGAGCAAAGGCCACTGACTACGTTGAGGTGGGAGATCACCCTGAAGCCTGCACCTCCCCCAGTACAGACACAAAGCAGTGAGGCTGCACCTGACCCTGACTCAGTGCAAGGGCTGGCCCTGCCCCTCTGCGCCAGTTATGGGCAGGGAGGCTCAATCCAGCAGAATCCAAGTGTGGTGGGGCTTGGAGTGTGGGAATCCAGGTGTTTCCTGAGACAGAGACGTTTCAGTCCCAGAGACGTTTCTGCGTGGGGCAATATGTGGGAAAGTGGCTCAGTGGGAGATCTGGATATATAGGGGCTCGTGCAGGGGGTGCAGGGGCAATGAGACTCTACGGGGAGGGGGACAGTGGCACGTAAACCCGTCTGTCCCCCCCATGATTCACCTCTGTTTGGAGGGGGGCAATCTTCGGTGCCCCCCCCCGCCCAAAACCCTGCACCCAGGGTCATTCCCCCACCTCCCCACCCCACCCACCCACCCCCGGCTTCCCTACAGTTTTCTGCAGGGAAGCACAGGAATTCTGCAGGGTGGGGATGCATTTTCTGTGGGTGTGCAGTCACACAGAATCCCCCCAGAAGTAATAAGAACATAAGAATTGCCATACTGGATCAGATCAATGGTCCATCTAGACCAGTATTCTGTCTTCTGATAGTGGCCAGTGCCAGATGCTTCAGTGGGAATGAACAGGGCAATTTATAGAGTGATCCATCCCCTGTCATTCAGTCCCAGTTTCTGGCTCTCCAAGGTTTAGGGACACCCAGAGCATGGGGTGGCATCGCTAACCTACTTGGCTAATAGCTACTAATAGACCTATTCTCCATGAACTTATTTAATTTTTTTTAACCCAGTTATACTTTTGACATTCACAACATACCCAAGCAATGAGTTCCACAGATTGACTGTGCACTGAATGAAATACTTCCTTGTATAGGTTTTAAATCTGCTGCCTATTAAATTTATTGGGTGACCCCTAGATTGTGTTATGTGAAGGGGTAAATAACACTTCCTTATTCACTTTCTCTATGCAATTCACTATTCTTTATTTTGTATGCAATTAGTAAACTGTCTACAACAAGCATCTATCCAAACACTGACTAATCATGAAGTTACATAATTATATTTTGTGCTAACTCCCAACATAAACAAATCTTTTTAAAGAGTTTCAATGGAAACCAGTTTATGATTACATGAACGCTGCTCTTCATCGCATTTGCATCCCAAACATACCAGCATCTTTTTAAACGGAAAGTGAAATGGAGTAGAAACAGAACATTAGAAGTGAAGCTGACCAGTCAATTCCCATTCACCTAGTTGAGTAAATTGCAAGTGAAAGAGTCTAAGCAGTGAAAACTAAACATGATTATTTGTTTGAAATTACTTGTGTTATTAGTAACATAGGCAAGAAAGATTATGAATTTTAAGCCAACAGTGGCCTTCTTAAGGACTATATCTTGGTAACAGCAGGTGGGCCACAGGTATGATATCTGCATACTTTGACTACGTAAAGTAACTTTATATAAATTCACCTTGACAAGTGAGTATTCCAGCCTTTCCTCCACGGTGCTATCCCGCCATTCATCAGTCTGTACCATTTTCTTTCCTCCTTGGGCATGAGTCTAAAATGGATTGAGAGAGAATTGGAGTCAGTGGGAATTTGACTGGGTACAGGACACAGTCATAACCTCAGAATCTGGTCTTTTATTTTTCTAGGAATCAGAATTTAAAACTTCACACACATCCCACACTAAACGTTTTTAGGCCTTTGAAAGTAGTATTGTTTATACAAGTACACAAAGCACTATGCGTCTGATGCTCTACTGATAAATAAAACTGACACCCTCTGAAAAGCATGTTGTAATGAAGATGTAGACACAAAAAAAAGACTTTAACACTACCACCACTAATAAGACATGCTGAAAGTACTCAACTTTAGGTTTCTACTTCGGAATGTAATTTAAATGGATCCCAGGCCAGCCCACTGCACAATTCATTTTAAAATCCTAAATAATTAATTTGGCATTAGTTCAGTTCTGCTGGAGTAGAGTTTATGTTACGCCACATTCCGGATTACTTTTGAATTAAAAGACATCCAGAACTATTTCATGCTGGGAAGTTTCATCAGTACAAAATAGCCAACATACACTTTCTTTCTCTCATTTCAGGCTTTAGTCCCATAGCAGGATTTGTTCTTAAATACACAAATATCCACCAGAAAGGTACATGGTTGAGGAAACAGAAGATCATTACATCCATCAGTGCATTTGGTTCAAGTCAGTTTGCTTTCTGCAAACTGTTCCCATGGTGCATTTTGAAAGAGAAAAATTGCCCTAAACACTCCCACATTTCATTGACTTCTGATTGTCTCATCCCATTGCTTTGGATGTTTATTATCAGCCTTTTAAAGGTAGGACCATGTATTTGTATTGAGCTCAACTGACTTTAAAGTTTCTGCAGAGCTACCAAGCCTTACACCACTTTATTCTCTTCTCCCATAAACCTTCTGATCTTGTTCTACCCTCTTCATGAAATGGCCCTCAACCCTTTTGGATGATCCACAGAGGAAACTAGATTGGATCTCATCTATAGAAAGAATAAAGTCAGCTGGAGCCAAAGTGTTCTCCTTAATGCCTTGTCTACACCAGAAACTTGGAAGCATTTTTCTGCCCCAGTGTTACCTACAGTGGTAGCTGTAATGTACACAGCAAGCAGGTGTTCTCTCTGTGTCAACTTCCCCTGCAGATAGCACAGTAGCTGGGTCAAAAACAGAGATAACTGAGAGGCCAGATGAGGATGGCACATTTATATGGATATAAAGGTGCTTGAGGGAAGCGAGACTCCAATTTGCAGAGGGATGAAACAGAGAAGAGAACGTTTAAATAACCAGTGGCCAGTGTAAGTCAGAGTAAGAGGAGAATAGAAAATCACATGTTGCTGTAAATGAGATCCAGGATACAGGCAACAATGATTATAGATTGGTGAAGGCTATGGGAGTCAAGCACAGAGAGGATGAGTACATCATGGAGGCCATCACTCACCCTGAAATCCCCAGTACAGAGAAACTTGGCAGAAGAGACATTAACAAGAAGTCAAATAAAAGAGGGAGGCAGGGTGGATAAGATTTTTGAAAGGGAAGTGGTAAACTAGAGAGAGTTTAAACAGTAGAAGGAGAAATGGGGTTGGATGGATGAAAAAGGAGAAAAAAAGTAATAATCTTGTGCTGGGCCTCTGGCCATGCATTTCAGTAATGGGATCAATTTTACTCACAATTATGTAGCATGTAATTAATGTATAGAATTTGCTGCTGCGCGGGGGGGGGGGGGGGGAGCCCACACTATGAATGGATTTTTACAGTAGGATAATTCTGGACACAAAGGATGGAAAACCATCTTCACTAAGGATGGAAACACTCCCATTGACTTCAATGGAGCCAAGATTTCACCCTAAGAATATTGCAGCTATGCAAGAGATGAATGAATCTCATGTTTCAGGTGCAACCTGATCCCGCAGGGGAGGTGGGACTGACAAAGAGGAAATCTCCACCCCCCCTACACACCCCCAGTGTGCAGCACTGGACGACTGGCAAGGTGCATTGCTACAGGCAGGGGAGGTGGAGGGAGGCTGCCTCACTCTGAAGCGCTGTTGGAGGCAGGATACCAAAGATGGACTTAGTCTGATCTGGTGTTGCAGTTTCCATGCTCACTGCATGTTAGCACTGTAAGGATTTCTACAGTTGACATGAAGGAATAAAGAAAATATGTAGGCTTACAGGGTGCAGCATCCAGTAACAGTTAAATACTCTCTGCAGAGCAGAAATCAAAGCAATTACACATGCCACACCAAATCAGTGAAACACACATATGAAATACATTTTTGAAGGGTGAAATTCATTCCAATGCACAGGGCCTGCACAAGGCCTTATATACCACTGAAGACTCAGGGAAGGGCTTTAGTGGTATAGTACACACAGTCCTGCATGGTTCCCCTGCATAAGACTGATCTCACCCAAAAGCTTTACTGAAGCACAATACAAAGCTCTAAGAAAGTGCCATACAAAACCCCCAAGCCAAAGTTCCTATCTCCAGTGCAGGCCACATTTCAAAGCTGTCAGTTGTGGATTTTCTACAGATCCCCTACTGGAATTTTATGTTAAATTTTCATTCAGGTTTTAGGGATGTGCTGAATAGATAAATTCTCTCTTTTTGGTAAAGAGCATGGGACTGTTCCAACTTCTGCAATAAAAACATCTACCCTGAGAACTGGGTAGAGAGTCCAATATCTGATACAGTAACAATTCACATACTGAGACTGTATTTTTCCATGCTCTTAAGATTTACCAGAAGAAAGAGCTCATCTGCTTTACCCAACCATGTTACTGCTTTTCACGCTCTATTTGCATTCAAAGTCTGCCTCTTGCAGAAACACTTACGTGGTCCCTCTTGAGGGCTGTTGAATAGGATTGACTGGGCTATTAATTCCCTTTAACATTAAGGGACACCACCATAAATTAAGACATTTAGCCTACTGGACAGAGATATTTCTGGTTTAAAATAATCCCCTTTGGTTCTTCCACCACCACCACTTCGGGCCAAATTTACAAAAGGTATTTAGATGTCTAACTCACGTAGGTGCTTAGTGAGATTTTCCAAAGCATCTATTTGAATTTTTAGGTTCCAGAATATCTTTGTTAACCTGGCTTTTAAACTATTTTATTTTTCACACCCTTTGGCTCTTCTATTTCACTGTAATGCTCTAGTTGTTTTTTTATTCCTCCCTGCAACTGCAGATACCATAAATATCCACAGTTTACCATCACATCCAGGAAAGAACTTGTAAATCAACTGGTATTAAAAGAATAAAAGCATTGTACAAAACAACCTTAGTAATAGTATTAAGTCTTACATAAAGTGTGTGCTATGAGGACGAGGGATGACATGGATAGAAAAAAGTTTTCCTGTTATTTATTTTAAATTTACTGCCCTTGTTATTATACAGGCATGGACATAGTTGTGTCCTACAGGCCAAACACAATCCATGCATTTCAATAACACATCCTATAGTCCCCCTCATCTTTAATAAGGGGTGTGGCCTGCAGTCATTCGAAATAGCTCTTCAGTCTGGTTTACGATTATTCTACAATGTGCCTAGTAACTTACTTGGAAATCCACAGGAGGGTTGACACCAGTTTCAATGGGACCAGAATTTCACTTTAAGTCTATAGGGTTGTTAATCTGGCACCTTTCATATTCCTTTAGATAGGTACTTACATGGTCCCTATCACCAGTCTCTCACAAATGCATCGATTAACATAACACCCCTGTGGGGTCGGATAGTTTTAGCTGCCTTTTACAGATGGGGAGATGAGAAAGAGAGGGAGATTAAATGACGTGTCCAAGAACACACAGGAACTCTGGCACAGCTGGCACCTGAATGCAAATCTGAGTCCCACTAGAATGCCTTTACCACCGGATCACCTTTCAGGCACACACAAAATGCTCTCTGTCCTCCAAAAAGACATGTAGGGGCTGGAGTTGCAAAAGAAAGAGCCCTCTTCACTTCCTGGGATGATCCCAGCCCCTAGCGCAATATGAAATTCTGCTCCAGAGGCAAAACAGTCTCAACAGAAGGTACGTTTGCCACATGCTCTCCTTAGGAGTCAGAAGGACTCTGATTTGGTAGGCACCTTCAGGGCATGATGTAAGCGTATTCAATTTGGTTCAGTTTTTTTCCCCATTTGCTTTTAATAACGGAGCTGCTTACACCAACTGGGCACCTTCTACTACTCCCTGTCAGAGGCTACATAAATGTGTGTTTTAATCTTACCTGGTGTGTCAGCACTTAGATGCAACAGCCTAGGTTCTGTAAAAAGGTTAACAATGACATAACACTGAAAGTTACCTGGGCATAATGTAAAAGCTTCTCTGTTGCATCTGGGTCTTTATTCCAAATCAGATTCTCACACAGCTGTAGAAGTTCCTTGTGAATATCATCATACACTGGAAGATTCCCTGCATTCACTATCCCCATGTCCATGCCGTACTGAGAGTACAGAAAAAAGATCATCAGCAATATCCATAAAACCTCACACCACATATCTGTGGAGCACAAATAATGTACTCGGAAAGCACATCATACCTTAATTGCATGATACAGGAAAACTCCGTGCATTGCTTCTCGAATGGCTTCCATCCCCCGGAAGGAGAAGGACAGATTGGAAAGGCCTCCACTTATTTTAGCTCCTGGCAGTGTTTCCTAGCAACAGGATCAAAATATCAGCATGGTCAAACTTTACAGAAATGATTCCTAAAGAGGTGTTGGAGAGGATCTAATGATCCACAAAGAACTTGTTCCAGGTCTGTGCGGTGTTGGCAAGTCATATGATGATAGCGCCTCCCTTCCTCTCCTTGGTTCCAACTGCTTCTACAGTTATCCAGGCTCTTCCTTGCAGAGAAGAACTTGAATATCTGTAGAAGAAGCTGGAAACAGAAAAAGGAAGAACCAACCTAGCAATACATAAGCAACTTGTGTGGTTCCCAAAGGGATGACGGGCTATCATGAATGGGATCATGACTGGGAGGGGTGTTCCACATAATAGTAAACAGGAGGGGAGCTGCTCTCTCAAGATGTGTTCCACACTATGAAAGTCTGACAACTTCTGCTTTCTACAACAACTAACATGTTCACTTTTCCTTAAACTGAGCAAAGAAACCAGGAAGAAAAGGGATCCAACATAGTAACAACTCATAGATTATCTTTCTCAACAAAAACTGTAAATTAATTATCTGTCATCCAATATTAACTAGATCCTGTTTGTTAGATTTTTTTATTAAGAAGAAGGGCTGTCACTGCATTTTTTAGTCAAAACTCACAGAGCAGCCAGGGTAAATTTAGTAAAAGTCACAAGGTGAGGGTAAATGGAGCGTAAAGTCACAGGAGCACTATTTAAAGTGGGTGGAGTCCTGCCCCCAGAGGGTAAGACGTTGCAGAACAAGCCCACCCCACACTCACCCGGCAGTGGTGGCTCCTATCCTGCGGGGCTGGTCCAGCTCTGCCCTCTGGTCTGTTGGCTCTCGTCATAGCATGCAAGCAGGGCCTGTTTCCTACAATGCCCCCACTCCAGCCCTAGCACCACCAGATCGCTTGCCCCAAACTGGGTTGTGGCTGGAAAAGTGGCCATACCATGGCCCAGGTTCCCTGCTACTCCTGCCCTAGAAAATCCCAGACACACAGAAAAATCCTGTCCACAATAAAAAGTAATAGACAACTAGGTGTGGGGGCGGGGGGAACCCACAGTATCAATGACACTTACCACCATGACAAACCTGCAGCCCTATTAATAAGGCCCAAGGTCTAGGGCCAAAAGTAGCTGCAAAGCTGAAGGTTTGCAGCAGGGAGGCTAAAAGCAGCAGACATCCTGTGCAGGAGGATTCTGCCTCCTCTGCTCATTGCAGAGAAATCTCTGTGGGAGGCTTCCACAGTTTACTAGAGGAGAAGGAGGAAGATAGTGACATGGCCAGTGGATCTGTGAATAGACTGCTTTGCGGAGGTACGGTGAGTCACATCCATACTACTCCTCAACAAGCCCTACTAGCAATCAACACCTGACTGTAGTGAATGCAATGGAGATCTCTTCCCACTCTACCTCAGAGAACTCCTCTGTAGTTCCCTGAAATCAGAACTTTGATGTTTATGGGATTAGCACTTAGGACAAAAAGTTAATGGGTCAAATAGCATTTTGGGGGCAATTACCATGCATCTCTGATACGGATGAATTCATTAATTCCTTAAAACTGAGAAACTCTCAGACTAAGGCCAGAAGGGACCAGCATGATCATCTAGTCTGACCTCCTGCACATTGCAGGCCACAGAACCTCATCCACGCACTCCTGCAATAGACCCCTAACCTCTGACTGAGTTACTGAAGACCTCAAATCATAATTTAAAGACTTCAAAATACAAAGAATCCACAATTTTTTCTAGTTTAAACCTGCAAGTCACCCATCGCCCAGAACACGCACATCTGTTGATTGCCAACACTTCCAAGGTTATCCCTGGTTTTGGAATTATTTTGTGATTGTTAAATATCTGGGTCAGGTTTTGGGCAACTGTGGTTCTGAACAGCTCAGACTATGGGAGTGTAGAAATAAAGGACCCTCCAAATCATTGTCTTCCCAAAGGGAATCAATCATTGCCCTGCTACTTACATACCCAGCATCTGCCTGCCTTCTCTCAGCAGGCCTGTGTCCCCACTTCATACACACACACACTTAACTTGAATTGTGTTTTTTAGGGAGCAGCTGACAGCCCTCTTCTGGAAAGGTGGACAACTAATCCACCTCTACATCCTGTAACAACCAGACCTGGAAGAGCTCCTCCATTCTCAGTGCTTCCGCTGCCAAAAGTGCCTTAACACGCAACGCTAGAGTCATGCCACAGGAATACCCTGGGCTAGCTTGGAATCCAAAAATCTCATCTGGTGACTGGAAAGGCTTTCTGAGTTCAACTGATCCTGGACAGAGATAGGACAGGGTGTTGCCTGCTCATCTCCCAGAAAATATCTTAAATAGAATCTGTTTGCAAGGGCTGGCAACAAATAGAACCCATCACATTGCCCCCTCAAATATAACGGTAGAATGGGTGACATGCCTTTATACAAGTGATGCCCTTTATTTCTGGGTGTCCCAACAGGTGTACTGTGACTAAACAAAAAGTAAAGAAAGTCTTACATTAGAGCATAGACAAAAACCTGACCTAATCCAGCCACAATAATTGAACTTAATTAAACAAGTCAGCTTTCACATGTCTTGAGAGGGGCCTTTTGGCCAGTGCGCTGACATTTTATGAATGTTACTTCATTTCATTAATACCAATATATTTATGGTACAGTTTATGGACTGAGCTAAATTGGAAGCACTACATAATGTATAATGTTTCCTATTGGAAGCATAGCAGTGTTGAGAAACTACTGCAGTTCACAGGAGTAGTCCACTATTATTAATTTAAGAAGTAAATTATTGTGAAGCACTGGGGATTTTTTAAGTAGATCTGCATGAAGTTATAATAAAAAAACAAAAAACAAACAAAAAAACAGCAACAGCCAAAAAACCCCTCACTTTTATGGTTTTAGCTGCACTGATGAAGTTAATTGCATACAGGTTATGTTCTTCCATTCCAGTCCCTATGGTCAGAATATTGGGGTCAAAAATTATATCGTTTGGATTGAAGCCCACTTTCTTCACAAGGAGGTGGTAAGCTCTGGTGCACACTGCAATTTTAGTTTCCGTTTCTGTGGCCTGGAAAAATAAAAGAAGGGGTATGAAAAGAAAGCATTTCTGCTGTGTAACACAAGAGACAGGATGGAACCAAAGCTCCAGAGCTAAGTTGGCAGGTCTCTCATGAATCAGAGTTACCAATTCGAACACCATGAACTTGGGAAAAGATGAGATTTTGAGTTTATAAAGTCCAAGTTTAGGCATGTTCAGAGCTGAGGGGTCTTGGTTTAGTCCATTAGAGAAAGGAAGTAGGTTAGATTGAGAGAGACACTCCACGGTTCCGGTATGGGCCCCATTTCCAGCATTGCAGCAAAACTTAAGACAGCTCTGGCAAGAACAAAACTAATTCACAAATAGATCTGAGCTTAGTTCTCTCTCTGATCCATATGCCAATCAGTTTCTGAACTAGAAACCTGAAGTGGAAAAGAACTATAGAATTTAAACAGAAATTTTATCTCTGCTATAAAATTCCTGTCTACCCCACTGCCACAATCGTCATTTAGTACAGATGGCATAGCCTTGTGGCACACCAATACCGCTGCTACTACTGGCAGACCTTGGCCTCTTATGATGGGGCCCGGGGCTGCTCTATATGGCTCAGGTCTGATTCTGTCACTCTCAGTCTTATAGGAATGGTATATTCAATTCAATCAATCCCGTTGTTTCAAATAGCACCATATCCATGTGGGTAGTCTATCTCAACACAATCAGGCCAACAGGTCAAAAATGTCTCTAGATTGGGTGGGCGGGGGACGAAGAAAGTGTTACTAAGATTGTATAGGCCTCTAATCGTATTTGACCCTAACTACACCGGCACTTTACCACCTCTTCCTCCTCCTATGGGAATAGGGTGCCGGTCATCTCAAAAAGTGAAATCTGTCACATAATAAGAAAGTGACACTCACTTGACCCACTTCATCAAAAGCCATGACCACCACAGCTGCCCCATACAACTTAATCCTTCTTGCTTTTTCCAGGAAATCATCTTCACCTTCTTTCAGGCTGATGCTGTTCACAATGCATTTCCCTTGGCAACACTTCAAGCCAGCTTCAATCACAGAGAAATTTGAAGAATCGATGCATAACGGCACCTGTATCCAGCAGAAAGATAAAGAGGGGACGTGCAAATTAGCAGCAAATTTTCCCTGAGAACCATCCACCAACTTAAACAAAAGGCTGGAAAAGCAAACACAAAATTCATCAGGTTTTCAAGCCTGCTTAAGGATAGGAATAAAAAACAGGAGAAATCTACCAACAAAATAGCACCCAGAATACTTGCTTTCAGTGCAAATCTCAATGCAACTCTAAATACAGAGCTGCTATGGTGCCTCCATAACATGCACATTATACAGAGATCTCTCTCTTCCCTGCTCTCCTCCCCTGCTTATCTTCCAGCATGCAAGTATTGGTTTTTAGAAAGCCAAATTCCTTGGCATCAGCAGGTTTCAGTATCATGTGGGAGAACCTTCCTATATCTACAGTGAACTCTGGACCCTTGTTCTGCAGACAGATGAGATTTACGTATGAGAACACTGCTAAGCACAGCACTCTACTGCTAGTTTATATTGTGCATAGTGGTTTTAAAAAGGACTTGATATTCTGCTCTGCCAACCAAAGGAAAAATGCAGCATGCCTTTGAGTTGGCAATAAAAGACAATGCAGCTCAGAAGGAGTGTGCTTAAAATCTGTGTTTCTGTGGGAGGCCATTCTGCTGCACGCCACTTAGCACATGTGACACTATTCTAAAGGGAAGGAAAGAACCCAAAATTCTGTTGCCTGTGGCTTTCCCATCACAAAACTAGTGCAGGATAACTGAATGCACACACTTCCTGTTTACTAAACATGACAGTCTGTATCAACATTTTACCAAAATATGATTCACATATCAACAGAAATCTGATTGAATGTGCTGTGGGATGAATCAAGTACAACCTTAGCAATGTCAGGTTCTGAAGCAATGAAGTTACAAAATCTGGCCATAGCACTTGGCCCATCCAGCATTCCATCATCCATATTGATATCCAAAATCTGGGCTCCCATCTCAACTTGGGCCTTGGCTACACTCAGAGCTTCCTATGGAGAGATTTAAAATGAATAAGCGGAACAAATGAGTTAGTCATGATGGAGACATTATTTCACTTTCCCAAACAAAGCTCTCTGAATTCACCCTATGTTGTAGATTATCAAAATGAGAGCGTCTCCTTCTCTGATTAGTTTTATAAAGGTTCCTTTGTCGACATAAGTAGGTGTCCTCCCACATATCCTTGGAGCTTCAATCAGTGTGTTGTAAAAGGTCATGAGGCTCTAACTCTTGGATCTTTGAGAAGCCCAGCTGTCCGAAGTCTCAGAGGTTAATTGCTCTCACGGGTGAGGGATGTAGCTGAGCTAAGCTACACCGGCAGACTTTGTATAAAAAGTCACTTGCTAGGCAAACCTGAGAGCCACAAACAGAGGCATTTCAGAGGCAGTTAAGAGTGGGAGTGAGAAAGGCTTTCCTTCCAACTCTACATGCAATATTAAGGAGGCCAGACATGGAAGAGTGGTGGAGGTGTGGCCACATGCTCTTTTCTGCCTGAAGCCAAAAGAGATTTCCTGTGCATTAAATGCAAGTTGGTGACTGCGCTGGAAGAAAAGATTTGCAGTTTGGTGGGGCAAGTTGAAATGCTCCTGGGAATCGGAGAAGGTGAGCAGTTCCTAGATAGCCAGGTTTGGGAAAGAAGAATGGATCAAAGAAGAATAGAACTGGCCACCAAAGAATTGGAGAGAAAGTCAGTGAGGAGTCCTGGCAGTTCATAACCACCAGAGGCAAGAGCTCAGTGGCATTCCACATTGCTGGAGATAGATGAGAATAGGCAGCCTGTGGCCACCAGAGAAAAGAGGACCAGAAGAAATTCCACACAAGCTTAAGTTTCATATGAATACCAGGTCCTCCATTTGGAAACTGTGGAAGATACCTCTCAAGATCCAGCAAGTGGAAGCGTACTCCGTTTAGGAAGGAACAAATCAGTTGCACACACACAAAATGGGAAATGACTGCCTAGGAAGGAGTACTGCAGAAAGGGATCTGGGGGTCATAGTGGACTACAAGCTAAATATGAGTCAACAGTGTAATGCTGTCACAAAAAAAGAGAACATCATTCTGGGATGTATTAGCAGGAGTGTTGTAAGCAAGACACGAGAAGTTAATTCTTCCATTCTACTCTGCGCTGATTAGGCCTAAACTCAAGTACTGTGTCCAGTTCTGGGCGCCACATTTCAGGAAAGATGGGGACAAATTGGAGAGAGTCCAAAGAGCAACAAAAATGATTAAAGGTCTAGAAAACATGACCTATGAGAGAAGATTGAAAAAATTGGGTTTGCTTAGTCTGGAAAAGAGAAGACTGACAGGGGACTTAACAGTTTTCAAGTACTTAAAAGGTTATTGCAAGGAGGAGGGTGAAAAATTGTTGTTCTTATCCTCTGAGGATAGGACAAGAAGCAATGGGCTTAAATTGCAACAAGAGAGGTTTAGGTTGGACATTAGGAAAAACTTCCTAACTGCCAGGGTGGTTAAGCACTGGAATAAATTGCCTAGGGAGGTTGTGGAATCGCCATCATTGGAGATTTTTAAGAGCAGGTCAGGAAAAGTTTAGATAATACTTAGTCCTGCCATGAGTGCAGGGGACTGGGCTAGATGACCTCCCAAGGTCCCTTCCAATCCTATGATTCTATGACACAAAAATTTGGGGAGTGGTAAATAATGAAAAATACAGGTCACAGATTCAGTGCAATTTGGATCACTTGGTAAACTGGACGCAAGCAAGCAATATACATTTCAACACAGCTAAATGTAAATGTATACATCTGGGAACAAAGAACGTAGGTCATACTTACAGGATGAGAGACTATCCTAAGAAGCAGGGAAACTGAAAAAGATTTTGGGGAGAGTGGATAATCAGCTGAGCATGAGCTGTCAGTGTGATCAGCTGTGGCCAAAAGAGCTAATGTAATCCGGGGATGCAAAAAACAGGAGAATCTCAAGGAGTAGAGAGGTTGTTTTACCTCTATACTTGGCATGAGTGTGAATGCTGCTAGAATGCTGTGTCCTGCTCTGGCGTCCACAGTTCAAGAAGGATGTTGATAAACTGGAGAATGTTCAGAGGAGAGCCACAAGAATTAAAGGAATAGAAAACATGACTTATAGTGACAGACTCAGAGCTCAATCTATTTATCTGAACAAAAAGAGAAGGTTAAGGGGTGACTTGATTACAGTGTAAGTATGTAGATGGGGAACAAATACATAATAATGGGCTCTTCAATCTAGCAGAGAAAGGTCTAACCAATCCAATGGCTAGAAGTTGGAGCTAGACAAATTCAGACCGGAAATAAGGCTTAAATTTTAACTATCAGAACAATTTAGAGTCATGATGGATTCTCCATCACTGACAATTTTTAAACCAAGATTGGATATTTTTCTAAAAGAGAGATTCTCTAGGCATTATTTTGGGGAAGTTCTATGACCTGTGTTATACAGGAGGTCAGACTAGATGATCACGATGGTCCCTTCTGGCCTGGGAATCTATGAATATACCTACCCAGAAATCATTAGTACTGCAAAGCTGTTGTCATTTGGTCTGCAAAAATGTGATGATTTAGTCACAATGGCCTATTAGTGCCTTCAATTTTAAACACAGTTAGCAATGGGTTTTACTGAAAACTTTACATGGTCACAATCAATTTTAATTGCAAATGATTACTGGAAAATAGCCTCCTGGAATGGACTACAGTAAGGACCTGTAAGTCACAAACTAAAATCTTCTTAGCCTCTTACGGTAGATCTACACAGCAAAGAAAAACCCGCAGCTGGTCTGTGCCAGCTGGCTCGGGCTCACGGGGCTCAGGCTGAGAGGATGTTTCTTTGCTGTGTAGACTTCTGGGCTCGGGCTGGAGCCTGGTCACTAGAACACTTCAGGGTGGGAGGGTCCCAGAGCTCAGACTCCAGCCCAAGCCCAGAAGCCTACACAGCAATGAAACAGCTCCACAGTCTGAGCCCCACAAGCTCGAGCAGGCCAGCCGTGTAGACATACCGTATGTACTTCATTATTGGAGGCTGTTCTCTTGTTTATTAAGCTGCAAAACAATGTGTGTGTTAGGAGGAGAATATTAGAGTCCTTCTTCCGTTATTTGAATGCTTATGTCTGTTTGCTTTGTTTTTGTCACTTGATTGATCTGGGGGGCAGAGAACCAAACCACCTTTCTATTGCTTGCAGCCCCAACAAACTGTGGTTCAGTTTTCCTCATCTCATGCCAGACTCAGCTGCTACATTTTAGGAGGTCTCACTCCAACCAAAGCTCTTATCTCAATGGTATGAAATAGAACAACTTACTTTGGGGGCAAATCTTCAGGTGGTATAAAGTACCATACTGCCATTTGCCTCAATGGAGCTATGACATTTACACCAGCTGAGGATCTGCCATTCTGTCTTTTCATTTTGAGCTGGCACTGTTCTAAGTTGTAGTGACCAACTTTTCTTGGGCACCTTTCCTATAAACCGCCCCATCCCGCCCCTTCTGCTCCCCCTCCCCCTTTCAATCTCTAGCTCCAGACTGCTGAAGATACAGCACAAATCAATAAATATTTATTTTCTTTCTATTTTCTCCCTGGCTATATAGCTAGTATTAAAGGAGAAACAGCTCTTTCAATAACACTAGCTAACAAAGAACTTGGCAAAACCCTAACTGTGGATTCATCAACAGCTATTATGCTCAGCCAGGAACCTAAGTAAGGAAGAGCAATGAGAAAAAACCAGGAAAACTAAAGAGGAGATTTTACCTTCCTATAGCTGGCGTGGGAGGAGGGCTATATGTAGACCTAATAAGTAACTAGTAATACAATGCAATGGAAAAATACTGTAACCATATAATTGTTTAGAAAAAGTAGTGTTAGAAGCCTAACTTAAATGGGATGCTCACTTCATAGTTGCCTGCCATGATGAGCTTAGCAAACTTCTTTGATCCTGCCACATTGCAACGTTCACCAATGTTAACGAAGTTGGTGTATGGGCCAATCCTGAAGGGCTCAAGACCTTAAAGAGACATTTTAGAAAAAATTTGTAAAAATGCAGAGAAAAAATGGAAACATTGTAGAGAATAAGCAATTTATTGTCAGTCCAAGAGATAAGACCAGGTTTATCTGTGGGAATGTGGATCCCTCAATTTATCAAGCTGAAACTGGAAATACATCATTTCGTCCGCAAAATTGTCATGGCAATGGACAAAATCTTTTTCAACAGCAAAATTTTTAATTGCAGGCTCTAGCAGCTGTATCTCCTTTACAAAGGGTCAGAAAATACTGGTGTAGGTGGGCCATCACACGAGTATGCTGATAGGAGACAGCCTCTAGAAGAAAGAAACTCTACACAGCCACACCCTCAGGTATCTCTAGCATCCTGATCTTGTAGTTCTTCTGGGCACATCCCTCCCCATCAACACCAATGGGGCTTTGCATGTGGAATGGCTGCAAGGTTGGTCCTTAGAACTTTGTAGTTGCACTATACACCATACGTAATAAACCAGCCCTAGCTGTAATTTTCAAACTTAGGTGCCTAACTTTAGGCACCTGAGTAACTGGCTTGAGTTTCAGAGACAGCGATCAAATGCAGCTTACATGGAAACATGTCAATGGAACCAGAAGGTGCTCAACACCTCTGAAAATTAAGCTACTAACTGTATCCAAGCTTGAAAACACTATCCCAATTTATGAGCACCACAAGTTAAAATAATGATAAATGGCATATAATATTAATTCCTCAAGAAGATTAATTAATAATGCTGAAGACAGGGCTTATTTCCAAACATGCAAATACCTTCATGTGACTTCATACTGTGACATTAAATCCTTCTGCTACCACTTTGGAAATGTGCCCAACAAGGATGATGAGTAACTTACTAACTGACTCTTAAGGGCAATGGCTAATTTGTCTAATTAAAAATTTCCCAATTCATTAAAAAAATATTTAGAAGCTTTTGTCCGCAAATACTGTATATTGGCCTTACAGCTGGATTTAAGAAATATATCAAACAAGGTTCCCATTACACAGGAAACATAAGGTGGTATGGCCCTTTAAGAGTCTGCTCTCTGTCTGTGACTAATTAGCTACATCCCAAGATATGGGTCTGAACCCAGAGATCAGGCAGTATCCTGCAGGTCTTTGATAAAAGGACAAGCAGCAGCAGCTCAGTTGAGAGTAAGACCTACAGGGACCAGTTAGGCTCCTCCTGCAGACCCTAAGCCAAGACCCAATTTGTTTAATGTATGCTGAATTGCTTTGGTTTGGAGAAATCAAACCCAACCCTGAAGAGACAGGACTGAAATCTTGCTACTGTTGCGAATGTTATATGGTCCCCTGGCTAGAGAGCCGGCCCAGAGGCTTATAGAGGGTTTTGGCTAGCTGGTGTGTATAGAGGCAAACTGGGTTCAAAACCCACATTCTAGATTCAGATTTACCATGGGTTAATTCCATCCGCACCAGTCAAGCGGTGTTACAAACCTGAACCAGCAGCATGATACAGTAACGGGGCATTTCCCTAGGATCAGGAGACCTGGCTTCTATTCCTGGCTCTGCCACTCACCTCCCACATGACCTGCAGCACATCAGCTCACCTCTCTGTGTCTAAATTTCTCCATTTGCACAAGGGGATAAGCATACTTATCCTTTTGTGCGAAGTGCTTTGAGATCCATTGGTGAAAAATACATAGGCTATTATTAAACAAGACTGAGGCCAGTGTAGGTCGGGTCTAAGAGACATTTCTACTGATTATGAAGTTGATAGTTTCACTAATTATTTAGCTGTAACTCGAGATGGGCCCAAGCTGTGAACTTTGGATCTGCATACACAACTTTCAGAAGCCAGTGTATTTGGCTATGGAGTTGGGATCGCACCCATCCTTTCTGGTCTCTAGAGAGCAGTAACTCAGTACATGTCACAAGATGAAAGTCTCAAGCTGTTATGCTCTCTCTTACCTGACAGCAGCATATATCCTTCTGAAACGAAGGAGGGGGGAATGCGAGGTTTACATGTTTTTACTGCTTCAGCAATCTCCCTGAATAACAGAAGGAGGCAAGAAAAAGCTCCGGAGTTAAGAATATAATTTAATTAAAATCAAAATCCTCTGTGTAATATTCAAATGAAATGTACTAGAAAGAGACACCCCTCTCCTCTGTAATTCAGCCCTGCCAAAGGGTAACACATTTCATTTTGTGCAGCCAAAAGCAAAAATAAATGTTCTTCAGAAATATGTTATATCCAAATTGTAGTAAGTGTATGGAGCTAAAGACTTCTATCAGATACAAAATGGAAGATCACCACCCCCTCATTTACTTATGGGTAAGGCTACGCTTATGTCATGGAGGTCACCAAATCAGTGACTTCCACAGACCTCCATGACATTTTCTGCTTCAGCCCCTGGGGCCAAGGGACTAGAGCTGGCAGCCAGCGGGTCCCCGGCACGGTTACATCAATGGGCAACAGACTCCTCAGGTGGCTCTCCTCAGGATTCTGGCAACAGCCTCGCAGGGGGAGAGGGGGAACTCCACAGCTCCCAGCCACCATGGTGGCAGAAGAAACCATGGAGCTGCACCAACAAAAGTCACAGACAGGTCATGGCTTCCATGAAATTTTATTTATTGCCCATGACCTGTCAGTGACTTTTACTACAAATAACCAGAACAAAAATCTTAGCCTTACTTATGGGTGG
Organism: Lepidochelys kempii; assembly: GCF_965140285.1. Lineage (NCBI taxonomy): Eukaryota > Metazoa > Chordata > Testudines > Cheloniidae > Lepidochelys > Lepidochelys kempii. The sequence continues at coordinate 136,466,866 of NC_136382.1, read as the reverse complement.
ACAGAGAGATTCTCCACACTACTGCTCAGCCCCAGAGGTTCCCATCCAAAATCCTGACTTCTCGAACATGGATTATTGTGTAGCAGCAATAAGGGATGGATTTCACTAACTCTCTGAGCTGGGATGCTTCTCCTAATGGCCCTGAGGCAACCCAGGATGAACACAACTAATATGACAGCATGGCCGTCTTCCCTCTCTTGGCTTCACAATCAACTAAGGGTAACGTGCCATGCCTCCTACACTTACACAGGGCATCAGAGCAATGATGGCTCAGAAGGGTTAGCTTTTCCCTATCCCTGTGGGAGAGGGGGGTCTGCCTCTTGTGAACACTGAAGGAATAAATGCAGGAAGGATGTCTTCCAAATTACTATTTCTAGTGAGGCTGTACTGAAACATTTCTCCCGACCAGATGGGACTGTCATTTTAACCCTCTCAGATCCTTGCCATGGCTTTGTCTCTTTCTTCCTTTTCCCTTTAAAGCAGCTTTGTAGTATTATCCCACAAAAGCTATAGGAGCAGCACAGCAGAGGAAGGAAAAGGAGAACACAGGGTTTTATTCTGCAACAGTTTTAGTCAAGACAGGGGACCAGGTGTATTACACTTGTTTTTACCACCCTCCAGCCCCTGCAACAACAGGCTACTAATGCAGGAGCACAACACTGTCTAGCCCACAGGCTACAGCAGCTCGATCTCAAGTGGGTTCTCTATTCTTTTTGTGAAGAGGTCTTAACCCAAATCATGGAACTCCAGTTTGGAGGAACAGGGACATTTTCCTTTCCTGTGCATTTGAATAGACTAACATGACCTGTGAAGTTACCCGATATGTGCTGGAGTGGTACCACAGCAACCTCCAACTATGTTGACCAAACCATCCAAAGCAAAACTCTGTGTGCAAGGAAAAGACTATTTAGTTTCAAGTTGATAACTGCATCCAACAACAGGCAATTCACAAAAACGAAGGTAAAAAAAAAAAAAAAAATCTATATTCTCTAAATATCAAGCAAGCTAAAGCTCCCTAAAAAAACCGAAATGAAGCAATGTTACTGAATTAAACCCAACTCAAAGTAGTCCATTGAATTTTACCCCTCTGGTTTTCAGTATCATTACTTCCCCGTAACATTTATTATTCCTTCCTCTTTATTCACTCCCAGCTGCTAGTATGGCAACCCTCTTGTCTCTGGCCTAAAAGCTGTGGACCAAATTTGCAAATGTGAGTGTAAATCAACACACAAGGCCAAATGTTCCACATTGCTTCAGATGCTGCCCTCCTGATGACACTTTAAAGCCCACACCCTTCTGCTATTCTCAGGTGGACAGCAAAGGTCAAATACCACTTTGCAGAGTAATCAATGGAAAAACCGGTGTCCTGGACAACTCTTCCTCTCCCAAAAGTGGTTATAATGGCTATGACTGTGCAAGATAGTGCCAAGTGCACAAAGGCTGCTCAGTTTGCATGCACAGTACTTAACTCCCTATTTTACAAAATGTTTTGAAGCACTTGTATATTACAAGATAATATACAAAACTCAATTCACTTTTATTTTGATTACTTGACAGTTAACAGTCAGTAGCTAGCTTCCTCCTCCATCAGTGGGAAAATCCTCTTGGAAACCAAATTTCCAACTGTTGTAATTTGTGTTGCCTGCCAACTCAGGCCAGGGTTTCTCAACCTGGGGGTCATGATCAATTGTCAGGGGGTTGTAACCACCCTGCCCTTCCTTTATTGCTCTATAAGATCTTTGTTAGATGGGAGGGTTGTCCCAGGATGGAAAAGGCTGGAAATCATCAATGTAGGTTAGTGTTACCTAAGTGAGCTTCTTTTCCCACTGCAGGTTTCCTGCACAGAAACTCGGAAAAAAAAAAAAACCCACCCACCCACTGAGATTTATGTTCACAGTTAATCACAAAAGAGGGTAAGCTATTTCCAAAAAGAGAGGGAGTGAGAGAGTGAAAGAGTGCAAATGCTTGCAGATCTCACAAGCTAAGCAACCTTCCTGCTACTTAATGGGCGGGAAAAAAAGCAAGAATGACTTAGGGTTTCAAAATTCATTAAACAGAAGTTTCTCCTGATCTGAGTCAGCAAGTGCCACTATTGAACAAACTGGTTACAAACTGCTGGAGAAAAGTGGTGTTTCTAACATACAAAAGAGACCCCAGCTAAATACCCAGGTGATACTTGCCTGAGAACCAATTAACAAAGTGCTACAGTAAGACCGCATAAAGTAAATGCAGAGACAACCATGTTACTATTACTGTGACAGGTAAAACCTATTCATGAGAAATATTCCCTACCTTTATATGCTTGGCAGTCACTTCAGGGGTTTCGTCGTAACCTCCAAAGGCATTGGGGAGACCTTGAGAAATATTTTTAGAGTATTACAATGTGCTTAAACCGCACAAAGAGGAGACATTTAAAGCAGCTGCACATGTAGAACTAAAATGCCTTATTGCACTTGTGATCATTCAATGAGTTATTAGTTGCTCCTGAAGGTGACTTCACTTGTGATTCCTCATTACAACTAATTTTTTTTTAAAATGTTAAATTCTAAATGTTTTTCTAACTCACAGTAGTCATGACATTTATTTCCTAAATAGTTGGAAAGTGGAATGCAGTAAGGTAGGAAGAAAGTTTTGGGGGTTGTTTTTAAAGGAATTATTTCCTTTAACCTAACACCTATGCTGCTATAGCTACTGAGTGCTGTTAAAGTGCCATTATTTCCTTTCAACTGAGCAGTTGCTACACTTCTAATAAATAAAAAATGTATTAGTCTTTTCTTAATTACAGAGTTGGGAGTAGTAGTCTGACCTGGCCTTAAACTACTTGCTTTTCAGAGTAATTATTTTCTTTTCCAGGCATCAAATCCTGTCTCTAAGCGGGAAATAAAATTTTGGATAGTAAAAGAATAAAGAAAAGTTTTGGAGCAAACTGCTAGAATATCAGATACTTGAGCTGCTAGAAAATAAAATCAGTTTACATATGTGTTACCAAAGGAGTTTTGGGTAACAGAGGTTTATTTCCCATCCATCCCTACTTCTCTTTCACAGAAAATGTTTGCTTAAAGCTGCTTGGGGCAATAAAAGAGCCTGATCCTTCAAACTTTATTCACATAAGTAGCCCTTACTAAAACAAGTAGCTTGAATGACTTCATTGGGACTACTCAGAAGAGTAAAGGTTGCAAGATTGAGCCCCAAAAAGATTTAAATTATCCACCATTCACCTGAAACTGCTCTGACTGAAGTGGATAGGTACAGCTGCTCAATTAAACTTCGAGATACACCCTTTAATGAGAATGATCAAATAACTCACACTAGACAAGCTTCTAGGTCAATAGCAGCTTTTTTGGGGTGCTGAAATATAACAAAAAAATGGAGTGAAGATGATGAGCTACTACATTGTGTACGCTGTGACTGACCTGTAAATTATCTACCTGGTGTATTAATTCTAGTGGTATGGAAAGGCTGGACTAGTTCCCTTTGTGTGTACACACACGCACACAACACACACCTGCATTGGGATAACAGATGATGTAGGCCGTCGTACATTTCCCAATTGTTTCAATGAAGGGCCTCATTTCCACTGCCCCTAATGCACAGTTTAAGCCAACACTGAAAAAATAAAAATTGCATTTATTCCTGGTTTAAAGCCAAAACAAAAACACCACAACAAAGAAACACTGGCAACAATGGTACTACTCTCCCACTAATAACAGCATGTCTGTTAAAGAAAGGAAGCAGATTTTATCTCTCTCTATGTAAGACAGTGTACAAAGTACCAAATGTGTTTTTGATTGATGCGTGTATTATATAAAAAACTTCTTTATACAGAAATTAGATACAGTGCTCCTGACAGCTAATTTCTTAGTTATTATCTACTTAAAAAAAAAAAACAGTTTTCAGGTGCCTAAGTAGCCCCTGAAACCACAGTTAAACTTGCCCTCCCCTACCAAAATCTGAAATGGCTCCCCTACTGCCTCCCTGCCTGGTTCACATCTACAGAGTGCGGCTCTCTGCCACGTGCCTGCTGCAGCTGCACGTACTCTGGCCCAGGCAGACCATACTAAGGTTTGCAAACTGGTTGGGGCTCAGGAGCTGCAGAGAACCAACATTCATCCCCATTCCCTCCTCCAGCTGCTGCTAAGGACAGAACCCAAAGGTTTTGGGTGATACCTCCTACAGTACCTGTGGCTCAATTAACCCTCTCTAGCACTGAGGTCCCCTGCTCCAGACTGACCACAGTGAGAGTTGTTGTATTATAGCTCTGAGTCTCCAAAACTTCCAAATAGCTGACTTTGCCATGTGCAAATGGCTAAATTTAAAATATAATCACAGAAACTTAGGACTGGAAGGGAACCTGGAGAAGTCATCTAGTCCAGTCCCCTGCACTCATGGCAGGATAAGTATTATCTGGACCATTCCTGACAGGTGTTTGTCTAACCTGCTCTTAAAAATCTCCACAACCTCCCTAGGCAATTTATTCCAGTGCTTAACTACCCTGACCATTAGGAAGTTTTTCCTAATGTCCAACCTAAACCTCCCTTGTTGCAATTTAAGCCCATTGCTTCTTGTCCTATCCTCAAAGGTTAAGAACAACAATTTTTCTTCCTCCTCCTTGTAACAATCTTTTATGTTCTTGAAAACTATCGTCATGTCCCCTCTCAGTCTTCTTTTCCAGACTAAACAAACAATTTTTTCAATCTTCCCTCACAGGTCATGTTTTCTAGACCTTTAATTATTTTTATTGCTCTTCTCTGGACTTTCTCCAATTTGTCCACATCTTTCCTGAAATATGGTGCCCAGAACTGGATGCAGTACTCCAGTTGAGGCCTAAATAGCCCAGCGTAGAGCAGAAGAATTACTTCTCATGTCTTTCTTACAACACTCCTGCTAATACATCCCAGAATCATGTTCACTTTTTTTGCAACAGCGTCACACCGTTGACTCTTATTTAGCTTATGGTCCACTATGACCCTCAGATCCCTTTCCGCTGTACTCCTTCTTAGGCAGTCATTTTGCATGCATGCAACTGATTGTTCCTTCCTAAGTGGAGTACTTTCCATTTGTCCTGATTGAATTTCATCCTATTTCCTTCAGACAGTACACGCTCAGATTTAAAGTCATTAACCATTCATATTCTTTAAATAGTAATTTTTCCCCAGAAGTTTGCAGTTGTTTATTGTTATTATTAGTTTGTTTATTTATTGGCTTAAGTTTTTTCCTGTTGATTTTCTGTGAATAAATGTTGCACCAGTGAGCTGATACAGATGAAGTTTAAAACCGATCCGTATATATTTTTATTCTTCTTTTAAGGATAACAGATAAAACACACGTTTAAGTGCATATTGTTAAAAAAAAAAAAAGTGTGCCCACAAGATGCATAGCGCAGCTCCCCCCACCTCAGTCTAGCCCACCTCAGCTCTCCCACTGGGAAGAGGCTAGAGCTACCCCTGCAGAACTCACAATATATATTACTTTCCTCATGCTATCTAGCAACCTGCTCCAATTACTGTATATACTCGTTCATAAGCCGAGTATTTTTGGTAAAAAGGTGATGCATCAAAGAGCAGGGGTCGGCTTATAAAGAGGTCTACACCAAAATTTGATGATTTTAAACTCTATGAAATCATTGAATTGAATATCTAATATATTGTAATACTGGAGCGTCTGCAGGCATGGAGTCCCTCAGTTCCCTGTGGCTGTGGTTCGCCGTTCCCAGCCAATGGGAGCTGCGGGAAGTTCCCACTGGCTGGTAACAGCAAACCGTGGCCACAGGGAGCTGAAGGGCTCTGTGCCTGTGAATGCTCCAGGTAAACAAAACGTCCCGACCCACCTGCGGCTTACTCTGATGGGCCGGCAGCCAAAGTTTGCCAACCCCTGAAATATAGGGTCGGCTTATGAAAGAGTCACGCAGTTTTTACCTATCCATCTTGGGGGTGGGGGGTCAGCTTATAAACAAACGGGCTAATGAATGAGTATATACAGTAAGTACCGCCCACTTTCCTCAGGGAAGTATGTAAAAGCTTCATTATGTTTGCAACATCCCATGGGAACATCTTAATTTTGCTCTTCTAGAATACTAGCGTACTGAGGCACAAGCCTGCTGCAACACTGGGAATGGTAAAGCAAGGTTTGAAATCAAAGTGCAACTGGAAAGTGACCATATATCCTGGCAACATTTGTGCCTACTGCTTTCTACACTGTAGGTGTGAAAGTACAAGCAGATCCAAAATGCTAGGATTTAATGAGAAAGAGGCACTGCCTTCTGCTACAGGAAAAAATGGAGACGACAAAGATCAAAGAACTGCCTCAACCCATCCAGTTTGGAAACATTTTTCCTTGCTAAAACATTTTTAAAATTTGGAAGAAACTGCGTGCATCAGTTAAGTTGTCTAGTGACAGCATTAAGCTTGTACAACTGAATTTACTCACCAGATAGATCCTATGCCTCATTGATTTAGACATAAGAACGTAAGAATGGCCATACTGGGTCAGACCAAAGACCCATCCAATCCAGTATCCTGTCTTCCAACAGTAGCCAATGCTCGGTGCCCCAGAGGGAATGAACAGAACAGGCAATCAAGTGATCCATCCTCTGTCGCCATTCCCAGCTTCTGGCAAAGAGAAGCTAGGGACACCATCCCTGCTCATCCTGGCTAATAGCCATTTATGGACCTATCCTCCATGAATTTATTTAGTTCTTTTTTTTTTAACCCTTTTAGAGTCTTGGCCTTCACAACATCCTCTGGCAAAGAGTTCCACAGGTTGACTGTGCGTTGTGTGAAGAAATACTTCCCATGTTCATTTTAAACATGCTACCTATTAATTTCATTTGGTGACCGCTAGTTTTTTGTGTTATGAGAAGGAGAAAATAACACTTCCATATTCACTTTCTCCACAACAGTCATGATTTTATAGACCTCTATCATATCCCCCCTTAATTGTCTCTTTTCCAAGCTGAAAAGTCCCAGATTTTTTAATCTCTCCTTATACGGAAGCTGTTCCATACCCCTAATCATTTTTGTTGCCCTTTACTGAACCTTTTCCAATACATCTTTTTTGAGATGAGGGGGACCACATCTGCACGCAGTACTCAAAATGTGGGCGTATCATGGATTTATATAGAGACAACATTATATTTTCTGTCTTATCTATCCCTTTCTTAAGGATTCCCAACATTCTGTTTGCTTTTTTTCCACTGCCGCTGCACATCGAGTGGGTGTTCTCAGAACTATCCACAATGACTCCAAGATCTCTCTCGAGTGGTAACAGCTAATTTAGATCCCATCTTTTTATATGTATAGTTGGGATGATGTTTTCCAATGTGCATTACTTTGCATTTATCAACATTGAATTTCATCTGCCATTTTGTTGCCCAGTCACCCAGTTTTATGAGATCCCTTTGTAGCTCTTTGCAGTCTGCTTTGGATTTAAATTTATCATCTGCAAATTTTGCCACCTCACTGTTTAAGCCTTTTTCCAGATCATTTATGAACATGCTGAATAATATTGGTCCCAGTACAGACCCCCGGGGACACCACTATTTACCTCTCTCCATTATGAAAACTGACCATTTATTCCTATCCTTTGTTTCCCATCTTTTAACCAGTTACCCATCCATGGGAGGACCTTCCCTCTTATCCCATGACAGCTTACTTTGTCTAAGAGCCTTTGATGAGGGACCTTGTCAAAGGCTTTCTGAAAATCTAAGTACAATATATCAACTGGATACCCCTTGTCCACATGCTTATTGACCCCCTCAAAGAATTCTAGTAGATTGGTGAGGTAGGATTTCCCTTTACAAAAACCATGTTGACTCTTCCTCCAACAAATTATGTTCATCTATGAGCTGGACAATTCTGTTCTTTACTATAGTTTCAAACAGTTTGCCTGGTACTGACGTGAGGCTCACTCACCTATAATTGCCAGGATCACCTCTGGAGCCTTTTTAAAAAAATTGGCATCACATTAACTATTCTCCAGTCATTTGGTACAGAAGCCGATTTAAATGATAGGTTACAAACCACAGTTAGTAGTTCTGCAATATCACATTTGAGTTCCTTCAGAACTCTTGAATACCATCTGGCCCTGGTGACTTATTATTGTTTATCTATTTGTTCTAAAACCTCCTCTAATGACACCTCAATCTGGGACAGTTCCTCAGATCTGTCACCCAAAAAGAATGGCTCAAGTTTAGAAATCTCCCTCACATCCTCAGCCATGAAGACCGATGCAAAGAATTAATTTAGTTTCTCTGCAATGGCCTTATCGTCCTTGAGTGCTCCTTTAGACATTACAGCAGAGATCTTTCACATGCATAAGCTTCTTGAACAATTTCACCAGCATGAGGCACAAACACATTTTCTTTCAACATCAGATAGGCAAGTGCCACTCTTAGGGCCCTCTCCTGAATCCAAATAAAGCCAACATTCCTACACTGATGTCCAAGGTAATGCTCCAGGCATACAGAATAAGACCTTTAACATACTTTGTTCCCTGATCTCCCATTCACAACAAGCCATGCTTCTAATGGACTCCAAGTCACCCCTTGTCATTGAAAAAGTCAGAGTGCTAAACTGACTGGCTCTTACATTGCTTCTGAGGGATAAAGGTGAAAGGAGCCTTCCCCTAACCAGGCATATCAGCAGCAACTCCTAGTGGCTGAAGAGGGATAAAAGCTACCCCAACGGGATGGGACGGAGACAGGGGGGTGCTGGGACAAGACCATGGCCAATAGCCAGCTGAAGTAGCCTGCCACAGAGAGGGCTGTAGGGATGGTACAGTGTTATACTCCCATGGAACTTCCCACAGTTCAGGGGCAGCTCAGCTCGGGACTGGGGTGGGTAGGAAAGAAGTCAAATCAACTACTGTATGTTTCTTACATGTACCTGGGTGGGAATTATGCAGGTAACTGAATCAGAGCAAAAGAATTTGCATGCTGACTGTGTGATTACTGAGAAGTAACTATACAGGCAGTATACAAACCCCTGGGCTCCAGTTGGCTTCTAATAGCCAGAGAGTGGGGATCTGCATACTGTCCAATTATTTTTCCATAATTGAACATGCAACTCCCCTTACTCTAACAGGTTGTGGCATAAGAGTTAAGTACGTAACTTTATAGCTTTTCTGAACTCTGTTTGGCTTGGAGCATTCTATTTAAATATACCATAGATTTCAAGGGAATCATTTTACCACCCCCCACTGATTTCTGTGTTTAAGCACGTACAGGTTACACACAGATAAGTCACTTATATGGACCCCCAGACACACACATCATGCACTATGGAGCAGGAAATGTGTCATTACAAAGATGGGAAGACCATTTATTTTCATGATATAAGGAAGGGCTCAGTCAGGATAGCTGAAGCAAAGTAAAGATAAGGATAGTTAATGAGGCCATCCATGCCAAATGTAGATAACAGTGTAGATGCAATTGCATTTATGTCATGTTCGATTTATAAACTGGCAGTTCAGGGGTTTTTTTGTTGTTTTTTTTCAGGTTGTCTCTTCTTAGTAACCAGCTGCATTTCCCTCTGCCTTATCCCAGCTCCATCTGTCTCTCTCAACACAGGCTCATCTGTCGTTCTCTCTTTGCCCCACCTCAATGGGGAGATATTTTAGCGGCAAGTAGCGTAATCGATGAATGAAAATATTTTGACACTCTCACTGGATTTACCACGTATCAGGTACCAAAACCATTTCTTCAGACATTCTGAAGGAGGGGCGGTCAGTGGGTTATCTCAAGTGCCTATACACGAATGCACAAAGCCTGGGAAACAAGCAGGGAGAACTGGAAGTCCTGGCAAAGTCAAGGAATTATGATGTGATTGGAATAACAGAGACTTGGTGGGATAACTCCCATGACTGGAGTACTGTCATCGATGGATATAAGCTGTTCAGGAAGGACAGGTCGGGCAGAAAAGGTGGCGGAGTTGCACTGTATGTAAGAGAGCAGTATGACTGCTCAAAGCTCAAGTATGAAACTGCAGAAAAACCTGAGAGTCTCTGGATTAAGTTTAGAAGTGTGAGCAACAAGGGTGATGTCGTGGTGGGAGTCTGCTATAGACCACCGGACCGGGGGATGAGGAGGACGAGGCTTTCTTCCGGCAACTCGCAGAAGCTACTAGATCGCACGCCCGGGTTCTCATGGGAGACTTCAATCACCCCGATATCTGCTGGGAGAGCAATACAGCAGTGCACAGACAATCCAGGAAGTTTTTGGAAAATGTAGGGGACAATTTCCTGGTGCAAGTGCTGGAGGAACCAAACTAGGGGCAGGGCTCTTCTTGACCTGCTGCTCACAAACCGGGAAGAATTAGTAGGGGAAGCTGTTAGGATATAGATATTCAGGCCTGTCTGCAAAGGCCTGTACTCTAAGAATTTAGGTGTATTCTTATCACTTGGCTAGTGATAGAGGTATAAAAGAAAGAATCAAAATCACTGTCTGCTGGTGTAAGGGCCTTCTCTTACTGTGACAGTTTGAGGCCCTGTTCTTAGGCTAGGGCCTTTGGCTAAGCAGCAGAGGCAGCCATAAGCTGGGAAGCGACCGGTCACATCCTCATATTCCAAACTAGTCACATTGAAATAAGGTGCTATTGGGCTGTTAGGCACTATCAGGACAGGATTGTATTCCTATCACCTCCAGAGAAAGGGAAGTGCCTAGAAAATGTAAAAAGAAACAAAGCCCTGGTCTACACTAGGACTTTAGGTCGAATTTAGCAACGTTAAATCGATTTAAACCTGCACCCGTCCACACAGTGAAGCCCTTTATTTCGACTTGAAGGGCTCTTAAAATCGATTTCCTTACTCCACTCCTGACAAGTGGATTAGCGCTTAAATCGACGTTCCCAGCTCGAATTTGGGGTACTGTGGACACAATTCGATGGTATTGGCCTCCGGGAGCTATCCCAGAGTGCTCCATTCTGACCGCTCTGGACAGCACTCTCAACTCAGATGCACTGGCCAGGTAGACAGGAAAAGAACCGCAAACTTTTGAATCTCATTTCCTGTTTGGCCAGCGTGGCAAGCTGCAGGTGACCATGCAGAGCTCATCAGCACAGGTGACCATGATGGAGTCCCAGAATTGCAAAAGAGCTCCAGCATGGACCGAACGGGAGGTACGGGATCTGATCGCTGTTTGGGGAGAGGAATCCGTGCTATCAGAACTCCGTTTCAGTTTTCGAAATGCCAAAACCTTTGTCAAAATCTCCCAGGGCATGAAGGACAGAGGCCATAACAGGGACCCGAAGCAGTGCCGCGTGAAACTGAAGGAGCTGAGGCAAGCCTACCAGAAAACCAGAGAGGCGAACAGCCGCTCTGGGTCAGAGCCCCAAACATGCCGCTTCTATGATGAGCTGCATGCCATTTTAGGGGGTTCAGCCACCACTACCCCAGCCGTGTTGTTTGACTCCTTCAATGGAGATGGAGGCAATTCGGAAGCAGGTTTTGGGGATGAAGAAGATGATGATGAGGAGGAGGTTGTAGATAGCTCACAGGAAGCAAGCGGAGAAACCGGTTTTCCCGACAGCCAGGAACTGTTTCTCACCCTAGACCTAGAGCCAGTACCCCCCGAACCCACCCAAGGCTGCCTCCTGGACCCAGCAGGCGGAGAAGGGACCTCTGGTGAGTGTACCTTTTAAAATGCTATACATGGTTTAAAAGCAAGCATGTGAAAGGATTACTTTGCCCTGGCATTTGCGGTTCTCCTAGATGTAGTCCTAAAGCCTTTGCAAAAGGTTTCTGGGGAGGGCAGCCTTATTTCGTCCTTCATGGTAGGACACTTTATCACTCCAGGCCAGTAACACATACTCGGGAATCACTGTAGAACAAAGCATTGCAGTGTATGTTTGCTGGCATTCAACCAAAATCCGTTCTTTATCTCTCTGTGTTATCCTCAGGAGAGTGAGATATAATTCATGGTCACCTGGTTGAAATAGAGTGCTTTTCTTCAGGGACACTCAGTATAGCCCATTCCTGCTGGGCTGTTTGCCTGTGGCTGAACAGAAATGTTCCCCGCTGTTAGCCACAGGGAGGGGGGAAGGTTGAGGGGGTAGTCACGCGGTGGGAGGAGGCAAAATGCGACCTTGTAACGAAAGCACATGTGCTATGTATGTAATGTTAACAGCAAGGTTTACCCTGAAAGAGTGTAGCGACTGTTTTATAAAATGTGTCTTTTTAAATACCGCTGTCCCTTTTTTTTTCTCCACCAGCTGCATGTGTTTCAATGATCACAGGATCTTCTCCTTCCCAGAGGCTAGTGAAGCTTAGAAAGAAAAAAAAACGCACTCGCGATGAAATGTTCTCTGAGCTCATGCTGTCCTCCCACACTGACAGAGCACAGACGAATGCGTGGAGGCAAATAATGTCAGAGTGCAGGAAAGCACAAAATGACCGGGAGGAGAGGTGGAGGGCTGAAGAGAGTAAGTGGCGGGCTGAAGCTCAAATGTGGCGGCAGCGTGATGAGAGGAGGCAGGATTCAATGCTGAGGCTGCTGCAGGACCAAACCAGAATGCTCCAGTGTATGGTTGAGCTGCAGCAAAGGCAGCTGGAGCAGAGACTGCCACTGCTGCCCCTCTGTAACCAACCGCCCTCCTCCCCAAGTTCCATAGCCTCCACACCCAGACGCCCAAGAACGCGGTGGGGGGGCCTCCGGCCAACCAGCCACTCAACCACAGAGGATTGCCCAAAAAAAAGAAGGCTGTCATTCAATAAATTTTAAAGTTGTAAACTTTTAAAGTGCTGTGCTTAAAGTGCTGTGTGGCATTTTCCTTCCCTCCTCCACCACCCCTCCTGGGATACCTTGGTAGTCATCTCCCTATTTGTGTGATGAATGAATAACGAATGCATGACTGTGAAGCAGCAATGACTTTATTGCCTCTGCAAGCGGTGATTAAAGGGAGGAGGGGAGGGTGGTTAGCTTACAGGGAAGTAGAGTGAACCAAGGGGCGGGGGGTTTCATCAAGGAGAAACAAACAGAACTTTCACACTGTAGCCTGGCCAGTCATGAAACTGGTTTTCAAAGCTTCTCTGATGCGTACCGCGCCCTCCTGAGCTCTTCTAACCGCCCTGGTGTCTGGCTGCGCGTAACCAGCAGCCAGGCGATTTGCCTCAATCTCCCACCCCGCCATAAACGTCTCCCCCTTACTCTCACAGATATTGTGGAGCACACAGCAAGCAGTAATAACAGTGGGAATATTGGTTTCGCTGAGGTCTAAGCGAGTCAGTAAACTGCGCCAGCGCGCCTTTAAACGTCCAAATGCACATTCTACCACCATTCTGCACTTGCTCAGCCTTTAGTTGAACAGCTCCTGACCACTGTCCAGGCTGCCTGTGTACGGCTTCATGAGCCATGGCATTAAGGGGTAGGCTGGGTCCCCAAGGATACATATAGGCATTTCAACATCCCCAACAGTTATTTTCTGGTCTGGGAAGAAAGTCCCTTCCTGCAGCTTTTGAAACAGACCAGAGTTCCTGAAGATGCGAGCGTCATGCACCTTTCCCGGCCATCCCACATTGATGTTGGTGAAACATCCCTTGTGATCCACCAGAGCTTGCAGCACTATCGAAAAGTACCCCTTGCGGTTTATGTACTCGCCGGCTTGGTGCTCTGGTGCCAAGATAGGGATATGGGTTCCGTCTATAGCCCCACCACAGTTAGGGAATCCCATTGCAGCAAAGCCATCCACTATGACCTGCACATTTCCCAGGGTCACTACCCTTGATATCAGCAGATCTTTGATTGCGTGAGCTACTTGCATCACAGCAGCCCCCACAGTAGATTTGCCCACTCCAAATTGATTCCCAACTGACCGGTAGCTGTCTGGCGTTGCAAGCTTCCACAGGGCTATCGCCACTCGCTTCTCAACTGTGAGGGCTGCTCTCATCCTGGTATTCATGCGCTTCAGGGCAGGGGAAAGCAAGTCACAAAGTTCCATGAAAGTGCCCTTACGCATGCGAAAGTTTCGCAGCCACTGGGAATCGTCCCAGACCTGCAACACTATGCGGTCCCACCAGTCTGTGCTTGTTTCCCGAGCCCAGAATCGGCGTTCCACAGCATGAACCTGCCCCATTAGCACCATGATGCATGCATTGGCAGGGCCCATGCTTTCAGAGAAATCTGTGTCCATGTCCTGATCACTCACGGGACCGCGCTGACGTCGCCTCCTCGCCCGGTATCGCGTTGCCATGTTCTGGTGCTGCATATACTGCTGGATAATGCGTGTGGTGGTTGATGTGCTCCTAATTGCCAAAATGAGCTCAGCGGCCTCCATGCTTGCCTTGGTATGGCGTCCGCACAGAAAAAAGGCGCGGAACGATTGTCTGCCGTTGCTCTGACGGAGGGAGGGGCGACTGACGACACGGCTTACAGGGTTGGCTTCAGGGAGCTAAAATCAACAAAGGGTGTGCCTGTACATCAAGGAGTATTTCAGGCAGGACTGCACGGAGGGTTCCAATAAGAAATGGTGCACCTAAGTTATCGTTGTTATTGGAACAAGGAGGTTAGCCTGGCCTCTGATTGATACATGGCTAGATTTACCTCGCTGCACCTTCTCTGTGAGTGACTGCAGTGTGATCTAGACAGGGGAGGAGGAAAATGAGTCCAAAACAAATCTGGTCTATTTCTTGTTCTGACCCACTCCATCTATCTTTTACATCTTTGGCTGGCAGCAGACGGTGCAGAAGGACTGCATGCCATCCACATCTCATGGCTGCTTGGCAGAAGATGGTACAGTACGACTGCTAGCCATCTTCATCTCTTGCCTGCCTGGCATAAGATGGTACAATACGACTGCTAGCCATCCTCATCTCTTGCCTGCCTGGCAGAAGATGGTACAGTACGACTGCTAGCAGTCCGTATCGCCTGCCCGCTCACCATAAGACGGTTCAATAGGACTGCAGGACTAAAGAGAATGACCTGGTCAAGTCACTCCAAATTTAGTCCCTGCGCCCATGTCTGCCCAGGCGCTCCCAGCCGACGTGGCCAGGAGCACCTCGGACACGACGAGGACGACTACCAGTCGTATTGCACCGTCTGCTGCCAGAAGGCAATGGGTTGCTGCTACTGTGCAGCAAAGCCGTACCGCGTCTGCCAGCACCCAGGAGACATAGGGTGACGGTTACCTGAGCGGGCTCCATGCTTGCCGTGGTATGGCGTCTGCACAGGTAACTCAGGAAAAAAGGTGCGAAATAATTGTCTGCCCTTGCTTTCACGGGGGAAGGGAGGGTGGGAACGGGGTCCTGACGATATGTACCCAGAACCACCCGCGACAATGTTTTAGCCCCATCAGGCATTGGGATATCAACCCAGAATTCCAATGGGCAGCGGAGACTGCGGGAACTGTGGGATAGCTACCCACAATGCAACGCTCCGGAAGTCGACGCTTGCCTCGGTACTGTGGAAGCGCTCCGCCGAGTTAATGCACTTAATGCACTTAGAGCATTTTCTGTGGGGACACACACACTCGAATATATAAAACCGATTTCAAAAAAACCGACTTCTATAAATTCGACCTAATTTCGTAGTGTAGACATACCCTTAGTTTGATAGCATCCTGTCTGGCAAGAACTCACTTATCAATAGCTGGGATGTGAAATCCTCACTTCTGTATTGTTTTGTCATTGTAGTTCCCACTTTGCTATTGTTTGTCTGTATAATCTCTGTCTGGTTCTGTGATTGTTCCTGTCTGCTGTATAATTAATTTTGCTGGGTGTAAACTAATTGAGGTGGTGGGATATAATTGGTTACATAATCATGTTACAATATGTTAGGATTGGTTAGTTAAATTTCAGGAAAATGATTGGTTAAGGTATAGCTAAGCAGAACTCAAGTTTTACTATATAATCTGTAGTCAATGAGGAAGTGACTGGGGTGTGGGTGGGGGTGGGCATGGGGGTGTGTGAGATGGGAACAGGGAATGGGGGTAAGAAAATTGGAATCATGTTTTGCTAAAGGGGGAAATGGGAACAGGGAATGGGAGTAAGGAAGTTGGGATCATGTTTGGCTAAGGGTAGGAATGGGAACAGGGACACAGGTCTAAGGCTCTGTGGTGTCAGAGCTGGGAAGGAGGACACTAAGGAAGGAAACTGGAATCATGCTTGCTGGAAGTTCACCCCAATAAACATCGAATTGTTTGCACCTTTGGACTTCGGGTATTGTTGCTCTCTGTTCATGTGAGAAGGACCAGGGAAGTAAGTGGGTGAAGGAATAAGCCCCCTAACAGAAGCTAAAGTGGATGGGAACCTGGGAGACAGTGACCATGAGATGGTCGAGTTCAGGATCCTGACACAAGGAGGAAAGGAAAGCAGCAGAATACGGACCCTGGACTTCAGAAAAGCAGATTTTGACTCCCTCAGGGAACTGATGGGCAAGATCCCCTGGGAAGATAACATGAGGGGGAAAGGAGTCCAGGAGAGCTGGCTGTATTTTAAAGAATCCTTATTGAGGTTACAGAGACAAACCATCCCGATGTGTAGAAAGAATAGTAAATATGGCAGGCGACCAGCTTGGCTTAACGGTGAAATCCTTGCAGATCTTAAATATAAAAAAGCTTACAAGAAGTGGAAGATTGGACAGATGACCAGGGAAGAGTATAAAAATATTGCTTGGGCATGTAGGAATGAAATCAGGAGGGCCAAATCACACCTGGAGTTGCAGCTAGCAAGCGATGTTAAGAGAAACAAGAAGGGTTTCTTCAGGTATGCTGGCAACAAGACGACAGTCAAGGAAAGTGTGGGCCCCTTACTGAATGAGGGAGGCAACCTAGTGACAGAGGATGTGGAAAAAGCTAATGTACTCAATGCTTTTTTTGCCTCTGTCTTCACGAACAAGGTCAGCTCCCAGACTACTACACTGGGCAGCACAGCACGAGGAGGAGGTGACCAGCCCTCTGTGAAGAAAGAAGTGGTTTGGGACTATTTAGAAAAGCTGGACATGCACAAGTCCATGGGGCCGGATGCGTTGCACCCGAGAGTGCTAAAGGAGTTGGCGGCTCTGATTGCAGAGCCATTGGCCATTATCTTTGAAAACTCATGGCGATCGGGGGAAGTCCTGGACGACTGGAAAAAGGCTAATGTAGTGCCCATCTTTAAAAAAGCGAAGGAGGAGGATCCTGGGAACTAGAGGCCAGTCAGCCTCACCTCAGTCCCCGGAAAAATCATGGAGCAGGTCCTCCAAGAATCAATCCTGAAGCACTTACATGAGAGGAAAGTGATCAGGAACAGTCAGCATGGATTCACCAAGGGCAAGTCATGCCTGACTAATCTAATTGCCCTCTATGACGAGATAACTGGCTCTGTGGATGAAGGGAAAGCAGTGGACGTGGTGTTCCTTGACTTTAGCAAAGCTTTTGACACAGTCTCCCACAGTATTCTTGTCAGCAAGTTAAAGAAGTATGGGCTGGATGAATGCACTATAAGGTGGGTAGAAAATTGGCTAGATTGTCAGGCTCAACGGGTAGTGATCAATGGCTCCATGTCTAGTTGGCAGCCAGTATCAAGCGGAGTGCCCCAAGGGTCAGTCCTGGGGCTGGTTTTGTTCAATATCTTCATTAATGATCTGGAGGATGGTGTGGATTGCACCCTCAGCAAGTTTGCAGACACTAAACTGGGAGGAGTGGTAGATATGCTGGAGGGTAGGGATAGGATACAGAGGGACCTAGACAAATTGGAGGATTGGGCCAAAAGAAATCTGATGAGGTTCAACAAGGACAAGTGCAGAGTCCTGCACTTAGGACGGAAGAATCCAATGCACCGCTACAGACTAGGGACCGAATGGCTCGGCAGCAGAAAAGGACCTAGGGGTGACAGTGGACGAGAAGCTGGATATGAGTCAACAGTGTGCCCTTGTTGCCAAGAAGGCCAATGGCATTTTGGGATGTATAAGTAGGGGCATTGCCAGCAGATCGAGGGATGTGATCGTTCCCCTCTATTCAGCATTGGTGAGGCCTCATCTGGAGTACTGTGTCCAGTTTTGGGCCCCACACTACAAGAAGGATGTGGAAAAATTGGAGAGAGTCCAGTGGAGGGCAACAAAAATGATTAGGGGACCGGAACACATGACTTATGAGGAGAGGCTGAGGGAACTGAGAAGAGAAGAGAAGAATGAGGGGAGATTTGATAGCTGCTTTCAACTACCTGAAAGGGGGTTCCAAAGAGGATGGATCTAGACTATTCTCAGTGGTAGTGGATGACAGAACAAGGAGTAATGGTCTCAAGTTGCAGTGGGGGAGATTTAGGTTGGATGTTAGGAAAAACTTTTTCACTAGGAGGGTGGTGAAACACTGGAATGTGTTACCTAGGGAGGTGGTGGAATCTCCTTCCTTAGAGGTTTTTAAGGTCAGGCTTGACAAAGCCCTGGCTGGGATGATTTAATTGGGGATCGGTCCTGCTTTGAGCAGGGGGTTGGACTAGATGACCTCCTGAGGTCCCTTCCAACCTTGATATTCTATGATTTACTCTCACAGCAGGAGCTGACATGAGGCTGGCACCATGTAATGTTTTGATTTTGAAAGTACGCCTATTGGAAACCTGGAGCATGCTTACCCAATTTAAAGGCAAAACGTTGTACTTCCTAACCAATATCAGCCCCCTCCCCCGTCTCAGGCAAAAAAGTCTGAGAAAATTAAATGACCCTTTCACCATGCCCCAAAGGCCAACAACCTTAGGCCAGAACTTGGTGAAATTACTGCGGTTAGTATAATAAGCAGCAGTTACAGTGCACCATTACTGTGGCCATCTCTTCTCTTCCCCCATTTGTTTGTTGTAGCCACCAGTTGTCTCTTGTCATTGGCAATGGTTGTAAAGCTCTTTGGGGCAGGAAATCTCTGCGTGTAAAGCAGTTAGCTCATGAGAGCCTTGCTTCCCCGAATGTGGCTTCTAGATATGACCACAGTACATACATACAAACAAACAGGACTCTGTCAGACCAAGGGAGGAAGCTAATCCCACATCTGAGGGCTGTTCAAGGAGAATACCCTGCCACCTGTCCTCAGACGCTCAATTGTAAGAACTGTAACCAGCAGTTCCTCAGCCAATATCAGCTATGCTGATCGTGCACAGAGTGAGTGTGTATAAGATCCTTAATCAAAATCAAAACAGTGACTTACAGATCAAACTCATTATCCCAAATCATGTTCAGGAGCAAACTGAAAGCATGTGCAGATGTCCAAGAACAGGTATAATGTACTCCCTGTAGGGAGCACAACTAGACACAGACAGCCAGACTCATTTACACCACTTTGGTAACGTAAAGAGACCTTAAAGTGGGGTTAAGTGTAACTCACTCTCATTTTAATGCTTCGTCTGCCATGGCAGTGTAAAGTGGCATTAGCATAAATCGGAATCAGGCCCAGAGTACTGTATTAAATGTTGTTTAATACAGTCCTAGTTTCTGCTCCAGTGCTCCTTCTATCCTCCCTAGAGACATTAGAGTCATGAGTACCTTGTCTGAGGCTGAGATCTGTGCCAAGCATAGATCTCTATGCTGTGATAGTGAACGAATCAAGCAGCACCCTGTTCCAAGCGACTCCATATGTTACTTCTGCAGCACAGTCTGGTCTGGGAAAGTGGCTCTTCAAGGGGGGGGTGGGGCGCGACATGTCAGAAAAGCTGGGTTCATTGTATGTTAGTGCAGTCTCACACTTCTGCATCACGGAGATGACAGACTATTTTTAACTGGGATTTTGTTGTAAAAAAACCAAAGAATGGCTTGTCACGACATACACCGAGTACATGTCTAATAGCAAATGAAAATATTTAACACTGCAGGAAAATTTTGCTAACTACAGGCAAATACATAAAGATTTAAAAAAAAGTAACCAGAGAAACAGGGAGAAAAGAATACAGAAAAGCACAAGGATGGGGGGAAAAAAGGGGAAAGCATGGTTACATGCAGGGCTCTGTCTTATGCAGCGGCCAAATTTTACAGAATCTAAGCTTTCATATAAAAAAATTTTTAGCATTTATGTTTGCATGGAGAAGAATATATTTTTATTAAATAATCACCTAGAAGTGTCAAGTGTTTTTCAGAACAATTACACCTTTTTGAGAAAAAAATTTAGTGAACATTTGGAATTTTGGAAAAAATCAGGGAAAAGGATGCTGCAACGACATCTCATGACCTGGCCCTATGATCTGACACTGGAATCTTTTCTTTACTTGCTTCCCCCCTTTTTTGTAACTATTATTTGTTTCCTTCACCAAATCTATCTAGGCCCAGTCTACCCCAGATATTAACTGTTTGCAAAGTAAATTTGAAAGTCTGGGCTTCAAATCCAAGCACAGCTTCTGACATTAATTTTAAAACAGTTTGGTCTTGTCTATATCAGTCAAACTCCATTTTCCAATATGGTTCACAGTCCAATGTGGATCAGGCCTCAGTTCACACATTATTAGGGGCGAAGAAGGTAGAGAAGTGACTCTCTTCAGAGAGACAATGGAAAAGCAGCTTCATCTCTCTACATGAGAAAGCAGTTATTTCACCTTCTGCCTACTTTTGAAGACAGATATCATGGGACTCACTTAGGTCCTGGCTACACTGGGTTCAGAACCACACCACTAGCATTTGAAAATTACTGTGCTCATGGCCAGTTGTTAGTTGCAGGATTCTAGCACCATTTCCCTTATCACCATGGACAGGAACTTTATTAAGCTGCATAACAGTAATAAGGACTCATAAAAGAGGGGTATGCTACACCATGGTTCTCAGGAAAAATAATTCCTGGTTACACTGGACAGGGAAACTACACTATACTAGCGACATACACGGTTAAATATGGTTGCAGATAGCAATCTCCTGTTGACGGGGCCTTATAAAAAACTTACCATTACTGTCTGGTCTTAGAATAATGGACTCAAGAAAGCACATTCTCTTACCAAAGTGGCTCACTGTGGGATACACTAATGACAAATGCTTCTCCTGTCTGGCCAGAGAGAGTGCGTCCACTCTTATCTACAATAGTTCCAGAAACCTAAAATACAAAAGGGATTGGGGTTGGGGTGGGGATAAGAACATATGTTATTAATACTGCCCTCTCAAAAGCCAAAGCAAGATGAAGAGTGTTTGGTTCCAAGTGATGACAGGCAACCCATGCAGGAAATCAGAATATTTTTTTCTGTGCAACCTCCCGAAACGTTCTAGCAAGTAGAAAGAAACTTCTGACCAAAGAGCTTCAGAAGGTCACTTTGCTAACCTTTATTTTCAATAAATAAATAAAATCTCTTGGGATGTACAGTTTGTTGGTTGATGTTAACAGCTAAGGATCCTAACTGCAATCAGAGCCCGCCTCCTTCCCTCACCATCCATAACTTCTATATTTGTTATTATTTAAGCCCAATCCTGCACTGTACAATGCACAAGCAGATCCTTGGGCCCACATGGAATCTCCCTGAAGTCACAATACAGAGAAGAATTGGACGCATTAGATTGTAAGCTTTCTGGGGAAGGTACCGGAGTTTCTTTTCAAAAACTCATCTGTGAAGGGCCATGAGAAAGTATGAAGCTTTATAAATAATAATGCTTTGACCTCAAATTCTCCTATAAAATACAGAGAGTAATGTTTTCCCACTGTCCTAAGGATAACAATACAAAAAAAGCAATTCTAGAAAACATACTGACTTTTTGCATGTTATACTGTGTGTGTTTTGTTTTTAAAAAATGGACCCATGCCATCACCAGCTGAGCTGCCACCTCAGTCTTGTTAGGGAACCACACATAAAAACATTAGATCATTTTAGTTAAAGTTAGTAAAATGTTTTGTGCTTACAAATATTGGTCTGGGATCATACTCTTCCTCAAACAGTTTCTTGAGAGCAAAGAGAGCTGCCTGTTTAAAAATAAAGGTTACAACAAGTTAATTCAAGTTAAGGCTTGAATAGCCTTTTACACAAAAAACTTACCATACAATATTGCTAGAGATTCTGGAAGAATTTACTACATTCAAGGGCATTCCTTCACGCCCAGAAACCTCTAGGTTCTCTCACATATTGTGGTGGTATCCAGCAGCTAGGCAGCCCGAGGCTCTTTTAGACCCAAAAAAATCACACCAATGCACTTGCTAAGATTTGTACACTGTTATTCGTCACTCACATTTACAGCATGTAGGATAACCAAGCTTTTAAAGTCTCTGTGTGTTTGTTACATACATCTACTATATACATCCAGAGTGTGAATTTAATGTGTTTCATACAGTTGCATATATTCTCAATGCATAACCCCTACATATGAATCCATTTAGTCCACAATAGTTTCCACAGAATTTCAACATAAGATGGATCAGTAATATATAGGGAAAATTCTTGCCTTAGCTCCCACACCAGAATTTTTTATTTAGGCATTTAATAAAAGGTTCAAACCACTTCCAAGTTTTCCCAAAAGTCTCACCTTGGCATTGGCTGTATCAAATATGGTTTCTACTAACAAGATATCAACCCCTCCATCTAAGAGTCCTCTGGCTTGTTCTTGGTATGCTTCAACCAGCTCATCAAAAGCTGTAAATAAAAATTAGTTTAAAGTGGTTTGTCTCATATCTAAAGACATCTTCTTGTAACGTATCATAAAAGGTAGAATAGAATTAAATTACAAATACTTACTGATGTTCCTATAGTCTGATCTTTCCACTGAGGGAGACACAGAGAGCGTTTTGTTTGTAGGACCCATAGCACCAGCAACAAATCGTCTACTCTCTAGACAAGGGAAGAAATGTCACTCATCAACTCTAGCCACCTACAGTCATAATATTGTAACCATTGCTTAAGACAGCATGGCAACAATGTAGATTTAACTCAGAGTGTCCTGTTCCAAAAGCACAAGTCCCCACCACTTGGGATAGAGGAGAATCTAAATTAGCTTTGGATAGTTGAGTAGTTCTGATTCTATCCAATAAGGGTCAGCAGTATTTACAAACAATGCCATTGCAAGCCATCAATTCAGTCCAAGCTTTATGGCGCTGTGCTGTGCATTTAAAAAAAATCATCAGGCAACTTCAGGCAACAAAGAGTACTTTAAGTTGCCTGATCATTTTTAAATGCACAGCACAGCGCCATAAAGAAATACTGCAGTGCAATATAACAGATATTCAAATCGCTACATTTAGTTACAAAGAACAGTGAACCACTTAAATATAATAAAAATATAAAATTAAGGCACATTTTTTTTTTAAAGAACCAAATCAGGGAGGTATTGTCTGGACAATCTAATGACAGGTTTATAAACAGAAAATGCAGCTTGGTGTTAGAATGAGAGAGAAAACGTGAAGACTTCTAAATTACGTTATCCCTTTATCAAGTGTTCTTGTTAGATCGGTAGGTCTCTACTAACAGAAATGTAGATGAAGTCATTTTTAGGAACGACTGCCCATTTAGGGCTGATGCTGTGAGCTATTGAGTACCTCCTGGCAGATGCTGGGTGAAATAATGGAAGGTGGATTTCAGTGGGAGTTGTGGACTCCCAAGAAGCACTCAGCACCTTGTGAAAGAACCAGAGTAACATTTTGCATATCTAAATAGCTTATGAGTCACTCATGCATTAGGCTCCTCTTGGAAGCCAATTTGCAGCATCATTGCTCCCAGATGCAACCAACTGCACCAACCCAAGTCACAACATTTCAAAGCTTGTAATGAGACGATAGAACATGTAGAAGGGAATGTTTGAATACAAAGAGGAAAAAAAAAACAAAAAAGCAAACAAACCACCATTCACCTGTCTGAGCGGTCACATCATCAGCTGCTTTTCTGGCCACCTGTGCTGAGACTTTGTTTAACTGATAAACCTGGAACAATGACAGCCAAATTACTGTGTGCTAACAGAAAAGGCTAATTCTGTACATTATGTCTCTTCTATGAAGAAAACTAACTAAGAAACTTACAAGAGTCAGTCACCCTCTTCTGTGGCAGCATGCAGTGCATTCTAAATGCTCTATACTATAGGCCAGACAAACACATGAAAGCATTATGGCAAAACTTTAAAAAAATAAAAAATAATAAAAAAACCCACCACACACACACACCTCTGGGATACCCCCAGCATGGGGAATTGCTTTGTTCCATCAATCTCAGAAAGCAAACTGTAGTGATGCGATTATATGACGGATACCATATCTACTACGTCTGTGTCTAAAACGGATATTGTAAAATTAAATGATGGCAAAGGGACTAATGGCCAGTTCTGTAAGATACCGAAGTTAGCGGGAGTTGTCACCTTGAAGGAAGGGGCCCTATGAAGGTAAGTGCAGCTTATTGGGAACAGCAACTCTGATTTAGATGGCATGTTTCCAGGTATTGTCATGCCATCTGCTGAGATATCATTTTAAAATGATGTGACCGATAGGCAGCACAAACCTGAGCTTAAGAGAGTTCTAAGCACTGCAGCAAAACTCTTACTGCAAGCAAGACAGACCTCTGTGCCAAAGAATAAAATATACATACAACGTTAAGAGACAAAACACATTTCCAGTGTGGCACCATCTTGTGAAACTGGAAGCACTGAAGCAGAATGTTCTTGTTCACAGAATGAGACTCTTCTGCGAATACTCAACTGATGAAGCCCAATACAAATTATTACTGTCTGTGCCTTCATTGACAACTGTCCTATCACAAGTATAATTTTCATCCTAATATTACCGTAATAATGGAAATGTGTTATAAGTAAATGGGATATTTCTCTGCTGAGCACCAGAGACCCAACCAATCTCACCTGTGTGCCCAGAGACAGTGTGCAGTTAGCAATAAACATAAATCTTGTGGTCTCTGGGGACTAGGTTAATATTGGCTGCTGGGACAACAAATCTTGAATATCTTAACATGTAAGTGGCTTAAAATTCTTACCAGATGCTCAAGGTCATAGTCAGCTTGTGCAACTTTGGTGCTGCTGAAAGTGTTTGTTTCAATTATATCAGCCCCAGAGAGCAAGTATTCCTGCAACAATAAAAAAAACAATTGAGAACTAATGATTTCAGATCAGGGGATGGAAAAGAAGGGAGTCAGCGGATTCTAACATTTTGTGATTTTCAGCTGAAGACAAAGGATAATTGCCTCCCAATTCACAGAAGACCAAATCCTACAGTTCTTACTCCTGTTGCTTTGAAATAGTGTTTAAACACATTTGAGGTTACTCAGAGTTTTAGTGTTTAAGGTTATATTTATAAATCGTTTTTAACCCTTTATAAACTATCAAGGTTCCAATTCAAGATGGATTAACTTAACTTTAAGCGTGTAAATAATCTCACTGATATGCTTCAAGTTAGACAACCATCAAGAATCAAGGTCTAATAGATGTTATAAACACATAACAGGCATGAGTAGCGTATGTTATAGATGGCTGCAATCAACCTACTGAAGCATTTATTAAAATGGAATTAACAGATGTTATTAACTCTTTATAAACTATGTATAAATGTACCCTTAATAAATTATGACCATGTTTGTAGGCTGGGGTTGAAATTCTGGCACCACTGAAGGAAGGGGGGAAATCAGCTGTATGTTAGGCTTTTCAGCAAAATGCAAATGAACAATCACTGTAATTCCATTTCAACACTCCTGAAGCATAATAAGCTTTCACCTATTAGGTCTGATCAGAAAGGCTTAGAAATGAAGAAAGGTTTCTGAGATAAACAAAATATTACTCCAATACAAATATCATTAGGGTTCACTATTGTGTGGATTTTCTTAACGGTGCGTGAGAAGATGAACACACTTCAAATGCTAAAGGAAAATTACATGATGATTTTTATATTTGGGTCATAAAAGTACTGATGTGATTACACTATTGAGTATACACCATTGGGATTTTTCTAAATGAAGAAAAATGAATTTAATGGTAATTAAGGCAAATAAAATTTCAATCAAACAGATGGTGGAATAGGAACATATCTAATGTTAAAGACAATATTAATTTTAAAATTAACTAACAGAAAACTGATAGTTCTCCTCTCTACTCCCTATTCTGGGCACACGCACGTACACACACACACACAGTTGTGCAGATCCAAAGGGCACAATGACATTTATGATATCTTTTACACACTTGAGTTTCACTTTCACCTCCAAAATCATTTATTAAATGACAACAATTTTGACCCTTCAAGCTCTTGTCATTTTATCAGGCACAGAACATTACTGAACACAGTATATTAGTAGGTAACAATGCACTTGAACTGGGAAATCCACTTTGACTTTTGAAAATAGACTACTCACCATCTCTTCCTGTTGGAGCTTACTTATCAGTTGAAGGACACGTAAAAGCTATTTAAAGGCACGGGGCGCTTCTGTGCCCAGTCCACCATATTTAAAATTTAAGGAAGTTGGAGGGGCAGTTTTAGGGTTATTTTCTATAAATACTTGAACCTCCAAGAATTCTGAAGAGCTCAAACATAGGTCTTTCCACACCTGTAAACTTCATCAGATGAATTAGTTGGGAGGAAGGAGATGACAAACTCTGGAGCTCCAGCCTGCAGAATTTCCAAAGTTCAAAGTCAATCCAGTTTGGTTGACACAACTGGGTCACTGAGCAGACACCGCTATAGAGCTTTTTCCCCTTAAATCTCTATAGGGCATTTAAGTCACAGCTTCTTTTTCATTTTTGTTCTTTAAAGATTATGAGGATTACAGTAAAATGTTAGATTACTCTCTTTATACTAAATTTTAATATTTCACAGTAAAAATATTAAAATAATGGTGATTGTGAAATGCTCAAGGAGATTAAGAGAGCTATAAAAATATAAAACTCAGTAATAATGGGGGATTTCAACTATTCCCATACTGACTGGGTGCATGTCACCTCCAGTTTGGATGGCAGAGATAAAATTTCTAGACACCATTAATGACTGCTTCTTGGAGCAGCTAGTTCTGGAACCCACAAGAGACAAGGCAATTCTTGATTTAGTTCTAAGTGGAACACAGAGAGTCTGGTCCAAGGGGTGAATATAGCTGAACTGCTTGGTAAAGCAACCATAATGTAATTAAATTTAACATCCAGGGGTGGGGGTGAGAGAGAATACCAAGAAAGATCATAATTGTAGCATTTAACTTCAAGAAGGGGAACCACACAGAAAAGAGGAAGCTAGTTAAACAGAAATTAAAAGAAACAGTCACAAGAGTGAAATGCCTGTAAGCTGTGTGGAAACTTTTTCAAAACACCATAATAGAGGCTCAAATTAAAAAAAAACAGAGGACCAAAAAAATGCCACCATGGCTAAACAAAAGAAGCAGTTACTATGCAAAAAGACATCCTTTAAAAACTGGAAGTCAAATCCTACTAAGGAAAATAAAAAGGAGAATAAATTCTAGCAAGTCAAGTGTAACTAGGCAGGCCAAAAAAGAATTTGAAGAACAACTAGCAAAAAAAAATGTAAGAACATCAGAAGCAGGAAGTCTGCTAAACAATCAGTGGGGCCACTGGAAGACACGGGCTAACGGAGCACTAAAGGAAGACAAGGCCATTGAGAAGCTAAATGAATTACTTGTAACAGTCTTCTCTGTAGAGGATCGGAGAGATCTCCAAACCTGAGCCATTCTTCTTAGACGACAAATCTGAGGAACAGTCCCAGATTGAAGCGCCAGAGGTTTTTAGAACAAATTGATAAATTAAACAGTAATAAATAACCAGGACCAGATGGTCCTCACCCAAGAGTTCTGAAGGGATTCAAATATGAAATTGCAGAACTACTAACTATGGTATGTAAACTATCACTTAAATCACTTTCTGTACCAGATGACTGGAGGATAACTAATGTGACATCAATTTTTTAAAAGGCTCCAGAGGCAAACATAGCAATTATGGGCCGGTAAGCCTAATTTGAGTACCAGACAAACTGGTTGAAACTGCAGTAAAGAACAGAATTATCCTATACATAGATCAACACGATTTGTTGAGGAAGTGTCAAAGCAGCTTTTGTAGAGGAAAAACATGCCTCAGCAATCTATTAGAATTCTTTGATGGGTCAACAAGCATGTGAACAAGGGTGATTCAGCTAATACAGGGTATACTTAAAAAGATTAAGTAGAAGATGAGGGAAATTCAGAAATTAAAAAAACACCATTAACAGTTAAGGTTGCACATAGAAATCATTCAGAAGAGTCAGGGTTTTTTTTAAAATCAGAACACTCAGAAGTCAAGCGACTCAATACCTTGTGAATTTTGTAGATTATATCAGGCTGAGTTATACTCAAAAGGTCATTGTTGCCTTTCAGATATTTTGGATGATCCTTAAATTCTTGCCCTCGAAAGTCCTCTTCTGATAGTGCATGCTGCTGGATCATGGTCCCCATGCCTCCATCCAAAACCATAATCCGCTCCCGCAAAATAGAGTCAATTTCATCTTTCAAGCTCTTCTTGGTATTCACTATTAAAAAAATTACAGTTAAAACAAAAGAAAGAAACTTTGAAATTCCTTTATCCCTCCCCCCACCCACAAAATACATAATTTTTTAAGTATAAGTACCTTGAATTTTCAAAGTTAATTTCAAACAAGAGTTATTTATTTTATTATAAAATAATGATCAGTTATGGTACTGCACCTGAAGTTGTGATATTTTAACATGAGCAAATAATATGTTATAGGTCTCTGACCCTACATCTGTCTGAGCAGAACCCTGCCGCAGGAGCCTCACTTGAGTAAATGCAGATTCACCTGTATGGAGTCAGCTGCAGAAGTGGGGCCTAAGTAACCATTTCCATAAGCAACTAGGCATATAGATGTTGACCTATCCCTTCCATTATATCAGCACTTTTTCACTGCAAATTTTGTATCTCTCTTTGTACATGGTCTCTCAGGGCCCTACTCCTGCAGTCTTTACACAAGCAAGACTCCTACTGAACTAAGTGGGAGTTTCACCTGAGTAAGGACTACAGAGTCAGCTCCAGCCTTACAGACTTTATTTCCTTGGTAAAGGTCTGGGACACACCCAAGTATCTCATCTGAACTTGATTTTCAGTTATAGATTTATTTGATCGGACAATTACCGTGCTCCAGTGAAAAAGGCTGCCTGATTCTTTTCAGGGCTAAGTGAACACCTTTTAAAGTTTCCTTATGCAAAGGAAACATGCTTTAGCAGTGAAGAATTCATCTACTACCCAAATACAAATATAACACAGTTGTTAGTGATGCTTGGACAATAGACATTCATGCATAAAAAGAAACACAAAACAATTAAGGTTTGTTCCGAAGCTCATTGTTGAAGACCACAGAAAGATTCACATTTACTTCAACACACTTTGGATAAGGACCTTAGGTCCAAAATTTGGGTTTTGTTTAGAAAGAAAAGAGGGGAGGGGGGATTCAGAACTTAAAATGAATAGAACTGTGTCCTGACTTTTAAGTGAATATCAATAATATTTTTTAGAGATCCACAAACACTGCCTTGTGGTGTTAGAAAGCAAACCACAAGCATTGTGCTAGTGTGAGGAAAAAAAACTAATAGAGCTGGTCAGAAAAAACTCTGATGAAATACTTTTTGTCAGGATTTGCCGATTGCCAAATCACATCATTTAGCAGAGAGACCATTGGTTTCCTCCCAACCTGCCCACCTGGTGAGCTGCTGGGGACTCCATGATGTGTGTCTCCAAGGCCACCCACCTCAGAATCAAGGCTTCATAACGTTTTGCAGAGAATTTTGATTGGCGGGGGAAAGGGGGGAATGTTATTGTAAATGGGAATGAAACCAGTTTTGGAAATATGGAAATCCTCCCCCCGCTGGTGATAGCTCAACTTAAGTGAAAAGAAAAGGAGTACTTGTGGCACCTTAGAGACTAACCAATTTATTTGAGCATGAGCTTTCGTGAGCTACAGCTCACTTCAGCTCATGCTCAAATAAATTGGTTAGTCTCTAAGGTGCCACAAGTACTCCTTTTCTTTTTGCGAATACAGACTAACACGGCTGTTACTCTGAAACCTGTCAACTTAAGTGATCACTCTCAAATAAATATTATACAAGGTAACCTATTTCCCCTTGTTTTTTCCTACCCCCCCCCCCAAGACGTTCTTGTTAAACCCTGAATTTGTGCTGCAAATGGCCCACCTTGATTATCATACACATTGTAAGGAGAGTGGTCACTTTAGATAAGCTATTACCAGCAGGAGAGTGGGGTGGGAGGAGGTATTTTTTCATGCTTTGTGTGTATATAAAAAGATCTTCCACACTTTCCACAGCATGCATCCGATGAAGTGAGCTGTAGCTCACGAAAGCTTATGCTCAAATAAATTGGTTCGTCTCTAAGGTGCCACAAGTATTCCTTTTCTTTTTGCGAATACAGACTAAGACAGCTGTTTCTCTGAAACCTCTCCTTACAGTGTGTATGATAACACCCATTTTTTCATGTTGTGTGTGTATATAAATCGCCCCACTGTATTTTCCACTGAATGCATCCGATGAAGTGAGCTGTAGCTCATGAAAGCTTATGCTCAAATAAATTGGTTAGTCTCTAAGGTGCCACTAGTACTCCTTTTCTTTCTACAAAACTGAATTACTTTTCTCCACCGAGTGTACTTAATAAACAGTAAGTGGACCTAACCACTTCAACGTCTACACTGAGAAAAATGCAAAAAATAAGCTAACAGTAAATAGTGAAAAATTGAGTACATTTTAAAACATTCTTTCCATCTGAATCATCTAAACATGGTTCTCCGGATCACAAAAGTTAAAAACAAAACACACAAACAACCTGCTATATTAACAGTCTCTCTAGCCATCTGATCAACTGCAACTGTCTATTTGGACCCTCATTCTGCAATGATTATGGGAAGGGTCCTTCCAACTTCAACAGAGCTTTGTATATGTCCACATACATGCATCTCCCTACAGTACCAGGCCTTAAAGACTGGCGAATAAAATAATCTGTTGCTTTATATAAAAAAAAAGTAAAAGCACATGCTTTTGTACAGTCAATGAGCAAAAGGCAAGATACACTGTGACAGACACCTGCAAAAAGCTTCTTCAAACATAAACAGGAAATAGCTTAGTTGCTAAGAGCAAGAAGGTTGAGAGAGAAAACCAAAACAAGCAAATTATATGGGAATGCTGTGTTCGTGGGTAGTGTGACT
Organism: Lepidochelys kempii; assembly: GCF_965140285.1. Classification (NCBI taxonomy): domain Eukaryota; kingdom Metazoa; phylum Chordata; order Testudines; family Cheloniidae; genus Lepidochelys; species Lepidochelys kempii. The sequence goes on along the minus strand of NC_136382.1, from coordinate 136,435,841 downwards.
ACCACTAGTACTATTTTTATTTCAATCAATACTGGATTCACATATTCACCAACATGATGAAAAAAATCTGCGTAGTACTTCCAAACCTAAAAGTTCAAATACCCCACTAATCACTCCTATCCTCCACACCACCCAAATAATGGATGAGTTTCGAATTTATGAAACTTTTTTACAAAAAAAAAGGGGGGGGGGGAGCATTTCTTCAATCTCCTATATGGTTTTTGAAACTTTAGTGATAATCTGCCACCCCTGGCCTTTTTTCTGAGACCATTTCCGGCTGAAAATTCCACTTTACCTGCATGCAAAATGCACGCACAAAAATACAATGCACCTTTGTTACAACGAACCCCTGGGGGGGGGGGGTCTAAGCCATTTGTCTGCTATAGCCAGGGGGCTATGAAAGCGAGATGGCGGGGGGGGAGACAGGGCACTCTAATCGACACTGTTAACAACCGAAAAACTATGTTTAAATAGGTAATGGGCATTTGAGGTCAAATACAAGATCATCCGAATCCTGGGCATTTCCAGTTTCCGCTCACTAGCGGATGAGTTAACCAGCAGGGCGACTTGCATCATTTACAAAGTTTGTTTAACCCGGGGGCACGGGACCCTGCCAGGTACAGGCAGGCCGATGAGTCAGAGGCAGGTTTCTAAATTTCAGGCGCTCCTTAAAAAAAAAAAAAAGTTACGCACGAGGATCATCAGCGGGTGGAACAAATACATTTCACGGTAAAACGGGACAGCGCGCCTCGGTTTTCCAGGTAACGGAGAAAATGAGGCAGGAGCCTCCCCGCCGGGAAACCCAGAGCAGCGAATTGCTCCTCTGAGCCCGGGAGCACACGCAGCCCGAGCACGCTCGCCGGGCGGACAGCAGAGGCGCTGCTCTCCGGTTGCACGAGGATTGCAGCCGCTCCCCCCGACCCCAGGGTCTTGGCAGAGGGCGACACGCAGAGCCCCCCCGCCCGGGCGGGCGGCCCCCGGCGCTCGGCTCCCCGCAGAGCCAAGGGCGAGGCAGCCCCGCGTCCCACGCGCCGCCCCCCAAGCCCAGGGGAGCCGCCGGGGAACGCCACGCTCGGCCCCGTAGTTACCCGGCCGCTGGGGGAACTTGTAGCCGGCGGGCGACATGCCGCAGCTGCAGGGCCGCCCGCTGCTGCTCCTCTTCCTCCGGCAGCGGCGGGGCGGGGCGGGGCGGGGCCGGGCCGGGGAAGCGAGCCTGGGCCCGAGCCGCCACCTGGGCCGCTCCCCGAGCGCGTGACACAGCAGCCGGGCCCGGCGGCTCTGGGCGGGGGTTGCCGCCGTGCGGCAGGGGGAGCGCCTCAGTGAGGGGATGAGCCGGCAGCTGCCGCCGGGATCTCAGAGCAGCAGGGCCTGGGCCTAGGCCTGGGCCTAGGGAGGGACCCACCTCTAAAAACCAGAGAGTACTGGGCCGTGAATTCATTCCCCTTTTGTCCTGTGACAGACCCAGCTCCATAGCCCTGCATATCCTGCGCTGCTGGGGGCAAGTACAGGAATATAAGAATGGCCGTGCTGGGTCAGACCAGTGGCCCATCTAGCCCCGTAGCCTGTCTTCTGACAGGGATCAGTGCCAGATGCTTCAGAGGGAATGAACACAATAGGGTAGTTAGCTAATGATCCATCCCAGGGGCTGGCAGTCGGAGGCTTTGGGATGCCCAGAGCCAGGGGTGTTTGTGTTCTTCCCACTGCCTCCCTCCCAGCACTGGTTGTTTCCACCCTTCTGGAGAGGCTGCAGTAGACTGAAAGGGGGGAAAAAAAAGTCAGTTGAAATGGCTGATCCACCTTTGACAAGATAGAGCTATTCTTGCATTACTGCTGTCTCTGGGAGAGGTCCGTCTGATCCAAGTGGCCCCCAAGAAGCTAGCACAAACCGTGGTTCTATAATATACCAGTGTGCTGACATTTGCAATATGCCAAAAGCTTACTGCCAGTTTTTGGTTTAAGGTACTTAAATATTTGTAATTAGCCAACACAGCACTGGTTACAAACCCTCTGTGGGACAAAAAAGACCTAGAAACCCAGATAACTTAGTGCTGCTAATAAGTATCACAAAATCAACTTCATGAGTCAAGAAAAGGGATTATTCACAGTGAAGAAATACAATTTGACAAATTAATTATGCTAGTATATACAAGTAAGAAATTTAAACTTATAACTAGACAAATAGCAATATAAAATTGACATTTGTTAAAAAGAACAGAGACTAATGTGGTCATTAGCTCATATTAGTATTTATAAAGCTTACATTAAACCCGATGAAGAATCTGTTTTTCCCTTATAAATGTAGTGGAGGAGAGCAGGAACAAGATGTATCATCAGGTAGAATGAACTCTTTCCATATATGAAAGGGAAAAAAATTCCATTAATACAAATATTTGCACATATTTCTGTTATGTAACTTAAGTGGAATATTACACGCATTAGCCCATTTAAAATGAATAACATGAGAAGTCAAAGTTTTCTCTGTGAATGGCATCTAGTACAGGTACTTTAACGTATCATACTCAAAGATTCTGGTCTAATATAATAAAGATTGCAAGATATGGCTGAAAAAAATTACAGTTTATTTATGTACCTTAGCTATTGTCAAGGAGCTGATTTCAACAGTTATAGTGTATTGTAAACCTGAATGTGTATCCTTAGAACTTGCCGCTAAATGAAATATGCTTCAGACAGATGAAAGTTACACAGTGAATTAAATCTAGGAGCCCTGACGTGATGAAAGCTGCTATGGTGGAGGAAGCTACAGTATGTCACAAAGAAGAATCAGAAGAGATCACAAAATACATTATATCAGGTAAATAGATTTATGCTAGAAGGAACCATTATATACATCTGTAGTCTGACTTCATGCATAAACAAAGGCCATAGCATTTTACTCAGTAATTCCTACAACAAGCTTTATAACTGGTAATTGAACTAGAGCATACCTTTTAAAAAGACATCCCCTCTTGAAGTAAAGACCTCATCACTTTGGAGAATTTATCACAACCGTTGGTAAGATGACACCTCCATCTACCCCCAAAAAGCCAACCAACATAAAACCCCTGAAATAAATCAACTGTAAAAACCATAACAGTAGAGAGCAAAAATTAAAAACACACACTACCCTATGCAGAGATTTTAACCAGATAAAGGAGAAGTGCCAAAGACTCCATGAGGGCAGTCCACTTTGCTATTGCTATTAGTTTTGCGTGGAAGTTACTCAGGCCCCAATCCACAAAGGTACTTGGCACCTAAACCTCAGATTTAGGCACTGTGATCCACAAAACTCTCACTGAACTCTGTAAGCACTTAAGTTTCTGCCTCCGAGTTTGTGCACAGCATTCTGTTGTAGTGATTTAGATGAGCCAAAGGCGTTAGCATAAGCCAATCATCATCCAACATTAAACAGTTTTAAACAAGGTTCAGGGTTTAGTATAAAGTGACCTCAGCCTGGCAAACATACCATTAAAAATCCTTTAAACCTTTTATTAAAGATACAGAAAGGAAGGAAAAACAGTCAAGCATTTGAAATGCAAGGTATTAAGTAAGACTTCCTTTTTAACAGCATCCCTTCTGCCCTTTCCCTTTAGCTGGAGAGAGTTTTTAGAAGGAAAAAAACCCCTTTTTGACTGTCTTTTAGATGGTATCAAAGACGTTAATAACCATTCTTTTGGGGAAAAGAGAAATTTGTTGATCTGGGCTGGAGTTGTTGTTACTGCTGTTGTTGTTAAAGTGCTATCCCATTTCCTAAGAAGACAAAGCAAGACACACACAAGAGGGGAGAGGAAAGAACAGCAAGGAGAGAAAATGAAACTTCTGTCTCTAGTGTTGATTCTCAAATGTAGCCTCACTGCTGTCTGGAGAAACACAGGCCCAGCACACAGTCTGATCAGCTACTCCAAGACCTAGTAAACTCATATAAATATGGGCTGTTTAGGGTATTGCATTTAGTTGCCTCTTTCTGGTCACAGGCTTTCAGCAGTGTTACAAAATATGCTAAGCCAGACTCTTATTAGGCAAGTGAAGAAATATGGTAGTAATAAGAAAAAGGACACATGAGAGAGAAAGGGAGACAGACAGTCTCACATCCCAAGTGGTATTCAGGATTTAGCTGGTAGAGGTGGCAATGTCATCTGGCTCCCTCTCTCTGGCCCGGTCCCGTCAGGACATCTCTCAAGATTAGAATGAAGAAGGTCCAGGATCCCAGGAAATGGTAGGAGTGGCAGCCATGACAGTGAAACTTGCCCCAGTAGCCAATCCCCCCCGAAAGTCTCTCTCTTTAAGGACCAAAAAGGGAGTGGTGGGTGAAACAGCCCATCTCCTCTTTATTTTGTCCTTCAATTAGGTCTAATATCTGGGACACCAATTTTGGTTCGTTAATTTCCAGTCCACATTTTCTTGTTTACAATGCATGATCTTAACACAGTTCTTGAGTTATGTCAGTAAGCCCCTTTGTTTGTACTAATTCAAAGAAGCCTATTGATTCCCTTTCATACCTTTTCCCATCAACATTTGTTGTTATAGGTGATTGTGACATTTTATGAACATTCACATACTTTTTACAGCTGAGCTCACAATTAGGGTAAATTTCTAAGCCCAATTATTACAACACACCTCACTGTGGGTGTCTGGACACCTATCGCCTTAAGTCCCAGATTCACAAACCAGGGGAAGATGGGCATTCAATTTATCCACCCAAGTCACATGCAAGGCCTGATCTGGTAGGTGGCCTCAGAGGTCACCTACAAAATCAAATCCTAGTCCAAATCCAAGGAGAGCAGTTTTTAGCCTGATGATTAGAATACTTGCCTAGCATGTGGGAGACCCAGGTTCAATCCCTCCTCCCCGCCCCCTCACCTCTTTGCTAGAAGCAAAGAAAGGATTTGAACAGGGGACTCTAACCACTGAGATGTGGGATATTCTGATGTAGGGCTTCCTCAGTCTCTCCTGTTGAAATTGTTTCACTGTGGATAAATGAAAAAGTGATTGTAATAGAGGGACTGGACCCTGGGTTTCCCACCTCCCACATGGATGCCTTAACCAGTGGACTACATTTAAGTGTTTGTTCACAGTAGAATAGTGATCAGGCCAAAAAGACACAGTGAATGAGAATGACTCTGTACTCCAGTGGTTAGGGCACCCCAAATAGTTGGGAGAGACAGGGTCCTCAATCACTCTCTCACTATTTATCCACAGTGGAACAGCTTCAACAGGGGAGATTGAGAGAGCCCTATGTAGGTGCATACACGCAATATGGTGTCATATTGTTCAGCTACAATTAATTTAAATATACATTTATCATTAGGATTGAATTTGTATTTGAGCACAAGACAAGAGATTCTTAATTGTTACAGATTAGGGGATCTGGGGTTCCATTCCTTGGTTTCTTTATTTTTGCTGAATATTACAGAGGTAATTGGTAACTATCCTTATATTTATACTTTCCATTATAAAGGATTATTGGAACTTTTTCTGCTAAGACTTCTAACATCTCCATTGTTTACAGCAGATCTTTGAAATTCAGCAGTGAGGATGGCCTCAAGCTAGAGAAATACCTAGTCTCAGTCCCATGAAATTCAGTTCAGATTTAACTACATTAGAGCATTAAAAGATCATTGCCTTTCTGTTGCTTTCAAACTAGCATCAGCTCTGCACTGGGAACAATTGGGAGCTGCTAGAGCAGTGAGGGAAGAGCCAGACTATCTCACACCAGATCTTGCACATAAACCCACTGTCCTGTCCTATCCCAACCGCTCTGGGGGCAGGGCAGGGATGGGACTCCCAACTCTGGTGGGGGGAAATGAAACCCTAATTTTGCCCCCTTATGTGTATCCATTAGGATACACAGTCTTTAATTACATCATTACATGCTATTTTTACCATAGGAGTCCTCACTCATCCAGTACACAGATGGGACAAACAAGGGGACTGAATAGAAGGTTGCATAGGCAACCATAAATCTGGTCTCTACTTTAGAGAGTTTGACTTTGAAACCTAAATACATTCAAGAAGAAATGTAATGTTATATATTTGGTAATTGTTTATTAATGGCACTCTGGTTTGTCTAACACAGCAGTTCTCACACTGTGGGTCGGGACTCCAAAGTGGGTCGTAACCCCATTTTAATGGGGTCACCAGGACAGGCTTAGACTTACTGGGGACTGTGGCCGAATCATGAGCCCCACTGCCCAGGGCCAAAGCGGAAGCCCAAGGGCTTCAGCCCTGGTCAACAGGGCTCAGTTTACAGGCCCCCTGTCTTGGGCTGAAGCCCTTTGGCCTCCCTACACGCAGGCTTTGGCCCGCCCCACCCGGGACTACGGGGCTCAGGCAGGCTCAGGTTTCAGTCCCCGTCCATTCCCCGCGGGGTCATGTAGTAATTTTTGTTGTCAGAAGCGAGTCGTGGTGCAATGAATTTTGAGAACCCCTGGTCTAACATACAGACAAACCTCTAGTGTACAAAAATACCATAAAACTTTTTTATAATAGCTCTCATGTACCCATCTCAGAGTTGGGGGGGGGTGGATATCAGTATATAATCTGTAAAACAGGTGAAACATTGTGAAATATTTCAGCACAAGAGGGGCAATATTATTTGCACTCTGATAGCACTGAGGGACCCTAGTCATGGCTTAGAGCCCCATTGTGCTAGGCACTATACAAATAAATAAATAACAAAAAATTATCTCCGTCTTGAAGAGTTTATACAAGTTAAGAGCCAATGTAAGTTATAATTCAATAAAGCAAAAAATATTCTCTAGCTAGTGACATTGAGGCAGTCACCAGAGTTCTAGAAATAGCAGCAACATCAAATAATAATGGTCAGTTTGGGCTGACTTTGTTTCACTTCTGCATCCAGCTGACCACATGCAGATTCCACAGACATCACTTTCTCCAGACATGTGCATGCAAAATGTCTTTCATGCTACTCAGTCCAAAGGCAGAATTATACTATGGTCCCAACATAATACCTGTCAAAGTCAGCAGAAATAGCCTGATCCAATGCCCATCAAACTCAACAGCAATCTCTAATTAACGCTGTGACAAGCTGTTATATTCCCTACCACCTACCAGTAAGCACCCAAAAAGCTGCAACCTTCTATAAACTTCCAAAGAAATAATTTCTTACATGATCTTTAGGACAAAAGGTCAACTGGGATAGAAAGAAGGGCAAATACAGCACCAGTAGGAAATGTTATTTAAATCAGTATCTGTTCTACATATGGTTTTATAACATTGGTGCAGGTCTCTCTCAGCATTCACAGCACCCTGGTTTCTGCAGGAGACTGGAAATTTTGTGAGACTGAAAAACTAACCTCTTTCTAATTGCATCAAGATGGCACTTTAAATCCAAATAAGTATTTTAGCTACCAAAGGATTAAAATAATTTAAATCAATTTGAGTTCTAGTATTTCAAATATGTTTGGGCCTGGTTTCGGCTTTTTCCCCTTCCAGAAACAGCTTAGCTTTAACAAGGAAAAAATTTAAAGTCAGTCTTTGAAGCGAACGAAGGCCTTGTCTACACTACTGGGAAAAGTTGATCTAAACTACGCAATTTGAGTTACGTGAATAGTGTAACTCAAGTCAACATAGCTTAGATCTACTACTGCAGGGTCCACACTATGCGATGTTGACAGGAGATGCTCTCCTGTCAACCCCCATTATTCTTCTCGATCCAGTGGAGTACAGGAGTCGATGGGAGAGCGATCTGCAGTCAATTTAGTGGGTCTTCACTAGATGCATCGAGCACCACGTGTCAATCACCCGGTAAGTGTAGACAAGCCCAAACTTTTCTGGTTTGGTTTGGTAGAGTGCATGATCCTCTAGTCATGTTACTTTACACTGAATGTAACTCCTTTGAGTTACAGTACACCTCTTTGTGTTGTCTTGTGGATTCATAAGGAGGCCGCACAGGCTGGACTCTTAGAAGTAAGACTTTATTAGAATTAAAATAGAGTTACCTAAAACAGGGAGAGCCGTGCGCTCTTAGCTGTATATCTGGTGAAGCTGATGCTGGACTGCTTCCAGCTGGTTCTCTTTAGCCCCAGTCCAGCTCCCTCTAATGTGTCCTCTGCTCTTAGGGTATGTCTACACTACGGAATAAGGTCAAATTTATAGAAGTCGTTTTTTTAGAAATCGGTTTTATATATTCGAGTGTGTGTGTCCCCACAGAAAATGCTCTAAGTGCATTAAGTGCATTAACTCGGCGGAGCGCTTCCACAGTACCGAGGCTAGAGTCGACTTCCGGAGCGTTGCACTGTGGGTAGCTATCCCACAGTTCCCGCAGTCTCCGCTGCCCATTGGAATTCTGGGTTGATATCCCAATGCCTGATGGGGCTAAAACATTGTCGCGGGTGGTTCTGGGTACATATCGTCAGGCCCCCGTTCCCTCCCTCCCTCCGTGAAAGCAAGGGCAGACAATCATTTCGCGCCTTTTTTCCTGAGTTACCTGTGCAGACGCCATACCACTGCAAGCATGGAGCCCGCTCAGGTAACCGTCACCCTATGTCTCCTGGGTGCTGGCAGACGCGGTACGGCATTGCTACACAGTAGCAGCAACCCCTTGCCTTGTGGCAGCAGACGGTACAGTACGACTGGTAGCCGTCATCGTCGTGTCCGAGGTGCTCCTGGCCACGTCGGCCGGGAGCACCTGGGCAGACATGGGCGCAGGGACTAAATTTGGAGTGACTTGACCAGGTCATTCTCTTTAGTCCTGCAGTCAGTCCTATTGAACTGTCTTATGGTGAGCGGGCAGGCGATACGGACTGCTAGCAGTCGTACTGTACCATCTTCTGCCAGGCAGGCAAGAGATGAGGATGGCTAGCAGTCGTACTGTACCATCTTCTGCCGAGCAGCCATGAGATGTGGATGGCATGCAGTCCTTCTGCACCGTCTGCTGCCAGCCAAAGATGTAAAAGGTAGATGGAGTGGGTCAAAACAAGAAATAGACCAGATTTGTTTTGGACTCATTTGCCTCCTCCCCTGTCTAGGGGACTCATTCCTCTAGGTCACACTTCAGTCACTCACAGAGAAGGTTCAGCGAGGTAAATCTAGACATGTATCAATCAGAGGCCAGGCTAACCTACTTGTTCCAATAAGAACGATAACTTAGGTGCACCATTTCTTATTGGAACCCTCCGTGAAGTCCTGCCTGAAATACTCCTTGATGTACAGGCACCCCATTTGTTGATTTTAGCTCCCTGAAGCCAACCCTGTAAGCCGTGTCGTCAGTCGCCTCTTCCTCCGTCAGAGCAACGGCAGACAATCGTTCCGTGCCTTTTTTCTGTGCGGACGCCATACCAAGGCAAGCATGGAGGCCGCTCAGCTCACTTTGGCAATTAGGAGCACATTAAACACCACACGCATTATCCAGCAGTATATGCAGCACCAGAACATGGCAACGCGATACCGGGTGAGGAGGCGATGTCAGCGCGGTCACGTGAGTGATCAGGACATGGACACAGATTTCTCTGAAAGCATGGGCCCTGCCAATGCATGCATCATGGTGCTAATGGGGCAGGTTCATGCTGTGGAATGCCGATTCTGGGCTCGGGAAACAAGCACAGACTGGTGGGACCGCATAGTGTTGCAGGTCTGGGACGATTCCCAGTGGCTGCGAAACTTTCGCATGCGTAAGGGCACTTTCATGGAACTTTGTGACTTGTTTTCCCCTGCCCTGAGGCGCATGAATACCAAGATGAGAGCAGCCCTCACAGTTGAGAAGCGAGTGGCGATAGCCCTGTGGAAGCTTGCAACGCCAGACAGCTACCGGTCAGTTGGAAATCAATTTGGAGTGGGCAAATCTACTGTTGGGGCTGCTGTGATGCAAGTAGCCCACGCAATCAAAGATCTGCTGATAGTGGATGGCTTTGCTGCAATGGGATTCCCTAACTGTGGTGGGTCTATAGACGGAACCCATATCCCTATCTTGGCACCGGAGCACCAAGCCACCAAGTACATAAACCGCAAGGGGTACTTTTCGATAGTGTTGCAAGCTCTGGTGGATCACAAGGGACGTTTCACCAACATCAACGTGGGATGGCCGGGAAAGGTGCATGATGCTCACATCTTCAGGAACTCTGGTCTGTTTCAAAAGCTGCAGGAAGGGACTTTACTCCCAGACCAGAAAATAACTGTTGGGGATGTTGAAATGCCTATATGTATCCTTGGGGACCCAGCCTACCCCTTAATGCCATGGCTCATGAAGCCGTACACAGGCAGCCTGGACAGTAGTCAGGAGCTGTTCAACTACAGGCTGAACAAGTGCAGAATGGTGGTAGAATGTGCATTTGGACGTTTAAAGGCGCGCTGGCGCAGTTTAAGGACTTGCTTAGACCTCAGCGAAACCAATATTCCCACTGTTATTACTGCTTGCTGTGTGCTCCACAATATCTGTGAGAGTAAGGGGGAGACGTTTATGGCGGGGTGGGAGGTTGAGGGAAATCGCCTGGCTGCTGGTTACGCGCAGCCAGACACCAGGGTGGTTAGAAGAGCTCAGGAGGGCGCGGCACGCATCAGAGAAGCTTTGAAAACCAGTTTCATGACTGGCCAGGCTACGGTGTGAAAGTTCTGTTTGTTTCTCCTTGATGAAACCCCCCACCCCTTGGTTCACTCTACTTCCCTGTAAGCTAACCACCTGCCCCTCCTCCCTTCAATCACCGCTTGCAGAGGCAATAAAGTCATTGTTGCTTCACATTCATGCATTCTTTATTCATTCATCACACAAATAGGGGGATGACTACCAAGGTAGCCCAGGAGGGGTGGTGGAGGAGGGAAGGAAAATGCCACACAGCACTTTAAGCACAGCACTTTAAAAGTTTACAACTTTAAAATTTATTGAATGACAGCCTTCTTTTTTTGGGGCAATCCTCTGTGGTGGAGTGGCTGGTTGGCCGGAGGCCCCCCCCCCGCGTTCTTGGGCGTCTGGGTGTGGAGGCTATGGAACTTGGGGAGGAGGGCGGTTGGTTACAGAGGGGCAGCAGTGGCAGTCTGTGCTCCAGCTGCCTTTGCTGCAGCTCAACCATACACTGGAGCATACTGGTTTGGTCCTGCAGCAGCCTCAGCATTGAATCCTGCCTCCTCTCATCACGCTGCCGCCACATTTGAGCTTCAGCCCTGTCTTCAGCCCGCCACTTACTCTCTTCAGCCCGCCACCTCTCCTCCCGGTCATTTTGTGCTTTCCTGCACTCTGACATTATTTGCCTCCACGCATTCGTCTGTGCTCTGTCAGTGTGGGAGGACAGCATGAGCTCGGAGAACATTTCATCGCGAGTGCGTTTTTTTTTATTTCTTTCTAAGCTTCACTAGCCTCTGGGAAGGAGAAGATCCTGTGATCATTGAAACACATGCAGCTGGTGGAGAAAAAAAAAGGGACAGCGGTATTTAAAAAGACACATTTTATAAAACAGTCGCTACACTCTTTCAAGGTAAACCTTGCTGTTAACATTACATACATAGCACATGTGCTTTCGTTACAAGGTCGCATTTTGCCTCCTCCCACCGCGTGACTACCCCCTCAACCTTCCCCCCTCCCTGTGGCTAACAGCGGGGAACATTTCTGTTTAGCCACAGGCAAACAGCCCAGCAGGAATGGGCTCCTCTGAGTGTCCCCTGAAGAAAAGCACTCTATTTCAACCAGGTGACCATGAATTATATCTCACTCTCCTGAGGATAACACAGAGAGATAAAGAACGGATGTTGTTTGAATGCCAGCAAACATACACTGCAATGCTTTGTTCTACAATGATTCCCGAGTACGTGTTACTGGCCTGGAGTGGTAAAGTGTCGTACCATGAAGGATGCAATAAGGCTGCCCTCCCCAGAAACCTTTTGCAAAGGCTTTAGGACTACATCTAGGAGAACCGCAAATGCCAGGGCAAAGTAATCCTTTCACATGCTTGCTTTTAAACCATGTATAGCATTTTAAAAGGTACACTCACCAGAGGTCCCTTCTCCGCCTGCTGGGTCCAGGAGGCAGCCTTGGGTGGGTTCGGGGGGTACTGGCTCCAGGTCTAGGGTGAGAAACAGTTCCTGGCTGTCGGGAAAACCGGTTTCTCCGCTTGCTTGCTGTGAGCTATCTACAACCTCCTCCTCCCCATCATCTTCTTCGTCCCCAAAACCTGCTTCCGTATTGCCTCCATCTCCATTGAAGGAGTCAAACAACACGGCTGGGGTAGTGGTGGCTGAACCCCCTAAAATGGCATGCAGCTCATCATAGAAGCGGCATGTTTGGGGCTCTGACCCAGAGCGGCTGTTCGCCTCTCTGGTTTTCTGGTAGGCTTGCCTCAGCTCCTTCAGTTTCACGCGGCACTGCTTCGGGTCCCTGTTATGGCCTCTGTCCTTCATGCCCTGGGAGATTTTGACAAAGGTTTTGGCATTTCGAAAACTGGAACGGAGTTCTGATAGCACGGATTCCTCTCCCCAGACAGCGATCAGATCCCGTACCTCCCGTTCGGTCCATGCTGGAGCTCTTTTGCAATTCTGGGACTCCATCATGGTCACCTGTGCTGATGAGCTCTGCATGGTCACCTGCAGCTTGCCACGCTGGCCAAACAGGAAATGAGATTCAAAAGTTTGCGGTTCTTTTCCTGTCTACCTGGCCAGTGCATCTGAGTTGAGAGTGCTGTCCAGAGCGGTCATAATGGAGCACTCTGGGATAGCTCCTGGAGGCCAATACCATCGAATTGTGTCCACAGTACCCCAAATTCGAGCTGGGAACGTCGATTTAAGCGCTAATCCACTTGTCAGGGGTGGAGTAAGGAAATCGATTTTAAGAGCCCTTTAAGTCGAAATAAAGGGCTTCACTGTGTGGACGGGTGCAGGTTTACATCGATTTAACGCTGCTAAATTCGACCTAAAGTCCTAGTGTAGACCAGGGCTTAAAGGCATAGTACATACGCCTAATTCTCTTATGTTGATGTAAGAGAGTAGGGAATCGAGCCAAATATATTAGAAAGTGAACTTTGAGCAGTTGAGCCTATCCATTAGCCAATTCTATTATATCCATTACAAAACTACTTTCATCTCTTGTGTGATCAATCTTAATTCATATGAGACTCAATTTCCACTACTTTTATTCATATGAGTAATCTTTATTCAAGCAAGAACAATGTGAATCTTTATTTCATCAGTGTTGCAGGATTGCACCCCTATTAATGCTTTCAAAAACATACAGCTTGAGTTCTCAGAGAAGAACAAAAAACTAATCTGATTTCTGACCCCCAGATTTTGGCACACTGTTTTGTACGGGTTAGCAGTGATTTGTACAGTTTTATTGAGTATGGATTCTTTCCCTGTTAATGATTGTTATGCTTGCCCTTTGTACACAGCATAGGCCCTGTGTGCAGAATTTCAGTTTTATTTAAGAATTAAAATTTTTAGTCTTCATAGTTGTGAAAGTGAAACAATAAAATATTAAATTAAAAATAATTTTAAGTGAAAAATATTAAATTGACATGAATGGAACTGTGATGGCTAAGACATTAACATTTTCTATTCCAAGACTGACATTGGCAGAAACACATTGGGTGGGATCTACAAAGGGACTTAGGCATTGCAACACCAAATGTCACAATGCCTAACTTTTAGGCACCTACAAAATCACATGAACAACACTGCAATCCACAAAGCCTGAGTTAGGCTCCCTATACAATAAATGGGGAAAGACTGAGGCACCTAACAACAGAAACTACAAAAGCCAACATGCTAGGAGGGAAGCCACCTAAACTAGCCAATGTGCTAAGCCCCTCCCCGCTCTCTGAAATAGGTGCCTATGTCCCAGCTGCAGGGAGGTGCCTATGTCATCTTAGTGAGCCATGAACAGGAACCTGTTGCCTGGAGTAAGGCAAGTTAGGCACCTAAACATCTTTGTGAGGGAATGAGTTAGGTGCCTGCCTCACTCCACACAAAACAGCCAGAGAAGGAAGTGCCACTGCCAGCATCCACTTCATACCTTTTAGGCCAGAGTTTAGAGCACTTGCCTGGGATGTGGGAGACCCAGCTTCAATTCCCCCTTCTCTTTCAGAAGGGGAGTACGGATCTGAATAGACAGTCTCTCACCAGCCTGCTCTTACCACTGAGCTATTCTGGCATAGGGCTGTCTCAGTCTCTCCTGGTAAAGCTGGTCTACTGTGGATAAATACTGAAAGGGTTATTGGAGCAGGGGGCCTAGACCCAGGGTCTTCTACTTCCCAGTTGTGTGTCCGAACCACTGAGCTACAGAGTTGTTCTCACACTCACTCTCTAGCTCAATGACGGGTCTACAGAGGATAAATACTTCCTATTCCGACTGCTGATTTAGGTGCCCAAATCTGTATGTATAGGGTATAAAATTGGACATGTAAGCCCAGATCCACAAAGTTATTGAGGCACTTAACTCCTATTGAAATTAATGGAAGTTAGAAGCCTGAACCCCAGTGTGGCAAGGTACCCCTTCTATCTCACCAGACTTAGTGCTCCCTCCTCTGGCAAGGACTGGGCCTGGGGAAAATCAACCCCTCCACTCTGGAACATGTCTGTACTCCCTCTTTGGGGTTTGTTTCTCAGCCCTGGTCTACACTAGGACTTTAGGTCGAATTTAGCAACGTTAAATCGATTTAAACCTGCACCCGTCCACACAGTGAAGCCCTTTATTTCGACTTAAAGGGCTCTTAAAATCGATTTCCTTACTCCACCCCTGACAAGTGGATTAGCGCTTAAATCGACGTTCCCAGCTCGAATTTGGGGTACTGTGGACACAATTCGATGGTATTGGCCTCCGGGAGCTATCCCAGAGTGCTCCATTATGACCGCTCTGGACAGCACTCTCAACTCAGATGCACTGGCCAGGTAGACAGGAAAAGAACCGCGAACTTTTGAATCTCATTTCCTGTTTGGCCAGCGTGGCAAGCTGCAGGTGACCATGCAGAGCTCATCAGCACAGGTGACCATGATGGAGTCCCAGAATCGCAAAAGAGCTCCAGCATGGACCGAACGGGAGGTACGGGATCTGATCGCTGTTTGGGGAGAGGAATCCGTGCTATCAGAACTCCGTTCCAGTTTTCGAAATGCCAAAACCTTTGTCAAAATCTCCCAGGGCATGAAGGACAGAGGCCATAACAGGGACCCGAAGCAGTGCCGCATGAAACTGAAGGAGCTGAGGCAAGCCTACCAGAAAACCAGAGAGGCGAACAGCCGCTCTGGGTCAGAGCCCCAAACATGCCGCTTCTATGATGAGCTGCATGCCATTTTAGGGGGTTCAGCCACCACTACCCCAGCCGTGTTGTTTGACTCCTTCAATGGAGATGGAGGCAATACGGAAGCAGGTTTTGGGGACGAAGAAGATGATGGGGAGGAGGAGGTTGTAGATAGCTCACAGCAAGCAAGCGGAGAAACCGGTTTTCCCGACAGCCAGGAACTGTTTCTCACCCTAGACCTGGAGCCAGTACCCCCCGAACCCACCCAAGGCTGCCTCCTGGACCCAGCAGGCGGAGAAGGGACCTCTGGTGAGTGTACCTTTTAAAATGCTATACATGGTTTAAAAGCAAGCATGTGAAAGGATTACTTTGCCCTGGCATTTGCGGTTCTCCTAGATGTAGTCCTAAAGCCTTTGCAAAAGGTTTCTGGGGAGGGCAGCCTTATTTCGTCCTTCATGGTAGGACACTTTATCACTCCAGGCCAGTAACACATACTCGGGAATCACTGTAGAACAAAGCATTGCAGTGTATGTTTGCTGGCATTCAACCAAAATCCGTTCTTTCTCTCTCTGTGTTATCCTCAGGAGAGTGAGATATAATTCATGGTCACCTGGTTGAAATAGGGTGCTTTTCTTCAGGGACACTCAGTATAGCCCATTCCTGCTGGGCTGTTTGCCTGTGGCTGAACAGAAATGTTCCCCGCTGTTAGCCACAGGGAGGGGGGAAGGTTGAGGGGGTAGTCACGCGGTGGGAGGAGGCAAAATGCGACCTTGTAACGAAAGCACATGTGCTATGTATGTAATGTTAACAGCAAGGTTTACCCTGAAAGAGTGTAGCGACTGTTTTATAAAATGTGTCTTTTTAAATACCGCTGTCCCTTTTTTTTTCTCCACCAGCTGCATGTGTTTCAATGATCACAGGATCTTCTCCTTCCCAGAGGCTAGTGAAGCTTAGAAAGAAAAAAAAACGCACTCGCGATGAAATGTTCTCCGAGCTCATGCTGTCCTCCCACACTGACAGAGCACAGACGAATGCGTGGAGGCAAATAATGTCAGAGTGCAGGAAAGCACAAAATGACCGGGAGGAGAGGTGGCGGGCTGAAGAGAGTAAGTGGCGGGCTGAAGACAGGGCTGAAGCTCAAATGTGGCGGCAGCGTGATGAGAGGAGGCAGGATTCAATGCTGAGGCTGCTGCAGGACCAAACCAGAATGCTCCAGTGTATGGTTGAGCTGCAGCAAAGGCAGCTGGAGCACAGACTGCCACTGCTGCCCCTCTGTAACCAACCGCCCTCCTCCCCAAGTTCCATAGCCTCCACACCCAGACGCCCAAGAACGCGGTGGGGGGGCCTCCGGCCAACCAGCCACTCCACAACAGAGGATTGCCCAAAAAAAAGAAGGCTGCCATTCTATAAATTTTAAAGTTGTAAACTTTTAAAGTGCTGTGCTTAAAGTGCTGTGTGGCATTTTCCTTCCCTCCTCCACCACCCCTCCTGGGATACCTTGGTAGTCATCTCCCTATTTGTGTGATGAATGAATAACGAATGCATGACTGTGAAGCAGCAATGACTTTATTGCCTCTGCAAGCGGTGATTAAAGGGAGGAGGGGAGGGTGGTTAGCTTACAGGGAAGTAGAGTGAACCAAGGGGCGGGGGGTTTCATCAAGGAGAAACAAACAGAACTTTCACACTGTAGCCTGGCCAGTCATGAAACTGGTTTTCAAAGCTTCTCTGATGCGTACCGCGCCCTCCTGAGCTCTTCTAACCGCCCTGGTGTCTGGCTGCGCGTAACCAGCAGCTAGGCGATTTGCCTCAGCCTCCCACCCCGCCATAAACGTCTCCCCCTTACTCTCACAGATATTGTGGAGCACACAGCAAGCAGTAATAACAGTGGGAATATTGGTTTCGCTGAGGTCTAAGCGAGTCAGTAAACTGCGCCAGCGCGCCTTTAAACGTCCAAATGCACATTCTACCACCATTCTGCACTTGCTCAGCCTGTAGTTGAACAGCTCCTGACCACTGTCCAGGCTGCCTGTGTACGGCTTCATGAGCCATGGCATTAAGGGGTAGGCTGGGTCCCCAAGGATACATATAGGCATTTCAACATCCCCAACAGTTATTTTCTGGTCTGGGAAGAAAGTCCCTTCCTGCAGCTTTTGAAACAGACCAGAGTTCCTGAAGATGCGAGCATCATGCACCTTTCCCGGCCATCCCACGTTGATGTTGGTGAAACGTCCCTTGTGATCCACCAGAGCTTGCAGCACTATCGAAAAAGTACCCCTTGCGGTTTATGTACTCGCCGGCTTGGTGCTCTGGTGCCAAGATAGGGATATGGGTTCCGTCTATAGCCCCACCACAGTTAGGGAATCCCATTGCAGCAAAGCCATCCACTATGACCTGCACATTTCCCAGGGTCACTACCCTTGATATCAGCAGATCTTTGATTGCGTGAGCTACTTGCATCACAGCAGCCCCCACAGTAGATTTGCCCACTCCAAATTGATTCCCAACTGACCGGTAGCTGTCTGGCGTTGCAAGCTTCCACAGGGCTATCGCCACTCGCTTCTCAACTGTGAGGGCTGCTCTCATCCTGGTATTCATGCGCTTCAGGGCAGGGGAAAGCAAGTCACAAAGTTCCATGAAAGTGCCCTTACGCATGCGAAAGTTTCGCAGCCACTGGGAATCGTCCCAGACCTGCAACACTATGGGGTCCCACCAGTCTGTGCTTGTTTCCCGAGCCCAGAATCGGCGTTCCACAGCATGAACCTGCCCCATTAGCACCATGATGCATGCATTGGCAGGGCCCATGCTTTCAGAGAAATCTGTGTCCATGTCCTGATCACTCACGGGACCGTGCTGACGTCGCCTCCTCGCCCGGTATCGCGTTGCCATGTTCTGGTGCTGCATATACTGCTGGATAATGCGTGTGGTGGTTGATGTGCTCCTAATTGCCAAAATGAGCTCAGCGGCCTCCATGCTTGCCTTGGTATGGCGTCCGCACAGAAAAAAGGCGCGGAACGATTGTCTGCCGTTGCTCTGACGGAGGGAGGGGCGACTGACGACACGGCTTACAGGGTTGGCTTCAGGGAGCTAAAATCAACAAAGGGTGTGCCTGTACATCAAGGAGTATTTCAGGCAGGACTGCACGGAGGGTTCCAATAAGAAATGGTGCACCAAAGTTATCGTTGTTATTGGAACAAGGAGGTTAGCCTGGCCTCTGATTGATACATGGCTAGATTAACCTCGCTGCGCCTTCTCTGTGACTGACTGCAGTGTGATCTAGACAGGGGAGGAGGAAAATGAGTACAAAACAAATCTGGTCTATTTCTTGTTCTGACCCACTCCATCTATCCTTTACATCTTTGGCTGGCAGCAGACAAAAAAGGCGCGAAATGATTGTCTGCCCTTGCTTTCACGGGGGGAGGGAGGGTGGGAACGGGGTCCTGACGATATGTACCCAGAACCACCCGCGACAATGTTTTAGCCCCATCAGGCATTGGGATATCAACCCAGAATTCCAATGGGCAGCGGAGACTGCGGGAACTGTGGGATAGCTACCCACAGTGCAACGCTCCGGAAGTCAACGCTTGCCTCGGTACTGTGGAAGCGCTCCGCCGAGTTAATGCACTTAATGCACTTAGAGCATTTTCTGTGGGGACACACACACTCGAATATATAAAACCGATTTAAAAAAAACCGACTTCTATAAATTCGACCTAATTTCGTAGTGTAGACATACCCTCAGAGTTTTTCTGGTTGGCCTCAGGGCAGGCCTGAGAAGTGCTCCTCTGCCAAACAAAGGGAATAAGTCTATAACACACCAAAACAAAAGGAAAATACCTTTCCTTAGCCCCCTCACTGGGACAGGTGTGGTCCTGTCACTGGCCCCAGGGTGTCAGTCCTTCCCCAGAACAGGTACTGGGCTTTGGGTGTCTTCCCTATGGGAAGGGGCACAACATCTCACACTAGAAACCAGTCTCCCTGCTACCTCCAGCCTTGCAGGAGAGAGATTTTAACAGGTTTAGGCAGCCCTTAATTGGACTCAGATGTCCCTAATTGACCTGAAGTAAGCCCTTCCCAGCTTGCAGGAAAAAGGGCCTTTAGCATTCTAGGACTAACATACCTGTTTTCCTGCAGCCATCCGGCCTAACTTTGTCACACCCAGTTTTTAAAATGAGGTCTAATTGCCTGATTTTCAGAAGCGCTGAGCATCCATGAAGTTAATGGGAGCAACAAATACTCAGCACCACTGAAAGTCAGGACAGATGTTTGTTAAAACCTGCTAGATTTCCATTTTCTTTTCTGCTTGGAATTTGTCTTTTGAATTTACAAACATTCTTGTTGAGAGGAACAACAACATCGGTGGAGGTGAGACTATTTTGTTAAAAAAAAAGGCAAATGTAACTATTTCTGAGGAAAATCTATTTAAGGAAAAGAAATCATCAAACATGTATTGATGACTAGTTTGTACGTACTAATACCCTCTATTGACTAGAATAAATTTTACTAGGCAGCTTCTGACACAGGACATGAAGAACTGGATTAAATACTGAAGTGTTCTGATTTGTCAGCCCCAAGCATTCCAAAATAATAAATCAAACAAATATTGGCTTAAAAGTTATGAGGGTATTTTGTTTGCTTTTGTCTTTTTAATTGTTTTTTTGTGGGCATTTAGGCTTCATGTTTTCAGGCTTTTCTCTGCAACCATGAAGGCTAGAATCTTATTTTGGGTTTGTTGTTTGTGTGTGTTTTGTGTTTTATGAAAGCTGAAATTCTCTGATAATTCCATGGTTCCAGAAGCTGCATATTTTTTTTAAAGAACACAGCAAACATCACAAGAGTTGGCACCACTGACACTGTTTGGGGTCCAGTTTGTTATTTATACATTTGTACTACAGTAGCATTTAGAAGCCAGCTGAGATTGGAACCCCTTTGGGCTAGGCACTAAACAAACTCAAAGTGAGAGACTCACAATACCTGCCCTGAACATCTTACAATATGACTAGACAAGGCAGAGGGAAACAGAGGCACAGAAAGGTGAAGGGACTTGCCCACGGTCACACAGCATGTTAGTGGCAGTTGTGGGCTCAGAATGGAGTTTCCCCTCACTCTCAGTCCAGTGCCTTGTACATTAGACCACACTATCTTCTCAATTAACATGATTTTCCTTGACTGATCAGCAGTTTTTAGACCAGACCCTGTAACCTGTTCTGCATGGGAAGAAGGCATCAGCTTGTGTGGAACATCTTGCAAGACCAGGGCCTTATTTTGATTTCTTCCTTTGTGTCCTTGTGTTCCACAGATGTGCAATCCTGAATGATATCCAGAGGCAAAAGTAAGCTGGTACGGGCCGACATTAAACACCGTACCGGCAGGGTTGCTGATGGGGGGCGAGGCAGAAGGGGTAGATGCCTCGGGGCCTGGCGATTTAAAAGGGCCCGGGGCTCCTGCCAGCAGCCGGAGCCCTGGGCCCTTTAAATCACTGCCGGAGCCTCAGGAGGCGTGAGCCGGACAGCGCTGAAGGGCTGGCTGGGGGAGTCTGGCCCCAGCCATGCCCCTTCTGCCCAAGGCCCTGCTGACCTTGCCCAGGACCCTGGCTGCCCTGCATGCCGGCAAGGCCTTTAAGTTACTTTCACCCCTGACTATATCTTATAGAGTAGTATATTGGGAAAGAGTGTTTTATAGAAGTCTTCCTTTCCTTTATGAAGATTTTGAGCTAATACAGTTCATTTGGCTTGTTCTAAAGCTTAATGTGCCAGGTCTCCTCATTTTAAACTCTTCTTGAAAATTGTTCATGAGCACAGAAATGGCTGTAGTGATTGTGTGGAGGGTTTTCTTCACTCCTTAATGGCCACTATCTCCTGTTACTTCCAACTGTTTTGAAGCAAAAGCTGCCTCATGTATGTGAAGTTGGGTAGGACAGGCAATTGGGGTAGGGGTAAACCAAGAGAGTGAGGAGGCAACAGACAGTGGAGGCTGAGCTGAGAGAAAAATGGGATTGGGAAGAAAAGAAAAACAGATCCTCTACCTTACAGGTTAGAGGAGAATAGAATGAATTACCCCTAGCAGCCTGGACAGGGATCTGTTCTTCTGTGGGTCATTCTTAAAAGACAGTAGAGAGACAAGGTGGGTGAGGAAATATATATTTTATTGGACCAACTTCTGCCGGTGAGAGAGACAAGTTTTCAAGACACACAGAGCTCTTCTTCCTTTAGGGATGTCCCTTATCTATTAAGTCCACTTATTGTCAGGGCTGATCTTTAAAATACATGGAGAAGCATTGTCACCAACGTGGGAAGTGAGCTCATACGTGCATATGCTTATACAGTTGATTCCATAGTAGCAGCGGCAAAGTCGTGTCCCACAGAATTATTCCGAACCACAAACTTTGTGATATTCCAGAATGCCTCCACCTAGCATCTGAAATCAACTGCTCTGAGGAATTGTCTCCCTTCTTCATTACATCACCTGTACATGGGATGGTCTGCGCAGACACCAGGAGCAAGCTGAGTGTGTAATCAATAACACAGCATGATCCTGCCAAAGGTTTGGAACAGCATGAAGTCCTGGAAATTCTAACTGAAATAGAAGCCACTAACTACTACTGGCATCTCTGATCCAGCCCTTTTGTGACTAATGAATAAGAAAACAAGAGCTTTTGGAATCTCTATTAAAGGCGATAGGCAGACAACATCAGCTCTGCATTTTGTTAACAACAAAGCTGACATTACGGTCTCCTAGATACCCCAGTGCCTGGGTGCTGTCAGCACCTGGCTGAAGAATAGTTGGCTGAAAATGAACCAGGACAAATGGAGGCAATGCTGTTGGAAGAGGGATGTGCTTCAAATAACTGGCCATGCCCATAACATCACCTCCATCGAGAGACTCAGCCCTACAATCGTTAAGACAGTCTACAGCCTTGGAGTCTTCCTCGACTCCTCACTAACTCACAATATCCATGGGTGTTAAAAACATCCTCTAGCACCTACTACTGACTGGAATACTGGTTCTGTTCTATCGTATCCCACTTTAATGTAGGAACATAGGACTGGAAGGGACCTCCTGGGCCACTGACTCCAGTCCCCTGCTGTCACAGGCAATCCCGTCACCTAATCCCATTCATAAATTTAACAAGATCTATCTTAAAACTCATTAGGATGTTTGCCCCCATTTTGGCCATAATGATCCATGACTTCTAGGATATTGCAGGTCATTACACCTAGGAGTCTGGGATGGATCTAATCAGAGCATCATAGCCAGCAAATGCCAATTCAGCCACCAGCCCCAAATGTAAACAAAGTGGTTCAGTAGAACAATGCAATTGTCAGGCACAAAGGCGAATGCTTGTGAGCACAATGGACAGTGCGTGCTCACTGGCTGTCCCACAACTCCGGAACTCACTCCCAGAAAATATCAGAAAGACCATGAATTTCTCCCCCTTCAGAACAAAACTCAATTATTTAACTTCGGTTTCTGTAAACAAACAAACAAATATATGGAGAGGGAGGGAAACTTTATATTAATTTTTTTTTAAGTGTAAGGAACAGCCAGATGACAAGTACAATATAAAATCTTTAGGTAGGTTTGGATGGGGGATTAAATCTCTTCTTGTGTAGGTTACTGTGTGCTTTAAGGCTAGTTCTGCTTGCTGGTTTTTTTTGGACACCACAGACTTGTTCCATGGATCAAACATTATTTTACAAATGCTATTTCCTACTGGTGCTGATGGCTTTGTTCCTCGCTTATCCTGATCAGTGGAACATTCAGATGAAAGAACGAATGTTTCAGTGCTTTCAAAGATAGGGAAGAATTTCATGCTTTTTGAAGCAGCACTCAGCTGCATGTAAAAAATTTTGTAGCTTGTGGAAGTGCCAGTTATAACCACACTGAACTGCCTTTGCATTAATGTTCAGTATAACTCTTTGTTTCCGTAAAACAGATTTTGTTTCCATGCCTGTGCCTAATTTGGAAGCTCACTGGTTTACAGACACACATTCATTCACACACAACAGTGAACATGGGATATACTCTTAACAAATCTTTTCAACAGGATTCAGCTGTACAGCCTCCTGAGCATTCATTTGGATAGCAGTCGGGGAAATTCCATATTAATCCAAGTATTAAAATCAAATAAAGACATGATCATTCTTAGCACTTAGGTAGTGCTTCTCATCTATAGGTTTCAAAGCAATTCATCAAAGTGGATAAGCGTCATCTACCTTTTATAAGTGAGAAAAAAATAACGGTACAGAGAGGTTAAGGAACTTGCCCAAGGCAGAGAGTAGGGAACAGAACCCAGTTCTATTCAATCTCAGCCCTGGCCTTAGACCACTAGGATAATGCATGGAATGTTTATTCTTTTAAGCAAATAGAGAAATCTAAACCTATTTTAATGTGTAGAAATATTTCTGGTTCTTTAGACGAAACACGAGATGAATCTCAATGACTGAATCTTCATAAAGTTTTGAAAAGCAGAGTTTATTTAGTAGGCACATCATTGCTTTAGTAGCACTGGATTGTACAGTTCACAACTTCACCATTTGTGAATGTTTTGTTTGGTTACATTGCATTTTTCAGTGTCTGTTAGGATTCAAGTAAAAAAAGTGATTGCTTTATTTCTCTACAGGTTGTCAAGATGGAAGCATGACTCCGATAAAACAAACTAGCATATGGTAGCAGAACTGCCATTCAACAGAAGTGAAGACAAACTATAATCTGAATTCTGTATGTGACATACAGTTAAAACTGCAACACAACCATACTCAAGCTAGTTCAGATAGGATTTTGCATCACATGGGATGATGCAGGTTGTTCACCAAAAAAACAAAGAACTGGGTTTCACACAGTAGGAAACAAAGAATCTATTCAAAATAGACATGACTGAGAGTTTCAAAATAATACAATTTACATGAATTAGCTTCCTTACTATTTCCTGATTGTGAAAGTTGTGCTCTCTCAGCTGCAAAGTAAAAGGCTTAAAAGGAAAAGTACTGCTTGTTGATTTATTACAAGATATTAAGATAATAATTATTATGAGTTTGCAAGATTATGCTTCTGATGTTACAGCTCTGTGTTAATAGAAAACCACCTTTAAAAGATATAAAAATACAGTTTGGGATTATTTTAGTGGTTAAGTATTTTACTTGATGGGTATTTTTCTTCTCTGAAAAGTTGCATTTTTTATTTTCTTAAACTCCACCAGTAGAAGCATACAAAACCATAAAATCTGTAAAGTAATATTTTTATATGAAAGAAAAAAGTATGACTTCTAACATGTAGCTCTATGAACATAGTAAAAGCATCATATATGGGATGAAGAATGTTTGAAAATGGCAAAATATTTTGTTAGTCTGAATAGTTTTTATTTTCACAAGCTTTAATTTTTTTTTATCTGAATAGGTCTCAAATTTAATATATTTTTTTAAAATTAGTTATTTACCTTTTCTTTAAAATACATTTTAATAATATATAGGCCAGATAAACTAATACCATCAATGCAGATACCTACTAGTGCTGCACACTGAAATATATGCTAGTTATTTGCATTTCTAATATTTGACACTGAATGTACCTACTATATTTGTAAAAATAATTTTTTAATCATTTTGTCAAAGCTTTCAAGAAGCAAACTGGGAAATCAGGGTAGTTGTTTTTTCCAGCACATACAATGAATACCACCAATTCCTGAATTACAGGTCACTTTCTCCATACAATGCTGATGAAAATGAGGTATAATCCAGAGCTCCAGGAACGGCACCTGGACCAGAGTAGGTAGGCATTCTTCTGATACAATACTGAGCTTGTTCAGAAGGCAGTTCTCGCCGCAGCTCGTCTGCGAGAATATAAGGCTGAAAAAAAAAGTTATTTTTAAAAAACCCAGATACAGAACAGATTATTTAACTAATATTAATAAACTAGGACTTCCTGCCTGTTTTTGCAAGATCAAGAATATTTCTCCTCCTGAGTCGTAACTTCAACCATGAGCTGGTAGGAATAATCCTCTCAGCAAATAGACAGGGTCAAAGTCTAGCCTTAGTTATATACTGTTGACTTCAATATTATAATAAGTTTTTAGATAAACATTTTTATTACAATAATTACTGCTTTCAATTTAGAATGACCTAGGAATGCCACTCTGGATACCTGTGACATTATTTAAAATAACAGCAAAACGTTCAAATCTCACTTTCTTGGGAACTCAGTGTGATCTTCAGCACAAACTCCTATTTGAAATGTGTTTGGAATTCAAAGTCTAGTCCTTCTTAGTCGAGATCACAAAATCAATATCAGGGGCCAGACTGAGTCTGCCTGGTGGCATTGCAGTCCTGTTCTAGTCTGAGCACAGAACAGCTTGCTGGCAGCACTCTCTGGGACACAGTCACAGACTACTCCAAAAGGGGAGTGAGTTATTGTAGCCAGACAGTCAGCCCCCCCCCCCCCCCCCCAGACCAGCATTGCTGGAAACACAGGAGGAAGCAGGAACAGGGCACTTAACATATATTCCAGCACAGCCTTTGAAGCTGTGAAAGCACAGGTGTGCTGCTACAATGTGCCTCTGGGAGCAGATACAAGGATTAAGCTCACAGCAGGCAGAGGCCCTGTGACAGACATGGCTCTTAGCCCCTACTAAATAGCGTGATGCACACACACCAACATCCTAGGTGGGAAAATATTTACCCTGATAAAAGAAATGTCCAGTAGTTGAAACTTATTGTTTCTCTCCCTTGCAAGTGTAAACTACTCTTGCAAAAGCTGGCGTCACCCCGACAGACCAGCCTCAATTTGGCATAAGAAAGGAGAAAGAGAATAAAGGAGTACAGAGGTATAAGTAGGGGACCTACAGCACCATGATTTTTGAGTGCTTTTCACTATCTATCTGCTGGTCAGATAAGTGACAGCCTCCCAAGGCTTCTGCAGCTAAGAGGGTCCCTACGCCTTGTCCCTTATTCGTCTTTCCGCGGAATTGAGTGACTGATCCTGGCTTGGCACCGCTGGAATCGAGAGATGCAAGGAGGGTAAGAAGCACCCACACCTGATCTCCTATCTTTAGTGTACACATATTTTGAAATAGAGCTCTATACTTTGTTTTCTTTCTTTGGGATTGTGGCTTCAGTTTTGTAACTTGTTTGTGTGTGTAACATCTCTACATTTAAATAAGTAGGCACTAGCAATTTTGTAACCACATGATTAGAATCTAGCTTAATAAATTTTGGTAACCATTTATGCATAAGCCTGACTTGTTTTCTCTGGTTTACTGTAAAGCAGCCAACACAATTAAAGAACCTCAGCCGTTTTGGCTCTAAAGCCTGGCCATTAGGTGAGAGTACTAAGAGCCTAGCGTTGAGTTGTGCCGCCTCCACGGGGCAAACTCTTGGGGCACCTGTCAGTCAATCCTGGCTGCCCGCTGCGAAGGAGCTCTGAGCTCTAGCAGTTAAAGTCACGGGTGTGGAGAGGCTCTTAGTGCTGCCATTGGGGCATCCGTCAGCCTAGCCCGGGCTGCCCACCGCGAAGGGACAGTGCGTCCTAGCGGTTAAAGTCACGGATGGTATAAACGGGCATAGCTGGCACCTCACCAAACATCCTTGGCCATCGGCTAACAGTTATGAAACCACTGTTCGTCTCTATTGCATGTTCCTCAACTCCTACTCCTGCATTGCCTTGGCCAGCAGAGCTGGCTGTGGAGAGGAGAACATGCTCTGCTTTCCTTGGGAGATGTGCAGCAGTTTCATTCCCTGTGTGTGCCCAGCGTCTGGAGGAAGGATAATGCTTCCCAAAGCTCTCCTGGGACAGGCAGCTCCATACCACCCCATGGTATTTTGCTCAGCCAAAATTCTCATCTCAGCCACACCCAGGCAAAGCCACAGAAGTCAGAAAAGAGATTATAAAGAGGATTTTACCCCCTTAAACAATACTGTTCCATGGACATGCATGAAAGCAGAGCATGACCACTGTATATGCAGCTGTGTCACTGAGCAAAAACTATTCAGTGCATCTTATCTTATCAGAGAACCATAGAAGTGTAGGACTAGAAGGGACCTCAGTGGGTCATCTAGTCCAGTCCCCTGCACACAAGGCAGGACTACATAATAACTAGACCATCCCTGACAGGTGTTTGTCTAACCTGTTCTTAAAAATCTCCAATGATGGAGATTCTACAATCTCCCCAGGCAATTTGTTCCAGTGCTTAACCACCCTGACAATTAGGAAGTTTTTCCTAATATCCAACCTAAACCTCCTGGCTTCAATTTATGACCATTGCTTCTTGTTCTATCCTCAGAGGTTAATGAAAACAATTTTTATCCCTCCTCCTTGTAACAACCTTTTATGTACTTAAACTGTTATCATGTCCCCTCTCTGTCTTCTCTTTTCCAGACTAAACAAACCCAATTTTTTCAATCTTTCCTCATAGGTCATGTTTTCTAGACTTCTAATCATTTTTGTTGCTCTTCTCTGGACTTTCTCCAATTTGTCCACATCTTTCCTGAAATGTGGCGCCCAGAACTGGACACAGTGCTCCAGCTGAGGCCTTATCAGTGTGAGGTAGAGCAGAAGAATTACTTCTTGTGTCTTCCTTACAATGCTCCTGCTAAGTAATACATCCCTGAATGACGTTCACTTTATTGCAATAGTATTACACTGTTGACTCCTATTTAGCTTTGTGATCTACTATGACCCCCAGATCTCTTTCCATGGTGCTCCTTCCAAGGCAGTCACTAACACGGCTGCTACTCTGAAACCTTCCTAAGTGGAGTACTTTGCATTTGTTCTTATTGAATTTCATCCTATTTCCTTCAGACCATTTCTCCAGTTTGTCCAGGTCATTTTGAATTTTAATCCTATTCTCCAAAGCACTTACAACCCCCTTCCAGCTTGGTATCATCCACAAACTTTATAAGTGTACTCTCTGTGCCATTATCTACATGTTATGTTAGTTCTTTGTGATGTGAAGGAATAAGGACCCAGCTTTGAATTCCACTTGCACTCCTGTTAGATGCTTGGGTCGAAGTACAAACCAGTACCACAAGAATGAACGGTGAGCACTTTAGTCTTCTTAATGAAAACCAGACCCTAGATATACTAGACAGTTTGTTCAAGACTTTCATCAAAGGAAGGTTAAACAACACTGCTGTTGAAATACAGGGAATTCCTTACAGCTAGGAGCAAAAGGACTGACCTTATCTGAAGCTAGGATTCTGAAAGAAGCGATGACTTGCTCAGCCGTGTCTGTGTCTGCAGTCTCTCTGGTCATGAAGTCAATGAAGGACTGGAAAGAGACGGTTCCCTGCCCATTGGGATCAACCAGGGACATAATTCGGGCAAACTCTGCCTCACCCTTTGACGAAATTCAGAAAGAAAAAGATAGTAACTGTAAAACCAAATTTCAACATAATGTATCTTTATGACATACTACTAGAGGCTCTGGGTAAAAATTATAAAAATACTTAAGTGACTCAGAAGCCTAAGTCTCATTGTCAAAAATGACTTAGGAGCCTAAATGTGACTGAAAGTCAATAGGACTTAGGAGCAAAAGTGCCTACATCACTCTTGAAAATGGGATTTAGGCACTTTTGAAAATGTCCTAAAAGCATTGTATGTGCCCTTCAATTAACTTTCTGCTTCCTGAAATATTTTCTACACTAAATCTAAATCATTTATAATGGATCATTAATTTCCATCTTTTTTTAAAATAGTGGCATGATAGAGTTTTGACTTAATCCTTTATTAAAAAATATATTCTCTCTGTTTTTAGCACTCTATCAAGTTTCTCTGCTACCACAGGCTCGGTCCTGAAAAGAGCTGAGCACTCTCGCTTCAGTCCAGCAAAGCACTTAATCAGCATGTGCTGAACTTAAGATGCACTGAGTCCTTGGCCTTGACCAGGGTAAGTGAAGCTGCATGGGTATATGGTACATATTCATACACCAGCGTCTCCCTTGTTACAAATGGAGTGACAAGTTTGTTTATCTTTTCCGTTTCTCTTCCTTTGTACAGTATAACTAGTCTCCAGAGGTTTCACTTGCTCTTTATAATTAGTATCACTTTCTGCACTACCACAACAAAGCTGTTATGTTGTATTTGGGACAACATTGAAGAGGACTGGTTAAACATATTCAAAAGTAATGAAAACATTTTGATTCTTATGAAGCTTGGAAAGTGCCCCCCCCACACACACACACATTTTTTTCCAAACAGAATCTAAATTTGGGGCCTAAATTGAGCTGTTACTTTAATGCAAAGCATTCAATGCATGTTCAGTTCTGCTCAATGTCATACTGGTTTCTCTATTCTATTCAAAGATTAACTTGATACCATCATCTCTTCTAAATCTGTTCTTGCTCCCATTGAAGTATATGAATAAAAATTAACTCTGCACAGATGGACCCTTGCATCAGTGTGGTACCACAGTGACATTAAAGAGGGTTGACCCACACAGAGCAGCTTGCAGGACTGAGGCTTTTCTTAGCAATTAACATACACTTTGTTATTATGGTATCTACATTTGGCAGAAACAATTATTAAAATCTCCCTAATACATGGCAACAATTACATTTATTCCTAAGATTTTTTTTCAGTTACAAGAGAATGAAAAAATGTAGAGATTTTAAATAAATAAATCTCAACCCTACAGTTTCCTTTCAAGAATTAGGAGTATTAAAGCCTCAAAATAATTCTTTTTTATGCAGACAAAAAGCTAATTTATAGATCTATAAACTGAAAGAACTTAATTGTATATTTATTTGATACAATGTACATTTCATGGAATATATTTCATAAATCAAAGCTAAATGCAACAAACCATAAAATAGGTGTCTTCAGGGGGTATATTTTTACTTTTAATGTTTTTTTTACATTTTTAAAGTATAGAAAAAATTGGAATTGATAGCCAAAGTGTAAATATTATTGTTAGTAATATGTTCAAACTATGGTAACCTTTAATGCTGACGTGGTTAGCATGATTACCGATATGCAAAACAAATTTCATTGTATCTTAAAATTCATACCAAATCATAACCCATTGAAATTAAGCAAGCTCTGAAATCATCATGGTCCATCAGCCCATTCTTCTTCTATTGATCCAAGTAGCATAAGGAATATATGAGGGAAGGTTTGAGATATCAAAGACAGGCAGGAGATCATCACCATTTTCGTACAGATGACAAATGTGCATCACCAGAAGATTGGATCCATGGAACAAGAGGATGTTCATTGGAGGTATTGCCAAAGCAGGTCATGAGGAACACCATCAATTTAAAGGAGGAAGAAGTAGCTAACACATAACGCACATGAAACAGACACACCACAGAGAACGATACCAGAAAAGGGGTGGGTTGAGTACAACATATGAACATACAGAGCACAACCAGAAAGGAGAGAGAGGCAAGGAGAAAAGTTTGTCACTGAACTAGCCAAAGTCAGGAAAGGCAGGCTGGTTCATTGTGAGACACCATACTTTTTCGGTTTCAATGTTGGAAGGTTTATTAGGAATTGCAATACTTTTTAGTGACTAGCAGTCTAGAAATCTTTGCTTTTTGAAAATACTGTACTCCAGAGCCAACTGCCTGTGTGCTGCCACATGGGAAGTGAATTCAAGAATTCTCTCTCCTCTGATCTCTAGCTAATGGGACTCTGAGTACAATAGAGATATGAGCCAGTGGGGTTGATGGAGGAAAAGTGTATTGTTTTGTATCCAACAGAAGTTGGTCAATGGCAGATCTCTTATTAAAGGAAGGCGCCTGTTTTTTCAGCAGCGGGGTGAGTGGAACATTCATGGCTAATTGCACAGAGTGGACATTAAAATGGGGTCTTGGTAGAAGAGGTCGGCAAAGGTCTATGTGTACTAAGAACACCCAAATAGCCAGTGCAGAATCCTGGTGTCATGGGTCCTCCTTGAGGGAGAGGGAGGGCTCCTGCTCTTGGAAGTATGAGCAGGGGACAATGGGCAACATGAGTGTGTGATGGGAAAGGCAGCAGTGACCCACTGCAGCTCATTAGAATCCAAGTAGACTACCTTGGATCACACAAAAGCAGCAAAATGCAAACATTTTTAAAATCAGCTACATTTGAGTTTAAACCCAGGTTTCTTTAGGCTGGTATTATACAAGTCTATTTGAAAATAATAATACGTCAGTTTTCTCTACCTGCAGGTCATTTCCAACCTGTCCTAGACTGATGAGGCAGGCTTTAAATGCATCAGGCTGCAGATCGCCAGATTCGTCCTAGTAGCACATCATGGATCATGCATGCAGAACGTGCAAGGAGAAGGGAAAAGTCATAAAGTGGGTTAGTTGGTTATTAAAGAACTCTGCAAAGTCATATCAATAATGAGTTGTTAAGATGGAATCTGACTAATATAAATAAGGAGGATCCATTTTCATGTTTACTTTTTTCAGAAGATCTTAGCTGTTGATATTATGTGACTTGATCCATAGCTTATTGAAGTCAATTGAAAGACTCCCATTTGACTTTAATGAACTTTGGATCAGATCCACTGTGTGCTTGTTTATTGGTATATTATTGGTTTCATGAGTTTTGGGATAATTTTTTTTTTTTTACTCCAACTACAGTGTTGAACTGTTGCTTTTATACAAATACCATTTTTCTTTTTTCTGCATTTTCTCTGAAGAGGGATTTTTGTTCTGTACTCTACCATTTTCATCCTTCATTTTCTGTCGCCATACAATTTGTGAGAGATAGTCAATGGATAACTTGACCTAGACAAAACTGTTTTTCCCACTGGATTAGGATTGCTTCTTCTCCCTTGATCTGATAATATTCTTAAAAATTTGAGTAAGAATTGCTTGGATAAAAGAGAAAATAATTATATACTCATTAATTCCTGGCCTAGATCAAAAAGAAAACCCTGACCAATGACATAACTTGTTTTAACCATTTGTCTTCTTATGACCCATTAAGATGAGGATCTGCTCTGAAAATTTATTATAAAAGTAGAACCATGGGATCCCACATTTATTGTCTCCCAGTGACGCCAGATCAAATTTGCTCATTTTTTCCCAAGTATGTTTTGTTTCTTTAATTACCAACCCCGCAAACTCACCCAGCATTCTCAAAACCAGACTGTTTTCTTCCCTTCCTGTTCAGACCACACTCATAACCCTGACCCAGTTGAGGCATATTATAGATTTAATTCAGGTGCATGCAATTAAGGTCTGTCCCTAAAATCTGGAAATTTTTTCCCCTACTGGTCTAACAAAGCCAGAGTTTGTACAACTTTAGGTCACAGATCAAGATCCAACTTTTTTCTGTGACTTCTACACAAGAGAGAGGATCTTGGTCAGCTGATGAGTAATTTAAAAGGCAGGAGGTAAGCCTTTTCTTTTTCTGACTCTTGTATAGTTATGTATTTTGTTAATCGTACATGCTATTAAGAGATGTACTGGGTGCATTTTATAAATTAAATAAATAATTTGGTGCCATAATCAGTTCCTGACCACCAACATTTTAAAGGAGATAAATAGGCAATTATGTTGGCTCTCTCTGCTGTCAACCTCCCACAGCTCCACTGTGAGAAGGAGCAGTACAATGCCAATAACCAGAGATAAAGCGGGATGAAAATTTCAAGTGGGGTTTGTTGAAACTAGTAATTACCAGCAAATGCTTCCCTTAATTTCAGTCAGATTTTATGGGCTAGTATTTGCTGGACAGAATCATATTTCAAACAATTTAACACAGCATTTCTCTTAGCACATCAATCAGTGCTGGCTCATAACTCTCCAGACTCACCCCAGGTCAGCTCCAGGGCCAAGTTATACCAGGGGAGCTGAGCTCATTTATTTATAAGGCCACAAATCACCCTGTTCCTTAAAACAATATGAAAAATAGGAATAAACGGCCAACTCCTGTCCCTCTCTCTGCAAGCATAAAGAATCTGGACAGTGGCGGAACAGGGCCATTCAACCACACGTGGTTTGGTGGGGGACAAAATTTGTGCATGCATTCCTGCATGGTGTACAATCCAGCTGTTGCTGTGCAGCAGCTGTTTGGGGGCAGACTTAGGGAGGGGAAGTGTGAGGCTAGTGGATCCACTGCTACATGTATCTATCAATCATTCCTTCTGCAGAGGACAGGGAGAAGGTTGTCTAGGAGCCAGTATCCACTTCATCAACTGAGTGGGATTCCCCAGTGTACGGCCCAGTTGCTTGTGCCATGTATTGGGGCAGGATCTGAGGCTTAGTGAATTTTGTAATATGCATCAGTCCTGGTTCGGGAAA
Source organism: Lepidochelys kempii (assembly GCF_965140285.1). NCBI lineage: Eukaryota > Metazoa > Chordata > Testudines > Cheloniidae > Lepidochelys > Lepidochelys kempii. The sequence goes on along the minus strand of NC_136382.1, from coordinate 136,402,447 downwards.
GACATCTCTGCCTCTGCCATACACCAAAGCCCCATAACTGCACGGGATATGAAGATACTTTACAATTAAGTCACAGATTTCTTTATATTGCCTTTTTGTTTTAAAATAAAGTGCAAGGGGTTAGTCACAGAGAAATAGTTCTTTGTATTATTTATACTTTTGTTATGGGACAACATTAAACATTTAATTATGGTTTTAAAAGGATATAAAATAACCTTACTTGTTCATCCTTTTTGGCCAAACCAGAAAAAAACACTGACATTTCCCATCTAGTTTCACTACTAGCCCCCTGAAACTTGTCCTTTTCCCTCTGTAATTTACACACCGCTTTACACAAATACAAACGTCCAAGCCACAGTAATGCATTCTCAAATGTGTGCTTCAGTATCCTGAATAAAGAACAGGAGGACTTGTGGCACCTTAGAGACTAACCCATTTATTTGCGCATGAGCTTTCGTGAGCCACAGCTCACTTCATCGGATGCATACTGTGGAAACTGCAGAAGACATTATATACACACAGAGACCATGAAACAATACCTCCTCCAACCCCACTGTCCTGCTGGTAATAGCTTATCTAAAGTGATCATCAAGTTGGGCCATTTCCAGCACAAATCCAGGTTTTCTCACCCTCCACCCCCCACAAACTCACTCTCCTGCTGGTAATAGCCCATCCAAAGTGACCACTCTCTTTAAAATGTGTATGATAATCAAGGTGGGCCATTTCCAGCACAAATCCAGGTTTTCTCACCCCCTCACCCCCCTCCAAAAACCACACACACAAATTTCAGAGTAACAGCCGTGTTAGTCTGTATTCGCAAAAAGAAAAGGAGGACTTGTGGCACCTTAGAGACGAACCAATTTATTTGAGCATGAGCTTTCGTGAGCTACAGCTCACTTCATCGGATGCATGCCGTGGAAACTGTAGCAGACTTTATATAAATCCGATGACGTGAGCTGTAGCTCACGAAAGCTCATGCTCAAATAAATTGGTTTGTCTCTAAGGTGCCACAAGTCCTCCTTTTCTTTTTGCGAAGACAGACTAACACGGCTGTTACTCTGAAAAGTATCCTGAATGTTAGTTTATCTACATAAGCTTGTTGATGCAAATCCTTTTATAGGGAGCTGTTGTTTTTACTGTTAGATAAACATATACAATCATACCTTGCTACTGTTTTCCATGCAGAGCTCCCATTTGAAATCAATGGTTTCGCAAAAATCAAAAGTAGAATATGGCCCACATTTACTGACATTAACGTGGAAAATCAGCCAATTCAATATTTATGATATTGCAGGTGTAGCTGCAGTAGATATTTTATCATATGCTTTGCAATTAGGGTTTATTAAAACATATTGAATCTGAAAAAAGACTCTGTTCTTAGCATTACATGTGGAAACCATAAAGGGATTGAGAAGCACTGATTGCCAACATACACATGTCACCTGTGTATGATAAATCAATTAGACACCATTTGGAGCATCCCAAAAAATCTTGTTATATTTCAAATAAATTGTACCCCATATCTCCTTTATGCCTTTCTATTGCAGTACAAGGAATATAACAGTTTGGCAGCAGATTCCTATTTATACTTGGAGCTTGATTGTGCCTTTAGTCACAGCCCTGAGCAAGGAGTGGTGCACCTTCTCAGGAGCCCCAGGAGGTACCAGGCCACAACAACACCTGTCTGAGACATAATTTCCTCCCTGCTTCCCCCTTGCTACAGGGGAGGTCATAATTTACTCTTGGCCTATAGCTAAGGGAATTTACGACATCAGCTGTTTGGTTCAGCTGTGCTGGTTGATGCACTGGGGAGAGACGGAAACTCTCTCTGCCCCTTTGCTTCAGGTGCATGCAGCACACCTTACTCCAGCACACCCAGACCCAAAGCTCAACTATTCCATGCAGAGGTCTAAAGGGGTAACTCACTCCTCCTAACTCCCCTGTGTGGGCCCGTAGTCCAAGCCAAAATCTCATCCTTTCCATTTTAAATAGTATGGAGTTTTATCTTTCCAACAGTCAAGACATACAGAGGCCGCTTAAAATAACATGAGCCTCATCCTCATGCCCTTCCTCAAACAGATCAAGATTGGAGACTCAGGTTCTGTAACAGTAACGGAGTTTGAATGGTAAGATCATTATGATTTTGAATATTTGCCCTTTTTTTTTTCTCCTGGAGAAAAAAAAAGGAGTTCCCCTCTCATATTTATATCTCATTGAAGCCATTCTTGGCAGTTGTCTATAAACTGTTTAGTTTCATGCAGATCAAAATGAACTATTAAAAATGGAGCTTTTAGTGACTCTGCACATTAATACTCTGTAATATTCACACACACATGCAAAGTTCTAAACATTAAGATCTTATTTAAACTGGAAAAGTACCAGGAAACCCAGAACTTAGGCATCCATAACTGACCCTGTTTAAATAGTTAAAGTCTACTGGTCAGGAATGGTTTTCAGTTTTTGGATTCTTGCTGATTGTTCATCACTGAATTGCACTCTTCAATTCTATTTATTTTTCTAAATACCTTATCCATTCAGTACCACGATTAGCAACAATAGTCGATTAGCTATAAAGCTAACAATTCTATACTATATAATCTTCCTTAACGGGAAGGAAAATACTGGCAGTACCTGTTTCAGATATGCATGTGTTTTAAAGATTTAGAAGCTAAAGAAAATATGTCAGCAAACCTCAGAACATAATGTTTATATTGAAAATCTCTACACCCATTTCTGCTCTCTGCTTCATAAGGGAAATGTGATGCCTTTCATGTTACAGAACTACATTTGGATGATCCAATTTCATTCACCCCAATTCCAGATTTCATAGCTGAGTCCACATCTGCCTTACCTCTGTAAACAGCCAGTTTAGAGGACTGATAATTGTGTGTACTTGAAGAAACTCTGAAGCAGAGTTGATACATTTTATCCTTTGACATTGAATGTGTAAGTTTGGGAGGATGAACGGAAAGTGTAAAATTGAAAAAGAAGCTTCAGTCTTTCAAATGTGTTTGTTTAATGAAAAAGATTTGCCTTCTTCTAGTCTGTGTAGATTGAATCACATTTGCCCACTATATTATACCTTAATTAGGACTGGTCTACACTAACATTTAATTCACACCAAGCTGAGGTGTGAATGTAGCCTGAATTAGCCTACTGCACCCTAACTATCTGTGTGGACCCTGCTACTGTGCATTAACAATTCTTTAGGGCATGGCTACACTGGAAACTTCAAAGTGCTGTTGTGGGAGCCCTCCCACGGCAGCGCTTTGAAGTGCGAGTGTGGTCGTGCGTGAGCGCTGGGAGAGAGCTCTCCCAGCGCTCCTGGTAATTCACCTCCACGAGGGGATTAGCTCCCAGTGCTCGAAGCCTGTTTACACTAGCACTTTAAAGTGCTCTGACTTGCTGCGCTCAGGGGGGTGATTTTTCACTATAAGAGCGCTATAAAATGGAAGTGTAGCCAAGCCCTCAGTGTGCTTTGAAACAGCTTCCCTTTTAGCACTATTTGTTGCACACAGGAAGCCTGGCTTAGTAGCTGTGTTTTCAAATTTTGCCTCCTTTTCTTATATTTGTACACTGCAGAATGTTAACTACTCTCCAGGCCTTCGGCCTTACCCTCTTTCTTAGGGTCATATGCTCTCCACCCTGCCTAAAATTGTGTGGAAGCACCACCTCTCTCCTACACCCTGTTATATAGGCTTTTCTATGCTGCAGCTCTGCTGCACTGTTTCCTCTGGGACCTGGAGGTGTCTCTGCCAGTTCATGGAAAGGCTGCAGGTCCATCAGAACATGGCCAGTTGCCATAGATCTTAACTTGTGCATATCTAGGCCTTCTGCAGCACCAGAAGCTTGACAGTCCATTCTGCTGGGCTGCCACCACCTAGCAACAATACCCACTCCATGGAAAGTTAAAGGCACAGAGCGGACATTCCTGCTCTGAAGGATTCAATAAAAGTTATGGAAGTGCTGGAAATGGCTACACAGTGTGAGTTGTACTATGGCATAGCCACCTTTATCCCTTACATACCATACCTCTTCCAAACCTTCTCCACGCGGTGTGAGGGAAGCATATGCTCTTTAGGGAGCTCCCAAATCTTTACACAGAGTTCCTGCTTCCCCACAATGGATTCTTCTAAACTGTAAGTTGTAATTTATCTGGGCCTGATGCTCCGTCTGCTTTTAATAGCTCTAATTGCTCAATTATCTGCTCCAGTGCATTGGGAAAGCCTTTCAGCATGTTACTTTTTTCTCACCCTGGGAAATGTATCTCTGTCTCTGTGATATTGTCTTCTCCGTCCTTAGTGAATACAAAGAGGAATTATACACCACTACAATTACACTTAGCGTCTCCATAAAATGAAGTACATCTGTCACTGACTCCTGTGGATCTACCCTCTCCTTGCTTCTATTGTAGATATTTGAAAATTCTACTTTTTGTCTGAAGTGCCAGATACCAAATGTTGACTATCAGGATCCAATACACATCAGCTACAAATCTAGATACATGTAGCCACTTCGGAGCTGGGGAGCTAAGAAATGGAATATCAGGATGGAGATGAAAGGGAGGAGCTAGCATTGGCCATGGGGTGGACAGAGTCAGGCTGCGAGTGGGTGAAGCTCTCTGGAACCAAGGATAGTTTTCAGGGAATCCAGGTGGTAAGAGGGAGAAAGTGAGGAATTCTGTACAGCCTCATGACAGAAAGAAGCCAGAGGAGAAGGAGGAAGGGAGCAGGCTGGTGCTATATTACAGCAGTCATTTTCAGTGTTTGAGATTTGCATTGGATTTTGAAGACAGATTTGTATGAGCATCTACACAGCAAAATTGTGTGTGAATATAGTTTTCCAACTGGGAATGTCACTCACATCCCTATTCTTATGTATGAAAATAACTGTTTGCATTAAATAGTTTTGCTTTGTTACTGCATCCATACCTATCTCTTTATTTACCTCTTACATGTGCATTTTGATTACTTCTTTCATTTCTTTGATTGCACTGAGAATCACCAGTACAGTGTGTTACATTCATCCACAAGGGTATTTTCTTTCCTACTTTATTAATTTCTAACTAAGGAACTGAAACACACAATCCCTGTGCATAAAAGGATTTTCTTTGAAAACAATCGCTGCCCCTGCTGAGTTGCTTCCTTGAACAGAATATTTCTAGGGGGAAAAGTTATTTATTTTTTCCTTTTTTTCTTTTTGTTATAATGCAGGCGAAATCAAGCCTTAATATGTGACAGCAACTACAGGTGAGAGCATGTAACAGGCCCCTGCTTTAAGGTAAGGGACCACATCACTTTGTAGCATATACAAAAATATCCAGTCAGTCCCCTCCATTATTTTAACAGGTTGTTACAAACACTCAATTAGCTGTCAATCTCTCTGAATTTTAATTCCACAGCAAAATTGAAGAGCAGAAATTAATCTTTAAATCATCTGCATAATAAATGCTATAGTTTAAGAGAATATGCCTCCTCTTTTTATTTTGACAGGTTTCAGAGTAGCAGCCGTGTTAGTCTGTATTTGCAAAAAGAAAAGGAGTACTTGTGGTTAGTCTCTTAGTCTCTAAGGTGCCACAAGTACTCCTTTTCTTTTTATTTTAGCATTTTTACTTCAGAAAAATTATCCATTTTTTAGTGCATCTTATTTTGTTTTAAAGAGAGACTGATATTTGGAATGCAAGGAAACAATGTTATACTGACTTGCTGTTGGAGAACTGTTAGATGAGAAAGAAGTTGGAGTACTGTACCCTATCAAAGTGATTGAACGATGCTCTGAATTCATTCATTTGTTCTTGGGTGATACCCTTGGCATCTCTTGTAAGGATCTGTGTCTCAATCTCATTGATAGTTCGGGCAATGGTGGTCAGTAAGAGTTCCCATCCAACGCGGACATGCTAAGGAGAGAAAACATGGATTCTTTAGGCTGGTAATGAAAACCTAGCATGATAAAAAAGACAGTGAGAGAGAAACCAACAACACAATCTGAAATTATTTATATAGATTGTTGTTTGGTGCCACTTCCTGCGTGCTACGATTATGGGTACACTAGAAATATAACAGCATGGGCAGTGGGTATTGTAGGCAGGGGAGGCTGTGCCTCCCCAAACTGCCTGGCTTGGCCCCACCCATGCTATGCCTCCAGGTCCCCTTCTGCCTGCTGTTCCCTTCTGTGGCCAAGAGGCTGCAGCAGGCAGGCTGAGGGCCGTGGTGTGCACAAGACTCCCGGACTGGGGCAACGCTGGGGCTGGGGGTGCTCCGGTCACGCCACCTGCACGCCCAGTGCCGGGGCTGGGGGGCACTCTGACCACTCTGCCTGCCTGCACAGAGCTGGAGCTGGGGGTGCTCCAACCGCACCGCCTGCCCACCCGCCCAGCGCTGGGGTTGGATGCGATATGGCTGTGCCGCCCACCCAGTGTTGGGGCAGAATGCGATACAGCCATGCCGCCTGCCCAGCACTGGGGCTAAGGGCAGGCGGGGGGCCAGTGGCCATGGGGGGAGATGTGCTCCGGGCTCCGGCGGGGGAGGGGCTGGGGGTTAGCCTCTCCCAAGGGCATGCTCACCCGCTGCCCATGTATAACAGACATGCAAAAAATATTAAATTAGTTCCTAAACTGATACTTGTTCATACCCTCTATTGGTTCTTGATCATAGTGTTCATGTTAGCCATGAAGTCTGATGTTGGCTTAGATGGCAACACTTGGATTCAAGAGCTGTTGTATTTTTGAGCATCAGTTTAATTCTGGACAGTATTTGGCTGACCCAACATGGTTCCCAAGCTTTCCAGTTATAGTCACTTTCCCACCTTGGGCTCCAACTCTTTGAACACTTAAAATCATGAGTTACTTTATACATGTGAGCAGTCTCATTTAGTTCAATGGGACTACTCCTGTGTGTAAAGTGACTTATATATATGTGTCAACAGGACCAGGGTCTTGGCTGGTAATCTGTCATGGCAAACATGTGGGAAAAGACATGGCTTTATCATGACAAAAATGCTACAACAGACATAAAAAAAGGAAAAATTGTGACAAACTATATTTTAAAGAATACAGTTTTTTGTCATGGGAAATTAAGAGGAAAGTCAAATAAATCTTTTATGTTCCAATTAAAACAATAATATTTAACAGTTCATACCCATATAACAATCCATGTTCCACCCTCCACGAACATATAGAAAGTCCACAATGTAAAATGTATAAAGGAGTCTTATGCTCTGATCTTGCAATCAGCTCCATCCAGGACCGGGGTCTTTCTCAGGAGCAGCTGATCAGGTGACAAAGACCATAGGCTTCATAAAAAAGACCAAAAGTCATGGTTTTGTCACAGGAATTTATGGCCGAGACAAATGGAGCCTTAGTAATGTATATCTTCTGCTGCAAATAAACTAGGAACTCCCTCAGACTGGGGGAAGTGGATACATGAACCTAAGAGCACAGAACTGAATTAATAACTACCTCCATAGTATAACTGGTGTGCTTGTTATCAAACACCAGGGCTTCTTGTATAAGCTGATGGTCTCCTTCCAATTTGTCAATATTGGTTTTGTAGTTGATGATATTGTGTTCATGCTGCTTCAGTTGATTCATCTGGTCCTCCAAGGTCCCTGTCAACTCAATAGAGCTGCGGGCAATTTCCTGTCACACAAAAAGAAACAAAAAATCTAAACTCCAGGTTTGTTAGTTTGCCACACATTTACGTGGAAAATGTAACCTTTTTACACTAAGAATCAGTGGCAATCAAAACTCCCTCCAAACTAGAGAACGTCCTCTGTTGCACACTCATATCTCAGGACAACATTCAGACAATGGTATTTACATAGAAAGAACACAGCCAAACTAATAATCATAATCTAGGAGAGGACTTCGAAGGTCCAGCTCCCATGGACTGTTAATGTGGTTGGGTGCCTATCTGTTCTGTGTGCCTTTGAAAATCACCTCTCTAATGTCCCCATTCACTTCTCAAAAAACTATTCCAAAATGATTTCATCTTCTTAGACCGGTTTTTATTTGCTTTGATAAGCTCTGACTATTTTAGAACCCTTCTTTAAAAGACTTGGTTACATGAATGTTTGAGCGCTGGTGCAGGGCACTGAAAGCCACTGATGTTCTGTGTGTGTGTACAGCAGGGAGTATTCTGAGAAAAATGATGTGTGTTCTATTCAGCAGCGTCCTCTTGATGCCTCAGTGATACTCGCCTCCATCTTGGTCTGGATCCATGGCCCAACGACATTGGCCTGAGCAGCAAATTGGCGGCGCAGACGTTCATTAGCATGCTGATGGGCTAGCTCCTCCTGCAAACATTGATCCCTCCCGGGCACAAGTTGTTTCACCTGCCCATGCACAAAAGAAATGGGGGGTGATGTGAATAGATAAGATTAGATCATACGTGTAAAAATAATGTAGCACATAGATTGATGGTTTCCTCACCTCAGGTTTCCCCCTTCCTCGGTCACCCCCTACAGCTATTTAGCGAGCAGGTTTATTTCATTACCTGAAATGCTTGTTTGCTTTCAATCATGAGCAAACTTTGTGAAGTTTTTGACTGTTTCAGCTAATGTTTACATGTGGCCTATTGTGTATTTCTTACTTGAATTTGTGTACGGTTCTTTAGGTACTAGAACTATTGAAAGGAAGAGATGTGCTGTACAAGGAAACAACAGGTACTGACTTCTCTTTTTTAGTGAATATTAAGCATTATTGACCAATGAGGTAAATACTGACTGAGGTGGACCCATGTGAGGAAACAGAAAATTCACTGCAGTGAAACTAATTTTTTATTTTATTCCTGGACGGAACAGGATGAATCAATAAAGCATGACAGGGAGTTGTCAATTATGGTTTAATAAAGATCTGTGTTGGTGGTTGTTAGCTGTTAACCGGCAAGGCATATCATTAGACCACAACAAACACCCTGGAAGAACTCATTGTAGTTATAAAATATTACAGCACGGTCCTGCAGCCACTTTCTACTGAGCTTAGTGTTTACTCCCTCGAGATGGAAATGAAACTACTGAAGGTAGTAAGCGCTCTGGCCCTAATTCAGGAAAGCATTTAAACATGTGCCTAAGTTGCATCCCTGTTTACAAGAGCATGTAGGCTCATGTGTAAGTGCTGTCCTGAACAGATATGCTCTGTTTAATTGGGGTCTTCGTGGAAGATGGAAAACGAGAAAGAAGAACAAAAACAGTCAGTTTGAGAATGTTTTTTTTTTTAAATTATTATTAAGTTTACGAGAAAAACAGACCCAAGTTATTCTAAAGTTTTAATGACAAAACATTAACTTATTTTTCAGATAAACTTTTATAAAACAGAAAAATTACTCATTCTTTCAAGTGGACCTTTGTACCGCTATCAGTAATTTTTTTTAAAATTCAAGGCATTTTATTATATACTTTAATTCAATGACTAAATATAATGCTGAATTTAAAACATTTAATCAAATAATTATTGATTTTTCAAGTTAAATATTTGGCTGGCTCTTGTGATTAATTTAAACCATCTCCCCGGGCAATTTATTCCAATGCTTAACCACTCTGACAGTTAGGAGGTTTTTCCTAATGTCCAACCTAAACCACCCTTGTTTCAATATAAGACCATTGCTTCTTGTCCTATCCTCAGAGATTAAGGAGAATAATTTTTCCCCCTCTCCTTGTAACAACCTTTTGTGTACTTGGAAACTTATCATGTCCCCTCTCACGCTTCTCTTCTCCACACTAAACCAAATTTTTTCAATCTTTCCTCATAGGTCACGTTTTCTAGACCTTTAATCATTTTTGTTTTTCTCCTCTGGACGTTTTCCAATTTATCCCCATCTTTCCTGAAATGTGGCACCCAGAATTGGACACAATACTCTAGTTGAGGCCTTTTCAGTGTAGAGTAGAGAGGACGAATTACTTCTTGTGTTTTGCTTACAACACTCCTCCAGATACCTCCCAGAATGATGTTTGCTTTTTTTTGCAAGTGTTACACTGCTGACTCACATTTAGCTTGTGATCCACTATAACCCCAAGATCCCTTTCCACGGTGCTCCTTCCTAGGCAGTCATTTCCCATTTTGCATGTGTGCAATTGGTTGTTCCTTCCAAAGTGGAGTACTTTGCATTTGTCCTTATTGAATTTCATCCTATTTCCTTCAGGCTATTTCTCCGGTTTGTCTGGATCATTTTGAATTTTAATCCTATCCTCCAAAGTACTTGCAACCCCTCCCAGTTTGGCATCATCCACAAACTTGATAAGTGTACTCCCTCTGCCATTATCTAAATAATTGACAAAGATATTTAACAGAACTGGACCCAAAACTGATCCCTGTGGGACCCCACTCGATATGCCCTTCCAGCTTGACTGTGAATCACTGATAACTATTCTCTGGGAATGGTCTTCCAACCAGGTATGCACCCACCTTATAGTAGCTCCATCTAGGTTGTATTTTCCTAGTTTATTTATGAGATGGTCATGCAAGACAGTAGCAAAAGTGTAAAGTCAAGATATACCACATCTACTGCTTCCCCTCTTCCACAAGGCTTTTTGCCCTGTTAAAAGCAAGCTATGAGGTTGGTTTGATTGCTCTCTCTAAATATATCAGAGGGATAAAAACTAGGGAGGGAGAGGAATTATTTAAGCTCAGCACCAATGTGGACACAAGAACAAATGGATATAAACTGGTCATTGGGAAGTTTTAGACTTGAAATTAGATGAGGGTTTCTAACCATCCGAGGAGTGAGGTTTTGGAATAGCCTTCCAAGGGAAGCCGTGGGGGCAAAAGACCTATCTGGCTTTAAGATTAAACTCAATAAGTTTATGGAGGAGATGGTATGATGGGATAACATAATTTTAGCAATTAATTGATCTTCAACTATTCATGGTAAATAGGCCCAATGGCCTGTGATGGAATGCTAGATGGGGTGGGATCTGAGTTACTACAGAGAATTCTTTCCTGAGTATCTGGCTGGTGAATCTTGCCCATATGCTCAGGGTTCAGCTGATCGCCATATTTGGGGTTGGGAAGGAATTTTCCTCCAGGGCAGATTGGAAGAGGCCCTGGAAGTTTTTCACTTCTTCTGGAAGCATGGAGCACGGGTCACTTGCTGGAGGATTCTCTGCTCCTTGAAGTCTTTAAACCATGATATGAGGACTTCAATAGCTCAGACATAGGCAAGAGGTTTTTCGCAGGAGTGGGTGGGTGAGATTCTGTGGCCTGCATTGTGCAGGAGGTCAGACTAGATGGTCCCTTCTGACCTTAATATCTATGAATCTATGAACTTATGATTTGTTCTTGCTAACTGATTGCTTAATTATTTGCTCCAATATCTTTCTGGGCATACTCTTGAGCATTTTGAAACCAGTCAGGCTGGAAGTGTGACCAGAAAGACTGACTTCTAAGGAAAAGAAAATCTAATTTCTGGCTAGATTTAAGTTTAAGACTTTTTAACCCTGGTCTAGTTACTACCCTGTTTTTCCTGTTGGAAAAAAACAGGCTATTTTAAGCATATTCACTTCCCCATTAGTCTCACTTAGCTTTAAACAGTAATTGACACACAACATTACATTCAAGCAAAGCCATGAAGGTAGACTCTTGATACTTGCACTTGATACTTTGCCTACCCTACAAGGTTGTTATGGTGAAACTGTGAGTTTGGTTCTTGTTACTTGTTGGGATCACATTCTTGTGGTTTGCACTATATGTTTGTGTATTTGGTGGTGTGCATTGGTCCTCTGTGTGAATGTGTGTGTTTTTAAAAAGAGAGTTCCACAATGCAGATCTGGATTCTGATCCAACTCCTACTTAACTTCAATGGGAGCAGAACTGGTTCCCTGGCCTGTGTACTTCAGTCATTAATGATATAGTCACGTGACTGGGGAACCCAGTTGCAATTCAGGGAACTGTAATGCTATTGTATAATTAAAATTAATATAATCCCATGTAAAACATTTAAAACGTTTTAAATATATTTTATATAATAAAAACTAATTTTCCTTGCAGTTCTACATCAGTTACCCCACTGACCTACTAAATATTGAGTTGAAACCTGTTTAAAATGTTAAATATGGCTGTAACTCATATATTTTTTTCAATATCCGTCCGTACTACGTTTCTCCATAATACATAGGTAGGCTTCTTTTCTTCAGCAGCCATAATGACAACCAAGCTTCTTCTAGCCAATAGCCTAATTTTATGTTGACATACTTTCTGCTGTCCAAACTAGCCAAGATTTTTAAGGAAGACCTTTCATTATGGGGCTGTTCCTGTTTTTACCCATTGATTGCAGAGAGAGTTTTGCCTGAGTGAATGCTGTTGGATCAGCCCAGATATTAGACTTTTTTTTTCTTTTTGGTAATTCATGACAACTTCTTGAGAGTTAGTGTAGGTCTCTGTTCTTATTATTCTTACAACCAAAAAAACATTATTCCTGCAATGTCATTTTCACCTTTACCATACAATACCTTATCCCACTTGGCACGGATTTCATCCATAGTGACAGTGCTGTAAGGATTGCTTGCACTTATTCTGATGTTGTAACTCTGAATAACCTTCTCAACTTCATTCTGGATCGACAGGATAGCCTGTCTCTCACCATCTGCCTCTGGCAGAGTGGCTTTAAACTGTTCATGGGCAGTGATTAAACTCTGGAATCAGAAACAAAGGGGGAAAGTATGAGGATTTTTGTTGTAATGTCAGTTCTATGATCTTGAGGGCCTGATATAAATAATTGTATTTCTTCCCCAAATACATTGTACACAAGGGATGAAACCCTGACCCTATGGAAGTCAATGGCAAAATTCCAGTGGAGACAAAATTTCACCTATAGGATCACCTCAAAAAAGACAGAACTTGCAATAAGGTGGTCTTTGGGGTAGCAGACCATATTTTGCTGTTTTTTAAGTATTTAAGAGACACTGTGAAGATGAAAATGATGCATTTCTGAAAAATGTTTCTTTACCTGTGTTTCTAAAAACATATGATATTTAGAATGCAAATGAAAAAAACTAATTTCACTGTCATACTTTGTTGCACTTCACGCACTCTGAATAGTAAAGCCAGACAGATAAGTTTCACTTCATTTTTCATGCTACCTTTGATGTTTTGCAATACTGTGCTATTTGGGTTTCCAATACTGCAAGTGACTATTATCCCCTTTCCTTTTCCCCACCAAGTTTAAAAAAACATAACAAGTTTTCTACTCACCCTAACCTTGCCCTGTTTAAAAGAAAAAATTAATTAGAGCCCTGACACTTCTTTGGAATCCTCTCACTTGAAGCCCTGTGTCCATATGGAGTCTCAATGAAATAGTGTGACTCCGCATAGGCAAAGCGGTCTTCCCTAGCAGATCATGATGCAGCATCTGGGCCTAAATACTTGAGACCATACCTTTAAATACAGCTGCACAAATGTACCACTAATGTTGAGTGCAACTGAATAAATGACAAATTAATGCCTTTAATTACTTTCACAACAAGCCAACTATGCACAATGAACAGCCCAATTCTCATTTATACTAAGAAACTTGTATACTTATCTGGTAATATAAAGTGGTCTTAAAATGGGTGGAAAGGTAAATTATGCCTTTCCTTTAATGAGACACAGAAGTAAAGCGTTAGGTTCCACAACGTTGCCTTTATTATTAGGTTAACATTAGTGCAGTCAGATATGACTGTTCTGGGCCAAATCCCATATACTGTGACTACTCAAGGCCACCAGTCCCACATAGCTAGTGTCTTAGAGCCCCAAACAACTGCCAAGGGCCATATAATGAGAAATGCAAAGAGACACCGTGTTCCCAAGTTCTGCTGTCCACATGGTTTGCCTGCCTTCTTATCTCTGGCTAAGGACTCCTTCCAAGGGGAGAAGTACTGCAGCCAGTTGCCTTAAAAGGCCATGTCTGCTTATAGGTTATCACTTTATGCTCACAGATGAGTGGGAAAGGACATTCTCTGTCAGAAAGATAGCTTAAAGGCAGGATATGTTTTCACCTACACATGTTGACAATGTCCATTCAGTGAGAGGGAAAGCTTCCCTTTCTTGACTTCCTGAGGATTGCAAACCAAAAACATACTACCAATTTACCTGGATTTCCTCTATGCTATGAACAATAAACATGTCCTGTAGGTCTTCCATAGCACCTTCCATCCAGTTGTTGAATGGAGCAGCTCTCTTGGCAAACTCCAGGTGAAGCTGATCAATTGTTTCCAGCAATTTCTCTGTCCTCTGTTAAGTCCAATAAATGCACACAAACAAATTAATTGTTACCAAGGTGAAAGCTAATTTTATGTACATACAAGTAGTGTCCAAGTTACCTTGGGCATACATTTTCAAAAGTGACTGATGATTTTGGATGCCTCATTTCCTGGCTCCCCAACCTGAGATATCTTAAAAGATGCCACTGAAGTCAGTGAGACTACTGACATTAAAATTATTTTCATGTTAAACTTATGTAAACTTAAGTATGTGCATAAGACTTTGTAGGATCAGGGCCTAAATGATTTTATTGCCATTTATTGCATTTTAAATATTTTCTGATAATCTGATCTATAAAATGAACAAATTAAATTGCATCAGTTGGAAATGAATGGCCTGCTTTAGTCATTTCTTTCGTGTCTGAAATGGAGCAGTAACATATACATGTCACATTTGAACCCAGAGATGTACGTAGGTGGCTTCCACTGATCTCATGGGAAGCCATGAAGACACATCTTAGGGCTTTTAGTAAATTGGATCTCACTGTTTTGGAACCTCCATCACCAGAGAGCCTGGACACTGGCCTACTGCTCAAATGGAGTTTTGCTGTAGGGAATATGACAAGAGAGCTGCCTAATTATATCACTGCTATGCATCAAATCCCCAAAGGGTGAAATTACAAGTCACCTGTTGGTGACCAAATTCATTCTGCTGCTGCTTTATAACTTCTAACTGCACCATAAACTTCTAAGAAACAAAGCACCATCAAGTCTATTACTGAGCAATTCAACCTCTATTGCAAACTGAAATGGAGAGCTGAGGAAAGGGTTATTGCAGTCTGGATTCCAGGAATTAACACGCAACAACATCTTTATAAATCCCGAAGGATTCATTTTTTTAAATGGAGTTGCTTATTGATATCAATTTTACCTCCAGAGCCTCTCTCCTTTTCTGCGTAAGTGTTCCCAGTTTGTCCCATTGGTCACATATCTTCTGGCATCGGTCATTGACACTTGCAGCATCGTAAAAATCCAGTTCGCTAGGAAAGAGTGAAGAGAAAGAGCTATAGCTTTCTAAACAAATAGACAGGAAAACACTGTACATTCTGCACCTGTGAACATGTTGCACTGGCTCTCAGTAACTATGCCTCCTCTTCTTTTTCCTCCTCTTGCTAAAAAAGTCAGCTTGCAATCAGTTAGGCAGTGTAGTGTTATTATGTGTGGGATCTAGGCACTAAGGGCGGGATCCACAGAGGTACCTAGGTGCTTAAACCCCAGATTTAGGTGCCTACATTCCCATTTTGGTTCCACTGTGATCTACAAAACTCCCGCCGAACCTCGTAGTCCTCTAAATTCACTCGGCACATAAGTTTCCAATGTAAAGGTTCCCTCAGCACCTATGTTTCCACTTCTTGGCATGCGCGCTGCAGCCTCCCTCTATGCATCTGTATAGCTATCTCCCAACTAAGACCCAGAGTGATTCATGAACCTCAAGGAAAGACATGTTCAGCTACCTAAGCCACATGTGGGCTTGATCGATAGGCATGCTCAGAGGCTGCCTACTGGATTGGGTCCCATTCAAAATCCGGCCTGAGGTGGTGGTGCTCACCTTGTAAATTTTAGCCCAATGGTTAGAGCACTCGTCTAAGATGGGGGGGGCGGCAAAAGGATTTGAACAGGAGACTCCCATGTCTCAGGAGAATGTTCTAACCACTGAGTTATGGGATATTCAGATGTGGGGCATCCTCAATCTCTCCTGTTGAAGCTGTTGCACTGTGGATAAATAATGAAAGAGTGACTGGTGTAAGGGGATTGGACCCAGGGTCTCCAACCTACCAGGTAGGTGCCCTAATGACTGGGTCATTTTCACTCTCTCTGTGGCCCAATGACTGTTCCACTGTGGATAAATACTTATAGTCATTGAGACACAGAGAGTGTATGTGTGTAAGAGAATGACTCTTCAGTGGCTCTGCAGCAAGAACCAATGAACTGTTGGAAACTAAGAGCTTTTTTGATAAAAGTTCCCTGATCAGCAAAAGGTTAGAGAGAAACCATATGACATCTAAACACATTATTTATAAAAAGGAGCAAGGCATTCTCCATGAGGGCCCTTTGATTCTGGAACTGCTCCGCACTCTGCTCTAGACCATTCCAGATTTGTTGACCTTCAGAGTATGCAGTAAAAGCTATCTAATTAATAACACTTTTGGGGAGGTCTGAGGGTATGGGGCTGTGGGTGGAGTGAGATGGGACATAATTTTGCTGTTTTGATGTACTGGCTGCAAGTTAATTATTTTTTATGTTATACTCCTACTGATAGATGATGTTCATACATGGATTGTGAGTTTAGTAAATTGTCAGGGCACCAAGAGCTTCTGTATCAGTATCTTTTTGCACCATAAGTCTAAATAAATAAAAAGTGTTTTTGAAGATTTTCCAAGTGGCACCTCTGAGACTATTGCAAATTTTATTTTTAGCCCAATGGATCATTGATCTCCAGTTGTCTCATTTTTTTAGGATAAGGGCACATGTCACTTTTGTGAAAGTGAGGGACTAATTGTCCTGGCTACCCGTCAGTGCTGGGAGATACTGTACTAACTTCGCCAAACAGCTCTGCCAACATACCTCAGTCATGACCTGCAATATCCCTGCTATCCTATTTTATTAAGCATAGATAGTTTGTGTTGCATGTTTGGATGTGGATAAATAGGGAAGAGAATGAGATTATCAATGCTAATTTTAAAAGGGTACCTACAGTTTAAAAATAATAGGCCGGATCCTCAGCTGGTATAACTCAGTGTGACTCCAATGACTTCAGTGGAGCTATGCCAATCTACCTCACATGAGGAGCTGGCACCATAAACTTCTAAGAAACAAATTTCCTTTAAAAAAAAGTCACATTTTACAGGCATTATTAAAAAGGAAAGAAATGTAAATACCTAGTTTACTTTTGCACTACTTGCGCTGTTTACTTTTTGTGATTCTCTCACCATTATAAGTAAAAATAGAGTAGCTTTCACTTTTCTTTTCTTTTTTTTAAAGTGAGTTTCTAGTCAATTTAACTTTTAGCTTTTCATGCACACACAATGCTGCAGCACATGGTTGAGAATTCCACCAGTGAAATGGTTTGGTTTTTTTTAAATGCCATGATCTTTAGAATTTAAAACAGTCATAAAGGTATTTCTTTTTTTCTTAATCCTAATCTGGTTTTAGATTTCATGAAATCTTACTTTCATCGATTTTGGCTCACAGATGGGCCAAATTTGACCTGACAGTAGCTTTGATCCAGCAAAGCATTTAAGCATGTGCTTAACTTTAAGCACGAGTAGTTCCACAGAAGCCAAGTTAAGCATGTACTTAAGTAATTCCTGGATCAGGGCTGGCGTCTTTGTAACTGTGCCCATAAACACAATTTGAACCCAGGTATGCAGAAGCAAAAGGCTTTCTAGTCCATCTATGCTGGAGATTAATATAACTGTTTGCCTGGCTGAATATAAGTTTTTACACAAGGTAAGATAAATATTTTAAAAAATACATTCAGAAATTTTGATCCTGATTAGTGAAAATCTTGGAATTAGTGCATAGGACCATAAATGAGTATACACCTTAGAGCACAATTTTGTCTAATTCTTTTTAGCATTTACAGTGTATTAAATGGGAAATCCCTGATTTTTTTCCCCAGGTTTAAATAGTGCCCCATCCAAGATTTACAATGTCTCACAATCTGGCACACAGTGACAGCATAACAGCTTCCAAACTAGAATGATCCTGCTCACACACACACAAATCCTTTATCCAGACACCATCAATCAACAAGCTTTTAACAACTTTAACCTTTATGCTCTTAGTGGGCTCAGCTGCTGTAGCAGAAAATATCATCGCTGACACTGAACTGTAACCAGTGCAGCTCAAGGTCACACAGCAATTGTTCTCCTTCAAAATAGCAACTGCAGGCAGCCA
Source organism: Lepidochelys kempii (assembly GCF_965140285.1). NCBI lineage: Eukaryota > Metazoa > Chordata > Testudines > Cheloniidae > Lepidochelys > Lepidochelys kempii. The sequence continues at coordinate 136,384,315 of NC_136382.1, read as the reverse complement.
AGAGATGGCTACCAAAAATATAGGGCATGCTGACCTGAAGCACAGTCAATGATGGTCTTTTTAAGGGCCTGATCTAATGGCCAAAGAAGTCAAGAGAAAGATCCTTATTTATTTCAATGAGCTTTAGTTCAGGCTCCAATTGCACCTTTCTTAGCATGAAAATTTTTACACAATCCTAAAAAATATCACTGTCAAGAGGAACTAGGACTTTTCACCTCTAATTTCTAAAATTTTGTGAGGAACTGTTGGTAAAATTATTGAAATCAATATACAAAGGAAGCTGCCCATTTGCTTGCAGCTACTAATACTTGGCATGTATATATAGCACCCTTCATTCAATGTCCTCCAAGGGTTTTAAGACTAATTGAGCCTCACAACCCCCCTAAGCAACTGGGCAGAGATTTCTCCATTTTACAGGTAAGCACATGGAGGTTAATGCAGAGCACCTCTGAAGTCAGTAGGGTGTTCAAAAATTGTTCTCCTTAGCCTCTCAAGGTCCCTTCCAATCCTACAGTTCTATGATTCATCACCTCTGAAAATCAAGCCACAAGTAGCTTGTCCAACATGACACAGCAAGTCAGTGGCAGAGTTCTCTCTCCCATCCAGCCCCATTCTAACCACCTGGCTATGTTCCCTTCAAGCTGGCAAAACACAGACTTAGAGGATGTAGCACCAACCCTGCCTGCATTAAGAATGTTATTTCAAAAATCTCACTTTCTTGCTAACACCAGTCCAACTTCATTGATGTTAAGTGTTTGGAGCCCTAGTGTAGATGGCCAACCAGCCTTTTAAGCATTGCGTTCATTAGCCTGATCTGAGCAGAGATCAATGACACGTCTAAAACAATGGTGGCAATTGCCAGGCTGTCCGCACTCTGCTCTCAATGCTGCTAATATTGGTGGAGCTGAACCAGTGTTAGACATTTTCAGAAATTATCTCTAGAGAGAGCCATTGAGAGCTTCTCTACAAACAATTACACAATAGAAAGTCATTATTACCATACAGGTTCGGATGAAAAGAAAGGCAAGTGTTTTATCAACTGAAGAATTCACTGATATGTGCATCCTTTTAAGTTTCATGCTTTTTGGCACTAACTAATTACTTCGTCTTTTTTTCCTCCAAATATATACATTCTCTTTTAAATAAACTGGAAAAAAAATAGACCTTTTTCTCTAATCTCTTCCAGTTAAAGTAATCTTAGGTGTCACTGCTAACAATAGTAGGCAAAACATTTTCAGAAGGTGCAATTTCTAACTTGATGATGGATTTGTTTGGATTTGTTTCTAAACAGGGGAGACTTCCACTGGATGAGGTGATAGAACTGGTGCCTGTGCTAGCCACACTCTACCCCCGCACAAGAATGGAAGGCTCATGGCAAAGCTGTAAGGTCCCTCCTCCAGAGACATACGTTAGGGTAGACTCCCAGATGCTCTAGACTGAGGCCAGGCAGTACAGGATCACAGAGACACAACTGGAGCTAGTGGAGAATTAAGACCCAGGTGTTTCTGAGTTGTAGTCCTTTTCAAAAAAGTTTGCACAATATTCTTTTGCAGTAGGTATTTAACCCATCAAAGAAATGAAGAAACTAAAACATGGAAAGGTAATAAAGGGTATGTCTATACAGCAACTAGACACCCAGAGCTGGCCCGTGCCAGCTGACTCAGGCTTTCGGGGCTCAGGCTGGAGCCCAGGCTCTAGGACCCTGCGAGATGGGGGAGTTCTAAAGCCCAGGCTGAAGCCCAAGCCCAGAAGTCTACACAGCAATGAAACAGCCCAGCAAGCATGAGTTGGCTGGCATGGGCCAGTGGTAGGAGTCTGTGGAGACAGAGATTTGCCACAGGTGACACAGAGTCAGAGACAGGGTTGGGAACCGTGCTTTAATGCCCCGACTCCCAGACATACATCTGTTTTAACCACTAGTCCACACTGTCTTCTGTTAGCGTCATAAATTTATACTGCAATTCAGCAATGCACATGCTATTAAGCATGGGAGTAGTACCACTGATTTCCAGTATAACAACATTAAATTCAATGGGACTATCCACACTCTTAAAATTAAGGATGTGTTTATGTGTATTGCTGAACTGGACCCTTAAACTAATTTGTATTCTCTCTCTGAGTGTGTGCACACATGCATGTGTGTCTGTGTGTGTGTGCTGGTCCAGTGGTTATGGCATTGATCTTGGTCGACTTGGTTTCAAGTCCCTACCCTGCCACAGATTTCCCGTGTGACCTTGGGCAAGTCTCTGTGTGCCTCAGTTCCCACTCTGTAAAATGAGGCTAACAACACTTCCTCACCTCACAGGGCGGCTTGTGGGGATAAATACATTAAAGATTGTGAGGTCCTCACACACTATGGTAATGGGGGCCTGACAAGCACCTTAGACAAACCGAGACACACATGCTATACAGAGAAGGAATAGGAATTAGTTTTTAAAGTATATAAAGTACTGTGGGATGGGAGACGCGATGCAAATGTAAGACATTATTTTAATATCAGCTTGCAATATTTGATCTATATTATACACACGTGGGTAAAATGAAATAAATAATTTTTATGAGAATGGTTTTACATCTCGCTTCTTGTAGCAGAACACATGAACTGGTAAACTAATTCCACATACACCCCCACCACATACACAATTTACCCACCAGCAGATCTACAGAAACAAAAGCTTACTGTTAAGTCAATTTTGAAATGTTTGCCCTCAAACAACTGTATTCAGTTGCATGTCTATATTTAGTTCAATTAAAAAAAAAAGGAAAGGAAAGGTGTCAATGACCAGCTCAGATAATATCCTTACGAAGCTATCTGTGGAATTCTTACATTGTACCTATGACACTATTGAATTCATTGGAAAGAGTTTATCAGCTAAATGTCAGCAGCTGCATGCCTCTAAATGGAACATACTTCAGCTCCTGGGCAATGGCTGCGATCTGTTCTACTCTGTCCTGGTGGGCAGCCAAGTCACTCTCAAAAGCTTCATGTTTCCTCAACATAGCGCGGACTTCGGTCAGAGAAGCAGATTCATAATCCTTCTGGAGTAAGATCTGCTCTTTGCCTGAAAATAAAAACAAAAATATCAATAATTCATTACTAATTCATTAATTACCCTCAAGTCAGTCATTTAAATTGGGGCCCAGTTTTGTGGTGCTTTGATCAGTATCATACACCCAGTGTGAAATCTGGCCCCACTGAAATCAATGACAAAACTCCCATTAATTTACTTCAATAGGGCTAAGATTTCACCCCTTGTGTAAAGCCTTTATTAACAACTCACTGGAAAAGTCATATGAAATTTAATAGGGTGAAATAATAAATATTACATATAAATCATTTTATAAACCTGTAAAACATATTAAGATATTTTCTGTAGGTTGCTGAAACAATCCTATAGAATTCTATAACTGGGATGTGATTCTCTATTATGTTCCACGGAATCATTCATGAGCCTGTCTAAAGATTACTTTCTGTTCATTTCTAAAGGATTTTTCCACATGGGAATCAGCCTGTTTCACACAGACACATTGTTGTATAACATGGAATAAGTAGCAAGGTAATTCAGGCTCATTCCAGAATAGGACCAGATTGTCAACTCCCTACCTGCACTGGTGAAGAGTTACTTAACTGAGTAGTTATTAACTTCTGTGGGACTACTTGGGTGAGTGACTCCTTCCCAATCTGTGTAAAAGGATTCTCAAACCTGGCCCTTCGTTAACATGTAATTTATAAACCCAAAGATGTAATAAAGCAGAAACATCCAGGTTGCTGGTACGATTCTTGGCTCAGTGAACCACTATTTGTGATGGTTTAAGACAGGCCTGGTAACTCTGTTTTTTGGTTCTGTATCTTTCAGTTACTGACAAGCACTTCAATGGCCTTTTTCACAGCTAGCACTGAACTGCAATTTATTCTCACTGTCTGTGGAGGTGTATGAATTTTGAAACTTTTGGTCTTGTTGCTGTTGAAAGAGGAGGAGAGTAGAAGGGGGGGAAAAAAAGAGTGTAAGGAAAGGACACCAAAGAAGAAAGGAATGGGGGCAAAACACAACCATTCCCCTAAAAAGGCCAATAATTTTGCTTAATTTCTTTTTTAAAAACCACCAAGGGAAAAAAGGGTGGAAATAAAAACTATGATTATGCCCTCACAAACCTCACACAATTCTGACCCACACTCAGAACTTTTGCCAATATAGCAATGTTGGCTAGGGGTATAATTTTTTGAGCCCTACTATAGATAAGGTATACCAACATAAAAGTCCTTTTGCTGGCATATCTTATTTTGCTCAGGGAAGTGGTATAAATTATATTGCGAAAAGCAATTTTATGCCAGCACTGGGTGGGGTGGCTGGCATAGCTATATTGGCAAACCTTTTCCAGTGAAGACCTGGCTTATGTAGCCAGCAATCAGATCACTATGTTCAGTGTAAGTTATGTTAAAGATATATTATCTTCTTTGAAATTCTGCCTTCAATCCATTATTCACTTTGGCCTCACGCCCAAAACCTCCATAAAGGCTGAGATATGTGGCCGTCTTTTCAAACACTCTTTGTTTTTAAACTGAAAATGCCAAATCCTTATGACCCTTTCCAAATTACAAAAGCAAGCAAATAAAATCGGAAACTGAAAGATTATCTCTCACTCATCAGCAACTCTTATCGTTAGGAGAGACAACTGAATTCAAAGACAGCCACTTCAGCTTCAGTTCACCACATACTATTTCCTAGATTTTAAGGCCACAGGGGACCATTATTTCTCTTGCTATATATTCTCCTGTATCTGTCATGTGTAATTTCCCCATGTCAGAGCTACGACACATGGTCAGAATAGCACATGCTCAGTAAAGAGGCTTTCAGAATGATCACAGCTTCACTTCTGGCATTCACTTGGCAGCCATTTACTGATTTGGGTGCTTCGAACAAGCTCACTATGGGCTGGACTCTGGTTTGAAATGGCCAGCACAGGGGCTGTGGTGGGAGTGTGAGGGGCATGGTGGGGTAGAGCTGCATTACATAGATTCTCTACTGTGGTAAGGTCCTGAAAGAGACCTTATCGCAGTGCTGTGTGCGAGAGGAGCCCCTCAGCTAGCTGTTCTAACTTATGATGGGGTTGGACTAGCAATAGCACCCCCTCCCCTGTGCTAAAGTTTAATAAAAGCTGTAGCCTGCCACTTAATTCCATGCAAGTGTCTGTCCTCATTTCGCTGCTGTGTCCACATCAAAGAAAGCCAGGTTTTTCATTCCCATCTTCTCCCTGAAATTCTGGGGAGGTAAGCTAAACTGTAGGACGTTGCTTGTTGACCTTGGCTAAAGAAAGCCACCATTTAATATAACTTTAGTTTTGGGACTTGGCTGGAACAAATCCTGGTTGTATTTATGTGTCACCCTTAAAGTGGAAGGATGCTTTTGTCTGTGCTGCTGTTCAGTAAATCACACTCTGCTGATATCTGCCTTTTCCCTAGATTCTTTCCTGGATTTAATGGAGCTCTGACTGGTTGGTCACAAGACCTGGCTATGCAGATAAAACCATGATGCGATCTTCGCAAAAATGCTGGATAGATTTACCTGAAACACTCTAAGCAAGGTCTGCTTACCATATGCCCAGGTTTCATGAGTAGAAGCCTTCTGTCTAAATTTCTCAGCCAGGTGTTCAAGTCGTTCCAGTCTTCGTATTTCATTCAGCAACCACTCTTCATAGCCCTTCTCAGCTTGTTCAAGTCTCTGCCAAGCACCAGCAATATCCTGTGAGAAATTTGGGGATGAGTAAGGGAATGAGATTTTAATCATTACTCTGTATCTCCTCTGACTTTGCCCAAATTTGTGAACTCTGCAAGAATTTACAATCTTGCTCCAAAAATGGAAATTTAGGTCCAAATTTTTCAGGAACAGTCACCTAAACTACACCAGACAAAATGTGTGTAGGTGAATGCAAAATGGAAACAATGTGTACAAAATGTGATTGTCCATGCAAAGCAGTTATCTATCCACTGCCTCCGTGCATATTTTATATCTTGTAATTTCAGTGAAGGTGATTTATAATATCCTTAAAGGTTTCAGAGTAGCAGCCATGTTAGTCGGTATTCGCAAAAAGAAAAGGAGTACTTGTGGCACCTTAGAGACTAACCCATTTATTTGAGCATAAGCTTTCATGAGCTACAGCCACAGTATGCATCCGATGAAGTGAGCTGTAGCTCACGAAAGCTCATGCTCAAATAAATGGGTTAGTCTCTAAGGTGCCACAAGTACTCCTTTTCTTTTTGCGAATATCCTTAAAGTGTACTGTTTTGTGCATCCACTATCAAAATAAAAATGTTTTGGTCTTTAGAAGCTGACCGTGATGGAACAGCTAATAGCAAAAGCAATCCAATGTGCACTTTCGCTGGTACACAAAGTCACTAAGCTTTCTGGCCTATGTAGAAGGCTGAGAAATAAAAAAAGCTTGATTCCTGTTGTGTGGTCTTTGCAGAATATTTCGAGCTTTTGCAGATGCGCAAATGCACCATTTATAGCCAGGGCTGCCAGTCTCTATGATATTTTGTGAGCCAGATAGATTTTTCAGCTAACAGTACTGCCTGTTTATAAAACCTGAATAGCTTAAACACAAGATTACAGCACAGTAGAGACATTTGTTGGCTATATTCAACACCTAAAACACTCAAAGCTCTCAACTCCAAAACTCTTATCAAGAGCTGAGAGTTAATTTGGAGGAACTATTGTTTGTCTTCACAGATTATAAGGCTCCATTCAATTAAAGCAATCTATTGCAAACTGAGGCTGAAAAGGGTACTGAAACTGTGCCAGGGCCAATCCTGGGCCAAATTCTGAGGTCCTGCATTGAAGAAAACTCCAAATGAAATCAATGGTAGCTTTGCTTCAAACAGAATCACACAATTTAGCTCCTTCAACAAAGCAGTACTGATCATGTTCCAAAAGGGGGATTTGTCTCCCACTCTCATGGCGGGAGAAGAATGACTGAAGTGGAGGCAGCCTTAAAAAGAGACAGGGCCCCCGGTAGGGAGAAATGGTCCTAGAATGAAGTACTGAATAAAATAAGTCTTGTTGATTTAGCACTGCTGGTACTTGAGAACTAGATGTTGCAAGTTGAAATGAGTGAAGATGTTTTGGAATAGTAATTGGATCCCATCTATTCACATATTACTGAGCATTTCAGGTGAAAGGAGAAAAGAGACTGGACCCGTATTTTACTCACTGAAACCATTTTCCCTTCTGATGGCATGAAAGCTGGCCTATTGCTGATCCTCAGTTTTGTCTGCAAGGTATTGAAATTGATCTCCAGTTGACATTTTTCCTGGACTTTGGGAGGCTTGTGCTTGCGGCGGTAGTCTCGGAAGTCCTCTAGCTTCTTCTGCATGGCCTGCATTGTTTTCTCGGGAGTTTTGTCTTCCAGCCAAGGGATTGTGCGACGAATCCATTCTAAAAGCTATCACATACAGACACAAACAATTAAAACTCAAAGCAATGGAAAATGGAACCAAAAAAAAAGAAACGATAATCCTCAATGTACAGACTCCAGTGTCTTTTCTTTAACAAGAGAGTCATTGCCAAAGTCAATGACTTAGTGACAACTAAGCACAAGATTTTCAAAAATGACTAGTAATTTTGGTTACCTCAATTTATGCCTAATTTGAGACATCCTAAAGGGCCCTGATTTTCTGAAGGTGTTGAGCACTTGGCTTTTTGAAAATCAGGTCCCTTCAAGGTATTTCAAGATGAGTACCCAAAACCTGAGTTATCCCAAATCCCCAGCTACTTTTAAAAATCCAGGCCAATGGGGGCTGCAGGAAGCAGCGTGGGCTGAGGGACGTGCTGGCCGCCCTTCCTGCAGCCCCCATTGGCTTGGAGCAACAAACCACAGCCAGTGGGAGCCGCGATCGGCCGAACCTGCAGACGCGGCAAGTAAACAAACCGGTCCGGCACGCCAGGGGCTTTCCCTGAACAAGCGGCAGACCAGCTTTGAGAACTACTGGTTTATATGATAAAAGTTCATGTTCCAAATTCAGGGCACAGTTTTAATCTGTTTCTCTTTCTAGGTAGGTAATTTCACTGCAGATTCTGAGAGCCTCACAATATTATTGAATTTATCCAGCAAAGGATCATTATCCCCCTTTTCCAAATGGGGAACTGAGGGACTTGTCTCAGATCACACACAAAGCATGTGGCAGAGTTGAAAACACTGTTCTCCTGAGTCTCAGCCCTTCCACAGATGCAGGGATGCATTATGATACACCTTGAAAAATACCTTTTTCTGGCCTACCTGTGAAATATCTCATACCTTATACCCTCATATTTCAATTTGAAATAAAATCCTTATGGACCACTTTATACTTAAACATCTTATTTTTATCACTTAAAGGTATGTTTGTATTTATCTATCATGTTACAATTTTTGGCTGAGGGGAAAGAAGCTTTTTTTAAACTAGAATTATGGAAAACAGTAAGTGAATTTAAGATTCCTTATTTGTGCAAGCAGTTATAACATATAAACCCTCAAAGATCTCTCTCTCCATTACTTAAATGGCCTCCATTACTGCAATATCTGAGTGCCTCACAATTCCTACTATGTCTGTCCTCACAACACCCCTGTGCTATTATCCTCAATTTCCAGATGAGGAACTGAGGCTGAGAGAGTCTATGTGACTTGTTCGTTGTCACTCAGGAAGCCTGTAATGGAGCAGGGAATTGAGCCTGGCTCCTCCAAGTTCTAAGCGAATGCTCCAAACACTGAACCATCCTTCCCCTCTGATAAAGATGACTGTCAGCTGTATGTGACTTTAATTTTGCTCTGTTTTCATTGTAAATAATGCACTGAATTTATCATCATCACTTGCTAGCCTTTACCTCACTTGCTAGCCTTTCATAGTCTTCCATCAACTTTTCATTTTCTTGATTCACAGCAAGCACTTTACATATCCTGTTAGCTGCAGTCTCAGCCTGTAAAATACAGAAAACAAACAGGACATAGCTGTCATCATGTTCACAAGCAGATACAAACTTTAAGTAAGCTGAATGTGACTGCTGAAAATAAAAATTGCTCTTATCACTGTTGGTTAGTGCTCATGACTCATATGTAAGTTCGCCCTTCTCAGAGTTATTGGGACAAATTCTGCAGTGAGTCTCCCTGTAAAACTCTACTAACTTCAGTGTGCTGCATAGCATATAAATCAACATAGAATTCATTCTGTTAAATGTTAAAGCCTTATTATATAGGAGGTAGTTTCACACTAATGTCAGGGTCATTTAATAAATCTTTACTTTGAAAGTGACTTAGACTATTGTTCAGGTTATGGTATTAGGTTAAAAAAATCATACTAGAAATCTATTAGGTTTGTTAGGAACATGCAAAAGAAGACCCAAGCAAATTAAGAGCCCAGTTCACACAGTTTGTACAAGTCATTTGCATTTATAACTGCTAGAATGTGCACAACTGGTCAAAGTCTGCTCTTCTATACAAGTGTAAATCTGGGGTAATTCTAATCGGGTCAATTGAATGTTGCATATTTTTTCTGATTGTGCACCTGAGAGCTGCTCCTGCAAGGAAAGTTGTGCATCAACACAGCCTGAGGTCCATATGCAAAACAAGGTCTCTTTAAACTTACTTTTCCTGAAAATAGCCTTTTATAACCACTAAGGACCCTCAAAATCAGTGGTAATACCTTTTGGAACCAAAAAAAAAAATCCAATTTGCTACAGGGCTTTTAACTGAATCAAGATTAGAAGTTAGTTAAAAAAAGCATTCACATTCAAATAATACCTGGGAACGTTGATTAAAACCTCAAAGATCTATATTCAGGTGAAAAAATCTCATGGAAATGTGAAACAACCAACCAAAAAGCACAGCAACTCAAAGGGACCATTGATTAATACCTGCTCTGCTCCAGCAAAAGCATGGTAGAAGCAGGAAACATAAGTCATGATAGCTCTTTCATCAGGTTTGGGAGTGTTCACAATATCTACAGAAGGAAGCGGGGGAAGGAAAGGAAAGAACAAAAAAACAAAAAAAAAATAGAGGAGTAGAAAACAGGCTGAACAAAGAGAAGCACAAAATGGTTGTTACCCTGCCTTGATTTCTGTATGCTAAGCAGGTGCTGGCCCACAGCTCTGTACTCTGGAGACAAAGCTGGAATAAACTGTGTGTGAGATTTATTGGTGCTGACAGAAAAAAAAAATCAATATGCTGAAACTCAGACTGAGGTCTTGCAGGACAATGAAGTGAAATTATTTTTCTTTGCAGAAGGCTGGATCTTGCACCCTTATTCATGCACTGTAACTCACAGGAGTAAACCCATTAACTTCAGTGAGACCACCTGCATGCATAAGGATTACTCACAACAGTAAAGGCTGCAGGATTGGGCTCAAATTTAACAATTTAAAATCTGTCATCTAGTATAGACGCGATAAATCGACCGCTGAGCGCTCTCCTGTCGACTCTGGTACTCCACCAGAACAGGGAGTGCAAGCAGAGTCGATGGGAGAGCGTCAGCTGTCGACTTACCATAGTGAAGACACTGCAGTAAGTAGATTTAAGTACGTCGACTTCAGCTACGCTATTCAGGTAGCTGAAGTTGCGTATCTTAAATCGACCCCCACGCAGTAGTGTAGACAAGCCCTTAGATATGTAAAAGACAGGCTACATAACTCACGGAATTTTAGCTGTTTTAACCTGGGAAGGACCTCTCTACAGAAGAGTAGCTCAAGCTTGCAAAAGTATCTGTTAGCTATTTAATACTATATATCAGTATCCCTAGAGTGAGCATTTTCCTATTAGTGACACTTGAACTGTGTCCAATTCTGAGTTTCTCTTTACAGTAGAACCTCAGGGTTACGAACACCTTGGGAATGGAGGATGTTCGTAACTCTGAAATAGTCATAACTCTGAACAAATCATTATGGTGGTTCTTTCAAAAGTTTACAACTGAACAGTGACTTAATACAGCTTTGAAACTTTACTATGCAGAAGAAAAATTCTGCTTTTAACCATCTTAATTGGAATGAAACAAACACAGAAATAGTTTCCTTACCTCGTCAAATCTTTTTTTTTTAAATTTCCCTTTATTTTTTAGTAGTTTACATTTAACACAGTACTGTACAGTATTTGATTTTTGATTTTTTTGTTTCTGCTGTCTGATTGCATACTTCCAGTTGCAAATGAGGTGTGTGATTGACCAGTCAGTTTGTAACTCTGGTGTTTGTAACTCAACTGTTTGAAGTGGGCCACCTTGTTCACATTGGCCTCATTTGCACTACAAAACTGATTCCACCCCTTCTTGTCAACTGTTGAGAATAGCCCACTTCCACTTTAATTGAATTAGCTCATTAGCACTGACCCCCCACTTGGTAAGGCAACTCCCATCTTTTCATATGCTGTGTATTTATACCTCCCTAGTGTATGTTCCACTCCATGCATCTGATGAAGTGGATTTTAGGCCATGAAAGCTTATGCCCAAATAAATGTGTTAGTCTCTAAGGTGCCACAAGGCCTCCTCATTGTTTTTGCTGATACAGACTAACACGGCTACTCTGAAATCTGAGATTCTACAGTAATTATTTTTTGCTTATATTTGCTGAGATACAATTCCAGATTTCTACCTAGATGTCTGTATATGATATTTGTGTCTGCATCACATATAATAAATGTCTTATGCTGCTATGCATTTGTACATACATTAAAATGCTAACACTTAAAAAAATCCTGAAAACAAAACTGGTGTATATTTTCTGAGATTGTGCTATATTTTTTACATTTACAGCATGAATAATATCCAGGGTCTCTGGCATGGTGGTGGAGATAATATGACTGCTGTTGGGATCTCTTTTTTCCATGTGAGTTTGTTATTTTCATCTTGCTCTTTAAATGTTGATTCAAGTCAATGCACAGAGGTTTCAAATAGAGGGAAGTATGTCTGCTATCCAGGTCAGTAACCAACTGTTGAGATCTACTTGATATTACTAGTAAAGATACAGAATAGTGAGACAGAAAAATATGTTTCTGGAGAACAAACAAATGGCTAAACTTCTATTGACTATACAGAGACAGGAGTGCAGAGAGAAAATTAGGAAATGAGGTCTTGCCCAGCTCTAGGATGCTCCTCTAGTAACTAGTGGGGGGAAAGATCAGAAGAGAAAAACTGCTAAAAAAAACCCCACAGAAGGTGAAGGGTGAGATCTGATCCATCTTTTACAACCTCACCTTCTGAGCACCCGCAAATGCATGGTAGTAACAGGAAACATAAGTCATAATGGCTCTTTCATCAGGGCTGGCAGTGTTTACTACATCTGTGTAGAAAGAAGAAGGTTAACTGCTCAGATAGTCTAATGGCAATATACTTCCATCTGATGATGATTCCACCTCACATGCTGCAAGGATTTAAAAAAAAAAAAAAAAAAACCAAGGTCATTCCTCTTGCTTTCATCCACTCATATCAATGCTGATCAGACTTTAGGAATCAATAAATGAAGGAATTATCAATTGCTCAATTGAAATGTTAAAAATATCCGAATATCTAGGATGTACAGAAATAGCATTGCCACATTGCACTGTTTTGTACAAGACCCAATTTTCAAGAGCTATTGGGGAAGGCTGGCAGATGCAGACCTCCTGGGATCAATTCTGCTTTCATTTACACTTACATAAATCCAGAGTAACTTCATTTAAGTCACTAGACTTACTCCAGAGTTAACTATGTGTGAATGTAAGTAGAGTTTGGCCTAGTAACTTAGTTATGGATGTAGAAGTGCATGTGAAGCACGTTAAAACAGTGTCTCTATATTCTGCCTGCCCTGCTCTACGTTCTCACATATCAGAGTATTGATCTGTATCCAAAACCTGCAAAACAGGTATACATGTGCTACTGTGATCCAGAATAAATCTAGCACTCAGAAAAGCTTTGATTTTTAACAGTTTTGCAGCCTTTGAGCCAGATTCTATTTTCAGTTAACCTCAACATAAATCATAACAGAGTTCAGCCCCTTATTTTGGAAGGCTGATGGGTTTTGCATCATTATGGGAGGAAATAACTAAAATGACAGGATATGACTGAAGTTTGGGCACATTGACAGTGATGGTCCCTTTAACACTCTGCAACAGATAAAGACAGAAAGTGACCAAGCACTTCATACTGATTATCAGTGAAGAGGCTTTTTGAATGGCATTAGCACCAATGCAAAAATGCCCATTTCACACGCAGCCGGAGTAGGGTTGGGGAGATGACCAGGGAAAGCAGATAAAATTTCTAAAGTTAGCTGTGGGATTTTATACCATAAGAACCAATATATTTCATAATTCAGCATCAGTTTCTTTTATTTTACAGGGGTTAAGAACGAACTTTTGAAAAGGATACATTAAAAGAATCTGAAAATTGAAATAAAAGCTGACAGCACATATTTGGATGATTTCACATATTAATGATGACTCTAATAAAGCGTCTTTTTTCTTTTAAGGTGTAAAACGCCAGGATATGGAATACAATATTTAAGGAAGCTGACGAAAAAGAAAAATGGTAATGGACGTTCATATCTATGAATAAGGAGATAGTAGATGTGTTAAATAATTACCTTGCATCTTAGTTTACAGTAAGAAGGACAAGGTGTTGCTTAAAACAGGACTCAGATTTCCAGGAACAAAGAGAGAATGAATTCTGAAGCATGAAATCAATGCTAGAAACCACTGAGTTATTTGGGTGGGGTTTTCAAAAGCACCCAGTACTAACTCTACTGCCATTTATTTCAATGGGAGCAGGCAGGCTAAGACTGAGTGCTTGGGAACATTCTACCCTTTGAGACCAGTCAACTGGCAAGAGACCAGATCAGAATTAATATATTTAAAGTAGCAAATGTTCATATTTTGTCTCCATGCATGCCCAAACTACAGAACATTAGTTAGTAAAGAGGTACTTTAACATCATATTATTTATAGAAAGACTCTGAAGTCTTTTTCAAGGGTTCAAATATGGGACTACTCATTAAAACTGATCATTTGGAAAAAATACAAATACAGGTTTTTTTGTTGTTGTTTTTTTAAACAGTAATTCCTCAACTTCAGCTTCCAGCATGGGTGGCACATGTTACTAGCTGTATATTTGGGAAGGACTATATTAGCTATAGGTCTCTTTTTAAAGTCTTGATTTCAGCAGTATACAATGTTCATGTGTTTTTAAACTGTTAACATCTGTGCACCATCTTGTGTTACAGGTAGATTTTAAGCTCTTTGGGGCAAAGACTGTCTTTTTGTTCTGTTTATATAGCTCCTACCACAATGGGGTCCTGATCTATGATTGGGACCCTCAGTGCTACTGCAATACAAATAATAAATAATATTTAACTAAACAAAAAAGTGTGAAATTATCCAGCACACAAGAAATAAAAAAGGAGGAATAATTTGAAAAGGAACCATAATAAAGAGGCATCATTGTGGTGATTCACGTATAAGCATTCTTAAAAAAAATGTATGTACAAGGTGACAGATTTTACTGCGTACTTCTTATTCAAGGCACATAATAAAATTTTAGCTCCCACCTTCTGCATCCAGCATTTTTGGAATATCCAGATGTTTTTCTGCAATTTCCATTGCCAGATTAATATTTCTTAGAGGATCATCCTGCATGAAAGCAAAAATGAGAACCAGTTAAACACCAGACATTTTTCTCATAGCAAGAAGAAATATACACAGTATGTATATTGAAGGTTATTCCGCCTGATCCAAGACATAGATTTTCCTCACTGGAAATGAGTCATAATTAGTGTTTTCCAAAAAGCTGAGCTCATAGATATAGAGCAGCAGTTCTCAAACTGTAGGTCGGGACCCCAAAGTGGGTCAGGACCCCCTTTTAATGGGGATGCCAGGGCTGGCTTACACTTGCTGGGGACTGGGGCTAAAGCCCGAATCCCACTGCCCAGGGCCAAAGTGTTGGAACTCAGGTTACAGGCCCCCTGCCTTGGGCTGAAGCCCTGCGTCTATGGCTTTCCCACCCCCAATCCCCCGCCCAGGGCGGTGGGACTCGGGCTTTGCCATCACCCACCAGGGGTGGTGGGACACAGGCAGGTTCAGGCTTTGGTCCCTCCTCTTAGGGTCATATAGTAATTTTTCTTGTCAGAAGGGGGTCACAATGCAATGAAGTTTGAGAACCCCTGATACAGAGTGAGTGAGTGAGTCTGTGCGTGTGTACACACGCACGTGTATATATATATAATGCGTTTCTATCTTTTCAAGAGAAAACATTAATAAGCTATGAGATATGATTAGGTATCCATTGTTAATTTGTTCTGCGGGGACACAAACATTATGTATTTAATATACCCATATACTATGATGAAAATCCAACATATATATATGCAGAATAGTACAGAGATGTGAATTCTAGCAAGCTCATAAGCTGACTACTGGTCAAGCTCACATATAATGATGAACAAGCACAGAAAAACAAGAACAACTAGTCTCAGAAATGCACAGAGAAGCCGCTTCAGGCATAGGAACCTACTGAAATCTAAGCTACTGTTCAGAATGAGTAACACCTTTAGATCTTGGTTTGGATGTGACTTGTTTTTATTGTGCATGTACATATAACATGGCTTTCAGAGGTGCTGAGAACCTATAGCTCCTATGGATCAAGCCAATGGTTTCCTTTTTGTTTTTTGAAGAAAAAGGAAGGGGAACAATAAGTGAACCCCAAATCAGAAGTATACGTTCAATGTCTCAAATTATAGAGGATGATTACTGTTGGGCTTAGTGTCTCAAAATTAGGCAAGGGAATATGCTCCTTAGGCTGCCCTGATATCTCATATTGGAGTCTTAGGGTATGCCTACACTGCAAAGAAAAACTGGTGGCACCAAGCCTCAGAACCTGGCTCGGGTTAATGGGGCTCGGACTGCGGGGCTAAAAATAGCAGTCTAGATGTTCCCACATGGGCTGGAGCATGGGCTCTGAGACCCTCCCCCTCACCAGGTTTCAGAGCCCTGGCTCCAGCCCAAGCAAGAATGTCTATTTTTAGCCCTGCTGCCCAAGCCCTGTGAGACCAAGTCAATTGACCCAGCCTCTGTGACTCAGTGCTGCAGGTTTTACTTTGGAGACATACCCTCAGTGTTTCACATTAGGGTGAAAACACTCTTTGTGAGAGGTCTTGGTTTCTGAAAATGCCACTACTGGTGGAAGACCTTGTCTTGGGTAGAAGAGACACAGGTTCTCCCAGTAGATAGATCTGTTCCTTGCAGGCAGCATCCGGGTCTTGCGCTGGCATAAAAGTGCTATCCTAGAGAAGGGTCATGATGTCTCAAGTGGGCTTTTTTTTTTTTTTTTGGTTACATCAGTGAAAATAGTGAGATTTAACTCACAGTGATTATTCCAAGTTTCATAGAAGTCTGTACTTCACACATCTTCTGAGTATGAAGTATTTAATTTTCTGCATATTATGCATGTGTTTCCAAAACGTAAGTAATGTTCCCAGTGGTACCTCTTTCGAGCAAATATATATCATACTCATCACTCAATTTGAAAAATTATATGTTATGAAGGCTTTTGCCTGGCCTAAAGATTTTGGCTCATTTGTATATTATACACAATAGCTGCATTTTCTAACTTTACTATCAAGTGTATTTCATATAGTAGGTTATATCAGCTGCATCATTTCAATTAAAAGGCATTTAAAATTTGGCCAATATTTAAAATCTATGGAACTTTATTTGTGGATATATATATTTATGTACATGCAACACCATGTATATACAACATGGGTTAATGGCATGTACAAAAACTATGTTACAGATATGAAATATGTATAAAAACTAGACTAAATCTAAGTGAAACCTATTGACTAATTTGAGATACTTTTCTTATAGATGAGTGATAGACACCCCCCACTGGTATGTTCGTTGTATAATCAATGATTGATCAAAGCTCTGAAGATTTGGGAGAAGATTTGTTTAAAATTATAGTGAAGCCTGAGATGCTGGGAGATATCCATCACCCATACCATAAAATAAAGCTACAAACCACAGTAATTAAAAATCTCTGTTGCGGCTACAGAAATACCTCATCTAACTTGTCATAGTCAAGAAGATCAGGCCTGTGTCTATGGATAAGGGCACTGAGAGCAAGGCCATCCTTCCAGCTACGATAAGTCCACACAAGATGCATAGATGAGAAAAGAAAAGAAGGCATGCAGGAGAAACAGATATCATACCAAAAGAAAAAACACCAAGACAGTTGTTAAGACACCCAACAAGTAGCCAGTCAAACACAGCCAGGACAGGAAAAAAGCCCAATGTTACGATCATTCTGCACATGATTGACACGGCAGTCTCATCAAGGCACATTTGTTTGAGTTCTGTTCTATCTTCCCACCGCACACACAAAAATAAAATGGTTTTACTATGGAAGTTTTGTACACTGTGGTCAAGGTTTCAGCAGGCCTTCCAGAAAGTTAGCATCTGTTATGCATAAGTACCTTTAAATGCACAAACAGGTTGTCTGTTTACCTAGTAGGTATGTTTGTGCAGAAAATGGTGTGTGCGTAAAACTGGAGACCATGCTGGTGCTAGCTGACAATTTTGACATTTTGGTTTAGATTTGTAATTGGGATAGAATTGTTTTAGGAGCAGTGTAAAGAACAAATGGGGGGCAAACTGCTGTTGAAAATCATTAACCAAAAGTAAGATGAAATGCTAAATCCTCTTACTCACCTTAAGTAAGAAGAGTAGGACTGAGCTCAAAATTAATACTTTCCAAATGCCTTAGTGTTCAGATTAATACTTTATGAGTTTAAGTTAGCATTATAAATCGATTGACTATTTATTATTATGTGCCTCGCAGGCCCCAGCATAACTTTTTAATACTTATAAAACAGAACCAGCTTTATAAATCATTTCATTTTAGTTCTTTTTTTCTTCAAAGCGCTTTCCCATAACAGCCAATTCCTTTGTAGAATCTATTTACTATGGGGAGCAGGGAATGAAGAATCCGATCTATGACTTAACAATCTCTTTCACAAATGAGAAGTGTTTGGTAGCATCTAGCAAGTTAAGACAATGATGGGGTATGTTTACACTCCAATAAAGAACCCACTACACCAAGTCTCAGAGCCTGGATGAATTGACTTGGGCTCTCAGGGCTCAGGTTGCGGGGCTAACACTGCAATTTTTAGCCCTGCAGTCCAACCCAGCTGATCCAGGCCAGCCGCAAACATGTCATGGATCTTTTGGAGCACTGCACACATGCCCATGAAGTCTTCTCCCTGGCTGGCACTGAAGGAGACTTTTAGCTGTATTCTCATTTTAGAGCACAGGAAATTAACTGTAAATCCCCAAAACTGGGATGAAACAACTCTATTCCTCTTTCTTTTCTAGCATTGTTCATCTGTTACAATCTGGCAAATCTGAGGTATGTGCTTGCCCCTCATCCTCACACCCCCTAAAATAGTTATTCATGACCCCGATAGATGAGATTTTTAATGTTTTTTCTTTTGAAGACTTTCTAAACTAGTAAAGCCACCAATTTCAACAGCAACACAGTCAGACCCCATTTGCGCCCTCTGTTCTGCTACGATCAGACCCATTGTGAGAATAACGTACTCCCCTTGTCTGTAACCTAGTGACGTTAGGGCACCATTAGGTTTATGCTTGTAGGGGACATTGGTGGAATTCTGTTAAAAACAAAGTAACAAGAAATTAATATTTTCTTTGTGAACTTTAATTTGTAAGTCTTGTTATTTCCTGCTAGAGGTAATTTATTACCCAGACCCAAGGGCAGAGCAAATTAGCTTTGCAGGACCCCCTGTGGCATGGGGCCCCTGGCAATTGCCCTGCTTGCTACCCCCCTAACGCTGGCCCTGGCTTTTATATGCAGGAAAACAGGTGTTGTGGCACAGGTGGGCCGTGGAATTTTTCTAGCATGTTGGAGGGAGGCTCAGAAAGAAAAAGGTTGAGAACCCCTGCGCTACTGCTTTGCGCTTACATTTACACCTATGCAAAGTGGGTGTAAACACCGCCACCAGCATGAGGGGGGAATTCGGTTCTATTAGGATTTCACACCCACTTTGCACTGGTATAAATGAGTTCCCAAGATGCAAAGCAGTGGAGAATCAGGCCAAGCGTATGTAATGTTAGCTGCTGAAGTGGGGCAGGGGGAGGTGGAAGGGGGGAGGAAAAGGAGGGAGTGTCCTTCTTCCTCAGAATCAGTTTTGTCAGGAGCCTGGCAAACCAGTCAGAGTTAGTAAGCACTTCTCAGCTCATCCTTAAGGAAACATGCTAAGCAAATAGGAAGTGAACCAGATCACTGCAGATCAGCATGCTGTGGCACCCAGACTGATGACCTTATTTAGCTTGGAGTAGTCAATAAGATCAGGTCGGTGTCTGTGGATAAGTGCACAGAGTGCAAGGCCGTCTTTCCAGCTTTACAACAAACAATAGAAAATAAAATGGAAAAATAAGTTAATACAATCATTACATTGGACAGTTTGACCCTCACTTAATGTTTTGCTATATGCATGAAGGCCCATGTTGCATCCAGATAATTAAATCTCATGGGTCCACCCTCACTGTGTGGTTCTGTTAGTAGACTGTGTACTCACTCTTCTATAATCCATATATTCCTGATCGCCCTACAGGGGTCTTTACACAGTGTATGTTATGTAAAATGCGTCCTGAGTAGAAACTGGTTAGCTTCTGTGATGCTCCAGGACACAAAAGGATACAGGTTCTGCTTTCAATGCATGTGCATAACCCTCCAAATATATTTATGGTCACACGCATATCAAGGGCCAAATGAACCCCTGAAGATTCGGCTAACAGAACATGCTTGTCCAAGAGTCTTTTTCAATGTCACTTATATCATGCAATTATAACACCACAACTGGGCTTTTCTCAACGGAACATACAGTGGCAGCAGAAAAAAAAGCTTAATTTATTTAAACACTTTCTATGTATTATGGGTCTCATTCTGAATGTTGCTGAGCACCTGCACTTCCCCCTGTCTTCAGTGGAAGTTTCAGATGCTCAGTACTTCTCAGGATCAGACCTTATAACAATGATCCTGGAGACAATAATGGAGCCATCACTTACATCCATTTAGGGATCATGTCAAAACTAATTTACAGACATAGGCCCTGATCCTGCAAGATACTCCATTCTGATGGACCAATTGGACTCTGCATGGGCACAAGGATCAACTTGTGTACAGCAATTTGTAGGATTGGATACTACACAAGACATTTGTAATACTAAAAGCTTTAAGAGGTTCTGTTAACCTGACTTCAAAATGTACAAGCAAAGACAATTCCCAGATAAAGATTCAATACAAGTGTTACACATAAAAACTTCTGTCATCCAAAAGGTAAAATTCAAACAATATAAGCATCTATTATTTTAAGAAAACATTTTCCCTAACCAAAGATACATGCAATAATAAAATAGTCTGGAACATACTCCGTAAACCAAGAACTGAAGATAGCATAATCTATACTTTGAATATAAACTTGAACTTATGCCAGGGTTCTGCCGGTAAAAACTTTTTTTCCCATACATTGAATGAGCCAGTATATACCAGTTTAAACATTAAGGGCCAAATAATGCTCTTAGTTACATGTACACAACTGGGAGCAGAATCTGATGCAAAACACTTGTATTTTATCCCTTGAAATAATGTGATCTTACCTAAGATGGAAGTTCTGAATGTTCACATTTCTGTAAGGAGCAGTTTTCCTTTGACACCACAGCAGCAGACCTTCTTTGGCTGAAGTCTCTGTAAAGGACATCAGAGAGAAAAAGAAAGAATGAAAAGGAGCTCAGGTAGACTACTCCCTATTATTTTAAATAACATTCACAAGCTGGAACTTGTTACTATCTGCTGGGGGGGGGGGGGGACTGTGCAATAGATGTTGATGGTCTCAGTTCGTTTCCCCGGGGTTAGCTGTCAATGTCACAAAATTGCCACCACCACCACCACAACTGGCCCCCTTGTTGGCAGTCTCAACACATAAATCAAGGACTAAATAGACCCTAGAGACTGATCTTCATCTCAACACTAGAGGTGGTTCCTCCAGGTCTATCATGACACTCCTGGCAGGGCAGTGTGGGAAGCTTGCACTACCACTGCTTATACATTACATCCTTCCTGTGGAAACTAGAGATTAGTTTCTAGAATTGTCAGTGACACTTTTCACAATTTAAAACTGATTTAAGTAGAGAGGCATTTGACCAACAATACAGTACAGCCAACACGTGAAAATGTCCTTCATACAAACTGCAAGACACCTTCCAGAGTTGAATACAATTACTTAGGGACAGTAAAACAAAACAAAAAAACACTAAAGCAGTAGAAGAAATTAAGAGGTACAGAGAAAGAAAAAAACATATGTACTCAGATCAGATTTGCAAAGAGGTGGAGAAGTGGACAGATACAGGATGCTTGCTCCAGAAAGCAGGAAGTTCAGAGAGCTGGCGAAAGTGTACAGTGAAGAGGCAAAGATTAAGCTATGGCTTGATGTGTGGAAACAGCAGAATTCGACCTAACACTGTAGTGTAGACCAGGCCTGGATTGCATATGGAAGCTAGCAGATCAGCAAGCTCAGGCAGACAATCTTGTAAATCGTATGTTGTACCACTACACAGTGATCCAGTAATCTGACAAAAATAGATTTTTTACTTAATTTTAACGTCAACTCAAATTGACGTGCTTTGCCCTAACTATTTTAAGATAGCCAGGGGTATATTCTTACCTTCTACTGAAATGTCCTGAATAGCAAAGCGAAGGATGATGGTCCATATCATACCCAGGGTCATTTTCACATTGCCATCAACAATTTCTAGGGTAAAAAAGGGAAACCAGAATTCACAAAGTACAGTTTGCAATGTGTCCTCTTACTTTCATCCTGCACATCTGTTATACTGCAAGTTTCGTAATTCTTAACCTATACAGAATTTCTTCTAGTTGGATTTTCAACAAGCTCATGGTTCTGCTCAGGCTAATTAAGCTTGAAAATTACTTACAGCTAAGGTCACCACTTCCATACTAAAGTGCTTTATTCAATTGATTCTGATTTTCTCAAATTTTCACCATTCAGACTGACTTTTCTCTGTTTAGTCGCTACCTAAGGAAAAAATATTTCTCTGAAGGCTTGTCTACACTTAACAATTAATCTGGAATAAATTAGTGTGTGAATTTAAAGAGGATTAACTGTTCCCGAGTAACTCCATGTGTTCACACTCTTAGGCCATGTGTCTACACTTACCCATAGATCGGCGCTGCTGCAAGGGTGTCAATTTAGCAGGTCTAGTGAAGACCCGCTAAATTGATGGCAGAGAGCTCTGTAGTCAACTCCAGTACTCCACCAGAAAGAGTAAGGTAAGTTGACGGGAGAGCGTCTTCCATCAACGCAGCACGGTGCAGACACTGCAGTAAGTTGACCTAAGCTACATCGACTCCAGTTACGTTATTCACGTAACTGGAGTAGCATAACTTGGGTCAACTTACTGCAGTAGTGTAGACAAGGCCTTATTCTGCACTCTTACTCCAGAATAAGAGCATCCACACATGGAGTTAATCAGGAATAGCTATTGCAGAATAGCTATCGAGGTAGATAAGCACTAAAGTTTGAGCAAAATCAGTCTTGCTGTTTTCAAATACAAAGCAAGTGAACAAACAATTTTTTGCAAATTTTTAACAGCTCTCATGCATTAGTGGTGTACAAACTTGAAATCTGATTTAGAGAGGGGGGTAAATTTCTTTAAGTGCCTAAATGACTTAGGAGCCGAAGTTCCATTTTCAAACATGACTTTGGCATTTTGGAGCCTAAGTTCCATAGATGTTTCAATAAGACTTAGGCACCCTAGTGCCTAAGTCCCTTCTGGAAATGGGACTTCAATTCCTAAGTTTTAGACAGGTTTGAAAATTTTACCCATTGTCCTTAGGTAGGGTCAGATTTTCAAAACTGGTCAACAGCCAGCAGCACCCACTGAGGACAATGAAAGCTGTTTGTTGCTGAGCACTTGGCCATAGGTTACATGTGCACCTTTTGGTTGTCTGATGAAAATTCAATTTGATTTGGCCAAGTTACAAGGAATTTTTTTAAAAGTACTTTGTGTATGTACACTGATGTGTTACTAATGATAAACGTTCAGCTATCTTTTAAGTCATATTCTTCTAAATATATACTGACAATGCCCGCATGCACATAAGTAATTTGAATGGCATTTTTTATCCCTGTGGTTTGAAAGTGATTCAAGACACCAATTCTATTTGCAACCCAATCAGGATTTTCTCCCCCTTTCCATGGAGTTTGTGGAAGTAACTCCCAAGGTACTGGAAACCCCAGCACAGTGACATTGTAACAGGAGCAGCAGAAGGTCCTCAATAGTGGGGGGATCACCAGCGCCCGAACCAAGGCCCCAGCCTTGTGCCGTCCCTTCTCCTGGAGGCCCCGCCCTCCACTCACTCCTCTCCGACCCCTCCCCCGCGTCCCTCGCCCTTGCGGCCAGTAAAAAGTGAAAGAGCACCGCCCTCCCACTTTTAAAAGAGGGGAGGCCGTGGGCCCCTAGATTCCCCTGTTCTGGTGCCCCTTCATTGTAACATTTATTTTTATAGTGCAATAATCAGTGTTAAAAAGATAACTGTTTTTTTATTTTTCCTCTTCACTCTTAGGGGGTTCCAACTAATTTTTCCAAGATTTACATCCCTCTTCTCAGGACTCCATGTGCCACTGCTACCACCGTTGTATAGGCCTTGGAGGATCATGGCCCTCCTGAAGTTTACCATGAATTATACCAAAACTGAACTTTCTTAATCAATCAGAGGCGATTGAATCGTAACTGGTGCATATCTCAGTTGTTTTTTCCTCACATACGCATTTCCTTGCACTTTGATTGGTTGTGGATGTTGATGTACGAATCACTATACAGTCATTTCTCAAACTGTACAATAGCTGGATTGCAATACTCATGGAGCATGCTGACTGTCAGCCAATTAGTGTATTTGCATAATCGCTGCGTCCCAGATCTGCAAAAGTATTTAGGCTCCTAACTTCCATTGAAACCAATGGAAGTCAGGAGCCTATAAACAATTTTGTGGCTCTGGGCCTGTGTGATTATTTCATAACAGCTACACGACAAATATACAAATCTTTCTATTCTGACTGGCTACTACAATCCCGCTGTTCCCAGGGCTCCAGACAGAACTTTCAAATTATTTGTCAGCAATAAAGTAGATGTGTCAGTTCCTCAGTCTCCTTAGCCAAAACATTGTATGAAAGAGCCAAAACATATCTGACATACATAGAAAAAATACCAAAAAGCAAGGAGAACAAAACTGCTAAACTGCTGAAAGTAATTAAAGCATACTTTGATTCATTCCTTTCTCCCTCCTCTACAGGCCATCAGGGATATTATCCCCAGAATAACTCTCATATCTGTAACAAGGAGTCCGGTGGCACCTTAAAGACTAACAGATTTATTTGAGCATAAGCTTTCGTAGGTAAAAACCTCACTTCTTCAGATGCATATCTGTGTTTTCATTGCCTGTTTGCTTTGAGAGAACTGCAGCCCCTACCTTTCAATTCACTCAAAACCCATCATAAGCTAAACTACATCCACAATTATTCTGGGGAGAAGAAGATGGAGAAGGGATAAAAATTTGGGGGGCGGGAGGAGGTTGACTGAAGGCCCAAAATGTTTTTTTGTTGTTTTCCTATTTTACTTAGTTGTTTGTCTTTCAGCAGATTCAGCAGCCCACTTTGTTTTTTGAAATTTTTTTCTTCTCATCTAACAAACAACTCCTTGGAGGTCCTTCCTATTAATGATCTTCTGTACTACCAGTCTCCTCAATTTCTCAGTTTATTCAACCCAGGATACAAAAAAAAGCACCTTCAATTTATTTGATTTTTTTTTTCTTTAAACCCACTGTGACGCATGGCTAGAAAGCGTTAAAACATCCTGCAAAATAAATAACCCTCATAAGACGTGGGGAGAACATGATTGTGTTTTTGTGTATTTACATATGTATGAGTAGGGTGGACCATGCAGTCCCTGTCTATGCTGTATTCTGATAATTCAGAGGTGAAAAGAATATCCTATCACCGCTAAATCCAGGGTTGTGAGTTCAATCCTTGAGGGGGCCATTTAGAGATCTGGGACAAAAAAAAAGAAAGAAAGAAAGAAAGAAAGAAAGAAATTGGGGATTGGTCCTGCTTTAAGCAGGGGGTTGGACTAGATGACCTCCTGAGGTCCCTTCCGACCCTGATATTCTATGATTCTATGATATCTCGGTATTCATCTCACTTTGAAATATACTGTGAATGGTGGAGGAACAAGCAAATGGCCTTATGTTAATTTGTATAGCGAAGTACCGGTGATGGACCTCTTTCAAAGTCATGCTAATTACCTTTTGAACTCCCAACTTGTCAAAAGACATGAAAATGTATAAAAGATCCTTGGGTCCTGATTCTGTCATCTCGATCTGTGTATGCTTCATCAGGGGACGTTTGAGTTGCAAGACTGAGGTCCCAGTTATGCTGGTATGCCCTGAATATGACATTTGGACATTGGACTATAACCTATGAACTATTTCTGAAAGAACTCTTTGCAACTACAAAGCTCACCATCTATGCTATGAATCTGCACCTCAGTGAATTGAACTCATGTCTGTATGTATATTGATCTTTTAACCACACTCTCTCTCTTTTGTTTTTTAACAAAGTTTAGTTTAGTTTAATAAAAATTTGCTATAGTGTGTATTTCGGTAAGGTCTGAAACTTTCATTAACCTGGGAGGTAATGTGGTAACCTGGGAGGTAAACCTTTGGGATTGGTAGAACCTTTTCTTTTACATGATGAAATAAGATTTACAGAAATTTTCATCATATTTGACATGGATACCTAGATGGAGGCCTGAGGCTGGATCACTTTAAGGGAACTGTATTGTTTGGACTTCTGAGTAACCAGTAAGGTAATAAAGAAGCTGTTTTATGCTGGCTTGGTAAATCTAAGTATTGGAATATTCACCAGCTTTTTGGGGTTTGGCTGCCCCATTCTTTTCAGGTCACCCTAATTGAGTGACCAGAGCTGGCTCCCCACAAGGACCCTGGTCACACCCACCCAAAAAACAAACAAACAAAAAAAACTAACAAAAACCAGTGATTGGCCATTTCCTGGGCTATGAACACCACACATTTACTGAATAGAGACAACTCATAAATACATTAAATAGAATTTTGCACTAGAGCTGCACAGGACTAGTGGTTTAATCTTTATTCTGGGCCTCTGGTTTAAATCACAGTTGGTGGCACTAGGTTCACTACAGACTCTTCATTGCTCAGTGTCAGAAAATTACACATGATCCTCAACAGATGTAGAGACAATGACTTCACATTTTGGAAATTAAAACATATCCCAAAAATGTTTATGAAAGATTAGGTGATTTATAGCCACCAGTAGCCACAGCTGAAACACCATTTGGCCTGTTTTAATTTATATGTTCCTCTTTGTGTCAAAATAAATATTATATTATTATTATTATTATAATAAATAATAATGATAATGATAATACTTGGCTTTTCTTTTGTACCTTCCACCCAATAATCTAAAAAGCTTCCAAACATTAATGAATCAAGCTTTGTAACTATTATCTCCAATTTTACAGATGAGGAATGTGAAGCACAAAAGTTAAGCGACTTGCCCAACGTTACACAAGAAGTCTGCGACAAAGCTGGGAACGAAACCTAGAACTCTTGACTCCTCAGCCCGGACCTGCTTCTCATTTACATTAAGGCCCAATTAACCTTTCTGTGCTTCAGTTTTCCCATCTGTAAAACAGGGCTGATACTTTACCTCACAGGGGTCTTGTAAGGATAAATTCATTCATTCATTCATGTTTGAGATCTTCATGTGGAAAACAGTATATACAGGGGCCAATATCTTTAAAAATGGGTACTTAGGAGCCTAGCGTTAAGTCCATACTTAGAGACCTCAATAAGTGACCTGATTTTCAGAAGTGTTGTGCACCCAGCAGCTCCCACAAATCAATGAGAGATCCCTGGGGGCTTCTTTAAGTGCCTAATTATGGATTTAGGAGCCTAACATTAAGCACCTAGAAAATCTTGGTCAGTATGTATAAAATATTATCAGGTAGAGTAAGCAACCGTCAGCAGAGCTCTTCACCTCAGCCAGTGAATTTAAGATTCCCATGTGACAGTGAAAAGCACTACTCACCAGACCATTTGTTTAATCCATTTTAATTCTAATTTTGGCCAGTTGGTTCAGTATTTCTATACCAGCTCTGCAAACAGTCTGCCTTACACTTGATTTCTATTTCCACATGTAAATTGGCTCTTCAATGCCCTCTGCTGTCCATAGAATACAATATTGCTCTCAGAATAGCACAAGTATAAAGTATACCGGAGGGGGGAAGGGGGAGCACTTTTTTTTTTTATTTCTGCTACATAGTTTGTCCGCCTTGCTCTCCTTGTTCTATTCAGTAGCTGAAGAACAGCAAAACATTAATTAAAGCAGCACTTTGATATTAGCTTTGATTTTGGGAGAGACTGCGCAAACCACAAATACCCAAAGACGAACAATTAAAATCAATATTTTAAAGACAGCTACACACACACGTAAGCACCCAGGCAGTTCAGTCTAATCTAAGTCAGAGTAGAGTCCACCAAAAACTCAGCTTTGACACATCTGTTCTCTGGTGATGCTGGAAATCTGAACCTAGATCTGGATCTGAATTTGGCAAATGATACCTGTTTATAACGGACTAAATGAACACCCGCAGCTCTGAAACACCAACCCAAACCTTAACTATACCTGTGAACAGTGGCACCAATTCAGATATTTCTTTGGTGGGGGAGGAATTCCAGTGTCCCACACACACATACACACACACACTGGCAGGGACCGCTTTCCAGTCCCTGCTTATCTCCCTTCCCCCCCGACAGGGACCCCAGGTGTCCTTGTCTCTGACCCACATAGTGTATGAGCCAGTGCCACCATGAGTCAAGTTCTTGATGGACTCTCCGGGGCTCTGTCGTACAGGAACAGTTTCCCTATATACCCAGTTGCAATACCATTTGGCCCAGCTGCTCCTCCATATAAATGGAGGGGCGGCTGGACCAAATCTGAATAATGCTCCAGCAGCAGCCATACCGATTTAGTATAGGACCATGGCTTAAAAGTGGTCAGGCCATAGCTCACCCCCCACCAGCTACATGGCCCTATGGAACTTTGAGCAAGTGCAAAAACCTTAGGGGAAACATTTGCCCCCCACAAACTTCACCTAAGTGGCACTATTGCCTCTGAAGCCATGAAGGTTGTTCTCCCACTCACTCCTACCTAAATATCCTTCCTCCCTCTAATCCAGTTACCCTCCCCCTCTCACTCAGCCCCCTGAGGTTAAGGGTTGGAGGCTGGAGTAAGGATAAAAACATGGGGATGGGGCAATTAGATCAAGGGTGGGAACCATGAAACAATCTAATTTAGATAGCACAAATCACTGTAATGTCTAGATGCTGAATGGGAAGCTCCATGGGAAGCTGCATTTGGCAAATCCCATCTGCTGTGAGATCCTGCATATTTCAACCATCAAATTATGTTTCTCAAAATCCAACCAGCCAATCACGTATTTTAATGTAACTACAGTGACTATTTGGAGCAGAACAACAAAATAATCATGTCACATCTAGTTCCACTTCATTTTGGGTTCAGTATCCAACCAGCTCCAGCCACCACTTTTTCCATTGTCCACTCTTTTAACTGCATCTAGAATGTTGAACCTTGGTCTTAAAAATGTAGTAACCGTGTACAGTCACCGTAGTAACAATTGGGAATAGGTCTCAACTCCCAAGCAATTTTATCAAAAGAAGTCCGCTATACATTATACTCACTAAAGAGATAAACAAAGACCCAGGGCTGTATGAGGTACATTCTAGACTCCTATCTGATTTCTAAAGTTACTGGTTTTTAATAGCATGTTGGAATAAAAGAAGGCACTGAAAGAACCAAATGTTGTCCTAATCTTTAAGAAAAGGAATGGGCAAATGCCAAGAAATTATAGACCATTAAACCTAACTATGTAGAGAAGCAAATTCTAGAATCATCAAGCCCTTCCACAACCCACATCTCCCCACACCCAAAATCTTTCCAATTCTTGTCTTCCCACATCTGCAGAGAAGCCATCAAGATGCATCAGGGGCCTTGGCCTTCCATGGCCAAGGAGGCACCAGGACAAATTTGGCCCCTGATCTCTGCTGTCTAGCTTCTTTGGGATATGTATGCCTATAGACCAAGGCCTATTGTCAAGTGTTTCCACATACCTTCTGCACCAATTGACACAAGTTTCACTCCTTTGCTGGCAATATAATCCAGGGCTTTGTTGACATTAGCAATTTTATGGAAGCGCATTTTTCCTCTGTCTGGTTTTGGTAGTCTTTCCCCTGTAGTACAACAAGTTGAATGCAATTATTCTTACAGGCACCTGGCAACAGACACACCAGTGACTAGAAAACTCAGATAGAATGTATGCAGTACATTTTCTAAAAGCTAACAGTTATTCTGGAGGTATTTTTCTGAAAGAATGTCAAGTGCCTTTGAACAAACCCACAAAAAAGCAAAGAAGTTTCTTACCTTGATCTTCCGGTACAGCAGTGAAACCTGAATAAAATTTGATGTTTGCCCAAACATAAGAGGTATATAAATGGATACACTTTTCATATTTTATTGTGCTGTTAGTGTCTGCTTTATAGTTGAAAGAAAGTAAAAAGGAAGTGAACAGGCCCTTCCTCATAGCTCATCATCCTTTCCTTCCTGATTACAAGGGAAGGAAATCATATAAATCAGACAGCCATGTCATCCCTTTCTGTGTAAAATCTCCCCAAACCCATGGCATTTGAAGAGCTGCTGTCGGACAGTAGGATTGGCAGAGATGCACAAGAGGGAAGAGGAGTATCCTGGAAAAAATGCAGAATCTGAGAATCGGTGTGGTTAAATGGGAACAAATCCCAGACGTCAGGACCCTGTGGGCATCCCTGCCACCTCTGGACTTATCCCAACCTCATCCATCACTGTCAGAGCCATGCTGCCACCGTCTGGTACCAAGGGCTGCATGACTATGTCTTCTCAAATGGTCAAGAGAGTAACTATATGTGAATAAATCCCCCCTACACAAATTCAAAGCGTTCCACAAAAAAACATGACTTAGAAATGCTCCTTCCCTTGATCCTTTCCCTTTATCATCCAATATGCCCCTCATAACCATCCCTCTTCACAGGGGCATCGTCAGGTAATCACAGTCTGCTGGTGACTGCTCCCCACCTTTGAATGGCAGAGGAAATAGATGATTTAGCTGGTTTGCATAAATAAGTCAATAGGAGCTGTTCAGTGCTCAGAAGTTTTGAAGATCAGACCACTAATTATTTAAGGCAGGGGTAGGCAACCTATGGCACGTGTGCCAAAGGTGGCCCACCAGCTGATTTTCAGTGGCACTCACACTGCCTGGGTCCTGGCCACCAGTCCGGCGGGCTCTGCATTTTAATTTAATTTTAAATGAAACTTCTTAAATATTTTAAAAACCTTATTTACTTTACATAGAACAATAGTTTAGTTATATATTATAGACTTATAGAAAGAGACCTTCTAAAAACATTACAATGTATTACTGGCATGCGAAACATGAAATTAGAGTGAATAAAATGAAGACTCGGCACACCACTTCTGAAAGGTTGCCGACCCCTGATTTAAGGTCTCTAAATATGGATTTCTGAGCCTGATTTTAGGCACCAACTTTTGAAAAGCTTGCTTAATAATTAAAAAAAGAAAAGAAAAAGTTTGGAGTACTCATACTAAGGGGTTAAAAACTGACTAAAATTGTTAAAAAATAAATTTGTGACCTCCACATGCAGAGGAAAAGTAAACTCTTAGTTGCAGGGCCTAAGGACCCTGCAGGTTTTATGTCTCTCCAACAGCAGTTTGTGATATCACCCAAAGCCAAATGGTTCAGACAGCTGCAGTCATAGTATGGCTTTGGGACATCATCAGCTCAGAAGCACAGAACCTTTATTTTAAAATGTATTCATCTGTAACTCTTTAAGCTCACTCATGCACTGCCGATCTTTAACAGTTTTCATTCTTTTAAGAGAGTATTTCACTCATTTTTTTCCTACTGATGACACCCTGAGGCAGGCTAAGAAAAAAACTTTTTTTTTTTTAATTGCCCAGTCCAAGGATAACCAGGATCTCAGATCTGGTTGTTCAACAAGAAGCTGTGGTTATTTCAAAGGTTTTTATTTATTCATTTTCTGGTTTTGTTCTGTGGGAACTAGGCAGGTACACAATTTCCAGTAGGAATATGCAGGAGGGGGACACAAATGTGCACACAATTCCCAATTGTGTGCAGTGGGATTCAGAACTAGAGGAATGGAGGCAGAAAAGGAATTTAGCAAAGCAGTAAGTGCTTGGTGGACAAATCATCCATTTCCTTTACTATTCAAAAATATTTACAAAGAAACTGAGGTGAGAGACCACTTTTTATTTTCAGCCTCAGATCAGATGCAATGGTCCATCAATTTGCTCAGGATTCTTAAATACAGGTCAGCAGCTCCTCCAATGGACAGTGAACAGATCACTTGTTGGACTGGAGTTTTGCTGTCCCATGCAACTGGAAAACAAGATTGCTCCTAACCCTCCTCAAGGTCGAGGATTAACTTCTGTTATAGTTTTGCACTACAAAATCTCTACGAGGTTCTAAAGTCAGGGGTGGTGTTTACTAAATGCATTAGACATTTTGTTTCTAACAAACCTGAAATGACTTCCAAGAGGAGCATCAGTTTAAGGCCATTCCTGAAGTCATCTTCGATGTTCTCAATCTGTGTGCCTGCTTTCCTGAGGTGGGAATTGCACCAAGCTGTAAAGGTCTATAACAGCAGAAGGAAAACAAAATACTTGTCACCATGGCATCTTTCAAAGCAACTGCTGAACCATCTGAGTGAGCAAACAATGCAGATGAGATTGTCAAGGCTGCCTGGGACTTCTAGTAATATTGATAAGAAACAAAATGCCTTTTTAAACACAGACTTTTTGAAAAAGAAATACAGCCCAGTCTCTTGGAAGCTTTACAATGAGCCATGCACAGTCATTACAGAATCTGCACGACGTCTGTATTTCAATATGACCTGATCCTTCATGGATTTTTTTTTAATTTGGTTTCCTCCTTGTATGAACTTCCAGATTGTGACCACAACTTGGTGAAACACCCAAGTGCAGAGATGGAAGTTTTCATGGTTAAATTTATCATAAAAGACAACATACAACAAGAGTATCTTTCTTTTTCTCTTTCTCTCTGTAAAACCACTGAGCCTGATTATTTTGTCCAGTTCTCATTGCTAAGGCAGCGCCAGCCTAGACCAGACCTTACTAACCCCCAGTTTTGAGAAATGCTGTTGAGCCTACCTTCAGCATGGTCTCAGCAGGGGTTTCAGTCCTTGGACAGCTACCAGGGTGGGTTGGGCCAGTGGCTGAAACAATGTTCCTTTCTTTTCCAACATTTCAGCAAGCACCCTCCCTTCCCTCAGCCCCTCCCTCCTGCTCCTCCCTCCTGCTCCAGTCAGAAAGGACTTGAGAGGAAGGAGCACTCTTGGCGGGGGGGTGGGGGGAGAAAGGAGGAGGCAGGGACTCAGCCACTGGTGAAGCCATGGCAGCTGCTGAAAAGAAAAGACTCTGAGGTACTTGTGGCATGGCAGGACAGGGTGAGTGAGAGCTGATGAGCGGGTGGAGACAAACCGGTGGCTTCCCTGGGGGAAACAAGTAGGGCCCTACTATATTTACAGTCCATTTCACAGTCATAGGATTTTAAAAATTGTAAATTTTCATGATTTCAGCTATTTAAATTTGAATGAGGTTGTAACTATAGGGGTCCTGACCCAAAAGGAGGTTGTGGGGGGGTGACCAGGTTATTGTAGGGGGGGTTGCGGTACTGCCACCCTTACTTCTGTGCTGCTGCTGGCAGCGGTGCTTCCTTCACAGCTGGGTGGCCGGAGAGCGGTGGCCTCTGGCCAAGCACCCAGCTCTGAAGGCAGAGCCGCTGCCAGCAGCAGCGCAGAAGTAAGGGTGGCATGGTATGGTATTGCCACCCTTACTTCTGCGCTGCTCCCTTCAGAGCTGGGCCCTTGGTCAGCAGCTGCCACTCTCTGGCCATCCAGCTCTGAAGGGAGCAGTGCAGAAGTAAGGATAGCAATACTGAGACCCCCCTACAATTACTTTCTGACCCCCTTTTTGGCTGGGACCTCCAGTTTGAGAGCCACTGGTCTCCTCCGCGAAATCGGTATAGCACAGGGTAGAAGTACACAAAAGACTAGATTTCACAGTCCATGACGCAATTTTCACGGCCGCAAATTTGGTAGGGCCCTAGAAATGAGGGAGTGTATGGAAACAGATGTGTCCGGAGTTAAAGTAAGGGGGAGAGGAGAACATGTGGGAGCGCAGCTCTCTGCCTCCTGTGGTAAAAGCAGACCGGAGCGCTCCTCCTCCCCCGGCTTGAGGAAGCAGTGATTCTCTGAAGCTCCTACTCCATGGCTAATTAAATGGGCACTCTGCTCCCCTTCTGTGTCCAGCTACTGAAATCACTGGCGATGGCTATGGGGCAGAGGTGATGGATTTGGGGGATCTGTGCAATCAAATGCCCACTTTAGAAATATGTAAATTTTATGTAAATTATGCACAAACAAAAATACCTCTTCAGACTTTTCATTCAGCCCATGGAGGCAGATCTAGCCTTTTGCATTTTGGGCCTGTGGGCGCAGAATTGACTCATCATTAATGTTTGTTCTTGTATTTTCAGGGGACTCTCTGTGAGACCAAAAAAAAGCCTATTTGAATGTTTAAAATTGTTTAATAAAATCTGAGTTGCGGTTCTATTTTTACATCCTAGAATGCTACTGTGGCCCTTGAGGTGTCAGGATGAGTGGGGTGACTGGGATGAGCCAAGAGCAGCCAAGAATTGCCTCTGCTGCTTTCAGCCCTGCATGCAGCCAACAGGTAAGTGGCTTGTGAGGTGACAAAACCAGGGCTGTGGGCTGTGTGCAGTTCTGGTCTCCCATGTTTAGGAAGGATGAATTCAAACTGGAACAGGTACAGAGAAGGGCTACTAGGATGATCTGAGGAATGGAAAACCTGTCTTCTGAAAGCTTGGCTTGTGTAGCCTAACCAAAAGAAGGCTGAGGGGAGATAGGATTGCTCTCTGTAAATATATCAGAGGGATAATACCAGCGAGGGAGAGGAATTATTTAAGCTCAGTACCAATGTGGACACAAGGACAAATGGATATAAACTGGCCACCAGGAAGTTTAGACTTGAAATTAGACGAAGGTTTCTAACCATCAGAGGAGTGAAGTTCTGGAACAGCCTTCCAAGGGGAGCAGTGGGGGCAAAAGACCTGTCTGGCTTCAAGACTGAGCTTGATAAGTTTATGGAGGGGATGGTATGATGGGATAGCCTAATTTTGGCAATTAATTGGTCTTTGACTATTAGCAGTAAATATTCCCAATGGCCTGTGATGGGATGTTAGATGGAGTGGGATCTGAGTTACTACAGAGAATTCTTTCCTGGCTGTCTGGCTGGTGAGTCTTGCCCACATGCTCAGGGTTTAGCTGATTGCCATATTTGGGGTCGGGAAGGAATTTTCCTCCAGGGCAGATTGGCAGAGGCCCTGGGGGGTTTTCGCCTTTCTCTGCAGCGTGGGGCACGGGTCACTTGCTGGAGGATTCTCTGCACCTTGAAGTCTTTAAACTGTGATTTGAGGACTTCAATAGCTCAGACATAGGTTAGGGTTTGTTACAGGAGTGGGTGGGTGAGATTCTGTGACCTGCCTTGTGCAGGAGGTCAGACTATATGATCATAATGGTCCCTTCTGACCTTGAAGTCTATGACTCTATATATGAATTGCACTGCAGGGACTAACTTTACCATTGCAGCTGCAGCATTTGCAGTTCCTACACACAGTGGCACGGCAGCAGTGCAGAAAAACATGACTGTGGATGCAACTGTGCCTAGACTGGCACTGAGCAAGTGCAGACGGGACTGTGGTGTGCGTGCCTGTGCATTGTTGGAAAAATGTGTCGGGTTGGGGGGGGAACATTGTAGCAACTTGTATGGACTTGGAGGAAGGAGCCCAGGTTGCAGAGGAGAAGAGTCTGGAGAAAGCACCAGGAAGTCAGTCTATGTGCATATGGCTAGAATGTTAGCTGTAGCATCTATGTACATAGTTCTCTTAATAAAGAGCCAGTTGAATTTTACAAGCATGGAATCTTGGGTGTTATTACCCAGCATATGAAAGAGACACAAGGTGTTTTACAGGCCTGGTAGGGTGCTGCAACACCCAAATGCTAGTGTTGACAAGCCTTAAGAGCTATATTATGGCTTTCAGGCAGAGCTCTGCACTGGGAGCAGTGTACTACACTACACAAACGAGGGCTGTCAAAGGCTGTCCTATCAGATTCAGACACAGTGCCCCCCGCCCCACCCCACCCCCGATCGCCACTGCTTCACCTTCCACAAAAGTGCTGTGTGCTCTCCATGTTATGTGAAGCCCTATATGCTGCTTGTGAGGGAGCAAGGCCACGGTCCCATACCCACCTGGGCCCTCTCACTTTGGCTTGCTTTGCTTTTTGGTACTAGCCTCACCGAGTCCTTGAGCCCACAGGAGTGCAAGGACCAGATTGTACCAGGCCCCAACCCCAGGATAAAAAGCACCCTCTCTGCACATGTGAACCTGCACAGGGTTGCACACAATGAAGCCCTATGGTGGTACCTGGCATAATCAAATACTGCCAGAATCTAGCTTGTTACAGCTTTTGTCTGCCTCTAGCATCTCTGAGCATGTGTAATCAGTATTCGTGGGTCAGTAGCACACATTTGCAAATACCAGAAATTATAGTACTCCTCCTATGACAGAGAGATATTAGAGTAATGTAGAAGACACAGCTTAAAGCACCCAAAGATAAAATGCACAAAAACTTGTTACATGGAAACCCGGCACACCCATTAGAAAAGCTAACCAATAAATGTCTGAGCCTTTCACACTCACCAAAATGATGGCTATCCATTTACTTTCAGATGCTATTGTATTTTGCAGAACTGTTTTGGGGACACAGGACTAGGCTAGGTCTGAACAGCCAAGCAGATGGTAAAAATAGATCCA
Source organism: Lepidochelys kempii (assembly GCF_965140285.1). NCBI lineage: Eukaryota > Metazoa > Chordata > Testudines > Cheloniidae > Lepidochelys > Lepidochelys kempii. Next base: position 136,348,135 of record NC_136382.1, on the reverse strand, counting down.
TCAAAACTGGGAACAGACAGGTCACAGTGCTATTTTCGTGATCTCACCCATCTCAACACAGGACTGTATTGAGGGTTATGTTGATTTCTTTTTTGCTGTTGAGCAAAGATTAATCTGATACTTGGGTTCATCAACCAAGCAAATTAAAATATTTCCCACCTCTAATTTCTCTGTTGGCCTCTCTACTTTGTACTTACATAGTGTTTAAATACCACAATGATCAGCACAGTATAAGAACCTCAACAGAATATTCTAAAATATGGTTGCATCGCAGGGTCCCAAAGAGGTTTGAAAACTAACTTATTCAAACATCCCTTAGAGATAAAAGGAAAGGAGTACTTGCGGCACCTTAGAGACTAACCAATTTATTTGACCATAAACTTTTGTGAGCTACAGCTCACTTCATCAGATGCGTTCAGTGGAAAATACAGTGAGGAGATTTATATACACACAGAACATGAAAAAATGGGTGTTTTTTTCATGTTCTGTGTGTATATAAATCTCCTCGCTGTATTTTCCACTGAATGCATCTGATTAAGTGAGCTGTAGTTCATGAAAGCTTATGCTCAAATAAATTGGTTAGTCTCTAAGGTGCCACAAGTACTCCTTTCCTTTTTGCGAATACAGACTAACACGGCTGCTACTCTGAAACCTGCCCTTAGAGATAGGTACTTTTTATTATACTAAGTTTACAGATGGATAAACTGAGCCATAGAGCTGTTATATGACTTGCTCACAGTAACTCGGTGGCAAAGCTAGACATAGAAGCTAGATGTTCTAGCACTCAGCCCTGTGATCTAACCACTAGATCACACTTCCTCTTCATTCCCTCTCATCTCTTCTGCTCTACCTACCTTCTCTTTTTGCTGATGTTATTGTTCATTTTATAAAGATTTTGAAGATACTGAGCAGCTGATGTTGCTACTCCATAAAGAAATCAAAGATGCTACTTTGGCCCAATCAAACTGTTTTAGATGAGCAGACTGACAAGGGATCAGTTCATCTTCACTTTTATAGACTGTCCCACAAAGCCTTTTCTGTGCTGATTTTTGCTGTCCTTTTTATTACATTTTTACATGTCTGAACATTAAATCAAAATTGATCCACAAACTGAAAATTACCAACATAAGACATGGACTCACACCTGTAGTCTCTCAAAAATGGTAAACTTAAAAAAATGATCTGATTACAACCCACAAAACCTACACAGTGGGCTAAACGAAGTTCTGTTGAAGCACGATTCCTTTTTATGGTATGACACCCGCTTACACCAGGTCTCAGTTTGTTCTGATTGGTCAAGTGCAGCAAGAGACAACTGCAGCTTCTCATCGCAGCGTTTTTTTCCAGTGCGAGTCCTTTGTTCATGAAATGCCGTTATCTGTATTTCGGTTGCCTTGTGCCTCCTTGAAAGCACAGCTCATGTACATTCCAGCAGACTATCTGCATGTGACTGTATAATCCAGTGGCTGCAAAAACCTGTCTTGTTTGCCTAGAACTAAACACAGCTATATAGACATCATTTAATGTCAAAAGAGAGACTATTACTGACTTCAGTAATGCCACAGATAAGAAGTTGCCAAACAAAACTCACTACACACCTAGCCTTGCGACGCCTTCCACAGTTCACATCTTGTTTAATCCTCATTCTTTCACTCTCTCATTGTGATCCCATTTGTTGAGAGCATAAATTGGCATTACTCCGGCTCTGACAAATAGCTCTATAAAAAGTCAGTAAGCAGCAATTCAAAAAAGCTCAGGTCCTGGAGATCAAAACACAACCAGCATATAACACTATATTCCGCAAATCTTAAATCCTCTGGGATTGAAAGGAAGAATTAGGAAAAGCAAATTATTTTCACTGCTGACCTGTTGGGAGCATATAAGAGTAGCAGACTGCCATGATGAGCAGGGTGGAACTGACATCACAGAGCAATAGTATATGCTAAAATAGGTGCAATTAAATGCCTGGAGCATTGGCCTTTGGGGTTTGAATTTATTTGCAAAAAGCAAACTCTAAATTTTTTTTTTTAAATGCCCATCACAAAAGCTACCAGTAGAAGAAAACCTGTGTTATCACTCTAAGCAGAGAGAGCCATGAACGAAAGGGCAAGGAATTTGAACTACTCTCTGACCCCTGTAGGAAACTTTCCCAAAACACACCACCAATCGTGTCAATCCTGATTTGGAAAGCCTATGTTGAGGGATGACAGAGTAATTCAGGTTTTATGCAGGCAGTGCTTGGCCTCTCTGCAATCACCACCAAAAGGATTGTCTGTGTCATTTGTGATGTAAAAATATGTTCACTGAAAACTGGACTGAGAAGACCAAATTGATTTCACGTAGGCAACTGAATCACCATGAACATGTGAATTTGCAGTCACTGGGGTAACTCCAACTTGCAGTCCTAGTGCAAGTAACTCCCCAAAACTATGTGTACCTTTGTAAGGATGCAAATTGAAGGACATAGTATTTCTGATTGAATAAACAACATGTATGAAGGCAGAAAGGGTCCTACAGTAATAGGAAAGCCCACATATGTTGCATATGTTAGAGTACTGATAAAAATTTAACTTTCTTTTGATGCTGCCCCAGAATTATAAAAGGAGAACACTACTGTAATTATGAGCCTTTGATCCTGATGTAACGTTTGAGATATTTAATTGAGAAATTCCAATGGTTTCCCACTAGCTAGTACTCACATTTCACAAAAAGGCTAATGCTCTCTTTGACTGATTCAATGGAACCAAAGAAAGATGGGTCGCAATAACTTTTTTATGTTTCCTATACTAATTACACCACCTATTTAAAATTCAAACTGATTTTAAAAGAGTTCTTGTTTTCTCTCTCAAAACAGCTACTGGCCTTCCTGAATCATTTCTTTTTGTTTCTAACCCTACCCATGATTATTCCATAAGATAAAAATATACAGTGCTCAATGGCAATCGAGCAATGATAGATCAAAATACACATACATATACACAGTGCAACACGAGTAAAAAACTTAATACTTTAGATTTCTGTTTTGTGACGCAGCACAACTGCCTTGTGGACCTTGCAGTGTACTGAACTGGGGACAGGGGAGCAAGCTCAGATAAAGTGATCTTTATAACTAGATCTTCAGGTCTTCAGAGAAGTGGAAAATATAAGCTGGCAGTGTTTCCTAAAAGGATGTGCATTTATGTGTTAATACACACACTTGGGTGACTCCTGCTATTTACTTCAAAGGGACAACTGCTTAAAACTGACAATTATTTTGCTTCACAGCACTGATCCTGATATATCCCCGCTCTCTCAAATGGTGGCAATTGGGATTGTTCATTACTTCAAGCCTAAATGGGATGCAATGACTCGCTCTGTAGCTATATGTGGTATTTTACTGTGCTCTGAGTACATGGCAAGAGTGCTGCAGAGAGAAAGCCAGAACATTCCTACTAGAGGAGACTGAAGTCTCTCTTTGAAGCACAGCCAGCTTCTGCCTATTATCCATATTTCAAAATGTAAGCCCTGATCCTGCAATGCGACCTGCTAGCATGGACTCCTGTGTCCATGGGACTTCAGCATCAGGGCCTTTCTCTCCGCTTGGAACACAATCTGCATGCTAGCTGTATGCATGTAACAAAGAAACTTTACCATTATTTTTAGTTTAAAAGAGAGAGAGAGACAGAGCAAGAGTGAGAGAACAGTTTCCCCATTGGCACAACTTACACTTGTTGCATAGATGTGATACAACACACCCATTGGGCCAAATTCAGAGGTATTGTAGGCAGGTCAATGAAGCTGCACTATTATCCCAGGGATGAATCTAGCCCATTACTGTTATCATATCTGAGTAAGAATGTAGAAATCAGAGATAGAAAACACAAACAATTAGGTCACTTGATTCATCCACCTGCCAGTGCAGAAAGACTCCCTACACAGTATCTGCTAAACCCATTCTAGCTGTGACAAAAGATGGTGTTCCTGTCACTCTCCCTGGAGGACAATTGAACAGTCTAAGAAATCTCACTTTTAGGAAATTCCTCCTTCCCCCCTAATATTTAACTTAAATTCTCATTTTCTCTCTCTGGTCCTGTTACTCCTAGTTATAAGCCTCTTACATGGCTCTAAACAAAACCTCATTACTAAAGTATAAATTCAAAAAAACATACACGTACACTCAGCAAACTACGTGATCTGGGCTTCCTTTAACAAATGTATATGGGAATTAATAGGATTCTTATCAATTAGGATGGAATAAGAAATTAAAGTGTTGATTCATTTCAGTTTACAGTCAGACATACCGTACTGTGGAGTCTGTTTTTTTTAATGTAGTGGTGATTGCTTGCCACAATAATTTGTAATAATAATTTTATTTATCAATGAAGTCTTGACCCCCACCAAGGGGCACAAGATGATGGAAAAAACACAAATGGGGTAGAATGGTCTTATGGCTTAGAGTGAGGAGATCATTAAGAGCTCAGAAACAACTCTCAGCAATTTTTGCAGCACTATATAATATTTTGCAAATTCTAAGCTGTCTTTTAAAAAAAAATCAAAAGTAAGTGTTTTTCACTGCTAAGATTTATCCCTCGTAACAGAGCAGTTACCCTGTTAAACTGTCTTGCAGAAAATTGTCTCAAGCCAGACAATAGCCCAGGCCAAGTGTATATGTGGGATGAGGAGGAAGGAAAAATGGGTTAAAAAGGAACACACTGTGGAGGAAATCCTGTTCCCACTCAAGTCAATGGCAAAACTACCATTGAATTTAATGAGGTCAGGTTTTCACTGTTTTTTATCAGGTTATTCCATAATTTTCCACCCTGGGGTTTCTTCCATCTTGCTCTGAAGCATCTGGTATTCACCCTTGTCAGAGACAGTATACTGGATTGGAATGATCATTGATATACTCTGCTATCGCAATTCACTCTTATGTATAGCAAGATTAACTCAGCCACATGGCATATATATTACTATTTTCTATTTTGTTTTCCCAGGTAAGTATGCAGTAATATTATTTAATAGCTTACTATTTATGTTGTAAAATGAATACCATGCAAACATATAGGAGATGAAACACAGACAAGTTGATATCATTGAACGCTGACGTCTGCATTTTTCGCCTTTTTGATTTTAACTGTGGAAGTGTAAAACAGTAGGAAAAATGCTGAAAAGCCAAAGTGACAATATTTAAACTAGCAAGAGAGTTCCACAGTGTAGGGGCCACTGGAACAAACGCTTTGTCACCCACTGACTTAAAGTGTGATAGTGGAACTGTAGAAGGGCGACTGATTTCCAGAGGTGCTGAACACCTATGCTACTTCCAGCTGAAGCCAGTGGGAGCTGCAAGCCCTCAGAATGCAAATACCCACCAGAACAAGACTTAAGGAGCAGGTCTCAATATATCCAGGCTCCTCTCCATTAAGAGCCCAAAAAGCCAAAAAGACCAGCCTCTTTATAGGCAGTCATTGCTAAGTTGGAATAATATGATCATATTACTCCTCCCTGTGAACAGGCACTCTACTGACTTCTGCACAAGTCGCAAACAGCAAAGAGACCCAGCTGGAAGCCCTGCACAGAGGAAGCTACAATAACTGAGGAATTTATTGCCATAAATTGACACAATTTTCTCCATTGTGGGAAGGAAACCTTTCAAATTGGAACTTCCTTTACTGTGACTTCTCATTTTCCTCTTGGCAGTTGCTGAAGTGACCTATCTACACTATTTTTACCATTTGATACGAAGTACAGCTTGTATCATCATTGGACATAATATCTTGCTTCTGCTGCTCTGTCGTTTGCTGCTGGGTAAAACAACAGCAGCTATTACTGTTGGCTGCTTGTACTACAGTAGCACCTAGAGGCCCTAGTGTGCCAGGCACCGTACAAACACATAGTGAGAGAAGGTCCTTGCCTCAGAAAAAGAGTTTGCAGGCTACCTGAACAAGACACACGAAGGGTGAAAGGGACAACAGAGGTGAAGATATTTGCCCGAAGACACACAGCAGGTCAGTGGCAGAGCCAGGAATAAATGACAGAAAATAAACCAACCCTTTTCAACCATGTGGTAATATGCTGCAAGTGCAGTGGAACTGCCTGGCACCATTTTATTTAAGTTTCAGTTTTAAATGTACCCTTATGGCTATTAATTGACGTGTGGGGGAGTTTCTACAAATGTGTAGAAATGGCTGCACCATTAACTGAGTTGGTATGAACTAGAAATAATAAATAAAGGATTCGATTTTTTTTTTCAGTTGTTTGAACTCGAGTTTGGATTTTACCCCTTTTCCTTTTTTCCACCCCAAAACAAAAGCCAAAATGCACCTGGTACAATTTCATAAAATAACTAGGGTGACCTACAGTTCTGGAGCCTTAAATGCTACCTCTTCTGGAAGTGTCATTTTTACAGGAACTTAATGTTATTCAATCACTGAGTGACAGGAAGTCTTCTACTGGCCAAGTGAAATGTTAATGTTTAGCACAGCAACTTGCTAACTGAATTTGGTTATGTAAAGGATGTAAATATTTGAAGTGGGTGAACTATCTGGGATGGTTCAAGGGATTATGTACCATACGTAGGAGTCATTCAAAGAAATCAAGAAAAGGAAAATCTAGGCTAAATATCACGGAAAAATTCCTGACAGTGAGGTAATTTAAACTGCAGAACCAGAAAAACTAGAAAAGGCACTAGAAAATAAAGAATCACAAGGTCTTAGAATTCAGAGATGGAAAAGCCCTACTAAGCTCTTCTGTCTGAAAGTGCAGTAGTGATCATATCAGAGATTAAATTGATACCACACTGGATCATAGTAGTAAACAGGTTTCAGAGTAACAGCCATGTTAGTCTGTATTCGCAAAAAGAAAAGGAGTACTTGTGGCACCTTAGAGACTAACCGATTTATTTCAGCATAAGCTTTTGTGAGCTACAGCTCACTTCATCGGATATGAAGTGAGCTGTAGCTCACAAAAGCTTATGCTCAAATATGAAGTGAGCTGTAGCTCACAAAAGCTCATGCTCAAATAAATCGGTTAGTCTCTAAGGTGCCACAAGTACTCCTTTTCTAGTAGTGAACAGTCCACCCTACTAGGAGATCAACTCCATAAACTGAAAGGTCTTTTTCATCACTGATTCCCACAACCCTATTATTCATGAGGTGTATAATTAAAGAGGCACATTCCCCACTCAGTAAACACAATGTAAGCTCCAATAGCATTAATGGGAATTCTACGCACACAGAACAGCCAGGGAAGGCTTTAGCCCTTACAAAGCAGGTGGTCTAATCCTATGTGAGGATAAGGTTTCCTGGAAAATACGCAACTCCCATCACTGTGTGACTACATGTCCATTTCACAGGCCTGATTATTGCCAAAAAAAAAAAGCTGAAGATTCTAAAGCATTTAAATATCACTTTAAGAATAACTTTAGGAGATCACCACCAAGGCTGGACACTGGCAAATGTCAAGAAGATCATCAAGCATTTTGTTACAGTTCCATTAGTGATTTCTTTTAGTGGAGTCAACAGAAAAAGGGTTGCATTGTAAAAACCCATCAGGCAGAGACGTTCCAGGGGAAATTGCATGTGGATCACTGCATACACTGTTCCCAACTCATTGTCATCTTGTGAGGGAAGGGTCTCAGGACTATTACAGGAATGGGTGGGTGAGGTTCTGTGGCGTGCAATGTGCAGGAAGTCAGACTAGATGATCATGATAGTCCCTTCTGACCTTAAAGTCTATGAGACTGTAGAAGGGATAAGACTACCATTAAAATGTGGATATTCCAATAGATCCACGGGGAAATCCTGCAAAGAGCCTGCACGATTCATTCTGAACTCTGGAAGCCGCACTGATACTGGCTCCCCTCCTAGATCTCCAAACTATCCCTACTCCAAGCCCTGATCCAAAGCCAATTGAAAGCAATAGGTGTTTTTCCATTGACTTAATGGGCTTTGGATCAGGCCTCAGATTTGGAAGAAGGCAGGAGCGAGAGTTAATACTGCAACTGTCAGCATTAACTCCTAATATAAACTCCACTGCGATGACAAGGGCGATACCATCCAGTTAGAGCACTATTAAACATTTTAAATAATATAGATACTACAACTTGAAATATAAAATAATGAAAAACAAGGAAGCCATATGGTCAGCCTGGTTACCTGTAGCAAGACGAGACGATTGGTGCTGCAGCCAGAGACAAAGGATGCTGCAGCTAGAGACACAAGGGAACAAACCCAGAAATGACACAGCTGCCTAAATTCCTACTGTAACGTGCAGTCTCGTGTTTGTGTACAGTATTACCCTCTACTGGATGGAACTGCTTAGTGGCATTTCATAGGTCCTACTATTGTAAAAATCAACAACCTAAACGTGTGAATTTGCACGTAAGGCCACAGAATACAGTTCAACATACTGTCAACGTAGCTTGAAAAAGATGACCAGTGTACAGAATTTCATTCCTTTCACCAATTTCTACAGGGGCTTTTGCTGTGAGAGCCAAAGCAATGTGCCAACTCCATTATAGTTCATTAGCTCTCGCTCTCTCACACCAACAAGCCCTGTTCTAGCAAACAAAAATAATAGATTTACATGGTCTCAGAGTTAGTAAATAAAGCTGCAGCAGCGCAGGACTGCTTGTCACCTCAGGATGGACAGCAGCAGTTTAGACATGGTCATCTGGAAATCCTGGCTCCATCAACCATACCTGGTGCTCAGAGATGGTCCATTGGCTGCTCACATTCCTATGGCACTGCATCCTTCACAAGTTAATCTGACTCTCTGATTACACCATAGAGACCTACAACTTCAGATGAACAGCAGGTATAATATTCCAAGTGCCCTCTCTCATGCAGAAAGTTTCATTACCACTGATGGCACAGGCCTTGTTACAAGACAAGTTTGATTGCAGCAGGCAACGAGGCAACCCATCACAACCAGTGGAGTTCTCAACTTTTATGCAATATCAAAAAAATCTGCCTGGGGCAGAGCAGGGGCGGGGTGGGGTGGGGGCGGGGCTGGGGGCCATGGGAAAGAGGCGAAGCAGGGGCTGGAGCAGCAGGCAGGCAGCAGGCGGCTGCGTAGGGCACCAGGAAACTGTGTTCTAAAACTGAAAGGCTTCATATCTCCAGTATCCTGAGCTATCCAATCCCCAGTATACAAATTAATCTCCAGGCTTTTGTTAATATTGAAATAGGGAGTTCAGTTCCTTAATATGGTCACTACCCTGCTGATTGGTAGTAGATTTCTGGGTCTTGCAGGTTGGTTTCCTGTTGGAGAAGACATCAGTCTGGGTATTTTCATAGTATAGCTTGTTTACATATACTATACACAATCATCTTTGAACAGAGTTGGTCATAAATGGCATACAGGTAATTCCCGCTTTCAGAAACCTCAATCCAACACCAATGCCCTGCCTCAGGAAGCAACTCTGCACAAAGAATTGACTCTAGCTAGACAAGGTAAAGCTGAGAGCAAACTCTCCAGCTGTTGGCAACAGCTCTCCCAAAAGGACTATACATCACAAAACTTACAACAATATGTATATCTTCAAAGACCGAACACTGTTTGCGTGCCAAGAAAACAAACTGGTAATACTTTGTGTAACAACATCCTCCAATGACTCCCACCATAACAATATTAAGATCTTTATTTTTTTTTAGTATTGAAGACTGTTCTTTTAATCTGTGTTAACTGCTTAGGGTATAACATTAGCACTATAACAGTTAAATAAATATTATCTCTTATGCCAATATACAGTATCTATAATACTAACAAATTTCCCACATACATTAGCCCCCAAATTAAATTGCTATACCGATCAGAAAGGAAGCATGATCCAGTGGTTAGGGTGCTAACTTGAGACTTGGGAGCCATGGTTTCGAGTCCCTACTACACTACAGACTTCTTGTAGGATCGGGCAAGTTCCTGAGGATACATCTACACAGCAAAGAAAAACCCAAAACTGGTCTGTGCCAGCTGACGCGGGCTCATGGGGCTCAAGCTGCAGACCTGTTTCATTGCTGTGTAGACTTCTGGGGTCAGGTTGGAGCCTGGATGGAAGGGTCCCAGAACTCTGACTCCAGCCTGAGCCTGGAAGTCTACACAGCAATGAAACAGCCCCACAGCTTGAGTCAGCTGGCATGGGCCAGATGCGGGTTTTTCTTTGTTATGCAGACATACTCTTAGTCTCTCTATACCTCAGTTCCCATCCATAGACTACTTCCTTACCTCACTGGAGTGCTGTGAGGATAAATATATTAAAGATTGTGATATCCTCAGATACCATGGTGATAGAGGCCACTTAAGTATCTAAAATAGGTAAATTAAGGACCCTTTTGTGCCACTTAAAAATGTTGGTTCTGTAAATATAAAATATGTTACAAAAAGTGAATGAAACTGGATAATTTATTAAATTTACAAGTGTTCTCATGCTGAAAGTACTATTGAGTGAAAAACGACCGCTTGACACACATAACTTGTGAGAAGAGCAGATCCAGACCTAAAGTTGCTAAATTAGGTTAAAATTTTGGGCAGGGGGGGAGAGAGGGAGGAGAGAAATAGGAAAAAAGGACTGATGGAACAGAACTATAATACCTAGGCTTGAATGCTGTGTTTTTGACACTACGGCCTTTGATGTCTTTTATTCTTACAAAGGTTAATTTTGTATTTCCCCTTGGACCAAAGGTTCATTAACACACTGATCTCTTCCAGTAAGCCACGTTGTTCTAGCATTTAATAATTTAACAATTAAGACATTACAGTGCTTTGTTTTACATATAGTACAATGCCAAATTCTGACTGTATATGTGAATCCCATTTAAGTAAATGGAAACCATGCATGCATCTGGGGGCCCAAACCTGCAAGGTGTTGTACCCTTAACTCCCAATGATATAAATAGGATTGATGGTACTCAGCAGTTCTCAGTCAATACTCACCACCTTGCAGGATCAAGGACAGAATCTGGCATTTGTGCTGCTGAAGAAAACATTTCCTTCTATCAGGGTCACCTAGCTTTGTGTCAGATATATTTTAGCAAGCACAGTGTACTGGTGCTTTTTGGATCACCGTAGAGCATGGTGATGTCTGAGGTATCTCTATGCCCCCAAACAGATTTACGCCGCACTGGAGTAAACAGCAGGATGTGGGGAAGCCTTTGAGGTTCAACTCCTGCAAAACTGTGAAATAGCGAGGTAGACCAAAAAATAGTATGTACTATGAGAGCAAACAAATCCAGTGAGATTTTGAGTTGCTATGCAAAGGCATCAAGTCACAAAGGAGGGAAGTAATCGGTCCTCTATACAGTTCAAGTGAAATCATGTCTGGAATATTATATTCAGGTCTGGCCACCTTCATAACAGAAGGATATCAACAAGCTGGAGGCTATTCCAAGAAAAGGAACTACACAGTGTTAAAGGGGCTAGGGGCAATTGAAGATGTGTAGCTTGGCAGAGTGATGATGAAGGGTGTGAACGTAGAGATCTAACTGAAAGGAGATGTCATTCCGTTTTCTGTGTACTGCACCTTACATGTAGGGTCTATTCCAGCTGCATGGCCAGTCTCCTATGGCAAGCCACTTGTAGAAAAAACTGCATAAGCTCTGCTATGTCTGTCACTGCCTCTAGAATTGAGAAAAGGGAGAATTGAGACAGGATGAAAGAGGAGGTGCCAGAGGAAGCTTCTCCTTAGCTATTCTGATGGTTCGGCAGAGGCACTTCTACACCTGTATTACACACGTGGACTCTGAGGTGGAGCACATGCCCTCTGCACTGGATAAAGTTCTCCACCAAGTCAGTTCAGCAGAGGGAATCAACATGACCAATGCCCCATCATCAGCACATGAACATTCATATCACTGAATTTTATTTCTGGTTCCCTTTTCCAGTCTCAGGGCCCACTCACTGCTCTTCCATCATCAACAGCGGCATCTGATCCCCAACACCCTCCTTCCGGCATCTCATTGCCTCCTGAACCATCAGTGTAGGTGCTGGTTGACTTTTTTCCCTACAAAAAGAACAGGAGTACTTGTGGCACCTTAGAGACTAACAAATTTATTAGAGCATAAGCTTTCGTGGGCTACAGCTCACTTCATCGGATGCATAGAATGGAACATATAGTAAGAAGATGTGTATATATATATATATATATATATATATATATATATATATATATATATATATATATATATATACAGATAAGTTGGAAGATGCCATACAGACATATTTTTAAATGATCCTTGGCTATTTAAGGTTATGTGATGGAAACAATTACATCCAAATGATAGTGTGGGTGAAACGGAGGGTATACCCTCCAGATAGTAGGATTAATTGAAGTAGGCTAATCCAAGGTTTAGTAGACTGGATTTCCAACTGTCTCCCCTGCTTTCTATGAGGCTTTTTCTTCACAGTGCTATCTTTTCTTGTTAATTATATGTGACATTGCCACGCCCCTGCTCCCCCCTCCCCCAGTGTATGATTCAGCCACTAATAGGGTAGATAGAAAAGTTTTCATAATTTAGTTTATCAACATGCTTTTAAAATGTTCACGAGTGTAAGATCATGTCCTCCACACCGATAAAGTGAGAAGAGACTCAGAAGAGACAATGCAATCTGAAGACCATTTGGTGTTTTAATATCCTTTTACTAGTAAGTGATCATAAGAAGATATATTTATGGTCAGACATCAGAGTATTTTTGAACAGTGAATTAATGCATATGTACTCTGTTAGATAACAGATTTCAAGCCTACCTAATTCAGTTTCTCTAAACCAAGATTTCAACTGAGGTCCCTTTCTCAGAAGTAAAAGCCTTCTGCATTAGCTCACTGTGTAACCTAACCCGCTTGTGTGTATTAAATGCAGTATTTCTCAGCACACAAAGCATATACTTCAGCTAGTGAAAGTTAATTTCTCTGCCGAGTCACAGTTGCTGACTGAGAAATAAAAAAAAATATTCGTTTTAGATTTAATACTTTAAAGGTTTTGTCTTTTTTATTATTATTAGAATACAACGGCATAAATATAGGAGGTGCATTTAAAATGTATTGTGCTTGGTTATTTTTTAACCTCAGTAACACAATTGCTCTGTGACAAAGTAGACAGAGAGTAAAATTTTCAAAAGCACCAATGTATTTCGGCCACCAAGTCCCATTGACTTTCAATAGGACTAAAATACCTAAGTCATTTTTGAAAATGGGACTTGTGTGCCAAAGCCACAAAGGTGCTTTTAAATATCTTACTCAGAGACTATAAATAGATATCATCATTATATATGCACACAAAATGGTATTAACTAACTTGTTTTTGCTTAAGAACCTAACCAGAATCAATAGAAAAAAAATAATAAACAGCGACAGCTCAAATGCAGGGAGCAGGAACATCTGTTTTTAGAGCGAGCGCTGAATTTGTAATGAGCAAATCCTTTGTCAAGTAAACATAGAAGTTCTTTGTTAAAGTGCATGTTTTCTGGTCATAAAACATTTTGACTATGGGGCCGCTTTGCGTCATGGAAACACAGGCCACAAGGCAAAGGCAGGAAGTACAATCTTCAGACTATTTGTATGGTGTTTTGTTTGTTTGTTTTTAATAATTCTAGTAGCTTGCCAAAACCCTGGTGACAGATGTATAATACACTATATGTGTAGATAAAGACATTAAATAGAATAGATAGGGCCAAACTGATTCCTGACGTAACTCCACTGAAGTTTATCTAGCTACAGATGGGATTGAAATTTGACCCTACAGGTTTTCCACAGCCTGAAGAAAGACCCATAGCTTAAAAAATCCCTCAAAGCTGCACCAGCATTTATGTTTTCTTTGCTCACGCCATGCAGGTGATTATTGGTTTTCTACAAACAGTAAGTTCCTTGTCGTCTCACATACAAATGTGCAAATTATTAGCCTTTCCAGCACCAGAAAGCTATGCTGGGACCAAGATTTTCAAAAAAGTTTGCCCAAAGATAGGCTCCTAAACCCTTGTTTAGGTTCCTAAATAAGTGCCCTGATTTTCAGAAGTGCTGCATAGCCTGCAGTTCCTATTGAATTCAGTGGGAACTGATGAGTCTGGGTGTTCAATACTTTTGAAAAATCAGGGCACTTATTTAGGTACCAGTTTAGGAAAGCATCCTCATCCAGGGCAGCACTTAAACACATACTTAACTGTAGGCATGTGCTTGGCCCATGTAGGGATGGATTTAAGCACATGTGGAAGTCTTTTCCTGAACCGAGACCCTAAACAAGAACTGAGAGCCTAATTTTTAGGCAGCTATTTCTGAAAATGGGGTTGAAATTTGGCCTGGTTTTCTGGATAACTGTTCATTTGTCCTCTAATGTATCCTCAGCTTACATTGACTTAAGCATATTGTACTACTCTTTAAAAAAACAAATAAAAACACACCACTGTGGGACATTTACTATGTCAAGTATCATATTTTAACACAGTTGTCATCTAATCATGTCAGAGTAATAGATTTTTAAGGCCCAAGAGACCATTAGATCCCTTCTCACCTATGCAACACAAGCCATCAAATTACATCCAGTTGCCCCTGTTGTGTTAGAATGCATTAGTGATAGGACTGTAACACGATTCAGTAATGTGGCTAAAATATGGTTTGGTTCCATCTACACAGGCAGAACCAAAACGGGTAAAATCTTTGGGACAGGTACTGTCTTTTTGTTCTGTGTTTATATAGCACCGAGCACAATGGGATCCTAGGCCATGCCTAGGGCTTCTAGTTGCTACAGTAATACAAATAATAAACAACAACATAATCCCACAACAAGGTCAAATTGCCTATGTAGACAGCCCCAAATCAGAGGTATTAGTAAGTGTGACTCCAAAAACAATAGCAAGGATTTATCATAGAGCTATGAAAAATATTGTCAGTCTTTAACTCCTATTGTAATTTTCTAAAATTCTACTTACCCACTCACCCTCGAGAAAAATTTTTTAAAGTAAAATATTATTCTTTTAATGATTATCAATTATCATGGTAAAATGGGCAAGCAAGTAGATTTTGTTGTGAAATTTTCGTGACAGTGTTCTGCCTACTACGTAACTTTGCAATTTGAAGTATTAAAAAGTTTGGGTTTTTGGAAGAACTGCTTGAGTTAGCCAATGGAGGGTGAACTATTCACACTCCACCTTCTCTTTTAATGATAAACACTGAAGAATGTTTCTCACCACTAATTCAAGCTTTATCATCTTTGATCTTTTTCTGTAATGTGGTATGGTAGCTAAAAAGGTTGGAAGGAAAAATCTGATGGAAAAGGAAGAATGAATTTGCATTATAGGGCAAGGGCAATACCATGGAGTTGTTGGCACAGTGGTTTTTATCTTTAAAGACCTAGATTTAATGTTTGGTCTTTCTAGCGCCAGTTGTTTTTCGGTTATGTGCGTGCAAAATATTTGATCAAAAGTATGAAAGTGCTAGGTATTTTTCAAACAGAAAAATGATAAATGACAAAAAACATATCACCTGTGGGTGAACACATCACAAAATGATCTATCAGTCATCATCCTCAAAGGAAACCTGCACAAAACCTTCAAAAGACGAGCCTGGGTGCTCAAATTCATAACTTTGCTAGACACTAAAAATCATGGTCTTAATAAAGACGCTGGCTTTATGTCTTTTATTACAGCAATTTGTAATCCACTAATCCCACTTTTTTGTCCTATGACTGGAGAGGTGTTAACAGGTCACTTTACCTTGAATGGTCTCTTAAAATATGTGTTAGCTACTTATACTAAACAATCTGTTCTACCTTGTATTTGGCTGTGACACTCTGAGTGCCTTTCCCTGACCTGCTGAAGAGCTCTGTGTAGCTCTAAAGCTTGTCTCTTTCACCAACAGAGAAGTTGGTTCAATAAAAGATATTGCCCTATCCACCATGTCTCTTATTATATCCCTACATTTCTTTCTTACACTTCTCAGGTTGTGTGTGTTTCTAGCAGAGGTGACCCATGGGGAGTGGGGCGCATGCAGGGTCACATGCCCCTCCAGATTTGGTACTTGGCTTGTATTGAGCATGGTCATACAGACTGAGCACGATCAGTAAAACTGCTGAAGCCGGCTCCTCCCCCCCTCCCCACACACACTATCAGCAGGCATGGCTGGTCTCTGGTTTCTAATCTCCCTTCAGCTGTTTGGTATCTGTCCTTAGTTTCAATCTCCCTCCCTCTCAATTCTCTCTCTTTTCATTTTGCTCTCCTTCCCTCTCCTTCACCTGATTATTCAGGCTCTCTCTCCTGTTCCAACATCCCCAGCAACAGAGGAAAATCACCACTGACAGCAACTGAACCTCGGGTCCTACACAGTAATTCTTTCCCACCAGTAGTTTGAGAATTATTAGAATCACGCCACCCTAGTTAGTTTAAAAAACAGTTGCTTCCAGTACCACAGGGAAAAGTTACTGTATAGGAACAGAAGCACAGTCACAGAAGGTGATCATTCAGTTGTATTTTCCTGTTAAATAATGTGGAATAGGTAATCTTCTTAAATTCATGCCTGATTTTATAAACTGAAAAGGGACCATTGCACAGTGCCTGATGACATTGTGAATGGCTCTGCCCAATGGTCTCAGTTCGATGTATACTAAAATCCATCAATGCTTTTTCTTTTAGAGAGCTCCAGTGCATTAACAACAACCTTGGTTGGCCCAAGCTGGTATACATGCAAGTCTGTTTGCAAATGCAAATATTACCAGTGTCTTATTACAACAGCCTGAGGTGCATATACTTCCTAGAAACCAACTATGATGAAAAAGGTATATTTTTCAATATATTTAAATTAACTTAAAAAAACCAGAAAATTAATTTTTGAACAATATTAACTTGACTGTGATGTCCACAAAGTTATGTTCCTTATCAGGAAGCATTTTAGGCAATTCTACTTCATATAAATTCTTCTCTCTGGAGTATATCATATATACATGCCAGAGAAATTAATAATCTAACATATTCCTCTGTAACCAAGTTCAGTTCTAGAATGCTTAAATGTAGCCAGCTGTGTTATAAAGGACACTGAGTATTTTTAAAATCCAGTTGTTCCGTCCCACTGTAATGAATTCAGTAGAACTGCATAGTGTAATACAGAATTTGCCCATTAGAAAGCAAAAGTGCTACATTCAGATTAGAGGATGACTATAAATTGAAAGGAATAAAATAAATGAATAAATATTGGTACTGCACCGATGCACTTATTTCTTAAAATAAAATGGTGTTTTGTTTGGGTTTTTTAAAAGGATTTCCCAATAGAACTATAAACTTCTGCCACCATGAAATATTGCTGGTTGAGATAGTTTCATAAAAGCTCTGTTTAATTTTCTTTTATATTCTGGGTACATATGGCCACAATTTTCATTTATTTCTCTCTCAGAGTAGAGTTTATTGATAATATTTAGATAAAATATCAAACACGCTAACAAAATATGGTCACTCTGCCACTGCTTCAGTGTCCTCCTCTCAGACACAATTCCACACAAGTCACATTAGCAAAAGGAATTCAGCATGTTACGATTTTAACTTAAAACCAATCTCTAAGGGCCTAATCCTGCAAAACAATCCACGTACACAGCCCTGACTCCTACATGGAGCCCTACTACTTTCCGCAGGATGCTGCACAAGAGTAGGGCTCTCTGTTTGTGGGTCCCTTTGTAGGATCAGAATCTACAATATAAGGCATAATACTAGAAAATAGTTAATATATAATAACTTCTCAACAATCAACATTCTCTTCTGTTTAAAAGAGGAAAACCCTGACCAACTTGAGAAAAACACTTAGCCTCGGGGTGCGGAAAGTTTGCGATGCTAAGATCCATGTTGGATGCTTGCCCCGAGCCCAGCGGCTGCACCTAATTTTCATATTATAGGCACATCATTCCTTTTTTTAAATGCACACAACCATGATATTCACTTGAACCTGTTGATAAATAAACCTGATAAATATAAATTGTTTGCTTTTTGCTGCTTTAATTCACCAGTAATTAAAAACTTGGCAGTTTATCAACTGTGTTCTCACCCAGAGGATACAGGGAGAGGATGGCTGGGAGTTGCATTTTAGGACTCTGCGGGTCACATGAGATATGATCTCCCACAACTGTCTTTGTACTTCCCTCCATGGCACTCCTTACAAACGGAATCCCTTCCCTAAGTTAGTCTGTAAAGCCACTTATCTAGAGACACACATCTACTGTAATGCCGACAAAAAATTGCCAATTAATATTGGCTAGGTAGTGAAGTAGCGGGAATGTTGATATTTATTTATTTTTAAAGACTGTGTTTTCATCCCTCTCCCTTACCCTTCAAACACTACTTGTTTACTTAGGCCCTGCCCTACAGGTGCCTGTATAGAGCCCCATTAAATTCAATGGGATTCCATGTGGGCATAAGGAGACCCTGCTGTCTGTATCACATTGCTAGAAACTCTTCGGGGCAGAGATTGTCTTCATATACTATATGTCCGTGAATCTTCATGAGCAGACCTCTGCAGATACATAGAGCCATTTATTTCAATGGGGCTCTGCACAGGCACAGGTCTGCCTACCCATCTCTCAATGCAAAGTCGACCTGCAATTGGAAGGTGCCTATCACAATCTGTGGATACTATTATACTCCAAATAACAACAGTGGTGTCCTGGGGCACCCTTAAGTATAACAGTAATATTTCTACATTTCCTAATTTTCCTAGTGATCTCCAACCAGTCCTGGCACCCATTTAATTTCTTTTTCCTATTTTATCCACAGTGTGTGCAACCCAGGCTTGATCACCTCTTTTATCCCAGAGGTGAGGAATGGGGCTGCTGCCTTCCATCACTTTAAACTTCTCCTCACCCTGTCAGACTTTTCAAGAAGGAGGGGTATTTCTACTGAGGCTACACTGATGGAAGCCAGCATGGACTCTGGAGTGAAATTTACTGTAACTATTTACAGATGTTGCCTACAGATTTATAGAGTCAATTTCTCTTAATTCCTGTTCATCAGTGCAATGCCACTGAACTCAATTAAGTTGCACACGTTTAACTAGATGGATAATTTGGTCCATAATGGTGACTAGTCTTTCCTAAGAGAGTCTTCTGTGCCTATACTTCTAAAATGCAAACTTTTCTTATTTTCTAGTATGATGGAGGCTGTAATTACAGGATTTACATGCCAAATTAATACATCATAAAGGAAAAATTAATCTGTATATTGCCAAAGATTGGATATTTAGTAGGATACAAAACAATGTGTTTTTTTCCTGACAAGCCTGTTCTGTTCTGGCAGTCTTCACATGTGCATACTTCCCAGTGAAATCAAAAGGAGTTTTTCATGCAAGAGGAGTACAGGATTTAGCCTAAATAAATACTTTGAGATTTTATTCTTGTTTACATTAAGGCCCTTTGGTGCTACTCTAGCAGTGTAAAAAGGCCTTAAATTAAGCAGAAATTAAAAGAACCCACCTTAAAAGAACCCTTTATACCACCAGTGTAAATAAGATTAAGACTTCTTGTGCTGGCTTTGTCTATAATAGTATAACTAAGGCCAGAAATCTTGTTCCAGTACACTTTCTATTAATTTATAGGACAACGATAGACAATCATGCCTGAAGTACTCCAAAGGATGGTATGAGACAAAGATTTCTAGCATACACACTGCCCTAGTCTGCAAATTCCCTTTTAGTTCAGATATCCTGAAGAGTGAATTGCACCTGTCCACAACCTTCAGATCTTTTCTTTATCCCAAAGGCTTATGATTTCCTTTAATAACAAACAAGAATGTTTTATGTCAAGGTTTAAAAAAACCCATAGCAATAAATCATTATATGACAAAAGCTGTCTAAAAATAAAACTTAGGCATCAGATAAATCTTTCTGTCCTTTACTTAAAAGGTGGCAATGTTTCTACTCAAAAGAATCATGAGCTTCCATGCATCTATCTGCCTAGGTAGCCACTAGATCAGGAGCACAAAGATTTCTAGATGGGCTCCCAGCACGCAACTTCTCCCTCTTCCCTATATTTCAGGTCCTCTTGTTTATCTGTCACTGCCAAAACAGACATCCCACTCTCAGCCCTGCACTCCCACTAGGGGCACTGATGTAAAGGTGGCTCTGCATACGAGCCCCCCAGAGTCACACACTTATCACCCACGTCTGAGATAGTCTCTAGAATGCAGCATTCTGTTCTCCTTGACACAGAAAATACAGTAAAAACAGGCTTGAGGTTATAACTCATTGTATTTTAATATCACATTGAACAGGTTAACATAATAAAAATTCCAATACATAAAGTATCAATAACAGCTTATTACCCCATGAACTATTATAATTCTGTAAACACAGGATAAGAATATTCAATAAAACAGTCTGTTTTCTTACTTAAATGTATCTGAAGTCAATATATACTTTCTGCCAGGTTTGGCGTTTTAACCAAATACATCTTTATATCTGGTTAATAAAAGCAGAAAAGACCAGCATTTCTCCTATTAATACACAATATGAAAAATCATCAGTGTGACCAAAGCAGTGTCCATTATGGTCATTCCATTTTTCTACTCTCATAACTTTTCCAAAACATTCATCCTTTAAGAAGTTATCTATTCTTGGTCTCTGGTCAAAGATAATTTGTTTTTAAGTTTGAGCAAAATCCCTTCTGACATATTGTCTTTATAGTGAGAATACAGGGAAGAAAAAGAAACTTTTCCCAATGGAAAACAATTACAACCACATATTTTAAAAGCAGGGTTACAGCAAACGGGGCTGTAGGATTACCTTTTGGATCTCCTGACTTGCTAATGTTGAATATCTTAACTCATAGTATTTAATACATATCCATATATTCCTTTAAATAAACAATGTCTCTGGGGCCCAGAAATCAGCTGTAATACAAGCAATGTTTAACTATATGAAATTAAGTATTTAAATTCCATGTATGTTAAAGGTTAAAATAATATGGATGAACCTAATTATTCAATAGAGGTTTGCATACTTGGAATTACAGTCTGCTCTCAATTCATATGTATAACTCCCATTAATATTAAATAGGAGTTACAGGGGCATCGCAGGACAAAAATGTATGCCCTCAGTATTTTAAAAAGCCAGCTTAATATACCTCCCTGAGTGGCAACCCCCCCGATTTAGAATTGCAAATACTATTCTCAACAGCATACTCTTGCTTTGTTAAGATAAAAGGTAAGCATTGAATTTTCCATAACATTTGAAGCTGTTATTCGTAAGAGCACCCCTCCTTCACTCTGATCTGTGTGGGTGAACTGCTGCATCCGTGCAGAAACACACTGACTCCAATGGGACTCTGCACAGATGTAAGGGTCTTGCCCAAATGGACTGTACAGCACAGCTGGGTCAATGACAGCCATGCACCCATTTTTACCATTGATTTCAAGGGGAGTAAAAGTTAAGTCAAAAAGTGTGCTTTTGAAAATCCCACTTTATGTGAAATATTTTAACTGGGATTAAACAAATGAAAAATAGACGACTGCAAGCACAGTGTTAAGTAGTTGGCATTAGAGAGCGCTAGTGGGAAACAAACAAGCAAGTTAGCTAAAAAAGGAATAAATGAAGAAATAGTGATATAGCTTCGTACAAGTGAAAACAAATTTACTAGAGTAACAAAATACTTCCCCTGTAAATTACTACCCCTTGAACCCTCAGCACCAAGACACAGCCCCATCAGTGTTAGGACTGTAGGTTTCTTGAGGCAGGAATCTTATTAATAATTATTATTTACATTGTGATAGTGCCTATGAGCCCTGGTCAAGGACCAGAACTCCACTGGGCTAGGCACTGTACAAACACAGAACCGAAAGATTGACCTTTGTCTTCCTACCTATGTCTAAAAATTCGAGAGCACTTGTTTCTATATATGACACAAATAATAAAAGGCAACAGAATTTATTTGAAAAAGCCACCTATAATTTTAATCCAATTGATGACCCTGAAATATCAATGTCATGCCCTTTGTGGGGAAACCTGGGCTCAAGGGATGTAATGCCTTTCACGTCAATGTCTTCAACATACATGCTGATACTCAGTCTTTTCACCCAAGCCTCAGCCTGAGAATACTCCAAAAGCCTTTGAGACTGACTCCAGAATCTCAAGACATTTGGTAATGCCACAGCCATCGGTGTCACAGGATCAGATGCCAGTTGTAAAGATGACATTCATTAAAACCGAAGGGGCAGGCAGCAAAGAATACAGGACTTCAGTTCTTGAGTTTACCATTGCCCCAATTTGCCTAAAGTAAATTGATAGTCTTTTCCCTATTGAATTATTACTGAAATATTTTATTGAAATGTATTAGATATCAGGTTTTTGTTTTGAAACAGCAGAAATCAGAAGGGAAATCTTAGGCTTTTAAATTTTCCATTGTCAGCAAGTATGGCTTTCAGTTCATATCCAGCCCAGCTTGGCAGTGACTGAAAGGTATTATCTCCCATGACTAGTAAGTGGCCCAATATAAACTGTGCTTGATGGCTTCCTTTTAGGTTCAAATGAACAAGTGTCTACATCCACATCACTTGCAGAATATTTTTTAAACAACCAAGCAAGCAAAGTGCATATTGACAATGGCAAAGCACTGTGTTTTTATTAAGCAGTAAACTTCCAAAGTACTAATTTACTCTGTTCACTTTCTCCCGAAGATGAAAACAAGACACAAAAATTGAACTTTTCTGATCAGCATGTATTGGAAGCATCTCTACACACGGCATAATGAAGACATACTAATAATCTC
The DNA here is from genome assembly GCF_965140285.1 of Lepidochelys kempii. Taxonomy (NCBI): domain Eukaryota; kingdom Metazoa; phylum Chordata; order Testudines; family Cheloniidae; genus Lepidochelys; species Lepidochelys kempii. Next base: position 136,325,441 of record NC_136382.1, on the reverse strand, counting down.
ATAATTTAATCCTTTCAAACCTCTGTTTGAAATTCAAACCCTACAATCCCCAATTATGTTTTGCACCATTAGCATCTAATATTGTATACTGCCAACTGCTGCACTTTAGTGGTGTCCTTTTACACAGATTAAACTGTTACTCTGAAACTTTGCGCCAACTGAAGCTTTCAATTTGCAGTTCACGTTCACAACAGATACAGCAAAGCTACTCCCCAGCTTCCTTTTGTACAATGTACATCATATTTAACTGAGACTTCTGCAACAAAGAATTCCACAGCAAGAGCCTGGATTACTGCAGACTCAATACCCTATGAGCTGTGGTTATAATTAGCGTCATATCCATTGTAATCCTATGGACGTCATCGTGTGTTACCAGCATCTGTTGACAGATCTCATACCATGCATATCAGTGAAATGGCAAGTCTGGAGAGGGCAGCCAACAATAGAAACAGTGGCATTTATTTTTGTCCTCTTCCAAGATTGTCTCATAGAACATATATGCTGCCAACTGCCAGGGTTGCACTGAGATCACTATTCATTATTATATTTGAACAAAGCTTTGTGCCCACCCAAGCATATACAGCCTTCTCCAGTAAATATGGGAATGGGGAATGTACTTTCCGGAACTTATTTTAGCACCCTGAAAAAATGATTTTGACACCCTTAGATCACTTCAGATCCATCAGGCCATCTACTGAGATATTATTAATCCAGGGGAAAATATACTATCAGACTCCTTTCTAAACCAAGGAATAAGAATGCCCTCTCTTAGTCATTTTTAAATGTATGCATCACTTTGGCATTTGTTTTAAATGCACATGGCAGAAAAGAAACAAAACCACAATATAGCTAATCTATTGATGTGCTCTAAACTGCTAACTTTCCACGGAAGCATTGTCGAACTGGAGTGAAAAATCAAACTGGTATAGAACAAGAGATAGAAATGCTGAGTCCACAGTTTGTGATTCACATGAGCGTTTCCCTGTCCTACTCCCTCCACCACCCCAAACAAATGTTAAAAATGTGCAACAGATTAACTGCTAACAAAAATAAACCCAGATTCTCTGCATATCTGGTTTTCACTGTAGGAAAACTCTTCTGGACTGTCCAAGAGTTATTCAACTGCCACACTATTAAAAACCCCTCAGTACTTTGTCTTCTTTACCACAGCATTCTGTGCATCTGCCCACTCTGCCAAGAACATAGACTCAAATGGGACACAGGATCAATTTTATCCTGGATGCTGCAGTCTTATGAATTCAATATTTTCAAGAAAAGTAAATCTACCTGATGCTACTTGGAAATACAAAACTGTTGTACAAAACTGCAGTTGTTATACAATGTGGTTTTTTGCTGCATAAGAAACTGTATTAGGTCCTTAGAGAAACTATAAGTACCATACTTTACAAAATGAACAACGTCAATTTTCTAATACTGAAAAGCCTTCCATACTTTAATTGCCACATAGGTTACAGTGCATCAGAATCACTTGCTCACCAGATAAAAAAATAAAGTCCAACTAAAATAAATCTAAGTGATGACTGCTGTAGTTTTATTACTGGTCCAGAGGATACAATTGAAATAACAGATATAAAGACCAGTATTCAAGACATCCCACAGAGTGCACATTACCTACACACAGTAGTATCTGAACAGATGCTACCATGCCAGGTCCTGAAAACTAAACACACAAAAACAAAAAATAAAGGGAGGAGAAAGGTTTGCAATTTTGCTAGAAGTAGAAATTTAGGGTGAAATCCTTGCCCTATTGAATTTAATGGGGAAAAAAGACTCATTGACCTATGGTCAGGATTTCACCCTTAGTTTCCTGCTAAAAGCAACTAATTGCTCTTACATTGAGAAAGAGGTTATATACAGAGGGTAGGTGTTCAATAGGCTGAATTCTACCTTCAGATACACATATGCAACTTCCACTGAAATTTTCAATGGGAGCTCTTCACACATAGCAAAGGACAGAATTTGGCCCAATTGCCTGATGGATACCACATATTTTATTTCTGCAATTAGCAGATGACCTCATAACTCCAGATCTTACAGCTATAAATTTCAACATTATCTGTTACTTTAGGAAATAACAGAAATATTTCACAGGTTTCAGAGTAGCAGCCTTGTTAGTCTGTATTTGCAAAAAGAAAAGGAGGACTTGTGGCACCTTAGAGACTAACAAATTTATTTGGCATAAGCTTTCGTGAGCTACAGCTCACTTCATCGGATGTGATCATCCCTTTCCCATGTGCTGCTTATGCAACAGCTTAGGTGATTTCTACTTTGTCATGTTTTAATGAAGCCGTATTAGTGATTATCTAGTGGAGTATCAAAACTGTTAATCAAGTTGCTGATAAGATTATAAATACCACCTGTACTCAGCAACCGAGCATCATCAGCCTCTATGCTGGTACAACTGTTTTTCAAAATTCAGAAGGTAAGAAGCATTTCCTCCACAGTAGGATGCTCAGGGCGTTTACAGAGTTGTCCCTGTAAGTTGGTAGGACGACAGCTGGGTACCTTTCAGTCCCTAACTCAGTAAATAAAGAGACTTTTTAAACCTCAGCCTGAACATTTCCCAAGACTATAGTTTCTTAACAAGACTGTTCCACTGGATTTGACAGTAAATTCTAATACGAGTCAACTCAGAGGACCTTAATTTCAAAAGTGGTCTCTCAGTTTGTTCCTGGAAATATGCAGTTGCAAGTGCATTTTGGGTAATTGCAGGCATAGCTTCTCATTTACACTTTCAATTATCTTATTTTTACAGGCAATCAGGTGAATTTACACAAATTCAGAGGCCACTTTTTGAAAATATGGCCCAGAAAGTGATTTTAGGAATGGTTAAAATCTCTGCCAACAGCCAATGTGAGCATGAAAAATATTGAATCAAAGTGTATCAAAAAACTTTCATGATATTCATTTAATTTCATATACAGTCTCCATTTATATATAAGAATTCTAAAAGTGAAAGTGAAGGACTATTTCATAAGCTATATATAACAACATAGCTAAAAATGTTTATATAAAAAGTAAAACTGATCATAGATTCCTTTGCAAAAATTATAGCACTTGAATTCACTAGTGCACATTCATTTACAGCTACAAGATAAAGTGTTATAATAAGGCGGTGATTATTATTCCACAGACACACATCGACAGACACACAGTTTATTTTCTTTCCTGACCTTCCTTTGCTGTTTCTCCCATGCTGGGTCCAGGAGCATGTCCCTATCCCATTCTTCCTCTTGGATCATATACTCATCATCTTCATATTCATAGCTGTACTGCATACTTGTTTCTATCTGGTTCATATTGCTCAAGGACCAGATTCAACTCTACACTTGCTGTGGCTTTTATTACTTGATTTTTATTTTTTACTTTTTTCTTTGATTTCAGGCAGTGGTGTTTTTTCCCTGCTTCCTTCTTTCTTTTTTTCTTTTTTCAAGGTGAGAGGGTGTTAATATTGATGAGTCTTGCTGGCAGGACAGGTTGAAGCTGTCAGGATACAGGTATGAGCTGAACTGTGATGACCTTCACTTCCCTCCCTCCCACTCTGCTGCTGCTGCAGGTCCCTGTGGCTGAATCTCCAGAGAAGCCCCAGCTCCAGCTCACTGCTGCTGCTTATTATCCCCACTGTGTCACGTGGCTCAGCAGCCTGGACTAGCCCCCACCTTTTTCAGTCTCTCGTTTACAAGTTGCAAGGCAGACCTTCAGCCTGATCAGCAGAAGCAGAATGATCTGTTGGTATATAGAAGACTATGCAATTTTGCATTTGCTATTAAGTGTTATTAAACTGTTACACAAATACATGTAGGTATTTACTGTGCAGAGAAGAGCAATGATTTATCTGCAGGAGGGAAGTCTAATCAAGGAAATTCACCTCTGTATACATTCTCTGTTCAGTGGCTCTGAACATTTTCTGTGATTTGCATTACTGTCTTTTTTCTTTTAATAGCACTCAGAAACTGTTGAAGTTTCATCTTTTTATGTTTGGTGCATGCATCTGTAGTTTGGAGAGCTGATTACAATTTATAAATTAAAAAACAGAATCAAGATATATTATATACACACACACACACACATATAAAACCAACATGTTACTTACTGTTGGTCCAAAGCTTCAAGGCCCTTGACTCACTTCACCCCATCTCCCTTTTTGAAAAGGTTCTCATGAGTCACTATAGAAAAGCATTTACCAAGAGAAAACAAAATGACTAAATATATCAGAACTGGAATATAAACCAGAGAGAAAAAAAGCCAGATCTAGCAAAGTTCTGAGCACTCTCAGCTCCCACTGAAATCAATGGGATGCAGAGGATGTTCAGCAGTTTGCAGAATCTGCCCCCCTGGTTAGAATGAGAGAATTATAAATTAATGACTGCTAAGGCAATAATTTAGGAAAAGTTTTTTGGAAAATTCAGTGGGGAAACTTTTTGTTCTCTTTATGGTGCCTTGTGAACAATGAAAACACAATTCAGACAAGCACATCCCATGCTTCCCATGTCATAACATTTTAATTTTCCTAGGGAGAACATTTCTCTTGGGAACTGGCAGGCAGGTTTACTTTGTTCTTCATCTAGTCTATTATTAAACACTCACCCAAGCATTGCCAGGGAAGGTCATCCCTGTGCTAGTGCTTGTATTGGACACAAACCTCTCCTCATCTACAAACCACAGGATCACAGAAGATCAGGGCTGGAAGGGACCTCAGGAGTCATCTAGTCCCACCCCCTGCTCAAAGCAGGACCCATCCCCAACTAACTCATCCCAGCCAGGGCTTTGTCAAAGCCTTTTGTCAAAGACAGAATGCTCAGCAAAATTGACCCCCAAACAAACAAGGTCAGATTTGCGGCCACTGTATTAAGTGGTAGGTGTCCCTTGAGATGCTAGGAGTGAACTACAAGGGTGAATGTAACATTAGGACAGCCTATAGGCAGTCATCCCAAAGGAACACAGTTTAGAAATATGCACATTATTACTATGCTGACATATTTTGTGATGGTTTTATTCATCAATTATACACACACACACACAATGTGTATAGTCATCTGGGTTTGGGTATTTACATGATAACTTTAAATATTTCAAAACCCAAATGAAAAGTCTTTTTCTAGTCATTAAACGCTACAGGAGAAGGTTGATGTTTATAGATGAAAACTAGGCAAAAATTCCATAGGAAATTCTTTTTAATAAGCAAATTATGGGAAATGTTGACACCCTGTGTTTCTAAAACTTCTCAGTAATTTGTATCAATCTTTCCAGAAAAAGTCTTCCCTTGGATAAAATGTAGCAAGTCAAATATCTGGTGAAGTTAGGGGGTGAGTTTTTAACATCAGGCTAATGGCTCTGATTCAAAGTACTTAGTGTTTGTTTAATAAGTTGCTGTCTTAGGGCCTTCATCAGGAAGCTAGCTTCAGTCTTCATTACGGTGAGTCTAGTAAATGCCCCTTAATAATTCTACAATTAAAATATTTTTAAAAATATTTTAAATAACTTTATATGACATACAATAAAAGTAGGTGAATAAATGGCAAAAAATAAACAAAAATTTGTATTGAGAATATTAGGTATAGTCATTAACTATATTCAATTGCTCACTTGTATATGGAAATCATTAGAATACTGTATACTCAAAAGTAACAGACAAACTGCATTACAAGAGAAATGAGGAGTCATCCATCAAGAAATAAACTAGGGTCTCCGAAGGCCCTTGCATGTTGGTGGTATAGTCAGCTGTGTTCTACAGTCTCGACTGGAGCGGACGGAAAATTTCCTGTCTAAACTTTTACAACAGAAAATTGGAGTTTTCGACAAAACAGGTTTTTTTTCCCCACAAAAAGTACCTGCTTTCTCTGGATATTTTTGATTTTTCATAGAAAAAGCAAATACCCAAAAAACAAAATATTTTTATTCCGATATCCTACTGTGGTGTTTCATGGGATTGCAGATCTATTTCTTCATGTCCCCATATGCCTCTATGGGCCAGGCTACCCAGGCAGACTACATCTCCCATGATGTACTATGGCCAGTGACTCCCAGTGCAACTATTTCCCTTACGTGAAAGGAGACTATGGTGCTTCATAGGAGATGTTGTCTGAGCAGGGACAACAGCCTATAGAGGAGAATAGGAACATAACGTACCCGAACTACAACTTCCATGAGGCAGCATGGGAGCATTTCCTAATCAAAATATTTCCGGTTTTGATTTTTTGCCAAAAATGGAATTTTCAGCTAAAAAAGCCTATTTTGTGACCAGTTCTAGTCTCCATTCATAGAATCATTGCCCACCGGAATGAACAGATATCATGACTTAGAATAATGTGACCTAAAAATCTAATAAGCTGGATCTGGGAATTATATTTGATATCTAATGACAGAAGGCAACTGTTTTGTGTTTAATGTAACTGAAAAAGTAGAATTACCATATCCCTTTCTTTTTAATCTTTGTAACAATCACCCATTATCATCATTTATAAAGCACCCTCTGCAAAGGCACTCAGGGTGCTGAACAACAATCTCAAAAACAATTTCTCATTAATAAAAAGAGGGTTACATCAGATCATGATTCTCCTGGCTGCTTGATATGGAAGAAATGAAAAGAATGGAATGTGCTTACAGTACTATTGCAGGCAGAGAGTGGAACCAACACACCAGTGTCTATGCTGTATCTGAATTTGCAGAAGCCCTCCTCGTAAAAATGGCTGCTTAGCAGAGACCAGCACTGATCCCTCATGCTGCATGAAGGCTCCTGGTGAAAGCCAGTCTCTGGAAGCCTGAACCCTGAAAAGTTTGATGCTGGCAGCAAGAAAACACTTTAAAGTTAGTTACTGGAGCGCGAGAACAATGTTTCTTGCAGATCTTGCAGATCATGAGGGAGATGGACAACTAATTATAGACTCGACATTCTGGGACATCAGTAAAAACACATATTTGGGGCATGTACTCTGGATGCCAACATACAGATTCCCACATGAAGCTGTCAAGTGGGAACCAACTGGTCTGAGGAAATGAGGGTGGCCCAAGAGAAACCTTACAAAGAACCCCTAGCGGGGAGGGCAGAACAGTCAGTCAATCTCAACAATGTGGAGCAGATGGAAGCAGCAGCAAATGACAGAGAAAAATGGAAGAGACTAGTGTGGTGGGTTCTCCCTGGGGTGCCACCTGGAACTGGGGTATTACTGAGCCCTCTGACCCACCAGCCTGAGCTCCCTCTCACATTGTGTTGCCATGACAAGTTGCAGCCCTCCAAGCTTGCACTTTCACCAGCATTCACACAGGTAGGAATACACCCAGCTGCAGTCACATGCAGGCTCTCTAACCACCAGCCTCCCAGCCTAGGACCCCAGGGCAGTACCGTCCTGCCCTGGTCAAATCTGGCCAGTCTATGGGTTTAACACCTGGTCTGCCTCTCCCTCAATGTGAGGAGGACCATACACACTTGTGGTTACCAAACTGAGATTTTCCCCAGACACCTTAGTCAAACGTACACTGGTTTGGATTAAAACATAAAATAAGTTTATTAACTACAAAAGGATAGATTTTAAGTGATTATAAATGATAACAAACAGATCAAAGCAGATTACCTAGTGAATAAACAAAACCACGAACTGAGCTTAACACACTAGATAGGGTGAGAATTTGCTAATTCATATCCTACCTGAGTGATAAACAGGCTGGCAGATTCTTAAGGCACAAGCTGCCTTGGCTTTGCAGCTTGGATTATCCAGGTTTTCATACACAGGCTAGAAAACCCTTTAACCTGGAGTCCCAGGCTTCCCCCCATTCAGTCTTTATTCTTCAGATGTTTCCAGGCGTGTTGTTGTTGTAGAGAGAGTGAGGTCCCATCATGATATCACTTTCCCCCTTTTATATCTTCTTCTCACTTGCTGGAAAGTAGTTTTGCTGTGACCTAGGTCAAACAGTTTCCATGGTGTAGGGCTATCTCTGAGAGGTTTCTACTGTACACAGTTCCTGGGGTAAACCTAGTGCTTGTGTGCATTTCCTCCACAAGCCATTAACATTGTTTGGCCTTTTTACTGTCATACCTGAAAGGCTGATTGTGGGCATTTTCAACCTCACAACAAGTTTCAGTAACACACACAGTGCCAGACTTCATAACTTCACATACGACGGCAGCACATACAATCCAATGAGATCTTACTGTCTATCCGATCAAGACTTTTAGAACGATACCTCAGAAGGCATACTTTGTACAAAACATTTCCTAATTACATAACAGTGGTGAATATTGGAGTGCCCGGGTGTCACAGCTAGTTTCCACCCTGAGATCTAACACGGTTGTGGAAAGGATGTAATGTAATGATGTAATGTAAAATGAACTATTATTATTTAATGTATATATAGTGCCAGAGGCAAGCAAAAAGACAAGGTTATTATTCCAAGGAACTTACAGTCTAATATTCAGCTAGCACAAAGAGTAAAGCCAACATCAATGGGAGGTTGGGCTGGGTATCAACAGTGAAGGAGAAAGAGCTCTTGGGGGCAGCATTTGATGTTTATTTTGTATTGCACACAGATTTTTTTATTGTAAATAAAGAAAATCGTATTATGTTACAAAACTTTATTTTTATAAATAAATTGTGCAGATGGTAATGGGAAGTACCTGAGAAGTTAGTGATAGAATGTTAGCCAAAAATGTGAGTTTTAAGGCAGAATTTGATGGAGACAAGGGAGCCCTCTCAGTGTTTTATGAGACAAGGGGAGCTGTGGCCGGCAAATGAAATGGCATGAAAGAAGGTGGGGTCATGAGTGGGAGATCATAAGCTTGATTGTGCTTTTAACTTGTGCTAGGGTAGGTCAGCAGTGGCTCCACTAAAGTTGGGGGAGTCACACAGCCAGAAAGCTGGTGTCAGTGAGGGAAGAGTCAGGCCAAAAGTGAGCATTGAAGCAAGTGAAACTAGAGAGAAAGACATGTGGAACAGGAAACAAGAACCCTGCTACAGGTAGGCTCAATCACAATGAACCTTGACAGGGGGAATGAGGAATTTGAATATGATGTGGAAAGGGACTTAAAGCCAGTAGACAGACTTAAAGTGGAAGTGACATACTTTAGCCATAATGTGAGGAGATGATGATTTTCAGAGTGGTGTTTTGGACAAATTGGATGAAATGAGATGCGTGTCAGGGAGGTCAGAGATGGAGAACGTAGCAGTAAATTGTCAGAGCCTAGACAGAAGACAGCCCCTCCCCCTCCAATCATAATCCCCTCCCAGGGAGGCGCTGCAATGGTAGAATGTGACTGTCACCTCCCTTGCTCCAGTGGGGTAGAGGAAACCAACACGTTCTAAATAAGTAAGTAAAATGTAACGCCTGGGTATAAACTCAGTCAGCATGTCCTCACAGTACTTCCTACCCATGGAGCACCTATGAAATTCATGTTATCAAAGGGAAGACACCGGTAACACTGCTTGCTCTCCCTTGCATTGAACCTCCTGTGATGGAATGCATCCTGTATTCACACCCTACACACTACTGTAATAATCTTTGTACCAAATATGCCTTGTGAGGTATCATTTGAAAACTCATAGCTTGCTTGTCAGTGTGGTCATAGTGAAATATACGTAGCAACATTGTAAGGGAAGTTTCCCCCTATTTTCATTCCTTTTGCAGTGAAATGGAGATGAATTTGCAGACTCAGTAAGACAGGCCTGCAATGAGTCACATAAGGAAAGACAGCTTTGCGACCAGAAGGGCTGGAAACTGCTTTTTTTTAAAAAATTGAAAACCTCAATTCCACAGAAAACTTTGGAAATACTAAAAATCCTAGAGAGAGGGAGAATCCATGCCATGTGTTAAAATCCTAAATGTTAATTCCATTGGCTTCACATTTCATTCACAAAAGTGTAAGAGAAAAAAATAAGAGAAAAAAACCTCAAAGTTAAAGGGTCAACGCCTTGGGTCAACTACCAACATAAGCCTGAGCCAGTGATCAAAAACAAAAAGCCATTTTCCTTTCAACATTGATTATTGGTGTGGTTTCCAGTAGCCTTTCACTTGTTACAAATACTAGCTCTAAATTTGTTTGTTTTTTTTAAAGTTTAAATTAAAAAATTTAAGATGATTTTAAATGAATTTAAAGCAGACATTGTCAAGGTACGTTAGGCCAATATTCTGGATTCTGTTAAAAATGGTGAGTGGCTGAAAAAAGGAAATATAAATAGAAAGAAGTTGCATGTTATATACGTAATTTAATTTAAAATTAAATAAGTGAACGAAGTTTTGTGGAATATTTAGACTCTCTCCTTCAGGGCTGATCTACACTACAAAGTCAGGTCAGCTTAACGATATTGTGCAATATTGTGAAAAATGTCATGGACTGGAATGATGTAATTAAGCTGACCTAAGCCCCAGTGTAGACACTGCTGTGTCGATGGAAGAATTCTTCCATTGATCTTGCTACCACCGCTTGGAGAAGAGGATTTACTACCTTCTGTCACTGTAATAACCCCTTCTGTCACTGTAATAAGTGTCTACACTACAGTGCCACAGCTGTAGCTGTAGTGTTTCCAGTGTAGACATACTCTCATTTCTGTGAAGCCAAACGCAACCCATTTTGCTAGTGCAGAACCACCAAGAGGTGAAGTAGAATACACAACAGTAAATACATGTTAAATTGGCTTCACTGACTTAGTTGAGCAAAATAATAATTAAAAAGAGCATATATTCTGAAAAGTTAGGCCCAGATCCTGCACTAACCTCGATTCAGGTGGACACTTCTGTCTGCATACACAGGCCCAGGGGCTCTCTTTTACAGAGCTCACTGCAGAGTCTGGCCCTGTTTGATTTCTGAAATCAGTTTTAATCAGCTAAGGTATTATTAGCTATGTAAAAGCCAAGTATTATTATAATTAGGGACAGTGTGTCTTTAAAAAGTGAAAAATAAACAGAGCATGATTATAAAGAGAGTTTAACAGAAAAACTTTTGAAGTCAAGAAAATGATTTTTGAAGGAAGAGTAGGTAATTTCTCAACACAATAGGGATATATATGAATGATACTATTCTTATGAAGAAAAGTTATAATACTTAAAACATGTTTCAAAGTAAAGAAAAAGAAAAAAGAAATATAGAGTATTGAAAGACGTCTGGTTTCATAACAAGTGATATTGTCAAAGGATCCCGAAGTGTTTCACAATCTATGTATAGGAATAACTTTGTCTGCCACTGAAACACAACCATGGATGAAATGCAGCAGGAAACATTTATAGAATATACAAATATTGCCAAAGCATGGCAGCTTTATGAGTACATAGAAGATGCTGACGAGACTGCAATCATCAAGTTTTGCCAAGTTTTTTGACAGAGAGGAAGGAAGGTTGTGTGGTTAAGGCTCTGGACTGGGACTCAGGAAATCTGGCTCTCCTTGACACTAACGTGACATTGAGTAGGTGAGAAATGTGGGGCAGAGACTTTCTTTCACTGCATATTTGTAACTTGTCTATGCACAACTCCAATTCATAATAATAAATAATAATAAACAAACTGCACTGTGAATGTTGAAAGATTTAATATAATGGAGGACATACCCCTTAACAGTGACTGGACGTGTTGCCAATTTAGAACCCAGATTAGACAAATATTGCTACTTTCATGAATCAGAGGAACTCTCAGGTCCTAAATTTCTCTCTGCTCCCTTCTAAAATTCCACCCAAGAGAGGCCATGACACCTGCATCCCTAGCTCCACTGGGAGACTGCTTCCTTGGTTCCATGTATCCTACCACAGTGACTATAGAGGTATCTCATAATAATGATGTGAATTAGTGAAGTGATAGTCCAAGTATCTTTGTGATTATTGGAACTATAATACCAAAGGAAAAGCTGGGAAATGTATATGGTAATTTATACACAGCATACCTAGTCTGTTAAAGTGCTAGAACTGCAGTAGCACTGGATAGACGTTACAATGTAATACACATGATGACAGGTGGGAAACTACAAATAGTGCTGGCATAGGATTGGAAAAAATGGTCAGACAGATCCAGGATTTAAAAAATGATTCAGTGATGAGAATGCATGGGGCAGGAGTAGGGGTATAGAATAGCCTATTACAAACTTTCAGAAGAACAGATATGTGTTCTCAGAACTTTGGCTGTGTTCCTGTATCATGCTGGCTTAGTCCCATCTCAGATAGATATTAAGGAAGAAATTACAGTTCTAGTGCAATGCTAAAACCTGTAATAGGCCCTTAGAACATGGATTTCAGGAATGTCAGCAGCTAAAAAATCTATCTATGAGCTATATTATGGGCTGTACCTGATTTAACCAGAATAGTTTCAAAGATGTGCTATATTGTTTCATAATGGTTTGGGTATTGCTGAACAAAGAGAACAGGCATGTGTATCGGGTAACAAGGACATGAACAATTCCATAAACTTTGCTGTACCTAGAATAAATTGGCAACAAACACTGACTAAACAGGAGTCCCAGGCAATAACTAACTATGATGATAAGTACAGGGAGGGCTGGCCTTGAAATTATTGCAGTGTGATCTAGAGGTTAGAAGTGGGTGTGGGGGGAGATGCTGGAAATTAGACACTGCTGAGTTCTAAACACAGCTCTTATACTGAATCCCTCTGTGACCTTAGCCAAGCTGTGACATCTCTGATCTAAATTCTCTCAGATAGTGTTTGCAACCCCACTGACGTAAATGAGAAGACAACTTGCCTTGTGAATCCAAAATGGATATAACTACTTCTTACATATTCCACAGGAATGATGTGAGGATCAGTTAATGGGTCAGATTCACCTTGGGTAAATGCCACCAAAGTCAACTGAGTTACAGAGGGTTGCATTTGAATCATTATCAAGCATTTGGAAGCATGAGGTTTTATTTTCTCTTTGGAACATGTATGTAGTATAAGATGGTATTGTCCAAAGATGCTGTTCTTACATTCTGCCTAGGAGAACTTTACTTGGACACTCAGCTGTATCCTTTTAATAGTCAGTGGAGAGAACTAAGCAATATTACTGTGATGTGGGGGATAAAATTACTTGGGGCTAGAGTTCTCCAATTCCTATTTTGATAAGCAAGGGAAGATGAGTCAGGAGGTGGCTGTCTTCTCCAGTAATTATCAGACCCACTGGTCTTATTCATGTTCCCATCTCAGGAGCAGTGGGCATCAGCTGACACCTCATATTGCCCTTCATGCTGTCCAGTGCAAGTGTGGTAGCTAATATGTTCACTATCCCCAACTATAATCCATTCATGCAGGAGGCCCTTGACTTTGCTTGTAAAACCAAGCCCTGTCTGCAAGAGTCACCTTGTCCTTTATTGGCTTTACTGGGGAGACTATGTTATTTGTATATAATTTCAGCTGTAGGAAGTGGTTTGTTCACTTTGGATCAAATTCATCCTGAGTGTAAATGCACTGACTTCTTTCAGAGTAACAGCCGTGTTAGTCTGTATTCGCAAAAAGAAAAGGAAAATTTTGGCACCTTAGAGACTAACCAGTCTCTAAGGTGCCACAAGTTCTCCTTTTCTTTTTGCACTGACTTCTATGAGGTTACACCAATCATGAATCTGGTCTCTTATCTGTGAGATATGACATAGGGTTACATTGGGAATAGCAGTGGTATGCAGGTCTCCTCAGATTTCAATCTGAGCTGCCTGAGGCTTTTTGCTGACCAGATTCTTTGTTTTAGGTGATTTTAATGCCCAGATGGACAATAGTTCCTATAGGTTGACCCAACGTCTGATACCTAACATGACAATTGTGAGCCTATCCCTGGGGCTTTCAGGCTCTTCACATATATGTGAGCAAACTGCAGAACTAATTTCTGAACTGAGATGGGGAATTATGATCATACCATAGTCTCTTTACTCACTGAAGTAAAGGGGTCATTTTTGCTCCCATCAAGAAATGTTGTAAGGGCTAATATTTGTAAATCATTTTGGAAGTGCAAAGCACTGAGTATATTTGTTTAAAGTTTACTTGAATAACGCATGGGTTAAGGCCAAGTACAGATTATTCATGAATGCAAATCTCACAGTGGGAATTAATACCCTAGCTCTCAGAAGAATTTTAATCCTAAGAAAGGTATTAACTTTAAATGTAGTCTTCTGTTGGCCTTCCCGTGGTTTTTTGTTTGTTTAAATAGTCTTTTCAAAAGTGAGCAAATGTGTGAGGAGTGGAAAAGGAATCGTAATATCTCCTGCAATATAGGAGGGAATGCATATATTGGATACAATCTATCACAGAATATAGACTTTGTTTCTATGTTCTTAGATGTCTTACTGCTAATATCTAAAAATTAATCAGGGGAAATTGCACAAATAGGGCATAAACTAATATAAAAGTATCTTTTATTTTATTTACTATGTACTACATATTAAATTGGGTTACTGTGTTTGTGATTAATCTCTTATATTTGCATTGTGGATGATACCTAAATAATAAAAACTTAGGCAAAGATATTAAAAAATAACTAGTGATTCTGGGTGTGCAATCTGAGACATCTTAAAGGAGCTTGATTTTCACAGGGTCGGTACTCTATACTTTCTGAAAAATCAGACTTATTTTAGGAGTCAAGCTGAGCACCCAAAATTTGGGGCACACAGAATCCAGTCATTTATGAAAATCTTGGCCTTAAAATCTGAATCTGCAACCCTGAATCTGCAACACATGGATAATCCTTATTGACACTCACAGTCAATGGGACTACTCGTGTAAACAAAGGTTGCAGGACTGACACCTTAATTTGTATTTGTTCTGCTCTCCATGATAGGACAGAGCTAGGACAAACAGCTTCAGCTTCTTGTTCTATGTTTTCAAATTCTGAGTGACTAAATTTCTCCATCCCCTGTCACCTTTTTCCAGACCATGGTGGGGACATGCTTGAAGAATAGCTGGTTTATTCCATGAAGTTTGTCTGCCAACATGTTTACACATTAGTCAGGCAAAGCTGAAGATACCAGCCAATATTTTGGAAAGATTGTTTCAGCAAATGAATCTAGAGAGGGTATCTGTAACCACTGCTTTCCCCACAGCACATTGCTTGAAATTAGATGAACACCTTGATTAAGGTAGCACCACCTATTATGAAATTGCCCAACATTTACCATTAAAAAGCCCTGTTTTCAGTTGCTTATGACTTTGCTAAACTTTAAGCACATGGGCTGAAATTTTACATGCTGGGTGTCTCCCTCAGTTTCAATTTTTTTTTCCAAAAAATTTCCGCTAAAACAGTTTAGCCATTTCCAAGAATGAGGCTAGCGAAAGATATGCTGTTTTGCCCATGTTAAAAAAAAATTCTAATAAGCTTCTCTTTGAAAAGCTCTAGAGTTCCATTCTTTGGAGCAGGGACATGAAATTTGGCCGGGGTGGCCTTTGTATCAGGAATGTGCCTTTTGCTGCCTCTATGAAAACCAGTCTAAATTTGGCCAAGTTATGAGTCTTGCGGAATGAGGGGAGGAGGGGGATGACAGTTTGCACATGCTCAGTAGAGACTTGCTGGAGCTTCACCTCTAAATTCTGTTTGCATTGAGTATGTTCCAGCCCAGGGCTGAACTGGACTTTCCCTACAATTGCAGCTCTGGGCTACTGCAGGCCGTGGTGAATCCAGGCACCTAAAATTTGGGCAAAGAATTTCTCTCTCCTGTGTTCTTAATGACACCCCTTCTAGACCCAAACATTAATTGGGAAGCTGCCTGATTCAAAAGCAGAGAGCCAGATTTACTGGGACAAGGAGCCTGGGACTGACTGGGCAGAAACTGGGACATGGTCAGACTGTTATAACTCTTCAATGGCGCAAGCACTGGATACCTTCCTCTCTCCTTAGCTACTCAAAATGAACCATAGGACCTTCAAGAATGAAAGATGTTGGAACAGGTAGTATCACCTATACTGCACTTCTAGCTCAATCTCTCTGCTAACCAGTTATGGAAAAGTCTGAGGAATCAGACAGAGACTACAGCAATTGAAGGAATGAGAGAGGGTAATGACTTGAACAACCAGTTGGACAAGAAGGACCATTATTTATATTTAGCATCTATAGATATGGAGAACACTATTTCTCTTTCATGGAAAGAACTGTGGTTCATCCTAACCCTTCAAAATATCTGGCAACTGGCTGGCTGAATAGTAAATAGAAGCTCAAACAGCTGTGCCCTAGGAATGGACAGCTGTACCACATGAGATCTGCTGCTGAGCCATATGTTGTGAACACGTGACCTACTGTTTGCTTGGATTACTGGTGGGGTGAAATGTGGTTTTGGGTACAGAGGGCAGAAAAAATTAGAAACCTGAGATGTTATATTATAGAAGACCTAAACTACATTGTAAAGTTACATTCTTCACCTCTTTCCCTTTAATTGCTATAATTTATATATTGTTTTAGTGACTGCAAGTGGAATCTTCTACTTGACTAGTGTCCAGGAGATAACAGATGTGTGCCAACTAAGAACAATAAATCTGCCATTCAGAGCTAATCTAGATACTTATACATAGCACAATCAGTGGCAAAACAAAATATATTCTTCAGCCAGATGTTTACCTTATTTTGCAAGAAATTTACCTGTTCAATCCATTACTCGAGAACATGATGTGATGGTGCCCCCCCAAAAGGCTTTATGAAAATATGCTTATGAATGTATATATGACATAACTAGAATATGTTTTATGCTACATATGCCATGTAACAATCTCTGTAAAGGTTATGATCTACTGAATCTATTAATCCTATTTTATGCATGTATCATTTTTGTATTTGAAGTTAAGAATATTGGCTTGATTTTTAAGTAACCTTTATAAAGCATTTGGTCAGTTTCTTGAGAAAGAAATGTGCAAATTAAGTGCCCAATCAAGAAGCACTTAATGAACAATGGATCTTGGAATGCTCTAATCCACATAAGAAAGTCTACTTGAGGACGTTCAAGGAAGCATGTGAACCATGTTCTGAGTCATGCATGGACATGTGACTTGCCCATGTGACTCCAAAACTCCATCTTGTAGCTGGACTTCCACACAAAGGGAGGGAGGATTGTTCACCCACAAGAGAAAGTCTATTTAAACCCTGGGGAGACCCCTCCATTTGGTCTTCAGCTGCCTAAAGAGAGAGCCTCTCCACCCCCAAGGATACCTGAAAGAAACTGGAACAAAGGACAGTAACTACAGGGGGTGAGTAATTGCTGGACCCAGACTAGAAGGAGAATAGTCTTTAAAAGGAAGCTTACTGGAAATCCTCTAAGGGTGAGGTTCCCGGCCAATGGGAGCTGCAGGAAGTGGTGGCCTGGCCTGCGCTGCTTCTCGCATCTCCCGTTGGCCTGGGACGACGAACTGCAGTCACTGGGAGCTGTGAGCAGCCATACCTGCAGACGCTCAGGTAAACAAAGTGTCTCACAACCCGCCAGGGGCTTACCCTGAACAAGCCACAAGTTTGGGAAACCCTGCTCTAAAGTTTTACATTCTTTTGTTTTTGAATGCAGTTATTTTTTTACATAATTCTAAATTTATAAGTTCAATTTTCATGATAAAGAGATTACAATACAGTACTTGTAATGGGGGAATTGAAAAATACTATTTCTTTTGTTGTTTTACAGTGCAAATATTTGTAATAAAAATAAATATAAAGTGAGCACTGTACACTTTGTATTCTGTGTGGTAATTGAAATCAATATATTTGAAAATTTAGAAAACATCCAAAAATATTTAAATATATGGTATGCTATTATTGTTTAATTGTGCGATTAATCTTTTTTAATCGCTTGACAGCCCTAGTTTCCAGCTTTTGTATCTCTTAACCAAATCTTTTCAGACATGACCTGTGCGCTAATTCTCACAGGGGATTAAGTTAGTCACAAATGTAGATATTTAAAGCAAGCTATTTTCTAACTATGAATTCACAAAAATCACAAAGATTTTAAAACATAAAAAGTTGTTTTCCCCCCCAAACACAGAATTCAAAAATGGCTTATCTGATTTACTTCAATCTTCAAAAGCGATTACCAGTAACTAGTTACAGGATTAATCTGAGCTATGATACCTTTACCATAGCAATAACCATTATCAGGGCTATGTACTAGCACCAGAGCCTGAACAACTTGAAGTGACGGCTCAGGCTTAAACATAAAAAAAAACGTCTGAAGTTCAAAGTTTATCTCAGGAGTCCTAGTTTAACACAAATAACACAAACTTGAGAAATGTCTCTGCCTTTATTAAGCTTTACTGTTAGGGAATTAAAAAACCAACCAACCAACCACCTTTCCCCATAATCCCTATATTTATATATTTTACCAGAATTCCCGATGCTAATGTTTGATCAAAAACACCTCTGTCTTCCCACAGGGGAAACGGCTCAGTCAGCTCCCCTTTAAGTGCACCTAATTAACTCCATATGGGAGCTCTTGAGACGATTCTGAACCCTTGCTGCTTTGCGTTTAACAAAACAAAACAGCAGACACTCCAGCCTTAATGAGGCGTTTTTCTAGCGGTGCATGAAAAACCTGTACAACTTTCAGAATTTATAACAGAGCACTTCCTGTTTGCCTTTTCTGAACAAGAGTATTTGAAATAATCATATTGCTAATAAATACTGATTTTAATGACCTGTCTATGGTAACCTGGTAAACACTTTTTTAATAGCTCTGTCTTTTGCAAAAATATACTCTTCAGTAATGTGTGGGGTTTTAAAACATGGAAGTGTGCTTTATTAAGCACACAGAGGGTTAAACTGTGCTTAATAAAAGAGGAGGAGGACTTGTGGCACCTTAGAGACTAACCAATTTATTAAATAATGACTTAGCCACTCCAAGTCTCTATTTAAGCCTAAATTAATAGTATCCAATTTGCAAATGAATTCCAATTCAGCAGTTTCTCGCTGGAGTCTGGATTTGAAGTTTTTTTGTTTTAAGATAGCGACCTTCATGTCTGTGATTGCGTGACCAGAGAGATTGAAGTGTTCTCCGACTGGTTTATGAATGTTATAATTCTTGACATCTGATTTGTGTCCATTTATTCTTTTACGTAGAGACTGTCCAGTTTGACCAATGTACATGGCAGAGGGGCATTGCTGGCACATGATGGCATATATCACATTGGTGGATGTGCAGGTGAACGAGCCTCTGATAGTGTGGCTGATGTTATTAGGCCCTGTGATGGTGTCCCCTGAATAGATATGTGGGCACAGTTGGGAACGGGCTTTGTTGCAAGGATAAGTTCCTGGGTTAGTGGTTCTGTTGTGTGGTATGTGGTTGTTGGTGAGTATTTGCTTCAGGTTGCGGGGCTGTCTGTAGGCAAGGACTGGCCTGTCTCCCAAGATTTGTGAGAGTGTTGGGTCATCCTTTAGGATAGGTTGTAGATCCTTAATAATGCGTTATTAACGTTATTACGTTATTAACGTTATTATAACACTGTGCATAGTCCCACTGAAGTCAATGGAACTACTTCTAGTATTAAAATTAAGCACGTGCATAAATCTTTCCAAGATATAGGATTATACTTGTATTGGTTGTTTGCATTTACATTGCATGGCAAGTTATTGCTGCCTAAGGTAGCATTAGTGGGCAATAAATTTGTCACGGTCTTAATTGTAGAGGAAAATAATTTCACAAAAATGTTCTCAGACTTTCAAAATTAAAAAAGTAAATCATTTCCATTGTTTGTTGAAAAATGGGTGAAAAATCAAGCAAAACATGAATTATTTGCTTTTGGGGATCAAATTTTGATTAAAAACAGAATCAAAATTTTAAATTAATTTTTATTGGCTTTAATTTTGATGTCCCCCCTATTTCTCCCACTTTCTCACAAAACACATTCTCATTTTGGTTTTGAGTACATTATCCCTGAGTGTAACAAATAAGGGTTTTAAACTGGCCGGTGGCTTTATATTACACAGCACAGGACCTTCTGAAGCTATTTGGTAGGAAGATGGGTCATTTTTCAGCATTGCCAACCCCAAGCACTCAAAAATCAAGAGCCGTTCTTAAAATTAATGAGATTTTACATTAATAATTATTTTCAGTGGGGCTTAGAAGACCCTGCTGCTGTGCTAGGTGCTGTACAACCCCAAGGCAAAATAATGGTCCCTCTCCCAGGCAGCTTCTAAGCTTAGGAAACTGACAGATTATGGGTAGTTCTTATTTGCCCTCTGGTTTTGGGGCCTTGGGGCTTCACAGCTGCAATGGTCCCGGCACCACCACGCGAGCTGGAAGCTTGCTTCAAAACATCCCGCAGCTCCCAACCACAGAACTGGCCGCGCTGCCTCCCGCCGCTAGGGGCGCCCCGCCCCACAGCCAAGGCGGAGCAGGGACCGACGCCTGCTTACACACAGCGAACCCCCGGCAGCGCGGCTCAACCCCGCCCCATCCCACGCAGCGACTGCACGCGAGAGGCTCGAGCGCTCTGCTGTCGACTGCGGCGCGGGTCGCGCGCACTCCGAGCCAGCTCGCGGGCCCCCAGCCCCGCCCAGAGCTCGCCACTTGACTTGGGGCGCGCATGCTCAGTCTCCCAACTGGCCGTGCCGGGTTTGTTGTTGTTGTTTTTTTTGCCCCCTTCAGCGCTACCGGTTCCGGGTCAGAGGTGAGGCTGCTTGACGCACGTGGCCGCGGGGGTAGGTCGCCTCGCTTCTCTGCCTCTCAAGGCGCGTGCGGCGGGAGCTCGGTAGGGACCGGCCCTCCCCGCCCCCGCCGTGAGACGGGCAGCGCCACCCCCCCCCTCCCGCCAGCTCCCGGGTGCTTGGGCGGCGGGGACCCCCCATGAGGCTCGGGCAGAGCCAGCGTCCCCCACTCCCGCCCCCCTCTCGGCCCGGCAGCGCTGGGGTGTCTGGCCCCCGCTGCATGGAAACACCCCGGGTGCTTGGGCAGAGCTTGTGCTCTGGGAAATTTTTCAGCGCGCTGGGCCCGGCGGCCGGGGGGTGATGAGTTGCTCTGTGTCGGGGTGGTGGCGAGTCACCGGGAACGCAGCAGTGTGACCATACAAGAACTTGGTATGTCCCGTCCCCGCGCTACACCCGCGTGTGCCCGCTGAACGCCTTGGTACCAACTCGCCTTCAGTCAGTTGCTCTGGTATTTTATTGTCGGTAAACTCAGGCCCTGCTGAAAACTAGGGCAGAGATCAAATGCAGTTTGTTGCAGGGTTGCTTTGTTGGTGTGTGGTGAGTTTTATTTTACTTATTTTAACATTTAGGCTTTTGCCAGAGAAATATAAAAAATGACGTCCCTCGCCCACCAGCTGAAACGGCTCGCTCTCCCTCAGAATGACCCCAGCCTTTTGTCTCGAAGTGAAGCAGCATCCTTGCTGTTTGATTGCAAGGAAGCTGCCAATATTGACAGAGACACCTTCTTTGCAATAGGTAAGTGCGAGGATTCAGACACTGTCAGCTTACAGAGTAGCAGCCGTGTTAGTCTGTATTCGCAAAAAGAAAAGGAGTACTTGTGGCACCTTAGAGACTAACCAATTTATTTGAGCATAAGCTTTCGTGAGCTACAGCTCACTTCATCGGATGCTTAAACGCCACATTTCTGTCAGAAAATGTTATGACCTTCTGTTGAGGGTAACACTATGACTGAAAGTGATTAGAGGAAAAAATTGTCCTATTTTTCTTTGTGCCTTTGAAAGCACTTCGATTTAGTTAGTTTTCTCTTTCTCTTTTATAGTCTCCCTATTTGTGTAAGTCTTTCCCACTGGAATGTAGGAGAGTAAAACTTCTTAAAATAGAAAAATGTGTTTGTAAAACCTCAGAAGTTACGAGAGAGATTCCGGGGCAAGCGTAGTACCTGAAACTACTTTTAACCTAGTTTATTAAATCGACCTCGTTTTAACATGATGATGACCTTTTAGCTTATCTCAATCTATATCTAATGTAACATAGGTATCTGTTAACTTTGAATTTAAGCACCAAGAGAATCCATGTATTTCAGTGGATCTCAAACTTTTGAACTGGTGACCCCTTTAACATAGCAAGCCTCTGAGTGAGATTTTCCCCTCCCTCTTTATAAATTAAAAACACTTTTTAATATATTTAACACCATAATAAATGCTGGGTGTAAAGCGGGGTTTGGGGTGGAGGCTGACAGCTTGCAACCCCCCCTATAATTACCTCACCACCCCCTGAGGGGTCCCAACCACCAGCTTGCGAACCCCTGATGTATTTGAACATTTGTTTCTCTCATGTCTCCCTCTGTTGGTTGGTTTCCTTGCTTTACTTGCACCCAAAGTCACTTTGCACTTAGTTTGTAGTATTTACAAGCCTGTCTACAATAATGAAATAGTTTTTTTTTTTTAAATTTTATTATGCTGTAAAAGGAAGAACAACTCATTGGCTATATACACTGTTCTTTGCATCATGCCTATGTATCTCATAGATCAGAAAATAATGTATTTTAGTTTAGTTCTAAAAAGTTTTTAATTTCTTATGCTTGTGTTTTGGTGAAAAGTTATGTTGTACTTTTCCCCCGCCAATTTAAAAACTGTCTAAATGCAGCAAAAGCTCCGCTCCTAGACATGTTCAGTGATCGTCTGTAGAAAATTCCATTTTGGTTATTCTGCTGTGTGTTCTGTACATAGAAGACTCTTAATACTTTTTACCATTGTTATAGCATTTTGCTCCTTGTAACATTCCTATAAGGCAAGAGCAATAAGTACTGATTTTACAGATGAAGAAACTGAGGCAGAGGGAGGGTATGATTTGTCCAAATTCACAGATAGAACTTTACTGTCAGAGTGGGAATTAGAATTACAGAGTTACTGGTTTCTACTCCTGTCCCCAGATCTCTAGTAAAGTATGCTTGCCTGCTTGAATTGTTGTCTCTATCTCTAGTGTGGCAAAATATACTTTGTGTAACAGTATGACATTACAGTTATGGGAGGGGGGAAAACATTTGACCATAATAGTTTAGTTTGCATGACTCATTCAATGAAAGTGATGTACAGGAGTGCAGTATGAAATAGCAGACTAATGTTGATGATTCTTCGATGGGTAGGAGAAGAATGTTTTGAGGTAGAGAACTTGTGTTGTGTTAAGCCATTTTCACCATTTTCTCTCCTAGGGTGCACTGGCCTAGAAGAGCTAATGGGGATTGATCCTTCTTTTGAGATGTTTCATTCTACTTTGTTCAGTCTCACATCAAAGGGCTTGGAACGCAGTGTTCAGACTAAAGC
This sequence comes from Lepidochelys kempii, assembly GCF_965140285.1. Classification (NCBI taxonomy): domain Eukaryota; kingdom Metazoa; phylum Chordata; order Testudines; family Cheloniidae; genus Lepidochelys; species Lepidochelys kempii. The sequence continues at coordinate 136,302,319 of NC_136382.1, read as the reverse complement.
AGTAAATGAGCAGCTGGATGAGAATATTTCATCATTCCTGATTCATTTGTCTCCTTACTTCATGCTTAAACCAGCACAAAAGTGCTTGGAGTGGCTAATTCACAGGTAATCATATAAATCGCATGCATGTCAATAGATAAGTTTGAGACACACACCTTTTTTTTTTTTTTTTTTTTTTTTGTTAGAATAGTTTGGGTGTGATTTGAACTTAGATTCCTTGAACTACAGGTTCAAATCCTGGCACAATCAACTCAGATGTTCATCTTTACTAGGCAAGATAAATTTAGTTCCTTGCAAATTAGAATATGGGTCTGTTACAAGAGAATTTAACCAGGGTCTGTATGCTCTCTGGGACTATTAAAAATTCCATGGCATTCTGTGTATGGGTTTGTCTAATTGTCCTTTACCAAAGTTTCCCAGTTTTGTGGTTGGCTCTTCTGGGACGGAGAAGCAGCTGTTACATTTTGCAGGATTTTATGAGGTGTTATACCAATAAAATAAAAACCAGCAGGATCTTATGAAAGGGGAAAAGGCAAAATGCCACATTTATTGTGTATACAGGAAGAATCATAGTAAGCAGTTAGTTATAACTGTAACATTCCATTCAATTTCATATTTGTTCACACACACACGTTCTGCAAGGTTGTTATCATAGTTACCAGCCTTAGAGTTGCTCATGCCAAGCCACTGGCCAGGTGGCCTAGACATGAGGAGGGAGCAGGGCCTTGTCAGAAGCTCATCTGATGCTCCTGGAAGTTGGTTTGCAGAATCAGACCCCAAAGTTCTCACTTTCTAGAGTCCATTTTTATAGGAATTTCTTCCTATGCCAGTCTATGGGAATTGCTTCATCATGCTGTTGCTGAATCAGTCAGCAGATGGCACAGTCCTGAAGGCTCCATGCTGCCAGATGTTATCTTGTTCTTTGGTTCTCCCGTCCTTGAGGCTGTTGGGTGGATTCCAGTCTTCCCTCCGGGGTCCTCTGGTTATTTCCACTTGAAGCTTTCTTCAGCTCATGGACACTACATTCTTAGGCTGGCACCTCCCTGATCATTCAGTTATTATCCACACCAAGCATCCATCCACATACATCCTCTATCTCTATTTTAATCACAATTGTTAACAAAGCGAGATGAATACGACAAAAGGGCGGGGAGTCTCTGGGTGCTGTCTCTGTTGTTACAGAGTATTGCTTTGAGTCTCTCTCTGTGTGAGTAGTTTGTTGTTACAAAGAATTGCTTTGAGAACAGACTCTGTCTTAGAATGTACTAACACAATTAGCAGCTTGCAAGTTTCACACATAGAGCGAGAGAAACCGTACCAAAAACCAAGAGATCTCTTAATTAGTAATACCCTGGAATTTAAACTATGGGGAATCAAACTCATTTGTGATTTTAATACAGAACTTCTTTAATATGATCCAACAGAGGCATTTATTTGATAACGTTCAGAATGAAAGAGGCTATGTAAAATTGATGTATTTTCAATGTAATATGTGAACTCTGTCCGGTATAGTCTAGTGTAATATATTGGTATGTGCTAAATATTTTTTAATTCCAAGGAACTGAAAAGAATGGGAGATAAAATGGACTAAATATTTTGTAATATGCTACTGTCCTTATTTACATAAGATGTTTGCAAATATAGAAAGTGGAAAATATTTAATAATACTGAAGCACGAATGGCTGTTACAAATGCATCCATTGGGTTGCAGAATTGCTCTGCCCTGTTATGCTGAAGCTCAAACCAGGTTATCATAATGATCCTCGCTGGCTTTAAAATCTTTGAAAATGAAATGTTTGTTTCCCTTTAGCAAGAGTTGTCAATTAATCACAGTTAACTCACGCGATTAACTCAAACAATTAATCATGATCAAAAAAATTAATTGCGATTAATCGCAGTTTTAATTGCACTGTTAATAGAACACCAATTGAAATTTATTAAATATTTCTGGATTTTTTTCTACATTTTCATATAAATTGTATTCTGTGTTGTAATTGAAATCAAAGTATATGTTGTTTTTTATTACAAATATTTGCACTGTAAAAATGATAAACAAATAGTATTTTTCAATTCACCTCATGCAAGTACTGTAGTGCAATCTCTTGTTGTGAAAGTGCAACTTACAAATGTAGACTTTTTTTGTTGCATGACTGCACTCAAAAACGAAACAATGTAAAACTTTAGAGCCTACAAGTCCACTCAGTCCTACTTCTTTTTCAGCCAATCGCTAAGATAAACACATTTGTTTACATTTACAGGGGATAATGCTGCACTCTTCTTATTTACAATGTCACCAGAAAGTGAGAACAGGCATTTGCATGGCACTTTTCAGCTGGCATGGCAAGGTATTTACCTGCCAGATATGCTAAACAATTGTATTGGCCCTTCATGCTTCGGCCATCGTTCCAGAGGACATGCTTCCATGCTAATGACACTCGTTAATTAAATTTGTGACTGAACTCCTTGGGGAAGAATTGTATGTCTCCTGCTCTCTTTTACCCGCATTCTGCCATATATTTCATGTTATAGCAGTCTCGGATTATGACCCAGCATGTGTTTGTTTTAAGAACATTTTCACAGCAGATTTCACAGAATGCAAAGAAGGTACCAATATGAGATTTCTAACTGACCCGAGATTTAAGAATCTGAAATGCCTTCCAAAATCTTAGAGGGACAAGGTGTGGCGCATGCTTTCAGAAGTCTTAAAAGAGCAACACGTTGATGCGGAAACTACAGAACCTGAACCACCAAAAAAGAAAATCAACCTTCTGCTGGTGGCATCGGACTCAGATGATGAAAATGAACATGCCTTGGTCTTCAGTGCTTTGGATTGTTATTGAGCTGAACCGTCATCAGCATGGACACATGTCCACTGAAATGGTGGTTGAAGAATGAAGGGACGTGTGAATCTTTAGCGCATCTAGTACATAAATATCTTGCAATATCGGCTACAACCGTGCTATCTGAACACCTGGTCCCACTTTCAGGTGACATTGTAAACAAGAAGTGGGCAACATTATCTCCTGCAAATGTAAACAAACTTGTTTGTCTTAGCGATTGGCTGAATAAGAAGTAGGACTGAGTGGACTTGCAGGCTCTAAAACTTTACATTGTTTTATTTTTGAATGCAGGTTTTTTGTACATCATTCTACAGTTAAGTTCAACTTTCATGATAAAGAGTGCACTACTGTACTTGTATTAGGTGAACTGAAAAATACTATTTTGTTTTTTACAGTGCAAAGATTTGTAATCAAGCATAAATATAAAGTGAGCACTGTACACTTTTTATTCTGTGTTGTAATTGAAATCAAAATATGTGAAAATATAGAAAACATCCAAATATATTTAAATAAATGGTATTCTCTTATTGTTTAATAGCGCGATTAATTGCAATTTAATTTTTTTTAGTCGCTTGACAGATCTACTTTTAACTAATTAGAGTAGAAAGACAATTTCCCTGTGAGCAGGTTATTCCATAACTGCTGAGTGCAGGGTGTCTTGCTTTTTGGACTGAGCATCTGGTCCTGGATGCTGTCGGAGACAGTATACAGGTCTAGATGCACTTCATGCCTGATTCAGCATGGCATTCTATGTTTCAGGTTTTTATTTGCAACCTGTGTTGCAAGAATAGCATGTATGGACCTCGTGCTATGAAATTTCTGATTGTGTTTGCTTTTTTCCTTAGGTTTCATATCCATCTTTACAACGAGGACAGTTTGGTTGGTTGTGTCTTGCCGTACCATGAGACTAAATTGTTTGTGAGAGTTATTCAGCTGTTAAAAATTGGAGACCCAACTCATAAATGGAATTGGTTGCATCCAATTAAGGTAAAATAGCTAAAAGATACAGTTCAGAGGATGTATGAGAAATAGAACTTAGTAAGGTCCTGGTCCTGATATTGTATCTATTATCATGCACCTCCTCCCCCCAATCCCCTGTTTGCAGCTCCATGGATGTGGGTCGTGGCTACAAGATTCTGTTGCAGCATTGGGACTACAACGTCCACATGTTGTTCCTGATCTCTCTCTTTAAAGGAGAATTCATTACAGCCCTGGTTTTGGCAAAGGAAAAAAAAATCTGCTTTTTATTATGCAGTATGTTTGCAGTCAACTTGGAAACATATAAAATTATATGTACAACTAATTGATATAAAATTAAGGGGATGAAATGAAGTCCAGTGAGAGGAAACCATTACTTGTTTCAGTTTAAATCAGGATATCTGTGATCATTTAATATGGTTTGGAGAGATGAATGAAGTTTGTGTGTGTGTTTGATTTCACTTTAGCATATTCTAATTTTATTTATATTTTTTAAATCCTTTTTCTTTTCTTTTTGTCTTGGACAGAAACCAGGAGTCCCCCTTGCTAGGGGTGCTTTGATTACACACTGCTACAAAGACCTGGGTTTCATGGATTTCATTTGCAGTCTGGTGACAAAATCTGTAAAGGTTGGTAAATTGTTCTAGTTCTGCTTTCTGTCTGTGTGTCTCTTCCCCCTCCCCCCTTATGTATTTGCATCATGGTGTGCTATTTTGGCACATTCTGAATTGTGTAGCACTAAACGTACTCAATACACAGAAGCGTCTGAAAATCTTTTTTCTTTGCGCCCACTCTGATTTACAGAGATGTTAGAACCTAATAGAAATTAGTGTAATATTGTCATTGGGAACAGTATTGAAAATTCTATGGATCAGACCATTGGTCTTTCTGCTCTGATGTGTTGCTTCTGGTGGTGGCCAATATCTGAGGCAAAATTGGAAAAATCCCGAGTGGGAGAGACAAAATGTGCAGTTGGCTAACTTCAGCACTGTATATACAGTGAGAGGTGAAGGGGAGAGGGCACTTTAGCTGGAGGAGGCTGGGGCAAAGGAGATTTGTTTCTTGGTTAATGCAGGAAATTGACTGGCCCAGAGTGACTCCAGAAGATTTTTACTGTAATCCTTATGGAGAAAATTGAGATGCTTTAAGTTTATTTAAAAAAAAAAAAAGAAAAAAAGCCACCTGATTCCTGTCACGCTGTTTGAAAATAATTTTTGCGCTTGGGCACCTCTTCGTAGTTGTCATGGCTATTTTAAGTTTGTGCTTTGAAATGTTAACAATAGTTTTAAATTGTGGATGTTAGACCCATTGATCTCAAGGTGGTAGAAAGAATCATAGTTTTAAATCACTGGCCCAAAAAAACCCAAAAACCTTGTAGTAATAAAATCTTAGAAGAAAGACAGATGTAGCAGTTACATTTTCTTAAAATTTTGGAATATGCCAAGATAAGCAAAATGCAAATACAGTGGATTACGCTTATTAGCAACTTCTCAGTTCCTGACAAAGAGTTGCTGTTATTTCGAAGTTGCCAATAAACGACAAAGTAGGTTTACCGGGCTGCAGCCAGGAAAGGAAGCTCTGGGGCTTGCCGAGCATCAGCCGTAGGCATGTTTGCAGAGTTGCAGCTAGGAATGGCACATCCTAGTGCTTCGTTCCCTGGCTGCAGCCCCTCAAACCTGCCTGCAGTCAGGGCCTTTCTTTCAAAAGAGTTCAGTCAGTGGCATGCCATTGCCAGTATCCAAATCTCATTAACAATAAAGTCAATGGGCCAGGATTGGTTCCTGGTGAAATGTTGCTGTTAATCAGAAGTTGTTAATATCAGAAGTGCTATTAAGCAGAATCCTGTAGTAACAGGAACTCTTAACATGAGACCTTAAATACTTTAATTATGTTTTTGATCATCATCCTAATGCCTAAGTAACTATTTCCCCTTCATTCTAGATCTTTTCTGTACATGATGGCAGCGTCTCTCAGTTGAGGGTCCTGTTTACTTTTTACGCCTCCACCATTGTGTCTGCTCTTGGTGCTGTAGAGAAAATAACAGACACTATAGTCTCCAAACTGCTCCCTTACGTGCAAAAGGTACCCAGTATTTCATTCTCTTGCATGATACAGTGTGGCTTATTTTGCCAGCTAGAATCCTGTAATTAGCTTCCTAAAGGGATTTTCTCCCTGGAATAAATTAGAAAAGAGACGAGGTAAACAAAACATAGCTCACTTTTCTGTGTTCCTGTGGCTGCTTCTGCTAACTATGAAAGATGTACAATACCTGTTTACCTCACAATCCTGCATGATGGAGTAAACCTTGACCAGTTCAGGATTGCTATTGTTGGACTGTATAAGGAGCTGTGTCCGCCTGGCTTTGATCTGATATGCTTCTCGTAATACGGCACCTCAAGGCTGAGGGAGTCTGGATAACCATAGCTAAAGCCCTCCCAACTTCGTTGGCCGTGAAAAACGTGTCATGGACTGTGAAATCTGGTCTTTTGTATACTTTAGTGTACAGATTTCATGGGGTAGATCAGCCTTTCTCATTCTGGGGGTCCTGACCCAAAAGAGAGAGAGATGTGGGGAGGGAGGGGGAGGTTGCAAATTTATTGTAGGGGGAGTGTGGTATTGCCACCCTTACTTCTGTGCTGCGTTCAGAGTTGGCAGTGGCAGGAGAGCAGTGGCAGCTGGCCAGGCGCCCAGCTCTGAAGGGAGCACCCTGCCAGCAGCAGCGGAGAAGTTAGGGGGCAATACCATACCTCTCCACCCTCACTTCTGCACTGCTGCCTTCTGAGCTGGGTGGCTGGAGAGTGGTGGCTGCTGACTGTGGGTCCAGCTCTGAAGGCAGTAGCGGAGAAGTAAGGGTGGCAATACCATAACATACCATCCTTCTGCGCTGCTGCTGGCGGTGGCTCTGTTTACCCGCTTTGCTACAGTGTTAATGAGCATATGTCTTTTTTTCTCTGTCTAGATTTGAAGTTTAATTAGCTCACTAAAGCTTTAACATGATGAAAAGGGGATAATGCAATTGCATTAGTGTTGGCCAAAGAGTATCCTGTACCATTATTTAGACAGACTTTTTTTAAACTTAAACTTGGCAGAAATGCACTTTGAATTCTTTCTCTCTTGGTAGGGTTTGAAATCCTCTCTAGTGGATTACAGAGCTGCAACCTACATGATCATCTGCCAGTTGGCAATGAAAGTGACAATGGAGACCTCCTTGGTGCAGTCCTTGACATTACAGATCAGCAAGAATTTGACCAAAACACCTTCTCTAGCCAGAGAAGGATTGGCCTGCCTGCTCGTTCTTCTTCAGAACCAAAAGGGAGAGGGTCTTGGGAAAAAGTAAGTATACATGAGTTGACAGATTCCCTCTTAATAGTTGAGTCCTAAATATCATTAGTTTCCATCTTTAAAAGGATTCTGTCATTACCATAGGGTGGTCACAGCACTATAGTTAAGGCTGAGACTACCATACTGTTTGACAGTCAATATTTCAAAGTGCTCTAAAATCCACCTGCGTAATCAAGATTGTTTTGAAGATTTCTGTGTCTCGTCAGGGGTAGAGTTAGTGGTACAAGTTTGAGGTCTTTTTGTCCAGGTGTTCCTCAGATATAGCTCCTCCCCAGAAATAAGCTGCTTGTAATATTCAGGTATCAATCGCAAAAGCATGAGGAGATTAGCTTGAAAACTGGCATGGCACAAGAGAGGCTAGGGTAGAGTCCATAGTGCACATTTGGGGTAACTTGGTCAGTGGTTTTCTGCGTTACAGCCCCACTAAAATGAGCTGCTTATAATATCAGGTTCTTATTTTTTGATGCAGAGTTAGAAAGAATTTTTCTTGACATGTATAGCATGGGCTGCTCCTTGGAACGGATATTGACCAGCACTAAGAACCAGTTCAAAAATATTTCTGAAGTTACTGCACTCTGGAAGCTTTATTGCTAATGCTTATTCATCTGTGAGAGCTATTGTTTCCTCAGAAACTCCTTAGAGAGTGAAACACAGAGTAATGTGTTCACATGGTGGCTTAGAGGAACAAGCACTTGAATGCCAGAGCCATTAGTTAGAATCCTCGTCTCTGGAGTTCTGCATTCGGAGTACGTTAGTGTGGTCAACCCACCTTTCCCTTGGTGTCCGGGGCCATTATGGTGCTCCTTTTGGAAGTGTTAGTGGTGTATGCAATTCTGAGGAATTTCAGCATCTACTTATCTGCCCAAGTCCTTCCCTGGGACGGTTTGGTGGGCAAGACTGTGTCCAGGATGTGAAGCCTGGGGTGGGGACAGAATGATACGGAGGAACTAGTTGCCACATTGCAGATGATAGCAGAGAGGCCAGAGCAAGAGTTCCAACCAGAAATGAATCAGTTCTCTGGTGGGATAGGTTTGCTGAACTCCTGCTGGGCACTGGGAACAGACATCCTTGGTGCTTGGCACAGGAACACAATGCTCATGCAGTATGGAAAGCTGGTAAGATGCTTAATCAATGTGTGGCACAGCACCCAGGCACTGAGGCGGGGGTGAGAATATCCACTCAGATGAATGGAGCACTTTGCAGTAGCTCAGAGCTATTGTTTCAGGTCTCATTCATTACCAAAAGGGTGTCGTCCTTCCATCTGACCACATCCCATTGAGATGAGTATGCCTCTGCAATCCTTCTGCTCCCTTTCCCCTTATATCAGCCCCAGAGGCCATGCAGAACAGTCTGCCACCCTGATCAAAACTTCGGTGTGCCACCCCCTCCTCATAGGCCTCGGGTGGCAGATTTGGCCTGGCTGCCCCAGGCAGCTGCCTAGTTCACATGTAACTAGAGAGGCCTCTGCCAACCCCCTTTTCCTCCCCCCTCCCCTGAAGTGGAGTAGAGATTCTGGGGCTCCCCTCCCTTTAGCTGGTAGATGTGCTCTTTGCAGCCCACAAGTTACCACCTTCCCTTCTGCCCTTGGATCACCTGTCCTAGCCCAACTGGGCACTGGAGGAGGGCGGAGCTAGTAGTTGAATGGTGGTGAGGTCTTCTAAGGAAGACCCACTCATCTCTCCCCAACACATACAAGTACCCCTCAATCTTTCCCTTTTCCCTACCACCACTACTTCAAGAAACAAGGGAAGTAGACTGCCCAAAAACAAGGCACAGTTATGGTTGATTGGCAGTACCTTGTACCTTTGCAGAATGTGAAATGCACCAATTCTTAAACCGGTGAAAACTGGGAAATGCATCCCCTGTAACCCTTTTTATTTTTTTCATTGAGGGTGAGCCACTTCACAATATGATGTGGACAGTTGAAAGTTCTATATAATAGAAGGTGATGGCTAAGCTATAACCCAGAGCAATATTCAGTCTTTCTTTTGGTGTTCTCCTTTGCAGGCCATTTCGTTACCTGTGTAACATTCCAGACCTGGTTACTATCCTGCATGGCATTTCAGCTGCATATGATGTCACTCCCCTTCTGCGTTACCTGCTGCCGCACCTGGTTTGCTCCATTATTGACTGCGCTACTGGTATATTAGCATGTGCCCAATGTTTTTTCTGGGTAAACCCTTGTAGCAACTTCGCTAGATAAATCAGTTTTAATTGTTCCTGATGATAGACTACTCCAAACTGTGAGGAACTGCTCGTGGTCTTCTTTCTATGAGGCTTGTGGAATAGCTTTGGTTTTTTTTAAATGCAACAGCAGATTAGTGATGTGCTAGGCACCTAGATATTCATTTGCAGTGCTCCGGTGAGACTAGATCTAGTGAGAGCTAGTCTAATTTTACGAAGATCCTTGTCAAGTGCTGCACATAGAACGTCGCTTGAGAGACCATATGTAACAGTTGCCACAATTTTTACTCCAGCCATATAGTGATAATACTGAGCAGCTCGTAATATTTAATCATTGAAAGATCTATAGGAAATAAATAACCTTTATGGTCCCCAGTTTACAGGTTGGGAAGGTAAGGTACAGCACATGGTTACTTGACTTGACCAAAGGCACATAGCAGGATAGTGTTACTGATGGGGTACGTTCCAGTCTCCCATTTATGTGCTTAATCCACAAGAAACTGCTGTCTCTTTTTTTTCTGTGGTTGTTGGTGTAATAAATGTAGAGAGTTTATTTTAAAACAACTGTTCATCTTGCTTTTAAAAAATGTCTAATTGTGTGTTTCTTCTTAAGAGGAGCATGAGGAATCTGAAGTGACAGATAACCAAATCTGTAAGAGACATCTAGAAGCCATACTTACAAGTGTAGCACTGGAAAAGGATTTAGATCGCCTTTTGGCCTGGTGAGCTAATTTCGATTATTTTCCACAATGTATGTTAACTTCAGCTACAATAGCACTTAATTTGTGACAACATAATTAGCATTGTGTCAGAATGTCTGTTACCTTCCCAGCTTTCATGGGTTCCTGACGCGCCCTGATCCTGCAGACATATTGGTGTTTGAACTCTGGGTGTTTGACTTCACTGGGATGACTCCTTTGAGCAGAGTTAAATACATGGATAAGTCTTTGTCGGCTTGGGGCCTTACAAAGAGAAATTTACTTCGGGGATGAAATTTAAACTCAGAAGAAAACCTGTATTTATAACATATGCTATGAATCACAAAAACTATTCTATTCGTCTCAATTAATAATGCTGACGATTAGTGTTGTCTTGTCTACATGTCTGTTTTATTTGTGTTTTTGTCACTTTAGTAAATTTCTTGAAGAGTTTATTTCCTATGGTGTGGAGAATGAATCTGATTCCACCAAAATGGCTGTGCTCAATAAACAACTTCTTCCTCTCATCAGACTTCTTGAAAGAAAGTAAGTTACTTTTTATTTCCTATGCATTTTGTGCAGTATGAAAGTATGGTAAGTCAACTGTGAATCAATATATTCTTCTGTTAGTAATTTGTGTTCATATGGCATTTACCTAGGGTACCTTTATCCTAATTGTGACTTCATACTTGTCACTTAGGTATGCTGAGTGATCTATGTAAGCATAATTTTGGTCTTTACAGTACATGTAATTAAAGCCAAATCTATCCTTGTACATTCCCCATCACCTTAATATCTGAGCACCTCAGCTGCTAGCCTCTCCCAGCACTCTTAAGTTATACTGAGCCTTTTCTGTTAATCATTTATACTAGTGGTTCTTTATATTCTTGACCAGCTTTATGAAAACACGATCAGATTAATACCCTTTGAAGAATTACTTGTAAGTGGATGAAGCTTTTTTTAAACAACTAACAAAATCATCCAAAGCACGGGACATGGTGGTGATGGGGGACTTCAGCTACCTAGATGTCTCTTGGAAAAAAAATTATTATTACCATAATAATACCTTGAGTATTGCTCATTGCATTCACTGACAGTGCTATTTTAAAGGTGAAATTAGCACTGTCAGTGAATGCAATGAGCAATACTCAAGGTATTATTATGGTGTATTTTTTATCCCAACTGCATCTAAAATGATAGTACCATAGAGTAACAATTATATTTTTTTTGCTCAAACATGAAAATTCAAGAATAGTCCAGAAGGAAGACAGGTAGTCCTTAAGAAAGGAGTATGAAATAAAAAAGTTCACCAACATGAAGATCCTGCATGTTCAGACATGTTCTGTTCATCATCTTCAACGCAGCTTCCTCCTGAGAAGGAACACTTCTCATGATGTTGTTTTATTTGGGCCACCAGGCCTTGTATTTCTGTGTTGTACTGTTTGCATTTTGCACACATGCCGGTCTTAACCACAGGTAGAGGAACTTCATTTAAAATATTCCCAAACTGGGTTTCTTTTATGGCTTGCTGCCATTATAGGTTTGCCCTTCTAGTGAGAGAATGGTACTGTAGATCTCAAATCAATGAAGGCTATACTCAGAAAAACCTCAAGACTTCGGGAATATGCTGCTCAAACAGTTTCACTTTTGTTTCTATTGCCTGTCCCTCCCTTCTCACATTTTCTCCAGACTTCTTCTCCTTGTCCAGATCTATTCCGCCCCCAACCGTCTTCTGTTCATTGAACTTTTTGAATCTCTGCACTTTCAGAGAGAAGTAAGGGTTTGACTTTGTGTACACAAGTTTGCAGAGGGACAGTAGGGTTGAGGTCTGTTGTTTCTCATTTCTAGGTATTTATTTACAAACATTTTTGCTATTAATAAAGTATGTTATCTCTGGAGACACAAATCCACAGTTTGAGAACTGCAAAACTAAGCATCTCTGGTGGTATCTTCTAGACTGAGTACTGAGTCCCATTGGGTAGATAGAAAGGTTAACCTAAATAATCTATACAGAAGCCCCTGGAACCCCATAAGATTGGGTCCCTTAATCTGTGAACTTTTGGAACTCATTTACAAAACCTTTTTAAACATTACATGAATATATTGTCTCATACTATAGAATTAGAATTTATAATCCCTATTCCATGTTGAGATACATTATAGCTCAAAGATATCTTAATTAAAACTATCTTTAGACAGGCTTTTTCTTCAAGAAGCATTTTATCCCAAAAATCCAATTTTATTTATTTATTTTTATTTTATTTTTGAAATTATTGATATCTATCCTGGAGAAGACTGAGAAGCGACATAACAGTTTTCAAGTACATAAAAGGTTGCTACAAGGAGGAGGGATAAAAATTGTTCATATCCTCTGAGGGTAGAACAAGATGCAGTTGTCTCATAAATTGCAGCAAGGGCAGTTTAGTTTGGCCATTAGGAAAAGTTTCCTAACTGTCAGGGTAGTTAAGCACTGGAGTGAAGTGCCATGGTAGTTTGTGGAATCTCCGTCATTGGAGATTTTAAAAAGCAGGTTAAGCAAACGGATGGTCTAGGTAATACTTAGTCATGCCTTGAGTGCAGGGGACTGGAATAGATGATCTCTCGAGGTCCATAGAATCAGTCCTATGATTCTGTGATTCAAACAAGTGTTCCAACATTCTGTATCCTCTGCATGTATTTCTGTTGTAATTGGTGCATAACTTCTATAGTAATTCTCTGTGCAGAACCTGTTTCTCTTGGTTGTTGGCAGATATCCTAAAGCGTTAGACTTGGTACTGGAAGAGTATCTGAAAGATGTTATAAATCAGAATGAGCAAGATCTTTTCCACCAATTTATCTCTCTCTCAGTGAGTGGCAGTAAATATCAGGTAGGTAAGGACCCAATTTCTGGACCTAAATCAACTCTGGTATGCTGCCTTGAAGCCAGTAGTATTATACTGGAATGTATCTGTCGTTTCTTGTCTCTCTCTCTCTTTTTTTTTTTTTTTCCTTGCATTGTGACTGATTTAAGTGCCATTGTGCTTGATCAAAACTGTGATAATGTCTACAATTACCAAATGTAAAGAGCAACTTGAATAAATGGCTAGTAGCTTATATTGTGCTGCTTTGGTCATGATTTTCTGCTGTGTTGTGACAAGGTCACATGTGCCCCAGTGTTACTTTGGGACATTGTCAATGTCTTGCAAGCTGGACAGAACTGTCAAAATTAGAAAAGGTGGCAGCGGAGTGATGACCATTATTCTAATCAAGGAAGGTTGTGAAGACATTTTTCATAATGTTATCGTGTTGCATTTTACTCATTTCAAAGGCTGATGATATTCAGTGACTAGAGGAATTTAGTGACTCCAAGCTTCCTAGCATGCTGTCTCCAAAGAGAAATAAAGCCTGGGCATATCACATAACAGTGCACAGCAAAATCATTTGTACTCCACACTTTTTTTGTCAAGAAAACATTAATGTGTGGTTTTTTTGTTTTTTTTTTACATTCTTTTATAGCTAAATTTCTTCATATTCAAAGCTGGCTACCTCCAAATCAAACATGCAAACTGGTAAAGATTATGGGCCATTAAAAGCCGTGTTTCAGACACTTTAGGCCAATTCAAGAAAAACATAGCTGCATAAATAGCGCAGATTCTATAAATGGGTGGCCAATTGATGAAATCATGGTATGTAAAATTAGGACACAGGACTCCGTGTTCAAGCAACTTCAGGGTTGCTGAGATAAGCTGCGGGCATCTGGTCTATTCGAGTTACCTTCTTAGCTGCCTCTATCTGGGTTCAGTCATTCAAGTTTTCTCAGAACCCTTAGATAAATGCAGTGTGGGCGCTTCCTTACCTTGGCAGAGTGAGAATTTAGGGCTTGTTCACACATGGACAACAAGGAGTCCGGTGGCACCTTAAAGACTAACAGATTTATTTGGGTGTAAGCTTTCATGGGTAAAAAAAAATCACTTCTTCGGGTGCATCTGAATCGCAATTAATCGCAAAGTTTAATTGATTAATTTTCAACATACATTGAGCAACTGTGCAATGTACATTTCAGTTTCTGGAAGACTCGGATACCTCTCTGGTGCTTAGCCTGAATCATCCACAGCCACGCGTCAGAGTCTTGGCTGTTCAGCATTTGAAGGAGATCATTGAAGCATCAAAGGTTGGTACCTCTGTCTCTCATTTAAAGAAGTTAAATGATGTCTGTTATCTTCAGAGGGTCTTTTTATAGAAACTTTAACTGAAGACAAGACAAACATCACACTAAAATGTGACAAATACATTATCCTTAATGTTGTTTTCAATCAGTTCAGTTGTTGTTTCTTTAAACTTGGATCCTGTCATCCAGAGTCTGGGTTTAATTCCAGTTTACGAAGCTGCTTGTGGTCCCACAATGGAGTCTGATACTTCTGTTTCTTTCTTCCACTGGTATTAGCAGTTAGCATCTCCCTAACTGAGGCTTTTATTCTCCTGTACTTGAGTTCATATGTCATGAAAGTTATACTGCCAAGAAGGCTTTGGAAACTAATGTTCCTTAACTGCTTTTCCCTCTTTGTTCAGGAGGGCTTTGACAAGTCCTTCATAGAAGAAGCCATTTTTGCACGACTTATGGATGACAACATGGAGGTTGTTATGACTGCTCTCAGTGCCTTGGAGGTAAGTCAATGTTTCCTGATAGGTCAAGTGAGATTTTAGCTATTTCTCTATATTCAGAAGCGGTCTGGAATTAATGCTTTATATTAATTGTGCCTTCCCTTCCACTGACCCCACTGGCATTGACGAGAATTTGTGTGTAGCTCTATCCTTTTAATAGGACCAAGAAGCAAAAAGCTAGCAGACTATTCCTTACTTTACATTTTTTTTTTTCTCTTCTTGGAGACTACTAAACCCAGGGTACTGTGTTGATCTGGTCACTAGAACATATTTTAATCCAGAGTTCTGCTCATCCTATAAACTACTCTGTCCATTTTATGCAAATAAATAAGAGGATCCTTCAGCCCCCTCCCAGAAAAGCTCTAGGTGTTAGGAAAAGACATCTGTATCAAAGTTTTTTGGTCTTGGTAGGGATAAGCATGCATGCATTCTTTTTTTTTTTTTTTAAACACAGTTGATTAGAGACATACTTACTAAAGTCCTGCCTACTATTTCTACATCAGGCAATACTGTATGTTGTGGGAGAAGAGATCATTACATAAACTATTTTTAATTATTACATCTATTAGTATTTCTGGTAGGATTTTTCCTTGTGACAGTTGTAGAGTGGTTGATTTTAAGAAATGGTATACCAATGACCACAAAGAGAGATGAACAGAACGCATGAATGATCAGAAATAAAACTTTTTGTTAGCATGTGTTGGGTTTTTTTTATTTGCATTTAACAAATACTACATAGAGGAAAAACTTACTTCATTATGAAACATTCTGGTTGTTTCAAAATCAATGCATTTTCCATCCAGCTGTGCATTCAGACCATATTCTTCATGGATCTAGTAAACCAGAGCTTGCTAGAAGTTACTTTAATTTTCTTTTTCCTTATAATAAACATACTAGCTGATCAACATAAGTTCACTTATCAGTGTTTAATTTTTCTACTTAATATGATTGGTGATGCACTTGCTATCACAGTTTCATAGATTATCTTATATCTTGTATATTGGTCATTTAATTTTTGCATCCGTTGATTTGTTTGTAGATTTACAAGGGACAGATCAGTCCAGAAATAACTGTTTCAAGTCTGTTGACTCTATTTCAAAAAGTTGATCTTTCAAAGAACGGGAAGTGGTATGTGCCTGTGTTTCTTTTGTCTTCCCCTTTCTCCCCCCCAAGCTTTTAATATTAATGGATGGAGCTTGGGTTGTGAGGTGGTTGTTGTGGGTGGTGTGTGTCATATCTTAACTTTGGATTCCTTTAGTAGTGGTAATTTTATATTGAGAGAGATTTGAAATTACTTGATATTTTTTGTGACTTTCCTTTACTCTCTGGCTTGCTATTCAAACTCTAATTTGAATCAATAGGAAATAGAAATAATTTGGAGAAATGTTATTGGTGATGTAATCAAGTGGTGCTCCTTCAGCGTTTTTTTTTTTCTTTTTTCCTGCGTTCTAGGTATAAGGTTCTTGAGGGAGCAGTAAACATTTTATTCAAAGAAGAGATTCTGAATGAGAGGGAAGAGCTATTAAATCAAATAGTAATGCAGTTGCTACCATTTATGGTAATCACTAATAATAATTCAAAATCTGCAGAATGGAAAATGGCAGTTTGTCTATCAGAATCTGGCCTCTGCTCCCTACATCCTTTGTTGAAGGGCTGGCCAGAAGGTAAGCTGTTAAAAACAATTGGTTTGAGTAAAGAAAAAGTATTGGACATTAGAACTTGATACTCATATAGGTGGTAGAGAGCTGGGCCACCACTAAGAAGTTATAACCCCTAATGTGTGTCTAAAAGCTTTGGAAAGTGGGTTATGTATTCATACATTAAACTCTTGTGATTTATTTATTCATTTATTACTCATATTTAAAGAAATACTTTGATCTGAAGTGGGATTTTTTTTCTTTTGTTTCATTTAACATCTATAATTGTAACTGATTTGAGGAGACTTTTTTTGGGATTTTGATTTGCCATGTTGAGGCCAAGTCATCTGGACTTTAATGATGCAAAATTCTAGTTGAATTCAGGTTTAAAAGGAACTTTAAACAATAGAGGAAACAGTGAAACGGGGGTGGCTGACATGTTGAGTAGTGGGATCTTTTTTATTTTTGAAAGAATAACATGTTCTTAGAATAAACTCTTCTGATGCAAACAGAGGAGTGGGATTAAGCAAGGGAGGTCAAGAGGCAATGCACATGGAAAGCTTCAATAGTTTGAGAGCTTAGTAAAGAAAAGCAAGGATGCTGGTGATAAGAAAATTAATTGCTTAAAGTGTTTAAATATTGTCAAGCTATCAGTGTTTTCACTTGTGATTCATGTATCCACCTTTTCTGTTTTATGGAAATAGCTTTTGAAAAAGTGATAAAATCCATCAAGTCTGCAGATTTGGTTGGTATGGCCAACCAGAGGATGATCCTGCTGTTTTCTGATAACATAACTTCAGGGGATCCTTCCTTAATGTTACAGATGGTATGTGCACAATTAAAATACATTCTTTTTAATGGTAATCCAAACTTCTGTATGTACTTATAGATGATCGCTATAGCAGACAGAATGAGATTCGTGGGACCGTGAAATATGCTGTTTGTTACATTTTACAGCAACTGCTGTACATTTTATCCAACTGCTGATACAATATATTTATGGCATAGTACCAAATGTAATGATCAGAATAAATTTAATGCCCATTAACTCTCTCATAAAAAGGAAAACCTTGTATACGACACACAGAATACTACATTTAGGTGCCTTATTAGTGTAACCATAGCAAAACTATTTTATGGGCATTGTTTCCCCCAAAACATTTGCCAATCAGAGAACAAATATGTAATGAGTTTGAAGGTCTCTGTCCAGTTTGGACAGACAGATGTCCATGGGCAAATGTTCACATTGCCTATTGCAATGGCATTTTCTGTATTGATTGGTACCCTTGTTGGAGGAGAGACCAGTGACTGAATTGGCCATAGAAACTGACCTCGCACCAATAGAGGTGTTAATATCAGGTCATAATTAAGGTAGTTGATAAGGAAGTGTGGGAAAGTTTAGAACTTCTGCTGCCTGTGACATTGCTGGAGCAAGGACATAAAAAGAGCATATTGTGACGTCTCTTACACTGTTGTGGCTTTTGGGGTTTGTTTGTTTGTTTTTTTTTAAATAGGTGGAAGGTCTGATACATGTAGCTGAAAATGAATCTGACAGCATGAGGCAGAAAGTAACTGCTCACGTAATCAGCTTTGTGCTTGTCCAGTGCTGCTGTAATTCACAAATGGAAGAAAGTTATTGGTCATTGGCTCTCAGAATCTTCAGTCTTCTGGAGGGAAAAATAAGACAACTCGAAGGCAGTCATTCTGCAGAGGTAAGAATTAAGTAATTTTGTAGATGATACTCCTTTTGTTGAGAGTAAGGTCTCTTTCATAAGTAGAGTAGCAAGATCAGCAACGTTGGGATGGACAGAAAATCTTGTCTCTGTTCCTTTAAAAAAAAAAATACACTTGTCAGCATTTTCTTAAGACTGGTATTAAGACTTCTAAGGGTATGTCTTCACTACCCGCTGGATTGGCGGGCTGCGATCGGTCCAGCGGGGATCGATCTATCGTGTCTAGTCTAGATGCGATAAATGGACCCCTGAGCGCTCTGCCGTCGACTCCTGTACTCCAGCGCCGCAAGAGGTGCAGGCAGAGTCGACGGGTTGTGTGGGTGTACATTCAAGTTATGTTTTCATTCTCAGATGATTCCTGCAAAATGGCCTATTGAGTCAGTGCCTGGAGGCTTGGTGTCAGTCGAGTTGTTGAATAAATACATAGAAAAGCTCAACTGTGGTCAGGCTGTTGATGTAGAAGATTCAGCCATGCTCATGCTTCTCTTGAAAAGCTTTGTTAGTGGCCTGAAGCCTCCCATATCCTTTATGAAAGGTAAGCTTCAGAACTCAAACCGCGAACCTTCACAGACCATGTGAAGTAAGGAAGAAAAAATTAGGTCCATGGGATTTTTTCCCCATTAAAAGTTGTTCTCCAAAACACAGACTTTGCTTTCTTATACTATTTTGTTACACTAAACAGATTTCTAGAAATTTCCTTTCTCTAGACTTGAAAACGGCCACATTTCTTAGATTCTTCAGCTGCAAAGTTGTTGGGGGAGTTGTTTCAGGGGTATGGCTATGCTACTGACTCGGGATTGGGTTGCAAAGCTATAAAATCGCAGGATAGATGATTGGGCTTTCAGCTGGAGCCCAGGCTTTGAGACCCTGCAAAGGGGGAAGCTCTGGGAGCCCGGGCTCCAGCCTAAGCCCAAACGTTAACACTGCAATTTTACTGCCCCGAAAGCCTGAGTCAGCTGACCTGGGCTGGTCATGGCCATGCCTTACGTCCTTTTTCACAGGGTGGACATACCCTGAAGGTACTTTATACAACTAATAATGGGGTTTTTGTTTTTCTCCGCCCTGCTCATGGCCATAGATGAAATCTGGTGGAATCCTGAAAGTTTGAATGAAAAGAGCAGAGAGTATTTACACCTGTTGTTGGGGCTGTTTGACGTCATTGTCAGTGGAGCCAGTGAGGGAGCTGATGCTCTTCAGTTCAGAGCACTGCTGAGTCTTTTGTTCAAGGTATTTTTGTGTGTGTTTTTTTGTTCTTAGTGAATATTCTGAATTATTTCTTCATTAACTTGTTTTGAATCGCTACATAAAATTTAAAGAAAGCTGAGAACAATTCCAAGGGATCCTGCTTAAATATTTATTTGCTTCATGGTAACATCTGAGTGAGAATGGAAGACTGTTTAAGCACTAAGCAATGTATTTCTGTAAAAGGTTTGGTTGTGGGTTGCCTGAAGTCCATTACGATTTCTAAATATAATCTAAGACTAAATACTGTATAGTGCAATTCAGGTATTTTAACATAGCTTTTTGTGCACTAGTCTTCATTGATATACAGCAGAAAGCATTTAATAAACATCCTATAATGGTTTAAAATTTGGTCTCAAGGTCTTTTTACAGAAGATTTCATTATATGGACAGTTTTTATAGCGATTATGATTGCCTGAATGGAGAAATGTTTAACACTGCAAGGCAGATCTGCTTCAAATAGAGAAAAGTAGTTGTGCTTAACTATGTCCAGTTGTATATCTTGATAACATAACCCATGAAATCTAGTTAGCTGTTTGGTTTACCATATAACATGGTAAGAATGCATGTAGTATGTTCGGGGGGGAAAATGACCTGGGGGCCTGGCTGCAGGGTATGAGTGGGGTGCCAGAGCTTGGCTGCAGGGAGCCAATCTCCTGGGCCAGGCAGCCCCTATCCCTCCCTGGCTGCAGAGTGTCCTGTGAGCCAGCAGGTGCCAGGCCCAGCCAGGGTGTGCTCAGTGGCCAGTCTGCATGGAATGAGAAGGAGCCAAGGACGTTATAGACAGGACTGGGTGGAACTAGGTATGGGCCCACCCAAACAGTGGAGCCCCCCATAAGGAGCAGGAGCCAGGCACAGGTAGTGGAGAGGTGGGGATCGGACAGGCTTTGTGCGGGGTCACTGCCTGATCCCCTGTCCTCCCCCATTTCCTCACTGCCCCTATTGTCCGCCCAGCTCCCCCTCTCCTCCCTACCAGGGCTTCCCCCTGCCCAGCTCTCCTTTTCCACTGGGACTCAGATTTCCCAGGGCCACCTACCTCCACATACATCTTTTGTAGTGACCTCTGCTACTTAGCGCATAACCTAGTCTCCCTCCTTAGAAGAATTCTGGTTGCGCCCCTGAGGATGGTGCCAAATTGTCTTTCAGTACTTTACTCTCAAAAAAGCTGTTTGAGGTAGGGGCTGTGTTTGTACACCACTTAGCGCAGTGGGGCCTCAAACCAAATTGGGGCCTTGGGCACCACAATACTCATATTTAATAATAATTATAAGTTAGAACAGATCATTAGATGACAACCACAAATCAAACTGAAAAGATAAGGTTCCAGTTTGTATTAAAAGTACAAGAGCTTCAGAAATCCTTGTGTCAAATAACATTGATTTCAATAGTCTCTGAAAGAAAAAGTTAAAAAAAAAAAAAAAAAAGACTTCAGTTGAAGTAAAATTATAGAAAGCTCTCAGGATGGCATAAAGAATGCTGCATGCAGCAAGGGGTTAACAGCTGCCCAAAAAAGGACAGAGTCCTCAAACAAGAAATAAAAATTCTTAATGTTAGCTTTATATTATGCTCAACACTTTTAGTCTCAATCTAAATGAAATGGGTGTTTCTGTAAATACCTTTTCAAGCTATAATAGAAAACATAAGAGAGAAAGTACTTTGCATAAAAGAATGTAAAGGTACACAGGACAAAGAGGTAACAAATAAATATATTTAACTTTTTATTTTAAAGGTACATTTAGAAGATTCAGAGGATCTGTTCAAATTCCTTTCAGTTTTATGGACCTATAACTATAACCTCTCAAATCAGCTAAACTACACAGTGAATGCGATGCTACAGACTCGAGCTTTGTATATAGGGTGTGCAATGCTTACATCACAGGCTGCCCAAAAGAAAAAACAGCTGGTATCAGCCTCTTCCCCAGGTACAGGGAAACCATATACTTCTGTCTTGCTAAGGCTTAGTCACATGTTAATAAAAAGTGATATCTGTGCTCTAGAAAAAGTGTTAAACATTCATTTTCTTGTCATGTTGTTTCTGTCTGCATTATGAGTGCTACATTTCTTGTTGAAACCATACATTTGAATTTCCTAATGTTTTTGTCTTTGACAAATCAAAACTATAACAGAGCTGTAGTGTTGTTTTCATATGTAATACTTGTGCATGCAATTGTCAAATCACCACCTGCTTTTGAAATTTGTGTCTGAGAAATCACATCATGTTTTTATGTAGAGCGTAACACAAATTTTAAACAAGAAAAGGATGCTACATAGGCTTTAGTAGTAAAACTTAAGTCCTTCATTTTTAAACAATAATATAAGCATCTTGGTGATGAAATTTATGGCCAGATTTCCACATGGCTCATATTAAAAATAGTTACTGTATATCCCTCAAGATTTTTAAGGAAAAGAGCAGACCCTTTAAATATAAAGGAATCTGTTGGTATTGCTGTAGATAATAATGTAAGAATTCTAACTGCTCAGTTTTAACAAATTTTTTCCATTTTCATTTTTAGTGGTAATATCTCTGCTGATTAACTTGGGGAGTCCCGTGAGTGAAGTGCGAAGGGCTGCTCTTAATTGTCTTCGTTCCCTGACTGGAATAAAGGAGTCTCCATTTCATCCCATTCTTCATAATCTGGTACAAAAAGCGGAGGAGATCTTAACTGATCCCCTTTATGTGACTCAGGTAAGATTTTTGTTGAAGTGCATGTGAATGAAATAAATTTTCAGGGACCTACTTGGAATTCCATCTTCTCTATTGGCTAGTAGAGATCATGTTACAGACAAGATGCTTGTCTATTCTCTCCCACCCCTATTTGGTTTAGGAGACCACTCATTCTGCTTTCTTGAGTGTGAAGGGAAGAGCCATTATTGGCATTGAGAAAGTGGAAAGTCTGGTTTTGGGGAAGGAACTATCAAAATATTTGCCAGGAAAACCAGAATGCAAAAGAAATTGCAGTGGAGCTCACTTAAATACTTGAGGACTGAATAAATATGTTTAAACCACTGTTCATATAGTGAAAAATTAAATGCGACTTGAAAATCAGCATGTGTGTCTATAACAAAATTATATAATTTGCAGATAATTTGTATTTCAAAACATACTGACTTTTAAGATTGATTTTTTTTTTAAGAGATCCTCTGTTGAATAAATAGCCACATTTTCTTGGACAATAATTACTAATAAAACTAGATGTGGAAGGCAGGGCGGCAAGGCTGTTGGTGAGAAAGCTAGCATTTATTGAAAAATTTGGTGGTTCTCACCCTGTGTCATTTTTCCCCTGGAATCCAAGGCAATTTCTGCTGGGCCATTGGGGTGGAAAAAGAGGCCACAAGCCACCAACCCTCTTCTCCAAAAGTTGCGCTTGCTTGGAGGAAAAAGGCCCAGGAACTTGTCTGTTTTCCCCTAGAGAAAGCTTGTAAAGGGAAGAGTAGACATTTGAAGCCTCTTCCCACAGTTAGCCCCCTGGATGAGAAGGATTGCAGAGAAAGGCAATCCCAACAATTTTAAAACACACACTGAGTTCACATTATTCTTTCAAGCAGTGAATGGGCTGTTTTGCTAATGTCCTGTGAACCAGCCAGATTTTGTATAGAGCAATAGATTCATAAAAGCTTGTATCTGTACAGTACACATTATTTGAACGTGGAGTGTTCATACATCTGTCATGTAAGAGAGTTTGATTTTTCTCTTTCAGTCAGAAATAAACTTAAGAAGGACTTAAAAATGAATAATATATTAAATTTACTCACATCTGCCTCACATTGCATTCACTTTAAAATGTTTCAGCTTTCTGGGGCCCTTAACTTCTGTTGGAAGGACTTGTTTTTCACTTTTTTTTTTTTTTTTTTTATCAACTAGAGTTTGGGAAGCTTGTTTGAGGAACTGCAGACAGAAAGTAAACAGAAATCTCAGCAGAAGAAGCTGTTAGAAGCTTTGGAACACATACTTGATTGTGTACAAGACCCTGGTTGTCCATCATATGTTGCAAGAAGCTTGATGAAGATTCTTCAGCAGGTCAATGGTGAGGTGCGTGTGGGCTTTCTGGTTTTAAATTTATTTTATGGATAGGATGTAAGATTTGTTGGGCTTTTTGTTTAAATGATGGAAGTATCTTGAAATGTAGAACTCAAAAGATGCAGCTTTATTTAGCAACGGTAACTTTGAGTAACTGCTGACTTTATGTTCTAGTATTTTTGGCAGACATTTGGATGATACTTTAAGATGGTATGCAAATGTGACACATCTGCAAAATATAACTCAAAGATTATCACAAACATTTCCATGCTCCGGCATGCACTTTTTCTATTGTAGGACCACTGCACCAGAGTCCTTAGGCAAATTTAAAGTCCTCCTGGCTCTGGAACAAGGTCTCAAGAACATTTTTCTAGAAAGATTTCACTGAGAACTGCAGTAACAAATGCTCTGTGCATGTTCAGTATTTTAAAATTAAATTTATTTTGTGTCTATTTAACTCCCTTTTAAGCAGTGAATTTGGAATTCCTTGCTTTGTACTGCTTCCGAATGCATTAGTTCACTGCATTAAAACAAGGGATGGTGATAGATGTCCGTGTGAGTTTTAATACATTATAACAGGCTATCCTATTTAAAAGGATTGTGAATGGCATACTGGATGATTGCCATTGTTGCCAGAAACTTAGGGTTTGTAGGAGCTGTAGTAATCATAAATATTCTGAAAAACCGAGCATAGATTTTATGCAGTGGTGTTGTATCCATGTCACTCCCAGAGTATTAGAGAGACAGGGTGGGTGAGCTAAATCTTTTACTTTGAGTATACGCAGAGCTCTTCAGGTCTGGAAGAAGAAGAGCTCTGTGTAAGCTCAGAAACTTCTCTCTTTCACCAACAGAAGTTGGACCAATAAAAGATATTACCTCACCCACCTTGTCTCTTTTTAATATCCTTGGATCAACACAGCTACAACAACACTGTATAAATCCAGTCTTTCTGTTTAGTCCAAGATTTTTAACGTCTAGCATAACTAATTCATAACTTTGCTAGACACTAAAAATCATGGACTGAATAGAGATACTGGATATATGGCTTATCACAGCAATCTATAACCCTCTTAACAGCCCCGTCCCCCAGCTGTCTTTACCACCCTTCCTTCTCTTCCTCCCCCGTTACTGGAGGGGTATTAATGGGCAAAGTCCCCTGCAATGCCACGTTCACATTGGAAGGCGCATCCTAGAGGTAAGGACATGCCCTGACATGTAAGTATAATAAAAAGTAACACACAGTGTGATGTCAGTGATTGATATTGCACTAAAAATGAAACTGCTCTTCTGAAAGTTTGTTAAAGCAACAGGTGATTTAAAAAAACACCCTCTTACAAATGTTCTTCACTTGTAGATGATACTGTCTCACCTGTTGCCTGCAGTAGATAGATTACTGGAGAAAGTGCTAAAGGAACCCGAGACAGTGTTGAAAGATGAAGTTGTTCTTCTGTATCTCATCCTTGGGAAATACAGTGAACATTCAGCTGCCCTCTTATGTAAGGATCAGCAGAGTCTGGATTTGTTCATCAGAAGTCTGCACATTGCAAAGGAGCTTTACAAAGGAATTCCAACTTTCCAGATCACGGCACTTGGGCAGGTAGGTATTTCTGAACAAATTTTTTCATTTTTTTTTTTTTTTTTTTTTTAAATTCAAATAGCAGATGTGAGTGTTGATGAGTGAATTTAAACAGACTCTTTCAAAGTTAGAAGGCCCTAAATTCTGAATGAAACTATTTTACGTACCAGCTTCCCAGATCCAGGTAGCTCTTTTGAAGTGTTTTCAAAACAGATACCTCAAAGCTCTTTGTCTTTAAAATGTTGAAAGGTAAAAGTGTTTTTTCCCTTTTATTTTTTTGTTTTGAATAAGATAAGTATCCAGGGTTGCTTGTGGCGGCGGCTGCTGCTGCTCCATTTTCTTTACTTTTCACCAGCTACTGCAGGAGCTTTACCTCAAATTTTTGTTTTTCAAGAGACAAAAAGAAAAGATATAATGTCAAGTAGTAGTAATAAGATAAGTAAGAAATAACTTTGCTTGGAATAGAAATCAACTGTTTGTTTCAAATATTGTATTACAGTCACAAAAGTGGGACAATGTGTACATAAATGTGACTGGCGTGTCTGTGTGTGTATATGTAAATCATTATATATACAGATATAAAAATAATTATATTTTCCCACGTTTCACATTTTGCCATTAAAAAGTATATCTGTTTTTGGCTTCGTATATATATATATTTTTTTAACCTTGCAGATCACTAAACCATTCTTTGCTGCAGTGCCAGATGGGAAGGTGCAACAGAAGCTACTGAGAGTTCTGTTTGATTTATTGTTAAATTGCAAAAACCCACTTTGTGCCCAGGCAATTAGCAGTGTTTTTAAAGGGGTAAGTTGCAGACTGTTGGGACTTGGGAATCTAGTCAGAATTGTTAAGATATTTGAGGTTAAATTGCAATCAATAATTATATTTATTGCTTATGAAATTCTTAACATGATAGTCATCAGAAGCCATACAAACCACATTAAAATATAATTTAATATGCATTAAAGATGCATTAAAATAGTATTCCTAAAAGGTAAGTATCACATCTGTATGAATTCATTATGTTGTAATAATGAACTTCAGAGGAAGGAGGAACAGTCCACTCTGCTTCATTTTTATTTTCTGTATGAAAAAGTAATTTGTCTAGAATCAAAAAGTGTTACTCCAAATATATTGAGAGTAACTGTTGCTTTAATAGTAATTTGTTTGTTTAATACATAGATGAAAACTCTTCTTGCATTCTGATTGACATAAGAAATGCAGTTAGGACAGGCTTTCATAGCTATTATGATGACCAAGGCCAGATAAATACTTGGGTGGGTGGATAGATGTTTGTTGCTCATATGTACTTAATTTATTTTATTTTTTGCTCTAGATTTCAGTTGATGCTGAGCAGATTAGTGTAGAGCTAGAACCTCCTGAGAAAGCCAAAGCTCTGGCTACCGTTCAGCAAACTAGGAGACAGAAAATACAGCAGCAGAGGTAATGGGCATAGAGATGTTGAAGCTACAGCGTTTGTCTGTATACATTTAGAAAACACCACTTGTTGAGAGAATGTCGTAAAATATATAGAAGGCATAGGAACTTCTCTGACTACATCGGTAAAGAAGAAAAAAATCCCAAGGACTTCAGAGTTTAAAGCCTCCCCATATTATTTAAAACAGCTGATAGAGTGCTTGATACAGAAGACCGCTATCCCTACCCAACAACCTTAAAATCATATATTGAACTTGCTGTGCACTGTCAGGCCTGAGCTTATTTTTGTGTGTCTTTACTATTAACATATATGTAAAGAAAATGCATGGGTGAGTTTTTAATGGATATTGACAAAATCTTGCCATTCAACTAAAAAGCAATTATTTTTATTTTATTTTATTTTTAGTAAAAGCTTCAGTCATATTATTTTTATAACCTCACTAAGTAAATTCTGGAGAGAGAACCTTCATTCAGTTAGTCAGTCCTTCTCTTTCTATCTCTTCCTCTGTATGCAACCACTTCATCCACTTGATTTACAGAGGGTCTTGCTCATTAAATTACTTCTTAGATTGTGTTTGTCAGAGGACAACTTATAGAAATGTATGCTGGAAGGGACCTCAAGAAGTCAGTTCCAGCCTCCTGTGCTGTGGCATGACCACGTAAACCTAGACCATCAATGACCAGTGTTTGTCTAAAGTGGTGTTAAAAACCTCCAATGACGGGGATTCTACAACCTCCCTTAAAAACCTATTCCAGAGCTTAATTACCCTTATAGTTGGAATGTTTTTCCTAATAGCTAACTTAAATCTCCCTTACTGCAGATTGTCCATTACTACATGTCCTGCCTTAAGTGTACATGGAGAACAGTTGATCACTATCCTCTTTATAACAGCCCTTAACATGTTTGAAGACTGTTATCGAGCCCCCCCTCAGTCTTTTAATAATTTGTTCTAGTATCTTTCCAGGTATCTAAGTTGGGCCGACAGGTCTATAATTCCGCTGGGTCCTCTTTGTTCCCCTTTTTAAAGATAGGTACTGTGTTTGCATCTCTCCAGTCTTCTGGGACCTCATCTGTCCCCCAAGATTTTTTAAAGATAATAGTTCTGAAATTGCGTCATGTAGTTCCTAAAGTACCCTGGGATGAATTTCATCTGGCCCTGTCAAATTGAATACATCTAATTTATCTAAATATTCTTTCCCTATTTTGGCTTATGTTCCTTCCCCCTTGTTAATATTAATTGTGTTGAGTATCTGGTTACCCTTAAACTTTAGTGAAGACTGAAGGAAAATAGGCACTGAACACCTCAGCTTTCTTGATGTCAGCTGTTATTAGCTCTCCTTCCCTTCCAAGTAGAAGACCTACACTTTTCTTCATTTCTCTCTTATTTGTAATGTTTTAAAGATCCTCTTATTGCCTTCGATGTCCTTTGCTAGGTGTAACTCTCACTTTGCACCTTAACCTTTCTGATTTTGTACCTACTTGCTTGTTCTATTCTTTGTCCTCTTCCTTTCCATTTTTGTCCATGTTTCCACTTTTTTGTAGGATTCCTCTTTGATTTTCAGGTCATTAAAGAATGGTTGATAGAGACATATTGGCCTCTTACTATTCTTCCTATCCTTTCTTCGCATTGGGTAGTTGGCAGTTGTTGTCTTTAATATTGTCTCCTTGAGGAAGCTGCCAGCTCTCCTGAACTCTTAGATTTTCCCTTAGATTTCCTTTTCCCTTAGATTTTCTTCCCAAGGGACCTTATCTGCCAGTTCTGAATTTGTTTAAGTCTTCTGTTTTGAAGTCCCTTGTCTTTTTATTTTATTGCTCTCTCTCCTTTCTTTCCTTGGAATCATGAAATCATGGGATTTCATGAAGACTTTCTCCCGAATTGGCTGCCATCTTCAGATTTGCTACCAGTTCTTCTCTGTTCATCAGAAGCAAGTCTATGGTTACTGCTTCCACTTTCTGGAACAAAAAGTTGTCCCCAGTACATTCCAAGAACTTAATTAGAAATTTTGTGTTTTGCCATATTACTTTTCCAAGAAATGTCTGAGTAAAGTGCCCCATTATTACCAGATCTTCTGTTTTGGACACTCTAGAAGTGACTCATCCCCACCTTCTCCAGATTTGTGGTCTATAGTAGACCCCTACCATGGTGTCACTCCTATTTTTTTAACCTCTTTTATCTTTACCCAGAGACTTTCAACTGGTCTGCATCCCACCTCCTTCTGGACCTTAGAACAATTGTATATATTCTTGATGTATTATGCAATACCTCCCTTTTTACCCTGCCTGTCCTTCCTGAACAGGCTACACCTCTCTGTACCAATATTCCAGTCATGAGACTTATCCCAATGTTAAGTTAATGATGCCAATTAAGTTATAGTTTAGCTTGTGCACAAATGTTTCCAGTTCTTCCTGTTTGTTCCCCATACTCTTTGCATTTGTGAATAGACATCTAAAATGTTGAGCAGATTCTCCCACTGATTTTCCTCTTGTCGCTTCTATGACCCTGCTGTAATTGTCCATGTCCTTCCCCAGCTCTCAAATATCTAATCCTCTGCTGAAGTTACCTTCTTATATCTCATCTGTGGGCTTTTGTCACCTACCCCCTTTGAACCTGTTCTAAAGCCTTCCTTACTAGTTGGAGTCAGTGCATGAAGATGCCGTGCCCCTTCTTGGTCAGGTGGACCAAGTTCAGTCAGTGCCTAGCCACCCAGAAGTTAAAATGAGACTATTGTCCATTAGCTGGATGCCCAGCGGGTCAGCATTGAGACAACTGACTAATAACAGAAAAATAATTTCAGTTGCAGGAACCCATCTTGGAATATAGAGTTGTGTTTTGGGGGTGTGTCTGTGTAGTAGGCATGCTGTAATTTTACTTTTTTTCTTTTTTTACAATTGGGTCTGTTTTTTCTTTTGATAAATCCTGAGGTTCTATTTTTGTTTGAAAGGCCATGCAAAACCTTTGCAATCTCTACCCAAGTGGTGGTGGTTTCTTTTCTAACAGTGAGCTGTGCTCAGTTCATTTTCTTTGAATGAATATATCTTAATTTTCTTGAGTTGTAATCTTTTTAGAAAACCCCAAGTTCTGGAATCAGTACCGGAAATCAGCAGTGTGAACTGGCAGAGAGTTACACTCATTCTGGAATTACTGCAGCACAAGAAGAAGATCAAGCGTCCTCAGGTGCTAGTACCTGTACTTTTTAATCTGCTGGCCAGGTAATGACACTTAATTAAAAATTAGTAAGAAACATCAGTCATTACCTGTTCTCTCCTCACTAATAGGGGATGTAAAACATTAGAGTGTGGGCTAATACCTAAACATTGTGGCAGCAACGTATCAGTGCACCCTTTGTTTTAACTCCTTTAGTCAGGAGAGCAGGACACAGGGCTGCTGTCATTATTGTATACTGTACTGTGGGTCTTTGAGAGTGGTACAACACACACAGCTTGTCAGACATGTGCTTTATTTCTGTATTAAGGGGGTTGGGAGTGCTACGGTTTCCCTAAACCCCGATTTTCTGAATGGTCATGCAGATCTCCACTGGTGGTTGTGGTGGCAGACTGACCTTGTGGTTCCTAATTCAGGGCTGCTGAAGGATGATTTACAGAAAGTAGTAATATTGCCCTTTTTAAAGCAGCCTAATGAAATTATAGCTATTCCTCTCTTGCCCCATTTCCGGATGTTTACTGGTTTTTACATATACCTCTCCCAAAGAAGTACTCAAAGCCAGATGTTACTCAAACATCTTGGCAGGTAGAGCCTTGCTGAATTGCCTGTCTGCCTTCCTGTCTTGGGACCTAATCTGTAAAAATTAAATCCCTAAATTTCCCTTTATTTTGTAACTTAAATTTTTAACAGATTTGGTGATTAGTTTTCAAACCTTCAAATTTACCTTTTACAGTCAAGGGAAGATGGATATTTCAAAGGAAAGTGGGTGATTCAGTGAGCTTTTCCTTTCAGTGACATTAAGTGTTCAAATGACATTTCAGTGCACAGTGATTATTTTCTGAGGGGCCTGTAATGAAGAAAAAGTACAAATTGTTCGTAGTTTGAAACTTCTGGCAGCTTTTGTAAAAAGAACACTGAGATAAAATAGGAAATTTCTCCACATACTGTGTAAGATTAGTGATGTTTTTATGGAAGTCTCTTTGTTTGAATATTATCTCTGGTTTGAATTTTTAAGATGTGACTAGTCCACTAGTTTATCTGAAATTTATTTTTCATCCTTCCACTTCCTACCCCTGACTACCTCCTGAATCATTTAGATGCCTGGAAACTTCAACAACAGAACAGGAAAATATGGAATATACAAAGCAGCTAATCCTAAGCTGTTTGCTAAACATCTGTCAGAAACTGTCCCCAGGTGGCAGCAGGATCCAGTCAGGTAAAAATTACAGCTTCCAGTTCGGAGCAGGAAAACTTTCCCTAGCTTTTGTACATTAGCTGCCTTTTAGGATTGCAATAATATGTCTGTTTTTAAGACTAGTGATCTTTTTTTAAAAAACAGTACTAAGCAAGATATTTTTCCCCCCTCTGCAGATATCCTTGATAAAGAGAAATTTAATGTGGAGCTGGTAGTTCAGTGTGTCAGGGTATCAGAAATGCCTCAGACACATCACCACGCGCTGCTACTGCTTGGTACTGCTGCTGGCATGTTCCCTGTAAGTTGTGTGTGAGGTTTATTAACAACTCTTCTCTTTTTTGTCTCTGGTTTTAAGAGAGGGGAAGATAGAAAGCTAAGATAGAGGGGAAGATGTAGAGGACTTCAGGAGAGAAAACTACTGAAAGAAACGGGACAAAATTAGATGTCCCTTACGTTCTTTTGAAGAGATTCCCACTCCCATTTATTTATTTAAAAACAGAAAGATACTTTGCCATGGAGTTGTTAATCACTAATTATCAAGGGTCTTATTATCCCTCCCACAGAAAAACCCTTGGGGAATGGAGAACTTATTACAAAAGGGCAATATGGTTCAGCATGACATTATCCCCCTCAGGTTAAATGGCTCACCCACCCTTCTGTTGTGTTCAGGGCCTTTTGCACCTCCTTTCCTTCTTTCTTCCCTCCATGCTATGCAGCATAGTGGAGCGTCTGGCCCAGATATGACCATGAAAGGTGGTATTAGTGTGTTTTATCTCATGCAACAGTGTAATGATTGTATTTAATAATGTTTTAAGTCTTTGAAACTGCTTCTGAAATAGGAGTTCTCTTCTGTGGGCTGAAATTTGAATATGCAACCATTGTTAAAATAAGTTACGCAAGTGGTGTTAAAGTGTATCAATATATAGAGGCATATATTTGTTGTTCAGTCTACCAGTTGAAAAGTTGAAAAATAAAGTGCTCCTCTCCATGATTAAACTGAAATTTATTCAACAGGTAGCTTTTAATTGCTTTAGGGGAACCCAATATATAACATGAAAACAATTTTCCATCCTTCTTTAATACCGGGTCAGTGGCTGGTTTTCGTGTTTTAAATAAAGTAAATATTTGCCTGGAATATTAAATACCTTCCTAAAACATGGCATATTTATTCTGCTTGTTAAGCCTGCATGGGAAACCTGTTCACAGCTCTTATAAAACCAATAATGCACAGGCTTTAGCAAGATGGTGCCATCAGCAGTACTCAAAGAATTGTCAGAAGTTATCTTTAGAGCTTTCACAGTGCTAGGCTACATTAAACTGAAAAGTTTCAAATTGAATTTGTGTTTAAGTTCATATTGTGGTTGTGAGGTAGCCTAAAGAAGTCAGAAAACTAAAAATTAAAGCAGCTGCTCAGTCATTACCTCACATTGTGTCACCTTTGGTATTGCAGGTATTTGAAAGATAGAGGGGCAATTAGGTGTCCAACTTCCATTGAGAGTCAGTGGGAGTTGTGTACCTAATTGGCATTTGTGTCTTTGAAAATCTACTCATAGGTGATTTTGCATACCACAGTACTGCATTATCTGGATATAAGAGCATGATAGACTTAGTCTGCCTTAACTCTCAATTCCTTTTCTTTACTAATTTACTTAGATTTTTGTTTTGATGTCTAACTATTATATTCCCTTCAGCATAGTTGCTCTCTATAACTTCAAGAGACACCGTCAACTTGAAATCTAGTCAGTTCAAAAAAAAATTGAATAAAGAATTGTTTTCTAATTTCTTTCAGTTATAGTAAACTTTAAGTACTGTTTCTAAAAAAAAAAAAAAAAATATTTCAGATAAAGAAAGGGTCAAAAAGCCTTAAAGTATATTGACAGGTGGGGAGGGAGAATGGAGGAAAAGCAAAACCACAAACACATACACGCCCCTTACAAAAATTAGTAGCTTTAGTATCTAAAACTGAAAACACTAACCTTTTAGTTTTTTGGGGCTTTGTTTTTCAGGACAAAGTTCTCCATAACATCATGCCCATTTTTACATTCATGGGGGCAAACGTCATGCGTCTAGATGATACTTATAGTTTCCAAATAATTAATAAGACTGTGAAGATGGTTATTCCTGCTCTTATACAGGTGAGATGTTTTCTTTCATTAGAAGCAGGAAGAAAGCTCTGAACAGTATTTTGGGTGTGGGTTTTTTTTTTTTTTAAGGCACTAGTAAATTATTTATAGCATGTTCCTTGAGATTTCTATTGGGTATAACAGACATGACCAGCCCTAAGGTCCAATAAAAAGTAGTACTGAAAAAGCATCCTCCTTATCGAGGGAGCGGAAATGGATTTTACAGAAGGTGGAATGAAAGTGATGACTTACATAGCTGGTCTGGAGCATGTATTTTGGTGTACAGGTCTCAGTGACATACTTAAAAAGAAAAGGAGTACTTGTGGCACCTTAGAGACTAACCAATTTATTTGAGCATGAGCTTTCGTGAGCTACAGCTCACTTCATCAGATGTTTACCGTGGAAACTGCAGCAGACTTTATATACACACAGAAATCATGAAACAATACCTCCTCCCACCCCACTGTCCTGCTGGTAATAGCTTATCTAAAGTGATCAACAGGTGGGCCATTTCCAGCACAAATCCAGGTTTTCTCACCCTCCACCCCCCCACACAAATTCACTCTCCTGCTGGTGCTCACCAGCTCACCAGCAGGAGAGTGAATTTGTGTGGGGGGGTGGAGGGTGAGAAAACCTGGATTTGTGCTGGAAATGGCCCACCTGTTGATCACTTTAGATAAGCTATTACCAGCAGGACAGTGGGGTGGGAGGAGGTATTGTTTCATGATTTCTGTGTGTATATAAAGTCTGCTGCAGTTTCCACAGTAAACATCTGATGAAGTGAGCTGTAGCTCACGAAAGCTCATGCTCAAATAAATTGGTTAGTCTCTAAGGTGCCACAAGTACTCCTTTTCTTTTTGCGAATACAGACTAACACGGCTGTTCCTCTGAAAAGTGACATACTTAAAAGCCGAGTAATGATTTGATTAAAACACCATATGTTATCAGATTGTATGACTGAATGTGGCCTGAAATGTTATAAAAATATTTTGTAACTTACTTAGCAAAGAAATATTAGGAGTATCAAATCTGGCCTTCGCTGGTTTTGTTGGACTCATATAGTATTTATTTATGGGAATGGGAATGTCATTTCTTTTCTTCTAACTCTCTTTATTTCTGGCCATTTGAGCTAAATGAATATAAACCCAAAACAAACACACACAGAGTTAGAAAAAGACGTAATAAAAGCACTTTCCCTGAATCTGCTTTCACTTGACAAGTCCCTAACATTCTTCAGTAGTCCATGGATTTTCATGAAAAACATGGGTGAGATCTCAATTTCTAAAATAAACACAAATCTCTGGTTGGAAAACCTTTCAGGCCCCCTTCATACATCATAAAGAAACAAAAAAGAGAGAACCCTTGTTTTACTTTCTCTGCATGTCACTTTTAGAGAAATCAGGCTGTTCTCCAGTACATTTTGAAAAGTAACTTGTAATTACTGACTAATTGAGCCATTATCCAATGTGAAAACAAATCTATGTATGCATATATGTGTACACATAATTATTACATATAGATAGTGGTCTGTTAGTGAGCTGATATTCTCTAGGTCCTACCAAAATTGTTTTTATTAAAGTGTAAAATTTGACCAAGAATTAAAATGCATGCTGAGGGTGAGATTTTCAAAAGTGCTCATCATTGGTCTCCCTTGAAAATCTCCTGTTGACTTCATGGGCATAAATTTAGATTGTTGCTGAGTAATTTTCAAAATCCCAGTCAACTTGAGAGCAATTTAGTAAAATACTTTCCTAAAACTCAAAAGAAAATTTGACGACTGAAAACTAGTTAGAAAAACATAGTCTTTTGTTAGCCCCATTTTGCACTGGTGCAACACATCTACATTAATGGGGCTCATACACCGTTATGCCAGCGCAAACTTTTGTAATATCAATAAGCCTTACATTTTTACAGGATGAAGCCTTTAGATGTTTATCTTGTGATCATAATGTTTGGCAATGGTCTTGCTTTATGTGCCTCACAAAAACAATTCCCACCTCTTTATTTGCTTTTATGTGCATAGAAAATCCTCATTAGATTGTGCCCGTGTAGGATAATTTGTTGAACTCCCTAACCTGTTTATAGGCTGAAGATGGTGGCGCTCCAGAGGCTGCAAAGAATGTGGAGGAGGTAGTTATTAAAATCATACATGTGTTTGTGGATGCCTTGCCTCATGTGCCTGAGCACAGACGCCTTCCCATCCTGGCTCAGCTGATTGATACGTTGGGAGGGGAACGATTCCTCTGGGTTCTTCTGGTGCTCCTGTTTGAACAGCATGTGACCAAAACCGTGACTGCAGCAACCAATGGAGAAAAGGTCAGAACAATGAGGGGGTGAACTCTTTAACTGTAAAAATGTCCAGACTGAAAATAACAGCATGTTTTCGAGGTGGTGGTGGTGTAGCCTCATCAGTCCCAGGATATTAGAGACAAGGTGGGTGAGATAATATCTTTCATTGGACCGTCTTCTGTTGGTGAGAGAGAGAGAAGCTTTTTAGTTTACAGTAAGCTCAAAAGTTTCTCTTTCACCAACAAAAATTGGTCCAATAAAAGATATTCCCTTACCCACCTTGTGTCTCTAGCATGTATTCCATTCAGTTGTGAGATAAGACTTTTGCCTACCCTACAAAAAAACCATCTGTGTTGCTGCCAAAACATGAGGATAATGTTTATTATGTGTATTGTGGTAACACTGAGGAAC
The DNA here is from genome assembly GCF_965140285.1 of Lepidochelys kempii. Classification (NCBI taxonomy): domain Eukaryota; kingdom Metazoa; phylum Chordata; order Testudines; family Cheloniidae; genus Lepidochelys; species Lepidochelys kempii. The sequence goes on along the minus strand of NC_136382.1, from coordinate 136,266,808 downwards.
CCCATCATAGCCTGGGACCCATTGTTCTAGGTACCATACAGACATGGTATAAAAAGGTAGTCCCTGCCCCCAAATTGCTTACAGTGTAAGTAATTATGTGTTAAAATTTCTTTTTCCTTGGCTGTGTATCTTACTGAAATGAGATTCTCTGGTGTCGATTTTATTCTTCCACATAGGTGGGAATAAACCATATTATATTGCAGAAATGTATGTGTTTTTGTCGTGTAGCCAGGATCTTCATGTAAAGTGTTAAAGGGAGACTGTTAGAATAGTTTAAGCTGAAAATTCAGGGTGTGTGTTTTATTTTTTTAAAGGAGGTGGTTACATTTTTTTATAAATGGAGATTTTTCTAGTCATAGTCCCCAACCACGTTGTGACCCCAAACACAACAGCACTTTGCTATTGCAGGGTACCCGGGAAGTGAAATAGATCAGTCTAGTTTTTGTCCAGGCTGAGTGACCTACTGAAAGTATTCAAACATTATTAATGGGGAAAAGTTAGGTAGACTACAACTTTCAGTTTTAACTATCACATTCAATGTTAATAGCACAGCTGTTGTAATATTTCATAACCTATTGGGCCAAATTCAGCCCTGCCTAGGTTGCTGTGCATGTGGTACTCCAGTCTTGGCTCAGCTGGGCCCATATTATTTGCTTTGTTTGTTTTAAAGACCAGGTCAGGTTTTTGAGGAGTTTTTTTTCTCCTGTGCAAAAATCAGCAAATACAATAAGTTTCCTACTGACTACTTTTCTAATGCATTTAGAGGTTAATTCTAATATTCAGTACATGGTACCTGTCAAAAATTGGAAAAGGTTCAGTCTGTGCTGTAAAAATCATTGTCATCATCTTATTTTTGCTCTTGTTTAGCTGACATTTTTGTGGGGTTCTATTCTCATGTGCCAGTTCTGGCCATCTTTGTGGGATGGAAAAATCAAAATAATCTTTGGCTCTAGAAATCTAGTAGTTTTCTGTTGGGCTTAAAAAAGACAGATGACAACAAAAAATACCCCACCAAACTGACTAATGCAGTAGCAAAAGAGATTTGTTTTCTCTACCTCAGATAATTTTTTCAGGTGCACGCTAACTGGGTTAGAGGATTTTTAATAGAATATTGTGGAGCATTTCACTATTGATCAGCTGGATCTGAAATAGTGACGTTAGTGGTAAGCCATAGTCATTACCACAGTACGGCTTTTCGATAGCCTTCAGTATGTGGAATGAGCTGTTGGTCTCTGCCCATTCACAGGGGACATGAGTCCAATACATCTTGCTGTTGTTATCATTAATAACAGTTCCAGCAACATTCCCTAGGACCGTACATTCATACACATTCAACAACAAAAGTTTTTTCTCTTATTTTTAGTTCTTGAAATAAATATTTTCTCTGTTTAATCCCTAAACAGGATGCTGTTTTGGAAACAGACGTTGAATTTTGGATTACTGTTTGTTGTGAGTTTAGTGTTCATCATCAGTTCCAGAGCTTGATGAAAATAATCCAGTACTTAACAAAACTGCCAGAGAACAAAGAAGGTAACCACAAAACGGACTTGCTCTGCAGTTGCTTGTGAATCTTAATGTTACTTCTGTTGTTCAAGGTTTTGGGCTGCAGGATTACCTTAACTGCATCTTTCCTTCTCATTCAGTTAGAACTACAGTTAAGAAGTATATACCTTTTTTGTGCCAAAAAATTTCATTTCAGAATGCTATGAATTAGCATTCAGGGCCAAATAGTACTTTTCCTTCATAGAATACAGTAAGATTCTCCAAAGTAGTTTAGCTTAAAATAAAAAGGGACCAACCATAATAATTAGTGTATAGAACATATCATGTGTAATATAGCATATGCTTGTTTGATAAGGCTGTTCTTTAAAGCAAAAAATAAAAAAATAATATATATATATATATAGGGACCTAACTCAATTTTAATGCATTTTTTTAAATGCAGGTTTCTGGTGGAGGCACTCATTGAACAGTATGTCTTGATACTTTAAAAAAAAACAAAAAACAACCATTATTTAAGTGTAAGGAGTTTTCCCTTCCTTGTTGATATTTATATGACTCTCTTTTTCCAGCAAAGGGAGACTGGACAGGCCTGATAGCAACATTTCCAAATATACTCAGTCTAGAATTTTGTGACCCAACCCCTTCCCCGCCCGCCCGCCCTCCCCTTTGGTGCCATCCTATTCGTGGCCCATTTCCCATATAGCTTTTTCAGAAGATGCAAAAGAAAATATAAAATATATACAATTTACAATACAGAAAGAATCAGACAAAATCTCAACATATGTATTAGAAGTTAATGAAATGGAGACGTTCCCCTCTCCTGTATTTTAGTGTCTTGCTTCTGACTTAATATAGGGATAATTCTGGGACTTTTGCAAAATGAATAGGACTAGCACAAAACTGACTGGAGTTCAGAACAGTTTCCGCTGTTCTGCTTGAGCCCTTGGTTTGCCTATTGTATAATATCACTGATGATGATGAAAAAATTAACACAGTGGGGAGAGAAAACTGATGACTTTCAGATGGCATTTTGTAGGAGAATATATTGAAAAATATAGAAGACTCTCTTGAGCCTGATCCTTCCATTCTTGCACAAGCAAAACTCCTGTTGAAGTCAATGGGGATTTTGCCATTGTGAGGACTGTAGGGTTGGACCCTATATCTTAGTTACCCAAGTTGACCTCAACTACTGAACAATGCAGCACTTACTTGCCCTTTAACTGTTGCAATATTTTATTTCAGTTTTAGTAATTGGCAGTCAAAAGCTTCTTTCCTAGTCATGGCTGCAAAAATAATTTTTGTGGGGGATGTTTTATCAGATGATCCTGGACCAAAAAAATTAAGAACACGCAAGATGAAAACACAAGATGAAGAAGTGCAGCTTTTTAATGTGGAGTCTCACTCAGGCAAACAACTGCGACATTTTAAATTTTTATCTGTCTCTTTCATGGCACAGCTTTTGGCTTCTCAAAGTTTTGTGAAAAAGGTAATGCAGATTTTTTTTTTGTCAAGTGGTTTGGTTTTCTTTTCATTCTGAACACATCTGTTCTTTTAGCTTTCTGAAGTATATTTGGCTGACTGCCTTTTACACAGTTCTGAAGTCTTTTTGCAATTTATCAGTAAAAGTTTTGGGGGGTTTCTTTTGGTGGTATGTTGTTGTTTTCTTTGTTCGTTTCCTTCCCCCCTCCAGTTCTCTTACAAAGAGATTTAGCCTGCGTGATTGATCATTAGGTAAAAGACAGAGTAAATCCTGGCTACAGTGAAGTCAATGGCAAATAGTGTGATATCAATCAGTTATTGAGACTATCTGGATTCACCAGATTCCAGCATTATAATTCCAAGGTCCCTTTTATTTTGTGATTTCGAATTACATATTATAAGGTATCTTTTGAGTTATAGTGTTGGAATTTGGTGAATCCATGTAGTCTTGGAATCTGGTAAAACTCTAACTCAGAGGTAAAAAATTATACTATTAAATATTAAAGAACCAAAAAGATTTTGTGTTTTTTAAAAAATATCAGTTATGGGGAACTGGGTGGCTCAACAGAGAAGTGATGAGATGTGAAATTTTTCACATGTAGGTCAATGATTCAAATCTAGCCCTAGTTTGTAGCATTTTTCTATCCATCTGACTGCAGTTTGGTGGCTTACATGAAATGAGTCAGTGTTCTGTCTCTTTCTTGTGGATAAGTATCTGATCACGAATCCACCATTGCAATTGGTATTAGTAGGATGGGCACTGGTAGTCTCAGCAGAGAGGCCACAGCTTGAAAGGACATGGAAACTCAACTCATCTTTTTAGAGGTGATCCCTCCATCTCTGGTTTGAAACATATTGATAGAATAGTGTTAGGCAAGCTTTCACTGCAGGTGCTAATCCTGTGCTTGCCCAGAGGACTTCAGTTACCTGAAGTGTGGTAATCCAGTGTCATTCATCAGCAATGTTACAACAATCTTTAGTTGAGTTTCTTGGGTTTCATCCTGTCATTAGTTTTTGGGGTTTTTTTATGACTAAACTACAGCTATAAAAAAATTGTAATTAAATGTTAACGTATCCTTCATGGAAGCAGCTCCAATGTGTTACTGTAATACAGTCCTAACAACTGTTTGGTTTTTTGTTTTTGTTGTTAATCAGATAGTCGAATGTGGTGGAGCTGAAGAGCTTCAGGAGTTGGAGCAGAGGTACATGTGCGCGTGCACACAAAAAAAACCCCTACAAACTTATGTCTCTGTAGTTTATTACAAGCAGGTTGTTTTTTCAGTTGATTTAGCTGTTGTCTGATTTTGGGGGGTTTTTTGTTCTTGACAAGTGAAGTGCTTTTTTAAAAATTAATTCTCTCCTCTTTGCGTGATTTCATGTATTTACTTTAATGTTTACATGAGCACGTAGCTGCCATGATAAGAGGGTCTCTAAAAATCTGAAATTATATTTGAAATTCTTCTAGCCACAACACTCGTTGCTCCTTCACTCCCAGGAAAAATCCCTTATCGATGTAAGCCCGTTTGTCAGAATGAGAGTATTACAGTCATCACAGATGTAATTTAGAAGAGCTGACTGTAGTAGATGTTTCAGTGCAGCAAAATTTAGGTTTTGGGGGGAAGGTGTAACTTGCATGGGATGACAGTAAGTAAAGAAGGGATGTGTGGCACAAGTGAAGTGCTGCACCTCTTAGACCTGTTTCCGGGCTTTCATACGTTTCCCGAGGTGTTTGGGAGACTCCTTATCCTTTGGAAAGGATGATAAATGGTTGGAGGGCTAGATGGACTCTTCTTAATATGTGCCCCCAGCCTGAACTATTTCCTAACAGGTTTTTGTATTTTAATATCTAGATCTAATGTAAATAGTTTTCTGTACGGGGTATTTTATTAACCCTCATTATTGTCTGTGAAATTTCTTGCCCTCCAGGAATAAAATCACTTTGTAAATGTTACTCATGAAAAAACGTTTCTCCATTTAGATTATTAGAAGAAGTTCTTTGCTACATAAATGTTGTGGCACACTCAGTGGAAGAAAATGCAGACAAACCAACAGCAAAGTTTTGGAGGGCTCTGCTCAATAAGTCTTATGATATGCTAGATAAAGTAAGTTTTCATTACTCCATTTGTTGGCTTTGTTTTTCCTTCTCCCTTTTTTTTTAACATGATTATAACATTTGTTACATTTTAATTTTTGTGAGAGAAGGTGGGTGAGGTAATATCTTTGTTGGACCAACTTCGTTGGTGAGATAGACAAGCTTTCAAGCTTACACAGAGCTGTTCTTCAGGTCTGTGTAAGCTTGAAAGCTTGTCTCTCTCACCAACAGAAGTTGGCCCAATAAAAGATAATACCTCATCCATCTTGTCTTGCAAATATCCTGGGACCATCATGGTTACAACAGCACTGCATATAACATTTTATCTTTGCAACGTTTGTATAAGGTTTTTTTGTTGGTGGTTTTATGTTACATAATTCATTAGTAAGCTTTACCAACCAATTTGGGACCTGATGCATTGTTACTTTAATTTTCTAGTGCCAGCAGTATTATTAGGCAGAGCAAACAAAGTGAAGTAAACCCAGTGATGGTTATTTTTCTGTTAAGCGTCCTGGTGGTTGGATAGAGCCATCTAGATATTGTCAGAAAGAAAATAGCCTTCTGGTGTTTTTTCTAGTTACAACTTTTAACGTGGACTTTTAGTTAGCTAATATTTCTGCAGAAGAATTTACATGAAGTGACAAGCCTTGCTATGTTTTTCAAGTCTTTTTTTTTTTTTTTAAATCAGAAGTACAGATATCATGTTGGCTTGGTGCCCTAGCAGCAATAGTGGAGCTATGGATCAGAGTTCTCATCAGTTCTCAGGGTGAATGGTGCTGAATTTTCTTCCATTAGCGACTTAGTTGTCCCACCACTCCGAGCCAGTGTGCATGGAGCAATGTCAGAAGGATTATTTTGGTGGCGAATAATATCTAGCCAACTGCAGCCTGGAGTGGAAGAATATTGTGTAGGAATCCTCAGGGTTAAATGAGGCAGAGCAAGTAGAAGGTAGTTTATTTCCAAATTGGTGGCTAGCAGTTACGGTATGAGAATTAAACATTGTAGCAGGAACTTACTTTCTCCTTTTGCTTTCCCAAACAAAGCACTATCAGGACATGCTTTCCCTTCTTTTCTGATCCTCTCTTTGTTCTCAGGAAGTGCACATTTCTATACTTTTTGGGGGGCTTGGATGGTGCAGTACAGGAAAGAACATTTGTGTTGTTATTTTTTGTTTGTTTTTTTTACAGGCCAATGCCTTATTGCCGACACAGACATTTATCCCTGTCATTAGGGGACTGATGACCAACCAGCTGCCTTCTGTGAGACGTAAAGCAATGGATCTCTTGAACAATAAATTGCAGCAGCGCACACGTTGGCAGAAGGTCCAAGTAAGGCAAAGGGTTAAGCCCTTTCTTTTTGTTTAAACTGTTCGCACCTTTCCGCTAATGTAGAAATGAGATGTCGTGTAAGGGCAGGTGTAGAACTTTCAGATGGAAATGTGAGTTTTTGAATACCAAAATGTGGTCCGCCCACCCACATTAACTTGCAGGATCTGGACCTAGCTATGTTTTTAATTTCATATTTGTGTGTTCTTTTGTTCTCTTAGGTTTGGCAGCTCTTAGAACTAATTCCAGAGCTAATCACTATTGTCCAGCGTAAAATCAATGAGGAGGAGGAGCAAGCCATCAACAGGCAGACTGCTTTGTTCAGCCTCAAATTACTGTGCAAATGTTTTGGCACAGACCATCCAGAGCCTTTTGTGCCTGTCCTGAAAGCCACCATTGACCTGATTTCTTCAGAGAGGAAGGAAGAAAGGAATGTGATGGGAAGTGCTTTGCTGTGCATAGCTGAGGTCACCTATACGCTGAAACCACTAGCAGTACCTCAGCTTCCAAGGTATCGTCCATTTTCATAAAAGGGTTCACTGCCGCAGGAACTACGTCAGATGAAACGTATTACTAAAGGCTGGCTTAAAGGCTTGTTAAACTAATTGGCAGTCTGTATGTGCACGGTGTGCTTTGTAGAAATGGATAAAGGCCCAAGAGTCCTCCTGAGTACTTAGAGCGAGAGAACTCCGAAGCAAATGCTGCACTAATTGTGTAAGAATTGGAGATCATTTAATAATCCCAGAAGTTCTTGCAGAATCTGTCAAATGGCTATATTACCATTGTAAGCCTGACTGTATTTAAAACATAGAACCCTTGTTCAGCACAGCTGGAAAATAGCTACGATACAACTCTGTTTGGTCCTGCCTGTTCATATGGAACTCAGGCATTTAATAAAACAGCTTTTTTAAAAACACCTTAGCCTTAATAAGAATGCTCAGTTTCACAATGTAGCAGGGCCTTAAATCTAATAATCTTCACAGCTTTTTGAGAAATAAAATAGAGACGTGAATCCCAAAAGGCCGGGTTTTCAAAAATAGATTCTGCAGCTGTGCACGGAGACATTGTAGACACGAAAGTTGTGCCTGTAGTTTTATAGGCTGGATTGGGGCCTATTTGGAAAGTTGCCTCCCAGTGTGCAACTGGCAATGGATTTACTTCTCTGCGTGTTTTTACTTGATTATTTGCAGGCTGATGCCAGCGTTGCTGAAGACACTAAAAGACAAAAAGGAGCTGGTCTCTAACGAGATTTACTTGCTCAGCGCAGTGAGTGCGCTGCTGAAAGTTGTGGCAACACTGTCACACTTCCTCAGCCCCTATCTGGTGGATGCTTTGCTGCAGGTGAGCCATCGCTGTCTTGAGAGGGTGAGGGGACAAGAATGAGGAAGCTCAAATCATGGAGGTCATGCAGGATTTTGCAGTGAATTAAAATGAGAATTTGGCCATCTGGGTGGTTGGGGGAAATCTCCTGACTGCTTCTACTCAGCCTCCGCGAGTAAATGGAATGATGTAGCTGGTGTTCTCCTCCTGCAACCTTGCAGAGACTTAGCTTGCTACTTTAGGAGGTGGGGTGTGAATTTTGAGGGTTTTTCTCCTGTACCAGTAAGTTGATCAAATGTGTATATATTAATAAAAACTCCAGCTTTTATAAATAGAGTGGATGTAATGATCCTCTGCTTATTCCACTGATGAATCCCCTTTTTCAGTTTTCATGTATTGCAGGAGACAAAGTCTTATATACAAAGTTCATAAATTGTAGTGTTTAAAGTAGTAACAGACAGTAGTGCTTTTTATTTCCAAAATGCTTTGCTAATTAAACTGAGTATAAACTTTTTAAATTAAGTAGGTGATTTCTTTGTTGGTTCCTAGACCGCAATATTTTTCTGGAGGAGATGATTATGAAAACAGCTCTTGAAAGATTTGTTTTACTGGTTTTGTTGTTCTTGGATTTTCTGATAGGTCGTTCGCTTGGAAAGGATTGCAGTGGAAATGGGCCCTTCGTCCCAGCTTAATCTCCGTTTAACATCACTGAAAACTATGTTAGCTACACAGCTTGGTCCCAGAGTTCTGTTGCCAGCGATTACCAAGTGTTACAATGAACTTGCAAATGCTTGGAAGGTTATGATTTTTTTCATTCATTAGTAAAGTTAGTGGAAATGTAATTATAGTTTAAATATGCATTTTTATATTAAACCAGAAAAGTTAGAACAGGGAAGGATCCATCAGGCTCTAGAGTATTCATATGCTAGATGGCAAGTATGGAAGACAGTTCTGTTCATTAAAGCTTTCATTTATTTGCTAGGGACATACATTAGGAATTGCAGCTTTCCTCTGGGCCTTGCTACTATCTCATGCTTGGGCATTTAAAATCTGCTGCCAAGATGGGGAGGGAAAGAAAACTCTTTAAAGGGACACTGCCTATTTAAGTCAAATTGTAAACAAACACATCTTCACCTTTTATTGATAGTGCCTTAGATTACCAGAAGTCAAAGAATTTTATAAAATCCAAGTTATTTACAACCTGTCAACTTTTTTATTTCTCTTAGCTTGGGCAATGAAAATCAGGTTTAAATCAATTTTATTTTGTTTGGTCAGATGCACCTTTTGGGTTCTTAATGGTGCAAATTTTGGGTTTCTAACATTGTGAATGGGGATGTTTATTTGTTTAAAGACCATGATTTTCACCTGTATTTTTTTTAAAAATAAATTGTGGAAGGAATTCAGTTGATCTGATGATCTATGGATGTGACTTTTTTAATTATGGGGTAACAGCTGTCTCTTTTTTTTTTTTTTTTTAAATCTTTTACAGAACCGCCTGGGTCCCCTTATGGACATTCTTAAAGAGCACATTGCAGTTATGGAGAGAAACCAGCTCATCTCCCATCAGTCTGAGCTGACAGCGTTTTTCATGAAAGCCCTGGACTTCAGAACAGAGCACTCACAGGTGGAGTACTGGCAATTCTTAAAGAGCAAGAATGGATGTGGTTTTCTACTAGATGTTAATTTTAGAAGTTCTTTACAAGAATGTGTCAGGTTGTTTCCTGCTAAATGCATTTTCTGCACTTTTGAGAATTGTGTATTCAGCTAGGAGAGAAGTGAGAGAGTGCTCCTTGTGAATAGAAAATTTTAGTTACACAAGTATCTTGGACCTAAACATAGTAGAGATTAAAGTTAGACTTTGTAAAAGGATGCTCATCAGGCTCTGAGTCTTACTGTATGGATTTTGAATTATACCTTTCACTTGTTCTAGGATGATCTGGAAGAAGTTGGTAGAACAGAGACCCATATTATTAGCTGTTTAATTAGCATGGTCATGAAGCTTTCGGAGGTTTCTTTCAGACCCCTCTTCTTCAAGGTAGGAATTTTAATATAGTCCTTTGGTATTAGCACAACTGTATTTACAACTGCGTTAATGTAGAACAAACTTCTCTCTCTCATCAGTTATATGATTGGTCCAAATCAGAGGTCACCTCAAAGGACAGACTGTTGACATTCTACCGGTTAGCTGATTGCATTGCAGACAAGCTCAAGGGTCTTTTCAACCTGTTTGCTGGTAATTTAGTGAAGCCTTTTGCTGATACCCTGAACCAGATTAACATCTCCAAAACTGGTAGGTCTCCAGTTACTATAGTTATCAAAGCAGGAACAGTTGAAATATGATATCACTGTAAGCTTGCTGTCTCTGCATGCCTCCCACCCTTGTCTCCTAACACGTTTTCTTCCCCCTTTTTCTTGCATCTTGCAGCAAGGTGGCTTACTCATTTGGGGGATGCAAAAAGGATGTCTTCAGTTGGGGGGTTTGGGCCAGAAGTCCAAAGAAAGGAATATTCTTCAACTAGGGGAAGTCATTCCACTCATGACGTTTCTTTTGGAGTCAGCCAAAGTTGCAGTTTGTGAGATCAGTGAAGCCTGTTTCAAGACCCTGCTCTCTTACGTTTCACTCATTGCCTCCCCTGACATGGCCATATAGAACACACCAGCCAGGCTTGGGCTCCACAACTTAGTTGATGAAATATCTGCTGCTGTTTTGTTTCATTTTCCTCTCCCCATTCAAAACTCAGGCAACCAGCAAATGCATTGGTGACAGGATGTTTCCATACTTAGGCAGCCTGTACATCAGTAGCACTGATTGTCAGGTTCTTCAGTTAATCCCTAGCACCTTTTCCCACAAGCTGTGTGCTCCCCTTCTTCCCCAGCTGTATGCCACATCCAGCAGCAACAACGTTAATCTAAGCAATAATATTCCAAACTGCAATGAGCTAAAAGGCCGTATTGAACATTGCATTTCATGTGGACTAGATTTAATCATGGGATATCCAGGCCATAGGCCATTTACTACTTACTCATTTCTTAAAAAGAATGTTGGTAACATCGACTGCTAAATAATCTCTCCTTTCATTATAGCCAGTTCCATGAACAGCTAACAATATTTCTAATTCCTGGTGTTTGCAGAGCAAGTGGCTTCTTCATGGTTTTTCCTTTCCTTCTTTTCCCCACGTGCAGATGAAGCTTTCTTTGACTCTGAGAACAGTACTGAAAAGAGCTGCTTATTGCTGCAGTTCATCCTTGACTGTTTGCACAAAATCTTCCTCTTTGATACCCAGCGTTTTGTAAGCAAAGAGAGAGCAGAAACCTTGATGGTGCCCCTAGTTGACCAGGTACTGACACGTACATTGAAAGGAGACTATTGCTGGATTATCCAAGTATTGTATTCCCATTTCGTTTAACAGGTTTATTGCTGACTATTAAATATTCAGATTATATTCCTTGTAATTTGTCATGGATTTGGCCTTCTTTGGATTAATCTCTCCCTGTTCCCATTTTATTTTCAATAATCGTATTATTATTATTATTATTATTTATTATTTATTTTAGTATTTGTCTTCAAAGTACTTCAACGCGTTACCTAAATAACCCTGCACCTCAGTTTTCTCATACTACAAAATAGAGAAATTAATACTTACCTACCTCACTGGGGTATTGGAAGGATTAAGTGACTTGCCCAAAGCTCAGGAGTTTCCAGCTCCTTCTCCTTTGCTCGGACCTTTTAAACTGCCCCATCACACAATTAGATATTCTGCAGTGCCAGCCAACACCACTCCCAAGTTGGATGGGTCATTGCTGCATGAAGAAGCTTTTTCTGTCTCCTCCCCCAACTCCTGCAGGCCAAGTACACTCCCTCTGCGGGCTCTCAGACAGCATTTATCAGTCAAAGATATGGCACCCCAAAGAATTTAAACCTGAATTTTTCATGCGCCAGTAAACAATGGTACCATTAAATCTTAAGCCCAGAAGAGGGAGTTCATAGCTGAAAGATTTTAGGGGAATCAACATTTTAAAATGTAACTTCTTAGATTTTTCATCTTTACTGGTGTTTATCTTCCTTAGTACTCTGGCCTTTGGAATCTCCCTCCATTAGGCTTTGAACTCGTGTGTTGCGAAATGTTAACCTGATGTTGCAGGGTGAGAGGGCAGCAGGATGTTTTTAAGCCTCAGTTAAACAGTTGGGCCTTTCTGTTTGACTTGCTTTGTGATCATTTTACTCCTGCAGCTAGAAAACATGCTTGGAGGAGAAGAGAACTTCCAGGAAAGAGTGACCATGCACCTGATTCCATGTATAGCTCAGTTTTCAATTGCAATGGCAGATGATTCTCTATGGAAACCACTAAACTACCAGATTCTGCTGAAGACAAGGCACACCTCACCTAAGGTATGAAGCTGGATTATCTCCAAGTTGAATATGAGTGTGTTTAAACTGCTGTGCATAGAAAGCAGATTGTGGGTTGGCTGGGTCATTGCTTGACATGAAATTTGCTCTTTATGAGATAACACACTGGTATTATTAATACAGATGGTCCTTTACTATAGTGTGAATGGAATAGCTTCAGAATGGATGCCAGAAGATAATTATGGGCAATTGTTCATCAGTCCCCAAGGACTGACCTATGTTTTAGCAGGGTTTCACTGTGTCTTCCTTTTGTTCATGTTCTACATTTATAGTATATCTAAGTGTGGCAGAATTCAATGTTTATATTTGATAATTTTAAGATATCCATGTTCGTTTTTAAGCATTTTTTCAATTTTTATCTATTTACGTTTTCACGGGGGGGGTGTCAAGCAATTTATTTAATGACAGTAGATGTTGAGATTCAAAAAGTTAAAACCTTATAACCATTAAAACACAAATTGTCAACACCACATGTCAAAGTATACAAACCAAACTCTTAAGTTCTCAAGCAGCATTTTTCTTTCTTTGCATTTTGATTATCAAAGGAAAAAAATCTTCATGGGTTTGTTTGTGTATGGTGACATCTACATTTATGGATAAAAATCTAATCCTCCTATGCCCAAGTATATTAGGCCCTTAGGATGGTTAATGAGGAATGACAGGTTGTGAGGTCTTCAGTAAATTGATAACACCCAGCTCTATTTCTGCAAGGCTTGCTGATGGAGCAGAACAGTTGACTTACTGTCTTGTGAGTGGGATTGTGATGAGGGCGAACTGGCTAAGACTCGGCTAATTTTGATGGGTTGTGGGGAGCAACTGGAAGAATTAGGAAGTGTTAATCACAACTTCAAAAGCAAACATAGCCTATCTTTTTGAGCCTGGTGTATAATCTATGGATCTCATTGGACCCCAGACTAGTTAGGAGCCCAGCTTTTAGTACAAAGAGAGACCTTTTATTTTGTATATGAACCTGCTACACTTATTTGTCCTTTTCTTATGAAGAGACTAGCCTTCAATAATGCATTCAATTTGGGCTACACCTTGAGACCAGCTGGAGCCTAGAACTGACATAGAATGCAGCAGTCATTTTATTAAGAGGGCTAGTATTTCAAGAGCACAAACACCAGAGCTCTGTAAGCTTTGCTGGAGGGTTATAGGCTCCCTGGTGGGATTCAAGCTGTTTGTCTTGATGTTTAAGGTATGTCTACACAGACCACGGAAGTGAGCCTCCCACCCTGCGTGGACACTCAGGCCAGCGGGGATCACATTAGCGCTCTAAAAATAGTTCTATAGACAGTACTTAAGTTGCAGCTTGGGACTACACTTGACGTCCTAACTGGTTTGGGCTCTTCCTCTTAAAAGACTGGTCTCGCTCCTCCAATGATATTGTCACCATTGCAGTCGGCAAAAGTGCTGGAGCTCCACTGATGTAATGTAGAGGGAGGTGGTGGCAGTGTTCTACATGGGGTCCTTTCACTTTGCCGTTCTGTTGGTCAGAATCATTAACCGTCTGGGTGTGCTTCAGGACCCATTGGAGGTGGAAATGTTTTGAAGACTTCATGAAAGGAGTCCAGTCTATCAGCTAACTTTGAAAATTTCCTCCTCCTAACAAACCCATCCCTCCTTAATGTCTCTATTCACTTCAACCAGGCTTAATTCTTGACTAATATTCTGTCCTTTTCCCCTGCAAGATGTGACTGGCTCTAAATTTTTATGTATATGGGAGACTGAACTACATTAGCCTCTCCGGCTCCAAGTAGTTTAGTAAACTTCAGTTCCCAGAATTCACTTTATTACCCCTCTCCCCAAATAAAGGCACTGGGAGGAGAATGGAAAGGGAACTAAATTGATCTAAGACATGGAGTATTAAAAGGTATGTTTGAGAATATGCTGTATTGCTTGTTTCCCTATATAGTGGCTTAGGTTTTGTTTTGTTTTTTTTATTGTAGGTCCGATTTGCTGCTCTGCTTACTTTGGTAGAACTTGCAGGGAAACTAAAGGAGAACTACATGGTGCTGTTGCCAGAATCCATCCCTTTCTTAGCTGAGCTAATGGAAGGTAATGTCCTACAATGCTTCAGTTGACAACCAGGATATTTGGGTTGTCCATTTTGAAATACTCGTATGATACAAAACAAACTTTAACAAAGACAGTGATCGATCACTGACACATTAAAAATCCACTGTCCTGAGTGTTAACTTCTTTTTTTAAAAGAATAATCAGTGACTATGACATTGGCTAAGTACACCAATTAGTATACTGGGACTTGATACCTGAGGTGTTAATGGGACTTTTAATTTTAGTTAACAAGTGGATGCATTGTTTTAGGAGCCATAGACTAACTGATGGGAATTCACCTCTGTGCACTGGGCCTGTGCACCACTTAAGTCCCAAACAATCAGACTGTGGCACTGGTTTTAGGACAGGTTTTTATGAAGCGTTACTACATTTACCGCACTCTTGTGAGTGGTAAAACCACTTTATTTCAGAAATATTTTTGTTGCATTACCTTTTCAGCTGCAGTAATGCTCAACTAGTAAATGCTTCCCAAACACCATAAGTGCATCCCGAACACCCTGCCCAAAGGAGCATACAGTGTGAAAAGACACACCCATGAAACGGGGTGTGGGGAGATCTTACAACATAAGAAAAGTGGTGAGGGTGGAGATAGGGCATATAGGTTAGTTACATCTTTGTTAATGTTTCCTTTTTAGATGAATGTGAAGAAGTAGAACACCAGTGCCAGAAGACAATTCAGCAACTGGAAGTTATTTTAGGAGAACCACTCCACAGCTACTTCTAAGAAACACTATTGCCTCTTTGTTGTAAAGTCTCAGTCATGAGATGTGAATGTCTGTCTCACATAAAAGAGCTAATCATATTGCCACAAAGTTACTATGTCGCTCCAATTAAGAGTAACACCTTTTTTTGTAGTAGACTGCGAAGATCTTGCCTATACGCTGTTCAGGGTCATGACAATTTCCACGGTTATTAATAAATTGAAAATATTACAGGATGGCTTTTTGACTTCTGTATACTGTAACTTGTAGAAACCGCTGTATGAATTCAGTTCAGGAAAGACAATGGGGATAAATAAACTAAAATGTGCTGCAAGGTTTTAGAAGGGACAGACTTCTGGGTTTTTTGTTTTTTTTCCTAAACTTAGTTTCTATCCTGTTAAGTTTGTACTGCAGCTTTTTAGTCATTTATGGTGACGGTAAGCATTTTCTAGTAGCAGAGTCCCTGACTACAGAAGCTACATTTTTGTGAGATGTTTTCTTTACAGTAGTTAACATCACTCTTCCTTTATGCTCTATGGGATTTGAGTGTCAATTATACCAGCCTATAACCTCAAACAGTAGTTGTTAAATTAGTGTTTTCTTTGTAGCTGTTTTCTTTAAAAAGTGATTACTATAATCACCATTATGCCATAAGTCTGATATGTCACAGGGATGTGCACGTTACTAGTGATGTGAATTAGGTTCTTACAACTGTGTGTACCCATTTGTGAAAATCAGGTATTTTGTCTAGATTTGCTAGTTTAACTACCTTGGTTTCAGAATCTTTCATGAAGAATGAATGGGCAGATGTTACCTTTTCTATTCCTGTCTCTTCTTTTTAACTGTGGAAGAAAATAAGTGAAGAAGCCAGCAATACTCCATTTAAGGCTGTTGACCATAGATGACTATACAAGAATCCAACTTCAAAGGAGTTTAGAAAATAAAAACTTTATTCGCATTGCAGGATTTACACTACAGAGCGGAAGTCAAACTTACACAGGGACTTTAGGAGAAAAGTGAAGTTAACTGAAAATAATTTTTACGTAGTGCTCTTTAGATAGCTAGGCAATTGTGGTAAAAACCAACTTTTCTTAGGCTGAGGTTAAATGTTTAGTGAGGAGGCTGTTTACAGAAGCATGTTTTAGCTGGAACGTACTTTTCATTTAAAAGACTTAACAGTGAAAAGTAAATCTAAATTACATGCCAGTGTAACACTGTCTAGTGTGGGCACTTTTAAATGGGCCTGATTGAAGGATTCAGAATAGTTAGTCTGTATCCGGAAAAAGAAAAGGAGTACTTGTGGCACCTTAGAGACTAACCAATTTATTTGAGCATAAGCTTTCGTGAGCTACAGCTCACTTCATCAGATGCATGCAGTGGAAAATACAGTCGGGAGATTTATATACATAGAGAACATGAAACAATGGGTGTTACCATACACACTGTAACCAGAGTGATCAGGTAAGGTGAGCTATTACCAGCGGGGGGGGGGGGGGGGGGGGGACGACGAGGACACCTTTTGTAGTGATAATCGAGGTGGGCCATTTCCAGCAGTTGACAAGAACGTCTGAGGAACAGTAGGGGGGAAAATAAACAAGGGGAAATGGAGTGGATGGGTCATTACACAAAGTAAAACTAATGACCCATCCACTCCATTTCCCCTTGTTTATTTTCCCCCCTACTGTTCCTCAGACGTTCTTGTCAACTGCTGGAAATGGCCCACCTCGATTATCACTACAAAAGGTTCTCCCCCTCCCCCCCATTGCTCTCCTGCTGGTAATAGCTCACCTTAAGTTATCACTTTGGTTACAGTATGTATGGTAACACCCATTGTTTCATGTTCTCTATGTATATAAATCTCCGCACTGTATTTTCCGCTGCATGCATCCGATGAAGTGAGCTGTAGCTCACGGAAGCTTATGCTAAAATAAATTTGTTAGTCTCTAAGGTGCCACAAGTACTCCTTTTCTTTTCACTGATTGAAGGAGAGATCACAGTTAAAGTACTCTAAGCAGAAGAAACTACAGAGTAGGTATCTATTCTTAGATCATTCCCTTTAGTACCTACCACTTAGAAACTACTCCAATAATAAAATCTGAAATACCTTATACCTCTCCCTTTTAGTGTATTTCATAAAATTACCTGGAATTTTGGCCATTGAGATTTTTTAGTAAGGTACTATTACTGAAAGCTAACTTTACTACTTCCTGGTGCTTCTAACCTTAAGCCTATAGAAAAACTTAATCACGAAATATTAGCCCACACCTTTTAAATAACAAAACTTTCGCACACCTTTTCTTCCTCATCATGCCCACTACCAGTGGACATACTAAGACAGTGAATAGATAAATTAATAATGGTGTATAAGCATAGTCAAAGATACTAGTTACATTTCATATGCTGCTTGAAGCATATGCATAATATGGCAAGGGATTGGGTTAGTTATCAAAAGATAATGAACTTGTATACACTTTAAAGACCAACATTAAATATTTAGTCATAGCTCACAAAAATTGAGATTTAATTTTTGGAAGGTCATCTTTGTTTTATACAATTTTACAGCAGTCAACTCAATTAATTCCTACGGCATCTATTATACATTTCAACTGCACTAACTGCCTGTATTTCTGTAAGTCTTGTATTTCACATTTCATATCCCACACCACAGTTGCCATCTGAAAATCATTAGCAAATAACTAGATAGGATATGAAATTATAGAAGTATTGGATCAGAACACTTCCATTTTTAACCTCATGGCCTATGTGAGAAGGGAAATGGTATCACAGACAATACCTTGTAAACTGTTATAAATGCATCATATAAAGATTTCCTCAGGGAAATGTTAATGTTGTTGGCCCCAGGGGGTCTATGTATATGCTAATCAGTATTTTTTACAAAATATTTGTTTCAGATAGCGTATTATAGTGCAACTTAGTCAATGGGGTAGTAGGTGAACACTCTTGCCTGTCAACCTCTTGAATATTGCCTCTGAGCTCAGATTTAATGCATAGCATCCATGGGTCCACACCCTTTTGAAAAACACAGATATGATTACTTCTATTCCTGAGCAACTTGAATCAAAAAAAGATAAGAGCTCTTTTTAGAATCTCTCCTATAATACTGTATCTCCAAAAATTGACAAGATAAGAGCTAGCTAAATCAACCCAAGAGAGGACAGTGTTATTTCACTTTGATCTCAGCTAAAATTACAGAATTCCACCAGAATAGCCAGGGTTTTTTTTTAGGGGCTCGACTTAATGCCACTTAGCAGCAGAAGCTGACATAACTATGAGAGTCAAGGAAGTGGCTTAGAGCATCTGTGCTGCAGTGCAGTAGACAAGAAAATAAAATATCACTTGGACCCCAGGGAGGGTGTTTTGTTTTCAAAAAAATTCAGCAAAGCTGACATGCTGTTAGGTAGCTTAGGTTAGATGTTTTAGGTTTGGGGCTGAAATACCTTTTCAAGATGTAGAGCTACCACTAACGTTCACTAGTTTAATATAGCAGGGTTCTGATTCATCATAGCATTATTCCAGTTTATTCTGGTCTAATACTACTAATTTCAAGTTATATTAACATAAAAACCAGATTTCAGAGTAGCAGCCGTGTTAGTCTGTATTCGCAGAAAGAAAAGGAGTACTTGGGGCACCTTAGAGACTAACCAATTTATTTGAGCATAAGCTTTTGTGAGCTACAGCTGTAAGGTCTCTAAGGTGCCCCAAGTACTCCTTTTCTTTTTATAAAAACCAGAGTAAAGCAATGAGACTGCAGATGTGCTCTCCCTAAAATTAGAGTACATTCTTTCCTTACATAATTCCTCTTTAACATTGCATATAAACAATAAGGCTTCAAATATACTTAGAACTTGATTAGATCTCAAGAGGTTGACAGTCCATTTTCAGATACAGATCATATTTCAGTCCAGCTCTTATCAACAGACAATATTGAATTTATAGTTATTAGCATTCCATAGTACAGCCTTCTGTGTTCTAATTTACAAATTATTTTGCAATTATTCTAATACTATAAAGCAAATCTTTATATTGCTAGGTACAGTAATTGAATTCTTCATATAACAGGAGATCTATGCCTACTGAAGCAGATAAAGTGACTTTAGTTTGCCAAAATACTGAAAACTGGGGAAGATATAGTCTAATAGGATTTTGACTCCTGGGGCTCAACTTTGTGATAAACACCAATACAGAAACTTGGATAAATGGGACATGGATCTGGGCTATTCAATACCAGTTTGTACTGAGTAAAGGGCAACAGAGGGTGGAAGAATATGATGCTACAGGCTCCTCACATCCAGTAACTGAATGTCTCCAGTAACCTCCAATACGCTGATCTTTTCAAGTTGTTTAAATCGATGCTTGTAGTCCAGGATGTGCACACCATTTATAGCAACCTTGTACTGATGAACATCACAGAAAATTAACAACTGAAAGCAAGAACAGGAACACAACAGGTTTTCACTTAAGTTTTAATTTGATTAAAATGAAGACTCGGGTGGTCTAATTCAGAATCAGACAAATTCTTAACTTCCGCTCCTAAGTGTAGGACCTTACTAAAAATATATATATATTAGTTTAATATTAAAACTGCAAGGGAAAGAATGCAGTTTGGACATACAGAGCATAGTTTACTGAAAATATCACTTGCAACAGGTAAAGGCTAATTCAGGCACTTTCACTTGTTCAAAGGAGAAAGGGGGATTGAATAAAGTATTTTTTTCATAGCAGTAACATACTTTGAATCAATTTTAACTTTTATAGCTGCTTTTTTAGATTCAGTCCCAAACAGTTACACTCACATTTAAGAAAGTTATTGTCCCTGAATCTTAACTCCTGCTAACTACATGAGATAAAAAGGCTATCATTTAACTATTTCCATTCATTAATACACAGGCATTGTTTGTTTTTTTAATCCTAATTGATGTAACCTTACCTCAAAGTACATTCCTGGGCTGAAAGGGAAATTAGTGACATCTTTTTCCTCTTCTCCCCAGCTATCACAAAGATAGGAATTTCTCACAAAAACTTTTGTTTTCATTCGGGGATTCAGATGCAGTGCAATATCCTTTGAGTCACTTGATTTTAGATTAACAGCAAAGCTGAAAAACATTTTAAGATTACCCTTAGCAAGAGACCGCACATACATCCCAGACAGAGTGCAGCACATTTAATGAAAAATTCAGCAAATGATATACAATAATTATCTTAGAGATACACTGAGTTGTGTTGCCCGATTCATAGATAGATTCATAGACTTTAAGGTCAGAAGGGACCATTATGATAATCTAGTCTGACCTGCACAACGCAGGCCACAGAACCTCACCCACCCACTCCTGCAAAAAACCTCTCACCTATGTCTGAGCTCCTATTAGAAAAGGAGTACTTGTGGCACCTTAGAGACTAACCAATTTATGTGAGCATGAGCTTTCGTGAGCTACAGCTCACTTCATCTTAGAGACTAACTAATTTATTTGAGCATGAGGTTTTGTGAGCTACAGCTCACTTCATCTCCTACTGAAGTCCTCAAATCGTGGTTTAAAGACTTCAAGGAGCAGAGAATCCTCCAGCAAGTGGTCGGTGCCCCATGCTACAGAGGAAGGTGAAAAACCTCCAGGGCCTCTTCCAATCTGCCCTGGAGGAAAATTCCTTCCCGACCCCCAATATGGCGATCAGCTAAACCCTGAGCATATGGGCAAGATTCACCAGCCAGATACCCAGGAAAGAATTCTCTGTAGTAACTCAGATCCCACCCCATCACAGGCCATTGGGTGTGTTTACCATGAATATTTAAAGATCAATTAATTGCCAAAATCATGTTATCCCATCATACCATCTCCTCCATAAACTTATCGAGTTTAATCTTGAAGCCAGATGGGTCTTTTGGCCCCACTGCTTCCTTTGGAAGGCTAATCCAAAATTTCACTCCTCTGATGGTTAGAAACCTTCGTCTAATTTCAAGTCTAAACTTCCCAATGACCAGTTTATATCCATTTGTTCTTGTGTCCACGTAGGTACTGAGCTTAGATAATTCCTCTCCCTCTCCGGTATTTATCCCTCTGATATATTTATAGAGAGCAATTGTATCTCCCCTGATTTAGGAGGTTAATAATATACTATCCAAATTAATGGGTTTTAGGCTTGCCAATTTGTTTGATTAGAAGATAAGGTTTTTGTTCCAAAGTAGTGTTGGATCATATTAAAGAAGTTCTGTATTAAAATCACAAATGAGTTTGATTCCCCATAGTTTCAATTCCAGGGTATTACTAATTAAGAGGTCTCTTGGTTTTTGGTACGGTTTCTCTCCCTCTATGTGTGAAACTTGCAAGCTGCTAATTGTGTTAGTACATTCTAAGACAGAGTCTGTTCTCAAAGCAATTCACAGAGAGAGAGACAAAGCAATACTCTAACAACAGAAACAGCACCCAGAGACTCCCCGCCCTTTTGTTGTATTAACAATTGTGATTAAAATAGAGATAGAGGATGTACGTGGATGGATGCTTGGTGTGGATAATAACTGAATGATCAGGGAGGTGCCAGCCTAAGAATTCAGTGTCCATCGGCTGAAGAAGGTGTCAAGTGGAAATAACCAGAGGACCCCCCGGAGGGCAGACTGGAATCCACCCAACAGCCTCAAGAATGGGAGAACCAAAGAACAAGATAACATCTTGGAGCCGTCAGGAATGTGCTATCTGCTGATTGATTCAGCAACAGCATGATGAAGCAATTCCCATAGACTGGCATAGGAAGAAATTCCTATAAAAATAGACTCTAAAAAGTGAGAACTTTGGGGTCTGATTCTGCAAACCAACTTCCAGGAGCATCAGATGAGCATCTGACAAGGCCCTGCTCCCTCCTCATGTCCAGGCCACCTGGCCAGTGGCTTGGCATGAGCAACTCTAAGGCTGGTAACTATGATAACAACCTTGCAGAACCTGTGTGTGTGTTTGTATGAATGAATGTGTGACTAAATATGAGATTGAATGGAATGTTATAACTATAACTAACTGCTTACTATGATTCTTTCTGTATTCACAATAAATGTGGTATTTTGCCTTTTTCCCTTTAATAAGATCCTGCTGGTTTTTATTTTATTGGTACAACAGTAGGCTTTACAGAGGACCCTTGGTGGTATGACAGGAAGCTCACACTGAGACAAATATAGCCTTAAAGACTTTTTATTAAAATAAATGAAGTTTTAATTAAATGGTAAAATAATTAGAGTTACAAAGTTAAAATTGTATTACTGCTATTTAAAAGATACATATGGTATAATTAAGCTTTGATTAATATCCTTACACGCTTTTTTGATAACCTGGTGGTGAGAGAGACAGGACCAGTCTCACCTTTGGCGGTTCAGGTTCCTTAATTCTTGAGTGAGAGGTGCAAATCTTAGAAGAAGCTAGAGCTAAGAGCTATTGAAGCTAACTTAGAGTTTATATAACTAACAAACTTAAAACCTAATAAAACTAAGAACAAAAGCTTAGGGAAACCAAGCTTAGCCTAGTCCCCTTGGAACTTAGAAAGTTTAAGAAAAACAAGTACAGGCCTTCTAGCAAGGCCCTCTTTTATAGGGCACAGGTGTCTGAACCCTCCTTTTATGCCCAAACTTTATTTTTTACCCACAAAAATGTAAGGGTACACTTACTCCATAGGCTAGTATGTTTGTACATATTGATGACATGTACACACACATTAATTACATTAGATTATACACACGTTATTTTTGTTCTCCCGGTTATTTTGGTTCTTTCCTTGTGGTGTACCTCTTAAGCTTGAGGGTATAGACTTGGAAACCCCCTATGCCATTTTACCATTATCTATCTAGGTGAAAGATCCCAGACATAGATATGCCAACTTTCCCTTAGCTCAACATACAGGATATGGCCTGTAGAGCCCTTGCATAACAGCAGAACTTTCTTTAAATATAAATCTATAAACCTATTACAATAAACCAAATCCTTAAACTATAAGAAAAGATATATATGCAAGCAAGCAGGTTAATCCTATAGGCTACAGCTGTTATGTTCATTAGGAACTTAGCAAGCATCAATGCTGTTAAATCAAAAAATACCTACCTTGACATAAATCCTAGTTGGAAAGATTGCAAATCTAGTGCCTCGATCCAGCAAGAGTCACTACACTTGTACATAATTGTTTGCTGGATTGGACCCTTACATTTTTCTCTTAGATCAGTGTTCCTTTTTCCTGCTGCTCATCTTTTATTGTGGATCATTTTTAAAAGAGTACATATACTTGTCTTCTGTCATAGTGTCCAATAGCATCACACTGAAGATTTGTTTCCTGTGACAGGAAGAATTGTTCAATGCTAAATCCAGCGGGCACATATGAGTGTCTTACATTGTTAGTAACATGATGCGTAGCATTGGTTTGATATTGTGTGTTACAAATTAAGGCTAAACTGAGACACTCCCAGTTTAGCTCCCTGTATTCATTCTCCATTCTGAAATACTCAGTTTGGTTGAAATAGTCCATGCCTAATCCTAACACAAAAGGTGAGATTATTCACCTGGAGTTCTTCAAGATATGTATCCCTATGGGTGGTCCACTTAAGGTGCGCATGCACCTCCTGCACTTTTGATCAGAGATCGTCGGTACCAGTGCCCATTAGGCCCATGTATGTGCCCTCCACGCAGCCTCATGCCCCATACTAAGGATACACAGGGCTGCGTGGGTGAACCCCCCTTGTTCCTTCTCTACCACAAAGTTCAGCAGAGGAAACTCCGAAGCAATGGGGAAGGAGGGCTCATGTGCACCTGAAGTGGGGCACCCAAAGGGGGACACATCTTAAACACCAGTTACTACACAACATAAGTAACCTCTCCTCCTTTGAGTAGTGTCCCTATGTCTGCTCCTCTGAAGGTGACTCCAGAGCAGTATTCCTGTAGGGAGAAGTGATCTTTGGAATAGAGTCTAATGCTGAAGACAAAACTTCATTGCCAACTGCAGCATCAACTCTAGAGGCATGAACCAAAGCACAGTAGTTTGAGAAAGTATGTACTGAGGTCCATGTTGCAGCTCTGCTAATTTCAGTAACTGGAACATTGAGCAATGCCATGGAAGTAGATTGAAACCTCATAGAATGGGCTAAAATTCTACAAGGAGACTGAATGTTGAGTCATAACATGAAATGATACACTCAGAGATCCATCTTGGAAGTCTGGGTGGAGACTGTGGATCCTTTGGATCTTTCTGCAATTGACACAAAGAGTGTGGGACACTTTCTGAATGGTTTAGTTCTGTCCAAATACCTTCTGACATCCGGGGTGTGGAAGGCAGCTTCCTTCCTTGTCTGATGCAGTTTTGGGGAGCGGGGGGGAGAAACAAAACAGGTGGTGAATGATCTGGTTGATAATATGAAATTCAGCCAACACTTCAGGTAAAAACTTAGGATGTGATCACAACAAGACCTTATCCTGGAAGAACACTGTAAATGGGGAAAGGTGGTTTCTGCCATTAAAGCCCCCAGTTCTCCAATCCTCCTGGCAGAAGTGTTGGTCACCAAGAAAGCTATTTTCATTGATAGGTCAAGCAACGAACTTATAGTTAGTGGTTCAAAGCAGCGTTTTATAAGGCATAAGGACAAGGTTCAAGTCTCATATAGGAGTATGTTTTCTAATTTGTGGGAAAAGATTCGTCCGACCTCAGCAAGCAATCTTGACAGAGTGAACAAAAACCAAAAAGCCTTCGACCAGTAAATGAAAGGCTGTCATAGCCACCAAGTGTACCTTGAAAGAACTTTCTCCCAGCAGGCAGCTGACCCACCAGGAAATATCTGTACCTACTGTGGTTGGATCTGTGGCATCTCAGGACCCATATGTAAATCTGTGTTACCGATCATCCTCGAATCGAGGGATCGCTGATGAATGAATGACAGAACTCCTAGTAAGAGCTGATTTTTTAAAATTCCAACAGGTAGTGTAGGACAGTGAAAAGAAGAGCAGATACACCAGAAGTAATATCTCCTTCCCTTCTGAAGTTAAGTATGTTGTATGGACTCCTTTCTACTGTTTAACAGCACATGTTGAACAGGAAGTCTCTAACTCCAAGAACCATCAAGGAGCCATGCCTGGAGCCGCAGAACTTCCAGCTTGGGATGAAGTGTCTGACCGACATCCTGCAATAACAGATGGGAACTGATTGGAAGTTGCCACAGTGGGTGAGAAGTAAACCAAATAAGACGAGGATAACAAACTTGTCTTGGCCAAGTTGGAGCAGACAAAATGACCTTTTCTTTGTCCTGCTTGATCTTGTTGAGAACTTTCAAGAACAAGGACACTAGTGGATAAGCACAAAGAAAGCCTTTGTTCATTAAATGAGGAAAGCATCCTGAGATTGATGATCAATACCCACTCTTGAACAAAACTTCTTGCTCTTTTCTTTGGTTGCATTGGCAAGAAGTTCCACTTCTGGAAATCCCCAGGTTAGAAATATGCTGTTGAGGACTCATGAATCCAATTCCCACTCATAATTCTGGGAGAGGTGCCTGCTGAGATCATCAGCCATGGTGTTCTATATACCCAGAAGGTGAGAAGCTGAGAAGAATATCTGGTGACCATGCACCAATTGCAGAGTTTTATTCCTTCAGCACAGAGTGAGGAGGTGTGTGCTCTCCACCCTGATTGATGTAGAACATGCAGGCCACATTGCCATGATCTTGATGGATTTGGCTTGGATCAGCGGCAGAAGTGGAAGCAAGCTGACTTCCCTCAACTCCAGAATGTTGACATGCAGAAGACTCTCTTGTGAAAACCATTTGCCCTGGATGATGCGAGTGCCAACATGCTCTCCCCATCCCAAAAGAAATGAGTCTGAAATGATGATAGCAGTTGGAGCAGCTGGAAAGAAGAGAATTCCTGCACAGACTTTGAAGGTGTTCTTCCACCAACTGAGCAAGTCCAGAACCCAATGAGGAATGGAGACCTGTCTGTTGAGACTGCTTATTGGGTTGTCAACTGTCTTGCGCCATTCCTGGAAACACTGGAGAATAATTTGGCATGCTGGATCATGAAGACGCATGCTGCCATATCACCCGACAGCTGAAGACAGTTCCTTGATGAAATCTGAGCAATAAGATTCTGTAGATTCACAAACCTGTCCACAGCTGTCACAACCTTGAGAGACTCCTATGAAATCTGTTGAACCTGAATCAAAATGATCTTTTTGAGACTGATCTGGAGGCCATAAAGGTGAAACAAGGACTTTGTCATTTGTACGGCCAATAGAACCTCCTGATTGGCTACTCAGGCTGATTCCTATCATCGAGTAAGAGAAGACAGTTACGCCTAAAGGACACTCAGGAGCAACCACAACTGCCGGGGCCTTTGAGAATACCCTGGACACACAGGAGAGGCTAGAAGGGAGCACGCGGTATTTACGTGGCTGACCTGTAAATCAAAGGAACCTCTTGTGAGGGGGTGAATTGCAATGTGGAGATGTGTGTCCTGAAGGTTGAGATATGCAAACCTATCCCTGGAATCTAAAGCGGGAATTATACCTGTAATAATCACCATCTTGAATTTCTGTTTTCTGCTAATATTGGCCTTCATCCCCCATTCTTTTTGGAGACTAGAAAGTACTTTGAATAAAACCCTTTTCCCCCTGTGCTGAAGTGGAACTGGTTCTACGGCTCCTATGCATAGGAAAGACGCAACTTCCTCACTCAGGAACTGATCATGAGATAGGTCCCTGAAGAGGGATGGGGAAGGAGGGCAGGAGGGAGGGATGGACGGACATGACCTTGATGGAATAACCCCAGTGTTAAGACCTCCAAAACCCATATGTCAGATGTTATGTTCTCCCATGCAGACTGAAATTGGGAGAGGTGGTATCCAAAAGGGGTGAGGAGGATGGAATAATGCTGCAGTAAATCTCTGTAGAGTGAGTGGTTCAGACTCTTGGCCAAACAATCAAAACTGATGCTTGGATGACAGGGTGGCTGGGATGAAGTAGCTATGGCAGCAGCAGTCTTCTTTTTTGAGTATTCAGGGCCTCTTGGCTGAGAGTTTCGGTGAACTACAGAAGCTAGAAAAATGAGCTGGGTGAGATCTCTGACGTCTGAGACTAGCTAAACATTTTGTTTGCAGGCGTATAGATCCCAGTGGATCTAAGAGTAGCCATCAAGTCTTTCAAGGTGCGAAGGGAGTAGTTGGTAGACTCCAAAAAACAATATGCGACCATCCAAAGGAAGGTCCTCAAGAGTATTATCTACAGTACCTCCATAGGGAAGCCTGACAACTGGAGCTATGTTGCTTGTTGCATCATGATCCACAGTGGAAATGGACCATGCAGCAGTATCAGTTGCATCTATGGAGGCTTGCAATGAGGTTCTCACTAAGAGCTGACCCTCCTGGCTGATGGTCTTGAATTGCTCACAATGCACCTTTCATAGATATTCAGTAAAGGTGTTAAATTATTGTTGTTTAAATAGTCATAGCTTGACATAAGTGCCTGATTGGTTGTAAGGATTACTCCTCCGCAAACAAAGAGGTTGAGCTTCTTCTGGTCCTTATTGTAAGCAGATTTAGCACAGTGTTGGCTATCGCGCTCATTAACCTCTTCCACTATCAAAGTTTGGTGAATAAAAACTCAATCTCTGGCTGGGATGTAGTATTTTTTTTTATAACCATGCTTTACAAATGGGTGGTACTGTCACTGGAGTCTGCCAGATAGTCTTAGAGGGCTCCAATAAAACTTCATTGATTGGAAGGGCTACACATGTGAAATAAGTATGCAAACTGTCCAGGAATTTATTGTGGTAATCCTGGACCTCTTCTAAGGTGATTGGATGCACTTAATCAGTGATGCATTTCATCAGTTCCTGGATCTGTCTGAAGTAATCTGCCATGGAAGGTGAGGTGTTACGACTGAAGCATCATGCACATGTGTAGAATAGGGCTGCACGAAGAACTGTACTTTCCATCATTTGTATTTGGTTGGTTGATAAGTTGTGTCAACATGTTACACAACTGTGATGGTTTTGTAGAGCTGAACATAAATTTTAAACTGAACAGCTGTGGCCCTGAATATACACAGGGTGCAGATCTTAAACAATCACTTGTGAGAGTAGAACTCCACTTTAAGACTCAGGAGCAGTGCTGATTGGCTCCTGAGAAAACGACATCCAGATCTCTTCAGATGGTCACCTTGAGGTAGGATTGAGGATCTGTGTCCTCTGGGCAGGTGCAGGTAAGGAAGAATCAGACTTGATGACAGAGTAACTCAGATATTAATAGGAGTAATGAACAATGACAGTATTACGTTACAATTTAATCTGCTACTAGAATGTAAGAGCACTGCGATTTACTGACCTGTTTGGGTTTTTATTCACTTCTCCTTTGATGACAACTGTCTGTCCAGGACGAAGTGCAGAATTAAGCCTTGCAATGTAAGGAACCACCTGAAAAGGCAACCGTGCTCAGAGTTATAGCCTGTGGCTTTAAATACACATTCTGATGACCCCCATTAGTCACCTCCCTGCTGACAGTCTCTGCTTTTGTATTTTTTTAAGTAATTTGAACATGTCTACTTGTCTTTTTCAAATTTTCCATGTCTTTTAATTAATTATTTTCACCCACCACTAGGATGATCTAAGTTATGGGTGGGAAGGCAAATAGGCATGTTCATTCCAGGATCCTTTATTTAGTGTTTATAATTAATTTTTAAAATCTTTTGGATAATCAATGGGTCTTTAAAATACTCCAGACAGATAGTACAAGTAGCTTCATCCAGGAGACTTTTCTCTGCAGCCATGGCTACTGCTGGACAATGCAACAGACTAAGTTTCACTTTCCTGAGATAAGAAATTTGTCCTACCTGCAGTAGCAACTGGGTGTTTCCCTTCATGGAATTGACTTGTGCTGTTTACTGAGTTGGAACAAGCCCATTGTTAACATTACAGCCCTGAAGTTGTGAAAAATGTACCAACAACCCTCTGATTCTGCAATCAGCCCCCTGTGCTGGTGTGGAGGGTCCCTGAGGCTTCACATGGGCATCATCATCCGCCTGAGATGATGAGCCTGCAGGCGCAGGGTGTGTGTGTGTGTGTGTGTGTGTCAAAGGATTGATATTAAATTCACAGGCTAAAAACTTGTCGAAGCTGGAATCAGTGTTTCAAAGGCTTCTCGAGCTCAAATTAAAGGGACTTCAGTGCCAGCAGCGTTGCCAACTCTCATGATTTTAACACAAGTCTCATGATAGTTGACATGTCTGTTAAAACCCCAGCTCCTGGAAGCATGTGATTAGGTGAGAATCTTGCAACTCCTCTCCATGCAGAGCTCTTAGGTCTACAGCCCTCATGATGTACAGGAACTCCTTAATATACTATTATTCCTCCAGCAGTGTGGGCCCTGGCCATGTTCCAGGCACAGGCCATTGGTGCTGATATCAGAATTAAGGATTTGTGCAAGTAAGATGAATGCACTGAGTGTAGTGTGTAGAATTCTTTCAGTAGAAGGTACTTCTCTGGGATGGGCACCATCCAATTGACAATCATTGATTTCAGGAGTGTGTCACAGGGTATTTCCTTTAAATCCATATTTCCTTGCTTTTAAGGGTTGGAGCTGTAGTGGGAATCTGCACTTGAGCAAGCTTATCTGCCTTTTTGGTAAGTTTTTGTGCACAGGATTAAAATTTCACCCATTAATTCAGGCCATGTCTACACTAGCAAGCTTACAGCGGCACAGAGGTACCCATACAGCTGCGCCACTGTAAGATGGCTTGTGTAGCCGCTCTGTGCTGACGGGAGAGAGCTCTTCCATCGACATATGAAAATCACCTCAACAAGTGGCAGTAGCTATGTCAGCAGGGGAAGCTCTCCCGCCAACATAGCGCTGTGCACGCTGCCACTTAATTTTTTGGTTCAGTGGCAGTTCAATAAAAAACAAAATCGGTTTGGTCTAACCAAACTTTTCAGAATTTTCAGTGATTTGAAAAAGTCCATTCTGAATGTGTTCCACAGCAGGGGTTTAAACCTGAGTCTACCCCATCCCAGGAGAGTGCCCTTACCCACTGGGATAAATGTTAAAAGGGGAGGGAGGGGGGACACCTACTCCTCTGGCCACTTTATGAATGGCCGAAACACACTGTTTCAAATTTGCAAATAGTTTCAGGTCAGGACTTGATTACAGTCTATAAGCACCTACATGGGGGCCAAGATTTAAAAATGGGCTCTTCAATCTCGCAGAGAAAGATGTAACACAATTCAATGGCTGGAAGTTGAAGCTAAACCAATTCAGATGTTTTAATATTTGCAATTTTCATATATAAAACAATACTTACAAGTTGTGAACCATCAGGCACTACTCCCTACAAATAAATAAATAAAGTTAACTAGAACATCAAAGAATGGGAAGATCACATAACCACAGTATAGGCATACGTACATTTTCTGAGTTTATCTTTGTTATTCCTAAAGATGATGGCTGAGAGCCTTGTGAAGACTGCAGAGGAAAGATATTTAGAGATCACTGCTCACATGTTCAAAAATTCTGATTCTAAACTAAGTTTGTTAGAACTATACACGAAGATGTGTGGCTTTAGACTACTATAAATCCTGTGACTATGGTTAAAAGTTATTCAAAAGACTATCTAGTGAAACCACATTGTGCTATCTAAAAGGATCTGGCTCTAGGTTGGACCCTCACTTGACAGGCCTGAGACCTGTCATCTTGTATTGCTTTTGAGTAACCCTTCAGGCAGATCCTCAATATAGTACTGATGGGATTTTTTGGAGGACACCACATTCAGCATTCCTAAATGGAATGAGGAAGACAATTCTGCAGGGCCTTTAAGGGATAGGATCCTAGAGGATCTTGGGATTTCAGTCATCTGGTTTTTTACATTACATAATTCACATGGCGTGTAACTTGAATCTTGAATTTGAATATTGCTAAACGTGAACAAGCTTTGGCCTAGCCACTTTCATATCAGCTCACAACCTCAACCTGTTTGCTTCAGGGCAACCCTCGCCGTTCTTCATTCATAAGCTAGCAGAACTGTCCCCACTAGCAGGGAAGGAAAACAGAAAGTAGAGAAAATGAAACAACTTTGTGGTCAGCCTCAAAACAGCAACAGAGAAACTATAAAGATACAAAAACAGAAAACCTGTGATTACACGATCATTTTCTTCTACGATTAAGAAAACGTATGTGTTTTTCTCTCTGTATTGCACTTGGAGGCAGAGGTCAAAATGTTCAACACTTGCTGGCTCCAAAACTACACCCAGAATCAGTCTTCCAAAACTGAAACATTCAACTTCAGGTTAACATTTAATCCAGGCATTTAGATGTTGAGGGCCATATAAGTACCCAGATATAGAGCTACATACATGCTGCATATATAAAGGAGCTTGGTGGACACCTCTTCAGAGCTCAGTTGCTGTTTCTTTCAGATACAAAAGAATCTGCCTCTCTTCAATACAGTTATTACCCTGGTGACCTGAGTCAGGCTAGAGGTTTGGTAGAAAACAAGGAAGATTTAAGCTGTGATTAGCAGGTAGAAATCCAGGGAGCTTTCACATAGGAAAAAAAATACTTCCGCCTGAGTTTCTGAGGAATTTTACTTCTTAGGCAGACAAAAGGAATGAGTCAGAGTTTGGTATGGAAGGGGAGAGAACTATTGTCCTACCTAACTGCATTTCTGGGCTGTTCCCCTACCCCTTGTGCTGTGCTGCCTTGTTGCACTCACTAGCCACTGTCTGCACTGGTGTGAAGAGGGGCACTTCCCTTACTGTTTTGCTGGCAATCCCCATGCTGCTGTCTACTGCAGCAAGCTTAATCTCCTCATGCTAGGACAAAGAACAGGGAAGCTGTTGCAGTGGACCTGGCTGCTTCACAAGGGCCTCATTTGACTGACAGCCCAGAAGGCTGAGCTTCACCTCCAGAATAGTAAGGGAGGGATGGGGAGACTCTCATCTGCCCCTTCATACCTGAAGAGTCTGTGGGGTTTTGCATGTCTTCCCTGTGTAATAAATAGAAGTCTCGTCTTCTATACTGGGTTGTGCAGGAGAGAGACTGACTGAGCAGTTCCCTCCCATTGGTTCACCTTCAACAGATTTGGCAGTTTGTCTGAATCAATTAGGAGAAAGCACTGTGCTGCTCCATATCATCTCAAAGCATTGAAGCCCAGCCAGTGGGTGACTCAAAGCTCAAAAAGGTACATTCACCATCTAATCAGCCAATTTAGAGTTTGTTTTGGTCGATAAAGTAAGGTCACATATACAAGTAAACACTCTGTAAAGAGTTCTAGCTCTGTCTTAATGCAAGTGTTTGGAAGTAGATTATTCTGGGAAAGATGCTCCAGGGATCATTTTGAAGCACAAGCAGCTGAAAATTCTGGTCTTTGTCTCCAGGGCGGGTAAATTACACATGCCTATTTCTGCATCCAATCTGTTTTTCATATTAACTGTGATGTAAGTTTGTAGGCTGGGCTTCCCTCCCCAACACAGAAAATTCAAATCCAAAATAGAAAAAAAGACATTCGAACACTGAGCAGAGGAATGATTAGCTGTAGCTCTAGACAAGGCTCAGAGTTGTACAATATAACCTTGTTTATCTGACATTTAAGGAACAAAACATTCAGATAATATTTTGGGGGGATGAATAGGGGAAGAAATCATTATACTGGATATGTCAGGAGACATTACTGTACTTCTATATTGAAGTTAATATAGATTTTATTTCTGTGTTACTTCATTTTCACTGTTGATATCTTACTTCAGTACAGCACAATATGAAGTAGAAAGACAAAAGGAAAGGCAACCCAAAATTAACTATCCAATTCAGCAACTTACATTGTTAGAAACAAACGCTATAGTCTGAATCTGTACTTTCCCATATATCCCCAGTGTATCTATTCTTTCCAGGTTAACTCTGTGGTTGTACAGCAGCAAATGTTTTTCATTTACAGACACCTAAAGAGGGAGAAAAAGGCAGAAATGTACTGATATCTGAAATAGTATTTATATACTCAACAGAAGATCACTACTAAACCTTTACATTTCTCTCAATTTTAGTCAGTCGTGTTTTGTTTTAGCTTCTTGCTTTGGAACATGCCTTTGACAACAAAGAATTTAGGTTTAAATTCATTTTCTTTTCCTTCACATTTTGAAATTGAAATAGTGAACATGATGGGTAATATAATAATCATGGTTAAGTTGCATAAAGTCTATTGACTGTTTTGGGGTCTGATTTTCTTGATTACCTTGTAATCGCTGACTTCATTTCTTTTTCTTAATATGTTATGTTTAAATATTCCCTTCTCCCCACCCACCCACCCACAAACACTTCCGCTTCTATATATTAGCACCACACCACAATGACCCTACTACACAACCTCACTAGTGTTACTTGAAATGAATATGGTAATCTGTTTCTTTAACTCATGAACTACAACGTAGTCCTCAAGTAGTGTGGAGAAAGCTGTACTCCAGCCACTCTGAAAAGCCCTGGAGATAAAATCAAGAGAAGACTAGATGTAATAACCAGGAATTAAACAGCTGTGGAGACAGAGATATTGTCATCTTCCTCCTCCAGAACAAGGTTAAAGTACACCATGGTTCATGGGGTTTGGTAGAGAAACAGAAATACTTGCCTAGTTATGTTTCTTTACAATAGTGTGGAATGTTTAATGGCATTCAATAACAAAGATAAATTTACTGCACATTTATACTTTGGTTTTGATATTTCATCTCTCATCATATTTTGATTCTCTCAGCACGTCACCATTTGATGGCATATGGACTATAGACTTATTTAGAGCCAGGGCTTTGGAGCCGTGCTCCGGCTCCGCCCCAGCTCCAGGCAAAAACCTGCAGCTCCACTGCTCCGGAGCTGCTCCACGGGCTCAGCTCCAACGCCCTGTTTAGAGCTACACTTGTCTTATCTCAATCTGATGGAGCTGGATAGATATTTGTTTCTCTTTAGTACTTCCTCTGACTGATGCAGAGAGCATTGTCCAGCACTCTTCTGTGTGCAGGAAGGCTGCCGTGTTCAGGAGAAGCCCTTTTGCACACGGGAAAGGAGAGGGGTTGTGTAACAGCTCATATAATCAGGAAGATATTTGCTCCCTCAACACACAACTCTTCAGGTACAAGTATATAAAAGTAAAGGCATACATTACTCCACAGTGCCCCCCTTTCACGGAAAGCCTATAGTTTCTCTTTGTAATTAAACTGTACATAACAGTAAACAATACTGACACTGATGCTTCCAAATAAGTTTGCGTTTATGGCATGACAAGTGGCTAAATATTCACCTTCCTTAGGGACTCACCTGGAATTTATCCTTCAAAACCATAAAGACAGTCTTAAATGGCTTTCCTTTTTGAAAAGGCATCTCATAAGTGATCTCCTCCCAACCCCATCTTTCTTTTTCCAGAGTGTTACAGATTATGGAACCCGATTTTTTGAAGCGGGGATTGAAGTGAAAGGCCACATCAGCACGAGGTTTTGTGCTACTGCCACATTGGAAGTCCACCTGGAACCTGACCACAAATTAAAACACACATTCAGTTCAGCTCATCCAGAAGTGATCTCTCAACAGATTCATATATCTAATTACATTTTGGTTGTTAATACAAAAACTTTGCATTAAACCTAGTTATGGTGATTACAAAACAGTTAGAAGTAAAAAACTGAAGTGTTACGTACATAATACTAATTTATATCTAACCAAAAATGGGAAGATTTTTAAAGTCACAATGGACAGTTATGCTCCCAGCTCCCACTGAAAATGAATGGGAGTTGGGTGCCTTACTCTCATGTGTTTTCAAAAATCTTCCCCTTAATCTATTACTGAGAACTAGAATAACTTATAAGCATTTCTCAGGTGCTAATCACCATAACATCTGAGCACTTCATACACTTCAATAAATTAATCCTCATTACCCCTCTAAATAATCCTCATTCCCATTTTAAAGATGGAAAAATAAATTAAATGACCAAATTCACATAGGAAACTTGTGGAAGAATAGGTAATAGAACCTAGATCTCAATTCCCTATCCTGGACCTTAGCCACCAGATCATGCATCCTCCCTGCTATTTGAAGCCTGATTCTTCCAGGTGACAACACTTTTATTATTTCAGATACTGCCCTTAGAGAGAAAAGGTTTCTGGATCATAAGAAGTTGAATAAGATCAAAAAAGGGAGGAAACAAAGGGAGCCAAGCGACGAGACAAAAAAAGTGGGCAGAGGCCAGGGAGCAAGGTGCGGAGTTACTTATTCTCTTTAAAATTTCACCTTGAAACCTTTATTTACTCCTTAGCTTCCTATTAACACACACACAAATTCAGCATTGTGTGACACTACTGTATATATTCAGAGCATTTTATAAATCAACATATTTTATAAGTGTCTATATGGTGGCAGTTCTCAGTTTTTAAATATAAATTAAAGATTTAAGGATTGTGTCACTTTGAAATATAATGTTAATTACTTTTTCAAAACTGAAAAATGTTTGTTATTGAGGCTGTGGGTTTGTTTCCAAAGATCTCAGCCATTTTCAGTCACACAACTTGGGATCTCATCCAATGTTCATTACAGTAATGAGCCTCTCCACTGACAGAAGCAGGATCAGGTTTATAATGCCCCAATTTTATGATAGAAAAATTAAAACATTTCCAGTGAATATGCATCCCACAAGCTATGAAAAGCTGTTTAGTTGGGTTTTGATCAGCTTGCCTTCTCAAAGGCTCATTCACAATATAACCTCTTAAAAGTCATATGGCTTTAGACATTACCTGTCGGAATCATCAGGAACACTTCCCTGTATTACAACTAGTTCTCCAGGAAGGAGACCACTAAGGATTGTCCCAGTGTATGGAATAACCTATGAGAAGGAGGGGAAAATAGAATAAATTCAAAATAACATTTGGGGATGTTTAGGTCAAAAAGAATAATGAAAACAAAACCAATATAGCAAAATTCCCAGTTTTATCTAATGATTTGGAGAGCAAGATTTTCTAAATAACCAACATAACAAGAAAGATGGCCAAACTGCCTAAAAAACAACATGGTTTAAAGGGGGAGTGAAGGCAACTATACAAAATAAAATAAAAAAAATAATAAATGTAAGAAAGGGAAAGTTGATAGTAATGGATATAAAACAGAATCTAGGAATTATAGAAAATTGATAAGGGAAGCAAAGAGACACAAGGAAAAATATATGGCCCGCAGAGTTAAGGACAATAAGAAAAAGGTTTTTTAAGTATATTAAGAACAAAAAGAATCATGACAATAGTATTAGTCCATTACTAAATGGAAATGGTAGAATTATCAATAATAATGCAAAAATGGCAGAAGTGTTAAATAAACATTTCTGTTCTGCATTTGGGGAAAAAAACAAATGATGCGACAAAAATTATTAGGGATATGGAACGGCTTCCGTATGAGGAGAGATTAATAAGACTGGTATTTTTCAGCTTGGAAAAGAGATGGCTAAGGGGACATATGATTGAGATCTATAAAATCATAACTGGTGAAGAGAAAGTAGACAAGGAAGTGTTGTCTACTACTTCTCATAGCACGAGAACTAGCGGTCACCAAATGAAATTAATAGGCAGCAGGTTTAAAACAAATAAAAGGAGGTATTTCCTCACATAACGTACAGTCAACCTGTGGAACTCCTTGCCAGAGGATGTTGTGAAAGCCAAGACCATAACAGGGTTCAAAAAACAACTAGATAAATTCACGGAGGATGGGTCCATCAATGGCTGTTAGCCAGGAATGGTGTCCCTAGCCTCTGTTTGCCAGAAGCTGGGAATGAGTGACAGAGGATGGATCACTTGAGGATAACCTGTTCTGTTCATTCCCTCTGGGGCACCTAGCACTGCCCACTGTCGGAAGACAGGATACTGGGCTACATGGACCTTTGGTCTGACCTAGTAGGGCCATTCTTATGATGTAGTCATTTCATATGCTAACACTTTCCATTCTATTAGTATCTCAGGAGGGTGTTAAATAGCAGCTACTAAAAGTCAGACATTTTTAAAACAGCAGGTCCAGATAATTTGACCTAAGAATTTTAAAAGAGCTAGATGAAGAGCTCACTGGACTGCTAGTCTTAGCACACTAGGAAAGGTCCAGAAGATTGGATAAAAAGATAATGTCGTGCCAATTTTTAAAAGTGTAAACAGGATAACCAGATAATTATAGGCCTCTCAGCCTGACATCCATCCTGGGCATGATAAAAGGGCAGTTGATATGGAATTACAGGAAGGTAACATAATTAATGACAATCAACATGCATTTATGGAAAGTAGATCCTGTCAACTAATTTATTTATTTTTTATTATTGGATTACAAGTTTGGTTGATAAAAGGTAATAGTGTTGATGTAATATAATTAGACTTCCGTAAGGCATTTGACTTGACTTGCATGACATGATTAAAAAACTAGAACAATATACAATTAATATGGTATACACTAAAAATTAAAAACTGGCTAAGTGATTGGTTTCAAAATGTAACTGTAAATGGGGAAATATCAAGTGGGTGTGTTTCTAGTGGGTTTCCAAAGGAATTGGTTCTTGGCCCTGTGCTATTTAACATTTCTATCAATGATCTGGAAGAAAACATAGTATCACTGATAAAGTTGGTAGATGACACTAATTGGAGAAGTGGTAATAACAAGAGGACAAGTCACAGATATACAGCTATCTGGCTCGCTTGGTTGGCTGGGCGCAAGTGCATCACAGAGTCACACAGCTCCCTGTCCCAGTCTTGTCCAAACTATCCCAATTCTCCCACCACACTGTCTCTTCATCAGATCTGTCCCTCCCACACATTTTTCCCAGCTTCCCACTGATTCCCATTTCCAGTCTCTACTCCCAGATTCTTATCTAATCTGAGTCTCCCCCTCCCATACCTACTGGCTCCCAGTCCCCTCCTAAGTCCCAGTGTCCCTACTCAAACTCCCATTCCCAGTTTCCTGCTCCTCTTCATCAGCCTCCAGTCCCAGTTTCTGACCCTGACCCCTTCTGGTTTCTTGTCCCAATCTACTCTCCCTGCCGCTCCACAGGTCCAGATCTTGTCCTTGTCTTGAACTATGCAGCTTCCTCCTCTATTCTGCCTGGGCCCAGCAGCGGGGTCATTGAGAGCACAGGAGAGACAGGCTCCTTGCTCTCAGTTCATGTGCCCGTCCTTTCATAGCCCATAGCCGTAACTGCAAGTAAAGTCCAGATAAGCCCTGGACTGGAGCATGCTCCATGTGGACAGAAATTTCTGGAAATGTAGCAGTTAATATCTAAGAAGTCTATTGAGCACGTTCAATTTGAGATTTTTCAGAGACTCATAACTGGGCCAAATTTGAGCAGATTTTCACGGGGAAGGCAAAGGCACATCAATTACACAAAAGCTACCCCTTCACCCCCCACCAAATTTCATGTTCCTGCTCCAAAGCATGGACTTTCAAAGAAAACAGGATGGCCACTGACACATCCTCGAACATCAAACATTCCAGTATTTCCGCAACAGCGTGGGCCTGCTCCTGCCTGCATGCCCTTGCATGCATGATGATACTGGACAAAACTATGTCCAGTGCAGGACAGGGACAAAACTTTCCAAAATCAGGACAGTCCAGCTTAAAACCGGACGAATGGCCTGCCTAAAAGAAAAGGTCACCAGAATTTTTTAACAAGGGCAAAATAACACTTTTTACTAGCCTCATTCTTGGCAACAACTCAACCATTTTGGCTGAAATTTTCTAGAAAACGTCAACCCGACTTAGACACCTAGCAAGGAAAATTTTACCCCAGTCAACGTATGAGCAAAGTTATAAGCAACTGAAGACAGTGTCTTCTACTGAGAAGTGTCGGGCAACCTTCATAATAGGCAGTGCTACCAGCTTTGCCTGTAATATAGGCTCATATGTATTTTTATTGGAGGGTGCTATTCCCTTCATAGTTAAGTTTGAAACTAGCTTCCCATTCAACTTCTTCCTTCACATAACCAAAATCAAACCGATACATTAATACATCTTCTGCAAGAACAAGGTCGTGAAACCCACACAAACCTAGAACTACCAAATAATAAAGAATAACACAATGCTGGGTTCAGCCCCGAAAAAGAACATGGAAATTATGAAGAAGAATGGGGAAGATACAGGTAGTTGTTCTGCATGCCAAAAAGCCCAATTCTGTCTCCTAAAAAGGGTATAGCTAAGTGCTCCACCAGATTTAAGCCTCACATTTCCACTGAGATGGGGCAATGCTGACACAGCACAATGATAAGACTTGTGATACTCCAAATTTATGAGTGCTCTCTCCTTTTTGGATACACTCTACTTTAACTTTGAAGATACACACAGCTCCAAGTCCCCTACCCCTGTTAACAGGAACTGTTAACTGTACTGAAAGCAGCAGGTGTTATTCTCATATACAGAAGAAATTTGGAGATTTCTCAATATTCCTATCACCACACAAACAACACACAGTTCTGACTAGCTGACATGTAAGAGCAAAGTCCCTTGGGGTAAAGCTGCCCAGTGTTCTCAGGGAGAAGCTGTTTACACAATGGGGAATTACCGGGTTATGGATTGTCTTCTGCAGTTGGTCCAAGGGCATCGTCTTCCCTCCTTCAGCCAAGTCTGTTGGCTAGGTGTGACCAGCGATGGATTTTGAATATAGTTAAATTTCTCACTGTTTTGTTGACATTGAAGAAAGGATACCTTTGGAAAACCAAAATTAAGTTTTAATTAAAAAAACTGAATGAAGTAATCCTTGTTCAGCCTTCAAAATATTAAATCTTCTTCATGCTTTTTGACATACTATTTTTAACAAGAATTTGCTGGCTTAATTTTACAGTTTGTACAAGATATGAAAATTAAGTGCTTAGCTGTCCCATTACCCCTTACCATAGGGCAATGTGTACATAGCTACAAAGCTTGCTTAAGAACTCTGGGAATGATTGGTTATATAATCTCTCCCATAGCTCCCCACTGTGCCTGGAAGTGTGGACAATGCACAGTCCTTAAGCATGGTCCACCATTCTCCTTTCTACACAGGTGTCTAGATCTTCTTGTTAGCATGGAAATTGTGGGAGAAGAATGGAGTCACAGTCCCACAGAGGAGCTGAGAAGGAATGGTCCCTGCACCCAGGGACTGCAGTTGTTCCTGGTCCTTATGTGGAAGTGCAAGATGGGAAGGCTCTTTGCACGTTCCTACTTCCTACACAAGAGCCAAGCAAAATCTGGTCTGAAATAAGCAAGAGAGCAATTTTATTTTCTTCTTTTGCTAATTCCTAAATCTCCTGAGGGAGAGTCTGTAGGCTGACTGTTGCTTTCTCCTGACCAATCAAAAGGCCATGGGTTCTCTTACCTTTGCTAATGTGGTGAAAAAACTAGGAAAAACTACAGCTAAGATGCAAAGTTTCTGTTTTCTATGTCCTTCAGCATATACAATCCCAGATATCAATGAACATTTCAAGGACAGTACTGACAGAGTCACTGAACAGATAGCACTGGACAGCAATGAAACTACAGCTTCTTAGCGTATCTTGTACTCAGCAACCCCTCCCTTCTTCGGAAGGGCATCCCACAGTGACCAGAATGTAATACCCAAATGTAAACCAATAAACAATAATATTATTTGTAGCATTCTATTATGCAAATAAAGGCAATTTCATTTAAGCAGACTTAGTGGGGCCTATGTTTGCTGTATTACTGCCTGATATTTGTTACAATATATTTGACCAATCAGAACAAAGTCGACTATTGTACTCATGCATCATGATTTATTTACTTCAGTCTCTCAGTGGAGGTGTGGCGTATTGTAACTTTTTTTATTCTATTTTAATTTTTTCTATATTTTATTATTATGTGGCAACAAAACACTTAGTTTTTCTATCACGTTTTTCACCCATTAATCTCAAAGCAATTTACAAAGAAAGGCAAATATCATTGCCTCATCTTAGAGATGGAGAAACAGAGGCACAGAAGAGATATGATATTCCCAGTACAGAGAAGGCTAGTAGAAGAGCCAGAAATGGAACCCAGATCTTATGACTCTTAATTTGGTAGCCTATTCACTTGACCATGCTGCTGCTTCCCATGACCTGAGACAGCAATCTAGACTTCATTAAAAAAGAGGACTCTGGGACTATAGAAA
Organism: Lepidochelys kempii; assembly: GCF_965140285.1. Classification (NCBI taxonomy): domain Eukaryota; kingdom Metazoa; phylum Chordata; order Testudines; family Cheloniidae; genus Lepidochelys; species Lepidochelys kempii. The sequence goes on along the minus strand of NC_136382.1, from coordinate 136,225,767 downwards.
ATGAACAAGCTTGAGAATTCTGTGGCACATGTACAAACTGGCATAGCTATCTGATATTAAGTGTCTCAGCCTGTGGTGCATTTGAAATCTTGGCAGTGTTGCTGGATGCCTTGGACAGTGTGGCAATTTCAAGAAAGTGGGGCATAACATGGAGAGAAAGTTGGAATGTAGGTATTTCTGGAATGAGGGAATGATATATAATTGCTGGGTTCTGCATGTGGGCGGGGATTCACTGATAGAAATGCACAGCAGATGCCCAAGTTCCTCTCTCTGTCAACAGAGAGAAAATTACTTGCAATATTCATTAAACTAAAGCACCAATGCTGAAACTGGTGAGCTGCATTATTTCTATTTCTAAATGCGGAGCGGGACTGAAGTTAGGGTTTTCTGGTAAACACATTTCTGCTCCAAAATGAAAAAAAAAATTGTAATAACCTTCAATGTCACAATGATGTAATAATATCTCACTAACTCCAAAATATTCCTGGTAATAAACACCAAATAGGCAAATAATCCTGCCATTTGCTATAGTCAGTCAGATTATCATTCTCCATGAGCTTTAAGAATTACTTTAAGAGATGTGGTCAGGTCAATTTAAACGCAAACCACAGATATTGTAAAAAACCAAGTTTTACATAAAAACAATAGTAAGAGAAATATCCCCTTTTTTAAAAAAAGCAGTGCAGTAAAATTGTTACTTTTGATATAAAGGTTCCCCCTGTAATGTCTGTTTCCCAAACTTTCCAAGATTGTGCTAGTACATCAGAACTAGAAAGTGAAGACAGACTTGTATAAAGTGAAAGTGACTCATTTGAGAAAAACCTAAACAGTAAACAAAATAAGACTAGTGTAAAATAAATTAGTTTTTAAAGGTTTCAATTTTAATAATCAGAGGAGTTTTTAACAACACAAGTAAAGGCATATTTTTAAAATATGATTTTAACCTTGCAGGGTCCTTTTAATTTTCTAGTTCTTATTTCTTTTGTATGCTCCCCTCAATGGAGTCAACCCTTTTTTCTGCATCTAAATACATCTGCGTTTTTAAAATTTCAAGTTTTTTTTCCCCCTGACAGGACACTGTCACTCTGTTTAAATCATATTTAATTTATATTTAACTTACCTTTGTAAAGAATAACCTCTTCAAAGCTTCAGACTGAAATCTTACTGTAAATCAAATGTATCTGTTTCCATTTTGATCAGTTGTGGGTTAATTTAGCTAGTTACTCTGTTTGCACAGCAAAAATGGTTCCTCCACTTCTATTTCCTGGTTCTCATGCACCAACACAATGACATCACCACATGTACACTGCTCAGAAAGCCTCCTCCCCCAGGCGTTCCTTAAAGAACCAGTGTGTTTCACAGTTCGCTCGCTGATACATAGCTTTATTTTCAGCTGTTCTGTTTCCACCACATGTGTATTACTGTTTCAGACTGTCTTTTTGAAACAAATTGCTTTATTCTTTTTATACTTTATTTTCTTTTCATGCACTTTAAAATAGATGTTTGAATTTAATCATGGTGAATGAATGAAATTCTTTCTTAAGCTGGATGCTAGCTCTCAGTGCTAGCATCATGGCCCCCGACCATGGCAGCTGGTTGGTATAGGGTGGGGAACTTAAAATCAGCCCCATAATTGTCTTCTGCTCCATTGCTTCCAAAAACTTATCAGGAGGCCTGTCAGGAGGATACAGATTTTGCATGACACTAGTGCCTGCAGCCTTGTCTTTCCAACTCACCACTGAACTGTTTACAGGTAACAGACAGTTGTCTGCAGATGCTCTCCCATGCCACCTAGGACCGCCATGGAGTCTGCTGGGCAGGCAGCCAGGTGACCTCTCTTCAGCTGGAGAATGAGAAGGCCTCAGCTTCAGTAGGACAAGGTAAAGAGGCCCCAATATTGGCCCTAGAGCCTAGACTCGCTACCCTCCAGGTTCCTATCACAAACCCCATCCAAGTAACCCAGGCACCCCTCTGAAGTCCCAGCACAGCCTCCCAAAGCAAACTCAGCAATGTGTGACAGCTTCTTTCCTGTCCCTTAAGTAGTCCTAGCTTTTTCATTACTGTTCTCATTCTCCTTACTTCCCAGCCCCATCACATCCACTCCAAGTGTCTGCTTATCTTTGGGAGTGGTTTATATATGTAGAATTGGGATTTGTTGAGTACCATCATGCAGCTGGTACCCTTTGGGAGACTTCTTTCACACCTGTCTCTCCAGCTAGCCTTGATTATGGGGTGCTGTTTGGTGCTTAGTTTCCTCCTAGTGCTCCTTTTAATACACAGGGAGACAAGTTAAAACGCTGAGTCTCAGAGAGAAAACCTCACCCTACGGGGAGCCTGGTCAGGGCCCGCAGCTCCTGGCACAAGGTGGGATTTCCCCCATTTCCCACTTCCAGATTAGCTGCAGGAAGCCAGACATCTTGCAGACATCTGCTACATTGTGAGAGTAATGCAGCAGGATCACATCCTGTTTCAGATTGTCTCTGCCAGGTCTCAGAATCTGCTGTTAACTTGCGACCCTACTTCCTTCTGCAGCCTGGGTATGGAATTGATGACTGGTGAGCATAGTCTGTTTCCACTGCATTGCCATGGCCACCGTGGTCCCTCTGCACTGCAGCTGGCAGGTGTAATTGCCAGTTTGGGTAGATATACATGTGCTAGCTCTGCTCAAGATAGTGTACTAAATTAGCATTGTGGCCATGGCAGCATGGGCAGTGGCTCAGGCTTGTAACTAGAATCTCAGACGGGGTTCAGAGTGGTAGCTGTGTTAGTCTGTATCATCAAAAACAATGAGGAGTCCTTGTGGCACCTTAGAGACTGATGAATTTATTTGGGCATAAGCTTTCATGGGCTAGACCCACTTCATCAGATGCATCAGACAGGGTTTCTGTTTTTATGATCAGAGCAAGTGCATGTGTGTCTATCTGAGCTGGGCATTACATCTTGAAGCTACGGTTGCCAGGTGTCCGTTTTTTTTACCAGAACACTCAGTCAAAAAGGGACCTTGGTGGCTCCAGTCAGCACCGCTAACCAGGCTGTTAAAAGTTGCCTTTTGCCATTGCAGCGGGGCAGGCAGGCTCGTGCCCAGCTCTGCACAACTCCTGGAAAGTGGCTGGCCTATCACTTCAGCTCCTAGGCGGAGGGGGCCTGGGAGGCTCCGCGCACAGCCCGGTGAAAATGAGCAAGTGAGTGAGGGTGTGGTTCAGCGAACAACAGGGGGAGAGGGATGAGTGAGCAGGATGCGGGATCTCGGAGAAGGGGCGGGGCAGGGAGGGGCCTCAGGGAAGGGGCCGGCACAAGGGTGTTCAGTTTTTTGCAATTAGAAAGTTGGCAACTCTACTTGAAGCCAGAGGTGCTGGAACACTTTTTAGAGTGGGGGGGCTGCACCTCCCCTGATCCCTGTCCGCGCTGCCCTTTGCCCCACCTAGAGTTGGGGCCAGGAGCAGGGCCTTGGCTCTGGGACAGGGGGACATGGACAGGGATAAGGGAGCTGAGGCCACAGCTGGGGGCAGGCGCGGCGCCCCAGGTGCAAGGCTGACAGCTGGGACTCCGCATGCGGGACCAAGACTGGAGTCCCAGGCAGCCTCAGATTAGGAGTGGAACCCTGTGTAAAACCTGGCTGTGCTAAGCACCCCCCACACCCTTAGTTCCTGCACCTATGCTTGAAGCTGCAGTACAGACCTAGCAAATGAGTGGCTGTCTTCTCTATCAGGAGCCACGAATGGGCAGCAGAAATCAGGAATCGCCCAGGTGTGTGGCGCTGATCTGAACCCATGGATGGGATTTCAGAAGCCTACAGTTATGTAAAAATAAGCTCTTCGTGGGGTTGCTGAATGTGTTTGTGCTTTCTCTTCGCTGTGATGGGCAGCAACAGTCCCATATACAGTTTGCAGCAGGGAGGGTCAGATCCTCGTGTGGGCTTAGGAAGGGATTAGTGAGAATGGCAGGCAGGGTATTTGCCCAGAGATAGTACCGGGGAGCCCAGTCCTGAACTGAGTCTGTCAGTTCCAGGGTTCCCAACCTCCGCTGCTAGTCTCAAGAGCAGCATTTGACTGGGCCTACTTAACTGAAAATATCTGTTCTAGGAATAGTGAGTCCCCTCTCATAGTAGGGCTTGTTTCTCTGGAGTTAATCATATTGCTATGCAGCGGCCTGGTTTTCTTTCCCCTAGTGGGGTCTCTGGATCCCCTCAAGGTAGGTAGGGATCCTGAACAAGCTCAGTGCTGACACCCCAAATGTCAAATATTATAAAACATTCAGTTATTTGCAGCTTGCAAGTTCTAATTTCCTACTTTTAACCATTAGAAATGAAACAAGAATCCACCTGCCCCATCTCATCTGGGTGCTGATGCTTCAAAATGTCGCCAGCTTAAATGCCTGTTTATGTAAATAAATATGCATTACTTCCTCATGTTCACAAAATAGAGTACTAAGTTATTTCCATTTACATTGTAAAATAAACCTCCAAGCACAATATTTAAACTGTTATAACTTGTCCAGATTTTCACCAGGATCCTGAAAGGTAGCTCTGTTTAACACCTCCCCTGTCAAAGGCAGACTTTTTACTTCCACCTAATGAAGTGCTACTGCTGTTCAAAACAGGCTATCGGAATTGTTTTATAACGGATGAAGGGCCCTTTCCTGAAATGATCACAACCAGCCCTAATATTTACAGGGTTTTGCCCCCTTTTTCCTAACATTTGCCAACCATGCCAAAATCCTCAACTGGGACAGACAGGCCTCCTAGCTCCCACATGTGTGGCTTCAGCTGGTAGAGCAGATGCCAGGTGGGGCTAGCTACACCACAAATAAAGGAGCATGGAGGTTCTTCAGCAAAAACAACTCATTGGTGGGAAGTATTATCATGTGGTCGTGGTTTGCTTTAAGCCATTTTCAAATCAGAGAGTTGCTAAAGAGAGGAAATGTTATAGGAAAATATAATACTGTTTATATCTGGAGTGTCTGAGAAGCCATACAATGGTATTCCTGCAAAATAGTGATGACCCTGAGCAAATATTAATAGACAGCTACATACCATCTCCTATCCCACATAGCTAATTACACATCACTACCCTCCTGCTAGCTGTACAACCAACTGTCATCCCCAACTGTTCTGGAACCTTCTGGCTCTAGTATTCCACTACTCTTGGAGTTAATGAGAATGCGTCAAAACAGCCTTTCCACCTCAGCACTGAACTGTGGTATTTCCACAGGTGCAACACTCCTTCCCTTACTTCTTAAGAATAAAAATTAATAAAATTTGGGTTATCATTTTGTTAACAAAAACATATTTTTAAGGAGGATTAGTTGCTGAAATCCTCATAAATCTGGGTCTATCGTATCCACCCCCTACAAACATTCTCTCTGAGGCAAGAACTCCTACTTTGCAGTTCTTCCAGCCCAGCTAGTGGGAGGCTAAGGTATAACAGAGAAGAACATCATGAACTTTAATATAGCTGCTAAACTCCGGCTTACATGGACCTTTCTCTGCCCTTAATTTGTATATCCCATGCCAACATACCTGATAGGACCCATTTCTTCACCATCAGGCACAACAGATATTTCCATGACTTATGTTCCCCTAATTCCTCAATAGCGTTTCCAGCCAACTACAATGACACAGGCAATCTTGCTAGCCCCTATTTCTATGGCTTCATACAGCTGTGGCAGAATGGATACCTGGAAAGTTTGCAACCAGGGTGGATTTGATTTAAATCAAATTGATTTAAATAATGATTTAAATCACTAGTCAGGAAGACTCAATTTAATCGTGGATTTCTACATAAAAATGCATTCTTGTTGGTTGTTATAACCTTAATACATATTCTTCACAACTCATAGATAGATTTAGGTTTCATTTTTAGAAGGTACGCACTATATATTTGTAAACAATGATTTATTTTGAAAACTTTTCAGATTAGTTTTACAGCTATATTGGAAAATGAATGATTGTTTGGTTATTTGATTTACCAAAGGTAACTGAAGCAGATATTTCTGAAGTCATTGGGAGGTGAACTATCTCCAGTTCAACAGGTTAATCATTAATATTTGGAGGATTTTCTTGCAATGCTGTATTAAGAGGAGAACATCACCAGACAGACATTTAAATTGTTTTATTTAACTAAAACAACGTTATGTATTCTGGATTTTTTTTCTTCAACAGCAAACATAATATTTTAACAAAACAAACATATGAATTTTGGAATGGAGTTAAACTTCAAGTTTTTTAAAATCAGGGTTGTTTTTGTTAAAATTGTTTTTAACTAAAAAATTTAAATGAAATATTTAAAAAACAAAAACAAAAATCAAATCAACTATGTCAGCCAGGTCAACATGAGAAACTTAAAATATTGGCTTCTGCAGCTAACTGAGTCGTCTTCACTTTCATTTTCCTGTTTGTTCATAATCTGGAAAAGAAAAACAAGCTTTCCTGCTTTTTCAGGTCCCAAACAATTTCTCAATTTGGAATGAATTAGTCCAAAGGAAGAAAATAGTCTTTCTACTCCGGCAGAAGAAGCTACTGCTGTTAAAAGTGAGATTATCACTTCAACAGTCTCTGAATCCAAGTGCTCAAGTGACTTCCACCAGTTCTCTGGTGTCACTTTCTTTAAGACATCAGCAGCAAACATATTTCTTGAATGGTTCTTATTCCCAAACAGGGTCTCTTTTACGGTCTACTGCCATTATAGGTTTCCCTTTTTAGTGAGAGAATGGTATGGTAGATCTCAAAATCAATGAAGGCTACACTCAGAAAGACCTCAAGACTTCTGGAATATGTTGCTCAAACAGGTTTCAGAGTGGTAGCTGTGTTAGTCTGTATCAGCAAAAACAACAAGGAGTCCTTGTGACCCCTTGGGCCTGGTCTACACTACGAGTTTATGTCGAATTTAGCAGTATTAAATCGAATTAACCCTGCACCCGTCCACACAATGAAGCCATTTTTGTCTACATAAAGAGCTCTTAAAATCGATTTCTGTACTCCTCCCCAACAAGGGGATTAGCGCTGAAATCGACATCACCATTTCAAATTAGGGTTAGTGTGGACGCAATTCAATGGTATTGGCCTCCGGGAGCTATCCCCAGTGCACCATTGTGACCGCTCTGGACAGCGGTCTGAACTTGGATGCGCTGGCCAGGTGTACTGGAAAAGCCCCAGTAACTTTTGAATCTCATTTCCTGTTTGGCCAGGCGAACTCATCAGCACAGGTAACCGTGCAGTCCCAGAATTGCAAAAGAGCTCCAGCAAGGACTGAACAGGAGGTACTGGATCTGATCGCTGTATGGGGAGATGAATTCGTGCTATCAGAACTACGTTCCAAAAGACAAAATGCCAAAACATTTAAAAAAATCTCCAAGGCCACGATGGACAGAGTCTACAGCAGGACACAACACAGTGCCGTGTGAAACTTAAGGAGCTCAGACAAGCTTACCATAAAACCAAAGAATCAAATGGATGCTCCATGACAGAGCCCCAGACATGCCACTTCTACGCTGAGCTGCATGCAATTCTAGGGGGGGCTGCCACCACTAACTATCCCACCCCTATCCATGGACTCCGATGATGGGGTACTCTCTACCATGCCTGAGGATTTTGCAGATGGGGAAGGTGAGGAGGAGGAGGACAAGCTTGAGGAGAGCACACTGTTCTCCCTGGCAGCCAGGATCTTTTTATCACCCTGACTGAAATACGCCCCCAACCCAACCAAGCCAGAGAAGGGACCTCTGGTGAGTGTACCTTTTAAAATATAATACATGTTTTAAAAGCAAGTGTTTTTTAATGATTAATTTCCCCTGAGGACTTGGGATGCATTTGTGGCCAGTACAGCTACTGGAAAAATCTGTTAACGTGTCTGGGGATGGAGTGGAAATCCTCCAGGGACATCTCCATGAAGCTCTCCTGGAGGTACTCTAAAAGCCTTTGCAGAAGGTTTCTGGGGAGAGCAGCCTTATTCCATCCTCCATGGTAGGACACTTTACCACGCCATGCTAGTAGCAAGTAATCTGTATCATTGCATGACAAAGCCTGGCAGCTTATGGTCCCGGTATTTGCTGGCATTCAAGCAACATCCGTTCTTTATCTCTCTTTGTTATCCTCAGGAGAGTTTTCAGAGTAGCAGCCATGTTAGTCTATATTCGCAAAAAGAAAAGGAGTACTAGTGGCACCTTAGAGACTAACCAGTTTATCTGAGCATGAGCTTTCGTGAGCTACAGCTCACTTCATTGGATGCATTCAGTGGAAAATACAGTGAGGAGATTTATATACACACAGAACATGAAAAAATGGGTGTTATCATACACACTGTAACGAGAGTGATCACTTAAGATGAGCTATTACCAGCAGGAGAGCGGGGGGGTGGGGGGAGGGGAAGGGAAGAAAACCTTTTGTAGTGATAATCAAGGTGGGCCATTTCCAGCAGTTAACAGGAATGTCTGAGGAGCAGTGGCGGGGGATAAACATGGAGAAGTCGTTTTACTTTGTGTAATGACACATCCACTCCAAGTCTCTATTCAAGCCTAAAGTTAATTGTATTCAGTTTGCAAATTAATTCCAATTCAGCAGTCTCTCGTTGGAGTCTGTTTTTGAAGTCTTTTTGTTGTAATATTGAGACCTTCAGGTCTGTAATTGAGTGACCAGAGAGATTGAAGTGTTCTCCGACTGGTTTATGAATGTTATAATTCTTGACATCTGATTTGTGTCCTTTTATTCTTTTACGTAGGGACTGTCCAGTCTGACCAATGTACATGGCAAAGGGGCATTGCTGGCACATGATGGCATATATCACATTGGTAGATGCGCAGGTGAACGAGCCTCTGAGAGTGTGGCTGATGTGATTAGGCCCTATGATGGTGTCCCCTGAATAGATATGTGGACCGTTGGCAACGAGCTTTGTTGCAAGGATAGGTTTCCTGGGTTAGTGTTTTTGTTGTGTGGTTGCTGGTGAATATTTGCTTCAGGTTGGGGGGCTGTCTGTAGGCAAGGACTGGCCTGTCTCCCAAGATTTGTGAGAGTGATGGGTCGTCCTTCAGGATAGGTTGTAGATCCTTGATGATGTGTTAGAGAGGTTTTAGTTGGGGGCTGAAGGTGATGGCTAGTGGCGTTCTGTTGTTATCTTTGTTGGGTATGTCCTGTAGTAGGTGACTTCTGGGAACCCTTCTGGCTCTGTCAGTCTCTCTCTTCACTTCACCAGGTGGGTACTGTAGTTGTAAGAACACTTGATAGAGATCTTGTAGGTGTTTGTCTGAGGGGTTGGAGCAAATGCGGTTGTATTGTAGAGTTTGGCTGTAGACGATGGATCGTGTGGTGTGGTCTGGGTGAAAGCTGGAGGCATGTAGGTATGAATAGCGGTCAGTAGGTTTCCGGTATAGGGTGGTGTTTATGTGACCATCGCTTATTAGCACCGTAGTGTCCTTGTGTGGACTGGTCCAGGCTGAGGTTGATGGTGGGATGGAAATTGTTGAAATCATGATGGAATTCCTCAAAGGCTTCTTTTCCATGGGTCCAGATGATGAAGATGTCATCAATGTAGTGCAAGTAGAGAAGGGGCATTAGGGGACGAGAGCTGAGGAAGCGTTGTTCTAAGTCAGCCATAAAAGTGTTGGCATACTGTGGGGCCGTGCGGGTACCCATAGCAGTGCCGCTGATTTGAAGGTAAACATTGTCCCCAAATGTGAAATAGTTATGGGTGAGGACAAAGTTCAGCCACCAGGTTTGCTGTGACATTATCGCGGATACTGTTCCTGATGGCTTGTAGTCCATCTTTGTGTCGAATGTTGGTGTAGAGGGCTTCTACATCCATAGTGGCCAGGAGGGTGTTTTCAGGAAGGTCACCGATGGATTGTAGTTTCCTCAGGAAGTCAGTGGTGTCTCGAAGGTAGCTGGGAGTGCTGGTAGCGTAGGGCCTGAGGAGGGAGTCTACATAGCCAGACAATCCTGTTGTCAGGGTGCCAATACCTGAGATGATGGGGCGTCCAGGATTTCCAGGTTTATGGATCTTGGGTAGCAGATAGAATGCCCTGGGCCGGGGTTCCAGTGGTGTGTCTGTGCAGATTTGTTCTTGTGCTTTTTCAGGGAGTTTCTTGAGCAAATACTGTAGTTTCTTTTGGTAACCCTCAGTGGGATCAGAGGGTAATGGCTTGTAGAAAGTGGTGTTGGAGAGCTGCCTAGCAGCCTCTTGTTCATATTCCGACCTATTCATGATGACGACAGCACCTCCGTTGTCAGCCTTTTTGATTATGATGTCAGAGTTGTTTCTGAGGCTCTGGATGGCATTGTGTTCTGCATGGCTGAGGTTATGGGGCAAGTGATGCTGCTTTTCCACAATTTCAGCCCGTGCACGTCAGCAGAAGCACTCTATGTAGATGTCCAGTCTGTTCTTTCGACCTTCAGGAGGAGTCCACCTAGAATCCTTCTTTTTGTAGTGTTGGTAGGAAGGTCTCTATGGATTAGTATGTTGTTCAGAGGTGTGTTGGAAAGGAAGCTTGTGTGGAAGTTTGTTTTTTTATGAGAGTATCCAGTTTTGAGAGCTCATTCTTAATCGCTCCCTGTTTGCTGTAGATGATGTTGATCAGCTGGTTCTGCAGTTTCTTTGAGAGCGTGTGGCACAAGCTGTCAGCATAGTCTGTGTGGTATGTAGATTGTAATAGATTTTTTACTTTCAGTCCTTTTGGTACGATGTCCATCTGTTTGCATTTGGAAAGGAAGATGATGTCTGTCTGTATCTGTATGAGTTTTTTCATGAAGTTGATAGATTTCCACTCCATATGGCTAAATGCAGTGCCTTGCATAATGACAGGTTTCAGAATAGCAGCCGTGTTAGTCTGTATTCGCAAAAAGAAAAGGAGTACTTGTGGCACCTTAGAGACTAACCAATTTATCTGAGCATAAGCTTTCCTGAGCTACAGCTCACTTCATCGGATGCATTCAGTGGAAAATACAGTGAGGAGATTTATATACACACAGAACATGAAAAAATGGGTGTTAGCATATACACTGTAAGGAGAGTGATCACTTAAGATGAGCTATTACAAGCAGGAGAGCGGGGGCGGGCAGAAAACCTTTTGTAGTGATAATCAAGGTGGGCCATTTCCAGCAGTTAACAGGAACGTCTGAAGTTCATGGTAACCTGTTGAAATACGGGAATTTAATTAAGGGGACATTCAGAGGTGGCCATTCCTACTGGGCTGTTTGCCTGTGGCTGAAAAGAAATCCTCCCCGCAGTTAGCCAAGCGGGTGCCGGGGGAGGCATTGGTGCTGAGCTGTTTGTGTTTGGCTAGCAGGGATCTTCCCTGATACCAGCCACACGGTGGGGAGAGGAGTAAAACAATAATCCCAGAGAACTGGATGGGGGCTGGGGTTAGTTTGGTTTCTGCTGCTGCACGTTAACATGAAAACCGCAGCACTAAATGGCCAACTCAATGGGCTTTGCTTGGTATAGGAAAGGAGGGCGCTGCTGTTCTGAAGGTTGCAGAAGCTGAAAGACTATGGCTTACCGTGGCCGCCTGCAAGCCAAATTCTGTTGCCCGGCACTGTGTGTGTGTGATCTCTAACACTAAAGCCACAGGCACTCAATATAAGATGCAAAATGCGACCTTGTACTGAAATCACATGTGCTATGTAATGTGAATAGTGTTGTTCACCGTGAAAGAGTATGGCCATTGTTCTGTAAATGCATCTTTTAAAATACTTCACTCCCTTTTTTTCCTCCTGCAGCTGCAGATGTTTCAAGCCTCCCTCCTCCGTCCCAAAGGTTATCTCAGAAAATGCAGCAAAAAAAACGCACGTGCACTGAAATGTTCTCTGAGCTCATGCAGTCATCCGGCACTGACAGAGCTCAGCAGAATGTGTGGAGGGACACAGTAGCACAGTACAGGAAAGCGGCCAATGAACGTGAGGACAGGAGGGACGATCGAGATGAGAGATGGCGGCAGGAAGATCAGAGGAGGCAGGAGGCAACGCTGGGGCTACTGCGGGATCAAACGGACATGCTCCGGCGGCTTGTGGAGGTTCATGAACGGCAGCAGGATCACAGACTGCCGCTGCAGCCCCTGTTTAACCGCCTTCCCTCCTCCCCAAGTTCCTTAGCTTCCTCACCCAGACGCCCAAGAACGTGGGGGCAGGGGGGAGGCTCCGGGCACCCAACCACTCCACCCCAGTGGACAGCCCAAGCAACAGAAGGCTGTCATTCAACAAGTTTTGAAGTGGCCTTTTCCTTCCCTCCTACCCTCCTCCCACACCCCACCCGGGCTACCTTGTGAGTTATCTCCCTATTTTTATAATCAATTAATAAAGAATACATGTTTTTTAAATGATAGTGACTTTATTTCCTTTGCAAGCAAGCTGTGATCAAAGGGGGGAGGGCGGGTGGCTTACAGGGAATTTAGAGTCAACCAAGGGGGCGAGAATCGAGGAGAAACAAACAGAAGTGTCACACAGTACCCTGGCCAATCATGAAACCGGTTTTCAAAGCTTCTCTGATGCGCAGCGCTTCCTGCTGTGCTCTTCTAATCGCCCTGGTGTCTGGCTGCAGGTATTCAGCGGCCAGACAATTTGCCTCAACCTCCCACCCTGCCATAAACGTCTCCCCGTTACTCTCACAGAGATTGTGGAGCACACAGCAAGCAGCAATAACAATGGGAATATTGGTTTGGCTGAGGTCTGAGCGAGTCAGTAAACTGCACCAGTGACCCTTTAAACGTCCAAATGCACATTCTACCACCGTTCTGCACTTGCTAAGCCTATAGTTGAACAGCTGCTTACTACTGTCCAGGGTGCCTGTGTATGGCTTCATAAGCCAGGGCTTTAAGGGGTAGGCTGGGTCCCCCAGGATAACTATAGGCATTTCAACATCCCCAACAGTTATTTTCTGGTCTGGGAAGTAAATCCCTTCCTGCAGCTGTTTAAACAGACCAGAATTCCTGAAGACACGAGCGTCATGAACCTTTCCTGGCCATCCCATGTTGATGAAACATCCCTTGTGATCCACCAGTGCTTACAGCACCATTCAAAAGTACCCCTTGCGGTTTATGTACTGGCTGCCCTGGTGGTCCGGTCCCAAGATAGGAATATGCGTTCCATCTATCGCCCCACCACAGTTAGGGAATCCCATTGCAGCAAAGCCTTCCACTATGACCTGCACATTTCCCAGAGTCACTACCCTTGATATCAGCAGCTCAGTGATTGTGTTGGCTACTTGGATCACAGCAGCCCCCACAGCAGCCCACTCCAAATTGATTCCCTACTGACTGGTAGCTGTCTGGCGTTGCAAGCTTCCAGAGGGCTACTGCCACTCGCTTCTCAGCTGTGAGGGCTGCTCTCATCTTGGTATTCTTGCACTTCAGGGCAGGGGAAAGCAAGTTCCATGAAAGTGCCCTTACGCATGCGAAGGTTTTGGAGCCACTAGGAATCATCCCAAACCTGCAACACTATGCAGTCCCACCAGTCTGTGCTTGTTTCCCAGGCCTGGAATCGGCGTTCCACGGCATGAGCCTGCCCCATTAACACCATGATCTCCAAATTGCCGGGGACCGCGGTTTTAGAGAAATCTGTGTCCATGTCCTCATCATTCTCGTCACTGCGCTGCCATCGCCTCCTCGGCTGGTTTTTCAGGTTCTGGTTCTGCATAAACTGCACGATAATGCGCAAGGTGTTTACAATGGTCATTGCTGCGGTGAGCTGAACAGCCTCCATGCTTGCCATGCTATGGCATCTGCTCGGGCAATCCAGGGGAAAGGGCGTGAAATGATTGTCTGCTGTTGCTTTTACGGACGGAGGGTTCACTGACATTTACCCTTAACCACCCGCAACAAATTTTTGGGCCCATCAGGCATTGGGAGCTCAGCCCAGAATTCCAATGGGCAGCGGGGACTGCGGGAACTGTGGGATAGCTACCCACAGTGCACCGCTCAGAATGTCAACGCTTGCCACGGTACTGTGGACACACATCGCTGAATTAATGTGCTTAGTGTGAACGCATGCACGCGACTTTATACAATCTGTTCCCAAAAATCGACTTCTGTAAAATTGGAGTAATTCTGTAGTGTAGACATACCCTTAGAGACTAACAGATTTATTTGGGCATAAGCTTTCATGGGCTAAAACCCACTTCATCAGATGCATGGAGTGAAAAACACAGAAAGCAGTACAAATATTACAGCAAATGAAAAGATGGGACATGCCTTACCAAGTGTGTGTGGGCGGGGAGGGGGAGCGTCAGTGCTAATGAGGTTAGTTCAATTAAGGTGGAAATGGCCAAATAGGGTTTTAGCCCACAAAAGCTTATGCCCAAATAAATCTGTTAGTCTCTAAGGTGCCACAAAGACTCCTTGTTGTTTTTGCTGCTCCAACAGTTTCACTTTTGTTTCTACTGCCAGTCCCTCCCTTCTCACATTTATCTCCAGACTTCTTCTCCTTGTCCAGATCTATTCCGCCCCCAACGGTCTTCTATTCATTGAACTTAAAAGATTATATTGTGTTTTTAGGTCAGTCTCGTGATTTTTGAACTCCCTCTGCCTATCCCCAGGGTGTGTACATGTGACAGTTAGTGTTGCCAGCTCTCCCACATGTGCTAGATAAGGTGATTTTGATCCCTGCTGCAGAGCTCTCATCCCACATCTGCCCATCTCCTATCCAGCAATTAATCCTGTCCCACATCAGTTCTGTCCCCACTCAACCTCCCTCAATTCAGCCCCCGCTCAGTTCAGTTCCCCAGCCCCATTACCACCACCCCATCAGTTCAACCACTTACTCCATCAACCCCCACCAATCTCAGTTCACCTTCCCAGCACTCACCCCATCTACTCAGAACACACCATCAGTATAGCCCTCTCATTCCTCCTCACCCCAGCCTCACCTCTTTTCCCACTTCTCAGACTGGCAGGGGAGCAGCCGCTTTGGGGCTGCTACTCTCAGATGTCAGGCTTATTTTTTCCAGTCGATTCAGTTGCTTAGTTGAGGGTTGGCCCTCCCCCTTCTTTATATCGCAGATGAAGTTTCTCTTCCCTGCTGGGGTCTAACGAGCTTTCTCTTCCCCCCCACTTATTAGCTTGATAGCTTTGTTTATCTGATATGTAAATGAATTCTCATTATCTTTCAAAGTTTTTTGGAATTAACTGCCTGATGGAGAAACCTCATTCCTTGGTTTAGGGTAGGATAACGCCTGTTTGATTGGAAACACATTTGTGCCACTGCTGGGGGAAAACATCCTGACATTTGAGAGTTCTATCCTGCTGAGATCATGAGTGAGGCTTAATTTTACTCAGAAATCATGATTCTTGCCATCAGTTCATGAGAGTTGGCTTGGCTGCAGTGCGTATAGACTTTCCTGTTGATCTTTTCTCCTTGTGACAATGCTATTGTTAAAACTGTGACTGGTGGTGGTTGTGAATGGCAAAAAGAATTAGGCCATAGTAAGAGACAGAAAATGCAAAGCTTAATTCAGTCTTTTAGTTACAAAATCAGGACCCAGATGATAAAACTCATGCACCCAATAGAACACTCACAGGGTAGGATAATTTTCCCACTAAAGTAGTTTAACTCCTTCCACCAGAGCAATATGTTGCTTGCTCATAAAACAGAACAGTCCTATGTATTTTGTATAAAAGTACAAGGAAACCATTTCAGTTGAACTGAGTTTCATGACTGTTCCCTTTGCCTGAGTGACAATAACAGCACTGCTGGCACCATGAAATTTGAACTTTGATCATCCCTTTCTGCACAAAAAATATGTTGGGAACAGTACCGTCAATTTTTCAATCAACCAATTTGATTGATTCATAGAAAATTGTAGCTGTTGAATTGATAGCAATTTTCCAAGTGGGGAATTGCTGAAGGAAGGAAGGAAATGTTCATGAACAGTGAAACAGGTTGTTATTGTTTATACCTGGTGTGTCTTTCTGAAGGTTCATACAAGAGTTATACTGCAAAATACTGGTGACAACACTGTGTATGCGCTGGGTGCTACAAATGCGCATCACTGACCACCCAACCCAGCTGCCCCAGGCACAACACTCTCGCCTCCTGCTAAGGAGACACCCAGCTGCTGTGGAAAATTCTGGCTCCTACATTCCATCTTTCTCTCAGTAAACAAGAGTCAAAACAGCTGCTCCCACCTGAGTAATGAATTGAAACAATAAGCTGCACATTCAGCTCTCATCCACTTGCAGCCCACATCTGATTTTAGCCCACTCAGCATTTTAATTCTTACTCTGTTTATAAGAGCAAAATCTCTATGGAGGATTATGGATTTGTTCAGCTCCTCATTAAGATGTGCTTACTCCCACGGTGCAAGAAAGTCTCTGATGGCTAAATAAGGGGGGCTTCTTTTCAGAGGTGATGTGCAGCTGCAGTGCCCACGGTTGTCAGGGGAATGCTGTAGAAGGTGCAGGTGTTCTACAGGCGGCCTTAACTTTAAATTGAAAATGCTGGCCTACAGACTTTGTCCACTTTCATCCCTGTGTAAATCTGTTCAACAATAGGCCATGTGTTCCCTTTTCAATACCCAGAGTCAATACATTTGTATGCAAACCTAAAAGATTTTGAAAATTTTAAATAATAAATACAGAATAATATTTTACATGTTTACAATAAATTTTGGCATAAACATATCACCACAATTTACATTCCTGCTAGTTGGAGGCGATCCAACTACTATTAGTTGTAAATTTTAGCCTTTTTCATGAAATATATTCTTCCATCATTCAGCAGCCAGTTTTGCCCCAGTTTCCATGGTTATCGAAGATAAAAATAGGTGATAATGGACTGATTGATATGCTTTGAAGAAGTTTTGGTTTTGTTAGTTTGTTTTAATTATGCTCTGGGTTAGAGTGCAAGTTTAATGCTGGTTTTATACCCTGGGAAGGGTTTCTTGAAAGTAAATGAGATTGTTGGGTTCACTCTTTTTTTTAAGTGATTCCATATCAAACTCTCTCAATTCACACACAATAGTTTCTAAGTACCAAGCTTGTGAACTCAACCTGCGATGTCCAAAAGAAGCTGCTTTTTTTCTGCCTTGTACGTTGCCAGTAAAAAAGGTCTAATAATCAAAGTGTAGTTATTTTGTTGTTATGTAGATATTTTGGCTGATTCGTTAACAGGAAGAGCATGTTTATTCCCCTGCGCTGCCACTGTTCCCCACACGGTTCTTGTCAACTGCTGGAAATGGCCCACCTTGATTATCACTACAAAAGGGTGGTTTTTTTCCCCCTCTCCTGCTGGTAAGAGCTCACCTTACCTGATCACTCTGGTTTCAGTGTGTATGATAACACCCATTGTTTCATGTTCTCTATGTATATAAATCTCCCCACTGTATTTTCCACTGCATGCCTCCGATGAAGTGAGCTGTAGCTCACAAAAGCTTATGCGCAAATAAATTTGTTAGTGTCTCAGGTGCCACAAGTCCTCCTTTTCTTTTTACCCTAGTAACTCTTATGATCAGGGCCCTCCTTAGGCATAATGGAGCTGCGTAGGTCACCATGAAACTTGGGGCACCAAATTGCCCCAAATTTCATGGTGCCCTAGGCAGCTGCGTGCTGCATATGCCTCAGCACCAGCCCCTATCCCTCGCCCGTCCGCGGGCTGCGCCCACTACAAAGGGCAGGGCCCTCCCTAGAGGGGTGTGGGGCCCCGGACAACTCCCTCCGCCCTACCTCTTCCTCTTCCCTTCCCCCCTCCCCTCCCCTTCCCTTCCCCCCTGCTCTGCCTCCGGCCCGCCCCCATTCCACCTCTTCCCCCAGCGAGCCCGCACTCCTCGGCAGCGGCGGGAAGCGGAGTAGCCCGGCCCCAGCCCGCTCCACTCCGCCAGCTCCCAGCCGCGGTGCTTCGCTTCCCGCGGCCGGTGAGCGCGAGGAAAGGACCGCCCTGCCCCGCCCCCCTCACCAGCGGCGGGAAGCGGAGCGTCGCGGCTGGGAGTTGGCGAAGTAGAACGAGCTGGGGCCGGGCTGCTCCGCTTCCCGGCGCTGCTGGTGAGTGGGGGTCCCTCCCCTCAGGCGCCTTCCCCCCAGCCACGCACGGCTGCGGTCAGGGCGAGGGAAGTGGCGCGGGCTCCTCCAGGCCCCCCGCTAATCTCCCGGGCCACTCTGGGCCTGTGGGGCCCCCAAAAGTGGCACCCAAGAGCTCCTGCCTCCCAGACCTTGGCGGGGGGAAGGCTTGGCGCCCCACACAGTCCCCCCGCGGGGGGGCTGCATAGGGCACCCAAATGGCTAAGGAGAGCCTGCTTATGATTATTATAAATGGATAAAGTCTGCTTATCTTAAACCCAAGCTCCATTCCGCTCTCAAAGTGGAACAAATATGTCTATTTCACAGCATCAGAAGCTTTGGCCAAGTTAGTGATTAAACATTTCCTTTTATTATTTATGTGTGAAGGTAATATTGATTGGTTTTCTTAAACAATAGTTCTAGATCTTCCTTGTATGTGGATTGGTATTTGAATGACTGCCACTGTTTGGTTTTTTCCCACTAGTCTTAATGTTATACAATGTGCCAGAAAGACCAGATCATTATAGAAGAGCACAAGCAGCCTGTAGTCCTTAGTTTGTAAAGCTGTAAGATGATGGTAAGATTAAGAGCCTGATTCTGGTATCCGATGAAGTGAGCTGTAGATCACGAAAGCTTATGCGCAAATAAATTTGTTAGTCTCTAAGGTGCCACAAGTACTCCTTTTCTTTTTGCGAATACAGACTAACATGGCTGCTACTCTGAAACCTGATATCAAAACAGTTTTACACACTAACTTCACTGACTCAGTGGAGTTATTCCTGATATGAACCCGTGTGAGATCAGAATTAATCCCTAATGGTATGTCTACGCAGCAATGGAAGCCTAAGGTTAGTGGGACTCAAGTCAGCTGAACTATGTCCGGAAACCGTGGGCTTGAGCGTCTACACTGCATTTTAACCCTAGGTTAAGATTTTCTGACCCATGTTCGAACATGGGGCTTTGGCGTCCACACTGCAGTGTTCAGACCTAAGTCAAAGTAACCCTATTCCAGAGTGTTTAGCACCACTCCCCACTTCATAGTGTCCACGCTGTAGCCCTACAAATGTGTTGCACTGTAGAAAACTCTACTGCCCACCCTGTTTCCTCACTGTGACAGTGCTATTGATGAGACTCAGGTGCCCATAACGAGCACATGAGTACATAAACTACATAATTAGCTCCTTTGGTAGCTGTCTCAGTAGAAGAAAAGGAGTACTTGTGGCACCTTAGAGACTAACCAATTTATTTGAGCATAAGCTTTCGTGAGCTATAGTTCACTTCATCGGATGCATACTACGGAAAGTGTAGAAGATCTTTTTATACACACAAAGCATGAAAAAATACCTCCCCCCACCCCACTCTCCTGCTGGTAATAGCTTATCTAAAGTGATCACTCTCCTTACAATGTGTATGATAATCAAGGTGGGCCATTTCCAGCACAGACTCCTTCCAGACTCCTCCTGAAGGTTGAGACAGCAGACCGGACTTCTACATAGAGTGCTTCCGCTGATCTGCACGGGCTGAAATTGTGGAAAAGCAGCATCACTTGCCCCATAACCTCAGCCGTGTGGAACACAATGCCATCCACAGCCTCAGAAACAACTCTGACATCATAATCAAAAAGGCTGACAAAGGAGGTGCTGTTGTCATCATGAATAGGTCGGAATATGAACAAGAGGCTGCTAGGCAGCTCTCCAACACCACTTTCTACAAGCCATTACCCTCTGATCCCACTGAGAGTTACCCAAAGAAACTACAGCATTTGCTCAAGAAACTCCTTGAAAAAGCACAAGATCAAATCCGCACAGACACACCCCTGGAACCCCGACCTGGGATATTCTATCTACTACCCAAGATCCATAAACCTGGAAATTCTGGGCGCCCCATCATCTCAGGCATTGGCACCCTGACGGCAGGATTGTCTGGCTATGTAGACTCCCTCCTCAGGCCCTACGCTACCAGCACTCCCAGCTACCTTCGAGACACCACTGACTTCCTGAGGAAACTACAATCCATCGGTGACCTTCCTGATAACACCCTCCTGGCCACTATGGATGTAGAAGCCCTCTACACCAACATTCCACACAAGGATGGACTACAAGCCGTCAAGAACACTATCCCCGATAATATCACAGCAAACCTGGTGGCTGAACTTTGTGACTTTGTCCTTACCCATAACTGTTTTACATTTGGGGACAATGTATACCTTCAAATCAGCGGCACTGCTATGGGTACCCGCATGGCCCCACAGTATGCCAACATTTTTATGGCTGACTTAGGGGATGAGAGCTGAGGAAGCGTTGTTCTAACGCCCCTTCTCTACTTGCACTATATTGATGACATCTTCATCATCTGGACCCATGGAAAAGAAGCCCTTGAGGAATTCCATCATGATTTCAACAATTTCCATCCCACCATCAACCTCAGCCTGGTCCAGTCCACACAAGAGATCCACTTCCTGGACACTACAGTGTTAATAAACGATGGTCACATAAACACCACCCTATACTGGAAACCTACTGACCGCTATTCCTACCTACATGCCTCCAGCTTTCACCCTGACCACACCACACGATCCATTGTCTACAGCCAAGCTCTGCGATACAACCGCATTTGCTCCAACCCCTCAGACAGAGACAAACACCGACAAGATCTCTATCAAGCATTCTTACAACTACAATACCCACCTGCGGAAGTGAAGAAACAGATTGATAGAGCCAGAAGAGTTCCCAGAAGTCACCTACTACAGAACAGGCCTAACAAAGAAAATAACAGAACGCCACTAGCCGTCACCTTTAGCCCCCAACTAAAACCCCTCCAACGCAGTATTAAGGATCTACCACCTATCCTGAAGGATGACCCAACACTCTCACAAATCTTGGGAGACAGGCCAGTCCTTGCCTACAGACAGCCCTCCAACCTGAAGCAAATACTCACCAGCAACCACATACCACACAACAGAACCACTAACCCAGGATCCTATCATTGCAACAAAGCCCGTTGCCAACTCTGCCCACATATCTATTCAGGGGACACCATCACAGGGCCTAATCACATCAGCCACACTATCAGAGGCTCATTCACCTGCACAATCACCAATGTGATATATGCCATCATGTGCCAGCAATGCCCCTCTGCCGTGTACCTTGGTCAAACTGGACAGTCTCTACGTAAAAGAATAAATGGACACAAATCAGATGTCAAGAATTATAACATTCATAAACCAGTTGGAGAACACTTCAATCTCTCTGGTCACGCGATTACAGACATGAAAGTTGCGATATTACAACAAAAAAACTTCAAATCCAGACTCCAGCGAGAGACTGTTGAATTGGAATTCATTTGCAAATTGGATACAATTAACTTAGGCTTGAATAGAGACTGGGAGTGGCTAAGTCATTATGCAAGGTAATCTATTTCCCCTTGTTTTTTCCTACCCCCCCCCCCCCAGACGTTCTTGTTAAACCCTGGATTTGTGCTGGAAATGGCCCACCTTGATTATCATACACATTGTAAGGAGAGTGGTCACTTTAGATAAGCTATTACCAACAGGAGAGTGGGTTTGTGCGTGGGGGAGGAAACCTGGATTTGTGCTGGAATTGGCCCAACTTGATTATCATACACATTGTAAGGAGAGTGATCACTTTAGATAAGCTATTACCAGCAGGAGAGTGGGGTGGGGGGAGGTATTTTTTCATGCTTTGTGTGTATAAAAAGATCTTCTACACTTTCCACAGTATGCATCTGATGAAGTGAGCTGTAGCTCACGAAAGCTTATGCTCAAATAAATTGGTTAGTCTCTAAGGTGCCACAAGTACTCCTTTTCTTTTTGCGAATACAGACTAACACAGATGTTACTCTGAAACCTGTCTCAGTAGAGTGACTGCAGTGTGAACAGGCTGGATACTGAACTACCACCTGACCTGAGAATTGGGCTCCCAACCTCTATGCTGAGTCACGTTGTCAGGACAATGCCCATATGCACGTGTTCTGAGGATAATTAGGACATCAGTCTCCAGGGCTGTCAGACTATTAAAATGAAATGTTGCAATTGTTAATTTTTAAAATGAGATATTCAATGATGGTGTTTTTGTTTGGTTGTTTTTTTATTTAAGGTGCCACAAGTACTCCTTTTTTCTTTGTGAATACAGACTAACATGGCTGCTACTCTGAAACTTATTTATTTTTGTCTGTTTTGAAGTTTGACAAATGTAAGTTTCAGAGGGAAAACACACACACACACACATCCCACCCCCCAGCCTGGCATCTGCGGAGCAATGAAGTGCAGCCACAGTGTATGAGATGCAGCGTGCTCCAGCACCCCCCAGGAATCCCGTATCCCTGTCCCCTTCCCCTGCACCCTAGGAGGCAGAGATAAGGGATCCCTGGGAGGATGTGGGGAAGTTTTGGGGCTGGCTCCCATTCACTGCCTCAGAGTGCATGTTTCCTAGGCAGCCCTCCACATGCAGCCCCAGGGAGATCAGGGCTGGGGGAGCTGGAAGCAAGGGCCAAACAGCGGAGCAGGACCAAGCATCTGCACACACATCCCCAGGGAAGCAAATGGGAGCCAGCCCCAAAACCTCCCCCCAGCCTCCTACAGTCGTGGCTCTGGCTGCTCCTTGCTGCTGCACAGAGCTTGCCTGGAGCAGGGAGAAAAGCTGACAGGCAGCTCCTGGCTGCCAGGATATTGGGGCTCATCCCTCCCTTGGCTGTGCTGAGGAAGGCAGATGCTTGGTCCTGTTCATAATGTTGTGTCTTGTGCACAAAACATTTGCAAGCACAAAACATTTGCAAGCCACTTTATGTTTGGTTTATTCATTAGCAGGAATGGTTTATCTTTGTGCAAACTGGGAAATACTTCTTAGCCAGAGGGTTTTCAGATATCATCTGGCTATAATTACCAGACAGCCCATACCACCTTGTGGTACAGTGTGGTTTTACAGGTTTCAGAGTAGCAGCCGTGTTAGTCTGTATTCGCAAAAAGAAAAGGAGTACTTGTGGCACCTTAGAGACTAACCAATTTATTTGAGCATGAGCTTTCGTGAGCTACAGCTCACTTCATTGGATGCAATTCATCCGATGAAGTGAGCTGTAGCTCACGAAAGCTCATGCTCAAATAAATTGGTTAGTCTCTAAGGTGCCACAAGTACTCCTTTTCTTTTTGTGGTTTTACAGTCTTTTAGTCTTTAGTAGTGAAAAATGTGATGACTTCTTGAAATGAAAAATGGCTAAATATTTTTCAGGAACGTCTTAACAATAAGCTGTGCAACATTTTAAAACCCAAAAGACAGGATGGCCTTGTGGTTAAGGTTCTTCACTGGGACTCAAAAGAGTCTTGTTCAAATCTTTGCTGAGAGCCACAAACTTCCTCTATGACCTTGAGCGAGTCACTCAATCTTTCTGTGTCTCAGTTCCCTAGGTGCAAAAGGGAGATATTTCCTCTCCATCATGTCTGTTTAGATTGTAAGCTCTTTGGGGCCGGGGCTGTCTCTTGCTAAGTATTTGGATAGCATCTAACAAAAGGGAGCCCTGATTTTGTTTGGGTCCTCTAGGTGTTATCGTAACACAGATAAATAAGATACAATCGCTACCATTAATTCTTTGTACTAAGACAGAATACCATAATAAAAATTAGAAGGCTATCTTATACATCATGTCGTTGATTTTTAATTAGCACTCCTCCAGGATTTCAATAGGTAGGTCTGATTTTAAAAGTAAATTATACTATGGCCTATTTGTTTTTAAAAAATAAGGAAGAGAAATAGCTTTCAATATCCTTTTCACTTGAAGTAACATTGGCATTGTATACACCAAGTATATTGGATATTAATGCAGATTAACTAGTACTCCCTGAAGCAACACAGCTATGGTATGATTAAAGGAATAGCAGTTAGAAGGCGTTAACAGCCTCCTGAGGTGGGAGGAGACCACATGCATCATGGTGCCTATAAAGCTCCCTGATGGAACTATATGAAGTAACAGGGACATTTATGTTCTTTCTAAAGCACCTGTAATAGTTTGATGCAGCATCTGATTCACAGGACTGACCTTTTTGAAAAATCATTAATCTATCAATCAAACCCAGAACATTAGTCAGTGCTAAAACATTCACTTACCAAAGAAGAGATGCAAGTGGCCACTAAAAACTTACGATCAAGAAAAGTGTGTGAACCAGATAGCCTATCAACTTATCTAATCAATTCCTAATATAATAAAATTAATGATCCATTATTTAATACTGCCTATCCAGTTAAAGCCTTCAAGACTCTTAGGGTACATCTACACAGCATAGTCAGCCCAGGTTTGAGTCTGGGCTCAAGCCTAACCCACGTTGCATCTACACACTAGTTGTATTAACCTAGGCATAGATGCTGGAACTAGGGGTGCTGCTATACCTCCTGGCTTGAAGTGGTTTCCATTGTGTTAATAGGGTTTACAGTTTGGTTCAATGGCTCTCAGCACCCCCACTATACATATTGTTCCAGCACCTCTGAACCTAGGGCTCAAACCTGGAGTCCCCAGATCCTGCAGAGCTAGAGGGTCTGTGCCGGTGCTAAGTTGGGACCTAGGGTCCAATTTCTATTGCTTTCTTGCATGTATGCTGCCCTGGCCTGACTCGGGTCCCAGAAGTCCTCCAGATGTATCCCAGAGTTCCTTGGGACAAATTTCTTAGTACTGTCAATGCCAACAATCTGTGGTGCAGTCTCTTGCACTCTATTGCCAATGGCAGCAGCACAGATCAGTGTTAACCCCTGGTCTGCTGAACACCCGTCTGCAAGCAAACTGTCAGAGAGCCTGCAGGGTTTTCAGTGGAGACCAGTCAGAAGAAGCCTTTTGCAAAGAGAGCTGTGCTTCCTGATCACAAGAGCACAGCCAGATTTTGGTGCTTGCTGCCAAGGTGCCCCTGCGCATGCAGCCCCAGAGAGGGAAGGGAGGAACTGGGAGCAAGGGCCAGAGAGCTGAGTGGGGACTAAGCAGCTGGCCTGCAGGGAGAGGGAGCAGCAGAGCTTGGCCTAGAGAGGATGACCCCCAACACCCAACTTGCATAAAAAGCCATTTGGAATTAAGAAAAATGTCAATTTGGATAAACCATTCCTGTTAATGAATAAACCAAACAACATATCTTGCAAATGTTTTGTGCACAAGACACAACATTAAGAGCTTCACATATCATTAAGGGCTTGTTTATGCCAGTATGCCTGGCAGGAGTTGGATCCTCATCCATCCAGTTCCCCTGCCAGCCACATTGGCCACATAAACCAGCTCTGTGTGATACATGAAGCTCTTTTGTATAATTGACATCTAGTGAAAAAAGCATCCCTGAAGCAAGCAACATTTGTTGTATGTGTTAGTCCATGCATGGTTTACACAAACTGACTTGTGTCTTCTCAAGCTTTTCAAAACATGCAAGCATGTTTTTATGCTTTAAACTGTAACCGTTCCTTTTTTTGTAGATACACATACAATTGTATAGCTCACACTGATGATCATATCTGGTGGATCTCAAACACTTACTGGTTTGTTTATTCCTACAAATATAACTTATCTATACATATGGCTTTATTTCTGGGTTCTTACAGTTGAAGTCACTGAATGATGTGACTGTATGGACTAGGCCCGTGTTGACCAAAGAAACTGCTTTTCTGCATACTTCTCAACAAAGGGCTAGTCTACACTGGCAATGTTAAAGCGCTGCATGGCAGTGCTTTAATGTAGCTTGTGTAGTCACGGCAAAAAAACCCACCTCCACGAGGGTCGGAGCTACCAGCGCTGGTGCACTGTCTATACTGGCATGTTACAGCGCTGAAAATAAAATAAAAACACTTTTTTATATTTAACACTATTTTAAATGGTGGAGGTGAAGCAGGGTTTGGGGGTGGAGGCTGTCAGCTCGTGACACCCCCCATGTAATAACCTTGTGACCCCCCAAGAGGTCACGATCCTCAGTTTGAGAACCCCTGCCTGAGCTTGTTTAGACTTTCAAAAGATCAGGCATGCCTCCCTTTCTTAATATGTTAGAATTCTATGAAAGAGTTTAATAAAACAGACATAGTGAGGCAAAATTTATCCTTATAAAACCTAATCTGTGTGCTATCTAACATACTTATATGGCCCTCAATACCGTAGTATCTGAGTGTCTCACCAGCTAGACTAGTTATCTTCACAACACCCCTGTGAATGAGGAATCCCATCTGTAAAAGAGCTGAGGCATAAGTAGTGTTTAGATGCCATAAGATGCAGATAGACATCTGGTATGATGTACAAAAGCACCTAAACAGATTAGACACTTTTTAAAAATCCCAGTAGATGTCTATCTGCATCTTTAGGTGCCTGAATACCTTTGGAAACTCTGTTACTAAGTGACTCACAGACACAGCTCACAGTAACACAGGAAGTCTGTGGCAGTGCACGCAACTGAACCCCGGTCTTCCAAATCCTAGGCTAACACCCATATTTCTAAATCATCCTTTCTTTCTTCATCATTTTCTTACTTCATAACTGTATCTCTAATGTTTTTCTCAGCAGTTTTGCCCCAGTACTTAGGTAACGCTCACCAGCCTACAGTTCCCTTGGATCACCCTTAGATTTTTTTTCTAAGATAGGGTACAATGCTGGCTACTTCTCACACTATTTATAATGACTTAACACATTTTTAGTAGCTCAGCTGCTTGAGTCTTCCGTGTCCTCAATCTCTTGTCTAAATAGCATCTGGTTCTTGTGACTTACTGTAAAATACTTTTTTGAGATGGGGGGATGATGATAGTAAAACACTGTAGGAAAAAGCATCACTGAATAATTCTGATCTATATTCATTGACTTCCATTGCAATCTTTCTCTTCATTAAAGGGTACATAGAATGATGTGTGACAGCAATTATTACACTGGAAAGAATTGGAACACAGGACAATAGCAACACAATAGGTACAACTAAATCTCAATATTCTCTCTCAAACAGTTGAACAGATTTAATCTACTAAACACAAAACAAAACAAATTCCTCTTTAGGATGAGCCCAAACATGTTAGGTTTCATCCCAACTAAACAGTTTTTAGGAACGTCTGAGCAACTGGAAAAGAAGGGATCTCAGACTTAATTATAGTGTTGGCTACCATGAATGCTATACTCCACAAACACAACATGAGAGAGGATCATGTTAGAAACCTAAGACGCAAAAGCAGCTGTAAATTATAATCTATCATTTGGAAAAACGTCTTCCATGAAAACCCTGGTGACTTTTACCAAGCTAAAATAATTTAGCCAGGATCAACAGGTACCATGATTGATAACAAAGTGATTCAGCACAGACAGCTAGGAGATTAACCCATTTTTAATTTGCTGAAAGACGTTCCATAGCCATCTGCATGCAAGAAACTGCAGACTAGACTTGCAGGCCCCAATGTGGATCTCCTTGATCTATGCACAGAGCTAAGGTGTGAGGGATCATCTTGCACTTATTAATAAGGCAGATACTGAAAGCAATGCATTATGGGCACTCTCAGCTATAGCAAGAGACACGTTTGTCATTAAAAAGTCAATATTTCAGATAGACAAGCTGGATGTGGTAATGTCTTTTATTAGACAAACTTCTGTTTGTGAGAAAGATAAGCTTTTCTGCTGACACAGAAGTCTTATTCAGCTCTGTGTCAGCTCAAGAGCTCAACCACCTTGTTGCTCTAATATCCTGGGGCCAACATGCCTACAACATCACCGCATACAATATTTCAGTTAGTTATCTTAATTACCCCATTGACTTCAAATACTTAGACAAAGAAACCACTGCATCTCAGATGCTTCTGTGTAGTGTTGATTTTTAAACAGTGATGACTCCTGTAATTTAGGCCAGAAGGTATATAGAGCAAGGTACTAAGGGAAATTTGTACCTCTAGGAACCATCTCCACACTTTGTTATAAAGAACATAGCCATGCAGAAGTAGGGTGAAACTGTGTTCCTGGATGCATTATGACTGCGTTTGATTTCTCAGACTCACTTCTTGCAAAATTTCAAGGGCCCATTCCCCTCAACCCCCACTGATCAACTTAAAATGTCATAGTATTGCATACTAGACATTTCACATTGAAATACTAGGAGAAACATCTATGGCATTGTTTACCTATGTAAAAGGAAGCCAAGAAGGATAAAGTAACACACACACACACCCTTGTATTACACAGAATGCACCAGGTCAGACAGGTATAGAAGCAGCCACGGATAAATGCACTCTCTTTCCACTACCAGATGTAACACAGATCTGTGCCAGGTGTTGAGATGCTCAATTTATCCACCCTGTTGTTGGGCTAAAGCAAAGGGTCAAGCATACCCCCTTCAAGGGGGACAGCTACCATATCCCTCCGCAGAATGGGAGCATGTTATGGCCTAGGTGAGAGCGGTCTCTTGTCACCATAGGACTGCTGTCACTCAACATGAACAGGCAACGGAAGAATGCTAGACTCAATGGACCCAATGCCTAAAACCTGAGAACAGTATTTAAATGAATGATTATTAGTTGGTTACTCTTCTTTAAAGAATGGTGGCTTGAGGAAAGAAAAGCCACAAGGAGCTACAGGCATCAGTGATCTGTAACATGATCTCTTGCTTGTTAAAGGACAAGCACTTTCTTTACACAAATCCTTAGGCAAGAGGAATTACTGAAATGGCCAAATAAATTTGGTCACAGGCCAGAAAGTTTAGCCAAGTCAAAACTCCTGTGAATCAAATATTCTGCAGATACATTAATCCTCACTTGTTTTATATGTTGGCTTAGAATTAGGAAGGGGAATCAGGCTAATTGGAGCTATGCAAAACTTACTGGTTTTTGCGTGTGAGCTGAAATGGACTGAGTGTATTTCATACTGGTTTGCAGCCCTTTATTTTTGCTTGGAGTTCCAAGTTCATCTGCAGGATATAGGGTTTTTTTAAGTTTCACTATAATTGCCCTCCAGACAAGCCCTTGGAACCTTGCTGATCACCCTCTCTCTTGTTTAGGTGTCTTCTGGGATAGAACTACAGTCTGCAACACCTTTCATTCCTCTATATATGTCTGACGGGAAGGGACATGTATAGTCTGACTTCTTTGGGGTGTCCCATAGATGCAATATAGCAGGATTTCAGAGACCAGACTGAGGTTACATTTTATGTAGGAGCCTTTTCTCCTCATTGCTTCTGCTGTCAGACTACCTGTCATCTGCAAGATGCCAGGGGAGTTAAAGAGGAATAGGCTAGTTTGCCATGCACCTCCTCGAAGACGAGTTTGAAAAGGGCTCTCCTAAACCCATCAGGAAGGTAGGGAGGATGGGCAGTAACTCCCCTGGCAAAAGAGTTAAAGTTAAGTGTGAGGATTGTGTCCTGATGTGTGAGGATAAGAAGAAAGTAATGAGATTTCAGGTCTAGGTAGATTGTGCAAACCTTTGAAGACTAACTGCTAGCCCAGGTTCACAAACCAATTTCTAATATAAACCCAACCTATCGAGGTTTCACACCTCTCTAGTCCCAATCTAGAAAAACTGCAGCAGCATTAAACATTCCCTCTGTTCTCACTGTCTATCTCCTTATCTTATCTTTCATGAGAGAGGAGGAAAGGGGTGTGCTTCATAATGTTGCAGTGATGATGCATGCTGATGAGAATAAGACAATATTTGTTGCAAGCATATGTAGTCTAGATTCCACACCTCTGATCTAAACATTTTTTCAGTACAAAACTACTTGCTGGTATTTTGGTGATACACAACGATTGTTGGATTTGAGTACTTCAACACCAACCATCTATAAATCTGTATTCTTTTAAAAGTCTTTTTGCTTACCCTAAGAAATGAAAACAAATACAGTAAAATTAAACATCTAAGGTTTGTTATTTTTTTTACTAACATAGTATACATTATAACAGATATGAAACATATTCAAAGACTGATCAGACCAATGTCTTGTAGACATGGATATTCAAGTATGAAAATATTTGAAGTGTCTAACCCAGTTCATGCCATATCAAGGATAAAAACATTAAATAAATCCTATTATGTCAACTATAGTAATAATGAGCAACTACAGGTGTAATAAAGTTTAAGGCTAACCTTTTCAAACCAAGCTGCCTAAAGTTAAACTAAATTCATGCTTAGGCTCATAAATAAAAGTGGCCTTCTCTTCAGAGGTGCTGAACACCTGCAGCTTGTACTGACTTCCTTGAGAACTGTCAGGGCTCAGAACTTGAGCTAGTTGGGAAAATGGGCGGGGGGGGGGGTGTTTCCCCCCAGTGGAAAACTTTGTTTAAATGAGATTTGTTTTTCTTACAAATTTTCCATGGAAAAATTAATATTTCTGCTGAAAACTGAAATATTTTGATTTGGAAATACCAATGCAGTGCCTCATGCTCCCATTCTCAATAAGTCAGGCTCCCGGGTTGGACTACATCTCCCATTATACACCACATTGTTCTAAGTGAGAAGAGGCAGTGCATCGTGGCAGTTCCATGGGTGTAGAACAGCGGTTCTCAAGCTTTAGCAATCCGAGGACCCCCATTTTGATTTAAAATTTTTCAAGGACGCCTCCCACCCCCACTCAGCCCTTGCCCCGCCCCTTCTCCAAGGCCCCGCCCCCCACTCCATCCCCCTCCTCCGTTGCTCACTCTCCCCCACCCTCACTCACTCTCACCAGGCTGAGGCAGAAGGTTCGGGTGCAGGCTCTGGGAGGGAGTTTGGATGCAGGAAGGGGTGTGGATGCCGGCTAGGTGGGGCTTACCTTGGGCAGCTCTCAAAAGTGACCGGCACATCCCTCTGGCAGTGGCTCCTAGGCGGGGGGGCCAGATGGCTCCACATGCCGCCGCTGTCCACAGGCAGTCCCCACAGCTCCCATTGGCTGCAGTTCCCAGCCAATGGGAGCTGTGAAGTTGGCATTCAGGGCAGGGGCAGTGCACAAAGACCCCTGGACCCTCCACCCTAGGGGCCGCAGGGACATGCCAGCTGCTTCCCTGAGCGGCGCAGAGCCAGGGCATGAAGGAAGCCTGCCTTAGCCTTGCTGCACCGCCCCCGTCTCCTGAGCATGCCCCATCCCTGCTCCTCCCCCTCCCTCCCAGAGCCTTCTGCACACCGGGGAACAGCCGGGGAGGAGGAGTTGATCAGCAGGGCCCACAGACACCCTAGAGTGCCCTTGGGCACCCTTAGGGGTCCGTGAAGCCCAGTTTGAGAAATGCTGGTGTAGAACGTCATGGGAGATTAAGCCTGGCTGGGGAGCTCGGTCCATAGAAGGAAATAGGAGCAGAAGGTGCTTGAACTACAACTTCCATGACGTACCACAGCAGCATTTCACATTCAAAATATTTTGGTTTTCTGCTGAAAACGTCTCACTTTTCAAACATTCAGTTTTTCAATGAAAAAAAATCAGTTTTCCTGCAGAAAGCAGATACTTTTCATGAAAATTAATTTAGTCAATAATCCAATTTGCCATCCAAAAAACAGTTTTTATGGAAAATTTGACCCTTCCTACTCAGCCTCTGAAATCACGTCACTTTATTCTCATCTTTATTGAAGTCAGTACAACAACAGTGATTTATGCTGCCTGCAGATCTGGCCCCTAGGTTTCAAAATGATGGCCTTTACCTCTAGCTGCTCAGTAATCACCCCCACTGATATAAAATATACACAGTATAATATGGATTAGGCCTTGTGTTGTCTTGAAGTAGGGATCTCAATGTACAATCCCTCTTTTGGCTTCATGCATCTTTGGTGCTGAAGTTTAGTGATCATTCCTAATTTATCAAACTAAACACTACATGAGCCGTAACCCCATCCTAGATTTGGCCGGTGTTTTGGTACGTTGTCCACCATTATTTTGCTATATACACCAACGTACTAACCCAAGATGCTTTAGTTAACATAAAAGAATGTCTAAAACTACTTGAATAGTATTACTAAATTGTTAACAGCATTCTCATAATTCTTGTGACACCATAGCGATAAGTGCTCTGTTGTAACACTGATTTTTTTAAACTGACTTTAAAATATTTGAACATGTATTGTAAGAATTGTAGGGAAAAGAGCAAAATCAGTTATTGCTAATCCTTTCTAAAATACATTTTAAATTTAAACATTTAAATTCAAAGTATCAACAAGACCAAATCCCTGGGACAACTGATAAGTTTTAAACCCTCTTAAACTCTCCAGTAGCCACATTATGATGGCTTTAGTGACACAAAGGTGTTGGGTTGTTTTTCAGGCAGGAAATGGTCTCTAAGTAAAGAGTAAAATGGGTCAGCCCACAGGACTGTTTTGTGATCTCTTATAGAAAACCACAATCTTTGAACAGGAAAATCCTAGTGAGTACTGAGGACGCTGTGGGTGAGGCTACAACTATCTTCCCACCTCAAAACAAGAAGCATTTGAGAAAAACAGATAAGAATCCCCCTACAGAATGTTTTCTTCAAAACTCTTGGAACTCATTTTTAATATAAAGCATTTTCTCAATTGCTTTTTTGTCCCCAACTGTTGTGGGCCTTGGAAATTCTCTGAATTCAATGTGATTTCTTCCATAATCAATATATAATTTTAATGTAGTAGAATTACACAACAGTTTCATTTAATGTCATATATATATATATAAAAGAGTATCCAAATGAAATTTTTGCAAAATGGGGTATTCAAACATTAAATTAATCCAATAATGCAAAAGCAAACTGATCTTGGAAACACAAGAGGGGTTCCTACACCAAAAATATTTAAACACTTCTAACAGCTCCTTTTATTCCTCCTGTTAGGTCTTGAAATATTACCAGACACCTACTAAATAGAAGCTGATATGAAAGATGGAGGCAGGGCTACCAGTAAGGGTTCAAGCATCTTGGCTGCTGATCAAAACTTTACAAATCAACAGCAGTGGGAAGCTGACATTCTTGTCAGTTTCACTCCTTTCTAGGTTCTAAATTGCAAGGGTCATATTGCTCAATGCTATGTCATTTTCACTCTGCTCCTTCTTGGGAAATCTATGAGCAGTGGAAAAGACTTAAAATGTTTGCAGACTCAGGAAGACAACTCTGTATTAGTAATAGTCTCTTCACATTTGGAAGGTTATCTTTGCTTGGAATACATATATAATAAAAGCTTGCATTCTGCATAAATTGATGGTATGTGCCCTTTCACTGACAAGGAAAGCTTCCCTCTCACTAGTGGTAATCAGATAAGTCAATTTTTCAAGCATACAATTTTCTTTGACCTAGAAGTGATTCTGATAGGTTCCATTCCCTCTCTTTGGCCATTCTTCCTCCACCCACTTCAGCAGCACTTTCACAACATCCATTCTTTGATATAATTTACACAGATCAATCAATTGTTCCACAGTCCTGTCACTGTTCCGCAACAAAAATTCCAACGTAGGGCTTTGTTGTTTCTGTTCCAGGAAACACAATTCATCATAGGTCATTCCCCATTTGCTTGCAAAATTTCTCCAGTTTTTTACTGTAGGGTGGCATGGATCCAACTTTATTCTCATTGTGTACAACAAGTCCTCATCATTGAGCAAGTCACTGATGGTTGGAGCACGGGACAAACATAAGGAGCAGGTGCCATTTTCTTTGCAGGAGCTCCTCATATCTACAATTATAAACATTACATTGAAAGGTTAGAATCTGTTCTGTCTTCCATGGCTTCTTTTTATGGCACAAACCCTCAGGCAATGCTGAAGAATATCATGTTGCTTAGAACTATTTCTGAAATAATAATGGGGATATAAAGTTTTTTTCCCTATTGAATTAAACTACTTTTAAGTTTTGTTGATGTTTTTCTTTGCTGTACACTGAAGATAAAACCAAAGAACAATAATTTTTAAAAATATACACATTCATTTATAACAAGGGTGTCAAACTGATTCCACTTTTCACTATGATGTGTGGGCTGGGCTACATGGCCTGAAGAATTTCCTTCACTTTATGGAAATTGCCATAACTTTCACTTGCACAGCCAACAGTGCTATACAGAAAGGATCTCTGTTAACATCTCATCTAGATAAATGTTACAATTATGTTGGTAGATGTCACAGCCTGGCTTAGTGCATCCAAAATGCCATCTTTAGAACAGTGCAGACTTAAGAAAATATTTGATGGTCTTCTTTCAGTAGAGATTCTCTTTGCTAATGGACACACACAAAGCAAATGCCTAATATGTCCAATGATACTAAAGTGCACCTTTCTGTTGTGTTCTGTGAAGGGAGATTATTTCAAATCTATGTAACTGAGGCAAATGCTTAGAAAAGTATTCACTTCGAATGGTATCCCTATTTTCTTCATGCAGCTAAAGAGCTGGCTGAAGCTCAATGAATTACTTTCTGGATATGAAAGTATGGTGGTGAAATATTCTTTATTGTAATGACACCAGAGATTGCCATTTAAAAGTCTTCCAGAAAGAATCAAAAGGGTCCTAGAGAGACACTAAAAATGTAACTTCTATTAGTTTGTGCAGTAACAGCCTAGAAGAAGGCAAAAGCCAGCATTAGTAATATTGACCTGCAAATACTTTTTATTAGGCCTTACTCCATCCATCAGGCCTATTGTGTGAAAGTATGCTAGGACACTTCTTCAACAGTTAGGCTTTTGGAGGGAAATGGGTAAACCTTTAACTTTGCCATGTAATGGATGAAGAAAGAGAGAAGCCCCCATGCTCAAACTGACACTACAACAGAAAGGTGGATAATGTGCACAGCTTATAACCACTTGACCTTTTAAAACTTCTGTTTACCATACAAGTTTGAAAGAGGAATATAAAACCAACCATATTCAAATTAAGTCTGGAAAAACAGATGCTGCAAGAGGAAGTATTAATCAAAAGACTGATGGAAATAATGAGTACACAATATCAAGGATTGGTTTAGGTACAATTAGAATAGGAGACGTGAATGGTTTAACTATAAAAGGGCAAATCATATATTCAAAACCACCTACTCTCATAGATAATCCCACTTGTTAATTATTTTCTATTTTTAGGGACGTCCCCAGAGCTGATCTCAGTGTCCGTTGGGTGTGGCCCTGCCTGTGTGTGTGCTGGAGAAGGCTTAATAGCCTGGCTCAGCCAGACAGGTAAAAAGGGGGCCCATGTCGGCAGAACAGGCAGGCTCAGTGGTATCTCAGCACATCAGGTGGCACCTTAGGGGGTCCAACCTGTCACAATGTGCAACAACACAGTTTTATGAGAATATATAGTCACCCATGGAGGGGACGCACAAGCTCTCATGACCTAGAATCACAGAAATGTAGGGCTGGAAGGGAGCTGGAGAGGTCATCAAGTGCAGCCCCCTGTGCTGAGGCAGGACTAAGTGAACCTAGACCATCTCTGACAGGTGTCCTTTGGTCTGGAATGGGCGACAAGGGATGACCACTTGATAATTACCTGTTCTGTTCATTCCCTCTAGGGCACCTGGCATAGACCACTGTCGGAAGACAGGATACTGGGCTAGATGGACCATTGGTCTGACCCAGTATGGCCGTTCTTATGTTCTTATGTCTGTCAGACCTTTTTTTAAGAACCTCCAATGATGGAGATGCCACAACCTTTCTTGGAAGCTTATCCCAGAACTTAACTACCCTTATAATTACAATTTTTTTCCTAATAGCTAACCTAAATCTCCCTTGCTGAAGATTAAGCCCATTACTTCTTGTCCTACCTTCAGTGGACATGGAGAACAATTGCTCACTATCCTTTTGATAACAGCCCTTACCACATTTGAAGATTGAAATCAGGCCCCCTCAGTCTTCTTTGCTCAAGACTAAACATGCCCAGGTTTTTTTTAACATTTCCTCATAGGTCAGTTTTTCTAAATCTTTTATCAATTTTGTTGCTGTCTTCTGGACTCCCTCTAATTTATTTAAATCTTTCCTAAAGTGTAGTGCTCAGAATTGGTCACAGTACTCCACCTGAGGCCTACTAGGGCTGAGTAGAGGGAGACATCTCTGCTTTCAGGCATTCCATAAGGCCTTGCAGGTTTTTTTTATAGCTAAATATAAAGGTATATAAGTAATACCGCTTTCCTTGTGATGAAGTCAATGGGCCAAATCCTGCTCACTTTACTCTGGTATGAGCAAAGCTAACTCCATTTGACCTAACTGAAGTTCTGGCTGTGCAGAGAATGCATTATTGGCCCCTATCTTAATTTCATCTCATTCTGCTGTGTGTGCTCAGTGAGGTGAATTTCATAAAAAAAAAATTGACGAGCAGTTTGTAGCTATCTATAAATCAAATAAACTTCTGGCACTATGCCCTGCACGGAATATTAAAAGCAAAAGAGAGAAGCCTCATATACTCTGGATCCCCAAGCCTTTCTACGTAATTCTAAACATCATCCTCACAAAGACTTTTCTGAAGAAAATCTATCATAAAAAATAACTACATACATATATGGTAAAGCCAATAAATTACCTGAAAGTGATTCTCCAGTATTGCTTTGACTATCACTCTCTTTTGGCTACAAACAAAAAGTAACCTTGAATTAAAATCATGTATTCAAATAACACGCAATAACTTTATTGATCTAGTTTACCAAGTGGAGAGTCAGTTTAGAAAGATACTGACTTAACTGATTAACTGAACAGAAAATACTTTTTGTGTATGTGTCTGTGTTTCCTGACAATTTGCAAACTTTTTATGCAACATATTTACATTTTGATTCATCCTATGATATAGGGTTAGAGTTTTAAACAGTTCTTGCACTGACCTATCATTTTCACTCTCAGTAGTGACAGGTTTGTATTAAAACTATTTGTGAACAGAACAGAAAAGAACAGCACCGTGTATGTAACTATAAATCTCTGCTGATCAGTCTTGGGGTTGCTCCCACAGAAATTCATGACAGCAGTGGATAACATGTTAAGTGAAGACATCTACAATCTTCAGGCTAATTTCACCTCTCAGTTACACCAGTACAAATTGGGAGTAACACCTTACTGTTACACTGGTGTAAGTAGGGTGACCAGATGTCCTGATTTTATAGGGACAATCCCGATTTTTGGGTCTTTTTCTTATATAGGCTCCTATTACCCCCCACTCCCTGTCCCGATTTTTCACATTTGCTGACTGCTCACCCGAGGTGTCAGTGACCCCAGAATTGGACCTTATGGTTATAGACATGTTGAATGTTAGAAAACTGTTGAATGACTCACTATCCTTATGATTATGCAGTACCACACTCCATCTTGTATATTTGGAATAGTTCGTGCTCTCTCTCCCATGCTATCCTGGCTTGTTTAATTTTCCTTAATGACATTTTATTGATGTTAGTTCATTAAAGTACTCAGTGTTTGAAAATGGTAGGTTGGGCAATGTACAACAGTTACAAGGTGACTTTCTGGCATATAGGCATGAAATATTATTGCAGAATTGCAATTAAGGGTCACTAACGTGCCATAATCTTGGGGGGAGTCCTTAGAATTTTTTTTATAGAGTACCTACAGCTTTTCAGTGATTCAGATTGTTTGACTTAGAAGATTTCCATGTCCCATCTTTTTTATTAGAGGGTGGGCCAGATCCTCAGCTTGGCAGAGCTTCTTTAAAGGCTTTTTATATATAGGAAATAGTTCTAGACAAGGGCTGGAATTGAATATTTCTGCTGGCTCAGTTCAAAACCTTCTTTCTTTTGAAGCTAATGTTCACTCAACTGCTTTTTGTCAGCTAATTAAATGTAGAGAAAATAATGTAATAGTTTGAGGTGACAACATGTGTCATTGCAACATCTATATTCCTTGAAAGCAACATCTAACACCCAAAGGAAGGCACTATGACCCTGTGGCTGAGGCAAACTGAAATGAGTAAGGGAGTAAGAAGACATGAGCAGCTGCCCTCACTCGTTGTGTGGGTGCAAGCCCAGATAAAATGGTTTGAAGATGAAAGCAGAAAGGGTTTCCTCTTTAGACAAGTGCAATAAAATACAGCAGACTTTTGTATAGTGTCATTGATTCAAAAGTATCATAGAGTACTTCACTGCATTTTGCAGGCTGTGCATGCAAATACAAGTAAACTGTGTAGGTTACAATACATCATAACAAGATGCCCTATTCCTACTGACACTGTATTATTAAATCCATTACAAATAGTTGTGCTTGGAAGGATTAGATTATTATTTGTAAACATCAATTTCACCATTGAGAGACAAACTGACAAAAATATATTTCCATTGATAAAAATCAAGATTTACAGATAGGCAAAGAAAAAAAAATGCTGCTTGAGAACTTATTCCAGTTTCATTTAGGGATATTTATTTTGTACATTTTCATATGTGCCAATCTGGGTTTTAACGGTTTTAAAGCGTTAATTTTTTGAATCTCATATCTATTGTCATTACATAATTATTGTTTGACCTTCCCAATTGTCTGACACACCCCATCACTTCCCACAACTGTTAAAATTTAAATGCATAAAAATTAAAAAATGCTTAAAATAATCATTGATATTGTCCATCAAAATTATAAAAAAATAAAAATTTGATTTTTGCAAACCCTATAACCAGTAGAGGTAGTTTCAGCTGATGTGGTGAACACATATACACACATGATCTCATCCAATTACGGGGAAAGTAAATTTGTACAAGATATTCTATCAAAAATTCCCCACATTTCCCCCAAAAGGGAACATTTGCATGCTATTTTCACTATCTCCCCTGCCACACCCACTACTGCAGTGGGCCGGATGGTCACAAATGCAGATGAGTTTACAGATTTCTTTCTGTTCTCTAATGCACAGTCTTCCACATCACAAAATGATCACAGTGTTTGGTACATGCTCAAGAAAGGTTCAACAATGGATGCACCCCCCATCAAAGTAAGAGGAAAGTACTTGCCATCTTCTCCAAGTACTTTCCTCCTCTTACCAGCATCATTTCAGCTGTAGCTAGATAGAATGTCAGCCCCGGGCTTTTCATTCAGCAGCTTTTAACTCAGGATCTTGAACAATGACTGTCTAAAAACGTTGGCCAGAACTGGATGTCTTGCTCTTGAATATAGAGATAATTTACGGTCATATTATGATATGAATCTGGTTGAGAAGTGTCTATGAGTAAGTCAATGGGTGTTTGATATATCGGAATTGCAGTTTTGCCAACCCAAGCATTGAAAAATTGAGTCTGGCCCAAAATCTGGAGAGTAAATTAAAAATCATGATTTTTTTTTAAAAAAATATTAAATTTGGGTTCTTTTTATTTGTCTTATGATTTCTGAGCCATTAGAGTGCACTCACGTATATTTTCATATTTTTTTTCCTGCAAACATGAGGCCTCAAATCTATTTTTTTTTTAAATGAGAGCCGAGATACTCATCTAAGTGCTTTCAGAAACTGGGGTTTTAACATCAAAAATCTCAAGACTCATGATCAAATCATGACAGTTGGCAATGGTAGGACTGCGACAGCATGGGCAAAGAAGGAGGTAAAGTTTTATTTCCCATGGACTCAGAGTCCTCATTTTTTTTTGTTTAATAAAAAAATATTTTCTTGTAAACTATAGGATTTCAAAAGGCCACTTATTTGTGACATACACATTTTTTATTTTAGCAGTTCAGCTATCTTCCACATATCAACTCTGAAGCACAGAGGCTTATCCAACATCACTTTATTGCAAAGATATGTAACTGTCCATTAAAATATTGCTATTTAACAGGACTATTTTATTGCCCACTAATTAAAAAAACAGCTTTGTTTAGATTTGCAGTTATACATTTGTCTTATGTGTTTGCAGAGGGACCAGAAGAACAAGCTACCCTCCAGGCAAGATAGGCTTTTAGAGGGCCCTACAAATCTAAAGCCAGTGAAACAGCTGTATAGTGAAGTGTTTTGTCACTATAAAAAGCCTTCATTATACCCAGTTTCAGTATAATAGAAGAGGGACTCTCAGGCAACAAATTCTCTCCACTTCATGATAAGAAATCCCTTCTCTCCATGAGATAGTGCCAATCTGTCTTCTCCTCTGCTTAACCCAAAAGAGAAAATCCCCAGGAATTCAGCCTCTAACACTATCTGGTAGGTGATAACTGTGACATGCCAATGGGATTTGCACAGTGTTGCCCATTTACAGTGGAACATTAGAGTGAAGCTTCACTGTGGGAAAAATACTATCTCAAAGTCCATGTATAAGGACTTGATGCAGGGGAGAAATAAGACAACCCCAACCCCAACTCCGAGGCTGCTCTGCAATAACCACTTCCCTGGTTGCAAACCCCTATCTAGGGGAAGTGAAGGCTGGAGGAAAAAATGATGGCTCTGTATAGCTGTGAATTCACTAGCCCTGTTTTTAATCCTATCCCCCATATCAGTGTGAAAGGAATTCTGGTAGAACTGGATTCTGCAGCATGACCCTGCCTGGGCTCCAGGCTCCCTGCCCACTCAGCACAGTGGAACTACATCTGTTCTGCCGCAGGCTGAGTGGGGATGGCGTGTGGGGGCAGGATTTGCCCTTGTCAGAAGAGTTCAAGCCTGGATGCAAATTGAAGCAATTTTGGATTTCCACTGCACTATAAGTACAGCGTCACTAGAACTAGGTTCACTGTAAACAAAACTCAATCCTAAGCAAAGGAGTCAGCACAAGACCTATTCACCACTCAAGTCCCACTTAAGCCCCTCAAATAGGGTGAAATGTACTCTATACACACAGCCTATGCACTCTGTAAGTATAGAGTACATTTCACCCAGCATTCTTAAATGCAAAAAGAAAAGGAGTACTTGTGGCACCTTAGAGACTAACCAATTTATTTGAGCATGAGCTTTCGTGAGCTACAGCTCACTTCGTCGGATGCATACTGTGGAAACTCATGCATCCGATGAAGTGAGCTGTAGCTCACGAAAGCTCATGCTCAGAAAAATTGGTTAGTTTCTAAGGTGCCACAAGTACTCCTTTTCGTTTTGCAAATACAGACTAACACGGCTGTTACTCTGAAACCATTCTTAAATGGATATTCTATTTCCAATCTCATTTTACTGAATGACTCCATGCAGTCTAGAGAAAGTTGTGATTAATATTAATAGCTTTCTTTCATCAACAAAAATAACTTTAAAAGCTTAGTTTAATATGCACTCATGGGTTTCTCAAACAGATAGTTTAAATTTGAAAAGCATTTCCCTTACCTGTTGTATTAGGTCAGAATCTGATGTAAGACTCCTGATGTTAATAGATGCTATTTCCAATGTAACTTTATCTGTTAGGTACTCCTCATCTAAGGCAAAGAGATTCTGAAATGTTGGTCTTTTACCCAAATATAAGCTTAAGTAACAAGACTCTCAAACAAAAAATATGGCAGACTTCATACAAGTCTAACACACAAGATTTAATCGCATACGATAATGGGTCATTGGGAAATGTAAAAGGGATTTAACATAATCTTAAATTGTTAATGACTGGACTGTGCAGATAGAAAGCACTATCAGAGGTCACACATCAGGGTATATGTAAAATGTTTACTCTGCATCTCCAACACTATTATGGATAGCAGGGCTACACTCTTCCTTCAGCAGATTGACCGGGAGCAGCACCAACATAGTGTTTACCCAGCCAATAAATCAAAGATAGCTGAAAAAGTGAAAGTACGTGACAATCAGCAAAACTCCTTTCTCTTTCTAAATGACTTTCTAAAAATTCTCGATATTCTGCCTTCTCCTCTCCCCAAGTTTGGATTATGCTCATCCTGCTCCGGACCCTTCCTGAAGCACACGTACCCCCCACCCCAGGTTTTACTCACTGCACCTTAAAAACTGTCTATACACCTTTGTGAGTATATAGAGGTGGGTTGAAATTCACCCTTATGCATAGGGACAGCACAAAGTCTATTTACCTTTCATCTCCAACTTAGGCTCTCAAAATAGGAATTAAGTGATACATAAGCCTTTTGCCAGTTCTGTGCATAGGGTTGAATTTCACTTTGTGATTAATAAGGCCCCAGTTCAGCAAAGCATTTCAGCATGTGTTTAACTTTAAGCAAGTGTTTAAATCCATATGTTAATTGCTCTACTGACTTGGGATGAACTGTTGACTTGTGGCTGAAAGGAGGTTATCCTAGACATGTCAGATTCCTCCAAGACTCTTATAATGTTGAATGGCTTTTTAGGGATAAAAATGCATATGAGTTTATTATTCTCTCTAGCAATAAGACTCCTATTAAGAAACAGTGGAATGCCTCAACTGTTCTTATCTTTTTGAATACTCTGGTTAGAGGAACGAGACATATATACTGGCTTCCTTACCTCCATATCCCCTTCTGGTTTAAATAAACAAACAAAAAAAGTAAGGATTTTCTTTTCTTCTTTCACTTAGAATTTGCCATTATTTATTAGACCATTGATCCCTAAAATCCAATAGCCTGCCTCTGACAGCAGCTGATATCTGACACAGACTCCTTATTGATGATCTTGAACAGGGTTCAAAAAAGAACTAGATAAGTTCATGCAGGATAGGTCCATCAGTGGGTATTAGCCAGGATGGGCAGGGATGGTGTCCCTAGCCTCTGATTGCCAGAAGCTGGGAATGGGCGACAGGGGATGGATCACTTGATGATTACCTGTTCTGTTCATTCCCTCTGGGGCACCTGACATTGGCCTCTGTCGGAAGACAGGATACTGGGCTGGATGGACCTTTGGTCTGACCCAGTATGGCCACTCTTATGTTAGGATTCAATGGCAAAGAATTCAGCTGACATTTCAAAAGACAACCTCCAAAATTTCACTTGGTCTGTTCTTTTGGCTGTTGCCTCTAATATTTGGGTGAGGCGGTAACTATGATGAAAAAGTGAACTTGGAGAAAAAAAAAATATGGGCCTAATCCTGAAAGGTGATGAGAGCCCTCAACTCCCATTAAAGTTAATTAACTTTAATTAACTTTAATGGGACTTGAGGGTGCTCAACATCTTGCTGGATAAGGCCATATAATTATTTTTAAACAAGGGGCCAGATCCCGTACTCTATTTAGATAACAATTACATTAAAACCAACTGGAATTTTCCCTAAATAACGACTAAAGAATCGGGCCCATAAACCGTATAAAGCAAACTCTTGTAACACATTTTATTCACTTATAGATTCAGCAACATTTATAAAACTATTTTTTTTTCCAAATCATGTTGAATAGTGATGAAAATTCAGGCTCTCGAGCAGATCAAGAGACCAATATCTAAGGAACAATCTAAGGTTAACGTCATACAGTTTCCAAACCCACAACAGTGCTAGACTTTTGAGAAAATTAATTATAAGGAAAATTTTAGACTGCAGAAGTTTACAGAATATTAATAGGTGCTTCACATCACTTCCCATTCTCAGACAGGAAATGTTAAGCTCCATTAATACTTTTATATCTTTACACTGATCATGATGAAACTTCCTTTCAACAGAAAATGCCACAATTTCCATTTCCCTTCAATTTTACTTTTAATTAATTGTATTAAACATGTAGATCAGATTTTAAACAGCTTTGAAACAGTTACATGTTTATTTAGAAATCTGATTTTCTTTGGAGGGGAAGATACAATGAACTAATGCCATAAGAGTAAGAAAAAATACAATTCAGATAGGAAAGCTATAGGGAAATTACCAAAATTTAAGAAATTTTAAGAAAAACCACTTTGAAGAGGTGAGCAGTCTGCCTGCAACTGAACAGGTTCAAAGTACTATACCCTTCTCCCCTCCAATCTATTCCCCTTCTCTTGGTATTCTCAATGGCACCTCATTTCTATTGCTGGCTCCTTCAAGTCTCTTAAATAATCCTCAATCCTCCCTTGGAACCCCAGTTTTAGTTTACCCAGCTCATCAGTCTTTACCCTAACTTTTTCAATGTCTCTTCCCAATTGGATCCTGGATCCGTCCTCAGGCTTTACATGCACCATAGGATTCAGAACACTATGCTTGGAGGAGTACTGAGGCTCAAGGCACTCTCAGGACATTCCTTGGAAGGAAGCCTGCAGCAGGGTCTGGGATGCAAAAATAAAGAAGAGGGAGAGGTCAAGGGAGCTAGTGTGGTAGAAGGATTAAAGGCTTAATGATGGGATTGGTTGGAGGGCTCAGGATCTGATCAGTGCAGAAGTCCACTGAATATTTCTGGGCTCCCAAATGCATTTCTGATCACCTGCAGACACACAGGTAACCCTCTCAAAGCCATTTTTCAAATATTTGTATTTCCCTCTAATCTGGGAATTGTGTGTGTGTATGTGTGTGTGGCATTGGCTTATTATAACTTCCTTCAAAATTGAGAACCAAGATCTTCTGTTGATATAATCAGCTTTTAGACCAAAGCTGAGCTCTGATGGCAAACACCAGAGGTAACATTAATAACACACATTTAAAAAAAAATCATTACACTGCATAAACTGTTACAATGTAAAAATACAGAACAAATGAATAGACTATTTCAGTGTGTTTCGTATACCTATGTACTACAATAATGTACCATATTTATAATAGCTAGAGTTTGCTGTGCTTACCTTTAGGTAGCCGTGTATCTTGGACAGGATACTTTTCTCTCTGTCCAAAAAGACCAAGACATATGTTTGTTATTTCCAGTACTTAATAAAAAGTACATTGAAAACTTTATAGTTACCACTATGCCTTTTTAAAATGGCATTTAAGTTCACATCAATATAGTAATGAATGATTAGAGATGGGCCAAACAGTTACTAACACAGGTAGTTTGGGGATTATTTACAATCCTAAATTATATAGTTTGTTTTTGCTGCAGTTTCTTGAAATGCAATGTGGTTTAGTAGACTGAGCACAGGACTGGGAGCCAAGAAATTCTGAGTTTTAATTTTAGCTCTCTGCCAGTGGCCTCAATTTCTCTGGGTCAGTTTCTCAGCTTACTGGTGTGTATCAAGAGTAGCCACAATAATAAAGATGGTCCCATTATTACAAGCATTCTTAC
This sequence comes from Lepidochelys kempii, assembly GCF_965140285.1. Taxonomy (NCBI): domain Eukaryota; kingdom Metazoa; phylum Chordata; order Testudines; family Cheloniidae; genus Lepidochelys; species Lepidochelys kempii. The sequence goes on along the minus strand of NC_136382.1, from coordinate 136,180,949 downwards.
TAAAGAACAATGAAAGGTCTCTTTGCTTGCAAATTAAAATTAAAACCTGATTAAAATGCAAAACTAAAATACAGCTACCCAGTTTATGGACATATCTGCTGATTTACAACACAAACATATTCCGACTTCTATGCTACAGTTTACTACGAGACCTAGACATCTGCTTGCTCCCACGTTACCTCTAGCAGCGTCTAAAGACAAGAAGACGCTTCCATCAGTTTTTTACAGACTCTCACACCAAACAAATTAAAATCCTCCTCATTTAGAAACAAAATAATTAAAAAAAAATAACTTGCATTTGTATCAGACAAATATAATAACTCAGTTAGAGTTAAATTATTCCTTAAAGACAGTTGAAGATCAGAGTCTTTAATTTAAGCAATCACACACCACAAAATGGCAGTAACAACCCCATTCCTACATCAAGGTCTGCTAGCATGGACCTGTGCAAAGTCCCATTTATTTCAGTGGGACTTCACACATGCTCAGAAGTTGGCACTAATGGATCACAATACAGGATCAGGACCTAAATTACCAAACTGATTTTCCCAAAAAAGCCACAGGCTAAGGTCAATATTTACACTTCTTCTCTGTTTTCTGCTGATACTTCAGTACTAGGTTTCTGAATTGGAAGAAGTCCCCCCAGGAAAATAATCGCTTTCCCTCTCATTATTCATGTTGCTGCGTGACAAATCCACAATTTACAAACAAGATAAGGTACTTTTAAAAACACCCATACTGATACATTATACACTAATCTACTCTGGGCTGCATAACATATTTATCATCAGTCTCTTTTTTTATTTACTGTTACCCAGAGTAAACAACCTAGAGCCAAATTCAAAGAGTCTTTTTAAAGATTACAGAGCATTTAAATATTCTTTTTACCCAATATACTCCATGTGCCAGCATAAGATTTGCTTCTCTGAATATCCCAGGACACACCAACAAAGAAAAGCATGCAGTGAAGGTTGTAAATCTATTAGTCAGTAAAACATCTCTTCACTCAGTTCACCCCCACATCTAGCAGAGCCTTGTTTTTTGTCACATGCATTTCTAATGCCTTATCTAGCTATCAGCCAAAACATTTAAAGGAAGTGCTTAGACTATATATAAACAATAATTAAGTTTCTGGGTGAAGATCTCATACCAATTTCTAGGGAGATGCACAGTACTATTATTACTGTTTGTACTATAGCATCACCTGGAAACTCCAACAGAGATCATGACTCCTGTATGATACATGACACTGTATAAGCACCTAGTGAGAGAAAGTCTTATCTGAAAAAGATTACAATCTAAATGTGGGTTTCACCCATGATTATTTATTGATTTATTCAAGATACATTTGATGCAATGATTCATTTTTTTAATTTACAACTGAGTTGAAGTTATCTGCATAACATTTCATTGTGTACAATGGTGTTAATTACCTAGTAGACAATCATGTGCCCGGTTTCAGCCAAGCATACTCTTGGGTTTTTGAGAGCATCCCAGAATTAAATATCTGTAAAAAGCTATAAACTAAATATTAGATAACCAAGTATTAAAGTTATATTGGAACAAAAGCAGACACACCTACCATTTCTAATGGAAAAGTGCTTGGATCTGTATCTTCCACAGGCTCTTTTGCAGCATGATCTGCCAGAAGAAATAAGTAAGCTTTTTCATGTTCCTCAAACTATGTCTGTTTGGTCACTCATGCACTTTCCCTCACCAGCTCACCAAGATGAAACTGTACATCAGTTACACAGGAGTTCATTTACGATGGGAACACGTCATAAAGTATAAAGGGTTAGTCACAGGTGCTAGCTGACAGATGAGAAATTCTTCTCAACAATACCATCAGAGGTTATATCTGGTAACAGGTAGGTGCAAATAAATATTTTAAATTATTATTTTAAAAATATCATAAATAGTTCAACAATAAATAATTAAACCAGAAAACAGCTAAAATGGATAAAACATTCCTTTCTCTGAATAGCTGTACTCAGTTGTGCATTAGTGGCCTTCTCCAAACAGGGAAATACCCCATATAAGAAATTAATAATGAAGAGGACTAATATAGTATTATAACAACAGAATATAGCTCAAAACTTAATGGGAAAGTAAATTTGGACTAAAGATGAACTATATTTAGTGCTTCTGTTTTTCGGAATTTATTAATTTCATTGGGGGAGTATTTTTAGCAATTTTTGAATTTTATGTGGATGGTTCAAAAATTGAGATTTTGGTGGCTTTCCCTTTCAATATACTATAATGAGTAATGTATACTGTAGTATATACTCCAGTGAGTAATCTCTCTATAATGTTCCCTCGAGCACTTTAATGTAATATTGCTTCAATCAGTACTATGTTAAATTACACTAAGGAACCATTAGTGTACACCAGCAGAATCTATTCTATGCAGACCCACTGCGGTTCCTGGCCAATTGGAGCTGTGGGGGCAGCACTGGGGAGGGCGGGACGCAGTGGATTTGCATGAAGCTTCCCTGATTGCCCTGGATGCCTGGCAGCCCTATTTATACGGCATTTGGGAGCAAGCCTTCCAGCCCTAGTTTCCAGACTTGTGCTGGTGGGGCTTGTGCAAGCATGCTAAAAATAGCTGTGTAGATATTGCTTTGATGTTGCAGCTTGGGCTGGAGTTTGGGCTCTCAGGCCCCTGCAAGCCTGAGAGCCTGAGCTCCATCCCAAGCTGCAGTGTCTACACAACTATTTTTAGCACGCTAGCACAGGCTCCACCAACACAATACTTTGAACCCTAGTTGGGAGGCTCCCAGATGCAGTGTAGACATACCCTTCAAGGCCCAGTTAGCCTGGGAAGTGAATGACAAAGGTCATAATGTAAACTCCGAGTTCTGTAGTGGCAATGAGTTGGATGGCCCCTGACACGTCCCCAGAATACTGGACATTCTGGTACTTCCAGGAATGGTGTTGGTAGCCCCCACCTACATGATCCTGCCCCCACCAGTATGACTTCCCACATATCCTGTCATGTGGGGGCAGAGCGGCATGCTCTTCAAAATGGCTTTCTCCATTCAGTTTTGTCTCAGTACCAGACAGGGGACAAACCACAGAAAAACAGGACTGTCCGGCTTAAAACTGAAGAAATGGCTAGTCTAGCAACGGGCTGCATGGCTACTAGTCTGTCAGCTCAATCTAAACATGTTTTTAATAGGGCTGTCAATTATTCACGGTTAACTTACGTGATTAACTAAAAAAAATTAATCGTGATTAAAAAATTGCAATTAATTGCACTTATAACAATAGAATACAAATTGAAATTTATTAAATATTTTTGGATGTTTTTCTACATTTTCAATATTGATTTCAGTTACAACACAGAATACAAAGTGCACAGTGTACACTTTGCGTTATTATTTTTCATTACAAATATACGCACTGTAAAAATGATAAACAAAAGAAATAGTATTTTTCAGTTCACCTCATACAAGTACTGAAGTGCAATCTCTTTATCATGAAAGTGTAACTTACAAATGCAGATTTTTTTGGTTATATAACTGCACTCAAAAACAAAACAGAGTAAAACATTAGAGCCTACAAGTCCACTCAGTCCTATTTCTTGTTCAGCCAACTGCTAAGACAAAGAAGTTTGTTTACATTGACAGGAGATACTGCTGCCTGCTTCTTATTTACAATGTCACCTGAAAGTGAAAACAGGCATTCGCCTGGCACTTCTGTAGCTGGCGTTGCAAGGTATTTACATGCCAGATATGCTAAACATTCGTATGCACCTTCATGCTGCGGGCACCATTCCAGAGGACATGCTTCCATGCTGATGATGCTCTTTAAAAAAATAATAGGTTTCAGAGTAGCAGCCGTGTTAGTCTGTATCCCTAAAAAGAAAAGGAGTACTTGTGGCACCTTAAAAACTAACACATTTATTTGAGCATAAGCTTTCGTGGGCTACAGCCCACTTCATCGGATGCATGATGCTGATATAAATTTGTTAGTCTCTAAAGTGCCACAAGTACTCCTTTTAAAAAAAAAATGCGTCAATTAAATTTGTGACTGTACTCCTGGGAGGGAGAACTGTATGTCTCCTGCTCTGTTTTACCTGCATTCTGCCATATATTTCATGTTATGGCAGTCTTGGATGATGACCCAGCACATGTTCATTTTAAGAACACTTTCACAGCAGATTTGACAAAACGCAAAGAAGGTACGGATGTGAGATTTCTAAAGATAGCTATAGTACTTGACCCAAAGTTTAAGAATCTGAATTGCTGTCCAAAATCTGAGAGGGACAAGGTGTGGAACATGCTTTTAAAAGTCTTAAAAGAGCAACACTCTGCTGCGGAAACTACAGAACCCAAACAACCAAAAAAGAAAATCAACCTTCTGCTGGTGGCATCTGACTCTGATGATGAAAATGAACATGCAGCAGTCCACACTGCTTTGGATTGTTATCAAGCAGAACCCATCATCAGCATGGACGCTTGTCCTCTGGAATGGTGGTTGAAGCATGAAGGGACTTATTAATCTTTAGCGCATCTGACACATAAATATCTTGCAACACCAGCTACAACAGTGTCATGCGAATGCCTATTCTCACTTTCAGGTGACATTGTAAACAAGAAGCAGGCAGCATTATCTCCTGCAAATTGTAACCAACCTTGTTTGTCTGAGTGATTGGCTGAACAAGCAGTAAGAATGAGTGGACTTGTAGGTTCTAAAGTTTTACATTGTTTTATTTTTGAATGCAGTTTTTCTTTTACATAATTCTACATTTGTAAGTTCAACTTTCATGATAAAGAGATTGCACTACAGTACTTGTATGAGGTGAATTGAAAAATAAAATTTTTGTTTTTTACAGTGCAAATATTCATAATAAAAAATAAAGTGAGCACTGTACACTTTGTGTTCTGTGTTGTATTTGAAATTAATATATTTGAAAATGTAGTAAACATGCAAAAATATTTAAAATAAATGGTATTCTATTGTGGTTTAACAGCATGATTAATTGCACGATTAATTTTTTTAATCACTTGATAGCCCTAGTTTTTAATTAAAAGTGACATTTCTGGGCCTACTTTTGGTGACATAAGCTTTAATAACGACTGCATTTGTGACACTGGCAATAAGGAATCCAAATCAATTCAATGTGCCTTTACTGGCATGACAAGGTGTGCAAGTGTTGCCAAAGTGCAAGAAAATATCAGAGAAGAAGTCGGCCTAAAAAAATAGGGGCCATGGAAAAGGGCCCCTGGATATTCCCAATCCATAGTTTGTTAAAAAATCAGACCCTCCAAAAAACTATGTGCACTTGGAAAAGTAAGTGCACTTCTAAGTACCATGCAGAGTTGTAAAGTAGATGCTACCATAACTGGCCTAACCAAGAAGGTGACAGGATGCCCTGCATCTTTAAGAGCAGTTGAGGGCCAGGTCCAGGGCCAGCCAATCCTGTTCCAAGGTATGGCCCCTTGAAGTTAATTATGCATCAGAGGGCTCATACTGGCCTTAAGAGAGACTTTTTTTAAAATTCTTAATGAAGTCCTTCTTGGTTTACAAATCCTCTCCTTTATCCATATTCTTCCTCCTCCTATGTAAAAGCATTATATACTTGCAATGCTGCCAGACCTGCCACTTGAAGAAATATCACTGCCTGCACTTCAGAAGACAGATTCTCCACCGGTGTAAATCAATATAGCTCCCTGTCCCTAAGTTAAGTGTACTCTCCTTGCCAATGAGAGAAACAACAAACTTTTGCTTAAACAGCGAATTCAATGGACTTGAAGGAAGTAATGTTTCTGGCTTGATGTAATTTCTAATAACATGGAAGATTTAGCAAGCATTCAGGAGTCGGGTTCGTTAAGCAAGAAGGCTTAACTCTTCTGTTAACTGCACAAGCACTCATTTCGCATTGAGCCTGCTCAGGCTTCTGCAACTAGCTGGGCAAGGTCAGAGTCATAGCTCAGATATTAGCATAGTCACCGCCATTATTATTAATTATTTACAATACAATAACACCTAAAGACCCCAACGGAGATGGAGATCTCATTGCGTTAAATGCTGCACATACATAGTAAGAAGCAGTCCCTGTCCGGAACAGTTTACAACCTACACAGACACTACTATCCGTTATTTCCACAGCCAGACGTAAACTAATAATACGATGCATTATGACATAAGAACTTGCAAATGATGTAAGAAGTTTATTTATTTAGAATTAGATTTATTTAGATTTTTCTTCTGATTAGCTCTTTCCAGGGAGTTGTAAGGCACCTCAGCATTCTGAAGTGTGTTTACAGCCGCAAAGGATAATTGGTTATGCTGACTTATTTTTGACACATTTTTATCACAGTTTAGAGTGGTCATTTTATTCAAGTACCTTTTGCTGCCTTTAACATTATTTAGGTTTTAAAAAAACTCCTGTGTTAGCTATTTGGATATCCAGAGTGCCAATTTTGTTTCAGATGTGTGGAATCCCATCCGATGATCCCTCTCCCCAGATCTGCTTTTGGCACTGGCAAGAAAAGCCTGGGATGAGATGACAAGAGCTATGTGATAGTATCATTTTTCACCATTTTTTAGAAGAATTTCCAAACGTAGAAAAGAGTGATATTTCTCTACATCCAGCAACGAACAAGCATTTTTGGTGAAAAGTGGCAGAATTCTATAATGGAAATAACTTTTTTCCACTTGCAAAAATTCTTTGTTGTGGAAAACACCAAATTATTTAAGAAACCCCAGAATGTATTACTTGTTGCAGGAAAGAGTTTAATGCTTTCTCCCATTGTTTAGGGATAACTTGTTTGTATGACAAGTTTTAGTTTTAGGCCCTTTTAAAATATGTATATCTTAGACACTGAAAAGGGCCACTCCTGTTGATTCTCCTAGGTCATTTCTCTTCAGGGCTATCAGCAAACAAAGATCAATATGAAAACTTAATATAAATTTTTCTCTGACTCAAATAAATATGATCATACAAGAAAGAAAACAAATGGATTTTTATTATTCTTAGTCCCTGTACTTTCTTGAACCACTATCGGCCAGAGGAAGATAGGTAGCTTCAAGGCTGAGGGCTTGTCTAATTTAAGAAAACTTGCACCACTGTAATCACATATATGTAGCTCCCTCCTTGTAATATACCTCAGGTGTAGACACTCTACACCAGCAGGTACTGAAGCTTAAACTATTTTAGCATAATTACCAAATTAAACTACACTGGTGTAAACCCCCCTTTGTTGCAGTATAACTACATCAATGTAATTACACTAGTACAAATATTCTTAATGTAGACAAGCCCAGAGACATATTGCCCTAATAAACAAGGAGGCACTGATTAGGCAAATGGGGTCCAGAAATACCATTATAAACATGATGGTGCATTACATACAATTATACTGCAGTGCATTACATTCTGCCTTTTGGGTGAATCTGTATTTGAATCTGTTTACTTTTGGTACTACATCTCTCAGTTTGTTATAAAGGGTGTAAACTCTGCCACTGACTGGACAGAAGTTATTTAAGTGGAAATATTCAAACTCGGGTTTCTAATGGTATGCACTCATATTCATATTTAAGTGCCAGTGGTCATCAAGTTTGAAAATGTTGGTCTTAATCACTTCCTCAAGCCTTGGTTTTAAAGGATAAAAAAGGGGGGGGGGGTGTTTGTGTGGCGGGGGGGGGGGGTGTTGATCGTATTAGCTAGCAAAAAACTAATATGTGTTCTAAACTCTAGTGTAGAAAGGGCATGTGCTAAATTCCACCAGCACAGAACATGCTAAACTGTTAGCTAACACGATTGGGTGTGCGGGGGACTCAGAGCCCTGCTTGTCTAGACAAGGCCAGAAGCCCTGAGTTAACTCCTATAAAATGGGTACAGTGAGTTAAAAAAAGGTAATGCCGCGAGATCCAGAATCCGCAAAACCTCCCTGGCGCAGGCAACTTTTTGGACCTCTTTGTAATAGCTTGTGTTGCACCTTTCCGGGTGCTGCCAGGTTTAATTTATTCATGCCTGAGCTAGTGAATCGTAAAACACTGTGAGATCCTCAGAGGTGAGGGGCTATGCACATGCAAAGAATCACTTTTAATATTCGTCCAAAACTCTCCTTCACACACAATGTGGGGAGAGGAGGGGGGGGCTTGGCGGCCTCAGTCAAAAGCAGAGCGGCTTGCTGGGCTTACTTGTGCTAGCTTGAAAGTTTTCATAGGCAAAGTTTCCTTCGGGAGAAAACCTGGCAGCTCTGATCCCATCCCCAGCGTGGCCGGACTAAGAGGGGAGGGGAAAGCCCCTTGTACTGATCAGCTGTGCGCAGAGAACACAGCCCCGCAGCACACGAAGCAAACACACGCGGGGCTAGGCGCAGCGGAAGCGGCTGCGGGCTCTCTCCACCACAGCCCGCGCACAGCAGGGAAGAAAAAGCCGCCCCGGCCCTGAGCAGAGTCAGGCAGGGTCAGTGTCCAGCCCGGGCGCCCGCTCGCGCCGCAGCTCCCAAGCGACGCTCCCGACGCCCTCCTCCAGCCCTGCCCCAGCCGCGCAGACCGGCCGCCCTGCCCTGGCCGCGCGCCGCTCGCGCGCGCGCTCCCGCCCTGTCCCCCGGCCAGACTCCAGCGGGGCGCGCGCACCCTCCGTCCCCGCGGGGCGTGGAGACTTTACCTTCAGGCAGAGGGTCCTGCAGAGAAGCCATCGGGTGGGTGCGTGGGGAGACTGGCAGCCGTGCTAAGCGGAGGCTGCGGATTAGTGTGCGCGCGTAACTGGAAAATCCTCTCCAGCGCGGCCGGGTAACCCCCCACCCTAATGCGAGCGGGCGCTACTGCCTCCCTCTCTGCTTTGCTTTCTTCTCCACTTCCTGGTTGGGTATTGAACGCAGGAGGCGAAGATTCTCTCCCGGGAGCGGAAGCTGCAGGTAGAAGCTGAGGCTGAAAGTGGGCAGAGGTGTGTACGTGCCTGTCACCTCTAGGGGCTCGTCCCCTACCATCAACTCTCATTCAGCGTTCCTTAAAGCCAGGTGTTTTTCTTTGCTCTTCCTCTGTAGTAGTCGTTCTCCCCTGTATAGAGTTGGTTTTTATTTAGATATATACATATGCAAACTATATTCAGGAAAAGAGTTATAGAGTGTGTGTGTGTGTATATACAGACACACACACACACTCTTTTACTCTTTTCCTGAATATAATTTTCATATATATATATATAATTATTCATTATAAAATGGATTCTCTTGTGTAGGAGAGTATATTTATAGAAATGTGTGTATATAAAATACATGAATGTATTTAATATTCCCAGAAATAAATTCTTCTCAATTATGCTAAGATAATGAATTATATATATATATATATATATATATATATATGAAAATTATATTCAGGAAAAAAGTAAAAGAGTGTGTGTGTGTGTATATATATATATACATTATTACTCTTTTCCTGAATATAATTATGCTAAGATAATGAATAAAATCAATACATTTTATTTTAAAAAATACATAATGTATATTAATTAAAATTAAATATATATTCCAGCACACAAAGCAATATAATATTGCAGTTAGGAACTGTAATAAATTTATTACATCACACTGTACAATCCAAGCATATTCCCTGATCCTGCAAATACTTACGGATGTAAATAACGGGGTACCTATATGCCTAAAGTTAAGGCTCTGATCATGCCTTGTGATCCCCGAGGATTGACTGCGATGCCTATGTGGATCACAAGGCAGGTTCAGGCTTTCAAATGTGTTTTCAGGATCTGGGCCATCAGACTAATTTTTAAGCAATTTTTTTTAAAGGCTCTCTTCTTATTTTTGAGGATTTTACTGTAATGTGTGTTCATATAATATCTTTTTTTATTTTTGTTTTAGAAATCTCTGTCATTTACACTCACACAGCCTGTGCTAAACTCTCTCGTTTGGTAGAGATTTTTTAAAGAAACTCATGTATGGGTTTAATATATTTAAAGATAATATAGATTTCTTCAAATAGGTCAATAAATGGGATAATGTTCTTAATAAAGAATCTCATATGTTGTTATATTATATGTACATAAGTAGCTAAGATATTTCAGTTATATGTTAACATAGCCTTACATCAGTTGCTTTTGTACAATCAACATTTGTATTATTAATTAATCTATTTTAGGGCCAAATTCTACTCTGTTACACCAAAATAAATCTACTAATCAATGGATTTTCACAGGTCTAACTAAAAGTAGAATTTGGCTGTTAATATATAGCAATACAAGAAATTGCGTAGTTTTGTTTAATTGATTTTTCCATATTCCGTGCATGGTAAAAATCTAAAGAAAACAGTAAATACTCAATTGTCCGAATTTTCATGTTAATTTAAAATACAACACTTGAACCTATTTTTCATATTTTCAATAACACTTAAAATTTCTTAGCAATTTTTCAATGTCTCAGTTTTATGGATCCTTGAATTCTAATAAAAGAAACAGTTGTAGAGAAATTTGCTTCTGTGTTGTAATTCCAATCCATCCTCCCAGGTCCTTTATTTGATCCCAACCCTGCTTCTACTGAAATAAACAAAAGTTATGCCATTGAGTTAAATGGATACAGCTTTGGCTGCAAGAGTGTTCAAAAACCCCGTCATTGGTGTCACTTGTGTATTTCTTGGTGATTAACAAGCAAAGGAAAAGTGTTTGCTTGAGTCATATAATTTGAGTCTCTTCATCAGATTTCTCATGCTACTGGTTGGTTTGATGATTCCCATGTAATTTAACTATTGAAAAATACTCCCAGAAAATGGTGGATTTCCCTTATTTAATAACCAGATCTTAGTCAGCAATAAAATTGCAGACTCTGCATCCTCAGCCGGGAAGATTTCTTTTGAAGTACAAACTTTTTTCTGACCTAGTAATCAAGCTAAGATCTGGAAAGAAAATAAAACTTGTTTCTTCAACACAGATCTGCACCAGTGCTAGATCAACGGTGGGAATCTCCCCTACAATTTTCAGTGGTAGACAAGGATATACTGTAGCTAAGAATTTTCTGGATTCCAGGCTTGCTAAGTTTATGCCTGAGCAACAGGAATGCCATGTCATGGCTGAAGACATGGTTGCGTAGTGTTGTTGTGCACTGTTCAAAGGCTGCCAGTTCCACCCCAGAGGTGGTTTCAGTTAAAAAAACAAATATGCCTACACTGAATATATATATATATATATATATAGATATATATAGATATAGATATATAAAATGTGTACCTTGGTTCCTTCAATATGTAAAAGATGACATACTAAGTTTAATATACCATTGTAATGATTGTATTTTTTAAATGGACAACCAACCTAATTCTCAATTACTGAGGGACAATCTCCACTCATTGATATACTAAAGATCTAGCTCTGTGATTTTTCTATACGTGTTGGTTTGTCCTTGTTGTACTGACTCTAACCCCTTGTCTTTAACCTGTCTAACCCTTTGTCTTGTATGTAGCTCAAGGCCTGCCTGGTCCAGACCTTAATGACACCAGATTGAGCTACATGCTTAATAAGGGGGAAAAGAAATAGAAAATTTAAGCAAATTAAGCTGTCATGGGGTAAGAGAGAAGGTCCTCTCATGGATTAGTAACTGGTTGAAAGATAGGAAACAAAGGGGAGGAATAAATAGTCAGTTTTCAGAATGGAGAAAGATAAATATTGGTGTCCTTGTCCCTAATACTAGAGAGTACAGAGACAGAACAATGACCAGTCCTATTCAATATATTCATAAATAATCTGGAAAAAGGGGTAAACAGTGAGGTGACAAAATTTGCAGATGATACATAATTGCTCAAGATAGTTAAGTCCCAGGCAGACTGCGAAGAGCTACAAAAGGATCTCTCAAAACTGGATGACTGGGCAACAAAATGGCAGATGAAATTCAGTGTTGATAAATGCAAAGTCATGCACCCTGGAAAAGATAATCCCAACTATACATTGTAAAATCATGGGGTCTAAATTGGCTGTTACTACTCCAGAAAGAGATCTTGGAGTCATTGTGGATTGTTCTCTGAAAACATCCACTCAATGTGCAGCAGCAGTCAAAAAAAGCGAACAGAATGTTGGGAATCATTAAGAAAGGGATCATATTGCCTCTGTATAAATCCATGGTACGCCCACAGCTTGAATACTGCGTGCAGATGTGGTTGCCCCAACTCAAAAAAGGTATACTGGAATTGGAAAACGTTCAGAAAAGGGCAACAAAAATGATTAGGGGTATGGAATGGCTGCCATATGAGGAGAGATTAATAAGACTGGGACTTTTCAGCCTGGAAAAGAGATGACTAAGGGGGGATATGATAGAAGTCTATAAAATCATGACCGATGTGGAGAAAGTAAATAAGGAACAATTTACTCCTTCCATAACACAAGAACTAGGGTTCACCAAATGAAATTAATAGGCAGCAGATTTAACACAAATAAAAGGAAGTATTTTTTCACACAGCACACAGTCAACCTGTGGAATTCCTTGCCAGAGGATGTTGTGAAGGCCAAGACTATAACCGGGTTCAAAGAAGAACTAGGTAAGTTTATGGAGGATAAGTCCATCAATGGCTATTAGCCAGGATGCACAGGGATGGTATTCCTAGCCTCTGTTTCCCAGAAGCTGGGAATGGGTGACAGGGGATGGATGGATCATTTGATGATTACCTGTTCTGTTCATTCCCTCTGGGGCACCTGCCACTGGCCACTGTCGGAAGACAGAATCCTGGGCTAGATGGATCTTTGATCTGACCCAGTATGGCTGTTCTTATGTTCTTAAGAACCTTTCCACACACATCCCTCTTTGTTTGAATGATTGTCCATTTCTTTTGTCTTTTGCTATTTCTGTCTTTTAAAAAAGTGACTGATAGTGTGATTTTCCATCAGTCCTTGGTATATGCTGTGGTTTTAAACAGACAGATACCAGTGGGGAGAGCAGGATACTATCACAATATGTGCTGTTGTTACTCAACAGCCCCCATGTTCCCACCACTGGTGTCTGCCAGTTTGCAAGAGGAATCAGTAATGTATTGATTCTGCTAGTTTACTTTGCTAACTTTAGAAATGAGAAGTTCAAATAGGAAAAACCTGTAAAGTTCAAGGTCAGAAGGCTCTCAAACCCAGCTGTGTGAGATTCTGGAAACCCATTTCACAAACTTGGCAAAGCAGCTGGGACTTACTAAGCTGAAATGTGAAGCTGGCCGTCTTTTACAGCTGTGCAATAACACATTCCTAAATTAAAACACATAGCATGTGACAAACCCTTACCCAGATACTGAGTGCCAAATGTTGGGTCATGTGCACAGCCAGAATATATGAGCTATGTGCAGGGGAGATATGCTGGGAAATGAAAAACTGGCCATACAGCATCAATGAAGCCACTGGTCGTAAAGCATCAGGGTTGCATTAGCTTCAGTGGCTGCTTTGCCTCCCTTCTGCCTCACTGCAAAGGAAGGTTTGACCAATGGATCCATGTAAATATCCATGGGCTCCATCACACTGCTCCCCACCCTGCCCCAAAATGTACCTATGCACAAAAACAGGGAGCAATGCCATCACCGCAGAGTTCAGTGATGCAGATCTCCTGTGTGGATTTCCTTTTTTTTGTCTCACCCACCAACATTGCAGAATTGTACATGTTCTGACACATTCAGAGCCTTCCATGTTGCTGATGGTAAGAAAAGGATAGGACGTGCCAAAAATTGTTTGCGTTTTTAGAGTAATATTATCATCTAATTTTAAATTTTACATCTACATTCCTGTGCCTAGAAGCACACTATACATTGAAAAATTAAATATACTGTGAACTTATCCCCCTCAACCCAGCTGAACATGCTATATGCCATTAAGGCAGAAGATGAGACTATCCCTCTCTTCCCAGTAGCAGCCTCAGGCAAGTTATTATAATATTGCTGCACTTTTCCTTGAAAGAAGCAAGTTCAATGTACATTACCAGCCTTATCATTTTGCTACTATGGCTGATTTGCATTTTGCAATACAACTGTTTCCTCTAGAGCCATTTCACAAAACCTAGAAAACACAGGCCCTGTCTACACAAGGGGAAAATAACATTGGTGCAGCTGAATCAATGTAGCAACAGTAGGGAACTTTTTTAAAAGTTTGTGAGATTAGACAGAGATATACTGGGCAAAATTTAGCCAAGATATAATTCCATTGACTTCAACTATGTTACACCAATGATTAATTTGGTTCATTGTCTGCTAAAAAAAAATTACTGCACATTTCCACAGTCAGGTCCTGATGCTGGTCCCACTGACAGAAGAGGTTTTGGAACAAATAAATAAACAGTAATAAGTCACCAGAACCAGATTTAACCTATTGCTTAAATCAGCCTCTGTACCAGATGACTTGAGGATAGATAATGTAACACCAGTTTTTAAGAAAGCCTCCAGAAGCGATACTGGCAATTACAGGCTAGTAAACCTAACTTCAGTACCAGGCAAATTGGTTGAAACTGCAGTAAAGAATAGAATTATCAGACACATAGATCAACATAATTTGTTGGGGGAAGAGTCAACATGACTTTTGTAAAGGAAAGTCATGCCTCACTAATCTATTAGAAAGAAGAAGCGGGACCGCTAAACACTGAGGATGGAGTGGAGGTTAAGGATAATCTAGGCACAGCCCAATATCTAAACAAATACTTTGCCTCAGTCTTTAATGAGGCTAATAAGGCACTTAGGGACAATGGCAGGATTACAAATGGGAATGAGGATATGAAGGTAGATATTACCACATCCGAGGTAGAAGCCAAACTCGAACATCTTACTGGACTAAATCGGGGGGCTCAGATAATCTTCATCCAAGAATATTAAAGGAACTGGCACATGAAATTGCAAGCCCATTAGCAAGAATTTTTAATGAATCTGTAAACTCAGGAGTTGAACCATATGACTGGAGAATTGCTAACATAGTTCCTATTTTTAAGAAAGGATAAAAAGGTGATCCGGGTAACTACAGGCCTGTTAGTTTGATATCTGTAGTATACAAGGTCTTGGAAAAAATTTTGAAGGAGAAAGTACTTAAGGACATTGAGGTCCATGGTAACTGGGACAAAATACAACATGGTTTTACAAAAGGTAGATTGTGCCAGACCAACCTGAACTCCTTCTTTGAGAAGGTAACAGATTTTGTAGACAAAGGAAACGCAGTGGATCTAATTTACCTCGATTTCAGTAAGGCATTTGATACGGTTCCACATGGGGAATTATTAATTAAATTGGAAAAGATGGGGATCAATGTGAAAATTGAAAGGTGGATAAAGAACTGTTAAAGGGGAGACTGCAACGGGTCATACTGAAAGGTGAACTATCAGGCTGAAGGGAGGTACTAGTGGAGTTCCTCAGGGATCAGTTTTGGGACCAATCTTATTTAATCTTTTTATTACTGACCTTGGCACAAAAAGTGAGAGTGTGCTAATAAAGTTTGCAGATGACACAAAGGTGGGAGATATTGCCAATACAGAGAAGGACCGGGATATCATACAGGAAGATCTGGATGACCTTGTAAACTGGAGTAATAGTAATAGGATGAAATTTAAACGTAAAAAGTGCAAGGTCATGTGTTTAGGGATTAATAACAAGAATTTTTGTTATAAGATGGGGACTCATCAGCTGGAAGTAACAGAGCAGGAGAAGGACCTCAGAGTATTGGTTGATCACAGGATGACTATGAGCCGCCAATGTAATATGGCCCGTGAAAAAAGCGAATGTGGTCTTGGGATGCATGAGGCGAGGTATTTCCAGTAGAGATAAGGAGGTGTTAGTACCATTATACAAGGCACTGATGAGGCCTCACCTGGAATACTGTGTGCAGTTCTGGTCTCCCATGTTTAAGAAGGATGAATTCAAACTGGAACAGGTACAGAGAAGGGCTACTAGGATGATCCGAGGAATGGAAAATCTGTCTTATGAAAGGAGACTCCAGGAGCTTGGCTTGTTTAGCCTAACCAAGAGAAGACTGAGGGGAGATCTGATTGCTCTCTATAAATATATCAGAGGGATAAATACCAGGGAGGGAGAGGAATTATTTAAGCTCAGTACCAATGTGGACACAAGAACAAATGGATATAAACTGGCCATCAGGAAGTTTAGACTTGAAATTAGACAAAGGTTTCTAACCATCAGAGGAGTGAAGTTCTGGAACAGCCTTCCAAGGGGAGCAGTGGGAGCAAAAGACATATCTGGCTTCAAGACTAAGCTTGATAAATTTATGGAGGGGATGGTATGATGGGATAGCCTAATTTTGGCAATTAATTGATCTTTGACTATTAGCGGTAAATAGGCCCAATGGCCTGTGATGGGATGTTAGATGGGGTGGGATCTGAGTTACTACAGAGATCTCTTTCCTGGGTGTCTGACTGGTTTAGCTGATCGCCATATTTGAGATCGGGAAGGAATTTTCCTCCAGGGCAGATTGGCAGAGGCCTTGGGAGTTTTTTGCCTTCCTCTGCAGCATGGGGCATGGGTCACTTGTTGGAGGATTCTCTGCACCCTGAAGTCTTTAAACCATGATTTGAGGACTTCAAAAGTTCAAACATAGGTTAGGGATTTATTACAGGAGTGGGTGGGTGAGATTCTGTGACCTGCTTTGTGCAGGAGGTCAGACTAGAAAATCATAATGGTTCCTTCTGACCTTAAAGTCTATGACTCTATGACTCTTTGAGGGAGTAACAAACACGTGGATGAGGGTGATCCAGTGGATACAGTGTACTTGGGACTTTCAGAAAGCTTTGACAAGGGGTCCCTCACCAAAGTCTCTTACGCAAAGTAAGCAGTCATGGGATATGAGGGAAGGTTCTTTCATGGAGATAAAAGATAGGAGACAAAGGATAGGAATGTGGTCAGTGTACAAAATGGGTAAATAGCAGGGTCCCTCAAGGATATGTACTGGAACCTGTGCTGTTCCACATATTCATAAATGCTCTGGAAAAGGGGGTGAACAATGAGATGGTAAAATTTGCAGATGATACAAAATTATTCAAGATAATTAAGTACAAAGCTGACTGCGAAGAGTTACAAAAGGATCTCACAAAACTGGGTGACTGGGCATTAAAATGGCAGATGAAATTCAATATTGATAAATGCAAAATAATGCATATTTGAAAACATAATTTCAACTACACGTACAAAATGATGGGATCTAAATTAGCTGTTACTACTCAAGAAAGAAATTGTGAAGTCATTGTGGATAGTTCTCCGAAAACATCTGTTCAGTGTGCACTGGCAGTCAAAAAAGTGAACAGAATGTTAGGAAGCATTAGGAAAGGGATAGATAATAAACAGTAAATATAATAATGCCACTATATAAATCCATGGTATGCCCACACCTTGATTATTGAGTGCAATTCTGGTCACCCCATCTCAAACAAATATATTAGAATTGGAAAAAATGCAGAGAATGGCTACAGAAATGAGTAGAGATTAAAAAGACTGGGATTGTTCATCTTGGAAAAGAGAATACTAAGGGGGGATATGATAGAAATCTATAAAATCATGAATAGTGTGGAGAAAGTGAATATGGAAGTGTTATTTACCTCTTCACATAACATAAGAACCAGGGGTCACCAAATGAAATTAACAGGCAGCAGGTTTAAAACAAAAAAAAAAGGAAATATTTCTTCACACAACACAATCAACTTGTGGAACTTGTTGCCAGGGGATGTTATGAAGGCCAAAAGTACAACTGGGTTAAAAAAAGAATTAGATAAATTCACAGAGGATAGGTCCATCAATGGCTAATAGCCAAGATGGTCAGGGACATACCCCGCTGCTCTGGGTGTCCCTAAGTCTCTGACTGCCTGAAGTTGGGACTGGACAATGAGGTGTGATTCACTCAACAATTGCCCTGTTCTGTTCATTCCCTCTGAAGTATCTGGCAGCAGCCACTGTTAGCAGACAAGGTGCTGGGCTAGATGGATGCTTGGTCTGACCCAATATGGTTGTTCTTATGTTCTTATAAAGTCAAAAGCAACATTTCCATTGATTTTCAATTCAAGCAGGATTAAGCCCAGTCTGAGTTAAAGGCAAACAGTGCTCTCTGTATATAAAGTAGAATAATCTGCAGTGACAACTGAATAAGCAACAATGACTCAATACTTTGTCTCTAATTTCTATTAAATAAACAGAGCCCTATCTATAATGCAATTATGTGGCAGTGGAAATGGTTGCATAATTGTGAGCTTTACAAAGTTTGTCATAATAGTGCTTCTGAATGTATGCCTTCATTTAAGAAAAAAATCAGTCCTTTATAGTTGTAAAGAAAACTTTCATAATGTGATCACAATTGTAAACCAATGCAGTGATGTCACTTTAATTTTCAGACAGCCTGAAACAAGAGCTCTGTAAGAAGTGTAAACTGTTTTCATTAAATACAGTGGAGCGTTGACATTAAAGTTTAAGTATGGCAGTGTAATTGTCACCATTAACTATTTTACCACTAATCATTTCAGCTGAAACATTCAGTAAATATACTGATCCTCTGCTGTAGGAAGTAGTGGCAGATTCTGGAGTGGGATGGGATCAGAAATTGCTGTTAAGGTTTCCTTAGGTGGGGAATGAATTATTGAACCCTCTGTTCCCTAAATTAATGGTCTCAACTGAAGCTACCTAAAAGAGGAAGAAAAGAGCAACTGCATCCTCTCTCTCTCTCTCTCACTCAAAGAACACCTCAAAAAACCCTGCCTCCCACATATTCACTGGTGTCACCTTCACAAATGCGTCCTACCTGTCAAAATTTTTTCCCAGGACAGCTTCAGCAATGCAGTTGTTTTCAATACCAAAATCTGTGGCACATTTAAATTTGTCAGGGGGTAATGTAAAACAAATTTGAATTAATATGAAAATAGATAATATTGGCCTGATCCAAAGTCCATTGAAATCATTTTAAAGACCATACTGACTTCAATGGGCTTTAGATCATCCCTATAAGGGATATTCTGTTGGACTAGGAGGATCATGGGGGGTGTGGGGGGAAGTTTGGCAGTGGGATTGAAAACTGAACCATAATTCTAGCACTGCTGCACATAATTTAGGTTTAATGTGAAACAGCACACAGAACCTCGTATATCACTAAGGAGCCATTCTCAGATTTTTACAAAATGCAATAGTTCTGTAAAGAATCTCTAAGGAATAAAAAGTATTTTTTCATGAATGTGGGAGAGGTTTTTTTAGCCACCAGAGCCTAGCAAATCTGTGAAGCAAGCATTGCTCTTGAAATCCATATAGCCCTCCTTTTCGAACATAAATTTGTTAGTCTCTAAGGTGCCACAAGTACTCCTTTTCTTATTAAAAAGAGGAGCTCTTGCAAATATTGGCAATGAATTACAGCTATATACTTAATTGCCTGGGACTATTGGTTGTTACTTAGCCAACTCCTTGGCCTTTGGAAAAGAAGAGACTAACAGTAGAGGTATCACTCCTATTGCAGTTCACATGATTGCTGGACCTCTGAAAAACAAGCCAGACAGGAAAGGGGCTTGAACTTCAGTTGGTTGTAATACACGGACATGGCTGAAAGCTTCTCTACTTTTTCAAGGGAGTCAGGTAATAAGAAAACCTGACAGGACTGAAGCATGTTCCCCAGCTTCCTACATTTCCTTTAGTTACAAAGGGAGAGACCATGCTGCCATCTCTAGGAATGCCTCTTGTGAAAGAAAATGTGATGAGAAAGAAGTAACTGGAAGTTTAATCTGAAAGAAAAAAAGCCACCTTTAATTAATTAAATTTACTTAAACAAAATCTTTCAAAGTAACTTCAGCACATACTTTTCAGCATTTTAGTGGTAGTAAAGATAAAAAGAGCTAATCTTTAAATATACTTTCTATTTCTATAGCATCTTATCTCTATGGCTCTCAGAGGGCGTTAGCGACTTCATTATTTAAGACGCACAACACATCTGCAAAAGTAGGTAACTGAGGCTGTGCTCTGCTAATAAATATGACAGGGAGGGGACACTGAATAAATCTGCAAAAATAACAAGGGAATTTTCAGTATAATTAGTAGAGATGAGGGAACCTGACTTGTTTTTGATAACAAGCAGTTTCAGATCATTGAGACTTGTATAATAGAGGTTGTCTTGTGTAACCATTTTGCAGATGGCAGAGACAGAGAAGAATTAAGTGAAGTGTCCCAGGTCACTGAACAAATCACTTTCAGGAAAGGACAAAGAATGCAGGGGTCCTCACACCACGCCATTGTCTTCAGTACAAGATGGTGTTGCCACCACCATGGTAACCTCCTGCAATTGTCAAAACATGGTAGGGTGACCAGACAGTAAATGTAAAAAATCGGGACAGGGTGTGTGTGGAAACAGGAGCCTATATAAGAAAAAGCCCCCAAAATCGAGACTGTCCCTATAAAATCGGGAAACCTGGTCACCCTAAAATATGGCTATTTTTATTTAAAAACAATCCTATATTTTGCAGTAATGGGCCAAACCCCAGCAGCAGTGCATTAGGAATTATAACTGGTTTCAGGCACCAGGTTTGCTCAAGCTCCCCACTGATTTTGGGGGGTTACCATCACATTTTCTACCTTTAAAATAATGAGTATTTTCCTGTGTGGCTCTCCTGAAAAAACCCCCACTGACTGCCACATGGGGAGCCACGGACGCGTTTGCCCCCCAGATCTGTGCGCGCGGCGCAGAACACATAGCGGCGGGCTAGAAGCCGGCCAGCTGTGCAGACGACGTCACAGAAGACCCTCTCGGACGCCCCCTAGCCCCTTTCGCAGGGGCCCTTGAAGGGGTCGGGGCAGGAGGCTCTGGGCAGCCCTAGCCCCGCCCCTCCTTGCCAGTGACAGGTACCAAGTCATCTCCTCTTGTTTGGAGGTGCGCGTGGTTATCTCTGATTGGCCGTCGCTCGGGGCCCCGCCTCCTGTCGTCCCAGCCCCCACGCCGGGCTGGGAAGCGCGGCCGGTTGGACTCCGAGTCCCAGAGTGCTTTGCGCGGCAGGCGGCGGTTGTGTGGCCGCCGCCGCCGCTGCTGTGCGAGGGAGGAGGCTGGGGGCCGGGCCGGGCCGGCGCAGCGCACAGGGGAGCGTGGCTGAGGCGGGCGGAGGTGAGCGCGGCGCCCTCTCCTGACAGGGGGCCGGCAGAGGCAGCGCCGACAGCGTCCGCCGGTGCCCGTGCGCCCGCGTCCATCCCCTGCCCGGTGCCGAGTCCTTGGCCGCGCGGCGGAGCGGGGCGAGGGCCCCCGGGGTGGCGGGGCGAGGCGGGAGCAGCATGAGCAGCGCCCGCGGAGCCGCCCGGAGGACAGCGGCGGGGACGGGGCTGGCGGTGCGTCTCCTGCTGCTGGGCAGCATCTGGACTCCGGTGGAGGCCCAGGTGAGAGAGATGGGGCTCGGGCGACGGCGGCTGCCTGTGTCGGGGGCGGGGAGGGACCCTGGAGGGGAAGGAGGACCGGAGTTCCGGGCTTTCCTCCTTCGGCCAGACTGCAGCTGGATAACGGCTCACGTGTGCGCGCAGCGGTTTCTGTCCCGAGGGATCCCGTGAGCTTTGTGGACCCTGGGTTTGGTGCTGCTGGCTGCCCTGTGCCCCCGCGGATCCGAAGAGGGGGCACTGCGCGTTTTCAGCGGTTTGCAGGACCAAGCAGGATCGACTTTATATTTCTTTCCGCTGCCTCTTGCTGAGTGAGATGCACTGAGGTTTCAGTGGGGAGCTATTTTGGTTTCATTTGTTACCAGTAGCAGAGCAGACGTTTAATGTGGCTGACTTGTAACCGTGCCCCAAGGGTATATGATTGGGGTATTATATGAAATTTGGAAAAGAGGAATGCACAGAGAAGTTCTCTGTTATGGGATATAATAATATTTTTATACAAAGATTCAGACGTTAAATAGAGGAGTTCCTTAATTCAGGAAGCAGTACTTTTATATTCATATGTACAAATTTCATCCTAAACAATCCCAGAGTGTTTCACAAGATATGGGTTGTATCATGCTATTCATTTTTAAGCAGAACTCTGACTTCTTTAGGAAGTCACTGGGAGGTATAGTATGATCTATTGGTAGTACTTAAAGATCTGGGAATTAGAGCTCGGAACAGAACTCAGGTCTCCTTTTACTTTGACTGCTCTTTGGTGATGTTGGACATCTAACTTAAGCTCTGTTACCCCCTGGTACAGATGGAGATAGTAATGCTTACCCTTCTTTTTGAATTGTTCTGAGAAATTGAGTGTCATATGCCAAAAATACAATGGAAGTGGAGAGTCTTTTACTTTTATTCATCAGAAACAACCATATCTAAGATAGCAGTTGTGATGTGGGAGGGCAGGTGAAGCTTTGGCCAAAGAGATTAGGGAAAACCTATGGAGTCATTTACACACAGAGCAAGCCAAATGTTGTCTCTTTTGGTTGTTTTAAATATATGTTTACATTTTTAAGGTTTTCATACCTTGAAACCTGCCCTACAGTAAGTGTCCATCCCAGGGACTGTCAATAAATCACTTGCCCAGTATAGATTCCTTTTATTTAAGTGAAACAATACACTCAAGCTGGACAAATTCAATTTGGAAGTAAGGTGCACATTTTTAAGTGAGAGTGATTAACCATTTGAACAAGCCTATCTAGAGAAATGGTGAATTCTTGATGTCCTCATATTACAATTAACACTGGATGCCTTTCTGAAAGTTATGCTTTAGTGAAAAAGGAGTTAGTGGGCTCAATACAGGAGTAACTGGGTGAAACTTAATGGCCTGTGATATACAGGAGGTCAGAGTAGATGATCTCATGGTTCCTTTTGGCCTTAAACTCCATGAATCTATGAAAATGTGTTGGAAATTTCATGGGATACATAAATGGTACATTAATCCATATCTAAGTTAAATTGCCCTTAAAGCAGAATTGGTGGGTTTTTTGTTTTTTGTGTGTGTTTTTTGCTGGTGGCCCTTAATGCTGTCATTAAAAAACCTTAATGCAAGTTTCACTGTTTGTTTAGTCTTTAAACTGGGAGGGATATCAATTGTTTTTTAAACCAAGGTTTATATATTTGTAGGGCTGTTGATTAATCACAGTTAACTCATATGATTTACTCAAAAAAATTAATTGTAATTTTAAAAATCACGATTAATTGCACTGTTAAACAATAGAATACCAAATGAAATTTATTAAATATTTTTGGATGTTTACTACATTTTCAAATATATTAATTTCAATTACAACACAGAATGCAAAGTGTACAGTGCTTACATTATATTATTTTTATTACAGATATTAATGTTTATTACAGATATTAATGTTTATTGTAAAACAATAAACGAAATCATATTTTTCAATTCCCCTCATACGAGTACTGTAGTACGTCATGAAAGTGAAACTTACAAATGTAGGGTTTTTTTGTTACATAACTATTTTGTTTTTGAGTACAATGTAAACCTTTAGAGCCTATACCTCCGCTCAGTCCTACTTCTCATTTAGCCAATCACTAAAAGAAACAAGTTTGTTTACATTTATGGGCAATAATGCTTCCCACTTCTTAATTACTTCTGAAAGTGAGAACAGGTATTCGCATGGCACTATTGTAGCTGGCGTTGCAAGATATTTACGTGCCAGATGCGCTAAAGATTCCTATGCCTCTTTATGCTTCAGCCATTGTTCCAGAGGACATGCTTCCATGCTGATGATGCTCGTTAAAAAAATAATGCATTAATTAAATTTGTGATTGAACTTCTTGGTGGAAAATTTTATGTCTCCTGCTCTGTTTTACCCTCATTCTGCCATATATTTCATGTTATAGCAGTCTCGGATGATGACCCAGTACATGTTCATTTTAAGAACATTTCACTGCAAATTTGACAAAATAAGAAGATACCAATGTGAGATTTCTAAAGATAGCTACAGCACTCAACACAAGACTTAAGAATCTGTAGTGCCTTCTAAAATCGGAGAGGGACAAAGTGTGGAGCATGCTTTCAGAAGTCTTTTAAGAGCAAAACTCTGATGCGGAAACTACAGAACCCAAATCACCAAAAAAGGAAAATCAACCTTCTGCTGGTGGCATCTTTCTCAGATGATGAAAATGAAGATGTATCGGTCCGCCCTGCTCTGGATTTTTATCGAGCAGAACCTGTCATCAGCATGGACGCATGTCCTTTGGAATGGTGGTTGAAGCATGAAGGGACATGAATCTTTAGTGCATGTGGCATCTAAATATCTTCCGATGCCGGCTACAACAGTGCCATGCGAGCGGCCTGTTCTCACTTTCAGGTAACTTTTTAAAGAAGAAGCAGGCAGCATTATCTTCTGCAAACGTAAACAAACTTGTTTGTCTGAGCAATTGGCTGATCAAGAAGTAGCACTGAATGGACTTGTAGGCTCTAAAGTTTTACATTATTTTATTTTTGAATGCAGGGTTCTTTTTGCACATAATTCTACATTCATAAGTTCAACTTTCATGATAGAGTGCACTATAGTACTCGTATTAGGTGAATTGAAAAATATATTTTTTTCAGTACAAATATTTGTAATAATAAATATAAAGTGAGCACTGTACACTTTTTATTCTGTGTTGTAATTGAAGTCAATACATTTGAAAACGTAGAAATCTTCCAAAAATATTTAAATAAATGGTATTCTATTACTGTTTAATAGCACGATTAATCACAATTTTTTTAATCGCTTGACAGCTGTATATATTTGTAATAAAATATTAAACATCTTTTGTTGCTGCAGTTCAAATTCTACATATCTATTACCCCCTGGTTCTCTACAGTGTTTTGATTACTAGCTTTTTTTCTCTCTCTCATTTTGTGTATGCAGCAAAGTGGTAAAACTGTGAGGAGCAAAACAAGGTGTCCCGGTTGGTTTTCGAATGAGGAAATATGTTTAAGCAATTAAAATACAACCACCTGAGAGCACACCTTTAAGGTTGTCTGTATAAATGTGCTAACAATGTTACTGCATTCATGTATTCTATTCAGAGCTTGTATGTTTCACAAGATAATAAATTTAGTTGTTTCTACAAACTCCATATTTTAAATGCATATAACTTGGAACTTAACTCATGTTTAAGCATATCTTTTATAAAAGGTTGACTTATATTGGAAAACAAGTTAGAGAATTAACCATTTACAGGTTACATCGGATGTCATATATACAGCAATCATTTTAACAGACACTGTAGAAAAATACTTTAATACAGTTCCTGGAAACTAGATTGTGGGGTAGTCACTTTTGATCCATATGATACAAATAAAATTAAAAGTAATACACTAGTATTTTTCAATTTGTAATTAATTTGAATCTTATAGTTGCTAGAAAGACTGTGATGAGGGAATTGCATACATTGTGGTTATATTTAGTTGGTCCATTTACCGCTTCCTGTAACATGTATGCATGTAACAGTTGTAACTGAAAAATTAATATCAGCATTAATTTAAGTGACTTGTTATGTTATGTTTCTCATTCTTCTCCTTCCTCAGTTTTATATATAAAACTGAACATTGCCATGTTTTCCAAGGTAAGAAGTGGAATATTTAATGAGGTGTTGTAGGTGTAATTTTTGTAAATAGACTTATTTAAAAAAAGTTTTACAAATCTATTAGCGCTAGAAATGTTTTCATTAAATTGTTTGTTAAATTTCAGTTATATGTCTAAATCCCTTTCTCCAAAGGTGCAAATTCCTTATGGTATCGGAAGTAAAAGTACTGTATAAGAAGCAGAAAAATGCTATGGACTAAATTAAGTCGTGGCATACATTAATGCAACTCCATTAAAATCACTGGAGATGTGATAACTCATGCCAGGGCAGCATTTGGCCCTATACCTATCAAGTGAACTAACCAGTCTAGTTTCATTGTCAGAGACCAGTGAAATGCAACCAAAAAAACCCGCAACAACTCAGCATGAATAGTGAAAAGTAATAGGCTTTTAATATTATTTGTTCTAATGTTTTAACACAGGATCTTTTAAAATGTAATTCTTTTTCTGGCAACATAGTAAAGAGAATTATTTCCATGCAAATATTCAAACACTAATAGAGAAGATGCAGAAACCTGTTGCATTTAATTTACTGAATAATAGAGTACTTTGAAGTAAGATAAAGCTCTGTGTAATCCACACTAGTAGAACCGCTCTGTAAATTTAATGAGTAGCTTGAAACCCTTAATCTGTTGTGCTGCTTTATCATGAACGAGGGTTATCACCTTCGAGCCTTGTGCCTTCACTCATAACATGGGCCACTAAAACACCTTAAAAGAGTATCTTAATACAATTACAACAATGTTTAATTTTAAATTACACCTTGCAAAGAGGTTTTTTGCTATTTTATAAAAAAAAATTCTCATTTTTGAAAGTAGATCATTGGAGATAGATAAGAAACAATATGAACTATGTTGTAAACACTGATAATTTTGGTAGTCTTTTTAAAAAATTGTTTTGTCTTTAGACTCAGGACTTCTCAGATATCTTCTTTTTCCCCTCATTTCTGAAGGGTCCATCTTCTA
The DNA here is from genome assembly GCF_965140285.1 of Lepidochelys kempii. Lineage (NCBI taxonomy): Eukaryota > Metazoa > Chordata > Testudines > Cheloniidae > Lepidochelys > Lepidochelys kempii. The sequence continues at coordinate 136,154,539 of NC_136382.1, read as the reverse complement.
TCTTCAGTGTTTTGTTGCTTGCTGAATAACTCTTAATTTGTGTTTGGAAGACTAAAACACAAGCTGTAGGTTTTACTGAAAAACAGTAATGTGTTACATTGTTCTATTGCCATTTCTATAGTTGACCATGGACTAAGATCTACAAGTATGGTTAAATTTATTAAAGGCATTTAAAAATGCTTTTAGGGTTTTAAATTGTAATTTTAGGCACTGATACTGCAAATACTTACTCATGTGAGTAGCTACGCTTACTTGAGTCGCGACCTGGGAGTCAGTGGGATTAGTCCTATAGGTATTTACAGAATCAAATCCTATGTGTGTATTAAATCAGCCCCTGTACCAGATGACTGGAGAGTAGCAAATATAATGCCTATTTTTAAGAAAGATTCCAGAGGTGATGCTGGCAGTTACAGGCTGGTAAGCCTAACTTAGGTACCAGGCTAATTGTTTGAAACTATAGTAAAGAGCAGAATTATCAGATGCATAAACATGATGTGTTGGAGAAGAGTCAACATTGCTTTTGTAAAGGGAAATCATGCCTCCCCAATCTATTAAGTTATTTGAGGTAGTCAACAAGCATGTGAAGAAGAGTGATCAGTGGATATAGTGTGCTTGGACTTTCAGAAAGCCTTTGACAAGGTCTTACACCAAAGGCTCTTAAGCAAAGTAAGCAGTCATGAGAGAAGAGGGAAGGTTCTCTCATGGATCAGTAATTGGTTAAAGGATAGGAAATTAAGAGTAAGAATAAATGGTCAGGTTTCACAGTGGAGAGTGGTAAATAGCCAGGTCCCCCAAGGATCTGGGACCAGGGCTGTTCCACATATTCATAAATGATTTGGAAAAGGGGGTAAACAGTGAAGTTGCAAAATTTGCAAATGATACAAAATAACTCAAGATAGTTAAGTCCAAAGCAGACTGTGAAGAGTTACAAAGTGATCTCACAAAACAGAGGGACTGGCTGACAAAATGGCAGATGAAATTCAGTGTTGGTAAATGCAGATAATCCCAACTATACATACAAAATGATGGGGTCTAAATTAACTGTTTACCACTCAAGAAAGAGATCTTGGAATCATCATGTTTAGTTCTCAATGTGCAGCGTATGTCAAAAAAATTAACAATGTTAGGAACCATTCTGAAAGAAATAGATAATGCTCCTATATAAATTCATGGTATGCCCACACCTTGAATACTGCATGCAGTTCTGGTCACCCAAAAAGATATTAGAATTGGGAAAAGTACAGAGAAGGGCAACAGAAATGTTTAGGAGTATGGAACAGCTTCCGTGTGAACAGAGAGTCTGGGACTGTTGAGCTTAGACAAGAGATGATTAAGGGGTGATGCCACAGAGGTCTATTAACATCATGAATGGTGTGGAGGAATTGAATAAGGAGGTGTTGTTTACCCCTTCACAAAACACAAGAACCAGAGGTCACCTGATGAAATTAATAGGCAGCAGGTTTAAAACAAACATAAGGAAATACTTCTTCACACAATGCAGAGTCAGTCTGTAGAACTGGAGGATATTGTGAAGATCAAAAATATAACTAAGTTTAGAAAAGAATTAGATAAGTTAATGGAGCATAGATCCATCCATAATCATTACCCAAGATGGTCAGGGATGCAACTGTATATTCCAGGCACCCCTAAACCTCCAAATGCCAAAAGCTGGGACTGGATAACCTGGGAGGTATCACTCAAAATTGCCCTGTTCTGTTCATTCCCTCTGAAGCATCTGACACTGTTGTCAGAGACAGGATAGTGGGCTAGATGGACCATTAGTTTGACCCACTGTGGCTGCTCTTACATTATTATTAGAATTGTAATATATGTAACAGTCTATTATTCTAATATTTTTCCTACTACATTCTGTAGATAAGTATCAAAATACTTTAAAAAGTATAATGTAAGTATGCCTCTTTTAGAAATGGGTTAACAGAACTTATTTTAAACTCGAAGTGAAGTATTTTAAGTTAAGATAATACAAGATTTTTATGTACATTAGGGGCTCAATCTCACAAGTTTGTAAACAATTTCTGTGACAGTACTATGCATCTCATAAAATCATGTCTTAACATGATATATCCTCCTGGTTTGGGAAATATAGGCCCTTCAGGCTGCAACATGCTCCACGGAGATGGTCTCAATTGAAGTGCAAATTGCAGGACCACAGCATTAATCTCCATAGTTACTACATTCAAATAGTATTGCACCTGGAGGTGGACTGATGGCAGTCCATGGCATCAGAAATTAGTTTTCTATTGTAAACAAGTGTAAAGATAAGATATTGTCACCCCCTTTGAGTGTAGCAGTTATCCAAAATTCAGGGTCCTATGGTTTTGTTTGAGGAGAAACTGATCACACAGCCAGGTACCATTTGATACTATTGTTTATTTACAAAGAATGTACAAAGTCCTGTTTTCTGAACATAGCAAGAATCAAAAGGCAGGAGACAATTTCTTTGCTCAGTGGTTCAAGCCCCTTTTTAAACAGCACTCGGCCCAAAAACTCGCATAACTTTCACTGAGGGCCAGACTATCAGTGCTTCTGTGGCTATGTCTAATGCTTGCTTGCTGCCTCTCTCTCTTGCCTTCTTACTTTCACAGACACACACATCTACACAAAACAAAATCTCTCTGCCTGCATATGCCTTTGTTTTGAGTGTAAGCTACTATTTTTCAGCTGTCTGATTCCATAAAGGAGCTAAACTGTTGCACAAATTGAGGGTGGCTGTTACATCCACTGGTTTCAGCAAGGATTTAACCCAACTCATATGAAAACTAATGATGCATTAATGTAATACAGTTATCTAACTCCTCATCCACCTTTATTAAGAAAAATCCTCTAATTTTTGTTGGGGTTGATTTGTTTATCTAAGAATAATTTTTACTACCTTGAATCTTGGTCAGTAAAGCAATAGAATATATTTGTTACTTGTAGCTCTCCGGACTGTTGGATGACTGCTTGTGTGATATAGAAAGCATTGATGACTTCAATACTTACAAGATCTTCCCCAAAATACAGAAACTGCAAGAACGAGACTACTTCAGATATTACAAGGTACAGTAAGAATGGCACTTTTATACATAGCTAAGTGAAAATCCAGGATATGATGGTCTATAGACTAACTCGGTCTGATCTTCATTTTTTTTTTTCTGAAATCTTTTCAATTTCTTTCTTAGCAGCCCAAAACACCCTTTTGTCACTTGATAGTCTTTAATTTTTTGATTGAAAATTATACTGTCTGAGCTCTGGTATTTGCCACTGATACAGGGTTTAAAACAGCACTAAATCACTAAAATTGTAATCCAATGGACAAGTGATTCCCTACACCAAGTGGTCTGCAAGCACGACTGTATTGCAAGGAAGCTTTTTAGTGGAAGAGTTACAGGAATGAGCAACTTTATACTGGAATATTTTGATAAATTAAAAAAAAGCACCAAAACAATTAAGGAATGTAGAAACCCAAGCCATTATTTAAATGTTTGGAATGTGATAGATTCCTGACCAGTCAACTACATATTTTATACTGAAATTGTGACAAGATATCCAGTAATGCTTACTAGGGATGAATTCAGTAAGTCTGATTGTAATGCTAGAGGCTGCAAGGATGGTTATGAGACTTCTTGCTAAATACTTTTTGGCTATTTTTCCCCCCTGTATTTTGTTAATTTGGGTGATTGCATAATGCCTGTATTTTCATTGTCCCTTCTGCAAACACACATACTAAATATGTAATGGATTCTAGTGCCTTTGTCTCATTTTGGAATTTGGAATATCTCTACACCAGTTTGTTTTTATGAAATAATCTGCAGTTTAAGGTTCTGTAGTAATCTTTCATCTAAAGTGGTCTACTATATGTGGGCGATCTCCTGGTAAACTATTTGATGCCTGTATATTCTTGAGAATTAGCATATCAGAATATTCTACTATTAGCCCATAACTCCTCATGAGAAATAATGAGATTTTTGTAACTGGATCCTTTTTGTGGAAATCAGGAACAGAAAACATGTCTTTATATACTTTTCTGTATTCCTGTCTTTGTTTTTGTGGTAGGGATTTTGCACTATGTTTTTCTCTCCCTCCACTTTGGTATCAATATGCTTAGAAAAAGAAAATACAACAAAGTTAACTAGAATCCCAAATTCTGAAGCTTTGTGTATTATTCTTCAAGGTTGAAGCTTTTAGAAAGGAAGGGAGTAGACTAAAAGGGAGAATGCTAGGTAACTTCTGTTTGTTTTAAGGGGTCTTGTCTAAGGGTATGTCTACACTACGGAATAAGGTCGAATTTATAGAAGTCGGTTTTTTAGAAATCGGTTTTATATATTCGAGTGTGTGTGTCCCCACAGAAAATGCTCTAAGTGCATTAAGTGCATTAACTCGGCGGAGCGCTTCCACAGTACCGAGGCTAGAGTCGACTTCCGGAGCGTTGCACTGTGGGTAGCTATCCCACAGTTCCCGCAGGCTCTGCTGCCCATTGGAATTCTGGGTTGAGATCCCAATGCCTGATGGGGCTAAAACATTGTCGCGGGTGGTTCTGGGTAGATATCGTCAGGCCCCCGTTCCCTCCCTCCCTCCGTGAAAGCAAGGGCAGACAATCATTTTGCGCCTTTTTTCCTGAGTTACCTGTGCAGACGCCATACCATGGCAAGCATGGAGCCCACTCAGGTAACCGTCACCCTATGTCTCCTGGGTGCTGGCAGACGCGGTACGGCATTGCTACACAGTAGCAGCAACCCCTGGCCTTGTGGCAGCAGACAGTACAATACGACTGGTAGCTGTCATCGTCATGTCCGAGGTGCTCCTGGCCACGTCGGCCGAGAGCGCCTGGGCAGACATGGGCGCAGGGACTAAATTTGGAGTGACTTGACCAGGTCATTCTCTTTAGTCCTGCAGTCAGTCCTATTGAACCGTCTTATGGTGAGCGGGCAGGCGATACGGACTGCTAGCAGTCGTACTGTACCATCTTCTGCCGAGCAGCCATGAGATGTGGATGGCATGCAGTCCTTCTGCACCGTCTGCTGCCAGCCAAAGATGTAAAAGATAGATGGAGTGGATCAAAACAAGAAATAGACCAGATTTATTTTGTACTCATTTGCTTCCCCCCCTCCCCTGTCTAGGGGACTCATTCTTCTAGGTCACACTGCAGTCACTCACAGAGAAGGTGCAGCGAGGTAAATCTAGCCATGTATCAATCAGAGGCCAGGCTAACCTTCTTGTTCCAATAAGGACAATAACTTAGGTGCACCATTTCTTATTGGAACCCTCCGTGAAGTCCTGCCTGAAATACTCCTTGATTTAAAGCCACCCCCTTTGTTGATTTTAGCTCCCTGAAGCCAACCCTGTAAGCCGTGTCCTCAGTTGCCCCTCCCGGCGTCAGAGCAACGGCAAACAATCGGGCATCTGAGAGTGCTGTCCAGAGCAGTCACAATGGAGCACTCTGATGGGGCTAAAACATTGTTGCGGGTGGTTCTGGGTACGTATCGTCAGGCCCCCGTTCCCTTCCTCCCTCCATGAAAGTAAGGGCAGACAATCATTTCGCGCCTTTTTTCCTGAGTTACCTGTGCAGACGCCATACCACGGCAAGCATGGAGCCCGCTCAGGTAACTGTCACCCTATGTCTCCTGGGTGCTGGCAGACGCGGTACGGCTTTGCTACACAGTAGCAGCAACCCATTGCCTTCTGGCAGCAGGCGGTGCAATACGACTGGTAGCTGTCATCGTCGTGTCCGAGGTGCTCCTGGCCACGTCGGCCGGGAGCGCCTGGGCAGACATGGGCGCAGGGACTAAATTTGGAGTGACTTGACCAGGTCATTCTCTTTAGTCCTGCAGTCAGTCCTATTGAACCGTCTTATGGTGAGCGGGCAGGCGATACGGACTGCTAGCAGTCGTACTGTACCATCTTCTGCCGAGCAGCCATGAGATGTGGATGGCATGCAGTCCTTCTGCACCGTCTGCTGCCAGCCAAAGATGTAAAAGATAGATGGAGTGGATCAAAACAAGAAATAGACCAGATTTGTTTTGTACTCATTTGCCTCCTCCCCTGTCTAGGGGACTCATTCCTCTAGGTCACACAGAGAAGGTGCAGCGAGGTAAATCTAGCCATGTATCAATCAGAGGCCAGGCTAACCTCCTTGTTCCAATAAGAACGATAACTTAGGTGCACCATTTCTTATTGGAACCCTCCGTGAAGTCCTGCCTGAAATACTCCTTGATGTACAGACACCCCCTTTGTTGATTTTTAGCTCCCTGAAGCCAACCCTGTAAGCAGTGTCATCAGTCGCCCTTCCCTCCGTCAGAGCAACGGCAGACAATCGTTCCGCGCCTTTTCTCTGTGCGGATGCCATACCAAGGCAAGCATGGAGGCCGCTCAGCTCACTTTGGCAATTAGGAGCACATTAAACACCACACGCATTATCCAGCAGTATATGCAGCACCAGAACCTGGCAAAGCGATACCGGGCGAGGAGGCGACGTCAGCGCGGTCCCGTGAGTGATCAGGACATGGACACAGATTTCTCTGAAAGCATGGGCCCTGCCAATGCATGCATCATGGTGCTAATGGGGCAGGTTCATGCTGTGGAACGCCGATTCTGGGCTCGGGAAACAAGCACAGACTGGTGGGACCCCATAGTGTTGCAGGTCTGGGACGATTCCCAGTGGCTGCGAAACTTTCGCATGCGTAAGGGCACTTTCATGGAACTTTGTGACTTGCTTTCCCCTGCCCTGAGGCGCATGAATACCAAGATGAGAGCAGCGCTCACAGTTGAGAAGTGAGTGGCGATAGCCCTGTGGAAGCTTGCAACGCCAGACAGCTACCGGTCAGTTGGGAATCAATTTGGAGTGGGCAAATCTACTGTGGGGGCTGCTGTGATGCAAGTAGCCCACGCAATCAAAGATCTGCTGATATCAAGGGTAGTGACCCTGGGAAATGTGCAGGTCATAGTGGATGGCTTTGCTGCAATGGGATTCCCTAACTGTGGTGGGGCTATAGACGGAACCCATATCCCTATCTTGGCACCGGAGCACCAAGCCGCCGAGTACATAAACTGCAAGGGGTACTTTTCGATAGTGCTGCAAGCTCTGGTGGATCACAAGGGACGTTTCACCAACATCAACGTGGGATGGCCGGGAAAGGTGCATGATGCTCGCATCTTCAGGAACTCTGGTCTGTTTCAAAAGCTGCAGGAAGGGACTTTCTTCCCAGACCAGAAAATAACTGTTGGGGATGTTGAAATGCCTATATGTATCCTTGGGGACCCAGCCTACCCCTTAATGCCATGGCTCATGAAGCCGTACACAGGCAGCCTGGACAGTAGTCAGGAGCTGTTCAACTACAGGCTGAGCAAGTGCAGAATGGTGGTAGAATGTGCATTTGGACGTTTAAAGGCGCGCTGGCGCAGTTTACTGACTCGCTTAGACCTCAGCGAAACCAATATTCCCACTGTTACTACTGCTTGCTGTGTGCTCCACAATATCTGTGAGAGTAAGGGGGAGACGTTTATGGCGGGGTGGGAGGTTGAGGCAAATCGCCTGGCTGCTGGTTACGTGCAGCCAGACACCAGGGTGGTTAGAAGAGCACAGGAGAGCGTGGTATGCATCAGAGAAGCTTTGAAAACCAGTTTCATGACTGGCCAGGCTACGGTGTGAAAGTTCTGTTTGTTTCTCCTTGATGAAACCCCGCGCCCCTTGGTTCACTCTACTTCCCTGTAAGCTAACCACCCGCCCCTCCTCCCTTCAATCACCACTTGCAGAGGCAATAAAGTCATTGTTGCTTCACATTCATGCATTCTTTATTCATTCATCACACAAATAGGGGGATGACTACCAAGGTAGCCCAGGAGGGGTGGTGGAGGAGGGAAGGAAAATGCCACACAGCACTTTAAGCACAGCACTTTAAAAGTTTACAACTTTAAAATTTATTGAATGACAGCCTTCTTTTTTTTGGGCAATGCTCTGTGGTGGAGTGGCTGGTTGGCCAGAGGCCCCCGCACCGCGTTCTTGGGCGTCTGCGTGTGGAGGCTATGGAACTTGGGGAGGAGGGCGGTTGGTTACAGAGGGGCTGCAGTGGCAGTCTGTGCTCCTGCTGCCTTTGCTGCAGCTCAACCATACACTGGAGCATACTGGTTTGGTCCTGGAGCAGCCTCAGCGTTGAATCCTGCCTCCTCTCATCACGCTGCCGCCACATTTGAGCTTCAGCCCTGTCTTCAGCCCGCCACTTACTGTCTTCAGCCCGCCACCTCTCCTCCCAGTCATTTTGTGCTTTCCTGCACTCTGACATTATTTGCCTCCACGCATTCGTCTGTGCTCTGTCAGTGTGGGAGGACAGCATGAGCTCGGAGAACATTTCATCGCGAGTGCGTTTTTTCTTTCTTTCTAAGCTTCACTAGCCTCTGGGAAGGAGAAGATCCTGTGATCATTGAAACACATGCAGCTGGTGGAGAAAAAAAAAGGGACAGCGGTATTTAAAAAGACACATTTTATAAAACAGTGGCTACACTCTTTCAGGGTAAACCTTGCTGTTAACATTACATACATAGCACGTGTGGTTTCGTTACAAGCTTGCATTTTGCCTCCTCCCACCGCGTGACTACCCCCTCAACCTTCCCCCCTCCCTGTGGCTAACAGCGGGGAACATTTCTGTTTAGCCACAGGCAAACAGCCCAGCAGGAATGGGCTCCTCCGAGTGTCCCCTGAAGAAAAGCACTCTATTTCAACCAGGTGACCATGAATTATATCTCACTCTCCTGAGGATAACACAGAGAGATAAAGAACGGATGTTGTTTGAATGCCAGCAAACATACACTGCAATGCTTTGTTCTACAATGATTCCCGAGTACGTGTTACTGGCCTGGAGTGGTAAAGTGTCCTACCATGAAGGACGCAATAAGGCTGCCCTCCCCAGAAACCTTTTGCAAAGGCTTTAGGACTACATCTAGGAGAACCGCAAATGCCAGGGCAAAGTAATCCTTTCACATGCTTGCTTTTAAACCATGTATAGTATTTTAAAAGGTACACTCACCAGAGGTCCCTTCTCCGCCTGCTGGGTCCAGGAGGCAGCCTTGGGTGGGTTCGGGGGGTACTGGCTCTAGGTCTAGGGTGAGAAACAGTTCCTGGCTGTCGGGAAAACCGGTTTCTCCGCTTGCTTGCTGTGAGCTATCTACAACCTCCTCCTCCTCCTCATCTTCTTCGTCCCCAAAACCTGCTTCCGTATTGCCTCCATCTCCATTGAAGGAGTCAAACAACACGGCTGGGGTAGTGGTGGCTGAACCCCCTAAAATGTCATGCAGCTCATCATAGAAGCGGCATGTTTGGGGCTCTGACCCAGAGCGGCTGTTCGCCTCTCTGGTTTTCTGGTAGGCTTGCCTCAGCTCCTTCAGTTTCACGCGGCACTGCTTCGGATCCCTGTTATGGCCTCTGTCCTTCATGCCCTGGGAGATTTTGACAAATGTTTTGGCATTTTGAAAACTGGAACGGAGTTCTGATAGCACGGATTCCTCTCCCCAAACAGCGATCAGATCCCGTACCTCCCGTTCGCTCCATGCTGGAGCTCTTTTGTGATTCTGGGACTCCATCATGGTCACCTGTGCTGATGAGCTCTGCATGGTCACCTGCAGCTTGCCACGCTGGCCAAACAAGAAATGAGATTCAAAAGTTTGCGGTTCTTTTCCTGTCTACCTGGCCAGTGCATCTGAGTTGAGAGTGCTGTCCAGAGCGGTCATAATGGAGCACTCTGGGATAGCTCCCGGAGGCCAATACCATCGAATTGTGTCCACAGTACCCCAAATTTGAGCCGGCAACGTCGATTTAAGCGCTAATCCACTTGTCAGGGGTGGAGTAAGGAAATCTATATTAAGAGCCCTTTAAGTCGAAATAAAGGGCTTCATTGTGTGGACGGGTGCAGGTTTACATCGCTTTAACGCTGCTAAATTCCACCTAAAGTCCTAGTGTAGACCAGGGCTAAGTGCATTTAGTCGGCGGAGTGTGTCCACAGTACCGAGGCAATCGTCAACTTCCGGAGCATTGCACTGTGGGTGGCTATCCCACAATTCCCGCAGTCTCCGCCGCCCATCTGAATTCTGGGTAGAAATCCCAGTACCTGATGGGGTAAAACATTGTTGCGGGTGGTTCTGGGTACATATTGTCAGGCCCCCGTTCCCTCCCTCCCTCCCTCTGTGAAAGCAAGGGCAGACAATTGTTCTGTGCCTTTTTTCTTGAGTTACCTGTGCAGATGCCATATCACGGCAAGCATGGAGCCCGCTCAGCTAACCATCACCATATGTCTCCTGGGTTCTGGCCGATGTGGTACTGCATTGCTACACAGCAGCAGTTAATTGCCTTTTGGCAGCAGACAGTGCAGTATGACTGGTAGCCGTCATTGATGTAGTCCTGGGTGCTCTTTTAATCGGGCGCCTGGGCAAACATGGGAGTGACTCAGCCAGGTCATTTCCCTTTTAAGTTTTGTCTCGTGGCAATTTCAGTCCTACCGGCAGTGCACTGTCTTTTAACCTCTAGCCAGCAGAAGATGATGGCTAATAGTCATACTGCACCGTCTTCTGCCGAGCACCCAGGAGATGATGACGGCTAGCGGTCGTACTGCACAGTCTGCTGCCAGCAAGATGTATAAAGATAGATGAAGTGGCTCAAAACAAGAAATAGACCTTGTCTTGTGCGCTCCATAATATCTGTGAGAGTAAGGGGGAGACGTTTATGGCAGGGTGGGAGGTTGAGGCAAATTGCCTGGCTGCTTGTTTCGCACAGCCAGACACCAGGGTGGTTAGAGGAGCACAGGAGGGCGCGGTGCGCATCAGAGAAGCTTTGAAAACCAGTTTTATGACTGGACAGGCTATGGTGTGGAAGTTCTGTTTGTTTCTCCATGATGAAACCCACCGCCCCTTGGTTCACTCTACTTCCCTCTAAGCTAACCACCCTCCTCTTCTCCCTTCGATCACCACTGTCAGAGGCAATAAAGTCATTGTTGCTTCACATTCATGCATTCTTTATTCATTCATCACACAAATAGGGGGATAACTATCAAGGTAGCCCAGGAGGGGTGGTGGAGGAGAGAAGCACCAGGAGGGGTGGTGGAGGAGGGAAGGACAAGGCCACACAGCACTTTAAAAGTTTAAAACTTATTGAATGCCAGCCTTCTGTTGCTTGGGCAGTCCTCTGGGGTGGAGTGGCCGGGTGGCCAGAGGCCCCCCCCACCGCGTTCTTGGGCGTCTGGGTGAGAGGCTATGGGACTTGGGGAGGAGGGTGGTTGGTTACACAGGGGCTGTAGCGGCAGTCTGTGCTCCTGCTGCCTTTCCTGCAGCTCAACCATACGCTGGAGCGTATTGGTTTGATCCTCTAGCAGCCTCAGCATTGAATTCTGCCTCCTCTCATCACGCTGACGCCACATTTGAGCTTCAGCCCTTTCTTCAGCCCGCCACCTCTCCTGACGGTCATATTGTGCTTTCCTGCACTCTGACATTGTCTGCCTCCACGCAGTCGTCTGTGCTAGGTCAGTGTGGGAGGACACCATGAGCTCAGAGAACATTTCATCACGAGTGCGTTTTTTTCGCCTTCTAATCTTCACTAGCCTCTGGGAAGGAGAAGATCCTGTGATCATTGAAACACATGCAACTGGTGGAGAAAAAAAAAGAGGCAGTGGTATTTAAAAAGACACATTTTCTAGAACAATGGCTACACTCTTTCACGGTAAACCTTGCTGTTTACATACACAGCACATGTGCTTTCGTTCCAAGGTCGCATTTTGCCTCCCCCCACCACGTGGCTAGCCCCTCACACCCCCACCCCCACCCCCGGCTAATAGCGGGGAACATTTCTGTTCAGCCACAGGCAAACAGCCCAGCAGGAACGGCCACCTCTGCATGTCCCCTTAAGAAAAGCACACTATTTCAACCAGGTGACCATGAATGATATCACTCTTCTGAGGATAACACAGAGAGATAAAGAACGGATGTTGTTTGAATGCCAGCAAACATACACTGCAATGCTTTGTTCTACAATGATTCCCGAGTACGTGCTACTGGCCTGGTGTGGTAAAGTGTCCTACCATGATGGTTAGAGTAAGGCTGCCCTCCCCAGAAACCTTTTGCAAAGGCTTTGGGAATACGTCCTGGAGAGCTGCAAATGCCAGGGCAAAGTAATCCTTTCACATGCTTGCTTTTAAACCATGTATAGTATTTTAAAAGGTACACTCACCAGAGGTCCCTTCTCCGCCTGGCGGGTCCGGGAGGCAGCCTTGGGTGAGTCCGGGGGGTGAGAAACAGTTCCTGGCTGTCGGGAAAACTGGTTTCTCCGCTTGCTTGCTGTGAGCTATCTACAACTTCATCATCATCTTCCTTGTCCCCAAAACCTGCTTCTGTGTTGCCTCCATCTCGATTGAAGGAGTCAAACAACACGGCTGGGGTAGTGGTGGCTGAACCCCCTAAAATGGCACGCAACTCATCATAGAAGCAGCATGTTTGGGGCTCTGACCCGGAGCAGCCGTTTGCCTCTCTGGTTTTCTGGTAGGCTTGCCTCAGCTCCTTAAGTTTCATGCAGCATTGCTTCGTGTCCCTGTTATGGCCTCTGTCCTTTATGCCCTGGGAGATTTTGACAAATGTTTTGGCATTTTGAAAACTGGAACGGAGTTCTGATAGCACGGATTCCTCTCCCCATACAGCGATCAGATCCCGTACCTCCTGTTCGCTCCATGCTGGAGCTCTTTTGTGATTCTGGGACTCCATCATGGTCACCTCTGCTGATGAGCTCTGCATGGTCACCTCTGCTGATGAGCTCTGGCCAGCGTGGCAAGCTGCAGGTGACCATGCAAACAGGAAATTGAAATTCAAAAGTTCTCGGGCCTTTTCCTGTCTACCTGGCCAGTCTATCTAAGTTGAGAGTGCTGTCCAGAGCGCTCACAATAGAGCACTCTGGGATAGCTCCCGGAGGCCAATACCGTCTAATTGTGTCCCAGTACCCCAAATTCAACCCAGCAAGGCCGATTTAAGCGCTAATCCGCTTGTCAGAGGTGGATTAAGGAAATCAATTTTAAGAGCCCTTTAAGTCGAAAAAAGGGCTTCGTCGTGTGGACGGGTGTAGGTTTACATCGATTTAATGCTGCTAAATTCGACCTAAACTCCTAGTGTAGACCAGGGCTAAGTACAACTTGGTCACAGTTGTAGTTCACATGACTAGAAAATATAGCTGTAATTTACTTTTTTTTTTTTAAGTCTCCCGAGTTATTGAAAAGAAAATAAATTTGTATTCTTTGCACTGCACGTCTTGTTCTTTGCTGAGGAATGAATTCCTGATCTGATAGACCTGAACTTAACACTCCTGAGTGTACCAAAGGAGTACAGTGCAATTATCTGAGTAGCATGGGGGACATAGATTTTATTCATAGAATCAGAAGTTCCTATAATGGAGATGGCAGGAGTCGTTCAGTAGTGGGGAGGCCTCCTCCACATCCAGGGCCTCGTCATACTCCTCCTTGTAATCCTAGCCGGGGGTCTCTGTTCTGCACTGCTCACTTCCATGATAGTGGGGCTGTAGAAGACTCCGTGCACTACTGCAGGAGCCATTCAGCATCGAGGTAGCCTCCACTTGTCATTGTTGTCCTCCTTACAGTCCTGGCCGGAGCTGTCTGCTTTATTAGCCAAACCTCCTCAATGCCTGAATCTCTTCCCATGGCCTCTGCACCATGTATCTCATGCTGGGTGACAAGGAAGGGATTCGGGTAGGAGTTTTGATTAAGCGAGAGTATACTGTTCATCCAAATTGAATCTGAAGATGAAACTGTTTGTTTTCCTCACAAATACTACTACATTAGAGCAGAAGAAATGATACCTTGCTCGTGCAGGTCACTATTCTGCTAAATTTCTCCTCCTGCTCTTTTCAAGAAGTAAACTTCATGCTGTACTTTGAGAAGAGTCGCAATAGCATATACAGAATTACCAGTCTTCAAAATGTCAACTGTGCCCTACTGCAATTTGAAATATTCACAAGGCAGTGGAAATGGGAGGTTGTTTTTCACATTCAGTTTCACGTCAGAACATCCCAGTCAGGGAATAGATGGTTTAAGTGACAGAGAACGGTTTGTCCCTCAAGGATGTAGTAAAAGATTTCACTTTTTTGGTCCAGAGGTTTGATTTCCCATTCCCCTTTCCCATTCTCTCTCCCACCCTCCCGCAGGCTGCTAGGATAATGGAAGAAGGGTGATTGGAGGGGAGGAGTGAGGATCATTATATATAGTAAGAATTCAGGGTTCCACATCTCATGTGCACTACAAATCAAACATCACATCTTGATACATCTTTTTTTCATAATATGGTTAGCCACATCATAGGTAATGGCTAGAGAAACTGATTTTGAATTTGATTTTTGGTTCTTGCCACTGAGGTTCTGCTGCAGAAATAATTGGTTTTAAAATCTGCAGTTTTAACAGGTACTAATCTAGCCATTTTGCTAGGGAAATATTTTTGATCTTCAGTAGTTTGTATCTTAACTTTTAGCCCCTGACCTGACCTCAGAATGCCAGTAGGGGTACGTCTACACTGCAGCACTGGCCCAGACCAGCTGATTTGGGTTTGCAGAGCTCAGGCTGTAGGGCTGAAAAATGCAGTGTAGATGCTCAGGCTGGACCCAGGCTCTAAGACCCTGTTTGGGAGGAGAGTCTCAGAGACTGGGCTTCAGCCCAAAACCAAACATATGTGTTGCAATTATTAGCCCCACAGTCTGAGCCCTGTGCGTCTGAGTCTGTTGACCCTGATTCTGAGGTTCAATGGTGTGGGTTTTTTATTGCAGTGTAGATGTATCCTAGGTGTTATGTGGGGGAGCGGGGGAGAGACTGGAAGTTGTGAGAAAGAAATGCTGTGGAAAAGCCAAGCAGCCTAGATAGATTGTCAAAGAAAAAGATGTGTCTATGATTCCTTAAAGGTAATCTGCTTTAATAATAATAATAAAAAAAAAGTTAGCTTGTGTCATTTTGGTTCTTTATGATGTAACAGAAGGCCTGAACTTAATATCAGGAATGTCATCTGGTCTTCCTTGATTTTGTTGCAGAATTTATTGGAAATGGAATGGGAGCTTTTTTAGCCTTCAATTAACGAAGTACTGAATCTTTAACAAACACATCTTTTCCCACAATTGCTACATAGGCATTTGAGTTAAATGTTTTTAAACACTTGGACTAAAAATCACTTGTGCGCTTACTCAAATTTCATTTGTCTGGTATTTTTGTTATCCAGCAATTCTACATTCGTCCATAGTTTTTTTTGGGAAGGGATTGTGGGCCGAGAGAGAAGGTAGATGAGAACAACATATCTAATGTTTGTTGTGTGCTTTTTTTTTAAGGCAGGAAGAAAAGAAAAGTTCTTCACAATAGAAGTGGCAGGGTGGGATAGCGCTTTGACCTCCTTTATGTATTGTGGATGGAAAAATGTTTAATGTCTAATCTTATTTCCTTTTAAGACTGGTAGACTCCAGGCAATCTTGTGGTTGCTAACATCTTTTTGAAGTCCTGCATTTAAGGCTAACTGCTAGCAATGTTGTAATTTGCAGCTGATCAAAGAAGTAACAAAGCATAGACTATAACACTGCTGAAGGGGAAGAAAATTAAATATAAGCATATATGTAAGTTAGCTATCTTCTGCTTACTAGGCCAATCCAAAATTTGTTGAGAATAATGATGACCAAAAGCATCTAATCATCTTCAGGGGTTGCACTTGAGTGAACTAAATTGCTTTTAAAACAAATTGACTTAATCCAGACAAAAATTACTTAATGTGACTTTTAAAATGTGAAAGAAATACATGATGCATCTGATGTCACTGAGTACCCATTACAGATGCCTTTGTTTTAGCAGCATATCAAGTCTAGGGCTAGCATTTCTGTCTTAGTATCATTTGTTTCCGGGGTCAGGACAGAACATTGCTAATTCTCACTTTGCTACTAAAGTTATTACAAAACAGTGAGCAGTCTTGCTCTACTTTTCAAAGATTTGCTAGTAGTTCTGTAGTGAGAGCTTATTACTGAACTCTTATTAAGGTAAGGATTCTTGAATTTTTTGTGGTGTGGACCCCATCTTTTATGTAGTCTTGTGGACCACCTGCCCTTTCTTCATTCATAGTTACATGATATCCCTGTGTTAACTATAGCAATTGCTAAACTGGAAGAGTAATTTTAGGGCAGTATTTAATATCTTTTAGTTACCTATTAATGCAGTTAGCAACTGGAAACAAGGAGAGCCAGCATTGTATGACTAGACAACTCTCCACGGATCATAGTTTGGCTACATCTACACTTAATGCTGCAGCATGTTGGCTAATATAATATGAAGTGATAACATAATTAAAAATTAAAGTCTATCTGTCAGAATAAGAAAACATGCAATTTTGTGATGCAGTATACTTGAGTCTCACTGATTTGTTCTCTTACTAAAATCACAAACTTTTATCTACTATGGTTTTGCCTACACTAGCAATTTTTTCAGTTTCGCATTAGTGCAGCTCCTCAGTGCTAAATCATTGGGGAGAATCGTTGAATCATTGTACGCAGGACTTGAGTCTCCCAGCTAGTATGAATTAATGAGATTCAAGAACTGAATTATTCTAGAAGAGATTTAACTTTCAGGATTAATTTCAAATATTCAATTTTTAAGAGTTCTATGCTAAATTAGTAACGTACGTGGAGATTTAGAAATAACAAATGGCTAAAAACAAAACACTTTGAAAATCTCATCCCCTTCTTTTGTGCCTAACAGATCAATTAATTCCTGAGTTCTGAATTCTACTTTTCTTCTGCAACTGCAGCAGAAGTCATAAATTCCTCCAAAATACAGAAAACAAAAAAGAAATCTCAATGCAAAATTACTTTAAAACCAAATAAATTGAGCACCCCCCAAATGGATGAATTTAAAGCACTTCCTCCATTGTAATGCAGTTAGCTAAGGGAAGGCAGATTGAATATTATTTTTGTTTTTTCCATCTGAGCTGCTATTTCAGAAGGTCTTGATGTCTTCCATCAATTGATTCTTGCCATGCAAAGCAGTTCTGACTAGAGAATGTTTCTCTTATTTTTAGCCTGTATGAACTTAGTTACTAGTCAGAAAACCTGCTGGTGCTATGTGTAGTAGATTTCTCAGCTTTCTTTTAGAGAACAGGGGAAGCAGTAGTCTAGTAGTTAAAACAAGGGATTTGATGTTGAGCGCTCAGTTCTGTTCCCAACTCTGGCACTGTTTCATTGTGTGACTTTGGGTAAGTCACATACTGTTTGTTTCCTAGTTACCCCATCTGTAAAATTGGGATAATTTATCAACTTCTGTAAAACACTTCGGGATCCTCCGATAAAAAGTGGCGCAGAAATACAAATTGTATTACTAAACGTCATCACTCGGACTCAACATTGTGTAACTAATCAAGATTTGGCCTGTTTGTAACAGACTGGCTTCTGAGCTTCTGCTTTTTTGGGGGGTGGTGGTGGTATTCATAATTAAGGGATATCTTACTCCTCATTTGTAATAAAAATAAGAAAAAATGTACTGTAAGTGACAGATTTGTTTCTTCTCTTTGAATAGGAGATGCTGTTTGCTTTATTAAAGAACATTAATTGAAACACTGTGTTTGTTTGCCTTTCCTACAGGGAAAGAAATAAATACTTTTGAGCTATATTATTAAGCCTTTTTTAGAGAATAGAAGACTCCTTCTAGTACTTGTTGCTATTCATGGAGATTTATATAATTCTGTTGTCCTCCCTAATCCTTCTGCTTGGAATCTGAAATTATGTTTTGTTACATACAAGTATTTTGTATAAAATTGATTGGACATAAGATTTTATATGCTATCTCCAGGCAGTGAAACACTACTGGGCAAAAATTATTTTAGAAATGAATAAATGTGGTGCATTAAAAATTTCATTTTAACGTATCAGATTAATACAGGTGTATTGACATACTATATACAATTTTTATACCATTGTACTGGCATTATGTAACTCTACCTCCTTGTATATGTGTGACCTGTGAAAGTGTGTTACGGGCAAAGAGACTGAAATGCAGTCTTAATTCTGAACTTATTCTGTGTGTGTATATGTACTTCTTAAATACAAAATCTACCACTAATGTATCATTAAGCTTGAGAAAATGAGTACTCAGAAGTAAAGAAATTCAGTTTGAGTGGCTGTTCTGGTTCCGCCATATGCATGAAATTGACTTTAAGTGCTTGTAACTTCAAAATTTCTGGATGGAGTTTCTAGCTTAAGCATATTTGAGTTATGCAAGAGTCGGTACTTCTGTTTGAAAACAAGGGGGAAAATATGTGAGGTAGCTTGTTCCTAAATGTTTTGATGATTGAAAAAGGGCTGAATGGTTTGCTTAGACTTTACAGAATATTTCACCATTATGCTATAAACAAGCATTGAAAATTTTAGTTCCAAATTAACTTGAGAAAATTATGGGCACTTAAAGGGTAATAGTGGTGAAAATGGAAATTAGAACTTCACCTTACCTATTGTGGGTGCTACCCATGATATAATAAGGTAAAGAGATGGAGGAAGTAAATATTTTCTGATGTAAACTATCCAAGACTTTCCCAAAATAAAATTTGTCAAAGGTTTCTGATGCTTAAACTATAGGAATTGTGTACTTGTGTTTTCTCTGTACTCGTAACCTAGGCTAGTACTTGGGAGATCCAGGATCAATTCCTTTCTTCTGTGCAAACTTCCTATGTGACAATGGACAAGTCACTTAACCTTCTTTGGATGGTTCCAATTGTATTCTACTGAGGGTTATGCACATGTGCCATGCGTCCGAAGCTGGAGCTTTTGAAAGTAATACTATTCAGCAGTCCGCGTATGCATTCTTGCATTGCCTCATGGTTTCCCCTGAGGCGATAAATGGTGGGGTAGGCCACCAATGTCTACAGTTCCTTCTCACCACTGCATGGTCTGAGTCGTACTTCTGCTATACTCTCTTGTCCTTGGTTATGCATTTTCCAAAATGTGTAGAAAAACTCTTTTTTATTCTTGTTCATAGTTAAGATTTTATTGTTTTTGTTCTAAATTTTATAGTTTCAAGTTGTTTTATAGGATTAGATTGTGAAGTGCTTTGAGATCTGCTGTGAGTGCTGTATAGGAAATTCTTCTTCTTCTTCTTCTTGATTATATTTCCATAAAACAAACTACTTGGGTTTGGTTTCTGGTTTAAAATCTCCTTTAAAGTCTGCATATAATTGTTAAATTACTTATATATAATTCTTACTTACAAATCTGCTTCAAAGGTTTTTGCTGTAAATTTAGTATTAAATTTTTTTAGGGTGAATGCTGTCTTGCATAACTGGAACAGTTTTGCTGCATTCGAACAAAGTACCTGATTTTTTTAACAAGATTTGTAGCCTGCATATTTGATAGCATGATTAAGTCCCTTACTCTTACCAGTTTCAAAGTGGTACTTAGCTACCTCTTGGCAAGATGTTCAAGTTGGACAACACTGAATCTAAATAATATCCTGATCCATTGAGTACCCTTTAGTGTGGTGTGTACTAACTGAGGGAACATTTTGTACGGGCCACATTAAAAAGAACAACAAAATGAGGTCTTAAAAAGTATATACACCTTAGGCATGAAAGAGTTTAAATGATCACTGTTTTTTAACTCAGAAGTCTGCCATATTTTAGCTGCAAATGCTTTGGCAACCAAGTACAAAGACTAGTATGCTTTCTGATTTATTTTTCAATTGAAATAATATTGGATTTCAAATATCTCATTTTCTGGGGGCTTGTCTAAAAGGAGAAATTTACTGGCGTAATTATACTGGTATAATTACGCTGCTAAATTTCTCAGTGCAGGCAAGTTCTGGGGGTTGAAGACAAAAGACTTTGCTGTATGAGGTAAGCATAGGGCAAGAGGATGCTTTTGAATCTCAATCGGTGTGTTGAGGTTTTTTTTTTGGTTGTTAAGGCTAATTCAAAGGAAGGAAAACAGTGTTTTGTTTTTTTTTGTAACCTGAATTGTTAAAGTATAATTTTAAAAGATCAGAGATGAACAATTCAGAATCTCTCTTTAGCTTATCTCCACAGCCGAATTTGTACTGCATTGTTTTATTATTCTACTGTTTGACAGATAGCAGTCTCAATCAGAAAATGCCATTGGTGTTCACCATTTAGGTCACCATTTGGTCCTTCTTCACTGCTTCTACTTGCACTAAGACTATTGCATGTGGTTTTAGAAGTGTAACCAACAAAGTAAGATACTGTACTTTGGTAAGTCTTTCAGTATATCCAAATATAATTGAGTACATCAGCTCTGTGGTTAAGAGAGCATTAGTATTCTGCTATTCTTGTTTCCTTGAAATGAATGCAACTCCCCCCCCCCCCCCAAAAACAAAACAAAAAACACCTAATTCAGCCTTAATTTTCAGGAGATCAGTTATTGATACAAGATATCTATCTGTGTACATAGACAAAATTAATTTGTGAGGTCTCTGGAGTATTCTAACAACTTGGGTTGAAGTCAATCTTAGTGGAAGAGTTTATTGATTCTCTTCACAAGAAGTAAATACTGAAAGTGGGAGGTTTGTTTAACTTAAAAAAAAATGTAGACTGTCAAATCATTAATGATTCCTTGCTCCCCATCCTTCAACGGGAAGACTATGCTGTTCGAATTTGCTAGACTTTGGAGTAGCTCTAAATCAATTTGCTAATAGCATATTTCTGTTTCTGCCTTTTTTTTTTTTAGGTTAATCTTAAGAGACCATGTCCATTCTGGGCTGATGATGGCCATTGTTCTATCAGAGATTGTCACGTAGAGCCTTGTCCTGAGGTATGGATCAAAGTAAAACAAGAAATCATTATTCTCTCACATAGCCAGACCAGTTTCTTCTATGGTTATCTCCTGGTTTAAACGATCTCTGCATCTCCCATGCAGATCCTCTTTTTAATTTTTCATTTTATTTTTTTAAATTTATACCTGTGCTGTAGCAGATTTAGGAACTACTGCTAACACCAGACTTCTCAGTTTGAATAGCTTGAACACAAATAGTTCAGTTAATTCCTCTCCTTTTAAGTCATTATTCCCCTCCATGATAGTCTTATTTCATGACCAACATCATTAGTGAAAAGTGAAATTGACTATATGTAAAGCACTGTCAGATGTGCAAATTAAACAATTTTTTAATTATAGTAATCTTGTGGTTTTACTTTTAACAGTAGTTGATTAAAAATGTTCATAGAGAAGTGTGATCAAGTTGATGTAACTGTTAAAATGTTTCAGTTTTTGTTTTAAACTTCTGATAGTGTGCATTTTCCCTTTTCCAACAGATGATAGTTAAAAACACTGTGGGTTGTTCTAAAATAGTTAAGCTGGAGTGGAATTCATAATTCTTTTAAGTTATTGGTGCACTACCTTATAATGTCTCTACTTGTACAAAAATGGCTCAGTCTCTACTGTATGTAGATACATAACAGTTTCATACTTCATATTTTATTACAATTTTTATTATGCTCCTATTCCAGAAATCACAAGGATTTCATAAGGATGGATAAACATCCCCATTTTATAGACAGGGAAACTGAGGTAGAGATCATTCAAGTGGCTTGACTTAAGTCACAGTGAGTTGTTTGCACAATCAGGAAAATAATCCAGGTCTCCTGGCTCCCATTTCTTTGTTCTCTCCAGTGGACTATACTGTCCACTGTGAACTATATTCTGTATTTAGCAGAAGGTGATGTGAAGTAAATAGATCTGTGTAACTTCTGTGACTTTTAACTAGGCTTCATTGCTCATCTTATGGTACAGATTTTACATGATAAGCAGTTATATATAAAACTATTGGTTTAACCAGGAAAAAGGGAATAGACAATTCAACATATGTGCAACATCGCCAAGTTAATGTTGTTTTTTGAAACATTTTAACTCTTGCATTTTCTGAATCAACTGAGCACACTTAACAATTCTTGTTGAGGTTTTATGCTATACTTTATTTTAACACTTAATTTATCTCCCACTTAAGCTCTTAAATGCACACCTCACTGATGGCAGGATAAGTTCTCATCTCTGTCTCTATCGGTCTGTTACATCTACATAACCATGCACACAGCTCCCACTGAATAATCAGAGCTGAATGCATATAAACTTGGTCCATTGTTTGACTGGCCACCTTCTGGTAATGCCACTTTAATAGGTGCAGCAGCACATCTGTTTACACTGACAACATATCTTTACAACTGTAAAAGATAAAGGAGTATTTTTTAAATTAAAGCTTAGAATTTTGGAGAACATTCTAGAATGTAGCAAAAATTGTAGAGTAAACCTGAACATGCAGTTTTTTTTTAATTATGCCTTTTTCTCGTGTTTCTAATCTTCAGCCATTCTATCCTTCCCACCCCAAAGCAAATGTCATGAACAGCCTCAGTACTCTCTGAAGGAGCTTCTGGGTTCTAAGCGCTTTTGAAAATTTGGCCACTTTGTTTAGGTGTGTAACTAGGAGCCCAACTCGATTTGAAAATGTGGGTCAAATATTCCTCAATTTGGATGGTCAGAATAGTTTGCATTTATGTAGCTCCCTTCATCCAGATACCAAAGCATTCTATAAACATTGATTAATGAAGTTTCATGACACGTGTGGGAGTAAAATCTATAGTAATTGACCTTTTCAGGGGTTCTTAGGACAGGCATACAGTGTGTATATGTAACTTATGCTTTTGGCATATACACACGATAAACTTCAGTTCCTCCTAGACTGTTGAGTTGAAGGTCTTACTTTGTCAGTTGAAAGCTAATCTTCCCCAGACTTGCCATAAAAAATCAGTTTTGGCAGATGAAATTGAGGTATTGTGTTCATATTGGTTAGAGACAAATATTTCTTGCAGATTTTTGTAGACTTTGCAGAACTACTTTAAATAGTAGGGATGAGCTTTATTAGACAAATGTGTGTATTTACACACCATTCTAGTCTCTAATGTTTAATATCTGCTAGTGAAATCTTAAATTGGTTAAAAAAAATTGGCCATAATAAACTTTAGTTATTGCTACTTTTGTTCAGGGTAATAAAACTGAAATACTTTTTAATAATAGTATCCATTAGTGATAAAATTGAATGATGGGTATCCAAAGTATTAGCTATTGCTTTTATCAGGCAAAAATAAGTTTCAAATAATTAAAAGAAATTGAAATAAGTTTTCAACCTAGAAGGAGCCGACTGCTCTTATCTTGGGTTGGAGTAGCGTAAGTTGAGAGAACTAGGAATCACCTCAGCAAGGAATTAAAAGGTGTCAACTTGCAGAAAACAGTTAACAGCTTTATTAGCTATCAATCTTACAAGCATTGTGGCATAATCATTTTTGTGAACAGTGCATAAAGATAGTAATTTGTCTTTTTATTTTAGAGTAAAGTACCAATTGGAATTAAAGCTGGGAGTTCTAATAAAGTAAGTAATGTCTTTTTGTTTTCCAAGCTATTTTTCTGATTAAAAAAAATTAACCCCAAAATTAGAAATACTATGTATAGTCTTTATTGTCCTTTTTCAGCCTTGGATCCGTGGTAAACTTTATTTTTTTATATGTCGTCTTGTGTGTGTAGTTTTTGCTTATAACAAAAAACAACAACCCCCGTATGCCTTTTATGTATTCGTTGTGAAGGAATTGTGGGCAAATTACAAATATTGTATGTGTGTATTTCTTTGGTGTTATTTGGTGGGTATAATTGCCACATACGGTTCAGTCCAACACTGTGTACTGGCAGCCTTGAGTCTCAGCAGACTAATCAAGTCTGAAGAAAAGTGGCTTGGTGCATTACATCAATAAAAGGTAAAGTGGAAGGGTGGTTTCTGTGGGGAACAGAGTTCTCGTAAATGAACTCCTCTTCCTTTCTCTCTCTGCAGCCCCCTGTTTTGAGCCTATTCGTTAGTCCCCAGACATGCAGCATGGTAGGGGTTCTGTTACCTTATGGGTACACATAGCCCACAATGATGAACATGATGGAAGAATCTAATAACAGAATTTCAGGTGAAGAAGCCAGAATGACTAGAGAGCCAGTAATGTATTTTTTTTTTAATTAAAGAATATCGGACACCTATCCTGCCTGTATAAATATTGAGAGGTCTCCCTTCTCTCAACATTGTTTTATTTTAAAGTAACGTTTAAACCTTCTGACTCCAACTCTGCTTGAGCTAAGTACATTAGTTTCAGATTTTCCCAGTGGAAGGATTTTTACGTTTTCATCTGGGAGCATGTCAGCTTCTATAACACTCTTTTCTGACCAGAGACACCTGGGTACCAGTGTCCCTCCAGCTTAGGCATACCTTGCCATTCACTTTCTATCTCAGCCACCAATGTGTCAGACCTTGCAAAATTCATTAGGGTCCCCTCAGACACCTCTGTGGGTCCTAAGTCTAAGGTAGCTGCATTAACCTGGGCTGATTGGGATTTGTATTTTCATGTGCTCAGTGAAGCCATATCAGTAGCACTTTCTTGGGCTGTGCTGAGGTGTAGATACGTCTTACCTGTTATTCTTTATGGAAAAATATCCTGTAAGGTATATGGTGTAGTGAGTTTGTCAGGTCTAAGGTGAAATGTTTGCAAAGAACAAAGAAATGTTTGCCAAGGGGTCTCTGTGACGCAGTATGTTGATGCATTTAATCCTTTGAGATGAAAACTCAGCCCAACAATGAGATTTGTAAACTTAAACTAGCAGCTAATTATTTGTTAGGTCATGAGCACACTGTCTGCTCCTGCTCGCCTCTCCTCAATTCATCCTTTCCACTTCTCCAAAATCTACCTCTTAAGAAAGCTGTGTATTTTCTAATCTCAGCTCCTCTGCAAAGTCTTGCAGTTCCAGTAACCTACTGGATGGTCCGATCACCGTCTCACTCATTCTGTCCAAAATTAAACTGCTCATTTCTCCTCTTCACTGGTTTGTCCTTTTTCGGTATCACATTCAAGATCCTTCTCCCCTCCCCTTTTAAGGCCCTCTATAATCTCATCACTGTCTGTCTTTGCTCTGATCCCTCCTATGCTTATATGGATCCTTTGTTGTCCTTGCTGCTATATCCTTCTTTTCTCAGACTCTTAGCTTAGTACATTTTTCATGCTGCCCCTTTGCTTGGGACAGTCTTCCCCTTCATGTTAGTCAAGTGCTCTTTCTCGTTTTCCCCAATTCATTCAAATCTCTTCATTCAGACACTCTTCTCTGAGTCCTGTGGTGATCTCTCCACCTCTGAATTGTTGTCCTGGGATTTTTCTTGTCAGTGTTCCATTGCAACATCTTCAAGAGAAAGAACACTAATTACTTTTTATTACTGTATCGCAGTGGTTCCCAAACTGTTTGATTGCAACCCCAAAAGTGCGGAGGGCACCATTTTGCTTTGAACAGCTTGACCCCCACATATGGTGTATACGAGCACTTGATGTTCAGAAGGCGCCATTTTACTCTGCACAATGGCATGCATAAGTGGTCACACTGCGTGAAGGGTACAGTTTTGCTCTGCAAAATGGCATCTTCCATGCTGTCTGGGGTCTCAGCAGGAAATACTTCATCAAAAAAAGTTTGGGAACCTCTGCCATAATGTCTCAGAGCCCTAGTTATCGACCGGGTGCCCTGTGTTAGGTGCTGTACAAACACAGAACAAAAAGACTTTTTCTGCCCCAGAGAACTTAAAGTTGAAATATCAGATGGGACAACAGATGCGGGAGTACAAGGAAACAATGAGACAATATTGGTCAGCATGATAGGCAGTGTTCTCAAAGCACCACCAGTCTAACCAAGTCAATTTGTATGAATAGCCTTACTCATTAATGTTGCTTTGAAGTAAGGGTCCATCATTTTCTGTTATTTCTGTATTTTAAATGTTCTATAATTTATGCTGTAAAAACTTTCTGCTTGCTAAAACTTTACAGAACACAATGTTTATAAAATGATTTTAAATTACAGAAATACAAAATGTTTGATGCTCTATTACTCTTGTAACATTGATTTGATGCTTATGAAAAGAAATAACAATTTACATACATTTTATAAAAAATATATAAGCGCTAAAACTATTGATATCTTGCTGTGAGTATGCAAATTTGTCTGCCTTCTGTTGTCTGAGTGCACTTACAAACTATTCGGCAGCATTATTTTCTGTATGAGGAGGGATTCTATGTTGTTGTGTGGGCTGCAGATGGAACAGAAAGGGTTTTATAAATACACAGAAGATAGGAAAATGAAGTTTAGGAGAAGTTTTGATCACAAAGCTAGCCTCAGAAATTAACTAACTGTAACATTTCCATTACAGCTAATAATTTCTTCCTTTTGCTGATTTCTCCTGAAGACCTGATTAAAATCTCTTTAACTTCACTTTTTATTTTTAGTATATATTTCTGAACACTGACTTCTCACATTACTGCATAAAGATACAGTATTCTGACACCTCTTCCCCTCCGTAGCCTTTGATGTGCCCAAATACAGTCGTTTCCTCAATCAACAAATCAACAAAATTTAATATGGTCTGAAAAGATGTATTTGCATGATGACTTTGGGTATGTCTACACTGCAATGAAAAACCTGTGGCTGGCCCATGCCAGCTGGCTCAGGCTGCAGGGCTCTTTCATTGCAGTGTAAACTTCTGGGCTCAGGCTGGAGCCTGAGCTGTGGGACCCTGTGAGGTGGGAGGTGCCTAGTTACAGTGTAGACATACCCTAAGACACTACCTGAATAATGGTTCATAACATCAGTTTATGGATTTGTCATGGGGTGGGAAGGAAGGCAAAACACATGGTAAAACTTTGTTTATCTTTTTTTAATAGCAAAAAGTGGAATATAACAATTACTATGCTGAGTTTAAAACGAGCTCAAAGTGCTGCTAACCAAGCTCCATTCCTAGCTGCTGAACCGGCTTCCATTGTTCCAGTGGGAAGAAAGACAAGATGCAGGGGCTGTGGCTTAGTTAGGCACTTAGACTTAATTCACTTAAAATATCAGTGAACGTTTGTCAGTAAAACATACAGAGCTGGGCATCTTTCTTTCCTTTTATTTCCACTTATTTGGGAGGGCTGCCATCAGCCCTTCCCAACTATGATGCTGGGCTCCTACCACCACTGCATTACCCTCTTATGAAGGTTAAGGGGAACTGGGGAAAAGTGTGGGGTGGTCTTCTTGCACAGTAGGAGCCACAGCCCCTCTTTTTGCAGGTTTCTTAGGGGATGTCTTCCCTTAAATTCACCTCCAACTCCTGTTTATCAGGGAACAGTATTCCTTTTGTAATGATATTTGCATGGGACACATGCCACATCTGCTATCCACTGAGTTGCAACATTTTGACCTTATCTATCTCACTAGATCCCTAGTTTGCTGTGGGGAAGGCAAAAAAGCCACCCTGCGCCAGCTAATCTGGCAGTGAGGGGGAAAATTACTTCCCAGCCCCAAAAGAAAAAAGGCAACTAGCACGAGAATAGCTTCCACAGATCACTGACTGTTTAAAAAAAACCAAAAAACCAACAAACCTAGTGCTTGTGAAGATGCCATACTGATTGGTATTCCTCAACTGCTGATATCTATTAGTGCAACAGATACAGCACAGGGAACAAGAGTGCAAGCTTCTATGGCTGTAAAAATTTCCTGCTATGTTGGGATCATAGTGGAAGCCCCATAGACAACTCTCCAGTAGCTTCCAACATATTACTATTTTGCACTTTAACTAATGTGGTAGTAAAAATGCTAGATGCCATCAGAGTCTTGTCTATGATAGAGCTAACATTAGTGCAGCTGAACTGGTGGTTACACTGGGGCGAATCTTTTGCTGAAAGTCCCTAGTGTAGACAAGGCCTGACACTGCCTTGCCAAGTTTTATTTTGGAGATCTTTTCTCTAAAGAAAAGAAGGTAATTCAGTTTTCGTGCCTATGGCAGTCACCCCCTAAATATGCTATCATATTCTGGTGTGCAGTACAGACCAATGATTGGTTGTCATCACTTGCCCTGCAACCTTGGGTGCGGGTGCCTCATAATGAATTATTGCAGTAGCTCACAATCTGGGCCCCTCACAGACAGACGGGCAGCATCCAGGTCACGCTCAGAGTGTCTGTTTATAACTGCAGCCTGCCAGTAACACTCCAGTCAGCAGTTTCTGCTAGCCTTAGTTACCACTTCCAGGGTGGCCCCCAACATTCCCAGGCCCAGATATTCCCAGAAATGGCATGTTCTGCACTCTCCAGCCTTCTTGTGGACAGTTCAGATATTAGAGGTCCATTGCCCTGTAAAGGGTCAATATGCAAGTTACCAAACAATCCAGTTTACACACAACACTGGATTAGTTTTGATTAAAAAAAAAGTTTATTTAACTATAAAGAGGTAGATTTTAAGTGTGTACAAGGTGTTAAAGTCAGAAATGGTAACGAGAAATACTACAGTACATAGTAGCTAAGACTTAACAAACTAGATTTGGTTCAAGGTAAAATCCTTACCACATGTTCCTAGCAATATAGCTGACCAAATTCTCAGGTCAGCATCTCTCCCCAAAATCCAAAGGGCTGTCTTCAGTGAAAGTGAGGGGGGAGGAAGAGGGAGAGAGACTGGGGTGTTTTTGCCCCTCACTTTTATAGTCCAGTCCTCCTTTGAAGTGGATTCTTCTGATGATTACCCCTCAAAGCAAAGTTTATTCACACAGTAAAGAAGGTGATATGGAGTCTGGGGATGAAGGTGCCCCCAGGCTTTTTCTTCTCCCCTGTATATGCCAAAATGCAGATTTGCCTTGTCTCCATCTCGCTGTGTCAAGAACCCTGCTTACTACTTATGTAAATTGCGGTAAACACATTCCTTTGTTTAAGATGGACCTGCTTAACCACTTCTGCCTAATTAGGGCTCCATGGGTTTGAACATGTGCTATCATACAGAGGGAATTCATAACTTTATATATAATGTTGCTACGTACATTTCACCATGATATAATTGACTAGCCAGTTATTCATTTTCAAATGATACATCCCAATTCATATTTTGCACAAAGATCATGATAGTAGTGTGTAGGGTGTGAATACAGGGGTGTATTTAGTCACACATGCAAAATAGCTATCTTGTCCTCAGAATCTATAGTATTCCAGGTATTCCCTATAATAAATATAATACAATATAAATAATACTCAGAGTACTGAGTTAACAATTTATTAAATGCAGAATTGGCAGGTTATAAAGGGAGAATGCTCTGTTCACTCTTCAGTCTCTCTCTCAAACTGCTGTCAAGTTTGCTAGATATAAACGGTGCTTTTGTGGTGTGGACATCTACTTTGAAGAGAAGTGAGGCCACCAGCTCTATTCAGATATGCTTGGTTTAAGGCAAGACAAGCTATCGGCTGTTACCTTTCAGTCACTCTTGACCTTTATGAAAAACAGTTGTAAACAGAAAATGTAAAAATATGTTTGAGTCTCCTTCAGACTCAGATTGAAAAACAATAGAAGTAGTTCATCTTTGAGTGCTGGTCCCTATTCATATTCCACTGTAGATATGCATGCCTCTGGAGTTGGAGAGTTCTTGGAAGTAGTGTCCATGTGTCCGCAAATGTAGCCTTGCTCTCCTCATGCCTCCAACTGGGGAGTTAACGGGTGGAGTGGACATCTCTTCAGTTCCTTCTTACTACTGCATGGGCTGGGTTGGAACTTCCAGTGCCTGAAGCTTTTTGTCTCCTTATTCTTCCACCAGTAAATGCGTGTGTGTGTGTGTGTGTGTATATATGTGTATATATATATATATATTGTAAAGTAAATGTTCTGACAGTATTTAGCTAAGTTTTATAGTTTAATTCCTATACTGGGGAATTTCCCCTCCCCTTGTATCCCAATACATTTACTGGACTTTGCCCAGACAGGGGTGCCTGAATAGGGGGGGTGGCGCTCAGGGGGTCATGGCCCTCCCACTTGCTACCAGCCCTAAGGGTGAGCGAACAGGGGTGTGGGGGGCGGAGAGGAGCGAGCAGGGACCAGGGTCTTGTGGGGGAGGAGGTGGTACATGAGTGGGGCCTTGGGGAGAAGAGACAGTGTGGCGGTGTGGCCATGATTTGGGCACCTTTGCCCCCTGCCCCCCTTTTAGGGCACTTCTGCCGCTTCTGTGTCCAGAACTCTGGGCTCCAAAATCTGTTGTTCTTGCTGATGCTCCTTCTCTGTCAGTGACGACCATCAGCACTGCTTGTGCTGCCTCTGGGAGGCTCATGTTGTGGCATGCTGCAGTATCTGCTGCTTTTTTCCCATGTGTACCTGTCAAGGGGGGAGAACTTCATTTTAAGAAGCACGTAATGGGGAAAAGCCATGAAGAAACAGTTGGATCCAGGCCTGGGGATCCCCTTCCCCTCTGCTCCCCCCCTCCCCCATGTATTGGCCTGACACAGCAAGGAGTGTGCCTCCTGCTGTGAGATCCAACTTAGGAGTGAGGGAATTTACTCCCACAGATTCCCCTGTTGGGGTCTTGATGGGAAGGCCAGGAGTGTTCTCAGGAGAGCAAATCCTCCTCTAAGTCCACTTCAAAAAAGTTGGATACAATGCTACTGAAGTCAAACAAGTCTTTCTGCTGAGCTCATGAGGACTTGTCATGACTCTGAGATTTAGGAGATTCTAAGAAAATCCACAAGTCCAGGGCTCTGCTGGTATCAGACATTGGTGCTGGAACTAGGAGTGCTGGGTGTGCTGGTGCGTCCCCTGGCTTGAAGTGGTTTCCATCATATACAAAGTTGACAGTTTGGTTCAATGGCGCTCAGCACCCCTTCTAAATACATTTTTCTTCTTTGAGTGCTTGCTCATCTCCATTCCAGTAGGTGTGCGTGCGCATGCCACGTGCATGATTGTCGGAAGGTTTTCCCCTAGTGTACCTGTCAGGTCGGCAGTGGAGTCCTGGAGTGGCACCCTCATGGCGGTGAATATAGGACACTGCCGACCCAGCGCCTGCTCAGTTCCTTCTTACCGCCAGTGACGGTCGTTGGAGATTCCTTCAGTCTCTTGCTTCCCAAGTGTCTACCTAGTGGTTACCTTCTAGTTAGTTGTAAATAGTTCTTGAAAATTGTAGTTAGTTAGCCTATTTCAGGGGGGTCCCCCCCGCCCCAGCTTCCCTGACTGAGGTATGCCTGGATCTCAGGGGTTTAAATCCTGCGAACACTGCGGGAGGCCTATGCCCAAGGGGGAGCCACACGCGTCATGCCTTAAGTGCCTGGGCGAGGGCCATCAAACAGATAAGTGCTCCATTTGCAGGAGCTTTAGACCCACGACGAAGATGGGGTGGCACTGTCGTCTCAAGCTCTTTTTAATGGAGGTGGCTGTTCACTCTCAGCCAGCACCGGAAGTGGCACCAGCGACACCTGAAGTGGTACACCGGTTTCAGCACCGAAAAAAGACACCTCCAGGGAGCATTGACACCGCTCCCTGGCTCACAAAGCTAGTTCGAGCATGCAGTACCGCTCTCAGTCCCGAGTGCCACATAAGAAGAAGGCAGACAGGTTGGTCCTCCATCAGGAAACAGCATAGGGATCCCAGCGGGGTATGTCCTACATCAGGGCACCCATGGCTTGGCCCTCAGATGCTTGTGGACTCCCTGACTTGGCAGGAGTTGGAGGACGAGATTGATCTTTCCTCCATGATGGATACCTTTTGAGGCCATGCAGAACCTTATTGGCATGACGGCACAGTCCCCAGCCCTGCAGGCGCAACCACTGGTCCAGGTGGAAGCGCAAGGCCTGGTGATGGTGCAGTCTGCAGCACCAATGTCGGTACCACCACCTATTCAACACCGGGGCAAGCCAACAATGCTATGGCGCTGCTCCCTATCGCCGCATTACCATTCCCTGGCACCGTTGGGTTCTGCTCTTCCCATGGTATGGCTCAGACTATTCCTTGGACTCCGATAAGTCATTGATCTCCCGAGGTAGTTGGTACCGGTCTCGGTCCCGGCACCGCAGATCGCGGGATATGCTGGTACAGTGGCCCTTTTGGATTCCTTGGACCTATCATCAGGCTCAAGGGTGGGGCTCCAGGGCTGCGTCTGTAGTGTCCACGCCCTGTGCTCCTCCTTCAGCCATGTTGGTACCACACCATACTTCCACAGCACTTGAAGACTCCCACCCCCACGTGACAAGGACCCTGGGTCTTCGCAAACAAGTGCAATTTTCGAGCCAGCACCACAGTCTGCTTTGAATAGGGCAGACATATCCAAGCCAGCCTCTAGGGAGCCTGAGGGTCAGGAGGACCCAGTCCCATGGGCTTCATCATCCTCTTTTCTGGATGAGGCAGTAGCTGGCACCTCCACTACCATACTCCCTGCGATGGACAATAGGACGCACCAGGACCACCTTAGGAGGGTGGCCCAAAACTTACACCTCCAGGCTGAGGAGGTGCCAGAAGACTCAGACCCAATGGTGGACATTCTTGCCCCGGAGGGTCCTTTAGGGTAGCCTTGCCCCTTAAAGACCATACAAAACACCACAAAGGTGCTATGGTAGACCCCTGCCTCCATACCTCCCACAGCCAAAGAGGTGGAAAGGAGGTATTTTGTGCCGCAGAAGGGGTATGAACACCTTTTTACCCACCGTCAACCTGCAACATTAGTGGTGGATGCAGCGAGCCACAAAGAGCAGCAAGGTCAACCAGGTCCTGTCCCAAAGTCACGGGACGCTAAGAAGCTGGACCTTTTTGGCTGTAAAGTCTACTCAACTGGGGGGGCTCCAGCTTCACATTGCTAATCAGCAAGCAGTGCTCAGCCGCTACGCCTTCAATTCCTGGAGAGTACTAGCTAAGTTCCAGGAATTGCTCCCGTCAGACTCTCACCCAGAGTTTGTGGCGCTTCTTGAGGAGGTCAAGGTGGTGTCAAACCCCAGCCCCCCTCCCACTTCTACTCCATACCCCCGAGGTAGGACTCAGCCAGGAGAAGGAGCAGGAATAATAGGAGGCACCAGTTGCAGTCCTCCTCAGGCCAAGGCCAGGGCTGGTCCAAACAGCCCACAGCACCGAAACCTAACCTTTGAAGGGCGCCCAGGGACGGAGCACCAGGACTCAATCGAGATCCTTGCCCTCCCTTTGTGAACTGACTGTCCCACTTCTACCGTGTTTGGTCCCAGATCACAACAGATCGCTGGGTTCTAAGCACGATAGGGGTGGGATGTTCTGTTCCATCCCACCTTCCCCCCACACACACACTTTTCCTGTTCCTCTTCAGCGACCCTGCTCATGAGCAACTCCTTCTCCAGGAGATGCAATCTCTCCTCACTCTGGGGGAGATAAAGGAGGTTCCTCAGGAGTTCAGGGGCAAGGGATTTTAGTCCTGATATTTCCTATCCCCAAGGCCAAGGGTGGACTTTGACCTATTCTGGATCTGTGAGACCTCACCCAGAGACCAGAGGGTGGGTGACTGACTCCATCAGGAGATGCAGCTTGTGGGAGGAGTCTGTCTCCCATTCTATTGGACAGCCATAGTTTCCCTCCAGTGGAACCATTGGTGCTGCCAACAGATACACACTAGGTATTTTCTTTTTTCGGAGACTCTGAACAACCTGAAGAACTGATGTCTCCTCCTCTGAAACATGTCTTCCCAGACCAGTCTGGAACCAACTTCCACTTCAGCACCTCCCTCAGAACTGTTGGTACCGTATGCTAGGGAGAGTCCCACAGCCACCCTTTGACCCATCTTCCTGGCCTTCTCTGGGGTACTGGGACCTGTACCACTCTGCAGAGTCGACATGATCCACCTGTCCACCCTTCACCTGCAAGACAACAACTAGAAATTCCTCCTGACCCCATGGAAGAGGAAGATGGATCTGGAGCTGGCGGTACTGACGAGACTGTCCTCATATTTGGATAAATAGTTGCTCCAATATCTCCTTCCCCCCGATGACCATAAGCAGTTCCAGGAACTGTTACATAGTGTTGCAGAGGAGCTGCAGATCTCCCTTGAGGAAGTTCAGGGTCTTCAACATAAACTCCTGGCAAGTGAGCAGTTACCTCTTCAGTATTAAGGAAAGGGTTTTTACTCAATATACTTCCTAGTACCCAAAAAGGACAGCTGGGCTATCCTTGATTTCTGCCATCTTAACTGCCTTATTCGCAAACTGAATTTCACATGGTTATGCTGTCATCTATAATCCCATCCCTAGAAAAGAGCATGTAGTTTTCAGCTCTTGATATGTAGGACACATACTTTAACGTGGCCATTCACCCCGTCAGATGCTCTCAGATTCCTGGTGGGCCCTGACCATTTTCAATACAGTGTGGATCCCATTCAGCCTTGCTACAGCCCCAAGGGTCACTACTAAGGTCGTCTTAGTAATAGCAGCCCACATCAGGCATTGTGGCTTCACCATTTCCCCCTATCTTGATGACTGGCTTCTCGTTGCTAAGACTGTCAAGAAGCCTATGAGTCCAATTCATCAATGCTTTCAACTTGTGCTTTCCCCAGCATAACTCAAAAATATTTGGACTTTATAGGAATGTCCTTAAATTCAGTCACAGCAAGTGCTTACCTGCCGATGGACAGGTTCCAGTGATGAATGACCTCCTAGATCAGATCATGCTCTTGTTCTGTACAAACTTAAAATTGTAAGTATTCTTGTGGTCATAACGCTAGTCTTTGAATTTAGTGCTCTATTTAAGTTGAAAGGGAATGTTCACATCAGCATTGGTGCTGTATTTCAATGTGTCTGCACAATGTCCAAGCAAATACTTCATTGATTTTTATTACATAGGAAAGGTTCTAAGCTTTTTTTTTAAAAGGAAACTTTGATTCTGGAGAAGATTCCAAAATGAGCAAGATTACCTTCCATCCTCAGAATCCTTGTGTTTTCCATATCAACAGATTTGTATTTACTGCACAACTTTGACTTCCCTAAGAAAGAGGTGAAGTAAAGGACATTTCTAGTTAATGTTTGTGTACTAAATATAACCTTTCTTACAGTACTCAAAAAGAGCAAATAACACCAAAGAACTGGAAGACTGTGAACAAGCTAACAAACTGGGAGCAATTAACAGTACTCTAAGGTAAGCTGTGCTTAAAGTAAATAGTACCAACAAAAGGTCATCTTGACTCTGGTATGTTGTTTTGGAAACTGCTGCTTTTTGTTCTCTTCACTTTTATATAGTCCCTATAAAAACAGTGGAAAATAGCCCTGGTGTTAAATATGAGTTAATGGACTCAAAAACCTCTGAAGCTAAAGATCGGAAGGAAGAGAACAAATATCTTTCCTTTCTTAAAGGAAGATTTTTATTGTATACAAAACTCTGAGCAGGAAAGGCAGGAAACCCAGGAAAAAGAGCATTTGGGTTTTTTATTACCACTTTGTCCTGGGCAGAGTAGTACAAACAAATATTAGAGAATGGTCTAAAATCTTTTATCTGCACATCCGGAACTAATTATCTCAGCCTCTGAAATCTCAATGTTAGAACATAGCATTTACTGAGTACTTCATGGGGGGATCTGGATTCCCAGCAGAGAAAAGTTTGGAGCCGGATATTGAAGGGCCATTTTGATCAAAGGAGCTTGACACTGCAACAATGGCAGTTGCTCCATAGTTGAGGAACCAATTTCCTATAAGCTCAACTTTGGCCTCTTCTCTAACCTGCCCCCTGCCTCCCCAGCACCATCCTTCCAAAACAAAAAATAAAATAAAGTAGTAGATTTGATCTGAAGCAGGAATAATATTTTTCTACAATACTCAAAATGATTTGGATTAGAGGCTCCTGAGTTAGGGCCCACTTAAAAGCTGAGTAGGTAAACAGTTTCAGAATGTAATTTTTTTTTTTTTTGGACATTTTCTAACACCCATCCTCCCAAAAAAGGTAGAAAGATAAAATTAACTTTAGTGGATTTTCCTAGCAGAGATCTCATACTTTCGGGCCCCAGTTTTGAACAGTAAAACCTGAACTCTAAGATGTTTCTTCTTGGCAACATCATCTTAAGAGTGTTGGCTTCAGGAAGCTCAGTGTAAGCTATAGTAAATCAGGAGACAGTAAGATTCCTAATTTCGTTGCTCATATTTTAAAAAAAAAAAAGTTCCAGCCTTCTCCCTCTGCAGAAAAAAGGGCCAAAGTGGCCTGTCACTGAGAAATTTTTTTCCCTCCCAAGAAAAAGGGAGTTAAAGTGTGAAAAGCCTCCTAAAGCTCACGAGGTTGGGAAAGTGGACAGCGGGCATGTAAAGGGTTGGAGAGATAAGCATGCTTCTTGGGAACATGGAAAGTGAGTGTTTAAGTTGGGGAGGGAACAGGAAGATAATCCCTGATATAGGAACAAGTGGGAGATAGCAGTTATGTGGAGGCCAGGAGGTACCTATGCCTCCTATGCAAATCCTTCAAACCCAGCAATTCACCCTTTTAATGGCTCCTAGCTCTGGGTATTGTGCCTGTTTGGCTGAATTTAATCGAACTGGGGTTGCCTACTGGCAAAATACAGGAAGTTGACTGGATGGGGAAGCTCCTAGGAGTAGAGCTTCTCTCCACTTGATACACCTTCAGGTTCTTCCTGCTTTTTCCAAACATGTCAAAAGGAGAGGAATCTGTGGATCTTGTTGCAGAGTGGGTCCTAGGTTCGTAAAACTGAGTTTGGGTTAACTTGGTCAGAAAGAATGGGTGGTTGAGGGATTATGCATTACTTCCCAAGGCACCATGCTAACTACCAATGAGAGAGTTTATTGGTGTTTGGTTTTGAAATGCTGTAGTTAATGGCTGGCTTACCATTGTTTGCTAAATGCTCAAAACCGAAACATTTGAGTTTGTTACAAATACTACAAGGTCATTGGAGAGGAAGAGTTAGGGAAATGTGACAATTAATTCCTTGGTATTTTCTTCGGGTTTTTTTCAAGAGGATAATCCTATTTACAAAGCAATATACGTAATCAAGATCATTGGCTTGTCTCCTATTGTAATGTAGAATCAGTTGATGTTAGAAATGGGACAGAGGAGATGAAAGACCCATGTCCATCTTTGCCAGTGCAGGGTTTTTTCTACAATATATAAAGATTTGTCTATACGAACACACGGTTCTTGGGAAGCTGGGGTTTGTATCTACTCCACCACACACTGAAAGTTCCCTAGTGTGCTCTAACCTACTCCTATTTCAATGCAGGGCAGACTAAAGTGTACTAGGGAACTTTTAGTGCACAGCAGCAGTGTCCACACGGCACTTAGTGCTTTGTAGTCTAGTGTAGGTTAGATTTACACTCCAGCTTGCCATGAAAGGTGTGTTTGTATGACAAGTCTAAATACAGGCATTCGTTTTCCTTCTCCTGAGATAAATTTACAAGCATCTAACAGGCAATAGCTCGTTGATATGTTCCAGTGCTTCGGATACAGTCATTTTAAATTTAGCTCCAGAGATATTGCACACCATCAATTCTCTGTATTCAAAATTATCTAATTTGTGTGGTTTTATGATTGCTAATTTTGACAGCTCTTCATGGATACATTTAAAAACAAAAATAAAAGCATTTTTACAAGTCAAATTCAATTACATGTGTTTATTTTCTCTTTTTCTCAGTAACCAAAGTAAAGAGGCTTTCATTGACTGGGCAAGATATGATGATTCACAGGACCACTTTTGTGAACTTGATGGTAAAATAGATATTGGAGTGAATAAGCTTTTAAAACAGCTGAAGTTCTCTAAGAAAGCATATTTATGCACTGTCAGTAAATAAGTTTAAAGGTGTAATACAAATGACTTAATTTTGTGCTGACTGGCCAAATAAAAATCTCAGACCTTCTCATGTAGAAGGAAAGTTCTTAGTGTGTGTGGGTGGGGGAGTACAACCTAGGGGCATAGGGAGATAGTCTCTATTAGTACCGACATGTGAGGCATTTGATAGTGGATAGACAGGTGTATATTTTATGGAAATGAAAAGGAAAGAGAGTGCACAAGTAACAGTAAAAGATGCTGAAATCCTCATTCCATACTGGGGCAAACATAAGACCACTTACGCAAAACCTAATTGCTTTAACCTATTGAGAGTATGTCTACACAGCAAAACAAAACAAAAAACAGTGCTCCAGGGAGTCTTAGAGCCCAAGTTAACTGACTTGTGCTCCCAGAGCTCATGCTGCAGGTCTAACAAGTGTAGACTTGTGCTGGAGCCTGGGCTCTGAAACCTAGGAGCAGAGAGGGTCTCTGAGTTCGGACCCAAACATCACGCTGCTATTTTTAGCCCTGCAAGCCCAAGTCAGTTGATCTGAGCTCTGAGGCTAGCTGCTGGGGTTTTATTTTGTTTGTTTGTTTTTTGTTTTTTTCTATACTGAGGGTGTAGCTATACCCTCAGTCATTTACTGTATTGCCTTTGCTAACCTTTAGAAATTTGCACTTTCAAAGAGCTTGTTTCTTCGCCGCATCGCTTTTTTCTTAGTTGCCTCTGGATTGAAGTAATCCTCTTTACCTTTAGTAAACATGTTATTTTTAATAATGAGCAAAAATTGATCTTTTTGCGTTGACATTTGTCTTCATCTCAGAACATGGCTGCTGTTATTTCTGGTAACTGCTATAGTAGTTTTGATTATTGCAGCCTATTCTAGATAACTTATTAACAAAGGTTAGAGATTGAACTAAAGCTGTCTCAGTAGTGTTTGGAAAGTATTAGAACACATAAAACATATTTTTCTGGCTTGTATGGATTTTTATGGGAAGTAGATTGTAGTTCTGGAACCCATAGCTTGCATAGGCTTTTGCTTCCTCTCTATCATCATCATTTCTGCCTGCTGCCTGCACCTTGCCTGTTCAGCTTCCTAAGATGATTTTAGCTTCTGACTGTCTCCCTTCCGCCTCTCTCTACTCTTCTTTGATCACTTCTGAAATGACACTTAACTGCTGTTCTGATGGTATTCTTTTTTTCATTGCTAGATCAGCTCTTACTTTCTACTATGGTTGCTCGTCATTCATCATTACAAGAGCAAGTGCTCGGGGCTTCTGTTGGCTTACTCTTGTGATTGATTGGGTGACACACTCTTGACATTTGGTTGTAGTTTTTGACCTTTCAAATCAGATATTTTATTTATATGTAATTTTCTAGTTTTTACTTCTTTAATAATTTGGGAGTAGTATTTCAGTTATCTTTCACATTTTTAAAAAAGCATTGAAAAAGCTGTATTTAGCTATCTTGAAATTTTATTTTTGGATGTGGTCCTTTTGCATTCATGTTGAACTTAAATAATATACCTAGAAATAAGAGGAATGATTAAATGCTCTGTTGCAATTTATAGCTTTTCCTGGCTATAAGAGCATTCTAAAATGCACTATAAAATATTTCTAGTTGGCAGCATTGTAAATTGGTAGAAAATGTGGACTAAAGCATCTAAAAATAAATCTTACAAATTTCTTTTAGCTAATGAATAAAATTTGAGAAATACATCTTGTAAAAGCAATCATAAAATAAACCCTAGATTTTAGAAGAATTTGAACATTGGAAGTCCTAATTTCTATCATTATTTAGTGTTCTTTTTTAACATATAGCCCCAATCCTGAAAACACTTACTGTACGTTGACATGCTTAACTGTAAGCATCTGAGTAGTCCTATTGACTACTGACCCACTATTGACTACTGCTTAACTGAAAGCACCTGAGTAGTCCTATTGACCCAATGTCCAGTGGGACCATTCACTTGCTTAACTTTTAAGTCCAAGCATTAGTTTTTTCAGGATTGGGGCCTGTACTTGCAATAGTCAGAGTCTGTGGAACGAACTCACACAGGAGCAAAGGACCACCAAAGACCTCACCACCTTCTTCTCCAGCGGAAGCATGTTTTTTAAAAAAAAAAAGAAAACCACTACATTTGCATACACAAATCTTCTCTTTGGAAAAGAATGAAAGAGAGAGACCCACACGTGACAGTGTTAGTCCTGTTGCTTAGTGCCCTACTGGAAGGTACTCAGCTGCTGCAGTGATGAGAGCAGTACAAGAACCTGTATAGAATGAAGCAGATCTTATTTAATGTCACCTTTAGCGTATAACACTGTATATTATATACAGGATATTTATGCTGGTGTTTAAAACCAAATTAGAGGATAAGATAGTGTTTGATGTCGGAGATCTCACTTTTACTTTGTTCTGTATAACTGCTTTTTGTGAAACTCAGTCCTTTTAAAGTGACTGGTTAGAATATGTAACAAAGGGTTTCCTGTTTAGATGAGAGATCTCCGGATGCGCAGTATGTGGATTTGCTGCTGAATCCAGAACGTTACACTGGATACAAAGGGGCCTCTGCATGGAGAGTGTGGAACAGCATCTATGAAGAAAACTGCTTCAAGTAACTGGGGAGGGAGGAAAATGCACTTTATACTTTGAACAGTAACATTTCTTCAAAATACAAAAATCATTTATTTTTTAACTTTTTTTCAGGCCTCGATCTGTCTATCGTCCTTTAAATCCATTGGCACCCAGCAGGGGTGGGTCTCTTAACTATTTTGTACTTATTAAAACACTTTCAAAAGCATTTCAACTCACCTTAATGAATTTTCTAGTCCAAATTATACAAATAATATCCTACGCTGTAGTACTATCTGTTGTCCACTCAGTGTCATATAAAGTGACAAAAACTAGATCATGAAATATAAAGAAATTGACCCTAATATACCAAAAACTTAATTAGCTAAAATTAGTGCTCTGATCCTGTTAAATTGCACACATGCTTAATCTTATGCATGTCAATCTCATTAAAGTCATTGGGACTACTTGTGTGCAAATTAAAGCACATCTATGTGTTTACAAGATCAAGGTCAAAATCCCATACTAAGATGGGTGGGAGTTAGAAAAACCTTACAGCAGTATCTTCAAAATTCATATCTTGAATCTGATTTATTTTCCTCAAGCATCTAATTTTGTCACTTCAGTATGTTTATTGGCTAATACAATGCACAGTAACAACTTTTCTTTCATAGTCAAGTTAGTAATAAGTAATGAGTTTTCTTGAAGTAGTATCATTTCACTACTATACAAAGTGGGATCCACTGGAAAGATTTACCTTAAAGATGAAAGTTTGAAAAGCAGTGTTAAGTAGGCATACTTTATGCTAATAGAATTTTGATGTTAAAATTCTAAATGAAAATAAGTTAGTTTTTATTTTCTCAGTGAATCTAAATTGAAGTCTTCAGTTTCTGTACTGATGGTTGCCTAGTTCCCATAACAATGAAATATTAATGTAAATAAATTCATTCAAAAAGAAACCCTGCGTGTTGGAAATGAAGGAAGACTCATTTAGCATCGATGAGGACTATCGGCAAAATTGTAACCAGTCTTTGTTTTTAAATGTCACTATTGAAATCAGTTAATTCAGTCTAAAAAATAACACAATATAGCCCTATATCTTATATGCATGAACATAGGCAGAGTCTCTGTTGTTACTCCCTAATACTTCCTTCTGTGTTTTTTTAATTTGTCTAATTAAAAACTTAAATATTGACCTCCTAGCTCAGTGATATTGATATTAACTGTTGGCAGGCAGTTAAGTATATTTGAATATTGTACTGTACTAATTATATTTAAAATGTTAAGTGTGTTTTATAATGTAACATGCACAGGAGTGAACAGTTCACTGATTATAAGACCAAGAAAGGACCATTAGACATTTATCCAAACCTTCTGCATAACACAGGCCATAGGTCTTCATTCAGTAATTTCTGCACCAAGCCCATAACTTCTGTTTGACCTACAGCATATCTTCTGTGTAAAAGAAAAGCCATTTGTAAGATTCCTGACATGAACTGAAGAAGCATTTCTTGCATCTTTAAATATCTGTATAGCAGGGTACATGTGTCATTTCCCATACAGAGTGGAAAAGGTTTTTTTCTAATGTTCCTAGATCTTTATTTACAACTTTTTTCTTTTTTTCCAGGGGAGGATGATGGTAAGTCTGATTTAATACATTCTCCATACTAGTTAAATATATAGTGGGAGTTACTTCGGTAATTGTGATTGTTTACTTGTTGCGTAAACTTCTTTTGGATGGAGAGGAAGAAATAATTTTTACTCTTTTTACCAGTGGGGGAAAAAAAAGAGGCAAAATAGTTGCCCTAATTATATAGTTCACTTGTCTGTCTTTTTCCCATAAGAATATTTATGGTCTTGCTGCTGGAATACATGAATAGCAAGAAGAGTAAAGGTGAAAAAATGAAAGAGGGTCTGGGAAGGTTTTTACAAGACATGGGGTGGAAGTCTTTTGGGCCTGAATTGTGCAGGGCTTTGCGTTTCTCCTCTTTTCCATTGATGGCAGATGTAATCTTTTTATTTGATAAAGGAAAAGAACAACTTTTTTTTACCTGGATAGTTTCTTTATATATAGTCAGGGTGTTTTATCCCCCTTTTTTCCCCCCATTGTAGTCTGTGTATGATAAGAAATGCTTTGATTGCTGATTTCTAAAAAGATCTAGGGGTCATTGTGGACAGCTCAGTGAAAACCTGCACAGTTGCAGTCAAAGCAAACAAGATTTTCAACTATCAAGAAAGGGTTAGAAAATGTTGAAAATATGCTGTTGTATAAATCAGTGGTTACGCTGTTAGCCTGAACACTTTCATTACTTTTGATCACCCCATCTCAAAAATTATATAGTAGAAATAGCAATGATCCAGAGGATATCACTGAATATTATTAAAGGCATGGGAAGACTTTCATGTTAGGAAAGATTAAAAAGAGTAAGAAAATTTAGTTTGCAAAGGAGACGAGGAGTCATTATTGTGTGTGAAATAATGAGTGGTGTAGGCTGGTCAAAAATAAGAATCTTCCTTGAAAATTTTTGGAAGAAACAAGAATTTTTTTAATTTCATAGAAATCTTAATTTTTTCACTAATAAAATGAAAAATTTGTTGAGAATATAAACAGATTTTGAGGTTTCAGGTTTGGGTCCTCCCCTCTTTCTATTTCCATTTTTTTCTAGTGGAAAAGTGAGTGAAAAAGGAAAAGAGAAGGGGAACTGATTAATTTTTTTCCATTTGATGGAAAAAAAATTATTTTTTTAAGATATGAAAACTTTCCACAGAATTTTCATATAGTTCAAAAAGCCATTTTTAGTGCAAGTTCTATCCATAAAAAATGCCTTTTGAACAGATTTGAACAGTTCTGACCAGCTTTATGAATGATATCGTGTAGGTCATTTAATCGCTTGACGGCCCTAGTTTCTACTTAAAGGATGTTAATATGTACAAATGAATGCTGATGGATTTAACTATGTATTTTTGTGTTTTCAGGAGAATCTTTCTACACATGGCTAGAAGGTAAAAGAAAAGTTGATATAATGATGCCTAAAATTAATGTTAATTGCATTAGAAAGAACAGATACCAGTAGTGTTCCTCAATTTCTTATCCCTACTCACTGTCAGTCATATTTGGTTGGTGCCTGGAGTGAGTGTACATCTTCATCCCAAAGCCAGTAATTGTTTGTTAGTGGATCAGTTATTGTAGTATGTGTAAGAGATTTTGTACCCTTATGTTGACATTCTACACTGCTAGAACACTGGTATTCACTTTCCAAGTCTAATTATCCATGATATATGAGAGAGTTGTCTCTAAGCAATAGGGTTTTGTACTGTAGACAAAACTGTCCTCATGCATGTTTTAGAAAATCTAGGTGATTGTATATTATGTTCATTTGATCTACACGAAGATTTATGAATATCTTTTCTTTATGAACCTACATATGGTGTGTGAAATAAAGAGTTTTTGGTAGTGTAGTTTTTTAAAAGTATTTAGAGTGAGCTAAATTGGACTTGAAATCAGGGTAAATTAGCCTCCTGAAATTATTCAAGCAATCATACTCAGAATGCATTCTTTTTATGCAGAGAGATTTTTGTGCAATAAAAGTACTTTAAGAGGCATTCAAAGACTTGGAGACCTCCTCTTTTGTTCAGTTGCCTTGTTATTGTAAATGCTCACCATTTAGCTACTCATGACT
Source organism: Lepidochelys kempii (assembly GCF_965140285.1). Taxonomy (NCBI): domain Eukaryota; kingdom Metazoa; phylum Chordata; order Testudines; family Cheloniidae; genus Lepidochelys; species Lepidochelys kempii. The sequence goes on along the minus strand of NC_136382.1, from coordinate 136,110,706 downwards.
CCCAATTTTTAGAATCTAAAATGAAGAAGTAGACAAAGAAATTGCTAGGATCTTTATTAGGACTAATTGTCAGATGTTTTAGAAAGCAGGGGTGGCTGAACCGCTCATTTATACAAGCAGAATCGGTTTTAAGACCGAGAAAAAGAACAGTTAGCAGCAAAAAGCAATTTTTTACCTTTTAATTGCCTTAAAATGCCAAGCAGGTTTAATACCTATAGCAACCAAAGGTATCCTAGAGGTGTGGAAAGGAATATTTTGTTAATTGGAGCAAGAAAACATCATTAAGCCTTTTAAGCAGCTAACTTTGTTCTGAATAAAGCATTTACTGCTGCTGTTAGCAGCTGTAACAGCTACTAGCATGGGAAAGCATAATATCAGCTCTTTAAAATAAAATAATATGGCGGTAAAGGAGACCAGACCTCCTAAAAGGCAGTTACTTCAGTTTGGCAATAGGACCATTTTACCCAGAATCTCTTGGAAAATATGTAGTAAGTGTTTGTCCTCTCAGTGGGGTAAAGTGCACTTGGGGTGGAGGGAAGGTGATTTTTAAAGTGCATTAAGATGTTGAGCATTAATGGATCAGTGTAGACCCTGTTGCTGTGCACTAAAAGTTGCCTAGTGCATTTCAATGTAGTGCCGTAGTACTACATTGAAGTGCACTAGGGAACTTTTAATGTGCAACAGCAGAGTTGACATAGACCAATTCATGTGAAACACGTTACTGCACTTTAAAAATCACAATCCCCTCCTGCACATTACCCCGCTGTGTAGACAGAATCTCTACATTTGGAAGTAGCATACGTATCAGTTTTCTCTCTCTACACCGGGGGCAACACTGCTTCTTGACTTCAGAAAATATGGTTTCTAGTTAACTTGACCTTAACAGATTCTCTCCTAGTCCCCTTCTTCCATAAGTGACTCCATGTCCTTTTACTTACAGCCCTTTATTCCTGTGTTGTCCTCCCATTTCTTGTCATGCAACCTCCACTGTCATCTTCAAATGCTTCCTCAAAGACTTGTTCTGGTTTGCCTTCCACTGAAGACTCCCACTTTCCCTTTAATTTGCCCTTTAATTTGATTTTGCTCCCTCAAATATCATCAGTATGTTGTTTCAGTTTTCGAATACTTGCACTAAACAATATCTTTTGGGTCTTCAGCCCTCTGAGTTACTATAGCACTTTTCAGTTAAACCACCTCATGGGTGGTGTCAGTGATCATGTCCTTAAGGGTCTGGACATATGCCTGGATCATCACCTTTTTTGTGATGAAATTGTTTTGTGGCTGCTGGTGCTCTTTATGTTCTCCTCATTGCCTCCCCTTTCTACTTCCCCAGGAAATTGCTTTCCGTCTTGTTTTTTTCTGCCTCTTTTGTTCTCAGTTTTATCTTAACTATCTTGATATTTAAGTTGTATCATAGTTAAGCAGAAGCCTTGAGGTCTTCCACTGCCACTATTAAGTTTCATTTATCTTGGCCAGTTTTGTCCAAGTATTTGTTTTATTCTTGCCATTTTTTGTGCATTTATGCCTGCAACCAAAAAGAACAATCTTAGCAGATTCAAATGCTGCCTTTAAATTTGACCATAAAATATCAGTTGCAGATAGCAGTGACCATTAGGTTGGGATACCTTGTTTGTTTGGTTTTTGTGTGTGTGTGTGTTGGGGGGGGGTAGTTTTTATTTTTGTTTTACTTTCTGGATGGTCACTAGTACAATTGTCTCCCTAGCTGTAGAGGCCAAAGTAGATTATTTCAAATCTGTTTTACCCAAACTACATAAACATGACTTTTTTTTTTGCGTGGAGATTTGTTCTGATTTTTTTTTACCAAATACTTAACTGCTCCTTTCTTTTTAACGTGTGCTGACAAAAGCCTTCCGGTAATGAACAAGTGTGCCTGTTATGGAGGGGCGGGGGGCAGGTGAGTGAGACGGTAGACTTAAGATATAAACTCTTCCCACTGAAAGCAATTGGAATTTTTTTAAAGTGGCATTTTCCTTAATTCTAAGTCCAACACTAAAAGTTAAACAATGCAAATTTTGCATCACATTTTCAGTGAACATTTTTTTTATCTTAATGATATTTTTAATAATCAATGCTTTTTCTAACCAGGTCTTTGTCTGGAGAAAAGAGTATTCTATAAACTCATTTCTGGACTTCATGTTAGCATCAACTTACATCTGTGTGCAAACTATCTTCTTGAAGGTAATTTATATTTTTATGTAAGAGCCTTGAAAATGTGTCTCATCTTATATGGCCATTGGGAATAGTTGTTTGTCCTGTCTGTTTGTATATATATTAAGCCTATTAAATGTGTGTATGTAAACACAGTTTGTCTATGTATTTGTACAGTAGTTGTTTGTCTTTACTGAAAATTATCTTTCTGTTCTCTGCTTAGAAACCTGGGGGAAGCCTCGTTGGGGACACAATGTCAAGGAGTTTATTCATCGCTTTGACCCTATTGAAACAAAAGGAGAAGGACCAAGGAGGCTAAAGAATTTATATTTCTTATATTTGATTGAGCTGCGTGCTTTGTCAAAAGTTGCACCATACTTCGAGCGTTCATTTGTAGACCTTTACACTGGAAATGTCCAAGAGGATGCTGAATCTAAAACCCTCTTGCTAGACATCTTCAGAGATACAAAGTGAGTCATTAGATTTTGTATTGCTATTTCAGCCATCTTCTAGGAACAGAGGTGACTTTTGGATGGATAGAAGGTTTGGAAAAGCTGGATAAAGAAAATGATGGTGGGGAAGAGAATGAGGAGACAAGTTGGAAGGGTGCATTGGAAAGGAGGAGGGGCCAAAAAACAGGAGAAGAAGGAAACATTTCTTGTTAGAGCCATTAAGAAATATTTTAAAACATCCAACCCTCATTTTCCCAGGTGTTCAAAATAGATTTCTTGCCATTTAATATAAAATATTAGTAAAATGTAGCATCTAACTTTAGCAGAGATCCTGCTGCTAAACCAGTTTTTACAAGTAGATTATCCCGTTGCTCAATTTCCTCTCCTCTTGTATGTCTGCTACTTGGGAGTCCCCACAACCAACTCATATTTAGCATCCCTTTGACTAGACTTTGTTGTAGGTCACCTCATTTCCCCTCTTCTACTGTGTGACTCAGTCAGCCTTCTGGTTCGTTTTGCACTAGAAAAACTCAGATAGTTATTCATGTCCTAAATCATAACAAAACTAAGTAACTTTTAGGCTGCAAGAAGAACACTAAGAGGATCTATGGGAGAAAGGGGTCTTGATTAGTGGGCAGAGGGGAGCAAAGAGAAATCTCTGCAAAACAAATAAACTGCTTCAAATAAGGTAGTGTTAAATTTATAAAATGGGTACCGTATACGGCAATCCCAAGAAACTGTTTTGTATGGACTGAGAGTTCAAAAAAGTTGACTTTTTAATAATGCTCTTTTTATAATCCTGAGGTACTTTTGGCTTTATGTTAATGCAGATTAATACACACCTCAGACATGGCAGAGGATTGGGTTTTTTTGACTTTGTGGTTTACTGTGCTTATAGTGTGTGTTTGCATTAATCAGCACTGCCGCACAGGCTATCGTGACTTGTCTTCGATGAACCAGAGCAGAAACTTCCAAGTAATTGTAAAATAGTTAGTAGAGTTATACTGTAAACTTGGATGATAAATTGTAGTGTGTGCTGATTTTCTTTACAATTTTTTGTTTGAGCAGATCCTTTCCAATGCACTTTGATGAAAAGTCCATGTTTGCAGGAGATAAAAAAGGGGCCAAGTCGTTAAAGGTAAAGTCCTAAACACATCCCTAATGTACATTTTTTTTGAATGATTAAAACCCAGAATATTATTTACTTACACAATAGAACCACTTTTAATAAACCTTCACAGCAGTGTACCTAGGGTGGATGCAGGGAAGGGACAATGAGAATAGCATTGTGTTTTGGACCTTGTAAAAGAAACTTAGTAACCTATAACAAATTGACCTAATTTCATCTGCTTGGCAATAAAGAAGATTGCGTGACAAATCCAAAAATGACCATTAAGGCTGCTTACGAGTTGCTTTTCTCTTGTATCCTCAGCCTGGCAGATTGAAATCTGTACTGGAGTGCATTGTTCTGCCACTGTTACTATGGCAAGACAAATTCATGGAATCAGTCTTCGTGATAGAAGCAGTATTGTTTTTAAATAGATTGTTTCCCACGAAGCTTCATCTTATCCTTTAACAAGGTGGGGAGGTGTAATGCAGTTCCAAACAAGCTTGAGTAAGAATTTTACATGAGGAAACCTTGATTCGTAGAGGCAGATAGTTAATCTTAAAGCACTCCATCCATGTGATCAACATTTTTCATTATTGCATGGTCTTTTGTTCAGATTCAGAAACTTGGATCACTGAATTAGTAAATAGTAAAGGTGCAAATCTGTTCTTCATATCATTGTTTCATTTGTAGTGTAGTAATTTTATTTATATTACAGGGGTTGCCGACGAAACTATTAGCATTGTCAGAAAATTAGTTAGGCCCAGCAGCTACTAACTAGATAAAATGCTGTGGATACATATGGATTCTATTTGTGTTCTCTCCTAATTTTGCCTCCTTAAATGAGTTGACAGGCCATCTAGTTTCACTATGATGTACAGATAGTTGCATGTTCATATTTTCTGCTAAACATCTATTTTGTAATTCTTCACAGGAAATCCATTTAGGGAATTGGAGATGGTATGCCTAATCTTGTTTTTTCCCATCTCCTTTGGTGGAAAACATTACTCAGTAATTACACTTTACACAGACACAGACACGACCTCCCACATCTGAATACTCACTAGGATGTTGTGTTTGGGGCCCACCTTACTGAGTCATGTGTACTCTTTCAGACTCTTGAACCTGAACAGAATACAGGCAACTGTCACTGGCTGGTATCTCTAGGGACACCCTCAGGCTGCAGATCCTCTGCTGGGACCTTTGTGGTCCAACTGCCTTGTCCCAGGGACTGCTGATCCCTCAGACTTCTCCATAGTTTACCACACCCTCTGCTATAAATTCCAGCCACATGGGTGCTCTGAGTTTACAGTTTGTCATTAGGGACATGTGATATTGAAAGCAAACACAAACAGACTTTGCACAAGATTTTAATTTCCCAGCTTGGAGAGTTTTTTGGGCTTTGGCAAAGTCCTTTGGGGTGTCCAGGACCCTTCTGCTCAGATCATAGTTTTTCTTCAGAGTCATGTAGCCTCTCTCCTGCTCTAGGTTAGCTAGCTTTTTCTGACATTGGCTGGCCCCACAATTATTATCACAGGTCATCCTTGCCACAAAAGTATGCCCCTCTTTCTTGCTCAAAGCTTCCTGTGTCATGCTTTGTGAGTTCCTCAAGTTTATATGTCCCTTACCAACACTTGGTTTCTTCCTTCTGCTATTGAGGATTTTCCACTCTCCACTCCCTACCGAGAAGTTGGAGGAGCTAGCTAGCTTCTCCTAGCTTTAGCCAACCCATTGTCCCAAGGTGTTTCTTCCTGATGGGCAACCATTAATGTTCAATCACTGACTATTATCCCTGATCTGGCAGAGACATGCTATAGCCCCTGTTAGCAAATAAGGGAGGCAAAAAGGCATCCTTTAAAAAGTGGAAGTTAAATCCTAGTGAGAAAAATAAAAGGAGTGTATAAACTCTGGCAAATGAAGTGTAAAAATATAATTAGGAAGGCCAAAAAAGAATTTGAAGAACAGCTAGCTAAAGACTCAAAAAGTAATAGCAAAAAATTTTTTTAAGTACGTCAGAAGTAAGAAGCCTGCTAAACAACTAGTGGGGTCACTGAACAATCGAGATGCCAAAGGAGCACTCAAGGATGATAAGTCCATTGCGGAGAAACTAAATGAATTTCTTTGCATTGGTCTTCATTGCTGAAGATGTGAGGGAGGTTCCCAAACCTGAGCCATTCTTTTTAGGTGACAAATCTGAGGAACTGTCCCAGATTGAGGTGTCATTGTTAGGGGGCTTATTCCTTCACCCACTTACTTTCCTGGTCCTTCTCGCATGAACAGAGAGCAACAATACCCGAAGTCCAAAGGTGCAAACAATTCGATGTTTATTGGGGTGAGCTTCCAGCAAGCATGATTCCAGTTTCCTTCCTTAGTGTCCCCCTTCCCAGCTCTGACACCACAGAGCCTTACCTGTGTCCCTGTTCCCATTCCTGCCCTTAGCTAAACATGATTCCAATTTCCCCACCCCCATTCCCTGTTCCCATTCCTCCACACACACACACTTCCTGATTGACTGCAGACTATATAGTAAAACTTGAGTTCTGCTTAGCTATACCTTAACCAATCATTTTACTGAAATTTAACTAACCAATCCTAACGTATTGTAACATGATTATTTAACCAATTATATCCCACCACCTTAATTAGTTTACACCCAGCAAAACTAATTATACAGCAGACAGAAACAATCTCAGAACCAGCAGAGATTACACAGACAAACAATAGGGAAATGGGGACTACAGTGATAGAACAAAGAAATGAGGATTTCACATCCCAGCTTTCACATCCCACTCACTTATTGATAAGTGAGTTCTTGCCAGACAGGATGCTATCAAACTAAGTTTCCTTTTACATCTTCTAGGCACTTCCCTTTCTCTGGAGGCAATAGGCATTATCAGGACAGGATTGTACTCCGAACAGCCCAATAGCACCTTATTTCAATGTGACTAGTCTGGAATGTGAGGATGTGACCGTTTGCTTCCCAGCTTATGGCTGCCTCTGTTGCTTAGCCAAAGGCCTTAGCCTAACAACAGGGCCTCAGACTGTCACAGTAAGAGAAGGTCCTTACACGGGCAGACAGTGATTTTGATTCTTTCTTTTATACCTCTGTAACTAGCTAAGTGATAAGAATACACCTAAATTCTTAGAGTATAGGCCTTTACAGACAGGCCTGTATATCTATATCCTAACAGCCATGAGAGGAGGTTTTGGAAGAAATTGATAAATTAAACAGTAATAAGTCACCAGGACCAGATAGTATTCACCCAAGAGTTCTCAAGGAACTCAAATGTGAAATCGCAGAACTATTAACTGTAATCTCTAAACCATCATTTAGATCAGCTTCTGTATGAAATGCCTGGAGGATAGCTAATGTGACGCCAATTTTTAAAGAGACTCCAGAGTTGATCCCAGCAATTAGAGGCTGGTAAACCTGACTTCAGTACTGGGCAAACTGGTTGAAACTATAAGAACAAAATTGTCAGGCTCATAGATGAACATAATACGTTGAGGAAGAGTCGACATGGTTTTTGTAAAGGGAAATCTTGCCTCACCAAACTACTAGAATTCTTTGAGGAGGTCAACAAGCATGTGAACAAGGATGATCCAGTGGATTTAGTGTACTTAGATTTTCAGAAAGCCTTTGACAAGGTCCCTCACCAAAGGCTCTTAAGCAAAGTAAGCTGTCATGGGCTAAGAGAGAAGGTCCTCTCATGGATTGGTAACTGGTTAAGATAGGAAACAAAGTATAGGAGTAAATGGTCTGTTTTCAGAATAGAGAGGGGTAAATAGTGGTGTCCCCAAGGGGTCTGTACTTGGACCAGTCCTATTCAATATATTCATAAATGATCTGGAAAAAGGGGTAAACAGTGAGGTGGCAAAGTTTGCAGACGGTACAAAATTGCTCAAGATAGTTAAGTCCCAGACAGAGAAGAGCTACAAAAGGATCTCTCAAAACTGGGTGACTGGGCAACAAAATGGCAGATGAAATTCAGTGTCGATTAAATGCAAAGTAACGTACCTTGGAAAACATAATCCCAACTATACATTGTAAAATCATGGGGTCTAAATTGGCTGTTACTACTCAAGAAAGAGATCTTGGGGTCATTATGGATTGTTCTCTGAAAACATCCACTCAATGTGCAGCAACAGTCAAAAAAACGAAGAGAATGTTGGGAATCATTAAGAAATAATAAGATAATCAGACAGAAAATGTCATATTGCCTCGATATAAATCCATGGTACACCACTTCTTGAATACTGCAAGATGTATTAGAATTGGAAAAGGTTCAGAAAAGGAGAACGAAAATTATTAGGGGTATGGAATTGCTTCCGTACGAGGAGAGATTAATAAGAGTAGGACTTTTCAGTTTGGAAAGAGATGACTAAGGGAGTATATGATAGAGGTCTATAAAATCATGACTGGTGTGGAGAAAGTAAATAAGGAATGTTATTTACTCCTTCTCATAACACAAGAACTAGGGGTCACCAAATGAAATTAATAGGTAGCATGTTTAAAACGAACAAAGGAAGTATTTCTTCACACAACGCACAGTCAGCCTGTGGAACTGTTTGCCAGAGGATGTTGTTAAGGCCAAGACTATAACAGGGCTCAAAAAAGAACTAGATAAATTCATGGAGGATAGATTCATCAATGACTGTTAGCCAGGATGGGCAGGGATGGTGTCCCTAGCCTCTGTTTGCCAGAAGCTGAGAATGAGCGACAGGAAAAGGATCACTTGATGATTACCTGTTCTGTTCATTCCCTCTGGGGCACCTGATATTGGCTACTGTTGGAATACAGGATACTTGGCTAGATGGACCTTTGGTCTGACCCACTATGCCCGTTTTTACGTTCTTATGTTTACATCCACATAGAGGCATTCCACAATACAATTTCATAACTACTTCATAACATCAACCAGAATTCCATATTTTCCACAAATAGTAGATTCTCCAAATTAGTGAGCCTGCTACTTTCTAAACTGCTTAAAGCACTAGACTTTTTTTTAAAAGCCTGCCTTAGTGTGAAACTTCTTTTCTGTATTTATTGCTAGGAAGAATTCAGGTTGCATTTCAAAAATATATCCCGCATAATGGATTGTGTTGGATGCGATAAATGCAGATTGTGGGGCAAACTGCAGGTACGTTGTATTTTCATAGAATCATTGAATATCAGGGTTGGAAGAGACCTCAGGAGATCATCTAGTCCAACCCCCTGCTCAAAGCAGGACTAATCCCCTTTGCTTTCCTGTGTATGCATACCTTTTTGGGAATCTGCCTTTTTATCTAGAAATTTGATGGCTGTCACTGTTTAGTTCTCTGGTATCCATGTGGTATTGCTCAAATGTTGTATAGCACTTCTTATATGTTCAAAATAAGTTCTAGAAACTATTAATATTTGCCACAGTTACTTCACTGATTAAGATGTAAATGTTCACAAAGTTATGAAACATAATTTTCAGCAAACTTCAAAAGCAAAATCCCATTAGTGATGTCTTTTATAACCATCTTAAGACACGTTTGTGTATATGTCTAATATGAAGTAAATAGATGAACCTTGCAAAATGGCCCTTGCCAACAGAAAATAGGAAGCTTTTCTGTCAAGTATAACAAATGCAGTATTTCTACTTACAAACATTCAGAAATTATGAGATTGATTTAAGAATCCTGAGACTTCAAATATTTGTGGGCATTCTGTTTGCTTTCTAGTTTCTGCATCTTTAGGGTGTCCTCCTCATTTCATGATTTCAGACTTCTCTCTGCAACCATTAGGGCTAGAACCTTTTTTAAAATGAAAGCTGAGATTCTCCTGTATTCATTAGCCTTCAGGAACTGCAGCTTTAAGAAAGAAGCCAAATGTTACAAGACTCACAATAAAACTGCAAGTGTTGATAACACTACCAATGTCTTGACTTCTGCAGATCTTAAACTTAAATTAAAAGCAGAATTTAAAGTTACTACCCCTGAGTGTTGGAAATAGTCTTAAAAATGTGAACTGAGAATAACCAATACTGTGAGAGCAATTGCTGGCATTACACCATCAGGCATGTAGGGAGCTCCACTCACCCTCCTTCAGCTCAGCAGCAGAATAAGTGGAGGAGCAAATGTAATGACCTCTGCTGAATCCTCCGGATCCCCCCCTCACTGGCTCCTCTGTGCTTCCGCTATCCTTTTTTCTCCTCATGAGAGGCCAACTTAAGCCAGGCACACACCTCTTCTGTCCTGCAGCATCCTCTTGAAACTGTCCCCAAACCACTGCCTCCTGCTCAGATCCAATGGGTCCTTATAATAGAATCATAGAATATTAGGGTTGGAAGAGACCTCAGGAGGCCATCTAGTCCAATCCCCTGCTCAAAGGCCATAGAAGTGTGTGTGTGTGTGGGGGGGAGATAGAAGGTAACTGGCACCTTAGCACTTCAGAATCTCTAATAGCCACTTTCTACACACAAGGGAAGGAGTTAAAGCAGAAACCTCTCCCTCTTTCCCTGCAGAGGCTAAAGTAGTAACACTGAAAGTGGAGCAGCCAGGAGGTGAGGAGCCTAATGGTTTGATTGAGGGGGAGAGGTTTTTGAGGCAGCCATGAGGATGCCTGATTAGGGGAGAGGGGCTCAGGTGGCTTTAGCAACCTTGAAGAGCTGCTGCTTTGTGGTAGTAGATTTGGTTCGGCAGAGAAGAAAAATCATGAATTTGGGAGGAAGCGGCTAGGGAGAGGGAAGAACTGAAATTTGATGGTGATGGGAAGAGAATTCATTAATTTGAAGGTGAGGAGTATGTGTAAAAGAGAGAAGATGAACTTGGTGTGTAATTGGAGGAGTGTATGCACATTGTTCGGTGTGTACTGGTACATGTGGGAGCATGTCCAGGTGTTGAAGGGGAAGGCAGTGTTGCATGTAAGATGGAGTTATGCCTGAATAAGTAAATTTCTCTTGACAATTTGCAAGGGTGAACTAGACTGTTTTATTAATGGTTAAAAATGCTGAATTTCTTTTAGACTCAAGGCTTAGGAACTGCTCTAAAGATTTTATTCTCTGAAAAAGAGATTCAGAACCTTCCCGAGAATAGCCCGTCAAAAGGTTTTCAACTCACACGTCAAGAAATAGTTGCTCTCCTAAATGCATTTGGAAGGTAAGTTTACCTTTTTTTGTTTGAAGGTATCTAACAGCAGGCTGTAGATTTTAAGGTTAACTCTTGATAAAATCTGTGAAAAGAATAGGTTGAGATTACCTTTTTTGGGGAGGAGGAGAAGGGTAAGTAAGTTTATAAATATCACTAACACCTTGGTGCGAACTATTTGGAGTAGTGATGATGGCAAGTCTCAATGTTCATATTTGGATAAATACACAAGAATGAATGCGTATCGTAGCTATCAGAAACTAAGTTTAGAAACTTTGGCTTTGAATCTCTTCAACAAGCTTTATCATGAGATTTCTGATACTTTTTCTTTCTGAGCCAGGAATACTGTGAGCGCAGCTCTTCTCTCAGTAGTGATGCACTTTGGGTCCTGAATGTGCACACATGAAAAATGTGGGACAGGTGCAAAAGTGTTACCTGCATGTTAGAGAACCTTTTAAAAAAAAAAAAGCATGCTTGGTTCTAATTCAGTTTTACAAATGAGCAAAGTTTTGTGTGTGGTGCTCATTTTTTCCACATCACTATATATCTTTAGTGTAGCTGTTTCATTGGTAAAAAATTGGCAGAATTTTGCCTGTCTGGAAACAATCAGTCTAAAGTTTTATTTCATCAGTGTGAGTTACAATTTTTAAGGGTGAAAAACCTCCACTTTGTTCCTCATACTAGGCTCTGGGCAACTGAGCAAGCTTTACAGGTTTTTGGCACTCCACCCCCCCCCCCCTCGCTGAAACCAGTTTACGTAGGATTAAACAGCTATTGAACTTTGCTTAGCAAATTTGGTCATCTTTTAAATAAAATAATGAAGTAAGGGAATTCTTTTGAAATCCTTCTAATCTCTCACTTAAATATAGTTGTGTCAGTCTTATAAATAGGGCAGATTTTTGGAGGGAAAAGAAGTTTTACTTTTAGAATTGCTTAAAAATCTCTAGTTACTGCCCTGAAACAAACAAATGGAAGAAGAATTTGCAATATCTTTGCTATTTTCAACATATACTAATACAAAGCGGGTTTGTTTTTGTTTTACAGGCTTTCCACAAGTATAAAAGAGTTGCAGAATTTTAAACTTTTGTTACAACATACTAGGTAATGATGGTTTTTACCCATCCCAGTAGTGATGACCATTAAATGACTGCATCAAGCAAAAACAAATGGATCCTTACAGGACTTATACTACAAGCTGATTTTAAAAAAAATGAAAAAATCAGATACCAACTTGAATATTTATGTTTAAAATAGGAATGGTTATTAATTAGAAAGATATTTATGAATGAAGTATATAGTTTTTAAACACATAAATTATGCTGATCTCCTGTCAAGTTTCTCTCTGGTCATTGTTCTGTTGTATCGCCATTTTATAAACATTTTCTTTGTTTCACTGTTGTCTTTCATTCAAGGATAATTGTTTAACATTAAATTACTATTCCTACATCTTGAATGCAATGTTGATGTGAACGAACTTGCGCTGCTTCAAACAAAAATAAGTGGTCCCCCTTTTAAATATTGGACATGAAAATATTCTAAGGGAGTAGTCACTGCTTGATTCTAGCTGTATAGAAGAAAATCCTTATTTTCTTTTTGTTTTTCTTCAGTTTTCACTTGCTTTTTTATTTCCTTGCATTGTATAACTCTAAAAAATGGGAAATTAATTAAACAGAAAATTTATTTTGTGCTGTGAGGTCCTTGGCACCTCCTTGATGCCAACTGTTTCTCACCATCCCCTTGTTTTTAAACTTCCTTGATCCACACATGCACACACTGTCATAACTGCCTTCTCGCTGACGGAATAAGGATGAAGGTTATTTCTCCAGAGCCCTAACTCGGCAACCTTGGTCTACCCCATGGGGTTGTTAGTGGAGCACTGCTAGTATGAGGAGCTCTGATCAAACATGCCCTCCAGCCTCCCCTTTTTCCTCTCCTTCCCTAGAATCACAGGATCAGTCTTTAGGAATTGTTCTTTTAGCATTATAAGAAGTTAAAATATCCTACTTCTTTCTCTGTTTGGGCAGTGAAAATGCATTAAGAATGGATGCAGTTTGGAATGGACTTTAATGGGATTATGTTTGTTGAGCAGCATGAGAAGGTCAGTGCAAAAAAGACAGCTTGTTTTGATAGACTTGATTTTTTTCAAAAATACATTTTAAAATGGCAAAACATGACAATATTTAATAGTGCATACTTTTATCTATGCAATCCCTAACCATATCTTCTCCAAAAGGATATTCAACATATTTAATGAAACGGGTATATCATAGACCATCTTATATAAATTGATTGTTAATTTGCTCCATCAGGTTCCAAAAAGTACTACTGATCAGTAGCAACCAACAGTTGTTTAAATTTAAAACTGAAGTAATAAAAGTAAATAGCATTTTTGAACAGTTTGCTTAAGCTGTAATAAATGTAGTATTTAGTGAAGTTATCTGAGTACATTATGAATGTCAGTAATGCTGGTACAGTATCTAGATATGTCTATAGCATCTTTTATTCTTAAACTTAAAATGGTCTTTACAAAATAAATAAATAAAAAGTGCTCTTAAACCTTTCTCATCCTACCAAATCTTACTCAGTGTTTTTGTTTATAAAGTGTATAGTATTCAGGGGTGAAAGTAAGTTAGAGGACTTACCGGTACGCCGGAGCCCTGAGCAGGGGGCATGGCCTCAACTGGAAGAGGCGGGGCCTTAAATCCCCAGGCCCTTTAAATCTTGATATAAAGGCCCAGGGCTCCAGCTGTGGTAGTGGCGGCTGGGAGCCCGGGGCCCTTTTAAATCACCCCTGAGCTACCAGCTGCAGAGGCGGCTGGGAACCCTGGGACTTAGGGACGATTTAAAGGGCCCAGGGCTCCAGCTGCCGCAGTGGAGCCCCAGGCCCTTTAAATCACTGAAGAGCCCTGGGGGCTCCTGGTTGCCAGTGCTACCCTGGGGCTCTGGGCTCTGGCAGAGCTTTAAAGGGCCAGGGGCTCCACTGTGGTAGTGGCTGCTGGAGCCCCAAGCCCTTTAAATCTCCGCCTGAGCCCTGCTACCTGAGCCCTGGCGTAGCGGCGGCCGGTCTCTGTCAGGGATTTAAAGGGCCCCTGGGCTCCAGCTGCCACTACCATCCCGGCCCTTTAAATCCACTCCGGAGCCCCACCACCACTACCCCAGGGCTTCAGCAGCAGGGCTCCGTTGGGGATTTAAAGTCCTGGGGCGGTAGCAGCTGCTGGAGCTCCAGGGCCATTTAAATCCCCACCAGAGCCCCCCCACCTCTACCCCAGGGCTCGGGCAGCAGGGCTCAAGCTGGGATTTAATGGGCCCGGGGGGGGGAGCACGGTGGCTGGAGCTCTGGGGCCCTTTAAATCCCCGACTGAGCCCTGCTGCCTGAGCCCTGGGGTAGCCGTGGTGGGGATTTAAAGGGCTGGGGCAGTAGCAGGGGCTGGAGCTCTGGGGCCCTTTAAATCCCCTACTGAGCCCTGCTGCCTGAGCCCTGGGGTAGCCGTAGTGGGGATTTAAAGGGCTGGGGCAGTAGCAGGGGCTGGAGCTCTGGGGCCCTTTAAATCCCCGCCAGAGCCCGGCTGCTGCTACCCCAGGGCTTCGGCAGCAGGGCTCGGGCGGGGATTTAAAGGGCTGGGGCAGTAGCAGCGGCTGAAGCTCCGGGGCCCCTTAAATCCCTGCCGCAGCCCTGCTGCTGCTACCCCAGGGCTTTAAATTGCCATCTGGGAAAGCCGGTCCCAGTACGGCGCACCAGCTCTTACTGGTACACCGTACCAGGGCGTACCGGCTTACTTTCACCTCTGATAGTATTGTAACTATAGGTCATGTTAAAGTGTGTTAAATTCCATAATGTTGCCCTCTACAGTTCAGAGGGGAAAAAGCTTTGAAAGCAGCATTATGTACTGTGTTCTTCTCGTAACCTTCCCAGTCCATAAACAAAACTACTACCTTTTTCATTTGATTGAAAAGGAAATAGGCTATCCTGCTCTCCGTATTTGCTTTGGAGTCAAACTGATGAAAATTAAATGGAAAAATCATTTTGGTTGCTGTTAAATAAATTAGCATTGAAGCTGATATCTGGTCTTTATACATTACTATTTAATCGTTACATAACAATGGTATAACTCGTTAATAGACGTCTTAAGGCAGTGAGTAAACTAATGACAACCTCAAAATGTTAATGTAGGGTTTCCTTGTCCGGTAATCTAACAAGAGACTTCTTTCCTTTCTTAGCTGCCATGTTTTTAGTTCTCAGCCACTTAAGATTTAAAATATCTGTTTTTAATGACTTCTTATAGCTGACTGAGAGACACTCCATTATTTACCTTTTTTGTCATTCTCCTGGCTTTTGGGTTAATTATTAAGGGGTGGAGGAGGGTTTTAGACTCACTCCTGTGTGAGGTGGTGCACAGGTGAGATTTAATTGTATGGTTAATGGTGGGTTCAGATCCCTATGGCCTTAGATAGGCATCTGTTTAGTTATAATTTAAATCAAAATAAATTAGCTGCATAGCCCCAGGATTAGCTCCTGAAAGGATTTAAGCCTCAGTTATATTTTTCTCTCCTGCTCCCTCCTTGCTTTGTGGGGAAAGACAAATTACTAATCTTCTCGTCCTCCACCAAAGTTTGGCCAACATTTATGGACATTGGCATCACTGCTGTGTACCCACTCCATCCACTTGCTCATATGGGGTGGGGTAGGGGGTCATACAGCTGCTATTCTCCCCTCACACCCTTAGCCATAATCCACACAAGGCTAATGCAGCTGTATAAGGCAGTGGAGTTTATTTCCTCTATTCCTACATATGGCTGGGTAACCAGGGCATAATTGAACCTTAAAAGAACTCTGTATGAGACAATTCTGTGGCATTTGAGGATGGAGCTCACCTCCTCAGTAACCAAATGAAGTGAAATACTTTCCTTATTAAGAGATTTGTGTTGAAACAACTTTCCTCTGTCATGTACCTTTTTAACTGTATTTGATGTACATTCTTTGAATATGTTGCTTATGAAGTTTTGCCATGTGAATCAGATGACATATAGTTCTTTATATATTAAATTAAATTTTAACAACTTGCAGACCTGTTTCTGATATTAAAAATGAGGCAGTTGCACTGTTACTCATGAGTGTAAACTATTTTAGATTCTAGATAAATACTGACTAGTGCTGGCTTGTCAACACTGCTCTTGCCTGCCATTCACTTCAGAACAAAAATATACTTCCTAGTGTAAATGACAGAATGATTGTAATAGTTGATATAGTAACGTAATAAGGAGAAAAAAAATGCTTGAAATTTCCTTAGTCAATGGGATTTGATACCATTTAAGTGGGATAATAAAAAGATCTGGTGCAAACTGTACATGTTAAGTTAAGACACTCTTATTGAACTGAAGATCCCAGTACCTGAGATGGAGATGATATAAACTTGATAGAACTGTAACAGATATACTGACCTTTGCAAATTGTTTTGGTAAAAATGTTTTTCCCATTTCAGTCTGTTACTTGTGTTTAATATGTTGCTGTATATATATGCATGAAATGCCACACTGTGCCATGTTTTCTAGAATTGTGTTCTAATGGTTGGAAGGAAAAAACCTATCCTCCATCTGACTTTTATTGTTTTGTGCTTTTTCTGGGCAATGGTCTTTAATATGTTGTAAGTACTGTAGCCTGTTAATTTATAAGCAAAAGCATCTACAACACCTACCTGAGGACTCCACAGTACCTGAATGTTTGGTGTATCTAAAGTAATTTATGAAAATATGTAGCATGTTTACCACAATCCAAAATTCAGAGGTAGAACTGCTTGGAGGGATCCACACACATTTACAAATCTTTCTTATCTATATCAGAATCTGAAAAATGAAAATTAAATAACTCTTTCTCTGGCACACATCTTCCTATAACTTTATAGGATTATTTTCATTGAAAGTACCATTTTCTTTTCTTTAGACTTACCGTATGTTGTTTTTATTCTCTCTCCCCACCCCCAAATTATTTCTAGTGCTGGAACTGTATAATTTAAAAACTTTAAATTACCTATTTATCTCTTATTATCCTGTTCCCAAACCCAGGGCTGTCTCTAGGGGGGTGCAGGACCTGGGAAATAGGCGCCGAGTTTCTAATCTGCCGGGGGGTCCTCCCCCTGGCTCCAGCCAGACCCCACCCCACCTTTTCCCACCTCACCTCTTCCCTGCCAGTTCTGCCCGCTCCCACGAGCGTGTTGCGCCCTCACTCCTCTCCCCTCCCACAGTACCTCCTGAAGCCGCGAAACATCTGATCCGTGGTAGGTGCTGAGAGAGAGGGGGAGGTGCTAATCGGTGAGCCCCCTGGCAAGCAGGAGGCGCTGGGGGATGGAGTAGGTTCTGGTGGGGGGGATCCTCCTCACCCCCACTGCCTGCCACTCACCTCCCCGTTAGCCTCCTCACCCCGCTCGCCCCCTGACTCCCACCTCACCTCCCCATCCGCCTCCTCATGATTTCATCCAAGCGCGGGGCCCCCCAAAGTGCAGGACCCGAGGCAGTCACCCCGATTCACCGTACCCAAGGGACGACTCTGTCCAAACCTATTAGAAGAAAATCATAGAATCATAGAATATCAGGGTTGGAAGGGACCCCTGAAGGTCATCTAGTCCAACCCCCTGCTCGAAGCAGGACCAATTCCCAGTTAAATCATCCCAGCCAGGGCTTTGTCAAGCCTGACCTTAAAAACCTTTAAGGAAGGAGATTCTACCACCTCCCTAGGTAACGCATTCCAGTGTTTCACCACCCTCTTAGTGAAAAAGTTTTTCCTAATATCCAATCTAAACCTCCCCCACTGCAACTTGAGACCATTACTCCTCGTTCTGTCATCTGCTACCATTGAGAACAGTCTAGAGCCATCCTCTTTGGAACCCCCTTTCAGGTGGTTGAAAGCAGCTATCAAATCCCCCCTCATTCTTCTCTTCTGCAGGCTAAACAATCCCAGCTCCCTCAGCCTCTCCTCATAAGTCATGTGTTCTAGACCCCTAATCATTTTTGTTGCCCTTCGCTGGACTCTCTCCAATTTATCCACATCCTTCTTGTAGTGTGGGGCCCAAAACTGGACACAGTACTCCAGATGAGGCCTCACCAATGTCGAATAGAGGGGAACGATCACATCCCTCGATCTGCTCGCTATGCCCCTACTTCTACATCCCAAAATGCCATTGGCCTTCTTGGCAACAAGGGCACACTGCTGACTCATATCCAGCTTCTCGTCCACTGTCACCCCTAGGTCCTTTTCCACAGAACTGCTGCCTAGCCATTTGGTCCCTAGTCTGTAGCTGTGCATTGGGTTCTTCCGTCCTAAGTGCAGGACCCTGCACTTATCTGATGAGGTTCAATAAGGATTTCTTTTGGCCCAATCCTCCAATTTGTCTAGGTCCCTCTGTATCCTATCCCTGCCCTCCAGCGTATCTACCACTCCTCCCAGTTTAGTATCATCCGCAAATTCGCTGAGAGTGCAATCCACACCATCCTCCAGATCATTTATGAAAATATTGAACAAAACCGGCCCCAGGACGGACCCCTGGGGCGCTCCACTTGACACCAGCTGCCAACTAGACATGGAGCCATTGATCACTACCCGTTGAGCCTGACAATCTAGCCAACTTTCTACCCACCTTATAGTGCATTCATCCAGCCCATACTTCTTTAACTTGCTGACAAGAATATTGTGGGAGACCGTGTCAAAAGCTTTACTAAAGTCAAGAAACAATACATCCACTGCTTTCCCTTCATCCACTGAACCAGTAATCTCATCATAGAAGGCGATTAGATTAGTCAGGCATGACCTTCCCTTGGTGAATCCATGCTGACTGTTCCTGATCACTTTCCTCTCATGTAAGTGCTTCAGGATTGATTCTTTGAGGACCTGCTCCATGATTTTTCTGGGGACTGAGGTGAGGCTGACTGGCCTGTAGTTCCCAGGATCCTCCTCCTTCCCTTTTTTAAAGATTGGCGCTACATTAACCTTTTTCCAGTCATCTGGGATTTCCCCCGTTCGCCACGAGTTTTCAAAGATAATGGCCAGTGACTCTGCAATCACAGCCGCCAATTCCTTTAGCACTCTCGGATGCAACTCGTCCGGCCCCAGGGACTTGTGCACGTCCGGCTTTTCTAAATAGTCCCTAACCACCTCTTTCTCCACAGAGTGCTGGCCATCTACTCCCCATGTTGTGATGCCCAGCGCAGCAATCTGGGAGCTGACCTTGTTCGTGAAGACAGAGGCAAAAAAAGCATTGAGTACATTAGCTTTTTCCACATCCTCTGTCACTAGGTTGCCTCCCTCACTCAGTAAGGGGCCCACACTTTCCTTGGCTTTCTTCTTGTTGCCAACATACCTGAAGAAAGCCTTCTTGTTACTCTTGACATCTCTTGCTAGCTGCAGCTCCAGGTGCGATTTGGCCCTCCTGATTTCATTCCTACATGCCCGAGCAATATTTTTATACTCTTCCCTGGTCATATGTCCAACCTTCCACTTCTTGTAAGCTTCTTTTTTATGTTTAAGATCCGCTAGGATTTCACCGTTAAGCCAAGCTGGTCGCCTGCCATATTTACTATTCTTTCGACTCATCGGGATGGTTTGTCCCTGTAACCTCAACAGGGATTCCTTGAAATACAGCCAGCTCTCCTGGACTCCTTTCCCCTTCATGTTAGTCCCCCAGGGGATCCTACCCATCCGTTCCCTGAGGGAGTCGAAGTCTGCTTTCCTGAAGTCCAGGGTCCGTATCCTGCTGCTTACCTTTCTTCCCTGTGTCAGGATCCTGAACTCAACCACCTTAGGGTCACTGCCTCCAGATTCCCATCCACTTTTGCTTCCCCCACTAATTCTTCCCGGTTTGTGAGCAGCAGGTCAAGAAAAGCTCCCCCCTAGTTGGCTCCTCTAGCACTTGCACCAGGAAATTGTCCCCTACATTTTCCAAAAACTTCCTGGATTGTCTATGCACCGCTGTATTGCTCTCCCAGCAGATATCAGGAAGATTAAAGTCACCCATGAGAACCAGGGTCTGCGATCTAGTAGCTTCTGCGAGTTGCCGGAAGAAAGCCTCATCCACCTCTTCCCCCGGTCCAGTGGTCTATAGCAGACTCCCACCACTACATCACTCTTGTTGCTCACACTTCTAAATTTAATCCAGAGACACTCAGGTTTTTCTGCAGTTTCGTACCAGAGCTCTGAGCAGTCATACTGCTCCCTTACATACAGTGCTACTCCCCCACCTTTTCTGCCCTGCCTGTCCTTCCTGAACAGCTTATATCCATCCATGACAGTACTCCAGTCATGTGAGTTATCCCACCAAGTCTCTGTTATTCCAATCACGTCATAATTCCTTGACATCACCAGGACCTCCAGTTCTCCCTGCTTGTTTCCAAGGCTTTGTGCATTCTTATATAAGCACTTGAGATAACCTGCTGATCACCCCTCATTCTCAGTATGAGGTAGGAGCCCTCCCCTCACAGACGTTCCTGCCTCATACTGAGAATGGGGGCGATCAGCAGCTTGACTGGTTTGGCTAAACAAATGGATTCTGGAGATCTTGAAAAGATATGTCGGGTACCTTCATTGCTGGAGTAACTTTAGCTTGTTCATCATCCAGAATTGCTCCTTAAAAATAAATCATCCGAGACTCCACAAAGGCTGTATTGAATATGAAGTTAAACACGCAGGCAGTCCTCGGACTTAGGACACAATTGGTTCCTGAAAATTGCATCAAAAGTAGAAAGGTCATAACCTGGAACTGCAATCCACTTCATTATGGGACCGAGTGTCATAAAGTCGAAACCGATTGTCAGAAGTCAAATCAGGATGTCAAATCAGAAACATAAGTGCCATTCATTGCAAGTTGAACATCATAAAGTCGAGGACTCCCTGTATTTATTTCTGTAATATTTGTACGCACTTCTGCACCATTAGTAAATTATAGAGTAGTGCTTTCTGAGTGCTCAATACTTCAGCAGAAATGTAGGATGTAATATGTAAAATGTATATTTTCGGTATTGGGACATGTGAAAAGATGCCAGCTTGTCTGGCAAGGGAAGAGAACAGTTAGGTAAAAAACTGAGCCAGCAATCTGATCTGGTAAACAATTGAGTTAACGAACTAACCTTAGTGCTAGGCAGTAAAAGTGTTTATACAATATACATTATTTAAGGCACCTGAATGTGGGTGTGCACTTGCATTGCATTGTGCCCTGTTTCAGTGGACTGAAAGCACTGAAGCAGCAAATAAACTACATTCTTCTTCAGCTCAAGATTGTCTGTCTGAACCTGTGTGTTCTGGATGGCAGGGAAAGAATCGGTCGATAAGAAACAAGTGATTTAAAAGGAAAAAAATGGAAGATCTTTCTATCTAAAAGCTGCATCATATGGGAAGGCCAGAAGGCCATTTTTATTGGCATTCTGGGGTCTCATCCAGATTTCTAGCTTGCTCATGCTTAGCACTTTAGCTGTAAGACAACCTGACCTCACCTATTTTGCATATTAATTGTTTCAAGTTGTGTGTAAGTGTCAGATTTTAATTTACTCTTATGCTGGGTATTAAACTTTAAAATGTTGTTGAATTTTCAGAGTTTGTATGATTTTTTTTTTTATTTTTTTGCAAGAGTGCTTATACCAATGCTTAAGTGACAGCTTTCTCATGAGGCAGTACTGGAAGGTACAGATGAATTATCTGTAGAGCTCACTTGGTCTCTTTTGTACTGAGCAGACTTTCACTGCTGCCTAGTAATCTGTATTGACAACTTGTCATGTTAACTTCTTTATTGTAACATTTATTCCTACGTCAGGTCTGAAATTTTGAATGCTGAGTAATTGTTTACAACTGTGCTTGAAATGAGCACAAAGCAAAAGCATTCATATCTAAACCATAAGCAGCTACGCTATGTTGCAAAGTCATCTTTGGGACTAGAATAATTTTTAACCTTTTTACTGTGAAATTAACTTTGTTCTAATGTCATTTCTTTCAGTGTTAAATGTTGGTGGATAACATATTAATGTGATAATGCTGTTAGTAAACTAAGAATATTTTCATTTTCCCCTAATTTTTCAAAGTCTCTGTTTAACAAACAGCTGCAGTAGTAGTACAGCTAGCTGCTACAAACAAATTCGTAAACTAAATGAACACATGGACTAAAATCATCCCTTCAGGGTGTCCCTCTTATTTTCAGTTGGCCAGTGTTCCTTTTTTATTTCCCCAGATGGATTTTGAGAGGTATATTTAGGTTCTCTTTCAACCCTGTTGTTGGCTTTGGTCTTGCTTACTGCTTGTTGCAGTTGTACTTTTAATCTTTTGGGGGACATCCATCAAGCTCTCCAAAACTGAGAATCTGAGAAATGAATTTACCATGCAAATTCTGCTTCTCTGGAGATATCCTTCAGGCTTGTCACCCATCTACCCACCTCCCATGAGTTTGGATGTTGCCTTTTGTTTAGGGGTATTTCTTTTGCATTTGTATTTCCATTTTCCTGAGGCACACTTTTTTTAGCTTACGTTGATCTTTTTAATTGGGTTTTTATTTGCCAGAGGTTTCATAGAATCATAGAATAGAATCATAGAATAGCAGGGTTGGAAGGGACCTCAGGAGGTCATCTAGTCCAACCCCCTGCTCAAAGCAGGACCAATCCCCAACTGAATCATCCCAGCCAGGGCTTTAAGCCTGACCTTAAAAACCTCAAAGGAAGGAGATTCCACCTCCTCCCTAGGTAACGCATTTCAGTGCTAAATCAGAAGTGGGCATATGGCCCGGAGGCCGCATCAGGCCATCCAGACATTTTCATTCGTCCTTCGAGCTCCCACAGGGAAGAAGGGTCTGGGGCTTGTCCCGCTCAGGTGCTCCAGCCAGGGAGTGGGGTCGGGGTCTTGCCCCATTCCACATGGCTCCCAGAAGCAGCAGGACGTCTCCCCCTCTGGCTCCTACGCGTAGGGGCAGCCAGAGGGCTCTGCATGCTGCCACCACCCCAAGCACCGCCCCTATAGCTCCCATTGGCTGGGAACCACAGCCGGTGGGAGCTGCAGGGGCCGTGCCTGGGGACAGGGCAGTGTGCAGAGCCGCCTGGCTACGCCTCCGCATAGGAGCCATGTGGGGGACATGCCACTGTTTCTGGGAGCTGCTTGATGTAAGAGCCGCCTGGAGCCTGCCCTCCTGACCCCCTCCCTTGCCCCAACCCCCTGCCCCAACCCCCTGCCCCAGCCCTCCATACCCCTCCCGCCCTCCATACTCCTTGGTCCCAGCCCGGAGCACCTTCCTGTACCCCTCAGCCCCCACGCCAGAGCCCACACCACCAGCTGGAGCCCTCCCGCACCCTAACTCCCAATTTCATGAGCATTCATGGCCCACCATACAATTTCCATACCCAGGTGTGGCCCTTGGGCCAAAAAGTTTGCCCACCTCTGTGTTAAATCACACACAGAACTGACCAGAATATTTAATGGGCAACATTTGCACTTGGAAGAGTGCAGCATGCAGTCACATGGGAGACTGGCACAAGCTTTGACCCCCTATTATTGCCCTGAGTGATCAAAAAATCTTATGAGCTATGGCAGTTTTGCCAGTCTCCTTCTAAGGAGCTAAGATCCAGGCGTGAGAATCCTTCCAGATATCTTTAGAGAAGCAGAATTACAAGGCAAATAATTTTCCCCCTTATTTTACCTTCATGTAGCTTTTTAGCTTAAAGACATGCTTCCTACTTTTGTTTTAACATACAGGAAAAAACTTTTGAAGTGGGAGAGAGCAGTGGAAACCCTAATATTTCTCACTTCAAGGAAAATCTAGGCTGATTATGTCTTGCAATGTGAAATGTCAAATATGTAAGATTTCCCGCATGTGTTAAAAGCCGCTTGGCTTTTTTTATTAGCTTAAAAAAACTTCATCCTTTTTCTTTTACTTCTTTGAGATACTCTAGTACAGTGGTTCTCAAACTTTTGTATTGGTGACCCCTTTCACACAGCCAGCCTGAGTGTGACCCCCTCTTATAAATTAAAAACACTTTTTATATTTTACACTATTATAAATGATGGAGGTGAAGTGGGGCTTGGGGGTGGAGGCTGATAGCTCGTGACCGCACATGTAATAACCTTGTGACCCACCCCACCCATTTGAGAACCTCTGCTGTAGTAATACCCTGAAGTGGGACTGTTTATTAAATATTATATCACTGAGATTGGTTTGAGAAAATAGCTGAGATGTAGGAATGGGAAATATAGATCATATTACAGTATTTATATTTAAACTAGAAATAATTTGACCTATTTGCAAAGAGGCATCTGAGCTACTTTGAAAATCACTTCTAAAAGTTTCTCACTTCACAGTAGGGTTTGAACTTTGTGGTGCATCACTCTGCTTTACACAAAAGAGAACCATTTTCTCAAGCATGATTGAAGTTTCCAATGCTCTTTGATTTCTAGCCTTTTGAAGCTTCATGCATTTAATTCAAAGATGTCATCACATCTCCAGACAATTTATACCAAATTCATCCCTTGGACTTTTGTGTAGATGTGGCTGGAACAGGGGTTTCCAGATCTGCCAGATATGCTTAGTGTTTAACCCTTCCCTTTGCTCATACATGGCTTTCTACTGAAGTATTGCTGTAGCTATCCTATTTCTTGTTCTAGTAAACTGATACAGAATGAAAAGGAGGACTTGTGGCACCTTAGAGACTAACCAATTTATTTGAGCATAAGCTTTCGTGAGCTACAGCTCACTTCATCGGATGCATTCAGTGGAAAATACAGTGGGGAGATTTATATACATAGAGAACATGAAACAATGGGTGTTACCATACACGCTGTAACCAAACACCCAGTGTTTCATGTTCTCTATGTATATAAATCTCCCCACTGTATTTTCCACTTTATGCATCCGATGAAGTGAGCTGTAGCTCACGAAAGCTTATGCTCAAATAAATTGGTTAGTCTCTAAGGTGCCACAAGTACTCCTTTTCTTTTTGCAAATACAGACTAACACGGCTGCTACTCTGAAACCTGATACAGAATGGGCTTCCCCGTCTTACCTTCACAAAATCTGCAGCAACGCATGATACCATGTTGATTGTGGTCTGAAAACACCGCTTGCAGCTGAAACTGTAGGGTCCATGTATGGGCCATCATGTACAGTACAAGTGAGAGATGTTTGGTCCTATGTTTGTGACCACTTCCCAAGGTCCTCACTCCATCAGACTCCTGTAGAAGTCTCCTTGTGGGAATCTGGCTCAGACCTTAAGATTTGATAAGGCCTTTGTATCATTACTTGATTATTTTCATTTAACTGATGCAGTAAATATAACCCAACAATAAAATAGACCTCAATAATATCTCTTGCAACATTTTGTGGTATTTGGTATGCTTTCAGTAAAGGGAAGGGTATGTAATACTTCAAGTGCCCAATATGGGTAATAAGCACCTTTGGGTTTAGCCTGTTTGTAAATATCTTGATCAAATGCTTATAAATGTTTTGTTACTGTGTGGATGCAGAACATTGCTTATTATTTAGGCTTTTTAGTCATGTTCAGAGCAATTGTATAAATGTCAATTGGTTTTGGGTTTAATAAAGGAATTTATGGTTAAATTGGTGTTGTGATAATACCCTGCTTAAATAATAATTCCAGCAGCATATGTGTCCAATGTGCTTGATTGCAATATTGTGACCAGCAGTGTCTTTTGGGCCATGCGTGCCCACCTTATAAAGAACAGGTACCATGGTTCTTTAAAATATTTGTCCATATACATAGATTCCATGACACACCTTCTGTTCCATCTACTACAGAATCTAATAACATCTGGATTCTGTATAAAGGAACTCAGGGGGCTGTTAGTGCCCCTGCTGTTTATCCCCTTGGATCAGGGGTGTGAGAGTATTCAGGGTGCAGGTGCAGCACAGTGGATGCTGCTGACCAAAAGATTCTGACGTCAAGCACATGTGCACTAAGAGTGGAATATAGACCACAGATCTCGCTGGACCAAAGATACCGTCGGTTAAGTAATCATTCTTTAAAAGGTGGGGTGTATTCTGTAGTAATTAATGACCTACATGTGACAAGCCCTTCACTTCTTTGGGAACTATGGCCCCCTTCCTCAAAATACTTTTATCTCGCCCCTTACGCTTTCTATGAGCAAGTTCCATTTTGCATCCATCCATGTATGGTGTTCTGAGACAGCTAAACTTCTAATTATACCAGAGCTCCTCCTCTTCTATAAACCAGGTTAAGATAGCTTTATATTTATGTCTCATGTAAAGCAGGAGTCAATGAATTACCTAATCCTACACCAGAAGCTGAAGGAGGGTTACTAATCCATCTCTTGTCTATCGGTGGTAGATTTGGCATTTGGATTGCTCTTTTATATATGTTAAAATATAGATAGCCAGCTTGGCTACTCATGGGATTTAACAAATATGTAATCTTCCAAGGTTACTTGTAATTTGTACATGTCAGTCTGGCTGAAGTTCTGCACGTGTCACACAGCAGTGTAGATGAGTTTGATCATTTTGCTGGATCTCCCCCTACTTTTGGCAAAGCAATTCCTCTATTTTGGGTTCATCCCCACAACTGTGGAGGATGAAGGAACCAGAAAACAGTCTTTTTGGAGAAAGGCAGTATGCTGTTAGACAATAACCTTAACACAAGAGCTTCTGTCAGCCTGCGAAACGCTTCACTTGCCACGTTACACTAATTCACATTGAAGAGCAGAATTTGCTGCAAAAACACAGCAACAATTTTCAAAAATGCTGCCATTTAATGGGGGTGATGTTGTTCTTTACTGGGTTTTAAAACCAAAGACTGACATGCAATTTAGGCAACTGTAATGTGTGTTATAAATGGTACGGTGTATTTTATAAAGCGAAGTATGCATTTTTAAAAGTCCTGTTCATATACACTGTAAAAATTCTCAAAGAATTTCCAGTATGTTACAGTGTTTAAGTTTATGTAAAAATCTCTTAAATAACAGAGAATGATTACATTATGCCCACTAAGGCACTTATCCTGCAACATGGGTATTTTTGTGCATAATGTTAAGCAAATGTGTATCAGTCTAAAATAACAAGGCTTAGAACAATGGAACAACTAAAATGTGGCTTCATGACATTAAACCATTACATAATCTACAACTTTCCTTGAATGCTGAGAATCCTGTGGCAAAGACCTCTATTGCTCCTTGTACAAAACAGTGCCCTTAAAAACCAACAGATTAAGGAAAATTGCTAAACTTTGTTTTTCAGAATATTTTTTTAATATGGAATGTCTTAATACTGTCATTGACTGGAGCTATATAGGGCTTGGTCGTTCTGTGTCCATTGTTGATTCTGGCTGCAGTGATCCTATGTAAGCCGTGAAACTGTTGTGTTGATGTCCCCAATCATAATAATCTGGAGAGAAACTAAAAAACAAAACACAAGAATTTATGGCTGATGCCTTCATTCTCTGTATGGCTCATTTACTTAAATGGGACAGACAGACTATAACTTCATAAATATAGTTTACATAAATTCTAGAGATGCTACTAGTAGACTTTGTACTTAAGTCTCAGATCAGCTATTTAGCGATGCATCTCTGTTCAGCAGTATTGTGGGCTCAAGGAATTGGTCATGAACTAGAGAGACTTTCATCTTTAGGCTACTGGTTGAAATCCTGTCCAGTTCATTAATGACTGAAGGTTTTTACCACCTAATGGCTTCGCTTTCCCACGTTAGGGTTCAGGGTGTTCAAGGATGTTGGACAGCAGTAGGTCAAGCCTGCCTAAATTCCTGTTCCAACAACTTGGATCCAGCTAGTAGCATTGCTGGATCTAAACATATTTTGTGTTCACATCCAACATGGTTAATACTTGGTCAGTAACTGGGAACTTGGCTCGGATGCCATATGGTTGTCTGTCTATAAACTGTTCCAAACACTTAAGATGTTCTTTGGGTGGCACTCCCTAACCAGCCCTTTGTAAGCAGTTTGGCTGATCCTCCTCTTTTCCTTCCTGGTTCTCTGGGCAGTAGGAGATCTCAGACTACACTGTCACCAGTGCTAGTATGTGTGTGACCTCCAAGCACTCTGTGGTATGCCAAAGGCTCTGAAGATTTTCCCCAAATGCAAAGATACCACCCCAGGCAGCATGATAGCTGTGAACAGGCAAGCTTTGTTGAACTATGGTTGCATTGTGGGTCGCAGAAAAAGCTGCACCCAACTCAACCAAGTTAATTTTTATATGCAAATAGACGGAAAAACAAGAATTGGATTCTCTATGGGTGGGAATTAGTTACTAAGGGAGTCTTCTTAAAGATTATTTCATAGTGTGCTTATTCCTCTAATAATATTTTTAAAAATAAGGGGCTGACTCATGGTGGATCTCAAATATACAGAATTCCTGTGTTTTGCAAGCAGTGGAAAAGGACACTCCCTGCACCTAAACCTAGTGCTGAGTAAAGTTTCCCCTCTTGCATGTGATTTAATAGATTCTCAGGTACAAAATAAGAGTTATCTAGGAGCTCCTCCCCTCACTGCTTTACGAACAGACTGAGCTGGTAGGATGAAGTCTCATGCCCACATCTCTTCTTACTAGAGTCTTCACCACAGACCCTCTCTTTTCCCGGTCTCCTCAGTGCAGAGGTCCACACGCAGCTCTTGCCCCCTTTAGGTTTCTCCCCATACTAGGAAAAGGGTATAGGTCCCGTGCTCCACCCTGAGGCCCCCTCCTGCTTTCCCCTCATGACGTAGCCCATGCTCCACCTCTTCTTGTCCCTGCTCTGCCCCTCCTTTGAGATACTTGCTGCCCGCTATGTCCCTCTGTGGAAGGGCTACACAAGACAAGACGCCAGGCCAGCCTTATGCTCTGTGCAGCCAGTGGGTGTGACATTCCCTCCCTTCCAAGCCACTGCAGGCCTGGATCACTGTGTGTGGCAGGCACCACCATGCTGTCCTCAGGGCCAGTGCCAGCTAAGCTGGATGGCTGCTGAGCAGCACTGACTGCAATGGCCAGGATCCCCCTGCCACTTACACCTGGGCCAGAATCTTTCAGAGTGTTCCTGGTAAGCAGCAGGTGGCAATTAGGGGTACCTATGGGCAGCAAATTCCCCCCCCCTCCCCAGTTTTTGTACTTGCTCCAGTTCTTCAAAGGGCAGGGAGAGTACTCAGCTTGGGGGAGGAGCAGAAAGCGCAAGGGGCAGGGAACTGAGGGTGTGTGTAGAGGAGAGGAGGGCTTGGCAGGTGCTAGGAGTCTTCAGGGGGGAGGGGTGCAGCAACTCAGTGGGCAGGGGGGGCCTCGGAGGAGGGGCAGAGGTGAAAGTAAGTCGGTACGCCCCAGTACGGTGTACTGGCAAGGTTTCCCCAGACAGCAATTTAAAGGGCTTAGGGCTCCCAGCAGCGGCTGGAGCCCTGGGCCCTTTAAATTGCCGCCAGAGCCCCACTGCTGGAGCCCTGGGGTTGCGGCGGCAGCCAGGACCCCTGGGGCTCTGTTGGCAATTTAAAGGCCCCGCCCTCTTCCGCTTGAGGCCACGCCTCCTGCTCAGAACTCTGGGGCACCGATAAGTTCTTTAAGTTACTTTCATCCCTGGGGAGGGGGCCAGAGAGGAGATTGAGTGGGGGCAGGGCCCCAGAGCAGAGCCACAGTCCAGGCACCAGAGGAGCTTCCGGTGCTCAGGCCAGCCTCCCCAAATGCCGGAGTCATGCGCTGCCCGTGGAAAAGGAGTTTGCCTTTATACCATTTCCTCTCCCGGTCTGTCTTGCTCTCAAGCTTATTGTCCTAGTAGCACCCTGAACTACAAGTCTGAGAACTTCTGTCCTTAAAGAGCTGAACTCAAAACTGAAACTACTGCTCTGGTCCTACCCGTTAAAGGGCCAGCACCCTCTGTTATAGCTGTTAAATCAAGATACTCTATCTTCATTCTGTTATCCTTGTAATCTTTATGTGCTGCCATCTTTAATGCCTTGCCTCCCACCCTTACTCTCACACATACATGCATGTTTGTTCCCTAACGCATCCTCCTGCTGAACTCTCCTTTCTAACAGATTTTTTTCCCTACCCCTAAGTATTGTGTCTGAATTTGGTCAAAAATCATGATAAAATAAGTAGAACATTTAATCGTTCCTCACTGATCTCTTCCTCCTATAACCATCCCAATACCTCACCTGCCCTGTATGCCTTGTGGTGAAATGTTCCAGGCCAGATCATCGTCACTGTCATATCGCCGAGGGTTGTCAAAGAAATAGGATCGTGGACTGAATCCATGGCTTGGTATCATTCCTGGATTTGTCTAGGGGGGAAACCATCCATCAGTGAAAGTTACATCCATTTGTATCTGAGTGTCAGAGATGCCACCTGTTCATTTTCTAAAGAATACCCCTGAGGCGACGTCTCGCCAAAGGCTCCCAGCCAAGAGATATGGCAGGAGTCTGTTCAACTATTTTTCCCCCTATCTCTCGCCTCCTGTTCTGCTTTCTCCATTTCCTCCCTTTAAACCTACCAACTCCCCACTTCCCATGAGTGGAAGTGCTCATGCTACCAGACCTGCTGCTTTACACGTCTGTTCTAGGCTCCATATAGAGTGACCAGATGTCCCGATTTTATAGGGACAGTCCTGAATTTTGGATCTTTTTCTTATATAGGTTCGTATTACCCACCACCCCTGTCCCGATTTTTCACATTTGCTGTCTGGTCACCCTAGCTCCATATCAATTCCTCTCCACCCCAGTCTGCCCTCCCAATAACACCGCCCACTTGCTTCCCTTACAGAGAGCAATTTGGACCCGGCAGACAGAGGAAGAGGCATACAGTAGGATGATAAGGTTGAGGAGATGAGGAATTCCCAGGCAAAGGGATGGAGAGCTGTAGCCACCAGGCAAATGACCTCTAGTACAACCTCCCAATGTCCTGAAATTCACTCTCCTATCTTTACTGGCACAGCATCCCCTACCAGCTTCCCATTAACCCAGGGAAACTGACCAATCTGTCCCAATGAAACTATACCCAATTAAAGGGTGGGAATAGAATGCTATTATGTCTCTCAGCAGTGATATACTCACCTCAGAGCCATGGGCCAAGCCAGGGGGAAACATCCATTGAGTGAGGGAGTGAAGGGGCCTTCACACAATTTTTCCATTTACAAAAATAAAAACCCAAACCACTTTCATTTTAGTTTAACTAGTGTGTTTTTTTTCACTCTGACCCACAGTGTGGCTCAGATTCAAGACACTGTCCTACACATTCCCATGCACACTTGATTTTTTTTCTCTTCCATTCAGTGCCAGTATCCCCTTCCCCCCGACTCTCTGGATATGCTGGGGCAACATTTTTATTCTTGGCCCAGAGCAAGATAAAGGGTTGATCCTGCATTGTTCATTGGCATAAAACTAGTTACAGTCTTTTTTCCTTTTGTATTAAAAAAAACAGCAACCCAAAACCCAAGCAGTAAACGTGTGGGTTTTCCCCCCAGTTCACTTGCTTGACACTCTAGCAATGTTAGCATAAGAGCACTCAGTTATGCTCTACAGGCAAAAACAAATTACCAGAGACAGCAAAACAAGCATATTATTGCCTTAACAATTCTAGGAACCAAAAGTTTATTTTTGAATACAGCTAAGCAGTTCCTAGTTTTTAATTTTGGAGAGGAAAATGCAACCAACTCAACACTACCCCAAAGTTTTCTGTTTAAGCGATCACCATTTATAAATAAGGAAAGCAGAGCCAAACGTTGGGTTTTCACTAAAGTTTGGTTGTTTCTAGATATTTTGTGGACTAGTGGATGCAGTTTGTTTTAATAGTAATGCTTTATATATAATCTTCCTCTTTTCTTGGCAATCCTTTTCCGGCATATTAATAAGTACTTGGTAATTCTGCAACTATTAACAAATGTTTATATTACAATACTCTCCTGTGACTCTTGGACTCCATCTTGTGGCAAATGTGCATGAAAACTCATGGTGTGGCTTTACTAAAGAATCTGGAGCTTGGGCTTTTGTTGATTTTTTTGTACTGAAAGTTGTGAGCTTAACTGTAGTGGGGTTGTTTATTTAACTTTTTCAGTTTTTCTCTTGCTGTGACATAGATAAGCATAAACCTATTTGTTATTTTTCTACACACACAAAAATAAGGCATACATTTTTAAAAAGTGAGGGTAATTAACCATTGGAACAATTCACCAAGGGTTGTGGGGGATTCTCTGTCCCTGGCAATTTTTAAACCAAGATTGGTTATTTAAAAAAAAGTATTCTAGTTCAAAAGTAGTTATTTTGGGGAACTTCTGTGCCCCGTGTTAACAGGAGGTCAGACTAGATCAGTGGTTCTCAAACTGGGGATCGGGACCCCTCACAGGTTTGTGAGGTTATTACATGGGGGGGTCGTGAGCTGTCAGCCTCCACCCCAAACTGCACTTCACCTCCAGCATTTATAATAGTGCTAAATATTTTTAAAGTGTTTTTAATTTATAAGGGGGGTCGCACTCAGAGGCTAGCTGTCTGAAAGGGGTCACCAATACAAATGTTTGAGAACCACTGCCCTAGATGATCACAATTGTCCTTTCTGACCTTGAAATCTTAGAATTTATGAAAACCGTAGTATTTGATCAGGCACATTTAACAGCAATGTTAGGTAAAGAACATAGCCCCTGTAAAAGGTACCTGTAAAATGAGTGAAGTTACAGAGTTCTCTATTTAAATTAGGACTAGCTTGCTCCTCCTAACCCTACCCTACCAAACTTCTAGAGTCCTAGGGTTTTGTCTAGACAAGATATAAAGGTGTAATGTTAGAACTTGTTAGCTAATGTGTTCTTTCACTAACATTTAGCAGAAGAATGTAGTCCATAGTTGTTGTCTTGTTTAACTTCAGTAGGACTATTCATGCGTAAAGGTTTGCAGGATCAGACCCTAAATGGCAGTGCAAACTTTCCCACACATTTACCAGTGTGTCCCACATTAATCTGGAGGGATTGCCTGCTGCTATGAGAAGATATTTTGGTTTCTCTGCCTACTTAAGTCCAACATATGTTTAGCTTTCAAACCTTGGCTTCACCACTCCGCTGAAACTGCTAACAAGATTTCAGTCAGTGCCAACTGTGGTGCTGGTTTTTGTGATATGGAAACTTCTTCAAAGAGAATTGGGCTAGGACCATCAAATTCATTTCATATGTGCCACTGAGCAGCTATCAGATGATAACTTGCAGCTGGCTTTGAATCAATGCCCTAAAAATGAAAGACACTGTACCCCATTATCAAACTCAAGTGCCAGGTAAATCTTCTACAATAACGACCTAGTAGGGGAAAGTGGTATGTTTGGATGATCTAAAGTATTTTATTTTTACTGAGAACAGTTTGAAAATAAAAAGTTAAAATGTGGAGAAATAAAAACTAACAGTAAATTGAGCTCTGAGGATTATCTGAAGGTTGTGCCTGGAAAAGGTTTTACTTACTAGGTCTTTTGTAGGGTTTCGAACACGGAAGAAGTAAACAACTAAGGAAGTGGGCAGCAGCTCCCAGATAAAGAGGATCACTCCAAATACGATGTACCCAGCATCTCCCAGCTGACATTTTAGATCTGCCTGTTGAAAAGTCAGAGCAGCATGTTAAAAAATGAGAAAGTGAGTTTGTTTTAAAAAGTATAAGAAACAAAATCAGCTTTCTTAGGGTGAAATGTATGTAAGCATAAGGGAATATGATGGAACATCTAGTAGCTGTGTATAAAAGTAAAGCAGCAGATTAACCTGGCTACAAATCGTTAACAATAAAAACCCCTTTGGAAAGATAAAAAATTCTATTTTATTTTGTACAATACCTTTCCCTTCCTCCTTTTTAAATGATCATCATCATCATCCTTAGAGTGCTTTTCTCCCTTACCCAAAAGCTACAGAGAATAGTTAAGTCTCGTGGCTACCTGCCAAGCTCTTAGACTGTCAAGAAAGTGAGAAAATAAGATACTAGTGTTCTAAACTCTTTCAAGCTTTGAGAAACAAATTAAAACCTTTTGAGTTCAGTGCAAGCCCCACTAGCCCGAGTCTGTCGACGGGGTTAAGAGGCTCACTCCAAATGACTCCAAAATGTTGTGTAGACATGGGCACCCAAAAATGAAGGCACCAGGAATTGCTAGTCATATTTTGCTAAATTCAGAATGAAAGATCAGTCATTGGCCATCTCTAGTTGTGAGAGCAGCCAGCATGCACTGCAATGGTCCAGCCCCCTGGTGGGCAGAAGGTATTAGGCTTTTATGTAAAAGAGGCATCACAGGCTGTCCCATGTCCCATGAAACTTCGTGGCAGGTTAGGGGAAGCACATGGACCAGGAATGTAGGTAGGATACGGCACCTCCCATTTAATTGCACTCCCCTGATTTTAAGCCAACACCCATGTACTGGGACCTGAGCATTATCCTGTTTACTTTTAAACGATGTAAACATCTGAGGTCAAAGGCTGGGATTTTCAAAAGAACCTAAGGGAGTGAAAAGAAAAGGAGGACTTGTGGCACCTTAGAGACTAACAAATTGATTTGAGCATAAGCTTTCATGAGCTACAGCTCACTTCATCGGATAGTGAGCTGTAGCTCACAAAAGCTTATGCTCAAATCAATTTGTTAGTCTCTAAGGTGCCACAAGTCCTCCTTTTCTTTTTGTGAATACAGACTAACACGGCTGCTACTCTGAAACCTAAGGGAGTGAGGCATTCAACTCCCATTGAAATTCAACAGGAATTGTGTGAACCAGCATTCAGTCTTAGCTGTCATTTTGGTTTAATTAAAACTTGACCGATCATCATATGTTAAAACTGGTGCTATGTGAAGGGAACATGCAGCTATTCTTTATCGATAGAGCAGGAAAAACACTTCTTTTTTATGGGGGGATGCTGACCCCACTGAAGTCAATAGAGCTTTGACATTGACTTCAGAGGACACACGATTTTGCCCACATGTTTAAATTGTAAATGGAGTCACCTTCTTGTCTCCACTGCTACTCAAATATGATTCAAACTATTCAGTAGTCCTTTCACTAAAGGTAAAAAACAAAACAAATCCCATACACCTGTTTTTAATAGAGGGGAGTTGGCTTTCTAAATCTTAAAAATAAATATAAATAAAGTGCAGTAACCAGAAGGTAAGTTTTTTTTTATATTGTTGGTTTTGTGACTGCTTTTTCTTCTGACCGGATTATTTTTCCCTGACCATTTTATTACTGGAAAGATCATAGTCTTGGAGCAGAACAAACTTGGTGCATTTTTTTTTAATTTAAAAAATCCAAAGGATTTTATTGTATTAGTTCTTGTTTGTTGTCAATTCTGACTATACAGGATCAGTTTTCCTTGTTAGCAGTAAACTTCATACTTGCCTGATCCGATACATTGTACCAATCATAATCAAAAGAATTGACTTTCTTGGTTTGAGAAAATGATAAGATGAATAAGTTGTAACAGGCTCTTGAGGTATAAAGTAGTATAACGGTCACGCCTATAGTTGTCACCTGACACACAGATGAACCCTAGAAGAGAGAGTTAAACATATTTTAGTATTTATGTCTGATAATGGCAAGAACACCGTTTTGCATGGGCTTGGTGATCTCTGCTTCACTGTGTATAATCTTGGATAAATTTACTTTTTTTTTTTTATCTGGGAATCTTTTTCCAAGCTTCCAGTTCTTAGCATGGTCAGCTACTATTCAATGACTCTGTCTAATACTGCAGGAAGTACTAGTCTTAAAGTACCTAAAATAAGATCAAAAAAGAGTTGTACATGGGGAATAAAACCTATTGGATAGATCATCCATTGCATCCTCACGCAAAAATAAAACCTCCAACACGACACCAGACTGAGAACTTCCTATATCAGATCTTGCACCGATACCATCATGCGATGTTGTGCATTTTACAGCTACATGCTACCCATATATTAGCCCTCTGAGTAAGTACAGAACAGCTGGTAACAGTTATTGGTAAACATATTGCACATAGGAATTCACATCCTACTCTGCAGATTTGCCCAATTTATAATTTAGTATCAACAGGAGAGTCTCATTGAGCAAAGACTAGAGGAGTAGGATGAGTGTGTGGAACAGTAAGTGAATTTGAGGTCAGGAATGTAGATTGGAGTGGGGCCCTGGTCAGTGTTTTGGAAGTTAGGAGAGCTCTCTTCTGTTGGATGTGGAAATGGATAGAGTTTGTAGGGGAATGGTGTGATCCACATGCAGGATTGAGAGTAGCCAGGTTGCAGCAGAAATTCAGAGGGTAGGGATTGAGAGAGAGAGTCCATAACAGTAGGCATCACAGGTACTGAGACAAGATCTGATTAAATCTCTGGGCACAGACAGGACTAGGCTAAGGATCAATGTTAGTTCTGTCCTAGAGACAGGCACATATACAGACAAGATAACAGATGGAGGGGAAGAGGCTCAAGAAGGACTCTGTGGGGCTGGCCTGGTGGCAGCCTTTTACACAACCAAATGAAAGAGAACAAAGTTGTCCTGAGCTCTCTGGATGAGCAGAGGTAAGGCTTTCAACCTCTGTAGGGAAGGGAAAACCCTTGTTTCCATCTCACGTGACTCCCTCTCCTTCCCACAATGGAGGCATATAGTACAATAAATGGGCTCCAGAGCCTGACAGAGTTGGAAGTTGCCCACCTCATCATGGGCCCTTTTACAATAGGAGGGCCTACCCAGGAGATAGGAGGGCCTACCCAGGCAGAAGCATAACTCCAAGATGTCTAGCCTGGGTTACAAAGTCTAAAGGCAAGTAGTAGTGGGATCAAAGGCTTAGGACAAGGAGGATACAACTACTTAAGCATCATGTCATTTCACCAGGTTATAGTGGTCTCCAAACCTTCACATAAAATATTTCTTCCTCTACATTTCTATTGAGGCCTTTTCAGCTGTATAGTTGTGGCAGAATGGAAGGGGCATGGTTTCATGAGACCCCAAATAACTCTGACCAGCTGTACAAGGATGCACTGTTTTCTTTGTACACAGGAATGCAGCATGGTATAGTGGGAGTGCTTTCCCTTGAGATGCCACATTCCATTGCCTTGTTGCGCTGATGTTACACTTTTATAAATGTCACGTCAATGCAGTATTGACCTTTTTCTGCCTTCTGTGAGAATTTGTGTTCCTAACTCTGACAGTCTGAGGGTGCTTTCTGCTTCAGAGTTTCCCTTGGCACTCTGAGCAGTAGAGTCTTCTCAAGCAGTGGCCTGCCTGGCTGGTTTTTTGGGGGTTATCTCATAGCACTCACTAGATTCACTGTCCTGTCTGCACCTTTCTCTTTGCTTCAAGCAGACCATGAGCAGCTGGGATGGAGGGAAAGGTGGGAGGAATGAGTGGAGAAAGGAAGGCTTTAGCTGTTTTTTTCCCTCATAGTATTGTAAAAACTGAGCTCATTCAATATATTGTATATGAAGCTGGCCAACAGCAGAGTTAAAAATTGTCCTTGAGAGAGAATATAGTTATAGTTAGAGAATATATATAGAGAATATAGTTATGCCAACATTGATCATCTCCCTTCACAAGCAGTATTTTTTCCTACCAACACAAGAAGCCTGGGTCAGCCCCTACGTTTGGGAATTATATCACCATTTATGAAAAACTAGCTAGCACACCCTTCGCAGCAAAACGACTTAAGACATTGATTCATCTGATACACTGTGTCCCGGGTACTACTCAGCCTGCTTGACATCCTGGATGTGAGTTCACAACTTTGTAGATCAGCATGACTGACTGTCTGATTAGATGGATGCTGCAAATACTGCTAGACTTGCCCGTCAACGGGAGCATAATATGGTGGCAGGCCTGGCTTGCAGTGACATTTGTGCTGACTTCAGAGACTCAGATATTTATAAGAGGATTGAAACCAGAAATACGGTACGTAGCTGTGAAAGCTGTGGTGAGACCATAGCAAACGACAGGAAATGCTGTAAAGAGGAAACAGTTGTTACGTACTTCTCTATTCGCACTCTGTGTTGGAGAATCAACTATGCTGTTATGGAAACAGAGGAGGAAGCTGTTGACTCAGACATCACAGCTCAGTTCTCCATGCTGCAGGTACCACAAGACAGAAGAAAGCAGCTGGCATTTTTCAGTGCTGTTTTTGCCAGAATACAGGGAAGGCTAGTGCAGTATAATATTTAAATATGTTGTAGCTTTAATCACTTTGAGCTCAACAAATAAAATAGCATGATAAAAATGTTTTGTCCACTATGGGCCAAATCCGCAGAGCAGTGTCCAGCCTAAGTAGCTGGCTGCTGGGAAGATACACAGGGAGAGTAGGGGAAGGGGACTCCTTCCTCACAGGCCACAAAGATTGCTTAACCCTATTAGCTGCAATTGGTTTACATGCCCTCTTCAGAGGGCTGAGGATACCTGAAGTGGCAAGACTCTAGTCATGCACTTGCTGCTTGTGCCATGCAAGGAATCTCCAAAGAATGGGGCTCTACCTATGTGAGTGCTGTGTACCCCACATTTGGCCCTCCCACTCCTGCCCCAACTTTGCACAGTAGAACTAAAAGAGTTCCACTTCCTGAGGCTCTGTGACTATGCAGGAGAATGCAGGATTTACCCCTGTGCACTTTATCACCCCTGTGATATTTGAACAGAGGGAGATAGCAGATGTGAGAGTCAAATGGAAGGGTGCCAAATCTCCAAATACCACAATGTGGGCATTTCTGCCATTTAGGGTTACCAGGTGTCTGGTTTTCGACTGGTACACCCAGTCGAAAAGGGACCCTGGCATCTCCGGTCAGCACCGCTGCCAGGCTGTTAAAAGTGTGGTTGGTGCAGGGCTGGCAGGCTCCCTACATGGCTCCACTAGGCTCCCCAGAAGCAGCGACATGTCCCTTGAGTGGCATGGGGTGGTCATGGGGGCTTCGCATGCTGCTCCCACCCCAAATGCTAGGAACCGTGACAAATAGGAG
Source organism: Lepidochelys kempii (assembly GCF_965140285.1). Taxonomy (NCBI): domain Eukaryota; kingdom Metazoa; phylum Chordata; order Testudines; family Cheloniidae; genus Lepidochelys; species Lepidochelys kempii. Next base: position 136,072,012 of record NC_136382.1, on the reverse strand, counting down.
CTGCAGGGGTGGTGGGTGCGGGCAGAGCCCCCTGGCCGCCTCTGTGCCTAGGAGTCGGACATGCCGGCCGCGTCCCGGGAGCCGCCTGAGGTAAGTGCCACCTGGAGCCTGCACCCCGAACCCCTTCCTGCATGCAAACTCCCTCCTGGAACCCCATGCCCCAAACCTCCCCCAACCCCCTGCCCCAGCCCCTCCCGCACCCTGAACCTCTCATTTCTGGCCCCTCCCCGGAGTCCACACCCCCAGCTCAGAGCCCGTATCCCCTTCCACACCTCAACCCCCTGCCCCAGACCAGAGCCCCCCCACACTCCAAACCCCTTGGCCCCAATCCCCAGCCCAGAGCCCCCTCCTGGACCCCAAATCCCTCATTCATGGCCCCACCCCAGAGCCCGCACCCCCAGCTGGAGCCCTCATCCCCTCCCAACCCTCTACCCCAGCTGGGTGAAAATGAGTGAGTGAGGGTGGGGGAGAGTGAGCAACAGAGGGAGGGGCGATGGAGTGAGTGGGGGTGGGAGCATAGCCTCGGGGAAGGGGGAGGAAGGGGGCAAGGCAAGGGTGTTCACTTTAGTGCGATTAGAAAGTTAGCAACCCTACTGCCATTCCAATTTTATATCACCACATGGCATGGATTTTTACCAAGAATTTCAGAACAACTTTAACAGTTCAAGCTAAAAATCACGTGGCTACAATCTCCAGCTTTCAGAGCTGTAAACTAAACACATGTAATGAAATCCTACAATAATTACACAAGCAAAACTCCCATTTCAGTTCAATAGGAGTCAATACGTTAGCGGTTATTCCTACTTCTAGGTTCGGCTGTTGGTGTGCATGTTGTATGTTTCCATCACCTCAACGCTAATTTCAGAGTTGTTGTTCTTTGCTCATGTAGGACAGATTGGATTTCCAGCGGGAAGAGAAAATGAAGGAAGGAATCGATCCCAACCTCTACTTGGTAAACACCGCTCTGACAAAACCTCATGTTTTGATGATTTGCATGAGTTGGATAAACTTCCTTTGTAGTAAAACAAATCCACTGATCATGCCAGTTTGGTCAGCAAATGAAAAATCTGAAAAGCACAAAGCTGCAGATTGAAATCTACCCATCAGTCATGGGCTTTCTGTTGTATGTCCACACTGATTAAGTAGGAAAAGTAATTAGATGGCCAACCAGCAGGGAAGAATTTTATTATAAGATTTTCTTCATAGTAACTGAAATTTACAGTATTGGCAGCTTCATCATGATGAGAAGGATAATATATTTTCATTAAACTCTAGTCATTTACTTCCAGACTTAAACTCCTAATGCAAGTCAGAAAGTCAAGGGATCTTTGAGAAAATAAGCCCTCCTTTACTATTTATGAATGTTACAGAATATCCTCTATTGACTTTGTGCCAAATATGTATTGGCTTCAATAGCATTACACTAACTATGAGTCTGCCTGTTTGTCTACTTAACATATCCCAAACTTGTCAACATAACAGACTATATCCTTAAAGAATACCTGCTGCAGGATCTTAAGTGAATCTCCTTTTCAACTGGACCATTTTTATAAAGTGGAAGTACTTTTAAATACAGCCTTAGGCCTGGTCTACACTGGGGAAGGGGCGGAAATCGATATAAGACATGCAACTTCAGCTATGTGAATAACGTAGCTGAAGTCGATGTACTTAGATCTACTTACCGTGGTGTTTTCACTGCAGTAAGTCGACTGCTGACGCTCCCCTGTTGACTCCGCCTGCACCGCTTGCCCCAGTGGATTACCGGAGTCAACAGGAGAGTGCTCGGCAGTCGATTTATAGCATCTTCACTAGACGCGATAAATCGACCCCTGCTGGATTGATAGCTCCGGAGGTAAGTGTAGACATGCCCTTAGTCATTGACAGAAGGACATGCACCATTCACGGAAGACAGTTCATACTTTGTGTTACTGTTTATTTTCATGGACATGCTGCTCCCTTAAAGACTTAAAGTAAATTGACAGACTGAGGGAGCCCAAAGGTGCTCTTCAACTATCTACATATAGCAGCACTGAAATGCAGCTGTGTTTGAGGTGGAGGACAGCAGCCAACTGAAATATAGCTGAGGTATGTGATAAATTCTGGCCAATGACAACTTCTGCAAACTCTTATTTAAAGTGCTATGGCATCTTTAGTAACAATGCAGAGCAGAAAGCATCTTGGTAAACTACATGGTATTCAATTGATCTTTTTTAGAAGGAAGAAAGGCTAAGTTGAAATTCTGGAATTAATATCCTTGGTTGCAGAGTCTAAAGAATTTTTTAAACCTGAGTCTCGTCCCACTAAATTGTCTCCTTTGACCAAAACTATTCTTAAGTAAGATTTAAATGATCTCTAAAATGTACTTTACCTTGGATTCCAAGTAAATGTTGGCTAAAGACATCTTGGAAATCTTATACAGACAGATGGAGAGTGAGATGGCACACAGAACAAACAATGTGTCATTAATTGCCACCCGGACAGAGACAATGACTTTCCTCTCTGAATTCTCTGTTCTCACCAACACAGCACACGTTAAATTCACCAAGAGGAAGAGGAGACTGATGAAGAGAGAAGCCAGATAGAGAGGCAACCTGGAGAGGGAAAAACAGGCTTTTAGAACTACTGTTTAGCAAGTGTCAGCAGTGTGCTTGAAGCTGCACCTAGAGCAAGGGAAGATACTGTCCCTGTGTCAAGGCTGTCACAGCTGACACACAGAGCAGCTACACCAAACTGATTCAGAATGCTCTACGTGGCCTCGAGGATGATTACAGTTGATTTCACAACTATTTTTAAAATCCAGAATAAACTGATATTCAAGCCATATACTTACTTGTAAGGGATAAAGCATGAAAGATGGGGCAGTCTTAACACATACGGGAGAAAAGCATGTATAAGACAAATGTAATATAGACAGATCTTTACATCTATTTTAAACGGATGTGTTTACTTTGCTAGGCTCTGCACATCATATCTCTGGGGAATCCCTCTGACCATTCAACCAGACTCAGTGTGCGTGAGGAAGCCATTGTTAGCTGAACGGTCGAGCTGTGTGGAATGCTATGGCTTTAGGCCTGGGTGTTGTACACACTCAATACCATGAGTAGAACCACTGACTACCCATTTTTTAAAGTCATATTTTGTATCAAATACAGGAAGCCCTTTTTAAAGTCTAAAAGCCATGAGGCAGCTGGCTACTAAACGCTGCTTTCTCCTCCCCCAAATATCTTTGTCACATGCAGCTTCTTTGAGGGAACATTCAAAATTCTAAATATGAAAACTTGGGGATGGCTTGGCACCTTGCAACCCGCTCCAAGTGAAGGGCAGCACATAGCTGCGCTGCCCCACCTCAAGAGCAGAGCAAGGCCTGAACGGCGAGTCTGAGAGCTGCCCACTCCTCAGTCATCTGGTGAGGAGAGGGGGGTAGCAACTTGGCAGCAGGTGCTTTGCTCTCCCTCTTCTCCACACATCTCCAACGTTGCAACGCAAAGTCCATGCAGAAGGATAAGGATGCTCCTTATGCTCCTTTACTCCCATATGCAGTAGCAGAGCCAAGATCACAATCGGTCTCAGAATTTAAAAAAATAAGCAAAAGTGTTACCATTCTTATTGATTACTTATTTCAGTATTGTCAGGTTTTGTTAAGAGTTACTAACCTAGGCCAATAGAGAAGCCATTCAGGTGAGTTTGCAGTCCATCTTGCGGTCTGCTTGGAAGTTTGGCCTGGGGTTGGGATATATGCCCAGGTTCTCTTTTGAGTAATCTAAATTCAGTCTGTAAAGAATAGTTTTGCCCACCTACACAGCAGTGGAAAATATTGCCCCAAAAGGTTAATAGCGTGTAATTTATGAATCATGAGTAGGGCTGCAGGTTTGTCATGGTGTTAGAAATGTCACAGATACCAGGATATTTCTGTTTGTCTGTGCGACTTTTCTTTGTGTCTGTGTCTGTGATTTTAATGAAGCGGTATTTCCCAAATGGTGGGTTGTGACCCAGGAGTGCATCACAGGTAGGTTTTAAGGGTCACCAGCATGGTGCAGAGGGGAGGACTGGGAATTGGGCAGGGCTGGAAAGCTAGCTTGCCCCCTAGTAACCGCACAGTGGCAACACCTGTCCCAAAGGACTGGCCCAGCTCCCCCACTCTCAGCATTGTGTCCTGGCACATGAGGTTGCTGTGCCATTTACTCAGATTTAACACATCTGCCTTACCCACCCCCACCCCGTCATGAGGCAGGGGCAGCTAGGCCAAACCTGAGCAGTGCTGTGACCCTGTGCACCAGGCCTCAACACTCAGAGCAGGGAGCAAGAGCCAAACCCAGCCCCATGGGACAGGAGCTGCCATTGCAGAGTGAGTGCAGGGCAGGGGTCACTCTGCACCCTTCACCCCAGGCCAGGATTAGAGGTGTGGTGCCAGGGTGCTGCTGTGGCTGGTCAGTGCCCCGCTGGCAGGGCGAAGAGGAGGGGAGGGGAGGATTTACGTGTCCTGCATTTAAAGAAGTAGAGTTGAATGTTCATAGCTGTGACTTTACATACCACTTCCTCCTAAACATGTGGCATTTCCTGAATCATGGTTGCTCTGTGATTTTTTTTTTTTAAATAGAAAAGGTCATGACAAATCTGCAGCCCTGATCATGATATAAAACTAAAGCACTGTTAGCTCATTTCAAAATGAGTCAGTGCTCCCTTTTGCCAGAACTGGTAATTGGAAAAGAAAGGGTGCTTCCCTGAAAGCCTTTTTATATGTAACAGGGAGAACTGAAAGAGCCTAAAGCCACTACTTATGTTTATGAATCAATCCCATTTTTTCCAGTTACATTCTGCAGTTAGCATGGATGGCCTGGGGTGGAAATTACCCCTCAGAAGGAAGATAGTGCTCACTGTGAACCTTTAAGGATAGGGTATTTTCATTAATGCTATTTATAGATCAAATTCCAGCCTGCAGAAGGTTTTAGGGTGAACATTCTGAAACATCTCCATCATACCCCACAAAATAATGTCAGGGGCACGTTAGTCCTGAAGCTTTTATCTTTCACATAAATGAATTGGTCTGAAGAATTATGCTCTCTGTTCTAGTGATTGTAACTTTATGAATAAAATGTAAGCCAGGTCGCAAAAGGCTTTAAGCGATGGGCATGCCTGTTCCTTCTCCTCCCCTACCATTTCTCAATGCATGGCCCCCAACACAAAGTACTCCGCTCTTCTAGCTCAGATTAGGAAAACTATTTCCCTCAAAGGTGATGCTCTTAAATTCTACCCACAAGCCACCATTCACAATAGATTGTACAGATGTTCCAAATGTGATCATACATGTTCTCTGAGTTCCTTTGGCTCAGCTCCCTTGCAGTGGGGTCTGAAAACTCCCATGCCTGTATGCTGTGCTAGGCTTCTTGTGCTTCAGTGATGCTTGTATGCCCTGCTAGACTTTTTGACCTTGGTTGCCCACTAGAGGGACTGAGGTGCACTCTGGGCTGTACCAGTCTTCTTGCATTTGGATCCTGGACTGGGGGCAGCCAAAAGTGTTGGTACTTTCCTGCCACTCATACAATCCTGATGTCAAGATGAGCTGTAACTCACAGTTTGTACAGCTCTTTATAATATGATCTTCCCTCCCCTTTCTTACATAATTTGAGCAGTGAAATTGACAGGTTTCATGATTTCATAGGAATTTAAGACCAGAAGGGACCAGATGATCCTTTAGATTAACCTCCTGTTCACCACAGGTCTTTACATTTCACCCAGTTACCTAGGTACTGAGCCCAATAACTTTAGTCAAACCAAAGCATTTCAGTCCTCAGCTGACTGAACAGTTCTGACAATTAAAGGGTTCTCACTGCGCCTCTGAATTAGCAACTATTGAAAAGACCGGGGCAGGTTACTCATTTCACAGGTATTGTATGAGGTTCTGAAACTGTGGACAGACACGCTGCATCACTTGTCCTCAAAAACATGAACGGAGGGTATCTCAGCAACCACAGCAGCTAGAGACTTAATTTTGGTTAATGAAAGCTTAGAGACCAGTGAACAAGAGGGCAGTGTGGAAGAGGTGCTGCCACATCATACTGCCGCACACTGGTCCAGTCCAAGCCTTGAGTCCCATGGCATATCATCTATTTAAATGGCAAGATAAAACAGAAATTTCATGGGCAACATGACTGTTTATCTCCCTTGGGGATTTCCAAATGCTGGATCTCAGTATTGTATCAGCTCAGCCTCTTCCCATGGACCCCCTTGTGGCCAGGGATGATGGTGCAGTGTTTTATCTCAGTTTCCCCTCTTGGTTCCTCAGTAACTCACAAAGAGGCTTTCACAAGTCCAGTAATAGCTCTTGTTGGAGCTTTTATAAAACAAAGTTCCAAAATAAACAAAAAAAGGCCCTTGAACCCAGCTGTAATCTGGGCTCAGTCCCTCCTCCCTGAGAAACCGCCTCTTCCTCTGTTCCCTAAATCTCAGGAAAAGACACAAGGCCTGGTCTAGCTTCTTTGTCTTCTCCCCACAAGGAAAACCAAGCTTCTAGCTCAGGGGTCGGCAACCTTTCAGAAGTGGTGTGCCGAGTCTTCATTTATTCACTTTAATTTAAGGTTTCACGTGCCAGTAATACATTTTAACATTTTTAGAAGGTCTCTCTCTATAAGTCAATATATTATATAACTAAACTATTGTATGTAAACAAGGTTTTCAAAATGTTTAAGAAGCTTCATTTAAAATTAAATTAAAATGCTGATCTTATGCCGCCGGCCTGCTCAGCCTGCTGCCAGCCTGGGGTTCCATTCACTTAGGCCGGCAGCGGGCTGAGCGGGGCTGGCGACCAGGACCCTGGCTGGCAAGAGGCTGGCAGCCAGAACCCCAGACCGGCAGTGGGCTGAGCGGGGCTGGCAGCCAGAACCCCAGACCGGCAGTGGGCTGAGCGGGGCTGGCAGCCAGAACCCCAGACCGGCAGTGGGCTGAGCGGGGCTGACGGCCAGGACCCCAGCTGGCAAGGGGCCAGCAGCCAGAACCCCAGACCGGCAGTGGGCTGAGCGGGGCCGGCGGCCGGGACCCCAGACCAGCAGTGGGCTGAGCGGCTCAGCCCGCTGCCAATTAGCCCACTGCCACTCTGGGGTCCCGGGCCTGTCCACATAGAGTAAGTACCTACCTTCTCCCTGGTTCTAGCCATTTTCTTCCTCTCACTGCACTGAGATGAGGGTCGGAGTGCGCCGAGAACAGGGCTGGGGGTGAAGGAGCAGGCTGGGGGTTGGGGTGCAGGGTCTGGCCAGGAGCTAGAATGAGGGAGGGGGCTCAGGGTTGGGGCAGGAGGTTTGGGTGTGGAGTGCTTACCTGGGCAGCTCCCATTTGGTGTGAGGGGTGCAGGTGGGAATGTGGGGTGTGTGTGTGCAGGAGCTCCCGTTTGGTGCTAAGGGCAGGGGTTGGGATGTGGGGGATAGAAGAGTCAGGGCATGGGGTGTGAGGGGGCTGGGTATGTGTGGGGTTGCAGGAGTCAGGGCTGGGGTTGTGGGGGGGTGCAGGGGTGAGGGCAGAAGGCTGGGAGTGTGTGAGAGGGGTGCAGGGGTCAGGGCAGAGGGCTGGGGGTGTGTGAGGGGGGTGCAGGAGTCAGGGCAGAGGGCTGGGGATGTGGGCTAGGGTTGTGGGGGGTGCTCCCAGCCCCCTGCCCTGACCAGCTCACGGCAGGGGGCTGGAGGGGATATGCCGATTCCACCCCCTTCCCCAAGATCCCCGGAGCAGAGAGCATGCTGCAGCTCTGCTTTTCCCTGTCCCCCTCCATAGCAAGGGCCGTCAGCTGATCGGCTGCAGGGAGGGAGAGGAGGAGGGGCAGGAACCCAGCACGCTGGGGGAAGAGTCGGGAGGAGGGGGAAGCTTGCCTGCCCTGCAAAGAGAGAGTGGGGCGTGGGGGGCAGAGAAGAGTGGGCCGGGCAGGATTTTTAATGGCATACTGCTGTCTGCCAGGGTCCGGCAGACAGCAGTGTGCCATTAAAAATTGGCTCGCATGCTATCTTTGGCATGTGTGCCATAGGTTGCTGACCCCTGATCTAGCTGGTTCTTTCTACCCAGCCCCAACTTCAGGGACCACTGCAGGAGACATTATTTTTCCTTGCACCTTCACTCTACAACAGGGGTGGCCAACCTGAACTTGAGAAGGAGCCAGAATTTACCAATGTACATTGCCAAAGAGCCACAGTAATACATCAGCAGCCCCCCATCTACGCCCACCCGCCCCCGGCTCCCAGCACCTCCCACCCACCGGCAGCCCCACCAATCAGTGCCTCCCTCTCCCTCTCTGCACCTCCCGATCAGCTGTTTCATGGCGTGCAGGAGGCTGGGGGGAGGGGGAGGAGCGAGGGCATGGCAGGCTCACAGGACGGGGTGAGAAGGGGTGGAGTGGGGGCAGGGCCTGTGGCAGAGCCACGGGTTGAGCAATGAGCACCCCCCGGCACATTGGAAAGTTGGCACCCATAGCTCCAGCCCCAGAGTCGGTGTCTATACAAGGAGCCGCATATTAACTTCTGAAGAGCCACATGTGGCTCCGGAGCCACAGGTTGGCCACCCCTCCTCTACAATGTCTTCCTCTGGCTACCCACAGCCTCTGTTTTTCTACTCCCTCAGAGGCCTGGTTTAGTCACAGACCCACTGTTATGTGCATTCTCTCCACCTGGAGAGGCAAATCACCTGCAACACAGCTGAGGACTATCTCCCTCTAGAAGGGCCAGCCACCCATGACAAGTACATTATTTATGAATGTATAGGATGCCGCCTGGTACCTTATAGTACCTTTCAGTTCTTAAGTATCAACCCAATGTCCATAACCCTGACCTTGAGGTTGGCACATAACTGGGGCTGTGCAACATTTGGGGGCTTTGCTCGGAGAGGGTCCATGCAGATGTTTTCTGTTGCTTCAGTTTCCCTTTGTGCACATTCTTTGAGTTCTGCTTTGAGCGTTTGAGTTCATTTGTACCAAAAAACTCAAAGCAAAGTTTGGCTAAAACCACCAATTTTGTCTGGTTTAATCACATGAAACTATCAAATTTCATATGTGGTTTCCACGAGAAACCATAAATTGCCTGAGACCTGCTGGTAACAGCCTACGCTCACAGAAAGGTGAGTTTGGCTTAAGCGTTCTCTTTGGCTATGTCTACACTACGAAATTAGGTCGAATTTATAGAAGTCAGTTTTGTAGAAAGCGTTTTTATACAGTCGATTGTGTGTGTGTCCACACAAATGCTCTAAGTGTATTTAGTCGGCAGAGTGCGTCCACAGTACTGAGGCAACCGTCGACTTCCGGAGCGTTGCACTGTGGATAGCTATCCCACAGGTCCCACAGTCTCCGCCACCCATTTGAATTCTGGGTAGAAATCCCAATGCCTGATGGGGCAAAAGCATTGTCATGGGTGGTTCTGGGTACATATCGTCAGGCCCCCCTTCCCTTCCTTCCTCCGTGAAAGCAACGGCAGACAATCGTTTTGCGCCTTTTTTCCTGGGTTACCCATGCAGACGCCATACCACAGCAAGCATGGAGCCTGCTCAGCTCACCATCACCGTATGTCTCCTGGGTGCTGGCAGACGCGGTACTGCATTGCTATACAGCAGCAGCTCATTGCCTTTTGGCAGCAGACAGTGCAGTATGACTGGTAGCCATCGTCGCCGTACTCCAGGGTGCTTTTTTAGCCGACCTCAGTGAGGTCGGTCAGGGGCGCCTAGGCAAACATGGGAGTGACTCAGCCAGGTCATTTCCCTTTGAAGTTTCATCTCATGGTGATTCAGTCCTGCCGGCAGTCCTACTGCACCGTCTTCTAATGAGCAGCCAGGAGACGACAATGGCCAGCAGTCATACCGCACCGTCTGCTGCCAGCAAGATGTATAAAGATAGATGAAGTGGATCAAAACAAGAAATAGACCAGATTTGTTTTGTATTCATTTTCTCCTCCCTCCCTCTCTCTGTGAAATCAACAGCCTGCTAAACCCAGGATTTTGAGTTCTAGCCTTGAGGGGGCCATTCTGTTTCTCCTTGATGCAAAGCCACCCCTTTTGTTGATTTTAATTCCCTGTAAGCCAACCTTGTAAGCCATGTTGTCAGTCACCCCTCCCTCTGTCAGAGCAATGGCAGACAATTGTTTCACGCCTTTTTTCAGCGTAGACGCCATAGCACTGGGAACATGGAGCCCACTCAGATCACCGCAGCAATTATGAGCACTATAAACACCGCATGCGTTATCCAGCAGGATATGCAGAACCATAACCTGCAAGAAAAGCAAAACCAGGCGAGGAGGAGGCGACTGCAGCGCGGTGACGAGAGTGATGAGGACATGGACATAGACATCTCACAAAGTACGGGCCCCTGCAATGTGCACATCATGGTGTCAATCGGGCAGGTTCATGGCGTGGAACGCTGATTCTGGGCCCGGGAAACAAGCACAGACTGGTGGGACTGCATAGTGTTGTGGGTCTGGGATGATTCCCAGTGGCTGCGAAACTTTTGCATGCATAAGGGCACTTTCACGGAACTTTGTGACTTGCTTTCCCCTGCCCTGAAGCACAAGAATACCAAGATGAGAGCAGCCCTCACAGTTGAGAAGCGAGTGATGATAGCCCTGTGGCAGCTTGCAATGCCAGACAGCTACTGGTCAGTCGGTAATCAATTTGGAGTGGGCAAATCTACTGCGGGGGCTGCTGTGATGCAAGTAGCCAACGCTATCACTGAGCTGCTGATATCAAGGGTAGTGACTCTGGGAAATGTGCAGGTCATAGTGGATGGCTTTGCTGCAATGGTATTCCCTAACTGTGGTGGGGCCATAGACGGAACCCATATCCCTATCTTGGCACCGGAGCACCTAGGCAGCGAGTACATAAACCAAAAGGGGTACTATTCAATGGTGCTGCAAGCACTGGTGGATCACAAGGGACATTTCACCAACATCAACGTGGGATGGCCGGGAAAGGTACATGACGCTCGCATCTTCAGGAATTCTGGTCTGTTTCAACAGCTGCAGCAAGGGACTTACTTTCCAGACCAGAAAAATAACCATTGGGGATGTTGAAATGCCTTTAGTTATCCTTGGGGACCCAGCCTACCCCTTAATGCCATGGCTCATGAAGCCATGCACAGGCACCCTAGACAGTAATCAGGAGCTGTTCAACTATAGGCTGAGCAAGTGCAGAATGGTGGTAGAATGTGCATTTGGGGATTTGAAAGCACGCTGACGCAGTTTACTGACTCGGTTAGACCTCAGCAAAACCAATGCTGAAATGAATTTGTTAGTCTCTAAGGTGCCACAAGTACTCCTTTTCGAATATTCCCATTGTTATTACTGCTTGCTGTGTGCTCCACAATATCTGTGAGAGTATGGGGGAGATGTTTATGGTGGGGTGGGAGGTTGAGGCAAATTGCCTGGCCGCTGATTATGCGCAGCCAGACACCAGGGCGGTTAGAAGAGCACAGGAGGGTGCGGTGTGCATCAGAGAAGCTTTGAAAACAAGTTTCAGGAATGGCCAGGCTACGCTGTGAAAGTTCTGTTTGTTTCTCCTTGATGGAATGCCCCCCGCCCCGACCCCGACTCTACTTTCCTGTAAGCTAAGCACCCGCCCTCCCACCTTCGATCACCGCTTGCAGAGGCAATGAAGTCATTGTTGCTTCACATTCATGCATTCTTTATTTATTCAAATCACACAAATAGGGGGATAACTGCCAAGGTAGCCCGGGAGGGGTGGTGGAGGAGGGAAGGACAAGACTACACAGCACTTTAAAACTTTAAAACTTATTGAATGCCAGCCTTCTGTTGCTTGGGCAATCCTCTGGGATGGAGTGGCTGGGAGGTCCCCGCACCGTGTTCTTGGGCATCTGGGTGAAGAGGCTATGGAACTTGGGGAGGAGGGCGGTTGGTTACACAGGGGCTGTAGCGGCAGTCTGTGCTCCTGCTGCCTTTCCTGCAGCTCAACCATATGCTGGAGCATATGAGTTTGATCCTCCAGCAGCATGAGCATGGACTCCTGCCTTCTTTCAGCAAGCTGACGCCACCTACCATCTTCAGCTCACCACCTCTCCTCGCAGTCAAATTGTGTTTTCCTGCACTCTGAGATTGTCTGCCTCCACGTATTTTGCTGTGCTGTCAGTGTGGGGACAGCATGAGGTCAGAGAACATTTAATCACGAGTGCTGTTTTTTTGCCATCTAATCTTCGCTAGCCTCTGGGAAGGAGAAACATATGCAGCTGGTGGAGGGAAAAAAAAAGGGAGAGTGGTAGTTAAAAAGACACATTTTATAGAACAATGGGTACACTCTTTCATGGTAAACCTTGCTGTTAACGTTACACAGCACATGCGCTTTCATTACAAGGTCGCATTTTGCCTCTTATTGAGGGTATGCCGGTTTGGTGTGAGAGATCGCTCACGCAGGGCCGGGCAGCAGAATTCGGCTTGCAGGCAGCCATGGTAAGCCACAGTCTTTTGGCTTCTTTAACCTTCATAACATGTGGGAATGGTTTCCAACATCAGCGCCCTCATTTCCCATACAAAGTAGCAGTTGGGTTGGCCATTAATGGGTTGGCAATTTAAAAGGAGGGGCTGCAATTTCCGGGTTCACGGTCAGTAGAAACCCAATTAACACCCCTTCCACCCCCCACACACCCAATTCTCTCGGATGATGGCTTCACCCCTCCCCCCACCACGTGGCTAACAGTGGGGAAGATTTCTGTTCAGCCACAGGCAAACAGCCCAGCAGGAATGGCCACCTCTGAATGTCCACTTACTAAAACCACCCTATTTCAACCAGGTGACCATGAATGATATCACTCTCCTGAGGGTAACACAGAGAGATAAAGAACGGATGTTGTTTGAATGCCAGCAAACACCGGGACCATATGCTACAATGCTTTGTTCTGCAATGATTCCCAACTACGTGCTACTGGCCTGGGGTGGTAAAGTGTCCTACCATGGACTAAGGCTGCCTTCCCCAGAAACCTTTTGCAAAAGGCGTTGGAAGTACATCCAGGAGAGCTTTCTGGAGCTGTCCCTGGAGGATTTCCGCTCCATCCCCAGACATGTTAACAGACTTTTCCAGTAGCTGTACTGGCCGCGAATGCCAGGGCAAATTAATCATTAAACACGCTTGCTTTTAAAACATGTATAATATTTGCAAAGGTACACTCACCAGAGGTCCCTTCTCTGCCTTCAGGGTCCGGGAGCCTGCCTTGGGTGGGTTCAGGGGGTACTGGGTCCAGGTCCAGGGTGATAAACAGATCCTGGCTGTTGGGGAAACTGGTTTCTCTGCTTCCTTGCTGTGAGCTATCATCTTCCTCACCCCCAAAACCCGGTTCCGTGTTGCCTCCCACTCTTTGGACGGAGTCAAAGCACAGGGTTGGGCTAGTGGTGGCTGCACCCCCTAGAACGGCATGCAGCTCATCATAGAAGCGGCATGTCTGGGGCTCTGAACCGGAGCAGCCGTTTGCCTCTCTGGTTTTTTGGTAGGCTTGCCTGAGCGCCTTAATTTTCAGATGGCACTGCTGCAGATCCCTGTTATATCCTCTGTCCTTCATGCCATTGGAGATTTTTTCCAAATATTTTGGCATTTCATCTTTTTGAATGGAGTTCTGCCAGCACGGATTCATCTCCCCATACAGTGATCAAATCCTGTACCTCCCATTCGGTCCATGCTGGAGCTCTTCAGCGATTCTGAGACTGCATGGTTACCTGTGATGATGAGCTGTGCATGGTGACCTGTGCAGGTGAGTTCACCATGCTGGCCAAACATGAAATGAGATTCAAAAGTTCGCGGGCCTTTTCCTGTATACTTGGCCAGTGCATCTGAGTTGAGAGCACTGTCCAGAGCGGTCACAACTGAGCACTCTGGGATAGCTCCCAGAGGCCAATACCGTCGAATTGCATCCACAGTACCCCAAATTCGACCCAGCAAGGCCAATTTCAGCGCTAATCCCCTCGTCAGGGGTGGAGTAAAGAAATCAATTTTAAGAGCCCTTTAAGTCGAAAAAAAGGGCTTCGTTGTGTGGACAGGTGCAGGGTTAAATTGAGATAAAGCTGCTAAATTCGACCTAAACTCATAGTGTAGACCAGGCCTTTGTAAGAAACCCCAAACCAGGGAAAACGTTTGGTAGTTTTATTACAAACATAACAATGAGCCCCTTTGCCAGAGTGTCTGATACTATTAGAGAGCAGAGGGAAGTTTTCTTTACGTGTATGCTCTGTGAAGGTGGGTTTTATTTATCTTTTTCCTATCTTGAAATCGTATCATTTCTTGATCTATATAAATACAGGGCCTGAGAACACACCCTCTTACAACTGCCTTGTTTATACAGTTATGACATCATCACATCCTGGTTACTTTGTCTTTATAGCAGATATTTTTTTAAACCGATTAAAAGTAAAATGAGGAATTCAGTGTTCAGAAATAAGGACAAATCAACCCAGTTAGTACAGATTCCAGTATTACTACAGCTTTGTCTACTCACAAATGTTGTACCTCTTTCACTATCCCATTATAATTAAATCGGCACAACCTCCCGAGCATACAGCTATCCTGTACCAGAAGGGGAATAACCTATATCAGTATAGGGCACACTAGGGATTACACCTATCTAGTGATACCCGTGTAAGAAAAAAAGAAAAAAATTCACATTCCTAACCAACACAGTTATTTATACATGTACAAAAACTGGGTGGAGACCATGCCTAAATGTTTTGAATGCAATAGGAAAAAACGTAGTATATGTATGAAGCTGTGTGTTGGGACAGTGTGTGCATGACTCAGGGTGCATGACTTGTCAACACTACAAACGGTTTGCTCGTCTAGCTAAACTGGTAGAGCTATGCCGGCAGAGCTCCATAGTGTAGGTGCAGCATATGCTGACAGAAGGAGCCTTTCTGCTAAAACCACCTCCCCCAATGACATTAGCAGTGGCAGCGGAAGCACACTTCAGTTGGCCTCGTTGCATCTACACTGGAGTCTTAGGTCAGCATGGCTATGGCAGCTAGGGGTTGAGGTTTTCTTCCTCATACTCCTAGTTGACATCGCTATGCTGGCAAAACTGTGTAGTGTAGACTAATCCTCAGACATATAGTACAGCTATTACGTACTTCAGAATGGAAAGTCTCTAATAACTACCCGCTCGACACAGATACATTTCTCAAATTATGTAGAAAAATGCACTACTGTAAATATCTGTAGTTGTGGATGAAGTTCAAAGCTTCTGTTTCTCACCTTCAAACCCCTCTGCAACATTATCCTCGTTTACCTCTCTACCTTCATCTTCTCATCACCGGGCTTTGTGCAGCCTCTCTCTTTGCCACACTTTTGTTCACTCTCTGTTCTTATCTTTGCACCTTCTGTGCCAGCTGGTCTCAGCCAAGTATCCTCCCTTTCTTCATTCAATTGTCTTCTCAAAAACTACCTGTTTCACACACTGTTCAACCAATATCCATGTTTAGCTGTCTCCTCACCAAGCCTTCCAATTATTGTATTAGTATTCCACCAAACAGCTCTTAAACTCCTGCTCCGGATTATTACCTGTTGAGTTGTATCCATACCAAACCTGAATGTAAGCTTTCCAGGGCAGGAAAAATGTTTTTTCTTTAATGGTCGGTAAAGCACCATGTACTACCGAATGGTAGGGATGCGGACAAACCAAATAACTAGTCAGAAAATACTGTCTTGTTTTAAAACACAAGGTGATGGTGAAATATCAACACAGCAACAGGGCTAGAACTGAAATTTGGTACCATTCTAATATGTTCTAGTCCAAACAGGAATTAATTCTGGCCTGCATTATACAGGAGGGCAGACTAGAGGATCTTTTGTATTACTTTGCGAAAATACAAAGCATAAATACAGTCATCCTTTCTGATTTTATAATCTATGAGATTAGAGTTCCAGGTAATTCCATTTTCTCAGCCTGAGTTGCTATTTTAGCTTGTAAACTCTTCAGGACAGAGGCTGCCTCTCTTACTCTGGTTTCAGAGTAGCAGCCGTATTAGTCTGTATTCGCAAAAAGAAAAGGAGGACTTGTGGCACCTTAGAGACTAACAAATTTATTTGAGCATAAGCTTTCGTGAGCTACAGCTCACTTCATCAAATGCATTTCCACTGAATGCATCTGATGAAGTGAGCGGTAGCTCACGAAAGCTTATGCTCAAATAAATTTGTTTGTCTCTAAGGTGCCACAAGTCCTCCTTTTTTTTTCTCTTACTCTGCTTGTACAAGAGTCAGAACAATGGGCCGCAGTCCTGATTGAGGCCTCTGGCTATTGCCTCAATAGAAATTAATTAATTAATCTCTCTCTCAGCTTCTTGGACATCCACCAGCACCTTATAATGAACCTCCTATTAATTCGGGACAATCCCTCTGGCCCCAGCAAGACACCAGCCATATCTTTCAACATAAACACTCAGCTTTTACATCCTTACCTCTCTAAATTTCTGGAAACCCATCCAAGTGCCCCCCAACTAAGTCACCAGACTGAATCCATCCTCCCTGGCTCCTTGTCCTCTCAACTTTCTTCCTCCTCTTACCAAAACATGTAACTGACTGCCCCCACCACACATACACCTGTTGTCAGAACCTATGCTCTGACCAAAATACAGATGATTGAATGCTCTCTTTCCTCACTTGACACAACCTTCTCCTAACTATTCCTGAGCATTCAGCTGAACCCAACTACAAAAAGCTTCTACATGAACCTGTCAGTGAGTAGCCACACTGATCCACTTTGAATGCTTTCTACTCACATCTGATTAACAATATTGAGTAGAATTGTATAAAACTGCAGATAGATAGATCTGATGACTATAGTCTTGTATGTCTCTGTAAACAAAAGCCAACTGTTGTAATGATTGTTTTGTTTCTGATATTTACATGGCAAGGATTTGTAGACTTGTTAAAACTTCCTAAATAAATAAATACTTAAAAAAAATTCAGGTGTTAAATGTTGGCAAGTTACGCCCATTCCTAAATTACCAGCAGAAGTGGGCATCAAAAGTATCATTTTAAAATATTTACCACTAGAAAGGTTTGTATAGTTCTTACCGGTATTTAAGTAGTTCTGGAGAGTACTTTGACTTAGCTTTGAAAATCACCTGGAATAATAGGGAGAAAAAATTGCATCATTCACAAAGTAAATACAAATGAACAAATACACTATGATCCTGAGGAAAAAACCATCTTATGTGTCACAGGTTATTAGGATTCATAAAATGTTTTTTGCACCTTCAGGTTATCTGAACTAGAAAATTTTGCCACTTAAACTATACCGAGTGGCAAAACCACCCTAGAGCAGATACACTGGTATAACTTAGTCCAGTTCAGGAATCGGAACTAACTAGATCAGTAGAAGGCACCTTTACACTGGTATGACTATATCCACACTAGGACATATGCTGGTATAACTATACTGGTAAATAATTATACCTCCTAACCAACATAAATATACTGGTGCAACTTTCTAGTGTAGACTAGCCATTGTTGACACCTTGGACCTGATTCGCATTTACATTAAGGTCCCTTTACCTGGCAGTGTAGCATAGCCTTAAATTGGGTATAAATGTTTGCATCCACGTTAGGGGCCCTTTACATTGCTGGAGCAGTGTAAATGTGAATCAGGCCGAGTGTATTCTACGGAAGTTTATTCAGTTCTCTCCGGTTACATCTTAACTGCTAAAAAAGGTGTGTTTTTACAGAGAGATAGCTATGGAGCATTAGTTATCTTGCTGTAAAATCTGTTGTAATGGAATACATGAGCCCAAAGACTCAAAGGTGTTAACACGACCCTGAGACTGTCCAACATTACACAGTTTTAAACATTATTCAGCATTTGGTATACAGAGACCTCAGCCTGCTTATTACTTTGACAAACACACCATTAAAATCTTTGAAACCTTTTATTAAAAATACAAAACAGAAGAAAAAACAGTTAAAGCATTTGAAATGTAAAGTATTAGGTAAGGCCTTGTCTACACTACACAGTTTTGTTGACAAAAGTCAGCTTTCATTGACAAAACGGTGGAGGTGTACACACTGAAATGTTCCTCCTGCCGATGTAACTCCCCTGCTATGCTGAAATAATAAAACCACCTCGACAAGCAGTGTAGCGCTTTTTGCAACATAGTTAGAGCGATGCAGCATCAGTGTAGACACTCCACTTGGTTTTGTCGCCCTAACTGGCCTCCAGGAGGCATCCCACAATGCCATCCTGACCACTCTGGTCAGCACTTTGAACTTTGCTTCCCCAAAGGTACTGAGCTATGCGCCTCTCCCCTATTTAAAGGCCCAGAAATTTTTAAAGTTCCTCTTCCTATTTGCTTGGCATGCACAGTCCACGTAGCATCTGCCCAGCTGATCAGGCTGGTTTTCTGCAGCAGACACTCTCTTGCGTGGAGCACACCAGAGCTGTTGGATCTGCTGAGTCTATAGGGAGAGGAGGCTGTGTCGTCGCAGCTTCACTCCAGCCGTAGGAATTTTGATACCTGTGGGCAGATTGCTGGTGGCATGTAGAAGGGGCACAAAAGGGACATGCAGCAGTGTTGTGCTAAAATCAAGGAGCTGCAGCAGGCATACCGGAAGGCAAGGGAGGCCAACCATTGCTTTGGTGTGGCACCAAAGGCATTCTGCTTCTATAAGGAGCTGCACACCATCCTCAGTGGCGACCCCACCTCCACCGCCGAGAGCTCTGTGGATACTTCAGCAGGGATTGGAGGCAGCGTTCAGCAGACTCAACCCCAGTGATGAAGTGGTGGATGAGGAAGTAGCACTGGAAGATGATGTGGAGCAACTGGCAGGGTTGTCCGGTAGCGTGGCAAGTCAGGACCCTTTTTCCACTCTGGAGGGGTCTAGCCAGTCCCAGCACTCCAGCTCTGGTGCGCAGGAAAGGGGAGCTCCAGTAAATGCTCATTTTGCTTTGATACTGCATGGTCAGAAGAGACTGAGCTCTCACGTACTTTGTTATATGGTAGAGGAGGGATAAGGGACAGAAATTAACAACAGAACCTATCCCTCTCTGCTCTGGGTCCATGGCAGAAAAGTTTGTTAATGTACATAGAGCAGTCCCTGCAATCCTCCATAGTGATCTCTAGGAAACTTTCCTGTAGGTATTCTGCAATCCTCTGCCAAAGGTTCCTTGGAAGAGCCGCCTTATTTCTCCCCCCATTGTAGGAAACTTTGCTGCTCCACCAAAAGTGTATTTCTGCAAGGACTAGAGCAGCACACAGGCAAGCTGCATATGAAGCCAGTCTGAACCCACACGCATGCAGGAGATGCACCCTTGCAACCTGGGTTACCCTTAGGAGTGAGATATTGGGTTTGATTGCTCTAGCTTATGAAAAAGGGTACCAATATTCAAAATAGTCTCCCTAGCTGCTTGTAGTAACCCCCTTCGTGAACCACTCTTTTCCCTTCCTGCCCTCTCCCCCATATCACCCCCCCCCCCCCGATCTCACCATATTTGGGACTTGGGCCGACTTGTGTGCTAGCCCAGGAACAGCAAGAAAGAAGTGTGTATAACTTTTGTGATTCACAGCTCTGAGCACACTCACAATACTGTGTCTATTCACTGTTTCTTTGGCTTCTGCAAAGGCCTTGAGAACCCCTTCCTCCACACTAGTGGATTGCCTCTGTCAGATGAGGCGGTGAACAAAGAGGATATGTTTCACGAAGTGCTGCAGTCAATAGATACAGCACATAGTGAAACAAGAGAGGAGGGAGAAAATTAATGAAAAACGCAGCTTGAATAGCCTGGAAAGGATTTAGGAACAGGAGCGGATGATAAAGCTCCTGGAGGGCTCGACAGAGATGATGAAGTCCCTTATTCACCCTGCAATCTGAGCACATCCAGGCACAGCTCCCCCTGCAGCCACTACAGAACTCTGCTCCACGCCCTCCGCAAATTCCCCCACCGCATTCCTCGCACGTACCCCATGCACTCCATGCCTAGGGATTGGTTTCCCAATGAAAGCTGGAGTTACACACAGCTGTGAGAGCCCTAACCACAAGCCTGTTCCTCATTGCATTGTTCCCTGTTTGACCAAAATTGTGTTTTTTCCTGTTATTAAAGTGAAATCTTTGAAATAAAATGAGTCTTTATTTTTGAAATACACATATTGATCACTGCTAACATTGAAACACAGTGGCTATAGGTAGGAATATTTGCTCACTACAATTAACACTCAGGAAGCAAGCACTACAGAGGTAATTCAAGGCAGCAAATAATCATTGCCTGACTGAATGCATCACTGGGAATCATTGTCAAAATGCTCATTCAAAGCCTCCCTGATTCAAATAGCCTCCCGCTGTGCACCCTAATTGCCCTTGTATCTGGCGGCTCTAAATCAGGAACCAGTTGATCAGCCTCAGCAGTCCACCCCAGGGGAAACTTTTGTCCCTTCATTTTGCAAATATTATGTAGAGTACAGCAGGCCCCAATGACCATTGGAATATTTTCCTCATTGAGGTCTGTCAAGGTTCCTTCCCCACTCTGAACTCTAGGGTACAGATGTGGGGACCTGCATAAAAACCCCCTAAGCTTATTTTTACCAGCTTAGGTTAAAACTTCCCCAAGGGACAAACTACTT
Source organism: Lepidochelys kempii (assembly GCF_965140285.1). Taxonomy (NCBI): domain Eukaryota; kingdom Metazoa; phylum Chordata; order Testudines; family Cheloniidae; genus Lepidochelys; species Lepidochelys kempii. The sequence continues at coordinate 136,051,460 of NC_136382.1, read as the reverse complement.
TGCCTTTTGCCCTTGTACTTTATCGCTGCCACCACCAAACATCTAACAGATATATAACCAGGACAGAGCCCGCTTGGAAATGTCTTTGCCCACAAAATCTTCACAAACCCTACACTCCCTTTTCTGGGGAAGGTTTGATAAAAATCCTCACCAATTTGCATAGGTGAACACAGACCCAAACCCTTGGATCTTAAGAACAATGAAAAAGCAATCAGGTTCTTAAAAGAAGAATTTTAATAGAAGAAAAAGTAAAAGAATCACCTCTGTAAAATCAGGATAGTAAATACCTTACAGGGTAATTAGATTCAAACATAGAGAATCCCTCTAGGCAAAACCTTAAGTTATGAAAAGACACAAAAACAGGAATACACATTCCATTCAGCACAGCTTATTTTCTCAGCCATTTAAAGAAAACAGAATCTAACACATATCTAGCTAGATTACTTACTAAGTTCTAAGACTCCATTCCTGTTCTGTCCCCGGCAAAAGCATCACCCAGACAGAGAGAACCTTTGTTTCTCCCCTCCTCTAGCTTTGAAAGTATCTTGTCTCCTCATTGGTCATTTTGGTCAGGTGCCAGCAAAGTTATCCTAGCTTCTTAACCCTTTACAGGTGAAAGGGTTTTTCCTCTAGCCAGAAGGGATTTTAAAGGGGTTTACCCTTCCCTTTATATTTATGACAAGGTCTAACCAGCAAAAATGACAGAGCCAGCAACCTTTTATTCGTACAAAGGCACATTCAGTGGTCATCTGGCACCTGCTGAGCCTGTTGCTGAAGCATTCCTTGCTGCTGTCTAGGTTCCCAGAGTCAGGCTTCCTAAGCCATGGAAGCAAGGTGTAGGCGGGGTTCCAAGGATCACTATGTGCATTTGCACATCCCCCACTGGAATCTTCTGGTCTGGAAAGAAAGTCCCAGTGTGCACTCCAGTGTTCCTAAAGATGCATGCATCATGCACCTTCCCTGACCACTCAGGCATTGATGTCAGTGAAATAGCCCTGATGATCCATTAGCGCCTGCAAGAGAAGGAGCCCTTTCGGTTGATATACTCCATCGTAAGATGGTCGGGAGCCAAAATTTGGATATGTGTTCCATCTATCGCCCCACCGCAGTAAGGGAATCCCATTGCCTCAAAGCCATCAATTATTTCCTGCACATTACTAAGAGCCACAGTCCTTCTTAGCAGGAGGCAATTAATGACCCTGTACACTTGCATCACCACAACCCCCCATGGTGGACTTTCCAACCCCAAATTGATTCACGACTGAACGGTAGCAGTCTGGAGTTGCAAGCTTCCACACAGTGATTGCCACTCACTTTTCCACAGTGAGGGCAGCTCTCATTCTGTTATCCTTGTACTGGGGCAAACTCCACACACAGTTCCAGAGAGGTGGATTTGCGCATCTGAAAGTTCTCCAGCCACTGCTCATCATCCCATACAGGCATCATGATGCGATCCCAGCACTCAGTGCTTGTTTCCCTAGCCCAGTACTGGTGGTCCACCATGGCAAGCTGCTCCATGAATGCCCACAGAAATCTTAAATTATTTGTTTCCATGGCAGAGCAGGCATCAGCAAGTCACTATTTGGCAGTGCGTGAAATACTGCAGGACCAGCTGCATTGTGTTCATAAGTCTCATTACCAGAATGATCAGCAGCTCAGGATCCCTGCTGTCATGCAGAGGCAACAGTCACACAGTTTACAAGGGCAGTTGAAAAATGGTGCAACACGAAGTAGGAAGCCCATGGAATGATGGGACAGAAAACACTGCATCACAGGATGGCAAGCGCGTCCCCATGATGTACCACGATCTGTTCCCAGAGCTCCCAGTGGCAGAGGGTGACAGAGGGTAGTGAAAAGAAAAGGAGTGAGTTGCACAATGAGATAGCTACCCATAAGGCAACACTCTCTCTGTCGATGCAAGAGCAAAAACTCTGGACGCTCTCCTCTGACACAAGGAGCATTGTGTGGACGTGCACAACCGATGTTAATAAAGAAGCTTATGACTGTTGACGTAACTTAAGTTGATTTAACTCTGTAGTGTAAACATGGCCTAAGGTTTTCATTTTAACAACTTTCCTTGTTCCCTTTAGCTGGAGAGAGTCTTTAGAAGGAACAAAACTCTTGTCTGATAGTTTCTTAGATGGTAATAACTGTCCTTTCGAAGGAAAAGAGAAAAAGTTAGCTGAGCTGAATGAAGCTCTTGTTGTTGCTGTTAAAGTCTGATCACATTTTAGAAGATAAAACAAGACAAACACACACAAGAAGGGAGAGAAAAGAACAGCAAAGGTTCATTTTTTAAAAATGCAGCTTCTGTCTCTGGGGTTGACTTTCACTTGCTACCTCACTACTGGAAAAGCATAGGCATGGTTCAGAGTCTTATTAGCCACCCAGAGACCTGACAAACTTGTGCCAGGCTGTAGATCGTTGCTTTTAACTGCCTTTTTCTGGTCAGAAGCTTACAGCAGCATTGGAAACTATACAATCTTGGCCAGCTAAGCCAGACTTTTATTAGACAGAAGGAAAAAGGAGTAGGATAGGAAAGAGAAATAAGGTGGGTGAGAAATAAGGAAGGAAAAGGACACACAAGAGTGAGTGGGTGTGTCAAAATCTCACATCCCAAGTCATGTCTGGAATGTAGCTGGAGGCAGTGGAGGTGGCAGTGTTATCTGGGTCCCTCTCTTGGCCCGGAGTCAGGACATCTCTTGGGATCAGGATGACAAAGGCCCAACAGTGTTACGGTAGATCCCAGCGTCCCGGGAGACGGTGAGGGGTGGCAGCCATGATGGTAAATTTCATTGCAGTGGTTGTTGGCAGACAGCTGCATCTTCTGTTAATGTTCACCAAAAGCCTTTTCTTACTTCTCTTGTTTATCAGGCATGATTAGGGTGACTAGATGTCCCAATTTGATAGGGATAGTCCTGATATTTTGGTTTTTTTCTTATATAGTCGCCAATTACTCCCCACCTCCTGTCCCAATTTTTCACACTTGCTATCTGGTCACCCTAGGCAGGATCTTAACACAGGCCTTGAGTTATATCAATAGGCCTCTCTGTTTGGACTAATTTAGTCTGTCTTTACCTTTTCGCAGATACATTTACTGTTTTAGGTTATTGGGATACTTTATAAACATTCGTCCACTTTCCCACAGTTAGGCTCACACATGGGGTAAATTGGTAGGCCCAGTTATTACAACAAAACCTAGGCAAGGAGCTGGGATTTTTATCATGATGTAGCTAGGAGTGGGCAGCTCTGGCTAAGGGGCATAGGATTGAACTCAACAAGCTACATCTCAGTAAAAAATTCTTGTGCCTTGTCTCCACTAGGATTTTACAGCAGAATAGCTAATGCATGTTAGTTATCTTAAAAAAATAAAATGAAAAAAAAAATCTTTTCTGACTGTGAGTACATACCCTGACTGAAGTGCCCACCTGCCATAATCTTCCCTTTGACTGTGCTCTATGATTGTATCTTGCATTCTGTTTCACCTTTTTAACCACATATCCTCTTTCAAATAACATTCTTTAAAAAACAAATATCCCCACACACTTTGAACACATTCATGATTATTACACCAAATATGAGCCCCAGGAGGATACAGGATGGGTTAAAAAGGATTACAAGGGAGAATGGGAATGGAAAAAACTTGCAGCCAGAGGGAACAGGGAATAGACTGGAGAATAGCACCGTCACTAGGAAAAGGCAGGTCTATGTGATTGGGGACTCTTTATTGAGAAGAATAGATAGGCCTGTAACCAGAGCTGATCCAGAAAATAGGAGGGTGTGCTGTCTTCCAGGTGCTAAGATACGGGATGTAGACCTGAGGTTAAAAAGGATTCTAAAGGGAGCGGGAAAGAATCCCCTAATTATCCTTCATGTGGGAACAAATGATACGGCTAGATTCTCACTGGAAAGTATTAAGGGAGACTATGTTAGGCTGGGGAGGACGCTTAAGGAAATTGAGGCTCAGGTGATCTTTAGTGGGATTCTGCCTGTTCCTAGAGAAGGGCAACAAAGGTGTGACAAGATTATGACTATCAATAGATGGCTTAGGCAGTGGTGCTATAAGGAGGGCTTTGGGATGTATGGCCATTGGGAGGCATTCATGGATAGAGGACAGTTCTCTCGGGATGGACTTCATCTGAGTAGGGAAGGAAATAGACTTCTAGGATGGAGGCTGGCACAACTGATTAAGAGAGCTTTAAACTAGGAATTTGGGGGAGATGGTTGGGAGATGTCCAGGTAATCTCCACGCCAGAATTTAGCATAGAGTGGAAAGAAAATGAAGTAAGAGTGGATACAGCTGTAGGTAGGAGGAAGGGCAGTGTAGATACAAGTCTAATAGGTTATACTGGTAGTAAAATAACCGTGCCTAATAGGGTACAGAATGTGAGTGAGGCCAAACAGCAAAAATTAAGATGTTTGTACACTAATGCAAGGAGCCTAGGTAACAAAATGGAGGAACTAGAGTTACTGGTGCAGGAAGTGAAACCAGATATTATAGGTATAACAGAGACCTGGTGGAATAGTAGTCATGACTGGGCTACAGGTATTGAAGGGTATGTGCTGTTTAGGAAAGATCGAAATAAAGGTAAAGGTGGTGGAGTAGCACTGTATATCAATGATGAGATAGAATGTAAAGAAATAAGAAGCGATGAAATGGATATGACTGAGTCTGTCTGGGCAATAATTAAATTGGGGAAGAAAGCTATTAGAGCCTCCCCTGGGATAGTGCTTGGGGTGTGCTATAGACGGCCGGGATCTAATTTGGATATGGATAGAGCCCTTTTTAATGTTTTTAATAAAGTAAATACTAATGGAAACTGTGTGATCATGGGAGACTTTAACTTCCCAGATATAGACTGGAGGATGAGTGCTAGTAATAATAATAGGGCTCAGATTTTCCTAGATGCGATAGCTGATGGATTCCTTCAACAAGTAGTTGCTGAACCGACTAGAGGGGATGCCATTTTAGATTTGGTCTTGGTGAGTAATGAGGATCTCATAGAGGAAATGGTTGTAGGGGATAATCTTGGCTCAAGTGATCATGAGCTAATTCAGTTCAAACTGAATGGAAGGATTAACAAAAATAAATCTGCAACTAGGGTTTTTGATTTCAAAAGGGCTGACTTTCAAAAATTAAGGAAATTAGTTAGGGAAGTGGATTGGACTGAAGAATTTATGGGTTTAAAGGTAGAGGAGGCCTGGGATTATTTTAAATTAAAGCTGCAGAAGCTATCGGAAGCCTGCATCCCAAGAAAGGGGAAAAAATTCATAGGCAGGAGTTGTAGACCAAGCTGGATGAGCAAGCATCTTAGAGAGGTAATTAAGAAAAAGCAGAAAGCATATAGGGAGTGGAAGAAGGGAGGGATCAGTAAGGAAAGCTACCTTATTGAGGTCAGAATATGTAGGGATAAAGCGAGACAGGCTAAAAGTCAAGTAGAGTTGGACCTTGCAAAGGGAATTAAAACCAATAGTAAAAGGTTCTATAGTCATATAAATAGGAAGAAAACAAAGAAAGAAGAAGTGGGACCGCTAAAAACTGAGGATGGAGTGGAGGTCAAGGATAATCTAGGCATGGCCCAATATCTAAACAAATACTTTGCCTCAGTCTTTAATAAGACTAAAGAGGATCTTAGGGATAATGGTAGCATGATAAATGGGAATGAGGATATGGAGGTAGACATCACCATATCTGAGGTAGAAGCGAAACTCAAACAGCTTAATGGGGCTAAATCGGGGGGCCCAGATAATCTTCATCCAAGAATATTAAAAGAATTGGCACAAGAAATTGCAAGCCCATTAGCAAGAATTTTTAATGAATCTGTAAATTCAGGGGTTGTACCATATGATTGGAGAATTGCTAACATAGTTCCTATTTTTAAGAAAGGGAAAAAAAGTGATCCAAGTAATTATAGGCCTGTTAGTTTGACATCTGTAGTATGCAAGGTCTTGGAAAAAATTTTGAAGGAGAAGGTAGTTAAGGACATTGAAGTCAATGGTAAATGGGACAAAATACAACATGGTTTTACAAAAGGTAGATCGTGCCAAACCAACCTGATTTCCTTCTTTGAGAGAGTAACAGATTTTTTAGATAAAGGAAACGCAGTGGATCTAATTTATTTAGATTTTAGTAAGGCGTTTGATACTGTGCCACATGGGGAATTATTAGTTAAATTGGATAAGATGGGCATCAATAGGAAAATTGAAAGGTGGATAGGGAATTGGTTAAAGGGGAGACTACAACGGGTCCTACTGAAAGGTGAACTGTCAAGTTGGAGGGAGGTTACCAGTGGAGTTCCTCAAGGATCAGTTTTGGGACCAATCTTATTTAATCTTTTTATTACTGACCTGGGCACAAAAAGTGGGAGTGTGCTAATAAAGTTTGCAGATGATACAAAGCTGGGAGGTATTGCTAATTTAGAGAAGGACAGGGATACCCTACAGGAGGATCTGGATGACCTTGTAAACTGGAGTAATAGGAATAGGATGAAATTTAATAGTGAGAAGTGTAAGGTCATGCATTTAGGGATTAATAACAAGAATTTTAGTTATAAGCTAGGGACGCATCAACTAGAAGTAACGGAGGAGGAAAAGGACCTTGGAGTATTGGTTGATCATAGGTTGACTATGAGCTGCCAATGTGATATGGCTGTGAAAAAAGCTAATGTCGTCTTGGGATGCATCAGGAGAGGTATTTCCAGTAGGGATAAGGAGGTTTTAGTACCGTTATATAAGGCACTGGTGAGACCTCACCTGGAATACTGTGTGCAGTTCTGGTCTCCCATGTTTAAGAAGGATGAATTCAAACTGGAACAGGTACAGAGAAGGGCTACTAGGATGATCCGAGGAATGGAAAACTTGTCTTATGAAAGGAGACTCAGGGAGCTTGGCTTGTTTAGCCTAACTAAAAGAAGGTTGAGGGGAGATATGATTGCTCTCTATAAATATATCAGAGGGATAAATACCAGAGAGGGAGAGGAATTATTTAAACTCAGTACCAATGTGGACACAAGAACAAATGGATATAAACTGGCCACTAGGAAATTTAGATTAGAAATTAGACGAAGGTTTCTAACCATCAGAGGAGTGAAGTTTTGGAATAGCCTTCCGAGGGAAGTAGTGGGGGCAAAAGATCTATCTTGCTTTAAGATTAAACTCGATAAGTTTATGGAGGAGATGGTATGATGGGATAACATGGTTTTGGTAATTAAATATTCATGGTAAATAGGCCCAATGGCCTGTGATGGGTTTTTAGATGGGGTAAGATCCAAGTTACCCGGGAAAGAATTTTCTGTAGTATCTGGCTGATGAATCTTGCCCATATGCTCAGGGTTTAGCTGATCGCCATATTTGGGGTCGGGAAGGAATTTTCCTCCAGGGCAGATTGGAAGGCCCTGGAGGTTTTTCGCCTTCCTCTGTAGCATGGGGCATGGGTCACTTGCTGGAGGATTCTCTGCTCCTTGAGGTCTTCAAACTACAATTTGAGGACTTCAATAGCACAGATATAGGTGTGAGGTCTTTTTTTGGAGTGGTGGGTGAAGTTCTGTGGCCTGCATTGTGCAGGAGGTCAGACTAGATGATCATAATGGTCCCTTCTGACCTAAATATCTATGAATCTATGAATCAAAAATGGTATGGAAGCATCATTAGTATTTCACAGGTTAAAATGTTTTCTAAGTAAATGCAATTTGTAAGGGGGAATTTAACCTCAGCTTCCTTGCCATGGACTGAAAAGGAACCTGCTCACCATTTAAAAAAAAAACCCAACTTTAATTATGTTGCATGTTTTAGTGTGGATGATTTGATTTTAAAACCATTTTCCTCCCACTGGTCTTTTCTTTTCCATATCACTAGAATTACTTTTTCCCTGTGCTTTAAATACAGCTGAAATAATATTTGATGTTTTTTGTTTAACAGCTATTTACAGAATATATCTCTTATAATGGAAAATGTCTTCGTGCACTAGCCTCCTCTTCTCTGGAGATGGTGATTGTTGAGTAGAGGGAGCCTGGCTTTTCAATAGGCCCTACAAAAATAATAGCTCATTTAAAATCTGAAAGTCTAGAGAATTTTCTGCAACAGTTTCTAATCTTTTAAAAGTAAGTCAAATGTCTGGGCTGCCTACAAACCCAGGCATTATCCCTGATAGTAGTGTCATAATATTCTGTGTTCAATTATCTATGCATCCCTAATAATATGTACTCAAAGGACTTCAGAAACAGGTTTATGTTGTTTTATTTTACTTGCTGCTTAAAGGAGATAAACAAAAAGCTTATGCCTGGTTTTGCTTCTCTGTGATGTATAAACAAGGCCCAAGAGGTCTTTTGTAGGGGGTCGGGGGTTAAATTGTTTTCTTGCATGCTTTTTGCACTAGAAATTCAGCTTTTGTTTATCCAGTTTATCCTGGAAGACAACGCTCTGGATGACTGGAGAACATGTAGTATCATGACATTGCAGAGATCAGGCAAGTGACATCTAACTAAGGGGCCGATACTGCAACTGTTACTCACATGGAGTAGCACTTACACAAGCATTACCATTAATTTCAATAGGATTATTTTCATGAGCAAAGTAGTACTCAACGTGTTAAGAGCTGATGTAAAGAGTTGTTACAGGGTTGTAGATTGCCCTAATTAGCTTTGGTTACCCTACAAAAACTGGTTGCAGAATTTACCAAGAGTAGATGCTGCAGGGCAGTAAGTTGAGATGAAAGAGTGCTAAAGAGGCTGTGCTGGATTGACTGTACATTTTAGTGGAGCTGCATCTGAATTTTATCAGAGATGATCAGTGATTTTTATTCAAACTGTTTAAAATTATGCTAGGGAAATGTGTAAATATTCCTCTGCAGTACTGCAGCTCCCAGGGTGCTAGTAATAATAGAAGATGTAGTGCAAGGGCATAGGGATTCTCACCAAAGCAGAAAAACAGAGGGTCAGATTCTGCCATTGGGTAGTGACAGGTTTCAGAGTAACAGCCGTGTTAGTCTGTATTTGCAAAAAGAAAAGGAGTACTTGTGGCACCTTAGAGACTAACCAATTTATTAGAGCATAAGCTTTCGTGAGCTACAGCTCACTTCATCGGATGCATACCGTGGAAACTGCAGCAGACTTTATATACACACAGAGAATATGAACCAATACCTCCTCCCACCCCACTGTCCTGCTGGTAATAGCTTATCTAAAGCTTATCTACCTTGCATAATGACTTAGCCACTCCAAGTCTCTATTTAAGCCTAAATTAATAGTATCCAATTTGCAAATGAATTCCAATTCAGCAGTTTCTCGCTGGAGTCTGGATTTGAAGTTTTTTTGTTTTACTTGGAGTGGCTAAGTCATTATGCAAGGTAGCCTGTTTCCTCTTGTTTTTTCCTTCCCCCCCCCCCCCTCCAGATGTTCTGGTTTAACTTGGATTTAAACTTGGAGAGTGGTCAGTTTGGATGAGCTATTACCAGCAGGAGAGTGAGTTTGTGTGTGTATGGGGGTGGGGGGGATGTGAGAAAACCTGGATTTGTGCAGGAAATAGCCCAACTTGATTGTCATGCACATTGTGTAAAGAGTTGTCACTTTGGATGGGCTATCACCAGCAGGAGAGTGAATTTGTGTGGGGGGGTGGAGGGTGAGAAAACCTGGATTTGTGCTGGAAATGGCCCACCTGATGATCACTTTAGATAAGCTATTACCAGCAGGACAGTGGGGTGGGAGGAGGTATTGGTTCATATTCTCGGTGTATATATAAAGTCTGCTGCAGTTTCCACAATATGCATCTGATGAAGTGAGCTGTAGCTCACGAAAGCTTATGCTCTAATAAATTGGTTAGTCTCTAAGGTGCCACAGGTACTCCTTTTCTTTTTGCCATTGGGTAGTATCTTACTCCATGAGTAGCCCCATTGAAATTAATGCAGCTTGTCACAGAGTAAGGTACTCTTCAGTGTGGGTAGGAGTATCAGAATCTGGCCCTTACAGATTTTCCCAGTGGAGATGGAGCTTTTTGTTTTTAACACTTGTCTAACTCAAACACCCTACAAGCAGTTGGAAGAAAAGATCAGCTTGTTAAAGCTTCAACAGCCCCTCCCCTTCCATGAAGGACTAAGAGAGTTCCTAGTCAACATCTGAGTCATCCAAGGTCTTTCAGTAGAATGGGGAAAGCCAGGCTAGAACAGTCTGGAAAGCAAGTAGAAAAGAGACCCTTTTAAAAAAATTCTTCAGACATCCCCAAGAAGCCAGGAGAATAGCAAGAAGGAAAACTGCGCTTGTGATCTCCCTTGCTGCTTTTCTCATGCCTAAAAAAGTTGATTTTTTAAAAAAATTTTTTCCTGCTAATTGTTCTTTACATTATAAATACCCTGCCTTGATTCCTTGTTTTTCCCCTTGAAAGACTGAAGATCTAGGATGAGAATCTCTCCCTACTCTGGCCCCTTTACCCCCAGTGTAAGAGCTGGGTTCTAAAAGCCCCAGATCCAGCTAGGGAGAATTCTCTATTGCAGAAACTGGGAAAAACAGCAGCAGGTTGTCCTCTGATGAAGTACTCAAGCAAAGCTCAGTGTAGGTGGCATGCCAGTTGTGGGGCTGGGGCAGGAAGAGCTGGGGCAGTGCAACGATTCTGGGTATCTCTGCGCCCATAAGCAGCCAGGGATAACTTAGACAGTCCCATCAAAAGTTGTCTATGTTACACCACAGGTCTCTCTAGCACCACAAGTATCCCAGAATCAGGAACATGTAAAGGTGGTTATAGCCACCTCTCACCCCCTGGAGTTGAAAGTTGATTCAGCAAATAATCTCATTCCTAGAGCTTGTCTACAGTGGAGAAATTTTCTATCCAGTTTTAACATTGAAAATCAGGTTATTTGAAACAAGCTGATTAGAGCCACAGTGTGAGGTGACCCAACTCATTTTTACTGAACTGGATCCAAGACCACACCTCATTCTGAGGGCTAGAATAGGACTTAAGTGCAAAGGACTTAGGCTTTTGCACAGGCATGAAGTTCACTCTTCATTATCAGTTCTCATTTCAGGGACCTGTGAAGCAGTGTGTCTTTTGCCCATCTTTGCAAAAAGAAAAGGAGGACTTGTGGCACCTTAGAGACTAACCAATTTATTTGAGCATAAGCTTTCGTGAGCTACAGCTCACTTCATTGGACACATACTGTGGAGAGTGCATCCGATGAAGTGAGCTGTAGCTCACGAAAGCTTATGCTCTAATAAATTGGTTAGTCTCTAAGGTGCCACAAGTCCTCCTTTTCTTTTTGCAAATATAGACTAACACAGCTGTTACTCTGAAACTTGCCCATCTTTGTACTTCCTCCTCTTCCTCCATGTTCCATGCAAGTTTGTCCTCACACCTTGAAAGCACTTGGCAACACCCACTCCTGCCTATACCTCTGCCTGATTGACTCTTACCTTGTTCCACAGTATTTGTAATACAGCAGCCACCACCAATGCTGGTAGCAATAGCATAGATGCTAGTGCAGCCAGGGCTAGGGCTATTTACCATCAAGTCATGAACATTTTCTCAGTAAAAACACCTGAGCCCTGTTTATACCAGCGACTTAGCACCTGTGCAGGTATTAATTTTTCTAATGTAGCCACCACATAGAGTGTATTGTTGTATGTCTTACAACATGTCAAGGAATATTGTCTTATGTTTTACCACCTGTAGTGTTACTCCTGGGAAGCACAGGGTACATTTAAAGTGCTCTCTAAATGAATAAGTGCTGGATAAAAATTTTTAAAAATTGTTAATTGATTTCTACTGCCTCTTTTTATTAATGAGAAGAACCTTCTGTCCCTTACTGGCTAGATTACATTGTTAAATTCTATATAAAATAATTAGATAACAACTTCCCTTGTTTTCCCCTCCGAGATAACATACACATTAATTAGAATTCCATTTAGGTTATGTCACTTAAAGCCTTGCACTGGATTTTCCCTGCCCTCAGTTGCCTAAACGCTGCTTCTTGGTGGGTAATGGCAGCTGTGTGAAGCAGGGAAAACTTCCCAATCAGGATGCCAAGAGGAGAGGGGAAATGAGGAGTTGAATTGGTAGGACTGGATCTATCTAGCCATCCTTCCCTAGGGATGGAACCTCCCTCCACCTCATCACAGAGCCTCCTTCAAGTCATCTGCAATGTTTGGAAAGTGTCTGACCCTGATGGTTTAAACTTATGACCTGTTAACCAGCTTTTTGTATGTGTCCTGGGAATGAGGGAAGGTTTGGGATTTCCAGCATCTCTCTAGGTCTGCTTGACTTCATCCTCTCCACCCAACCTCTCTGCACTTGAACCTGTGTCCCCCCCACCCAAAACTTCTGTGCTGCAAGTATTACATTTAAACTCTGAAACATAACAGAACAAAATGAAACATGCCACCCTATCCCTGAATTCCTCCCAAAGGGGGAAATTTTTTAGCATCTCAGCTGACCCATAGCCTATGCCTCTAAACTCAGACTTTGAAGGATTTCTTAGGTTCTTGTGACTGCCTCCAAAACCGCAAGGCTTTTATTTGTTCAACCTTGTCAGTGACAACAAATGTAGATCAGAGAGAGAAGAAATGGACCCCGACCAGGCAGGCTGCAAATAAGAAATTTCTTGAATTCAATTAAAGTAGGAAATATATTTGTTGCTGAGTTATACAATTGTTGATGGTTTTGAACAGCTAAAATAAACCTGTGGCGTTGAGAGGGGCAGATGTCAGGCAGGCAGAACTGCAGGTTTTGCAGACACCCCTTGGAGGCAGGAATGCATATTACCATATGTTACCTGATACATCAGTTGCTCTAGCTCATTTTGTGTAATTATTTGCAGGCATCCTGCTATTGTTTTACAAAAGTAATATCCCTGCTGTTTGTTTTGTTCTTACATTAACCTGACATGTAGTTTCATAGCTTCCAAGCAGAGGAAGCTTTACTCTTAAGGAGTGGGTTATATTATTTTCTATCTTTAGGACACCAATGAATGGACACAGAAGCAGGATCTTTGTCTTCCTTATAGAAACATGTGCACTTCCTGCAGCAGTTGGGTTTGGAAGAGAAGTGATCGTTGCTATTATGTATGCTTTCTTCTAGCACCCTTCACTACTATGCCATATCTAGGGCATCAAAAGCCCCGCACAGTAAAAGTCTGCGTACTCCCAAGCGGCAGCCAGCACTCAACCCCAAGGACCCCAGTCAGTGGCAGTCAAAACCTTGATTATCTGTAACTGCTTTTCTCACTAGTCCAGCAGGTTTAACAACCTCCCCCACTGCATTACAATTCCTTTGGGTTTTTTTATTGCTGCAGGTGACACTCAAAACTCAGGAAAACCCCTGCTGCGCTGGTGCCACTCTGTCTCATTTTATCTAAGGCACAGTTGAGGCCTTATTTATAAAGGGTCCTTACTCCTGAAGAAGAGCAGTTTGTAAGCTTGATTCTCTGACCAACAGAAGCTGGTCCAATAAAAGGTATTACCTCACCCACCTTGTCTCTTTCACTCCAAAAGACAGCAGTAGCTGCTAACTCCCCTTCAAGTTCAAAGGTTTTGCAAATGATCTTTAAGCTCTTACCAGTTAATTCAGTTTTGTTGTTCAGTTGGAAGGATTTAGGAATATTCTTTCCCTCCCACCCCCTCATTTAAAAGGAGAACATTTACGAGCTTCACATCTTTCTTGCTTCTGCTAGCTACCTTCTTTTCCTCTCACTAAATAACAGTTGGCTTTCATGCAGTGAGGCACAGCTGCAGTCTACTTTTGCAAGGGGGGAGGGGGGGAAGTTGCCTCTGAACAGGTTTGTGAAGTTAAAGTGATTATTGAAAACAAATTCTCTTTCCCCACCCCTTTCACACCAGTTCGTGCTTGTCTGCCTTGGAAACGTAGGTGTACATAAAAAAGATAATCTCAACAACATGTTTAATTATAAGACAAGCCATTCCCCACATTGGTTGGAAGCAAAGAACTAATAAAAATGAACTAAAAATGTATAAATTTGTTCCATGTATTAGGTTATATTCCCACAATGGCTGTGCTTGTGTTTCTAATTTCAACTCCTTGTTTTAGCTGGGTGGAGCCTTATTACAAGTGGGACTTTCCATGGGATTAACTAGCACGGAAACAAATGGCAAGAAATACAGTAATCATTTGCTTGTCTCTAGCACCTTTCAATCATTACTCGTAAAGTGTTTTGCAAATATAATTTTAAAAGCCTCACAACACCAGGTCAGTATTATACTCCATTGACAGAGGGGCAAAGTAAGGTCTAGGGAGCTTGTGACTTACTCATGGTGACACAGCACAATTGATGTCAAGACTGGAACCCAGGAGCCTTAACTTTGTCCCCTCCTCTAAACACTACAGTCTAGTGCAGCAGTTCTCAAACTTCATTGCACCGCGACCTGCTTCTGACAACAAAAATTACTAAATGAACCTAGGAGGGAGGACTGAAGACTAAGACTGAGCCTGCAGCCCCAGGCTGGGGGCGTGCAAAGCTGAAGCCCCAGGGCTTTTGCCCTGGGAGGTGGCCTGTAACATTAGTCCTGGGTAATGAGGCTTGGGTTTCAGACTTGCTGGGGCCCAGGGCCAACACCAGCCTCTCAACCCACTTTGGGGTCTAGACCTACCATTTGAGAACCCCATGTCTAGTGGATCTCAATCTATTTACCATTGTGGGCCCCATATGCAGCTCCCTATGTATTACATGGGCTGCATCTACACAATAGATATACTACTTGTATGGCCCTGAGGATGTCACATGGGCTGCAGCTGTGTGCTGATTGGGCCACAGGTTGAGAACCAATGCACTTGACCATACTCATTACATAGCTTCAAAGTGCTACCAGGCAGCAATGTTATAATCCAAGTAAAATGAAAATGTGAGTATATATATATAAACTCTCTGTCTCTCACTTTCTCTTTTGGATTTTCTTTGAGATGAAAGGAATCGATTACCTATACTACTAATCATCATGCATTCTCCATGCTTTTAATCCATAGCTTCTTGGCTGGGAGCCAAGATATGAAATTCTCTCTCAGAAGACTTCAATGAGAGTTGCATGTGTGTGTGAATTTGGCCCAAGGGTACCATTTAGAGCCAACTATGGTAACCGATGGATTTGTGTGATGCTGGACACTTGTCTCTTGGAAACAGGACCACCACCAAATTTATTACACAACGGCCAGGGAATCACCGTCTTATAATAGCAAGCTTGGGTCACTATCAGCTCTCACACTTAACACATACAGTTTTTATCATTCTTATTTGGTGGCTCTCGGTTTCAGAAGCCAGTCTCTTTTCTTCAGTAAGATTATTTGTAATTTGCAGACCTACACTAGTTGTTGCCTCTGAAGAACCACTTAGAAGGTGTGTGTAAAAAGCAGTCCGGTCCCAGTCTAGGACCTAATGGATAGGTAGTCCACATCACAACCTGCACTCTAATGGATAGGTAGTCTCAGTGGAGTGTTCAAGCAGGGAGATTGATCTGCACGCTCACCCATAAGGTCCAGGTATGCTAGGAAGGTGACCCATTACTCATACAGGTAATCTAAGAGCAGAATTCAGAGGAAGGTTGGCTTTGTGGTTAAGGCACTAGGACTCAGGAAATCTAGGCTCGAATCCCAGCTTTGCTCCAAGTTTCTTGTTTGACCTTGGGCAAGTCAGGCAAACTTTCTTTGTCTCAGTTCTCCATTTGTAAAACAGGGATAACACTTTCTTCACTCAGTTCCATCTTGTCTATTCAGATTATAAGCTCTTTGAGGCAGAGGGTGTCTTTTACTGTGTGTTTGTACAGCACCTAGCACAGTGGAGCCGTTGTCTCAGTTGGGGCCCCCAGATGCTATTGTAATACAAATAAGAATAATAATTGGACCTGCAACAGGAATCTAGTTAACAATTCTATTACACGGCTACCACTCTGAATTCTATTACTGATACACAAAGAAAAAGAGAGTCCAGCTCAATGACTCATACTGGCATTGCAGAGCCATCAGGAGTAAACAACAAAATCTCATTTTTTGTCAGTAAAACCATGCGATATGATTCTGAATGCACACAGAACAGCTGAGCCAGAAGGTTTTACAGTGTCCCTTTGAGCAGAACTGCACTTTAGACAGCCACCGTAAAATAACCCCAAGGTTTCCAGTACAATTTGTTCAGCCTTAGGTTAAATGTCACCTTTGACTAGGCAACAGATTTATTTACTGCTTCTCCCCCAGGGTGGCTGTTTCATTGTAGTAGTTGTCACTTGCCTTCCAAAACACAAAGTTCCAAATTAAAGACATTAAATGTACTTCTTTCCCTGCCTGGGTACATTAGGAAATCACGTCTCTCTTACAAATCTTTAAAAAAGTAAAGCTTTACAATTTTGTAGTACTTAGTCAACCCAGGCACAGAAATGTCCATTCCTTACCTGAGTGAAGTAAAGATTCATCAGTGTCAGTGTGAAAAACTGGAGGCAAACTGGGAAGCAATAGAGAAGCCAGAAGATGAAGGGTCTGAGAGAGTTTGCTGTGACAAAATCTTTGAAGTAAAATGAAAAGAGCACAGTCCTAAGTGAGGCCCAAAATAGGCACAGAAACAGAAAGACAGTTTGGTAACTGAACCTCTTGTGCCTATAGTGGAGGACCAGCCAAAGCTGGACATAGATGAACACAAAGAGGAGGGAATAAAAAACAGTATATACAGTGGTCAGGCCCAGCTTCACATATGGAGGGACAGCTGGTGTCAGTGTCGGTGGCAGGGTGTCATTTTTCAGTGGGTCCCACTCAGAGGCCTCCATTTGAGATCAGAAATCGTCAAGAGTTGCTTATTAAGTTTGGCTGCTTCTGCTCCTGCTTACTCCTCCTTTCATCTTCTTACAGCAGCATAGGAACCAAGAAAGTGAGAGAAAGAAAACAAGCTGCACTTCCTCTTTGGCAGCTCACTGACGGCTGGTAGCACATGATCACAATTCAGAATGATTCATTAGGGCTGCCTGTGTCAGCAATTGGCAGGGAACGATTCTGAAGGCTGCAGTGCGCTTTGCCGATGTTTGTGGACAACCCCTGCCCATCCTTCAGAAAACAAAGAAGCTCCTCCCTGAGAAGTTTATAACCAAACCCCTTCCTAAACATGCTAATCTTGATTTAAGATGGGGTCAGTAACACTGATGTGTTATGTAGGAAGAAGTTACTTGATGTTTTTACTAGTGATAGCCAGGTCAGATGCTGTGTTCTAGTTTTTTTAACAAGCAACTTATTTGCCAGTGTTTAACTAAGAAGACTTTTAGGAACCTTTATTGAAAACACTGCAGTAAGCTGTAGTGCCCTGGATCTTTATTACAGAATCCTGCAGTGCTTGGTAGGGAAGATACAATTCACACTCCAAACTGAATGGTCACCTCATCCAATAGCCTCTCTCTCTGTTTGTGGCCAGTATCAGATGTTTCAGTGGAAGGGGCCCAAAAACATATAAGGCCTAGTGGTGCCAACCCTCCAGGATTGTCCTGGAGTCTCCAGGAATTAAAGATTAATCTTTAATTAAAGATTATGTCATGTGATGAAATCCCTGGGAATATGTCCAACCAAAATTGGCAACCCTGCTAAGGCATCAACCTAAATGTATTGTGTCTGCCGCTTAAATGGGACAAAAGAAAAACACTAAATGACAAAATGTGCTGGAGCTGTAGTTCTCAAACTTTTGTACCCCTTTCACATAGCAAACCTCATTAGTGCAACCCCCCTTATAAATTAAAAACACTTTTTAATATATTTAAAACCATGATAAATGCTGGATGCAAAGCGGAGTTTAGGGTGGAGGCTGACAGCTCACGACCCCCCATGTAATAACCTCCTGACCCCCTGAGGGGGTCCCGACCTCCAGTTTGAGAACCCCCGTGCTAGAGCATAAGTGTCACTGCACAGGATTTCCCTACTCAAATATTTTCTACCTTGGCCATCTCTGGGACAATAGTTGATTGGAGATGCTTATTGGTAAACATGCAGACATGACTTTGGGATTAGCTTTATAAAATAACACTTTCCATTGTGGGCATTTCTTATGTTGTGAATGTTTGTCATATGTGGATGAGGCTTGGGAAGTGAAACTGAGTGGTTTTGACATCTGCACTGTGAAGAGATAAAGTTCTGAAACACCTCAAAGTTATGTAGAAAGTTATGACAAAACCATCCTGGCTAAGGCAGGAGCAGAATTAATGTTCTTGCTGGGTTTTGTTTGTTTTATAATCTACAATAAATTGATTTGAAAAGAACAGGATAGTTCCCAGGGATTCCCAAATTTCCTGTGAGCAGTGGGAGTGTCTGCTTTCAGCAAAATACTCCTACTTCAGGGCTGTTATCAAAGGCTTTCAGGATCTGAGCAATGGAGGAGATAATGCGTTATGTTATGAAAAAAGCCGACTGGACAAATATCTGCAGATGGAAAGGATGACATGCTAACTTCTGCCTCGCTGAAAGAATATTGATGATGGTGATGATGATGATGATGAACGATAAGCACGTCTGTAGCATGCATAACTTGGGATGGCACTGTAAAGAGATTTTTTTTAAAGATGTTGGCCCTGCCCTGAAACTATTCAAATCGGGGTGTCTAAAGCTATGCTCTTATTAGGCACCTAAATATAAGTGGCCTGATTTTCAAAGGTGCTGAGCAATCCCAGATCCCATGGCTTGAAAGGGATTTGTGGATGCTCAGTGTTTCTGAAAATCAGGCCACTTATATTTAGGTGCCTAAATATGGATTTAGGCGGTTCGCTTTAGGCATCCAGGTTTGAAGACTTTGGAAGATAAAGAAGATAAATAGCCTACTACCGTAAGGTTCTGAGCACTTCCTGAGATGTGCTTAGTGGCCTAAACTCACACCTGTCAGGAGACCCTAAACTACCACATAGGATAAGGCCCTAAATTAGACACACCTAGAATATTAAGATGGACAAAGGAAGGGGGTAGGGAAAGGAGGGATGAGTGTAAGACAAATTAAAATGAGTCTTATAACTGCAAATGTTAAGTTCTGAGATATATGTTGCAGTGACACTTACACTCAAAGTGCTGTGAAAAGAGAATTAAAATTGTGGCCCTAGCATCAATAATCCCTGGATTTGACTTTAAATAAGCACCTGGTATGAAATAAATAAGATCTATAAGGGCAGCCACAGAACAAGTAGAACTCTGTAGGCAATCAGATTGGGTTTCTAAAAGCGACTAATGGCATTCCACAAGTATCATTTTCATTACGTGAAGGTGGGAAAGAACATGGCATTTGGATTAGAGATGAAACAGTACAGTGGAGTCGCATTTTACGCGGGGGTTAGCGCATAAGGTCAAAAATTGTCTAAAGTCAGCGCATAAGGCAAAAATTGCCTATAGTCAAAATTACCCTTGAAAATCCCTTAAATCGCCCATAAAGTACAGTACACTGCACATGGTTTTGTGTATTCAACCCTGTACAGTAATATGTATAAATGTATAATGTATACAGTAATGTACTGTACAGTATATAATAAAGAGTACATATGCAAAATATAATTTTACAGTACTGTATTTTTAATTACAGGGAGTAATTACACGGACGGTAATTACAGGGGGTCGTCAGGGCTTGATGTCGATCCAGGAGACAGAGGTGACGGAGAGCTTGGGTGACGGAGAGTGAGTCGTAGATGAAGTGGTCGGCTCTTGTTCAGCTTGAGAAGTTGATTGCGTAGGCTCATCTGCTGCTGCTGGTTTTTCCTTGAAAAATATGGTGATCAGCAACTGTTGCTGTTGTCTCTTGAGCTGCTCAAACATTTCTTGATATGGTCTCAAATCGTCCGTAATACTACGTGCAATTTTGAGGCTTCATTCCATAGAGGGATCACATTCAGAAATTAAATCATTCAAGTGTTTCGCTGCTTGGAACACTTCAGCAAATTTATGAAGATTCCAACTTGCTGGCTCTTCCTGTTTGTTGTCGTCATCTTCATCTTCTGTAAACGATTTTATCAGTTCCTCTAACTCTTCGTTAGTCAATGTTTCTCTATGGCTCTCAATTAATTCTTCAATTTCTTCCTCAAGGATGTCGATGAAGCCATCACCACCCACTTGTCTGGCCACCTGAACAATGCATTTCACTTCTTTAAGGAAACCCTTAAAATCATTCACACATTCTTTCCATAGGTTTCGCTAACATGCATTGACTGTTTCAGGCTTGATTGCATCCATTGCCTGTTTAATATAAGTGATGCAATCGGCAATGTTGAAGGACTTCCAACACTCCATCGCATTAAGATTGGGATCAGCACTACATATCCGTGAGAACATAAGCCTTGTGTATGTGGCCTTGAAACAGCGAATCATGCCTTGGTTGAGAGGTTGGAGGATGGAGGTGGTATTGGGGGGGAGAAAGACGACTTCAACGTTGTTATGTGCAAACCGGAGTGTTGCAGGGTGGCCAGGAGCATTGTCTACGATCAGCAACACTTTAAAGTCAAGTCCTTTCTCTTCAAGGTACTGCCTGACCTCCGGAAATAAACACTTGTGGAACCAATCCAGAAATAATGCTGCCATCACCCAAGCCTTTTTATTTGAGATTTTTGTTCTTGCCTTTTAGGGCACGGGGATTTGCAGCCCTGTAGAGCAAGCCCGGCTTTATTAAATGCCCAGCCGCATTGCCACAAAACAACACAGTCACATGGTCTTTAGCTGCTTTGAAGCCAGGGGCTTGTCTTTCTGATTTCGAAGTGTAAGTGCAGTTGGGCATTTTTTTCCAGAAGAGCCCAGTCTCGTCAGCACTAAAAACTTGTTTCAGAAGATAGCCCTTTTCTTCTATGATTTTCTTTAATTGTTCGGGGTAAGCTTTTGCTGCCTCTTCATTGGCAGATGCAGCTTCACCAGTAGTCTGCACGTTTTTGAGGTTGAAGCGGTTCCTAAAACTGTTAAGCCAACCTTGGCTGGCTTTGAATTCCTTCTCATCAGAAGGCTGTCCTGCTTCGGTGGGGGGTTTGAACAGTGCATAGAGGCGAAGAGCCTTTTCTCGCAACGTGTTGCCATCGATAGGCATGCGTTTACGGTTCATGTCTTCCAGCCATAAGTTTAATGCCTTTTCAGTCTTCACTAAAATCTTATCACGCACATGGCTCATCAGCTTAGCAGTTATCGGAGCACTTGATGCCATGGCTTGACGAATTTCTCTCTCTCGAATCTTGATGGCACAGATGCTAGATTCGTTGCGGCCATATTTACGCGTCACATTGGAGACCGACTTACCATCTCTCAATAAGTCCAGCACAGCCAGTTTTTCCTTCAGCGTTGGAACAGATCACTGTTTCGTCAGTTGAGCACCAGATGAAGTACTTGGCTTGCGTTTAGGGGCCATGTTGTACAAAAAATACGTATCTTTAAACACTAGAATCATACTCAGCGTGGTGAGATGCTCACACTATGAGAGGCACGCAGGAACTGAGACTGACTGAGGGAACAGCAGATTCACATCTCCCATCTCATGCTCACTCCGGGGCATATGCTCACTGAGTGGAATAGTGGGCGGAATCACCCACACTATTTACAGATATCTTGTTATTTTTTTTTTTTTTTTGCCGAACGCATATAATTGAATTTGCGTAAGTTAAATGCACGTATGATGCAACTCACCTGTATATACAGCAACTGAAATAGATATACTCAAAAATAGTTCAATACAAACTACAACTCAGTGCATTTAAGCCGCACTCAGCTAGATGGAGTCCTCAACGCACACAGTAAAAGATTGGAGCAGGGTAATTTACACTGTCTGATTTAAGTTTCTGAATTACATCCAAGCAAAATGCAGATGAATTTTGAGTGATGTCACAGTCATAAATGGGGCTTCCTTCTTGAGCAACCTCACTGGAAATCTCCTCTGCATTATCCAGTGACTCTCGCATGCAAGTTGCTGCTGGAGGTTCTGTAGGTCAGGCAGGGTCAATGCTGTCCAGAGCAGTTGATATGATCAGAGTCTCTGGCACCTGTGTGACACAGTAGCAGTAGAGAGGCCTAGTCATACTGGAACTGGTACCATGTGGATTCTCTCTCAGTTCCTCTCAGACAACTCTGTATCCCAGTCCAGAAACTTCTCCCCTAGATTGATGCCAGATTTATCCCCTCACCTTCATTCATATTATCTCTTCCCCACTAGGGGGCCTGTGGTGAAGAGAGGGACATTACACACTCCCCAAGGGTATGTCTACAAAGCAACTAGACACCCGTGGGTGGCCCATGCTAGCTGACTTGGGCTTGCGGGTCTCTGGTTGCAGGGCTATTTCATTGCTGTGTAAACTTCTAGTCTTGGGCTGGAGCCCAAGCTCTGGGACCCTCCTATCTTGCAGGGTCCTAGAGCCTGTGCTCTAGACCGAGCCCAGAAATCTACACAGCAATGAAACAGCCCTAGCCCCACATGCCCGAGTCGGCTGGCATGGGGCAGCCGCGGTTGTCTAGATGCTGTGTAGATATACCCAAAAGTCTCCACTACCCTGATATATATAAATAAAGCTGAGTAAAAAATTTTCAGCAAATAGTTTATTTGCTGGAAAATGCAGTTTTGATTGAACTAAAACCAAGCTTCTTACCCAAATATAAGAAAATAGAATGAGAAGCTAGTTGCATCATGTCTTGTGCAGTTATATACGTCCTTGGAAACTGAAGTGCTTATTCCACTTCTGCTTTTATTCTGCACAAATTTGCAAATTTCATGAATAGTTTTGAACTGAAATATCAAAATGTTTTGGAAATGTTGAAATTAAATGTTTTGTTTTGATCTGGTTTGACATTATTTTCAATTCACTGAAAATTTTGAAAAATTTCATTTTTAGTTTGTCCCAAAATGACACCTTTTTTGATATTTTAGAATTGCCAGTGAACAGAAACAATCTATCATTCACCCAGGTCGACTTATAAATGCCACGCAGAGGCCAGGATGCAAGGACAATGGTATACAGTGGCTTACAAACTCTTCCACTGTCCTCAGCAAAGATATTCCGAGAACTGTTGCTCGTGGCTAACATTAACTAAAGGTGACACATGATGCTTCGTCACATTTTATCAGTGACCTATAACAAATGTTCACATCTTATGCTGTCAAACTTTAACTCACTAAATGAGTGTAAAAGCGTCTCTGGAATACCAATATTTCAACACTAATATTTTCCAACTCTTGTACTTGAGCTGCCCTCGAACCAGAGCTTACTGTGAAAATGTAGAAGCCAAAACCCATTGCCATACAGCAATAATTATGGTTTCATTTAGTGCCCCTGGGGCATCATCAGGGAATTTCTTATTAGGCCTAACCTCCTGTTCCTATGCAGAATTTGTAAAGCATGGGGGGTTCAGCTATGGGTTGTCCTTCATCAGGCTCTGAATCTCTGGGGACATTCTAAAATTCTGGAGATTCAGGTGCACTACTGTCCTCTCTCCAAGGGTCAGAGTCCAAAGGAAGAAAAGGTAGGGTAGCCTTAGGGGTCAAACTGCTGTCTGGCTCAGCTGACACGCAGTTCTGGGCCTCTAAAATTCCAACAGCAGGTAATACAGACTCAGGAGCATCTGGATCCTGCAAGCTGAAATGCTGCTTTTCTGGATAGACACTCATCTTTAGAGTCAGTGGAAACTAGAGTTTGCTGGCTGAAATGTCAATGAATCAATTTGTGCAGATGGTACACTCTGCAGTTGATGACTGTCCTCCCCCCAAATATAGTTTAAAATGTCTTTTTTTTAAATCGGCTTTGCAGGACCTGGCCAGCGGGCAAAAAGTTATTTTGATTTAAAGTTTTGATAGGTCCTGAACCATCTTCACATTTGACTTTATACACTGGCAGTTCAGACAATTTTTCTCCAGATACATAACTGTGTTGTCCATCCAGCTAAGTTCTTGTGTGTATTTGGATTACCCATGTTTCTTATGAATACCTGGGCCTCTCAGAGTAACTCCTGAGCTCAAACCCAAGAATTATATCAGGTCTTATTAGCTTATCCCCTTTTAGAGGCTGCTTCTGTAGCAATTCTATAGGACTCTTGTAATTTCTGTTTTAATTTGAGAGTATAATGAAAGAAATTGTCTGAGGATGCTCCATCAGCTGAGACCCCAAACCACAGGTTGGCTGGCAGACAAGCTTCTTACCCAAATATAAGAAAATAGAATGAGAAGCTGGTTGCATCAAGTCTTGTGCAGTTATATACGTCCTTGGAAACTAAAGTGCTTATTCCACTTCTGCTTTTATTCTGCACAAATCCTCGGTGTGAAGACTGTGATCACTAAAATCAACATCCTGACCCCTGTCATTTCTATTCAACAAACTGTGGGTCCGAAATCTGCTGGTGACAGAGAAGATCAGTATACTGAAGGGGCTGATGGACGGTGGAAGTATTAAGAGTGTTTTGGGACTGCTCATGCTAAGACCTTACACCATGGAGTTGGGAGTTAATAGTCTCATTCTGTAAAGCTCTGGGCTGGGGTAACAACACCAGGGATACTGCTTTCAGTTACAGTGCCTCAATCCTAGGGAGATATTTAAAAACTGGAGGGAATTCAGGGAAGAACAACAAAATGATCAGGAGGCTAAAGGGATGGGTATAGGAGTAGAGATTGAAAGATCAAAATAAGTGACAACTAAGTTGGAGGATATGGTACCTAGAAATTTCTGAAGGGTGTAAACACCAAGAAGAGAGAGAAATGGAATGAAAGGGCACCTGTGACTGATATATTTTGTATATTTCAACTATGATTTCAGAGTTAACAGCCCCTGAGGTGAATGGGAAAGTTCATACTTCTCTTAAGGGCCTGAATGAGAAAGAAGAGTCTTGTTTACATTGGCCATAAATTAGGCAGATGTGATTACTTTGAACCTACCAGGCATTTGCAGAAGATTGATCATACATGCTGGTTTAGAACATTTCCCATTGGGATGTTATGTGACTCTTAACTTATTATATTTAACTTATAGATTTTCCGGAGTCCCCAGTGAGGCTTAAAACTCTAGTTGCTACAGGATTTTAAGGGAACGCTTGAAGCCCAAAAGGCCATCAAACAGTATTCAGTGCAACTCTGAGATTAGAAAATAAAATAATGTTGAGAATACAATTCAATTAATTAATTCATCAGGTTTTGCCTTCCTGAATATACAGCCTCCCCCCTGTATAATTATGTCACTAAATGAAATACAATTCAATTAATACAATTCAAATTCAAAATGAAATACAATTCAATTAATTAATTCATCAGGATATTAATTCATTAGGTTTTGCCTTCCTGAATATACAGCCTCCCCCCTGTATAATTATGTCACGAAATTAAACAGTAAAACATAATCTGAGTGAGACACTGAATGTTTCAAATGCTTCTCACATCATGGGTTTTGGTTTCAGTGCAACCCATGTGCTTGTTAGAACCCGCTGAGTTTTGCCTGTAAATATGTAAGAGAAGCTTGTTAATAAGGTCAGTAGTGGGCTTTCACATTTTTACTGTTTTATTTTAACGGTATCAGCATCTTCTCATGACATTGCAGAAAGCATCCCAGGTCAGTGAGCTGGAAGCTAACATGCTGAGGAAGCAAATATAGCGGTAGGAGCTCGCTATTTGTTTTGTTGCTGGTGAAGGTGAGGGAGTAGAGGAGAGAGGCCAATCTGTTCATGAATGTCAGGCTGTCCTAGAGGGGTATACTAATGGGCTCCATATCTCCCTTTTTCTGGTGTAAAGCTGAGGAAACTCTTGACCTCTAAAGATCAGTGGACTTTATTCCTTCTGCTGCATCGTCTCCTCTTTGTGGGCGACAGGAGCTGTACAGAAAAACTAGGGAGTTTTGTGCTGCCACCACTTCCTGCAGCAGCCTGAGATCCACAGCTATGAACTCCCCTAATCCCATGGATCTCAGTGGTGGAAGTATACTGCATAGTGTGGTTCTTGGCATCTACAAGCAATGGCAACATGGCTGACTTCTTGCTACACTTCCACGGGCCTCATCCCAGCCACCTCTGATCATGTGATCTATGCCGTGTGGTGGTCACATGGTGCATAGCAGAATTTAATGCTGCTTTGACTGGAAACATAGACAATTATTAATTGTTATGTAGGAAAAGTAGAGACAGATCCACATAAACCAAACCAGACACAATAAACAGAGAAAATAGCTTTTTGTTGTTGCTCTGGGTAATAAGGAACCAAAGTAACTTCTGGGTTTTTTTTTGTTTCTCAGCTCTCTCTGTCTTTTCTTTATTTATAGTATCCTTGGGCAATATTTTTCTCTGACTTCCTCACATGCCTGAATTCTTCCTGTTAGACCAAGACCAGTCAGACTAGTCTCTGGACTAGAAGAATGGTAAAAATACTCTAGAATTCATGGTAGTTTCTTTATTCATTCCCCTGAATTGGAGTTTGCCATAGAGTTTTAAATGCCTCATTCTTTACTCTGTCTACAACAGAGATATCAGATAACCTCCCTGCAGCTCAGCAACTTCAAATTCTCCACTGTCCTGGGCAAAAGATTTTTGAAAAGATAAATTCCTAAAGAGCTTAATAGAAGAAGGCATGAGAAAGGAAAAACTTAACTGTGTAGCAATCATTCATCCTGAATTTCAGCTGCTGCGGGCCAAGCACGAGTCCACAATACAGATATTTGCAATCAAAGCTTTTAAAATATCAGCTATCCTGGCCAGATGTAGCACTGAAAGGTCAACTGGAAGCAAATCAGCAGCTGTGCTATGAGAAAATATGGATGTTTCCTCTAAGCAGAATCAGGAATTTGACTTTATCACATAGCTGATACCTAGATATTACAAGATTAGTGCCCTCTAAATACCAAGGATGGATTAATACAGAAGGAATAAACCAACTCTGCTGGTTTGCAGACTCACTTTCAAGAAGCACATACTGGAAGCCATCAGTCAGAAGCAGAACCCATTTATAATACAGCTTTTTGGTTGCTTCCAAACTGCTGAGCATGTGAGCATGTGGAATGAGCTTGGAATATGCTTCTGGCGGGACACTTCTGATCTCTGCTCAGTTTGGGCTCTTCTCTGAGTTACGGGCTATAAAAGTGTCTTTTGGATACAGCTCCTCTGTGCCATTAAATATTTGGAGGTTCTGATGGAAACTAAACAATATGCTGAGAACTAGTTTTCTCAAAGGAAAAACGTCTCCTGGAAGATGGGCTTCCCCTATGAGCATTAGATTCCATTAGCTGTCCCTGGCATGTGCCTTTTATGCACTAAAAATCTCTCCATAGCCCTCATGATAAACCAGATATATTTTTCTGACCTTATTTGGGTCATACTGTGTAGTCAACAACAATACAAATGTAGGCATCTATCCTATAATCCTTATGCAGGCAAAGCTTCCACTGCCTTCAAAGAAAGTATAGCTTGTGCATAGAAAACAAGATCCAGCCCTCACAGGATAATCAGATTAAACCAAAATACAAGTAGCTTTAAAGCATGAAATTGCTGGTTGATATTTTTAGGTGCTATTTCCATGGAAAAAATCCTTCTGGGAGCCCCCCAAAATGCTAGGTCAATGACTGGGTGATTGAATGGGACAGATTTAATTAACCAACAGCATCAGAGCTTTGGTGTCTTCTTTGCCACCTTGGACTTTTGTGTAAAGCTTTGTCTGGTAGCCTTAAGATTGTGTCAGACAGTTCTACAGCTTCCCATCTCTTTCAGCCCTAGGGCCCAATCCTGCTCCCAGTGATCGTCCATTAACAAATCTCCCATTGCACAACAAACTGTGAAACTCCCATTGATTTCTTTGGGAGCAAGCTCAGATCCAATAAGACATCTCTACATTCCTTTTGTAAGAAGACTTCTAAATCCTGATGTTTCTGACCAGGCTACTGAGATTCCCTCATCCCTCATGGGATAATTCTGTGTGATTTAAAGCAGGATTTTGCAACCTGCAAATCAAAGGTTGAAAAGTGTTGAGATGGATTTGTTGCCTTTCACTATTTGAACAGCTCTGTGCAACCTGCATTGTCCTGGGCATCCAGTATCTGCATGAAAATAAGACTATTTATGGGGAACCATAAGAGGGGAACTGAAATTTCCAAGTATTCCCCTTCAATAGGGATTTCCTTGCCTATTTCCATCAGCTGGGAGGAGACTGGGGATCAGGAAGGTATAGTTCTTCCAAACTGTGGAGCAAAGGGATCTGTGTGGATCTTTGGCCCCATCTCCTTAGGTCTCAGAATCTCTGTAATGCATCCTTGTAACAGTGGTTCTTGGGGACTTCTGCTCTCCATAAGAATCTTAATGAATCAGAAATAAAAGCCCTTTTAGAATGGGCTGATTTTAGCTGCATCCAGCAAAGGGGATTAACTTAATTCTTTTTCTTTCCTTGGCTTTTAATGCTGCTTTAATATCTGCTAGTTTGCATAATGTCAATATAGTCCTTCAAGAGCCTCCATTTTGTTTGAAATTAACATATCTTTTTGCCCTGGTTCTCTTTTAGTTCAGGCAACTGTAGTCCTTGCTTTGGGAGCAGAAAGATCTGAGTTCCACCCACCTGAGATTTATGTTGCCACATTACAGATCACAAGGCTTCTCATTCTGCTTAACTAAACCCCATGGGAGAGTCTGTAATACCAGTGTCCTAGGTGTTAGGGACAAATGACAAACCAGGAAACTCTACACTAGGGATTGAGAAGGGTTATTTTATACATTTTTGCTCAGTATCTTTTTGTTTAACACTAAGGATTCTGCAAATAAAATGAACCCAAATGTATATATCTTTGGACTATCATTTTCTTTGATACCTGATGACTTTTACAAACCACCCACCTTTAGCTGAGAGTAAAGAAACTAGGTAATTCCTTTAGCTGTACAGGAACCTGGCTGGAGTAGGAGAGAAATGACACCTCACTTGAGATGAAAATGTTAGTTATATTATCTCATTAGCCTCCAAGACTGCACTCAGTCTTTGCTTCCTCCTTGATCTCAGCCTCCCTTCAGTGGAGATGATGAGAGGACAACCCTTTGCAGTGTTCTCAGGGCTGAAGTCACCTGTCCAAAGTTCCTACCAGCCAAAGCCACCTCCATAAACAGCCTGGTGAGGAGAAAGAATATTCATGCCTTAGCCCCTCACCTCAGCTTTCCCATCCAGACTGGTAGGCCTTCGACCTCTGGGTGACCCCAGTCCACCTGCAGACCAACACCCACTGTCTTCAGCTGTCTATGGGAAGGAAAACACGTTGGAGGAGAGAATGAGAGTTTGGGCCCTCAGGTATCGTGGATTACAATGAATCTTCTCTGTGGAAGTCAGGTTCCCAGCTAGGGTTGCCAACTGTCTAATTGCACAAACCCAAACACCCTTGCCCCGTCCCGTCCCTTCCCTGAGGCCACGCCCCTGCCCCGCTCC
The DNA here is from genome assembly GCF_965140285.1 of Lepidochelys kempii. Classification (NCBI taxonomy): domain Eukaryota; kingdom Metazoa; phylum Chordata; order Testudines; family Cheloniidae; genus Lepidochelys; species Lepidochelys kempii. The sequence goes on along the minus strand of NC_136382.1, from coordinate 136,022,155 downwards.
TTCTCTGAGGCCCTGCCCCTCGCTCACTCTCCCCCACCCTCATTCACTTTCACTGGGCTGGGGCAGGGGTGTGAGAGGGGGTGCAGTGTGCGGGCTCTGGGCGGGAGTTTGGGTGCAGAAGGGGGTAAGGGGTGCAGGCTCTGGGAGGGAGTTTGGCCATGGGAGGGGGTGTGGGGTGCAGGTTCTGGGAGTTTGGGTGAGGGGTGCGGGCTCTGGGCTGGGGCTGGGGGTTGGGGTGCAAGTGGGGGTGAGAGGGGCAGCGCTTACCTCGGGCAGCTCCTGAAAGCGACCAGCACATCCCACTGGCAGCAGCTCCTAGGTGGTGGGGGGAGGGGAAGGGGTCTCCAAGCTCTGCCCCTGCCCGCAGACACTGCCTCTTCAGCTCCCATTGGCTGCAGTTCCTGTCCCGATTTTTCACACTTGCTGTCTGGTCACCCGATCAAGAACACAGCAGGCTATGTAGGCAAAGTGGATGGAGGAAAGCTGGGAATTGAAAAAGTGTGAGAAGAAAGGAACATTCTTAAATGGATGTTCTTAAACTTCCAAAATAAGCCTTCAAAATAAAAGTTACAAATTAAAAGCATCCACAAGCAAGTGATAAAATCCTGGGCTATCTTTTCGCATTTCTGTTTGAATATGCGTCTATATGTAATAGATCTAATTTCAAATTATATTACACTGTTAAAAGATACATTTAAAGAACATAAAGTTTGCAAAGTCAAGCACTCAAAAGTTAGGAAATGACAAAACAGAGGTTGCCTGCGCAACCTTCAGTCACCTCCCAGTCCATATGCATTATGATACTGTCCTTAATTACATGATCACATACTACTTTTTCCACAGGACCTTGCCTTATTCAGTGCACAGGATGGACAGTGTGGACAGTGCTCTGGGAGTGAACTAGGAGTGTGTCTGTGGTGAATGATACTATTGTAAGGAACCCCAGCCTCCTTTGTTGCAGTAGTTGGAACTGAAAACAGGGTCTTATAATGGAAAGTGGCTGGCACCCTGAAGTACAGGCAGACTACTCACTCCTCTGATAATAAAATCCTGTGAACGCTCAATATTAGGGTGATGAGATCATTCAAATGAAAAATCAAGACCTTTCACAGATTATCATCAAAGAGATGAGATACTGCATGTGGGAGGAGGGGTTTTGGGGGAACAAGTGTTTGTCCTAGGCTGTGTGGAAAGGCCTTTGTAGCTGCAGGATGTGAAGGATGCTTGTCCTGCGGTGTATTTGGAGGACTCTGGCAGCTGGAGGATGAACAGGAATGAGAAGCTTTGGAAGCTGGGAAAAGACAGGTCTGAGAGGCCTGGAATGATTTCACAGCTGGGATGGAGGAAAGGGGTATTTGTCAGGGATGTACTCCCTTTCATCTTCAGCTATGCTAGCCCTAGTTTGTTTTGGAGCAAATATAAATCTTATCCAAAAGCAAATTTCCAATCCTCTCAGTTAACAGAACAGCCAAGCAGAGGCTATACAGTAAAACCCTTCAACCTCAATACAGCGTTTGCTATTAAGACATTTAATCAGATGTGGTCCTTGCCCAAATGAGTGTGATGAGATTTGCTTCCTTTTAATCCTGTCATTGTAGGGAAAATTCCATCATGAACTGCTATCTTTTATCTTACCTCTCACATTTCTTTTTTTATAGGGCCAGATTAAGAGGAAACCAGTTTCCTTACCCTCATTTGTGCAAGGTTAAACATCTTTATGGCAAAACATTTTGAGAGGTTGCCACCTTTTGGTTAAAAAATAAAGCACCTCTCCAGCCCCATAAATCAGTAATAACTGGAGTATTTGAGAACAATCTAGTGACTGTGAGTGTGCATTTTCCAATTATAGCAGGAGAAATTCCAAGAGCCAGGAAGAGGAGCTGAACTGAAAATCACAACTACTCCTGCTGAGTGATGACTTGTTCTGTGGATCTGGTCAACATCCCATCAATTCCCCCTTTGAATTGTTGTTAAAAAACTTGCACCTTTGGAAAAGTGATCTGAGGCTTGTGTTTACTTAGAACCCGTCTTGCTCCTTCCCATTGAAACAAATAAGAGTTTTGCCATTGCTTTAAGTGGGATTTGTTGTTGTGACGATTGTATCATTGTCATGATACAGATACAGACCCTCAAAGGCACTTGGGCACCTAATTCCCATTGAAATCAGTAGGAATAATTGCATAAATACCTTTGAGGAGCCAGGCCACAGTCCCTAAGGTTCTAATGAGGCAGCAGAAGGACACTAGTCCACATTTCCACCATAACCATACAGTGGTATCTGACATACCATAGTTTTCTCCTATTTTGAATAGGAGATAATTATGGTAACTTGTGTCTTTAGCAAATGTTGACTTTTAATGATGTTGGTAATAAAATTTACCTTTTAACTTGCATTTTTCATCAGCAGATCTCAAGTCATTTTTCGGAGGAGCGTAAATATCATTCCATGAATCTAATGGCATGAAAACTGAGAGGTCTGCCATGGGTTATAGCTGATATCTCACATCCACAGCTTACCAAACCACTGAGAATGATTAGAAGAAATACATTTGTCACTGACTGTGACTTTGTTAAGATGGCAAATTAGACAGTGACATCTTGTATTACTAACTGAGAGCAACACACAAATAACATAGGAATAGAAGTGACTAAGAACAGTGCAATTATTCAGATTTGTGGATGGAAAATTTTACAGAAGCTCGAAATGCATCAATGAAAGAAAATGTCACTTAATCTGAGTCTATTTTAGTAACAAACATTCTGAGATATACCTTATTTGGCAATTTATATGTAGGGGATTTACACCAGAGATGAAACTGGCCTCAGGATACCTATTTATAATTGTTTTAATTAATCCAATGAATTAAAAAATAAAATTTTCAAGTTTAAAATGGAAAGCAAACGTCCCACTCAATTTTGCCCTTCTTTGTCAATGACTGGTTCCAGAAGTCCCTCATTTTAGCTAAGCAATAGCTATTATGGTGCAGGGTATTGTTGAAGATTGGTGATTGGATTGATTGCCTTGACTGCATATCAAGCCATTAGACCCAAAGGTTCACTCATCAAAAGACTATGGGATTTGAGTGGATCATGGCAAGAAACTGTGAATGGCTTCTGGATCACAAGTGGGAAAAGGCTGAGAATTACTACTGTAATCTATTACTTTTAGAATCCTGCCAGCAGAAGGTCAATTAACAAATTCACTTTGCCAAAGGCATCTTTCCTGTGGTCAAAATTATGGTATAATATACAAAGATCAGCATTGGGACAGATAATTTTCAAAGCTGTCTCTTCAAAGGCCTCCCACACTGAGGATGGAGACAATTACCATAAATATTCTGACAGGTTTCAGAGTAGCAGCCGTGTTAGTCTGTATCCGCAAAAAAAGATGCCACAAGTCCTCCTTTTCTTTTTGTAAATATTCTGGTATTTAGGATCTATGTCTGTTTCTAGTTTCCCTGCTTTACTATGTTTACTTACAGGTTTCAGAGTAACAGCATGTTAGTCTGTATTCGCAAAAAGAAAAGGAGTACTTGTGGCACCTTAGAGACTAACCAATTTATTTGAGCATAAGCTTTCATGAGCTACAGCTCACTTCATCAGATGTATACTGTGGAAAGTGTAGAAGATCTTTTTATATACACACAGAGACCATGAAACAATACCTCCTCCCACCCCACTCTCCTGCTGCTAATAGCTTATCTAAAGTGATCACTCTCCTTACAATGTGTATGATAATCAAGTTGGGCCATTTCCAGCACAAATCCAGGTTTTCTCAATTGGAATTCATTTGCAAATTTGATACAATTAACTTAGGCTTGAATAGAGACTGGGAGTGGTTAAGTCATTATGCAAGGTAACCTATTTCCCCTTGTTTTTTCCTACCCCCCCCCCCCGACGTTCTTGTTAAACCCTGGATTTGTGCTGGAAATGGCCCATCTTGATTACCATACACATTGTAAGGAGAGTGGTCACTTTAGATAAGCTATTACCAGCAGGAGAGTGGGTTTGTGGGGGAGGGGGTGAGAAAACCTGGATTTGTTCTGGAAATGGCCCAACTTGATTATCATACACATTGTAAGGAGAGTGATCACTTTAGATAAGCTATTAGCAGCAGGAGAGTAGGGTGGGAGGAGGTGTTTTTTCATGCTTTGTGTGTATATAAAAAGATCTTCTACACTTTCCACAGTATGCATCCGATGAAGTGAGTTGTAGCTCACGAAAGCTTATGCTCAAATAAATTGGTTAGTCTCTAAGGTGCCACAAGTACAACTTTTCTTTTTATGTTTACTTACGTCTGTCTATCAGTAAATCTGACCTCACAGGAAACAAAATGACCACATGAGATAAAGTTTGCAATAAAGAAGACAGTGTGATCTAATGGTTAAAATTTGAGTTTGAGAGTCAGTACTCCTGAGCTGGTAAAAAAACAAAAACAGCTTCACAAAAAAATTAAAAAGTTCAAAGTTGTTTTCATTTAGAAATACTAAAATCTGACCCATTTTTCATTTTTAATGCAGCATTATTTTACTGGAAATAACTTTTAGCAAAAGAATTACTGAAAATATTATCAAAGTTCTTGCTGAAATTTTTCATTTGGCCAAAATCCAGTTTTCAATAAATATTTTTTTTCATTTATTGCAAACCCAGTGTTTGGTAAACGAAAAATCTCAGTAATCACTTCAGTAACATTTCAATTAAAAAAACGTAATGAAAGATTTTGGAAAACCTGAAAAATTTCAATTATGTAGAAATTTGTTGTTACAAATGTAATATTAAGAAAAAAGGCATATTTTTAAAAAATGTAAAAACTATCAACCTGGTCTATTCCTGGATTTTCTATTCTTGACTCTGCAACTGGATCAAGTCACAGCCTCTGTCTGTGCCTTAGTTTACTCTACTGCAAAATACATTTATTAATGTTGTGAAGCTTAACATTTATTTGTAAAGCACTTTGAGATCCTTATAAGAAAGGTGCTATAATATTGTATGTGCAAAGGGTTGTCATTCTAGCTTAAATGGTGAAAATCCAAGAAACTTGGAACTAGAGCTAGATTCTGTTGTGCCAATGAATATAATATATCAATTACCCACCCAATCACTATTTTGGGTGGATCCTACCAACAGCAAAACTTAGCAATAACAATGTGATTGAGCGTTTCAGCCTTAACTATGATTCTTTCTGCTTTTATTATTTTCAACCAAACTTTTAATATTGTTTTTACTTATAAACTTAGTTTTTATGAGGTAATTTCCTTCTCTTTTGTTAGTTTTGGGAATAAAAACCCTTGAAGTGTAAGAAAAGCTGAGTTTCTGAAATATACAGGACTTGATTCTCATTTACACTGAGGCTACTTCATGCTGCCAGAGTGGTATAAAAGACAGCTAGTGTAGAAAAGATTCACACCAATAATTGTCAACAGTGCCACTACTGTTCTTTCAGAGCAGATGTGACTAATATAGATTTTTCCCACAGGACCAGAGTCAGATTCTACCTCGGAAAATGAGAGTGCTATTTCAGTTAAAGTCAGTAGGGCAGATTGACTTGATTGAGGCTATGACACATACACCATCTGAGGAGCTGCCTCAAAGTGACTGATCTGCACATATAAGTGGCAGAATTTAGCCATAGATCTCTGGGAAAAATCAATATACTCAACACCATATCCACTTTGTAGCCCTGTGTTCCTGGGATCATAAAGTTCTATGTAGAATATATTCAAAATACAAGCTGGTCATCAAAATTTAAAAGATTCAGACACTATAAAACTTGTAAATTCTGACCAGTTGCGTTAAACCTATACAGTGCTGGAACTGTCAGTGTTTGCAACTGACCTTTTCCAATGCACCATGGAATTTCTGTATACATATTTTTAATCATGTAAATAGCAAGAATAATGTGAACCAAATTTACATTTCATGCCATGCCTGAAACTAATGTTGCCCTGGATGTACAGTATATAAGCCATTCAAAGAATAATGAGTTACATTACTGTTTATGGAAGCACATATATAGAAAACAAAAATTACTAAATAAGATCATCAGCTGATGCAAATAGGCCATTAACTTCAGTTACAGCCCTCTGTCTACCCCCTGCTGACTGGAGATTGGTGGGAGAGAGAGAAATATATCTTTATCTGTTCACACTATAATTTTAGGAGGTGCTCAGATACCATAGTTATGGGTGCTATATTAACTAGATAAAGGTTTTTTGAAAATTACTCAGAACATGGATTTCTGAGATGAATAATTTAAAGGTGACCTGCAAGATAAAAATAACTTTATCAGGATGTACCAAATGCTCCTGATAACACCTAGGGATATGATGCATCTTCTGGGTCAAGGGAATTCACATTCATGCAGTCTCTCATGAACCCACACACAGTAAATAGAGCTTAAAGAACCTTGCTAATTCCAGTTTGAGTTGTCCTTTTATCATATCAGGATTGAGTTTCACATTGTTCTAATTGCTCAAAAGTGTGAAAGAAAAAAACAGTTACATTTTAGGCAATGTGCTAAGTAACTGTTGACTATATGGAACATTTATCTTATTATTAGAAACGTTCATAATTTATTATTTACATTTTTATTTAATGTTATTATGCCGGTTTTAAGCACTTGCTGTGTGCTTGAGCTTTAAGTAGTGTAGAACTCACTATCTCTGCTTCGGAAAGCTGTAATGGCAAAATTATTAGAATCAGTGTTACTTTTTCAGGTATTCTATAAGAAATTAAGAATTTAATATTAAGTATTAAATATTTAACAATAGTTCAAATGGAAGTTATCTTCAAATGTCATAACAGGGACCAGCAGAGGGCGCCATGGTCTTCTTTTCTGTAGAGGGTTATTTGAAAATTAATTATCGTGCCCTCAGGGCTAATTTGGTGGGTGACTGATGCTATTGTGTCACACGGGACTGTTTGTTGTACTTTGCTCTCAGGCATATTTCCTGTGTTCAAAGTTACGGCACAATTAGAAGCAGGCCTCAGTTTTCGAACCGCTTCTTCAAAGGCTCTGCATCCACAGGAGGGAAATAATTGTTGCAAAAATGCTGGGACTCTCTCACATTTATTAATGCAGGCCTGCCAGTGAATCCGACCTTATCAGAAAGCAACAGAATTCTTCTACCATTACATCTTCACCTTAAAAACAAAGACCATATATCTTTCTTGTGCTCTTCTCTGTGTATTTCTGCCAGTTGTTATGCCCATGACTATCATGAGCTGGGTGGCTTTATCTGAGTTCTCCTTTTGCTTAAAATGCTGAGCATTAGAGAACACACAGCTTCAGTTTGGAGACTTACTGAGAAACTCTTTGACTGAAAACAAGTGTTCAGTTTGGGAGAAAGCATGATCTAGTGTGTTTCGTAAAGTCACTTCTTGGTGTCTCAGTTCCATTTCCAGCTCTGTCCCTGATTTGCAGTGTGACTGACATGTTTTGTGTGCATGTCACTTATGACCTCTTGGTGCTTTCATTTTTCATCTGTAAAGTGGGAATAATAATATTTACCTACTTTAAAGGTAGTTTATAAGGGTTTCAGAGTAACAGCTGTGTTAGTCTGTATTGGCAAAAAGAAAAGGAGTAGTTGTGGCACCTTAGAGACTAACCAATTTATTTGAGCATAAATGGCTAAGTCATTATGCAAGGTAACCTATTTCCCCTTGCTTTTTCCTACCCTCCCCACCTCAGATGTTCTTGTTAAACCCTGGATTTGTGCTGGAAATGGCCCACCTTGATTATCATACACATTGTAAGAAGAGTGATCACGTTACATAAGCTATTACGAACAGGAGAGTGGGTTTTTGGGGTGGGGGGTGGGAGTGGGGAGAAAACCTGGATTTGTTCTGGAAATGGCCCACCTTGATTATCATACAGATTGTAAGGAGAGTGATCACTTTACATAAGCTATTACCAGCAGGAGAGTGGGGTGGGGGGAGAGAAAACCGTCTGTAGTGATAATCACCCATTCTTTCATGGTTTGTGTATATAAAAACGTCTTCTGTATTTTCCACTGAATGCATCCGATGAAGTGAGCTGTAGCTCACGAAAGCTTATGCTCAAATAAATTTGTTAGTCTCTAAGGTGCCACAAGTACTCCTTTTCTTTTTATAAGGGTTGGCATTACAGAAGTGAAAGGTGCTGCTGGTGGTATTATTATTACTATGGCTACATAGAAATCTATGCTTTGCTTACCAGTCCTGCATAGTATGGTTACACTTAGGACAGGGCTGATGTCTGTGTTTTGTACTGAACTGAATTTACTACACAGAAGAAAAAAAGTTTGGATGTCCTCAGAATGAATACAATGCTGTTTTTCGCTCCCGAGGTTCTACTAATTTTGAAGACTTCAGGTCCTTATCTCAAATGGCTGGTTTAAAATATCAGTAAAAACTTGAAAGTAAACCCAATTTTTTATTAAATCTGATATCTAATATAATATGTGCTTTTAACTATTTTTTTAAATTCCATTGTAACATATATTTATGTGTTTTCATTGAACAAATACACACACACATTGTGAGTAAGGAAGGCAATAATCATGTCCAGTTCAGACAGCTATATATCATACTTTATAGCCACGATGTGGGTGTAGGGATGGGATTGTGGGGAATATGTCATCAATATATTAACAATTGCATAGGATATAACAGGACAAGAGTTACTATATTTCAAGAAAGCAAATAGTTGGGAATTAAGGGTAAGATTCTGTTTCCCTCACTCATACTGAACAGCACCTTACTTCATGAGTAAGTTTCTTGATTTCAGTGGTCCTATACATAGAGGAAGGTGGTACTCAGGATAATGAAGGGTGGCCATAAAAATCAGGCCCTAAAAATATCAGTGACCTCTGTGCTCTAGGAAAAAGTATTAAAATGGTAAGAGTGCAAGAAGTGTTAGAGAATCCGAAAGACTTTACAATTAAGGAAACAGGCATGATTCCTCTTTAAAAGAATTCAAGGAACAAGAAATGGCTAATGTGGTTTTAAAAGTATCTGCTCAAAGATCTGAGAGTTAATTTAAGCCGGTACTAGAAGTCGAGAAGGCAGGCAGGAAGGAAACAAGCAAAATATACTGTTCAGAATTAAAGCCTTTTTTGGAAAGGAAAAGGCAGTAAAATGCTATCGTTCAAGGGGAATAAAGGGGCTGAAACCATATCAGAGAACAGCAAAAATAGTAGAGAGAAACTCACCCACTAATAATTGAAGAGAGGATGGAATCAATAACTCAAAAATAGCTGTGCTAGACCACTGCCATTGTGACGTCTTTCCTTAATGCAAAAAAATAAAACAGCAGCATATGGACATTCAGGAAGTAATGAAGATATTGACAAAACAGCTCATCCAAAGGCAGGGCAGTATTTTAAATGTGAATTTTGGTTCACATGTGTCCTAAGCGTGGGACCCAATAGTGAGTCACTAAGCCCAGTGCTCTCTCCACTGTAGCACAAAGCCTCCCATCACCATTCTTTGATGTGTACGACTATATTTAAAATTTTGGTTTTGGGTCACTTTAAAAAATGCATTTACTAATATACATTGTTAAACCTAGACTTCTGAGTCTGTTTTCAGCACATCTGTGCCCAGATCGAATGTATATTTGAATGGGGATATTCTAAATAAAAGAGAATAGTCATTTTCTGATACGAAGGGTATCACTGAAAATGGCTAATTTCATATAAGTAAATTTTTATTTTTAACTTTTAAAAATTTACAGCTTAGAAGCCTGGAAGTTTTGTTTAAATCGCTAAAGGCTGGATTGTGCTGCCCTTATCCACTATGAATTGTATCTTACTTTGCTAATAGTCCTTTTGAAACAAATGTGACTACTCATGGAGTAATGTACTACCGCATGTGAATAAGGGGCTCACAATCTGTCACTATTTATATTAAATACTGAAAAAAGAGAGTTCTTGCTCTCTTCTCCTTCCCCCAAGGGACCTCCCACATGCGTTAGGGCTACTGTATCAAGCCCTATTTTTTGCAAATAATGCCTTTTTCCCCAGGACTAAATAAGTGAATATGTCTTGCACAGAATTGGCCTAATGTAGATATTTATCTTTTATTGCTCTTCTGTGACAAAACCACAGTGTTATATGCTAAGATGAAACGTTAAACTATGTTTGGGAAGAAACTATGTTTGGGTCACTATTTATATTTGTCTGCAGTTACTAAGTGGAATGAAATGCATTATAAGTAAGGAGTCCTGGGGACAGGAAGAATAAATAGTTGTAATTCATGGAATTACTGCTCATTTCTGGATCCGGACAGCTTCAGGGCCAGAGGAAATTCACAGGCTTTGCACAAAAACATGTTAAAAAAAGAAAGAAAGAAAAACATCTTTATTCAGTTTGGTCAGCATTATGGGTGCACAGTGTTTTATAAACAACTAACTGTACAGAGCCAGCTACTTTTTGTGTGGAAGTTTATCCTGAAAGGGGAAGGACATAAGCGCTTTGCTGAATCACGATCTACATAGAAAAGAGAGAGCAATAATTACCACCCAGTCATACTAAAGGCATTTACCATCTCCTGTTTTATTGGATATGAAACAGCTGCTTTACTCTAATCTTGAAAAGGACAGTTTTCAATACAGCAAACTTTGAACAATGTGTGTTAGTTGGCCAAGAGAGAGATCAGGAACACAAGCATCCTCGTGCCCTTAAAGTGACTTTTTTTTTTTAATGGGGGATAAGGGGGTAGCAGCCCCCAAGACTCTCTCTCTATTCCCTGTCACACAAAAAACATAAACAAGCTATCATATTATAGGAAATATTAATATCTAATGTTGAATTCTTCAGAAGCCTGGGCTTCTGACTTTTGATTTGGCATACTTCAAAGTCTCCACGTGGATTCCAGAAAACTGACTAAATTAAATGGCGGGCCAAGGTCTACTTTGGGGGCTTCAGTATTAGCCAGAACAGCTGGCAACCGTTGTAGTACATCTCTCCTCCCTCATCAAATCTTTTCATAAAGCCCAATATCTGGAGATTGTTGGTCCAGGCTGCATTTTCCAAAGCCTCAGTTTCCCCTGTTTGGAAATCCATTCTCTCTCATTATGGAGCTCTACCAGGCTCTGTGCTGTACTGGCAACTGCCTGAGTTAGTGATGCTTGTTGCTTATTCATTTCTATATAGAGTCAATTTTAACCTGTGTATTCGGGTAAAACAATCAGTTTTATCTTTCCCTGGGATCCTCATTCAACGTACAAAGACACTGCGTGGACGCATTTTACCTTGTAGAAAATATATGCCCCAGATTGCTCTGTACTCTCCAGCCATAGCACTCTAACAGAGCAGAACAGAGAAGGAAACAACTTTGGGTATGTCTCCACCCAAATTAAGATGTAATTGTAGCACGGGTAGGCATACCTGAGCTTGCTTTAATCTAACAAATGCAGGTAGCAACAGTAGTGAAAACATGGTGGTACGAGCTTCAGCGCAGGCTAGCCACCCAGGTACAAACCCACCAAGGACCCTGGGTACATACTTGGGTTGCTAGCTCACACTGAAATCCGTCCGTACCATCACATCCTCACTACTCTTGTTACCTGCACCAACTAGATTAAAGATAGTATGGATATGCCTACCCACACTACAATTATACCTTCATTTGCCATGTAGACATACCCTTTGAAACAGGGTGTGAGACAGAGTTAGACACTTCCAAGGCACAAATAAACATTGGAGGGCAAAAGCTACTTTGTGCCCCATTGGCATTACAACTCTACGTGTTTCTCAGCTACTAATATCACCTGTGGAGAAATACATGAAGACTTTTCCAAAATGGACTCCACTTCTTCTCCAGAAGGGCTAGCTAAAATGGATATTCAGGCAATCCATTTCCCCAAGATATCTTTCCTTCTCTAATAACTTTGATCAGCTAGTTGGAAGGGAAAAATCAGTAAGTGTTCTGTCTAAGGGCCCATTTTGCTTATTCACAGTTGTTTAGACTGAGAAAAACTTTTTTCTTTAGATAATTTATTTCTTTACTGCATGCATTACCTTAGCACCTGGAGATGCAGTCAGGATCAAGCCCCATTGTGCCAGGTGCTATACAAACAAATTCTACAAATCATAGCCAAACAGTGATGTAATTGTCCAATAAATTGCCAGGAATGGTAGGGTGGGAAATTATGAGCAAGTATCTCAGTCTTCACTAGTACTTTCTAAATAACCTTAAATCAAAATGTCAAGGCTTAGCACATATTGGATGCTTCTTTTTCCAAATATTTGCTGTTGAATTTCTAGCCACCACTAATACCATACATGTACTTTACCTTTGTTGCCTTGTGGATCATCTCTTGAAAGGTCCAGAAATAGCACCTTGGGTCTGCTGCTAGAATACATGTCAAGTTTGATGCAGTATTCCTTGTGCATCCAAAACTCTCACTCAGTTTACTGTAGTGGAAGTTTTGGGTAAATACAGAATGCAGGATCTGACCCATACTGATACTTTGGATTTGGTGGCAAATTTTAGATTGAGTGATGATTTAATGTGAGATGTATAAAATCTCCTTTCCTCATTTCCAGACCACAAGATGTCAAGAACATTTTCCTTTTGTTTGCTGTCTTTTGAAGGCTGATAGGATAAGACACCAATGGTACAGCATAGTAATTTGAAGTAATTTTCCACAGCAGATAGGAGATAAAGTACAACTTTTACATATCTATTTCCATTGTTCCACTCTAATTTGCCTTTTCACATCCCATTCCCATTGTTCTGTGAACAATAGTGCTTCATCTCTGTTCACCGCAATCAGTTAGAAACTGACTATACCTTTTGTCATTATGTCTCCTCTAATCACGTTTTTTGTTATTCTGAAGTCTGTACATAGTGCCTCTCTTTTGTGCCTTTTGTTGCATAAAGTTTAAATTTGCATATAGTGACAAAGTGGTAAATCTTGAGATAGTTATACTGCCCTTTTTGTTGTGAAAAGCATATGAAGTTTTAAAATAGATTGTTGCTCCATCCCAACCCTCTCCTACTTCCCAAAACTGCCTATTCTTCTTCTTGAGGTAGGCTTCCCCTTGGGAGACAATGGGAGATAGGATCGATTTAAAACTTTAGATAAGGAGTTTAATATTTTTCATGTGACCTTATGACAGTTGGGATATTTGTGATATTTGACTTTTATATAGCCAGATACTTTGTCCTTGGTGACAATGTTCTTTCTGTTCTGTTTCCCACATCCTTTCCCACAGATTATATCCTAGTTTTGCTTAAATGAGGAAAAGTGTTTATGGTTTTGTGGGAAATAATTGTGTAACTCAAATTATGATTTCTTTTTCTGAGCCCTTCATATATCTATTGATTTTGAGGACTGTACAAGAAATTAGATGTAAAGTTCAAAGTTAGGCTCTGATCCTGCAAAGACTTAAGCATGTGTTTAACTTTAAGCACTGAATAGTCCTGTTGAAGTCAATGGATTTACGGTGCTTAATGTTAAGCATAAGCCTAAATCTTTGCAGGAACAGGGACATAATATGTGCATCTGAATGTTCTTGTTATACAAGAAATGAGATCTGGATGATTAATTTGTTCTGTGATGATTGGTTGTTGTAATATGGACAAAATTCTGCCATCAGATCTGCACCTTATGTGTCTCTGGTCTCGTGTACACTTAAAATTTAGGTTGACATAACTACATCTCTCAATGATGTTAAAAAATCACTGTGTATGGCACCTATGTCATTCTTATACCCAGTGTATATGTAGGTATGTCAACAGAAAAATGCTTCCATCTATCTCGCTACTGTTGCTTGCGGAAGTGGTATTCCTACACCAATGGAAAACCCCTTCTCTCGGGTGTAGGCTGTGTCTACACTATGGGGCTATGCCCTGTAGTGTAGACATACTGAATGAAAGGTGCTTTATGGAAGCTTTTATTGTCAATCAAAAACCTTATGTGAGAGTAAATGGCATTCTGACATCCTCCCAGATGTACCTAACTCCAGATCAATTTTCTGGGAGTTGCATGATTCTCTTTAGCAAATATATCTGGATTCAACCCCATATTGACTTCATACGTTAGCTCTTGCAAGTCATTTATTCCCTCCTATGAATCTGGGAGAGAGAGAGAGGTTTAAATCCACATCTCCTACCCCCCACGTGAGTGCCTTAATCACCAGGCTATAGAGTCAGTCTCACTTGCTTTCTGTTTGGCACAATGAATATTTAAATATTTATACACAGTGGAATAGAGGGATTGAGAGCAACTCACCCCAAAATAGCCTCTAGCCTAGTGGTAAGGATGCTTCACCTAGGAGGAGGGAGATCTGAGTACAAGTCCTTGTTCTATGGAGATTCAAACCTGGGTCTCCCGCATCCCAGGTGTGTGCCCTAAGCATTGGACTAACGGCTATAAGGAGGAACACACACAGTCAAACTTGTGAATAATTTTGGGTCAACCAAAACTGCATTTTTCAATGAATAAACTATTCTCCTGAAAAATTTCACCCCGATCTACTTATAACCTTTTACTCCCTTGCACATGTGTGTAGGGTGAGGGACAACATTGCCCTTTGTGTGCCTCTGTTCCCCTGGGCATCTGACTTTGCCAAGGGTGCAAAAGTGAGTTGCTCTCTCCATATAGAATTTTGCTATATTGTGTCCTTTCCCCCCCTCTCTACTGGCTTTTGTGTTCTTCATTGTGACATAGACATATTTAGATTTATGATGAGTGAATCCCAAAAGGTTCAGAGGTTCAACTTTAATAAACAGGCAAACATTCACATGTCACGCTGCTGTGACTTAAACTTTATGAGGCTGTCTGAGATCTTCCTTCAAGCCCCCTCCTTCTCTGTGACCTTCTAAGGTTCCCATGGCCTGCCCCTCTGAAAACAATTTTCCTTCTCAACAGGCCTCAGTTCCATCCTTCCCAGTGATCAGCCCCCTCATTCTATTCTGTATCCTTTTTTCCCTGCAACTACTGTATTGTGTTCTACATAGTGACATAGACATATGATAACACCCATTGTTTCATGTTCTCTATGTATATAAATCTCCCCACTGTATTTTCCACTGAATGCATCCCATGAAGTAAGCTGTAGCTCAGGAAAGCTTATGCTCAAATAAATTGATTAGTCTCTACGGTGCCACAAGTCCTCCTTTTCTTTTTGCGAATACAGACTAACACGGTTGCTACTCTGAAACCAGACATATACTATGGTCACTTTATCTTTTGATGATCTAGTATCTCATATAAACTGAACTGCCTGATCTAAACTCCAAAGTTAAGAAAGAAAAACTGTACAAGAAAATGAGTTCTCTCTCTCCTTTCCCACATGTACAGGTGTGTGTGTACATATGTATTTGTTGTATATATATTTTTCCACATAAGAATGGAAATAGGGAGAAAAGGAATGTTTTACAATTTCTTCTCTCTTTTGGGAAATGTACTATCTACTTTTATTCTGAGTTTGCTGCTGCTCTCCACATGAGCACTACATCCGGTTGTTGGAATCTGTTGTATTATCAACAGTCAGGGAACTTTGGTTTTCTTAAGAGAATTACGGCATCAACATGAGAGTAGGAGGGAACGCATTAAGGAGTTCTGCTTCATTCTCTAAACTTACACACAAAAAAAAACCCCTCCAATTCAACTGCAAGAAAAAGAGATGTTATTGGTCGGGTGAGTTATGGCACAATGTGGCTGGGATGGGAGTGTGGGGGGGGGTACTTTGAGTTGCTGCGGTCGGGGATGGGGTTAGCAGGGGAAAAACTCAGGCTGATGGATTTGATTTAATTTATTTAATTTACTGGTACGAAAGAGACTTACTGATGGGGTCGGGATGCAGTGAGGGGTGGGGGAGCCCTTCCCCTCTAATTGTGATTGGCTGGTTTTCTCTGAGCTGCCTTGTTCATTGGTTGGCTCCTCAGCCCCGCAGGAGCCCCCCTCTCCCCTCCCCACCCCAGCCCTGGCTGGGTTTAAATCTTTGGGGGCTTCAGAGTTCCGCCGCCCGCGCTGGAGCTGCTGCCGCGCGCTGTGCAGGGAGGCGCCGGGCGAGGAGAGCATGTTCCCCGGGCGGAGCTGGGGATGGGCGCTGCTGTGGGTGCTGCTGGGGCTGGCCGTGCCCGGGGGCTGCCGGCCCCGCGGGGGGCTGCTCTTCCCCTTCGGCGCGGAGCGGGGTGACGCGGAGCTGGAGCCCGGGGACGACGTGAGCTCCCCGGCCCTGGAGCTCCGCACCCCGCTGCGCTTCTACGGCTCCAGAGTCCGCTCCCTCTACGTGAGTGCGGGGCTGGCGGGCGGGGGCTGCCGCGAGTCACCGGGCTGGGGCGCGGCAGATAACTAACCGGGTTGCTGCCGGGCCGCTCGGGTTCAGCGCGTAGAAGATCCCCCCGTTTCCCTCCTCTCCAGCCGAGCGCTGCTGCGCCCCGGGATAAGGCGCTGTACAATGGGCGACGTGGGGAGGTCTCCGAGCTGGAAGACTTTGGCTAACCACAGACCCAATGAAAAGCAGATGCCCCCCCCCCCCCACGCCCGCCTTTCTCGGCTGGGTAGCTCCCTCCCTGAAAGTGCTCTTGTTGCCTGGATTTCCGGGGGGTTTGTTCCACTACAGGGCGTAGGCTGAACGCAAAACTTACCAATGCAGATCGGAACTCTCCGAGCCAGATCCTCAGCAGGTGTAAATTCAGTTACTTCGGTGGAACTGGGCTGCTGTACATCAGAGAGGATCTAGCCTAGTGATTTTCAACTTTCTTTTTTCATTTGTGGGCCCCTGAAAAATTCAAATGGAGGTGCAGACCCCTTTGGAAATCTTAGTCTGCTGACACAGACTCCGGGCACAGGTTGAAATCTAGCCCACTGTCTCCCCTAGGGTTGGACTTTTGAGTTAATTTGTTCCCTTAGGCAAGAACAGACTATCTTCTCCCCAGGAGTAGTGGTTTGAAAAGGGAGACAAGGTTGATGTTTTTGTTGCACTGGATTCTAAGATGACTATCAATTTTTCTTCACATACCAGGGGATTTTAAAAATATAGCCCCAAATAAGTGACCAGTGTGAATTCCTTGGTGGATTGCCTTGTATGGCTGGCTGTCTTGCTAGTGAAAGGAAAGAGTTGATGCTTTATATGGCGATTGTTGCTGGTGTGTTGCTTAAGTTGCATTAGCACCTTGACTCAAAACTATATCACTTGGCTGAAGATTGGCATACATTTATTATATGTTTGTCATAAAATCTTAATTTACAGGGTCATAAGGCTTTATTTTGTATCAGGTTTCTGATCAACCCACTGCTAAATACAGTAGCTCTGTCTGTATTACCAAGTCTGTATTGGGAGGCCATGGATATGCGGTCTGCAGGGGGAAAAGGCACATAACAGCTTAGCCAGAGTGTGTACAGATTTTGAAATACTAGCTGTTCTCCTGGAGCTAAGAAATATCACTTTCATACTGTATGTGTTGTGTGAGCTGCAAAATTAGAGCAAAAAATATCTAACCAAAAACTGACAAATTCAAGACTGATATATCTGTGCTTAAATTGTGTTCTGACCCCCTCCACTTCACCCCTTATCCCTTGGGAACTCTCAGCATGATGTTAACTGCTAAGAGAACTGCTAGGGTGGTGGGGTACGTGCATGCATACTATCTAGAATATCTTAATATCTATGTATGACTTGAATCACACTATCTAGAATATCTTAATATCTATGTATGACTTGAATCACGTGCTAATTCAGACAGCTATTAACACAAGACAGTGAAAGTGGGATGTATCAGTATTTTTGTTGAAAATGAACTATATAGGTATTAAAAGTGCTGGAAAAAGTGATGTATAGCCGTAGAAACTAGAACCTGAGCTGGAATTTCAGGTGGGCATAAATATCTAATTCTGAGTTCCTTTAAAGGGAGAGGAGAACTCACACACTTTTTATTTTAAAAAAAAAAAGAAAAGGAGTACTTGTGGCACCTTAGAGACTTTTCCCCTGCATGCCTGCTGGTAATAGCTCACCTTTCCTGATCACTCTCCTTACAGTGTGTATGGTAACACCCATTGTTTCATGTTCTCTGTGTATATAAATCTCCCCACTGTATTTTCCACTGAATGCATCTGATGCTGTAGTTCAAGAAAGCTTATGCTCAAATAAATTTGTTAGTCTCTAAGGTGCCACAAGTACTCCTTTTCCATTTAAGAGCTAGTAAGTTTCAAATAATCTGAAACATTCAATTATGCATTTTTATCAGTAACTTCAAGACTTGCACAGGCCTTTTGTAAATGAAATTTTTATAGTGTATGATATTTCAGCACAGCGTTTGTTTGTTTTATCTCCTTTTAATAATGACCAGGCAAGTGTCCACACTGATTCTCTTAAATTTTATCACCTGCTTTATTTTTATAGTTTTATATGTGGTATTCTTTCCATGGCTGCAGACTCTGCAGATAAGTGGTATTTGAATGGCTTTTTTCCTTTCTCTGTGGCAGGACCAAGGGGATAGCTTGTTAATAATAATATTTATTTGTATTATTGTAGTGCCTAAGTGCCCTATTATGCAGCAGGACCCTGTTGTGCTAGGCAAACACAAAACAAAAAGGCAGTCCTTTCTCCAAAGAGCTTGCAATCTAGGTCTAAGACAAAAGACAGCTGATGGGTACAGACAGATAGGGCAGTACAAGAAAACAACGAGACAATATTGGTTACCATATTAGACAGTGGTGCAGTAATGGTGCTTGAAGGTTTTCTTAAGTGAATTCTAATCTGTACCTTCAGTTGTTGTTTGCTGTTTGTATTCTGGTAGCATCCACAGTGTTCTCGTAACTTTCTGCCCATAGGAACATTATAAGTCAGTGTTTTCCAGGAAGAACCTATGGTCAGAGGTACTTGTTCAGTGTAAAGTGTGAGGCCACTAAGTGGAGTGGGGGTTATTTGGACTGCAGCATCACCAATATACTGATGACAATCAGTCCTGTGCTCCTTTGCATGAGATCTGTGGGGTGCAATCTTTCAGTTTTTTTCTATGTTGAACTTGCTGTGACTATTTCACACTTTTATTGGCATGCCGAGTGAAGACTGATACTGATATCCATGTGTTAATATGGCAGCAGAACCTGGCCTAGACCATTGCTTAATGATTGTCTTTTTTCCTGAGATCTTATCAGAGATCTGATGCATTTTAAAAGTCGACCAGACATACTACACTGCCTTTAACACATGTTAACCTGGTTCAGTTAAAGCTGAACCTTCTAAAATCACACTTTGTGTGCTGTATAGGCATGCTTAGTAACTTAACGTTCCAGTGAACTTGAATATCTTTTCAGGTGCACACTGAATGAGGCAGACCCTCACAAGAGCCATTATACATTGAATTAGTTTAATTATCTGGCATTTTGTCCATCGTACCAGCCAGAATGATTATTTGGAATAAAAAAAAAATATTCTGGAATAGAGTCCCCACTTGAAGGAATTTTACCAAAAGTGTTTTATACTTTTTCTATTAAATTACATATACAATATTACTCTTGAGAAACAGAATTTACAAAAAGTACTGCTATTTGATAAATATATTAACTGATAATATACTAATTTATAGAATCCCCAAAATAATTTTTTTAATACTTTAAAAATTCTTGGGTCAGTTTAGGTTGTTGTGATGAAATGTGCATTTCTTTATACTTGATAAGAAACGCTTTCCACATTATTCTTAACTTTTGGGTGCTTTATTTTTGCAATCTTAATGTTTATTAATGTAGGTTTCATTAAATGTAATTCTGTATATATATTCTAACAGTTGAGATAAAAAGAGGTGCTTGAACTAATAGTCCATAGGCATTTCAGTGAAGGACCTTCTAATCTAGAACTAAATCTTAGCTCCACCCCTTTTTGCTCTGACCATCAGTTTGACAGGACACAGTGTAACAGTTATGTATTTGTATAGTGGATATCACCTGAGGAATGATTTAGAGAGGTCTGAGGTTATTTCCTTTTGGAAAGGAGTCTTTTAACTAAACTTGATTTAATTTGTTTTATTACATTTGTAAACTTGTTTAATTTATACTTTTAAATTTTGGCCTTGTTCATGTTAGAAAGTTTTGTTGCTTTAACTGTACCAGCACTCAGTTATGCAAACAAACAACCTTATTTGTCAAAAGCTAATTTTTACCCAGAAAGTGTCATGTCCCCACAATGTCTGGTAATTACACTCCAAAAAACAAACAAACTTGTACCATGTACTTGTTTGAAAATTTGATTTTACAAAAGTATTCAGTGTCATTTTTCTACCCCGCTCACTGCTGCTCTATTTGACTAATTGAGATAGAGCTGTATATAGTGTGTCTGGTATGTTTTACTACAAACCATAAATGTAACTTGACAATGTGTAATCCAGCAGTTTAAAATGCTAAAAAAAATCTGCCACCACTTCCTGTCATTTTAAATAGAGTAATACCCTAAAAGGCCAAAAAAAACCCAACCCAAAACCTGTACAGCTGTTACTGTCTTTAGACAACACAAAACTTCAGCTTTTTTGTCTTTTTTTAAAAATAAAAATATTTCTTTATTAAACTGTAATATATATATCTCAATTTTTGGGCTTTCACTTAGTTGTATCAACATTAATAAAAATGTGTATTTATATGAGTTTAAAGGGACATGGTAAAGTTAAATAATACTTTAAAAAAACAAATTTCCTTATGTATGTTAATAAAATGCATTAATTCTTAAATTTTGAAATTTAAAAAACAACTTTTCACTACTTATGATGAGTGCTTATTCTGTGCACTTGACTCACTTTATACCAGGAATCCAGACTGCTTGGTTTCTAATATTTGTTTTTCAGTGTTTCAATAGTCTGGTTCTTTTGCAGTAGAACAATAGTACAATGCTATGAAGTGAGCTGTAGCTCACAAAAGCTTATGCTCAAATAAATTGGTTAGTCTGTAAGGTGCCACTAGTACTCCTTTTCTTAGTACAAAGCTTGGTTGCATATAATGCAGGGTAATGTTTAAATCTGAACAGAACATCTCCTTTGAAAAACAAAACATGAAGATATGCAATTGTTTTTTGAGAAACCAACAAAATTACTTGACAGCAACCCACTCTGGGGAGCTATTGCCACAGAACGTCTCTTCCTCTTCTGCCACTAAGAGCTGTGGGAAGGCAGAGGGGGTCGCGGGGCATCCTGGGTCCTGTCTCAATGCTCCATGATGCATTGCTTCACATCCCAGCAATCCCTGTGCTTCCGTCCACATTTGGCGCCATCTTTCAACCGTTTGTGTACTGTGGGCCCTGCCTCTTTGGGCTGCAGGAATGGATCCTGCACTGTTGACCAATATGCTGCTCGCTCTCACTAAAACGTCACGAGTGGCAGTGGAGTTATTCCTTAAACTACAAAAGCAAGAGGCATGCAACATTGATCTTGCCATGCGTAGTAGCTACGACACAAGATTGCTTGTGGCATTCACGGACGTGCTGACCACAGTGAAACGCCGCTTTTGGGCTCGGGAAACAAGCACTGAGTGGTGGGATCACATTGTCATGCACGTCTGGGATGACGAGCAGTGGCTGCAGAAGTTTTGGATGAGGAAAGCCACGTTCATGGGCCTGTGTGATGAGCTCACCCCAGCCCTGCGGCGCAAGGGCATGAAAATGAGAGCTGCCCTGTTGCTGGAGAAGCGCGTGGCAATTGCACCGTGGAAGCTGGCTACTCCAGACTGCTACCGATGGATTGCTAACCAGTTCCGAGTGGGAAAGTCAACCACTGGACTCATGTTGATGGAAGTGTGCAGGGCCATTAATCGCATCCTGCTCCGAAAGACTGTGACTCTGGGCAATGTGCGTGCCATTGTGGATGGCTTTGCACAAATGGGCTTCCCTACTGCGGAGGGGCGATAAATGGTACACATATTCCAATTCTGGCACCAGACAGCGATAGATGGCACCAAGTACATTAATCGCAAGGGGTATTTCTGAATGGTTCGCCAGGTGCTTGTGGATCACCATGGGCATTTCACGGACATTAATGCAGGCTGGTCCGGAAAGGTACATGATGCACATATCTTTTGGAACACTGGCCTGTGCAGGAAGCTGCAAGCAGGGACTTTCTTCCTGGACTAGAAGATGACCGTAAGGGAAGTTGAAATGCCCATTGTGATCCTGGGAGACCCCGCCTACCCCTTAATGCCCTGGCTTATGAAGCCATACACGGAGCAACTTGACAGCAGCAAGGAGCAGTTCAACAATAGGCTGAGCAAGTGCAGAATGATTGTTGAGTGTGCTTTTGGCCATTTAAAGGCCTGCTAGCACAGCCTCTATGGGAAGCTGGACCCGGCCGATAACAATATTCCAATGCTTATAGCCTATGCTCCATAGTATTTGTGAAGGGAAGGGTGAAAGCTTCACTTAGGCCTGGACCGCTGAGGCTCAGCGCCTGGAGGCTGAGTTTGAACAGCCAGAGACCAGGGATATTAGAGGGGTGCAGCGTGGGGCCATAAGGATCAGGGATGCCTTGAAGCAGCAATTTGAAGCTGAAAGCCACTAATATTTGTTGCTATGCTCGGGAGTGCTTGTAATGCTAGGAGGTGATTGGTGCAGATGATGCAATATGAAGGCTTAACATAATTGTCTATTGCTTTGCAGGACTCTGTTTGCTTTCAATTAATAGAATAAAAATTGCTTTCAAACCAACACAATTCTTTTATTGAAAAACAACTGGAGGAGAGAGGCAAACAACAACAACAAAAACATTGGTGAGGGGGATGGGAGAAGGGAACATCCCAGGACGAGGTGACGTCCCGGGACGGCTAAAGATTTATGTATGTCCAGGGATCATATCCAGCCTTCTCCTTTGGAGTACAATGCAGTGGGTACTGTACTTCAGCAGGGCCAAACTGCAGAGGGATGGGTGTTGAGTGTAGTGGGTAGTGGGAGTCCACAGTGCTAGACTGTGAGGGGGAGGAGTGGAATGCTGTGGGTATAGACTGGAGGCAGGAGGTTGATAAGAGTGTGTTGGCAGCGTCTGGGGAGAGCATGAGAAAGAGTTTTGCGACAGTGGCTGCAGGGACGGCAGGCACAGAACTGCTCGGTATGTTAGTATTGAGTGTCTAGTATCTGCTAGGTTTCAGAGTAACAGCCATGTTAGTCTGTATCCGCAAAAAGAAAAGGAGGACTTGTGGCACCTTAGAGACTAACCAGTTTATTTGAGCATAAGCTTTCGTGAGCTACAGCTCACTTTTCGGATGCATACTGTGGAAAATACAGATGTTTGTTTTTATGCACACAAATCATGAAAAAATGGGTGTTTATCACTACAAAAGGTTTTCTCTGCCTCCACCTCACTCTCCTGCTGGTAATAGCTTATGTAAAGTGATCACTCTCCTTATGATAATCAAGGTGGGCCATTTCCAGCACAAATCCACGTTTTCTCCCCCCCACACGCACCCCCCCAAACAAACCCACTCTCCTGTTGGTAATAGCTTATGTAAAGTGATCACTCTCCTTACAATGTGTATGATAATCAAGGTGGGCCATTTCCAGCACAAATCCAGGTTTTCTCCTCCCCCCCCCCCACACAAACCCACTCTCCTGTTGGTAATAGCTTATCTATTACCAACAGGAGAATGGGTTTGTGGGGGTGGGCGGGGAAGAAAACCCGCATTTGTGCTGGAAATGGCCCACCTTGATTATCATACACATTGTAAGGAGAGTGATCACTTTACATAAGCTATTACCAGCAGGAGAGTGGGGTGGGGGGAGAGAAAACTTTTTGTAGTGATAAACACCCATTTTTTCATGATTTGTGTGTATAAAAACAAACGTCTTCTGTATTTTCCACAGTATGCATCCGATGAAGTGAGCTGTAGCTCACGAAAGCTTATGCTCAAATAAATTGGTTAGTCTCTAAGATGCCACAAGTACTCCTGGAGTGTGTCTGCTTGGCGCGCCATAACATTTAAGAACCTCTCCATGGCTTCATTGTGGCACGCCGCATTCTCCTTTCAGTTCCTCTTCTCGCTGTCCCGCCACTCCTTCAATTCCTGCTTCTCAGCCGTGGAATACATCGTAACATTATGCAGAAAGTCCTCCCTAGTTCTTCTTGGCCACTTTCTAATTCTGCACAGCCATTCAGCCGCCGATAACAAAGAGGGAAGCTGGGCTCCCAAGGTCATCTCTGTGAAGTTTAAATGCAACATTTTACAGAAACAGTATTGTTTGCAACACACAGAACACTGATTCAGTGACTTAAAACACAGTCAGTACTCACACACCTGTCACTAACTGGCTGGCCCCAGGCAAGCACACATTAGCCATAAAATGGTGAGTAGCTGCAGGGGCAGAGTAAATCACTCTTCGTGGACCCTGCTGTACACTGGGCATGTGGCTCTTGGGGAAAGCCAGCATTATACGGGGGGCCCTGATAATCATTCCTGTCCCCACACTTTCCACAGGATGTGATCATTATGGAAGATATCTCGCTGCTGAGGGTGAGCAGGGAATCAAGGGAGGGTCTTCTCCAAGACTGTGGCTTCTGCCCTGGCCCCTATGCAGCTCGCCTGTGTGCAGCAATGGTGTGTGGTGTCTTCCCCACCCCACCCCACCCAGTGACGACACAGTGGTGCAGGAAAGTTACCGTTAATGGGGCAAGAAACAAAGCTGCTCTGCCAAAGAACCTGTGACAGCAGATTGCCCAGTATCTCCATGAGAGTTTCCTGGAGATCTCTGAGGCAGATTTCCACGAAGTGAGGGAGTCAATCAGCAGCCTGTTCCACTGCTCAGACTAGGCATGCGGTGGGAGACAAGCCTGCTTTCTGCAACCCTCCTGCCCCCAACACCTCGCTTCAGTGATTCCCAAAATCAAATCCACTTACCAGGGGCCTCCTCTCCTGTTTGCGCTTCGCCAACATCCACCTGCTGTGACTGGCTAGCCTTTTCTGGGGTAGAAAAGAGTTCCTGGCTACATGCATGTCTGACCTCTGAGTCATTCTCTGCCTCTGGGTCCCCCTCCCACTCCTCCTCCAGGATTTCTTCCTCTTGGCTCGATCCACTCTTGACTGACACATGAGCCACCAAAATAGCCACAGTGGTCTTCGCAGTGGAGTTGGGATTGCTGCCGAGTATTGTGTCCAGCTCTTTGTAGAACTAGCAGCTCGTGGGCGTTGCACCAGAGCGGCGGTTTGCCTCTCACGCCTTGTGGTAGGAATTCCACAGCTCCTTCACTTTGACCCTGCACTGCAGTGTGTCCCGATCATGATCCCTTTCTGTCATGCATCATGAAATCTGTCCATAGGTGGTATATCCGTACTGCTGGAGCACAGCTGGGACTGGACAGCCTCCTCTCCCCAAATTCCGATGCGGTCCAGCAGCTTGGCATTGCTCCAGGCGGGGGATCGCCTGGTGCGTGGAGCAGGCATGGCTGCCTGGAAAGATGCTCTGAGACCATTGCTCGCATCACCGAGCAAACAGGAAGGGGACTTTCAAAATTCCCAAGGAATTTACAGGGTGGGGATGATGGTTGGTCACCTAAGGGCAGGGCAGTAGAGTTCAAACCGATGACCAGATAGGCGATAACAGGCATTGTGGGACACCTCCCGGAGCCCAGTCGCAGCGCTGTAATCGACCACAGTGTCTACACGGGCATCACGGTGCTGTAGCCCCAGTATAGAAAGGTGTTGGGTGGGTTTTTTACAGCACTGCAGCTGTGCGGTTTCTGCGCACTGAGTGGCTTGGCACTGTGTAAACCTTGGGAGTTACAGCGCAGAAAGCTGCTTTACTGTGCAGAAACTTGCCAGTGTAGACAGGACCTACAGTTACAGCAATCTTGAATGTAAGGAAGGAACGTGAGGAATGGCTTGATTATGCCATTTGCACAAAGCCCTAAGCAGGGAAGTTGGGAGGAAGATCTATTGGCTGATCTGTTGGGGAAAGTTGCACAACATCTCTGCTCCTGCTGTGGGGGGCACATGATGATGCTGTTGATCCCTCACTTTCATCAGCCCCAAGCTCTCCTACAAGTGTATAATGTCATCCATACCATTGCTCCTGGGTCTTACAGTGTAGAAGTAGTGTGGTCCAGATTCTAAGATGGTGTCAATCTGAATAGCTCCATTGACATTAATGGAACTACACTAGTTTGCATTAGGTGAGAATCTGGCTCACTGGTTAGCCAACAAAGTAATTGTCCTAAGTATTTATTTATCCATTTTAAAATTCTAAGTTTGAGTATTTACTTCATTACTTTCATCCAGGGCTGGCCTTATGGGTGGGTGAGATGGGTGACTGCCTAGGGCACCATGGTCAGGGGGTACTGTGGTCAAGAGGCAAGGAGTGGGGTGGGCCTGGAGTGCAAGGCCACAGAAGGGAGCTTGGGGCAATGGGAGTGGGGAAGGCATCAGGCACCTGGGGAGGAAGTGGGGGCCAGCGGTGATGGCGGAACTAATGGGAAAGCAGCAGGAGTCTGGGAGGATGAGTAGGAGGTGGGGAGAGGCAGTGGGTGACGGGGCACCAAAATACAGGCTTGCCCAAGGTGCCATTTTCCCTAAAGCCAGCCCTGCTTCCGTATCTAGCAGCACTCTTATGTAAACATTTTTAATAGCATAATGGCTAGTATCTAGTCATCTAAGAGAATCCATACAAAAGACTGCTTGCACTGGGTTTTGATCTATAAAGATTGAGAGTTTTGGAGTTTGTGAGATGTGCTTATTTTGTATTGATTTGCCATAAGCAGAGGTGAATGTGGTAACCTGTGAAGTACAGCTGTTTGAAATCTCATCCTTCAGAGAGAAGAAAGTTCAGTTCTTAATGTACCTTATTGCTGAAACATGAGAAGCTAAAACCCCAAGATTCCTCCAAATAGATATAAAAAGTTGTTTTTGGGATTGTCCTACAGGTTGTTAAACTTGACTTATCTCATAAATACAAGCTTCAGCTTCACTGATATTAGGTATTTGAGAATCGGAAATGTTTCAGTGGGTTTGAAAATACTACAAAAGTGTGTAGACTTATGAAATAGCCATGTGAACAATACTTACTGCCCTGTCTAAATGATTTTACCCTTTCTATTAGGTGGCCACTAATGGGATCATTGCAGTGAATGAACCATCAAAAGAAGAAGAATACCTTGGTCAGTTTCCACTCAGTTTTGGAGCTATTGCTCCATTTTTGGCTGATCTGGACACTACAGATGGACGTGGGAAGGTGTTTTATAGAGAAGATTCATCCCCTGATGTCTTACAGCTTGCTGCAGACTATATCCAACGAGGTTTCCCTGAGGCCACTTTTGATCCAAGCAGTGTTGTCATTGTTACCTGGACGTTTGTGGCTCCTTACCATGTACGTGGAGAAGACCCCACTCTGGAAGGCAAGGTGAATATTAGACAGAGCTCTAAGATAGACCAAGTGCAACAGAAGTGTACCTCCATGGTCCATTGTTTTAAGTGTCAATTGTAATATTTCATACTTCAAAAACAAAATTATTTCAGTTTAAATACCTTACCACTTCGCTTTCTGTGCTTATCACAGCATTCACGAGAAGGAATTTTTTGGGAGGAGTTTCTCAGACGTATTTAAAAGATGTAAGCAGTTTGGCTTGTAGCATGTGGGTGGAGATGAGGACAAAGCTCACGTTTTAACCTTTTTATTCAACTTTAAACTATCCTTGGGCTGTTATGTTAACTTTTATGACACCCAAAAATATGCCAGATACTTGGAATAATCAGGGAACTTAGAGGTACTAAAACCTGGAACTTTGGGGCTAAATTAACAAAGAAACTTAATGTGGTGCCATTCAACATCATTAGGTCTAACTTTCAGGTGCCTAGAAAATCACTGGGATTCACAAAGGCTGGATTTAGGCACCTAAGCTCCCTACACAATGAATGGAAGAGATGGGCATCTCAGAATAGGATTCACAAAAGCCAGCACACTAGGTGATGCCCTCACCAAAGATGGAAGATGCTAAGCCAAGGCGGGTGTGTGAAGCATTTCCCCCCCGTCTCATAGATAGGCGCCTAAGTCTGGGCCACCGGGAAGTGCCTCCTACAACGTGGGATTCTCAGCTGCAAATGCTCTCTTGGTGTGAGGTGCCTACGTTGTTTTAGTAAGAAGCTATCAGGGAGGGAGGAGGCGCAGCAGCACCCTCATAATGTTTAGTCCAGTGGTTAGGATACTCACCTTGGATGTGGAAAACCCCCAATTCAAGTCCCTCCTCTCCCTGATGGTGAGAGGAGATTTGAATTGGGCTCTGGTGCCTCTCTGGTGAGCACCGTAACCACTGGGCTATGGGATATTCTGACAGGGGTCTCTCTGTCTCTCCTGTTGAAGCTGTTGCACTGATTGGGCCAGAGAGAGCAGGTAAGTATGAGACTGACTCTGTAGCCTGATGTTTAGTGCACTCACCTGAAAGGTGGAAGACCCAGGATTGAGTCCCCCTACTTTTTAAAATTTATTTATCCACTTTTCAACAGGGGAGACTGAGAGAACTCCACACTAGAATATACCATGCCCCAGTGGCTAGTTTTTACTCCTGAGAGGTGGCAGAACCCACTTCAAATCTTTCCTGTGCCTCAGTTGGAGGGTGGTACTTAACTTGGGGGTCTCCCACATCCCAGGTGAGTATCCTAACCACTGTGCGAAAGGTTATGAGGAAGGTTGTTCTTCCCTGCTCGCTCCTTTGTGTAAACTTTTCTGTCTTTGTGTAAACTTCTCTGTAGGGCCTGATCTGGTAGCTGATCTCTGAACATGCTTTCCAGACCAGGCCCTGCAGGCGAGTTAGGCAGAAGACTGTCTGTCTGTCTTTCCCTGGTTCGTGCATTGCTCCGGGGCTTAGGTGTCTGGATGCCTGGTGTGGGGCTGCAGTGCGTGTGCTCAGGCAAAAACAGATACCTTGTGAACTTTTACTGCAGTTGAGGCATTGAGCGAGTTTTGGTGCCTACAGGTTTCGGAGGCAGCTGATCAGAGGCTTTGTGAATCCCAGTGGGGCCTGATTCTGGGATTTAGGTGTCTAAAGTGGCAGTTAGGCACTTAAGTCCTCTTGTGAATCTAGCCCTTGATTTCTTTATGGATTGATCACATCTCATTCACCACAAACTCACATATCTGAAATAAGGCCTTCCATAGTAGTCTCTTTAAGATAAATGTATGATGATCCACATATGCTTAGGACTTAATCTCACAATTTATTTGAGAGCTACAATCCCTCCTCCCCACCCCATCTTCTAAATCTTTTAGGTCCCATTCTGCAAAGATGTGAGCACGTGCTTCATTTTATGTACTGAGATTAGCTCCACTGTCAATGGGACTACTCACAGTGTGTAAAACTAAGCATGTGCTTCTGTCTTTCCAGGATCAGGGACTTGTTTTGCCAAATATTAGCTTCTTGTGTCTGACTAGGCCATGGGCATAGCATCCACCTTCCCCAGAAGGGGGCCTATGCTTGGGGCAGTGGTAAACAGCTAAAGTCAGATAAATGGCCCTTACTGGAACACTGTCTCAGCAAGGGCCACGATTGCAGTGGCATGGATGTTCTCTACCAACAAATAATAAAATCCTTCAAAATCCTCCCCGACCCGACAGCCCCAAAAATAAAAAATGCAGCTCAGAATTCAAAATTGGATGTGCTGTCTGCATCTAAACACACATCATGTACAGTCCAGTGCAGTACCACTAGGCCAGCTGATTCCTTGACGTCTCAAAGGCCAGTTTGTTGTGGTAGCTTTGAGGTTGTTGCTTTTTAATTTGGTCATTTATTTATTGGCTTAGTATAAACTGGGCTTTATGAAAGGAATGGTCTGTTTGGTTGACAAGTATCCTGAACATT
This sequence comes from Lepidochelys kempii, assembly GCF_965140285.1. Lineage (NCBI taxonomy): Eukaryota > Metazoa > Chordata > Testudines > Cheloniidae > Lepidochelys > Lepidochelys kempii. Next base: position 135,992,410 of record NC_136382.1, on the reverse strand, counting down.
GCTGCTGGTTATCCAGTAAAGCTTGCACTGTGAGGGGTCCTGTATTGGGTGTTGCCCCTCATTGCACACCTTTGGCTTTTTCATCTCCATGTGGGGCTTGAGATGCCCCAGAATGCACTGAATTAGAGAGTTTCATTGAACTATGTTTCATCAAATTTAAAAGGATAGTTTCTCTGCTCTCTTTCTGTGGATATTCCTTTAATCTCCATGTTGAGCTTCAGCTGGGATTTAAGTCCTTGAAGCAGAAAACATCTGATAAATGAAAATGTAGTAGTTTTGGAAAGTCAGTATGAGTATTTGATCTCACCCAGCCATTGTGTAAGGACATTTCTCACTTGAAAACTGAACATTTTTTTTTTTTTGGCCTTATTTTCGGAAGCTGTGAATTCAATATGCTATTCTGTGCAAACATTTGTAATTAGCATCTGAATTTGATACAAGATCTTCCAGGAACAGCCAATCCACTCAATTTTTCTGTTAAAGGGACTATTCAATTTGCTAAACATAGTACTGAACTTAGGGCTTTTTTAAGCATCCTAATGGCTATTTTACATTGACTTCAGTTTATCTGCAGTAAGACTTTGATTGTGACATTTAAGCATAGTCAACACAAATGTGTTTTTGAAAAAACAATTAAATCTGTTTCTTTGAAAAACTTCTCAAAGGAATTTAACAGTCTCTAATAATTGTGTAATGTACAACCCATTGTGTGAACCCAGATCTTGACTTTGATTTGTAAAGTGTCTTCCTTTTTTTCTAATCTTGAATATTTTCCCACAAGTAATGGAATTTAAATCTTCCCCACAGAGAAACACATTCCAGGCTGTTTTAGCCTCTTCTGATTCCAGTTCCTATGCTGTTTTCCTTTATCCAGAAGATGGTTTGCAGTTCTACAGTGCACACTCCAAGAATGCTGAGGAAAAGATTCCTGCTACAGTTGGCTTTAGTCAAGCCGCTACAAACTACTACTTGTGGATAAAACCAGGATCCTACAATACAGTTGCTAATGATGAAGAGTCCATCAAAAACCTGCATGAGTATGCTTTTTAAATAAATAAATAAATCCAAATCGCAGTTCTTGCTACTGTCTGACATGTTTTTATGCAGTCTGCAATGTGAGAAAATGTCATAGCTAATAAGCTTTCATTAGCCATTGTCTTAGAAATCATAAAATCTGATCGATGCTTTTTCAAAAGTGGGTGCTAATGTTGTCTTCAGTGGGAGCTATTGGGTGCCCAGCCCTTTTGAAAATTGGGGCACTTTCTGAGAAGCCTAACTTTAGGCATCCCTTTTTGAAAAGTCTTGGCCTCTGTTCATAGGTGTTGGAACTGCCTATGGGGGTGCTGCTGCTCCCCGGGGCTTGAAGTGGTTTTCATCAGATCCAGCGTTTACAGTTTGGTTGAATGGCTCTCAGCACCCGCACTGTACAATTTGTTCCAGCACCCCTGCCTCTGTTTTTGTGGGGAAGAGGGCAGAAAGGAAAGAGAGCAATTCAAAAAGTTCAGAGTGCTGCTATCAAGATGAATATGGGCCAAATTACACCACCTTTTCTTCCCAACCCTCCCTAACCTCCAGATATGTTCGAAAGAAGTTAGTTCTCAATGTAGATTAAACATGTTGGCAATACACCTCTACCCCCATATAACACAGTCCTCGGGAGCCAAAAAAATCTTACCACGTTATAGGTGAAACCGCATTATATTGAACTTGCTTTGGACTCGAGCATTTCCGTTATTAATAGTCACTTCCCGCCCCCTGACTGACCCCTCAGAACCCCTGACCCATCCAACCCCCACTCCTTGTCCCCTGATTACCCCCTCCAGAGACCCCCACGCCCGTAACCACCCCTCCCAAGACCCCACCCTCTATCTAAGCCCCCCTGCTCCTTGTCCCCTGACCGCCCCCTCCAGAGACCCCCCCATCCCTAATCATCCCCAGGACCCCACCCCCTACCCAACCCCCCTCCTCCCTGTCCCCTGAGTGCCCCGACCCCTATCCACACCTCTGCCCCCTGAAAGGCCCCCCGGGACTCCCACACCCTATCCAAAGCCCCCGTTTTCCGTCCCCTGACTGCCCCGCCCCCAGAACCTCTGAACCATCCAACCCCTCCTGTTTAATGACCACTCCCTGAGACCCTCTGCCCCATATCTAAACCCTCGGCCCTGGCCCGGCACCCTAAACACGCCTCTCAGAGCAGCGTGTTGGAGCCAAACACGCTGACATGCTGATCTGCCAGAGCGCGCAGCCCCACCCCCCAGAGCGCTGCTTTACTGCGTTATATCCGAATTCGCGTTATATCGGGGTAGAGGTGTACTATCCAAAATTTTAGCCATGTACGCTAAGCTGTATTTTGTATAGGTATGATAATTCATCCAATTTGTAGTTGTATTTATCAATGGAGTCTAGAATCAAATATGTAGTGTTTTTCATATAGAATTTCTATTTATTGTTAAGTTTCAGAGTAACAGCCGTGTTAGTCTGTATTCGCAAAAAGAAAAGGAGTACTTGTGGCACCTTAGTACTTGTGGCTCACACTGTAGCTCACGAAAGCTCATGCTCAAATAAATTGGTTAGTCTCTAAGGTGCCACAAGTCCTCCTTTTCTTTTATTTACTGTTAAGTTACCTGACCCCTTATTTAGTGTGGTTGTTCTCTCTTTCTAGGAGCAGCAATTCTGGAAGGAAAGGAATCTGGGTTTTTGAGATTGGTAGCTCATCTAGTAGTATTGTGCCTGCCAAAATCAGCAACAGTCCAGAATTTGGTGATGATGAACAGTATCAAGGGGTGACCTCAAAACCAGCTGTATTGCACCATGACTCAGTTGAAATAAGCCAGCAACAAGTACCATATGATGTTCCCAGCAGAAGAGGGGATCAACAACATATTACATATAGAATTCCTCAGTCAGCTTCGGAAGATGACTTACAACCACCACACAAAGCTATAACAACAGAGACACCTCCAAGAGAGTCCTCTTTCAATCAACAGCCAGAACTCTCAACTGGAAAAACGCCGCCTCAGTTTCAGGTCCACCAGTTCCCTCAGCAGTATCCTCAGGTTATAGATGTGGAAGATATTGAAGATATTGAGGATACTGGGATTGGTAAGGTCATTTGTACTGTTTTAGGTTATATTAGGGTTGGCACCTGAGTTTCCCCCTTCCACCTCATTCTCCCACCCCAGCACCCCAGTGTGGCTTCCATTTTGTCCTGAGACCAGTCTCCTCTATCCCCCTTATCCCCTTGTTTTCTGCTTCCCCCATCATGGGAGTATGTCGATGAAAGATCTGTATGGGCAGTGTGGGCTGCATGAAAAGTAGATTTATTTAAGGGGTGCTCTCTAAGCTGCTCGATATAGCCTATTTTCCCCCCAGAATGGCTTCCCACTGCATCCTCCATCCCAAATTGGCTCTTTCTTTTTGATTTGCCCTTAGACCTCTGAAATTCCAGACAGATCTGTTTAGTTTTGGCAATGTTAAGGGGACGTATGGAAAGTTTCAAGTCCAATTGTAATACTTGACCACAAACATGTATGGCCAGTTGTGCTTACCACAGACTTGTCCCTCAATGGGTCTGTTCTCAGTAGCTTGAAGGATCGAATGCTGTGGAGAGACTAATGTCTCTGTGGAATAAGTGTATTAATACTTCTGAAGGGCAATATAGTCTCAAAGGTATCTCTGTCTTAACAACATTTTTTATTCAAGTTGTTTTGGTTATTATGGTTGTTAAAGTAATGACCTGCATTTTAACTGTTGCAATATGTTGCTGCACTTAGTAAGGATTGTGTATGTATGATACAGTCTGTTTTCACAGAAGTATAACTTTATAAACTTTTTATAGAACACAGATGACTTGATAAAGTCAGAGAACCCTGAGCCACCACTACAAAAGGCTATGTACAATTTAGGGTTCCCTGGTTTTGTGTGTTTAAAAGCTCTGTACTAGCAATGCTACTTGTTGAGGCAATGAATATACCAAATGTGAAGCCAAGTGCGACACAGAATAATTATTTGAAATGACAGGGCTCAGAATGTTCCCTGACGTCAGACGTGAGGATTGTTATATCTGTGAGCTTGGAAGAGCACAGGTGTGGGTTTTGACAGTGGGTGAATGGGCTGTCCCTTCTGGGCTGTCCCTTTTGGTGTGGGCTGGAAACCAGAACCTTGAGAAACTTTCCCCATGTTTAGCTTAAGGACCAGATTGACATCTGGCATTAATTGGTGTACTTCCATTGACATAACTTAAGACAGTAGAGCTCGACTGATTTACTGCAGCTGAGGATCTGGCCCAGTACCTTTTACTAGAATATTTGGGCAAATTAGTTATGTATTGCAAGGCAAGCAAAAATCTATTGTAGTTGTTTGCCTTTCCCAAAAGCTGATCAAATGGGCACAATGAAATTCTGAAGCTAACTCAGGATTGTGTTGTGTTCTAGTTGGCCCTATTGTGAATCTTTATGGATGTTATGGTTATAATGTAATATGCAGAATACTAATTGGTTGGTATTTCTTCCTGCAGTGTTCCGTTACCATACAGATGTCCAACAGACCTGTGCTAACAACCGTCATCAGTGTTCCGTTCATGCTGTTTGCAGAGACTATCCAAACGGGTATTGTTGCAGTTGTATTGCTGGCTACAAAGGAAATGGCAGGCAATGTGTAGCAGAAGGTAATTTCATTTTTCAAAGCTAAATAGTTGTACTAACGTTTTGTATGAGACATTTAACTTGTAATACGGTTATATGGATACATAGGCAATTAATTTTTTAAAATCCTCTTTAGTATAGAATGGGATGAGGTTGCTGCATTTAAATGTTTTTGTAAGTACTAGTTGAAAATTATGAGTTAAGTAAAACTCCTTAAACGATCTTGAAAAATCTTAATCTTGTGTATTTATTTGAAAGCCATACATAAACTAAGTTTAAATGGACACATAATAAAAAACGTATCCATGATGAAGATGAAAATGTAACTTAACATGGAGAAAGCATTGCTTTTTAGAACCTAGGGTCACAGTTGAAGTGCTTTCATACCACTGTCAATAGCACTGACTGCCTATTTGTTTTGCATAATGGTCTACTACTGACAAGAAAACCAAATTGTCCGCACAATTGCAGACACTGATTCTAAGAGGGCAAGTCTCTGCTTGGAAGGAGCTTCTTAAAACAGACTTTTGCTTACACAATTACCATTTTTGTCTGCAGTAGAGTTAGCAACTATGCTTTAGAGAATTATGTGAGGGAAGGACAGCTAGGGATCTTCAAAGGGTTTGTGCAATGCAAAGTCCTTTTTCTGCCTGACAGCTCTGCCACAGAGCTCCTCCGGGGAGACTACACTGGGGCCCATCGAGAACAAATACCATCCTCCTCCTCCAAAGAACATTCAGTGGGTGGGGTGGAGGAGGAAAAGGAAGGAAAACCCCTTAAAACAACTGAAAGGAAGCAAACACAGATCCTGGTTCAGAATGAAAGAGTAAGAAAGCTGACTTTGCGAGAGACTTTTTATTTTTTATTATTTTAATCTTGCTGGGCTTATGCATTGGGCCATATGCCTTCTGTCTAAATAGGACACTTTAATGGGCAGTTGTCTTGTCAATTTTTGGCCTCACTTCAGATTTTCGGAATGATTTGTTTCCTTAGACCATTAGTTGAGAGGAGATACATGGCATCAAGAAGTCTCGCTTCACTAATCTACAGTAAAGTGTTGTATCTTACTACAAGAAGTCGCACTGTGTTCCTTGGGAACATTCTTGAGACTTTATTAGACCAACCCAGATGAGGCTAACAGTACTGCGGTGAGGTTCTCTCTCTCATCCTGCTGGCTATCGAGTGTAGGCGCTCAGTAATGATGAGGCATTGCTCTTTTATAGGGTTATTGCAATGCGGACTGCTCTCTAGTGGAAGCCTTTTTGAAAAACATTCGCCCCACTAACGTGAATGCTGACCCTGAGTGCAAGACTGGTCCAAAATGGATGGAAGTGATGCTTCCTAATATTTATTGTTACCCTGCCTAATATTTATTGCTTGGAAAAGTACATTTTTCCATATAGTTATGGGGTGAAGAAAATATGTAAACGGATGTCTGGAACATACGTCTACTGGAATAAACAATTAACAACCTAATGCCCTCAGTGTCTAGTCTAGTTCTCTCCGCCCTTTCGATGTAAACAGGAAGCAGACGAACTGGGACGTGTTGGATATCTGTAAATTTCACATATAAGCAAATGGGAATACTGAAGTCTTTGGCAGCCCACTTCTTAAAATGTAATGAATATTCTTCAGGAAACTTAGCGATTTTAAGTACTGTGCATTTAGGAAACCAGGGATTTGTTTGTTTGTAGAGCTCTTATGACTATATCCTGGACAGCTTTGTTATCAAAGCTTTTATTCCAGAGTTGACACCTTAACACTTCATTTGTTAAAATGGGCTGTGGCAGCGGAGAGCACCCAGCTTCTGCGAGCCGGACACATCACAGCTCACACAGAGCTTCCACGCTACTCAGCAGCCTCCCCAGACGTTAGACATTGAGCACAGAGGCTAGAACAGCCTGTTGTATGTGACACCTTAGCCACTAGCGACCAGTGTTAGTATCTGAATTCTTAGTTTATGGGGCTTTGTGTGGAGAAAAATAATTGAAGGCTGCTTGGGCACCCTCAGTCCCAAAGCATAGGTTGAAGGCATTGGCGGGTAACTTTTTACCATTGCAGCCAAGGTGACACTTTGAATAATACACTGAATGGTTTAAAACTACTCCATTTTGCAATGGAGGTAAATATAAGAAATTACACAAGCTTTTCAGCTATGCTTGCTAGGACAGCTGAACATCTAAAGGAAAACTAGACCTTGGTTACTCTTTGAATTTCGAAGACCTGCAAAGTTCAGGGGGTAGCCCATCTCTAGAAAGAAACTTCTTTAAAAGGAATGCACAATCTGACTTTTACTACTGGAGTCAAAGTATGACTCCAGTTTCTCTGACTTTTTCAACTCCTATAGCAAATATCTAAGCTGCTTGATTTTGTTGGCTCTATATTTAAACATGCTCGTGTGAGATCCAAAAAGGAATTTCTTACGTATACACTTGTAATCCTTCTAGTGACTCAATCTGTACATGCATTTTGGCTGTTAAGTAACTGACTAAACGCTTTCCTTGCTTTCTGGTTTTTACAAAAGGCAAAAATTGCACTTAACTCAGTGTTAGTTACAAATTTAAACCAATCCAGAGCAAGGAAAATAAAAGATCTGAAACTAATGTAACTTGAACTTAATGCATGTACTTTATACATTAGAAAATACCACAGCACCCTAAATACTAATCCAGAATACTACCTCTGTGCAAAACTAGTGACGAATTGTATATGACAGAATTTTGAGGAAAGTTGAGGTATGAAAAATGTGGGACTATAATGTACTCAGTGTCACCTTAAATACAGCGAAGCCTGCCATGACCACAATAGGGACCATTCAAAAAATCTTGGTTGCTTAATGGAAGTAACTTCAAATAAAGGAGGAGCAAATTTGTACTCTGTAGCTCTGAAGATACTTTAGCGCAATGGTTTTCAAACTTTTTTTCTGGGGACTCAGTTGAAGAAAATTGTTGATGCCCGCGACCCAATGGTGCTGGGGATGAGGGGTTTGGGCTGTTGGGAGGGGCTCAGGGCTGGGGCAGAGGGTTGGGGTGCGGGCTGTGGGGTGGGGCTGGGAATGAGGGGTTCAGGGTTTGCGAGGGGGCTCTGGGTTGCAGGCTCTGGGGTGGGGCTGGGGATGAGGGGTTTGGGATGCAGGAGGGGTTCTGGGTTTGGGGGGGCTCAGGACTGGGGCAGGGGGTTGGGGTGTGGGAGGGAGTCAGGGCTCTGGGCTGGGGGTGCAGGCTCTGGGATGGGGCCGGGGATGAGGTGTTTGGGGTGCAGGAAGGGGTTCAGGGTTTGGAGGGTGCTCAGGGCAGGGGATTGGGGCGCGGGGTTGGGGCGTGGACTTACCTCCAGCGGCTCCTGGTCTGTGGCGCAGCTGGGGTGCAAAGGCAGGCTTACTGCCTGTCCTGGCACCGCGGCCAGCAGCAGGTCTGGCTCCTAGGCAGAGGCACGGGAGCGGCTCCACGCAGCTATTGCCCGCAAGCACCGCCTCCCCTCCAGCCAGTGGGAGTGCGGAGCCAGTGCACGGGGAGGGGGCGGGTCTGAAGAGCCCTGTGGCCCCCCTGCCTAGAAGCCTCACCCGTTGCTGGCTGCTTCTGGGTGCAGTGCGGTGTTGGAGCAGGTAGGCACTAGCCTGCCTTAGCTGGGCAGCAGCGCCGATGGGACTTTTAATGTCCCGGTCAGTGGTGCTGACCAGAGTCTCTAGGGTCCCTGGGTGCTGAGCAAGGCAACCCAGTGCCTTACATGCCGTGATCCCATACTTGGTTGCAAAGAAAAACACTGCTTTAGGGCAGACTCTGAAGGCAGGAATTTATATAATTAGGGGGTTTACTGTATGGCATTCAGATTTTACTGTATGGCATTCACTATTTGCAGATGCTACAACAGGGGTTCTCAAATTGCGGGTAGGGACCCCTCAGGGGGTCATGAGGTTATTACCTGGGGGGTCGCAAGCTGCCAGCTTCCAATCCAAACCCCGCTTTGCCTCCAGCATTTATAATGGTGCTAAATATATTAAAAAGTTCTTTTAATTTATAAGGGGGTCACACTCAGAGGCTTGCAATGTAAATGGGGTCACCAATACAGAAGTTTGAGAACCACTGTGCTTTCACAAAACAGCTTGTTTATTCAACTATCTATCCCTGGGAAAAATGAAAAAGGACAAGATCTAATTATTGTAACTCTGCCCACTCTCTCTTTTTCATAGCAATGAAACTGTAATTGCCTATGCAACTTTACACCTCATTTGTAGGTGGCTTGTATGTCTAACTCTGTGAGCATCTGTCTCTTGCCATGCATGTTGATACTAATTTTCTACTTTCTATTTGCACAAAATTAATACGCTGATTAGAAAACGTAGCTCTGAACAATGTGTTAATTCTGTTTTTACTTTGTGAAATTCTTTACCTTACATTGGTGTTTTTGATTTACCAGGTTCTCCTCAGCGAGTGAATGGGAAAGTGAAAGGGAAAATCTTTGTAGGAAGTAACCCAGTTCCAGTTGTATTTGAGAACACTGACCTCCATTCTTACGTTGTGATGAACCATGGGCGAGCATACACTGCTATCAGCACTATTCCAGAGGTGCTGGGGTATTCTCTGCTTCCTCTTGCTTCTGTTGGAGGTATCATAGGATGGATGTTTGCTGTGGAGCAGCAAGGATATAGAAATGGATTCAGTATTACAGGTAACTTTTTTTTTATTAGAACTTGTTTAAAAAACTGCTTTATACTTTTTTTGTGGCTTGAGGCAAGAGAACTGTTAAACTAGAATACTTTGAAGTAAATTATTAGAAAGATGCAGAAGCTCCCTGTTTCCTGACTAGTATTGGTTGGTTGGTGCTATATCAAACCTTCTGACCATTTCTTTTGCTGATATAATACAGATATCTGGAATTTTTACTTTGCACTAGGCACAAATGCCTAGTAGTCACCCAGAAACCCTGAGCACTGAGTCGAAGTGGATTAGCCAGTTCCCATTCAATGAACTGATGTTATCAGAAAGCAGGTGACCAAGTATTTTGGGAGGCCTGGGTATACAGCACCTCTGAAAATTGGTCTGTGTGTGTTAACAGAGTAAAATTTTCTGTTGCCCCCTTTTTTTTTTTTTTTTTTAGAGGTAAAAATGGATGGAATTTGAAATCAGCACTTGATACAGAGGCGTGAGCCAGGATCCTTTCTTTTTCTTACTTCACATTGTTGGAGTTTTCTCAGTGTCTCATGTGGTGGCTAGAACTTACTCTGAATTCACCAGCTTGTACAGATGCAGCAGCTTTTCAGTTGAGAACTCATACTATGTCTAGATGCAAATTCCTAGATAACTGAAAATCATGTCACTTAGCAAGACCAGGTGGATGAGGTCCAGGGCCCCATGGGTGTGGGGGCTGTGAGCCGGTTTCAAGGGATCCACCAAAACAAACCAGAGAGCAGGGCCAACATTAGACTCACTGGGGCCCAGGGTAAAAAGCTGAAGACCGAGCCCCGCCCCCCAGGGCAGAAGCCGAAGCCCGAGCAACTTAGCTTTGAGGGGGCCCCTTGTGGTGTGGGGCCCCGGGAAATTGCTTACTAGCTCCTAATGCCAGCCCTGGCTTTTAATCTACTGGATACGCAGAAAAACAGTTGTTGTGGTGCAGGTGGGCCGTGGAGTTTTCACAGCAGTCGGGGGGGAGGGGGGAAGCGGACTCAGAAAGAAAAAGGTTAAGAACCTCTGTTTTATTGAACCAGTTTCTGTTGGTGAGAGTGACAAGCTTTCGAACTTACACAGAGCTCTTCTACAGGTTTGGAAATTCCAGATTAAAAAGATATTACCTCACCCACCCCATCTCTCTAATATCCTGGGACCAACATCCTGGCTACAACACCACAATCACATCACTTGAAAGATCAATTTCCCTCGACTTGCATCTTTAATTTGTTCCTTCTTAATACAGCTGGCTATTTGGCAGTTGTGTAAATAGTCATAAAAATGTAAATGGCTCTTAATTCAATAAATCACAACTGTTGCAAAGTGTGGAGAATCTTTCAGCATAGGGAAACCTTTATATTACAGAACTAGCATAAAAAGATGCTCCTCCCCACTAAACGGTAAAGACTTAAATCTGTAGAGTCATTTTTAAATTATACTTGTACATAAATTTATAAAATTTAAAATGCTAATGAAACCAATGGGTCTTGTTGTACCCTGGTATGGCAACAAAGCTGGCCTTGAGACACTTGAAAGAAGCAGCTAACAAGCAACAAGGTAGAAAGGAAACACCCTCAAATTAAAGTTTGGTGTAAATGTTTTGGTGTCCTCAAAAATTCAGTATTTCCATTTGTTCCTTTGCAACAGCTGCTGCCTGCTGACATTGCCTAAAATGTGGTGAGATTTTTGTTTATGATACCACATGAAAAGAGTCCTGAGCTTTCTCCGACTGTACACTTTTGCTGATGTTTAATATTATCCTAGTCTATCAATGTGCTATGGGGAGGCTATCCTTCTAATGACAGGAGAATTAGAGCCAGAGGACCCGTTGGTGAGAGTGCTGAGCACCTGCAACTGAAATGTTTGGTTGTAGCCACTTCAAGTCTCTTGGTAGTTATCCCTAAATGGGGAAACCTGTTTTTTCCCCTCTGATTACTGTAAAATCATTTGGGGGCATATTTATTGCCTTGTATAGAGAAATATTTTAAATAAGGCACCAAACAAGGTGTATAACACAAAGGGTGGGATTTTCAAAACTCCCAAAGTCTTTTAGGAATACAAGTCCCCCTGAATTTCAGTACGAATTGTGCTTCTAAGTGAGTTTGGGATTTTTGAAAATCCCACCTGTAAACAAAAATACAACACAATGAGGTGAAAGCAGAATTCGAGCCTGAAAGGTGAACTTTTTACCTGCCAAGACTGGAGTGCAAGGATCTGTGTTTTCTCCTACAGCAGCAAAAAGACTTTCAACCCAGATTCTCTGCTGTGCTCAGCTTTTGCTTGACACAAAAAAGATGTGGGGTTATTGGGGAGCTAGTTACAGCACCCTGATTATCAGGGTATAGCTGTGCTGAGTCACCATGTAGGTTAGATATTTCAGTTGCTTATAGTCCCAAATAAACTATATGCTAGCTCTGTCCTGGCTAAGCCCTCTCCTTGTACCTCTGTGCTGGGCTGGCTATACAGCCACTGGTAGCTAAAAGGCCCCCATGCTGGGGGTATTCTCAGCTAGGTAGATTTGGCTGCTTTTGAGCACTTGCAAAGAAGAGGCCAGAATGCAATGAAAATCTGGCCCTATGAATACCTAAAACATATTAGGCTTTAGGTGCTAATGATATCACCAGGGGAAATGCTGCAGGGGAAATACAGAACCTTCAACTGCAGTTTTGGCAGGCAAGTGAGAGATTCACTGATTTTTGTTAAAATTCCTATACATTTCAGAAGTATTTTTGTAATTCAGTGCTACATATAACTAGAGATGGGCCTCAATTTCTGGATTGATTCAAATTCTCAGACCCATCTGTGAATATAATCTGATTTAGAGTTTATGCATTTTTTTAATTTGATGCTTTACAGTTCTGTGGTACAAATTTTGTCAGCCTCATCAGTATGTTAATTGAATATAGAATTTTTTCTTGTTTTTTTGTGTATTTATTTATTTATTTATTGACTTCCTGGAAGCTAGTTCAGGAATTTATAATGTACATTTCAATTTTTTTAAAATTTGGGACCAGAAATTTTCTGTCTGTTTTAAATCAGTGATCTCTTAATAGAGATATTTTCTCTAAAGAATAAAACCACTTTTTAACTATACCACACATGATAAGACTTACTGTTGTATATTTTGGCTCTGCCTCTTCTCTTGATCTGAAACCTTCTCTTCTGCCTTATTTACAGTTCAAAATGTTTAGTACATAAAAGTCTGGGTTCTTTTACTATACTCAGTGATAGTGTGTCAATGGAATTTCTAGAACAATAATTTTGCCCTTATATGGAAAAAAAACCGTGAACTATTAGAAGATCTTGCATAATAGCTTGGAGAAAATATTTGCTTTTTTTTGTTTGTGTTTTCTTTTTTTGTTTTGAAGGGTTGTGGACAACGGTTTGACTAGATGGATTCAAACTTAGTCATGGTTTGCCTAATCTTGATTTCTAGGTGGTGAGTTTACACGGCAAGCTGAAGTTACCTTCCTTGGCAGTAATGAGAAGTTGGTTATCAAGCAAAAATTCAGTGGAATCGATGAACATGGTCATCTTACAATCAGCACAGAAATGGAGGGCAAAGTACCCGAGATCCCATTTGGTGCATCAGTCCACATAGAACCATACAATGAGCTCTATCACTCTTCTAGTTCTGGTAAGAAGCAACATGAATTAATGGAGGTGATTATCAACCATATTCATCAGAAGAGAAAATAAGAATCTGAAAAAACATTGCCTGTTACATAGGTTCATATCTGTTTTCAGTGTAGAGTTTACTACCATATATTTGTTCTTTGGCTCTTTGGAACAACTCAGTGAGAATGTTTTAATAACCTTTATCTCTGAAAATTGCATGTTCTTGGTCTCTTATGTGAGGTTTTGAATTTTTTTTTAATTATGTGGTGTCAAAAAATGCTGGACTGACAACTCTAGAGACAGTGAAGGGGCCTTTCTTTTATCTACAAAAGTGATGCTGTGTAGACAGCAGCAGTGAAAATTTCCTGCATTGCTTACTAATGTTTCAGTTCTGATCTAGAGGGCTCAAGAAGAGAGGCTAATTTGGTTTTCCATCCTATTCTGTCCTTGGTCTGTTTTCTAAGCCCTGGTCTACAATGAGGGCGGGAGGGGGGTGGGAGATTGGTCTAACTTACGCAACTTCAGCTACGTGAATAATGTAGCTGAAGTCAATGTACTTAGACCTACTCACCGTGGTGTCTTCACTATGGTGAGTCGACTGCTGCCGCTCCCCTGTCGACTCCGCCTGCGCCTCTCGCGGTGGTAGAGTACAGGAGTCGACAGGAGAGCCCTCGGGGGTCGATTTATCGCATCTAGACTAGATGCGATAAATCGACCACTGCTAAATCGATCACTGCCCGCCGATTCAGCAGGTAGTGTAGACATACCCTAAGACTACCATTAACTGTACGTATTGCTGTGAGGCTTTTTGCAATGCTCCACTAGGAACTGGACTGAACTGTATGTATCAGTTCACATAGGTCAATTACCAGTTATGTGGTAGTAACAACTATCTGTCACTGTGACTTGGGCAGGATATGAATGAGCAACGTGGAAGCAAGAGGCTGTTTAGCCCATTTCCAGTTCCTTGTGCCACCCCATCTCCACGTCTCTCTTCCTTCAAGAAACTGCAGAAATATGTATCTGCTAAATTAGACCTCACATAATCATAAACGGCTGCTTATTTCACCAGCCTATTTACTTAGCTTGACACGCCTTGAAGAAGCTTATAGCATACTGGACTTGTCTGAATAATGGGCTGCCAGATAGCAGGTATTCACCTTTTTGGCCTAAATCCCGTGAGCAGATCCATGAAGGTGGTGCCCTGTATCCATTTAGAGCTCAACTGACTTCAGAGGGGGTTGGGCATTACAATTAATCCAGGCAGACCTTCTTGAAGGATCATGGCCTTGGTCTCTTTTTCACCATACAGAAAACTGCTATGGAACTTGCAGATTTGATAGTTCTTATATTTTATTCAGGATTTTGTCAGAAAATCGAGATAACATATTGAAATGAACAAAGAGCAAGTGTTTTTGGTATTAGTGGCTGCTGTTCTTTTTAGATTTTTTGAACATTCAGTGACTTGTTTTGGTGAACTTGCATAACAAGTTTCTTAAACTGAATTTGCCTTTTCTCCATGTCTTACCAACCATACAAATTTGCTAAATTATGTTTAGATAAATAGTTAGCACATTGTTTGAAACTCTGATACATGAAAGCAAAAGACAGGCCAAATCAAGTAAAATTTCTTCCTTTTGAATAGAGAAACATGGCAGTGCTTTCAGGGCTGGCTCTAAGTTTTTTGCCGCCCCAAGTGGAATGCAGCCGAAGCCAAAAAAAAAGGGCCGGAGTGCTGCCGAAGCCAAAAAAAAAAAGGAGGGGGGGGGGCTTGGTTTACTGGTGCCTAGAGCCGGCCGTGAGTGCTTTATAGCTGCTTGTCTGTAAAATTCTGTTTAATACTACCTTGCTTTGATCCATATCTGCAGATGGAAATGGGCTTTGTACTCTCCCTTTCCTCTCTTACTCATGTGGTATTTATTGTATTTCAGTGATCACATCATCTTCTACCAGGGAGTACACAGTGACAGAACCAGAACGAGATGGGATTTCTCCCTCCTACACTGTAGCCTACCAGTGGCGACAGACCATCTCATTTGACGAATGCATTCACGATGACTCACATCACGCTATTTCTGCCACACAGCAACTATCAGTAGACAGTGTCTTTGTCCTGTATAATAGGGACGAACAAATTCTGCGATATGCTATGAGCAACTCAATTGGCCCAGTCAGTGGTACGTATATGATAATTCTTCAATTCCTCTTTTGGGGCTTGGATTGTGGGAGATAAACTCCTTTATATTTGACTTTGCATTAGCTGGATGTTAATGAAATAGATTATATATCTGCGTTACTTACCTGGAATTAAAAATGCCTATTGACCTTTCTTAAAAAAGGTCCAAAATACTTCTTGTAAATTGAGCACCTAACTCCTATTGAATTTAAGTGGGATTTGAGTGCCTAACTCCTAGGCTACTTTGAAAATACCAGTATGAATCTTTTCCTTACTAATACATTCATGGAGAATTTTCATTTACCTCATGTACTTTTATCTTTTAAATGAATAACAGTTCTGTCGTCAATGAATCCCTTTTTATACTGTATGGGAGCAGAAACCCACTGCGTCAAAAAACAACCCAGTACTAGAATGAATCATGTGCCATTAAACAGAAGCTAGTTTCTAAGAGCCATCTTTCAGCCAGTCATAG
The DNA here is from genome assembly GCF_965140285.1 of Lepidochelys kempii. Lineage (NCBI taxonomy): Eukaryota > Metazoa > Chordata > Testudines > Cheloniidae > Lepidochelys > Lepidochelys kempii. Next base: position 135,976,834 of record NC_136382.1, on the reverse strand, counting down.
CATTTCATTTCTGGATGATGTGCAATAGCCAATTATACAAAATGTTTTATTTGAGTCAAATGATAAACTTGTTTGTGTGTGTTGGGTTTTGTTTTATTAATTTTGTTTTTGTTTCAATCTGACACTTATTTTAAGGGATATTTGTGCAAAGGTTGATAAGTCTGGGCAACCTTAATGACAAGTTAGTGAAATTCTTTTTTGCAGGAATTAAATTAGGTATGAATGAAGGAACAATTTAAAAATACAAACCAAGTGAGTATAGAAAGGAGTATGTCAGTTTTTGACAGCAAGGATACAGGTAGAAATAAGGCATCCCTAGCTACTGAAAAAAAGCATCCCAACCCAAACAAAACAATCTTATTTAGCGACTCAAGAGACTGGAAGGTAACTATACACGTGATTTGACTTAACCTTGCTTTTTAATTGTGTATATAATTTGCTGTGGGCTTTTCTGTGTAAAAGTGTCATCTGTATTGTTTTTATAATTTACCCATGTTCCTTTGTAAAAGTTCTTGGGAAGACCTTGTGCTGTCATATTTGAGGTAAAAGGCATGACTGATAGTTGACCTGCATCTCAACTGTAGGAACCCCTCTCCCTGATGAGTCCAACTGGCACAAAACTGGCCCCCACACATACTGCAGGTGTAAGCAATCTCTCCTCAGTCTCTGCCTCAGTCCTCATGCTGCTGCAGGGATGGATTCAGACTTTAAACTTCCCTTTAAATAAGGGCTGTAAGAGACTAATGTTTGTCAGATAGTCACATTTAACTTGGCCTCATTTTAGCATCTTCAGTGGTTAAATATAATCTCTTTGAACAGATGGTTCTGCTGATATCAGCCGAAATCCTTGCTACACTGGTACCCATGGTTGTGACACCAATGCAGTATGTCGTCCAGGAACAGGAAATCAGTTCTCCTGTGAATGCTCTGTAGGCTTCCGTGGAGATGGACGTGTTTGTTACGGTATGAGAAACATTTATGCATCAGAATAATGGCTTGTGTAGATTCTGCTTGTCATCGATGGAATATATTAACCCTCAGAACCAACCCTTTTGGCCTGGACTATTAAAACATGTCTTGAAAATCTTGCTATTGGAATATGGTTCTCTAAAGCTTTCTGAGGCAGAAATTCTTTCACTATGTGTTTTGTATAGTGCCTAGCACAAAGAACCCTAAGGTTAACTGGAGCTTGAGTCCTATCATAGTATAAACAAATAATATTAAATATTTAAATAAGTTTTTTTTGCTTTTTTTCTGAAAGAAAAGAAGACAGTGGAAGAAGACAGTTCAAAATAATTACACACATTCTTTCCTTGGTGAGCTTGTGTGTATATTAGAACTTCGTAATGACTGACAGAAATTTTGTAATATTTTTGCCTTTCAAAATCCCAAAAGTTTTTTTTTGCTCTGCTACCAAACCTACATACACAGCATATTCCTAAAAGGATTGCTGTTTTCTCTTCACAGACTACCTATAACAAATATTACTATGGCCTTGATCAAAGCAGTTAATATTGAAATCAATAGCAGTCTTTCCACTATCTTCAAAAGACAATAAAGTCCAATCTTTAGGTTATTTTTTGTACCAGGCTCAGTTAGTAATGGATTCCAATTTGAAGATTTGTGTGAAGACCAAGTGAAATTTTACAATTTAAAGCACAGTTTTCCCAGTCCACAGAGTCTGGCCATACTCTGTTTATAATATGGTTGGGCCACAATTGAGGTAATTAATCGTTGTTAAATTCATTTGTTTTGCTTGTCTAGTCTGAATCGGTATTCCTCTTGGTTTACTGGATCCCCTTATGCCATCTCAGCTGTTGCTGACTGGAAAAACTTGGACCAATAGCCAATGCTGTAAAAGCTTTTCTAGATTAAAAGTGCTGCTCTGTATATATGTTAATACTCCACAGGGTTGCTTTGCTTTTTTCAGATTTTATTGTGAAGCAACCTCAATTTAGCTGCTTATAAAAGAGGAAGCAGTTTTAATGAACTGTTTAAAACCTCAAAAAGAAAAGGAGTACTTTTTAGAGACTAACAAATTTATTTGAGCGTAAGCTTTCGTGAGCTACAGCTCACTTCATCAGATGCATTCAGTGGAAAATACAGTGGGGAGATTTATATACACAGAGAACATGAAACAATGGGTGTTACCATACACACTGTAAGGAGAGTGATCAGGTAAGGTGAGCTATTACCAGCAGGAGAGCAGGGGGGAAAAAACCTTTTGTAGTGCTAATCAAGGTGGGCCATTTCCAGCAGTTGACAAGAACGTCTGACAGGTTTCAGAATAGCAGCCGTCTTAGTCTGTATCCGCAAAAAGAAAAGGAGTACATCACTTCATCGGATGCATTGTATCCAGACTCCAACGAGAGACTGCTGAACTGGAATTAATTTGCAAACTGGATACAATTAACTTAGGCTTGAATAAAGACTGGGAGTGGATGGGTCATTACACAAAGTACCCCCCCGCCCCCCACTGTTCCTCAGATGTCCTTCTGAACTGCTGGAAATGGCCCACCTTGATTAAGCTCAGTACCAATGTGGACACAAGAACAAATGGATATAAACTGGCCACCAGGAAATTTAGACTAGAAATTAGACGAAGGCTTCTAACCATCAGAGGAGTGAAGTTTTGGAATAGCCTTCCAAGGGAAGCAGTGGGGGCGAAAGATCTATCTGGCTTTAAGATTAAACTTGATAAGTTTATGGAGGAGATGGTATGATGGGATAACATGGTTTTGGTAATTAAATATTCATGGTAAATAAGCCCAATGGCTTGTGATGGGATATTAGATGGGGTGGGATCCGAGTTACCTGGGAAAGAATTTTCTGTATCTGGCTGGTGAATCTTGCCCATATGCTCAGGGTTTAGCTGATCGCCATATTTGGGGTCGGGAAGGAATTTTCCTCCAGGGCAGATTGGAAGAGGCCCTGGAGGTTTTTCGCCTTCCTCTGTAGCATGGGGCACAGGTCACTTGCTGGTGGATTCTCTGCTCCTTGAAGTCTTTAAACTACGATTTGAGGACTTCAATAGCACAGATATAGGTGTGAGGTTTTTTGCAGGAGTGGTGGGTGAAATTCTGTGACCTGCGTTGTGCAGGTCAGACTAGATGATCATAATGGTCCCTTCTGACCTAAATATCTATGAATCTATGAATCACTACAAAAGGTTCCCCCCGCCCCTGCTCTCCTGCTGGTAATAGCTCACCTTACCTGATCACTCTCAGGTAAGGTGCCACAAGTCCTCCTTTTCTTTTTGCGGATACAGACTAACACAGCTGCTACTCTGAAACCTGTTTAAAACCTAACGCCCCCCCAGCTGTGTCTCCACAAAGTCTTACTAAGAATCCTGGATGGGAGCACTGAACTCTTTGTACATGTAAAACGCTAGTTTATGGCTGTCTTGGGCTATGCAATGGATATAATTAGTAGTACATTATTTAGAAAAGGACAAAGCTGTGGTACCTCAAATACTGCTTGTGATAAGTGTAGATAAATATTTATTTTTAACGTACTATCCAAAATCTTTGCAACTGTCTTGATTTTTTTTTTTTTAAGCCCAAGGCAACCTCTGTAAACAAGAGATAAAGAAAATTATCTAGGAGAGGGAAAATTATCACAAAGGTCTTTGGGTTACCCTTGCTTTTTGGCTCTGATAACATTTTCACTTCCAGAGACTATTAAATGTATAATTATTATGTAATTTTAAAAGTGTACCTCTCCTCCTTTTAGTTAAAAATTGAATATAGCTGTTTCATTAGAGCTACCTACTACCATAGAACCTGTATTTTGTTAGAGCACTCTAAATAATTTTGTAGAATGGGTAAAGATTTGGAATCTAAATCCTCATTTCTAATAGCCAGTTGCGCTATCTTCGTATGTTTGGGAAAAATAGAAGCCATTGGAACCATCTTTTCAAGACTGGACTCTAAATAGAAGCAGTTCTGAAAAGAAGTCTGTTCTTCTCAGTTGTGTGGCATTCCTGTTGTCTAAAATCTCACATCTTAAGTATTTCACAGGACTCTGCAGTTTAATGTATGACTTACAGAGTAACAGCTATTTTATACTTGGTAGCTTCTCAGTGTAAAATATGTTATTAGTCTGACAAAGCTAAACTGTGATAATGTGCTGTTTTGTTTGACTTACTCTCATAATTTAAAGGAGTACTTGTGGCACCTTAGAGACTAACTAATTTATTTGAGCATAAGCTTTCGTGAGCTACAGCTCACTTCATCGGATGCTCACAAAAGCTTATGCTCAAATAAATTTGTTAGTCTCTATGGTGCCACAAATACTCCTTTTCTTTTTGTGAATACAGACTAACACGGCTGCTACTCTGAAATCTCTCATAATTTAGTCCCTCCTATGTATCCCAGGTCACATTAGAAATTCCATAGATGCCTACACTAGGGGTCCTCCTGGCTGGAGAGCTATAAAACATGATCATATAAAGCTTGGAATGCATGACTTACAGTTAAAGTTATGAATCAATATCACATCTGTACAGGTCCTCCACATGTTACATTTAGTTAAACTATAGTTGGTAGCTGCTATATGGCACAATTTAATAAAATATTAGTCCATTTTATTTTCTGAATGTGTGATCTCTGACAATTACATGCAATGAATTATTATGCATTAGTGTAGTTCTCCACAAGTAACAAGCCTCCAGCATAATCAGTGATGCTCATGCTGTACATAGCACATATATGAACAACAAAAGATATCATTTATTTTAAAATCTAACTTAAAGTTACAGCACCAATTGTTGGTTGAATCCATATTGTACAATAATGATACACTTTACTGCTATAGCTTTGTGCAATCATGTCATCTTAGGAAAGGAACCTTTATTGACCTGTGGAAAGTTCTTGAATGTCTCTTTGGAAATGTTAAAGAATAACAACACAACTGGTGTATGGATTGGTTTCTTAGATTAGTTTTATTAATCTATCTATCTATTTATTTATTTATTTATTGGTAGTTGCGTAATGCCCTTGTTTCCAGGATCCACATTGTTCACCCCTTTGTAATAACTAGAATCTTTGTTACACTCTCCAGATGTTGATGAGTGCTCAGAGCAACCGACAGTGTGTGGCAGCAATGCAGTCTGTAATAACCAGCCAGGAACTTTCCGATGTGAGTGTGTTGATGGCTATCAGTTTTCAGATGATGGACGGACTTGCGTGGGTGAGTTTAGTTCCAGATTTTCTTAAATCATTTACTAGCAGGTTTTGGGCAATGTGGACCATTACACAGAGCACAGATGTGGGAGTCAGGTTTCGTGGGTTCTGTTTCTGATTCTAGCTGTTACTTTGGGCAAGTCGCTTAAAGGTGACCTTCAAAGAATTTTTATAACATTAGGTGTGTGTCCTTTTTTCACAGTTTAAAGAGCCTTTTAGTACCCACTGCTTTTTCCTTGTGAAGATGCACTGTAATCAAGCCACCCCTCAAACATCTTTTTGATAAGCTAAACAGATTGAGCTCTCTAAGTCACTAGAAGGCATTTTCTCTAGCCCTTGAATAATGTTTGTCTCTTTCCTACAACCTTTCCAATTTTTAAATGTACTCTTTAAAATATGGACATCAGAATTGTACGCAGTATTCCAGTATCAGACTCACCAATGCTGTAAACAAAAATAAAGTCACCTTCCTATTCCCCTGTTTATACATCCAAGGATTGCATTAGACTTCAAAAAAGCAGACTTTAACAACTCTGAACTACTAGGTAAGGTCCCATGGAAAGAAAATCTAAGAGAAAAAGGAATTCAGGAGAGCAGGCAGTTTCTCAAGAAGACAATATTAAAGGCACAACCGCATACTATCCCAATGCAAAGAAAAAAGAATAGTAAGAGGCTATTATGGATGCATTAGGATCTCTTGAATGACCTGAAAGTCAAAGAGAATCCTACTAAAAAAATGGAAACATGGACAAATTATGAAGGAGGAGTACAAAAGAATAGCACAGGCATGTAGGCACAAAATCAAATCTGAAAGACTAAGGCACTAAACTAATTACACCTCGTAAGGGACATAAAAAGAGGCTTATAGAGCCTTGTACATCAGGAGCAATAGAAAGATGAAGGAAAATGTAGGTCCACTATGTAGCAGGAAAGGAGAGTGCATAACAAATTATATTAAGAAGGCTGAGGTGTTTAATGCTTAATTTGAGTTTAAAAAAAAATTGAGAACAGATACTTAAGATTAATATTAACAAGTGGGAAGGAACACAAGCCAGCATAGGAAAAGAACAGGTGAAATAAGAATTAATTAAGCTAGATGTGTTCAAATTATCAGGACCTGATGAAATTCTCCCTAGGGTACATAAGGAACTAGCTGAAGCAATCTCAGAACCATGAGTGATTTATCATCAAAGACTTATGGAGGATGGGTGAGGTCCCAGAGGACTGGAGAAGGACAAAAATAGAACCTGCATTTTAAAAAGGGAACAAAGAGGACCTGGGGAGTTATAGACCAGTTAACTGAACTTTTTGATACTTGGAAAGATACTGAAACAAATCATTAAATAATTAACTTTTTAAGCACCAACAGGATAATAGGGTGATAAATAAATACATTTGTCAGGAACAAATCATGCCAAACCAACCTAGTTACCTTCTTTGACAGGTTTACTGGTTTAGTGGATGTGGGGGAAGCCATCAACATGATTTATCATGATTTAGTAAAGCTTTTAATGTCCCAAATGACATTCTCCTAAGCAAATTAGGGAAATGTGGTCTAGATGAGATTATTATAAAATGAGTGCACAACTATATTCAGAGTAGTTGTCAATGTTTCACTGTCACTCTAGGAGGACATATCTAGTGGGGTCTTGCAGGGGTCAGTCCTGCATCCAGTACTAGTCAATATTTTCATTAATGATTTGGATAATGGAATAGAGAATGTGCTTATAAAATTTGCAGGTGACACCAAGCTGGGAGGGGTTGCAAGCACTTTGGAGGACAGGCTCAGAAATCAAAACGACCTTGACAAATTGGAGAATTGGTCTGAAATCAACAAGATGACATTCAGTAAAGAAAAGTCCAAAGTACTACACTTGCCAAGGAAAAATCAAATGCAGAAAATGGGGGATAGCTATTTAGGTAGTACAATAGAAAAGGATGTGGAAGGTATGGTGGATCACAGACTGAATATGATTAAGGACTTTGTTGTTTTCAATTTTTATTTTTTAAATTTTCCAGGTTTTGTCAGGTTTTATTTAAAAAAATTAAAAACAGGATAAAATTTATAAAAAACTAAAATGTAGGGCATGGGGAGGTGAGGAACGGAGGAGTGCCTGGTTGGGAGTGTCCTCTGTTTGTCCATGTTGAATGTAATCAGTTGATGATCACTGGTCCCTAGCAACCACCAACTACTAGTCCAGTGAATAATTCATCTTTATCCATCATGATGAGGTCCCAAACAGAGCTACCACATGTTGGATGCAGTATCTTTTTACGTTAGAAAATTATCATCTATGACTCTTAGAAAGACTGATGCTTTACTAGTACAATTCTCAGCTAAGTTGTCCTGAAGGCTGAATATAAATCTAAACAAACGTGATTTTAAAATTGGCTGTCTTCAGATCTCAGCTGTTTCATACTTGCCTATTACTTTCAGCTGTGGATTCCAAACATAATTGGTGTTTATAGTTGTAAAGGGGGAAAAAATAAAATGAACAGTTACTAACATGCCATCTCATTTCACAATGTCTTCAAATTTAAGGCAGGTCAGTCTTAACTCCAGTTTTAAACTGTCCCTTTGTGTTTCTCCTACTTCTGAGCATGTGTTGACAAGCTTTCTGTTTGCTGTTTCTGAGAGCTGGACTGCATTGTTGGGGTCCTGAAGTGAGCTGGCTGCAGCAGGGTTGCCGCAACAGGAGGGGCCAGGGGGCCATGGTCCCTCCCACGTTTTAGCTGCCATAAGGGCAAGCGACGGGTGGGGGGGAAGGGGCGGAGAGGAGTGAGCAGGGGGCATGCCCGGGGGGGAAGAGGAGGTGCCAGAGTGGGGCCTCAGGGGAAGGGGTGGTGCAAGGGAAGAGCTTGGGGAGAAGGGGCGGAACAGTGGTGAGGCCTCAGGAAGAGGTGGTGCGAGGGTAGGGGCTCCAGGAGAAGGGGCAGCATGGGGGGATGGGGCCATGGTTCAGGCACCATGGGCCCCCCGTCTTTTATGGACCTTATGCTGCTCCTGGGCTGCAGTCCATGTGGGGAGCATGGAATAGGGAGTCCACATTCTCTGAGTAGGACCCAAATACCAATGTTCAAAAGGCCCACCTTCTACCCTTGTATTATACCATTTATGAAACTACATTTCAACATTGTTGGAAATTCCTTCTGATTTGGGATTAGAAAAGACAATTGTTCCACACCTTTCCTTCCCAAAAAAGGATCTACGGGTAGAAAGAGGGAGAATTCAGCTCTTTTTGCTCTCTTATATTTTAGTCCAGATAAGGGTCTATCTTCACCTTGGTGTCAATCTATGTAACTCTCAGATTTATCATTTGGAGAATGTAGTGTGCTGTTTAGAACTAGTCCCTACTAATGCTGTTGTGGACCAGTGCTGGGTGTAGGTTGGGAGTCTTGAAGTTCCTGTTGGAACTTGCTAAAAAGGAATTGTAACCGCAGAGCACTGGAGGGGAAAAACCATGCTAAATCCCTGCTTAAAAAGAAATGTAAGCCTCTAGGGTTTTGAGGAAATTTTATTGTTAGCTGTGTAATGTCAGGTGGCCTGTGAAAGCTTTAAATAAGTAACTTTATTGGCTCTGCCAAGTAACTTTTTATTAAATATTTCCTTTCTTACATATTTGTTGTTTCAACATCTGCTTGGTGGAAACCTGAATTTAAGAATATATAGTCAGGTGTTTCCTACTCTGGGCAAGTACAGGCTCACTACGTTTTTTTTTTTCCTTACTCGCTCTCAGGCTTTTCCATGTACAGAAGTTCAACTTTTATAGTAGCTGACTAAGTCTGAAGGTGCTTGTACAGAATGCATTTTTAAAGTGAATTTCTTTATGCACAGATTAATTTCCCATGTGGAATTTTCATCCTGTTTAATATCATATAGATGCAACTTGTCTAAAAATGCATGACACTCTTTTTGGACAGTCTTGTGAATATTGAATGATTTTAAAGGGCAAATGTGCCACCCTGCAGCTGGGCGGCAGGGGGACACGACTCTGCTAAAAGTAGCAGGGTAGGCAGGGTAGGCACTGCTTGGGCTGTCGAGGGCCATGTAGGGATATATGCCTGGGGACGTACACGCAGGCTTCAGGTGTGTCTTTGAAGCAGTGCCTCGCTGCCTGTGCTGCTGTCTGTGCCCGTGCAAAGAGGGCTACCTAGGTGTGTACGCTACACATCGCTGTAAGGAGTGTGTAATGTGGATGTACCTATAAAGTTTATCTTTGTAGCACTTCCGGTGACCAGCTCTGGCCAAATTCGTCCCTGATCTAATCCCGTTGACCCCCAGTTTGGCCCTTTCTTTCTGGCGGAGGCATTGCAAAGATAAACTCTGCAGTGTACAGGGCTGGAAGGAGAATGGAGAGTACTTCGCTGATGAAAACAAATCCAGTGGCTCTCTTCTTCCCTTCCCCTTCCCCAGGGATGGGGAGTCAGCACTCTGCAAATCTAAGCACCTGAGTGGGTGTCTGTTGCCTTCTTTTGTGCTTCTTGCTCTCTCAAGGCAGTGCTCCTACTCACCTTTAGCTCTTTCCTAGTGCTTGTGTTAAGTGCAAGTGGCATGAAACTCCCAAAATCTTGTGACCTATGTACATGTCAAGGCGACTGGAGTTGTCTCCGTTTTTACTGAATATTTTGATTCGTTGCTGCGTAATACGTTGTCCCATTGACGATGCAGCCGGTAATATGGGGTTGGGCATAGGGCTGTTGATCAGCAGCTGTTGGTTCCATCAGCGGGGGAGAAAAGGGTTGTAAATGGGTGCTGTGCTCCGATTGTTGGCTGCAGGGTCGGGAGGGTTTGGGGATAAACAGTCCAGAGTGTAAAACCGGTGGTGGTTGTGGCTCTACGTTTAAACCTTACGTTCACAGAGAAACTAATCTAAATGATCCCAACTGTGTCAGTGCTTTTCTACCAGGGCTTTTCATGTGGAAAAGAAGAAAAGTGACTCTCATCATAGATCTTGCTGTGGCAGCAGCTTTTACTGATAGCATTGTAATCTATATGTCTGTACTGCTGAGAGAGAAGCAATCCAGACCTTGCTCTCCAGTCACCCTGTCCCTCCTAGAAAAGAGCCCATGAAGGGCTAGCTCTTGGTGAGCACTCATGCACCAGCTGTTAGAAAGCTGCTGTGGCTGCAGGAGTTCCAGATTCAAATATTTCTGGGGACAAGGGGATTTCAAAATTTATTTTAATTCTTTTTTGCCTCTTCCCTTTCTCTTAGACACAACAAGTGGGAAACGGGGAGTTGTGGAGAGTGATAGAAGTAGTGTTGGGCATGGAATAGCTGTTGTTACTGTAGGAAATGTGATAGCAGACACAGCTGTAAGTAGATTGTGTGATAGCTGCTGCAATTAGCCAAAACTTCTCCTCATTAATCTACAAATGTATTTGGCTCCTACTGAGTCACAGGTCCCATCTGTTGCCAAGTGACAACAATCCCGGGTTAGTTTAGTGGGATACTGAATTATTCCCAGTGCGTTCGACGGATAGTTCAGCCAACATGTTGATAGGCCTGTACAAGGTTATTTTCCTGACATTTTGTCATCCACTCTTTGATTAATTATAAAAAGGAAAAATCTTTTGGATGCTAGTATTTGTGTTGTGGTGACTTCTCTGTTGCATAGTACAGTACATTTTTGGCCCAAACCTGCAAGGTGCTGAGTCAGATGAAGCCCTTCATTTGTAAAATGGCCTTGTCCTGCAAGGTACATAGTGTAAGTAAGTACAAACAGATAAATAAAACAAAGGTTCCTTTGTAATTTATACCTTTGAAAAATTGCTTTTCTTTCTCTGAAATGTATCTCTAGCTGCAGATTAAGTAGAGGGAAATTTAAACGTGTAAAATCTCATTTTTAATTTTGTGTTTATCTAAACTTACAGCTGTCGAACATGTTATAAACCATTGTGTGATGGGCACACACAATTGTGATATTCCTCAGCGTGCCCAATGTGTGTATGTTGGTGGCTCTTCTTACATCTGCACATGTCTAGATGGCTTCTCTGGAGATGGACGCTCCTGTGTGGGTGCGTAATGCCATTTATTTATTTAGTACCGTTTTGCTGATTATTATATATGCTAGTGAGCCAGTTGATACCTGCCTTGGTTTGATTTTTAAATCACTTATTTCCAATTTTCAAATAGAAAGTGTCTTGGTTGATAAGTCTCCTGACAGACATAAAATCCAACCCTTATATTTCCCCCCTCATTTGTAACCCAGGACTCATTACAGATGTGGTTGATAAGTAGCCTGTCTCTGAAGGGAAAGTTGCAATAATCTTAAACAGTTGTTAGTTTATGGTCACCTAAACAAAACAGGTCAGATCCTCAGTTGGTGTAAATCAATGTAGAGCAATGTCCGTTTATATCGGTTGAGGATGTGTCCCACCGTGCCTGGCACACTGAATTTGTAATAGTAACATGCTTTTTTTCGCATTGCTTGGACTATAGTGCAGTGGTGGCTTCCCATAACTGTATGCACTGGAACCTTTGCCAGCCAAATCCTAACCATTTTATAGGGTCCACCAATCTATAAATCTATTGCTTCAGAAATCCAGAATATTTTTAATAATGTGGGTAGGTAGCTGTGTTAGTAAACTGTCAACAATGCTTTTTTTAGAATTTTCTGTATAAATTTTGCATGCTTTACCTCTAGAAATCAAATCCTAACCTAGATATGGGTAAAACTTTCAAAAGCAACAAAGTGGCATAGGAGCTGAAGTTCCATTGAAAATCAGTGGAATGTAGGCTCCTAGGTGTTAGCCACTGTTAAAAATGAGACTTCTGTTCCTAAGCCACTTTGGCACCTTAAAAAAATCCAAACCAAACAACTTAACTGTGATCTGTAAACTATTGTATATCATGAGAAATTATCTTGCCTGATATTCTGTTTTACAGATGTAGATGAATGTCAACAGAACCGCTGTCATCCAGATGCTTTCTGCTACAACACTCCTGGGTCCTTCAGTTGCCAGTGTAAGGCAGGTTATCGTGGGGATGGTTTCCAGTGTGTGTTAGGAGGTAAAGTTTTACAGTTCTTCAATTTGGGATCAGAAATAAAGCTCGGGAATTAGAGGACAAACGTTTAACCTATTTCATCGCTAGAACAAACTCTCCTGTTTCTAGGGTCTTCATCTTTATTACCATTTCCCCCCTTTAAGTGTCACCAACTTGGCAAATATAGCTATCAATCTGTCTTGTGCAAAAAAAATATTAGTAGCCTTATCGTTTTAACGTAATATTTCAGTGATCAGTGGCTAGTGTCCAAGCATTCTGAGACTCCCAAATGTATTTAGGGCCTGATTTTCTAAAGGTCAAATAACTCGGGCTGTATGTAGTGGGTGGATACCACAATTGTGTATACACAAGGCTAATTAGGCATTGAACTGGCTATTTGCTCATACAATCCTAGCAATGGGGTTCAAATTCAGCATGCCATTGCATTCACATATTTATTCATTATATTCACATCATATTTATCTAACTCTTCCTTAACAGCACATGTGGTGTGTCAAATCATCCAATATTTGTAGACTTTTCTGTACTAACTAGACTCACTGGAGAAGATTGAAGCCAGATTTGCAGCATTAATTCTGAAGCTCTAGCTTTTGTCGCCTTTTAAGACAATGTTTCATTATTCTTTTAACTTAGTTTTCATGCATGAATACCTATGTATATTGATGGAAAGTTATATAGTGTTTCTCACCTCATTAAATATTTCTCAAACTAACCTGAAAATGAGAAGTGAGTTTTTGCCAGAGAAGGAACTTTTAGGTAATTTGAAACCAAACTGAATTTTTAAGATTCTAAATTTTTCCATAAATCAGAGATGTAGAAATATTGCTTTGACATCTGTTGCATCCCCTTTGTTACAGCAGAACTAATGGTTTAGTATTTACTGCATAAAACAAATGTCTACTAAACCTTTCAGTTTAAATCTACTATGGTTAATACAAAGTGACTTTTAGAGTATAGTAGTAGCTTCATAATATTTTTACAACTATGTAGGATGACTTCTACTGTATTTCTTTATGGAATTTGCCTAGATGCTTTTAAAAGTCTGGGCCCAAGGGCCTAGTGCTCCAGCTGCACCTTAAATCTGCTGAGTTTAATACCCTATTTGTTTGGCTGGTCACCATGATTTTTCTGAGTCCTGTACCTTACTTGACCTTCCACTTTCAAGGTAAAATATCTTGCTGTATATGGATCTATCCTAAAACAGTGTTAGTGGTAATATAATAGCTGGTAGGGTTTTTAGTATCCAGTGTTTTTAGGGCTAAGAATCTACTAGGGTTCATTAAACTTTCTGTGTGTCTGGGGTTTTTTTCCTTATGATTTCTGCTGTGAATTAGGGACATATCTAAACCACCAGCATCAAATTAGTTCAGTGCATAAAGTTTGATTGCAAAAACTGCTTGGTAGGTAAGGAGCTTATCCTTTGCTAGTGAATTAAGTCTGATTGGAATACAGTAGAACTCTATTACTTCGCACTTCACTAAGCTGCAACACTGGTAATTCTCACAAAAAACCTTGTGGTTACTCCACTCTTCAACAGAGGAGTAATAGCAGATGCTTTAGAGAGGCCTCTTGCCCATATGCTCAGCGTTTAGCTGATCACCATATTTGGGGTCGGGAAGGAATTTTCCTCCAGGGCAGATTGGAAGAGGTCCTGGAGGTTTTTCTCCTTCCTCTGTAGCATGGGGCACAGGTCACTTGCTGGAGGATTCTCTGCTCCTTGAAGTCTTTAAACCACGATTTGAGGAATCCAATAGCTCAAACATAGGTGAGAAGTTTTTCGCAGGAGTGGGTGGGTGAAATTCTGTGGCCTGCGTTGTGCAGGAGGTCAGACTAAATGATCATAATGGTCCCTTCTGACCTTAGTATCTATGAATCCATGAATCTATATTGCTAAAACTTCATTAGTTTTACAAATATACTTTGATATGTTTAATAGTTATGAAGTTTTATCAGTAATTAAAACCAAAATATACTTGTCAAAAGTAGTTCAAGTACATTTTCTAATTTATTTTTTTAACTGTGCTTTGTTCACTTTATTGGCTGACTTTTAATATGTGGTACTCCACACTGGATCTCCCAGTCAGAGTATTTTAGTGAGGATCTACTGTATTCAAATTTACAATCTATCCAGGCTTTTCCCCTCCTACTTCTTCCATACCAAGGTGAGATCTCATTGACCTAAACTAATTCACTAATACCTCTCCAGGTAGCTATCAGCTTGGAGATTTTCATTCAACTAATTGCTCGGTCCTTGCTACCTATAGTCTTTTCAGCAGCTTATACAACTGGCTGCTTATGATTTTTTTTTTTTATCACAAAAAAGTGAGTCTAGGTACTGCGGAAATGGGCCTCTTGAAACAATTAGACTGACAAGCCCAGATGGGCCCAAGCCACAGAGTTTGGACTTAGAGCTGAACTTTACTAATAAGCATCAAGATTTCAGTTTTAAGAATGGTAGAGTCAGAAATAAGCATCTGCTGAGTCCAATAGACAAAATGATGCTTTAGGCAGCCTTTATTCTAATTGATATAAAATTAATCTTAAACACTGGGTTCCATACAATGAGTAACAATCTATTTTATGCATTTTCTTTTTCTTTTTTTTTAACCAGTAAATGGTAAATCATCTCTCAGAAGTAGCTGTTGGAAATTTCACATTCATTCCAAACTTAGCCACCTTGTTAATGAAAGAGTTGATGTGAGCATTGACATTCCAGCAGCTACTAAGAATGTCTGAACTTCATTATTTCCTCACGCTTCATTTTTTCAGTTCAAAAAGAAACGGATGTCTGAGCCCTCCAACCCCTGCAAACCTCAGAGGCTATGTTTACTAAACAGAAGGGGAAAAAAAGATTCTTAGGTTGGGACCTATGGCCACTAAATACAACTCACACAAGTACTGTTAGTGTGTATAATCTTTCATATGAGAAATGAATTGACAACATAAGTCTATTTACTGTTTGTAGTATATCACTACAAATGCAGGATGACAAAAGCAAAAGTAAACTGATAAATAAGGGTGAGTTTTTAATGTTGACATTTTTAACCTGCTCTTTGAGACTGTTCAGGACTAGCAATTGAAAATCCCAGTGTAGTCTCTTGTGGTACCCAGAATGAACTGTCCAAACAAGAAACTTAAAGTAACTATGAGATTACATAATGACTCTGGGCACAGTATGAAAACATTTGCTGTAGCTTCCATTTGTGAATGAAAATGTGATTGAGTTGGTAGATCAGAAGTTGAAAATATTTTAATGGCTTATAACACTGAATATCTGAATTTGGCATGATTACAAAACCAGTGCATAATCAGTTTTGGTGGGTGGCGAAGGGGAGGAAGATGTCCCATACAACTTGAAATAAATTGAAAATGACAGGGATGCTGAAAGTGTGATGGAACAAAAATTAAACCGCTGTTGCTGTAGGAAGGATATCCTTACACATTCATAGACTTCAAGGCCAGAAGACATCACTAAGACCATGTGGTCTGACTTTCTTCATAACACCAGCCACCTCACCCAATAATTTCTGCATCACCCAGTAGTATTTGCATCAAGACCATAACTGCTGTTTGATCTATAGCATATCTCTTCGACAGACATTCTGTCTTGATTTACAAGACTTCAAGTGATGGAGACTCCACCACGTCCCTAGGTAAGATGTTCCACTGGTTAAGTAGTCTCACTGTTAAGAATACATGCTTTAGTTCTAGTCTGAATTTGTCTAGCTTCAGCTCCCTAACGTTGGATCTCATTATGCTATTTTTGCTTGATTAAAGAGACATCTAACAACAGAAATCTCTTTCTCCATGTAGGTTCTGGTAGACTACGGTCAAATCACCTCTTAAGCTTCTCTTGGATAAACTAAATAGATTGAACATCTTAGGTATCTCTCTGTAAGAGATGTTTTTCAAACCTTAAGTTATTTTTGTAGCTCTTTTCTGAGCCTTTTTCCAATTTTTCAAAATCCCTTTTGAAGTGTGGACACTAAAATGGGTCAGAGTATTCCAGTACCGTCTCACTAGTGTCATGTACGAAGGTAATATTACCTCCACACTCCATGACATTCCCCTAGTTATACATAAAAGGATCCTATTTACCCTTCTAGCTGCAGCATCACATTGGGAGCTCATGTGCAGTTACTTGTCTACTGTGATTTTTCAGTCCTTTGCAGAGTCACTGTGCTCCAGTACACAGACCCTGTAACAGGGTGGCCATTTACCGAGCTCCCCTTCCTGGACTGGGTTCTCTTTACAGGTACCTACCCCTTTTAGCCCCCTCTTACAGGCTCCTTAAGAACTATGCCCAGGATTTCACATGAATAACAGCACTTGCTGCTTGGGTTTTATATCTAAAACAATTCATTTCTGTATTAACACCACCCCTGCCTGGGGTCAGTTTAATAACAGAAATAGGTCCTAACAGTCCTCAGGGTCCCAAAATAAAGTCCATCATCACACAACAGTCCATACTCAACTCTAGTGTCTAGGTGTTTCTCTTACAGCTGGAGCTCATCTTCCATCCCAGTCTGTTCTCACTGTTCTTCCTAGCTGGATCTCAACCTCCTGACATGGCCTCTAGCCCAAACCCCATCCAGGTTTCCTCACAGCCTCCTCTTCCCTGGGCTTCTCTTAAGATCACAGCTCCCTTGGTCTCAGGGTCTTCCCTGAAAGAGCTGTTCACGTTCTGCAATCTCCAGAGCCTCCCCACTTCATTCTTTTTCTGGTTGTTTTCCATGGTGAAGCAAACTTGATTGGATAGTTATAGCCACGAGGAGCTCCTAAATACCTCATGGTTTATGTTCTCCCATTCTGCCCTGTATCTTTCAGGTAATGTACATTGTAACAAAGCCTTTCTAATACTACCCTTTTCCCTGATATTTTTACTAAAAATATTATAACTTTTGTTAGCTTAAGCCATTGAAATTCCTCAAACTTTTCCCTTTCTTTATCAAAACCCTTATATACCCATAAAAGGTGATCAACTGTTTCTTCTACCTTACTTCACATACATAGTCCATCTTTGTGTTTGTTTATTCAAAAAAAAATTTTGTTTAAACCACAGTGGCCAGTTAGTACTCTACACAAAATCACTTCATTTTTCCTATCCGGGCTCTGTATTTCATTATCCTCTACTCAAAAGCACAATTCAAAAAATCATCTTCCTCTTCTTTCATTGATCCAAATTTTTTGCCACTTCTCTCTTTAAATCATTCTGTATGAGGTGTCATGCTGTCTGCGGGGGGCTCACAAGCATGAGTGCCAACTTTAGGGTAGACTGTCCAGGAACCGGGCACAAATTCCAAATTGTTTGTGTTCTATAATTAGATTTTACCAACCAATTAACAAATGTGAACTCCTAAAGCACTCTGACAGCCTTAACCTGGAGTCACACACAGTCCCATTTGGCGCCCCAATCTATCTTGTCACCCCTGGCAAGCGTGCCTCTGTGATAAATGGTCGCTTTACACCAAAAATCACAGCAATATTCAGGTTACTCCTACTCCCAAAGGACCAGTCACTCACCCCAGGTCATTTTGCGCTTTAGATCTCAAACAAAAGACAATGCTTCTAGCCATGCCTATAAAAAACTAACTAAAGGGTTATTAACAAGGGAGAAGAAATGAGTTCTTTACGAGGTTAAAGCAGGTAAGCATACATGCGCAAAGATACAGTCTTAAGTTCAAAATGTTATAGTAGCGTCTATAATAAGCAAGCTTTTATGTCTTTTGGTGCTAACCCAAGCCAAGCTGCTTGGGGATCGCTTGCTTCTGTTTAGATATCTCTGCCCATCACAGTCTAGACAGCATACAGAGACTCTTCGTAGTTCCTTCTGGTGAGAGATTTTTATCCCCATTTCCCTAAAGCCAAAGCTGATGGGAGAACTCTTCGTGGGTGGATGGGGGGGAGCAATCGACAAAGTCTTTGTTCCACAATGGCCCATTTGGATTCAGCAGTCCTTCCTGATTGGCAGGAGGTAACGCCTTCTGTAGGAATCTAGCATTTTGCATTAGATGGTGGTTTTTTCCTGTTTGGTGAGTTAGAGTTTCAGAACAAATATTTTACAGTTATAGCGCAAACACTTAAGTATTATCTTTATAGCATGGGACATATTGTAAGTATTATATGCAGCGCCCTACAAGCATTCCATAAATTTTAAACACTACACACATTCTTATAACTTTAATATCTATTTTAACTATACTGACCCACAGGTAAGGCAGGCTGGTTTCCAACTATGCATTTGTGAGCGTTCAGTGAGGCCAATTCCTGTTTACTCAGGGGTATTTCTCAGTCAATCCTTCCATTTCTTACAGTGCTTTTAGCAACTTTGTCTGCCATTTTGTTTCCTGTTATCTTCATATGTGTTGGCATCCAGGCTAATGCTATATGTATTCCTATCTATCCTAACTCTGTTGTTAGAAATATAACTTCATGGATTAAATCACTTCTACATGTGGAAATCCCTTTTATTAGTGCCACAAGGCCTGATATTGAACCCAAAAACATGATCCCTGCTGCTGAACGTCCATCCCAGATCAGTGTAACACACTAGCATTATTGGCTAGTTTGGCCATCACAACAGCTACAAAATCAGATATTCTTTTAGATGTACTAATTCCTAATTTTGGTGTACAATGTGCTGTCCCTACTTTTCCTGATCTGTGTTTTTTTTTTCTTTTTTGGACCTATCTGTGTATATTTGACAAAAAAACAACTCCACTTTTCATCTATATACTGGGTACACTTCATTTTTTTTATATCTATTATCTCCTTTTTACCCTTAGATTTATAAAATAAATCTAAATCCACATTTGGACATGTTCCATCCATAATGAATGTTTCCATGACGAAAAGTTTTGACTTTGTTTAGCTTTTCCTTGTCTTTCAACTTCTGCGTCCACATATGAACTCAAATGGCATGTGGAGTTCTAACCATTGTGTGCTAAAGGTCACATATTGAATTCCCAACAATCCCCATCCATTTGTTTTGGTAGTTTCATCATTGCAATTCCCATTAACTTTGTTAGTTCCATTGTAAACAGATTATTAAAAATCTTTTTAACCCTGAATTCGTATTGATTATTACAATTATAAAATTACTTATTGGAGTGCGACATGCATTTGTCATATATAACACATTCTTTATTTAGGCAGCTACTTAGAGTTAATTACGGAGATGGAAATTAGTGAAATAAATTTTTTTTGAACTTTAGTTAACATATACAAATATAATTGAAATTCTAGAAAAATCAGTGACATAAGTAGGGTTATCAGACAGCAAATGTGAAAAATCAGGACTCGGTGGGGGGTAATAGGCGCCTATATAAGACAAAGCCCCAAATATAGGGACTGTCCCTATAAAATCAGGACAGCTGGTCACTGTAGACATAAGTATAAGAATAAGTATAGTAAAATCCAAAACCAAAAACAACGAGGAGTACTAGTGGCACCTTAGAGACTAACAAATGTATTTGGGCAGATGGTTTTGTGGGCTAAAACCCACTTTATCAGATGTATGGAGTGGAAAATGCAGTAGGAAAATATATATAACAGTACATGAAAAGATGGGAGTTGCCTTACCAAGTCGGAAGTCGAGAAAATTCAATTGACGTGGGCTATTATCAACAGGACGAAAAATCACTTTTGTAGTGGTAATCAGGGTGGCTCATTTCAAACAGTTGACAAGAAGGTGTGAGTAACAGTAGGGGGAAATTAGTTTTTAGTTCTTGTAGTGACTCATTCACTCCCAGTCTTTATTCAGGCCTAATTTGATGGTGTCCAGTTTGCAAATTAATTCCAGTTCTGCAGTTTCTCATTGGAGTCTGTTTTTGAAGTTTTTAAGAATTGCCACTGTTCAGTCAATTGTTGAGTGTCCAGGGAGGTGGAAGTGTTCCCTGACTGGTTTTTGAATGTTATAATTCTTGATGTCTGATTTGTGTCCATTTATTCTTTTGTGTAGTATAAATATAGTATAGTATAGTAAAATGGTTTCCTGTGTTCATATTTACAATCCTACAGTGTCCATACTTTCAACCTTATAGAGACTGTTAGAAACAAAGATGGAATGAAACGTAAGTGGAGCACATCGGGAGACAGGTCCCAAATCAGGTAGCATGCTATTCTGGAACTTGCTACACCCAAGAGTTTAGGTCACAGGCTTTTATAAAAGAACTTACTTGATACACTTTTATAATACAGGAATGTGTTATACATACAATCAGTTGATTTATTTGCTTATCATTTGAGGTTCAGACTGCCTGACTCTGTAGCCCAGATAAAGCTTTTTTTTCTCCTGCTGGAATGTAGACACCATGATATCTTCTCCCCAACTTGTTAGCTTGATAGCTTTATGTATTTTATAAGTAAATGTGCCTTCAGTGTCTCTGCCAGACCAGGTTGATCAGCCAAGCAAATACACATTCCATTATCTAGGGCAGAGTGGGTGGGTTTATGAATTGCTTTAAGAACATAATTCTAGCACATATCCATAACTCTTGGTATATACCCAATACATACATCATGGAAGAATATTAGTGATCAGCGAGTTACTAGTTTTCCAATGATATATTACTTGACACCTCTTGTGTATATATCATGACTAGGGCCCTACCAAAATCCCGGTCCATTTTGGTTAAGTTCACGGTCAGAGGATTTTAAAAATTGTAAATTTAATGATTTCAGCTATTTAAATATGAAATTTCATGGTGTTGTAATTGTAGGGGCCCTGACCCAAAAAGGAGCAGTGGGGGATCGCAAGGTTCCTGTAGGGGGGGTTGCAGGACTGCTACCCTTACTTCTGCACTGCTCCTGGCAGGGGTGCTGACTTCAGAGCTGGGCAGTTGGAGAGCGGTGGTTGTTAGCCGGGGGACCAGGTCTGAAGGCAGAGCCACCGCCATCAGCAGTGCAGAAGTAAGGATGGCAGCTCTGAAGGCAGCACAAAAGTAAGAGTGGCAATAGCACGACCCCCCCTAAAATAACCTTGCAACCCCCCTGCAACTCGCTTTTGGGTCAGGACCCCCAATTTGAGAAACCTTGATCTCCCCCATGAAATCTGTATAATATATGGTAAAAGCACACACAAAAACAGATTTCACCGGTGGGAGACCAGATTTCATGGTCCGTGATGCTTTTTTCATGGCTGTGAATTTGGTAGGGCCCTAAATATGACACCACTGTGTGAGGTGTAGTGAGTATGTCAGTTCTGATGTGTTGCTGCACAAATGGGCCTCTGTGTCACAATGTGGAACTGTGTCTTATCTATTGTATGAGCCTGATCCTGCAAGCTCTTACTAGTAAAAAGCTTCTTTGCAGGTAATGAGACTCCTCACATAAGGATTAACATGTGGTAGGGCTTGCAAAATGAAGCCTTGTGTCTAAAGCAATGGGTAAATGTATGACACTGTGTAGATGTTTAATAACCAATAGTGTAATTCTTTAGAATAATGGTGAAAATTTTAAATGTTACATCTTATGTAGTGCCAGTGGCATGCCCCTCTACTTACATATATGAAAGGAGACCAGGTCCAGGCCCCAAAGAGCTTACAGTTAGGACTGTCACACGATTAAAAAAATTAATTGCACGATTAATCATACTGTTAAACAATAATAGAATACCATTTATTTAAATAGTTTTGGATATTTTCTACATTTTCAAATATATTGACTACAATTACAACACAGAATACAAAGTGTACAGTGCTCACTTTATATTTATTTTATTACCAATATTGGCGCTGTAAAAAACATAAGTAATAGTATTTTTCAATTCCCCCATTACAAGTACTGTAGTGCAATCTCTTAATCATGAAAGTTGAACTTACAAATGTAGAATTATGTACAAAAAAACCCTGCATTCAGAAACAAAACAATGTAAAACTTTAGAGCCTACAAGTCTACTCAGTCCTACTTCTTGTTCAGCCAATCGCTCAGACAAACAAGTTTGTTTACATTTTCAGGAGAAATGCTTCCTGCTTCCTTCCTATATCACCTGAAAGTGAGGTATTCACATGGCACTGTTATAGCCGGCGTTGCAAGATATTTATGTGCCAGATGCATTAAAGATTCATATGTCCCTTCATGTTCCAACCACCATTCCAGAGGACATGCATCCATGCTAATGACGGATTCTGCTCGATAACCATCCAAAGCAGTGTGGACCAATGCATTTTAATTCTCATCATCTGAGTCAGATGCCACTAGCAGAAGGTTGATTTTCTTTTTTGATGGTTCGAGTTCTGTAGTTTCCGCACTGGAGTGTTGCTCTTTTAAAACTTCTCAAAGCATGCCTTACACCTCTCAGATTTTGAAAGGCACTTCAGATTCTTAACCTCAGGTTGAGTGCTGTAGCTATCTTTAGAAGTCTTCTATGCTTTTTATCAAATCTGCAGTGAAAGGTTCTTAAAATGAACAACACGGGCTCTGTCATCATCCAAGACTGCTATAACATGAAATATATGGCAGAATGCAAATAAAACAGAGTAGGAGACATACAATTCTCCCCCAAGGAGTTCAGTCACAAATTTAATTAATGCATTATTTTTTTAATGAGCATCATCAGCATGGAAGCATGTCCTCTGGAATGGTGGTCAAAGCATGAAGGGGAATACGAGTGTTTAGCATATCTGGCACGTAAATACCTTGCAATGCCGGCTACAAAAGTGCCATGCAAATGCCTGTTCTAACTTTCAGGTGACATTGTAAATAAGAAGCAGGCAGCATTATCGCCCATACATGTAAACAAACCTGTTTGTCTTAGCAATTGGCTGAACAAGAAGTAGGACTGAGTTGACTTGCAGACTCTGAAGTTTTACATTGTTTTGTTTTTGAGTGCAGTTATGGAACAAAAAAATTACATTTGTAAGTTGCACTTTCACAATAAAGAGATTGCACTATGGTACTTGTATGAGGTGAACTGAAAAATACTGTTTCTTTTGTTTGCCATTTTTACAGTGCAAATAGTTGTAATAAAAAATAACAATATAAAGTGTAATAAAAAATAAACAATATAAATTAACAATATAAAGTCTACTTTTATACTGTATTGTAATTGAAATCAATATATTTGAAAACGTAGAAAAAATCCAAAAATATTTAATAAATTTCAATTGGAATTCTGTTGTTTAACAGTGCAATTAAAACTGCAATTAGTCATGATTAATTTTTTAATTGCAATTAATTTTTTTGAGTTAATCATGTGAGTTAATTGCGATTAATAGACAGCCCTACTTACAATTCAAACTAACAAAAGAGGGGAAAGAAATGCAGTGTAAAAACAAAGTGACTGAGTGGTCATAAGAAAAGGAGTACTAGTGGCACCTTAGAGACTAACCAATTTATTTGAGCATAAGCTTTCGTGAGCTACAGCTCACTTCATTGGCTGCATTCAGTGGAAAATACAGTGAGGAGATTTATATACACACAGAACATGAAAAAATGGGTGTTAACCTTTTGTCTTGTTCCCTCCTCCCCCCCCCCGGCTCTCCTGCTGGTAATAGCTCATCTTAAGTGACAGGTTTCAGAGTAACAGCCGTGTTAGTCTGTATTCGCAAAAAGAAAAGGAGTACTTGTGGCACCTTAGAGACTAACCAATTTATTTGAGCATAAGCTTTCGTGAGCTACAGCTCACTTCATCGGATGCATACCGTGGAAACTGCAGCAGACTTCATATATACACAGAGAATATGAAACAATACCTCCTCCCACCCCACTGTCCTGCTGGTAATAGCTTATCTAAAGTGATCATCAGGTGGGCCATTTCCAGCACAAATCCAGGTTTTCTCACCCTCCACCCCCCCACACAAATTCACTCTCCTGCTGGTGATAGCCCATCCAAAGTGACAACTCTTTACACAATGTGCATGACAATCAAGTTGGGCTATTTCCTGCACAAATCCAGGTTTTCTCACATCCCCCCCACCCCCATACACACACAAACTCACTCTCCTGCTGGTAATAGCTCATCCAAACTGACCACTCTCCAAGTTTAAATCCAAGTTAAACCAGAACATCTTGGGGGGGGGGGGGGTAGGAAAAAACAAGAGGACACAGGCTACCTTGCATAATGACTTAGCCACTCCCAGTCTCTATTTAAGCCTAAATTAATAGTATCCAATTTGCAAATGAATTCCAATTCAGCAGTTTCTCGCTGGAGTCTGGATTTGAAGTTTTTTTGTTTTAAGATAGCGACCTTCATGTCTGTGATTGCGTGACCAGAGAGATTGAAGTGTTCTCCGACTGGTTTATGAATGTTATAATTCTTGACATCTGATTTGTGTCCATTTATTCTTTTACGTAGAGACTGTCCAGTTTGACCAATGTACATGGCAGAGGGGCATTGCTGGCACATGATGGCATAGATCACATTGGTGGATGTGCAGGTGAACGAGCCTCTGACAGTGTGGCTGATGTTATTAGGCCCTGTGATGGTGTCCCCTGAATAGATATGTGGGCACAGTTGGCAACGGGCTTTGTTGCAAGGATAAGTTCCTGGGTTAGTGGTTCTGTTGTGTGGTATGTGGTTGTTGGTGAGTATTTGCTTCAGGTTGCGGGGCTGTCTGTAGGCAAGGACTGGCCTGTCTCCCAAGATTTGTGAGAGTGCTGGGTCATCCTTTAGGATAGGTTGTAGATCCTTAATAATGCGTTGGAGGGGTTTTAGTTGGGGGCTGAAGGTGACAGCTAGTGGCGTTCTGTTATTTTCTTTGTTAGGCCTGTCCTGTAGTAGGTAACTTCTGGGAACTCTTCTGGCTCTATCAATCTGTTTCTTTACTTCCGCAGGTGGGTATTGTAGTTGTAAGAAAGCTTGACAGAGATCTTGTAGGTGTTTGTCTCTGTCTGAGGGGTTGGAGCAAATGCGGTTGTATCGCAGAGCTTGGCTGTAGACGATGGATCGTGTGGTGTGGTCAGGGTGAAAGCTGGAGGCATGCAGGTAGGAATAGCGGTCAGTAGGTTTCCGGTATAGGGTGGTGTTTATGTGACCATTGTTTATTAGCACTGTAGTGTCCAGGAAGTGGATCTCTTGTGTGGACTGGACCAGGCTGAGGTTGATGGTGGGATGGAAATTGTTGAAATCATGGTGGAATTCCTCAAGGGCTTCTTTTCCATGGGTCCAGATGATGAAGATGTCATCAATATAGTGCAAGTAGAGTAGGGGCTTTAGGGGACGAGAGCTGAGGAAGCGTTTTTTAAATCAGCCATAAAAATGTTGGCATACTGTGGGGCCATGCGGGTACCCATAGCAGTGCCGCTGATCTGAAGGTATACATTGTCCCCAAATGTGAAATAGTTATGGGTAAGGACAAAGTCACAAAGTTCAGCCACCAGGTTAGCCGTGACATTATCGGGGATAGTGTTCTTGACGGCTTGTAGTCCATCTTTGTGTGGAATGTTAGTGTAGAAGGCTTCTACATCCATAGTGGCCAGGAGGGTGTTATCAGGAAGATCACCGATGGATTGAAGTTTCCTCAGGAAGTCAGTGGTGTCTCGAAGCTAGCTGGGAGTGCTGGTAGCGTAGGGCCTGAGGAGGGAGTCTACATAGCCAGACAATCCTGCTGTCAGGGTGCCAATGCCTGAGATGATGGGGCGCCCAGGATTTACAGGTTTATGGATCTTGGGTAGTAGATAGAATATCCCAGGTCGGAGTTCCAGGGGTGTGTCTGTGCGGATTTGATCTTGTGCTTTTTCAGGAAGTTTCTTGAGCAAATGCTGTAGTTGCTTTTGGTAACTCTCAGTGGGATCATAGGGTAATGGCTTGTAGAAACTGGTGTTGGAGAGCTGCCGAGCAGCCTCTTGTTCATATTCCGACCTATTCATGATGACGACAGCACCTCCTTTGTCAGCCTTTTTGATTATGATGTCAGAGTTGTTTCTGAGGCTGTGGATGGCATTGCGTTCCGCATGGCTGAGGTTATGGGGCAAGTGATGCTGCTTTTCCACAATTTCAGCCCGTGCACGTCGGCGGAAGCACTCTATGTAGAAGTCCAGTCTGCTGTTTCGACCTTCAGGAGGAGTCCACCTAGAATCCCTCTTTCTGTAGTGTTGGTAGGGAGACCTCTGTGGATTAGTATGCTGTTCAGAGGTATTTTGGAAATATTCCTTGAGTCGGAGATGTCGAAAATAGGATTCTAGGTCACCACAGAACTGTATCATGTTCGTGGGGGTGGAGGGGCAGAAGGAGAGGCCCCGAGATAGAACAGCTGCTTCTGCTGGGCTGAGAGTATAGTTGGATAGGTTAACAATATTGCTAGGTGGGTTGAGGGAACCATTGCTGTGGCCCCTAGTAGCATGTAGTAGTTTAGAAAGTTTAGTGTCCTTTTTCTTTTGTAGAGAAGCAAAGTGTGCGTTGTAAATGGCTTGTCTAGTTTTAGTAAAATCCAGCCACGAGGAAGTTTGTGTGGAAGGTTGGTTTTTTATGAGAGTATCCAGTTTTGAGAGCTCATTCTTAATCTTTCCCTGTTTGCTGTAGAGGATGTTGATCAGGTGATTCCGCAGTTTCTTTGAGAGCGTGTGGCACAAGCTGTCAGCATAGTCTGTGTGCTATGTAGATTGTAATGGATTTTTTACCTTCAGTCCTTTTGGTACGATGTCCATCTGTTTGCATTTGGAAAGGAAGATGATGTCTGTCTGTATCTGTACAAGTTTTTTCATGCAGTTGATAGATTTTCACTCCATACGGCTAAATGCAGTGCCTTCCATAATGACAGGTTTCAGAGTAACAGCCGTGTTAGTCTGTATTCGCAAAAAGAAAAGGAGTACTTTTCATCTTAAGTGATCACTCTCCTTACAGTGTGTATGATAACACCCATTTTTTCATGTTCTGTGTGTATATAAATCTCCCCACTGTATTTTCCACTTCATGCATCCAATGAAGTGAGCTGTAGCTTACAAAAGCTTATGCTCAAATAAATTGGTTAGTCTCTAAGGTGCCACTAGTGGTCCTTTTCTTTTTGCGAATACAGACTAACACGGCTGCTACTCTGAAACCTAAGTGGTTATAGTTGATAGAATTTCATTTTTTTGTTGGTGGTGATGGTGCTGATGAACTTTTATGTGTATGTTGTAATATGAGCTAAAATAAGCATTATGAGTTGAAGCATGAGAATAAGGGTGAAAGACTATCCAAAAAAAAATGCTGAAAGACTATCCAAAATAAATGTGTGTGCTCAGTATAGAATGCAGATATGCTGATGATGATCTTATTTCTGTTCACAGATTTTAAATACAAATATTTATCTAAAGTAGGCTGTTTACAAGAATGAAAGAATAGATCTCAAGGTAACCTATAGACAGTTGGATGGAACTGAAAGCTTACCACAAATCCATACATATAAGCATCTAGCACAAATGAGTAAGATGATGATTTTCAAAGGCACAAAGGGCAGCTAAGCACCCAACTCTCATTGAAAAGCAGTGGGATTTGGTTGTTTAGCTGTCTTCTGTATCTTTATAAATATAGGCTAAGAATTTCAAAGTTTAAAAAAGCCCTGGGCTCCAGAGTCTGGAAACTAGATGTCTGATCCAACAAGCTCTTACTTATGTGAGTAATCCCACTGACTTTATTGGGACTAATTGCATAAATAAATGTTTGCAAGATTGGTCCGTAGGATTGCAATAGCAAGTAAAGCATGTGTTTTTGTGTTTGTGTTGGGGAGACTTAACAAAACTGCAAGGTGAACTGCTATGGTTATGAAAGGAGGTATCTTTACTATAGCTTCCTGTCTATGCGGTGATAGTGAAATTATTTTGCTTGAGATTCTCTTTTCCTATAAATATTTTTGTAAACTCTTATCTGTTGACTATGGCTTCAGTTCAGGAGAACACTGGGAATGTGTTTTGGAAACTTTCATTCTTAACATCTATATTATTCTTAACTAGCTATTGGAAAGGAACTGTCAAAATTAAGGCCTCAGTCCTTCAATTGGATCCACATGAGCAGAGCTTTGTGACTGTATAGTTTCAGAGTCTGCCCACATGGCTCTGATTGCAATATTGGCCTAAGGCCCTAATCCTGCAAACAGTTATGTGTGTGCTTGCTTAAGTAAAGTTGAGCACATGTATAAATATTTGCAGGATTGAGACCTAAATTGGTCATGAGTCATGAGTAACTTGCAATTTACTGTTTTGCTGTGGGTTTTGCCATCTCGTTTTTGACATTCCTATAATCAGCGTGGAAAGTATCTATGTAACTAAGTTCATATACATATGTGAACTCCAAGATTCTTGTGACATTCTATTTAGCTGTAGTAAGACCGTGTTTTATGTAACAACCAGATTACAATTGGAGTGCATGCATTCTTTTCTATAATACGTAATAGCTAACTCCTTTTAAAAATGTATTCATTCTCTTGATTTAGATTTAGAAATTTAAGTTGTTAATAAAATAACTGCTGGTTTAGTTTTGTTAGAAATTCAGTTGTGACTGAGGCTATTACACTATTTGATGATTAATTCTTGGGGCAGAGAGGAGCAAAGGCCAACCTCTAGGATTCATATTCATTTTTGGAGGAGGGAGGGGCTGATGCCTTCTCACAAAGATAATTTGGATGGATAATAGTTTCCTTTTAAAACCCTTGAACAGTAGAAAAACGTGGCTGGGCTCCCGCTGCTGTACACCCTCAGCTTTCACGGGAGAATGCTATACACAGAACGTGACCTCTTAAAAAAGCAAACGGTTTGGGCAAAGAAGCCAATTACTGCATTCCCTGCTTTACTGCATTCCCTGCTTTTTTAGAGTGCATTGCTGGGAAGATAATCATTTCAAACACACACAGAATATTAGCTCTGTAGTGTTCCTTAAAAATGTGTGGTCTCCCTTGTCTCAATGTACTTCACCACCCACGTCAGAGCTGAGGCCAAATATTTCATTTGTTTAGAGACGCTGAACTGTTCTCAAGACATTTGCATTTCCCGATTTTAATTGTGTCCAGGTGTCTGAGACATGTCCCAAGCCTGTCCTTGCATAACTGGTTTAAATAAATTTTAAAAAAATCTAAGGTTTGTATCTGTGTGACTGTAAAACCGTATGAATAAGCGGTGTCATCTGCAGAGCCTGCTCTACTCTGAGTGGCTTCGCAGGGGTGTACTGCTGATACTAGTCATTGTTCCCTACCAGGCTGTTGTGTGGTGTAAAACACAAACAAATAAATGAAAGTGGTGATGTTAAACCTTGTCATCAAACAGTTCAGAGTGGTTGTTGCTGGCTGGTTGGAGAACTGGTTCTGCAGGCTGAGAAAGGAGGCAGGGGATGTGCAGTCACAACTGATCTCTATCTGTTCCCTCCCAAACGCTGCAGGGACCCCCAAAAGTAAGATAAAACTAATCTAGTCAGTTGTGTCTGGAGACATAAAAAGTCATTTGTCTGTACGTTTTGAGTTTGTTTATGCTGAAAGGCAAGTCAAAGGAAAAGTTAGTGTTCCGCTCATGCTACTATTCCCTGTTGCATGAGGTATCTGATTACAGTATATTTTTCATAAACTGATTTTGTGATGTCTTAGGAAAACCTGTTCTTCAGAGGACTGTGTCCAACCCTCCTGAGCATATAGAATGCTAATGGTTCCTTTGTGACCTCTTTATTAACAGATCTCCACAGGTGGTGGGGCTGCTGCATGTCATCAGTTTCTAGACTGGTGTATCTGTTCTGCCTGATACGCCCTTCTTTTCAACACATTTACAAGACAGTAGAATCTAGTCCTATGATTCCCCCCCCCCCCCCCCGACTTTGTTTGTGTTCCCCCCCCTTTTGGACCAGACCACACTTCTCTTTGCAGATACCAGAGGGATGTCGCCCTGCTTGTGACATAAAGCCATAAGGAGGCACTGCACTTTTTGGCTTCTGCAGAGAACTTTCAGAGTAACAGCCGTGTTAGTCTGTATTCGCAAAAAGAAAAGGAGGACTTGTGGCATTTTAGAGACTAACCAATTTACTTGAGCATAAGCTTTCGCAAGCTACAGCTCACCTCATCGTATGCATCTTTTTGCAGAGAACTTGTAATTTCTGCTGCTTATCATGGACTTGCTCTTGTGGATCTGAAGGGAGACTAGGCCTTTAGAGCTGCAAAACAAAATTACATCTACAGTATGGCATAGCTAGTTAGCCACAATTCTTGGGGTGAGGTGGTGTTGCAAATTGATTACACATTATGCTGCCTCCTCCTGGAGGAGTGAAGTTCCATTCTAGGTCACAATGGACAGGCAGAATGATTCTTGTTAGTGGATGTTGTTATCTGAACACATAACGTATTAAAATCTAGCATTTGCTCATAATCTCAAACTATATGAAGTTACACTTTTAACGCTGACTGTGAAATATGTTTTGAGACAAATGTGCCACACTTCCATTTGGGCAGGTTATCATTGAAGTAACTACACATTATCTTTTCAGATATGACATCAGGACTTGTAATAGTAAAAACTTTCTTTAAAGGCTGGAGTCTGGAATACTTTCATCATAGTCTGCTGCACGAGGATCCTGTAGCTGGTCAGATGTATAAAATAAAATATCCATTGCTTTATTTTTTTGCAGAACTGGAGAAGACTAAATGTCAGCATGAACAAGAACAAGCTTTGGCTAGCAGGGACTCTTCCTACTCACAAATGCCCAGACCTATTGGTCACTTTGTTCCTCAGTGTGATGAGCACGGGAATTACCAACCAATTCAATGCCATTCTAACACTGGGTATTGTTGGTGTGTGAATAGGGATGGTAATGAGATTGATGGCACCAGAACTGGACCAGGAATCCGACCCCCATGTAAGTTACTCAAGGATTTGTCTCTTCTGTGTGTATCTCTTAAATTGTTGCAGCATCTATTTTTAATGGATTCTGGTATACCGTGTAGGTGCAGCGCTGCCCTGGAGTATTGCAGAGTTGTGCTATCTCAGTGGGAGCATGCCCATTGCTAAACCCCTTGAGGGGCTATAATTAAGGCTATGTTTTAGTAAAGGTTTAGTTAGGGTATTTTTAGTAAAAGTCATGGACAGCTCACAGGCACTAAACAAAAATTCACAGCCAGTCACCTGTCTGTGACTTTTACTAAAAATACCCCTGACTAAAACTTGGTGCGGGGAGGGCAGCCCAGGTGCTGGTGGGGAGGATTGAGGAGGGCAACAGCATGCAGGCACTGCTCCTGCAGATCCCATTGGCTGCAGTTCCTGGCCAATGGGAGCTACGAAGCCAGCGCTCTGGGTGGAGGCAGCGCGCAGAGCTGCCTGGCCATGCCTCCACCTAGCAGCTGAGCGAAGGGGATGTCACCGCTTCCAGCGAGCCCCCCAGGTGAGTGCCACCCAGAGCCCACCTCCCCGCATCCCATGCCTCTGCCCCCTCCCACACCGAAACTCTGCTGCTGGTGGGTGCGCGGTTGCCCCAGACTTCCCCAGCAGCTGCCAGTACGACTGGCGCAGGAGCTGCCTGAGCTGCCCCTGAGCCAGGCGCACCGGCCACTGCAGAAGTCACAGAAAGTCATAGAATCCATGATCTCCGTGACCCACTCGCAGCCTTAGCTATAACGCACTCGGTCGCAGCACCGTGTGCAAGAAAAATTCAGAAGCTGTATAATATCTGTTGTACTACCTTTCTTGTTACTATCCATTTATAGTGCTATTTCTTTCTAAAATGTCTGTAATTATGCACTGAAGATAATGGCTTGCTTTGTTGTATTTACATGAACTGAGTTTTTCGTCTGCTTTTCGTCATCTGTCACCAAGGTCTGAGCACATCTGCTCCTCCTGTTGTTATTGGGCCCCCTGTTCGACCAGATTCAATTCCTCTGCCCCCAGGAACACACTTACTCTTTGCCCAAAGTGGGAAGATTGAACACGTCCCACTGGTGGAAAATAATATGAAGAAAACTGATGCAAAAGCTTTACTGCATGTTCCAGTGAGTATCTATTGTACCTCCTATAGCCACTGGTGCTTAGGGAGAAAATGTCCTCTTGGTCACTGAAGAGATAGATTATGGACCTTGTGTACAGAGGAAACCCTCTCAAATCTCCCTTACATTGAAGGACTTACTCATTTTAGTCCCAAATTTACCTGTGCTCCACACAAATTTGGTATCCTCTCACTCTTATTGAAATTATTTATATCAGTAATAAAGAATCCTGTGGCTACAGAAAGAGTTATTTACACTAAAGGAAAGGTTCACAGAGCATTTTAGCTTTTCATCATGAATAAATCTTGTGTTCCTTTTATGTCCAAAAAAACCTCTTATAGCTTGTGTGTGGGAACACCTCACCCCCAGACTCATGGCTTTCATTGGCTTCCTGTCCACTGCAGCCTCCAGTATAAAACTCCATATTATTCTTAAAGGTCTTCCATTGAGTTTCTGTCTTTTCTCCTCCTGTCATCTGTCTGAATCTCACCCTGTTCTCCAGTCAGTTCCCTAATCACTTCAGATGTCAAACTTGCTTGTCCCTTCTCCGGGTCTGGTCCCTGTGGGTGGTAAATCCTTTCCCCACATTCTTTCCCACTGTTTGGAAAAAGCCTCTTCTTATCAAATGACTCCCTGTTGCTTTTCAAATCCCATCCTCTTTTCCATGGCCTGTAACTCTTAACCAGTGGTGGGCAACCTGTGGCCCGTAGGCTGCACACGGCCCGTCAGGGTAATCTGCTGTTGGGCCACCAGACAGTTTGTTTACATTTGCATGGCCGCCCGCAGCTCCCAATGCCCGCGATTCACTGTTCCCAGCCAATGGGAGCTGCAGGAAGCAGAGGCCAGCATGTCACTGTGGCCTGCGCCACTCCCGCAGCTCCCATTGGCTGGGAACGGCGAACCACAGCCACTGGGAGCTGTGGGCGGCTGTGCAAATGTAAACAAAGTGTCTGGTGGCCCATCAGCATATTACCCTGATGGGCTGCATGCAGCCTATGGGCCGCAGGTTGCCCACCACTGGTTAAGAGTTACAGGCCATGGAAAAGAGGATGGGATTTGAAAAGCATCAGGGAGTCATTTGATAAGAAGAGGCTTTTTCCAAACAGTGGGAAAGAATGTGGGGAAAGGATTTATCACCCACAGGGACCAGACCTGGAGAGGGGACAGACAAGTCTGACATCTGACGTGTCAATTATTACCCTGACGGGCTGCATGCAGCCCATGGGTCGCAGGTTGCCCACCACTGCTCTTAACTCTGTTAAATGATATGATCTGATTCCTTGAGCTACCCAACTTCAGCATGTTCATTTGTTCTTCCTGACACTTGGCATTACCCCTTTCGTCCCAGCCCCCGTTATAGAGTGGCTACCAGAACCAGGTGTTGTAACTGTTGTACTTTTGTATTTCTTGGGTATTCTTTGTAGGCCAAATACTGATCTCAGTTACACTGGTGCAACTCAGTGAGTAATGTCAGTAGGATTGCCCTGATGTAAGAGTAGAATTGGGTCCATTGTCTATTGTATGAAGATTCTATACAATAATAAATTGATGTTGTATATCAGCCCCAGTACAAACTTGGGCAGTCAGGTTGATGTATAAGCAGAACTGAAAATTCCTGGTGGCTCCTTCTGTCTGGTCTGAATAAAATAATTTAAAAGAGAAACTCCAGTGAAAACTTTCATAGATAAGATTAACTCTTAGTTTAATCATTAAACTTTTCCGACCTCTTTCCTTTATACTGACAATAGCTGTTTTTTTTTTATCCCAGTTGCTAAATTATAGAGAGATTTGTGTAAATGTCAAGCAGAAACAGCATGTTGCAACACTCAAACACTCTGATCACCCTGCGACCTATTGCCTGAACGCATGGTCAAGAACACCATGCATAAATAAATCTCGTTTTAATGGATGTTTTTGAAATGCCTTGTTAAGGGGTTGCTGGACTCTCTGTACTCTTCCATTCTGCCAGAATCTTATCTTACGAAGGCATCACAAGAGACAGACTCAGGAATCCATACAAAATGAGGAGTGTCAGACTAAAAGTCCCATCCAATTGCTATAATAAGGATTTTTTAAATCTAAATGTGTGCTCTTTAGGTTCTGCTTTCTTTTGCAAGTCTTAAAGAGTCTTAAATCTTTTCTGATTGTCCACTGACTTTCTCAGGAAGAGGAAATGTTGTAGTTCATTTTAAATAAGAATAGTTCATGTATTAAAAAAAATAATTTAATTTAATTTAACAGTTTTAA
This sequence comes from Lepidochelys kempii, assembly GCF_965140285.1. Taxonomy (NCBI): domain Eukaryota; kingdom Metazoa; phylum Chordata; order Testudines; family Cheloniidae; genus Lepidochelys; species Lepidochelys kempii. The sequence continues at coordinate 135,942,532 of NC_136382.1, read as the reverse complement.
TTTAATAAATTATATTTCAATATAGTACCAGGCATACAAAGCGGTTCACAAACTGCATGCACAAGCACCAATGAAATGCAGCCACCTAGGGTGTGTGGGTTAGTGGCAGGCAGCAACTAAACGTTGCATACCACACATTAAAGGAATGTAGGGTACAGGAGGAAGAGAACAGACTCTGTATAAGAGCTGCCTGAGAGCCCCAGCATTGGGAGAGTAGATTGTGGGGACACCACTAGAGGGCCCTAGCACTTGAATGAGTGAGGAATGGATTCATGGTGTGTATGTGTCTAGTAGACAGGGTGAGGAGTTGGCGCATGGGCGTGTGGGAGGCACCCACAGTACAGTGTGGGTGCATGATGGACAGGGGTGATGGTGGTGGGGGTGGTTACATCCAGGGAGAAGTGGGTGCATAGGTATGTTGGGGAGAGAAGGTGTGAATGATGGGTGGATGAAATGTGGTTGGGTGAATGAGTATATTGGTGGCTGGGTGTTCTAGAATCTAGTGGCAGAGTGTGTGATGGGTGTGAGTAGGTACTGGACATGACAGAAGGGAGAAAATTTAAGGTAATGGAAGGAAAGAAAGATGGGACAGTTAGAAAGAAAAGAGAAGTTAAGGAAAGAGTAAGGAGGAAGATGAGAGAAAAACAAAGAGTGACAGGAAAGAGGTACTCATGAAAGAATGTGGGAAAGAGGGAGATGAGGAAAAATTAATCTGAAGGAAAAACACTGAAAAGTGTGGAGGGAAATATGAGGATTCTTGAAAGAAAAATAAAATGGCGAAGGAGGAAAAGGAGAAAATAAGTAAAAGGCAAAGAGACTGCATCAGTCATTGCAAAGGAGGCTATTGGAACTATCCACAAAATTCAGCACTAACTCTCAGTAGGTCTCTGTGTATGTAACAGAATTGGAAATGATTAATTAAAGGCCTGATTAATTAAAGGAGTTTCGATTAAAAGTTTTGTGGGCTACTGCAAAGATAATTGTCAGGATGACTGTCATGAGATGGAGGGAATCACAATTATTTCCTTTTTTAGATGAGTGAAGAGGGTATCCTCTGGCCAGACTGCAGTGGGGGTGGGGGTGCAGCAGCTTCTCACTTGCACTAACTACTTCTCCAACAGCTGTAACTCTGCTCCTCCTGGCCACCCACCTTCCACCTGCCTCTATAGCTCTCCTCCATGACCTGACCCCCATCAGGGCCCCTCTGTTCGTTTGCCTGCTGGGCCCTTATTCTTAACTCTGGCCCTGCGTAGAGCCTGATGCTTAGACCCCCTAAGCCATTCTTTCTAGCTTTAGAACTGTTATTTAGTATGAGGCTGTAATTATTCACTTGTTGACTTACAGGACAGCGTTGTTATTGGAGTTGCGTATGACTGCATGGACAAGGTGGTTTACTGGACGGAGATCAGTGGCCCTTCCATCAGTAGAGCCAGTTTGCATGGTGGAGAGCCAACAACCATCATCAAAGCAGGTAGCAATATTAGTTTCTGCTTGATAGATTCATTTCCAGCAGGGAGTGTAAAGACTTGCATACACCAACCTGCACTGACCAGCCAATGGCCTTACTCTGACTGCTGCAAGGCTAGATTGTTTAAAGGAAGATCAAATTGGCAGAAATCAAAGTGATTGGATAATCTTAGGTTTTAAAAATCTTTATATTTAAAAAACCTGTCTATTTTATTCTTACGTGTATTGCGGAAGCACCTAGTGGCTCCAGCACCATTGTGCTAGGCACTGTACAAACTGAACAAAAACACAGTCCCTGCCCCAAAGAACTTACAATCTATGTATAAGGCAAGTGACAACAGGTGAATACATCGAACATGTTGAGGGGAGCACAAGGTAACAGGGAGATGATTATGATCTGGGTAATGAACAGCACTCCCCTCACACCACCTACTTAACTATTGTTGAGTTTTTTTGTAGGCCTCTCAGCAGGAGGGATTTGAAGGATGAAGTAAGCATTTCTAATGGGCCTGCCATCACAAGAGTTAGGACAGGTCCCCAGCAGTTTGTAGTAGTAGGTATGGGCTATTGGATATCACCATAAACTACCTTTCCACAAACTTTCATCATGAAGTATAATGGATTGTTCAGCAGTCACAGTGCTAAACTGTGCTCATACTTCTGCAATACGTAGCAAAACAAACCTCGTGCCTATTAAGTCATTATAAACAGATTTGGGGAGGGGAGTCAATTTAGCAAAACAGTAGTCATTTAAAATTTTATTTTCTGTGTATCTGCTTTCATTTGTCCTGTTTTTTAACAAGTATCTCCATCTGAGGTTTATTTCTATTGGAATTGAAGGGTACTTCATTCACTTGTTCGAGATCAATGCCAGTTTGGGCTAAATTAAGACTCTTGAGGCAGTAGAGGGATGGGCAGTTTGCACCCCCACAACAGTGGTGGTTTTAGGGGGCATTATCTCTGCATAAGGCAGAGGAAAGGGTTGTACTCCCTGGGTGCAAGTGCTAGACTGCTCAGCAAGCACAACTGATACAGCTGTGCAAAAGATGCGAACATGGGGCATTCTGCCCAGAATTGTCTATCTAGCTGGTATGTAGGGGCTGCAAGGGCACACCTTCAGTGTCACACCTTCAGTGATGAGGCTGTAGTTTCCTAAAGGATATAATACCTTGCCCTGCCTGATCCTTTGTTTAGGGAGCTTCCTCTGGGCTGGGTCTTCCCTACTCTTGAGCTGCATGCAGATCTCAGCAATCTGCTCACAAGTCTTTGCAAGGACACACTCCATCACTTACATGTTATGGAAGTAGAGAAATGGGAGCTGCCTTTACCCTTTAAGGAGGCAGCTCCCATTTCTCTACTTCCATAACTGATGCAAATATTAACAAAAATACAAACAGAACCTATATAGCAATAAATATTAAAACATTGAAAATTATTACTAAATGCATAATTTTACAATGTAAAACCATTTCTATAATTATACTTGATTCCAGGGTTCTCACACAAGCAGAGCGGAATGGGTCTTCCCCTGCTTTGTGCTCAGGAAGTGGACGCAATCATGTTGTGTTGCCTGCTGAGTGGGTACTGTTAGGGGAAGGGAATAGGTTCCCTGTGACTATCCTCTAACAGTAGAACCATGCCTTGGGCTTCCTAAGGGCCTAATGTCTGAAATGCTCACAAGACTCCCTTTCAATTCTGATAGAACTAAGCTCAAAGACATATTCTAGACACTTATAGTGAGTCGGTGCCCATCCAGCTACAAAGGGGTTGATGGAAGGACTACTACTTTCCATTCTGTTTATCTCTAAGGATCCCTCAGAACAAAGCCGTTTTTGCCTGTCTGTGAATAAGTTAGCAGGGGAGGGAAGCATAAAATAGAAATGTTGACCCATATCATTCTTATTGATCATGGATTATGTATATATTGTAGTGACTTTTCAGAAAACCTGTGACTTCATTTAATGAGAATTGTATTTGTTTCACATCTTCCCTCCTCCTTGCAGTGTGTTGTATGTTGTAGAGCCATTTAATACTATATCATGAAGGGGTGAAAGCATATGTGATCAGTACTCCAAGCCCATAGGTGGTTTGTCATAACAATGTTGCGTTATCAGGTAATCTTCCATGTCTTTTGTCTGCTATGGAAGCAAAAAGTGTCTAAAGACTCATTCAGGCCTTCTGTTGCCCTTGTTGCTGGTGCAGATTGTGATAGATCAAGTACTTGTGAAGTGATGCTAAAACAGGGGTTCTCAAACTGGGGGTCAGGACCCCTCAGGGGGTCGAAAGGTTATTACATGGAGGGGTCGCAAGCTGTCAGCCTCCACCCGAAACCTCACTTTGCCTCCAGCATTTATAATGATGTTAAATATATAAAAAGGTGTTTTTAATTTATAATGGGGGGAGTCGCACTCAGCGTCTTGCTATGTGAAAGGGGTCACCAGTACAAAAGTTTGAGAACCATTGTGCTAAAGCAGTGGTGTTCTTAATTTTCTGTACAAACACCAGATGCATTATATCATGGAATCAAAACAGAACACTAAGGTGTTGACTACTTGCTCAAGTGTTTAATTGGGCATTTACATGGTGTGCATTGCTAGCCAAAATTCAAATTCAAAATTGCAGAGGCACTATTCCCAATCTTTCAGAAGACATTGAGGTTTTCCTGATTTTATCTCCTTTCCGTGTGCTGCAGCTCCCTTGTTTGGTTTGCAGTTTGTTTTTGTATTGAACATTTATTTCTTTGTTCATGTTTTTGTGATTGGAATTTGTTTGCTTTGCAGGGGCATGTTTTGGTATGGGGCTCCATCCAGCTCTCATCTGCTTCTGCAGCTGCGTAGCCTCCCGAGGCTACAAGTTTCCTGAGCTCCGCAGCTGCAGGGCTGCTCCGCACAGGGAACTTCCCCTCTGCTGCAGTTGTTTAAATCATATTAAATCATATAAGCCATACATGTGTGCAGAGCCTGGGACTGTGTCCAGCCTGACTCCAGTACTGGTGTACTGAAATCATGGCCCTAGGAGTGACTGGTGAGGTGGGGGAGGAGATGCACAGAACCTGCTTAATATATTCCCTTAGACATGCCAGCAGGGGCCAAGTTTCCCTCTGGCTAGCCAGCCAGGAAAGACATTTACTTCAGGCCACACACAGCCTCTTTAAATCTCCTGGCTGACAGCTCAAAATAGAATTGTGCCAGGGAGGAAGGACTCCTGGAAACCACTGGTAGCAGATCTCTAACCCACTACCCTCTCCTATTCGGACCAATTGACTAATAGACCATCGGAGTCGGCAGTCCTCCTGTTCAGTGCCTGGGGATGGGAGAGAGAGTCTCCACCCCACATGAGGCAGCTCCCACTGCCTGCTGACCTCAGCAAGAGATGAAAGGATATAGAAGCATGATTTGGGGGTGGGAGAGGAATCTAATTGACATTTGCTTGGTACACCTTGATCAGTTCTTTGCAGATTTCAGTCTTGGAGTGGGTGGTCATTCCCACTCGTCCAACATGCACACACGTGTGCTTGCCCATGCGCACACGCGCACGTACACACATACACACACACACAATTTGTGACCCAAATAAGTTACATACCTAGATAAGGCAATGTAGCTTCTGCTGATTATGGTCCAATATAACTCTTATTAGGATAATCACAGTGTCCGGTTTTTTTAAATTCCCACCTAGTGATTTGCCCAAGTGTTTCTCCCCAGGAATCCAGTTTGGGTTGAGAAATACAAGACTTGTTTAATGGCTGAATAATGAATAAATGTGAAAATGAATAGACAAACTCAATTCATTTCATTTAATCTTTCTTTGAAATTCAGAAATGGGGCGTGTAGTTCTGCATTTGAAAGCTTCCTTGACAGATGGTTTTCATGAAGGGACAGGTTTCAGAGTAGCAGCCGTGTTAATCTGTATCCGCAAAAAGAACAGGAGTACTTGTGGCACCTTACAGACTAACAAATTTATTTGAGCATAAGCTTTTGTGGGCTACAGTTTCATCAGATGCATAGAATGGAACATATAGTAAGAAGATATATATATATACATACAGAGAACATGAAAAAGTGGAGTAAGAGACTAATTAATTAAGATGAGCTATTATCAGCAGGAGAAAAAAACTTTTGTAGTGATAATCAAGATGGCCCATTTAGACACTTGCTGATAATAGCTCATCTTAATTAATTAGCCTCTTACTCCACTTTTTCATGTTCTCTGTATGCATATATCTATCTTCTTACGATATATTCCATTCTATGCATTTGATGACATGGGCTGTAGCCCACGAAGCTTATGCTCAAATAAATTTCTTCATCTCTAAGATGCCACAAGTACTTCTTTTCTTTTTATGAAGGGACACTATGACACTTTTGAAACAACCCCATGCAATCTTTCCTTACTGGTTCATTCAGAGTTTATACCTCTGGAATTAGTCTGAAATGGGATTGTATTTACATTTAGTTTCAGTTTGTGTGCAGCCCGTTCTTCTCTGTGGACCTATGTGTCCTAAAAACTGTAGAGCAATTTTTTGTGCTGGCTGAGTACAAGAAACTTTAATATGCCTTTTTATTTATATTTTTAAAGTATTTGTTTCTCCTTCTATGATTTTGAGTGAGAAATCACTGGGACCAGAGTAATAGGTCATTGTCTGCTATTTCCTGTTGCTTTTGGAACAGATAACTGTCCAAGAAAAACTATGCACATACAGTACTAAAATATGTTCCAAACAAAATCCCTCTGCAAAACACAGACTTGAATTTAAATTCCATCTAGGGTTAATTCTTTTAGCACTTTGGAGATTGATTGTTAAACTTGAATACATTTTTAAATATTATGATGTATTTAAATTGTAATCAGTACAAAACTATAGCTTTCAGAATGATGCATTGTTTCTTCTCCTTTTGTACTGACATACTTTAAAGATTTGTAAGCCCGCCCCAGATCTTTGCAAAGACCATTTTGTTTTCCAAAAGGATAGAATAATTTCAATACTGATGAGCAATAGTGTTTGTTTCCCTGCCAGTCATTCTTCTTCTTAAGTCAGCACTACATACCTATTTTTGTATTAGCATTACTACTTCCGATAAAGTTGTGATGTTTTCGGTTCTTTTGTTTGGTTGTTTGTTTTTTTTTTAACAAAAAATAATTATCCCAGTTGAACCACTTGGCAGATATACAGATAATAAAAGTGCCTTAAACTAGTATAGTTCACTTCCAGTATGGGAATAAACTATACTGGTATAACTGTGTCCACACTAGGGGACTATACCAATTTAGGTGCACTGATATAGTTACTTTTGTAGGTAGACAAGCCCTTGGGTTAGAATTTGTGTAATTATCAGGGTGAGAAGTGACTCCTAACTATAAATTAAAAAAAAAATTAAGTAGGTCCATTGGCATCTCAGATTTGAAATCGTCAGTATGATAGAATTGTGCATCCTTCAGAAAGGACACAGTCACCTGACCCTTCTAAGCCAGCTTCATGCTCCAGACTAATGGAGCTCTGTTATTGGCATATTGGAGGGAGCAGGTCCTGACAACACAATATAAAGCTGGATGTTGTGGGACAAAGAATTGTGGTGGGTTTTTTCTTGATTTTTGTTTTTTGTTTCCTAAATTTCAAATAGAGTATGTACCTCCCTTTGCTCTAATTATTTGGCATATTCTTGTAATTCTAAATTTGAGTAGGTTTTTGTTACAGCCATTTTTGAAAAAGTCCTATAAAATTCAGTAAGGATGAAACCACCAGAAGTTTATTGGGTTCTATAGAAATTATTCTAAGCAGCCTTCAGAATTTAATTGAGAACTGTATCCCTGACATGGAATTCTCCCCTAATAGCCCATCGGGCTGATCTAAAGCCCATTAAAATCAATTGGAGTCCTTCCGCTGATTCATGGGCTTTTGGTGTATTTTAAAATTAACAGAAAAAATCTATGGAAGTATCAACTTAGAAGTTGTGTAACCCTATTGAATTGTTAACAAAACATTTATAGTACATTTAAACCGTGACTTCAGCTTGTGTTCTATGGGAGGCAGCAGTGTCTAGTGATTAGCACAGGAAACCCGTATGTTGTTCTTGACTGCCACTGACCTGGGCCCCAGTTCCTGTGAGATGTGCCGTTTGGATTGATCCCTGAGCCTATGAAGAGCCCCACTGACATCAAGCCTAAACTACCTGCACGTCCTTTAATTTTCTCTACGATCAATAGTGAAATAAACTAGTCACTTTTGTTGTTCTCTCTAGCAATTAGATTTGCTCTCTTTCAGGTGCCAATTAAAGATCTCCTTTGTAGAAGTGCATGCCTTAACAATAAGTCACTATTTTTATATTTTGTAAGGTACAACTTATATTCCTCGTGTAACAGGTTAACGTACTCTGTATAAAATGGTTTGTTGGCCTTAATTGTGATTGGACAGGCATTAGGAAAATTACTTAATGGAAACATTGCTGCTCAAGCTGGAATAACCGTTAAGTGTTTAGTATAACTATATTAGGAAACAAACTTATTGTTTGGTGTTTTATTTTCTTTGTTCTGTTCCAGACTTAGGAAGTCCTGAAGGAATAGCAATAGATCATCTCGGTCGCAACGTTTTCTGGACTGACTCTTACCTCGATAGAATAGAAGTGGCCAGGCTGGATGGTAGCCAGCGCCGAGTGCTGTTTAACACTGATCTGGTGAACCCCAGAGCCATAGTAACAGATTCTGTGAGAGGGTATATATATATTTTATAGACACATTTATTTTTAATGAACATTCTATGTATATATCCTGAAAGTCCCTCTACATTTTTACACTGTCTTCAACTGTTGATATAAAGCTTCAGTATCCTTTTCTCAGTCCCAAATATCCTCCTATAAAATAATATATTACTAGGTGTTTTATTGGAAATAAAAACTTCTTTCAGAATGCTTATTAGAAGCATTTCTTCCTAGGCACAATAATAATGCATTTTTATTAGCAAATGAAGTATTGGATTAGAATAAGCATTTTCTTATTGTTTTTTCCTTAATGGCAGCCATATTTCCAGTACTCTGCTGCCTTTCAAAAAACTGCATTAACTCCTTCTCTATCTACATCTCTGCCTTTATCTACTCCTGACCATCATCCAAGTACCTTTCCTATTTATTCTCTCTGTCTCCTTCACCTACACCCCATGATGTGTTTTCTCTGACACTGTTATGCTTGGGACAGCCTCCTAATTAACATACACCAAGACTCTACCGAAAGTTTGAAAATCCAGCTGTGCCGTGAAACATTTCAGCTACAGTGCTTACCTTTAAACCCCTGCCAGTTTTATCTTAAGTAAATAGATTCATTCTTACTATTTGGGGTATTTCTTAAACTGTCCTATGCACATTATGTTGTCTGTTTAGAATACTACAAATACTAAGGCAAGTCGCAAGTGTTAGGGGATGAGCACTATATAGTGGTCCCTGTTTGTTCTATTACACCAACTCATTCCAATGAATTTTATGGTAGCATCTTGTTCGTGGTTTAGCACATTTTTCCCTAGCGTTGTCTTAGGACTCTGTTTCTTTCTTTCATTGTTTAAAATTCCTATCTCAATCCTCAGCAGCATACAAAAATAAAAATAAAAAAGTAACCTCCATAACAAATTACCTTCACAGCACATTACTGGTGTGCAGCGTTAACAAACAATATACGACTTGAGGAGAGATATAAAACGAATGCCCATTACAATGTAGTAAGTAAGCCTTTTTTTGCAACCCTCCCAGGGTCCAAATTCATGAGAAAGGAAGGGGCAATAGGCCAGCATCCTTCTTATCCTTCTCCACTGCTGCCACCTCCTTCTCACTTTGCTAAGAGGGCATCGACCACTTGTAGCAGCACCCTGGGACCACAGCCCTAATCCAGGCCTAGTAAAGAGAGGTAGGGGGTTTGGAGAGTCAGCCCACCCACCACACACACACCTTGCCCCGGCAGCTCCTGTCCCACAGGGCTGGGCACAGCTCCCTCCTAAAGTCATTGTGATCTGATGCATAGGGTTGCAGCACCACTCAGGCTTGACCCCTCTGCCCCTCTGTTTAATGCAAAATTTTTTTATGTTTAATTTAAATACTCGTAAACTATTGATAATGCAAGTTGGGCACAAACTGATTTCCATACTCTTATACGTGGGGTCTTAAACTGCTGTTGTCCGAAATGCCATTTTCCAGGAACATGTTTGCCAACAAGAAGAGTCATTTCACTCAAAATACTTAATTTCCAATACAACTGAATGAAAGGTTTTTGTTTTGTTGTGGTTTTTTTTTCCAGTCACATGAACTTCTAGGAAGTTGTGCTAAACAAAATTAGTGCAGCTTTCTGTAATGAACAAGGACTACTCAGGCAATGCAACAAAAATTTGAAATGTTCATAAGGGAGAACTGGGGAATATATCATGGAATCCTGACTAGATTTCTCAAGGAGAGTCTTTGGAAGGGTCATCCTCCTTCCAGATGTTAACTGAACAAGATTTTTGGTGAAAGGAGCATGTATGTGACAGCTCAAAATGCAGATATTTAAGACTAAATAAAGGAGTAGTGCCACTAATTTTCCTCTTCATGGAAAATGTGGTATATCCAGTAAGTTGTATAAGTAAAGGGTCTCCCGATCATGCAAACAGATTTGCATGGGTGGACCCAAGTACCTGAGTGGAACCTCATTGACTTCAGCAGGGTTGGCGTATTAGTTGGCAGCTTCAGGGAATGTAGCCAAAGTATTAATAAAACGGTGGGCGAAAGGTTGAACTAGCGGCAGTTAATGCTCTGAGTCTCGTGAGGTTTTTCAGACAACTGACTCTAGTTGATGAGAAGTTGCCTCTGGTTCGGATCTGTTGGTAAATATTCTTCCAAGTTATACTGAAGAAAATGTTGAATTAAAGTAAATACATACATATGTGCTGAATTCTCCCACTAATCAGCCTCAGGGCAGGTGGTTTGTTTTTACCTGGACTGACTTTGTATCGTTGAAATGGATTTTTCTGTTTGGCACCTGGTAAATGAGCTTCTACCCAATGCTAGAAAATGAATTTTGTTTTAAAGTGATGCTACTTCACTATACTTCAGTATCTTCTATCAAGGTCAAATATGCTGCTTTCTGCCATTCTATCTAAATGTTCCCTGTTTCCTCTTTTGTTTCCTTAAAAGTTTTCCTTTATGTAAAAAAAAAGAAAAATCACTTTGGATTGATCAGTTATTTTAACTTTTTTCCTTTTCTTCCTATTCAGAAATCTTTACTGGACTGACTGGAATAGAGATGCTCCTAAAATTGAAACTTCATACATGGATGGCACAAACAGAAGGATTCTTGTTAAAGATGATCTGGGATTACCAAATGGTCTGACATTTGACACCTACTCCTCAATGCTGTGTTGGGTTGATGCAGGTAAAGAGAGGTGCTGAAATGTTCATATTCACAATGCATAACAGGCTAAACATGGTAACCAGTGCAATGATGCCCAGCATGACTCATGAGCAAATGCTTTGAGTTGTTTAGACTTCATTTTTTCTCAGGCTTGAGAGTCATACCCCAGAGTATCCACTGTTTTATTTATTAACTCTTGCTGATTCACCAAAAGTAGGTTTACAAGCTGAAGGATTTTAGTTCTGAAAGGAGAAAGCACTAGGTCTGCTGTAGACTTATTTTGTGTTTGCTACAAGCAAGTATATCTTTAATCCGTATTTAGCCCTTGATTCATCGAGTCTAGGGCCATAGAACTTCATCCAGTTACCCCTTGAATGAGCCCAGTTACTTGTGTTTGACCTTAAACATGTCTTCCAGAAAGGTATCCAGCCTTTAGTTGAAGGAACAAGTTATAGACAATCTACAACTTCTCTTGGTAGCTTGTTCCAGTGATTAATCATCTACACGATTAAAAACGTGTGCCTGATTTCTCATTTGAATTTGTCTGATTTTAGCTTCCAGCCACTGATACTTGTTATGTCTTTCTCCACTAGAGACTCCTTTAGTATCCAGTATTTTCTCCCCTGTGAAGGTACTTATACACTGAAATAAAGTTACCTCTCCATCTTTTTGATAAGCTGAACAGATTGATCTCTTTAAATCTCTCAGTAGAAGACATTTTCTCCAGCCCTTGAATCTTTTTTTTTTTTTTTTTTTGGTGTGTGTGGCTCTTCTCTGCACCCGCTCCAATTTTTCAACATCTTTTTAAAAATGTGGACACCAGAATTGTATGCAATATTCCAGTGTCGATCTCACCAATGCCGTGTACCGAGGCAAAATTGCCTCTCTGCTCCTCCTCAGTGTTCCCCTGTTTATACATCCAAGGATTGCATTAGGCTGTTTTGTCACAGCATTGCACCAGGAGCTCACAATCAGTTGCTTGTCCCCTATGACCCCTAAGTCCTTTTCAGGGTCACTGCTTCCCAGAATACAGCCCCCTTTCCATAGGTATGGTCTGAATTCTGTGTTCCTAGACATATACTTTTGCATTTGGCTGAATTAACACACTTTTTGTTTGAATGGGCACATCGTACCATATTGCTCTATTTGACTGCCCTATCCTTACCATATGGCAAATCTTTGAGTCATCCACAAATTTTATCAGCTGTGAGTTTATATTTACTTCCAGATTTCTGATGAAGTTGAATAGCATCAGATCTAGAATCAAACCCTGTGGAACTCTTCGAGAAACACCCCCATTTGATGACAATTCCCCATTGACAACTATTTTTTTGATTTGTCAGCTAGCTGTCTTAATCTATTTAATGTGTGTTCTATTGATATTGTATATTTAATGAGAATGTCATGTGCCTTACAAAAGTCTTAAGTATATTACATCTTTGCAGTTATCTTTATCAACCAAACTTGTAATTTCATGAAAGAATTAAATTGGATTTCTTTGACAAGAACTATTTTCCATTAAACTGTTTTGACTGACATTCATCCCATTCTTATTTCTTAATTCTTTAATAATTATCAGCTTTTCCATTATCTTTGCCCAGGATTGATGTCAGGCTAACCAGACTATAGTCAGCCAGATCATCCAGCTTGCCCTTTTGCAATATTGGCACCATAGCACTCTTCCAGTCGCCCCAGCAGAGAGGCACAGAATTAAATGGGCATTGAGGTTCAGCTGTCTTCTGAGTCAAAGAATTGCTCTGTCCCCAGCTCAGAGTCACAGTATACTGGCGAGGCACTGTGGAGAAACTTTCACTGCTGCTCCCCAGGCTGTAAATCTTCTGTGGATAAATCATCCTTTAATCTTCAGGACAGCCAGGCCCCCGCACTCTTTGTGAGCAAAATTTGTCGTATATGCACAGATTTTCCCTGGCAATCTTCAGCAGCTGCTGCTGTAATCTTTCAGTCCAACTGAATATCCAGACAAGGACCTGAATGGGCTTTCATCTGTCGTTCTAATGGAGTCCCACAGGCATAACACTGATCTACCAAAGTGGGCACATAGGAATAAATGAGACATTTTATAAAAGGTTTGGTGCTTGGCATATAAGGAGACATGATCTGGACAAGTATTTGGTAGGGGGGAGGAGGACTTTGAGGAAATTATACTCTATACATGCTCTTTTGATTATGTCCTTGTGCTTCCCTTTCTCCCCTCCCCCCAAAAAAGAACTGTTTGTCATATACAAAGACTAAATTGTTTTATTGTGTACAGGCACCAAGAGGGTGGAATGTATGAATCCCAATCAACTTGGTCGACGAAAGATCCTTGAAGGAGTCCAGTATCCTTTTAGTATTACAAGCTATGGGAAGAATTTATATTACACAGACTGGAGGAGGTAGGTTATCTGTTTAAGAAATTATGTAGTTGTATTTGAGTCTGGTCTTCTGCCTGGTAGAAACTGAGGTTCACTGCGTCTGTTCTCTTGGCAGCGAGTGTATTCTTCCTTAGAGATTTTATTTTTTTTCTCTCCAGGCAATCAGCTGAGGCAGGGCGTAGTGGAAATTTAGAGTTGGATGTATTAATGTTTCTAGTTAACTGTTTTCTCAATTTAATAATTTGTTCTCTAAAGATGCTTTTAATGCTGAACGTGAGAGGGATAGGTTTAATATGAGGGGGTGGTTTAATATGTCTTATGGCAGCACTTATTTTGAGGTTTAGGACAGAAATTGATTATTTGAAGCTCTTCTTATCCTTATTAGTATGTAACTGTTCAGTCAATAAGAAGAAGAAAACATTTTAGCTGTTGACAACAGTTATTTTTGTTTGCTGTAGGCAGGTGATTTAAGCCACATTATGATCTAGGCTGACTTTACTAAAATTTGCACATGAGATTCCAGACTAAATGTTTTTAAAATACCAGTAGTTTGTTTTTAATCCATATAAACATGTGACCAAGACTGTATCTGCAAGACTCTTGAACAAATAGTTCCACTGATTTCAACAGGGCTACTGGGAGTAACAGGGAGTAAGGGCTATTCACATGACTAAAAGTTTCCAAGGTTGAACCCAATATCTGTGAAATATTACTTCAGAATGCCATTTAAAAACGGGAAGTGGAAAATGTCACCATTCTGCCAGCCCATCGCCTTTTGTTGACAGCAGGCAACAACTGCACCTTAGTGGCTGAACTCCTACCCTTCTAATTCTGAATGTCAGATTTCTCTTGAAGTGGAACATTGTCCATAACAATGGATCGTTCCATCGTGGCCGTGCCAGGAATAATATTGTAGGGGAGAAGAGTATTTAAATTACCAATAAACTTGTTCCCTAGAGGGATGCGGTCAGACTGAGTGGCCTATGTTTACCTTTTCCTTCCTCCCAAAAAAGACTTTTGCCCTGCTACTAGAAGATCCCTCTGCTCCCCAGAATCAGGGCTGTGACATATTTGGGTTGCCTAACAGAAGTGGGATTCTGTATCAAACAAATCCGACCCTGGGGTTCTTCATGCTTGGGGATACTGGCTACTCTCTGGTCTGCCTGTGTGTGATTCAGCATTACTAGTTGGCAGGGTGTTAAAATGTAAAAAAGTATCTGGTGCTTCCTCTTCCAATATTTTTCTTCTGAGGTCATCTTAGGGGAAAGCCCTCGCTCACCTTTACACTTTTCTTTTTGTGTACTGTAGGGACGCTGTTATAGCTGTGGATCGCACAATTTCAAAAGAGAACGATAACTTCCAGCCCCACAAACGTGCCCGTCTTTATGGAATAACTACAGCTTTTGCTCAGTGCCCACAAGGTAATCACAAAATCCCTATGTTTCTCGGGGAGCTATAGAAAGTGAATGTAGGTATCCAGCAGTTCCCAAGCTATGGCCCACAGAGTACTTGCTGTTGGTTGGTGGAAAGCAGACTGGTCACATGGTTTCCATCTCTTAACATGAATGGATTCTAAAAATACAGCTTTGTCCATGTAAGCAATTGCTATAACCTCCATAGGAACGTTACGGAATCATGAATAGGAGGGGAATTGGTGGCCTGTTCAGTCATGAATGGGAGGGGCAAGTGCGTGTACAAGACACTCTCTCTTAAGATGGGGTCCACGTTATGCAACCAGTTCAAGCACCATTTTAATAACGCACACAATTGTCAGTCAGCTAAACAGAATGTTTTATCTGTCCCCAAGGGCACTAGTTAGGCCTCATTTTATTTTAAATTCATAACTATAGAAGTGTCTCAGTCTTCCTGCTGGGATCAATAATCCTGTGTTTTTAAAAAAGGAAGAGTTAAAGAAGCAGTAGGTGGTAGAATAGGCAAAGTCATTCTCGCCCTATGTAAATGTTAAGCTTTTGAGTTATATCCATAAATATTCACGTGTCCCAAAAGCCTCTTGGGAATTGGTAATGGTCAATGGTAATTCTTTTCAGAGAAACAACATTCTTTATTTCCCTTGTTTTTCATACTTAGCTTGAGCAATAGAGGCTTAGAGGAGGAAATTAATATCCTTGAAATAATAATTTTTGTTTCTCTGGGAATTAATGCCACTGTTTAGTCTTATTATTTCTGGCCAAATTCAGTCTGGCTGTCGACAGAAAGTTCATGTTTTAGGATTACAATGATGCTAGATTTGTAAGATTTTTCTTTTCAGCTGAGACCAAGATTGTGACAGAGTTTGTGTTCAAAGGATATTTTGCTATTGATTTTGAGTAGTTTAATGTAGGTGCTTACTTACCACAGTGCATGATTAAAAAAGGATGAGTATATAGATATCTTCATTGAGAAATGTGTTAAATGTTTTTTATTATATGTATTACGGTAGCACCTTGGGGCCCTACTGTGTTAGGCAATGTACGTACATAACAAAGAGAGAGTCCTTGCCCCACAGAGCTAACCATCTAAGCAAATGTGAGTTTACGTTTTTTCATGGCCAGCTTTCTCTGTTCTGTTTCATTGGGGGGGGGGGGTCTGTCTCTCTCTCCAAACATGTTTTTGTGTCCATTTTAAAAAGAAAATCTCATGATCTAACTTGCCTCTCTAAATACTATCCTGACTCCCTGCCCCTCAAATCATGGAGATATACAGTTAACTCTCTCTGTCTTAGACTCCTCAAATCTGGCTGCTCCCTCACCACTAAAGTGAAACATTGGCACTAATGACCTTCTTCTCTGTGACCTCGTCATCTTTGGTCTATATACTACTTCTGATACTGTCTCTTCCACTTCCTCCCCTTGGCTTCCAGTGCACACTGCTTTCTTTCTTGCTTATTCTGCTTTGCTTGAACACTCCTTCACCATCTCCTTTAATGGCTCCTCATCCTCCCCTTTCTCCTTTGTTTGGATGACATCTCTTAGGATTCTGGACGGAGTCCTCTCCTTTTCTTTCTTTCTGTTCACTCATTCACTCACTGACTGTCTCTGCATTTTATTTAACTATGAACGTTAAAGTTCTGGATACGCTTTTTAAGTATAGTCCTTCATGTTGCCTGTAACCAAACTCAGAAACCCTTTTTTCCTTTCCTATGCAATCACTGCTGCTCCCTGTGGGCCTTTGTTGTACCAATAAAATAAAAACCAGCAGGATCTTATTAAAGGGAAAAAGGCAAAATACCACATTTATTGTGAATACAGAAAGGATCATAGTAAGCAGTTAGTTATAGTTATAACATTCCATTCAATCTCAAATTTATTCTCACATTCATTCATTCATACAAACATACACACACACACACACAGGTTCTGCAAGGTTGTTATCATAGTTACCAGCCTTAGAGTTGCTCATGCCAAGTCACTGGCCAGGTGGCCTGGACATGAGGAGGGAGCAGGGCCTTGTCAGATGCTCATCTGATGCTCCTGGAAGTTGGTTTGCAGAATCAGACCCCAAAGTTCTCACTTTTTAGAGTCTATTTTTATAGGAATTTCTTCCTATGCCAGTCTATGGGAATTGCTTCATCATGCTGTTGCTGAATCAATCAGCAGATAGCACATTCCTGACGGCTCCAAGATGTTATCTTGTTCTTTGGTTCTCCCATTCTTGAGGCTGTTGGGTGGATTCCAGTCTGCCCTCCGGGTGGGGTCCTCTGGTTATTTCCACTTGACACCTTCTTCAGCCGATGGACACTGGATTCTTAGGCTGGCACCTCCCTGATCATTCAGTTATTATCCACACCAAGCATCCATCCACATACATCCTCTATCTCTATTTTAATCACAATTGTTAATACAACAAAAGGGTGGGGAGTCTCTGGGTGCTGTTTCTGTTGTTAGAGTATTGCTTTGAGTCTCTCTCTCTTGTGAATTGCTTTGAGAACAGACTCTGTCTTAGAATGTACTAACACAGTTAGCAGCTTGCAAGTTTCACACATAGAGGGAGAGAAACAATACCAAAAACCAAGAGACCTCTTAATTAGTAATGCCCTGGAATTTAAACTCTGGGGAATCAAACTCATTTGTGATTTTAATACAGAACTTCTTTAATATGATCCAACATAATCCCCCTTTTGACACTAAGATTTATAATTGTCAGTGTCACTTTCTATGTAACCTATTCAAGAGAAAGTACTGTGAGTTTGTGATTCCAATTCATGCCACATACATGATCCTAGTGATGTATCTTTACTATAAGGTTCTGGGGCAACGGGCAAGGTGAGGCACACGCACTTTTGAGGAGTCCATTCGGTACAACCTCTAGTGTCCAATAGCTTCCCTCCCTCCCCAGCCCACTGGCTCAAGGTCCAGGGTAGCCAAAAGGATCCCATGTGTAATATGGGGAGTGGGTTAACCTTCAATACCTTTGCCTCCAGGGACTGTTGGTGTGCAATTTTGACAACAATTTCTCCCATTAACAAGTCTGGTTTACAATAGTGGAAACATATTGCATCCATTCATATTGATAAGTGTCAAACAATGATCTCTTTCTTTTTTAACAAATGCATCAAACCCTTAATATTTCCCAATATGACCCAGAACATTTTGTGTTCCAAAGTAGCTAGTGCAAGTATCTGCATTTCAGTGCATCCCATAGCTATGGCTGTGTAGTTTCCTATTTCTAATATTTTTTTTTTCTTATGGATAAGCCATGTGGTAGTATTAAGCCATTACTAAAGATTCCATTGGCCGTTTAGGTTACCCAGACCAATTTGGACTAAGTCTACATTGGCATGTACTTGTTTTTGTATCAGGCTGTCCTGTAGCTGGGACAGAAAGCTTAATTTATTTTTAAGTTCCTGCAGGTCTTCAGTATTTTTTTTTTAAACACACAACAGTGCTAGCAACAACACAAGACAAAACATAGAACACAGAACACAATTTCTATTGTGACAGTAGATTCATGGTATTGGGTTGCTTTTCAGCTGGCAGCTTTTCCTGATTTTCTGAAAGACAAAAAGAACATGTTTCTACCCCTTTTGGGGTGGCAGATTATTGCTTAAAATATTTCTTTTACAAATACCCTTGCTGATTGCAGGCAAAACAGAGAAATTGCCCCCATATTTTCCTGTTTTTGTCCTATAGGCAGGCCAGGTTTCAATGGCTTTTATCTTTTAAGGGTTATGGGGAAATTATCCCACTGTTTAGTCATTAAATCCCTGAGTTTTCCTTCTTATACAGCAGACCAAGTTTATAATGTTTTTCCTGCTGTGTTAAGCTTTAAGTTTTATTTACAGGTAATAACTGAGAAGCATCATTACCATACGACCTTAAAGGATTTTTCCAAAAATCATACACACTATACGTTGTTACAGGGATACTTATTATCATTAAATTTATTAAAATTATCTTGTTATCCCATGCCTTTTATTTAGACAATTTGTTTGCTGACCAGGTATGTCCTTTATCTGCAGCTCCTTTGTGCTGCTAGTTCTTTCCTTCCTTTATCATTTAGGTAATTTGCATTTTCACAGAAACTTCCTGCTTTTGGATTTAAAGCCATCAGCAGCTCAGAGACTCTATCTTAAAAGGGACACAATCAACTTTCACCAGAGTTTTGATTACTTTTAACTTCTGCTTCCAAAACACACAGCAATCTGAAAAAGAAAACCCAACCTATTGTGGCTCCCTTTGGAGCCCTAATAGCATTTTAATTAAGTAGCATGGTATGTTTGCATTTCTTTTGCCCCTTCTACAATATACCCTGCACATGTTCTGGGGCAAATGCACATTCCTTCCATAGTTTAATTTCTATAACATTATCCAGATCCATTTTTACATAAGGTGTCACTATTTCTTTTTTTGCTTACAGAGTTTTCATGTACCTTTATCAAAGTGACAGTCTGATTACTCAGAGCCATTTTAAGACTCAGTGTTTCTAACATTGCTTCTTTTTGTTTTGTGCACCTCACCCCTGCTGTTGCTTCAGAGAGGCACTGTCTTTTTTTAATTTTTTTTTTTTTACTACAACTCTCATCTGCTGTTTTGTTACAAAAACAAACAAACAAAAAACAAACAAACAAAAAGAATCCCAAATTTATTTTTTTTTATATTCTCCTGATTTTGACTGCCCTGCTGCAGCCACAACTTAAAAACATTTTAAATTTTGTAAAGCATTGAGTTACCTTTTAAGGGTTAAATGCCAAATCCCAAAGCCAAACAACACTAATTACCTGTGTCTAGCAAAAAGGTCTGTCAGTTTTGCAACTTTGAATTAAAGAGTCAAATGGATTTTTAGTGGCATTAACAAAAACAAAACTAACTGGTCCTTAGAACTTTACATATTTACACACACACAGACAGATACATACACATTTTCTTTTCCTTAACATCTCTTCCACACTGCTCTGTTTTTTACATCTTACATTCCCTTTATACATTTGAGGCAGTTAAGTTCCAATAGAACCCTCTTATGTTCTTTTAGCAAATTTGACTAAATTGTCCAGTCAAATGATTTTAATCAGATAGTTTATTTTTGCCTGGCTAATTTACAGACATTCCTTTGGAAAAGGGCCCATTTTTCTTTCAGAATGGCTGCAAAGAAACCAAGAATGCTCTAACACTTTTCCTTTTTAACATTTTCGGTTAAAAGTTGTTTGGGTGAAATACAAAGTTTAACTGCTTAATTCCCTCCAGCCTCTGCAGAGTTAACTTTTTTTTTTTTTTTTAACTCTCTTTTCTCTTTGTAATTATGCCTGGGGGTGCCGTACATAGGACCTTCTCCCCCTTTACCTGCCTCCCTCCAGCCTCTGCAGAGTTAACTTTTTCACTCTTTTTGTATTCCTGGAGTGCCTCTTTCACTATTTTCAGCTGGCTTTGGATATTTGTAGCCAGCACCTTCCAATTGTCTGCTCCCTTTTCCATTTGTGCCTTTTCCTCTTTACATGAAGACAAGCGGAGGGAAGAATCCTTACATGCCTCCCACAACAACCAAATTGCTGCTGCATCTCTTTTGGCAGCACTAGAAGGTTTGTATATGAGGATATACTGAGCCAATCTATCCTCTCGGTCCGAAATAGTGCAGACATCAGCTAGGCCTTGTTTAGTCCAAGGACTGTGCCCAAATTTTTGAAGGATTTGTTTAAAAGGTGTAATTTCTTTAACAAAAGGTGAGGTTGGAGTTCCTTCTGACTCCATTCCTCCCTCTAGTACTGGCTTACCCTGTTTTCTTTTAAACATCTTAACATGGATATTTCAATCTCTTTGTCACTGCTGGTATTACTTAGCAAGTGACACAGCCTAGATTCTGAAATCATAGCTTAATCTATGCGTTTTTCCCCTGCTACCTTCCCGGAGGCCAGCAGGTCCCCTGCTACCTTCTCGGAGGCCAGCAGGTCTAGTTTAATCTGTTTTCCCTACTACCTTCTCGGAGGCCAGCAGGTCCCCTGCTACCTTCTCGGAGGCCAGCAGGTCTGGTTTAATCTGTTTTTCCTGCTACCTTCTCGGAGGCCAGCAGGTCCCCTGCTACCTTCTCGGAGGCCAGCAGGTCTGGTTTAATCTGTTTTCCCTACTACCTTCTCGGAGGCCAGCAGGTCCCCTGCTACCTTCTCGGAGGCCAGCAGGTCTGGTTTAATCTGTTTTTCCTGCTACCTTCTCGGAGGCCAGCAGGTCCCCTGCTACCTTCTCGGAGGCCAGCAGGTCTGGTTTAATCTGTTTTCCCTACTACCTTCTCGGAGGCCAGCAGGTCCCCTGCTACCTTCTCGGAGGCCAGCAGGTCTGGTTTAATCTGTTTTTCCTGCTACCTTCTCGGAGGCCAGCAGGTCCCCTGCTACCTTCTCGGAGGCCAGCAGGTCTGGTTTAATCTGTTTTCCCTACTACCTTCTCGGAGGCCAGCAGGTCCCCTGCTACCTTCTCGGAGGCCAGCAGGTCTGGTTAACCTAATAGAAATGCCTAGCTCACTAGAGCTGGCGGTGTGCACACCAATATTTACAATAACTGAGGTTTTTTACCAATATTCCCCCTTTCGCAATTCTCCACCAAAATGTTGTACCAATAAAATAAAAACCAGCAGGATCTTATTAAAGGGAAAAAGGCAAAATACCACATTTATTGTGAATACAGAAAGGATCATAGTAAGCAGTTAGTTATAGTTATAACATTCCATTCAATCTCAAATTTATTCTCACATTCATTCATTCATACAAACATACACACACACACACACACACACACAGGTTCTGCAAGGTTGTTATCATAGTTACCAGCCTTAGAGTTGCTCATGCCAAGTCACTGGCCAGGTGGCCTGGACATGAGGAGGGAGCAGGGCCTTGTCAGATGCTCATCTGATGCTCCTGGAAGTTGGTTTGCAGAATCAGACCCCAAAGTTCTCACTTTTTAGAGTCTATTTTTATAGGAATTTCTTCCTATGCCAGTCTATGGGAATTGCTTCATCATGCTGTTGCTGAATCAATCAGCAGATAGCACATTCCTGACGGCTCCAAGATGTTATCTTGTTCTTTGGTTCTCCCATTCTTGAGGCTGTTGGGTGGATTCCAGTCTGCCCTCCGGGTGGGGTCCTCTGGTTATTTCCACTTGACACCTTCTTCAGCCGATGGACACTGGATTCTTAGGCTGGCACCTCCCTGATCATTCAGTTATTATCCACACCAAGCATCCATCCACATACATCCTCTATCTCTATTTTAATCACAATTGTTAATACAACAAAAGGGTGGGGAGTCTCTGGGTGCTGTTTCTGTTGTTAGAGTATTGCTTTGAGTCTCTCTCTCTTGTGAATTGCTTTGAGAACAGACTCTGTCTTAGAATGTACTAACACAGTTAGCAGCTTGCAAGTTTCACACATAGAGGGAGAGAAACAATACCAAAAACCAAGAGACCTCTTAATTAGTAATGCCCTGGAATTTAAACTCTGGGGAATCAAACTCATTTGTGATTTTAATACAGAACTTCTTTAATATGATCCAACACCTTTCCCCGTCCATTCTGACATCATCCCCAACTCCAGACACCTGCCACTTGCTCCATTACATGATATCCAGATTGGTACTTGGTATCTGATGAGTACTGAGGGGATGATACTCAGGAGCTGATCAATCAGAAATCAAACGTAAAGCACTTGCAGCCCTAACTCTGGCGTGGTTTATATTTTCTGTAATGTTCCTGGTTTTTCTACTATATGAACTGGTTTACCCTAGAAGGCTTTTTTAATATGTAAACTCCTTTTCACTTATAGGGCATAACTATTGCACAGTGAATAACGGAGGCTGTACTCATTTATGCCTGGCTACTCCAGAAGGCCGCTCTTGCCGCTGCCCTGACAACACAGTTGGAGTGGATTGTATAGAGAGAAACTGAGCGCTAAACCAGGAAATGTGTTAGAACAGAGTCTCCCTTGGGAAAAGTACTGTAAATAGTTCACAGCTATCAGCGTAAAATGAAGACAGTAAAGATAAGCTCCATGCTGCTTACAGGGGGCAAGCCACAACACATACACCATAGCACAGCATGGTGGCATTCAGGTAAGTCTGTGCTGCCCAGGGAGGGTCCCACGCCCTGCAGCATCACCTTCTTGCCTTTAAAGAGGAGCTTGGGGGCTCATTTGCTCCTGTGCTGGGCTCTGAACCTCCCAGTAAAATTATCATACCCTGTGTTTTATGGGGTGTCTCAAATCCTGATGTGCCTGAGAGATGGGAATTTTGAGCACCACTGACTGTGCTGTGCATTGGAGCACACAACGATTCAGCTACAGACTGGAATGCTGTAGCCCAGCAGCGGTGCAGCAGGGTCACAAGTTCAGCTTCCTGTTAGGCAGTAAGCCTGTCGTCCAAAGGATGGTCAGTGGGTGCGTGAGAACATCCCTTGGCAACATGAACTCCACAGTGCTTTAATACATCCCCCTCAGCTGCCAAAGCCTTTATACGTTAAAGCTGCTCTCTTAAACCTTTGCTTTTTGGCTATTGATAATGTTACGGGAAGTTAACCAATATGCTTTAGCACAGGATAGCTCCTGTACTGGTTCATGTTGCCTCTTCATACTGTGTGCAATCATCTTACTACCAGCAATACTTTAGTGGGTATTGTGAAATTTTCCCTGGATTTTCCCAAGAGGTTTATTTTTTGTCTTGCTAGTGGACACTTATTGAATAGCTTTTGGATATCTCCAAAGTTGAGACTTGGGATACAAATGCCAATTCCCATAACTCATCAAAGAATGGCGATTGATTGGTGTTGTGTTTTTAAAGGGAGACTGTCAAGTATTTTTTAAAATCTTCAATTTCCTATTTTTGTGATACTATTTTATAAGCTTGAAAATGACACTTCCATTTTGCCCTACCAATTTTTTTTCTTTGTGGCAAACCTGGATATTTTCTTTTCTTACAGACCATGAACAACCAAGACAGTTGAGTATTTGTTAGGCAACACTTTTGACAATCTCACAGGGCTTTAAAAAAAAAAAAAGCCCTGTTCATGTGTCAGTTTACAGCAAGGGCAAAACATCTGTGCTGGAAATGGGTGTGAAGATGGAGCGTGTCTCCACTGACAGCAATGCGTGCAGAGCAGTTAGGAAAATCCAGCACAGGTTTCATAAGAGATTACACATTGTAATGATAAAACCCTTTAATAAACCCTGCTGCAGCAGACCATTTCTGGGAACAGGATTTAACTTTTGCTCCTGCTGCTGCAGGCTGGTTAGCTTATCTGCAGTAGAAGAACCAAATGTGATTGTGAGAGTCATGTATCTAAATAGCTGTCTTTATAATCTCTTGGTCACAGGGATAAATTACAATAAAAACCCCCAGGCTATAGTTAAAAAAACTGAGACCGTTCTCCTCCAGATTATAACATTGCTATAACAGAGCCAATTTTGAGCTTGAACTATCTGACAATTTCCTTTTTAATTATGTATTTATCTCAAAAATATCAAATGCCATATAGAATGTTAACGTTTTTGTGTAACTTTTAATAACTTTTAATTCATTGTATTCATATACTTTAATGTGTCTTAAAACTGTAAATACCAATAATGTGCTGAAATGAAGGTGCTTAATAACTGTTCCTCCAGAATTATTCAAATATCAGGTGATACATTAAAGTTTACACTCTGTACAGCTATTTGTAGTACAGCCAATAAAGAATTTTTTGTATAAAAATGTCTTTTGCCTGCACGACCAAGTGGTGTCTTGTATTCTTAAATTTTCTGATGGTGAATTTTAGTGCACCATCGTAACTTGGTCACTGTGTAGACCAGAGTAAGATTTGTTCCCAAGATTTGATTGATCCTAAAGCCCCAATCCCTCAACTGACTCCATGCGAGAGCACCCGGGCGCCTGCAAGTACTTCCATTGAAGTCAATTGCACTGAAAGCCATCCAGAATCAACTGCAAGACTAGGGTCTAAATTAGACCATGCAGTTCAGGGCCAGATCCAAAGCACATTGTAGTCAATGAGAGTTTTTTCTGTTGGCTTTGGATCTGGCCCATAGGGCATTGGATAAAGAGCCAATCTTAAAGACATACAGGTTTTTTAATTATACACATCTGTCTTTAGTGGATTATCTAAAAAGTATATTTTAAGGAAAGATTTGAATGAAGAGGTTGGTCTGGTAAGACTTATTGGCATCTATTCTGTGTTCTGCTTTGGCTGTCACACATGTCCTGAATGGTGTCTTATCTCCTTTGGGACCTCCCATTCCAAGATAACACTGAGTCTGAGTGTCATAAATATCATATAATTCTGTATTAAAAAAACCCCAAACAATAACCTCTAAACTAGGAAATACCAAAGTTAAATCTGTATGTTGAACCTTAACTCTGCCCTGTTATGTGTGGGAGAAGTCCTGCGGTGCCTGTATGTGGTCATATAAATAATGCCTTGACACAGAGAGGCAGAATTAAGTTTACACAGTCTTAACTTTGGTATTTTCTGATTTTAGAGTGCTTAACTTTTTTCAATCTTAATTTTCTCATAAGACAGTGGAGGTTTTGTATGGCATTTCCTAGGTGTTTTGTATGTGTGTAAGACAAAACAGGAGAAGATCTAAAAATCACCTTCACAGTTTGCCTAGACATTCTGAATAGGCAGCAGCAGGATGCCCAAAGTGAAACCAGATTTACAGAGTGCTACGTTGAAAATATGAACACAGTAAGAGTTTTGCAATTTATTTCAGTGGCAGCTTAATCGTACTAAACCATTACAGCTACTCCTACTATCCAGGGACAATACATATCCTAGGGGGGTGGTTCCCAAACTTGTTCCGCCGCTTGTGCAGGGAAAGCCCCTGGCGGGCCGGGCCGGTTTGTTTACCTGCCGTGTCCGCAGGCTCGGCCGATCGTGGCTCCAAGTGGCTGCAGTTCGCTGCTCCAGGCCAATGGGAGCTGCTGGAAGCAGCGCGGGCCGAGGGACGTACTGGCCACTGCTTCCAGCAGCTCCCATTGGCCTGGAGCAGTGAACCACAGCCAGTGGGAGCCGCGATCGGCTGAACCTGCAGATGCGGCAAGTAAACAAACAAAGGCTTTCCCCGCACAAGCGGTGGAACAAGTTTGGGAACTACTGCCCTAGGGATTCGCACCATCAAGCAGCACTACTGGATAAACTGTTTTATGGGGTTTTTTTCATATTTTAAAACCTCTAGGAATGCTCTGAAAAATAAATACATTAAAGTGACGCCTTCTTCCTCAACAGATTTGCTCCTAGTGTATTCAGCGTCGTACTGCCTGACTTGAATAAAACAAAGTTTTCACTGATTTTATTCCTGTTAGCACTATAGAGTCAATGCAGCTCAGAGGGTGGAAGCATGGTTTGTTCCTCCTTGTGCATCATGACCAGACTTGTTTGCTTAATTCCAAACCACTAGTTCTGTGCAAACCAACTAAAAGCAATGAGAGTATACAGGTTTCACTGAAGACCTAATCGGACCTGCAGAATCTTTATTACTGATGTCATAGAGAAGGCCTCAACTTGGGTCTTAGAGCTCACACTGAGTTTGTGGAGCTGACAGAGAAAGTCTATTTTAAGTTATAAACCAAGCACAATTGAAATGGAATCAGACACAACAAACATGATGCCATTTTTATAGATTTACTTTTTCAGAGTAAAATCCTTGATGTAATCATTACACATGAATTACACCCCCACACATCTGAAAAAAGCCAGTAGTCAGTGAAGGGTAGTTGCTACTGACTTGCAGTACAATCCTAACCAGACATAAGTAATGTTTTAAATAAGAAAAATTTAAATGATTTGTACTGAGAATATTAGAAGTTTCCACTGGGGGAAACTTCATATAGAGGGTTTGCTTAGTGGCCTAAGCATCAGGTAAAGAATTCCTAAAGACCCTGCAACATAGGAATGTAGGAATTGCCAGACTGGATCAGAGCCAGGGTCCATCTAGTCCAGTATCCTGTCTCTGAAGCATCTGGTGCTAACCACTGTCAGAAGAAGGTTCAAGAAACACCAGTGAAGGTAAATGTGGTAATCTGCCTAATCCCCAGCCCCTATGTAGGACTCGTCCTAATCCTTAAGAGTTAGAGATTGGTTTAAACCCTGAAACATCAGATTTGAATCTTGCTAAATTTTTGGTCTCAATGAGATCCTGCGTCACTGAGTTCCACAGTCTAATTATACTTTGTGTGGAAAGAGTATTTCCTGGTATTAATTTTGAATTTGTCTTCTTAAAAGGATTGACTCAGCTTTTCATCATTCTACAGTTTACCGTTTGGGAGTATGTATAAAAATCTGAGTATCTTGCTTCCTCTGTCTGACCATTAAAGACTGCATGGCATAAAATTCAGGACTTTCCCTGCAGTTCCTGGCGGAATTTCCCCATCCATCTTCATCCCCGAGTGTCAACTGCTATGCACCAGTTGGCTCTCATCCTCTACCTCGCAGGTAGCTGCATTTCAGTGGTGCTGGTATATACATTATCTGTGAAGTGCTTTGAGTTGAAAGGTGCTGTGCAAATTTATTTTAAAAATGGTGAGTTTGGGACTGGAGATCAACTACCTCTTTCTCCTTGGGTGCTGTGGAGTATTAAAAAAAGGCTTGTCAAAGTTTAGAGTTCAGATTTTCTTGCCTTTCAAAAGAAAACAAGAGGAAAATACTTCAAAAGAAAACATTTGCAGGAGAGTGAAAACTGTAGGAGAGAGGCTTTACTCAATGGTAAAGTAAAAAAGAAATTTAAGCAGAGAATGGATGGGGGAGGACAAGGGTAAAATAGTTCTCATTTATTAGAGATGTCAGTTAAACAGTTTTTGAAATGCTTTCATTCAGATCTACTTGTATAAGTTTCAGAATGTGTATTGTTACACTATGCTAATGTATTAAGCAACAAAAGGTGAATTCTGTTTTCCATTGCAGTTGTGAATCCACAGTACTTAGGAGCAGGATTTGGCCCTGTGGCGCTTTAAAATAGTGTCAGCGAAGATCTGGAAAGAAAGGAAAATTTGTTACTCAGCACTGAGTTCATCATAGTATCAGGCTCGTCAGGAGGGACCCATACGATGCAGTGCAAATAAAGCATAAGTGTTAGGACAGAAAACATCAACCTCCAAAAATAAAGCATAAGTGTTAGGACAGAAAACATCAACCTCCAACGGAAGATAAGTGTCTTAATCCTGTAGACAGCTTTTAAAATCTTTCACTGTAAAATCCACTTGCAGGGGCACTTTACCCTACACAATAGGGAAGAAGCAGTCACTTAAAGAAATAAAGCTGAAAACTTGCCATAACGTATGTCGCTATGAAGTATGTCTCAAATTTTATACCATTTGAAATTATCCTTCCAAGAAGGATACATCTAAACCTGAATTAAATTGTGGGTCTGGTCCTCACGCCTGCGTGTGAGAAACAGGAGGAATTGTTGTTGTAGATTTGCTTTTGATTCCCATTGCTTATCATCTCCATGGAATTCACTTCTCATGGTGCTGCTGGTAGCCCAGGATAGTTTGCAGAGGCCCAACATTCTCTTGGTTACTGTTCCAGTTTGGCAGACTGCTTGACCTGCATTTATCTGATTACACAATTTTGTCACAAGATGTTAGATTTTAACTCGCATGAATATAATTAAGAATGATAGGTGATTTATTCGAGGATAAGAGGATGAATGGACCCTCAATGGCAGTGTCATGTTGCATCAATTTAACCTTGGGTTGAATACGGTCTGTTTCTCAGTGCAACATTTCATAGTATATTGCTCTGGAGAAAGTTTGGCAACAGTACAGAAATCTGATGGAAAATGAAGATGTTGCCATAAATTAGGTTGTGAAACATTTAAAGAAATAGACTGTACAATTTTAAGAAGCCTCCCGCAATTGTCCTGTTTATAAGGACTAAGTGTTGCCTTCAGAATCTAAGATATGTATCTAGGGATTTGGCAGGAGTTTACGTAATAACCACTTAAATCATCTGTTTTGTTCAGATTCTTCTCCACTTGAATTCTGCTGTTGGCTTTACTGGCATTTTTGTGGGGGTCTGTAGGTGAGGAAAATAGGAGAAAGATGCTTATGTTGTCCCCTCTAAACGTACTCATAACAAGTACTGATGGTGGATCCTCAGAAAGTTAAATTAAGCACTGAGTGGTTCAGCTGTTTATGAGGTGCACTGAAGTGTTTTTCTAATATCCAACTGTTACAAAATAATTGTGAAAATTATTCTGTTCTAAGCCGGATAGGGGTAATAGCAGTAACTTGTGGTCTGCCTTTGATATTTTATTGTAGCAGGATGTTGGAATTAGAGAAGGGGGACAATCTCACTAATCACAAGTAACCAGCACATCTCAAATATCAATTATTTATAGACAATGATACGTCTACACCAGAGGTCCCCAAACTGTAGGGCGCACCCCCTGGGGGGCGTGGAGGAATGTTTGTGGGGGTACGGCAGGCCCAGGCCCTCCCAGTGCCACTCTGCTCTGGCCCCATCCCCAGCTATGGTCCTGGCCCCATCCCCAGCCTCATCGCAGCTCTGCTCCAGGGTGTGGGCCCAGCTGGGGCTCTGCTCCCAACCCTGCCCCCACTCTTGGCCCCTAGCTGCAGCGCCATTCCTGGCTGGAGGTGTGGGCTGGAACTGGCTGCTGGCCCCCACTGCAGCCTGGCTGCAGCTCCATTCCTGGCTGGAAGTGGCTGCTGGCCCCCACCGCAGCCTGGCTGCAGCTCTGCTCCTGTCCCCAGCCTTAGCCCCTGGCCACAACTCTGTCCCCGGCCCCAGACGCACTCCTGGCCTCAGACCCACCCCCAGTCTCAGCCCCCTTACCCCTGTCCATGTCCCCCCTACCGCCCAGAGCCATGGACCCGCTCCCAGCCCTACTCAGGGGGAGGAGGACAGGGGTAAGGGGCACAACCCTGAAAAGTTTGGGACCACTGGTCTACACTGCAATAAAAGACCTGGAGATTGGCCGTGACTGGCTTGGATCAGCTGGATCAGGTTGCAAGGCTATAAAGTTGCAGTGAAAGTATCTGGGCTCTGGCTAAGCCTGGCCTCTAGGACCCTGTGAGGTGAGAAGGTCTCAGAGCCTGGGCTCCGGACACAGCCCAAACATCCACACCAGCCGTTCTTGGCCTGCGGGCCCCATGCGGCCCAATTAGTACACGGCTGTGGCCCAGCTCAGCTGTGTGCTAAAGGCTGGCTGCGTGCCAGGGTCCCAGGTTCCCGGCTGCCTGGCATGGAGAGGGGATGGGTCCAGGCTGCCCAGCCGGTCTGGGCTCTGGGCTCCCGGCCTGCCCCATGGGGTCAGGGGCAGCCACTCAGCCCCATAAGCTCTGGGACAGCCATGCAGTGAGGGTCCAGGGTGAGGGCTCCTGGCTGGCCCTATGGGCTCTGGGGTCTGAGGCAGCCACCTGGCCCCATAAGCTCTGGGGCAGCGGCGCAGCAGGGAACCGGAGTGGGCAGCCAGCCTGCCCTGCGTGGTGGGGGACAGGGTCTGGGCTGCCACTGCCAGCCCCTGTGGCCCAGGTAACAATGTGCAATAAGTTGAGAACCATTGATCTAGACTGATACTTTTGGCCCCACAGCCAGAGTCAGCTGACCTGGGCTGTGAGACTTAGTGCTGCAGGTTTATTGTCATAATGCAGACATACCCATAAAGTTAACACATGACCAAAGATGACAGAATAATTGCAAGCAATAAACACAAGGAAGTCATGATTCAAAATCTTGCTATTTTGTGAGCAGAGAGAAGCTGACTTTGTTGAACAAATTATTAGTTACAAATCATTCCTTCAGCTCTAATTATAAGGAACCTTTCTACATTCTCACAGAGCCATCTTTCATACCCCCAAGTAGATGTGGGCAAACTGGTAAGTGTGATGGGGTGACTGCCCCCCACTCACTCTGCAGGGTTGAATGCAGGCCTGATGAGCCAATTAACCCATTAGGCATTGATTAAGGAAGCTCAGCTGGGCAGCGATAGGTGGGGCCTATAAAGCCCAGGAGCTGAAAGCAGAAGGGGCTGTTGGGAAAAGGCAAACACTCCCAGGAGAAAGGAGGAGTGAGTGGAGGCTGTATTCACTCTTTGGGAAGATGGAGGTGGCTTTTGGGGATTGGTAGGCTTAAGAAAAAAAGGGGAACCAGTGGCAGGAAGCAGCCCAGGGACAGAGTAGTGAGCCCAGAGAGAGAAGGCTTAGAGAGCTGAGCTGAGGGTCCTCAGGCTGGAATTCAGAGAAGAGGGTGCGCCTGGGTTCCCCTACTAGCCAGTAGGTGAGTGGACTGCCTGGAACTACTGAGAGCTAAAGCTCCTCCGGAAGAGGGGAGCATGGACAATCACATTGCTGGAGGGCTGGGCCATGAAGAGGATGCTGTGGTTCCTGAGGCTGTGAGTGGAGCTGCAGGCAGATGGAGTGACTGTGCAAACTATGGGTGGGCATCGGCCTTGAGCTAATCCCCAGGAGGAGGTGTCAGTCTGGTTGTGAGTGGTGCACCTCATGACAGTAAGAGTAAGCAATGTATTTTTTGGATCTAGCCCCTCTTTCTGTTTATCTGTTTTTACAATGGTACTTCATATTTGAAATTGTGACTGATGGTTGTTTGAAATGAATGGGAGACCTCTCTGGCACTGTGTGAACTCTTTGCGAACTCTGTCATGACTACTGCCTCAAGTTCTTGTTCACAAGTCACTCTTTGTGCCATGTGATTGGTGACTCAGTGTAGGGGTCTTTTATTTTTATTTCCCCCCTATTTCCTAACTGGATGCTTTGAAAGCAAGCAAAGGTTATGAAGGGATTATTTATCATAACTTTTATGAGGCAGACATGTCTATGTTCTGTCACAAGATGAACAACTTTCTGCAATGGCTGAAAGCAATTTACCAACTATAGTCTTCAGTGGTACTGCCATTCACTTTCCTAAACTGATACATTGCACAGGTGACTCTAACCTCGGCATTTAGGATTTGTCAAAAAATATTTTCATGTTAGTCATGAATTAATATACAGAAAAAGTTCTCCTTTTGGGGAGATTCATGTCCTGAATATGAAATCTTTCTTAGAAGCTCAACTAGTTGTCCCTAAAATGAGGTTTTTCAAATTAAAATTAGCATTAGGCAGACTTGTACAATTAAACTGTAGCTTCTTTATTCAGTTCTATTTTAAAATGCAACTGAAAGGTCTGAAATATGTTGCACATTTAATACAGGACTTGGTGTGAGAATCAGTCTGTCTCAGTAACGAAACAAGAATTTCATTTCACTTCAGTGGAGCAATGCAACCAGTTATATTTTTCCATTTGTGTATCTAACACCTTAAGCTAAATTTTACTGAGGCAATACAAAAAAGTATTGGTCATGATTATTCATAAGCAGTATTTTTAAAAAAAAGAGGAGTATAAATTCCCTCAGTATTGACTGACTACTTCAGGACTACACAAATGTACAGTGGTGCTGGCCAGCTCTCTCCATTTTATCATGAGCATCAAGACACTTGAAACTTTTCTCTTAAACCCACAACTCCTGCCTGAGAATCTCAGGCTGATTTTTAAATAAAGGAAATTTCTAGCCATCATGGTTATTGAGCTAGTTACATTTTCTAGCGTCGCAGTTTAGACTCCAGAAGACACATAAGAACTTGGTCACCAGGGTGACTGGTCTGCTTAAGGGGAGATGGGCCTAGTCTTCCCCTCCCCCACCCCCAAAATGCATGATTAGCTCATCTCCTCGGGGGCGGAGGGGCAGGGAAATTGGGTCACACAACCTCCATCAGCCCTTTATCTAGATAAGATGGAGGCCTAGATAGAAAGAGGAAGTGGTGGTGTCACCAGCAGCAGATGGCTGTCAAAAGGCTTTGAAGAGCTCGAGAAGAACTCGAGACAGGCAGAGGCCTGTGTGGAAGGCTTGTGAATGGTCACATGCTTGGGAAACAGGAGGGGCTGAAAGGCAAGCCCAGAGGGTGCACTGAAAAAATTAGAGGTGAGAACACCGGTTACTTAAGAAGGAGGAGCTGTTTTTTGGTATTTTTGTGTTGTTTTTTTCCCCTAGAATAGGTGGAATTTTCTTAAGGATGTAGCTGGAGGGCCAAATCAGGGCAGCAAGTCCCTGCAGCAGTCAAATGAGGCTGTGGAGTTCAGTGAGGAGCCCTGAAGAAAGGGAAACCAAGGCCAGGAGTCACTCCATGCCATGAGGGGGTGTTCTAGAGGCAAACATCCAGTAACAGGACCCAAAATGTATCTTTTTTTTTTTTTTTTTTTTTAAATCTTATAATTTTGAAGCTAGTTTCATGATTTTCTGAATGCTTGGGGTTGGTAATACTGAAATGTTTATAGAGAAGTTATTCTTCCAAAGGAATATGTCTTGTGATTAGAATGCAGGAACTGGGAATCAGGATCCAGTCCCAACTCTGCCATTCGCTTAATGTAGGACATTAAACCAATCACTAGAGCCCAAATTTTCTAAGATTCACTATTTTATGGTGCCTCCTCTTGTACAGACTTTTTTCCAGAGGGGCTGAGCACCTACACATCTTAACTTGAATTAGAGTTGTGGATTCTCTGCACTTTTTTTAATCAGGCTTTTGGTGTTTACCCACACTGGGAAGCCTGCTCCCAGCAGTTTTGGAGACATACCCATAGACTGGATGAATATAATACTTAGAATCAGCTTTGCAAGAAAATTGTTTAAATTTTCTTCCACTAATGACAGGTTTCAGAGTAGCAGCTGTATTAGTCTGTATTCGCAAAAAGAAAAGGAGGACTTGTGGCACCTTAGAGACTAAGCAATTTATTTGAGCATAAGCTTTCGTGAGCTACAGATCACTTCATCAGATGCATTCAGTGGAAAATACAGTGGGGAGATTTATATACATAGAGAACATGAAACAATGGGTGTTACCATACACGCTGTAACCAGAGTGATCACTTAAGGTGATCTATTACCAGCAGGAGGGCGGGGGGGGAGAGCTTTTTGTAGTGATCAAGGTGGGCCATTTCCAGCAGTTGACAAGAATGTCTGAGGAACGGGGCGGGCAGGGGAATAAACATGGGGAAATAGTTTTACTTTGTGTAAATGAACCATCTACTCCCAGTCTATATTCAAGCCTAAGTTAAGGCATGAGATGCGCTGTCCTGAGGTTGGGGGTTCCACGACCACCACCCCCAAGAGGAGAAGGCGGATGGTGGTGGTTGGGGACTCTCTCCTCCGGGGGACTGAGTCATCTATCTGCCGCCCTGACCGGGAAAACCGAGAAGTCTGCTGCTTGCCAGGGGCTAAGATTCGTGATGTGACGGAGAGACTGCCGAGACTCATCAAGCCCTCGGATCGCTACCCCTTCCTGCTTCTCCACGTGGGCACCAATGATACTGCCAAGAATGACCTTGAGCGGATCACTGCGGACTATGTGGCTCTAGGAAGAAGAATAAAGGAGTTGGAGGCGCAAGTGGTGTTCTCGTCCATCCTCCCCGTGGAAGGAAAAGGCCTAGGTAGGGAGCGTCGAATCGTGGAAGTCAACGAATGGCTACGCAGATGGTGTCGGAGAGAAGGCTTTGGTTTCTTTGACCATGGGATGGTGTTCCATGAAGGAGGAGTGCTGGGTAGAGACGGGCTCCATCTTACGAAGAGAGGGAAGAGCATCTTTGCCAGCAGGCTGGCTAACCTAGTGAGGAGGGCTTTAAACTAGGTTCACCGGGGGAAGGAGACCAAAGCCCTGAGGTAAGTGGGAAAGCGGGATACCGGGAGGAAGCACAGGCAGGAATGTCTGTGAGGGGAGGGCTCCTGCCTCATACTGGCAATGAGGGGCGATCAACAGGTTATCTCAAGTGCTTATATACAAATGCACAAAGCCTTGGAAACAAGCAGGGA
The DNA here is from genome assembly GCF_965140285.1 of Lepidochelys kempii. Lineage (NCBI taxonomy): Eukaryota > Metazoa > Chordata > Testudines > Cheloniidae > Lepidochelys > Lepidochelys kempii. Next base: position 135,908,045 of record NC_136382.1, on the reverse strand, counting down.
GAACTGGAGGTCCTGGTGATGTCAAGGAACTATGACGTGATCGGAATAACAGAGACTTGGTGGGATAACTCATATGACTGGAGTACTGTCATGGATGGTTATAAACTGTTCAGGAAGGACAGGCAGGGCAGAAAAGGTGGGGGAGTAGCACTGTATGTAAGGGAGCAGTATGACTGCTCAGAGCTCCGGTACGAAACTGCAGAAAAACCTGAGTGTCTCTGGATTAAGTTTAGAAGTGTGTGCAACAAGAGTGATGTAGTGGTGGGAGTCTGCTATAGACCACCGGACCAGGGGGATGAGGTGGATGAGGCTTTCTTCCGGCAGCTCACGGAAGCTACTAGATCGCATGCCCTGATTCTCATGGGTGACTTTAATTTTCCTGATATCTGCTGGGAGAGCAATACAGCGGTGCATAGACAATCCAGGAAGTTTTTGGAAAGCGTAGGGGACAATTTCCTGGCGCAAGTGCTAGAGGAGCCAACTAGGGGGGGTGCTTTTCTTGACCTGCTGCTCACAAACCGGGTAGAATTAGTGGGGGAAGCAAAAGTGGATGGGAATCTGGGAGGCAGTGACCATGAGTTGGTTGAGTTCAGGATCCTGACGCAGGGAACAAAGGTAAGCAGCAGGATACGGACCCTGGACTTCAGGAAAGCAGACTTCGACTCCCTCAGGGAACGGATGGCCAGGATCCCCTGGGGGACTAACTTGAAGGGGAAAGGAGTCCAGGAGAGCTGGCTGTATTTCAAGGAATCCCTGTTGAGGTTACAGGGACAAACCATCCCGATGAGTCGAAAGAATAGTAAATATGGCAGGCGACCAACTTGGCTTAATGGTGAAATCCTAGCGGATCTTAAACATAAAAAAGAAGCTTACAAGAAGTGGAAGGTTGGACATATGACCAGGGAAGAGTATAAAAATATTGCTCGGGCATGTAGGAATGTTATCAGGAGGGCCAAATCGCACCTGGAGCTGCAGCTAGCCAGAGATGTCAAGAGTAACAAGAAGGGTTTCTTCAGGTATGTTGGCAACAAGAAGAAAGCCAAGGAATGTGTGGGCCCCTTACTGAATGAGGGAGGCAACCTAGTGACAGAGGATGTGGAGAAAGCTAATGTACTCAATGCTTTTTTTGCCTCTGTTTTCACTAACAAGGTCAGCTCCCAGACTGCTGCGCTGGGCATCACAAAATGCGGAAGAGATGGCCAGCCCTCTGTGGAGATAGAGGCGGTTAGGGACTATTTAGAAAAGCTGGACGTGCACAAGTCCATGGGGCCGGACGAGTTGCATCCGAGAGTGCTGAAGGAATTGGCGGCTGTGATTGCAGAGCCACTGGCCATTATCTTTGAAAACTCGTGGCGAACCGGGGAAGTCCCGGATGACTGGAAAAAGGCTAATGTAGTGCCAATCTTTAAAAAAGGGAAGAAGGAAGATCCTGGGAACTACAGGCCAGTCAGCCTCACCTCAGTCCCTGGAAAAATCATGGAGCAGGTCCTCAAAGAATCAATCCTGAAGCACTTGCATGAGAGGAAAGTGATCAGGAACAGCCAGCATGGATTCACCAAGGGAAGGTCATGCCTGACTAATCTAATCGCCTTCTATGATGAGATTACTGGTTCTGTGGATGAAGGGAAAGCAGTGGATGTATTGTTTCTTGACTTTAGCAAAGCTTTTGACACGGTCTCCCATAGTATTCTTGTCAGCAAGTTAAGGAAGTATGGGCTGGATGAATGCACTATAAGGTGGGTAGAAAGCTGGCTAAATTGTCGGGCTCAACGGGTAGTGATCAATGGCTCCATGTCTAGTTGGCAGCCGGTATCAAGTGGAGTGCCCCAAGGGTCGGTCCTGGGGCCGGTTTTATTCAATATCTTCATAAATGATCTGGAAGATGGTGTGGATTGCACTCTCAGCAAATTTGCGGATGATACTAAACTGGGAGGAGTGGTAGATACGCTGGAGGGGAGGGATAGGATACAGAAGGACCTAGACCAATTGGAAGATTGGGCCAAAAGGAATCTGATGAGGTTCAATAAGGATAAGTGCAGGGTCCTGCACTTAGGACGGAAGAACCCAATGCACAGCTACAGACTAGGGACCGAATGGCTAGGCAGCAGTTCTGCAGAAAAGGACCTGGGGTGACAGTGGACGAGAAGCTGGATATGAGTCAGCAGTGTGCCCTTGTTGCCAAGAAGGCCAATGGCATTTTGGGATGTATAAGTAGGGGCATAGCGAGCAGATCGAGGGACGTGATCGTTCCCCTCTATTCGACATTGGTGAGGCCTCATCTGGAGTACTGTGTCCAGTTTTGGGCCCCACACTTCAAGAAGGATGTGGATAAATTGGAGAGAGTCCAGCGAAGGGCAACAAAAATGATTAGGGGACTGGAACACATGAGTTATGAGGAGAGGCTGAGGGAGCTGGGATTGTTTAGCCTGCAGAAGAGAAGAATGAGGGGGGATTTGATAGCTGCTTTCAACTACCTGAAAGGGGGTTCCAAAGAGGATGGCTCTAGACTGTTCTCAATGGTAGCAGATGACAGAACGAGGAGTAATGGTCTCAAGTTGCAGTGGGGGAGGTTTAGATTGGATATTAGGAAAAACTTTTTCACTAAGAGGGTGGTGAAACACTGGAATGCGTTACCTAGGGAGGTGGTAGAATCTCCTTCCTTAGAGGTTTTTAAGGTCAGGCTTGACAAAGCCCTGGCTGGGATGATTTAACTGGGAATTGGTCCTGCTTTGAGCAGGGGGTTGGACTAGATGACCTTCTGGGGTCCCTTCCAACCCTGATATTCTATGATTCTATGAATTGTATCCAGTTTGCAAATTAATTCCAATTCAGCAGTCTCTCGTTGGAGTCTGGTTTTGAAGCTTTTTTTGTCGAAGTATTGCCACCTTTTAGGTCTGTAATCGAGTGACCAGAGAGATTGAAGTGTTCTCCGACTGGTTTTTGAAGATTATAATTCTTGACATCTGACTTGTGTCCATTTATTCTTTTACATAGAGACTGTCCAGTTTGACCAATGTACATGGCAGAGGGGCATTGCTGGCACATGATGGCGCATATCACATTGGTAGATGTGCAGGTAAATGAGCCTCTGATAGTGTGGCTGATGTGATTAGGCCCTATTATGGTGTCCCGTGAATAGATGTGGGCACAGTTGGCAACGGGCTTTGTTTCAAGGATAGGTTCCTGGGTTAGTGGTTCTGTGTGGTTGCTGGTGAGTATTTGTTTTCAGGTTGGGGGGCTGTCTGTAGGCAAGGACTGGCCTGTCTCCCAAGATCTGTGAGAGTGATGGGTTGTCCTTCAGAATAGGCTGTAGATCCTTGATGCGTTGGAGAGGTTTTAGTTGGGGGCTGAAGGTGATGGCTAGTGGTGTTCTGTTTTCTTTGTTGGACCTGTCCTGTAGTATGTGACTTCTGGGTACTCTTCTGGCTCTGTCAAATCTGTTTCGTCACTTCAGCAGGTGGGTATTGTAGTTCTAAGAATGCTTGATAGAGATCTTGTAGGTGTTTGGTGCTAATAAGCAATGGTCACATAAACACCACCCTATACCGGAAACCTACTGACCACTATTCCTACCTACATGCCTCCAGTTTTCACCCAGACCACATCACACGATCCATTGTTCACAGCCAAGCTCTACAATACAGCCGCATTTGCTCCAACCCCTCAGACAGAGACAAACACCTACAAGTTCTCTATCAAGCATTCTTACAACTACAATACCCATCTGCTGACGTGAAGAAACAGATTTGACAAACTAGATACAATTAACTTAGGTTTGAATAGAGACTAGGAGTGGATGGGTCATTACACAAAGTAAAACTATTTCCCCATGTTTATTTCCCCCCCCCCCCCTGTTTCTCAGACATTTTTGTCAACTACTGGAAATGGCCCACCTTGATTATCATGGTTCTCTTCTCTCTCCCCCCCCACCCCCACCCCCGGCTCCTGCTGGTAATAGCTCACCTTAAGAGATCACTCTCCTTACAGTTTTCAGAGTAGCAGCCGTGTTAGTCTGTATTCGCAAAAAGAAAAGGAGTACTTGTGGCACCTTAGACTAACAAATTTATTTGAGCATAAGCTTTCGTGAGCTACCAGGTGAGCTATACCTTTTTGTTCTCTCCCCCCCCCCCCCCTTGCTGGTAATAGCTCATCTTAAGTGATCACTCTCCTTACAGTGTATATGATAACACCCATTTTCTCATGTTCTGTATATAAATCTCCTCACTGTATTTTCCACTGAATGCATCCGATGAAGTGAGCTGTAGCTCATGAAAGCTTATGCTCAAATAAATTGGTTAGTCTCTAAGGTGCCACAAGTACTCCTTTTCTTTCTTCCACTAATATTTGCTTAATATGCTGTTTTCATGTAAATTAACTTGCTAGCATATTCATGGAAAGTGACCATTGTTTCCTTATATTGCTACCTCTGACTGTAGCCAGCTGTTGACTTCTATTTCATACTTTAGGCTGTAAACTGTTAGGGTCAGGGACTATCTTTTGTTATGTGTTTATACAGTGCTGACCAAAAGGGTGTCCTGGTCCAGGACTGGGGCAGGTAGGTGTTGCTGTTATACAAATAAAAGGAGCATCAACATAATTTTAATTTTTAAAGGTACTTATATAAATTTTCTATTTTAATAAATGTCATGTTTGCTTTTGCTTAGCAAACAAAAGCTTGGTGACTGTTTTGCATGGGTTACGTTCCTCATGTAATGTCAGTTGAACCCAGTGGATGCTCTAGGTAGTGTAGATATCCTATGCTGCCCTAAACAGGACTCTTCTTGCCCATCTTAGAACTGAATTAACTGGTAAGCAAGTTATGACCTTAACTCTAGGTTAAGGTCTTGCTCCTGCTCCACAGCACCTTTCAGCTGGCAGACAGAATAAAAGTAGCAGACTAATGCTAGGGAGCATTGGTCTGCTACTATCTTAAGATTCCCAGACCAGTAGGAGCAAAGCAGTTAATCAGCAAGGTCTTTCCATCATGAGTTAGTGTTTGTCACAAGCAATTAAACTCTCCAGTCTGGAGGTCCAGCTCACCATGTGTGGATTTTTGCTTTCTCCAAGGCATTCTGCTCTGCCTCTCCAAAGTACCCACCCTCACCTTTTCATCTTGAACACTTGTGGAAGGGAGAAGGATGCTGAGTTACTCATCCACTGGAGGTCACACTGCTGCTATACACCATCACAAGTAGGTAGTCATTAACTCCCTTACTGCTCTGTTTTAACCCATTTGCTCGTTGTGTTATAGTTCCAGAGCAACAAGACTTGGCTAGGAACTTTCTGACTCAAAAGGTATTAATCCATCTAGTTTCCTCCTAGTTCTGTCTGATGGGTTTAGTTCCAGTGTTGAACAGAGCTGGGCAGCAGGGACCACCAAATTCCCCACATCGCTCAAAATACAAATGCATAGGGCAGCCCTGTCGTTCCTCCCTGCAACTCCGCTAGAATCTCATACACAGGGCTGAGCTGCAGTTGTGCCTTCTATCTGCTAGAGCACTTATGACACTTGCTGATCAGGGAGCTGGGCACCACCTCTTCCTGCTGCGATCTATTGAGAAAGGAGCAGTGGTGGGTGGCAGTGTCTGCAGAAAGGGGTGTTGGCAGTAGCATGGAGGGAGTGGCCCGGTATTGGGACCAGGTTCCCTCACCTTTCTCACAGCAGCCAGCCACTCCTTTCAAGAGCCCACACCAGCCATCTGTCCCTCAGCACAACCTTCGTCACCAGTCACCCACAGGCAGAACTAGCCACTCCCAGCACCCTTGGTGCCCTCTCAACAGCCCTACGCACCTCTATGGCCATAGACAGCCACCAAACAGCAACTGCAGACACCTACTACCAGTGTGGCAAACTCTCTTGCAACTTTTCCATGCGTGATGTGATTTTTTTAAAAAAATTATTATTTGAGCCTGGAGCCAGTCTCATGATAGATAGCAAATTTGAGCTTTAATTGCCTGCTCACCCCACTTGTCTCCTGTCACAGAGCAACCATTCAGAGCTGCTTTTGGCAGAAGCCGTTTTCACAGGAGTGGAGGAGGGAGTGAAGAGCTCTGCATTTCAGCACAGCTCCACTCCCTCCTCATGCTCCCCTCCTGTAGGCAATGGGCACAGGACATTCCCCTCTCCCTCCCTGCAGCACTGGGCCTCCAAAGGGATGGGGGTTGAAGAGCCACTGGAGCTGCCCCAGCCTGAAAGGGAGAGATGAAACCCTGCTGCAGCCCCACAGGCCAAGGGGAAAGGGAGGAAGGGGGGTGCCCCCCCAGAAGGAGCAAAGGTGAGATTCGGGGTGGGGCTAAACTGCTGGGAGGGGTCTAGGGAGATGTGGGGGAGGACAGGCAGAACCTGTGTGGGCACAGGGAGGACAGGATTGATGGGGAGGTTGGGGGCAGAATTAATTTCTGGGCTGGGGATATGGGGGTGAGTTCCTGCAGCAGGGGCCAAAATCACCTTGCCCAGTACATTTGGAGAGAGTGGGTGATGCTAATTGTAACACAGAGGGGATAGGAAGGGTCAAAACAACAAGGACCGACCGTGTGTAGGGTTTTTTTTAAAGGGACTTACTAGCAGAGGTGATACCTGGGGGCAGAGGCTTGCAGGGTCAAGTGCCCAGCCCCAGATTGGCCTGCCTGGTGGGGGACAGAGAGGGGCTCTCCTCACCTGTTCTGCCTTCCCCCTGGCACACTTGGCCCCTGTCCCTGGCAGCTGGGCCCGGCCTAGGTGGGGAGCAACAGGGGCAGGACCAGCCACACAGGGTTGCTGCTTTGCAGTGCAGTGTCTGCCTGCAAGAACCTGCCTCGGTGGCAGTAGGCTGCCCTGCAGCTTCTGGGGACAAGGGTTAAGCAAGCCAGAGACCCCTCCTTCTCTTAGCCCCAGGCAACACATTTCTGTCTCGCTCAGCCACTGACCCCAGCCCCTGGGTCTGGGCAGGGTGCCACCACACCAGCCAGGCTATCGGGTTGCTGCTCTGTGCAGCACAGCAGCTGCCTAGGGCAGCCAGCTTCAGCCATGGGAGAAGCGGCTCTGTCCCACTCCCCAACTGGGCCTGGCTGGTGGGAGGACATAGCCCCCCCTCACCTGCAGGTAACACAGGATGGGGAGAGCATGGTGGCCCCAGGCCAGGCAGGGAGAGGGGGTGTCACTGGGCAGAGGAGACACATGGGGTGGTCACATGTCCTCCCTTCTAGATTGTGCAGCTCCACTAGTGGGGCAGATCCACAAGTCATCTATTTACTAGTTTTGGGCTAATCGTGATTTGGTGGGGAGGGGCTTGATGTTGGCAATATTGCATCACTTTCAGTTACCTCCGCATCCACCTAGCTTCCCCTTCTCACTCCCCTCATCCACCCACCCAACCCATCCAAAACCAACCAGCTTCCCTAGCCATCCCCACACACAGCTGCCATGTTTTATACAGCTTCATGTTCTACCCTTACCACTGCCTTGAGCAGAGTGGATTGGTAACAAAGTGAACCTTGTCATAGGCACATCAATGCATGTGCCCATTAGCTCATGGGATTTGCATGAAATGGCACACATGGAGGTTGCTCTCATCTTCATTTGTGTGACGTTGTGATCTGCCAGGCCTTTTCCAGACACCCTAGTACAATAGTTCTCAAACTTTTGTAATAGTGACCCCTTTCACATAGCCTCTGAGTGCAGACCCCCCTTTATAAATTAAAAACACTTTTATAATGGTGTTAAATATATTAACAACGCTGGAGGCAAAGCAGGGTTTAGGGTGGAGGCTGACAGCTTGCAACCCCTCGCCCCCATGTAATAACCTCATGACCCCCTGAGGGGTCCCGACCCCCAGTTTGAGAATCTCTGCCCTACTAATTAGGGTCAGCTTTTGTAAGATTTTTGAACTGAATGAAAGTGCATTGGCCTACAATTTCCTGCCTCAATGAGGGGTATCAATACAGATAGTAGGTAAAATTCAGAACTATTGCACGATTTATATCTGTCTGATTGGAATCAGTGGCCCCTGTCAAGAAGATTTTCTTCTGCCACTCCTTAGTGTCACTGCCAAAAAAACTTTTACTCAGGATGCTTTGATTAAAGCAAGAGAAATGTTGGCTTGACACCTAAGGGTTAAATCTTGCATTATGAAGTCAACACTTACTCCAGCAAAATTGTCATTACGGTCAGTAGTGGTTTTGACTGAGTAAAGACTATAGGATTTGGCTCTGAAGTTTTAAAAATACACTTTATTTACATGTTTAGAATATATACCTGTGTAGTTTAAAATTGAAGTAAGAAAGCCATCAGGAATTGTGCTATGCATCTTAACTTCCTTTTCACATAAATATTTTATCTAGAGTTTGTCTCAATTAGCACAATTTTAAAACATCTCTCAGTTCTTTTAGAGTTTCTCTAAAAGGTGATGAAGGGGGGCCCCCTTCAGGCTACTCTGTTCCACTTCAAGCCTATAAAATGGTCTCCTCTTGAGCATGCCGGTAACAATACTGTACAGAACTGCAAACTACTTGATTTAAAGCCTTTACAGAAAATAATTGTTAATATAGGATACTACCATGATACCAATTTAACCATAAATTCTTAAAGTTAAAGGCTGAATTGTATTTCTACAACTGCTCTAAACGTGTTTTGAAAGCCATTGGAATAAGCAATTTACTGCATGAAAACAGTAACACAACACTTATAAGAATTTGATTAAAACACTTACAAAAGGGCTGAACCTTAGAGGTGCTGAAACCCAGATTGGCTGACTTCAACTTGGTCAGGCAAGTATTAACAATGAACCCTTTAAGAGTTTACTTTTTTTAATACTCCTTTAACAGAAAAGTGCTGTCAGTTTTTGGACTTTAGCTAAGGCCACATGAATCAGGTTTTTTAGAATACGTTAAACAAACATAGCCAATTATTTACAGCACCTGGTACCCAATTAAACAGGTTTGGTTCATCCCAAACTGTGTATAAAATAACAAATTGGCTAAACTGTGCACCTTCTCTCAGGAGCAGTAACCACAGATCACCACCCTCCTAGCTATTATGAGGTTGCAGTTCCCTGTATAGATAGTGGAAGATGGGTGTTTTGAAGAGGGACTTGGAAGAGGATAAAGTGATGGCTTTAGGGATGTTAACTGGAGGCTTCCAGGTGTGGCATGGGTGGAAGTGCTCCTCAGAAAAGCAGATGGAGCTGGCATCCCTTGTAGAGCAAAGGTGGTAATAGCTCTGCCCTTCCTAAGCTGTGAAGGCTTTGAAAGTAAGGATAAGACTTTGTAATTGACAGGGTTACCATACATCCAGGTTTTCCTGGACATTGCCTCTTTTTTGATTCTCCACCTTCTGTCCGGACAGACTTTTTCAAACAGACCATGTCAGGGGTTTTGCAGAGCAGTTGTTGCGGCCCAAAGGAGGAGGCGCTGGCTGCTGCATTCTTGCCACTGACAGGGAGTGACACTGTCCCTGCACCTCCAGTGAATACTCCTACCACAGGTACCCCCTCCAGCATCCCCCCCAAATAGCCCTTCTGGGGGGTGTGTACACACACCCCTCTCCTGCACTCTACAAGTAACTCCATCAGCACCTCCCAGTGTGTACACACCCCTCCAGCATCCCCTCCAACACTCCCAAATACCCCTGCCACACCCCCTCATGTGTTCCCTCCAGCACTTCCCTGTTGGTACTGCAGTACACACACCGCACCAGCAACCCCAACTGTACCTTCCCTCAAGCTCCTCCTCCCCTCTCCACATCTCTTCTCCTCCCCCAGCACTGCTGACAGTGTCCTCTCTTGGGGAATGTGAAATGTGGTAACCCTAGTAATTGACACAGTGAGAAGTGGAACCAGTAGACTTGGAGGGTTACATAGCACAGACTCAGGAAGATCTTAGCATATGAATGGCTTGAGGGGGAGGCATTGAGGCCAGGGAGGAGGAGATCAGGGTTTAGACAAGAATTTTGGCAGTGTGTGCAAAGAGGAAAGGTTGGAGAGGCATAAGAATAAGTGGTAAGATTTAGGCCAGGTCTACACTACCACTAACTTGGGTATAATTAAAAAAAGAGTACTTGTGGCACCTTAGAGACTAACCAATTTATTTGAGCATGAGCTCATGCTCAAATAAATTGGTTAGTCTCTAAGGTGCCACAAGTACTCATTTTCTTTTTGCAAATACAGACTAACACGGCTGTTACTCTGAAATATAGCACAATAGTTATACCAGAACAACTTCCTTTGTAGAAATGGCATCCCCCCCCACAAAGTTTAGCTTATGTTCCACCCAAGGACTTATACCTGCATAATTACACTACTATAGTTATACCAGGTGAGCTATACCTTTTGTCACCCCCCCCCCCCGCTCTCCTGCTGGTAATAGCTCATCTTAAGTGATCACTCTCCTTACAGTGTATATGATAACACCCATTTTCTCATGTTCTGTGTATATAAAATCTCCCCACTGTATTTTCCACTGAATGCATCCACTGAAGTGAGCTGTAGCTCACAAAAGCTTATGCTCAAATAAATTGGTTAGTCTCTAAGGTGCCACAAGTACTCCTTTTTGCGAATACAGACTAACACAGCTGTTACTCTGAAACCTTTGCTAACTGAGTGACTCCAGCTGGATCTACTCATGTTAGTCTGACAGTGAGCAAGAGACCAATTTTCTACCTACTGTATTTTTAAGATTGCCTATACTCTTGCAGAAAAGCATGATCAATGTTTCTTTCTCACCTTCTGTCCTACAAGAAAGAGCATTAAACATATTCTGCACTTCACCTTTTACTGATCGTGACTGACTTATTTGGTTAATGCTCATGAATTCTAGTGTAGGCATACCTGACATGTGGGGTGTTGGGGGGGCTGTCTATAAGCGAGGACTGGCCTGATCTTGGGGAAACAAGCCACTCCTCACTTATAGACAGCCCCTTAACCTCAAGCAAATACTTACCAGCAACCACACAACAAAAACACTAATTGAGGAACCTATCCTGGCTGTTAGGGGGCTTATTCCTTCACCCACTTACTTCCCTGGTCCTTCTCACATGAACAGAGAGCAACAATACCCAAAGTTCAAAGGTGCAAACAATTCAATGTTTATTGGGGTGAACTTCCAGCAAGCATGATTCTAGTTTCCTTCTTTAGTATCCTGTCCCAGCTCTGACACCAGAGCCTTTTGTGTCCCTGTTCCCATTCCTGCCCTTAGCAAAACATGATTCCAATTTCCTTACCCCTGTTCCCATTTCCCCACACCCACTCACTTCCTGACTGACTGCAGACTACATAGTAAAACTTGAGTTCTATTTAGCTATACCTTAACCAATCATTTTCCTGAAATTTAACTAACCAATCCTAACATATTGTAACATGATTATGTAACCAATTATATCCTGCCACCTTAATTAGTTTACACCCAGCAAAATTATTTATACAGCAGACAGAAACAATCACAGAACCAGACAGAGATTATACAGACAAACAATAGCAAAGTGGGAACTATAACGACAAAACAATACAGAAGTGAGGATTTCACATCCCAGCTATTGATAAGTGAGTTCTTGCCAGACAGGATGCTATCAAACTAAGTTTCCGTTTACATTTTCTAGGCACTTCCCTTTCTCTGGACCTGATAGGCACTATCAGGACAGGATTGTATTCCTAACAGCCCAATAGCACCTTATTTCAATGTGACTAGTTTAGAATGTGATGATGTGACCGTTCACTTCCCAGCTTGTAGCTGCTTCTGTTGCTTAGCCAAAGGCCTTAATCTAAGAACAGGGCCTCAGACTGTCCCAGTAAGAGAAGGACCTTACACTGGCAGACAGATTTTGATTCTTTCTATTATACCTCTAACTAACCAAGTGATAAGAATACACCTAAATTCTTTGAGTACAGCCCTTTACCGACAGGCCTGAATATCTATATCCTAACACTCCACCCCTTTTTTTTCTTTTGGGATCCTCCTGCCCAGGTATCCCTGGAAAAGCATAGGACATATGGCAACACATTTCCTGATAGGGCCAGGCATCAAGGTGGAAGGTGTCGATATTCCATTTGTCCCACTGCCCCTTGTGTAGTATAGTGCCCTGCACCTTCTCTTGTACAGGCATACCACACACACTCCAATTAGTGTTCCAGACTTTCCATTATAGCGGGCCTGAGAAGGTTGGGTCCGGGTTATCTAGTACACTGTAGGGTTTGGAGGGCTTACTACATAACCTATAAGTAATCTCCCTATGCAATGTAACACAAGTACAGTTAATAATACAAAATCCACAGCAACACCGAGTCCTGACCACTGCAGTATGATCCAACATCTGAGACACCCCCAAAACACTGCCTCTCCTCCTTCAACAGGGTCATGATCTTATGTGTCCAGTTGCTAGTAGTTGCAACAAGCTGCTCCTGCAAGTTTTGCATGCTTTTGTCCATATAAGTCCATTGAATGTTCACAGAGAAATGGGATATTGTCCAAACCAGCTTGACCATTTGGTATGGAATCAGGCAGTATGCCCTGGCTTATTCACAGCAATAAGATTCACAGATCCATTTGTGTACCAAAGTCCATGTAGCAGCATGTAGATTTGTGTAGTTTGGTTATGGGCTGGTGTAATTGTGCCCCCAGTAATATGTACATTCCCAGCAAAACACCTTATACACAGTACACCCAATTGTCCACCCCTTGCATAGGCCATTGATCCTGCTCCTCTATAGGCATAGAGGGGCACATCCAAACATCTTCTATTGATTTACACTATTTTACACACCCCTCCATTGATTCCCAGTGAGCTCCTCCCCTTCTCATTATTTCCATGGGGCTTGTGGGGGCCACCTTAGTTGCCATTGCATTTCCAGGTACCACGGTAGCTATTACACAGGTGCTAGCCTCCTAGTTGAGTATTTTGCATTCCCATACACCTCTTTCCCCCCCCCCCCCCCCCCCCAACAAGGTCAGCCTTTTGAAGCCATCTCCCACCCATGTCATGAGGTTTTCTGTTCATTAAAACACAACAATGCTAGCAACAAGACAAACACCAAACACAAAACATAGATCCATGGTATTCTGGGTTATTTTTCCCGCTGGCACCAGCTTGCTCATAGAGTGTCTGAAAAACAAAAGAAACAATTTCCACCCCCATGGTGGGGACAGACTTATTGCTTAATAATAATACCACTTTCTTTTACAAATTTCCTTGCTAATTGCAGGAAAAACAGAAGAATTACCTCCAGGCTGTCCTTATTTTGTTCTATAGTCAGGCTAGTGAATTACCCCACTCATTTATGAAATTCATGAGGTGGTGTACCTCAATTTCCCCTCTTGTACAACAGACCATGTTTGCAATAGTTTCTCTGCTGTACCAAGCTTTAAGTTTATTCTCAGGTAATAGCTGAGACACAGCTTCAGACTTTAGCACTGTACACACACACACCCCTTAAGGTTAACCTGTCCCCCTTATTTTCAGGCATGACTTGTTTTTCACCTCCCTTTCCTGGAGGGCCATAATCTGAGTCTTCTAGTAGTTTGTTTGCTGACCAGATGTATTCATTGTTTGCAGCTCCTTTGTGCCCATCAGCTAGGTAATTTGCATTTACACAGAGGCTTACTAGCTTGCTTCTGGATCCAAAGCTGTTAGCAGCTCAGACACTGTCTTAAAAGGGAAACATTTTACTTCCACCAGAGTTCTGATTACTTTCCACTTTCATCTCCTGCTCCAAAAACACACAGAGATCTGAAAAAGAAAGCACAACCTATTGTGGCCCCTTTTGGAGCCCTAATAGGATTTTAATTAAGTACCATGTTTTATTTGCGTTTCTTTTACTCCTTCTCCAATATACACTGCACACATCCTAGGAAAATGCAAATTCCTTCCATATAGTTTAACCTCCAGCCAAATTAATTTTACACAAGGTCTAACTGCCTCCCCCATGCCCAGAGTTTTCATGCACACCCACCAAAGCAACAATCTGATCCCCCAGAGCCACCCCAAGGCTCAGTGCTCCCATCATTCCTCCCCTTTTCCTTTCCTTTTACCTGTGCGCAGACACAAAATGCTCTTTTGCCTAACATCCCTTGCACTGTGATTACTCTTTTTACACAACTGTACCCCGATTACACTTCCATCTTGTACAACTAGACACAACCAGGGGCAGCCAAGCTAAGTTCCAATAGAAACCCCTTCCATCCTTTAGTGATTTTGATTACATTACCCAAAAGTCAAATAATTTTGATCATTCTCTCTCTCTGCCTGCTGCCTGCAGCAGTCCCTTATAGACCATTTCTGTGGGAAAAGGGCCCGTTTTCCCACAGAATAGCTGTAAAGGCTTCTGGGGACAGAAGCATAGTGGTGGTAGTAGCCACTCTACCTGACCCCCTTGGATAATTTAATTACCAAGCTTCCATCCAATGTGACTGCACAGATTTGCACATACAGTTACATTTATATAACTGGGTTTTATCATTAAACAAACTTCCTTCTTGACATCTCACATAAGTATCCAAAGTACCCTCCATTAAAACTTCAGAAAAACAAGAGTGTGGAAAGGCAGGTTGCACTTTTGAAACTTTTTTTTCCCCTTCTTTCTCTCCACTCCCCCAGGACCAAGTCCCAGCTCCAGTCTCTAAAGGTAGTCTGTTAACTCTGCTTTTGACTTTAAACCCTGTTGTGCCAAATCATCTTTCACTATCCTTAACTAATTTACAACCCTTCAGCAACCCTTGCTGAAGCAGCACCAAACTTGAAAGATTACTGGCAGCTTCCCATAATGCTGCCCTTACTTCAAACCTCTCACAAGCAGACTGAAGTGCCTCCTTTCCCTGGAAGGCGTTCAGTCCCCAGGGGCAGGGACCTTCTTCCACTACCTATATACCAAGGAAGGTGGGCTCCTCAGCCACCCCCCATCCCTCTGGGTCCCCTAACACTTCCTCCATTTCCTTTTTAATCTCATCCCAGGTTGACCCCTGTACCTGGTATGGGCCCTGGTTCTTCCTTATCCATTTATCCAAAAAATCCTTTACCCTGGCTTGCCAGAACCCACAACTACCATCACGAGAGTTCGCGATACCCCCTCCAAGCAGTTGTGTGGACTGTTGGGGAGGGGGACTTACAGGCTGCCACTCACCTATCCAATGCGATGCATCCGAGTCAGTCACGGCACCAAGATGTTAGGGCGCTTATTCCTTCACCCACTTACTTCCCTGGTCCTTCTCGCATGAACAGAGAGCAACAATACCTGAAGTCCAAAGGTGCAAACAATTCAACGTTTATTGGGGTGAACTTCCAGCAAGCATGATTCTAGTTTCCTTCCTCAGTATCCTCCTTCCCAGCTCTGACACCACAGAGTCTTACACCTGTGGCCTTGTTCCCATTCCTGCCCTTAGCAAAACATGATTCCAATTTCCATTTCCCCACTCCCACCAACACCCACCCACTCACTTCCTGATTGACTGCAGACTATATAGTAAAACTTGAGTTCTGCTTAGCTATACCTAGCTAAGAGAGGGGGTGTGGAGAGGGGAAATGGGAACAGGAATGGGGGTAAGGAAATTGGAATCATGTTTTGCTAAGGGAAGAAATGGGAACAAGGCCACAGGTGTAACACTCTGTGGTGTCAGAGCTGGGAAGGAGGATACTAAGGAAGGAAACTGGAATCATGGTTGCTGGACGTTCACCCCAATAAAAGTCAAATTGTTTGCACCTTTGGACTTCGGGTATTGTTGCTCTCTGTTCATGCGAGAAGGACCAGGGAAGTCAGTGGGTGAAGGAATAAGCCCCCTAACACTTGCAACAAAGCCCATTGCCAACTCTGCCCACATATCTATTCAGGGCCTACCATCATAGGGTCTAATCGCATCAGCCACATTATCAGAGGCTTGTTCACCTGCACATCTACCCATGTGATATATGCCATTATGTGCTATCAATACCCCTCTGCCACATACATTGGCCAAACCAGACAGTCTCTACACAAAAGAATAAATGGACACAATTCAGATGTCAAGAATTATAACATTCAAAAACCAGTCAAAGAACACTTCAGTCTCTCTGGACACTCAATTATAGACCTAAAAGTGGCAATTCTTCAACAAAAAATACTTCAAAAACAGACTCCAACGAGAGATGGCTGAACTGGAATTAATTTGCAAACTTGACACCATTAACTTAGGCTTGAATAAAGACCTGGGAGTGGATGTCATTGCACAAAGTAAAACTATTTCCCCATTTTTATTCTCCCCCCCCCCTCCTGCCCTGTTCCTTGCCTACAGACAGCCCCGCAACCTGAAGCAAATACTCACCAACAAGCATATACCACACAACAGAACCACTAACCCAGGAACTTATCCTTGCAACAAAGCCCGTTGCCAACTGTGCCCACATCTATTCAGGGGACACCATCACAGGGCCTAATAACATCAGCCACATTATCAGAGGCTCGTTCACCTGCACATCCACCAATGTGATATATGCCATCATGTGCCAGCAATGCCCCTCTAAGTCATTATGCAAGGTAGCCTGTTTCCTCTTGTTTTTTCCTCCCCCCCCCTCCCCCCAGATGTTCTGGTTTAACTTGGATTTAAACTTGAAGAGTGGTCAGTTTGGATGAGCTATTACCAGCAGGAGAGTGAGTTTGTGTGTGTATGGGGGTGGGGGGGATGTGAGAGAACCTGGATTTGTGCAGAAAATAGCCCAACTTGATTGTCATGCACATTGTGTAAAGAGTTGTCACTTTGGATGGGCTATCACCAGCAGGAGAGTGAATTTGTGTGGGGGGGTGGAGGGTGAGAAAACCTGGATTTGTGCTGGAAATGGCCCACCTGATGATCACTTTAGATAAGCTATTACCAGCAGGACAGTGGGGTGGGAGGAGGTATTGGTTCATATTCTCGGTGTATATATAAAGTCTGCTGCAGTTTCCACGGTATGCATCTGATGAAGTGAGCTGTAGCTCACGAAAGCTCATGCTCAAATAAATTGGTTAGTCTCTAAGGTGCCACAAGTACTCCTTTTCTTTTTGCGAATACAGACTAACACGGCTGTTACTCTGAAACCTGTGTATATAAAATCTCCCCACTGTATTTTCCACTGAATGCATCCGATGAAGTGAGCTGTAGCTCATGAAAGCTTATGCTCAAATAAATTGGTTAGTCTCTAAGGTGCCACAAGTCCTCCTGGTTCTTTTTGCATAATTGACTTGTCACCTTTCTCAGACTCACTGGAAAGGGTAGTGGAGTTTCACAGAGGTTTTGAATCCACCAATCTCATGATGTGGGAGCAGCATGAGTAATGTCTCATAACATTGAAGGACAATGTCCCATCCCAGAGGAAGACTTGGAGCCCAGAAGACCAGACTGGGGGCTAGACCATTTTAATAAGCGTGGTTTGGAACACTTATGGAAAGCTTATGCTCAGATAAATTGGTTAGTCTCTAAGGTGCCACAAGTCCTTCTTTTCATTTTGGAACACTATTTACCACTAGGTGGAAGTGTAGTAATATAATTACTACAGCATTTGTCTGTCATCTTGCCAACCCAGCACCAGTGTGGGATAGAAGTGCCCAGAGCCTCTCATGGACCTACACTAGACAGTTGGATTTAGAACCAGGGGCCGTTTGGTGTTAAATAATAGAAAAATGAAATTCACTAAAAGTGTGGTGAATAGTTTAAAGCCACTTGTACAGAAATTAAGATTTTTATTATGACAGAGTGAAAAGATGCACATTAAAATTCCCAAGAATTTGGATTAAAATTATTTCAGAAACCCTTGAGTTGGGACACTCAAATTAAAATAAAATAGCAGAAAAAATTTAAAACTGGTTTATAGCTAAATATGATGGGACAAACTCATTATAATGAAGTAGTGCGACTGTCAGCCAGACGCTAGCAACAGTAATCTAGTAGTAGTATCAGCAGGAATATTTTAGGCATTTTATCATTATGTACATTTTGCTGTAATATCTACGTATTAAGAGTGTAAACTTTTGTGGGCAGGGACTGTCTTTTGTAAAATGTATCTACAGGGTCTGACACAATGGGACCTTGATGCCTGATTAACACTTATAGATGCTACTGTAATAAAAATGTCTGAGTGCAGTACTGTTTAGGTGCTCTAAGCAGACTTCAGGTTGTATGCTCCCAAACTCTGGGAGGGAGTTTGGGTGGGAGAGGAGGTCTGGGGTGCAGGCCCTAGGCTGGGGCAGGGGATTGGGGTGCAGGGTGCAGGCTCTGGGAGTGGGTGTGGAAGGAGGGGGTGCAGGTTCTGGGAGGGAGTTTGGGGACGGAAGGGGGTGCAGGGTGAGGGCTGTGTCTGCAGATGAGGAGTTTGGGGTAGGGGAGGGGCTTAGGGCAAGAGTAGGGGTGTAGGGGGTGAGGGCTCTGTCTGGGGCTGGGAATGAGGGGTTTGTGGTGGTGGAGGGGGCTCAGGGCTGCGGGAGAGGATTAGGGTGCAGGGGATGAGGGCTCTGCCTGGGGCTGGAGATGAGGGGTTTGTGGTTTTGGAGAGGCTCAGGGCTAAGGCAGAGGTTTGGAGTGCAGGGGGATGAGGGCTCTGGCTGGGGATAAGGTGTTTGGGGTGTTGGAGGGGCTCAGGGCTAGGGTTGAGGGTGCGGTGGGGGGGGTGAAAGCTCTGGCTGGGGGTGTGGGCTCTGGGGCAGGGCTGGGGATGAGTTTGGCGTGCAGGCAGGCTGCTCTGGGACCGGGGCCAGAGAGGAGGACTCCCCTCAGCGCTTTCCCTGCCGGCAGCAGTGAGCTCTGGGGGAAGAGCCCCCCTTTCCTACACCCCCAGCACACTCACCCCTACCACTGTCACTGCAGGTGCTCCTAGGGCCCCTTTCAGGTCCCAGAATCTCTCTCGCCTCCCCCGGGGTGGGTGCTGGGGGGTGCTGCATGCGCCTTCTCCCCTGCTGTTGCCCCTGACTGTAGCCTCACTGGGGGTGAGGGATGGGGCTGACTCCTTGCCCAGCATGGGGCAGAAGCGGGCGGAGGGGCCCCCTGTTCTAGTAGAGGGTCCCACCAGAAAAGGGAAGGGTCTGAGGTGGAAGGTCAGGCTCAGTCAGTCTGCCCTGGCAGTGGAGCGGGGGCCACTAGGACCCGGCGGCAGCAGTTGCTGCAGGAAGGCAGCATGGAGCTGCACCTTAGGGGCAGAGGCAGCGAGACTCTGCTCCAGGGCCCGGGGAGGCGTGCGGCAGGGGGCCGGGGGCAGCAAGAGGGGGCTGGGGGACACGGGGTGGGGGTGGCGGCAGGAGGGGCCGGGGGGACACCCGGCCCCAAGTATTGCTGGAGTTCTGCCCCTGGGCTCTGAACATTGCTGATGCTAAGGCACCACGTGGAGATATGACTCGCCGCCCCTGGGCACAAACCTGTGCAGGCACCCAAGCAACCCTAACTGTGCCTTGCAGTGGCTCCCTCGCATACCTAGGGAGCAGGGGCTCCGAGCCAGGCAGGCCCCTCATCTAGTTTTCAACGGGCCAGTCATGCAGTTTTGTCTAGTATCGTGATGGATGCAGAGTGCACTACTCCACCATTCCCAGCGCGACCCTTGTAGGCACTGTGCATGCAAGGCCATGCCAGCAGGCATGGGGCAACATACTCTGCAAAATGACATCCTCTGTGCAGCATGGCCTTGCACATATGGTCCATGTGAGATTACTCTGGCAGGGGCAAACCCATGCAGTTTTGGAAGTGCTGGTATTTTTCTCATTCGGGGCTACACCATTGGTCATACAGACAGTTTGTTCCCTCAAGCACTTATTCATTCACGGTTCTCTGCTGTGGTCGGTATAGGCACCATCATCTTGGAGCTTTATAGTTACCGTACCAAAACTCAAGACATTATTTAATCCCAAATAGTCAAAAGAATGAGTTAATTGCTTAAACTAGGCAAGGAGAGCACCAGGGTGTTCTGCAGCCTGGCTAGGTGTGATGTAGATGTCAGCAATCATGGAAGGGAAGTTTTGAATCAACACATTTCTTCTGAAAAGCACAAACAGAAGTCGTGTAAGTACTTCAACTACTATACGGAGCTTCCTCAAAGCTGGTGTCGCCTCATGATGATAATGTGACTGCTGCTGAACTTTGTGAAGTGTTCCATGCTGTTATGCATCACCATTCTTAATTGAAGCATCAACTGTAGTTTAAAAGTTGATAGCCACATATGAATCATAATGACAGGTTTCAGAGTAACAGCCATGTTAGTCTGTATTTGCAAAAAGAAAAGGAGTACTTGTGGCACCTTAGAGACTAACCAATTTATTTGAGCATGAGCTTTCGTGAGTTACAGCTCACTTCATCGGATGCATATCGTGGAAACTGCAGCAGACTTTATATACACACAGAGATCATGAAACAATACCTCCTCCCACCCTACTGTCCTGCTGGTAATAGCTTATCTAAAGTGATCATCAAGTTGGGCCATTTCCAGCACAAATCCAGGTTTTCTCACCCTCCACCCCCCACACACACAAACTCACTCTCCTGCTGGTAATAGCCCATCCAAAGTGACAACTCTCTACACAATGTGCATGATAATCAAGGTGGGCCATTTCCTGCACAAATCCAGGTTCTCTCACCCCCTCGCCCCCCTCCAAAAAACCCACACACAAACTCACTATCCTGCTGGTAATAGCTCATCCAAAGTGACCACTCTCCCTACAATGTGCATGATAATCAAGGTGGGCCATTTCCAGCACAAATCCAGGTTTTCTCACCCCCTCTCACCCCCATACACACACAAACTCACTTTCCTGCTGGCAATAGCTCATCCAAACTGACCACTCTCCAAGTTTAAATCCAAGTTTAACCAGAACGTCTGGGGGGAGGGTAGGAAAAAACAAGGGGAAATAGGCTACCTTGCATAATGACTTAGCCACTCCCAGTCTCTATTTAAGCCTAAATTAATAGTATCCAATTTGCAAATGAATTCCAATTCAGCAGTTTCTCGCTGGAGTCTGGATTTGAAGATTTTTTGTTTTAAGATAGCGACCTTCATGTCTGTGATTGCGTGACCAGAGAGATTGAAGTGTTCTCCAACTGGTTTATGAATGTTATAATTCTTGACATCTGATTTGTGTCCATTTATTCTTTTACGTAGAGACTGTCCAGTTTGACCAATGTAAATGGCAGAGGGGCATTGCTGGCACATGATGGCATATATCACATTGGTGGATGTGCAGGTGAACGAGCCTCTGATAGCGTGGCTGATGTTATTAGGCTCTGTGATGGTGTCCCCTGAATAGATATGTGGGCACAGTTGGCAACGGGCTTTGTTGCAAGGATAAGTTCCTGGGTTAGTGGTTCTGTTGTGTGGTATGTGGTTGTTGGTGAGTATTTGCTTCAGGTTGCGGGGCTGTCTGTAGGCAAGGACTGGCCTGTCTCCCAAGATTTGTGAGAGTGTTGGGTCATCCTTCAGGATAGGTTGTAGATCCTTAATAATGCGTTGGAGGGGTTTTAGTTGGGGGCTGAAGGTGACAGCTAGTGGCGTTCTGTTATTTTCTTTGTTAGGTCTGTCCTGTAGTTAGGTAACTTCTGGGAACTCTTCTGGCTCTATCAATCTGTTTCTTCACTTCCGCAGGTGGGTATTGTAGTTGTAAGAAAGCTTGACAGAGATCTTGTAGGTGTTTGTCTCTGTCTGAGGGGTTGGAGCAAATGCGGTTGTATCGCAGAGCTTGGCTGTAGACGAAGGATCGTGTGGTGTGGTCAGGGTGAAAGCTGGAGGCATGTAGGTAGGAATAGCGGTCAGTAGGTTTCCGGTATAGGGTGGTGTTTATGTGACCATTGTTTATTAGCACTGTAGTGTCCAGGAAGTGGATCTCTTGTGTGGACTGGACCAGGCTGAGGTTGATGGTGGGATGGAAGTTGTTGAAATCATGGTGGAATTCCTCAAGGGCTTCTTTTCCATGGGTCCAGATGATGAAGATGTCATCAATATAGCGCAAGTAGAGTAGGGGCTTTGGGGGACGAGAGCTGAGGAAGCGTTGTTCTAAATCAGCCATAAAAATGTTGGCATACTGTGGGGCCATGCGGGTACCCATAGCAGTGCCGCTGATCTGAAGGTATACATTGTCCCCAAATGTAAAATAGTTATGGGTAAGGACAAAGTCACAAAGTTCAGCCACCAGGTTAGCCGTGACATTATCGGGGATAGTGTTCTTGATGGCTTGTAGTCCATCTTTGTGTGGAACGTTGGTGTAGAGGGCTTCTACATCCATAGTGGCCAGGATGGTGTTATCAGGAAGATCACCGATGGATTGAAGTTTCCTCAGGAAGTCAGTGGTGTCTCGAAGGTAGCTGGGAGTGCTGGTCGCGTAGGGCCTGAGGAGGGAGTCTACATAGCCAGACAATCCTGCTGTCAGGGTGCCAATGCCTGAGATGATGGGGCGCCCAGGATTTCCAGGTTTATGGATCTTGGGTAGTAGATAGAATATCCCAAGTTGGGGTTCCAGGGGTGTGTCTGTGCGGATTTGATCTTGTGCTTTTTCAGGAAGTTTCTTGAGCAAATGCTGTAGTTGCTTTTGGTAACTCTCAGTGGGATCATAGGGTAATGGCTTGTAGAAACTGGTGTTGGAGAGCTGCCGAGCAGCCTCTTGTTCATATTCCGACCTATTCATGATGACAACGGCACCTTCTTTATCAGCCTTTTTGATTATGATGTCAGAGTTGTTTCTGAGGCTGTGGATGGCATTGCGTTCCGCATGGCTGAGGTTATGGGGCAAGTGATGCTGCTTTTCCACAATTTCAGCCCGTGCACGTCAGCGGAAGCACTCTCTGTAGAAGTCCAGTCTGCTGTTTCGACCTTCAGGAGGAGTCCACCTAGAATCCTTCTTTCTATAGTGTTGGTAGGGAGGCCTCTGTGGATTAGTATGTTGTTCAGAGGTATTTTGGAAATATTCCTTGAGTCGGAGACGTTGAAAATAGGATTCTAGGTCACCACAGAACTGTATAATGTTCGTGGGGGTGGAGGGGCAGAAGGAGAGGCCCCGAGATAGGACAGCTGCTTCTGCTGGGCTGAGAGTATAGTTGGATAGGTTAACAATATTTGCTCCAACCCCTCAGACAGAGACAAACACCTACAAGATCTCTGTCAAGCTTTCTTACAACTATAATACCCACCTGCAGAAGTGAAGAAACAGATTGATAGAGCCAGAAGAGTTCCCAGAAGTTACCTACTACAGGACAGGCCTAACAAAGAAAATAACAGAACGCCACTAGCCGTCACCTTCAGCCCCCAACTAAAACCCCTCCAACGCATTATTAAGGATCTACAACCTATCCTAAAGGATGACCCAACACTCTCACAAATCTTGGGAGACAGGCCAGTCCTTGCCTACAGACAGCCCCGCAACCTGAAGCAAATACTCACCAACAACCACATACCACACAACAGAACCACTAACCCAGAAACTTATCCTTGCAACAAAGCCCGTTGCCAACTGTGCCCACATATCTATTCAGGGGACACCATCACAGAGCCTAATAACATCAGCCACGCTATCAGAGGCTCGTTCACCTGCACATCCACCAATGTGATATGTGCCAGCAATGCCCCTCTGCCATTTACATTGGTCAAACTGGACAGTCTCTACGTAAAAGAATAAATGGACACAAATCAGATGTCAAGAATTATAACATTCATAAACCAGTTGGAGAACACTTCAATCTCTCTGGTCACGCTATCACAGACATGAAGGTCGCTATCTTAAAACAAAAAATCTTCAAATCCAGACTCCAGCGAGAAACTGCTGAATTGGAATTCATTTGCAAATTGGATACTATTAATTTAGGCTTAAATAGAGACTGGGAGTGGCTATTTCCCCTTGTTTTTTCCTACCCTCCCCCCAGACGTTCTGGTTAAACTTGGATTTAAACTTGGAGAGTGGTCAGTTTGGATGAGCTATTGCCAGCAGGAGAGTGAGTTTGTGGGGGGGGGGGGGGGGGTGAGAGAACCTGGATTTGTGCTGGAAATGGCCCACCTTGATTATCATGCACATTGTAGGGAGAGTGATCATTTTGGATGAGCTATTACCAGCAGGATAGTGAGTTTGTGGGGGGGGGGGGGGGTGGAGGGTGAGAAAACCTGGATTTGTGCTGGAAATGGCCCAACTTGATGATCACTTTAGATAAGCTATTACCAGCAGGACAGTGGGGTGGGAGGAGGTATTGTTTCATGATCTCTGTGTGTATATAAAGTCTGCTGCAGTTTCCACGATATGCATCTGATGAAGTGAGCTGTAGCTCACGAAAGCTCATGCTCAAATAAATTGGTTAGTCTCTAAGGTGCCACAAGTGCTCCTTTTCTTTATATGAATCATAGTAAATGGTGTTAAAAACTTGACAGGATTGACACACGCTTTGACCTTATGAAAGAGCAAAGAAGTATCAAGTAGGACAAGTATGATTTCTCTGAAGACAGCCTTCACAGAGAAGTGTCCAAGATAATTCTTGGGAAAACTCATAACTTTTTAAATTTTCTGAAGCAGCTTGTGCTTGGAGCATGAAAGAAGTGGACATGGATGAGCTCTATGAATAATTTGGCATTGTAAAAATAATCTCTTCTCCCAAGTTAAGATTGTCTGACTAGTGAGGAGAGGTACCTGAAAATTTTCATTAAGGCACATGGCAATGAAGAAAATCTGCTCCTTCATCTTTTGAATAACTTGCAGCAATGCTCACATCTCTCTGACCAAAGCTTGGAAAATGAAAGAAATAAGCTGGATGTGGAGAGCAGGAAGGCCGAGCTCCTGGTATGTGTCAATTTAACAGGGACTGCAGAAATATGTACTTTGAGTTCCTTAAGAACAAAGAACTTCTGAAAGAGACCAGGGATGGGCAAAAGTACAGATCCAGATAAAAAGGGAAGTTTGTCTTCCTATAGTCACTATAAATGCCATATGGTACTCCATGAATTAGGCACATCACACAGTTGGCTTCTCACTAGCAAATCTAACTGGATTTACATAGTCCCTTTGTTCTCTACACACCAGTGAACATTGTATTTTGTTGAGAGAGTTCTGAATTGTTGTGATTTTTATTCTGTTGTGTAATCATACACAGAACTAAATGCAGGCTGTTGCCTTGTCATTAAACTCGTTCAAAATCAGAGTTAGTCTTTCACAATAACACTCAGCACTGAGCTGAGCATCTTAAATGTGGCCATGTTTGGTACAGGTTATATTAACGTGAATGGAAATGTTAGCGATATCTAGTTTTCATGCAACTGAGGGGATGTAATGTATTCTGGGGATGCGTCAGGGCCACCCTACACTGGAGAGCGTTCCTGTAGTAGCCTGTAGGAGGACTAGATGACCTATTAGGTCTTTACCACGTCTGTATTTCTAAGATTCCATGAAAAAGGGACAATTTCAGATTATGGTAGCAAACGTCTATTAGTGTACAAGATCTCTCAACAGCTAATTTGAAATTCTTGCTGTGTGTTTTAAGGTGTTAAAATATTTTATGTATAACTGGCTCCCTTAGTAGAAAAGATTATTTTCTAGAGGATGGTTTGATATGTTTTGTATTAAAACCATAAAATAACTAAGTAGGCTAATAGTACCCAGGAGAATAATGTGTCAAAATGGATGATAAAACGACAGTGATGGGCTATATAAGTACCTAGAAAGAAATATAGAATGAGAAGACGCTGAAGTGCGTTTTAACCATGAAAGTTTATGCCTAAATACATTTGTTATTGCCAAATGTCAAACATAAGACTAGCACTATTTTCTAGCAGTACCTAAGGTCAACGATACATTTTAGGTCATGGCCAACCCCCTCTTTAGAAGTGGATTAAACATTCCAGCATTTTGCATATAACAGTTCTATTTTACAAAGCTATATTTTATAATTTATTCTAGGGCTGGTGATAGGATAAGGATGGTGCTTTTATCTTTTAGATTACCAGCTCAATTGCAGCCCAGGTCAATAATAATTTGAAAGTGGTCCATCTGACTCTTTTGAATCCTCTGTGAAATGAGTTTGACTGTCATCATGTAGTGCTTAGTAGACAGGTATCCACAACATAAAAACCCCTGCCACAGTTGCCATTAATTGGAATCTTTTGTTGGCAGTCTCAGCTGAGAGACCACAAAGATTGTTTTGTATGCTTTTTCAAACCACCACCTTTTGTACAAAAGTGGTCCCTCCAGATCAAGAAAGGGGCCTGTTGGCAGGGGAAGTTCACGCTGCTGCTGCCTATGCTATGCTTCCTCAAAGCAGAAAAAGGCAAAGAATGTCCATCTCCACAGCTGACATTTCATGAGCATTAAATGCTCATGTCTCTAGGAAAGGACCAATGAATTCGTATCCGCATTAAAAAAAATACAATACATGGACATCTCAAACAGAAAAGAACAGGGTGAGTCAATTTTCAGGTCTACAAACTATGACCATAGCCTTTCTAAAGGCATCATCTGCAGATGTATTGTCTGGGTGAAGTGCTCAACACGCAAATGGGTACGGGGAACTGGCCCACCTCTGTTTGGAAAATCCCCGTATCCATTGTGCAGGGTTGCAGTGCAGTGTCCCTTGTGACTATTTTGTCAGGGGCAAGGAGGTCCTTTTGTTCCTATTTCTTAAAGATTATTCAATCTGGGTGAAATTTGCCCAGTGCAGAGGGCCCATTCAAAGCCCTTTATGGTGAATAGGGCCCTTGCACTGTGATAGATTTTTCCCCTTTGAATGTATGCAAACTCTTAAAGGATGTCAGATGGCCTCACCATCCTGCCTCCCTGACTTGCCTAGCGCAGCTAGGTGTAAATGTATAATTACATCCCATCAGCTGAGGAAACACCTGCAACAGTCAACTTCCCTTAGACAGGTCATGTCATGCCACTCCTTCACGCAGTTTGAATAGAGACTATAATTGGTGGATTGGTTAAGCCGAAATAAGTGTTTTTCCTTTACTGCAGGCTGTAGTATTCCTGCTTTTAAAAATAGTCGCAAACTACTAGGTTCAACCAAGGTTCAAGGTCTGACAGAACTCCAGAATTTTCCCAGTTTGGTCAGATTGAAGTCTGACCTAGATTTCTCCAACACCACTACTCTGTTATAGCTGGATTTAGTAGCACACAGGATAGGCAGCAATGCACACAGAAAGAGGTCTGAGACTCCTCATTTACCCACTTCAGAATTAAAATTCTGCCCTTGAAATGCTGGGCAAATATGCTAATCATTTGTAAAGGTGATGAGCAAATCTGAAATCTGGTCCAGAAATGAAGGTGTTGAGAGAGACCGGGGAGGGGTGGGGGAGAGACTATCATGCAAGACTACTGCTCTTTGCACCTGTGCCTGCACTTGCCTACACTATTTAAACTCCATTGGCTTTAGTGGAATCACTCCTGATTTACACTGGTGCAATATTAAAATTTGTGTTTATGGATTTTAAAAAAAAAAATCCCCAAGAGCCAAAAAAAGTTCCATGTTTTAATCACAGAAACATGTACAAATGAAGCAACAGTCATAACAAAACAGTCATAAGCCAAATACAATCTCTGCTGTGCTCCTGTTCCCTAGCTTTACGTATTGCCAGTCTCCCTTTGTATTTTGCATGAAGCCCAGATTTCTGCCCGTCTTGTAGTATGTTATGATAGGAGAAAAAAATCAATGAAGTGTTAAATATAAAACTGTCCAGATCACGAAGCTCATGTGAGCTAAATAGAGCAGCATGATTTTTTATTAGGTATTGCGCTAATCCATCTGTTCTGCTCCCTTGCTCTGTTGAATGAACACTACCTACTCGTGTCACCCAACGTGAGACTGTGCTGCGTAAAGATAAGCCAGGAGGAAGGTTTGTGCATGTAGCCTCTTCTGTGACTCTATAAATATATACGTACAGTGAGAGTGCTTAACATTGGAGGATAACATAAATTTGTTAGTCTCTAAGGTGCCACAAGTGCTCCTCGTTCTTTTAACATTGGAGGAGTTTATGAAAAGTTGTCAGCCTGCCAGGAAGTCACAAGTTCCCCATCAATTTTCTTGTTTAATATTTATATTATTACTCCATATGGCCTGCCTATGTGATAACCAAGATGAATGTCAGAATTCATCAAAAAGGCGTGCTTCAGTTGGCTGGATCTACGACGAGATTACTATGCAACCAGTTATGGGGATAAAGAGAATATCTGCAATGGAGCTGGGAGGTGCCATTCCTAGCACAGGTGGACACTCATGCCAGGGGTAGGCCGTGGCCCACCCACTTGCATCCAGTCCCACCCAAATCTGTGCAGGGGTGTTGGGCTGCTGTGGCAGCTGAAATCCAGGACGGAACTCTGCGCCCGCCCTTCAGAAAGCTTCCCTCCGGCAGATCTGCCTTGCCCTTTTCTGAGCTGCAGTCCAGAGGGTTCCCGCCACCCTTACCTCTCAGGGCTGCCTGGCCCCGGGAGCGCACTCAGCACTCTCACACAGTGACATGGCAAAGGACACATTAGTGCCCCAGCTGTTCTGCTCTCCGCCCTCCTCCCCACCCAGAGGCTGATTACAGTTTTGTGGCACCCTAGGCTAGAGCAAGTGGGGGCCCCTTCCCACCCCTTCCTTCTGCAGTCCTTCCCCCAACAAGCCCCCCCCCCACGCTCCTGCCAGGGAAATGGAGTCTGGGTGCAGGAGGTTGCCCTACTTTGCCTGCCTAGTGCTTCTGCCAGGGAAATGGGTTGGGATGCGGGGTCTTCTCCTGCTCCCTGGCAGAAGCGCCAGGTGGAACAGGGTGGGGTGCCCACTTTTCAAGGGCACCCCACTGGCAGCTGCTCGGATGGGAGAGGCTTAGTGGGCATGTGGGGTGCTGCGCTGGGTCCCTGCCAGGTTCAATAACACACAGCACAGCATCTGGCCCCTGCAAGTGCGGGGCAAGGAGGCAGTGCCATGGCTTTTCCCCAGGAGAGGTGAGTTGAGGCCAGCAGAGAAGGAGCTGCTGGCTGTGATTGCCCAAGGTGAGGCAGATGAAGCCCTATGTCTGGGGGCACGAGGGCTAGGAAGAGGGTGTGGTGTCAGGGGCTGAGCTAACACCGTCTGTCATTGCCCATCCACCTGAAAGTCGGGGCCCATCCACATTTCCACTCCTAGCTACGCCACTGACTCATGCTTGCATCACTCAAACTAGCATACTGAAAAAGTAGTGTGGATATCGCAGCAGGGGCAGCAGCTCAGGCTACCTACCATGTCCATCTCCGTACCGTGTAGCAATGTCCACACCGATATTTTTAGCGAGTTAGCTTGAGTAGTGCTAGCCCAAGTCTGTCTACCTGGGCTGGGAATTGCACCTCACAGCTGCAATGTAGACATACTCAGTTTTATCCAGAACACCTTCCCACTTCCCCACCCAAGAAACTACCCTCAAGAAAGGGTATATGAGGCAAACCTAATAACCATTAACCTGCAGAACCTTGGCGGCTCACTGATCTCACATAAGCCAACAATTCTGTTTTGGATGAGGTTAAAATTTACTGCTTGAGATTTTCCCCCCTACTGCTGTTGCCCTTAGGATCCCTTCCTTTCTTTCTCCAGCCACCCTTTTCCACCAGCAGGTTGCCTTTCCCCAGGAATTAACAAGCAGCCCCTTGCTGTGTACCCACTCTGTATCCTGCACTCCTAATTAGCAGAAGTGGAAAATGGAAAAGGCAGTTGGTGCCGTGAGCTGAAGTTCTTAGAGGAAAAGACATGGACTCATTGGTGTTCTTTACCAGCAGCAAACCCTTTAGCACTGGTAGGTGGTGGCAGAGTTCTCAGCTGCCATTTAGGAAGCCCAGGGTCGATGTTTGGCCAGTGTTGCAGATTTCCTCTGGTCTCGTTCTCTAAAAGGCAATAGCCAGACAAGGAGAACAGATTGTTAAACAGCATTTGCTCTCTCTAGTTGGTGCAAAGGGCTGTTTAAAATGGTGTTAATTAAAACAATGTGGTTGCAGCTTGTGGTCAGCCCTAGTACAGTGGGATTTTAATACAGGTAATCCACATAAAAACTGTCCTGGCTAATTAATGAAGTTTCCTTTCTATTTTGCTATTGATTAATTACTCTTTGGGTCTGATTCTGATTTTTCTTTCACCCGTTTTGCACTATTAACATTGGTAGAGTTACTCCTGACTTACACAGGTATAAGTGAGTGCATTCAGACCTTTAGTTTTTATTCCTGCTACTATAATACAGAAACAGAAACTAAGAGAAAAGCATAAAGTAATATGAGAGATGCTTGCCACTACATCTGCTTGTAATGAACCAGAGAGTAAATTATCAGAAGTTTGTTTGTTTTTTAATACTGGCTTTACCTTAGAACAACTTTGAAACTCTCAATATCATCAGTTTCTGATGAGACCTACTTTTCTCCATCTTCCTTGTAAGGTTTTGCTGGAAAATACCACGCAGTATTATGCTGATGGCCACCCTTACTAAGACAACAGTCCTACTTCCTGAGCTGCAGATAATAAAACAGTACAGGTGTTTCTAAAAAAAGCCTCTTCTGAAAATTGACATTTACAAAAATTCACTCTGTAGGGGCCTTATCTTCCAAGCCCTTCATACAAGTGACTCATGTAGATTTCAGTGGGAGTTCCATGCCGGGAAGTCATGCAGAGTTGTGTACTTTTGGATTATTGTAGAACGAATCACAGCAGGTTCTTCTTAATGAATTAAAACTTCAGTCCGTAGCTATAACTGGCTCTATTTATACATCTTTCTCCATTTGTTTCTCTACTGCTGAGTTTCACTAAGTGTTCATGCCCTATCAGTGTTTCTTATGCCCCATGTTGTTATGCTTTCTAGGGCTACTTCCACACTATGAGCTAAGGGTGTGATTTCTCTGCTTGAATATGCATACAAGTACTGAGAAATCACACCCCTAGTTTATAGTGTAGACAGTCTCAGACACTGGCCTTGATTCTCCTCTCATGCTCACCATTACATTCCATTGATTTCAATAGTTACTCCCACATTACATTGGTGTATTCGAGGTCAGAATCAGACGGTGTGGTTCTAAACTAATCCTTTTTTTTCTTAGATTTTTTTTTCTGTCAGTCAAATAAAAGGTATCACCCACAACTTTGAACTTGATTCTGATCTCTCATCAGTTTCACATCAGTGCATGTGTGTTGGTTTCAATGTTGTTGAATCCTCCTGATCTACTCAGATGTGAGAGGAGAATTGACCTGTTGAGTTTTGTATTGTTTGTTTAAGCCTCACCAATACAACTTGCAGACACTTGATGCACTGTATAATTCATTCAGGTCAGTATGAACAGTAGATGAGTCACTTCTAGTAATTGTTATGTTGCACTTAAGCTTCTACAACTGAGGAGTAATTCTTCAGGATGCCTGGAAGCTAGACATTTTTTGTGGAAATGTTCTGTGGGAAGGTGCTAAAAGACGGAGGAGGAACAGGAGTAACTGAAAGCAAAGGAGAACCACAGTGAAGCAAGTATTCAAAACAGAAAAATCAGAAACAATGTGGTTTTCAAACAGTTTTATATTTTAAGGTGGTTTTATTAACAATCTGCTTATTTAAAATATTAGGCCTGTTTGGTCCTTTGAAACAAAGCACGTGGGTTATTATTTTTATTCCAGGGTTTATATAAGGCCTGATCCAAAGCCCACTGATGTCAGTCGGAGTCTTTACATTGATTTCTATGGGCTTTGGATCGGGCCCATAGGCAGTACATCCCTTTAACTAAAATCGGTGTCTCACAGGCACCCTGATGGTTTTACTGATCTCATATATACTTGTGTATATCCCTTGAGAGTGACACTGGTTTGAGTGAACTAATACTTTCATATAGAGCATTCCTACAGGAATGCTCAGGGGGAATCCAGCCCATGGTCCATTTAATCTAGTTTCCTGATTCTGACAGTGGCCAGCTCCAGGTGCTTCAGAGGAAGGGGCAGAAATCCCTCAGAAGGCAGATGTGGGGCGATGTGTTTCCTGTCTCTTCCAAAACTCTCTGCTTAGCATTAGCTATTATGATTTTCATCCTGAAAGATCTCAAAGTGCTTTACTAGCAATGAGCCTGCTCCCACTCCCATTCCCATTATAGTAAATTGGGAGTTCTTCAATTGACTTTGGAGCAGAATCAGTTCCAATTTACACATAGCATTACTGAAATCATCTTTTGGTTTGGAGCAGCAGCCAAACCATGTACACGTTGGGGCAGAGATATGGGGAAACCTCTATCCTATGATAGTGTCATTTGATCTTTAAGACCTGCCCAGAGCAGACAGGACTTCCATGTCTAAGTTCTCACCCTAAAGACTCCCACAAAATAAACTGCTCAATTTACAATGATGGGAGTGAGAGCAGGCTCATTACTAGTAAAAGCACTTTCTGTCTGAAGTAAAGACTCC
This sequence comes from Lepidochelys kempii, assembly GCF_965140285.1. Taxonomy (NCBI): domain Eukaryota; kingdom Metazoa; phylum Chordata; order Testudines; family Cheloniidae; genus Lepidochelys; species Lepidochelys kempii. The sequence continues at coordinate 135,875,777 of NC_136382.1, read as the reverse complement.
TGCTATTGTGCTTTTCTTTTGTGCTATCTTTTGGTATTTGATTCTTTTCTGATGAAATTCAGGAAAGGCTATCAAGCATTCTTACAACTACAGTACCCACCTGCGGAAGTGAAGAAACAGATTGATAGAGCCAGAAGAGTTCCCAAAAGTCACCTACTACAGGACAGGCCTAACAAAGAAAATAACAGAACGCCACTAGCCGTCACCTTCAGCCCCCAACTAAAACCCCTCCAACGCATTATTAAGGATCTACAACCTATCCTAAAGGATGACCCAACACTCTCACAAATCTTGGGAGACAGGCCAGTCCTTGCCTACAGACAGCCCCGCAATCTGAAGCAAATACTCACCAACAACCACATACCACACAACAGAACCATTAACCCAGGAACTTATCCTTGCAACAAAGCCCGTTGCCAACTGTGCCCACATATCTATTCAGGGGACACCATCACAGAGCCTAATAACATCAGCCACACTATCAGAGGCTCGTTCACCTGCACATCCACCAATGTGATATATGCCATCATGTGCCAGCAATGCCCCTCTGCCATGTACATTGGTCAAACTGGACGGTCTCTACGTAAAAGAATAAATGGACACAAATCAGATGTCAAGAATTATAACATTCATAAACCAGTCGGAGAACACTTCAATCTCTCTGGTCACGCAATCACAGACATGAAGGTCGCTATCTTAAAACAAAAAAACTTCAAATCCAGACTCCAGCGAGAAACTGCTGAATTGGAATTCATTTGCAAATTGGATACTATTAATTTAGGCTTAAATAGAGACTGGGAGTGGCTAAGTCATTATGCAAGGTAGCCTATTTCCCCTTGTTTTTTCCTACCCTCCCCCCAGACGTTCTGGTTAAACTTGGATTTAAACTTGGAGAGTGGTCAGTTTGGATGAGCTATTGCCAGCAGGAGAGTGAGTTTGTGTGTGTATAGGGGTGGGGGGGGGGAGAAAACCTGGATTTGTGCTGGAAATGGCCCACCTTGATTATCATGCACATTGTAAGGAGAGTGGTCACTTTGGATAAGCTATTACCAGCAGGAGAGTGAGTTTGTGTGTGTGAAAAGAAAAGGAGTACTTGTGGCACCTTAGAGACTAACCAATTTATTTGAGCATGAGCTTTCGTGAGCTACAGCTCACTTCATCAGATGCATCAGATGAAGTGAGCTGTAGTTCACGAAAGCTCATGCTCAAATAAATTGGTTAGTCTCTAAGGTGCCACAAGTACTCCTTTTCTTTTTGCGAATACAGACTAACACGGCTGTTACTCTGAAATTTGTGTGTGTGGTTTTTGGAGGGGGGTGAGAAAACCTGGATTTGTGCTGGAAATGGCCCACCTTGATTATCATACACATTTTAAAGAGAGTGGTCACTTTGGATGGGCTATTACCAGCAGGAGAGTGAGTTTGTGGGGGGTGGAGGGTGAGAAAACCTGGATTTGTACTGGAAATGGCCCAACTTGATGATCACTTTAGATAAGCTATTACCAGCAGGAGAGTGGGGTGGGAGGAGGTATTGTTTCATGGTCTCTGTGTATATAATGTCTTCTGCAGTTTCCACAGTATGCATCCGATGAAGTGAGCTGTAGCTCACGAAAGCTCATGCTCAAATAAATTGGTTAGTCTCTAAGGTGCCACAAGTACTCCTTTTCTTTTTGTAAATTTCAGCATGTCATAGTCTACATAGCTGTGTATGTGGCTGTTGCAATGTCTGTTGCCCTTTCTTTTAATATTGCTGTTCCTGAGAGTTTTCCAAACATATGAGAAGGCAAATTTTCAGGAAGAAAAACTTCAGACTTTTGTCCCTACATGAAAGGAATCAGAGCTTTCCCATATATTAGAATGGATATCTTGTAAGTTATCAGGATAGAGGGACTGCATCAAGTTCATAATCATCAGCAGGGACAAAACTCAGGACCTTCTGCTCTTAAAAACAAACAAACACAGGCAGCATCATTAGCTGTTAATGATTATATTAAGTACAAGGCTAAAGAACTAAAATTTCTAACCTAAGTGCCTAAAGATAGATGCCTAAATCATAGGCTCCCAAGTAAAAATGGACTGGTTTTGATAGGTCCTGAGCACCTGCAACTCCTTTGACTTCCAATTCCATGGAGTGTGGTTTGTAGACAAGAGCCCTTATTGGAATTACATATTCCTGTATTGTTGTAACAGCCATTTGACTGCAAAGGCTCTGTCACAGGCAAAAGGCAATGTTGCCAATTCTCATGATTTGTTTGCGAGTGGCATGATTTTGGCTGGGGCCGGAACCTGGGAAAGGGCACAGGGGTGACGAGCCCCCAGAGCTGCACCACCCCCAGTCTGAAAGGGGAAGGGGGACCATGCTGCAGCCCCCTAACCTCCTCATCCCAAAATTGGGAAAGGGGGATGAAGAATCTGTGGAGACTGGGGGAAGAATTAATTGCTGGGTTGGGGATGAGCAGATGTGGGGGTGAGAGCTCCTACAGCAGGGGCCAAAATCACCTTACCCCATACATTTGAGAGAGTTGGTGACGCTAATTGTCCCTTTCACTCTGGGTGGGGCAGGGGAAATTAAAAAAGCAAAACATAGACCAAAAAAGTACAATAGTCCTTTTTTCTTTTTTTTTTTTTAAAAGTGCTTGATTTTTTATTTTTTGGAATGACTCATGATTTTTTTCTCTCTCCAGAGGGATCCAAGTTATGATTTTTGGTGTCTTGAGATTGACAGTACTCTGTAGGCTTCTTTCAGGCCTGAACATTGGCCTTCCTCCCAGGAGCCTGGAGTCTCAATCCTTCTCTTCCATCCAGGCTACAAACACAACCCCATTGTAAGCAGAGACCTTCTGAAGCTATGTCTACACTGCCACTTATGTTGGTATAACTTAGGACGTTCAGGGGTGTGAATAAGCCACGCACCTGAGCAACATAAGTTACACTGACTTAAGAAACTGTGTGGACAGCACTACGTTGGTAGGAAGCTTCTCCCACCAACATTGCTGCCGCCCGTTGGGGGTGGATTAATTCTCTTGATAGGAAGAGCTCTCTCCCAGCAGTTTAGAGTGGCTATTACTAGAGCTCTTACAGTGGCACTGCTGTAAGCTCTCTAGGGTAGCCACAGCCTACGTCTGAGCACCTCATCCACTTTCCTTCCCCCATTAATCAGGCAAGGGCAGCCAATGCTCTTGCCGCCTTGTATATCAATAGGGTGACCAGATGTTCTGATTTTATAGGGACAGTCCCGATTTTTGGGTCTTTTTCTCACATAGGCACCTATTACCCCCCACCTCCTGTCCCGATTTTTGACACTTGCTATCTGGTCAGCCTATACATAAAGCATGTGGGCCTAATTGCCTGAAGAACTATAGCTGCCTTGACCTCCCAGAATCCTAAGCCTTTCCAGCTTGGTCCCTGAATGTCGCTGGCAAACAGGTCAGGGAGGATATTTAGGGTCCAGCTGTTCTCATGTAGCCCCAGCTTCAGTGTCTAGAGCCCTCTCAGGCCAGACAGTCAATGAGCCTGTGATGAGATGTACTAGTGATCTCAGTTATATTTCTTGCCTTGGAGGGATTTCTACTTGTGAGATTTCACACATCACTGCTAATTCCTGATAGTTTCTCTTCCCTTTTTGCAGTCAAGGTGTTCATCAGGCATGGTGAATAGTGTTCCATGTATAGGGGCTGGCTTTTCATTTTCTCTAACCTTATTGAGACTCTTGTGCTCCAGGGGTGAAATTTTCATTTGTGTCTATTACTCTATTTGGTATCTGTATGTCATTAGCCCATGATCACAAGAAAACGTTAAACTGCTTAGCTTTCCAGATGACTCAGTCCCTTTATATAACTGCATAGGAAAATGTTCCTCTTGCATCTTAAATAAAGTGTATATTCTACTCAATTAGATAGGAAACACTGAGGTGAGTCAACCTTCCACTCAAAAAATTCAGTTCTCAGGCTGCACATCTTTGCGCCTTATCTTTCAACACTTTCCCAGCACACTTGGGATTTTCTAATATGCTGCAGAATGTGATAAGGAAATGCAGCCTTTAATTCACCACCAGCTTTAAAAAGGCAATCCCACAGAGCCTGATGTTCATATTGAATTACTTTGAAATAGGGCGGTTGATTAATTGCAGCTAACTCACATGATTAACTCAAAAATTAACTGCGATTAATTGCAGTTTTAATCGCACTGTTAAATAATAGAATACCAATTGAAATGTATTAAATATTTTTGGATGTTTTTCCACATTTTCAAATATTGATTTCAATTAAAACATAGAATACAAAGTGTACAGTGCTCACTTTATATTTTTATTACAAGTATTTGCACTGTAAAAATGATAAAAGAAACAGTATTTTTCAATTCACCTCATACAAGTACTGTAGTGCAATCACTTTATGGTGAAAGTGTAACTTACAAATATAGATTGTCTTGTTTTTGAGTGCAGTGCACACAAATTTAAAACTTTAGAGCCTACAAGTCCACTCAGCAATTGGCTGAACAAGGAGGAGGACTAAGACACATGTTTGTTTACTGGTACGGGAGATAATTGTTAGAGGGCTTATTTCTTCACCCTCCCGCTTCCCTGGTCCTTCTAGGGTGAACAGATAGCAACAATACTCAAAGTCTGAAGGTGCAAACAATTCAATGTTCATTGAGGTGAACTTCCAGCAAGCTTAAATCCAAATTCCTTTTTCCTTATTTTCAAATCCCAACTTACTTCCTGTTTGCCCCTAATTTATATAATAATATTCACAGCTATACCTTAGCCAATTATTTTACTGAAATTTACCTAACCAATCCTAACATATTGTAACATGATTAGCTAACCAATTATATCCCACCACCTTAATTAATTTACACCTAGCAAAACTAATTATACAGCAGACAGACAATCACAGAACCAGACAGAGACCATGCAAATAAACAATAGCAAAGTGGGAACTATAATGACAAAACAATACAGAAGTGAAGATTCCACAACTACATCTGTAAAGACATAAGGGTTTCTGAACTATGTCTATTGATAAGTGAGTTCTTACCAAACAGAAAACTATCAAACTAAATTTTCTTTTACATCTTCTAGGCTCTTCCCTTTCTCTGGAGGTCATAGATCAGATCACCTTTCTAACAGCCCCAGATTGCCTTATTTCAATAAGACTGCTTTAAAATGTGTGAGGACGTCACCGTACACTTTCCATCTTATGGCTGCTCCCACTGCTTAGCCAAAGGCCTTAGCTTAAGAACAGGGCCTCAGACTGTCACAGTGAGAGAAGGCCCTTACACAGGCAGATAGGGATTTTGATTCTCTCTCTTATATCTCTATAACTAGCTAAATGATAAACATATTCCTAAATTCTTAAAGTATAGGCCTTTACAGACAGGCCTGACTAGAATCTATATCCTAACAATAATGCTGCCCGCTTCTTATTTACAATGTCACTTGAAAGTGAGAACGGCTGTTCACATGGCACTTTTGTAGCCTACATTGCAAGATATTTACGTGCCAGATATTCTAAACATTCGTATGCCCCTTCATGCTTCAGCCACCATTCCAGAGAATACGCTTCCATGCTGATGCTTTTTTTAAAAAAAATAATGCATTAATTAAATTTGTGACTGAACTCCTTGTGGGAGAATTGTAGGTCACCTTATCTGTTTTACCCGCATTCTGCCATATATTTCATGTTATGGCAGTCTCAGATGATGACTCAGCACATGTTGTTCATTTTAAGAACACTTTAACTGCAGATTTGACAAAACGCAAAGAAGGTACCAATACAAGATTTCTAAAGATAGCTACAGCATTCAACCCAAGGTTTAAGAATCTGAAGTGCCTTCCAAAATCTGAGAGGGACTAGGTGTGAAGCATGATTTCAGAAGTCTTAAAAGAGCAACACTCTGATGTGGAAACTACCGAACCCGAACCACCAAAAAAGAAAAATCAACCTTCTGCTGGTGGCATCTGACTCAGGTGATGAAAATAAATATGTGTCGGTCGGCACTGCTTTGGATCGTTATCAAGCAGAACCCATCATCAGCATGGACACATGTCCTCTGGAATGGTGGTTGAAGCATGAAGGGACATGTGAATCTTTAGCACATCTGGCATGTAAATATCTTGTGACGCCGGCTACAACAGTGCCATGTGAATGCCTGTTCTTACTTTCAGGTGATGTTGTAAACAAAAAGCAGGTAGCATTATCTCCTGCAAATGTAAAGAAACTTGTTTGAGCAATTGGCTGAAGAAAAAGTAGGTCTGAGTGGACTTTGTTTTGTTTCTGAGTGCAGTTATTTTTTTGTACATTTGTAAGTTCAACTTTCGTAATAAAGGGATTGCATTATAGTACTTGTATTAGGTGAATTGAAAAATACTATTTCTTGTTTCCTTTTTACAGTGCAAATATTTGTAATCCAAAAATAAAGTGAGCACTGTATACTTTATGTTCTGTTGTAATTGAAATCAATATTTGAAAATGTAGAGAACACCTAGGCTGACCAGATAGCAAGTGTCAAAAATCGGGACAGGAGGTGGGGAGGTAATAGGTGCCTATGTGAGAAAAAGACCCCAAAATAGGGACTGTCCCTATAAAAGCGGGATATCTGGTCACCCTAAGAACATCCAAAATATTTAAATAAATGGTATTTTATTATTGTTAAATAGCACAATTGGCTATTAATTTTTTTAATCGCATGATTAACTGCGATTAAAAAATTGTTTGATAGCCCTACTTTGAAATATAATAACTTTCACTTCTGCCCTCTCAAATATTAATAGGCTGAATTATTATTTTGTAGGAAATTAAAATAGAATATTAGCTCTGGATGACTGTTAATGAAGTAAATCAACTATTTTTGAATGAAATTCACAAGTAACCTGATCAAGAAAAAGATTTTTTGGGGGGCGGGGGGAGAATGAATAAGAACAGATTCTTTTTTTTTGTTTGAATGTCTGAGATGAAGATATTTCCCCTACTTTCACCAAAGCTTATGGATACCATTGCATATTTAGCTAGCTACATTATAGAAGAACGTGTACTTTTCTTTAGTAGCATTAGGTTTGGGCTATTGCTGAATATAGGATACTGGACTAATGGTTTCTCATCCAGTATGTTGATCCTGTATTTTTGATGTTCATCTTAAGTTTGAATTTAACAAACAAAGAAACAAATCACTCCTGCCTGTAAGTCACTTAGGAATGTGTGTGTTTTATTGAATATTCATGAGACAAATCGAAAGGGAAGGGAGGAACGTATCTTTTTATGGACACGTGCACAATCCCTTCCAAAAAGGTTCTGGGAATCTTAATCAAATATATATAGCTGGCCCAAGACACTTAATCAATGTGCTTTTACTGGGCTGTGGTGGGCAGCTATATATTGTTCACTGTTTTGGCTCTTGAAGGTAAAAATGGTTTCTTCTGCTTCCTGTACTGCTGTGGTTTAACACAGGATGGCTTACTGATGGAGATAGAGGAAGCTTCTTAGCACAGGAAAATAAAATGCCACTGCGATGGGCACTCCAACACCACCTCTGAAAGGGGTTACAATGACTCAGAAAGAGCGACTTGACAGGATGGGCTGCACCTGCCTGGGTAAAATGTACACTGGATACAGCCCTAAGTGGAGCTCAAACCCAGCTGGGTAGGAAGAGGAAGGGCTTACATAAAACCAGAGAGGGGCAAGCAGAAAGGGGTAGGGCCTGGTGGGGGAGAGAGGATTTTCTGGCCCCCAAGGAAGTCACTTGGGAAACTGAAGAGTCTATTAGAGAGGGAGAGATAATACAAAGGGGTGAGGGGGAGAACCAAGAGTAGAAACAGAATCAAATGACATCAGCAAAAAAACAAAGCTGAGGAAGGAAATAAACCAGAATGTTATAATTGTAAGATCCCTAGCCAAAAAAATAAGATTAGGTGATGTTAATCCCTGTGAAAGTAGTTGAGTGGATTAAAAAAAGCATAGGGGATAGTGTAAGAGCCAGGGAAGCTACAAGATGGTGATCTTTTGGTTGAATGTAAAAATAACAAAACTGATAAACTGGTTAAAAACTAAAACGATAAGAAAAGTTGAGGTGTCAGTACCAAAGTGTTAAACTGAAAGAAAGGGGATAATATATGGAGTGTCATTAGAGCTGACTAATGATGAGATAAAGTGTCAAGTGACTAATAAAAGAACAGGAGTTCTTGTGGCACCTTAGAGACTAACAAATTTATTTGAGCATGAGCTTTCGTGAGCTACAGCTCACTTCATTGGCTGCATGGAGTGGAAAATACAGTGGGGAGATTTATATACACAGAGAACATGAAACAATGGGTGTTACCATACACACTGAAACCAGAGTGATCAGGTAAGGTGAGCTACCAGCAAGTGTGGGGGGGGGGGTCATTTTGTAGTGATAATCAAAGTGGGCCATTTCCAGCAGTTGACAAGAACATGTGAGGAACAGTAGGGATGGTGGGGAAGGGAATAATCATGAGGAAATGACTAATAAGTAAATGAGGAGTAGAAAGCAGAAGCCATCAACAGGAGTACTGATTCCAGTACAGGGAGGGACTCTACCAGAGAGATTCTAGACTAGTGACCTTACGGTGGCACAGCTGTACTGCTGCAGCTACACCAGCGTGAGGTGTCCCATGTAGCCGCTGTGTGCCAATGGGAGAGCATCTCCCGCCGACATAGCACTGTCCACACCGGTGCTTTTGTGGGTGAAACTTATGCTGGTCGGGGGGGGTGTTTTTTCACACCCCGGCTGAAATTTTTTTGCCAACAAAAGTGCTAGTGTAGACCAAGCCAAAGGAACTCTAGGGTTTAAGATATTCAGTACCAAGCCATATATCCCCCCTCCACTAAGGTGTTATAAGTGCCAATGGTATGGGGATGTAGGGCTGTTTGTAAAGTGAAAACAAGATGTGGTAAATGTAGGGGAGAGTATTCCTATGACAACTGTACAGAAGGGACAGAGGTCAAAAGTAGTAACTGTGGTGCTAATCACAGACCGACATATAGAAGGTGTATTGCAGAAAGGTAAGCTAAAGAGAGAAAATTGTTAACAGATCTTATGCGGAAGCTGTAAGGAGGCTCTCAACATATCAGGGGGTGAAGAAAGAGAGACTCCACAGGAAAAGACAGTCTCATTCTATAACGAATATGATAAACACTGGAGAAGGAATAGGCGTTGGTATACTAGTAATGAAAAAAAGGGTTTATTGCATTTATGATAGAAGTGATACAAGTATTTTTGCCCTTGCTATAAAATTTCATTGATTTCTTCCCCGTTTGGGATATACAATGTATGTTAGCAACTTGTCAATGGACCATCTTTGTGTAATTTTTAATGAAGTTAATGGTAAAATATGACTGTAGTATAAGGATTTCAATCTTTTGTTGGAATGCGCACAGTCTGATAGCACAGGGTCAAGAACTAAAAGAAAATATCTTGGAAGTGAAAACTAACCAGATGTCATATGTATCTAGGAAACATGAAAACCTTGACAACTTTGTGTTTAAAATTCCAGGGTATACTGCCTTTAGGCAAGCCTGAAAACTAGGATGAGGAGGAAGTGTTTGTACTTTCATAAGGGAAAGATTAAACTGGATAGCAGTAGAGAATGAAGAAATAAGCTTAGAATATAATGCTGTTGAGCTCCCAATGCAGAAGATTAATATTTCTTTAAGGATTTATATCTATAATCCATGTGGGAAATTAGAAAGTTCAGTGCTACAAGCAATAGTGAAGAATATTAAACTATATCCTAGAAGATTAGGGTTGGAAGAGACCTCAGGAAGTCATCTAGTCCAACCCCAAGTAAATCATCCCACCCTGGTCTTCGTCAAGCCAAGCCTTAAAACCTCCTAGGGATGGAGATTCCACCACCTCCTAGGTAACCCATTCCAGTGCTTCACATCCCTCCTAGTGAAATAGTGCTTCCTAATATCTAACCTAGACCTCTCCCACTGCAAGTTGAGACCATTGCTTCTTGTTCTGTCATCTGCCACCACTGAGAACAGCCTACCTCCATCCTCTTCAGAACCCCCCTTCAGGTAGTTGAAGGCTGCTATCAAATCCCCCCTCACTTTTCTCTTCTGCAGACTAAATAACTCCAGTTCCCTCAGTCCCTCCTCATAAGTTATGTGCCCCAGGCCCCTAATAATTTTTGTTGCCCTCTGCTGGACTCTCTACAATTTATCCACATCCTTTCTCTAGTGGGGGGCCCAAAACTGGATGCAATACTCCAGATGTGGCCTCACCAGTGCCAAATAGAGGGGAATAATCATTTCCCTCGATCTGCTGGCAATGCTCCTACTAATGCAGCCCAATATGCCATTAGCCTTCTTGGCAACAAGGCACATTGTTGATTCATATCCAGCTTCTGGTCCACTGTAATCTCCAGGTCCTTTTCTTCAGAACTGCTGCTTAGGCATTCTGTCCCCAGCCTGTAGCAGTGCGTGGGATTCTTCTGTCCTAAGTACAGGACTCTGCACTTGTCCTTGTTGAACCCCCTCAGATTTCTTTTGGCCCAATCCTCCAATTTGTCTAAGTCACTCTGGACTCTATCCCTACCCTCCAGCATAGCTCCCTCCCTCCCCAGTCCCCTTGCCCCCCCCCCCCACGATAGGCGGTGAGTTATATGGGCCTGTGGTGGCCATGCTCCACCAATACTCAGGAACATGGGCCCAGCTCCACCAATGTTTGGACTTATATTTTCAGCGCTGTCCTGTCCATAGGACGGACCAGAGCAACTGCCCCGGGCCCTAGATTTTGGGGAGCCCCGCGCTTCAGGGGGAGGCGGGGTTCAGGGCAGCCTGGGGGGCTAGCAGGGGGCCTGGCACCGGAAGCAGTAAGTGATCTGGTCCCAGCCCGCCCAGTCCAGCCCCCTTCTGCCCCTGGTCTGCCGCCACCCCACTCCTTCCTCCAAGCCCCTGCCCCACCTTTTCCCGACTCTGCTCTGCCCCTATTCCATGCCTTCCCCCAAGCTCCTGCCCTGCCTCTTTCCAGCTTCTGACCTCTCCCTCAGGTGATGCTGGGAGCCAATGGGGTGTGGCAAAGCGGAGGAGGGGGTTGGGTTGGGTTGGGTTCCCCCTGCTAACCTCCCAGGCCATCCTGGACCCCACATCCCCCTGAAGTGTGGGGCCCCCCAAAGCACAGGGTCTGGGGCGGTTGCCCTGGTCCGTCCTATGGACAGGACAGCTCTGCAGACCCTCTGGGCGCCACCAAAAATTTTACAAACCTGGTCCCCATGCTCTCCCCAGCTTAGTGTCATCCTCAAACTTGCGGAGGGTGCAATCCATCCCATCAGCCAGATCATTAATGAAGATGTTGAACAAAATCAGCCCAAGGACCGACCCCTGTAGCCCTCTGTTTGATACCGGCTGCTAACTAGACATCGAGCCATTGATCACTACTATATATTGTGCAGTGATCTAAACAGTCATAATAAATTGTAGGGAAGTAAAACAACAGGGGTGCTGCAGGTGCTGAGGGTGTGTGTGTGTGGCCTGGGACCAGTGTTCCCTCTAATCTTTCCCACCCATGTGCGATGTGACACATCACCTCCATGTTGGTGCACATAACAAAATTCATATGGTGGGGGTGGGGCCGAGGGGTTCAGAGTTGGGGAGGGGGCTCAAGGCTGAGGCAGAGGGTTGGGGTTTGAGGACTCTGGCTGGGTGTGTGGGCTCTGAGATGGGGCTGGGGATGAGGGATTTTGGGTGCAGTGGGGATCCCTGGGGCAACGGTGGGGAGAGAGGACTCCAGCCCCTCCCCCACAGCTCTCACCCCCCGGGTGCAGCAGGTCTGGCCTGGGCTGGGTCGGGGCCAGGGGAAGAGGCACCTGTCCCCTGGCTGTGGTGGGTCCGGGCCCAGTCAGGGAAAAGGGTACCTGTCCCCCGGCCACGGCAGGGGCAGTGCTGGACTGGGGCCGGGGAGGTACGCCGTGGCAGGTCTGGGGCTTGGGGAGAGGCATCTCTTCCTGCCACATTCCTGAGTGCCTGCATGGCGCTTAATAGGCAGCTGCGTGGATGTGCCACTTAGAGGGAACTTATCCTGGGACCCCCCCCGCTGGTGCTGGGGGCAGGAAGTAGGCGGTGGCACACTGCCCGGGACCCGTGCTGGTGCTGGGGGGGAGGCAGGTTACAGTGGGCGACCTGGGACTCCCACTAGTGCTGGTGGGGAGGGTTGGTGGCCCGGGAGCCCCGCCTGGTGCTGCAGGGGAGGGTTAGTGGGGCTGGCAGGCTCCCTACCCATTTCTGCGTGTCCCTGCAGCTCCTAGGCAGTAGTGCAAGTAAAGTGATACTCTCCAGAACGCAGCAAGAGATTTTTAGGGGGTACGGGGTACCAGAAAGACTTGGGACTAGCCTCCCTCACCCTCCCCCAGAGGGGGTGGTGGGGCTGTGCTCTGCTCCTTAAAGGAGCAGAACATGGCTAGGCAGGGCATTCATTCTTTCTATAGCTTTAACAGCACAATGCATATGCTAACAAACTTAAACAAAGCCTTGTTTAAGTTTGTTAGCATATGCATTGTGCTGTTAAATTGGTTGGGAGTCCTCAAGAGGGGAGCAGTCGGGGACGGGGGACGACAGATGGTGTTTAAACAGTGTTTTTGATTTTGTTTCTCCCCATTGGTCTAAATTATCCATGACGTTCATACTGCATCACATCAAGTCCAAATCATTAGAGGAATGCCTCTGCTTGCACTGACCAGAGGATGTTTGGATTCTGATGTCAGCCCAGTTCTGGAACCTGACAGGTATCAGGTGTTGTCCCCAGTGTACACAGAATTCTTCTTTGCAGCCAAACTAGTCTAACAGACTCCTGTTACTGTTTGCATGTCTTTGGACCACTTTTGTGGTAAGAGTTTCAGGAGTCTGTTCTGTTCTGTTCTGTTCCCATAAAGGAAGTTGAATTTCCCATTGAAATGCAATGTTTGGGTACAATACCATAATGCAGTTTAGGATACAGTTCTACTTATAATTTGTCTTTTAATAAGTCATGGGTCCCCAGTGCGGTGCCTGTGGGTGCAATGGTGCCTGCCAGGGCAGTTGCGTGCACCCGCAGGACACCGCACCGCTGAAATGCTGAAACGAGAAGCGTTGCCGTTTCTTGGCAGCATTTTGGTGGCGGTGGTTCTTTCTACTGCCGCTTGTCGGCAGCATATTGGCGGCGGGGTCTCTGGCGCCTACCCCAGTCTTCTGGGAATAGCAGTGTGCTATTCCCACAGAAAGGTTGGGGACCACTGGTCATACATATACTGAAATGGCTCCTCACAGAACTCCCATATAAACAGACTGAACACAACATATTTTTGGGGAAAGTGAGTCATTAAGCATTTCATCACTGTACTGGAAAATATAGCTGAACATAATTTTCTGTAGAATTTGAAGAAAGTTTAAACTGCCCCAATTGTTTTCTATGTTAATCAGTATGAACCTGAAAAAATTACATGCCTTCTAATAGAAAAGAATCAATCCACACTTACTGAAATATAAATTCCTTCCAACTGGTGTTCAGAAGAGTGCTAGACACGTACACAACCTCATGAGCAGAGGGCAGAGAGGATACTCTCCCACATTATTACCAGCAAAATAATAATAATAAAATCTCAGAGGCAGAGGTTCACAGATTTGCAAACCTAAAAACCTGTATTATGCTTTAAACCACCTCAGCACATACCAGGTATATGAAAATTAAAAAGTTAACTGCAAAGGGACAAGTCAGGTTGAATGGCCCATTAAGGAACACTTAGCTCACAAAGGACCCTGGAAAATGCCTGTCTACACGTAATGGGCTTTTTGTGAATGTTCTAACTAGAATATGGGTGGGGGGGATGGACATGTAACTTGCCCATGTGACTCCAAACACCATCTTTCACAGTAAGAACAGATTTCCCTTTACTGGGCAGAAGCTAAAAGGCCCTGGCCTGGAAACATCTCCATTTTCCCTCTTTCCTGCTTGGCCTCTTTCCTGCTCTAGCCTCTGGACTTTGAACATATACTAATGGGAGCACTCTAACCAAGGGACTGAGAACTTTAAGGTAATCTGGAGCCTTCATATTTCCTTGATCCTTTGCAGGTGGATTTATGAGTTGGATGTGGTACAGAGACTGTTCTAGCCTCACTGATTGATGATTTCTCCCTTGCAATGGACAAAGATCTGATGTCTGCTGACTTTCTCACATAAGTCAGCAGCCTTTGATACCTGTGGTACAAGCAACATAGCCCTTGCTTGAGTGGTTTTGTTCTTTCCTCTCCAAATGTCAAAGCCTGTTCCCATTGAACTCAATAGCAAAACTCCTTTTGATCTCAATGGGAACAGGATTTGGCCCCAAGAGATCAGAGAATGTGATTTTGATCAATTCCTTATCTGTCCAGAGACAGTTCTCATGCATGTTTTGCCAGGCTGATTTTTATTGCCCCTCCTGAACGTCATGCTGAGGAAAATAATAAAACAATTTGGGCTGCAGTTCTATCAAGATGCACATGTCACACACAGTTCTGTGCCTCTTTTCCATCAAACCCAGATGCCGCAGCAACTTTGCGTTCCTTGTGCCTGGTGGAGAGCAATACTTAGATACAGGCAAGCTGGCAGAAGCTTAGTTTGGACATAATGGAGGCACTGATAGTGTGTTAAGGGAAACTGGGGTGATTGTCCTTCCTATCCTTCTGTCATTTAAGAAGTTTTCAATTTGGGGTGCTGCTGGATCCTCAATGACACCTGGAAGTACAGGTGGCAGCAGGGGCCCAAAGCATCATTTTTATCATGTTTAACAGATGCAGTTGTAAAATTTTAGATAGGTAAGGGGTGTGTCGGAGGGGACGGGGAGAGAGTGGGGGGCCCAGACTAGGGGAGGAATCACATGGCCGGTCATATGGGAAGTTGACGTGCCCTTCCTTGTGTCCCTCCCATGAGTGCAGTTACCGGCAAGAAATGATTTCTACTTGCACCACTGCTCCTAGGGGGAGGGAAGGCCGGGGGGGCTCTGCGTGCTGCCCCTGCCACAAGCTCCAGCTCCATAGCTTCCATTGGCCGGGAACCACAGCCAATGGGAACTGCAGGGGTGGCGCCTGTGGGCTGGGGCAGCACACAGAGCCCCCGGGCCCCTCCACCTAAGAGCTGCAGGGATATCCTGGTCGCTTCTGGGCAGCCTCCCGCCACCACCACCCTGAGGTAAGCGCTGCCCTACACCTCAACCCCCTGCCCCAGACCTAAGCCCCTCCCACATCCAAACTGCCCCAGCAGTGGCTGGTGTGGGTGGGGCTGCCTGATTTGCTCGGGCAGCCCTGGAGCCAGCCACACTGGCCGCTGCAGAAGTCACAGAGGTCACAGAATCTGTGATGTTCATGATCTCTGTGACAGACGCAGCCCTAACCATAACCACTAATAAGTCGGTGGAGGCTGGTGGGCACTCACATGAGATCCTTGTTCACAGAACCAGCCTTTTTGCCCCATTGAGGAAGAAGTCTGTGATTTCTGCTGGTGTGGTGGGTTTGTCTTTTGTTGTTGTGGTTGTTCTTGGTGGGTTTCTTAAGGTAAGTTCCTAGCTCTTTACAAGTTTCAAGGCTGTCTTCACAAAGAAGACTGTAAGCAGTGTGTTTCATTCAACCCTAGCAGTCGGCTGGGCTCCACTCCTGCAGCAAGAGTCAGGGCTGGGTAGGGAGGGAAGCATAAAGACCCTCCTATAGCTAGGAGAGATAGGCATGTGCACACACACACACTTTTTATGTAAAATGGGTCAGTTAAGTTTAGGATTTATCCCAAAGAATTGCCTTGCTCCGTGATTAAAGTAGACTGAAAGAGAAGGTGCAGCTCTCACAGTACCAGCTAGGGAGGAGAGAGAGCTCTCCCTATATGTTTAGCAGAGGACAGGAAGAGTTAGAATCATACCTGCACTCATGGCAGGACTAGACCATTCCTGACAGGTGTTTGTCTAACCTGCTATTAAAAATCTTCAATGATGGAGATTCCACAACCTCCCTAGGCAATTTATTCCAGTGCTTAACCACCCTGACAGGAAGTTTTTCCTAATGTCTAACCTAAACCTCACTTGCTTCAATTTAAGCCCATTACTTCTTGTCCTATCCTTAGAGGATAAGAACAACTTTTCTCCCTCCTCCTTGTAACAACCTTTTATGTACTTGAAAACTGTTATCATGTCTCCTCTGTCTTCTCTTTTCCAGACTAAACAAACCCATTTTTTTCCATCTTCCCTCTTAGGTCATGTTTTCTAGACCTGTAATCATTTTTGTTGCTCTTCTCTGGACTTTCTCCAATTTGTCCACAGCTTTCCTGAAATGTGACGCCCAGAACTGGACATGATACTCCAATGGAGGCCTAATTTGTGTGGAGTAGAGCAGAAGAATTACTTCTCATATCTTGCTTACAGCACTCCTGCTAATACATCCCAGAATGATGATTGCTTTTTTTGCAACAGCGTTACACTGTTGATGCATATTTAGCTTGTGATCCACTATGACCCCCAGATCCCTTTCCACAGTGCTCCTTCCTAGGCAGTCATTTCCCATTTTGCATGTGTGCAATTGATTGTTCCTTCCTAAGTGGACTACTTTGCATTTTCCTTATTGAATTTCATCCTACCTACTTACTTCAGACCATTTCTCCAGTTTGTTCAGATCATTTTGAATTTTAATCCTATCCTCCAAAGTACTCGCTACCTCTCCCAGCTTGGTATCGTCTGCAAACTTTATAAATGTACTCTCTATGCCATTATCTAAATCATTGATTAAGATATTGAGCAGAACTAGACCCAGAACTGATCCCTGCGGGACCCCACTTCTTATGCCCTTCCAGCATGACTGTGAACCACTGATAACTACTCTCTGGGAACGCTTTTCCAACCAGTTTTGCACCCACCTTTATAACAGTGCCATCTAGGATGCATTTCCCTAGTTTGTTTATGAGAAGGTCATGTGACAGTATCAAAAGCTTTACTAAAGTCAAGGTACATCATGTCTACCGCTTCTCCCCATCCATAAGGCTTGTTACCCTGTCAAAGAAAGGTATCGGGTTGGTTTGACATGATTTGTTCTTGACAAATCCACGCTGACTGTTACTTATCCCCTTATTATCTTCTAGATATTTGCAAATTGATTGCTTAATTATTTGCTCCATCATCTTTCCAGGTACAGAAGTCAAGATGACTGGTCTGTATTCCATAGGTTGTTCTTATTTCCCTTTTTATAGATTGGCACTATATTTGCCCTTTTCCAATCTTCTGGAATCTCTCCCATCTTCCATGACTTTTCAAAGACTGTGCACTCCTCTCTTGTATTCTTCCTTATTTTAATATCTGATCGCACTAAACCTTCTTAAGAACTTGTGACATTCTGCAGAGCAGTGTAATCATGGTGGGAAGGAATCAGCTATGTTTTTGGGAAAGAGGTAGCCAAAAACAGGCCAGTTTTGCCTGTTAAACATTCAGCCCACAATGAGGCTGGACAGAATTGTTTGCTACTCACTCAGGTAGCTCCTTTATCAAGGGTACACCTTACATCAGCTGCCAAAGCAACAATGATAGGGGAATTATCTTCTATATCCCCCACAAGAGAATGTACCACATAGTTTAGATCTCTTGCCTCCCCTCTTTTTCTCTCTCTCCCCCCCCAGCCTGGCTATACATGTTCTGGGAGAGATACTCACAGTGATGTACTATCCAGCCTGAGAAAGGGAGCAGAATTTGGCTCTATGTAAATAAATCTTTATTGCACAAATTTCAGTTACGTAAGACATGTGATAGCTTGAAATATCCTATGTAACATTAAGGCTCATTCTCTTTAGACACAAGTAATGTTGTTCTAATGCTTAACCAGTTGTACTCAGTGCCCTATTTCATATGTCACAAGACCTTTTTTTGCATCATTAGTTATAGCTCTGTCAACATCAGTGACATCAGTGACATGGCTTAAAAATCATAGTCTACTTATCAATTAAACCAAAAGCAATATGTATAATATTTTTAGTTCCAGTGTGATTATCCAAGCAGTTCTTTTAAAACAGGAACATAATTTAAACTACTGTATACCTACTGGAAAAGTGATCAACAGTTTTTGCTAGTAGAATCAAGTAACTTTATGCTACCTTCTGAAGTATTCCAGTAATATGATTTCATCTCTACACTGGTGGATAATAAAGACAGTCAACAGGGCCTGACTTCTTCTTTTTCGTGTATTATGGCCTAAATGTGTTAGCTACTGCCAGTAGTTGGCTGGTTCTGGTTTTGAGAGCTTTGATCTTTAATGAAATAATACACAAATGTGTGTGTATTGGAAGTAGTAAAACTACTATAGCTAGTATATGAGGGAGAGTTGAAGACACAACAGCTTGTGCGTAGGGGAAAAGGCCCAGATATTAATATCCTACAAAACAAAAATAGGGTCCTCTGTCTCTTTTCTACCCACTCATTCCGCAGTGGGGAATATTTATATTATGCATAAACAAAGTGGGTGAGGTAATATCTTTTATTGGCTCAACTTCTGTTGATGAAAGAGACAAGCTTTCGAGCTTACACAGAGCTCTTTTTCAGATCTGGGAAAGAGTGTCAGCTAAACACAAGGTGGAACAGATTGTCTGGCGTAAGTAGTTAACACACATTTAAAGGGACCATTCAAGATGAACGGCCCGTTAGCCCCTCTAGTCATAGGGAGGAAAGGAAGGGGAGTGGGAAAGCAGCTGGTGGGTTAGTAGATTGTTGTGATAATCCAGTGTCTCTATTCTGTCCATGATTTTTAGTGTCTAGCAAAGTTATGAATGTAAGCTCCCAGGCTTGTCTTCTGAAAGTGTTGTGCAGGTTTCCTTTGAGGATGAGGACTGACAGGTCAATCTCTAGGGTGATATCTTGGGACCAACACGTTTACAACAACACTGCATACAACTATGGGTAGAAAAGAAGTAGTCTTAGGGCTTGGCTACACTTACATTTTATAGCGCTCTAACTTGCTGGCTCAGGGGTGTGAAAAATCATCCCCTGAGCGCAGCAAGTCAGAGCGCTTTAAAGCGCTAGTGTAAACAGGCTCCAAGCGCTGGGAGCTAATCCCCTTGTGGAGGTGGATTACCAGGAGCGTGACCACACTCTCACTTCAAAGTGCTGCCGCGGGAGTGCTTTGAAGTTTCCAGAGTAGCCATGCTGTTGGATCATATTAAAGAAGTTCTGTATTAAAATCACAAATGAGTTTGATTCCCCATCGTTTAAATTCCAGGGTATTACTAATTAAGAGGTCTCTTGGTTTTTGGTACTGTTTCTCTCCCTCTATGTGTGAAACTTGCAAGCTGCTAACTGTGTTAGTACATTCTAAGACAGAGTCTGTTCTCAAAGCAATTCACAGAGAGAGAGACTCAAAGCAATACTCTAACAACAGAAACAGCACCCAGAGACTCCCCGCCCTTTTGTTGTATTAACAATTGTGATTAAAATAGAGATAGAGGATGTATGTGGATGGATGCTTGGTGTGGATAATAACTGAATGATCAGGGAGGTGCCAGCCTAAGAATTCAGTGTCCATCGGCTGAAGAAGGCGTCAAGTGGAAATAATCAGAGGACCGTTGGAGGGCAGACTGGAATCCACCCAACAGCCTCAAGAATGGGAGAACCAAAGAACAAGATAACATCTAGCAGCATGGAGCCATCAGGAATGTGCTATCTACTGATTGATTCAGCAACAGCATGATGAAGCAATTCCCATAGACTGGCATAGGAAGAAATTCCTATAAAAATAGACTCTAAAAAGTGAGAACTTTGGGGTCTGATTCTGCAAACCAACTTCCAGGAGCATCAGATGAGCATCTGACAAGGCCCTGCTCCCTCCTCATGTCCAGGCCACCTGGCCAGTGGCTTGGCATGAGCAACTCTAAGGCTGGTAACTATGATAACAACCTTGCAGAACCTCTGTGTGTGTGTGTGTGTTTGTATGAATGAATGTGTGAATAAACATGAGATTGAATGGAATGTTATAGCTATAACTAACTGCTTACTATGATTCTTTCTGTATTCACAATAAATGTGGTATTTTGCGTTTTTCCCTTTAATAAGATCCTGCTGGTTTTTATTTTATTGGTATAACAATGCCCTTAAACTTTGAATAAAATACCATCTTCCCTGGATGAATTTAGGGCTTGAGAAAGATGCTGCATTGATAGGTCTGGAGGACTTGTCTTCACTACAGTATTAGCTTGAATTATCTACACTCGTTAGCCTAGTTCAAGTGACACTGCAAAATGACACTCAAGAAGTACAGAGTGTTTGGCTTAGCAGCACAGCCAAGTCTCCACTGCATTATAGCACAAGCATCAGCAGCACTCAACCAATCCCTCCTGAGAGGCCAGCTAGCTTGAATTAAAAACACCACTTAGCTTGAGCTAGATATTTTTTTGTGTGAAGAGAAGTCAAGTTGGGGGTAATACTCAAATTATACCTGAAACTAACACTGCAGTGAAGACAAACCTGGAGACTCTAGTTATGCTCAAAACATGTATGCTACAGACTGCTGCAGTGCAGGCTTCCCCTTGTTGATGTGCCAATATGCTTCTATACTGAGAAGGACCAATCTCATAGTTACAGAGTAAGCTGTGCCTCTGACCCCTCACTTGTCTCTCCGGAGTGCACATCCTCAGGTATCGACTCCCTGCCTTCTCTTATCCTGGAATGGAATCCTTAAATTCTGCCTCTCACGGACCAGGTTCCTGGGCGGCAGCGTCTCTGGTTACCAACCATAATTCCTCAGCAGGCCCACCTGGGTTTGGCACCTTCAGGAGCTATGACCAGTAGGTAAATACAGTGACTCGGCACTAGAGCTGTGCAAATAACATTTTTCAGCTTGCTGGCCATTCTGAAAAATTGGGGGGGGAATCATTTTGTATGAAACAAAACATTTTGCTTTTAAGCTTTTAAAAACATTTTTAATTTAAAAGAAACATTCAAGTAAATTTTGAAACTAAAAGTAGTTTTGAATAAAAAATTGAAATATTTTGTTTTGAAAATGTTGGAAAAAAACTTTTTCACTGAAACAATTCGATGAATTCAGTGCAAATTTGTGAAATATTTTGGGTGATGCAAATCTGCAGTTTTCAGTGAAAAAACAGTTTCTGCCAAAAAAAAAATTTCACCTAGCTCTACTCGGAACAGTTTTCACAGCAGCATAATATTCAGAGAAAAGACTTGAAACAATAAAAGGCTGACACACACATTGTCTGACCTACAGCTTACCATGCTTTCAAAGTTTAGGCAGGCCCAACTAATCCCAGGTACCCGTGCTTCTAGGAACCGGGGTTCCACCTGGTTTCCTGCAGATACTGCCTCTTCCTTTGTTGTTCTAGGGTTCCCTTTTTATGCCTTTCAAAGTTCCTTTGTCTGCCTTGGATCTTCTGAACCGGGTCAAACCAGGGGCTTGTCTACACTGGCACTTTACAGTGCTGCAACTTTCTCGCTCAGGGGTGTAAAAAACACCCCCTGAACACAGCTAGTTTCAGCACTGTGAAGCGCCAGTGTAGACAGTGCACCAGGACTGGGAGCTGCGCCCCTCGTGGAGGTGGTGTTTTTGGAGCCGTGGCAGCGCTCTAACGTTGCCAGTGTAGACTAGCCCCAGGTTACGCACCCCACTGGCGGGTTGAAGAGAGCTTCAAAGCAGTTAGCTCTCTTCATTTTCTGTTACGTTCCTCTGAATGGGTGAGCTAAAACCATTGCCTAGTTCCTGGGGCCACCAATTGTTTTGGTGGTTTTTCCGATATTGATACATAGCCTAAAACACCAACTGATTCCTTGACATTAACCAAAACAGCCTGTTGATAACAAATTTGGCCACAAATTCTGCTCTCAACAGCACAGGTCTTAATCAGCCTAATGAGGTAAAGTAAGTGAGTTCAGATTGGCACGTGTGCAAATAAGAGCAGAATTTGGTCCTTTGTTTCTGCTGACCTGGGTTGGATTTAAACTAGCAATTTAGAAGCAGAAGGCTCTATACTCAGTTACCAAGCCCCAGAAAATTCCAGTCCCAATAAAATATCTTTCAAGATGATACGGCTGTATAACTTTTTTCATTCCATTTCTGCAGTTTAATATAGCAATCTCCAGGACAGATTGCACCATTTCAAGAGTTGCAGCACTAGTGTTTCAGTCATTGCTTCATTCACTGAAAACTACCCTATCTATCATGTTGCTAGAGCATTAAGTATTCTGTGTCCTCCTTCTTAAAGGTATTATGAAAATGTGCTTTTCCATAGCGTAGGCCATAAAGCTGTATTGAATGGAAAAACTGCACTTTACAAGGTTAAAAGATTTCTTTTTCAGAAGAAAACACATTTGTGCACAAATGACAGGCTTTTTTGTTTTTAAAAAAGACCTTATTGAGCATTACTTTAAGTATCATGTTCATTTTACATTTTCTAACTTTAAAAATAATGTTTGTCTTTTGAGAATGATTTGCCTCCTGGTTGGCTATAGAAGACTTCCTCTTTCCTCCTGCATTTTTCAAAGCCCTGTGGTGATCTTTATTTGCAGAGGAAGACAAAAGGGATTCAGCTCAGAGCTAATCAGTGCTGCTTCTAGCTCTGCCATAGGGCATGTTTGAGAGCTATGCAACACATTGCCTCTTCGGCACTCCAGGCCCTGTCTAGCCTGGGGAGCAAGAAACCAGAATCAAATCTGGATTTACAGGGAGGCAACATCGAGCATATGGACAATTCCTACTCCTTTGTTTATTTGTATGTATTTGTTTGAATTACAATTTTAGTTATTGTCATGTGGTCGGTTCTCATTTTCTTTTCTTTTTAAAGCCAAATGAATTTTGCACTGGTGCACGGGGCCAGAAGAACAGCCCCTTCACAATGAAGTCTTCTGTTTAGGTTTAGCACAGATAATGATAGTCCAAACTCCCCACACTGCCCTGTTGTGCTTAACCCTAACCTAGAAAGGCTATCTCTAGGGGAGAAAGTAGTTGAATCTGCACAGTCCTTTCGGTCCTTAGCTTCTGCAAAAAGATGGCCAGCAGCAGCATTTTCTGTGATATGCACACCTGTCCACTGCAAACTGAACAGAAACTATCAACTTATGTCCAATCCTGTTAGTCACCAAGCAGTTTTTGCATGATAAGAACTCTTAAACACTACTGATATGGGACAGATTACCAATTTCCAGTTCCTTGTGCCATTCAGTCCCCACAGGTAATCCTACTGTATGTTAAGTTAAGAAGCAGGGCCCAGATCCTCAAACGTATTGAAATCAATGTGAATCAGGCACCTAAATACCTTTTGAGTATCTGAGCCTAGATAAAAAAATAGAAGACATTTGCCTTACTCAGATAAATACCATTCAAACGGTAAAAAATCTGGGAGAAGAGTTTGTGTACGGACAGGTTTTAGAGTAACAGCCATGTTAGTCTGTATTCGCAAAAAGAAAAGGAGTACTTGTGGCACCTTAGAGACTAACCAATTTATTTGAGCATAAGCTTTCGTGAGCTACAGCTCACTTGCATCCGATGAAGTGAGCTGTACAGCTCATGAAAGCTTATGCTCAAATAAATTGGTTAGTCTCTAAGGTGCCACAAGTACTCCTTTTCTTTTTGCGAATACAGACTAACATGGCTGTTACTCTGAAACCTGAGATATTCTGGTCCTTTAAGGCCAGAGGGGTAAGTCTCTGGGGGAGCCAGGCTACCCCCTTCCAGAAGTTCTGCAGCAGAGATACTTAAGGAGTGAGAGAGATAAAGTGGTCCTGACACAACCCATGTCGGCTGTTGTAGGGCCCCAAACCAGAACCTTGCAGTATAGAGCAGGGCTGGGCTCTCCCTCTTTCAGCCAACCAGGACAAGCCCTGGGAAGGAGAGCAGCATATATCCACTCTCTTCCCTTATAACAGGAGACACTAGTAGGAAGAAGACTGTTAGCTTTCCCCAGGGGGAATGTGGACTCTGTCTCCAGACTGTGGCAGAGCATTGCAAAGACTCCATCTCGACAAGAACACTTGGGGAGAAAGGGACATCTGAATTAGTGAATATTTATTTCAAGTTTTGTTCATTTGTGAGACTTTGCTATCAGTCTAGAATAGAGTTGAGCGGAGATAATTTCAAGGGCCTGCTGGGAGAGGCTAGCTGAGGGTGGCAGCCTGCTCAAATTCCATTTAAAGAGACACTTAAAAGAACAGAAAACCCCTACACAAACAACTAGTCAAAGAACAGTGATGGTGGGGGCCACACTGTAACTCGAGCTTGAGGCCTGTATGCAATGAGGAGCGCCCCATGTCTGTGGAATTGGGCTATAAGGGTCTGATCCAATTTCCACTGGAATAAGTGTGATTCTTTCTTCTGATTTCAGAGGGAGCAAATCCTGCCGGGTAGGAATCCCTTTTGAGAATGAGAGAGAGCAGAAGGTTTTACAAACATAAATGGATATTGGATAATTACGGTTTGTGAATGCTGGAAACACTCAGTCTCTGCAGCCCATTAAATGTGTTTATGCAACTCTGATACAAAGCAGACTTAAATGTGGCTGAAGTAGACCACTGAAGATTCACCTTGCCATTATAGTATTTTTATTATTCTTTACCTATCTTTCTCTGGCCAGAGGCTTTTTAAGAATTCCCTAGCTTTCCTCTCAGCTTCAGATGAGACCCTCAGTCTCCAGTCCTGCTTTTTTTTATTCCACACCTTACCAGCTGGGAGATTTAAGCAGCAATCCCTGCCTACTGGTGATCAGTTTGCATCTCTGTATCTTTCCTTGTATTCAATCCTTACAGCTTTTGTTCTTTACATAGAGAGACAGTTAGGTTAGTTGACTAGACCAGTGAAGTCTTTAATGGCTCTGAAGTCTGTGGGGATTTGAAGGAGCCAGGATTGATATGAGTCCATTTTAGTTCATACATTATTGACCTGACAGACAGTAAGAATTCAATCTATGCCCTAAGGTACAGCATATTGAGTCAATACATCTTCCACTACACATGCTGTCAAACACATTTCTGATGGAGAAAAGTTATTGTGCACAGACAGCAGCCTTTAAAAAAAAATAACACAACTTGTTCCCTCTCTCAAATAGCATGAGGAATTTTCCACCCACATTATGGATTAATACTGTAGCTACAATATTTTCATTTTAAAGAAATAATTTATTTCTAAACTACAAAAGCTTTTCTTGGGCCATTAAGCAGCAAACGCCTGTTAACCTAACCTGTTGGTTTTTGTTTTGCAAACAAAACAGGCAGGTTTTGCAATCTTAGCAAAGATATGCAACTTTGTAACCTGTGTAGCAATGGAGGGTTAAAGACAGCAAGAAGGAATTTTTTTAAATATGTAAAGAACAAATGATATCCTACCACTGGTATAAGACTATAGGTCCATTAGTAGATAGGGATGGCAAAATTACCAGAAATGTTCAATAAATATTTCTGTTCTGTATCTGGAAAGAAGCTGGATGATTAATTCACATTTTACAATGAAAATTACACACTTACTATTCCAACCGTAAGTAGGGAGTATATTAAACAGCAACTACTAAAATTAAACATTTTTAAATCTGCAGGACTGGATAGCTTATATCCAAAAGTTTTAAAAGAACTGGCTGAGGAATTCTCTGAGCAATTTAAGTCAATATTTAACAAATCTTTGAATACTGGGGAAATTCCAAACTCTTTAACATGCTAAATTTATGGGAAACACCTCTGAAAGCCTTAACTGTCTTGATTTTAGGACTCTGAATTATTCTTGTTTAAGGCTAGAAAATCTCGGTCTTTCCTTTACATTCCCAGTGCAATGAAAGGATGCTGCTCTGATTACGTAAGTTACCACTGAAGTTGGGTAGGTGGTTAGTTAGGTAGTTCTAGAGTGTGTTTGTAATACAACAGGCACATTAGTTTAGCAATCTCCTCATTAGTTATAGATTATTGGAATAAGAAAGACTATTCAGCTGTGTGATGCTATTGCCCTATGTTGTTAAGAGTTCCCAATCTGGTGGTGGTGTGTTGGGTCCCTATCTGCTGTTTAATGATCATGTACCAGCAGCGTCAAAGACTTTTTCCTATCTTCCTCTGACCTAAACCCATTGAGACAGGTTTTGTTTTGAATGTGGACCTTATTATTGTGATCCATGACCTTGCTGCATCAAGAGTAGATTTCTGTAACATGTTCTATGTGGGACTACATCTTACATTATCTAAAAAACTAAAGCTAGTGCAGAGTGCAGCAACCTGTTTTTACATGGTGTTTCTCAGCAGAAGCTCATGTGACATCCACGCGCCATGATATACACTGGCTGACTACTGTTTTTGGTTGGAGTTACAGGTGTTGATATTGACCTATGAAACCCTACCTGAAAGATCACCTTTCTCCTCATGCAATATTGCCACAGCTGCAAGCAACACAGGCAGTCGAGTATGAACACTATCAGTATAAGAGAGAAGGAAGGAATGGCAGTGTGTTGTCTGTCAGAAGACCTCAGCTTCAGAACGTACTCAGTCCAAAATTACCCAGAAGTCTGACCTCCAGGAAATGCAGCAAGCTCCATCTAATTACCCACGCTTTTGGGGAGGTAGGAGCAATATAATGCTGATGTTTGTGGTAAAGGAAAGAATACTCTTTGGACTTGATTTTATTATGGTTGGTTATTTGGGGTGAGGGGGATTAGGGGTTGAAAAGCAGCTACAGATTCTTTTTCTTTGTATATTTAACGTTTGGTAAAGTCACCAAGAGCCCAAGCTAGGCACTCGCTTGGGTACATATTTATTATGAGTGGGATTTTCAAACACTGTCATCATTTGGACTAACTTTGCTCCCCTGAAGTCAATGCGAGCTTTATAATGGATTTTAGTGGGAGCAGTATTAGGCCCATGCTGAGTGCTTTTGAAAATCCCTCTTTATAAATCTGACTAAAGCAAAGAATTGCTGTATACAGTAAAAACTCCTGTGGCCTTGATTCAGCAAATCATTGAAGCTTTTTTTGTCAGGGAACTAAATCATGCAACAGGAAGGAATGTTCTAAAGGTTCTACTTACTCACTCTTCACCAAAGCTAAACAGAATTGTTGACAGTACAAGCTATGTACTCAATGTTCTAACAGATCTTTTCTACCTTTGACTTCTATGACTCCTGGTTCATCACAAAGAGCCAAATCTCCCAAGCTTGAGGGATAGAAACAAATGGTTTTGAATGAATGCTGAGATTTTTGGGTATCTGCATGACTTCAGGAGCTGGGCCCTTAAAAAAGACACCAGATATTGTGAGGCTCATAAAAACATGAGAGTTGGCAATGCTGCATATAAATAATGAACTAGTCATTGGAACAGGAGGACTGGCACTTGGGTTTTCCTCCTCTCAGGTAAGTGCCCTAACAACTGGACTGTAGAGTCATTCTCCCTCTGGCTCAATGACTATTTAATTATACACAGTGGAACAGCTTCAGCAGGAGAGATTGAGACCTGCCCCAGAATACCCCATAGTCCAGTCATTAGGGTACTTCTCAGGGAGGTGGGAGACGCAAGTTCAAATTCTTTTTCCACCTCAGGCAGGGAAGGGGAACTGAACCTAGGTCTCCCACATTGCAGGTGAGTGTTCTAACTACCAGGCTAAAGGTTGTACACAACCTACCGCTCTGGACATTTTTGTGGGGTTAGGCATGCTCTGAACATGCATCCTGAATCAGGTCCCAGAAGCAGGATAGGTAGGAGAGGAACACCTTGCCTGAGGATCACACTGGGACTTAGGGGTGAGATAGATGGCTGTGTGCATGCTCACTGGTAGAAACTTTGGTAGCTAGGGAATTTTAATGGCGGACATTTAGGCACCAAAGGACTGCAGCAGAATTTATTTTGTGCCAGGTCTTGCCGAGGCTCTGCCCTGACACCTCATCTTTCAGTGGCATGCAAGGCATGACCTCGCACATACAGTGCATGTGAAGTCACAATACAGAGGAGGCCATCACTATTGCTTAAACCCTGGCATCTCTTTCTTTTCAAATTAAGCACAGGATTTCAGGTGCCTACAGAGTTAGGCAACAACTGAGTGTGGGTTTTGAGGATCCCAGGGACACCTAAATGTTGTATGTAGGTGCCTAAAGTGGAAGTTAGAAGCCTGACTCCTTTTCTTGATCTAGTCTTGAGAGTCAGGGACTAATCCCAGCTCTGACACGGACTCCAGGCAATCATGTTCCTGCATCCAACATTTGGGGCTTGTCCATATAGTGCAGTAACACACCTGATATGTTGGATGCAGGAACTTGATTGCCAAGAGTCAGTGTCAGCACTGGGATTAATCCTGGACACCCAGGAAGAGATCTAGAAAAGGATTTGTACATCCAATTGCCACTTTGGGGACCTAAATTCAACACCTTTAGGCTTAGCATTCTACTACAGGACTTTCGCTGCTCTGTAGCAGTGTCCACACAGCAAGTTTACTGTGTGAAAGCTGGTGCACTGCAGATTCAGACCCTGGCTTGCTGTGCAGTCACTCAACATGTAAACAACCCTTCAGATTATTTGTTACCCTGTTCCCAACTGGCTTAAGCAAATAATGTTCTCTGCTTATTGTTGTTATGAATACATATGAAACAGACTTTTTTAAATGCCACTAATCTGTGTGTATATCAAAGGCTCAGCATATTTATTCAAGGTGAATCCATCTGACCATCCTTATCCGTTTCTCCCCCCTTAACTTTTCTTTTTATGGGCTTTTAGATAAAGATAGTTACATATCTCTGAAGCTACCACTTAAAGGTGACCTGCAAGTTTTTTTTTTTAAATGTGCTATTTGTAAGATTACATGCTGAATGTCTGTAGTAGCAAGGGTAAGAAAGACATTCAATAAACACCTACCTTTCTCATTCCTGGTCCCTTAAGTTGTGAATTTCTGGCTTTCATTCTGAATGATGCCCCAGCATGCACTATGCTTCTGCAATCATAATTACCCCCAGAAACTCAGTAGATCATTTGACGCTAATAAGTAACCACAATCATTACAGTTAGTTATGTTGTTTTGAATGATGTTTGCCCATTTCTGATTTGCTTGGGTAATAAGAAACAAATGCCTCATTTAGATTTGACTTTTTGTTCTGGAAATTCAGTCTGACTGAGTGTTTTGCTGTTGCTAGAATTATGGCAAGTATGTTGAGATCTAAATTTAGCAGAGCAATAGGTGATCTGGATTTTTGTTTGGCATCAGCAGCAAAAGCCTTAATCAGCGCTTTACCAACATCTGAAAGCAGCCAGATGTGTTGGGTTTTTTTGTTTTTGTTTTTTTAAAAACCATGTAGACATTTGCACAATCCATTAATACTGATTGTTTCTCTGCTTGTAACAGGCCCTGGATTTTTAGTGAAATCTTTAAAGTGGGCCGTTAGTGAATTGCTTAATGTAATGCATTACTCATGGTACAGCAGATGAACTTGTTCAAAGTGACATCAATTTGTTGCTTGACTATTCTAAGCACAGACTAGGGGCAGGGTTCTCAATCTGTTTACCATTGCGGGCTGCATATGCCGTGCTCTGCGTGTTATGTGGACTGCATCTACACAATATATATATATATTACCTGTATGGCCCTAAGGATGTCATATAGACTGCAGCTGTGTACTGATTGGGCTGCAAGCAGGCTGAAGGGTTGAGAACTACTGCACTAGGGGATGTGTTCTTGCTTTCAGTTTCTTTCTTCCTTGTCATCCCAGGATTATGTACATCTGGCATGCAGTTATGGTCAGGAAAAATTCTGGTATGAAAATGGCACCTTCTTAACAGATCTGTTTTCATCCAAGTCAGGGGTGGGCAAACTACAGCATCCGGCCCCTCAGACCTTTTAATCCGGCCCCCAGGGAGTGGGGTCGGGGCTTGCCCCGCTCTGCCTGCCCGACACTCCCACGTATTCAGGTGGGAACTGCGTGAGGGGATGCATGTTACTGGGGCTTCACAACCCAAATGTGCCATCAGAGCCTGGAACATGCTAGCCCACATGCCTGCCACTTGTTGACAGAGGTGACTCTGCTGTTTTAGTAGTGTTAATTTTCCATTGTTGAGGATAAAACAAAGAGTAATTGGCCAGGGAGTGCCAGGTGCATTGTTCACATTACTCAAAGAGGGCGTGGAAAGGAGGCAAGTTTGGTTTAAGTATTGTAATACTTTATGATGGTATATTTATAATAGTAAGTAAGGTTTAATGTTTGTTTCCACTAAAATGTATCTTTATGAAATAAAGTTTATTTGAATATCTCTGAATTGTTAATTTCATGAGCATTCATGGCCCACCATACAATTTCCATACCCAGATGTGGCCCTCAGGCCAAAAAGTTTGCCCACCCTGATCTAAGTTGTATTTGCTTATTTTACTATCTATGAAACTTCACAATCTTACATAGTCAGTTTGAAAATATAGCCACAGTATAAATTATGTTTGGAGTGCACAAGGGCAGGCTATATCATTGTTCTACAAGTTTCAGCAGGGTGATTGATTGTGCTGTCGCTTATACCAGTGTAAATCAGGAGTAACTATTGAAATCAACACTTACATTGTTGTTAAACCAGTGTAAATCAGATCAGAATCAGGTGTATGTGATAATTTACTTATTAATTGTGGAACAGATATTTTACAACCTGTGCGCTCCCCCGTAGTTAGGTTTCACTTTCTAAATGATCTGTCACTTGGTGGCGGTTTCCCTTGAAAGCCTAGGGTAGGAAACCATCAACTTAAAAGTCACTGAAACACTTGATATTCTTTCTCAGATTACATTAATGGAAATTTTACAGGAAGAAAGTTTTGTTGGATTTGTTTATTTTGTGCATTTATCTTCACTTGGTGTAAGTTTCACTCTCCCCTCCCCAATTGAATCAATTGGTTAGTTAGTTTCCCATGTTTATGTGGGTCTTTCACACAACCCTGGGGAGAGAGAAACAATTTCTAAAGACTAAGGAAAAAACTGTAATACTTTGACAGTTGGCAAGGAGTTAATGCCATTTACCCCTTTCTGCAGGAGGACAAAAAGGTTGCCCAAGGTATCTCAAAGCTCTGAACAAAGTGAGGAGTTAAATATTGCTAGTGCACGTAGGCACAGTTATTTTGTACTTGGACACTGATCACCTATCCTTGGATAATGGAGCCTGGTTTATTGAAGGAAAGAATGTTGGCTTTTGTAATGAATATATTTTATGGTGTTTGAGAGGACTTTGTAAAAAGGCTACCCCAATAAATGATTTACCAGGGCAGTAAAAACATTAAGAAAATTGCTAACACTGTATCTCATTTAAGTGCACTTACTCTGATGAGGAGTTTGCAAAATGATGCAAGTTATATCTAATCTTCTCAATGTGTGTATGTTTCACAAAAATTGCTACCACATTATCCCATGGACAAGGGCAGGGTGGATATCAAGCAGTGCACAAGACTTGCTGACTTGTTAGGTGAGCTGTAGAGAAAAATGAGGTGTGAGGTCAGGACTAAATCTTTCACACAAAATTATTCCTTCCAAGAGCAGTATTAAATGGAAGCAAATTAAAACTAGTTGTGACAGACTCAATTTGCACTTTTGCCTCTCTGCACATGGGACCACAGCAGAGTCCCTGTATCGTGGGTATCTGAGTTGTTACAGCTTATTAATGTAATCTAGATTCATTTGTTACATGCACAGTATGTCAAATCACTATCACATTGATGATAGACATATAGGGGAGCCCATTTACAGAGAGATGGAAGCTGTGTGGCGTTCAGTCATTTGTAATTGAGTGGGGGGGGCACAGTTTTCATAAACAGACTCATCTCTGAATAGATGAGATCTGGTGTAGTAATGATCCCTGTCTTTAATTGTGTTGAGTACCTTTTTTGGTGAT
The DNA here is from genome assembly GCF_965140285.1 of Lepidochelys kempii. Lineage (NCBI taxonomy): Eukaryota > Metazoa > Chordata > Testudines > Cheloniidae > Lepidochelys > Lepidochelys kempii. Next base: position 135,843,986 of record NC_136382.1, on the reverse strand, counting down.
TAGACGTCACTGCACTTTCTGCTATTAATGTATTCACACCTTTCTAGAGCAGTTAGTGCTGTACATGCAATATTTGTGCTATACCTATCACACACTGTAGGCAGCAACAGCATTCATGCATGTTCAAATCCCAGTCAGCAGAGCCTTCCTTATCATGAACCTTTGATTTACCCCAGCTCTTATGGGTTGTCTCTTCTGTGGCTTAGGACTGTATTCTCATTGCCCGCTCAGCTTCCATATTTGTGCTGCCAGTCTACCAGCTTCATCCAGTAACAGCAGCTGGTGAGGTATACAAGCGAGAGCTTTCATGTCTGCCTGTAACCATAGCAACCAGCTCAATCCATTGTGTTCCGGGACTCTAGGAGCCATTACTGAAGGCGCTTTTGGAGTATTTATTTTATGTGGAACACACACCTCCCTGAAATCACTCCCACTGGTTGCTGCTCATATTGCAGATCTGATCTCTTTCCCAGTATTCTTTCACAATTTCCCATTGTTTCAGGAATTTTTGGAGCATTGGGTTTACTCCAAAAGGGGTTGATTTGACCCCAGCATTACATTTTTGAATAAAAACCAATGCTATGACCATCACTCATTCGCCACAAACATAGAAAGTGAGATTCAGTAAAAATATAATAAATTATTAGTATTCCGATCAAACACAAGCTATCATTTTAAAAGGTATACCTCTACCCCGATATAACGCTGTCCTCGGGAGCCAAAAAAATCTTACCGCGTTATATCAAACTTGCTTTGATCCACTGGAGCGCTGCTTTCCTGCATTATATCCAAATTTGTGTCATATCAGGGTAGAGGTGTATCAGTATCCTCCTTTCATTCATAGTACTAAACGGCATGAATTTATTGTGTAGCTTCTCCTTATTAAGAAGGCTCAGCATTGCTTCTTGGCTTCCTGCCACTTCTCATTAACACCCACCAAACCCTTTCATTTATCAGGCTAGTTAAAGCTGAATGATGAGGCTTCACTGGGCAATGTTGAATCTGTCTCTCAAGAGCTGAATTTTTTCTCATGTTCAGTGAACTGTTCCTCTTGTTTATGTGGCTCTGTCTGGCACATTTTACTGTGTGAACATGAACATAAATCAAGGGAGCGTCAACTTAAGGTGTAACACAGAGTCTGAGTATGGTAAAATGCTAGTGAAATTTGACTTTTGTCTTGATATTATCCTACCCAATTTGTGAATTTAAGGCTAAAATGTAACCTGCATTACAGAAGTGGAGAAGAAAAACTATTTCCTTCCAAATATTTTCTCTTAAAAACACCACAAGAAATGTTAATCCCCATATAAAACAAACAGGATCTTGGATTTCATAGGTAAGGTTTCAGAGATACTACCCACACTGCATGGGTGCTCAATTTATATACAGTGAACTACACCTGATTCTTATTATTGTAGTAGTTAGGAGCCTCCATCATGGACCCAGACCCCATTGCACCAGGGACTGTACAAACACAGAACAAAAAGACAGTCCTTGCCCTAAAGCAGCGGTGGGCCGCACACGTCCCGTCAGGGTAATCCGCTGGCAGGCCGCCAGACAGTTTGTTTACACTGACTGGCTGCCCGCAGCTCCCAGTGGCCACAGTTTGCCGTTCCTGGCCAATGGAAGCTGTGGGAAGCAGGTTGCCCACAACTGCCCTAAAGAGTTTACAATCTAAAGTAGAAGACAAGAGACAACAGATGAATACAGACGGATGAGGGAGTACAAGGAAACAACCGTGTGTTGGCAGCAAGCATCATATTAGAGCCACAATTTTTGTTTTTGTCATTGGTTTCTTTGGGGGCTTGCTTCCTTAGGAAGGGATCAGCTAAAGGGAAGGGTGTGAGGGGGAGGAGAAGCAGGTGTGGAACAAAGCTGAGGTGAAGAGACTGGGAGGAGGAGGGTTAGAGCAAGCAGCCAATCAACAGAGGGCAGAGAAAATCAGAGAACATTTTCTAGTTTTGATTGGAAATGTCCAAAGCGCCCTGCTTTAGCTGGTTCTGATCTTACCAGGTGGAGTCTCTGGTTGGCTCCTCTCTGCAGCCCAAACGGAAGGGTGAGAGGAGGCAATGCCTGGCTCTTAGTGCCTCCAGAGTAGGGGAGGTCTCCCTGCACAATTTTGGGTTCGGGGGGGGGGTGCTAACGGAAGGGATAGCCCTGGCTGGACCCCATTTTATCCTCTCTCCACAGTGCAGCAGTCCCCGCTGCTTGGGAGACTCCAGCACAGGCTGAAGAACTCTGGGTACATATTCATATTGCTAGCCCAGACCAGAACTGTACTGCTGTACTTCACTGCTATTTTTAACTGTGCTACATAGATTAAAGTTAACATGGGTACGTCTGCTTGAGCTGCAATCACAGCTCCAACTGTAACATAGACATACCTGGGTATGCGCAGCGTAGCCATTAAACAGACAATACTTAGACCATTAAGCTATTTCATACAAGTGGCTCTGTGCCTCCTCTTTAGTTCTCCCTAAAGGTTCATACCATAAAGTGAAGAGCAACTGCTGGAGATTAGGGCTATCAACTTCCATTGAAATCAACAGAAGTAGAAAATATTCAGTACTTCCAGGAGTTACCTGATATCTTGCAGAATAAAGCTCTAACAGTTTGTCATTATTCTTTCACTTGCAAGTTGACCTTTGTAAAATAGTAGCTTGCCCCATAGGCCTGGGAGAGCCTGGGTTTAAGCCAACTCTGATTACAGGATGAGCCCCACCTGAGAGGAATCAGGTGATTCCAGTACAAAAGGAGCAAGATGCCGCAGTAGAGGGTGGGAAGGGTTAGGAAATTGTGATTGAATCTGTAGAGACTGTGGAATGCTTTCCAGACTGCCAGGTAACACCATGTCTAAGTAGGGGGAAAGTTGCAAAGACCCCAGATAGAAAGGCCTGGGAGGAGGAAGAGAAACCTTGTGTCGATCTAGAAATAGACTTTGTTTAGAGAGTTTGAGTTTTACTTGCAGTTTATTTTAGATTAATAAATGTAGTTCTTCAGCAGGGTATTTCTGGCCAAGAAAAAGCCTGAAGGAAAGTTTTTATTTGACATGCAAGAAAGGAAAATGAGGCAGGCTGTTTGTAGCATGACCTTAGATCAGTGGTTCTCAACTGTGGGTACATGTACCCCCTGGAAGATCTCTGAGTACACCCAGCGGTACATCAACTCATATATATATTTGCCTAGTTTTACAACAGGCTATGTAAAAAGCCTAGCAAAGTCACTAAAAACTAAATTCTCATTCAGACAAAATGAGAAAGTAAGCAATTTTTCAGTAATCATGTGCTGTGACACTTTTTTGTATTTTTCTTTTTGAGTTTGTAAGCAAGTAGTTTTAAAGTGAGGTGAAACTTGGGGTATGCGAGACAAATCACACTCCAGAAAGGGTACAGTAGTCTGGAAAGGTTGAGACCAACTGCTTTAGATCATAAGGGGTGTATGGGAGGGGCTGGTCCAGTTACAGCCTTGTTATCAAACTGGGCCTGATTCTCATGCCCTTTACACCACTTTGGTATTAAGGTCTCCTTTATGCTGCTAGAGCAGTAAATGGGCTGTAGTGACAATAAAGATCAGACTTCTTTTGTTTTTGTTCTCTGATTCAATCTGTTCATCATAATTCTAATGATGCAAAAGCTAAATATGTTTACCTTTTGGCTTTTACCATCATATATTGTTTCCTTTTTTGGACATGTTTGTCAAAAGGTAATTTTAAAGGTTCTCACAGAAATGACTGGCTTTTAAATCAAGAGACAATTGGGCCAGCTTCTAAGCAGACATATATGTAGAGGATGGTGGATAAAGGCGGTGGGGGGGGGGCGGAGTTGCTATATGCCTTCCTTTGTCACGAGCAGTATTGTGCTCCCCTAAACTGCCAAATGCTTTTTGAAAGAGTAGATGTAAGGCTTGTGACATCTGATGAGAACAACAAAGTGGAAAGTTTGGAAACTGAATCCAGGTGACTGAGCCTATTGAAGTCTGACTAATGTTCTGTGTCTTTGTCACATGTACTTGATCCACAGTTCAAATTACAACTTAAAGAAATACTCCTATTAATGAACAATATGATACAAATGAAACATCTGTGTCTATAGCAGGTCTAACCTTCGCATGTGCTCTGCTTAATCTTTCCAGCTGAACTGGCAGAGCTTGACTAGAGCTGAATGAAAAAAGAGAAATTATTCCCCACTATTTTCACAAATTTAGAATGTTAGGGAGTAGCTGCTGTTCATGCACTTGTACCAAAAGTGTTCACTTCCCTGGCATACGTTATTTGTCATCCAATCAGAATACAGAAATAATACAAGTGACCAGTCATGCACCACTAATAATGAATTATGGATAGCAGACATGAATTCACCTTTGTACAGCGGACCTGCTCAAGGCCTATGCACCATTTAAATCCTCCAACTCAGGTACTTAGATTGTTCAGTAGTCTGCATATTTGCCTTCAGAAAGTAAGCAATCTTTACAATTACCAATAATTCCACCTCTCTGAGGAAGCTTCTTTAGATTTCCTGGTGATAACTACAATATATTTTGATGCCCCAGCCTATAAAAAAGAAAATATGGAGACATATGAGAGACAAAGAATGAACCAGCATCCTTTTAAAAGGAGCACTCACTGTCCACCTGGCAGCCCTCAGGCATCCATGTTACAAATCTGTCACCAGCATCTGGCAGGCATTGTCACAACTGCTGAAAGTCTCAGAAGAGAGAACAAGAAATGTATGGTCATGAACACTGAGCTCTCCTCCATGCCCACTCCTTTAAGAGATCTCTGCAGTTGAGGGTTCAGGCACACAAGCATCGTATAGCACAAGCAGTTCTGTAGCTTTACCAGGTCTGTAGCTTAATTGACTGTTCTGGAGACTGAAGTCCTCTATCTGACCCTGTTCAGAAGGAATAAATTCATACTGGAGGTAGTGGGGAAAGGGAGAAAAGTAACACTCTGAGTAGGTGGTGATTAGGTGTCTCAGACCCAGAATAAAAATGTCACCACAGAATGAGTTTACCATCTCTGACCTGTCATCCAAGCTATAAAGAGATGTTGAAGTTGTTGCAAGCAATCGGTCAGGCTGTTTAGTTGTTTACTCTACATCTTCTGGCACGGAAACTGGTCTGATATTGATTTGTTGTGGTGTCTCTTCAAGGTCATGCTGATCAATATTTTCTCTGTGTCCAAGAGGGCTCTCTCTGGCAACAGAAAGGGAGGTGCCTGATGCAGCAAGTTAAGAAAAGCAAGAATTGGGAATGGGGGGAAAACTAGCTTACATTGTGTTTCGACAGTGTATCTCTATCTCCTGTGTTGATTAGCTGTTCACTTCAGACATCCCCCATGTCTCTTCACTTCAGTCTCCCTCTACTAGCCCTCCATCCTTCCCTCCCTCTTCTCAGTGTCACCTCTTCTTTCCTTTGTCTTTTTGTTATTCCCCTCTTGTCTTTCATCTTCCTGCCCTATGTAATGCACTTAATATTTATTTTACTTTTATGTTCTACCCCATTCTCCCACTTTTTGTTTTGTCTATTTAGAATGTAAGCTCTTTGGAGCAGGGACTGTTTGTTACTTTCTGTTTGCACAGTGCCTAGCACAATAGGGTCCCAGTCTGTGTTGAGGGTTCTAGGTGCTACTGCAATACAAATAGACCATTAATATTGAAGTCAGTGGGAGTATGATTGGGCCCGGGGTCTCAAACTCTGCAGCAGGAGATTTCATGAGATGGTTGTGAGGATGGGCTTGTGCATGTACCGGTCTCAGTATTGCCAACCCCAAAAGTTCAAAAATCATGAGTCCAGACCCCACAAAAATAATGAGATTTTTTTTTAAAAAAAACAACCTCATGATTCTTGACCAAAGATTGTTTTGTGGAGTTATTTTGGTCTGTCATTTTGAACTCTCCCTGCCCACCTTTAGTGTGTGTGACAGAGTGTTCAGTAAGGTTATTTTTGGCTCCTGCTGCAGGGGACCCAACTGAGATCTAATTACAAAGCTTTGTATAAAATGCTGCTTGATTGATGTGGAGTTTCCAGTTTCTCCTCCAAATACAAATTAATTGTGTGCACCCCTTGCCCCCACATCTGCCCCTTGCACTTCAGTGCACTTCTGCTTCTCCTGCAGATCCAGTCATTCTTCAACTCCATTTCCCAGACTTGATGGGGCAGCTACAATGGGATCCTCTTCTCCCCCTTCCCAGGCCTTGGGGACATGGGGGAACCGTCCCAGGAGTTATTTCCCACTCTTCCTCTTCCCGGGCCTGGTGCTGCAGAGATGGAGAAGGGAGTTGCTGATCCGCTTTTCACAGTGGGTAGGAGGGAGTGGCACCGCTCTGAGCTGCTGGTCACTACCCGGTGCTTTCTGATCCCTTCTCCTTGTTCCCTGCTCGTGAGAATGATGTCAGCTGCTCCCCCTCCCATTCCCTACCTAAAAACTCCTCTTGGCTTCTGAGGGGATGGCGGGAGAGCTCTGCCTGATTCCTGCAGCAACCTTGGTTGGCTGCTTAGTTGTGGGACATCTGGGCACAGCAGTGCCTCCTCCAACATCCTAGGGGGGTAGAAGGATAGGTTCCTTCCTGACTGTGACAGATGTGAAGATTGAATGAATTGTGTGGCCCAGAGCCAACCATTGGCGTTGACACTACAAAACAGGCTCCAATGGGGCAATGTTGGGCCTTCCATACGTAATTGCAGAGGTTAATGATTACTATTCCCCCTGGTAAGGTAAGCTACCCTCTGATTTGTCTATACAATCCATTTTCATACATTACTCAAAGTAGCAGTCACCCATCAAGGGACTGGATTTGTTTGCTATGGGGTTGTCATAAATATAAAGGGAAGGGTAAACCCCTGTGAAATCCCTCCTGGCCAGGGGAAAGCTCCTCTCACCTGTAAAGGATTAAGAAGCTAAAGGTAACCTCGCTGGCACCTGACCAAAATGACCAATGAGGAGACAAGATACTTTCAAAAGCTGGGAGGAGGGAGAGAAACAAAGGGTCTGTGTCTGTCTATATGCTGGTCTTTGCCGGGGATAGACCAGGAATGGAGTCTTAGAACTTTTAGTAAGTAATCTAGCTAGGTATGTGTTAGATTATGATTTCTTTAAATGGCTGAGAAAAGAATTGTGCTGAATAGAATAACTATTTCTGTCTGTGTATCTTTTTTGTAACTTAAGGTTTTGCCTAGAGGGGTTCTCTATGTTTTTGAATCTAATTACCCTGTAAGATATCTACCATCCTGATTTTACAGGGGGGATTTCTTTATTTCTATTTACTTCTATTTTTTATTAAAAGTCTTCTTGTAAAAAACTGAATGCTTTTTTATTGTTCTCAGATCCAAGGGTTTGGGTCTGTGGTCACCTATGCAAATTGGTGAGGCTTTTTATCCAACATTTCCCAGGAAAGGGGGGGTGCAAGTGTTGGGAGGATTGTTCATTGTTCTTAAGATCCAAGGGTCTGGGTCTGTAGTCACCTAGGCAAATTGGTGAGGCTTTTTACCAAACCTTGTCCAGGAAGTGGGGTGCAAGGTTTTGGGAAGTATTTTGGGGGGAAGGACGCGTCCAAACAGCTCTTCCCCAGTAACCAGTATTAGATTGGTGGTGGTAGCGGCCAGTCCAAGGACAACGGGTGGAATATTTTGTACCTTGGGGAAGTTTTGACCTAAGCTGGTAAAGATAAGCTTAGGAGGTTTTTCATGCAGGTCCCCACATCTGTACCCTAGAGTTCAGAGTGGGGGAGGAACCTTGACAGGGGTAGTAAGTCTAGGTCAGTGGTGGGCAACCTGTGGCCCGTGAGCCAAACGCGGCCTGTCAGGGTAATCTGCTGGCGGGCCACAAGACAGCGTTTACATTGACCGTCTGTAGGCACGGCTGCCCGCAGCACCCAGTGACTGCGGTTCACCATTCCTGGCCAATGGGAGCTGTGGGTAGCAGCAGCCAGCATGTCCCTGTGGCCTGTGTGGCTTCCCGCAGCTCCCATTGACCGGAAATGGCGAACCGTGGCCACTGGGAGCTGCAGGTGGCTGTGTCTATGGACAGTCAATGTAAACACTGTCTTGCAGCCTGCCAGTGGATTACCCTGATGGGTTGCCACAGGTTGCCCACCACTGGTCTAGGCCCTTCAGAGAGAAGGGCATTCCCCTGGTCCCATTCCCTGAGCTGTTATTGAACTATGTTTTGTTTGCAATATGTCTCATTTTATATACTGCATTATGTTACTTACTCAAAGGCTATTGGCCATGGGGTGCTCTATAAATATTATTTTGGTCAATACCTGTTAATTAGTATTTTTGGGGGGAATTTTTCATGCTGGAAATTTACAAATATATGTGACGAATGAAAAGAGGAAAGAGACACTGATTGTTACTCTTTTACATGTAAAGATTTAACTGTTAAAGAGATGCAAACATGCTTCTTAGTTTAAAAATTGAATATTTACAAAATTATAAAACAATTTATATCTTTGAATTTTTGAACGCTATTTGTAAGTGACTTGGTTTGACCTGTTTTTACTTGAAATTGTAATCTTGTTCATGAATACCATCTGCCCATTCATATTGATTGTGTTCCAAATAATATCTTCAAGGCTAGAGTGTACAGCTTTAACTATCACATGATACAGAGTCCCATGTCTCTTAATCAGAGCATCAAGTGATTCATTCAGTGTGCTTTTTTTTAAAAAAATTATTTCCTGCCACAGCCAGCCCTCTCAAAAGTTTCTGACCACTTTAGGCAGCCTGAATTCACTTCCTAGCCTGTCTCCCTTCTGGCAAGCACTGCTTCTCTAAGCTGCCCATTGTTCCTGCTTCTTTGGCCTCGTTTGGATTGCTTTGCTCATTTGCTATATTTCAGCCTCTTATGAGATTTCTCATGGAATGAAGAATTTTCAGATGTGAGCTCAGCCATAATTCATACTACTGGCAAAATAGGAACACAGCATAATGTTTTCCCCTAAGCATTAGATTTGTAAGCTGTTTTGGCACAGGGACTCATATTTGCACAGCACTTACCACAACAGAGCCCTGATCTGGTTGCCCTCTAGGTGCTAACACAATATAAATATTAATAATAGATAGAGGAAACACTAACAAGTCACATGAGCAAAAATGCTTGACGTTACCATGTAACTTGCAGAACATCCATTCACAAGATATCCTCCAAATGTTTCTGCCCTTAATATACTTGTGAAGTGCATTTGCTCTCTATGGCTCTGATCCTATATTGAGCTCCTCACTGTTGGGACTGCAAGGAGCCTCATTGACTTTAGTGGGATCTGCCTACCCAGAGCTCACTGCAGGATCAGCACTATATTTGTTTGTGGCATATATGTTAAATTATTTTAGCTTAAGTTCTGCTAGACCTAGCTAGACTTGGATATTCAAATTCTGGTCTCAGTAACAGTGGGGAAAATCCAGCATAACTTCATTGGTTGCACTGAAGTTACTCCTTATCTTTTGCTGGTGTACATGAAAGCATAATTTAGCTCACAGTACATAAACATTATAGAAAGCAAGAAGAAAGAATTAAAATGCATTTAGGGTCCCTCTTTTGAAATGACTGTAAGGCAGTTTCATATAAGCTACAGTGAAAATTTGTGCAACAAGACTTACCCATGTAGCTTGCATGGCAATGATATTTGTTAAGTCATTGGTTCACTTGGTATGTAACAGACATTTGATATGAGTTAACAGCAAGGGGAGAATCCTGCATGAAAGAATCCATTCCTTTACAAGTCTAAGGGCCAATTTTTGGACAGCAGTGCATATATATGCTTTCCAAAAAACCTGTGGGGAGTAGCAAGAGTATATGGCAAAGTTAGCTTCCTCAATTATGCCTTTTCCAAGTGTTCCATGGCTAATATTGAAGGGGGGGGATATAATAAATTGTCCATGGGGAATTTTGGCATAGTTTGCATTTGCTTTTGTGGTTGCACAGACCAAGCAATGGTCCCTAGGCCTTTCCGCCACCTTCCACCATGCATGCACATCTACACACACATTTCTATTACACTACATCACTTTTCAAGGACTCCAATTGACTTCAAGGGGCTCTGGAGCAGGCCCTTACTTATGCCACTTTCACAACATTAGCCAGAACTTGACCCTGTGTAAACAACATCTGCCAACACTAGTCTTGAGAGTAGGATCACAAGGATAATATTTTCATAGATTAATTTTTCTTGAACATCTGCTCCTGACTAATAGAAACACAGGCTTTCACTTTCTTTAGTGTTGCTAATGTATTATGTGTATGTCTCTTGGTCTTGCATTGTATGAATTTCTTTCTTGACAAAACTAGTATCATCGTGAAATTTCCAGCAAATATTGTGGGGGAACCCACAGAAAGGACTTGAAGCTATGACTTGAGTTCTTAAAGCACTTCACAATATAAGTGTATCAAATCTCACTATATCTAGTGATGTAGGTAAGCATTGTTATTCACATTTTACAGAGGGACAAACTGTAGCCAAAGTCACACAGGAAGTTTTTGACAGAATGCAGAATCGAATGCTGATCTCTTGACTTCTAGTCTGGGACCACAGCCCCAAGACCATTGTTACTCCCCTTTAGCAATCACAGAAAAACATATAGAAAAGAGAAACTTAATTTCTTCTTTGGAAAGTGTTTCAGTAGTTAGAGCCAAGACACAGGGCTTTGTTTTGATTTTTAGGGCAGCGGTGGGTTGGGAAAGGGAAGTTCGTTAGCTTCCCCTTTTAGAAATACACCCCTGCCTTGACCATGAGTATTCATTTTGGCTATTACACTGAAATTCCAACCTTCAACTGTGACTGAGCTGCACTATGTTTCTCTTATCGTATTCCAGGTTATGAAAAGAATACAAGATTTGCTTCACTCAATGTCCAGAGGGAGGTTGTTCAAGAGTGCAGTGAGGCAGAAGACCGAGTATACTGCTTTCACTGCGCTCTTGGCCTTTGTCAAATTTGGGAGTGTCATTCTGTCCTCACATGTTTTATGAAGAATATTAAATTGACACAAGAAATTGAGCTCTCTGGAGATGAATCTTTGTTGTGCTCTGTGATTATGGTACTGTACAGCATCAGTCTGTCAGGATAAAGACTGGAATCATTTAAAGGCTGATGAGAAATTGCCCTGGGTTGATGCTATATCAGTGTCAATCTACCTCTGTGGCAGTTCCTGACATCAGAAGCATTAGAGGCAGCATTTGATAATGGATTCAGTGAAAGTAGGATGTGTTAAGGGAGTTTTTACACAGAGTAAAACAGCAAAGCTTCAGCATCCCAGAATCACTTGCAGGAAATATACACTAGAGAACTAAACTGATGGAACAGCACTTGTATAAGCATCAGTGGTGTTGTTTCCACGTTAGGCATATTCTGTCAGGTGCAGGTCTATTGCAGTTTTGTACTGCGTCCATACTAATGTTGTACTATACCATTTGTGGTCACTATGCTTTAGAAACTAGTTCCAGCTCATTGAAGCAGTGGCTTCTGGGAGATTTCAAAAGGCCTTTTGGGATACCTAGCGAAGCCCTGTTGAATTGTGGACAAAGAGGTCAAGCTACTATAATCCACTGGGTAATTCCTGTTAAGTCTTCTGATGACAGCACCAGTTTATATTCATCTTCTCAAAATGGATGCCAAGATGAACACTCAGAAATCTCTCATGACTAAGCAAGACCATCTGAGGTGACTGCAGAAAAGCAATCGAGGTGATCCAGCAGTGCCTGTAGAGAACCAGAGATTAAAACAATAAGCTCACAGAACTCCTCATACAATGGTTGGACACCCTCTGCCACTATTTGAGTGGTTGTCTGCATGCTGTACTTCATTGGGTGGAGCACAGCTTTTGTATCCAGCCCATGACCACAGACTGACAGAACCAAATTGTTCTCAAGACCTGAGATGAGCAGTAGTGGCAACAGAATTTCAGAATGAGCGAGGAACGTTTTTTATGTCCCTGTGGGGAGCTAGTACCAGCATTGCAAAACCAGGATGAAAACTCTAAATAGCAAGAGAAAGAGAGTTGTGATTGCTTTCTGGAAGCTTCCTACTTCAGATTGTTACTGGTCTCTTTGTGCTTGGGAAATCCACAGTGCGTGGTGGTGTTGTGTTTTGCAGGATAATACACTGGTGGCTTATCTGCCAATGATCATGTGGTAGATGTAAACGTAGTCTTCCCAGACTCTGCAGCAGCCACTGCCAGAACCCATGTGTCCCACCCTCCCTTCCCCAACAAATGCAGAAATACATTAACAGAAAGCAGTGCTAATCCATGGTGATGTGGACATTGATGGACCATCATGTCAGGCACATGGACCTGGGCATAACATGGCCAAGCAAAATGCACAATGCTGCAGCTTTCCAAAAGCTCTGATGAAGTGAGCTGTAGCTCACGAAAGCTTATGCTCAAATAAATTTGTTAGTCTCTAAGGTGCCACAGGTACTCCTTTTATTTTTGGAAAAGGATGAACGCTCTTCTCCCTTAACAATATTGACTTCAATGATGATTTCTGTTTCCATTGTGCTTCTGGGTGACTCTCCATGCCCACATTTGCAATGGCTAATGCAATATTTTCCAAATTACATCAATCTGGAAACACACAGATTGAATTACACCAAATGTTTTTTTTCAGAGTAACAGCTGTGTTAGTCTGTATTCGCAAAAAGTACTTGTGGCACCTTAGAGACTAACCAATTTATTTGAGAATAAGCTTTCGTGAGCTACAGCTCACTTCATCGGATGTATACTGTGGAAACTGCAGAAGACATTATATACACAGAGACCATGAAACAATACCTCCTCCCACCCCACTCTCCTGCTGGTAATAGCTTATCTAAAGTGATCACTCTCCTTACAATGTGTATGATAATCAAGTTGGGCCATTTCCAGCACAAATCCAGGTTTTCTCACCCTCCCACCCCCCAAACTCACTCTCCTGCTGGTAATAGCCCATCCAAAGTGACCACTCTCCTTACAATGTGTATGAAAATCAAGGCGGGCCATTTCCAGCACAAATCCAGGTTTTCTCACCTCCACCCCCCCCTCCAAAACCCACACACACAAACTCAATCTCCTGCTGGTAATAGCTTATCCAAAGTGACCACTCTCCTTACAATGTGTATGAAAATCAAGGCGGGCCATTTCCAGCACAAATCCAGGTTTTCTCACCCTCCGCGCCCCCCCCCCCCCCAACTCACTCTCCTGCTGGTAATAGCTTATCCAAAGTGACCACTCTCCTTACAATGTGTATGAAAATCAAGGCGGGCCATTTCCAGCACAAATCCAGGTTTTCTCACCCTCCGCGCCCCCCCCCCCAACTCACTCTCCTGCTGGTAATAGCCCATCCAAAGTGACCACTCTCTTTACAATGTGTATGATAATCAAGGCGGGCCATTTCCAGCACAAATCCAGGTTTTCTCACCTCCACCCCCCCCTCCAAAAACCACACACACAAACTCACTCTCCTGCTAGTAATAGCTTATCCAAAGTGACCACTCTCCTTACAATGTGTATGAAAATCAAGGCGGGCCATTTCCAGCACAAATCCAGGTTTTCTCACACACACACACACACCCCAAAACACAGACACACAAACTCACTCTCCTGCTGGTAATAGCTTATCCAAAGTGACCACTCTCCCTACAATGTGCATGATAATCAAGGTGGGCCATTTCCAGCACAAATACAGGTTTTCTCACCCCGCTCCCCACAAACTCACTCTTCTGCTGGCAATAGCTCATCCAAACTGACCACGCTCCTTACAATGTGTATGATAATGAAGGCATCCGATGAAGTGAGCTGTAGCTCACGAAAGCTTATGCTCAAATAAACTGGTTAGTCTCTAAGGTGCCATAAGTACTCCTTTTCTTTTTGCAAATGTTTTTTGTTATGATGAAAAATAGTGCAAACTTAACAATTCTAAAACAAATTGACTAAACAGCAAATGACTCATCACTTTAGCCAATAATTTAAATCTGAGCTCACACTATTCTCTGACAATGAACTGGGATACCTGACTGAAGTGAATGTCATTTGGAACAGCAATCATCATAACACAATAAGTAATAGGACATAGTGTAAAAGAAATAGAGACTCAACCAGCTTGTGAATGTAGTGAATTGAATAAAGTGATAGCTGCAATGCAGTTTAAATACAAACACTTAAGGACAATTTTTATAAAAATTTAACTTTATTATTCTTCTGGAATTGATCCATGCAATTACAGATTACACAGAAAACTAAAAATGATTGAGATTCAAAATTGTACGTGCACATTTTCTGCTGCCCAGCTTTGATCAACTAACTTTTACTGTAAGCATGTAAGTGGCACAGTTTGCCTGGTTTTGAGTCAAAACCCGGAGAGTCCCGGTTTGCTTGAAATTCAGCCCAGATTTGCTTATTGAGGTTTTTGGAAAACCTGACCAGAGTACTTAGTTCATAATGAAACCCTCAGAGCTGATGATTTTGCCCTACAAAAGTTTGGTCCCCTCCTTTCATCTGCATATGTACAATTCACCAGACTTGCTTCATAATATTGCACATTGGGAAGCTTTTAGTCTCTTGCACCACACTGTGCAATCTTTCCAGCTATCTGCATTGTTTACTCATGCTGTTGCTCCATATAGATAGTAGATGACTGAGGGATTTTCTTTTTCTTTTCAGCAGTGCTGCCGTCACAGCAGCACAAACTATTTTAAAAAAATACCAAACACTCTGCAGGATAATACTGCCTGTACTAAGCTGAAAATGAGCCAGAACTTTCCTGCATGTCAACTGTGATCTCTTCTAACCGTATAATAGAAATTCTGAAGCATCACTGCAGCAAGTTGTGCAGATGCAGCATCAATGTTAATTGATCTGTATCTAATACCATAAGAGGGATACCCAGAAGAAAGATGTCCATAGAATGCTGTGGCAGCATCCATCTGGCTTTTGAAATCCAATGCCATAAGGAAACCAGGTGGGATGCAGAGTCTTAAAACTGTTTTTATCCATTAGAATGAGTTCTAATTTCCACATGGATAGGATATCTCGAAACTGGGAAGGTGAGGAGGGTGTGGAGGCTGCAGTAGGGTTAGGCTGATGGAAGGTGGCTGGGGCATTTGGCTGGGAATCAGGATTGCTGGAGTGTTCCACAGCTGGATTATGGGGCATTTGTTTAGCAGCTTAGCATGAAGGTTAAATAGGTGGGAGAAGGGACTGGGTTGTTTGCAGGGAGGAGGTGCGGAAGGGTTAGGAAGGAATGAGATAGGTTAGAGGCACTACAGCAGACTATAATAAACTCACACCAATGTAGTGCAATAGCAACTCTATTGAAACCTATAGATTTAGACAGTGGTGAAAGAGAGCAGGATCTGGCCTCCTATGGAGAAAAGGGGAAGATTTGGCAGAAGGCTAGAGGTTTTTGGGAAGCAAGTGTATGGGTTTGTAAGTGTGTGTTTTCTACAAAACTGCCATGCAGTTTACTGGGTGCTTGTCTGCAGTACTGAAAGGATGAATTGTGTTTCATATAAAACAAAACTAACAGAAATAGTTGCATCAAATGGCCATTCAACTGAATTAGTTAATGCAACTAATATAAGTTTGAGGCTCTTACTGAATTAGTTACGTAAAACCAACATTATTTTCATTTTTGTAAGGCCACAATACAGTGTTAAATTAATAGCTAACCAAAGCTCAAGACATTTGGAAAAGAAAAGGAAACAATAAAATAAGCATTAAAAGGAGCTTATATAATGCTATCAGAATGGTTTAAAAACTAGTCTGTTGCTATTGAAGAAATAACCATGAAAAAAGAGTGATTTAAATGCACAGAATGTTCTATGTTATGTTATGTTGCATATTCAGAGTCTGTAACAGGGCTACTGTCCACGCCAGTGAGGTTAATCTGGATAAAGTAACCCCCAAAAGAAGATAGAAGTGCACAAAATTTTAATGCTGAGGTGGTGTCTGCTTTGCACAAACAAGTTATTTGTATCAGGATACACAACAGTGACCCTGTGCACCTTGCTTTTAGCAAGTGAAAAACTACCAATTGATAAATGAGGCTGGCTTGCTTTTTATCTCTCATCTCTAGCCTTCTTTGCGCCATTCCCCTTCCTGGGACTGCTGAGGAGTAGGGGTGGGAGGTGAAGTGTCTCTCTCATCTGGATTTTTGGGGTGGTGGGGCCTAGAATTGGCCTGCTGGTGCAGATTAGAACAGCCCTGCGAAACATCTCAACATTTGTATTGGCTACACTGGCCCCTATAAACAGTTTTCAGAGTAACAGCCGTGTTAGTCTGTATTCGCAAAAAGAAAAGGAGTACTTGTGGCACCTTAGAGACTAACCAATTTATTTGAGCATGAGCTTTCGTGAGCTACAGCTCACTTCATCGGATGCATGCCGTGGAAACTGCAGCAGACTGTATTTATACACAGAGAATATGAAAAAATACCTCCTCCCACCCCACTGTCCTGCTGGTAATAGCTTATCTAAAGTGATCATCAGGTGGGCCATTTCCAGCACAAATCCAGGTTTTCTCACCCTCCACCCCCCCACACAAATTCACTCTCCTGCTGGTGATAGCCCATCCAAAGTGACAATTCTTTACACAATGTGCATGATAATTAAGTTGGGCCATTTCCTGCACAAATCCAGGTTCTCTCACCCCCTCACCCCCCTCCCAAAAACCACACACACAAACTCACTATCCTGCTGGTAATAGCTCATCCAAAGTGACCATTCTCCCTACAATGTGCATAATTAAGGTGGGCCATTTCCAGCACAAATCCAGGTTTTCTCACATCCCCCCCACCCCCATACACACACAAACTCACTCTCCTGCTGGTAATAGCTCATCCAAACTGACCACTCTCCAAGTTTAAATCCAAGTTAAACCAGAACATCTGGGGGGGGGGGGGGTAGGAAAAAACAAGAGGAAATAGGCTACCTTGCATAATGACTTAGCCACTCCCAGTCTCTATTTAAGCCTAAATTAATAGTATCCAATTTGCAAATGAATTCCAATTCGACAGTTTGACAGCAAGAGACTAGAACCGGCAGAGGGATGCCCCAGTCATGCCACCATACATTTTGTCCTTGGTACATATGCTCTTCCCCCACCAGTGGTACTTCAATGCCTCCTACACTGGAGGAAGGCATGGAGAAGGCTGATGGCAAGGCACAATGCACTGGAGGTTTATTTCAGGGGTGCATTCTGGCTGCTTTGTGGCCACTTTCTATTGGGAGAAAAAGGCTACACAACACAGCTGAATTCTTCCTTCTGGATGTAAGTTAAATTCACTTACACTTGTTTTCTCACCAGCTGACCTCTGCTGTGTAACTTACACCACCACTTCACAGCACTTCGAAGTGATAAATAAGTGCCAAGTATGATGAAGTCTTATAGTTGGTTAAATATTTCTGTGAATAAATGTAGCGTGTGTGCTCTGCTGTTATCTGTGGAGATGGACTATTTCTTGTTTACAAGTATTTGAACAACTATCCTTCTAAACGTGAAAATGTTCACAAACCCGGAATATTTCATGTGTTTTAGAATCGAAGATTATTCACCCAGAAATTCATTGGCGTGTCTTACTCATTATTCATCCTTCATTATTCTGCTGCTTAAAATGCTGTATTCATCCAGTCAGGGAATAGAAACAATACTATGTTAATTAGGTGACCAATCACACATCAGGAAGGCAAATAGAATAATTTGCAGAGCCAGAAATGTGTTCACCTAAACTATTTTGTCCATACTGATGTAGAACGAATACATTTGTAAAAGTCAAAATCAGCTTGCCACAGAGGATAGAAAAAGAGGCTACATTTGTTTGATGATTTATTCACAATGCTCTGATCAATATTATTATTTTACAAACTTAGATATTTGGCCCACTGACTGATTTTGAAAGTATATCCACTTTTCTCTAAATATATATAAAAGGTACTGTCATTTTTTGTGGAAGACAAAATGCTGTTTTGCAGTAAATGCTCCGTAGCATGGATCTGCAATTTACAACCACAAATACTTAATATTTTTCATTCCAGATCTAGGCTGAAGTGGCTAAGCAGACAGGGCTATAATTCCAGAGGGAAATTGAAATCTGTGCAAAAGCCAAGGAGATATCTGTACCAAAAGAAAAAAAAAGTTGGCTACTTACAGTAATAATGGACATTCACAGATTATTTAACGATTGTGTTGAGATAGGACAGACAAAGGGCTTGTTCTTGTGGAGGAGGAAAACTTAGGCCTGGTCTACACTAAAAAGTTAAGTTGAACCAGCTACATCTCTCAGGGGTGTAAAAAATCCATGCCCCTGAGCAACACAGTTAAGCTGACCTAACCCCAGTGTAGGCAGCACTTGGTTGCCGGAAGAATTTTTCCAATACCTAGCTACCACTTCTTGGGGAGGTGGGTGAGCAACAAGAGAATGCCTCTGGTGGCTGTAGTGAATATCTACACTGAAGTGTTGCAGCAGTTTAAGTGTAGACATAGCATTACATGCTGGAGAGAGACAAATGCCCCCAGGAAGGCAGCTTACATTGACATAAGTATGTAACTGTCTACACTAAAATTTCGCTGCTGCCAACGTAATTGCTCTGCTATGCTGACTTAATAATTCCTCTACCACGAGAGGTGTAGAGTCCATGTTGATGTTGCTAGGTTGATGCAGTGTCAGGGTACTGCACTGTTTACATTGACTGTTACTGGCTTTCAGAAGCTATCCCACAATGCCTCCCACTGACAGTACAATGGATACAGGTGCTCCTGGTGAAGAAGCACATCGCCGACACCAGGAGCAAAGTGTAGACATGCACAAGCGATGTAATTACTGTGGTGGCTGTATGCCGATGTAAGTGAAGTCTATTTAATTTTGTAGTGTAGACATGCCCTAAATGAGAGGACAAGTTTCTGATAATGGGAACACTGAGTGTTTGATTTAACTGTCAAGGCAAACATCATGATACGTTGTCCTTGGTACACATGCAGACAGGCTCTGAGCCCTAACAGTGCAATATGACACTCCTTTTTAAAAAGAATGAGGAGTACTTGTGGCACCTTAGAGACTAACAAAGGTGCCACAAGTACTCCTCGTTCTTTTTGCTGATACAGACTAACATGGCTACCACTCTGAAACTCCTTTTTAAGGATATATTATTGCCTTAACAAATACTGGGGGACAAGTAAGGCTTCTTGTGGTAAAAATTCGAGATATCAAGAAATTGTGGTAAAAATTACAAGCTGTGGACATCGACTGCAGGTTCCATTAGGCATGTTTTAGGGAAAGCTTCATGCCTTCATGAATTACCTAACCATAGCTCCTTTCCCATGTATGTAATGTCCTCCCAACTTAAGCATTTCCTCCTCCCCAACATGTTTGTTTAAACATTTTAGGAGGCATAGGACCAAATTCAGAGAGATAGTCTATAAGGATAAATTAAATTCCATTCAGCTTTGTCTTCACTACAAAAAGTGTTTTTAACTTGAGTTAGCTAACTCAAGTTAACTAACTTGGGGTAAAATCCTAATGAAGTCAAAGCAGTTTCTAGCTGCTTGAGATAAAGACTATGGAGGAGCTGAGTCTTTAACTCTACCTGCTAAGTGTGTGAAAACTACAAACTGCCTTTTCTTCATTAGGATTTAACCTGGAGTTAGCTAACACATCACCCATGTCTACACTTAAACAGCTACAGTAGCACAGCTGTGCCACTGTAGTGCTTCACTGTAGCCACTCACTATAGCAGCGGGAGGGTTTCTCCCATCGCTGTAGTTAATCCACCTCCTCAAGAGGCAACAGCTACTTCGACAGAAGAATTCTTAGGTTGGCCTAACTATGTCGCTCAGAGGTGTGGATTTTTCGCACTCCTGAGTGACTTAGCTTGGTCAACTTAACTTTTTAGTGTGGACCTGGACTTTAGAATGGCTAGATCTATGGATAGCCCCTTAACAATATGTAAGTCATAGTAAAAAGAGTATGAATTGGTGTAAGCTATACAATGAGGAGCCAAAAAAAGTGTCAAAGCAGGGAGTTTAATGTATAAATTCTTACACCATCTTATTTGCTTTTTTATCTGCATTCCTCTCTTCTGTTCCTTTGGTACACAGTTTAAGCCTTTTCTATACAGAAAAAAAAATATCAGCTTAACTACATTGATGTTAAACAGTTCAACTCCCCTATGTAGGCATGATCAAACCAATTTAACTCTTGCTTAAATTGGTTGAGACTGCTTTTAAGTGAGATTTAAACTGGTTGAAGTGCATTTATGTGGGAGTAGGGGTTTACGCTGGTTTAACTAGATTAATTGATTTAAGATTGATTTAGTTGAATTGGTTTTTCTCATGTAGGCAAGTCTTTAGACTCTCTTGGGGTTAAAACAGTATGCTACAGCCACTCCTCCTGTTCCCCCGTATCCTCCTGTGGAAGTGGCAAAGGCAAAACCCTGGGGAGTTGTGTAAATCAGTGCTACTCAAAATGGTAGTCCGCAGACTGGTGCTGGTCCGCGAGCCATCCTCTGCCGGTCTGTGCGCACATTGGGGAAAAAAAAATTGCTGGTCCCCCACATCAGATAGCTTGAGAAGCACTGGTATAAATGAGAATCAAACCTCAATGTATTAAAGCAGACCTAGAATGAGTTTAAAGGGAGTTTAAGTTGGTGTAACGTTTTGAGGGAGTCAGCAGATGGACTTTATGTCCTTAAATTCTGTCTAGAATTACTTTCTTATTTAAATTCATCTCTGCATTCACCCCATTGTATCATTTTCTCCTAATCTCTTCTCTGGTCTTTCCGTATTGCCATGATCAACTAGTGACATGTGAAATTTATATAGGTCAAGCAATGTCACCAGTCTAGTTCTGGGTCCCTGCTGTTTGCTCAGTGATTCATCTCCTCCCACATAGACCTATATTTGTACCTAGTTATAGACTGTTTCTCCTTCTGACACACTTGTATCATTATCCTTTGCACTGAACATGTGTGGCTGCAACATTATGTTACATTTTGCATGCATTTAGTGTCTTGTTAGCCTCCTTCCTGGTTTCAGCTTCACAGACCTAGTCTCTAAGGTGCACAAGTACTCCTTTTCTTTTTGCGGATACAGACTAACACGGCTGCTACTCTGAGGACCCCTGGGTGTTGCTCCATTTGGACTCCCACTGTTATTAGTGTAATGAATGCTCAGAACTGCCAGGAAGACTCTCTGAAAGTGAATTAGTTGCTGAGACCATTTTTATAGTGTTCTTAAGGGGCCTGAGGAAGAATTTTGCCCTTGTCTGCTAGATAAAAGATTTGTCTACACTTAAAATTTTTTGCCAGTTAAATTGTATTAGCATAATTAAAGCAACCCCCTCTGTGTGGATGCATATGTGATTATACCAACATAAGAGTGCTTATTCCGATTCAGGTACTGAAATAAGCTATAGTAGTATACATACATGCATTCTTTCATTATGCAAAGCATCCCAGTCACATCACAATGAACAGTAAATGCAACGCATGAGGCCTTGGCCTGCAATCTTCCTTCACGTCTCACAGTCTTTACAGAGTTTTGAGAAGTGTGCCAAACATCCCCATAGTGGAACCACACCTGCCCCCCATCAGTCCCTGCAACACTCTCTTTGGCAATCTTCCTCTGTTCATGTGATTCACGTGTCCTTCAAACTCAAGTTTTCTTTGTCTGATTCTCTTGATATATCATTCCTATAAATCTAGGCAATTACCTCCTCGTTAGTCATATGTGCAGTATAGCTAACATACTGCAATTGCCTGTAGCATTTCAGTTTTTTTGAAGCAGAAAGCCTCTTTAGGTCCTGTTTCCTTAGCATCCATGTCTCATGTCCATATAGCAAGATACTAAAGATAAGAGACTGCAGCAATTTTATTTAACACTTCATGGTAATACCTTGGTTTCTCCAGCTGTGGCTGAGTTTTTCTAGAGTTGCAGCTGTTAGTCCAATTCTATGTTAGATCCCTAAGTGATGGTTAGTGTCCCCTGTTGTCATCCTACCCAGGTTTGAAGTGCTAAACGCACTCCAATGTCTCCTCAGATTTGGATAAAACTATCTCTGCCTTTTCAACACATCTGACTGTCACCACTGTCTTCTCGTGAGACATCTTTAGCTCTTTCTTCTCTGCTTCCAATACCATTCTTTCAAGCAACTTTTGCACCTCCTCTTGCAATGATCCAATCAGGACTATATCATCAGGGAAACACAGATGACTAATTTTTCATCCAGCCACAGGTACACACTCTCCTCTTTTTAAGATTTTTTTCAAGAGAACATTTGAAGAGGGTGAGTGGTAGCAAGCAGCCCTCTCTGACACCTACCCTCAAGTCAAACCAACTACTTTTCTCACCCCCCAGACTAGGGCTTGGACAGGTATAATAATACCAGGGCGGAAAAAAATCACCAGCCATACCGGAACTAGTCTCCTGCGGAAACCTCTAAGTGTAAACCAGGCCAAGTGCCCCCAGCAAACCTCCCTCAGTGAAACTGAGCGGAGCCCAGCCCCGGGGTCCCCAGCTTGTTCCCACCAGTGACTCCAGATGCAAGGGGAAGGGGACCTGGAGGGACGACTAGGAGGGGTAACCAGGGGTGGGGGAGACAGGGCAGGGGGGAGGGGTGTAGTGGGAGGGGGAGGGAGTCAGGGCGGGGGGAGGGGTGTAGAGGGAGGGCCAGTGGGAGGGGCATGAGGGGATCAGGTCTGTGTAGAGGAGAGCGCCCCGCCCAAGGAATCCCCCTGCGCCAGTCACGCTCGGGGCTGCGTTTCCCATTGGCCCGTAGGACGCACGTGATCGCCTGGCGGGGAGCCGGCGCCCCTGATTGGTCTCTGGCGCGTCGCCTGGGCCGGGAGGGTCAGGGGGTGGGCTCAGCGTTTCCCGGGTGACGGAGAGGGAGGGGGCGGCTCTGGTCCCGGCGGCAGGCGGAGGCCGGATCCTGGCAGGGGCGGGCGGCCGTTGTCACAGGGATAAGAGCGGGGCGGCCGGCGCCGCGCGGGGACGCGGCGGTGACAGCGGCGGGACCCGGTAAGGGGCTGGTGCCGGTGCCGGTGCCCGAGCGGGGTCCCGTGGTCTGTGTGGGCCTAAAGTTCCAGGGGAGCTGAACGGGTGCGTGTCGGTGGGGTGGGGAGGGAACTGAGGGGTGTGTGTGTGTGTGTGTGTGGTGGGGGCTGACGGGGTTTGTTTATCTGTCCTCGGGGTGGCGGGCGGGGTGTCTGGCTGAGTCCGGGGTCCCCCCCCCCACCCCATAGAGCAGCGAGGGAGGGGGGTTGCCCCGGCTCCGGGGCACGCAAAGCCCCTCTCCCCTCAGCGCAGCTTGTGGGCGGGCGGTAACTTTGTTGGTAGCTGGGGCAGAGCCGTGTTTGGGGTTCCTCTACCGCTGTCCCTGGCCCCGACTGGCTGGTCCCGGGCCCAGCCTCTTCAGGCCGGGGCAGCGCTGAGCTTGGTGCTGTAAGGACCATCCAGGAGCTCGGTCCCCCGCGGCTGTCTGGGTGAGTTAGAGAGGCGGTGTCGGGAGGCGACAGCATTAATTAGCCTCGGTGAGCACCCGCTGTCGGGCAGAGCGAAAACATTACATTGTAGTGCTGGGGGTAGCGGCTCTCGGCATGAGCGAAAGTCAGTTACTAAGTTCAGAAAATACTTTATCTACAAGAGGAATAGCATTTTCCTGGAAAACTTAGATATGTAACTTTCTCCCTTCTCTGAGCCTTTTTGGATGATTTCTTCACTCTTTTCTTAACCGTTGTCCGTTTCATAGTCCTCTCCATCACGCTTGTACTGTAGAGTGGCACAGAGTGATGGGCACAGAAGACTATGCTTACCCAGAAGTAACTAAGGAGATCCTTAGTGCAGGTTTCACCATATGTCCTAAGCTTGGTCATTCTCCCCCGCCCAATCTTCAAAGTGAAAACTTGAAAGTTTTTCAGGAGACTAAGATATTGGACTAAGCCAACTTCGTTATTTACAAGGAAACGTGTATTGCTTTTTGTTGTTTGAGCTGTGTTTTCTAGATGATTTAAGTGGCCTTACAGAGTTCCGTAACTAACTGGTAGCACAGCATATTTGGGACGTTTTTCTTGATGACACCTGCTGTTGTATGAGATATGCACACCCAGTATCTTGAGATGTGGTTAGGTAGATAGTGTTATTAAGGCATTCTGTTTTTGTTTCATGTAATATGATTTGATTGACGAGTTTCAATAAAATGAGTAAATAGTAATCAGATTGGTTTAGTTAACTTCTCACATCTTCTGTATTGTACAATGCAAAGAGCAAATAAGTTATACTTACATAGTGTTACTTCCTTTGTTACTTACTGGGCCTTATCTTATATGTATCCATGAGCACTTTAATATCCCTCTTCCCTAGATGGCTCTGCTATATCTTTCCAGTGTTCAGTATTTTCTTTGCTATCATTAGGTTTACCTTCACCTACTTAATAGTGTCATAAGCAATAACCTGTCATTTTAAATAGTCTATTTGTATGTGAACAAGTCTTATTCTATTTAGGTTTTTATGCCACGTTCATCACTGTATTATAGGAGTGCTTCCAGTAGTGCATCAAGCCATGTGACTAAACATCTGTATCTGTTGTTTGTTCTCTTATCCTCTCCCCAAAGGAAGAAGCATGCGCAGTGGAGTGTCTTGTTAAATATATCTGTTGCAATGTGTTCATATTAGAGAATGAACAAAATATTCTTTGTTTATATTAAATGTAAATATTTAATACCTACTAATCTAGTGGCAATATTATAGCATATGTTTATTGTGTGTTTGTCTTGTCTTACAGTCCTGTAGTCATAGTGTATGCATACAGTTATCACAATCAAAATAAAAAGTCTCAGTAAATGATTGGTTTCAGAGTAACAGCCGTGTTAGTCTGTATTCGCAAAAAGAAAAGGAGTACTTGTGGCACCTTAGAGACTAACCAATTTATTTGAGCATGAGCTTTCGTGAGCTACAGCTCACTTCATCGGATGCATACCGTGGAAACTGCAGCGGACATTATATACACACAGAGATCATGAAACAATACCTCCTTCCACCCCACTGTCCTGCTGGTAATAGCTTATCTAAAGTGATCATCAAGTTGGGCCATTTCCAGCACAAATCCAGGTTTTCTCACTCTCCACCCCCCCCCACACACACAAACTCACTCTCCTGCTGGTAATAGCCCATCCAAAGTGACAATTCTTTACACAATGTGCATGATAATCAAGGTGGACCATTTCCTGCACAAATCCAGGTTCTCTCACCCCCCTCCAAAAACCACACACACAAACTCACTATCCTGCTGGTAATAGCTTATCCAAAGTGACAACTCTCTACACAATGTGCATGGTAATCAAGGTGGGCCATGTCCAGCACAAATCCAGGCTTTCTCAACGCGCCCCCCCCTTTTTTTTCCCCCGGGGACACACACACACACACACTCACTCTCCTGCTGGCAATAGCTCATCCAAACTGACCACTCTCCAAGTTTAAATCCAAGTTTAACCAGAACGTCGGGGGGGGAAGAAACAAGGGGAAATAGGCTACCTTGCATAATGACTTAGCCACTCCCAGTCTCTATTTAAGCCTAAATTAATAGTATCCAATTTGCAAATGAATTCCAATTCAGCAGTTTCTCGCTGGAGTCTGGATTTGAAGTTTTTTTGTTTTAAGATAGCGACCTTCATGTCTGTGATTGCGTGACCAGAGAGATTGAAGTGTTCTCCGACTGGTTTATGAATGTTATAATTCTTGACATCTGATTTGTGTCCATTTATTCTTTTACGTAGAGACTGTCCAGTTTGACCAATGTACATGGCAGAGGGGCATTGCTGGCACATGATGGCATATATCACATTGGTGGATGTGCAGGTGAACGAGCCTCTGATAGTGTGGCTGATGTTATTAGGCCCTGTGATGGTGTCCCCTGAATAGATATGTGGGCACAGTTGGCAACGGGCTTTGTTGCAAGGATAAGTTCCTGGGTTAGTGGTTCTGTTGTGTGGTATGTGGTTGTTGGTGAGTATTTGCTTCAGGTTGCGGGGCTGTCTGTAGACAAGGACTGGCCTGTCTCCCAAGATTTGTGAGAGTGTTGGGTCATCCTTTAGGATAGGTTGTAGATCCTTAATAATGCGTTGGGGGCTGAAGGTGACGGCTAGTGGCGTTCTGTTATTTTCTAAAGTGAGTTTGGGGGGGGGGGGCGGAGGGTGAGAAAACCTGGATTTGTGCTGGAAATGGCCCAACTTGATGATCACTTTAGATATGCTATTACCAGCAGGACAGTGGGGTGGGAGGGGGTATTGTTTCATGGTCTCTGTGTGTATATAATGTCTACTGCAGTTTCCACGGTATGCATCCGATGAAGTGAGCTGTAGCTCACGGAAGCTCATGCTCAAATAAATTGGTTAGTCTCTAAGTTGCCACAAGTACTCCTTTTCTTTCAGTAAATGATTGTTCAAGATCATGGAGCACTGTAAATAGCGTGAAGGGGAAAATGTATTCTTTTTTTACCTTTCACAATTGTGCATGAGAATTCTGTCTAGTTTGATGGAATTTTTCTAATAGTATCAATTTAAAATTACACCATGACAAGACATGCTAACTCTCCTCTTATTTCCCCCCCATCCCTTTTTGTAAAAACTTGGGTGGAGACCTTTGCATACCCAACCCGAACACCTCTTGAAGTTTACTCCTGGGGGAATTCTGTGCCAAAAAATTAAATTCTGCCCACAATATTTTACAATTCTACAAAATTCTGCATATTTTGTCAAAACAACACAATATAATCCTGTCAGCAAGTATGGCCCTAATACGGACAAAAAAGATTCAGGAAATGTTTTTTGACAAGGATTCCTTACTAGTCATATTAATATAGAACTTGTAGTTTAAAGAATTCTTACTCAAATACAGATGTGTATTTCCAGCACCCCTCAGAAGCCATGCAAAGGCTTGCGGGAATCAGGGGTAATAGAGGAGCTGAGGGAGAGGGAAGTAATTGCTGGGAAGGAGCCTGGGGAGGGTTGTTGGGTGTGAGTGGGGGAAGTATGGAACAGGGTTGTTTTAGGGCTGAGGGTGGTGGGGTTTTTTTTGTTTGTTTTTTGTCTTGTTTTTTTGGAGGTGGGAGAGACAAGGAGTTTGGGGAGCCTCCCCCTGCAGACCCCGAGCCTCTCCCATTCATTTATGCACATCTGACCCCCTGTCCCAGTGTGCCCCCTCCCATTAGCCCCTGGGTCAGTGCTGTCACCCAACTAGCTTCTGAGCATCCCAGTGTGCTCCACTCTCTGTCCCTGCCTCCTCACCTTGCCACACTGTGAGGAACACAGCCTCTCTGCTGGCTTGCTGCCCTCTTCTGGTGCCACAGCAGCCCCTACTGGGTGAAAGGTGTAACTGCAGTACTTCTCCAGCAGAATCTATATTCTATGGAGGAAAAAAAATTTCTGGAGGACATGAATTCTGTGTGCACACAGTGGTGCAGAATTCCTCGGGAACAGAAGTTGAACTAACAAAACTAATGTTGAAAGCACAGTAGATTTGGGATGTAGTTTTATCCTGGTTTATAAAAGTCTAGGGAGGAACTTTCTGTGTTTGAAATAATCTGGGAATGTTTTCCTGTTCAGAGGTAGATAGGTAGCATTTAAGATAATTCGTCACTTTAAATTGAAAGCTAACAGAGTATCCTGTCAAAAATTAAATTAGTACCTACAGGTTTAAAAATACTACTAATTTTATTCCCTCCCCCCCCATAGCTTTTGGCTCCTCCTATCCATGCATATCCAACTTTATGCCTCTCCCTGTCACTTTTGCACTGCAGAATGTAAGAAAATGAGAGAAGGGATAAGGATGTATTAGAATTCTTTGAGGGTGGACAAGGTTGATCCAGTGGATATAGTGTACTTGACCTTTCAGAAAGCCTTTGACAAGGTCTGTCACCACAGGCTCTTGAGCATAGCCAGAAGTCATGGGGTAAGAGGGGAAGGTCTTGGATCAGTAACTGCCTAAAATATAGGAAACAAACGGTAGGAATAAATAGTTTTCACACTGGAGAGGTAAATAGTGGGGTCTCAAGAATCTGTACTGGAACTAGTGCTGTTCATTAATTATCTTGAAAAAGGGGGAACGAAGTGTGCAGACAATACAAAAGTACTCAAGATAGTTAAGTCCAAAGCTGATAGCAAAGACTCACAAAAGGGTCTCACAAAACTGGGTTACTGCGCAGTAAAATGACAGGTGAAATTCAGTGTTGATAAATGCAAAGTAATGCAAATTAGAAAACATCCCAACTGTACATACACAGTGATGGGTTTTAAATTAGTTGGTACCACTCAAGAAAGAGATCTTGGAGTCATCATGGACAGTTCTCTGAAAACGTCTGTTCTGTGTGCAGTGGCAGTCAAAAAATACCTAACAATGTGAGGAACCCTTAGGAAAGGGATAAAACAGAAAATATGATGATGTCACTACATAAGTCCATGGTATGCACACACAAATACTGATTGCAGTTCTGATTTTGCCCCATCTCAGAAAGATATATTAGAATTGGGAAAGGTTCATTTTTGTTGCGCTTCTCTATACAACTTCCATGTGAGAAGAGATTAAGAAGTCTGGGGCTGTTTAGCTTAGAAAACAGACAGCTAAGGGAGGTTTTATAAAGACCGACCTACAACATCATGACCAGTGTGAAGAAAGTAAATAAAACTTCCTTATTAACCCCGTCACATAGCACAAGAACCAGGGGTCACTCAATGAAATTAAAAGGCAGCAGGTTTAAAACACACTTAGGGAAGTACTTCATGCAGTGTACGGTCAACCTGTGGAACTTGTTGCATGGGGATGTTGTGAAGGCCAAAGGTATAACTGGGTTCAAAAAAGAATTAGATAAGTTCATGGAGGATAGGTCCATCAGTGACTATTAGCCAAGATGGTCAGGGACACAACCCGATGCTCTGGGTGTCCCTAAACCTTGGACTGTCAGAAGCTGGGACTGGATGAGAGGGGATGGATCACTCAGTTGCCTTGTTCTGTTCATTCCCTTTGATGCATCTGGCACCAGCCAGTTTCAGAAGAGAGAATACAGGGCTAGGTGGACCATATGGCCATTCTTATATTCTTATGTAGGAGTACCTTTGATATTCGTATGGAACATGTTGAGAAGTTAAATGTCTGGTATGCAAACATAGAAGCAAGAAACTCTTAAAATACAAACTTTTTGATAAATGAGTGTTTTAGTAAGGGTTCTCAAGAATTCAGCATTCCTTCTAGATAACTATAACATACACATTAACATTTTTTACATATAAGAATCCTGTATTTAAGTTTATTTTGATGAAAAATTGTCTTTATATTGAAATAGTGTCTGTAAATATTGTGGAATATAAACAAAAGCATTTCTGATAACATAGTGGCTTTTAGTTTTGAGATTCTACCTTTAAGCATGCAGCAAAATAATTGCATTGACAACTCTAGCTTATACTGTAGTTTGGATGTCTTTGTGTTCTAATCATTCTGCAGTTTTGATACCCAGCTTCTCATCAAAATCAGTAACATCATTTACAGTGACATTTTAGAGAGGTTTTTGTTGGGTGTGTTTGGCTTTTTTGTGAGGGGAGAAGGGATTGACTTAATCATGAGAGGATTATGGTGCAGCAACAGATTTTGACCTTTGATGTTAAGGCGTTCACTTTTTCTTCTAGAGATGACATAAGATTCTGTCCTCTCCAAAGAACTTCATGCCACAACCTTGCTCTGGATCCATCTCCTTCCTGGCTGAGGAAGGCTACTGTGGAGGTGCTAGGCCCTGAGTTAATGGAGAGCAGGCGTTGTATAGCTTTTAATCAAGAAGCCATCACTTGACATTGACAGGCTGGTTAACTGTTGTCTTGTGTCTAATCATTTCTGGTTTAGATTATTGAAAAGAAGAAAAGTCTTGATGAGCGAACTCTCATATTTAGATGCTTTGGAATTCCTTGGCCCTCGTCAAACTATTTTTTGACTTAAGTATGGGACAGAGAGTGCAGTACTGGCATTGCTTGATCTTGTGATGGATTCTTCTATGAGGGTGATAGCTTTTAGATAGGATCAAGTATCCATGCTATCATATGATCAATCAGTTACCTTTGATACTGTTGATCAAAGGTGTTCCTGACTTCCAAATGCTTTTTTTGCCTTAAAAGGA
Source organism: Lepidochelys kempii (assembly GCF_965140285.1). Classification (NCBI taxonomy): domain Eukaryota; kingdom Metazoa; phylum Chordata; order Testudines; family Cheloniidae; genus Lepidochelys; species Lepidochelys kempii. The sequence continues at coordinate 135,813,871 of NC_136382.1, read as the reverse complement.
CTCCTATATAAAACTCTTCTGGTGCCGTCTTGATTTCTTGTACGTGCGGGCTTTAGAAAGGTTAGTGAGGGAACATGAGTTGCTGCCTTCAGGATACAAAGGATGCTCAACTTTATTTGTCTTCTGATTCAAATGGTGCAGTGGAATGCCTTCCTTAGTACTTGGTTGGGATTGGGGCATGGAAGAGAGTGAGCTGGCTGAGCCCCAACACAGATAAAACAGCAGTGATGTTGGGTGTGGGAGTTGAAGGGTTTGGAGGGGAAACAGCCTCAAGACTTGGCAAAGCATAGCTGCCTGCTGAGGGCATATTTTGGCCATTTGTTCCTCATGTTCACAGTTTCAGGGTCTGACTAGAATCCCATTTATTGTTGGAAGATCAGTTTTCAGTACTAGTGATGGCAACTTTTTTGTATGTTAGATGAAGAGGTTGTGACTGTTCCCAGATGTGGGCTTTTCTACCATGTTTCATACCTTTACTGAACCATATTTGGACTACAGTACAGCACATTAAAGGAGGATACACTTTAAATCTGTTGGGGAAACTGAAACTGGAATAAAATGCATCAGCTTGCTTTTTAAGTGGTGTATCTTCCTATGGTCTGCTTTGGAATCTGCACTGGTTTTCTGTATGTTTTCTGATTTGAGTTTAAGGTGTTGGTTTTGATTTATAAAGCCCTAAGTTGCCTGGGACTTGTCTGATTGAAAGACTTGCTTCTCTTTCTGTGACATACTGCTACAACTGAGATCAAATGACAGGTTTCAGAGATCAAACTGAGATCAAAGAATGTATTCAAACTGGTGCTCTCTCAAAGTAGATCTATTTAAATCAGTGACTTAAATCATCAATTTTAATAATTTAAATCAGCAATAAGGAAAGCTTGATTTAAATTGATTTTAATCTTGATTTGCATTTATATTTTCTAATGAAATGCTGATTCTTATGTTAATTTGTAGCTAAATATATAGTTTACACTAAATTTGGTGCTGCTTTTTGCTAATTAGGATGGTACACTATACAATTAAGACAGTAAATATAAGCTAAGCTATATAATTTTTTTTACTTTTTTAATTAGAAAATGGTGAATGATGCATTTCTTATTTACTAGATTTAATTTTTACTTGCTCTTTTGGTTAGAAATTTAAATCACATGTACAAACACAGTATTCAAATAGTTTTAAATGCAAAACATATTTCGATTAAAATTCTTTAGTGTCAACTAATTAACTGACTTATTAAACAAAGGAAGTATTTACTGTGTTTAGTGAATTGAATGGATTGTTTCTGATCACCATGTCTTTCTAGATTTTTTTAGCACCCTTTCTCTCAGACCTCATTGTTTTAATTTATGGATCAGAAGAGGAAAACAAGCTTTCCTGCTTTTGAACTCCCACTCAGTTTCTTAACTTTGAATGAACTAGTCCTTGAACTGATCTAGTTGAATAAATTGAAATAAAGAAAATATTTTTTCTACATCTGCAGAAAAGGTGACTGCTGTCAAAAGCTGGTTTAGTACGTCAACGCACTGTGGATTCAGGTGCTTACCCTGTGTGATGGGATCCCCCCAAGGTGCAACCTGGGACTGCAGGACACTGTGCCCACTTAACTGTCTCTAGCCTGGGCTGTCTCTCTGTGCCTTGCTAGTGACTAATAGCAAGCCCCTCCAGGCGTTGTGCTCACACCACACAACTGCATGTGGAACCCCCAGACCCAGCTGGATTGCATGAATGCTCCCAGAGTCACTCATGAATAACACAGAGAAAGGCACCAGAGCCAAATCCTCCAGCACTGTACCCCAGGAATATACTGTATTTCACTGCTCAAGATGGGCAATGCAAATGTATTAATTGGTTCACCACTTCAACAATGGAAAGTGGATATACACGAGCCTTTGTCAAACCTGAGCAGATTTGCCCCATGCTTTATACAAACTCAATGATAAAGATAAAACAATTAAGCAAATTTATTGACTATAAAGGGTAGATTTTTAAGTGATAGTTACCAAAAGAAGAAAAGGAGTACTTGTGGCACCTTAGAGACTAACCAATTTATTTGAGCATAAGCTTTCATGAGCTACAGCTCACTTCATCGGATGCATACTGTGGAAACTGCAGAAGACGGCTGTTACTCTGAAACTTACCAAAAGAAATACAATATAAGCATTGAGTCTAAACTTTCAATCCTATTAGACTGGGCAGCAACTAGATTAAGCAGTTTTTCTCACCCCACTGGATATTGCAGTCCTTAATATACAGGTTTGGCCCAGGTTTAAGGAACAATCTCCTGTGTTGGAGTTTTGTCGTCTTCTCTATGTCTTGGTTGCTTGTAGCATAGATGGGGCAGGAGAAGGGCCCAGTATGTGTCCACTCTGTCTGTTTTATACCCTCAGTCCATGTGCTTGGGGAGCATAAGTCCAGGCATGTCTTGGGAGCGTTGCTGAGTCACCCAGCAAGGTTGAGCAATTTCCCAGGTATGACCTCATGCAAGTGAGTCATTGCATTGTAGCTCCCTTGCTGGACAATGGTTGTTGATGGGTTGTTTGACACCCTGCCCAGGTGCTGGTTACTTTCCTTGCTGTAGCCTCTGGGGAGCTAATATCTGGCTGATTTCCCTAACCTACAGCATGTTTTAGTGACCACCATACAACACAATTCTTATAACTTCATATGCATTAATGATACATATATATGGATAGGGAAATGACTTTCAGCAGATCATAACCTTTCCCCTGATACCTTACAAGGAATGCTTTATATGCAAGATCGCGATTATATGAAAATGAGGAGTATGGGGTTACAGTACGCTTCTCCAAGGTATAGAATGTCACACCCAGTGACTTCACTTGTTCAGTGGTTTGATTTTTTTTGTTTGTTTTTGAGACTTGAAGCAAACATGGACTGTGAAAGTATTTTATTTCAATAAAAAATAGGTTGTAGTAAGTTTAGGCCTTAACACAGGTTTTTAAAATAATTTGATTTAAAGTAGGTTTATTTAAAAAAACCCTCAATTTGTTTTTTAAATCCAATTTTTAATAATTGATTTTTTTTATTTTTTTTAATCCACCTGTGCTCTCTAGATATGGGAGGAAGCAGCTGGGTAGAAAGTCTTTATAAAGACTTGGGCATTTGCTCCCTTCCTTGATCCAAAATAGCTTGAATTTTTTTTACCTGCATGGCATGCTGCAAAGCTTTTTTGTTGTTGTAAACCAGGACTTCTGGGGAGGAGAATGATGCTTGAGAGAGGTATTTTCTTCATTTTACCTGGCTTATTGGCAAATTGCTTGTTTTTTGTCTTTGTTTGTGGGCTTTTAAGTAAAGTACCTTGGGCTGGTATAGGTATTAACTGCAAAAAAACCTGTTTTTAGTGAGCTCCTTTGTAAGGTGTCTTTTGACATAACTAGAGAGAGCCTATTAACAAAATACAGGAAATGTCAGCAGCTAAGCAATCGGGTATTTTGTATTTGGCAATATCTGTAGCAGATGCAAAGGGAAACTTACTTCTAATTAGCTAGTCTTTTCAGTTGAGTCAGTTGCATCTTAGTTTTGTGTGGCTAATTATATTTACAATATTAAAAGAACATTAAGGTTGGAAAGTCAAGCACTCAAAAGTTAGGAAACACAAGACTTAAGAAAAGGAGTACTTGTGGCACCTTAGAGACTAACAAATTTATTTGAGCATAAGCTTTCATGAGCTAGAGCTATCACCAGCAGGAGAGTGAATTTGTGTGGCGGGGTGGAGGGTGAGAAAACCTGGATTTGTGCTGGAAATGGCCCAACTTGATGATCACTTTAGATTACCAGCTATTACCAGCTGGACAGTGGGGTGGGAGGAGGTATTTTCTCATATTCTCTGTGTATATATAAAGTCTGCTACAGTTTCCACGGCATGCATCCGATGAAGTGAGCTGTAGCTCACGAAAGCTCATGCTCAAATAAATTGGTTAGTCTCTAAGGTGCCACAAGTACTCCTTTTCTTTTTGCAAATACAGACTAACACGGCTGTTACTCTGAAACCTGTAACTACACACTGCAGTGTTGACATAATACTCTTTTTGCTATGGTGTGTAGCTACATGTACATTATATGCTGCCACCATGCAGCCTGAAGCAGCTGGGCAGTAGAAAGTCTGGCTTCACCCTTGTAGCTCTGGATTGGCGGGAGCATGCTCTATGGGAATGGTATTTGCCGAGTCTAATGGTATTTGTCACATGTAGAATCTGTGAGGGCTAGAGCTTGCTCAGTTGCTGTGTGGGAATGGCACTTACGCAGTCTGGTCAGCATTAGGCTCTATAAGCAGTTTGAGCGTGCACATTGAGGACAGAATTGTCATTTTATAGCTGTTAAACTCAAGTCTTTACTAAGCATGTGCAAACTGATATTCTTTTCTAAAGATATATAATGGCTAAATGTGGATGATTTTCACAATGATGGCAAAGGAACATCCCTGTCACAAAGGCCATCCCCTGACAAATTTCAACTCCTTCCTTTAAAGGATGCAGGGTACTAGACCTTCACAGAGAGAGTCAGAATTTTTTAACTTTGAAAAACAGTTATTTTCTCTTGCCTCATTCTCTGAAACACTTGAAATGTTTTAGCTGAAATCTTCCCAAAAATGTAAGCCTGGGACTGACATCCAGCATGGAAATTTTCAGTCCAAACAATTAGTTTGGCAAAGTTATAAGCAATGAAAATAAGGTCTTACAGTGAACTGTGAGGCCACCTTTATAGTAGGCGATGCTGTCATCTCCCAACTATAGTAAAGCAATTGTCTAGATTTAGTATGGGGAGTTAATATAGACATACCTGGTGGCTGAACTTTGTGACTTTGTCCTTACCCATAACTATTTTACATTTGGGGACAATGTATACCTTCAGATCAGCGGCACTGCTATGGGTACCCGCATGGCCCCACAGTATGCCAACATTTTTATGGCTGATTTAGAACAACGCTTCCTCAGCTCTCGTCCCCCAAAGCCCCTACTCTACTTGCACTATATTGATGACATCTTCATCATCTGGACCCATGGAAAAGAAGCCCTTGAGGAATTCCACCATGATTTCAACAACTTCCATCCCACCATCAACCTCAGCCTGGTCCAGTCCACACAAGAGATCTACTTCCTGGACACTACAGTGCTAATAAACAATGGTCACATAAACACCACCCTATACCGGAAACCTACTGACCGCTATTCCTACCTACATGCCTCCAGCTTTCACCCTGACCACACCACACGATCCATCGTCTACAGCCAAGCTCTGCGATACAACCGCATTTGCTCCAACCCCTCTGACAGAGACAAACACCTACAAGATCTCTGTCAAGCTTTCTTACAACTACAATATCCACCTGCGGAAGTGAAGAAACAGATTGATAGAGCCAGAAGAGTTCCCAGAAGTTACCTACTACAGGACAGGCCTAACAAAGAAAATAACAGAACGCCACTAGCCGTCACCTTCAGCCCCCAACTAAAACCCCTCCAACGCATTATTAAGGATCTACAACCTATCCTAAAGGATGACCCAACACTCTCACAAATCTTGGGAGACAGGCCAGTCCTTGCCTACAGACAGCCCCGCAACCTGAAGCAAATACTCACCAACAACCACATACCACACAACAGAACCACTAACCCAGGAACTTATCCTTGCAACAAAGCCCGTTGCCAACTGTGCCCACATATCTATTCAGGGGACACCATCACAGGGCCTAATAACATCAGCCACACTATCAGAGGCTCGTTCACCTGCACATCCACCAATGTGATATATGCCATCATGTGCCAGCAATGCCCCTCTGCCATTTACATTGGTCAAACTGGACAGTCTCTACGTAAAAGAATAAATGGACACAAATCAGATGTCAAGAATTATAACATTCATAAACCAGTCGGAGAACACTTCAATCTCTCTGGTCACGCAATCACAGACATGAAGGTCGCTATCTTAAAACAAAAAAACTTCAAATCCAGACTCCAGCGAGAAACTGCTGAATTGGAATTCATTTGCAAATTGGATACTATTAATTTAGGCTTAAATAGAGACTGGGAGTGGCTAAGTCATTATGCAAGGTAGCCTATTTCCCCTTGTTTTTTCCTACCCTCCCCCCCAACGTTCTGGTTAAACTTGGATTTAAACTTGGAGAGTGGTCAGTTTGGATGAGCTATTGCCAGCAGGAGAGTGAGTTTGTGTGTGTGTGTGTGTGTGTGTCCCCGGGGGAAAAAAAAGGGGGGGGGGCGTTGAGAAAGCCTGGATTTGTGCTGGACATGGCCCACCTTGATTACCATGCACATTGTGTAGAGAGTTGTCACTTTGGATAAGCTATTACCAGCAGGATAGTGAGTTTGTGTGTATGGTTTTTGGAGGGGGGTGAGAGAACCTGGATTTGTGCAGGAAATGGTCCACCTTGATTATCATGCACATTGTGTAAAGAATTGTCACTTTGGATGGGCTATTACCAGCAGGAGAGTGAGTTTGTGTGTGTGGGGGGGGGGGGTGGGGTGGAGAGTGAGAAAACCTGGATTTGTGCTGGAAATGGCCCAACTTGATGATCACTTTAGATAAGCTATTACCAGCAGGACAGTGGGGTGGAAGGAGGTATTGTTTCATGATCTCTGTGTGTATATAAAGTCTGCTGCAGTTTCCACGGTATGCATCCGATGAAGTGAGCTGTGGCTCACGAAAGCTCATGCTCAAATAAATTGGTTAGTCTCTAAGGTGCCACAAGTACTCCTTTTCTTTTTATAGACATACAGTAATAGTAGTTTTAAAAGGCAGCATTTACCAACAGTTGTCACATCATAGTAAATGGGATACTTCTGTAAATACTCTATATACTGTATAGAATAGTAAATAACCAGTATTTCAGATATTTTATAGTAACCTTAGACAAACATTGATTTCTTGGATGGTGGCCACTGTACTTGCCTGAGAGACTTCTTGACCAAGCATTTAATTCCACTTTAATTTGGTGTATATGTTAAAATACTAACTTTGTGCGGAATGCAATAAACATTAGAAATACAATCTCTATGGCATCTAGTTTATTCATCAGGGTGACAATAGGATAATATTCTCTTGCACTAGCTTTCCTAATTAGAGATTTCCTGGCTCAATGTTTATCAAACCTAAAAGGATTTATTTAGAAAGATCAAAATTATTGAAGACATCACAATTTCAATTAGATTATCTGCATATTTTGCCTAAGTAGTGTGTTTAGCAATATACGTGTTCAAAGCACTGTACCAACCGTAGCTAACTGACAATAGGAGTAATGAGCTTTGTAACAATATGTTACTCATGCATGGACTAAATAAAGCACCACAAATACTAACTCAAGGAAAGATATTGGCCTTAGGAGGGAAAGAAAAATCTGAATATCAGTTTGATTTCTTATAGATTTTTTTTAATCATAAATTGTAACATAAGGGGAAAAAGTCACATTGTTTACTATTACAGATTTTTATAACTTTCAGGCTTTATTGCAGTTGGAAGATATTCATTCTTTGGGACGATTGAGGCATACATATAAGAATGTTATCAATGCTACATCTCTAGCTACCAACAAATTCAGAAAAATGAAAGATCATTGAAACAAAAGTAAAAACATTATTATGGCTAAGAGATGTCTGGTAATGTTTTTAAGCCTATGAATTAGATTTTAAGCCTAAGAACTAGACCTAACAGGCAGATGTAGATATGCAAGGGTGCCTTCCTATCAGTAAGGTCTTGAGGCAACCTCACTTCTGCCTCCAAATGCTGAAATTTCCACCAAGGTGCTGTCTCTGGGCTTCACTTTGGAATTCTATATTTTATATATATCTTTGGCTAGTTAGTCTTACACATTTGGAAACTTAATCTCCACCTGTTGAAGGTGTCTCTTATATCTTCTCACCCCTCCGGAGCCTCCCTGCTATTGCAAAAAGTAGGGTCTCCACTACTCCACTTCTTGTGGGTCCCCTTTTCACCCATGAATCACTTCAGTGCTTGCTGCTGCTGCTATGCAGAGTTAACTTGAGTGACCTGAGTTAGCCTAGCTCAACTGTGAGCAGCCAGCATCACTGCAAAATAATATTTGAGTTGCTTTGTCCATACCGGTATGGTATTAAGTCTTCTGGGGCTGTGGCCCTTTGTGTAACTGGAGTCGGGCTAAGCATTCGTTCACAGTGAATTATGGGAGAATTTGTCTGCCCTTTCTAGGCACTCGGGAGGGAATTGTGGGAAGGCATTAGAGAATGAACACCATTTGAGCTGTGTTAACCTGTGTCCACACTACAAAGTGGTCATGTGAGCAGCTGACGAATTGTGCTAACTCAAGCTTTCCCCTCTTAGGGCAACGTTACTCAAATGCGGCTACAACCTTCTGAGATGTAATTGAGGTGGGGATGGGGGAAGCAGTGGCCCCTCCCCTTTGCTCTTGGATACATTGCCTTGGTGTTGGTTGCTGGAGCCGCCAATAGGGGGTTGGACCCTGCCTCCCCTTTCCTCTCCCCCTTCCGCCCCCTGAGGCACAACACTAGAGGACTCAGGCTTTGGGCTTCAGTCCTGGGGTGGCGGGGCAGCAGGCTCTGGCCACAGGGCTTCAGGCTCTAGCTGCATGCCTTCGGGCTCTGTCCTCTGGCCCCCACTGCCTCCCTGGCCCCCATTGCCTACCCCAACCCCCCCATCCGGGGCTTAATTTGTCCCCACACTTGCCAGGGCTGAGTAAGTCTGCTGTGAAAAGTGATATGTGTATGTTTTGTTAGTTTAACTTTTCACAACAGATTTACTAGCTAGCTATAAATAAATTACAATGATTTGGATGTGTATATGTGCATATTTATTTGTTTTTCCTAAAGCGAATTAAGTATTTTAGGAAAAAGTGTGAGAGCGGCCATCAGCAAGAGTTGGTGGCCACACTCTTGAGGCCACTAAATAATTGGTCCTGAGAACCCCTGTCTTAGGGTATGTCTATACTTCAGGTAGACACCCGCAGCTGGCCTGTGCCGGCTGAATCAAGATCATGGGGCTCAGGCTAAGGAGCTGTTAGTTGTGGTGTAGATGTTTGGGCTCAGGCAGTAGTCAGGGTTCTGGGACCCTGTGAGGTGGGAAAGTCCCATAGCTTGGGCTGCAGCCTTAGCCCGAACATCTATATTGCAATTAAATAGCCCCAGGAGCCTGAGTCAGCTGGCCTGGGCTAGCCACGGGTTTTTAATTGCAGTGTAGTCATACCCTTACTTTTTCCTTACCCCTCTGATAAGCCAGCCAACTTGAAGTAAAAGCACTACCACCCTGAAGTTAAGGTTTTTTTTTGTGTGTGGCTGAGGCCATGTCTACACTACAAAGTTAAGACGACTTCATGTAAGTTGACATCAAGCCTCTGATTTAAGCAAGTCGATCTTGCATGTCCACACAATGCACTCTGCCAACACAATGAGCATAGTGTTGGCAGAGTGCATCCAAGGGCTTACATCGGTGCATGAAGTGCTGCACTGTGGGTAGCTATCCCGCAGTGCACATAGTGGAATTTTGGGTTGGGCTTGCAGTGCCTTATGGGACCAAAACCTTGGCGCAGGTGGTTATGGGAACATGGCATTAGCCTCCCATGATGCATTTACCCCTCTCCTTCCCTCCTTGAAATCAACGGCAAACAAACCAAGCCTTTTTTATGCCTTTTTCTTAAGCCTGAGTTACCCGTGTAGACGCCATAGCACGAAAAGCATGGACCCCACTCAGCTGTACACTGTTGTGAGCATTTGCACCTTATCCTGCAGTATTTACGCAGCCAGTACATGAGCTGCTGCACGGAATGCTGTGATGCCATGCAAACAGCCTTGGTGGAAGACACAGAGCAGAGTAATTTGTAGTTGCTGGCAACAGTCATGGATCACCTTGACGGTTGAGCGCTGTTTCTGGGCCCGGGAAACAAGCACTCACTGGTGAGACTGCATCATTATGCAGCTATGGGATCATGAGCAGCAGCTGCAGAACTTTCAAATGTGTAAGGGCACTTTCCAGGAACTGTGTGAAGATCTTTCCACATCCCTGAAGCACAGCAATACTAAAATGAGAGCTGCTCTGACAGTGGAGAATACAGTTTGCGAATACAGACTAACACGGCTGTTACTCTGAAACCTGTCATTATGCAAGTGGAGAAGTGATAGCTTTGTGGAAGCTTGCAACGCCAGACTGCTGCCGGTGAGTGGGGCATCAATTTGGAGTGAGTAAATCTACAATGGGATCTGTTGTGATCCAAGTTTTGCAGGGTTATTAACAGACTTCCGCTAAGAAGGGTAGCGACTCTGGGCAACATGCGGACATAGTGGATGTTTTTGCCATGATGGGTTTCCCTAACTGTGGTGGGGTGATAGACAGAACACATATCCCTATTTTGGCACCAGACCACCTTGCCAAAGAGTACATAAACCAAAAGGGGTACTTCTCAATGGTTTTGCAAGAGCTGGTGGATCACGGGCCATTTCACCAACATCAGTGTGGGATGGTCGGGAAAGGTGCATGATGCACACATCTTTAGGAACATAGGTCTGTTCAGAAAGTTGCAAGCCGGGACTTTCTTTCTAGACTGCAAAATAACGATTGGTGATGTTGAAATGCCAATCGTGATCCATCCTACCTCTTGCTCCCATGGCTCAGGAAGCCGCACAGGCAGCTTGGACAGCAGTAAAGATTGGTTCAGCCATAGGCTGAGCAAGTGCACAATGGTTGTGGAATGTGCCGTTAGATGTTTAAAAGGTCGCTGGCATTGTTTGCTTACTAGGTTAGACCTCGGTCAAATAACCATTGTTATTGCTACCTGCTGTGTGCTCCATAATGTCTATGAAACAAAGAGGAAAGTTTCCACCAGGGTGGGGGGTTGAGGCAGATTGCCGAGCAGCCCGACACTGGGCCAATACAAAGAGCACACTGAGGGGCTCTGTGTCTCTGTGAGGCTTTGCTGAAACTCGTTTTCAATGAGCCAGAGTAATGTGACGCTTACCTGTGATGTTCCTTACCAAACTGTACCCTCTAGTGCATTTTCTCCCCATAAACTCCACCCCCACCAACCACCATGTGTTGAATGAAAGAGCCTTTTCTCCTCAATCTGTTGAGTTTTATTATGCGTAAACACACAGAGACAGCAAAGAAAAGTAAGATAACCTATGGCAAAAGGGCTCATAACACTGTGGGGTGGGGAGAAACAAGGAAGCTTGCTTACAGATGTACTGCAATAGCAATCATAGGTGTGGGAATGGGTGCCTTCTGGTCCTTGTACCCTCCCCTGGTGTTGCGTGCAAGGGATACCCAACCCCCCACTCTCGGCCCTGCAGTCTCAGCCCTGCAGAGTCCCTGATGGCAGCAGGTTCAGCATAGGCTGCAGAGGGACTCTAGCATCCAGGTGCCTTTCTTGAACCTCAACCAGACGCCTTAACATGTCTGATTGCTCCTTCCTAATTTGCAGCATCTCTTCCTGTGTGGCACACTGTCTTTTGTTCCATGCATGCTCTTCTGTCCATGTCCAGGTTCTCGGACAGTTTAATCGTCCATGCTCTGAGCTCCGTCTTGTCACTTTCAGTGGCCACATGAACTCATTGAACATGTCCTCCTGAGTCATCTTTGTCCACCTTCTAATCTGGGAAAGTCTCTATCCCAGTGTGGAGGATGTGCCAGTGGACAAGTTTTCAGCTGCAAGGAATGCAAAGCACAAGGGTAGCATTGACAGTACATACATTGATTCTGGTGCAAAGGTTATTTTTTTTTATTAAAAAGCCAACACCCCTCAATGCACTTCCCTGCAAGCCACAATGTAACCACTGGCTGGCTATTGCAAGAGTTAGTTTGCTGCTCCAGCCATGGTGAGTAAGGCCATGAGGCATGGGCGAGAGGTTTTGTGCTGCTGCTTTTGTGAAGACATCCTTGGGATCACCAGTTGGAACTGGAGAAAAGCCCCCTTTCTCCTAGCAACCTGGATGGTACTTGAGGACAGCCACTAGTGTAAAGCCCCTCAAATAGAGTATGTGTGTGTCTTTTACAAAAGTGGCACCAGGATGGAGGAGAAGGGAGACAAACAGGAAGCTGCCATCCTGCCCCCTTCTTTTTCAATGCTGCTTGCAATACACGGTGATCCCTTCCAACCACAACCACGGCACGTTTGGGAAAGTGTGGTTATGTGACCCAGATCTCATCAAACGGGGCAGGGGTGGATTACTTGTTGAATTGTTTGTGGTTTAAGGGCTAGCATTGAAAACTTCCCCTGTTTCCCCTAGGTGACCCTATTCGGGATCACTCTCCTGAGGATAACAGAGGTGGCAAGGGAGCAGATGCTGCAAGTGTCTGGGTACAGACCTGGTCCTTCTGCTGTGTGCTGCAATGGTGCCAGCAGAGTTAATACTGTAGTGGTGCGGAAAAATGTCCTACTGTGGTGGATGAAATGAGGCAGCCCGTCCCAGAAACCTTCCGCAAAGGATTGCAGAGTACCTCCATGTAAGCTTCGTAGAGGTCTCCCTGGAGTGTTCCTGGGCCATCCCCATGAACAGTATTTTTTTGGCCAGCACCCTCTGCGTAGCTGGAGTGGCCACCAAAACCCACTGCACCTACTTTTTTTTGTTCAGATTAAGCATAAAAAATAATAGCATGTAACCCCTACAGTTTGAATGACAATGTGTACTCACTGGAGTTGTCTTCCCTGGCATCATGATCTGCTGCCAACTGGTCCTGTGAAGGGATTAGCTCCTGGGTTAAAAACAGTTCTTGGCTGTTGAGGAGAATAGATCCTCTGCTTGCCTGCCTCACATTCTCCTCCTCCTTGTCAACAATGTCCTTCTCGTTGTTGCTCGAGGTCACCCAGGGCTCCTGGGAGGTATCCACCGAGCGTTTTGGCGTGGTGGGGGGTCATCGCCGAGAATCGCATGCAGCTCATCATAAAAACGGCATGTCTGTGGGGCAGAACCAGAACGACTGTTCACCTCCCTTGTCTTCTGGTACACTTGCCGAAGCTCCTTTATTTTCATGTGGCACTGCTGCATGTCCCTGGTGTAGCCTTCTCCCCCATGCCCTGCGTGATCTTGGCATAGATGTCAGTGTTTCTTCTGCTGGATCAGAGCTCTGCCTGCACAGATTCTTCTCCTCACACAGCAATAAGATCCATCACCGCCTGTGTACTCCAGGCTGGAGTGCGTTTGCAGCCTTGAGTTTGGGTGATCCGCTGTGCTGCCAAGCTCTCCACTGTGATCAAACAGGAAATGAAAATTCAAAAGTTCCCAGGGCTTTAACAGGGGAGCAGCTGTTTCCTGTGTACCTGGCTGACTTGTAGTGGAGCTGAAAGTGCTCTCCAGAGCAGTGACAGTGGAGCCCTGTGGGACACCTCCTGGAGGCCAGTTCATTTGAATTACACAACGCAGTGTCTGCACCAGAGGTTTTCAACCTTTTTCCTGCTGAGGCCACCCTCAACGTGCTATAAAAACTCCAGGGTGCAATGGGGGTAAGTGGGACTTGGGGCACTGCAGTTTGAGGGCCCTATGCCCCCCAACTCTGCCCATGGGAATCACTGTGGCTCGGAATTTCAGTCCTGTGCAGCTGGGGGGGAGGGTTGGGCCTGCTGGAGACCCTTCCAGCTTCAGCCCCATACTGCTCCTGGCTTTGAGGGGGGCCCTGCTGGCTTCAGCCCCATGCTGCTCCCAGCTTCAGCCCCGCAGGGGGTGCTGGGGTTGGGGCACCAGATTTCAGCCCTGGGACCCCAAGGACCCCCTGAAAGGGCTCGCAGAACCCCAGGGGGCTGTGGACCCCTCCGGTTAAGAACCACCGGTCTACACTATCCCCATGTCAATCCATGGATGTCGAATCAAGCGCTATGCCTCTCGCGGAGGTGGAGTACAGAAGTTAACTGTACAGGCCACTTAGGTCAGTGGAAGAGACTTGGTTGTGTAGACACATACATTAATAGATCGACTTTAACATGGCTTATGTTGACCTAAGTTTTGTGGAGTAGACCAGGCCATAGTGTCTAAGTAGGAGCAATGCTCAAGTTAACTTTGCACTGAAGACAAGCCCTTTGAGCTTTCCCAAGCAGCGGTTGTATGCAGCTGACATGATTCTTGACAATTACACTGCTGATTGCAGAACTCAGAATACACCAGACCCTCACTAGAACGTGGGATTTGGGATCCATGCCAAGTACCGTGTTATAGCAGGGACCGCGTTAAAATGAAATGACTGTAGACAGTAAATGTCACATCCATAAAGTATAGAAAACCTTAGAAAATAAATTCCTACTTGAGGGAAACAATAAATGAGGAAAAAAAGTGTTGCTTTATTAGAAATTTAAAGTAGACATGACAATAAACTAGTCTAGTTTTTCTTAAAGTCGGTGAGTTGCTTTTGCTTCTTGCTGCTTCCGCTTAGCAAACTGCAAAAGACTACATAGCTGCATAATTTTTATAGGCTCAACATTTTGCGTCTCAAACCATCTCAAAGCAGTCTCTAAGCTGGCTACGGTCACAGTTGACGTTGGAACGACATCCACTTCATCTTCCTCCTCTTCTTCCACGGCATTCTTGGCCTACAGCAATCGTCTTAGGGCTTGTCTACACTACAATGTGGGGTCGATCTAAGATCTGCAACTTCAGCTATGTGAATAGCTGACTCTCTCCCATCGACTGCACTTGCATTCCTTGTTCTGGTGGCGTACTAGAGTCAGAGTGCTCAGTGGTCGATTTATCGTGTCTATACTTAAAAAAAAAAAATAAAAAAAAATTGTACTGTACTTAAATTTGGGATCTATGCCTGTGACCGCATTATATCCGAATTTGCGTTATATAGATGCGCGTTCTAGCGATAAAACTGGTGCAGTTGTGTTACTTTAATGCTGCTGTCTTTCAGCAAATCTACAAACATCAGAGGCTCTGAAGCTATTTCTGCAGAGTCAGGAAGGTAGCACTGTATCAGCTTACATTCAAAAGCATTTTCCTTTCAACCATCAGTACTAGAACATTGCATTTGCTAAATGAAAGCTTACTTTCTTTGGAAAATGAATTACATACCAGGGTAAGTTTTTTTGTTTTGTTTTTTTTTTCAGAATGCCATGGGAGAGTGGTTTTTTCAGGCCCTGAATATTCTCTTTCCATGCTACTGCTACATTGAAGACACTAAGTACAAAAATAACTTCTTTTAAATACCCATAATAACACTGTGTCTTGGTCCCTGTTTTTTAGCTTTTTAAGCTCTTCAGGGCATGTTTTGCTTTTATTTTGCATCTTCTCTAAGACTGATGCTGCTTAAAAATATAAAACGCATCTACAATGTTCAAAGGAAAATCTGTAGTCATCTTGGTGCACTCCTGCTAAAGATTTGTTTGTATCTTTAAAATATAGGCGTAGTTTTGTTAGGTGCTTAAAGTAATCCTGTATATCAGGGGTTGGCAACCTTTCAGAAGTGGGTGTGTCGACTCTTCATTTATTTACTCTAATTTAATGTTTTGCATGCCAGTAATACATTTTAACATTTTTAGAAGGTCTCTTTCTATAAGACTATAATTTTAAATGAAGCTTCTTAAACATTTTAAAAACCTTATTTACTTTACATACAACAATAGTTTAGTTATATATTAAATTAAAATGCAGAGCCCCCCCCCGGACCAGTGGCCAGGACCTGGGCAGTGAGAGTGCCACTGAAAATCAGTTCGCGTGCTGCCTTTGGCACACGTGCTATAGGTTGCTTACTGGGGTGGGTGGGTGGGTGTGGGTGTATGTATAATATATGTATAAAGTATGTATGTTCGTTCTTTTCTCTTAGTTGGGTTCTATGATGTATCCAAAAATGCAAAGTTTGAATTTTGAAGAGACTGGGCAAAACAAACAAGTATGCATAAAGTAGCTGCATTCCACAAATTTTGAATTTCTGTCTTGGGCAAACGTCTGTTTAACTGGACAGGAGATTAACTCTATCAATTCCCATCTCAGCAGTAATGAGAGAACTGCTGAAGAATCTTCTTGAAGGAATAAGTAATATTAAATCAAGTTATGTCTGTGTAATGCAAGAACTGACTAATTAGGTTAAATTACCGTACATTAAATTAGATTTGTTCAGGATTGGAAAAAGGAACCATAAGTGTAGAAGGCTTAATTGTCTTCCTTTAAATGTCCTCTTAAAATGTCTAGTATACCTAATAAAATAAGGACAAAATGGAAGATTTGGAAAATCGTTCTTGATTATTCAGAATTCAATATTGTAAGAATACTGGAGAATCTGAAGGCATTGTTTATTAGTATAATCTTTCAGGACTTAAAGATTGATTTTTCTCTCTCAGTGGAAAATCAGGAGTAATATCAATGAAGTCATTGGGTATGTCTATGCTGCACGTTCTTTTAAATCACAGCGTAGAGTCTCAAAGCCCAGATCAGCTGACTTGGGTGACAGGACTATAAAATTGCAGTGTAGGTAGGACCTGGAGCCCAGCCTCTGAGACCTTCCCCCTTCCTTGAATCTCAGAGCCCAGGCTCCAGCCCAATAAGTCTGAACATGTACATTTCAGTTTTATAGCCCTGCAGCCCAAGCCTGAGTCAGTTGACTTGGGTCAGTTGCAGCCATGCTGTGGGTTTTTTATCGCAGTGCAGATGTACTCACTGGCAATAAACTAGTGAAAACAGGTGAAGGAAGGGAATCTAGGTCATTATCACCTTTCCTCTTGCCAATTAAAAATTGAGAGAGCACACCAAGCCCAAATACTGAAGGACCTGGAGACACAACTCGGGTCTTGTATAACTGAGCTCTTTATGACCGGTTTCAGAGTAGCAGCCGTGTTAGTCTGTATCCGCAAAAAGAAAAGGAGTACTTGTGGCACCTTAGAGACTAACAAATTTATTTGAACATAAGCTTTCATGAGCTACAGCTCACTTCATCGGAGCTCTTTATGATTCAGTGTAAAAGAATTGTGCAACATAAATGGGTTGATTTTTTTATTTAATTTTTTTTTGCATTTCTTGCACATCTAAATCTCCAATTGACTGACTGCAATAGGGATTTGAGTGCCTGAGAAAAGCATAGTCTAGTCCTTGACTTGTACACCATGTGTTTGGTTTTTTTGTTCCTTGAATTGAAGCACTTGATTGGCAATCAAAAAAAAATTCCTCCAAACTGAGCAAGCCTTTTTGGGAAAGGAGAATTGACTACATTTTTTGATTTAGTCCGATGATGTCCCATGTGATATACTTTTTTGAAACTCCATAAGAAATTCCAGAGTAGATTATTTCAGAATATCTTTATAAATCTAAATCACTTTTTAAATGCAAAGTCACTTTCTTAAAATATGGTAAAACTCTCTTGCAGAACCATTCATCTTTGAGGAGACTTTCACAAATACATCCAATGATCAAATAGTAATATTGCTTAGCAAATCTGCTTAATAATAAAAATCTAGTTTTGACACAGCTAGAAGAGGGGTGTGTGTGTGAGAGAGAGATACCTGTAGTCTTATTTTTAGACAAAAATTAACCACTTTATTTTTGTCTCATGGTTTGTTTGGTTCGGCTCCAATTGTTCATGCTAGGATACTTTTAAGTGCACATTTTAGATAAACTTATTCTATATTAAACCCTATAAGACTGTACATATTGTGATAGACCCAGGCCAGTTGGGTACAGCAGAGTAGTAGAAGGCAGATGTACTGGCCACTGCATAAGCAGTTTTCTGTTCCCTGACTGACCAGAGCAGGGGCTGCTCCAGGCTAGGGTGGAAATTAGCCTGCAAAGAGTCAGTTGAAGCCATTAGGTTAGGGAGAACACCTGACTCTAATTAAAACCCCTCTGATACTCTAAAAGGACTCACTCCGGTCAAGCTGAGGGGAACCAGGGGAGAGGAATTGCAGCTGAAGGGCTGGGTAATGAAGACCCCTTCAAGCTACTGGAAAGGGAGCACTAAGGTAAGGATGAAGAAGGCATTGAGAGAGAAGTGGGAGAGCTGTGGGGAAGTGGCCCAGGGAAGTGTAGCAACTCTGGCAGTGACAGGTCGGCTGCCAACAGCTGCTGCCACTAGGGTCCCTGGGACGGAACCCGGAGTAGAGGGCGGGCCCAGGTTCCCCACAACCCACCACTACAGAAACACCTCCTGGGAAAGGAAGACAGGCCCCTGTCAGGACAGGAGGCTAAACTGTTTTGGAATAAGCCCGTAGGGACAACAGGGACTGTGGGAGATTTCTCACCAACCTCATTGCTTGCTTATGATGGAAAGGGCTCAGTAGACTGTAACCCTGGCCCTATAGAGAAGGGCTGTGTGGACGGTCGCAGTGAGCCTCTGAGGCTAGCATAAACCGCCTGGAAGCGCAGGACCCACAGGGACAAGGTCGGAGCTCTGCCACGATATGTCAGGAAATTTCATGCTCTTACTTGTTGAGAAGTCATCTTGAGAGCTCATATACCCGCTATATTAACTTTACCTGTACTACAATATGTGATAGTATCTCTGAATGTCTCCTCTTCATATTTTTTGAAATTCTTTCTAATAAGCTGTTTTAGTGTTAGCCTAATTCCCTCTGTTTCCCATCGCATTGTAGATGGGGCTACATGTTTTAGCAATGTCAAGTCCTGTTGTTGGCAGTCTTCAGATGCCCAAATACTGGGGAAAAACAGCAGGACTGCTTCAAAGAATATGGAGCTAGGTTAGTCTAGTTTGCTTTATTGTGCTGTCCCAACTCCCATCATTCTTTACTTTGCGTGGGGGAGGGGGTGGGAGAAGAGGGCAGTCTTTGTGAGCACACACACATGTAGATGGTTTTCCTAGTGAGTGTCAGGCAGGAGTTGGATTCATTGCCACCCCTATCCAAGAGGTCAGGCTGAGTCTGCCAGCAATTTGGATGATTTTTGGCTGGGCAGGGAAATCATGGCTGCTTCAAAGAGGCAAAGAATCAATTAACTTTTTAATGTCCTACCTGCTTCTAAAAGAACTATTAACTGCTGTCCAGTCTTCATCCTCTTTCTCAGCAAGTTACTGGAGATGGTGGACTTTCCCGACTGATTCTTCCACTGAATTTTACTTTTCCTCATAATTAATTACCTTTTTTTTTTTTTTTTTTTTTTTTGGAGACATAGCCCCACATGACATTCTCAAAGCAAACTAGG
This sequence comes from Lepidochelys kempii, assembly GCF_965140285.1. Lineage (NCBI taxonomy): Eukaryota > Metazoa > Chordata > Testudines > Cheloniidae > Lepidochelys > Lepidochelys kempii. The sequence goes on along the minus strand of NC_136382.1, from coordinate 135,794,789 downwards.
GAAATGTAGGCTAGTGTACGCAAGGTTTAAAAAGCTGTACTCAAAGAGCAGTTGTCATAAATATAACGGGAAGTGTAAACACCTTTAAATCCCTCCTGGCCAGAGGAAAAACCCTTTCACCTGTACAGGGTTAAGAAGCTAAGATAACCTTGCTGGCACCTGACCAAAATGACCAATGAGGAGACAAGATACTTTCAAAGCTGGAGGGAGGGGGGGGGGGGAACAAAGGGTTCTCTCTGTCTGTGGGATGCTTTTGCTGGGAACAAAGCAGGAATGCAGGTCAGCACTCCTGTAAAGAGTTAGTAAGCAATCGACTTAGATATGCATTAGATTCTGTTTTGTTTAAATGGCTGATAAAATAAGTTGTGCTGAATGGAATGTATATTCTTGTTTTTGTCTTTTTGTAACTTAAGGTTTTGCGTAGAGGGATTCTCTATGTTTTGAATCTGATTACCCTGTAAGGTATCTACCATCCTGATTTTACAGAGGTGATTCTTTTACTTTTTCTTTAATTTAAAATTCTTCTTTTAAGAACCTGATCACTTTTTTCATTGTTCTTAAGATCCAAGGGTTTGGGTCTGTGTTCACCTATGCAAATTGGTGAGGATTTTTATCAAGCCTTCCCCAGGAAAGGGGGTGTAGTGCTTGGGGGTGAGGGGGATTTTGTAGGGGAGACATTTCCAAGTGGGCACTTCCCCTGTTCTTTGTGTAACACTTTGGTGGTGGCAGCATTTAACCTAAGCTGGTAAGAATAAGTTTAGGCGGTCTTTCATGCAGGTCCCCACATCTGTACCCTAGAGTTCAGAGTGGGGAAGGAACCTTGACAGCAGTTATGAATGGTTTGCTGTCAAACTGGGAGGATGTATCTGGTGGGGTTCCACAGCATTCAGTCCTGGTTCCGTTAGTCAGTACTTCCGTTAATGCCTTGGATAATGGAGTGTGCTTGTAAAATTTACTAATGACATCAAGCTGGGAGGACTTGTTAGCACTTTGGCAGACAGGATTAGAATTCAGAGCAATCTTGACAAATTGAAAAACTAGTCTGAAATCAACAAGATGAAATTCAATAAAGACAAGCGCAAAGCCCTGCACTTAGAAAGGAAGAATCAAATGCACAACTACAAAATGGGGAATAACTGGCTAGGAACTAATACTGCTGAAAAGGAGCTGGGGATTATAATGTATCACAAATTAAATATGAGCCAACAATGGGATGCGAAACTATTAATATCATTCTGAGGTGTGACACTCCTGTTAATACATGTAAGGCATGGGAGGTAGCTGTCCTTCTCTACTCTGCAGTGGTGAGGTCTCAGCTGCAGTACTTTGGCCAATTTTGGGTGCCACTTTAGGAAAGACAGACAAATTGCAGAGAGTCCAGAAGAAAGCAATAAAAATGATAAAAGGTTTACCATTTCAGTATTTTTCAAATGTCATTTAAAGGTTGCTTTTAGGTTGCTTAACTCTCACTGGCTCAGAGTCTATCTTCTAACTAGAAAAATGTTTAAACTCTGGAATAGGCTTTTGTGACACTTCCCGGGGTTGTGAGGCACCTCTCTGCTACCTGCCCTTAGCATGAAATATTCTTGTCCATTCCTGCTATGGATCAGCTCCTTGAAACCAACAGCCTCTTGCAGCACAAGTGCTACTTTTCAGGCCTTCTCAGACCTCGGTGTCTCTGGACAGGTAATGAAAGGCACATATATGAACCCCCCGAATACTTGGAGCATTTCCTGCAGTGTCCAACCCCTTATTCACTGAACGCTCCCAAAGGATCAGTACAAATCCGCTTGTAAGATTCAACTCAGGACTAGCACTTCAACACCAGAGCACTTAGATTTATTTATAATGAAAACAAGAATAAGTTTATTATCAAAGAATAGAGATGCAAGTAATAATGAGTAAGAGTATTGGTAACAAGTGGTTACATATATTAAAAAAAAAAAAAATCATAATATGCTTCCAGAGACTAAACTTAACAGGTTAACCTTCTGCTTAAAGTCCTCTGCAGTGTGTTTCAACCAAGCCTGGTTAAGACCCCTTTCTTATGAAGCAAAAGTGCTGTCCTTTTGCTTTCTCAGTGAACGGTGCCAGGGTGTCGTCTTTACCTTCCCAACGTAGAGCAAACCTTTGATACATACCTGCAGATAGGGTCTCTTCCCCCCCCCCCGATCCCACTTTTTCTGCCTGTTCAGCTCTTCTTCGAAACTTTTACAATCCTTCCTTTGCATTCAGTCCAAAAGGTTGATAGAGGACCCATTGTGATATGTTTGCCATTAAAAAGCAAACAACTAACTTTAAAACTGGTTTAAACACAATGTTACAAAAATGTGAATACTTGCTAATTCTAAGAATCGTGCAAATATTCATTTAAAATTAGTCTGATGGTTTAAAAACCATTATATCCTAGGATCATAGGTTCATGCAAGTGTAGGGCTGGAAGGGAGGTAATCAAGTAGAGGTAGTACTAGGGTAATCAAGAGGTAAAGAGGTAATCAAGTCCTGTCCCCAGGGCTGAGGCAGGACTAATTAAACCGATGCCATCCATAACAAGTGTGTTGTCCCACTTATTCTTAAAAGCCTCCAATGAGGTGAATTCCACAACCTCCTTTGGAAGAAGTGACTCAAAAACCTCTTTAATGAGAACTGACACAGGTGTGCAGAGGGGGTTACAGGAATCTTCTGATTGATATGTATATTCTATTCAATCAAAGAATGTCACACGGGTTCTCAATATCATTGTTAAATGATGTACAAGTAGTATGTAAGAAGTAAGAGAGCTGCAGAATACAGACCCTGGACTTTAGAAAAGCAGACTTTGACTCCCTCAGGAAACTGATGGGCAGGGTCCCCTGGGAGGCTAATATGAGGGGAAAAGGAGTCCAGGAGAGCTGGCTGTATTTTAAAGAAGCCTTATTGAGGGCACAGGAACAAACCATCCCAATGTGCAGAAAGAATAGCAAATATGGCAGGCAACCAACTTGGCTTAACAGAAAAATCTTCAGTGAGCTTAAACACAAAAAGGAAGCTTACAAGAAGTGGAAACTTGGACAAATGACGAGGGAGGAGTATAAAAATATTGATCGAGCATGCAGGGATGTAATCAGGAAGGCCAAAGCACAATTGAAGTTGCAGCTAGCAAGTGATGGTAACAAGAAGGGTTTCTACAGGTATGTTAGCAACAAGAAGGTCAGGGAAAGTGTGGGACCCTTACTGAATGGGGGAGGCAACCTAGTGACAGATGATGAAGATAAAGCTGAAGTACTCAATACTTTTTTTGCCTTGGTCTTCACAGACAAGGTCCGCTCCCAGACTGCTGCACTGGGCAGCACAGTATGGCAAGGAGGTGAGCAGCCCTCAGTGGTGAAAAAACAGGTTAAGGACGACTTAGAAAAGCTAGACATGCACAAGTCCATGGGACAGAACTAATGCATCCAAGTGTGCTGAGGGAGTTGGCTGATGTGATGGCAGAGCCACTGGCCATTATCTTTGAAAACTTGTGGCAATCGGGGGAGGTCCCAGATGATTGGAAAAAGGCAAATATTGTGCTCAACTTTTTTTTAAAAAAAAGGGAAGGAGGAGAATCTGGGGAACTACAGACTGGTCAGCCTCACCTCAGTCCCTGGAAAAATCATGGAGCAGGTCCTCAAGGAATACATTTTGAAGCACTTAGAGGAGAGGAAGGTGATCAGAAACAGTCAACATGGAGTCACAAAGGGCAAGTCATGCCTGACCAACCTGATTCCTTTTTAAGCTGAAATAACTGGCTCTGTGTATATGGGGAAAGCAATGGACGTGATATATCTTGACTTTAGCAAAGCTTTTGATACGGTCTCCCACAGTATTCTTGCCAGCAAGTTAAAGTAGTATGGATTGGATGAATGGACTATAAGGTGGATAGAAAGCTGGCTAGATTGTCAGGCTCAAAGGGTAGTGATCAATGGCTTGATGTCTAGTTGGTAACTGGTATCAAGCGGCATGCCCCAGGGGTCAGTCCTGGAGCTGTTTCTGATCAGCATCTTCATTAATGATCTGGATGATGGGATAGATTACACCCTCAGCAAGTGTGTGGATGACACTAAGCTGGGGGGAGAGGTAGATACTCTGGAGGGTAGGGATAGGGTCCAGAGTGACCTAGACAAATTGGAGGATCGGGCCAAAAGAAATCTGAGGTTCAACAAGGACAAGTGCAGAGTCCTGCACTTAGGATGGAAGAATCCCATGCACCGCTACAGGCTGGGGACCCAACTGGTTAAGCGGCAGTTCTGCAGAAAAGGACCTGGGGATTGCAGTGGATGAGAAGCTGGATATGAGTCAACAGTGTACCCTTGTTGCCAAGAAGGCTAATGGTATATTGGGCTGCATTAGTAGGAGCATTGTCAGCAGATTGAGGGAAGTGATCATTCCCCTATTTTGCACTGGTGAGACCACATCTGGAGTATTGGGTCCAGTTTTGGGCCTTCCACTACAGAAAGGATGTAGATAAATTGGAGAGAGTCCAGCGGAGGGCAAAGAAAATGATTAGGGGCCTGGGGCACCTGACTTATGAGGAGAGGCTGAGGAAACTGAATTTATTTAATCTGCAGAAAAGAGTGAGGGGGCATTTGATAGCGGCCTTCAATTACCTGAAGGGGGGGGGTTCCAAAGAGGGTGGAGCTAGCTGTTCTCTGTGGTGGTAAATGACCGAACAAAAAGCAATGGTCTCAAGTTGCAGTGGGGGAGGTCTAGATTGGATATGAGGAAACACTATTTCACTAAGAGGGCGGTGAAGCACTAGAATGGGTTACCTAGGGAGGTGGTGGAATCTCCATCCTTAGGAGTTTTTAAGGCCCGGCTTGACAAAACCCTGGCTGGCATGATTTAATTGAGTTGGTCCTGCTTTGAGCAGGAGGTTGGACTAGATGACCTCCTGTGGTCTCTTCCAACCCTAATCTTCTATGATTCTGTAATATTATGAAGATATATGCCTGTAGAGCCTGTATCAAGGTGTTAGTCACCAACAAAGGTGAAAAACATGTCTCGTATAAACATTTCTTCTCTGACTGTTTAAATGTAAATTGAGTATTGTATGTTTCACTGATATCTGAGAGACCACTGTATTTACAATACTTGGTACAGGAATTAATTGTAGTAGCTCAGATACTGTGTGGTGAGTATTGATAAATATCAGCGTTTAAAGGTGACTCGTGAAAATACCCCCAAAGTTAATGGAAATGCATGTAATTTAATATACAGTCGTGAGCATCCTGCTTGTAGTGCTAGTTACTGTGAATCATGGCATAGTTCTTCACAACGCATGAAGTCATGAGCCAAGATAAACCATGTCAGTCCTGATAAGTTGAAAGGATGTTGTTTTAAATTGTTTTAAATTTAAGCTCTATTAAAGTATAGTTGGCTTCATTGATAGCACATTTCAAAGTTGAGGCTCTTGTCAAATGAAAGGCCAGTCTTTGTTTAGTGTTTAAAAAAGAAAGAGGCAAATTTGGTAGCCTTGTTAACAGGGCCACTGGTACCACTAGGCGGTTGCCTAGTGCGCCAAGTGATTGGGGGCGGCCAAAAGCACGTTCCGGGGAGGCGGTGGAGCGGAGGCAGGGGGATGCGGGCAGGACCGCCTGCAGCAAGTAACGGGGGGAGGGGGTAGCGATGCACAGGGGAACCGCTCCCCACCCCAGCTCACCTCTGCTCTGCCTCTTCCCCTGAGCACGCCGCCCCACCCTGCTTCTCTCCCTCCCAGGCTTGTGGCGCCAAACAACTGATTGGAGCCGCAAGCTTGGGAGGTGGGAGAAACAGAGTGGCGGCAGCATGCTCGGGGAAGAGGCAGAGCAGAGGTGAGCTGGGGCGGGGAGCTGCTGCATGCGGCTCTCCAGGCTGAGGGGAGGGGGCAGCGGCTGGGAGCTGCTGCAGGGGGGGCCGCCTCAGGGCGGGGTGTGGGAGCGGGGAGCTGTTGCAGGGCTCACAGGGGGCAGGTGCAAGGTGGAAGTTTTCACCTAGGGCACAAAACATCCTTGCACTGGCCCTGCTTGTTGTTGCTACATTCCCATTGTTTCATGTCTTCTATGTATATAAATCTCCCCACTGTATTTTCCACTGAATGCATCCGATGAAGTGAGCTGTAGCTCACGAAAGCTTATGCTCAAATAAATTGGTTAGTCTCTAAGGTGCCACAAGTACTCCTTTTCTTTTTGCGAATATAGACTAACACGGCTGCTACTCTGAAACATTTCTAAATATGTAATTTTTACTTCATGTCAGTGGTGCGGAGACTGTCAACCAGGCTACTTAAATATCATTGGCTGATGCACTTGGAATGGCAAAATGTGGTTAGTCTTCTGCTGATGCACTTGAATTGGAGGTGGATGGTTCTTGTATAGGATTGCTCCTGTCTCACTGAAGGTACGCCTGGAACACACGTCACTTGGGAGGCTGAGTGATTCACTCACTTTGAAAGTGGAAGAGTTAATAGCTTCTTTCTTTAGCAAGCTGAAGAATGTGATTACTTTTAATGGGACATGTTGAAAAAAGTCTTAGAAATTTCATGGACAGATATTTAAAAAAAAAAAACCACCCCAAAATTTTGTGTTCTGAAATTTTCAATAAAAAGTTTAAAAGAAACTGGAAAAATAAATTAAACTTAATTTTCTTCCACAACAAAATTGCTTTTGTTTAGTAGAAAAGCCATTTTAATTGACATTTTCATCAAAACCATTTTTCCCTCAATGAGTTCTAGTCTCTAGCTTTGACTCTAAAGTTCTGAGCAATAGCAAATGGAGGGAACCTATATTGCTGCATTTGAAAAGGCTGTGCTGCACCCGTAGGTAATCATTCTGGTCCTGGCTCTGCTGAATGGAAAAATGTCACTTAGTAGCTGCCATGTTTCTAAACTGGGGCTCTTGGCCCTGCTTGATTTGTTGTTCTTGTCCTTCTCCAGATTAGCTTTTTCACCAAGCTTTTAATATGCCTTGAAACAAATGTAAAGATAAGTGAACATTCACTTAACATTTCAGCAGATGATGTAAAGATATCTTTACTAAGCACAGTAATTAGAGTATGCTTTGTAATACTGTACATATAGTAAGTCAAAAATACACTGGGGAGTATTTCTCCTTTGAAGTGGCAGAAGTATACCGGTATCCTGCATTGTGACTCTAGTCCTTTGTCTATTGAAATGACAGAGCCAGCATTTAAAATTCAAATCCCAAACTAAAATACAAACAGTCTAATTAAAATTGCTATGGTATATTTTCAGAGGAAGGGATGACAAAAATACTCCACTGAACAGAAATAATAGGTACAAATGATGACATGAAGAGAAAAATACTTTCTAAAGTAAATAATTGAGTGCAGTATTAAAGAAATCCAGCGTTTTATCAGCTAATGATGACTCATCTTCACATACATTTTATTCCAGTGTAAAGCCACTAATGCAACAGTGGTGATTTAAACCGTGATTAAATGTACCAGTGGTGATTGAAGTTGAGCTAGGTAATTATAATAGTCCTGTACTGAATTATGTAACTGAGAATATTATGAAAGATCTTCTTTGGAATTGACATGAACAAGAACTCAATCAGGTGTGCACATGCCGCATGCACGACAGCCGAAAGATTTTTCCCCTAGCGGTATCTGTAAGGTCGGCATGGGCACCTTCTGGAGTCATGCCTTCATGGTGCCCAATACAGGTCCCTGCTGACCCAATCCCACCTCAGTTCCTTCTTACCACTGGTGATGGCTAGCTGGAACTTCCCTTGCTATTGCTTTTGCAAGCACCTTTAGCAGTGTCCCACTGTCAGCTGTATATAGTTAGATTATTAGTTAGAGAAACTACTAAGTTTCCATTGGAGGGTCCACCCCATTTCATTCCCCAATGCCGGGGCATGGGTTCACATTGTGTGAAATCTGAGGGAATTGATGCCAAGGAGTGACCCGCACCCTTCTTATTTTGATGTGCCTCGGCAAGAGTCACCAAAAAGACAAGTGCTGCATTTTCAAGGTGTTTCAGCTGAGGACCCTTAAGGATCATGAGAAGAGACTTGGAATTCTCCTCATGGAGGCAGCCCTCTGACCGCACTCCAACCCCAGGTCAGCGGAGCCCGTGCCAAGCAACGTGTCCCCCGTGCGCAGCGTGAGCTGGCACAAAGAAAGGAGGCTAAGGACTCCCGGCACTGACATGGTGCCAAACATAAGACTTCCGGCAGACACCAATCTTCATCCCTGGTACACCAGAAGAAAGAGGCAGGAGACGGGGCGCTTTCCCACTCCTAAGACTTAGGAGCAAGCGGCAGGGAGGCCTCAGACCATCCAGCCTGCTTCCGGACCAGGGCCTCCCAGAGGATCATTGACTCCTCCAGGGGTCCAGTTGATTCTGGCCCACTACTGTTGTCCAGACGTCATGGCCGGGGACGTTCAACTCCCCTCCACTCTGGAGACTTTTGAGGCAGCTCAGGACCTTAGTCGCCTGATGGCACCACCTTCTCCAAGGAGAGATGAGGCACCGGTGATAACCTAGCCTCCTATTCTATCTAGGGGCAAGCTGGTGATGACGTCACGCTGCTTCCCATCTCCACAGAGCCACTCCCTGGTGCCAGCTGTCCACGTAGGGGGACTGCATCAATCTCCAGAGTCTAGGCACTGCCCAGTACCACTCCTCCGTGGTCTTCCTTTTCAGAGATCTCAGAGTCTGAGGTGGAGTCTTATCGCTCAGATATGTCCAGCAGCAGGAGGTCTAGATCTTGGCAACACATCCAGCCTCCTCCGGTGCAATCCAATGAACAGCACGACCCTCTTGGCTGTGAGGGTAGGGACCAAGGCCATGTGCTGGTGCTCTCGTCCAAGGTTGTCTCGTCCTGGTCCTCCCCGGATGAAGCCATTGCTGGCACTTCAATGACCCTGGCCTTGGAGAATAGCAGGGTCCCGCAACAGATGTTGCGCAGGGTGGCCCAGAACCTGGGGTTCCAGGCAGAGAACTGATAGAGGATGCTGATCCCATTGTGGACATTGTTGCCCCCTCTGGGCCCTCGGGTATTGCGCTCCCACTCATTAAGACTATAAATGAGACCACAAAAGCTTTGTGGCAGACTCTGGTGTCTTTGCCCCCTACAGCTAAGAGAAATGAGACCCTATTTTGTTCCCTCAAAGGGATATGAGCATCTCTATTCTCATCCTTTGCCCAACTCTTTGGTGGCGGATGCCGCAAATCAAAGGGAGTGTCAGGGGTTTCAGGAATGCTCCTCTTAAAATCAGGAGGTGAAAAGATCATAGAATCATAAACTTTAAGGTCAGAAGGAAACATTATGATAGTCTAGTCTGACCTCCTGCACAATGCAGGCCACAGACTCTCACCCACCCTCTCCCGTAACAAACCACTAACCTCTGTCTGAGGTTAAATCATGGTTTAAAGACTTCGAGGTGCAGAGAATCCTCCAGCAAGTGACCTCTGCCCCATACTGCAGAGGAAGGCGAAATACCCCCAGGGCCTCTGCCAATCTGTCGTGGAGGAAAATTCCTTCCCGACCCCCAAATATGGTGATCAGCTAAACTCTGAGCATGTGGGCAAGACTCACGAGCCAGACACCCAGGAAACAATTCTCTTTAATACTCAGATCCCACCACATCTAACATCTCATCACAGGCCATTGGGCATATTTACTGCTAATAGCCTAATTTTGGCAATTAATTGATGTTTCACTATCCCATCATACCATCCCCTCCATAACCTTATCAAGCTTAGTCTTGAATCCAAATATGTCTTTTGCCCCCACTGCTCCCCTTGAAAGGCTGTTCCAGAACTTCACTCCTCTGATGGTTAGAAACCTTCATCTTATTTCAAGTCTAAAGTTCCTGATGGCTAGTTTATCTCCATTTGTTCTTGTGTCCACATTGGTACTGAGCTTAAATAATTCCTCTCCTTCGCTGGTATTTATCTCTCTGATATATTTATAGAGAACAATCATATCTCCCCTCAGCCTTCTTTTGGTTAGGCTAAACAAGCCCAGCTCTTTGAGTCTCCTTTCATAAGACAGGTTTTCCATTCCTCGGATCATCCTAGTAGCCCCTCTCTGTACCTGTTTCAGTTTGAATTCATCCTTCTTAAACGTGGGAGACCAGAACTGCACACAGTATTCCAGATGAGATCTCACCAGTGCCTTGTATAACAGTACCATCACCTCCTTATCTCTACTGGAAATACCTCTCCTGATACATCCCAAGACCGCATTAGCTTTTTTCACGGCCATATCACATTGGTGGACTTGTTCGGGACAGAAGTGTACTCCACTGGTGGTTTCCAGCTATGTATTTCAAACCAGCAGGCCATCATTAGTAGGTACTCCTTTTAACGCCTGCAGAGCGATGGCCAAGTTTGCTGACTTATTACCACCAGACTCCCGCTCCGAATTTAATACCTTGATGGAAGAAGGCAAACTCATTTCTAGGGCCTCCTTGCAGGCGGATCTTAAAGGTGCTGACTCGGCTGCCCGAACCATGGCTACGGGGGTGGCAATGAGAAGGTCCTCTTGGCTTCAGGTCTCTGGACTCCTTCACGAAGTCCAACAAACCATTCAAGACCTACCCTTCGGTCAGGCCCTAGTCTCTGAAGAGACACAGAAAACTGCACAGTTTAAAAGACTTGACGGTCCCCCTCAAGTCCCTGAGCATACACCCCCCTACTGCACAGCGCAGGCACTTCAGGTCGCAGCCTCCTCTGTGGAACTCACTGTCCACATCAATGTCAGAGCTGAGGGCGGTGTGCCTTGCGTGCCAGACTTTCCAAGCCCGCTTGTCTGTCATAACTGATGCACATCTCCTGGTCAACACCATAGCGATGTTTTATGTCAACAAACAGGGGTGCACACTTCTCTGTGCTGTGCCAGGAAGCCCTCATGCTGTGGGACTTGTGCAGAGCATTTGATACATCTGCAAGTATCGTGCCTCCCTGGAGTACAGAACAACTTGGCGGACTATCTCAGCAGTTTGTTCCACAGCCATAAGTGATCTCTTCGCCTGGATGTTGCAAACTCAATCTTCCATCAGTGGGGTTTTCCGCAGATAGACTTGTTTGCAATGCAACAGGAAGCACCAGCAGTTGCTCCTTCCTGAATCACAGCCTGGGCTCCATCACGGACATGTTCAGCCTCCCCATGGGGAGGCTATTGCCTATACATGTTTCTGCCCATCCCTCTTGTTCACAAAGTGCCCCTCAAGATTCGGAGGGAACAAGCTTCAGTGATATTGGTCGCCCCAGCCTGGCCTCGTCAGCATTGGTACACATTACTCCCGGAAATGTCCATGGAAGCTCCAGTCACCTTCCGCTCTGCCCAGACTTACTAACTCAGAATCATGGTAGTCTCCAGCACCTGAACTTTGAGTCACTGCACCTCACAGCATGGAAGCTCCATGGTTGAACCTGACAGAGCTATCTTGCTTGGACCCGGTTAGACAAGTCTGCCTTGGCAGTAGAAAGCCCTCCACCAGGGATACCTACCTTACCAAGTGGAAGAGATTTTTTTCAATCTGGTTGGCGCAGCATCGTTCATCCCCGACACTCACCTCAGTCTAATATAGGTGGCACAATCTTCTCCATCTCAAGCAGCTGGGGCTGTCCGTGTCATCAATAAGGGTTCACTTGGCTGCCATCTCTGCCTTCCATCCAGGCTTAGAGGGCCAGTCAGTCTTCACCAACCCTATGGTCAGCCATTTCCTCAAAGGTCTTGACAGACTAGGCTTGCAAGTCAGGCAGCCTGGGACCTCAGGCTGGGACCTCAACCTCGTCCTTTCCAGACTGACAGCACCACCTTTTGAACCACTAGCGACGTGCTCCCTGTTCTACCTCTTGTACGAGGTGGTGTTTCTGGTGGCAATAAGAGCCTGGAGGGTCTGAGCTCAAGGCCCTAACCTCAGAGCTCCCTTGCACAGTGTTCTACAAGGACAAAGTTCAGCTCAGGCCACATCCAGCTTTCCTCCCGAAGGTTGTCTCCCAGTTTCACATCAACCAGGACATCGTCTTCCTCCAAGTGTTCTATCCTAAGCTGCACTCAAGCAGCAAAGAGCAGAGGCTTCACTCTTTGGATGACCGCAGAACTCTAGCCTTTTATATCGAAAGAACAGAACCATTCTGGAAGTCCATTCAACTATTTGTGGCTGTGGTGGACAGAATGAAGGGTTTTCCAGTCTCTTCTCAACGAATTTCATTGTGGATCATGTCCTGCATTCGAGAGTGCTACGACCTGGCAGGGGTGCTGGCCCTTCCGATCACTGCTCACTCCACCAGGGCACAGTCCTCTTCAGCGGCTTTCCTGGCTCCGGTTCCTACCCAGGAAATATGCAGGGCAGTGACATGGTCCTCCATACACACTTTCACTGCACATTATGTGATTACCCAGCAGGCCAGAGACTACACGGCGTTTGGTAGAGCGGTACTCCAACCAGTGGCACCTCCTGAACTTGAGCTTGTGATTCATCTGATCAGAATTGACATGAACAAGCACTCGAAAGAAAAAATGGTTCCCTTCTTGTAATTGTTCCCTTCTTGTAATTGTTCTTCGAGATGCGGTGTTCATATCCATTTCAATACCCTCCCTCCTATCCCTCTGTCGGGAGTACCAGGCAAAAAGGAACTGAGGTGGGGTCAGGTCAGCAGGGCCTTGGAAAGGACATGAACACATCTCAAAGAACAATAGTTCAGAGAAGGTGAGTAACCATTTTATCCTGATGCTTGTTGAAACTGGCAGGTTTCCTACACTCTGAATTTACTTACAGAATACATGAAACATATCTGTTTTTCTGTTTGTGTTCGATAGATTGCTCTGCATCTCTCATTTTTTTTAAATATCCAAATTGAAAAGGTTTGATTTGGTGCTGAGTGCCATGCGTGGCTTTATGAAGAATACTCTAGAAAACTGTTACGCTTTTGAACATAAGGGTACTTGTTTTTACTAAAATTTGCCAAAAAGCAAAAAAGGACAAGACACAGATATTGAATGTGTGCTTGTGTCAGGGTTCCCTCCCCACTCTGAATTCTAGGGTACAGATGTGGGGACCTGCATAAAAGACCCCCCTAAGCTTATTTCTACCAGCTTAGGTTAAACTTCCCCAAGGCACAAATTCTTTGTCCTTGGAGGGTACACTGCCACCACCAAGTGATTTAACAAAGAATCAGGGAAAGGACCACTTGGAGTTCCTATTCCCCCAAAATATTCCACCAAGCCTTTACACCCCCTTTCCTGGGGAGGCTTGAGAATACTATCCTAACCAATTGGTTACAAAGTGATCATAGACCCAAACCCCTGGGTCTTAGGACAATAGAGAAATCAGTCAAGTTCTTAAAAGAAGGATTTTATTTAAAAAAAAAAAAAAAAAAGTAAAAAATCACCTCTGTAAAATCAGGATGGAAAATAACTTTACAGGGGAACAAAAGATTCAGAAACACAACAGAACTTCCTCTGGGCTTAGTTTCAAAGTTACAAAAAAACAGAAATAAACCTCCCTCCAGCAAAGGAAAAATTTACAAACAGAACAAAAGATAATCTAACACACCTTGCCTGGCTTTTACTTACAATGTTTGTAATATGAGAGACTTTTAGGATGGTTTATAGGAGAAGGAGTTTTCTGACTTGATGCTTCTCCGCTTCCCAAGAGTGCGCACACACCCTCCCCCACTATTTGAAAGTATCTTTTCCCCATTGGTCCTTTTGGTCAGGTGCCAACCAGATTATTTGAGCTTCTTAACCCCATATAGGTAAGGAGGAATTCTAGGCTACCCTTAGCTGTATGGTTATGACAGCTTGTAAGTAGTTGTCATTACTTCCTGTTTTTCCTCTCTCTAGATTGCTCTTTAAATTGATTCTTGATGCTCATTCTGCCCTTCCAGAGGCTGGTTATTGCCTGTCAGATGAAATAAGACACTTGTACAGTCCTCTAGATAATTCTTCCACTTTAAGACAACCTTTTAGTAAAAACTGTGTAGTTAGTTACAAGAAACAGATGCTCTTAACTAACTCTCCCAGCTTTATTTCATAGGTAGTACTTCATTCTCTCATTCAGACCATTAAGCCTGACTAAATAGCTCCATAAGCAGCACTGCTTGTTGACATTGTCATTTCGGATGTCTATTTCATGTTGATAAGTAGTGCAGTCCTGTAAATCCACAGCAATACTGATGCACCATTTCACAAGAAATACAAGTACAGTAGCTGATTTCTAATTGCTCTGATATGCTGACACCAGATTCAATGCCTGCTGTAAAATCAACAATTTATAAGAAAGACACAATCATTTTTATAATAGTTTAATTGAAATAAAATAAAAGGTTTTGCAAAATCTTCAAGGTAATGAGATCCATATGACTGCACAAATATTACCAGTAGAAACTGTTTTTGTCTGGTGCATCAAAGAACAAGTTTTTTCTGTTACCACACCACCACCATGAACACCCCAACAGTGGATGTGGCTAACACCTGGAGGTCCCCACTGAGATTGTGATCCCATTGTTCTTGGCCCTTTGCAGCTGCATGAGAGATACAGTCACTACACTAAGAGCTTGCATTCTAAATAGATGAGGGAATATATCTTAATCTGTGTCTTGTTTCACAGATGAAGTGACTTGTCCAAAGTCACACAGGAAGTCTGTGTCCGAACAATAATTTATACAGACCACGAGTTTAAGTCCAGTGTATTAACCATAAGATCATCCTTATTCTATAACAAACCACAGAAGGAACTTAGCATGGTGCAAAGTTGTTTGAAATGTTTAGACAGTAGTGTTTTCACTTCAGTGTGACTAATTCTAGCGATTTACTTTTAGCCATTAAACTTGCCTATAACATCACTTCACAGTTTTGGACTTTCCTGTTTCTCAAATAATTCTGTCCTTTTAAGGTTTATCTTGGTATCTTCAGGTTTTTAACAAATACAGATGCAAATACTTATTCTTATGCCATACAAAATTGCCAAAAAGGGACCTTGCATAGTCAAGGAGTCAGTCAGAAAATGGGTTCTGTGCCCCATACAGAGTGGCACATAGCACTAAAACATACATAGGACTGATGTCTTGGATTTAGAAAAAAGTATAATATTTGGTGTTTCAGAAATATGTACTCGTGTAACTGAAAGTTTCTGTAAGGGAACACCAGCAGAGAGTAGCATGCTCTTTGTCTAGGTAGAAAATTGACACTTGTACCTCCTCAAAGAATTGAGTTTATTGGGGCCCTTCTAGATTCTCAGTTTGAGAACACTTCTGCAGAATGAACTATGACAATTCATGGCCTATGTCTGGTTCTGCGGCATCAATCTTAACCATGGTCCGTATATGCCTCAGGTTGTTGGACATTATGGCTGAATGCACATACATGATCCAGCATATGAGATTGTGCCTTTGTCCTCTTCAAATGTGGCTGAAGTTGGTCTATCGTCCGGGTTGACATTTGTTGGACAGGCTGGTCTGAGTGCTTCCAGCAATCCTGGACTCCTTACCATGGTAGGTAGTTGAATATAATGTATGCCAGGGCCTTCCATTTGCTTGTTCCTCACCAACCAGGTCACTGATGCCTCCTCAGTAGGCCGGGGAACACATCCAAGGACATTGAAAATTCAGGGCTTGTGGTCAAAACAGGAAGCTTCCCTGCATATCAACACCCTGGAACTTCAAGCCATTTATGATGTCTGATGAGCCTTTTGGGATCACATCAGGGACTCTGCAGTTCACATGCTCACCAACAGCCCTACCATAATATACTGCGTGTGCAAGCAGGGAGGAGCTTGCTCCAATCATCCCTGTTAGGAGGTGAGGAAATTTTGGCTGTTCTGCATCAAGGAGAGCATTATTCCTACAGCCACTCACTTATCTGGGGCTCAGAATCTCCTGGCTGATCACGTTGGCAGGAACTTTTCACAGAATAGTAAGTGATATCTGAAGTCCAGTGTGCTGAAGTCCATATTTGCAGAATGGGGCCTTCTAACCAGCTATCTCTTTGGGACAAGAGACAACAGGAAGAACAGTCAGTTTTGCTGTCAAGCGGGTCTCAGTCAGAGCTCCTTGACCAAAGCCTTGCACCTCAGTTGGGGTTTGGCTCTGATGTACACCTTTTCCCCTGATCCCAATCATCCCATAAGCCATTCCCAAACTGAAGTTGGATCATGCCAAACTGATCCTCATTTACTGCTGGAAGAATTCTGTGCCACTGCACGCACACAGCATTCATGTCCCGTGTGGATTTCTTTGCTTCCATGCAGAAAAGTGACTTTCTGATGAGGAAGCAAAAGGAAGTCGCAAAAGGAAGTCATGCGCCCCTCCTCAGCAGTGTGGGTGCGTCGTTTCGGCACCCGGAGCAGCCAGCATAGAGGTAAATCACTGGGTGGGGGCAGGGCTGGAGACACCTCTGATGGTGCTGGGTCAGACCACCCCCCTCCCCATCTGCCCAACCCTTATGCATCTGCCCCCTCCCCCAGACCTCCCTGCTGAGCCTCTCTCCTCCCTCATTCAGAACCTCCTCTTCTCCCCCCCACCCCCCCACCCCATCTGGTGGCCGCACCCCATCTGGGTTCAGCTGCTAGTCCCAGCTGGGCTGGGAGTGGGGAAGGAATTCAGTTCCCATGCAGAGAGCAGCTAGGGTAGACGCATCTCCAGAAACTACTCCTGGCTCTGCACCCCCACACACACACCCGCCCCAGACATGGCCCTCTGGGGCAGGTCTGGCCCTTACGCTGTGTCAGGGTTGGGTGCAGCCTCACAGCCAAGTCTGTGTCCCGGGAAGGTGAGGGGCTGCATGCAGGGTGATCTCCCATCTCTGTGCAGTCAGTGGCCTGTGCTGCCCACTGCCATGCTGGAGCCTCCATGTTTGTTTATTGGCCAACAAAATTTGCAGAATTTTGCAGATGGACCATTGGTTTGACTGAATATGGCTGTTCTTATGTCCTGCATTAACCAGTTTATGAGGTTGCTCAGACCTTACCTCCACAGAGATGGTGGGCCCATTTAACAAGAGCCCAAGCAATGTTGATAGAGTTCCTCAGGGATGTTTTGATACTGGGACATTTGTAGGGCTGCTTCTTGGCCTTCTAGACCTACTTCTTCTTAATCATATTAATTTGCTTGCTTGCTACTTCAGAATAAGAGCAAGTGTCAGTCGGTGAGAGACCAGTGTCAATGCTATAGTCAGCAAGAGGAAGAGAAGGTGTCTAACAATATACGATATAAGTGTGTTTTCATAGCTTTAGCTGTATACAATGCATGCTAGTACTGTATCACAGTGAGAAATCATTCATTATTGATCTTAAAAGCACTTCATATGTCTTATCAAGTGCTTAAATTGCTAAACTGAACAATAAGAAACCGGCAGAAGGTATTTTTACAGAAAACTACTTGGCTATTTTGCTCTGGTCTCCTTGCTGCTATTACAGATGTAATACATGCTAAAGATTGCTTTCCATACAGCCTACGTTATAATTAAGCTATCATATTTGATAAGTTTTTAGGACACATTTGAGGTAATAGTGATGCTTGCAAAGGCCCTCTCTTTTTTATGAACTAATTCTTATTTATAGAAATGTTTATTGTTTAAGTGCTCAACTTGAGACTTCTTGCACTTGATTTTACCCCCAGCTTCCTCTTCCAAGAGATGCTGACAACATGTACTCGCAGTGGTGTCAACTGGAGTTGTGAGTGCGCACCTCTTTGCATATGGAACAGGATACTAAAATGGTCCACCCAAAATTAGTGGACAGCCTTGAAAATATGTCATTTACCTAAGTTAAATTGGTAGAATACTTGCTGTCTGCTTTACAGAGCCATTGCTCTAAAGCACCTTCAGTCAAAAGGTGTTACTGTATATAAGCACTAACTACAAGTAGTATTCTAAATACAACTCAGATGAAACATGAGGCTGAAATCTGTGGAGGATTGGTAAGGATTCATGTTACCTTAGAAAACTGAGCAGTTGACATTTGATGAAGATAAAAGTTCACTTTGAAAAGTTAAAAGAAACAAACGCTGACAGTTTGACAAACTGAATCATAGTTGAGGCTACATGATCGGCATCATGGCCTTTATATTTTAAAAAATATTTGTCCTAATTTTAAGCATGGGAGATGTTGTATGTGATAGTCACTCAAAGACCGCCATGTTTTGGGATATTTAAAAACATTAAATAACTCTTCTGAAGCGTACCTTTTATTTAGAAAAGAATGAGGGATTCAGGTTACTTAAGTACTACCAGAAGAATCTTTTCCCCCCTTAATTCTTACACTGTAAAGACACGGGGGAAAAGTATATTGATAATCAGGAACTTCATTTTCCAGTTGATTGACAACTGCTCTTTTTAAATTTTGGTGATTAGTCAAAGAGCCATAAAGGGAGCTCTGTCTACAGTAATTTTCCTTCATGGCTATTTCAGACAAACTGCTATTTTAAATGTTCTGA
The DNA here is from genome assembly GCF_965140285.1 of Lepidochelys kempii. NCBI lineage: Eukaryota > Metazoa > Chordata > Testudines > Cheloniidae > Lepidochelys > Lepidochelys kempii. The sequence goes on along the minus strand of NC_136382.1, from coordinate 135,776,380 downwards.
TTTAGTATATTTTCTCTAAAGTTTATAACTGTCTGTGTCTGTGTGGCCCAACGCTGCAAGTTCTAGACAGTTTTATTATAGTTATGTCCAGAGCTGCCAAGATTTGTGCATCTCCTTGTGTGATTTTTACTCACAGGTGAGAGTCACTTACTTTGCTTCACTCCCTGCCTGAACTAGTGATGGGGTAGATAGCTGCCTGAAGCTGGAGAAACTACTGCAGGTCAACATTGTAGCCTGGCTAGACTACAGGGAAGCATGAGAGGGCTGTCAGATAGATACGTCATGTGAAACACCTGGAGCTTCATTCTGGTCCTTGGTTTTTGCGCAAGCTTTTTTCCTAAACTTGTTGTCCTAGTTAGTCTGCCATCTGAGTCACAAGTTGGATCCCTTTTTTTCCTAGCCATCTTTGTATGTCTCCAAGACTATCTTATCTTTGTATGCTGCATACTTCTTCCTACCTAAGCATAGCACTTACTTTTCATCTCGCCTAGGGTAGGGTCTTGCCCACTTTGTCAGTTGTATTGTAATAATGATTGTAAGCCTGGCAATGATTTTGATTTACTGTTTCTTTCCTAAACTCATGAATTCTCTCTCCCTCCCCCCCCCCCATATTTAGGCCTTTAGATATTGGATATTATATGTTTTTGTGGTAGCACCCAAATAAGGGTCCTCCATCTTTGCATTCAGTTATGTTAGTCCTTACACCTGTGTATGCACTTCTCAAGCATTTACATTTGTTTGTATAATTCATGGCTTCTAATATTTGCTCCTCATTTGTAGTCACAGGTGTTAATGCTCAGAAAGTCTGTGTATACATGCAAATGATGGCTAATCTGAAAATTTTAGCATCACTTCTGTGGAAAAACATTTGTCAATAATTTGCCTCGAAATATTTGAACTACAGTAGCTTTTATGTTGTTTTATGTTGTTAGCTTGCATAATCTTTATTCCCTGTTACCAGAGTCAATCCTCCATCCTGACACTCAAAAAAGACTTGAGAGGGATTTATTGGTCAATTTCATAAGTTTATGAAACACTACATTTAAACTTTATTAACTTCAGAATTAGAAAATAGCATATTACAGATATTTTTTTAAAGACATTGTGACTTACAAACATATCTCTTGTCTTACAGATAAATTCTGGGAATATTTCCTTAAAGTTTTATCTCTTTTTCTCTTGTAAAAAGAAAAGAAATGTGTTAGAAGCTGTATTTAAAAACAACAACCTGGTAAGTAGCAGTTAGCATTTATATTACACACCATAAATATTTATTTCTACGTCATAGGTGTACATAGCATTTTCGTTGGTAGCATTTGCATGAGTCATAATTGGTACCAGCTAAGATCAGTGATGCCTCTACACTTAAAAAACAACACTTACCTCACTTCTCTTTTTCAAATAGGGGAGACTGAAATCTCTTACAAGGAAGAGTTCATTTCTGAGTTTCTTGTCTCTGTTTTCATCTCTGTTTGAATTTTTCTCTCTCCCTTTCCTTGAGTATCTTAACATCCTTCATTTCATTTTCCTTCCAAAGATCTCTTGTCATGCTTAGCCTTTTTCTGGTCACAAAGCATACTTTTTCTTCCACTCTTCCACTGCACAAGGCTGAAGGCTCACCTTTTGTAGTGCTCCTAGCTCCTGCTTGCACCATAAGTTGCAATGATTGGACCTGAATGCCACATTTTTTTCATATGTATGTAAACCACCCTGCCAGCCCCTCGTTCCAATTGTGTCTTGGCCAGAGATTTCTCTATGACCAAACACTTAGTGTTAGGATGTCCGATGTTACAGACACCTGTACTCTTTAAGTGTACAATTTTATTGCTATGAATGAAAAGGTGCTCATGCAAAATGCAGCTTTCAGTGGAAGAAGTAGTGATCACAACATTCACATGATGAGTTTTTGAGTATCGCATAACTTCTTAAACCCAAAATTATTGTAGGCTTGTGTTTAAAATTATTTTAAGATACATATTTGACATAATGACTGCACAGGGTTTTTTCCTCCATTTCAGCAACATTAATACAAGTATTTTAAAGAATGGAGTTAAGCAGTCCTTGAGATCCTTATTCCTATTCATTGGTGTGGAGGGAGTCACACCTGGGCCTGTTCTTACTGATCTCACATCTTAACTCTATTTTTAAATTTACTTTCGGTTCTTATATTTAGTCTTGTTACCAGTAACTGAAATGAGTCATACTGCATTTATGCTCTTCACTTCTTGTGTATTCTAGTGCACCCAATATTTTTCTACTGCACCACCACTGTTTCATGCCACTTTCACTATGCCTTTTTCAGTAGCATAGATAATTTTTGATCTTTCTGTAATATTAGAAGTTACAACGTAAATAATTTTCCCTTCCTGTTCATTTCAAATTGCCGGTGTGTGTTACTGGTCAACTAACAATATTACCATAATATTATTTACGAGAGGAAAGAGAAAATTCATAATAGTTGGGCGGGGAGGAGATAATCTAGACATGTTTCTTCTTATTTTTTGCTTTCAAAAATATTAAAAAATAGTGTCCAAATACTGAAATCCAGTGCACTGTGTGCATTTATTTTAAAGTAAAATTCAAATGTTTGGACATATATAATGTGAAGAATTGAAAGTAATCTTGCTCTACTGCATTTGAGTCTTCTCCAAAGTAGAATCACATTTTGAGCAACATGCATTATTAATGAATATTTATTTCAATCATTTGATTAATTAAAAGGGCCACTGTCCATCCTGGTAGATCCAAAACTGAATATTAACTTCATTAGAAATTGAGATGTTTTAGTTTTAAATCTGTTTTGTTCTAATTTACTTATGGTTTTTAAAAGTTTGATTTTTGAAAGTAAAGCCTGCTCTATCCTGGGAAAGATGCTGGAGTCCCTTTACAGTAACTCCTTGCTTAATGTTGTAGTTTTGTTTCTGAAAAATGCGACTTTAAGTAAAACGATGTTAAGCTAATCCAATTTCCCTCATAAGAGTTCATGTAAATGGGGTGGGGGGGGAAGGTTTAGGATCCAGGAAAATTTTTTTCACCAGACAAAAAACTATTCTTTCTCTCACTCACACACAGAGTTTTAAACAAACAATTTAATACTGTACACAGCGATGATGATTGTGAAGCTTGGTTGAGGTGGTGAAGTTAGAGGGTGGGATATTTCCCAGGGAATGCCTTACTACTAAATGATCTTGCATTTGGCTGAGCCCTCAAGGGTTAACACGTTGTTAATGTAGCCTCACACTGTACAAGGCAGCATGAATGGAGGGAGGGGAGATGGCATGGAAGACAGAGACACACATCGGGTGTGTGGGGGGGCAGGACAGTGGGGCGGGAGGAGGTATTGTTTCATGATCTCTGTGTGTATATGATGTCTGCTGCAGTTTCCATGGTATGCATCCGATGAAGTGAGCTGTAGCTCACGAAAGCTCATGCTCAAATAAATTGGTTAGTCTCTAAGGTGCCACAAGTACTCCTTTTCTTTTTGCGAATACAGACTAACACGGCTGCTACTCTGAAACCTGCCTTTTTAAGTAGATCAGCAAGTTGAGATGGCAGCTGTGGCCAGCAATCTCCCTCAGTCCTGAGCCCTGTCGTGTCCCCCCCAGCTCTGTATGGAGAAGGAGTAAGCGGGGGGCAGGAGCAGAGGCAACTGGGACACCCGGACATTAGCTTCCCTTCCTCTTTGCGGATGATACTAAACTGGGAGGAGTGGTAGATATGCTGGAGGGCAGGGATAGGATACAGAGGGACCTAGACAAATTGGAGGATTGGGCCAAAAGAAATCTGATGAGGTTCAATAAGGATAAGTGCAGGGTCCTGCACTTAGGATGGAAGAACCCAATGCACAGCTACAGACTAGGAACCGAATGGCTAGGCAGCAGTTCTGCGGAAAAGGACCTAGGGGTGACAGTGGACGAGAAGCTGGATATGAGTCAGCAGTGTGCCCTTGTTGCCAAGAAGGCCAATGGCATTTTGGGATGTATAAGTAGGGGCATAGCAAGCAGATGGAGGGACGTGATCGTCCCCCTCTATTTGACATTGGTGAGGCCTCATCTGGAGTACTGTGTCCAGTTTTGGGCCCCACACTACAAGAAGGATGTGGATAAATTGGAGAGAGTCCATCGAAGGGCAACAAAAATTATTAGGGGTCTGGAACACATGACTTATGAGGAGAGGCTGAGGGAACTGGGATTGTGGAAGAGAAGAACGAGGGGGGATTTGATAGCTGCTTTCAACTACCTGAAAGGGGGTTCCAAAGAGGATGGCTCTAGACTGTTCTCAGTGGTGGAAGAGGACAGGACAAGGAGTAATGGTCTCAAGTTGCAGTGGGGGAGGTTTAGGTTGGATATTAGGAAAAACTTTTTCACTAGGAGGGTGGTGAAACACTGGAATGCGTTGCCTAGGGAGGTGGTGGAATCTCCTTCCTTAGAAGTTTTTAAGGTCAGACTTGACAAAGCCCTGGCTGGGATGATTTAATTGGGGATGGGCCCTGCTTTTGAGCAGGGGGTTGGACTAGATGACCTCCTGAGGTCCCTTCCAACCCTGATATTCTATGATTCTCCTCCCTCCCCTCCCCCAGCAAGCAGGAGGCTCCTGGGAGCAACTCCAGAGCAGAGGGCAGGAGCAGGACATAGCAGTGCAGGGAGGGATAGCTGAACTGCCGCAATTGATAGCCTGCTCGGCGGCTATGCACAGGGAACTTAGGGGAGCGTGAAGATGATTGGGGGGCTGCCAGTCCACCCTGAGTCCAAGCCCCCACTAGCTAGCTGCAATGGGCTGCTCTTTCTGCAAGCAGTGGACAAAGCAGGCGGCTGCCAAACAATGCTCTAAGGGAGCATTGCACACCTTTTAAATGAGCATGTTCCCTAATTAATCGCCAACAAAACAAGGTTAACTGGGATGACTTTAAGTGAGGAGTTACTGTACTTGTGCCTCACTTGCGCAGTGGTGCTGGGATTTTCAAAACCATAGGAGGGAGCTAGATGCCCAAATCCCATTGAATTTCAATAGGATTTGGGCATTTAGCTCTCTTAATCTTCTTTGAACAAAGTCCCAGCCTATGTATACAGTACGCATGCATACTTTATAGAGAGTGAGAAGATGCATTTAGTTTGAATTCACAGTGTTTATTTAGACTTTTTTTTTAAAAAAAAATCCTGCATCATGGGATGTCTGATTTTCCTCTGACTTAGTCATTTTCCTTTAAGTTTTAGCTGCTGCTAAATATGCGGTCTGGGCATTACAGCTTACTTCTAGGTTACTAGAAAACTGGAATTAAGCCATTAATTTCCTTTTATACATTCACAAGGGAAACTTTTTTGCTTTGTGGAAGTATATTTAATAGATATTGTATAAATGAGTGTTGCATGTTAATAGTTAGAAAATATAAAAACAATCATGAGTATATGAAAATATCTCATGATCTGGATGAGAGACAGAAATGCGTCAAATTTACAGATGGTGGATATTAGTGACTAACTTACGTTTAGTGTAGTTCATGGAGGGTGAAAATAGCTGAAGCCACACTTTTTTTTTTTAAACTAATAGAAATAATTTTTTTAAACTTGTTGAGTCTTATAGACTTCATGTGCAGTTCAAAATCTTGAGAATTGTAAACTTTTTCAAGGATACTCTTTGATACTTCTGTTTTTCTTTTTTGTATTTGCAGCTCAGACATGAGCAGTGCCAGTAATTCACTGGCACGTGAATTTTTGATAGATGTCAATCGTCTCTGCAATGCTGTTGTCCAGAGGGCTGAGGCCAGGGAGGAGGAAGAGGAGGAAACTCACATGGCAGCACTTGGACAATACCTTGTTCAGGGTCGTGGTTTTACTTTGCTTACCACGCTCAATTCCAACATAGATCAGGTAATAGTTTTCATAGTTTTGAGTAACTTGTAGATTATATTTGCATTACAGCAGCTTGCACTTCTGCTGTTGTGTTTTTGAAGAAAATATGTTTGTGGCAGGATGTTCCTCTTTGATAAGCTTTTTTGTTTGTATTTTCCCTTTGAGATTTTGTACTTTCTTCTCTGGGTTTTCTTATTTTGCATGGTCTTGTGTGAACATGATTAAAAAGGAAGTGTGAAAGACCATAAACTTTTTTTATTTTGTTTAATAGTAGCAGTTTTCTTTCTGTCCTTACTAGAAAAAGGACAAATAGGTAAATGCATGCTCCTTTGAAACAGCTAGTGCTCCACTAGCTAGATCCACTAGCATGGTGGTCTTCCGGGGTCTGTGCTAAAAGATCAGACTGCAGTACTGGGACTAGAATTTGTAGTTGGGGTGCAGGCCTAAACGAGAGAGACACCCACTTCTAGAGATGCTATACAGTGCAGTATTGGAAATCTCCTCGCCACTGTTCAGAGGCTAAAATACTAGAGCTTGTTGGAAAATGTTGGGTTTTTTTCCTATATAAAATGTCAGCAAAACCAACAAACTCTTTTTTCACTCAATTTTTAGCAGAGAATTTTGACTTTCCCTCAACCGAAAGCCCAAGGTGGGCGGGGGGGGGGGGGAAAGGAAGGAAAGCAGACACTTACAATTAAGTCTCATGTTGTCAAAAATCCAATTTTCTGTCGTCCTGTCTCCTCCCCCCTCCCCCCCAAAAGCTTTTGCGTATAATTTTTTTGCCATTCCTGTTCAATATCCATGCACGCTGTGTCACCAACACCCTAGAATGTGATCTCCTATTTCACATGCATCTCTGGGTTTTCTCCCATTCAACCAGACTCTTACAGAAATCTAAAGCATTGTTCTTAACTGAAAAGTTAGCTCACGCTGATAATGTTTTTTCTCAGTTTGTTCACTTTGCTCATTTGCCAGCCCTTTGCGTTTTCCCATTTTTAATCAATTTATCCCTTGCTAAAAAAACCCTTATAACATCAACACGGAGCGAAAAAATTTAGTATTTTTTGAAATGCTTTTTAAATGTACAAGCCATACTGTACTTAAACAGAAATTGGAATTTTAAAAAGCCTATTAAATTCAAGATGGTAGTGAAGTCTTTAATAGTTCCTTTTTTGTTTGTGTGCACTTCTTTTCCATAATCACATTTCTAATCTATTCTGATAGTGGTCTCCAGTTTAAACAATAATACTATAGTCTTCAACTCTTGTCTTTGTTTCTAAATAATGTCAACATCAGCTAATCCAGCAACCCAGAAATCTTCCCTACAAAGTACACATTTTAATAAACAAGGCAAACAGAATCTCCATAAAAGCAGGTGGTACTGCTATCTGCAAAACACAACTCTTAATATTACATTAGCTTTCTGATAAACTAAGATGCAGTTATTACCTATCTAATATGGTGCAGATGAAGCTTCATGGTCTCATTAAGTTATTTGTTTTATAAGTTATCCTGTTTACAACTGCATTGTTTCTAACTTTTGAGTATTCATTCGCATTTAGTAGAAATTCAGACAATTCTAGAACTAGTTCCTTGCAGTGCACTGTCTCAAAGGTGTAGAATTTTAGGACTGACATTACAAATGCACTTTTACAGTCTCTGTGGATTCTAAATGTTTTTTATAGATGATGGCACCTACAGATTTGTGTAAGGACTTTATGAATCTTTGAAGATTTGTAAGTACCAGGGAGAACAGTAAATTTCCCACTCAAATTTTGTAGCTCTTCGTTAATGCTATTTATGGAATTTAAACCTGTAAAAATAATTATCTTGGGATTCAGAATCTCGTCATTATCCTAATTCTAATTCCGAGAACATGTTGAAACCACAGTATTGTAGAATATTGATACTATTTGTGTTCATGCCAACCTTCATATAATTTGATGCACAGTAGGTTCTAATTAATATCTTCTGTGGGTTAGTTTTACACTCCAGGTCTAGAGGGAATTTAACTGTATTACTTTCTGTTTATATTGTATCTGTGGATAAGAGACAGGTTTTGGGTTTTTTGTTTTTTGTCATCAGAACTTCATATTTAACTGATGGAAGCCTAGGAGAGAGAGATTTTGATACCGGGTCAGTTAACATAATTTTTAACTGACACTTGTAAAAGCTGTTAAGTGGGCAGCTATTAACGTTTATATAGTGCTTTGAGGAACACATTATAACAGCTGTGTATGATTGTCTAGTCTTATTGTTTGGGGTGAGTTGGGCTCTATTATATATTTATAAATATATAAAAATATAATATAGGAATGTTTGGGGTTTTTTTTCCCTAAACCTGATGTACCTAATAGCAGACCACTGCATTTTTGGCACATTGCAAATTTTCATTTATTTCTCACTTGTACTGATTCATTGCAAAATGAAATGTGCTAAAAGTGCTTGAAGGTTTCATTTTGTAGATAAGTAGAAAACAAGGATAAAATAAATTCAGTAGAAGACTGGTCAGGAGAACTGCAGGAGGAAGAGGTTATGCTGTGGAGACTGTACCGATATAGATATGCTGGCATTGCCCTCTAGTGTAGAGATTTGGCCTGCATTAATAAAGTTTTTCTACCCATGTAGGAACGTTATCTCCCTGAAAGATGTTACTATGTTGACAGGAAGCACTGTTTTTTGGACATAGCTGCGTCCATAATGAAGGTTTTGTTGACATAACTGTCAGTTGGTGGTGTTTTTTCACATCTCTGACTGATGTAACTATGCAGATACTACTTCAGTGTAGACCAAGCCTTCATTCCTACCTTTCGCTCCATTGATTCTAGTGATAATACTACCTGCCTGTTTCACTGTATTAAGCAGTATAGGTGGCAACTTTTTTGTAAGAACATCTTTAGGAATCTCTTGCTCTTTGTTATGGGGAACAAGAGAACAATTGAGGTGGGGAAGGAAGAACAAAAGAGAAATAGTCTTGACAGGTACGCTTTCCTTTTGTTATTATGCAGTTTCCCATTGGTCAGGGAGAAGGAAGTGGCAAAAAGCAGCCCAAGGGAGGAAGTAGACCTGGGCATAGGAGAAGTGGGTGACAGAGAACTGGAACAAGCGGAATAGGCTGTAATGACCTGAATGGAACCACCACTAAAATTTATATGCCTGGTTCCATATTAGGAGAGGTGTTTTAATGCATTTAGTTACAGACACAAACTATATTAGCCTTTAGGTTGCAAAGTGAAGCCTTTGAAAGTTAATAAATACCAATTGTATGGTTTTCCATGCAACCATAATTCTGTGCCATGTGTTTATCTTGTGCGCTGAATGAGACAGAAGTCCTGGGGGAAAAGTAGTATCTGATCATGTAGTTAAAAGATATCATTCTACATATGCATAAATGGGCAACATTTCAAAGGTGTAGCTGAGACATGTGATTTCAAAGTAACGGGGAAAAACATTCACTGTAGCTTGCAGTTAACTGTATACTTTACCAATGGTGCTGCAGGTCCCTCTTTAAAATTTCCACTGAAATCAAGAGGTTACACTGTGTAAAGTTCCTGCATAAATAAATGCATCTGGAAAAGTAGCTATCTTGAATTGATTATACAGACCTACTTGTCCTGCTCACATTGGGCTGAAAGCTATTGTTCATTCCTTTCCAGGAGAAACTCTGTTAGCAATATATATTTTTACCTTTTAATAGGTACTCAGGAGACAGAGGTTCATTCTCCTGTCTCTGGAGACAAGCTTCCAAGACCATAAGAACTGACTTAAATATCCATGTATTACATAACAGCAATGTTAACTTGTGCAAAAGAGGTAGAGTTCTTCTTTCAATAACCCTATTGTATTCCATTGAGGTTTATGCATGCACACCATGTGCCTGGAGTCGGAGAACTTGAAAGTAGTATCCGTTGGTCCGTGCATGTACCCTGACTTGCATTGTGCTTCCATCCAAGGCAATAAAGGGCAGGATGAACAGACCACGTTTCCAGTTCTTTCTCACCACCCCTTGTCCAGGTTGGAATGTTCAATATCCTCGTCTCTGAACTTTGACAAGATCACAGCTGTAATTTAATAACCAGTTTTATCTAGAGTTTTATTAGTTTATCTTTCCTAGTTTTAGTAGTAAGTAGTTTTATAGTTTTAGAATAGAATTGTGAGTTCACCTGATGCACCCTCCCCCAGTTTCTTAGGCAGTCGCATGACTGTGCCCAGCATCCTGGTCTTCAAAATCTGTGCCTCCTGCCCACAATCCTTCTTGGTCAGTGATGGCCATCAATGCTACCTCTACTGCCTGGGAGAAACTCACGTTGCACTAGATGTAGCAATTGTCAATCCTTCTCCAGCAGAAGCCGGAAGGCTGAGCTTCAAATTTCTCATGGAGATGGCATGAGACGGCACTCAGACCGAGGCTGGAGAACCCTCTCGAACATCAGCCTGATTCAGTGAGGCATGCACCTCCTACTACAACGTCTGACTCTGGTGCCAGAGCTGACCCCATGGTGGGGCCTCGTTGGAACCTTCAGAAGCACTCCCATAAGCATGGGGCTACATCTTCCTCTAAATCCAAGAGACTGGATGCTCCCTCCACTTGCTCGGCACAAGGGGATGGAGCTCTTCCAAGTCCCAGTCACGAGAAGAAGACTCAGAAACCTTGGTGCTGCCACCACAGCAAATTAGTCTCCGTGCCTCAGTTTCTCTCACTATAAAATGATACTGACCACTATTTGTTTGTAAACTCCTTTGAGATGTATGGATGATTAGTGCTATATAAGAGCTAGATGGTATTTTTTACTTTTATTTATTTGATTTATAAATAAATATAATCATCTACCTGGCTCCCAAGAACAATATAACATGTTTGCAAGCTGATTTCACAGCTTCTTGGGGCTTCTGAAAAACTGTTTCTTCAGGGAAAAGCATCTGCTAAAACTCCAGTCTTGGGGGCTTAGTTCCTTAGTGTGGAGACTAGTGGAAAATCCTCCGCTCTTAAGGAGTATTGACCCTGACAGAGTGTGGTGTATGAAGGCCAGTGAGGAGTTTTTGTTCATGCTCTATCCCAGGGGTGGGAAAACTATAGCCCGGGGGCCAGATCTGGCCCCTTAGGGCTTTGGATCCGGCCTGTGGGATTGCCACCTCCGGGGAGCGACCAGCACCACGTCCCTGCAGCCTCGGGGGGGACAGGGTGCGGAGAACTCCATGCGCTGCCCTTCCCTGTGGGTACCTCCCTCGAAGCTTCCATTGGCCGGGAATGTGGAACCCCCTCCTGCACTCTAACCCCCTTCTCTGAGCCGCCTTGTACACCCCATACCCCTCCTCTGCCCCAGTCCCTTGCCCTGAGCCCCTTTCTGCACACTGCACCCCCTCCCACACCCCACACTCCTTCCTGCACCCCAACCCCCTGCCTGAGCCCTACATTCATGGCCCTGCAAGCAATTTCCCCACCCAGATGTGGCCCTCGGGCGAAAGTTTGCCCACCCCTGCTCTATCCTGTTTCCTGCTGCCCTCTGTGCTCAAAATTCTTTTAGTGTTGAGAGTTCCAGAATCTCGGTAGGAATGACAATTTCAGAGAAACAAAATTACAGGAATATAAACTTTTTTCCCCTCCACAGAATTCCATTCTCCCATTGTGCCTTGTTGCAGATAACTTCTTCCTTTAATAGGTAACTTACAGCCTCAAAAGGACATTTTTTTTAAATGTGGGAAGGCAATACAGATGCTATTTAATTTGAAAAAAAAAAAAAAAAAGCATGTCTTGCACCCACAGTTCTGTTTCTTACGGCCTCCCTTCAGATCAACAGTTACTTGCTTTCAGTTTTCACTTAATGTTTTTTCCTCCCTTGGGTGAGGAAGTCTTTCAACAAGAAAGGTTTGGATAACTTTGACATTTATTGACTCAATTGCAAAGATGTGCTAAATATTTGCAATGCTTTCTGATTGGCTGTGGCTTATGGTCAGAACAATTTTTCTGCATAGATTAGTTATTTCTCTAGTGTAGCTTTTGGGGATGCAGGGAACTGAGTGTTTAATTCTTAACAAAATTTACGTTAGGACATCTATGGCAGATGGAAAAGTCCAGCTATTTCTGTAAAAGTACAAAACATGAAGTTTTAAAAATACTTTTGTTTCCAATCCAGGAGCTGACATGTCGAGAAGAACTTCTAACTCTCCTCCTGTCACTTCTACCATTGGTGTGGAAAATACCTGTCCAAGAAGAAAAAGCGATAGGTATGTTTTCATCATACTACACTATCAGAATCATAGCAAAAATTATGTATTGTAATAATGTGACTTAAAAATGATGGATTCAAAACCATACATAATAAGGAATTTTATCAGGCAATGAGTCTTAAATTTCAGACTGGTGACTTCCTTTTTTTGAGTTCTGTATACTTTCTACCAATAGAAGGAAGACTAAAGTATCTTACATAGAGTTGTCCCCACATTCCTCTATATTTTAAGTCCTTTGTTTATCTAAGTCTTATTACCATGTGTAGATTCACCATACTTATAAAGCAAGTCTGATAGTCTACTGTATGTGTAATTTACTGCCCATCTTGGGGCAGCTAAGCCCAGTTTAATTTTCAGCTTGACTGACTCAAGTACAAGCCTGCTTGTGGACATGTGATAAATTAGTGACTTTATCAGGATTAGTTTAAAACAATGTATCACTTAAAAATTAATGTCTCAAACCTGTTTGTGTACAGTTTATAAAATATTTTTGTCATTTCCCAGATGAATCCCTAGCTAGCATTACTAGCGTGGTAAACTTCAAGAAACATTTCTCTCATTAGGAGCTATTGGGCTGCATTTCTGTATAATTTTTTTCCCCTTTCTCTTTTTTCTCCTTTCTCTTTTTCAATAAGATTTCATTCTTTCCAGTTGGTCTTTCCCGTTGACTGCATGAAGTATACTTTTTTTTTTGGCAATTGATTATAAGGGTTTTTCTCAAGCACTAGAATTGTGCCTTTTTATAAAGCATGAGGATCAGCGAGAACGTCTTACCTGGTTTTAAACAATGGTGCAGCTGCACTGATGCTATGAATGGTTTAAATTCTATCATTGACCCAGGGACAGGCTTTTTTTGCTACCCTCTCATCTCATCTACAGAGCTCCTAAGTAGGGGGTAAAAATCTCTGCAACTGGTCTACAGTAGTTATGCATTGGTAGCACCAGTGCAGCTGCATCACTGCTGAAAAATGGGTATGTAAGCACTTATGCAGAGACATCCTATATGTCTGTTTCTAGCTATTGGATATAATTGGAGTCCAGGCATACAGGCTACTAAAAATGGCTATTTCACCCCTTAATAATGATCCTCAAATCCTACATAAACCCCTGAGCAGTCTTACATTTCATATCCATGGTACAAGCAGAAAGCAAATAGGCTGTCATTGGATGTTCTCAAATTTTTGTTAGCAATATACATTATATGCTTGGATGTCACTTTTGGCCTCACTATTGGGGGTATTCAGTGCATTAAGGGTGTCAGATATTTCCCCCTCTTCTCCCCCCATCAAAAAATAACTTTGGCACATATTGGTAAAACTACTGGAATTAGGATCCTTGAAAGTCAACTTTAACAGTTGTAATATGTTTTTTTTATTCAGAATATTTTTTTAGGAATTATTTGTGTAGGAGTGAAAGAAGCTTAAATTAAGACACTTAGTTCACCAAGTTTTGCATTGTTATAAATACACACTTTTTTTAGTTTTTCCATTACCAAGCATTTTCTGGGATCTTTGTTAAAGAGAACCATGTACTATATTCTCTTAACAGGGTTGGGAATCGGGTAGCACTAAATTCTCACATCAGCTTAGCCACTGATTTGCTGTGTTGCATTGGGTGAATTTCTTTCTTGTGTGTGCCTTATCCCTCTTTGTTTGAGGATAAGCTTTATAATACCTCACATGGGTGTTGTGCAATTAGACAATTTTGTACAATGGTGTGACTAGGTATAGTGGTGTAAGTTAAGTGCTTATTCTTTCATTAGGTTTCTATTTGAACAAATTACTTTCTTGTAAAAGCAATCGTATTCAACTTGTTAGCGCAGTAAAAGGTAAAAGCTTGTTAAGTAGCTCTTTGTCAGTTTTAATGTTTTGGTTGTATTGTTCTGATGTAGCCAGAGCCAAGCATGTTAGTGTGCTTCTTTAAAGTAGGGGATTTTTAACAGGTAAGAGGGGTTTCTAAACCCATATTTTGCTAAATATAATTTTTTCTGTCTCAAAAACCTAGTCTGTGTTGATCTAGGCAAGGGAAATGAAGTGCTGCTGCTGTTCAAGGAAAAAATGGAGAAATTTCAAAGTCCAGATTTTGATTATTAATAGGAAGAAACTGAAACTGGTGGGTCCCTGTTTTGAGAATAAGAAAATCAGATTGCTGAATCTGAATTGTAAATAGCCATTTTGTGGTGATGTTTTTTGTTTAATTATCCTGGAGGTGTTTAAAGAATGAATAAAAGCAAAGAATGTCCCGTGGGAAACCTTCGGAGACACTAACCAAATATGTATCATGAAGATATGTATGTTCAAGTTATAAAGTGCTCCAAATGTATTTAATACAAGTTTGATCATGTTACTTTGAAGTGTAATGTATATGCTGATTTTTCTTTCAACAGATTTTAATCTACCCTTCATAGTTGACATATGCCTGCCCAAAGAGACACATTCAAGTTATTTGAGATCTACACGGGAAAAACTAAGTTTAGAAGGAATAGTTCATCCATCCTTTCAGACTCCTGTAAAATTAAATTCTTCATCTCGAAAAACTAGGCGTCAGCGCAAAATCACCCATCGGTATTCTGTGAGGGATGCAAGAAAATCTCAGTTATCCACTTCGGATTCAGAAGGCAATTCAGACGACAAGACTACCATAATGATTAAACACAGACGGTCTCAAATCCTACAGCCTTTTATAACATACCCACCTAGGGATGACTACCTTGCAAGAACAGGTGATTCCCTACTGGCAGAAGTAGTGCGAAGTTTTAATTCCGATCCCATGAGTCTAGAAAATTCAACACAGATCGTTCCAGCACAAGAGTCAAAATCTGAGGTTAAAATTGAGTCCGCTGCGGCAGCAATGGTCAGCAGCATGGACAATTCTCCATTTGACTTGTGCCATGTCTTGTTGTCATTGTTAGAAAAAGTATGTAAATTTGATGTTACCTTGAATCACAATTCTGCACTTGCAGCCACTGTAGTGCCCACCTTAATAGAATTCTTATCAGGATTTGGAGACTGTTGCAATGTGAGTAGTGAAGCAGAAAGTGAAGTGGTTTCTGCAGGCTGGACAGAAGAACCTGTGGCTCTGGTTCAAAGGATGCTCTTTAGAACAGTGCTGCACCTTTTGTCCATAGATATTACCAATGCTGAAACTATGCCTGACAACTTGAGAAAAAATCTAACAGACTTACTTAGAGCCGCTTTAAAAATTAAAACTTGTTTGGAAAAGCAGTCTGATCCTTTTGCTCCAAGACAAAAGAAAACACTACAGGAGGTTCAAGATAACTTTGTGTTTTCCAAGTATCGCCACAGAGCTCTCCTTTTACCTGAGCTTCTAGAAGGGGTTTTGCAGATTCTGATCTGTTGTCTTCAGAGTGCAGCTTCCAATCCGTTTTATTTTAGTCAAGCTATAGATCTCGTTCACGAATTTATACAACACCAGGGATTCAAACTATTGGAAATGACAGTGCTTCAAATGGAATGGCTGGTCGCAAGGGGTGAGGAAATAACTACCGAAGCCTCAGAACATCTAAAAGCCCTAATCAACAGCATTATGAAAATAATCAGCACTATCAAAAAAGTGAAATCAGAACAGCTTCATCAGTCAATGTGTACAAGAAAGAGGCATAGACGATGTGAGTATTCTCACTTCATGCATCACCACAGAGATCTCTCGGGGCTTCCAGTTTCTGCTTTTAAAAACCAGGTTTCCAGAAACCCCTTTGAGGAGGTAGTACATGGAGAAGTTCATTATCCTGAACGCTGCTGTTGCATTGCTGTTTGTGCTCATCAGTGCTTCTACTTGCTGCAGCAAGTTTCTTTGAGCAGCACCTGTGCTCAGATTCTATCAGGTGTACATAATGTAGGAATATGTTGTTGTATGGACCCAAAGTCTGTGATTACTCCATTACTTCGAGCTTCCAAGTTACCAGTGTTAAAAAACTTTCAACAGCACATATTGAGCATCCTTAGCAAGTTTATATTGGATCAACTGGGAGGAACTGAAGTGTCTCAAAAAATTATACAAGCAGCCTGCAATATTTGTACTATTGACTGTGACCAGCTTGCTGAGCTAGAAGATACCCTGCAAAGCAACTCGACTGATATTGGTCTCGCATCAAATTTTTCATGTCCCTCTTATAGGTTTCAAGGGATTTTGCCTAGTAGAGGATCTGAAGACATGTTGTTGAAGTGGGATGCTTTGGAGGCTTACCAGGACTTTGCTTTTGAAGAAGACAGACAACGCAGTGTGCAGATAGCAAGCCACATTTGCCATTTAATCCAAAAGGGCAATGTGGTGGTTCAGTGGAAGTTATACAACTATATATATAACCCAGTGCTCCAGAGAGGGGTTGAGTTAGCTCATCATTCTCAACAGCTCGGTATAACTGCAGCATGCAATCACGTATGCAGCTGTCATAGCCGATGTTTGCCCCAGGAGGTGCTTCAAATTTATTTACAGACATTACCTGCATTATTTAAATCCAGGTTTGTTAATTTCTTATTTATTAATGGGAAAACTGTAGCTGTAAATTACAGAAATGTTTGTACATTAATCACTGATTAATACGTAATAAATTTGAGGTTGGGTAGCAGCACACACTTGGAAATGAAGGTGATGGGGACCATGTAAATAATTAGGATTGAGACCTTTATTATCTAACTTTTTTCAATAGGTTCATAAACCCCAGAAGGTCTCAGATCTGGGATGAGAGTATCTACACTACAAAACTGAAATGTGTAAAACCTTTATACGGAATGCGATATACAAACCTATTCTGCACTTCTTATTCCTCAAGCAAAAGTTAGTTGGGCATGTTGAATAGGTTCATGTGCCTTTTTTGTGAAGGAATTAGACTGCATAGAATTATGTCTAACATCTACCATTGCAACTGCATTCATAGAATTATTAGTACATCCATAATTCTAACAAACAAACTATATTTGAGGCTTGAGGTAGGATTTCTTATAATTCCAAAATGACAAGAAACTGCTTCCTTGTTGCTTTACTCTTTTTTGTTTTTAATCTCTTATAGAAAACCTTCACTTTTTTATTTTTTTAAAAAATAGTTAAACAATTGCAGCACTTGCAAAACATGAAGTATAAGGGGAAGATTCTAGAAAAATTGAGAGCGTTTTTTTACCCTTAAAGTATGGTATGTGCTAAAAGCACAAACAAGGATGTATTCTTCCCTTCCTGCAAGGGACTATGGTCTGTGTGGCCCAGTTGCAACCTTGAAAATTTCAATCTATCATGTGAAGTGACTGTTATAAAGACAGACTGCTCTGGATGCATAATAGAACCAAACTTATAACATCTCGAGAAAACTGATAGTGACAAAATCTAGCTATTCTGGTGAGCATAGAAATTTATAAGCTTGTTAGAAAACAATCTTTGTGAATATTGAAAGATTGAGGAGGGGAAAGTGAAGACTAGAGTCACTAAGTTATCTAAGGCAGCCCATGTATGGCTTGGTAAAAAATGGGCAGTGGAAAGCACATGAGTATTTAAGTTAGCAGTGTGACTTTTGGAACACATTGTTCAATTGCAGTAAAGGGCATAGATTTCATCAAATGATTACTATAATCAAAGAGACAAATGATTGTGCAGGTCAAAATGAGAACAGCTGGAATGCTGCGTCCTTTTTTGGGCACTTCCAAAATACGTACATACCTACAAAGGGGAAGTGGTTTAGATAAATAAGATTATAAAATGTCTTTAAACTCTATAGCCCACTTCCACAACTAAGTATTCTTGGTTTGGGGAGGGGGAAGGAAGCTCGGGGTTTGCTGTTACAGAAATATGTAAATACCTAAAAGGGTTACAGAGACTTTGGGTTAGGATTTGTATGAACTAATAACTTTTTGTGTGGAGGGTGAATAGATACATCTAGAAATTAAAATAAGTAGAGTTTGGGTTAATACATGAAAGAGTGCTTTTTTCCTCCGTGCGTAATCAGTAATATTTTGTGTACAGTATGACATTATTTTAAAACATCAGACTCAAAAACCTGCCTGTAAAATATTTCAGATAAAATTAAAAGTACATTTGTTTGTGTCCATATTCAAACAAATATCCTTGCTAACTGTGGTTACATAATGTTCCAAAATTGTTATATTCAGAGGGAATTTGTGCTTTCCAGTGTGTAACAGAAGTAAGAGGGACAATGACATATTTCAAAATTGTTCATTTAACATGTTAGATAATTCTAAATGATCGTTTGTTTTTTAAAAAGAGCATCAGAGGCTCAGGCACAAGTATAGCATAAAGGCAAGTGCCAAACCTTCTGGAGCAAACTTAACTGAAGAGGTTAATTAAAACACTCTTGTGGCCCTAAACAGCATGTTCTTCCAGTCCACGTGAAGTGCATTATAATAGTCTGCCATTATGCATTCCATATTTGAGAAGCAAGATTGTGTGGCTTCTCTCCCACCATCGAATGAATTATCCTTAATCAGGACTCTAGAGTAGTGCAAAAGATGTCCTCCATAGATTCTTGCCAATAAGCCCCAATAGAGCAGCTAATGGGAAAGTGTTGGGGTTAAGGTAAACTTTGACCCCAATCTAAATTTATTTGTAACCCTGGTATGTAATACTTGGGTATACATTTTACTGTAAAGATAACTTCCTTCTTGAATCCTAGTAAAGTGTGTGCTGTTTGTGTCTCTGGGACAAAGAATCTTAAAAAGCTCTGTTTATGCCCAGCCTATATAATAGTGAAGTTTCTGTGTGCTTTCTTCCATAGGATAATACAAAATCTGTTCTTAAGTTGTAATGGAGTGAATCAAATGACAGAACTGAATTACTTAGATTCTGTAAGAAGTCACTCTCTGAAAGTATTTGAAACTCTGATATTCTGCCTTGGAGATCAGCACGAAGACCAAGCAATGCCAGAACTAGAGGGTATGGATAATGAACAAAAGGAGCCCATTTTAGATTTAGTGACTTCCTTTCGTAGCCAGCAGATTTCTGATGTTCCTCAAAGCCTGAGCAAGTTTTATGCAGGCCTCAGAGAAGCTTATCCAAAGAAGAAAAAGTATGTCAATCAAGATGTTCATGTCAATTTGATAAATTTATTTCTCTGTGTTGCTTTTTTGTGTGTAAGTAAAGAAGAAGAGTGTGATCGGGATTCAGCTAATGATTCTGAAGATACATCAGGCTATGATAGCACAGCTAGTGAGCCTTTGAGTCACAAGCTACCATGTCTCTCACTAGAGAGCCTTACTTTACCCTCCCCAGAACATATCCACAGGGCAGCAGACATTTGGTCTATATGTCGTTGGATCTATTTGTGTAGTTCAGTTTTCCAGAGACAGTTCCATAGGCTTGGTGGTTTTGAAGTTTGTCATAGATTAATACTCATGATAATCCAGAAACTTGCCAAAAATAAAGAAAAGGAGCAAGAGGAAAAGGCGAGAACTTTAAGTGAAAATAATAAATGTTTAAATGGCAGTCCTTCTAATGAACCCGTTTTCAAAGGAGATTCCTATCACTTGACTGTGAACAAACAGTTGGCACGATCGGAGCTTAATAGTCTTGATGAAAATCCTGATGCTACTGGACAACTGGTATCTGAATGTGTCTCCTGTGACCATTCTTTGAAATTGGAACAAATTTCGGTTGCTACTGTTGATGAGCTTGAGGAACGAAAGAAGTTTGTAAGTCAAGAGAATGAGTGGTCACTTCACAGTATAAAACTCTTGGAAGCTTTGCTGACTATTTGTCTACACAGCGCAAATAGTACCCAACAGAAAGTGGAAGTGGAGTTGCTTCACCAGGTAAATATATTCTTTACATGAAGTTCTTAAGGATATATGTACAATATTTTCTTCCAGTAACTCAGTGAAAACTTATTTTAGAAGTGGGCAAAGGGTAGTGCTCCTTATTTTCTTCTAAAACAGTACCATTTTTTTGGTTGAGGTTTAGGGATCAGATTGGAGGTCAAAGGATTAGACACCAGGTCAAGCTGACTTTTGCTTTGCTTTGTGGACTTGGGCAGCTTTCTTAACCTCTTTGTCTCATTTTCCTAATCAGTAAAGTGGGGAATGGTGTGACGAGTAATATTTGCAAAGCCTGCTGGATATGAAAAAGGGTATGGAAGAAATAAGTGTTTTAAAAACTTGATTGTATTAGCTTTGTACTGTTAGTTGGGAAGTAACCAGTGGCCTAAATTTCAGCAGAATAAAGATTTTGATTTACTGGATGACAGATAGTAACAGATCTTCATACTATTTCAAGTGATTGAGATGTGGCTGAGAATGTAAATGGCAGTGGAATTCAATCCATTTAGATAAGAGATTGGTGGTGGACAGGGGAAGCTAAAAATAAACTAGGATACGGTAATCCTTGCATAAATACTGGGACTGAATATAGTACGGATATTTTTTTTTCATTTAGCCAAATACAGAATAACATCAAGCATAATGGATGGTTTTTGTTTTGCTCATGTAGAGTGTGTATCTGGAAGATATATTACTTGAAATGCGGGACCAGCTTGCCCAGTCAAGAGTAATTGAAACGTACTTAGCAAAACCTCTGTTAGATTCGCTGCTTCGAGTTGCGCTGGGAAATTATTCTGCTGATCTGGATCATTCTGAAGAGAAAACAGAGAAGGTATGCAACAGCATAACACTCTCACTAAGCACAAGTAATCTGATTTAAGAGGATTACTTATATGTGTAAAGGTTTGCTGGATCAGGCCTGTATATGCTACTCATAAATAAAAAAGCATACATTGTCACCTCAGAAGGCATGTGCACAGGCTTGCTTAAAATTAGTAATGCTTTTAGGGAGTCATTCCTTCATGGATACATGTAAACACCATTGAAGTTAGTGGATGCCTGTTTTATTCGCTGTGTCAATCATAAATGAAAGTGCTTTATGCACAAAAGGAAAAACAAGCAAGCTATATATATCATAGTATTGATTCAGGGAGAATAGATCTGAAACTTGTTTCAGTTCACTTTTCACTCTACAACAGAGGTGGGCAAACTAAGGCACGTGGGCCACATCTGGCCTGTGGGACTGTCCTGCCCTGCCCCTGAGCTCCTGGCTGGGGAGGCTAGCCCCCGGCCCCTCCCCCACTGTCGCCCCTCCGCCCCACAGCTATGCTGCCATGCGGGCAGCTGGGCTGCGAGCTCCTGCTACTCTGAGCGGCATGGTAAGGGGGTGTTGGTGGCGGGGTTGGGTATAGGGTTCTGGGGGGCAGTTCAATGGGGCAGAGGTTCTGGGGCAGGGTGGTCGGGGAACGGGGGGTTGGATTAGGGTGTGGGAGTCCCTGGGTGACCTGTCAAGGTGTGGATGGGGTGGAGGGGCAGTCAGGGGACAGGGAGCAGCGGGGGTTGGATGGGGGTAGGGTCCCAGGGTGGGGGGAGCACGGTTAGGGGCAGGAGGTGCTGGGAGCGGGCGGTCAGGAGACAAGGAGTGGGGAGGGGGTGGTTGGATGGGTCGGAGGTTCCGAGGGGGGCAGTCGGGGTGGGAAGTGGGTGGGGGCGGATAGGTGGTGGGGGCCAGGCTGTTTGGGGGGCACAGCCCTCCCTACCCAGCCCTCCATACAGTTTCACACCCTGATGTGGCCCTTGGGCCAAAAAGTATGTTCACCCCTGCTCTACAACAAGGATAAATTGCCTGCCTGAGTCTTCCTCCCCCCCCCCCCGCCCAAAAAAAAAAAAAAGGAATTTTCAAGAAAGCTCTTCAGTGCGGGAGGCTGATTGACCCTGATGTTTTTCTCCTAATGCTCACAAGACCCTTTGCAAGGTATGGAACCATCATCCCCCCTTTTACAAAAGAAAAGAGATCAAGATACTTGCACAGGGTCGCAGTCAGTTTGTGTTAGATTGGAAATGAAATTTTCTGATTTTTATTTTTTCCCCCACGTTTTAACTGTTAATGCTGCCAGAAAGTCAGGTTTAAGAACATGGGTCACTTGACAGAATCCTTTTTCCGGTTCGTTTTTAAGATACGGTTTTTTACTCATCATAAAAAAAAAATCAACTTACATTTTTGCTTTTAAAAAGTACTCTCAACCCCTTTAGATTTTTTGTTTTGTTTTCAAGTGAAGTTTTGACTCATGTTTGTAGAGGCAGTATTTCCCAATAGGTTTTATGGACTGTGCTGTTCTCTCCACTTTCAAGAGCAGAGGTAATTCTGACATGGAAGATCTCACAGCATTTTGTTTTTTGAATGAAAATGAAACTTATAAGCAACTGTTTCTAAGTTTGATTTTGTTCTTAAATATGGGTGTGTCAGATCCATCACACGGAAAAGGAGTCTGTGTCCCAACCTGAAGACCTTTCTGAAGAAGCTGAAGAATCGCAGTGCTGTAGTTTTAAACTCTTTGCTGAAGAGGAAGGCTATGAAGCAGATAGTGAAAGTAACCCTGATAGTGAAAGCAAGAATGAAGGTAAATGCAAACTTTGCACAAACATCAGGCAAAATCATCTTTAACTGTTTTATAGACTAGCTTTTACCATGTGATTTATGTGAAGTACTGGACTTTTTCTCAACATGCAAAAGTGGAATAGATTGCACAGGCCATAACAGATTTTCAGTTTATTTTTGCAGTATGAAACAGCTTTATTGCAGGGGAGGGTAATGGTTCACACCTATTTTACCCAAATGTTATTGAGAAATGTTTTACGCACTGAGTTTTGGCTTCTGTCAAATTGCTCTGAAGTACTGTTGTCATTCTCACTGAAGTGTGTTATTGATTGTGGTCTAAAAGCAGTTTCTTCTCCAGATAGGATCCTAAGTAAGTAGTGTTTTTTATAACGCTATGCTCAATTTTGTTTACAATGTTATCTTCCTTGTAAAATATTTCCTAGTCTGATCTTAATCTTTGTGTGTGTGTGTGTGTATATATGTGTATATATATATATATATATATATATATATATATATATATACTAATTTTTCTAATAACATGCACATCCATTGTTCTTTTTGTTACAAAACTGATTTTTCAAATTAAGCGTACATTGTAAGTATTTGCTTTTGTATAACAATTTGATCTAAAGTATGCATTTAATTATAATTGAGTTGGAGTTGTAATTTCAGTTAGGTGTGTCTGTCAGTGGTTCTGTCTATATTGTAAATCTGTGTAGCATAGATATTAAACTAGGGTTGCCAACTTTCTAATTGCACAAAACCGAACACCCTAACCCCACACGTTCCCTGAGGCCCCGCCCCCGCTCACTACATTTCCCCTCTCCCTTGGTGGCTCGCGCTCTACCACTCAGACTCACTTTCACTGGGTTGGGGGAGGGGGTTGGGGTTCAGTAGGGGGCAAGAGTTCTAACCGGGGGTGCAGGCTCCATGGTGGGAGCAGAAATGAGGGTTCAGGGTCCAGGAGAGATCTCTGGGCTGGGGCAGGGAGTAGGGGTTTGGGAGGCAGTATGGGCTCTGGGCTGGGGGTGCAGGAAGTGGGCTTCAGGCTGGGGGGTGGGGCCAAAGGATTTGGCGTGCGGGTGGGGGCTGCGAGTTGAGGCAGGGGGTTGGGGTGTAGGAGGAGTTGTGGGTTCTGGGCTGGGGGTGCAGGCTCTGGTGCCGGGGATGAGGGCTTTGGGGTGCAAGAGGGAGCTCTGGGTTTGGGGGTGGGGGACGCTCAGGGCTGGGGCAGGGGGTTAGGGCTCCAGGTTGGGACGCGGGCTTCCTTGGGCAGCTCCCGGTCAGCAGCGCAACAGAGCTGAAGCAGGCTTCCTGTCTGTCCTGGCTCCATGCTGCACTCCAGAAGCAGCTAGCAGATCCGGTTTCTGGGGCGGGGGCCAGGAGGCCAATGGGAGTGTGGAGCTGGTGCTTGGGGCTTGGGCAGTGCGCAGAGCCCTGTGTGGGGTCCCCCTCCCCCCCACCTAGGAGCTGGACCTGTTGGCCGCTTCTGGGGCACAGCATGGTGCCAGGACAGGTAGGGACTAGCCTGCTTTACATCCGCAGCACTGCCGACTGGACTTCTAACGGCCCTCTTGGCAGTGCTGACTGGAGCCGCCAGGGTCCCTTTTTGACTGGGCATTCCAGTTGAAAACTGGACACCTGGCAATCTTATATTAGACATATTATAAGACTAACTGTATCATGTACTTTAAATCTGTCTGAGTAAGAGGGGAATTCTAGAATTTTTATGGCTTACCTGAAATACTTGAACAAGATGTCTAATAAATCTACCACTTGCAATTGTTTGTGTGGCAAGTTTCTTTACTTGTAGTAGTAGTAATCTTACAATAACTAAAAAACAAAACCCCTCAAACAATCAACAAAATGCATGTTTTTGTTTCAGGAACAGACACTAAAAGAGAAGCGGGATGCATGGTCCCTTCAAGTTATTCCAGTGACCTAACTGAAAACATCAGTCAAGGAGAATTAATATACCCTGAAATCTGTATGCTAGAATTAAACTTGCTCTCAGCTGGCAACCCAAGCCTAGATGTACTTGCCCATGTTTTCCAGAGCTTCTTGAAAGTCATCAGGCAGAAGGAGAAAAATGCCACTTTCCTTATGCAACAGGTAAAAGATTAATGTGATTAGCAAAACAGAACTTGTATAGTATATTAATAGGAAACTGATGAAAATATTGTGCAAGAGAACCATGAAAATATTCAAGTATATACTCTTGCATCCTATCAATTTTTTTATATTGGAATATTTAATACAAACTGAAATGTATTTATGTGACTGAAGTTACAAATTAGTGACATGTAGAGTTACGTTACCAGATGGTATATTTTAAACGATGTACTGAAAGTTGTTTTACTTGTCTGGATTTTGAGTTCAGATTGGCAAAGCCTTGTTATGTCTATGACTGTTTATAGTCGCGGTGGATAGTGTTTTGCAGCTGATCAGCATATTTTAAAAAATGTTACAGCATCAGGCCAGTGTTGCCGGCATGTTGGGCCCAGGATAGTAGAGTGACAGGATGGGTGAGGTAATACTTTTTTTAATTATTATTATTTTTTTTAATTGGATCAGTTTCTTTTGGTGAAAGAGATGAGTTTTTGAGAGAGCTCTTCTTCAGGTGTGTGTCACTTGAAAGTTTATTTTTCTCATCAACAGAAGTGAGTCCAATAAAAGATATTACCTCACTCACCTTGTATCTCTAGCATAAGGCCAAACACTTGTGTATCCAGGAGCAATAACTCTCTGTCCTCCATTCTGGCGACCTGTTTTTTCCCCTCCACCCTTTTACTAGCACCATACAGTCCACAGGAATCATTACAGCCCAGAGCTAAAGTAATCTGTGTGCATGATCCAATTAAATAGAGACTGACTCGTTAAAGACAAACCTATACCCCACATATGGCATAAGACCTTCACGGTCTATGAATACATGCCTGTGATCTCCTGAAAGTCCTGTGCATTCTAAATATTTCTGAAGCATTTTGTGCTCTTATTTTGTTCCCACAGAGTTTTTGTAGAAACTAGCTTGCTCAAGTTAATTGTGGAAGGACTGTGTATCATTTGTTGATTCTGGGCAACTTAGAAGACAAACTGGAATTTAAAATAAGAAATTCAGATGAAGTTTTTTGTTTAGCCTTCTGTGTCAGAGGAACACCAATAATAAATTCTTTAGCTGTATCTCCATGAAGGGGAAAATGTGGCAAGTACTAAAAATCTTCTGTTAAATCTGTCATTCATATAATCCTTTGCCTATATGAAAACAAGGAATCTTTAGAATAAAATATTAGATAATCTTTACAGTTGAAATTAAAAGCATTAGCTACCTGGGCACCAGTGATCTGGAACTGGTCCAACTGATGCCCTCTGTATCAGGAAACCTTCAGTGTCTGCGCAATGAATTGACATGGCATATATGGATTAAAGTTGTTTTTGCAAACTTACTGTAATGTGTTTGGCTCTCCCCACCACCACACACACCTCTTCATAAACCTTCCTATACAGACAAACCTGAGCCAGACAGCCACGGTCTTGAAAACAAACACATTTCTAAAGCTACTAAATAACTTCCTATTGGATGGTAGACTCACTTACTCCATCTCTTATCTACACCCTGCCATTAGTCCTATCTTTTTTTGAAAGCCTTTGATTCGCTGGTGAAGTGTCTTAGGGCAATCTTCTGGTTGATCATTGGCCTGAGATGAAACAGCAGTGTGTTATACAGAGACAGGGTCATTTAGCGAATGGGGCTCTGATCTAAGAGTCATGAGATTTGTGTATTATTCTTGGCTTGGCTGCTGATGTGCTGTGTGACAAGGTAACTCACGGCACTTCTCTGTTCCTGTTTCCCCTGCCATGCTTCGTCCATCTCATCTATTTAGATGGAAAATATTTTGGGAGAGGGATTGTCTTACTATGTGTTTATGTAGTACCAAGCATAGTTGCAGCTTCTAAGAGCTATAGTAATATAATTATCTCCCAGAATACTTTGATGTTCAGACAAATTGAGATTAATGATAAAAAATACCGGATTAATCTGATTTAGGATGAGATCCTCATGACTTTTTTTTTAAATATGCTTTTGTGACTTTTTGGTACAAATATAAACAATTCCCTTGATAAATGATAGTAATGTAACTCTTGTGGTAGTTTTACCTGTATGGACTTTACCTGGTAATTTTTATGACTAAGTTAATAATCCATCTAGTGGTCTTTTCATATTGTATTGCCTATGATGATTGGGGCTTAATTATGACATCAAAAAAGGGGAAATGCTATATTTTAATACAATTTAATGTATTTAAAATATAAATAACTTTTGGGGATAGCCTTAGAACCCAAATCATCCTATGACCCTTGAGGAAAGAAGGTTTTTGATTGTATGTTTATTAATTAGTCACTTTTTTCTCTAAGGATGCATTTAAATAAACTCCATTCCTGAAGACTCAAAAGCCCCAAAAAAATATATATAATTTGATTTTTTTTTTTTTTTTTAGAAAGTGACAAGAATACTTTTTCCAAATCTAGCACAGTGTTGACTTTAGGAAGAAGAAAAGGAATACAAATCTGTTGGACTAATCAGTTTAGTGATTATGTACAAAAACTGTTTGAGACAGGATTATGAAGAATGCAATTTTTTTACTAGAAGTGAAAGTGAGTTTGCTTTAAATGTTAAAACACTGTTTCACCTTTACTTGACCTATGAGAATGTGTAATTTGCTTATCTGTACAGTACATTACTATAGGCCAGTACTTAATCAATTTCTGGTGATTCAGAAAAGATGACATAGGTTCCTGCAATGTAGTCTGTAAGAACAATGAGTTCTTGAGTAGTTGCCAGACTGGCAGTGGCTCAATAATTGATGCTTTAAATAGCTTGATCCCAAAGGCTGTCTCATCATCAGAAGCATCTGAACTAGTCAGAATCTTGCAAGCAAGATCAGTAGTTTTTTTGATAGAACAAATACTAAAAATCATGATTAAATCACTAGCAACATTTTATTTGGCAAAATCAGTTGTGAATATATTGGAATACTTAAAACAAATTCTGTGGAGTTTTGCTCTTCAAACTGCTGTGAATTGTTCATATACCTAACTTTAAAGTTTTCTCTTGCAGGGAGCTGTAAAAAGTCTTTTGGGAGGATTCCTAAACATCTTGACACAGAAGGACTCCAGTTTTCATTGTGGGTTTTAATGCTGTTTACTCTTCTTTTTTAAAAAATAAATACATAAATAAAAATGCTGGAATTATTATAATGTATATGTTATACAGTTACAAGTATATATGCTCAAACTTTCAGCCCACAACTATTATTAATGAACATGCAAAATTGGCAAGCACATCCATGGGCACATGGAAATATCCACATTTACGTGTACAATCCAAGTATGCTTGCATTTTACACTTTTATGTACAAAAGTGTGTTGGGTTTTTTGGTTTCGGTGTTTTTGGTTGGGGGAGTGATTGGAGTCTGCATAATGCCAAACAGGTGTGCATGCAGATTTGAAAGGTTGTCTGAACACCTGGACAGAAGAGATTAGGGTTAATTTAGTGTATTTTGTAGATGACAGTGCAGCTTCTTCAACAGAAAATTACCTTATTACTGCTATAATACATTTTAAAATCAATTTATTTGTTTTTAAATGTTTAAAAGTGAAATTAGCATTCACAGAAATTTCAGCTTGATGTTAGAGGATCAAGTCCTCAGGAGATACAGCCATGGCAGTGTAAGCCTCCTCATAATAGGCCATTTATGTAGGGACACCTTTTGAGGTGCGAGTATCTCTGTATACCAAGCAACCTGTGATTTCTTACCTAAGATTTCCATACAAATTAATTGTGGTAATGTGTGTATTGCACGTAATTTAAACCATCGAATAAATGTCTAGTAACAATGATTTTTGATTGCTACAAACCCAACCTAGAAGTGACCAGATTTGTGTCTCAGTAACAGACAGCTCCCATTTCACTATTTTTTTAAAAATTTTTAATTAAAGGAAAAAGCTTTTTTTGCCAAAAGTGTCTATTCTAATTTAGTAAATGAGGTAGATGAAATTTGTATTCATTACATCTGATTTTTGTCACAGAAATGGTAGAATGATATGATTTCATCTGATTGTAAGGTTGTATATAAAAAACTCAAAATTTGGTACTCTCTCCTTTTAGGCATTTGTGTGAATAGTTACTTAATATACTGAACATAAGTAGTAGCCCACTTGCCTAGAAACATTTTTCATAATGTAGTAAACTATGGTCCTATTCGATGTATTCTGTTCCTTGCCTTTGGCACAGATTTGCTGTGACATTGGGTGAGATGCTTAACTCCTCTGTCTGATGTTCCCATTTTAGCAACTGGAAATATCTGCCCCATATAAGAGCTGTGAGGCTATATTCATTAATATTCTTAACTTGAGATTCTTAATGGAGGACATGTCACAAAATATGTCAGTTCTAATGTTTTCAGTCTGTTTATTCTGCCTCCTTTTAATGTCGTCCAAAAGCAAGTTATGGCAGCAATATAGACTATGATATTGTATATGAAAAATGTTTTTTATTTAAACAAATTTTGATACCTTTTTATCATCTATGTAGCATGCCAGATAGTGCTGGTAGAGCTTCTAGTGTCTTTGATGAGCTCAAGGACATGTGCAGAAGAGCTAACCCTTCTATTGAGGATATTTTTAGAGGAAGCACCTTGTACAGTAAGTATACTACAGATCAGAAAATTCCTTAATGCAACAAAGAGTGGGGCTGAACAAATTGACTGGCATATCAATATATGCATTTGTTTCAGGTAGTTTTAAGAAAAAGACCTGGAACATAGTAACCTGTTATAATGTTACTGGTTAGAATGTATATAACTGCCATTTACACTGCGTAAACACGAGTTAGTAGAAAAATAGATTTTTTGCTTGGCACAAT
This sequence comes from Lepidochelys kempii, assembly GCF_965140285.1. Taxonomy (NCBI): domain Eukaryota; kingdom Metazoa; phylum Chordata; order Testudines; family Cheloniidae; genus Lepidochelys; species Lepidochelys kempii. Next base: position 135,747,004 of record NC_136382.1, on the reverse strand, counting down.
AAAATGTGGGGGAAGAAGTAGGAGAGAAGCGATGGTGAGGTATAGATATAAATTTTTTTGATGGAGGCACTTGAGCATTCTTCAAGTGCAAGGAAAGACTGGGCTTTGGGGTGGGGAGAAGGATGGTGAGAGGAGGGATAATATATTGAAGGTCCTTCCTGTTAATTGCATCATGGGCAAAAAGCCTTCCAGTTTCCTAGAAATTACCATTTTTTTGTGAACAGGAAGTACTTCCAAGGTTAACTAAACAATATTTGAGCCTATTGCTTGTTGTGGCCATTTTGCTGAACTGCAATCTGTAGTTTTGTACAGGAGACTTTGAATATCCTTCCATTCAGTCTGTTCCATGTTGGAAGAATAACTTCATGGTATAGGCATTTTATTTAAATAGTTACCAACAAAGCAAGAAGACAGACAGCGGCCAAAATATTTCAAAAGTAGCATGAGATTTTTTTGGGTGTCTAACTTGAGAAACGTTGGCCGTAATCTTCAGAAATGTTGGGAGCCTGCAACTCAATTTGAAATTAGTGCTCAGCAACTCTAAATTAGGCTATCTTAAGTTGGGCATGCAAAATCAGAGGCCACTTCCGAAAATGTGGATCTGAGTCTTTCTATGTAAGCTGTGTATTATGCATTAACATTGGCTATATAGTGTTAACATAATTTGATTCTGGTTATTTTTCTTGTTTGTTTCTCTTAGGAGATACTACTTAAAGGTATCTTGAAGATTGTGGAGATGAATATCTATATGAGTCCATTACAATATCTCTCCTTCCCCTTGCTAAAGAGCCCAAATTTAAATAGCAGTTCTTCACAAAAATCGATTAGTGCACTCAACAGCAAGACCATAGGACTATTAAAAAGAGCAAAGTTTTCACAAAATAAGAAGGAAGCAGATGGTGAGAATTTGACTCACCATCTTCTTTCTTCTTGGCATGTAGCCCCAATCCACTTGCCTTTGGTGGGGCAAAACTGTTGGCCGCACATGTCTGAGGGCTTCAGTGTCTCATTGTGGTTTCATGTGGAATGTGTTCAAGAAACAGACAGTCCCACAGAAAAAGGGAAGAAGATGAAGAAAAGAAGCAAGTCACTAATTGTGCGAGAGAGCAGTTTTGGTGGCACAGGTAAGTTTTTATATTATTACTGAACTTATAAAGCTGAGGGATTTCAGATGTTTCTACTAGACATACACAATAATAGCTTTGAACTGAACAGGAAGCTGTTATTCAATATTAGCTGCTCTGTACTGTTACAGGTTTCAGAGTAACAGCCGTGTTAGTCTGTATTCGCAAAAAGAAAAGGAGTACTTGTGGCACCTTAGAGACTAACCAATTTATTAGAGCATAAGCTTTCGTGAGCTACAGCTCACTTCATCAGATGCATATCGTGGAAACTGCAGCAGACTTTATATACCAATTTATTAGAGCATAAGCTTTCGTGAGCTACAGCTCACTTCATCAGATGACAATTTATTAGAGCATAAGCTTTCGCCAATTTATTAGAGCATAAGCTTTCGATGTATGGCACCCAAGAGTGAACTTGCCCTTATTTTTTGGGGGACCGATAAGATGTGGTAAAATGATCTCCCACTTCCAGCTTTAACTTGAAAACAGTTAAAAGTTCAACTGTTTTTAAATATTTTCAGTTACCCTTAAGTGTCCATAAGAGAAGATATTACTGATTTCGGAAGTATCATAGTGGGTTTCCCCCCACTTTTATTCACTTGCTCTCTCAGCATTACTGATTATTGTTCTCATTGAATTAGAAGCCAGAGATGATAAAATACCTATTGTGCCATCATAGCCTATATTAAGGAAATGAAAGTATTCTGACTTTCAGTTGGAGATTCTCCAGAGAAGTCTGCTTCTGTCTCTTCCGAGTTCATTTTGGTCCTTTATTTGAAAAGTTGATGAAGTTGTAGAGTGTTTTGTTTTTAAGTGGGAGCTGATAATGCTGATTATAATTCGTGTTACAAAATAGTTTCAAACCCTTATTCAAGCAAGTAATTTATCTGAATTAAATAAGACTACATATTTGAGGAAAGGACTGCTGCTGCAAGCAGGGTCAACCCTGAAACCTTTTGCTTTCACATGCTTCTACAGCTTTTCAAAAATTTCACAATCTGGACAAACATTTAGTCAAACTGTAGTCAGTGAGGGAGGGAAAAAATAAGTTCTAACCACTAACCCTTTTTACCCAAGGTTACAGTAAAAAGGCTGAAATCCAAAACTTAGTATGCCTGTTCCCATTTGAGGATTTGTGCCTTTGCTCGGTGGTAACGGGAAAATATTTAACAAATTCTGTCCATAAAACATTCTAAGTATTTATTGATGCACACTAAGGCTCCTGTCCAACAAAGCCCTTAAACTGATTAACTATAAGCATGCAAGCAGTTCTGTTGACTTCAGTGGAACTCCTCATGTGCATAAGTGCTTTGCTGGGTCAGGGCCTAAAACACAAGAGAATTGTGCCTGTATATAATTATAGTAGCTGCACAGTTGGCTCTGTGTAAAGATGCTGATTCAAAGAACAGGCAGACTTATTGCCTCCAGAGTTTTCTTTTCTTTTTCTCTTAAACTAAAGTGGAAAATTTAAATGCATGACTGTGGAGATAACTTCTAGAGCAGTGGTGGGCAACCTGCGGCCCGCAGGCTGCCCATAGCCCATCAGGGTAATCCGCTGGCAGGCTGCGAGACAGTTTGTTTACTCTGACTGTTCACAGGCACGGCCACCCGCAGCTCCCGGTGGCTGCGGTTTGCCGTTCCCGGCCAATGGGAGCTGCGGAAAGTGGCGCAGGCCACAGGGACCTGTTGGCTGCTGGTTTCCACAGCTCCCGTTGGCCAGGAACGGTGAACCTCATCCACTGGAATCTGCGGGGGGCTGTGCCTGCGGATGGTCAACAGACTGTCTCGCAGCCTGCCAGCGGAGTACCCTGATGGGCCGCAGGTTGCCCACAACTTTTCTAGAGTGTGCTTTACATCAACAATGTAAGATAGACCCAACCAAGGAAGACCTAGGTCTCCAATGGTGAAACTACAACATAATGCTTATACTAGTCAATTCACCTTTAAAGACGTTTCTTATGATATATAAGCTGCTTTTTTTGCACTTTGTGGACCATAAACAAATGTTGTTGTGGTATGGTTAATTGTAAATGCTATATATGCTATTTTATTTAATAATTATTTAATAAATATCTATTTATTTTTCTAGAAGAAAGCAAATCTGTACGAATGGAGTACCTTAACTTGGGGGACAAACTTGTTGAAGATGGCTGCATTCATATAATTTCATTGGGTTCCAAAGCATTGATGATACAAGTCTGGGCTGATCTGAACACTGGAGCTTTCATATTTCGGTACTGTATGCAATTTACAATTCTTCCTATTTTGGGGCTAACAAGCATAATGTATGACCTCTTATGCAAGCTGACCTGGAGTAGTAGCATGGAGTCAGCCCCAGGATAGAAGACAAAGCTATGGTCTGTAGATTACTGCTTACTTAAACAGAAAGATCATTGACATTGTGCCTTAAATTTATGGCACAGTGCTTTACAAATCTAAAGAAACAGTCCCTGTGTACAGGCTTTGGCTCCAGCCTTTCATCTTTGTCCAGGTAGACATGATGCTATGCCTGTGCAGAGCAAGTTGTAAGAGATGTAAGACAAATAAGAGCTCATAAAGGACAGCAGCTGAGGGATGAAGGAATTAAGAAGGAAGGAGGGAAGTTGCTTGGATAGGTAGATGGAGGAAGAGAATGCAATTGATGCATAAGAATAGGGAAGCTGTTCCAAGAATACGAGGCAGCATGACAGAAGAAGAGAGGAAGTAAGGTGAGAGGCTTATCAAAATGGAATAGAAAATGTTGTCTTTTCTGGGGAAATTGCTGAATTGTTCTAACCTTGGATCCAGACAACTCTAGGATATGCTGATAATTACAATCCTCCTGGTCAGGCCAACTTTGGGTCTAACTTAAAATTTTTATCTGCTGGTTGGTGTCCATCATAATGTGTAAATTTGTGGACATTAACCAGCAGACTGGTGTTTTTAATGAAGTTACAACTAACTGCAATGTGGCCCCCCTTTTTAGTACTTAGCAGCAGCTAATAAACAAACATTCTGCTCTTTTTTTTTTTTTTAAATACAAACAACTTTACTTGGACCCTGAGTCTGGCACCTACTATAGGCACCCAAATAACAATGTTAGGTGCCTTTCAAAGAGGAAAAAAGGGTTGTCTGGTTAGGAGATTGGACTGGAAACTGGGAAATCTGGCTTCTGTTACTGGTTCTGCTATAGATTTTCTGCAAAACCTTGGGCTAGTTGCCTATCCTTATTTCACAGATGAGCTTAATTCTTACCTACCTCAGAGATATTGTGGGGCCAAATTGGCTAATGTTTGAAATTCTTGGATACTGTGCTGGTGAGTGTTAAAGCAAAGCTATATAAATTAAAAAATACGTGCTGATTTGAGCAGCCAAATGTTGAATCTTTCTTCTAAATTTGAAAATTGAACTCCCCATGACTGGGTTACCTGCTAATGCAGGGTTGGTTCCTGGAGGTGTGACTGTCTCTGTTCATTCATAGGAAACAAAAGTATGTGTTTCCTATGCCATGTTTTTCGTTTGGCTTTGTAAAAATGTAAATGCATTTTTAGTTATGACCGTTTCACACAGCCTTATATGGATGGTAGCAGAAGCAGTGGGTGTTGATGGTGGGTTTGCCCTCAAACTTTCTAAAGGATGAAGTAGCTTTTAAAGGGGACTCTAGATAGAAATGATTTGCAAGAAAGGTATTTGCATTTCTGAAAACATAAGTAAAGTGCTATGCCAGTACCACCAAATTTAACAGGCTACCACTAACATTTAAGAATTGAGGTGGTGGTGCTGTTGTTCTGTCTATTTATACTACATCTGTGGTGTAGTCTCCTTTATATTTCTGTTGCTGGTACTGTAACAAAGTGCAACTTCATTTAAGCTGCTCTGGTGATAAATATTTACTCAGGTTTTATTTGCATGATCTTTCTTTTCTGTTGCAAAAATGTTGCAACTAATTCTGTATGCATTACATCTTTTAGAATGAATTTTTAATGAATATTTCAGCATTCAGTCAGTTCTTTGTAAGATAACATTTTCAGAAATTTTAATTGTTTTAGGCTGTCCACTACCCTGAGCATTGTCTCCTGGCAAAATTTTAAAGTCCTGATCAGTTGAAACAGTGCATTAGTCAGCATCAGTCATTTTTAACAATCATATCTGCTGTTTTTTCAAATTGCTTCTATTCCATGGGTGAAAAACCCATGATCTGATTTAATACTTAGCATTTGTATAGTGGGTTTAATCTTTTAAGCTGTCTACAAACATAATTTTACACTCCCATAAAGTAGGTAATGAGACAATTCCATGGACTTTTAGAACAGGTTGTATCCAAGTGCTTCATTAACTTTTTTAAATTTAGTAATCCTTACAACACCCCAGTGAAGTAAGGAAGTATTATTCTTAATTTATATCTAGGGAAATTCAGGCAGAGAGGAGGTAAGTGACTTTCCCCAGGCTACAAGTTCAGGAGTTCCTGACTCATACTTAGGTGCTCAGCCCACAAGATCACAGCTCTCTATATTTAGAATGTCTATAATTTAATAGAATCATATAATATTAAGGTTGGAAGAGACCTCAGGAGGTCATCTAGTCCAATCCCCTGTTCAAAGCAGGACCAACACCAACTAAATCATCCCAGCCAGGGCTTTGTCAAGCCGGGCCTTAAAAACCTCTAAGGATGGAGATTCTACCACCTCCCTATGTAACCCATTCCAGTGCTTCACCACCCTTCTAGTGAAATAGTGTTTCCTAATATCCAACTTGGACCTCCCCCACTGCAACTTGAGACCATTGCTTCTTGTATGGTCATCTGCCACCACTGGGAACAGCCTAGCTCCATCCTCTTCAGAGCCCTCCTTCAGGTAGTTGAAGGTTGCTATCAAATTCCCCCTCACTCTTCTCTTCTGCAGACTAAATAACCCCAGTTCCCTCAGCCTCTCCTCATAAGTCATGTGCCCCAGCCCCTAATCATTTTCATTGCCCTCCGCTGGACTCTCTCTTTAAATGAAAGTTAAAAAGTATTTTAGAATAAAACTGATCTTAGACCCAGTTAGGAATGAAGGTTTAGAAATATAAATAAAAGTTTATATCCATAACTCTCTTTACCTGTTTCTTTCTTTGCTATTTTCATAGTATGTGTATGGATCCAAATGATGAAATGAAAGCTGGCCTGCTAGCACAGGCTGAATCACCAGAGAACATTTTCCTTATAGGCAAGTGGCAGCATTTGGCAATAACATACTTGCAACAGCCAGAAGGCAAGAAGAATATCCACGGAGAACTGTCACTATGGGTCTCTGGTCAGAGGTAAAGTACACTTCAGAAAATTCAAGCTGTAACTAAATCTTTAAGGAGCCAGCTAGTGGAAACAGAATAATTCCTTAAGGTTTTCCTGGTGAAGAGAGAGAGGTCACTGAGCTAAGGTTCATAGAGGGGACAGTGTTGAGACTTAATTCTTGGGGTGGGAAAAGAGGGTCATTTTGCATAGTGAGTTTTCATCTGCTTTCAGAGTCCATATTCAGCCTCAGGCCCATGCCCCGTACATGACCAATTATCCTCACTGTGATTTTTGTACTGGTTCTCCTCCTCCTGGTTGGGAACCAGTAGAATAGGCAGGACACTACAAGAATTCAGACTGGGGTCAGAAAGGGTACTTGTGTGGAGCTAGTAGCCGGTATCATTTCCAAGGCGCAAGCTGGTAACCAGCATAAAGAAGGCAGTTGATCTGTGGAAGGGAAAGAGGAATTGTTTGTGTTTTTGGTGCCTTGCTGAGAAGGAAGGCATGTTTATGGGAGGACAGGGCACTCATTTTTTTGAGAATGAGCTGGAGAGGGAGGAGCAGAAGGAAAGCGTTGAATGTCAGAGAATTATCTTCTGCTCTTAATGTGTAGATCCTGGAGGATGTGTAGATTCTGTGTTTGAAGTATTAATACGTGGTCGGTATGCTGCCTTCTAAAATATGATATACTACAAAGAATTGTGAATTCCTTCCTTCCTTAAAAAAAAAAATTCTTTTAGAATCTGTTCAGCAGGCAAGTGACTTGGGAAATCTTCGTTCCGGCGTTAAAATATTAAAATTGTTCCACCTTAAAATCGGGGCCTTAAAATTGCACAGTATTATTTAGAATTACAAATCCAATTTCAGATTAACTAGTTGTCTGTGTACAACTGCTGTTTGCTTTAGTGAGAGGTTTTTTTGGCAAGGGTGTGGAGTTAATTCTATGCACCTCATAATTCTGTTGTGTCCCTCAAGCCTTAACAGCAGTTTGCTAATAATTGACAAGGAAGTGAAACTAATAGTCTCTAGGTTCACTATCTAAACTGAGTGAAATGCAAACAGTAAGTAGTATAAATGGTTAAATGCATTATAAATATATTCTTAAAGCTTTTGTAGTAATCTAAGAGGCTAATATGTTTAATTTTATATCTTGACAGTGTATCTTTTAATATTTAAAAACGAACACAATCCTGGAAAGTTAATCCAATTTACTGTACTTTGAATATTTTAGATAGGTTTTTCAAGAACTTTGCAATATTTAAACTCTGCTTTTTTATTTATATTTTAGGAAACGTGAGATCAGTTTAGATTACACTCTACCAAGAAAAACAAGTTTATCTGACAGCAATAAAACATTTTGTATGGTTGGTCATTGCACATCATCCCAAGAAGAACTGCTACAATTGGCTGGGAAATGGGATCTGGGAAATCTGCTTCTCTTTAATGGTACTTATCTATTTAAAAGCAAAAAATATACATATAACTTTCCATTTAACTTGCATATTTTGAATGTAAAGATCATGTAAATATGAGCGAAACAAACTTTTTAACATGCAATTTTACTACAATAAAAAATAAAGACTCTACTAAATAGTAAAGAGATCCCTGAATTCAGTGTTGCTTGCATATGAATGATTGTAAACAGTGTGAAGATAGATAATTAGATTTTTATTTTTCTGTTTAGGTGCAAAGATTGGTCCAGAGGAAGCATTCTACTTATACACCTGTGGGCCAGACTTTACCTCTATAATGCCTTGTAAATATGGCAAAGCAATGACTGACTACTCCAAATATATAAGTAAAGACATTCTACAGTGTGAACAAATTAAGGAACTCTTTATGAAAAAGAAAGAAGTGGACACTGGACCTTTAACTGTAAGTTTTTGGTCCAAGTTAAAGCCTGAGTCTTAAACTCTTAGCAGTGCATTAACAAATCGGGGCCTTAAATTACATTGGCACAGAAATGCTGGTCTGTACAAGAGATTTTATTTGTAGTTTTGTTTGTTTTGTGCTCTTTCATTTGAGGCCCTCTCCTCTCCAAAAATGGGAGTTTCCCTGAGGCCTGATTGATTTCAGTGAGAACTCAGTGGAAAGGATTCCCATTGATTTCAATGGACGTTGAGTTGGGCACCTTGTTAGCAAGTAGCAGATGACTTTTGCCCCCTCCATCATTCATCAAGATTATTTTGTCTTCACTTGCTGTTCTGTTAATTGTTAACATGAAGCTTGCAGGTAGAGGCATGCACAACGGGAGGACAAGCAGGGGCATGGGCTTCCATAAAAACCTCCATGTGTCCCTGCAGCCTGGGGAGGGAGGAAGCAGCAGGGCTGCTGGCTGAGCTCCTCCTCTGCTCACCCCTACAGCTACTGCTTCTCCTTCCCTGATGCTGGAGTCCCATTTGTTGCCTCTGCCTCCACCCCGTGATTCACCTCAGCGGGCGATCTGCAAAGCAGGCAGCAGGGCTGGGACTCCAGCATCAGGGAAGGAGAAGTAGCAACTGTAGGGGTGTGGGTGGGAGGAGGAGCACAGTTGGCAGCCAGCAGCCCTGCTGCTGCTTCTGTCCCCGGGCTGCAGGGACACAGAGTGTTGCTATCTCCTCACTGCTGGGTGTCCCCGCCAGAGGCGTCCCAAGAGTGCCAGGCATGGGTGGGGGGGTGTTCACGCGAACCTTTTGTTTGTGTGTGTTTTTAACATGCCTCTCCAAAAACAGTCAAATTTAAATTCCTGCACGCATCCCTGCTTACAGGTATTAGAGGGACTTATAAATGGGCTGGAGGGGAGAGGAGATGGAACAGTGGTGTAGGTGGAATGCCTAATGCACCAGAGTGACACAACTTTTATTACCTTACTTTGTTTCACAGTTAAGGAAGACCTAAACATTTAAATAGCAAAATGTTCAGAGAAATATAGTTGTCTGTTCATGAGTGAGTTGATTTTTAAGACTTGCAGAGGGAAAAAATAGTAATTTTTCAAATGAAACCGTAGCCTGTTTTTTTAACCCCGTGCAAGCTGCTTCTGTACTCTTTAGCCCTGTCTAGAGTTGAGGGGTGAATTATTTCTTTTATGATAGAAGGTGAATTTTGCTCTAATTTCATTACCTTTTCACCTCATCTAATGAGGCTTCTGAAGTAGTCTCCTGTGTATTAGGCATCATCCTTAAGAATGTTGGTATGTGAGCAGATTAGAAGACCGGAGAACAAAGAGTAGAAGGTGAAAATTGTGTTATAGCAAACCTTTTTATTTAAAGGAGCACCTGTATTCTTCACTATGAGGCACTGCTAAAATTTTCCTTTTCCATTTGAAAAAAAAAAAAAGTGAAGCTTGTTTATCCCTTCCACCAGTAAATAACCTTTTTTTATTTTTTTTAAATGTACAATATTTCTAAAAGTTTTGGGGGAAAGGTGGAGGGGAAATCTCAGATAGTGACTGCTTTCAGAAAAGGAGTACTTGTGGCACCTCAGAGACTAACAAATTTATTTGAGCATCAGCTTTCATGAGCTACAGCTCACGTGTAGCTCATGAAAGCTGATGCTCAAATAAACTTGTTAGTCTCTGAGGTGCCACAAGTACTCCTTTTCTTTTTGCGGATACAGACTAACACGGCTGCTACTCTGAAACCTGACTGTTTTCAGAAATCAAATATCCTGACTAAAGCCTGGGAACCACATTGTGTCTCAGCCTCTCAAATGTATATTTAGAAAGATATTTTGAGAGAGGAGTAGAAACAAGTTTATTGAAGCTATTGTTTTGTATTTCCTAGGCCATAAGCTTATTCTGTATTCTTTAAGGCAAAGTAAGAACTGAGTAGAAACTGGAACTTTCTTTAAATGTATGTTTTAGGAAAGTCTCGCTGTTGTCTATACCACTTGCTGCCCTGCTCAGTACACCATCTATGAACCAGTTATTAGACTGAAAAGTCAAGTGAAAACTATGCCCTCTCAGAGACCTTTCAGTTCAAAAGAAGTTCAGAGCAATTTATTGGATCCTCATCACCTGAAAATGCTTCAGCCTGTTGAATATAAAACTCTTCAGGGCATACTGCATGAGATTGGAGGAACAGGTGCATTTGTCTTTCTCTTTGCTAGGGTAAGAGTTTTAAACGTTGTTAAAATTTTCCCCCTCAGTCTAACACATCTATTGTGGTTTTAAGACTCAGCTCTCCTGTTAGAATTTTGAAATGCAGTATTCGCTTATTTTTTAAAAATTATGCTTTTGACATTATGGAAAATGTAGTTTGTAACATAACCAACCAATGCAATGTGGTTATTGTGCATCTTAAAAGAAACAGGAAGCTGTTGTAACAGCCCGTGATTATATCCTGCAAGTTCCTGTGCAAATTATACTTACAATATTTTTGAGTTTAATTTGTGTTATTGTACATTGCATCTGACTTTATGGAGGTATTAGCCTCTAAAATATCAAGATATGGCTTGCATTTAAAATATTTTGGAGTTTATATAATGAAAACGTAACTTTTGTTTAATCTTTTCATTAACCTGTGCCATTATGTTTCTTCAAAAGCCATCCTTATTCACATATAAATATTTGAATTCATGTGTTGGTTACAAACTGCTGTTCCAAAAAAAAAAATTTGTTTTGAAATACAGTGGACCTATTCATAGTTCTATTTTTTAGCACAAAGACTTTGTGTGTTTATAGTGCATGTAATAAGTATGGGACCAAATTCACCTATTTTGTGCACTGTGCACATCTGACAAAGTGGTGCAAATTAGATTTAATGAATCTAAACGTGTTTAAACCTTAAAGGATGCTATCCTGGGTGTGGGGAGGGGCACAAGCAGTTTATAGAGCTTGCTTACTTTTGGGGTAAGCTCTAAATAAAAATAGTTTAACACAAAGGTCTCATCAAAACTAAATCCCTTACTCAGAATGATAATCTTAATCTTAATTTTTTTTTTTTAATGAAACAAATCAAGGCAGGTTGATTTTTTTGCATCTTTTGTCTGTCCACATATTGGATCATAGCAGATACAGGGGCTAAAGTGGAGTCCTTGTACTTGGAATGTCTGGTTTCCCAAAGTTTATTAATGTGATTCCAAGACTCATTTGCACAGTCCATCAAATTATTATCTTACTGATAAATCATATCAATTTGTATGGGAATGAGGCTCTCTGGTGTTCAGGCAAAGTCTGCAATGGAAATTATTCCTATTAATTTTTACTATGTTACTTAAGTTTTACATAACTACACATTCTACCATACACAATGTTCACACCACTGCAGCATGATTTTAGAGCTGTCAAACAGCACAGGTGTTATAAATGCAGCATTGTTACATGTACACAACAGCAGAGTAGGATCTGAATGTGTACAAAGTCAATTGAGCCTTCCTTCTCATACATCTCTGACTTAATTCAAATGTTATGGGTTGTCTGTCGTAGGGTTCAGGACTGCATTCCCATTGTTTACTGCTTCAATACTTGTACTGTCTGTTTACTAGCTTTATCCAGCAGCACAGCTGCCTCTACCTCTGTGCTATGTGTAATAGAGTTTTAACACTGGAGCAGACTGCTGTTGTTACAGGCAGTCCGCTGTGTTCTAGATCTCCAGGAGCCATAAATGAAGGTGCTTTTATAGCATTTAGGAAGCATCTCTTCCTGTTTATATAAAATACTCACCCTCACTGAGCAGTTGCTGCACATGTGATTTCCCAGAATGATAGGGAGCTGTTTATACTTTTCTGCTCGAGTTTTATTTTTTGGAGCATCTTTTTTTCACTCCAGTGATCTTTGTCATGGGTCTCGGACTTGTTGGAAGATCTTCATTAACTCCATTAGGGATCCTGTGTTTTTAGATAGAATAATGGAATATTATTTCTGTATAGATATGAAACCCTAACTGAGCCTTAAGACAAATTGTAGCCTGGAGTCATGTAATTAATACCTTCTATAGAATATCTATAAATCTGTCCATTACACTAGATCTATCAAAGATGTTTATCACTTGAATTATTAAAACTGGCTTATTTTTAGGTTATTGATATCAGCAACTCTGAAGAGACTCAAGCTTTAGCGCTACAAGTTATACTCTCATTAACAAAATACAATCAACAGAGAATACAAGAGATGGAAAACTGTAATGGATATTCCATGATCCATCAGGTGTTGATCAAACCCAAGTGTATTGTTGGATTTCACATTTTGAAGGTATAGTGCTGTTAAAAATGTTTGTATAGTTTAATTTGGACTATATTGTTGTTTGGAAGATCCTCTATGCTCTTAGTCCTAGATTTGAAGCCCTACTTGGGATGCAGATTTTTGGTTTGGAGCCTGTCCAATGCAGGAACAATTGCTCTCAATCCAGAAACTGAGAGGATGGGTGAAATGAGAGAATGTTACAGAAACCACTTGGGTTTGAGGGGAAAGAAACAACTGCAAATATAATTTTCTATAATTGTCCCCGACTTGGCAAAGTTATTTTAAGATGACAAGCTAAACAGAAGATCAACTTTAGAAACCTACAGGTGAAATCTTAAATCGGAAGTGGAAGCTAAAAATATTATTTCAGAGGGGACTGAACTGACACTGTTCACTTTGTTATCACAGTAGATGCTGTAGGATGTTTTGGGAAGAGACGAGGAAGAGTTTGAATAAATCTTGAAAGCAAAAACTCTTATCTATGTAATCCCTTACATGTAGATTTGACCATCCCCATGACTGCCTTTGAATCTTTCAGAGCTTCATTTTTGCTTGAGAATGTTTATTTGAAATGGGCATATAATGTATGTGTGCATTGTCCTATTGAGAGGGTAGACTACAATCCTTAAATTCTGTAGACATGTTTTCTGAAGTTGGTCTACAGCTAAGGCTTTCAAAAGTGATTAGTCTTTGGATGGCCAATTTGACACACCTAAGAGAGACCTGATTTTTCAGAAAGTGCTGTACACCAATCTTCTGAGGATCAGGCCCCTCCTAAAGTGTATCAAATTGGGCACCTAAACTCACTAATCACTTCTGGAAAGTAGGCCTGGTAAGCCATAAAAAGCTCTCTGGGCTTTCTGATTACTAAAATGCCTTTTTAAGAGGGGGGAAAAAAAGATGAGGGGTTTCTATAAATTTCATAGAATCCTAGAAATGTAAGACTGGGAGGTCTAGTCCACCTCTAATTCAGTGCTGACACAGGATTAAGTATACCTATAAGAACGGCCATACTGGGTCAGACCAATGGTTCATCTAGTCCAGTGTCCTGTCTTCCAACAGTGGCCAATGCCAGGTGCCCCAGAGGGAATGAACAGAACAGGTAATCATCAAGTGATCCATCCCCTCACCTACTCCCAGGATCTGGCAAACAGAGGCTATGGACACCATCCCTGCTTTTGTTGGCTAATACCCATGGATGGATCTATCCTCCATAAATTTATCTAGTTGTTTTTAGAACACTGTTATAGTCTTGGCCTTCACCGCATCCTCTGGCAAAGAGTTCCACAGGTTGACTGTGCACTGCGTGAAGAAATACCTCCTTTTGTTTGTTTTTAAACCTGCTGCCTATTATGTTGCATCATAATTCTAGAAAAGATGCAGATAAGGATGGCCTGGAAACAACTCTTCTTAAAATATGGATGGATGTAATTGTGGTCTTCAGTACTCCAATCAAAACCTCAAGTCCTTTTTGTTTTTCTGTTTTAAGACACTTCTTGAAGGATGCTGCAGTGATGAGATTCTTAATATAAATGAGAGCGGACAATTCATGCTTGATGCAGATTCCATTGCAGTAATACAAGATATTAAATTGCTAGAAGAGTTGCTGCTTGATTGGAAGATATGGTCTAAAGCACAGGTATTTACCTTCTTTATACAGATAAATAAAATGGATTCCTATCTAAGAAAAGTACAGTACTTCCTTTTTGTCATCATCCTTACTTAGTTTGAAATTGCTCTCTACATACTAGTTTGGCGATTTGAAAATCTACCAAAATAGCTACCAAAATAGTCTGTACCCAGAATAAACCTAAATATAGCACAGATCTTCATGATTGCTTTCAGTGTTATAGCAAGGGTATAATAGCAAATCCTTCAATTTTGTTATACATTTTTAGAGAGAGAAGGGTGGTGAGGTTATCTTTTATTCGACCAGCTTCTAATGGCAAGAGAGACAAGCTTTCAAGATTACATAGAGCTCTTCAGGTGACCTGAAAGAGAGAACCTCACCCACCCTGTCTCCCCAATACTCTGGGACTAATACAGCTACAACAATACTGCATACAGTGATAATTTTTTGATGTTTTTCATTAACTTTGCAGAACTTGGTATAGATGTTAAAGGAATCTCAAATTTTAAGGATTAAAAACTAAATTATGCCCCTTAACATGCTTCTTCTAGGTCAGAGTTTGGAAGAAAATTTTAATTTTCCTCTTCCTTCTGTGCATGTAAACTCTGGTAAAAAGCATCTTGATTCAGTTAATGCTTCATATTACCGTCTTAATCTGTTGAAAGTAGGATAGCATAGCCTATAAAATAGAGAGATGGGGAGATAGTAACAGTTCTATATTTGATGCTGCTTGTTTTATACTATTATTTGTTTTTGTTTTTTTAGCAAGGTGTTTGGGAAACTCTTTTAGCAGCTCTGGAAATCCTTATCAGAGCTAACCATCACGAACAGATGTTTAACATCAAACAACTGTTGAAAGCTCGAGTGGTGCATCACTTCCTGCTAACATGTCAGGTTCTGCAGGTACTTTTAATCTTATCTATTATTTTGTGCTTGGAAAATAATTCAGTTTAAACTAAAAACAAAGTGCACCTCATTCTTCAATGTTTTTAGTTTTACTTTTCTAAGTGTCCCCATAAAGATTAGTCCTTCCCCCTTCTTACCCTCTAGGAGGCATTATAAAGTAGTGGTATTTTCACCAGAACACATCAGTTGTAAAGGTCATCGGTGGTTGATGCAAGATCCTCTAGTACCCCCAATGGCTGAGTGTAATGCCACCATTCCTGCCAACCTCAGGAGCAAGGGATGTGGACTCTGATTCCTATACCCCAGAACATTGCCACTGGAATGCTAAGATGGTCCTTCTATGTCAGTGGCTTTCAAACTTTTTTTCCTGGGGATCCAGTTGAAGAAAATGGTTGATGCCTGTGACCCAACAGAGCTGGGGATGAGGGGTTTGGGCTGTGGGAGGGGCTCAGGGCTGGGGCAGAGGGTTGGGGTGAGGGCTGCGGGGTGGCACTGGGAATGAGGGGTTCAGGGTGTGGGAGGGGGCTCTGGGCTAGAGCAGAGGGTTGGGTTGCGGGGAGGGGGTCAGTGCTCTTGGCTGGGGGTGCAGGTTCTGGGGTGGAGCCGGGGATGAGGGGGTTGGGGTGCAGGAAGGGTTCCAGGTTTGGGGGGGCTCAGGGCTGTGGCAGGGGAATGGGGCACAGGGTCGGGGTGCGGACTTGCCTCTGGTGGCTCCCAGTCAGTGGTGCAGCAGCAGGCTTCCCACCTGTCCTGGCACCATGGACCATGCCACACCCTGGAAGTGGCCACCAGCAGGTCTGGCTCCTAGGCGGAGGTGCGCAACTCTCGCCCGCAGGCACCGCGCCCCCAGTTCCCATTGACTGGTTTCCAGCCAATGGGAGTGCGGAGCCAGTGCTCGGGGCAGGAGCAGGGCGCAGAGCCCGGGGGGTGCAGAGCCCTCCAACCTAGGAGCCGGACCCACTGCTGGCCGCCTTTATGGTGCAGTGTCGGAAAAGGTAGCCACTACCCTGTCTTACTGGGCAGCACTGCTGATGGGACTTTTAACGTCCCGGTTGGTGGTGCTGACCAGAGCAATGCGACCCAGTGCCTTACATGCCATGACCCAGTAGTGGGTCACAACCCATGGTTTGAAAAACACTGTTCTATGTAATATCAAATATGTATTAGATCTTCCATACTGAATATCTGTCTAGCTTTACTCTCAAATCACTGTTAATGAAAAGCACAGGTAGGGCTAGTGTTTTTGTAATCAGCCCTTATAAGTTTTCAAAAGGTGGTTTAAACTTTATTTAATGCATAACCATCCGTCACTTTCATGATTTCCTAAGAAAACACAATGATACAAATTATTGTAGCATATCCTTGAAGGGGTATGACTATAATATACCTCTATAAAATATACCTCTATGATTCTCATTCCATTTGAATAAAGAAATATGGATTTTTTTAAATGGCTTGACTTGTTTTCATAATCTGAAGTCAAATATTGCCACAAAACAGGAGTACCTTTCTTTTAACTATAGTTGCATGCCTCTTAAGAGCATTAATTAGAACATGACATGAAGCTAGATGACTTATTCCTTACAGATGTTCTATTTTATCTAATCCCATTTTTCCTTTACCCTACTCTTCTTAATTACCTTCTCCGAAAACACATGCCCAATATTTACCTTATACTTCTTTACACTGCTTTCTTTAGTCACTTTTTCCTAGTGATTTCATGTGTCTGTTAAAAGAAAAGGAGTACTTGTGGCACCTTAGAGACTAGCAAATTTATTTGAGCATAAGCTTTTGTGAGCTACCGCTCACTTCATTGGATCCACTCCTGTTCTTTTTGCGGATACAGACTAACATGGCTGCTACTCTGAAACATGTGTCTGTTGCAGCTGTGCATAACCTCCTAGTTTATCTTTTTTTTTCTTAGATCATGTTCGCAAGTTGAAGCCGATTATGTAAGGCACTGCTCACTCTTCTTTACATACTTTTCAATATCTTTGATTCACATCACTTCCTCCCTTGTTAGAAAGAATTACCTCAAACTCTCTTAATCCTTAAAGCGACTGGGAAGAAAATGACATTTTTTTCACCCCCATCTGCTTCTAATGAATTTTGTTTTACATCTGACTCTCATAGGCTGTGCTTCCCAGTACAGAACCATCTTAGTCTGTCTTGTACAGCACTGAACACTTTGTTAACACTTAACAATTTGATCTAACCAATGCCCTATGCAATAATAGTCTCACCTCTGTTCGTGTTATGACTCTAAATTATTGTAAATGGATTTGCCTTTTAAACTTAACTCCTAGAGGAGTTCAGAGAAAAAATAGCAATTGCTAATTTCAAGCACTTCTGTGTTGTAATACAAGTAAATTTACAAAATTAGGTGCCCGAAGAAGAGGCAGTTAGATGCCTACTAAGACTTACAAAAGTGTCTAAATAGTTTAGCCTCCTAACTCCATCTAGTGGGATTTTTGTAAATCTAACCTTAGGTCTTTTTATTCAATTAAATAGTTGTACAATTGTAGTTAATATTTCAAAATCTATTAATTTTTATTAGATCTATAGATGTCATTAACATTGCAACTTCAGATTATGTATAAGTGCTTCCATGGAACAAACTTCCATTTTTTAAAAAAGTGTACCTGTGTAATTTATTATTTATTACAGTTGTGTTTCAGGCGTGCTAGTTGCAGGTAATATTGAATGGACACAGTAACTTCTTCCAAGTTCGGTAAAGTGTACTAAAACTTTTTCCTGTATCTATTGTATGGAAGAATATAGTGATGAAATAAATTGACAAACTGAGCATTCAGGAAATTTTACCTGTGCATTTCTCTTTCAGGAGCAAAAGGAAGGGCATCTTACATCCCTGCCTCGGGAGGTTTGTAGATCATTTGTGAAAATAATTGAAGAAGTGCTTGGATCTCCCCCAGACCTGGAATTACTGACACTGATCTTCAATTTCCTCTTAGCAGTTCACCCTCCCACTAATACATATGTTTGTCACAATCCCACCAACTTCTACTTTTCCCTGCACATAGGTAGATACAATATTTTGTTTAACCAGAAATAGACTATAAGATGAAATGTCAACCTATTTGATTGATTAAAAATAAAACTCAGCTAATTTTATAAATAGCAGTTCTGTGAATGACTGTACTGTACACTACCATGTAATTTCTACAAAAGCTACTGAATTGAGTCTTACAACCAAAATTTCTTGTGATACATTATAACTACTTTGATTTCTATCAAAAAAGATTCTTTAATTGAACCTCATATTTTGCATGATACCTGGTTGGGTTATTCATTATTAACCCCCCCCCCCCCCCCCGCAAAAGACCATATATATAAATAATTAGTAGCTGTATTTTATACTTCTTTTTCATCTTTGAAGTGTTTGATAGCTATTAATTCTAAAAAGTAAACACTTCTGAGGTCGGTAAACTATCTCAGGCTTACAGATGAGGAAACTAACTTGTAAATGGCTTGCCCAAAGCCAAATAGTCTACCACTTATAGAATCTTCCAGTTCCTGACCTCTGAAGTTGTACTTGGAAGACTAGATTAGGGTTCTCTGTGGATCACACATACTGAATGTGTGAATGCACCACAGTACCAAATTACTGAAAATTACAGTTGCATAAAGAGCTTGGCCAGCCATTTTCACATAACTAAAATCATGTTAAGTAATACTTCATAAATAGTTTGTAGAGAACAGTTGAGTTCCATGCATTTTGGCTGGAAATAATGGAAAACTGACCTTGTTCCTTTAAATTAACACATGGGGTTGTCTGCAACATGTTAACAGTACATCTCCTTTGAGAACCGCCTGTACAGATCCACCACATTGGATTGTATGCAAGCTTGTAACCTTCTAGATGGCACTGTCCATTGGGAAGTAGATCTGCTTTAGGGACACTAATTTCCGACAGGATTTTCAGGCAACCCCGTTAGTTTACCCTACAGGGTTCTTCATATTCAATCATCCTACTGTTGAGAGTTTTTTGAAAGGGCTAGCTTGTACCTTCTCTTCAGTGTTCTATATAGATACGGTGGTTTTACCTCTAGCTGAAAGGTCTCTTGAAGTTCCACCTAAACTAATTTTATGGTATGTCTTCATTTCAATCTGAAGGTGTACTTTCCAGCTCTGATTGAACTAGCACTCTAAAAGCAGAAATGTAGCTTTGGCAGTGCAAGTGGTGATAGGGGCTTGCTACCCTAGCATGTTCGTAGTGTCTTGGACAGGTATGTACTTGGGGCAGCCAGCCCCTCCCAGTTCTTATGCTGCAGCAGCTGCATTTCTATTTTTAGTGTGCAAGCTTTATTCAAGTTAGCATAAGGTGCCTCTTCAAGCTGCAGATTACACCTCCAGATCCAAGGTTAGACATACTCTGTTTACCACTTCCCCAAATTAGCTTATAAGGGGAGGCTAGGTTACATAGATCCAATGTGAAAATCTATCCGTGAATACCCTAAATCAGTGGTTTTCAACCTTTTTCATTTGCAGACTCTTAAAAATTTTTGGAGGCGTGGACCCCTTTTGAAATCTTAGACATAATCTGCAGACCCACAGGGGTTCACAGATCACAGGCTGAAAACCAGTGTTCTATGCTAGTGACAATCTTCTGCGGACCCCTTAGACATAGTCTACAGACCCCAGGTTGATAACCACTGCCCTAAATGCAACTGCAGTTTATGGAGACCAATTCAAGGGGGAAATCCTCTAGCTTCTAAGTAACTCTTAGACAAACTTGTTATGATATTGCACGTCTAAGTACCTGAGGGCTTTAGAGCACATTCTATGAGATCAAAAATGGCTTTCATAATATGGCTTTGTGAACATGTTAAAAGTATTTCAGAGCTGCTATTTTGAGATGTCAATAAATTCATACAGCAATACTTGCTTGACTATGCAGCTAGATCTAAATGCCAATTTGGGAGAGCATTCCTGCCGTCTCTAACTAGTTCTCCTTGGGCTCTTCTCCTTGGATGATTGTTACTGCTTGTTAGACTCCCAGTATTGTGAATTTATGTAGGCAATTCTCAGAGGAAAAGTGTTTCTTGTCACTAATTGTAGCTCCTTCAGAAGAACAAGTGTATAGCTCCAAGCCCCTTCCCTATCTTAGTCTTTTTTTAAAGAATTCTTAAATGAATCAAATGAACTAATAAGCAGTTAGGGTAGAGGTCACTCCTCCATCCTCAGGCATCAGTGTTCAGTGCCTCAAGTGGGTTGTGCATGCACCCTCCCAAATACATTGATACTTAGAAAGGTGCCCCAAGGGGCACAATTCTTGATTGTGTAGCTCCATGCAAACTGTCTTCTGTAATTAGTAAGTAACCCGTTTCCAGATATGACTTGTGGTTTTGCTAGCAGTCCCAAAGTATGGGCCTTAACTTCAGGCAGTTTGGTTTTATGTCTCCTTGTACATCAATTTTACAGTATTTGTAGTTCTTAGGCATATTACATAACTTAACAATACTTCATTGTAAAGCAGCCAATGAAAACTATTATAAATCATTCACGTGCAATGTTCTGTACATCATGCTAACTTGGATAATTTGGACAATTGATTAACTCGTTCATTAGTTCCAACAAGATTTGCAAATTAAGAGGATTCTATTGTTCTTAAAACAAACTATATTAGAATTTTAATCCATTTTAAATACATTATTTTGAGCTTCAATAATTTTTAATGAGATTGGTTGACAGTGATGTAAAATTCATATTTAGGGAAGACAGAGTGGACAGCTAAGGCTGGAAGGGATCCAGTCAGAGGATCCCTCAGAGATGAGGCAGGAGAGAGGAAAGAGGGAGATCCTTCAAATTGCAACTAACCACATAAGGTTCCTTTTGCTCAAGGTTACTATCATCAAGTATCCTTCTGAGCTACCAGTGGAAGACATACAGTGATCTCCTGGCAGCACTCAGTTAGAGAAAATGAACACAAGTGTTTGAAAGTGGGTGAAGTTAGGAAATTTGTAATCCAGAACAGGCCTGTAGTCTGTGGTAGTAAATCATTACTGTACTGAACAAAATGGGTACAGGCTTCTAAAATCTTTTTCTGTAAAGAAGCATTTTTTACATCTATGTAGTGCAAAATACATTTTATAGATTTTATTCTCGTTAAAGTTGGCATTCCCAAGCTTTTTGCCAGTATCTATCTTGTTGACATTGTAGATAGGTAGTTTTGAAAATAGTGAAACCCTTTGTGGTGGAAATATTAAATGCGTTGAGCCAAATTTTCAGACCATACTCTACTTTTGCAGATGCATTTGCTTTGCATGTTCAGTTTGGGTAATTGGCTCTCTACTTGAATGGTGTGCAGTTGTTGGCATTTGCACTCCAATATGACTCCATGTACAACTTTATTAGCACAGAATTAGAGCCCACTTCTGATTGTCTGAGGCTTGGCTCATCTGATACAGGAACTAATTTTTTTGTGGGGGAAGAGAATTAGGGAGGGGTGTCATTATTTGATGTCACAAAATTTTCAACAAGATGGCTACTAACAGTTAGCTTGGAAATGCTATTTTTAAATGTATAATTTTGAGAACCATTTCAGAATATAATCACTGAGAGGAATGGTTCAAAAATTCTCGTAGTGTGAAGTATAACACCACTATACTGAACAAAAGTAGAATTCTTTCATTCTGTAATGTGTTTCTTAAATGTGGAAGGAAAGTGCTTGGCTCATTAAACCTTGCAGTGATATGTTTTGAATCTTAACTTTGACTTGTTTTCTATGGGTTTTTTTTGTTTTGTTTTGTTTTTTTAATTCACCAAGAAAAAAACTTGCATAGAGTTAAGTCATTGTTCCTCCCACCCCTTTTTTTTCTAGATGGCAAAATTTTCCAGGAAAAGGTCCAATCGATCAAGTACCTGAGAAATTCTAGCATTGGTGGAAAATCAATTGACAGTCCTACACATTTAACTGCAAGTCCAGCTGGATTTACTGCTTCACCACTGGGAGGTAAAATATTTATATTGCATACCTGCTGCTAGGAAAGCATATGCTCAATTTCTGGGTTTGGCAATGAAGCAAGGGAAAAGTTTGCAACAGTCTTTATTTTGCACCAATGGACTGAATTTAAGCAGATTTTGAGTGGTGGCAAAATCTGCTTAAATTCAGTCCATTGGTGCAAAATAACAAAGACTGTATCAGTATTTTATAACTTGAGCATGATGAGAAATGATGATTTTGGCCATTTTTGGTTTAGTATAAAATAGAAAATCAGCGTTTGATTGTGCAGTGAGTACAATAATACACTTTATAGAAAGTAGGATAAAGATAAAGTAGGAAAACCTATAAGGAGCAACTTATTCCAGGTATATCCCAAATTGTGTGACTTAGATGACCAGCAAGTTACTTGCCTGAGAGAGAATTGTCGGGGCTTTTTATTACAGTACACTATATTCCAGTTGAGCTTTAAAATGTAAAAAGTTTGTAGTCAGTGAGATTTCATTCTCCATGTATGAGTGCTAAACATACTATAGTTATACAAAGGAGATTGCTGGGGCAAATTAACACCCCCCTCTTCCTCCCCCCCCACCCACGTCCCAAAATATCATCTTCTACTGTTGTGATTTCAAGGCAACATTTTAGCATAAAGTACAAATTAGTAATTTTCACACTTTCCAACAAATCATAAGTCATTCCAGCAAAAAATTAAGTGCCCACTTTTATTAACCAGTATGGGAAAAGTGCTTTAGACTTCTGGAATTTTAAAAAAGTAGTCTTTCAATGTATATTACACACATTTTCAAACAAATATCATCCCTGGATCAAAATTTTAAGCTGGGTCAAAAAAAAGTCTTGCAATGGAACTATCAGTGCAGCCTTAACTATGAAGTTAATGTACATCCACAATGAGGTATAATTGTTGGCTAAAACTGCAGGATTCAAACATCTACAAAATAGATGTAATTTGCTTCCATTTAGCCAACATCTACAGGATAGATTTGATTTGCTTCCATTTCTCACTTCCTGTTTGCGACTGTTGCAATTTCAATTATATAAAACCCAACAGTACCACATACCTGACCAATATAATACGTTTTGCAGTTAATGTTGAAGCAGTTCTTCCCTTGTGAAAAACATATTACAAGTTAGCTCTTCAAATGTTATGTACCTGCTAGATTGAGGCTTGACTCCCCCCGTGCACCCCCCCCCCCCCCAAAAGTGATATGCTTTTCACTTCACTTAGAGCCATGCCATGAAATGTTGCAATCTCCTCATAAGTTTTTTTTGCATGAATACCACTCATTATATGTTCTCTTACATGAGGTCCTAAACCAATTATAAATTATAGTTCAGTACAAATTATTTCTTTTTAAATAAAGAATGTTTATCCATTCATCTATCACAGATGAATGTTATAGCCAGGTCTTCCTCAGATTGTTGCAAAAATATGTGATGCTCCTGAGAGCTGCACACTTACATTTGCATCTTTGACTTAGCTGCAAGACGTGTAAAACCACCCAAGCAACCAGCTCTGTACTGACTACTGGAGGGGGTTCATATGTTTCTATTATTTCAGCAAGTGTCAGACAGTGCTTAGGAATGCATTCCTGATATACTGACTTCGGACAGAAGTATTAGCTATCATTCTAAAACCTTTTTGGTCAAATTGCATCACTTTTGATTTTAGAAATATTGCATTAGATACTCGGATCTAATATCCTTTCATGAAGACTGTAGTGTCCTAGCACAACCATATTTTTGTGCAATAGTTGCTGATAGTCCTTCAAATGCTTAAGTTCTACTTTTTAAAAATTGTTTTTCTGTGAATACAGAGTGGAAAGAAGGCTCACACGCTCCAAAGAGGAGACGGAATAAAATATCCGGAATAAGACAAATTTAGATGAACTGAGAGTTAGTTTACAGAAGTAGTTGAAGATGCAATATTTATCTTTAGTTTACATTTATCATTCAGTAAAAGTAGACTGGCTAATCCAGTTTTAGATGCTGCATGTTTGTGCCTCTGAGATCAGAGCTGCGCCTTTAAACACTAGTGATCTATATACACAACTTTACTTATT
Organism: Lepidochelys kempii; assembly: GCF_965140285.1. Classification (NCBI taxonomy): domain Eukaryota; kingdom Metazoa; phylum Chordata; order Testudines; family Cheloniidae; genus Lepidochelys; species Lepidochelys kempii. The sequence goes on along the minus strand of NC_136382.1, from coordinate 135,722,894 downwards.
CAACATTTGGCCATATTCAAACACTTAATCTTTTAGGGCATTATTTATTATATAGAGCTTTAGTCATTTATATGTTCAGGGTTTTATTGCCAACTGACTTAACTGAAGGGATGAGACATAACAGAACATACCTTCTAGAATCTGCTATTTAAGTGGTGAAATCTTTAAATCAAAACAAAATCAGGAGGGCCCAAAAAATATCATTCTGCTTTGTGAGAATTAACTTGTGTATATATATTATTTTATTGCCATATGCTGTAACTCATGTAAACTGAATATTTTGTCTTTGAAATCAAATGTCTCAATAGTTGAGCAAACTTTATGGCTTGCTATGCCAAATGAATGTGGTATCTGTTCATAGTTGATTTAATGTTTGGGGCAGGGAGAAAACTGTGATTGTCAGTATAATAAGCCAAAAGGCACATTACTTGGTGCATTTTGTGGATATATTAGTTGGTGGTGAAACAGAACATTAACATTTCTAATACAAAATAGATGCTAACAGTATTTTGTGTTCTCTTCCCCAGGAAACATTATTTCCAAGATTAGTGTACCACAGATAACACACACTCAGGCACCTGAACGGCGTTGCAAAAGCCTACCAGCATCTCCTACCTCCTCACCACAAGTGCATCCGAAAAACCTACCTGGGAGCTTGGGTAGAAGCATTGATGACTTGCAGGAAGTTGGGGAGAGTGACTCTGTTGATCCACAGGAAAAAAATCTTTTTGTGGAAAACTCTGAAACATTAAAAAGGGTACAGGAGGAACTCTGTGTCAGCAGCTGTGAGTCTGCAAAAACAGTTTGTGACTCGGAGTTAACATCTGCTGAAGCATTGGTTGACATTTCAAAAGAAGAACTAGAATTATCTGAGAACAAAGAGCTAAATGCAGAACTGAAAAGTAATGAGGATGGTGCTGCAGTTGAATCATTGTTTCGCCGTCCTGACAATCTGAAGGGGCTGTCTTCATTTCAGAAAAGTCAAAATAATTTTGCAGGCTTGGGTCTAGCGTTTTCTGCTCAGAGTGGATCATCCTCCGTTGCTTGCTGGCCAACCCTCACAGATAGGAGTGCACTTCCTGAAGAATGGGAAAGTCTTACCTTCTCTTCAGTTAGTGAACAGAACTTTAAAAGATCTGAAAGACCTGATTATAGGTATGCACACTCTCTTTTTTTTTTTTAAAGAAACATTACAATACCTCAACATTCCAGAAATAATTCTAATAGTACAGTAACTTCTGCCACAGCATATAGAATAATTTCTCCTTGACTTGACAAATATTTTGTGGTTCTTGCTCAGGACAACATACTTAGCTTTTTTTTTTTTTTTTAAACAAATAAGTCTGAAATTTAGTGTTGCATCTGTAGCGAAAACTTGCAAATATATTCATTAAACTAGTAGTGTGCTAGAAAATTGCTTTTGTTTCAAATTCCACATTATTTAGCTAATCCCTGCCTTGAAGGGTTAACTGTTTTATATGATGCCTAGCACAGGGGGGCCCTGAACTTGACTGAAACCTTTTGGACACTACTGTAATACAAATAACTCTGCTCATGTTGCCCTCTACTGACTGCAGTCAAGAATTAAGCCCTAAAAAAGGAAGAAGAGGAGAGCATTGGGAAGAGTTTGGACAAATACCTTTGTCACACTGTCATTAGTCTGACCTTTGTCTAGCTATACTGAAAGGACGACTGGAGACGCTTGCTGTGGTTTTAATCATGCCACAACTTTATTATTAGATGTCTGGGACTACCCAGCAGATAAACATGTACAGTGCAGGTATCCTCATGTTCTTTCAATATCTACCCAGGGCAGCTCTGCCAGCCCCCTCTTTTTCCATCCAGGTTCCCCACCCAACCCATTGCTGGGACCTCAAAGGAGGGCTAAGGTGGGCTAAAACAAAAGGAGGTTGGCTCCCTGCGAGACCAGTCATAGGAGCCCCAAGCCTCCCCATTCCTCTCCTTTAACCAACACTTCCCTTTTAAGTCCTTTACCAAGCCATTTATCTAGTCACTATACATCCTCCCTATGGAGTACCTGCGCTGAACATCTGCCCCACACTTACATAATTTCTGACATTCACTCAGCATAACAAAGCCTCCACCCCCAAACCCACTGTGGTGAAAGCTCTGGGGAAGCCGAAAACCCCTCCACTCCACCTAAGCCAATCTGGTGGTGAGGAAAAAATTCCTTCCCAGCCCCCTAAAAAGGAGCAGCTTCATCTGCTCTTGGAAAAAGAGGCCTCTCATGCCCAGGTTTGCCCCTTTTTCAACCGCTCAGTCCTTCCAGTCCCAGGGGATAGATCAGCATCACCATGCTGACCCACTCCCCCTTTTGAAGCAGATTTTGAGCCTCTCCCACCCCCCTGTAAAGCACTATTCCTTCTCCCTCAGTAAGCTGAACACCCCCCTTTCCCCCCTGTGCAGTTAAAGGTGCAGTGTGGTCATTTTCCCCCTGCAGGTAGCCTCTAATGGTATTTATACACTCCTATGGTTTATAGGAAATTCAATATAGTAATAGCATATTTTCCTATTTGTTTTCAGATCCACAGAAGATTGCCTTGTGCTTATATGCTGTGGATTGTATGACCTCTTACGTGGAGTTCTTTTAATCCTGCCAGATATCATGCTAGAAGATGTGATAGACAAACTTATTCAGCCTGACACTCTTATCGTTCTTGTGAACCATCCATCTCCTCTCATACAACAAGGAGTCATTAAAGTAGGAGTATATACAGTCTAAATGTTTGCAACTCAGATAAAGATATAAACTAGCTCACTTGAATATATTCAAAGTTCGATCTAAAATGTTATTTATATGCAGATTGTTAGCAAAAATAAGATTGACTTCTTTATTATGTTCCCCTAGTCTTATCCCCACAAAGCCTTTTTAAAACTGAGTTGATTATATTTAGCTGTTTGAGAATTTCTTCATAAAAAGTATCTTTTCAATTGATAGTTATATAAATTCTACAATTTAAGTTAGAGATGAAAGAAATCAAATCCTATGATGGGAGCAAATAGCGCTTAAAAATTGGAGTGACATGATAAGAAAATAAATGACCATCCTTCAGTAGGGGTAGTGCATCATACAAAAATTATTTCCTCTAGTGTTTGCTTAGTCCTGAAATCCTTCCTCAAGGCAGAGTTTCCATTGCAGTCAGTGTGACTCTTGCCTGGGTATTAACTTAAACGGACTATGGGTTTTATCTCGATTTTGTCAGAGTGGTTTTTTCCATTTTATGAAGAGGAAAACAGTTTGCAATGGAGAATTTTGCTCTTGAGGCAGGGACTACGGAGTAGCTTTGGCTTGTAGTTTGAAGAAGAACTTCAAAAGTTTAGTTAACGGTAGATGGATGGATAGATAAAAAATAAAACCACTTAAGTCACCAATCAGTAACAATTTAGATAAAACGTAAAATAGATTTTTAATAAACTTTTTTGTTTAATTTTTCATATAAATAAATATAATTCTTATTCTAGGTGTAATATATAAAAAAATAAAATATAACGTATGAGTGAAGACTGAAACAACTGGGTTTGTTTAGTCTGGAAAAGAGAAGAATGAGAGGGGACATAACAGTTTCAAGTACATAAAAGGTTGTTACGAGGAGGAGGAAGAATTGTTCTTCTTAACCTCTGAGGATAGGACAAGAAGCCATGGGCTTAAATTGCAGCAAAGGAGGTTTAGGCTGGACGTTAGGAAAAACTTCCTAACTGTCAGCGTGGTTAAGCACTGGAATAAATTGTCTAGGAAGGCTGTGGAATCTCCGTCACTGGAGATTTTTAAGAGCAGGTTAGACAAACACCTGTCGGGGATGGTCTAGATAATACTTAGTCCTGCCATGAGTGCAGGGGACTAGACTAGATGACCTCTCAAGTTCCCTTCCAGTCCTATGATTCTATAATTCTAGATGTGTTTTTTATATATAATCTTCTTCTCTTGGATGGATTGAGGTCAATGGAAATTTCAAACAAAATCAAAGGAAAGAATTTGTCACTTAATTTGGAATCTGAAAAATTTTAAAGCATTTTAACTCTTCCTTTCTGAATGGAACATGTTGCAAACAAGAATATTTAAACTTCCAAGGAAATGATACATAAAAATATTTCATCTTGAATCAAAATTGTGCATTTCTTTCTAGTTGTTGGATGCATATTTCAACAGAGCAACCAGGGAACAAAAGGAGAAATTCTTAAAAAATCGTGGCTTCTCCTTGTTAGCCAACCAGTTGTATCTTCACCAAGGAACTCAGGAACTTTTGGAGTGCTTTTTGGAAATGCTCATTGGTCGATCTGTTGGTCTTGATGAAGAGTAAGTATTGCTTTTCTTCAGCATTCAGAAGGTGCACTGTTTTAGTTCAAACAACGATATTGAGTTGTCTGCTGATGGCAAGGATATAATTGCATTTAAGTCCCACCATGTTTTCAACAGCAGACAGCCTTATAAACAGTTCCTCACCAAAAATGTTTCTGATTGCAAGTTTATTGGAACTCTAAAAACTCAGTTTCTCAGTTTTCCCTTAATTACATTACTCTGCAATCCTCATGCAAAATGGCACATCCACGCCCACTGAACAACCAGAACATGGTGCACTTTCACTTGACCTTTCATGAAGAGAGGGAGTCCCATATCCTTGTTCAATATTGAGGCCTCTCTACATCCTTTGAACTCATCATAGTCTGTTTTGCCCTTGCCATTCTCCAGTCAGAGCCCATATGAGACACTGGGCAATATTAATAACTCAATCACCACTGTAGACCCTACCTACAAAATTGTGACAACTAGCTAGAAAAAAAATTCTGTGCCAACTGCTACCATAATCTGCAACTAAATTAAAATCTCTAGGTTTCCTTTAGTATCATCTCTATAATTTGTACTACATCCTTGTACCACAAAGAGGAGGAATCCCACAGAAGGATTTAGGAAAGAGAAAATCTCACTTTAAGCAGCCTATTCCGCCAAATTGGTGGGAAGTAATTTTTCTCTGAATATATGGCTAGTCAGACCCTTCTGTTTGACACTGTAGAGATCTAACAATACAGAATGGAGAGTTAACATCCAGGTATAGCCAAAGGCCCACAGTCTGCCCAATCAGGAAAAAGCTCTTGCTTCAGTTGCCTACTATAGTGCGAGATCAGTACCCACAGATTATTTCCTACATATACCAGAAGGTAACTATTCATGCTAATAGAAAGCTTTGAACCTGCCAGATGTCCTACCAGCCCCACGAAGAAAAGCAGACATCTCCTCAGAAAGGACTGAGGTGGATGGGGATGAGACTTAGCCTTTTAGGAATCTGTTATGATGCTTACTTCAGAATATATTAGTAATAGAGTGGTACGACGATATATTTTTAATTCCTTTTCCATTATGTGATAGAAAGTCTTAATGCAAGGACTGTAGTTCTGTTTATGGCTTCTGGAGTTGAAATGAACAAAAGGTATTCATCCTTGATTTTAATTAGTTTCAGCAGTAATGAATACAGTATATCAAAGCCTCCTCTTGAACAGTAGATTATTTTATTGCAGCAAACCCATACCTCATTTCATGACAGTGGCACTGCCAGTTGCAATATTTTATTACGAGAAATAGAATGAGTCACGAGAGAACTTTTGTGCCACTGGCTTTTAGTAAAAGCTGACAGTCAGATTTTTCTATTTATGAAATGAGTAGTGTAAACCTATTTGTAGTTTATGAAAACTACATTAATATCTCTTTTAGGGGTCTCATTTCCCTGTAAGCCTTGCAAGCATTTTTTGTAATTCTTATTACCATTAACAGATTAGATAAGCATTGTCACTGACATGAAATGAGATGCCATGGAAATCACTCCCATCCCCTGGTCAGTACATAACAGTTAGCATAGACTCTCCTTAGTATTCATAATCTAGAAAATTCAGTTGTGCATACTGTGATGATTATTTTACAGACAGATGATGAATTCCTATTTGTTTCTATTTTAATAGATTTGACATGGAAGATGTAAAAAATGCTGGACTTTTTCAAAAATGGTGTGTCATTCCTGTTCTGGGACTTATAGAGAATTCTCTCTATGACAACGTACTGCTGCATAATTCCTTCTGCCTTCTGCTACAAATCATAAATTCCTGCTCTAAAATGGCAGATATGCTGCTTGATAATGGTTTGCTATATGTGCTGTGTAATACTTTAGCAGCCCTTAATGGTATAGAAACAAAGTAAGTGTTGCATTACCTGAATATTTCAGATTCACTCTAAAAACAATTTACAAGTTTACACTAGATTATTTTAATCATATATATGCTTCTAATTATTTTTTTTAATGTCCAGTTTAAACAACACAACAAATTGGGTATGATTCTGAAATGAAAATGAGAATCAGGCCCAGTGTGCCTTGCTTTAATGCCTTGCTTTACTTATGCTTAAGAGGCACTTCTTTTTGATAGCTCTGTGTGTGCTCAATTTTTTTCTTCCTTCTTTTTGAGAAGAAATGTCTCATACTTTTTGTGTGTGTGGGTCTAATTTTGGAAACTCTTGTAAAATCTCATTGGTCCTTTTGAGAACTTGTTAAAGCAAGAAATGTCGGTTTTTCATTAGTTACCACATCTTTCAAGCACTTCTTTTGAAAACTTACCTAGCAAAAAAGTGTTTTGTCCAGTTACCATGGCAATGACTCTTATTAATTTGGGGGGTGGGAGCAAGTGTTTAAATTCCATTGACTGAGTGGGATTTAGGCGTGTGCCTAAGTTCCTTGTTGAATAGGGGTGGCATTATTCACATGGTTTAAATTTAAGCATATTCATAATTGCTTTATCAGACCATAACTTACAGATTTTATGGACTCTTTTGTGACATTAATTTAGATATAATTAATAGTAGATAATTGACTTTGTACAGAAATCTAGTACAAAGTATCTATTATTACAGCTCTAAATCACTTTTGTTTTTTCAGATAACGTAGTCATACATTTTTGTAATAGACATTTTGCAGTCCTAAATTCAGTTGAAGAAATTAGATATTGTACTTTAATTTGTACCCACAGCAGTTGTCTCCTGGTGAGCAATAGTTGTACATTTGGCTCAATGGATAATGCTACTTTAGTCTTAAAGTAAATTTAGTCTTAAAATCTGTCTCATTCATCATGGTGGTACTTAAAACCTCATTAACTTTCACTGTGTATTATTGTCTAACATTTCCATTATGCAATTCATCTGTAAATTGTAGCTAACAAATTTGTTGGATTAAATGAGTTAAATAGCTAATCTAAGAACATAAGAATGGCCATACTGGGTCAGACTATAAAGGTCCATCCAGCCCAGTATCTTGTCTGCCGACAGTGGCCAATGCCAGGTGCCCCAGAAGGAGTGAACCTAACGGGTAATAATCAAGTAATCTCTCTCCTGCCGTCCATCTCCACCCTTTGACAAACAGAGGCTAGGGACACCATTCCTTACCCATCCTGGCTAATAGCCATTAATGGACTTAACCTTCATGAATTTATCTAGTTCTCTTTTAAACCCTGTTATAGTCCTAGCCTTTGCAACCTCCTCAGGCAAGGAGTTCCACAGGTTGACTGTGTTGTGTGAAGAACTTCCTTTTATTTGTTTTAAACCTGCTGCCCATTAATTTCACTTGGTGGCCCCTAGTTCTTATATTATGGGAACAATTCAATAACTTTTCCTTCTTCACTTTCTCCACACCACTCATGATTTTATATATCTTCCAATAAAACAAATGTACAAGTTGTGGCAGTGTCTGAGAGTTTTTGGGAGTCTTTGTATTTGAAAATTTTCTATTTTGAAATGAACCAATGTTTGAACATTTAAAAATTGGACAGTTCAAATGCAAAACTGGAAGGAGGAAAAATGTTCAAGAATCCTCCTGGCCTCTCTCATTTTCTCCATATTGGATCTGACTTATTGTAGAGTGGAGAAGGAATTTGGTTTGACTGGCTGCTCTGCGGCTCATCCCATTCCCTGCCCCGCTGGCTGTTATGCCTGCTATGCTGTGCATGCTGAGGGCATGACATAGGCAGGGAGCCAGCTGAGTTTTACAGCAGAGAAGAGTCCTAACTGCTGGGAGAGAGTGACCAATGTTGGCAAGGAGGCTGCTGCTAAAAGCATACCTTTCAACTTACCAAGGCTCAAATGTGGGATGCAGTTTGTAACAAAGACCAAAAATAAGGGACACAAAACAAAATTATTAATGTAGGAAATAAAAAAATGATTAATTTCTTTAGTATAAAGGACTTATAGTCATAGTTCTTTACTTTTGATGTAAATGATGTTCAGCAATTAAACTAAGGGGGTCATTAAATTTGTGTAGAACATAGGAAACTTTGAGACTTAAATGAGCAATGTCCTTCAGTGAAAGACAGAGATGGGACTAAAGAACTGAAAGTCAGTTATTTTCCTTGTCTCAGGCCATCATTCCCAGGTTGGGAAACCCAGACGTAAGCCACACTATACTATGCAAACAACTAAACATCAATCATGCACAAGAAGCAATAGCATTCTACTAAAAATGTGACCAGTGGCTGACCTGCAGGAGCAACTAGACTTGGGGAGAGATGCAGTTTACATAAGAATAGTCTCCCATCCAAAGAATAGCTGCACTGTTAACGATCTTATAATGCACTAAGTTTACTCAAAAAAACTGATGTTTAAAAATATTTAACACACTTTTCTTTTTGAAATCTAAAGTGAGGAGAAAGTAAAACTGTTTGCTCATGTGTTCAGTTAGTAGGGCACAGAACAAATACTCAATTTTGATTGTTCGGTAAAACTAATTTGTAGTTGCAAAACTGGAGAGAATGGTAGTGTTTTAAAGTTCAGTAATTTGAAAAATTTATAATTCAGATCTGTTCTTCACTTAATGTAAAAGTCATTTGCTTTCAAGACCGTTATATGGAACTTCATTCTTAACACTGGAATCTCTTCCAAAGATTTTTGGGTGTCCACTTTTTCTGAATGAAAACATAGCTAATGTTGTCTTTGTGTTAACAGTTTGTTTCCTGTCTTCAGCAGTATCAGATTTAGTGTGGAAGTGTTTGGGTTTTGTAACATTATCTGTAAATTACTTTTCCTTCTTCTAACCATACCAAGTACTGTGTTAGTGCCATTTTAATTCTGATTGTTTCATATGAATACAAAAAACTATTTGTAGTAATTATAACTGACTTTGTTTACAGCATTCCTTTGAATGACTACAAGCTTCTTGTGTGCGATATACAACAATTACTAGTAGCAGTCACAATTCATGCCTGCAGTTCCTCAGGTTCTCAGTATTTTCGTGTTATTGAGGACCTCATTATACTACTGGGACATCTTCAAAATAATAAAAATGAGAAGACCCAAAGTAAGTCATAAGCTTTCACTTACATTTTCAAATCCCATGGAACTGCTAACTTTCTCATAGATTTCATAGAGGATATTCCTATGACAAAAAGAGCTAATTTTTAGAGTTGAGGGGGTACCTGGTTGTGTACCTTATTTTCCTGTAAGTGACCCTTGTACAATAGTGGCTTAATTACAGTCCTAGTCTGTGGATTATAAATATGTACCAGTAACTGGAGTTCTGCCTGGACATCTGAGGTAAAAGGCCTAGAATGGAATATTTGGAGTATTATGAAAATAGTGACAATATTCAGAGATTCCATATAATAGTTATTTCCATTTATAACTTTTAATAAATAAAAATATGAAGACATTAAAATTTGGTGGCTGTTTTTTCCCAAGCCCGGGGGGGAGTCTTTGCTTTGTAACTGATACTGTGACATGCATCTAATATTGGGGTGGTTTTGCAGTGACTTTCTTGGAAGTGTGTGGTTTTGAAACTTAAATATATCTGGCCCTTTTTAATTTCCATCAACATCTCAAAAAAAGGCTTGTCACCTCTTTTAGAAACCAGTGTTGAAATGCATTTTCAAAAGTTTTGTAATGTGTGAAATTCTATTATTTTGGTGTTACAGAAATATATGTAAAGGATAAAATGAAAATAAGAACCATGCTAACATTTTGGATACTTATTTATGTAAACTACCATGAGGAAAATGTCCTATGTTCTTTGTTGCCTCTCATTTGTAGACATGGCAATTGCTCTGCAATTCAGAGTTCTTCAGGCAGCTATTGAATTAATAAAAGCTACAGCAAACCAAGACTCACAGGATCTGGCTAACTCTTTACGTTTACCTGCTACCCATCATCACACAATGTTTCAAAAACGTAAAAGCATTGCTGGTGAGTGATAAATTTTATAGTATGTTGTATTAAGAGAATTTTATCGCTTCTTCTGCCCTCTTTATGTGATGGAGCCAGTCATATTTTTCTACTCTGGCATTTAATGAGACACAGGTTGTAAAAGTGTGTATGTGTGGACTTGTGTTGATGAGTTCCCTGCAACTTTACTTTTGGTACTACACGACCATTTCCTCAATCAATGTACTGCTATATTTAGGAAACATAGTATATTAAATAAATATGCGTCATTTAAATTTAGCAAAATACACCCCAGCAGAAGTGAGTGAATCTCCTGTGGAAGTCTAGTGCAAATCCACCTGTGGAAAAAATGATGATCTAAGTTTTCTGTGTTGTATGTAAGGTGAACAGTAGTGTAACTTATGTATGACTTTTGCATTCAGTAGGTGTGCAGAATAAGTGTTGCTTATATGTTGGAAGAAGGGAGTGTAGCAATAATTTCTCCTTCACCTAACACTGTATCATCCCTGAAGACTCCAGAAGCCAAATTCAACTTGGATTTGAAATGAGTTAACAAACACACATATATAGCCCCTCCCCACACAGACACACCTTATGTTAAAATAACATTAAGATTACAAAGTCACACAGTAAACTTAGGAAATGCCAGTATTAAGGTTTCCTATATAATTTGTCGTCCTTGCATTTTGATAGTCTTTAATTACATGATCACATACTGCTTTTTTCCGCAGGGTTGTGTGATCATATACTTAAAGACTGCATCATAAAACATATGCACAAAGGCAACTTTCATTCTGACATTTCTTGAGCATGTGCCTTTGCAACCTTACATTCTTTTTCGTACAGTATTTGTATAAAATTTCTTAATCGTCAGACAAACCCTGAAAAACAATTGTCATATAGTATCAGATGGACCCCCCAACTTGGGTCGTGAACAGGGTTCTGATCTTTAAATCCAGTCTACAACTTAAGCTAACAGAGTAACTGATAGTAGTAGTGAGTTCTCCTCCTCTATGTGGACCAACTACTAGAGGGGGATGATAAATTAGGGCAAACTTTTAAGTTTCAAGATCCTGCTCCAAAGCATGTAGGTATTAGAGCTTCTGAAAGAGTATACTTTTTTTTTAACATGAGAAAAACCTAGTTTTCTTTAATCTCATTCTTAAAAGCAACTGAACTGTTTTAATGGAAACTTTCAACAACAACAAATATCTGCTTGAGGTAGATACCTGGCATGGATAATTTTAGTTTTTATAAGCAAGTAAATGCTGTAATGGAAAGTGTTATGCAACCTTAACTCTAGGTAGCACTACCAGTTCAGACTATAATAGTTTGTGAATCATTTTTGTGAAGTGCTTTTGGATTCTTTGGCTGAAAGGTGCTCTCTGTATCTAGGTCATTACATTCAGCTGCATTTAAGATTTCACTGAAGACTGTTACATAAAAAAATGTGTGTTCTGTTAATTGTTTAAAACAAAAAGAAAAGGAGTACTTGTGGCACCTTAGAGACTAACCAATTTATTTGAGCATAAGCTTTCGTGAGCTATAGCTCACTTCATCGGATGCATACTGTGGGAAGTGTCAGATGTCAAGAATTATAACATTCATAAACCAGTCGGAGAACACTTCAATCTCTCTGGTCACGCGATTACAGACATGAAAGTTGCTATATTGCAACAAAAAAACTTCAAATCCAGACTCCAGCGAGAAACTGTTGAATTGGAATTCATTTGCAAATTGGATACAATTAACTTAGGCTTGAATAGAGACTGGGAATGGCTAAGTCATTATGCAAGGTAACCTATTTCCCCTTGTTTTTTCCTCCCCACGTTCTTGTTAAACCCTGGATTTGTGCTGGAAATGGCCCAACTTGATTATCATACCCATTGTAAGGAGAGTGATCACTTTAGATAAGCTATTACCAGCAGGAGAGTGGGGTGGGAGGAAGTATTTTATCATGCTTTGTGTGTATATAAAAAGATCTTCTACACTTTCCACAGTACGCATCCGATGAAGTGAGCTGTAGCTCACGAAAGCTCATGCTCAAATAAATTGGTTAGTCTCTAAGGTGCCACAAGTCCTCCTTTTCTTTTTGCGAAGACAGACTAACACGGCTGTTACTCTGAAAGCTGTTTAAAACAAAGGTTCAATTGCAATGAAAGATTCCATTATTTCTCGTCTGCCAAAACAACACTTCTATTCCTGCAGTCAACTTCTGATGCCCCCCTCCTTCAGTCTGTTAAACCAGGAGCTGCCCCTCCAGTACCTTACTGGATCCACTTCATATAGTTCCCTACAGAAGCGGGTGCAGTAGTGGTGGTCATGCTTACCCATTCATTCTGCAAAAACATTTCTCAGGAAATGTTTTGCAGGATTAGATATGAAGTAGATGCATCTATCAAAGTAATTTTTGATAGATCAATATGAAAATGTGTTTACCTTTCAGAGCTGTTAACTTCACTGGTCTTAGTTCACATTGCTTAAAACCTACTTTCTATAAGCATGTTAGTATAAGAACAATTAACTTTTCAATAACAGCAGTAATGTGGTAACATTATAGAAGTAGGGAAGTGAAAGAGTGACTGTTCAGAAGCTGTTTTATACAGTGAATAGTTCTGAGAAATTATATTTTGGAAACGCTAAAGAAAATTCAACAGTTGAACAGGTAATGTGCTATAGTTTAAGATGAGTTTTTCATCAAAACTCTAAACTTCAATCCTGTTGTTACATGAATGTTATACATTTCATTTTCAAGTGGAAAAACTGTCACACTTTTCCAAATTTAAAGAAGAACGTGGACATTCCTTGTTCCTTTTTAAAGAAATATATTTCAAATATTTTCCCTCATAACCACAACCAATTTTCTTTCCTAGATGAGAGCTATTGGTGCATGCAGTGAAGTTACGAATGTGATATTTAATCTATTCATGAGGATGCTATTGATATATTTCTCTATATTTAAAGGTTCCAGGAAATTTTCTCTTGCTCAATCTGACACACTAGTGATGAAAATGCGTTTAGTAGCAAGTGATGAACTTAACATGATGATGCAGCGGCGAATGAGCCAAGAGAATCCTATTCGAGCCACTGAGACTGAGTTTATACAGAGGTTACAGAGACTCACTGTTCTAGCGGTTAACAGGTTCATTTATCAAGGTAGGAACAGGGGAAAAAAATATATGGTAACTATGCTTATAATGATCACACCACCCATTAAGTGGTGGGGACTGCTGTCTGGCTTGTTGGAAAAGGTGTGTGCCCTTTTAAGGGCTAGAAAGTAAGGGAGACACTTTCTGCTGCACTGCAGACCATGTCAGTGTGGGAATGCTGACTCTTCCCTCCCCCAGGTGACCGAGACGGCAGGGACTATATAGGTCCATGCTGGTGCAGGAAAAGCCCTCTTTCATCTGGACCAGGTGAAGCAGTACCCATCCTCCACCCATGGAAGTGGTGAAATACTGGGTTTTGTCAGGATCTGCTGCACTAGTTGCTACTTTCTTGGGGGGGCTGGGAAGGAATTTTCCCTCCCCCACTAGATTGACCACGGCAAAGTGGGTGGTTTTTTTGCCTTCCCCACGATGGGTTTGCGGGCGGGAGGAGATCTTAGTTGGGATGAACATGAAATGGGAGTTAGACTATGATGTCGCAACTTATTATGTAACATGGAGTGGCTGTCCAGTGTAGGTACTCCATAGGGAGGGGATGCAGTAATCAGATAAAATGAATTGGTAAAGGATTTAAAGGAGGTATCCTTTAAAGGAGTGGAAATGTAGGAAGGGGGATTTGGGGCTCCTATGTCTGGTATGGCATGAAGCCAATCTCCCTCTCCTTTATAGCCCCCTCTTAACCCTCATTTGAGGTAGGTGAGAATGTTGAGGTCCCAGCAGTGCGTTGGCTGGGGACCAGGATGGTTAAGCGGGAAGGCAGATGGAAGGCCCTCGCCCTTTTCCTCCCACCCCCAGGTATATATTGAAAAGATTAAGCAATTTACCTGCACTGTGCACTTTTATCTGCCAGGTCCTCCCAAGCATATAAGACCAAAGCTGTTGCCTAATTAAACTACATCCAGTATCTCCTGTCCTCCTTCCAGCATAGCCAGACAAAGGATTGTTTTATATTTATTGTTGCCTTACAATGCCAGTGTTTTGTTATATTAAAAATGTATTAATGTTCTTAATATGTTGTGGGTATGAAGGGAGCGGAGTTTATTTGGGGTTATGACTTTCAGAATTTGGATTAATGTTTTTTTCATTTTAAAATTCATCCTCACCACTGGAGCTTAGTCTCTGCTTCTTGTATTAAATACTTGACAGATTGGATCTAATTTTTATTTCACTGAACTGGACCAGTTCATGTGACAAATATCTAATTCTGATTAAGTCTAAGGCAAGGGGGAGCTTTCCTAGTTTGCTTCTCACCTTTGAGATTATTAGATACAGAAATGTAGGTCAATTTAGAATTCTATAATAATGAATACCTGACAATACTTACAGTTTTTAAAAATAACTTACCTAATTTTTATGAATTTGCACAGACCTATTGCATATCTCTCACCCACTCCACTTCATGCATTCGTTCCACCACCACTTTCACTCAATTTGTAGTCTTTACATACAGACTTTCACTCCACACCTACTCCTTTTCCAGTTCTAGATATCTGTAGGCATGTACACTCCCTTTGCATACATATAGCTACTCATTCTCCACACCTATCTTCCCAACGCCACATCCATCCATTCCACATGCACCCAGACCTGCCAACTCTGAGGTTTTCCCTGTAGACTATGGATCTGTGGAAATTCTGTATGACTGTCCTTCCCCATTTCCCTATGTCCCTATAGCCATGTGCTGAATTCCTATTGGACATACAATACACCAAGTGCCCCCCCACAGCCCAAGATAAGTGTCCCCCCATCCCTTGTCTGGAGGAGTTGGTCTCAAGACATACTGTCTTTGAGTGACCTCTTTTTAACTACAAACCTTGGCATCCAGAGGTTCTTGGGACACAGGACCACCTAGCCCCCAATCCACAGAGTACTGGCATTTTCAGGGGAAGTGACACAGCCTTGTTCTTACCTGCCAGGACCTGGCCCATTAGTGGATTGGGCTGTACTGTGTTCTTTGGTGCATAAAATTGCATGCAAAAATAGTAGGATGAAGCATATTTAAGGAAACTTATATGCAATAGAAATCTAGTGTATGTGGCTTCTGTGTCCATATGGCTTGTCAGAACCTTTCCATTTACTAAAGTTAGTCAATCACCTTTATGTTTGCCCCATTTCCGTGAATTGGTTGAATTTTTAATGGGAATCGTGTTTTTTAGGGGCCACTTTTGCTGTTTGTGGGACTTGAAATGTATGGGAGTTCTGCATGTGGAATAGTTGCAGAATGGAGTCTTTAAATGATTAACTCCTAATTTTTAATTTGGTTTAACCAGTGTCTAGATTAACTGTTTATATATTCACAGTGTAGTAGTACAGTGGATATTTGACTATTACTACTTACAGTACACTAGGATTAAGTTAGCATGGTCTGAGATGCCACTGATCTTTCAACTCTGTCCGCATACCTATTAAAGAGACCGCATCATAGGACCTAACACATAAGCTACACCATCAGGGGCTCATTCACCTGCACATCTACCAATGTGATATATGCCATCATGTGCCAGCAGTGCCCCTTTGCCATGTACATTGGCCAGACGGGACAGTCTCTATGCAAAAGAATAAATGGACACCAATCAGACATAAGAATTGTAACGTTCAAAAACCAGTAGGAGAGCACTTCAGTCTCCCTGGACACTCAATAACAGACTTAAAAGTGGCCATTCTTCCCAAAAAACACCTTCAAAAACAGACTCCAGTGAGAAACTGACAAACTGGAATTAATTTGCAAACTTGACACCATCAAATTAGGCCTGAATAAAGATTGGGAATGGCTGGGTCACTACAAAAATCATTTTTCCCTCTGTTGATACTCACCCCTTCTTGTCTACTGTTGGGAATAGGCCACTTCCACCCTGATTGATTGAATTGGTCTCGTTAGCACTGATCTCCCACTTGGTAAGGCAACTCGCATCTTTTCAGATGCTGTATTTTTATACCTGCCTATTGTACTTTCCATTCCATGCATCTGATGAAGCGGGTTACATCCCACAAAAGCTTATGCCCAAATAAATTTGTTAGTCTCTAAGGTGCCACAAGGATTCCTTTGTTTTTATTGATCTGTTTGTGCTTCTTAAAATTTAAGAACCTACTGAAGATTGCCTTGATGTATTGGGTACACCAGAGACCACAATTCAATGCAGACTTTCAGCATCCCAGCTGGAAGCCTCTGAAGAGGAGGACCAACAAGAACTGCCTAGCAGTACAAATTATTTTCTGAAAGAAATGTTCAAAATGATGGTTGAAGGAATCAAAGTATCTATTGTAAGTAACTAGGCAGTATGTCTGTATTACATCCTATTGCTTAAGGAGCATTGTGGCAAATGCTGTCTCTCTGTAGGACTGTTCATATTCATAAATGTTCAGTTTTTGTTGCATCTCAGGTATTATAATACAAATGCAATTTGTCACTTGGCCATTGCATAAGAAAGTATCCTGATATTGGATAAGTTTTGACCTTTGCATAAATTGGTGCTCATTTAAAAAAAAAAAAAAGATTGGGGGGGGGGAATTAAAATCGGTTTGGTGTGTGGGGTCTGGAGGAAGTGAACCTTTCTCTGTCGGTTCTTATGAGACTCGTCATAGCTGAGCTCCCATCCTTCAGATTTCAGCAAGGCCATAGAAGATGTGTAGTAAGGGGAATTCCAAGATATGGAGATGATAATCATTGGATTTGGGCTGAGAGTAGCTTTTGTCCACGTGGAAAACTTGAAGCAGTTAGTTTTATATCTAGAAAGAAGAAATTGTATATATTTAAGAAAAAAAAAAAGCACGTGTCCAAAAACTGTTTCCCTGAATGTAGCTGTTGGTTCACTGTATTCCTGTGTTCCCAAGTTGAGCTTGCAATGGATTTAATAAAAATTTGACTTGTCATTTTCTGTTCCTTTGTGACTTAAGGAAGACCTGAAAGGGATTAACTCTTTTAACCTTGGAACTATCAGGAATGCCACGTCTGGTCTTAGACTTTTTTGCTTGAGTATTGTTCAGAGGTCTCAGGAATGTTTACTGTGAGCTCTAGATACCAAACCGTCAATTAAGGTGTTAATCTCTAGCAAAGGCTTCCTTCATGAAAAATTGCAACTAGTGTTTGTTTATAATTAGTGATTTAAAGTTAACAAAAATAAGGGTTTTTTTAAAACAATTTGATTAAAAATCCTGTCCCTCAGAGTTGGTCAACTTTCACTCTCTTGGCTGTTATGACACCATTGTCTTGTTAGTTCAACATCGTAGTCTTCCAGCCTAAATCAGAGCTGAATTTCTAATGTCAGAAAAAACAGAAAAATAAAAAATCTTCAAGTCACCTTTATATATCAAAACCCTTTTTTCCCTTTGTAAGGTCATCTTTAAACCTCTGTCCCAGTAAATTAATTATTTGTTAATGTGTTTCCTCAATAAGATTTTTCTACCAGATTTACTGTATCCTTTCCTGTTCCAGTTTTCTTTTCAAGCTTGTTGTATGCTCTATCCCAGGGTCCCCAACACGGTGCCCGTGGGTGCAGTGGCATCCACCGGGGCAGTTGCGTGTGCCCGCAGGACACCATGCCGCCAAAATGCCGCCGCCGAGCACGGTCCCCGGAGAACTGCCCGCCGAAATGCCGCCCGGACATGTTGCTGTTTCTTGGCGGCAGTTCGGCGGTAGCGCTTCTTGCCACTGCCATGTTTTGGCAGCATTTCGGCAGCAGGGTGTCAGGCGCCTGCCAGTCTTCTGGGAATTGGAATATGCTATTCCCACAGAGAGGCTGGGGACCACTGCTCTATGCAAAGTTCTGATCAGAGAAACCCTGTTTACTGAGAGGGGGGAAAACAAACCTCTTCTTGCTTTAGGGTACAAGCAGAATCAGCTCGCCTAGGCAACAGTGGAAGAGAATCCTCTGGTCCTGTAAGGATACATTCCGTATGCAGCTTGGAAAACTCCTAGTGCATATTTTGTCTCCAGCACAACCATTGCAAGAAAGAAAGCAAGCTTTGGAGATAGTATGTGAAACAAACCACCGGGAGATTATGCGAGATTGTCTCAACTCAGCTCTGCAAGTAAGCACTGCTATATTTTTAAGCATAAAAACTTCTGAAGCCCTTGCACGTAAACATCCTGGTTTAAATTTAAAAAATATTTGCAGGAGTGTTTTTTCCAGTGGATGCACAGAAGAAGTTAGTTTCAGAGGTTGTCAAGTCTCGCTTCTAGCCCTGCTGGCATTCACTGTAGCAGAACATAGTACTAGCATTTTCACATGTACAAGCTGTTACTGGCCCGAGACGAACATTGTCCTTCCTGAGCCTTTGGCATAATCAGGGTGGAAAATTTCACATTTGGTGGGGGGGAAGACAAGGAAACCTTTTTCCTGCGAGGTTGATCTTTGTTGTGTTTAATGGCAGATGTCTGAAAGTGCTGGGAGATTTATAACATTAAAATAAATCCTGATTAGATGAATTAGTGGGCAGGTGATGCACTTGTAACTATGTGGTGAACTTACTTAGCATATGCCTTTCTAGTTTCGCATATAAGGTGGGCATGTGCACTTGCATGTGTCCTTCTCTCTGTAGGAAGCAAGATGGAATCATTTCAGGCATGTTTGCCTTATAGATAGTGAGAGAGGAACATTTATATTTTGTTTTCTGCAAAGGCACATTTGAATGTGTAATGTACCAGGCAAGGGTGCTTACAGGTAGGTGGGTTTACTAAAGTCAGGAGAGAGAGAGAGAGAGAGTGTGTGGGTGGGTGGGTGTTTGTTTGTGTGTGTGTGTGTGTGTGTGAGATTGGTGGCTAGTAGCCCATACTGAGAAAGTGGATTGGAATCGGTAAGGAGGTCTTCGGCCTTTGAACTCGGCAGGTAGTGATGCAAAGTTAGGCTGGTGATGGAACTTTAGTTGCAAATGTCCTGGATTTTAGCATTCAGTCTTTACTCATTAAAGTATATTGTAATTTTTTTTTAATCTAATGTCAACTTGTACTGTAAGCTTAAATTCTTGTCTGAAAATTTCTGAAAATTTTAAGTGGGATTGCGTAATCTGTGTTTTTATGCTCCTTATAACTCAGAAATGGCTGAACAGATTTTTTTTTTTTTTTTTTTGGTAATATTAGAGAGCACTGCATTTCCGTGTTCCTCAAAAGTGACACATCCCTTCAGCTGTACTGTCACTGTTTATACAGTCTGTGAAGCAACAAGTGTATATGTCAGAGTTACAAGCTTGAAATTTATGTGAGCAAAGCCCTATTTGAGGCCTCATGGAAACTCAAAGGGTGCTTTGTAGTAAAAGTCTGGACTATAGTGTCTGTGTTCTAGGCTCTGAGCCACAGATTTCTTATTATTATCATACAGCAGAGAAGAAAACAAAGTAAATAGTTAATGCCCCTAAGTCGCATGTATTTCAGATCATATGTGGGTTTCTCACTGGGATATAAAATCCCTGTAAGGTGTAAAGAAGCAGTGGGAAGAGAGCAAATTCAGCAGCAGTGTTCTTTTGTTGGGGCACTACGTTGAGTATATTTCCTGCTTTCAACCACTACTTTTAACTTCCGAGCTTTCTCTCAATAATTACTTTGGTTGAAGTTAGAGGGCTGAGGTGCAGGTTTTTCTGTCCTGGAGTCTATATGAATGTGTCTGTTCTTTCAAAGAGAAACTTTTCCTTCATCTAATTTGGGATTTTGTATATCAGAAGAGGAAAAATCCAAAATAGCTCAAGAATCATGAGCATTAGTAGAGAGAACTTGCCCTAGTGTAATAGATAAAAATATATACATTTATATTGCAAGTTCTTTGTGTTCTACTGAAAAAATGAGAATTACTATACTTTTTTTATTCATCTTCTAGCATGGACCTAAATTAGCCCTCTATCTGTATGAGTTAATGCATGATCACAAGGATGAATTGACCGAAGAAGAACAAGCATCATCAGGAGTATTTATGAATGCATTAAAATTGTGTGGCTATAAATGCATTTCTCCCAGTGCTCTACCAGAACCAGACTTCCTTAAAGCCATGAAAGAGGTGTGTGAATATTAATAAACATTTCCTAGTGAACTAGAATTCATTATTTGACATCATTATTTGCAATTAACGCTATACTACTTGAATGTGTAGTGTACAGTAACTACTTCCCAAAGATGATCACAGTTTCTATTAGGCTTGGCAAGCTTACCTTTTTGACTGCATCATGGTGCCATCTGTTAGCAAGCTTATTCGGATACCTTGATCACTCACTTTACTACATGCTAATGTAACCTGTTGGGGAAAAGGTAAGATAATTGAAAGCTGAGCATCTTGATTGACTGGAACCTTCTAGTACATGTATGTGTATACCAGGCCATCAGTATAAATGATGATTTACAAAGCATATTAAACAAGTTAAAAGACACGATCCTTGCCTCAAATAGTTTACAATCTAAACTCACTAGACAAACATACAGAAACTAACTCAAAGGGAGTGTGGGGGAGAGAGGAGGGTTCAGTGTTTAAACCTCCTCCTCCACAGAGAGAGAAGATGAGTTTCCTTTTTTCTTTTTGTAACTGTTCAGTCTTGAATAATGTCACATTTAGATGTTCACCTAACATTGCTAAAAAAATTATAATTATTCTTTCATTTTTCAGAACCTAATGCTTTGCAATTTTGAGTTAAAATAACTCAGTTAAGTAACTGGGTTTTTTGGTAATTAGGCATAAATGTCTAAGTCTAAATCTTAGACCATAAACTTACTCTTTTTATGTTACTGCTCTGCTAAATGAGTGCTTTGAAATATTTGACCTTTTTGACATTATTTGATAACATTTGACCTATGTTTGACAGGTCAATTTGACCAATTTTATTGGTCAAATTCCCAACTCTACTTTTATATTCAGATTATTTATCAATCAATATAAATAGGTGTTTTAAGTGTCTAACAGGTCAATAGGTGGTTATGATTATAAGCAACATTTTCTGTAACATTTTCTGCAAAAAATTCAGTAATCAGTTTCTATTTAATGTAATCTCGTTCAAAAATAATCAGTTACCATCCTTTCTAGTCAAATAAGCAAGATCATGAAAAATCAAGTAACAAAATGATTAAATATGGAATCTAGAGACACTGAACTGGGTTTCCAACCATCCAAGTG
This sequence comes from Lepidochelys kempii, assembly GCF_965140285.1. Taxonomy (NCBI): domain Eukaryota; kingdom Metazoa; phylum Chordata; order Testudines; family Cheloniidae; genus Lepidochelys; species Lepidochelys kempii. Next base: position 135,701,439 of record NC_136382.1, on the reverse strand, counting down.
ATTGATTATACCAGAGGCTATCTTAAATTTTTCTGAAAAATCAACAAACTATGATAACTAAAAGGAAAATGTAGTGAACAAATCAGCATGTTCCTTGTCAGAAAAGACTATTCATAACTACATTTCTCTTTAATATAAATATGTTTAAACAAAATTAACTATCCTTTTCAGTTTGAACAAATGATTGTTAGCTCTATTGTAATAGCTTTCTTTTCAGAAATATCATTAAGGACAAGTGGCTCGATTCACAAGAAGACTTAGGTGCCTGACTGCCACTTTAAATCCCAAAATAATTTTTTAAAAATCACTGGAGCAGGGGGACTGGATCCTGGGTGACCCATCTTCCTGGGGTGTGCTCTAACGCCCAGCTACAGAGTTAGTCTCATGCTTCCTCGCTCTCTCTAGCACAGAGATGTTTTAAAAATATTTATCCACAGTGGAACAGCTTCAACAGGAGAGAGGAGGGAGCCCCACATCAGAATATCCCATAGCTCAGTGGTTAGGGCAATGACCTGAGAGGTGGCAGTCCCTGTTCAAATACCTTCTCCCCTGAAGCAGAAGGGAAGAATTGAACCAGGGTTCTCCCATATCCCAGGTAAGTACTCTAACCACTGGGCTAAAAGGTACGAGGGCAGTCCTTCCCCATCCCACCACATTCCCCCACACTCCTCCCCCCCGCTCCCCAGCTTCTTGTAAAAATGGTATAGGTGCCTAACCCCAAGAGAGGATTTGCATCTGAGAATCCCAAGCACAGAGAGGCACCACCTTTCCAGTCAGGCCTTAAATGCCAAACGCCCTGATGGGGCTGAGGCTTAGCGCACATCCCACCCCTCAGCGTCTGCCATTGGCTAGCTTAGGGGAGCTGCCTCATATGCTGGCTCTTCCGTGATTCCCATTCTGAGACACCGTTTCCCGCAATTCATTATGTAGGGAGTCTAGGCACCAAACTCAGGCTTTGTGAATTTCAGTGATTTTTCTAGGCATTTAAAAGTAAGGCATGGGGACTTTGTGTTGCCACACTTATGTTTCTTTGTGAATCTAGCCCCAGCTGCATTGTGGCAAAGTAGAACATTTGGATATATTACTCTTTATATTGTTTTAAAAAAAAAAAAGAGAGACGAAATCCTATTCTCACTGGAGTCCTTGTTAATTTCGCTATTGACTTCAGGATGGGTCAGGTTCCTCTTGAATACGTTTACATAATGACTGGAGTACATTAGGTCCCTCCTGTCTCTAACACACAAGCTTTTGAATAGTTGCTATGAATGTACACTATATGTCCAAATATATTACTTAGACAATATGATGATCTGAGTTGGGAATAGGCCATATGTGAATTAAAAACAACTTCTGCTGCTTAGAAGAATGGAACCAGTTGATACAAATCTTTGCAAGTCATTTATGTTTTTGACAGTAAACTCCTTTCCTTGTTGAAATGATAGTGTCTGATGCTATAAGATCCTTTAAGTGAGAAGAGATGACTTCACTGAGTGAGCAGACTTGGATTCTGTTGATGTCTTTGGGAGCATTGATTTGTGTCTCAGTTGTAACTTTATAAATGGTTCCTGATGTGGAACTTGCAGATGAAAAACAAAGCGCAAATTTTAACTTGCTTAGTTAAAGTGGAATGACTTTTTTTTTTTTAAATTTCATGATCAAAAGAAGTATGAGGCAGAGGAATGTGTGAACAAAGCTGCTTGGCAGAAGACTATGATTAATAATCAGCAAAAGTAAGTAAAAGGTCTATGGAAGAATATTTAGCAATCTCATTGCTAAATGCCATGTACTTTTTTATGAAAAATCTTTTAAAATCAATATCCATGCCTGTTTCAACATTTTTTATGCTGTAAGTGACGTTCTCTGATTGCTTTCACTAATAACCAACAACATTATTTAAATTTCAGAACATTTAATCTTTTATTTGCCATATATCTTTTTTAAAAAAATAATTCTTTCCAATGGAAGGCTAACGATTATATCCATCAGGATGTTTCTCCCGTTGCATGTGAACCATGCAATTAAATGTGTGGCACATGTCATTGCAACCAGCTGGTTAGAACACAAAACTCCACTTCTTCAAATGCTGGTTCCTGTGTAAATTCCACATGTGGGGTACGCATGCACCTGAGTCCGGAGATTTTAAGTAGTAGTGTCCATTGGCCTGCACATCTCCTTGTGCTCCCAAGCAAGGTTATAAGAAGCACTGCGAGTCAACACCCTCTCAGTTCCTTCTTACTGCCGTATGGTCTGAATCAGAATTCAGTGTCGTCTTTTGCTTCAGCCTTTCAGAAAACCCTGTAACTAAGATTGTAAATAGTTATTCTTTAGCTTATTCAGTTCCCCAAACCAGATTTTTGGTTTGCTTGTTTCCACAGAGAATTCCCCAAGTTCGTGAGCTTAACCGTACAAAATACTTAATGGACAAGACTATGAAGCCCCTCTCCAATCTGGGACAGAAAGACCGCCCACTCCATATATATATATATATGGCTCACCAAATGAGTAGCGCCCCTCCGAGCACATGCTTAGGAGCCCTTGGTGTCTAAGTCCAAAGATTCTTCCTCTAGGGCTTCCCATGAGAGTAAGGGACACCTAAAAGGGCTGAGAAGTGCTATTTAGTTATGTAAAGAGAGCTAAATTCCTGTTTTCCCACTCTGGTCCCAACTCCCTGGTCGTACAGGCTGTGATGGAACATAATAGGTCTCAGTACCTAAGGACCACCCCATCAGATTGGACCTCTTGGGGAGAAAGGTCTTCTCATCTGTGAGTCTGCAATTGCATTGCCAATTACTAGGTCCTGCTAGTTAAGTATGACTTTAGTAACTACTCTAGGCTGGTGGCCTTTCAGAACAAACTTTCCTCTGAGGATAGAGCCCAGTTCCTCCCTCTCTTTTCTAGGGGAGGGCAAGTTGGTGATGAAAATGGCATCCCGATCATTCTAGATTACCTGGTTTTACCTAGACGTCTGCTCTGGCAATCAGCTCATTAAAAGTTCACCTGCCAGCCATTAGTGCTTTTCTCCACCCAGAAGATGGGCGCTTTCTTTACCCTCCCACCTCTGATATGGTTCATGAAGGCCTCATCAAGGCCTTTCCTCCAGTCACTAAACCAACATTACTGTAGGATCTGAACCTTGTGCTGTCAAAGCTTACTAGACCTCCATATGAACCCTTAGGTGGGATGTGGAACCTGTCACTATCCATATAGGGGGTGTTTCTAGTGGCTATTGCTTCAGCCAGGAGGATTAGCACACTAGCAGCCCTCATGGTGGACATGACCCCCTCTTAGGGTATTTCACAAGGTATTTCCTCTGCCTTCACCCTAAATTTTTACCCAAGATAGTCTCCAAATTCTACCATAAGCAGTATATTCACTTACCTATCCTTTTTCCGAAACCCCATGCTTCTCCTGAAGAGAAGAGCCTTCAGTTCCTCGACATAAGGCATGCACTGGCCATTTACCTGCAAAGAACAGAGTTTATCAGAAAGTCTCCAAGACTCTTCATTGTGATAACATGGAGAGCCCATGGTCAGGCTATATCTTCTCAGATTTTTCAGAGGGTTTCTGGCTGCATGATCAAATGCTACAGACTAGCTTGTGTTCCACCTCCGGGCAGTATAACGACCCACTCCATCAGAGCTCAGGCCACCACAGGAGGTACCAATGAAGGACATATGCAGAAGCACCTACCTTGAGCTCCATACACGTTTGCTAGATATTTAGGCACTAGTCCAAGCCTCTGCTGCAGGTGCAGCAGTGGATCTGCAGTGCTACAGACATCTTCGTTGGCCAACTTCCTCACACCCAGCACCACTCTGATACTTGTTTGTCAATCTCCCATTTGTGGAATATACATAGGAACCAACACTTGAAGTGGAGGTTACTTACTGTAATTGGAGGCTCTTTGAGATGGTGTGGTCCCTACGTATATTCCACTGCCCAACCTCCATCCCCTCTGCTGTGGATCTGATTAGATTTGCAATAAGAGGAGGAACTGAGAGGATGTCAATTTGCACTTCTTATCTCTCTCACTTGGGAGCATGAGGAGATCTGTTACGCATGTGTGGGCCAATGGCCACTGCTTGTTAAAGTCTCCAGACTCAGGCGTATGGTGCGTATGCGTGCCAAATGTGTGGAATATAGATAGGGATCACACCTCTTGAAGAACTTCTAGCTACAGTAAGTAACCTCCATATATTTGCCTTAACATTTGCATTTTTGAGCTTTGCAGACTCTTGTTTCTTGATGCAGTTTAATCTTAAATAGTTTGTGATGGATTATTCAGATCTTTCCACTATTCTTCATAATGTAGTTTAGTTGCTATCTCTTTCACTTTTTCTTTCCCTTTGAAAATACACATGTGGATCTCCACACTGGTGTTTGGCCAAACCGAAGAGCTTTATCTCTTTATAGACTACATCATCCAGAATAAAGTATATCAATGTGGTATCCGCAAAAAGAAAAGGAGGACTTGTGGCACCTTAGAAACTAAGCTTGTACTCAAATAAATTTGTTAGTCTCCAAGGTGCCACAAGTCCTCCTTTTCTTTTTGCGGATACAGACTAACACGGCTGCTACTCTGAAATGCAGAGATGTAGAGAGACAGCCCAGACACTTTGTTAGCTGACTTACGTATAATAATAATAATAATTAATAATCAGCCTTGTCTCTGAAACAGTATGTTAAATAACTTTATGGGGTCCTGGATGGAAAGGGAAAATATGCACTAATTACACAGTGGAACAAAATCATAAAATTGAAGAAATGATACATGGAATAAACATATTGGGCCCTTTTTTCTATTCCCTGGTAATGGAGGCATTAGTTTATATATTGTAATAGGTAAATATAACATCCATTTAAAAACTCCTTTTTTAGACTTCAGATCACTTATAATTCAGAGACTTTACATTTATAAAAGTGTCTTTCACACAAAAATCACCTAGCATGTAGAATATAGGCAAGAGATAGAATAGCCGAGTGACATATATAACAAGGAAGGTATAAAGTGCAGAGTAATTTTCAAAATACCGTATATAGCTGTTTCTCCAGAGATAAATACTTAAGGATAGGTCTCAGTTCATGATCCTGCAGTTTGCCACTCCAAGTGCTTTTGGTCACCCTTTTGATTTTTTTCTTGAAGCTCAATCTACCCATACTAAGTGTGGAATCTTCATGAGGATGTTGCCTTGAACTTTGAAATCATGTTGTGGGATTAGCATCTTTCTTAGACACCCCTGAGTCTACAGTATTCATAAACTTCCATGTAAGCTCATGAAAGCCTTCAGGGTTAAGTGATCATGTACTTAAGAGCTAGACTCTTTTTAAATTCTCTGTGAAAGGATTCCAATGATCTGTCACTGAATGATGCTTCAAGCCATTCTTTTGAAGTAAACATTTTTTGTGGGGGTTGAGATAATCCATTGAAAGACTCAAAGATGTCTAAAACACCACTGTTTCAAATCAAACCCCAAGCTGAATGTTGCTCTACTTGCTAAATTAAATGTGAAGCATATAAAGGTTGTTTACACTCCCCCTGCCTCTTATGCCTTGCTTTTGTTCAAATCCTGTTTCATATTTCTTGAGGCTAAGGATACCATACAGATTTAATCTGACGTAATAAACCTAAAGGTTCAGAACACATACAAACAGTAGAAGCTGTGGAAACTGCCCATTAATCATCAAAAATGCATGCCCCATGTAGGTTGTCACTAAGTTGTGTTCAGACTTCAATCTGCTCAAAACCTTTCTAACTCTCATTACCTAGCTCCTTTTCACTTTTTGAAGTATTGTTGGGAAGAAGGCTTAGCGTATGATGATGAAGGGACATCTTTCTCAGCACTGCCTCTGAATATTCTGGTGCTTCTGGAAAAGACGACCTTCTTGTCACAGTTCCAGGATTAACTGCACCTCTGCTCCTTTTGTGGCATCCTCAGAGGCACCCTCTTGAGTCTCAGGCCTCTAGCCAACTCCCTCCTCTCCCTCCAGACTAGATTTTCAGGGCTGCTATCCCTTTGCAATTCATTGGGATCACCTTAGCAAGTCTGAGGTTACTTTAGGCTTATGGTCCTGTTATCTCCCAGTGGCTATAACAGGTTTACCAGTGACCTGCCAACTTTCACAAAGCACGGTACGTTTATTTAGGATGAAAGCATTCGAGATAACATATCCTAAAACAATATACAGTCTACATGTGTGCCAAATTTACCAGGTATTACCAATCATCTGCATGGTATCCTGGTAGGTCTGTATGCAATTTCAGGTCTTTGTTCCAGAATGAGTCTCTTTCTGAGTCCGATCAGGCTAATTCTTTATACAGTTTTCGGGTTTCTGGTCCTATTGAACCTGGTCAAAACAACTATCTGTAGTGTCCCCTAGGAGGTGGTATTTAGGCTACTTTGCTTACCTCTCAGGTGATTAGCAGTAATTACTCCCTAACGGTGGTAGCTCCTGATCATTATGATGATTTTTTTTTTTCTGAGTAACTTCATTGTTTGTCCTCTTTCAAGTAAGAAGTTAACTTAGACAGCCCTGTTACAAAGTTATGGCAGCCTGTCCCTGCCTATGGGCAGCTGCAATGTCCATAATCCCCACAACAGTACATGCTGTGGCTTTGCTGCAGCCAGATACCTGGCATGCCCCCTACACCAGGGCTTGCAAGAGGGTCCAGTTTCCTGCACTGTGGGAATTCTTCCCTGGCCAGATCCAAGTATTTTAGGGCCCATTTTTGTCAGTCTGTTCTCTTTGCACAGCATAAAGAAGCCAGAGCAGGGTTAAGTCTCACTCTGAGAAAATAACTCAAGATTTTGCCACTCAGTTTAGTCTCTCAAAGTCAACATTTCACTCAAGTTCATTGCTGTACAGAAGATTAATTTAAACTTCAATCATACAATTTAGTTAATATACATTCCACAAGAATTGTTTTTGCTTATTGCTGGCTTGAGTTTTGATGGTAATATTTAGTCATTGCTAAGAAATCAGAGGGGTACACGACTTATATTTATGCCCTCCAGAATGCAAATTATGTATCAAACTGTCAGTGAGCCTACCACATCAAGGGTCTGTGGACAGTAACTAGTTAACTGATTAAACTCTTCAATGGGCTTAAATTGCAGCAAGGGAGGTTTCGGTTGGACATTAGGAAAAACTTCCTAGCTGTCAGGGTGGTTAAGCACTGGAATAAATTGTCTAGGAAGGTTGTGGAATCTCCATCATTGAAGATTTTTAAGAGCATATTAGACAAAGGCCTGTCAGTGATGGCCTAGATAATACTTAATCCTGCCATAGTGTAGGGGACTGGACTAGATGACCTCTTGAGGTCCCTTCCGGTCCTATGATTCTAAGGCAGCGGTTCTCAAACTGGGGGCCGGGCCCTGTTTTAATGGGGTTGCCAGGGCTGACATTAGACTTGCTGGGGCCAAACCTGAAGCCTTTGGCTTTGGCTCCCCCCACCAGAGGCAGCGGGGCTTGGGTGCGCTCAGGCTTGGTTTCCCTCTCTGTCTCCTCCTCCTCCCCCTTCCCTCCCCCACCCCCCGCCCTGTTGTCAGAAGAGGGTCGCAGTGCAATGAAGTTTGAGAACCCCTCTTCTAAGGCATTCAGTACATTGTCTTCACTCAGTACTAAATATTCATTAGGCATTTTGTAATTTGGTTCATATTACTTTTTTCTCAGTCTCTCTCAGCGTCTGGATGCAAAGTCAAAAGATATTTCCAAAATTGCTGCAGACATCACCCAGGCAGTCTCTTTTTCGCAGGGAATGGAAAGAAAGAAGGTGATTCAGCACATTAGAGGAATGTATAAAACAGATTTAAGTGCTAGCAGGCATTGGCAGGAACTTGTTCAGCAACTTACACATGATAGGTAAGTGGTGGCCATTTTAGATCTGTATTACTGGACTTAAATGTGGCCATTCTGTACACTTGTGATTTTAATATTATAAGCAATTGAAATGTATGTGTGATTTTAAAACAAAATTAGATGAATGTGACTTGCTAATGCTGCAGCTTCTAAGCTCTTATGAAATGCTAAATGTTAGGACTGTCAGGCCACTAAAAAAATTAATTGCAGTTAATCACACTGTTAAACAGTAATAGAATACTATTTATATAAATATTTTTGGATGTTTTCCACTTTTTCAAATCTATTGATTTTCAATTACAACACTGGATACAGAGTATACAGTGCTCATTTTATGTTTTTATTATAAATATTTGCACTGTAAAAATAAGAGTATTTTTCAATTCACTTAATACAAGTACTGTAGTGCAATCTGTTTATCATGAAAGTTGAATTATGTACAAAAAATAACCGCACTCAAAAACAAAACAATGTAAAACTTTAGAGCCTACAAGTCCATTCAGTCCTACTTCTTGTTCAGCCAATCGCGCAGAGAAACAAGTTTGTTCACATTTGCAGTAGAGAATGCTGTCCACTTCTTACTTACATTGTCACTTGAAAGTGAAAATAGGTGTTCGCATGGCACTGTTGTAGCCAGCATTGCAAGATATTTACGTGCCAGGTGCACAAAAGATTCATGTATCCCTTCATGCTTCAGCCACCATTCCAGAGGACATGTGTCCGTGCTGATGATGGGTTCTGCTCGATAACGATCCAAAGCAGTGCAGACCAATGCATGTTAATTTTCATCATCTGAGTCTGATGCCACCAGCAGAAGGTTGATTTTCTTTTTTGGTGGTTTGGGTTCTATAGTTTCTGCATTGGAGTGTTGCTCTCTTAAGACTTCTGAAACCATGCTCCAGACCCCGTCCCAATCAGATTTTGGAAAGCACTTCAGATTCTTAAATCTTGGGTCGAGTGCTGTAGCTATCTTTAGAAATCTCACATTGGTACCATCTTTGCAATTTGTCAAATCTGCTGTGAAAGTGTTCTTAAAACGAACATGTCCTTGGTCATCATCTGAGACTGCTATAACATGAAATATATGGCAGTATGAGAGTAAAACCATAGAGCAGGAGACCTACTATTCTCCCCCAAGGAGTTCAGTCACAAATTTAATTAATGCAGTTTTTTTTAATGAGCGTCGTCATAATGGAAGATGTCCTCTGGAATGGTGGCCAAAGCATGAAGGGGCATACGTGTTTAGCATATCTGGCATGTAAATACCTCGCAATGCTGGCTACAACAATGCCATGCAAACACCTGTTCTCACGTTCAGGTAACTTAAATAAGAAGTGGGCAGCATTATCTCCTATAAATGTAAACAAACTTGTTTCTCTTAGCGATAGGCTGAAGAAGTAGGACCGAGTGGACTTGCAGGTTCTAAAGTTTTACATTGTTTTGTTTTTGAGTGCAGTTATGTAACAAAAAAAATCCTACATTTGTAAGTTGTGCTTTCACGGTAAAGAGATTGCACTATGGTACTTGTCTGAGGTGAATTGAAAAATACTATTTCTTTTGTTTGCCTTTTTACAGTGCAAATATTTGTAATAAAAATAATATGAAGTGAGTACTGTACACTTGTATTTTGTGATGGTGTTGAAATCAATATATTTGAAAATGTAGAAAAAAATCCAAAATATTTGCTAAATTTTAATTAGTATTCTATTGTTTAACAGTGCAATTAAAACAGTGATTAATCACGATTAATTTTTTTGTTAGTCACGTGAGTTAACTGCGATTAAGCGACAGCCCTACTAAGTATATTTTCCTGTATGTAAGTGGACAATCGAAAGCATTTTTAGATCTTGAAATATCTATAGATTGGCCCTTTATCAAGTATAATCAGTGTACCTAGTGGGCGAAGGGCAAGGAACAACATAAAATTATACTACGTTAGAAAGGTACAGCAGCAAAAGTGAAGGACTAATACAAAGATCTTGTTTGAGTGTTTTGCATAAACTGTATCTTCCAGCCAGTGTTGTTGCAAATGCATTAAGCCAAATCAAGAAATCTTGACTGGCAACAAAAATGCTGTATCTTGTTACTGCGGAAACAAAAGCGTACAAGACCTTTTAAAAAGGAAAGGGTCATAGAATATCAAGGTTGGAAGGGACCTCAGGATGTCATCTAGTCCAACCCCCTGCTCAAAGCAGGACCAATCCCCAATTTTTGCCCCAGATCCCTAAATGGGGCCACCCCAAGGATTGAACTCTCAACCCTGGGTTTAGCAGGCCAAAGCTCAAACCACTGAGCTATTCCTCCTCCCTCCCTGCCCCCCCCGACAATGTGTGGTCTCAAACTTCAGTGTGTCCATTATGATGACAAGCTATATTAGATCTGAGTGTAGCAATTTAATTTACTAAGCACCACATTATGCAACAGTACTGTTACTTATTCCCTTGATAACTTTCAAGCAGTTTGCTGACCAATCCAGCAGTACTTACTCATGAGTAGTTCTATTAAAATCCATGGAACAGCTCATGAGACTAAGGGGCTGCAGGATCCAGTCCTCTGTTTTATAGCAACATGACTTGGACAGTGTTTCACTGTGAAATTCATGCCTGTTTGTAATGGTTATGTGTTCACCAATTTTTAAAAAATTAATTAGAATAAATGAGATATATATGTTGTCATGTTGTTCTAAAATGCTAAAATATTTTCATTTTCAGAGCACTCTGGTATGATCCTGTCTACTACCCAACGTCTTGGCAACTAGATCCAACAGAAGGCCCAAACCGAGAGAGGCGCCGTTTGCAGAGGTGCTATTTAACTATACCAAATAAGTACCTGCTCAGAGATAGGCAGAAACAGGAAGGTAATACTTTTAAGATTATAACTAAATTTTCACAAAAGCTAGAGTGTTAATATTTTAATCAATTTTTCTTTTACATTTTTCTTTTCAATAGAAGTGATCAAACACCCTTTGTCTTACCTCTTTGAAGACAAAACACATTCCTCTCACTCTTCCACTGTAAAAGACAAAGCAGCAAGTGAGAATATAAGGTAAGCTTTGAATTAGGAAAAAAATCTTACTCAAAGGAAACTTTTATTTTTTGCCTTTGTTCATGAGGGGCAACCGTGAGATGAACAATAGGGATAAGATCATACAATGTTTTCCAACAAGGAAATATTCTTCTTTAAGAAGACTTAACTTGCACCTGCTTCACTTGCTTGTCATAAATTAAAAACAGCAAATATAGTAGAGTGGGTGACTTGAGAGATTGTAGTGGGTTTACAGAGCTTTTCACTTCTAGGCTGCTGATTTTAAAGCCTAACAATCAGTAGAAAGTCATTACCATCTGGCAGGTATTGGGCCTATGATCAATGACTTTGCTGTGGTTCATTTCCAAATGTCAGCATTGCAATTGAAACTTGTTGGTGCTTTCAGCAGAGGCCCAGAAGTGAATGGTTGTGGAGACTGAATTATATTCTCATCCCTTCGTTGACTGAGTAAATATGCACTTTCACGGCCTATACTATACATATTCAATGGATAACTAGATTTTAACTTTGCAGTGCTGTCAATCCAGCACCTTTCACAAGTACCAAATTAGCTTAACATAAAAAATAGCTGGGGCATGTGGAAAGCACCAGATCCTAAATTTGTACAAGTGAATATATATTATAAAATTTGAGCTTGGTATTTCTCTCAAAGTTTGAACGTTGTCACTGTTTTATTCAGGTGCTCACAACTCTTAAAGAGGTGAGAGCTAGTTTTACACATTCCTTTGGGATTTGAACACTTGGGGTCACAGAAAGGAAAAGTCTACTTGGTTATAGTGTATAGTATTTGAGGCTGTTAATTTTAGATATCTACTGAATTTTATGACTTGTAGTAAGTGTTTCTATTTGTATATATGCAGAGTGAATCGAAGATGCATCAATGTAGCACCTTCTAGAGAGACAGCTGGGGAATTGTTGTTAGGTAAGTGTAACAGTTTCAATGACTAAATGTTCTTGTGTTTAAAAAAAAAAGTGTCTGGAGTGGCTAACGACTGTTAGTGCCTACCTCAGGGCAGACTGTCAAAAAAACAGGGCAGATACCCCAAACTGGTGGTATGTTCTATAATTAGATTTTACCAACACAGTAACAAATGTGAACTCCTGGATCACTGTAACAGTCTCACCATGGAGTCACGGACAATCCCCTTAGACTTTCCAGTCTATTTTGCCATCCACGTAGACTGGATTTAGTGATAAATGGCCACTTACATCAAAAATCACATCATATTCAGGTTGCTCCCAGTCCCAAGAGACCAGTCGCTTACCCCAGATCAATTGATACTATTTAAAGGTTTATTAATTAGGAAAAACAAATAAGAGAATTATTTACAGGTTAAAGCAAGCAAATATATATAAACAAATGAGTTACGATCTAAATCCAAAGAGTGACAGAGTTGTAGAGATCTGTGAATCATAGAATATCAGGGTTGGAAGGGACCTCAGGATGTCATCTAGTCCAACCCCCTACTCAAAGCAGGACCAATCCCCAACTAAATCATCCCAGCCAGGGCTTTTTCAAGCTTGACCGTAAAAACTTCTAAGGAAGGAGATTCCACCACCTCCCTAGTTAACGCATTCCAGTGTTTCACCACCCTCCTAGTGAAAAAGTTTTTCCTAATATCCAATCTAAACCTCCCCCACTGCAACTTGAGACCGTTACTCCTTGTTCAGTCATCTGCTACCACTGAGAACAGTCTAGAGCCATCCTCTTTGGAACCCCCTTTCAGGTAGTTGAAAGCAGCTATCAAATCCCCCCTCATTCTTCTCTTCCGTAGACTAAATAATCCCAATTCCCTCAGCCTCTCCTCATAATTCATGTGTTCCAGTCCCATAATCATTTTTGTTGCCCTCCGCTGGACGTTTTCCAATTTTTCCACATCCTTCTTGTAGTGTGGGGCGCAAAACTGGACACAGTTCTCCAGATGAGGCCTCACCAATGTTGAATAGAGGGGAACGATCACGTCCCTCGATCTGCTCGCTATGCCCCTACTTATACATCCCAAAATGCCATTGGCCTTCTTGGCAACGAGGGCACACTGTTGACTCATATCCAGCTTCTCGTCCACTGTAACCCCTAGGTCCTTTTCTGTGGAACTGCTGCCTAGCTGCTTGGTCCCTAGTCTGTAGCAGTGCATGGGATTCTTCTGTCCTAAGTGCAGGACTCTGCACTTGTCCTTGTTGAACCTCATCAGATTTCTTTTGGCCCAATCCTCTAATTTGTCTAGGTCCCTCTGCATCCTATCCCTACCCTCCAGCATATCTACCTCTCCTCCCAGTTTAGTGTCATCTGCAAACTTGCTGAGGGTGCAATCCACACCATGCTCCATATCATTTATGAAGATATTGAACAAAATCGGCCTGAGGACTGACCCTTGGGGCACTCCACTTCATACCGGCTGCCAACTAGACATGGAGCCATTGATCACTACCCGTTGAGCCCGAGAATCTAGCCAACTTTCTATCTACCTTATAGTCCATTCATCCAGCCCATAGTTCTTTAACTTGCTGGCAAGAATACTATGAGAGACAGTGTCAAAAGCTTTGCTAAAGTCAAGGAACAACACGTCTACTGCTTTCCCCTCATCCAAAGAGCCAGTTATCTTGTCATAGAAGGCAGTTAGATTAGTCAGGCATGACTTGCCCTTGGTGAATCCATGCTGACTGTTTCAGATCACTTTCCTATCCTCTAAGTGCTTCAGAATTGATTCCTTGAGGACCTGCTCCATGATTTTTCCAGGGACTGAGGTGAGGCTGACTGGCCTGTAGTTCCCAGGATCCTCCTCCTTCCCTTTTTTAAAGATGGGCACTACATTAGACTTTTTCCAGTCATCCGGGACTTCCCCCGATTGCCATGAGTTTTCAAAGATAATGGCCAATGGCTCTGCAATCACATCCGCCAACTCCTTTAGCACTTTCGGATGCATCGCATCTGGCCCCATGGATTTGTGCTCATCCAGCTTTTCTAAATAGTCCCGAACCACTTCTTTCTCCACAGAGGGCGGTCACCTCCTCCCCATGCTGTGCTGCCCAGTGCAGTAGTCTGGGAGCTGACCTTGTTCATGAAGACACAGGCAAGAAAAGCATTGAGTACATCAGCTTTTTCCACATCCTCTGTCACTAGGTTGTCTCCCTCATTCAGTAAGGGGCCCACACTTTCCTTGACTGTCTTCTTGTTGCCAACATACCTGAAGAAACCCTTCTTGTTACTCTTAACATCGCTTGCTAGCTGCAACTCCAGGTGTGATTTGGCCTTCCTGATTTCACTCCTGCATGCCTGAGCAATATTTTTATACTCTTCCCTGGTCATTTGTCCAATCTTCCACTTCTTCTTGTAAGCTTCTTTTTTGTGTTTAAGATCAGCAAGGATTTCACTGTTAAGCCAAGCTGGTCGCCTGCCATATTTATTATTCTTTCTACACATCAGGATGGTTTGTCCCTGTAACCTCAATAAGGATTCTTTAAAATACAGCCAGCTCCCCTGGACTCCTTTCCCCCTCATGTTGTTCTCCCAGGGGATCCTGCCCATCAGTTCCCTGAGGGAGTCAAAGTCTGCTTTTCTGGAGTCCAGGGTCCGTATTCTGCTGCTCTCCTTTCTTCTCTGTGTCAGGATCCTGAACTCGACCATCCACTTTTGCTTTCCCTACTAATTCTTCCTGGTTTGTGAGCAGCAGGTCAAGAGGAGCTCTGCCCCAGTTGGTTCTTTCAGCACTTGCACCAGGAAATTGTCCCCTACACTTTCCAAAAACTTCCTGGATTGTCTGTGCACCGCTGTATTGCTCTCCCAGCAGATATCAGGGTGATTGAAGTCTCCTATGAGAACCAGGGCCTGCAATCTAGTAACTTCCATGAGTTGCCGGAAGAAAGCCTCGTCCACCTCATCCCCCTGGTCCGGTGGTCTGTAGCAGACTCCCACCATGACATCACCCTTGTTGCTCACACTTCCAAGCTTAATCCAGAGACTCTTAAGTTTTTCTGCAGTTTCATACTTGAGCTCTGAGCAGTCATACTGCTCCCTTACATACAATGCAACTCCCCCCCTCCCCACCTTTTCTGCCCTGCCTGTCTTTCCTGAGCAGTTTATATCCATCCATGACAGTACTCCAGTCATGTGAGTTATCCCACCAAGTCTCTGTTGTTCCAAACACATCATAATTCCTTGACTGTGCCAGGACTTCCAGTTCTCCCTGCTTGTTTCCCAGGCTGCTTGCATTTGTGTATAGACACTTGAGAACTCGCTGATCATCCCTCTTTCTCAGTGTGAGGCAAGAGCCCTGCCCTCTCGCGCACTCCTGCTCCTGCTTCCTTCCGGCATCCCACTTCCCCACTTACCTCAGGGCTTTGGTCTCCTTCCCCCGGTGAACCTAGTTTAAAGCCCTCCTCACTAGGTTAGCTAGCCTGCTTGCGAAGATGCTCTTCCCTCTCTTCATTAGGTGGAGCCTGTCTCTGCTTAGCACTCCTCCTTCTTGGAACACCATCCCATGGTCAAAGAATCCAAAGCCTTCTCTCCGACACCACCTGTGTAGCCATTCGTTGACTTCCATGATTCCACGGTCTCTACCCAGGCCTTTTCCTTCCACGGGGAGGATGGACGAGAACACCACTTGCACCTCGAACTCCTTTATCCTTCTTCCCAGAGCTACGTAGTCTGCAGTAATCTGCTCAAGGTCATTCTTGGCAGTATCATTGGTGCCCACGTGGAGAAGCAGGAAGGGGTAGCGATCCGAGGGCTTGATGAGTCTCGGCAGTCTCTCCGTCACATCGTGAATCCTAGCTCCTGGCAAGCAGCAGACTTCTTGGTTTTCCTGGTCGGGGCGGCAGATAGATGACTCAGTCCCCCTGAGGAGAGAGTCCCCGACCGCCACCAACTGCCTCCTTCTCTTGGGAGCGGTGGTCGTAGAACCCCCAACCCTAGGACAGTGCATCTCATGCCTTCCAATGGGTGAAGTCTTCTTCTGTTCCCTTCCCTCAAATGTATCATCTTGTCCACTCTCCGCATTAGTACCTGTGGAGAGAACATGAAAACGGTTACTTACCTGTCTGCGTTGCTGGTACATGGACGCTCCCCTTTCTTCTTCTGGAGGTCACGTGCTACCAAATTTCTTCACCGTCGTCCTGTCCCCGCAGTGCAGCCTGCTCTGAATCTTCAGAACGTTATGTCCGTAGAAGCATATCCTGACGTCAGTCCAGGAAATCTTTAGTTTCTCTTATGCAACGCAGGGTCGATACCTGTTGCTCCAGACCTTGAACCTTCTCTTCCAATATGGAGACCAGCTTGCACTTTGTACAGACAAAGTCGCTTCTGTCCTGTGGAAGAAAGACAAACATGGCACATCCAGTGCAGGTCACAACAGCTGGTCAATTCAGTGTCTTTCTGGGTAGACTAGGGTCTCTGGCTTCAGTTTGGTTTCTCTAGCCCTGTGAGAGTTTGGCAAAGAGATGGGGAAAAAAGAGTTGATGTGAAGATTTTTCATTTACCTTTTCCAGCATTCAAAGCTACAGGCCTTCTGCACCTACTTAACCATGGGTGGATGGGACAATTAACAAAGCTTTGTCTTACAATGGCCCCATTTAAATTTTGATGGTCCTCCTGAATAGGTGGTGGGGAGGGGCGGAGAAGTGCGGAGAAGTGGCATGACAATTCCTGTACCTGGGTTTGCAAGTTCAGAGCAAACATTTATGAAGTTATAAGACAAAATTTACATATTTTCTTAGAGCATAGAATATCGACATTACAAGTGAGATTAATGCATGCAGCAACTTGCAAACATTTCACAGAGTCTAAACATTAAATACATTCTTATAAGACTAATACCTATTTTGAGCAAAACTGAGGTACAGGTGAACTAGTCTAGTCTCCAGCTATGAGTTCGTTAGTTCTTAGCTAATGCCTGCAGTCTTGGCAAGAGCTGGCGCCTGGTCTGCCAGTGTCACAGTTAACATATGGATTAAATTTTCTAAAGTTAACACACAACTGATTTTTGTCCAGACATATGGTTCATATGTATTTTGGAATAGCCGAAATGTTGCTTGACTTTCCACATATTGTACTACAGGGGATGATGAATAGTCATAGATTACCCCACATACAGAATATTTTATTTGTGTGTTGTTGCTTTGAGTTGCATGTCTATTGTGCACTTATTTATATAATGAATTTCTAAGATGAGCACTTAATGTTTTTGTTCAGTCTCAGTTTATTTACATATCTACAGCCTCTATATGAATTTTATTAAAAACAGACATTCCAGGCTAAATTAATAATTGGTTTAGGTGATTGTAACTGCATTTATTGTGGTAATGGTTTGTGATATACTGGAGGACAGGCTAGATAATATGGTGGTCCCCTTCTGGCCTTAACTCTGTGTGACTACTGGAGTTGCACCTGCTTACCCAACTAGTCAGTTTGGCCTTCCTTTCCTACAGTTTTCACAGTGTGCTCATTGGGTTTATTGTTGTTGTTTTGTTAAATACTATCCTTTGACAAATATTTAATTACTTAACTTCATTTCCACCAAGTGCTGTCCTTTTTACTTACTATTATGAACAGCATAGTTAGTGCTTTAGACATCATGTCTAATCATTTTTATGGATGTTAAAAGTAAAGACAAATTAGTGTAGTAACGGTCACCTTTTGTATAAATATTCCTCTCTGCAGGCAAATATGGAATGTATTTCGTTGAAGACAATGCTTCCGACACAATAGAAAGTTCTGTGAGTATGAGTTCAAGTTTTTCACAGATCACACATTCTTCTATATTAGAACTGAGAATAACTTTGGTGCTTTATCAATTAAAATCACCATAATTTTAATTTGTATATTAAGATATCTGGGAGTTTGAATTCATAGACTGTTACTCTATTTGTGTGTGATTATTTGAGAATTTTAAAATGCTTATCTGCCAACATTTCAGCAATAACATACAAATACCCTGAGTAAGGTTGATAACTTCCATTATAGAATAAAGAGAATATTATTCCCAATTCTACCAGTCTTTTAATATGTTATATATTGTTACATATAAATACCAGATTTTATTATATATTACAGTAGTGCGTAGGAGCCTTAGTCATGGACCAGAACCCCAGAATTAGGAATCATAATATACTTATCTATTGAAAGGTGAAACTTGTGTTTAAATAAAATTAAAAAACAAAACTGTTTTTATTACCCTAAAATGACATTTGATTGAGCTAATTGTTGTGATCCCTAACAGTGTCTTGTATTGACATAGGGTTGAAACAGATTAAAAACAAATGATCTGTTAGATAGTTTTCATTATATAAAGTTTTTGATAAACATCTTAATTCTTTGTCTATTAGAGAAATGTAGCTTAATTAAAGATTTTCAAAAGTACAAGCCAAAGTTTAAAGTAAATTACTACACACAGAGCATTAGTTTACAGTATGCAGTATAAATAAATGGAAACTGACTAGTTTTAAAGGCTAGTGAGCAAAACATTTTCTGTATCAATGTACTATATGTTCTTCAGAGTTTTCACAGGGAAACTGAACCAGCATCATTTTCTTGGACATATGAAGAAATCAAGGAAGTTCATAAGAGATGGTGGCAATTAAGAGACAATGCTGTGGAAATATTTTTAACAAATGGCAGAACTTTACTCTTAGCTTTTGACAACACAAAGGTAACAGTGTGGCATTAATGCATGGTAATATAGAATATGTATATAAAGGTATTTTTTATAATTATGTATTGAAGAAATGTGTATTTTCATGGAATACATTAAGAAAAATGATGGGTAGGCTTCTTTGAATTCTTAGATACTTCTGGAAGCTGATATGAGTTAAGGGCTCAGCCAGGCTTTTTGATAGACAGGATGTGTGTCACAGGTATGTTCTGGTTTCAGAGTAACAGCCGTGTTAGTCTGTATTCGCAAAAAGAAAAGGAGTACTTGTGGCACCTTAGAGACTAACCAATTTATTTGAGCATAAGCTTTCGTGAGCTACAGCTCACCTCATCGGATGCATACTGTGGAAAGTACAGAAGATCTTTTTATACACACAAACCATGAAAAAATGGGTGTTTACCACTACAAAAGGTTTTCTCTCCCCCCACCCCACTCTCCTGCTGGTAATAGCTTATCTAAAGTGATCACTCTCCTTACAATGTGTATGATAATCAAGTTGGGCCATTTCCAGCACAAATCCAGGTTTTCCAGGATCACTCTCCTTACAGGACTAAACCAATTCAATATCGTAATGTTGTGACTTTTTATCACATTGTTATGATCTTAGCAGATCTCTAGAACTTTGTAAATGAGAGAATCTTACATACTGTAGGAGGAGACGTAGTTTATGACAGTTTAAATGTGTTGCTTGAATAAAACTACAATAATTTTTTTAGGTCCGTGATGATGTGTACCACAACATCTTAACGAACAACCTGCCTAATCTTTTGGAGTATGGGAACATTACTGCTTTGACCCACCTATGGTACACAGCACAGATTACCAACTTTGAATACCTGACTCATTTAAACAAACATGCTGGCCGTTCCTTCAATGATCTCATGCAGTATCCAGTATTTCCCTTTATACTTTCTGACTACACCAGCGAAACACTGGACCTAAATGATCCATCTGTTTATAGGTAACAAGAAATCTTTGAAATTACTCCTTTCCAAATAACTCATTAAACTGGTTATTTCAGTAAAATCCACTTGTGTTCACCCTGATAAACCAAGACTTAATTAGGAAGATTGCTAGGAAACACATCTGGTCTAATGGTATTTGAATGTAACATTGGCTCATCTAGTCAATTTGAATAGTATACCTGTTACCAGCATTTATATTCACAGTAGTTGGCAGGTCTCACTCAATACCTGCTGTCTTGCACTTCCTGATATATATTCCTTTGCCTTGAAAAAACAAAAAACAGCCTGTAACCAAAGAGCTGACAATTTAGCAAAACATAACCAAAACCAGAATTATGCTATATGAGCAACTTGCCAGTTACCAAAGGTAAATCTATATCAGCTAGTTGTAAACAGACTAAGGAGGTCCACACAGGCACAATCTTAACTACATTGATTTTTAAAATGGATTTTAGTAAAGTTGGTGCAGCTCTTGTGTCTAGTGTGAAAAAGTCAGGCTAGGCAACTGCAAGAGGAGTAGTCCTGTTGGGTTCTGGGAGGTGGGCAGTCGCAAGCCCATCCACCAGCCAAAGATTCTTCAACCAGCCTAAGGGCAAGAACTACTGAGCTTGGGACTCAAATAAGTATGGGGGACAACAAAACCGAAAACAAAGACAGGTGTGAATGTCAAAGGGTCAGAATCAAGGAACCTGAAGGGGACACCGACCTGGACAGCTCCCACTGCTCCTCAAAGGTGTCAAGGGAGCCAGCGGATGCAGCCCAAAGGAACTCTGCCCAGATATGTGAATGGAGAGAGGAACAGAAATAGGCACCACAGTTGCAGAGCACTCCCTCAGTTTGCATCCTCTCCTTGGTGTTATAGGTGGCCACTTTGGCCATCGCTAGGAGGAGGTTGACGAGGAGGGGCCACAAATGGGGTGTGCATAAATTAGAAGCTGGGAGCAGAAGTGTAGCTAGAACCACAAAAGTAAATCCAGGAGGAGCTGGAAAAGGGGCAGCAACTGGGTCTCCCTCATGCTGCAAAAGGGACAGGCATCTGTGATAAGAGTGAACTGCACCAGGTACATTCCCATGCTCACGGCTCCATGAAGGAGCTGCCAACTAATATTCCCGGTGGCCAGTGGGACCAAGGCAGAATACAGACTGTCCAATGGGGTTCGTCACCCTCAGCAGATGGAAATAGGTCCCACCACTTGTATCGAGAAAGAGGAGTGATCCTATTGGGATCCAGGAAGTGGGCGGGCAAAGCCCTCCCACTGCTAAAGGATCCCCCCCCCCAGCCTAAGAGGGGGATCCACAGGACCTGGACACCAAATAAATACGGGGGACAACTAATGAAATAACAGGAACAGGAGTGTGGTCAAAGGGTCAAACGAGGGGAACCGGACGGGGACACTGAGCAGGGAACCCTGGACAGCACCCACTGCTCCTCAAAGGCGTCCAGGGAGTCAGTGGACACCACCCAGAGGAACTCTGCCCAGATACGTGAATGGACAGAGGATAGGAAATAGGCCCCACAGACACAGGAGACTCCATCGGCCAACCTCCTGACTCTGGTTTTATAGATGGCCATTTTAGCTAGGGCCAGGCAGAGGTTGACCAGGCGATCCCGTGACTTTGTGGGGCCGCGGATAGGGAGTGTATAAATAAGAAGGTGAGGGGAAAAGTGCAACCAAAAGCATAATAAAATATTCGTGAGGAGCCGGAATAGGGGTGGCAGCCTGGCACACTCCAAATATGTGTGCCAGAGTTTCCCTCATGGCCGCAAAAGGGGCAGGTGTCTGGCATAGGGGTGAACTGTGCCAAGTACACGCCCGTGCTCACGGCTCCATGAAGGAGCCGCCAACTGATATCCCCGGCAAGCCTCAGAACCAAGGTAGAATATAGGCTGGCCCACTGGGGCTCCTCACCCTCCAAAGGTGGCAAGAGGTCCCGCCATTTTGTATCTGGGTGGGACACAAGGGTGAGGGTGTGAAGGGTATGGAGCACGAGCGTGTATAGATGTTTCCTTGGCGCGGTCTGGAAGCAGACCAGCTGCAGCTTGTGCAGCCAGCTCAGTGAGGGGGTCGGTTGGGTCCACGGGGCAGGGGCCCGATAAAAAGGTCTGGCGGGCCTGGGGTGGAGGGTGGGTGGGGCGCGCCCTCATGCAGGACCCGGTGCAAGAGGAGTGATGGAAGGCAGGTATGTTAGCCTTAGAATGAGAGAGGCCCTTTTTCCTATAAACTGAGAGAGTGTTACTTCAGGTCAGTTAGGGATACCTGAGTCCAATTAAGGGCTTCCTGACACCTTTTAAAAACCCCTCCTCTGATGAGAGACTGGGAGGAGAGACGAGCTGCTGCAGGGCTAGTGGCAGCAGGGAGACAGGCTTCTCCAGGGTGAGAGGCTGCTCTCCTCCCTACAGGGGAAATAACCAAAGCTGAGTGCGTGTTTAGGGGAAGAACTGACACATCTGGGGCCAACAACAGGACAACACCCTCCACAGCAAGGAAGCAGGGAAAGTTACTCCCCTTTGTTTGTGTTTGTAAATTGATTTCATTTTGTTAGCTGGAGGAACCCTCCTTGATAGGGTTGCCAACTCTGACTGAAGCTATTCCGGGAGATTTTAATAGGATATTTTAAGAAAGTGACATGACATTTGGGGGGGGGGGAATCTCCCGGATTGCTTTCAATAGTCACTGGGAGATTGATACCAATTCCAGGAGACACCAG
Organism: Lepidochelys kempii; assembly: GCF_965140285.1. Classification (NCBI taxonomy): domain Eukaryota; kingdom Metazoa; phylum Chordata; order Testudines; family Cheloniidae; genus Lepidochelys; species Lepidochelys kempii. The sequence continues at coordinate 135,679,217 of NC_136382.1, read as the reverse complement.
GCTAATCCTGGAGGGTTGGCAACCATGCTCCTTGGGCCTGAACTGAGGCCTACCTTGAAAATACTGATAAGAAAATACAGAGGGGGAAGACGCACACTGGCCAGAGTGGGCTGATTTGTGCTAATTCTGGCAACACAGAGGAGGTGCCTTGCCACAGTAGACAAGGCATTACTCTTAAAGGGATGCTACAAGTCAAGATTGAAACATGCTGGTGGGGGCAGTATGGGGAATATGTGACCTGTTGCCTATACTGTAGCTGTTCTATGGACGAATGACTTTCATTCCTCTAGCACTAACATCAAATGGCCAATTTTAAATTACGAACGTATTTTTATAGTCATTTTATTTTCCTAAACGCATATGTAGAGTTTTGTTAGGATTTGCCTTTGTATTTGTCCTTCTGTATTTTAACTCTTCTTAATCTGATTTAGCTAAAAAGATCAGTCTTTGTATATGTTAATGTACATTGAACTGAATTTTCTAATTTCATTATGAAAATAAGATGTCAACATTTCTCCTATTACAGAAATTTAGCCAAACCCATAGCTGTACAGTCTAAAGAAAAGGAAGATCGATATGTGGATACTTACAAGGTATCTTAAACTCTCATTTCTACAATGTGTTTTCTTCTGGTATCTAAAACCAAAACAATGTGGCGGGTTTTTTTAATGTATTTCTGTGGGACTTCACATTTTCAGCATGTTATAGTCAATTGTGAAAACAGTTAGCAGGAAATGGATTCCCTTCTGTCTTATGTCTGTCTCTTTGTAACCAAGAACATAAGAAAACAAGAAAAAACTTAATCCTAAAAACTGCAGTGCATCTTTTGGTACTTTATATTTGATGTATGTTGGGGTCTAAATTCATGACCAATGAGATAAATACATATGAAGTTAACCAAAGAAGCTAAAGAAATATATCTCTGTAAATTGCCTTGCATTTTGTGGTCTAAAAAATTATATTGTACATCTGGGTTTTTTCTAGTATGCAACAGAACAGTTATGTTTGCCTTCAAACATTCTGGGTCATTTATCAATTAAACTAACTGCACAAAATCTTTAAAAGTATTTCCTAATCTCCTAACATCAATCTAGTTTGAAAATAGATCTGATCATATAGAGTAGAACTAGTATTCCATTAGTGCTGCCTGCTGTTGCTACTGAGCGTTTATGACCGGTTCCCCCCCGGGGTGCCACCTGGAACTGGGGTACCACTGAGCCCTCTGACCCACCAGCCTGGGCTCCCTTTCACACTGTGCTGCTGTGACAAGCTGCAAAGCCCTCCAGCCTGCACTTTCACCAACATTCACATAGATAGAAACACACCCACCTGCAGTTACACACAGGATCTCTAACCACCAGCTTCCCAGCCTAAGACCCCAGAGCAGTACTGTCCTGCCCTGGTCAAATCTGGCCAGTCTATGGGTTTAATACCCGGTCCGCCTCTCCCACAATGTGAAGAGAACAATGTATATTTGTGGTAACCAAGCAGAGATTTTCCACAAGCACTCCAATCAAGGCTCACTGGTTTGGATTAAAACATGTTAGGTTTTAAGTGATAGCAAACAGATCAAAGCAGATTACATAGTAAATAAACAAAACACAAACTAAGATTAAGATACTAGAAAGATAGGATATTCTCATCCTGGCTGACGAAACAGGCGGGCTGCAGATTCTTATGGGACAAGCTGCACTTGCTTTACAGCTTGGAAACCCCAGGTCTTTCATACACAGGCTAGAAATCCATTTAGCTTTGGTCCAGCACTTCCTCCAGTTCAGTCTTTGTTCCTCAGGTGTTTCCAGGTGTCTTCCTGTGTGGGGAGTGAAGAACTACAGATGATGTCACTCCCTGCCTTATATAGCTTTAGCATATGACCAGAGTCCTTTGTTTCAAAACTTGGTTCCCAGACTGGTCTGTGGAAAAATACTAACATCCCAAGATGGAGTCTAGAATCATGTGGCCTGGTCACATGTCCTTGTAGAATCATAGCAGCCATTACTTACAAGCTGTCTGGAGCATTCTCAGGAAGGCTCGCGAGGGGGAGATAAGCTTCTCCTAAGGCCTGTTGTTTTCCCTAATGGCTCATTGCCCTGAATAGGCCCTTCCCAACCAGCTCTCTAGACTGAAAGCATCTTGCCGGGTGGGCGTTTCCCATGCATAACTAAATTTGAAGTACAGATACATAGTGTTCAGATACAAAAATGATACATGCAGACAAATAGAATAATCATATTCAGCAAATCATAATTTTTTCAATGACTCCTCACATGACTTATCTTGCACAAAATGCATCATAATTATGCCATAACCATATTATAATATTACTATGGTGAATATGGGGTGCAGTCACAGTGACCATGTCCACAAATGTATCTTGTTCCTGGACCCCCATTAAAGTCCATAGAGAATGACTTGATGGGGCTGGAAAGCATTTACACATGGGCCTTTCATTTAGATTTGCATCAAGATCTGGAGTGTGCTTTGACAAAAGTGTGTGTATGAACTTGTTTTGATTTTAAGTTTAGTGTGAAAAACCCACATTATGACACAACAGTGTTCCTGGACAGAAAGAACAGTATTTACCGCTAGAGCAATATATTGTGAAAGTCAGGTGGTCTGTTGCTTAAAAGCTTAAGTATGCATGTGCACACTTGTCATTTGTGGTTGAATTGATGTTTTTAAAATGAAATTTTGTCAGAAACCATCGATGTATGGCACTGTTTCCTCTTCATTCAATATTTATGTAAAATGATCTAACAGATTCAGTCAGTACATTGCCATGGTGATGTCAGTTCTTTATTACTAGGTTGCTGTATGGGCTCAAGCATGTGAGTGATGGGCTTTCTAGTGTAGTGAACCTGACATTCATATTTTCAGTGGCAGTTTCAAACAGATTTAGGAAAACCTCACTTAGGCACCTACTGAGATTTTCAAAGATGTGTATCTGCATCTCTGCCTAGATATCTTTTTGTAAATCTAGCCCTAAGTCCTCTTTTGAATGCAAGATGTTGGCTCCTATGTCACTTTGGCACTTCTGAAAATTTCTTTGATGGGATTTTTCTGCATTTTTGTTACAAAAACTCATATTTACTATTCCTTTAAATTTGCCACCCCTAAGGATAAGTTTTTGGATTGAAGAGTCAGGATTCTGTCTCTTTCCTGCAAGATATACTTTTTTCTAAAGGTGAAATGGCACCTGGTCCACACTATAGAAGTTGCCTATTTCTGAAAAAAGATTAAAGTAACAGGTGCAGCTGAATTAGTGTTGAACGGAGTTAACTGCAGGTGTAGAACAGGACAAACCATGGTTAGTACAATTTCCAAAAACCATGGTTAATGTTTTGAAAGGTGTAACCTGAAGCATTGGAAACAGTTATTGGAATGGTCTCTTCCAGAAAAATATTGTGTGGTAAAAATGAATAATTACTTCAGACAGAAGCTATTTTTACAACTGGGGGGGGGGGAAACCCCCCACCAGGTGAGGCTCTTTCCTCTAAATGAGAGCTTAAATTCTTCAGATATTGTCTGGGACAGAAGGCACTAGTGAAGTGCTGGAAGGACGTATATCTTAGTGTAGTATCCTAGCAATATAGCTTTTAAATAGCATGTTGGGTAAGATATGACACCCATGCTTTACCTGTTCCTGTTCTAGTATTTGGAAGAGGAGTACCGCAAAGGAGCTAGAGAGGATGACCCAATGCCTCCTGTGCAGCCTTATCACTATGGATCTCATTACTCCAACAGTGGAACCGTACTTCACTTTCTAGTTAGAATGCCTCCTTTCACTAAAATGTTCTTAGCTTATCAAGGTAAGATTAATTTTGTTAAATATGACAAATGAACATTAAAGTGAAATTATCAAGTATGGTAAACTTAGAAATCTGACCTACCTTGACAGTGGACCCTTTTGAGGCTTTCATAAAGAGAACATGTAGTACATGAACTCTTTGTGCATCTCACAAAACTCTACATCTTCTAAAAATGTCTGTACATCTTCTGTGATCTATTCCAAAAAATCTGGTCTCTATGGCTCTAGATCTCATATGTAGCAATTGGGATCTAAATGTTCAGGCCTCAGCCAAGCAAAGTTGGTGAACTTGAACTTTTTGAGGTCACCAATGTGCAATTGGTATTGTATGTTTTCCTCTTGTCAAGGTAATAAACGGAAACTGTGTTTTTCTTTGCAGATCAAAGTTTTGACATCCCAGACAGAACCTTTCATTCTACCCACACAACTTGGCGCCTCTCCTCCTATGAATCTATGACTGATGTGAAGGAGCTTATCCCAGAATTTTTCTATCTTCCAGAATTTTTAGTTAACAGAGAAGGTATACGAGACAATGCCAAAATGATCTCTAAAAAGGCACAAGGATTGGGTCTCTGGGTTGAAACTGATAATTCCATGTTATGATCTGTTTTTTTCCCCCATGTTTTTAAATTGATTGTCAAGGGGAAACCTGGCAGGTCCGGATCTTGAATATTTAGCCACGGAGGCTTAGGATTGACTCTACTGTTGCCACTTTTGTTAGTTCTGCAAGCCCAGACTTCATGCTCATGAGTTGTACTGCCATAATCTTATTTGATTTCAAGAAAACCATAAAAGTTAATCCAGACAAGGATGTTTGATAAATGTAGAAATTTAAAATCTGTTTCTTATAACTGAAAGAGCATCTGCTCCTTTCCATTGAGGGTGTCATGCTTCTGATAAATCTGTTTACATTTTTTCAGCTAGTTACATTTTAGGGTTTCCCCAAGAGGCTCTGACAATCTGTCAGTTGTTTTGAGAGAGTTTACTGTCCTCATGCTGTCCTCAAGGGACTTGGGCTAGATCCAATAAGGTGCTGGGTGCCAACAATGCCCAATAAAACCTTTGGGAGTTGAGGGCATTCAACATTTCACAGTAGTGTTCAGCACTTTGTAAGATTGAGCCTTTTTTATTGTTCATGTTTCCTTGTTACAATTTAAGTTTAACTGGTGGAGTTAGGTAGTAGTGACGGGGGTGAATGTGAAAGAGCGACTGACCATCGAGAATGGAATGGAAAGGATCAGTGATGCAGGATGGTGAAGAAAGTGTTTTACTGAATCAGTAGAAGACTTCAAGTAGAGAGATCAGACCTTCAGTGACTATAGCAAGAAGCAATGTTAGTGCTGAATATTACCCATTCTGGACCTCAGGTAGGGCTGTTGCACAGTGGGGATGTCACAATTTTGTGAGGTTTGTACTCCTCCCTCCTCCTCGCCCCCACCTGAAAAAGTACCATCTGTTTGAAGCTGCTAAGAGAATTGGAATGCTAGTAGCCCCAGTGGATATAGTGTACAGAGTGCATGTGAGGCTAAGGTACATGATTCAATTTATCACATGGCTTTCCACATGGATATTGCTAGCCCACTTACTGTATACAATTCTATAATATAGTTAGATCATTTCTACACCAGGGTCCAGAAGCATGTTATCACTTTTCCAACAAGAACTGTGTTTAAGCACACTTCCCTGCAAAGTTCAGAAAAAAGGCCTATAGATTCACAAGGCTTTTGAAATTGCTGCTCAGCGTGAAATGGGTGCAAATTTCTTTTTAAATATAGATCAACCAAAATTTTGAGGACTTTCTGGGTATCGTACAGAAAATACTTATTTTATGAGGTTTTTGGAGAAGATTTCTGGAGATAGTGGCACTGTGGGAGACAGACAGAAGCTTTTTTGTTTTTTTGTAGCTCAGTTACTGGCTGATTCAAATTACCTTGTTTATATCTGAATGTTTTTTAACACTGCTGGGTTCATTATACTATTGTAGGAATGAGTAAGTGTCAGGACACCTAGAACTCTTGCAAAGGCCTCTTTTTTGTTGCTGTAATTGAAATCCTAAAATTGTGTTTTCTGCCATGTTGCCCCTCTTGGTTGGGTGGAGCTCCCCGTAAACTTTCCTTCTCAGTGATGCATATTAAAAAAAAGAACGGTTAGGCCGCTGGTGAGGTGAGACCACTGCTTATCTGCTGATAAATATTCTCACTGTTTTCTTGTACTGCCCCATCTGTCTGTAGAGCCGGGACTGTCTTTTTGTTTTGTGTTTGTACAGCATCTAGCACCATAGAGTCCTCGTCCATGACTGGGGCTCCTAGGTGCTACAGTAATATAAATGGTAAATAATAAAACCATATAAACCCTCCTCTTTACATTTCTAGGTTTTGATTTTGGCCTGCGTCAAAATGGCGAAAGAGTAAACCATGTCAATCTCCCCCCATGGGCTCGTAATGATCCCCGTCTCTTCATCCTGATTCATCGTCAGACTTTAGAGTCTGATCATGTCTCCCAGACAATCTGTAACTGGATTGATTTAGTGTTTGGGTATAAGCAAAAGGGCAAGGCTTCGGTTCAAGCTATCAATGTCTTCCATCCTGCTGTAAGTATCTTTTTGTTAAGTAATCTGTTCATAGTATAAAATTATTTGATCTCTGAGCTGGTTTAACCCGATTGCTTGGAAAACATCCAGCTTTAGGCAAATTCCCTTGAAATAGCTAACTATCAAAGAACAGGGAAAAAGACCGAATATTTAAATGAAGAACTGGTAAAATCCCAGGGCTTGTGACATGAAGGTCAATTATGTCTATTTTAAATAATTTTTCCTGGGCTAAAGCTAGGTAGGGAATAGTCATACAATGTATGTCTACTTAAAAGCCTATTGGACAATTAGTCATTGTTTGCAATAATATTTAGAAATGCAGTATTTTGTTTCCTCTTCCATCAAAAAGAAGCCTTTCACTTTGACAGATTGTAGCGAAGGCTGCAGCAGAGATAAGTGAAGTGTCTGATTAGAGAGCACAACATTTGTACTATTCCCTCCTCCACAATCTTAATTTGTGTTCCTTACCTGCTACCCAATTAATGTCCCATTTAAGCTAAACCCCTACAGTGGCTTTAACTTCGGATCACAGAACTGGTTAAGACTCTGCATTACACTGCAAAAGCGTCTGGATTTACTCAGGACCGTGGTGAAAGGAGAACAAGATGACGAAGGACTTGTCAATTTCAAAAGAATTCCTAAATTGTACATTTTCAGGTCTCAAAATGCATTCCTTGAAAGGCTTAAATATTAGCAGTGCAGCAGCCTGACTTTGTCCAGCCAGGCTGTCTCACTTTATGGGTTTCACTCACTGTAATTTAATTGCTCATGGTAAAATAGAGTATTTAAATGTCAATCATATAGTCACTTCGATTCATGCTGGTTTTCCTTAACACTTTAGGGTGTAGTTCTGCAGTTCTGTTGCATCCAGAAGTCAGTTACAGAAGGGCTGAAGACTCTGGCTCTAAGCTTGTGCAGTTTTAGCTGGGAAACTTTTTTCAAAGATAACTTTACTTAGCTTTTGTGTTTGCTGTTTTACATTTTAGACCTACTTTGGGATGGATGTTTCTGCTGTTGAGGATCCAGTTCAAAGAAGAGCCCTGGAAACAATGATAAAAACATATGGACAAACCCCTCGTCAGTTGTTCCACACAGCACATGTCAGCAGACCTGGCTCCAGGCTCATAATAGATGGAGAACTTCCCGCTGCCATGGGGTTATTAGTGCAGTTTGCTTTCAGAGAAACCAGGGAGCACACTAAAGAAATAGTATATCCAGTATGTAATTTGATTCACAAGATTGCTAAATTAGCATTCACAGGCTGTAATTACTGCACCCTAAGGTACACATCTGAATAATTAAGCAAAACAGCTGCACCCACAGTGTATTAATGAAAAGCGTTCGCACTATATCCTCTGTACATTTTAAGACATTTCATGATTATGTGGATCAGAGCAGAACTGGCACAATGACTTGCAATGTCCAAGCTTCTGGAGGAACTGTCTGGCAGTGAATTTCTGTCCTTGCCGATCCTACTCCCAGAGTGTATAGCGGGTGGAGGTGGGGGGCGGAAGGTGCTGGACTGAAATAGTTTTTTCTTCCACTCTCTTCACAGTGGAAGGAGGAGATTTTTCTGCACCACAGAGCATCAAATAGTCTGTCATGCCTGAGGCAAATCTGTTTCAGTCTATGCCCATGTGTCTTTCTGTAGGAAGTGTTGTGGTTAGTAAATCTCTTTACTATAGACTGAGCTTCAAGACATTTTGAAAAATTTTCATCTGATATTTGTCTGTAAGCAAACTGAAGTAAAGAAGTTCTTAAGCAGCTCTTCTGTTATAGTAGGATAATTTTATTGTCTTTTTTGAGTCAGTATTTTTCAGTACAACCTCATTACCATTCTTCTCACCCTTGAAGTTTAGGAAGAACTAATGGAAAAACAACCACTCTAATTTCCATGTGTAAATACGCATGTGAAAGTTGCGAATTAGTTTTTGTTTCTGTATTGAACAAGGTTATCAAAATAATTACTTTCTGGTTTCTGCCAGTAACCATTTTAAAAAAAAAATCCAATCTGTTGATTTTAGTATACAAGTGACTTTAAGTACCATAAAATATCATTTTGAACTTAAAAATATCAGGGCTCAGAATGACTTTTTTGGAGCTATAAAAGTACTGAAATGTGAGAGAGACCAATAAATTCAGGACCATTGAGATATGTTGTGCAGGAGGCACTGAATATAATTCTTGTATTAGATCAGTATAGTCTACCATGTCAGCTATCTGGTCTTTGTCAATATAGAATGCGTCAGAGCATTCTAATCCCTAAATTGCACCTCACTGTTAATGCTATACCATGGGGGAAATCTAATATTAGTGAAGTAATGCAAAATTACATTGTAATATATTATAATTTGCAGTATTTTATATATTAAAAAGTAGAATAAATTTGCACTAGTCTTTCTTGAAGCAAAGAGGATGCCAGTACTTGCACTGCACTTAAATACTTGTTTGCTGGCTGGTTAGTTACATGCCTTGAATGGTGAATTCTTGGTCCAGTGTTGAGATATGTGATGATGGACAATTCGTATCAACATTTTTGTTTTGTTTAGCATTCTTTGTGGGGAAAATGCCTCATTTACTTCAGACACTTATTTTCTCTAAAACCTAATCGGGAATTTGGCCCATGTTAATAGAAATGGAAAACTGATGTTTCATCTTACTGTGTTACTTGAACCCTACAAGTTACCAGTTTTCTAGTCAAGCCCGTAAATAACTGACTGAATAAATAAGTTGGCACAATAAAAGATCTCACCTACCTTGTGTCTCTGAATAAATAGAACTCACTTGAAATTAATATCTTGGCATAGAACATTACATTGCCTTTTTGCATAATTCTTTATAACAAAGTAAAGTATAGACCCTGTCATATAAAGCACCACAAGACTAGAATCACTTATAGGAGTCTTTTATCTATAATGCACTTTTTCCTCATATAAAATAGGAGTATTTTAATTGGTGTTTTATTTGTCTTTGTTCTAGAGTCCTTTGCCTTGGATAAAAGGTTTAAAGTGGGGGGAATATGTAGGTTCCCCAAGTGCTCCAGATCCAGTTGTTTGCTTCAGCCAGCCACATGGAGAAAGGTTTGGCTCTCTGCAGGCTCTGCCAACTAGGGCCATCTGTGGTTTGTCCCAAAAATTCTGCCTTTTGATGATATACAGTAAAGAGCAAGGTAAGGAAGCCCCAGAAATCAGTTTCATGTTTACCCTCTACATATGAAATACTGGAAGAACTTAACTAGTTGCCCAGTCATAATCGCGCTATATTTTTATAGTGCCACTCTAATACTCTAGCTGAGTACTCAAGTTTGCAGTCTTATTCTGCTAAGGATTGTAAATAGAATTATTAAGCAGCTTTTAATAAAGGTGCTGGATTTCAAGAATTCTTTTCAGTTAGTTTGGTATTTTTGTTAAAATAACTCAACTGAGAGTTTTTAAAATATCAGAACTCTAGAAATCCACAGTTCTTCTTCGAGTGACTGTTTATGTCCATTCCACTGTAGCTGAGTGTGCGCCCAGTGCCTAATTGTTAGATATTCTCCCCCCCCCCCCCCCCCCAGTGGTACCTGTTGGGACATGAACATCCTCTGCTGCTATATGCCACTGTGTGCAGGTATAAAGGGCAGAGCTGTCCACAAATTTCCTCAGTTCCTTCTTACCAACAATGACAGTTGTTGGAGGAATTATAGCTTTGCTACTGTAAGTTCTTCCCTCATTCCTCATTAAAATATATTCAGTTCGCTTCGTATAATTTCATAGTTAATTTAATCGGTAGTAATGATAGTTATAAGTTTCAATTTTAGATCTTAGGCTGACTGGTTCAGCTCTTTGTACGAGGAGCGGTACTGGAACCATGTCTCGATCTCCAGGATTCAAATCATGTCATTCATGCAGCAAACCAATGCCAATGAGTGACCCACACCCCAGCTGCCTTAAGTCCTTAAGGGAGTCCCAAATATCACATTTTAAAAGGATTTAAGTGTTGCTCAAAAAAGGATGGAGTGGCCAAGCTGAAATGTATTCTTGTGAAGGTGGCACTCCATCCTCCCTCAAAGCCATCCAGTTCAGAGCGGGCATCGGGCGCATTAGGTTTGGTCCAGAGTGCTCCTTCTGTTTTGTCTGAATCCAGAGCTCGATCACTGTCAGCAGTGTTGAGGAAGAGGCACAAGGCCGCCAGAGTTTTGGTACCTAACTCTACAAGATCTCTGGTACTGAAGCTTTCTAAAGGCAAGAGACCTGGGACGAATACTGAAAAGACACTCCCCAAAACAGCCTTCAACTAAAAAGGGGTCATGGATTCCGAAACCAGAGCAAGATCCCTCAAGAGCAACCCCTGAAACACCTACTACAGCTTCTTCGAGCTATCCACCAGTACTACATGAACATGATGCACTACCAGAACCATTGACACTGGCGGCATATACAGAGGCTAGAGAGCTACTTAACCTCCCAGTGCCAGTTTCCACAGCAGCACAGGAAGTGTTTCAGATGGTACTGGTACCCGAGGACCCTACTCCAGTTCCTCCCCAGCTTGTGATACGGATTCCTCCTGCACTTTCTTGGCCTTGGAAATCAGTACTTCCAAGGGGAAAACTAACCATGACTTCTCCAGGACCTTCATCCATGGGCTCTATTTATCGCTCTCTAGTTGAGGCAGCTTCTGTCCCGCCCCATTATTGGATGTCTGATTATTCCTCCTCTTCAAGCTTGGAGGTTGGGTTCTATGTGTCCCAGTTTAGACAGGACATGCATCTTTCACTGGGGACGTGTGCCCGATGGTTCCTGCCATAGTCCTGGCAGGGGGTCACATGATAAGGGACAATTGCCCAGTCAGGGATGGGTTCCAGGACTATGTGGGGTCTCTGCCCTGTTTTTTAACCATATGCCCTGAGAGAGGCACTCATGGTTGTGAGCCACTCCAGACAGCGTGACACTCACCTCAAACTTATAACACCAGCGGGACCTCAACAGCAATGGTTCTCAACTTTACTAGTCTTGTCAGTCAGATTTTCACTGACTCTCCACTCTAGATCCAGATGTAGTTTCGCAGGACCATTATCATCTCCTCCAACCCCAACCTCCAGGCTCTCCATCTGAAAAAGTGTGGATGCTTTATGGCTAACATTGTTGGAACAGGCTTACTCAAAGCGTGTGAAGGAGTACTTCTAAATAGTAGAAAGACTTCAACTAGGAGTACTTACCTGGCTAAGTGAAAGTGTTTTCCCATCTGTTCCCACCAGAAAGCGAGCTCAGTCCAATAGGTGATGGATGGATCTCCTGTACCTAAAACATCAAGGTCTAGCAGTAGCTCTGGCAAGGTTCATCTAGCAGCTATGACGGATTTTCATCCATGAGAGAGTAACGGACCTAATTTTTTCCAATCCCATTGCTATCCGGTTTTTTGAAGAGGCTGGACAGAATATGTCTAGAGGTGCAAGAACATGCCCTCCCACCCCCCGAGATCTGAACCTGGTATTAGCAAAGTTAATGGGACCTCCTTTTGAACTTCTCATGACTTGTTCTTTACTCCACCTCTCTGTGAAGGTTGCATTTTTAATTTGTCACCTCACCTCGGTGAGGGGGAGTGGGCAAGTTGAGAACTCTGGTATTCAAGCCTCCCTATACAGCCGTCTATAAGGACAAGGTTTACCTTCACCCTTGCCCAAAATTCCTGAAAAAGATTGTTTCCAACTTTCACATTAATCGGGCAATCTGTTCGCCACCATTTTTCCCAAAACCTCATACTCTCAGAGATGAAGAGAAGCTCCACTGTTTTTAGACATCAGAAGAGCTGTAGTATTTTTACCTGGCCTGGACTAAATTGTTTAGCTATCATGATCACAATTGTTCATTGTGGTGGTGGACACCCAGTTTCCTCTTAAGTTTCTGTGACTTTTTGGGCACAAGTTCCTATTCCTGACAGTTGCAAAACAGCTTGGTTGTCTGCACACATTTGCTTCTCATTATACTATAGCCATTCATTTCAGGAATGATGCCAAATTTGGGCTTGCTGTTCTACGGTCACTGTTCAAAACGACTTTGGGCCCACCTCCAGATGGATCTGCTTGTAGTCCCCTACAGTGGAATGGATATGTGTAATCACTTGAAGAAACTGTTACCTACCTTTCCATAATTGTTGATCTTTTGAAATGTGTTGCACATGTTCATTCTACTACCCACCTTCCTTCCCCTCTCTGTCAGAGCCTTTCCAGTAAGAAAAAACTGAGGTGGGTCGGGAGTCGTTCCACCCTTTATACTTGTGGTGCATGGCAGCAGAGGGCATTCAAGCTGCCCCAGTTGGTATTGCTTAGGGAAAAAAATCTCTGACAAAAGTGCGCTGGGCATGCGCTCACATAGAGTGGAATCACAGGTGCGCGCCCCTTCCCCAATACCCCGCTCTGCCTCTTCCTGCTTCTGCTCTGCCCCTTCCTACCCAGTTCCGCCCCCTCCTCAGAGCAAGTCCCATCCCCACTCCTCCTCCTCCCTCCCAGTGCCTTCTGCATGCTGTGAAACAGCCGATTGCAGCAGGCAGGAGGCACTGGGAGGGAGGAGGAGGAGTTGATCAGTAGGGCTGCCAGCGGGAGGGACGGGGAGCTTGGCTGCCTGTGGGTGCTATATCACCAACTAACTTTTTTCCATGGGTGCTCCATGGACATGCAACACCTCTTGAAGAACAGTTAGGGAAAGGCAGATAACTTTGTTTGCCAGCGTATCCAGAGGAGCAGAGTGTTGATGAACAAGTAGATGAATAGAAGAGCAGCAGAAGGGAGAAGTGAAGGAATATTTGTTGGAAGGTGGAATGGAGGATGAGTAAGGGAAACAGAAGTAGAACCATAAGGCAGAAGGCTTGGTTATCAGGTTAACTCAATGGAATTAAAGCCTACTGATATAAGTACAAATGGGTTTTAATAATTGTCTCTCTTGCATTAAAGCATTTTACTGGCCAGGATTTTCAAAAATAAGAGCAAAATTAGGCTCTGAAGTCCACAGGCACCTAAAATAAGTAGCCTCTCTTTCAGAAGTGTTGTTCTCAGTGATTCCCACAGAAGCAAATAGACCTGGGCAAAAAATAGGACCTAATTTTCACAGAAATATTCACAAAAATTGTCTCCTTTTTTTCCCTTCCAAATTCAAAATTTCAATGAAAACCTTTGCCAAAATGGCAGACTTGGAAAAATGTCAATGAGCTCTAATGCTCAGTGGTTAATGTAAATTCCGCAATCACCTTTATGCAAAAACCCAGAGATTTGAAGCTACACCCTGAGGAGAGGGCCATTGACTGGTGATTATCTGTTCTCAGAGATGGAGAATAAAGGCCTGAGCTGTTTAAAGAAACAGCTGATGTGTCCAGTTGGGGTCTAGTTCCTGATCCATCTCAAAGCTGACATGAACTTGGGACCAAGGGAGCAAACCCATTTATGTGGTTTGAAAGATTGGCACCAACCAGAGCCCTATGCTGGAGTTGTGGGTGATCTCTAGTAAGCTTTTAGTATATGTCTAGTTTTTGTTTTGTTTTTGTTTCTTCTGTAATGCTTTTGCCCTAAGCATATAAACACAGTTTGCTTTGTGAAAGCTGTTTGGTAATTGGTGTACACTGCTTTAGCTGCTGGAGAAAGAGTAAACCACAGGTGCCGGATCCCAGTCAGACCTGCTGGGAAATTGCAGTGAGGTGCAAAGGGACTGAAAGCCTAAACCCTCAGTCTGAAGGGAGAGAGACATGAATCTCTGCACCAAGAGAGGTGGTGGTTGGAAGCCTAAAAACTTATGTGGGTACCCTCAATGAAGACTGGAGATGCAGGAGGCAAAGGTGCAGTAACCCTGAAACTGTGACAGCATACTTGACACAAAACATATAATGCTTTTCCTGCAGGTGTGAGAAGCATGCACAGTACAGATATCCAGTGGTCAGCCATTCTGAGTTGGGGATATGCTGATAACATTTTAAGACTAAAAAGCAAGCAAAGTGAACCTCCAATAAATTTTATACAGAGTTCACAGTTGCACCAGGTAAAACTCTTTAAAATGTTTCTAACTGTAAAGTTAATGTATTTGTAAAAGGTGCTCTATATGACATCATTGAAAACTGAAATCTATTTTTAATAGAGAACATGTACAGCCTAGACAGTGATAGTGCAAATTTCATAGCCTTCCACCATTCCTGATCACCTGAACCCCAGCGCACCTCACCTTTATTTTGGGGAACAGTTTCTAACAATGCAAGGTTTAGCATCCATGCCCATGTAATCCTTAGAGTCTCCAAAAGCACCGGCAGGGTGCTCAATGTGATGTGGGCACATATCCAGTGGGAACTAAGGTGGATCCTGTATATCCCTTAATATATGCCATCAGATAAGTGTCTTTAGTTGCTAGCAATCTTGTTCATGCTTGAACCAGTGACGCAGAGATGTAAAAAGAACAGGAGTAATTGTGGCACCTTAGAAACTAACAAATTTATTTGAGCATAAGCTTTTGTGGGCTACAGCCCACTTCATCGGATGCATAGAATGGAACATATAGATAGATATAGATATCCACACACACAAATAGAGAACATGAGAAGATGGAAATAGCCATACCAACTTAAGAGGCTAATTAATTAAAATGAGCTATTATCAGCAGGAGAAAAGCTTCAAAAACAGACTCCAACGAGAAACTGCTGAGCTTGAATTAATATGCAAGCTAGATATCATTAACTTGGGTTTGAATAGAGACTGGGAGCGACTGGGTCATTACACATATTGAATCTATTTTCCCATGTTAATTATCCTCACACCTTGTCAACTGTCTAAATGGGCCATCTTGATTATCACTACAAAAGTTTTTTTTTTCTCCTGCTGATAATAGCTCATCTTAATTAGCCTCTTGCAGTTGGTATGGCTACTTCCACCTTTTCATTGTGTGTGTGTGTGTGTGTGTGTATATATATATATATATATATATATATATATTTTCTTACTATATGTTCCATTCTGTGCATCTGATGAAGTGGGCTGTAGCTCACGAAAGCTTATGCTCAAATAAATTTGTTAGTCTCTATGATGCCACAAGTACTGTTCTTTTTGCGGATACAGACTAACACGGCACTACTCTGAAACCTGTCACAGAGATGTAAGGCTCTGTAGCCTGTTATCAATGTCACCATCACCTTGTCCTTGATGACATTCTTTATTATGTGATCATAAGGATTTCAATCACTTCTTCAAAAAACGTGTAATGGAGTAGGAAACACAAACTTACATCCCAAGTTTAAACTCAGCTGCACTCATTTGCTTTGCTGGTTAGTATTTCGCTTGTGTCTGTCCTGGAATTACTCTAAATGCCACATTTGTTTTCTGGGGCATACCCATTTTTGGATGAGCCCCTTCAAGCTCTGCAAAATGCCCCCCCACCCCATACCTTTTTGGTCCTCCTTCCATTTCCATCCACCAAATATCCCTCTTTCTTTCTTCTCCACTAAATTTCCCTCTTGAATCTCTCTGCTCCCAAAATCTGCTTCTGATTCAGCTCCTCTACCATGGCAGAAAAAACATGATTGGATATGTCATCATGAGTATATAGAACTTTCCAAACAGTTTGTTTCCAGGCTGAGAACAAGATCATAGGTGCCTTAAAATATTGGTATGTGTGGGCTGCGGAATAAGTGTCTCCTTGTTGGTTCTACTGTCTGTAAAGTCAAAAATGTTGATTAAAGACAAAATGGAAAAAGTCAGTGTGAGACCCCACACTGGCCTCTTTATACCACATAAAATTCAGAACTTCATAAAGGTGCTCTGAAAGCCCTGCATCTCGCTATGATATGATTCTTGCAGCAAAGGTACCATGAAAGACAGCAGTAAGAATATTTTTCCAAAGATCACCTTGCAAACCCTGATATAGGGCATCTGTGAGAGGGATGCATCAGGGATGGGGACAAAGCACACAGCCCTGGGAGGTTGCCATAATTTACACAGACCCTTAGGACTGTCCACGTTATGTCGCGGCCTCTCCAGCCAGCCAAGGATCAGGAGGGCAGAAAGTTACTTTAACACTTACCTCCATCCCTTTGAGCTGAGAGTTCTATGCTATGCATCTTAAATACGCCACGTAATTTCATCCATAATTTTAACTCTAACTATGCAAAATGTATGTGACCTGCTGCAGATTTATTAAACTTCTCTTGGGCTTCCATTCTGGGTCAGGTATTTTATTTATTGCATGTTTTTCTTAGGAAAGCCAGTAAAAACATATTTGATAAAATAGCTAGGTGTAATGAAATAGAATGTAGTTAAAATAGTACTTAATTTTCTCTGGATCTTTTTTTTTTTCTCTCCAAGGTAACAAGTTGTGCTTGGGTACCAGACAGTTGCCAGCTTTTTACAGGTAGCAAATCTGGTGTCATCACAGCGTATATCAACAGATTCTCTAGCAATATGGTAAGTATATCAGACAGAATTTATAATTAGGAATTTAGCTATTTACAGTATTTTTCTTTTCTTATCCTTGCTGTTTACTCCACTTCTTAAAACTAGACTTGTTACTAAAAATGCCTTGTATTTAGGGGTTTTGGTTTTTTAACTAAAGAGGCTTTCAAAGTATCCTATCATATACATTTTCACAAAATAATTTAAATTTTGTATTCTGCATTTTAATAACTATTTGGATGGTGTCCAACTTCTCTCTTCCCCAACATCCACCTTTAAAGAAGCTTGAAAAATAAATGACTTTCCTACCCTATTTTATTTTCAAAGCAAATGCTGATTTTTGTTGTGTTTGAGGACTTTACATTTTTTATACTTAGTTACTAGTACGTCAACATCAGGACTCCAGACGGTTACTATCCAAAGGAATAAATCTACTGTCCAGATGCAGACATGAAAGATAAGAGTGAGGGGGTCCCACTAGCAAACTCAGGGCACCCTGACAAAGGGGAAGGCCAGCCCCTCTGGTACTTGGAGAAGATACTGGAGTTTCTATCGAAGTGCCATGTCTGGACATTGCTCTTCTATCCACTCCTGACTAGTAGGTGGCTGATAAATTTGAATCTCCACCTTACCCTCTCTAACTGCTGTGGAAGGGAGAAGGAGATTTTTTTTTCTCTCCAGAACCTTTTGTTTGTTATGAGGATTGCTAATCTATCTCTCCTGAACTCTCTGGGTAAATCCTTGTCTCCTTTAAGTCAATGGGAGTCTTGTCTAACTTCCTGTTCCTGAGCAAACTTAGAGAAGCTAGCCAAACTCCAACTACAAGATCACCTTACTGAAGTTAATACTCTAGACATGGCATAATCTGGATTCATGCCAGGTCTTAGAACTGAAACAGCTTTCATGGCATTGATGGCTGAAGGGAAGACATCCATTCTCATTCCACTGGACCTTTTTGCAGCATTTGACACTGTCAGCCATGCACTACCTAAACTTGTCTTGCCTGAGAGGTGACGGGGTCCACGATAATGCACTGAAGTGACTTGAGTCCTTTCTTGAGGGACAACCCAATGAGTAGGGATGGAAAATAGTACCTCTGCCACCAGACCCCTCCCTTGTGAAGTCCAACAAGAATCAATTTTGTCCCAGTGCCTGTTGAACATCTACATTCACCCACTAGACAAATTGGTCAGATAACATGAACTCAAGTGTCAGTAATATGCAGATGACACAAAGTTCAGACTATTCTTCACTACATACAACCATGTACAGCTCAAGGGTGATGAACAAGCTGGCTGAAGTGGAACCCAAGCAATACAGAGTGATGCTGATGAGCAGAGGTAAGTACTTAGAAAAGTTTGCAACCATAGTAAGATCTCCTTCAGTTGAGGGTGCACGTCCACAATTGGTCAGTTCAGTCTGTAGCTTAGGAGAGCATTTGACAGCTTGCTGACACTATGCTGTTGCATACACACCATCTGTCAGTAGACCTGGACAAGTAATAGATTTTTCATTTTGCTGGCAATTCCAAAAAACTGCAAAAACAAAACACTTCTTTTGGAAACTTTCAGAGAATCAAACAGTTGGGATGAAATAGTTTTCTTTCAGTTTGGGGCACTTTTGACATAACACCTAGGAATGGGGTGGGTGGAGGAGGAAGCTGCCTCTTTAGGCCAGTAGTTAGGGAACTCACCTGGGACATGGGAAACCCCTGGTTCAATTCTTCTTCTCCCTGACGTGGAGAGAGGATTTCAACACGAGTTCCCACCCCTCAGGTGATTGCCCTAACCACTGAACTGCAGTAACTCCTCACTTAACATTGTAGTTATGTTCCTGAAAAATGCGACTTTACGTGAAACAAACACACACAGTATAAGTTTTAAACAAACAGTTTAATACTGTACACAGCGATGATGATAAAGCTTGGTTGAGGTGGTGGAGTCAGAGGGTGGGATATTTCCCAGGGAATGCCTTACTGCTAAATGATGAACTAGCAATTGGCTGAGCCCTCAAGGTTTAACTCGTTGTTAATGTAGCCTCACACTCTACAAGGCAGCAAGAATGGAGGGAGGGGAGACAGCATGGCAGACAGACACACACTGTGTGTGTGAGAGAGAGAGAGAGATGCACATTTCCCCTTTAATGACAGGTTTCAGAGTAGCAGCTGTGTTAGTCAACATCCGATGAAGTGAGCTGTAGCTCACGAAAGCTTATGCTCAAATAAATGTTAGTCTCTAAGGTGCCACAAATACTCCTTTTCCATTTCCCCTTTAAGTATGCTGACACCACTCTTAACTACACTACCTTGTTAAGTTAATCGGCAAATTGAGACCGCAGCAGCTGCTGCTAGGAAGCTCCCTCTGTCCTGAGCCCTGTCGTGTGTCCCTCCCTGCTCTATGGAGATGGGGTAAGCGGGGTGCAGGAGTAGGGGGGAGGGAGACACCCTCCCCCAGCAAGCAGGAGGCTCTGGAGAGCAGCTCCAAGGCAGAGGGCAGGAGCAGCACATGGCAGTGGGGGGAGGGACAGCTGACTTGCTGGCAATTGATAGCCTGCTGGGTAGCTGCTGCACAGGGAACTTAGGGGAGTGGGGAGCTGATGTGGGGGCTGCCGGTCCACCCTGGTTCCAAGCCCCCACCAGCAAGCTGCAACGGGATGCTCTCACTGCAAGCAGTGGACAAAGCAGGCAGCTGCCAAATGACCTCATAAGGGAGCATTGCACAACTTTAAACAAGCATGTTCCCTAATCGATCAGCAATGAAATAGTTAACCGGAACGACTTCAAGTGAGGAGTTACTGTATGTCCTATTCAGGTTTGGCACTTTCTGAATCTTTCCTATTGAAGCTTCTTACAAATAATTATAGCCCTTGGAACAGAGACTAGAACTTGGATGTCCCATATCATATCTGGGTGACCTGATCACTAAGCTGTTTGTTCTAAACTGTTTGGTGAACTGGACAAAAATTTGCAAGTAACTTTTGCGTTGACTGTAACTGCATTTTTCAGCAAATAAACTATTTCCCAAAAACTTTGCCCAGCTCTATCCATATGTAATGCTTTCTATCATCTCCAGTTGGTTAGGAGTTGCCCTCCCATCCTGATGAACAGTGACCTGGACTCAGTTATTCGCATCTTCATCATCTTTTGGCTGCAGTACCTAATTGTGGTATAGGTGGGCATGAAGCCTTTCGTGCTTTGGAAACTCCGACTAGTACAGAACCCTGCTGCCCACCTCAAGAACACTAGCTACCACAAACCGATCAAACCTGTCCTCCACTCTCTACACTGCCTTACTGCGGAACGTCAAGTCAGGTTGAAGGCCTTGATCCTTATCTTCATGACGCCTAATGGTCTGGGCCCAGAGTATCGAAAATATCACCTAAAGCTCTGGAATGAAGACCACGATCAACAGCTTCAGTCCTGTGGTACAATGGAGCTTTCTATAATAAGATTAAATCCCATTTGTGCGGAAAACAGAACTTTCTTGGGGGCCAGTAAGAGACTGGCACAAACTCACACAGGAACTAAGGACTCTTGCAAACTGTAACGGAGCCCTTCACTGCTCATGCCACAAATCAGCTGGAGACTGCTTAGAGTGCAGGCACCAGTGCCCTTTTATTTGCAGTGTCACTTCCCACCACCATCTATATACAGTCCGTACAACACAGCTCCCTGGAGGACAGCTAGCTTCCTCAGCCAGCAGGAACCTACAGCCACAGGCTCCTCCCTTTCCTGTTTCCCCCTGCCATTGCTTCCTTCCTGCCAGCTTTATATAACCCCCTGGCGAATAAGATCTGCATGGGTTTCTCCTCAAGCCCTTAGGCGAGCCATACCCAGCTAGCCCCAATTAATGCCCTTTAATTGGAGCTGGGCTAACAGGGGCCTGGTCAGGACCTCCTGGCCAGCACCCTGTTACACAAACCTTACCACATACTTCTCTGACCTTGCCTTCTCTAACGTAGACATATAACATCATGTATTAAATAATTTAAAAAAGAATCCTTATCAAAGAATCCTTACACTCCCCTGCACACCTTTTCCCCAGTGATGAGACTAACTAACGTGTGACAGATGTTAGTCATATCGCTTCATGCATTGATGGAAGAAGCTTAGATACTAGGGATAAAATAGAATAGAACTGTAATGGAGCCAGGATTTTGCCTTCTGTTTTAAGTCGTCTTTTCTGTGAATAGCTCCAGCATCATCCTCTTCAGTAGTTCATAATTTTTTCCCAAGAAGCAGCAAATCGCTGACACAATTCTTGACCATTCATCTTATGTCACAGGGTTCTGAATAGCAGCACTTAAACTGACCACAGTATTGTTTTATGTTGCTTTTGCTTGATAAATCTAGGAGCAGCAACAGAGGCTTAAGTGCTCTCTGCAGATTGAGAAGGATTCCACTGCATCAAGGTTAAAACTTTGCAGAAATTCATGGCTCAAGCCCCACACACATTAGGAAAGCCCACCCACTGTGAGCAATTAATTTTTAAAGCCCCAAGCAATATCAGTTATATTTTTGGTAACTAACGTAGGAAATAAACTTTTTGTACAGAATACTTGTGTTTTAAAAATGCTAATGAAGAAACTAGCAATTTGTATTTGACAGCTATAAGGAACTTTAGAACTGCGAATAGGAGGAGTTTGCTTTGCTCCTCAGGTGTCCTCTGTGAGATCATGTTTGCTGAATCCCTCAGCACTGACACTTCTGTATACCTCAGGCAGCATGACCTTGCTGCCAATTTTGTAGCATCTGTTGTTTAGTCAGTTGCTTGAGACAGGGCTATAGGGAATGCCAACTCGTTTACTAGCATCTGTTCTGTATTCAGCCCCCCAGCTGAGTGCTTTGGAACAGTCTATTATAGATGCAGTACAGGAAGTGTCAATCAGGGAAAATCATCATGTGTAAATCATTAAAGCAAGGAGACAGGTATGATGCTAATGGACAGACATAAGAGTCTGGAACTCTGAAAGCAGGGCTCTCTAGTGACCTATATCTCTGTGTTTGAAAATGTTCAGACAAACTGCTCTTGTCTGTTACTTCTCCCAGGCATTGTCAATATCTGTAATCCAAAACACACTGAAGTACTGTTATGAGAAGTCACTCAAATCACTACCCTTAGAAGGCCTCAGCCAAGAGGTTCTGGATGTTGGGCAAGTGGGTTGCTCCACCCTTTAGTTGTTCCTAATCTATCTGGGGCTTTCTTGCTAACAGAGAGGGAAGCATTTTAACTTATTGTATATCCTTTTGAGAGAATAGATGAAACGGTGTGGTAATTATTTGTATGATCCCTCACTCCAGTGCCTTAACCACAGCCATCCAGCCTAACACAGAGAGGGGGCATTTTAAATATATGACCAGCTTTAAATCAATTTATTTTTATATCTATGCCACTTTAAAAATATTTTGTGAGTTGAGTGTTTATATTAGTGTAGTGAAGTGGACATCAGCATTGGAAGGATAAATGGAAGAAATGAGTCTTAAGAGATTTGAAGGAGGCGGCGAGAGCTTCCATGGCACACAGTACTTACACACATGTTTCAGGCAGAGAGGATGGCATGAAAAGTCATAGTTGCATTACTTATTAGCACAAATAAATTATTTGATCCTAGAGTTCCATCCTTTCCCATTACTATCATTTTGTACTTTGTATTATGATAGTGCCTAGAAACTCCAATCCAGGATCAGGCCACATTGAGCTAGGGGCCGTAGAGACAAATAATAGAGAATCCCTGTCCCAGAGATGTAGGTGTCAGCAAAAGGTGGACAAAACAGACAGATTAGATGGGGGAAGTGGAAAGATGAGGAAACAAAATAGTTTAGCAGAAAAATTAATCTTGGCTTGACACTTTGACCATTAAAAACCTTGTTTTAGTTCTGTTCTTAAAATTCTAAAATAATGGCAGACCATACTTCTATGAATAGTAGATACTACATTACTCCGAGGGGATGTAGAAACTGGATATTCTTATCAGCAAGTATTATACTACACAGTAGGAAGATATGTTTATCGTTTTCTTGTGATCGGTTAAATGAAACTAATCGCTAAATGTTATGATTATTGAAGGTCAATCTTGTCCTGACTGGTAATCAATATAACTAGTACAGAAATGGATGTTGCTATTTGTTGCTCAGATAGTGATAGAAATGATAATGATAGCTAGCATATTGTGAGTGAAATCTATTACCAGTTCCTTCTCCTTTTCTCTGATGACTCTTTTCATCTTTTAGTAGAGCTATTGTATGCCCTATTTTCTCTTCCAGATTTCTAAATTGTTCATTACTGTGCTCTGAGGTAGTAAAGAGGAGCTATGGGAAAATTCATTGTAGCAGAGACACATTTACCTTTCTTGTATAAACATTATTCCAATCTCCTTGTACGCTGGACTTCTCTTAATTGGACAATTATAATTCTGATCAACTCTTCTAATTTATAGGCTGTTTTTCAAAAAAAGTCTGAAGAATTGCAATTCTTAAAACACAAGAACTAGCACTTCTGCTTAGCAGTTTCATCTTCTCTTTGGCATTTAATTTTTGACAATTTCTATATTAGAGCAGAGCTTCAAATTTCACACTTAGGTAAGCCCCATCTAAGGACTTGGCACTGGCTCAATATGTTCCCAGTAACTTGGGTTTTTTTCCAAGTTTTTTTTTAAAGTGCTGGTCATTGCCATTGACTGTCACTTGCTGAACTAGTTTTTCCTAATTCCAAAATGTTTCTGGCCCTCAACCCCCAATATTTCCTCTCCAGCCAGTCAAACTGAAATATGGAGATCTAGCGGCCATCTGTATTTGAGCTACTGACATAACATGTTTGGAAAACAACCAGCCACACACAACTTTTTCTCAAACCTTGTGTGTGAGAGAAGTAGGAGAATATAGGGCCTTTCACATCTAATGTCTTACTCCAAATACTCATGTAAGCAATGTGTTTGCTTCTTTAAAAGTCCTACAAATAGCATCTGAACTGAAGATATGAAGCATTTAATCATGGAGTGCCAGTTCATTCCTTAAGATCTATACATATTGATCCAATTGAAAACAATGGAAGCCACACTTCCAAAACAATAAATACGTTGTGTTTAATTCAGGTCTCATTTTAATATATTATTTTTCAGCATTCTGAGATAGAAATGGAATCTCAAGTACATCTATATGGTCACACAGCAGAGATAACCAGCTTATTTGTCTGCAAACCATATAGTATAATGATAAGTGTAAGCAAGGATGGAACCTGCATCATCTGGGATTTGAACAGGTACAAATATAATTTCCTCGGTTAGCCTAAAAAGGCTTACTTTCTAACTGTTAAGAATCTTAATCTGAAATGATTATTTTACACTATTACTTTCCAACTATTTTAATCTTATGTGAAACCAAAATTCAGTTTTGGTTTTCTGAAAGAAAACTGCAGATTATTTAGAGATCTGTTATTCTTTGTAGGCTGTGCTATGTCCAAAGTCTTGCTGGACACAAGAGTCCTGTGACAGCAGTCTCTGCTAGTGAAATGACAGGTGATATTGCAACAGTTTGTGATTCAGGTATGTATGGTATCATGAATGAATAACCTATCCACATTTATAGACCAGATTTAAAGATCAACCAACTTTCCCAGTGCAATGGTTTGTCATGTGACTTGAATCATTTGAGCAGCCAACTGATCAACTCAATAACTTATTTCTATATACAGTATGATATGTATATCTTTTTTGTAGTTACAAATATGCTAGTGTAAGTGATTGACAGAACTGTATGTGTAATATTTTGATTTTTTTTTTAAGATTTGAAACTTTTGAGTCCTGAGAGATTCAAATTCTATTAAGTGCATTACTTTCATGATAGTAGTGATTTGTTTTCCAAGATACTGTATCCTCCAAAGGAGTTTTACTTATACAAAGCAAAATTACATTTTCTAAAACTACAGTCTTTTTGGAGTGTTCAGATGTTCCTTGATATATGCACTATATTAACAAAGAGTTTATTACCTAGTGACTCAAAGCAAACGGGAAAAGCAATGTGATCTTGCTGTGATTGGAACCAGAAAAATTCTGTAGAGTAGTCTGGTTTTTTGTTTGGTGGTTTTAAGGAAAAACCCTCCAGAAGAAAGTGTAGGTATTTGTTGTTAATGCAGAACCCTAGAGAGTTTGGAACCCTGCAATGAGTTTTTCCCAGAAAGTCCCTGACTCTGCAGCCAAATGGCACAAAACCACTTTTTCTTAATTGTTCTTCCTCCTCACACATCCCAATCATGTATTTGGATAGTAAGTCAAATTTTCACATGGGCAGTTAGAAGTAGCTTAAGGTGCATGATGATTTGATGCTTACTGCATACACACACTACAGCACTATATTTGTTTCTGTAAGAGGAGGCACACTGAACAGCACTCATTACCTTTTTATTACTTTTTCTGTCTTGTAGTGTAGTTAATGTTAATTTGAGGCTGTCATTTGGACAAGGCCTCTCTCTTTTTTCTTTTTTTTGTCTGCATCTAATTTTCTCCCCCATCAAGGGAGGTAGGCAAGATAAATAGATTAATTTTATAATCCATATGGCAACAAGCAGTTTGTTGTCCCAACATTTATACATACAATGTCTTGGTTCTCAATGCTGAACTCGTACTACGAAGGAGAGGCTTCTAAGGTCTCTTCAGGAAGCTGCTTTCATTCTTCCTTTCTTCCTGTATTCCCATGAAGAGTGAGGTGGATCAAAATCAGTGCTGTAAATAAGTCTTGCAAGATAGCACAAGCAGATTATTATATTAAAGGATGATTGAAGGTTAGGACCTCTCGCAATTAGAGAAACAGAATACATGATCTTAGCATTCCAGGGCCAAGGCCAGGTCCAAGACCGAATCTGAGGCTTTGTCTACACGGCACATTAGTTGTTAATACTTTTGTCGCTCAGGGGTGTGAAAAAAACCACCCCTCCCAAATGACACAAGTTTTAACAACAAAAAGCACTGGTGTGGACAGCACTTTGTTGGCGGGAGCCGCTCTCCCATCGACGAAGCTACTACCCCTCGTTGGGGGTGGTTTTATTTTGTCTACGGGAGACCTCTCTCCCGGTGATAAAGAGTGGTTACACTGCATGCCTTACAATGGTGTGGCTATAGTGGGACAGATGCACCGTTGTAAGGTGTGCAGTGTAGACATAGCCTGAGATATTTGTCTCCTTTATCTTTACCATTCTCAGGCCTTGTCTTCGCTAGGAAAAAATGGTGTGTTCTTACCTTGTGTTAGCTAACATAGGGCAATTAACAAGAGGTAAAATCCTAGTAAAGACAAGGCAGTTGTAATGTGAACGAACACATTAGCAGATTGAGGTAAACCTTGAGAGAGAGATTACAATGTTTACTTTGACCTGCTAACGTGAAAACTAGTGTTTTCAAAAAGTCTTATTGGTGAGTAGAATGTTATATAGCTTCCTTACTGCTAAAGTGCTATGGTTTATATCATATTAATTTTGTGGGGGTTTGCCTATACAAACAATATGGTAAAAAGAGAAAATAACTGTGGTACAGTATTTGTACAGTTTTCTGATCTGAGTCAGTTTTCATCTTTACTAAACTGATCTCTTGCTGATGTGGCCTTTAAAGCTAAATGACATAGGCTATTCAAATAGTCTAAATAATCTTGTAATGTTCGTGTTTTACTTTGTATTACAGTTGGAGGGGGCAGTGATCTGAGACTTTGGACGGTAAATGGTGATCTTGTAGGACATGTGCACTGCAGGGAAATCATATGCTCTGTTGCTTTCTCTAACCAGCCAGAAGGAGTGTCCATCAATGTTATTGCAGGGGGGTTAGAAAATGGGGTTGTAAGGTAAGAGCATACACTCTCCTCCTCAAGTTCTTAAAGTACTTTGCTGATAAACACTTATAAAAACATAAAATCAATGTTTGTTTTTGTTTTGAGACTGTATGCAGTTTTAAAATCATGCTAATGTTCTGCTTTACAAAAAGTTGAACTAGTTGTTCAACTGTTTGCAGTTTCTAAAATTAAACTTATGTTTAAGTAGAATATGGAGAAAATAATTACTTTTTCTTTTTCAGGCTGTGGAGTACTTGGGACTTGAAACCTGTGCGGGAAATTACATTTCCTAAATCAAATAAACCTATTGTAAGGTAAAAAAATTTTGCTGCATAAAAAGAATTCAAGTTCCCTTTAAAAATAAATCTGGACTTTTGAAGACACTGACAAAGGGGGGAAGTGGATGAACAAAACTATCTGAAAACAGGCACACAATCCTACTAGTTCCCCATGAAAGTAAAATGAGCACAAATACATTGTAACATGACAGTAATAACTATTCCCAGCTGCTACCATGATGAGATAAACACAGACCGAAACTTGAAGGATTCCCTTGTGGACTGAACAATGCTTGCTCTTTTGTCTTTTAAAACAAAGTTTATATTTTCCCCCAGGATTTACATATTAACTCCAGATTTGAAATGGTTATAATATGAGCTTCAGTAGTAAATGACTTGTATGGCTTTATTTTGTTGCTGTGCATTTTCCCCCTCACCCTTCCCCCTGGCTGGCACAAAAAAGCCCAGATCCTGCAAACAGTTAAGCACCTGTGTTAATTTTGCGCGCACACAGTCTCATTGGTCACTTATGTAAGAGCTACACTCATGCTAAAGGGTTTGCAGAATTGGGGCCCAAACTCCCACTAAAGCATGCCCTCAGTGGGAATTTCCTTGCATGAAGACTTGCAGGATCATGCCCTAAGTTTCATAATTATTCAATAGTAACAAATTTTATTACAAGAATTTATATTTGTGCCCATTACTGAAGCAACATTTTTAAACATATTACAATGATCACTGTTAAAGCCAACACTTACCATTGTTACCACATCCTCCTGGTAATAGTGGTTTCTGAAATACTGACTTGCTCTTCTAAGCAGCAGAAATTCTTTTTTTAAATTACACGGTATCAATTATATTTATATAGAAACTGTTTGGTTAATCCAGAAAAATTCCTTTTTAAATAGAGAGAAAAATGACTATTCTAACATTAGTTGTGTTAGGATACATAGGCCTGGTCTACACTGGGGGCGGGGGGTGTCGTCGATCTAAGATACATCGACTTCAGCTACGTTATTCTGGTAGCTGAAGTTGCGTATCTTAGATAGACTTAGAATCACTTACTTCGCATCCTCGTGGTTCGGGATCGACGGCCACCGCTCCCCTGTCCACTCCGCTTCCGCCTCTCGCTGTGGTGGATTTCCAGAGTCAACGGCAGAGCGATCGGGGATCAATTTATCGCGTCTCAACTAGACACGATAAATTGATCCCCACTAGATCGATCACTACTCACTAATCTGGTGGATAGTGTAGACATGGCCTAATAGAGCACAAGAGGTGTTTCTACCTACATTGAATTCTTTAAATTGCAGTAAGTACAGCAAACTAAACACTTGGGTCCTACAGTACAAATGTGTAATTAGGGATTCCGAATGTGTGTGTGAATGGCTAGAGTTGAACTCCCATCTGACAGCTTTGCACAGAAACATAATTCTCTTCACATTTGTAATGGGGTCGCAGGTTTAACCTGTGATCTCAGCATCAAGTTAACTTAATCATATTTCATTTAATGTGTACCAACCATCACCTCAGCAGCACCTCACAGTAATTAGAAACAAGGACTTTTGTACAAGTTTCTGTTTTTTTAAGTCTCTTGAAATAAAACAATTAGCAAGAATTGGTGGATTTACTTACTGTGGTGATAAAATCAGGAAATGCCTGCCTTTAAAAACAAACAAAAAAAAGTATCCCATGAAATTTGCCAGATTCTGGTTCTGGCCATCCATCTGAGAGCAGGTTCCAGGGACATGGACCCTGTACTGTGAACACATTCTGCCAGACAGAGACAGTTCTACCCAGGAAATGACAGCAGGAGCAGCACAGCAGATTGTACTTGTAGTGACAAAGAGAAAAACAAATTGACTGGGTATTAAGTTAAATTTATGGCAGTAAAGTTTGTAACTGACACCTTGAATTACAGTTTGAACAGATAAGTATTGCCCACGCCCACCTGTGTGCGCACATAGCACTAGAATTATGCATTCATAGGAACTTGCCTCACTGAAGGCAAGCTACTGATTTTTGTGTTGGCTGCAGTTATGCTGTACTTGTCTTTTTTAAAGCATCTCCTCTGGTATTTTCAGTTAAATGGTATAGTTTGCTAAATATGATATAAAATTAGATTTTTGTTGTTTTCAGCCTTACATTTTCCTGTGACGGTCATCACTTGTACACCGCAAATAGTGAAGGAACTGTTATAGCTTGGTGTCGCAAAGACCAGCAGCGCTTGAAACTACCCATGTTCTACTCATTCCTTAGCAGCTATGCAGCTGGCTGACGACTCTTCATGCTGCTAAATCACCATATCGCTGAAGCACTTTAAATCCAGCGTAGATCATAGAACCTCTGTTGTTTAATTGGATTTTGAAATGTATTGAACTTTAAAACAAGTGAGTTGATGAAAGCATACATCAATCTGAAGCTACTGTAAAATGTGTGTATGCATGCCCCAAATTTTAAACCATATCAAGGTTACAGGGAAGTTCTGGATACAACCAACGTGGTGCACAAATGCTCTAACCAACAAGCTGAAATGCTGCAGTGTAAAATGTAATATTTTTAAAAATAATTTCTTGAACACAAGTATTCCAAATCTTGACTCACTAGTGGTGACTTTTTCCCTTTCATTCTTTGTGTTGTAAAGTACCAAAAGCATTAAAATTTCTTAAATATTTATAAGAAGATTGTCAATGTGTGTATCTGATCAGTCAGTACAGTCCAATTGGCTCTAGCGTTAGTACCCCAAAAATTTAAAAATGGAGGATTCAAAACTGCTTTTTTTTGAGAAGCAAGTAACTCAGTAGGTCACTGCTTTGTGCACCAACCATTTTATCGTGTGTCATAATGCTAAAAATTGAACTTCCGTTATTCCCAATATTCCATAGTTTTTGCTAATTATTGTCCTACTAGAGCTGAGAAGACAGTCTTGAAACTGACGGAAACCAATGTGTCTGTGTTTTAGTAACAACCAGACACCTCATGGCATCATGAAACAATAGTTAAACAAGGTTTTTTATCTAATTGTAAATTGCACAAATGCGTAACACTAGTTACTTATTATGAATCTAAGTGGCAGAATATATTTAGCATACATCTCAGTTCAAAAATACAAAGAAAACAGCGCTGATATCATCTGCTCCCATTTAGTGCCATGTGAGAGTTAAATACATGTAAAATGTTTGAATGAGACCATAACTGCTTGTCTAATCAGTGTTCACCTTATATGTCAGTTCAGAAAAGTTTACACAGACATAGAGTGCAAATATGATATTTATTCCTAGGTGCTAATCTTTGAAAAAGGAACATGCATTCAAGTCAGGAGTTAATACTTCACAACCTATCAATTGAATTTGAAGGTGAATTTTTTTATGGCATCCCCCACACAGGACTGACACGCTCAATAACTTAAATATTCGGAAAGCCAATATCAGCTGAGCATAATTACATATTCCTCCACTAGGGAAAAAAAGTTACAACCCAAAAATGCAACAGAAACCTATTAAGTAGTTAAAACCTATTTTTTCCTTTAAATCACTTACACATTCCACTTCTACCATATAGATTTTAATGCCTATATTTTTACTCATTGCATATATTTATCCTTCTGCAAAACACTGTACTGTAAGATCTATAATTTGTCATCTGGTGATAAAGACAAAATATGTATAGATACCTGCAAATCATAATATACACACAATCTGTGCATTCTGAAAATTCCAAGTGTACATCTTTTAACTTCTAGATTTTCAGAAAACTTTATACATTAAGTACAAGGATCTTCCCAGAGTTCATATTCTGAAAATAGATTTTTTGGACCAGTGAAGAATAAGCAAATGGCTGCATACTGTAAGAATTTAACTTTTTCAAATGCATATATTGCAGGTACATTTTACAAGCTGGCTTTAATCATGTTTTTCATACTCCAAATACAAACTGAGAAGCTTTTTGGTTCATGTTGAAGTGATATGCTTCATTTAAAACTCTTTTGTTTTGGAGGCTTTTACTTGCTCCCCAATTTAAATATGGGATGTTGCTCATGGAGTCTTATTTTTTAAAAAGCAGCATTCCATTTGTTATAAATCTCAGATATGCAAAATAGCTGTTCTTGTAAAAAGTGCAATATTATATTTTTATGTAAAACACGAACTTTTGGGGGCAGGGAATATTTATTCAGCTTGATAACATGTTTTGGAAATATTAAAACACCTCATGATAGTATATGTGCATGTCAGGCTGAAAATTCCTGTAAATAATCACATGTTGCACTGTCTTTGTATACACTGCCACCTGTGGTGTTGGGTAATAAATCATTAATTTGATACAAATACAGATAAAAGGCTGTTTATGCAATACCTACAGCAGTTTTTTGTGTTTGGTCTATCAATTCATTTTTCAGTTTGCATTCCATTGTTCACTTCTCTAGTGCCATTTGCAGCTGTTCCTGTACCTTAACCTACTCTCTTTAAAAAGTAAAATGACCAGATTGCATTCACAACAGGACCCCTCTTATATGTAGGCAATCCCACACTAAAAGCAATAGGGTTACCTGGATGTGAATGAGGGCAGAATTTGGTCCATTATCTGTTTTGTAACTACTTTCCCTCCAGTTGCTACTAATCTGATCACTTGCTGTTTTGTCTAATTTAGATTGTAAACTCCCCAAGGGAGATATATTTTTCTGTATAGTTATGACCGTGTATGAACACTGCTGTGTAGACAATCTGCAACATGAAAATACTTTTCTATATACTCCACTGTTTTTCAACCTACTTTAATTCAGTTCTTCTTGGTTCTCACATTACCAGGTCTCCTTTGAGGGAACTGCAGCATAATTGACAGCTAAGTGGGGGCAGGGACTGGGGGAGCAATAGGCTCCTGGCTGGCTGCTAGGACTGAGCCAAAGACCGTTTGCTAGCAGGGACTGGGGGAGTAATGAAGTAGCTCCTGGCTGGCTGCAGGGACTGAGCCTGGGGAGGGCTGCAGGAAGGTAGTGTCTCCAGGGAGGAAGCTCTGGGGACACAGCCCCATACCAGGGATAGACTGGTTTAAAGACCATGGACATACCCAACCACAGGGGGTGCTCAAGGGAGGTGGGTACCGACCCCCTTTAGATGGTGACCCTCAAGGCAGGAGCAGCAGGGGAAGAAGAGACAAGCCGTGATGGGGGAACTGGTAAAATATAATGTTTATATTGGGGCTGGATATGTGCTTCAGCAACCAGTAACTTTTGAGTCATTGGTTCAAACCCAGGTGAGTGATCAGTGGCTGTTTTTCAAATCACCCATGCTGTGTGTAACTAGTAATCTCAATCCAGTTACAAGGGGTTGAGTGTTTACATCACAAAAGCTACTTAGGAAGGCGCATCTGAATTATGCATTACTGCTGAATTTCCTGGGTGAGGATGAAGCTACTAGGACGAGGCCAGGAGAGAATTGTAAATAATTGTAAAAGCACTGGAAATCAAACAAACTGAAGTGTTTACTATGGGAACTGAAAAATGTTGCAGTGTGTGTTAAACTAAAATTTACTTACAACCTTTGGGAAAATATATAGTCAAGATGGTTGGGTTTGGTTGAAAGTACAGCCTCACAGTTCCTGGAACCAAGACTTCCTAATAGCATATGCTATTTTTTTTTTTTTTAAAGATTACCCTGTCTGTTCCATGTGCTAATAAGATATTCCACAGCATTTTTGTAATGTTTGCCATTAGTGTAATGGCCTAAATTTCTCCTCCCCTATTACTGTACCATAGGGTAAATGCAATTTTGTGGTCACTTTCCACACGATAGAGGGGGCTGTATTTCAGTGGTGCTCTAAGAATGTCTTTATGAAGCACTCTGAAAAGGATCAATACATTACAAAGGCGGGAAGAAGGGGAGCTAGGAAGAAGTGAATGCTTATAGCTAGAGGTCACATGACTTAGAGGGAAGAACATTTCCTTCGTTAGTTCTCTCTACCCCATTCTCTTCCTTTCCCTTCAACAAAAAGAAAAGGAGTACTTGTGGCACCTTAGAGACTAACCAATTTATTAGAGCATAAGCTTATGCTCTAATAAATTGGTTAGTCTCTAAGGTGCCCCAAGTACTACTCTTCTTTTTGCTAATACAGACTAACACGGCTGTTACTCTGAAACCTTTCCCTTCAACATTACTTATATTTTAAATGGCAATAGCTGAAAAAAAGTCCCTTTCTTTCCCTTCTTACTTCCAAAATTTCACTGACCTCTGTCCAACTCCATTTTCTGCTGTACTGTAGCAGGGGCACTACCTTAGGCAGAATTTGGCCATGAATTGAAAATTAGTTTATTTTTAGTGCATGAGCCAGAATAGATACCAGCTTGTTATGTTGGCTCTTTAAGACTAAGGCAACTAAAGCCCACTTTTTAGCTTGGTCACCCAGAATGAAGAGGTCCTATTTTTAGCAGGCCTGCCACGGGGGGGAGGCACAAAGGAGGCAATCGCCCGGGCGGGCCATAGGGCCCCTAGGTGCGCATGGGGTGGTACAGGTGGTAGCGAAGGCAGCCAGGCAGGCATGTGGGAGCCCTGGCCCTGCTGGAAGAGCATGCCCATCAGCGCAGCTGGCGGCTTGCTGGACACCAGCCAGCGCAGGCGAGCACCGCCCCAGTGTCAGGCGGACAGTGCCTGCATCCTGTGCAAGGTTGCCCCAGCCCCTGCACGTGGTCCAGCTCCGTGCCCCTGTGGCAACGCTGGGCCCGCGGCAGTGTAGGGGGGCCCGCCTCCAGCCCGTCCTGCACAAATCAAACCTCCGCCATCCCTTTCTAGGGGGCCTGGAATTGCAGTCGGCGGGCCTGATTTTTACGTAATTGCTTATAGGTATAGATCCATCCATCAAACACAGGAAGTAACAGTGGCTGCTTGGGCAATCCGTACACCCCCCACCCCGCATGGGAAGGGAACAGGGCGTCCGGCCCACCTTGAGTCGCCTGAGCAGTGGGGACCCAACAGCTCCCTCGATGGGAGGGGTCGCAGTGGGCTGAGCCAG
This sequence comes from Lepidochelys kempii, assembly GCF_965140285.1. NCBI lineage: Eukaryota > Metazoa > Chordata > Testudines > Cheloniidae > Lepidochelys > Lepidochelys kempii. Next base: position 135,645,335 of record NC_136382.1, on the reverse strand, counting down.
CAGTGGCTCTTCTCCCAACCCCCCCCCCCCCCCCCGCCGCCGCCTCACTTTCTCTCACGTCAACCCCTGCCCTCCCCCGCCTCCCCCCAATACAATGGACTTTCCCGGGGGGGGGGGGCGCGTGGGCCGCACGCACTGGTCCCGAGGCAGTTGGGCTGTGACTCGCGCCGCGCCCGCTCTGATGCACCTGAGGGACTTGAAGCGCGCGCGCGCGCGCGACGCGACGCCTCTTGCCAGTCGGGGCTGTTGCGGGGGGCGGGCTGAGCCGCCGCCGCCGCCGCCGCCCCTTCCTCCTCCCGGAGTAGCTGAGCGGGGCGCGCGGGTCCCCGGGCTGGCGAGCGGAGCCAGCCCCGCCATGTGCCGCTCCCCGAGCCCGGCTGCGGCTGCTGCTGCGGGGTCCCGGGCGAGGGCGTGAGCCCGCTGCAGTCTCCGAGCCGCCGCGGCGCCGGCAGGTGGGTGGCTGCCGCTGCCCGAGAGTGGGCAGGCGGGTGCTGCGCGGTCGGCGCGGGAGAGCCTGCCGAGCCGCTTGGCCGTGGGTGGGGGGAGCCGCCCGGGCCCGGCGATGCTCAGTGCCCGGGGCCGGGGTTGCTGGGAGCGTTCCCGGAGGCAGCAGACGGAGGCTGAGTGAGGTGACGGTCCATGGCCCCGGCGGGTCCTACCGCGGCGAGCGGCTCTGAGTCGCCGCCGGCGGGTCTGCGCGGGGCTGGGCTGGGCTGGCCGCTCTGGGCAGGGGGCGTGTGGAAAATGCCGGCCGCGCAGGGGCGAGCGCCTGGTGTCGTTGCACTAAGGAAGGCGAAAGGGCTGGAAGAAGCCTGATCGCCCGCAGAAACATCGACGTGTTTGGAAGGTACGTCAGCGCCGCTGGCCTCCTGGAAGCGTTGCCGAGCGGACATTGGTATGCTAGCGGCGCCCGTTTTACCGGGTGCTTCATTGGAGGTGGGAGGCTGATCCTTTGCCTATTTATAGGGAGCTGGAAAACGTGAGAGACAGAGAATTGACTAGTCACCCCCCTATCACACATAGTTCTTTACCTATGTCTGTAAATGTTACATATAAACACGTAAGTCCCGGCCTGGCGCCTAGTGTACACTTCCAATTACTTGCTTTTCTCAATAGGAAATGAGTTTGTTTGATGGTCAGTGAATTTTATTGGCTAGGTAACTTGTATTTTAACATGCAGTCCTGTTATTTTGTCCAGAGATCGGTGCAGGTTAGGAGGCTGCATCGTTCTCGACTAGTGGCTGTTTTGTAGTAACCATCTAAAAAGCCTCAAGTATTGCACATAAATTTTCTCCTTTTGAGTCTGGTTATTTGCTAAGGTGGACCGATTGCATGCAGCTCCTTTAGTTCAGTGTGCTTAGCACTGCCTCTCCTAGCTTGTCCAGTGGAGACACAGAAAAGTGCCTTTCTTTCTGCTAGGCTCCAGGAGAAGCTCATGTCTATGGAGGAAGAATTTTCCCTGTGAAACTGCTGTGTTGGTAGCTATTTTTTGTCATGGTGTTGTGAACTATACACCACGTTTTGCAAACAGATTAAGATAATGCACTTAAAACAGAAAATTCAAAGCGGTAACTTGGAAAATGTTCCTTTCTGAGAAGCATTCTGGGCTTCTAATAGTCTTTTGTTAGCTTCAACTCATTGCAAGCTAATGAAAATATAGTTGAAAAAGGAATTAGTCTGAAATAACCTAATCTCTTCATATTTGTTTACAAAAGGGAAATTGTGAACATGTAGCAATTTTATTTCTCTTGAATTTTAATTTAATGTAAAAAACAACAGTAAGGGGCAAGATGATGTCCTCTTGAGTGGCCAAACCTAAAGTCTAGGGTCATCTGCACAGAGAACCTATGCCAATGCGCTGGATCCTGGCAGTGTGCTTCTGTTGGCCCTTTTGCTGCCAGGCATGTATAAACATGCTCGCCATGGTGGCTACTGGGATCCTGTGGAAAAGCTAGAACAGTCTTGGACCGTGGCTTGTCCAGTGATTTTCCAGATCCACCTGTCTTTTCCACTCCTTCCACTATGTCCCCAGCCTGGCCTGTGTAATGTCCAACCCATCTGTCTGACATACCAAGATAACTCTGGGATTTGTGCCAGGAGGATCACTTCTTGCAAATGGAGAAAGGAAGGAGAGAGAAAACGACAATCTGGGCTATTATTTGTGACTTGGAATCCAGTCCAGAAAACACTTAGATGTGTCAGTAGCTTTACCTCACATAAACAGTCCTGTTCAGTCAATTGTAGAACTTACATGAGTAAAATTTCTGTATCTGCAGAACTGGGCCCTTAAATAGCACTTTACAGTATATGGTCTCAAAGTGCTTTACATACACTAATTAACTGAACCTAACAGCATCCCTTAGACATAATAGCATCTTTTTTGCAGATGTACTGTTACCTCTCTTTGGGCTGGGTTGTACTTTTACTGTCTTAAATGCATTCTTCAAAAATCTATCTAGTAAAGGTGGGGTTTTTTTAAGCCTATTTTATTAAATTAATAATAAATGTTAGTTTTCCATTTTCTCCGGCAAAAATGAGAAGAGGGTAGAAAACCAATTCAGCATAGTTTTCTCATATAGGAAACATGCAAGGATAAAATAAGGTTGGGGATGAAATAAAAATGCAGAGGAACTAAAATGTAAAAAAGCTATAAATAGAAAACATTACAATAAAATAACACTCATAATTATAGAGGAAAAGAACAGATGTTACTCACACAAATAGGAAGCTCAATAAAATTAATAGGAGAAAATAGCTGAAATGTGAATATGAAAAAAGAACTTCTGTGGAACAGAAACCAGAGACGTGGAAGTACTGAACAATAAGAAAGCATAAAATAAAATAACCATGTTCTTGCATTTTTAATTGTTTATGGAAAAAGGGAGATTTTAAGTGAATTATATAAGAATTTGTACTTGTGAAATGGCAGATTAATTCAGTCATATATTAGGTCTTGTGTTCTGAGAACAGAGGTGGTGGAATCTGATAGGCGGTATGTGAAATCTGGAATTCCTGGAGGCTGCTTGTTGTAGTACTGGATATAGTAGTTGCCTAAGATGAAAACACTGTTGTTGAATTTTAATAAATATTTTAATTATTTATGGATCACCCAAACTGGAAAGCCTCCAAGTACCTCACAAAATAAAACCAACTCATTTAATTCCCAGGATTTTTTTTTTTTTTTTTTTTTTTTTGACACTGAGTTGCACTGGCAAAGGCATATCCACATATCCACTTTATATAAAGTACTGGTTAAAAATACGAGAGGAATTGGGTGCCAAGTGGAGACAGTTGATTAAAAAAGGAAAACATTGGGATACTCTGATGCTGATATCTTCGAACTTCCACAATTCTAAACAATCATCTAACATTTCTCAGCTATCAGAAATGTTGTTCTTCAAATAATTGTACCTATGGGTGCTCCACTTCAGGATGTGTATGTGCCCATGCATTCTTGATTAGAGATTTTGTCAGCAGTGCCCATGGGTCCACTCCTTCCTGGCAGCTCATCACCTCAGACAGGTAGATCCTGGAAGTGATTTCACCAGCTTACTACATTCAGTTCAGCTCCAGCTCCCTCCCATCCTCCTGTCACAATGGTTCAGAATGGAAACTGTGGCAGCTGGAATGGTAACTCTCCCTCTGGAATTGGGAGATTGGTTTGTTTCCCTGGACCTTCAGGATGCTTATTTTCATATATCCATTCACTCTTCCCACATATGTTTCGTTGGTGGTAGGGACCATTACCAATACCGTGTCCTACCCTTCAGCCTCTCCACTGCCCCAAGGATCTTTACCAAGGTTGTCTTGGCAGTTGCAGCCCATATCAGTCAAATGGAGATAATCATCTTTTCCTACCTGGCCAACTAGCTTCTGAAGGGTTGCTCATTTCTTGAGTGACAGTCAGCATCCAGCAAGGCTCTTTGGGCCTCCGCCCTAATGCGAAAGTCTACACTTATACCCGCAAAATGGACAAACTTCACAGGGGCTACTCTGGACTCTACTATTGCCAGAGCATACTTACCCACAGGCAGGTTTGCTATGATACCCAGCCTTATTTCTACAATATAACAGAGCCCACAAACCTTCAGCTCCCAGGTCATGTGGTAGCCAGTAAGTTCATACCATCTTTGGCAAGATTACACTCCGAATAACTTCAAGCCTGGCTAAGGACAGTCTACAAACCCAAAAAGCACCATCTATCCAAGCAGGTATCGATACCCGGATGGTCCTCAACTCCCTCAATTGGTGGAAAAAACCCTAAAAGGTCTGTATGGGAGTTCTGTTCTCAAATCCGCCTCCCCCAAAGATCACCATAGATGGCTCTCTGCTAGGTTGGGGCACTCACCTTCTGAACTTCACAGCTCAAGGCAAGGGGACTCCCCAGGAGGTCGCTTTCCTTATCAACATTTTAGAACTCAGGGCAGTCCATTACGTTTGCCTTGCTTTCTCCAACATATCAGGGACCCCTCAATGTATTTTATAAATTGTCAAGGAGAGGAGCAAGATCCCAGTTCTTGTGCAAAAAGAAAAGGAGTACTAATGGCACCTTAGAGACTAACCAATTTATTTGAGCATAAGCTTTCGTGAGCTACAGCTCACTTCATTGGATGCATTCGGATGCATGAAGTGAGCTGTAGCTCACGAAAGCTTATGCTCAGATAAATTGGTTAGTCTCTAAGGTACCACTAGGACTCCTTTTCTTTTTGCGAATACAGACTAACACGGCTGCTACTCTGAGTTCTTGTGCACACAATCCATAAAACTATGCAATGATGTGTATCACAAGACACAGAGAGATCAGTGGTTTATCTCCTGGGGTTACGGAACATAGTAGCAGTCTCCCTGAGCAGGTTTTTGGGCCACGACTACAAGTGAGAGCTCAACGATGCAGTATTACAGAAGATTTGCCTTATCTTGAGTCTTCTGGAAATAGATGTGTTTGTGATGCCCTCCAGCGTGAAGTGCTGATGGTCCTGATTGAGAGGAGGATGCAGTCAGCATACGTGCCGACTCCATGGGTGCTCCAGGGCTGGAGCATCCATGGGGGAAAAATGGTGAATGCTTAGCACCTGCCAGCAGTCCCCCGTCAGGTCCTCCCCCTCCTCCCCAGTGCCTCCAGCCCAATGGTGCCCCGTCAATCAGTGCCTCCCCCCCCGCCCCTCCCGACCACTATGGATCAGCTGGTTAGCGGCATGCAGGAGGCTCTGGGAGATGCAGTGGGGGGAGAAGGAGGAGTGGGGGAGGGGGTGGGAAGAGGCAGGGTGGGGACTTGGGGGAAGGGGTGGAGTAGGGGCAGGCCTGGGGAGGGGCAGGGGTCAAGCAGCCGCCTGGGAAAGGACAAAGTCAGCACCTGTGACAGTCAGAACTGGCTGGGAGCTGCTGTAGTTATCCCTTCAGGAATCCCCTGGTGCCTTTACTCCTCAAAGTCCTGAATAAGTTGAAACAGGAAAGATCAATGGCCATTCTCATAGCATCACCATGACCAAGGCAAGTATGGTTCCCAGAGCTCCTTCGACTGTCCCTGCAACCCACCTCTCCACGTTCCTCTGATAGCAGGTCTCCTTACCTGGGAGTCAGGGACCACGACTCACTGCCATCTCTTGTTGCTTCACCTCAGTGCATGGCTACTAGATGCCTCTCTGGCATAGGAAAGGACTCATCTCCAGACCTCCAAACAGTACTGTTCAATTGTAGAAAATCCACTACAAGGAAAACCTACCTGTAAAAAGTGAAAATCTTTTCAGACTCTGAGCTGCCTCTGAGCTATACCTCCTTGAGTTTCACTTTTCTAGCATGCTCTAGTCTGCTAAATTTGAAAAACAGTGGGTTATCTTTGAGCTCAGTTTAGGTTCACCTAGGTGCCTTTACAGCTTTTCATCCTGCCACCCCATTGAAGGGTTTTCAGTCTTCACTCACCCAACTACTGCAAGGTTCATTAAAGGCCTGTTTAACATTTTTCCTACTTACTCAAGGAACATAGTCCTCCATGGAACCTCAACTTAGTTCTCAATGTGCTGAGAAAACTCCCATTTGAACCTATGGATAGCTGTTCCCTCCGTTTCTCTTTCAAGACTTTGTTCTTTACGGATATCACCTTGGCTGTGAGGGTAGGAGAGCTAGGGTCCCTTGTGGGTGACTCACCATACATAGTGTTTTATCATGGAAAGGTGGAAGAGGTAGATTCAGGTTTTGTGGGGCTCTGGGCCAGAGCAAGTGGGGGGGGGGGTGTTCTGCACTCCTTCTGCCTGCAGCCCCGCACCATTCTGCCCCTTCTCCTCGCCCCTGTTCCACCCACAATCCAGCCCCATTCTGCCTCCCCTGCCCACACTGCTACCCCGCAACCCATTTACTCCTTTCTCCCCCCACCCCTCCCACATGGCTCCAAGACCAGAGAAGCTCTGTCCCACCACCACAGCCCGGTGCCACACTCCTGAGGCTGCAGCTAGAGCTCCTCCAGTCCCAGGGCTGCAGCAGGGGTTGGAGTGCAGTGGCTTCCCCTGCCCCGCCCATCCAGTGCTTCTCCCAGGGCTCCATGCTTCTGCCACCCTGGGGTAGCTGTCTGCTGGGGATGGTGTGCCCATCTTTCCGGAGCCCCCTAATTGGCCGGGGGCATGGGCCCCATGGGCCTGTTAGCTAATCCATCACTGAAAGGTGATATTATGTCTGGACCCTTGTTTCCTACCTAAGGTATCTTTTTAGAGTTTCACATTAATTAAGATGTTCAATTACTGGTGTTTTACACTCTTAGAGGGAGGCTAGTCTCCAATCACTAGATGCAAGACTTGCTTTTTACCTCAACAGGACTGAGTCCTTCAGGGCCTCTCTTCGATTTTTCGTCTCTATCATGGAACAAATGAAAGGGCACCAGATCTGTAAAGACTATAATAATAAATAGAAGCTGGGAATGGGTGACGGGATGGATCACTTGATGGATTACCAGTTCAGTTCTTTCCCTCTGGGGCACCTGGCATTGGCCACTGTTGGAAGACAGGATACTGGACTATATGGACCTTTGGTCTGACCCAGTATGGTCATTATATGTTAAACATGTCAGGATGCATATTAGCCTGTTATAAAGCCCTCCTAGAGTGATTGCTCATTCCACCAGTGCTCATTCTACCTCTGTAGCCTTACTGAAGTACGTACCCCTCTCAAATATTTGTAAAGCTGCTACTTGATCATTGGTGCATGCTTTTTTCACAGCACTGTGCTCTTGCGCATGCTTCCAGAGCTGACATGGCTTTTGGTATCACTGTTCTATGTCCTGTTGTGAATCTGCCTCTTCAGCACACTCTTCCATAATAGAGGTTCTGCTCGGGAATCTCCTGAAGTGGAGCTCAGTTTCAGTAGGAACAGTTTCTCAAAGAATAGGTTCCTTATCTCATACAGTAACTGGAGTTCTTTGAGATGTTTTGTCCCTCTGGATGCTCCATTACCCACCCTCCTTCCACTCTGCTTCAAAGTCATTCTTAGACTTCAGGGTTGAGAAGGAACTGGAGTGGCAGTGGACCCACTATTCTCTATATATACTCGCACGGAGCTTGAGTAGGGCACAGGCACAGACCCCTGGACATTGCTGGCAAAAGCCCCTATCAAGAGTGCATGCACATGCTGAAGTGGAGCATCCGTAGGGACAAAACATCTCTTAAGAACTTCAGTTATCATGCAAGGTAAGTAACCTCTCTTTTCTATCATCTTGCCACATTTAGGATCAATGATGGTACAAGCATAAGTCTGAGAAACATTCCTGTTTGCATTCTGCAACCTCCCTGTAGTGATGGTTTTGGAAGTTACTATATGGTAAGAAAATGATACTCTCTCTCCATGCTAGTAGTGTGGTCCTGCTATGCATGTCCTTTACCTCTGCTGTGGGCAGTTAACAGTGGTGACAGTTACCTGTGGGTGGGTGGGGAGTTTAATCCTAGGCAATTTCAGTTTTTGGGGTTTTTTGTCACATGTAACCCTGGAGAAGGGGAGACAGTAGAACAATTCTCTTATCCTATATACAGAGCAATTTCAGGTAAGTGGGGTCAGAGTAAGACCCAGCTTACAGGGAGGTGCCCTCCCACCTCTGTGCACAGAGGGCAGGGAAGGATGTATGGTACAGACTCTGGCGATAGCATACATAGCAAATATTATAGTCCCTGATGTGATGAGCCAAGGATTTACATATTTTTGTCAAGCTTCTGTTGTATATAATATGTCTGTAAAAGCAAACCTCCTAACTCTCGTTTCTGTGAGTCCTTCAGTATGTTTATCCTTCATTAAACATCTTTAAGACTCTAGGTTTGGCTGTTCATTCTCTGAATGCAATTGCATTCTCCTAATGCAATAGGGCCCTCCTTGCAGTGTTGGGCCTGAGTTGCAAACCATTACCCTGTGAATAATCTTAACTCATGTGGCCACCGGCCAGTCCCATTGAAGTCAACAGGACTACTGGTATGAAAAAAAAAGTTAGCAAGACTGGGCTTAGTCCTAGTCTTCTGCGTGGCCCAATAAATTATAGAACTGGTTTGAGAAAAGAAATCCTGCTGCAAATCATAAAACTAAAAATGTATTGAGCTTTGTCCCTAAGGACACCACGGATATAGACTGGCAAGCATTGAAGATAGTAAAGTTATGGGCCTCTGAAGGAAAGCCACAACTCCCAAACTCTTAAGACTATCCTACATGATCTTTAATAATTCCAGCCCAACCAATCTCAATTGCTGCAAGAGGACATAAGAAAATAGATTGCTTCTCAGATCTAGTTTTGTAGCACACTCACTTGAATTAAGATTATAATTTGAAGCCGAGGAAAATTTGTACAATGGCTTCAAATCTTCATTTTTTAAAATATAGCTTATCTGAAAACCGGTGGTGCTGCATATTTAAAATGACAAAGCCCTTGCAATGAAGAGCTGACAAGCTAAATTTTCCTTGCTTGTTAAAATATAGAGACAGCATGGTATAAAATTACTGAATAAGAAGAATTTATAGAGCACTGTATATGTGCATGGTGCCCCAAAAAAGGTGTGCATGGTGCCCCAAATTTTACCCTCAAATATTTGTACAATTCCTGCTAACATCAGGGCAGAATTTGGCCTTTGAAGCATCATTTTGTACAATTTGATCCCTCAAAAGAAAAAAAATTGCTCTTCAGAAACACCAGAGATTAGTCATCTTTGGCAAGGATGAGTTAGCAGCATCCAGAAAGGGAGTAAACTCTATATGAGGCAGAAAAATAATCCCCTTCAGGTGGATGGCAGAATGTTATCATGGAGCTCCCAGGAGCCCGCTACAGCATGTCAGAAGGAAGGCATTGGGGAACAGCTGCTTGATGTGATATGCTAACCAACAAAACATCCTTTGACTGAAAAAGGCCATATGAAAAATGCCAGCTAACCACACTAACAGAGCTATAGAGACCTAGATTATTTACATCAGGGCACAGGAGACAATATAAACATGATATGATGGACAAGGAGCTACTGTGTAGTCTAAGAATACTGATAAGTAATAATGGGTATGAATAGAGTAAGGGTCTGTCTACACGGTACTTTGGAGTGAGCCTCCCACCCCCGGTCAACAGACTTGGGCTAGCGGGACTCATGCTTGCTCTTTAAAAATAGCTATGTAGACAGCTCTTTGACGTTTACTCCGGGGGGGATTCTGAGCCACTGCGCAATGCAGGATTTTGCAGAAATTCATGTTGTGTGCACAGAATTTCCTTTTTTCTCCATAGAAATGGGCTGCAGAGATGTTGGTTGCCACTAGGGGCAGAGCCCAGCTCGCAAATAGAAGACAAAGCCAGGGGGAGGGAACTGAAGGGTTCCTAGCAGTTGCAGTTCCCAGCATGCCCTGAAGGAAGGAGGCAGCGGTGCGCAGGAAACTCTGTGCAAACCTAAAAAGAAAAGGAGTACTTGTGGCACCTTAGAGACTAACCAATTTATTAGAGCATAAGCTTTCGTGAGCTACAGCTCACTTCATCAGATGCATATCGTGGAAACTGCAGCAGACTTTATATATACACAGAGAATATGAACCAATACCTCCTCCCACCCCACTGTCCTGCTGGTAATAGCTTATCTAAAGTGATCATCAGGTGGGCCATTTCCAGCACAAATCCAGGTTTTCTCACCCTCCACCCCCCCACACAAATTCACTCTCCTGCTGGTGATAGCCCATCCAAAGTGACAACTCTTTACATAATGTGCATGACAATCAAGTTGGGCTATTTCCTGCACAAATCCAGGTTTTCTCACATCCCCCCCACCCCCATACACACACAAACTCACTCTCCTATAAATTGGTTAGTCTCTAAGGTGCCACAAGTACTCCTTTTCTTTTTGCGAATACAGACTAACACGGCTGTTACTCTGAAATCTGTGCAAACCTGGGACTCAGCAGCAGGTTGTTTCTTCTTCTGGATCCCTGGGCTCTAGGAGGGTAGGGTCTGTGAGTGTCTGGCCCGAGGGTCAGCTGGGCTCTGAGGGGTAGGGGGTGTAAGTGTCTGGGCTGGGGGGTGGAGGATGTGAGTGGCTGGCTCAGGGGGGCTGCACCTGGGCTCTGGGGAATAAAGAGTGTGAGTATCTGGGGGGGCGTGGCTGGGTTCTGGGGGTTAGGGGTGTGAGTGTGTGGGTCGCTGGGGGTGGGCCATGGCTGGCCTGTGTGGGGTAGGGGGTGTGAGTGTGTGGACCCAGGGGGCCCCACTGCTGGGCTCTGTGTGTGTGAGTGTGTGGCCCCCTGGCTGGGCTCTGAGGGTGAGGGGGCAGAGAAGCAGGAACTGGGTTGTCATAGGTGTTTCTTTAACTCTCTACTCCTGGGGAATTTTTTTTAGTTTCTGTATTGTCAAAGACATACTTGCTGACAGATATATTGAAATAAATTACCAAGATAATTGAAATAGAGCGTTATTTTGACACACACAATTTGCAGAATTTTAAAATATTGTGTGTAGAATTTTTAATTTTTTGGTACAGAATTCCCCCAGGAGTAAAAGTTGCAGCTTGGGCTGGAACTCTCTCTCTCTCTCAAGCCCACAACAGCCCCTCTTCCCCCACAGGCTTCAGTTCCTGAGCTTCAGCCCAAGCCTCAGCTTCAAAGCACTGTCTATACGACTGTAAATAAAACAATAAACCATCTTCAAAGTCTGTATTCTCTAGCATCCTTTTTTTCTAAATAAAATAATACTTTGCTTTAAGGAGGCTCTTTGGTTACTGGATACCAGTCATTGCTCCCCAAGGAAACAGAACTGCAGGGTCTGAGCCTGTCAGCTATGCTGAGATAATCATGGTTAGTGGCAGGGGATGCAGTCCAAAGCCCAGTCTGAGTGTGGAAGAATCGTGTGAATTCACCCTGAGACAGGTGATAGCTAGAGGCTTGAGACCCGAATGGGGTCCACTTGAAGAGACCAAGAGTGATCAGAGGTGCAGTTGGCCTGGTAGCTTTGTGCACATGGAACTGAGGAAAACCGTACTGTGAAGTTATTTGTGAGAACCGTATTTAATTTTTAGCGGATTTCAAAAAGAGATTGGACACATAATTAGATAACAAGGCCATCCAGGTTTACAGCTTTCTGTTACACCTCTGGCCCTAGCCACTGAATGTCCCAAACAGCATATTGGAATAGACCGAGTAGGACCATTCCTGTGTTTCTATTGTTCTACTGTGCAAGTTCTTGCTTCCAGAAAATCTTGCTTTTTCAGAGTACTGGGAAGGGTGTGTGTGTGTGTATGTATGTGTGACACCACTGTGAGGCTTAGGGACAGATTTTTAAAAGTATTTTGGCACTTAGTGGATTTTCAAGAGTGCCTAGGCAACTATATTAGAATCATTAGATGCCTAAATATCTTTCGAAATCAGAGCTAGAAATAGTGCCGTGCTTTCTAGCTATAATCAGCCAGTGAGCTCTGATGGTGTGATGTAATGCTTGTAACTTTGTGTCTTGCTGTACAGGTTGGGTGACTGAATTTCTGAAAAAACAGTTGGAACCAGAATTTGCTGGTTTGCTCGTGCCATTTAATTCAGCTGAGTTTAATAACTTTTTTTTAAAATTCAAATAAAATTAGCTTTCTAGTTTTGTCTCGGGACTTAAGTGCTATGGCAAAAAAATATAGAAATGGATCTGCCTCTTCTATCACGTAGCCAACAGAGGATCAAAACAAAATGAAGATTATCTGCTATCAGTGGACAAAACAATGACAGGAGACAGTTGCTTATGACCCTGTAATATTATATTGCATATCATTCTTTGTACTTGTAAGCACTTTATATTCCTAGATCTCATAACCCTTTACAAACAAGGGTATATATCCTCACCCCACTTTTACAGATAGGGAACCTGAGGCATAGAAGTCAAGGGATTTGGAAGGAGCAGGTCCAGTACAGAGCTGCGATTTAGAGCTCTGTTCTCCAGACTCCCAGTCCAGCATTGAACCACTGGATCATGCTGCCATATAAGCAGAAAAGCCAACTTGAATCTGAAAGGTTTCAGAGTAACAGCCGTGTTAGTCTGTATCCGCAAAAAGAAAGAGTACTTGTGGCACCTTAGAGACTAACAAATTTATTTGAGCATAAGCTTTCGTGAGCTACAGCTCACTTCATCGGCTGCATTCAGTGGAAAATACAGTGGGGAGATTTATATACACAGAGAACATGAAACAATGGGTGTTACCATACACACTGTAACGAGAGTTACATGTTAAGGTTCCTTCCCCACTCTGAACTCTAGGGTACAGATGTGGGGACCTGCGTGAAAGATCCCCTCAGCTTATTCTTACCAACTTAGGTTAAAAACTTCCTCAAGGTACAAACTTTGCCTTTTCCTTGAACCCCTATGCTGCCACCATCAAGTGTGTTAAACAAAGAACAGGGAAAGACCCCACTTGGAGACGTCTTCCCCTCACAATATCCCCCCAAACCCTACACCCCCTTTCCAGGGGAAGGCTTGATAAAAATCCTCATCAACTTGCATAGGTAAACACAGACCCAACCCCTTGGATCTTAAGAACAATGAAAAAACAATCAGGCTCTTAAAAGAAGAATTTTAATTAAAGAAAAAGTAAAAGAATCACCTCTGTAAAACCAGGATGGTAAATACCTTACAGGGCAATCAGATTCAAAACATAGAGAATCCATCTAGGCAAAACCTTAAGTTACAAAAAGACACAAAAACGGGAATATACATTCCATTCAGCACAGCTATTTTACCAGCCATTAAACAAAAGAAAATCTAATGCATTTATAGCTAGATTACTTACTACCTTAACAGAAGTTCTGAAGAGCATTCCTGACCTGGTCCCGGCAAAAGCCTCACACAGATAGAGAGAACCTTTGTTTCTCCCCCCATCCAGCTTTGAAAGTATCTTGTCTCCTCATTGTTCATTTTGGTGAGGTGCAGCGAGGTTATCTTAGCTTCTTAACCCTTTACAGGTGAAGGGGTTTTGCCTCTGGCCAGGAGAGATTTTATAGTTCTGTATACAGAAAGGTGGTTACCCTTCCCTTTATATTTATGACACGCCCCCCAAATCACAGATAGGGTGAAACACTGGCTGTGATTTCTTCCTGGAGCTCTAGGAGAAAACAGAGTTAAGAAGACACATGCTCCTCACTGTATTTTCCACTGAATGCATCCAATGAAGTGAGCTGTAGCTCACGAAAGCTTATGCTCAAATAAATTGGTTAGTCTCTAAGGTGCCACTAGTACTCCTTTTCTTTTTGTGAATACAGACTAACACTGCTGCTACTCTGAAACCATGCACCTCTAAATATACTACCAAGATTATAAAGGCTAACAATATTTTCCACATCTCAAGGATGATTTTAACCAGTTGATTCTGGGAAACTTTCACGGGAGAGTGCATCAGTCACTTTGTTAGAAGCTCGTGAGATGTGTTGTATGTCGAAATCAAACTCTTGGAGAGCTAAACTCCACCGAATAAGTTTTTTGTTATTTCCCGTGGTGGTATGAAGCCACTGTAGCACAGCATGGTCGGTTTACAGGTGGAAACGCTGTCCCCAAATGTATGGGCGTAGCTTTTCCAGAGCGTAGACAATGACATAACATTCTTTTTCACTGACTGACCAGTTGCTTTCCCTCTCAGACAGCTTCTTGCTGAGAAACGCTACAGGATGGAATTCTTGATCTGGTCCTTCCTTCATTAAAACTGCTCCCACACCACGCTCGGACGCATCTGTGGTTACTAGGAATGGTTTGTCAAAGTCTGGGGCCCTTAGTACAGAGTCAGACATGAGTGTCGCTTTAAGCTGATTAAAGGCCTTCTGACACTCTTCGGTCCACTGAACGGCATTTGGCTGTTTCTTTTTTGGTTAGGTCTATCAGTGGGGCGGCGATTTGGCCGTATTGCAGTACAAATCGCCTGTAATATCCGGCCAAGCCTAAGGAAGGTTGGACCTGTTTCTTTGACTTTGGGACAGGCCACTTTTGGATAGCATCCACTTTGGCCTGTAGGGGGTGGATAGTTCCTTGACCCACCTGGTGTCCAAGGTAAGTCACTCTGTTTGACACTTCTTAGCCTTAATGGTTAGTCCTGCCTCCCTTATGCGTGCGAAGGCTTTTTGTAGATGTTCCAGGTATTCTGCCCAGGAATCCGAAAATATGGCCACATTGTCAAGGCAGCCGACCGCATATTCTCCCAATCCCGCTAGGAGACCATCTACAGGTCTTTGGAAGGTGGTGGGTACATTCCGCAGCCCGAAAGGGAGTACGTTAAATTCTTACAGCCCGACATGTGTAATGAAGGCTGACCTTTCCTTGGCGGATTCATCTAGCGGTACCTGCCAGTACCCCTTGGTTAAGTCCAAGGTAGAGATGAACTGGGCCCGTCCCAGTTTCTCCAGCAGTTCATCTGTGCATGGCATTGGATAGTTGTCTGGGCGAGTTACGTTTTTGCATGGACTACCGTAAGCTAAATGCTGTATCTCCCCATCTAGTTTGGGAACTAGAACCACTGGAGATGCCCATGCACCGCCAGAGGGGCGGATTACACCCATCTGTAGCATATCCAGGATCTCCCGTTCTATAGCAGTTTTAGCTTGAGGATGGTTGGACTTTAATTGGGTAAGCATTATCTGTGTCAATGGAGTGGTATGCCCGTTCAGTCAGTCCTGGGGTGGCTGAGAATGTCGGCGCGTAGCTAGTGCACAGCTCCTTGATCTGCTGTCACTGCATATGCCCAAGGGTCATGAAGAGGTTCACCTCTTCCACGCCACCATCACTTTTCCCTTCATAGTAGACACCTTCAGGCCACATCACCTTCATATTGGTGCACATAACAAAATTCATTGGGTGGGGGTTGAGCTGAGGGGTTCAGAGTGTGGGAGGGGGCTCAGGACTGGGGCAGAGGGTTGGGGTGCAGTGGTGTGAGGACTCCAGCAGGGGGTGTGGGCATGAAGGGTTTGGGGGGCAGGAGAGTGCTCTGGGGCTATGTTGGGGAGGGAGGACTCTTCCCCAACTCTCTCTCCCCACTGCAGCACCTGGGCTGGGTGGGGAGAGGAACCTCTCCCCACTGAAGCAGCTCCAGGGCTGGGGCCACAGAATAGGCTCCTCTCCCCTGGCCACAGCAGGTCCGGGGCTGAGTTTGGGCCGCCCTTCCCCTAGCCGCAGCAGGGTTGGGGCTGAGGGAGGGGCACTGACTTCATGGGTGCTCTAGGGCTGGAGCACCCAGAGAGAAAAAGTAGTGGGTGCTCCAGCACTTCTCACCTGCCAGTGGCCCCCACTGACCAACTCCTCTCCCTCCTTCCCTCCCAGTGCCTTTGGTCCACCGCGAACAGCTGTTTCACGGTATGTAGGAAGCTCCGGGCACGCTAGGGGGAGGAGGTAGGGAAGAGGTGGAGTGGGGGCGGGGCTTGTGACAGATGGGGGTAGAGCTCCCTCTGACTAGAGGGGAAGTCAGCGCGTATGGCGCGCCCCTTCCCTGGCTGCGACAGGTCAGCTGGGTGGGTTCCCTGAGCGCCTGCACCACGCTAAATAGGCTGCTGTGCTGCCGCGCACCTTACAGGGAACTTAGGCTCCCCCCCAATCACCCACTTCCCACCCAGAAATGCCTGTATATTGTATTTACTCATCATTTAACTTGTATATTTGATTTTTAAGCTCCATGGGGCAGGAAACTTGTTTCACTTTATACCTGTAAAGTGCCATGCACATCTATGGCCTTATACAAATATATATATTCTGACTGGGACATTGTCACCATTATGGTAGATCTCACTGGATGTCAATACTAATGCATCTGAAATGCTCATTGCCTCTTAATACTTGAGTAATTAATAATTGGAGTCTTTCCACTGATTTCAATGGATGTTGGATTCGGTCTTAAAGCAGAAACTAATTTTACTCCTGGGGGAATTCTGTGCCTAAAAATTCTGCACACAGTATTTTAAAATTCTGCATATTTTATTTGTCAAAATAACACAATATAATCACACCAGTTTCAATTATTTTTGGTCATTTATTTCACAGTACATGTCAGCAAGTATGTCTGTAACAATACAGACAACAAAAAAGATTCAGGAAATGTTTTTTTGACAAATAGATTCCTTACTAGGAATATTAATACAGAACCCGGAGTAATAATTCACTTAAATTACAATCCAGAACTGTATTTCCCTCACCCCTCAGAAGCAGTGCAAAGGCTTGGGCGAGTTAGGGGTAATGGAGGAGCTGAGGGAGGGGGTAGTCAATTTCTGGAAAGGAGCCTAGGTGTGAACTTGGAGGGCTGTTGGGTATGGGTGGGAAAAGTATGGAATAGGTTTTTTGTGGGGGCGGGGAGGGATTGTTAGAGAGCTTCCCCCATGCAGACCCTGGCTGACCCCTAACCTCTTCTGTTCAGTCAGGCACATCTGCCCCATCCCAGTGTGTTCCTGCACCACCCCATGTGTCCTTGCAGTCCCTGTCCACATGTCTCTCCACCCCCACTCAGACACCCACTCCCCCCCATCCCTATGTGGCTCTGTGCTGCCTCCCCCTGTTCCTATGTGGTCTGTGCCCTCACTCAGCCACCCCCTTACCCCTATGTGGCTTTGCGCCTCCTCCCCCATCACCATGTGGCCCTGTGCTTCCACTCCCATTCAGCCCCTGCCCCAATCTGTCCTCCCACACTAGCCCTTATGAGCCCCTGTCTGACATCCCCCCAGCACCCCACGTTGTCTGTTTTCCCCATAGCCCCTGTCTCCTGACCTGGCCTGACAGGTGCTGCGAAGAAGGCAGGCTCTTTCTCTTCCCTCGCTGGCAGGGAGCTGTTCCTGTGTTCTGTTGCCACAGCACCCTCTGGTGAGCAAAAGGCATAACTGCAGAAGTTATTTTTCTGCTAGGAGCTTCTGCTGTTCTTGCGCCACAGCGCCTTCTGGTGGGCAAAAGGCAGAACTGAAGCAACATTTCGGCACAAGCTTATTTCTGCTCAAAAACTTAAAAATGCGTGGCTCATTTATTATGCACATGCAGTAAAACAGAATTCCTCCCAGAGTATAATTTTACTGAATTGTATGCAAATTGGGGGACTTGGATAAAACTACCCAAGCACACTTACATTTGTGATTTCCAGTCAAGACTTGAACCCAGGTTTCTGGAGATGACATAGTAGTGAACTGTTGCATTGCACAAAACATATCTTTTGTCCCCTCATTCACTGTGCAGTACCACTGTAGGGGGGATCCCTTTAAGCACTGATATCTGAACTTAGTGTCTGTATGCTATCTAGTGCTGCTGCCACAGCTCTCCAACATGCCTGACACCAATGTGTGTCTGTGTTGAAGCCTCAGACCAAAGACTCTCAGCTCCGCTCCCCAAGGTCCTACTACATCAGTACATGTGGGAGCAGAAGCAGCAGTTTCAGGGTAACCTTTCAATTTCCAGTTCTTTGGCACAAAGAAACTTGGCTCCCTAATGTTACAGGCCGTCTGGAGAGCCCTGGGCTCCCCCAATCCCCTGACCATGTTCAACCCTAGGCTCCCTCAGCATCTCCTCCCGAGGTGTACCATGCAGCAGCTCTTCCAGGAGACAGGGAGAGATACAAGGGTATTCAAAATGCATGGAGTAAATCTGTGCACAACAGCCTGTTTGGGGGTGGGGCACTAAGGATGAGCCAGAGTTGGATGTGGTAGTCGAGTTCCCCTTGCCTTGCTGGAGCAGAGCTCCTTCTCACGACCCCCTGTTTTCCCTTGCTTACCTCTGATATAGCCCTGCTTCCACTCTACCAACTTCAGGTCCAAAAAGCACACCACCAGTGGGGGGGTTATAGGTGACAACTAGGAGCATGTGGTGAGATGGTTGGGGTTTTTTTCATATTGAAGCAGGTTTGTTGGGATTTCCTCTGAGATATTTTCCACTTGGCTTAGCCAGAGCACCATGTCCAATACTGAGAAAACACTTGATCCAGTTCTCTGGGATCCAAAAACTCAATTTGACTCTGGATTTCATCACTCAGGTTCCTTTATTTGGCAATGGCATACAGCAAAGCTACACTGAACTGATTAGACTCAAGCGTTAGGGGATTAGATATGTGTACCGCTCATCCAAAGTTACACAGATAACGTCTTCCTTTATATACATTTACACATTACATTGCATTTGCTGTACATTAATTCACACATTATTGGATTGGTTACTTGGCAAGAACCAATCCCTGTATACCATGTTCTGTCCATGTACTGTGTCCTGGAAACTGATCTTAAACCTGGAATGTAATCTTGTCCATCGTTACTACCATCAAGATGTTGCTGCTTATCTTTGCTTGCACAAACATCCTGACTCCCGGCATACTGTTTGTCAAGTCCCTATTTACAACTTAACCTTTCATTCACTTTCCCAGTTATGCTAGGCTGACCAGATAGCAAGTGTCAAAAATTGGGACAGGAGGTAGAGGGTAATAGGTGCCTATGTGAGAAAAAGACCCAAAAATCGGGACTGTCCCTGTAAAATTGGGACATCTGGTCACCCTAAATTATGCTCACTAAGAAATGAGGCAAGTTCCTTATGTCAAGCCAGGCCTATAACGTTCTCTTGGAGTATTTGGGTGGCCTGATCTATGATGCAAGCTACTTCTCTGATGGAGTTTCCTTATTTGGTGAATACAGTCTTAAGTGTTAAGATGTGGAATCCATCTGGGGTATCATTAAAGAACTATAACCCCTACTCAATGGAGACCCCATTCTGAAAGAAAATCTTTCCCAAATCCCCCTTATCTGATCTTTTAACAACCCCTAAACCTCACCAAGCTCATCATGAGAAGCAAGCTCCCCACAGACCAGGACCCACCAACTCAAAACAGCACTAGACCCTGCCAGAACAACAGACGCAAAACCTGCAGACATACCTCTGCCGCTACTGTGATCAATAACCCCCCACTTTCAAGACCTATTTGCCCTATGAATGCCCATCACAATAGGTGACGTAACTCATCCAGTACACGTAGGGCCGGATTAACTTTTTGTGGGCCCAGTGCCAAACATATTTGTGGGCCCCCGTGTGGTTGTGATGAGCCCCTTCCAAGTGTGGGCCCGGCATGACAGCACTATTGATGCCATAGTAAATGTGGTATTGCTGGGATGGGGATGAAAACATTTATTCGAAAAACAAAATAAGATATTTGAAGCCACACTGAGACCTCCACTCAGCCCGCAGAGAACAAACTGGGCTAACATCAATGTACCCAGAATACCACTGAATTTGGTTTGTGTGGGATGGGGGTTGTTTGTTAGTTTTGTCTTTTTCCTTTAAACACTCAGGGCCTGCTTGGGGCCCTGAACACAAGTGCTTAATGAGCACACTTATGAGCCATATTAAGCCTGGATGTAGCAGTCAGTGGTGTCGCACCTCCATATCCCTACCACCACCTCCTCCACCCAAAGTTATGTTTCGTAAATACATTTTTTGAAAGTTGCATTTTCTACTTTGGTACAATAATGTTTACAAAACTTTGGGTAGGAGTGTGGGGAGGAAAATTGCTGGTGCCCATCTTTTGCAGGGAGAAAGGGCCACTGAGAGAAAACACACTTTAGCACAAAGGCTACCACAATCCAGGCTCAAGCTCCTACCCCAATCTTCACACCTGGGCTCTTCCCCCCCCCATCCCTCCTACTGTCCCCATCCCACACAACTAACCCCCTA
Source organism: Lepidochelys kempii (assembly GCF_965140285.1). Lineage (NCBI taxonomy): Eukaryota > Metazoa > Chordata > Testudines > Cheloniidae > Lepidochelys > Lepidochelys kempii. Next base: position 135,625,222 of record NC_136382.1, on the reverse strand, counting down.
ACAAAGGCTCTCCTCAATCTCCCTGCTACTGCCCACCCCCTCACACACTTTCACCCCAGGGCTGTCATCTCCCTCCCTTCTACTACCCCCCCCCCCACAAACACTGAGCCAACCCACACCTTAACATCCTGCTTCTCCTACAGCCCCCCACATGGAGTCACTGCCAGCTCCACCCTCGCACCCCGACTTGCCCCACAACTGCCTCTTTCCCTCAACACTGGGCTGTGCCCCCTCCCCAGAGTGCAGGGGGGCAATTTCTGGGCATTTCCACTGGCAGGGGATGTGCCAGCCAGCACTGACAAGCCCCGCTGTCACTGCCCACCCTGCTCCCAGGGACCACAGACAACCAACCCCCACCCTGAAGTGCAGGGTCGAGACAGTGCCCAGGAGGCCCCAGGCATCACATTCGCTGGGGGGCTGCCCCCAGCTCCCCGCCACCCCAGGAGAGTGGGGGAGGGGAGGAGTGCAGCGGGATTAGCACCGGGAACCCTCTCCCTGCACCAGACCATTTCCTTGTTTGGGATTTCTTTTTGGTCCCCTCCGACCACTTCAGCTGGGGTGGCTGGTAGCATGGCATGGGGCATTCTGGGACTAGTAGTGTAGCTGGCAGCGCAGGTCCCAGGGCCCCAGTGGAACACAGTGGCATGCAAACTACAACTCCCAGCACACCCTGGAACAGACAGTCCCTTTTGCACCTCTGCACTGCACTCCCCAGGCTGCTTAGTGTTTCATCTGGCACACAGAAGTTGCTGACTCTTCACATTGCTGGGCTGTGGCCCGGCTGGATTAACCCTTTGTGGGCCCCTGGGCCTGGCGCCACCAGAGCCAGTGTAAACCCAGTAGTGCGTACACTAAATGCCCCAAGAACAACTGTGTGGATGAAACGAAAAAATCACTACACTCTGACAGAAAAATGATAAAAGACAAAAACACCGTATCACCTGTTGGTGAACTCTTCACTGAATGATCATTCCATGTGTGACCTCTGTCATCATCCTCAGAGGAAACCTGCACAACACCTTCAAAAGACAGGCCTGGAAGCTTAAATTCCTAGCATTGCTAGACACTAAAAATCACAGACTCAAAAACAGTGGATTTATGGCTTATTACAACAATCTGTAACCTATTAACCTTCTGTCCTGTGACTGTGGAGGTGTTAACCACCCACTTCACCTTGAACGGTTTCTTGTAACGTGTTAACACTTTATGCTGAACAATCTATTTCACCTTGTCTTTCACTGTGACACTGAGTACCTTTCCCTGACCTGAAGAAGAGCGCTGTATAAGCTCTAAGATTCTCTCTCTCACCAACAGAAGTTGGTCCAATAAAAGATTCTATCTCACCCATCTTATCTTTGTTACCTTCATAGTTTGCAGACAGGTATCAAGGTTAATACATAATTATTTGTCTTTAAAAACAGGGTAATTCCTACACTTCATGGGGGTTTGTTTTGTGTTTAGGCTGGTAAAGTACATATCCCAATCATGGAAACCATAAAAACCAAGGAAATAAGCAGTTAAGTCTTTGAACATAAGAACAGCCATACTGGGTCAGACCAAAGGTCCATCTAGCCCAGTATCCTGTCTTCCAACCGTGGCCACTGCCAGGTGCCACAGAGGGAATGAACAGAACAGATAATCATCAAGTGATCCATCCCCCTGTCACCCATTCCCAGCTTCTGGCAAGCAGAGACTAGGGACACCATCCCTGCCCATCCTGGCTAATAGCCACTGATGGACCGATCCTACATGAACTTACCTAGTTGAACACTCCATCTATGCTCAACTCCTTAGTTCCCCTTTACAACCTTGATTGCTTCTCTTCCACTACTCATCTCTAGCACGTTTCCTGAACAACCTGTGAGCAGTCTTAACTGACTGTTCTTATTGCTTAAAAAGTAATCTGTTTTGATGACTGATATCAGGATGGTGTGGTTTTCATAAATCATATGTACAAAAGAACTGTATGTGGCTTTGTATTAGTGTGTGTAAGCGAGGCCTGGAATAAAATTGCAAATGGTGGTTCAGATGTATTTGTATTATGTGAATGGATGATCTGTGTTAGCAATCTAAATTAAGTAGTTTTTGTGTAGAAACTTGCATTTGTGATTTGGCATATTAGTTATGCTCAGAGTTGTGGTTGAGGGTGCAAATATGTGGGGAGGATGGTAGCTAATGTACAGGGGAATTGAGTATAGATGGATTGTTGAACAACTGTTTATTTCCTCACCTTCTGTGGTTTACATTTATAGATATGCAGTCTAGCAATGGTAACTTTACATTCAGTTTTATTTTATCAGTCTAGGGAGAGTTAACTGTAGTCTGATCGCTATATTACATTAGATAAGTGTACTCTTAACCAAGCCTGTAAGAATTTGTTTAGAAAAGCAACTTTTCAATTGCTTTAACTTTGACTGTTCTAGGGAAAACAGAATGAAGGAAATCATGTCTAATAACAACACAACCAATATATCTCAAGCAAGAAAAGCTGTGGAGCAGTTAAAAATGGAAGCATACATGGACAGGATAAAGGTAAATTGAGTCAATTGTTCTGAAATTGCCCTTTACTTTTGTGTCGTAAAATTTCAACTTTGGTACTTCAGAAAATCCTTATCGGAGTACTTTGCAATGTGATATATGAAATAATGTTCAAAGAATGATAACATGAAAAAACAATGATGTATAATTGATTCTGTCTGACTTTAAGCAGGGTACTTCTCAAAGGACTGATGCCCAGCCTACTTCTTTTTTTTTTCTTTTCTTTTTTTTTTTTTTTTTGTGGGCACAGTGTACATCAGCAAATAATAACAGGTAAAATAGAAGTACTTGCATCTCTAACTACCTGGTCTGCACCCACAGTCAGGTGGTTTGAGGCACAGGTACTTAGATTTGCTCCTGCAGTTAAATGTAGATGCATTGTCCTAACCCGGCAGGAAGAAAGAAAGATTCAAGGGATGTGGGTTAATTAGGCCACAATTTTATTAACTCATCTGGGAAATATTCATCAATAAATCATATAGTGTACATCGTCATTCTTTCCTTAATCATTCCCACCTATTTGGAAGGGCTGTCATCAGCTCTACGCAAACTGCACATTGCTGGGACCCCACCACCCTCCCCTCTATGAGGGTGAAAGGAGGTGGGGAGATCGTCTCATTGCTGTACCAGACGTTAGGAATGCCAACTCCCTTCCCCCAGATTCCCAACTCCAATTTATCAGGGAACTGGACCCCTTATGGAATGATGACCTGCACTGGATAGCTGTTAAGATGCAAGAACTTGACCTACCCTCATTAAATACCCCACTGGGGCCCTGAACTGCTGTAAGGAAGGCAAAAAAAAACATCTTGCCCCAGCCAATCTGCCAGTGAGTGAAAAATTCCTTCTCAGCCCCAAAAGAAAAAGGCAACTAGAGCAATGCCCAAAGCTGATCATAAAACTCAGACCTACTTTGATCCCATGGGTGGGGAGGGTGAGTGCTCCTTGTCCATGGTGAGAGAGATTATTTCTGGAGAGAACCGTCTATAAATACCTTCCCTCCTACAATACACAAGATGGTTGGCATCCCACCTGAGTCAGCCTCATCCAGTTGCCCTTGGCTCAGGAAACTGTCTTCTTTGCACTCCCTCGTAATCAGTGTGGGGGAACCTTAAAGGAGCCACAAGCTCTTTTCTTCCTGATGGCAAGACAAAGCCCAACAGCATTTGGGTTGAGGTGAAAGCGGTTTCTGCAGTTGCAGATTGCACCAATAGTAAAGGAGGCTGCCCTTTAGAACATTTTGGCTGTTAGCATTTGCATCACTCTTCTAAATCACTGTTCTGTCACTCTGTGTTACCACTGAACATAGATGAAACACAAAATACACAATCAATTTCACCTTTATTTTGTTCAGCAGAGTTGTCATTGCCCTGGGGAATTAAGCTGAATGATGCAATATTTCATTTTGGCTTCTCCAGATTTGTCTGCATCTGATATTTGAGGACATCTTTTTGTGGGTAAAATATTACACCTTTAACTGTATTTGTTAAGCATGTGGGGTGAAGAGATTATATTGGTTAGAGAAATTTTCATAATTTTTTTAGCTGAAAAGTGTAGAATTATTACTCTTCATTTCTCCCTATGTCTTCCATTAGGCCAAGATTTTAAAAGGTGACAAGTTGGGCACACAGAATCATTAGTCACTTTAGAAGGGCCTGGTTTTTCAAGCACCCTGAAAATCAGCTTCCTTTTAAGATGTCATGTTGCACACACAGTCACTAATCACTATGTCTGAAAATCATATCCTTCAGTAAATAAAGGATGAGGGGGAAGAGGGAGTGTTTTTAAGCAAGTCCACTTCAGTTTAATTAAATTTTCCTCCAACCAACCGTTTTACAAATTTCATCATAAATTTCATGCGTTACTCATATTTCTCATGTGCAAGAGTACAATAAATGTTTCCATTGCAAGAAGTTAATTTTAATAGGCTTTAATTTCTTAAATATGCAACCTGCACTTGAATAGAATATTTAAAAATAATCCATTGGGTAAATGAGGGTTACTTTTTCTGTTTAGTTATTGCGTAGCATGATCTAGAATAATCTTAGTATTGCTAGCTTGTAGCTTTCCTACAATCAGCAATATTTATTTACCCTTCACATGGAATGGTGATACTTGGAAAATATTTGTATATACATATTTTCCCTATTTTCTTTAAAGACCGAAAGCAAATGCTTAATTCTAGCTCCCATTCCAAAAATATTTACAGAGATGTTAAAGATGTTGTTTCTTACTGATATGCGTTATAAAGAAGATTGTTATCAATTATTCTTCATGTCCACTATAGGTAGGACAAGAAGTAATTGGCATAATCTGCAGCAAAGGAGATGTTAGGTTAGGTATTAGGAAAAACTTTCTAACTGCAAGGGTAGTTAAGCTCTGGAATAGGCTTCCAAGAGAGGTTGTAGAATCCCCATCACTGGAGGTTTTAAGAACAGCTTGGACAAACACGAGTCAAGAATGGTCTAGGTTTACTTGATCCTGCCTCAGTGCAGGGTGTCAGACCGGTGTGTAGGTGGTGTGACTTAGTGGTCAGAACAGGAATCTGGCCTATTGGCTGGGGCAAAATCAGGGGACAAGATAATGATCAGAACTGGGAGTCAAAACAGAACCAAAGGGCAGAGCTGGAGTCATGGTCGGTAGACAAGGGACTGGTCGGAGCCAGGAGTTCTGAAGAAGGAAGGGACTAAGGCTGTAGTTAGGGGCAGGCATCAGTTGGAGCAAAGGCTGGTGCAGGAAGCAGGTCTGGTGCAGCAGTGAGTATGGAACACATTAAGCAGCCAATGTGCTGCTGTTGCCGAAAGGCTTAAAGGATGATCTGATCTCTTGGCCCCCCTGTCCAGTCAGGGAGCACAGTCACTTAAATGAGGGTTTGTTGGGCCTAGCCAAGCTCATTTGGTTGCCACACAACCATGTCGAGAGCCAGCCTAGTTCCTGACACCCGGGGCTGGACTTGATGACTTCTCAAGGTCCCTTTCAGACCTACATTTCAATGAGTTTGTGAAGCACCATAATCATGTGTGTTCTTTAGTAATAAAGACCAACCTCCATGAACACATGAAAGGTCGATAAGAGACTTTTAAAACAGTATTTTTAACCTCACATAGAGTGGGAGGTTTATCATATGTCAATCTGCCTCTTGTTCTTTCCTTTTTCAAACAACTTGCCCTTGCCACATTGGACGTCATAATATCTGAGGGCTGTACAAAATCTAAATTATACACACAAGGATCTCTGACTCTTTCCATTTCCAAATTTAAGCGCTTTTCACTTACTGTGGTGTGATTGTTGAGGAAATTTGGGTCCATCATCTTAACCACCGCATTTGTGGAGTCTGTCCAATCCATGCATCTCTACAGGAAGAGCTTGAATGCACTGATAAAGCATATCAAATATCTCCATATGAATACATAGTCATTGATTAATACAAGAAAGATCAGAGGCACAACACAGAACTCAAACCCCAAGGGGAAGGGGATCTAACATGGTTTTTTATGCTCTCCCAGTTCTGGGCTTCTCTGTGGGCTAAGTGGCCCACCATAATTTAGACATCCCTGTGGAGCTAAATTATTACATCCTTCTGAGGCTGCCGTATAGGTTGCAATGCTGTCTGGAATCCTAGCTGCAGGACCACCTTTGATGCACCTTTCACACCTCCTTTGCCAGTGCTTGCAAGGGGATTCTTAGATGGCTGCCTCACAGCTGTCTTCCTCAGTTTCTGTTTTAAGTTGCTCCGCCCCCTTACCTGACATACAGGGGATGGTGTCAGAGTGAGAATCTCACCCATAGTTTTTACCCACTCTGTCCCCCAAATAGTACAATGAATTTACTGCAGGACTAGATGGAAGGAGGACAGCAGCCAAGCTGTTGTTCAAATACACATTTGAAATAATTGCAAAATGAATACAAGGAAATCACATTTTGTATTTTAAAAAACAGAATAAAACCTACTACCCTAGAATTTATACCATTCTCAAATGTTGTCATTAAGAAGCTGAAAAGTTCTTGTTTAATTTTCTAAATTGCTACATTTAATCTGTAAGTCTTCAAAGCACTCATTTAAAAGTTACAGTATCTTTGGATGTGATAACCTCCCCAGAATTAAAGTGACACTCCAACATATTACAGTAAAAAAAAGTTAAAAGACAGTTATTAAATTATAAAGCCAAGCACTGTTAGATAATGCCAGTTACAAGATTACACATGCAACCTTAACTTGACCTCCTTGTGAATCCATCCTATGCACTAAATGAGGCAGGGTACCTGAGGGAGAAAAAATATGTGATTGTGTATTTAAAAACTGCATCATGTACATGTATGTAGTATTTTCTTTCTATTTCAATGTCATACAGGCATTTTCGTAATCCTGAGTGAATAAAGGCACTCTTGCTTTTAGGTGAATAGTCAGAATATCAATTATCACTGGTGCTTTTATCTAAATCTATTCACCAATAATTGGAAACTGCTTATGCAAAGTTCCATTGAAAACTATATAAACACAGCTTTAAGTATTTCACCTCTTTATTACATGATGATGAAATTGTCATGTATACATGTACATTCATATTTGCATTTCATTCAGTGAAAATCTGTTTGTTCTCATGTATCTGCACTAAGATCCCCGTTTTTCAAAAACTCAGTTTTCAGTTGGCTTTTTTCCCCTCAAACCTAATTTCATTTACTAGGCCTTATCTTAAAACAGCTGCTACAGCACCAAACTACAGCCTAGCTATTGATAAGGACTTGTTCAGGGAATGTAGTAGAGACAACTTAATGTGTAGAAGTACAAAGTAATGCTCTGTAACTAAATATAAAACAACAAAGGCAGAAGGGAAATGAGGCTTTTTTGTTGTCAGTTTAATTATGGACAGCTGAGGCAGGCTTAAGGCCCGGATAGCTTAAAAGCCCAATCATTTGTTCTCCAAATGCATTTTGGTACCTGATCTAAGGTCAAACTAAACAGAAATTTGTATCATAGCAGTTTATAAGGTGCTGAAAAACCAGTGGCTCCAGGGCTTTCATGGCAACTGTATTAGCATAGTAGCCTAAAAGTGACTTGCAAAGGATAAAACAGTTGAGTTTATGCCTTATTTTTATGATCAAAGAAAACTTGAAAAGGGATGTTAAGAGGTTTTTTCTGCCTGCTTTTTTTTATTTTTTAACCTTAGAAATAACAGATATAACAAATCTGGTCTATCCTGTCTTTACTGAAAGACTCATTGGTAGTCTCAAGATGTGAATTTAGAGCTCTTGCAGATCTTAACTGAAGAGGTAGGAGTGCTGAATGTTAAAGATGTCCTTTTCCCCAAGTGTTTCTTAACTATTTAAGTTAAATAGACATTAACAAAAAACAAGTGGTTTTTAAATAGTTTGAATAAAAATAGCTTCACTACCCGATCAGTCTTCCAGAGTAGATAAGACCTGAATTTCTAATGACAAGAAAAAAAGGAAGGAAAATGTTTTTCTTAAAATAAACTTTCTAGGCCACCTTCATACATCATAAAGAAACAAAAAGGACTCCATTGCACATCACCTTGTCTGTGACTGCCTCACATGCAGTAACCAGCAGAGGTTATGTGAGCCTGCTCATATCAAAGATTTGTGGTCCTACAAGTTGCATTTGGAGGTGCCAATACTTCATTGCAGATTAAATTGTTTATAACTGACTAGAAAGCAAGCACCGTGGACCATCAGAGAAGGAAGCAGTGACAATGCACTGGAGTCCAACAAGGAAGCTCATTAAAGAGAGGGAGAGATACGACTTCTACTAGTCATAAAAGCTGGAAGCATCAATACTGGTACGTGTACCAGTGTCTGGGGGGAATGCTGTTGTTGATGGCTTATGATAAGCCTAAAGAATGAGTTACAGTAGAAGAATAGTAAACTGAGTTTGGTGTCTTCTGACTACAGAAGGTGAGGATCGATCCCACAGCATGGAATCAGGATGCTGATATAGGTAATGGCTCCTACCTAGGAGACACATCAAGAACAACTACTGGTGTCTATGGAAGATGCTGATTCCTGCTAACCAGGAAGGTCATCAAAATTGAGAGAGGTTAAGAGAATGTAGTGCCGCAACTGGCTGCACCATAGTTGTCCCATGAATAGAGACTCTGAGCTCTGTTAGATCTCCTCTCCTTCATGAGTAGAAAAATTCAGCAAGAAAGAATGCTGAAACACTTAAGTATCATACTGTATCAGCTATTACTTTGTTTCCTTTTTTTCAAAAGGAAGTAGAAAATATCCCTAACTGGCTCTGAATAATGTTATGAGATAAGCGGCGGGGTTGCTGAGAAATGTGTGTGGATCTGTTGATTTTTGGATGCAAAGGAATAAGTGGAGTGGGTGTCATAGCAAGGATAGTAATTATTCACAATCTATGACAAGGCAGATGACATAGTAATTGCAGCATTTTTCCTTGTCATTTAAAGCTTATAATTACAGTACAGCTAGCTAACAGGATTATATTCTAACTTGAGCTGTTTTAATCACCTCTGTTGTTCTGAAATGTAATGGTAAAATTCCACAGTCCTCCTGAGGCTGCCAGTTGTTTTCAGCTTCACAACTATTTGGTAACTTTGACTACTAGATACTCCCTTTATCCTGAGGGGAGTAGAAAAGCATGATCTGAAAAATGAGAGATTGGGCAAATACATATTTTAAAACAGTAAAAAAGGGGGAGGTATTAAGGAAGCACTCGTGTTGTTAACTTTGTTAGACTTCAGTTTGACCAATGAATTCTGATTATTTTAGACATTTCTGTGGCAGATGTAAATGAGTTTTTATGAAACTGGAAGCCACAGTTCTTCTTTGAGTGATTGTTCACATCCATTCCAAGCAGGTGTGTGCGCGCCGCGTGCACACCAGCTGGAAGATTTTTCCCCTAACAGCGTCTGTAGGGTCAGCCTAGGCGCCCAATATCGAGCCCCATTGACCCCACTACCACCTCAGTTCCTTCTTAACCGCCCATGATGGCTAGCTGGAACTTTGCTCGCTCTTGCAGCAAGCGCCTTAGCAGTGTCTTTGTTCTTAGTGTAAATAGTTTTTCTCAGTTCAAGAGAAACCCACAATTCTCAACGCAATGGAGGGCAGTTTGCTGCGAACCCGGAGGCTCGGCTATCATATTGTTTTTCAACACAGAAGTGTTGGCTTCTCCCACAGGGTGTTTTCCAGCCCAGTCACCCTGTGGGGCAGGGCAGCAGATCCTTTTGGTCACCACCATATAGGTGGCATCCGGCGGGCACCGCGGGAAGGTTAAGGATCTGTTATTCTCGCTGCCCCAGTAACTAGACCAGAGTAGGAGGATCAGTGGCAAACCACGTCTTTTCCCCCTAAACAGTGCAGACTAGTGAGAGAATCAGCGAACCTCAAGAGGAGAGGTGCAACCTCCTTATCCAGCCGGAGCCCCGGCCGCTTGGGAGGAGACAACTCCCCCGCCCCCGCAACGAAGCTGCTTCTTCCTGCCTCAAGAGCCCGACTCCCCAAAGTAGAACACTTTAAGAGAGTCATAGTTAGTCCCGCCAGTCATAGTTACTCCCGCCCGTACTTATCACATAGTTAGTAGTGTTTGGTAGATAGTTAGTTTCCCCTCCGGGGGTATGCCCGGGTCTCCGGGGTTTAAACTCTGTGAGTCCTGTGGTAAGTTTATGCCCAAGAGTGATCCTCACTCATCCTGCCTGCGGTGCCTTGGTGAGACTCACCAAAAGGACAAGTGCCGCATTTGCAAGGGTTTCCGCCCAAGAACCCGCCCAAGAGAGCAGAGACTGAAACTCCTGCTCATGGAGGCAGCTCTGAGACCGCAATCCGACCCGGGACCCAACAACCTGGCACCGAGCACGTCCTCTTTGGTGCGCAGTGCTCCGGCGCCACCGGCACGCGAATTGGGCCAGACTAAGGACTCTAAAGCCCACCGGCACCACCACTCTTTGGGACATAGGGCGTTGGCATCAGTTCGGCACCGTTCTCCATCTCCAGTGCCAGTAAAGAAGAAGAGGCCAGTGAGGGGCCGATCACCCCCCCTGAAGCCTAAGGGGCCGGTGCCATCCGCGAGTGGCTCGGCACAGACCACGTCCACTTCGCTTCCACCCAGGGTCTCGTCGACTCCTGCCCCAGCCGGGGTCCAGTCAAGTCCGAACCCTCCTCAATCCCCAGACCATCTGGTGGACATACAACCACCATCAACGTCAGAGGCGTTCGAGGCGGCAACGGACCTAATGCACCTCCCCGTGCCGGCCTCCCCCCCGAAGGAGGGACAAGTCTCCGGTGACCGCATGACCCCTGTTTCACTCCAGGTGCAAGCCAACCATGATGGCTCATTGGTCTCCATCTCCGGCACCGCCCGCACAGATGCAGGAAGCACACCGCTCCCCGGAGTCGAGTCGTCGTTCGTTGGTGACCCAGGGGACTGCTCCTCCGTGGTCTTTTCATTCGGAGACCTCGGAGTCGGCGGTAGACTCGGCTCGATCAAGCAGATCGCACAGCAGAAGATCCCAGTCCCGGCGCAGTCACCAACCATACCTGGCAACAGCAGTGGCAACAACTTGCTCACTGGCCCTTCTGGACACCCTGGGCGTACCATCAGAGCCAGGGTCAAGTCCATGGTCCACACTCCAGAACGGTGTCTGTGTCCTTGGCGTCGTTCGTGCCACAGTCAGCGCCAGCACCGCCGCTGATGGGGCTGCCCTCGACTGGAGCGGCCCTGCTGACACATGATTTTGGCACCGATGCCTCAGCCAGTGCACCGGCTCCTCAGCCAACATCACCAGAGGAAGCCTCAGCTCCATCCCTACCAACCTCGACGGTCTCGGTCCCACCAGTTTTACCTGCCCCAGCACTGGCTGAGATGCAGAGTTCTTCATCGGTGCCGGTTCCACAGACCGAGTACTGCGTGCCAAGGGACCCCGGGAGGGCTGAAGGCAGTGAACTGGGTCCACCTCCGGTTCTCTCTTCCTCGTCTTCACCTGACGAAGCGGTCACAGGGACTTCACCGGCCCCAGCTTTGGAGGACAACCGGGTTCTTCAACAGCTTTTGAAGCAGGCCGCCCAAAGCCTGGGGATTCAGGCAGAGGAGGCAGAAGAAGACTTATACCTGGTCATAGACATCCTGGCTCCCTCCGGCCCATCCAGGGTTGCATTTCCATTTATCCAGTCAATAACTGAAACGTCTAAGAACTTGTGGCAAACCGCTGCTTCTCTGGCACCTATGGCCAGAAATCTGAGCACCGCTACTTTGTTCCCTCTAAAGGGTATGAACACCTTTATACGCATCCTCCTCCGGACTCTTTGGTCGTCGACGTGGCCAATCAGAGAGAACATCAGGGGTTTCAAGGCTCCACCCCTAAAAACAGTGATGCCAAGAAACTGGACCTGTTTGGCCGGAAGGTCTACTCCACATCAGGTCTACAGCTTCGTATAGCCAACCAACAGGCCATAGTAAGCCGCTACGGACATAACACCTGTTTGTCTATGGCAAAATTTACAGAGCTTCTGCCCCAGGAAGCTCGGGGGGAGTTCTCTGCACTCGTGGAGGAGGAGAAGTTGGTCTCCCGAGCGTCTTTACAAGTGACCCTGGATGCAGCAGATGTGGCCTCTCGCACTTTGGCCACAGGGGTGGTTATGAGGAGAGGCTCCTGGCTACAGGTCTCTGGTCTTCCCCACAATGTCCAACAAACCATTCAAGACCTTCCTTTCGAAGGTGTAGCTCTCTTCTCCGAGAAGACGGATAAGAGACTTCACAGCTTGAAGGACTCGAGGGCTACCCTTCGTTTGCTGGGGCTTCACACGCCTGCAACCCAGCGCAGACAGTTTAGGCCTCAACCTGCTCCTCGTCCTTATCAACCCCAGAACCGCCAGGACGCTCCACATAGGCGGAACAGGAGCACTCAGAGGAGGCAACATCCTCCCTCTGGGCAAAACTCGGGCCAACCTAGGGCCCCACAGGGCTCTACACCACCACCACCCTGGCAAGCCGTCCTCGACCGTACCACTCGACCACCCGGAGGGTACGGTCGAGAACGGCTTGCCAGTTCGACCTTTGGATCCTTCCCATCTTACTTTCTTGTCCCGTCTATCCCCTTTCTACTGTGCCTGGTCTCAAATTACTTTGGACTGCTGGGTGCTCCGCACGGTAGAGAGGGGATATTCCATCCAATTCTGTACCCTCCCACCCCCCCAACCTCCTTCCCCGTCCCTCTTCAGGGACCCCTCTCATGAGCAACTTCTGTGTCAAAAGGTGCAGTCCCTCTTCTCGGTAGGGGCAGTGGAGGAGGTTCCTCAGGAGCTAAGGGGCAAGGGTTTTTACTCCCGGTACTTCCTAATACCGAAGGCCAACGGGGGCCTCAGACCCATACTGGACCTGCGACAACTCAACAAGTACATAAAGAAACTCAAGTTTCGCATGGTCCCGCTAACCTCCATTATCCCCTCACTGGATCCAGGAGACTGGTACGCCGCACTCGACTTGAAGGATGCGTATTTTCATATCGCAATAGTCCCACATCACAGACAGTACCTCAGATTCGTGGTGAACACAGGCCACTACCAGTTTGCAGTTCTCCCGTTCGGACTGTCAACTGCCCCGTGAGTATTCACAAAATGCATGGCAGTTGTTGCGGCTTTCCTGCGCAAGCACCAAATACAGGTTTTCCCATACCTCGACGACTGGCTGATCAAGGGTTGCTCGAGGGCCCAGGTGGAGGCTCAGGTCGAGTTTATAAGGAGAACCTTCCTCGACTTAGGTCTCCTCCCGAACGAGGAGAAATCCACTCTGTCCCTGGTGCAGAGGATAGAGTTCATAGGCGCAGTCCTAGATTCTACTCAAGCCAGAGCGTACCTCCCGGAGGCCAGGTTTCGCTCACTTCAGGACATCATACACGGCCTCAGACAGTTCCCCATGATGTCGGCAAGAAACTGTCTAAAGCTGCTGGGACACATGGCCTCATGCACTTACGTGGTGCAGCATGCCAGGCTCAGGCTGCACCCACTCCGGTCTTGACTGGTGTCAGTGTACCAACCAGCCCAAGATGTGTTGGACAGAGTCGTAACCCTGCCCCACCTGGTACTGGACTTCCTCCTATGGTGGCTCAACCTTCGAATGGTTTGCGCAGGGGTACCTTTTGCCAGCCCTCAGCCCTCGCTCACCTTGGTGTCAGATGCCTCGGATCTGGGTTGGGGGGCTCACCTAGGGGACTTCAAGACCCAAGGCCTCTGGTCTCTGGTGGACCTCGCTCTTCACATCAATGTCAAAGAGCTGAGGGCAGTGCATCTGGCCTGTCATGCTTTCAAAACGCACATAACGGGCAGATGTGTTTCAATCCTCACGGACAACACCTTAGTGATGTTTTATATCAACAAACAGGGGGGTGCAGGCTCCTCTCCCTTGTGCCGAGAAGCCCTTGCACTGTGAGATTTCTGCATAGAGCACTCGATCCACCTGCAGCCCTCATACCTCCCAGGGGTGTGAAACACACTGGCAGACAGCCTCAGCCAGACCTTCAACAGCCATGAGTGGTCCCTTCGGCCAGACGTGGTGAGCTCAATCTTCCAGTTTTGGGGCTCTCCCCAGATAGACCTGTTTGCCACTCCGGACAACAAGAAACGTCATTCTGTTCTCTCGGGAACCACAGTGCGGGGTCCATTGGGGACGCCTTCCTCCTCTTATGGGAGGGCTGCCTGCTGTACGTTTTCCCACCCATCCCCCTAGTCCACAGGGTGCTTCTCAAGATCCGCAGGGACTGGGCTCGAGTCATACTAATAGCGCCAGCGTGGCCACATCAGCACTGGTTCACCTCGCTCCTGAAAATGTCCATAGCAGCCCCTCTCACCTTACCAGTGGTTCCCGACCTGATCACACAGGACCAGGGCCGTCTCCGGCACCTGAATCTGGAGTCGCTCCACCTTACGGCCTGGATGCTCCATGGCTAAGTGCCACAGAGCTCTCTTGTTCAGACCAGGTCAGACAAGTCCTCCTGGGTAGTAGAAAGCACTCTACCAGGGCTACTTACCTGGCTAAGTGGAAAAGGTTCTCCATCTGGGCGGAGCAACGTAGTCAGCCGCCGCTCTTCGCCTCCATGCCATTTATACTGGACTACTTCCTTCACCTAAAGCACCAGAACTTTTCCTGGTCATCATTAAGGGTCCACTTGGCCACGATCTCCGCCTTCCACCCGGGTTCAGACGGTTTCTCGGTCTTTGCAAACCCTATGGTCAGTTGTTTTCTCAAGGGTTTGGACAGGCTCTTCCCATACACGTGTCAGCCTGTCCCTGCCTGGGACCTCAATTTAGTCCTCTCCAGGCTTACAGGCCCACCATTTGAACCTCTGGCCACCTGCTCCCTGCTATATTTCTCATTCAAGGTTGCGTTCCTCGTGGCAATTACTTCGGCCTGACGGGTCTTGGAGCTCAGGTCTGAGCCCTCACGTCTGAGCCCCCTTACACAGTTTTTCATAAGGATAAGGTTCAGCTTAGGCCTCATCCGGCTTTTCTCCCAAAGGTTGTCTCCCATTTTTACATGACCAAGGACATCTTCCTCCCAGTGTTTTATCCCAAGCCACACTCCTCCGATAGGGAGCGCAGGCTGCACTCACTGGACGTGCATAGGGCCTTAGCCTTCTACATAGAGAGAGCTAAATCATTCCGGAAATCCGTCCAACTCTTCAGAGCCGTGGCAGACAGAATGACGGGCCTTCCGGTATCATCTCAGCGCATATCGTCATGGATAATGTCCTGCATTAGGGAGTGCTATACCCTGGCAAAGTAGCCCGCTCCGCAGATAACCGCTCACTCTACCAGGGCCCAGGCCTCCTCTGTGGCGTTCCTGGCACAAGTCCCTATTCAGAAAATCTGCAGGGTAGCCACGTGGTCCTCAATACATACATTTACGTCATACTATGCAATTACACAACAGTCCAGGGACGATGCGGCTTTTGGGAGAGCTGTGCTCTTTTCAGTGGATAACTCCGACCCCATCTCCTGATCTCTAGCTTGTGAATCACCTGCTTGGAATGGACATGAACAATCACTCGAAGAAGAAAAAATGGTTACTCACTTTCTCATAACTGTTGTTCTTCGAGATGTGTTGTTCATGTCCATTCCAATACCCACCCACCTACCCCTCTGTCGGAATGGTTGTCAAGAAGGAACTGAGGGGGTGGGGAGGTTGGCAGGATTCGATATTGGGCGCCATGAAGGCGCCACCCCAGGGGGCGCCCCGGCCAACCCTATGGACGCTGCTAGGGGATATATCTTCCGGCTGGCGTGCACACGGCACGCACACACCTGCTTCAAATGGACATGAACAACGCATCTTGAAAAACAGCAGTTACGAGAAAGTGAGTAACCGTTTTTTTTACTGGGGAAATAGGGAAGGATGTGATGCAAGTCATGTTAGGTTTGATTTTTTTGATGTTGATAAAAGTAGTCCTGAGTCATGCAACATTGAACAGAAACTGCCAAGCAGCATTCAGCTTGAATATTTTAAGGTGAGCAACTGTTACTAAAGTTTAAAATCATGTCCTTTGTTTAACATTTCCTGTATTTCAAATGTGATAATGACACAGTACATTCCATATAGAAATAAGGCACAGCAGGGTATGCATTAGTAGGCAGTTGCAGCACACCTCTTGGGTGCTGACAGAAATATGTCCGTAACCTATAAAAGTTCACCCTGATGTGACTTAGTGCTATTGGAGTATGATCACTAACTTTTTTGCTGTTGTTGTAATAGTCAGTCGCTGTAGCTCTACAGCTGCCAGGGAGCCACTCCAACAGCCTTAATGCAGTGTATGCCTGAGGTGCGGGGGGGTTCCCCCATACAAAAGTTCTTGGGCTTGATATGGGGAAGAAGATGGAGGTTTTAGCTTGTGACAATCACTGAGCTGAAATGTTGGCCTGTGCTGCTTCATGGCTTGTTGTAAGTGGGTAGTTGGATCATACTGTAGTGAGTCTACAACTTACTTGTGATTCTTGTTCTGACGTTAGTAAATCTGAAGTGTTGTTTTAATATGTTGTTGAAAGGTATGCCAACTCTCTATTTCTGGAAGTGTTCCATTTTCCTATTTGTAAATTGGTTTATAAGTTAGGTGTGGGGGCTATATCATGCCTTAGCCTAGGGATGGACTCAGTAATAGGTTTCTTCATATTGAATTGCTGTGACCCTGCATATCACTGTGCTCTCAGACATCATGCCCATATAAAGAACTTGTAACCAATCAACATACTAACCCAAGTTGGAATGCCTTATGCGTTGCCCTTGCCTCCAGCCACCACCCCCCACAGCTCTCATTGGCCGGGAACAGGGAACTGTGGCCAATGGGAGCTTTGGGGGAGGTACCTGGAGGCGTGGCAAGGGCAGTGCACAGAGCCCTGTGTCCCTCCCTCCCCCAGGAGCCACGCAGGAACGTGGTGCCTGCCACTTCCCGGAGCAGCGCAGGGTGGGGCCAGGGCAGGCAGGCAGGGAACCTGCCCTGGCCCTGGTGTGCACCGCTGCCAACCCAGAGACACTTTAGGTAAGCAGCGCCGGGCCGGAGCCCGAACCCCTCCTGCACTCCGCCCCCCAATTCCCAGCCCTAAGCTCCCTGCCTGCACCTCACACCCCTCCTGCACCCCAACTCCCTTTCCTGAGCCCCCTGCTGCACCCTGCACCCCCATGCACCCCAACTCCCTGCCCTGAGCCCCTTCGCACCCCGCATCCCTCCTGCACTCCAACCCCCTGCCCTGAGCTCCCTCCTGCAGTTCGCACCCCTCCTGCACCCCAACCCCCTTCCCTGAGCCCCCTCATACAGCCCGCACCCCTCCTCTGCCCCAATCGCTTGCCCTGAGCCCGTTCCTGCACACCGCAACCCCTCCCACACCCCGCACTCCCTCCCACACCCCAACCCCCTGTCCCAGCCCTGCATACAATTTCCCCACCCAGATGTGGCCCTCAGACCAAAAAGTTTGCCCACCCCTGTTGTAGAGTCTCTTTAAATTCTCCAGTGAATTTAAATGAAAATCCTGTCAGGATTTGCTGAAAAGATTCTGCAGTTCTCTTTGGTTATTACAATTCACACCTGTCTGACCCCTGTCCACCTCCAGAAGAAAGTGAAAAATCATCTTTTCTTTTGCCACATCTCACCTAGTAGATATTTGAGGGAGTCTGAAGATAATGGGGAAACAGTCTCCTTTCACCTCTTTTGCTTTCTTCCTTTGAAGCTAGGGTCCACTTACCATTTTATTTTCCTGTTGTCTGACCTGTTTCTTTTTCTAAAGTACTGTTCCTTTCTGCAGACCACTTTCCCCTCAAGTTTTGTTCAACTGAACTATTTTCCTGCCCTATGTAATACTGTTTTTCCTAGCTATGTATTGCCCCAGTGATTCGTTGTTCATGGGTAACGCCTCTGCCCAGCCCTCTCTCTCTCAGCATGGTTCACTTGCTACAAACTAGTTATCCGTGACTTTAACATTTTGATTTCCTCAGCTAAGGAGTGGAGTCTGTAATGGGATTCCAATCATAAATATTTGGCCGGTTTTAAGTTTTCTAACAGATCACCATGTTTTAGTTAGTACAAAATTGTATGGAATAAATTGTTCCTTGATATGGAGCATGATTAAAAGCTTATTGAAGTCAGTGGAAAGGTTTCCATTAATGTTATGGGCCTTATCCAAAGGAAGTTGTGCACGAGCAGGCTAGAGTTTTGAGGCTGATTACAAATTCTTTAGAAAACATTAGAAATTAGGCTCAAATTCTCCTCTTGTTTATAGTGGTACAATGATAGTGAGTTCAGTCTGTAATTGAAGGGAGAATTTGGTACATCATTGTCCTTTATTTGTACACCATTATTTTAATATAGCTTGACTGATAAAAAGAGCATCTATCCTAAGCTCTGGGCACTGTCCCAATACTTAAGATACAATAATCTTTTAAAAAACAAAAAGAAAAATGTAAATGGCTCAACTCACGTAACAGAAATAGTCAGCCAGCCAGTCAAATGATACAAAAATACTCCACATACTTTGTGACACAGCATGACTAGGTGCCATAGCCCTATCACAAAGGCCTGAGGAAAATAAGTGGGACTGACAATGCATCCTGAAGGCTAACAATTAATACTCATATTGAGCCTCATTCTTCAAGGCCCTGGGCATCTTTAGCTCCCAGTAAAGTCCCCTGGTAAAGAAACCTGTTGAGACTTAATAGAGTAATGTTGCAGGATTTCAGCTAGTGATGGAACATTTTTGCATGAAATGGAAATCAAGATATTGTAATTGACCCCAGCACACAAATCAGTATGTGTTTTGTGTGGCACTAAATCAAGGAGAGTGGTACATCTGTATGGAAAAATTATAGAATTTGATAGGTATGAAACCAATAGGGTTCTATAGAAATCACTCTACAGCCTATACATTCCAATAGAGTAACTAAAACACATAGGAAGGTTAGTGTTCACAAAATTGTATAACAGAGAGGTAGATAGCTATTAAATTGTATAGTATAGTTCAAAAACCCCTATAAGAAAGGTTTTAATTTTCTGTTAAATTTCTATGGGACTTTTCCATAAGGACAGAAAAAAGTAAAACTTTTTACCCGCGTATTTTGGAAGATTTAGATTTATGCCATGAATATGAAAAAATAAATACAAATAAATGTTAAGACAATTTACTCTAAGATTCAGATTATAATAAATGCTGTATTTATCACATTAATTGGTGACTTCACAAAGGGTATTAAACTCACTGTTTGTTCCTGAGGGAACAGTTAGGAAGAAACTCCATGAATCAAGACTGTTTCCTATCCCCTATGTTGAAAAACCATGTGAAAGAAAGATCTGCCCTTGTAAGAGCAGGTTCAGCCTTTTGGTCTAATACCTTGAAAAGTGGATACGCTGATCATCTGCTGCTTTAATAAGGGGAACTTCTGATATTTTTAGGCTAAATGGGAATGTTTAAACAATGCTGACTATTTCAATATCACAAGTTTAATAATGGTTATCACTTTCTTTTCTCCTATTAGGTATCCAAGGCTGCAGCTGATTTATTGGCGTACTGTGATGCTCATATTGGAGAAGATCCCCTTATTATACCAGTGCCTGCATCTGAAAATCCCTTCAGGGAGAAGAAATTCTTTTGTACTATCCTTTGAGTCAGTTTGTAATTAAAAATGTCCTTTGTGAAAATCCATTACTGATGGTGCATGCTTTTAGTATTAGATTTTCCCTGAGTTATCAACAATTAAACCCACAGTTACAATATTTTTAGAAGCACAATACATTTTTATGGTAAATAAGTGGTTTACATGCAGTTTTAGGGTAGCCTCACTTTCCTGCCAACGCATAAGTTTAATAATTTCAGTTATCAATAAAGATTGTTTTGGTTTTTAATGAAAGAACCAAATATAATATTAAATGGTAGATCTCTTTGCAAGTCATTGATTCTTCTGAGACCAAAATCAGTCTTACATATTCTTGAACCTATTTTTAACTTTCATTTTCTTAAAAAGGTGAGTAATTTATTTTCATTTGCCTTGACAAATTTATATCTAACAAAAGCAGAATGACCTCTCTTGAAGCAGAACGCCAGTTACTGCTGTAATGCTGCTTGGAACGGTCAATCCTGTACAGTAAATGGTATTTATAAATGTGGATGTTTAGTGAACACTGTAGCAAATTTTACTTTAAAACTTGGTGGAATTAAGCAACATTGTGAGTCTGAAATTTCCTTTGCTGAAGAAAATAAAGGAGTGCACAATCTAGGGCTTGCTTTTTCCTTTAGCTTAACTCTGCACCAAGAAGGCTTATAGAAATACAAAAAGCCATTTGCCTCCCATTCTAAAATTGTAATGATCTAAACTTGTAGGAAGCTTTGAGTAAATTCTTGTTCATTCTTTCAGTTCGGCTGTGCTATGGAGCATGTTATGCTGCTGCTTTTGAACAGAAGTAAAGTAGGCCGTTAGCCAATACTTGCTGCTGATTGCAACATAGACTTTAAAGCCTCAAACCTGCCCTGGTGTAAGTCCTCAGTGAGGAATGTGTGAAATATAAATACTTTGTTTAAAATAGATGCATTTAGAAGAAGATAAGGATGATGTACTGAGCATGAGTGGTATAGCTTTCACCTTAATTCAATGTTTACATTTACAGTCCGTGCACCCACACTGAAATAATCACTGCCGAATTGCTTATTTTTCAATATCTGATCCTATCTATACAATCCCACCAGAACAAAATGTCAAGGCATTGGGAATGGTAAATGCAGATGTCTGTCACAGTGCTTTGAAGAATGTGCCAGAAGACTTCTATCGGTTTAGATGTTCTGTGCTGTCTTGACACGCTGGTTCATTGCATAGAATATTCTCTGTGTGTGAAAGCGTAAAGCTTCAACCAAATCCTGTTCCCATTGAAGTCAGTAGAAGTTTTGTTATTGACATCATTAGGAGCTGGACTTTTTTGTACTGATTTTCACCTGTTTTTGTTGTTGTGGTAATAAACACTGATAAATTCCTGGGAAAAATTAAATAAAATAACTGAAAACGAAAGGCCCTATATATATCAGATACATTATTATAAGTGGAACAAAAATTGTTTTCTGAAAACTTTAAAAAAACATTGTTTCTTCTTGCTTAATAAGGTCTTTTAGGGAATCCTTTCTACATAGTAAATGATGTTGTAACTTTCATAAGGCTACTCTGATCACCATGGTAACATGTTCACTTGTCATTCCTCAATGTATACAGTTTTAATAGAATAAAGAGTGAGGGGAATGTAGGCCATACAGCTGTATTCTCAAAGGTTTTGTATGAGTTTGCATTTGTGGCTCATTAACACAATCTCATCTAGCATTTTAATATTGCAACAGCTTACTTAGAATTCTTTTCTATTTCAAATTACTTCTAATGTCTGTAAATTAAAGAGCCACATCAAGTACACTTGAGCATCAGTGTTTAAAAAAGTTGTGTTTACAAAAATCAAGTCTGTTCATTGGTAAACTTATATTGAAATGAAAACAAGTCATTGTTTTGTGCATGATGGTCTGCACACTGAAACCCTGATGGAATTAGTCTTAAATGTTTCTGTTCTTGTTTTCTAATAACCCACTAGCATGTTTATAACAACTTTCATCCTCTTGAACAAAGATCAGTCCAAAACTCAGCCAAATCAAGATAATTAATTTTATACCTACTGAGACTCTTCTGTGCTTACAGTAAAAAGGGGGTAAATATGTAATCCATACTTGGCGTATTGTATGTATATAATATATCTGAGGAGAATATACCACATGACTCTAATTTTATTTGGAAATGGGATACCGTTCTCCCATTTTCACAGACTGTTCACATTCTGTTTAACACGTGTGTGTATATTATGGGCAAATAGTGCCTAATTAGAAGGACCTGGTAGGACAATGTAGTGGTAACAGTTCTGGATCACTTAAGAATTGCCCTTTATTCAAGGGTTAATAACAGAATATACCTTTTTAAGGTGTTTATAAGGTGAACTCCATAATTAAGGGTGGAACTAGCTTTCCCATTTATGCTTGTTTGGGCCATGTGACACCTCTAACATTCTCAAGAATGGTCTCTTTCAGCCACAGACTTTGCCCATATCCCCATTGGATTTTTTACTATTACTTTACCACTCTTGCAAAGATTTGCATCAGCTGCTTTTGAGAGATGGAATTTAGTTTTATGTTTGGAAATTTCTTCCAACACTACTTAAGCTTTTTGACCATCTTAGCTCCAAAAACTGCTTGTCCCAGAAACTTCACATGAAAACTTATTTGAAAGGTATTGTACTCCTCATTCCCCAAAAGGGGCTTCAGTTGATGACAGAATATGCTCTCTGTCTATCCTATGACAGGGATTTACTGGTTCTTCGAGTGATGCCCTATGGTGCTCCACTGTAGGTGCGGCAGCACCCCCCCCTGCAGCTGAGATCGGAGATCTTCATCAGCAGTGCCCATCGGACCACACATGCGCACCTTCCCGTCTCCCACCATGAGCAGGATGTGTATATATAATGTTGTGTGGTCCAACCACCCCGCATTCCATCTCTACCCCCTTTGGTCTGGGATGAAATCTGCAGCAGAGCCCCTTCTCCTTTTGACCTGTTAGATAGTGCCTTAGCTGTTAATTTTTCGTGTAGTTTAGTCGTTACTTCTTCCTTTCTCATCCTCTCACTTAAAAAAAAAAAAAAAGCTTTTCTATCTTGCCCTCCCCGTTAGTTCATAGCTTAGGTCTTTGTTTTCCCGCTTCCTGCCCTTCTCAACCAGGAAGCTTTTCCCCTCACCCTTATATCCAGATCTCCTGGGTTTAAGAGGTGCATTTCCTGCCAGGATGCCTTCCCTGTAACTGAGTCACCCACAGTGCATTCTCTGTCTGGGAGAGGGACATGTCCCGCAAAAGTGTACTCATTACTGTAACCTGACTGGGAGAGCCAGAAAAAAATGGGACATTTGGTTACAACCTCTCCTCATGGAGAAATCACTGCATCTATCATTGGACCCTAGCCCGCACACCTTCCCCATGCAACTCTCATGCTCTGCTAGGTTGTCCGTCGACCCTCATTCGCCACATCCCTCTAAAAGAAAATCTTCTCTTTCCTGGGCTGATGGGAAGAAACGGGCTCCCTCATCACCCTCTGAGGCTCTGTCCACCAGAACACCATCCCCTGTGAGGTCAGTTGCCTCGACATCCTTGGCCGGGGACATAGCTCAAGGGACTATCCAAGTACCTCCGTTACTGGTGCTAAGTAAAGGTCTAAAGATCCTAATCGGGCAGACCTACAACCTTTGGCACCATGTCTCAGCACTGGAGATCAAGACAGAAGACCTTCTAGAATGTTTTGTTTTGTGCATGATGGTCTGCACTCTGAAACCCTGATGGAATTAGTCTTAAATGTATCTGTTCTTGTTTTCTGTTAACCCACTAGCATGGTTATAACAACTTTCATCCTCTTGAACAAAGATCAGTCCAAAACTCAGCCAATTGCCCCGACCAGGCCAACTTCGCGTACTATGGCACTAACAATATTGCCAGTGCTGATGACCATTTCAGCACCGAGCAAACCATCAGCACTGAGCAAGTCTTCAATTCCATCTGCTGGCTGCTCAAGGGAATGCACCCTTCCTCAGTACCAATACATGCGCCAGTGCCGATGATGCTCCTCCCCAAGAGTTCAGATATCCTAAGGACCTACTTGTATCTGATATGGCTGAGTCACCACTACTCAGACACGACCTCCCTCCACTTCCGTCCTCCTCTCTGGAATTACACCATTATTCCCTTTTTCCTTCAAGCACTGCCCTTTCCCAGCGACACAGAAGAGGAAGAGAAGAAGGAGTATTCCATCCCCACCCTCATACTCTGGACAGGCGCAAAAGGCGTCCTCTACACGTCTTCACAATCCACAACTGGACCAGGACCCTGGTATGGACCTCCACAGATGCAAACCCATGTGCCGCTCCCTCCACATTGGCCATTCTGGAATCCTTGGGCCACGTACAGAGCACAGTTTGGGAAACGTCCAATAGAACAAAGCCAAAGACCTACACGTTTGCCATCTCCATTGGTCTCTCAACCACCAGAGGTTAAGCCTCTCCCCATAGCTGATGAGGAGGAAGAAAAGGAGAAGGAAGTTCCACCGCCACTCCGCTTAGCCACATCATGGGAAGAAAAGATCATGCCTCCCTACTGCAGTTGACGACTTCAGACACTTCCAAGAGTTGTTTCGCTGGATTGCAGATTCTCTCCAGATTCCTTTGGTGGAAGAAAGTGAAAGATCAACAACATAAACTGCACAAATCCTCATCCTCATCCAAAATATCCCTCTCTGTCAATGAGGCCATTCTCAGTCCCACCAAGGTGCTCTGGCAGACACCAGCATCAATCCCACTGACCTGCAAATGGCAGACAAAAAATATATTGCCACAAAAGACATGGAATTTCTTTTTTCTCACCCCACCTCAAATTCCCTAGTTGTCAATGCTGTGCATGAAAAAGGACGCCAGTACCAACCTTGATCCACCCTTCGTGACCAAGTCGAAGCTATTGGATCTATTTGGTCCCTTAGGCTTATTCATCTGCTATGCTCCAGTTCTGAATATCCAATTACGAGGCTGTCCTGGCCAAGTACAATTGTCTCAAATATTCTAAAATGCAGGAACTCTGCTAAGACCTTCCTGGCGCCAAAAAAAAGTAACTTTGGGTGCTTAGATCCAAAGGACACCTCTTGGCCCATACGGTTTTATAAGCCTCTTTGGACTCCGTGGATACCGCTGCCTATTCCATTGTGACTGCCACAGTCATGAGACACAGGCATAATTGCTGCACCTCTCCGAACTTCCTAAGGAGGCACAAACCACTGTCAAGGACCTACCCTTTGAGGTACCGCAATTATTTATGGAGCATACGGATGAGTCCCTATGCTCCCTTAAGGACTCTCGAGCAACTCTCCAATCTCTCTCTGCATTTACACACCAACACTGAAGAGGCACCCAGGGAAATACCAACTTCCCCCATGATCCCGACCACCGCAATACACTCTCTAGTGATGCTATGATACTCAACACTGTTGACAAGAGCCCCCTACCAAGCACAGACATACGACTCCTCAAGGGAGCTACCTTTCACACACCTTCAACCAAACAACTATTTTGCAGGTGTGGTTGAGGCCCCGAGAAGCCTTCCCCTGTTCCAATCACAACAGCAATCTCTGACATCCCATCAGTTTGGCGACTATCTAGTCCCTTTCTTTCCATCAGGGCGGCTAATTACCTTGGAAAAGTGGGTTCTAGAGATCATCAAGGAAGGATACTCCATCCCTTTCCTATCTATTCCCCCCCCACCGCCCCTTCCCTTCCCATCCCCCTTCAGGGACCTTCTCATGAACTCATTCTACGAGAAGAAATCATTCATCTTCTGCAACTGGAGGCCATAGAGCCAGTCCCATCCTGGCACAGAGGGAAGGGTTTTTACTCCCATTATTTTCTGGTCCAAAAAAAAATCTGGTGGGTGGAGACCAATCCTAGATCTTCAAAACTAAACAAATTTGTCAAACTACAACGCTTCAAGATGGTTACCCTCTCCACCATTATCTCACAACTGGGACTGGTTCTCAGCCCTTAACCTCCATGACACGTATTTCCATATCACAGTATACCCTGCCATAGCCAGTTGCTTCGATTCATCATGAGGACCAATCACAATCAATATAAAGTACTGCCCTTTGGACTCTTGACAGCCCCTTGTGTGTTCTCCAAAGTCCTTGCGGTAGTTGCTGCCTACCTATGCAAAGAGAGCGTTCTCATCTTTCCATGCTTAGACAACTGTCTCTTCAAGGCCCCATCCAAAACTGATGCCCTTCACACTGTCCAAATGACAATGGACTTTTTCTCTAGCCTCGGCCTTCATGTAAACCTGGAGGAATCTACGCTGACACCAGTGCAATACCTGGAGTTTATCAGGGCACAGTTGGATGCCATTCGAACCAGAGTCTTCCTCCCAGCTCACAGATTTTCAGCTACAGTCAATCTTGTATCCACGGAGAGAACCTGCCCCCAGATCTCAGCCAGGACTTGTTTCCAGCTACTCAGCTACAGGGTAGTAGCCACATTCATAGTAAACTACACATGGTTACACATACAATGTCTCCAGGAATGGCTACAAACCGTCTATATACCTCACAGACACAGCCTTCACAAACTTCTATCCACACCTATAAAGGTCAAGGACTCACTACTCTGGTGGATACAGCCCAAGAACGTCTGTGTCAGGGTCCCTTTCCTTCAGCGTGCTCTGTCCATGATCCTAACAACCGATGCCTCCTTAACTGGTTGGGGAGCTCACCTTCACACTCATACAGTGCAGGACAGATGATCCTTAACTGAATACATCCTACATATCAACCTCCTAGAGTTACGAGCAGTCCTTCTCCCACTGATGGCACATCGCATGATCAGATTCATGGCACACAATATCTCCTGCATGTTCTACATCAACAGGTAAGGTGGAGCAAGGTCCCGTTCTCTGTGATCGGAGGCTCTGAAATTATGGAACTGCTGTATCTAACAGGGCATCACCATCTCAGCCACATACTTCCCTGGACACCAGAACACCACTGCAGACTCATTGAGCAGGAGATTCTCCCAAGATCATAAGCCCTTCAACACATCTTCAGCTGCTCAGGATTCCTCACCATAGATCTCTTTGCCACACTGGAGAACTCCCGCTGCCCTCGTTTCACTCAAGAGTGGGCCTAGGACACAGATCTCTGGGAGATACATTCCTCATCGCATGGGATGAGCTGTTACTCTATGCCTTTCCTCCTTTCCCCCTTTTGTTATGAGTACTCCACAAGTTCCACGAGAACCAAGCCCATGTCATCCTTATAGCTCTGCCATAGCCATAACAGATCTGGTACACTTACCTCATTCACATGACGGTATGCCCTCAGTCTCTCTCTGTCCGACTCCTTTCACAGGATGTGGGTCGCATCCTCCATCCCAACCCACAGTGGCTCCACCTGAAAGTATGGCTCCTCCATGGTTCCAGGATTTGGAAATAACATGTTCAGAAGCAGTTAAGTACTCTTGAATAGCAGGCACAATACAACTAGATGTACTTACCTCTACAAATTATCCCAATTCTGGTGCTCCTCCAATCAGGTCGAGGCACTGAGCACTCCATTACCCCTCATCCTAGAGTATATTTTACACCTTAAATGATCGGGGTTATCCACAAGCTCCATTTGGGTGCATTTGGCAGCCATTGTGACCTTTCACTATGATATAGATGGCCACTCCGTCTTCACCCATCCACTCACGAAATGATTCCGAAGGGCCTCCAAAATCTTTACCCTCGCATATGGGATCGAACACTGGCTTGGGACCCCAGCCTTATCCTATGCTCTCTTACTATACCTCTGTTCAAACCAATGGCAACATGTTCCCATCTTCATTTATCTATGAAAACAGCATTTCTTGTCGCTGTCACCTCTTCCCGGGAGGCTGGTGAAATTGAAGCACTTATGGCATACCCCCGTATATAATTTTTCTTAACGACAAGGTTAGGCTATGTCCACATCCAAAGTTTTTACCCAAGGTACCATTCTCTTTCCATCTAAATCAACCTATTCACCTACCCTGCATCTTTTCAAAGCCACACACCAACGAACAGGAGGCAACATTACGCATCCTGGATGTCAGACGAGCGTTAGCTTTCTACCTGGACAGAATTAAATCTTTCCGAAAATTGCCACTCTTATTCCTCTCAATGGCTGAAAGATCGAAAGGCACAGCCATTTCTAAGCACCACCTTTCTAAACTGATCTCACACTGTATACATCTGTCCTAACAACTACACAATTGACAACCTCCTCCTGGAACTAGAGCACATTCCACATGTTCACTCTCCACCTGGATTGCCTTTCTCAACCATGTCCCCATTGCTGACATTTACAAAGCAGCCACATGGGCATCAGTGAACACTTTTAGCCATCACTACACCATTATTCAGGATGCTATATCAGATACTCTACTAGGATACACTGTCCTAACATCCACAGTAAATGCCACTCCAAAGCCCCAGCCTTCCAATTAGGGGCACTGGTCTATAGTCAACTACAGTGGAGCATCCATGGGGACATCACTCGAAGAAGAAGAAGAAGAGAAGGTTACTCACCCTGTGTAGTAACTGAGGTTCTTTGTGATGTGTATCCCTTTGGCTGCTCCGCTACCCAGTCTCCTCTCCTGTGCTTTGGAGCTGAAAGATAAAATCTGCGGCAGAGAAGGAACTGGGGAGCGTTCGGACTGCACAGCGTTATATATACAGCACGAGATGGGGAGATGTGCCTGTGCAGTCTGATGGGCACTATTGATTAAAATCTCTGATCCCAGGTACAGGGGTCCTGCCATACCTACAATTGAGCACCCATAGGGACATGCATCTCAAAGAATCTCAGTTACTGGACAGGATGAGTAACCTCTTTATTTCCCCTGCGTAAATTATTCCCTCTAGACTGTAGCAATGGGTCTTTATTTTCAACACACTGGGCCTGCTCCTACTCCCAATAACCTGAATGACAACAGAATCAGGCCTGTTGTCTAGTTTTGGTATTTGGCTGTGTGTTATCCATGCTGCTCTTAGCACTGTCAATCTACATTTAATCCTTGCAAAATCAGGCCCTGAAGATGGTGCATACCCCCACTGCTCTCAGTGGAAGTTGAGGGTGCTTGGCACTTTTCAGAACACACTCAGCACTTCACCAAATCAGGCCCTGAGAAAGGAAGCTGAATATCAGTGTTTCTGACTTGTGATTTAAAGATTCATTCTTCTGGAACATAACCCAGGTGCTTGCTGCTCTGAGGAAGTAAGACTCCCCGGTATGAGTTAATAATAAAATATAATCCAGCAGTAGTTGGATGGATGACATTTCTGAGGCTGGATATTTTGAACCCATTGTGGCCTGACTTTGTAGTCCCTGGGCTCTGCTGGTTGCTGAATGCTCAGTTTGAAGTGTCTCAGTTCCAGCACTGAAAACTGTTTTGCTCTGCCACATGACAGAATTCTCTTTCCCTGCTCCCATAGTCAGCTGGCAGCAGTCTGTTCTGTTTTTGTTAATGGGTAAGACTTTTAGATTTGCTGTTGCTACTGTATTATAGACATTCGAGGACAGGGGAGGAAGTTCTGTTTAAACTGAATTGTTATAGTTTTAGCCTATAGACCAAATTTTACTCTTAGTCACACTGAGGATAAATCTAGAACAGTTCAATTGGCTTTAGCAGAGGTACTCTGAGGAGCCTAGAGTTGGTGTAACAAAGCAGAATTTGGCCCTTTGCTATGTCCATTCTTTGGCCATCTGCTTTGTCAATTTAATACAATTATATGGCCACGTACCCAGGTCACTTATTTAAAAGGAACCAATCTAATGTCTTACCAGAAGCAAAGTACACTCTTTCAAAAACTGTGATATATGAAGACGTATGTTAAAAAAACAAAATAGCAATGGTTGATTATATTACAATAATCCTTTTATCGAAAGATGAGAACAAACTCTGCAATTTGATATGATGTGGTTTATAGTATTCCCATTCATTCAGATCAGCTCTTACATGTGTTTTCAACTCTATACAATTGTGTATACTGGTATAGAAAACACTAAGGATATCACAGTCCTTTAAGACTGTCATAGAGTCTGATTACTAATGAGAAATTATATACCTTTATTTCTTAAAAACATCTTTTATTCAGAAATGTTAGTAGCCATAATTCAATACACTGGCTTGAGTATTCTACTTGTATTGTTGATAGTAGCATCAGTGAAACTATTGAAGCAAGTACTATGTAAATATTTTAAGAGCCCCACAACCTGAGCTGTGGCCCAAATACAGCTTGATGCAAATTTATACAGCACTATTAAATCAAGGGTATGCACCCACTGACACCAAAGCTGAATTTAACCCATTTTCTTTACCAAATACAAGGCCTGACGAAACATAGGAACAACTTTTCTATCATATAGAAAGACGCATAGCAGGCTTTGTCAAGTGTAATTTTATCATGTAAATCTATGAATGAAATAGCAGATCTATGCTAAAATCAGCTATTTCCCTTCCCCAATTCCTACCTTGAAAAAATGTCTTTTAGAGTGATTTATTAGTGCCACCTATTGGACAAAGTGATAAAATAATAAATTTTCTAAAGAAAAAGGGATTAAATAGCCAACTCTAGCTATGAGAAACCTCCTTTATATTCCTATACAGCCCCCCCAACTGCAACCCAGAGAGAGCACTTTAATTTACATGACCTCAGCTCCACACCAGGGCTTCGCATAATGTTACCTAAATGCATGCCTGAGGCTCAAAGTTCAGTTCCAGAGCCAAACTTCTAAATTCAGGTCTCATGAATTTAGAAGTTTGGAGGAGGGAATCAGATGTGGGTGTCTGTTCTGTACATTAGAGGTGTTCAGACCTAAACTGTCAATAAGTTTAGGGATCTTTGGATGCAGAGTTTTGGTTTGGGATTGTTCTGTAATAATTCCCATGCCTGAAACTTCCCATCTTCTATACACCATTCAGATTTCTCTTCCTCGCTTCCAAAGCACTTCACAACTCTGCCACCATGTACATCTCTGCCCACCTTTCTTCATTCAGTCTCCACAAGCTACTTCCCTTACTGTTTCTTTTTTCCAGTCCTGAGGTCTAGGTCAGATTGTGTTGTAAGTACCACAGAATAAGAACCTAGATACAGCAGAACTCAGCTCACCCCTTAAGCTTTGAACAATGTCTCACTTAAAGTATACCAAGCAGTCTCTTCTCTCCTTCACTAAACTTTTGAAAACTCCTCTGATTCTCAAACACCATACATACCTCTAGTCTCTGAACTGTACCCTATATTTCCTTTACACACCCTAGGCCAGAGGTGGGCAAACTCCGGCCCACAGGACTGTCCTGCCCAGCCATTCAGCTCCCGGCCAGGGAGGCTGTCCCCCAGCCCCTCCCCTATTGTCCCCCCTCCCCCGCAGCCTCAGCACGCCATGCCGCCAGCGCTCTGGCCCACCGCACCTGTCGGGCAGCGTGGGCAGTGTGGCTGGCTCCGGCTGGGCCGTGGGGCTGCAAGCTCCTGCTGCTCTGAGCAGCATGGTAAGAGAGCGGGGAATGGGGGGGGTTGGATAAGGGGCAGGAGTCCGGGGAGCAGGGGGGGTTGGATGGGGTGGGGTTCCAGGGGGCAGTTAGGGGCGGGTGTGTGGTTGCCCACCCCTTCTCTAGGCTCCTAAAGACAGAAATCTTGTTGTTTGTGTAGCATATTGTAAAGGGATGTTCTAGTTATTTTAGTGAGAGGAAGGAAGATCCACATTTCCTCTTAACTTTATAGTTATAGCAAAGACCTATAGACTGACTGTTAGTCTTTCCAATGGCCTTGACTTTAAAAAGGTTTAATGTAACAACTTATTTATCACAAATGGTTTAAGTCACTTTTTGTTAACATTCCTGGGCTGTTTCTTGACTAAGCGATTCTTTGCATGGCAGATCAGCTGCTTCCTTACTTATCATGGGCAGGAATCCCATAAGTCCTGATTTGAGAGAGAGAGAGGGATTTTTTTTCCCATACTCTAGGGATCAAAAAAGACTTCAGAAGTTAAACATAGTAGGTCTCTTTTCACAGGAAATGTAACAAAAAGTTAAATAAGGAATGTGATGGATATAAAATGCAGAGTTTCTTTTATAACCTTCCAGTGCTGACATTTACCAGATTGGCAGCTGTTATGGGTTTTGCCATTCACAAAGAGCAAAATGTATGTTTTTAGTCTTATTTTTATTTCAGACTAAGGGAAATAAGGAAAACAAATAGTGTCCATGAGCATACAGTGACATAAAACAGAATAACATCTTACAGCTACCCCTGCCAAACAAACACTTCAAAGGAGGGAATGTATATATGATACACGCAAAACTATGTTAAAGGAACATTAAGGTTGCAAAGTCAAGCACTCAAAAGTTAGGAAATGCCAGAAGTAAGGTTGCTTGTGCAACCTTAATTCAGCTCCCTTGGACTTACGCATTATGATTGTCTTTACCTACATGATTTTCCACAGAACTTCTGCATCATTCAGTGCACAGGTGGATGGTGCTCCATTAATGAGCAGCTATTCAGTATTGTTTTATCATCATAGTTCAATGTGTAGCCCCAGGCCTTACTTACTGTACACCAGTGGTGGGCAACCTGTGGGCCACACACGGCCCGTCAGGGTAATCTGCTGGCAGGCCGCAAGACAGTGTTTACATTGATCGTCCACAGGCACGGCTGCCTGCCTGCAGCTCCCAGTGGCCGCGGTTTGCCATTCCCAGCCAATGGGCTCTGTGGGAAGCGGCACGGGCCGCAGGGACATGCTGGCCGCCACTTCCTGCAGCTCCCATTGGCCAGGAATGGTGAACTGCGGCCACTGGGAGCAGTGGGCAGCTGTGCCTGTGGACAGTCAATGTGAACACTGTCTCGCAGCCCACCAGCAGATTACCCTGATGGCCCGTGGGCACAGGTTGTCCACCGCTGCTGTACCTTCACGATACCCCTGTGAGGGTGAAAGGGTGGTATTTGCCCTGTTTTACAGATGGGGAGCTGAAGCACAGAGAGATTAAGATTAAAAAGTATTCACCTATTTTGGTGCCCAATTTGAGTTGACTAGGACTTGATTTTTTCAGAGTACTTAGTATTATATAAGACTCAGAGAACAGCTCCCATTGACTTTAGTTGAAGCTTAGCACTTCTGCAAATCAGATCCTTGGGTCCCAAGTTGGGCATCCAGAAAATGAAGAACATACAATTAATGCCCACTTGTGAAAATGCTGGTTTAAGTGACTTGCCCAGCATCACACAGGAAGTCTGTGGCCAGAGTCAGTGATAGAATCCAAGTCTCCAGGGCAGTATTCAGCTGGCTTAACCATGAGATCATCCTTCCTCTTCCTACAATCTCCTACCTCATTTGCTACATACCTTGCAACTTCTGCAACAAATGAAGCAGGGTCCTACAGAAACTGTCTCTTTCATTACACATCCCTGACTCATCCTTCAGAGTGGGTCCATTCTGTGCACTAAATGGTGTGGGTTTCTGTGGAAAAATTAGTATATGACCATGTAAATACTGTCATAAATATCTCTGTCAAGAAGGCCAAACAAAGGTTGCACAGGCACCCTTAAGTTTGGCATTCAGGCATTTTCTAACTTGAGCATTTGACTTTGCAACCTTACTGTTCTTTAGCATAGTTTTGGGTGTCTCATGTCCTAGGTATTTTAAAAAAGGAAACAAAAAATGGCAATTCTATCATGGGTCATTAGCGGGGTTAGAACAGCTAGATCAACTGCACAGACCTCTGCCACTCGAGCTACTAGAGTAACCGAGAGCCATAGTAGGTGGACGTCTATGTGGACCAGCATTAGAAGGGGATGAGATATGCTTTGCCAGAAGGTTTGCAGAGGAATAGTGAATCAGGAATCTTGGGTTCCATTTCAGGCTCTGGAGGGAAGTGGTCTCTAGAGGTCATAAGCCCTTCTGCCTGTTCCCCTGCACTCCCTAACCTTGACCCCTTCTGCCCCATTTCTTTCAACCTGTGCCTGTCCCAGTCCTGGCTCTTCCTCACCCATTCCCATCCAGTCCCATTCTCCTTGTCTACCCAGTCCCCGTCTCCACTCCTGAGGCTTTTCATTCCAGTTCTCTCCTCAGCTCATTGTCAGATCTGTCCTCTCTCCCCACACCCATCCACTGGTTCTCAGTCCCAGTCTCCTTGTCCAGCCAGTACCAGTCTACCTGCTCCCCTAGATCCATGTCCGATCTCACTATTCCCCTTCCCACCTGCCAACTGGCTCCCAGTATCCCCCATTTCCCATCTTCCCCAGACAATTCCAGTCTGTTCTCCTCCTGGCTGCTAGTCTGCCCAGCAACTCAGCGTTTCTTTCTCTCCTGTCACCCCACCCCCTCCAAATCCCAGTCTGACCAGTCTCCTTTTCCTAATCTACTTTCCCTCTCCCCGGTCCAATTTTTGTCCCCTCAACATTCAAAACAGGCAGTTTCCCTCTCCATGCTGCCTGGGTGCCAACTGACTGGGATCACTGAGAGCACAGGAGAGACAGGCTCCCTGCTCTCAGTTCCAGAGCCCAGCCCCACCCTGGTCCAGAGTAGGTGACAGCAGTAGTTACAGGGAAAGTCCTTCTGAGCCCCAATAACCCTAAGCTGGAGCAGGGTCATTTGCTTTGAGGGATAGGATTTGTAGATGTGGTCACATATAGAAGCTGTAAGGGGCTCGAGAATGCTCAGTGAGAACTGAATCTATGGAGATTTTAGTTGCTAAACTCTAGTGAGTTTCTTTTGAGTATGTGCAATCTGATATTTTTCAAATGCTGATAACCTAGCCACATTTGTGCAGATTTCCACAGAGCCATGCCTTTTGCTGATCCTGACACAAAGGCCATCCCCTGCCCAATTTCAAGTTTCTGCTCCAAAGCATGGGGGCACTCAAAGAAAAAATTGGCAGAATTTTTTAACATTGTTCTTTGAATCAGATTAAACATTCTGGCTGAAACTTGCCAAAACAATTCAGTCTAGAGACAGCCACTGCTCTTACAGAAAATTTCAGCCCTAACAGTTGTAGTTTGGCCAAGTTATAAGCAACTGAAAACTGGATTTTAAATGTGACTGTTGGACAATTTTAATAGATGTGGTACTATCCCACCTCTACTGTCTGGTTTGGGTCATTCTTATAGATTCAGGTTGATGAGTATTTTGCTATCAACCACTGTAAATAGATAGAAAGATCCAGTTCACATGCAACCAAACACTGCAGTATTTAAACAGCAGTGTGATAGGGTTAAATCAGCA
The DNA here is from genome assembly GCF_965140285.1 of Lepidochelys kempii. NCBI lineage: Eukaryota > Metazoa > Chordata > Testudines > Cheloniidae > Lepidochelys > Lepidochelys kempii. The sequence goes on along the minus strand of NC_136382.1, from coordinate 135,590,348 downwards.
TGGCTTCAGTAAAGGAAAAACTGCCTTTCTGAGCAGGTAATTATTTGAAACTCTTAGTAAGGGAGTATATTGAATGAAACAGTTAGATGTACAAATCTGGATTTTTTTAAACCTTTTCATAGGTCTCCCATAAGAGATTATTTAGAAAAGTAGCCATGGGTAAAGTCGTGTTGTAGGAATCCTGCCTCCGTTTACAGTGTAAATGAGTACAGGCTTCTTGCTGCCCTGTGTGCACAGCTTGTGTAGGTCAAAACTTTCCAATTGTGTCTAACCCTCTGGCTGTTCAGGGAGGTCTATAGAGACCTGACTGGTCACATACTGCTGACATTTCTCCTTGTTTCCAGCTTCAGCTATTTATTTGCAGTGATTTCCGTTTAAAAAGGATGGTCCATGCTCCAAGGATTTCAACTTTTGCAGAAGTCCCTTAGGTCTGTCCTCTGCCTGCAGAGTTGTCAGCAATATATTGATAACATTAATAGCCCAGCTGAGGAGTCTAGGAACACACCTATACCTGTTCTTAGATAGCCCTTCCTTTGATTATGTTGCCTAGCAGGGGATATGGGAGCCATATTCCAAATTTTCTGAAGATCCTTGGGAATATAGGAAAGAAATTGATGGTTCCTTGCTTTCATCCATACTTGTTTTGAGTCCCTTTTGCTTATAAGCTCTGGAAAAATTTAAGTATATCTTTCCCCACCCTTCCACAATGCAACCTGTTATATTAATGGGAGGTGGTAACACCTTTGTAACACTCATGAACTGTATAGCATTTACCCTTTCCTAAGAGTTACTGTCCACATAACTTTAGATGTCATTGAACTTTTGCAAGCAGTGTTACTGAAGGCACAGTGGATTGTTTGATATAGTGCATCAGCTGGTTGGTCAATGTGCTATGTAAAAAATGCCTGTCCTGACTATATAACCCTTATCTCGTTGCTAGGCCTTTCATTGATTTTCGATGAAGTAAGAACTGGCCAAGCATGAAAAACACAACTTTTTGGGGGTAACTCTGCAGACATGTACCTTTACCCTGCTTCCTGTTTATTTCAACTGCCATTGGTGTCCCACTAAAACACCAACATCCCAGTCAGGACAAGAGTGATACAAGCAAGCAGAGTCAATGTTACATAGTGGCTCACTGATGTATGTACCTATCCCTCTGGTATTTAACAATGCATGTTTGCTAGACATGAGTAATGACTACTACATGTGAGACAGTAAATACTTATCCTAAGACATGATGTCCCAAGTTCAGCCAGCAACTTGGGTCCTAAAATTCCTAGCTCCCAGGTACAAAAGCCACTGTTTAAGAGTAGTGCCACCTTATGCTCATTGCTCATATAAAAAACAGCCCCTGCCCATCAAATTATTCAGCGTATGTCACAAAAATAACCTGAGACTCTATGACAGAAGGAGTGGAAACTTGAGTGTTCAGAAAGTGTATAAGGAAAATGACATACTTCAAATAATTCATTATTACCCAGCAACTGGGGTTTGAGCAAAGCCCTCTGGGCCCATTTTCATTCCAGTTGGATCTGTTCACATCAAATACAATAGATGAGGGGTGGACAAACTATGGCCTGCGGGCGGGATCCAGCTCCTCAGGGCTTTGGATCTGGCCCCCGCAGGCCCCACGCCACTCTCAGAAGCGGCCGGCACCATGCCCCTGGGGCCCTGGGAGGCGGGGGGGAGTGAGGGGGAAGGGGGAGGGGCGGCAGGCAGGAGCAGAGGGCTCTGTGCGTTGCCCTTGCCTTCAGGCACCATCCCCTGCAGCTCCCATTGGCCGGGAACGGGGAACCGCGGCCAATGGGAACTTCGGGGGAGGTACCTGAAGGCGCAGCAAGGGCAGCTTGTGGAGCCCTGTGCCCCTCTCTCCTCCAGGGGCCGAGCAGGGACATGGTTCCGGATGCTTCCTGGAGCAGCGCGGCATGGGTCCAGGGCAGGCAGGCAGTGAGCCTGCCCTGGCCCCGGTGCGCGCCGCTGCCACTCCGAAGCCGCTTTAGGTAAGTGGCACCAGGCCAGAGCCTGAACCCCTCCTGCACCCTGCCCCCCAACGCCCTGCCCTAAGCCCCCTGCCTGCACCTCGCACCCCTCCTGCACCCCAACCCCCTTCCCTGAGCCCCCTCATACAGCCCGCACCCCTCCTCTGCCCCCATCCCTTGCCCTGAGCCCGTTCCTGCACACCGCACCCCCTCCCACACCCCCTCCTGCACCCCAGCCCTCTGCCCTGGCCCTGCATACAATTTCCCCACCCTTGGCTCAAAAAGTTTTCCCACCCCTGCAATAGATGAATGATTGCTCCGAAGAATGCCCCTGTAGTGACCCACTAGGATTGCCACAGGGTTGGTGGGTTAAAGGCAGTGTGCACTGCAACATATGCATAGGCAAAAATAAACAAAAGTGGCCAAGGACCCTAAAAATCACAACTTAATGAAGCTGCATGAAAAAATCACAAACTCTTAAAAGGGATTTTCACACTGGGGCAATCTTGAATACTGAGAACACTGGTACAAGAAGCAACATAATTAGACAGGAAATTTATGTCATAAGCTTTGTGTTAGAATTGCATCCTTCTCTCTGACTGCTGAGTTTCTCCTCCTTGATCTTTGCAATGCGATCATATTCTATCTTGTCTTAATGACAGTGTAGTGGATTGCCATGGGAAAAGTGGCAATGTTCCAAATTAAACAATAGAAATTCATTGCCGATCAAATGAAGGGAGAAGATGAGTGGTGAGGAATAAACCTGCATTGTTTAATCACAAATACCCTTGACCATTAGCAAAAGGGACAAAGAAAACTATGAAAAACAGGTGAACTGAAAAACTAATCATAACAGATTGACCCCATTGACTGAGGAAGAAATCAGGCACATGAAGAAGGTTAAATCAGCTAAGAGAGAGAAAGAGACTCACTCATTGTATTTTCACCCAGTCTCCTATCAGAAAAACCTCATGTACACAAAATTGGATGAAGAAATGTCACCAGACAGAAAGTGTTTTTGTAAGTGTGGAAGATGATATTTCAGTATCAAGCCATAGTCTCCTTTTGTTCACAGCAGTGAAACCTCATATTTCTTCAGTGGGTTACAGCACTATAACTGAGACAATTTGTGTTAGACATATTAGTCATCTGAACTAATGCTGTACAGTATTAGGAAAAGGAAGAAGAAATATTATCTTGGCTGCCAGCTACAGATTGTAACAGCATAGGATAGTTTGTAATCGACTTAAGCTAAACCGATTTTAAGACCAATATAGGAATGTCCACACAAAGTTTCACCAGATTAAATAAACTGTTTCTAAACTGATTTAGTTCAATCAGTACACAAACTGTGTAGACAAGGCCTCAGTGCCAATAAAGTAAAAATAATCATTAATGTAGGTAGGGACAGCAAAGTCAAAATACTGTAAAGTAGATAATATAAAATACTAAAAATCTGGAGTCAGAGTTTTTAAACAATTCCTTTTCACAATCTTATCAGTCCAAAATCCATTAGTTTTCTCATAATAGCTATCAAAAAATCAGGCATTATCATGGTAAAAAAATCTCCAGAGTTCTCATTTTCAGATTAATATGTGGGCCAAGATTTAAAAAATTAATACCTAAAGTTAGGCTCCTAAATCCATATTTAGGCATCTAGGTACTGGCCTGATTTTCAAACCTGCTGAGCACCCAGCAGCTCCCACTTTTAATGTGAAATCCTGGATGCTCAACATGTTTGAAAATCAGGCCAATATCAAGGTGCGGAGGGCCCTGACCTTGCAAAGATTTATGTATGTTGTTAACTTTATACACAATGTGAGTAATTCATTTGCAGTTGAGGGTGTTAATATTGATTTAGGAACCTAACTTTCAGCCTCTGGTTTTGAAAATCTTAGCCATAGTTTTATTGGAAATAGAATGGTGCAGTACTGTATTACTAAACTCTATTTTTAGTGACAACAAAATCCACAAAGAGATTTAAATGTTGCAGTGCCTAACTTTTAAGCACCTAGCTCCGCCCAGGGGAATCCACAAACCCTGAGTTAAGTTCCTGAGAAGGGGATCCACAAAAGCCAGCATTGTAGGTGGGACTGAAGACCACCTAAATAGCCTATGTTGAGGAGAAGGGTATGTCCTCAGCCTCACTCCACTTGCAATCCATGACCAGTAAACTTCTCCTGGAGCCAGGCACCTAAGCGGGTTCTTGCAAGAACAGTAGTGACACATGCCTAACCCCATACAAAATAGCCAGGGATGGGGGAAAGGAAAACATCTCCCTGCTATTCTTCAGTGCAGTGTTCAGGGCACTTATCCAGCTTGTGGGAGACCCCTGCTGTTCAATTCTCTCCTCTGCTTGATGTGGAGAAGGGATTTGAACTGGGGTTTCCCTTCTCGTCATGTGTGCGCCTTAACCCCTGCACTATGGAATGGTCTGATGTGGGGGGCTATGGCGCCAGGGCCAGGGGGCCGTACCCCCCACTTTTTAACATGGGTGTAGTTGGGGGGTATGGCCCCCGGTGAACTGCAAGGTTCGGACAGGCATGTAGTAACACCAGCAGGGGCTGCGCTTCGTAGCAGGGGAGCTGATCAGGCTTGCAGCTTTGCGGGGGGAGGGGCAACACTGTCAGAAAGCGCAACCTCTGCTGGCCCTGCTCCACTAGGCTAAAGGTTATAAGAGAGTCTGCCCCTACTCCCACCCGTCAGTTTAGGTGGGAAAAGAAACAGTTTAGGCGGGAAAGGAAACAGTTTAGACACCTAACTCCAGGAGGGGATTCACAGCTGTGAATCTCAAGCACAGCGCAGATTTAGACCAGAGGGATGGGGCTTAGGCCACAACCCACTTCTTGGAATTTCCTGTTAGCCAATTTAGGTGGCTTCCCACTCAGTGTGTGGGCTTTTGTGGAGCCCATTCTCAGGCACCTAACTCTCCAAGCACTGTATAGGGACCATAAGTGCCTACCTCACGGCTGTGAATTCCACCAAGTGACTTTGCATCTAAAAGTTAGATGTCGCAACACTTAAATCCCTTTATGGATTTAATCCTCAATCTTTCTTTCCAGATGTACTAGCTAGGCAGCAGCAGAATCACAGTCTGCTGTTAACTCATGTATTTCTGATAGAACAGCATCAGTCAACCTTCCATTAACCCTGACAGCTGTTTTGAGTGAATCTCACAGCTGTGTACTCAGAGGCAACTGACTGTTTTCTACACCATGGATTTACCTGACAAAATGATGCAGATGTGCAAAGGAAACCTTTGTCCCCTATCCTTTCATGTTCAACAAGACCAGCTACTTTTCCAGATGCCTGTAATCCAGGGGTGTGCAAACTTTTTGGCCTGAGGGCCACATCGGGGTTCTGAAACAGTATGGAGGGCTCGGTAGGGAAGGCTCTGCCTCCCCTAACAGCCTGGCCCCCACGCCCTCCCACTTCCCTCCCCCTGACTACTCCCCTCAGAACTCCCCACCCATCCAACCCCCTCTGCTCCTTGTCCCCTGACCGCCCCCTCCCAGGACTCCCCCAACCTCTATCCAACCCCCCCTGCTCCCAGTCCCCTGACTGCCCCCCCATCCACCAGCCTGCCCCCTGACAGGCCCCCCATACCTATCCAACCCTCCCTGTTCCCCACCCCTGACCGCCCTCCACAAACCTCCGGCCCATCCAACCACCCCCTGCTCCCTGTCCCCTGCCTGCCCCCCTCCGCCCCCTTATTCAACACCCACACTCTCCGCCACCCTACCATGCCACTCAGAGCACCAGGACTGGCAGCCGCACCAGCTGGCCGGAGCCAGCCACACAGTCTGGTGCACCAGGGCAGGCTGGTGGCTCTCACAGCTGCCTGCCTGGCAGGAGCTCAGAGCCCTGCCACCCAGAGTGCTGATGGCACGGCGAGCTGAGGCTGCGTGGGAGAGGGGACAACAGGGAAGGGGCCGGGGCTAGCCTCCCCTGCTGGGAGTTCAAGGGCCGGTCAGAAGGGTCCCACGGGCCGCAGTTTGCCCACCTCTGCTGTAATCTCATCCTTTGTTCTAACTGCATTATATCCACTAAACTAATCTGAATTAGGCCTGGTCAGTACTTGGATGAGTGACCTCTAGAGAAAATGCAGTTGCAGGAAGTGGTGTGGGTGATTCCATGGGAATCTTCTGGTTGAGTCAGCAGCGTATGTGTGCTAGTGTAGATGGAGGGGTTTGGATGAGATGTAAAATAGAGCCCCCACCTATTAAAGATCCCATGACACATTTTGCAAGAGCAAAAGTGTTACCCTGGTTTCCTGGCCATATTCCAATCATGGTAATTACATCCATTACATGGATGTCTAAAATTCCCTATGTAATTTTAGATTCATAAGATATTCCTCACTTCCTCTTCCAAGTAATTGTATTTCTGAGTGCTGTAACACAGGTGCTGCATTTTCAGTGGTGGGAGACCTGGTTCCTTGCCAAAGTGAGGCACTTGTATTCTTTTGTCTTTACTGGAATAATTAAGGATTGTGGTGGAAGTCTATCTTGCTAGTATAAGATGAATTATTAAAAGAAAGAGAATCTTTCTCGGATTGTTTTATTTTTGTGCAACAATAAAACAGATACTAGGAAAAAGGTATAGGCTTAGAAAACAAAAAAATACTTGTTCATGATATTGTACTATCTCACAGATGGTTTGAACTGTGTAAGCATTAATCCAGTATGTAATGAATGAGCCCCAGACTAGAAGCCATTTTTAATTTTTTAAAAAGCCTGTATTGTATTTCAGTTGATTGGTGAATTGTTCCCTTAGAAGATGGTTATTGTTTGATGATCTGTTAGTCTAAGGTGTGAGGGAAGAGGAGAGTCTATGTATTGTTAGTCAGCACAGCAAAAACAGAACACATTTCCTCTTACATTTTTAAAGTTCTGTGTTCAAGTTTATTCCAAGTAGCACTGGTTTGTCATTGCCTTCACTTAGAACAGTATTGGCCCCTCAGCAAGGAGATGGTGGATAACGGGGCCATTTTCTCAGATCTTTCTGAGCTATGTTTGGCACAAGAATGAAGTGGGAAACCTGAGCAAAGAGAGCTTTGTGCCTCCCATATTCTAGAGCTTTCTCTGACGCATGGTTGGTCTCCAGTGCAAGTTAGAGCAACCTCTAGGCTGTTTAGCTGCAACAACCCCTTAGGGAACCATTCTGCTGACAAGATTAGTCAGAGCACAGCATGTGCCTCTGGCCAAGGTGCCTCCCTCCCCAACATGCCTCCTTACACCTTAGGCTGTGGGGGGACTAGCAGAGAGATATTCCATCAGCTCTGTATCACTAAGGGAGCCCCCTTACACTGAGGTTTCTCCAGAGTAGGGTGCAAATGTGAAAAATTGGGTGTGGGGGGGTAAAAAGTGCCTATATAAGAAAAAGCCCCAAATATTGGAACTGTCTCAGAGGCTGCTTCCATGCAGTTTACAACCCTTTTACCTTTCCAGAGCAACATAAAAGAGCACAGGAACGTGGCCTATTAGGACTCTGGACTGAGGATAGCGTATCTACATTAAATTCCTGGCTCTGCCATTCAGTTTCTGAATTACTCTGGGCAAGTCTCTTAACCTTGCTGTGGTTCAGTTCCCTCATTGTGGAAGTGAGGGAGCATGACTTACCTATCTTCCAAGAAGAAAAGGAGTACTTGTATCTTCCAAGGGTGTTGTTAAGTATTAATAGCAGCAGAGGGAGCTGCTAGCATGCAACACCCATAACTAAAGACACTTCCATTTTATAGCTATACTGTAGCTATAAAGAAATGATGGGTTTCAGAGTAACAGCCGTGTTAGTCTGTATTCGCAAAAAGAAAAGGAGGACTTGTGGCACCTTAGAGACTAACCAATTTATTAGAGCATAAGCTTTCGTGAGCTACAGCTCACTTCTTCAGATGCATATCGTGGAAACTGCAGCAGGCTTTATATATACACAGAGAATATGAAACAATACCTATTCCCACCCCACTGTCCTGCTGGTAATAGCTTATCTAAAGTGATTTCCAGCACAAATCCAGGTTTTCTCACCCTCCACCCCCCCACACGAATTCACTCTCCTGCTGGTGATAGCCCATCCAAAGTGATAACTCTTTACACAATGTGCATGACAATTAAGCTGGGCTATTTCCTGCATAAATCCAGGTTCTCACATCCCCCCCACCCCCATACACACACAAACTCACTCTCCTGCTGGTAATAGCTCATCCAAACTGACCACTCTTCAAGTTAAAATCCAAGTTAAACCAGAACATCTGGGGGGGGGGGGGGTAGGAAAAAACAAGAGGAAACAGGCTACCTTGCATAATGACTTAGCCACTCCAAGTCTCTATTTAAGCCTAAATTAATAGTATCCAATTTGCAAATGAATTCCAATTCAGCAGTTTCTCGCTGGAGTCTGGATTTGAAGTTTTTTTGTTTTAAGATAGCGACCTTCATGTCTGTGATCGCGTGACCAGAGAGATTGAAGTGTTCTCCGACTGGTTTATGAATGTTATAAGTCAAGAATTATAACATTCATAAACCAGTCGGAGAACACTTCAATCTCTCTGGTCACGCGATCACAGACATGAAGGTCGCTATCTTAAAACAAAAAAACTTCAAATCCAGACTCCAGCGAGAAACTGCTGAATTGGAATTCATTTGCAAATTGGATACTATTAATTTAGGCTTAAATAGAGACTTGGAGTGGCTAAGTCATTATGCAAGGTAGCCTGTTTCCTCTTGTTTTTTCCTACCCCCCCCCCCCCAGATGTTCTGGTTTAACTTGGATTTTAACTTGAAGAGTGGTCAGTTTGGATGAGCTATTACCAGCAGGAGAGTGAGTTTGTGTGTGTATGGGGGTGGGGGGGATGTGAGAACCTGGATTTATGCAGGAAATAGCCCAGCTTAATTGTCATGCACATTGTGTAAAGAGTTATCACTTTGGATGGGCTATCACCAGCAGGAGAGTGAATTCGTGTGGGGGGGTGGAGGGTGAGAAAACCTGGATTTGTGCTGGAAATCACTTTAGATAAGCTATTACCAGCAGGACAGTGGGGTGGGAATAGGTATTGTTTCATATTCTCTGTGTATATATAAAGCCTGCTGCAGTTTCCACGATATGCATCTGAAGAAGTGAGCTGTAGCTCACGAAAGCTTATGCTCTAATAAATTGGTTAGTCTCTAAGGTGCCACAAGTCCTCCTTTTCTTTTTTTAAAGAAATGATGGTGTATGGTCTGGGAAAGGTTTTATAGATGCAAGACTGGGATGACCACACTGTTTACAACTGATTCTGAGAAAACTGCCAAGAGGAACTCTGTGTTTCTTCCTCAGTTTGAATCCTGGACTCTAAAATAAGTAGGACTTTTTGAAGAATAGCAGAGCTAGGGTTCTTTCTATCCAGAATGAAAAAATGACCATATTTATATTATTCTACAGCTGGGCTTGAGAAACCAACAAAAGTTATATAATTGGCAGACCAATTAGATACCACCAATTAGATTTTCCTTGGTACTGTATGTAAATAAAAACAGGAAAGTTGTATATTATGCTTTCACCTTATAGAATCAAATTTACTTATAATATTTCTTAGGTGTCCTATTGCCTTGGTATTTAACCATCTTGAGAGCAGTTGTCTACACTGGAAAAAACCCAATGGCACTGATTAGCACCACTGAAGGAGTACAGAGATTGAGCTACCTTCTCATCTCTAAGTCAGGGTTGAGTAGAGTTAACCTGTTTTATATTTTGAATTAAATCCCTCCCTTTTCCCTCCTCCCCACCTGACAATTCCTACCCAACACAAAGCATATGATCAGATAAAAAGTATGTTGTGAGCAGGGGTGGTGAGTTATATGGGCCTGTGGTGCCTATACTCCAGGAATATTCAGGGGCCCAGCTCCACCAATGTTCGGGGCTGGGTCACTCCCCCGGCCACGCCTGCCACCCCTGTATGCCTCCCTCGGAGCATCTGGGAGTGGTGCCTGCAGGGAGCGGAGCACGGAGACTCCCTGCCCCTCCCATCTAGGAGCCGCTGACAGAGGGGTGTACAGGTCACTTTCAGGAGCTGCCCGAGGTAAGCCCTCACCCTCTCACACCCTAACCCCCTGCCCCAGCCCAGAGCCCACACCCACACTTCCTCCCAGAGCCTGCCTCCTGCACCTCAACCCCCTGCCCCAGCCCAGAGCCCACACCCAAACTACTTCCCAGAGCCTGAACCCCCTTCTGCATCCAAACTCCCTCCCACCCCTCACTCCTCCTGAACTCCAACCCCCTGCCCCAGCCCAGAGCCCGCACCCAGCATCCAAACTCCCTCCCAGAGCCTGCACTGCTCCCACACCCAAACTCCCTCCCAAAGCCTTAGGTATGTATGGGGGCGGGGACTTGAACCCGTTCTGGGCACCACCAAAATTACACAAACCTGCCGCCCCTGGTTGTGAGATGCATAAATGGCTTATTTGGCACCAAGCATCAAACATAGGTGGCATGTGATGTCCCCTAAAAAAACCCAACCAAACAAAAAAGCTGTCCCATTTCTTATACACTTCTTTGAAAAACAAGCCCTCACTTTAAGGTGTTTTGGCAGAATAGGGAAAAGGGATGCTGGCATGCCAGTGCTCCCTCCTAGCCTAAACAGGCTTTATTTACACTGGTGCAGTTGACCCCAGAGCAGCCTGCACCGGTACAAACCTTGTCAACGCCATGAGTTTGTTCCAGGAACTAAAATCCCAGCGTGTGAGCTCTTCAGGACAGAGCCATCAGCTGAGATTTTTAAAAGTGACTAGCGACTTGGGGTGCCCAACTTGATCCGCCTCCAGAGAGCCCATCCCCTGAGCAGCGGCTCTCACGTGGGCGCCCACCGTCTCCAACAACCACCGCTGGCAAGCTTGGCCGGCGGCCTCTTGCGAACGGGAGGCGTTCGGGACGAGGCACGGTGCCGCGGGCGGCAAGGAAACCCCCGCGGGCGGTCGAACCAGGGAGAAGGCGCCTTTACGCTCTGGGTGCTCGCCGCCCCTCCTCCAGCCGCGGGCGGCAGCGGCCGGGCGGGCCGCAGGGCCAGGGGACGGGGTCGCTCCGCAGCCCCGGGTCCCCGGCAGCAGGGCGCGGCGCGGCGCGGCGCTGGGGGATTGTGGGGATTGTAGGAGGGAGGCGCCGCTCTCCGGGCTCTCTCTGGGCGGGACTTCGCTTCCCGGCGGCCGCAGGCAAGCGGGCGGGGCGAGTCGGGCATAGCTGCGGAGCGGCGGCCCCGAGCAGCCGCCTCCGCGGGAAGCCCCCGGCGCGGGGCGAGGCGGGGAAGCGGCCGGCGGCCAATGCGAAATTGGCTGGTGCTGCTGTGCCCGTGCGCGGTCGGGGTCGCGCTGCACCTCTGGCTGCTGCTCGGCGGCCCCGGGAGGCACCCGGCAGGTAGGCAGCCGGGGGCAGGGCGCACGCACGCCTCGTTTGGAGCGGGAGGCGGTGGGGTGCTGCCACTCCCCACCCAAGGCGGGCCGGGGGTGGTTCAGGGTGCAGGCACCCTCCCCTGAGGGGGAGCGCTGGGCCGGAGGGGACAGAGGTGCATGCCCGGTGGGAATGCGGGGTTCACGCTTCCCTCCCATAGCATGTGTCCCTCTTAAGCCTTTCCCAGTTTTCTCAAAGAAAGAGCGTCCAGGGGGTGTTGTAAGGGCCGCAAAGCACAGAGGTGGGCTGCTAGCAGCAGACCTGCCCAAATGGTATGGGGGGAGGGGGGTCTTGCAAATACATCATTTGAGGAGTGATGTGGGAAATTGAAAAATAAATGTACTGCATAGTATTTGGCCATCTATAGAGCTGATCACAAATAATTAGGTCAATTAAAATAAGTGATAAAATCCATTGGTTAGATTATATACAAGAAATAAATTGACCAACTCTTCTTATTCCCCTGAGTTTAGAGAACTAGCAATGAGGCCCCCCTCCTGTAAACCCTTAAGCATGTGTCAGGTTTCAGAGTAGCAGCCTGTTAGTCTGTATCCGCAAAAAGAAAAGGAGTACTTGTGGCACCTTAGAGACTAACAAATTTATTTGAGCTGTAGCTCACAAAAGCTTATGCTCAAATAAATTCGTGCCACAAGTACTCCTTTTCTTTTTAAGCATGTGTGTAATTTGAATTTGGGAAGTAGTTCTATTAATACAAACACATTGCATTAGAGATCACAATTTTTTCCCTTTTAGGGCAGGGTTGGATGTTGTATAACTCTTTAACTGATTGAGTGAAGAAGCACATGCTGGGCACACAGTTGTTCAGGCATTTCTGTGGTTGAAAAATTCCAAGCAGCCTGCATGAAAATATTTGATATATAGATTTAGTGTGGAGCCAGTAGAATGCTTTTTGTTATTAGATAACCTACAGAGGAAAAGTGCATGAAAAGGTAATGTGGGTTTATAGGAAAACAATGAAGAATTATGTAGGACAAGAGAACAATTTTGTGCCTGTATTGTTATACTGGAGCTACTTCATTACAATTCAGCAAAGTGATTACTGGCAGTACAGTGGAACTTTCTTCATTGAGAGTCATCTGTTTTTTCGTAGATTAACTTAGTTATGAGCCCAATCCTGCTCCCATTCAAGTCACTGACAAAATTCCTCTTGACTTCAGTTGTGTAGGACAAGGTTCTATAATATGAATTGCCATTTGGACTTTGCTGTGTAATCAAAACCAGTAAGGATTTGCATTGCCCTTACTATAAAGTGGTTCATACTAAATCAAGGTGGGTGTAAGTGGATTTCACTTTATGTTAATACCTATTGGTCAGAATAGGCACTCTCATCAACTAATGAGATTACTCCATTGGTGGTGATTGTTAGAAGTAGATGACCATAAATAACTTTCCATGCTACCTGTCAGTGGGTTTCTGAAATTTTGCTATGGAGTTTTTTTAATTTGTTGGAAATGTTCTGTTTTGAAAAGAGACTAAGTAAAAGTGGTGTTTTATTACTTAGGAGATCTGCTTGGAGCCATGTATTTGGAGTCATGATAGCTAATTTTATTTTATTAACAAAAATATGTTTTTACTAGTACTGACTCCTATTAGCTGGGCAGAATCTACACAGCTAAGAAAGAATGAGATGGAGTCTGTTCTTTCTTAGGCATTTTTCTGTAGAATTGTTCACTAAATTCAACAGTCAATTAGTAACACCTGTCTAACAGATGTAAAGTCACTACGGTCACAGATATGTCAATGGGGGCCTGTTCTGGCGTGTGGAACCTGAATCTTGGTGATGCGTGAGCAGGAAAAAATCCAGCTTGGTTTTCCAGATCCTAGGTTGAACTTGCAGGACTGTCTGTCAGAAAAAAATCTTTTTCTTTGATCTGGAGTCATGGAGAGGCAGTAAACAGGGAACCCCTTGATGCCTTTTTTATAGTCACTTTTCAGCATTGCTCTCCAAATGTAAACGTTTCCAAAAGATGATCTAGAAGTGTCCTGGTAGAGAGAAAGAAATGGTTTTTGTGGGTTGTTGAAGAATATTTTAAACATGAGGGTAAAGATAGGCTGTTTATAGTTCCATACCGTGTTGCTGGGCCATTTATACTTCTACTGCTCTACTTTTTTCACAAGTTGTAGTAAAACTAATAATTTGTATTGAATGCTTATTAGATTGTTACAAGTTTGCTGACTTGCCTGAGGAAGTGATCCAGCAAGAGAAAGATATTCCTTTCCACTTCCTGCACCTCATATTTCTGGTGCTGACTTGTATCCTTTGGGGAAAAAAGACCAACCTCTCCCCAGGAAGGGCAGAGTCACAGTTTCAGAAATGCAGTGTTAGGGTAAATGATACAGTATTCGTATGTGACTGTTTTGTTTCCATGCTGTGGATTTCCATTTCCATCAGTTGTTACTCTTTCCAGGACAAACCCTAGTTCCTTTCAAGCCAATAGCAAAATTCTCATTCACTTCAGTAGGACCAATATTTGGCCCTAAGTGTCATACTGATGATGATTTTGATGTTAATGTATTGCTATTTGGGGGGCCTCAGTCCTGCAGACACTTCTATTACTATTCTTTATGCTCACCATAGCAAGTAGTCCATGTGACTGACTACTCGCACTGTGTCAAATAGTAGGTGCTAGCAGGATCAGGCCTTTAGTAGTCAAGCAAATGCACAATATTCTCTCTTTCCAGATTTTATTCTGAATTGTGCAGGGCTTGTTTAACAGTAACATATAGAATAAAGCAATGAACCTGAGCAAAGAAAAACACAGGAAATTTCCCCTGATATTAAGTGTAAAAATGAAATCTTTCAGTATATGGAATAGTTTCCTAGAGAAAGCACTTTGGAGCACTCTTGCAAAGAAAGTGAAAGGATCATGCACTTAATAGACCTTAAAAGCTTCTACAGACACATACACTATAGGAAACATTCCTGCATTGCCAGAGAGAGGAAAGATGAGCTAAGAGATTTCCTTCATCTATGATGTCTATTGTTCTGTGATTTTTGTTCTTCAAAGTGCTTTGTGAACATTAATAAAGTGGTGATAGGTTTATACCACAGAGTAGGAAATGGCCTTATTTTTTAAAACAGTTTTTGAAACTTGAATTATTAAGATGGTCTGGTACTGTTTGATAAAACCAGCCTTGTTACTTATTATTGATTAGTGAGGGGTTTTTGTTTTTATTTTGTGTGCCTTCTGCTCCTTTGCCTTACCACCTGGATTCTTTGGCATGAACAAAAATTGAATTGATTTCAAAAGTGTTTTATGGTAACTGGGGCATAAAAATGTGTTCTTGGTGTGTGTGTTGGCATTTAGTTAACCTTTGGCATCACAGCAGTCGCATAATTAGCCACTAGCATGGGTCAAAGGTGGCATGAACAGTGATCAGTCACAACATACTGAGCCAAATTCACCCTAATGTTACTCCGTTGTGGTAAATAGATTTACACTGGGGATTATTTTGCCCTTTGAATGGAGGTTTCCTCGAGAGTTGAGCTGCATATTGTGTTAATTGTTGTTCACGTTATTTTGGGGCTGGATAGCCTGCATGCATTTTGAAAGAAAGGAGAAATAGATCTGGAAGTCTAATTACAAAATGAGGGTTCGGCAGATGTGATGTGTCTGTACTTTTCTCTAACCAGATTAATCTAATCCAGCATATCTTTATTGTATCTTATTTTATTCTGGAAGCATACCAGATAGTTGTAAAACTCTTCAACAAATATAGTTCTTTTTGAGGTATGTTTATTGAAGAGAAAACTAAAAAGTGAAGAGAAACTTCTGTAAAAAGAAAATAGCCCTGATTCATTATTAACTGCACAATGCCTAAATTAACCTGAGTAAAACATGAATCTGAAGACCCTGCAGCAAATATGTGATTTTACAATTTCCCGTTTTCTTGGAGTCCTGAATTTAATGATTTCTCACTCTGCCGAGGCATTACCAGCCTGCGCTATGTGTTGGTAATGTCACTTATACTGCTTTGGGCAGGAGTAGGGCAAGGTGGTGTCTGCAAGTAGAGATAAGAGAAGCCCATTTTTAACCATTCAGAAACAGAAATAATCTAAGATTTCCTGTGTGTTCCTTTTTATGAGTTTCATAATATATTATAAAATACACTATAAAATTGCGAAAGATAAAACAGCTTCTGAAAAGTTAATTACAACCTGCCCCTCCCCCCAATTTTCTTTAATCCCTACAGATGGACTCAGTGCTAAGCAAATGTTCAGTTGATGGCACCACTGGCAGAGGCTATGTCTAACAGAAGTTGCTTATTGAGGGACTTCAGTATCTCCTCAAGAAGGAAACACACATTAAATTTTGCAAGGTACACCTTTGCTGAAATGCCCTCTGAGACATTGTTCCACATATGTTTATTTGGGCATCTGGCATCATTTAGAATTGGGCCCCTGTGTGTGTGTGTGTGTGTGTATAATGTCAATCTTTTACTGCCAAATAATTAAAAAAAAAAAATACAGCACCGACTCTAGTTCCCACATATTGAACAGCACATGAATGCCATTGGCCATCATATGGCCTGGTTCAGCAGACTACTTAGCATGTGCCTAACTTTAGGCATTGACTTGAATGGAATTATGCACCTGCTTACTTAGGCTCATGCTGAATTAGTGCCACAGTGCGCATGGAGTATTCTCTGTGTGACGTATCGGAGGGAAAGAAAGTGAGTATGGCCTGTGTTTGGTTTTTTAGTGGAGTAAGAATTTGTTTAAAAACAAAATATACAAGCAACCTCTGAAGTTGTGAGCAAGACCACGTTCTGAAGGGAGAATGTCACTTCATAAAAGTGTGTTCCATTTTGGGTCTAAAGTACTTATTTGACAGGGTCATTTTAAGTTTTTCAAGCATCCTGTTCAGGCAAATGTTAGATTGCTCACTCTAAAACTCGATAATTTGTGGAATGATTTTTTTTCATCTGCTTCTGAGGGCAGCAGGCTGACAGCCGTAGAATCTGAAATGGTCGGTCTACAGAACCGGCGGAGCACAGGCAGCAGCCACACAAGCTTTCCAAGAATGGCCTTGTGCCCTTTACTACAGGGACTCTCTAGGGGTGAGGGTGGCAGCTCGTTCTTCCTGCCCCTTTAGTCATTCACCTCTTGGCCAAAGGCCAACAAAAGTACCATTGTAGTGAAGTTGGTTTGTAAGAAAGACCTGTCCACTGGGAATTGTATCAATACCACCAGCTTATTTCTAAATAGGCCACTGAACAGTCTTGAGGTGGTAGCCGTCTTTTGAGTTTAATTTTTATTCTATGTCTCGATAAGGCATTCTGTGGCCAAGACAGCCTCAACTAGTAATGATGGGTTAAACTGCCAAATAATAAGTTTAGTGCTATCGACAAGAGACTTCACAAACAGGACTTTTTTTTTTGTATCTCCATTCCGTCTCCCACGGCCATTGCTGGTGGTAGTGGTCAGTGTATCTCAGATCTCTAGTTCAGGGCAAAAAGGTCTTGCCAGAAGTTTGTGAGTGCTGTATCATCACTGATACACTATCAGCTGCTATAGCATAATAGCCTCTCCAGTGCTTTTGTCTCCTCTTTACATCTGAGATGTTTACTAGAACTCTGAATGTTCTTTTAAAGGGGTATCATCCACAAAAAAACTTCCCTTCTGTCTAAAAGGTTTTGCTTACTGAAGCTATAAGTAACATCTAAGGGCTTACCTCCATCAGGGATTTTTGCACTGGTGCAGCTATGTGAGTGCAAACCTCCTGTGTAGATGTGCTGCACCAACATAAAGTGGATCCTACACTGATGTAACGTATCCCAGTCTCCATTTGGGTTAAGTCGCACCAGTGCTTGGCACTTACACGGGGGGTTGCATTGGCGTAGCTACATCACTGAAGAAATCCCTAAAGCAGGTAAATTCTAAGGCCTGGTCTACACTGGGGGGGGGGGGGGGGGATCTATCTAAGTTATGCAACTTCAGCTACATGAATAACGTAGCTGAAGTCAACGTACTTAGATCTACTTACTGCGGTAAGATCTACTTCACTGCGATAGGTCAACTGCTGACACTCCCCCGTCGACTCAGCCTACACTTCTCACTCCGGTGGAGTACCGGAGTCAACGAGAAAGCACTCGGCGGTCAATTTATTGCGTCTTCACTAGATGCGATAAATCGATCCCCACTGGATCAATCGCTCCAGAGGTAAGTGTAGACATGCCTTAAGGTGACTGTAAATGAAAAAGACTGAGGAGAGAGAGAATGTCTTTCTCTGTTTTTTCCAGTTCGTTCATTTTGTCCATTTGTCTGCACTTTGTGAATAATGAGTTTCTCAGTATACTCAGTTTGTTTGATTCTTGTACACAGCTACGCAGCCCATGGGAGAGTAAATCATGTAAAAAATAAGAAAATGTGGTTGCATGCAGTAGTCCCCGAAACAACTTTTGGTTTGGAAGTTGGTGGTATCCCTGGAACCTTTTGTCTTGGCTACTCAGTTCTCAGAATCTTTTGAGTCCATCCCTTTATTATTTAAAAAAAAATAAAAAATCAGTAAGTGCAATTACTTCAAGTCAAAGTTTCAGAAGCCTCTATCCCAAGAAAGGGGAAAAAATTCATAGGCAGGAGTTGTAGACCAAGCAGGATGAGCAAGCATCTCAGAGAGGTGATTAAGAAAAAGCAGAAAGCCTACAAGGAGTGGAAGATAGGAGGGATTAGCAAGGAAAGCTACCTTATTGTGGTCAGAACATGTAGGGATAAAGTGAGAAAGGCCAAAAGCCATGTTGAGTTGGACCTTGCAAAGGAATTAAAACCAAAAGTAAAAGGTTCTATAGTCATGTAAATAAGAAGAAAACAAAGAAAGAAGAAGTGGGACCGCTAAACACTGAGGATGGAGTGGAGGTTAAGGATAATCTAGGCATAGCCCAATATCTAAACAGATACTTTGCCTCAGTCTTTAATGAGGATCTTAGGGATAATGGTAGAATGACGAATGGGAATGAGGATATGGAGGTAGATATTACCACATCTAAGGTAGAAGCCAAACTTGAACAGCTTAATGGGACTAAATCAGGGGTCCCAGATAATCTTCATCCAAGAATATTAAAGGAACTGGCACACAAAATTGCAAGCCCACTAGCAAGAATTTTTAATTAATCTGTAAACTCAGGGGCTGTACCATATGACTTGAGAATTGCTAACATAGTTCCTATTTTTAAGAAAGGAAAAAAAGGTGATCCGGGTAACTATAGGCCTGTTAGTTTGACATCTGTAGTATGCAAGGTCTAGGAAAAAATTTTGAAGGAGAAAGTGGTTAAGGACATTGAGGTCAGTGGTAATTGGGACAAAATACCACATGGTTTTACAAAAGGTAGATTGTGCCAAACCAACTTGATCTCCTTCTTTGAGACGGTAACAGATTTTTTAGATAAAGGAAACGCAGTGGATCTGGTTGACCTCGATATCAGTAACGCATTTGATACAGTTCCACATGGGGAATTATTAGCTAAATTGGAGAAGATGGGGATAAACATGAAAATTGAAAGGTGGATAAGGAACTGGTTAAAGGGGAGACTACAACGGGTCCTACTGAAAGGTGAACTGTTAGGCTGGAGGGAGGTTACTAGTGAAGTTCCTCCAGGGATCGGTTTTGGGACCAATCTTATTTAATCTTTTATTACTGACCTTGGCACAAAAAGTGGGAATGTGCTAATAAAGCTTGCAGATGACAGAAAAACTGGGAGGTATTGCCAATACAGAGAAGGACCGGGCTATCATACAGGAAGATCTGGGTGACCTTGTAAACTGGAGTAATAGTAATAGGATGAAATTTAATAGTGAAAAGTGCAAGATCATGCATTTAGGGATTAATAACAAAAAATGTTATAAACTGGGGATGCATCACTTGGAAGTAACAGAGGAGGAGAAGGACCTCAGAGTATTGGTTGATCACAGGATGACTATGAGCCGCCAATGTGATATGGCCGTGGAAAAAGCTAATGCTGTCTTGGGATGTATGAGGCAAGATATTTCCAGTAGAGATAAGGACCATTATACAAGGCACTGATGAGACCTCATCTGGAATATTGTGTGCAGTTCTGGTCTCCCATGTTTAGGAAGGGTGAATTCAAACTGGGACAAGGACAGAGAAGGGCTACTAGGATGATTCGAGGAATGGAAAACCTGTCTTCTGAAAGACTCAAAGAGCTTGGCTTGTTTAGGCTAACCAAAAGAAGGCTGAGGGGGGAGATGATTTCTCTCTGTAAATATATCAGAGGGATAAATACCAGGGAGGGAGAGGAATTATTTAAGCTCAGTACCAATGTGGACACAAGAACAAATGGAGATAAACTGGCCACCAGGAAGTTTAGACTTGAAATTAGATGAAGTTTTCTAACCATCAGAGGAGTGAAATTCTGGAACAGCCTTCCAAGGGGAGCAGTGGGGGCAAAAAACATATCTGGCTTCAAGACTAAGCTTGATAAGTTTATGGAGGAGATGGTATGATGGGATAGCCTAATTCTGGCAATTTATTGATGTTTGACTATTAGTGGTAAATATGCCCAGTGGCCTGTAATGGGATGTTAGATGGAGTGGGATCTGAGTTATTACAGAGAATTCTTTCCTGGGTGTCTGGCTGGTGAGTCTTGCCCACATGCTCAGGGTTTAGCTGATTGCCATATTTGCGGTCGGGAAGGAATTTTCATCCAGGGCAGATTGGCAGAGGCCCTGGGGTTTTTTTGCCTTCCTCTGCAACGTGGGGCACGGGTCACTTGCTGGAGGATTCTCTGCACCTTGAAGTCTTTAAACCACAATTTGAGGACTTCAGTAGCTCAGACATAGGTTAGGGATTTGTTACAGGAGTGGGTGGGGGAGATTCTATGACCTGCATTGTGCAGGAGGTCAAACTAAACAATCATAATGTTCCCTTCTGACCTTAAAGTCTATGAGTCTGACTAGCACTGGAATCTTTTATCCTTTCCCCGGTGATAATGCCAGTAAATATGTATTTGGCCACTGAGTGTGACACTGTGAATAGGAGGCATATAGTCTCCGAAAGAAAGTAGTAGTAAAATCTATTTATGATAGAGGTTGTTGAAATCTGGTTGGGGCCAATATACTGCCTTCCAGTATGTAACCCTTACTGTGGTGTCCTGACTCAGCTCAGCGGTACACATTTTTACAAGAGGTTCTCTGGATGGCAGCTATATAACACAGATTAGCAGCTGTGAGTGCAGCTGCCTGTTTTATTTTACTGCACTTATTGCCATGAGTTAACGGGGTTAGGCAAAAGAGCAAAGGGAAAGTAAGTATTTTGTGCCAAAAGAATGTAGCATGGGAATTGCAGTGGGGGAGGAGAGGGGGAGACTTGCAAAGATTCACTGAGAAGCCTAAGGCTCCATAATGTGTCTGAGAGAGTCAGTCTTAGGAGAGTTCCGAATCTTGATTTTTAATGACTCTGTGACCAACGTACCAAAAAATGTTCCTTTCTTCTTAGCCCACTCCCACTATCTACAGTTACTATAATATTTTATGCTTTTATATTGTTCTTTACATCTTCGGAGCATTTCATGGTCATTAACTAATTGGTATTCACACTCCTCCTGTAAGATAGGTGAGTATTTTCTCCTGGGGAAAACTGAGCAACAGAGAGTGCCTTGCTCAGGGGCACAGCGAGTCCGTAACACAGCCAGAATTAGAACTCCAGAGGTCTGGCTTCCAGCCCTGCCCTCAAACCACAATGATTCATTTCTTGTGTTTAAGCTTTTTAGAAACTGCAAGTTGTAAACAGATAGTTACATAATCCGTATAAGGTAAGAATAGCATATTATGAGTAATTAATAAGAAGATAAACAATAATAGAGACAACATCAGAGGCTGCTGTTACATGCATAAAGAAAACTCTAGCTTGTGAATGTGTGGAAACAGTTGAATGATGATGCAGTAAGTTTGTTCACTTCTGAGTTAAATATAAAATGATTGACTCAGAAGTCACTAATAGTTTTCTCTGAACTTTTACTGCAGATCACATGTATACAATGCTCTTGCTTCCTGAATGGTTCATCATAGGTTAATATCTTTTTCTGTACCTTTAGCTTTATCTCTTCTTTATATTAGTTTAAAGACAAACTGTTACCCTTTCCATTAGAGCTTAATAAATGCTCTTTCCCATTTACCAGTAATAAATAAGAAGCTTTGCCAGGCAAACAGGGGACTTATTCATCAATTTCAGCAAAATTTGTTTTCATTTTTTAAAAAGTGACTATCTCTTATGACTGAGAAGGCAACTTTCTGAAAGTACTGATGCGGTGCTGTTTTACTAAATCTACGGACAGCGTGAAACAAAAGAGAAGGGACCTGCTACCTCTAATCTCAACCAGGTTAATTCTGAAGGCTCTCTCTGACTGCCTCTATGAAGTGCTTTGTTAAGGGATTGTATCCACATGAGAGAGTTTCACCAGTTTTAAAACTAATTTAGTTTAATCAGTGCAAAACCCTGTGTAGACACTCTTATTTTGGTTTGAGTGGCCTGTTTTGGTTTATCTTAAATTCAGAGAAATTGATTTAAGCTAAATTAATATTTGCCTCTCTGTAACCAAAACAAAGAGAGTGCCAAGGATATATAAAACATAATGAAATAAATAGAGCAGACGCAGGTAAGAGACAGTATATGTGAGGAGAAGGGGGAAGAGGAGGAATTACAAGAGGACGTGTGAGCTACTTCTGATATTGCAGTCCCACCAGACATATGGCTGTTTTACAGATACCAGCTAATAGGGAGTACTGGCAAACTCTAATTGTATAAATGTCGATGGGGACATCTAAAACCTCCAGATAATCAGCATTTACCTATATAAGAGAAAACCAAATAGTATTCTGATGAAAGATTGTCTGACTTGAGCTGGGAATTCTCTCCTCTAACACTTGCCAGGCATTACTTAGATAGAGCAGTTATACACACTTACATGCAGCAAACAAATCTCACTCCTGAAATCTGTCAAAACTGCCATGTATGTTTATTTGTTACAAGAGCCGTAACTATCGGCTTTAGTGAAAACATGCAGGTTTCTGAGGAAGAAAAGAAATGCTAGTCTGTGTAGAAAGAAAATGTTTTGAGAGATTTTTTTGGGTCCTTCAGAGTTAGTTCCTAGGTTATATAAATTCTTTTAATTAAACTAATATCTTAACTTTCTACCTATAGTATGTGAAGATTGAAAGTGTGCTGAAACATCCATGTTTAAACAGCTTGCAGAAGTAAATTATCTTTAAAACCTAATATTGTGTGCCTTTCCTGCAAAATGTCTGTTGCAGAGACACAATGGACGTAGGATTTTCAGAAATTATATTTTACTTCTCTTCCAATTCAGTCCCAGGTCACACATGTCCAGTCACCACGACACATGTTTCCTTCTCAGTGTTTAATGAGGGCACTGGTGTAGTGAATAGAAGTCTGGAACATAACATTGTATAATCTGGTTATAATGGGTAACTTGCAGATATTTTTAGACACCCTAAAATTAGACGTCTAACATGACCTTGTCTGTATTGTTTGCAGTAGCTGTGTTAAAGAACTCTGGCACTCACTCATTTTAACTGTTTGGCTTAGGTCTCAAATTAAGGAGAGTGAGATGGAAGTGATCCCTCACCCCTGCTAAATATAAACCTCTCTCTTTTGGCTTTAGAATGGCTGATGAACAAAACCACGCAGATCCATATTAGCGGTCTGTCTGATTGGTTGTGGGCTCCTAGCCATTCTTCTCAGGTTTCTCTTTAGTCAGAATCTCACTTTAAAGGAAGTACCATTTTTATAATCTCTAAATTTTAGAAACAATGCTTAGCAAGATCTAAATGTTATTTATTACTAGCATTTATGATGAAGCCCATTGCTGGTATATCTGGGGAAGACTCATGCCCACAACTGAGCAAGGCGAAAACATTTACCTTCTATAGGGAGATAATACCCCTGTCCCCAACCCTTTTTCCCACTCTCACAACTTTACAAGGGCAGAGACTAGGAAGGCCCTGCCAATAAACTAAATGGCAGTGGAAACTGAGCCAGCATGGACAAAGACATGTCTCTTAACACTCTCTGTGACCGCACTCAGCTTAAGTGGATATAGTCTAGTGGCAAAAGCCCGATGTCAAGAATGACTAGGCCCCGGGTTTTGTGGTAGGTCAGAGAAGGAAAGGCTGTCCATGAGGCAGCTGAGGCCAGGCTAGTTACATAATCAGGATTATGTATCCTACATTTAGGATTTTGCAGATTGTAAGCAGCACCTTGAATTTCACCCAGAAGGTTTCTGATAGCCAATGCAAAATGTGGAGAACAGCTGTGATGTGCTCTCACGGAGCAGCTTGCTCAGAAGGCAGCCACATGCACGCATAATTGGCTATCCCATCATTCAACCTACAGAGGGGTTTTCTTTCGTTAGCTTTGAAGGTGTCATGCACTTGGTTACTTTAGTTTACCAGCAGTCATTTTCTCTGTTCTTTCCTGTAATAATTTCACAGCTCTGTAATGGTAGTTGTGGCATGTTGAAAGCATCTTCCAGGCTTTTGACGAACAATGTGACACAAATGCTGTTTCTGTTTTTTAATGCTCAGGACGCTTAATACACTTACTTCTGATGCGTTTTTTAATTAACGTTTACAGCTCAGACATTTGGGTTTATGTTTCTGTAATAAATAGTTGTTGTTTTAAACTCTTAGGTCCACTGGCTTTCTTTCCTCAGTGGGAACTGAAACGTTACGATGTTATCGTCGGTGTATTATCCGCTCGACACAATCATGAGCTGCGGAACGTTATAAGGAACACTTGGGTCAAGCACTTGAAACAACATCCAGCGCTGAGCCCTCGGTAAACCTTTTATAAATAATTTATATTGCTTGGGCTGGGTGAGAAGCTAGGAATCAAATGAGTAAATGTTGTTTGTTTCTTATTCTTTATTTTGGAAAAAATAAAGATAGGTTCATGCTGGTAAACACCTTTTATTATGGCTGACAGGGCACTTTCATTCTTAACTCTCCCTTAACGTTTTATAAAAATAATAGGCACTCTGGATTGAAATTAATTTTTTGAATGTGATTAAAATTTGTTATTTGAATATGTGCAAGAGCATTTTTCATCCATTAAGAAATGCTCACAGGGTTGCTCTGTGTAGTTGAATGTTACACGTGGATTTATTTTACCGTGTAGTAGTAATTGGCAAGCATGTAACCTTAGTTCTGTTTTGATGTCAGGAGAAATTTGGTAGCAAGATACAACAATGGTAAAAATGTATTGCTGAGCATGTGCAGCAAAGCTATTTTGTTGACTGTGTATAGCTGCACCAAAGTACCACCCTCTGTTCATAAAAAGGCTGTTTCTGATGGTGCATTAATTGAAATGCAGTGTTTTTGAAGGCGTATACAGCCAAATAACCACACTTTCCATGTTTGCTGTGATCATTCACATACAAACAGAGGCTGGGGGGACTTTAAATCATAAGTCCTGAAGTTGTGTGTCTCTAGGAACAGATGCTCTTTGGCACTTTTCAGGATTGAGCCCTTATTAAAGTTTCATACAGTGTTTGCGAGTTTTATCTTGAGTCAGAGGAGGAAATTACCAACATTCAATGTTAATGCTTCATCATGGGTCAGGTTTTAATCACATCAAAATCAGGAAATGCAGTCATGGTTTCCACAGCAAATTTACCTTATGCTTCATTGCAGAGATGTGTACGTTACATGACCACTCAGTGTGGCATACTATTTAGCAGAGAATACTTGAGCACAGGCAGGATCATGTTTGCTGAGGGAACTACAAATTTTGAATTTCCCTTCTCTTTTGGAATTGATCTCTCAACCTTAAAATTGCATTAAAGTAGGTTTCTGTTTTCCGTATTGAATTGCTACTTCCTAACAATTGGAATGTCTAAATTGAGATGGATGCTGTAATAGTT
Organism: Lepidochelys kempii; assembly: GCF_965140285.1. Taxonomy (NCBI): domain Eukaryota; kingdom Metazoa; phylum Chordata; order Testudines; family Cheloniidae; genus Lepidochelys; species Lepidochelys kempii. Next base: position 135,565,038 of record NC_136382.1, on the reverse strand, counting down.
ACAGAACTTGCAGATATGTCCCATTATTTAATAAAATGAGAAATAAAACAACTGATAACAGGAAATTCCTCATTCTGCCTGATGTGAATAGTTTCTTAGTTAACTATCTTTTAAAATGAACTATTAATTCTATTAAAATGACAGCACTTGGCTGTCTGTGTGTATCAATACAGTGTTTCATCGGAGATTTGTGCAGCTAACTCACTAAAATAAATAGATGGTCAAGAATAGGATGTCTAAGCACAATGTTCTTATGAGCCAAGTTCAGTTTTAAATAATATTTATTCTTCTGTCAAACTCCAAATAAACAAAATCAGTATTAAGACTTTGTGACTAATGTTTTAAGGTAATCAGAAAGCTCAAACTATGGAAGGACAGGTCTTTGCATTGAAATTAGCATGTTGAAGATGAAAATAAATTACAGGTGTTAATAAAAACAAATTATTTTAGTGTCCTTGTGAAGTTTATAATAGGTGCACATGGCTGTGGTGTGCCAGTGGAGGACAGAGAAGATCCTTACTCCTGCAAACTTCTGAACATTACTAACCCAGGTATGAATGATAATCTTTTAAACTATTATATCATATTAAACAGAATCCTCTTTGTTGCGACACACGGATGGTTTAGTGGCTGTCCCAGTTAAGGGCCCAATCCTGCAAATACTAATGGACTTAGAGCTTACTCTCTATGTAGGCACTTATATAGCCCACCTCTGAGCCCCATATGCAGACATTAATGGGGGAGATTTTCCAAGGCACAAAGGGCAGACCATTGACTTTCATTGGAGTTGGACATCCTTTGTCCCTTGGAAACTCTCCCCCAATTAATTTATCTTTTCAATATCTCTGTCACATGGGGCTATTGTTCCCACCTCGCAGACGGGGAACTAAGTCAGAGAGCATTAAATGACTTGTTCAAGTTTGCACAAGTCTGTGTTGCTTTAGAACTGAGAACTTAATCCAGATAGTCCAGGTCCAGTGTCTTGGCCACAAGACCATGTGAGGCCACTTCTACTGAAGTGAATACTACATCTGATAGTGTTTGCGGAATCTGTCCTTAGGAGAAGAGGCAATTGTTTAAAGTATAAGTGTCAGAAAATACTTGAAATGAAACACTGTCCTCAATAAAATACATAACTAAAATTATATTTCCTGCCTTTCATTTTTCCTCCGTTGAATATTTACTTTGCAACTATTGTATTAGAATTTCACAACTATGATTCTAACTCCTGGTAAAATGCACTTGGCCTTTTTGGAATGAGTCACTTTAAATGCCACTTCTGCTAATTTAGTTCCAGTTAAGCAGCAGTCGTTGCCATTCAGCCTCCAAACGATAAATCAGATTCCTGAAGGAGATGGAATAAAACAGCTGTTCTTGTTAAATAGAGCACGGTGTTATATATAAGCGTGTGTGTGTGCGCGCTTCCGTTCAGCTCTCTGTACATGCTCAAGCACTGACTTACAGTTGCTGATAACCAGCAGGCTACTAAATCATTCTAAACATCTCCTTACAGCTGTATGCAGTCAGTCATCTTTCCTCTGGAATTTGATTACCTTTGTGCGCTTTGCCAGCCATGCTAATTATTCATCAGACATTCCCATGTATACATAATTCCAGAATGATAAATCTACTCACATTGCAAGTATAATCCTTGTTCCATTTTTAAAATACAGTTTTGAATCAAGAAATCGAAGCATTCAATCTCCCTGAAGATACGCCTTCAGTGCTTTCTGAAGACCGCATTGTCAGTGTGAACTTCCGAGTTCTTTACCCCATCGTCATTACTAGTCTTGGGGTATTTTATGATGCTGATGGTGTGGGATTCCAGAGGAATATCACTGTAAAACTGTACCAGGCAGAACAGGAGGTACAGTATTATAGTTATCTTACCAAAGAGGACTAAAGCACATTTTTTCTTTCTATCGTGGATTGAATGCCTGCAGAATGAGATGTATGTGTTAGTGACCTAGCAAATTAATGATTTCACCTATCATACACTAATAAGAGTTTTCTTTCCTACTGCACTCTTAAGAACTGTCTGCTGAATAACTATACATCTTTCCTATTTCACATTTGTCATCTGTAGAATGTGAAAAACTGGGGTTTACAAACTTTTAATATTAAAATATTTTTTTCTGTATAACTATAGACTACTTTAGATTAGTAATGTGTGGGTTAATAGAAATGCTTCTTAATTAAATGTTCCTTGTAATTCCAAGACAAAACAATTTTAGTTGAAATTAAGGTTATACAAGTTTATCGATAACTTAAAGACTTATATGTATTCAAACAAACAAAAACCACCACTCTTTGAACGTTTGAAAGTAAGGAAATACAGTTAAGCTAGTAATTCTTGTTCTATAGTCTGATCCACTCTCTAGCTAGACATCTAGAAGTTGTTGCACACTGTTATCATTTAGCACATAACCAGTGTAATTATCTCTATGTAGTTTTCCAGCTCTGTTATGGACTCAAAACTTTAGGCCATCTGTAGTCATTGTCATCATCTTTATTTCCACTTCCTTGTTCTGGGTCGGCAGCTTTTATAGCCTTCTTCCAAAACCCATGATTGTATGCCTCTCTGTCATGTAAATTGGTCTCTCTAAGGTCCTCTGATATCTAGTCCTTTCATCGAGTCTTTGCCCTCCTCCTTGGTTGTCTTCTGTCCGTGGTCATTTCAAGGGCCATCCTACCAATATAACCCATACCAAAGTAGCCTAGCCTCCCTCAACTTGTCTTCAGATGGGCAACCAACATTAGGCCCTCTTAACCTTATTTTGTTTCCTACCATGGAGTCTCCAACCATTTAACTATCTCAACCTCTTTATTTCTCTAGTGGAGAGCATACTGATTTCTTGTGGCTGGTCAAGTCTCTGTTCAGTACATTAGGATGGGTCAAATTACAGTTTTATACACTCTACCTTTTAACTTTATTGGTATCTTTTTATCACAGAGAACTTGGGTCAGCTCCTGCCATTTGCACCAAGCAGCTCTAGTACTATGCTGGGCATCATTCAGGAGGCCTCCACTACCAGCAACCATTCATTGGTTCTAGGTATTTAAAGTCTTTCACTCTTCTAAGATCTCTGCCTGTAATATCCTTTATGGTTGGTGGTCCTCCTTCATTGATCAAAACCTCAGTCTTTACCAATGTTCTATGTCCTGCCTGCTCCTAACTGTGTTGCCACCCTTCATTTGTAGGGTGTCACAATCTTCCGCACATATCACTAAGCCATCCAGGAACAGCATATTCTGAGGCAGATCCCTTTGTATATTATCACTTGTCACATCCATGACAGCCGCAAACAAAAAAGGGCTCAATGCTGACCCCTGATACAGGACATATTTACTAAAAAATTTCTGTTGGGTAGCCCCATTTGGCTTTGACTACAGTAGTCACTCTGTCATACACATCCTGGAGAAAATGGACCTATCCTTCTGGCACACCTTGCTATCTCGTACTCCACCAAACTAATTATCTTGGTACATGAGCAAATTCCTTCTCCAAGACCACAAAGGCTATACCCAGTAGCTTTATCTTTTCTCTGAACTTCCCCAGGAAGATTCATACAGCAAAAATATGGCATCAGTGATACTCCTTCCCAGCATAAATCCATACTGACCCTTCCAAATTTCAACTATTCCAGGCAGTTACTTTTCAGTAATCTTCTATGCTTTCATAGCATATGCATCAGCTTCATTGGATGATGATTAGTATACAGTGTAATATCTCCTTTCTGTTTAAAAATGGGCAGCACAAAGCACTGACATCATTCATCTGACATTTTCTCTTTCTTAAGAATATTGTTGAACAGACTTGTAAAATACATGACGCCTTCCCTTCCCATCGACTTCAGTGCATCCACTGGTACTTTATCAAGCCCGGGTGCTTTTTCCTTTCTAATTTTCCTAATGCTTGTCTAATCTCTTCCTCCTGCAACCTGTCATGCCCTGGTTCAGCCTAAATGTTGTGAGTTCCTCTCTTGGGTCCTCCTCATTCATCTTTTTGTTTTTCCTTCTTCAAAATAATTACTTCAGACTTTGCTAATTGCTCATTTCTAATATAAGCAAACTCATTCACATCTTTCGTCATTTTCTTCTCTTGCCTTAGCAAGTTTCCAGCTGGTCTTTTCTCCTTCATATCTTCCTAGTAGTTATATAGCTCATCACAGGCCAGATCTGTAGTTGTTGCAACACTTCTTTTGGCCTCCTTTTTTCCCCTGCATATACGCCATCTGATCACTGCACAAGCCATTGGCCTGCCATCTTTTAAAGGTTACCTTTTTCTTCTCAGTGGATTCTAATAATGCTGGTATAGTCTGGTGGTATAAAGACTTCCTAAACTCTATCTATGACGACAGGTAGATTTTATGAACTGTGAATTTCTCATAGGTTTAGATCAAATGCATCCTAAAACTAAGGCTATGATTTTTGTCACGGAGATCGCGGAAGTCATGGAATCTGTGACTTCCAAAGAACTTCATGATTTCAGCCCGCAGGCGGCTGGGAGCTGTAGGGTCCTGCCGGTGCCCACAACGGCTGGGGGCTGCAGGGGGTACCTTCTGCAGGGTTGTCAATTCAGCACTTCTCATGAGCCCATATATGAGTGTGAATATATGGGGGGGGGAATTCAAAACAAAATACTGTTTGGTTTTAAGGGCTATTTCTGCATGAAAAATAGCTAACAACATTGTTTAAAACAAAAAATGTTAGGGGTTGCTTTAAGAGGTTTGTCCTTTCTATTGTGAACCAATTAAGATTATGTAGGCTAGCATTGTTTTTACAGCCCTTGTGATTTAAGAATGTAAGTTTCTTATTTTTGTTTTCCTTTCTTTATTTTGCATACAGGAAGCTCTCTTCAGTGCTCGCTTTAGCCCACCTAGCTGTGGAGTGCAAGTTAACAGATTGTGGTACAAACCTGTAGAACAGTTCATTTTGCCAGAGGTACGTGCAGTGTTTAATTTCCCATGCTGATTTGATTTGTAAGACTGGCATTTACTTTTCATTTCTTTATATTTTTCAGGCTTCATTTATATCTGTTAGTGGCATGAGATGGTGAAATACCCACACTACACATTCTGGATGCTAGTATCTCTCTTTAAAGCTAATGCTTTAGAGGTTTTCATTTACTGTTCACTGCCTTAAGAAATCTCTTAAAAATGATTCAGTGGTTTGGAGCTAGCTCTAGAAGCTTTTATGTGAGAATTTGTCTCCAAATCTTGGTCTGTAGAGGAAATGCACTAACATTCTGTGGGATAGTGTTTTCCATACAGTGGGTTATTTCCCGTTCCTTTAGGGGTAAGTGCAAAGGACTATCCAGGGGGCACAGACAGATCTCTCAGTTGTTCTCTTGAGTCTCTGCTTTCATTTTGAAAAAAGCACTTCTTTAGCTATTATGGTTGCAAAGAAAACTTTCAAAATATGAGATTGGTGTAAACAATGCAGAAGCATCTGCCTGAGTTTGCAGAGAGCCTGAAACAGTAGCTCTGAAGTGTAAGCATCACATAATGAATTACACTATATTAGTGTTTCTCAAAGTGAGGGGGAATGTGCATGAAATACTAGCCATAGGTGGGAGAGTGTACAGAAGTTGTGTAAGTTAAAACACATCTGCCTTTAACAACACATCTGCCAGGGTGCAAGGGGTATGATTGGTTTCATTTTCCTGAAGTGGGGACTCAGCTTTCAAAAGTTTGGAAATCACTGCTGTGTGGGGTGGGTTGGTAATGTTAACACTATTGCTGCTTGTGAGCAGCAGTTGCTAAGCTTCAAAGGCTGGGTCCTAGGTTTTGTGATCCCACTTGGGAATGGTGCCTGCAGTTTGAGATTGGGTTGTACTGTAGGGATATGGTACCAAATGGTGCTTTTCAGGGTTGTACTGGAAGGAAGTGGTTAAACATAGTTTAAAAAGAGTGTGGGAAGAAAATAGAATTAACATTATTACAGTTAGGGCCTAATCATAGAATATCAGGGTTGGAAGGGACCTCAGGAGGTCATCTAGTCCAACCCCCTGCTCAAAGCAGGACCAATCCCCAACTAAATCATCCCAGCCAGGGCTTTGTCAAACCAGGCCTTAAAAACCTCTAAGGAAGGAGATTCCACCACCTCCCTAGGTAACCCATTCTAGTGCTTCACCATCCTCCTAGTGAAAAAGTTTTCCTAATATCCAACCTAAACCTCCCCCACTGCAACTTGAGACCATTACTCCTTGTTCTGTCATCTGCTACCACTGAGAACAGTCTAGATCCATCCTCTTTGGAATCCCCTTTCAGGTAGTTGAAAGCAGCTATCAAATCCCTATTAATCCAACAGTCCTTACTCAAGTGAAACTTCTATTGACCTAAAGTGGGAATGCTGACTGAGTGACTGCTCCCATCTGTGAGGAGCAGTTTCCATGTGAGTTCCTAATCTCTAAATATTTCAGATATAATTTTAAAATTTGGCTTCTTTTAATTTAAATATCTTCTTATATTGTTAAACCAGTGTTCTAATAACTACGTCTTAAATAGAACTAGATTTCTGTCAGTGGTTTTAGGTCCTGGAAGAAATACAGTGAAGTGGTTTATATGGAAAATGTGGGAGAGGAAATGAATGGCTGAGTAAATTAGGCATTCAGGGCCAATTTAGTCCTTGATATTATTCCACTGATTTCACAAGAGTTAATACAGGAATGAATTTGGACCTAGGTCCCTGTGAGAGGAATTAGCAGTTGACTGGGTAGTTTATCTCAGCGTTTCTCCCCCGGGGGGTCCTGAACCAAAGACGATTGTAGCGGGGTCATGAGAATGGCAGCTGCTGGCTGGGCACCCAACTCTGAAGACAGCACTGCCGCCAGCAGCAGCGCAGAAGTAAGAATGGGATGGTATGGGAGTAGAGGTTGTCAGCCTGAAATATTTTCAAAGGGGGTCCCAGCAAAAAAAGTTTGAGAACTCCTGGCTTGTATGCAATTTAATGCTGCTTAAATTTCTTACCCCTGAAGAAATTTAATTTAAAGTGATGTGCAGCAGATGCTGTATGGTATTAATTTTTAGAAAATATTTTGCCCAACAGTATAGCGAGATGGGATGGGTTTCTGCACAACTCAAATATTATTCCTGTAAATCTTCGATTGTTTTTTCCACTATATTAAATTCCCAGGCTCTTGTAATTTTTTCCTCTTATTTTCCAGCTATAAATATTAATACATATTCAAGCTGTGACATAAATTTATCAAAATATAAGACTGGAAGAGACCTCAAGAGGTGATCTAGTACAGCCCCTAGTGTTGAGGCCAGATCAAGTAAATCTAGACCATCCCTGACAAGTGTTTGTCTAACCTGTTCTAAAAACCTCTAATGATGGGGATTCCTCCTCCCTTGGAAGCCTAATACGGTGTAGGGCAGCTCCAGAGCTTAACTATCTTTGTAGTTAAAAAGTTTTTCCTAATATCTATCCTAAATCTCCCTTGCTGCAGATTAAGCCCGTTACTACTTGTCTTACCCTCAGTGAGGGTGTAGAACGATTGATCACCACCCTTTTTATAACAGTCCTTAACATATATGAAGACTTATAAAGTCCCCTCTCAGTCATCTTTGCTCAAGACTAAACATGCCAAGGTTTGTTTTTTATCCCTTCCTTATAAATCAGGTTTTTTAAATCTTTTATAATTTTTGTCACTGTCTTCTGGATACTCTCTCCAGTTTATCCACATCTTTGTTAGAGTGTGGCACCCAGAACTGGACACAGTACTGCAGCTGAGACCTCACCAGAGCCAAGTAGCGCAGGACAGTTACCTCCTGTGTCATACGTAAGACATTCCTGTTAATACACCCTAGAATGATATTTGCCATTGTTGGCTCCTATTCAATTTGTGATCCATTATAACCTGCACATCCTTTTTGACAGTACTACTGCCTAGTCAGTTCCCCATTTTGTAGTTGTGCATTTGATTTTTCCTTCCTAAATGAAATACTTTTCACTTGTCTTTATTGAAGTTAATCTTGAATTCACACCAGTTCTCCAGTTTGTCAAGTTCATTTTAAATTCTAATCCTGTCCTCCAAAGTGCTTGCAACCCCTCCCAGTTCAGTGTTATCTGCAAATATATTAACTAATTCTCCACTCCTTTATCCAAGTCATTAATGAAATATTGAATAGTACTGGACCCAGGACAGACCCCTGCAAGACCCCACTAGGTATGTCCTCCCAGTTTGACAGTGTTCCCCTGATACATTTTTGCGTTCTTATTGAAAAAAAGGTCTGAAGCATTGTTTAGAAAAGAGACAAACTCCAAGTGCTTTATATTGATATTTTTACTATGTTATTGGCATTGTATATCTACAGGATGACATGACATTTCTCATTTGGATTGATGGGGTTTACTCTTTGTCACATAGTCTTTGTGATATTTAAGATGCTGAAGCATTCAGGACCACCCAGAAGAAATTTAATGCACATATACTGACATCCAGTTATCTGAGATCTGTTTGTAATGAAGTGTTTAAGTGCTACAAGATTGGTATGAGACAATACCTTTCTCTACTCCTCTACATTAAGAAATACTGGATTGTTCAAATTACCAAAGAACTTCATCTGTCTTTCAGCTAAAGTGTTTGTTTGTTTGTTTGTTTGTTTGTTTGTTTGTTTGTTTGTTTGTTTGTTTGTTTGTTTGTTTGTTTGTTTGTTTGTTTGTTTGTTTGTTTGTTTGTTTGTTTGTTTGTTTGTTTTGGCTCATCCTTGTAAGAGTGAGGAAAGATGGAGGGAATTATAACTTCAGAACAAGCAGTTGGCAGGCCAGATTGTCAAAGACAGGCTCAGTCATTCATTTTCCAGATGATTGTGGAGCAAGCGAGCACAAATCAGCAAACTTCTAAGGATGAAGGAGGGATTCATAGACAAGTTTTAAAGAAGCATTTTTATTTTACACAGAGCTCCAGACCACTCACATGGAATTAAGACTCTGTGCCATTTGCTGACTGTTACTAATGAGAAATAGTCCAAACAACAAAAGGCATGGCACTGTAACATTCAGAAAGGAGTTTAACAGGATTACATTATGTCAGTCCACCTGTTCAATCTTCATAATAAGTGCCAATGCTCTCCAATTACAGAGAGGATGGACTGTAAATAGGGAGAAAACAGATGGTGTGCGCTGGTAATGTTCTCCTTTCCGCATTTTTACAGATGAAGTTTCCATTAGGCAGCTTGGAATAAGAATAGCTGAAGGCTAAAGTCATTCGTGAACTTGCTCACATCTCTCAAGATGTAAAGCAATAATATTTGGCACTTCTAGAACACCTTGCATTCAACCATCTAATTGATTAAGTCTCTCGATGACCTTTTTGAAGTGGGTATAGTAAGTATTTACATATCCTCTTTTACAGAGGAGGAAACTGAGTCACATACAGGCTAAGTGACTTGCCCAACGGCACACATGCAGTCAAATGGCAGAGCTGGAACTAGAACCCAGATTTATTGATCTCTAAAGCAAAAATTGTTACCGTGGGAAAAGGCAGTTACTAAAATACCTTGTAAATACAGATGCTTGGTAAGTGCTGCTATCCAGGTTTCAAAGCCTAGGGTGATGGGGAATCCTGCCATTGACATTAAAAAAGTCTTAGTAATGGTCCACTTGTCATATTAAAATGACAAATAATTAGAAGTAAGCAGAGTGGAGGTACTGAGCACAAAGATCACACCAGGATGAGTACTGATTTGGTCCATTGTTCAACGATAAAACTAATTAGAAGCAACAGACGATGGAGGATATGAGACTTTTGAAATGTGTGGCTGTGACTGAATATCAAGCATGCTATGAGCATAAAAGACGTATTGATGGAGGATGTTAAAGAGCTGGAGGAAGTTGTAAGAAATCAAGCTGGACTGTTTTGGATCTGTCAGTAAGAGGACACAGTCTGGAGAAAATGATAATACAAGGAAATGAGTTGGGAAAAGGTCAAAGGAGAGGCTCAGGTAACTGGAAACCAAAGAGTGGGATCTGAAGCATACAGCAGCAGAGAGTTAGCAAACAGTTCTGAACATTGAGGATCTGTCTGCATTTGTAGATAAGTTTAAAACAAGATGAGGTGTTTCTGTGCTTGAATAGCTACGTTTATGTGCAGTGTGTCAAAATTTTTGTTTTAGAAGATGAGGAATTGATTTAAAGCTATATCATGTATTGCTTTAAACAAAATCATTTGCTTTGGTTTAACATTCATGAAACTAATGTTAATGTATTCAGTGTGTAGTCTCTCGACCAGAACAGGATTACCTAAAAAAACTATAGAACTTTAAATTACTACTTTAACTTTTTTTATATTGCATTCCCTCTGTCCCTTCCTAACCATCTTAGAGACTTTCAACAGAAAATAATAGTAATATATGAGATATACTGTATGGATAATATGTAGCATTCAGCAAATCAGTTTAAAGGTGGACTGAACTGCTTTTTAAAAACTAAGTTACACATATAGCCTCTTAGTGATGTAGGATCTTAGGTTTTTTTAAAGTGTCATACGGTTTAAATAAAAAGGGAAAAAAGACAATTTCCTCCTTTACTTGTATACCAAGAACCGAGGCCAGGGTTCTCTGATTCTCCTGTTACAACTCATGACACCTGTACCAAGGGAAGAAAGGAAATTCCCTGCTTCCCTCTAAGTTTTGGTGATGTCAGTGATTGTTGCAGGATCAACAGAGATCACTAATCTCAAGTCTTGGCAGATAACTAAAAGAGGCATTGATTTTCAAATTTCTTATAATATATTCTGTTTGTAACATTGGTTTTTATAGTTAATTTTTAAAAATCATTACAGTTCACCTTTTAAATAAAATTTTAAAATTTAAATAAAAAGGAAAAAATCTTTCATTATAGACTTCTGTTAAAGTTTAATCTCACTCGTGATGTAGAGAAATAAGTTATTTGACTTAAAGCACATTGTCTGGTTCTGTTTCATAGATGCATCACTTTACCTAGAACTGATTTTATTGCAGTGAAGTCTAAGTAAAAACATTATGCTATATTATAAAACTATCATTTATGTAAAATTGACTGTTTTTTAATTAAAATTGTGATACTTCCATTTGATTCCACTCTCTAAAGTCTTTGTGTGTGTGTGTGTATATATATATATATGTGTGTATTTTTTTTTCCTGTTAATAGTGAATTGTGGTGTGCTTTCTTAACAGAGTTTTGAAGGTACTATTGTGTGGGAAAGCCAGGACCTTCAAGGCCTTGTTTCTAGGAATCTTCACAAAGTGAAGGTTAATGATGGAGGAGGAGTTCTCAGAGTCTCTATGGTGCGTCATCTCTTCATACTACTTATGTTCCAATCATAAATTATTTTTTGGTAAAACTTTAACTTAAGATCTTTTTCTGTCCCATTTCCCTGTGCTCCCTAGGTTTCCTTTGTAAATGTCCAGTCATTTCAGGTCACATCAGTCTGGCTTCCTCTATTGGTTTAATTTTCTACTTACACCCACCTTGGGATCCAGCCCTTTGGTGAACCAAGAAAATGGTGCCACTGACTGTATTAAAGACCTGTTTTCCACTCTGCGTGGATATAAAGTTCACCCCTCCCCTTTGTGGACTTCAAAGATAATGGGTCAGATTCACTGCAGCTGAATCTGCATGAAAGACTGTTCTTGAACCCATTTTTGCCAGCAGTGAATTCTGCCCAGTTACTGCAACCCTAAGGCGATGAATTCTCTTTCCTTGTCACCACTTTCTGCTGATTCACAAACAGCATGCTGAGCCCTTGTATTTTAGCCATTTAAAGTATTCCCTTTCCTCTTAATTTCAAGTCTAGCTTTCCAATGTGATATGAGGATGGAATAGAACACAGAAATTAATGCTACAATTTTGAAAGCTGCCTTTGTTTTGGATGCCTCATTGCTATTAATTTGAATGACAATAGAGCACCTGAATCCCTTAGGCATGTTTAAAAAATCTCATCCTAAAATTATAACCATCTAAAAACATGTACTGTACATAGTTTTATTCTTAGTTGTTATATCAAGCTTTGTATTTAGAGAGAGAATTAGCTCAACTTTCGCTACTGACATATTTCTCTTTTTGTAATGTTTTTAATCAATCTCTAACAGACAGGGGAAGGTTCATGGCCACATGAATTCACAGAAGGTGTGGAAGGAATAGCAGGAGGCTTTATTTACACTATTCAAGGTAAGTCTGCAAAAAATGTAGTAGAGAATCTCTCTATCCTCGTACAATAGAACATTTAAATGACAGCTCTGAAATGAATGATCAAACTGTGTCCAATATTAATTTGATTGACTAAGAAGTTCTACATTTAGTTTATTCCTCTCTCATATAAGTCCGGTACTAAGTAAAATTTTGGTGACATGCTGACATCTTTGGTTGCTCCTTATCACCTAGCTAAGCCAATTTTTATCTCTTTGCTGTCTTTTTATTAACACAGTAACCTTTTCCTCTTCTGTCCAAAACGATTTCCCTGTCCCCGTCCTTAATTCTTGTTCAAAAGACCAAGTTAAAGAAAAAAGTTCTACATTGGTTGTCTTTAAGAAGTCAACTTGTGCTAACAGTTACCACTTTTCCCCTATATTTAGAATAGACAATAACTGCAGTTTATCTTGCAACACTATGGAGCAACTGTTGGCTAATGGTGACATTAAAGCTAAAGTGGGCTTGCTTTTCCCAGCAATGCTGTTGCCCTTTGCACCCATTTCAGCAGGTTGTGTGTGAGCCTCTGGGAGCCCTTTCAAACTCTGCATGGTCTTTGGGCCACCTAGTACTGAAGCATCTAAACTGGCACCACAGAGCAGCTGCTGTAATGCAAAAACTGAGGTGGCTCTGTATTAACACTTTTCAAAAGTGAGGCTGGCTTGTCTGCCCTGACATAAGGAAAACCAGAAATTTATTTTCCATAAGTAAAATAACTAACTTAGTTTTAAAATGTGGTTTGGGGGCACACAAACCAGCTTCAGCCTATAAAAACTTTTCAGTGAGTTAAAGCTTTACTACAAGAGGAAAATAAGGGAATAATGGATCCAGTTCTGGGCTTTCCTCTGAGCTAGTAAGTGCCTGTCTCCACTACAGATCTTTGCTGTGTGTAATCAGATTGTAACATGGTTGACTCCACACAACAATTAATATCGTGTCGGACGCCAAACCACATTCAAGTACCATTTCTGTGCTGAGTAGATAGGACTGGCAGATATGATTGAGCAGTCTAATCTCCCATACATCTGTGCAGGAGGATCTTAAAGTGCATTGAAACCATTTATAAAACCCGTTGCCGCCTCCTCCCCCCTATTCTTAAAAGTTCAGGTAGTACAGAATACCTGCTCTGATTTTTCCTGAATATGCTTATGCAAAACTGTTTATTCACTGTGGTAGATGTGGACAGGCCAGCACGACTGTACCATGAAAATCGGTTGTGTTGAGCCTTGTCAGAGCAGTATGTGAGAACCTGGTTTTCAGCCTCTGTCTATGCTACAGGTAAATGTGCTTAGGATAAACTGATATTGAGTTGGGTAGCCCTCCTATTCATCCTGTAAAAAGTAGAGAGTAGAATGCCGGATAATTTGTATAAAACATTCTTAAGACTTTTTTGAATTCTTTCATTAGAGCAAAGAAGCATTCTGTTCCTTTTTCGTTAGGGTATATGTAGGGCCCTACCAAATTCACGGCCATGAAAAACGCAACACAGACCGTGAAATCTGGTCATTTTGTGTGCTTTTACCCTACACTATACAGATTTCATTGGGGAAACCAGAGTTTCTCAAATTGGGGGTCCTGACCCAAAAGGGAGTTGCAGGGGGGGTCAAAAGCTTATTTTGTGGGGGGAAGGTGTCACGGTATTGAAACCCTTCTGCGCTGCCTTCAGAGCTGGATGGATGGAGAGCAGTGGCTGTTGGCTGGGCGCCCAGCTCTGAAGGCAGTGCCCCTCCAGCAGCAGCAGAGAGGTAAGGGTGGCAATCCCATACCATGCCATCCTTCCTTCTTTGCTGCTGCTGGCAGCGGCTCTGTCCTCAGAGCTGGGCGCCTGGCCAGCAGCTGCTGCTCTCCAGCTGCCCAGCTCTGAAGGCAGCGTTGCTGCCAGCAGCAGTGCAGAACTAAGGATAGCAGTACTGCAACCCTCCCACCCCCCAACAATAACCTCGCATCCTCCGCATACCTCCTCTTGGGGTCAGGACCTCTGACAATTACAACACCGTGAAATTGCAGATTTAAACAGCTGAAATCATTAAATTTATTATTTTTTAAAATCCTCTGACCAAGAAATTGACCAAAATGGACTGTGAATTTGGTATATGTATGACTCCTTCCCCTTCCCTCCCCCAAAAAAGTATTGTCTGCAACTTTTACTTTTTATCATTGTAAATCATTTTACATTGTAAACTTGTAAAATTAGTGCCTTCATTTTTTAAAAAAATTGCAAAATTTCCTAAATCCAGATTTTGGCTGGATGCTTACTCATAAAATAAATATGTAAATATGCTACTTCTAGTACAAGAAAAATATACACAGCTGTATGTAGTGTACTGCACATGGATGTTAACAGATGTGTAATTTTGGCTATGTATAATTTCTCCTTCCTCCCCTTTAGAAGGTGATGGTCTTTTACAAAGCCTTCATACTCGCCCTGAAAGGTTTGTAAACCACTTAAAAAACCTTGAAGAGGAGGATGCATTATTGAAGGAAGAAAGCGGAGCCTATGATGATATTGTTTTTGTAGATGTTGTTGACACCTACAGAAATGTTCCAGCCAAATTACTGAACTTCTACCGATGGTAGGTTGGAAAAAAATATTTTTTAATCAAGGATTTCCCTGGTTACTTCTGGTGCCAGATAGTCCCTGATATGCTGTATTCTGAAAAATTACACACTATAACTGGAAATTATTTACTCTTTTCATTGTTTGTTTTTGTTTTGTTTAGTTTTCACACTAGAAAGGCCAAAATTGTATTACTCCATCTGGTGATTAAAAGTGAGAGCTCGGTTTTTAGGATTGATCTTTACTGACTGAACTCCTTCCCTTCCGCACCCCAAATATCTGTAAAAACAGATATCTGCTCCACAAATCCACATATGCAAGTTAGGGTTAAATCATGCCCACAGCCTTACCTGGGATGTTTGCTAACAACATGAAATCACAAACCAATCTGAAGACCAGCAGGTTAAATTTTAAATGCTGGCTGTCAGCCTGATTTACAAACAGAAGGCCTAATCAAAAGCCCATGGAAGTCAACAGAAAGACTGGCGTTGACCTCAGTGGGCTTTGTATCATGACCAAAGGGTTCAACTCTGTCAGGTCCTGAGCACCCTCAATTTCCATTGCAAGGTAGATTTCAGCTTGAAGTGCTCAGTGCCTCATGGGACCAAGCACCCAACATGGAGAGGCTCAGCACTCAGACCAGAAAGGCCTTCCAAATAGCTTTGAGCACCCTTTGTCATCACAACAGTCTCACAAGAGCTGCCTGCTACTGCCAGAGCCCTCTGTCGTGTGTGAAAATAGGGTCTAAACATTAATGCCTGAAGCATCAATCTAAAACATGAATTGAAAAAGCAATTGATAATACCTGCAAACTCCTTGGAGTAAAATGTATTTTAAAGGTTTCGGTTTCTTGGAGATGTTAGCCATAAAAGCTGAAAAAACACAGCCTTTCATTCTAAAAATTAGATTTTTTTTTTATTTTAAATTCTGTTTAGTTTCAGTACATTTGCACAACATAAATGTATTGGAAGATATAAACATGAGTAATTATCAAAAACAAATACCAGAACATTTTGAACATTGCATAGTTCCAGTTCTAAGCTCAGTTTACAATATATGTGGGTATTTATTATTATTTATTTATTTATTTATTATTTGTAAACAGCAATCCCCTCCCCAAAACTCACATTTGATCCCCAAAGGTATGTGCTTAACTTTACACACACAAATGAATAATCCCATTGCAGGATCAAGACCTCAGTGAGTAATACAATCAGAACTGAGTCATCGGAACTTTAAAAATAGCATTGATAATTAACTGGAGAACATTTAACTGAAAGCTCAAGCATATTTTATAGCACCTCTTGCATAAAAATAGTCTAAGGAGATCTATTTAGATATGTGCAGCAAATCTCCTACAACTATGCATATATATTCCCAAATATATGCTTACACATCAGTAAAGACAATGGGCTTGGTTTTCTGTTCACACTCTCTTGTAAATAAGGAGTAACAATTGAAGCCACTGGAATTACTAATGTTGAACTTGGGCTGATTCTTCCGTTGTTAAATAATAACTTTAAATGCTACCTGTGGTGTTTGGTTTTTTTAAAGCCACCAAAGGAAGGTGCCGAATAGTGTAGAATACACAAATGAGAAACAGAAGAACACTTCTGATTGCTAAAAGGGGAAATAAAGTTGAAGTCATCTAACTCTCTGTGGTGACTGGTTGCCCATTAGCAGAAAATTGTTTCTTTTTCAGTAATAAAGGATTTAAGGAAAACAGTTTGCTACTTAGGGGAAGTGAATATATAGGAATGTCCTTCAAAACATAGCCTGTCTTTCTGGATAAACCAAGGAATAATCTCACTCTAATTCTTTTGAGTTTCTCCTTACAGTCAGCTTCTCTATCCGTAAAATAATGTATGTACCTCACAGGGATGTTGAGGATTACCCATTTAATATTTGGAGAGTGCTTTACAGAGGGTAAGCACCAAATTATTACTACAAATCATTACTACAAATCAATTATTACTACAAATCATTCCTTGTAAACTTTCCTAGTTGCACTGCCCTTGAACCAGCTGTTCTCATACAGAAGGCTAGCTGGACTACCAGCCCTTTATACAAGCCCTGGCATTAATAGCTGTGATGTAGTTCTCAGCGGGAGTTCCTATCCTTTTGAGGTCAGTGCTGTTTTAGATAGATTCATTGTAAGTTAAACTCATCAGCTGTACTGGATAGCAAAAATCCTACCTCAGGTTCCTTTCATACTTTGTACAAACCCATGAAAATAATACAACAGCTATGTGTTTCTTCTTTAGAACTAGTACACAGTCCTCGCTATCAGTCTATAGGAAAAACATTTGAAAGGAAGAGGACAAATGGCTTACCTTTCCAATGGGTCCTTTCACTGTTTATGTTGCGTCCAGGTTACGTTGTGGAGTTGTAATGCAGTTTAAAATTATTTCCCAGTAAATCATCACCATTTTTCTTTTGGCAACAGGACAGTAGAATCAGCTAACTTTGATTTGTTGCTGAAGACAGATGACGACTGTTACATAAATTTGGAAGCTGTGTTCAACAGGATAATGCACGAAAAACTTGACAGGCCAAATATCTGGTGGGGCAAGTGAGTCTCAAACTCTTCTGCTTACTGCGTTTTTCATGGATCTTTTAATTTCTCCATATGTCTATGGAATGTTTTACTGCTGTAAAAATCAGTTCAGCAGTTGCCTTATGGAGCCACCTCCCCCCCCTTGTGCCCACTTCAAGTCACTAGTAAAGTTCCATAACTTCAGTCAGAGCAGGTCTGGATCCTGAGTTGCAGAAGCCAGCTAATAATTGTTCTAGAATGTGCCCTTACAATAGCTGATACTGGGCTATTTCCCCTCTGATACTGGGCTATAACATGCGTCAGGTGGCACATAACATTTCTCTGTAGCATATAGGAAGTGGTAGGTAATACATATTTCTGTGTAGAAATAAGATGAAGTTAAAAACTGCAAGCATGTACCAACATACCATTGTTTTGAATTTTACCTTTTTTTTCAGGGCAGTATGACTTTTTCTGGTTGAAAATGGGTTGTGTATTTTCAGAATACAGGGTTGTGTATGAGGGGACAAAATTGGCTTTATAGTCTGGCACCATGTATTCTGCAGCTTATAAATGACAAAAGTCAATATTACCTATTTTACTACTGATCGTGTTACCAAAACATCCAGCTAATGTGCTTATCCCAAACTACCTACTACATCATTCTAGTTGCCAAGAAATCCCAACTGTCCTCTATCCACCAGCTAAAATGCCAGCTTTGCCCCACTGACAGCTGTACAAGGCAGCTATGGATTGTCAATATAAAATAGTCTGTGACACACTGAAAATTGAATTTACTATTGAAAAAAAATACAAATTTTAACAGTGAAGTTAATTAATCAATCCTGGGAATTGTTTACCAACAATATGGTGAATTCCGCATCACTTAGACATCCAATCTTGATTTAAGATTTTGTTCTAATATACTGTAGCTCAACCAGGAGTTACAGGCATGATGCAGCAATTACTGGGTAAAATTCTATGGTTGGTGGTGTTCAGGAAGTCAGACTAGATTATCACACTCTCTCATATTTTAATGGAAATGGGTTAAAAACACCAGAATGTTCCAAGCTGCAACTCTTGTGTGCCAGGGAAACCAGGGGTCTAGGCTCGGAATTTACATTCATCTTGCAGTGGCCTTGCTTATAATGGAAACTCTGTTGTCACCCCATTAAGAACTGCAGACACACAGGACCACATTAATCTGTGGCATAATTTCCTTGGCTTCAGTGGTGGTGTCCAGAGATATCAGTGGTAGGTTTGGTCAAATGAGTTTTAAGGGTGGTTGCCCTGTGAAACTGATTCTGGTCTCTTCAAGTTGTAAAAGAAGAGTAACTCCTTGAAGTCAAGGGGGTAAAAATGGATGAAAGTTCAGAATTTGGCCCTTAGTTATGAATTAAGATTAAAGAAAAACAGGAGGCTTCAGAGATTTTTAATGATGATAATTAGCAAGCCTACCCCGGAAGGTTTATCTAACCTTCAAACTAAAAGAGTCTGTATCAGCTGCATAGGGTAGGTCCCAT
This sequence comes from Lepidochelys kempii, assembly GCF_965140285.1. Classification (NCBI taxonomy): domain Eukaryota; kingdom Metazoa; phylum Chordata; order Testudines; family Cheloniidae; genus Lepidochelys; species Lepidochelys kempii. The sequence continues at coordinate 135,546,248 of NC_136382.1, read as the reverse complement.
CCTTACTGTCGTGTCCTGGTAACTGACAGGCTTGAAACCTCACCCAGACTTTTTTACAAAATATCATATTGTATGAACTCATTAAGATTCTCGCTGCTGTCTACTCCCAACTCAAACGGACTGTTGAGAGCTTTCAGCTTCTCCCAGTTACACCTATATTGAGGCCAGTAATTTGTGTATGACTAAAACATCTTCCAAAAAGGCATCCAATCTTGGATCTGACGATTTCAAGAGATGGAGCCACCACTTCCCTTTAACTCTTGCTCCTTTTAGCCATGATTTTCCTGTGATGATACCTAAAAACTGCCAAGACCAAATTGTAGTCGGGCACACTGCTCAATAGACTGACCAATGTGAATTGAGTGAGCTTAACAGAGTCCTTTGAAACTGAGGAAAGTATGCCATTCAGGAAGCAGTCTTGACACAGGAAAAATATTAAGAATCTTAAATTCAGATTAAACTCCATTACTTGTCTCTGTTTACACAGGTTACCAAGTATCTCCTCTCCAGAAGTACACAGTCCATGCCATCTGGTGTTTAACAGGAGACGCTGTTAACACCTTCAATTACAATAATGTGGCTTTAGTGGGACATAGAAATGTTAAACTCAATTTTAGGCTAATCTCTTGGCAGCGCTTTTGTAAACTTTCTCACCAGTGATGCTGATATCTTGGGGATGTTATCATGTTGCAGAAGCCCTACTGGACTGGAAGGGTGGGGCTGATTAAAGGTTATGGCTAAGCTGCAGTCGGAAGCATGATTTTTAGCATGGGCTGCTATACCCATTCTAGCATGGCTAAAAATAGCAGTGAAGAGACAGTGGTGTGGGCTCTCCAAGCATGCTAGTATCTTACTTGTGGTGCTAGCCCGCACTGCTGCATCTTTAGTGCTGTTTTTAGCCATGCTAGTTAGGTTAAAGCTTTGCCAGCCTGTGTTGCAATCACACTTCCGATTGCAGCATGGCCATACCCTTGATACTTCCGGTGCTTGGCACTACTTGACAGAGCCAAAATGTCTTATGAAGTTTCTTGAGTAGCTGAGACATTTCATTTCATTATATAAGCAACCAAGTATCCGAGTGAGTTATCAAGTGTTCTTCAAGCATTGTGTAGGAAAATAACGGAATATGCTAACATTCGGTAAAGACAAAGGCAAGATTGTAATAACCTAAAATTTCAGTAATAAATAAGAATAATTGTGTTAATCCCTATAGAGGCCTATACCCTACCTTTGGTACATGGCATTCAGATTTTCTCATGGTAGAATCCATTGTCTCTGATGGATATACAGCAAACAACCATAAATAATTAAGGTGTCAGAGTAGCAGCTGTGTTAGTCTGTATCCATAAAAAGAACAGGAGTACTTGTGGCACCTTGGAGACTAACAAATTTATTAGAGCATAAGCTTTCGTGAGCTACAGCATCCAATGAAGTGAGCTGTAGCTCATGAAAGCTTATGATCAAATAAATTGGTTAGTCTCTAAGGTGCCACAAGTCCTCCTTTTCTTTTTATAAATAATTAAATTGTAGTCCTGAATGCATGATATTTGCCTTCTATCTTTAATTGCCAGGGCTTGATGCCATCTAAATATACTTAAGGCTTTGCTTAGCAAAATTTATGAAGAATCACTGCTTGTTGGTAACAAGCCTAAGCAGAAAAGGTCTCAACCACTTGCAGCTGAGTACTTTTGGGTGAATGTCAGTGCTTGTTAAACAGAGATGGCTAACAGTGACTAGAGCCGGCCATTGTGTGGGCATATAACGTGATAGTTTCATGTTCACCTCTGCCCATCCATGTCAGTCTTCATCTTCATCTTCTGTTGTTCAGTACTAGGCACCTACCCCACTGCAACTGACATGCCAGTGTGTAATGGCTCTCTGGGCCATAAAAACTCACTTAGCTTTTGATTGACCTAAGCCATGTTAGAACCTGTTTCTAAATAGTAAAAGCCTGGCACACTGACACAATTATGGCAGCTGGCTGTGATTACATCTAGGACCTGTTCATAAAAATATTTAGTTCTTATATAGCACTTTTCAACTGTGCTTCTCAAAACATTGTTTGAAGGTCGGTAAATACCATTATTCCTATGTATAGGGAATTGTGGTATTTTAAGACTGAGCAGGGAAGAAAAGACACTGGAGCCATATTCAGCCCTTGAGGGGTTGTATTTTAAAGGACAGACCTGTGAGAAGAAATGGTCCCAGGGTGGAAGTTCATGGTTTGAAAAAACGCAGGCAGCTGACTGTCTAGGGCTTGGGACCAGAGCCTAGAAGTGTGATTCAGTCCAGGTTTCCCTCTCAACTGGGCCCAGGGGGATGGTGGGGTTAGTAGGCCTTCACCCTAAGGTATGCTGGGAGGGGGGAACAGGAACAGTCTCCCTCACAATAGGAGAGAGTATGAAGGGAGTTTGGAGCCTCTTACGGTATGTCGCACAGCAGCTTGCAGTAAGCCTCCCAGCCTGGATAGATGGGCTCATGCTCACTCTGCTCACCAAATGTAGCTGTGGGGGTGTTGTGGCTTGGGTGGCTAGCCTGCCTCCACCAGAGCTGCACCATCCACACAGTCTAGCCCTTAGGGTATGTCTGTGCAGCAATTCAACACCTGCAGCTGGCCTGGACTTGCGGGCTGTAAGATTGCAGTGTAGATGTTCGGGCTTGGGTTAGAGCCTAAGCTCTGGGACCCCACCCTGAGGGAGGGTCCTTGAGCCTGAACATCTTCACTGCATCTTTTCAGCCCAAGGCCGAGTCAGCTGACACAGGCCAGTGTCAGCTGACAGTGCTGTGTAGACATACCCTTAGAAATCAGGAAAGCTCTCCTTTTTTCCCCCTTCCCCTTCAACTGATCTTCGCGGGAAGGGCTGAAGACAGAATCAGGAACAAGGAAGTGAACATGGGGAAGGAGTTATTTTACTATTTTTAAACTTAGACTTCAGTTTGTATGTTTGTTAGGATTTTACCAGCAGCCTGCTGGGGACAGTCTGGCCTGTCTGGAGAAAGAAACCTTGGTGGATAAAGCCTGTTGCTTGTTTTGCTAAAAGCACTAAATGGGTGTGGCCTGCAGCAAATGTCTGCCTTGTAAGCACCATTTTACAGATGGGGAAACTGAGGCATAGAGCAGTTACATGACTTGTCAAAGGTCAAACAGCAAATCAGTGGTGCATTTGACATTAGAAACCCAGGTCTGGTGCCCTGACAGCTTGAGTTGAACACTGTGTTGGCTCACATGAAGAAAGGTGATTTCTGTTATGTCCAGGATCCCAAATTATTGTTCTGGTTTCTGCAAAATTAGCCATGTTTAAAGGATAACAGATATGCCTTTTGCTGCCTTTTCCCCCTTGATTGCTATTTTTTAGGAGGGCATTTATTTGGTCTCAGTGGACCAATATGCTTATCACTGTAACTGCATGCCTTCTGGATGTACCTGTTGTATTTGTCATAAGTTTAAAAAAAAAAAAAAGTACAGGGTAGGGATTTTGACAGTTAGGGAACTGTGGTGTGTGTTGAAGCACAAATTTATTGACAAGAGATGTGTTAATTAGCTGAAGCTGGTAACCGTGCAAATGCACCCTAGAGCTAGCAATGCTTTTTTCTGTTAGTGTGTTTACAAATCTTCTTAGAGGAAATTAACATGGCATAATTGCCTCTTTGAAATTAAATGTTTCAATGATACTCTTAACAGGAAGAAAAGGAGTACTTGTGGCACCTTAGAGACTGAAATAGGACTGTCTGAATCATAACCCAGTGAAAAGTTTTCTACACTTTTTCTTAGAATTCATTACTTAGTTTGCTTCAGTTGTATTGACTAAATTGCATGGATTATTGGAGCTTTTTATAAATATCTTCTTCAAAAGCAGTTTGCATGATTATTTTGCTCTTAAGTTTCAGACTAAATTGGGCAGTTGATCGGACAGGGAAGTGGCAAGAACTGGAGTATCCCAGTCCAGCATACCCTGCCTTTGCCTGTGGGTCTGGTTATGTTATCTCCAAAGACATTGTTCAATGGTTGGCAAGCAACTCTGAAAGACTCAAGACATACCAGGTACTTAAGCCCCATGCTAAAAACCCCAGAAAACCTTAAGGTCTCCCACTCCCCCTACCCTTTTCTCACACCACACCTTTGATTCTGGAATTAGATTTGTTAGCTCTGGCTAATTAGTAGATTTTTATGTTGAGAGAGATGTGAGATTTGTGATTAGGAGCTCCAGAGTTCTAATCCTACTTTTGCATTGGCTCCCTGTCTAGTGTTGGAAGTCACTGTGACTATATTTGCCTTAGTTTCCTAACCTGTAAAATCCACCATTTTAACACACAGCTTCCTCAGGGATGTTGGGAGGAGTGGGAGATATTTTTAAGAGATGCTTAGAAAAAACTACATTTAAGAAATAATATAAATAAAGCTAATATTTTACTTGTTCAGTTAGTGGTAACTGCACATACATGGTGTACAACAGACTTTGGTTCAGAATTTCATAGTTGGGAAATAATTAGTTGGAAATGCACCAAGGCTAATGTTTGTTTTTGAAATGCATCTACAGGGTGAAGATGTGAGTATGGGCATTTGGATGGCAGCTATAGGGCCTAAGCGATATCAGGTGAGCAAGTCTGCAGAAATTCTGTTTTTCCTGGTACAGTAGCATGGCTCTTAACCCAAGTTGGGCAGCCCCTGGAAAATACAATTTTCCTCATCATGGAAGGCATTCCTGCAGTAGCTGTTTTAATGCATGAACAGGAGTTTCAAATGGGTTTTTTTTTAATCCATACGAGTAGTTCAATATACAAACATTTCCATCACACCTTCTCCCAGTTAATTACAAAATAATTCTTTCTGGGTGCATACAGGATAAAATCTTTAACAGATTACTACTGGGTGACTTTCTTCTAATTAAATAACTTTTCAGTTTCTGCTATCTTGCACATATCAAACTAGGTGGAGGGGTTATACGAATACATTGTTTGGGGCACTTGTCTTTCCAGTTTCCATCAGCACTCCTATTAACAATAGTTTGTGCAAGAGTTTCTACTCAAGGCTGATTGGTTAACCAGACACTCAGTGGTAATGTGTAAGAATATAGGAATTGCCTGACCAGATCAGACCAAAATGTAAGTGCACCCATCCCCACATACATATTGAGACCATTATGGAATTATTTGATCCACAGGAAAATTTCTAGCACCTATCAGTCAGGGGCTGGCTGATACCTTGATGCATCTGTAAGCTGTCTGATACTTGACCTTATTGTGTCTGTTCTCAGATTAGCATAAGAGCCTTGCAGAGTTTTATTTATATACACACTGCCTCTGTCTACATTCTGTTAATTACTGGCATATTATTAACAAGTGTCCCACACCATGAAATACTGATTTCTGATAGACTGTGTGTGTGTGAGATTTAGTGAATGTAAAGTACTGTCCCCTTCCAAAAAAGCCCACTGAAATCATTGTCTTTTTAAACAGGACAGCCTCTGGTTGTGTGAGAAGACATGTGAAAAGGGAATGCTGTCTTCCCCTCAGTATTCTCCACAAGAACTAACAGAGCTCTGGAAAGTGAAGGAATTATGTGGAGATCCTTGTAGATGTGAGGAAAGATGATAAAGACTTGTGGAGATACACAATCAGGACGGCTAAGGTGGTGTTTAATAGTGGAAATTTCACCTATAATGTAATTAACATTTGCCCATCCATTTTGATAAAAATTGAGTGATCCTGTCCAGAGAAGCATTTTTCTATAGGTGAGGTGTTAATCTGACAAAAACCAGAAGTTTGACTTTATAAAAAAGGAAATTATCTTAAAGGACTATTGGTAATTAATGTGCACATAAAGCTCTAGATTTCTATTAGGATGATGATAGGTGCAGAACCACTGGTATCCATGAGAGTCAGCAGGTGCAAGGTTCCATGCCAGCACATCTATTTACTGGATTAATGTAATCTGCAAATTGGGGGAGGGGAGGGTGGTAAATGGTACTTGCTCATGTAGGGTGGGGATAGTTATCTTTTAGGATTTATATTGAGGTTGTGTATACTACTTAGTGATTTGGATGAGATTGATGCAAGATATTAAACTTTGCTTATACCAAATCTTGAACTACAGCAAATAATATAACCAGATTCAAAGGAATTTGCATCTTTCTGATAACTCAGTAACTATCTAGATAAAGTAAAAAGTTTAAGCAACATACAGAGAATATCCATTAAACTGTATAGCTCCACAATATGCTGATAAGTTATTTTGAATAAATCCTCCAATTCAGCAGCTTAATTGTGATCTTTTTCCCCTCTAGATGTGTAAATAGGATATAGCAACAAGATCAGAATATGGATCTAAACTTTCCACACCCCATTCTAGGTACCTCTCGCTAGAGCGTGGTGTTACATAAAGTATTCCTTGAGGGGAAAAAAAACAAAGCTTAAAGTTATTTTCTCTCTCACTTAAAGCAGAGTTTGTGTCCTTTTCTAGTGCAACAGCAGTTGTCTTTGTAATCTAAAATCTCATGTGACTTTTACAAATGTCACATGAGATTTTAGATTACATGTTCTGAATAAAAGTGATTCTTCTATAGAAATTCGCTGCACAAGACCTCATGCTAATCTTCCATTTAATCTGGGAATTTAAAAGAATCCCTGCAATTATGCACCAATTTTTTTTAATTGAAAATATACATGTAGGAGTTACAAGCATCATTTCAAATAGCCCTCTGTCCCAGTTTATGAAATCCACATTAAATATGTACAAGAGTGGCACAAATTGCAGATGCTCTCCTGGGGTAGCCTGTGGACTCCTCTTCTGAAGTTGCATTTTAAAAAAAGTTACCACCGTACTAAGATAGAGTCTCCATTTTCTATAGAGTAAAACTGCAAGGGCTTTAGGTCATTTTCTAGTTCAATTTCTTTGCCTTCCATCTAGAAGAAGAAAAAAAAAATTCATTCGATGAGGCTCTTTTAAAATGTACACACTCAGGCAAGTCTCTTTTCCCCAGCCATCTTTCAAGTCCAAAGGAGATGGATCAGGCCATGGTAGTCAGTGAGAATCTGACTTTTAGGGCCTTTGCTGGCCTTTAAGTGAAATCTGTTTCATTCTATAGCATTTTAGAATGCAATGTTGACCTTTTAAATACAACTTATGTTACCTACTTTAGAACTTTCATAGGACAATTTCAGTTCTGAACCAGGAATTTTAAGTAGACGATACAGCAAGCCTTTGACCTTCTGAATAGTCATAGAATCTGTCAAGAAAAATCAAGTAACCTGATTATGTACTTACATCCTTGCAGCCAAATATGGTTTTATTTCTGAATCAACTTCAGTAGACTAGACTGATAAGTAACATGCTACAACCTAAAAATATTTTCATCCAACATAGACATGAAAGGAAAAATAAATCATGAAGCTAAGTGACCTTTAGTATAGTTTTCATACCTACCACTCAGATTTTGGTGTGATTTCTTTGGCACCAGGTGTCTCAACTTTCGAAGCACAAAGAAATCAAGGTATGTTTCAGGATTTAATTAGTTCCAACCAAACTGCTAGTAGTGTTATGGATTGGTTCATAACATAGTGCCAAGGTGATATTTTTATAATGGAACTTTGAGTAAGTTCAGTTTGTACAAGAGAGATTTCCCATTGTGTGTGTCTGGTACAGAGTTATTGAATTCTATTTTCATTCTTTGAAGCTTTATCTGAAGACACAGCAATAGTGAGTTATTTCTGTAATATCACACAATGTATGTAGAAAACTATTTTTCTATCAAACATTTTTGTAAAAGTTGTATCTGATTTTATGCAACTTGTGATAATAAATGTTTTTTATTTTAGAATAAAAACTGAATAAGTCTTTCCTCATAGAACAAATTCAGACATTTAGTATGTGTCTAAATATTTAACAGCAGTTCTTCCCTTGAGGTTTAGCTAGGTCAGTAGAACTCAGACCTTCAAAGCCTTGAGTAGAGCTGATGATGTGAAGAGGCAGGAGAACGTTCTAGTTTAGACATACAGCAATAACTATTATAAGTAGACCTTATATTCAGTTATGTCATTTTCTAGAGAATCTCCTTTCATTAGATTAAATTCCTGCCTTAGTCTTCCCTGACTATTCTAAACAGGCAAGGAACACAGAGTTGATGTCCAAGCCATAAACTTAGCAAAATTTCAGCTCCATAATTTGGAGCATGTCGCCTATACTGAAGATGAATATTTTTTGTGCATTTACAATATCATGCTCAGAGAGCCCCCCCCAAACAGCACAGAAACTAATTTGGGCTACAATGCTATCACTACACAAAGCATAAGATTCAATTTTTTTCCCACTTCTGGGAGACTACATATAAATACCTTTCCATCAATCACATTTACTTACAAACAAGTCTGAGGGCAACCAAATATTAGTTGTACTTCCACAAGTACTTTTTATAAGTTTAAGGTTAATATGAAATTATTTATCAAATGCAGAGAGGTTGGTAAAATCATACAGGTATCCCTTGACTGAATCATGCTCATGCAAATTCGTCATTGGCCACTCAGTGCCAACTTAAGTCTTGTGATGTATAAGCATCCGCTAGGAACTGGACTGACTATAGCTTGTTTTCCACATGTTACTGTACAGCCATCATATGGTAATGACTGTCATTACTAACCTTGAGGTGAAAGGTTGCATATCCTGCTAGCAACTCCTCCACCAAAAACTAGCCCCAGTAAAGAGAAGAAGTTGGTCTTTGCCTCCTCTCAGCAGCATTCTTGCATTCTGAAGCAGCTGCCTCCGGATTTCTTCAGGAAAGGAAGCATTTAAAAAAAGGGGGAGGGGGAGAGACCACAAAGGAACTGCTGAGGCATTGAAACAAACAATTAACATTCCTGTTCTTACCTGGTAGTTTCTTCTCTATGGGTTTCTGATCCGGTTGGTCTGGACATTTAATTGTCAAAGCTTTAAAAAAAATTAGACAAAGTCAGTCACAATGAGAAGTGTAACTGAAGTTTGAGTACAGTTTCATTATATGAACTTTAATGCCTGGTACCAGTGGATCTAATTTCTGTTTCTTTAAGTGTGAATACAATTTGCATAAATCCTGCAGGGAATTCCAACTTAGTAAGTGAACTGCAAAACACAAACAGTGAATATGCCAGTTAGGATGGATCAAATGTTCTAAAGTCATTCCTCCCCTCCCCCCCCTTCCGCCCCCCGAGAGGGACATGATTTTTTTTTTGCTCAGTTGGGAATGCACATCCCAGAAAGCTAAAACCCAGGCTGCCATTCTCCCAAGCCCCCAATAAAAAGGGAGGTTGTTGAATACTAGGCAGCATTTTTAAAAATAAATTTATATATATATAAATGCCCTTCCACATACCAAGGTTTTTAAATGTGATTGACAGAAGTACCCCTGATTTAGGACTTCCGTTCAAGTCAGCAGAATGAAAGCTTTTGTTTCCCATTAGACTGGCTAAATCAATCATGGCTCCCTACCTCAAAATTTAAAAATGCTCTGGTTGGAAAGGCAAGGATAATTACATTCAACTGTAAGGCTGAGTCTCTGAAGATATTAATCTGACTGGATTCTGACTCTTGGATCTTAGCTCCATAGCCCAAGGCAGGCTGTAACTATTAGCTCTCACAGACCTTAGAATCATAGAATATCAGGGTTGGAAGGGACCTCAGGAGGTCATCTAGTCCAATCCCCAATTTTTGGCCCAGATCCCTAAATAGCCCCCTCAAGGATTGAACTCACAACCGTGGGTTTAGTAGGCCAATGCTCAAACCACTGAGCTATTCCTCCCCCATGGATCATAGTGTTTTCTGGCATGCATATGGGGGATAAGGGGACATAAGGGATCAAAGTAGCCCAGTCTACCCTACCAATCCTTAAAGCATACCATGGTTATAATACTTCCTATTCACCCTCCCTGCTATATCCTGAAAGTCTGCAGGGATCATACTGTCCAAAATTCACTGATGTCTCAAAAAGTAATACATCCAGATAAGTCACAGTTGTACAGTCTGCAAAGCAGCTACATGGGACCAGAGTTAAGGCTGTCTGAGGAACCTTTACAAGGGAGATCCTGACACATGCCATGCTAATAAAGCTGGAAATACATCCCTAAAACCTTTACTATCAGTTTGTTTCTGGGAAGTGTATTCAACTTCAAGATGAAGTGGAAGGCAATTTTTGTGCCCTTTACTGTTCCTTTTTGGTGTACAAATTGGCTTCAAAGGTACTTAAAGCACCTCTTCCTTACTACTTCAGGGAGAGTATTTTAAATGCAAAATATATAATTTTATTAATTTCTGGCCTCATACTTAGCAGCTGATTTTTCAGAATGAAAGGCTGTTGTCGTTTCAATTCACCTTCTTCAGGAGCACCATATTCTGTTAAAAAACACACAAAAATGGAATTAACAAACTAGATTAGCGGGAAACAGAAGGTAAAAACAAAAGAAAGTTGTGTAGAATTTTAGCTGAAATATCTTTCTCTGGTTTAAGTCATCACATAGGAAAACTTCCCAGTAATTATCTGTGGGACAACATGGTATCCAGATCATGCAATGACCATGAAACTCTACTGCCTCTCACTGTTATTCTTCCATAGAAGCTAAGCAGTCCTGCTTTCCAGAGTCAAGCAGCTCAGTAGCTGGGCTCCTGCAGTGCTGTGAGCTAAAAACATCAATTAGCAGATCTCAACTCCTGTAAACATAATAATACTGAGAATAATTTCACTTATTTTCAATAATAACCTTTTTAAAAAACAGAGGCTTACTGAGAAGATTGTTTAGCATGGAACAGCAACTTGAATACTGGGCATTTAAAAAGCAAAATAGGATGCCTGAAGTATTCATGTTTGTCAGAACCCAGAACACTTTTCCAGCTCACATCCATTTCTTAGGAGCAGTGAGAGCAACCCAGGAACAAACACAGTCTGTGTGTAGCTGTGGCCAGCATGCTTCTCTGCTTTGTGTATTTGTAATAGCATATATCTGAACAATATTATGGACTAATTAAAGAAAACCAAGCAAGAAGGTAGTTGTAAAACAGGGCCAAGGAACTGCAGCACAAACGTAAGGGTCACAATTTAACAGCAAGACAGAGCAATGTAATTCAAAGATCAGTCTGAGGAACTGGACACCACAAGCTCTTTGCGAACTGAAAAACTGACTGATTGAGAAGGCAGCCTCTCCTACATCTGTCTCTTTACTGTAGTGGGATATAATCAGGGACAGTATATAGACACTGCCACTATAGATACTGAAGGAAAATGGAACAAGGAGCTACTTACTTAATGGGAAATGGAGGAATAGAATTTGGCTGGATATGCAAGAAATCAGAAGACAACATAGACAAGGAGCTATCTGATTAAGTCTACAGAATCTCCTTGTCTTACAAGAAATTCAAATCACTTAACCTACAGATTGTTGGAGGAGCTGCCAGGGCATAGGATCATATCTCCAGCCTGGTGGAGTGCTCCTTTGGCTGAAATTTCTGGAAACAGTTACTAACAGTCATTAAGAAGGACAGGGATGCAACCTTATGCTCCGAGTGTCCCTAGTCTGTTTGCCAGAAGCTGAGAATGGTCCACAGAGAATGGATCACTTGATGATTGCCCTTTCCATTCATTCCCTCTGAAGCACCTGGCATTGGCCACTGTGCTAGATGGACCATTGGTCTGCTCCAGTATGGCCCCTCTCATGTTCTTACGGGGAGACCCCTTAGAAATCGACCAGAAGGTCCTGGTAGGCAGGTGGGCTGTAAATAGCTCCTTAAAGTCAGTTTGCCTTACTGCGCAGACACTACAGTACTTTTTTGCGGTGGAAATCATGACCTGCAGCACGGCACTGAGTATGACAACTTAAGGGTATTTCTGTCCTGAAAAAACTATAAACTTAAAGGGAAAGGAGCAGAGTGGCAGTGTCAGAGGGCCGTTTTGGAACTAATTAGAAGCAGTAACGCTGGAGATTGGGATAATGACTACAGGACCGTTTACTGTCCTGCACACTGGCCTTTTCCAAACCAGTAGGAGCACGTGGGCAGAAAGGTCCTTATATTGCTTGACCTTGATTTGTTTTCTTCCTTTCTCTTCAAATATGGTAAGTTGAAAAAATAAAGGGGGCCCCCAGAACAGAAGGACAAATAATTAAAAGATCTCTGCCACCCCTGTACCCTGAAAACATCAGAACATACATAATACCAAAGCAAGGAAATTTTCATTTCACCTCCACTGTACTTACTAAGGCAGAGTAACTGGTACCTAGGATGAGCAGCAAGAAATTCCTCATTTGGTCTGTCTTTGTCTGGATTCTGATTTCCACCAGCCGTTATCCAGTCATTGCCAAACATTTTGCGATAGTCAAGCTCTGCTCCCTTTCTTTCATCAGGAAAGATCTATATTGACAAGTACAAAACACTTACTGTGTCACTAAGCTACATTTCCAAAAAACCCAAGTTCAGGGTCCTTCAAAAGACAAGATTGCTAGATATTAGTTACTTGTATGTTCAGCACCTTATAAAACTGCAAAGAGTCTGAAAAAAAATCAACTTCCACAACTGATTCAGACTCAGTTTAGTCAATGTCATCAGTGCGCTCAGAGTACAGTCTGAAAACAATATCATGAGGCATGAAAGCTCAGAGCTAAATGATTTCTTAAATATGGAACAAGTTATGGGGTTTTGAAAGTTCTCTTTTTATTTTCAAGATCTCCCAGCATCAATTAATACAATGATACTGTATTTTGAAAAGGACAACACCGAGGTTGTAATGTGTACATATGTTATAATTTCTGACCTGAAAAGGGGGAAAGAAAAATGGCAATTTACTTTAAATGGTTTTATTAAACCTATTTAAGTCCTATGTTGGGGGAGAAAGATCCATTTCTGACATCTACAGGACTTAAGGTAAATTTTTCAAAAATACCTAAGTGTCTTGCCCAAGGTTACAATGAGTTAATGGCAAAGCCAGGAACAGAATCTAGGGTTTCCTGACTCTGTCCATTTTCAAAGTGAAGATTTCCAGCGATACACATGCATTCATTCAGACAAAGGAAGAAACTCCAGACACCCTCCCACTTTCCAAATGCTTTTACAGTGACACTTTTTCCAGAACTTTTTTTGTGATTAGTTGAGAAAAAAAAAACCCACCACATACCTCAGATTTGTTCAGAACCTTTAATTGGCCTATTTTGGCAATGATAAGCTGTCTCACTGTCTCTGGGTTCTTCTCTGTGCCCATCAAAGGGTTATTCTGACAGTGCAGTGACTGCAAACATTGTAGTTTATCAAGCTCATTGATAAACGACCACTGGAGTGAAAAGGGGAAAGAATTGCAAAACTGGATTTTTTTAAAAAAAGAAAAATGTCTGAACAAAACAGCACACAGTCCTGACAGACTCTACCCACACAATGACCATCATCAGTGACACTTCTCTTCTGTTAGCCGACCCTAATCTTTTTTTTTTGTTTGAATTTCAACACAACCTACTTTACTGAATGCCACTTTCATCTTACTTCACTTAGCTTATAAAAATGAAAGACACCTTTGAAGGAACTGAAAGATAAACCGGTGGCAAAGCAAACAGGACATGCAGGGAGTGTTCAGTGGGTGTAAATTATTGATGCATATTAGAACATCAGCATTCCAGAAAGGCTTTCTGTTCATTGTATGTAGAGATTCCTGGAATTGAGGTGTAAGCTTGGCCTAGATGTGACATTGCTTTCCATGGCACAGTTCAATTATTTTGAGGGCTTTCTGTCCATTTTAATTTTGAAGTGCCTCCTAGCCAATGCATTCAGAGCATGACTGGCTATAGAAACCCATTAATTTAATATTATACTGGGGGATCACGTGATGCAAGAGGTAGCAATGTTCTGTGCAGGGTTAGATGGTGAAGAGAGACTAGAATTGCAGGGAATCATGCTGGAGAAGGTACAGCAGGGGCCTAGGCTAGGTCTACACTGCAATTAGAAATCCAGGGCTGGCGCATGTCAGCTGACTCAGGCTCCTGGGGCTTGGGCTGCAGGCCTGTTTAACTGCAGTGCAGATGTTTGGTCTCGGGCTGCAGCCTGAGTTCTAGGAGCCTGTGAGATGGGATGGTCCCAGAGTTCAGGCTGCAGCTGGGCCCAAACATCTGCACCACAATTAAGCAGCCCCATGAGCCCGAGTCAGCTGGCACAGGCCAGCTGCGGTGTCTAACTGCCATGTAGACATACTCTAACAGAGCAGGTTAGAGACAGATGATCAGGGTCAAGATATGAAAGGTCAACTGAAAAGAGAAAGTTTGTAACATAGGGTCATGGATGATGAATTGATGAGGAAAAAAATAAAGGTCTAGGAAGGATGAGCAGGTACAGCATGCATGTGCATAATGTATAAATTAAGAAGGGATAGGAAAGTGGAGTTCAGGAATTAGAGATAGTTCAGCAGATTTGGCCTCTTGATGACTGAGTTTAAAGAAGCTAGGTAAGTGAATAAGAGAATTTGAGATGAAGGCAGATTATGTTATGGGTAGGCTGAAAAGTGATAGGGTTCATTTGAACTTAACATTTCCAAGCTCTCAAACCATGGAGAGGGATTGGAAAGAGCAATGTAGCTGTGACCTAAAGATAATTACAGTAGGCGTTCATTAGTAGCACTATATCAGTGCCCTTTTGCTATGTTACTCCTAAGCAGCTGTTGCTGTTATGGGGAGTGTCGACAATTCATAGTAGTGAAAGTGTTCCTTGGGGAAATGGTGCTTGTACGTGGCGGTTGCTCTTACAAGGTGTTGCTGCAAACAAGCATCTATTGTATTATAATGCCACTTCTGGAACATGAGCATTTGTATTTAATTTTAATTTATCAGACAAGAGATCCAATTCATTCTCAACATGTACATTTAGTGAGCAATGATTTTGCCAATTTCTAACTACAATTAAGTTAATATATCTATATAGAAAATACAAGCTTTCCCAATAATTTAAAAGGGCACCCAAACAGTAGCAGTGCATCTATACTCCCTAGCAGTCACCTGATTCCTATCCAACTTAATGCTCAAGGAACTGCACATCAGGCGTGATCATATTTTGTCATTGGTTTAGCTTAATGAATCATTTTAACCACAAGAACATTGTAATCCTTAAAAGAATAATTCAAATCAAAGAAACATACCTCTCAGGATACAACACTTTCTTTTGGTATCCTGTAAGCCTTGCTATCAAAGGTCACGTGGTCCAGTTCCCAATTAACCTTTGAGTAAATTGGAACGACAACCTCAAAGCCCAACCCTGAAAAGTGCTGAACATCCTCTACTTCCACTAAAGAGACGATGCCCCTACCACATTATGGGGGCACTAGGACCCAGGTGGTGCCCCTCACATCTGACCTCAGGGGAAAACTGCAGAGAGGAGCCAGCCAAAGACTCCAGCCAGTTGAGGAAGAAACAGCCAAAGCAGGGACCTCTAGGCTACACTACACTACAAGAAGGATGTGGATAAATTGGAGAGAGTCCAGCGAAGGGCAACAAAAATGATTAGGGGTCTAGAACACATGACTTATGAGGAGAGGCTGAGGGAGCTGGGATTGTTTAGTCTGCAGAAGAGAAGAATGAGGGGGGATTTGATAGCTGCTTTCAACTACCTGAAAGGGGGTTCCAAAGAGGATGGCTCTAGACTGTTCTCAATGGTAGCAGATGACAGAACAAGGAGTAATGGTCTCAAGTTGCAGTGGGGGAGGTTTAGATTGGATATTAGGAAAAACTTTTTCACTGTGAGGGTGGTGAAACACTGGAATGTGTTACCTAGGGAGGTGGTAGAATCTCCTTCCTTAGAGGCTTGACAAAGCCCTGGCTGGGATGATTTAACTGGGAATTGGTCCTGCTTCGAGCAGGGGGTTGGACTAGATGACCTTCTGGGGTCCCTTCCAACCCTGATATTCTATGATAGGCATTCCAAGAATTTCCTACAGTTGAAACTTTCTCTGCTCACTAGCTGTTTGCTCAAACACTCCCTCTCCCTCAGTCTCTCATCTTAGCTTCACTCCACACCCACCCCTCTCACTCTCTACTCCCTTGCCCCATCCCCTCGCCCCCTTCCCTTTTCTTTCCATTTAGCTAAATCCATCCTAAATAAACCACCCCCCTCCCCCCCGCCCCCCCAAAAAAAATCATGAAACTAACCTGCCATTTGCCACCATCACATTGTTCACTCTGCTTCCCCCACCCTGTGTCAGTCTGGTCTAATTAGCAGATAAGCTCGGCAGGGCAGGGCAGGGCCTCTGCCTGCACAGTCTGAACACTCCTGGCTGGCCTATAGGCACTACCATAATAATAACTGTAACTCATTATTAATCAATCATGGTTAAGTGAACTGGAGAGGAGGACATAAAGCACCTTTCAGCATGGGTCCCTTCTAGGGTTTTCGATTAATCGCAGTTATCTCACGCGATTAACTCAAAAAAATCAACTGCGATTAAAAAAATTAATCTTGATTAATTGCCGTTTTAATTACACTGTTAACAATAGAATACCAATTGAAATTTAAATATTTTGGGTGGTTTTTTTTACATATTCATATGTATGGATTTACAACAATTACAACACAGAATGCAAAATGTACAGTGTTCACTTTTTACTACAAATATTTGCACTGTAAAAAAATGATAAAAGAAATAGTATTTTTCAATTCATCTCATACAAGTACTGTAGTGCAATCTCTTTATCGTGAAAGAGCATCTTACAAATTTAGAATTTTGAGTTACATAAATGCACTCAAAAACAAAACAATGTAAAACTTCAGAGCCTACAAGTCCACTCAGTCCTACTTCTTGTTCAGTCAATTGCTAAGATAAACAAGTTTGTTTACATGTACGGGAGATAATGCTGCCCGCTTCTTATTTACAATGACACCTGAAAGTGAGAACAGGTGTTTGCATCGCACTTTTATAGCTGGCATTGCAAGGTATTTACGTGCCAGATATACTAAAAATTCATATGCCCCTTCATGCTTCGGCCACCATTCCAGAGGACATGCTTCCATGTCGATGACACTAGTTAAAAAAATGTGTTAATTAAATTTGTGACTGAACTCCTTGGGGGAGAATTGAATGTCTCCTGCTCTGTTTTACCCACATTCTGCCATATATTTCATATTATAGCAGTCTCGTATGATGACCCAGCACGTTGTTCATTTTCAGAACACTTTTACTGCAGATTTGACAAAACTCAAAGAAGGTACCAATGTGAGATTTCTAAAGATAGCTACAGCACTCGACCCACGGTTTAAGACTCTGAAGTGCTGTCCAAAATCTGAGAGGGACGAGGTGTGGAGCATGCTTTCATAAAAGTCTTAAAAGAGCAACACTCCGATGTAGAAATTACAGAACCCGAACCACCAAAAAAGAAAACCAACCTTCTGCTGGTGGCTTCAGACTCAGATGATGAAAATGAACATGTGTGGGTGCGCGCTGCTTTGGATCGTTATTGAGCCGAACCCGTCATCAGCATGGACACGTCCTCTGGAATGGTGGTTGACGAATGAAGGAACATATGAATCTTTAGCTCATCTGGCACTTAAATATCTTGCAACACCAGCTACAACAGAGCCATCTGAACACCTGTTCTCACTTTCAGGTGACATTGTAAACAAGAAGCGGGCAGCATTATCTCCTGAAAATATAAACAAACTTGTTTGTCTGAGTGATTGGCTGAACAAGAAGTAGGACTGAGCAGACTTTTAGGCTCTAAAGTTTTAGATTGTTTTGATTTGAATGCAGGTTTTTTTTGTACATAATTCTACATTTGTAAGTTCAACTTTCATGATAAAGAGATTGTACTATAACTTGTATTAGGTGAATTGAAAAATACTATTTTGTTTTTTACAGTGCAAATATTTGTAATAAAAAAATAAATATAAAGTGATCTCTGTACACTTTGTATTCTGTGTTGTAACTGAAAACAACATATTTGAAAATGTAGAAAACATCCAAGAATATTTAAATAGTATTCTATTATTGTTTAATCGTGAGATTAATATTTTTAATTGCTTGACAGCCCTAGTCCCTTCATATCCTTTTTCGGGAGAGTATACGTATAATAGGTCTTTTGTACACGTGCCTTTCACAAAAGCAATGATGATGCAATTTCCTTCATCAAATAAGAAATGTGATAAGCTGGTAGCACAAGACTAATGTTTCACTTAGAAAGGCAATGGAGAAAACCATGAATAAGAACTTAAGAATGGTCAGACCAATGGTCCATCTAGCACAGTATCCTGTGTTCCAACAATGGCCAACAGCAGGTGCCCCAGAGGGAATGAACAGAACAGGTAATCATCAAGTGATCCATCCCCTGTCGCCCATTCCCAGCATCTGGCCCAAAGAGTCTACAGACGCTTCAGAGCATGGTTTTGCATCCCTACCCATCCTGGTTAATAGCCATTGATGGACCTATCCTCCATGAACTTATCTAACTCTTTTTTGAGCCCTGTTAGAGTCTTGGCCTTCACAACATCCTCTGACAATGAGTTCCACAGGTTGACTGTGCACTGTGTGAAGAAATACTACCTTTTGTTTTAAACCTGCTGCCTGTTAATTTCATTCGGTGACCCCTAGTTCTTGTGTTGTGAGAAGGAGTAAATAACATTTCCTTATTTACTTTCTCCACACCAGTCATGATTTTATAGACCTCTATCATATCCCCCCTTAGTCGTCTCTTTCCCAAGCTGAAAAGTCCCAATCTTATTAATCTCTCATCATATGGAAGCTGTTCTTATACACCTAATCATTTTTGTTCTCCTTTTCTATACCTTTTCCAATTCCAATGTATCTTTTTTGAGATGGGGTAACCAAATTTGCATGCAGTGTTCAAGATGTGGGCATACCATGCATTTATATAGAAGTGTTATGATATTTTCTGTCTTATTATCTATCCCTTTCCTAATGATTCCCAACATTCTGTTTGCTTTTTTGACTGCCGCTGCACACTGAATGGATGTTTTCAGACAACTATCCACAATTACTCCAAAATCTTTCTTGAGGGGTAACAGCTAATTTAGACCCCATCATTTTATATGTATAGTGGGGATTTTTTCCCCCAATGTGCACTACTTTGTATTTATCAACACTGAATTTCATCTGCCATTTTGTTGCCCAGTCATGGCAACTCATGAGACTTTTGCTTTCTGAGTAATGACAAGTTTCTTATTTGACTGCATTTCGGTAACTTGGGAGGAGAAAATAGTATTGCATAGGACAAGCAATTTAGAAACCAGTTGGGCTTAACTTTCTGGTGCCTCTCTAACTGCCAGAGAAAGAAAACTGGCAGAAAACAGCAGCCTGTATCAAGAGGCTAGACAACATCTGACGAAGGCCTTTGTCCTCAGCCTCAAATACATCATCACTGGAGGAAGAATAAAAGAGTAAACATTGCTAGCCACATGACACCATTGCTTGGAATGGAGAAAAGAGTAAAAAACAAAACCACATCACCAAAACACTACTGTTATTAATGCTAAAGCCACAATTCTTCCCACACTAAACTGTGCAAGTCTCTAAGATTTTAGAATCGCAGTCCTTACCTGCTTTTAACTTCTTGTCCCAGCTTCAAATTGAAATTGTTCAATGACTGAGTAATAGTACGTGGCACTACTAACTGGGAGAATCATGATTCAGGCTCATACTTCAAACAAATGGACAGTATCACAGAGCTATTCTGCAGAAATGGTAAATTCATCTATCTCACAGTCCTCCCATATGACAAGTCAGACACCGTGGGAAAGACCTACACTATACTAGACAAGTCATGGATTCCAAGGAGAGAAGGGACCATTGCAATCATCTCATCCGACCATCTGTATAACACAGAACTTCCTCAAAATAATTCCTAGAGCAGATCTTTTAGAAAAAAAACATCCAATCTTGATTTTAAAACGGTCAGTGATGGAGAATCCACCATGACCCTTAGTAAATTGTTCCAATGGCTAATTACCCTCAGTAAAAAAATGAACACCTTACTTTCAGTCTGAATTAGTCTAGCTTCAACTTCCAGCCATTGGGTTGTGTTATGTTTCTCTGCTAGACTGAAGAGTCCATTATTAAATATTTGTTCCCCATGTCAATTCTTATAGACTAATCATGTCACCCGTTAGCCTTCCCTTTGTTAAGCTACTTAGATTCAGCTCTTTGAGTCTATCACAGGCATAGTTTTTAATCCTTTAATCATTCTCATGGCTGTTCCTGAACCCCTCCAATTCCTCAACATCCTACTTGAATTGTAGGCACCAGAACTGGACACAGTATAGCAGCAGTAGTTGCACCAGTGCCAAACAGAAGTAAAATAACTTCTCTACTCAGAATCAAAAGTCCCGTTTGTGCATCCAAGCATCCTATTAGCTTTTTTGGCCACAGCACCACACTAGGAGCTTATATATTCAGCTGATTATCTACCGTGACCCCTAATCTTTTTCAAAGTCACTACTTCCCAGGATAGAGGCCCCCATCACGTAAGTATAGCCTACATCCTTTGTTCCTAGATGTACACATTTACATTTAGCTGTATTAAAACGCATATTATTTGCTTGCACCCAGTTTACCAAGCAATCCAGACCGCTCGAATCAGTGACCTGTCCTCTTCGTTATTTACCATTTCCGGGTCATCCGCAAACTTTATCAGTGATGATTTTATGTTTTCTTCCAGAGCACAGACGGGACACTGTCTAGACAAAATTCTGTTTTTCCCTTCACCAGTTATATCTATTTCTAATATCACCGCCGTGGACTATTAACACTGAAAAACCATTTTCAAATCCAATATAAATTTTTCACCATTTGTTTGTTTACTTTTTGCAATTCACTGAAGCACAAAACAGTGAAACTCTATAGGTCTATCAATTTAACTTTCAGGTACTCAAGCACTAGAAGAATGCTGAAGTGTTTGGGTTCCATTCATTGCATGGGAATGGCTAAAGGCCAGAAACAGAGTTCTCTGCAATGTATTTAATAAATAAATAAACAAATCAATCCTCTCTGGTAAAGCTGAGTTTTGAAAAGCTTTTTAAAAATCTAACTAAAGCTAGATGTTTGTCAAAGAATTTGACATAGGCTTTTTCCCATTACATAATACATAATCAGAGAAAATGAAAAAGCAATTTTACAAATTCTTGTTAAACAAAAAATTAAAGTAATGTGAAAGTCACCAAAAATCTTTCTTACTTGCAATATTTTATTGTCATCTACTGCAAGACGTTGTAATAACGGAAACATTTTAGTCTTGCATCCTAGGAAAAGGAGAATAAATTTAAAAGACATCAGTGAAGATCTAAATTTAGAAATATAATACAGTGCTTACTTTACTTACCAAATCCAACATCAGGAAAGCGTATAGAAGAAATTCCAGTGTTTGAAAGAATTAGTTGTTCTAATCTGAAATTTAGAAGTTAAAGTATGTCTGTTAGAAAGATTTTAGTAAAAATACTAAAGTTTTTATGTGATACAACCCATGTTAACTTTTTGACAGCAAGCCTTGTGATTTATAGAACATTGTTACCAACTTCACAGCTGGTAACCAAGTTTAAAAGGCAGTTTACAGAAGGACAGCAGTGGAGTTCCAAGCTTTCAAAATGGCAGCTTGCTTTGGAGGTACTAATCTTCAGAATGGCTTGATTTTTTCTTTAAAATAGTTTACTGCTCCCTTCCCTTATGGGCCTTATTTTTGGTATAAGTAACTTTGCAACTTATCATTTATCAGGTTCCACATATTTGAATGGATACAGAAGTAGATGAAGTTGAGTAGGGAGAAAACAGTATTTTTTCCTAAATCATATACCCAAGTGCAAAGTGGCATTTCACACCAGCTCAGCACTGTAACTACCAAGATGCTGCTGTGCAGGAATCTATGGAACAAGATGTTATCGCTACAAAAGATAACCTAAACCAAAAAAAAAGGCACTTTAAATTCACAAAGACAACATCCACACAAGGAACAGCAGCAGCAAATAATTATACTAGTGTAGGTATGTTGGTAAATACCCCAGTGTGGACAAACTCTTCGGCTTGGTCTATACTTAAAACTTGTATTGGCATAGCTACTGCAGGATGTGAAAAAACCACGCCCCTGACTGACACAGCTATGCTGACAAAATCCCTGTTGTAGAAGCAGCTATGCTGACAGAAGAGGGCGTCTGTTGGCATAGGTAATGTCATTCGCGCAGATGGTGTTCCTACACCAGCAGAAAAACTCCTTCTGTTGGTGTAAACTACATCTACACTAGGGGGTTATGCCAGCATAGCTATGCTGACATAGGCTCTGTAGTCTAGCCATCGTCCTAGTGTTAACTGGGAAAGGAGCAGGAGGTGGGTGGAAGTACCTTCTTCCGTGCGATCGTAGGGATTAAAAGTGAGGCTCTGCCTCCATCGCACTCTAATCACTTTTTTTTTTAGAAGGAAGGAGAGAAGAGAGGAAAAATCTTGTGGGATCCTTTCATGTCCATGGCTAAAAGACAAGAGCTGCCAGCCAATTAAACATTCTTGGCTACATGGCCACCTATAAAAATCTTCTCTGATTGACTGCATCCCAATTAGAATAGTAATCCATTCAGTGTGTTGCCCAACCTCATTTCCCAGAATCAGATGGACATATAGGAAGGGAGGAAGGTCATATGCAGTTATTTAATGCATTTAATAACAACTGGCATTATGTATCCACTACCAAAGAATTGCCCCCCTAAATCAGGAGCAATCTCCAAAGCTCCTTATCATAGGAAGCCCATACAGGTTCTAAGAGCTAGTTGCCCTGAAAAGGGTTTTCTCTAGGATATGGCTCTATAATTGCAATATCTGAACTTCAAACTGTTGTGTAAAAAAAACCAAAAAACACACACACACTAATTCCATAAATATCTTAATAAAAACATGCTTTAATTAAATCTTAAAATAAAATTAAATCCTTCCCCAGATTATGTTAAATAGTTCAGATACTCTTCACAAAAGAGCAAAAAAACCTTAATTTTCAAAATTCTGTAACCTTCACTACCAAGGCAATATTATCATGCTTCAAACCACTAAGCATATGTGAACGAATCAATTTACAGAGCATGACAAAATTTACAGTAAAAGTTCTTTAACAATTACCTGGGAAGATATGCTATTAGCTGCAGTTGACTTCCATCAATTAATTGGTTGTTTGAAAGGTCTAACAATTTCAAGGTCTGTAGAACGTTAATGGGTCTGTAAGCATTACAAAAAATGCAATTATGTTTTTAAATTGTTTTAAAATATTTACATTCATATACACACAACTGTATAATAAAATCAGTGTGTTCACACACAAGTGTCCCAGATCACACAAAATCTCCTTTGCAAGATTACCATGGTAATGGTAATTTAACCCACAACTGGAATTTAGTTTAATTTTTATCAGACATGTCATATAACTTTATGCATACAGGATATTAATCACAAAAGGATGACTTTAGCATTTAAAGCTAAGCCTCATACCTTTCTAAAACTGTAATATCATTGGAAGCAAGGTACAATTCTTCAAGTGCTGGCCACCCTGGAGCACACAGAAGAACCTAATAGGAAAACTTCATTTAGTATTAGTAGTATAACTGTATATATGCCAGAATCTGTGCATCATATAAATTTTACTTAAAACACATTCAAAGTATGCCATAACTATCTAAAATAAGCTATCTGGAATACTGTTTATTTCAGGTTTCAGAGTAGCAGCCATGTTAGTCTGTATCCGCAAAAAGAAAAGGAGGACTTGTGGCACCTTAGAGACTAACAAATTTATCTGAGCATAAGCTTTCGTGACTAACAAATATATTTGAGCATAAGCTTTCGTATTTTATTTCAGTAACCCTTCCTATTTAATAGTAACTATACCTCTGATCCTGTATCTCATCTGCTAGTACAGATAGATGGTAGTCACTAGGATTCCACACAGCTACAGGATTCACTGTTACTGGACTGGAATCCATATTTCAAAAAGAAAAGGCTGCAGGGGAACCGACAACATTGCCATTTAAATTGTAACTTCAGGATAGTGTCACCCATCTTCCCCCATTCTGTGAACCACCATTTTCCATTTGGATTTTCATGTTTGGTTTACAAAATCAAGAACTTGGGAAAACTCTAAGGTTAGCCAAACAAGGCTTTTTCTAAGATATCGGGCTCTGAAAAATCTCCACTATTTTCAGTGGAACTATGCCAAATTGGCTTAGCCTAGAAACCTCAAGATTTTATTTTAGTCCTGGATGGGATCTAATGCACAGTATTATTTCTGATAAAGGCAGGTTGACAATTTAATCTGTCACTTTTAGGCCAGGCTTATGCTAGGGAAAACGCCCACTGCTGATAACCCTCGGCAGCAACAAGTCATCTTCCTAGTGTACACAAGGTGTAAGACGAGGGTAACTAACAGGAAAAGCAATTTGCACGTTTCCATGCATGGAAACAACTCAGACTTTCATTTTCCTATGTTGTATCTGAGTTCATAGAAATAGGCTCTATACTACCAGATGTTTGTCTGCTCCTTTATAAATACAAGCATATTAAAACACCTACTATACAAAGTGATGCCAGAACCACATTTCATAAAGAATCTCAGTATGGTTATATCAAAGTGGGTCAGTCACATAAAAATAACTTTAAAAAAGTCAGTGTTCTGATCTATATTAGAAAAGTTGCACCAGTATAACAAACTGAAAATCAGTTTGCACAAACACACACCCCTAATGCAGACACATTAGAACCAGGTTAAACTTCAGATAAACTAAACCTATTTAATTCAGTAATTTACCAAGTTACCAATTTAACCTGGTTTAAGTGCGTCCGCATCAGGGTTTCATGCCAGTGTAACAAGAATTTTAGACTGATTTAATTATACCGGTGCATCTTTTCTCTAATATAGATCAGACTCAGTTTTGGAAGATTATATGATCTAGTGTAACACCCTTACACTAAGTGTAAGCCCTTATTATGTTTTTACTGACCCATGTAACCAAATGACTAACAAATAAAAACAATTTACTTCATAAATGTAAGAAGCTCATTACCTCTGCCCATGTTACTCCAGTTCGATTAAGTGCCAGAACCCTCAATTTACTAAGTGTACAGGTTATAGAAGCAGATGGAAATTTCATCTTGTTTTCACTGTATAAAAAGAATAAACAGGTTCTTATTTCTACAGCATAAAACTAAATCACCAATTTAGAATTTCATATTTCAAAACAAAAAGGAACACATAAGATTAGAGAGGCACATTGTCAAGGACTTTATATATTTAAATATTTTCCAACCTATTTAGAAAAATGCCTTGGTAGTTTGAGTGCAAATTCTTTCCTTGCAATTAGTTAAAGTACTGAATTCCTTGCAATTTAGTTAAAGTACTGAAGCTGAAGGGGTTAGTTTAAGTACTGAAGCATTAAGGTGGGAAAAAGGAATTATTTGTTACCAGAAATAAAAGTGACAAGTCAAATGTTGGGCCTATCACCCTTGACACTGTATCTTAGGAAACAGATTAAAATGAGGGTTGCCGCAGGAAATTCTTAAAGAGATTCATCTTATGACAAAATGTCATAGAGATTACCAGACCTACCCCACTCAATGCTCCAGTAAAGGATCTACATTAATTTGTCATTTTGTTAAAAATGTCTTTTTTATTGTTAGCAGCTAGACTTTGTATTGTACACTATTGGAAAAATGCAACTCCTGCTCCTATGAAATAGCGGTATAATAGAATATGGGCTCTTCTTGTAATGGGAAAGCTTTCACACCAGATATGTACACAAGAGAAGCACCAAAAAGAGGATAGGTATTTAGAAACTTAGCCACCCTTTTTAGCATACTCAGAACAGGAGGACTCCCCTATCAGCAATCCAGAATCTTTAGCCAGGTTCTTTCAATACCTTGTAAGAACATAAGCACGGCCATACTGGGTCAGACCACTGGTCCATATAGCCCAGTATCCTGTCTTCCAACAATGGCCAATGCGAGGTGCTTCAGAGGGAATAAACAGAACAACTAATTATCAAGTGATCCAACCCATCATCCATTCCCAGCTTCTGGCAAACAGAGGCTAGGGACACTTCAGAACATAGTTTTGCATCCTGAATAACTAATAAGTAACGTTCAGTGTAGTATGCTAAGGTTTTATTTTAACTTTGCCTTAATAAACTAATTTTTTAAAAAAAATTAGAACTAAATAGTATGCATAAATGCCAGAACATTGATAAAATAAGGATTTTAAGGACTCAGAGCCACAGAAAAATGCTGACATTAAAGAGCTTATTCATGGTGCCATAGTGTCCTTAAACTAACTCTAGGTCCTATTTCCCTCCAAGCATTTCTTTCCTCTGGGCTTGCATACAGAGGGAAAATTACCAGAAGAGCTATGTCAGTACAGCAGTATAGATATGCAGGTAAATCTCCCCATGTAGACAAGCATTTAGAGATTTGATAGCAGGGGCTTCCCCAGTTTTCATCTACTCTCACCCTCCCCGCACCAGAATTGTTTTTACTACAGTTGTGTATCTACTTCCAACCTTTTTAAAAAAAATTGACAACTTCTGACAAAAGGGACAAATAAATCCAAAAATTCTGTTTGTGTCATAAGCACCATTTCTATACAATCCATTTGAATCATAACTCCAAAAAAAAGAAAAGGAGTACTTGTGGCACCTTAGAGACTAACCAATTTATTTGAGCATGAGCTTTCGTGAGCTACAGCTCACTTCATCGGATGCATACCGTGGAAACTGCAGCAGACTTTATATATACACAGAGAATATGAAACAATACCTCCTCCCACCCCACTGTCCTGCTGGTAATAGCTTATCTAAAGTGATCATCAGGTTGGGCCATTTCCAGCACAAATCCAGGTTTTCTCACCCTCCACCCCCCCCCACAAATTCACTCTCCTGCTGGTGATAGCCCATCCAAAGTGACAACTCTTTACACAATGTGCATGATAATCAAGTGGGGCCATTTCCTGCACAAATCCAGGTTCTCTCACCCCCTCACCCTCCTCCCAAAAACCACACACACAAACTCACTATCCTGCTGGTAATAGCTCATCCAAAGTGACCATTCTCCCTACAATGTGCATGATAATCAAGGTGGGCCATTTCCAGCACAAATCCAGGTTTTCTCACATCCCCCCAACCCCCATACACACACAAACTCACTCTCCTGCTGGTAATAGCTCATCCAAACTGACCACTCTCCAAGTTTAAATCCAAGTTAAACCAGAACATCTGGGGGGGGGGGGTAGGAAAAAACAAGAGGAAATAGGCTATCTTGCATAATGACTTAGCCACTCTCAGTCTCTATTTAAGCCTAAATTAATAGTATCCAATTTGCAAATGAATTCCAATTCAGCAGTTTCTCGCTGGAGTCTGGATTTGAAGTTTTTTTGTTTTAAGATAGCGACCTTCATGTCTGTGATTGTGTGACCAGAGAGATTGAAGTGTTCTCCGACTGTTTTATGAATGTTATAATTCTTGACATCTGATTTGTGTCCATTTATTCTTTTACGTAGAGACTGTCCAGTTTGACCAATGTAAATGGCAGAGGGGCATTGCTGGCACATGATGGCATATATCACATTGGTGGATGTGCAGGTGAACGAGCCTCTGAAAGTGTGGCTGATGTTATTAGGCCCTGTGATGGTGTCCCCTGAATAGATATGTGGGCAGAATTGGCAACAGGCTTTGTTGCAAGGATAAGTTCCTGGGTTAGTGGTTCTGTTGTGTGGTATGTGGTTGTTGGTGAGTATTTGCTTCAGGTTGCGGGACTGTCTGTAGGCAAGGACTGGCCTGTCTCCCAAGATTTGTGAGAGTGTTGGGTCATCCTTTAGGATAGGTTGTAGATCCTTAATAATGCGTTGGAGGGGTTTTAGTTGGGGGCTGAAGGTGACGGCTAGTGGCGTTCTGTTATTTTCTTTGTTAGGCCTGTCCTGTAGTAGGTAACTTCTGGGAACTCTTCTGGCTCTATCAATCTGTTTCTTTACTTCTGCAGGTGGGTATTGTAGTTGTAAGAAAGCTTGACAGAGATCTTGTAGGTGTTTGTCTCTGTCTGAGGGGTTGGAGCAAATGCGGTTGTATCGCAGAGCTTGGCTGTAGACGATGGATCGTGTGGTGTGGTCAGGGTGAAAGCTGGAGGCATGCAGGTAGGAATAGCGGTCAGTAGGTTTCCGGTATAGGGTGGTGTTTATGTGACCATTGTTTATTAGCACTGTAGCGTCCAGGAAGTGGATCTCTTGTGTGGACTGGACCAGGCTGAGGTTGGTGGTGGGATGGAAATTGTTGAAATCATGGTGGAATTCCTCAAGGGCTTCTTTTCCATGGGTCCAGATGATGAAGATGTCATCAATATAGCGCAAGTAGAGTAGGGGCTTTAGGGGACGAGAGCTGAGGAAGCGTTGTTCTAAATCAGCCATAAAAATGTTGGCATACTGTGGGGCCATGCGGGTACCCATAGCAGTGCCGCTGATCTGAAGGTATACGTTGTCCCCAAATGTGAAATAGTTATGGGTAAGGACAAAGTCACAAAGTTCAGCCACCAGGTTAGCCGTGACATTATCGGGGATAGTGTTCCTGATGGCTTGTAGTCCATCTTTGTGTGGAATGTTGGTGTAGAGGGCTTCTACATCCATAGTGGCCAGGATGGTGTTATCAGGAAGATCACCGATGGATTGAAGTTTCCTCAGGAAGTCAGTGGTGTCTCGAAGGTAGCTGGGAGTGCTGGTAGCGTAGGGCCTGAGGAGGGAGTCTACATAGCCAGACAATCCTGCTGTCAGGGTGCCAATGCCTGAGATGATGGGGCGCCCAGGATTTCCAGGTTTATGGATCTTGGGTAGTAGATAGAATATCCCAGGTCGGGGTTCCAGGGGTGTGTCTGTGCGGATTTGATCTTGTGCTTTTTCAGGAAGTTTCTTGAGCAAATGCTGTAGTTGCTTTTGGTAACTCTCAGTGGGATCATAGGGTAATGGCTTGTAGAAACTCGTGTTGGAGAGCTGCCGAGCAGCCTCTTGTTCATATTCCAACCTATTCATGATGACAACAGCACCTCCTTTGTCAGCCTTTTTGATTATGATGTCAGAGTTGTTTCTGAGGCTGTGGATGGCATTGCGTTCCGCATGGCTGAGGTTATGGGGCAAGTGATGCTGCTTTTCCACAATTTCAGCCCGTGCACGTCGGCGGAAGCACTCTATGTAGAAGTCCAGTCTGCTGTTTCGACCTTCAGGAGGAGTCCACCTAGAATCCCTCTTTCTGTAGTGTTGGTAGGGAGACCTCTGTGGATTAGTATGTTGTTCAGAGGTATTTTGGAAATATTCCTTGAGTCGGAGACGTCGAAAATAGGATTCTAGGTCACCACAGAACTGTATGTTTCATATTCTCTCTGTATGTTTCATATTCTCTGTGTATATATAAAGTCTGCTGCAGTTTCCACGGTATGCATCCGATGAAGTGAGCTGTAGCTCACGAAAGCTCATGCTCAAATAAATTGGTTAGTCTCTAAGGTGCCACAAGTACTCCTTTTCTTTTTGCGAATACAGACTAACACGGCTGTTACTCTGAAACTCCAAAAAACACACTATAAATCTGGATTACAAATTTTAAACACTCAAGGATTAAAACTTTATATCAGAGTAATTAAAAATAATTATCTTATTTTTCCTACTGATACTAGTCAAGGCCCTGTATACCCTGCAGCAAACTGGGCCTAAATCCTGCAGCAACTTCATTTTGGCAGCATTCTGGCGCTGAATTCTGCGAACAAATGGAAAATCTCCAATAGCTTCAATTTAAAAGTTGGGATCTTTTTTTAAACTGAACTAAGTAGGAGAAGGAATACAGTCAGTAAACCATTCCTTTTTTATTTTGATATTAAATTCAGTTTATTGTATGTCACCGTCAAATTTCAGTTTGCCTCAGGTTTTTGTATTGACACAACTACATTGTAGAAATTGACCATGGAGCCCTTGGACGCTACTATGGGGACAACTGTGACTTTTGACACAGAGAAAGGTATGGAAGATTTTTGGTACCCAGGAGTCTTTTGGTACTGGGGGAGTGCATCTTGTCTTTCCCTACCCTTATGGGATAGGGGAAGACGCAACTTAATTTGGGAGTAAGGGAACCTGCACTCCTAATTCCCCAAATGTGGAAACCATGACAATAACCAGCAGCCATACTGTCCCTTATCCTAATATTTTGCTATTTCTTCCAACAATGATGGGTAACATTAGCTGAATATTTCTACTTAAAAAGGATCAGCTTTCAAAGTGTTAATGTTAATATTTAAACATGTTTGAGTTAATATACTCCATGCTGATGAACGGAGAAGTTTGTCTATGAGTTATGGTTTCAAGCTGTCTGCTTACAAACTCAGGAAGACCACAATGTATCAGTTCACATTTGGAGGTTTTCTTAGAGTTTGTGTCAGGGGGTTGCCCTATTTATTTAAATAAAAGTTAAGATTTCACAACATAATTCTATTGCAAATTCCTTGGCCATGAAATTATGGAAAAAATGGAGCCCCATCAGAAGTTGTTCTCCTGAGAGTAGGTTCCTCAGTGAAAACTCCAGTCTCAGCCTCTTCAACAATCAGCATGCGTGTATTACTCATGGGTGGCAGCTGGAGCCTCCCTTTGGACAGGCTAGCCCCCGGTTCTGCCCCCCCTCCCCGTGGCCAAAGCCCCAAGACACCCTGCCCGGAGGTGCCCCGAGGGCCCCCGCACACCTGCCTGAAGGTGCCCCAGACCAGTCGTGGTCATGCCATGCCTTCCCCACCTCCCCCCAAGCCACCTCAGGGAAAAGCGTCTTCCTGAAGCTTTTGATATATCCCATGCAGGTTCAGGGGCTGCTGAGGAGGTGGTATTTACTACACAGCTTCCTGGGTTCATCAGTAATCTCACTGGAGCCCACGTAGATTACTGATGAACCCAGGAAGCTGAATAGCACATACTGCCTCTCAGCTGCCTTGCAACCTGCCTGGGGAATAATAAAAGCAAAAATTTCCCCCACCAAACCCTGCAACCGGGGGTCCGGCAGCAGCCTTCTCCTGCCTATTATACCTGCCACCCATGGTGCAACTAGTTATAAACTAACTGGTCAACCGCATGTCTCATTTGGAACCAGAAGTCCGCAATGATGCAGCAACAGTGACAAAAAAAAAGCAAATACAGTACCGTACTGTGTTAAATGTAAACTATTTTAAAAAGGGAAAGTTTAAAAAAGATTTGACAAGGTAAGGAAACTGTTTCTGTGCTTGTTTCATTAAAATTAAGATGGTTAAAAGCAGCATTTTTCTTCTGCATAATAAGTTTCAAAGCTGTATTAAGTCAGTGTGCAGTTGTAAACTTTTGAAAGATCATAATGTTTTGTTCAGAGTTACAAACAACCTCCATATCCGAGGTTTTCATAACTCTGAGGTTCTACTGTACCTGAAAAATACTACTAGACTCATACAAAATATAAAAAGGAGCACATCTCAAAGGCTCCAGTTTCCTCTGCCAAAATTACAAATACAAAAATTAGATTGCCCACAGAGCATTGAAGTCCCCTCCCTTCAATTCCCCGTCCATCTCATTTCTCTGAGATCTATTTCTAACAATTAGGCAGGCCTGAATACCCATATAAAAGTGAGATCTCAGCTCCCACTTAGCTGCCTCTACTCTTCTCCCCTAAGGGTGGGGGGTTTAATGTGCGTAGTAGGAATGTGCAAACACATCAATATTGTCATAGATATTTCCCAGCAGGTTTGTCACTGTGATCCACTAGCATTCTTTCAGGTCAGGTGTGGACTGGGTCCCAGAGAAATCAAGGCAGTGCCCCTGAAGCATTTGGGATACTTCAGTTTGGTGAAAGATGAACATTCTGAATAAAACATGATGCTCTAGATAAAAATCAGACTCTTGAACAAAAGCGTACTGGGACAATGGGGCGGGGGGGGGGGGAAAATAAGCAGCACCAGGAGATAGAATCCCAAGACGCTAAAAACAATTCAACAAAAGGAAAACAAGTTTGTTTTAAAGCATTCCTACATTAAAAGAGAAAACTCTTTAAGTTATCAACTTTAGAATACAAGGAAAAATAGGTCTGGAAAAACAACAATGAAAATAGATAATTAATAAAATTAGCTAGTCTTAGTAGTTGCCAAATGAGCTCCCTCAGTGAGGATGAGAGTGTACATCCAAAAGGCTTGCAACTGTCACCTTAATTGCAGTAAGGTGGTTTAATGTTTTTCACTGTGAAATTCCATAGTGCCCACCTTCCCATTCTGAGTCAAAGGGATACTACCAACTTGATTTTTTTAAGTCTAGTTTCTAAGAGAGCACCCTTTAAACAGTATTTTTCTGAATATTTTAAAAATAGCTTTTCTATAAACCTTTTTAAGGGTTTTTCAGCCCCCTGTTGATGTTTACAAGGAATTTATTAGTCAATTTCCCCCTTGCCAAGTATATACTAGAAAATGATTAAATTGACAGTTCCTTATGTATAATCAAACACAGGAAGTAAACAACCAAAAAAATAGAAGCAATCACAACAGCCTTAGGAGTTTCTTTCAACCACAGCAGTCTTATTGTCATTTGTAACAATAATATAAATACTCATTTTTGAGTCAGAATTGTGATTTTCTAGTATATAGTATTCCTTTAAAGCTTTGAGACATATAGACAAGACAAAAATGTCTACCCTAAACACTTTTGGAGAATTTGGTTTCACACAGTCAAACATCCTTGGGAATCTATTCTTTCCTTGATGTGACACACTATTGGAAGGTATCGCACATCCAGAAAAAGACTAGATACCTAATAAAAAATAAAAAAACAAAACAATTTGGAACAATTATGAAATGAAAAAAATATATTCATATATATACACCTGAGATCAAGACTTTCCAGATTCTGAACTTGACAAGCAATATCTGTTACTTTCTCCCAGGATGGCAAAAGATTTTTTGATAGATTTATACTCCTGATATCTGAGAATTCACTTTAAGAAAAATGTATCAGAATTCTGAACTTTTTTCAGAGAACGGAGGTACAACTTTACAACTATTGTGTTCTTGAACCAAAATATAGCAGAGTAAGTCTGTCTAAGCTAACAGATACTACTGCTCAGTTACTCCTAGTTTGTATCCTGGAATCTGTTACAGAAATAGTACATTAAGACTTATAAAACAACTCAGTTCTACAGGTCCAGAAGAGTGTTTATGTCTAGAGTAAAGAATATATAATTCTTATTTGTTCATTTAGTAACACGGTGTACAATTCTTGCTATGGATTTTGAAAACATAACCACAAAATGTAAGAAATGAAATGTATTATTACTGATTACATATTCACAGCCACTGATGCCCATGAATAAAGTGCTTCTCCAGTAACAGCAGCAATTTTTATGGCCGTATCTACACTAAATTTTTTCTTTGCTACCACCAATGCAGCGCTTCTGATAAAAGATGGTAGTTACCAGGGTAGATTTGATTTAAATCACGATTAAAATCACTAGTCAGGAAGACTATTTAATCATGGATTTCTACATAAAAGCGTGTTCTTGTTGGTTGTTATAACCTTAATACATATTCTTCACAACTCAGAGATAAAAGTAGGTTTCATTTTTAGAAGGTACACACTATACATGTTTTAAGTGATTTATTCTGAAAGCTTTTCACATTAGTTTTACATCAGAAAATGAATGATTGGTTATTTCAATTACTAAAGGTAATTGAAGCAGATATTTATGAAGTTATTGGGAGTTGAACTACCTCCAATTCAACAAGTTAATCATGAATATTTGGAGGAGTTTCATGCCATGCTGGATTAGAAGGAGGACATCACCAGTCAGACATTTAAATTGTTTTATTTAAATAAAACAACAACGTTATGTATTCTGGATTTTTTTCTTCAACAGCAAACATAATATTTTAACAAAACAAGCATATGAATTTTGAATTTAGTTAAACATTCAAATATTTTAAAATCAGGGTTGTTTTTGTTAAAATTGTTTTTAGCAAATAGTTAATGATTTTTTTTTTTTTTTAAATCCCAAGAATTAAAATAGACAATGTTAGCCAGGTCAACATGAGAAACTTAAAATATTGGCTTCTGCAGCTAACTCAGTTGTCTTCACCTTCATTTTCCTGTTTGTTCATAATCTGGAAAAGAAAAACAAGCTTTCCTGCTTTTTCAGGTCCCAAATGATTTCTCAGTTTGGAATGAATTAGTCCAAAGGAAGAAAATAGTCTTTCTACGCCAGCAGAAGAAGCTACTGTTGTTAAAAGTGAGATCATCATTTCAACAGTCTCTGAATCCGATTGTTTAAGGGACTTCCACCAGTTCACTGGTGTGACTTTCTTTAAAATATCATCAGCAAACATATATTTCTTGAATGGTTCACCCTTAGCTCTGAAGTTTATCACAGTTGGCATTATGGAGGGATGATTGCTGGATGTCCATGTCATAGCCAGCTCCTCTTCTTCAGCAGTTAAGGTTTGACTCTGATACAAAGTATCGAGAATATTTGCAAGAAAATGAGCTGGAGATAGTGCTTGTCCAAGTCGTTTTTTAAAATGCTTGTAATTGAACTCTGTCACTGCATATTTCTCTTTTTAAGAACTCACTCAATTCCTTTCAAATTTCAACAGCATCAGCAATAAAACAGCTACTTCCCTGCATTTTGGTCCAGGCTACAGAAGTAGGCTTCAGGGTACCCAGCAGGTGTTCAACATTTCTCTTAAGCCCAATGTTGAGACCTTTGTGAACAAAATCGTGTAAAAAGAAAAGGCAATGTCACAGCCAAACTGTCATCAGATTAGGCCAGTTCTTGATGTAGTGCTCAAAACAGTCCACTATGGAGTTCCATCGCATGTCTTGTGGGACAGTTAGCTAACTGCTGCAAAGTGGTTGTTACAGAAGTATTTTGCAATTTCAACATTAGCTTTTATTTCTGGAACACTGAAGTCTTTAGCTAGGAGGTGCATCAAATGAGCACTGCAACCGTATGTTAGTAGCTTGGGACTCTCTTCTAAATTTCTTCTCATCTTTGATATATTTGCAGCATTGTCTGTGACCAACCTGCGTACCAGACATTTGAATATTTTTTCCCAAGTTTGTTATAGCTTTTACTGCTACTTCTTCCAAGTATTCTGCTGCATGCACATTTCCTGATGTATCAATTGTTTCTGTAAGGAAGACATTCCCTTCTGTTGTTACACAAGCACAAACAACAGAATTATTGTGGACAATGCTCCATCCATCAAGATTCAGGTTAACAATTTCACCCTTTAGACCTTTTGCACACTGCTCAATTTCTCTTTTACACACTTTATCCAGCAATTTGCCTCTGACACCTGCTCTGTTGGGTGGACTGTATCCTGGTCTTAATGACTGAACCATGTTAATGAAGTGTGCGTTCTCAATTGTACGGAAAGGAGAGCTTATTGCATAAACAAACGGGGTAATTTTTTCAATCAATTACCTCTTTTTATAATCTGCTGGTTCTTATCACAAACTTATCTATGGTTGATAGAGATTTTTTTTCCTTTTTGCCACAGATGATATACTGTGGCTATGTGACATACATGACGTGACTAAAACACTCTCACTGGCAGGTAACTCTGAAACTATAGAAAATGATGGTGATCTTGAAGTTTGATAGTCTTCAGAATCCTGTATGTTGACAATGGATTCTCCTAAACAAAATAAGTCAATGCAATTATTTAATTATTATTACCATACTGCTCATTTAGTATTACTCATTGCATTCACCGACACTCAGTACTACTTTAGAGGTGAAATTGTAAAAGGATTATCTGCCTATTTCAGCTATTTTTTATCACAACTGCAACTAAAATGCAGCTGTATATTTTTTGCTCAAACATGAGAATTCAAGAATAGTCCAGAAGGAAGACAGGCAGTCCTTAAGAAAGGAGTATGAAATAAAAAATAGTTTACCAACCCGAAGATCCTGCCTGTTCAGACATGTTCCTTTCATCATCTTCAATGCAGCTTCCTCCTGAGAAGGTACATTTCTCATGATGTTGTTTCATTCAGGCAACCAGGCCTTACATTTCTTTGTTGCACTGTTTGCATTTTGCACACATGCCTGTCTTACCCACAGGTAGAGGAACTTCATTAAAATATTCCCAGACTGGGTCTCTTTTACAGCCTGCTGCCATTATAGGTTTTCCCTTCTAGCGAGAGAATGGTATGGTAGATCTCAAATCAATGAAGGCTACACTCAGAAAGACCTCAAGACTTCTGGAATGTGCTGCTCAAACAGTTTCACTTTTGTTTCTACTGCCTGCCCCTCCCTTCTCACATTTATCTCCAGACTTCTTCTCCTTGTCCAGATCTGTTCCACTCCCAACAATCTTCTATTCATTGCACTTTTTGAAACTTTGCACTTTTAGAGAAAGGTAAGGGATTGACTCTGTGTACACAAATTTGCAGAGGGACAATAGGGTTGAGGTCTGTTATTTCTCACTTTTATATATTATTTATTTATTTAAAAATGTTTTTGCTGTTAACAAGCATATTATCTCTGGAGACACAAATCCACAGTTTGAGAACTGCAGAACTAAGCAACTCTGATGGTATCTTCTAGACTGAGCACTGAGTCCCTTAGGGTAGATAGAAAAATTAACCTAAAGAATGTATGCAGAAGCCCCTGGAACCCCATAAAATTGGGTCCCTAATCCATGAATTATTGTAACCCATTTACAAAACTTTTCTTAAACATTACATTAATATATTGTCTCATACTATAGAATTGGAATTTTCCATGAATTCTATTCCATGATGAGATATCTTTGAGCTCTAATGTATCTTAATTACAACTACTTGTGCCCATTATTATGGAATTTCTACCATTCAAAAGCATTTATCATTAGAGGACAGACTGAATAAAGCTCCTAAATTTAATAAAAATGAACTAAACTGATTTGAAAAATATGTAAATGTAATCCCTTAATGTCTGCAGATACACCTGGAATGCTTAAAGCATGTGTTTGATTTATGTAAATAGTAGCACATAATAAAACACTTTTAGAAAAGGATACTAG
Source organism: Lepidochelys kempii (assembly GCF_965140285.1). NCBI lineage: Eukaryota > Metazoa > Chordata > Testudines > Cheloniidae > Lepidochelys > Lepidochelys kempii. The sequence continues at coordinate 135,509,229 of NC_136382.1, read as the reverse complement.
GACATGTTCTGCTGATTTCCTCTTTCTGACCAGCATGGCTCACTGCACATTCGCTCACTGAGATGTCTACCAATTTGTTCAGTTGACTACATGAAAAAAATACTGAATGTTAATTTATATACAAACAGAGAAAAACAGAACAGATTATATATTGTATAAAAGCACCCAGATATTAAATCTAAACACTATGCATTTTACATTCTTTTTACAATTATTACTATACAAACACTATATTACCAGATAGTGGTATCACCTTCATCTAAATCACAGAAATGCTCCCATGTAATACCCCTCAGCAACTTTACAGAACAATTTGTAAAAGCAGCAAAGAAAATGATCCTATCAGATTTAAACCACACAGAGTAATTCAAGTATGCAAAATTTAGTAATGTAATTTGGAACATCCAGGCTCTTACAAAAAGTGCTACAGGAATCTTAATTATAAATTATCAGTACCTTTGGTTTTAAGTCTCTTCTGAAAAAAAAATGGTATTTTCAACTGTTCAGTAGCCTCTAATGACATTTGTGGGAGGGGGTGAATTGATTCAGTATCAGCTTACAGGAGAAGAGTGCCATCTACTGAATCAAGACCACCCAACTGCTGCAGGAGCTCCATGGAGACACCAGCATATGTGCAGCCCATTCCATACACCACACCAATTATCAACAAATAACTAATTTCCTCCTCCTCTTCTTTCCCAGATAGAAGAATGAGAGCCACTTAGAATAGGTGAAGACAATTCCTCATTACTGGTACTGTGGGCTTTCAACCCTTGACTTTTTTATTCACAGAACATAGTCACCACTGAGCTGAGTTGATACCGACATTAAAACACTAACAAATCATACACCATACAACAATCATAGAACATTAACATGAATTTTAAAAGGAACCCATTAATGTGTATGACAAATGCTAATCTCATGATAAACTACATTCCCTTACTTTAGCCCTCAAATTGCTGTCATTACCTTTTGTTGTGTGAAGTCAGACTGTGAGCACCTAGGAACTGGGATCATGTCTGATTAGTCTATAAAACGTAATGCAAATTGTGGTGCTATATTAATAAGTTTCTTGGATATCTCCCAACCAAGATCTGACAAGATCACAGCTTGAGGTGGTATACTAATATGAACTAAAACCTCACCAATTAAGGTACATATTCTCCAACGGAAGCAAAATATAACTCATTACACATGCATAGGAGAGGAGCACTAAAAATTGAAAGAGTTACACCTTTATATATCAAAAAGCTTTTACAGTAATTATGGCCCAATTTATATAACAAACAAATAATTGCAATATTAAACGTAATGGTCTTTACTTTTGCCAGCCTGCATAAGGCTACTGGCAAGAGATGCATAATACTTACATATAGTAAAGATGTTAGGGTGAAAGATGTTTTGGATGCATAGTTTTAAGAAGTAACATTGTCAAGATAGCCATTAAAAGAAATTCCTCACCTGTGTTACTACATCTTGTATTAACTAAACATGAAGAGCTTTACAAATCTGATTTACTGTTCATCATGAGGGTTTGGGGCATTTAATTCAACTGGAACAGTGAAACTAATGAGTTTCAGCTTCTGTCTCCAGATCATTTCACTTTCTGGTTTTTATACGCTCTAGCATAATGTTGTTGAGTTTGAGTTCACAATTCTAGACAAATGTTTAACCCCCCACAGAAAAAGGTCCAGCAAAAAACAAGAGATATATATATATCATTCTTCCCCTCCCCCCCCCCCACATGTTTTCTCCATAATGGAAAGTTTCTCCTTTGGCAGAAACCTTAACTCAACACAATAGTGTTTGTGGATCCAGACTGGATTAAATTTTCAGTTATGAAAAATTACAGGAGGAAAACATTAATCTTACAAATTATTCAGATGTAGCCTATGCATAAGACTTCAGTGAGTTTTAACTTTTTGGAAAGTTTGATGAGTCTGTGTTATACGTTAGTGAGACTTTTAAAGGCAAAAAATGTCTGACATGAGGTGCTATATATCTTAAAAGGACACATTTTAATTAATTTTAATTCCTAAACTAATTAACAGATTCATTTGTAAATTCTCAGGAAAAAAAATCTGCACTCAGAGTAAGTGTTTTATTTTTGAGGAGGCTACACAAGTTTTCATATATAACAAAGAAGCTGAATTCCTGATTTAAAGGACAAAACTCAACTCAGCCTTAACTATGGCGTCAATATAAATATCTCCATAATATAACTCAGATTTACATATATAAATGACACTTGCCTTTGTTGTTCTATAATAGAGTCAAAACCAACAAGTTCCACAGTCTTCTTTCCAATGACTAAAGCATTCTCTTTCTCACACTCAACATCTTGCTCATCATTCAATCCATAGCGGTTCTTTACTGCAGTAAGAAAATCCACACCAAAATTTGCCTTGTTTGGGCGGATAAAGGATCCTCCTGTCGAGTGACTGGAAGGGGGGGGGGAGAGAGAGAAAGAGAGGATGTGTACAAAAAAGAGGAAATACAAAACAGTAGTCATGGTTATAACTCCCAGACAAAAACTGTTAAAATACAATTAATGCTGAGAAGGCATATCAGTAATTCAGCATAAAATATGTTACAGGCATACTGCAATTATGCTGCAATTCTGGTAACAGTTTCCTGTTCTCTGGGTACTTTTTAAAATTATTTTTACTTTGAGTAACATTAGAAAAAATATGGTATTATCATTCTACTACTGGTGTAGAATTATGCAGTTGTGAAGTATCAAGCAGCATACTCACCCCTTACTGCAATCAACAGAAGTCAGTATAATCTCCAATTCCCCCCATTTGATGTTATTAGCAGCACTTGTACCAATGTAATGAGATTATAACACAAGAACTAAATTCTTCCTAACTCCACTCCTTAAAAAAATCTTAATTTATAGAAAAAGAGAAATGAACTGTATCCACAGCAATGGGTTATTTCTGGGTATTGTTAAAATTAAAGTAACTGTTTTAAAAGAATCATAACTAAAAATATTATCCATCTCAGGTACATGTAAACATCATCATATTAATAATTGTTAGTGCTTTGTGTATTCCACAGATAGCTGTAGTATTCCTTGCTATATCACCGTGCCCCAGAACCAAAGACAACAGTCATCCACCTGTACAGTAGCTGCTGTTCTTCAAGATGTGGGTGCAGATGTGTACTCCACTCAGGTGTGCATGCACCTCGTGAATCAAAGCCAGAGAACTTTGCTTATCAGTACCTGTAGGTGCACCATTTGCACCCTCTGGCCCGGTAGCCCCTCCCCTGGCTATTAAAGGTCAATGCCACCCCAACACCCCCCCCCCGAGTTCCTTCACACCGAACATCAAGAATTGAGACTCCAGTGCAGAGAGGAGCGAGGGTGGGTCATGGAATACACATCTGCTTCCACATCTCAAAGAACAGTTACTGTACAGGTAGGTAACCATCTTTTCTTCAAGTGGTTGCAGATGTGTATTCCGCTCAAGTGACTCATAAGCAATATCATTAGGAAGGGGTTGGAGACTACTTGAAGAACGACCACAGAACTGCCTTTCCAAAATTTGCACCTGATCTAGATGCAGTCATAATAGCATAATGCTTGGTAGATGTATGTATGGAAGACCCTCTAGCAGCTCTCCAAAATGTCCAATATTGAAACGTCACCGAGAAATGCAACTGAGATGCTTGGGCCCCTGTCGAATGAACTCAAACTTTGTGGAGGTGAAGGCAAAGCTATCCCATTCACCGCTGTAACACAGGATGTTATCCACCTGGAAATCATTTGTACAGAGAATGCTTGACCCTTCAGCTGATGTGAAAAGGAAACAAAAAAGGCTCAGTTCTTTCAAAATAAAACACCAAGCATAGTCTCACACCCAAGGAATGAAGATGCTGTTGGTCTGCATTTGAATGAGGCTTGGGAAAAAATACAATTAAATATATTATCTGATTAAGATGAAATTGTGACACCATTTTAGAGAAAAACTTGGAGTGAGCCCTCAAGGCCACCCCTTCTTTGAAAAACTTGGCATACAGAGGGTTTGCCACTAGGGCTCACAGCTCAGTAACTCTTCTTGTGGAAGTTATTTCCACAAGAAACACTGTGTTTTGGTAGAGGAGTTGCTAAGGGCTTAAATGGAGGACTGATGAGGACAGCCAACACAGTGTTATGGCCCCACTGAGGAATCACTTTCTTCACCAGTGGAAAGAGACTAATGATCCCACTCAGAAATCTGACTACCATGGATTTCAAGAAAACTGATTTCCCTTGGACTGGAAGGCGAAACACCAAAATCACCACCACGTGGGCTCTCAATGAAGTGAGAGACCAGAAGACTGAAGATGTAACAGGTACTCCAAAATGTCCTGAATGCAGGCATGCATTGATTGAATTCCCCGAGCTAGGGATCAAATCAAAAAACTTTTTGCACTTAGCTGAATAGGAAGCCCTAGTAGAGGACTTCCTATTATTAAGGAAAACCTGTCAAACAGCTTTGAAACAGTGTTCCTCTTCTAATCTAACCAATCAGCATCCATGCTGTGAGGTGCAGACTGTTCAGTACTGGATGCAAAATTTGACTGTGGTACTGAGTCAGTAGATCAGGACACCAAGGAAGAGGAATGGGCAGATGAACAGAAAGACTGACAAGCATGGTCTTAGACAAGCCACTGCAATGACAATCAGTCTGACATGATACATCCCCAGCTTGAGCATCACCTGAGGAACAACTGCAATATTGGGGGAGGGTGTGTGGAGGGGGACATGCGTCAGCACTGATCTCCAGTTCAAATGAAACACATCAGACCGAGAAGCCCTCCATAGCAAAATGTATGTCACTTCTAGTTGTCCTTCATTGCAAACATGTCAATGGACCTCAGCACATTGCTGTTCAGAGACCACTCAAAATTCCGGGAGAAATTCCTGCCAAGATAATCAGTTAAGTGATTCTGGGACCTTGGTAAATGAGCTGCTGTGGGAATGATATTGTCTTCGATACAGAACCGCCAGAACTTTTATCACCACCTGACAAAACCAGATGGAGCGGGTACCTCCCTGCTTGTTCACATAATACATTGTGGCGGTGTTGTCCGTGAGTACATGAATCACTGTGACCTTGATATCTGCACAAAATGCCCTGCATGTATTGTAAACAGCTCAAAGCTCCAGGATATTGATATGAAGCAATACTTCCTGCTCTCTCCACAAACCTTGAACCTTTAATCCCCCATATGGGCCCCCCAACATACTGTGTAAGCATCAGCAACTATGGTCCCAGATGGATGATGATGAGCAAAGGGGACACCTTTGGAAACACTGACCTGATCTGTCCACCACTCTAGGATGCGCAATGGTATCTGCACCAAACTGTCCAACTACTAACAATTTGGGAGATATATCAGTTTCAACCAACCATGAAAAGGACAAACACGTAATCTTGGATAAGTGCACGTGGCCATATGACCTAACTTCAGGAACATCTGGATCATAGTTGAAGGGTGAGAGCGGAGACACATACACAGCTAACAAAAGCATTCATTTGGTAGAAATGCCCTCAACTCAGAGTCTAGTAGGGCCCTAATGAATTCAGGGTTGGGTTTTTTTGAGTTAGTACTGTTCACTTTCCCTTGTTCAAAACCAGACCCAGATGATCAAGATAACAGTGTGAACTGGACATGCAAGGACTTTTTCTCTGGAGTTGCCCCTCACTAACCAACCATCCAGGTATGGAAAGGAATGAATTACTCTTTTTCTGAGGTACGCTGTCACTACAGCCATGCATTTGGTAAAAATGCATGGAGCCGAGGACAGGCCAAAGAGGAGCACAGTGTACTCATAGTGCTGACCTGCCACAACAAGTCTCAGAAACCTCCTGCGGCTCAGGAAAAATGTCATCACATGGAAATAAATGTCCCAAAGATCCAGGGCAGCAAACCAATGGTAATTCAATACGGGAAGAACAGAAGCTAGGGTGACCATGACGAATTTCATGTATTTGCTGTACTTTTTGAGACTATAGAGATCAAGAATAGGTCTCATTCCTATATAGGACTTGAGGACCAGGAAATACCAGGAATAGAATCCTTTTCCCTGATGCTGCAGGGGAATCTTCTCTATAGCTCCCAAAGGACATAGAATCTGAACCTGTGTTCAGAGGAAGATCCCTAAAGAGCGATGGGGTTGAGGCATGGGAAGGGGTGGGGAATAGACAGTAATTGGATAGCATATCCCCATCTCATGGTGGTTGAGGACCCTTTTTTCCATGGTTACTGTGTCCCAAGAACTGTAAAGGTCAGACAGCCTATCTGTGAACTGAGGGAATGGGGAGGTCACAACTGGAATGGTGTCCTAGATGTGCAGCTCAAAATGGCTGCTTGCTCAACGTTGGATGAGAGCGGGCTTACTGGTTAAAATTGGACTCAGAAGGCCTCCTCCTCTATGACCCTACCTGGAGAAGTCTTGCTACAAAATAGGGAAGGCTGACTACCAGAAAAGCCGCTGCAAGCTGTATTGCTGCAGTTCTGTTTACCGCCGTAATGACATCCCTTGGAGGTTTACACCCCCGCTCCAAACAAACGTAATGTAGCACACGAGTCCTTAAGAGGACGTAAAGTCTCACCAGTTTTCTCAGAAAACAAAAGCCAACCATCAAAAGGCAAGTCTTCTATGCTCTGCTGAACCTCTAGAGCAATGCCGGAATTCTGGAACCACAAGGCCCATCTCGTAGTCATAGCTGATGCCATAATTCTGAAGGAAGCATCTTCCATGTCCAGAGCTCACTGCAATGATATTTTGGCTACCAGATGGCCCTCCTCAATGACTGCCTTAAAGTCTTCCCTGGAGGATCCTGGCAATTTATCAGTGAATTTGGACATAGCATCCCAATTGATGAAGTCGTATTTAGAGAACAGTGCCTGATGATCTGTAATGCACACCTGTAACGACTAGGTTGAGAATATTTTTCTCCCATCAAATCCAGCCTTTTCGACTCCAGGTCCTTAGCCGTGGACTTGTACTTCCTCTGCTGTGATCTATAATTTATTGCCAATGCAACAAGAGAGTTAGGGCTGGATGGGAATAGAAAAAAAAATCCTGCATACGGACAAAATATCATTTATCAGCCCACTTTGCAGTAAGAGGCAATGAAGCTGGGGTATTCCATAAGGACTTTACAGGCTCCAAAAGAACTTCATTTATTGAGAAACCTACCTTCCCCGGAAGTGAGGACTGGAGAATAGCCAACAACTTATGTGTATTCTCATGCACAAATTCTGCCTGAATACTCAAGGCAGAAGCCATATGCCTCAGGACACACTGGTACAATTTAAAATCCTCAGGCACAGGGAAGAAGAAGAATCTGGTACCGTGGAGTCATCTGGTGAAGAGGCAGTCGAAGGAAGTGGGGCTAATGGAGGCTCCTGAGAGAGCACTTGTTCATGTACAAGGGGTTCAGGGTGAGCTGGCACAGTAGGAATGACCTCGCACTGTCTTTTCCAGACAAGGTCAAAGAATGGAATCTTGTAGACTGATGAACATCCCAAGGAGGCCACTGGGATAAGGGTATGGCATTGGTGGCCAGTAGGTATGAGAAAGGAATCCCCATCACTACACCATGGGAAAGATGCTAATCTCAGTACCAATGGTGATCCAAGGATGATCCCGAGGACTTCCAAGAGCGTTGTCTCAAACATAAGAGATTTCGGGGACATCTTCCCCTTTCCATCTCAACTAGCCCTGGAAGTCATCTGATTGTAGCTGAGAAGCCCTGCCCCCAACAGAGTAAGCAAGGAATAAAAACAAACAACCTCATCTGAAAACCAATATGGAGATGGCACTAGTACCAAAAGAGGCATCACACTTCGCCTTAGCACCAGAGCAGACAGACAATGGTACTGAAGCCAGGGCCAGCACTGATCTCAATGATGATGTCTGCGCTAAAGGCATTGAGATCAATAGCGTCTGTGTCAACGGGCCCCTCAGTACCCTCAACTCTGCAGTCTGAATCTTAGACAGTGCAGAATACGGGTTATGATGAACAAGACTACTCTGCAACCAGAGCAGGCAGTGCAAACAATATGGCAGAACAAACAGCAGCCATGGCAGCTGCATGTTCCTGAATTAATCATGAATGGAGAGCCAGAGAAGGTCTGATGCCACCTGGTATGCCAGTGGCATAGAAACAGGCAGTACTGATGCAGACAAAGTCAGTGCTGACATCATCTGTACTGGACTCAATGGACACCCCATCGCTGGTACCAGAGTCGATGGTACAGTGTCTAACGGATCTCAGCACAGTAGTGGGGAGCAGTTAGATGGCCCAGCTCCTTCCCACATACCCGAGGAATCATGGTGCCAGTCAGCACGCTCCTCTTAGATGAGGAGGCATCGCTCCGAGTCCTGGCATGGCATCGGTTTGTCTTGTGAGATTTCTTCCTTGAAGGACCAAAGGAAGGAGAGCGATCCCTCTTCCTCTCGAGGAAATATCAGAACTTGGGCTTGGAGCAACTCCTCATGTCAGTTCCAAAGGCCTCCGTGGGACTATCTATGGAGGTCCCCAGTGTCAAAGCGGTTCCCCCTGGCCTGCTCCAGAAAGTGCTGCTTGAGGCACAAGTCACTCATCACTTTTGTTCTCTTCTTGAATGACTTGCAGACTGAGCACCTTTCCTTAACGTCTCCCTGTCCCAGGCACAATAAGCACCGAGTGCAGGGTTCACTATTTGGTACAGCCACCCCACACAACGGTCTGTGTTTAAAACCTGGTGAGAGCATCCCACCAGTCTAAAATATGCTGCTGACTGCTACTTACTAGCAAAAACTTAAAGGCACTATTAAACTAGCTATATACAACTCCTCCAGAAACAATGGATAGAAAGAAGCATGATGTAAACACCACATAGAACAGTCCGACTCAAGCCGTGGGTGGTGAGAATGAACCGAAGGGGGTTGGTATGGTGCTGTCCTTAAATAGCCTGGAGAGGGGCAATGGAGCCAGAGACACGAGCGCTGTCCCTATAGTTATTGCTAAGTAAAGTTCTCTGGCTTTGGTGCACTGGGCACACGCGCACTTGAGTGGAACACCCAGCTGTAACCACTCCAAGAACTTTCTTTATAAAGAAAAACAATTGTTTCTAGCCCTCAGGGGTATGAAGAAAACTTTAAAAATATTAACCGACATTATAACAATGCAGTGTTGTCTTCCTGTCTCTACAAACAGCCTGAATGAGCAGTATGAATTGCCGTCATTGTATTGGTATGCTAACTTTAAAACCTAAAGATTATAATTAAATGTTAACATTAAATGCTGATAATTTTAGCAAAAACATCCAACTAATCTATTTATCCCACAATCCTATATCACTTCCCAGGCTTCCTTGGATGCCAAAAAGCCCTAACTAACTGTTCCCTATCAGTTGACAAAACCTCCAGCTTCCCTCTGACAACCTTTATGTTACAGTTACGTTTTCAAAACAAAAATCTGCAGTAAACTGAAATCTGAAAGGGTGGGGACAGTGAGAAATGAAATAGACTATCAAAACAGACAGACTACTGCACGGACTAGGTTTTTCATTTTCCTATTTAATTAAATAGAACCTCAATTTTCAATTTATCTGAAATTGCTGCAGAATTGCTAGTCTGCTGCACCAGAATGCCAACAAAATTAAAGGATCTTTAATTAGATTAGATCCACCTTGTCACTGAGTACACAGGACTTTGACTATTAAGTCTTAGAGAATATTTGTACTAACACCAAAGACAAAAAAAATCTCTCATTTAACAGTATTCCATGAGATAGCACAAATCAAAGACAAGTCACTTTTGAAACGAATGAATCAATGTTCAAACTGCTTTATAATTTAAAACTGTATAAAGTGACTAACAAATGTGTACATTTACATCTGGTTTATCTGTATATAGCATTGTAACCTAGCCAGTTCAAACCATTGCAACTCTGATTCATTCAATCACATCAAAGTCTGAATATGGATTAATTTTATGCTTTCAAAAAAGTAATGTTCATGTAGAACCATTATATATAGATAGATAGATAGATTTGAAGGATTATATTTACCAAGGGAGAACTCCCTTTTTGAAAGCAATAAATGCCCACAAAAGAGCACCTAGATTCCTGTGTCACATTTTCTGCTACATTTTAAGTACAAATTTGATTCTCTGAACCCTGATGCTAGGAAAACTTGGAGACTCTGATAAGGTTGGATGGATGCAACTGGCTGAGGGTTGGTATATTGTGCTGTATACCATTTCCAGAGGTAGCTCAAGTTTAGTATTATGAGAGAAGAGTTAGTGAAATGTAGGACAGGAAGAAAAGTGAGCTGCACAAGCATGATAATGAATGGTTTCAGAGTAGCAGCTGTGTTAGTCTGTATTCACAAAAAGAAAAGGAGTACTTGTGGCACCTTAGAGACTAACAAATTTATTTGAGCATAAGCTTTCGTGAGCTAGAGCATAATGCACCCGATGAAGTGACCTGTAGCTCACGAAAGCTTATGCTCAAATAAATTTGTTAGTCTCTAAGGTGCCACAAGTACTCCTTTTCTTATTATAATGAATGAGAGCAGTAAATAGCTAGACTCTAGAGCAGAGGTGGGCAACTATGGCCTGCGGGCCACATCTGGCCCGCGGGACAGCCCTGCCCAGCCCTTGAGCTCCCAGCCGGGGAAGCTAGTCCCCAGCCCTTCCCCTGCTGTCCCCCCTCCCTCGCAGCCAGCACTCTGGGCGGCAGGGCTGCACGCTCATGCAGGGCAGCGCAGCAGTGTGTCTGGCTCCCGCCGGGTGACGCAGCTCCCGGACATGCTGCTCTAAGCAGCGTGGTAAGGGGGCTGGGGGGGCAGTCAGGGGACAGGGAGCAGAAGTTCGGGGGCGGGGGGTGTTCAGGGGATGGGGTTGGATAAGTGTGGGAGTCCCGGGGGGCCTTTCAGGGGACAAGGAGCAGTGGGGTTGGATGGGTCAGGGGTTCTGAGGGGGGCAGTTAGGGGGCAGGAAGTGGGAGGGATCGGCTAGAGGGCAGGGGCCAGGCTGTTTGGGGAGGCACAGCCTTCCCTAACTGGCCCTCCATACAGTTTTGCAATCCCAATATGGCCCTCGGGCCAAAAAGTTTGCCCATCCCTGCTCTAGAGGAAATTTAAGAAACATATCTTCAGAAATAAAACTTGTCTTCTCAATAACACAAATAGATTTTTCCTGATTTGTTAGCCATTAATCATCTCCTTAGAAAAAACTGAATATCACTAACTTTGCAGATCTATTTAGCAAGAATTGTCTAATATACTACTCCTTGATAAGCATTTTCTTTGTTCTAGATATAGACAAATCCCGCTGCTCCATTACTCTGTTCTAGAATTTAGGTATGGAGCCATCTGGTTACTTTAGACTTGGTTACATATAGTAAGTCTGTGTTATATACTTTTGCTAATTTTGATAGCTGTGTATTTTTCAAACAATAAAATCTTTACTGAAATTTATGAAAATAAAATATATAAGGGACTTGTTATAGTTAAACATGCCTTTGTTACTGTGAGATTACATTGCTGTGATGTGCTCTATAAGAGGCTATGACCTGGAACCATACAGAAGCTGAAGCTAATGCAAAATGCTATGACCCACTTATTAAAGCAGAGTTGCATTTTGAAACCACATGAGGGCAGTGCTTCAGGATCTGCACTGACTCCCAATAAGCTTCTAGGTGGAACTCCATGTGTGGGTTTTAATCTATGAAGTCTTAAATGGTTTGGGTCCTGGTTACCCTCTCCCTGAGCCATACTATTATGCTTGAGATCAGCAGACACATTCAAGCTGAAGTCCTTTCAATATAAATTAAAAGGACTGCACGTCGGGTGTTCTCTGTGAGGGGCCCACAGTTTTGAAATTTGCACCCCTTCCTCACTCTGTCCATCAGAAGCCAGATTTGTTAACCTTCTAGGCATGCTGCAAAACCCATTTTCCCCCCTTCAAGCTATATTAAGGGGCCTGATATTAGATTATCATTAGTAGACAAAACAGACCACCTCTAAAAACAAACTAAAAATGACCACAGCAACATAGTCTGAGATCAACTCACCCCCTCATCCCTGTATTTTCTTAAATATTTAGGGGTGAAGGGAAAAAATCAGACAGGGAGTAGCAAGAGAGATGGGTAGTGAAAGTTCACAGATGGAAGGAGGAAGAATTGGCAGAGAGCAACTGGAAAAAATGCTGTGGGATGCAGCATCCTGTGGAGAGGGCTAGATAGAAACACCTTTTGGGGGGAATGGGAAATAAACCATAGCAGAAAGGTAGAAGATGAGGAAAATACTGGAGGAGCAGGGAAGATAGGAGGAGTGTGCAAGCCAGAGGTATATCCAGCGAACAGAAGGTGGCAATGGGTGTAGCAAAGATCCCCAAATTGTGGGGTGTGCCCCCCCAAATTGTGGGGTGTGCCCCCCCAAATTGTGGGGCATGGAGAAACATTGGGGGGCACAGCTGGGGCCCAGGCCAGCCCTCATAGGGGGCAGGGAGAAAGCACCCCCCAACTCCACTTCTGGCCCCAGCCACCGGCCTCCTTACCCTTGTCCGTGTCCCCCGCTCCCGGCACGGACAGGGGTAAGCGAGGACGTAAGATAAAAAGTTTGAGGACCACTGGGATGTAGGGATAAGTAGTAATGGGTGTCATGCTGCTTAGTATGGAACACAGCTAAGAGAGCCAATCTCAGGTCAGGCTACCAGGAAACAGGGCACGTACCCCAAACCGGTGGTATATTCTCATAAGATTCCACCAAGTCAGTAACAAATGTGTGCTACCAAAATACTATACTAGTATTATGAAGCTACAGACTGTCCCTTTCAGGCCCTCTAGCTCCTCATGCACCATCCAGACAAACCAGGCTTCTGTGATAAAAGATTATTAAAACCAAAAATCACATATTAGATTCTTTCAGTTCCAAAGAACCAGGTACACATCCCTGGTGAAAATATACTTCAGATCTTAGCCAAAAACCATGCTGGTAGCAAATCCTTTGGAAACTAAAAAACTAAATGTTTATTAATATAAAAAAGGAAGTGTGTTAAGAGGTTAAAATCAATCATATGCATTACGGTTGATTTCAGAGTTTGCAGATCTGCATAGCAGTGATGTTAAATCTGCCAGTTTGTAATAAGTCTCTCTGGTTCATCCAAAAGATTGGAGTCCAAATGACAACTTAGATGTAGAGTCTGTTAGAGTCTTTCCATAAATCTTTTGGGGCATCCCAAGTAATTACTTGGGGATCTCCATCCAATGGCTCAAACTTTCTCTGTTAAAGTTAAGCAGACTAGAAATGGCAGGATAGTGCCTGAGGTTTTTCTTTTATAGCTGAAACATGCTGCCAAGTGTCTTGAGCACAGCATGCATCTGAAGATTCCTCTTTGCTGAGCCCCAAGACCCACCCTTTGAAATTACCATTCTATTTCCTATGCATACACAGGTAATCCAGCTACACTGATCTACATGAGGCAATTGCTGGTTATTCATTACTGCAGGGATAGATAAGCTGAAGACAATATAGGTAATATTCATTAGATTCATGCAGTATATACTATTCTCCTGAGGGAATTCTGCACCAAAAAAAATTTCTGCAAAATTCAGCATATTTTTATTTGTCAATAAATAAATGTTGAGGCTCCAGCATGGTGGCAGGGAACCCAGGCCACCAGCTGAACAGAGGTGGGAGATCACCCTGCAGGTGCCCCTCCCCCACCCACAAAGAGACATAGACTTGGCAGTGAGGCAGCAACAGTGCAAGGCCTGGGCCTGCCCCAGAAACACCCTGGGGCCCAGCCCCTCCTTGCCAGGTGCACCAAGATAGCAGACAAGGAGGGTAGATCTCGCATGTACGCCCAGCCCTGGCCCCTGATACAGGTGTGGGGCAGGCAGGCTAAGGGCACCAGGACCCATGTGTAGGGGCTTAGTGTGTGTGTGTGGCGGGGGGGGAATCAGGTTCTGTATGGGGAAATCTGGGCGTGAGGAGCTTGGTGGTGGGTCTGGGTGCAGAGGGGATCTGGATGCACAGGGACTCATTGGGGGGTTCTGGGTGCAGGGGGAATGGGACTCTGCAGTGAGGGTCCACATAAAGGTGGTTGGAGCTCAGCTTGTCCAGGTGCAGGTGGGGTGTGGGTCCAGGTGCAGCTGGTTGGGGCTCAGTGAGGTGGTCCAGGTGCAGGGGGTGGGGCTCGTCAGGGTGGGGGTTCAAGTGTGGGGGGCTCAGCAGGGGATGGTCTGGGTGCAGGTCCAGATGCAGAGGGAGAGGCTCAGCTGGTGTCCGGATGCAGGGAGAGTGGGGGTTTGGGGGCTCAGTGCGGGGTTTTGAGTACAGGGTATGCAGATGTACAGGGGCTGGGCAAACAGTGGAGCCGCTCCCCATGCGGTGACCCCGTCCCCCATGGTTAAGAAGCAATGGAGGCAGGAAGTGGTGCAGGAGGGGTGCACACCTTCCTGCAGCTGGGAGAGGTTTCTGGAGGGTGGGTCTGACCTGGACCCAGCCACTCCTTGCAGGGGAAGAGGAAGTCCTGTCCTCCCCCTCCCCCAGCCCAGCCAGGACTAGCAGCTGAGCCCAGCACAGGGTAGGAGCCACCGGGCATCCCCAGATTTAAGTCTCCACCAGCTGCTCCAAACGCCATGCCCACACTACTGGGGAGGGGTGTGACACCACTCTGGTGGCTTCCCTTTGCTTCCCCATCCTTTTTCTGTGGGGAAGCAAAGAAATCTGCAGGGGACAAGAATTCTGCCTGCATATACACAGCATCTTCCTTGGTTTCTTATCAACACAAATGAATGGGCCTAGCATATTAGTCCTTTTAAGCATCTTTTGATGCCCACGCACAAGTGAAATGTCCTGATTACAATTCCTCTCAATTTGCCTTTAAGGGTCACACGCAAGTTACTTAGCTGCCAATTTTAACCTGTGCTGGTTTGCTAATGTCACAGTGTGTAAATATGGAGGCAGACAGGACTCACAGCAAAGGTAAGCAGCAGCAGCAGCTGGCAGAGGAATACAGCAGAAGGTCAGCTAGGAGGAAGCAGCAGAGGGCAAGCTGTGGAAGTAATATACAGGGTAAATGGGAAGGAAGGAAGATCAGCTGGCAGACAGGTGAAGAACACAGCAGGAAGTAAATGAGCAGTTAGGATGTCAGCTGGGAGGCAGTCTGGAAACTTGCATTTGTTGGTGGGGAGGCAACTGGGAGGGAGTAACCAGTTATGTAAACAAAGACTGTCATCAACATAATAGCATGTCACAGTGAAAGGATTAATCAGCCAATCAGAACATAGCAAAAAAACCTCTACAAAATTCAAGACACACTGTTTCTCAATGTAACTACACCACGTGCTTTAGCAATCATGTTGTGCGTACTGACATGATGATCTTGAGACATTATGGGGCTACCAAGAGTAGGGGAAATCGTTTGGGCATCATGCATCCAAATTTTCAGTTGGAAATTACAAACCAGCCCTAATGATAAATTTAGTACTGGCAGCAGGCTTTCCCCCCAATGTATTCACAAACGTTCCAAATACCTACACAGGATAAGAAAGTACTTGGAAAAGTATCTTATTTATTTAAAAACTACTTCTAAACTGGCTTTGCAAAACATACAATAGTGAATTGCAGATTACAGTAGTTACAAAAAATGCATCGAAAATACTTTCACATAATATACATCATATCCTACTTAACTAGCTAATTTCACTGTTTTTTTTATAAATATAAAAATATAAAAACCTAATAATTCTAACCACATCACTATCTAAAATAGCTTAATATGATGTGAAAAACTCTCACTCAAAACCCCTGATAGTTTGAAAACATGATCAATTTAAATGCTCAGCTTCCCCACCCATCCAAAAAAAATTATTACATATCACATAATTCAAAAGTTTCTTCAAGCAATAAATCACAGCACTTTTGCAATCACGGTCTTAACCACCACCTCTCTTACATGTTAATCACAACACAAATTACAAATGGCTTTGGGACCGGCATGGGATCCTGCCTTGGGCTTGGAGACTGGTGTGTAGCATAATTTTTTCCTGGGTATCTGACTGTTGAATCTTGCCCATATGCTCAGGGTTTAGCTGATCGCCATATTTGGGGTCGGGAAGGAATTTTCCTCCAGGGCAGATTGGAAGAGGCCCTGGAGGTTTTTCGCCTTCCTCTGTAGCATGAGGCACGGGTCACTTGCTGGAGGATTCTCTGCTCCTTGAAGTCTTTAAACCACGATTTGAGGACTTCAATAGCTCAGACATAGGTGAGAGGTTTTTCACAGGAGTGGGTGGGTGAGATTCTGTGGCCTGCGTTGTGCAGGTCAGACTGGATGACCATAATGGTCTCTTCTGATCTTAGCATCTATGAATTTTTTTCTGTTCATCTACCACACCCCACTTCTGTATCATGGCATCTGTCATCCTCCTCCTTTCACCCTTCCTTCCTCCTTACTGGCTCCAAATCCCCTTGCTCACTACCCTCACGACTCTACAGTTCCCATTAGCTCCACCTGCACCTCTTTCTCTCTCTGCCAGTCAGCACAAATCTAGGTCCCACATGCACATCCTCACCACCTCCTAGCCCCCCCTTCATCCCCACATCCCACACCCATCTCCACCACAGCCTCCCTGGTGCCACCATTCCTGTCCTCACCCACATTAACCACTACCTCCTCAACCCTTTCTCTTGTGTCTGGAACGCCTACCCCACTTCTAAAGAGCACAGCCATCCACAATCTTTCATAGCTCATTCTTCCTGGCTCTCATGGACACCTGGATTCCTTCCTCTCACAGTGCCTCTGCAGCTACCCTCTCTTATGGAGGCTTCTTCCCTTATACTCCTGACCCCGGATCAAGCTGTCAATCAGGCTGATTACCAGGATCAATCATCCACTTTAGTATTCTCCAGAAAGATCTTCCCAAGTTAGAGAAACAATGGTTCAGAGGCAGAAAAGTGAAAGCCTCACCTCCAATTTAAATACTCTGTATTCATGAGTGGGGAACATGAACCAATTATTGCCAGAGAAACACTAATTAAAGCACAGTTCTGAAAAGAGGTATTAAAACAGATTTAAATAATACACAAAATTTTAAATTTGATAGGAGAAACTGTACAGTTTTGGCTTTCTATTATATTCTCTCAAAGATTTCCTTTCCATAGAATCACAATATCTGGTATTAGAGAAATTACAGCTGCATCATCTTTGGGTATTTTTGTATAATCAGTTGAGACTTTTTGGAGTATGTATGGCTTTGTCAGTTGCCTGTTCAGGCTGGACACCTTACACAGACACATACACTGCACATACTTGTATTATATCTCTCTCCTAAGGGAGAGTGCAGCTAATTATATCTTGGAAACAGAGGATCTCTTTACTAATTTTTTCTTCAACTGAATTCAAAGCAGTTGGGCCACTTCCATTACGAATTACACTATTTAAGAAGGATGGCAGTCTTGGGACTCTCAACTGGAATACTTCTGCTAACGGGAGTTCAGTAATGTGTAATTCTTTTTCTTCCATTAAGAATGGCCTTATCTTCATTAAGCCTAATTTTATTAGTTACTATTATTAGATATAGGGCAAAAGAGTATCCATCCCTCAGAGCTGTATAATTTTCCCCCTTTTCTCTTCTAAAGAATAAGCTTAGCTTTATCACCTCCTTTTCTGATAATGAAACCTCTAGGGCTTCCATGCCAGATAAGTCCTGAATTTTAGAAGATACAGGCTGAAAGCTGTGATTTACATTAGCCAACAGAATCCATCCCTTCTATTTCTGCCTCTTTGCTAAGGGTGAGCAATAGCTATTTTGGAATCCCTCTGGGGAACATTAGCTTATTTTTCATTTGAGTCATTAAACAAAATAATGGGTAAACTCCTCTACAGCTTCAAGGAGAGGCTGAACTGCTGTCCCTCATTAAGAATTCAGAACACCAGGTTTTCTGAAGGAGAGAAGCAAGTTCTTTAGAGAGTCTTGTAATGCTACTGAATTCTAGATACAACTGTAGGAATCACCCTTCATCTTGATGTTTCCCATTTGATTCCTATGGCTCTCTTGGGACACGTGACCTGGGGGTAAACTACATCCAGTTTCTCTCTCAATAAACAGAGAAATATGCTTCATCTCATGCACTGCTGTTTCTATAGGACACCCTAAAATAGTGATTCTCATCCTTTTCTATACCATAACCCCATTCTAACAGAAGACAGTGGCAGGACTCTTCCCATCTAGTCATAAAGAAAGATGGATGATCATGTCCCCCACACCAGGCCTGGCTGCAGCCTACAAGTTGAGAACATATCTGGGAGGTACTTGGAGAACAGCTATATATTGTGCTGGGGGTGGGGTTGGGGAGAACAAAGTGTCCCAAATATCACGTATCTCCTGTTATGTGAGTCAGAGTAAGGCAGGTACTGCCAGTTTTCACTCATTTTCATGAAGGAAATCCTTACCATGAAGTTCTTCTCTCATTGCTTGTGCTTTGGAAGAGAGATTACAAACTTTTCCTACTGATTTGAGCTGGATGTGTCATACACAAGTCAAAAATTCTTCATCTGCAGATGCCAAGAAGTTTCAGTTTCTAAAATCAACTAGCATGAGCAGATGGTCATTCAGATTTGTTATGGGAATGGCAGTCTGTTTACTTCCTACATTAAATATAAGCATAAAGTTTCCACTGCAAAACCACAGATGGTATTTAAATTATCTTGTATTCTGTCACTTGGCCGCAGCAGTCATTTCCAATGGTAAAACACAAAAGACTAAAATAATAAAAAAAAAAATTCACAGAAAACATAAAAAAAGTAAATCGGAATAGAAAAAACTGGCCCTTCCTCTCCAAATATTCATGGCAATACATTTGATTATTTAGTTTGATAAAAAAAAGCTTGTTACACTATTTAACAGTACTAAATTTTGGTTAAAGTTTTTTTTAGTATTAACAATAGGTTAACTCCCCTGTGGCAATTATTGAGAACTTCAGGAGACAAGAAAGTGACAAGAAGGTGAGAATCTCTTCTCTGGAAATCTCCAAAGACTTTAATACACCCGGGATGGATAGATCTCAGCTTTGCACAAGGGAAGGGAAAATCTGTGGTGACAATCCATTGTTTCCAACATCAGTCACTTCCATGATAATAAAAAGAGGTCTTCTACACAGAACTCTTAATTATTATAGAAAAACATTATGATGTCAAGAGGTCAGCATAATTTTCCTTTTAAAAATTTCTACCAGAATTTTTAGTCTTAATTTCGGAGACCCATAAATCAGGAAACACAAGATTTAAAGTTTGGATAAAAATATTAACCTGTGCTTAATCATGCGTTATGTACTTCGAGTACAATTTTTACCTCTGTAACCTGTACCAAAATACTCCACATGTACAATCTGAGCAACTTGCCTTCTGCAATTCTTGACTTGGGAGTGTTATTTATAACCTTAATGTTACATCAATGTAGACATTACATTAAAAAAAAAGCCACCATACCACTTACTCTGATGCAAGTACTCCCAATTTGATCCAGACTGGGGAAATTGTACAAGGATAACAATTTGCATTTCTAAAGGGTTTTCTTGGGAGCACAGAAGACTAAAACGTCCGCAAGTTTTCCCCCTTTTTCTAAGCACACAAAATTACAAAATACTAACTGAATTTTTAAATACAATATAAGGCTCTCTAAAGAATTTTAACAATGGCAGGCAAAAATAGTAACATCAGACAAGAATTAAAGAAGGGAAGAATAAAAGACCGATTTTACACAGAGTGGAAGTCAAAGATATTATGCTTGCTCTCACCAGGCTTTGTTACCCCCCCAAAAAATGCATGCCAATATGGTCTATTAAATGCATCAGACAACAAACGTCTTCCCCCTCAAACCAAAGAGAAAGAAATCGTAGTATTATTTTGTATACCCCCTTGAAGTGCATTTATGAATAATTTTAAATCTGAATTCTAGCTATATTCAAAACTAAACATCACCACAGAATTGCATAAGGAAACAGTCAGCAGAACACAATGATTTTCCCACTTTACTACAGGGCCTAAACGCCCTCTACTCCTTCCAGGACACAGAGTGACCAAAGACCACCTGTAATAGTGCCCAGAAGTCAAACCTTGTAGATGCACGAGAACCTCCAGGTCAGCAGCTTGATATTAGTCTATGGGTTAGATCCTGCAACTGGATCCACTTGGATGAGTGGAGCCAGAAGTAGGATCTAGCCTCTAGGATTTAATGCAACTTCAGTGGCCCTTAGAACAAGCCCTAAATACTGAGGGACAGAACTCTGAATATTTTACGAATATTCACCATTTCTATTGTTCCTGGGTATGATCAGTGTTTATCTCTCTCTTCCCCCTTTGTGTCTTGGTCAAATATGTAATCTTCTTAAGAAGATACTTACGTGCATTTAAAATACTGTATTCCTTCATGGCTGCCATTATGCTTTCCTCTTTGAGGACTGTCCCATTCTACTCCAAGCCAAAGACCTTAAAAATAATAATAAATAATAATATATTGATTCAAAAAAATAGAAATTTGGAGTTCAGATATTTTCTGCCCAGTACATTTGATTCATTATGGGTATACAACCTTTCTCTATAGTACCAATTTCCAATATAAAGCCCTACTTACAAGCCCACCTATAATTCTGGCATTCAAAAATTGATTTGGCTTAGAAGTTGCCACACTTACTTTGAAGGCAATGAAAAATGTTTCTGCAAAGTTCTTCCTCCTAGTTCTCAAAATGTAGTTAATATTTTTAACAAAAACTATACTTTGGATGAGATTGTTAATGTTGAACTGTTAAAGGAATTCTTCAGAAAGGCTCAAGCGTCTGGAGAGAGAGAGAAAACAGGAGCAGGGAAAGAGGCCCAGGGCTATGCACAGTCCTACAAAAAGGTAGGAGAGGGACTATTATCTCTCCCAGGACCACAAATGGGGGGTCTGTGCCAGCACAGAGAGAATCCTCAAACTTTACAAGTGCTAGGAAAATTATGCATCTATACCCTCTCTCCTGGGTTAATGAGTTACGAAATTGACCTAGCAGTTTGTTTAGCCCAGGCTGTTATTACCTCAATCAGAAAGCATCCTCAAAATTAAAGTAATGTCAAAAAGTATTTTGTTTAGGAAATCACATACCCCAAAGCTCTAATAGAAAGAGTTCTAGAGACACCACACACTTTTGTTGTTTTTGTAGGACAAGAAAACTAATTTTAATCTATGAGTTTATTGCAAGATATTCACCCTAGGCGTAAATTCCCTTTAAGCTACATGGCTGGGCAGGCTATCAAGTGCCGCCACTTCTGGTGTAGCACTTCTGGTGCCCCTCCCCCTGACCCCAACTCCACAAAGCAGAAGTGGTGGGCATAACAGGGCTCAGGAGGGAGGGAGCTTGCTGGCAGCTCCTGCTGTGTTTGAACCTTCTGATCTACTTAAAATGGCAGTGTACTTAAAGGGGCAACGCGCATCTCTCGGTCACACACACACCCCCACACCCCATGTGTGTGTCTGTCTCACATACACACTGTCTTTCACACTCACCTCCCAACACATACTTGTATTATTATTGTTACTTCTTTCAAAGTGTGTTATTTTAGTTTTTTGACTGGTCTATGCATTTCATAAGTTTTATTTCTCTTACACTTAAATTTAATTCTTTCAGTAATGAGTTCTAAAATGCCTAACCTGTCCTGGCTGGAGTAATTATCCCTATGGTAACTTTTTTAAAACTTATATATTACACCTAGGTTTTTGGTTTCTGTTGGTGGTGCACATACGCACATTACCTCAACATGGTGCACATAACAAAATTCATTTTGCACATGGATGGAAAAAATTAGAGGGAACACTGTCCTAGGCCATCTCTTGTCCTCTCCCTTCAACATTCCCTGGCTACCCCACCCAATGAGTATTTTCCAAGAGAGTAATGGACCTCTCCATAGTAGGGTTGCTTTAAGTGGTATGCCCCAGATAGCATTTCTCCATGTTGGAAGCAAGAGATCTTGCAATAACGTTACATTCCATTTAGGATAAAAAGGTCAGTACACGTAATCAGGTCACTATCCTAAGAATAAGATGGTTTGCTATACGGGTGAGGCTTTTGGTCATTGGAATCAGTTTCTCCCCTTCCTAACATACTGTCATGACTCCACCACATCATCAGTTATATTAAAAAATAATTCCATTTCATTTTAGGTATTAGGAAACCATTGGAAGTTTTAGTACTAATGAGGCTGTACTGAAGCTAACAGTATTTTGCAAAGTTACCAGAGCTGCTCAGCAAAGTAGGCCAATCTGCATCAATTAGTAAACAAAACCAGACAGATAGCAAATGGCACTATGATCTACAGCTAGTAGCTTCTCATACAAAAGTTAACCTTTACATTTACAAAACATTAACTTTACCTGTTGTGGGAGGAACACTACCAGCGTACCTCACAGTTGCATATTCTGTATCACAAAGGATTCTTCGACCAAGCACATCAGAAGGCACACTACTAGTCATTGTGAGAAATCTGCAGTCCAAGGCACTTATTTAAGGATCTGGGGAAAGGGAAACAACATTGCTGACAAATACACACAAGTGCTTTTAAGTTACAATTTTTGGTTTTGTTTCTCATTGTTCACAATTTCCTCTTAGAGACAAGAAAATAAAATTCTTCCTCCATCAGTCTTATACCTTTCAGTCTGGCAAATACAGATTCTCCCCTGCATCTCACTCTGATTTTTCTAAAAAGAACAGGAGTACTTGTGGCACTTTAGAGACTAACAAATTGATTTGAGCATAAGCTTTCGTGAGCTGCATCCCATGAAGTGAGCTGTAGCTCACGAAAGCTTATGCTCAAATAAATTGGTTAGTCTCTAAGGTGCCACAAGTACTCCTTTTCTTATTGCAAATACAGACTAACACAGCTGCTACTCTGAAATCTGATTTTTCTGTTACTGTTGCTTGAATAGCTATAGAAATGACACTTATTACTCAGCAAGTTTTTTAGTCACAGGTATTTTCTTATTGTGGTTTACCTCCTAATTCTAATTTTTAAAGACCATCATGACGATTTTCACTCCTAAGTTTCATGCCTCCGATAATGCAGAAAACTCCACCTAATTTTTTAAGACTGACCCTCTAATCCAGTGGTTTTCAACCTGGGGGTCCAAAGTCTATGTCTAAGGGGTCCGCAAAAGGTTGTTACCATAGAAGAGTGGTTTTCAACCTGTGAGCTGCAGAAAATCCCTGGGAGTCTGCAGACTACGTCTAAGACTTCCAAAGGGGTCCGCAACTCGATTTGAATTTTTTTAGGGGTCCACAAATGAAAAAAGGTTGAAAACAACTGCTCTAATCCAGGCATTCTCAAACTTCATTGAACCGCAATCCCCTTCTGACAACAAAAATTACTACACGACTCCAGGGCTGGGCAGGCGGGGGGGGGGGGGGGGAGAATACTGAAGCCTGAGCCCACCCGAACCCAGCGGCCCAGAATTGGGGGGGCCAAAGGCAAAGCCCCACTGTGGGAGAGGCCAAAACTGAAGCCCAGGACTTCAGTCCCGGGCATGGGGCCTCTGGCGGGGGTCTGGCAGGAGGAATAGCTCAGTGGTTTGACCATTGTCCTGCTAAACCCAGGATTGTGAGTTCAATCCTTGGGGGGGCCATTTAGGGATCTGGGGCAAAAATTGGGGATTGGTCCTGCTTTGAGCAGGGGGTTGAACTAAATGACCTCCTGAGGTCCCTTCCAATTCTGATTCTATGAACTTAAGCCCCACCACCCAGGGCTGAGGCCCTCAGGCTTCGAGCCCAGGTGGTGGGGCTCAGGCATCAGCTTCGGCCCTCGGCCTCAGCAAGTCTAAGCCAGCCCTGGCAACCCCACTAAAACAGGGTCGTGACCCACTTTGGTGTCCCAACCCACAGTTTGAGAACCACTCCCCAGCAGACCAATCTCAAAAACTCGGCTTTCCTATACGTGCTCCAGTCTCAGAGCATTCCTGCTAATTAGTGCCTTTCAAGAACAGGAAGCAAGAGCTCCCTTAACTGCATATTTGAGAGTGAGACTCAAGTCAGATATGCTCAAAGAAGCAGAATTAGGAGGTAAGGGAATTATCCTCTCTTCAAAGCTAGGCATTCTGCATGGATTATAACAATACAATACAATGCTTACTGTTGCACCATCCATTAAGAACAGAGCCAAAGCCAGGCAATTAACACAAAAGATATTTTCTTTTTCGTTTAATGGTGGATAAGATACATCAGCCCTGCAGCAGGGCTGCACACAGTAAACCTGACTAGTGTGTTCTGACAGACAATGAAACTCTCCAGAGCAGCGGTTCTCAACCTATTAACCGGGGTGGGCCACATATGCAGCTCTCTGTGGGTTATGTTTCTACTACCCCTATGGCCCTGAGGATGTCACAGCTGGGTGCTGACTGGGTTGAAAACCACTGCTCCAGATGTTTAACCAGCTCGAGTGATGGCCATGCGGGGTGACAATCTTTGTACAGGGTGAGGCGAGATCAGGCGGCTCTCCCGGCTCAGAGAGAGCTTGAGCCGGAAGCAGGTTTTCCAGTTCTCCCTAGAGACCAAGGGCGCTCCGCAAGCGAGGCCCCCGTGGGGGCTAAGTCTGCGGGGCAGAGGCCGCCCTCCTTTGGAGGGAATGTGCCCGTCAAGCCTTGGGCTGCAGCAGCGAGGCCCCGGGACACCCCCGGCAGCGGGTCCGCGCGGTGCAGCCCTGCGAGGAGGCCGGGGCTGGAACCATGGGGCAGGGCGGCTCCCATGAGACAGACCCGCTGAGGCCATCGCCCCGCGCTGCCGGGAGAAGGCCGCAGGGTCCCTGCACCAGCGGCGCCGCCAGAGCGCTGCGGGGAGGGGCCGCCCCGCCAGCCGGCGCGAAGCAGCTCGCGCGGAACCGGGGAGGGGCTGACTCGGCGGAGCTGGGCGGCTCGGGACCCAGCCGCTCCCCAGGGCGGGCGGGGGCCGTTGCGTGTCCCCGGCCCGGGGGTCCCGAAGCCTGACCGGCTCCCGCTGGCCGCTGTGACCGGTACCTGAGTCCCGCAGCAGCACCCCTGCTCCCCGGCAGGCTGGCGCTCCTCCCGGTAAGGACCGTTCCCACCCCAACCAAACCGACAGAGATCCGCCCCGCCCCGCCGCCTTCCCATTGGTTCAAAGCGCTCTATGCCCGCCTATTTCCCCCCTCCCCATTGGTCGCCTCGTCGGAAACACTAAACCGCTCCTCCTCCTTCTATAGTCACAGAGTCGGCGCCGTAGAGACTCCGGGGAGTTCTTCAGTCTCTCCTCATATGGAGCTGCGAGGTACCCGGACCACAAATCCCATGATGCATCGCGGCGAGGAGCCGCTGAGGAAGGTGTGCAGTTAGCTCTTTTCTGATTGGCTGTTGGTTGCGGTGCGTTTCCTGATTGGGCGAATAATTCCAGCCCGCTGCTTCTCGGGGCTGCAGTGAGCAGCCTGGGCCAGGGAGGGCTCAGCTGCGACCCCACTAGCATCCGTGTGCAGGTGGCGGTGTCTCCCTCGGTGTGTCAGAGGTTGGTCCTGGCAGAAACTGGCCTCCCTGCTCCCACACTCCTTGCCAGGTGCATACCCTGCAGTCGGTCCGGTTTCAAACCATGGCCAGAACCATCTGTACACACTCATGCTCCATATGTTACACTTCCTCACCCTCGTGTCCCACCCCGATACCAAATGGCAGGATTATCTTCCACCTAAAGAGGGTGAGGAGCCCCGGTGGGCCAGCCTTTATTCCACCTTGGTCCCACGGCCCGCCGGGGACATTAGTTGGCGGCTCCTTCATGGAGCCATGAGCACGAGTGTGTACCTGGCGCGGTTTACCCCTGTACCTGAGGCCTGCCCCTTTTGCGCCGTGAGGGAGAACCTGGCGCACGCCTATCTCGAATGCGCCAGGTTGCAGCCCCTATTCTGGCTCCTCCAGAACCTCTTGTTGAGGTGCTGGCTGCACTTTTCCCCACACTTGTTCCTCTTTGTGCACCCTATCCGTGGCCCCACAAAGTCACAAGACCTCCTCATCAACCTCCTCCTGGCTCTGGCCAAAGTCTCTTATCTACAATACCAGGAGGAGGATGTTGGACGAGGGGGTGCTCTGCGACTGCGGGGCCTATTTCCATTCCTCCCTAGTTTCATGCATCTGGGCAGAGTTCCACTGGGCAGCGTCCGCTGTCTCCCTCGACAGCTTTGAGGAGCAGTGGGCGCTGTCCGGGGTTCTCTGCTCGGTGTCCTCTACCGGTATCCTCATTTTGAACCTCTGACCCTCACTCCGGTCCCTGTTTTTCATTAGTTGTCCCCCATAATCAGTTGGTCCCTGGGTCCAGTGGTCCCTCCTGCTAGGCTGGGGGAGGGGCCTTTAGCAGTGGGTGGGCTTTTCCAATAAGACTCCGCTAGGTTGGCCAGCGTGGATGAAAATTGATTATTTTTTTTAAATTGAACTTTTAATTAAACACCAATTTATTTCAGAAAAATAAACCTACTTAAAATTATAAGTGAAATTATTACAATTTATGGTAAGGCCTAAATTTTCATTGATTAAAATAGTTAATAAATATATGTTGGCTGCCACTTTTTAAAGCAAGTCTAGCCCCTGAAACCAGGGGTAGTCACAGACTAAGCACTTGGAACCAGAGTTTGCTGAAGGGCTAAATGAGCAATAGTCTTTTCTGCAGGTGCAAAAACACTTTTTTTTATTTCAGTTTATTTCACTAGTTCAGTTCAATAACTAGTTTATTCAAAGTTTAAAAATAAACTGGAAGTTGAGAAAGACAGAAAAGGTTGGTTTCCTTGTCCAAAAATATGAATACAAACTAGGTTTGTAAGGATGAGATTGACTAGTTCTAAAATCTTGAACATGGTGACCAGAAACAATCAAATTAATTAATTAGCAACAGATACTTTGTCTAATTAGTTTTAGTTGTAAAACCTGTTTTGATACATTTTTTGATAAATGAGTTAGATATAAAAATGTTTTAAGAGTTTTATTTAAGGAATTAAAACATTTTAAATTGCTGGTTTTGTGCATTTTTAATTTGATTTTCCAACCAAATAGACTTGAAACAAATCACAAGTAAAAAATTAATAACCATTGAGGAAATAAATCATTCACCATTTTCTAACATAAAAATGTAAACATTAAAAATTGAACAAATGTAAGTTAACTATAACATTCCTTAATTGTGTATAAATATGGTGTGTATCCTCGTGGTTAGCAAAAAGCAACACCAAAATTAGTGTAAAGACTATATTTAGTGGCAAATCAACATGTGTTAATGTTTACCAACCAATGAGAATTAACCTTTCTTTCAACTAAAAAGTACAAATGTAAAACTATTAAAATCTATTTAAATCAAGGTTTCTTGCTTGCTAATTTAAATGATTACTAAAATGAGTGACTGAAACCAGTCCACCAAGATCTTGGTACTGGGGGGGAAATTACTAACAAATGTCTCACAAGGATGCAGCATGTCCTGTGTGTTCTTATGGATGAGATACTGGACTGGGAATGAGGACCCCTGTGTACCAGGCTCAGACACAAACTCACTGTGTGATCTTGAGCTAGTTACAGGTAAAATATTTCTGAAGTGAAAGCAGATTGTAGGTGCCCAAATTAAGATACCTTGGACCTAATTTTCAGAGAATATATTGCTCCCACTAACTTCAACTATCATTTAAAATTCAAAGCAACTTTCCAATCATAGGATCTTTTGAAAGGAACACAATGAACAGAACAGTGCATTTTATATCATTGTGACTAGTCAAGCATTCTAATAAAAATATTATTTCTCTACCTATAAAATATCTGAACCCCCTCAAATTCAGAAATTGTTTACAGTATAGTCATGATTGTCCTAATAGCATAGGGGACACAGATTTTATTTGGATAATTAGGAGTTTGGATAATCAAGAGGGCAAGAGCACCTCTGCAGCTCCACTGTCACAGACCCGCTCACTTACTCGTATGACAGCAGGGCTGCAGAGGGCTCCCTGCACTGCTGCTCTTGTCCTTTCAATTATTACAGGTCCCAGGGGTGGGGAGACTTTGGTAGCGTAGGGCCTGAGGAGGGAGTCTACATAGCTATCCAAACTCCTAATTATCCAAATAAAATCTGTGTCCCCTATGCTATTAGGACAATCATGACTATACTGTAAACAATTTCTGAATTTGAGGGGGTTCAGATATTTTATAGGTAGAGAAATAATATTTTTATTAGAATGCTTGACTAGTCACAATGATATAAAATACCTTAGCTATATAAAAATAGCTAGTTTGGATCAAAAGGTGGAAAGTGTAAAACTAATAAAAGGAAACAACATCTGATTAGACTGTGGAGCTCATTGCTATATGAAATCATTGAGGCCAAGAACTTGGCAAGATTCAAAAAAGGGATTGGACATTTATATGGATGACAAGAATATCCAGAGTTATAAGTAATGGTTACACGATTTTTGGAAGGAATATTAAGCCTTAGCATCAGCACACAAGCCAGTCTTTAACTACTAGCAATCAGAATGAGATCAAATATGGGCTTCAGTGTCAGGAATCAGGGCCTACAGCAGAGCCAGTCTCTGGGCCACCTAATGAACACAGCTGGCCTGTAGTAAGCTGCCTGACTAGCTACAATGCTAGGTTGACTGGAAGAGTCACAAGACTAGACCAGCTCTAAAACCCAGCTACAGCAGTTACTCATGGGGGAATTCTGCACCAAAAAATTAAAAATTCTGTGCACAACATTTTAAAATTCTGCAAATTTTAATCGTCAAAATAACACAATGTAATCACACCAGTTTCAATTATTTTGGTAATTTCTTTCAAAATACCTGTCAGCAAGTATATCTGTAACAATATAGACAAAACTGATTCAGGAAATTTTTGATAAATAGATTCCTTACTAGGCATATTACTACAGAACTTTGAGTAATAATTCATTTAAACTACAATACAGAAACATATTTCCTGCTCCCTTCAGAAGCAGTGCAAAGGCTTGAGGGAGTCAGGGGTATTGGAGGAGGGAAGTCATTACTGGGAAGGAACCTGGAGGGTTGTTGGGTGTGGGAAGTATGGAACAGGTTTTTTGGAGGCGGGAGGGATTGTTACAGAGTTGGGGAGCCTCCCCCTTGCAGACCCTGGCTGACCCCTAGTCTCCCCCATTCAGTCAGCACATCTACCCTTTCCCTATGTGTCCTTTCACCCCCATTCCCATGTGGACCTGCACCCCCACTCAGCCACCCGTTATCCCCCATCCCCACATGGCCCTGCACCCCCACTCCCATTCAGCCCTTCCCCGACCTGTCCCCCCACTAGCCCTTCTGAACCCATCTGCATGACCCCACCCCTCATGTGCCCCACTGTCTGTCCCTTCCATATCCCAAGTCTCCCACCTGCGGGCATGCACCCTCTGACCCCTCCTGATCGGCTGCTGATTGCTACAGTTGGTGAGATGGCTGCCCTCTGTTCTGGCACCACAGAAGCCTCTGTGGGCAAAAGGTGTAACTGCAGCACTTCTCCAGCAGAATGTATTTTCTGCAGAGAAAAAAAATCTGCGGGCGAATATGAATTCTGTGTGCGTGCAGTGGTACAGAATTTCCCCAGGAATAAGTAATTCAGTAGATGTTAAAAACATTTGCTGACAGCTGTGATAGCTCCTATGCCCTGCTTTAGTCTTGGCCCTAGCCTTTCCTCACTCTAGATAAGTTGGGTGTGACTCTTGGCTCCAATTCCTGATCTCTCACTCTGGCTCTGGCCTCGAGCATCTGACCCTGGGTGCTGATATCTGATTATCCTGGTCACTAACTTGTAGATTCTCTACATCTGCCTAACACAGGGTTCTTCCACCTTTCTCTGAAGTATCTGATACTGGGTACTCTTGGAAGCAGGATACTGGATTAGATGGACTTCTGTCTTGATGTAGTATGGTAATTCCTGTTTTCTTCACTGACACGTGAAACTTCTGAAATTCATTGCTGTACTACTAGGAACTTTTCTGATTATTCAAGAGCAGTTTGATGGTAAAATACTTTTTATTCCAACAGTAACTAAGGAGACTAAAACATTTCCAGCTTTGATAGCTACTGTTTAAATCAGCAGGTCTGAATTCAGGCTCTTAGGTGAATTCAGCTTATAATAGGGGAGCCCCAGTGCTGGGGCACTGTCAGCCCAAAGTGAGCTCAGCAGCCTATAACTAGACTTCTAATGAAATCAAAATTAGCTCTGATATTCCACAGTGGAGAGAGGAGGAAGTGCAATTAGCATGTAAGGCCCTCACCAAGGGGCCCATGCCACCAAGTATTAATACTTGTCCCCAGCCTCTCTCCATTCACACAGTTTTGGAACCCATGACCCTTGCCTAGCGAGTGCTACTTAGTTGATGGTGAATCCCTCCATCATAACAAAAGGCCACGTGCAGTTCCAAGCACAGTTCCCATAATCAGGGTAATAACAATTTATTCTTCCTGCCCCAATAACAGAGACACTGGGGATCCCACAGCAGCCAAAGTGACCATTTGGGCAGCTATGGTCTCATTCTAGGCGTGGTGGGTGTGCCTATGCAAATGAGATCGGCCCCTGAAGTTCTTTTCCACAACTTGCCACACCTCACCACCAGATGTCAGGGTGGAGCTCATCCTGACACTGCTTACATAAGAACTCCTTTTCCAAAGAGAGAGAGAGGAAACAAATGGATGTTGTTAAAGTAAAAAGTCTTACTTCATACTTTACTTTTAAAATGCTTTAACTGTTTTTCCTTTTCTGTATCTTTAATTGTGTGTGGTGACATGGTACTAAAGCAGGCCGAGGTCTCGGTATACCAAACCCCAAACCCTGTTTGTTGGACACTGCCAGGGTTATGTTAACACCTTTGTCTCTGTAGGCCCATTTACTCCATCTAAATTAATATAACAGCTCACTGAACCCTTGAGTTGAACCACTATTATTATTAATTATTATTATTATTTCCAATAAAAGTTTTGGAACACTGGGAAAATTCTAGATGATTGGAAAAAAGCTAATGAAGTACCAATCTTTTAAAAGGGTAAACAGACATATAGTTATCTGGGTCATCTTATCAGTCTAATAGTGATCCTGGGCAAAATAATGGAACAGCTAATATAGAACTCAAGAATTAATGGAATGTGATGTAATTAATGCCAACATACATGGGTTTATGGAACATACCGTACCGTAGAACCTCAGAGTTACGAATACCTTGGAAATGAAGGTTGTTTGTAACTATGAAATGTTTGGGAAAAAAAAAAGAGGAGTACTTGTGGCACCTTAGAGACTAACATTTATTTGGGCATAAGCTTTCGTGGGCTAAAACCCACTTAATCGGATGCATGCAGTGGAAAATACAGTAGGAAGACAGATATACACACAGAGAACATGAAAAAATGGGTGTTGCCATACCAACTGTAACAAGACCAATTAATTAAGGTGGACTATTATCAGCAGAAGAAAAAAAACCTTTTGTAGTGATAATCAGGATGGCCCATTTCAAACAGTGGACAAGAAGGTGCGAGTAACAGAAGGGGAAAAAAAAATTAGTAGAGGGAAATAGTTTTTACTTTGCATGATGACCCATCCACTCCCAGTCTTTATTCAAGCCTAAATTAATGGTGTCCAGTTTGCAAATTAATTCCAATTCTGCAGTTTCTCGTTGGAGTCTGAATAAAAGACTGGGAGTGGATGGGTCACTACGCAGAGTAAAAACTAGTTCCCTAATTTTTTTCCTCTACTGTTACTCACACCTTCTTGTCCACTGTTTGAAATGGGCCATCCTGATTATCACTACAAAAGGTTTTTTTTCCTCCTACTGACAATAGCCCACCTTAATTATTTGGTCTCATTACAGTTGGTATGGCAACACCCATTTTTTCATGTTCTCTGTGTATACATATCTTCCTACTGTATTTTCCACTGCATGCATCTGTAGAACTGAACAATGAAATTGGTTTTAATTGTTCACTTTATTAATATAACTTCATAAGCAAAGCAAAGTTTTATGAATGACACAACATTCATTCATAAAACCAGTTACCCCAATAACTGGCTAATTGAGTTTCACTTTCAATCCAATTGTTGCTTAAATCACTGAAACTTACACTGCTTCAACATTGTAACTTCTGCTCACTGTCTGCCTTTCCTTACACTTGTCCATATTGTAACTCAAACTCCATTTTAACTTGTCCCAAACTCCATTTTAAAATGCTCACTCATTTTGTAAACCCTACTGCAACCTTCATTTTCAAAACCCTGACGTAATCTTATTAGTGTAGTTTAGATGTGTGAATGAGGTATGTATGGATGATAGAATCAACCTCCAGCCCCCGCCTGTCCTGATGAAATAAAATGTAAACACCAACGGCTGAAGATGCAGACAACAGCCCTGACAAAGCAAGAAGAGTCCACCCTAAAAAGACAATTGAAGAAACATCAAAACCAGGTCCCAGGCTGAAAGTCATGTCTGCAATTG
Organism: Lepidochelys kempii; assembly: GCF_965140285.1. Lineage (NCBI taxonomy): Eukaryota > Metazoa > Chordata > Testudines > Cheloniidae > Lepidochelys > Lepidochelys kempii. Next base: position 135,476,748 of record NC_136382.1, on the reverse strand, counting down.
ATGGGTGATCAATCACACCGAACCCAGAGGCAGCGTGACACAGCAAGACCCATAGACTCTGGATTCAAACTAAAGCCTACAAAAAGGATGGGTGAGATGGAAGACTTTGGAGGGTAACATTCTGCTGCCAACATGGAAGGGCATCGGTGCATGCCCAACAGAGACCCAGCCCTTCCTTGTACCCAGCTTTCCTGGCCAGTTAGCCACCACAAGCTACAAACCCAAGCCACGAACTCAAGCTACATTCAGGACTGGTAACTATGATAACAACCTTGCAGACCCTGTGTGTGTTTGTATGAATGAATGTATGAATAAATATGAAATTGAATGGAATGTTATAGCTATATATACAAGATTCTTTTTGTATTCACAATAAAAGTGGCATTTTGCCTTATCCCCTTTAATAAGATCCTGCTGGGTTTTATTTTATTGGTATAACACATCCGATGAAGTGGGTTTTAGCCCACAAAAGCTTATGCCCAAATAAATTTGTTAGTCTCTAAGGTGCCACAAGTACGCCTCTGTTTTTGTTTTTTTTTTTGCTGATACAGACTAACACAGCTACCACTGAAATCTGAAATGTTCGTAACTCTGATCAAAACATTATGGTTGTTCTTCAAAAGTTTACAACTGAACATTGACTTAATACAGCTTTGAAACTTTACTAATGCAGAAGAAAAAATGTTGCTTTAAACTATCTTAATTTAAATAAAACAAAGCACAATTTCCTTACCTTGTCAAATCTTTTTTTAAACATTCCCTTCATATTTGTAGTAGTTTACATTTAACACAGTACTATACTCTATTTAACTTTTTTTGGTCTCTGCTGCTGCCTGATGGTATATTTCTGGTCCAAAATGAGGTGTGTGGTTGACTGGTCAATTCATAACTCTGAGGGTTTACTATAGATACTGTCAAACTAACTTGATTATTTTTAATGAGATCACAAGTTTGTTTGATAAAGCTGGAAGTGTTGATGTAATATATGTAGACTTCTATAAGGCATTTGACATGGTACTGGACACATTTTGATTAAAAAACAACCAAGAATATAAACATGGGAATTTGTTATTTTGAATTATGTATTTAAATTAAATAAATATATTATGGAATGAAATTTAAAGAAGCACAAAGTAAGAACACACCTAAAGTATCAAGTAGGCTAATTACACATGAATCACAATGAGGTGTTTAATCTAAAGACAAGGAAAAAACTGATATACAAGATGTAACTGAATATGACCAACAAAGTTAAAATATATAATACTTGCACGGCTGGTGCTGTGGGACATCAACACCCAGAGCAATGAGGAGACAGCAGGCATGGTGCGCCACATCTACTGGGAGATCTCCAAGGCGGCGGGCAGGGGCGAAGGCAGAGGGAAAACCCATGCCTCGTTCCCTGGCTGAGCGGTGGAGGTGGCCCCACATCCTGCGCTCATGATAGCAGCTCGTCAGCCAGTGCTAGTGGCAGTGAACGGGGGGAACTAGTCCCGACTGCCTCTTGGCAAACAGAGAAGCTCGATTGGGTGGCTGAACTTGCTGGCTTGTGTTGGGCAAGGAGCTGCAGCCTTGGGGGAGGAAATCTGGTCGCGCAGAGGGAGCTTGTTTCTCTTTAAAGTCTCCCTGTCCTCAGCCCCGCAGCCAGACAGCAGGCACAGCAGCTTCTGAGCAACCAGAGGAGGCAGCAAGCTCCGCGATTCCAAGGTTGCTGAGGCTCTGCCAGACTGCCAAACCAGCAGCGTGCAGCAGAGATCTGGCAAACTGTCACTGTCACAATGAGGGACGGTGCTCTGTACAGAACAGCAGCAACAGGAAAGTGGATTTCTCTTTTTTTAATCTTATTTTTTATTAAAAAATATGTACCTATCCCATCCGTCCAGGCCCTTTTAAATTGCTGGGCCGCTGGGCAATTGGCCGGAAGCAGTAGCTCTAAGCAACACTAGGGCTAAAAGTGTGTTCCAGGAACTAACAGACATTATTGTCAGGGTAGGTTGGCCCTCCGACATCCCTACAGATGCAGGATGTAACTTCCTGGCAGGAACTATGGAAAGCCTTTGGGAAGCTCATTGGGTGAACAACTTGGTTGCCACCTCTTACCACCATCAAACAAGTGGCCTGGTGGAGAAGTTTAATGGAACTTTGGGGGCCATGATACGTAATTCGTAAATAAGCACCCTAGTGTTGCAGCAGTTGCTCTTTGCCTACAGAACTGTACCACACCCCAGTTTAGGGTTTTCACCATTTGAACTTGCATATGGCCATGAGGTTAAGGGGCCATTACAGTTGGTGAAGCAGCAATGGGAGGGATTTACACCTTCATCAGGAACTAACATTCTGGACTGTGTAACCAACCTACAAAACACCCTCCGAACCTCTTTAGCCCTTGCTAAAGAAAACCTAAAAGATACTCAAAAAGAGTAAAAAGCCTGGTATGATAAACATGCCAGAGCACGTTCCTTCAAAGTAGGGGACCAGGTTATGGTCTTAAAGGTGCTCCAGGCCCATAAAATGGAAGCGTTGTGGGAAAGGCCATTCACGGTCTAAGAGTGCCTGGGAGCTGTTAATTATCTCATAGCATTCCCCACCTCCAACCGAAAGCCTAAGGTGTACCATATTAATTCTCTAAAGCCCTTTTATTCCAGAGAATTAAAGGTTTGTCAGTTTACACCCCAGAGAGGAGATGACACTGAGTGGCCTGAAGGTGTCTACTACGAAGGGAAAAGTGCTGGTGGCGTGGAAGAGGTGAACCTCTCCATGACCCTTGGGCATATGCAGCAACAGTGGATCAAGGAGCTGTGCCTTAGCTATGCGCCAATGTTCTCAGCCACCCCAGGACTGACTGAACGGGCATACCACTCCATTGACACAGGTAATGCTAACCCAATTAGAGCCCAAACTTACCGGGTGTCTCCTCAAGCTAAAACTGCTATAGAACGGGAGATCCTGGATATGCTACAGATGGGTGTAATCCGCCCCTCTGGCAGTGCATGGGCATCTCCAGTGATTCTAGTTCCCAAAATAGATGGGGAGATACAGCATTTAGCTTACGGTAGTCCACGCAAAAATGTAACGTGCCCAGACAACTATCTAATGCCACGCACAGATGAACTATTGGAGAAACTGGGACGGGCCCAGTTCATCTCTACCTTGGACTTAACCAAGGGGTACTGGCAGATACCGCTAGATGAATCTGCCAAGGAAAGGTCAGCCTTCACTACACGTCGGGCTGTATGAATTTAATGTGCCCCCTTTCGGGCTGCGGAATGCACCCGCCACCTTCCAAAAACTTGTAGATAGTCTCCTAGCGGGATTGGGAGAATATGCAGTTGCCTACCTTGACGATGTGGCCATATTTTCGGATTCCTGGGCAGAACACCTGGAACAGCTACAAAAAAGTCTTCGAGTGCATAAAGGAGGCAGGACTAACTGTTAAGGCTAAGAAGTGTCAAATAGGCCTAAACAGAGTGAGTTACCTCGTACACCAGGTGGGTCAAGGAACTATCAGCCCCCTACAGGCCAAAGTGGATGCTATCCAAAAGTGGCCTGTCCCAAAGTCAAAGAAACAGGTCCAATCTTCTTAGGCTTGGCTGGATATTACAGGCGATTTGTACCGAAATACAGCCAAATCGCTTCCCCACTGACAGACCTAACCAAAAAGAAACAGCCAAATGCAGTTCAGTGGACCGAAGTATGCCAGAAGGCCTTTAACCAGTTTAAAGCGACATTCATGTCTGACCCTGTGCTAAGGGCCCCAGACTTTGACAAACTGTTCCTAGTAACCACAGATGCATCCGAGCGTGGTGTGGGAGCAGTCTTAATGCAGGAAGGATTGAATCAAGTGTTCCATCCTTTTGTGTTTCTCAGCAAGAAGCTGTCTGAGAGGGAAAGCCACTGGTCAATCAGTGAAAAGGAATGTTACGCCATTGTCTACGCTCTGAAAAAGCTATGCCTATACATTTGGGGACGGCGTTTCCACCTGCAAACCGACCATGCTGCGATACAGTGGCTTCATACCACCAAGGGAAATAACAAAAAACTTATTCGGTGGAGATTAGCTCTCCAAGATTTTGATTTCAACATACAACACAACTCAGGAGCTTTTAACAAAGTGGCTGATGCACTGTCCCATGAAAGTTTCCCAGAATCAACTGGTTAAAATTGTTCTTGAGATGTGGAAAATATTGTTAGTCTTTAAACAGTTAGTAGTATATTTAGAGGTGCATGTGTCTTATTAACTCTGTTTTCTCCTAGAGCTCCAGGAAAAAATCACAGCCAGTGTTTCACCCTCTCTGTGATTGGGGGGGAGTGTCATAAATATAAAGGGAAGGGTAACCAACTTTCTGTATACAGTGCTATAAAATCCAAACTGGCCAGAGGCAAAACCCTTTCACCTGTAAAGGGTTAAGAAGCTAAAGTAACCTCGCTGGCACCTGACCCAAAATAACCAACGAGGGGACAAGATACTTTCAAATCTGGAGGTGGGGGGACAAAAAGGGTTGTCTGTCGGTCTGTGTGATGCTTTTGCCGGGAACAGATCAGAAATGCAAGCCTTCCAACTCCTGTTAAGTTAGTAAGTAGTCTATCAAGATAATGCATTCAATTTTCTTTTGTTTAATGGCTGGTAAAAGAAGCTGTGCTGGAGGGAATGTATATTCCTGTTTTTGTGTCTTTTTGTAACTTAAGGTTTTGCCTAGAGGGATTCTCTATGTTTTGAATCTGATTACCCTGTAAGATATTTACCATCCTGATTTTACAGAGGTGATTCTTTTACCTTTTCTTTAATTAAAATTCTTCTTTTAAGAACCTGATTGATTTTTCATTGTTCTTAAGACCCAAGGGTTTGGGTCTGTGTTCACCTGTACCAATTGGTAAGGATTATTATCAAGCCTACCCCAGGAAAGGGGGTGTTGGACTTGGGGGGGATATTTTGGGGGAAGACGTCTCCAAGTGGTCTCTCTCCCTGTTCTTTGTTTAAAACGCTTGGTAGTGGCAGCATACTGTTCAAGGACAAGGCAAAGTTTGTACCTTGGGGAAGTTTTTAACCTAAGCTGGTAAGAATAAGCTTAGCGGGTCTTTCATGCAGGTCCCCACATCTGTGGCCTAGAGTTTAGAGTGGGGAAGGAACCTTGACAGATTACATTGCAACAAGGTTCCAATTGCCCTTCAGAGCTTGGGTCTCCTCAAGGTGTTCTGCTCTTGACCTACCTTACTTAATAAACATTTAAAACTTTGAAAGAAAACAAAACTAAGGATTAAAACTTCATTTTGTCCATTTTTGATGTATGCTGTTTTATATCTTTCTTTATGTGTACTCAGTCTTAACTCCATTTTAACAAACAAGCAACAAGAGGATTCTGAAATATTACAAGAATAAATTTGGAACCAGTTCTAAAAAAAAATAAAAATAAAAAAAAATGCATGGCCAGAATGGGGAACACATCTGGTAACTTTCAAAAAAAAGTTTAAAAAAATATTCAGATTATAAGGAAAATAAAAAATCAAACAAGTTGGGTTAAAATGATGATGAAAAACATTGTGAAATAATTAAAAATGGAACATTTTCACATTATTTAAGACATTTTCTATCACTTTAGAGTACATATCTTTCAAAATTGATGTTTTTGGACATTAAAAGGCAATTACTTACCACATTCATGAAGGAATAATAATAAGCATAAATGTTTTATTTTCTAAATCAAATTGAATTAATATTAAATTTTAAAGTGGTTGGTGTCTGCATCAAGTTATACCCATAATCATATACTGTAATACTTATCAAGCCAAGGAAATTTTACCACAAACACTACATATTGTAATTAACAGCTGCTTACCTGATATTAACTGTGGATCTTCACAATGCTCTGCACGCATGGATCCCACTTATGGGATCCATGTGCCCCAGCACAGGAGATCAGAACATTTTTATTAGCAGTGTCCAGTATGGGTCACACATGTGCCCTGCATGCCCTCGCATCGTCCTCTTCTTCCCGTCACGATGGCATAAAGGGCGCAGTGATCCCAACTGCCATTCAGTTCCTTCACTGCCCAGAATCCTCATTTCTAAGACTCTAAGCTCCAGGGACAGAGGGTGGGTCGTGAGATCCACATGTGCAGAACTTCTCAAAGAACCACAGTTACTATCAGGTAAGTTAACATTCCTTCTTCAAGTTACTGCATATGTGGATCCTGTGGCATTATACCCCATATTCTTCATAGTAATATTGTTATGATAGGCTTATGACATAACTATGATGTATTTTATGCAAGAAGGTCATGTAAGATATAATTGAAAAGGTTCTGATTCACTGAATATGATCATCCTATCTGTATGCATGTATCATTTTGGTAACTGAAGTTAGGAATATTATCTATACAACTATTACAAATGTGTTTGCACCTGGGGAACTCCCACTAGGCAGAATGCAATCAGTCTAGATGGCTGGCTGGGAAGGGCCATTAGAGAGAACAATAGGTCTTTGAAGATGCTAATCTTCCATAGGGGAGCCTTCCTGAGGATGCTACAAACAGTCATGGCTGCTGTGGCCCTACAGGGGCATCTGACCAAGTTACCTGGTCCTGGACTCCATCACAGAATACCAGTGTTTTTCCACTGAAAGGCGGGGGAACTAAAGTTGGAGAAAAAGGGTTCCCGCCATACGCAAAAGCTATTTAAAGCAGGGAAGTGACATCATCGTGGTTCTTCACTGACTCACCAACCAAAGGAGATGCTTGGAAACACCTGATAAACAAGGACTGAATTCGGGAGAAGGGCTGGACGCAGGTTAGAGGGATTTCTAGCCTGTGAAAAGAATACCTGGGGTTTTAAGCTGCAAGCAAGTGCAGCTTGCCCTTAAGAGCCTGAAGCCAGCTTAAATTTCATGAGCTTACACTGTACAGTTCTCTGTATAATTTTGGGTTTATACTCCAGAGGGGGGTGCATGCCTTAGGAACTGGGAGGTGCCTTAGCTGAGCCTTCCCATCCTGAGCTGATCTCAACATCTGTACGTAGCTGCAGCTGGGTGTGTCCCTACCTGTATGTGTGCTGGAGAAGGCTTGAGGGCCTGTCACCACAGTATAGTGTAAAGGGAGCCCAGGCTGGTGGATCAGGCAGGCTCAGTGGTGCCCCAGTTCAAGGTGGCACCCCCGGGGGAACCTGTCACAGATCCCACTTATAATGATTAACTAGCAGTCATTGTCCAGGAGGTGGGAAGTAGGAGTTATTTGAAAAGAGATTGCAAAACAGCTCTTCCAAATAAGGAGTCAGATCTTGAAGTGATGACTAATGAAGCGTTTCTGGGAGTGGGATGAGCCTCCCCACCTAGTGCTTAAAGTCCGCGGTGGCAGCCCTGCCTAATGGTTGTGAGGTAGGAGAACCCAGGCCCTCCCACTTCACTGGGTTCCAATCCAGTGGCTCCCTTTAGTCCAGCTAACACTCTCCCATGGACTGTTCCTAACATTCTGCCCCTCCCCTTAGGACACATCCTGGCCGGCTGATTTCCCTGGAGACCTAGTCCATGGGTCTCAGGAGAGAAGGGAATCTCAGTTACACACAGCGGACCTCTCCAAAGGACGTCTTCCTGACACAGTCCCTCTCTAGTGGTGAATGCAGATTTGCCTCTTTCTGTCCACCAACCCGCGGTGCTGAAGAGACTCCCTTTTAAGTCCCTCCTCCAAATGGAACATGCCCTGCAGGCCGGTCAGGGTGGGGTTTCCTGAGCCCAGAGTTGTTCCTTCACTCTTAACGCTCCAGCGTGGGGTTTATCCACCCCATCATACACACCCCTTTAGTCTGGTGCTGGGGTCCGAGTCCAAGTCTTGCAGTCCTCTGTCCAGGGAAAAAAAACTCTGCATTCTAGTGTTTATTCCCTGGCCTGTGGCCTATATGGAACTGAGCTAGTGGAAGGGTACATGAACCATTATAAAGAGCAAGGGATTTCCCAGTAGGTAATACCGTAATGCTTCTATAGGCCATTTTACCACTAAGATCTCTTTTTCTATACTCAAGTAAGCCTGATGAAGAGTATTGGATATTCTTCCCCCTCAAAGTCCTGGGACAGTACCGCCCCAACCGTACATCTGAACCATCGTCATGGAATATGAACCATTATGTTACATTCAAGTGGCAGAAGACTGATTCATTGCTCAGGAGATTTCGAGGTCCTTAAGACTTGGTCACAGGCTTCAGACCAAGCACCTTCTTGAGGCTAGAGTTCTTCACCAGGTACGTGAGGGGTGTGGCTATCATGGCAAAGCTAGATATGAACTGTCCATAGTCCTTGGCCCATCCCCAAAATTGTCTAACTTGCCTCTTTGTTGATGGGACAAGGAAGTCTATCAAAGCCTGGACTCTCCTGATTGAAGGCCTAAGTTTTCCCTTTCCGACAGCGTATCAAAGATACATCACCTCATGAAACCCCAGTCAGCACTTGGCTGTGTTCACTCTGAGGCCAGCATCCTCAAAGGCCTGTCTAACTGCCAATATATGCGCAAGATGTTTCTCCCAATCATAACTATTATATCTATGTAAGTTGCTGCACACTGATGGTACAATCGTAGGATTGCGTCCGTCAACGTTTGGAAGGTGGCAGCAGCCCCATGAAGGCCAAAGGGTATCATCTTGAAGTGTAACAAGCTGAAAGTTGTTGCAAAGGCCGTTTTCTCTCGAGATCCATATGTTATAGGAATCTGCCAGTAGCCCTTGGTCACATCTAGGGTTGCAATGTATTTCACGGCCCCCAATCACACTAAACAGCTTGTTGAATTGGGGCACGGGATATACCTTCCTAAAGTCAATACAACACTGAGTCGTTCGATTCGTCTCAAGCGCCAGGACAATAGGGCTCTGCCACCTGTGGTGAGATTCCTCTACCACCCCCCAGTGGAGCTAGTGGAAGGGTACATTGCCTGAAGCTCCTGATGTACAGTGCCCCACATTTTTCTGGCCAGGGGCAGTGGCTGTCCAGGACCTCCCACCCAGGCTGTTATGATGTGTTGAGAAATCAGCGGGGTTCTCTGGGGCTGTGCTGAGAAAACAGGGGACAGATCAGACCACCTGCAACATTGGAGCCCATGGGGATAGCTAGAGCCCTCCCCCCTGAAGAACCATGTCTGAGTCCTTGGATAACAAAGCCTGGGGGCCCAGTTCTGGAGGGGGTGGGAAGGATGTTATGAACATGATCTCATGGTCCTGCCAGGCCTTTAGAAAGCTTATCTGATAAATCTCGGTCTCTTTCCTCTTCCCTGGTTGCTGAATCTCATACTCCACTGTTCCCACCTGGCATACCACCTGAAGGGCCCTTGCTATCTAGCCATTAACTTTGACTCCAAGCTGGGCAGTAGTAGCAGTATTCTGTCACCGAGTTGGAATTCAGGTGGGCGGGCGACCTTGTCGTAGATTTATTTTGACATGCTTGGGCCCTTAAGAGATTTTCATTTGTGAAGGCCCCTAATATCTTCAGCTTTTCTCATAGCCAGAGAATGTACTGTACTACCCTGGTCCCAGATTTCCCAAACTAGATCTCAGATACCCTGGGGTTGACTTCTGTACAACAGCTTGAAGATCAAAAAACTCATGAAGGCCTGGGGGACTTTGCACACTGCAAATAGGACGTGTGATAATGAATGCTCCCAGTGGTGGGGGTCTTCAGCCACACACTTTCTTAGAGTCCCCTTCAGCTGAAGCATTTGACTAGCCCATCTGTTTGGGGGTGATAGATGAAGGTTCTCAGAGATTTGATTTTCAGCAGCTCACATACATTCATCATCAGTCATGAGATGAAGTTTGTCCCCTGGTCTGTTACTATTTCCGTGGGGATCCCCACCCTTGTGAAGACCTTCATGAGTTCCGCCACTATGGTCAACACATCGGTTGTGCAAAGCAGAATAGTCTTAGGATACAGTGTTGCATAGTCTATGATTATCACTGTGTGTTGGTGTCCAGTCATGCTCTTCTCTAGTTACCCTATCAAGTCCACATCAATTCTCTCAAAGAGTGCGTCTATTACTGGCATTGGGATCAAGGGAGCCCTTGGAGTGTTCTTGTGTCCTGTCAGCTGGCACTCCAGGCAGAACATGCAGTAATCTTTCACCTCTTTGTGGATGCCTAGCCAACAGAACTGGCTGGTAATCCCTTCCATTGTTTTCTCCCTCCCCAGGTGGTTGGCACATGGCACTGAATGCACAAGCTGAAAAAACTCCCTCCAAAAGGGACGGAGCACCAGGAGTTAGGCCCAGACTTTACTAGTCTGGGGGGTCACCCTATACCACGCAGTAAATGTGTTCCCATCTCAACTCAAAGTTTGGCCATCATACTGCCCTCTGTGGGTTAATTACCTCCCTGTTGACAGCAGCCAGCTGTTCATATGCCCGGCTCATGGTGCGATCCTTGTTCTGGGTCAGCCATTCCGTACCCATGGGGCTTTGAGTTAGTGGGTCCAGCTGGTCTTCCAGGGGCTCCCCTGTCTGCTGTGAGATCCCTTCCCTGGGATTTTTTCCACACTCCTGCATTAGCCAGTTCCACTTCTCCCATGGTCTCAAGCTCACGATCAACCCCTTGGGCTGAGTCCCTCTCCCACACCTGCAAGACTTCAAAGTACTTCCAGTCTCAGCCCAAAACTATGGGGGTAGGCAAAGGCAGCTCTGTGAGATTCTCCACGGTCAGCTGTAGCTTCTGTGTGTGGCATGGACATACGTCCCACATGTATACACTGAAGGAAGACTGCGTCAGACAGCTTCCCATGGGCCTAAATCAGCTTTTCCCTCACAAAGGTCTGACTGCAGTTAGCCTGTGTGGTTAGCCTCGCCCAAGTGCGAGAAGTCACGCTACAAAGCCTTACCTAAGTTAGTGTATCCTTGCTGATGCTGTGTTCCCCAGTGGGTTGCTAGGGCTTCTGGAGTCAGATCCCATGGTTCTGTGTGCTGCAGTAAACTGATCTTCTCTGTGGTTCTTTCCCAGTGAATTGTGGGAGAACTTGTCTGTCCTTCTGGGCACATGGAGAGGGGTGTGTGAGAATTACAGGAAAACATTGGAAATGATTTAACTTGTGTCCTCACTGCAAGGTGGGTGGCTTATCAGCCCACGTGAAAGCAGAACAGATACTCTAGCACCCCTACCCGCAGCTGTGCCAGCTAGCTGGGATTAAAAGCACCACTTTTCTCAGAAGAGAGGTTTTTATGTATGCATAGAAGGGTGACCTGGAGCAACATCTGAGCTTGAGCCCACACTAACTCTGCAGTGAAGATATACCCATAATAAGTCAATTTTATAAAAGAAAAACATGGCTTGAAAGAGAGATCAATAAACTAGGCCCCTGGTTTCTTGCTATGCTACTTGAGGGTTGATACGAACTGGCAAAGGAAACCACAAAACATCAACATTGATGCATGAAATCTTAGTTTTCTATTTTATAGCACTGTATATATCAGTTATCTGAGAAACAATTAGTATCATAAGAGCACCTGGGCCTAAAGTTTCAAGTTTCTGGAGAGTTAACATTTGTGCAGGTGCTGCTCAGAGCTACTAAAAAAATATCCAGTAATGATTCTGTACAGTAGAGTCCATCCCCCTGGTTGCCAGCAAGAAGTTACTATTATCCAGCAGTTGCTAATAAGTGAAAGATAGGTTTGTAGAGCTCCAACCAGGGACAGAAGTGCTTGGAAGCCTTCCCTGCCTGCAGCCCTGCAAACCTGCCTGCAGGGAAGGCAGCAGCCTAGCGGTTGGGACTTTCTACAGGAAACGGGAGTGCTGGGGCCAACAGAGCTGCACACCCATACCTCTTCCTGCACACTCCAGGGGGTTGGGGCTCAGCAAATCCTTCCTTGCGTGAAGTTCCCCAGCAGGGCACAATCTGGAGAGCACAGGTAGAGGAACCACAATGTTCCAGCATCAAGACTAAAGCCCCTCTCCCAGCCTGTATCCCCTTACTTCCTGGGTGCAGGCAGGTTTTCAGGGCTGCAGCCCCCTCCCTCCTATTGCCCTTCCCACAGCCTCTCTTCCCAACCCATAGCCCCTTACCTCCTGTGTGGTCCCTGGGGGCAGACAGATTTGCCGGACAGCAGCCCCAAAAGGAAGGTCTGGGGCAGGCTGAGCACTGACTGCGGGCAAGTTTGCATGGCAGCAACCAGAGAAGTCATGTCCCAGCACATCCTTCCCTGGCTGCAGCCTCCAAACTTGCCTGCAGGTGGCACCTTTCTTCCAAAAAAGGTTGCTAATAAGCAGCATGCCCTTGCCAATATCCAAATCCTGTTAACATTGATGTTAATGATATGGGATTGGTTCCCAGCAACATGTTGCCATTAACTGGAAGTTGTAAATATCAGGCTTTCTATTAAGTAGAATCTACTGTAGTTAGGTATATCAGACTACCCCTAAAAAGTCATTTTCAGTCAATTGTCATGCAATACATAGATTTTTAGCAGATTGTATTTGCTTCTGCTGCTCCATTTAAAATGAGGAACTCCGAGTATGGCTGGATTAGCAATACCTTTGTCAGATTTTCTTGTCTTCCACCCACTCTTCTCTTGGTCAAGCACAAAACTGAGTGAAGCAAGTTTTAATTTGATTTCCATTAACCAGTTGTAAAGGAAGGTGTTCATCCTATATGAAAACATCCAGACAGCATGAAACAGACTGTTAGATGAAAACACAATACAGTTACGTAACTATCCTCACTGTTCACTGATTTTTGCCCTAGTTTTAATCATGACCAGGAAAACCTAGTTGTATGACAGTTACATATAATCAGTAGCTGATAATTTATGAATTGGGTAATTAAGTGTAATACCCATGGTCTTCCAACGTAGTTTTATAAACAAAGGGAGGAGATCTGCATAACTTACACACCATGTAGTCTTTTCCTAGCGGCAGGATTTTGTGTGTCCTTTAAAGTTATTTCTCCCTTTCAACGGAAAAGGTTTAAGTACGGTGGTGTGCTTCACTTTGGCTTTTCTAGAGGAAAGAGCTAGCACTGAAACACTATGCTAAAGGAACTGCTCTCACTTTGCTTCAAAAAAGGAGAGGGCTGCAGATAATGAAGATATATCAGGCCAATCTTCTCAGCAGGAAGGTGTTCTTCACCTCTGGGTATCTCAGTACAGGAAGAAAGAAAGAACAAATCAATATCCCTTTCCTGAAACAGTTAATCCTCAAAGCTTAGTTACGGGAGTTCCATTTAAATCCTCATCCAGCAAAATCTTCCATTGTTCCAGACCGAACGGTTGTGCGCTATTGGTTTCAAACAGGTTTTTTAAAAATGCAGATAGTTCCTTGAAAATGAATTTGCCTATAACCTTGAGAAGGCAGAGCAATGAAGACTAGAATAAAGAAGAGACATACCATCTACTGAGCCCCACATACAGCTATTGTGTTTGATAGGAGTTCACATTTGCTAAGTGTACAGTAATGAGAACTGATCCAATAACGAAAAGGTGGACAAAGAGTGATGTTCTCCAATGGCAAGTGCATTTCTAAACGCCACATTTAGTATTTTACATTATACTGAAAATAAAATAGCACAAGGGAGTATATAATGCCCCAGGAGGTTGAGTTGACCTTTTGGGAAAGGCTGCTACGGGAGCTTTATAAGCCACAAGAAAGGAGGAAATCCACTGGCTGGGTTAACTGATTATCCCTTAAAAGGGTGTGGGGGCAGAGCCAACCGGGGGGCGGGTAGGAGAAGAAATGCTTAGCACACCACTTGGGTCTTCATTCAGCAAAGCATTTAAGCATATTATACAAAGGTAAATTAGAGTGAAAAGATTTTTGGAGAAAACTTCAGTCTCTTCCCTCACTCTTTGCACTTCTATCACTCACATGTACAAGAGGCATGAGTTTTTTGTTTTTTTTTTAATATTAGAAATATTAGGTTCTATTTCAATCTGTAGAGTCAAAGCTAAAAGGGAAGGAATGACAGCAGCACTGTGGTTGTTGCCCTAGCCATTAGGAAACAGTAAATGTCTATAAGCCTGGAGGAGAACAGGAAAGAAAATGGGTGGTGACTGAGATCATGGCTAGTCCGTAAATTCAGCTGTCATTACATAGGGAAGAAGAAAGAGCATGAGTTGTTAAATGTTTGGGGGCTGGGTTTTAGAATCTAGAAGTTTTTGGAAGGTGGCCTGTATACCTGACAGTAATGATCTATAAATATAAAACATTAACTCATTTTATTTTTCCCTAGGGCAGAATTCAGTAGGTGGTTTCTCATCCTAACTGTAGTAAGAGAGCTGCTGCTCAACACAGCGAAAAAAAGTTACTCATCTTCTCGTAACTGTTCACATCCATTCCACTCAGATGTGTGTGCGCGCGCACACACACTCAAAAGCTGGAAGATTTTTCCCTAGCAGCATCCTTCGAGTGGGCCTGGGCGCCCTCTGGAGTCACGGCTTCACGGTGCTCAGTATAGAGCCCTGCCGACCCACCACTCCCTCAGTGCCTTCTTCCTGGCTACTCCAACAGAGGAATAGGAGGGTGGGTATGGGAATGGACGTGAACACCACATCTCTAAGAACAGTTAGGAGAAGGTGAGTAACCATTTTTTCTTAGAGTGCTTGTTCATGTCAATTCCAATCAGGTGCTTCACAAGCCTAGGAGACGGATTGGCGCACTGCTCGTCCGAAGACCGCATTGTCTCTGGCCTGCTTGGTAATCACATAACACGTGATGAAAGTGTGGATGGAGGACCACGTTGTCACTCTGCAGATTTCCTGAGCAGTGACCTACACCCGGAATGCTGTTGATGAAGCCTGCGCCCTGGTATAGTGTGCAGTGATTGAGGGTGCAGGAACCCCGCCAGGTTGTAGCACTCACGAATGTAGGATGTGATCCATGACGAAATGTGTTGTGATGACACTGGCAGACCTTTCAGTCTGTCTGCCAGCCACGAATAACTGGACCAAATTTTCTGAATGGCTTCATTCTCTCGATGTAAAAGGCTAGCGCCCTGCGGACATCCAGAGAGTGAAGTCTCTGCTCCATACTGGTGGAATGTGGCTTAGGGTAGAACACCAGAAGTAAAATGTCCTGGTTGATGTGAAACTGCGATACAAGCTTTGGGAAGAAAGCAAGGTGAGGCCTGAGCTGAACCTTGTCCTTATAGAACATGGTATAAAGAGGCTCTGATGTTAGGGCCTTGAGCTCAGATACCCTTCTGGCCGAGGTTATTGCTACCAGGAATGTCACCTTGTAAGAGAGGTGGAGCAGGGAGTAGGTTGCCAACAGTTCAAAGGGTGGTCCCATGAGCCTAGAAAGGACCAGGTTGAGGTCCAGGTGGGGACCGGCTGACGGGGTACAGCCTGTCGAGCCCTTTCAAAAATAGTCTGACCATCGGGTTAGCAAACACCGAGCGGCCCCCTGCACCCGGATGGAAGACTGATATGGCGGCTAAATGCACGCTTATTGAAGACAACGAAAGCCCCTGCTACTTAAGGAGGAAGAGGTAATTCAGAATGAGCAGCACTGAGGCTAGTATCAGAAGTGAATGGCGCTGCGCTGACCAGATCAAAAATGTCTTCCACTTGGCAAGGTAGGTGGCTCTAGTAGAGGGTTTCCTGATGCCAAGCAGACCTAGTCGAACCTGTTCTGAACAGGAAAGCTCCATCAGGTTCAACCACAGAGCTTCCATGCCGTGAGGCGAAGCAATATGAGGTTCAGCTATTGAAAATGACAGTCACCTTGCATTAAAACATCTGGGAAGAGTGGAAGGGTGACCGGGTCTTCCACAGACATGTCTAGGAGAGATGTGTACTAGTGCTGACAAGGCCAGGCTGGTGCTATCAATATGACCTGAACTTGTTCTCTCCGGATCTCGAGGAGCACCTTGTGAACGAGCGGTATGGACAGAAAGGAGATGGCCTCCCCATGGAAGGAGGAACGTGTCCGCTCTGGATCCTGCGCTGTGATTCTGGAAGGAGCAAAAATGCTGGCATTTCCTGTTGTGTCATGTGGCGAACGGGTCTATCTAGGGAAAGCCACACCTCTGGAAGTTTGAAAATGCGACATCTGGGCAAAGGGACCACTTGTGGACCTGAAACGACCTGCTTAGGTCGTCTGCCAGCTCATTTTGTACATACACATTTTGTACATACTTCAATCCTCCTGAGAGATCTTGATTAAATGTTCACAGAGGTACTCTAATCCTCAGCCAAAGGTGTAAGGGAGGAATGCATTATTTTGTCTTCCATGGAGGACACTTTCCCAGCCATTCAGCAACAACTTCAGCAGGCACCATTACAGTACACAAGCTAGTAGCATTTGACCCAGGTGGCTTTGGGACACCAGCAGCAGCTGTGCTGACTCTGCCTGTGTTACCTTCAGGAGTGCTATATCAGCTAAAATCACCATTGCCTGTGGGAAATGGTGCCAGTATTCAGTGCCATCTACTACTAGAATCATGCAACCCAGCAATTTCCTCATTTCCCAACTCCTGGTGGGCCATACTCAACCAGGCTCATGCTGTGACTGGCACAGTACATAGGCAATTCCAAGCAGACACAAGAATGTAGTCTTAAAACTTTAGGGGAGCAAAGAGAGCGAGTTCAGCATCTTAAGTTTGTTTCTATTGTCACTGTAGCCTCCAGGGTCTCTCCCTTTACTCCTCTAGGATGCTTGAGCCAATAAGGAGAAAGAAGAGGACTTGGGATGACCTGTTCAATGAGATCTGCATGCCCATGCTGATTGGACCATGAGCACAGGGCCTGGATGATGAATGCAGAGGACAGCCTGGAGAAGGGGAAAGAGTGGGCAGGAGAAAGGCCCAGGAGTCCCAGCAGGAAAATAAGGAAATGCACCAGGACATAATGGGGCTTCTCAGGCAGCGAACACAGATGCTGTAAACTCTGGTGGACTTGCAGGTCCAGCAATCCCAGGCTTGCGTCCCTCTACAGTCCAATGAGAACTCAAATCAGGACTACCCTATTCCCCCCCTGCCCCCAACTTTTCACATGACAGTGGAGGTCACTGCACCACCCCTATCACTGCTCCCTGGGGGCCATTAAAGACAACCACAGCTTCATATGAACTGTGGCTTCCATATGGCAACGTGTGTATGTGTAAATGAAATAGAAATGAGTATCCTTTCCCTTTCATAAGTTCTGTTCTCTTAAGGTATTAAGTTTGGTTAATATTTTAATGTATTTGTTTTAAAATTGCCCATTTCGTGCACTGATTGTTACATAATACAATTTATTATTTGGAACATAATTCATCTTTATTAATTCAAGGCATGTGCTGCTGAGGGATCAGCAGTTCTGATCAATTAGCTGTTATTGCATAGCATCACACAACTCATAGGATCATTTACAAACAAAATTAATAGGTGCACTGACACACAGCAATCACCACATGACTCCTATGAGGCCACCAAAAAACATGGCCAGGTAAAGAACACTCCAAAACCTGGCTCATTGTTAAAATGGCCTTGCAAAGGCTCTGAGCCATATAGCTCTAAGTTGAGCTCTTCTAAGGACCCCTGTATCTAGCCCGTCTGCCCTCCACCCTGGCAGAAACTTTTCCTCATCCCTTCACACATAGCATGCAGGACACAGCAGATAACTATAATCAGTGGGATATTTTTCTCACCAAGGTCCCATCTTGCAAGTAAACAATGTTAGCAACCCTTCAAATAGCCAAAAGCACATTCAACTGTCATTCTGCACTTGCTGAGCCAATAGCTGAACTGTTCCTTGGTGCTGTTGAGGTGGCTGTTGTATGGCTCCATGAGCCAGGGGTAGGCTGGGTCACCAATGATCAATATTGGCATTTGAATGTTCCCAGTGCTAATCCACTGGTCAGAAGAGTGTCTTCGTGTAGCTTTCTGAACAGCCCTGAGCATCATGTGCCTTCCCTGACCAGCCCACACTGATGTCAACCAACCAGTGATCGACCAATGTTTCCATAACCATAGAAAAGTAGCCCCCTCTCCTGATGTACAGGGGCAAAGTGCTCTGGTGCCAAAATAGGAATATGCATGCTATTACTCCACTGCAGTTTGGGAACCCCACTGCAGTTTGGGAACCCCACTGCTGAAAATCCATCCATCAGGTCCTGCGCACTGCCTAGAGTCTCCATCCTGCAGAGCAGGAGGCAATTAAGGACCCCTATGATGGATTTCCTCACTCCAAATTGCTATCAGTCAGGAATCAATTTGGCATCACAAGTTTCACAGTGCAATTGCCACTCACTTTTCCACCATCAGTGCAGTTCTCATTTTGGTGTCCTTGCACTGGAGAGCTGGGGGGAGCTCAGGGCACAGATCCAGGAATGTGGTCTTGCACATCTGAAAGTTCTGCAGGCACTGCTCATGATCCCAAATCTTATGATCCCACAAGTTAGTGCTTGTATCTTGAGCCCAGAAGCAGCACTCCGCCATCTGCAGCTGCTCCATGAATGCTAATAACTTTGAACTGGTTCTCACTATGTCCCACAGCAATCTGTCCTCCAAGGAATCGTCATGTTCCCCACTCATTTGGGTCTTCTTGTGGCTCTGCAAATATTCCACGATTGTGTATCCTCTGCTTGCAATGCTCATGAGAACAGAGCTGAGTCATGTAGGCTCCATGCTACTGTCAGATGGCAGACAGCAAGTCAACTGCAAACTGTGAAGTTGACCCCATGCTCCTAGTCACCCCTGCATGACTTAATTTAGCCCCCTCATTCATTGCTAAAACTTCCCAAAACACATTGCACTGGACAGTGGTATAGCTACATTGCACTCTGTATTGATACAAGCCCCCTGGTGAGTATGTGCACCTCCAACACAAGGAGCCAAATATGCATATGCACAAGCAATGTACTAAATGTGGTGGGAGTATGCCGACGTAACATGAGTTGACATAAGTTTGTAGTGGAGACGTGACCCTAGAGCCACCCAGAAATTGAAATCAGAACTACGGGATTGTGCGCATACATATTTTCTCAATTACTTTTAAAGTTTAAGACATTAAATAACAAGGAGAATTTTTGGCAATATATCTGAAGCAGAGGTAACTAAAGACACTAGGTGACCATTTGCTGTGTTACTATTTGCAGTTAATCTGTGTTTTTTTTTAAAATGTCACCAATTAAGTGTTTTTTAAACTTGCATGCCAGCTTTAACATCTAATATAAGCCTTTTACTATTGGTGCACGTTTGACATACCTTTAAGTCAGAAAATCATCTGATTTGATATAACCAAACTAGTCTGTTCTCATACTTAAGAATTGTTGGAGTATTTACTTCCTTTGTACTTGTGATGGAATCTCTTAACTAAGTTACCTAAAGGAGACTATCAAGGAATTGGGACTACAGTGGTATATCAGACCAGAGTGTTAGTTCCACTTGAATTGACAATGCCTGTGCCCTTGTTGGCCAAGCTACTGCTCTGAATGATTCATATTAAAATAACTCATTATTTCAAATCCATTTTGCAACACTGATTTGCCTATTACACCACCATTCCCCACATCTGGCTCTGTGGTGACATATCTAGATTAGTTTGTTGTACAGAAAAAGTAATTGATCTTTGTGGAGCCTTCCTTCTCCTTCCATTCCACTTTAATAAAACGTATTTTTGTTAACTTTAAAAAGGGACAATGAATATATTGCAAAAGGGTTACCTAAATCTCCATGTTTAAAAATAATACAAAAGCTCCTAAATAGGGCAAATTAATTTTAATATGAAAATTTAGTCAAACCCATCTCAAATTAAAACCTGCAATGTTCTTAGAGGACACAAACGCTACAGCTAAAATAAATACTACTGACTGTGCCGTGGAGATTACAACTGAAAGATTCACATGAAAAACTAAAATTAACAATTTTACCTTTAACAGATCTATGCAAGTTTATTTCTTTATGCAATATTTTGTAAGCAGTTGTAATTAGAGCTGCAGAGATAATTTGTGATGTATACAAATACCTTTCAATTACTACTTACATGTTGTCTAATATAGCAGTTTCTATAATGTAGCAGTAATAAGTAATTTTAAATAAGCATCATTTCTACACTTTTCTTTACATGGATTTAGTAAGAAAGTCTAGTTAATACACGCTGGTTTTAAAGTTTCCCTCCCCAAAGAACAAGTCAAGCCAATTATTATTTAATTTTCATTTTCTTTGAACATTTTGCTTAAGTGTTCAACTAGTGCTACAAGTTCAGGGTTTCCCCCAAGTGACTCAATCTGTTTATATGCTTCAGATTCAAGCTTTTTCAGCGTTTGTCGAGTGTACTCAAAGGAACCTACATTCTCAAGGTAATGTACACAGTATTTTTTGATGTCTACATTTTCTGTCCTTTGACGCAAAATATTCTGCACCTGAGTGCTTTCAGGTCTGGACCAAATAGCATGAATAGTTGGGAATGAGAACTTTCCCTCAGTTAAATCTTCACAAAAACTCTTGTTCTCACTATATTCTTTGGAGTGTAAATTAGCATAGTCGTCTCGTATTTGGAAGAAGAGCCCAAGTGTATTAAGGAGTGGTTTTAAGTCTCTTTTATAATGGGAAAAGAGCTGCATGAGGCCCACAGCTAATCCAAAGAGACCACCTGTCTTTTGTAGTACCATGGCTTTATACTCTGCTTCTGTAGGACAGGTGTATGTATCTCTCCAGTAAATATCCAAACCCTGGCCCTGATGGAGTTCCAGCAGCTGACGAGTGAACACTTTCACAGCATCTGGGTGATCAAGTGTTAAAACCTTCTGTAGGCCAAGGAAATACACATAATTAGCAGAATTTATTACAGACGGAATTCCATAGATGCTATGAGCCACTGGAAAGCCCCGTCGTAGCTTTGAGTTATCTTCAATGTCATCTATGAGTAAGCTGGCATTGTGCAACATCTCTGTCACTTCAATAATAACCTAATAATACAAGAAGAGAAAAGTCTTACATTGTAAAATAAGTTCTAAATTTGTGGAATATTTTGCATTTGCACAGCATTAACTAGTATTTTGCTTATTTTTAGTTGGTCCACCTCCTCCCTCTGTTGAGAGGGGCTCCCTAGAGCTCCGTTATTAAACAAATTTTCATGCAAAAGGCCTTCTTGAACATGAGTGACCAGAACTGTACACAGTATTCCAAATTAAATCTTACCAATGCCGCGTACAATGGCATCAATACTTTTCTCTACTAGAAATGCCTTCCTCAATACAACCTAGGATCGCATTTGCCTTGGTTTTTTGTTGGTTTTTTTTTTTGCAGCCACATCACACTGGTAGCTCACTGTCATCATGGGATCGACCAACATATCCAGGTCTGTCCTCCTCTGTTTTCAACTGATGTGGGTCCAGACTGTAGCAGAAATTAGATCTTAAATTCATGACCTACATTTTTGTACTATTGAATTTCATCCCATTTCTGTCACTCCAGTCTTCAAGGTCATCCAGATTTTCCTGTATAACATTCTGATTCTCTTTCATACTGATGAGGCCTCCCAACTTTGTATCAGCAAGTTTCGTTAGTACACTCCTACCTTTTGTGCCAAGGTACTCCGAAAAATATTGAACTGGATTGGTCTTGGAACAAATCCCTGAGGAACTCCCACTAGTAACCTCCCTCCAAAACGATAATTCACACCTCAGTACAACTCATTGCCATCTCCTCTTTAGGCAGGCAAGGGAGAAGTGTGGTTCCAAGATGAGATGTTTGGAAGCAGATGAACAGTCAGTGGGAAAGCAAGTTTAAAATGGCAGAAACTATAGAGAAAAGACACCAGCTAGCATTGAGACTGTATGAAATCAGAGTACATTAGATGGGGGCGTGGCCTGCGAGGTAAGATGGAACAACTATTTTATGAGAGAAGACTAAGCAGTTGGCTTGTTTAGTCTAGCAAAATGAAGGCCAAGAAGAGAGAAGAATTGCTCTCTATAAATAGGATCAGGAGGTAAAAACCAGGGAAGATGAAGAGCTATTTAAGCTAAACAACAATAGTGCCACGAGGACAATTGGATATAAACTGACCATTAATAAATTTAGGCTGGAAATTATAAGGTTTTTAACCATCAGAATAGTTAAGTTTCTGGAATGGCTTCCCAATAGGACTGTGGGGGCAAACAACCTAATTAGTTTTAAGAAAGAGCTTGTCAAGCTCTATGAGTGAGACTGTATAACATGGATGTTTGGGGGGTGGGGGGTGGGACGGCCGGCGCAGGGCTCAGCCATCCTGGGCTCCCCTTCCAGTTTGTGTCTCTTATGTTCCTAAACCTCATGCTTCAGGGCTTCAGCTGGTCACTTGCAGGGGTCAGGAAGGGATATTCTCTCCCTTGCCGAAATGCATTTTTTGGATCTCCTTCCTCTGAAGCATCAGATGGCTCCAGCTGGAGATAGGACACAGAGCAGGGTGGGCCAGTGGTCTGAGATAGTATTGAGAATTCTCTCAGGTTCATGCTCACATGCTCAGAATCTGATCACCATATGTGGGGTTGGGAAGGAATTGTCCCCCATATCAGACTGGCAGTGTCCCTGGAGGGTTTTAGTCTCTACATCTTGGGCATAGGTAATCTGTGAGGATCAACTCGGTATCTTTCACTTAATTCCCTGCCATTGTATGGGGCTTAGGCATTAGTACATCTCAGTCTCTCCTATTCTCTTCCTATGAACATAGTAAGAGTCTCCTGAGAGTTGTAACACTTTGGTCTAATTTCAGTTGTTGAATTTAGATGTGTGGATGTCTGGATGGTGTTGGTGGCCTATAATATACAGGAACTAGGGCTATATAATCTGATGATTTCTTCTGGAGTTGAACTATGAACACCATGGAAGGTGTTTAAAAAAAATAAGCAGCAGCAGCTTTCAACTGGATCCTCGCATAAATAAGGAGACAGTGGAATTGACAGGATTGGGTAGCGTGGAAGTGTTTCTTTGTACTAGAGAGAAAAAGAGAAGAACATAATTTTGCATATTCTGAAATCAGACAACTAGGACTTGGGGAAGCCCTAGAGGAGAGAAATGGCAATAGTCTAGAAGAGACTAATAGAAATGTTCATCCATCCTAACCGGTGGAGCTAGTGTAGTAGCATTCACAAGCAATGGGGCAAAGGTGGTGGGTGAGATGTTGACTTGGAGATGCAAGATGCAGCATTCCTGAAAAAGGATGATATTTTCTGTCCAAACTTTAAGTAAGGGAACAGTTGTTTGACTGTGCCACTTTTGATCAGAAGTGATTCGGACATTTAGCTGACTGGTGAAGAAATTAAATGAATCCACAAGTGTATTTGGTCAAGACAGCCAGTGTGGTGCCAGTGAAGAACAAAAAGGTGTCAGAAGATGTAATTTGATTGTCAGTGGCTTAAAAGTGATAGCTAAGTTAGGGAAGAGGTAAACAGTCAGGAGATTGAAGACTGCAGTGCTCTGAGAAGTTAGCCTTGTAGGATCCCTTACTGGAGCCAAAAGAAAAACGCTTAATACAGGGGTTCTCAAACTGGGGGTCGGGACCTCTTAGGGGGTCATGAGGTTATTACGTAGGGGGGGGTCGTGAGCTGTCAGCCTCCACCCCAAACCCCACTTTGCCTTCAGCATTTATAATGCTGTTAAATATATTAAAAGTGTTTTTCATGGGGGGGGGGGGTCATTGCACTCAGAGGCTTGGTATGTGAAAGGGTCACCAGTACAAAAGTCTGAGAACCACTGGATTAATAGAAAGAGCTGAATGCTGCGGACTGCCCCATATTACAAGGCTTCATGCAGTTAGAGTCACAATGAATTACAGAGAGGTGGCAGCTGCTCCAAGCTAAGGCTGAAGCCAGCTTTCCATTCTAAGCAGGATTTTCAAATCTACCCCTTAAATTAAAAACAAAAACAAAAAAACAAAAACCCAACTCCCTGATATTTCATGTACTGTATAATCCCACTATAGAATCTCTGGAAAGTTTGGTACACCCAAAAAAAATAAGAAAAATCACTCAGAAGTTTGTGTTGTAGTTTTATTTCACTCATACACTGCTGTTCATTACGTTTTTGGGCTAGATCTCTCTGAAGTTTCTGTGAACCACATTCTCCTAAGGAGTCTTAGCCTTCCCTAAATTTTAAGATGATATCTGCAGGTATTGTGATAACATTTCAGGATGTTCTCTCAATAATAAAAAAAAGTCTATGTCTATATGCCCAAAGAGTATACTACACATTTGAAAGTTATACATTTTAATGTACTTTTCAAAACATGGATCGCCCATGGGCAGATGCTCATGAAGGGTGGAGAAGAGTAGCTGACAGGGAACTAGATAGAGTGTATGTGGGTTTGGAGTGAACGAATGCGATGAAGCCACCTGGGCACAAGTAGTATTGGGAAACGGAAGCCACATGGAAGAAAGGTTGGCTCAGAAGGAATGTGGCCTATTCCTGCATTGCTTCAACACTTCACTGGAATCCCTGTACTGCTTGAGGGGCCTACAGGAACAATCACTGACTAAGTTAAACATTTAAAATCCAAGGATGTTGATAGGACTTTTAAATTGCTAACTTTGAATGGAAACAAATATTGTTTCAGCAAACAAGAATACTGCCATGCTTTATATTAACACAAGAAAATGGAAATCACAAAATAAAGATTACACTACAGAAACAGCACATCTGAAGGTAGGCAAATACATAAAGTTCAGGTCACCCAACCAAACTTCATTCTGTCCCTAAAATACCACCCTCAGAAAAACCAGAAACAGATTTCTTTATCCACACACTGCATAGGAACTAGGACTGTCTATTAATTGCAGTTAACTCACGTGATTAACTAAAAAAAAAAAAAAGGCAAAAAAATTGCGATAAATCGCAGTTTTAGTCGCACTGCTAAACAATAGAATACCAATAGAAATTTATTAAATATTTTGGATGTTTTTCCTAAATTTTCAAATATACTGACAGGACAGGTCACTGATTCGAGCGGTCTGGATTGCCTGGTAAACTGGGTACAAGCAAATAATATGCGTTTTAATACAGCTAAATGTAAATGTGTACATCTAGGAACAAAGGATGTAGGCTATACTTACATGATGGGGGCCTCTATCCTCGGAAGTAGTGACTTTGAAAAAGATTAGGGGTCACGGTAGATAATCAGCTGAATATATAAGCTCCTAGTGTGGTGCTGTGGCCAAAAAAGCTAATAGGATGCTTGGATGCACAAACGGAACTTTTGATTATGAGTAGAGAAGTTATTTTACTTCTGTTTGGCACTGGTGCAACTACTGCTGCTATACTGTGTCCAGTTCTGGTGCCTACAATTCAAGTAGGATGTTGAGGAATTGGAGGGGGTTCAGGAACACCATGAGAATGATTAAAGGATTAAAAACTATGCCTGTGATAGACTCAAAGAGCTGAATCTAAGTAGCTTAACAAAGGGAAAGCTAAGGGGTGACATGATTAGTCTATAAGAATTGACATGGGGAACAAATATTTAATAATGGACTCTTCAGTCTAGCAGAGAAACATAACACAACCCAATGGCTGGAAGTTGAAGCTAGACTAATTCAGACTGAAAATAAGGTGTACATTTTTTTTTTACTGAGGGTAATTAGCCATTGGAACAATTTACTAAGGGTCATGGTGGATTCTCCATCACTGGCTATGTTTTTTTCTAAAAGATCTGCTCTAGGAATTATTTTGAGGAAGTTCTGTTATACAGATGGTCGGATGAGATGATTGCAATGGTCCCTTCTCTCCTTGGAATCCATGACTTGTCTAGTATAGTGTATGTCTTTCCCACAGTGTCTGACCTGTCATATGGATGAATTTACCATTTCTGCAGAATAGCTCTGTGATACTGTCCATTTGTTTGAAATACGAGTCTGAATCATGATTCTCCCAGTTAGTAGTGCCACATACTATTACTCAGTCATTGAACAATTTCAATTTGAAGCTGGGACAAGAAGTTAAAAGCAGGTAAGGACTGCGGTTCTAAAATCTTAGAGACTTGCACAGTTTAGTGTGGGAAGAATTGTGGCTTTAGCATTAATAACAGTAGTGTTTTGGTGATGTGGTTTTGTTTTTTTACTCTTTTCTTCATTCCAAGCAATGGTATCATGTGGCTAGCAATGTTTACTCTTTTATTCTTCCTCCAGTGATGATTTATTTCAAGCCAAGGACAAAGGCCTTCGTCAGATGTTGTCTAGCCTCTTGATACAGGCTGCTGTTTTTTGCCAGTTTTCTTGCTCTGGCAGTTAGAGGGGCACCAGAAAGTTAAGCCCAACTGGTTTCTAATTGCTTGTCCTATGAAATACTATTTTCTCCTCCCAAGTTACCGAAATGCAGTCAAATAAGAAACCTGTCATTACTCAGAGAGCAAAAGTCTCATGAGTTGCCATGACTGGGCAACAAAATGGCAGATGAAATTCAGTGTTGATAAATACAAAGTAGTGCACATTGGGGGGAAAAAAATCCCATCTGTACATATAAAATGATGGGGTCTAAATTAGCTGTTACCCCTCAAGAAAGATTTTGGAGTAATTGTGGATAGTTGTCTGAAAACATCCATTCAGTGTGCAGCGGCAGTCAAAAAAGCAAACAGAATGTTGGGAATCATTAGGACAGGGATAGATAATAAGACAGAAAATATCATAATGCTTCTATATAAATGCATGGTATGCCCACGTCTTGAATACTGCATGCAAATCTGGTTGCCACATCTCAAAAAAGATACACTGGAATTGGAAAAGGTACAGAAAAGGAGAACAAAAATGATTAGGTATATAAGAACAGCTTCAATATGATGAGAGATTAATAAGATTGGGACTTTTCAGCTTGGGAAAGAGATGAATAAGGGGGGATATGATAGAGATCTATAAAATCATAACTGGTGTGGAGAAAGTAAATAAGGAAATGTTATTTACTCCTTCTCACAACACAAGAACTAGGGGTCTTCGAATGAAATTAACAGGCAGCAGGTTTAAAACAAAAGGTAGTATTTCTTCACACAACGCACAGTCAACCTGTGGAACTCACTGTCAGAGGATGTTGCGAAGGCCAAGACTCTAACGGGGCTCAAAAAAGAATTAGATAAGTTCATGGAGGATAGGTCCATCAGTGGCTATTAACGAGGATGGGTAGGGATGCAAAACCATGCTCTGAAGCGTCCCTAGACTCTTTGGGCCAGATGCTGGGAATGGGCGACAGGGGATGGATCACTTGATGATTACCTGTTCTGTTCATTCCCTCTGGGGCACCTGCTGTTGGCCATTGTTGTAACACAGGATACTGTGCTAGATGGACCATTGGTCTGACCATTCTTAAGTTCTTATTCATGGTCTTTTCCATTGCCTTTCTAAGTGAAACATTACTCTTGTGCTACCAGCTTATCACGTTTCTTATTTGACGAAGGAAATTGCATCATCATTGCTTTTGTGAAAGGCAGGTGTACAAAAGACCTATGTATACCTCCCAAAAAAGAATATGAAGGGACTAGGGCTATCAAGTGATTAAAAAAATTAATCTCGTGATTAAACAGAATACCATTTATTTAAATATTCTTGGATGTTTTCCACATTTTCAAATATGTTTTCAGTTATAACAGAATACAAAGTGTACAGTGCTCACTGTATATTATTTTTTATTACAAATATTTGCACAGTAAAAATGATAAAAGAAATAGTATTTTTCAATTCACCTCATACAAGTACTGTAGTGCAATTTACAAATGTAGGTTTTTTTGGTTAGATAATTGCACTCAAAAACAAAACAATGTAAAACTTTAGAGCCTAGAAGTCCACTCAGTCCTACTACTCATTCAGCCAATTGCTAAGACAAACAAGTTTGTTTACATTTATGGGAGATAATGCTACCCATTTCTTATTTACAATGTCACCTGAAAGCGAGAACAGGCGTTTGCAGGGCACTTTTGTAGCCAGCATTGCAAGGTACAGTATTTACGTGCCAGATATGCTAAACATTTGTATGCTCCTTCATGCTTCAGCCACCATCCAGAGGATGCTTCCATACTGATGCACATTAAAAAAAATGTGTTAATTAAACTTGTGACTGAACTCCTTTGGGGAGAATTATATGTCGCCTGCTTTGTTTTACCTGCATTCTGCCATATATTTTGTATTATGGCAGTCTCGGATGATGACCCATTACATGTTCATTTTAAGAACGCTTTCACTGCAAATTTGATAAAATGCAAAGAAGGTACCAATGTGAGATTTCTAAAGATAGCTACAGCACGCGACCCAAAGTTTAAGAATCTTAAGTGCCTTTCAAAATCTGAGAGGGACAAGGTGTGGAGCTTGCTTTCAGAAGTCTTAGAAGAACACCACTCTGATGAGGAAACTACAGAACGCGAACCACCAAAAAAAAAAAAAAAAAAAATCAACCTTCTGTCAGTGGCATCTGACTCAGATGATGAAAATGAACATGCTTCGGTCCGCACTGCGTTGGATTGTTATAAAGCAGAAACAGTCATCAGCATGGATGCATGTCCTCAGAATGGTGGTCAAAGCATGAATCTTTACCACATATGACACAAATATCTTGCGACCCTGGCTACAACAGTGACATACGAATGCCTGTTCTCACTTTCAGGTGTCACTAAACAAGTAGTGGGCAGCGTTATCTCCTGTAAATGTAAACAAACTTGTTTGTTTGAACAACTGGCTGAACAAGAAGTAGGACTGAGTGTTTTATTTTTGAATACTAGTATTAGGTGAATTGAAAAATAAAATAAATAGTATTACAGTGCAAATATTTGTAATAAAAATATAAAGTGAGCACTGTACACTTTGTATTCTATGTTGTAATTGAAATCAGTATATTTGAAAATGTAGAAAACATCCAAAATATTTAAATAAATGGTATTCTATTATTCCTTAACGGTGCGATTAATTTTTTTAATCTCGACAGTCCTAACAAGAACCTCAACATCGAGGTACAGAAGTATGGTCACTAATGAAATCAACGTAGGGACTGGCTGGATAAGACTGTCAGAAATAAGAGTTGGAGAATTGATCTAGTCAGATATTTGGTGAGAAGCTTTTATACCTTAGATTTAGTTAATTTAGAAAAAATGCACTGCAGACTAGATTTCTGAAGAGAATGTTTGACTTGACAGACTCACATGGCGGGGGCACACAGCCAGACACCAAGGGGTTACTTTTTTGTGTCTAACATTTTGTGTAATGTTAATAAGCAGATGTTTTCCTTTTTATTAACATTAAATTCATAAGGCTGCAAGCCATAGCAAACTGCTTTCCAACAAGTCAAGCCACCTTCAGCAAAAAAATAAATGGAAGTGTTTGGGATTCATCAGTATTCAATACTATCTAAACTAACGGTATCCATCATCTCTATCTCTTCTAGTTTTAAAAATACCTCCTTTTTTAAGCAATACAGAGAAAGTAACTGGTACCTGTATTTTATCTTCTGGAACATTCAGCCAGTGATTAAAGGCCTGTGACAGTTTGGTTCTCACTTGCTTACCTGTAAAAAAGGTTTAAATATTGAGGAAGGCAATTCCATGACATCGAATAGACAAAAAGTCAAATACCAGTACAATTCCATGCCTCTTGTTCTTATAGTGGTGGCTGGTAATTGTTAGAAATATTGGTTCAATAACAACGTTGATCAGTAACAATGTCCCCAATGAGTTTTAACTTAAGAGGGCAGATTATAATAGCATAAGTACTGCAGGAAATAGGAAAAGGAGGACTGCTTCCATAACGTATAGAACAAACAGCATCTTGCTTAGTTATATCAGTGGCCTCACGTTAAACTCTCATGGTGCTATCTAGAAACAATGCTACACCACATATTGCTACCAGTTACAGTAAGTTATACTTAGACATTGCTGTAATTAAATTGGTAAAATGGTTTATAGTTGATCATGGTGGATGAAGGCCAGACTGCAAGTCTGTAGCTTATATAAATCTGACAGCAACTGACAAATATTATAAACCTAAATTTAATCAACATTAAGGACTTCTTTGGGTATGTAACAAGTTATAAAACAAGGTTTCAGAGTCAGACCAATCATTTAACTATCAAAACACCTTATCTGCTAGTGCAGTGGTTCTCAAAGCCAGTCCGCCGCTTGTTTAGGGAAAGCCCCTGGAGCGCCAGTTTGTTTACCTGCTGTGTCCGCAGGGTTAGCCGATCGCGGCTCCCACCGGCCGCGGTTCATTGCTGCAGGCCACGGGGGTTGTGGCGCCCTTCCCGCAGCCCCGTTGGCCAGTGGGAGCCGCGATCGGCCAAACCTGAGGACACGGCAGGTAAACAAACCGGTCCAGCGCGCCAGGGGCTTTCCCTGAACAAGCGGCGGACCGGTTTGGAGAACCACTGTGCTAGTGCACTGATCTCAATGTTTTATTTATTGATCATCCCCTTCATTTGCAGCTGGTCCTCCCACAATATACCAGGTCTTATTTTTTCCCCCTGGCTAACTGCCATCATAGCAGCCTGTATTCCAGCCAGGACAACAAAAGTGAAGTTTGACTTATTTCCGTTTCTGCATCGCACTGGAAATCCGCTAACTAGTTTGTTGGCACCAGAAAGGTGAGCAACAAGGCAGCAGAAATAGTCTGACAGAGCCAATACCAAAGAGATCCTTAATACACATTTTGAACAGAAGGGAAAATATTTTCAAAAGTTTATAAAACTATTTGTAGGCACTGATCCTGTGTTCTGGAAATCTCTCCCAAAAAACACTAAGCCCTGGTCTACACTAGGAGTTGAGATTGACTTTAGCAGCGTTAAATCGATTTAACCCTGCACCCGTCCACATGACGAAGCCCTTTTTTCCCCGACTTAAAGGGCTCTTAAAATGTATTTCTTTACTCCACTCCCGACAAGGGGATTAGCGTGGAAATCGGCCTTGCTGGGTCGAATTTGGAGTACTGTGGACACAATTAGATGGTATTGGCCACCGGGAGCTATCCCAGAGTGCTCCATTGTGACCGCTCTGGACAGCACTCAACTCAGATGCACTGGCCAGGTAGAGAGGAAAAGGCCTGCGAACTTTTGAATTTCATTTCCTGTTTGGCCAGCATGGCAAGCTGCAGGCGAGTGCAGAGCTCATCAGCAGAGGAATCCCAGAATTGCAAAAGAGCTCCAGCATGGACCGAATGGGAGGTACGGGATCTGATCGCTGTATGGGGAGAGGAATCCGTGCTAGCAGAGCCACATTCCAGTTTTCGAAATGCCAAACATTTGTCAAAATCTCCCAGGGCATGAAGGACAGAGGCCATAACAGGTACCCAAACACTGCCGCGTGAAACTTAAGGAGCTGAGGCAAGCCTACTAGAAAACTAGAGAGGCAAACGGCCGCTCCGAGTCAGAGTCCCAAACATTCTGCTTCTATGATGAGCTGCATGCCATTTTAGGGGGTTCAGCCACCACTACCTCAACCGTGTTGTTTGACTCCTTCAATGGAGATGAAGGCAACACGGAAGCAGGTTTTGGGGACAAGGAAGATTATGATGATGAGGTTGTAGATCGCTCACAGCAAGGAAGCGGAGAAACCGGTTTTCCCATCAGTCAGGAACTGTTTCTCACCCTGGACCTGGAGCCAGTACCCCCCGAACCCACCCAAGGTTGCCTCCCGGACCCACCAGGTGGAGAAGGGACTTCTGGTGAGTACCTTTTTAAATAGTATACATGGTTTAAAAGCAAGCGGGTTTAATGATTAATTTGCCCTGGCATTCACGATCAGTACAGCTACTGGAAAAGTCTGTTAATGTGTCTGGGGATGGAGCAGAAATCCTCCAGGGACATCTCCGTAAAGCTCTCCTAGATGTACTCCCAAAGCCTTTGCAAAAGGTTTCTTGGGAGGGTAGCCTTATTCCATCCACCCTGGTAGGACACTTTACCATGCCAGGCCAGTAACACATAGTCGGGAATCACTGCAGAACAAAGCATTGCAGTGTATGTTTGCTGCCGTTCAAACAACATCCGTTCTTTATCTCTGTGTTATCCTCAGGAGAGTAGTATCATTCATGGTCACCTGGTTGAAATAGGGTGCTTTTCTTAAGCCGACATTCAGAGATGCCCGTTCCTGCTGGGCTGTTTGCCTGTGGCTGAACAGAAATGTTCCCCATTGTTAGCCACAGGGAGGGGTGAGGAGTTAGCCACATGGTGGGGGGCGGCAAAATGTGACCTTGTAACAAAAGCACGTGCCATGTATGTAATGTTAACAGCAAGGTTTACTGTGGAAGAGTGTACCCATTGTTCTATAAAATGTGTTTTAAATATCACTGTCCCTTTTCTTTTCTTCCACCAGCTGCATGTATTTCAAGGATCACAAGATCTTCTCCTTCCCAGAGGCTAGCGAAGATTAGAAGGTGAAAAAACCGCATTTGTGATGAAATGTTCTCTGACCTCATGCTGTCCTCCCACACTGACAGAGCACAGACTAATGCGTGGAGGCAGACAATGTCAGAGTGCAGGAAAGCACAAAATTACCAGAAGAGGTGGCGGGCTGAAGAGAGGGCTGAAGCTGATAGGTGGTGGCAGTGTGATGAGAGGAGGCAGGATTCAATGCTGAGGCTGCTGGAGAATCAAACTAATACGCTCCAGCGTATGGTTGAGCTGCAGGAAAGGCAGCAGAAGCACAGGCCACCGCTACAGCTCCTGTGTAACCAACCTCCCTCCTCCCCAAGTTCCATAGCCTCCTCACCCAGACACCCAAGAACGGGGTGGCGGGGGTTGGGTGGCCTCCTCTGGCCACCCAGTTACTCTCCCCAGAGGATTGCCCAAGCAACAGAAGGCTGGCATTCAATAAGTTCTAAAGTGCTGTGTGGCCTTGTTCTTCCCTCCTCCACCACCCCTCCCGGGTTACCTTGGCAGTTATCCCCCTATTTGTGTGATGAATTAATAAAGAATGCATGAATGTGAAGCAACGACTATTGCCTCTGCAAGCGGTGATCGAAGGGATCAGGGGAGGGTGGTTAGTTTACAGGGAAGTAGAGTGAACCGGGGGGGGGGGGGGTGTTTCAATCAATGAGAAACAAACAGAACTTTCACACAGTAGCCAGGCCAGTCATGAAACTGGTTTTCAAAGCTTCTCTGAGGTGCACCGCGCCCTCCTGTGCTCTTCTAACTGCCCTGGTGTCTGGCTGCGCGTAACCAGCGGCCAGGCGATTTGCCTCAACCTCCCACCCCGCCATAAACGCCTCCCCCTTACTCTCACAGATATTGTGGAGCGCACAGCAAGCAGTAATAACAATAGGAATATTGGTTTCGCCGGGGTCTAAAAGTCAGTAAACTGCACCAGCTCGCTTTTAAAGGTCCAAATGCACATTCTACACTTGCTCAGCCTGTAGTTGAACAGCTCCTGACTACTGTCCAGGCTACCTGTGTACGGCTTCATGAGCCATGGCATTAAGGGGTAGGCTGGGTCCCCAAGGATAACTATAGGCATTTCAACATCCCCAACAGTTATCTTCTGATCTGGAATAAAGTCCCTTCCTGCAGCTTTTGAAACAGACTATAGTTCCTGAAGATGTGAGCTTCATGTACCTTTCCCGGCCATCCCATGTTGATGTTGGTGAAATGTCCCTTGTGATCCACCAGTGCTTGCAGCACCATTGAAAAGTACCCCTTGCGGTTTATGTACTCACTGGCCTCGTGCTCCAGTGCCAAGATAGGGATATGGGTTCCGTGTATGGCCCCACCACAGTTAGGGAATCCCATTGCAGCAAAGCCATCCACTATGACCTGCACATTTCCCAGAGTCACTACCCTTGACAGCAGCAGCTCAGTGACAGCGCTGGCTACTTGCATCACAGCAGCCCCTACAGTAGATTTGCCCACTCCAAATTGATTCCCAACTGACTGGTAGCTGTCTGGCATTGCAAGCTTCCACAGGGCTATTGGCACTTGCTTCTCAACTGTGAGAGCTGCTCTCATCTTGATATTCATGCACCTCAGGGCAGGGGAAAGCAAGTCACAAAGTTCCATGAAACTTACGCATGTGAAAGTTTTGCAGCCACTGGGAATCGTCCCAGACCTGCAACACTATGCAGTCCCACCAGTCTGTGCTTGTTTCCCGGGCCCAGAATTGGTGTTCCATCGCATGAACCTACCCCGTTAGCAACACGAGGCCTGCATTGCCAGGGCCCATGCTTTGAGAGAAGTCTGTCCATGTCTTCATCACTCTCGTCACTGCGCTGACGTCACCTACTCGCCAGGTTTCGCTTTGCCAGGTTCTGGTGCTGCATATACTGCTGGATAATGCATGTGGTGTTTAACGTGCTCCTAATTGCCAAAGTGAGCTGAGCAGACTCCATGCTGCCATGGTATGGCGTCTTCACAGAAAAAAGGCGCGGAACGATTGTCTGCTGTTGCTCTGACAGAGGGAGGGGCGACTGATGACATGGCTTACAGGATTGGCTTATAGGGAATTAAAATCAACAAAGGGTGTGGCTTTTCATCAGGGAGAAACAAAAACAACTGTCACAAAGAATGGCCCCCTCAAGGATTGAACTCAAAACCCTGGGTTTAGCAGGCCAATGCTCAACCCACTGAGTTATCCCTCCCCCAGTATTTCAGGCAGGACTGAATCTCCATTAAACTTTTCAAGGTGCCCCTGACAGACCTCACCAAAGCGATTGTCGACCGTTGATTTCAAGGAGGGAGGGAGGGGGGAGCAAATGAACACCAGATTTCTTTTGTACATTTCCTGTTTTGATTCACTCCATCTGTCTTTTACATCTTTGGCTGGCAGCAGACAGTGCAGTAGGACTGCTAGCCATCCTCATCTCCTGGCTGCTCACCAGAAGACGGTGCAGTAGGACTGCCAGCAGGACTAAAGAGAATAACCTGGTTGAGTGTCTTCTATTTCAGTCCCTGCGCCCATGTCTGCCCAGGCGCTCCTGACCGACCTTACTGAGGCGGCCAGGAGCACCTCGGACATGACAACAATGGTTATCAGGCCTATTGCACTGTCTGCTGCCACAAGGCAATGGGCTGCTACTGTGTAGCAATGCAGTACCGCATCTGCCAGCACGCAGGAGACGTACGGTGACAGTGAGCTGAGTGGGCTCATGCTTGCCGTGGTATGGCGACTGCACAGGTAACTCAGGAAAAAAGGTGCGAAATGATCGCCTGCCATTGCTTTCATGGAGGGAGGGAGCGAGGGCCTGACGACACATACCCAGAACCACCAGCAACAATGTTTTTGCCCCATTAGGCATTGGGATCTCAACCCGGAATTCCAATAGGTGGAGGAGACTGCGGGAAGTCGACGCTAGCCTTGATACCGTGGAAGCACTCCACCGAGTTAATGCACTTAGAGCATTAATTGACTATATAAAAACGCCTTCTAAAAAACCAACTTCTATAAATTCAACATAATTTCGTAGTGTAGACATACCCTAATAGTAATACTTGATTCTCAGAATGAATCAACATAGAGCAAGCAATCACCACTTTCTCAGAAAGATGAAAGAAGATTTAGAGTCCAAATTTCACTTAGAGGAGCCAAACTAGTAAGTCTAACTGCTGTTTTATCAGAAAGTAGAAAAATAAAATTTTAATCAGTTTAACGCACATTAATATGCATATGCCTATACTTTTTAAAAAAAATTAATAGTAACTGCCAGATCAATTAGTGATAACACTAAAACAGAGATCTTTTAATATAAAGAGAGAGTTCAGGTTATCCTGAGCTCAGCTTCCTGAAGGAACAAGTTTGTTTAAGACCCTTGACAATTTCAAAATAATATTAAGTCAGTGCTTACTAAGAGTTCCTGTGAAAATAGCTCTATACAAACCTCAAAGCTGGGCATGCCAGAATCATGTTTCAGGCTGTTTTTACCCTATTCTTTGCAGAGCAAAATTAAAGAAAGGACAACTTGAAACTGATCAATTTCACATGACAATTAGTTTTGGGGACAATGACCAACCTCTGAGCATCCTGCAAGTGTTTTAAAAAGTTTGACTGTTTAAGTTAAAGAGTGTGTCTCTCCTATTGCTGTGTGAAGGACCTACCCAGAACAGGGAGTATGAACAGTATGGGGCACCGGGAATTTTCACGAGAGGGTCAAAGCCCCTTGCTGTGCATGCACTCCCAGGAGGCAAAGGTCAGCCACCCCTTTCTTTAAAGGCCCAGCAGCTCTTGGCTCTTTTATTCCCATGGAAGATGAGTGGATGTTGGGTATGACAAAGTCCTTGTGCCCACCAGCCCTCCCAGACTAGCCTGTGCTGGCGGGGGGCACTCTCAGTGGTCTTCCCAGCAGGCAGAGGGCAATCTCTCCTGTCTTCTCAGCCTATCTGCTCCAGGCCACAGATTTTGTGGAGCGAGTTGGGCTGAGGATCCCTACTAGCATGCCTCTTCCAAACTCAACTCACATGGTCCAGGTTTCTTTATGGGAACAGGATAAACAACCCTGCTTCCTGGTCTCAGCCCAGATGCTCCCACTGTCCTGTCTCCTCAGGAGACTAGGACCCCCATTACCTCCTGTGCCCTGCTCCTTCTGGTTCCTCTTGTGAGTGTGGTCCCTTCCAGTTCCAACACTGCCTCTCCTCTGCTGGGGGAGACCAGTGCCGGGTTTGGCTTCTACTTTCTCCTACAAATCCACAGTCTCTTGGCTTCTGGACCTGTCCTGTGGTAGGGATCTTACTCAAGATAATCTACTTTTCAGGGGGGCTTGCTCTCCCCCAAACTACCTCTGGAACCTGTTGATGAGCACAGGGGCAAAGCACTAAATATAGTGCCCCATATCTATGTTGAGAGTCCTGGGGAGCAAAGAGAGGAGTTCTCTCTCCATCCTGTGCAGAGGTCCAGGAAAGTAAACGTCCTTCTGGTCCCAAACTTCAAAACAGCAGCAAAAAAGTTACCATGGTACTCACACTGCAGAGCCTGGAGAACAGCATACAGATGAGTTCCCCTCAGAGAAGTTCACAAAAGTAATCATCTTTCATATTGAAATAGCAACATTTATAAGTTAATAGAAAGGTCTGAAATCCATTTGACGGCCTCAGATGACGCGATAGCTCTTTTTCATTTACAGGTGGGGCACTTGGTTCACAGTTTGGAGGTCTCCACATTCATGCTGTGGCAAATCCTTGATTCTTCTTTAGTGCAGCAGGTGCACGCAATCCATGTAACGTCTCAATACGGCTGATACTCATCCATTGTCTTTAGCAGACCAAGACACCAGGAGAGGTTTAATGGTGGGATCATCTACATGGTGCATGTTATTTATGTCAGAGCCTGCCCATTGCATCTGCCAGGGTTGAAGTTGGATAACAGAAGAGCTTCTCTAGATGCTCAAAATGGTCAGCGGGGCTTAAGAGGAGTGTGAGGCAGGTGAAAAAGTTCAGGTTGTCATGGAGCGGGAGCTTTGGTTAGTAACAGCTTTCTTGTACTTATGCAACATATTCCTCTCTCACTGGCTGGTTGGAGGAAGGATGTTTGAGAGGCCTGGAAACCAAGGCATTACAATGGACTTCAGGGTGCCAGTTACAAGTCTCAGACACATTTAGTTGGATATCAACAAGGTCTGTGTGCAAGCTTTTTCCCTGAACAGGTACCCACTACTTGGCTGGGGAATAAACGGATCCCTTGGGAGGCCATTGTACAGATTCGCCTTTTTGCCAACCTGACTGCTGATGGAAATGGAACATTCTGTCCAAAAACCACTGACCTAATGAATCAAAACCATCTGATTGCACTGACCAGGTTGGATAGCTTCAGCAGAGCCCCTTATGCCAGACAGCATCACAGGCGGATGACAAGTTGCACTTGTTTAAAGTGCCTGCTGAAAGCTGGCCTCAATATCTGTAATCAGTGCAAACAACTGGTCACAGCAGCTTTGCCTTGCCCTGAAACCTGATCACTTTGCGGGAACCGTGGTCTGCCTTGCCAGGATTGCCTGCTCCAGTAATTTTCTCTCCTCTGTACAACATACACAGGGCAGTAGCTTTTGGGGGTCATCAAATGCTTTTCCAGGTGTGACATTGTGTAATTAAAATATAACCATGCAAATCATTATTTCTACCACTGTTATATACTTGCAACGATTCTTATAAAGAATGTAGCCCATGACCGGAAAGGGTTAAGTACCCTGTAGGCTAATTAACCCAGAGTCAGCCTGTAGAAACATGTTAGAAATGGTAATTAAGGCTGGATAGGCTAGAACTTTGAAATGCAAACCTGTATTAAAGAATTAGAGGTTATACTAATTGCATGTATCTTAGAGAACAGCCACATAAACAGACTGTTCCGGTCTGTCACTATCACTATTAATTCAGAGATCAAAAGGGAATATTAACATTTAGATTAATCTTGAGTGAAATAATGTCATTGTCTATATCTCTCTTTGAAGTCTGTAAAAGACTGTCTAATGAATAAATTGCCCTATGTTAATTTTTGTAACTAATTACTGGTGGTGTTCAGGAAACAGAATCGAAAACTTACTGTTTACCTAGGACTGTATGGGTAAACAGGCTGCTAGAAAATGATATAAAAAGACCTCTGGGTCCTGATCCTGTCATCTCAGATCTGCTTGAGGCTTCAATACAGGAGAAGCTTAAGCCACAAGATTGAGATCCCAGTGCTGACTGGTCCACCCTGAATATATTGGACATTGGACTATAACCTATGGACTAAAATAAAATAGAACTTTCCATCTATAAAGCTTACCATCTCTGCTATAAATCTGAACCTCAGGAATTGAACTCATGTCTGTATGTATACTGTTTTTTAAATAAATTTTAGTTTCATTAATAATTGACTGTAAGCGTGTATTTGGATAAGATCCGGAATATTCATTAACCTGGGAGGTAATGTGTCCGATCCTTTAGGATTGGTAGAACCTTTGCTTTTATATGATGAAATAAGAGTCTCAGAAATAATCATATTTGACTTGGGTACCTGGATGGAGGCCTGAGGCTGGGTTACTTCAAGGGAACTGTGTTGTTGGCTTCTGGGCAACCACTGAGGTAATAAAGAAGCTGTTTTGTGCTGGCTTGGTAAATGTAAGTACAGAAAATATCCACCAGCTTTGGGGATTATCTGCCCCATTCTTTGCAGTTCACCCTAATTGAGTGACCTCAGCAGCGCTCCCGGGAGTCCAGTCACACCAGGTTTTAAAATGGCGATGACCTTGGTGGCGATGGAGGACTTTAATCCCAGGTATCTGTTGGGAAAACAACACAGCAGGACACAGATTATCCAACAGGTTCTTGGAATGGATTGGAAACAATTTATTTTAGAAGGTGGAGAAAGCTCCTAGGGGAGAGGCTGTTCTAGATTTGTTTTTGACCAAACAGGGAGGAACTAGTTGAGAATTTGAAACCCGAAGTGGAAGGCAGCTAGGGTGTAAGTGATCATAAAATGGTAGAGTTCATGATTCTAAAGGATGGTAGGAGGGAAAGAGCCCAGTGGATTTCAATGGATTTCAAAAAGGCAGACTCAGGGATTTGGTAAGTAAGATCCCATTGAAAGCAAGTCTAAGGGGGAAAACCGTTCGAGAGTTGACAGTTTTTCCAAGAGACATTATTAAAAGCACAAAAGCAAACTATCCGAATGCATAGGAAGTATGGCAAGAGACAACCCTGGCTTAACCAGGAGATTTTCAATGATCTGAAACTCAAGAGAAGTCCCACAAGAAGTGGAAACTAGGTCAAATTACAAACGACGAATATAAACAAATATGCGTGTAGCGACAAAATTAGGAAGGCTGAGGTACAAAACAAGATTAAACTAGCTAGAGACATAAAGGGTAACAAGAAAACATTCTACAAATGCATAGAAGGAAGAGCAAGACCGAGGACAGGGCAGGCCCATTACTCAATGAGGGGGAGAACACAGTTACAGAAAGTGGGGAAATATCAAAGTACTAAATGACTTCATTTCAGTTTTCACCAAAAGGTTAGTAGTGCCTGGACATTTGACTGTGAATGCCAGTGAAAATGAAGCAGATTCAGAGTCTAAAATATGGAAATAAGTTAAAAATTACTTTAAGTTACAAGTTAGATGTCTTCAAGTCACCAGGGCCTGATTAAATACATCCTAAAGTACTTAAGGAGCTGATTGAGGAGATATGACCATTAGCGATTATCTTTGAAAAGTCAGGGAAGACAGGAGAGATTCCAGAGGACTGGAAAAGAGCAAATATACTACCAATCTATAAAAAGAGAAATAAGGACAACTGTAGAATTACAGACCCCAGTCAGTTTAACCTCAGGACCCAGAAAAGTAATGGAGCAAATAATTAAGCAATTTGCAAACACCTAGAAGATAAAGTGATAACAGTCAGCATGGATTTGTTAAGGAAAAAAGGTCAAAACAACCTAATAGCTTTCTTTGACAGGTTAACAAGCCTTGTGGATGGGGAAGCAGTAGATGTGGCACATCTTGACTTTAGTAAAGGCTTTTGATACTGTCTCACATGACCTCATAAACACACTAGGGAAATACAACTAAGATGAAGCTACTGGAAGGCAGGTGCATAGCTAGTTGGAAAACCATTCCCAGAGAGTAGCGATCAGTAGTTCAGAGTCAAGCTGGAAGGGCATACTGAGTAGGGTCGCACATGGCTCTTTTCAATATCTTCATCAATGATTTAGATAACGGCACAGAGAGAGTACACAAAAATTTATGGACGATACCACGCTGAAGCGAACATGATGAAATTCAATAAAGACAAATGCAACGTACACCACTTAGGAAGGAACAATCAGTTGCATACATACAAAATGGGAAAGGACTGCCTAGGAAGGAGTACTGCAGTAAGGGATCTGGGGTTCATTGTGGATCACAAGCTAAATATGAGTCAAAAGTGTAATAAGTGCAAAAAAAAAAAGCAATCACGCTAGGATGTATTAGCGGGAATGTTGTAAGCAAGACACGAGAAATAATTCTTCTGCTCTACTCCACGCTGAGTAGGCCTCAACAAGAGTAGTGTGTTTAGTTCTGAAGGCTACCTTTCAGGAAAGATTTGGACAAACTGGAGAAAGTCCAGAGAAGAGCAACAAAAATGATTAGAAGTCTAGAAAACATGACGTATGAGGGAAGTCTGAAAAAAGTTGGTTTGTTTAGTCTGGAGAAGAAAAGATGGGACATAACAGTTTTCAAGCACATTAAAAGGCTGTTACAAAGAGGAGGAGATAAATTGTTCTTGTTAACCTTTAAGGATAGGACAAGAAGCAAGGGGGCTTAAACTGCAGCAAGGGTGGTTTAGGCTGGACACTAGGAAAAACGTCCTGTGAGGGTAGTTAACCACTGGAACAAATTGCCTAGGGAGGTTGTGCAATCTCCATTACTAGAGATTTTTAAGAGCAGGTTAGACAAACACCTGTCAGGGATGGTCTAGATAATGTTTAGTCCTGTCATGAGTGCAGGGGACTCTACTGGATAACCTCTCGAGGACCCTTTCAGTCCTAAGATTGTCACAAAGTAGTTGGGAGTTTGCTGGCAGCGAGGACTACAATAAGTAGCGCTGCCATTAATTGTGCCATCTGTCAATGCCAGCATCAATCTCAGTTCTTGTAAAGACTGACAGACTTGATGAAGGGGCACTTTGTGGGCAGAATTCTGTAAGAGGTGTTTTTGCCTCTTTGTTTTGTCAGCTTACAAAAATTTTGGAATTTTTTGGTAGGTGGCTGGCAATGCTGCTAACAGTGACATGTGGTATGCGCACTACTTCACCTAGGTACCACAGAAGGCTCCGTGCTTTCCAGCTTGAGTGCACTAAGTTTGTGGCCTCCACTGTTGCTGTCCATTGTTGTCATCTTGTAGACCTGGGTGCCCAACCTATAGCCCGCCAGAGCATTTCAGAAGGCCTGCAGCCTGCTTCAACACAATATACTAAAGGGAGATTTATTAGCATTGTGTCACGTTTAGAACATTTTAGTTTACACAGGTGTGTAAACAGAAACAAGCGACGTACAGTATTGTCTATCTAAATACACACAAAATAAGATGAACTATAAATCAGTACAGGCAACTTTAAAGCTTATTCAAATATGTAGAATCTGTTTGGCCCACACAAGGTTGTGCTTAGGTTTATGTGGCCCTCTTGTGTAATAAAGTTGGGTACCACTGTTGTAGACTCCATTGTCAACTCCAGTAGAGCAGTGGCTAAGTCCAGGTCACCAGTAGCTTCATACTCCCTTAGGAGTTTTGCTCTCTCGACTCCATCATGACATAAAGAAGTTCCTGTAACCAAGGGTGATATTCTTCTTTGAGGCTTCAATAAGCAGCTTTGTGAAAGAGTCAAAGTTTTTAGAATTTTTTGGTATGATACTGATGTTTGAGACACTGGTAGTGACAAGAGTTTAAAAACAATGTATACCACCACTACTGGCCAGTGCTGACTGTGCAGGAAGTGGTCCAGGACAGTTTGAAAGGCAACAAGTGGTGATCTGCTGGAGTCAATGGACACAAAATGTAAGTCAAGTGTCTATTCTTTTTTCCTTCTTCAGGCTGAATGGAAGGTACCCTTTTGCTTTGCATTGAACAGCTCACTGAGCTGCTCACCTGCAGCACTATCTGTTAAATAGCCCCATGCTATATCGTGGCTATTAAAATCACCAGGGTACACAGATGTCTTATGATTGATATTATGATTAAGAATAAAGTCATCATGCTAATGCATAAGACGAAGTGCAATTGACTAGAGACAATGAAACAGTGCACAAATTTTAAAAAAAAGAGTCTCACCTTCTACCTCTTGTTATAAGACATTTCTGTATTCACTGTAACAGTAGTAGGTACACACTTAAGGATGATTTAGTTGGGGATTGGTCCTGCTTTGAACAGGGGGTTGGACTAGATGACCTCCCGAGGTCCCTTCCAACCCTGGTATTCTATGAAGTGCAAATACAATTTTCAAATTGGTCCTCAGTCACATTAAGAGGACTTGAGTTATAACAAACTTATCTGTACCAGACACTCAACAAATGGGACAAGCAAGCACATTTCAGCTATGTGCTGTAAGTTTTCACATTTCCTGATAAATGAGCTAAGAATTCTCCAACAAGGTGCTTTAAATTTTCTAGGAGATTTTCTTGGAGCAGATCAAACTGGGGAAAAAAAGCAGCACCAAGCCTGCAGTTTCAAGATACTGAATATATCCTACAACTGTGTACATTTAGTGAACAGTGTTGTCTGCTGGTGAAGTATTAATAAGTATTTCAATACTTCTATGGGGAGGACTATTCAAAGGTGATACTGCACTTGAGTAATTTTACTGCAATGTTGTAAGACACCTACTATACCAAACCCATAGCAACACTGTTTACTTGGCTTCCGCCTTAGTGAATTACATGCCTACGGAGAGAACAGTTGGTTTTAACACATTAGACAGCTATTTCTGCTGTTATAGCAGGTTTCCTAAAAATAAGCTTACAGAACATTTAATGTTCAATAACTGATTTAACCATGAGGTATACAGCTCTGCGTTAATATGAAATCTAGATGGACCCCTACATTATATGAAGGATTTAGCATATTTTAGTCACTTGTCCTAGACAAGTATTTGAATTGTTAAGACTAGTCTACCCTAAACAGTAAGGCTGTCTAGACACTGTATTCAAGGAGAAAGAACACTATCTGTACAGAAAAGCATTCATCTTTCCCTTTATTTTCAGATTTCCTGTGACCCACTTTTTGAAGAAACACTATCGCATCTCTCCATCTTGTTGTTCTAAGGAGTCAGTAAAGTCAGGGATACTGGTGTAGTTTAGTTTGTGTACTTGCTCTATTTCCCTGTTTTTGAAAACTGCTGACAGCTATAGCATAAAGGCAAGGAACGAAAAGCCTCTGAAAGGCCATACTAATATAATGAGTATATGCACAACAGCATGCCACTACCTTCCTTGCCGCCTGCCTGGACAATCAAATAGAGGAGAAAAGACAGACATTTAAGGAAAACATACAGATAGAAAACTGACAGGTCTGAAACAGATGTTTTAAATGGCACTGGGAATTTATCTGCGGGAGAGTGAAAGGAAAAGGAGTGTAGTTTTAGATTTTAAAGTCTTTACCAGATGTGTTCAGTCTCTTTTTTTTTTAAAAAAACCCACCATTGTGTATTATTACTGCTCTGTCAGTCACTCTGGGAAAAGCCAGACACCAGAGCAATTATCTAGCTGAAGGCATACTGTGGTCTACTCTTCAGAGTAGAAAGAGCTTATTATAAAGCAAGGCAGACCACAATGCATTTACAGCTGTAATTCTTGATGGCAACAAGCTGATTTTAACCAGAACACTACCAGCCACCTAATTTTATTTGCAAAAGAAAAGGAGTACTTGTGGCATCTTAGAAACTAACAAATCTATTTGAGCATAAGCTTTTGTGAGCTACCGCTCACTTCACTGGATCCACTGCATGCATCCGATGAAGTGAGCAGTAGCTCACGAAAGCTTATGCTCAAATAAATTTGTTAGTTTCTAAGATGCCACAAGTACTCCTGTTCTTTTTGCAAATACAGACTAACACGGCTGCTACTCTGAAACCTAATTTTATTTGAAAAATCAGAAGGCATTATTAATACTCAAACAAGTAGCAGCTCTGGATAAGAAGACAACCTTTCCAATGCTATTATTTTAAATACAAATTTTGAAAGAGAAAGTTAGCTAGCTTAAATAAAAATCAAACATATGAAACATCCAATATCTGGGAAGTATTTCCTTCTCCCTCTACCATCACTACTATAACAAGATGGGGCCCGGTAGGAATAAAACCTTAGCATTAAGAAAGGAGGATTAAGTTTTCCAGGTACTAGTCTAACAATTGGATGCCCATTTCACTCACATTTTCTATGAGAGTTTCCCACATCATCTTTTAGGGTAGATGTAGCACAACTTGATTGGCATTTCTTGATTCTTGCTCCTCATGCCTCCAACCCCCATCTTCCTCTCCCTAGAAAATCATGGGATATATTGCTAATGTGTGGATAGTTGCAGCACTTCAGCAACTTTCATATAACTTTGAAGAGGACAACTGAATAACACCCCCACACAGAATTTTCCTCACTGTCCTTTAGAATTAAGCCTCCAAAATAACTCTTTAAAGCAGATTTCTCCACTAACTGAGGCAGCTACCCAGGGTCATGGTCTGGTTGCATAAGACGCATCTATAGGATTCTTTTCCGT
Organism: Lepidochelys kempii; assembly: GCF_965140285.1. NCBI lineage: Eukaryota > Metazoa > Chordata > Testudines > Cheloniidae > Lepidochelys > Lepidochelys kempii. Next base: position 135,431,757 of record NC_136382.1, on the reverse strand, counting down.
GCATTTGGTTCAAATCAGCAACAGCATTAAAAAAAATTAACACCTCCATTCTTTTATAACAGCAATCTAGAGATAAACTTAGTATTATATACAAATACATAACTAAGTTGGCATATGGAAATCCTTAAAGCTGTATTAACAAGTCCTGCTACTAGTCGCTTTCTTCAAACCTAGTGACGTTGATCACATTATGGTTGATGCTTTTCTACTGTCTTTTCTTTTTACTTGATAGTATCAGTTGAAGTCTCATCTCATGTTTATCTATAAATTTTTGCTTTTCTTACATTTACATGTGTGACCTGTTTCCTATCAAAACTCTACAGATGAAGCTTTTCTCCTTCTGCCTCCTTCTTTATTTTAATATCTTAATTTTGAGTTTAACTTTGGCTATTGTCAAAGGGGTTTCTCCCTTCATAGTCAAAAGTTTGTGTCTATGCCTACATCAACTTTTCATCTTTTCATTAACATAGCTATTTCCTCTAAGCTAGAGATTATATAGAATGGAGAGTAATCCTTTGTGTTTCACAGATGTAGTGAATAGTTTTTCAAATTCCATCAGTTTTCTGCTTAGGTTTGCCTTTTTGTGTGGGTGGGTATGCAAATTTCTCAATTATTGGTATTGATATATTGGAATTCTGGTGTCTTCTGGCAAGTTGTGTACCCTCAAGCAATCAAAATGTGTGGTTTCAAAACAGCTGGCCAAGTTGATATACCTATAAATTCCTAAACATCAAAACTTCCCAGGCTTTTACTGGGGTTAAATTCCGTATTATCTACTATGAGCAGTGGCTTAGCTTTCTAAATAAATTATCCCAAGTTTCTACTATTGCTTTCATAAAAGGGTGATTAAATAAATCTCTTATAGGTCAAAATCAATGTTTAACCAGGGAATCAGGTGAATCTGATTTCTCAAAATGAAATCATTCTGTGTCTACCTGCTGCTTATTAGGGTTTGGCATTAGCCAGTACATTAGGTTTCTAATTTGACTAGCTTTATAAATGGTGCTTAATGTTTGATAGAATAAATAGTTTTTGCCATGGTTTCTAAACTAGACTGCTTAACCCTGGATTTCTTATTTCCTCAATTTAGTTTAATCAGGAATTGCACAGAACTAAAACCAAAACTGTTTGGAAAAGGATGTTAATTTAGGGTAAGATACTCATCTTAACTGATGCAATTTTGCATAGCTATAGAATTCTGTATTTTGACCAATTTTCCAGATATGTTTTGATACTCAAATCAATGGAGCATAATTATGTCTTGCTAGCTTTTAGGAATGTGTATTCCCAGGTATTTTACTGAAGTAGTTACCAATTTGTATTTGGAATTATCTTTCATATCTTTCCATAGATCAGAGAGCACACTTATGTCTAGGAGCTCTGATTTGCCAGTTTTTTAATATCCTGATGTTTTGCCAAACCTTAAGATTTCTTCTTGAAATTCTAGTAGCGTTAATACCATAACACCATCTGCATAAAGTTTACTTGTGTTCGTTATGGTAACTTTATTTATATTAGGATTATTTCTGACCAATTAGATGAACGACTCCATTACCATGGTATGAAGAGATGAATAATGACATCCGGGGGGTGGGGTGGGATGTGTGCGCGCACCAGAAAAAAGGAAAATTTAATGATAAATATCCAGTTAGTCTTACAGTAGACTATCGGTTGGAAAATAAGAAATCCAATTTTGAAATTTAGGGCCTAAACCAAAGCATTCTTTACTTACAAAAATAAGAGTTAAACTAGCATGCTGACTATTGCTCTGCAATGTTAAAGGTTTAACAGATGGTGAAATAATTTTTAAGACTGTTAGATCAATGTGTCTTAATCCTAGTTCTGTGTTATGCCAGGTTTATTATAGTATTAAAACACCAGGGTGTCTTTTTGATTTAATAAATGCATTGTGATGGAGACAAAGCCACAGGCAGAGCACCAAACACCACCAGAAGCTTATATTAACAGTTCACTCCCTCTCATGTCTTAAGAGTTCTAAAAGTTATTTATGGTACCTTTTTTCCCCTCAACATACTTCAGAAGAGAGATTTTAGCAGACAGTATAAAGGTAACAGGCCTGTTTTCCACACTACTGTCTTAACATTATTTAATATTGTAGTACTTATCACATCACATTTTCAATGTATTATGATGACTCTACAGTTCTGAGAGTCAACTAACGGTCAACCCTCTCCCTCAAAAACAAACAGGTTTTCACAGGTACACCAAACTCCTTCCAATATTCATATTTAAAAAACACGTTACACCAAAAAAACCCTCTGGGCTACAGAGGGAAGTGAAAGTGTAAGGATCTGTGGACTATAACCTGGGACTGCCGATGTTCCACTGTGAGATCACGTGGAGCCACAGCCAGGGAGCACTATGGATCATAGGTGCCACAGGAAGTACCATGCAAGGAACCCAGGAGTGACAGTAGCCTGCAGATCTGAGTGGCCAAGTGCCCTATTTAATCTAGGAGGGTGCCCAAGGAAGTTGTCTGGGCAACCACACAGACTTTTGGCCTGTCGCAACTTCAGACCTCACCTCATCCCCCTCTCCGACCCCAGCTTGACTATGAACCTGACTCTTGCCTCCTGACTCCATCCTGGTGCTACCTCTAATTGGCATATGACTCTGACCCTGGCTTACTGAACCCGGCTCTAGGAATTCCTCCGACCCCTGCTCACCGACTACCATCCCTGATGTGCGGATCCTTGCTGAGCTGTAACTGCTAGGCCAGACTTCCTATGCCCCAGTCCTCTACAGAACGCAATTTCAAAGTCAACACATCCTGCTGGCTGCGTCCACTCTAAGCTTTTTCTGAAAAATCACCTAACTCTACTGGTAATAAGGAGCAGAAGACTAGTGTGAACTAGCCATTAATACTGGTGAAAAAAAACACTCCAAAAGAGGTGACCAACAGCACTAGGACCAATAGTTTAGTGCTTCTACTGTGGCTCATCCCAGTGGAGAGGACCTAATGCAAGATTTTTCAGGTGTGGCTCACTGCAAACAAGATCATAGTGCTTTCAGGAACATGGTGACAACCCTAGGTAACTTTCATACCAAGAAAGAACAGCTGGAGGCGGGGTAACATGTAGTTTTCTCCCAAATATCCAGCTTCCACGCTGTCATGCTTAACAAGAACTCCCTGTTGACGATGCAATTTTCACCATTTCTTTCTTAAACAATGGTAACTAATTTGGCACCATCTACACAACTTCCAACTTAGTTCCAAAAGAAAGTTAAAAGCTCCTAGGCTAAGCATACACTGCTAGAGAGCTGGAGAGTTCAGATTTGGGGATCGGGGGTAAAGAAGTAGACTTCAAAGAAAGGGATAAGAGTACCCGCAAAGGGAAATAAAATGGGTGTGTGCCTTTTTTGATTTATGATACAAAGCCTCAAGTTGGGTTTTAATGCTTTTAAATTAGAAGTGGCTCAGGTCTTGCCCATCATGTCTCCTCCTTTCCCACACCCACCAAAAAAAGATGAGAGAAACCATGCAAGTGAGGTATGATTGAGAAAAGATGTCTAAGAATTTACCATCACTCTCAACTGAAGACAGATATAGACTGAAGGTCTCAGAAAAAGCATACAAGTCCATAGCGAAACATCCAAGCCTTCTTTACATAAAATTTAGTGTCATTCTGTGCATGTAAATAACATTAAAATTGCAAAGTCAAACACATGCCAGAATTAAGGTTGCCTGTGCAACCTTAACTTGGCCCCTTTATGCATAAGAATACAGTCTAACTGCATATACTCCAAACCCTTGCCTCATTCAGTGCTCAGAATGGATCTGCTTTGGAGACGTATCATGGTGGTGTAGCGCAGGAGGCTCTTGTCTGTAGGACCCCTACCTCATTCGAGGAAGTCAGGTGTGTATCTGTTGTGGCAACTGGAACAGGCAGGCCTAAGCCTATCCACAACTAAGGTCCAAGCCCCTCAACTGAGGCTGTTAAAATGCCCGTAGGAAAGATCAGACTGCTCAGGCAACAGAGAAACAATCATGGACACCAAAAGTTGGTCCAAGAAGGGGGCCAGATGCACACTGGAGGAGTGGGCCCACAAGATGTTAAAAAACGGGAAATGTAAATGTGGTCCAGCAGGGAGTGGGAAACAGATGATTAAAGTGTGTGTGTAGCATGAGCGGGTTCTCTGAGGCCTTCTCAATTAGAGACTCCAGAGGATGGGTAAGTATTGTCCTGCTTTGCTACCAGAGTCTTCTTGGCCAGCTCCAGCTGCTGGACCTTCTCCTGGAGTGTGGAAGTAGGAACAGCAGTCCCTCCTCCCCCTTTTAACAGAGGGAGTTGCTAGGCCTGTGACTCGCATTTGCCACACTTGCCTCCATTCCCCATCACCAGTCTCCAATCCTCATTGCTGTTTGGAAGTGGGCTCACAAGGCAAGGGCGATCAGATGGGGACCAGATAAATGAGGGATAGGAAGATGGGAAAAGGCAGTCTCCCCTCAAGATGAACTGGCTCCCTGACATTGCTTCAACCCAACCTTCTGAGTACCCCACCTGATTTAACAGCTGAGTGGTCTGTCAGCTCAGTTAGAGGCAACTACCCCAGTGCCAGGGTGGATTTGATTTAAATCAAATTTAAATTGTGATTTAAATCACTAGTCAGGAAGACTCAATATAATCGTGGATTGCTACATAGAAGTGCATTCTTGTTGGTTATAACCTTAATACATATTCTTCACGACTCAGAGATAGATGTAGGTTTCATTTTTAGAAGGTACACACTATACATTTTTAAAATGATTTTGAAAGCTTTTCAGATTAGTTTTACAGCTATATCAGAAAATGAACGATTGTTTGGTTATTTCATTTACCAAAGGTAATTGAAGCAGATTTATGAAGTCATTGGGAGGTGAACGATCTCCAATTCAACAGCTTAATCATTAATATTTAGAGGATTTTCTTGCCATGCTGTATTAAGAAGAGACCACCACCAGACAGACATTTAAATTGTTTTATTCAACTAAAACAACGTTATGTATTCTGGATTTTTTCCTTCAACAGCAAACATAATAAATATTTTAACAAAACAAGCATATGAATTTTTGAATTTTGTTAAACATTAAAGTACTTTAAAATCAGGGTTGTTTGTTAAAATTGTTTTTAACTAAAATAATTTTTTTTTTTTTAAACCCAAGAATTAAAATAGACAATGTCAGCCAGGTCAACATGAGAAACTTAAAATACTGGCTTCTGCAGCTAATTCAGTCGTCTTCACCTTCATTTTCCTGTTTGTTCATAATCTGGAAAAGTAAAACAAGCTTGCCTGCTTTTTCAGGACCTAAACAATTTCTCAATTTGTAATGAATTCGTCCAAAGGAAGAAAATATTCTTTCTACACCAGCAGAAGCAGCGTTAAAAAGGGAGACCACCACTTCAACAGTCTCTGAATCCAAAGTGCTCAAGTGACTTCCACCAGTTCACTGGTGTGACTTTCTTTAAAAGAAACGTATTTCTTGAATGGTTCACCCTTAGGGCTGAAGTTTATTATAGTTGGATGGATGGACTGCTGGATGTCCATGTCATAGCCAACTCCTCTTCTTCAGCAGTTAAGGTTTGACTCTGATACAGAGTATTGAGAATATTTGCAAGAAAATGAGCTGAAGATAGTGCTTGTCCCAGTCGTTTTTTAAAATGCTTGTAATTGAACTCTGTCATTGCATATTTCTCTTTTTAAGAACTCACTCAGTTCCTTCCAAAATTTCAACAGCGTCAGCAATAAAACAGCTATTTCCCTGCATTTTCTTCAAGGCTACAGAAGTAGGCTTCAGGGTACCCAGCAGGTGTTCAACATTTCTCTTAAGCCCAATGTTGAGATCTTTGTGAACAAAATTGTGAAAAAATAAGTGGCATTGTCACAGCCAAACTGTCAGATTAGGCCAGTTCTTGATGTAGTGCTCAAAACAGTCCACTACGGAGTTCCATCGCATGTCTTGTGGGACAGTTAACAACCACTCTGCAGCAGTTAGCTACAGAAGTATTCTGCAATTTCAACAATATTAGCCTTTATTTCTGGAACACTGAAGTCTTTGGCTAGGAGGTGCATCAAATGAGCACTGCAATGAGAGTAGCTTGGGACTCTCTTCTAAATTTCGTCTCATCTTTGATATATTTGCAGCATTGTCTGTGACCAACCTGCGTACCAGACATTTGAATTTTTTTTTCCCCAAGTTTGTTATAGCTTTTACTGCTACTTCTTGTAAGTATTCTGCTGTGTGCGCATCCCTGATGTATCAATTGTTTCTGTAAGGAAGACATTCCCTTCTGTTACACAAGCACATACAACAGGATTGTGGAAAATGCTCCACCCATCAAGACTCAGGTTAACAATTTCACCCTCTAGACCTTTTGCAAACTGCTCAATTTCTCTTTCACACACACTGTATCCAGCAATTTGCCTGTGACACCAGCTCTGCTGGGTGGACTGTATCCTGGTCTTAATGACTGAACCATGTTAATGAAGTGTGGGTTCTCAATCATACGGAAAGAACAGCTTATTGCATAAACAAACAGGGCAATTTTTCCAATCAATCAATCACCTCTTTTTGTAATCTGCTGGTTCTTATCACAAGATTATCTATGGGTGGTTTTTTTTGGATGATGGAGTTTTTTCTCCTTTTTGCTACAGGTGACATACTATGGCTATGTAACATACATCATGTGACTGAAACACTCTCACTGGCAGATAACTCTGAAACTATAGAAAATGGTGATCTTGAAGGTTGATAATCTTCAGAATCCTGTAGGTTGACGATGGATTCTCCTAAACAAAATAAGTCAATGCAGTTATTTAATTACCACCATACTGCTCATTTAGTATCACTCATTGCGTTCACTGACACTCAGTGCTACTTTAGAGGTGAAATTGTAAAAGGAAGATCTGCCTATTTCAGCTATTTTTTAATCACAACTGCATTTAAAATGATAGTACCACAGAGTAACAACTGTATTTTTTGCTCAAACATGAGAATTCAAGAATGGCCAAGAAGGAAGACAGGCAGTCCTTAAGAAGGAAGTATGAAACAAAAAAAAAAAAAAAAAGTTTACCAACCTGAAGATCCTGCATGTTCAGACATGTTCCTTTCATCATCTTCAAAGCAGTTTTCTCCTGAGAAGGAACACTTCTCATAATGTTGTTTCATTCGGACAACCAGGGCTTGCATTTCTTTGTTGCACTGTTTGCATTTTGCACGCATGCCGGTCTTACCCACAGGTAGAGGAATTTCATTAAAAAATTCCCAAATTGGGTCTCTCTTACAGCCTGCAACCATTATAGGTTTTCCCTTTGAGTGAGAGAATGGTATGGTAGATCCCAAATCAATGAAGGCTACACTGAAAGACCACAAGACATCTGGAATATGCTTCTCAAACAGTTTCACATTTGTTTCTACTGCCTGTCCACCCCTTCTCACATTTATCTCCAGACTTCTTCTCTTTGTCCAGATCTATTTGTCCAAATCTTCTATTCACTGAACTTTTTGAAAAGTTTGCACTTTTAGAGAAAGGTAAGAGATTGACTCCGTGTACACAAATTTGCAGAGGGACAATAGGGTTGAGGTCTGTTATTTCTCACCTCTATATATATTTATTTTAAAACATTATTGCTGTTAACAAGCATGTTATCTCTGGAGACAAAACCAGAGTTTGAGAACTGCAAAACTAAGCATCTTTGATGGTATCTTCTAGACTGAGCACTGAGTTCCATTGGGTAGATAGAAAGATTAACCTAAATAATACAGAAGCCACTGGAACCCCATAAAATTGGGTCCCTAATCCATAAGCTATTGGAACTCATTTACAAATTTTTTTCTTAAGCATTACATGAATATATTCTCATATGACAGAATTAGAATTTATAATCCCTATTCCATGATGAAATATCTTTGAGCTATAACATATCTTAATTAAAGCTATCTTTTGATAAGTTTTCCTCAAAAAAAATCCAGTTTTGATTTTTTTTAAAAAAAAGCATTGATTTTTATCCACTCTGCCCAGTGCCTAAATTGGATTTGTCAGACACACAGGAGGAGGGAGAACCAAGCAGTTAGGGTCACTGGTGGTGGAAGGGCCAGCACCCTCCTGCGTGTTAGGGGTGCCCAGCATCTTTTGTCAGGCCAAGGCAAGGGTGGCCAACCTGAGCCTGAGAAGGAGCCAGAATTTACCAATGAACATTGCCAAAGAGCCACAGTACCATGTCAGCAGCCCCCTGCCCTCCAAATCAACTCCCCCCGACCCGCTCTCAGCACCTCCCACCCATCGGCAGCCCTGCCAATCAGCGCCGCTTCCTTCCTCTCTATCAGCTGTTTCACAGCGTGCAGGAGGCGGGGGGGGGAAGATGGAGGAGAAGGAGCAGCGAGGGCACTGCATGCTCAGGGGAGGGGGCAGGAAGGAATAGAGTGGGGGTAGGACCCGTGGCAGAGCCAGGGGTTGAGCAGTGAGCACCCCCCAGAACATTGGAAAGTTGGCACCTACAGCTCCAGTCCCAGAGTCAGTGCCTATACAAGGAGCCGCATATTAACTTCTGAAGAGCCGCATGTGGCTCCAGAGCCACAGGTTGCCCACCCCTGGGCCAATGGACAGTTATCTCCAGACACGCCCCAAAGCCTGGCAGAAAAAAAAAAGCAGTGAATGAATCCAGTAGAAGAAGCCCTGATAGAGTATTACAAAAGACCCCTCCAGATTCCCCCTGCCACTCTCTACCAGTAGCACCTGGGAGGATTACTCGCCAGTAGAACAAAGGCACGCAACAGAGGATGGGATCCTTGCAACCCAGGGGGAGGGGAGTCCTGGGAGAGGTGTTTTCCCAGGGATGCAAGAGAAAGCTAAAAAGGTAGCACTGAGGAGGAAGGACAGGACAGAGCTGAGGGCCACCCTTACAGCCAAATCCTCTAAGGACTTGAGAGGAACAAAGAGGCCCCCACCCAAAATGCCTCTCTCCACAACTTTGTGGACTGCCCGAGATGGAGGTGGTGGTGGGGGCCATAGTGGTGGTAGCGGTGAATGGAGGAACAATGGATGGCAATGGGACAGTAGTCACCTAGGTACATGCCTGGGGTTGAACGGCAGATGCTCCCACAGCCGGTAAAAGGGACAATGGGGTTGAGGTGGGTGGGAGATGTGGTAGCAGCAGCCATTGCAGATTTCTGGGTAGAGCTTGTTCTTGCCTGGCCCTCCTTGCTGATTAGAGGGGACTCTGCCAGTGGTGATGGTTTGGCAGGGGGTCCCTGCCTGTGCCTTCTGCTACAGGAAGTGCTGATGGTGCTGGCAGAACTGTTATTGATAGCCATGGGTAGGGCCCTACCAAATTTACGGACCATTATGGTTAATTTCAGTCTTAGGATTTGAAAATTGGTAAAATTTCATGTTTTCAGATTTTAAATCTGAAATTTCACAGTGTTGTAAGGGGGGGGGAGGGGGTCCTGACCCAAATACAGAGTGCAGGGGGAGTGGGTGGCGGGGGTCACAAACCTGTTGCAGGGTGGGTGTGTGAGAGAGCGCACGCGCGCACACCATAGGATTGCCACCCTCACTTCTGGGCTCTGAAAGGCAGCAACTGCAGAGCTTCCTGCAGCCGCAGGAGGTTCCTGGAGGTGGAGGTGGGTGTAATCTCTTCTGTGTTGTAGGAAATGCCCCATCCAGGAGCTCCTTGCTGTTAGTCCTGGCCGGCTTGGAAGAAGCAAGACACTGCAGACACATGGGGAGGGGTCACTGTACACAGTGCATCCCCCTTCCAGATGCAATTAGCAGTTTATTTTGGTAAAATAAAGAAAAGTCATGTGAACTCGACAGAATTTATTGACACTTTACAGCAACAAACTACGCTCAGTGCTCAACTCCCTGATTGGTAGATACAGCAACTGGAGACTGCTTTGTAGGGTAGAGAGCTCAATTGGTAGCCTCAAACTTGAGAGTCACAGCCTTAAGTTAACAAAAACATGTGAAACACAGTTCTGGTTTCAAATGTCTTTGATTTAATGTCAGCATAGAGCATCCAGCAACTGTCTTTCTTCATTCCCTGTCTCTGTACTGAAAACACCTGCTCGCGTTTAGACACTGCTCTCTCTGCATCCACAGTTTGTTGGAATTGTCAGACAGCCCTTAGCTAGCCTTGCAAGATGGGGGATTCTGCGGAGTTCCAAAACTGCAGTACAGGTAAATTACAAAAATATTGCAAAAGAAGCAGACTAAGTAGGCATCTCCAGCCTACAATTCTTATCAAAGCCAGGAATTGCATTAAGTGAGGTTAAATACACCATCAACAGATGCATTTGTGCAGGGTCAAAAATACATACTGCTTTTAGGAACCTTACTGCAGGTTGTGAAACTTCTGAGCCATTTTTGCTACATTGCTTGACTCTTCCCCGTAGTAGTAGTATTGTTTGAGCTTCTTTGCCATGCAAGAATACACCTGCTGAGCACTGCCATTTAACTCAGCATTGTCAGAGCGGTTTTCATTTGACTGTGCTTCAGCCCAGAACAGCATGTACATCCATTACTTTGTTGTATGCTTGGTAAATTGTGACATGTCGAGATTCAAACCAAATGATTAAGTCCATGAGTCCTGTGGCATTCTTGGCAACAAACTGAACATCCTCTTTCAGCTGAGCATCATTTAGAATGGTTGACAGTTTTGTTAAAACCTGTGTTTTCAGTGTCAGCTCTTCTGAGAGGAGCTCAGACTAGTACTTCAGGTGAGCTGCATGGTATTGTACAGGCCAAAACTGAATCCCAACAAGTAATTACTGGCTCTGGGGGAAGTGCAATTTTTTGTTCCCCAACTTCAGTCATGTTTGCAATGTGCTGCCTGTATTGAAGTTTGAGGTTAGGGTAGTGTTTAAATATCTTTTTAATATAGCTGACCAGTTTATTACCTTTACCAAACTTGCATCTGCACAGCTCACTGACAAGATAAATTATACGTGCATTACATGTAATATGGACAGCATTTGGCATTAGATCTCAGAGAGCCAATTTGAAAGATTGGCAAAGTATCTGCTTTCATAAGTGACAATGCAGCTTGTGACAAAGTTTGCACTGTATTTTGAAACTGTTAATTATCGCTTGAGAAACTGTAGTGTAGTTAAAAGCCCGCAAATAAATGCGGTTGGTGAGCACTGTTAGCTTTCTTGTCTATACATCTTTGATTTTTATTTCTGACAAGGCCAAAAAGAACATGTAGTACGTAGTTGTCTTGCTCATCTGAAATAATTGCAAAAGACTCCCATGAGTTAATTTGACTTAATCTCCTCAAAAGCCTTTGGAAGCAAAAGCCTTTGGAAGGTAGTTCTGTCATAGCTTATTCGCACTTGGTAAGTGACCAACATTTTGTACATTCTGTTGTATTAACTCATGCAGCTTTGGGTGATCAAGATTTCCAACCATATATTAGCACTTGCAAATGCATGCACAAGTTCCATTCTAGCTAAATGATGGGTCTCCGAGCTCTATTGTTTTCTTAAAAGAAGATTTTTTTAAAAAACCTTTTTGTGTACAATGTCCCCTCCCCAGGCAGTGGGACAGGAGGTGAATGAGGATGAGGGGGTGTGGAGCTATCTGCAGCCAGGAGAGATACCCAAGAGCAGTCCTGCAGAGAAAGAGGAAGTCCTGTCCTGCTCCAGCTCTGCCTGGATTAAGCAGCTAGGAGCCCTCTGCTTGGGCACTCCCAGCAGCACAGGGAAGATCAGACCCACTTCCTGGCGCCTCCAACAGCTGCAGGAACTTCTGGGTGCCTCCCCTTGCTGCAGCCCCAGAGGAGGGTCTGGTCTCCCCTCCCCCCCACAAATACCTGTGGCTGTACAGGGGGATGGACAATTCCTGTCCCTCCCCAGCCCAGATGGAGCTCGGAACCACCTTTGCTGGGGCTCTCCTAGCACCAGGGGGAGATCCAATTTCAAGGTCCATGACGCGTTTCACGGCCATGAAATTGATAGGGCCCTAGCGCTAGAGAAAAAAGCCAAGGTAGGTTGACAGAGGTGGCCAGGGATTTCCCCCCCTTCCCTCAGTCTCTCCCACCAGATAGACGAAGGTGCCAGAGCAGAAGCCTCACCCATTGCTGGGGTCCACCAAGCAACGGTGGTGAGAACAGCCACGGAAGGGGGAAGAGAGAGAGAGAGAGAGAAGGAAATATTAAAAAAAGGGGTGAGGAAAACGGATCTTACCCACTCCTCTCAATGGGACTGCACATGCAGGGAGGAGAGAACGAATGGAAACTAGAAGTAGTAATCAAACTCATGAAAGGGAGAATGGGGATTTACAGTCAGCACTGGGGAGCAAAAAAATCTAGCTCTTTGAGGTGCACTGTAAGGGGTGTATAAGTAAGTTGAGGGGGTGCAATAAATGGCGAGATAACACAAGGGCAGGGAACACACATGGGGAGAGCGAGGCCAGCTGAGGCAGTAGGCAACAAAGAGCAAGGGAATAGCTCAGACAATGAAATGTGGGAGAGGGAACAACAAGGGGGACTGTGATGTGGTGGGGGAGATCAGGAGCAGTGAACCACGGGGTGGGGATGGGGGGACTGGACTTGTGGACAGGCAGGGGGAGAAGAGGGCCCATTAGCCCAACAGAGCGAGGGAAATCTGAGGAGGAGCACATGTGCACCCACGTGAGCTTGCCTAGTAGGTAGGTAGGTAGGTAGGTAGGTAACTGCAGCCCCAGGGCAAGTGGAGACAGGCAGGTGGTGAGCAGACTCAATGTGGGAGTGGACAGAGGGGTCCAACATACCTCCTCCTGCCCTCCCAGCAGCAACAGCAAGCAGCCTCTTCCTCCAGCAGCAATGGGAAAAGGAAGTCCGTCCAGAGTGACAAGCACATCATGTCACTTTTCACAGGGGGTCACTAATTCTGTATCCAAATTGATACTTTATAGAGTCTTACTCGCAGGAGTTTTGGCACTCACAGCTGCAAATGAAGTCAATGGAGCTGTGCTTTGAACACAAAATGCCATATAATACTACGTACTCCAAAAACCTCAGGTCTGTGTCTCAAACAGGTCACCCAAGTTTAGTGGATACTGTTAAACTTAAGCTTTCTGTACTTCAACTCCCCATTTGTAAAATGGGGATACTACTACTCCCTTTCCCCATCCCGATCTCACAGGGAAAATAAATTGATCAATGTTTGTGAAGCACTCAGCTCTTACACTGATGAGCACCATGGAAGAGCCCACAATGACGTAATTCTGTACTGGAAGAAGGGTTTGAATAACGTGCTGAAAATAAGAGACCTAGAGTCACATATCAAACAATGAAAACAAGAAGATACATGTCCACTGTGGTGTTCAGGATAATCCTGTTCACTAAGTCAGGCAATCACATGTAGGAGAAGCAGCGTGTTCAGTGTGCACAGAATCTTTGGCGATTTTAGCAGCTAAAAATCTTAAGGCTTCTATGAGCATGTTTAAACAGGTTTTCCCAAAGGCTTCTAACTTGGTCAAGTTTGGGTGGATTGTCAGAGGATCAGTAAGAGGCATATCCCTGACACAAAAGCCATCCACCAGCCAAATTTTAAGTCCCTGCTCCGAAGCATGTGGACTTTAGAGCTTATCAAAAAAAGTAAATCAGAATTTTTTGAAATGGTAGAAAAGCATATTTTTCCTTAGCCTTTTTTCACAAACAGGTGAGTTGTTTTTGGCTGAAATTTTCAAAAAACTTAAGCCTGAAGTACACAGTTTCATCCCAAATGGCTTAAGTTTGGACAAAAAAATAAGCAACTGAGAACAGTCTTATAATGGGAAGGGTTGGGCAACTTTAGGTAGTGCTACTAGCCCCACCATAAGTAGATCCCCATAGAAGCAAATCTGATATTCTCAAAATCTTTCACAAAAAAAAAAAAAGTACAATATCAAAGGTTAGTAGGACTAAAAAGTTGTCAAGAGCACTTCTTCAGTATGTTACATTTACTTTGTAGTCTGGAAGCCAGTGATGATGCCAAGGGGTAGCTGGCACCTCCCTCTCACCCAAAAATATTTTTTACCCCTTCCGCCTGAAGAAACAGAATAGTAAGGGAACAAACCGCTTCTGCTGCTGTGGTATATGAGGTGTGACTGTGGAAGTGATTAGCGAAATACAAACAGGTACTTTCTTATTTCAGAACAGAAGACTGCTGCTGAAATGCACAGCCTACAGGACACACCATCTGAAGTGAGATTTAAACGGATGACCATTCCTTTGTCCCTGCTTGGCTGGGGAATATCTCTGAAGGCTATGACACTGCAATTCACAGACAGATACCTTGTCTTCCTCTCCCCACCCCAGCAAACAGAAGTCAGAGGAGTTAGCTGGGAGACAAGCTGCTCTCAGCCTGGCCAGATCCCTTAGGATCCCACACGCAGGGGGGCAGGTGCAGTTACACCCTCCCACCCCCCAAACTAGCCCAAAACAGTAGCTTCCAACAAGAGGGGCCTGGGACCCACCTGTGAGACCCTCGTTTCTGTACACAACTGAAGGAAAAAAAAAAGCACATGGTCACTGACAATTTCAGAACTTTTCTGAAAACAAAATTCAAAGAAAAGCAGCTACTCTAAAATTTGCCTAGACTCACCTTGAACTTCAGAAATAGGCCTAACTTTGGAAAAACCAACAGAGAGCACTCTATCAACATAATCTCTGAACTCTGTACCTTAGGCTATGTCTCTACTACAGCTGGGATCAACTCTCTGAAATCAATCCACTGGTGGATTTAGCGGGTCTAGTGAAGACCTGCCAAATCGACAGCAGATTGCTTTTCAGTTGACCCCTGTACTCTAACCCCAACGAGAAGAGTAAGGTAAATCGACGGGAGATTTTCTCCCATCAATCCTGCATAGTGTAGACCCCGCAGTAACTCGACCTAAGGTACGTCAACTCCAGCTATGTTATCCACATAGCAAAGGTTGACTTACCGCAATAGTGGAGACATAGGTTGTACCTTAAAAGAATCGGAAGTAGAACGTTCAGCATCAGATTCACCACCAGACGAAGATAATGTGGAAGGAAACGATTGGGTAACATGGTGAACAGAAGCTGAAATGGAACCCAGCTGATAACAAGGTAAATCCCAGGGAATAAGATTCCACCAGGACCAAGTTATATTGTGCAAGTTGTATCTGATGGCCCAAAGCAAACACACTTAAGATCTTATCCTCAAATAAAATACAAGAACGAGTGTAAGCAGTTTCAAAAGAGCAGCTTGGTTCATGTTCACGGATTGAATGTCGCAAAATACCAAATGCAGCTTCCTGCTTCCCATGCAGATTTTTTTCCAACCTCCACTGTGATAGAAAAATCTGTGTTTATTTGTAATGGCTTCAGCAACTGAAAAAAAAAAGCTCTGGAAAAAGGATACAGGACTCTAACATGAAAATGGAATCACAAGAGCTGTCAAGTGGTATAGGTAGACTTCATTCAGTCAAAAGATGGTCTTTCAGTTCAGTCACAAATTACTGACCCGCGTTTGCTTTACTGCAAGAGAACTGCATGTATATTAAAGTTGTGGCAGATGTCCTGCAACTAACTGCAGTCTGGGGAATTGCTGAAAAAGAGAAAGCAGCAACGACAAGGGCAACTTCCTCCAGCTCCCAACGCTAACAGCCAAATACAATGATGTGTTAAAGAAAACAAAAAGTGAACCATGCGATGCAAAATACACCCATTCATCAATACAATATGAAATAATTCAACATTTCTGACATTATATTTGAATGCATAAGCCAAGAAGTGAAAGAGGCTAATATTTTCTCTATATTGGTTGACAAAATTAAGAATGTTAGCAAAGCAGTTGCGTTGAGATACTATCTGCATAGCACTGTATGACAGATTTTTTGGTTTCCATCCTGCCAAGTCATCTGATGCAAAATCTTTAAATATGGGAAGAACACTTTGTCAGTGTGGTACTGATATACAGAACTGCATTTCTCAGACTTACGATGGTGCCAATGGTATGAGTGGAAATTTTAGCGTGCAAGTTCCTACGGGAAGTAGTATGGCAAACATTACACATTCACTGTTTCAACAACAGGCTCAATATAATTATTGCTGATGTATGCAAAGAAAACAAAACACTGGATTCCCCCATCCTGGATCAGATATACTCACTAAATTCACAGCCTTTCAAAAAGAAAGCACAACCCAAAGTTTCAGAATTGAAGTTGAGACACTCAATGAGCATGACAAGTTTCTGCTTGTAACGCTGTGAAAAAAACAGTTTAATCCATTCTTGTGTCACCAGCTGTATCAAGAGGTGACAGGGCAGTGGATGCACAAGGTGTTAGTTCAGACTGACTTTATTGTCCTCCTTTGGAAAACTGAACTTCTTAAAGTTACCTGACTACCTGCAAGCAGCTAAGTGTGACTTGTCTCAGGTATGCTTATCTGTGAACATTCATATCAGTGAATTTCTGAACATGAGTGATCTGGAAGAGGCATCTGATGAAATATGGAATCAAGTCATTACAAATCGCTTAAGAAAATGCTTTCAAGCTGCCTGAAGTTTGGGGAGTACAGAGCTGTGTATGAAAGTTGCCTAAACCCTCAGGAATACATTTTGTCTGAAGTATCAAGTGAAGAATAATCCCTTCTAGATAAAGAAGGTTTCAAGGTTACACACCTTTTTGACAATGCTTGATCAAATAATTGGAGAACTTAAAAAAAAAGATTTTCTGAAAATAAATCTGTTCTTGTTGGTGTTAGGTGCCTTAATCCAAAGTATGAAAACTATGACTTTCTAAAATTGAAGCCATTTCAAGAACACTTCAGATGCGATATAAACAGTGTGGAGACAGAGGCAAGACTCTTGCCAAAACTAACTGAATGCTATGTAGAGAAGGGAAGACTTACGAGACTGACCGTTTGTTGCAGCTATTAATTTTTGGAATAAATACAAACTTGCCTTCCACAAACTACACAAGTTATGTGTGACTGGTAGGATTACTCCTCTGTCAAGTGCTGCCTGTGAAAGAATATTCTCATGCCTTCCACGCATGAAAGATTACCTGAGGAACTGCATGACAAGTGACCGGCTAAGAGACCTGGCTACTAAAAAACAAAGTTGAAGTCTCTTGAACTGAAAAGAGCTGTCGACAGATTTGCTGCTGCTCACCACAGGCTCATTAAACTTAAGAAGGTAAATACATTGTCAGACATTTATCCCCATTCTATAAAGTGTGTGTAATAAAGTCTTTGCTCCCCCAATAATGGTTTGTCACCCCCCTGCTCCTCAAACTAGTTATACTAGAGTTGCCCCTGCTGGAAGCATGTGTAATTCTGTGGATATGTTAATGATAGAAAGGTAAAAGATGTCATTTGATTTGTTTAACAAAAAAAAAAACCCAACAATCACAATTTCAAATGATGTCATCCCCTGTGGGCTGGCAGGAAGGGGGAAGAATGAGACCCATCTCTACCGCAGCTCCCCACTCCAGGTCCTTCAGCTGGAAATTTTGATAATACAATGTCATTGGAAATGGACTAACTGCAGTTTCATTTGAAAGCCCTTTCTCCCACAAACACAATGGTACCAAACATGACAAACCTAGAACAATTCCATAGATATAGATGAGAAAATGTTTATGAATGTTTTTTAAATTATACTTTAATGCAGGCACAAACATACAGTTAACACAATACTGTCAGTTGAGGGCCACAGTTTATCAGTTAATCCTCAGAACACGATGCCAGGTTTTTTTGTTTTTTTTTAAAAAAAGATTACTATAATGGAAAAAGTGCTTTAAGTTTATTTTCTATCAGTAAAAAAAGAAGCAATTCAGTATACTGATCATCATCTTAGTATACTATGCCAAGAGCTGTAATGAGGCACTGGTTAAAATGTCAACATTCAGCCAGAAATTAGTAGAATCCATCCACAAAAAGTATGCAGAGTTACAGAAACATATATTTCATAAATACAATGCTAAAATAATTTAAAATTCCCTATTTTTAAGCATCACTGGGAAGATGGAACACTGACTAATAGCTGAATCTTTAAAGAATACCACTCCAAAGGATCTGGTTAAAAAACAATGCTCGGTGGCACATCATATGCTATAACAAGCACACCCACAAACTGAATTTGGAAGGTTGGAGAGGAAGTACACTGAGCATCCAGGAAAAAGTCAAAGAGGTCAGGAAAGTGCTAGCTGTGAGCGAGACTTGCCTTATACTAGGTCTCATGGCATGAGTTTCAAGAATACCTGCTTCTTGAAGGCAGCCATTAAGCACACTGTCAACATGTGTAACAGGTGAGAAACAGCATGAAGCAGTCACTCTTGTTAAACCAACAGCCACTTGTAATGGTAGATTACACATATACCCATACATGCATCCTGCCAACCACAACTCCTCACCTCACTGATTGCTCTGGTCACTCAGAAAAACTGCTACCAACAAGGGGGGCATTTATACTTATCAACTGGGCAAGTTATCAGAATGATAACACTAACAGTAACAGAATGACACTGGGTGATTGAGTGCATGCAAAATTATCCTCCTTCCTCAGGCTTACGTGAGTCTTGGACAATGGACTGATCAGATCATTTATGTATGAAATACCATGAGCTCACAAATAAATCCTTCAGCTAATCAAATGCTCTTATGCAAACACCAGATGCTCACTAGCCTGCGTATGTTTGGCCAGCTACTTACTTTGTACAGAACTTTGCAGTGCAGACAAAGATCAGCATGATGTTTTAGCAGCGGTGCCCCTGATGAAAATGACACCGACGACTACTTTGATTAATAATGTTTTCAATCCTCCATGTCAAGGCTGCCTTCCCTAGGATTAGCCAAAACCAATGGGTTTATGTGACCAATGCACTGCTGTGTTAAAGCATAACTAAAAAAAGAAAAAAAGTTGATTTTTAAAGTTTCTCAAATATCTATATAATTGTTCTAGGATTGTCATATTTGGTACCATGGTGTTTATGGGAGAAAGTGCTTTTGAATGAGACTCCTCTGAACCCATTTCCGACAACACTTATCAAAATTTTCACCAGCCAGAGGATGCGAAGCTGGGAGGAGTAGGGGGAACTCTTCCCCCTCCATGTCACAAAGGAGGACACCATGGAAATGATGATTCTGTAGATTTTTACAGGTCAAATGACAAATCCCTTGCCTATGGAATGAGGTTTTACTATACTATGCTCCCAGACTATTGTTATATCAGTGTGTTCTACAGAGTAGAAATGGAATCATATATACATATAAATAAATAAAAAAAACATACTTGATCAGACCTGCAGTCCACTTAATCCTGTATTCTGCAGTGGCCAGGTCCAGATGCTTCAGAGAAAGATGCAAGAAACCAGATAAAAGTGGGACCAGCTGCACCTCATGAAGATCTCAACCTAGTCTCTAGGGTATTTAGAGACAAACCCTGAGCCATGAGGTTCTCTCTTCCAGAACTCTAAAAGGAGAGAAACTAAAGATCTCTGGATATTCTTGTTACCCATATAATTGTCCAAAACTAATATGAAACCTTCCTGTCCTCAGTGACATCCTGTGGCTACGAGTTTCACAGTAATTACATACCAAGTGAGAAAGCATTTCCTTATTATAGAATTTGTCACATTTCAATTTCATTGAATGCCCATTTGTTTTAGGAGACCAGGACCTTCTGTTCTCCTGATCTACCTTCTCTAGATTTGTTATATCAATTCTAGTCTAAGGTACATAATCCTTGATTTTTCAGTCTTTAAGTGAGAAGTTTTCCATACCCCTAATCATTCTCATTAAACTTTCTTTGATCTCCCTCCTTTAAGATGCAGTGACCAGCACTGCCAAAGTATTCTAGATAAGGGCATCAACAACTGATTTATAGTGCTATTATATTTTCAGAATTGTTTTTCATCCCATTCCTTACACATATTGAAATTGCCTTTTTGATTGCAGCTGCACATTGATCAGAAATCTTTATTGAGCTGTCCATAATGATGTCAAGTTTCTTTCCCGACTGGATACTGTTTAGAACTCTCTAAGGTATGTGAGTAATATTCCACACACTCCTAAGTTTGCATTACTTTGCATTTATCAACATCGAACTTCATCTGCTGCTAAGTTGCCCATTCAGTTAGCTTAGTTAGGGTCCCTCTGAAGTGTTCTCTGGACTTGACTAACCTAAATAACTATCATCTGAAAAAGGTTTTCTACCTCACCATGCATCCTTCTTTCCAGGAAATTATTAAAGTGTATGGTAACACAAAAGAAAGGAGGCAGCAAAGCAGATGCACAAACAGAGCTGTGACACTCTGCCTGCTTCTTCCATGCTACAATAGAACCTCAGAGTTACGGACACCTCGGGAATGGAGGTTGTTCATAACCCTGAACAAGACACTATGGGATGCTCCTCAGGGCAGACTGCTTGGAGCAAGGGCTCACAGCTCTGCCTGGCAAGTGGGAGTGGGCAATGGCAGCTGGTTCTAGCCCCCTGCGCTACACGGGTGATGAGGCACCCTGGGGCACTGCAGCATCAGTGGGCGCACAGTGCAGGCTGTGGCCCTTTAAAACTGAGCCGCTCCTCTAGAGCGTAGCGTGCAAGCAGGAGTTCAGGCTTCAGTAGCTTACATTCCAGGCCAGGTTTCAGTAGCAACTTGGGAAGTTTCTTTCCTGAGCTCTGAGCTTGCAAGCTTGTCCCCCTTCCAGCCAGTGGGGGAAGAGGGGAAAACAGCGTTCACCACCTCTTACCTGTAAGTGGCTGCCCCACGCTGTGGCGAGTATGGGGTGGGGACACAGCCCAGATGTGCCTACCTTTAAGATACTGTACTGCATTGTGCCTGTATTGCATTTGCTGGTTTGTTTTTTATCTCTTACTTCTTACTTCTGTTTTTTGTCTCTTACTGCTTACTTCTGGTTCCCCATGGGTGTCTGGTTGACCAGTCAGTCTGTATCTTTCAGGTTCTACTATACTCTGCTCATGTCACTGACAAAACCAGTCATCTCTTCCATAGATAGAGGACTGCAGTCCGAGATGGGTCAATCCCTCATCTTTCTAAAGTACAGAATACGCTTAAACTTTAAAAAGGAATTACTAGTAATGTCCCCTACAGACCTCAGTCATAGCCAAGACCATATGCCTCTCCACACAGAGCAGGATAAAAAAAGATGTTATATCTGTTTACACTCTAGATGACCCCTTAGAGTTTTCTTTTGGAACAGCGTTCTGTCAATCTCAAAAGTATTATGATAATAAAGGAGATCAGCAAAATGGTCGGTTTCATAGCCAAAAATGTACAGGGTGAAAAGACATCACAGTAGAACCTCAGCGTTATGAACACCTTGGAAATGGAAGCCATTGATAACTCTGCAAATGTTCATAACTCTGAACAAAAAATTATGGTTCTTTCAAAGTTTACAACTGAACATTGACTTAATACAGCTTTGAAACTTTACTAAGGAAAATGCTGCTTTAACCATCTTAATTTAAATGAAACAAGCACAGAAAGTTCTCTTACCTTGTCAAGTTTAAAAAGTTTTGTTTTTAAAACAGTAAATTTAAGTTTAACACAGTACACCACTGTATTTGCTTTTTTGTCTCTACTGCTGCCTGACTGCATACTTCCAGTTCCAAATGAGGTGCATGGTTGACCAGTTACAGTTTGTAACTCTGGTGTTCATAACTGAGGTTCTACTGTATGTTTTAAAACTATTTAAAAAGAAAAAAACTGAGCTACATTTACAAGTTAGTTTTTAAAAGAACTTTTCTAGAGCCATTTTTGCTGTCCATTTCTGATTTCTCTTTAGGATGCTGAACTCCCATTACTGAGTTTCTGATAAACTAAGCTCCAACTACTACAAACAGTGTATGCATTAGCAAAAAGTTAGTTCATCTTCAGTATTTTAAGATGTAATACATTAAATGACCTTCTGGTTATAAGGAAAATAACTATTAAGGGTGGGAAGGAAGCTACATTTCCTTTTACCTGGGAGAGGGGGCAAGTAGTGGGTGGTTCATTTGCAGGAACTACTGGCAGCCATGGGGGGGGAGGGGAGGAGAGAAGCACGCTTTGAAATACCATAAATTCATTCTGATTTACTTCCTAATGGGAGATGCCGTATCATCAGAAGTCAGGGATTTCCCCTTAGGCTGGAGCAAGGAGCGTTACTGGAAATTTCTCTTCTCCTTCCCCACTTCAACCAGAAATAGTTGATAGTCACACTGGAATTATATGTGGCGCACAGATAATAACTGCTGCACTCGTAGGGTTTAACAATTAAAGTTCACCATAACCAAAGGAAAGTTTCACTACAAGACCCTGCCTACGTCAGATATTTGGCATTCTAAAGGACCATCTGTACCCAGAGTATGCCTATTAATGCCACCTGACCACATCTAAAATTTCTCTCAAGTGTGCACAGGCATTCGCATCATCTTCATTAGACTTACTTTTAGTCTTCAAGAGTTCACAGTACAAATTGGATGGAAGTCACTGCTGTAATGCGCTAACAGTTTTACTATTTCCTTCCTGTATGGGACTAGTCACTGCTTCGGTGGCTTCTCAGATTTATTTTCTACACTTCACTGCTCAGGGATGAAAGCTACAGAAGCCACTTACCTGTACACATGGCACAACATATGCTATGCTGTTGATCTGTGAGTTACTGTCCTAATGATCAGCTTCCTTCTGCCTGAAGTGTTACCATGTCTCAGAGGAGGCCCTCCTCTGAGCATATTACCAGCTGGCCTGAGACCAATATAAAACCCCTGGCTGACCATCTGGGGAGATTAAGTGACCTAGAACAGCAGAAATTGGTCCAAAGGAAAATTCTGGTGTATTACCAACTGTTTAAGCAGCATGTTGAGAAGGGCATAACTGAGAAACCAACAGTACAGAGAGATCAAAAGGTCCAAATACACCAAGGCACAGGTCAATAGTCGGCTCAGGGCTGACCATGTCCATTTCACAAGAGCTGGACCAAGTCTTTAGCACTTTCCCTTTCACCAACCGCAGATATATAGGACCAGTGGCTCTTAACCTTTCCAGACTATTGCACTCCTTTCAGGAGTCTGATTTCTCTTGTATATCCCCAAGTTTCACCTCACTTAAGACTTATTTGCATACAAAATCAGACATGAAAATACAAAAACGTGTCACAGCACACTATTACTGAAAAAAATATTGCTCTCTCATTTTTACCATATACAAATAAAATTTACATTTCAGTATATATAAACAAATTCCAAGAAATTTTAGTTTGTACTGACTTTGCTAGTGTCTTATGTAGCCTGTTGTAAAACTCAGGCTGTCGATTAATTGCAGTTAACTCACGCGATTAACCAAAAAAAAAAAAAGTTACTATTAAAAATTGCGATTAATAGCAGTTTTAATTGCATTGTTAAATAGAATACCAATTGAAATTTATTAAACATTTTGGATGTTTCTACATTTTCAAATATATTGATTTCAATTACAACGCAGAATATGAAGTGTACACTGCTCACTTATTATTTGATTACAAATATTTGCACTGTAAAAATGATAACGGTATTTTTCAGTTCACCTCATACAACTACTGTAGTGCAATCTCTTTATGGTGAAAGTTCAATTTACAAATGTAGGAATTTTTTTGTTACATAACTGCACTCAAACAAAACGATATAAAACTTTGGCTGAATGAGAAGTAGGACTGAGTGGACTTGTAGGCGCTAATCACTCAGACAAACAAGTTTGTTTACATTTACAGGTGATCATGCTGTCCACTTCTTGTTCACAATGTCACCTGAAAGTGAGAACAGGCGTTCCCATGGGACTTTTGTAGCAGACATTGCTAGGTATTTACGTGCCAGATATGCTAAACATTCATATGCTCCTTCATGCTTCAGCCACCATCCAGAGCACATGCTTCCATGTTGATGATGCTTGTTTAATAAATAATGTGTTAAATTTGTGACTGAACTCCTTAGGGGAAAATTGTAGGTCTCTGGCTCTATTTTATCTGCATTCTGTCATATCATCCGAGACTACTATAACATGAAATATGACTTGGCACATGCTGTTCATTTTAAGAACACTCTCACTGCGGATTTGACAAAACGCAAAGAAGGTACCAATGTGAGATTTCTAAAGACAGCTACAGCACTCGACCCCAGGTTTAAGAATCTGAAGCACCTTCCAAAACCTGAGAGGGACAAGGTGTGGAGCATGCTCCACACGCCTTAGAAGAGCAACACTCCAATGCAGAAACTACAGAACCCAAGCCACCAAAAAAGAAAATCAACTTTCTGCTGGTGGCATCTAATGTTCAGATGATGAAAATGAACATGCGTCAGTCTGCACTGCTTTGGATTGTTATAGAGAAGAACCTATCATCAGCATGGACGCATGTCCTCTGGAATGGTTACTGAATCATGAAAGGACATATGAATCTTTAGTGCATCTGGAATGTAAATATCTTGTGATGCCGACTACACCAATGCCATGGGAACACCTTCTTTCACTTTCACGTGACACTGTGAACAAGAAGGGGGCAGCATTATACCCTGAAAATAAAAAAAACTTGTTTGTCTGAGTGATTGGCTGAATGAGAAGTAGGACTGAGTGGCTCTAAAGATTTAAATGGTTTTGTTTTTGAGTGCAGTTATTTTTTTGTACATAATTCTACATTTGTAAGTTCAACTTTCATGATAAAGAGACGGCACTACATTACCTGTATTAGGTGAACTGAAAAATACGATTTCCTTTGTTTTTACCATGCAAATATTTGTAATCAAAAATAGAAAGGGAGCACTGTATACTTTGTATTCTATGTTATAACTGAAATCAATATATTTGAAAATGTAGAAAACATCCAAAAATGTTTAAATAAATGGTATTCTATTATTGTTTAACGGTGTGATTAATCACGGTTAATTTTTTGAATCACTTGAGAGCCCTATGTAAAACCAGGCAAATATCTAGATGAGTTGATGTACCTCCGGAACACCTCTGCGTACTCCTGAGAGACATATACTCCTGGTTGAGAGCCACTGCATTAGACAGTATATTGGCTCCTTAGAATGCAGTGGTGAGGGGAGGGGAAGAACAGTTTCTCTGAATTGGACAGACCAGAGGAACAATCTCAGAAGTGCTAGATTTCTTCTAAATAGAAAATTCTGCTCCTTTCAGTAAAAGAATTAAACTACTCAGAATCAAAGTCCATACAAGTCAAGACTGGACAAATTCAAAAGAATAAGAGGACAATTCTGATCAAGCTCTGAAAACAAGTAGAAAAACAGAACAGAATGGTAAAAGGACACTTGCCTGGCAGTTGAAGTAAATACTTGTATGGCTCTAAAAGAATTCTTTCAGATGTTTCTTCCATTCCCTCCATTTCAAGAAGCAGTGTTTCACTCTGTCAAAGAAAGGAGACTTCTTACTACTACAATCAAGGTTATACACATACATACATACATACACACACATATATAAAAATAAAATAGAAGCCAGACCCTAATTCTAAGAAAGAAGGGAAGAAGAGATAAGCAAGCTTAAGAGATTTAGGACAAAGGCCACTTGAAAGTGTTGCTTGAAAGAAACCTATCATTTTCTATCTATCATTGGCTTTACATTACAAAATGAAGGCGTCTTGCTGTTGCTTTATATACTTTAACCAGCACATTTTAAAAAACAGGGGAACTTGTTTTGATTTTTGAGAAAGCAAAGACCATTTAAATTGAAATTCATTATGAACAATTTTAGAATCTGCTTTGATGTTTGGGTCTTTAGACATTTTAGCTATTTTGGAGAAAACGGGTATTTAAAAATTAGCTAACAGAATCCCACACTACTATCAAGCACCATTATGTAGATCTTTCTAAAAGTTAGAGTCAGAATAATTCAAATTCTAAATGTATGTATTTGTTCCTGGACATAAACAATACAAATTTAGTCTAAAGTTTCCTGATTAAAAATAAAACAGACAACCTGAATTTGAGAGGCACATTTTAAAACAAATACTCTAAATTTTTGGTTTACCCATTCTTTCATATTTGTTTTAAAATCCATACCATTATGTCTGCTATGTCCTATTCTTTTAGATCAGTTTAAGTGTTTGGTTCTCTTTATCCTTATTTTTTCTACCATGTATTCCATTTGTGTCTCAAGTTCTCTTACCGCCAATCCTGGATTTGTCTGTATAGCTTATTCATCTTCTAAATGTTCATTTCTCAGTTCATGTCCGCTCTCTCCTCTCAGGCTCTCCATTTCTGTGACTTTTTTCAGATTTCTTTCTGTAATCCATTTTCTTTCCTCTCACCTCTAACCTTTCTTGCTGCACTGCAGATGCAGCAGCTCAAAACTCAATGCTTTTAATGTCATTTGAAGATTGGAGCTGCAGTGGTAGTATGAAGTTTCATTTTACTTCAGCAGCAGCCCTTGTCTGTTTAGAAGGCATCTTGTACGGAGTGTTTTGCCCTAACAATAGCTGAAGAATGTCCTAGGCTACCAGCCAAAAGCCTTGCTGCTAGATTTATAAATGTAATGTACTCATTTTGAAAATAGGCATATTAAGGAGAGTAATCAAAATTTTTGCTAAAACGTAAATGTATTCAATTTACTATTTCCAGACCATTTTCCTAGATGGCTCTTGGTAACAGTTTTCCCCAGATGTACAGAAAGACTTGCATTACAAAAATTATAAATTAACACTTAAGGTAGGACGGCCTTCTTAAGTGTTAATTTATGGGTAATCCAGACTGCAGTACTCTTCCTCACACTAAACAGAGTACCTTGCACCACCATTAGTTGCACTAAATTCAGTGGGACTACTTGCAAAGTAAGGATATCAATCTTACCCCAAAATAAGGATGTAATTGGATAAAGAACTAGAGACTAGGAAAAAAAGAGAAATGGGGATCCTGGAAAGGTAAGAAACAATTCTATGAACTGCATTATGAGATGCTATGAGTTTATCATATTGCCAAAAAACTGTATTCAATTGGTTATCCATCACATGCCCTTTTTGTAAAACCACAGAGCCAAAAACTAAGATTCTGAAAGTTGTTAATTTCAGATAATACGAATTTGAAATTTAAGATTTCCCCCCAGATGTTTCCCAGAGCTATACAATATGCAGAGTTGGTTGTGCACAGTTCCGCTACAGTAAGCGTATTTGGCAGTTATTGCAAAATGAGATTTCTAGAGAAAAAATTATTTTTCAATATAGAGTTCTTCAAAAAGGTGAGCATATAGGTTTACCAACTCTCCAACATGGATAAAGAAGTTGTTTTGTGATACCTTATGAAGTTTTCTATCAGTTACGAGATATTCAGAAAATTCCTACTCATACATTGCAATGACTTCAAACTGTTACATACATGCCCAAATGTAATTCCCCTGCCCTTTCACAACAAGAGGTCTCTAGTTAAGACAGTTTCCCATACTGATCTGTAAGCCACTGTGTGGTCCATGGAGAAGATGCCATTGCCTCTTTCTTGTTTCCAGATGCTTCTATGGGTGTCCAGACTACGCTTGACAATCTGGTCAACTGAGCAGTCAAATAATGTTAATTATCTATCTATTATTTGATCAAGGTCAAATATTGTTATATATTCCACCAAGAATGCCCCAATGTAGGCAGTGACCTAATCTATTGACAGCACCATTCTTCAGAACTTCACTTTATTGAGTTTCACATTTTTCGGAGTTAAAATAACTCCTTCAAGTAACTTGTTTTTTGTAATTAAGCATAAGAGTCTAAAGCTAACCCTATTGAAAATCATATAGTATTCTTTTGGTACTGCTCTAATAGTTAACACTTTAAAACATCTGACCGTTTGACATTTGACAATATTTGACCAATTACTTTTGGTCAAATGCCTAGCCTTAGATTGAACTAATTTTTGTCAAGAAGAGATGGGAATCCTACAGAAGCAGCTGGAAAAAAAACAAACAAATAAAAAAAAAAAACAGCCACCGCCTAACTACTTATAAAAAGAGAACAGGAACTGCTAGTCAATGCCACAAGAAGAGTCCCATGAAGAGGAGAACAAAGCAGTCGGCAGTAGATCCATTGCAAGAGGGTCAGGTGGCAAGGCAACACATCCAGTAGCATGAAGAACAGAGTGACAAGAAAGTCTGTGCAGGGGAAGGGATTTAACCCCCCCCCCCCCCCCCATACAGGCAACAGAAGCGTGTCCTCTTGCACAAGGTGGCAGAGAAACTTGTACACGGAACAAGAGAAAGAACACCACTAGAAACTGGAGAGGGAGATGAAGACTAAAAACAAATTCCCCACCCTGCCTATTGCATTAGACATGCCTTAGTACAAATACATGAAAAAATGAGAAAGCAAGCAACTGATCAAGTTATCATAAAGAAGTTATGCAGTTGGAAAAAGGATTGAAGGTGATCGATGAAACCTGCTCTATTAACATATATGGTCCACAATATGAAGGAGCTTGAGAGCCCCCAATTAGGAAAAAAGACTTAAACAACTAACATACCCCTTGACTGTTTCCCAATGAAAAACCAAAACACGGTCTCAGTCAGCTTCATGTTATCTCTGTCACCGAACACATCTCCAGGTCACTGTGAATTAAATTTGAGCAAACTAAGGCCACTTTACTTCTGAATGAGTGCATTCACAGGGATTTAACATGCCGTTTTCAATTAACGGAAGGTGTGAATTTAAGTTAAACTAATAGCAAAAAGAAGGATAAAAAGACGGAAGATATGAGCACTCTGCGCACAAACAAAAATATAAAAGACACTGTGAATAACATCAATCAAGGAACCAAAGGCTGCAGAAGAAATTCCTGAATTGCCTCTGCACTCATGCTAGGAGCTGGGGTAACAAATAAAAGGGTCTGGAATTGCTCATTTATGAGCACAAATTTCATCTGGTTGATATTACTGAAAACTTTTGGGATTATGTGCATGACTGGCATATTAAAACAAATGGCTATAACATATTTGAGAAGGATGGAGTGGGCAAAAGGAGAGGGGGAATGGCACTATGTCCAAGATAGCATTCCCTATTTCTGAGTCACTGATATCTCAGAAGACAGTAATCTTGAATACGTACGGATCAATGCCCTAACAGATGGGGGTATTAGTTGGTATCTGGTGCACATCACCAAATCACACTACGGAATAGGATGACCACCCCGATATGAACCTATTTATAATATTTAGGAAAAAAAGGTGCATGCTTACAGGGGACATCAGTTTGACTGACATATGCTAGGAGTCTCATGTTTCCCATACTAAAACATTCTTGGAATTTCTAAACATTACAGAGAACAATTTCCTAACTCAAGATGTATTGAAGCCAACACAGGGGAATTCTTTATTAGACCCTGACTGAACAGAAGAGGAAGTGATTATAGCACTAAAATTAATGGTAGCTTAGGTACAAGTGATCATAAATGCGCAAGCAGAATAAAGTCCAGACCAGTAAAAAAAAAAAAAATATATGGTTCTTTAATAGGTCCAATTTCACAAAGCTGAAAACAATTCTGAGCCAAATCAGCTGAGAGGAAGAATTTAATTAGAAAAAATGAATGATAACTGGAAATTATTTAAGAACACCTTACTAGATGCCCAAAAAGCCACAACCAAAGAAAGCAGCAGTTCTAGTTAAAAAAACAAAACTAATCTGCTTTATAGGGGAAGTAGAAGCATGCATATAGATATAGATAAAAACAAGTGGGAAAAAAAGGGAAAGTTGATAATAATGAATATAAGGCAGAAGTTAGAAATTATAGCAAGCTGATAAAGGAAGCTAAGGGACACAACGAAAAAAGAAAAATCTACTTCCAGCAGAGTTAAGGACAATAAGAAAAAAAAAAAAAAAAGAGTTTTGTAAATATATTATGGACCATTACCAGCATTCTTTTTGTTCTTTACTAGATGAAAGAGGTAGAATCAATAAAAATGCAGAAAAAGGCAAGAAGTGTTCAATAAATATTTCTGTTCTGTATTTGGGGGAAAAACAGATGATACAGTCTCATAAGGTGATAACACTTTCCATTTCATTATCTCTCTGGAGAATGTCTACTAAAGTTAGATATTTTTACCTTGGCAGCACCAGATAGCTCTTTTAAAACCTCTGGGATACAAGTTAATTGGGGAGCTCAATGGATTTTTAATGCTGATTTTCCAAAGTCTTGGAGCAATGGGGAAGGTCCAGAAGACTGGAAAGAAGCAAATGTGTGCAAATTTTTTTAAAAGGGTAAATGAGATGACATGGGAATTATAGGCCTGTCAGTTCGACACTGATCCCAGGCAAAATACGGGAGTTGCTGATACAGAACTTGTTTAATAAATAAAGGGAGGGTAATGCAATTAATGCAAAACAACATGGGTTTATGGAAATAGACCCTGTTAAACTAACTTGATTTTTTTTTTTTTATGAGATTACAAGTTTGGTTGAAGAAGGTAATGGTGTTGACACAGTATACTTTGACTTTAAGGCATTTCACTTGATACCGCAAAACACTTCAAAGACTAGAATGATATAAAACCGGCACATGTGAAGTGGATTAAAATTGGCTAATGGATAACTCTCAAACTGTAACTATAAACAGGAAATAGTCATCGATCAGTTGTATTTCCAGTCGTGTCCAGCAGGGATTGGTTCTTGGCCCTAAGCTTAACATTTTTATAAATGACCTGGAAGAAAACAAAATCACTAACACGGCCGTTACTCTGAAACCTGATGACACAAAAATTGGGAGTGGTAAATAATGAAGAGGACAGGTCCTTGATTCAGAACAATCTAGAGATCATTTGATAAAACACATTGTTTACTTGTGCCCAGTTTAATACAACTAAATGTAAATATATACATCTAACAAAGAATGTAGGCCATGCTATACGATGGGGGTGTCTTTCCCAGGAAGCAGTGACTCTGAAAAAGATTTGGGGGTTATCACAGTGGATAACCAGTGGAACATGAGCGTCTAGTGTGATGCTGTGCCTAAATGAGCTAATGTAATTCTGGGATTTATTAACACAGGAATCTCGAGCAGGAGCAGAGATAATTTTACCTCTGTATTTGGCACGAGTGCAACTGCTGCTGGAATACAGTGTCCAGTTCGGATGTCTGTACTTCAAGAAGAATGTTGATAAATTGGAGAGGTTTCAGAGAAGAGCCATGAGAACAATTAAAAGACTAGAAAACTTGCTCTATATTGATAGACTCAAAGAGCTCAATCTATTTAGCTTAGAAAGTTAAGAGGTAACCTGCTTACAGTCTACAGTATCGTGGGGAACAAATGTTTAATAATGAGCTCTTCAATCTAGCTGAGAAAGGTATAACACAATCTAATGACTGGAAGTTGAAGCAAGACAAATTCAGACTGGATTTGCCACTGGGACAAATTTACCAAGGGTCATGGTGGATTCTCCATCATTAATCCTTTTTCTATAAAAGATATGCTCTAGGAATTATTTTGAGGAAGTTATGGCCTGTGTTATATATATGAGATCAGACTACACAGTCACAATGGTCCTTTTTGGACTTTTAATCAATAAATTTAGCTTTACTGTCCTGAACGCGCCAGTGTAGATACACCTTAAAATATACGTCATTATGCCACCTAAGCCAGTGATCGAACAAGAGACCTCCAAAGAAAGTGGCAGCAGCAATTCAGCAGCTAAGATGATGAACCAGCAGGGTTAAAAAGCACATACAAGAGAGAGGCTCTATTTCAGACCTAATATAGAAAAGTTGTTTGCTCTTACAAAGAGGCTATGGAAGCTTTTATAACAGAGGTGTTCACAACGCTGTTTTGGTCAAATCCCAATTTTGTTATTATATTAGTTTACAATGTTTAGTTTCAGTCTGAAAATTTATTCTTCACTTTGCCTCCTAGACTGCTGCATGGTGGTGTTGGTACCAAAAGAGGTATGTTCCACTCCATAGGCAGCTACATATTTCACTTGTGAATAAATGATTTCTTAAGGATGGCAAGTGTTGCCAAAACAGCTCAGTAAATTATACACTTTAATAGAGTATTTAACTTTTATCTTAATTTTTGCACTCTCATTTTATTACCACCAATTCTATTACTTGTTTACATTAACATCCACAGTATTTAGCACTTTCCAAAGAGCTCTTAATTTAAAAGACAAAGAATAGAAGTAGACATGCAGCACAACAACTTAAGTGGTCAAGGAGGTACTAGACTATATAGTAATCTAATTGGCTAGCTCAATGCATTCTATTTTGTGAGTATCCCTTGCCAACTCCTTCAACATAAGGATCACTTCAACATTTAAGGGAACACAAAATGTAGATGAATGCAACTTAGATTTATTCAAAATGTCCTCTAAAATATTTTTATTTAAGCACATCACCTCCAACATTTGCAGTGTTGTTGTAGCTGTGTCAGTCCCAGGCTATTAGAGACACAAAATGGGTGTGGTAACATATTTTAACGGACCAACTTCTGTTGGTGAGAGACAATGTTTCAAGCTTACACTGAAAAAGTGCTCTGCGTAAGCTTGAAAAAACTTGTCTCTCTGACCAACAGAAGTTGGTCCAATAAATAATATTACCTCACCGACCTTGTCTCTGAATGCTGTCTGCAATTTGTAGAGCAGCAGCATCTAAGAAAACTAGAAATTAAAACCGGACTAGTCTCATTGTCCAAAACACGTGCATTACAAGTTAATTTCCAGTTTTAGCAATCTAAGCAGTTCAAGAATGCCAAGCAGTTTTTACTATTACTGTTTCAGCAGGACCTTGAAATGGCTCCTATTGAGCCAATTTACAGGTTTATCTTAAAAGTTTTACTCAATGGCATTCTGCACAAAAAAATTAAAAATTCTGCACACAATATTTTTAAAATATGCAAAATTCTGCAAGTTTAATTTGTCAATAAATAAATGACAGGCTCCAGCATGGCAAGTGGGGAGTACAGGCCACTGGCTGCACAAAGGCGGGAGATCACCCTACAGTCACCCCCAGACACGGACTCTGCGGTAAGGCTGCACCTGACCCCGATGCAGCAGAAGACTTGGGCTTGCCCCAGAAACACCCTGAGGCCCTGCCCCTCTGCACCACGTGTGGGGCAGGCAGGCTCAACCAGGCAGGATCCAAGTGTGGAGGGTCTCAATGTGGGGGATCCAGGTGTAGAGCGAGAGGATTCTGTGTGGGACAATCTGGGTGCAGACAGCTCAGTGGGGGCGGGGGTGTAGGTGTGGGGGGAGATCTGGCTGCATAGAGGCTCATTGGTGGTGGTGGGGTTTGCAGGTGCAATCGGACTCTGCAGGGACTTCCATGTGATGGTGGTTGGGCCTCAGTGGAGGGGTCTGAGAGTGGGGGGGGTATCAGCAGGGGTGGGGTTCTGGGTGCAGCTAGTTGGGGGTCACTGGCATGAGGATCTGGATGTGGGGACTCAGGGTGGCACGGGGCATCAGGGTGGGTGTTTGAGTGCAGGAAGTTCAGTGCGAGTGGCCTGGGTGCAAGGGTGGGGTTCTGGTATGGAGTGCTAAGGGGGGTTCTGGATGTACCAGGTGAGGTTTGGCAGGGATATCTGGGTATGGGAGGTCCAGATGCATGGGGGAGCAGCTCCCTGTACAGAGACCCCTCCTCCCACAGCTGAGGATGCTGAGCTTTTTGCAGCTGGGGAAGGTTTCTGGGGATGGGTCTGACACAGCCCCAGCAACTCCTCACAGGGGAAGAAGTAGTCCCATCCTCTCCTGCCTCCAGCCCAGCCAGGACTAGCAGCTGAGGCTGGCTCAGGGTAAAAGCCACTGGCTGGGGTGTCCCCAGCCCCGCGGTGATTTACCTCTCCACTGGCTGCTCTGGGTGCCTGAAACAATGTGCCTGCACTGCTAGGGAGTGGTGCGTGACTGCTCTTGCAGCTTCCTTTCGCCTCCCTGTCAAAGGAATTTTTTCTGCAAGGAAACAAATCTGCAGTGGTGCAGAATTCCCCCAAGAATTTAAGATTAGTCATGGTCAGAGGTTACATAAAAATACCATCTTATTGCAGATTTAGTATCTATTAGTAATGACTGAATACATAAGTGCAGATTTTTACTACTTTAAAGTCACTTTTAGCCCAGCAGCACCTACACAGCAATAAGCGGTGATGTCTTGGCAAACACTATCTTTGATCCAAGCCATCATTCATAGGGTTGTCAGGTGTAACTAAGGGCAGAATTTGGTCTACTAAAGTCTATTTTCAGTGGTAACAAAGAAAGCAGAGAAAGACAGTTCTGCTTTTAAAAACCTACATTAAATTTGCAGGACTGGAAATTCAGACATACAATCTTTTAACTTGTGAACTGAATGAAACTGACGTTAGAGAAATATCACCATGGAACCCAACTATGCCACAACCACATTATTTTCAGAGCTGAACTGCATTTTAAATATCATCACAAAGGAAGATAAATACTCCCATGGAACACCAAATGGCTGAACCTGCACTGACTTAGTAGCAAAACTCAACTACACACAGTCCATCTTGCATATCCCGAGGACCATCTATTGCTAACCTCTGCCAAAAGCTGGGTACATCAACTCCAGCAGTGGCTTTGATTACATATAAACGCTGTTGTTGCTTAAATTACAGCGCCATTTCAGCAAAAACCCGAGAGAAACCAAGCAGCGGCCCCTGCAGCCCCCGAGAAATCTGGAGCCAGCTCAGCACTGCCTCCCGCGGAGGCGCCAGCCTCAGAGGCTGAGTCCGCTTTCAGCACGACCCCCCCGGAACGAAGCGAATGCGGAGTCTGGATGCTGCCGGCCCTTTGCTTCCCCTCAGGTCTCCCTGCCGGCCGAGCGGTCAGGCAGGGCACGACCCGCTGCAGGCACCGGGCTGCGCTGTCCCCGGGGGCTGCGGCGAGACCCGCTTCCGCTTCCCGCAGCCCGCCGGCCAGGACCCGGGGAAGTCGGCGCGCAGCGGGGCGCTCGTGTCATAGCGCAACGTTGCCCCGGGGGGCGCGGCGCGGCGCCGAGCCGAGCCCAGCGGGCCGGGTAGGCGCCAGGGGGCTGGGCAGGTGTCGCTCCCCGCAGGGAGCCTCCCCCCGCAGCACAGAGAAGCCGGTCTGGCGACACGGACCGACCAGCGGGGAGACCGCGCCCCCAGGGCACGGGGGCTGGCGGAGGGGACCGGCGACGCCCGAACCTACCGCCGGCCGGGGGCACCATCCGCCGCCTCCACGTTCCCGGGCTGGGCCAAGACGCACCCCGTTTCGGCCCGGGCGGGCTCCCCAACTCCGACACCGGCAGCAGGGTGTTAAAAGCTCCACCCACTTCCACCTCAACTGCTGCCGCCGCCACCACCACCACCCTCCACTGTTGGGGGGAAAATGCGCCACCAGGGCTTCACTGCGCAGGCGCTAGGTCCTCCCACTTGTTTTAATTAGCCCTCTCTTCGCCCCACCCCCTGGAGGCCCCTCACGCGCGATGCATCATGGGATTTGTGGTTCGAGTGTGAAGCTCAGCTGCTTCACGGGCGCCGAAGAGCGGCAACGGAAAGAACCGCGTTACCCATGAGCCTTTGCGGCGTCATGTCTCTGTTTCCATAGAATTGGTGGAAAAATGACATTAGCGTTTCCGATATGGGGGCCAATGGTGCAGGGAGATGGGTGGGCCTTACCGGTTCCGGGCCAATAGAGAAAGAGCAGGGCGGGAAGGGGGCGGCTCTCTATCCGTCAGTCACTTTGTGAGGTGGGGGGAGGGGAGCGAGAGGCTCGGAGCGGAGCAGCCACCGCCAGCGCCGGGTCCGGGCACGGGGGGGGGATCGGCCCCATCATACGCAGCGCGGAGCTGCAGCCGTAGCCGGAGCCCTTGCTAGGGGATTGATCCGGGGCCAGCACCAAGCCAACGGGTCCGGAGCCGGGAGGAGGCTTCGTCCCCCATCTCCTCCCGGGTCAAGGGGAGCCGCGGGCGGGCGCCGCGGAACAAAGGTAACAGCGACAGCGGGAGAAAGAGCCGCCCCGGCCCCGCCGCCAGCGGCTGAGGGAGCGGGGCGGCTCCGCTCGGGCTCGGGGCTCGTTGCTTGAGGCCGCTCCGAGGCGGGAGCGGGGTTGTTTTTGTCCTGGCGAGACTGCGGCGGCACTCGCTGATTCCCCCCCGCGTGAGGTGGGGGGTGGGCGAAGGGCTGGAGTCGCTGCGGGGCGGCGAGGAGCCCGAGGGGGGCTGCCTCGATGCTGATCGGGTCCGGCCCGCTGCGCTGGGCAGTTGCGGGTGTTGCTGTTGCAACTCCTGTCGCGGAGTCAGCGCTTTCTTTTATGGGGGTGGGAGAAGCTGCCGCCTCTGTCGGGATCCACAGAGCCGCAGCCCCTCCAACGGGGAGAGCTGCCGCCACTCCCCCCCCCAGTCTCCTCCTCATACAATGGAGGAGCAGCGGCCTTCCCCCCCCCCCCGCCGCCGCCGCCGCAGCAGCAAAGTGGGGAGGGGGTTCCAGGGCTCAGACATCGCCGCCCCCCTCCAGCCCGCAGGCCTCTGGGGAGAGGATTGAGAGCCCCGACCCCCGTGAGCTGGGCGCGGAGCTGGGACTATCCTGGAGCAGCTGGAGAGGCTGGGGGTGGGTTGTTGTTGTGGCAAGTTTCTCCTCCTCTGACAGAAATGGCGTCAATGGCAGCGAGTGAAGGGGAAGCCGAGCCGCGGTGTGTGTGGGCTGGAGGGAAAGCAGTGGCCGAGCGGGGTGGGGGTGGGGGGACTGAATGGGGAGGTATCGCAAATGGGGGGTGGAGGGATCTGGGGGAAGGGGGTTTGATCAGGATCCCGGCGGCTCCCCTGCCCGATTCCCCCCCCCCCCCCCCCAGGCTCCGGTGCAAACGGCTGGTGCGCTGGCTCAGTGCTTTGTTTTAATTCCAGGTCCAGCCTCGGCCGCTCAGCCCCGATCGGGGGCTTTTTTCCGCAGCCTGAGCTCATCATGAAGGTAAAACCATCGTCTCTCTGTCTGGGAAGGGATGGGGAGAGGGTTGCATGAGGGAATGGTGCACGATTTGTCCCGGCCCCACTCCCCGGTGCGAGGCTCGGCGCTGGTTGGGATCTAGGCTGCAGGCTGCTTCGCCCCACTACCGTGGGGTGCCTTAGATGCCTTTGGTGTTTGCTGTGCAGGTTTGGCTCTGCCGGGTTTTGCTGAGGGACTGTGTAAGTTCACTGCGAGCAGGTCGTTCCCTTTCCGAAACAACCGTTTGTAGGGGAATAAGGACATGGCTGCCGGGCCAAGCTTGACGAAGGGATAGGGGACAATCACTCCGCTTCGGAAAGTAACCTTGCAGAGGAAATGTCAGCCAGTCATGTTTGCATTAATTGAGGTTAAATGATGGATTTACTTTCTGTGCCTTAACGGGAGTTCTGTAGAATTAATAATCGTGAGGTGGTGTCTGTACAAGGGTTGCTCTGCAGTGAAGGTAGTGCTGTAGGATGCAGAATGATTTTCAAACAGCTTTTTAGTTTCCTTTTTAGTGTTGTGTGCAGTATCCACATACACCATTGTCAGTCAGAGGCATTTGTAGACCATTGATACTTGGTATAGTAGGCAAGCCCTATTGAAGTGATTGTTCCACTCAATTTAGATGTTTTTGTGAAGAATCTTGCTTTTCATTAGTAGATTTAACAAGTGTGATTATTAGTCTTTTCCCTGATTTACTCTTGGTGAATACAGTGTCTTGTTTTAAATGCTGTTATTTGTATTACAGCAGCACGCAGAGTTCTTAATCAGGATCATGCCCTCATCATGCTGCATTAAATCTGGCTTCTAAGTTTTAGAAAACTTATTAACTACATTTGTCGTATAACTGCAGGAAAAAAATACTGGAATATATGTACAGCCTGTCAGCTTTAGTATTCATCGGGAAATACAATAATCTCCAGCTAGAGTCATACCTCTTTGGGGTTCTGTATATGTGTGCCCATATATATATTATATCAAATGTATATACACCATTGTATTCAGGAAACACTAGAAATAGCAGAGGATACAAATAGTTCTATTTAACTGGATTCAGTAGGCAATACTAAGCACAGTAAAGTACTTAACGTTCAGTACGTTCCTTTTGGTTACTAATGAAAGAGCCATAAAATGTACAGTTTTAACTATTATTCCCAATATCTTTTCTTTAATGGGGGGGATAACTAATGAGACCTAAAGTAGTGCGCCAATATTGGTATTTCATTAATAGGTTGCATCTAGTAAGTAATAAAAACTATAGTTAAACTTTTACGGCAGTGTTATATGGAAGTTCCCAAATTGTGTTCATGACTTGCTGGTCTGTGGAGTGTTGGCTAAATACATGGTGCTCTTTCTACTTGTGTCCATGTGGGGAGATGGAACAGATAGGGGCAGGAGACGAAATCTAGAGCAGGGGTTCTCAACCTTTTTCTTTCTGAGGCCCCCACAACATGTTATAAAAAGCCCATGGCCCACCTATGCCATAACAACTGTTTTTCTGCATATAAAGCCAAGGCCGGCATTGGGGAGTAGCAAGTAGGGCCACTGCCCGGGGCCCCACACCGCCGGTAGGCCTGCAAAGTGAAGTTGCTCAGGCTTCGGTTTCACCCCAGCTGGCAGGTCTTGGGCCTCAAGCTTCAGCGCTGAATGACGGGGCTACGTCTTTCTGCCCTGGGCTCCACCAAGTCTAACACTGGTCCTGCCCGTCAGACTCTCTGAAACCTGTGTGTGGACCCCGGACCCGTGGTTGAGAACCACTGATTTAGAGTAAAAGGAGACAGAGTGGTGAACTTTTTTTTTTTCCAAAAGGATCTAAAGGCAGCTAAATATATAGAAATACTTTTCTAATAGTACTTTTCTATGTAAACAAATGTGTAATTACCATGGAGATACTGTTGTTCAGATACTGTGGTTAAAGGATCCATCGAAGTGCCTACTACATATACAATTGTGGAGATGAGGAAGTCTGCAATCACAAATGTGAGGGGAAAGTGTGCTATAGCACAGTGTGAAAACCCCTCTTTTAGCTCCTTTGAATAAGTAGCAAAAGGCTTAAAGCTTAAATATCAAACATGAAATCCTGTTTATAGATCCATATTTTAGACAGTATTTTAACAAAAGCTAAAAGTTTCTTTAGTTATACGTAAGATTCAGACTGCCATAGCCACAAGAATTTTAATTTTTTAGCAGGATTTTAACACGTTTTATGATCTGTTCATGATGAGATCTGAACTTCTGTGTGGTCAAGATGAGCAAACCAACTGTCTGGAGTTTCCCTATAAATTTATTTGGGATTTAAATTGGAAGATGTTAGTTACAGTGAAGCTCCTTTTTAGAGATACAGCACAAAAATAAAATAAAATTTTAGCTGGTTTTAAGCTTCCAAAGAGTAATACAGCATGTCTCATGCTAACTAAATGTATATCAGTTTACAATCTTGTAAATTAATTTGCATATCCCTAAGAATATTGCAAGGATACAAGTTTGTCTAATCAGAAGTAATAGAAGAGAGTGAACAGGGAATTCTTTTTTTCTATTCACCGGCATCACAGAGTAACTAGATGACTGATTAAACAGAGCAGGATGCATCTTAAAAAATGTGACTGATTTTGTTTATAAACTACTGAAAGAGTGTAATGATGGACATTTTTGCATTTAGAGGATGGAACTCTAAAGACCCAGTTTTACTGTGAGCCTGCCTGTATTGTGCTCATTGCAGGATTGGGGCCTAAGCCTTGATTATTGTTTTAGTGATCCTTCCTTCAGATGAGGGAGGCAGTGTATTCTGTGGTAGGGCATTAATTGGGAGTCTGGCGATCTGTGTTCTATTCCCATTTCTGCCACTGGCTCGTTTTGTGTGAACAGTTCATCTTTACTATGCCATATTCTTCCCATATGTGTAAAGAGAATAGGATATTTACTCTTCTTTGTAAAGCTCCATGGAGGAAGAATGCTATATAAGAACTAAGTAGTAGTAGTAAAGTGATACAAATGGAAGTTCACTTAACATGCTTAGTTATGGCTTGGAACTGTGTGGGGAACAACGGTGATACTGTCTCCCAACACAGGGTTTCTCATCCTTTTTTGAATCACTTCCCACCTTAGCATTTTTTTAACATGGACCTGTCCCCACATCCAGGAGGGCACAGGCACCATTTCAGATTTCAATAGGAGGGACAACTTTCAGCTGGGGTCCACAGGCCACTTAAGCCACTGGAAGCTCTTGGATATTTTTTTTAAGATAAATATGTAAAGATCAGTCTATTTCAGAAGCATTGTTGTGATTATTTCCTATACTGCCCAGCAGTGCTCCCACAAACTCATCCCCCCAAATCACCTGACAGGCCCCCCCAGCAGGGGCCTTCTATCCCATGCTTCTCCCAGATCACCTGGCAGCGCTTACCCCCCTACTCCTTGTAACCCCACCTGGCAGTGCCCCCACACGCTTTACTGCCCCAGCTTTAAATGACTAGACAGCACCCTCACTTGGTAACTTCCCCTCCCCTCAATCACAAATCCCTGGCTTCTTCCTACAGAGAGAGTAGAGGAGTTGCGGGGGGGGGGGCACGTGGAGGGGTTTCTGCCGGGAGGGAGGGGTTGCCACTCCACATACTACTCCTCTAGGTATTCCTGCTCACCAGGGTCAGTACTCTCTACCACAGGTTGGAGTTCAGCTGGTGGAGTCCCCTCCCATCTAGAGCTGCTGTGACTGACAGCACCACAGACCAGTCATGGCTCTCCTGTGAGAGTTGTGTTCTCTGAAGCAATCCTAGGGTCCACTCAGAGCACCAGCTGCAGCCCATGCTCAAATCAGCGGACCATTTGGCCTGTCTTGCCATTTCCCTGCCCCCAGCGAAAGTTTGATATGCCTCCTTGCCCTCAGTCTTGAGAAATTATGTCCTAACATGTGTACCACACCCTATAGCCAGTGATAGCAGTGTATTCCCCACAACAGCATATCCAGATCCAAGGAAATTAATCCCCTTGTATACTAATACATACCACCTCAACCTACCAAGAGTGCTATGTGCATAAGCTGCAAAGATGAAAAAACCCTACAGTTTTGTTTATATAAATGTTGGAATAAAACCAAACTGGATGTTCCACTAGAGGTAAACAAAGCTTTTTCCTTCTTATAATCACATATTGGCCTATACTAGAGAAAAGCTAGAGTGATGTGTGAATTGCTTAGCTATTTCTGAGTTCTGGCTGGGATTTTCTTAATCACACTGCATGCCTTGCACATGACTCTTAGCAAAATAAGAGTGTTTCAGATGGTTAAAGAATCTTGGATTGCTAGCAGGTACCTATTTATGAAATAATTATGTTCCAACAACTAGTTTTATGTAACACAGTTGTTGAAAAGCAGTCTGTAAGCTTTCTATTTTAAATTTTTTTTAAAGTCAGGGGATTAACTCTACAAAAAAGACCTACAACATGAGGTGTACATTTTTTTGTTTTTTTAATCTAAAGGTTAGGGCTGCAGATATTTAATTGGAACTGAAACTCTATAGTTAGGTATTTAAAAATTAGAAGTGTTTATGAAGGTATTTTCCTTTACCTTTTATTAGTGAGATCACTTAGCATAAAATTTCTCGCTGTGGCTTGGAAATTTACTTGATGCTGACTAGCTGTATGATAACAGAAGTAGTGAATATTGTAGAAACTATAGAGATGCACTGTGAACCAAGTACAGTAGAACCCCATTTATCTGACACTCCTTTATCCAACTCTCCGTATTCACCAAACAACCAGCCACACAGGTCCAGAAGTGGACGATCTCTCCTATGGCCGCTAGACTGTGCTGCAGCCTTGCACTGTCCCATTCTCCGGATTATCTGAATTTTTGATTATCCGATCTGGCCCTGGTGCCAGTTAGATTGGATAAATGGGGTTTTGCTGTGTGTCTGGTTAGATCTAATGTGGTTGTAACCTTGACCTTTAAAATTGGAGCTTTGATATGCCAAGCCTAAATTACAGTTTTACATAGTTGTGGATATATTTGTATTCCATAGACTCAGGTGTTGTGGGGTGCTCATTCAAAACCTACAAAACTATGCAACGGGAAGAATGTGTTTTTTAAACGTCTTCATTCTGAATTTACATATTGGTTTCAACAATAGTTATTTCACAGTGACCTATCTAGTTCTCCTACAGAGGTCACTGGTGCATGCTTATGCTACAACTATACTGTCTAAAAGCCAGTCTGCTACTCCAGTTCATTGTGTTGTATACACATGATAGACTAAAGTGAAATATGTCTTCTAAACTTTTAGTAACTAATTTCCATCCTGCAGCACAAGTTAGCTGAAAGCCAACGGCTCTCATGCTCATGCTACAGTCTGGAAACTAGTTTAGGAATTTAGTGACCTTCATTTTCTAATCAGCTGTGTGGGTGGCAGCAGAAGTGCTGGGGTGGCACAGGAACACTACTAGTTGGGGTCTGCTCACGTGAAGGAATTAGGAGAACAGGTAAGACTTGTGGTGTATTTTTCTCCAGAATTGGTTTTTGGTTTGCAAGAAACCACTCCATTTAAAAGTAGTGCTCCCTATATACCCCTTACTAACCAACCTCTGGTCACTTTTCAATTTCCTCATGCTTACATAGTTACGCAGAAAGAAAAGAAAACACTGCTTTATAGAACATGTCTGAATAACTTAGGCTGGATAGAATTTGACTTCTTTCATAGCTGAAATGTCAGCTGCCTTATATCATATAAAAGTGTATAATTTGAAAATCCATTACTTCAATATTGAATCATTTAGTAGAAACTGTGATACAGGAGCTGTGAGGTAACCTAGGCTAGCTTGTTGGGGGGAGAGGTCTGCTTTAACTGAGGAAAGTTTGTTACTATCACAGTTCAGGGTAAATGCTTCTGTATTT
The DNA here is from genome assembly GCF_965140285.1 of Lepidochelys kempii. Classification (NCBI taxonomy): domain Eukaryota; kingdom Metazoa; phylum Chordata; order Testudines; family Cheloniidae; genus Lepidochelys; species Lepidochelys kempii. Next base: position 135,389,044 of record NC_136382.1, on the reverse strand, counting down.
CCCCTCAGTGGTCCAGCAAGAGCACCTACTCTCAGACTTCAGCTCCTCAGCAGTTGCCTTCCTTGGACAGAGACCGGCATCCAGGCTGCACAAATCCCTGTCTTCACTGTGTTATTCCCAGCCAAGACAGGCTGTACACGTACAACTGCTTGCTTTGTCTTTAGAAACTGTTTACAGGTGTAAACACACTTCTCCTTATGCAAACCTATTTTATTCTGAAGGTTAAAAAGCACTACAAAGAAAACATATTACAGCCAATAAAGGAACCTACACATGTGCTAATAAGCTTACTTTCATCCTAACATGGATTCTGTCAGGAGCAGTCCTTCAACCCTCCACCCAAGGAGATCCCTTGTGGTTACCAGTTTGTGACAGCTTCAGCTGAGAGTAAGCTCCCAGTCTTACAAAATCTCAGTAGTCCCAGTCCTTCCAACCCTACTGTAAGGATTGGGGCCCTCCGTGGACCAGGGTTCTGTCCATTTGCTGGATCAGGAAGAAGGCCCTGAGTCCATTTAAAACTAGGATATTTACCCCCCAAACCCTATCTTTGTTTGTTGGTCCCTGAAGAATCTAGTTTATATTAGTATTTATGTAGCTTTTCCAGGGGGTGGCTTCAAAGGGCTGATAAGGGAGGAAGTACATTAGCATCCTCTCCCTACTAGAGAATGTACATACAATACTATAATAACATGTACACAGTTGCATTTTTAATACCCCAAATTTATTAACCCTCATTCAGTAAGGTTCAGTTTAATTCAGTAGACATCTTAATTCCTCAAGGTTTGTTCTGGATATTATAGGCTATTGTCAGTCTGTCGCAATTACCAGTAAATGAGCCTAGGAGGAAAGTAGATTATTTTTCGTTTGTTCTCAATCTTGGAATCAGATATATTTGGATCAGTATTTTTACAAGTAGGGTAACTAATGTACAGAAGATACTACCTAATGTAATAATAGAAGCTGCAACACTGAATATATGATGCTAATCCTCAGTAAAACATTTTTAACTGGACAATCAGTAGCTTTTATAATCTGAGAATATGATTGCTATATATATTGTTGAATTTGTATGTGGTGTAGGACTGCAAAATGTTGTGTGTTACATTTGTACATTTTAAAAAGATATGAAGTTTTTTGCACTATATTTTAAAGTCATAGAGAAGAAAATATGAATATCACCACAGAATACGTATAGCTAATGTTTTACAGTTGAATGAGACAACCTTTCAAAGGTTCAGACTTCAAAAAGCTGTGTGGCCTTTTTGTGGGAAGATGGAGGGGCAAGTCTATTGGTCTTCACCCAAATTGCTTAAGTGCCTTTACTGAAAACTTAGGCATTTTCTACAGTACACATTTTGGTCAGCAAAAGGCAACTTTTGCTGACTGAACAGTGGAGGTGTACACACTACAAAGCTACTTCTGATGGCAAAACAAAACCACCTTAATGAGAGGCATAAAGTTTTTTGTGGCAAAGTTGAAGCAACAAAGTGTCGTGTAGATCAGAGGTAGGCAAACTATGGGCCACATCTGGCCTGCGTTACCGTCCTGTACGGCCCCAGAGCTCCTGACCAGGGAGGCTAATCCCCGGCTCCTCCCCTGCTGTTCCCCTTCCCACACCGCCTCACAGACAGCGCTCTGGGGGGCAGGGCTTTGCGCTCATGCAGGGCAGCGTGGCAGCATATCTGGCTCTGGCAGGGCAGCGTGGCTTCAGACGTGCTGCTCTGAGTGACATGGTAAGGGGGTCGGGGCCGGGGTTTGGATATGGGGCAGGGGATCCAGGGGCCAGTTGGATGGGGTGGAGGTTTGGGGGGGGAAGGGGACGGGGGGGGTGCCAGGGGGTGGTTAGGGCTTGGGATCCTGGGAGGGGGCGGTCAGGGGACAAGGAGTTGGGGGGGGTGGTTCTGAGAGGGGCAGGAAGTGGGAGGGGGCGGTGGCCAGGCTGTTTGGGGTGGCACAGCCTTCCCTACCTGGCCCTCCGTACAGTTTCACACTGCGACATGGCCCTCGGGCCAAAAAGTTTGCCCACTCTGGTGTAGGTGCTGCTGTTCATTATGTCGCCATAACTGCCTCCCCCAGGATCCCAAAATGCCTCCGTTCACCACTCTGCTCACTGTTTTGAACTCTGCTGCCCAACAGGCATGCACCTCTCCCCTTTCAAACTCCTGGAAGCTTTGACATTCCTCAACCTGGAGAGCTCACAGAGCTGCTGAGGAAGCTGCTCCCGGCAGCTGAGGAGGTGGTGGGAGGAAATCACAGAACCATAGGCAGGCAGACATAGCGGGCTGCTGCAGGGTGGGGAGAGACGTTGTGTTGTGCAGAGCTGGGGACTGATGTGGAGTGGTGTCCCCCTCCTGCAGGATTGGTTGTTCAGGCTGCTGTCTGAATTTAGAGACAGCCTGCCAACACACTCTCCCCCAACACACTCACACAGTCTCTCTCACATACGTTTCCCCCCCTCCCCAGGATAGGTCACACACTGTTCCCTGTCACACACTGTTCCCCCCTCCCCACCTCAGGATAGGTCGGTCAGCCTGCTGTCTCCCCAACCCCAGACACACCACTCTCCTCTCCCTCCTTCCCACCCCAAACTTTAGTTGAAAAGCAATTGGCAATTTAGTAGTATGCCCCTGGAATGATGGGATTGAGAAACCTGCATCATTGTGATGCTGTACCTGCCCAATGAGGCATTGCAAACCCCTCCCAAAGCACCCAGCAGCCACTTGCACAGTGGGATAAATACCCACAGTGCACTGCTCTCTGTGTCAAACCAAGAGCTGCTAGTGTGGATGCGCTCTGCCAACACAAGGAGCGTAGTGTGGACATGCAACAGCAGTTTAATTAAAGCGGCATAACTTTTGTTGACAAAACTCTGTAGTTTAGACAAGGCCTTATGATCATGCACATTTTTCACAGATACATGAGTTTTCTTATTCAGCTGCAGCTTGAAAGTACACAGCATTTCAGACTTTTCTTATACAGTTGACTGAACAAGTATTTTAATGCTATGCATGTGAGAGACTAGTATTTTAATAATGAAAATTTAGAATTTAAACTTGTGTGTGGACTTAAAGAGCTGTGGAGCCTTTCAGCCTCTACGGTCCCCAGTTCTGTATTGACCAAAACTTATTCACCTTTTGTGGAAATATGATGGTGGTTCCTCTCAAGTTTCATCCATCATAATTGGCAATTTAGCAATTTTTAGAGGAAAGCAAAAATCAGAATAAGCATATACTTTGAACTACTCATCTCCAGAACAGTGGTGAAGAATATAGAAAAGTCACAGTTCATGAGCTTACACTGCTGATGCTCTTGTTGCCTGTGTATTTGAGTAAAATATGCTTCGCTTGTGCCTTTCCATTTAGCCCTTTGAATGCTGAGCAGCTATTTCTGTGGGTACACTTGAGTTGTACTAAGCCACTGCAGTTGTGCCGTCCTCTGGGTACCTCTTTCTCAGTGCCTAGTACAGCTCAGAAGCAGTGGCTTCTGAGAAATTTCCAAAGGCCTTGGGGGAGCCCAGGGAAATTATTTAGTACCATCCTAATGAGAAATCTTACTTAGTGCACTGTAACTGATATAAAGTATTTAGAAACATGCCTAACCTGGCCTTCCCATATTGCTAAATGTGGAGGATAGGTAGCTAGATGGGATGATGATGACCGCAGGGCTTCCAGTACAAAAAAGGTTGAGAACCACTGTACTACCCTAACTTGCAAAGAGAGTAACATTTCTTGATAAGAGATTTTCTGCTCGCCAGACTGAATTCCTACGTGCCCTTGTTCTTCACGCTAGCCTCCATTCTGAATAAATGTTCAGCAGTCACTCCCTGCTCTGCAAGAAGTGTTTTGCTGGAGCTTTGGAAAAGCAGCTATGAGGTAGTCACAGTGAGGTGTAATGGAGTGTTTCTGCAGAAAGCTAGAGATAGTGGCAGATCAATTCATAGTTCACAATGCAACTGCTGGGCACCAACCTCTGCCCAAGTGAATGCACGTGGACTATACTTGCAGATGGAGTACTATCTTTGAGTTCTAACCACCTTTTATCAATTTCTGCTTACTTTGCCTATTAGACCTTTTAATCAGGAGCTGAATTGTGCATTCATGGGTTCAAATATTTTAGCCTGTGCACAAATCTCAACTTGTTTTATCAACTTGTTTTATCAAGCTCAAGTGTTAAACACTGATTGCATAGATATTTATGTATACATTTACTGATTTCAAGTAAGCCAGTTATTTATAGCAGGCAAGTACACTACAAATGCACTTAGTACAGTGAGTTAGATCCTCTTTTGGCCACAATATAAATTGTTGTTGGTGCTTGTGAAGCAAATATGGGGTGCTTAAGAATATAACCCTAAATAGCACAGAATTATTTTATAATTGTGCTCTACACATGCCTTACTCTGTAGCTGGATACTTTTACTATGACTTCAGCACATTCTTTCCTTTGCAGTTTTAATTAGAAGGATATTGAATCCCATCTGCAAGTGGGATTGATCTCTGGAAACTTTACAAGGAAATGTTTGAGTACCAAAGGAATTACAATCTGTTAGTGTCTCTTTATTATAAAGTATGTGGGTACATATGAATTGCCAGTAAGGTCAGTGGTCCATCTAGCCTGGTATTCTGCTTCTTGGTAGTGACTAATATGTGATGCTTTCAAGGACTGCAAAAACCCTTATTTACTTAACTGACCAGTCATACAGTGCTCTAGGGTGGGTGAGAAGTTAGTCACCTGAAAACATACCTTACATCCTGAAGTATAAATTTAATTACCTTCTTAAAACTTGTAGTTGTGCAAGCCTATTGATCATAAAATTTAGTCTCTAAAATCCCAGCACACTAATAATGACTTTTCTGTAGTACTGTAAGAAAGATAGGGTATAAAACAAACCTTAGTTAAGCATACTGATTACTTGTACTATCTTTCTTAGGGTTCTTTGAATTTTGATGCTTAACTAAACAAAAGGACTATAAAATTACATTACAATTTTATTAACTACCCTTAACATCAACTACTAACATAAGGCATAAGAAAGCAAAAATAGTATTGGGCTTGGATTTTGCTAGCCTAAACTAGAAAATTGGTTGATACGATAACCATCCAGGTTTTCAGAATCAAACACCACAACCACAATAGAATCAACCGCTGTCCTGGGAAGGTGATTTTGTTTAGATATTAGACTGAGTCCCTCACTTGTGCCAGTTGGTTATCAACTCAGGTGTTGCGAACACAATGGAGGAAGAGCCAGCCATAGCTAAACCATAAGACAATTTGATCAATTACTTACATGCCAATTCACCAAGGTCTCCTTCCCAATGGATTTACAGTAGTCAACTCTTTTAACTTACTTCCCAATGAATTATATTAGCCCCAGGATCTGATTAAACACTCCTATCTAACATATGGTCCTACATTTAAGACAAACTGTATAGACAGAGTACAGTTCAAGAGACTTGCACACATGGTCTCATTTTATGTCTGTATACACCTAGAACTTGAAGACAGCATGAAACCACAGAGTTTCATAGTCTCAGTTAACCTGTTACAAAAGAACAATACGCTAACTCTGTGGCAATCTTTAAAGCAGATACAGAAGCATGTATGCTTCCTTACTTATCAGGTACCCAGTTTGAGGAAGTAGTCAAGTGACTGGTTTGGGACATCACATAAGAGAAAGTCAGTCTGTTTACTTATTGCCAGTTTTTTGCTCAGCCATCAGCTTTCAACTGTTCCTGTTCACATCAGGAATTGAGACTACAAATCCAGGTGGAGCAAAGGACGGACATAATTAGTCTTTTCCCAGTGTGCTAGCAGGCAACATAAACTCCTGTAAATTTGTTAGTCTCTAAGGTGCCACAAGTACTCCTTTTTTTCCCCCTATAAAATAGAAAGATAGTTAAAGGTGCCTATCTGAGAAGATACTCCATATCACCAGGACTCCCAGGTGGCTGGCCCAGGACCTCAGTCTTCTGCTTTATCGGTGTCCTCAGTTTTCACTGAAGCAATGTGCTGAAGGATGCAGGCCATTTTATTCCATTTCTTTTGTTGGTTCTTCTCAGAGATGCTGGTGTGGACAAATCAGAAGGTGCCCATACTTCTGCCAAAGATTCAAAGTGATATTTGTCCTCTCGCCATTCATTTGGGGAACAAGGCATCACCTTTGAGTTCTTGCAACTGGGACTGGAGTTTTCCACTCTCTTGGTGCAAAACATCTTGTCATACCAGCTTGCGTAAGATAAATTAGGCTATACTATCAGCTACAGCCTATCTTGGGCCATACACCGAATACCAGCTGGTTTGATTCGGTCAGCAACTTACCTCTGTGAGTCGCTTTTCATGGGTCCTTCTGTGATACATCCCTTGGCCAACTTTGCAGGCTATGTTTGCTCAAGTTGCAGTTTCTCCATCATCACTCTGCTAGTTGCTGAAATGTTCAGTTTAAAGGTCATAGTTTATACAAAGTCCATCCACATTCTTTGATGCTTTTTAGACTTATTTTACAATGTAAAGTAAATATGTAAAGTCTTTTCAGGAACTATTGTTTTCCAGCAGGCTGGAACAGATATATAAATCCTCCATTTTTATTCTCCTTATTTTAAGAACAATGATGGGACCTTTGTATGCTTGAGCTGTGTCTTATTGATCAAATAAACAATTACATATTCTTATTATTCTGTGATCAGGTGTCTGTATAAACACACTGTCTGGTTACACATGAATTTATTTATTGCCTTTTCAGCATGGGTGTATTTCACTAATTTGATAGCATAAGCATGTTTGATTGCAAATAGCCTTATTTCTTCACTTTACTGCTAAACTAAAATCACTATGAATGCAACTCTCATCTTTCTCTAACAGGATTGCTCATGAGGTAAACCCTATCATTAAAGTTTATGATATTTTCCCCAAAGCTGTATCACTTATAGTCTACTTCTTTTACACATGTAACATCATTTAATCACAATAATTGGTTGAGTTTGGTTTCTTAAATTTTTCAACTACTGTATCTGGCAACATAATATAGTATCTTAGTATTTGATATCTATATTTTAATTCATTCACAGACAAGGGGGAAAAAAAGGAAGACTCATCAGTGGCACCAACAGTACACTCTTGTGAAAGGCTGCAGAAACTCTGCATTTCCTCAGACTAGAGAGTTCGAAGAAACTGTCGTTAGACTGAGGGGTTTTTTTCTCAGCCCTCTTTGCTTTTTTAAAAGTCTAGATGCCTGCACAGTTCTTTAGTAATAATTCATAATTTTGAGGCCTTAGTTACTACAATAGCAACATCTACAAGTTGCCTATATTGTTGTGATAAGTATAAATATTTTATAAACTCACTTGTTATTAGAATGTTGTATTTTTCTTGTGGCTAGCTGAGGTCTTCTAGAAATGTCTCTTGTAGAACTTTTGATGACAAAACAGAATTTCATCTATACGGGGGGGGGGGGGGGGGAAGACAGTGGAATTGACTGTCAGTTGTGCCAAGTAAAACTAGGGAGACTCTTTGCTCTTTCAATTATAATAACCTTAGGTGTTGCTTGATTTCCCCTCCACACCTTTATTTTTTATGTTGACTGTATCCCCTAAATCTCTCTTCTCTTTCCATAAATCATTGCAACATTATACAACTATAACCCTCCCCCAGAGCATGGAGTGATTTTATTATTAAGAAGGCAGATTATCTGATCATTGGAAGCTGGTATTTTTGCTTGCTGGAATCATTTAACCCTTTAGCCAAGAGTTAAAACAGTCTTTGGGCAGAGCTGCTCACGAACACAGTTCTGGGATAATACAAAGCCAGAGGAGTTGTAAGAAATAATTGAGTGTTGCAGAATAGCTTCAGCACTTCTGAAAGTGATGATAGGAAAATGGGGCCTTCTCAGTAAGTTAAAATGCCTTACTTTTGTTGTGTGTGAGAGAGAGGGTTTGGAGCGTCATTGCCACTCCCTGGAAATGGCTGCCAGAAGACATAGGCCTCAGCAGCCAATCATGATGTACCGGAACCGGTGCAGCAGTCAGAGCCAAAGAAACTGAGGGATTCTGGGTGACTGAATTGTATAAAACATCTGAAACACATTGCTTTATATTACTGCGTTTGCTAGCTTCTGGAAGGCAGGATGGTCTGAATAGCTATACATGCAGAAGTTCCTATTTACTGTGGAATAAAAATCAGACCATTTCCTCTGTAGTATGCATAGACTTAAATTGTGTGGCCTGGCTTCTAGAATTAAGAAGCTCTGTCCCCTGATTCCTCTCTTTTCACACCTACACTCAATCAGTGAGATATTTGGAATTTAAATTCATTTCTTTATACTACCTCCAAAGTGTACATTTTCAGTTTGCTTCAGATTTGTATTGACAAGGAATAACTGCATTGTAGGAGCTATTGTGAAAACTAGAGGTTTTAATATCAGATCAATGGACAGTTGGTGCTTTTTGGACCCAAAAAGGCATCTGATTTGCTTTTGGTATCCAGGAGGCAGTAAGACTTTGGATGCTGTGGAATGTTTGCATCTCTTCCTCTTTAGGGCAGAGGTGATTTTAAATTTGAGATGAGTGGGTTTGAATTCCTCACTCCACCCACCATGGACAGGATCAAGCTACACAACTGCAACATATGCACCCCTTTCCACTATCTGCCACTACATCCACTAATGGCATAAGTCTAATTGGAGTGGTGATTCAGCTATAATAATCAGTAAAATGGTTAATACTGAATCCTGACAATAATTTTTAAATCGTAGAACTCAATTTAGTTGAATGGGAACAGTTTGTGTCTATTGTTTCAGGCTAGCTATAGACTGAGACATCACTTTATTGGTTGCGTTCAGTTCACTTTTTGAAGCCTGTGTTCATAAGCCGCAAGGAACAGTTTAAATGGACACTAAGGGCTAGATTTACGAGTGTGACTTAGGTGCCTAACTTTCACTTTAGGTGCCTAAAAGGCTAATATTTAGCTACCACTAGCATTCACAACCTTGTAGGTGTGTAAGTTTCCACTAGTAAAGTCATGTAGGTAGCAAAACTTCTGCCAGTATGCATGTACAAAGCCGCCTACATTCTGATGGAGTTGAGCAACTTGTGTACTAAACCCCAGAGGGATTCTTAAGCTAGCATTCCCCTTCATAGCTCCCCTGTGGGGCCTGATCCAGTAGACATGCTCTGAACACCCACAAGACAGGGGAAGAGGTAGTGGTTTGTCACACAGGTGACTACTGCTTTGCCTCTGTGGCGGTGGAGGGATAAGGAGGGGAATGGACTGCTAGCAACCTCCAGTTTGTTAACTTCAGCCTGTGGAACTAAATCACCAATAGATTATTGACAGGAAGTAGAGTAGCTCATATGTATATACTCTTGTTAGATTTCTGCAATTTAGGAATATTACTGTTCCTCATACGTGTTTTACAGAACAATGCTGTAGTTTTAAAAAAAAAACAAACTAAGACTACTGCTATCTAAAGATGGCATTGTCAAAATTGAATTAGATCCCATTATCTCTGTTTAAGATTATGCAGCTTGATGATCCATGCATGTTTTCCTCATGAGACCTAGTACTGGCAGATATTTCCATTAATCTGGGCAAAGCAGGGGTGCATTGCAATTACACAGCCTCCCACTGCTGGAAGTCTTGCTTCAGATCCTGATAAACTCCAGTTTGAAAAAGTTTAGTGATCTCATCCTGGTTTCTCGTATAGGTTTGTGTAGACAGAACTGGCTCGCTGATTGATACTATGTTCTGAGAAGAGTAATTTCGGTAACACTGGGAGTTGTTGCCAGTCAGGAGTAAAGTGTAGTATTGGGTCTATCTGTGGTAGACAGAAATGCTACCGTTTATTTTGTGGCACCCACAACTAGCTGGGAGGACTTTTGTTTCTTTCCCCTGCCCAGATCCAGCAGGCTACTGTGAGGAATGTAGAAGACATCTCCATTACTCTATCCTTCTTTCTTCCTGTTTTGAGAATCTCATGGATCTGATATCTTTTACCCAGCAAGGTAAATTAAGATGATTCTCTGTTTCACTGCTGCCCACAGGGTTATGAATAGGAGCTGTGGAACAGATAAGAATCCTCTTAATTTCAGTCTACTTCTGATGCTTAGAAAGGGACAGAAGCTCTGCCTACAAGATCAGTGTATCAGTTTGTAATTGTGAAGATAACCCTTCCTAATGTAAAGGTTAAGCTTTCATTAAAGATTAAAATTCTGCAAAAGTTGATGGCTTATGGCCCCCACTTGTTAGGGAAAAAGTTGCAAGTAGAATCTTTAATCTCTGCACTAAAGGTCAATTTAGTTGTGGCCCCAAAATTAGTTTGTCTCCACAAGTTAATCTATAAGTGTCATAGGATGAGTAATAATTTAAATAGGCAGCCATCAGACTAAACTTTCCCCCTCCCCCTGTGTCCTGTTTGGATATCCTTGGATTTCTTATCACCTCTCCTACTTTTTCCTGGGATCAGAAACTGAACAATTAATTGAGGGAAAACTATTAAAATTGGATTTTTAATGTGAAGTCAGTTTTTGTTCTAAATATCATTTGTATTATGTAGCAGTTCGGGGCCCTCAATTAGTGATGATGGCCCCATCATGCTATGTACTGTTGTGTGTATATATACACCATAACAAGATGGTCCCTGCCCTGAAGTGCTGCTGGGGAAGTGGTTAGTGGGTGGGCATGTGGGGGGAGGAGAAGCAAAGGCTTTGCTTATGGACCATTCTAAATATGAAGAGTGGTGTGTGGACATAAAACTGTTGCCCTTAGCATCAATATTGGTTAACTGCTGTTTTCTCAGAATTTTTCCTTTCAGCCATGCAGTGGTTAGACTAATGCCCTATAAAAAGTTAAGAATATTGATTTGGGCTCATTTTTCCATTCGTTATCTAAATAACCTTATAGGATGGAAGCTGGCCTCACTATTTGAGAAATGATATTACAAAAAAAAAAGTAAAACTACAAGTAAAGATCAGTCTAGACAAAAAATAATCTATATGGCAAGGTGGGTTTTTTTTTATATTGTAAGGTGTATTATTGTAATGTTTTGATCCTTTACTAGTCAGGTAGTTCTTTTCTCACTGTATTTCATGGGATCTGTTACTACCTAAACCTAGTTATTAAAAACTAAATGTAGCAGTATGTAATACAAATGGTGTTTTCTTCAGCTGTTTTATTATATATTCCTCTGGGTTTGTTAAAAATAGAACTAAGTCTTACACCACATGGGATTTTAGGTTTTTGGTTTTATTTTAAATGTAGACTGCAGTAGAACCAGCTGAATAGCATATTTCAACACAATGCCATGGGAGATGAATTAGGTAGCACTTTGGATATATTGTCTTCCCCAGATCAGCGTTCCCAGAAAGAAGTGTAGAGAAGAAATCTATGGTTCTCAGTATTTCCTGTAGAGATCACTCTCGGGATGAGATCTCAAAGTCCTCTACATAGCAGTGGCAGGAAGAGACTATTCTCTCTCATTGTTCTCAACACTTAAGATGAGAGATTGTCACACAATTCCTTTTGACCATCAAAGGCTTTGCCCCACTCCCAGAAACAGGTGAAAATATGGAAGTAGTAGCCCTCCAGAGACCATCATGAATGAACCAAAGACCAGTTTAAGAACCTCTGATTTAGTAGATAAGCTGTTCAGAGAGGTTCAGTCTGTTGGCTAGTTTACCTTTGTCCTTCAGTTCAGTCTCTTGTTCTGGGACATTAAGGGATTCATAGTGTAACTGTGGCACAGTGGACTCCAGGAAGGTCAAATTTTAAGGGCTTTCATTTTTGGGTCAAAATTAATTAATTTTATCTGAACTACAGGTCATTTGCCAGAGTTGTAGGACTTTAACATTTTTCCACTGGAGGCTGAAAGGAATGGATAATGCTTCATAATTTTGATGATCAGAAGAATAAAGCTAATTAGACCTGAAATGAGGATCTGAGCACATCTCTGCCCCAGCATTCTTAAATTTTTATTGTGCCATTATCTAAGGGGAAAATCTAAGGATATGGCTCAGCTCAAAATGCCTTCAGAAAGCTTGAGGTTGGTTGACCTACAGATTTTAAGCCTTAAACATCTTTGTTGACACTAAAGAAGAGGAGGACTCATTTTAGCTCTGCCCAATTCCACTCCTGCTTGAACAAGAGACATGAACCCAAAGATAAGTCAGTGAGGAAGGCATCTGCTTGACCAAGCTAGTGTGTTTGTGCTGTATATACCCTAGATCCAACAGGGACTAAAACTAGCTTGCCTGTGCCAGTTCTGAACCTTCCAGAAGTCTGACTGGAGAGGATGTAATATTGAAGCATGATATTAGGCTTTCCATTTTGTTTCCTCTTCTGTTTCCTGGTTGGACTCTCTTATTACACTCAGAAGGCTCTGCACAAATTTAATACCTGGAAGAAATTCTTATTGAAAGAGCCTTCTCAGAGGTAAATCAGGAGTAGCCTTATTGCCATCAGGGATGGAATCCGAGGCTTACTTAGGCTTATGCAGAGATCTTAGACTTGTGCTCTGTTGTCTGCCATTGGTCCTGAAATTGGGTGGAGGAGTTTAAAGTCACTTCCCTTTATGTTTTGCAGTGACTTCCACCAAGGATCTTTCCTCCCTGGCCTTCTCTAATGATCTGGGGTGGATTCACAATTTTACCGTATGCCTTTGATTCTTAGGCCTCATAGATCTATTCTTGGTGTCAGCAACCTATGGGCAAATCTTTAAACTACAAACCCAACCATATTATGCCAGGCTACACCAATTAAGTATTGAAAGGATCCTGTGTTACTGTTTTGATAAGACTAAGCCCAATTGTCAGTATAGGTGGTCAACATTTGGAATTTCCATCCAATAGGAAATGCCAAGATTTTGAAATTTTTTCCCCAAATGGGAAAAAGTTGAAATTGTGGAATTGTTAGCAAAACAAAATATTGCAAAAATGGCTCCTCTAATACACTAACAAGTGAAAATGAAGAGTTTTGTCAGTGTGACAGGGTTGGGGTAGACCCCGTCCAGTGCAGGCCGAGTGTGCCTCATCTCTCTTAGGGCACAGAGGTGGGAAGCACTTAACCTACGTTTGTGCCGCCTTAGCCTAAGTCAGTATACTCGCCCTTCTTAGCGGGGCGATGAGGTCTAATGGCCAAAGTCAGTGTACTCTCCCCTAATAGCTGGGCAGTGTGGCCCAATGGCCAGGCTCCATATATTTGCTTCAGTCGGCAGGGCAGTATTCACCCGTCTTAGCAGGGCAGTAAGGCCTAGTGGCCAAAGTCAGTACATTTGTCCCTGGTAGCAGGGTAGTGAGGCTCAGTGGGGAAGGAGGCTGCCGTGTACAAAAAGGGGGATGGCAGCCCAAGTAGGGAGGTCCAAGCCTTCCCTGTTCAGTGGGCCCCAGTCCAGGCCCTCATAATGGCAGGAGTGTGTGCCACTGAGTCAGTGGGGGGGTTCCAACCAAAACATGCTGAATCCAAATTCCAGTTCACTAACCAGGCCACTATCTAAATCCCCTGGGCTGCTTCCTACCATGGTTCCCACTTCTGTAATCTGGGCATCTTTGCAGTCTCTGGGTTCCCTGGTCTGTGCAGTCCCTGGCAACTCCAGACTCTTCAGGGCCTCTATGGGTAGCTTGGTATCTGCCTGGGTTGCAGTGTCTCCTGCATACCTCCTTCTTCCCTGGCAGTCAGCCACAACTGAGCTGAGCTGCTCCCTTTTATACTAGTGCATTTGGAGCATGCCCAGTAGAGTTGAGGGGGCATGGTTTCCTCAGCCAACAATATAGGGTTAACCCTTCCCTGTCCAGTGCAGGGTGAGTGTGCCCCGTCACAGTCAGTTTTCTGAGAAAATTGACCATCAATATGTGTGTGAAATGTTTAGATTTTGTTGAATCAGCATTTTCCAACTGGAGGGTTTCCCATTGGAAAGTTTTCCAATAGATCTATTTTTAAGTATCACAAAGAAGTGATTAGTAAAGCTGATTACAGAAAGTAGTGTCACATCCACAAAAAAATTGGAAAAAAGGAATATTCATCTTTGTTGAAGTAATCTTGCTTGTTACCGTAAGACCTGCATAATTCAGAGAGAATGAAGATGTGTCCCTTTATAAGTTATAATAGTCTATCTCTAAAGATTGGGGTTTTCTACAGACTGTACTCAAAGGAGAATATCTTTTTGTCATCACCTTCATTTATTTAAAATCACTTTTAGTCCTTCAGTTCTTAAAATAAGGATAAAGAATGCTAGGATTTAAAATTCTGAGATTTTAAACTCTTAGCCTTTAAAGTTGAGGATACACTGACCTGGAGCTAAACTGGTTTAAGCCTATTTTGACTCAGAAGTGGAAACTATAAATAACTACATCATCATGCCTGACTGCTCAAAGCATCACAACAGTATTATTAACAAAACTTTTCTGTATTTCATTCTTAGAATAATTCCATGTTAACATGACTTCTGTACGAAGCCGTTGTGCCTTGTAACTTTGAGGCGTACAGTATTTTTACAGTAATAATGGGTCTTGAGACATCATCATATTATATCTTTAGTTTCTCCATCAGTTTTACCAACATTATAGATAGTTCTAAGCGGCTAGTTTACATTTCACTATATAGAATTGTTCAGCATGACAGCATAGACCAGACAGTTTCATATTCTCACATAATAAAGTAACCCAAAGTTTGGGTTGCAAATACCGCTAGCGTGTGTTGAATTGAGTCATTTCTCACAGTAAAGAAAATGGTATATTTTTTTTAAACAATGAAACATCAGGCCTAGACAACCTATCCCCTTTAACAAGTGAAGTGTTATTTATACTACCACGTCACAACACACAAAAGCTGATAGAGCAACTATAGAAAAATTTACCAAGTTATGCTACCAGATTTTTGAAAACAATAAGAAAAACACACTGATATTCTAGTCCTCCTATAACGGGATACCCTAGATTTAAACGAGATAGCTGTGGTAGCCACATTATTGCAGGGATTACATTTACCTATGAATATAAGGAAGAGATAGTCTGACTTGGCCTGTAGAGCTGGGAGGCAAAGGGGTGAAGGGTGTTTGCTAGAGTTCTGCTTCTTAAAGCTAAAGCAGTGAACAGACTGTTGCTGAGCAAAGTGTTTGTAGTGTCTTTTCAAAATTAGTATTATGATAAGGTCTCAATTCTAAACTGAGATGCATCCACATGTGCACTGTCTATCTGTCTGCTACTGCACTGAACTCATTTCTAATGGATGGAGCAATAAGATTTGATGTATATTATCTCACATCAAAAATTATAAAGCTTGTCTCCTTTGCTAGAAAACTATAGGATGGTTGGTTCATAACCATTCTGAATATTTTAAAAATGTTAGTTGGTTAGAAATTAATCTTATTCGATCCTTTGGTACAAAACTCTTCAGAAGCTTTATTTATTTTATTTTTTTTACAATCCCAGCACTTTACTTGGTGATTCAATACTCATCCAAAATGGAGATCAAATTCCTTTGATTAAGGTTTGAAGGTACCATCATGATCTGTTCATCTGAGCTACAGATTACCTAATGCCTTTTGTGTCTAGCTCAATAATTTGTGGTTTAACATTTTAGAAAGACATCCATTCTTGATTTAAAGACTCCAAGTAATGGATAAATTTACCCCATCCCTTGGTAATCTGTTCCATTGGCTAATTACCCATGTGATTAAAGTTTATTTTCAGTTTGAATGTTTTAACTTTGAACCATTGGAGTCTTCTATGACTTTGCCTGCTAAATAGTCTTCCAGTATCATTTCCCACCCTAAGTAATTAGAGTATTACTCCTAGGGGAATTCTGTGCCAAAAAAAGATTCTGCAAAATTCCATATATTTTATTTGTCAGAATAACACAATTTTTAACACCAGTTTCAATTATTTTGGTAATTTATTTCAAAATATCTGTCAGCAAGTATGTCTGTAACAATACAGACTACAAAAAAGATTCCCCCAGGAGTAGCAAGTTTAAAAAAAACCTGCAACAATCCAGTTCCTGTTTCTCTGTTATGCTTTTGTTGGGTGCCTCAGTCTGAGTGTGTCAGAGGAGAAAACTGTCCCTCCAATCTCAGACACCCACACCCCCTACCCTCCAGAGCCCACAAATCCTCAGAGAAACAGCCTGATGCTGGGTCCTGGGCTTGTACATGCCA
The DNA here is from genome assembly GCF_965140285.1 of Lepidochelys kempii. Taxonomy (NCBI): domain Eukaryota; kingdom Metazoa; phylum Chordata; order Testudines; family Cheloniidae; genus Lepidochelys; species Lepidochelys kempii. Next base: position 135,372,906 of record NC_136382.1, on the reverse strand, counting down.
CCTCCTTCAGGAAGTGCTGGGAACTGCAGCTGCCTGGCACCCTCCAGCTCCCCCTCCCTCTCCCCCCAGCAGTGTCCTGTTTTTGCAAGATGGAGAGCTGGTTTCTTCTTATCCAGCAGCCACTAGTGACAGCCAGCAGGTGTGCAGCACTAATTCTGTGGGGGAAAGTGAAATTCTGTGCAGATTATTAATTCTGTGTAAATTCTGCATTGCGCAGTGGCACAGAATTCCCCCAAGAGTAGAGCATGATCAAGCATCTTTTAACCTTGCCTTCAATGAACTAAATAAATTGAGCTTCTTCATGTTCTCCCTGTAGGATATTTTCCAAACTAATTCTTGTAGATTTTCTGTGACCCTTTTCCAGTTTAGACATTTATTTTAAAGTAACACCAGAACTGTGTACGATACTGCAATAGTGGTCTGACAGGTGCTACCAAAAGGTGTTTAAAAAAACAAACAAAGCCAAGTCATCACCTCCCTACTCCCACTTGATATTCCTGTTATACATTAGCCCTTTTAGCCACGGCATTGGATTGGGAGCTAGTGTTGAGCTGCTTATTCACCATGGCCCCATGGGGCTAGTCTACACTCTAAGTGCTGCAGCTGCAGCACTTAGTGCAGACACTATTTACGCCTCCCTGAGAGGTGGTCGCTATGTTGACAGAAGCCCTCTGGAACAGGGGCTTGGGTGGCTGGCTCCCTAGTGGTGAGATTGCCTGGTTCTCAGCCCCCTCTGACCGAGTGACCTTAGCCTTTAGGGCTGGGGAGAGAGGGACCTTGGCCCTCTCTCTCCACCAGGTCCCAGCCCAGCGGTCTGGATTGTGCCTTGCTGTGGTCCCAGGCTCCTTTGGGCATGGGCAGCCACAAGCTGGTGAGGACAAGACCCACAATCTCCCTGTAGGTTGGTTCTTAACCCATGGCCCACTTGTAGCCCAGTCGGCACACAGCTGCGGCCCATGTGATATTTTCAGGGCCACATAGATAGTAAATACCTAGCGTGGATGAGGCCCACATAACACAGAGAGAGCTGCATATGTGGCCCACGATGGTAAATAGATTGAGAACCACTGCTCTGGGGTTTTCCTCAGTCAGTTATCTCCCATGCTGGAGATTTCTTCAGTCTCCTTGGCTGGGAAACCAATGCTTACGTCCAGGTGGCTGCCCTGGTTCTCTGTCCCTTCAGGCAGGGAGACAGCAAGTTCCTGCCTCTTCACCAGTCAGCCCTGAACCTTTGAGCCAGGCTCCCTTCTTTTATTCTCTCTCCTTCCCTCCCCTCCCCCCTGCTCCCTCCCAGGCCTGGTGTTGGCTGCAGATATAGTGGAGTGGGGCTAGCTGGGCCAAAAGGCATTCTTTAAAACACTGGGTTTTCTGGCTGGCAGTTTTTCGGCTTCATCACATCCTACTCTCAACAGAGTGTTGTCTACATCAGGAATTAGACTGGTGTAACTGCATCGCTCAGAGGTTTGGAAAATCCACACCCTTAAGCAATAGTGTAGACCAGAGCTAAATATATTCAGATGTGCGTTAAGTCCTCTTCAGAGTCACAGTATGGGCTGTATCTTGGAAAGCAATAAATATAGCCTTTGTTCCTAGATATACAACCTTCCTGATTTTTAAAAAGTCCTTTGGAAGTTTGAACAATTAGTCACTTCAGATTTTCAGTTTCTGTGCTAGAGGTTGTAGTCTGTTTCAGACCTTGTTAAAACTGAAAGAGGTCACTCAAATTTTTGTGCTAGAGAAGCCTGATAAACTCCTTCAAAAAGCAGCCTAGAAAAGTTTCAGGTTAGTTACTTACCTTATTCTTCTGTAACAGTTCATCCTTAACATATAACCAAGCTATAACTTAACTCAGTTTATATGCTTCTCTTGAAAACTGTATATAAAAACGCAAAGTCAGTCGAATTTGCTTTTTAAAACCTTACAAAAAATGTCAGTTGGTTGCTATGGAAATTATTGTGACTTCAAACAGGATTATGGAATAGAGGTGGGGATAGAAACAGCAAGAGCAGTAATTCAAAATATCCTGCTTTCATGCAGAGTCTTTAAGAATAAAGAACAAGAAAAGAGACATACAGACGGGATTATACAGAAGCAGAATTATTTCTAAATAGAGCCATCAGCAGCTCTTAAGTGTTTGATTCAATAAAATGTTTGCTTTCTGTGGTGATACGTAATAATAATTATGAAAATACAATTTTTCTTTCCAAGGATTTCAAAGCACTTTGTAAACATTAATGAAGTCTTGGTAGCCCTGGAGATAGGTATGTATTATCCCCATTCTACAGATCTGAAAGCTGATGCAGAGAGTAGAGACTTACGGTTTTACAGGAAGTGCGTGGTGAAACTAGGACTAGAATCCAAATGCTTTGTTTTCTGGTCTGGTGCTCTGTTACTATTAAACTGTCAGATTTGTTTTATGCTAACCTAGAGTACCACATCGAATACCAAAATCTTCAAAGCAATAAAATGAGAAAATTAAATACAGTTTGAATTTGTGGTAATCACAGCACTTAAGTTCCTGAATTTGAGAGAGCCTACTTGATCCTTGATCCTGACCTGGCTAGCTTGATTTAAATCAGCAAGCAGGAAACCATGATTTAAATAATAAATTTTCATCTTGTTTTTTTCATATGTACCTTAGCTGCTTTTCTAAAGAAAAGTTGATTCTCATTATTAGCATAAACTTCAAAACATGTTTTGCAACAAAATATAGCCTTTACACTAAGTTTGGTACATTTTTGCTAGCCAGGACGATATGCTACACACTGTAAGCTATTCTGTAGCTTAATATGTTTGTTTAGATTTTTAATTTTTGCATTTTTAATGTGGTAGAAAATGAGACATTTCTCATTTATGAGTATTAACTTGTTATTTTTGTGAAGCTGCACCTGGATTGGAAATGAAATTCAGTTAAATGCACAAACAGCATTTTCATAGACTCATACAGGGTTGGAAGGGACCTCATGAGGTCATCTAGTCCAGCCCCCTGCTCAATTGAGGACCAATCCCCAATTTTTGCCCTAGATCCCTAAATGGCCCCCTCAAGGATTGAGCTCACAACCCTGGGTTTAGCAGGCCAATCCTCAAACCACTGAGCTATTCATACCGCCATTTTAAAATGGTTCTTAGTTAAATAAGACTACCTTAATGTGCTGCAATTTATTAATGTTTTTATTTAAAACTGATTAAACAGAGAAAGTATAATCTGTAGTTAGTGAATTGAACTGATTGTTTCTGGTCACCCTGTCCTTCAAGATTTTAGAAGTAGTTGTTCTCATTCTCACACTTCATTTTTATTAAGAGGATTGAAAGAGAGGAAACAAGTTTTCCTGCTTTTCAGCTCCCAATTGGTTTCTCAGCTTTGTATGAGCTAGTCATTGAACTGAACTAATTGAGTAAATTGAAAAGAAAATTTCCTCTCTGCACCTGAAGAAGAGGCTACTGCTGTCAAAAGCTGGTTGACTCTCATCTCTGGTTGGCACAAGATGAGGGAACAATGAAAAGATTCAACAGCTTTGTTTAAGGGGATAGCATCAACTGGAAATGGTTTTTAAAAAAAGGCAAATCTTAATCTTAGTTTCAAGTGTCATACCTGCTATGAAGGAGTTATGCCAATTTGTGACTTAACACTTTCTTAAACAAGTGTTTGTCGCCACTGTTGCTCTGTGAAGGCTCCTCACTTAAAGGAAACAACAGTAGAACCTCAGAGTTACAAACTCACCGGTCAACCACACATCTCATTTGGAACTAGAAGTACGCAATCAGGTAGCAGCAGGTTCTATTGTAACAGTGAAATTGAATATGCATCATGTTAGATACAAAGTTCAACAAACTGCATAAATTTATGTAGTCTGTTCTAATAATATGTGTTTCCTGAAAAATTTATACTTACAATAACAGGAACAATTAAGTTCATGTCCCTTTTTTGCTACGTTGCATAGTTGTAAAATAGGTTCCCTCTAGAGTTACTTGAAGTATAAACAGCAGCTTTCCCTATAGTATTCAGTGTAGTTTTGTTGACTGTGGCCCTGATCCTGCAGTAAGCTCTGTGAGCAGTTCTCCTGTGTGGAGCTCTCTGCAGTTGTGCTTAGCTATGAAAAAAATGAAGAAAGTCTTCCCCTCACAAGCTGGTCTGTCTCAAAACTCTTGAAGGCAGTACTTTAAGCCTTGTCCGTTTCTAATGTATGGACGCTTTATGTGGTGACAGTGAGAAGATTGAAAGTTTATTAGGAGAGCAGCAAAATAGTTTGTATTATGAGGAGGAATTTGTCAGATTTGGCTTCTGTGTAAGATAGTTGTAGACAAGTGGAAGTATATTAGGGCAGGTCTGCACTACAGTTGATATAATTTATGTCACTGAGGGGCGTGAAAAAGCCCCTCCTCTGTCCTCTGCAGCGATGCAAGTTTCACACTGTCCACACTGGCATTATGTCAGCAGGAGAGCGAGACATAGCTTCCGCTTCTTGCAGAGGTGGAGTAATTATGCCAACAGGAGAGTGCTTTCCCATTGGCATAATGCGTCTTCACCACATGCGCAGTTGCGCTGATGTAGCGCTGTAGTGTAGACTTGCCCTTAGAGGTACAAATGTGAAACTGAATGTAACTTGCAGTAGTGCAAGTAGTCATATTTTTTTGTGTTGGGTGTTAGAAGAGAAAATGTACTCTAAAAGTATTGAGCTAGATGTAAGGGGTTAAGATAGAAATCACTAGATTAAATGGTTATTTGGGTTTACAAGTGTTATCCAAAAGAAACTTGAACACCTGTTTTTCAGGGGCAATAGCCTTTATTATCACCCTGTTCAATAATCCGTCATCTCAAGCTAATCAGATTTAGTTGCATGACTTCTGCAGCATAGAGTCAAAATAGCTTAATAATTTGCCATCTCTGAAGAGGCAGTGGTTGAGACTGAATAGATCATGCTTACATTCTAACAAGTCTCAATAAAACTAAATTAAATGCTATAGTCTATCTGAATACCTTAAGCAGTCTGCTGCATAAGAAAACAAATTTAATTTACCAATAGGGGGTAGAAATCTGAATCTGATGTAAGATGATGGATTCCCTATAACCTTTAAAATTATTATTCATTTGGAGAATTGAAAGATCTGATTTAGATGGGGATTGAGTGACTGCTAGAGCTGGAGGCAGGAATTGCACAGTTGACTTTTGCTCCTCTAAGCAAACCTTGCCTCATATCTTGCTGTATTATCTTGGTTTTGGACCTTTGGTTTCCACTATTCAATTTTTTTTAAATGCTCATGGATTGGGGCAGCTAAGGCATGCTAAAATTTGAAGAATAGGTAAATGCAGCAAGTGCCAACTCAGCTGCAGCATGGGTGCATCTGACTTAAATTGTGGATGACATGCAGGGCATAAGAAGGCTTAACCCAGGGGTGGGCAAACTATGGCCCAGGGGCCACATCCGGCCCTTCAGACATTTTAATACGGCCCTCGAGCTCCAACTGGGTAGCAGGGTCTGGGGCTCGCCCCACTCCGCATGTGCTGTGGCTCCGTGCGGCTCTCAGAGCAGTGGCGTGTTCGCCTCTGGCTCCTATGCATAGGGGCAGCCAGGGGGTTCCGTATGTTGCCCCCCGCCCCCAGCGCCGGCTCTGCAGCTCCCATTGACAGGAACTGTAGCCAATGGGAGCTGCAGAGGTGGTGCCTGAGGACGGGGCAGCATGCAGAGCCGCCTGGCCACGCCTCCGTATAGGAGCCGGCGGGGGGAACATGCCGCTTCTTCTGGGAGCTGCTTGAGGTAAGCGCCACCCAGAGCCTGTAGCCCTGACCGCCTCCTGCGCCCCAACCCCCTGCCCTAGCCCTGTTCCTCCTCCTGCCTTCTGAGCCCCTTGGTCCCAGCCCCGAGCACCGTCCTGCGACCCAACCCCCTGCCCCAGTCCAGAGCCCCCTCCCACACCCTGAACTCATTTCTGGCCCCACCCCAGAGCCCTCACCCTCTCCCACACCCCAATCCCCAATTCTGTGAGCATTCATGGCCCGCCATACAATTTCCATACCCAGATGTGGCCTTCAGGCCAAAAAGTTTGCCCATTCCTGGCTTAACAGTGTTAAGGTGACCTGCAAAGGTGACCTGCAAAGTATTTTAGTTTAAAAAGTTATTGAGGAATGCAGTCTTTTCTGCTTGATTTTGACTTTAGAAGAAAATCAGGCATGTCAAGCTTGGTCTTTTTTTTTTTTTTATTTCTTTTTCTTTTTTTTAAACTTTGAGGACCTGTTTGGGGATCTAGGCATATTTGTGAGCTGTAACACATTAGTTAAAGGAGAGATAATGTTTGAATTCTTCACAGCCTGAAAAAGTTATTGAACTTAAAAAGGTGTTAACCCTAAAGGGTTTTTTAAAATTCTGACCAAAAATCTTGCCCTTTTCAACAGCTCAATTATCATTCTTTTGGCTCTTCTGAAATCATTTCACTAAGTTATGCAGTTATCAAACCCTTCCATCCTAGAAAGGACCTGAATTTCTAATGTTAAAAGAACTAAGACTTTCAGACCTCCTTTACATAACAAGTAAAAGAATTTCCAAGCCCCATCTTCCCCTCTTTCTCCCCCCACCCCGCACGCGCACACACACATTACCTTCAAAACGGCTGAGCTGGCTTTCCTCCTGAGCATGTCTGCTACGTTTGTTGGTTTAAGGCTTAATCTTGTTTCTGTGTGGCTTGCTCAGAACATCCTATGTGGTGTGTGGGGTACAATGAGGAACACAGATTAGGATATAAATTATATAATTTAGGTGAATATATAAAGCTCTTGGGAATCCTGAATAAAAGGCAGCATATAGAAGTAATATTAGTTACTATATGACATGCCACAGACTTTAGAATCATTCAGATTCAATAATATTGCACAATTGTGCAAGAAGGTACAGTGACGATCTCATCCTACATAGCGAAAGAGAGCTGACCTCATTAACAGTCCCAAAAGAAGCTATGTAAGAACAAAGTGTCACTTTCTCTTGATCTTCAGATGCTAATTTTTAAGTGTTCCTATTTGTTCTGAAGTGTTTTCAAATCTTTAGCTCCTCCATCTCATTTGAAAGATCAGAACTACAGTGCTGGATTGATGTCTAACTGTAGGAGAGATGGCTTTTTCTGTGGCATGGGTGTCTAACTGTCAATCCTATGATGCAGTGTTTCCCAAACTTGGGACGCCACTTGTTCAAGGAAAGTCCCTGGTGGGCAGGGCCAGTTTGTTTACCTGCCCTGGCCGTGGTTCGCCGCTGCAGGTCAATGGGGGCTGCGGGAAGCGGCGTGGGCCGAGGTGGCCTGGAGCAGCGAACCGCAGCCAGTGGGAGCCGCGATCGGCTGGACTTGCGGATGCGGCAGCTAAACAAACCGGCCCGGCCTGCCAGGGGCTTTTCCTGAACAAGCAGTGTCCCAAGTTTGGGAAACACTGCTATGACGCATAATCAGTTTGAAGGCTGAAGCTGAATCACTCCAAAAGGATTGTTGGGTGCCAAAGAAAATTCAGCCACTGAATTGGTGGAAATTGATAACAGGTCACCTAGAGACAGCTTGTATTTAAGTGGTAAACCAGCTTTAACAGCAATAACCTCCCCTCTATATGTAGAGGGACTATTTTCTTCAACTAAACTACATAACAGTTCATTTGAAGTTGAGGAACTAGTGAGCTAAGAGAGCAAAGAAGCTAGTCTTCCTATTTCAATTAAAGAATTAAGCACCAGATAAAGCTGTATTCTAGAAAGCCTAGTGGGTAACACTAATTACAAAAGTATTTTCTTCTTGGTTATTAGTTTCTCATTTCATTTTAAAGCTGATCATTTGTTTTGATGCTGGTCAATTTTCTGCAAAAGAAGCAATGTGTTGAGGATCAAAGAACACCATAGCTTCAAAATTACTCCAGGTTTGTTTACAGTGCCTAAATGAGGTTGTGCTGTATCATACATGTGAATCCCACTATGATGATGCACAAGACTGACACAGGAAGTTTTTAAGTTGCTGACAAAGCTAGTCCTGCAGTAAATATTCACTCTGCCCTCTTTGGGCCCCTGCAGCAGATTCCTTTCTGAAACAATGTGGAGTGCCTCTTTTAGTTAGTCTTCATCCACCTCACTTCCTTGGTTAGTACCATTAGTTTGTTTGGCTGAGGTTGATTTTTAAATTAGCCCAGATATGGAAGTGTGGAACTAATGAGCAACAGGAAGAAATCCATATATACCACCCATTGTTATAATTTTCACACACACACACGTCAGTATAAGAACCTACAGCACAATGTACATTTTAGCACAAATAGATAATCTCTGAGCAGTTGTGCATTCTCCAGTCCTCTATTAGCAAAATAATAATAAATTTAGTGTTACTGGTCCTACTGTATCCACAAGCACAGATCCAATGGCATATTAAAAGCATAGCTCCAGCAGGCCCTTGGGCCTGTGCTCTCGATAAGTTACTCTCAACAGGCCATCAGTCATGAAAAGCTTTGCCTGCAGCTTTGCTCATCAATCTCCTTAAGAGGACAAATTTAGTTTAACTACAATCCGTATTTAATCTAATGCAGTCCCTGGATTTCTCGCTGATCCCAGACAGAAAATATAGGTGTTTCCTGCTACAGCAGCCATACTCTGGTTTCAGTCAGTGAGTTAGAGAAACTTCTGGCAGACGGCTTCCAGTTTCAGGCTCCTCCTATCAGAGAGCTCTTCTTAAAGTGACAAAACTTGTAATAGGTCATTTGTCATAACACTTCCCAAGGCTGGTGGCAATTGCATAGCTATTTAATACAGTGTTATCATAGAACTGATTTATTTAATTTGATAGTTTTTAATGATCTTTTTATAAGCCCCCTAAGCTCAAGTACCTTAGTTTTAACAAACAGACTTTAGAACCATTTCTCTTTTATTTAAAGAGACTTCCATTCTGTCACAGAGGTGCATCAGTGTGTACTGCTGTTACTTTGGGAAAGTTGGATTATCAGGTCCATGCTGAGAAAAATAACTCCACATAACTATCTGGTCATAGCAGATGTCAAAAACAGTTATAATTACTTATTGCAGCACACATAGCATATCTCATACAGAAATCTTTCTTACATGTGAGTGTGTAAACTGGGAAAGTTCAGCTGAGTTTCTCTTTAATTCTTCTGGCAGGCGTGGGATTCCAAGTGTTTCAGGCTTCACACTGTGGCCCCTGCATTTTACACTGCCCTCTGGAAGGCATGACTCTTGCAGCACCTGTCACTGTGCTGCCACAGCTACTTCTAAGAACACTCACTGGGGTAGAGGTGGAAAGGATTCTGAATGCCATGGGGAAACAGGGGAAGTTACTGTAGATAGTCTGCAGTAATTTGGGCAAGATTCCCCTCTGAACTTGAGGGTTGAGGAGAGGGAATCAGATCCCCACCAGATTCTGACCCCCACCTATAGCCAATGATTTTAGTTTATTGTTCATTTACTGTGTGGTTATAATTAACTAACATGTTATGTCATATATAATCATTGTATGCTAAATAGAGTTAAACTTTAGGATTATAGAAGTATAAGATTGATCAGTATGTAGAGTAGAGGTGGGCAAACTACAGCCTGTGGGCCACATCCGGCCCACGGGCCCGTCCTGCCTGGCCCTTGAGCTCCCTGCTGGGGAGGCCAACCCGCCGTGTTGTCCCCCCTCCTCACAGCTTCAGCTCGCCATGCCTGGCAGCGCAGCTGTGAAAGCCGCAAATGTGCTACTTCTGGAGCACCAGGACTGGAAGCTGTAAGTGGTACACCCTGTAAGTAGCACATTCCTACAGGGAGCAATTTAATGCATTACACCCAGGTAGGGAAGGCGGTGCCTCCCCAAACAGCCTGGCCCCTGCCCCCTATCCGCCCCCTCCCACTTTCCACCCCCCTCAAAACCCCTGACCCATCCAACCTCCCCTGCTCTTTGTCCCCCGACTGCCCCCCTGGGACCACACCCCCTATCCAGCCCCCCTGCTCCCTGTCTGCCCCGACCCCTATCCACACCCCTGACAGGCCACCTGGGACTCCCACGCCTTTCCATCCCTCCCCCACTGTTCTCCGTCCACTGACCACCCCTCTTCTCCCCCCCTTCCCCCAAACCTCCGCCCCATCCAACTGCCCCTGTTCCCTGTCCGCTCCCTGGGACCCCCTGCCCCTTATCCAGCCTCCCCGCTCCCTTACCATGCCACTCAGAGCACCAGGACTGGCAGCCGTAAGTAGTACACTGTAAGTAGCACATTCCTATGGGGAGCAATTTAATACACCACACCCATCGGTCCATACAGTTTCAGAATCCCGATGTGGCTCTCAGGCCAAAATGTTTGCCCACCCCTGATGTAGAGGGAATACATTTTTTCCTAAATTAACACCTGGATACACTACAAAATACAACAAGGCATCAGGCAACAAACCCTTGCTCTTGTTCAAATCTATGCACAGCACGGGGACTCTGAGGTTAGGGAGGAAGTGAGTGAGTATGTTGTGGAAGTGGCACTCCTCTCTTCCTCAGTACGTCAAGAACTACGTGGGGGCTTAGGGCCTTAGTTAATGTTAATATGGTGATATCAGTCTGCCTCAATAATATTCCTTCAATAGGGTTATTTTACCAAGTGAAGCGAAATGATGCTTACTACAGTCAGTCTTCACTAATTATACATCTGTTGGTCCCTGTAAACGAGTTCAATGTTTATTGGTCAGCAGTGGGTACACAATATTTAATACTTATAGCGCTTTCTATGCATAAAGTCCTGTACACATGCTAACTGACCTTCAGAACCAATATTTATCTCAATGGTGACTGTAGGCCTGAATCCTTAACTAACAGAAGCTTTATGCTCTACAGAAGGTGAGCTTTCAAGATTGTGAAGCAATTAGCCAGCCCACAAACATGCCAGAAAACTTTTTGTGACTGGTTAAAATGGTGTGTCCTACTCCTGTTAAGAGAAGATCTGGGAAAAAATTTTGATTGGTGTCAGGATTGTAGAAACAGGTGCTTTTCATAGGAAATCAAGTTCATATAAAGGAAAGGCTAGGACTACTATGGAGAATTAAGTGTATTGAAAGTATTCCGGACACATGCTTGAAATAATGTATCAATTTAAGAGGAAGTTTTGAGACTAATCAGTGCCATAAAATGTCTATTTTAAATAGTGAGGAGTTTAAGGAATGAATGTTAATTTAGTGAGCACAGTAGGCATCAAACAAAAAGGTATGTTATATCAGAGAGCAGATGACACATTATAAAGTGCCCCTTGAGGTTTTGTAGGTAAGGTTGAACTGACTTTTCTCTTGAAGCAGGGATTCATCCGCTTCTGTATAAAGAATTCAGCATATCCTCAAATTATAAAATCTTACTGAATATATAGAATGTGGTATGTATTTGTGGCTTAAATGCTAAAGGTCCTCTTCCAGCCCCCAAAGACAAGGGCTTCAGTCTGGCTCATTCCCAGCACACTAGGAATTTATATTTTTAAGTTCAGGTTCTTTTCTGGGGCTCAGTAGAAAAAAGATCTTTGTGCGTCTTCCTCCAAGAAAATAGATTAGGTATGGTAGTCATACGTTCCCAAGACCTTCCACTGGAATATGTGGAATGGCCATCTAACTGATGTAGCAGTAGCTGATGTCAGTAGTATGTGTCTGCCTATGTGTGTTCACATGGGATAGGTTCGAGCATGGGTAGTCGTGTAGGCTTAGATAAGACCTACAGCATTTCCATAAAGTAATCTTATTAGTCTGATATTTACCTTTTTAAGTTAGGAAAGTTTGGGGGTATGAAGAAGCTGTAAACATTCCTATAATCTTTTAAAGGTATCAGTATTTGCAAGAAATTTAAGGGGGTATTTTCTAATTTAGATTTTTACTATCCGCAAAAGAGCATTCACCACAGACTTTGGACACACTTGACAAATTTAAAACAGACTAACAGTTGACCTACTGAGAGCACTACCCCAGCCACACCAAGCTTATTACTGTTGGAGGGTGTCCCCACCCTTCCCCAATTACAGCCATTATGTTTCTGTTATAGCTGTAATATCAATCATCTTGTGTTTGAGGACTGATAGTCATGGAAGTGTTTGGGAGATTAAAGGCACCTTGTGTTCCTCTCTCTTCCAGGCCATTGATGAGCCTCCATATTTGACAGTGGGCACTGATGTGAGTGCTAAATATAGAGGAGCCTTCTGTGAGGCCAAGATCAAGACAGCAAAAAGACTCGTCAAAGTCAAGGTATGTAGTTTTCCTGTTAATTTTTCAGAAAAATTAATGGATATTCTGAATGCCATAACATGCAGATACACTTTACTCATGATACACTCAAGGGGCTTAGTCACACCCACTACTCAACTCCCCTTCCATGCTGACTGGCACTGAAAAAAGGTGTGGCATTTAGGGCTCCTGCATGTGATACCTAACCATCCCTTCAGGAGCATCATGCCTATTTCTTTTCTACAGGCAGTGTTTTCAGTCGTTCTTCCTGTGATATTCCTTTATGCCTGCCTCCCACACTGTGGCCTCTAAAGCCACAGGCTGGTCGTACAGTTATAGTCTTGGGACTTGTCTAAGCAAATAGTTAGTGTATGGCAAGTTTGGGAAGTAAATGTGCCTCATACTAGCTTGCCAGACCCTAGGGGACTGTGTGGACCCTGCTGATGCTCATTAAAGGGTCCCCCATGTATTTTATCTACTTCCACTTTGAAAGACATGCTTTTGCATTCCAACTTGGCATGTACTATCTGTTTGTATAGACAAGCCTTAAGATAATGAGATGTAGTTCATTTTACATTTATTTTTCCATATTTAGACATTTACAGGTAGGTTTAAGGCAGTGCTTTTTAGGAACACATGACTTTGCCATTTAGCAGACTACTACTGCTTCAGAGAAAGGAGAGGCCTCTTCCATCTTCAGATGAAGCATCTAGTTAACTGTTAAATGCTATTCATATGTGGACAGGAATTCCTTCCTGATCCCTAAGCTGTCCAGTTGATAGTCGAAGCAATCAGTAAAAAGCAGATACAGTCAATATGTATGTTGTAGAGGGAATACACAGTATAGCTTTTAAAGACTTTTATAAAATTGTTAAAATACAACTAGAAGTATAGAGGGCAATTTCTGGACTTGTCTTGAGCAGTTAAGTCTATTATCGATGATCTAAGTTTGTGTGTTTGGCTAATTGTACTAGGAAAGCGCCTGCTCAAGTTTTCTTATCCATGCCTATGAAAAGCGCAGTGGAGAAAGCTAGGAGGGATCAAGAATTAAGGAAAACTCAGTGCTGTAATACTATCTGTTGCTAAATTGCATCTGAGCTATTGTGACAAAACACTTAATTGAATAATGAATCTTCAAGAAAATGTTTTTGCCACTATAGCTCAGCTGAAATCTAGGAGCAGAATATTACAGTACTGAGCTTTTCCAAAAGTGCTCCTGATCCCTGCTAGATCCCTCCATTGGGTTGCATGGTTGGAATAAATGAAACACCAAAGTAAGTTTTCATCGTTGTTGTAGTGAGCACTTGATTGTTTTCTGCTATTACTGACTTGGATTATAAAGTGTTTGACTCCAGTTGCATGACTTACCTCTGTATAGACAGCCACTGCCTTAGGCTCTCAGCTGGTGTCTGCTGTAATGGTAGACAGCTAACACTCATCCAAAATATAGGGTGTATTTTAAAAAAAACTTTAACGAAATATGGTGCTAACAGAACAGTTCACAAAGTTGTTGCAACATGAACAGTTTAAGGATTTCTCCTCCAGTTTAGTGAAATCTGTTAGGAAAGCCCTCCAGTGTCCCTAAGCATTTAATATAATTTGACTTTATTTATTAAAAGTGTGCATTTACAGAGTGGATTAGACATTCTGTAAAAGGAAGCTGCCTTCAGTATGAACAAACAATGGGTGGAAAGTGTAAACTTACACCTTATTGATCTCTATGAAATGATAGACACAGGAAAGGCAGTGAGGGTGGGATATAAGTGAGACCCACTAGCCTGTGCTATGAAGACCTTCCATAAAAAGTTATCACAAAACAGATTTTATGGCCTGACGATTACCTGAAGCATCTCCTGAAAGTGGTAGAATAAATCTTTGTTGCCTCTGTCTTATTTTATTAACATCTGAAAACATCCATCACCTGCCCCAGTTAGTCTTAATAAAACCGTTTTATACAAGAACTACAAGGACATTTTAATATGCATAATGTCAGGTTCACATAGGCTGAGGCAGAATTTAACACAAGGGGCAATAAACTATAATTTAGTTAATCTGAGATGTTGGTGTGCATAGTTGTGACAGGTGCAGTCATAGCAGGACCAAAGGATGCAGTAGGCTGAAGTGACTCCATCTCCACCAACTGTCTCGTGAATGTGATAAGCAACTATGTAAAAGTAGCTCCACTTGAACCCTCAAAACAATGATCTACTACACTGTAACCTGTGAGGAGCTGCCAAAGCCTGCACACATGCTCTGGTCAGATCTGCCTATAGCATGTGTACAAGGAAGAGTACTGCCCTGACCCTCTGAACTACCATTGCCTTAAGATCCTGTGGGAAGGACTAAACTCCACTCATTAGTTTTTGTGTGATTAACACAATGGAATCATAGTTACAGATCACATTCTAGGCTGAATTTTGGTTTGTTTTTTTTTTAACTTAAAGGATTCTTATATTTTTCATTCTAGTAGTCATATTTTTAAATGACATTTGCTGAGTTATTTCTTTAACAGCACCACTGAGTTTAAAACTATTAAATATAATTAAGTACAGGAATTGTGTTAGAAGTAAAATAAAAATCTTGACTTGCAGTTTCTGTAAGGTTTCCAGCCTGCCTTGATAAATAGCCACTACCACTAAGTAATATTTTCTTTGAGTGGTAGCTTTATACAGGTTTCACTGCATGCAATTCAACCACACTGGGCTAGTGCATAAAAACCTGAAAGTGAAATAGACTAGAAACTTACTATAAATAGATGATACTAACTTATCTTTATGGTCTGAACTACCATGATTGTTAGCTTCCTGGGGCAGTGATTGTCTCTTCACTACACATTTATGCAGTCCTAGGACAGTCGAGTCCCAGTACCTATTTGGGACCTTTAAGTGCTACAGCAGTGCAAGAAGTTAAAATAGACTAAAGTAAAATAGTGATGTTCCTAAGTCTATTTTAAATTTGAGATGTTTAACAAATAAGGAGTTTAAAAAGTTCTTTAATCTAACAGTGATGCCTAATTTTCCCAAAAGTTATTCAACTCTTTCTGGCACACTCTTGATTTTTAAAGATTTTCAGCTGACACTTGGCCATATGGGAATTTTTCATCACTAGCTGACTGCTTCTGAATTTTTTTTGGTTGCCACATTTTTCCCTACCCCCAGTTGTTTGTAGCCTCTTTTCCAGTCTCCTATCACACATAAGGGAGTCATCTTCCTTTTAAGCAATTCTACCTTCCTTACCAGGGAAATCAAAATTATCTTTATAACATGAATTTTAGCTTTGAGATTCTGTTTAAATGTCATCAGCATGGTCTATTTTACATAATTCGTGTAGGAAGGTAGCAACAGGCTTTTCAGGGCTAGAAATGACTTACTTGCTATATAACAAGTAGCTTTAGCTGTTCTCTTTTCCTCTCTTCCCCATTTAACTTAGACGTGTATTTCTAGAAGCGGTTGTAGGTCTTGTATAAAAAAAATTCCTATATAAAAGGCACAAGAACTTAACATAATTCAAGTTTTTTAGCAAAGAACCATTATTTCTGCATCAACTTCCATTCAACTCAGTAAACTGAATTAAATATTAAAGCAAATAATCAGTTCAGTATTTTTTGTTAATGGTATTGAAGTCATTTTTGGAATGTCTCACTTTTACACTTCCCCCAACTCTTACGGGTGCTACAGAATTTTGTAACAGTGCAACCGTATTATAGATATTGAAGTGGGAGACAGCTGAGATTTGGAGCAGTTTGGGCTTCTGAAAGGTGTAGGAGGCAGTGAAGTTTCATGGTTCAAAAAGCAGAGGCTTTTGGAATGGAGATGGTGGCTCATTTCCTCCCCCCTCCCACAAGATAGGGTTGGGCATGAACTTAGTTTTACCCAGTTCTCCCATCTTTACCCTATCACCAATATAAACTGCTGCACCCAAAGCTAAGCATGTTAGTTGAAGGTTTTAGTGATCATTTTTTAAGTAGTTATGACATGTAAATAATCTTGTTAGTTAGTGCCTAATTAAGTTAGTTAGTGCCTAATTAAGATGAATGAGGGCAGTTCATACTTCGAGCTATTTTTCCAGCTAGTTCAGTTAGACTTGACACACCATTGCTCAAGTAATTTTCTTCCCAGCAGTGAAGGCTAGAAACTTAATTTTTAAAAAAAAGTTAGATTTTTTTCTTCCAAAATCTCTGGCAAGGGGTCGTTTCTTTAACTAGTTTGTTAGCATTAAACACAAGGCCTCCTGCATGTCAAGTTCCTGGACCATTAATTGTTGGTACATCTACACTGAATTATAAAAAACCCAAATACAGTATTATGTATACAGATAACTTCATGACTATCTTCCTTCGTTTACCCTTTTGTAAGTAGGATACAACAGTTTAAGTTCCTCCGGGTGAATGTGGTGTTTCCAGTCTGTCCAGATACCTGCTTTGTCTGGAACTACAGTCTTAAACAGTCACAACTGAAATTAGACTGCTTGCATGTTGAAGTACAAGGATCCATCCTATCATTCATACTTGTACAGAAGCCATAGTACCTGAGTTTCTCCAAGTTTTACAAATATGGGGTTAAGAATTAGTCTTTAAGAAAGCTACCTGCTTCAGAATATTTCCATCTTACACAAAGTGCAGTGGGTATGTGTGACAGAGTTTGAGGGTGTAAATCCAGGCCATTAAGAGGTTGTATCACCACTTGCCGTTGCTACTCTTGGTGCCTGTCTGTGCTTTGCTGCTGTAGCTCCCAGCCTGGGATGCTCACAATCAGCCTACAGGCATGCAGATCACACCTTGAGTGTCTGTGTGCCAGACAGCCCTGGTTCAGCAGCTCTGACATCAGCAGCCTGTCTACAATCCCACTTTGACTTCAACTGCAAGATGACCCCCACACACCCCTACACCCAGATTTCTCCAAAATCATGTGCTCTGCAATGTCCAACCCTCTCCCGAACATTTTAGAGGAACAAACAAACCATATTATTTCTCTGAAGACACGAAAGCATATCGCTGCTCAATAACTTTATTGGGGTAAATACTCCCCTTCATTTAAATAGTACACTGAGTTGGTTTATAGTAAAAATAAAATTTATTAACAACAGGACATAGGTTAAGTGATGCCAAGTAAAAAGAATAAAGTTAGAAAGGATTAAAAACCCCCAAAATGTGAAAATATACATCTAAAAGTCTGAAACTTAATCCAGCAAGATGTACAGGCTTTGTGCAAGATGGCTTCTCTCACCAGTCTCCCTTCTTCCTAGCCATGGCTGACTTTCTCTCAGTCAGGAAGTTCCAGAAAAGCACAAGGGGCTGACTTCCCTTGTCTTCCTAGGTGAAAAGATCTTTGCCTAAACAGGTTTCTTACCTATATTTAGTTTCAGAGACTTCAACCCCCCTTTGGTTGAAGGACCCATCTTTCTCAGTTCCTAAGAGTGCCTTTCCCTTGTGTCTGTCTAGTAATGGATGCCAAAGATGGTCTTTGGTCTTTGCTTAACTTCAGGGTGGATTTGATTTAAATCAGATAGATTTAAATCATTATTAAATCACTAGTCCGGAAGACTCAATTTAATCATGGATTTCGGCATAAAAGTGCGTTCTTGTGGGTTGTTATAACCTTAATACATATTCTTCACAACTCAGAGATAGATGTAGGCTTCATTTTTAGAAGGTACACTCTGTACATTTTTAAAGTGATTTATTTTGAAAACTTTTCAGATTAGTTTTACAGTTATATCAGAAAATGAATAATTGTTTGGTTATTTAATTTACAAAAGGTAATTGAAGCAGATATTTATGAAGTCATTGGGAGGTGAACGATCTCCAATTCAACAGGTTAATCATTAATATTTGGATGATTTTCTTCCCATGCTGTATGAAGAGGAGAACATCACCAGACAGACATTTAAATTGTTTTATTAAACTAAAACAACAACATTATGTATTCTGTATTTTTTTCTTCAACAGCACACACATAATATTTTAACAAAACAAGCATATACATTTTGAATTTAGTTAAACATTCAAGTATTTTAAAATCAGGTTTGTTTTTGTTAAAATTGTTTTTAACTAAAATAGTTAAATGAAATATTTAAAAAAAAAACAAAACCCAAAAATCGACTATGTCAGCCAGGTCAACATGAGAAACTTAAAATATTGGCTTCTGCAGCTAACTCAGTCGTCTTCACCTTCATTTTCCTGTTTGTTCATAATCTGGAAAAGAAAAACAAGCTTTCCTGCTTTTTCAGGACCTAAACAATTTCTCAATTTGGAATGAATTAGTCCAAAGGAAGAAAATATTCTTTCTATACCGGCAGAAGAAGCTACTGCTGTTAAAAGTGAGATTATCACTTCAACAGTCTCTAAATACAAGTGCTTAAGTGACTTCCACCAGTTCACTGGTGTGCCTTTCTTTAAATCATCATCAGCAAACATATATTTCTTGAATGGTTCACCCTTAGGGCTGAGGTTTATTATAGTTGGCGACATGGAGGGATGATTTATGGATGTCCATGTCATAGCCAACTCCTCGTCTTCAGCAGTTAAGGTTTGACCATGGTACTGAGTATTGAGAATATTTGCAAGAAAATGAGCTGGAGATAGTGCTTGTCCAATTCATTTTTTTAATGCTTGTAATTTAACTGTCATTGCTCATTGCTCTTTTTAAGATCTCACTCAGTTCCTTCCAGATTTCAACAGCATGAGCAATAAAACAGCTATTTCCCTGCATTTTGTTCAAGACTACAGAAATAGGCTTCAGGGTACTCAATATGTGTTCAACATTTCTCTTAAGCCCAATGTTGAGAGCTTCAGCTGTGACTGTGAACAAAATCGTGAAAAAATAAATGGCACTAACTGTCATCAGATTAGGCCAGTTCTTAATATAGTGCTCAAAACAGTCCACTACTGAGTTTCATCACACGTCTTGTGGGAGAGTTAGCTTGGTTCCTTCCACTTTTTTCAGAGCAGCTGCTGCAAAGTGGTAGTTACGGAAGTATTTTGCAATTTGAACAACATTAGCCTTTGTTTCTGGAACACTGAAATCTTTAGCTAGGAGAAGCAACAAATGAGCACTGCAACCGTATGTTATTAGCTTGGGACTCTCTTCACTCTCTTCTAAATAATTTCTTCTCATCTTGGATACATTTGCAGCATTGTCTGTGACCAAGCTGTATACTAGACATTTGAATTTTTTTCCACAGTTTGTTATAGCTTTTACTGCTGCTACTTGTAAGTATTCTGCTGTATGTGCATTTCCTGATGTATCGATGATTTCTGTAAGGAAGACATTCCCTTCTTCTGTTGTCACACAAGCACATACAACAGGATCATTGTGGACATTGCTCCACCCATCAAGACTCAGGTTAACAATTTCATCCTTTAGACCTTTTGCACACTGCACAATTTCTCTTTCATACACTTTATCCAGCAATTTGCTTGTGACATCTGTTCTGTTGGGTGGACTGTATCCTGGTCTTAATGACTGAACCATGTTAATGAAGTGTGGGTTCTCAATCATATGGAAAGGAGAGCTTACTGCAGAAACAAACGGGGCAATTTTTTCATCAGTTACCTCTTTTTGTAATCTGCTGGTTCTTATATCTATGGTTGTTTCTGGATGATCGAGATTTTTTTTTCTTTTTGCTACAGGTGATATACTGTGGCTATGTGACTATAAGATGTGACAGAAACACTATTCATTGGCAGATAAACTCTGAAACTGTAGAAAATGATGGTGATCTTGAAGGTGGATAGTCTTCAGAATCCTGTATGTTGACAATGGATTCTGCTAAACAAAATAAGTCAATGCAGTTATTTAATTATTACCACCATACTGCTCATTTAGTATTACTCATTGCATTCACTGACACTCAGTACTATTACTTTAAAGGTGAAATTGTAAAAGGAAGATCTGCCTATTTCAGCTATTTTTTTTTATCACAACTGTATCTAAAATGATAGTACCATAGAGTAACAACTATATTTTTTGCTCAAACTTGAGAATTCAAGAATAGTCCAGAAGGAAGACAGGCAGTCCTTAAGAAAAGTATGAAATAAAAAAGTTTACGAACTTGAAGATCCCGCATGTTCAGACATGTTCCTTTCATCATCTTCAATGCAGCTTCCTCCTGAGAAGGCACGCTTCTCATGATGTTGTTTCATTCGGGCAACCAGGCCTTACATTTCTTTGTTGCACTGTTTGCATTTTGCATGCATGCCTGTTTTACCCACAGGTAGAGGAACTTCATTAAAATATTCCCAAACTGGGTCTCTTTTACAGCCTGCTGCCATTATAGGTTTTCCCTTCTAGTGAGAGAGTGGTATGGTAGATCTCAAATCAATGAAGGCTACACTCAGAAAGACCTCAAGACTTCTGGAATGTGCTGCTTAAACAGTTTCACTTTTGTTTCTATTGCCTTCTCACATTTATCTCCAGACTTCTTCTCCTTGTCCAGATCTGTTCCACCCCCAATAATCTTCTATTCATTGCACTTTTTGAAACTTTGCACTTTTAAAGAGAGGTAAGGGATTGACTTTGTGTACACAAATTTGCAGAGGGACAATAGGGTTGAGGTCTGTTATTTCTCACTTTTATATATTATTCATTTTAAAATGTTTTTGCTGTTAACAAGCATATTATCTCTGGAGACACAAATCCACAGTTTGAGAACTGCAAAACTAAGCATCTTTGATGGTATCTTCTAGACCGAGCACTGAGTCTCATCGGGTAGATAGATTAACCTAAATAATCTATACAGAAGCCCCTGGAACCCAATAAGATTGGGTCCCTAAGCCATGAACTATTAGAACTCATTTACAAAAATTGTCTTAAACATTATATGAATATATTGTCTCATACTATAGAATTAGAATTTATAATCCCTATTCCATGATGAGATACCTTTGAGCTACAATGTATCTTAATTACAACTATCTTTAGAAAGATTTTTTCCTCAAAAAGCATTTTATGCAAAAAATCTGATTTAAATTAAAAAAAAATCCGACTTTTTTTTATTTTTTAATAAAAATCATTGATTTTTATCCACCCTACTTATCTTCCAAAGTTCAATGAGTTTTTTTCAAGAGGCAGGATGATCTCATGCTGTTTTTTCCCTCCTGTGGGTTTCCCATGCCCTGCAGATAAATGGAGCTTCCATTGTTTAATGCCACCATTCTTAATTTATGTAGGAGACAGGTAAATAGCTGCCTTCTCTCCTATCTGGAAGACTGTGCAACCTAATATCAGTGAATATCCATAATTCTTTGTATGGTGTTAATACATATAATTCACGGTATTAATCATTAGCACGCCATAGGCTCTGAGAAAAGACCTCACTCTGTATACAATATTTCTGTATTATAAAAAGTGTATAGTCTGCTGATTTAGTTGTTCATCAGTTGAGGTTCATCCCCTGGCTGTATAGACTAGTAAATCTTTACAACATATTCTTTGAAAGGTAAAACCGAGACCAAACTTCTTTCTCTCCAGCTGGTTGTAGACACAATGCTATCTCCTCCCCCATTTGTTAGTATGAAGTTTGCCTCCATCCCTTGTTTGCTTGATGGGTCTGTTTAGGCAATATGTAAATACATTCTCATGGTCTTTCAAAGTACTTTGGAAGTAACTCCCAGGTGGGGAAAACACATTTCTTTGTCTAGTTCACACCTGTTTACCAACTCCTCCTGGCATGACTGGTTTAAAAACACACTTCAGTCATAACCCTAGTATATATTCATAACTAAGGCTACGTTTTAGTCACAGGTATTTTTAGTAAAAGTCACGGGCAGTAAACAAAAATTCACGGCCCGTGACCTGTCCATGACTATTACTATATACCCCTGACTAAAACTTGGGGGTGGGGTCTGCCTGGAGGCACTGCGTATGCTGGGGGAGGGCAGCCCAGGTGGTGAGGGGAGGCGGGGGTCGGCACGCTGACCGGAACCCCTCCTGGTGCTGAGGGGAGAGGTTGGCAGGGCCGGCTGGCTCCTTACCTGGCTCAGCGCCTCCTGGTCTCCATCCCCTCGGTCGCCGACCAGGGTCATCGGCAGACTCAGGCCTCGACGGCTCCACCCTGGTCACTGTAAGGGCAGTGGTCGGCCTCGGCCTGGGAGTTCAACTCCTCGCCAAGGAGGGGTGACTTCCATGACTTCCAGGACAAACTTGCAGCCTTATTCATAACTCTTAATACCCACAGCGTATATACATTACACAAGAATATTAATGATCAGTGAGTTATTAGTTTTTAAATGATACCTCAAGGCATATTCTGTATAAAGATTATTACAAGTGTATGTATGGTCTGAATACAGGGGTGCTTAGTGTCAAGGTGCCAGACCAGTGACACTCAGCATGAAGAGGCAGAATGCAAAGTAGTTTGATTCACCTGAACTATACATTTCTGTGCTTCATAAAGTCTATTTAAATGTTTTAGTGTTTGCAGTTAAGAAAACTGCACTACTCATGATTCCCTACCCACCAAAAAAGAAATTAACTCTAGCTTACCTAAGTATTTTTCCCCTGAGCAACATATGAATGCATGCATAGAATAAAACATTGTTGCCATACACCCAAACAGTCCTCCAAGATTGCATGGTATTTACCTTTAAAGGGACAATGACAACTTAACACCCCTCCGAAAGTTTACCTCGGCTTTGTCTTCACTACACAGCTTTTAGCTTAAAAGTTGGGCAGTGTAAACGCTGTTCGTGGGCACGTGCTTCCACCCCCTACGAGCGGGGTTTGTGTTGTCAACAAGAAAGCACTCCTGGCGGCAAAACTTTTGTCTTTCGGGGGGGGGGGGGGGGGGGAGGTGCTTTTTTAAGTGGCAGTGTAGACAAAGCCTGACTGTTCCAAGTAACACTTAAGATCACCACCTGAGAGGCTAGAGAATTCTGTTCAGCTTGTGCATAAAGCATGTTGTCTATAGCCACTTTTACCACGTCCCCACATAGTTTCCTCTGTTTTACATGTATCTTTCACTCAACAGTGGGGAGAGAAACAAAACAAAAGTGAGATTGTAAAATCATAAACTGAGGCCAGGAGTACAATCTGAAGCTATTTTTTTAAAGTTATAAATTTAAATAGAACCATTGCTTTAAGGACTATGTTTTGGGTCTAAATATGTTGACTTTATCCTTTTATTTCACTGATCAACCATTTTAGATTGCACCAGTTAAAATCTTCATGCAAAGTTTTATTTTTTTTACGGTGTTTCTTTGCACCAAGGTCACTTGCAAAATAACTTCTTGGAAGTGTTTAAAGTTATCTTGTAAAAAATATCTGAGTGACAGAGCTTCAGGAAATTGAACAGCTACAGGAGACTGGTTGAATACAAGGTGAAAATTGGAGAAAAAGGAGTGCTTACGCTTTTATGTACTTGCGCTGTTCAACTGTATCAAGTGATTGTTAGTTGAATTATATTTTCTAGGTAACATTTAGACATGATTCTTCAACAGTGGAAGTTCAGGATGACCACATAAAGGGCCCATTAAAGGTAATACATTTTTTGAATTTCAGTAGAATTCATTCAGTCATTTATTAAAATGTGTTGATAGTTATGCCTATCTAAGGTTACACTTTTTTCCTTTTTGGGAATACTGATTAGCCAGTATCTTTCTATAGGATAGAATCAGTGTCTTTCTATAGGAATGAGAATTTAAAGAGTTTTTAAATATGTAGGGTATGATATGGAAAAATGTGGGTGGTCTGAACATAGTCCTGCTATGACATAAGCCTGTTCCATTGCCCATTGCAAAGAGCGAAACCCAGCACTGCCAGTGTAGAGTGACAAGGTATAAAGGTCATTTGTTTAGCAGATTCCCTGCTAACCACAGGGGGAAGGTTAACAAGAAACTGGCCATCACCCTGAATATTAAGTAGTTATAGCTGATTCATTTAAGATTTCTTCCCTGCCTCCAGGGGAGAAAACAAAGCTGGTTCCTCAGTTTAAGTGCTTGGTCACAAATCTTTTTTGACCAGCTTGCAGATGTTTTGATGCCTTCCTACCAGAAGTGGAGTAATTGTTAAATCACACACCTAATTTCTTTTTTTATGTGGGCTCCTTTAAGAGCATGAGGGATGTCCCTGTTTCCCTGGAGAAATCCTAGAGCCACACTTATTAGTTCCCCAGTTTTACAAAAGCCTTATCCAAACAAAGTTGCATGAGTTTGTCTGTTTAGACTCCTTTTGTTAAACTGGTGCAAATGCCTGTGTGGACACTCTTAAAAAAATTAACCCTTGTTTATGTTGATTTAACTTTATTCTCTACCAAATCAAGAGATGTTAAATTGATAAGTCAATGTTAAATTGATTTTAGTATCCACAGGCATTTGCAGTAGTTTAAACCTGTCCTTACAGATTTTAGTATCTATATCTATATCAACTTTGTTTAGTTCAGCCCTAAATGCTCTCTAGATTATGAAAGTAAATCATGTTTATTCACAATTTTAATAGGGTTGGGTCCTGCTACTAGGCGAGAACTAAGACTGACATGCTTATGCCCTAACTTTTGTTGAAGCTTTGTGCATCTATACAGAGCCAGAATTGAGAATTGGCATGTCACAAGGCTTGAAGGTTTTTAAACATTGAAAAAGTTTCAAATATCATTCAGGGGGTGGATGTCAGCAAACTAGCCAGCTTTCTGGCTAAAGATGATGCAGAAACAAACAATCAAACAACTTACCAAGGATCACATACTGGTAACCAACCTTGCAAGAGGAACCAGGCCAGTAATCCTAGGTGAACATGACACATTGATAGGTTGAATTTTTAAAAACTGAACAGTGCAACAAGACACTCTAAGGGCTTCCACACTACAGGCAAGGAATTTAAAGAAATAGATCTTGTTGACTATTTTACTGAGTCAATTTACTCAATTTTTACTAGAAGTAAAGACTTGTATAGTAGTGGGAGAATGAACTTATGTTTTAGGGATGGGACTTTTGTAAGAAGTACAACTATGACCACTTGCCAAAGTTTAAGTACAGGAATTTGTCAAAATATAAAATACACATTAGTCACATTCTTTCAACTTTAATATTTCAGTGTAAGCCGGTTTATATGGATTTTAGGTTTCAAATACCAATTCAGATAATCTTCCTCTGGAAATATTTAGTGACAGCTTTTTTTTTTTTTTAAGAAGATCCTACTGGCTCAGATCTTCCAATGAAGTGTTGTTTGATGAAAGGAAAACCACTTCTTACCTCTACCTCATAGGGCCTACACCTCCCTCTCTGTGTTCAACAAAACACAGAAGCAGATAGGATAGTAAAGAGAAGAATAAAAGTGGACAGAAGGCATGAGTAGTAGAGGAACAGTATTGAAGGAAGCTGCAAAGCAAAAATGGTTGACGTGATTTGTCTTTTGCAAAGACTAGTGGGGAGAATAGGCTTATAGTGCTCTCCATCTCTCGATCTTCATATTGCCGCCTTCCTCTGGAGGTGAAGGGGATGTGAGCATTCAGTGCATAACTGTTAGGCTTTTTGGCTTGAAGCTAAGACGTTTGATTGGTTCTGATTTTAGTCACTGTTGCTTTGGAAAAAACTCAGCTGGATGGTTTGAACTGGCAAGCTGTTATACAAGAGAATGACATCACTCAAAACAGTTCTTATTCCCCACTTGCTGGCAGCAAAGAAAGAACCATATTCAGTTATCTGGATTGGTTTGGAAAAATAAAGTAACAAATTTACAAATATAATTTTGAGCGAAGGTAAAGTATATTTAACTGTGCAAAACTAGAAATTCCGTGCACCTGAGGAACACAAGATTGCACCTGTTCTAAGCAAAGTATTTTTAGCATCTTACCCTTATTAAGATTTGCTGATTTTAAAATATTTTTCAGTCCTAATTGAGATGAATTGTCTGTTTGAAAGTTCTCAAAAGTTAAGTAGCTTTTATATTATTTTAGGTAGGATCTGTTGTAGAAGTAAAGAATCCAGATGGAACTTACCAGGAAGCTGTCATCAACAAATTAACAGATGCAAGTTGGTATACTGTAGGTAAGAGAAATGGATAACTATGTCCTCAAACTGGAAAGTACACATCAGAAAAATATCACCACTTGTCCAAAGATTATCAACACTTGATCTGTTTTAAATTTGAGAAAATGCCTTTGGGCTATAAATGTATTTAGAGAATATTGTCGATGGGAAGTAGTTAATAAAAACAAGATTTTGTATCTGTAGAAGCAGTTGTTTAACAGCGTTCCCTGTGCTGCACACTTTTGTCAAGATGATTTGATACTAGCATATGGACAGGCTTAAGCTCACGCTTTATGTACTGCAGGTAGTCCTATTTGAAGTCAATGGAACTGTGTAAAATTAAGCACATGCATAAATCTTTACAGGATTAGCACCATATAGAAAATTACATACTTGAGTACTTTTAAATAGCAAATAAGTAAATACTAGACCAGTAGACAAAGTTATTCAAAGTTGAGTTGTCTTATATTTAAAAGAGATTCACTCTAAAAAATGAGTTTCCTAACAAGATATGTGTTTTATTAGTCTAAAAAAGCAGTCTTCAAACTGTGGTACATATAGGTTGGTTTAATCAGAATAGAATCCAATCTAACTATGCTGATAAATTGTGACGGTTGTACACCAAATACTTTAGTTTTAGATGTGGTTCATTAGGTCCTCGTTTGAGAACTATTGGTCTGGACTCTAGAATATCTAATATGCTATATTGTAGCATGTACCTGCTTTTGACAGTAGTTAGAAATAATTCATGGTGCTTTTAAGTGTTACAACAACTTCAGTAACAGTTTACAGTACTTATTTTCCCCTAGTTTAGAACAAAGATAAAAGCTATCATAGCTCCTTTAAACAAGCACATAACAATGTTGATTTTTACTTTAATTTTTCCATTATCTAATCAAGTCCTAAAACATTTTTTCTGATGACTTAATCCAAATGCGCTAGCAAAGCTTGCTTTTCGTATGCCCAGTTCAGATGGCACTGGCTTTTCAGTGCTGTTTCCATGGCACGTCAACCAGTAAATGAGAGGTAGAAGGGTAGAGTACATGTAAAACTAGTTTTTCAGGTCTCAGGAACCAATACTCTCCTTAACACAGCCCTAATATAGGCAAATAGAAAGTACCAATTAAGGGTTTTTAAATTTTTTTTATTATTATTATTTATTTCTACTGAGAAACTTGTCCTCTCCCACCCTGAGCTCCATAACACAAAGAGATTAGGGGGAGACTGACTCCCCCTGATTGGCAGTTTTTTAAGGTGAAGGCTGCCTTTGACAGGTAGTCTCTCCCATCACATAGGCTAATGTTGGTGTGGGGATCTTGTGCATGGACCATGTTTTTGGCTAATCTAAATGAAGCTTATTTTGGACTCCATGACCTCTAAATTGGTAGACTGATTTGTTACACACGGGCGCATAATATAAAACAAGATTGAAAATACATTCATGCACATCATTAGCTGCAATTATGGGTAAAAAAAAATATTAGCAATTGTGACCATTTATTATTAAGGGTTGCTAATTGTAAACTGATGCTGGAGAACTGGCAGAGGAGAACTGACTTCAGGAAGCATGTGCTAAGTGAGTTCTGAGCAGAGTGATAGTTCAAGTGCTTGTCATGTCCATTCCATTCTAGGTATGTGCGCGCTTATGTGCAAAGTCGTTGGAGAGTTTTGCCTTAGTGGTATCCGTAGGGTCGGCAGTGGCACCCCCTCGAGTGCTGCGCCCAAGCGCTGGTATATAGGGGCCGCTGTTCCTACCCCCGCTCAGCTCCTTCTTACCTCCTGTGACGGTTGGTTGGAGCACCTTGTCTTTCCCATCGCAAGAGCATTAGCGGGTCTTCAACAGCCCATTTTCTGGCTTCTTTGTATATAGCAGGGGTGGCCAAACTGTGACTTGCGAGCCACATGCAGCTCTTTTGCAATTAAAGTACTGCTCGTGGAGCCCCCCATGCTTACCCCTCATTCTCCACCTATCAGACTTGTCGGGGGAGCTTGGGACCTCTGCCTTATATTCGGGTAGGGCTTCTGCCCAGTGGGGAGGGAGGTCTCGGGGCCTCAGCCCCACAGAGAACATGTGCCGGGGCTTGGGACTTCAGCAGGAGCAAGGCTGAAGCCCTGAGCTCCGGCAGGTTCCTCCTGCGAGGCAGAAGCCCCGGCAGGTATGCTCCAGCTCTCAAACTTCTGAAGATTGTCGTATGCAGCTCGGAGGGTCCATAAGTTTGGCCACCCCGGTATATAGTTTAGATACGTAGTTAGCCTTTAAGTGTGAAGTAGTTCGGTAGTTAGCGTCCCAGCTAGGACTTCACCCCGGAGTGGGGCATGCCCCGCTCTCCTGGTTTCAAATCATGCTCGTCATATAACAGGCAGATGCCTATTAGTGACCCCCACGACAGTTGTCTGAAGTGCTTGGGAGAGTCCCATAGAAAGGACAAGTGCAGAATCTGTAAGAACTTCACCCTAGACCCAGAAGGAATGGGATATCTGCTTGAGGGCACTCCTTATGGAGACTGCGCTTTGTCCTGCAGAGCCCTCCCACTCTGATCCCACAATGAGCAGCTTGGCATTGGTGCAGAGCGCACCTCCAGCACTGGCTCCGTCAGACACCGTTCCCCCTCATTGGTGCCGAAGAAGTGGCAAAAGAGGAAGAGCACCCCGGCACCGGAAGGAAAAGGACGTGTGTCAGGTCATGTGCCTGCCCCTAGGCTTCATGAGGACACTGCTGAGGTCAGACCCCCGAGACTGGCCAGGGATCCGCCTTCGACTCCCGGGAGCAGAAGGAGACCTAAGGCCCTCATTGCCTGAAGCGGCCCCAGTGGTTAAAGAATAAGCAGGCTGACACCATACCAGGTGCTAGACTCGGCTAAGGCCCCAATGCCTAAGGGCAAACCGGTCATGGGACTGCCCCATAGGGCAGTGGAGCACCCTCTGTCCCCGGACCACAGGCTTAGATCCCCGTCTCCGCAGCCTAGGACCCCTGCACCACATTCCCAGTCTCTGGTCAGAAGACCCAGGTCCCCGACGCCACGCTCTTCCCTTACAACACATGGGACACTGGAGTTGAAGCACCAGTCCCCCACCACCAGTACCCGTGAGCTGCCCGCCAAAGATCACCACTGTGCAAGTGACCCTTGCCCAGATGGTCTCCAAGAAGTTGGTCCCCACTGGGACGAGATCGCTTCTGGTCGCAGCACCGGTCTCCATCCCCTCGGTTCCACTCGTCAGGCAGGCACCGATCCTCATCCTTACCTCGCCAGTCACCAACCAGGGTCAGTTGGCAGACTCAGGCCTCGATGGCTCTGCCCTGGTCGCCATAAGGGCGATGGTCAGCCTCAGACTGGGAGTTCAGCTCCTCGCCAAGGAGGGGTGATTTGTCACCAAACTGTGAAGCTGACGCAGCACCTGCAGTGACGGCATGGCAGCAGGGACAGTGGTCCGCTCAATGGCCACACTGGAACTCGTGGCCGTGCCCATAATGCCGGTCCTGTATTCCCACCAGTCCTCCCTGACTGCCTTGGTCAAACCGCCGCAGGCACCAGAGTCGGAACACGGTACTGAATCCAACACGGGGGGCAGCACATAGGGATTCCAGCACCTAAGGAGAAGGAAGGGGAACCCGTCCCTCCCCCAGTGGTGCACTCGTCATCTCTGGACAAAGCAGTGGCGGGTCCCTCCCAAATGGGCAGCCCCCCCCGATGACTTTAAGGAGCACCAGGTTCTCCTTAAGAGGGTGGCTACCAACTTTAACTTAAAAATTGAGGAGGTCCCAGAGGAGTCCGATGACCTCTTTAAATTTATATCCACCGCCACTCCGGCCTGGGTCGCACTGCCCATCCACCCAGGAGTCCTTAAGATTGCTAGATCGCTGTAGCAGACCCAGTCTTCAATTCCGCCTACTTCTAAGAAGGCAGGAAAAAAGTATTATGTCCCTCTAAAAGGGTTTAAATATCTGTATACACACTCTCCAGAGGCATTACTAGTTGATATTGACCGCTATTAGTGAAAGGGACAGGCAGGGCCAAGTCAGTGGTACGCTGAAAAACAAAGATGCCAAGAGACTGGCATTTGGCAGAAAGATTTATTTGACGGCAAGCCTACAATTTCAGGTGTCTAACAGGCCCTGTTAGGCAGGTACAATTTTAACCTGTAGGACTCCCGTAGCAAATTCAAGGCGGACCTTCTGTGGGATCGAGCCCAGGAGTTTGCTGCTTTGGTGGACGAAGGCACAGCTGTGCCCAGGGGGGCCCTTCAGATGGACTGGGACGCTACTGACTCAGTGGCCAGGGTGCTTGCCTATGCGGTGGCCATGAGACGTACCTCCTGGTTGCAGTCCTCCAGGTTATCCCAGGAGATGCAGGCCACTATACAGGACCTCCCATTTGAGAGAACAGGTCTTTTCTCCGAGCTCACAGACTTGAGACTCCATGGCCTTAAACACTCCCGTGCCACCCTCCACTCCTTGTGCCTCCATACTCCTCACCAGGCCAGGAAGCCATTCCTCCCTCCAACTCCTCTGCCTCCGCAGTCTAGGTCCAGGGGTACCCACTGGCTGGGCACCTACAGGAGGAAGGATAGAGACCAGGGGGTAAGCAGCGACACCTGTCATCTTCCCATTCATTTGCTCAGCTTGGGTCTTTCAGAAGCAGTCATTTTGAGGGTGCGCTCAAGGACGATGCCCCAGTCACCTCCCACTCTTTCCTCAGCTGCCTTCACCCCTTCCGGTTGTCCTGGTATTAGCTGACCACGGGCCATTGGGTGCTCAAAGTAATGTCCTCAGGTTACATTCTGATATATCTAGAATGGAATCAACATGAACAAGCACTCGAAGAATTAAAAACGGTTACCTACCATTCGTAGTTTTTGTTCTTCGAGATGTGTTGCTCATGTCCGTTCCATTACTCGTCCTCCTACCCCTCTGTCGGAGTTGCTGGCAAGAAGGAACTGAGAGGGCTTAGGGTCGGCAGTGCCTATATATCAGCTTATGGGCGGGGCACTCAAGGAGTGCTGACACAGCCGACCCAACGGATACCGCTAAGGGAAAAATCTCTGATGACTGCAAGTGGGCACGTATACAGCTACAATGGAATGGACATGAGCAACACATCTCGAAGAATAACAACTACGAATGGTAGGTAACCATTATTTCTCTTTTAAAAGACATTGAAATTTTGTGAGATGAGTATGCTTTTCCAGGTAGGTATTACTACAAAGAAATTATCTGATAGAATAAGAAAGTAGGATGAGGGAGAGACATGGACAGAACAGAAGCCAAAATAGAATGAAGGGGTGGGAAGAGGCAGAATAATAGAGAAGGGTGTGGCCATGAAGAAGAGGTTTTCATAAGCAATGTAGAAGTAGACATGGGAATTAGTGAGCATGTGAGGTGGTGAAGCAATAGTGTATGGACATGTAAATAAAAAAAGTATACTTCTAAGTTCCAAATAGCCTGAAATTTGGATAGAATTGTAAAATGTGATGTGACAAATGCATGAAATCAGCAGTTTGCCAAAGTAAGTGATGTAGAAATAGATACAGGCTAAATAGTGGAGGCAGCTGGTGCAAGGAGTTGCAATTTGAGATTCAAAGTGACATATGCAGCTGTCAAAGATTGAGCCTGAGAAAGAAAGGGAAGGTGGAAGTAAAGAAGGGAGGAGAGAGCTGACCTGGAGATGTGATTGAAGATACTGTGCTTACCAGATTAGATGATACCCATCTTGTGGGATCAGTGAAAATTGGTATCACAGCTGCAACTTCATCGTGTCTAATACAGTTCTGGAGTGAAATGACATTCTTAGCAGCAGAAGATTAGGAATATACTTTATCAGGTGGGTGAATAGAAGCAGGACTGAAAAGAACTTTGGATATATTGGTATCTGTGGATCTGAGGAAAGTCTGGTTTAGAGCTAGGCATTCCTGTCAGACTCCATAATGATCAGTTTCCTTGTTCAGCAAGTTTGTCTAAGTTTACATTAGCACCCAGCCATCTTGAAGTACTGGGTGACATCACTAATTCAGAGAGTGACCTTGCTCACAAATTCCTCTGCCGAAAGCTTCACTTGGCAAATGGTAAACACCGTAGCAGTTATACAGCAAATTGTTACACCTTGGAGATTCATTCAGTTTGTGGCTCAAAGTCTTTATAGCATCATGCATTTGGGAGCTGCTTGAAAACTGTATGGTCTACAATACCTAGGCACAAGTGGAGAGCAGTTTAAAGGCACAAGTGGAGAGCAGTTTAAAGGCATGTCAACCTTCCTTGCTTTTGTGGGGCTAAGGCCTTGCCTACACTCAGGTTTTGATGTGGGTGTATGATTCTTTCCTACCAAAATAATCAGTACAATCCCTAGCTTGGGTCCAGTTTATATTACTATTATAACAAAGGTGCCTTTTACCAGTATGGGTTATTCCCTTTGCTATAGTAGTATACAGCAGTGGTTCTCAACCAGGGGCCTGGGGCCCCCTAGGGGGCCACAAACAGGTTTCAGGGGGTCTGCCAAGCAGGACCAGTGTTAGACTCGCTGGGGCTCAGGGCAGAAAGCCTAAGCCCTGCCATGCAGCACTGAAGCCAGGGGCCCTGATCCCTGCCACCTGGGGCTAAAGTAGAAGCCTGAGCAACTTAGTTTTGCGGGGCACCCTGTGGCTTGGTCGCCCGGGCAACTGCTCTTCTTGCTACCCCTTAACATCAGCCCTGACTTTTATATGCAGAAAAACACTTGTTTTGGCACAGGTGGGCCGTGGAGTTTTTATAGCATGTTGGGGGGCGGGGGGGGGGGGGGGGGGGCTCAGAAAGAAATGGGTTGAGAACCACTGGTATAAGGCACCTTTTATATACTGATAAGAGTCCACTCTGAGGTGTGGGGTTGTTACCATTTTACATGTTAACGATACCCATATATGGTTAAAGCAGTATTACTGGTGTATGGACAAGGACTAAGTCATGCCCTTGACACTTCTGATCTTTGTAACATCATTTGTGTATGTACAGGCACCTGACTTATTTGGTGTCTAGAGCTTTTGCATAGAGTTCTACATGTTCAAGAAAAAGCCTGCTGCTGGGCAAGTTCTCCTTTCTCTAAGATCTTGGAATAGCTGATTTGCATTTCAGTGACTTTCTCTGAAACCTTGACCTCTTGGTTTCCTTTGAAGTTTTCAGTTTCAGGATAGTTCTTTTAAATGCACTACACTACTGTACTTCTGTCTGATAGAAGGCTGGAAAGGTTGCCTTGCTGGCGTATTTTGAAGGTTTCCCACTGAGGTAAAGGAGAAGAATATGCAAGTGTGGCAGAGCTAGCATCTGCTTTCTATAGATCACACACGCTTTTTGGCCAGATAAGACATACCTCTTGTGGGGACTTCATGATGTTAAATGGCTTAACAAAAGAAAAGGAAGATGCTCTCTATTATTAGGATGCCCTGAGCCAGGGGTTGGGGAGGAGATAAATATATTAGGCAAAATAAACACAGTATACAGAGCCCAACTGCCCAGGATCCATAATGCAGGTACCTACCAAATTCGGAGCTTACCATGGAGAGTTTTCTCCTGTTGTAATCAGCTTGTGGAAACACATATGTTGTGGGGTTTGGGGTTACAGCCTAACTACACAAGTTCCCTGGAATAATAGGTGATCTCAATCCTCTAGTTCCCTGAAACACTTCTAGAACTATAGAAAAGTACAGTTACCATCTAGTTTGGTGCTCCCTCTTAGTGACGAAACTGGGGTTGGGTATGTCATGTTCAGAAATGGTGGTTCTCAAAGCCCTGTCCCAGAGAGTACTGGATTTTATACAGGAAAAATATTCAGGGAACTGAGCAAAGGATATTTCTGTAGCAGGAAAATACAGGGCAAGTATTTTTTTCAGTTTATTAACTAATAATTTGCCTTTCCTTTTTTCCCCTGGTGACAGTATTTGATGATGGGGATGAGAAGACTCTTAGACGCTCTTCTCTTTGCCTGAAAGGAGAGAGACATTTTGCTGAAAGTGAGGTAAGTGATTGCTGTCAAAATGAATACATCTTAATTCCACAGTGTTTATATTTAAAAATAATCAAAACAATGTCTTTCATCCCAATTTCATCAGTTTAATTAGTGCCTCAGACTTTCAAAGGCTAAATATATTAATGCTGCTAAAATGGTGACTATGCAAAATATAATCCACAAAATCTAGTTCATTCCTTTACACCCAGAAATAAGATTTGAGGAGTGACTTCTCCAAACTAAAAGTTGCCATCAAAATTGACATTTCATATTTATTTTTTGCATAATGGGGTTCAATAGTGATACTGCTTTATAAGTTGAATTATTTTTGCTATAAATACTTTTCTTAGCTTTCTCTGTAAGCATTGATTGAAGAAAGATACTGCGGTATAGTGCATGACACACATCATGATTTGTATCTTCTCACATAATTACACTTTAATGGGAGCTGATGCAAGTGACCATGTTAATTTGCAAGTGTTGTAATAGCTAATAAATTTGAAATCTGAGATACATCTGTGTACTGTTGTTTTAGGTAAATTATAGCCTCTTGTCACCTGTTACTTTGAAGAAATGTTTGTCCCTCCACAAATCAGAAATCTTTTCATATTTGTTTGATGGTCTAGCCTACAGACTAATTACTTCTAAAATATACACATACTTTCTAAACAATTACAGTGTTAAGTCAGACATTTTTCTGCTTATTACACAAGACTGTGTGAAAAGACAGACAAGCAGATGGACCAATATATGTGAACATGTTAAATTATGAAAGAGCTGTTTGAGAAAGAATTTTCCTGCTGAGCAGAATGCTTTCTGTGCTATACTCAATTGAGCATGTTGCTCAAATGTTGTGAACTGGGCATTTTTACTGTGCCTTTGTTAAGGTGCTCAGATGCTCTCACTAAAAATTCCAAGTGTATGTGCCAAACATTAAGCTCCTAAATACCTAAATATGGATTTAACTATAAGTCGCCTAATTTTCAAAGATGATGAGCATCTGCTGTTCCTGTTGAATTTTAGTGATTTGTAGATGCTCAGTACTTCTGAACATCGGGCTGCTTATATATATTAAATATGGGGTTCGGAACCTAACTTTGGGAATCCAGATTTGAAAATTTTGGCCAAGATTATTATATAGGTTAATCTACCTCCCTGCTGTCTGAACAAGAATGTCCATCAGTCCAGATTATTGTATCTGATTTGCAGAAATCTAATTAAGGTAACCTCTCCTACTTTTCATTTTGCTAGTCCGTTTTCTTTTCAGGTATCTGAGCACTTGGTGTTTAGCCAAAAAATCACTGATTTTCAGTTCCCTCACTGTCATTGGGGGTTTACTCTGCAGTTCTACAAATTGGTTCATGATAGTATTCCTTTACACTTGAAGTTAAAATTGCACCTCCACTTTCTTCAGCACTTAGGCTATGTCTAAGCTACAGTAGAACCTCAGAGTTATCAACCCCTCAGGAATGGAGGTTCTTCATAACTCTGAACAAAACGTTATGATTGTTCTTTCAGAAGTTTGCAATTCAACACTGACTTAATACAACTTTACTATGCAGAAGAAAAATGCTGCTTTTAACCATCTTAATTTTAATGAAACAAGCACAGATAGTTTTCTTATCTTGTCAGATCTTTTTTTAAACTTTCCCTTCTTTTGTTTTAGTTGTTCACCTTTAACACAGTACTGTACGTTACTAGCTTTTTTGTTTTGTTTCTGCTGCTGCCTGATTGAATACTTCTGGTTTCAAAGGAAGGATGTGGTTGACCAGTCAGTCATAACTCTGAGGTTCTAGTGTACATCATTTACAGCGGTGCAGCTGCACTTCTGGTCAAGATGCTCTAGGCCGACAGGAGCGAGCTCTTCCGTTGACTTAATAACTCCTGCCTCCATGAGCAGTGGTAACTATGTCAGTGGGAGAAGCTCTCCCACTGACATAGCACTGTCTACATCAGTGCTTAGGTTAGTGTAATTTACGTTGCTCAGGGTTGTGGATTATTCACCCCCCTAAACAAGGTAAATTACGCCAAAGTAATTTGTAGCGTAGACATAGCCTTAGAATTATGCCACAGTGCTGTTCTCTTGTTCTGAGCTAGGGTTTTAATTCTGTCCATGCCCATCATTCTGTGTTGGGTAAATATGCAACGTCTATCACAGTAACAGACAGATGTGCGTTTGCTTTTTGGTTTGAAGGTGGGGGGGCTTCATCAGCTGCAGTGAGTTCAGTCTGACCTACTGTGATGGGGTTGGGACTCACCACTGCAGCGCCTCCTGCTGGTGACTCTGGGAATTTGCTCAGTCCATGTGGAGCGCCCTGTACTGGTGGTGTCCAATCCATCTCACGCCTTCCGCTGGCATCTGAACCTGCATTGCTCCCCGCTTGGCAGTGTCCTCTTCAGGACACTGCCCTCCAGCAGTGCCCCTTAGTCCATGCTCACCCCATTCTGGGGTTGTGGGGGTGTTAACAGCAGTCTCCTGGTTTGCCCCTGTCACAGTGGCCAACCACACCCCTAAAGTCTAACCCCTTCCCTCAGGGGTCTGGTGCAGTCCGTTATGGCCACTTCCCACAGCCAGGTGCGAGATAAGAGGGAAGGGGGGACCCAGGCCCGCCCACTACTCTGGGTCCTGACCCAGGGACCCTCTAGCAACAGCCTCCATACCCTCCTTCTCTCCCCTCATCTGTCCGCTGTCCTTGGGTCACTTCCCCTCTAGGCCCTTCTGATCAGGGCCCACAGCCCGGCAGGTAACAGGCTGGAGCTCTCTTATGCTCCCCTGACCTTCCCTGCTGGAGGTCTGGGAGAGACTGACTACTCCTCTCATGGGCAGCCTTTATATAGGGCTGAGCCCAGCCCTGATTGGCCACCTCTTGCCCAACCCTGATTGGCTCTCTAACAGGCCCTCCTTGATTGGCTGCCGCTTTACGCAGCCTTTCTGGCCTGTCTTTGCCCACTCTCACAGGGGGGTGGGGCCACCACACCTACATAATATTTTTTAATGAGAATCTGATGTATTCTTCATAGTTTGAAACTAGCATAGCATTGAGAATGGTAAGACAAAGAAAGTTTTCACACTTCTTGAAGTGTAATGTGGTAACATTTGTTTATTGTGTAACTAACTGGGGGAAATATCTCATCTCATATTTTTTGTGACTATGATTCATGCCTTTATGTGTGTAGATATGATGGGCTACTTGCTATGGAGTTAAATCAAAAGGTTAAAGGAACCAAGTAGGAAAGGTATAATAACGGCCTAGATAAGGGCATCCCAAGGAAAACACAATAGTCAGGTTTATTATCATGAATAGCGACTCCTCAGCCCCAAACCTGGTGACATAGCTGTTTTGCCAAGGCTAGGAAGAGGGAGAGAAAAGGGAACACTAAGACATTACAGGACCCGGGATATAGAAAAGGATGAGGGTTGTGTGAGTGGCCAGAAAACTGCCCAGGAAATGACAGGAAGAGCTGACAGGCTGGCAAGGGGACACACACAAAGAGAAAGAGCCTGCTGCAAGCAAGACAGTTTGTTATTTTCAGCTGGAGATGGAGGTTGGCTGGAGTGAGGGAAACTTAAAAATCTGACAAGGAAAGATTAGGGTGTAAGTAAGACCCACGTGTATATGCCTTTTATTGTTTTTACCCTTTAATCTGTGTGCTTTGTACCATTGGGGGAGGAATAAAAAACCCTGTATTTTGAAGATGTGTTCTTGAGTCACTTTAATCAGCTCCTGGGTGCCAGGAGTGAAAGAGCTTACAGGCATCAACTGCAGTTGGGCCTATTTCATTTCTACAGTTGGGAGAGGTGCACTGATGCTCAGAGACCAAATCCCAGAGTAGTTGGTTGTATGGTTCCATCCAGTGATGAGCTGCCAAAATCTTAACAGGTTCCCTCCTCACCCTATGAGAGGGTCGTTGCCCACCCCCACACCCCGGGACTCCTGCCCCATCCAACCCCCCCGCGTTCCTTGACGCCCCCCCCAGTACCCCTGCCCCATCCACCCCCTCCCCTGTCCCCTGACTGCGCCCAGAACCAGGCAGGAGGGTCTCGTGGGCCACCATAGTGGGTGCTCACCCTATCCTAAGAGCTAGAGGCACCTGCGGGGGGGACGAGGTGGGGAGTCCTGGCGGTGCTTACCTGGGGCAGCTCCCAGGAAGCATCCGGCAGGTCCCTCTGGCTCCTAGGGAAAGGGAAGCGTAGCTGGGGGGGAGCATGGGGAGCAGCTGTTCCCCCACTGGTCACATCAAAAGTGGCGCCTTAGGCGCCGACTCCCTGGGTGCTCCGGGGCTGGAGCACCCACGGGGAAAATTGGTGGGTACAGAGCACCCACTGGCAGCTCCCCACCCCTTGCCCGGCCCCAGCTCACCTCACCTCCGGCCGAGCTCACCTGGGCCTGAGCAGGAAGCCGCTGCTTGTTTCTCAGCCTACCTCGGCTTCCCGCGTGAACAGCTGATTCGCTGGAAGCCTGGGAGGCGGAGAAGCAGAACGGGGCGGCACGTTCAGGGGAGGAGGCGGAGTGGAGGTGAGCTGGGGCCAGGGGTGCGGCGGGGAGCTGCTGGTGGGTGCTCTGGAGCACCCATGGAGTCGGCGCCTAAGGCACCACTTTTGGCGGGTTAAATTTAGAAGCCCTTTTAGAACCAGTTGTCCCTCGCGGAACACCCTGTTCTAAAAGGGCTTCTAAATTTAACAACCGGTTCTAGCGAACCAGTGCGAACTAGCTCCAGCTCACCACTGGTTCCATCTAGAGTGAGGTACAAGACACAGGGCCTGTCACTTGAGGGTATACTTGAGAAGGACTAGAAGGGCTCTAAGAGGCAGTTTGCCCCTTAACTGTGTCAACTTCCATTGTTATTCAACTTGTTATTTAAATAACAATAAAATATGCCAATAGAAAAAGCTCTAGGTGCCCTAAAAACCAATTATTTACAATTGTGAATGATAATAGAGAACAACTTCTCCATAAGACTCCAATTTCAAAGGCTTGCTCTATAAGGTACTGTAGGTCTCTGAGATCCTTTTTTTTCACCCTCATGCAGAAAAGACCTAAATTAAGATCTGCTCTCTCAGCCTTTCCAGCCAGTACCCTCTTCCTAAGTACATCTGGTTTATAATCTTTGAGAAACATGTTGTTCTTGCCAGACTCTGTTCTTCTTTCTTGCAAGAACATAGTTGTGGAATATTTTGTCATTAA
This sequence comes from Lepidochelys kempii, assembly GCF_965140285.1. NCBI lineage: Eukaryota > Metazoa > Chordata > Testudines > Cheloniidae > Lepidochelys > Lepidochelys kempii. Next base: position 135,333,611 of record NC_136382.1, on the reverse strand, counting down.
TTAATAAGAAAGTTAGCTTATTTTGGTTTGCCGGTCTCTGTTGGTCAGCCTTGCTAACTTCAGTTTTTCTACGAGGGACCTTTGTCCATTTCCCTTACATGTATAATTGGGATGTGGATCTGCGGGTGCTTCAGAAGCAGAATGTGCTTCATCTAGCAAGGGGAAAGGAGTATCTCATATCAGGATGTCAGTCCCGCTGCCTGAGTTTGTTCTCCTTTACTGATAAGTGGTCTCAGAATAGGGCCTTCAGGGTGTGTGTGTGTGAATGGGCACGTGGAAGAAGGTAGTTGCTGTGAAATGTTAATTTCTAAAAGACAAGGCCATTGTTTTTAAAGCAGTGTCTCTGCTCTGAGTACATTGTCTGTAGGGAGACTTTCCATTTACAAAAAATACATTTATTAAAGTATATACAAACTTAGACTTGGTATAAACTCTTGAAAAATTATTGGTTTGAGTTTTAATGAGTTTAATGATCTTCCAACAGACATTAGATCAGCTCCCACTCACGAACCCTGAACATTTTGGTACTCCTGTCATAGGAAAGAAAACAAACAGAGGAAGGAGATCTAATCATATGTAAGTTAAATATCTTTTCAATCATTTGTTTGAGCTCTGCATTAATTTACCTTCTTATATTGTGTCATTAATTCCAGAAGTTTTTGTATATTTCAGACTTCTATAAATTTTTAAGATACTTAGCAAGTTGAATGAAAAGTGACATTATTCTAAAGTTGAAGAGTAAGTCAGGAAATAATTTCTCCTGCTTTGCTGTACTGCAAGGATTGCAACAAGTACTCAATGTGTTTTCCAGCTAGCACAATTTCACTGTTCATTGTGGACAGGAATTTTATAAAGGGGGAAAAAAAGAAAAAAACATGCAATAGATTTCCCTCTGGCAGGATACTAGCATAGGTTCTGAAAACAGTAGCTGAAATTGTGTTCGGCTCTATCTGTTTGAAAACTTTTTCAAACAGTTACAAATCTATAGCTGTAGCTGACAAGAGGGCTTTTTAGCCTCTAGGCTCCCAAAGCAGTCTTTTGGGAATTCTTTACATAATTCTTGTCCCATGGGTAAAGATTGTTCACCCTTTTCAAAAGAGTACAACATTTGCAACCAAATGTGACATTGAAGAATAAACTGCTACAAATATGGTGGCCAAATTTCCGTGGAACCAAACATCTTGATATTCATGATCTACAGAAAATCTACATTAAAATCTCGGTTGAATAATTCCTCTTTCTTTTGCGTTAACAGCTCCAATGGTGAGCAGAAGTTATTAACACAGTTATCAGAAGTTGTTATTAACCCAAGTTACTGCTCTTTTAGCTTTGTAATTGGACCTTTTGGATAGTATCTGCAAAGCAATGTTCAGTATTTTGCTCTGTGGAATTCATTTGTCAGCTTTTACTCCTGGGGGAATTCTGCACAAATATTTTAAAATTCTGCATATTTTATTTATCAAAATAACACAATATAATTACGCCAGTTTTAATTATTTTGGTCATTTATTTTGAAATACCTGTCAGCAAGTATGTCTGTAACAATACAGACAACCAAATAGTTTCAGGAAATGTTTTCTGAGAAAGACATTCATTACTAGGCATATTAATACAAAACTTTGAGTAATAATTCATTTAAACTACAATCCAGAAACATATTTCCTGCTCCCCTCAGAAGCAATGCAAAGGCTTGGGAGTCAGGGGTAACAGGGAGCTGAGGGAGAGGGAAGTAATTGCCAGGAAGGAGCCTGGAGTGAACCTGGAAGGTGGTTGGGTACGGGTGGGAGAAATATGAAACAGTTGGGTTTTTTTTGGAGGGGGTAGGGATTGTTAGGGAATTGGGGAGTCTCCCCCATGCAGACCCAGGCTGACCCCTAGCCTCTCCCATTCAGTCAGGTACATCTATCCCCATTCCCCATTTGTCCTTGCACTCCCACTCAGCTACCCCTCCTCCCTGTTCCTATGTGTCCCTTCACCCCCACTCAGCCATCCCTCCTCCCCCATCCCCATGTGTCCCTACACCACCACTCAGCCATCCGCTTCCCTTTGTCCCCATGTCACCCTGCATCCCCACTCCCATTCAGTCCCTGGTTCAATGCTGTCACCCCACTAGCTCCTGTGCTCCCACCTCAGTCTCCCCCCCCCCACACTAGCCCTTCTGAACCCCAGTCTATGTGACCCACCAGCAGCCCCATGTGCCCCGCTCTGTCCATCCCCTCCATACCTTGAGGTTTCTTACCTTAGTCCTGAGGGCAAGGCACTGTGAGGAATGCAGTCTCACATTCCCTGTCCGTGGCTGGCTGAGCTGACTACCTTCTCTTCTGGTGCCATAGCAGCCCCGATGGGGAAAAGGTGTAATTTCAGTGCCTCTCCAGCAGAATGTATTTTTTGCAGAGAAAAAAAAATCTGCAGGGGACATAAATTCTGCATGTGGTCAGTGGTGCAGAATTCCCCCAGGAGTAAGCTTTGGACTAGAGCAATTGACTGAAGACATTACCACAACCAAAAAGGCTATCCTAGTGCTTCAGTGTTCCTATTAAAAAATGCACTTCCTTCCAAAAAACAGAGAAAAGGGGATTTCTGAAGATTTCAAACTGCAGAATTGACCATCTGGTTCTACTGCAAACCGTACTTCTTGGAAGCAGACTAAAACATTTTGTGCTGTAGTGGGAAAAAAATAACTATATACAGTAGAAGTGGGTTTTATCAAGAATTTCAAAAGGCCTTATGATTCCTTTTTTAGACATTCTGTTATTTTTCAAACAGTAAAATTGCCGATCCCTGAAGTCTTCAGCAATAAATTTAGTACTTAAGAAAGATGTGCTTCACAAGAATACAGTAGGGTCACTTTCGTTCTGACAGGTGCTTAAGAAGACATTTAAATAGTCATTTTTTTAAAATACTGCTTATATTAAACTCTTCCCTTGTTCATAATACTCTTAAATGTGTTTGATTTTTATACATTTTATTCTTTTTGGTACATTGAGCCTGCCCCATTGGAATAACAGAGCTTGAAATTAACACGTCTTTTCACTTAACTTCCTTGTTTGCACCAGCATCATCAATGATGTTTGGAGGGCTCTGTGAATAAAATTTTACTTTAGAGGCAGCATATTTACACATGAGCCCAAACCATTGTTCTTCACCCTCAGTACATTAGTTTGTGATTGATTGCTTCACCTTTTGCTTCCAACTGACTTATGGCAGAGTCAGTTTGATGTACTTTCCTCAGTCTGTCTCTCTCTCACTAAAACTTATTTTCTCTGGGTGTTTGTCTGTATAGACATGGTCACAGCAGAGACAGCTCCCTCTGTTATTTTTATCTTATTGTCGACACTGACTGAACTGAAGTAAAGGAAAGGCAAATTGTGCCCACACTGACGGAAAGCTCAGCAGCAATTTCTCTATTGCCCCACTCCCCTGCTGTCCCTCCACCATACTGACTGATCTGACAAAGACATTGGGGTTACCGACGACTCCTCCTCTTTCTACAAGAGGTTCCAAAGTCTTATGAAGCAGCCTGAAAGACTTCTTTAAAAATATTATCAATGTATGCAATTGCTATTTAAAAAAAAATGGGGAAAAATGCTTAACAACATGATAAAGAAGGAAACGAAAAGATATATTTGGGAGGGAAATTGAGACATGTAACACTTTTTTTAAATCCTCCAGTTATTCACCTTATCTCACACTTCAGTCATTGGAGAACAGACCACTAAAGAATAGCAAAATTGTATTGAAAGGTGACACAGAAGAAGGCGTCTTTCCTATCTATCTAGCCATTAAATCCTCGGCCCTTTCTAGTTGTAAAACTTTGCTTATAAGTTCTCCTAGCAGCCAAGTCCAAATAATACAGATTTCCAAAGGACAAGATTTGTGAGGAGTCTGTCCCAAAGGCAGACCTTTTCTTGGTTTCAGTTCTACCAGGTTCTCCATTCTAGTTGAAAGAAACTCTATTCCTAAAGAGACACTTGAGGCCCCTGAAAATGTTCGACTATTCTGATTTCTGGCTAACTGATTCAGTTCTCTCCCTTCATGTAGCCTGAGCATTGCTGGACACTTCAGTGTCACAGCTAAACACAAGGGTTGCTGTTAAGCTTTGCTTCCTTTTCTTCATGCTGTGGAGTTTCCATATGTGTTAACTACTTAAGTTAAACAGTCTGTTCCACCTGCGTTTAGCTGTGGCACGCTGAGTACATTTCCCAGACCTGAATAAGAGCTCTGTGTAAGCTCGAAAGCTTGTCTCTTTCACCAACAGGAGATGTTCCAATAAAAGATATTACCTCACTCACCTTGTCTCTCTGGAAAAAAAAAAAGAAGGCATTTAAAGATTTAATAAGTTCTGTGATTTGGGTTTTTATGCTGTGGTGATCAAACTGCATCCTGAAAATTCTTTGGAGTTACAGTATGTGGAGCCTTTTCTATTTTTGTAAATTTCCTATAGTAAATTGAAAAAAAATCTCCTCTTATCCATGCTTTAATTTCGTTTCAGATAGTTAGCTTTGTACCCTCTCTGATTGGCAGGTTATAAACCTATACACTATCATGAAGTTTAGTTTAAGTCTCTCTTGTTTCCCATTGTAGCCCAGAAGAAGAATCTTCATCCTCATCCAGTGATGAAGATGAAGATGATAGGAAACAAACTGATGAACTACTAGGAAAAGTCGTGTGTGTAGACTATGTTAATGTGGATAAAAAGAAAGTTCTGTGGTTTCCAGCCTTGGTAAGTGTTTAATTTTTATTTTGTAGAGGCTTTTAATCTTTTATAAGCACCAAATGAATAGTAATTGTCCTTTTTTCTTTGTCCTGTGTGGCTCACATGCAACCAATGTACACAATAGTATGTTTCTTAACATTAAACAGTATCATAGTTGTCCAGGGGAAATATATATCAAAAAAGTTTGCTAATAAAAGCAAATGCTAATGTGGTTGTAATCTTTCAAATAATCAGACTTACTGATTTTCTTAATTTCACTTGAATAACTTGTGTTAATTAGGGCTCACTGCTAAATAACCAATGTTAGCTTTTCTAGATTACTGTGATTTTTATTTCAATACCAAGATTCATTAAAAGGGATAATTTAAGAAATGCTCAGTAACTGAATAAGTACCTTATTTTGTTCTTCCATGATCTTTCTAGCTGAATACAAAGATAGATTACTATCATGTTTTAAAGGAAATTTCCACTTAACTATCTTTGACTAAATATCTGATTTTAACTAATGCTTTTTTTTTTTAACTGAAAACACCTAAAACACCTAAAACTTCATTTGCATCTGGCCGGTATACTTAGAAAATGGTTTTCTCATACATAGTATAAGAATGGCTATGAATTTTTCATTGTGAGGTATTCTGCTCATTTCTCTTTGGCTCTTGGGGCAGACTTGCTGAAGACTCTTTATTTTTCTTTTTAGCAAAGAGGCCTGTGCACTCCCTCTGTTGAAAAGTTGCTGTACTGCACCAACAGCCCTGGTGAGTGCAGTAGCTGTCATCTTCTGCTCTCACTCTGAAACTTGCTACTCCCCTCCTCCTGTGGCTTGCTGTGCAGTCCAGTGGCTTTCCGAGGGAGTGCAGCAGTGCCTGTTGAGGTCGGGGTGAGGAGGCTCGGAGGGGAGAATCAACAAAGCCGGCAAAAGCTAGCCAAAAAAGGGCAGAATATCTAGCAGTGAGATGTTTCAGAGTAACAGCCGTGCTAGTCTGTATTCGCAAAAAGAAAAGGAGTACTTGTAGCTCACGAAAGTTTATGCTCAGATAAATTGGTTAGTCTCTAAGGTGCCACAAGTACTCCTTTTCTTTTAGCAGTGAGATGTTCTTGTCAGTGGATGGTAGCATTATGAAAAACTAAAAATAAGTAAAGAAATAAAACATTTTACTTAATTGAAGGCTGTACTTAAAACTATGGTGGCGTATCCCCATACCTCCTGTTCAGTACCTCTTGAGACAATCAGTTCTATTAGTTTAAACCTTTTTATGTCCCTTTGGTTGGACAGGCTTCCTGGACACACTCATAACTGATCAACAGGTTCCCTTGATTGTACCTTCGGCACCCTCCAGTAGGATTGGGTTTATCTGAAAATCAATGGTAGTGTTACTCAAGGTAGCTGGGAGATAAGATCTTCAAGTATAGCTGGATTGGTTACAATGCATCTTTCCAGGGTCTTGGTGAAGGCAGGAGATGTTTCTTTTGGCTTTTTCTTGGAGATTAAAATAGCTTGGTATTTCTTGGAAATTATTAGGTAAACAAAATAAGTATTCTCTGGGGTATTTGTCCTGTGGATTACAAATCGAGAAGTTTAGCAATATTTTTTAATCACCACATATCCCTCTCTCACAGAGACCAAAGGGGCAGTCATTATTTAAAACTACAGCATACTTCAAAGTTAGTTCAGTAGTGCAGCACGGTTTGCAAATAAAACTTCCCCACCACTGTGACCAAAACCCAGCAATTTTAATCTCTCAGGTTGTTGCCAGTGTAGCCAATAACATTAGCCATAATAATAACATAGTGTTGTCTCTGTTGCTTACCTGGACAATCTGGAACTGAGAAGAAAGTCTCAAAAATAAGCCTCTACTTGAATTGGCAAAATGAAAACTTCCATGCTTAGGACAGGTTATTTTCAGAGTTTTTAGTGCTGTCCTAGTCAGCACAGATTATTTTACACAAAACTTTATTCCACAGAGATCTACCCTTTGCAAGCCACTGTCAGAGTAATACATATGGAGGGGAGGGTTTGTAAGTAGTCATAGTTCAGAAGCTCTGTCCTACTCTCAAGTATGAAGTTTACATTTCCCCACATAGTACTGTTGTGCGAATTTCCCACGGGTTAGAAAGTAGAACATCACTCTTACGAAATTTCATAGGACAACATAGTTGTTGTTCAATGTACTTAATTTTCTTAAAAAAAGGTTTCAGAGTAGCAGCTGTGTTAGTCTGTATCCGCAAAAAGAAAAGGAGGACTTGTGGCACCTTAGAGACTTAGAAATTTATTTGAGCATAAGCTTTCGTGAGCTCACGAAAGCTTATGCTCAAATAAATTTGTTAGTCTCTAAGGTGCCACAAGTCCTCCTTTTCTTTTTAAAAACAAGGGTGTGTGTATGGTTTTTTCTCAAAAAAGTAATCTTAGTCAGAAGTATTCTGGTTGGTTGTGGGTTTAACTGCTTCAAGCTATAACCCTCCTTGAGCAAACAACATCATTCTCTTTCAGTAGATCATACTGTTTTAACCAAACCTAATATGGCTAGAAGTAAGATCCCTTTTGTATTTATACAACTCTCTTCAGTATAGAGAACGTAAATGTTGTAATACAAAAGTGAAATTGAAGTCTCTTTCATTATCCAAACTGAGTAAATACCAAAGCAAATGAAGAGTATAAATAGTGAAAAGCAAATTAGATTTTAAAATTTTTTTCATAATGTAAGGTGTTAATGCAAACAGTGGATCTACTTTAATATAATTTTACAATTTGTTGTTACTGTCTCTTGAAAAAACAAGATGCGAGACTTGTTCTGCTGCTCACCCTTCCACTCATTCTTCTCCAGTTTAAACTCTTCTGTTTCATACATCATTTTCTACCTAATCATGTGCCAATACAGAGTATACTGTTGGTGCTCAACAAATGATTAATAAACTCACTGCTGCCTTTTTGCTGCTATTTTGCTGTAGTTTACTTATTCTCACAATCTTGCAGTTAAAACTTAAAAATGTGTAATCTGTACAAATTACAGAAACATACCCTGTCTCAAATTAACCAGAGGGCATTTTTAAAATATAGTTTAAAAATAAAGTTAGTCCCCATTGTGGCTGTGCGGACTAATTCTTCCCAAGTACTATGAAGTATGTACTTTTTTCGGTGCCTTATCAGGAACCACCCTCAAGTTAACTTTGTAATCGGTTATGCGGCTCCATAAATATACACAGCACATTGTGTATAGTGTAAAGTTAGTGCCAAAAAGATAAAATGCCTGCCTCCAAGGGTTTATTTTCTCAGTTTGTGAGCCAAGGATTTAGTGCCTCCTTAAATTTAATCTTCTAAATAACGTTATTTTGTTGTAGAGAAACTTTGGCTTAATTTTATTGTACATTATAGTTAATAATGACTATATATTGGTATGAATAACAGAGACATATACTTAAAATGCTGAATAATACACTTCACAGCATGTGTTTTTTTCACTCTGTTATACTGTATTTGGTATCATAGTACATATTCTCTGGACCGCAAAAAAGATGGAATAGCTTTGATGCTTCTGAAATGCTATGCTTAGTCAAGATACTGGGCAAACCTTGACAGGTTTCAGAGTAGCAGCCGTGTTAGTCTGTATTCGCAAAAAGAAATGGAGTACTTGTGGCACCTTAGAGACTAACCAATTTATTTGAGCATAAGCTTTCGTGAGCTACAGCTCACTTCATCGGATGCATGCGATGAAGTGAGCTGTAGCTCACGAAAGCTTATGCTCAGATAAATTGGTTAGTCTCTAAGGTGCCACAAGTACTCCTTTTCTTTTTGGGCAAACCCTAATTCTCAGAATATTCCTCTGTGGTAGGGAGAGGTTCATAGGCTTGTTTGAACCTACACAGTGAGTCAGTAAGAGAGCCAAGGTTAGAAGTGAGGACTCTGGCTCACAGTCCTGTGTTTAAGTGCACTAGACCAGAGGCAGTCAATAACTGGACCATGGGCCAAATCTGGACCACCAGGCACTTTTGAACGGACCCCAAAATCTTTTTATTTGCTTACTATCATTGTTATTTTTTATTATTGTCTCTGGCATCTGGACCTTGCCTGTACGTTGACCAAGAAATTTGGACCTTGCGAAAAATAACTGACTACCCCTGCATTAGACCATATTGCCTTTAATTTAAAGACCTAATTTTGATGAGGAGTATACTAGAGGCTGCTCTTATATAGTCTTGATCTAACCTACCTGAATGTTGTTAGAGAGGGTGTTCTGTAGGGCTCCATCTTGTCATCCCTCTGGTTTAATGTGTACATGAGACCTTTGGAAAAGTTAGTGAGGTGGCTTGGGTTGCATTATTTTCAGTCTGCTGATTCCCTGCAGCTTTATAATTCCATCTCCAGTGACTCATCTGGAGCTATTGGTTTGCATTACTTATTATCTGGAGATTAGAGCACAGAGGAGGGCTAGTTGGCTGAGATTTGATCCAGAAAAGACTGAAGTGGTGTTGGTTGAGGTAAGTCACCTGAAGTGATAGTGTGTGAGTGCTGTTTCTTCTCCTTTGAGGATGTGCATTTGCCTTTGATTGACCAGGTGTACAATTTTGGGGTCCTGGATGCTATTAGAAGATCAGGTAACAGCTACAGCCAAGATGGCCTTTTTCAATTTGCAGATGGTTGGGAGGTTGCATCTGTTTCTTGGGCCTAGCAACAGGGATCCATACCTTTGTCGCCTTGAAATAAGACTGCTGTAATGTTCTCTGCATGGGGCTACTACTTAATCTATTCAGAAACTGCAGCTGGTGCAGAATTTGATGTGCTGCTTATTTCCCCTTGTTTTTTCCTATCCCCCCCTCCCCCCCAGATGTTCTGGTTTAACTTGGATTTAAACTTGGAGAGTGGTCAGTTTGGATGAGCTATTATCAGCAGGAGAGTGAGTTTGTGTGTGTATGGGAGTTGGGGGATGTGTGAGAAAACCTGGATTTATGCTGGAAATGGCCCATCTTGATTATCATGCACATTGTAGGGAGAGTGGTCACTTTGGATGAGCTATTACCAGCAGGATAGTGAGTTTGTGTGTGTGGTTTTTGGGAGGGGGGTGAGGGAGTGAGAGAACCTGGATTTGTGCAGGAAATGGCCCAACTTGATTATCATGCACATTGTGTAAAGAGTTGTCACTTTGGATGGGCTATCACCAGCAGGAGAGTGAATTTGTGTGGGGGGGTGGAGGGTGAGAAAACCTGGATTTGTGCTGGAAATGGCCCAACCTGATGATCACTTTAGATAAGCTATTACCAGCAGGACAGTGGGGTGGGAGGAGGTATTGTTTCATATTCTCTGTGTGTATATAAAGTCTGCTGCAGTTTCCACGGTATGCATCCGATGAAGTGAGCTGTAGCTCACGAAAGCTCATGCTCAAATAAATTGGTTAGTCTCTAAGGTGCCACAAGTACTCCTTTTCTTTTTGCGAATACAGACTAACACGGCTGTTACTCTGAAACCTGTTATTAAACAGTATTTCTCTTTGTGAGCACATGGAACCTATGCTCTACAAAATGCACCAGCTATCTCTTGATTTCCAAATTGATTGTAGATGTTCATTTGACCTATAATGTCCTACATTGCATAAGATATACCTATCTAAGAAATTGTCTCTATCCCAGTGATACCCTGGGACAAGTGCAGTCAGTAGAGTCGCCTGCACTGAAGCTCCATTACTGTAAGAGGTGGGGGTGGCTGGCAGGGCACTCTACTTTAGGTCCCAGATGTTTGGAACCCCTTTCTCCTCAGGTCCATAACATCCAGAGTTGCCAGCCTTCATGGCATTCGCCAAGGCCCTCCCCTTGCATATAGAATCATAGAATATCAGAGTTGGAAGGGACCTCAGGAGGTCATCTAGTCCAACCCCCTGCTCAAAGCAGGACCAGTCCCCAGTGTTTGCCCCAGATCCCTAAATGGCCCCCTCAAGGATTGAACTCACAACCCTGGGTTTAGCAGGCCAATGCTCAAACCACTGAGCTATCCCTCCCCCTCAAAGTTGGGTAAGGCTGGTTGAGGTGCTGTAGGACTTGGGGGGTTGATTAATTTGCATTATATTTATGCTGTTGCTGGGTTTATTTTTAAACATTGTTTTGTGGGTGCCAGTGCCTTTGCTTGGCACATATTTTATAGTTTATTTTTAAAAAATTCAGTCTGCATAATAAAAATTCTTCTTCGAGTGCTTGTTCATGTCCGTTCCAATCAGGTGTGCACATGCCACATGCACGGTCGTCAGAAACTTTTCCCTTAGCAGCTCCCGTTGGGTCGGCTAAGGAACCCCCTGGAGCGGCGCCTTCTTTAACTCTTGGGATGATATGTCCAAGTACAAAGAGACGCTCCCTGAAGAGTCAAGAGTGGAGTTCTCAGCTCTGGTTGAGGAGGGGAAGGCATTGGCCCTTCAGCCTCCCTTGATGCGGCTGACTCGGAGGCATGAACCATCTCCTAAGGGATGGTCATGAGGAGAACCTCCTGACTCCAGGCTTCAGGTCTTCCCCCAGAGGTCCAACAGACCCTGCAGGACCTTCCCTTTGAGGGTGCAGGGCTGTTTGCAGACCAGACAGACTCGAGGTTCCATAGCCTCAAAGATTCAAGGGCAACAATGAAGTCTCTGGGGATACATACACCTGCTACCCAGAGAAAACCTTTCAAGCCTCAACCACAGCAACAGAAGAGGCAATATCAACCCCACCCAAGGCAGGATCCTCACCACCATAGGGGCAAGAACAATAGGCGTAGGCCTCCTAACCAATCGTCACGCCAGGGCCAGGGTCCGACTAAGCCACAGTCAGGATCCAAACAAGGGTTTTGATGGGGCGCCTGAGGACAGCGTGCCAGACTCCATACTGGATCCTTTCCCCTGCTTTCTGAACCATCTATCCCACTTCTACCATGCATTGTCCCTTATAACATCGGACAGTTGGGTCCTTCGCATGGTAGAGGTGGGATATTCTCTCCAATTCTGCTCCTCCCCTCTCTCCCACCCCTGTTCCCTGTCTATCTTCAGGGACCCTTCTCATGATCAACTCCTTGTCCAGGAGGTGCATCGCTCCTCGCCTTAGGGGAAGTGGAGGAGGTTCCTCAGGAACTAAGGGGCAAGAGGTTCTACTCCCATTACTTGCTAATCCCAAAAGCTAAGGGGGGGACTGAGACCCATCTTAGACCTGCGAGGACACAACCAGTTTATGGTAAAGTTGAAGTTCCACATGGTCTCTCTGAGTTCGATCATTCCCTCCATGGATCCGGGGGACTGGTATGCTGCCCTCGACATGAAAGTTGCATACTTCCACATAGCCATTTGTCTGGCCCACAGACATTTCTTTGTTGAGGTTTGTGGTCGATCACAAGCGCTACCAGTTTACGGTGCTCCCATTCGGTTTATCAATGGTCCTCCGGGTGTTCACCAAGTGCATGTTGGTGGTCACGACCTTTCTCCAAGAGGCAGGTACAGGTGTATCCCTATCTTGACGACTGGCTGCTTCGGGGGTGTTCCAGGGAGGAGGTGGAATCCCAAGTCTGGTTAGTCACAAATACCTTCCAGAGACTGGGTCTCCTCCTCAACATGGACAAGTTGACGTTGTCACTGACCCAAAGAATAGAATTCATTGAGGCGGTGCTAGACATGGTTGGTTCAGGTGAGAGCGGTATTGCCGGGGTCCAGATTCCAAGCACTAACAGGAATCATTCAGACTCTCAAGCGGTACCCCACCACGACTGCAAGGGTATTCCTGAGTCTCCTCAGACACATGGCAGCATGCATCTATGTGGTCAGACATGCCAGACTGAGACTCAAGCCACTCCAGGCTTGGCTCGCTTCAGTTTATCACCCAGGCTGACATAGTTTGGATTCGGTAGTAACAGTGCCAGGACGAGTCCTTGACACCCTATGCTGGTGGCTGGACCCTCGCATGGTGTACAAGGGAGTCCCATTCAGCGCTCCTCAGGCATCCATGACCTTAGTAACGGACGCATCAGACCTTGGTTGGGGGGCCCACCTAGGAGATCTACAGACTCAGGGCAGGTGGTCACAGTCCGAGATCCCGCTCCACATCAATATAAAGGAGCTCAGAGCGGTGAGACTAGCCTGCCAGACCTTCAAGGACAGACTTCAAGTGCACAATACCACCGCCATGTTTTACATAAACAAACAGGGCAGAGCCCGCTCCTCCCCTCTCTGTCAGGAAGCTGAAGGTGCCACTCCAGGAGCTGCTAAGGGGAAAATTTCCAACAACTGTGCACGCAGCGCATGCACACATGATTGGAATGGATGTGAACAACATAACTCAAAGAACAACAGTTACAAGAAGGTGAGTAACCATTTTTTCCTCACTAAGGGCCCCTAACACTTTTACAGAGGAGCAGATTTCCTCTCCTAAACATTTGCAAGATTGGCCCTTAAAGGTGAAATCCTGAGAGTTGCTCAGCACCCTCAACTCCCATTGAAGTCAGTTGGAGGTAAGGGTGGTAAGCGGCTTGCTTGGTTAGGCTTTAAATAATTCCTCAAAGTGTTATAAATGCAGCATATCTTTTTTTTAATGTTTACCTCTTTCTTATCTTTTTGTAGGTGGTTTGTCCAGATTGTAGTGATGATATTGCAGTGAAAAAGGACAATGTTCTAGTTCGTTCTTTCAAGGATGGTAAATTGTGAGTAGAAACATAGAAGCTACCAATTAAATATGTGCACCATCTAAAGTGTGTGACACCTGCTGTTAAGCAAATGCTTTCCTGAATGTGTTAATGAATGGATGCTCATGATTAAGGCTACGATTTAGTCATGGGTATTTTTAGTAAAAGTCTTGGACAGGTCATGGGCAATTATCAAAAATTCATGTCTCATGACCTGTCCATGACTTGTACTGTAAATACCCCTGACTAAACCTGGGGGAGAGGGGGTGGGCAATGGCACTAACTGCTGGGGGCCACTTCCAGAGCAGCTGCTGCTCTGGCTGCCATGGGCACCGCTGCTCGGGAGGTTCCTAGGACCAGCTGCCCGGGGCCGCCCGAGCAGCAGCCAGTACGGCTGGCTGCGAGGCCATCTGAGCAGCTGGCTGCAGAGCCGCTCCAGCAGCGGATGGTGTGGCTGTCCCCGGGGTCACCTGAACAGCTGACCCTGAAGCCATCTGTTTGGGCAGCCCTGGGGTCAGCCACACCGGCCGCTGCAGAAATCACGGCAGTCACGGAAAGTCATGGAATCCGTGACTTCTGCGACTTCCATGACAGACATGGAGCCCTACTCATGGTGCACCCAAATTTTTAAGGCAGTTGGATTTTTTCAGCTCCATTTTTTTAATACTGTACAAAACTATAATAGTGAAAAGGGTATATTTTAATTAACTGTCAGCAATATTTAACTCGCTGAAGAAGATATTGTCTTATTGAAATAAAATTGCATGATAAATCGTGATTTATTGATTTATTGTCCAGATACATTTCATATGCTCTTTCTACACATTTAATAGCTCTGTGTATTGTTTGATATTATCCCTTTATAACAGGGCTTGTCAAACTATTTTTCTTCTCTGGGCCCTCCCTTTGAAAATATTTCAGGCAGTGATGACCTTACCCCCCCACCCGCCACCTTGTTTCTGGACATAGCTTTCATGGCATCAGTGCACATCCCTACAGAGCTAAGTAACCATACCATGCCACCTTTACTTCTGCGCTGCTGCTGGCAGTGGCTGTGCCTTCAGAGCTGGGCAGCCACAGCTCTCCAGCTGCCCACATCTGAAGACAGTGCTCCCGCCAGCAGTAGTGCAGAAGTTAGGATGGCAATACCATACTATTCCACGCTTACTTCTGCACTGCTGCAGAGTGATGGCACTGTCTCCAGCGGTAGGCGCCCCAGCCAGCAGCCGCCGCTGTCTGACCACCCAGTTCTGAAGGCAAGGAAACAGGATGAGCCAGGAAAAATCACGGACATTTGTTTGTATTTCAAAAACCTACGCGGACAGAGATCGGAGGACCAAAAAAAAAGGTCAGGTCCGGGAAAATCTGATGTATGGTAATCCTTGATCTCACGACCTTAGCCTTGCGACCCCCCCTTTGGGTCAGGATCCCCAGTTTGATAAATGCTGGCTTTTAAAAATATGTGATTTTTAAGAAGTATACTTTAAATAATTGTTGCCTTGTCAACACTCTTTTAAATTCTTTAGTGCTTCTGTACCAAGAAAAGATGTTCAAGAAATTAGTGAAACTTCACCAAAGCCTGATGCTTTGTTAAAACAAGGTAAGAATAGCCTTTAAATACAAAAAGAGCATTTTTTTCTTGATTAATTACAACTAGCTAGTGGTATATATTGCACCAAATATGTAAGAAAGCATGCTTTTGCATTCTGTAAAATTACAGAAATATGGCTTCCCTATGACGTTGTCTACAGACTTATAGAAATTTTTCATTTCTAAAAGTCATCAAGCACAATCTTTAAAAGCATAAAAACTGTAATGCATTGATTATATATGCTGGAACAACAAACAAAAGGAGTAGTAATGTAGTGGAAACCAACTTCATGGATTTTGTCTGAAATCCGGCCTCCCTGTGTTGCACCTTCATAAAGTTGTTTGCACCATGGTGCACTCATCAGGATAGCCTTGAAAGGGTTGCCTCCACACATTCTGCATGCTGAAGAGGTGGGCTCTTCGGCAAGCTACATTGTGTGCTCAACTAATCTTTGCAAAATAAATGCTTATATTGTTGTTACTTCAGTCCTCTTTATTTCCCATTCCTACCCTTTTATTTATCCACAAGTTGCATCTTTTCATTAATTTGGACCCTAAATTCTTTAGGACAGGGATGCCTCTTAATTATGTGTTTGTACATGGCCTAACAGAGGGGGTTGGTGCCTTTAGGCATCACTTCAGCATAAATAGTAACAACTGTAAATAGCTTGGAGTGCCTGATGTAGAGACTACTGGGTATGCATGGCTGAGCACCTCTGCATAAGGATGCAGATAAGGAGTGGCTGCGGAACAACACTGCTAAAGTCCTATGATTTGGATTCTCACTCTTCCCTTGCCTTCCCCTAATCTTTCTTTTCTTTTCTTTTCTTTTCTTTTCTTTTCTTTTCTTTTCTTTTCTTTTCTTTTCTTTTTGGAGCAAATGGATCCTTCTTCTAATGCTAATAAATGCTGGTCTTCTTGCAGCCTTTGACCAAGCCCTTGAATTCCGTAAAAGCAGAACTGTTCCCAGTAACTGGAAGACTGAGTTGAAAGAGGAGAGCTCCAGCAGTGAAGCTGAAGAAGAGGAAGAAGATGAAAAAGAAAAGGAGGATAATAGCAGTGAAGAAGAGGCAAGTATAACATTGCAAACTGTCTGTTTTCATCAGCTGTATATTGGCACTCTGCTTAGAACTCAAGAGCACAGATTTTCTTGCTCCTTGTATCTTTAATACACATGTCTTTCTTAGATGAAATTCTTATTTGTAAAACCTCTCTGTGGAAACCAAATTAATAACCATGAATGGACTCAGGAAGCTACCTCTTCACACATGCAGTCAAAGGACTGAATCAGTAGGAGCTAAAGATAGCTGAAAGACCAAATCCAAAGATTGAGCTTAGGATCAGATATAGCCCTTACTGCACCTGAAGCAGTAATATGTAAGGGCCAAGAGCTATGTTGTTGGGATAGGGCAGGGTGGGGCAAGGGGTGAGATGGGAGTGAGAGACATGTGCTGCCAAGTGCATCTTACAGTTACTCGAAAAAAGAACAGAACATGCCCCTGACTAATACATGTTCATGACTACAGCATGCTTACAAGCTAATTGTAGAGACTGAATGTCTCCTAGCTGTGGTTAAAAATACATATTTATTGTACCTATATTTATTGCAACAAAAATGGGTAGGGAATAGCTTTCATATGTGGAGCGATTAATAAGACTGGGACTTTTCAGCTTGGAAAAGAGACGACTAAGGAGGGGGATATGATGGAGGTCTATAAAATTATGACTGATGTGGAGAAAGTAAATAAGTAAGTGTTAATTACTCCTTCTCATAACACAAGACCTAGGGTTCACCAAATGAAATTAATAGGCAGCAGGTTTAAAACAAACAAAAGGATGTATTTTTTCACACAACGCACAGACAACCTGTGGAACTCCTTGCCAGAGGATGTTGTGGAGGCCAAGACTATAACAGGGCTCAAAAAGAACTAGATAAGTTCATGGAGGAGAGGTCCATCAATGGCTATTAGCCAGGATGGGTAGGGATGGTATTCCTAGCCTCTGTTTGTCAGAAGCTGGGAATGGGCGACAGGATGGATCACTTGATGATTACCTGTTCTGTTCATTCCCTCTGGGGCACCTCGCATTGGCCACTTCCGGAAGACAGGATCCTGGGCTAGATGGACCTTTGGTCTGATCCAGTATGGCTGGTCTTATGTTCTTACCTGACACTGCAAAGGAAATGTAATATTTAAGGTAGTTGAAAATTGTCTTTAAACACATATCTGTTTTTATCTTAATGATTAGTTTTCAGTTGCCCTCCACCCCACGCCTTTGGAGGCAGCTGTTCTAAAGGAGGTTTTAAACGCTAAGGAAATTCACATTCCACCACCATTTGCATAGGGGTTCTGCTGGGGAAGCAGCGTATACAGGCCAGTATGGGAGTCTCACTGGCAGAAACTCCTTGGGAGATAAACTGAACAGCATGTCTCCTAGTTGGCCGGGCTGGCACATCCCTAGCACTGCTGGGCTAGGCCTTCTTGCTCCAGGCCTCCTTGTGGAGAGGAAGTTGCAGGTAGCTTGTACCATTTCTCAACCTTCAGGTGGACTTTCTGCTATCAGCCCTGGCTTCCGCTAGTTTGTGGTGGTGAAACATGAGGGATGAATTTGTCCTAATACTTTTTTAATCTTTCAAATAATTACAAAAAATGTCTAAGTTGTTGTATCTCTCCTCTTTCCTCTCCTATGCTAGAATTGGTTCACTAGACGTTATCTCTCTCTGCCTACCCTGACAAAAAGAAGCAGAAGAACTTTCAGGCAAGGCGCCAGCCCACCCACTCCTCTTCTACCTCTGTCTCCTTTGTTTTGGAAGTATGGAGTGCAGTCCTGTGCCTATCTTCTAATTAGCTGTTCTTTCCCCCGCCCTCAGTCTCCAGTCCAGAAATAAAGAAGACGAGAAAAGATGAAAGTCAGAGGAAAGAACTCTGCTTCACAGCTGGCTCTGAGGCTGTGTGTGTGGAGGGGGTTTGATTCTGTTATTTCCTCTGTACTTTCTCCTGGTGCTCAGATTCTGGCTCTGTCCAGAGGACCCCTCCTTTAGCCAGGGAGTGGGGGCTGTTTCTCTTGACTAAGTTATTCATCCCTGCAATGCTGACTGCAATGCAGCAGCCTAGTGCTCCCAACCCTTTGGAGCATTAGACACAAGGTTGAACTGTCTGGGTCCTAAACGACTACTGTACTCTGTGTCTCAACCCATCTTCCCTGGTTGGGGCTTTTCAGGAGGCTGCAGGTGTGTGAGGTTGGAATTCTGCCACCTCTCCAGACTCACTTACTCCTCATATGGTGCCCTTCTATGGTCCTTTCAGGGTTTGCCAACTGCAACAATATCTTTCTCTGTCTTTTATTCTCACCTACTTATGCTCACTTCTCCTGGAAGGTCCACTTGGGAGGCCATGAGTGAGGAGAATCTGAGCTCTTAAGTACTACTGTTTTTAAGGGTTTGGCCTTTAGAGCCTTTGCCTTTGGGAGGTAGCTACAGCTCCTTCTGCCAGCCTTGTCTTCGCTTGTGTAGCATGAGTTGCTGTTCCTTCCCCATGCAAGCTCCCTAAATGCCTTGGTGAACAAGCCTGGCTCTGGACACCTTCAAATCTAATGGGATTTGCTATGGTAGTTCTGAAATTGCTTCTCTAGTGTCTCTGGCATCTACTGGGCTGGAGGTTTGCAAAGTAACGGCTAGAGTTTCACTTTCTTTTTTTGAGTGGGAGCAATATGATCCTGCCCTGTTTTTCTCCTGTCTCCTCTTTCCATTTCAGTTGTTATGCTCTGTGGGTTCCCTGCATGGCCTTTCTCCTCCAACAAAATATGTGAGAGAGCACTCTTGGAACTAGACAATCTTTCCCCTCCAGATTGCTCTAGCTCATCCTGGGCCATGAAGAATTTCATTGGTTCCCTTATTACTACTTACATGGCCTCTCTAACTGTGCCGTTCAAGGCATGGGTAGGAACAGTTTTTTCATTTCCATCATCTTCATTTCACACTTAGATACCATGGTGATAGGTGCCATAGAAATCTGAGAGATTAGATTTTTTTTTTTAAAGCTGCTTTCCGTCCTGTGTCCCCCTCCAAATGGGCCTCTGCCTCCCAGTCTCTTCTCCTTTACTAGTATGATGGGAATAGGAGGACTAAATCTAGCTTCAGCCAAATATGGAGGTGTGGACCAGGATCCACTTTGAGTTATAATAAAATATTTATAGTATGAGTGTTAGCAGGGAGCTGCTTGCTTCCTCAAGTTAGAAACGAGCTACTTTGCTAACTCCTTTAACCTTCATAATGCTGACAGGTACACTGGTATTCCCAGAGTGAACACCGATGAGATTATCTAATGTAGCAATAGGCTGAGATAGCAGAATATTGAAGGTTATAGGTCTGCATCTAACAATCTCCCAAGATGCCTTGGCATCAAAGTACAGTCAGTCTGGTTCTTCATGAGATTCTCAGAATAGCAGGGATCATTAACTCGCCTTGCTACAGTGTCTCACTTCAGTCCCCCTGTGAAATCCATTGAGTCTGCACACTCTGAGAATGTACAAACGCTCTTCTGTAGATCTTGGCATATCAAATCTTAATTCTGTCCCATTAGCACATTGTTCTAGAATCTAGTGGGGAATTTAATTACAACAAGGGATATCTACTTGCAGTTTTGGTACTTGGTGTTACAAGTATCTGCTTTGTGCTTCAAAAATAGTATCTT
Organism: Lepidochelys kempii; assembly: GCF_965140285.1. NCBI lineage: Eukaryota > Metazoa > Chordata > Testudines > Cheloniidae > Lepidochelys > Lepidochelys kempii. The sequence goes on along the minus strand of NC_136382.1, from coordinate 135,313,996 downwards.
AGGGTGTGTCTACACTGCAGCTAGACACCCGCAGCTGGGCCGTGCTAACTGACTGGAGCTCATGGGGCTCGGACTAAGGAGCTGTTTAATTGCGGTGTAGATGTTTGGTCACAGGCTGGAGCTCTAAGACCCCACGAAGTGGGAAGATCCCAGAACTCAGACAGAAGCCCAAACTTAAATGTCTGCAGTTTAACACTGCAGTTAAACAGCCGTTTAGCCCAAGCCCCGTAAGCCTGAGTCAGCTGGCAGTGTCAAATTGCAATGTAAGATACCATAGGGTCCACAACGGATGGTAGCAGTATCTGCAGCACTCTGCTCAGTATCTACAGCACCTCTGCTTTTTGGCTCTCTTAGTGCTTGAAGGAAATTGTATACATGATACTTCTTGAAACCCTAGTTAAATTTCCTGGGAACATCTGGTCAGTGCTTTCCTCCCTGACCTCTTACGGTTCTATGTCGTCACTCTCTTGTGACAAGCATTTTCTTGGTTGTGAGCCACTTGCCAAATCTAACTTTTTTTCCTTCTCTTCTGACCCAGAGTACTTCAGGGAAGGAAATCTCCTGAATTTCCACAATATATGAGACTTTTGGTCTAAATAGAATACAGTCCTACTTCTCATTTTGCAAAATATCCCTGGCTGTTATTTTGTTTCTTCTTTTCACATGCGAGAGAAGGTATTTATTTCAGTCAGACCCAGCACAACCTCCCTTATTTCACCTTGATGTCAAGAAAGATCTTTAGCTATGTCAGGTTCCAGAGTAGCAGCCCTGTTAGTCTGTATCTGCAATAAGAAAAGGAGGACCTGTGGCACCTTAGAGACTAACAAATTTATTTGAGCATAAGCTTTTGTGAGCTACAGATCACTTCAGCGGATGCATCCGATGAAGTGAGCAGTAGCTCATGAAAGCTTATGCTCAAATAAATTTGTTAGTCTCTAAGGTGCCACAGGTCCTCCTTTTCTTTTAGCTATGTCAGTGATCACATTAGTAGTTTGGTATGGGAATTTCTTTTCCCTCACTTTATACTAAAGATTAAGAATCTTTAGCTGCTGTCAGCAACTTGGGCTGACCCTTCACCCATACGATCTGCTAAATTACTATATGGCCCTCTTTTATGCAAGTTTTTGTTATTAATTAATGTTAAATGGAGAATATGCCAACACATCAGAAGTATGTTTTCCTCTTGACTTCCACTGTGTATCCAATTAGTGTATTTGTTATAGGATGAGGGAGAGGACACGTACAACAAGAGAAAACTTCTTACTGGTAATTCTGTTAATTGTAGCCTTTGTCAGTCCTACTTTCATCCCTCCACCTGTTGAGGCTATTAAGTGAGGAGTTATCTTTTTTATCTATATCATATTCTTAGTAATTGTATTCAAATTTTGTAAGTTTCTCAGCTGAGCTCCGGTGCGTCTACACAAATCTTGATGAATAATACTTTTGTCTCCTTGCTTCTGGATTGGTGAAGTCATAATGCTTAGGGTAAGAAGTAGAATGGGAAAGATGAAGCTGATATGGTGACAAAGTAATTTTTCTTTATTTACAGAAATGATATATCAGTTATACTCACAGAAAGTCTGCTATGGGTCAGAATTAAAAGGAATACAAAGAATTGAAACTAACTCTTAGTCTGCGTGCCTCTTTGAAATATCTTAAACTTAGTGATTAAAATTCATAGAAGTTCTGATTACACTAGAAGTAAGATGATACTCATATGGGAAATATTAATTAATATCCGTTGAGGCACATGGTACTTCTGGGGATTTCCTAACTAGCTTGGGAGGAGCTGTTGGACTGAGCCACAGTGTCTTGCCATTGATCTCTGCTGATAGTTATTCTATGTAGGGGTTTATTACTGTAATAAATTTAATAGCCACAAACATTTTTGATGTACCTATTCTGCATTTGTTCGTTTCTAATTAATTCTGTGTATACTATGTACTCTGCATGCACATTGCCAGAGGAGTAATGTCATTGACCTCAGCGTGTTACTAGTGGCTTGTGGAACCACTGAAGAAAAAAGTGCAGGGACAATTTTACCTTCCACTTCATCTTTAAAAGTGACTTAATCCATCCAGGCATTAAAGAATAACCACATCTAATTATAGGACAAATGAATCTCAAAATTGTGTGTAGTCTTTTGAGGAGCAATACTCGTGTCTACCAGACTCTGTTTTCTGCCTAATTCAACACAGTTGAGAGCTTGTGTTGATTTATAAGAATTCTTATGACATTTTGATGATGATCTATTGAAAATCCATGAAGATCAAACCATATGTTTTATAGTTTTTATTAGCTGGAAATAGCCTTTCCTGCTTCCAGATGGCTTAACAATCAGAGACCATATGCCCTCTGTATAGCATGCTGTCAGTGTCATTAAATTCTACAGTAAATCAAACTTTGTAATGTAAACTTCATTTGCAACAATAGTTTTCCATATTAAAGTCTGCTAGTTAGAAGTGCTTAACAAGACAAGTGATAAATTTTCTTTTCTTGTATTACTTATATTAGGAAGAAATAGAGCCTTTTCCAGAGGAAAGGGAGAATTTTCTACAACAGTTATACAAATTTATGGAAGACAGAGGTGGGTGTTTTATCTTCAGTTATGCAATGTATATTGAAGCTTTGAGCTATGACCCACTATTGCTTTGCAATTCATTTTTGGGAATGAGTGTGGCCATATCCATCTTTTCTTCCTGTGATCTGGGAGATTGTAGTCTGTCACTTGACCCTCTTTGTCTTCTCAGCATTCACGAATGCTAAAATGCAGACATATCCCTGCTTTGCAAAATAAGTGGATATGCTCCATATACCCCTGTATATCACACACTATATTCCTGTGTTGTAGATAGCTGTGCATTTAATGCCTAGTTTTGTTCTTAATTCTATTACTGCATACATTCCATTTCATAATTTTAATAAGATGCCTCAATAAATGCATTTTAGAATGACAAATATCATTTGAATGGTTTAATTCATTCTGGTTTTAGCTTGTGCCTTGTAATACCACCTGAATGTTTGTGTTACTGATAAGGGAAACTGAAATGCCTTTAAAAACATATCCCTTTAATATGTCAAATCCTTAACAGATATATAGGTAGAGATTACAAATAAATATGCTTTCAGAAAGCAAATAGTTTCTCTCTTAATTGTGTGGTAAGACTTGTGTTCGGAGGCCTCTGTTTCACCTACACACACACACATATGAATTGTAATATCTTTAGTGGATTGAGATAAAAGTGAGCTTTTAAATAAAGCTGTAGAGTTTGATTATGATATTTATTATCTTATTGTTAAGAGCCTATCAAATTCACGGCCATGAAAAACGCTTCACGGACTGTTAAATCTGGTCCTCCCTGTGAAATCTGGTCTTTTGTGTGCTTTTACCCTATACTATACAGATTTCACGGGGGGAGACCAGTGTTTCTCAAATTGGGGGTCCTGCCCCAAAAGGGAGTTTCATGCGGGGTCACAAGGTTATTTTAGGGGGGTTACGGTGTAGCCACCCTTACTTCTGCACTGACTTCAGAGCTGGGCTGCCAGAGAGCAGTGGCTGCAGGCCGGGAGCCTAGCTCTGAAGGCAGAGCCGCCACCAGCAGCAGCGCAGAAGTAAGGATGGGCGTGATATGGTATTGCCACTCTTACTTCTGCGCTGCTGCTTTCAAAGCTGGGCAGCCGGACAGTGGTGGCTGCTGACTGAGAGCCCAGCTCTGAGGGCAGCAGCGCAAAAGTAAGAGTGGCAATACCATACCACGCCATCCTTACTTCTGCGCTGCTGCTGGTGGCGGCTCTGCCTTCAGAGCTGGACTCCCAGCTTGCAGCTGCTGCTTTCTAGCTGCCCACCGCTGAAGGCAAAGCCGCTGTCAGCAGCAGCGCAGAAGTAAGGGTAGCAGTACCGCAACACCCCCGCCCCCCACAGTAACCTTGCAACCCCTCCACAACTCCTTTTTGGGTCAGGACCCCTACAATTACAACACCGTGAAATTTCAGATTTAAATAGCTGAAATCATGAAATTTGTGATTTTTAAAATCCTATGACCGTGAAATTGACCAAAATGGGCCGTGAATTTGGTAGGGCCATACTTATTGTATAAATAGAAAAATAAATAAATACTGTACTACGGACATGATATGGTCAGAGTCAAAGAGCTTGCAGTAATATATTTAGTAACGTGAAATAGTATAGGTATAAATTTCTGGTCTTGTGCTCAGTAAAAAGACACACTTCAAAATATTTTAATAATTGTATTCTTCCACAGGGACTCCTATTAATAAACGACCTGTACTTGGATACAGAAATTTGAATCTCTTTAAATTATTCAGACTTGTACACAAGCTTGGAGGATTTGATAATGTAAGTATTAAAGTTAAGATGGAAAGTATTTTAGGTGCATAAAGTCTGAGGAAAAAATATGATAGATTAGATTTAAGTCATAGTAAATAAGACTCCTATACAAAAACTCTAGGTGAACAGTAAATCCTACAACATAATACACCCAGCAGCATTATTAAAAAAACAAACATTCAAACAAATTATATAATCTAATTTCTTTGTGATACATGCGGTAGATCTAATTATTGCTGTATAATAATGTAGTCAGTCAGAATACTTCCTTTTTCTCTGAGGATTCAATGAATACCGGTCTGAGAGAGCCTTTGTTTTAGACACTGAGCAAATAGTAGACTTCTAAATCACTGCACAAGACCTCAAATGCAAGCAATCTGAGTTAAGGGTTCTATGGCATCCTTAACTCCTCCCCATTGTGGATCATATATAGAAGACTGTGCTGCCTGGAATTAGCTGAACTGAACTTGAAGCAGCAATTGGATCACTTACTTGGAATTCCTGGGGAAGTAGGCACTATTCCTACTTTTGACATCTTCTTATAAATTAACTTACAAATTGGTCATGTATATTTATGCAGTAAAATGCAGTGTCATCTTCTGATGCTAAGAAAAGGTCACATACTTAGAGGACAAGATGTGTTACAGTGCCTTTTGAGGACTGTTGGAACTGAGCATACTAAACAGGTTACAAAACTTGAGCATATTAAGAGTGTAAAAAGGCAGTGGAAGAGCTGATAGAGGCAGTTTCTGGGGAACCTGGGTATAGCACCATTCAGGACTTTAAAAATTGCCACAAACAGTTTGAACTGCCTTCTTTATTCTAAATTAAAACTCTGGATTGGGTAAATAAGGTTACTATCAAAGTAAGTTTTTGCTATAACCCACTTGGCTGACTCCTGCAGTTTAAGACTGTGGCTTACTGAAATGCAAAATGACAGAAGTTCTAAACTGATTATAGTAATTCTAGGTTTCAGAGTAGCAGCCATGTTAGTCTGTATTCTCAAAAAGAAAAGGAGTACTTGTGGCACCTTAGAGACTAATCAATTTATTTGAGCATAAGCTTTCGTGAGCTACAGCTCACTTCATCGGATGCATGAAGTGGAAAATACAGTGAGGAGATTAAATCTCCCCACTGTATTTTCCACTTCATGCATCCGATGAAGTGAGCTGTAGCTCACGAAAGCTTATGCTCAAATAAATTGGTTAGTCTTTAAGGTGCCACAGGTACTCCTTTTCTTTTTATAATAATTCTGTGCAGCAGAACAGTGATTTTTTTTGTTGACTAGATTCTTTTGTGGATCTGAAGACATTTTTTTAAAATTGTTAGCATTCATCTATTATTGCAAAGATAATAGACTTAAGTCAGTCTTGTGTTTTGTACTAGATTAATGTGCACAATTGTATTTTGCTGTGTGTAACAGATTGAAAGTGGAGCAGTGTGGAAGCAGGTGTATCAGGATCTTGGAATACCTGTGTTGAACTCAGCTGCAGGATATAATGTTAAATGTGCTTACAAAAAGTAAGTGATACAGCACGTGTAAAACGAATGAAATATGAATGGTGATACCATTGTGGGGTGTTTATGTATAGATTCCAGTGGAAACACCTCTTTTATGAAAAATAGTTACTGTAAATTGTGTATTATTAATTATTTTGGAATTTTAAGACTCAGAAATATAGGACGGGCAGGGACCTTGATAGGACATCTAGTCCAATCCCCTGCACTGAGTCGGGACTACGGCCTTGTTTACACTACAAAGTTATGCACTTTTAATTAAAGCATTTTAATTAAAACCACAGTTGCATGTCCACACTAGCTCTTTGTGTTGGCAGAGCGCATCCACACTAACAGCTCTTGCACTGACAGAGAGAGCAGTGCACTGTGGGTATTTATCCCACTATGCAACTGGCTGCAGGGTGCTTTGGGAAGGGTTTGCAATGCCTCATGGGGCCGGTACAGTGTCACAGGCTGCAGTTTCTCTATCCTATCATTCCAGGGGCATCCTGCTAGTTTGCCAGTTGCTTTTCAACTGAAGTTTGGGGTGGGAAGGAGGCAGAGGAGGTTGGTGTGTCTGGGGTTGGGGAGACAGCAGGCTGACCGACCTATCCTGAGGCAGGGGGAGGGGGACACCCCCTCCAAGTCAGCCCCCGGCTCTGCTCGGCACAGCAGTCTCTCCCAAAGCAGCCCACTCTGCCTGCCTGCCTATGGTTCTGTGATTCCCTCCAAGTTCTCCCACAGCCTCCTCAGCTGCTGGGAGCAGCATCCTGAGAAGCTCTGTGAGTTCTCTATGCTGAGGAATGTCAAAGCAGCACAGCAGTCCTGCTCCCAGCTCCCCGCAACAGCAGTCTGCCAGCTGCTGTATTCCTAGTGCAGGGCAGAACAGGAGCATTCCACCTTAATGGTTAGTTCCCAATCCCAGAGCAGAGCAGCAGGCTCAGCTGTCAGATACTTCCTGGAGCTTTGACAGGGGAGGGGGTGCATGCCTGCAGGGCAGCAGAGATTAAAACAGTGAACAGAGCCGTCACAATAGACATTGTGGGATACTGGTGGAAACCAGTTATGTCAACAAAACAAACAGCAGTATGTACGCTGATGCTTTGTCATTTTAACTTTGCCGCAAAAACCTTTGTGCCTCTCGTTGAGGTGGTTTTATTTTGTCAGCAAAATAGCAGAGTTTTACAAAAGGCAGCTTTTGCCGACAAAACTTCGTAGTGTAGACAAGGCCTAAGTTGTTGTTTACCTCATGCTACACTTAGGATTGTATCTCTTCTGTTATGTATGTTCTTCTTCTCTGTTGTGTCAAACATAAGCTACTTGTCTTTACTTTCAGGGTCCTTCACGACCTCTCCGCACCCTATCTGTCATCTCTGATTTAGCATCAAAAGGTCAACTCTTAACCTCTTATTGACCCATGATATCAGCCTCCTTTACCCACTTGTGAAATTTTTCAAACCAGCGCCTTTGTGCATTCTCCCATTCTGCCTCTCATGCTTGAGAGAAGATTCCTGTACACATCTGCAAAACTAATTCACTATTCTTCTCCCCTTAAAATTCTCCTCTGCCATTAAGCCTATGAAAAACTTGACAATAGCTGGGCCACTGGTGTTCTGAGACTGCTTCCTACCACGCTGACCAATCTGTCTCATGATTTCCTTGTACTCCCTCTTTGGTCTATTTGTATCCATCTGGTGTCTCTTGTTTTACACTTAGATTGTAAGCTCTGTGGGGCTGGGACTGTCTTTTTGTTCTGTGTGTATAGTACCTAACACAATGGAGTCCTGGTCCAGGACTGGGGCTCCTAGGCACTATGATAATACAAATAATAAAAAATAATAATATATATAAAAACTTCTCCAGTGCCAGAGGAACTTAAATCTGTGGGTTTTGGATGGGGGTTCGTTTGCCACAATATCTTAAAACATGTATATATTTTGATGCATTTTTGCTCTTTTTTAAAAAAAAGTACAGTAAAAGCTTTGTTATTCGGCATGTTGGGGGAATGGGGGGTGTTGGTTAGTCAAAAATTCCAGTTAACTGAGCATTATACTTACCAATGGAGGGAGGGAGTTTGGTTGTGGGAGGGGGTTCAGGGCTGGGGGTTGGGGCATGGGGAGGGAGGGAGTGCAGGCTCTGGGAGGGAGTTTGGGTGCAGGAGGGGGCTCGGAGCAGGGGGTTGGGGGTTTCTGGGTGCAGGATCTGGGCGTCGCTCACCTCGGGTGGCTCCCCGCAAGCGGCAACATGTCTCTGCTGCTCCTAGGCGGAGGCTCGGCTAGACGGCTCTGCATGCGGTCTGTGCCCGCAGGTGCCAACTCCGCAGCTCCCATTGGATCTCCAGTGGGAGCTGCGGAGCCAGCGTTTGGGGCAGAGACAGCGCACAGAGCCCCCTGGCTGTTCCTCTGCCTCGGAGCAGCAGGGACACGTCGCCACTTGTAGGGAGCCACCTGAGGTGAGCGCCGCCCAGATCTGGCACCCTGAAATGCCAGTTTCTAGAGCTTTCTGGTTGGCAAAGTTCTGGATAACACAGCTTTTACTGTATTGGGAAAAAACAAAACAAAAACAAAAAACAGAAGGGTAAAACATATAGGAAGGTAAATCAGAGGAGTGGAAAAACTTGCATTATTATACATTCTATACTGCTGTTGTCAAATGTTGGTCCACAAAGCCCTTGATGATGTCCACAGAATGAAGTAATGGGGAATCAGTAGTAGGGGACTGGGATGGTAGGAGGGTGGGAGGTGGTTTGTGAAATGATCTCTCGCTCTGTTATGAAGTGGTCAGTAGAATTGAAGTGTTTGGGGATAGCTATGTGGTATCATGAGAGAACCTTTCACATATGTATCTTTTTGATACTGATATTCCTAGATAAATGAGTAAAAGGTAAAAGATGGTGGATTTAACAAGTTTTGGTTTATTTTTAATATTTATTGTAATGGTAAGACCCTACTTTTGGTAGGTATTAGCCTTATGTTAGTCCAGTGCTTAAAATATTGTGGATTTTCTTTAGATGTTCTGGAGGAGCTCTGTAGTGTAAAGATAAAGATATAGAATAAAATGGTAAAAAGGTGCAAGAATGAGAAGAGGATAAAGGAGGATAAGTACAACATACAAATAAATGTATAAAAGAAAAAGCCAAGCATTTGACTTGTTTGTAATGATATTTATACGTTACTGGGGTAAGGTTTCTGGAACAAGGAATCTCAGCACAGTGAAATAATCTTTGGTAAATATTTAAGTATGGTGTTACCATTAGTATTCTCCAAGAACTTTAAGAAGTCAGTTCAAATTCCGTAGTATTAAGCTAGTCATTGCTAATGATATGATTCGTTTGAATGATCTTCTTTCTGATGCAGATATAATAGCATTTGAGAAAGGAAGATAGAGGGATATGTCCGCAGCAAAATAATAAATGCTTAATGCAGTATTGCAGTAAAAAGTCACTTTGTGTTACAGGGTGACGTACCCCAAATTCACTGAAACCAGGGAGTATTATCAGTTTTGAAGTTTGGAGTGTATTTGTTTCAAGGCAAACCACTATCACTTGTATTGCTTGTTTCTGTCAGTTTTTATAACGTGCCATCACATGTGGCCTATGTCATAACTAATAATCAGAATCAAGTAGGCTTCTTTCTAGGAGGCTCAGAAAATGCCAGTTGTAATGATAAGCATAATTTTCAAATTGGTTTGATAATTCATTCAAGCTGAGAAGCACTTATTGAGTTTCCATATTGCTGGGCTGAGCAAACTGGACACTGCCTTACCTTCGGACTTTTCCTTTCCTGAATTGGTAGAATATTTTTATTCCTGTTTGTGTTCTTAAATGTTTTCTGAATTTTTGGTATTTCCGTAATACTGGTTGATTAAGAGGTATCATTTGCATTTGTTTAAGTATAGTAAGAAGTAGAAACAAAAAAAAAAGAAAAATGGTCAAACTGATACCAGATTTTCACAAACAAATTTTATTAGACAGTTTTAATATAACCTATTTATTGTATCCTATGAAATACATGTACCTTTTTTAACAAAGGTATAAAGAGCTCACTAGGTTAATAGATATGTAAATTAATGTTAGCATGATGTCATGGAATGTAATTTTTCTTCCTTCAGATATCTTTATGGTTTTGAAGAGTACTGCACATCGGCTAATATCGAATTTCAAATGGCATTGCCAGAGAAAATGACAAATAAGCCCTGCAAAGAGTGTGAAAAAGAAAAAGAATTGAAAATGCTCGAAGAACCTGACCAGGATGTAAAAGAAATAAAAGTTGTTAAAGAAGAGCATAAGGAGGAGGAAGACGTGATCATACAACAGGAAGAAACAAAACCAGCTGAGAATGATAATGAATGTAAAGAAAATGATAAACCCACCTTTCTGGTAAAATACTTTGTTTATGTTAAGCCCAGTTGCTAAATTGAGGTAGTGTTTGTCGGGGGAGTAGGAGGTAGTGTATTAAGTAGGGCTGAAATCACCTTGGTTGAGTTAAAAAAGCAAACAAACACCTAAACAGTTCAGCACGTTGTCTTGATAATGCATAGTTCTTTCCTTATTATTAATACTGATCATATCACAGCTTGAAAATAGGGTTTGGTGGCTGACAGCAGCTGCATAGCTAAAGGAGGATAAGTACAACATACTGTGGGCCAGATCCATCTCTGAATGTATGCTGGCTGCTACAGAGGGTCTTGGAGGCAAAACGTCCATGACCTCCTACAGAACAGCTGCAACCTCACAGCTGTTGGGGAACCTTACAGTCAAATCATACCAAAATGTGTGGCCTACTTTGGCCTGAAAGGGGCTGTATCCTCTCAGCAGCTGTAATAGTAGGGTTTCTGTTTTGAACCTGGCTTTAGATTTAGGTCTCAATCCTACAATGCATTGCGTCTGCATGGACACCTTCTATTCCCATCCCCAACCCAAAATCAGTAAAGTTCCACAAGAATTCAGGGGGTCTGCCCCAGGGCAATGCATTGCAGGACTAGGACCTATGCACTTCAGAGGGATCTTCAGGCACACGTTTAAGCCTTTAGAAAGCACCATTGAGGTTGTTGGGATTCTATGTAGACGTAAAGATTTGTCTGAGTGAAGTCATTTGTAAGTCAGGGCCTTAAGATACTCACACACCACCCCACCAAAGACACCTGAAAAGGGTGGCAGGAGCACTACTTGATATCTGTTTTTAAGACCCACTGCATTTAGTGTAAAATCTTTAAAAGGAAACCATCAAAGAGAAGCTTTCAGTTTAAAAATTGCATTTCATAAAAACACTAGGACCTAAGATTATTAAGATGACTACATGTAAAATATTTTTATTTTTCATTTGAATGCTGTTAATTTTTTTTAGTGCTGTTCAGCTTGGAGAATGAAAATTGACTAGTTGGTTTTACTTTTAGTTTAGTTTCTAGTCAGCTTTGCTTTTGGATTCTCATGAATTTGGCACAATGAAACAATTTTGAGTCACATAGAAAAAAAATAATGTTTGTTTTTTGTTCAGAGGTTGTTTCCATTGGAATTGAAAGAAATATAATTGAAACTAGAATTTCTAAAGTGTTTTTAAAGCTTGGTTTTTTTAAAGAAATTTGGGTGCAGATTTGTTCTGGCAGCTTCACTTTAAATGTTTCTTCTATTTAAAACATTAATGGTAGATTCTGTGGCTCTGACTCAAGCAATCCTTCTGCAAAAGTTAAACCTCATTTAATAAAGCAGTATATACTGGGAATGGTAACAATCCTAAATTATTTGAATTATTTCTGCCAGTTGGTTAAGTGTGTTTTGTCTGCCTTTTTTCAAATGTTTGTCATGTTGATTTCTATTGTAGGTTAACTGCATTTTTATATTTTCTTAGGAAAACAAAAAAAACTTGCAAGAATCTGTATATACTCAGTCTGACCAGGAAAAGGAATTCAGTTCAACCAAAACAGAAGATGAAGCCAATCTGGGAGATAAAGAGGAAGAGAATATTAAAGAAATGGAAATTCTTAACACAAACATGGAGGCTGAAGAAAAAGAAAAATCAGGGTAAGAAGGGTTTTTGTAAGTTAAGGAACCTGATGTCACTGATTTTTTAATTAAAAGTATGTTTGAACTTCAACATCAAACGATATTGTGAGACCCTGATCCTGCAAAGACATAAGCATGTGCTTAACTTCATGCATCATGAATAATCCTGAAGTTTATAATAATAATAATGAAGTTAGTGGGGCTACTCACATTGTTAAAGTGAAACATTTGTATGAGTCTTTCGAGGTTCAGAGACTAAATATTTAAAACCCAGTGAGCAAGGGGAAACATACAAAGTGTAAGTAACTTAAGTCTATTTGATGAAAAAATAAGGTGGCCATCCTAGTGGCCTAGTGTTTGTTCAGCTCTGCTACCTGTATGGGATGGATTTCTGGTTCCCACCTCTTGCTCTTGGGAGTGTTTTGGAGATAGTGTTATGGGAAGGGAGTATCTTGCATCTCTCAATAGCAGTCTTTGGTTGAGTAAGGGATGATTTTGACAGGATCAGAAGTTACTCCTATCCAGTTCTCCTCAAGAGAAGGTGTTTGCAAGTGAATTAAAATGAAGTAATATTGGTGCCGGGGCCCAGCTAGTCAGTGGATGAAACAAGGAAGCAGAACATTCCTCCCTGCATGCATGGCTGTATGTGTTCTCCATAAAACAATGGATAGAAAGGTTTTCATATTTAAACGCAAAAAGCTTTGTTCCATGTATTACCTTCGTATGTCTGCCCTGAGGTCAAAATGGAATGGACAGTTCTTAATTAGGCTTAGCATAGCTAACAACTTACATCCTTGACAAGAAATGCATATACATTGTCGTGTGTCTGAGCGCTATTCAAAAGTTGGAAAATCCTAAAACCATTGTGTTTTGAACACACATCCTGCCCCTTCCTCATCTGAGGGTGAGGACAGCCCAAAAGATGATAAAACTTGTGTGGTTGTGCTGCAGGTGGGAACAAGGTGTGCAGAAATGCTCTAGAACTGTGTTTTATGGAGATTTCATTCGCTATACGGTCTGGAATATAGATGTGGCCACTGCACTGGATTTGGCCCATAGGAAATTGGAGAAACCATTGTGTAAATATTGCATCATTGACACATTTCACCATGTAGAAAGGGGATAGTAAATAATTGATTATACAAAAAATATATTATGTAGGGTAAAATAATTTGCATAGTTAAAATATAAAATTATACATTTTTAATTGGAAATCTACCCAGACAATAAGAAAAGTGCAGTGAAGAGAGTTATGCCACTTACTTCAGAACTAAATTTGGCTCAGTGTCTTTAAAATGTCACCTGGCAAGGTCTTTTAAAAGTGTGGGACATCTTTCTAATACTGATGTTAACCAAATAACAATGTAAATGAAATAATAAAGTTATAAAACTATTCTCAAATAATAATTTGTATCTGTTTAACTTGGGACCAGATTGGTTCCTCTACATGAGGAGAAGGCTTGCCTAGAGGATAAGAAGCTCCATGAGTTTCTCCTTGCACAGTTTCCACCAGACTGCTCCATTGTGGGGAAGGCAGGATTTCAGTCCCAGCTTCCAGATTTTAGGATATCTCCTGGAGGCCAGGAGTGTCTTTCTAGAGGTCCTGAACTCCACCTCCCAATGTCTCATCACTCATTCCTTTTGAAACAGGGTTTCCCTGCTGACCTCCTTCCTGTAATCCCTTCTAAACTGGGTTCAGCAACACAATGGGGCTCTGTGCAAAAGTTAATACAGAATCAGGTGATATTAACTTTTGAGCTTTTCACTTCCATTTTAATTTGTGTAGAGGGGAAGCTAAATGTGATATCTGCAGCTTACTAATTCCTCTCCAGTGCTATTCCCTGGCTACTCTTGTATCCTGACCATATTAAGTAGTCTACACAGATCTGAAGACAGGGAGACAAAGCAGCCGAGGTAGCTGACATCTCCCCACCCCTTCTCTATGGGCAAGGATTGATGTATGTGTTGGGTCTTTGTGTGCTGATTGAGAGGTGGACAATCTCTGGGCCAAAGAAGATAATGAAAAATTGGTGTCTTAGTGTTCTTATTGAGTATGTGGAGCATCACTCTTATGTTGTCTGTTTCAAAGAGAACTTTCCAGGGCTTTGGAAACTCATCCTTCTGCTTAAATTAGAATTCCCTCATAGTTAATGTCGCCAAGAATAAAATGGCGAAAGGCTGGCAACTTCAGGACATAAATTTAACACCACTAGTGTCAGGAAGAAATGTCCCCCAGCTACCTCAATGTAGTATTGCATAATTAGGTACCTTCCTCTGTTGTGTGAATTGAATTATTCATTTTGTAATTATTGAAGGCCAAATGGACTATTTTTCTTCAATATGGCATTTCTTATCTTCCTAGAAATTGAATCATTTGACAGAAAAAAGTCCTTTAAGGATACCTTATGTGGAGACATGCCACATATATAAAGTACAATTGAAACAATCTGGCCCAACATTCTTTTTTGTGAGGGGATTTCTCATGGATAGTCAATTAAACTGAAAGGCAACAAGGTACTGAAAGGTGCTTTTCCACACACAGAACAATTAGTCCATGGAACTTACCCCCTCAAGATTGAGGCCAAGAGCTTAGCATGATTTTTTTTTAAAATTGAACATTTATATGGATAACAAGAATACTGACTTTTTATCGTAAGGATTAAAAAACCAAAGAAGATTTTTGAAACAGATATAAGACCTCATGCTTTAGGTCATATAAGCCAAGCTCTAACTAATCAGAATTGGGAAGAAGCTTTCTTTGTGGATAGTTTATTCCATAACAGCCCTCTGGAGGGGTTTCTTGCACCTTCCTCTGAAGTATCTGGTACTTGCTGCTATTTTAGGGCTAGTCTGCACTACCACCCTACATTGGCACAGCTGCACCGATGCAGCTGCGCTGTTGTAGTGCATCTGGTGAAGATGGGCTATGCCAACAGGAGAGCATCTCCCCCCGACATAGTACAGTGTGGACACTGCTTTAAGTCAATGTAACTTATGTTGCTCAGTGGGGTGGTTTTTTCACACCCCTGAGCGACATAACGTAGATCGACTTAAGTGGTAGTGTAGTCAAGCACAGAGACATGACAAGAATATGTAAGAAAGTAAGTCAGCAGCTGTGTTTCACATATAGGAGGTAACAGGTTAACAGATGTAGTGTTTTTCTTCTGCCCTTTGCAGTTTATTCTTTGAGTACTTTGAAAAGTAGCATAATTTTTTATTTAATGTTGTAGCCGTGTTGGTCCCAGGATATTAGAGAGACAGGGTGGGTGAAGGACTTGAAGAAGAGCTCTGTGTAAGCTCCAAAACGTGTCTCTCTCACCAACAGTAGTTGGTCCAGTAAAAGATATTACCTCACCCACCTTGTCTCTAGTTTTTTATTTGTCAGAAGAGGTATATTTTGAGGGCTTTGTGATGAATGAAAGTAAAATTGTAGGAGAGGGATTTAAAATATCACAGGAAGATGTAGGTTAGTGTGGTTGGCTGACAGTCATATTGATTGGCTTTGGACCAAATAAAGCACTATACATTAAAGTTAACTCATACAGTCAAATTTAATTTTGTGTAAAGTAAATTATTTGAGGGGGGGGGAAATGCGTCGTCTTCCTTGCACAGTTGGTGTGAACACCAGTTTAAATTTTGCACTGTTAGTGTAAGCACAAAAAGATCAATTTATACCAACTACATTTGTGTAGCATCATATATAGAGACTTACCCATTTTGTCTATGCATTGTATTTTTGTGTGCATGTGTCATGGGGGCATGTCTCTCTAGCATATCCTCTTTTGGCTGTTGTGGCCCTGTAGGTACATTGCACTCAGCACCTCTTGGGTCTTTTTCAGCAATTACCCAGAGCAGGTTAGTTCAAACTGTTTGCAGAATCTGATTTATTCACAGTTCCAACATATACCCCTTCACATGGTTCGATCTATTAACTCGTTATACAGACATAACTCACTTGTTTAGCCTCTCCAGTTCACACCCACTCTGGCTCCATGTAAAAGTCAGTTTCTCCTCCTGTTCTGGAGGTCGCAGCCCTCCTCCCAGAGCTGGGTTGTACTTCAGACAATCCCTCTTGAGCTCTCCTTACTACAGGAGTCTCCTAACTCTCCTCCTTGACACTAGAAGTAGATTTGAGGTCAGCTGTAGAGCTCAGGCAGTTTCTCCCCAAGCTGGCCCTTTTCCCAATTTAAAAGTGCCGAAAGATACAATTTTAGGCTGATACTTTAACCCCACTAATTTTAATAACGGGTCTTGTGAGGTTATAGCCCAGTACTTCATGTTGAACAGGCTATTCCAACTTCCTGATGTGTAAGTGTGCAAAAGTCTTTTTGTTTTCTTTTGAATGACCTGTCCAAAAATTTCTGAAAAAACCATCACACAGCAGTTCTTCTTTGAGTGTTTGGTTCCTATGTGCATTCCAAACATGGGGGTGAGCATGCATGACATGGCTCTGGAGCCGGAGGGTTTTCTTAACAATGTCTGCTGACGTGCACGTGTGTCATGCGGTGGCTTATGTTCACAGCTGAGGGTATGATAGTGCCGGTCGATGCCTCTCCAGTTGCCTCATACCACGTACCCAGAGTTGGAATCACTGTTCCTTCGCGCTCTTAGTCCTCCATCCATCACAGGCAGTGTGGCATACTCTGCCTCATATGCCCCCACACCAGAGCAGGCAGAGTGGAGGTATTGTATCCCAGCTAAGGGGGGTGGACTTCCTCTTTTGTCACCTACCTCTCTTGTTGTACATGCAGCAGAGGAATGGGTGCCCCAGCACGCACAAAAGTTGACCGTCTCCAGACCAGCCGGCTAAGCGATTTGACCTATTGGGAGAAAGGTTTATTCCTCAGCAGCACTGTAATTTAGGATTGCAAACTACCAGTCTCTGCTAGCCAGATACGATTTTAATAACTATGTGTGGCTAGCAGAGTTCCAGATGAACTGCCACCAGACCAGCAGCAGCAGTTTCAGGCGCTGGTGGACGAAGGGTTCCTGGTCACCAAGGTGGGCCTCCAAGTGGCGGTTGATGCAGCCAACATGTCCTCTTGCTCCCTTGCAACTGCTGTCCTCATGCGCCGGGACTCATGGATCCAGTCATCTGGCTTTCCTTAGGAGATCCAAACTATTATCAAGGACCTTCTCTTTGACAAAGACAGTTTGTTTTATGTGAAGACAGACAAGTCCCTTCACTCTTTGAAGGACTCCAGCGCCACTTTACAGTCTCTGGTGATCTACACCCCAGCTCCACAATGCAGGCACCAGCAACAGCAGTTCCTTTCCCACCAGTATACATCCTACCTGGCCTACTACGAGGGGCAACAGAAAGCCCCATGCAAGCAACACCAGTCCCAGCAACAGAGACCCACAGCCTTTGCCATGGCCATCTCCTCGACCCACCTGAAATCAAAGTCCCAGTTTTGATGGTTTGACTGAGAACTGCAAACGTTGCAAGGGGGGGTCAACCATCATGGCCGCCAGTTCGCTGACTCACCTAGACGAGGTAATGGCGACTAAGGATATTACTTTAATGGAGAGATGGGACAGGGAGCATGTTGCCATTGGCTTGAAGGGTGGCTTTGTGAGGGCTGATAAAATGAGTCCCACGGGGGTGTGAGCCAGAGTATTGGTGGCAGTATGATTCCATTTGAGTCCCACATAAAGGACGCTATATTAATGTGTAGTAATCCATGTAGTATTGAGTATTGAGGAAACCTTTCCTGAAATGTTGGTGTGGTTCATAAACACAGAGGTACCAGGCTGTGAAGTGAAGAGGGCCCAGATTGGGATGCCATACTTGGCTCTGATCTTGCGTGAGGAGATCAAAGGTGGAGTCGTGTACGGGTGGAGAGTCTGAGGAGGTCCATGAACCAAAACTGACGGGGCCAGAACAGGACTATAAGTTTTACGGTAGCTCAGTCCCAGCAAAACTTGCAAAGCACTTGCGGGCGTTGAATGGGGAGAAAAGGATAGTGGAGGTCGCCCGTCCAGGGGAAAAGAGCTTTGTCCTGCAAGTCCTCCCATATGGTTCCCCTGGAACAATAAAGAGGCAACTTGCAGTTCTCATGAGTGATGAAGAGATCCCAGAACGGGGTGTCCCATTTGTAGAAGAGGTATTGGAGTATGGCACTGTGCAATTCCCACTCATGGTTGAGGAAGAGTATCCTGCTGAGGCATCAGCTAGGGAATTTTGGGTGCCTGGGTGGTACATGGCTTGTAGTGTCACATGGTTAGGGCCCTACCAAATTCACGGTCCAATTTGGTCAATTTTACAGGCTTAGGAATTTAAAAATTGTAAATTTAATGATTTCAGATACTTAAATCTGAAATTTCACGGTGTTGTAATTGTAGGGGTCCTGACCCAAAAGGGAGTTGTACGGGGGGAAGGAGGGAGGTCACAAAGTTATTGTAGGGGGATTTGCATACTGCAACCCTTCTGTGCTGCTGCTGGCGGCGGCGCTGTCGTCAGAGCTGCCAGAGAGCAGCGGTTGCTAGCCGGAATCCCAGCTCTGAAGGCAGAGCCGCTGCCAGCAGCAGTGCAGAAGTAAGGATGGCATGGGATGGTGTTGCCACCCTTACTTCTGTGCTGCTGCTGGTGGGGTGCTGCCTTCAGAGCTGGGCGCCCAGCCAACAGCTACCACTCTCCGGCAACCCAGCTCTGAAGGCAGCGCAGGAGGAAGGGTGGCAATATTGCAACCCTCTAAAATAACTTTGCGACCAACCTGCAACTCCCTTTTGGGTCAGGACCCCCAATTTGAGAAACCTTGGTCTCCTCCATGAAATCTGTATAGTATAGGGTAAAAGCACACAAAAGACCAGATTTCACGGTTCATGATGCATTTTTCATGGCTGTGAATTTGGCAGGGCTCTACACATGGTGTTTGATGCACCATTTCCAAAGGTGGATGGGCTCGGAACAGAGGGAGGGAGACTTGGCACTGCCCTGCTTATTGATGTATATCACCACTACAACGCTGAAGAGTAGTTGAACATGGTGGGACCAAATGAAAGGAAGAAACGTCTGGAATGCAAGAGGGACTGCCCTCAGTTCTAACACATTTATATGCATTCTGGCCTCTTGTGGCAGCCAGACACCCTCAGCTGTGTGATGGTGTAGGTGGGCTCCCCTGTTGTGATGGTGGCCTGTGGGTTGGGGTGGTGAAGGGGCTAATAACCATGATTTTGGCAGGGTTGGTCCCCCAGGTCAGGGAGGCAAGAATCGTCTGGGGGACAACTCTGGCCTCCAAATGGTCCATATGGGGTCTGTAGGTGGAGAGGAGCCACAGTTGGAGGCACCACATGCGTAGACATGCAGCAGGGTCACAGAGGTACAGGCTGCCATATATCCAAGGAGGGAGAGACAATGGTGGACCGTGGTACGTGGGTTGTGGCATAGGTCTGCAATTATGGCCATCAGCATTCCGAAGCGATACACTGGAAGGAAGGCCTATGCCACAATGGAGTTGAACAATGCCCCATAAAGTTGATCATCTGTGTAGGTATGAGCACCAACTTCTCATTGATGCAGATACCTCTAGAGATCAGGAGGATGATGGATGAGAATGGTGGAGATGAGTTCTTGTTGGGATAGCACAACAAGGAGTCAATTGTCCAGGTCTGGGTACACCAAGTAGCTGAGGCGGCACATTTGTTCTACCATGACAGCGAAGACCTTACTGAAATCTTGCAGAGCCATCACTATGCTGAAAGGGACGACTCAGAATTGGTAGTGGTGGTGTCCCATCCCGATGCAGAGAAACTTCTGGTGGACCGGGTGAATGTCAATATGGAAGTAGGCATCCTTCACGTCGAGAGCCGCGAACCAAGCCCCATAGGGGAAGAATGGGATAATAGTCGACATAGTCACGATGTGGAATTTGGATTTTCTGATAAAGGTGTTTATTAGCCAAAGGTCAAGAATGGGGCAGAGCTCTGCACCCTTCTTTGGAATGAGGAATTACAGGGAGTAGAAACCTCTCCCCATGTAGGGAGTTGTCACATGCTTTATGGTGCCCTTTGCAAGAAGAGCATCTGTATTTTGTTGAAGAGTGCATTGATGGGAAGGGGAGATGTCCAGAAGGAAGGGGTCTGATGTGGGGGAAAAAAAGAAACTTTATGGAGTATTTGAGATGGATGATCTTCAGTACTCAGTGGTCCATGGTGCTTTTGCCCCAATTGTGAGCCAATGGGGCAAGATAGCCCTCAAAGATGATATAGGACACCGCTTCTTCCTTCCTTGTTTTGATATTTTTGTTTTCCTGCCTTTTAATCACATGACAATCTTTCCATATTATTACTCCTGTAATTAAACCTGCAGTAAACATGATTCCTTTTGAGTCCCACATAAAGGATGCTATATTAATGTGTAGCAATCCATGTAGTTTTCCTGGGTCAAACAAAATAAGGGCCCAAAAGCTATATTCCATACCAAAGCATTTGTATGAAAATGAACAAGCTGAGAGACAAAAATCTAAATATTAAGATTTAAAAACAGCAAACTAAAATTATGTGCAGTAGTAATAAGTCGACGTTCAGCATTTATATTAGACAGCCTGTCTCAAGTATATCTAATATCCAGTCCCCTGATGCATCATCATATTTATAGAATTACAGTTGGAGACCCAAAGACCTATTTTGCAGATGTTTTATTTTTATAGTAGCAGCTAGAGGCCCTAACCAAGATTATAAAGAGCCATTGTGGTAGGCACCGTATATAAACCCATAAGAGACAAGTATCAGGGGGTAGCCATGTTAGTCTGTATCCACAAAAATAACAAGGAGTCTGGTGGCACCTTAAAGACTAACAGATTTATTTGGGCATAAGCTTTCGTGGGTATAAAACCACTTCTTCAGATGCATGGAGTGAAAATTACAGATGCAGGCATTATATAATGACACATGAAGAGAAGGGAGTTACCTCACAAGTGGCGAACCAGTGTTGACAGGGCCAGTTCAATCAGGGTGGATGTAGTCCACTCCCAATAATTGATGAGGAGGTGTTAATTCCAGGAGAGGCAAAGCTGCTTTTGTAATGAGCCAGCCACTCCCAGTCCCTATTCAAGCCCAAACTAATGGTGTTAAATTTGAAAATGAATTTTGAGTTCTGCAGTTTCTCTTTGAAGTCTGTTTCTGAAGTTTTTTTGTTCAAGTATAGCTACTTTAAAATCTGTTACAGACAGTCCCTGCCTCAAAGAGTTAGTACTCTAAACAGACGTGAGAGATAGGAAGTGTTCTTATCTTCATTTAACTATAGGAACTAAGGTGCAAAAAAGATTAAATGTCTTGCCCACTGTCACATAGGGAATCTTTTGCAGAGCTGGGAATTGAACCCAGATCTCCTTGAGTCTTAGTTCAGAGTCTTAACTAAAAAGCCAATCCTTTCAAGCCAGATAATGTGTTCAAATAATGAAAAATATTTCCCACTTTAGGAGGGCCATTCTGATTTTGACCAAGCGAGGATAAAAAGGTTGAGAGAAGATTCAGCACCCCAGAAATCTACAGATCCCTATATTAACTTAACACTTAGTTAGATTAGACTTACATTTGTTTATTATTCTTATTTATATATGCTGCCATGTTGTTGGTACTGTACGTATGATTAGATTTGGTTTAGACCCCATCCTGGGGTTGTGCAACAATCCTAATCAAATGAAGTTTTATTGGCTAAAGATGCTCGGAAGAACTTTTACAGTAATGACTAGTAACACTCTTTCTGTCAGACACAATGGCCCTAAAGATTACAAGGTGTAGCACTTTCCCACATAACACATACTATTTCATGCATTCATATTTATTTATTAATATACACGCACAGTGGATATGTTTGTATTTGGCCTATGTGCCTCTGTATTTACTGAGAAATGCTACTCTAGAGTAAATTATGGTACCTATAATTTTAAGTAGTTTTCAAATATTTAAAATGTTTTAAGTTCCCTCACTGTATTGTTTGAGCTTTGTGATATTCATGTATGTGTGTGTGTATTTACACATATTTTAAAATATTTGCTTTATTATTACCAGATATTTTAGAATTATAAATGCTCCCTCCTGCCTTTGATTTTCTGGTTCTAAGCAAGGGCTGAAGCTTCCACTCTGTGGAGTTTGAGGGTGTCTTTAGCTGGTTGCTGTAATGTAAATAAGTGAGCTGCTTGCAAACCAGTCCTTCTTACCAGCTCCTTGGTATTGTTTGGGTTGTTGGAACACAATTATGGTAATGCTCCATTTATGGTGGTGCTCCATTGTCTGCCTTTTCGACATAAATGCATCTCTCCTGCTGTGCAAGGGAGGGGGCTTTCATATTGCTGCAGCTTTGTCATAACTATTGGTTGGTTTGTTTTTGTTTGCTTTTATTTTTAAGATTGTGATTGTTGCCAATAGTCTTGTTTTTTTCCATTTTTATTAGAATTTGAATGAACAGCAATGCAAGAAATCTGACATTCACATGCATGCATAGATAGCCAAATAAGATTTCTACCATGCTCACTGGACTACCATGGCCACAATTTTCTCTAAGAACTTCTGCTTCACAGCATTCAGTTCCTTTTTCTTCATCTTCATGACTGGGTTTGAGATCTTGAAACAGGAGTTTATGGCCTTCATAAAACAGATTCCACTCTTTCCTTGCAACTTCTGGAACATGCTTTTCCTTTCACAGAGTTCATTCAGGGATATAATCTGGCAGTTCTACTATTCCCAAAATACGAATATTCTTGGCTTTTGTTTGGTTTTCTAGATTCTCCAACCTGCGATCTAACCAGGCCACTTCTACTGCACTCTTAACTGCAACCATCTCTGATGATATTTCCTTATGCTTCCTGGCATTTCCCTCTCTACCTGTTACAGTCCGCTCTCCACCTTACCTACTTGACCATCCAAGTTGCTCAGCTTTACAATGAGGGTTTCAGTATCCCTCCAGAGAAGTCCTGGTAGACTGTTGTAGAGTCTGTTTTCTCATGAAATCCATTGATGCACCAAGAAAGCCACCATATCTGGTGGGTGATAAGAGGAGACTCCAGACTAGTCCAGGCCTGTGGGTTGCTTCACAGTCGGCTGCACCGTAATTGGACAAACTTTGGAAGAGTCCTTGTTTTTCCTTTTCAGGCATGATTTTCCTCTTTCAGAAATCATTAAGGATTCTGCCATCAGGTTTTGAAAAAATTCTCTCTAATAAAGTTTATTTCATTAAAATTGCCAGAAAATCTCCATGGCACTGAAAACTCTCAGGCATGTCTTGCTTCTACAGCAGCTTGGCTCCACCCTCAACCCCTGTCTGATACTTTTGTTTCCATAACTTTTTTTTTCTTAAGTCCTTAAAATTACTGTAATCATGAGCTGCAGTTTGCTAGGATTTGTAAATTACAGCAGCACTGGAGCACTTTGAGAGCACCTTATTGAAAGCTAAGTACCAGACAGGTCTAGGTCATGATTGTCAAGGAATTCTCCAGCCTATGGGCCAAATCCTGGTCTCAGTGAATTTAGTGGGAGTTTTCCTGTTAATTTTTGGGTCAAGTATTTGACTATATGGGAGAGATTGGAGAGGAAAAGAGTTGTAAAGTAGCTGTTTAGTTATATTTCAGTTTAATAACTTCGGTGGTTTTAATTACATAAGCAAAATAGACCATTTGAAGTATGTTGTATAATTGATGTGATATTCATTAATACAAAACTCTGTAGACTTTTAAGGATGGAAGTGTCTGTTTAGTAGAGTCCTCTCTATCCTTGGTGTGTATTGAATGTGACAGATATATTTTGGGTTAACTGATAACATAGTACATCGGCACTCTGGGAGGTTTAATTTTTTTCTTATGGCACATGCATGTATGCATGCAATGGGCCATATCTATTCCTGGTACAAGTTCATTGAAATCAGTGCAGTTGTGCTAGGGATGAATTTGGCCCACTATTTGGAAATCACATGGCAGCTAATTAAAGAATTGTGATTTGATATCGGCCAATTGCCTTTGGTAGAAAACAGTAAAATGTTGTTTGATTCCTTTCAAAAGAGAAAGTGGCTGTGTTAAATGAATATTTTTGCCTGTACAGTCATATGGAAAAATAGACTAATATCAATATTAATATAGACTTTCTTATGTGTACTGTATATTAAAAACAGAAGTTGACTCAAAGGCTGATAGCTGTATCTCTTTATATACAGTTTTTAAAATGTGCAAGAATATTTGTTCTGGTTTTTGGGTTTTAACTGATTAGGAACCTATGATTTTTAAGAACTCCATGGATGGCATGGATCTATTATAGGTTGTATATGGAGGAATAAGGACAGTCCCAAAATCCAGTAAGAATGTGCCTTAGAGAATGTTTAGAGGTTAAGGCCAACATTTCAAAAATAGCCTCTATAGTTTTGAGCACCCATCTCTAGAAACTTAGCCCCAGATTTTCAGAGGTGCTGAACACCCCGATAGCTGTCATTGATTGAAACCAACAGGATTTATCTGTGCTCAATACCTCTGAAAATCTGGCCCTATGTTTCTAAAGTCACACCTGAAATTGTAGAGACTTCATGTGAAATTTTTCGGTCTCAACGTGTGTGTGTGTTTGTGTGTGTGTGTAGCTTGGCTATTTTATTTTTGAAAACCTTTAGCAAAGAATAACAAGGTCATAAATTGGATATTTTTTTAAACCCTCATATTTAGGATTTGTTGCACAAAACCTGCTTAAATGGCAATCCTTTCAAAATAGAATTGACCCATATACATGGCCATTGTGAGGCAATGGATGTAACAGAGCACAGATCTTTATATGGTAGCCAGTGTTAGAAAGTTACCACTTGTAAAACTTGTATCTTGAAAAATGAAACTTAGGAATGTTTTCTCTATATTGAGAAGAATGGGTCTGAGGTGGAAACATACGTATTTTAGCTAGGGAACGACATGAAGGAGTTGAGAATTGAATAATAAAAGCTAAGAACATAAAACAATTTCTTTACCATACAATACAACTTCACTTCTCAGATGTTGATGGATTTTTTTCTCTAAACCGTCGTTTTTTAATCTTCCATTGCTGTAAAAGCATCTTAGTGTCATTATATTCTATGTGTGCTTTGCTCTATTCTTTTTAGTTGATAATACTAATATAACACTGAGGCAATTTCACATATATGGAGCCTGCTGTTTCCAGCCTCTAATGCATCCGCAGTATTTATCAGTATATGTGGTTTGGAACTGAAAAGCTTATGAAGTATCTTTTATTAACTCTACAATTTTTTAAACCTTTCAAGAGATGACACGAATAAGGAGGAAGATGAAGATGAAGAAGAAGCAGAGGAGGAGGAGGAAGAGGAGGAGGAGGAGGAGGAGGAAGACAACAATGACAACAATGAGGAAGAAGAGTTTGAATGCTATCCACCAGGCATGAAAGTCCAAGTGCGGTATGGACGAGGGAAAAATCAAAAAATGTATGAAGCTAGTATTAAAGATTCTGATGTCGAAGGTGGAGAAGTCCTTTACTTGGTGCACTACTGTGGATGGAATGTGAGGTAACTTAAGTTTTAGCTAGTGATTACTTCCGTAAAATACTTCTAAAATACACTTGTGTATTTTAAAAACTAACTGAATATTGAATTCCGTACTCTTAACTTTCAGTACTGGTATTCTATGAAGGTCAAGGTACTGTATGAAATTATTTCGATTTTTAACATATATAAATGCAGTACTTCGTGACTTACAGCTTAGGAAAAATCTTCTTAAGGTTGCTTGTCCAAGGAAAACCTCAATCCTGTCTCAGTTTTCTTTTAAACACCACCAAACAACAAAGGAAATGGCAGTTAGCATAGTTCTTTGATAAATTTCTTCTGTGGCTCTGTTCAACCAGTTTTACTGGATACCATATTTGAGTAATCATATACTTGACTAAATCTGTATATGCACTTCTCAAAGTGCAGCACAGAGTACAAAAGCAGTTTGGTGGCATTTACCAGTAAAAAGAGATAGGAGGCCAGTTTTCATTTAGAAAAAAGATGTATTTTTTGCTGGACATCCATACTTGAGAAACCATATTTCACTTTCAGCTTTATTAGACATATCAATCACTCTGTGCACCCAGGATTCTTAATTGCATATCAGTAAATGGCAGTAAATAATTACACTTCACTTGTTCAGACCTGTTTTTTCCAATTGCCGCAATCTTCTGAACAACAAGATTCTTCTTAGCCTGGTGGCTTGTTATGCCATTCTTATTTTATTGGTACCATACCTGAAGTTTGTTCTTAATATAGTATTATTGAAAAACTGTTGAGGCTTAACATATTTTTGAAGTAAATCCTGGAGTAGAAACTTTAGTGGGAATAAGATACAAGATACTTTGAAAAAGGCAAAAACCTTAAAGCTTCTTGAAGTCTTTTAAGTCAATTATCAAGTCTTCTGCTTTTTTGTCATTTCAACCTGTCCTTTTCTGATAACTGTTCTCAGGCTGTTGTCTTCTAAACTTTGTTTTACTTAGTATGAGATTAGCAGGGCTTTAGAAGCAAGAGGTTTGAGGCAAATCTAACTTTCTTCATGAAAACCCTTATGAACCTCTTATCATCTTCACCTATCATCTGGACTTGCATTACTTTAGTACCTCTAGCCAAGAGACAGAACACAGGTTTCTTTGGACCTTATACAGTGCTGGCCGGATCAGCTGGCAAGGGTCACAATTGTAAAAGCAGGCCACTTTTCTCCTTCCGTTGTTTCCACCAGTTTGGATCTGATTTCACTGAATGCGTCACCCAAGCCACTACTGATCTGGGGAATTACCATTCATTATTGAGGCCTCTGACTTCGGTCTCTTGCAGTATTTGTAGCTTGTACGCCATACTGGAATGGCCTCATTTTCTTGTACATAAAAAAGAGTCTTCAGGAAACATCAAATAGGCATTTCAGAGAAACAAGGCTATAGGATCCATTCCTTAAATGTCAGTATACTGGGGGAAACACAGTCTAGTTTGGGGTTTAGATAGGATCTGGAACATTACTAGTATTTCAGTCATTGCCACAAAGGACTTGCCTTAGGAAGCCAGACTGATGAAATTTGCACCCTGGGCCTTTGACAGTTGCTGCATATACATCAAGAGGGATTTGCATTTTAAAAGTCCTTTTGAGATGTCTTCATTGTTTTTTAATTCAAAGGAGAATCTTAGGAAGAGCTTTACGAATAAATTATCTGCCTCTTCAGAGTAAATGTTATCAAACATGCTACCAGGTGAAAGAGTCGGAGGGGTTTACTCAAGCAGCACTACTTCTTAAATCTGGAAAAAATCAGAAGTTGAAATCCAACCTTCCTCTTGCAGACCTCAGCAGCTTCATTATTAAAGGAGAAGTCAAGATTGTGTGTTTGTGCACTGTGAATTCTGAATTTTAAACAAATGCATAGATTGATATCAAAGGGATCCTTCTTATAGCTAGGATGTATTAGATATTAAGGGCTCCTTCAGTTAACTGTTGTACCTTGGTGGAGGTGGCGGGGGTCAATGGTTATTTTCGGCGTTTTGAAGTCTTCACTTGCTGCTGTTTGATCTTTTCTGCCAGCTGAACTGCATGTGTGTTCCTTCCTAAAATGTGGCTGATTGGGGACAGTCTTTTTGGAGGGTTGAAAGATAATATATTTTACCAAAAAGTGTTTAATCATTTTGGGCCTTCAGAAATTTTCGTAACCCCATACAATTGCTATTTAGCTACTGGAATTTATAAAGACTATCACACAGGCTAGTTTAATTCAAATGAGGTAGCAGGAAATGTTGGATTAGACAATCAATTGCTATCAGGGCAGGTGAGTTTACTGTACTCCATGTCTACAAACAGCATTTGTCACAACTGTGACATGCTTCACTTAAGGTAACATATTGGAATTTTTGTGGTGTCATATGTAGTCTGTCCCATATTCAGCTTGACAGCTATCTTTGAGTCAGTTCCAGACTTGAAAAATAGTTGTTTTTCCTTGCTGTTTCTTGGTATTCTATTGTTCCAGGAAGATTCATCTTAGCTACATGTGTGTGTGCGCGCATGCATATTCTTTTTCAGTTAAGTTTTGGTTTTTACTCAATTTCTAAGTGGAACAAGTGATTTAAAAACCTTAGTTCGGGTAATAATTGTCTTAGCTGGTTTGGAATCCATGGTCTTCTTATCTCTGTTCTTTTTTCTTTAAGTTTCAAATTGTTTTTTTCCTCTATTCTAAACACTGTATCATTTACTATGTATTCCTCAAACCAAAAATAGTCTAATCAAGAATTCTTCAACACTGATGGCATTTACTTAGAAGTTCCCATTCCAAGAAGATATTATCCCTTCTTCAGTCCATGCCTTGTATCAGTATATCGGGGATGAAAGTAATATTAACTGTTCAGATATTCAGAATATTTATGCTTCGCTACACTTCTTTGAAGAACCATTTAGTGATACTAAGTATAGTAGGTTTCAAAGTAGCAGCCATGTTAGTCTGTATTCACAAAAAGAAAAGGAGTACTTGTGGCACCTTAGAGACTAACAAATTTATTTGAGCATAAGCTTTTGTGAGCTACAGCTCACTTCATCGGATGCATTCAGTGGAAAATACAGTGGGGAGATTTATATACATAGAGAACATGAAACAATGGGTGTTACCATACACACTGTGAGAGTGTTCACTTAAGGTGAGCTATTACCAGCAGGGGGGTGGGGGGGGGGGGAACTTTTGTAGTGATAATCAAGGTGGGCCATTTCTAGCAGTTGACAAGAACGTCTGAGGAACAGCGGGGGGTGGGGGGGAATAAACATGGGGAAATAGTTTTACTTTGTGTAATGATTCCCCCCCACACACCCCCCACTGTTCCTCAGACGTTCTTGTCAACTGCTGGAAATGGCCAACCTTAATTATCACTGCAAAAGGTCCCCCCCCCACCCTCCACCCCCGCTGTTAATAGCTCACCTTAAGTGATCACTCTCCTTACAGTGTATGGTAACACCCATTGTTTCATGTTCTCTATGTATATAAATCTCCCCACTGTATTTTCCACTGAATGCATCCGATGAAGTGAGCTGTAGCTCACAAAAGCTTATGCTAAATAAATTTGTTAGTCTCTAAGGTGCCACAAGTACTCCTTTTCTTTTTAAGTATAGTAGGACATTGTCAGCTTTCTTGTATTAATTAGGGAAGCCTTGAAACTGAGTAATTTCCTAGCTGCATTTTATCTTGTGAGGGAGGAGATCACCATTACTATTTATATGGATGAAGGACATGGGTACTGCAGATCAGGGAATCTAAGTTGGGTCTCTTAGAACAGGAATCAGACTGTCTTTAGTGGAAGAAAGAGGTAATGATACTAGTACTAGATGCATGTTCTCTTTTATTAGAAAGAAAATTGTTTACATACCCCATATTTTCTAATATTAACCAGAAAGCTCAAGATAGAGAACAATCTTAATATCCTTTTTGCCCCTGAATAGGAAACTTTGGTTTACTTTACACTAGTGACGACGCTGGTGTTAGACCAGGTAGCTAAAGCTAATCCCAAAAGACTCAAAACCTTACTAGTTTTTAATGATTAGAACTAGATTCTGATGACATCTGTTTGAGGTGGGGACTAGTATATTTAACCATTCTCCTGAAATGTGGGGGAATGTGTCTTTTGGGAAGTAACAGTCCTAGGGAAGAAGATTATTCTGTATTCAGTTTGAAGATTGAAAGCGGAGATGAAACTAACCTAGTGGAATTAATGAGAATGAGATGCTCTCAGACATAAAATTGCAAACCTGCTACCATGTTGACCTGCGAAAAAGTGAAAAATTCTCAGTTGGAAAAGACATTTCTCATAAGATTTTTGCATTCTGGAATTGCTGATATATAGTTTTATAAAGTTACTATAGTCAGATGCTTAGAGGTGTCTGGGATCCCCTTTGTGGTTTCAAGGGTCACTTGCTGAATTTAGCACAATTTCTGTGGATCTAAAACTTCCTTGGAACTTGCAGTGCAAGTCCCTCCAATTGTGGTATTTGCAGTTTTCAGCTGACAGCACTATGCAGATAAAATAAAATACATCGAAAGGTGAATTACAGAGGGTTTTGAAATATGAATTAACCCTGCAATATGTGCAGAATGCCCCAAATAGAATGGTGCAGAGGGGCATATTCAGCACAAATTCTAAATTAACAATCTTTGTAGGACATTTAAACTCTCACAGGCTGGCTGCCAGATGCTCTGATACCCCAAAATGCACCATTCTTGGACGTTACAGCTATTCTGAAATTATACCATATCCCTTTTTCTTTTGGAAATTTGGTTGGGGAAAATATTAGTTACTGACTTAATTGACTGTTTTAAGTTTTTTGTGCTTCACAGTTAGATGTTGAAGCAAAAGAGGCTTGAGGTACTCCAGGTTTGAGGAGCCCCTGAACAGTGTATGTAATTGAGAAAAGTTATGAATATTCAGAGTGAAGCCTGCCTGAGGGCATCACTTGAGACCATCAGACCCTGGTTAAGTAATATAGGAGGCTTTAGCTAATGCTCCAGGCCATTTGGAAACCAGCTTTAAAGCACCCTCAATATGAGGGTTGCTCTCTAAATAAAACTCCTGCCTAACAGTCATTGGCATTAACTAAACTGATACTGAGGACTGTTTATTTTATTCATTTTATATGGACTCATCCAGGGCTTGAAAAATCCACTTCCCCATCTGGAGTAGGACTCTGTTGTGTGAGTGCCATTAGCTTCTGCAGAATTTTAGCTTTCGTTTAATAAAAAAAAAAAAAATCTAATCCTTATGGTTGTGAAGATAATCTTCCAAACACAAACTGAGTGTAAACCGATGCAGTTATGTCTTCCTGAGTGTGCAGAGACTGCTCCAGTACTGCCACCGTTGCTGCTAGGGTGGAAGGGGAGCCCAGCTGCTGCTCTTGCTGCTGTGGCAGTCTCACAGGATAATCACTCCTTTTAGGAGTAGGGTGCCCTAGACGTGCCACCTTCCCAACCCTTTGCACCATGGAGCACTGAGGAGGGGACACGCCATCGCAGCAGAGAGCTCTGTGTTTGTATGGGGGCCTCACTGACATTTCGTTTCCCCATCACCACAGCAGAAGGCCAGCACACATACACAGAGCCCTTTCCTGGGGTGCAAAGAGAAGTCCTATGTACATGTGACTAACTGGCAGGAGGGGCGTATGGTTCAAGAAGGGCTGTGAGTAGGGCTACCATGTATTTCAGCTTGGAATATAGGCGTAGTGCTATCGGCTAGCTTTATGGTAATACCAATAATTATTATTAATAATAACTAATAGCCAGTATTGGGTATGTTTTTCATGGCTTGGGCACATAAGTGCACTGGATTTTGGCACACTTTGTCAATAAATACATTCTTCTCAAAATGTAGCTGGTTGTTTGATAGTGTGCAGAATTCAAGAGTAAAGAGAAAAGTCTTAAATGGAAAAAGGGTTGCTAAATGTGCAAAACTAATTAATTTTTTTCTCTGTGTTTTGAAGAAGTAAAAAGAGGAAGTATGAAAATTGAATTTGTTCTTTTCTGTATTAGTGTAGCAGAAGCTTTGTCCCTTTTTGGCAGAAAGCTGTGTGCGGTTGTCTCTACGATGGTATAGGCTGCAGCATCTGTCCTTTCAATTCTCGATGCATTGATGATGGTCAGGGGGTTAGTTTTGTCCGTGCTCTCAGGGCTTTTATTAAGAAGGTGAAAAGAAAATATCTTCCACTGATACTGCCTTGTCAGACCCTAGCCTGTCTCCTGAGAGCCTTGCAAGCAGAGAGAGCCATCTCAAAGGACAAAATCCAGAAGTTCACCTAATAGTTACTTATTAAATCATTCAAGAAAGGTACAAAAATGTTTTCAGCTCCCTTACCTTCTTAACAAAAAGAAATACTTTTACAGATAGGTTGTGGAACTCATTGCCACAATATGTCATTGAGGCCAAGAGTTTAGCAGGATTTTAAAAAGGATTAGACTTCTATATAAATAGCATACTCTGTGTTGTTATAGTAAATATTTTTTTTAAAAGCTTTGAAAGGGATATAAACCCTCAAACTTCAGGGCATAAGCAACCTTCTTGCTCTCAGGAATTAAGAGGGCGCTTTCTTGGTGACCAGCTTACATCAGATCTGCCTACTACAGAGTTTTTTCTAAAGCACATGGTACTAGCTGTTGTTGGAGACATCATCCTGGAATAAATAGATTACGGTTCTGATTTGGTATGGCTATTGCTATGTTCCTAAAGAGAATTTACTTTATTCAGTTGAGGATTTGGTCTTGTATCCTGTGGTCCATCTTAATGGCATACTCAGTGTGGATGAATACCACAGGACCAGCAAGGATCCCCCTAGAGGGATATGAATTCTTTATCATTTCTATGAGTGAGTGTTCATTTTTATTTCCTTCTTTTCATTCAAAACAAGCTTTCTGAAGGCAATCATTTTAACCAGAAAGATAAAGGAGCTTCAATCCCTCGTGGTTTAATCCTCCAGTCTTAATTTTGATAAAAATGAATGGACTCTTCTTCCTTGTAATAGATTTCTCCCTAAAGTATTTCACATGAATTTTACCTTTTTTATCCTTATACCATTCTGTTTTTAATGAGTCATTTCATAAAGATACCTTTCCTTCCTTTTGGGCATAGAGCCAAAAGAGAACCTGTCTCCAAGCAATATGATTTCAGATAGTAAACTTTCCAAAGAGAATCATAGAAATGTAGGGCTGGAAGGGACCTCAAGAGGTCAAATCCAGCCCCCTGTGCTGAGTCAGGACCAAGAATACCTATCATAGAATATCAAGATCTATTACGTCCACTAGGCCAGTAACCCTGTCAAAGATGGAAGTTCGTTTGGTTTGACATGATTTGTTCTTGACAAATCCATATTGGCTATACTGACTACCCTCTTTTCCTTTAGGTCAGTGTTTCCCAAACTTGGGATGCCGCTTGTTCAGGGACAGCCCCTGGTGGGCCAGGACAGTTTGTTTACCTGCCATGTCTGCAGGTTCGGCCGATCGTGGCTCCCACTGGCCGCGGTTCACTGTGCCCAGCCAATGGGGGCTGCAGGAAGTGGCGCAGGCCGAGGGACATACTGGTCCTTCCCTTCTGGTCTTTCTCTTGCTCCTAATGTATTTATAGTACCTCTTCTTACTGCCTTTTATGTCCTTTGTTGGGTGTAACTCATTTTGTGCCTTAGTCTTTCTAACTTTGTTCCTACATGCTTGTGCTATTCTTTCATACTCATACAAATACTTGTACCATATACAGTCAGTTGCCCATTCTGGTAGGTATTTAGGATCCATTAATTCAATCAGGGCCCTGGTGGCTTCTGAGGTATTTTTTTTCTAACTCCCTGTATGTGAGTTGTTAGATTTTATAGAACTGCAAGACTAACACTGACCTTTCTCCACTCCTCACCATCTCCATCCATCCCTGAGCAGTCACTACTTCACAGTTCTCCAAAGGGTGATATTTTGTGGCTAGAATCCCAAACTGGAATAAGTAGGTTTTATTTACCAATAACTGGTATTCGCCTTCAGATGCATCTATCTATTTTCAAATGCCTACTATTCTCCGATCACACGCCAAGTGAGGGGAGGGGCTACATTATGCAGACATGTGAACAGAGCGTGTCAATAGGCAACGATTCATGTTAATAACTTGAATATTTTCTAATGCCAGTGTCTGTGAGGAATTATGTGCTGTACACATAAATCTCGAAATACCATGGAACACTGAAGATGATGGTCCACTTGGGGAATTTCACTCGCAGCATAGTAACCCAGGTTTTTCCCTTATTAAAAGTGTATGTTTCTTTTAACCTAGAACTGAAGGGCTTCTTTTCACATTCTCAACTTTTGTTCTTCTTTTCTTGAGTGAGCAAATCATTTGAAGCCCCATTTATGAAGTAGAGATGGTTCAGTTGTGTGACTTGAAAAATGTTGCAACTCTATAGGGCAAAATATAAGACCCTGCAAAATCTATAAATTCCTGAATGTCCTTTTGTACTTGTCCCTAAAGACCATAACCTCTGAGTGCTTTAAAGGTTTATGATTCTCAAATTTGAAATGTGTGTGTTGGTATAGATAATGCACACAGTAGCATTTTCCACTGAAAAGCCACTTTGGGGATTTGGACACCCAGTTCCCATTTAAAATTGAGAACTATATGACCAAATCCTCTTTTTGAACATCTCAGTCTAATGTAGCTATAGGTATTTCCTACCAGAATATTGAATTTAAATGACACAAACTGGTATGGCAGCATTCCAGTGTCATTCATCTGCCAGTGATGACATACTAACCTTTGAATATCGATCTACATCTAACCTAACATTGAGTGTTTTAAGTCACTGGAGACACATGCAGTGTTTAAAGTTAGTGTCTTTATGTGGAAGATTATTTTTGTTGGGGGCGGCATGTAGAATCGGTGAATAAGGCTGCAAGTGGTATAGTGATATAATCAAAATTGAAGTGAAATTTGTAGAGTACTCAGTTTTCTCTGTGAACATGTTCAATCCTAGTGCTGCTTTCTTTCATAAATTTAGATCTAAAAAAATCCCTTAGCTTTGGAGTGCAAGGTCCATTCAGAATTCTATTTGGTTTGATTCCATCATGTTAACATGAGCTTGATCTAAAGAAACCTTATTTTAAACCACTACAGTTATGAATTTGCTATTGGCAGGTTTTCCTATTGCCTAAGGATCTAGAGAAAGAAAGAAATATGGATCTCTCTACCTATGTCTAACCTGGTCATTAAAATTAATTTAATCAAAACCATGTCCCTGATAGTGTGGTTGCTCTCAGTACATTAAGATTTTCTAGGGAAGAAGACTGAAAATTTGTGAGCATTTAGTAAAGAGAAAGGTCCATATGTTACTCTGTAGAAAAACAATATCGAACATTTTTGGGTTCCAGTATGAAAGCAAACCTTACCTCTCTCCTTTCATATCATTATTATGTTTCTGAATGTCATTCTTTGTTTTATGAGTGTGGGGGATGTGAATGGGTAAAGCACTAAATTTATCTTCTGGACTCCTGTGTTCAAATCGTGATTTAGGTCATAAATGAAAATGAGTTTGGTGGCTTCTTCAATCCCTACATTGGTCAGTATCACAAAAGTTACTAGAGTTAGGCACTTGTGTCAGTGGTTGCTAAGACGTGGCCTGGGACTGTAATAGCAGAGTCACTACAGGTCAAAATAGAGGTGTAATGTCAGATCTGTGTGAGAAAGCCTAGCATGAGATCTAGCTCTGCCCTGTTGTGCTAGTTGCATACTGTATTTTCATGATACTGCACGCACATTTTCATGACTACCAAATGAACTCCGTTTATACACACACACACACTTATTTGTTTTTAATTAACAAATTTCTTATTCAGACACTTTTTGAATTCACAGTGTAGGCAGGCCAAGGTATTGTGTTAAGAATAAAAAAATGAGTTTATTATAAACTTTACTTAGTGGGTTTTTTTTTTTAATTGTTAGTTTTCTAGTCTGAGCACATTTCTATCATGAATATTCTTAATGAGAATATATTTGTTCAGCAGTCTTGGATTTTGTACTTCACCAGTACAGTTTCAGGAGGTGGGACACATGAGGCAGTTGATGTACATATATTAGTTCTATTTATAGAACAGCTAACTGCTGGTACCTTCTGATATCAAATAAAAAGTTCCTATTGCAAAAATCCTTCTAGATCTCAAGGGGAGCTTTTATAAAGCTGTGGTTCTCAAATTAGGGCCGCTGCTTGTTCAGGGAAAGCCCCTGGTGGGCAGGGCCGGTTTGTTTACCTGCCACATCAGCAGGTTCAGCCAATCGCAGCTCCCATTGGCTGCGGTTCACCGCTCCTGGCCAATGGGGGCTGCGGGAAGTGGCATGGGCCGAGGGATGTGCTGGCCGCCCTTCCTGCAGCCCCAATGGCCTGGAGCAGCGAACCACGGCCAGTGGGAGCCACGATCGGTCGAACCTGCTGATGCGGCAGGTAAATAAACCAGCCCAGCCCACTGGGGGCTTTCCCTGAACAAGCGGTGGCCCTAGTTTGAGAACCACTGTTATGGAGGATACTGATCCCTTCACAGATTCAGCTACAAGGAGTTTTTCTTTTTTTTACCAAGCAGTGAGATTTTATATTATTATAAGAATTTGTTTTTAATTAGTAAGATGATATACTATATTGGCAACATTTACGTTACATATCTGTACAGCAGTATATGACTCAAGTATTCTGCTTTCCCTATGGGCATGGATATCTCATTATTATTTTATATAAATTTTATGCACAAAAGGAGAGCAGAATATTAACTTTGAATACTACCATCCCAGTATGAGAGGAGAATTTTACCCTATATGCTAAGAAAGTAAAGATTTGAGATTTTGCAATACTTTACAGTACATAACAATATAAGAACAGCCATACTGGGTCAGACCAAAGGGCCATCTAGCCCAGTGTCCTGTCTTCTGACAGTGGCCAATGCCAGAAGCCCCAGAGGAGTGAACAGAACAGGTAATCATCAAGTGATCCATTCCCTGTAACCCATTCACAGTTTCTGGCAAACAGAGGCTAGGGACACCATCCCTGCCCATCCTGGCTAATAGCCACTGATGAACCTATCCTCCATGAACTTATCTCGTTCTCTTTTGAACTAGAAGATATAGTAGAAATATATTCATTACTTTTCACTCTTATGTACAGAGTCTGTCTGCATATGGTTTCCATTACATGTTTTACTACTTTTTCTTTCCCCTATAGAATGTGTCTTATGAAAATTTGCTTAAAATTCTGTTTATATATATATATTTTAAATGCTTGCTTTCACATTTAGATATGATGAATGGATAAAAGCAGACAAGATAGTGAGACCAGCAGATAAAAATGTGCCAAAAATAAAGCATCGGAAGAAAATAAAGGTAGATTTTTTTTCTATTATATCATTTTGCTGCTTAATTTACTTTCATGTAAACTGATTTTATAATTATAGCCTTTAAATGGACTTGGACATGCATGATAAATTTAAAATGAGTTTCTGTTAGCCTCTTAGAAGCATACACTTTTTTAAGAATGATTTTTGTCCTTCCCTTTTGAAAAATAGCTTTTTCCTCCTCCTCTTCCCCCGCATCCCCAATTCGTCTGGTGCACCAACAGGAAACAGAGCCATTCCCTCATCAGTGATGGCAGCACAGCTCTGGGAAATGAAATTTGCTAGCTACCATGCTGGCTTTGAAGCACAAACCTGTGTTGAACCTACATAAATGTGGCTTGTATCTTACTTTTAGCTTCTTGCCGACTGTGGGGTTTTAAAAAAAAACCACAGATATTTTGGCCAGATCCTGATCAATTCCTTGTGCAGGGCAGAAAAGTGTGAACAACCTTCCTCCCCCTCACCAACAAGCTCCATGGCCATCCCTGCACTCTGAACACAAGGACTACTAGAATCCAGTACCTCTGATAGAGCCAGACTTGCCTATAGCCTCTCCTCCTTCTTCATTAGCACAGCACAAGGGTGTGCCATTCAATCCAGGCTGTCACAACAGTCATGCCTTCTCTCTGCAGTATCTCTTACTGCGGGGTCTAGCATAGTGGAAGAAGAGTTTAGCCCTTAAATGCTGAGAATATTCCTCATCAGATATAAGTGTTAAGGTAATTCACATTTTTGGTGTTCATACTTGTGTATAAGACAAAATACAGTACTTGCATATTCTTGTAAAGGAACAAAGAAAAAACTTTTATTCTTAGGTTGTGTGTTCAAAATCACTGTCTGCATTGCTAATTGTAATACACCTTAAATTATATATGTTAGCATTAGAAGAGTTTTTAAAATGGTTTTTTCCTTAACCTAGAATAAAACTGACAAAGAGAAGGATGAGAAGTATTCTCCTAAAAATTTTAAATTGCGACGCTTGTCAAAACCACCCTTTCACACGAGCACATCACCAGAGACTGGGTCCAAATTTGACAACACTGAAGCCAAAAACTCTGAACAAGCTCCAGTTAAATCCATAGAAATTACTTCTATCCTTAATGGGCTACAAGGTATTGTACATGGACTTTCTAATTCAGTATGTAATCATTTTACCAGTATTTAAAAGTGACAGTACAGAGCAATTGAAACAAACTATAAATAAGGCTGCGAGTTTGTCATGGAGGTCACAGATTCCATGACTTTCCGGGACTTCTGCAGCGGCTAGCCCAGGAGCCGCGTGACCACCTCGGGCAGCCTAGCC
Source organism: Lepidochelys kempii (assembly GCF_965140285.1). Classification (NCBI taxonomy): domain Eukaryota; kingdom Metazoa; phylum Chordata; order Testudines; family Cheloniidae; genus Lepidochelys; species Lepidochelys kempii. The sequence goes on along the minus strand of NC_136382.1, from coordinate 135,275,995 downwards.
ACACCAGCCACTGCTGGGGCAGTCTCAGGCCACCGTGCCCCTCCCTCCCAGCAGCAGCAGGAGTTTGGGTTTGGGAGGGGGCTCAGGGCAGAGGCAGGGGGTTGAGGTGTGGGAGGGGGAGAGGGCTCTGGGCAGTGTTTATCTCGGAGGGCAGGGGGCTGTCCGGCTCCCAGGTGGAGGCGCGGCCAGGTGGCTCCATGCACTGCTTCTGCCCAAAGGTGCCGCCCCTGCAGCTCCCATTGGCTGCTGTTCCCAGCCAATGGGAGCTGTGGAGCAGTCACTCGGGCCGCGTGACCACCTCGGGCAGCCTAGCCACACCAGCCACTGCTGGGGCAGTCTCAGGCCACCGTGCCCCTTCCCCCCAGCAGCAGCAGGAATTTGGGTTTGGGAGGGGGCTCAGGGCAGAGGCAGGGGGTTGAGGTGTGGGAGGGGGAGAGGGCTCTGGGCGGTGTTTATCTCAGAGGGCAGGGGGCTGTCTGGCTCCCAGGTGGAGGCACGGCCGGGTGGCTCCATGCACTGCTTCTGCCCAAAGGTGCCGCCCCTGCAGCTCCCATTGGCTGCTGTTCCCAGCCAATGGGAGCTGTGGAGAAGTCACTTGGGGTAGGGGCAGCACGCAGAGCCCCCTTGGCCACGCCCCCTCCCAGCACCAGCAGGGGCCATGGGCCACTGCCCTCCCCCCAGCAGCAGCAGCACCCCTCGGCTGCCGCCTCCCAGAGCACGTGCAGCCCCACTGGGCAGCTCCCCCGCACCCCGCAAAGCATCGAAATTTTAGTTAGGGGTATATAGTACAAGTCATTGACAGGTCACTGGCCGTGAATTTTTGTTTACTGCCTGTGACCTGTCCATGACTTACTTAATATACCTGTGACTAAAATGTAGCCTTAACTATAAATTGAAACTTGTGGAAGAAGAAATTTCTTTCAGAGCATTAGGAGATTATTATAAATTCAGAGTCTGTCCGTACATGTCTTTTTATTTATAAATTGTTTTATATGTATTTTGCACATAAATGCCATATTTTTGTCTAAAGTGCTAAAACATACACAAACTTTCTGAATAGATATTCTGGATTCAGATGATTTTGTGTAATCTTAAAAATAATCAGTTCACCTATAAAATAATACTTTGAAAAGTTTTTCTGATGTGTTTTCCCCTTTTTGTTTTTGACAAAGTATTTTTGGCTATTCTTTTTAGAAATAACAAAATGGAAAAATGATAAAATTATACAGGAAACTAATTCTACCAGTATAAAAAAATACTTAGGAGCCATGATAGTGACATCATTAGTGACTCCAAAGTTAGTTATAATTGGCTTTTAATCACAAAAGCCAATTTGACGTGTACACAAGTACTTTCTCAAAATAGATGCTTTTATCTGAAATCTCTAACTTTTTTGAAAATCTTTAAAAATAATGCATCAGATTCTGGCCTGGTTGTAAATCTGCATAGCTCCATTGCAGTTGATATAGCTATACCAATTTACACCAGCTGAGGATCCATCCCCCACTTGCAAAAACATCATAGCCTAGAAACTCCATGTTTGTTTCATTCAGTTTTCCTTGGTAATTAGTACCTTAAGTATTTTTAGGATATTTGGGTGGTTTTATAAAGTTTTGGAGCTGTTCACTTCAAGCTTTTGAAAACAGTCAGGTTCCTGTAGAATTTATGAACTTGGTTGGTTGACTCTTTCAGATGACAATATTAATCTAAGGTTTCATTTAAAGGTGACATAGAAAGGAAAAGTGGATTACTGCTCTTATTTATGATGTATAAAAAAGACCTGAAAGAGTTTTGAAGATTTTTTTCTGCTGGAGCTTTAGATTAGAAATTCAGGTCCTGTCTACACTGAAAGACTCTGTGGAGAACTAGCAGGATTATGACAGCACAAGTACTAAAAGTGAAATCTGATTAATTGGGGGAAAGAGTGTTTTTAGATATACAGTCTAAAACAATGTTTTAATACCTATTTAACTAAAGTAATGCGAGAAAAGTTCTTTGAGAATTCAATATCTTAACCCTTCATTTAAAATCTGAGAAAGTTCCCAATATGCATTTTGCAGTCATCCGGGAAGGGCTTCTAGCTGAAAAAAGAATGAAGTGTGACAAGCAGAGAAAAAACAACTTTGAAAGATAAACAAAATCCACAAACCTTTCACGCCTCCATCATAAAGAAGAAAAATCTACATTTATTTGTAGTTCGCTGTAGGCTAGTGGGCAGATTCACCAGCCAGGCAGTCCAAACAAAGCCCAAACCCCTCATGTTCAGTTCCCCATCCTTTTCATCTGAGCAAGTTCTCTGATAAACAATGAAGATGCAAAACTTTTCAAAACAATACAAAACACCTGGTAACTCAGATCTTTCTGCAGGTGAGAAGTGGCTGGACCATCTTTCTTCCAAGCCTTCTCTTTCCCAGCTACTGTGGAGACACACACACTAGGACTTCCCTGACACTGGGTTTCTCTAGTCTGGTATCCCTGCCTGAGACAGGAAGCTTCCTGTAGGTCACATGCTTGCACCTAGCCATGTGCCTAAAGATTGCAGCTACCTTTTGTAAAGGGCCCTAGGATGCTAAAAGGCACACTAGGACATGTACATCTGCCCCACAGCCAACTGGTTTGTTAGGGTACATCTACACATCAATAAAAGACCTGCAGCAATGAGTCTCAGAGCCCAGTGAAATGACTTGGACTCATGCTCTGGGGCTTAAAATAGCAATGTAGATGTTCGGGTACTGGGCTCAGGCCAGAGCCTGGGCTCTGACATTTTTTCCCCTTGCCAGGTTTCAGAGTCCAGGCTCCAACCCAAGCAGGAACATCTACGCTGCTATTTTTAGCTTGAGTCACTTTACAAAAAAGGGTCAAGTCTGTACCCTGAGTCACCTAAAAAACCCTTCCAAAAACACACACCACAAGTTTCCAGCCTCATTGTGAAGATAGGTTTCAGAGTATCAGCCATGTTAGTCTGTATTCGCAATAAGAAAAGGAGTACTTGTGGCACCTTAGAGACTAACCAATTTATTTGAGCATAAGCTTTCGTGAGCTCACAAAAGCTTATGCTCAAATAAATTGGTTAGTCTCTAAGGTGCCATAAGTACTCCTTTTCTTATTGTGAAGATAGTCTTCAAAATGTAAACTAATGGCTCTGCTTGAAAATTTTTGTGAAATGTTTATTAATAAATAGTCTTCAAAGCTTCGAACCTCTATCCTCTCTCACATGAGCAAAAGTGACAAGCCCTCATTTTGGAGCAATACTGTGCCCAGTTTAAAATTTAAAAAAAAAAAAGTTGCAAAACAGCACAAAAGAATAAAGTCTAAAAACAAACAAAAACACCCTCAGCTCTTTGTGTTGTTGGAACTTGTAGGTGACTGAATGAAACTTAACTTTTTTTTAAAACTGGGGTGTGATATGAGTGTTTTCAGCCAAAAGTGAATATGTTTTGCCCTGAAAACTAGCAACTGGGATGAAAGCCTAGTCCCACTGAAGTCCATGGGAATTTTGGCAAAGAGTCCTGTGGCACCGTATAGACTAACAGACGTATTGGAGCCTGAGCTTTTGTGGTTGAATTTTGTGGGCTAGCCAACTACAAAAGCAGTTTCTCCTCCCTTGGTGTTCACACCTCAACTGCTAGAAGAGGGCCTCATCCTCCCTGACTGAACTAACCTCCTTATCCCTAGCCTGATTCTTGCTTGCATATTTATACCTGCCTCTGGAAATTTCCACTACATGCATCCGACAAGTGGGTATTCACCCACGAAAGCTCATGCTCCCATACATCTGTCAGTCTATAAGGTGCCACAGGACTCTTTGCCGCTTTTACAGATCCAGACTAACACGGCTACCCCTCTGAAGCTTGACATGGGAATTTTGTCATTGACTTCAATGCGGCTATGATTTTGCCCTCAGTTTTGGACATAAAACTTGGTACAACTTTTAATTTAGATGATGCTAGCTAAAGGTCAAGGATATTAGTAAAAAGTGAGCTTTATTTTGTGAGATGTGGACATAGAATGCGTGAGAGTGCAAACCCAGATTTCAGACATATTAAGGTTTTTAGAAGTGAGCTTCTGATGGTAGTGATCCTCAAGTAATAGTAATAGTAGAAATCATTAACATTTAGAGATGATAAACCAAGCTGGAATTTACAAGTCCTATGCAATTAGAAAATGTCCTAATCTTTTCTTCTATACATCTACATTTTTCAGTTTTGGGATTAGGGCAAATAGCATTTGTAAATTGTAATTATTAGTTAATATTAAAGATTTAGTGCATTTAAAGTCTAATATTAAACATTATTTTGGGCTGCCATGTCCATTTGTGTTATATAGAAGATTCATATATGTGTGGATTAATAAAACAGAGTTTATTTAGACTTGAATCTGTCACTTCATGCTTTCTCTGGTTCTTCAAAAAAGTATGCAAATCCCTTAAAGGAATTCCCTGGAGATGTTTTATTATATGGGATTTGCAAACTGACAAACATTGCTGCTTATCTAGCTATTACACTTCCTAATAAAATGAAGTTTTTGAAAATAATCTGTTTTTTTTTCTACTGGGTACATGAAAACAAAGGATTTTAATAGTACTAGCTTTAGTGTGTATTGCTAACTATTTATCTATAATATGTTTGTATATTAGTTGTTTTTTTAGTATTACTTGTAACAGATTTTTTTTTAATAGCTTCAGAAAGTTCTGCTGATGATAGTGACCAGGAAGATGACCAAAGTGCCCAGAATGTACATAATGATGACAAGGAGGAATCTCCGGATGAGACTGTGAGCCAGGACAAAAATGAACTCTGTCCAAAAGAAGAGCAGAGCAGCTCATCTCCCCCAGAAGAAGGGAAAGCCCTTGCAGAAGTAGCACCACCTAAATCAGTATCCAAATCACCCGAAAGATTGCGGAAAGAGCTAGAGGAATTATCTGATGATACAGACTATGAAGGAGAGGATGAAGCTACAAAGAAGAGAAAGGAGGTCAAAAAGGAGGTAGTAGATAAAACAACAAAGCCACAGGTAAAACGTGGTAAGCGAAGGTATTGCATCACAGAGGAATGTGTAAAGACTGGGTCACCTAATAGAAAAGATGAAAAGTCCAAGAGCAAAGACTCACATAGCTTAGAACATAGTAGTAACAGCTCCTCAGATGAAGATGAGGAGGACAAATCTAAACTAAAAATAACACCAACTAAAAAATACAATGGGTTAGAGGAGAAAAGGAAGTCTTTAAGGACAAGTGGTTTCTACTCAGGGTTTTCTGAAGTGGCAGAAAAAAGAATAAAGCTTCTAAATAACTCTGATGAAAGACCTCAGAATACCAGAGCTAAGGATAGAAAAGATGTATGGTCCAGTATTCAGGGACAGTGGCCCAAGAAAACATTGAAAGAACTTTTTTCAGACTCTGACACAGAGGCTGCAGCCTCACCCCCACATGCTTCTGAGGATGCTGCAGTAGAGGAGCAGCTGCAGACTCTTGCAGAAGAGGTTTCTTTGCCCAGCTCTGAACTAGAAAAGCCTTTACTAGTCAACATAGATGTTAAACCTGTTGAGGAGAAACCAACTGAAATGAGTGACAAGAAAGTTGAATTTCCAAGCAGTGGGAGTAATTCAGTGCTAAATACTCCTCCTACAACCCCTGAATCACCTTCATCTGTCACTGTAACAGATTCTAGTAGACATCAGTCCAGTGTAACAGTCTCAGAGACATTGGCACCAAATCAAGAAGAGATACGAAGCATCAAGAGTGAAACTGATAGCACAATTGAAGTGGATAGTGTTGTGGGGGAGCTGCAGGACCTTCAGTCTGAAGGAAATATTTCTCCAACAGGCTTTGATGCCAGCGTCAGCTCTAGCAGTAGTAATCAACAAGAACCAGAACATACTGAAAAAGGTAAAGAGAAAACCTGTTGACGAACATATATTCCTCCTCTCATTTCTTATAATGCTAATGTATTTGTGTTTAACTGTTGCTACATTACTTGGAGATTGGTTTAAGAACATTGGTCTGACCCAGTAGGGCCATTCTTAAGGTCCATCTAGCCCAGTATCCTGTCTTCCGACAGTGGCCAGTGCCAGGTGCGCCAAAGGGAATGAACAGAGCAGGTAACCATCAAGTGATCCATCTCCTGTCGCTCATTCCCAGCTTCTGGCAAACAGAGGCTAGGGACACCATTCCTGCCCATCCTAGCTAATAGCCACTGATGGACCTATCCTCCATGAATTTATCTAGTTCTTTTTTGAACCCTGTTATGGTCTTGGCCTTCACAACATTCTCTGGCAAGGAGTTCCACAGGTTGACTGTGCATTGTTGACAAGTTGACTTCCTTTTATTTGTTTTTAACCTGCTGACTATTAATTTCATTTGGTGACCCCTAGTTCTTCTGTTACGAGAAGTAGTAAACAACACTTCCTTATCTACTTTCTCTATACCAGTTATGATTTTATAGACCTCAATCATATCTCCCCTTAGCCGTCTATTTTCCAAGCTGAAAAGTCCTAGTCTTATTAATCTCTCCTCATACAGAAGCCATTGAATACCCTTAATCATTTTTGTTTCCCTTTTCTGAACCTTTTCCAATTCCAATATATCTTTATTGAGATGCGGCGACCACATCTGCACACAGTATTCAAGATGTGAGCGTACCATGGATTTATGTAGAGGCAATGTGATATTTTCTGTCCTATTATCTATCCCTTTCTTAATTATTCCCAGCATTCTGTTTGCTTTTTTGACTGCCACTGTACATTGAGCGGATGTTTTCAGAGAACTATCCACAATGACTCCAAGATCTCTTTCTTGAGTGGTAACAGCTAATGTAGACCCCATCATTTTATATGTATAGTTGGGATTATGCTTTCCAATGTGCATTACTTTGCATTTATCAGCATTCAATTTCATCTGCCATTTTGTTGCCCACTTACCCAGTTTTGAGAGATCCTTTTGTAGCTCTTCGTAGTTTGACACTCTTAAAAGAAGCAGTAGCCTGCTGTACCTTTTTAAAACTGTAAAAATAATGCCGTAGAAAGGCCTGTAATCAATAAGTAAATATATATATAAATATAAGTAAATATATGACACTCCTTCAGAAAGTTTCAGAGTAACAGCCGTGTTAGTCTGTATTCGCAAAAAGAAAAGGAGGACTTGTGGCACCTTAGAGACTAACCAATTTATTAGAGCATAAGCTTTCGTGAGCTACAGCTCACTTCTTCAGATGCATATCGTGGAAAGTGTTTCTTGACCTTTTAGTCAGCAATCTAATATTTTAAAAATCAGAAATGCAACATAAGGTGTATCCTGGAGATTGCATCAGAACCCCAGACCAAACTGTAAAGCATTGTACACTTGATGTCTGTGTGTCATAAATTGTCTGGATACCTTTTCTTAAACTGTATTTGAATATGCAATGTACAGTTTCTCATTAACATTTTTATTTACTGTGTGTTCATGGTTTGGAACAACCAGCTATCCAGGATTGTTCCTCAGGCAACTATTTCAAACTTATTTTTAAGGTCTGACTAGCGTGAGTTTTGTAAAGGAATTTGCTGCTCTCTTAGGCCACAAACTGAAGAATCATTATTCATATTTATAACTTAAAACAATCAACCTTGACTACAATTTTATTAATAGAATACATTTTCAAGGAGCATCTGTCAGAATTCACAATTATTATTATTAATACTCCCTGAAGACGTAGATGCTTTATGTTGTATTTGTGATCCAGTAGATGTTTAGGAGCTTTTCCTTGATAGACTGCCATTTTCAAATATCAACAAATCAGTTGAAGACAATTTCTGTAGACTTAAATTTATCATACAAGGTCCGCTGTGGAAGTAATTTAGAATTTTTAAGGCCACTAGTGCTGAAAATAGAGCGTGGAATTTTTTCACTAAGGTAACTCAAAAATGGGTTTTCTTTTTCAAATTTAACCTGCAAAAATGTAAATCCCTACTAGGACTCCACAGTGGAAGAGGGGAAAGAAAAGGCCCAATCCTGCTAGCACTTGTTTACGTGTATAAGTATTTTCAAGGTTGGGTCCAAAAGCTGTTTTGTTAAATCCATTAGCTATATATTAGTCCAGTCATATTTATAGTCTAGCAAATATTTTTTAGTTTACATGGCTGCCTTTGGATTCATGGACTAAAAGGAACACATTTGTTTTTAAGGACACTTACTCAAAAATTGTCATTCCGAAGTTTTGTTTGTATTGCTTTCTGTAAAATATACAACTTAATAGTTCAAGTGTGCCATATTTTCTCCCATAGATAAGCATAGTTACTATAATATGTGTAAAAATTAATAAGCTAAAGAAAACAATTACAGAGATATAAACAGGATTCTGAAATTGCAATATAATTTTTTTTTCGTTTTAGCAATTTGCAACTACTTTTAGGAGCAAAATGCTTAACTGAAAGTTTTCTCAGTCCACTGCTCTCAGAGCACTGTATCCTCTTTAGTTCTGCTCTTGTTATGCTTCTTGCAAGAGAATAATTAGGATTAGAGAAAGAAATTGAGTTTTGGAGCCTGTAATAAAGTCTTTACAACTCTCTCACACTTAATAATGAGTAGGTTGAAAACTTTTCTGTTCTGCTTCCAGGTACTACGTATAAAAAACGTGTACTGTGTGAAATCCAGGATGACTCCTTTCCCTTTCAAGTTCTGTTTTGTTTTGTAGTATCAGTCACACATTATCACTTTTTATATATTCTATTCTAAGCGCCTCTCCAATTTGTATGCTTCTCCATTTGTAAAATGCAAGGTGCCCATGTTTAAAAACAGGATTGAGTGTGTGTCTGTAGTTCCTTAATTTTTGAATGATTTTGCTACACGAGCCCATGGTATCTGTAAATCAGGCAGTTTCTGAGCCTTGTACAGTTCCCATTGCATTTTTTTTTTTAAAACCAGATGTCCTAGGATATATTTCAGTTTTCCCTTCCTCTTCTAATTTTATTCCCTATAGCCATAAATACCAATAGTTCTTTCAGTTTTTAAATCTGAGAAAGAGAGAGGTGGGGAAAAGGCAAAATGAAAGGCTGTTGGTACTTCAGAATTGCCTGCTAGACTTTAAAACAGAAAATCATTCAAGCAGGTTTAATGCACTGTGGCTTCATTTTTTTTCCTTGAAATTAAGCTGTAACATGCTGTCCACATCTAATTACACTGATGAAGAGTTTCTAAGTGTTTTTTTTTACTATGAAAGAACAAGTGTATGGTTGACATATGTTAATGGACTTTATTCACAGTGTGGTGGGATCTTACTTTATTATGGTATTGCTGGATGCTTCTGATTCACCAGCCAGAGGGATTCCTGAATTTTAAAGTTCATACTTACCCCATCTCATCTGAAAAAAAACCAAAACAAAACACACCAAAAAATACACCTGATACTGTTGATTGGTGCCTTACATGTTCTGTGAATGCACTCTGATAACATTGTTGGTACTGTTGGTTTCCAGAGTTTGCAAGACTGCTAAGGCCTTTTAAAATCTATATTATTATCAAAGAGAAGTGGAGGTCTTTTCTGATTCTTTCACTTTTAGTGAATCTTGATAAATTTGCCATCTGAACAAATGCCTGTTTAATTTGGAGTACTTAAACACCAAAAGGTCCATATGTGTTAGGAAAAATTGTATTGAATCATATGACCTATTAGTTACTTGCAAACATCTAACACATTTTCTCTTTCTACTAGCAAACTGTCTGCTTCCCACGCACCCTCCATTATCAGTTACCTGTGTGTACACATAAAATAATTAAATCCTGCTAATGGCCGCTGAGAAGAAAAGTCACGATTGTCTGTAAACTTAAATCTCAGAGGATCTGCCTGAGGCTTTAATATAGATAGATATGCTTTAACACCTAAAATACAAAGTTGTATAGTGTTTTCACCAAGAATTTAATGATTTGTTAAAATTGGAGTCTGTACAGGTCAAAAAAGACTTAAAGATGCTCAGGGAGGAGGCGGTTCCTCAAAAAAGCAGAAAAGAAGCCACAAAACATCAGTGGTGAACAACAAAAAGAAGAGCAAAACCAGTAAGTACAGCAACTTGGTGCAAAATGAAACCTAGACTTAGAACATCTTGTATTTGAGTGACAAGTGAAGGAAGTGTTTATATAAAGATAACATTTTAGAAAAATGTGCTAAGTAGAGAATTCATAATAAATGTTAAAATGATTAAGCTGCTTTCGCTGAGTGCAAGAGTATTTAAAATTTCTTGCTATGCTGTTTCTCTGACTGAGCCTATAAGGTGCTCAAAGCTTTCAGCTCCCATTGAAATAAGTGGGACTTGTAAGCACGTGGCACTTTACGGGGCCTGTTTTTGTCAAAGAGGGAAGGAAAGAAAATATTTTGGGGTGTGGAAATGCATACATTTTAAGGAAGGGAATAGGAACTCTATGCAAAGTGAACTTACATACTATGCAAGGTCAGTTTTCACACAATTTCACATAATTTAGAGGTCGTATTATTTACACAGTACTGCCAGTGTAATTACACAGGACCTGTATTCATCCACCTAAACTATTTGCTGCATATTGGAACACTTCACAAGTACATCTGACTTTTAAAGTAAACCAAATAAAAAATGAAGAGGTAACATCAGGATATCCTCATAAGTAGATGTTAATTAATGAATATATAGATCTTTTTCCTGCCTGCACTATGAAACTAGACAGTTGCTTTGCATTATCCTCTAATGGAGGCTACATCTTTACTGAATATACTCTGATGTTACCTGAACAATTCTGGAGGTGAAATTCACTCTTCCCTACACAAGGCCCAGGTAGTCAGTTTTTGTGCAGGACTTTCAGGGGCCAAAATTTGACTTTTATTTCTTCACACACACCCCACCACCCACCCGTTTACTTATCTTAAGGGCAGGTCATGCGTCACCTTAGATTTATATGTTCCCCCTTAGTAATTTAAAAATAACAAATAAAACCAAACTGAATTCTTTATGGCTCGAGCCAGCAGGGTGGTTACAGATAATTTAATTTATTGGAGGACTCTGAACGACTCAGTAAGTGGTAAAATTAAAAACTTTATTTAATATAAAATAATTAAGCAAACAGGCATTACAATATAATCTATACTGCATTTATACTCACATTTGATGGGGAAACAATGCATTATGGGGTGATCAATACCTAAATGACGAGAATGGACATAATCCTTTCTCTAACAGTACCTTGGTGGTGGATGCGTGTGCCTAATCTAAAATTAGCATGCTACCCTTTTAATAATTAATTATAATAATACTCCTTAATTAATTAACATTAAATTTACTTTTTTTACCATAATTAAATATTTTCTACTTTTTTATTGGCTATTTAACATTGTCATCTTAATTAACATCTGCATAAATGCCATAGCAATATCTATTAATATAAATAGCATTTTCCAAAACATTAACACTGTATCTAAAACACTTATAGAAACCAGCTAGGACCAAACATATTTACAGTATGACCTGGGGTTGTGTCCTAACTTATCTTCAGCTTGCTTCTAAATTGTCTTGGTTCACTTTATTCATATTTTACCAGGCCTAGCTTGACTATTTTCAAACCTATTTTTAAGAAATAGATTTTTGGGCCTACTTACAAATCAATGTTTCTGTATTAACATAAGCAAGCACCATCTCTATAGGCAACACATGGGGTTGCAATTCAGATCCTACTGCCCACTCTGTACCTCCCTCTCTTCACCAGGGATGCATTTAACCCTTTATATACTGAAAAAAAGGTGTAACCCCTTTTCTGATATTTGGAACCAGTACTTGAGGAGTTAGTGGTTTGAATAATAAAATAAACCTATGTTGTGTATTTTTGTGTTTCTTCAGCAAACAGCAGTGATAGTGAAGAACTTTCTGCTGGTGAAAGTATGACCAAGTCTCAGCCAGCAAAATCAGTTTCCACAGGAATGAAGTCTCACCATACCAAATCACCTGCAAGAACACAATCTCCAGGAAAATGTGGGAAAAATGGAGAGAAGGAATCTGATCTCAAGGAACAGAATAATCGTTTGCCTAAAGTTTATAAATGGAGTTTTCAAATGTGTAAGTGCCTTTTTTTAAACTAGATCTAGTTTGTTCTTGTAGCAAGACATAGTAAATAAAATACTAAAGTATTTTCTTTCAGAATTACTTTCAGTCCTAACGTTTCTGAATTTAGTTATCTTTCTCTAAGATTAACTTTTAATTATTTTTGGGTGAAACTTACTGTGATCAAAATGCAGAAAGCCCACCCCTGTGCACTTTCTTATATACCACTTATTTTTTTACACATAGGGTTTAAAGTCATTCTTAGGTTTTTGTGCAAACTGTCCAGTACTGGTGTGAATTTCATACTTCTTATGTTTAAGTTGACTTGCGTACCTTTTTTTCCCCCCTGTGATGATCCCTCAGAAGTAGTACCTAGTAGTAGTGACTTGGTGACTTGGTAGTCAGTTAAATTTCTTTGTGTTCCATTTTACCTTAGCAAAACTGGAACCAGAACAGATTTATATCCTGTTATAGCAATAAACTTCTCCATTTTGTGTATTAGTCAGCTGTTCTTGGATAACTTCGGTGTATGTGAGGCATGAAGTTGGAGTGAATGTACTTTAATCCACATGAAAAATTCATCAATAACTGATTAATGCAGACCCTGCAGTGCCTTATTGCTACTAGAGAGCAACTTCATTTTAACTTTTTTTTTTTAAAATAATCCTTCTTTTAGAAAACAATTTGGGAAGGGGGCAGTTAATGCAACACTATCCTTCTACTGGGGAGAAAAGGAGAGCAACAGAAAACACATGGGGAAAGGCTTCAACACCTCTTATTTAATGTAACAAACATATTTAAGACCCTTTTCCCCTCATCCTGTCCTCCATACGTCCATCTGCCCTTTCAGCAATAGTTTGTGGTCCAACAGCCGTTTTCAGCTCTGTTTCTGTTGTAAACTCAGACTTTAGGTTTTTGTTGTTTTTTTTGTAAAGTGGGAACTAGAAGTGGCTGTTGGGCTACAAGCTACTGCTGAAAGCATAGCGGGGCTTAAGGGGGATAGGAGAAGAGGGCAGTTTAAAATTGTACTCGCTCCCTTCTGACTTTTCTGCCAATCCTCTCCTTCCCTTATGTTCCTACAAAATAGAGCTGGGAAATCAGGAGCCTTTAAATCAGCTTCCAATTCAGGTTCCTCAGGCTTCATGTCTTCAATTTTATAGAAAGGCAGTGCTTTCTTGCACTCCCTGAAGTGGCTGTCAAGACTTTTCTCTTCTTGGTGATGAGGTCTCATTTGTATACCTTTCCATGGCTTTTACGTCCATTTCAGGAGCTCCACTGGTCAAGTTAGAATGTCACCTTGGACAATTCAGAGCCAGGTGTTACGGCTTTGATTTTAAAAGTCCAGATAATTAGGTCTTGGTCATAAAACCGTCCATGATCCTCTCTTCTCCCCCAAGCACACATGCATGAATAAAAAGGAGCAGAGAATTCACCTGCACACAGGGAATTCTTCACTTGCCATCTTCAGTCATTTTAAGGACCAGAGAATCTGATGCTAAACCTTTGGAGCCCAATCCTAAATCTGTGAGTAAAGCTTGAGAGTAAAGAAACTTTGCTTGCTGAAACTGTGAAGAAATTTGAGAGGACAGAATCTCAGGAAAAGGAAAATCTGTTGCAACTTTGTGTTTGTATAGTGCTGAGCACAATGGGACCCCATTCTTGGTTGGTCCTTGGGCACTACTGTAAGAAACATAATTAAAAATAATTCCTTCGTCACACCAGGGTCACATTCCACTTCTGCTGCTGATGGGAGAATAGCCGGCATAGCTTTCTGTTTTCCTTCAGAAGTTTGTAACTATGTGGCTCTGTGCTGTGCTTTCATCCACCTGTCATGCCCCTGCTCTACCCAAACCCCACTCAGTAATCCGCTCAAATGAGATGTGCAGATTTCCCACACAGCTCCCATAAGGGTTCTTTTTTTATTCCCTTCTTCCCTACCCTCCTGCACATTAGACACAGGGTCAGATCTGTTCTTTTTTGCATCTCTCAGGTGGCACAAAGGAGTTGAATTTTAACCATATCTGGTCACCTGTGAATTTCCCTACAGAGGGGAACTCTCAGTGAGAGTAAAACCATCAGAGCCAGTGCCTGTTCCTACCAACATCCCAGGATAAAATGCCAGGGGAAGAAGAGGCATATTGGGAGTAGATAGGGAAGGAGGAAGAGCTCTGTTATGCTACACTGATCCTCAGTTATTGTACGGTCCCTCACTTAGAGCAGCCCCCTAGTATGTTCTAATTCACATTGGAGCGAGCACAGACTGTGCTACAGAATCATGAAGCCATAACTGGCTGGCTCCCTGAAGGCCATGCTACTCTCCTTGTCAGAGCTCTGCTTGTCCCGAATTAAGACTCATGCCCACCTGTTTTTGACCCCATTTGTGCCCATCTAAGGATTCAGTTCTGGATATTTAATCCTGAAAATGCTTATTAATCTTCATAAACATAAAACAAAAAACCTTGTTTGTTCGTTTTTTCCCGTCTCAAAAATATTTTCCTGTCTGCCATTCGTGGTGTTTGAGGAGAAAAATCTGTATTGATAGATGTTGGCTGTGTTGTAACTATGTGGTTCCAAGATACTGTATTAGAGATATAAGATGGGTGAGATAATATCTTTTATTGGGCCAATTTCTGTTGGTGAAAGAGACAAGCTTTCGAGCTACACAGAGCTGAAGAAGAGCTCTGTGTAGCTCGAAAGCTTCTCTCTTTCACCAACAGTGATTGGTCCAATAAAATATATGACCTTACCCACCTTGTCTCTCTATCGTGGTAGATGGCAACTAAAGTTGCTGTGGTTTTTCGCTGCTTTGTCCTCTATCTTGATACTTTTCCGATACCCTCCCCATAGGATCTGAACATCTCCCAAGAATTTACAACTAGAAAGTTTTATGGAAACTTCAGTTCTATATTAATAATTAACTGAGGTGTTATTTAACTCACAGCTGACCTGGAAAATCTGACAAGTGCAGAGCGCATAACAATCCTACAGGAAAAATTGCAAGAAATTAGGAAACACTACCTGTCCTTAAAATCTGAGGTAGCTTCCATTGACCGAAGAAGAAAGCGCTTGAAGAAAAAGGAACGGGAAAGTAAGTACTTAAGGTTAAATTCTGTCCTCTGTATGCCATGCAGTGGGATTACCCATTGTACCTGAGGAATGTGGCCCTTAGATCTCTGCCAAAAATTTCTAATGCATATACCTGTTAATTTCCAACAAGTTAAACTAAAAGTCCAAAAGAATGTTTTTCTTGGGTTGATCTTTGTAACACATGTAACATTTATGTTTCCATAAATGTTGGGTAACTCTTCATGAAAAATTGTTTTTCCAGCATACCATATAAGTACATTTGTCATTTTAATAGATGCCAACAATAGAAACCATGATACTGTAATCCAGTACACAAGTTCCTTTTGTTTCACTACTAATGCAGCCTTTATTTTTTTTAAAGAATACTGTCAGGTTAAAAAAAATATGTTTTGAAAGACAAACGTCTATCTTTGGCCCGACTCCAACAAAGCATTTAGGTAGGAGCTTAAATTTAACCACATAAGTAATCACATTGACTCTGATTACTCATGTGCTTAAAGTTAAACACTTGCTTATGTGATTTACCAGAATGGGATGCTTTTTTTTTTTTTTTTTTTTAAGCAATGACAGATTAGTTGGGAGTTTTTTAATTTCAGTTTTAATTATCTAATGTACTTTTCACCATTTATACTGACTTTCTTACTGTTTTGCACCTTGTTCAGCTAATGAAAACCTAATAAAATTAATCTGTTTCTATTTCATACACTAGCACAGGACTGCTGTGTTTGTATTATAAAAACTGTAGGGGAACATTTAATGTGCAAAGTGGTTTTCACTGAAATTCATGAAAACATTTCTATTTAATATTAGGTTTATATAATCATTTAAAATACAAAGCCTAAATGTTTGCACTTAAACTACCTGACAATGCCACATGACACTGTTTCTAGGGATTTCAGTGTAGCCATCTGAGAAGTATGGCAAATTCATGCAATGTCCTGGGCTAGCATTCACGTTAATAGCATTTGTAAAGTTGTCAGAAAAATGTTTGTATAGATATCTAGAAATTCTTCAAGAATTCAAATAAAAATAATCCCACAAAAATACAATTCAGGTATCCAACATTTTTAGTCAACAGCACTCCATATGAAAAGAACATTTTCAGAGGGATGTATTCTGTTTTATTCTCTAAGAGGATCTACATTTTTTTGAAGATTTATAAAACTAACTTTTTCTAGTAAATGTATGCAAAATTCAATATTAATAGCTTGATTTTTTTTACAAATAAGTATAATAATTTACTATAAAATCATTTATCATGATTTCCATGGTAAATTATAAAATATTAGCTCTCCATTAGCCAGAGTCATTACTTCATTAACTACTTTTAAAGGAACACCATCTTAAGTCACACTTCTCTCTGAAAATGTTATACATACTGTTGTTATAAATAATATATATTATTACTGCTGAAAGATATTGGAGAGAAATAGTTTTCTCTATTCTTCATTTGTTCACTTTGTACGTTTGACAACACCATGATTATACGGGGAAACAATGAAGTCATCGAAATGTAAAGCTGGAAGCAACAGGGATAGGTTATCTTGTCCATCCCCCAGCACCGAAGGCATGACTAAGTATACCTAGGCCATCTCTGACAGGTGTTTGATTGATGTCTTTTTAAAAAATCTCCAATGATGGGGATTATATAACCTCTCCTGGTAACTTAATCCAGATCTTAACTATCCTTATATTAGGGAAAACTTTCTAACTATCTAACCTAAATGTCCCTTGCAGCAGATGATTTCTTGTTCTACCTTCAGCGGACATGGAGAACAATTGTTACAGTCCTCTTGGTACACCCCTTAACATATTTGAAGACTGTTACCAGCTGCCCCCTCAACTCTTTTTTTCTTAGGACTAAACATGTCCATTTTTTTAACCTTCCTGATAGCTCAGCTTTTCTAAACCTTTTATCATTTTTGTTGTTCCCCTCTCTCCAGTTTGGCCACATCTTTCTTAAACTGTAGCACCCAAAACTGGACAGAGTACTCCAGCTGAGGCCTCACCAGTGCCAAGTCGAGTGGGACAATTGTCTCCTGTGTCTTATATGTGACTTTCCTCTTAATACACCCAAGAATGATATTAGCCTTTTTCACAGCTTCATCATGTTCTTGGCTCATGTTCAAATTTTGATCCGCTATAACTCCCAGATCTTTTTCAGCAGTACTACTGCCCAGCCAGTTATTCCCCATTTTGTAGTTGTGCATTTGATTTTTCCTCCCTAAGTATAGTACTTTGCATTGGTCATTACTGAATTTCCTCTTGTTGATTCAAATCAGTTCTCCAATTTATCAAGGTCATTTTGAATTCTAATCCTGTCCTCCAAAGTATCACCTCCCACCATGGTGTTATCTGCAGATTTTATAAGCACATTCTCCACTCCATTATCTAAGTCATTAATGAAAATATTGAATAATACCAGGCCTAGGAGAGACCCCTCTGGGACTCCACTATTTGTATCCTCCCAGTGTAACAGGAACCATTGACAGCTATTCCCTGAATATGGTTTTTCAACCAATTGTTTGCCCACCTTATAGTAATAGTAATGTATAGTAATGTAGTATAATGGACCATACAGTCAGTTTCCTTGTTTGTCTTGGTCTTTCACACAGCGACAAGAAATTGTAAAGAATTAATTATTAATAAAAAAATTTGTAGTAGTTGTTGGGGTCAGTGGATACCGACCTTCTTGTATTACAGGGTTAGAACCTTTTGTTAACCCCCCACCAATGGCATGTGACAAGAGCCACAAAATAAAATTAGCTTCTGATCTGCACTACTCTTGTTATATAACATGATGGCAAAATCACAACAATTGGCAGGGGCACTTGGGAGCGGGTGAAACTACTTTTAATTATTTTTATTATTTTAACTGGCTAGGTTTTAAGTTGATAGTGTCCCTTTAATGTTTATAATCTGCTTTGAGGTCGTCGGGTAAGAGATGCTAATGTACATGCAAAGTATTTTTTTATTTTATTTTAGTACATTTATTTAAACCTTTTTGTTTTTCTTTATGTCATAGGTGCCACTATTACATCTTCTTCTTCTTCCTCACCTTCCTCCAGTTCCATTACAGCCGCAGTTATGTTAACTTTAGCAGAACCATCTATGTCAAGTTCATCACAAAATGGGATGTCAGTTGAGTGCAGGTGACAGCAGGACTTGCCAAAGCACTTTGCACTTAATGGCTGCTGAGGGCCACTTTTTTTATACTGCACAGTGGCACAAAATTCAGACAAGCACTATTTTGTATTTAAAAATTGTTTCTTGACAAGCTAACTTTGCACTTAAGTGCACTTTTATGAAGAAAAAGTACAACAAACTGCTTTTCCTCAAGCAATAATTGTTTCCAACTTGTCTGGGAATTGTATGTCTAGTGACTCGAGGCCTTCCACTGTGGCAAATGGAGAGGCTGTTCACTGCCTGTAGAGACAGTACAGTAAGCATACAGTTGTTGGTTGGGCCTAATTGATGTGTTAAGGCTTACTGTACATGTATTCCCTGGTATTTTGTTAAAGCTGGAACATTTGATATTTTTCCATTTATTTATGACAAATATTGAACCTATTTTCATTTGTACAAACTAATTGTTTTTTAACTTCTAAGTCACCTCATAGTGGCTTTAATTGTATAAGTCAAGCACATGTATTAAATTCAAAACCTGCAGTTAGTAGGATGTTTTGACATCAGTCCTGATAACCAAATATGAAGATTCTCTTTTAAAAAGACTGACTAATGTTTACAGGTTTGAATTAGGCTAATAGGTAACTATGGGTTTTAATAACCCATTAATTGGAATGGAACTACTGTACTTTGCCATTTTTCTATGAATCAGTATTTTTTTTAATTTTGATAAAATACATTATGACAAAAGGAAGAAAATGGCTATCAAACTGTATTAAATCTTAAACAATGTATAAAGATTGTATTTAGCCAGTTTAAAGTGTATATTTATTCATAATGGATTATAACAGTTATATTTTTGTGTTTTCTTGTAAATGTTTCTTTTCCCTTAAAGCAACAGACATTTCATTTGTAATGCTTATTTTATTACGAGCTGCAACTGAGAGGACTTCAAGAAGGAGAAAGCTGTGTTAATATCGTTTGTGGTTGCTGATATGAACACTGCCACAAAAGGATAGTTGTTTTTAATATAAATAGCTAGCTGAGTGTTAGACATTCATTTTTTTTTAAAAATGCCTTGTACAAAATCCAGACTCAACTCAAAACTGTTTTCACATGTATTGATTTTATGTTGTATGAATCCCAAGCTCTCTCCTGTTAATTATACATCTTTGTAAGACATTTGTATATTGCGGAAGTGTTCATTCAAGCTATTTAATACCTGGCACTGTTAATACACAGTACTTTATTGTACAGATTGTTTTACTGTTTTAATTGTAGTTCTGTGTACTTCTTTTGGCTGGGGGAAAAAGGGGCTGGCATGTTTTTCTTTGTTTTTTGGCAATACAACATGTAATTTCAAAAGGTTTTGTTTGTAGATGCTAGAGTGTCAGAATCCTTTACATTCGACTTTTCTAAGAAAAGCGTTTTCAGTCTTCGTAGTGTGTGCTTACGGTAACTGATTTTATTGAAAATGGTTTCAAAGTATTCAGATTTGTACAAGACTGTAAAAATTTGTTGACAAACATTGAAGGAAAAGCTTATAGAAAAAAGCTATAAAATATATATTAGGTTCTGAAGACAATGGAGAACTATGTAATATATTGTACAAATGTAAGCAAAGGCCTCTGAAATAAAATGCCATAGTTTGTGAATCCCTGATTTTGTTTCTAACAGTTTAATTAAGTAATTTTAGTGTGTTCATTTAAATGACACACAATTGTAGAATCAGTTAAGTTAATTGTATTGGTTGTGTTGTAAGAAATAAATATATAAGGAATAATTTTGAGAAAAATATACTGGGCCAAATTCTCTTCTCAATTTGGCCAAATTCATCCTCTACAGAGCCATGCTACTGATTAATTTGGCAAATTGACATAAATGAGGTTGCATCAGTATAATTAAAGACTGGATTTGAGCCACTTTAATTCTGTTAGTTTTGAAAATGTGAAAGAAAAGATGCTTAAGGTATTTGCTGACCTCTAATATCTATTGGCCAAGTTCAGATGAGGTGAAAGCAGAACTCCAGTGAAATAATTGGAAATGCTCCTGCTTACCCTAGGTCTGAATTTGATCCTATGCATACAGACTTCACTCATCTGATTAAAATGCTATTGCATGTGCAAACTGATGTATTATCAATGAGACTTTGTTAAATAACAAATAATTAATATGCAGTTTAGCAAGGCTTGATCATTTTTATTACTAACATTCTGCCATCTGAAGCCCCGATCCTCCAAACACTTAGGCACATGCTTAACTTTAGGACCATGAGAAATCCCATTGATTTAAATGACTTAATTGACTGGTCATAGTAGTAAAGTTAAACATGTGCCTGTGTTTCCCCATCAGTAGATGTAACTTGCATTGGTTTCATTGGGAATTGCTCCTGTGGAACTGAGGGCAAAGTTCACCCACTGGACTATGCTTCTGCATCTGCTTTTTGGACAAATAGCTTTTACTCTAATAAAACACTTACTGGATTTAGTGGAAGTCAGTCTCAGTAAGCAGGTCAGGATTCTATCCTTCCTGTATCTTTTTTGGTCTAATTACTCCTTGTTATCTTCCCCCCTAATCCATCTTCCCCAGAAATATGATTTATCTATTTTTGGGAGCTTTCTCAGTGAAGGGAATTTTTTTGCTTCTTAAAAGTGGAGAGGAAAACTAGAAACCACACATTTTTCATTAAGGTGAATGATACTCTCACTAGCAGTAGAGTAATATTGCAGGCAACCTGCCATCAAATACAGATACTATCCCTTTCTTTACTGTATTTCTTTCCATGTGATTTAATGAATACTTTCAGTATTATAAATTGCTCTAGAGGTGCTAGAGTGAAGTTCCATTCTGAAAAGCAATTCTCTGTAAATGGTACTCTGCAGCTCAGTATCTCACGAATTCCAAGAAAAAAATGTTTTTACCTGTCAGATCTTCAAATTTCCTAGACTCTTTGAATCATTTGAGCTTTTTCTTTCTCTCATATCACAAGTAATAAAAATTCTTCAAGTGCTTGTTCATATACATTCCACTCTTGGTGGGTCTCATGCACCCCAAGCACTCAAAACTATAATCTTTTTGCCTGCAGTGTCCGTTCGGCCACACCTGTGCCTTGTGTGTCCTTGCACCCTCCCCACCCCCATCCACCCAGCCAAGAGCATAAAGGGAATAATGGGCCAACCGACCTGCAATTCCTTTTTACGCCTGTGGCTGCGAGATGGAACTGAAAGTTGTCCCCCTGTCCTTCTCACATTTGCGATTCCAAAACAAAAATGTGAGTACACAGTTACCAATTTGACGTAGACTTCTACTTAGGATTTGATCTGGGCACAGTTCTTCATCTGAAACTTTTTTGCACAAAAAAAAAAAAAGTTGCAGATTTGGATTGACCAAAAACACTTCGTGAATTTGTATAGAATTTGGCAAATTATCAGGGGGAAAAAAATTGAGATGCCAAAATGATTGATTTTTTTTTAACAAAATGTTTCGATTTTGTATGGATAGATTCTCAAGCAGACTTAGAGTGCCAGTCATAAAATCAAGGAGGAGCTCCTGCCTTATACAAATAGCCCAGGGGTTAGGGTACTCACCTGGGATGTAGGAGACCCAGATTTGAATCCCCATTCTGGAGCAGGAATTGGAACTCTGCTGTCCCAGTCCCAGGTGAGTACTCAACAACCAGGCTATACTGTCACTTTCTTACTGTGACCAAATTAATGTTTAATTATTTGAACAGCTTCAACAGGAGAGGTTCTTTCTTGGCTTTGAGATCTGTGCCTAAGTCCTCTGGTGATTCTAGCCTTTCATTTCCAAATTTCCTTTGCTTTTGTTAAATAGTGCCCAAAATCAAAATGAAACATTCTGTCCAACCCAAAACATTTTGTTAACTTACTGATTTGCCAAAAATTCCCCCCAAAAAAGTTTTTGGGTTTACCGACTTTTTTTTTTTTTTTTAATTTAAAATTGACAGCAAATCAAGTGTATCAGTTTATTTTCTAGCCACTGCATGCTGCACATGTAATTTACACATAGCTGAATTTGGTCCAGAAACTTCCATGAGAATGCTGGCTGCTGAAGGAGGGCAACATCATCCCCCGACTTGGAGACTCAGAAGAAGTAGAGAGCAGAATTTTCAATTCATCTCATGGCAAAGAGTGAATTCTTGAGTCTTTTTATTACCCAGCAGATCATGGGTGTGAGAAAATTGAACAGGCAGTTCAATCCTTTTCATATCTAAAGGAAAACCAACATTCTGTAGTAAAACCCCCCATCCCCGAAAAAACACTAATGTAGCAAACTTTTCTGAGTTTCCTATGGTTCTATATCCCAATATTTCCTTGAAAAGAAAGGTTTCCTCTTCATAATATGATACAATGTGACATCATAACACTATTGGCTATGTTTATTCAAAATTATATTACTCTTATAGTAGCAAACACATGACATATTTGGGCCCTTAATATTCCTATGAAGAACTAGGGCCCTAATTTTTAAAAATGAGTAAATATATTGCTTCAGTTTCTGGGTGCACTGTTTGACACCCTAAAGGGGGCTTGATTTTTGAAAACTTCTGAACAGCCCACTCTCTGAAAACCAAGCTCCTTTACGGTGTGCCATCCTAGCCACAGAAAATTACTAAACTTTTGAAATTGTAGGCTGAGAAGCAAATTTTCTCCTCCACTGCAGCACTTTTCAGTTGGGTCCCACAACACAAGAGTTGCCTAAATCCAGCAGATCTAGTCCCTTGATCATTGCCCTTGCCTGTGGAAAACCTGGGGTGCCACAGAGCTGCAGTTGAGGCTCCTAACCAAGTTCCTCTTGGCCTCTCTAGCATGAGCATGGCCAGGGCATCCCTGGTAGCAGAAATGTCCCATTGGCAACTGGCACAAGAGACATCATCCTGAAATCAGTTCTAACTTGCAGCAAGGGCATGGAACAAAACTGACACCTGGATGGCCCCACAATCAGGAGACTGTAAAGATACCTTTAAGTCAACTGCATCCCTGTCATTCACTTAGGCTATAGTGTATACATTACATAATCTTCCAAGAACCATCTTTTCTTCGTACTTGCTATCTATACTATATACACAGCTGTGACAGCTTATATTTTGTATACTTTTAGATGACTGTCAATGTCATATGCTATAGTTAGGCTTGTCTGAATTGGATTTTTTTAAAATAACGTTGACATATTATTTAAGCATTTTTTAGATTGTCAATTTAAATTTTCAATTTTGCAAAATTATGGTGGGGGAGACTGACGACAGTAGATGGTGAGATTCAAAAAGTTAAAACTTTATAACTTTAAACACAATTTGTCAACAGATCAAATATACAAAATAAATATCCTTAAACTCAAATGAATTCTCAAGCAGCATATTTCTTACTCTGCTTATATGTAAATTTCAATTATTGATATAAATACCTTTCATTGGTTTGTGTGTATGGCAAAATTGACATTTACTAATAAAATAAATCCCTTCAAGCCTAAATATAGCGTAACATAGCAAGTACAGAAAATGTAATATGTATTTGTGCAAAGGAAGTGAAGTTGGTGTATAAATGAATCCTGTGCAAGTTTGTTTCCAGGAGATGAGTTTTTGTGTTATGGTAAGCGATCTGATAGAGTATAATGTTTGTACTGGAAGACTGAGAGACAAGGATTTGTACTTACTGAATATCTGACAGTCTTGTAATGAAGAGCCTTATTAAGAGAGCAGGTTACAACCCTCTGGTAGTGGGATCCATATCAAAAATTTATTCAGTGGGTGCCAATCATTTAAAATAAGTGTTTTGAGGACACAGGTTATGTGTAATAATGTGAATATTGTGTTTGAATTTCCAGGAATACCTGTTTTCTCATGTGTCAAACAGACGTGAATATTCAAATAAAATGATCAAAGCAAGAAATTAACATAGGTAGAAAATTAACGTAAGTAGTTGACTCTCTCCAATCAAAACATGACAGAGTAAGGGAATGGTCCCCTGGTTCTGAAGACCTTAGATCAGGGGTCGGCAACCTATGGCACACGTGCCAAAGATGGCACACAAGCCAATTTTTAATGGCACACTGCTGTTGGCCGGTGACCCCGGCAGACAGCAGCATGCCACTAAAAATCCGGCCTGGCCCAGCCTTCTCTGCCCCCCGCCCTCTCCTTGCAGGGCAGGCAAGCTTTCCCCTTCCCCCAGCCTCTTCCCCAGGCATTCTGGGTTCCTGCCCCTCCTTCTCTCCCTCCCTGTGGCCGATCAGCTGATGGCCCTTGCTACAGAGGGGGAGAGGGAAAAGCGGATCTGCAGCAGCTCTCTGCTCCGGGGACCTTGGGGAAGGGGGTGGAATCGGCATATCCCCTCCAGCCCCCTGCCGTGAGCCACTCAGGGCAGGAGGCTGGGAGCACCCCCACAACCCCAGCCCACACCCCCAGCTCTCTGCCCTGACCCCTGCACTTGCTTCACACACTCTCTGCCCTCACCCCTGAACCCCCCAGCCCTCTGCCCTGACCCCTGCACCCCCCTCACACACACCCAGCCCTGTGCCCTGACCCCTGCACCCCCCTCACACACACCCAGCCCTGTGCCCTGACCCCTGCACCACCCACACACCCTAGCCCCATGCCCTGACTCCGGCACCCCCCCCACATACCCAGCCCCCCCAGCCCTGACTCCTGCACCCCCCACATCCCCACCCTGAGCACCAAATGGGAGCTCCTGCACACACCCCCACATTCCCACCTGCACCCCTTGCACCAAATGGGAGCTGCCCAGGTAAGTGCTCCACAGCCAAACCTCCTGCCCCAACCCTAAGCCCCCTCCCTCATTCTAGCTCCTGGCCAGACCCTGCACCCCAACCCCCAGCCTGCTCCTTTACCCCCAGCCCTGTTCTCAGCGCACTTCCACCCTCATCTCAGTGCAGAGAGAGGAAGAGAATGGCTAGAACCAGGAAGAAGGTAGGTACTTTATGTGGACAGGGCCGGGACCCCAGACTGGCAGTGGGGCTGAGCGGGGCCGGCAGCTGGGACCCTGGCTGGCAGGAGCTGGCGGACAGACCCCCAGACCGGCAGTGGGCTGAGCCGCTCAGCCCGCTGCTGGTCTGGGGTCCCGGCCACCGGCCCTGCTCAGCCTGTTGCCAGCCTAGGTGAATGGAACCCCAGGCTGGCAGCAGGCTGAGCAGGCCGGCAGCATAAGATCAGCATTTTAATTTAATTTCAAATGAAGCTTCTTAAACATTTTGAAGACCTTGTTTACATACAATAGTTTAGTTATATAATATATAGACTTATAGCTAGAGACCTTCTAAAAAACATTAAAATGTATTATTGGCATGCAAAACCTTAAATTAAAGTGAATAAATGAAGACTCGGCACACCACTTCTGAAAGGTTGCCAACCCCTGCCTTAGGTATTAGTGACAGGTTGCGATCTTTCCTTTTACAGTTCCTTGTTGAAGGACGCCTCATTACAATACTTTTTATTTTCCGTGTCCAGTAGGTATTTAGTTGAGAGTTGTTTTGTTCCACATGCTACCACAGGATCATCCTCCTTTACCCAGACGCCAGTCCTAGAGTCTCTTTCAGGCTGAGAGAAGCGCTAGAAATACTGGAATAGATTTGTCCTAGGTCAGATAGTAAAAAAACAGTGAATCGTCCCCTCAGCCCCCGGCCAGCCCGCGATTTGTTAAAGATGCTCCTTTACCAGAGCCACCCACCCTCCTGCGCATTTGTCAAAGGGGGCAGAAATTTAACAAAGCCCTCAGAGCCCCAAAGAAACCACAGCCACTAATGAGGGCAATAAAATAAACCCGCCCTGCCGCTGGGGCCAGGCCCGACGTTGGTATCGCGCCTTCAGAGGCGGAAGGCGAATGCGCCGCTGCATCTCGCCACGGGCACATTCCCCCCTTGGGCCCGGGCAGGAGGCGCCGCCAGCCGGGCTCCCCAGCAGGCTGCTCTACCAGACAGACCCACGCGTGCCCCGCGCCGCCTCATCCGCCGGCTGCTGTGGCGCCGGACGGGCCGGGCGCTGCGCCTGAGACAGCGAGTGAGAGGCGGGTCTCCCCCCCGTGCCTCCGCTCAAGCGAACGGCCCCTGACGGGCGAAGCGGGGACCCTGCTGCGGTCGGGGCAGCCCACGGACGCGCCGGCGCTCACCACGGGCAGGGGCGCGAGTCCCGCGCACTGGGGCAGTGCCAGGCACCCTCCGGGCCGGTGGCCTCCGCTCCCCACGGCCAGGGGGCCGCTGGCGGGGCCTGACAGCGCTGTAGCAAGGCGTCAGGCGGGCGGACCGCACCCGCGGGGTCCAAGCAGGGCCCCAGAGCAGAAAAATCCCGGGCCCCGGGGCTCAGCTCAGGGCGGGCGCTGCCTATGGGCGCGCGCGGCTCCACCCCCGGGGCGGGCCCTTTGGGAAGCGCGCTGGCTCACGCCCATAGCAGCCTCGCTTCCCCTCCCCGCTAGGGGGCGCGCGAACGCTTCAGCCTGACCTACCAGCACGCCGGAAGTAACGTCATTTCGCTGGGCCTGGGTCGCGCGCTCCGCGGCTCGCTTGCCGCGGCGCTTCCCGGAGCGAGGGTCGAGTCTAAATGGAACTGCCCCCCCCCACCCAGATGAAAACTTCTCAAGCGGCGAAAGCTCCAAGGCCCGCGCCGCGCGGAGCAGGGTGAGAGCGCGCGGCCCGCACCCCTTCTCAATCACCAACCGTCGCCCGCCCCTGCCCTGCCCCGCCCCGCCCCCCTCCCCCCCGGCTCCCGCGCGTGCGCTCCGTGTCCGAGGCCTCCACGAAGCAGCGAGCGGGGAGCGAGCTGGAACGGCCGCTGCTTGCCGCGGGAGCGGGGGTTCGGGTGCCCCCCGTCCCGCCTGTCCCTTGTCCGCTGCCTCCTACCCGGGGGTGGGGGTGGGGATGGCGCGTCACCGTTCGCAGCCCCGGGGAGGAGAAATCCAGGGACCCGCCCGCTGCTCAGCCCCATGAGGGGGAGGAGAAACCCCGTCGGCAGGGGGCGTCCCGGGTCACGTCGGGGCGAGGGTGAGTCCCGCGTTGGCACGAGGCGCCGGGCACTGCGCCGCAGCGCGCCCGGCGTGAGGCGCCTCCGACCTGCGTCTTTCGTGCAGGTCTTGCTTAGGTCAGCACTGCACGGATGGTCGCTGCAGAGTCTCAGAGCCCCGGATTCCCTTTCGTGCTCCCCGCCCCCCCACCGCCCCCCGATAGTGTGCAGGGTGCTGTCACTCCGTCAGTCTCAAAGCCCCACTGAAACTTTGCACAACTGAAAATTGAAATTGATCTGGGAAAAAAACCTGACAACAAGCGTGTCAAATTACGTTTAGGAAAAAAATCAAATGCTGCTAAGCCTAACTATAGTATATGACTTTAACTGTCATCTAAAGATATAATTTGCCAGCTGTGTATATGGGATCGATAGCAAGCACAAAGAAAAGATGGGTCTTGGAAAATTATAGGGTATAGCCTACATAAGCTACAAGAATGCAGAGTTGATTTTAAAGTGCTTTTACAGCCCCCTTATTGTGGGGCTACCCAAATGTCAGTCTTGTTTCATACCTTTCCTGCAAGTTAGAAGAGATCTTAGAATGCTGTCTCTTGTGGCAGTTGCCTACGGGACATTGCTGCTGCCAGGATGCTCTGGCAATGCTCCCTATGCTAGAGAGGCCAAAAGGAGTTTGGTTAGGAGCTTCTGTTGCAGCCCTATGGCACCCAAGGCTTTCCATAGTAAAGGGCCATTACTGAGTAACTAAATCCACTGGATTTAGGGATCTCTGTGCTACAAGATAAACTCTAGTGTGGATCGACTCCTTAGTATTTGCAGTGTTGTAGCTAAGGTGGGTCCCAGGATATGAGAGAAACAAAGTGGGTAAGGTAAAAAAGCTCTGCTAAGCTTGAAGATTTGTCTCTCACCAACATAACAAAAACCTTATCCTCTCTGACACATCAGTGGACATTTGTAGCTATACCAATAAGAACATAGCATAAGAATGGTCATAGTGAGACACACCAATAGTCCATCTAGCCCAGTATCCTGGCTTCCAACAGTGGCCGATGCCAGAGTGAATAGAACATAGAATCATAGACTTTAAGGTCAGAAGACACCATTATGGTCATCTAGTCTGACCTCCTGCACAACGCAGGCCACAGAATCTCATCCACCCACTCCTGTAACAAACCCCTAACCTATGTCTGAGCTATTGAAGTCCTCAAATCGTGGTTTAAAGACTTCAAGGTGCAGAGAATCCTCCAGCAAGTGACCCATGCCCCACGCTGCAGAGGAAGGCAAAAAACCCCCAGGGCCTCTGCCAATCTGCCCTGGAGGAAAATTCCTTCCCAACCCCAAATATGGCGATCAGCTAAACCCTGAGCATGTGGGCAAGACTCACCAGCCAGACACCCAGGAAAGAAATCTCTGTAGTAACTCAGATCCTACCCTGTCTAACATCCCATCACAGGCCATTGGGCATATTTACCGCTAATAGTCAAAGATCAATTAATTGCCAAATTTAGGCTGTCCCATCATACGATCTCCATAAATTTATCAAGCTTAGTCTTGAAGCCAGATATGTCTTTTGCCCCCGCTGCTCCCCTTGGAAGGCTGTTCCAGAACTTCATTAGAAACCTTCATCTAATTTCAAATCTAAACTTCCCAAGGGCCAGGTTATATCCATTTGTTCTTGTGTCCACATTGGCACTGAGCTTAAATAATTCCTCTTCCCTCCCTGATATTTATCCCTCTGATATATTTATAGAGCGCAATCATATCTCCCCTCAGCCTTCTTTTGGTTCGGCTAAACAAGCCAAGCTCCTGGAGTCTCCTTTCATAAGACAGGTTTGCCATTCCTCGGATCATCCTAGTAGCCCTTCTGTATACCTGTTCTAGTTTGAATTCATCCTCCTTAAACATAGGAGACCAGAACTGCACACAATGTTCCAGATGAGGTCTCACCGGTGCCTTGTATAACGGTACTAACACCTCCTTATCTCTACTGGAAATACCTCGCCTCATGCATCCCAAGACCGCATTAGCTTTTTTCACAGCCATATCACATTGGCAGCTCATAGTCATCCTGTGATCAACCAATACTCCAAGGTCCTTCTCCTCCTCTGTTACTTCCAAGAGATGCGTCCCCATCTTATAAAATTTTCTGTCATTAATCCCTAAATGCATGATCTTGCACTTTTCACTATTAAATTTCATCCTATTACTATTACTCCAGTTTACAAGGTCATCCAGATCTTCCTGTATGATATCCCGATCCTTCTCTGTATTGGCAATACCTCCCAACTTTGTGTCATCCATAAACTTTATTAGCACATTCCCACATTTTGTGCCAAGGTCAGTAATAAGATTAAATAGGATTGGTACCAAAACCAATCCCTGAGGAACTCCCCTAGTAACCTCCCTCCAGCCTGACAGTTCACCTTTCAGGGTGACCCATTGTAGTCTCCCCTTCACCCAGTTCCTTATCCACCTGTCAATTTTCATGTTGATCCCATCTTTTCCAATTTAGCTAATAATTCCTCATGTGGAACCATATCAAATGCTTTACTGAAATCGAGATCCACTGTGTTTCCTTTATCTAAAAAATCTGTTACCTTCTCAAAGAAGGAGATCAGGTTGGTTTGGCACAATCTACCTTTTGTAAAACCATGTTGTATTTTGTCCCAGTTACCATGGACCTCAATGTCCTTAACTACTTTCTCCTTCAAAAATTTTTCCAAGACCTTGCATACTACAGATGTCAAACTAACAGGCCTATAGTTACCCACATCACTTTTTTTTTTTCTCCTTTCTTAAAAATAGGAACTACGTTAGTAATTCTTCAGTCATACGGTACAGCCCCTGAGTTTATGGATTCATTAAAAATACTTGCTAATGGGCTTGCAATTTCATGTGCCAGTTCCTTTAATATTCTTGAAGGTTATCTGCCCCCCCCCCCCCCGATTTAGTCCCATTAAGCTGTTGGAGTTTGGCTTCTACCTCGGATGTAGTAATATCTATCTCCATATCCTCATTCCCATTTGTCATCCTACCATTATTTCTAACCTCCTCATTTAGCCTCATTAAAGACTGAGGCAAAGTATTTGTTTAGATTTTGGGCCATGCCTAGATTATCCTTAACCTCCACTCCATCCTCAGTGTTTAGCGGTCCCACTTCTTCTTTCTTTGTTTTCTCCTTATTTACATGACTATAGAAGCTTTTACTATTGGTTTTAATTCCGTTTTGAAGGTCCAACTCTACATGGCTTTTGGCCTTTCTCACTTTATCCCTACATGTTCTGACCTCGATAAGGTAGCTTTCCTTGCTAATCCCTCCCGTCTTCCACACCTTGTAGGCTTTCTGCTTTTTCTTAATCAACTCTCTGAGATGCTTGCTCATCCTGCTCGGTCTACAACTCCTGCCTATGAATTTTTTCCCCTTTCTTGGGATGCAGGCTTCTGATAGTTTCTGCAACTTTGACTTGAAGTAATTCCAGGCCTCCTCTGCCTTTAGATCCATGAGTTCTTCAGGCCAACCCACTTCCCTAACTAATTGCCTTAATTTTTTAAAGTTAGCCCTTTTGAAATAAAAAACCCTAGTCGCAGATCTATTTTTGTTTATCCTTCCATTTAGTTTGAACTGAATTAGCTCATGATCACTCGAAGCAAGGTTGTCCCCTACAACCATTTCTTCTATGAGGTCCTCATTACTCACCAAAACTAAATCTAAAATGGCATCGCCTCTTGTTGGTTCAGCAACTACTTGGTGAAGGAATCCATCAGCTATCACATCCAGGAAAATCTGAGCTCTATTATTATTACCAGCACTTGTCCTCCAGTCTATATTTGGGAAGTTAAGTCTTCCATGATCACAAAACTCCCATTAGTATTTATTTCATTAAAAACATTAAAGAGGTCTTTATCCATATCCAAATTGGATCCTGGTGGTCTATAGCACATCCCAAGCACTATCCCAGGGGAGGCTCTTATAGTTTTCTTCCACAATGTAATTTTTGCCCAAATGGACTCTGTCTTATCCATTCCATCGCTTCTTGTTTCTTTACAGTCTACTTCATCATTGATATACAATGCTACTCCACCACCTTTGCCTTTATTTCGGTCTTTCCTAAACAACACATACCCTTCAATACCTGTATTCCAGTCATGACTACTATTCCGCCATGTTTCTGTTATCTCTATAATATCTGGTTTCACTTCGTGCACTAGGAGCTCTAGTTCCTCCCTTTTGTTACCTAGGCTCCTCACATTAGCGTACAAACATCTTAATTTTTGCTGTTTGGCTTCGCTCACATTCTTTATCCGACTGGGCACAGACATTCTACCACCAGTATCACCTATTAGACTGGTATCTACACTACCCTTCCTCCTTATGTCCATTCTCCTACCCACGGCTGTATCCTTTCTTACTTCGTTTTCTTCCCTCTCAGTGTTAAAATCCGGCATGGAGATTACCTGCACATCCGCCAACTATCTCCCCCAAATTCCTAGTTTAAAGGTCTCTTAATCAGTTGTGCTAGCCTCCATCCTAGAAGTCTATTTCTCTCCCTACTCAGGTGAAGTCCATCCTGAGAGAACAGTCCTCTGTCCATGAATGCTTACGGTTAGAGTGATCCATCCACTGTTGTCCAGTTGACCTTCTGGCAGTCAGAGGTTTAGGGACATCCAGAGCATGGGATTGCATCCCTGACCATCTTGGCTAATAGCTATTGATGAACCTAACTGCCATGAATTTTTCTAATTCTTTTTTAATGCAATTATACTTTTGTCCTGGGCAACATCCTCTGGCAACGAGTTCCACAGATTATCTATGCATTGTGTAAAGAAGTACTTCCTTACGTTTGTTTTAAATCTGTTATTTTCATTAGGTGACTTCTGGTTTTTGTATTATGTGAAGAGAGGTAAATAACACTTCCCTATTCGTTTTCTGTACACCATTCATGATTTTATAGACCTCTGTCATATCCCCCCTTAGTCATCTCATTTCTAAGATAAACAGTCTGAGTCATTTTAATCTCTTCTCATATGGAAGTTGTTCCATACCCCTAATAATTTTTGTTCCCCTTCTCTGTACTTTTTCCAGTTCTTTTATCTATTTTGAGATGGAGTAATCAGAACTACAAACAGTATTCAAGGTGTGGGATTTATATAGTGACATTATGATATTTTCTGTCTTATTATCTATCCCTTTTCTAATGGTTCCTAATTCTGTTAGCTTCTTTGGCTGCCACTGCACATTGAGCAGATGGTTTCAGACAATTATCCGCCCTGACTCCAGGATCTCTGTCTTAAGTGGTTTCAGAGGAACAGCCGTGTTAGACCCCATCATTTTGTATGTATAGTTGGGATTATGTTTTCCAGTGAGCATTACTTTATATTTATCAGCACTGAATTTCATCTGCCATTTTGTTGCTCAATCCCCCAGTTTAGTGAGATCCCCTTGTAATTCTTTGCAGTCAGCTTTGGACTTGACTACTTGGAGTAATTTTGTATTGTCTGCAAACTTTGCCACCTCACTGTTCACCCCCTTTTCCAGATCATTTATAATGTGTTGAACAGCACAGGGGACCCCACTATTTACCTCTCTTCACTGTGAAAACTGACCACTTATTTCTGTCCTTTGTTTCCTATCTTTTTAACCAGTTACTGATCCATGAAAGGACCCTCCCTCTTATCCCATGGCTGCTTGCTTCGCTTAAGAGGCTTTGGTGAGGGACCTTGTCAAAGCTTTCTGAAAGTAAACTATATCCACTGGATCACCCTTGTCCACATGTTTGTTGACTCCCTCAAAGAATTCTAATAGATGGGTGAGGCATGATTTCCCTTTACAAAAGCTGTGTTGACTCTTCCTCAACATATTGTGTTTATCTATGTGTGTGTTAATTCTGTTCTTTACTATAGTTTCAGACAGTTTGGTACTGAAGTTAGGCTTACCAGCCTGTAATTGCCAGGATTACCTCTGGAGGCTTTTCTAAAAATTGGTGTTACATTAGCTATCCTCCAGTCATCTAGTACAGAGGCTGATTTAAGCGATAGGTTGCATATCACAGTTAGTAGTTCTGCAATTTCATATTTGAGTTCCTTCAGAATTCTTGGGTGAATACTGTCTGGTCCTGGTGACTTATTACTGATTAATTTATTAATTTGTTTCAAAACCATCTCTACTGACACATCAATCTGGGACAGTTCCTCAGATTTGTCTTCTAAAAAAGAATGACTTAGGTATGGGACTCTCCCTCAGATCGTCTACAGTGAACGCTAGTGGAAACAATTCATTTAGCTTCTCTGCAATGGCCTTATCTTCTTTGAGTGCTCCTGTAGTGCCTTTATCCTTGGTGGCCCCTCCGATTGTTTGGCAGGCTCCTTGTTTCTGATGTTATTTGCAAATAACGTTTAGCTGGAAGGTTTTATAGAAATGTGAAGTATTGTTAATGCTTACATTTCCTGTATTATTGACACATCCACATATTTATGAACAGTTATGCCCACTCTGCTCCCCTGTCAAAATGTCATTCAAGATGTAGTTGCTTAGCTCTTAATTTTTTTCTTCAATTAATTTCTTCATCTACAAGATTATTTGTCTTAAGAAATTCAGCACTAAGTTGTTTAATTTCTTTTAGATTTTTGCAGCTTTTAACACACGGTATAGTGTGTTGGAGATAACTGATGCTTTAATTTACAAAATAGTTTCCCTTAAAGCTTTTGAACAATTAGAAAGTGTTTTAGTCACATGACTCCAGTTTGTTATTGGCTATGGTGGTTATTTCCTCATGCAACATTTTGAAAATTTTTGTCTTTACCTGTATTGTTTTAGGAAATAGTTAGAATTATAACTGTGCAAGTGATCTATTTTCATGAAAATATTGGAGTTGGTTCTCTAAATCTGTTGCACCTCCTAAAACCTAAAGTTAGACTAGCACTGGCGACACTGAGACCTTTAGCAGTATTGAATGACACCAGATGAACAATTTCTTTTCCTTTTTTTAATAGCAAGGAATGTGAGCGAAATGAAGCAGGTGCATCATCTGAAGACTATGTCATTGGACAAGTTGTCAACAGTTTGTTTCAAAATAAGTCCACAACATGCAGCCCACACCCCTTGGCACATCTTTTTAATGCTTCTGAGTCTGAAACACAGCCAGTGTTTGTTGCTGTGCCAAGAGTAAGTAACTTTTTAATATATATGTATATATAGTTACTTCATTGTAAATTAATGACCCTTCTCATAGGAAATGATTTTGGTTTTTCCTTTAGGCCAGGCAGAGTCCATTGAAAACTTCTTGGAACACTGGGATCTAACTCCCAGTTTTCAAGTATCTGACCAGTGCTCCTCGTCTGATGAGGACTGTGAATATAAATAAAATCCATATATCAGAAAACTAACTTGTCTGACAGTTGAAGGAGGTAGTGGCAGCTTTCCATATATATCTTCTGTTCCCACGAAGGAAGCAAGAGGGCTAATAATGTCTTCATCAAAATAAAAACAAACAAAACAGTACATGTAAGTGGGGAGAGGGAACAAATAATTTAAATATATAGATATAATAGTGATGAAGCACTCCTTACAGGTCCTTTGTCAGTTCATTAAAGACCAGTAAGTGCCCTTGGCTTCACGGAGTTAACCATATCTGATTATTAGATTAATAAAAGACAATATGTTGGGCTTTTGTACTTAAAACTAGCTAAGGGCCTGGCATATGATAGAGTGTAACTAATACACTGTTGTGGTTATTCTGCATGCCATCATATTTCCTCATTTCACCATCCCAAATGTTAGTATTTTTGGCGGGTGCTGGGGTAGTCGTGGTATCTTATCATTTCCTCAGTAATTATTTACAAGCTGTTACAGAACTTGTATAAAAGATCAAATTTTATTTTATTTCCACAAAAAGAAGAAAATGGAATGAAAGAATTACAGAAAACTTTACTTGCTAAACAGCAATTTCTGCCCTTAATTGCTTTGTAAGACAACTCACATTCAGATGACTCGTACAAAGTAAGCAAACTGGCTTCTGGTTTGTTGTCAGATGGTCATCAGTTGAGTGATTTGAAAAACCTTTGACTCTTTTTTGACATCTATGCATTATGAGCATTTGATTGGTATATGATACATCCAGACTGTTGTCCAATGAAAAACTTTCCCTATTGAATCAAATCATTAAGGTTTAGAAGTTATATTAGACATACTGTCAATGCACAATCTGATCAGTTTTGCTTGTTATCAGATCCTTTATTAATTTAGCATTTGCTACAGATCTGTGGTTTCAGTTGAATTTGAAAATGGTGGTTATGCAATAAATAGAAGTTAAGTAATGTTTTAGTTTACTTTTAAAACAATATAAATGGGAGCTGACAAAGTGCTAGGAAAAACTTTTATCAAGTTTTTAAAAGGAAAATAAACATACAATATAAAAATTAAAGTAGTTGGCAGTATTTAATTAATCAGAGGAGGTAAAGTTCTGCTTACATATATAGTGCAAAAAATTTCAATGACTGTGTTCATTTCTTCAAGTGAATTTACCCCAAAACCAAGATGAATTACAAACTTTATGGGTTCTCCAATCCAATTGTAAGCTAATGTATAAACTAACCTTTGCAGTAATATTGGCACTACTACTACATCTAGATTAAATTATCACAGAAACAACAATACTTCATCGGCATGACAAGCTGTAGAAGTGATGCCATTTTTACTTTTGTCTGCTCATGCATGTATTACAGAGACTGAGCGATAACAGTTTAATGACTTTTCTTTATCTTAAGATGGGAGTAATGTCTGTTTCTGACATGGACTTTTTTCTTTAAAACAATCAAGGAATAATCTGTAGATGCACAGCACATTAACATTCTTCCATATTTGCGAGTATTATTTTTATTTATGGTCCTATGCAAATTGAGGAAAATCAGGTGACATTAAAAAAATTTAGTAAACAGCAGCTGTACAGTAATGATAAGCCTTAAGTGTCATGTAATACATTAGCGATTGTTGTTTCTTTGCAGACTTGCTGAACAAAAAGGCTTTTAAAAATACCTATGCCAGCTTCATCAGAACTGTTTAAGCGGTTTTGTGACAGACTTGGGCCAACACAACACTTTTCTTTCTTGTCTCCAAGGAGCATGAGATACAGTTTCTCAGTGATCTCTTATCCATGAATCTGCCCTGATTTATATTTTACAGTATGTAAAGGAAGGATTTGGCCCCAAGAAAAGTATGGGTCACATCATACTCCTATCAACTGAGCTTGGTCCCTTCATGAAATCACTGTCTCCAGTGGTCTGAGGTGTGGGAGTTTGAGAGATCA
Source organism: Lepidochelys kempii (assembly GCF_965140285.1). NCBI lineage: Eukaryota > Metazoa > Chordata > Testudines > Cheloniidae > Lepidochelys > Lepidochelys kempii. The sequence continues at coordinate 135,239,464 of NC_136382.1, read as the reverse complement.
CTTTCAAACCTCATCTTGAGTATCTGTCAGAACAGTATAAATATCTACGTCTGTGCCACCTGAAATGGCCAACTTAGAAATGAGCTACCAGAAGTTCATGAAAACTTAAAAGTTTACTTAAATTTTATCTTGATTGAATAGTTTTGATCTTCACCTTGTTCTTGATGGTAAAAACAGTTGTACTAAAGAGACCTTTGTACTCTAGAGAGTATTCTTGTTCTGAATTCATTTCTGTGCTGCAAGACTGCAGACATTTTTATTTAAATTTAAGAACCCTTGATTGCATCAACGTTCTGGATGTCCTCCAAGACCTCAGTTAAAATAAAAAAAAAAAATGAAGATTCTGCTGTGTACTTAAGTATTTCGTCGTTGAATGTACTTGGATGTCATATAAAATATTCTGTAGGTGTTGTAAATGAATTTTCTTTTTTTTGATCACATGGTAGAAAACGTTGGAATGGCTTTGCAGGGTGTCATAAAATGAGGAGGTTATTATGTAATAACTTTTCTGTTTTGTAACAGGTCATATATTAAAGAAATAAACTTCTATACACCATACCTTTTTTTAGGAGAATAAGAAACGAAAGCATACAGAAGTGGAAAGGGCAACAGAAGCTCAGAGCTCATCTACTAAACGGGAACCTCCTATAAAACTGAAGAAAGCCAAAAAGAACAAACTGTCTATAGCAGAGAAAAAGTTGGCAAACAGGTACGTAAAGATTTTTTAAAGACGATGTAGCCTAGCTTCACGTAGATAGGTCAGAATCTTGGTGTTATAGTTATGTCAGAGAATAAAATGCTTATTTGTTCTGTTTTACTATTTCTAGTCTTGACTTTAAAGAGACTATGGATAATTTCATATAGACTGTCCCAATAGGGAATAAAATGCCTCGCCCTTTGGCAGTTAAGGGCAGAGACTGTCTGGAACATTAGTCCCCTACCCTGAGAGGCATGGACTAAGGTGTCCTCTTGCAGGAGGTGTGTTCCCTAAGGTTACAGTCTGCTTTATACAAGAAAGAAGCCTAAATCCCAAAGAGGAGATATGCTGGTAGATGAGCAGGCTGTCCATGACTTTCTTCTCCTAGCAATCCCATACCCGAGAGGCAGAGCAACCCTCTGTTATGTTGTCTATTCCCTCAGAAATGTATGTGTGAGCGAGGTACTACCATTCCAGTGATGAAAAAGTTATTCTTTGTATTAGCCTGGTGACAATGAAATTCGCTCAGTTCCAGCATTTAGAAATACAGTTACCATCCTATATGCTCTCTGACGCATCTGTTGCATCTTTAACTGACAGCTTCCATATCCAAATCTGCAGTCTTATATTTGCTGTTTCTGCTGACGTCATCCATAACATTTGAGAGGCTGCTTTTAAAACTGAATAGATGTCAGTTATTGTTCACATAACCTTTTTGGTATATGTCTTGGATAGACTAAGAACTAGTAGCATGTAGACAGAAAACTTCCCCAACGAATTGTGTGTGCCCTGAATGTTAGAAAGACAACAACTCACTTTTAGTCTTAATTTAGGTAAAATAATTCAGTTTCTTTCAAAATTTTAATTTGTATCAAATTGACTTACTTTTGCTGTCTACTCAGTCACACCTATCAAATTGCAATAATGACCAGTCAATACACTGGTAAATAATCACTTTCAGTGTTATGGGTCAGTTTGTTTTTTGCTTAGTATATATAACATTTCAATCCTTCCATTAAAAATGGAAGTTGTCTTGTTATTGCACCTGAACAATTTCATTTATAAATACAATTTAAGAACACTTACAACTTCTCTTTTGAGACTGAAAAAATCAAAGCTTTTCATAACAATCATCCGGTTGTGTTTTTCACTTGTGCCAAAGAGAGTGTGCATTGGAACAGGCAGATGAAGAGGAGGAGGAAAAAGGGATCAAGGTCAAACAGAAGCTAAAAAATAGAACATCTCAAGCTGTCACCAAAAGCCTTGCTAGTTCAGCTAATGAAATGGATGTAAAACAGTGCTCGAAGAAAAGTCAAATTAAGGAAGCTGAGGAGATACTAAAGAATCAGAGAACTGTGTTTGTTGGGAATTTACCTATCAGCTGTACTGTACAGGTAAGTGAATAGTTTAAAGGTACACGCTCAACTTGAAAAGGACAGTTGTCTGAAAACTGACACTTATGACTGAAAGATGCTAGAGAGAAAATATCTTCATGTATTTTCTGTATTAGGCACTACTTTGTATATAATTACCCTGCTTCCCTGTACAGTTAATGAATTTCTCCCTTGCTGAAATTAACCAAATGGTCGTTTTCTGGACCATAGATACTTCTCTTAAAAGAAGAATATATATCTGCATTTTCCTATATATAGTTATATTATATACTCACTGGTTGTCTAGTTTTTTACTAAATATACAATCTTCCACTGTTACTTCTAACAAATTGTGTATTTTAAATTGATACGTGTTTTGCTTCTTTACTACCAGTAGCAGAGAAATAGGAGAAATTAGGATTAAATAGGTTGCTCTATTATATATGGGTTTTTTGCATTTGAGTCTAGAAATTCCTGTTATATGAAATAAAATGTGCAAATTTCAAATAAATACCAGGAGCGTGGAGCGAGGCGGGTGAGAGAGGCTAAATCCAGACCAGCTTCTTTTTCTTTCATCATCTGGAGTCTGCAGAGAATTTGGAACCCAAGGAATAATTTTGATGGTTAAAGAAAATAAATAAGGATCATACTCTTACAATCTTATAGATGTTCCTTGTATTTGAACAGTCAGAGTGCTGAATTCAGTTTTTGCACTCAGTATTTTTCCTGCTTTTGACAGAGCAAAAGCTGCTCTACAAGATATTTTGAACTTTTCCCTTATCTATCTTATAGTAATAGTAATTCATAGAAATAATAGGGTTATATGAGTGAAACAAAAATGCTTTCTTATTCAGCAATAATAATTCATATTACTGGGTTGAAAAAATGGATTAAAAATACATGTAATTTCTGTTTAGATGCTGAAGTCATTTTTTAAGGAATATGGACAGATAGAATCAATTCGATTCCGTTCTTTGGTATGTTCTTTCCTCTTACGTTATATGATAAAAGCAGCTGTGTAATCGTAAAGGATAGCATTCATAAATCTTATATCTTTATTAGTTCACAAGCAATATTTCTTGACTTAGAAATACTTAAATTAAGCCTTTTGAGAGCTGGCTTCTGTGGTAGACCTGGCTATCAACACACATTGTTCTTCCTATAATAACACTTGATTACATTGTAACCACATTCTCCTTGGGAGAAAAATGTCTGAAATATTGTTGCTTGTTTTGCTAAAGATAATCTTTGACTGAAGTACCATAACACAGATTTAGAGGACATTTTACAGAGATAGCAATTTCATTGTAAATCAGTGCTGTGTATAAATTAAAATCACCATGCTAGAATGCAAGAAACAAACTAAACCAACTGAATTTCAATTCTTTATCATTTTAAGGTTTTCCTTGGAATTTCCCCTAATTGTTGTTAGAATAATTTTGTCTGATAGAGCGGCTATATTACTTTGGGTGGAAATACCTGTTGAACTTCCTCCACAAATATTTGAAATAGATTGATAAGCACAGTAAGGCATTTCAGCTAATGCTTTTTTTTTTGTCTTGAAGGTTCCAGCAGAGGATACTTTATCCAAAAAGTTAGCAGCCATAAAGTAGGTTCTCCTTTGAGTTTCAGATTTTATTGCTAAAGGGGAAACCTTTTTTTTTTTTTAAAGCTTTAATGATGTTACACACACACACGATTGTTTCCTTCCTATCTTTTATTTTGTATGGTTTTATCTTTTAAAAAAATAATCAACTCTATGTGTATGTAAAATAGACAAGGTGGGTGAGGTAGTATCTTTTATTGAAACAACTTATGTTGGTGAGAGACAAACTTTCAAGCCACACACAGCTCTTCTTCAGGTCTGGGAAAGGAACTCCCAGTGTCACAGCAAAATGCAAGGTGGAACAGATTGTTTAGCATAAGTCGTTAGCACATATTGTAAGGGACCATTCAAGGTAGAGTGATCCATTACTACCTGTGCAGTTATAGGACAAAAAGGAGGGGTATTGGGTTACAGATTGTTGTAGTAAACCACAAACGCAGTATAAATAGGCATTCCATGATTTCCGTGATACAAACTTCTTAAATTCCTATAAGTAGTTTTTTCTGCTGTAGATAATCACTTGCCCCTACACAAGTGTTTCTCTTTACTAAAGACCAGATCCTGCAAGGTACTAAGAATTCTCAATTCTTGGGGATTTCATTAGGGGTTGAGGATGCCCAGCAAGTTGCAGAAACTGGCTCTGAAAAAGATAACTGTTAAAGAGGGGGTAAAGGTCTTTTGGCTACTGTGGTAGATACTGCTGTTTGGGGCACAATCCCCAGGCTAATTGTATATTTGAGAGAACTGAGGTCATTACCTTAAATTACATCAAGGCTTGCAGGACATGTGCACAGGACCATGGGGTGGGAGGGTGGGAAACATAAGAATTGCTTAAATAGGCTAAACTTTCTGTCTTTCTCTTCAGGCATAAGATGCATCCTAATATGAAATATATTAATGCTTATGTGGTTTTTAAGGAAGAAGGTGCTGCCACTAAAGCTCTTAAAAGGTATGTTTCATTTTTGTTCCTCATTAATGGCATTATATTTTGTGAGAATGGGTTTACCAGATGTCAGATTACAAGTATGAATTGTCTAGTTTATTGTGTTTGACTCAAAATAAAAGCACTTTTGTCTAACGATTTTTTTAAACTGCCTTTGTTAAGAATGTTATGTTTGAGACCAGTGATAGGTTGTAATCCAAACATTTTAGTCATTCATTGGCCATTTCTGTTTGCGTTCTAATAGCTTTCCTTTTTTTCTTGTGCTACAATAGAAATGGAACTCAAATTGCCAATGGATTTCACATCAGAGTTGACCTTGCTTCAAAAGCCACTTCTGTAAGTAATATACAAGATTTCAGAAGAACTTTTCTGTATTTGCCTATAACCTAGTAGCTTATTGTTCTTTTTTTGTTGTTGATTTTTAGCATGACAATAAGAGGTCTATATTTGTGGGAAATCTCTCATATGGTAAGTTTAAATGGATGTTCACATTCAGTCAATATTCCATAATTTTATTTCTTCAGTAAATGTTAAATAATTGACGCTTATGTTGATTGTAATACTTCTTTACTTGTTAAGATTTAGGGTAATGTATATAGATACCTAAATATTAAAAAAACTTCAACATTAGTTAACCTATTCTAAAACTTAACTGTGAAATGGCAACATTATCGGTGGTTATACATTTCTAGCAAACTATGTAAATACATTGTTTTTCACCTTTTTTGAGTAATGTCCCTGTGGGTGTTGCACCTTTTGTATCTTTGATCAGGGATTTTTGGTAGCAGTACCCGTCTGGTCTTCACGTGCACCCTAGCTATCCTCATGCTCTGTATTGAGAGTATATAGGGCTGTGATAGACAAACCACACTGAGTTCCTTCTCAACCGTCTTGGCCTCAGACATAGTGTCTAGTGGTGCCTGTTTATTTAGCTATCTACCTAGTTTGTGCTTTATAGTGTAGTTAATCTTTAGTTTAATACTAATAGATTAGATTTAACAGTTTATTTTTATTGGGGGGGGCAGGGGTGATAATCTGAGAGGCTTTTAGTTTCTTCCTGTGCCCTCTCTTTCCTAAAGGAACTCTCCTTCCCCTTTTTCCATGGGGCATGCCTAAATCCCCAGGGTTCAAGTATTGCCTCACTTGCCAGTTAATGACAGCCATTCAAACTGTATCAGCTGCTTGGGGATACTCACATGCCATGTAAGTGAAAAATCAGCTCGGGATTCTAGAGTTCCAGGAAAGAGAGAGAACTGATGGCTCATGATGGAATGCCCCTGTGAGCTGCATCAGACCCAGGCCCAGATACCCTCCCTCTACACCAGCCTTCAAGTGACTACAGCATCCCAACAACCTCTTCAGCTGAATCACCTTCCAGACCTTCACAAGAGAGATCTACAGGTGATAGTGCCAAATCACCTACCAAGAGGAGCTCCAGATCTCCTCAGAAAGAAGATGGCCCTAAGAGACTTTCTGTACTGGAGACCTCCAGTCCCACAAAGGGTACCACTGAGGCTTCAAGTGGCCTCCGAACCCAGGGTCCCTCTACATCTAAACCCTTGAGTACAGCTAAATCGCAAGGGTACCGAAGCATACCTTGGTACCATCTAAGCATGATGCAGGTGCTAGGGACTCTAGAGACTCTGCACCAAGGAAGACAGTACTGACTGCAACTCCACTTCCTCATTGCTGACTGATGGATCTGGGAACCACAATCAACTGGTACCAGCGCACTCTGCACCACCCTTGGTACTGCAGGTTGTTTCCACTGCTGAGACTCATCAAGTTTCTACACAGATCCGCCTGGTACTGCCTGAATTCAGATTCTCCAGAGACCTCTTAGTCTCCAGTGAACTTGAGTCTCCATTGTTCAGTGCAGGAAGAGTCTCCCAGTAGCATAGCCTAATTTGTCCCTGGTAACAAATCACTCATTGGAACCAACTGATTTTCCAGTGTCCATGGGAATGGACAGACAACCTACTACTCCACCGTTGTCTCCCCCTCTCCTCTCCTCCATGCCACCCCTCTGGACTGTGGAGACAACAGTTCTTCTGACTCCCAAATTTCTATACAAGGTTCCTTCTATGATCAATCCAGGCCTGGCTCTCTTGGAACCTTCTCTTCAAGGGACCCTTTAGACACAGAAAGCCTCAAGCCGTTCCACGTCCCCCTTGGTATGAAAAACCTTGGGTGCCTCATTCCCTTTATTTATGACCCTCTCTAACAGCCATATTGGATCCTTGGGTAGCCTACCATCAACATTTCTCCAGAGCCCTTAGCTCTCAAATTGAGGATCAGAAAGAGCACTCTTCTGTCCCTTCCTTCCCCTCACATCAATCCCCACCACAGGAGGAGGAGTTTGAAGACGAAGCAAAAAGAACTGATAAGGAAACTATCCCTCAAACGGATATTTCTTCGGACCTCCCAGATGAAGCAGTTACGCCCTCCTTTCCCCGTGGTAACACACACACATGATTTCAAGCAATTTCAAGATTTGATGAAGAGAGTCACTGACATTCTCCATATCCCCTTGGAAGAAGTCCAAGAGACGTAGCATAGACTTTTGGGCATTCTTCATACACCATCTTCCAATCAAGTAATTTTTCCCATAAATGAGGTATTGCTGGAGCCTGCCAAGATAATTTGGCAAACTCCAGCTTATGCACCTCCAATTTTGAAGAGATCAAATAAAAAGTATTACTTTCCCACTGGGGGCTCAGACTTCTTGGTCATGGTGGCGATTGGTTACTCAAAGGAAGCTCTTACGCCCAAGTCCAAGCTACTGTCTAAAAAGCTACAACTCTATTCGGCATGCTTGGACTTCAGCTCAGTACCAAAAAGTCCACTCTCGTACCTGTTTAGCGAATAGAGTTCATGCTTCAATGTGCAGAGCTTGCCTACCCAAGGACAGATTTCTTACTGTGGCAGATTTGATTATGCAAGTCCATGTGAGCCCTCAGGTAACTGCCAGGTCTTGTCTGCAGCTCATCAGTCACATGGCAGCATGCACCTTTGTCCCATGACATGACCGGTTACAACTATGCTGCTTCTGGGTCTGGCTCAGAATGGTTTATACTCCCAACAGACACAGTTTGAACAAGCTCTTCCTATGTGCTAGTCTCTCTCGACTGGTGGAAGAATCCAGGTAAAGTCTGCTTGGGAATCCTCTTCACCCCTCTACCTCCCACCATCACCATAGTTTTTGGTGCATGTCTTTTATGCCTCATCTTCAGGAACATACTATTGAGGGTAGGGGGACTGCCTAGGAATCTTCCCTCCATATAAACTTTCTGGAGCTCAGGGCTGTCGAGAATGCCTGCCAACACTTTCTTCCTATGATCAAAGCACAATCTGTACTAATAATGACCAGACAACAGGACCAGTTCGTACTACGTAAATTGTCAGAGGTGAACGAGACCCCTTTCCTTTGTGCAGAAACTATAGTTATGGAACTGGTGGACAGCCCACCACATTTTCAAGCTGTTTATTTACCTGGCCTCCAAAGCATGGTAGCAGAAGTTCTCAGCAGGAACTACTTTCAGGATCATGAGTGAGAACACAATACCAATTACTAGAACAGATTTCTCATTTGGGGTTTTCCAGAAATAGATCTTTTTGCCACTACTACCACCACCAGGAAGTGTGCAAAGTTTTGCTCAAGGGGAGGTCAAGGTTACCATTCCTTGGGAGATGCCTTTCTCATGTCCTGGTCGAAGAACCTAATGTATGCCTATTTTCCGACATCGCTCATCCTCGGAGTTTTAATCAAAATCAAGCAGGATGGAGCCATGGTCATCTTAATTACAACAATTTGGCAGGGACAGGTGTGGTTAGTATACCTAATTTGTCTGTCCTCTCGCCCTTCTATCAGTCTTCCATTAACACGCAACCTTTTCATTCAGGACTCAGGAAACAATTTTCACCCCAACTTAAGCCTTGAGTCATACAGTGTTCGTTACCTGGTTGGCTTCTGGGGACAGAACTTTCCTGTTCCAGAGAGGTTCAAGAGGTTCTGTTGAACAGTAGGAAAGAATCAACTAGAAAAAACTTACCTGCAGAAATGGAAGAGATATTACACCTGTGTTCCACTGACTCTCCCCTCTTGGAGATCCTAGAGCAAGTGCCTTTTTGATCTGAAGAAAACAGGCCTTTCTCTGAGTTCCGTTAAGTTCGCCTATTGAACGTCGTGGCATTCCATTCTCCGGTGTTTGCTCACCCTACAACTTCTAGGTTCATCAAAGGGTTATCTAACCTGTTTCCAGACATCAGTGAGCCCACCCCAGCCTGGGATTTGAACTTAGTCCTTATTTCTCTGCTGAAACCTCCCTTTGAACCTTTGGCTACGGGTTCACTCTTACACTTCGCCACCAAGAAAACTATCTTCATGACCATCACCTCTGCTTGGAGAGATGGTGAGTTTTAGGGGCTTTGATGGCTGATGCCCTCCCCGCAAGTTTTCCTTATACACAGGGTATCCATTCAACCACATTCCCCCTGGTTTTATGTAAGATCATCTTGGATTTTCAAATCAGGCTGTTCATCTGTCAGTTTTTTCACACACAATTTCATTGGTCTAGGGAGGATGCCATCCTAAGTTCCCTCTAAGCTGCATGACCGCACAGCTGCCTATTAAGCCCGAAGCCCTCATCCCCCCACACCTCAACTCTCTGCCCCAGCCCATAGCCCACCCCCACCACATAAATTTTATGTGCACCAATATGAAGGTGATGTGTCACACATCACCTCCATTTTGGTGAACGTAACAAAATTCATTCTGCGCATGGACATAAAAAATTAGAGGGAATACTGATGCCATCCTTTATACCTTGGACATTAGGCAGGTGTTAATAGTCTATTTGAACAGGAGTAGACCCTTTTGGGACTCTCCTCGATTATCTGTTTCCATTGCAGACAGAGTTAAAGGAACACCTAGGTCCGCCCACAGATTTTTCCAAAGGGGTTGCTGGTTGTATGTTCTCCTGCCATGAAACTGCTGCTATCCTGTGCCCTCTTAGGGTTATAGTCTGTTCCAGCAGATCACAGTCCACCTTTGTTTCCATATTAAAGAACATTCCTATTGCCAAAATCTTCAGAGCTGCCACGTGTGCCTCAATCCACGCATTCTCAAAGCACTGTGCTCTAGTGCATGCATCCCAGGCAGGTATTTTATTTGGGACTGCCAACCTCCAATCAATTTTAGATCCTACTTCAAAGCACCCAGCTCCTCTAAGAAGGATTGCTTGGGAGTCAGCTGAAGTGTAGCATCGATAGGGACGTTATTTGACGAAGTTATTTACCTTGCACGGTAACTGGAGTTCTTTGAGATTTTTATCCTTATGGGTGCTCCACTACCTGCTTACCTTCTGCTCTGTAGTCTTGTGTCTGTGGGACTTGGCAGTAGAGAAGGAACCAAGGGTGGTTTGTCCATTGCAGTCCTGTATGTCCTCAGTGCAAGGCACAAGGATGGCTAAGGTGCTTCTGCAGACCGAACGGTGCACCTTTAGTGGGACATCCATCAGGACAGACACCTTGAACTCCAGTTACTGTAGATGGTAAGTAATCTCTTCTTTAGTGCTGCTAAAACATCATTTTCAGTTCTGGTTGTTGAGTGAATTTTTTTTGAGAAGTACAATCAAGTTACTTAGATCTAAAAGTTGACCTGCCTTAAAAATCTAGATTGCAAAAATTATGTTCTGGTAACTGTTTTTAAAGTTTGTTTAGTAAGACTTACAAAAATATTTTTTCTTCTGCTTCTGCAGAAGAACCAGTTCAGTTATTTCCAGAGTGCACTGACATGGACTTGAAGCCTTGTCTATATACACAAATTTTGTATCCGTTTAAGTTTACCTGTATAGTTAAAGTAGTACAGTTCCCACTAGTGTGGATGCAGTTATACCAGTATAAAGAGGCTTAGAGCAATATAGCTTATTCCCCTACAGGAAGAGAAATAACCTGTACCAATTGAACTGCATCCACACTAGTGATTGTATAACTATATCAATTCAAAAATCTCACACCTAACAGGTATCATTATACCAGGAGCACCTTCAGTCAAGTATATTATGTTTGTAAGAAGTGTCACATCAGACCTATTATCATTTAGACTGATTATCACTTAAGCACAAGTCAGAGCTATAGAAAGTGAAATAACTGTTTCACGTTTTAAAAAATAATAATTTTAGCTCCGTTCAAACCACAGATGTAAATTGTTTGATAAACTGACATTTTAACCTAGCCTTTGTTTCTGCTTAATGATGTGTTCGTATTGTTTCTTAAAACTTAATCTGCACTTTTCAAAATACATGTCCTAGTTTATGTATTCTCTATTGTTAAATGTGTAGATAATTTCCTGTCAGATCAAATTTACTTGCCTAACTAAAGCATTTAAAATATATGTGTATGTGCATATGAATTTTAAACTATAGCAGAGTTTTTGGTAATACTCCTAAAGCTATGTCTATTTCATTAACATAACGCTAACCACACAGTGACTTCTCTTGCTTGCAGAAATTGAAGACGATACTGTGCGAGAACACTTTTCTGAATGTGGAAATGTAGTAGCTGTTCGAATTGTGAGAGACAAAAACACTGGCACTGGCAAAGGGTTTGGCTATGTTCTGTTTGAGGTACGGAAAGATAATGTTTGGGGAGACCAGGAGTTCTCCAAATACTAAATGAAGGTCTGCCTGAATCTTATGTTTTTGACTTTTCCACAGTAATGGTAGTATATACACTGCACTCTACAGACAGATAGGGAGACATGTCGCTTCTCTTAGCCATTTAATGTAAATTAAGCAGATATAACACAAACTGCTAAGTGTTGTGCATCAGAGGAGTTGTGGACTACTGAGTGGAAAGTGAATTTTATGGAGTGATTTGAAGGTGGAAAGGGAAGTCTTTTCCAGTTACCAAAGGAAATGTTCCCTCTGCCCAGTCCCCTTTTCTGAAAGAAAATACTATCAAAATATTTAACTTTGATACAGATATAAGAAATATAGTGTTACATTTCCTGACTCCTATGGAACCTGCTTCATTAAATCATAGAGAAGACTTTTACAAATAGGCTGACACCAAGCTGTAGAAACCTGTATAAGGCCTGATCCTGTGGACTGCACAAAGAATATTGTTACTTATCTGTTTGATTTCAGGACTGGACTCTTGGTTGTCCTTGCAGGAGCCATCACATGCTGTCAGATTTTTAAGTGGAACTCTGTTGATTTCAGTGGGAAGTTCTGTTTAATACTAGTGGCATATAGGCTATGGAATAAAGTCTCTGTTTTGCTGAATCAGGCTTTCAAAGCTAGTATTTGTCAGAGAGTAACTAGGTATTGCACAGAGGTCTGCTCGTGTTCCTGAATACAATACCTATGCTCTATTATCCAGACTGATTTCTATTTTACAGTTTTGCATAAGAAGAATGTATACAAAAGATTTCTGGTTTTATAGGTAATGTCTGTCCAACCTTTAAAACTGTGTTTGGTTTAATAGACTACAGATGCTGTACATCTTGCTCTGAAACTAAACAACTCCGAAGTGAATGGAAGAAAGCTTAGAGTGAAACGCTGCGTTGAGAAGGAGAAAAACCAGAAAAGTTCAGACAACGCAAAGAACTCTGGTCCAAAGCACAGATTTGGTACTTCATTAAAAAATACAAAGAGATATACCAATAATTCGTTTGCTGGTGAAAAAGCAACCCCATTGAAAAAGAAAACAAAGAGACCAAAAAGTGTGACTAAAACAAAAGGTGGGAAACACAAATAATCTTGCTACATTGCTAATTTTGGAATTTATAAAAAAAAAAATTTTTTTATAAAATAAACTCCAATGGAAACGTGGTCTGTTAGTACTGTTTCTTACATATAAAGTTGTACAGTGGTGCCAACTCATCTCGCTCTCTCGTGTGTGTGTGTTTTTATCTGCAGCAGCCTAATTGCAATATAACTCACTAGAAGGACACTTGTGTCCATACCCCTTGACTGAAATAGTAAGAGGGTAGAGGTTCCAGACACACTTTACTCTTCAGCCGCTTCCCTTTTTAGAGGTGGTTCTTCCTTGGAGATGTCTGTGTGAAATTACTCATACAACAGTTATCTTAATATAAACAAGATTTATTATAAGCAGGAAAAAGGAAATGATTTGCTTATCTTCCAGATTTACACTTCTTGTAAGTTAAGGTTGTCTCACTCACTTTGTGGGATGTGGGATAAAGAGAGATCTTGCATATCTAAAAAGCAAGTTCCTGTTCTGATATTATCAGTCAAACCTTTTTCTGGCTAGAGGAAAGTATCTCTGCTGCTCAACTAGCACATCAAGACCCCAATCAAGGCTCGCCACCACAACCTTTCAAACCACTTTTCTTATCTACAGTAGAACCTTAGAGTTACAAACACCTTAGGAACAGAGTTATTCCTAACTCTGAACAAAACATTATGGTGGTTCTTTCAAAAGTTTACAGTTGAACACTGACTTAATACAACTTTGAAACTTTACTATGCAGAAGAAAAATGCTGCTTTTCCTTTATTCTTTTAGTAATTTACATTTATCACAGTCCTGTACTGTATTTGCTTCCCCCCCCCCCCCACTTTTTGATTCTGCTGCTGCCCAATTGTGTACTTCCAGTTCCAAATGAGGTGTGTGGTTGACTGGTCAGTTCATAACTGAGGTTCTGCTATATATGCATAATGGTTTTCAGAACTACTTGTATTCTCTTAACAGCCACTGATGTACAGTAGAACCTCAGAGTTATGAACACCAGAGTTACAAACTGGCCAGTCAACAACACACACCTCATTTGGAACCAGAAGTACAGTCAGACAGCAGCAGAGACAAAGACCAAAAAAAACCCCATATACTGTACAGTACTGTGTTTAAATGTAAACTAAAGAGAAAAAAAAGTTTAAAGTAAAAAGATTTGATAAGATACAATGGAATTCAGGCCCAAAGTTTCCTTATCTATTTAGATCAGGGGTGGGCAAACTTTTTGGCCTGAGGGCCACATCTGTGTGGGGAAATTGCATGAGGGCCATGAATGTAGGGCTGGGGCTACATTCAGAAGGTTGGGGTGCTGGAGAGAGTGCAGGGTGTGGGAGGGGGCTCAGGAGGGGTGTGGGGTATACAAGGGGGCTCAGGGCAGGGGGTTGGGATGCAGGAGGGGTGACGGGCCACAGGTTGCCCACCACCTCAGGGACTTGGCAGGAGGGGTGTGGGGTAAGGCAGGGGGTTGGGGTGCAGGAGGGGTTCAGGGTTCCCCATTCCCAGCCAATGGGAGCTGTGGGGGGCAGTGCCTGCAGATGAGGGCATTGAGTGGAGCCCTCTTCCCCCACCTCCCCCAAGGGCTGCAGGGACATGGTGCTGGCCACTTCAGAGAGCAGCGTGAGGCCAGGCCAGGCAGGGAGCCTGCCATAGCCCCACAGGGGTGGCAATCTCACGGGCCAAATCCAAATCCCTGATGGGCCAAATCCAGCCCACGGGCCATAGTTTGTCCTGCCCTGAAGGATTTACAGCAGTGGTGGGCAACCAGGTAATCTGCTGGTGGGCCATGAGACAGTTTGTTTACATTGACCATCCGCATGCAGGGCCACCTGCCGCTCCCAGTGGCCATAGTTTACCGTTCCTGACCAATGGGAGCTGTGGAAAGTGGCGGCCAGCACATCCCTCGCTGTTCCTTGCCAATGGAAGCTGTGGGAAGCGGTGGCCAGCACGTTCCTGTGGCCCACGCTCCTTCCCACAGCTTCCACTGGCCGGGAACAGCGAACCGCCGCCACTAGGAGCTGCAGGTGGCCGTGCCTGCGGATGGTCAATGTAAACAGTCTTGCAGCCTGCCAACAGATTACCCTGATGGGCCACGTGCAGCCCATGGTCTGCAGGTTGCCCACCACTGGTTTACAGTCTCAGACCTTATCTGCATAGCTACAGAGGAAAGTTATTTTTTTGACTGAAGGTGTGACTTTTAAGTAATCTATATAACACATCCCACCCATTTGTAGGTACTCTTATTCTGGTATAAGAGTAGATTTCTTAAATTTAGCACATGTTGCTTGAGAAGAGGGTTAAACTAAACTCAAAAGGGAACCACTCCTACTGGAATAAGTGTGTCCACAGTTGGAGTTATGCCAGTATAACTATATCAGTTACAACTGGTAAAACTTTCCCAAGTAGACAAAACCTTACTTTTCTTTGTATGGTGTCTACCACCTCGTCATGCCAGTGTGTTACCACACTATAAGCAGTAATCCACAGTTGAGAATGATCATAGACTGGCTTCATCAGATATGGGCTACATGCCCAACAAGCCAAAATGAGATAGACAAGGGGAAAGAAATTATGAAGCAGACCCTTTGAAACAATAATGCAGTTAATTTTTTGTAAACAAAATTTTCCGTAACTGATAATTTGGGGACCTCCAAGCCCAGTAAGGGATTCAGTCAATGCCTGCCCTGGAAGCTTGGGGGTTTGTGCTGTGCAGCTATGGTTTGGATTCCTGACACTAGTAGCCAATCCATAAGCATAAAGTCTCACCCTGGCTCTCACTAGCCTAATTATGCTTTGCAGGATGACACCAACAGTCCTTACTGTCCCAAGTCTCCCCAAATACATCCTCCCCAAGTTCTTAATTACCTACCAGACTCGTATTTTTTCCCTCTGGTTCATCACCCTTGAGGCATGAAACCAGCCCCCAGAAACCAGCTTACTTTACCATATGCCCTCCATACAATTTGCACACCAGAGACCTGGTTGAAATATAAATGAATGAAAAGTTTATTTGATAGAAGAACTACAGATTCAAAGATGAAGGGAAAGCAAACGTACAAGTTACACAGAAAATAAACATAAAAATGCACCGTATGGGAAGGAGGTGAGCAGCCCTCAGTGGTGAAAGAACAGGTTAAGGACTATTTAGAAAAGCTGGACATGCACAGGTCCGTGGGGCTGGATGCACTGCATCCGAGGGTGCTGAGGGAGTTGGCTGATGTGACTGCAGAGCCATTTGGCCATTATCTTTGAAAACTCATGGTGATCGAAAGAGATCCCAAATGATTGGAAAAAGACAAATACAGTGCCCATCTTTAAAAAAGGGAAGAAGAAGAATCTGAGAACTACAGACTGGTCAGCCTTACCTCAGTCCCTGAAAAAATCATGGAGCAGGTCCTCGAGGAATCCATTTTGAAGCACTTGGAGAAGAGGAAGGTGATCAGGAACAGTCAACATGGATTCATAAGCAAAATATGAGGGCATACCAAGGGCAAGTCATGCCTGACCAACCTGATAGCCTTCTATGATGAGAACTGGCTTTGTGGATATGGGGAGAGTGGTGGATGTGATATACCTTGACTTTAGCAAAGCTTTTGATAGGGTCTAGCACAGTATTCTTACCAGCAAGTTAAAGAAGTATGGATTGGATGGAGTATAAGGTGAATAGGAAGCTGTCTAGATCGTTGGGCTCAACGGCTAGTGATCAATAGTTCAATGTTCAGATGGTAGCTGGTATCAAGCGGAGTGCCCCAGGGGTCAGTCCTGGGGCTGATTTTGTTCAGCGTCTTCATTAATGATCTGGATGATGGGATGGATTGCACCCTCAGCAGGTTTGCGGATGACACTAAACTGGGGGGAGAGGTAGGTACACTGGAGGGTAGGGATAGGATCCAGAGTGACCTAGATAAATTGGAGGATTGGGCCAAAAGAAATCTGATGAGGTTCAACAAGGCCCAGTGCAGAGTCCTGCACTTATGATGGAAGAATCCCATGCACCGCTACAGGTGGGGGACTGACTGGCTAACCGGCAGTTCTGCAGAAAAGGACCTGGGGATTACAGTGGATGAGAAGCTGGATATGAGTCAACAGTGTGCCCTTGCTGCCAAGAAGGCTAACGGCATATTGGGCTGCATTAATAGGCGCATTGCCAGGAGATCGAGGGAAGTGATTATTCCCCTCTGTTCGGCGCTGGTGAGGCCACATCTGGAGTATTATGTCCAGTTTTGGGCCTCCCACTACACAAAAGATGTAAACAAATGGGAGAGAGTCCAGCGGAGGGCAACAAAAATTATTAGGGGGCTGGGCTCATGACTTATGAGGAGAGGCTGAAGAAACTGGGCTTGTTTAGTCTGCAGAAGAGGGAGGGAGGATTTGATAGCAGCCTTCAACTACCTGAAGGGATGTTCCAAAGAGGATGGAACTAGGTTGTTCTCAGTGGTGGCAGAAGACAGAACAAGGAGCAATGATCTCAAGTTGCAGTGGGGGAGGTCAAGGTTGAATATTAGGAAAAACTATTTCACTTGGAGGGTGGTGAAGCACTGGAATGAATTACCTAGGGAGGTGGTGGAATCTCCATCCTTAGAGGTATTTAAGGCCTGGCTTGACAAAGCCCTGGCTGGGATGATTTAGTTGGGGATTGGTCCTGCTTTGAGCAGGGGTGTTGGACTAGATGACCTCCTGAGGTCTCTTCCAACCTTAATCTTCTATGATTCTATGAACCACAGGCTTTTCACTTTCATATCAGATAAAATCTCTTTTCTGATCAGAGTTACCTATTGCCCCAGCACAGCACTTACCTATATGAGAGATCCAGCATTCATAGCCAGCCTCCTGCTTCAAGCCTGTCATCCAAGTTCTGGATAAAAAAACCCTCCGCTTCAAACCTCCTTTCAAAAGGCTTATTCCTCTACTTTTTTTCCTTCTCTTTCAGTTCACAGTGAATCATGGTTAATCAGGGTGGGGAAATTCTCTCCTTATTTGATGTCCTGGAGCCAGGATGTTCTTTTTAATTACCAGTTGTTTCAGTGTCTTTCCATTAACTCTAATCATCCTTTGCATAGTCCATTTTCACAGCTTTCTCCTGTAAAATCAGTTTATTTTGTTTTGTGGAGTGTTGCATGGAGCAAATGGGGAGGAAACATTTAGAAAAACTAGGAAAGTGATATTTTAAAATCACAGAAACTGGGTATGTGGGTTTAGAAGCGTTCAGTATTGGCCAGCCCACTCCTCTTGGTAACATTTCTATTGACTTCAATGGCAGCAATTTTGTCAATTCGGTGCTTTTGAAAATCCAACGCATAGTACAGTAGAATCTCAGAGTTACGAACACCTTGGGAATGGAGGTTGTTTATAACTCTGAAATGTTCGTAACTCTGAACAAAATGTTATGGTGGTTCTTTCAAAAGTTTACAACTGAACATTGACTTAATACAGCTTTGAAACTTTACTACACAGAAGAAAAATGCAGCTTTCCCTTTATCTTTTTAGTAGTTTACATTTAACACAGTACTGTACTGTATTTACCTTTTCTTTTTCTTGTCTTTGCTGCTGCCTGATTGCGTACTTCTGGTTCCCAAAGAGGTGTGTGGTTGACTGGTCAGCTTGTAACGCTGGTGTTCATAACTCAGAGGTTCTACTGTATCTGAAACTACTTTTTAATGCATATATGAAGGGGACTATATTTCAAGTTGACAATGTTCCTTTAACTTGCAGCAAGTGTGTTCTGTAGTTATATATCAGACTAACGAGGGGTGTTGGAGAAAACACTTACTTGGGATCTATACACAGCAGTGTACTACAAGTTGAGTCATATTTTGCTTAAGGAAAGTATATCATTTTGGTCTTGTCTTTACATCCGTCTGCGGCCATGTCTACACCACCACTTATATCAACGAAATTTGTCGCTCAAGGGTTTGAAAAAACCCACCCCTGAGCAATATAAGTGGTTGTGTGCACAGTGCTATGGCGGCAGGAGACACTCTTCCACCAACACAGGCCTAAATGTTCTCTGTTATAAATATGCCTGTCAAGGCTGAGCCCTATCAATGAAAAATCATGTGAGAGCCCTTAATCCCCAAAACTTTCAGTGTAAATTGAGGGTGCTCATCACTTTGCAAGATTGGCTTCTAAATGACAATGACTCCCTTCTCTTTTTAGCAGCTGAATTGTAATGCTGGCTGGGTGTAAGACTGCAAAAATTGCCTTGAGTTTTGGTGAGAAAAGGCAGGCCCTGTATGAAAGATGGGATACTGGGGAACACACAAAACCCTGTGGGAAGATTGGGGGGAATATCAAGTAGTCCCTGAAATAGTGGGGAATGGGAAAGTGGCAGAAAGGGAGCTTGTGGTGGCAGAACCAGAATGCAAGGTGCAATAAACTCAGGCTACAAACTCAAGGTATGAATTGAGTGACCCTCTGCTAAAGGTACAACTGCTACTAAAATGTAGCATGTATCTGATTAGAAACAGGCTATTTTTAAAATCAATCAGATGATGGATCTAATAGTTGGGGCAGGGAAGAGCAGCGATTAGGCTTCAACAATGGCTAGTTTGAGACAAAAAGAAAAGGAGGACTTGTGGCACCTTAGAAGTTAACAAATTTATTTGAGCATAAGCTTTCATGAGCTACAGCTCACTTCATCGGATGCATTCAGTGGAAAATACAGACAGGTTGTAAACTCAGGGCAGGGACTGACTGACTTGTAAAATGCCTCCAACAATGGGGCTTCCTTTTTGGTTGTGCCCAACATGCTAATGTAATAGACATGATTAATAATGTCCTGTGGAAAAAGCTGGCACTGCAGTTCTACCCTGGGAAGATCATGGGTCAAAAAGTAATTCCATCACCCTATCAAGCATTTTCAGATCTTCAGCCTTAGCAAGGGGCTTTCATTTTGGCTTTCTAAATGTTATGTGGCTGTTGAAATGGGTGTGCAGTAATTACATGCTAGAGAGAAATGGCCTATAATAGCCTCCACTGCCCACCTGAGAGCACCCTCTAAATAGCTGTTAGTATGCATATTGGCCTCCTTCTAATCCAACCTTAAAACTTTCTTTTGCTGGGCCTGGGACACTGACAAAAAAATGGCAAGCCAGGCCAGTGGTGAGCTGAGAACAAGACCCAGCCTGCTACCTACCATTGGCTCAGTGCTTCCTTCCGCTCCTGTCTTGTCAGTATCCACCTGCTGTCTCCTAGCTTGCACGGGGAGGACCATGACCCCCTGAGGTAGGCGCTGTCTCTGCTGTGTTTGTGCAGCACCCGGTACCCTGGGCTCCAGCCCTGGCCCATGCCTCTCTCCCGGATCCGCAGCAAACGACCACCCGCTGGAGGCGGCCGAGGCGCAGGGTGGGCTGCTCAGCCCTGCCGGAGCCGGGCAGGCTTGCAGGTGCCTGGCAGCGCGGCATCTAAGCCCCGAGGGGGAAGGGGGATGTCGCTGAGACAGGCGACGCTCCCGCTCCTCGCTGCGAAACGCCTCTTAGTGCGGTGACCGGAGACGGGGAGGCCGGG
Source organism: Lepidochelys kempii (assembly GCF_965140285.1). NCBI lineage: Eukaryota > Metazoa > Chordata > Testudines > Cheloniidae > Lepidochelys > Lepidochelys kempii. The sequence goes on along the minus strand of NC_136382.1, from coordinate 135,219,586 downwards.
CTCCTGGCCCGCCGGCCCGCCCGCCCGCATCCGGGGAGCTCAGGGCTGCACCCGCCCTGCCCGGGGGTCACTGGCCGGGCCGCTCTACGCTGGAGCGGCCGCCTGGGCACGTGCGGGAGGAGCAGCTTCTCCCAGCCCCGACCGCACCCAGGCTCTGGCACGCGCGCCTCGCGGCGCTACGAGCACGGAGCGCCATCGTTCGCACATGCGCAGTGAGAAGGCAGGGGAACGAGCGCGTCGGTGAGAACGGCACCGAGCTTCTCACGCATGCGCAGTCAGGGAGTCCCGTTCAGGCACGTAGACAGACAGCTATCCCTGGCGCGGGTCGATGACGTCTCACCCGGAAGCGAGGGTCTTTTCTCTCTTCGCCCGCTTCAAGGTGGTGGCTGGGTAGCGTGCGGTGCCGCGTAAGGCAGAGCAGAGCGCGGCTTCGGGGGTTGGCGCAGCGGGGCCCTTCCCTCGGTGCCAGCCAGGATGATGATGGTGGGTAAAACCAGCGCCATCGCCGCGGGCCTCTGCGGGGCCCTCTTCATCGGCTACTGCATTTACTTCGACCGCAAGAGGCGGAGCGACCCCAATTTCAAGAACCGGCTGCGGGAGCGTGAGTGTCCGGGATCCCACCCCCTTTCGCCCTATAGGCCTCGCGCGCGCCCTCCCAACCGGCCCCACCTGTCCTCGCGCTGGCGATTCCGCCCCACGCGCGTGCCGGAGTTCCCCAAGGGAGGGGGACGGACACGGGGACACACGTTGTTTCTGCTGTCGGGTCCACCCTCCCCGTGGAAAGTCTCAGCTCCGCACCCATCCCGCACTGCGGGGCTCCCTCCCTGCCTCTGTCTTCTCCCCACGGCCCTAGCTGGGCTCTGATGCATTGCACCGGGCGTGCTCTGCTGCCTCTTCGCATCCCCGTGGAAGCTGACTCTCCCCCCAGCCCGTGTGAGTTGGTCGATTTGCCCAGAACTCGTTCTAGGCGGTCTGAAGGTCCTGCGTGCCGTAAATTGCTGGAGTGGGTGAAGAGCTGCGTCTTGTCCCAGATTGACTGTCTTTTCTCCATCCACGCCACTTTCCTTGAGACCTCCCTGCGTGGGACCCTGTTTCCTTGGTTACTAGATGTGCACATCAAAGTAGGCTAAGCAACTTGTAAAACGTTAGGGTGGGAAGTTTTCAGATGCAAAACCGGTGCAGGGGTGTCTCACTCATGGGGGAGGACCAAAAAGAATAGGCTGGGGAAGTTGCCGTTGCTCATGGTTACTCTTCTGTTTGCCTGAGGTGAACGGTGATTTGTGTGAAAGAGATGGGGAGTTGCTTTATCCTTTTCTCTAAATTTAGCTGGATCTGAATGGTTAATTTTTTCTAGCACCAGAGAATCCGGGGGGAGGGATAGCTCAGTGGTTTGAGCATCGGCTGCTAAACCCAGGGTTGTGAGTTCAATCCTTGAGGGGGCCATTTAGGGATCTGGGCCAAAAATTGGGGATTGGTCCTGCTTTGAGCAGGGGCTTGGACTAGATGACCCTCTGAGGTCCCTTCCAGCTCTGATATTCTATTATTTTTATCTGACTATATTTCTGTGGTCTGCATAAGTTATTTGTTAAATAAATTTAAATCCTCGAATTGGAATCTTGCCTTTGACACAGCACCTCCTTTATTCAAATTTGGCTGAAAATGTGAGCGTGTCTGTAATATAGCGTTATCTGGCTGCAGTTTCAATGCTTTCATGAGGTAAGGGGATAAAACCATACAATTTGATTTGAGAAATTGTTGAGTGAGGAAAGTAGTGACACCCAAGGGCTCTGAGCCTGCTCATTTTGCTGTTACCTACTGCATTCTCAAACCCCTCTGGTAGCTTTATTGCCATAGCTTCCAGAATAAGAATGAATGCAAGAAAAAACTGAAGATCTATCCAAAATGCGGAGCTAATTTCCTGTGGCTCTTTGTTATTTCACATCTTCAACAGTAGATCAAATGCTCTAATGTAATTGAGTTATGCTTTTAAAGGAAAGAGAGTAGTTTTCTGTAAATTTGAGTTCTGGAAGTTACTTATAAACCACTCCTCAGATCTGATACCTTTGTGTGCCAGTCAAGAGTCAGAGAATCCCTGCACAGAATCTTGAATATGTAGCATTCCTAAACTGAAGAGAATTTTTTGCCAGAGAGGAGTACAGCCATATCTTGCTATGCTAAAAATAGGTATAATTTACATTCTTCTGTCAAAGTAGTCATGAGTACTCAACAACCTAAATCTTGGATTTTAAAATATCCTTAAAGATTTAACACTCTTATATATGGACTATCATAATCAATAAGTAGCCCTGCCTGGATTGTCACATGTAATTTATAAAACACTAATTTACAGGCAAAAGCATGCTTTCCTTGATTTCATAGGCAAGCTTTCATAGACAACAAGCCAGATAAGCAGCATGTATTAAGCTGTATCTACCTAGTGTATGGGCAGGTAACTTGGTTTCTCTGTGCAAGAACCATCTGTAATATTGCTACAATAGTGCACTTCTGCACATCTGGCTTTGTATTCATTTCTTTTATTCCCAATTTTCAATCTTATAACTTAATGAATTGTTTGACTGTTTAAGTTTAATGTTTACTTCTAAAATAACTTGGTCTATTTCCAAGTATACTTGTACTATGTATGGTCATCTTTCTGATGTACTGAGATGTTATATATATTTGTTCATATTGGCAAGTGCCAGATAGCTACTATATCATTGATGAGAGAGTTTGGGCCTGATTATCCCATCTGCCATCGTTTTGGTATTACTAAGGGCAGGTCTACACTGAAAACGCTGCTGTAGCACTTCAGTGGAGACACTACTAGGCCAAAGGGAGAGCTCCTCCCTCCGCACTCTACACCCAGGGTTAGGTCAGTATAACTGCATCACTCAGGATTGTGGATTTTTCAGTTATGCCAATGTAAATTTATAGTTCAGATGTGTCATTAGTTCCAAACTACCGTTGACTGAAAGGTCAACAGCCAGAAATCTTGAAAAGTGGATATTTACCTGATATTATTAAAAATGTAGAGTTTCATGCTGAAGTAACACAGTTGTACATCCATTTATCTGCTGTACTATTGTTGCATCCTCAGCCCCCGCTCTGATTTGTGGGACCATAAAAATACTGTTTGCATATTTTTTTAATCTGTCATAGAAATTATTCATTGTTGGATTTGGATTAAAACCCCCACTGTTTTCTGATTGTAATGGGGAAAGTTGACTTTGAAATAAATCCAGTTCTGTACTAATCATGACCTTGTCAGCTATTTTTAAAAAAGCAGTTGGCAGAAATGAGGTTGGCTGTTGCAAAGTGTCCTTGCAGAAATATTGACTACTAAAAATACCAGCTGGATGCTCGAGTAATGAAGCTGCTAGTGACTTGACAAGTGTCTTTAATGGAGCTTTCAAGACAAATTTAAACTCATAATAGAGATTTCATTTTATTAGATCATCTGCCTTAAAGTTTCTTGAGATCCTCTATTGAAACTTGTTTACATAAGTGTAAATTATTAATCCTGTGTAAACAGACTGATAACTTCCATTGCATTTGACCCATCTGCATCTTCAATTACAATGTCATATGAAGTGCATCAGAATACAGAACCTCTTCTGGTTCTTTGCATATATTGATGTGACTGTGGCTCTTGACTGTAAGGCCTTATTGATAAGGAGGTTTTTCTGAAATTCTCCATTGTGGCTTCCACTGTTTCTCTAGTACCAGGACAGCTCAACAGGTGTTAGTAACAGTGTGTGTTGGTGTAGACCAGGCGTCTCCAAACTTTATGAGACAAGGGCCATATTAGATTTTTGAAGGGGCTTCACGGGCCGAAGCAACTGTGAAAGAAATTAAATATGTGCAAAATCGTTAAAAAAACAACACTACTGTGTCAGTGTTGCATTAAATTCTAAATCAGGTATAAAGGTTAATCGATGCAGGTACTGTAAGTTGGCTCCCCCTTTTGGGTCTGCTCTGCCGTGTGCCTGCTCCCTTCTCCCTGTGCCTGCTAGGCATGCCTGCTCTGCTGAAGAAAATGACAAAGGATTGAAAGTTTGGCTGTACTTTGGTAAGAGAAGCTCCAGGTTCTCATTGTTGGTTGGGACTGTTTGGTTCTATTAGTGCTGTAGTTAAAATTTAACCATTATGAAATTGTTAATTTTCATCTTCTTTACTCCATTTATTGGAGATGTAATTAAGCATCTGGCTTGTATTATTACTCTAAGGCAGGGGTCCGTGCCTGCTCGGCTGCAGCAGCAACTCTCCCCTAAATTGGCTCCCCTTTTGGGGGGACACTGGCTCCTAAGGGCACTCACCCCCTCTGCACACCTCAGCTGAGCTACCCCCACCCACCCACCCACCTACCCGAGCTGCTGCCGGCAGCCCCTCCCCCTGCCTGCTTGGCTGCCTACTCAGCTGTTCGCTTCTCCCCTGTTGGTTGGAGGGCCGGACAAATGGAACCCCTGGGGCAGATCCGGCCCGCGGGCCATAGTTTGGAGACCCCTGGTGTACACAGATCAGTGTTGTCTTTACCACTGTTGACTAGGCCTGCTCTGAGAACTGTTAGACAAAACAGTGGTCAAAATGCAGTAGCTGGTCTGCATTGGTGCTCCCACCATGTGGAACTGTGCTCGTAGTAGAGAAACAGCAGGAGAATTTCATGACTGCTTCGTGTAGACATTAGACAGAACTTAGGCATTAGATCTTAACAATTAATGCAATCCAAAGATAACAAATATAACCTTTTTAGGTTTCCATGATACTAGACATTGATGAAATGTATCTGTCTGGAAGCACCACACACAAGTGGATTGTCTATCATAGGGATATACATGGCAATGAATAGTCAAATACTGAGTGGTGAGGGGGACAGGACACCAAGACTTCATTGGCCAACCCAGTTATACTGTTATATCTTATTCTGTTTTCTGGCATGTATTAAGGAAACTATCTGGGAATCAAAGGCCACAGCAAAAATAAATAGGCCAGATTCCTGTAAAAAAGTGCATTACTGCCCATGGATCCTGAAAGTGACTGGCACACTGAACTCTCATGCAGTGTTTGAAAGTGATAGTCTCTTGATCTTGCTTAGATTAATTTCTGTTGGAAGCTGCTGTGTCAGATCTATTCTCTGTTCAATTACTGAAGTGAGACTATAATATAGGTAAATTTGCTGGTTACTTGACTTCAGTGTTTCTTGTCCCAAGTATTGGTTGGCATAGAAATGTTGTCTACGCTTTCATTTCCAGGGTTACTTCACTAATTTTATGCGGTAAGCATTTGGAGCATTAGTCCCTGAAGCTATATTTTAGGAAATGGTTCTTGGATGCTGTGATGTACTTTGGTACCACCTGTCCTTAGTGTGAGAAAGTCTTGCGGTTTGCCTGCTGTGCATCAGCTCCCCAATTCCACCAGCTTCTGAATATGCAAACATGCCTTGCTCTCTCTGTACAGGTTAGCAATAGGCACACACCAACCTCCAAGCATCCCTAGAGTGTCCAGACCCTGTTCCCCTGAACACTCTCAGAACTCTCTAAGGCTTTGTCTACACTGGAACCTGAACGAAGAAACTTTTTTGTCATTCGGGGTGTGAAAAAAACACACGCACCCTGAATGACAAAAGTTTTGGCCGATGAAAAGCACTGGTGTGAACAGTGCTTTGTTGGTGGGAGAGCTCCTGCTGACAAACAGCAGCTATGCTTCTCACCTTTTAGCAGCACAGCTGTGTCGCTAAAAGGTGCATAGTGCAGATATAGCCTAATTCTCTACTCCAAAAGGAATAGTACACATCAGCTAGCAAGATTCACTACTCCACTTAACACACAGCACTTGGATCTATTTATAGGGAAAACCAGAATAAATGTATTTTCAAAGAAGATATTCAAATAATAGTAAAAATGAATATTGGAAACAAATGGTTACATATAAAACAAAGTCATAACATGCTTCCTAGAGCCTAAATTTAATTCACAAGACCATCTTTTTCTTATAGGATAGCTCACCCCAAGTCCTTTTCCCAGTGTTTTCAGCCAGGATGGCTGATTGAGGGAATGCCAGTGTGTCTCTGCACCCCCAGATATACCAGACCTTTGATGTTCACTTGAAAATAGTCGCCCCCCACCCCCCATCCCCTGCTGTTTACCTCTTCCTGTCAATTTCCTTCTGATGTCTAAGCTCTTCTTTATCATTTGAGGCCGTATGCTGACAGACTTCTATTGTAAAAACAACAAGGAGTCCGGTGACACCTTAAAGACTAACAGATTTATTTGGGCATAAGCTTTTGTTGGTTAAAAAAACCACTTCTTCAGATGTATTGTAAGATACACAATGGTTCACCAGGAAGATAAGTGTCTCCCACCTCCTGTCTGTAGAAGTTTGCCTCAAGGTAATCTGCCTTTTAATGACCCGTCTTTAACTACAAGAACATAATTTTCAGCATATATACATTGTGATCATAGAATATCAGGGTTGGAAGGGACCTCAGGAGGTCATCTAGTCCAAGCCCCTGCTCAAAGCAGGGCCAATCCCCAATTTTTGGCCCAGATCCCTAAATGGCCCCCTCAAGGGCTGAACTCACAACCCTAGGTTTAGCAGGCTAATGTTCAAACCAGTGAGCTATCCCTCTTCCCTGATGACTAATGTGACACAGGCTTTCATTAGGGTCCTTACATGAGGTCTGGGTTTTTTTGGGGGGGGGAGGGGAGGGGTGAATCCAAGGATCTGTATACCTCAGTGCCCTTTGGCAGTTGGCACCCAGCGGTTCTTGGGTCACAAATGCTGATCAAAACAACAGTTCTGTATGGAAGTATACAGTGTTGTGTAGTCATGTTGGTCTCAGGATACTGGAGAGACAAGGTGGGTGAGGTAATGTCTTTTATTAGATCAACGTCTATTGGTGAGAGAGACGAGCTTTCAGGTCTGGTAAATGTACTCAGAGTCTCACAGCTAAGTAGCCTTGAATAGTGCCTTGAAATGTTTTGACTAGTTATGCTAAATAATCTGTTCTACCTTGTATTTAGCTGTGACTCTGAGTACATTTGCCACACTTGAAGAGCGCTGTGTAAAGCTTGTCTCTCTTACCAGCAGAAGTCAGTCCAATAAAAGATATTACTTCCCGCACCTTGTCTCTGTATGAAAGTAGACAGTCAAGATGAGCATTTGGGTTTCTGTGTTAACCCAAAGCCCTCTTATAAACCTTAACTTCATATAGTAAAAAATATCATTTTGGTTTTTTAGAATGGATGGAAACTTTCATTTCTATTTAGGTTTGCATGGGAGAGTTTTTCCAAGGCCTAATTTTCTAATTACTTTGCTCCTTGCTATCATGCCTGAAGCCATACTCCTGTCTGCTGCTCCAAGAATAATTTAAGATTGCTGCTGCAAACAGGTGTCGAAGGAATTCACGAACATTCTCTAGAATCATTTGTTAGGGTTCTCTATAATTGTTGTAACCAGTGAATTTATGTTGTAGATCTGTGAGCTTTCTAGGTTGGGGCTCTGAAACTGTCAGAGGCCTCAAAATGCCTCTGCAAGGGTGTGTGTAATGTATTTAAAAACATTGGTTTGGCTCTCTGATGCTTGCTTTTTTTAAAAACTTGAAGCAAAATCTTTTAGAAGAAATGATGGCATTAACTTTTGGAACTGGCCTGAACAATTCTAGGTCCCAATGGCTTTTATCTGAGGACTACTTGTATAGTATAATTTGAGCAGTAAGTACTGGAAAATATCTCTGCATCCCAAGAATAGGCTCAAAATGTAATCTTATTTTTTAAAATGGCATAATCAGACAATAACAACCTAGAGTTACCTTTTGCATCTTCTCCATATTCCTTTTTTAAAGACTGTTCTTCTCCAGGCTTAGAATAAAATACATCTCCCCTACTTATGATTAATCATGAACAGATATTTTAAAATGTAGATGTTTTCCTGTTCTGACAGGAGATTCTAAAACCAAAGTTTTTCTTCCTTAAGAGCAGATCTCTGAATGCTGAACTTACAAAGTGGTTAGCCCTGGAAATAGTTGTTTTGTAGTAGCTGCTGTACTCATGCTGAATGCACTTCAGCTGCTGCATGTATTTTCGTGGAGGGTAGAGAGATGTTAAATGTTTTTCTTGATCCTTTTACATTTGCCTTTTAAAATTGCTTTCCTTGTAAATCAAGTCTCAGGCTAAACTTGCATATGCAAATCAAGGAAATTGAGAGTTAACTGAGAGAGAACACTAATTTCTCAAGCATAAATTGTTTTGAGTGGTAGATTTAGAGACAAAATGTTCTTTGCAAATATCTTTTCTACTTGTATTTCTCCATCTGCAATATTGCATAGTAGTCTAAAATGTGTTATGGAAATTTAGGGATCAGGATAGTATTGCAGGTGTCATTTTGATAGAAGTTGAAATTTATAAATGTTTTCCATGAACAATGTTAATTGTAGATCTCCAGTTTTTCATACATTAAATTGTCAACTGGTGCAAGGGTTTGCAGATGTTTTCATAGTGTGGACCATCTACCATTCCAAACATCCTTTTGGCCATTAGAGGAATTGCTTACATGTATTCTAATGTCCCATATGATCAGCAATTTTTTGCCAACCTCTAATTGTTCACTGTCCAGTGATCTAATACACTTATTAAGGCCTGGTCTTCACTTGTAAAAACTTTTTTCAGCATAACTGTTTCAGTTAAGGGTGGGAACACAATGAAAGTTGTTCTTCTTCCCACACAGAAATTGCTATACTAATATAAAGCACATTTATACCCCTAACTGCATTGACCACAACAGGAGTTGTGCTATTTTGAACTGTCTGTGCCATACTGGTATAGTGGTACAACTTTCTAGTGTAGACAGGCCCTAAATCGACTTCTGTATTCCTATGCTACCTGATGATCGTGTAAATGTCATTTCTTTCCCAACCGTTATTTTAGTTGCTCAGACTCTGTTCACTTTAACATTATTTTGGGATTTTGTTGTCTTCTGCTCACTTGAGCCTACCCTTAACTCTTATCTGTTAGAGAGGGCTTGTGGCTAGTGATGTTTCTCCAGTGGGCCCTCTTCAGCCCATAAGCTACCTGAGATGCAGAGTGCCCAAAAGGATATTTAAATGGCTGTTCACTGAGGTAACTTGACTCAAGGTTAGGCTGACTTGATTTGAAGACCAGACTGTTCTGCTGCTCATGAAGGCAAAGGCATATGTAAAGGAATCCTGAGCCCCTAACGTCATAATCCTGTGCTACTCATTCTTTGCTCCCTTCTCTCTTCTTTGGCCAGGCATGCATGGAACAGGAGTTACCAACAGTACGGTTTCTGTAGTACATAGCACAGTCAGAGGGAGAAGAACCCATCCTTCCTGAGACTGTATGCCCAGTGCTTTCCATAATGCCTCTGATTGGGGTAGGGGATGGATGGCCGTTAAAACATGATGGTCTCCAAAGAGAAAGAACTGCACAGAATATAATTCATCCTAAAAATGTAGCAATTTCCTTTGCTAAAGGATTTTTCAGTTGCCACCTGTGTAGTAGGTTCATTGATATGCTGCTGTGGGCATGGGTTGCATCCTTCATCCATGAGTGTTTAGTACATGTAATTATCAGTTCCTTATTTTGAAAAGAACTTTGGACCATTCACTGTTTTAAAATAAAAACAGAAGATTATTTTATCATTATAAATTAAACCTATGATATTTTCATCTACAGGAAGGAAGAAACAGAAGCTTGCCAAAGAGAGAGCAGGGCTTTCCAAGGTAATATTGTGTTCATTTCTGTTGTCCTGTTTTGAAAAATGTCTAGTTTATATCAGGATTAATTGTAAGCAGGATCTGTTCAAAGGGTGCTGTGTCCTTGTTTCCAACGCTAACATCCCTCTTGCAATATGCACTGGTTGGGTTGTGGGGTTTTTTTTGTTTGTTTTGGCTTCCATAAATAACCTTCTGTGGGGGTTGTGTTCTCTTATGCGTAACAGATGAGGGGCCAATACTGGGCGATATTGTGCTCTTCCAGTTCTCTGAGCTGAGTGCGAACGGAGGGGGCTCAGCTCCTCAGAGGATTATCTGTTTAGGAATTTGAGGATTTAAAGGTTACCAGATCAGTCAGATGCATTCTGAATACCTGAAGTGTTAAGTTTCTAGCTGAAGTTTTGGATTTGATAACATCTTTACTTACTAATAGTGATTCCCCTATTGAGCAATGTGGAAAATAATTTGTCTAGCCCACAATGAGAAACCCCCAGAACCCCTGCCCCTGATTGCCCCCCGCCGCCCCATCCAAACTCCCCTCTCCTTCCTGACTGCCCCAACCCCTAGCCACACCCCTGCCCCGACCATCTTTCCCCTCCCTCTCCCCCAGAATTCTCCTGCCCTCTATCCAAGCCCCTGTGCCCCCTTACCACACTGCCTGGAGCACTGGTGGCTGGCGGCACTACAGCCGTGCCACCCAGAGCACTGGGTCAGGCCGCGGCTCTGCAACTGCGCTGCCCGGCCGCCCAGAGCATTGTGGTGGCGGCGCAGCACACTGAGGCTGCGGAGGAAGGGGAACAACAGGGGAGGGCCGGGGACTAGCCTCCCGGGCTAGGAGCTCAGGGGCCTGGCAGGAGGGTCCCTTGGACCATAGTTTGCCCACCTCTGATCTAAATCTCTAATTTACAGGCTATTCTAAGATACTGCTTTTTAAACCCATTTTTGCAGTTTTCCTCTACAAATGTGTAGCTATTCAATGTTGGTTTAAGTTGCAGCTCTTTTGTGTTTTATGTATTAATTGATGCTTTTTGAGACCTTGCCAATTTGTTGTTGTTTGTTGTATTACAGTTACCTGATTTAAAAGATGCTGAAGCTGTACAAAAGTTCTTCCTTGAAGAGATACAGCTTGGCGAGGAATTACTAGCACAAGGTGGTTGTTGCAAAAGTCTCTAAGATGCAAAGCTATAAAAGGAATTCTTCTCCAGTCTGGCAGGGAGAAGAGTGTTGTGGCCTGACATAGAAGCATTAACAAAATGTTTTGTAGAGCTTTAATATGCCATATTTTTAAATTCTGCAAAGATTGTTTTAACAGATGTAGGTCAAAGTGCCATTTTAATATTCTCTTCTACAGTCACCTTGTGTAATTTCTCATGGAGTTCTCTTGACACATCTCCCATCTATCCTGCATCTATGTACAAGTTAAACTAGACTTGCAGTCTTTTCTTTGGGGAGAAATGAAAAATATGGGGAATAAACACTTTCCCACACAATATTGAATATTTCAAATAAACAGTCACTAAACTTCTCACCTAATATAATATAAAATAAATAATCACATAAAAGGCTACCATTTTGAGGCATAACAACAATGGAAGAATCTGCTTCCCTTGAGAAACTAGTTTTCAAATTGTTACTTTTAAAAGTTACATATTTTTCAATTTACATCAGACAAAATGTTACTTTAAAATACAATAATTCTGAAACTGATTTTCAGTGCTTCCCTGTGGGAAATGTAGCAGTTCAATTCCTCTTTGCATCAATAAATGAAGCTTCCTCTGGGATAATATCATTAGGATGTGAACCCCCGTTTAACAAACCCCTTTCACTTAATGGAAGCAGTGAAATGATAGATATGTCTAAAAACTATGTTGAAAATTCTTGACAAATTTCTTTCTGTATTTAGTATATATGTAGTTAGACTTAAGAATCACAGTTGGATGATACTTTAGGTTAGCAGAAATTAGTGGAATTAAACTTTTAAAGAAATTAGCCAACAGAAATGAAAATTTAAGATTAAAAGATTCAACATGGTGGTGAGGGGTTAATATTTGCAGTCTACTTTGTAGATGTAGAGAGGTAGCGTAAATCAAACAATGCAACATAATGCACCAAAGACAAAATTTGAAGTGAAACCTTATGTCTCATAGGTGACTATGAAAAGGGTGTTGACCACTTGACAAATGCCATTGCTGTGTGTGGACAGCCACAGCAGTTATTACAAGTCCTACAGCAGACTCTTCCACCACCAGTGTTCCAGATGCTTCTGACTAAGCTCCCAACAATTAGCCAGGTATGTAAAGCTTACCCCCCCCCCTTGCATTTTGGGGGATTGGAAATAATTGGAGCTACTCTTCACCGAAGTTATCTGGTCTTTATGGAAGGTGGATATTTTATGGGTTCCACTGGGAAGACAAAAATTCATCATTTAGATGTTAAATGTGCCTTTCCACTGACTCTTTTTTTAAAATGAGTGTGAGAAAAGTACTGTGTGTTCATAGATTAAAAATGAATTGTAAAGTTGAAATGGAAAAGTTAACTCTGTAGTTACTGAGTGAGTCCCCTTTTCTTTGTGCATCAGCAACTCTGAAGCTGTAGTATCTGCCCCAGTTCTGATGCCTTTAAGCAAATCATCTCTTACCAGATACCCGTGGGGCAGGGGGTAAGCGTGGTAGGTAAGTGGTGGAGCTTTTATTGTGGTGTGGTTTTAAATGTATATTCTAGGTAATATAAAATAATTATGAGGGAAAAAAACAAAACATTTCTACACCACATCAAAGTAATGGAAGCCACTACTGCTTTTAGTCTTTTTAGGTCATCTCTGTAAGTCCTTGCAGAATTATGCACTCTGGGTGCATCACTCTGGAACTGAAGTTGACGGTTGTCTTTTGAAGACCTGTTTCTAAACATTAAAATGTTTTCTAGAATACTTGCTGGTCATCTTTAATACGCATACACCATTAATAATACAGTGCTGAAAATGCATCTGAATGTTTTGTCACGTGACATAACAATCCTGTGGTGTCAGAAAAATGGAAATATTTGCTTATCTTATTAGAAGGATATCACAGCTCTCTGCAATAGAACATACTTTTTTAAATAACGTGCAAGTCAGAACAATACTGAGTTGTGGGCATTGCTCATTGTAAACTCTGCAAAACTCACACAAATCGTAAGTTCTGTATAAATTTTAAACATTGCACTTTGAGTAGCTATGAGTAGTGGTGTCAAATGTGCCTACTCCCAACACCTAAAAGAGGAATAAATCTTAATTACCATTTTAACCCTTCCTAATCACTGTCCGATCTAGTCAAACTCCCTGCAAGTATAGAACCTGGCATTTCAAGTTTAATCCTGAAGGGAATTTTGATTCTACATGTTTAAGCCCCGAAAAAATACAGGTTAATAAGGGAAATACTCAGAAATTAAACGCAGTGCATATTGCTATAATATACAGTCTGTGTGAGCTAAACAACATGAACATCAGGCCTGAAGGCAATAAAAGAAGGTGTCATGATCAAGAATTTTAACACCTTTGTTTTTCAATTTATATAACTGAAAGCAAATTGTCCCCTCTTAAACTTAGAAGATGATTGGTATATGAACTGAACTTCTTGTATCTTGGATGGCTAAGTAGCTAAAACTCCTTGTAGCTCTAGTTTCAAAATATCCTTCTTGGATTGAGAACCATGCAGGTTCTTTTGGATAATGTGTTAAGAATAGAGGTCCTGTCTGCTCTACATGGATGCTAAAAATCACATGGCGCTCCTTGGAAGAATAAAGGTTTGGCTGCATATTCTTGATGACTAGCTCTCCTTCTCCCTGTGTTGTGCAATGTTGTGTATGCTAGTTGATTGCCACCTTCCAGCCCATGCGTGACTGCATTTCAGTGCTGTATGTATGTAATTCCTAAAGCAGTTGGGATGAAAGGTGGCATAAACATGGGAGATAGACTGTCTCAATGATCGGGAACAGCAGTCACTGTTTCCTTAGAGAACAGTGACAGTACACACAAGTGATTACTGCATCACTAATAAGAGATGTGATTTATATGACATTGACTTTATCAGATATTGCACAGTACTTTGATTTTCCAGTTATAATCTCCAAAAATCCTTGTCAAATGTATGCCAAACTTTTTGTTTATGTATTTTCAATCATCAATTTCTTAGTCAGTTTTATAATTAAGTGTTTTTGTTTTGTTTTGTTTTTTTTTTCAGAGAATTGTAAATGCACAATGCTTGGCTGAAGATGATGTGGAATGAGAAATCGCACCACAGTGAGGGAAAATAAGTGTTTTCTTAGCCCAGAAGATGAGCATCAGTGATGGGATAAAAGGGGCAAATAAAGTAGTTAAAGAAGGATGTACCACACTGAAATCTACCGGAGTTAATTTTAACTTTGTGTAGGTGGGTTTGGCTGGATTTTATTTATTATCCTAGTGAAAAGTGTATTTTGATAAAAAAAAAAAAAATCATTTTATAAATACACTGAGTTATCAAAGTATCACTATCTTCATTTAATACTAATATGCAGTTGTAATGTTGTACATATAAAGACATAAAGCTACTACATATTAAATACCCAATGCTCATTTTTGAAAATCAAAATTAAGGCAATAAAGATTTATCTGTGCTTGTGAGTCCATATGGTATTACTTTAGATTTTGAAACAGTTTATTGGGGTTTCAGACGGTCATCTAAAAATTGCTTTTAACTTTTAACCTTAAACATTGGCCAAGGAGAGAACTTGTTTTAAGTGTTCTATTCCTTTGTAGAAGGCCTCTGTCATCTCCAATATCAAACTTGCCAAACCACATTATGATTGTAGTTTGGAAAAGGGTGGTGTCCTCTGGGGAGGAAGAATCACATGCTCCTAGCTTCTCATCAATATGGTTCTTAAGTAAGAGGGCCAAATCCAGGACTAACTAATCAGATATGCTAAATTTCTGACACTTGTCTTCCAATGCAAGGGCTGGAAGAATGTTACATCCCTACCCATAATAATTTGGGGAAACTAAAGAGTCCTCGGCCCCTCCGTGTAACAGGCCAGCCTTCTCCAACATAATGTGTAAACTACTTAAGCACCAGGAAGACTCCTTTTGTGAGGCCCGAGTTGCACACTCCAGGAGGGGCTCTGTTGTGTTGACTAGTGTCAAAAGGGCCCTATAATATTCAGTGGCCTTAAATGACCAATATAAGAGGAATTAACCATATTTCAATTTCAAGGGACTCTATGAAGAGGTGACTAAGTATATTCAGTCAGTGAAGGCACATGCTAGTCAGCTCTGGTCACCTACATCATTGAGCTGGAGAAAGTTCCCCCCCCCCAAAGGTTTCACCACAGTAGGGTCTTGGGTTAGTTTCCAATTTTTTACATTTCCTTAGACCTGCCCAACTTACCTTTGGCCCGTTCAACCCAATGGTCATGGCAGCCACGCTTGCAGACTGGTAGCAAGTTTTTCTTAATGGGGCATAGCTTTCCCCAGGAGACTTGGGTCAGCGTTGACTGGAGAGTCTTCCCCTGGAAGAACAAATGTAGTTGTTTTGCAGGGACTGGCCTAGTGTTCTGTCTGTACCCTGTAAGTCCAGGTTCTGAGCCAAGTAACAATATCACTTTAGAAAAAAGTTTCTGGCAGTTGCACCAAGTCAGCCTAGCCTTCTAAAAAGAGCTGGACTTCTGCTGCCAGAACAGCAATCATAACACCTCTCTCAGGGTGCAGAATTTGATATGTCAGAAGAGAGGAGTGTGGTGAGCTCCAGAGAAGAGCTGGCTTCTTTCAGTCACCGCAGCTACATACTAAAGACAATTCCAGAGCTACCACTCCATGAGTGGTGTGCCCTCCTCCATCTCACAGGGGCTAGATAAGGGGGAAGTAACATTCTCAAAAGCAGCTTGGTACCATTGACTTTCCATGGGATTTAGGCACTGGTGAAGATTTTACCCACTGTGCTTAAGAAGCAAATCCTGTATTTCCCACTTCCTTCTCTGCTCTACGGGATTGATTATTTTGGTCACAGATTTTAAAGGCAATTGTTTTCCTTTAATAATTGTTTGGCACCTTTCATGAACAATAAGGTATTATCCTTTTCAATCTCCCCACCCTGGCCAAAAACCACGACCAATAAGGAAACCTGGGCCCACCTGCTACCTGAACTGTAGGTCTCTGTTACTGGAAATAAGGGAGAATCGATGTTAGCTGTTTGGGATTAAGCCATTGCACTAGTTCTCAGCTCTACTCTGGCAGAGCTCCAGCCCCCTTGCAATTGATTGGTAGATGGGTGCTCCCCAGCAGCCCCATTCACAGTTGCTACTGTCCCTTTTACAGTGTCTTGTCTTCCTCTTTTCTGCCTCTGTTATCTATTGCTCCTCTTGACTTGGTGTCCTTACTGGTTTTGTCCTTTTCCTTGGCTTGTGGGTTTTGTGTATTTTCCAGGCCCATAAAATGGCTACATGCCGCTCAGGTTGGAGGTGGCCCTAGAAGTCAGCCCACACGTGCTCTCGCTGCAGAGTTGAGTACTGAAGCCAGTAGCACATTGCTGGAGCTTGTGAACCTGCCCTAGAGCCACCAAAGGTGCAGGAAGAACACGGGTGGCTTTCACACGTGGAGTATAGAGGCAGGGAGCAGCACTGAGCTCACGTAACTTTGCCCGCTCCGAGTGTGCTGTGCCCACCACACAACACACCCCACACCCCCTGGGGTGTGAAATGCTGGCTTATATTATATTCCAGCTAACTACAAACACAGGCTTGAGCAGAGCTGAGTCTAAGCAGCAGAGGGCACTCATGTACATGCGTGTGTGTAATGTAGTGACTTACGTTGCAAAAAATCCCTTCTTTAAAAGCCTCTTGTGGTGGTGTACGGTGCAACACAATTTTACACCCTGACACAAATTTGTGCCAATGCTGCAGGTGTCCCACAGGATGGATTTGCAGAGGTGAGGGCAATCCCATGGACCACCCTTACTGGAGTCAGTGCAGAGCTTCATTCTGAGGGGGTGTAGTTTTGGCTCTTCAGCCCCCTGCCTACTGGGTTCATCTATATTTTCATGAACCCAAAAAGCTGCTTTTCTGGCAAAACAAAACCAAACTCTTGCTTACCAATGGACTGCAAGGGGGCAGGAGTGCTGCCAAAATAGAAGTGAGAACTAGTGATATGGCTTAATCCCAAACAACTAATGTCGATTCTCCCTTACTGCCACTAGCAGAGGGCTACGGTTCAAGTAGCAGGCGAGCCCAGGTTTCCCTAGTGGCAGCGTTTTTTGGCAGGGTGTGGAGACTGAAAGGATAGTACGTTATTGTTCATGAAAGGTGTCAAACGGTTCTTAAAGGAAAACAATTGATCAGGGCAGCTCCTCTTTCCCCATGTGTACATGTGAAACTGGTGAGGAGCGGAGGTGCTGGGTGGTGCGTGTGCCAAAGTGGTGAAATATGAAGGAGGTTGGGGGTTGGTATGGGATACAGTAGCTGGTTTAAATCCAAAGTAAACTGCTAGTACCTGCGAGGTCTTAGCTCTCGGGCCCTGTTCAGGGGCCAGCATGAAGTGAGCTGGTGGCACTGGTCTAATTTTTTAGTTGGTAGCTGTGAACTTCCAAAAAACTTCCGCCACAATGACACCCGCTCTTGGCAGTTGGGGAGGAAACTTACCTCCCCTCTCAGATCTGGAGGTGGGTTCTCTGCACGAGTCCTGAGGCACGTTTGCTGGGGCATTAACCACAAGCACTAAATTCATTAGTAGAAAACAAAAGAGATGGCGGGGCGGGGAGGGGGGAGAATGTTTTAAAAGATGACATTTGCTTGTGTGAAAGTCAAGTTGTTTGCTGGAGCTCCAGCACGGGGTGGTTTACAGCTTTTGCTGTATTTTATACTGTTCCCTTGGGAAGACTGCTTTTCATCTGTGGTGTGTAAGTCTACAGAATTATAGTACAGATCCACTAATTCTAATGCAGTGGCCAGTTTAAATCTAGAAGTGGAGGAAAGGGAATCATGAGCAACCGTTCTCTCGATGAAAGTTGCTACCTATTTAACTTTCCTCTAACATGTTTAATTGACTACTCAACTTGTGGTGGTAGCTCATCATGGGTAGGTACAGCACTCCTTTCAGACTCAAATTTACCTTCACCACCTGAGGCGGTCTCATTGTTTGTTCTTGTATGCCATCAGCATTCTGAACGCCTAAACCGAGGTGATAGAAATCTTTGTATAGAATAAAGAAAAGCAGCTCTCTTCCCCCCCCCCCCACCCCATTCCTGGCTGCCTTCTCTGTTCCTGTTTGCTGACTGCCCTCAGTTTGGGTCTCTGCTAGGCAATACAAAGCCAGTGTTTTGTATCTAGGTCTCTGCTGTGGAGACAAGCGATATATTCAATTTACATAACCAGTAGGGGTCAGCAGCTGATTCACATTTCATTTGCTTTTCTCTGTTTTTGAAGTGTTATCAGCTTAACACCCCCCCACACACACACATCACAATTCAGTTGCCAGAACCAACGACCAACTTTTATTTGTTTGCCAGGTATGTGAACTACTGGCCTTCAACCCTGGTAGATTTTTTTTTTAAAACTTATGTCCCACTACAGCTGTGGATGGCCCTCTAAAGAGCAGATTGACATGAACTCCCTGCCCCCAGGAGCTTACAGCTTGCAGGCCCTGAGCCTGATGAAACTTGTGGATTTCAGTGGGGAGTGAGGCCAGGGTGATGCCAACTCCCAGTGTTCCAAAATCATCAGGCCCCAATGAATCATGAGGTTGGCTTAAAAATCACAAGACTTTTTAAAATAATAAAACGCCGAGTTCTTTTTGTTGAGTGTGTAGGGGGCACTCAAGTCACAGCGCCATGATTTTTTCCACAAGGATGATGGCCAGAATCTTGTTTAAAAAATAATAATAATAGAAGCTGAGATTCTCCCTGAATCCCTTGTCCCCAGAAGCTGGGACTTTCTGTTAAACATCAAACACTGTGAGATGCAATAAAATCACAATTACCCTGGTGCAAAACTTCAATAATACAGTGGAGAACAGTTTATAAGCAACCTTACAATTGCAACAGTGTATATAATTTTTATAACCAGTGTGCTTTCAAAAACATGTATCAGTATTTTGCAGCTTGATAGCACCTTTCATCCCACAGGAACGCAAACGAGTCCATAAAGCTTTATTTATTAGGCTTCACAGCATCCCTGTAAAGTGGGGTACCCATTATACAGACAGGTAAGGGGGACACAGAGTTTAGGTGGAGATTTTCAAAGGCACAAATAGGAGCTAGGCACCCAACTCTCAAAGCAACATAGTAAGTCAGCGGCAGAGCCTGGCACTGGATTGCAGAAATCCGCACACCCATTGACCTGCCCTCACCACTAGGCAACACTTCCTCAAAAATAATGCAGCCCTCCAAATCTTATTTTTGATCCCAGCGGGCTTATTGGTTAGGGCAGGGGTTTCTGGGTCCTGGGTTCTATTCCTAGCTCAGCCATTCTGATCACAGAATTAGCACTATACAATATAAACCCAGCCCCGGTTAAATGGATTGAGAACTGGCTCACTTACCGATCTCAAAAGTAGTTGTCAATGGAGAATCAACATCAAACGGGGTGTTTCTCATGGAGTTCCACCGGGATCGGCGCTTGGACTGACACTATTCAACATGTTCAACGATGATCTGGAAATAAATATAAAATCATTGCTGATAAAATTGGTGGATGACACAAAGATTGGCCACATTGTATATCATGGTGAGGACAGGGCGGTTATAGAGAGTGATCTGGACCGCTTGGTCAGCTGGGCCCATTCAAACAACATGCACTTTAATATAGCCAAATGCAATGTTACACATCTAGGAACAAAGAATGCAAGCCAGACCTACAGAATGGGGGACTGTATCCTGGAAAGAAGTGACTCTGAAAGGGAGTTAGGTGTCATAAAGGACAAACAATTCAACACGAGCTCCTGCTGTGACAAAAAGGGCTAATGTGATCCTTGGCTGTATAAACAGGGAAGTAGTGAGGAGGAGGAGTGAGGTGATTTTACCTCTATATATGGCACCAATGAGACCAATAATAGAATACTGAGTACAGTTCTTCTGTCTACATCTTTAAAAGGATCTTGAAATTGGAGAGGATGCAGAGAAGAGCCACAAAAATTATTCGAAGGCTGGAGAAAATGTCTCATAGTGAGACACTTAATGAGCTCAATCTGTTTAGTTTATCAAAAAAAAAAATCAAGGTGACTTGATTACAATGTATAAGTACCTTCACAGGTGACTAACCACTGGAAATCTTTCTTTATGCCTTCGAATTAAGATTGAAAAAATATATGTTTCTGTCAAGGACAAGTTTCTGGGCTTAGACCAGTGGCTCTCAACCTTTCCAGACTACTGTACCCCTTTCAGGAGTCTGATTTGTCTTGCGTACCCCCCCCCCCGAAGTTTCACCTCACTTTAAAACTGTTGGCTTACACAATCAGATAGAAAAATACAGAAGTGTCACAGCACCGTGTTACTGAAAAAACGCTCCCTTTCTCATTTTTACCATATAATTATAAAAAAGGCCAACTGGAATATAAATATTGTACTTACATGTCAGGGTATAGTATATTGAGCAGTATAAAGTTATTGTCTATATGAAATTTTAGTTTGCACTGATTTCGCTACTGCTTTTTATGTAGTCTGGCAAATATCTAGATGAGTTGACATACCCCTGGTTGAGAACCAATGGCTTAGACAGCACAGGTGTAAATGAGTGAAAGTTAATTGTCTGTGATACGCAGGAGGTCAGACTA
The DNA here is from genome assembly GCF_965140285.1 of Lepidochelys kempii. Lineage (NCBI taxonomy): Eukaryota > Metazoa > Chordata > Testudines > Cheloniidae > Lepidochelys > Lepidochelys kempii. The sequence goes on along the minus strand of NC_136382.1, from coordinate 135,199,088 downwards.
GATGATCTAATGGTCCCTTCCGGCCTTCAACTCTATGAATTGACTCACTGCATGAGCCTGGATAAACCACTGTGTGTCTCAGTTTCTCCACCTATAAATGAGTGTAATAATTCATCACAGAGACTAAAATGCATTAAGATCCTTGGATGGAAGGTGCTATGTACGTGGAATTTATTATTATCTTATTTCCTTCCCATTGCTCTGGGTCATAAAATGGTGCACAGAAAAAACAATTGGCTTCTGTATAGTTAATTTCTCTCTTCATTTTGGTTGCTTCCAAGATCTTATTGGTTATGAGTCTCTGCAGAAGTGTCCCCTCTGCTGCATTGCCCCCAGAATTTTTTCAGCAGGACTGATAACATTTTTCATTACGCTGCATAGTGATAATCCTTTTGCAGATCAATGTCTATCACCGTCGGCAGCAGATTTTTCAATAAAATTGGTGACAGCGACTTCTGCTTGGACCTTATTAATCTGTGTTTGTTATGTCCCTGGGTCTCTAATAGCTGAAGGTGTCGTTTGGGTTTCCCTCTAAACCTTTATTAAAAAAGTCTTGATGCCTTAGGCCTCTGCTTGCATGCCCCCTTCCCCTTTTTTCACTTTTCTTTTCCAATTCTCCCCGCCCGGACCTGCTGACATGGAACGTGGCCAAGCTGACAACATGCACCTTGTTGTTTGCGGGTATTTTGGCAGCCAGGGAAGCTGGCAATGCTCACACAGGGTCAGTGCTCCGTGCTCTCGGAGGTAGGTGGCAGAACGGCCCATGCACAGCGGAGTGTGGGTTAAAGCAGCATTTCCCAAACAGTGGGTCCTGACCAAGGTTCTAGATGGGTCACAGGGCCCTAGGCAAACATACAATTGGGGAGGGGTTCTTGGAGAGCGAGCCCACCCTGTACTTGCCCTGCAGCAGCAGCAGCTCCCCACTCTGGATGCTGTGACCTGGTGCCCAGGGTCACAGTGCCACTCAGATTTGGCCCAGACACCCTCATTCCCAGAGTTGAGAGTGAGCTTGCGGTGGCAGGTTTTGGCGGCTCTCCTGGCACCACGGCCACTAGGTGGCACTATGACACCCTGCTAGTTGGGAGTTGCTTTTTCCTGTAAAATTCTTGCTTTTTCTGCATTTATCTCACCCAAACTGATGATTCCACCCACCACCCCATCAAGAGAACAGAACAAAATCATTTAATAGACTATTACAGCTGTTGTGCCCCCCCCCCCACCAGTTCTTTGTCCCATGGCAGGGTGCAGAGGTTTAAAAACCTTTTCTTAATCACTCTCCTTCTAAAAACAGAGAAAATGCAGCCTCCTGGGAGCAATTAGCTGTGAGAAAAGCTTTTCTCAAACAATTGCCAGGAAATATTGTCTTGACCGATATTCCTGATGTAACACCGTCATTCTCAGCTCTAAGACATTTGACTGCAAAAAGCAGCAGGGTACAGCAATCTAATGTGCAATCTGCACTTCACCACCTCCCTTACCCTTTTATCTCCATTTACTCTGGGTTGTTTTTTTTTCTAAATAGCTAGATATGGCTGTCAAGAATTCCAGGCAACTGTGCTAGTGTATCAGGCAGACAGACAATGGTGGTGGCAAGCCAGTGCTTGAATGTAAGGTTATGCCCAGGGTCCAGATCCCTGGTTGAAATTGGAGGGGCTGCATTATGCAGAAAGTCAGACTAGATGATCCTAATGGTCCCCTCCGCTGTTAACATCCAGCAATCCCAGAGCACCTGAGCTTGACTCCACTGAGGACAGAACACGCACAACTAATGGGAGGTGGGGCTTAAGCTCTGTACGGAGCCCCACTGCCATTGCCCAAATTTAACATAAGGGTCTGACCCTGCAAGCCCGCTCCATGTGAAGAACTACCAGTGTTGGCTTAATGCAGGGGCCATGAGGTGGGAAGGCAAAGCTAGCCTAATACCTGTGACAGAAGCCAGAATAATCAGTGACTGGGCACCACTGCTACGTACACACACAAAACAAGATTTGTTTTCATTGAGAGATACGCATTGTGTGTGGGGGTGACAAATTCATGGAGGTTTAAGAAATCAGCCTCACTCTCTGGGACAGGGTGTGAACGGAAGCACCTTCTGGAAGACAGACAGCAATGTCATCCTTTCATTCAACCCTGTCTGCAGCTGCTTTTTATAAACTTGGCATAAATATGTACTCAGTGAGGCCAGGCCTGTGTATCTGGAAAATATTTTCCACAACCCGAAAAAACCCAGAAGATTGGAAAAAGAGCCCAGAAATTGTGCATAACATGGAATGGCCTCGCTTGCGGGGTTTTTCCATGACTTCCCTCAGCTCATTTTTCTGCTGCCAATTTTAGAAGCCCATAAGTCATACTTGTTAAACATTCTCAGTTAAAATGTAACTCTAAGAGCAAAGTCATATGATATGTTGCAGCCAAATAATCGCTCTCTGGTTTGGGAAAACTACACTGGTTTGTCCAGCTTGTAAACCTGTGTGCGCTCATCCTAGGACAGACAGACCCGGAGGGCACATTAGAAATATGGGGCCCTTGCAGATGAACAGCTCCCACTGACTTTGGTGGCCATTCCTCCCCTGCTTTGCCAGCATAATCAGGGCCTTGCTGTGCCATGCTGCATGCAGTACGATTAGAAGTGCAGGATTTCTAGCCTCACCTCTTGAAATATTTTACACAAGAGGTGGAGCTGGAGAGGGAGGGAGTGACAGCTGCTCAGAGCCCAGCGAGGTCCAGAAGCAGCTCTAATTAGACAGCAACGTGAAATAGTGGAGGAGCAAGAGGAAAATGAGTTGCCAAGAGGGGAAGTGAATTTGCTGAAAGTTCTGAGTAATGGGCATCCTCCCTACGCACATTTTAAGCAGTGACTCAGTGTGGAAGCAGTTGAATGCCAGAAGCAATATTTTTGTCAGGTTTCCCTACCTGCTATAGGCTGATGCCATCTACCCCAGTCCCCAAATGGGTTTGTCTTGAGGCACCACCTCCTTGTCCTGCTTCAGTTCTGTAACCCCCAAAGGAATCCTGAGCAGCTGTGGAAACTGATGGAGTTACTATAAATTTACACCTCAGTAACCAAGAGCAGAATTTGGCTCCATCTGTCATAACTGCCAATGGCCCTGTTCTAGCCAGTTCTGTCCTGGGCTTGACATACGCATCCCTGGTGCTGACCGCCCCAGCCAGCGTCCCTGAACTGTAGCGGCACTTGGGGCCCCTATGCTGAGTGATCAGAAGGCTGGCAACTGGCTGGCTCTCCATTCGCTCTGCTTCAGCTGATCCCTCTGCTGGGTGCAGAACAGAGACAGGGAGAGCAGCAATGAGTCACCAGTTGCCTCCTGCCTAGCACAGTAGCTGAAACACCCCTCGGCACTGGAGGAAGCTTATTTGGAGAATTGCCCCTAGAAATATTTCTTCTAAATATTGGCAGCTGCGGACTTGATGCGGCTGCCACTTACCCTGGTGCAAGTCAGGAGTAACACCGGGGGCCTCAGCAGAGTTACTCTAGCATGAAACTAATGTGAGGGAGAGAAGGAGAATCAGGCCCCAGAGAAGCGCCCCTTTGTTCTGCCAGAACGAAACATCTTTTCAAACTCTGTGTGGTCTTCCTGGATGGAGAAGGAAATAAACAAACCCAGTGAAAATCATCTGGGGTGTTGTAATGTTCTTTGGAAAGTCAGTTTCAAAAACCAGTTTACGGCATCTCGCCTGGCTGCCAGCTCCTGTGCCCGGACATCCTGGGAGTGGGGATGACTGATGCAACTCTTGACTGGGTAGGGTCACTTGCCCAACATGTAGAGGCTGGCAGGAGACCAAGGAAACTTGCTAAGACAGGGTTTTCTCACAGTAAGTTCACTATCCCTGTGTAAATATATGTACATATAGGTCAGTCCTTTGGCACCCATACATTCCGATCAGATTAAATGAGGTGGCAGAATTACCTGGCAAAGAAAAAGACTTTGTTCTTGTTCCACATGAATGCAGATCTGACACATTGTTAGGCGTGCTTTGTTTGTGTAACAATATTGTAATTAATAATGATGTCTGTTCATTTAAGCCATCTGCTCTTCATATTAATGGAGAGGGAAAGTGTGGGGGATGGGATCTTGTCGCATTTCTGCCAGATTGTCGCCTTTAAGTTAACGTGACAGACTCTTAAAAGGATCTCTTCATATAAACTGGAATATTAGGCTCAGCTGGACTCTTAAACTCTGGCTTCATTGAGGAGAGAGATTCTTTCATATTGGTTCCTGTTCTGTATGCAGTACAGGCCCTAACTTGTAGAAAATCTGGGCCAGAAGAGATATCGTTAGGGATTTATGGGGGTTTGGCTTGGCTCAGCAGTCAGTTTTTCCATTGTCATGCCGTGACAGTAGTGTATCACACACACCCTCAGGAGACAGCCTTCTGCTTCCACAACAACAAAGGACTTTTCTCTCTCTCTCTCTCTCCCTCTCTGACTCATCTTAAGTTTAAAAAACCCCCAGTAAATATAATTAGTAACAGGCAGACACACTGTGCATAGCCTTTGCAGGCTGGTGGGGTAGTTCTCATTCAGATACATGCTGGCTGTTGCTCATTCAGTCAGTGCCTACTGTGCTAAAGCTGCCCTCATGTTCCACTCCTGGAGTTTGCAGAGATTTTTGAACGCAGCCCTGTGTGTGAGGTTGATAGTGTTGTCAGAGGAGCCATTTTGATTTGGAATGGAGATCAGGATTGCCTTCAGGACAAGCAGTGGAGCCCTGGGCAGACTCAGCACTCACAAGCCAGCCCAATCTTCCCCTCTGGCAATAGGATGGATGAGGAGGGACTCTCAGCTCTGATCCCCTCTTCAGCAGCCTGAGCTGTTCCCAGCCAATGAGAGCTGTGGAGCTGGCGGTCAGGGTGGCATCTGCAGGCAGGAGAAGCACGTGGAGCCCCTCTGGCTGCCCCTCCGCCTAGGAGGTGGAGAGACTGCTGCCGCTTCCCAGGAGCCGTGGGGCACGGAGCCTGCCTGCCCCACTGTGGGTGGCCAACTGGACTTGGCTGGCAGGTTCCCTTTTCTATCGGGTGTTCCGGTCAAAAACCAGATGCCTGGAAACCCTATGGTGTAGATGTGGCTATGTTCTTTGCCAGCCAGAGATTCCCCCCACATTGTGGTCCTCAGCTCCCTTGTTAGGGCTGCTTCATGCAGCAATGCAACAGGACTGCTGCATGGGCCACGATTTGGCCCTTTGGGTCCATGTTGTTTATTTCAGGGGAGGAAATGGAAGTCAGTTGCAGCTTTACAAGCAGAACAGCTGCATTGCTCTGTTAACTGTTTTATTTAATTTTAACCTGTGACTAGGAACGGTGTATTTGTATCTTTGCAATTAATCTGTTCCTCCCAGCCGGGAAACAGAAGTGCTGCTGTTTTATGTATCTGACTCCTTAGTAGTCAGTTGGCTGTGAAACACTGGATCCACCCAACCACTGTATGGGCTGTGCTAGAATATCCCCAGGTAACCTGGCATTCTTACTTCAGGGCAAAGGGCTGGATCTTCAGTACCACAGGAGTCAGAGTGGAACGTTTTGTCTCTGACACCAGTCCGAGTCCAGCCCACGTTGGTGGTGGTCTGTGTGCAATGAGTTGGTGAGCTAATTGCCAGGGGGGCGGGGACACTCTGTGTGTCCCCATTTGGCAGCCTGACAAAGAGGCCGAGGATGAAGTAAGCCATGGAAATGGACCTTCCCTTTCACCTTTAGAGGCAATCTCTCCCAGGGAAGGGTTGAGGCTCATTGTCGAGGTGATGTGAGGAAGTTTGCACTGATGTGGCCTATGCTGTACCCATTCTGTAGATAAACAGAGGATTTCAGGCTCCAACACTATTAACCCAGCTGCTTTCTCAAGCACGGACTTCACCTGAAAAATAACTGGGGGACCCTCCCCCCAACTTTCTAAACCTTGGTACACCTGGTCATTTTTCAGCAAAGAAAGAGCTAAGTATGGTCTATGGGTCATAGGCACCATCTGGGCCAGATTCCGATCTCACGGACACCAGTGTAAATATGGAGTGACTCACAGAAGTCATTGAAGCCCATGTAAAACGGAGGTGAGATTAGAATCAGGCCAAAGATGTCTGTTCTGGAAATAGAAACAAAATTGTTTCTACATCAGGGTTCTGCAGGAAGCAGATTATTCCTTCTGTCATCAAGGTTTTGGGGATGGGTTGTGCTGATGCTTTAGAAACACTGAGGAAATCTTCCTGTGTGCCTTGAGTATCTGCTACTAGTTCTGCGTCCCTCACCCCTGCAGTCGCTTAGGCAAACCACTTGTGCCAATGCGTATCCCAAGATGCCATCACAGCAAACTTTTTTCGTGTCCAGACTTCAGCTTCTAGAATATTAAAACATACAAAGTATCTTTCAGACAGAAAAAATGGGATTGGTAAGAGGAAACTGTGCTTCATTTAGACAACTTGTGTTACAGAACCGTGCTTGGCTGAGTTCTGTAATTTGCTCTCTGCAGGCCAACAGCGCATCAGGGCTTTCAGTTTTCAGCCCAGTGTGGCATCAATAACTTCACTCTTCCAGGAAGGTCAGAGTCACATTCACTCTGCTCCTCCTCCTCCTCCCCGCCATTCTGCCAGATATCATGCTATGAGTACAGGGCAATTTAACAGCAAAATGATTTGAGTGCAGAACCCACTCTTACCTGAGGACAGGGTCTTTAACCATTCTGCTCTTTTCAGCCACAAACACAGGATCCAAAGGCAGCTAGTGCCTCTACCCAAATTAGTGCTTTTTGTAACTTAGGGGATCAGCATTCTGAAGTACCCAGAGCGCCCCAAAAGGTTCCAAGTGCCCCCAACACCCACAGAAGTCATTGGTAGTTATAGGTACTCAGAACCTCACAGGACTGAACCTTGAGTGTGTTCCTTCTCTTTGCCCCACACTTTCCCTTACTGTTTGTGTGGACAGATGCTCCTTACCCACACCATAAAACAATCCAAAGGTACCCTCTGACTGATTTTTTAAGCTGATCTGCTGTGCTGAAGGGGGCTGATTAAAAAGAATGAATGCAGGAGATAAAAGGCAGCAACGCCTAGGAATCTGGGTAAAAACATGGATGCAGACCCACTTCTGTTCATTTCGGTGTTGTGTGGAGAGTGCAGGCTCAGGATTGGATTCCATTCACCTCCTTTTTCTAAGAGGGTAAGGGGGATGAAATGGGATCTCATGCGTTGTTCCCCGAGGCACCACTTTCAAGCACAATGTTTCTGGCAAGGAATCAGGGGTAATACGTGCAAATGTCCTTAAAGGCCCATCCATGTTGCAGTCACAGCGGTGATCTCCTGTCCAGTTAGAGGCATGGTCCCTGGGTACAAGGAAGAGGGCTCAATTTGTGTCCACTCAGCAGTTTTCTGCCATCGCAGTTGTGTTGGCACATACACACGCCATTGCCTGGGTTGTGTCAGTTAACCCTGGGAAAATCTAGGCAGCTCACTCCTGGGGCATTAGCAGTGGGTAGAGCACCTGGAAACATGTACACAGAGCGGCAGCCTGTGGGGCAATGCACTCTGGGACGTTCTACCACACAGGCAGCTGGGAGGCAGGAGAACTGGCCAAACCAGTTACACACACACACACAGAGTCAGGGTGTCCTCTCCACACAGCAAAACACTAGTGTGCCGAACCAGCTGCTGGAAGACAACAATGTACCAGCCTAGGCCCCTGGCGGGGGCGAAGCATTCTTAGCTGTCACAGCTACTAACAGAGTATTAGCCATAGTAGTGAAGATGTCAGTCACGTTTCGAGCCCTCCCTGCCAGTTGCATTACAAACTGGGTTACAAATTGTGACATTGTCAGAGCTTAAGTTCACACACACTTAAGCTCTCTCTCTCTCTGATAAGGTTGCTATATTCTCCTCTTACAGCTGGTGTACAAACATTTACTGCACTGGAACATTATGTTTTAACAAACATGATTGTCATCTGATCGTGCTATAACGTGGTTCAGTTTTACCTGCGTGAAATGGACTAAACTCTGTTCTAACCATATAAAGACTACATTCTAACCTCAGTTACTTCAAAGTAAAACCAGAGAGAGATCACTGATGCCAAAGGAGTTACTGTGAATATGCTCTGGAGTAAATGCAATTAGAATCTGGCCTGAGGGATGTAATATGGTTAGAACATGATTTGGTCCTGGTCACACATGCGTGACAAAACCATATTCTAATATAGATGGGGAACTATTGTGTTTTGGCGTCTCAATGTGGTGGATTTGGATGTGTAACTAGACTGTAGGTAGTCTAGAGCATGGTTTTAACATAGTTTTCAAGGAGGGGCCTTGTTTGCAATGGGTAGGGACAGGGGTGCTGGAACAATTTGTACAGTGGGGGTGCTGAGAGCCATTGAACCAAACTGTAAACCCTGGATATGATGAAAACAACTTCAAGCCAGACAGTGCAACAGCACCCCCAGCACCTTTAGTTCCAGCACCTAAGGGTAGGCAAATGACAGTAGGGCGTCATCTCTACATTACAAATACAACCATGGATCAGAAGACTCCATTATAACACTATTGTCTCAGTGCTGTATTTGGCTTTGGAGCATAGCAGGGAACTGTGTCTTACCTGTATCTCTAAAGTGTACTGAAGCTGTTCTCATCTATGTCTAGGCATCACAGGGTCCACTCACCACACATGGTGACTCCTCCTGGCAGCTCTGGGGATTAGCTCTTGCCAGGCACCACAGCCCTCTGGTAATGTCTCTACCCCTCATCTTTCACTCTGCAGTCCCTCTCACTCATGGAGCTGCAGCTTCCTGTTTGTGGCTTGGCCCTCCAGGTCACTAAGGTCCTTCCCTTCCAGGGAAATCAAAGTCCTTCCAGACTAGCTGTTTGGCTAGCATCTCCAATACCCTGTGCTACTTCCCAGTGGCTGGTAGGGGACCCAGGCCCACTCTCTACACTGGGTTTCAGACCAGGGACCTTATAATAAGCTACTACGGTCTGTACATTCCTACCTCTTGCTACTGTTAGTCTGGGTCTCTTCCTACTTATCTAGCTTCCCTTCCCTGTGGGTTTGTCAGCGCCCTCATCCCCGGAACTGACTGTAGACTACTTCCTTACAGCCCCTTGATATTCATAGCTCCTAGCTCTGTACAGACTGTCCTGTTCCTGCCTAGCTGAGGCCATTTCCAATTAATGGCCTGCTCCCTTTCTCCTTCTTCAGGTGCAGCCTGGGCAGTTAACTGGCCTGCTTAGTTACTTCAGCACCTCCACCTTATCGCACCAGGGTTCTGGCATGGCTCAGGGAGATGAACAGAACACTATTAGGTCCCAAATACATTTAAAGACTGCCTAGCATTTTAACTATGTTGGGGACGGTGTCCTCTTTCTCCATCATATTTAACTGTGTTAGCACTCATTAGGCTTCTCCTAAAAACAAATGTCTGTGACCAGCATTTTGGTTAGGGTGGTTTCAGCACTAACTAGGTTGGTGTCTTGTCAAATTAGTACCTCCATTTTCATTCAGGCAGTGTTTTGGATATTTACACATGCTGGTTTTTTTTTTTTTTTTTATGGTCCTATATTGGGATTCCTGAAATACTGATAACTACATTAAATTCTTTCATCCACAGGGATTTTAACTTCACTTTTGGTCACAGCAATATGTTTCTTCTTTCCTGCGCTATGCTGTTTCATTTTTTTTCTTTGTTTGGGGGCTTTTTAAACGAGTATTTGGGGTCTACTTTCCTGGTTTAGTCCACCTGACATTTTCTTTGAATTGATGTACAAAAACAGGGGCATGTTGTTATTATTGTTGTTTATTTTGTAGTAGCACCTAGAGCAGTGTTTTTCACCATGTGGTCAACAGACCCCTACAGGTCCACAGACTATGTCTAAGATTTCCAAAGGGGTTCACACCTCCATCTGAAATATTTTAGGGGTCTGCAAATGAAAAAAGGATGAAAAACACTGACCTAGAGGTTCCCAGTGAGTTAAAGCCCCTTTGTAGCAGGCACAATATAAACAGTCCCTTCCCCAAAGCATGCACAATCTAAATAGACAAGACAGACAAAAGAAGTATTTTTACCCCCATTTTAGAGATTCTACCACCTCCCTAGGTAACGCATTCCAGTGTTTCACCACCCTCTTAGTGAAAAAGTTTTTCCTAATATCCAATCTAAACCTCCCCCACTGCAAAAAGATCAGATTGGAAGCATCTGAGAAATTCCTTCCAAAAGGTAGGAGGCAAGTTCTCAATTTCACTGAGTGCCACTCTGGCTGGGAAGAATGCTGCAGCTTCTGGGAGTCCCAGAAGGAGCCAATTATAACCTGACTAACCTGCCTTAGCATTATACGGCCTGATGAAATTTGGTGTGCCCTCACAAGTTGGAGATTGTACTTCTACAGCTGGGTCTGGGTTGCGAACTCACTGTTCCATGGGGTTTGTTGTGGTTATTCAGATACAACGATCAACACAAGGGCTGTCCCGCTACCTCCTTCAAGCCAGAGAGTCCTCTCTAGCTGTTCAGAGCTAAGCTTGTTATTATGATCTCCACCCTCTCTCTCTCCCTCCTGTCAGAGGAGACTGAAGCAGAAGGGGAGCAGTCCCTGCTCCAGTCAGTCAAAGAGGAGGGGGCAAGGAGTGCTCTCCCTCCATTTTTAATACAGGAAGGGGAACTGTATCCCCCTAAGCCCTGCTTATGGGACCCTTTGCTGCTGGCCTCTCTCTTACTGCCCTTTTGCTACTCTCCCTCCTCCATTACGTACTTGCCCACCTTCACCTGACCTTAGCCCCAGCTTGACCTTTAAGCCCTGTACAAACAAAGGTGCTAGCGAGGCCTGTGCCTGCCACAGCCCTGCTCACTCTGCTAAATGGCAGAACTGCAAGTTTGTATCTTTACAGACCCTCCTGGAGCATAAATAAAACAACAGAAAACGTTCAATTAAACTGACTGCAACACACAGCACAAGCAGCTCCACTTATTGTCCCATGCAAGGAGAAACCTGCACAGTAATGATCCATAGTCAAAGGATGGCTTGACCCCAAAAAGAGCCTTGGCAATAAACCCAAGCTGGAACAGATGGTTGGCAGACAGGATCCCACCATTAAGAACATCCTTAGTGGTGGACAGCTAGGGACCACTTACAATTATTGCCACAAAGAGGGGATATCTATGCCTCCAGCTACCACCCTCTTTAGAACCTTCTTGGGAGCTGTCTCTGACATCTAGTCTGTATCTCCTGTCTATATTCCTCTCTTCTCTTGAACTCCCTCATTCCTTTCTTTGAACTTCCTGCACCTTTCCCTCCCACCCTATTTTTCTTCTGCCTGATACATACCACCTGCTTAATCAACATGATCTGAGCATGCTCAGTATTTCTGCCTCCTGGTGGCAAGGGGTTTACAAAGTGCTGAGCTCTCTGTGCAGAGAAAGGAGGGAAGTCCTGAACATCAGGGAAATATCCCTCCTCCTGATCCAGGAACTGATGGTGTTGGCAGCAATTCACTGGAGGCTCTGGCAGGGTTTGGGACATGGAAAGTTTACTGTGGTTGGCAAAGACTCAGGTACATGTTGGGGCTAATTATGAATGTTGTTTGTATTGCATTTCCTCCTGAAGCTAACTTTTGCAATACGTTAGTTAACAAGTTGGTCGTTGCCTGTAGCTCTTAAGCCTTTCGTTTTGCCTGTGGATGAAGTTGCAAACTTGTAATATAATGTACTATACATTTTGTATTGGGGGTAATGGCCAGATTCCAACGAGGAGGAATTACATTCTGTCTATCAACATTCCCCCCCTGCAGTTCTAGGTGGATTCTTCTCCAAATCAGGTCCTTAACTGTTGTGTAGTGGTAATACCTAACTTAATCCATTTGCCTAGAATAGCTTGGTAAAAGATCTGTAGAGGATAATCTATCAAATGAATTTAGGCTGCATTTCTATTCTATTCTATTTTATTTATTTCTTGAATTGTCTACAAGCAGTCACTGTGTTTCTTATTCGTGATTGTTTGATGACTATTTTATGTGAATCAATGTTAGGCTCTGTATTCTCCAGGAACTCTTTTCTTTAACTGTGTCTTTGAGTTATTCACAGTGTGCTTTTAGTCATTTACCTAATATAGTATTATTTCTGCTTCCTAAATGGATGACTAAAACTTTTTTTTATAAATAGGAGGAGGGAGATCTGACAAGGCCTATGTGAACACCCCTAAGTGAACACATCCGCACAACCATCCATGAGAATTCCCTTTCCAGGAGCACTCGGGAGGAAAAAAAAAATCACTTGTACAAATGTTCATGGACAAGAGAAGGGGCTCAAATCCTGTTGAATTAAATTAGGCAGTTTGCATAAAAAAATGCTCATAAATGCTTTTCCACAGTATTCATCCAGCTCGGTTAGCTATCCCACTCTAATCACAGAAACACAGGATTTACCATGCTGGATCACACCTTAGGTCCATCTAATCCAGTATCCTGTCTTTGACAGTGACCAGAGCCAGTTGCTTCAGAGGTAGGTGTTAGAAATCCTCTAGTTGTCCACAGGGGTAGTTTCTTCTGAACTTCTAATCTACGCATGTGGGAGGCAGGTCAACTCCCAGCAGTGGATACAAGATGAGAGAGATCTGATGCTATGATGCAGTATGGTAGTTCCTACAGGGTGTGTAAACTAATGATTTTCCTGAGAGGAAAAATATCTGTATTGTCTAGACTATGCTTAGAGAAGATGGTGTGCATTCCTTTGAGAGGGGATCGTATTGCAGTACAGGCTCTGTGCACCTATGTAACTTTAAAAGAGTCTCCAATATGGAAAGTCTGCAGCTGTTCTGAAGGATGTATTATTTAGGTGTTACAAAGGGATTGGTCAGATCTCTTTGTCAGAGAAGAGAATGCAGAAAATAAAACAGATGCAAAATGTATTTTCTATTATACTGTTCACTTATATCGGCTAACTGAATGACACGACTATCCCAGCTTCTAAAGATTTAGGTATGCTTGGATAAAGAGGGTCGGGTGGGTAAGACTCTGGACTGCAACTCGGGAGAGCTAGGCTCTGTTCCTGGCTGTGCCACAGACTCACTGCATGACCTTGGGCAAGTTACAGGGAGCCTGATCTAAAGTTCAATGGGAAGACCCTATTAACTTCAGTAGTGTCTTAGTCTCTCTGTGCCTGAGCTCCCCATCTCTAAAATACTTCCCTACATCCCAGGAATGTTGGAGGCTGCACAGATACACTGGAGTAAATTCTGCTGCTGTTGGTGTAAATCCTGAGTAATTCCACTGATTTACACTGAAATGACAGAGCAGAATTTGGCCCATTGCGCACACACCTCACACTTCATAAGGATGGTATTGTCTGTAGTGTGTATCTGTAATACTTTTGTACATATGTATTACAAAGTTGCAAAATGGTTCACAGTAAAATATGTGAACTAAAATCAAGCTATAGTGTTTTATATTCTTGGAAGCCTATGGGCAGAGTTTATAGCATATTGCATGTGTGCATAAAAACCACAGGAAAGCAGGCAGTCAGATAGCTGCTGACTATCATTTACCTACCAGTTGTTGCTAGCTACCATTACCTGTGTGCCTTGGGGGAAGCTGACTCTTATCTCTATAACATCATTCATGGAAGAAAATCACAGAGGGTGTTAGAGCATTCTCTCCTGTGGCTAGGAGCACTGGGAAGGAGGGATTTATAGCTTCAGGATGGAATAACATATTTAAACTGAGTTAGATATTTATTTTGGATTTGATGCATTTGTTTTTTGGTGCATCTAGTTTTTTCTGGTTTCTTGGTCAGTAACAGGGAGGATGGTGTTTATTGTTAGTGGTGAGCAGATGGTAGTGGCAGAGGCTGGCCTTGTCTGTGGCCGCTGGCCAGTTGGCACTGGGAGTTGGGATTATAAAAATAGCATAAGCACACCCAGTTAAGGATCAATGTGTGTGCACGCACACCCCTTTCTAGAGGATAACCAATACATGACATAAGACTTCTCTAAAGAACATCCCAGTTCCACATGAGGATCTTGCCCACAGCAGTTGTCTTTAAGCTGTTTACATTGCTGAATAAGATATATTAGTGCACACTTGTGCGGGCAGTCAGATCCCTGACAGCTCCACACTGAAAAAGGGGAATAAAAAACTGAACAAAATCATAAAATAAATGCTCAAAGTCACTTCTGCAACATTTTACAATAGCTTTGCCCAACACTGATTGATGCTGAAGATCTGTCAAATAGCAATGCTAGTCAAAGCATAGAAGAAGAGGTGGGTCTTCCTGAACCTGGACCTCAGATCAAACACTCCTGATTTTTGGGGAAATGGATCTCAATATCATAGCCACACCCTTCTTTCTGTAAAGGCCTAATCCAAATCCCTGGATCCAAACATCCCTGAACTTTAGGAAATTTGGAGCTGGGCCTGCATTTTGCAGTGTGGGCCCATCTCTAATCATGAGCCATATTGTGATCACATCACTCACCATGCACTCGCTGGCTGTTGCCTTTCTTTCACTGGGTTTGGCTGAAACAGAAATCCAATCCTACTTTTCCACACACAAAACACTAATCATTACTCAACATTTGAATTTCCTGTGGGTTTCTTACAAGGCAGTTGCTAGGCATACTCTGCTACGTTCCTTCTGTAACAAAATTAGGCCACGGGAGAATTTAGAGATGTGGGTTCCTCTTCCCCCTTTTTATTTTTCTTGATAAGACTGTTAATTTTCTAAGAAAAGGGGAAGTCAAGTGCCAAAGTTAAAAGAAATAATTTATACCACCAGTCTTAAAAGTGTAGAAGAATGTGCCAGCTGAGCGGATGATCGTTCTCCCCTTATAACACCTCTCGTGACACATCACTGTGTGTGTTTCTCAAAAGGGCTGTACGCTTCAGAAGTAGTCTATGAACTCCGTGTTGAAGTGGTTGCCATGGCAGTGGGCTGAGTGTGAATTGGAAAGCATGATTAGCCAGAGTTGGCCTAAATAGCTTAGAAAAAAAAGGCCAAGGACTCTCTCTCATCATTTCTTATATACAACCTTCAGTATGTGTACTATAGGGGTGCAAAGGCACTCAGACAAAAAAAGCCCACAGAAGTACGCTGCTACATAACAGCCCCTGGGCAGGGTTTGGCTCACTAATTTTTAGAGTGCAGGTTTCAAACCGGGCTACAAGATTCCTCCTTTTGCTCTCTTACGATGAGTATAAGTCTTAGCCATGCAATGTGCACAGCCAGCCATGCTATTTAACAACATGTATCCTCTCTGAATCCAGTAGACAGTAGTTCCATAGCTGTTGATTGAATGAAACTCCACAAAACCTCTGGATTCAGAAGGTATAATGAAAATATGACATAAGATTTCTTACAGTACTATGAAACATGGAAAATGTTAACTAACCCTCACAATACTCCCAGGGACTAGTTAAGTATGATACCCATATTACAGATGGGGAGACTGAAGCGCAGAGTGGTTAAATGGCTTGCCCAAGTCCACATAGTGAGTCAGTGTCGGAGCTCAGACAGGCACTCATGAGTTCCTGTCTCCTACTGCTGGTAGATCACACTGCCTCTAGATCACTAGATCTTCTAGATCACACTGCCTCTATCTATCACTTATTCTGAGGTAAATAATAATAGTACTTAGCACTTGTATTTTTTTTTAATTCCTTTGATCTAATATAGTAGTTTTCGTCCCCAGATCTCAAAGCCCTCTATGCTAGTGGGTAAGCACTATTGGTGGGTGAACAGAGAAACCGGTTAAGTGCCTTACCCAAGGGGGAGGGATAGCTCAGTGGTTTGAGCATTGGCCTGCTAAACCCAGGGTTGTGAGTTCAATCCTTGAGGGGCCATTTAGGGATCTGGGGCAAAAATTGGGGATGAGTCCTGCTTTGAGCAGGGGGTTAGACTAGATGATCCTCTGAGGTCCCTTCCAACCCTGATATTCTATGATTCATAGATTTCAAGGCCAGATGGGACTATTGCATCATCTAGTCTGACCCATATATCGCAGGCTATAGAATTTCACCCGTGTACCCCTGTACTGAGCCCTGTACTTATTTTTAGCTGTATGTTTGAGAATGGTATCTATTCTTGATCTGAAAACATCAAGAGATGAGAATCCACCATTTCCCTTGGTAATTTGTTCGAATAGTTAATCACCCTCACTGTTAAATATGTGTACCTAATTTCTAATTTAAAGTTGTTTGGTTTCTGCTTCCAGCCATTGGTTCTTGTAATGCCTTCCTCCGCTAGATTCAAGAGTCTTTTAGTACCTGGTATTTTCTCCTTGAGAAGGCACTTATACACATGACCTTCATTTTGATAAACTAAACACTGAGCTAATTTAAATCACTGTAAGGCAGTTTCTCCAGCCATCATCCATCCCAGAGCAGAGATTAGAATCCTTCTCATTACCAGACCTGTACCCTCTCTAACTGGACACTCTCACTTGAAACCTTGGAAAGCCAGTTTAGGGGTGGAGTCCCAGCTGGTGTAAATTGGCATAGCTCCAAAGACTTCAATGAGGCAATACTGGTTTACACTTGCCAAGGATCTGCCCTTAGGCATTTAGCAGGAGTAGATTCTATGAGTCAGATTCTTCTCACGTTGATTCTACCTTATTGTAACTTTATTGACTTCAGTGGAGAGTTACTCCTGGTTCTCACTGGTGTAAATGAGATCAGAAATGGATACCAGGATTCCACTCAGGCCAGTCTCACACAGTGTCCTGATGAGGTGGCAGGTTTTTCCTTAAAGGGATCATAGCCCAGATGTATTGGTCTCTCTCTGGTTGGTGACAGGTCTGTTTCGGTCAGTCACGTGGCCCGAAAATTAACCTCCTAGAAGAAAAAGGTGACACAGGTAGTCCATTGTTCTGCAGACCTGGCTGTTGGCTGCTTTAGTTTTACAGCGCTTTTGCTGCTTTCATGTTTTCCACCTCTTAAATTGTTGTCCTCCATGTCTGAGAAGTAGGACTAGCTCTTTGGAGCCAACATTGTGATACATTTTTTTGGCAGCCCCGGCCATTCATATTTCACACAAGTGTTTCTCTCTGTTCCTTAAGAGCAATAATCATAAATATCAGGTTTCATTTACGGAGCGCCTTTCATCCCTGCAGATCCAAAGCATTTTCCAAGCTTACTCAACTATTGTACAGTAACAACATTAGTGGCTCCTCCAGCAAGGTTATAACTTGCTTCCGATTAAAGTCTGGTTTTGGGGAAAACCAAAACTAGAATACCCTCAATTAAAAAGAGCTTTACAGCTGAAATGTGTTGTGCCTGTTCCCTCGCCATAGAAGACTGCCTCCTTGCCCAGGTGTAATCCAACAACTCTTCATGGGGATACAAGAGTTTGAAAAAGGAACTTTTTTTTTCCCTCCCTGATCTTAGAAAATCCAACTTTTCTGGAATACTGTAACTCTCTAAAGCAGCTTGGTCTGACAACTACACATTTGTTTGATTTTGTTTTCCCTCTATGAGAACTAGTGTCTTAAAGAATTCTTGGGACAGATCTTGGGTCCTTAACCTTTCTGTCCTTCAGTTCACCTATCTGTAGGGTGTTAAGAGGTCAAGACTTGTAAATATTTAATGTCCCTATTAAATCAATCTGACCATTGAGAGCATGGTAATCTGCACAGTATAAGAATCCAAACGGAATATTTATCATAGATATTTCTAGTATCTGATTGATGTCACTGTTTATTCATAGAATTTTCAATGGTGCTCATTACTGTAGTATGAGATGTGAAGATACATTCAGTAAAGCATGTAACACAACACCCATGTGGTGTAATGAAATAATATAAAAATTTACAGATGGGGAACTGAGCCACAGAGTGGTTAAGTGACTTGCCAAAGGACACACAGCAGGTCTGTGGCAGAGCGAGGAATAGTGGCCACATCTCCTGAGTCCCAGTTCAGTACCTTAACCACAAGAATATCATTCATCAGTGCAGTGCTTCGATAACCTCAGATGAACAATGCTATGCCAATTCAAAGCAATATACCTGGAGCCTCCTCTTTCAAGAATAGCTCTAAACTTCCTGGGAGAATTCTAGAAAACAATACAGCTCAGCAACCAAGTTCAGAACTAACATAGGTCTTAAAACTGCTTATAAACCTTCTGCCTCCCCCACGCTAATCACATTCAAAGGGACATCTTTTTCCAAGACCAGTACCTCCTCTGCTGTTCTGTCAATAGCATTTTGATTTGGGTTTGTTTTCATAAATGCACCAACATCCCTTTTCAAATAAAATGCTGCCCGTATTGAAGTTATATTAAACTGGCAAAAGATGCAAGGCTAATTATGAATCGGTACTTACTATGTCCATTGGTCTCTCTGTATAAGTGCCAACATTAGCATTTTTAAAAGGTTTAATTCATTATTGATTAAAGGTTTGTGTGTGAATAAAAGCTTGATAAGATCTCTCTTACTATGTGTCGCTTTCTTTCCTCTATCAACAAAGGCTACAAATGTCACAGGAGATGATTTTGCAACATATATGTGTGTGTGTATGTGGGTAACTTGCTTTAAAGGGACACTGCCAAGATAAAAATAATCTATTTTAAGAAATCCATACCTGTCCTACTGATAGCATCATAGATGATATAAAGAGTGCAGAGCTTAAAAATCTTATATATTTTTAATATATTTTTATTTTATTTATTTTGATTTTCAGAAAAATAAAAAGTGTGCCTCTCCTGGGCTGTATTATTATTATTATTATTATTTTTAAATCCAAAACCATCCAACACCACAAATCTGTCAATTCACCCTCATCATGCCACAAAAATAAACCACCAAACAATTATCAATGAAAAGACTGCATGGTGAAAACACTCCATCCATCCCAGACACCGAGCACTTCCCAGAAACTGTGCTTTGCAGAGTGCCCTGAAGCCTCCCTGGCCTCTTGTTGTTTGTTGCATCTTGTGTTAAACAAGGGGCCTTGGTAAGTATATAAATTGTGTTCATCTGAGAGAGGAAAAACTTGCTGCAACCAAAGTATTTGCTCTCCTGTGGATGCCTCTTCTTTGAACAGATGGCCACTGGGGCAGTCCATAAGATGGTGATGATGCCCAAGCTGTTGGTCAGATACTTTATTATATTTGACACTGTAACCTTGGAAAAAATGTCACCCTTTGTATGAGGCACTTGCAGGTTGTAAGAAGTTCAGGGCAAGAACTGTCGTCCTACATATTTACACCATGCCCAACACAATGTGGCCCTGATCTTGACTGGGACCTTTGGCCACTACGACAGTACAGTACAAATAATACATTTAAATTTAAACCTCTGGTTTGGGGCCTAGCCTGTCTAACAGAACCCCTGTAGCATAAAGGATTATGGCCTTTGAGTACTGCCATTCAAACAGCAGCAGCAGGGAGAAACAAGAAAGTGAGAATGAAATAAAAAGAGAGATCAAAAGACTAGCTTGCTCCTTCCTATGAGAAACTCTCTGGGAGAGGGCCGTGAGGGTAGGGAAATTCTGTGAGGTTTCACTTGTGGAGTTTTTTCTTCCCCCCTCCAAATCCTTCTAATCAGGGGCAGGCAGGGAGTGGGTTTGACCACTGAATAGGGTGACCAGATAGCAAGTGTATAAAATTGGGACACTTTTTTTTTTTTTTTTTTTTTTTTAATATGGAGGGGGCTATAGCTGCCTATATAAGACACAGCCCCTAATATTGGGATGGTCCCAATAACATCGGGACATCTGGTCACCCTATTGTTGAAGAAGAAGCAGGAAGTTTGATCCCCAAACGGAGGGGTATCGTTTTCCATCTTCCAGAGGCCTGCATTTCAGAAAGCCGTTTTGCTGCTCAGAAGAAGATGAGGGCTTCAGGAGTTATCACAATGAAAAAGGAGCAGAACTACAAATCTCTAAATGGGGGAGGGGAAGGAGTTGCATACCAGACCACTGCATACATAAGGGCTTTCAAAGGAAAACAGTTTGAAAAGAGAGACATGGTTACATTGGTCAGGAACTGACAAACATTTTTCTGCAAGGAAACCAGGAGAATTTCTATCAGTCTGGCTATAATCCTGTGATATTACTTCTAAAAATAAAACCAATAGAATTACTGTGGATGCCATGATGTCTTTATACTGTCTTGATGTAGTTAATCTTTAAATAAAGCTGCACAAGGATTTTTGTTTTGTTTTAATACTAGCAGGCCCTAATGGTGGCTGGCAAAGACACAGGTACCAGCCTTGATGCAGCATAATATGATGTCCTGAGAACTGATATAATCGTGACTCATTCTAGCCAGAGATTTTAGTATAGGAAGTTGGATACAAGATATGAAAAAAAAATCTTGTATTTTTTCCTTCACAATGAAGGTCACTTATGAAATAGTATGTGAAATGAAAAATGAAGGGAGAAATGTCCCTCTTTAAGTAAGAAGTAGCATTTTGTACCAGTTCTACTTTCCTATTTGTGATCTTGTGGTAACCACTAATGGACTGTGTGCAATATGCTGTGAGTCAAATCGCCATGTGGGTGCAGTGGTAGGGGCTGGATAGCTCCAGAAATCAGTAATGGGTTATAGAGCCTTTTGCATGAAGATGTTGGTTGAAATCCAGCTCATGTGACTAGTTCATGAAAGTTATTGTCCGGTTGGTAGTCTTGCTATCAACACAACTAGCGCGTTCAGCACAGTCGTATAAGTGAATGGGCCATGGAGAATGAATCAGTCACATCCCTAGCGGATTGTTTGAGGCACAATGGCAGGACAGTGTGGGGAAGCTTGTGCAATCCATATTACCTGTTCCCCTCTGTGATCTACCGGGGATGTGAGTGTATGACAATGCCAGCTAGAGAGCTTTAGCTCAAGCTGTATCAGATAAAGTGTTTCACTCTGGAGGTCCCAGGTTCCATCCCCCTTGTTCTTATAAAATACCAGCAGAAAGGAGCTGTGTGAGGAGGAAAACTCTGAAAAGTTCTCCTAGCAGAGGTTTCTCTAAATCATTGCATCACTGAAATCCTTGCAGATGGCCTGATCTCCAAGACTCCTGAGAACCCTGTGTTATCTGTGCACAGGTCCACTGCCCTCTGCTCACGCTGAGTCCCTGACAATTTACCAGGGTTTTCCTTAGCCATTGCTGCCTCAGCCCACCAAAAGGGATTTTCCTGACACTCAGGGGGGCCTACAGTAGTTAGTACAGCCTTATACTGCATTAATTTTCTGTCAGCATTTCCTTTGGTGCCCAAGGGAGATGACAATTCATATCCCCCTATCCCTGATCTCCCTCTTCTGTAGATTCTGGAGGTTCAGCTAGTTTGGCTTAGGATCCCATCTTTAGGGTATTTATCCAAAGTGAATCTTACTATAAACTTTTTAAGTTTACCTATCACCAGCACTATTACTTCAAATCGTCATTGGATAACCAAAGGAGAAGTGTGGGCTTTAGTTTGCTCATTCTCCCAATGGAGGAGTAGGGACTGACCTGGATCAAAATCCCAGATCCAACATACACCCCTCATCCCCAGCAGTTGAAGAAGTTTCTCTCTGGATCCAGAACTGAATTTCAAAGTTGGCATCCATCTATACAGTGAGTAAAATCAAAACCCAAGCTCTAAACACACCCTTGAACTTTGAGAAAGTTCAGAACTGGATCCAGGTCTGAACTTTGTGTGTTGGGCCCATCACTACTTCTAACACCACTCAAAATAGTGTGTTTCTGCGGTTAGAGGCCAACCACATTTGGGCTCAAGTGCTTTCATTTTGTGGTTGCCTTTTACTCATGTTCAGTCCTGTGATTCTGTGCATCCCCTGCCCCATCTTGCTCTTCTAGCTTTTTCCTCATGGCCAAGACGTTTGGGATTGTGTGTAGCTGTCACTGTGCCTCAGTGGGTCACAGATGAGAATACCAGATTCAGGACAGACTGCTGAGAAATAGGGCAGACTCACTCCAAACTGGAAGTTATTCTATCATTAGATTATACCAAGCCAGTAACAAAAGTAAACTTCTGTCTCACCACATTAGTTAATAAAAAGTCAAAGATGCAGTCTCCTTAGGCCTTCCAGCCCTTGTCTCACCATCCAGACACTGGACTCTATGATGGGTGGTTACTGAAAACCAGTTTAATCAAATATGGGGTCTTTCCAATCTCAAGAGATCAGCCACTTAGCCAGGTCAATATATGACTCAGATCTTCCCAATAATCCCGCTGATGCCAATCCTTTAGTAACTAATAGCTAAAGATTTAATAATAAAAGAAAGAACAAGGTAGTTGTTAATGGAGCACATACATAAAAATGATTGCAAAGTCCTTATATCAGGTTTGCAGCAGTGATGGTATGGACTGCTGGCTTGTAGTTTCTCTGATAACTTCCAAAAGATTGGAAGGTCCTCGGTGCTCCTTTTAGTTGTAAATTCACAGTCAAGAGAATCAGGGCAGGAAAAAGGCAAAATGGAGACCCCTCTTTTTATATCCCTTTGCCATGTGTCTGGAATTTTTCTGTTTCAAAGCTTACATAGCCCAGTTTGTGGAAAGCTACTGGCACAAGATGGCATCCAGGGTCACATGAGCATATCACATGTCCTTACATGACTTGATGACTTACAGGGGGTACACATTAGCCCCTTGGAGCCTGAAGTTTTCTCAGGAAGAGTTATCTGGGTGGAATGAGTTTCTTCTATGGACCATTGTGAGAGCTAAGTGTGTTTGATGGGCCAACACAAAGCTGACTAGCCTCATGTAAATCTTATCTGGTGGGTGTTACCCAGGAATATCACATGTATAAGATACAAATCCATGGCCAATAGTCATAACTTCAGACACCGAGATGATACATGGATTTAATCAGGATAATCATATTTGATAGGTTGTAACTTTTCCATTGACACCTTACATAACATACTTTGGGCAAGATTTGTTGCAATTGTCTAACAGTGATATAAATGGTCATATTTCAGTCATACAGCATCACAGTAGTCTTCTCTGAGATTGTGTTGTCATAGATGGATGCATCAATTGGCTGGAAAGGCTGCCAGAAGGAGATGGGATGACCTACTGCCCCAGATTAGTTTCTTTGCAGCATCTCTGCTCAGACAGCTCAGAAGACAGACTTCCCCCTAAGGCTTCCAGATCACTTTGGTGTGTGGTTTTTTTGTTTTTTTGTTTTTTTTGGAGCCTCATAAAACTCTAAAATGGTGTCCACATTTTAATGACATTTCCAGGCAAATGCAGCTCAGATAAATAACCAGTAACTAGACACGCACAGAGATCTTGTTTTTTACCCCCAGTTTTCCATCTGGTTTGACGGGGCACAAAGAAGTTGACCGATCTGGCCAAGGTCACCCAGTGAGGCACTGGTTTATCTTGGATTAGCAGTTCTCTTATTCTTTCTTACATACATGCACTAATCTAGTCTTGCACTTCCTTATATTTCTCCACATCCACCCTCCATCCGGCCCTCCCCCCAGATTGCATAGGAGCTCCTGTCTGCTGCAGTGATTTCCTTCTGAACAATACCTGTTTTGCTAGCAGCAAGGATTCTCTTGGTTCCCATGCTCGGAGCAGTTTGAATTTCCTGCTGGCTCAGCAGCAAGACTTTCAATGTTTTTTATACTTATTCTTCTTTGAGAGCACACGGAGGAGTGCAGTTTGCTTATGAATAGCAAGCCAACTGGGCAAGCGGCAGGAAGCTTGCATACTAAACCGTGTGAACTTTGAAGGGGTGTGTGTGTTGCGGGCAGGGAGTGGAAAAGATTTGCAGGCTAAGGCATTTTCAGCAGTTTTATACTTTATAACCTTGTTATCTATAAAATAACAAAGTTTTGCTGAGTCTCTTGTCCACCAAAAGAATAAAACCTACAGAGTGAGGGGTGAGAAAGACTTTAAAACCGGAGATAAAGGAGAAAGATGGGGAGGGATTGAAGGGTGGGGTGGGGAGATTAGAGAGAGATGTGAGTCACCTTTTAATTATTTATCTGAAAGTCTACACAAGTGTTCCCTACTTGGTTTTTGCCCTACTCATCTGCCAACTCATCTTGTGTTGCAGCACTCAGGCCCATAATAGTCAGGTTACTTACCACCTACTTGGTCTGAATTCTATGGCTTTCTGTGGATAGGTTCAGCCTTCTGGATTTCCTTGGCGAAACTAAAAGAAACCATTTCCCCTCCTCTGTTCTTTCTGACTGCTCTTAGTAGTCAGTAAAAAAACATTAAAAATCCCCTTCTGCGTGGATCAGGCACCGCATTGTTATATAAGCAGGCTTTTGACTAGCAAAACTGTAAGATGCGAGCATGCACTGGTTAGTCTCTCTCAAAGCTGTCTTCAGTGCACAAGCTGCAGACGCCATAGTATACTGATGAGGTATTGTTCGGCAGTTATTGTGTGGCTCTCTAAAACTCTGATAATTCAGGGCCCCCCTCCCTCTCGTCTCTGGGGCTGATTACCGCAGTGTTAGAGAGGCCTCTCAGAAAAAAGCACTAGGTAGAAGGAAGAAGTGGCCCAAGCTGTCAACCCACAGGATTGCCTCATCACTCTTACTCAGGTCTTAAAAAATAGATGCTCAGCCCCTGCTTTGAAAATGAAGTGGCAGAGGATCACATGTGCTTCTCATATGGTTAAAGTCACTTCATTTCCTGACAGAAACTCACCCTGACGTATGTTAGATACTGAAGTCAGGTTTTCCTGCCTGCAACTGGTGCATTTGGGCTGGAGGGTTAGTTCCTCACAGCAAGTGCACCACAGAGAGATGAGGGTGCGGACGAGCAGCTGAGCAGGAGAGAGTGTGGGGGTGACACAGGACTGGAGTGAGTGGTTTGTGGGGAGGATCTATTTTTATGGTGATTGTGTAACAAAGGGAGAACGGGTGGGAGGAGTATATGCTCAGCAGAGAGTGACAGACAGGTTAAAGGAGTGTTGTGTGTCACTATTAGTCATGCTGTAGTATTATTAAAATGCAATCAAAGCATCCTGCGCTATTGAAAGAATAGTCTCTCTGTTTAATAACACACTTATCGGTCTATCTGAGGGTGTGCTAAGGCTCCCATTGCTTTAGTAGCTAAGTTTCTCCTGGATACAGTAGATCTATGTAGCAACATCCCAAGCTTATCTCAAGGAATCTTTTTCTGTATTGTTAGTATTGTGGAGCCCTAGTCCTGGACCAGGACGCCATTGTGCTAGGTGCTGTACAACCACAGAACAAAATGATGGTCTTTGCCCCAAAGAATTTATGGTTAGAACCTACTGACTTCAGATGGTGGGCAAATGTGTCTGGCACTATACACACACAAAATAAAAAGCAGACCCTATGCCAGAGAACCTAAAATCCAACATACAAATCTTCCATTCTTCTCCCTTCCTTGATTATAGGATGCTCTGCTTGAATTCAATATTATAGGTAGTGTTGGTAGCACCACATATTATTAAGGATGCCCAACATTTCCTATTATAAGACCCAATTTTTGGCTGCTTATATGTCTTTAGCCATTCCTGTTCAGGCTGAAATTTTCCATGCCACGTGTCTACCACAGGCTGAAAGTTTCGAGATAGTTTCAGCAATCTTGCATGAACAAGATTAGAGAAAAATACACTGTATCTATGTTAAACAAAAACAAAAAACTTAAACTATTTGATAAGCTCTAGTTCCCCCGTACTTTGGAACAGAGTCTTGAAATTTGGCAGGGGGGACCTTTTCGTCATGGAAGTGCCTTTTGCGGTTCCCTATGAAAAAATACCCTAATTAACCTGAGTTATAAGCCTTTGAAAAAAATCTCAGCTTGCACGTGCTCAGTAGAGACTTCTTGGAATTTAACAGGTAAATTCTCTGAAGATTTCAAATGCATTGGGGATGCTCTAGCCCAGGGCTTCAGGGGCAGAACAGGATTGTTCCTGCAATTGCTGCTCCAAGCTACCAGGGATCATGTGGTGCCAAACACCAGAACTGAGAGCCTGGAGATGGTCTCTCCTGTGCTTTGTGTTCCCCCTGCTGTCACCCAGGCAGCATGAAGGAGGACCCAGCCTGACTAGAATGCTAAGTGGAAAGATTCTGACCTGAGGCAGGAGGATTGGGGGACTGAAGACTGGAGCTGGTGGGGAAAGAGGTAGCTGAGACAGGGAGCTGGAGGCAGAAACAAGGGTTTGAGGATTGAAAGCCAGTGAGGCAGGGAGAGTGGGACAGGAAGAGGCTGGAGCAGAAGGAGTCAGGCTTGGGGCTGGGGACAGGGGCAGAAGGATCTGTGCCCACTAGAGCACATTCCCCTTCAGAACCTGGACTGGAACACAAGATTTCTGAGTCTCACAATTCCTCTGTAGTCAGCAAATAGCTCTGAAACCCACTTGCAAAAGTGTGTGTGTCTCATCCCCCATATAGAAGATGATAACCCACTACTGCTAGTAGTTTCTCAAGTGGCACATGTCTGTGTTGTGGATCTAAAAGTTCCAACTCTACTGCTGACCCTTGTGATGCTAGATGATGGAATTTTGATTTTTCATTTAGCTTTTTTTAAAACCTAGGACATTATACACAAACCCCGTCCCCAGCCCATATGAAGAGAATGTTAGGGTTGCAAAGTCAGGCACCCAAAAATTAAGAAATGACAGAATTAAGGTTGCTTGTGCAACCATAATTCAGCTTCCAGATGTGTATGTATTATGATGCAGTCTTTAATTACTTGATCACATACAGTTTCCTCAGTACCCTGCCCTTCATTCAATTCACAGGATGGACTGTGCTCTGTGGATGAATCAGTTGTGCAGCAAAGGAAACTGTTGTCTATTTGACCCCCTGACTCATTTGTTGCAGAATATGGAAGATGTGTAGCGTATAGTGAGCACAGGAGACAGTCTGCCTGCTCTAAGTTCATGTGTAACCCAAAGGGAAAGTCTTGCTCGGCAGTGGCATCCCTGGGCTAGAGCATGACCAGTACAGGTAGAAGCTCCAGAGAATTGAGCTGGCAGACTCTAACAAGCCTCTGTTGACCATCTGTGAACTGAGCTTTTCAGGGGGTTATTATTTGGACAAAATTGGGCAAATTTTCATGGGGATGGGAAAGCTACATCCCTGTTACCCGGTTGACTCCACTGCCAAATTTCAAGACCCGACTCCAAAGCATGGAGGTGCTAGAGCTTCTCAGTGAAACAGCAGTATGATTTTATTAACACGGCAAAACAAAGCATTTTCCCCTTACTCTTGTTCTTGGAAATGGTTGAACTGTGTTAGTTGAAGCTTACCAAAAAATCAAGCCTGAGGCAGATACCCAGAATGGAAAATATCATTCCAAGAAGTTAAAGCTTAGCAAAGTGATAAGGCAACTGCAAACAGAGTCTTATAATGGGAAGTGTTAGGCAACCTTAACTGTAGGCAGTGCTACCAGCACAACATATAATAAACACATCAGGGACAAAATTACAAATCCTGGTACTATAGATGTCTCCACAGGGACACATGTGTGCCCACAAACCCCTACATTTGTGCATACAGTTAGTTAACTTGTGTAAGAAAATATTCCCATGCACATATGGACATTTGCCAGCACCGGGATGGGAATCACTGTTTTGTAGATACACCTGTTGTCTTTGAAACCTGGGTCCTGCCTCTAATGGTCTGGTGTTAAAATAAATTCACTACTGAGGGAAAATGACTGTGTGAGAAAAACACAATGATAAAATATGGAGGAAAATATTTGTTTTGGTTTCATGTAAATCTAAGAACAGATAAAATGTAGAAACTAACAGTAAACTAATTGTATGA
Organism: Lepidochelys kempii; assembly: GCF_965140285.1. Lineage (NCBI taxonomy): Eukaryota > Metazoa > Chordata > Testudines > Cheloniidae > Lepidochelys > Lepidochelys kempii. The sequence continues at coordinate 135,171,421 of NC_136382.1, read as the reverse complement.
ATTTATGGTAGTGTGTGTGTGTTGACAGTATATGTGTGATAAAAGATATTTACATCTTTATAAATGTTAAAATATGTAGAATAAATAACAGGCAACACAGCTGTGAATTATGCAGTTCTATAGAATTCCATTGACAGTTATGTTGATGTCAAAAACCCCAAGAGAGAAGACAGAATCACCAGAGCCTATGTTGGAACTATAGGCACATAATATACAATATACTTTAATGTTAATTATAACAATAGATCCATTCTACTGTGATCCGCTCTGGAGTATCTGCAGTCCCACTGGCAGCCTCTTTGAGGTAACTGGCCTCTACGGAAGTGGCTGATATCAAAGGAAGAACTCTTGGACACCCACCTGCTGATGTCTGGTCCCTTCAGCAAGCCCATTCTCACAATTATAGTTCATTTCCAGTCACTCCACCATCCAGAAGACACTTTGGCCTTTTTCTCCTCTTTGGTACTTCTGTAGATTCATAGATACTAAGGTCAAAAGGGACCATTATGATTTTCTAGTCTGACCTCCTGCACAACGCAGGCCACAGAATCTCACCCACCCACTCCTGAAAAACCTTACCTCTGTAGTGTTGCATCAGCATCATTCATGACAGTATATTCACGGATGCTTTTAGTTTTAAATTGCTCAAATTACGGGTGTTTTACTATATCCTTTTGGATACCTGTCCAGAGTCTAACAGAGCTCTTTGCCAGCCTGCATTTTCCGTTCTTCAGTTGCATCCTCTTACAATCCCCTTAGATTACAGTAAACAATTATTTTCTTTCCTTGGTGCTTACACCCTTCAGATGCTTGATGATGATCATCTTCCTCTTCATGATCAGTAAACCAAACTGTAATTATTGAGTGATTTAATCTTTCCTTTTGACATTTAATTGTTGCTCTTTTCTGAATTCTTTCCAGTTGGTCAATCTGGCATTGGGATGCCTCTAACTGCATGCAGTATTCTAGGAGTGTTGTCTCTTCACTGCAGTGAAGAGACAAGGGCCACCTTTTTCCTGGTCTGGGACATGATACCTCATATCTGTATGTAGGTCAAAATCAGACGGGCACTTTCTTACTGCTACATCACATGCTAAACTCCTATCTCATTTGCTGTCTACCGTCACTCCTACACCAGGTCTTTTTCAGTTTTACTTATTTCCAAGTGCTTCCCTTCCACTGAACAGCCAGATTATTTCTCTCCAAGTACATTTGGTTTCATTCTTCCATGTTCTAGACTGGGGTTCTCAGACTTTCTCTGCCCAGAGCCCCCATTCAGCTATGATTTCTTGGCATGACCCCAATCCCACAATCCTTTGTGGTCCCATCCCATAATTTTTGTGGGATCATGGCATCCAACTATAGCTAGTTTTGGGTGATGCTGGGTGAGGTTGCTGGCTTGGGGTGGTTGTGGGTGCTTAGATGGGGGTAGCTGCTCTTGGGTGCTGGTGGCAAGGGTAGGGATGCTATTGAGTAGGGTTAAGTGTATGGGGAGGTTTCTTCACTCTCAAGCCACATACATTTCTACTACAAGGAAGAGCCACTAAAATATGACAAGGCCAGGAGAGCAGCAGAGATCATGAGGTCAAGGCAGCTGGCTCCTCACCACCATGAAAGGGTGCTTCATGGAGCAAAGTGCATCATGGCAGGAGGACGAGAGAGGTAAATTGTGGTGGAGGTGGGGCAGGAATGAAAGAGCATTAGCAGCAAAATAAAGGCAGTAATACCGACCCCAAATGTTCAAAAATCATGAGTCAGGCTCTCCAAAACCCATGAGATTGGCTTTAAAATAATGAAATCAAGTAATAATAATTGCTTTGGTGTTCTTCTTATTTGCCTTCTGCTTTGCTGGGGTCACATTTTGAAGCTTTTTCATAGCCACAAGGGCTAGAAACTTACTTTTTCTTTAAGAATGAAGGCTGAAATCATCACATATCCACTTGACTCCAGGAGCTGGGGCTTTAAGGAAAACCATAATTATCATGAGACTCATGACAAAATCATGAAAGTTGGCAACACTCTGAGGGAGCAGAGCCTCTTCGTTCTGCCCCTTAGTTTATGCCCATGAGTTCTAATCATTACAGCCCAAATTTTCAAAATCATCAGAGATTTTGGAGGCCTCCATTTTTCGATATCAAACTGGAGAAACCTAAAAGGAGAGGGCTTTTCAGAAGGTGAGTGCTCAGCACTTATTGAAAACCTGGTGCCTTTAAGATAGATGTGTCAGGTTGGACACTCAAAAACAGAAGCACCCAAAATCACTGGTCACTTGAAAATCCCAGGAGTCACTTTAAAAAACTGCCACAGCCCTGAAAGGAAAGTTGGAAATGATTCCTTGCCTCTGGTGGGCCCCGGGGGTTTTGGAAAAGGAGCTCTCTTTCTGCTTGATCTGCCTGCAAGATACTGGAGCAAATTCACTGACAATTACTCCAGATTTAAACAGCTGTGGAGTGTTTTTAGTGCCCAAAGGTATACCAGGGAAACAGCAGTGGGACACCGCTTCACGTACTGAAGTTGGGTGGGACAGAAGAATGTTCTGTTCCAGGATGTTCCTTCAGAGGCTTTTGACAGCAGAACTACTGTCGGGTTTAGAGTTAAATCTCCTTATCTCCACCCCCTTTCAATATAAATAAAGAAGACGCTAATCAATACTTTAAAAAAAAAATTAATACATACAAAAACTACTGCCTGCCACCATCAGGGGTTATTTGCTGCACAAATGAGTGAAAGTCCTGCCTGAGAGCCTGTAACTAGCCCCACGCTTCTGTCTGCTTCCAACCATGTGACCTCTAGCAGTATTTTAAGGTCAACAGAAAGAAATTTTACTTGGCTGTTCAACCCCTCTCTCTTTTGGGAAGAGATTGGCTAGATTCCTCTGACCAAAAATAACTGATACATCTTTTCATTCAAAAATAACCCCACTTATCTTTAAAAAAAACCGCCATAAAACAGATAACTCCTCCCCACTTTTTGACACAAAAAATCCCATAGTAAAATCACATTATTTAATTTGACCAGTGGCAGAACCACAACAAAAGTGCCACCCAGTTACTAAACTACATTTCCCAAAAGACGAGAGGTCTAAGTTCAAAGTTCACGCCATTCTAACACCATTATAAAAACTTTTGGGCTGCAAGGAAGGCTTCTAAGGAACATAACCTCTCCCATTAGCTATGTTGTTACAAAAGCAAGGGCACAGTTTGCAGACAAGATGACAAGGTACCTTTAACAATAACTAAATCATTGCACTGCACCCCAACATACTGGTTTTCATAATGTGTGCTAGTTTTATAATTGGTCCCTTAACTACACTCTTCTGCCCCCTCACTCCCCATGAGAAATACATCATTCACTACTTGTACCATCAGTAGACCTATCAGAAATAGTCTTCAATCATCCCCTTTTACTAATGTATTCTGTGCTCCAAAGTAAGACTTGTGCCTTTCAGGACTGAGGACACATGAATGGGGGAAAAAAAAAACAAAAAAAAACAAACCCAAAATGAGGCTGCTGGCCAGCAAAAAGAACAGCCAGAAACCATTTTAACTAATTTCTTCTCATATTCTCCACTCCACCACATGTAAACCAAAGAAAAATTCTTAGCAGAGTGAAACATATGGCATGGAGGATAGGGTGGGAGGATGAACTCCACTTCTAACTTTGTTAGCAGAACGTACTGTAAAAATGTTAATTTTGAATAATTTATTGTCATGTTTTTTGATTAAAAAGGGAAATGCATATTTCTATTACCTTTTAATTTTGCTTGCACATTCAGTGTTTAAAATAATCTCTCTGTGTATACTTCAAAGCTCTAATTCCTAACAAGGGGTAATATTCATTTGGAATGTGTGTAATAGGGAATGTTTTTTGTTCACTTTTCAGGGTCACAACTTTCAAAAAGTACAGCTGGGATTTTGGATTATTCCATTCTTATTGCATGGTTATTTCTTGAATTGTCTCTCTCTCAATCAGGATCTCCTAGGAGATATCTCTTTAGGCTACAAGATGACATTCTGAGTTATAGCAACCCTCCTTTTACTAGATCAAATCTCTGATGACTGACTGTTTCCATCAGTAGAAATATGCAGATCAGGTGTATATATAGACTATAAATTAAATGCAACACTCTTGAGCAAGAGTACTACACCCAATTCTTAGACCAGCCCTGATGTCAGGTTAATGAGTTTCTTTATTTGAATAAGGACTCTTGCTGAAAACGCTAAAGCATCACCAGGAAAAAATTTTTAATATGAGTATGCTATCATTACTGTTAATAAGTGAAACTTCTATTACATGTAAGCAGAACCTTGACACAGTGATTGTCATAGCTCCCTACAAAGAGATCTGAGAGACTAAAATTGAGTGGTTTTATATAAGAAGAATTCTTCTTTTTTTTTATCCTTCTTAAATCATTCTGATGTACTCTAGTTCTGTTGGACAGCTATGGAAAGTTTCACATTTTGTGTCTGTGAGAAGTGATTCTTCTATACCCACATTCAGATTGAAAAGTTCAGTCAGTTTTATCTGATTATAATATTTTGTGAAACGCCATATATTAGGCAAAAAGTTATGCAGATCTGTTACTGGCATTCCATGACCTCTTGTTGCACTTTGTACAGGAGTCTTTTTCTAAGGCAATATGATACAATATACTTCTTTGTAACTGCACATCAGGAAACGCTGCTGCTGCTTCTGGGTAAAAGATTTCTTTATTTCTAGAAAGCGTAAGAGATCTGCCAGGGATGTGACTTCAAATAAACAAAGGTACGCACAAGTCTGTTAAAACAAGTGCATGTCGTGCTGGTTAATTTTTCACGTGATTAGTGTTCAGAATCCTCTTTTTAATCGTCTCATGAAAACCTGTTTACTTTGCAATTCAAAGTCACATGAACCTCTGTTCAGCAGACATGTAAACGTTTTGATAAAACTATTCTTAACAAGTTTGATTCATTTAATCAGCTTGACTAACTGCAGAGTTTTAAATTCTTTAGTCAGGAAGGATTTACTGTAAGGTGATGTTTTGTGTAATTTTATAAAGAACTATGAGGAAGATAGGACCCTGCCATCTAACCTGAATGAAGGGTACTCACCTCCTCTGTATAGTTATCTGGTATCCTGCTGAGGTCTATGCCACAATGCACACATTTTGGATCTTACAATACTGAGCAGACACAATACAGGCCTGGTAAAGAATTTAAGCACCAGAAATGGAGGAAAGATTTAGCTTAAGACTTTATGATGAGCCTGACTGTTTCCTCTTACATGTACTGCCATGATGATTAACCTGATCTCCCAGAAAGAGTATTCTAGGCCTTTCCTTTTGACAAGCCCCTCACTATCCTGGCATCCTTGGGCAGACAGGGAAGAAAGTAGTCTCTCTCCAGAGTATCATATCTCCTTGACCAGCCAGGGGGTCTTTACATTGTGCCATAACAAGCTCCTTCCTCCACTAAGTTTTCAAATGCTACTTAAACAATATTTCCAATTTCTACCAGCACAGGTTAAAAAAGGATTAAGCCCAAAACCTCAGCTTGGATCCATGGCATGACTGATCCTTCTCTCTCCTCCCTCCTGTCTAACCTATCAAACTCCTAGCTTGTAAATAAACACACACATCATCCAAAGAAGCCTGTTTTTTATTTCCAACCCAATTTTGCAGACCCAAGGGTTTAAGACAAACATGGGATGTGAAGCCGATCAGCTGGGTGTTTAACACAATGCAACCACTAAACCTTCTGAGATTTACCCAGTGCTCTTTTTTGTTAATGGGCAATGCAAATCCTTGCCAACTTCCCTGTTATGTTCTTCTGTACCCCTCTTTCAATATTCCTGAGTAATATAACCAAAAACAGACTTAAAGCTAACTTGCTCTGTCTTAAATATAGAATGGGCTCAGAATGCCAAAGCAACTGGAGTGTTTATGAATCTTTTGCACCAGCAGGTTCTGTCTTTGCTCATTGATCATTGTTCTTCTCTTGTCATGGTGTTTGAAAATTCAGTGTGTGCCCTCTCTCCTCACACTAGTGCTCTGAAAACGTCTTAATTTCAATGCACATGGGTTTTGCAAACCAGACTGGATGGGTTTGATTAACCTGGGCTTGCAGCCCTTCAGGTTCCATTGGATTTTTAATTTCACACAATCCTGAAGCTAACCCTTGAGAAAATCACCTGCTTCATACCAGATGAGCACATTTCATTTTTTTTCTTGCATGTTCAGACCGGCCCTACCCTGTTGTCTATGAGACCACAATCTCCTTTCACATAAGCAGTCCTGTGTGGAGAGGGAGGATGTCTCAGTCGCTCAGAACTTCCCCTTCGGCTCTTTTCATTGAGAATAGTCAGCTGGCCCATTCCTCACATTTTGAGCCTTCAGGACTGCTCTCAGGTAGGTCCATAGGGCCCTCCAGTCCAGGAAGGAAGAGGTGCAAGTGTCCTTCCTGCCTCCTCATTCAGCAGGACACTGCTCTGCTGCTTCTTTATGGGATATCTCATTCAGAGCTGGATTAGAATGAACTGTATGGAGCTGTGGCAGGCTGGGAGGAGAAGCGTGTGTGACAGAGAGAGAGATCACTTGTGCATGACATTTCTGCTTCATGGGGGAGGTTGGAAAGAAAGTTTTATGCCAGTGCACAGGGCAGCTAACTGGTTGCCATGCATGACACCTGCACTAGCCAAACTATGGGTCATGGACACATGTGACTTGTGGATTATGGGTTATACCGAAGAAGGCGTGAGCAGGTCTATGGTTCAGATTCCTCCCCCATGTATTCTTTTTCACAGACTACAGTGAATCATGGGGAGTCAGTTTTCCATCAGGAATAAACATGTTCCTTTTTTCCAACTTCAGCAGTGTTCTGGGGCTTACTTTAATTGGTGGGGAGGATCTACCTTAGGTTCTTGCACAATGGCCAACAATCAGGACTTTATTCTTATCGTGTGGTGTGTTTTTCTTTCTTTTTTTTTTTTGTACAGACTAAGCACTCCAACATCATGCCCTGTCCAAGTACTTGTTTTAATAGGTGCAGAAATTTGTAGCTATAATGTAGGGTGGTTTAAAGGACATATACGTTTCAGTTGCTGCTGTTTTTAATAAAGACCACATCTTTATGTGGCTGAATTATTTTGTCCACAATTTTTTTTTTAAAGACTTCACCTGTTTTTGGACTGACCATGGAATGGTGCACAAGTGCTATGATATAAGGTGGAAACATTTGCCCTTCACTTTATTAATGGACTAAATATCAGAAAAGAGTTTACAGCCTAAACAGTTTCATGTACTGTGACTTCAGCTGGGCTTTTCTCTCCCAACCAAGACAAGGCTCAAGAGTACGGTAAATGTGTAAAAATAAATAAAATTTTAAAATAAAGAAATCAAATAGAAAGGAAAGCTCATTTGTCTTTTTGTTTTTTCCCTATTCATCTTTTGTTTAAATGGTGTGTGTTTTGGAATGGTTCACTATGCCTGCCTGACTTGTCCTCCCATAGAAAGGTAGGGAAACCGTCCTTAAAGCCATAAGTGACACCACTAGATTGTCCACACTGACAAAATCTAATAACTTTCCTTTGTCCACTGAGTATGAGATAAGGTGAATCCTATAGCCACTGCTGGATGTGTTTCAGATTGGGGAGGAGGTGAGCCCACATCTTATGTTGCTGAAGGAAACAGCAAAGTGCTTGATCAGTGTTCAGGATACAGGCTAGTTCAAGTTGCTTTGAAAAAGCAATGGTTTTATCACAAATTACTGAGTCCAAAGAGTAATCAGTTACATGCTGCTGGTTAGTGCCTCAGAAAAGTAACAGATGACTGATTGCTTTTAAATTGCTTTTGCATTGCACGTTGAGACTGTCTCTCTACCGGAGGCTGTTGCATCACTAATCATGCTTTCAACAGGAACAGCAGGGCTGCTGAGAACAAAATAAAAGTAAGCCATGTTGTTTTTCAGCCTGAGTAGTAATCAGGTTCTTGGTATCTGGATGGGAGACCTTCAAGGAAAACCCTAGGTGTTGGTGTTGGTGACTCAGTAAATGTCACATTTCCCTCTGAGTCAGCACTGAAGCCGTGTCCCAGAAGATTTCAGGTGGAGGTGGTGCTGCCTTACATATGAAACGTAAAACCCCAGATCTACTTGAGATTTTTCTACATTACAACAAACTTTTCTTGACAAACATTTGCTTTTGTTTTTGTCTTTAAACCAGGTCTATGTAAAATCAAAGGCCTGACTACTTGCGATTTTCTAAGATTCCCTGGATCTTTTAGAAAGTGTAAAGGTGCTAGCATTAGGGTGCTGGCTATTTTTTTGTTAGTATTAAATATATATCTGTTTTATTGAGCCGTTACAGGCTGGCTGACCAACACTTCCCTGGCTGTTTCAATCCAGTAAGGTTCTTTTTCTATACTTGCACTCCTAGCATTGCTGTGCACTGTTAAATGACTGCCACACACAAACAGGCAGAGTGATTCGCCCAGTGGAACACAAAAAAGCAGCTTTTTGGCTGCTTGTTCCCCAGGGTGCTTGGAATGTGCTAATTATGACAAATAAAACATACCTGTCTTCAAAGGTGGATTAAGATTTACTGGGGCCCTGGGCACAAAGAATATTTGCCCCCCCCACACACACACCCTGGGGGCCCAAGGGCACCAGGGAGGTGAGGAGGGTCATGGTCCCTCACTTTTAAAAGTGGGAGGGCCATACCTGCGCACTTTTTAACATGGGCATAGTAGCCTTGGGCAGGGGCGGTGGCAAGGGTGTAGTTTTTGAGGGGAGCAGAGGCTTTTTTTTCCCCAGGCCAGATGTGAGAGGAGGAGTGAGGCCGCACGTGGTTGCTCTCGGGCACAAAACCCAGGTGGCAGTGGGGACAGCCTGTTACCAGGAGCAGGAGGGATCCGGCAGGGGCAGCCTGGCAGCAGAAGCCAGGGTGGAGTGCAGCAGCTGCTGAGGCCAGGCCAGTAGTAGCGGGAGCATGTCTGCAGACCTGTGCGTTAATCCACCACTGCCTGTCTTACGCTGCCAGAGATCAAACCAGAAGCCCTGGCCATCCTCTCAGCTCTATAATGACTGGATCTGGGATCCTTCTTACGTCAAGGCCACTTATTCGTCAGTCTCCCAGGTAGCCACTCATCTAGAGTTTTCTGCTTTCCTCTGTAAGTCTGATTGATCTGCACTCTGGCTGTGCCTCATTCTCTTCTCCTGTGCAGAGGGTGGGGAAGCTGAGCTGGAGTTACACCTCTGTTTACCGGTGCCTGGTTAGTCTGATCCCACATGTGGCTGTGTTTCCCTGGCAGGTGAAGTTATCCTGAGGTACACTATGTGCTCTCTGTTCTCCTCTTGTGTATAAATTGATGGTAGGGAATGGATTAGTCATAGGATGCTGTGGTAAGAGCTATGGTTTAGGCACACCTTCTCCCTCAGTCCATAAGGCTGGCAGGGATGTAGAGTAGGCGGGGGTGGGGATGGGAAAACCTGCAGAGGCCGGAGATCTGTGGGAAACCTGCCCATCCCTCACATACCCAACCAGCAGCAGTTAGGGACTGCCTCTCTGCACTTGTCTCTTGCCTCCACCCCATCAATAGCAACAAGACTGCCTTCCAGACATGCTGCCCTGTCCATGGCAGTTCTGCATCCCATTGGATGGGAAAGGGGCAATGGTTAGCATTGCTTCAAGCACTATTAGCTTGGTCTCTCTTTCTGCAAGTCATACGGTTTCCAGAAGAACATGCTGCTTAGAGGAGCTGTTTCTTGGCATCTCCCATTGGCCAAGACCTTTTCTTCAGTAGTTACTGAGGGAGAGAGGATGGAAATGTGGTCCATGTGACTTCTGTCCCCTCCCCTCCACACAGTCTGTACCCTGTGTGACTGTGTCCCATATACATTATGTACCTGGTACTTCCTGTATTAGGGAACCTCTACTCAGTTGGGCTGGAGGTCTGCTGTAAAGGTGGACCAGCAAGAAAGCTCTGTCTGTAATAGTGCTATGGGCCCTGCACAAGTGGGGAACTGGGGTAGGGGGAGGATCTGGTTGATAGGGCTGGAACTTGGGAACAAAACTACAATCTCTTGGCTGTGCCACAGACTCCTGTGTGTCTGCCTCTGTTCCACGCTGTTAAATGGGGATAGTAATAGAGGGAGGTAGCAGGATAAATCTTTAAACATCTATGATTCTCACAGGCACTGTGGTGATGGGAGCCATGGAAATATGTAGTCAGACCAATCTGAGAAACAATGCTCTTATAAACACCTTCCGCCGCCCCCCCCCCCGGCAGTGTCTACTAAGGCACTTGGGGCATGAGCCTCCAGCTGAGAGAGCTTGCTGGAGTGCAGAGGAAAGGGTTTTTCTGGAAGCTGTTGCAGGGAACAGACTGGGTGTTTTGTCTCTGGTTCATTTATACGGGGGTGCTGTAACCCTCAAGAAGGGAAAACTAATGTTGGTTTGCTAACCATTTGCACTGATGGACTATGGTGTTTCTCCTTTTTGAATGCCATGACCCTGGAGATGAGGCAGTTCCTTGGTGGTTTTCTTACTATACTTACACTTTTATGGAGAGGAACAGAGAAATCTTCTGAAGAATAAAAAATCACCTGAGAAGACACTTAAAATAAGAGTGGGGTTTTTAGCCATAGGCTTCTGATGACTTCAAGATTGGGCTACCTACCTACACAAAGCTTTATACAGGTGATGTTTTGGGGTTCTGTCACTACCTGCCCTGTAACTTGGGGGCCTTAATGCTGTGCTGCTATGGCTCAGAGCTCTGACACCAGTAGGAAACCTGAAAGCATAAAGGTCTCACCCTGGATTCTACCAGCCTACCTGCTCCTGGCAGGGGGACCCCACAGTCCTTTTCAGTACCGAGTCTCCTCAAAGTGTTCAACTACCAGACACTTGGACTTTCCCCTCTCTTCATCACCACCAAAGGCGTGAAACCTGCCCCCAGTTATTTGTTCACGTGGGTACACACACTCCGCACTGTTTGCACAGCAGAGACTTGCTTGGGGCTAAGATAAACAAACAGTTTAACAGAAAAACATAGATTTGAAAGTGAAAGGTAAGGAGAAGCAAAGAGGCATGTAGATGCAACCTCAGGCTTTACATTTCTGTTAGCTAAATTACCTTTTATAAAACAAGTTACCTAATGCCTTTGCTCAGTTTCCCAGCATGCCTTCTGTCCAAGAGGGGATCTAGTGTTTCATGGACAGCACTCTGCCTTGATGCTGGTCCTCAGTTTCTAGATAACCTTCACTTCAAATCCCTTTCCTTTTAACAGGGTCCCCCCCACCCCCGACTCTAGTGATTTCATGGTGGGGAAAATTCCCTTCTTTCTTAGGCTACGGCTACGCTGAAAATGCTGCAGCAGCCCAGCTGCACTGGTGCAGAAGCTGGGCTGCTTCAGTGTAGACACTCACTCCAGTAGGGGGTCGGGGGGGGGGGGTTCTCCTGTTGATGTAGGTAATTCACCTTCCTGAGAGACAGCAGCTAGGCTGGTGAGTTAGCTCAGCGTAGCTACATCTGAGGTGTAGCTATGCAGATGTAAGTTTTTAGTGTAGACCAGCCCTTTGTTTTCCAATGGGATTTCTTTTCAGTGTTCCCCGTTAATGTTAATGGCCCATTACTTGTCTTTTCCGGGGTTGTACAATGCTAGGTGCTTGGAGCCAGTCTCCTCTGGCTGAGGAGGCAGCCCCTCCCTGCCTGGCTGACCTGTTGTGAGGTGAAGCTGAACGTTGCAGCACAAATTATGAGCAGTTTTATATCTACACAAATACATACATTTGTAACCAGAGTCCGTACATATCTCCTAATGACCATCAAGTTCAGAACATTACAAGCATTCATAAAAGACCTTACTGGACATATTTTTATATACAACAACATTGTATACAACCAGTTGATTCAATTGCTTATTTTTAAGGTGTTCAGACCCCTTGTGCTCCCCTAGGGCTGTCAGGCCCCTGATTGTCACAACTGATCGATATATCTGCTATACTAAACTTCTCAACTATTTCATTGGATTATTAGGGCAAAGGGTTGGTTCATGTCAGCTAAAAGGGGTGTGTGTGTGTGTGTGTGTTTTATGTCTGGATTTATCTTGCCTTTGAAACACCAAAGGCCCTATGATTTTTGCAGGTTCTCTTTTTAAATGGGCCCCAAAGGTTTATTATGAGCATGAGAATTCAGCCCAGCACATGCAGGAATAATTAGCTTTGAAAGGCAATTGACCTTAAAAGTTAGTTTCTGTTGAGAATCCCTCCTAAACTACTTTGGAGAGGAATCTGTGTCAGCTAGTCTCTGTGCCTTTTGGAACGGCATCTTAGAGTCCACAGCATTACAATCTTGAAATTGTTCTTGTTCTGTTTTTAAGTGGTAATTACAACCATGGTCACAGGAAGGCGATAACAGAGTTTTCAAGTCTAGTAGTTCTGTGAAAGACAGTAGCATACTGTGCTGGATTGACCTTTAGAGTGGACTGTATTTTGATTAGCTGGTCAATCCAGTTCTTTCTCATTGGTGAGGCTGTAAAGAGGGCAGAACAGAAATGTCCAGCCGGTCAAATGGCAAAACTCTCTGAAAGGTCAAAGTGGTAAAGCTCACTGCTGCCTGTAACTGAATGTGGGAGGGAGGATTAAAACCCTTATTCTCGGACAGACGATAGCAAGGTCAGAACACATGGTTCTGTTCCTGCGGCTGCGATGTTGATATGCGTGTAACCTAGCCCGATGACTGTCTGAAGAGTGGAATAGTACTGTCTGCACAGAAAAAATCCTGCCCCTCCCCCTCCCCCCCCCCGCTGCTCATTCGAGGTTTGGCACACTATAGTTTCCTGCTTCGTCAGATGGCTGTTACACAGGATGATTCAGTGCAGTAGCCTTCTGACAAAGAAGTGCAAAATAACCTCGCAGGGGCCAAATGAAGAGGGGCAGGGGAACCATAATGGGGATGCACTTTACATTACAATACACGTTAAAAACATTCAGAATTGCTCTTTATGTATGTGTTCAGTGAGACACCTCCAAGGAGTTGCTGCAGGAAGTGGCAATGGGGATTTAGTAGGCAGCATGCCTCTTGCTGAGTCCATATTGAAACCAAACCCCAGTATGGCTGTTGGGTCCATGTGCTATTGGAGGTGTTCTCTTCTGCATCATATGCATCCTGACCACTGTGGCCATTAAAGATCCAAAGGCATTTTTTCTAGGAGTGTGGGAAGTATTAGGGTGGATAGCCTGGCCACATTCCTACTTGGGTTTTGAATTAATCTTGCATGTTCATTTGGGAAAGTTCTCTTTCACTTTGCCCCATAAAACTGTGGTGAAGTTCTCCAGTGCAGCTAAACAGTTGCTGTTTTGCCCCCAAAGTGACTGCTGCATTTCAGTAACCGCTGACATGATCCTCGATGTATCCGAGTTTTTAGAACAAGTTGGGATCCTCCACCGTATAAGATGTCATTGTTATTTGTATAGCCCCATTCACAAGTATCATGTGATGTATTTAAACTAGATGATTCAAAAAGGGAAAATGACCCCTCTAGCCAGGATGGAAATTCAAACCTCACATTTTTTTGTTTTCTTTTAACGGGGAGGCCAACTGCATATGAAATCACGATTCGTTTTAGCAGCAAACGCAGCTGCATTTGAAAGGTTCAGTGACAGGATGTTGTGGTCCAGTTATGTTTGGAGTTGATGCAAAACTTGGAAAATAATAAACACCAGAGCAGGGTATGGCCGTTATTGCATGTGTGCTGTAATTCAGGAACTAACAGATGTCCAAGTTTCATGCCTAACCTGAAAGAGATATGAGGGGAACTTGTTCAGAGTTTGTGCACAGCTGCGCCCGTCAGATGACTGTCAGCTGAATTTGCCACCTAACGGGCTCTGATTTATCATAGCAGGAACTCTGACCTTTATTTGGTCACAGAAATACCATATTGGAAATCTCTTTGAAAGCTGAGAAAAGGCTGACGGTGATCGACATACTTGTAACAAGAACAAGAATGCAATGATTATAGGTTGATATGCACAACCCTCAGCTTTTGTCATTTTGCTGGCTTGTCATGGTAGTTACAAACAGTAAGAAGTACACAAAGTACATTCTGAGGGGGATTGGATTGCTCAGGGCCTCGTTAATCGGATGCAAATATTTTTCAATCATATGCGCCCACGTTGCAACAGAACACAACTCCTATTAAGTCCTGCTTACCCCATAGCCAGTGTAAATGTCCTCAGTCCATATTTTGGCCACCAGAGAAACTAGTATTTTGTATGGAGAAAAGGACATAAAGGAACTCTGCTGTAAGTTTCAGCTGCATACTCACGAGGTTTTGGAAGCCTAGTGAAGTTTAATAAGATTTTGGAGCAAAATGATGTCCTGTTACCCTGAAAAGCCTTTCAGTTTGTGTGAAATCACTGCATCCCATGAGTGCCAATTGCGAACACAGATTTAGTGCTAGGAACAATATTGCTACTTTTTCAAGATCATCTGTTCATGCTGGTGTCCTACATGTGGCTCAAATTTAACAACTCTCCTGTAGCATGCTTTGAGCCATTACTCTGAACCATTGTTGCATGTTCAGTCATGGCTGGCAAAAGTAAGACGTTGTGCAGATCACAAGAACTGTGTGACATGGAGGAATAAATCAGCCAGTGATCCTACTTATGAGGGACTTTGTTAGTTTATGCTGGACAATTGTCACTGTCGGCAAAGAATAGTACGTTAAAATTTTTAAAAAATCAAAACTAGTTATCACCTCAATTGAAGTTCTGGTGTATACACCCTCATTGAAAAACAATAACAGTAAATAGGTATGGATAGTTTCATGATCTGAATATTATTACAGTATGTAATATATACATAATGGCAAATTGTCTGTTTCAAGTGCATGAAAATGTAGTTTGGCTAGGATTGATAGATTTCCCGCCACCTTTCTGAGACCACCTTAAGCACCGAAGTTATTGGCCCAGTCTCGTCCAAATCAGTCATGACTCACATATGACCAGCTGAGGACTGTTCAGGGACTTATGTGAAGTGAGCTGGTAGTTTTGTCTGGTTTCTAGTGGATCAACATCTACATCCCACACCCACCAGATAACTGGCAATCTGAGTTAATGCTAAGGAAACGGGACTACTTTCCCACCCTTAAGCCCTATCCGCTTCAGTGTTGGTTAAACTTTGTTGTGGTCAAACTATATTTTAACATAGTTTGGCTGGGCAGTGTGCCTGGGATCAAATCATGTTATAACCTGGTTGTAACACAGACCTGGCTGGCCACAGGGGATTTTCTAAGGGGGTTGTAACATGGGTTTTCCTCATCTATATTGGCTGGGGAAATCATGTCACAACCCAGTCTGTCCACAGCTCCATTTTAAAAAGTGTGCTTAATCAAGATTGTTTAAGCACTGTAGATGGGGCCAAAGAGATGATCCCTCCAATTTGCCTTTAGGCATTTCGATGAAGTGGGAAAAGAAAGCAAATAGCTTACAAGCTGTGGTGTACTTGGAGTTTAAGATTGTCCAGTCAGAACTAAATTAACTTAAAAACGGAGGAGAAATCATAATTTTTATAAATTAAAATTTAATAAAATGCATGTATGGCTTAGCTGAGTGCATATTCATAAATGGTTCCTGTCCATTGAGATCTGCAGGGTTATTTTCTTGAGCTAAGATAAAGGTCTTGTCTGGGGATTAAAGCAGCAGGGATCTCGAGGAAGAGGGGAGCGTGGTTAAGTGGTGTAAGCTCATGAGTGGAAATTTGGAGGTGCGGGTTCTAATACTGGCACAACAACATGATTGCATTGTAATTATGGGCAATTCTTGCACTCTGTGCCTCAGTTTCCCACATATGTTACTGATAAAGGCTGAATGGGACCTTGAAGAGCAAAACTTTCAAGGGAGCCTCACTCTGACTTCCATTAGCACCGCTGTAATTTTTCTGCAAAAATTCTGCCGAATTCCATTTAGGCTTCTGAATTTAATTCTAATATTAAAGTTTTTGGACAGACCTCTTCCCACCCTTCCACCCAGTTTTCATTTAGATACTTTCCTCAAATTTCAATTGATCAATGTAATTAAAAAAACTGGAGAAGTGCTACTAAGATGCTTCATTAACAATAAGTATATTACATGATCTGTCATTTTCACATTATCCTTGTCCTTCCACATCCCCTTTATGACAGGGTTGGGCCAGATGGCTATAGGAGAGTAATAGAAGGCAGATATATAAGCCCCAGGCTAAGTAGGTCCCTTTTCCCTGGGTAAGGTAACAGGAAAGGTTCCAGACTGAGGTACACCAGACTGAGGTGTACAAGCGTTATCAGACACCAGGAGGAAGGTCCTATGGTGAGGATAAAGAAGGTGTTGGGAGGAGGCCATGGGAAGTAGCCCAGGGAGTTGTAGCTGTCACACAGCTGTTCCAGGAGGCACTCTAGACAGCTCCATTCCACAGGGCCCTGGGCTGGAACCCGGAGTAGAGGGCGGGCCCGGGTTCCCCCCAAATCCTCCCAACTCCTGGTCAGACAGAGGAGTCGTTGACCTGGATTGTGAATTCAGAAAAAACGGCCAAGCTGAGGGCTGCTGTGAAGCTCCAAGGCGAGCAAATCCACCAATAAGCGCAAGACCCACCAAGGTAGAGCAGGAGCTTTGTCACACCTTATCTACTCTTTATTTACTATCCTCCTTTGCTGTGTTACGTAAAGTGCCTGTATGTTCCAATTTTACTAGGGCAGTCCTGGTTTTTCAGAGGATGTCTTGATGCCCCTGGAATTTTCAGAACAGCCACAGTATTGTTGCATAAGTCAAAATGTATTTGTTTCTCAGTAACTGTTTTGCTGAGCAGAATTTTCTCTGTTTATGAGGGATAGGCTAGTGGAAAGAGTGTTCTGTGTGATGAATGGTATTTGGAGTCAGGAGAAAAAAACAAATGAATGTAGACATCAATCAAAGCTGTTAGCTTGGTCACCATGCATATTCAAAAAACTTGTTCCGTGTTTCATGAAGACCTTATTCAGAACACTAAGTTACAGGAAAAAATCCTCCACTTGGAGAAATACGCATGGGTCACTGTTGAGTCAGAAGCTGACATTAGCAACACTTGGACATATTTTTTTACAATAAAAGTGTACTTTTGTCTTTGGGTTGAGTATTTTACAATGCAAAAATCATCACAAAAGTTTCCTGTTGTTTTACTTTGAAAATATGGTCATCTCAGTGTTATGTTTTATTTGAACTGTACTTTCCTGGGGGAAGGGACTTGTCCATTTTCCAAGAACCATGCATACCTATGGTGCTGTGTACATAATACTACATTGTCTTACCTGAGTTTACAAATGGTTGCACGTGTGAAGTTCTGAATACCGCACATGGAGGGTAAGCTTTGAAAATTCAGCTATAGACACTTCAATGAATTTTATGGTTGAACTTCACCTCGGTTTATTTTCAGTGCAAAGCTGGCAATTATTGTGTTCTGAATCCAGTCTGCACTGTGGTGGCTTCAGGGAGAAGAATAGATTTTGCGGGATTGGGAAAATATAGGCACAGGCACCACGAAATCTCTGCTGTGTTATGGGCACAGCAGTCCTGGGGCACGGTTAGCCAAGTACGCTATTTCAAGCAAAATCGGAGATGAGGATGTGCTCTTAGCCACAGGAAGAGCTGATCTCTTAGTCAGAGCAGTTAATCATGCAAAATAAAAAGAAATATGTACAGTTAGTCCCAAATGTTGTCCTGTTTCCAACAGATTTTTTTTTCCCCCTTCCTCTTAAGTGACTTGCATATATTTTTGGTATCGCTAATTCACAGCATGGCAGAGTCTGCACAGTGGCTTTATTATTGGAAATGTGGAGGCTCTCTAAGCTCATGAGACATACTCCTGTCACAAAGCTGACCTCCATATGCCTCTCTCAGAGAGAGAGAGAGACGTCTTGCTGACGTCAATAAAGAGCACACTGCATAGGATAATATTACTGTGTACCTCAACCAGCCACTTCCTCTAATTTACTAGAAACTAAGCAAGCTGTTTAGAAACCCATAGCTTCCAGCATGTTTGCACTCTTCTCCCTCAACCAAAGGGCTATTAATTGTCAGGAGCTTGAAAGCTACCTGATTCCTTGTTCAAAGGACCGAAACAGAGGGGATTTCCATGAGTAATAATTCCATCCATGCCTATGCAGTGCACTGCAGGCTAGAGTAAATTGATCCAGCTGCTTGCAAGACTAAATGGAAAAGTGCCCAAGGGGGGATGGGGGGGAGCGGCAGGAACACATCAACAGATGGAGCTGGATTGTGTTGTCATCACGCGTTGCTCCTCATCTGCTGAGCATGCTCCAGCTTGATTTCCACCATTAGCAGTTTGCTCTCAGCCTTCCTGTTTGTGCTGACTTGCAATATGAGGCAAATTTGTCCAGCACATGTTGCAATGTCTTCTCTCCTAATAAAAAGGATAATTTTAGATTAGCTGGTGCTGTCTTGTTTTTTTTCCCTCCCCCTCCCCCCCCCCCACCCTCAAATGCCCTTGCAGTGATGACCCAAGTATTTTTGTGCCTTTAGTTTGCTCTACAGAAATCCTCCCAGTGACAGTCTACAAAAGGCTGTGAGGGCGCAGCTATCTTTACAAATAATCAAAATTGGCAGGATTAACCTGTAACCTGAGGCTACAAAAATACAAATTCCACTATCCAGATGGCAGAGTTCAAAGTTCCACTCACTTCCTAGCTGAGGTTGCACAAGTAAATTTTTATCCTTGTTGAAAAGAAATAATAAGTAGAAACATAGTAATAAAACATGGGTTGCTTTGTATCTCTGGTTTTAATCAAACGTATTTTATTCCTTTGTGTTTTGCTATTAAATATATTTTGAGGCCTTTATAAAAATAATTTCTATCACCTCCCTCTATATTTAAATCCTCCATAGCTCCTTTGTTATCTTATTAGGATATTCATCTGATAGTAAATTTAAGTATATTCAGATGGTTAACTAGCACTGACTGGGAACAATTTAGCCACAGTAATGTAGAATAGAAGCATTGCAATTAGTCTCTGTTTTTCTATGGCATTGCTAATTTTAAAAAAATCTTGTATTTAAGGAGACAGATCGCTGGGTTGAACAATTTGTTTCTCCAGGGGACTAGAAGGAACCCAGTGACTGCTAATGTGACATTGAGCTGGCTGTCAGTTCAAATTCAGCGAAAGTCAGTAGTGGCTACAGGCTTTGACCATTTTGTGGCCTATGAAATGAATTAGAAGTCTCAGTCCAGTTCCTAGTAGAAAGATGCCCTCATCACAAAAAACCAAAACAATGGCAGGAAAAAAACAACAACAAAACCAAACCCCAAACAAACCGGAACAAAACAAACTCAAACCAAGAAAACCACCCCACCAGCAGCACAGCTACCTATCTGGTTGTCAAGCTGAGGCCATGGAGACTGAATTAACTGTCACTCCTAAATGTAGTCACTCCAAGGCAGAATGGAGGTATAGTGGTGGCATATTTTAAGGGAATCTTATCTTGGTGCGCTCTGTGGTGTGGAGAATTAATAAAACTCAGTGAACTTCTTTCATAGAGATCAAAGGACCTTCTGAAGGTAGGGAAGTATCATTTTACAGCTGGGGAAACTGAGGCAGGGATTTGTAAAATAACTTGCCCAACATCACACCAGTGCTAGAGGTGGGAATAGAACCCACGATCCATTCTCTATCTAGTATCCAGTGCACTGGACCACAGACTCTAGGATTGTCAAGCCAGACTTTTCACAAACACTAAATTCACTGATTTCAGATGATGATACTTATACATTCTAACAAAACAATGTAACTAGGAATCTCAGCACAAGAACAGTACTGCACCTACAATACATCAGTGCTAATAAGCATATCTGGAGTGGGGGGAACATAATATGTTAATCTAAAAGCAGTTCTCTTTTTAGAACACATAAACTCTTCATGAGCTAAGTGTTAATTGTGATAAAAAAGGCTGTAAAGTGTATAAGCATCTGCTATATTCATTATTGTCATGTGGATTTTGTGAAGTGTATCTAAAGGTAAATGGTTCAGCTAACAGAGTACAGAAGCAGGAGCTGAAGAGTAAAGTTCACAAGTTGTTTTTGTGATGACTTGTCCTCACAGCTTGGGCAGACAACAAAACTTGACTCACTGGCAGAACTTCTGAGTAGACTGCAGATACACTTTAGGAGAGCAGCACTGGAAGTTCCAACCAATGAGTTTATGATTAATTTTGCAGGCATTTATTGTGCAATGTGAAAAGGCTACTGGCCAGCTCAGAAGTTAAGCCAAGAGATGACTATCAAACAAAGCTGTTATGTTTGGCAGATCTTTCCAAAGCTGCTGTGAAAAACAGACTCTAAGGTGCCACAAGTACTCCTTTTCTTTTTGCGAATACAGACTAACAAGGCTGCTACTCTGAAACCAGACATATTGAAGCTAATTTATGGATTTACCAGATCCATTCTACAATACATTATTTTATTATGATTTTTCTTTTTTGCTTTTTAGTAGAAAAATGAGTTCTGACTTGCACACTGTACATTTTTTAGGACAGGATTCTTACTGTGGACAGTTATACTGAAGGCACTAGTTAATGTTTACCAGAGAGCCTCTTTTCTTGGCAGTTTTCTCTAATGACCTTACAAGGAACTGGTTGTACTTTTTATTTTTTTTTTCTCCTGAAAATGAAACTGCATTTCCTATGAAAAACTGACGGTTCTTAGCCTAGATAAAGGTGATGTGGGGGTTAAAATGGCAGTAATAAGAAACAGTACTGCAGACACAAGCAGACTGCTTTTGAAATTTTCCTCTTGTGTGGTTTATCCTAACTACAGGTCAGTCAGTAAACTGTGTTTGAACACTGTCTGGCATGAATGCTTCAGCAATAAAGCTTAATGTGTAACCAGGTTTTTTTCTTCTGTGTCAGAAGTTGGCAAGAAGATACTGTAAATAAGGATCCCTGTGAGTAAATAGATATATGTGTGGAGAGGGGAGGGGAGTGCTAGAGTAAGCAGTTTTGAAATTCATGTCAGTGTTGCTTCAAGTGATAAGAAACCTGCAAGCCATACTGATGCACAGGTTTCAAAAACAGGAAAGCATCTTGTTTAAAAACCTTCTAAGGCAACATGAGGCTTAGAAAAGAAACTGGCTTAGTGGTTAAGTGATTGTACTTCCTTATTGATATAGTGATTTAGATGATGCAAAGCCTCATGGGATTGCACTGTTGTTAACCACAAACCTAACAGTTATGATGACAAAGTTCTGCACAGACCATGGGGCTTTCTGGAGAGCTGAGAAATCTAAAAGTTTCCCTTTTCATTTCCTCTCTTGTCTGAGTTTGAATTTTTTTTCTTACGTCTTTTTTTTTTTTTTTAACTAATGCATTAAAAAATAAAGAGGGGGGAAAAAAAAGAAAATTTGGCTGACACCTTCTGGGGAAGTGAAATCTGAAGTTGCAAAAAAATAATAATTTTTTCCCCAAAAGCGTTCAGTAATTTTGGGTGCCTCCGTTCTTATATACCCAACTTGAAACAGCTTAAAGGGGCCTGATTTTGACAGAACACATACTCAGCACTTGTTGAAAATCAGATCCTTTTAAGATGTTTGAAATTGGGCACCCAAAATCACTAGTAACTTTTGGAAATCATGGCTGTTATACTCTGTGTGTGTGTCCGCACGTGTGCACATGCCTTGGGTAGCAGTCTTTGTGGAACTGAACACAAAATGACTGCTAGTATCTATAGGCAGCAGCAGAGTCCTTGCAGATTTAAAGGGGTAGTACCTAGAATACAAAAGGCATGCTGGCTACATAGCTAAAATGCACCCAGAACTCTAGGTTATTATTGACTAAACATGGGTAAAAGCCACAGAGTTTAGACCTAGAGATGATCTTTTCCAAAGTTTAGGTTGTTCAGATAAGGGGTTTTGGCTTGAGATTATCTGTCCTATTTGGTCAAATTTCTCCTTGATACATAGCTGCAACCACTCAGTGGGGAGGGAAATAAATAGGATATTTCCTTCCCAACATATTGCTATCCTCCCAATGTGTGGCTCAGGACTAATTCATTCTTGCACTCCATTCTCTGTCTGCCCCCGCCCCCAACCACCTTTTATTGGATGTTTGTGCCTCCTTGCCTAGGTGGTGCTTTGCTGGCTGTAGTGGAGTTACATCGGGAATGGATTTGGTCCTTAAGGACAGTATTTGAATTGCCTATTCAACAGGCATTTCTATGGCTGTTCAGTCAATTTCAAGAATATATTTTGAAAATGTTAGGAAACCAATTTAACTGGAGTTGGAGCAAAGTTTTGGCCAAAAATTCAGTCTCTGGCCAACAGGCCGGACTTTTGCCCACTCATTGCCTGCTCCTTTAGCCCAGCAGTGAAAAGCAAGCCTGGGGGGAAGCCCGGCCCTTTGCCCATTAGACTTAATTGCACCTTTTTGTAAGCCTAATAAATCCTGCCCCAAATCGCTTCCCCGAGCCACAGGGAAACGAAAACCTAGCCAAGGGCAGGAGCCAGCAGAGCTGCTAAAACTATAAAGTTGACATTCAGGATGAGATCTCTGCATTGTGATGTTGTTCTGAATGGGATTTTGTGTATGCGTTTGTGCCTGTATCTGAGACTTCCAGTATCTGAACGAGGGAGGTGGGAGGGGAAGCATGGATGTGAGCAGCAAAACTCACTCTAATAGTAGTGCTTCCCCCCCCCCCCCCCAACATCAGAGAGGCTGAAAGAGGAAGACCTGAGTACAGGCAAAGCACACATGAAACTGCCCCCCAAAGAGGCCGTTTAAAGCGCTTTTCCTCATGAGCCTTCGAGAAGATGAGGGAGGGAGAGTGGAAAGGGAAGAGCATGGATTCAGCACCAGAAAGATCCCTTTTAAGTGTGTGTGTTTTTTTTTTTTCCTTGAGCATCAGACAGAATGAGAGAGGAGGAGAAAAATGAAAGCGCCTCGAAAGTGAACTTTTCTTCTCTACTGTGGAGATGTTAAATGAAACTTTTATATTTAGTTACCAGCCAAGAAGAGAAGAGAGGCTTTCAGCTCAGAAATAGAGCCTCTCTTTTCCCCTTCCCCCAGCTCACTCTGTCTCCATTACCAATCTGATCCCTGTATTGCTGGGCCCTCAGTTCTCCCGCTGATGTGGTGCTATGAAAAGTACTCCGGCACTACAGTGACAGCTGTTGTGTCACAGCAGGGAACCAGATACGCTGCAGATTTAGGTTTAGCAGCCAAAATACCCATGGCTTGTTTAGCTATAACACTCAGGGGAAGAGGTTCTCATTGCTGCCCAGAAGGAGCTGCTTGTACACACAGACCTAGAGGGAAGCACACAGGAAGGTCACAGAGGGGTCACGCTCTAAAAAAGAGACAGCACAAACAACATGTGCCCTACACTCTCATTTCAAGAGGCGCTCTGGAAATACCTTAGATTGACAATTTCAGGAGAAACGTTGGGTCTGTAAGGTCATCAAGAAGTGTCCAGCTGGTAGAGTTTCAGCAATCTCGTGCCCGTTTCACACCCAGAGCCAAGTTTTGCTCTCTGTGATACTAGTATAAATATGGTGTAATTCCGCTGACTTCAACAGGGTAAACCAATGGAGTTACTCTGGATACACATTGAATTTAGCCATATGGAGTGGAAATCCATCAACTTCATGAAAAAACTCTTACAGATACAGACAGACATCATCTTCCTTTCCAAATGCAAACAGATGGACGTTCTACCAAAAGGCCTGAAAATGAAAAATCCATTACGATCTACATACCATACAGACTATGCGGAGAGATTGTGCCACACACTCTCAAAGAAACTCCGGAACCACCTGATCAACATCCTCTACAGCAAACAGGGAAAGATTAAGACTGAGCTCTCAAAACTGGATACTCTCATAAAAAACCAACCTTCCACACAAACTTCCTCGTGGCTGGACTTTACAAAAATGAGACAAGCCATTTACAATACACACTTTGCTTCTCTACAAAAGAAAAAGGACACTAAATTATCTAAAAAGAAAAGGAGTACTTGTGGCATCTTAGAGACTAACCAATTTATTTGAGCATGAGCTTTCGTGAGCTACAGCTCACTTCGGATGCATCTGATGAAGTGAGCTGTAGCTCATGAAAGCTCATGCTCAAATAAATTGGTTAGTCTCTAAGGTGCCACAAGTACTCCTTTTCTTTTTGCGAATACAGACTAACACGGCTGTTACTCTGTAAACTATCGAAACTACTACATACCACAAGGGGCCACAACAGTGGTTCCCTTAACCCACCCAGCAATATTGTCAATCTATCCAACTATACTCTTAGCCCAGCAGAAGAATCTGTCCTATCTCGGGGCCTCTCCTTCTGCCCCTCCACCCCCACGAACATGATACAGTTCTGTGGTGACCTAGAATCCTATTTTCGATGTCTCTGACTCAAGGAATATTTCCAACACACCTCTGAATAGCATACTAACCCACAGAGACCTTCCTACCAAGACTACAAAAAGAAGGATTCTGGGTGGACTCCTGAAGGTCGAAACAACAGACTGGACTTCTACATAGAGTGCTTCCGCTGACGTGCACGGGCTGAAATTGTGGAAAAGCAGCATCACTTGCCCCATAACCTCAGCCAGGCAGAACACAATGCCATCCACTGCCTCAGAAACAACTCTGACATCATAATCAAAAAGGCTGACAAAGGAGGTGCTGTCGTCATCGTGAATAGGTCGGAATATGAACAAAAGGCTGCTAGGCAGCTCTCCAACATCACTTTCTACAAGCCATTACCCTCTGATCCCACTGAGGGTTACCAAAAGAAACTACACCATCTGCTTAAGAAACTCCCTGAAAACGCACAAGAACAAATCCACACAGACACACCCTTAGAACACCGAGCAGGGGTATTCTATCTGCTACCTAAGATCCATCAACCTGGGAATCCTGGACCCCCATCATCTCAGGCATTGGCACCCTGACAGCAGGATTGTCTGGCTATGTAGACTCCTTCCTCAGGCCCTACCGTACCAGCACTCCCAGCTGTCTTTGAGACACCACTGACTTCCTGAGGAAACTACAATCCATCGGTGATCTTCCTGAAAACACCATCCTGGCCACTATGGATGTAGAAGCCCTCTACACCAACATTCCACACAAAGATGGACTACAAGCCGTAGAAAAAGTATCCCCGATTTTAATGTCACAGCAAACCTGGTGGCTGAACTTTGTGACTTTGTCGTCACCCATAACTATTTCACATTTGGGGACAATGTATACCTTCAAATCAGCGGCACTGCTATGGGTACACGCATGGCCCCACAGTGTGCCAACGTTTTTATGGCTGACTTAGAACAACGCTTCCTTAGCTCTTGTCCCCTAACACTCCTACTGTACTTGCGCTGCATTGATGATGACATCTTCATCATCTGGACCTATGGAAAAAAAACCCTTGAGGAATTCCACCATGATTTCAACAATTTCCATCCCACCATCAACCTCAGCCTGGACTAGTCCACACAAGAGATCCACTTCCTGGACACTATAGTGCTAATAAGCGATGGTCGCATAAACACCACCCTATACCGGAAACCTACTGACCGCTATACTTACCTACATGCCTCCAGCTTTCATCCAGACCACACCACACGATCCATTGTCTACAGCCAAGCTCTGCGATACAACTGCATTTGCTCCAACCCCTCAGACAGAGACAAACACCTACAAGATCTCTATCAAGTGTTCTTACAACTACAATACCTACCTGCTGAAGTGAAGAAACAGATTGACAGAGCCAGAAGAGTACCCAGAAGTCACCTACTACAGGACAGGCCCAACAAAGAAAATAACAGAACGCCACTAGCCGTCACCTTCAGCCCCCAACTAAAACCTCTCCAACGCATTATCAAGGATCTACAACCTATCCTGAAGGACGACCCATCACTCTCACAGATCTTGGGAGACAGGCCAGTCCTTGCTTACAGACAGCTCCCCAACCTGAAGCAAATACTCACTAGCAACCACACAACGAAAACATTAACCCAGGAAACTATCCTTGCAACAAAGCCTGTTGCCAACTGTGTCCACATCTGTTCTCGGGACACCATCATAGGGCCTAACCACATCAGCCACAATATCAGAGGCTTGTTCACCTGCACATCTACCAATGTGATATGTCGTCATATGCCAGCAATGCCCCTCTGCCATGTACATTGGCCAAACCGGACAGTCTCTACGTAAAAGAATAAATGGACAAAAATCCAACATCAAGAATTATAACATTCATAAACCAGTCGGAGAACACTTCAATCTCTCTGGTCACTCGATTACAGACCTAAAAGTCGCAATTCTTCAACAAAAAAACTTCAAAAACAGACTCCAACAAGAGACTGCAGAATTGGAATTAACTTGCAAACTGGATACAATTAACTTAGGCTTGAATAAAGACTGGGAGTGGATGTGTCATTACATAAAGTAAAACTATTTCCCCATGTTTATTCCAACCACACACACACACACCCCGTCCCACTGTTCCTCACACGTTCTTGTCAACTGCTGGAAATGGCCCACCTTGATTATCACTACAAAAGTTTTTTTTTTCTCTCCTGCTGGTAATAGCATCACTCTCTTTGCAGTGTGCATGGCAACACCCATTGTTTCATGTTCTCTGTGTATATAAATCTCCCCACTGTATTTTCCACTGCATGCATCCGATGAAGTGAGCTGTAGCTCACAAAAGCTTATGCTCCTATAAATTTGCTGGTCTCTAAGGTGCCACAAGTCCTCCAGTTCTTTTTTCTGGATACACTGTGTAACAGAGCGATATGTGGTCCCAACCGGTGACTGGCAATGTTTCTGGGACCAAGGCATGGTTTTTTTTTTTGTTTGTTTGTTTTTTTTAGTATATTTGTTTCTTTACTACATTTGAACACCATCCTTATTCACTGTGGCAGTCATGCCCAAAATGTGGTCTGCAGTTACTTTCTCTCTGTGACTTGCAAGGCAAGCATAAAGCTGATGAATAGCAGGTTTTAATTGGTGCTGATCTTGCTTAAGGAAGATAATGGGAGAAGCCAATAGTATGTGTGTGGTGGTGTTTTGTTGTTGTTTGTTGTTTTTTAACAATAAAATGTGTTTTTAATGAATAGTGAATAAGGGTCTCTCGTCAAGTTGCTATTGCTGTCCTCAGGGTTGCCAAGTTCAGGTACCCCAAGCTTTGTGCTTGACAGAACTTTTTGTGGTCATCATTATTAGCCACATATTGCCGCAATAGAAAAATCCAGGTCCATTTTTCCTTCATGCACATCAATCCATCGAGACACAGATTTTCAAAGTGTCTAGGTGTGCAAATGCTTGTGCAATTTTATGTTACATTTGGGCAGGCAGTTTATGCAGCTGTGTGTGCAGTTCAGGCAAATTGACATGGAAATGGCAATTGTCATTTGCATGCAGTTGTGGTAATTGCATGTATAATTTAAGCATGCAACATACCTAACTTGTTTGAAAATCAGGCCCATATTTTACTGTTTGTGGGATTTTTTTTTAAAGTTAAGAAAATGTATACAACGTTTTCCCTCACTTGATCTAAAATAATGTTTGTTCACCTGCAAAGCCCATCTTTCCCCCCCTTTTTTGACATGGGAGAAGGATTGTGAGTGGCAATATAGCAGAGAAGTTTGTCTATTGTAATTCTCTGTGTAAAAGGCTAATGTTAGGTGATTATGAGAGTTGTCAATTTAACAATGTGTGTATAATAATTGTTGGGTACTTAAACTAAGGTGCACCTATTCATAGTTCTATCTGACATACATCTAAATTAATATATGGACGCATGAATGTAAGCACCAAGTGATGAACTTACAATGAGGAAAAGAAAAGAAAAATGGAGCTTACATCATCTCATTACAAGCCAATTGTTTTGTTTTCTAAGATATTTCTCCATAAGACACAGATTAGTTCTTGACTCATTCAGCTTTTGATCATCCAAAAAGTCTTGTGATTGTTCCAGCATTCTATCAACAGCTTCCCAAATGGCACTAAAAGACAGTCACAGTATTCTATTATCCTATGTATCTTTTTTCCCCCAAGGATGTTCGTATTTGATAGGCAAGTTGGGAAAAAATATTATTTTTATATTTTTGGGAAGTTGTCCCCATGAAAGGGAATTGTTCATTGTTAGGATTTTTTGTCCAAGCCTTTTTGCCATCTTGATCAAAGTGAGTTTCAGGTTGCCCTATTATGCTGCTGTAGCAACTGGCACATTGTCTGTCTGTCTGTCTGTCTTGTCCACATAATAGGACTAGCAACTACTAGTCAACTAAAAAAAGCAAGGAGTATTTGTGGCACCTTAGAGACTAACAAATGTGTTTGGGCATAAGCTTTCATGGGCTAAAACCCACTTCATTGGATGCATGCAGTGGAAAATACAGTAGGAAGATATATACACACACAGAGAGAACATGAAAAAATGGGTGTTGTCATACCAACTGTAATGAGACCCATTAAGTAAGGTGGAGAATTGCGACTTTTAGGTCTGAAATTGAGTGACCAGGGAGGTTGAAGTGTTCTCCGACTGGTTTTTGAATGTTATAATTCTTGATGTCTGATTTGTGTCCATTTATGCTTTTGCATAGAGATTGTCTGGTTTGGCCAATGTACATGGCTTGTTGGCACATGATGGCATATATCACATTGGTAGATGTGCAGGTGCAATTCTCCAACAAAAAACCTTCAAAAACAGACTCCAACAAGAAACTGCTGAATTGGAATTAATTTGCAAACTGGACACCACTAAATTAGGCTTGAATGAAGACCCGGAGTGGATGGGTCATTCCACAAAGTAAAAACTATTTCCCCATGCTAATTTTCCCCCCTACTGTTACTCACACCTTCTTGTCAACTGTTTGAAATGGGCCATCCTGTTTATCACTACAAAGGTTTTATTTTCTCCTGCTGATAATAGCCCACCTTAATTAATTGGTCTCGTTACAGTTGGTATGGCAACACCCATTTTTTTCATGTTCTCTGTGTGTGTGTGTGTGTATATGTCTATCTTCCTACTGTATTTTCCACGGCATGCATCTGATGAAGTGGGTTTTAGCCCACGAAAGCTTATGCCCAAATAAATTGGTTAGTCTCTAAGGTGCCACAAGGACTCCTCCTTTTTTTTTTCTGATAGAGACTAACATGGCTTCCACTCTGATACTAGTCAACTAGTGCTACTAGCTCACATGGTAGCAAACTGTGCTTTTGCATCTGAAGCTCCCAGTTTCAAATCCTGCTGATGGCCCAAGAGGGATGGTGTTCTGCTGCAATTAACGATGAGCCCAAACCAACCCCC
Source organism: Lepidochelys kempii (assembly GCF_965140285.1). Taxonomy (NCBI): domain Eukaryota; kingdom Metazoa; phylum Chordata; order Testudines; family Cheloniidae; genus Lepidochelys; species Lepidochelys kempii. The sequence goes on along the minus strand of NC_136382.1, from coordinate 135,142,124 downwards.
CAAATCATGGGGAAGTTCAGACCCCAAACTGATGACTCATGTGCCCATTGATTCTCTGTGTATACAGAGCAACATTTTCATTTTAGTGCATCATACAAGCTAACAGCAGCCTTTCATTTAAAAATAAAAGTCAGAGCAGGCCCTTTGATAAGACAGCAACTTAAATGCTCTGATTATACTGAGTGCCAAATAATTTCACAGCAGTTGAGCTATTGAGCTGGAAAAATTAATATCAATTTCGATAGGCGATGTAGCTTCAAAACTGCAGTCTCTTCTGGGACTGCCTACAAGAGGCTGCCAAAACTGTCATTGTGGGGAGCCCCAGATAGTGAATCTGAGAACAGCTGCTTAGGGTGGGCCATATGGAAAAGCCATGTTGAAATGACTTTTGCAGGGTGCCTTGGAGGTGCTTGCAGCCGCCCTGCTCTCTTCATCCTAGCACTGTGCTTAATGGTATTACCATTCTCACATACTCCTCAGCAGGGAGTGCAGATCAATTTCAAAGGAACTGCCTCTTCCAACATGTCAAATCAGAGATCTGAGCTCTCTTCCAGCTACAATCCAGTCCTTTATTCTAGATGCACACATCAGGGAAAGACTAACAGAAGTTTAGTATAGCATGTAATGTAGCTCAGCTTCCTGGGAATCTGGGTCTTACTGGCCCCAGAGCCTTTTAGTGGCAGGGCCTCTGGGATAGTCATTGTACATCCTTCAGGTTTGAAGATGACCATGACATCACTGGTTGGTTTGGTCTGGTTTCTGTGAACACGTGAGTGGCTAATGAGACCAATTTGAGCTTTGCTTTCTGTGTGAGTTTTTTGACCGCTTATAGCGGGATCCCCCATCAGCTGCAGTATGCTGACCAAGGTTAAGGCGAAGCAGATAATGTTTAGGGCACCTTTTCTCGCCCCTTCCTCATACTACCAAGGTGAGCAGTGTGATCCTAAGCAGGACTGCTCAGTCACCCAGGGGGCTGCTGAATTCCACGGCTGCTTCAGTCCAGTGAAAAGCGACCCTATGTCCTGAGCTGCTTGTGTGCAAGTCTGTAGTCACAGAGGCACTGGCATCTATGGAGCACGGGGGAAATGGAGAGCTATTTACAGGTTGAAAAATTATAATTACATTACTGGAGGGTGAGTGATTTGGTGGGCAACAGATGGAGGGGAAGTAAATTTAGTGCTGGTGAAGTGCTGAGTTGGCAGCGCTGGAGAATTTATCCCTCTATCTGCATTATAAGCTTATGAGTCCTCTGTGGTGCCTATCAGCTTGCCTCTTGTGATGATTGGGCTTACAAATTTACTCTAATTGTGAGCTCAACTATAAAAACTGAGTGTAAGCTCACAAGAGGTCACAATAACCTATAACAGCAAATGTTAATGGGAAAGGGGGGGGGGAAAGGGAGACAGACTGAATTAGTCCAGACAAAGAGGCCTGATGATAAAATTCAAGGACTATTAAGATCATCCCTGGTTTAAAAAAAAAAGGGGGGGGGGGAAAGAGGGTGGAACTGAAAATTGGTGTGTCAGAGATTAGGCCTAACTAGTGGACGAAATAATAATAGTGCCCTGAGAATCCTTGATGTTTTACCTCTTCCTTTTATCTCATTCTCCTTTTCTCCTTGCCATTCTGAGCATTACCTCTGTAAGGAGTGACTTCCATCTGCCACAAGTTTAGCAGAGTTCCCCGGGGAAAGACCGACAACCCAATAACAGTGAATGACAGCTGTGATTGTGTGGAGAATATGCAGCAGATTTTTGGTTGGTGTAAGTTGGTGTGGCTTCATTGAAAAGCGATAGAGCAGCACCAACATACATCAGCTGAAAATCTGGTGGAGAAGGGATTCCATTAATTAACTAGAGATTGTACTAAGCCAGAAGTCTGGATCCAAACTTTCTCAAAGTTTGGGGGGGTGTTTGGGTTTGGAGTTTAGTTTAGATCCACCTCTAGTTAAATCCATGTTGTTATCAGCTGGATACAACACGGCATCTCTGGCAATCTTGGGCAAGGTAAATAGGTTAGAATTCCCTTCTCAGTGCAGATATATCTTCTTTCTACTTCCCTGTAGGGTAGAGAGTAATGGAGCCACTGCAGTGCCCTGCTAGCCAGTCTGGGGAATTGGACACTGAGGAGGAAAGCTGAACTTGGGTCATTCTTGTGACAGTGCACCTTTGTAAGCCACCACCAGACCAACCTGTCTGTGGTGTTTGTAGTTTAAAGCTGCTATGATGTAGGTAGAGTGACCAGATGTCCTGAAATTAGGAGGTTTATCTTTATAGGCAACCTGTTACCACTCCACCCCGTCCCGACTTTTCACACTTGCTATCTGGTCACCCTAGACACAGGTGCCAATCCTGCACAGACATATGCACATACTAATCTTTAGGGGAGAGAGTAGTCCCATGACATTAGTGGAGTCTCAACAGTGTGTACATTTAAATGCATGCATTAGACTTTGCTGAATCAGGGCTATAGAGTGTAATACTTAGATTGTAAGGTCTTTGGGACAGAGACTGTCTTTTCATTGTGTGTCTGTACTGTGCCTAACACTGGGATCCTGATCATGGATTGAGGTCTCTAGGCGCTGCTGAGGTATCAACATAGTAGTTACTTGTTTTCTGTGTAATGCCCCTTTTACATTTCTAGGAGTCTGCAGCTCCAGGCAACCATTTTGAGAGGTAGAGTTTATGTTCATGGCATGCAAGCAGAGAGGCTAGATTAAAAAACATAAATACTTTTTCTGGAAGGTTGCAATGCAACACTATTTTATTTCTTAGAATTCAAAATGATAACACACAAGAACCCCAAAACAGAGAGCCCAAGCTGGCTGCTCCCTAAAACAGAGTGGCACATCTCCTGCAACCTTACTTTAGGTGGCTGGCTGTTTGCATACTGACTGAAGCTAGGCCCAGATTGTGTGCCTCCCTACAGAGCCCCTTAGCCTGCAAGTAGGATCAGGAAAACCCCTTAAATTTAAAGCGACCACTTACAATTTTAGCAGAGTTTTCAGTACACCAGAGATATCAGTGCAGATTGACACAAGAGGCATACTTTGTGTTGCTGCCTGATGAGGACTTTACTTTTGTTCTTATTTTGTTTTCTCAATCTCAAATAATTCATTCTGATAGAACTATCCATTTGCTCTTAGTGTATGTAAAATGTATCAAAGCACAGACTTTTGAAGAATGTATTTGTTTCTTTAATTATTGTAAATTAGCTTTTTTCACTAAATGGGTGGGGGGAGGACAGGGGGGAAACAACCTCCCAGAGACAGATCTTGCAGTTGGAAAATGTGAAATGGAAACATTGCTTTTTGAAGAAATTCAGACTTTTAAGAATTTTTTCTTTTCAGTGCAGTGAAATACTCAGTGACTGAACACTTGTGTTTTTCATCCAATAAAAAAATAAATAAATTACATTTAGGAAAATAATTAGAAAAGCAGTTCAGCCATATAAAGAAATGAGACCCATAAAAGCAGTTGCATTAGAAGAGAGTTGACCATTAAAATGGTCATATTAGACAATAAGACAATTAGGGGCTTCCTTGGCCCCCTTCTGGGGTTCATACTTTTCAAGTCAGAGCTTCCATATGCGGGTGTAAGGGTGAGAAACCAAGCGAGGTCTCATTATTTCTTGTTTAACTTGCCCATTTAAACGGATAGTTCTTTTTCTATGGAGTTGTTTATATACCTATCCCATCTGTAAATGGATGAACTGTTCTTTTCCTAACTTGGCTTGCTATCTTTTTTTCAAAACATTTGGAATGTTTTGGTTGCGGTTTTTGTTTTTGTTTTTGTTTTAGAAAACTAGTGAGACTGAATTAGCCTGTGATTGCATTGATGGAACTGAAGTGTCTAGATGCACCTTTGACCTCTACAGTAGACATTTTGGAATAGATTTCCAAAGCTGCATCCAGATTTAAGAACTCAGTACATTGCGTGCTGAGGCTCTTAAGAAAATCTAGCCATAAGTGTCACAGCGGGTGCTGAACATTTCTGAAAATGTGGCCCTTATCTAGGTGCCTAAATAGGATCTGTGCTCCTTATCAATATCAGTTGTGGGTACAGAGGCTTTGAAAATCAGGCCCTGAACTCTCTTGAAAATTTTGCCCTTCATCTGCTAGCCTTCATACTCTTTGCCCCAAATATGAGGGAATTCAAGGCACACCACCACAAACTCCTTTTTTTTTTTCATTTATACAAGATAAACATATTGAGAACAACACTTTAAAACAAAAACGGGGCTGTGAAGTTCAAATGTTTTGCCCACTTTATGCCAATGTATCAGTGGCTCCCAGACTCTGGTCCATGAACCACTGTTGGCTCACAAAGCGCTTGCTGGCTGGCTACTCTTTTCTCCAGGAGCTTCTGCAGGGTTCCAGGCTCTCCATTGCAATGAAGAACTTGAAGGCCTACAAAAGCATCTGGAAACTGAGAGGAGGGGTCAGCACTGGCCATCTCTACTAATGGCTGTTGCTGTGTGGAGGGAGAGAGGATACATGAGTCACTTTGAGCAACCAGAGGCACCACTGGAAGAGGAATATCCAGGAAAGCCAGGCGAAGGGAAGAGTACCAGGTGTATGAGCGACTTGTGCCAGTGAGGAGGGAGCTAAGTGGTAGGGAAGCACATGTTGGGAGAGAGAAGGAGACCAAGCAGTAGGGAAGCATATGCGAAGGAACTGGGAGGAGGAACTGAACTTGTGCAGGGGAGGGGAGATGAAGAGCCAAAGGAGACAACAGATTTAATATTTTCCAAAAAGCAGGATTAACTTACTGCATAACACACAGTAGGTTTAAAACAAACAAAAGGAGGTGGTGCTTCACAAACGCACAGTCAACCCGTGGAACTTGTAGCCAGGGGATGTTGTGAAGGTGAAACGCATAACTGGATTTAACAAAGAATTAGATAGGTCCACAGAGGAAAGGTCCATCGATGGCTATTAACCAAAATGGCCAGGGATGCAACCCCATGCTCTGGGTGTCCCTAAGCCTCTGGCTGTCAGATGCTGGGACTGGATGACAGGGGATGATGGATCACTCAATAATTGTCCTGTTCTGTTCATTCCCTCTGGCCAGTGCCAGATACTTCACTGTCGGAAGACAGGATACTCGTCTAGATGGACCATTGGTCTGACCCAGTATGGCCATTCTTATGTTCACAGCTAAATCTACATGAAACCTTTCCTAGTTTCACTTTTCCATGTAAATTAGTTGCTGTAGGAGTGGGTGTGTGCACTCATGATTGGGAAGGGAGATGGTCCAGGAGACCATCCCTTCTCTCTCTATTCAAATATGGGCTATATTACGGGAAAAGTATGAGGACCCCAACAACATACTGAAGTCCCAATTAAAGTTGCTACAGCACTTTTCACAGACTCGTAGGGGTATTATCTCATGTCCTGGCTGCATAACAGCTTGGGTAATTACATTCTGCCACCTGAAACCATCTAGAATTTCATTTGAGTAAGAGATTCCCATGTCCTCAACTGGGGTTAAATTATTTTTTCCTGACTTGCCCAAATAGCCCACTACAGTCAGTGGGGCTACTTGCATGAGTAAAGTGAGCAGGATTTGATTCTTATGGTATTGTGTGTATGCTGTTAAATATTGGTTGCATTTCAGCCTACAGGTAGCTGCATTCATCAGCAGATGAGTCATCACTGTGCAGTTTGTAAAGTGCTCTGGTGTTCTTTGAGAGGAAAGGTGTTGAATAAATGTAGTATATTCCCTATGTAGACACACAGCATTGCAGGGAATCAGACTGAATGTATATAACTTCTTGCTGCTTTGGTGGTTTGGTGATTTAAAGTTTTCCATTAAATGCAGAGGTTTTGGGAAGTGATGAAATAGAACTAAGTGTTGGAAAATGTTGGGATACAGAAAATAAAAGGACAAGCTGGAGCCATCTAATTCTAGCCAAAGCAATCTCCAAAGCAGTTATGCAGCATTGGATGGGGGGAAGCAGTAGATGTGGTATATCTTGACTTTTAGGGTTTTGTTACTGTCTCGCATGACTTTCTCATAAACAAACTAGGGAAATGCAACCTAGATGGAGCTACTATAAGGTGGGTGCAAAACTGGTTGGAAAACCGTTCCCAGAGAGTAGTTATCAGTGGTTCTCAGTCATGCTGGAAGGGCATATCGAGTGGGGGCCCACAGGGATCGGTTTCTGGGTCTGGTTCTGTTCAATATCTTCATCAATGATTTAGATAATGGCACACAGAGCACACTTATGTTTATGTTTATGTCCTAAAGTTTAAGGACGATACCAAGCTGGGAGGTGTTGCAAGTGCTTTGGAGGATCCGATTAAATTGAAAATGATCTGCACAAGCTGGAGAAATGGTCCGAAGGAAATAGGATGAAATTCAATAAGGATAAATGCTAAGTACTCCACTTAGGAAGGAAGTCAGTTGCACACATACAAAATGGGAAATGACTGCCTACGAAGGAGTACTGCAGAAAGGGATCTGGGGGTCATAGTGGGACACAAGTGAAGTATGAGTCAACAGTGTAACGCTGTTGCAAAAAAAGTGAACATCATTCTGGGATGTATTAGCAGGCGTGTTGTAAGCAAGACGCGAGAAGTAATTCTTCCACTCTAATCCGGTCTGATTAGGCCTCAGCTGGAGTATTGTGTCCAGTTCTGAGTGCCACATTTCAGGAAGGATGTGGACAAATTGGAGAAAGTCCAGAGAAGAGCAACAAAAATGATTAAAAGTCTAGAAAACATGACCTATAAGGGAAGATTGAAAAAAAAAATTGGGTTTGTTTAGTCAGGAAAAGAGAAGACTGAGAGGGGCCATGACAGTTTTCAAGTATGTAAAAGGTTGTTACAAGGAGGAGGAAGAAAAATTGTTTTTCTTAACCTCCTGAGGATAGGACAAGAAGCAATGGGCTTAAGTTGCAGCAAGGGAGGTTTAGGTTGGACATTAGGAAAAATGTCCTAACCGTAAGGGTGGTTAAGCACTGGAATAAATTGTCTAGGGAGGTTGTGAAATCTCAATCATTGGAGATTTTTTAAGAGCAGGTTAGACAAACATCTGTCAGGAATGGTCTAGATAATTAGTCCTGCCAAGAATGCAGGGGACTGGACTAGATGACCTCTCGAGGTCCCTTCCAGTTCTATGATTCTATGATAAAGGACCTGAGAGTGAGTTAGGAGTGGAAATATTGTCTCCTGTTTAAGCAAGGAGGCTGTGATGGGAGAGGATTAGATGCCAAGGGAATAATCTCTCTTTACAGTGTTTGATCCCTCCACTTTCCTGCAAAAATCAAGATGGCTGGTTAGCTAATTAAAAAACAAACAAACCCAAACTCTCTTCTTCCAGTATGCACATCTGCATACATATCACATGCTGCTTTCTTTACTCAGAGTGGGCTGGAGGGAGCATTATCTAGATTAGAAATTCAAGGGTGCCATTAAAAACCATGCCCCTTCTTTATTTTACTCTTCCCTCTTCTAGCTTTGTAGTTTTCCTGCTGGCCTTATATTTTCTGCAGTTGTTCAGCTACAGTGGGCATCATTACAAGGCCATGGCAGATTTCTGAATTGTGTAGCCTCATACATTATGTATCAGAGCTAAGAATCTGACCCTTAATTGCTCCATTAAATCTCTCAAGGCTCCTCATGCTATTCCCAGGTATCTGTCTATTTTCGTATCATTACATATTTTTTAAAAGGTTAACTTTATACACTACAGGCCTGGTCCTCAAAAATGCCAAGCACCCGCAACTCATATGAAATACAGTGGGAGTGGTGGGTGCTCAGTACCGCTCAGGATCAGGCACCAAAAGTTTTGGGTTGCTTTGCATTTTATGTTCTATTTTGCTTTTCACTACTGCCTATAGACTATAACAGAAGTGGTTATACTACCTGACACAAGACTCTCTAGAAGGATATCGTTCTCTATTCATCTCTCTAGGATTTTAGAAATATGTTCTATACAATGCTATTTGTTTGTTCTTATTAAATTCTACAGGACTTTTCCATATATTTATGGTTGGGTGCATTATGCAGACTTTTTACCTTCCTCAGAAGCAGTAGGTATGATATGGTCCAATCGTAGAATAAATCTTAGATTTGATGGATCAGTAGGCTGTATGAAATGAGATAGCAAATCTTATGTTCCTATGAAATAGCTGTGGGCCTTATTTGGACTAAGAGGCTGCATCTTCTTCAGTAGGTTTGGTTTTGAATCAGAATTAGACTCATTTGATACATTTAAGAGGAAAGAACAAGCTTTCCCCCCCCCCCCCCCCTTATTGTGAAATGCCAGGGCTGTTTAAAATTAATAGTAACCCGTGTAAAAGAGGAGAGAAGAGGAAATGAAAGAAACTTTTATTTCCTCCCAGAAACAGCCCTGTTTTCCTGCCTTTTCCATCAGAGCGCAGGCGTTTGTCAGCTTTGGCACCAGAAAACATTTTTTTAAAAAAGTTTTCAAACACCAGGAATTCTTCTGTCCTTTTAAACATAGACCTGCAGGAATGTCTAGACTGTAAAATGGACCAAGAAAATGGAGTTCAACTTCTCAATCAGTTAATTTTTGTTCTATATAGAGCACTGCACTCATTCCTGCTCACAGCAGGACTGAATGTTTATTACTACAGGACAACATAGAATACTGAATGTGCAAATACAAAGTACAATGTAAAAGGCATTGCCTCCTCAAGGGTGGGCACAAGATTGGGAATCTGGAAACTGGGCTTGTATTTCCAGCTCTCTTAAATTCACTGTGTGACTTTGGGCAAGTAACTAATGGCAGTACTTTCAAAAGTTTTCACCAATAGCCTGAGGTGCCTAGGGCCTGACGTGTCAAAGGTATGGTGCACTGACCATGTCCCTACATTTCAAACACCAAGAATTATGGTAAATCAGGCCCTAGGCAACTCAGATTGGGAACCCAAATATAGAACCACCCAAAACTACTAGAGCCAAATCTTTTGAGAGAGTCTCCATCTTCTGTCCCTTGGTTTTCCCCATCCATAAAATGGGGATAATACCAACCTTACAGGAGCGACAGACAAAGGTTGGGAAGGAATAGTCTGTTCCTCATTGGTAAAATGGGGATCTGAGGTAAAAAGGGATTGTGACTTTCCCAAGAAGTTTTTGGCAAGGCTAGGGATTGAACGCAAATCTCCTGAGTGCCAGACCAATGCCGCAAGCATTCTCCTCCTTGAAGGCATGTGTAGCCCTTGTAGTTATGGTGGGATCCCCCTACTTTGGGATCACCACATGCTCAGGGCTGGCACTTGCTGCCTAGTGTAGAGGTACCTGTTGTCCATTCCCAAACCCTGGAAGTACTAGTTGTAGAAGAAGAAGAAGAAGAAGGAGAAGATTGAAAGCTTACTTGAAGAGGTCCCGCTGACTCTCCCGTTCAGTCCCACTCACAACTAGTTTCCTGCCTGGCTAAAAACTAGCGTGATTGGAGCTTGGGTTATTTTCTCCAGGCTCCAGCAGTTCAAACAGATCCCGTCCAGCAGTGTGTAGAGTCTTCTTGCTCATATTGGATGTTTAGGGATTACTTGCATCTGCGACTGAGGGGGTGAAGAGGGGAGAACCACTCAGTCAGTCAGAGCAGTATATGGAATATTCCCTCTTTATTCTTGGGGAGAAGTATGTGGATACATCAATTTTTGGCAGCTATAAATAACAAGGAGGGAAAAGGATGAAATGGAAATGGCGCCTAAGCTCTCCTGATCTGTGGACAGCAAAATGTGAGGGAAATGAGAAATTCACATTCTCTGACTCAATTGCCCCCCTCTCTGTGTATTGTACATAAAAGACAGTACACCCACTTCTAAAATAACTGCTCTGTTTCTTTTCTGGAATAAACGGAACACATTAACCTCATCAAACGTGCATTCAGTCAGGAGTTCTCTGGCTGCATGTGACTTTTCAGGAGAGGACTGGGGGAGCTCTGTGTACCTTAGCGGGAACAATTTCCCAACTTCATAGACACAGAGCTCCCTCAATGTCCTTCAGAAAATGCCTTAAAACTGTCCTGCTACATGACCCATTTATGACCGCTCGGCACTCCCCTTAGTGTGATTTTTAACACTTCTAGTCTTCAAAGCACTTTAGAAACATTAGCTGAGTTATCCTCTCAGCACCTTTCTGGGACAGATAAAAAAAATTATCCTTAGCTTACTGATTGGGAAATTGAGGAAGAGTTGTAGTGTTTTACCCCTGGTGACAGAAGGAGTTGGTGTCAGCTATGGAATAAGAATTTGGGAACTTCAGCTTCTCAGGTTTATGTTCAAACCACACTTCTCTCTGTTTCCTGCTCATACATATTTTGGTTAAGCAGCTATTTGGATGCTGCAAGTCACCCATAGATTGTTTGTTTTTGTTTTATTTCTCGTATAATGCTTATCTAAGTTCCTGTGCTGGTATAGGTTGCCTGGTGGTGAAGTGCCTGTTGTGGATTGGTCAACCAGAATGAGGTACAGACTAGACATAATGACATATGAAGACCTATGCATGGACATAGCTAAACCTAAACCACTGATTGTGTTAGCCAGAAACATAGATACGTGAACTCAGCCACTGTCAAATACCGCAGTATGTGAAAAGCAAATTATGCTGATTGTTTAGAGTGCCCAGAGACCCGCCTACTTTATTTGAGTTGTTTGTTTTCTCTTCTTAGAACTGAACTAAGAGGATGTTACACTTTCTAAACTTGTAAACCAAAGTGACTTGTCGTTGTTTTGCAATGCTGGTTTTTGTTTTACAGTGTCATGAAAATCATTGTAATTTACAATAGAAAAGCTGTCTTACCCTAGCTGAATGAGGGGTGTTGGTGAGCATCCGATGAAGTGAGCTGTAGCTCACGAAAGCTTATGATCAAATAAATTTGTTAGTCTCTAAGGTGCCACAAGTACTCCTTTTCTTTTTGCAAATACAGACTAACATGGCTGCTACTCTGAAACCTGAAGGGATAGTTTACTTCCCATTGTTTAGTGCAGAGTTCTGGTCTGCATGGAAGATCTAATCCATGATGCTCTTCGCATGTGTGAGACTGTCCTCTGCATGTAGAGAGGTGAATACCAAAAGTGAGATCAACTATGAGGATCCGAGAATGTAGCCCTTGTATGATTCTGTTGCTGCAAACTTTAAAATCTTTTTTTAAAAAAGGTAAATCTGAGTTAGTGTGTTCTGTCACGCTGGGTTGCCGGTAAAGGTCTGTACAGTTGGTCTGGGTGAGCTGTGTTTACAGTGAATGTGGTTCCTTTCTAAACAAGCTAGTGTGCTGACTTTAAAATTAGTACAAACATGCTAAATGTTAAGAGTTTTCTGGTTTTGATTTCAGTGGGGAATATTTTATATACAAGCACAAGCGTGTGTGCAATATATTCACACTCTTCTCCCCTCCCCCCACAGCTGCAGTATCAATAGTAAGAACAATGAAAAGCATTAAATGTAGACTAAACCCACTCTTCCTCCCTTGAGTGCTAAGCTGCAGCAAGCAGAAATCATTAAACTAGGATAGAGAAAATGACTTTTGGCTTTGTCATCTGATGAAGTGAGCTGTAGCTCACGAAAGCTCATGCTCAAATAAATTGGTTAGTCTCTAAGGTGCCACAAGTACTCCTTTCCTCATGTCAGTGTTATTCTGCAATCTCTGTGTTGAATGGAAACTGTTTTCCTTTCCACAAGCTCTAAGCTTACAGACTAGGTTTCCTGCTTTCCTGTTAGTGCCTCCACCTACCCAGACAGTTTTGACATTTTGACTTACTGATCAGCTATTTTCTACCACAATTCTTTTAGAAAAGGTTTTGCATATTGTTGTAACAGCTGACTAAGCAGCAAAACAGCTCTGTAAGTGAGAGAAATAAATGCAGGGCTTTCTGTTTAGCTATCTAGCAAAGCTCTGTTTCTTGAACATTTGAGAGATTTACCTTGACAACAAATCTGTTAGATGGATTTGCTGGAATTCAGCTGCGATACATTTGATAGGAAAGGATGCATTCTGTTGCCCCTGGAATAAAGTAAAATGCATGTGGACCCTGAAAATACAGTACTTAAAGGACTCGTGCAGAGGAAATGTGTATTGAAACAACCACAGACATATATGCAGACTGGGGATGCTTGGAAAGCTCTGAAAACAACGCCATGTGCAAAAATGAATAAATGAAAGCAATTTTGTATACGGAGGCCCTACAGACCATCAATATGCAACTACAAAAGAATTTTCCAATATCTGTCACATCAGAACAACCCAGAATGATGCATTTGGGGGCATCAGCAGCAAACTTGGGAACAGGCCAGTAGACGTTTCGGGACTTAACAAAACAATTTAAAAAAAAATACACTCCATTGCCTGCTTAATGGGGACATTCAGAGCATATTTCTGTGGTGGTTTCCATTTTTATGTTCCCTTGGCAGGTTACCTCTAATGTATCTCAAAAAATAAATCGTGTCTGTCTTCAGTTAGCGTTGGGCGTATCTTCAAAGGTTCTGAAGAGTTGAAAGGTTCTGGTGTCTCAGTTCTAATCCTTAGCCAAACTTCATCCAGACTTATTTGAATCTCTGTTTTATTTAGGCCTTCATGGCAAAACCAGCTTTAGACTTCAGTTTAGAGTCATAAATCTACCATAAACAGACTCAGAATCTCAGCAGGCCGGCCTGTTGGGAAAAATGGGATGTGTTTCTTTGCAGTTAATAAACTCCTCAGGATGAGGACTGTCATTTCTACTGGTTTCAGAGTAGCAGCCGTGTTAGTCTGTATTCGCAAAAAGAAAAGGAGTACTTGTGGCACCTTAGAGACTAACCAATTTGTTTGAGCATAAGCTTTCGTGAGCTACAGCTCACTTCATGATCCGATGATGTGAGCTGTAGCTCACAAAAGCTTATGCTCAAATAAATTTGTTAGTCTCTAAGGTGCCACAAGTACTCCTTTTCTTTTTGTATTTCTACTGTATACGTGTACATTGCACAGCAAGCTAGGGCTCTCCTGATCTTAAGGCCCCAAATTAGGGTGTTGCTGCAATACAAATAATTATCTTGCAGGGATATCAGCAATCATACACCAATATGATCACCTCCAGCATAAGGAAGCAAGTGGCATCTGGAGAGAGGAACTTTGGTACGAGGACAAGGGCTTGAGGCTAAAAAGTGAAATATTTGAATTCCCCAGTTTTAAAACCTGCCTGGCAAATGGCATTCTATCACCTGAAGTTACCAGGTTGTGCTATGCAAGGGGGATGGGACAGTGTGTGGGGTGGGGATGGCTTTTCCCTCTCCACTGTTTGACAATTTTAAATGAATTTTAGAACGAACAAGAGAGAGTGGTAGTTCTGAATGGTGAAATCCTCTATGTGTCCACAGAACAAGCACAACATGGGCAACACCACTGCAGGCTTTCCTAATGCTCAGTCGCTATTCCGATTGCAGTCGCTGTCCTAGCTGTCTTAAGCCGGCCCTGCCCGCAGCAAACTGGGGCCTTAAGCATCGTGGGACCCGTCCTTGGTTCTAACCTGTGCTGTGGCCCAGCCCACCCAGCTGGAGTAAATAGTAGCAGGGGGCCCTATCTCACTTCCCAGAGAATCAGAGGCAGCAGCATGGCAACCTCTTCCCCCAAGAATGGCAGTAAAGTCCCCAGGTCCCTTAGAAACAGCATTCACGGGACTTGCATTGATAGCCCATAACAGACCAGAGGGCGTTGGCTGATCCTAACATTAAATCTGAAGCATATAGAGAGTGCTCAGTCTTGAGAGGTTTTAATTCTGACATTGATGGTACACTAAGTGTTACTGGTTGACTAAATAGATTATTGCATAATAGGCTATTGCATCCTCCTCCCCTCTTGGGGTGTGTGTTTGTTTTTAATATTCACTGGCATTGGGTGACTCCTAGTTTGTTTTTGGTTTTTCCCCAAAGTGAGTTTTGTGCTTATGGTGTTCAGCCCAGGTGAATGAAATGCTCTTTTCTAATGAGAAGGAAGAGCATTGATGGTGGAAGTGAAAGCTTCTTTTCACTGTCTCACCAGAGTGACCTGAGGGAATGAGAGGGTAGTTCAGTCTCCACAGCTTATTCAGCCTTTGGCCTGTCCATTCAGGCTGTTAGTACGTATGTCAGTGGTGATGGTACTCCTCATGATGTGCATTGGAAACACACCCTTATTTCCTGTAGGTATGGCTAGTAATGATTCTTCAGTCACCATCCACTTGAGGTAATTTGTTACAATGACACACAGGAGAGAGGCTTCACAACCCAGTACAAATCCTATCAGCCATCCAGACCCTTATCTATGGCTTTTGTGAGAGGAATTGGAAAAATGAGGTCAGAGGAAAGGGTATGAAGGTTATGTGCCTTCTGACCCTTCCACAGAAGACACAGACATACAGTAAGTAATAAAAATAAATAAAATAGGCCAAACTCTGATCAGATATATATCTGCATCCCCCACAGACATCAGTGGAGTTACAAGAGTATAACAGAGAAAGGTTTGCCTCAGTGGCTTTTATGCAGTAGACGTGAAACATGCGGTCATTGTCATAACATCAGAACCTAAATAGAATTAGCATGCAGAGCTGCAGATCTCTGCTTACCTAACATAGGGGACAAAATGCTGCATGGTAAAACAAGTTGTTCAAAGTAGTACAATAGGCTGACTGGAAGAAAGAGGATTATGTTGATGCAACTGTTTATTTGTGCTGCTTTCCTGTTGCTGTTACGCAGATTCTGGGAGCTCCCTCTCCCCATGTCTTCCTCACAATTTCCTGATCTCTTCAACTGTGTAGCAGAAACTTCAGCAGGCTCCAGAGGAAGATCTCCGCTAACAAATCTGAATATATTTTAATTAGTTAGAAGAACATTACTGCTTGCCCTTGTAGCTGGTTCTTACAGTGGAGGCTGTCATCAGTATTGCCAACACCAAATGTTCAAAAATGTTCAAAAATCATGAGTTTGGCTTTAAAATCATAGGATTATGTAAAAATAATAGATTTGGTGTTCTTTTTATTTGCCTTCTAATTTTTGAGCCTTAAGGGTGCACTGGGGTCACATTTTTGAAGCTTTCTGCACAGCCACAAGGGCTAGAAACGATTTTTGTTTAAAAATGAAGGCTGAAATCATCACATATTCACTTGACTCCAGGAGCTGGGGCTTTAAGGAAAACAATAATTATCATGAAACTCATGATGACATCATGAGAATTAACAACACTGCATCATTGCTCTCACAGATGTGAGAAGAAGGTCCCTGGTGGTTCTTTTAATGGTACATTTGTTGGATGGAGAGATCTCTTTTCTCTGTCTCTGGGAGATCCCAGCATTTGAGAGGAATTAAATGGGTTGGTGCTTCTCTCCACAATTTGGCCATAGAAGGGAGGACACTCACCTGGTTCTGAAGTCTGAGATGCTAATCACATAGGATATGGTGTGCTGACCACTTCATGTTGTTACAGAACTCTGGTATGGTGCTGTACAGTGGAGTCGCATCTTATGTGGGGGTTAGGTTCTAAAGTCAGCGTGCAAGGTGAAAATTGCGTATAGTCCAAATTACTCTTGAAAATCCCTTATCGCCCATAAAGTACAGTATACTGTACATGGTTTTGTGTATACAACCCTATACAGTAATATGGATAATGTATACAGTAATGTACAGTCTATATAATAGAGTACATATGCAAAGTATAATTTTACAGTGCTGTATTTTTAATTACACAGGGGGTAATTACAGGGGGTTGTCAGGGCTTGATGTCGATCCAGGAGACGGCGGTGACGGAGAGCTTGGGTGATGAGAGCGAGTCGTAGATGAAGTGGTCGGCTCTGGTTCAGCTCGAGAAATTGATTGCGTAGGCTCATCTGCTGCTGGGGTTTTTTTCCTTGAAAAACATGGTGATTGGCAGCTGTCGCTGTTATCTCTTGAGCTGCTCAAACATTTCTTGATACAGTCTCAAATCGTCCGTAATACTACGTGTGATTTTGAGGCTTCGTTCCATAGAGGGATCACATTCAGAAATTAAATCATTCAAGTGTTTTGCTGCTTGGAACACTTCAGCAAATTTATGAAGATTCCAACTTGCTGGCTCTTCCTGTTCGTTGTCATCATCTTCATCTTCTGTAGATGATTTTATCAGTTCCTCTAACTCTTCGTTAGCCAATGTTTCTCTATGGCTCTCAGTTAATTCTTCAATTTCTTCCTCAAGGACGTTGATGAAATCAATCACCATCCACTTGGCTGACCACTTGAACAATGCGTTTCACTTCTTTGTCAATGGTTGGGAAACCCTTAAAATCATTCACACATTCTTTCCAAAGGTTTCGCCAACATACATTGAGTGTTTCAGGCTTGATTGCATCCATTGCCTGCTTAATATAAGTGATGCAATCGGCAATGTTGAAGGACTTCCAGCACTCCATCGCATTAAGATTGGGATCAGCATCCATAGCGCTACGTATCCGTGAGAACATAAGCCTCATGTACGTGGCCTTGAAACAGCGAATCATGCCTTGGTTGAGAGGTTGGAGGATGTAGGTGGTATTTGGGTGCGGGGGGGGGAAGACAACTTCAACGTCGTTATGTGCAAACCGGAGTGCCGCAGGGTGGCCAGGAGCATTGTCTACGATCAGCAACACTTTAAAGTCAAGTCCTTTCTCTTCGAGGTACTGCCTGACCTCCGGAAATAAACACTTGTGGAACCAATCCAGAAATAATGCTGCCATCACCCAAGCCTTTTTATTTGATTGCCAGAACACAGGCAGGAGATTTTTGTTCTTGCCTTTTAGGGCACGGGGATTTGCAGCCCTGTAGAGCAAGCCCGGCTTTATTAAATGCCCAGCCGCATTGCCACAAAACAACACAGTCACATGGTCTTTAGCTGCTTTGAAGCCAGGGGCTTGTCTTTCTGATTTCGAAGTGTAAGTACGGTTGGGCATTCTTTTCCAGAAGAGCCCAGTCTCGTCAGCATTAAAAACTTGTTCCGGAAGATAGCCCTTTTCTTCTATGATTTTCTTTAATTGTTCGGGGTAAGCTTTTGCTGCCTCTTCATTGGCAGATGCAGCTTCACCAGTAGTCTGCAGTTTTTGAGGTTGAAGCGGTTCCTAAAACTGTTAAGCCAACCTTGGCTGGCTTTGAAATCCTTCTCATCAGAAGGCTGTCCTGCTTCGGTGGGGGGTTTGAACAGCGCATAGAGGCTAAGAGCCTTTTCTCGCAGCGTGTTGCCATCGATAGGCATGCGTTTACGGTTCATGTCTTCCAGCCATAAGTTTAATGCCTTTTCAGTCTTCACTAAAATCTTATCACGCACATGGCTCATCACCTTAGCAGTTGTTGGAGCACTTGATGCCACGGCTTGATGAATTTCTCTCTCTCTCGAATGTTGATGGCACGGATGCTAGATTCATTGTGGCCATATTTACGCGCCACATTGGAGACCGACATACCATCTCTCAGTAAGTCCAACAAAGCCAGTTTTTCCTCCAGCGTTGGAACAGATCACTGTTTCTTCGGTTGAGCACCAGACAAAGTAGTTGGCTTGCGTTTAGGGGCCATGTTGTACAAAAAATACATACAGTATCTTTAAACACTAGAATCACACTCAGCATGGCGAGATGCTCACACTATGAGAGGCATGCAGGAACTGAGAACGACTGAGGGAATAGCAGATTCATGTCTCCCATCTCACGCTCACTCTGGGGCATACACTCATTGAGTTGAATGGTGGGTGGAATTGCCCTCACTATTTACAGGTATCTTGGTGGTGGTGGTTGTTGTTGTTGTTGTTTTGCCGAGGGTGTATAGTTGAATTTGCATAAGTTAAATGCGTGTATGATGCGACTCACCTGTACATTAAGTGCCATGCCTACAGCCTTTGCAGTCTAAATAAGACATAGGAAAGCAGTTCAAGGGATGCAGAATGTGGGGATCATAAATGACAAGGATTTGCTCGAAGAGTGGAAGGATTAGAAGGAGGAAAGAGGATGCTTGGCATTGATGACAAAATGTGTTTAGTGGGACAGCAGGAAACCAAGTGTGTGGTAGGGAAAGGGTGACTCGGGGAGTAAAAAAGTGAGAAGATTGGGAAGAGTGTAGGGAGTGAGATGATGTATAGATAACAGAGGTAGCTGGTGGAAAGATTAAGCTGGGTCTTCTGGGTGAGACAGAGGAGCTTGAATAGGATATGTTAAGAGAAAAGACATTAAGTAGGACACCACTTAAGTGTTTGCCATTGAAACCTGAGTATAGGCCCAGCAGGTGCTCTCTAAGCACAGGCTATCTTGTGTACCAGCAGGGAATGAAAGATTGTATCTGGCAGATCTCGTAAACAAGTGACAGTCCTCATAACTGAACAAAGACAGCAACAAACGTGTTAAACCATCAAGCCTTTAAGTCCTTGCTCAAGCAGCTGGTTTCTTGTTGCTATTTAGTATAAGTGAGCCTCCTATCCTCTAACATTCCACTTGCAAGCAGACTTTCAAAATACGGAATCACCCTATGTAGTTCACTGGAATAGTGATGGGACAATCTGGGTTCTAATACGATGGGTATGTCTACACTGGAAACTTTCAAGCGCTGCCACAGGAGCGCTTTGAAGTGCGAGTGTGGTCGTGCAAGAGAGCTGGGAGAGAGCTCTCCCAGCACTCCTGGTAATCCACCTCCACGAGGGGATTAGCTCCAAGTGCTGGGAGCTGTCCACACTAGTGCTTTAAAGCGCTCAGACTTGCTGCGCTCAGGGGGGTGATTTTTTCACACCCCTGAGCCAGCAAGTTAGAGTGCTATAAAATGTAAGCGTAGACAAGTCCTAAATAACCCAAATCAGTTTGCTTCATGCACTTGGGAGTTTGGCCCACTGAGGAATACCCTGCAGGACAGTGGAGAAAACAGACTATCCCCTATCTTTCACAGGGTAATGAAACATGATTTCTTATGAAGTGAGTGTTTAAGGTGTAGACTTTGATCTTTCAAATGGTTTAGGTGGAAGATACAGATAGCTAGTGTCCATGCTCAGCTTCTGGGGTGGACAGTAAAATTCTTTCTGGGCAAGCCCAGACAAAACATAAATATGAGCCATCTTCCATGCAGTACTATATATGAACATGTCAAGCAGAAAGGCTTTCTTGAAGGAGGATTTGATTGTTAGTGTTAACTGTAACTTGAGTTGTTTAGGATCTGTTACCACAGAGACCGCCTCTGTCTGTACCACACTGCACAGCTGAGATCGGGGAAGGTGCTTGAGCTGGAGTCCTCTCACAATAAAAGGGAGGGGGTTGCTGGGAAGGAATTCAGTTCCCCCTGGGTCTGCTATAGCCTTGCTTTGTTACCTTTCTTCTGGTCATGCTTCAAGGCCCAGTTTTATTCCTCAGGAGGACTTTGCAGGAGAAGGTTGCCCTGGGAGAAGAAGGGATTGTAAATTTTTTATTTGACACTTTAATTGTCATTTGGAGCATTATGGGAGTGAGGCAGGGATGGCGGGATGAACCATTGTTATTTCTTGCTGTTGATACTGATGATTTTCTAATCTTCCTGGCTGTAAGGATACCCGAAACATAGGATGGGCTCCTTTCGAATTGGTTTGATGATTTTTTATCAGCTGAAATAAACAGTCCCAGAGTAGCAATTGTTGCTGCTGCAACAGCCTGTCCTCTGCTCATGGAGGAATATACATTATAAAGCATTTTAAAGCCCAGAGGAGTGATGAGGGCTGCTAATGAAGAGTAAAAAGCAGCTTCTAGAAGTAATAATAATTAGACTAATGCTAAGATGAAGAGCATTTATGCAGAGCAGCGATGGAGAATACTGAATCTGTGGAGTGGGTGGAAGTGTGTCCTAATGAACAAACAGAATGATCCTGGGATGTCTAGAATAACAAAAGGGAAGGAGGATGTAAGGGTTTGACAGTGCAGACTCAGGAAAAAATTAGAGGTTTAGAGGAGAAGGAAATCACGGCTAAAATAAAACTGCCTAGAGAGCCAGGTGGGAGGAAGACCTTGGACATTTACTGTACTTTGAGTTGAAAGTAAGGAAATGGAAAAACAAGGGCTAGAAGGAAAGAAAAAGGGAGCATTTCCCCACTTCCCTCCTTAAAATGAACAATAGTGATTTTTCCACGGAATGCTAGCACTGTTCTGAGGAAATGGAAATGTCCTGGAGTGAATTGTCCTAAGGGAAGCACTGAGGAAAGAGGAGGAAGCCACAGAGGTTCTCAACAAAAATTGCAGTCATGCCTCAGAATCATCTTCAGTTGCACTAAAATATTTATCCCCTTTTTGTGTATTCTTTGCTTGTGTGTTGAAGGACTCTATTCAGAGATGTGGGAGGGGGAAGCTGCTTTAGTCTCTTATGATAGCAGAGCTGGTTAGGAATTTTTCATTAAATTGTTTTTCATTGAAAAATGCTGATTAATTGAAACTGAAGCCATTCCCAAAACAGGGTTGGGTTCGATGAATTTCCCAGCTCAAAAAAATGTTTAAAAAAAAAAAGTTTCAAAATTGTGGAAATGTTCTATTTGACATTTTCAAAATGAAATATTCCAATTTTCCAAATTGAAATGACTTTTTGTTTAGGGATTTAAGTTAATTAGACCAACAAGACCTGTTTTTTGTTTAAAGAAAAAAGTCTAAATCAAAACAAACCCCTTTGAGATGATCAAAAGGAAATATTTAAATTGACCTGAAATTAATTTTTTTTGTTCACGAATATTTTCAAAATTTTGACTTGTTGCCCTGGTTTGAGAAGTGAGAAAAATTCACTCTCAAACATATTAATGGGATGGGTAAACTGTTTCCCAGCCAGCTGTAGATGATAGTACTATTGGGTAAGATGTTACAGGGATAAGTAACAGAGGAGTAAAAGGAGCTTTATGAGCCTCTTTCTGCTGTTAATTTCTTTGGACCCAATTCTTGTTGACTTTGTTGGGTGTGCACTAATGTAACTGAGAGCAGAGTTTGGCCACCTCTGTGCCTTGTGTGTATCTCACTCTACTGCATGCTTTACATGACAGAACTGAGTTACCCAATTCTATTATGCAAGCTGCATATGACACTGGCATTGTGGCCCTCTTGAAAGATTGCTCAGTTCAAAGTAGCTGACATTTTATACAAGGAGGAAAAAGAACAGCCAGAAAAAATAGGGGAAAGCAGCCAATCAACTTTGATATATTCTTCTCTCTTTCTTTCCAAAAAAATGAGCCTCTCTCCAAAACAATCAAAGCTGTCCTGTTAAATAACATGCATTCCATACAGAGGAAGTACAGCATGATGGGATTACGTTCAGATTCCAACTAAAACAGTCACAATTGTTGGCTCCTAACAAGGAACTAAACTGAAGGAAATTGGAAACTGAAATTTCTTCTACATTATACTATAGAAAACTGGAGAAAAACTGAACATTTCAATGGCGCAGGCAGGCTATTAGTCATCACTGTGCTATATTACAGTGTGAAGGTGGCGGGGGGAGGCGGAGAGCACTATGCATTGCAAGCTGTGTATGTCGAGAAGTAATTGTTTCAGATGTAGAGTCAGATTCTCTGGTCTGCTAAGGCCATTTTGGGCCACACAAATGTAGAAAGTGGCTTTAATGCAACCAGAGATGGCCAGCGAAGAATTCCACCTGTTCAGGGGTATTCTCTGCCTCGTGACTGGCTGATTTCTGCCTTGCCAGTGTTTGGGGGAAGGGGTATTTCAGGGGCAGAGCTGGTCAGTGAGAGGAGGGGATGGTGTGGTCGAGCAGAGCTCATCTATGTCTGATCCTCAACTGGCATAAGATGGGGGATGTTATGCCAGTAGTGTAAGTTAGAGCTGCTCATAGATAGCCTTAACTTGCCTCAGAGCTTAGTGGTTTTGGATGAGGTAGTAATAGCCACCTGCCTTCAGCCCCCCATATCCAATCTGCATGAGCAGACGTTTGGCGAATCGAGGCCCTAACCCATCACCAGTGTGGTGTCACCTTCCAGAAACCGCATAAGCACTTGTGTGTGGCACTCTTTCTGTAGTTATGTTTATGGGAAAATTTAATAGTAACATCAGGAAACTTATTGGGCATCTGTAACACGGTCGCTTTCGTCCGCTGACTCAACAGTGTCTTTGGAGCTCACCACAGGAAACTCTACAGTCTCATTTTTGGAGCTGGGTTAAAACAAAATTTTTTTTCCCTGCAAAAAATTTGGATAGGAATATTTTTATTTTAAAATGTTGTTTGCAGGAAATCTTCAAAATAAAATGAAATCTTTAATTTGATTTGGTTTTTGAAAACAAAAAAATGTTCAAAATTTCAAATTGTTTCCCCACTTTTGGGGGGCGGGTGGGCACTGAACACAGTAGAGTGAATGATGGCTTCATTTTCATTCCTTTTTAATTCTTTCAATTGTAACTTTTCAAAACTTCTCCCACTTCAGAAAACTGACAGTGGCAGAAAGAAAAATAAAAAACTAACTTTGCCAAGTTGCCTTCTTCAAACATGTATAACTTCAAATGATGATGTTTAGCAATCATCATAAATTATCCCGATTTATAAAAGTTACTGAGACCTTACAGAAAACCTGAGAAAATATTCTGGGCCAAATTGTCTTCTCATTTAAAGACCCGATTGTCCCTGGCCCTTGCACGGGTCCATGATGGGTGGGTAAAATGCAAAGAGCTGAGTAGGACATTGTATAATCTGCATCAATCCAAGAAGTAGATTGAGAGGGTTTGTGCCTCAGGAGCTGATTGGGTGCAGAGAGAGAAGCATGCTGCAGTATCCACAAGGATGGCACAGGATAAGTTTCAGAGTAGCAGCCGTGTTAGTCTGTATTTGCAAAAAGAAAGGAGTACTTGTGGCACCTTAGAGACTAACCAATTTATTTGAGCATAAGCTTTCGTGAGCTACAGCTCACTAAGTGCTCCTCCTGAGTTACAATATCTCTTGGGGCTCTGAGCGGTGGAGGCTATACACAGCCCAGCCCTAAATTAGTCCATGAAATTGCACTGGTTCCACTGAGAGGAGAATTTTGCTTTCCAAAGGAAGGATAAAATGAATCTCCTCCCCCCCCCATTCCCACACCCTCCCTGCTATTTAAGGTAATACTAAATAGTAGCCATTGGTATCGAATAAATACTTGCTATCCTTGAAATATCAGGAGACCAGGCTTCAGCGGCAGCATTGGATTGAATATAGGGCTCCAAATCAGGGAATGCAGGCATGAACTGGATACGTGTCCTTACTATGCAGCAGCAGCTGCCCAGAGTAGACTGTGGGTCGGCCAGAGGAAGCTGGGCAGGCGTGTAAAATAATGCTTACCACAGACTGTTGGAAGAATCTTGGGGAAATGTAGGGCCAGATTATAGTCTGTTCACTGATGCAATTCCATTGAAGTTATGTGGTCAGCTACAATAAATATACAGTCTGTGGGCCAGTGGAGTTGCACTGGCTGCCACGTCAGAGGAGTTACACATATGAGAGCCGTATTTGATCCATAATCTATCTATTTACTCTATATGCTTGGTGGTGGGTGAGGGTGTTTTTTGGCTTTGGCCAAACGTCTGTAAATACTTTTATGTCAGAAGAAAGATTTAAAGAAACGCTATAAACTCATAATTGTTTCAGAGTAGCAGCCGTGTTAGTCTGTATTCGTAAAAAGAAAAGGAGTACTTGTGGCACCTTAGAGACTAACCAGTTTATTTGAGCATAAGCTTTCGTGAGCTACCGATGAAGTGAGCTGTAGCCCATGAAAGCTTATGCTCAAATACATTTGTTAGTCTCTAAGGTGCCACAAGTACTCCCTTTCTTTTTTCATAATTTTGTGTTTTTTCTGAGAGCACTATTTGACTGATTCAAATGTCTTCAGAATTACTGATCCAGTTACAAATAAGACTTCTATCAAAGATTTATCCCATCCCCAATCTAGAAAGTATTCTATTTTATGTATTTTTCCTGAATCTTTTTTTGTTTTATCAAGGCAACAGCATGAAAACAGACCTTTCCTCTCTAAGGCCCAAATCCTGAAATCTTTACTCAGGTAAGTCCCCTTAAAGTTAGTGAGAGTTTTGCCTCTGTGAAAACTTGGATTTGGCACTAAGAATGATTCTGTCTTTTTGCTGTTTATTCCCCACCTGAAGTCCTAATCCTCTGTTTGTGACTTCATAATCATTTCCAGAGCATGCAATAGTGATGTCACACCCAAGGGATTATGACTTCAGATGGGAACTAAACAGCAGGAGCAGATGAACTCTTAACAAACAAAGTCTCTGTTTTCATGCAAATGTCCTTAGTAATAAAGAATGAGGGGAGTGAGAAATACAGAAATTTATGATATAGAAGCAGGACTGTTTGGAAACAGACTTTTTATTAGCTTTCCATGAGGCGCCAGCTGCTCTTTAATGTTTTCGTTTTCAAGTTTTATGTATGAAAGCACTAGCTTGTGTAAACAGAAAGCCTGAGAAAGTTATGGGGAGTGTTGTTAATGATGGGTGAACCTCAAAAGACTGGGAGATTTGGATCAGAAAAGTCTTGAAAAGTCTTGATGTTTATACAGAGCTTAACCTAACTTTTTTTTAGGCCCCCCATCATCTCTCTTGTTTCCTAATACCTCCAGCAGTCCCTCCTCTCTCCTTCCAGTGACCACCTTTCCAGTAGGCCCTGATGTCTTCCTTTCCCATGACAATCTCTCATACCCTTCCTAACATTGGTAATATGGGAAACAAGTTAACGGCAAGATCTTCTGCAGGAAGCAAAAAGTCTCCTGCCATCTCTGGGGGCACTACTGTTCTTATCAGGGTAACACCTCTGTCAGGAGATGCCCTAGGACTTCTTCCCCTTCAGGAACAAGATCCACTTTGAATGGAGGCCACATCTTCACTCTTCCCTCACCCTGCTAGCATCACCTCTTTGTGTGAAAAGAGCTGGGATAGCCTTCTCCTGCAATCTCGTGGTAGCAGCACCAGCAGCAGCAGACAGCTGGTCTGGTGGGGCCCCAACATCTATGGCAGATTCTCTGCTAGGCCCTACTGTCACTGAATTATACTATGTTAAAGACACAGGAGTCTGCTGAGTTCAGCCTGGCTACTCAGCCAGCTCCAGTATTCTTTCCTGCTAAATATCTGTGTTACTTAAATGTGTCTTTGTCTGTTTAAATGGCAATGCTGGATGCTACTATTGTGGCCTTCCCTCAGAGTTGCCACCTCTTGGATAAAGCACAAGACAATGTACTGTAGGGAACAATCCTGCCCTTACAGATGGATGGACTAGATGGCACCTAACAGGGTCTTTCCCATCTCTAATTGCTACAACTGTATGATTCTGCTTGAAAGCTCTTTACTTAAATGCTCTTTTCCCTGTGTTCTTATTTTTATATTCTGTGTGCCTGAAGTCATGGGGCTTGATACTTAGGGTAGCCAATTTTGGTTGGATGTAGTCCTGAAGATTTCATGACATGACATAATCTTTAATTCCTGTAGACTCTAGGCCAATCCTGGAGGGTTGGCAACCCTACCACTATTTCCACTGAAATGGCAAAACTGTTCACTTCAGTGAGAGCAAGATTAGGCTCAAAGGACCATTAGTTCAAAGGTCATTGTATATCTACTCTCACTATTCTTACTACACCTTGATCGTAACATATTATTTTACCTGCCTTTCTTCAGTGACCATAGTCATGGTTTGTGCAGCTTTTCTGCAGACGTGAATGGTTCTAGCCCAGTTAGCTTTCCTGTGGCCTCCTCTGGACTTTTCTTTTTCCCTGGTATCTTCTGTAGTATTGTGTTGAACATAGAGACCAAAACTTTGACCTTGCCTTCTAGGCCCTACACAACTCTGTTTCTTCCTCCATATCAGATCTGGTCTCTCAGAATGTCCCCACACCCCCCAAACGCCTTTTGTGTTCCAGCCAATGAAGCCAACCTCAATGTGTTGTTTGTCCACAGCCACCTTTGTGCCTTTTTTCATGCAACTCCTTAAGCACAGGAGGGCCTCCCAGTTCTGGTCTGTCATACCGCTTCATTCAGATCCCTCTTTAAGACTCACATTTTCCCTGAAACTGACAGGAAATGAGTTAATAATTATTTTTATGTTTAAACAAATTTTGAAGGTCAAGATGGGCATGTGCCAAAACTAAGCAACAGCATGTTCATAATGTTCTATCCTTCCTCATGTCATGCCCTGGATACTGATTACCTTCACTCATTGGGCCCAAGCCTTGGGTTTGGCCACACTCTGCTCAGCACAGGACGGGGAATACCTCCTCCTCAGACATTCTAGGGCTGGACAGAGGTGGTTTATCTCCCAGCACAAGTTAGAGCAGCTATTTAGGAGGGAAATGAGAGATGTTTCTTAATGTCCTCTGGTTATGGAACTGACTTTCTTCTCACATGTGTTGTCAAGTGTGGCTTGAAGCAAGTGTTCTCAGATTTATTTTTCTTTGCCTTTTATCTTTTTAAAGTCATTACTGCCAAATGAAGGGCTCTCGGAAGTTTACATAGAAGGTGTTTGATAAGAGGTAGGTTCAGTGGTGAGATCTAATAATGTATAAGGAGGAATGAGCTTTCTGTATATGTAAAACTCCCAGAGATCCTGCATTATTTACTAACCGAGGGCTTGATCTTGCTCCCATTTAAGTCAATGGGGAAAAACTTTTTGTTAGCATAGGCTGAAATAGTTCCAAAACCCAACTATGATAAGGTAGCTCATAAACACACAACTTGTGACACATCTCCCAATCTAGTTTACTTCATTCACGCTATAACATTTCACATTAATTCTTCTGCCCTCCAACTTCCTTTTGTAGGTCTTAGTTGTGTGCACCTAATCTCTTCAAATATTAAGGTCAAGATCTCAAAAAGCATCTGATTAGTTTGGGTGCCTCCATATTTGGATGCCCAACTTGAGAGACACAAAAGGGTAGTGAGTGTTCCAAAACTGAGGCACTTCTGAAAATCTTAATCTCTGTTGCCGGGGTATAATATGTGTGTGTGTGTGTGTGTGTGCCCTAAAATGTAGCCTGTACATAGTGTAGTTTTTCTCTGAAGGCCACAGCTTCAGCTGGTGTAAATCCGTGTAGCTCTACTCATTTTAGGCTTTAGAATTCCCAGCCTTCTCTGACACCAATCACTGATCTGTATCTCTGTCCTTATTAGGCTTATATTCTAAATATTTCATGTTGTGTGTCTATACACTACACTTTTAATTTTTATTTTACTATGTGGTGTTTTAGGATGTATGTCATGAATGACATTATACAAATTCTTATAGCGTTTCTCTTTTGTTTGACAATTAGCCCTTTTAGAGAGAGAACACATGGCCCCTCGTTTCCAAAAATAGTCACTTAAACTGAGCTGCCAGGTGCATGTTTAATCAGATAATTGCATACACAAAGTAGACAATTTCTCAACCAGTACCTGTGAGAGAGAGACCCTTTGGTCCTTGCAGTTACCCATTTTGCATGACTATTTTTGTGCAAGTAATATTCTGTTTGCTCATAGGTTTCAGAGGAACAGCCGTGTTAGTCTGTATTCGCAAAAAGAAAAGGAGTACTTGTGGCACCTTAGAGACTAACCAATTTATTTGAGCATGAGCTTTCGTGAGCTACAGCTCACTTCATCAGATGTTTACCGTGGAAACTGCAGCAGACTTTATATACACACAGAAATCATGAAACAATACCTCCTCCCACCCCACTGTCCTGCTGGTAATAGCTTATCTAAAGTGATCAACAGGTGGGCCATTTCCAGCACAAATCCAGGTTTTCTCACCCTCCACCCCCCCACACAAATTCACTCTCCTGCTGGTGCTAGCCCATCCAAAGTGACAACTCTTTACATAATCAAGTCGGGCTATTTCCTGCATAGATCAAGGTTTTCTCACATCCCCCCCACCCCCATACACACACAAACTCACTCTCCTGCTGGTAATAGCTCATCTAAACTGACCATTCTCCAGGTTTAAATCCAAGTTAAACCAGAACATCTGGGGGGGGGGGTAGGAAAAAACAAGAGGAAACAGGCTACCTTGCATAATGACTTAGCCACTCCCAGTCTCTATTTAAGCCTAAATTAATAGTATCCAATTTGCAAATGAATTCCAATTCAGCAGTTTCTCGCTGGAGTCTGGATTTGAAGTTTTTTTGTTTTAAGATAGCGACCTTCATGTCTGTGATTGCGTGACCAGAGAGATTGAAGTGTTCTCCGACTGGTTTATGAATGTTATAATTCTTGACATCTGATTTGTGTCCATTTATTCTTTTACGTAGAGACTGTCCAGTTTGACCAATGTACATGGCAGAGGGGCATTGCTGGCACATGATGGCATAGATCACATTGGTGGATGTGCAGGTGAACGAGCCTCTGATAGTGTGGCTGATGTTATTAGGCCCTGTGATGGTGTCCCCTGAATAGATATGTGGGCACAATTGGCAACGGGCTTTGTTGCAAGGATAAGTTCCTGGGTTAGTGGTTCTGTTGTGTGGTATGTGGTTGTTGGTGAGTATTTGCTTCAGGTTGCGGGGCTGTCTGTAGGCAAGGACTGGCCTGTCTCCCAAGACTTGTGAGAGTGTTGGGTCATCCTTTAGGATAGGTTGTAGATCCTTAATAATGCGTTGGAGGGGTTTTAGTTGGGGGCTGAAGGTGACGGCTAGTGGCGTTCTGTTATTTTCTTTGTTAGGCCTGTCCTGTAGTAGGTAACTTCTGGGAACTCTTCTGGCTCTATCAATCTGTTTCTTTACTTCTGCAGGTGGGTATTGTAGTTGTAAGAAAGCTTGACAGAGATCTTGTAGGTGTTTGTCTCTGTCTGAGGGGTTGGAGCAAATGCGGTTGTATCGCAGAGCTTGGCTGTAGACGATGGATCGTGTGGTGTGGTCAGGGTGAAAGCTGGAGGCATGCAGGTAGGAATAGCGGTCAGTAGGTTTACGGTATAGGGTGGTGTTTATGTGGCCATTGTTTATTAGCACTGTAGTGTCCAGGAAGTGGATCTCTTGTGTGGACTGGACCAGGCTGAGGTTGGTGGTGGGATGGAAATTGTTGAAATCATGGTGGAATTCCTCAAGGGCTTCTTTTCCATGGGTCCAGATGATGAAGATGTCATCAATATAGCGCAAGTAGAGTAGGGGCTTTAGGGGACGAGAGCTGAGGAAGCGTTGTTCTAAATCAGCCATAAAAATGTTGGCATACTGTGGGGCCATGCGGGTACCCATAGCAGTGCCGCTGATCTGAAGGTATACATTGTCCCCAAATGTGAAATAGTTATGGGTAAGGACAAAGTCACAAAGTTCAGCCACCAGGTTAGCCGTGACATTATCGGGGATAGTGTTCTTGACGGCTTGTAGTCCATCTTTGTGTGGAATGTTGGTGTAGAGGGCTTCTACATCCATAGTAGCCAGGATGGTGTTATCAGGAAGATCACCGATGGATTGAAGTTTCCTCAGGAAGTCAGTGGTGTCTCGAAGGTAGCTGGGAGTGCTGGTAGCGTAGGGCCTGAGGAGGGAGTCTACATAGCCAGACAATCCTGCTGTCAGGGTGCCAATGCCTGAGATGATGGGGCGCCCAGGATTTCCAGGTTTATGGATCTTGGGTAGTAGATAGAATATCCCAGGTCGGGGTTCCAGGGGTGTGTCTGTGCGGATTTGATCTTGTGCTTTTTCAGGAAGTTTCTTGAGCAAATGCTGTAGTTGCTTTTGGTAACTCTCAGTGGGATCATAGGGTAATGGCTTGTAGAAACTCGTGTTGGAGAGCTGCCGAGCAGCCTCTTGTTCATATTCCGACCTATTCATGATGACAACAGCACCTCCTTTGTCAGCCTTTTTGATTATGATGTCAGAGTTGTTTCTGAGGCTGTGGATGGCATTGCGTTCCGCATGGCTGAGGTTATGGGGCAAGTGATGCTGCTTGGAAGAGACCATAAGGGTTGTCTAGTCTAACTCCCTACCAAGATGCAGGATTCGTTGTGTCTAAACCATGTACAAGAATGTTTTAAATCTCACCTGTCTAGTTTTTGACAATGTGACTGCTAATGACAGCTAAGATAATGAGAGAATTTTTCTTCATAAGAACAGTTTCAGATCTACTCATAATGTCTTGAAAATGACTTCTCCTTTCTGAGCATTCCTTTCCTCTCTCCTCCCATTCTAAATTATTTATTTTTAAGCTGTTGTAGGAGGACAACTGACATTGATTGGTATGCAAACTCTAAGTGCCACCTTAGAAGGTTCTTAAAAACCCGTAATGAGTAATCTGTATATTTCTGAAAGGCCTCCAAGGCAGGGGGCTGCAGTTTCACTTGAGATCTGTTGACAAAATAAGTGTCAATTCATGACAAACCAACTGCCAAAAATAACCACACCAGCTATTGGAAACAATTGGAGGACATGGACAGTACAACCATTCTTAGGTATTGAAGATAATATACTGAGTATAGAGCCCCTAACTGGTAAACTTACAGTTTCTGATTACCCCTCCAAGCTGAGGGTAAAAAAATTGTGTTTTACAGGATTACTTGTACATTATTTTTTTTTTTGCCCACCACTAGTCATTGTTATACATAAACATAGTTCTCTAGTGTTTCCTGCAGAGGTATACTGTAGGCAGTTGTTGAAAAAGTTATTTTTCTTATTTTGTCTAATAACTTGATGTTCTTTGTGTAATGTGGGCATCTGAAAGCTAGTATCTGGATTAAGACCATTTCACATAGGCCACCAAATAGTCAACAAAATGGAACAAGTTTTGGTCCCTACCAGCTTGGGCTACATATTTTGCTGAACTAAAGATAAAAAATTCTCTCATTATCAGTCCCCTTAGCCATCCATTGTTCCCTTTCCCCACAAACAAAAAAGTTGCTGAGTGTTTATAAAATTTCTACTCTAAAGTAGGCAATACAATTCCATGCCAATGTACTGAGTCTGCAAATGAAAGAAGACTATGAGAAAGCATCATGCTCTTTTTGTCCTTCCCTGTCACAGATGTCTATTTTGATCCACACAAAAAGAAATTTTAAAAAATGTGATTGATTATTGCTTGGAGGGGAATCCAACCTAAAGACAGGGCGAGCAGAGAAACATAGGGAGGAAAAGCAGACCAGGTAACTCCTCTAGGGCCTGATCCAATGCTTGTTGAAGTCAATGGAAAGACTCCAACTGATGTTAGTGGGCTTTGGATCAAGCTCCTGGGATCTCCTTCCTTGTAACTAAGTTGTACCTCCCATAGTATTGTTTCCATCAAAATACATATTCAGTTCCTTTGAAAATGTCTGGAATCATTGCCTTTGGTAGTTGGCAGATGAGAGTGGCATCATTTGTGACACTGAGTGCGTTTTGAGGGGAATCCATGGCAGAGATGGCTACGTTCTGTTTCAATAGCTGTTTAAAAACTGGAACATTTAATCCTATTTTTTGCTTCAGACCATCTGGTGGTTAATATGCAAGGGTCAGGAAGGGATTCTTCTTTCCCTCATGTATCTGGGACTACACAGTGAATTGTGTTCTGCCTTTCTCTGAAACATTGCTTATGGCCAGTGCTGGGGTAATGCGGGATGCCACGCTAGATGGACCGATGTTAAATCATATATTTTAATACTGGACAATAAAGTTATTTTTGATTGTGAAACTAGTATTAAAGCAGGCAAGGGGCAGGCTTAGAACATCTGATGCTGAGTCCATCAATAATGGCGTCAGTATATTGTTACCAGCTGGTGACAATTCCCAGCTTGAGGCTCAGATGTTAATACAAGGCAGTTCCCAGTTTGTATAGTTAATGTCAAAATCTTTCTCAAACCTATAACTTTTTGGTATACCAAGATGAGCAAAAAAGGAATAAAACCTTTTCCTTAAGGGTAGGTAACCTGCAGGATCACTTGGAAGTGCTGTTATTGGTGAATATTTATGCTTTATTGGTTATGAATGTCCCAAATTCTTATTGTGCCATATTGTTTGACCAAAGACTTGTCCTTTGATTTAGGAAGGTTCCCCTTGCAATATGCATTTCATGAATATGAAGAGCAGTTGTCAGAATGGCCTAGATTCATAAAGATACTTTGGCATTGTGATACTCAGCACCACAGCACCTAACTTTTAGGCACTTAGAAAAATCAACATGAACAACATTGCGATTCACAAAGCCTGAGTTAGGTGCCAAGGCTCCCTATACAGCGAATGGGGAGAGAGAGGTGTCTAGGAATGGGAGTCACAAAAACCAGAACACGAGGAGAGAAGCTGCCTAAACTAACCAATGGGAGATGCAAGCGAGCACGATGTGTGTTAAGCCCGCCCCCGAGATAGCTGCCTAAGTCCAGGCTGCAGTAAGGCACCTATTTCTGCCTGTGATACACAGCCATGAACCCTTCTCATGGAGTCAGGTGACTTGGGCACCTGAGTTGTTTATTGTGAGAATGAGTTAGGCAGGTGCCTAACTCCGCACAAAACAAAATCTGGCTGGAGGAGGTGGTGCCCACCTTACAACTTTTTAGCCTAGTGTTTAGAGCACTCACCTGGGAGATGGGAGACCCAAGTTCAACTCCCGCCTCTGCTCGGTAGGGAAAAAAGATTTGATATAGGCTCTCCTACCTCTTAGGAGGGTGCTCAAGTCACTGAGCTATGGGATAGTCTGAAGTAGGGATCCCTCGATATAACTAATTAAAGAGTGATGTGGGCAGGGGGACCAGACCCTGGGTTTCTCACCTCCTGTGTGGGTGCACTAAGCACCAGGCTACAGTGTCATTTGTCATGCTCTATGACTCAGTGACTCTTTAAGTATTTATATGCAATGGAACAGCTCCAACAGGAGAGATCGAGGGGAACCCCGCGCCCCCATCAGAGTATCCCATAGCTCTGTGATTAGAGAGCTCTCCAGAGAGGTGGGAGACCACTGTTTGAATCCTTTCTTCTCCTCAGATAGTGGTGGTCATTGAACCTGGGTCTCCTGCATCCCAAGTGAATGTTGTAACCACTGGGATAAAAGTTATAAGACAGCCAGATTTTGAAAGGGACGTAATCTGGTAGATAGCGTCTCAACACACCTATTGGATAGGGCCCTCCACACAAGTTAGGCAGCTGAATACCTATTTTCCCTGGTTTGTGAATTGCTCTGAGGGCTAGGCAGGAGATAGGCATCTGGATGGCTAGAGTGAGGTACAAACAACCTCAATGTGTTGTTTGTCCACAGCCACTTTTGTGCCTTGTTTTGTGCAACTCCTTACCGCACAGAATGGCCTCACCGTTCTGGTCTGTCAAACCACTTGTTGCTTCATTCAGATCCTTCAAGACTCTCATTTTCTGTGTTTGGAACATAGGCCTAGATGGAGTTTTTACCCTGAAAATTTAGGCACTGAGTGTAGGTATCTACAGGGTTCAGCAGGAGTTTTGTAGATCATAGTGGAGCCTAAAACTGGGATTTAGGTGCCAAAACCGAGACTGTGTTGCCTACATCTGGGGTTTGCGTACCTAAGTACCTCTGGGAGTCTAGGCCAGAGGTGGGCAAACTACGGGCCACATCTGGCCTGTGGGACCGTCCTGCCTGGCCCTTGAGCTCCCGGCAAGCCCCTGGGCCCTCCCCTGCTGTCTCCCGTCCCCCACAGCCTCAGCTCATTGTACCACAAGCGCTCTGGGCAGTGGGGCTGCGAGCTCCTGCTGGGCAGTGTGGCGGCTGGGCAGCGTGGCTGCCAGACATGCCGCTCTGAGCGGCATGGTAAGGGGGCAGGGAGCGGGAGGCGGGGTGGATGGGGGGCAGTCAGGGAACAGGGAGCAGGGGGCAGAGGTTCTGGCGGTGGGGTGGTCAGGGGACGGGGAACACGGGGGGTTGGATAGGCGTGGGAGTCCCGGGAGACCTGTCAGGTGGTGAGGGTGTGGATAAGGGGCAGGGCAGTCAGGGGACAGGGAGCAGGGGGGGTTGGATAGGGGGTGGGACACTGGGGGGGTTGGTTAGGGATGGGGGGTCCCAGGAGGGGGCGGTCTGGGGACAAGGAGCAGGGGGGTTGGATGGGTCCAGGGTTCTGAGGGGGCAGAAAAGGGGTGGGAAATGGGAGGGGGCAGATAGGGGGTGGGGGCCAGGCTGTTTGGGCACCGCCTTCCCTACCCAGCCCTCCATACAGTTTTGGAACCCCAATGTGGCCCTCAGGCCAAAAAGTTTGCCCATCCCTGGTCTAGGCCAACTTGCTTGCCACAAACTTTGTATTGGTAGATGGTGTGAAAGTAGGGTTAAGGGAGCCAGCATCGTCCAGTGAATAGTGTTCTGAACTGGGCGCCAAAACACTTGCGTTCTATCCCTGGCTCTGACACTAACATGGACTGTGACCTTGGACGAGTCACTTAAGAACTTTTAAAAACTTAGATCCAAGTGATTGATATATGAGCCTCATTTCCATTGACTTTCTATGGAATTTAGGCTTTTAAGTCATTTAGGGCCAGATTTTGAAAGGTGTTTAGATACCTAACTCCCACTGAAATCAAAGGGAGTTAGGTGCCTAAATTATACCTTTAAAGATCTGACCCTTAGTCACTTTTTAAAATTTTACTCTTCATCTCTGTGTGTGTCTGTCTCTGCATCTGTAAAACATGGCTAATGCTGCTTTCCTTCTTTTGTAAATTGCATTGAGATTTACCAAGGAAAAGGACTATATAATTATTATTATTTTTTATTGAGTTGCCCTGCCCCTAAATCCCTGATTACTAACCAGTTCCAAATTACAAGAAACCTATGTTCAAAGAAACCCACAATTGTTTTAACTTGCTCAGTTCACAACTGAAATCACAACTGGGAGATCATTTGTCTTAGCTCATCCATACAGCACTGGGAAAGCTTAGCAGCACTTTGTTCAGGTTTCCTAAAAGATCCTGTAAAGTGGGTTTTGGTTACTTTTAGGAGCCCCGATACTTTGGTGTTAGATGGTTTACAAATGTTCTCGATGACAACCCTTCCTGCAAGATCAGACCAAATGTTCTTGAATTGTAATGGTCACAGAAGTGATCTGAAAGAAATACAAGTCTGCAGTTCCTACTTGGGAATTTGACATTTCAAGCTCCATGCGCTATTTATTTACCTTTCACATAGCTGATTTCCTACCTGTAACTGATAAAATGTTTGAAACACATCACACTGCATTTTATTACTACTGTGTGCACTGCCCCAGGTGAGATCAGGTCCCCATTGTGCTAGGTACAGTACAAACACAGAGTTCCTTACCCCAGATATCTTATAATCTAAACAGACAAAGCAGAGGAGAACCAGAACAGAGGTGAAGGGACTTGCCCAAGGTCATCTTGAAGGTCAGTGGCTGACCTAGGAATAAAACCCAGGTCTCCTTGTCTAATGCCCTATCCATTGGACAACATTGCCTCAAAGACTAGAGTTCAAACCATCTATAGAGGATCTGCAAAGTAAGTCAAATATTATTTAATCTTATCGGTGATGCTGTTTTCCATTTCATATTTTGGGCACCCCCTTCAGAGAAGTGATTCATTTGCAAAGGAATCTTCTTGAGACTTGCATTGTAAGGTAGATTTTTAGCATCTTCCTGGGTAAACATAGCCAAGTGTAGACAACGCAAATGTTAGTTAGGTGTTACACATTAGTACCCATAATGGACTGTATACCTGGATTACACTGGTAGTGAAACTATGTAAAATCAGAGTCCTCCAGTTGAAAAGCCGTATCTACATGCAAAATATTATAATAACTAGGCTTGGCAGAACTTGATTTTTATTTTTTGATAATTTTGGGGGATATCAATGTTTATTTGTGAGTATTTTTAAAGATTTTTATCTATTTACATTTTCACAGTTGTGCAAAATTATGGCATGTCAATAGGTGGATCAGGTAATTATTTAATGACAGTAGATGTTGAGATTCAGAAAATTAAAGCTTTATAACTGTTAAAACACAAATTGTCAACATTACATCAAAATATACAAAGTAAATATCCTTAAATTAAACTCTAATAACTCCTTAAGCAGCATTTTTCCTTTGCCTATCTGTAAATTTAGATTTATTATCCACAGAAGAGTGTGTGTGTGTGTGTGTGTGTGTGTGGTAAAATCGACATTTACCAGTAAAAATCTCTAACCCTGCCAAGCCTAATCAGAATGTCGGTCACACATCTCTAGAAGGTAACACAGTGTTTGAATCAATGTCTTCTAATTCTAAGAATTCTTATCTTATTGCCAGCTTGGTAGTTCTCTCTGTCTCAAGTGACTCTACAAGCCATCTGCACATGTTGAAAATCAAAGTACTTTCCAGTTTAAGTGGAGTTGCATTGTTTGTCACTCAGAATAAATCCCTCTATATCACTCAGTATGGTGCTTGGTGAAAACAGCTGATGTTCAAGTTCAAACCAAAAGCAAAGACAATGATTTGAAACCAGCAATAGCAGCCTGATATCACCTTCCCAGTTGCAGCTCAACAAACCAACAAAAATATGGAATTTTCTCTGCTCTTGCTGGCAAACTGTATTCTAGCTCTAGTCCCTGGGTGTTTTATCTTTGATTTAAATAGGAATGAGTTGGCCCTTAGCGGTTTTTGACTGGAAAGAATACAGACTGTGTCGGACCTTGTCGAAGTGGTTAGGATGGTCACAGATTTTAAGGGCTGTCTCTAAAATAGTTTTAATGGGTCTGATTCTCCACTCTGTCACACTACGGTAATGGAATGGGGTTTCAGGTCCACCACGTTCGCTATTTTAGTTAGTTATTTTCTTTCCATTGTACTATATGTTAGATTTGTGCCCAATCTCTTTCTCAGATTTTGGTTTTAGGCTGTTATTTCCACACACCCTCCCCCATCCTCTCCATATGGAACAGAATAAAGTTAAGAAACATCATTTTCAAAGAATAAAGACTTGGATGGAGCCCATGTTTTCTTGTGAGTCTGCTACAGCTGTTAATTTGTGGAAAACCTCAGTGGAAGGTAAGCAATATGGCAGCATCATTTTACATGAGAATTCAGAAATGGCCTCATTCCAAACATTGGCTGATTTAGGCTCTTGGCTTTCATAGACAAAGCTTTGTGTAGTGTCATGCCTTTTTAATAGATGATGTTGATGCAGCTGTGAAAGGTTCTGATATTCTTTAGTTTGACTGAATGACAACAATTCCATATTAAAGTATTGTGGAGTTGTGATCTTGTTTGTCTTTGCTCATCAGACATTAGTCGGTAAGTTTGAGGAGGGCTGGGATGCTGTTAAGGAGGGAAAATCCCATATAAATAGGTTCCCTCTTCCCCTTCTTTATAAACATACTGAAACCAAAATTTCACACCCAAACAGTCATGAACTTTGGGAAAGTTTGGAGCTGGATTTGAACTTTATGGTTTGGGCCCCCTCTACGTCTCCAGGACATGCACATCCTTTTTCTGTAGACATTATTCCCATCCAGTATTTGCCAGGCATAGTTGGTGGCATATCAAAATTTAAGTACTTTACGGAATACAGCAACATCTTTTCCTTGGATGGACATTTTTTTTTTGCAGAGAGTCTATGGTATGCCGCTTAGTGAGGGAATTTTACAGTATACTTTTGGGAGAAATGCTGCACTTCTTTGGGATGGATTAGATGACCTAAAAAATGCTTTCCAGCTGTGATATCTATGTTGCTAATAAATGTCATCACAGCTGTTGACTTGGGGAGCATCAATGGTAGAACTAAGAGAACAACTTGAGATGTTGTTGACCATTCATATTGCAGTGGCACCTATAGACTTCAACCAGGTCAGGACCCCATTGTCCTGCCCAAACATAGAGTAAATGATGGTCCTTGCTCCAGTGAGCTAACAGTCTATAGAAACTGACTCAAAACTTTTCCCAGCCCTGAAGCTGAATGTGTAGCAACCCTCCTTTTGTGTTGGAAAAATGCATGGTTATTTTAATAATAATCCTTTCTTGTGCACATTTTCAGTTCCTGATTCCTGGCTGGGACTGAAATCTGGAGTCTTGAAGTACTGTGGGAAAGGCTGTGCTAGCAACCTTGTGAGAAAGCTGAGACTTCCAACTCAATTTTGTAGATTCATCAGACTCTCATATTCTGGGTCAGTTTCAGATAAGACTTTGAACTGTTAAATGTTTCTCTGAATCCCAAACAAGTAAAAGTTTGGGAGGTTCACTCACCACTGATGTGGCTTTCCTTTTAGTAACAGTAATAACACTTGATATAGTATGTTTCATCTGAAGCTCTCGCTCACTTTTTGAAAGTGCTTTAAGTATTATTTGCACTTTATCGTTGGGGAAGCTAAGACACAAAAAGGTTACATAGTGTATCAATGAAAGACCTGGGACTTGAATTCATGTTCCCGATTCCCAGTCTATGCTCTAACCACGAGACAATCTGGTTACATTCCTCTTGGTGGTGTTTTGTGAACAGGCATTCTCTTTCTAATGTCTTTTTGAGAAAACTCAGTTTGTATTAGTGTTGCCTTCTTCCCCATAACTGATAGATTGATTCCATTATCTGTATGCAGCCTCACTTCCTTCCCTTTCTGGACTTGGCTAGGTGTTATGTCTCTTGTCTTTAGGGTGAATTAAGGCAGCATTCTTGGATGCATGGGATCTCAGTCTCGTGGTCAGAGTGAAATAATGTGTTGGGAAGAAAGAGGAAGCCAGAGATGGGCTGTCCCTTTGAGGAGTCTGGGAGAGGAAGATCAAGGAGTTTGGGGAATGGAAAGTACTCTGTGGATGGGCATGATGTTTTCTGGAGGCGTCTGAAATTGGGTAAGTTCACTACAGAGGGAAGTAGAAGCAACACAAACTAACCACAACCTGCCTTGAACTCAGAGAGGAGTATGGCTAACTGCTGGGGAGTGCACTGATTCAGAACATTCTCTCCCTGACACCCACAAGCCAGGAGTTTCTGGTGGAAACCCAAATATCAGCTTGCTCTTTCTTGGGGTGAATTTTCATTCCAGTTTCCAATTTCTCAGTGGAATAGGGTAGGATAATTTACACCTTCCTGCATCACGCAGTGTGGCTCTAATCTGTAGTCTTAATAGGTAAAAAATTTTAAAGCACTTACGTGACTTAGGGTCCTAAGTCCCATTTTACAAAGTGGCTCAGACACTTGAGAGCTTAAGTTTCATTGAAAGTTGAAGGGTGAAATCCTGGCCTCCATTGAAGTTGCTGGGAGTTTTGCTATTGGCTTTAGTGGGGCTAGGATTTCACCCAAAGATTTAGGCTCCTAAATCTCTTAGGTGCTTTTGAAAACCTTAACCAATTTGGCCTGTCTAATCCATGTTCTCTGTGGTTCTATCCAGTACCTATTTGTCTTGACTGCCTTAAATTTTATAAAATCACACAACAGCTGTAATTGAATATCACATTTTACTTTCAGTGACAGAGCAAAGGTGCCAAAATATTCAGTAGCTCTCCGAGGAACATCTGCAACTTCTTTAGTGAATATTTTTACAGCTGGTTATAGTTTTATTTATTTATTTTTTATTTTTAATGGTACAAAA
Source organism: Lepidochelys kempii (assembly GCF_965140285.1). Classification (NCBI taxonomy): domain Eukaryota; kingdom Metazoa; phylum Chordata; order Testudines; family Cheloniidae; genus Lepidochelys; species Lepidochelys kempii. Next base: position 135,102,798 of record NC_136382.1, on the reverse strand, counting down.
TCCTAGACCCTGGAGGGGGGAGAATAGTTTCCTTTCCTCATATCAGAAATTAAATAAATGCCTGGAGATAGGGCTAGGAGGTAGTTTGTCATTTGAGAGAGAGAGAGAGAGAGAAAGGAAACTTGCCCAAGTCAACAAGGAATGCAAATCATGTTCATTTCATGGTTATAAATAAAGATGGTCTGAGGAGGTTCTGCTTGGCTCAGGAGCTGGATCCAAGTTTAGGCTAACATTCAGGTTTGAGTATAGGACTTGAGTTTACAGACAATGGTGCTAAAACCACATAAATTGTTCATGTAAGATTTTGGCCCCAAATAGTAGATATTATGAGATTCCTGCTATCTTGAATGGTGGGAATCTGATGTGATCACCTGTTCTAACACAGTTTCCACCATCTTGGGTGGAACATGAGAATGATGGCTCGCATAGATTTAACCCAGTACCAATCTGTAATGGCAGGTCATGGTCTAGGAATCTGAACTTGAACCCACCTGAAAATCAGAGAAGCTTGAATTTAAGGTTCTGATTTTTGTTCTTTCTCTAGCTGTGGATGCTTAGTTGCTCAGATAATGAAAAAAGTAACAGTACTGTTCACTCAAACACTAGTATTCTCTTATCCCGCACCTTTCTCCTCCCAATACTAGCATAGCTACACATCCAAGAAATTGTAGGTGCATTGTAGATGCATTAAATTCTAGGACTAATGCGCTACTACCAAATCTATTAACATTATGACCAAGATCCCTTATGGCAAATTGCTTTTTCATTTACATGTGGCACAACTTCAACTTCTAGTAGTACGGAATCCTTAACTCATGATATACACGGTACTGTAAAAACAGATAGTACCTACTAGTTGACCGTGTGGGATGAGAAACAAGCAAACTACCTGATTCCAAATTCTGAAAAGAACTTGCTACATCCCATCTCATTAGTAGAGGTTTAGCTGTACTGGTAGTTCCCTGTTAAGAGCAGGTGAGAAACAGCACTGCCACCGGCCTCTTCTGAATGCAACTTAAGCTTCTGGAAGAAAACTGGGAGGAATGAACAAAATTTGGGCTTCCAAATTGTCCTGTGAATAAGACTGGTTATGGAGAGTTGGTTTAGCCTTTGTTTCAGGAACATGGGGTCAAATTCTACAGATGGACCCAAGCCAGGATATTTGAATCCAGATTAGATATGGATTCAAATATGGATTCAGATTAGATAGGGGAATCATGGGTAGGGTGAAGTTCGATCTGAGGTTCCTGTTCAGACCCACTTCTAAGGTGCTTTGCTAACAGAAATGGGGCCCCAAACTCTTCTTACTTACACTGGTTCTATATTGATGTAACTTGCTTAACACCAGCGGAGTTACTCCCGATTTACATATATATATAAGTGAGAGGAGAATCAGTGATTTTTGTGTACTAATGCCAATTGCATTAGAGTTTAATGGACCTGCTCCTGCTAAAGTCAGTGGAAGTTTTGCCATTAATTTCAATTTCTGAGTGTGATAAAACTCGATACAAATGTCTAAAACTTCCCAGATTAGCTCACTTGCTGCAGTTAATATTTTGTCCAGGACTTTTTTGTGGTACCAAATATAATTAAAACATTGTATTCAACCAGTACTAGTTTTTTGTCCTCTTCCGTGCCAAGGCATTGCTCTGGTGCTAACTGGGGAATAGCACTGCTCTTAGGAACTGGGAACCGAGTGTGGCAGAAGGTCATCTTTCATGAACATTTGGTACATAAGCTAAGTGATAAAATTCCAGACTTTGACTCCCTTTGGATAGAGGTGAATCAGTAAGAACTAGACATTGCAAACACTGCGCCCAAGGGCGAATCAAGTGTGGATGATAGCCTTCACAAGTTCCTTCCTCCATCATTCAGGAGCATAGATTGCAGGGGTTGGTTGGCCCAAATCCCATGTTTTTTTATTTATTCTCTTTCTTGTGCCATCATTTTTTCTAGTACTTTGTCTCGAGACACTTTCCCCTGTGTCCTTTAGAATGTAGCTCACTGATGCTGTTGTCTTACTCTTTCCAATGGGTGAACTCAGCACAATGTAGGTCATTAATTGACCAGGCAAGACTGGAGGAAAATCAGGGGTAGCTGAGGTTATAGGGTTAATATTTATACTCTCACATGTCACTTGCGTTCTGTTGCTGTCTGACAGCTTTGACTCTGTTGCTCAATGAAGTGTGAGTACATCAAAGTGTCAATCTTATCTGCATTTCAGTTTTGCTGTGTCTGTCCCTATGGAACAGATTGTACAATGTAATTATATCCTTTCCAATAGTCCTCCTAGGGAATGACTTAATCTATAATGTAGCCATCTGGTTATGAACACAGTGGCCTCATGGACCTAATAAGAACTTGGATCTTGCATTCAGTTATGTCATGTCTGAGTATTGCTTGTTTGTGTATTTTCAGAAAATCTAGATAAAATATTAAAAGGGGAGAAAAAGTTTTTCTTCATAAATTAGTGATGACCTCAACACACACAAGTGGCAGAGCAATTGGCAAATGATGCAATGTCAATAAAATAAGCTGAAATTCTAATACAGTGAAGTAAAAGCAGTGGTAGTTGATTTATACTGCGGAGTGGGGGGGAGGTTAAAATTTAATATAAATGGCTGCTAATTATTTTTGAAGCCTATGATGATTCCCTAAGTGCACAGCCTCTCTTCACACATGTATGTGGCAAAAAGGAAATGTCACACAAAATATTTCAATCTTAGGGCCAAATCCTGTCATCTCTGTGCACGCAAAATTTCTGGTGACTTGGATTGGAATTCGTTGTGCAAAATTACTGCAGGACATTATCCAGAGCTTATATACAGGTACAGCCATGCATTTTCAAATGAAAAAATGTGTGTGGTTTCTCATGGTTTGACCATGTGCATAACATTTCATGTGGGCAGCAGCATCCACAATTATTAAAGAGGAGTACAAAGGTCTGTGGTTAGGCATCAGACTAATCAGAGTGGGACAAATTGGGAGACTTGGAATTTGGGTTTGTTTGTTTACTTAGAAGTCCTAGACCAGTGAAATAAAATTCGCTTTCTGTAGAGCTATGCGGGGAAAACTTGGCACTGCTTGCAAAACTGATGAGAAATAATGTTCTTGAGAGATGAATATAAATCATGGCTTTCTTGATATAAAATGTTGGCTGGCAGATAAGGGGTCGAGTATGGGAGAATGTATGCATGTGGGGAAACTGCTTTTGTTTCAGGAGTGACCAAAAGAACATGAAGGCTAATATGGTAAACTTCGAATCTTGGCCTTAAAATAAATAAATTTTAAAAGTTCACTGTTGCTGGGGTGGGGGCAGGAATGGGAGAAGTAACAACTTCACAAAGGCCTTTAGCTACCTCTGAGATCCTATAGTCCTAAATGTCCTTGCCCATTTTTAAGTCCTCAAATCACTGATGGCCATATGGCATCCTTTCTAGTCAGTGGCTGTGCAAGATAATGGGTTTTGTTTAAACAAAGTTGATCGAGGCAGCAGGCAACACCAGTTGCTACTGTTGTTTGTTTATTGCATCACAGTATAGTAAAAAACAGCACCCATTGCCTTTGCACATGGGCACATTCTACTACAAATACAAAATCCATGAAGTTAAGATCTAAAAAAAGACGTTAAATCCATCAATGTACCCAGATGGAAAAATAGTCCAGAGGGCAGTTATAAGAGGTAAGTCTTACACTGTGGCCCAGACCTTACCATATCAGATCCTGGGGGACTATGGCCTGGTTTACGAGTTTAGGTTGAATTTAGCAGCGTTATCTCGATTTAACCCTGCACCCATCCACATGACGAAGCCTTTTTTTACGACTTAAAGGGCTCTTAAAATCGATTTCTTTACTCCACCCCAGATAAGGGGATTAGCGCTGAGATCGGCCTTGCCAGGTCGAATTTGGGGTACTGTGGATGCAATTCGACGGTATTGGCCTCTGGGAGCTATCCCAGAGTGCTCAGTTGTGACCGCTCTGGACAACTCTATCAACTCAGATGCACTGGCCAGGTATACAGGAAAAGGTCCGCGAACTTTTGAATCTCATTTCCTGTTTGGCCAGCGTGGCAAGCTCACCTGCACAGGTCACCATGCAGAGCTCATCGTCACAGGAGACCATGCAGTCCCAGAATCACCGAAGAGCTCCAGCATGGACCGAATGGGAGGTATGGGATCTGTATGGGGAGATGAATCCGTGTTAACAGAACTCCATTCGAAAAGATGAAATGCCAAAATATTTGAAAAAATCTCCAATGGCATGAAGGACAGAGGCAATAACAGGGACCCACAGCAGTGCCGCATGAAAATTAAGGAGCTCAGGCAAGCCTACCAAAAAACCAGAGAGGCAAACGGCCGCTCCGGTTCAGAGCCCCAGACATGCCGCTTCTAGGATGAGCTGTATGCCGTTCTAGGAGGTGCAGCCACCACTACCCCAACCCTGTGCTTTCACTCTGTCCAAGGAGTGGGAGGCAACATGGAAGGGGGTTTGGGGGGCAAGGAAGATCGCTCACAGCAAGGAAGCGGAGAAACCAGTTTCCCCAACAGCCAGGATCTGTTTATCACCCTGGACCTGGTTCCAGTACCCCCCGAACCCACCCAAGGCGGGCTCCCGGACCCTGAAGGTGGAGAAGGGACCTCTGGTGAGCGGAAATCCTCCAGGGACATCTCCATAAAGCTCTCCTGGATGTACTCCCAAAGCCTTTGCAAAAGGTTTCTGGAGAGGGCAGCCTTATTCCGTCCTCCATGGTAGGACACTTTACCACGCCAGGCCAGTAGCATGTAGTTGGGAATCATTACAGAACAAAGCATTGCAGCATATGGTCCCAGTGTTTGCTGGCATTCAAACAACATCCGTTCTTTATCTCTCTGTGTTACCCACAGGAGAGTGATATCATTCATGGTCACCTGGTTGAAATAGGGTGGTTTTAGTAAGCGGACATTCCGAGGTGCCCATTCCTGCTGGGCTGTTTGCCTGTGGCTGAACAGAAATCTTCCCTGCTGTTAGCCACACGGTGGGGTGAGGGGTGAAGCCATCATCCCAGAGAATTAGGTGTGTGTGTGTGGGGGAGGCATTAGTTGGGTTTCTGCTGCACGTGAACTCGGACACCGGAACCCAGCCCCTCCTTTTAAATTGCCAACCCATTTTTAATGGCCAACCCAATAGCTACTTCATATGGGAAATGAGGGCGCTGCTGTTTGAAACCATTCCCACATGTTATGAAGGTTAAAGAAGCCAAAAGACTGTGGCTTACCATGGCTACCTGCAAGCCGAATTCTGCTGCCTGGCCCTGCATGAGTGATCTCTCACACCAAACCGGGATACCCTCAATAAGAGGCAAAATGCGACCTTGTAATGAAAGCACATGTGCTATGTAACGTTAACAGCAAGGTTTATCGTGAAAGAGTGTACCCATTGTTCTATAAAATGTGTCTTTTTAACTACCACTTCCCCTTTTTTCCCCCTCCACCAGCTGCATATGTTTCTCCTTCCCAGAGGCTAGCGAAGATTAGAAGGCAAAAAAAACTCACTTGTGATGAAATGTTCTCTGACCTCATGCTGTCCTCTCACACTGACAGAGCACAGCAAAATACGTCGAGGCAGACAATCTCTGAGTGCAGGAAAACACAATATGACTACGAGGAGAGGTGGCAGGCTGAAGATGGTAGGTGGCATCAGCTTGCTGAAAGAAGGCAGGAGTCAGTGCTCAGGCTGTTGGAGGATCAAACTCATATGCTCCAGCATATGGTCGAGCTGCAGGAAAGGCAGCAGGAGCACAGACCGCCGCTACAGCCCCTGTGTAACCAACCGCCCTCCTCCCCAAGTTCCATAGCCTCCTCACCCAGATGCCCAAGAATGTGGTGGGGGGGCCTCTGGCCACCCAGCCACTCCACCCCAGAGGATTGCCCAAGCAACAGAAGGCTGGCATTCAATAAGTTTTAAAGTGCTGTGTGTCCTTGTCCTTCCCTCCTCCACCACTCTACCGGTGCTTCCCTCCTCCACCACCCCTCCCAGGCTACCTTGGCATTTATCCCCCTATCTGTGTGATGAATAAATAAAGAATGCATGAATGTGAAGTAACAATGACTTTATTGCCTCTGCAAGGAGTGAACGAAGGTGGGGGGGAGGGTGTTTAGCTTATAGGAAAGTAGAGTGAAACTGGGGGTGGGGGGTGGGGATGCATTTCCATCAAGGAGAAACAAACAGAACTTTCACACCGTAGCCTGGCCATTCCCAAAACTGGTTTTCAAAGTTTCTCTGATGCGCACCTCACCCTCCTGTACTCTTCAAACAGCCCTGGTGTCTGGCTATGTGTAATCAGCAGCCAGGTGATTTGCCTCAACCTCCTACCCTGCCATAAACGTTTCCCCCTTATTCTCACAGATATTGTGGAGCGCACAGCAAGCAGTAATAACAATGGGAATATTGGTTTTGCTGAGGTCTAACCGAGTCAGTAAACTGCGCCAGTGCGCTTTTAAATGCCCAAATGCACATTCTACCACCATTCTGCACTTGCTCAGCCTATAGTTGAACAGCTCCTGACTACTGTCCAGGCTGCCTGTGTACGGCTTCATGAGCCAGGGCATTAAGGGGTAGGCTGCGTCCCCAAGGATAACTATAGGCATTTCAACATCCCCAACAGTTATTTTCTGGTCTGGAAAGTAAGTCCCTTGCTGCAGCTGTTGAAACAGACCAGAGTTCCTGAAGATGCAAACGTCATGTACCTTTCCCGGCCATTTCATGTTGATGTTGGTGAAACGTCCCTTGTGAGCCACCAGTGCTTGCAGCACCATTGAAAAGTACCCCTTTCAGTTTATGTACTCGCTGCCTTGGTGCTCCGGTGCCAAGATAGGGATATGGGTTCTGTCTATGGCCCCACCACAGTTAGGGAATCCCATTGCAGCAAAGCCATCCACTATAACTTGCACATTTCCCAGAGTCACTACCCTTGATATCAGCAGCTCAGTGATAGCGTTGGCTACTTGCATCACAGCAGCCCCCACAGTAGATTTGCCCACTCCAAATTGATTACCAACTGACCGGTAGCTGTCTGGCATTGCAAGCTATCACCACTTGCTTCTCAACTGTGAGGGCTGCTCTCATTTTGGTATTCTTGTGCTTCAGGGCAGGGGAAAGCAGGTCACAAAATTCCATGAAAGTGCCCTTATGCATGTGAAAGTTTCGCAGCCACTGGGAATTGTCCCAGACCTGCAACACTATGCGGTCCCACCAGTCTGTGTTTGTTTCTCGGGCCCAGAATTGGCGTTCCACACCATGAACCTGCCCAAATGACACCATGATGGGCTTGTACTTTGTGAGAAGTCTATGTCCATGTCCTCATCACTCTCGTCACCGCACTGCAGTCGCCTCCTCCTTGCCTGGTTTCGCTTTCTTGCAGGTTATGGTTCTGCATATCCTGCTGGATAATGCGTGCGGTGTTTATCATGCTCATAATTGCTGCAGTGATCTGAATGGGCTCCATGTTCCCAGTGCTATGACGTCCGCGCTGAAAAAAGGCATGAAACGATTGTCTGCTGTTGCTCTGACGGAGAGAGGGGCGACTGACAACATGGCTTACAGGATTGGCTTACAGGGAATTAAAATTAACAAAGGGGGTGGCTTTGCATCAAGGAGAAACAGAATGGCCCCCTCAAGGCTAGAACTCAAAACCCTGGGTTTAGCAGGCCATTGATTTCACGGAGGGAGAGAGGAAGGGAGGAGAAAATGAATACAAAACAAATCTGGTCTATTTCTTGTTTTGATCCACTTCATCTATCTTTATACATCTTGCTGGCAGCAGACGGTGCAGTATGACTGCTGGCCATTGTCGTCTCCTGGCTGCTCATTAGAAGACGGTGCAGTAGGACTGCCGGCAGGACTGAATCACCATGAGATAAAACTTAAAAGGGAAATGACCTGGCTGAGTCACTCCCATGTTTACCCAGGCACCCCTGACCGATCTCACCAAGGTTGGCTAAAAGAGCACCCTGGAATACAGTGACGATGGCTACTGGTCATACTGCACTGTCTGCTGCCAAAAGGCAAAGAGCTACTGCTATGTAGCAATGGAGTACCGCGTCTGCCAGCACCCAGGAGACATACGGTGACGGTGAGCTGAGCGGGCTCCATGCTTGCCATGGTATGGCGTCTGCATGAGTAACCCAGGAAAAAAAGCGCGAAACAATTGTCTGCCATTGCTTTCACAGAGGGAGGGAAGGGGGTGCCTAACGATATGTACCCAAAACCACCTGCGACAATGCTTTTGCCCCATCAGGCATTGGGATTTCTACCCAGAATTCAAATGGGCAGCGGAGACTGCAGGAACTGTGGGATAGTTACCCACAGTGCAACGCTCCAGAAGTCGACGGTTGCCTCAGTACTGTGGATGCACTCCGCCTACTAAATGCACTTAGAGCATTTGTGTGGGGACACACACAATCAACTGTATAAAAATGCTTTCTACAAAACTGACTTCTATAAATTCGACCTAATTTCGTAGTGTAGAGAGAGAGAAAGATCAGAATCCAAAGGTGAAGGCCTTTCTCTAAAATTGTGGCGCTGTTGACCTTGGAGCGCGCAACACCAGGAACTGATAGCAAGAGCAATCCAACAGATCACAATAGTTGTGACAGGAGAGAGGGACAGTTGTGCCTGAGACCAATCACGGCTTCATAGGTCCTATACTATAAAATAGTATTTTACACCTATATAGTGCTTTGCATTTTCAAAGTGTTTCACAAGCACAAACTCTCTAATACACGGATAGTCAATCGGCGGACTGTGGGCCAATCTGGGCCACCAGATGCTTTTGAATGGACCGTGACATCTTTTTATTTACTTATTATCATTATTGTTATTGTGGTGTGGAAAATGTTTCTCTGAAGTCTGGATCTTGATTATACCTTGACCAAGAAATTTGGACCGTGACAAAAAATAATTGACTACCCCAGCTCTTATGCTTTTCCTAGCAAAGAAATAGGCACTCCCTAGAACAGTGAGGTTCTATCATCACCCCAGCTCTCCAGAAAGCTGGAGTTTAGTCATCTTCATCCTCAGCAGATCATCATCTGGAAGGACATCCCAGCGATGACTATTAAGTCCTTTTTAGGCTTGGTCTTTACTTAGTTATTTTGATAGATGGGACTGGGTCTCTTGTCTATTTTTTTTTTTCCTGCAGGACAAAATAAGTGCAATGTGATGCCAGGATGCTGTCACAATGTTTTACTTCACATGTGACCTTGTTGCTCCAACACATCACACCGTGGAGATCTATTGTGAAGTTACACATGAAGTCACAGTCTTCAATCATCCTCAAGCTCTGCAAGTTAGGTGAGGCTAGTGGGATGTAGGTCACCCCCTTTGAAAATTGGGGCTAGACCATAAATTTCAGGATGTCTGGAAAGCCTTGTTGGGTCTCGGGCAACATTTCACCATTTGTTATGGCATTTCAAATGCCTATGTGGTTTTTTTTTAGTGTGAGAAATATAGTCCATGAAAATGATGGATTTTCCCAACTTCTACTCTTTAGTTATTTTAGAGGAATTGGGGGTCAGTAAGAAGCAGAGAGAGCTGTGGGAGGGATCTTGCACTTTGGAGAAGGACAGAAAAATGCCTAGCATCTATAGGAGTAAGGGATACAGACTTGGGAAACAATAGGCTGGAGGAAAATGGTGATAGGAATGAAGCCCCCAAGGGATGATGATTGAGCTCCTATTCTCTTTCTGCATTTGATCTCCATTCTGTGCAAGGGTCGAAAATATGACTCTTAGGGAAATCTGCCTGTGTATTTCAAAAGCACCTATCTCTGTGGTATCTGAGTATAATACTGTATATTTGATACTGGAGATATTTCTACTTAGTTTGAACTGGAATGGGAACCTATGAAAACTCTTCAGAGCCCATAGGAGAACAGCCAAATGATGGTGAAACACCCCACTGGTTCAACAAGGTCCAAAAGCATATTTTTTTCATTAATTTGCCTACCCAAGTCAAGACAAAGCATTGCATGCAGGAATCTCTAATCTTCATCTTGTTTATCTCTATATTAAACACGAGGAGGATGGTTGGATTGTAGAACTCTGTGAATAGCATTCAGCCAACCGTCAGCTTTATTCCTAGACCAGTCCTGATTTATTCACTGCCCTTTATGGAAAAGGCTTGTGTTCCTGAAGTGTGTGGGGGTCTCCGCTATGGCTTCTGGCAACTGAGGATTTATTTATTTATTTATTTAAGCAAAGCACAAATGATTACCCAGAGTCAATTGTCTCTGGCCTCCTGTCTGCAGAATCTCTTTTATGAAGCAACTGTTTATGCTTTCAGACTCCCTCCAGGCCTGTATAATCATTCAACACATGGCAAGGCCCAAACTGCAGGATAAATCTGTTCTAGCAGTTAGCTATGTAGTAAATACATTCTCCAAAATCCTCAGCTAAACCACGAGAATTGGAGGGACACCAAACCAAAACATTCTTTTCACTTAGAGACTGCTAAAGTGGCTGAGAAACTGGATATTTTGCAGAGAAATTGGCTTTTTCCCCCTTTCACTGATTTTTCCTTGAAGTCTGCAGTGGTGGAATGAGTGAATTATTTCCTGGGGCAGCTGCTGTTTAACATCCAATACTTTATTCTTTGAGCTTGTAAAATAAGCAAATCAAAGTGAGAAAGTGGCAGGTTTCTCAGAATTCCTGGGAATCAGACAACGCTTGAGATTTCATGTTTATTTTCTTGGCATGTGCTAGATATGTCCATCTTTTCTTTCAGCTACTGTAGGCTCCACCGACTCTCCTCCCCTCCCCCCTTTTCTCCAAAACAGATTAAATATAGCTATGATACAGGGCCTCAAGGGAGGCTAGGCGGGAGGGAGTGGAAGAGAAAATGGTACAGAAAGAATACTTCTAGCTCCATGAGGGATGGAGATGAGAGATAAAAGAAGCTTTGTACATCTGTATCAAAGGGAATGCTGTAAGACATCAGGACTGGGCTGCAAAAATCAGTTCTATGGGCAGATTTTCAAACCCTCAAGTCAGATGAAATGGGATTTCTGTAAAATTCCAATCTCTGATTCATCGCAAAGTTCAGGGATATTTGGATTTAGGGGACATATCCAGGTCCATCTCTCGCTCGAACAGAAAACCCTGCAAAACCAGTATTGCAAAACATGCTATAGGATGGTATGGCATAGCCTAAGAATAACTATTATAGGACCAAATGACTTTGAAAAATCACCTGTATCATTTTATAGATTGAATTTTCCTGTACTCTAAGCTTAACATTTTCTTTGCTGTTATGTACTCCCTATTGAAAATGGAATGAGTGGGCAAGCCACAGGTTCACCTACCCCTTCACCATGATTACTGAAGAAACCTCTTATTTCACACATCTGTTTAAAAACGTTCCCCACCCAGGTGTGTAGCAGGAACAGGCAGAATTGTTGCAAAGTAGATTTAATTCCACAGTTGTCATTTTCATGTGTAATGTCATTTTCACGTGTAACATATTTATACCCGTACATATATATACCTACTGCTCAGAGGACTCTGAGATGTAGATGAAGATGTAACCAGTAGGGATGGAGAGAGAACTATTAAGACGACATTGAGAAGAGCATTAAAAAGATGTATGAATTCTGAGATTGCCAGCCCAGTTATAGACAAAAAAACTAGCATGGCATAAATAAATGATTCTCTTTACCTAAGGTACTTTTCACCACAGTCTGCCTATCCTAAATACTGAAGGGACACCACAAAACAAGTAGCAGTGGAAAGGCAAAGTAAAACTTGAAAAACATAGGGAGGACCAGAGGGTTATATATGGGAGACAAGAAAGGCAGCATGTGGGTTGTTCTGCTCTGGAACTGAAGCTGAAATCTGCTGCTGAATTGCCATCTAACATTTCCAAAGAAGGCAGAGGCAAAAGGACCTGCCCCGTTGCTTGCAAGCAACTACACTTGGATTAGCAGTTTGAAATGCACTTACAAGTCCACCGAGCCATGGCACTGACTCCAGGTGCAATGTCCCTGTAATCTTCCTGTAATCTTCTGAAGAATACCTGCTATTGCATACAGTTGCTCAATAACATGATCCTAGTGGTTGAAGTTAGAGGGAGGGATTCAGCAGGTTGTGAAGAGACGGTGGGATGAAACACACTGTAAAAATGTCAGCCACATTAAGTAATATTGCCCACAAGTCGTATACCTCCTATATCAAAGCCATTGAGATGGTGATTCCCATGGGCAAGAATTATAGAGGCCAAATGACTTGTAAAATGAGCTAGGTAATTTTTTAGTTTTGTAGACTAAATCTCCTTGCCTACTCCATTTAAGTCACTATTCTGTTTACAATGTGGTGTTTATGAATGCAGGGGCTTCGCCTCTGATTTTGGGCGCAAAAGGGGTGGCAAATAGTTGCCTGTGTAGGGCGTGTGCACACACCTACAGTCCAGCTACTTCCATGCAATTCAACTGACTGGCCACAAGAAACACGCTGGCAGGTATAAACAAACCAATGGTCAGGTCACAGGTGTTGGCAACGTAGTATAACATATGTGACAGGGTCGGGCCAAATGGCTACAGGAGAGTAATAGAAGGCAGATTTATTAGCCCCAGGTTAAGTAGGTCCCTTTTCCCTGGGTCAGGTAACAGGGAAGGTTCCAGAACAATCAGGAACCTTCTGGAGACAATTAAGACAGACAGGCTGATTAGAACACCTGCAGCCAATCAAGAAGCTGCTAGAATCAATTAAGGCAGGCTAATCAGGGCACCTGGGTTTAAAAAGGAAACTGGGTTTCAGTTTGTGGTGCGTGGGTAAGGAGCTGGGAGCAAGAGGCGCTAGGATCTGAGAGTGAGAATGCGGACTGTTGGAGGACTGAGGAGTACAAGAATTATCAGACATCAGGAGGAAGGTCTTGTGGTGAGGATAAAGAAGGTGTTGGGAGGAGGCCAAGGGAAAGTAGCCCAGGGAGTTGTAGCTGTCGCACAACTGTTCCAGGAGGCACTCTAGACAGCTGCATTCCACAGGGCCCTGGGCTGGAACCCGGAGTAGAGGGCGGGCCCGGGTACGCCCCAAACCTCCCAACTTCTGGTCAGAGACAGGAGGAATTGACCTGGACTGTGGGTTCATGAAAATGGCCAAACTGAGGGCTGCTGTGAAGCTCCAAGGCGAGCAAATCTGCCAATAAGCATAAGACCCACCAAGGTAGAGGAGGAACTTTGTCACACATAGCATAAGCATATTTGAATAAGAAGCAAAGGCAGGGGATGGGAAATGACAAATATGATTACAATTACACTATTACATTGATAAAACCTTTCCCACATAATTAGGGTTTATCAAAAATCAGAAGCTTGCATGGGAGGTAGAGCAATGTTAATTAATTTTGTAGAGTGCTTTGAGCTGTGCATGAAAAGTAGAGTTGTTTTACAAAATTATGTTAGTGTAATCTGTAATAATAGTCCAAAATGCTGTCATTTAGAATAATGTTAGTGCAGCATTTGGGATCATTGCTGTAGCATATACTTTTTTTTTTTTAACTGTAAGGGGGAAGTACAAATTATTATATTATCAAAGCAGAACATGAGGCATGTTCATTAAACACATTTTTTAAAAAGAAAGTCTTTTTTCTGATGCAGATAGATGTGACTTGAGCACAGAGACACAAAGAAATCAAAGTTCTTATTTGCAACACAGAGGAATTAAAAATCTTCTAATAGCTATTCCTGGCTCCGCCACAGATTTGCTGCATGATCTTGGTCAAGTCACTTAATTGATTTGTTTTTATTTTCATATCTGTAACATGGGGAATAAAACATTCATTAATGTTTGGAAAATGAACTAAGAGCTGGATTTAAAAATCGCTATAGTAGTGTGGCAAAGAGTCCTGTTGCACCTTATAGACTAACAGACGTATTGGAGCATAACCTTTCGTGGGTGAATACCCACTTTGTCAGATGCATGTAGTATATAGTGAAATATCATGTTATCGCAAACAACTGATTGCCTTAGGAACAAATACATCCCTACATTCATGTAGATGGCCCTACTACTAAAGAATTGGTGAAAGAGAGAATTGTAAGAAGAGTCCTGGAAAAAATTATATGGAAAGTTGTACAGAAAAGTTATATGGGAAAAAACCATCAAGGAAGGTTGTGAAATCGTCTTCACTGGACATGTTTAAGGCTAAGTTAGGCATCAGTCTACAAGGGACGGTTTAGGTGCCCCTGTGGTATTTGAATACTAGTTTTTTTCTCAGTACTGTACATTGCATCTGTTATTACTTTTCACTAGGGCTGTCAAGCGATTAAAAAAATTAATCGTGATTAATCACATTGTTAATAATAGAATAGCATTTATCTAAATATTTTTGGGTGTTTTCTACATTTTCAAATATATTGATTTCAGTTACATTACAGAATACAAAGTGTATAGTGCTCAATTTATATTTATTTTTATTACAAATATTTGCACTATAAAAAACAAATAGTATTTTTCAATTCCCCCATAGCAAGTACTGTAGTTCAATTTCTTTATCATGAAAGTTGAATTTACAAATGTAGAATTATGTAAAAAATCCTGCATTCAAAAACAAAACAATGTAAAACTTTAGAGTCTACAAGTCCACCCAGTCCTACTTCTTGTGCAGCCAATTGCTCAGACAAACAGGTTTGTTTGCATTTGCGGGAGACAATGCTGCCCGCTTCTCGTTTACAATGTCACCTGAAAATGAGAACAGGCATTCACATTCAGGGCTGGATTAAGACCTTTAGAGGCCCTAAGCACTGAAAAGATTATGGTCCCCCCCCCATATGTAATTCAAAATAAAAACAATACTATACATAAAATAAAATAACTTACATGTATGCTGAAATTAAAATAGCTTCTTTCTAGATTTTCTGATTGCAAAATTCTGGATAAGTTCATCGAAGCTGACTCGACGAAGCATGTCCGCTTCCATACACAATAGGGAAAGTGAATCAAGTCTGTCCTGACACATTGTTTTTTCTCTGAGGGTTTTTTATTCTTTTCAGCTGAGAAAAAGAGCGTTCTGCGGAGCAGTTAGTAATAATTAATGTTAGAAAAATACGTAGTGCGATCTCTACATTTGGAAATACACATTGTATTCCGTCTTTCAATATTGTGTCATGAAGATCAATGTGACTGAATTTCATTTTTCCTGTTTCATTAAACTTTGCGCGCATTTAACAGTGGAACTGCTGTACTTCTGCACAGAGATTCATGTTCAAGTCAACAGCGTATGAGTCAACTAGCTTTTGGGAACCTTGTGAATATTGTTCATCAGATAAATCCATATCGTTTAGAAAAGAAAATCTACTTGATACTACTTGGTACACTTCACCTCTCCTCTTCATATGAGCTTCAAGTGTATCAATTATAGCGTAGTAAGTAGATAACATGAAATTTGTCTCTAGGATTCAATGCTGTTTCTGTTTCTGTTGCACTACTATCATTTGCTTGTTTTTTCCTGATTCGCTTGTGAGACTGGGCTTCTTTGTAGTTAGTATCAGGCAAGATATCTTTTGATATGTCTTCAAATCTTTTGAAATCATTCCTCAAAGTGTGTAAGTGGTCTGCTAATGATTGATAGAGGTCTGCACATGTTTTCAAATCCAATTCTTTTTCTTGGAGAGCTTGACTTGTGTGGTAAAAGTGTTGTAAAATTTCATTCCACATGGTCAACATGAATACAAACTCTAGTTCTTGCATCTTGTTTGCAATGTTTTCTGCCTCTCGTATAGTTTTTCCCTTTTGTGATTTGTCTTCAGCTACACTTTCTAATGCATCCACAATCTTTGAGTAGACTCCAGAATTGCACTTGTTGCCGCTGCATGTGCCTCCCAGCGAGTATTAGAAAGAGATTTCAACACACGATCATTGCCCAAATATTTTTTAAGACCTGCCCATCAGTATGTTGAGGCAGAGAAAAATGTATAAAGTAACTGGACTGTTGAGAAAAAACTTACTCCCACAGGACAACAATCAACAGCACAGCGGCCAACAAGATTGAGAGAGTGTGCAGCACATGGCATGAATAGGGCATATTTGTTCTGTTCTAAAAGCTTCTTTTTGTGGACAATATCTTGTTTGTTTGCCATTTGGTAAAAGTCCGACGTGATTTCTCAAATGGCCCAGTGTGGTGTTGACAGTCATTTGGTCCACGATCTATCCAGTAAGCTACATAATCGGTACTGATATCAACCCACATACAAGGATCTTTTCTCCTATTATTTACAGCATGAGCAGGTTCAGTCTCTGGCACATCCACACCTTCTAGAACAATGTCTGTTTTACCACCAGGAGTAGGATGATCAGTTACAGTCTCTCTCACACATCCACATGTTCTGGAATGGTGTTTGTTTCACCAATAGAAGAAGGGTCAGTCTCTGAAATACCTACAGGTTTTGGAACAATGTCTGTGCTACTGAGAGAAGATGTTGCTTCTGATGGATTCACTTTGAAAAATGATGTCAGCTTTGGAAGATTTTGTAAAATTTCACTAGTTTTTTTTTCTTTTCTTCTGCCAGTTTACGTTTCTGTGCTCCACTCAGTTGGTTACGTTTCATCCTGCCCCTTATCTCAGTTATCTGAACTTAAAAAAAGCCAAAAACACCAAATTACACAATGTACACTATTTTTATGTGTGTGTGTGTGTGTGTATATGTGTATAAAAGGGGAAAAAAACGAATCAAGTACGTATATCTCAGAAGAATAGATCAATAATAAAACATAAATTTATTGCAATACATGACAGGATCTGATTTCCTGGCATTATTTCGATCTACGTTAGTAGGATGCCCCCCTGGTTTAGGTGGGGATAAGTAATAAAAAGAGAAAAGAAAAACGGGGGAAGAATGTGTAGTGGAGTGTAAGGAAGTCTAACAAAGTTCTGATTTTTTTCCCATGATGACTATTTTGATGCTTTTTTTTGAAATACCAAATATCAAATTTTAAAAAAAAATCTTTTTTGTTTTTGTGCCCCCTGCTTTGCTGGTGCCTTAAGCACGCGTTTAGTCTGCCTATTGGGTAATCCAGCCGTGTTCACATGGCACTGTTGTAGCTGGTGTCACAAGATATTTATGTGCCAATTGCCCTAAAGATTCATATGTCCCTTCATGCTTCAACCACCATTCCAGAGGACATGTGTCCATGCTGATGACAGGTTATGCTCAATAACAATCCAAAGCAGTGTGGACCGAGGCATGTTCGTTTTCATTGTCTGAGTCAAATCCCACCAGCAGAAGGTTGATTTTCTTTTTTGGTGGTTTGGGTTCTGCAGTTTCCACATTGGAGTGTTGCTCTGAAAGCATGCTCCACACCAAGTCCCTCTCAGATTTTGGAAGGCACTTTAGATTCTTAAATCTTGGGTTGAGTGCTGTAGTTATCTTTAGAAATCTCACAGTCCTTCTTTGCGTTTTGTCAAATCTGCAGTGAAAGTGTTCTTAAAAGAAACAATATGTAATAAATTTCATTTGGTATTCTATTGTTTAACACTATGATTAAAACTGTGATTAATCGTGATTAATTTTCTTAATTGCATTTAATTTTTTTGAGTTAATTGTGTGAGTTAACTGCCATTAATCGACAGCCCTACTTTTCATTGAACATTGTCAGCCTGATTTTTAAAATTCCAGGAGCCCAGGGATGCAGGTAAAAATACACATGCAATTGTGTGCCTAATTTCTAGATGCAATTACTTGTAAAAATTAGTAATCCTCAATGCCAGTAAGAAAGCTGAGAGAGCCTGGCTCTGAATCAAGTACTGTAGTCAATGAGGAACTGCCTCCAGTTCCAGAAATAGCAACTGTAACAAGCAAACACGCAAAAGCCGATAGTTGTCAAAGGTTCTTGCAATAGGAAAATCTCAGAAATCAGTTCTTCTTTTTAATTTTTTTTAAAGACTACATAAAATGAATATGGGCTGAAACGGACACAGTGAGGGGGTTTTGCTGTTTGCTAAATATGCAGTCAGCGTGTGAGAAGAGGAAGAAAGTGCAACATATGGCATTAGTACGTAATATGAACGTGGCCTCACACAGTGGAGGCAGATCATTCTTCTGACCAGATAACAGCAGGATGATTCTGTTTCTGAGTCTCAAGTAGCAGTAGTACTGATATGATTAGTAGACATCTTTTTTTAAACTATTGCATCAGCTTCTAGGAGGAGAAACTTCTGCTTCACCATTTGAAGTGCTAGACAGTGGTGGTTCCTTTTAAACTATTCTGCACCATTTTTATTTGTTGTATTTATATTTATTAATTATGTTTATTGCAGTAGTGCCTAAGGACCAACAAGGATGGGGCCCATTATGCTAGGTGCTGTAAATTGCTGCTTGGTTCCACCCCAGAGAGAGCTGCATTTCAGTGGCTGAGGAGCCATATTAGATATATCAGGAGATGTGGAAAGATCTACTGTCACAAGATGTCACCTTGCCCCTCAAGTTTGTTTGTTGCCTGTTGTCATTGCACATTGCATGCTTCAGGATGCAAGGCTGTATGTATGCTTGTCGAAAGTGTTATCATTCAGTTTTCTATGTTCTACACCTTTAAATGACAGGAGGCTTCCTGCCAATGTGCTGTTAGGTCCTCCATTTTGGAAAGCACTTTCACTTTCTAGATGGCTGTTCGGATAAACACATGATGCTCTTGTAGGGAGATTTTTACATTCGTTCTTTTTTGGATTGTTTTCCTTACTTTCAGTCTGAATGACTTGTTAGATTAGATGGTTACTCTTTTTAGATATGGAAGAACAGTAAGGAAGAATCCAGCCAGAGCACTGACCACACCTACGGGACAGAACCCCTGCCTGAGCCTTTCACTGAGGAGCTGCCTGTGGCTTAAGTGCAGAATCTGTCTCCTCAGATGCTGAAGGGTTGCTGACCTCTCCTCTGGACAAACTGTGGTGCATTGTGCCAGACACGGTCTAAGATCCAAAAGGTTTTTAAATAAAAAACCAACCTAAATCAAAGATGAATGGCACACAGAACATACCTATGCCTATGGTTCCTAAGCCTTGCCTAGGTAGGCCCAAACCTTTCAAGTTATCACATATGAGGTGCTCACATCATTAGTGAACTGTCAGGCAGAGTCTCAGGCCCTCTCTCTCTTGCTGATTCACCTCATTCAGCCCCTTGTGCCACTGAGCTTCAGTCTTGCAGAGAGACCCCACCTCCTTCTCTCCCAGGTATCTCTCATAGTGTCTATGCAGGTCTGCAAATTATGTCTTTGATTTCTTTGAAGAGGTCAGGTTTTAACCAGTATTGTCAGACTAACTATCCTGTTCCTATTTGAATAAAACATGGGACTCCAATTTCTGTGAGGGTGTATTCTCTTGAGAAGTGGATTAATCTCCATTTTCCTTGGAAAACAGGGTGGATTTCCACCTCCCATCTCTTAAGAAGCGTTAATGCAAAATCTTGTTGGAACTTTCATAGATGATTTACCTGCCTTCTCCACAGACAATTGCTTTCTTTCTTACTGATGCTGATTCATTAATAAATAGATGTGACTCTGTTTGAAATGAAGTTAGAATCCTTCCCTCCCCAGGGCATCTCTGCCTTCCCTTGCATACTTGTTGGACAATAGGTCATTCTCTTTTAGCTGATGTTTCTCAATTTTCAATAATCCCCTCCATATCAAATGATTTTTCAGCTGACGACACTATCCACTCCATCACACAAGGACTGCCCAAGCCCAGCTTCTACTTATGAAGAACAAATTGTGTCAACTTCAGGAAACAGGGAGTCTCCCAAGTCCTCTGTTTTTGCCAGACCTTAACCTTACTCAGATCCAGAAGGTCCTTTGCTTTGTGTTGACCGTTGTCATATCCGTGCCAAGAATCCAGGCTATGCTATATCCAAGGAAAAAGTGAACTATGATGAGAGGCAGAGTTGCAATCAAATGTAGGGGACACGAGTAACACAATACTGCAAGTCTTGTATGGCATTTAGTAGGAGCAAAGCCCTAGGCTTCACCAGAGGTAGGTAAAATAGAATGGATCTGAAGTGTTTGAAAGTGTAGTTCATAAGGGTGAATGGTGACAACAACTCTGTCTTGTTTTACCGGTGATAGGTGGTGGTCACAGTTCTGTAATTTCTCGTTTGAAATTTCTCTTGTGCTGCTTCAGAACTACAGGCTTGCCAGAGACACTTACATCTCTCTGTGTATGCTTCTGGGGGCAGGGGCAGTATCTTACTGTGTGTTTGTATAGCTACAACAATAGAGTTCCAACCTGGCTGAGGTTTCTAGGTGCTACCACAATACAGATTAAGGAGCAAATTGTCAGTTCTCAGTGTCTCAGCTCTCCCACAATGAGAACTGGTTGGTATGGTAAAGCAAAGGAAGAGGAACTGTCAGCAATTCCCTGCACACAATTCATTGCACTTAAGGAAATAGTATTTGAGAAGTGAAATAAATTTACTGTAAACTGCCCAACGGCACTATAGCTAAGTCAGCAAGTTGTGAAAATGGTAGTATCTAGATTCACTCCCTTTTGTCATTCTTAGGCAGAGAGTAAATGTGTAGCATGCTTGAGCAGAGGTACTCAAAATTAGCCCAAAGGCCATGCTGGCAACTGGTCAAGGCATAAGGGCCACACCCTTGTGTCCAAGAAGAGGAATTTGACTATCTAAGTGGTGCAGTCAGAGCAGACTTCTCCACTGGGTTCTAATCGGAATGGGGCATGATCTTGTTGAATCATTACACCAATGTGAAAGATCACTCTTGTCAAGATAGAGTAGTGCATGATGGGACGCACAAGCTGCACCTGCATATTAAACATATGTGAGTGCTAAAATGTGTCCCATTATAGCCAGTAATCCCATCTATACTGGAGAATGTGGGTTCTTGCAGTACCCATCAAAGCACCTGGAATTCTTATTACAGAAAACTGGGCCAAGTTCTCTTTTGCTCTACACTTTGTGTGGTCATAAACACCAGAGTAAAGTGTGTAAAACACTACAAAATCAGAAGGTAACCATTTACACACACCTTGCCGTCACTTTGCACAGCTGTCAATACCTGCACAAGGCTCATAGCAACAAGGAAGCTGGATGTTTGCGTCCACACACAAAAGGGGCTTGAATGTTCCCATGTGTTCTCATTAACCACTATGGGTGGGATTTTTCAAAAGTGCTCAGCGTTGGCCTAGTTCTGTGCCCATTGAAATCAAAAGAAGCCTTATTACTGACTTCTGTGGGATCAGTTTTATGTCAGTGCTGAGTGCTTTTGAAAACCCCACTCAATGACTGCATCAGCTCTGGGCAAGACTTGAGATGCTTCTCCACAACTGGGTGTTATAGCTGTACTGGTGCAGACTGTCCTTTCGGCTCCATCCCACAATGCTTTTCCCTCATGTTGTTCACCACCACTATCCTCAGCCAGCTGGTCTGAGAGTGGCTCAGGCAACATTTGTGTGGTTTCAGCTCTATTCCCAACCCAGTGCCCCTCACAAACAATAAGTAGGATACCGCTAATCAAGCAATTATAGATTTTACTGTGTTTTAAATTATTTTTCTGACAAAAATATTTTGTATAAAATACTGAACTTTTTAAAAAAAAGCAGTTGTATTTTAATTATCTTTGTCCTCTCTCCCCTGAATATTAAAAATGACCCTTTTTACAATTTTTGTGAGATTTCTGCAGTCTTTTTCATTTTTTACTTTTCCCCCTTATTTCTTCTACCGCTGAAAAACATCTGGTGGTCATGGTGAATCACAAACGGAATATGAGTCCAACTATGTAATGCAGCTGGAAAAAAGGCAAATGTGATTCTGGGAGGTGCTGACAAGAATGTCAAATGTAAGACACCAGAGGCAATTGTTCTGCTCTGCTTGGCACTGGTGAGGCCTCAGCTGAAGTACTGTGTCCGATTCTGGGTGCCACACTTTAGGAAAGATGTGAGCAAATTGGCGAGAGCACAGAGAACAACAAAAATGAACAGAGGTTTAGAAAACAGGATCTCTGAGGAAAGGTTGAAAGAACTGGGCATTATTCTAGAGAAGAGAAGACCCA
Organism: Lepidochelys kempii; assembly: GCF_965140285.1. NCBI lineage: Eukaryota > Metazoa > Chordata > Testudines > Cheloniidae > Lepidochelys > Lepidochelys kempii. Next base: position 135,080,776 of record NC_136382.1, on the reverse strand, counting down.
AAAGTATGTCCACAGTGCAGCTGGAGGTGTAATTGCCAGCTTGGGTAGACTTACCAGCGTTAGCTCTGGTTGAGCTAATGCACTAAAAATAGCCGTGTAGCAGCACTGCAGCAGTGTGAGTGAGAGGATGGCCACTATAGTATATACCTAGGATTTCAGATGGGATTGAACTCGGGTGGCTAGCCCATCCTGCTGTTTGCGCTGTGGGGGCTATACTTCTAGTTTTTGCACACTAGCTTGATCAGAAAGCTGGAAATTACATCTAAGGAGGGGACATAAGTCTTCAACTATGTAAAAGGTTGTTATAAGAGCATGATGATCAATTGTTCTCCATGTCTGCCAAGGGCAGGACAAGAAGTAATCGGGTTAGTTTGGGGCAAAGGAGATTCAAGTTAGATATTAAGAAAAACGTTCTACCTGTAAGGATATTTAAGCACTGGAACAGGTTAACTAAGGTGGTTGTAGAACCCTTGTCATAGGTGGTTTTTAAGAATAGGTTAGACAAATACTTGTCAGAGATGGTCTAAGGTCCTGAGGACCCCCTGAGGTCCCTTGCAGCCCTACGTTTCTGATCCTATTAGTCTCCTGAGAGAGAGAAGACAGACCCAAAGAAGTTGGGCTCTAAAGAAAAGAGCAATGGGTGCTGCAGCACTTTCAGTGCTGTCAATGAAGAAAAGAAGATGATGCAGCTGAGTCGTGGTGATAGGCCAACTGGGCCTCCCCAGGCCTCAAATTAGCTGTGGTATGGCAGAGAGAACAGGGAGGCTTAGTCACCAGGGGCAACCACACCTCAGATGTATAGTACAGTCTTCTCGTCACAGATACACATGCCACGTTGACGAAGAGAATGGAAGGAAACTGTCCTCATGTGGTTGGAATTAGGTGTTTTTCCTCTCATATTTTTAGATGTCAAGCTCTTATTGGTTTTTAGGTGGTAAGCTCTTTGGGGCAGGTACTGTACCTTCTTTGGGGTTTGTATGGCATCTAGCACAGGAAGGGTGGTCTTGTGGTTAGGGCACTGATTTAGGATGTGAGAATGGGGTTCAGTTCACAGGTATGCAACAGAATTCCTGTCTGACCTTGGGCAAGTAACTTAACCTCTCTGTGCCTCAGTTCCCCATCTGTAAAATGGGGTTAATAGTATTTCCTCCTCCCCCTCCCCCCTGCCCCCATCTTGTCTTCTTAATCTATAAGCTCTTCCAGGCAGAGCCTGTCTTACTAAGTGTATGGGGCCTCATACTGCTAGGCGTTCTATACAGTCTTTGTGGGGGCCGCTTGGTGCTACCATAATATTTATACTGATAACTGTGGAAACTACCACAAGCAAATAGCAAATTGCTATCTGATAATAGTTAACAGACCAGTTTCACCATTCATCCTGGATGAGGCCTGTATTTCTAAATGGATAGTGACAACACATCACTTGCTTCTGTGTTTCTTCATGGTGAGAAGTAAATGGGGTCACTTTCTCATTTCTCAGTACTGGCATGAGGGCATGTGAGAGTACATAGTACAGCCTCCTTTGATTTGGCATGAGGAATGTGAGAGCAGGTTTACATCTTTCAGAAACTCCCAGTCTGGTTACTTGGTATCTTGGGAAACGTTCTCCAGGGAGTGCCCACAACTGGCTTGACCTTCTGAAATTGCAGTGTGTGTATTATGCAGGATTGTTGTAGCCATGCTGGTCCCAGGATATTAAAGAGACAAGGTGGGTGAGGTAATATTTTTACTGGACCACCTTCTGTTGGTGAGAGAGACACGCTTTCAAGCTTACACAAAGCTTCTCTTCTTCAGGAAAGCATGTCTCTCTCACCAACAGAAGTTGGTCCAATAAAACATATTACCTCACCCACCTTGTCTCTCTATTGTTTGCATTGTTTATAGTAAGCCCCAGCTGCACAACTCAGATCCAGATTTCAATTACACATAACTAAAAAAACTTCCACAACTTTTGGTGTGTTTGGGTCTGTGGTTTTGGCATGGCCCTTTACAGCAGGAGGGACAGACTGGGTGTTAAACCGAGATCCAGATTCACATTCTCAGCCCTCCTCCCTCTGCATGTTTTGGGCTGTTTGGATCCATCTGGGGTCTTAGTTTGGCAGATACCCTTATCTCTCCATTTCCCTGATGCCATTATTCTGACCCCTATCTGAGGCGGTTGCTGTGCATGCCATATCCTTTCAAAGAGGTGGGTTATCTGTTCTACCTAGTATGCTCTTCGCTTTAACAAATTTTTAAAATAGCAAAGGGTGTGTGGTGCAATGGGCGACTACAAAGTGCCCTTTTGGGGCCATATCAATTCCTCTTTTGAGGCAAATGCGGGTGTGATGTTGAGGCTGCATAAATCTTTATATGGAGCCTGGAAGCATCTGAAGAAGTCACATTTTCACCCTTCACTGTCATTTCTCCTACTTGACTCAGACACACTATTGCAGGGGAAATGAATCTCTCAGCTGATGTGTGCCTGTTCTAAACCAGATTGTTTCAGTGTAACTGGAGAGCTCTCTCCTCTTTTAACGGAAGGCACTCAAGTTCCCTGAAGTAACAGAACATTTATTCAAGAAGTGCTTTGATTAGGAGAAAGAAAAAAAAAAACCTCCACTCAATCCACTTCTGACGGTTTGCATTAGAAACTGGGAGCAGATTTCCAGTCAGCTGTATGCACAGGCTCTGGAGATAGATTTGATATTTCTGATGAGGGAGGTAATATTGTCAAAGCTATTGATGATGGAAGCCTTACCTACATAGTGGGGCAAATTCTTCCTTGTTACAACTCCGTTGAGTTACTTCAGGAATGAATTTGGCCCACATCTCATTCTTTGTTGCTTTGGGCCAATTTGCTCTCCCTATTCTGCATTATGAGACTGGCTTCTACAAACTTGGTTGGCACATCCAAAAACCTGTCGTCTATTTTAGCTTAAGGAAAAAAAAAATCCCAGCAACCACCTTTGGTACCCTGCCATTTAGAAACTGTAGCAAAATATGACAAGAAGAAGAATGCCATCTTCCATGTATTTCAATGTTATAAACCCCAGTAAAGGGCAGCAAATGATTATTGCTCAGAAGGTATCCATGATAAGCAGAGCTGTATGAATAATCATTTTGTTTGCTGGTCAGCTGGGGTGGAGGGGGGAGGGAAGAGGAGATGATCTCAGATAGACCTGAAATGCAAATAGGTTTTTAGCAAAACAAAAACTGGAAAAAAATAATTTCAGGTCAAATAAAATGTTTTGTTCAACCCTAAACAAAATATTTAGTTCCAGTTCTGGGCATTTTTAACTGCTTCTCTATGAAAAGCAAAGGACATTTGGTAACCCCATTCAGAAAATCCCCAGAGGAGATGAGGATGCCCCCCTTATGCCCTATAGATAAAGCACTCACCCAGGATATGGTCTACTGGATCCAAGTCCCCACTATGTCTCATTTGGAGCAGGGAATTGAACTTGGGTTTTCCACACTGCAAGTGAGTACCTTGCTATGGGATATACTGGAGTTAGGTCTCTCTTAATCTCTCCTACTGGAACAGCTCCTCTGTGTATAAATAAATAAATATTAATTGGAGCAGGAATTCGAACTTGGATGTCCCCCACCAGGTAAGTGCCCAGGCTATAGAGTCATTCTCACTATCTTTCTAGCCCAGTGAATAAATAGAATAGATATATTAAAGAGTAGGAATGTGGGAGAGGAAGTGTGTTCAGGGTATTCAGTTTTGAAATATTGTCCCCCTTCTCAGGCCAAAGGCCTGCACGAGACTAAGAATACAGGGTGGGAATAGGGAAGCGACTGATTTGAGCCAAGGCTAATAGATGCTACTGATGAGGTAAAGAATGTGATGGATTGAGGCTGGAGGAAAGGAATCAGGCAATTTTCACATATCCTCTCAATCTGTAGGAGTTTGTCCTGAGGTCGTGCTCAAGTCTCAGCTATAAGCAACTCAGAGAACACGGCTAGATCACCTTCAGCACCCATGGGAAAGTCATTTACGATATGCCTTCTAACTGTACTGCTCTATGCCATTTAATCCTTCAGAAATTTTGTCTCGTACCCACCTTCTGCCTGTGTCTGCAGCACAGTGGTTCACTTGAAGGGAATGGCATAACGAAGACAGAAGAGAATGCAAAATTAATTGAAATGGCGGAATTTGAAGACGATAGGTTGTCTATCCCTTTAGATTTCTACTTTTAAAGCTTCTCACTGCCAGAAGCTTATCATAAAACACAAAAGTGTAGTATGCTCCTCTTAGAGTGACTTGAGTGCCTACAATCTGATAGACAAATCACTGGAACATATAAAAGAAACGGTGCCTACCCCAAAGATGTTATAATCTAAGCACAGATAAAACATAACAAAGGAAGTCAGACAGCAGGAGCATAGCAGAAAGGGAGAATAAGAATTATAGCAATAAGACACCGTGGCTATTTTATTTACCTATTTTGCATGCTTCTTGGGGATTTTATATATATGTATGTGCCTATGTAGATAACATATCTGTGCACGCAAGCACACACAGACACACACACAAAACATATGTATATTGATTCATAGATTCCAAGGCCAAATGGGCTAATTGTGATCATCTAGTCTGACCTCCTGTACAAGACAGGCCACAGAACTTTCCCTCCACCCCAAATTCCTAAGCAGATCTTTTAGAAAAATCCAATCTTGATATAAAGATTCAGTGATGGAGACTCCACTACAAGCCCTCGTAAACGGTTCCAATCATTATTTACCATCACTGTTAAAAATGTGTGTCTTATTTCCAGTCTGAATTTATCTAGCTTCAACTTCCAGTCACTGCACTGTGTTATACCCTTTTTTGCTAGACTGAAGAGCCCATTATCACATGTGTTCCACATGTAGGTAGTTACAGACTGTAATTAAGTCACCCCTTGGCCTTCTCTTTGTTCAGATTAGTAGATTGACCTCCCTGAGCCTAGCATTATAAGGCATGTTTTCTAATCCTTTAATCATTCTCATGGCTCTTCTCTGAACCCTCTCCAGTTTATCAACATCCTCCTTGAGTTGTAGACACCAGAACTAGAAACACAGACATATACAGATACTTTAGTTAATTTTCTTGTGTAAAATTAATTTTTAAAATTATCTGGGGGGGGTGGAAAACTGACAAGAACTGTGAAATGGCAGAGGAGGGCTGAGGATGTAGAATCAGAAAGAAGGACAAAGGAAGAGGAAACGTAAGATGGGGAAGGATAGAGCTACACCAAGGAACAGTAGGGACATGATACTTCTCTACTGCCTTTTTACTCTTTCTCTCCCCCTCAGTGCTCACTACATGTTTCTCAGATGCCCACTCTGGTGGGCCAGAGAGGAGGCCTTGTCTTCTCTAAATCTGTGGCCAGGCCTCTGCCAATTGATCTTTCAATAAGCACTGGACCTTCTGATGAGAGCGCTGCTTAAGATGTGTCAATCTTTGGCTATAGTGGTATAAAAGCTTTTTTCATTGACTCACACTGTAGCCTTGGACAGCTCCCTAAACCATACCGTGTCTTATTTTCCCTATCTGGAAAATGAGAATAATACTTGATTTTTCAATTTCCACAGGGCAATTATGAGAATTAATTATCTATATCAATAAATAGATAATACATCATTCTACCAAGAGGTGATCTAATATCTTAGCTGTCAAACCACAATGCCGCTTTTTCAGCATTGCTGGGGATGTGGCAAGAGATAACAAAGCGACCTCACTGCCTGAAAATACTGAACGATTTACTCTACCTTTTTCAAAGTAAACCACAACAGGTTTCACTTCTCAAAGGAAATGAAGGCCAAGAGGAGCCATGAAAAAGAGACTGAAATGGAGCTTAGTAACAGGCTTGCTGCAGGAGTCAGTGTGAAATTTTATGGCCTGTTTTACGCAGGCGGTCAGATCAGGTGATAAGAGCTATTTCGGACTTTAAAATCTATTGGTATTCTCATTAGTCCTTATTACCACTTGTAATTTAATGGAACTAAACACCCGATTAGTTTGGCACTTGTGTATGTTGTGTACATGGAGTAAAGGCAGATGTTCTCTTTCAGACTAGGCAAGAAATTAATATATCTATTGGGCCAAAGTCAGCTTTAGCATAAGCAGTCGCATCTCCCATTAACTTCAGGAGGGGTTAAGCCTACTCACATCATGTATGAATTTCGTTTATCTTAAATTTAGAGATGGGTCAAAATTGGCCCTTTTAGATTTCCCACTTCCTTCCTTCCTCCATCATACTTTGGTGGTTTGGATAAAACAGAATTGGGACCTAAATCACCCTTGGTTTGACCACTATAGAGATGACAAAATCAGAATCTTTTAATCCAAACCATCCAGCTCCTAAATTTGTTGGCTTCGATACGCTGAAACCTGGCTCTGAACTGCCTCTGGTTTTGTAAAACTGTACTTTCAGTAATCCAATACCAAAACGCCTCACCTCGTCTTGGCTTTCATTCTAAATAATGTGACTAGCTACCTTGCAGATAAACTACCAGCTTCAACTACACTCTACTAATAAGTACTCCTTTAATTATGACAGAGTGAAAGCTCCCACCCTAGGAAGGGTAAGCTAGTTATTTTGAGCAATTGTGCCTTGAGGGGAGGTGACAATTCAGTTTCAGAGCTGTATCTTGTTTTGGTGTGGCAGTTTCTGACAGATTGAGAATACAATTATATTTTGAAATATATATCCTTTCTGTAGTTGCTGTTCACTTCATAATTGCTGTCTAATTACTAAAGAGAGAATATCTTACACTTCTGACATCAGGTGTGTGTATTGCTTAATCTACCTCCATTATTGACTTGGTTAAGTGCCAACAGGTACTTTACTAATTTCTTCCATTTGTGCAATATCAAAACTGGCTGGATTGTGTCTGCTGTGTTTTGAATGTGTGTGTTTAGCAGCTAACAATAACAAAGCCAAAATGGTGTGAACCTTAGGGAAACTGAAGAGCAGAGAGGTTGTATCTTCTTCCAGGTAAACTAGTGAGTCAGTGAGAGAACCGGAAATGGAACCTAGGTCTAATGACTGGCAGTCCCCTTCTCTGAGACTGCACAGCATCTCCAAACAAATGTCTACAAAGGCATAACTGTTTGGTTCCAGGGGAGTTGGTAGTTGGAAATGTAGTCCTGGTTAAACTGATTGGTACCTGAAGGTTGTGGATTTGAGTCTTGCTTGAAAGGCCGCCTCCAGTTTACTCAGCTGAAAAATGGGTACCTAATCCATAGGATTAGGGCAGTCAAAGGCAGTTGAATATGATGCTGGCCATATCACTCCTTTGTGTATTGTTGGCTACTAAACAGATGTGCCTTCACTGTGTTATCCCAATGAGCTATTGGCTTGGGGGAACGTTTACGTTTTACTTTGATTCTGTGATAGTATTGGTGAACGTTAACAGATAGTACTACTTTCAGTAGAACCTCAGAGTTATGACCATCGAGTTACAACTGACCAGTAAACCACACCTTCATGTGGAACTGGAAGTGTCCAGTCAGGCAGCAGCAGAGAGACAAAAAAAAATACAGTACAGTACTGTGTTAAATGTAAACTACTAAAAATCAAAGGGAAAGTTTAAAAAAAGATTTGACAAAGTAAGGAAACTGTTCCTATGCTTGTTTCATTGAAAATTAGATGGTTAACTTAAAAGCAGCATTTTTCTTCAGCATGGTAATGTTTCAAAGCTGTGTTAAGTCAGTGGTCACTTCTAAACTTTTGAAAGAACAACCGTAATGGTTTGTTCAGAATTACGAACATTTCAGAGTTATGAACAACCTCCATTCCTGAGGTGTTCGTAACTCCGAGGTTCTAGTATGTAACCAAAATGGCTACCAGAGGAAAAAATGGTTCCAAAATCCAATGGATTAGTAAACTTTTTTTTTTCAACAAATACTTTTAATTGAGTTTTATGTAAAATAAAATATGTGACTGAGATAAAGACTGGGACAGTAAATGAGCTACAACAGTTATACACAGGTCAAATCCCTATGTTATAGACCATAACTAATTAGCTAACTTAATAAAGATTCATGCCCCAAAAGGAGGCGTTTAGCTTGTTTCAGTACACGGGTCACAGATAAAACTGAAATCTTTACGATATTAAGTCTTGTCTCAAGGCCTAGGAAAGTTCTCCTAATGGTCTTTACTGTGTGCACTGTCATCTTAATATAGCTATAAACAATTAAAAGAGAGACAAAGAGGCTCTTCAGTGCAGGATAGACTGTAAATCAATCCACAGTTAAATGAGGATAAGGGACCTGGCAAATAAAACATATTTTGGATCCAGATTCCCTTAAGTGGGACAGCAATTAAAATGTACACATATTAGCCATCTTCCTCTTCCTTCTGAGAATTCAGAAGAGCTGGGCTGGTTGGCTTTAAAGATTTTTTTTCCAGCAAGGCATTAGCTGAACTTGTGTCCCTGAAGATAAAGGTTTTTCTTGACAAATGCAGAATTTTGCTAAGAGTAATAGGTTTCCACTCCTGTCTTTTCATATGCCTGTTTAAGAGGTACAAACTCTTTCTGAAGTGTGTGTGGCAATATGATATGGAATTGGCAAGTGATCATCCCTATGGTTTAGCTGCTTTTAAGATTCACTTTTGTATAGGATTTGTTTGAGGAAAGACGTGGACAAAGTGGAGGGAGTCCAGATGAAAGCAACAAAAATTATGATAAGGTTTAGAAAACCTGACCTATGATGAAAGGTTACAAAAACTGGGCTTGTTATGTCTTGAGAAAAGGAGACTGAGGGGGGACTTGATAAGCCTTCAGATATATTAAGGGCTGTCATAAAGAGGAAAGAGATCAGTAGGACAAGAAGTAATGGGCTTAATCTGTAGCAAGGGAGATTAGATTAGATATTAGGAAAAGCTTTCTAACTGTAAGGGTAGTTAAGCTCCGAAATAAACTTCCAACAGAGGTTGTGGCATTCCCGTCACTGGAGGTTTTTAAGAACAGGTTGGACAAACGCTTGTCAGGGATTGTCTAGGTTTACTTGGTCCTGCCTCAGCACAGGGGGCTGGACTTGATGACCTCTCCAGATCCAGGAGGGAGTGGGAGGGGGCGCTAGAGAGCTAGGGATGCTGGGATGTGGCAGCACCCCCTGGTTTGAAGTGGTTTCCAGCATATACAGAGTTTGCAATTTTGTTCAATGGCTCTCAGCACCCCCGCTATAAACATTGTTCTAAAGCCCCTGCACCAGGTCCCTCCCAGCCCTACATTTCCATGATTCAATATCCAGCGTGGGAAGTGGGGAGTGTCTGATAGCAGGATTCGCATTGCCTCAATTGTCTGTCTTCCTGTTTTTTTGCATGTAGGGATCCTATAACCCATCTCCATATTCTATTTGTGGCTTCCCGGTGGAGGAGAAAATCAGTGGCACTGAGTCTAGGTTTATTCTAATTGTAACTTGCTTTACTTGCACATCTGTGCCAGCCCTGAAATGAGATGCTCAAACAATGTGCAGGGCAATCCCTTCTTCCAGGAGTTTCAGGACAATACTAATGTCCAAGCTTTCCCCCAAGAAGCTATCCACATCTTGCATTGGCCAAAATGAACACCACCACAGCATGTCTTCCCAACAGTCACAATGTGCTTGCACACAAAGAAAAAAAAGGTGGAAGACAGTGTAACGGCGATCCCTGGTGATATAGAATATGTGTATATTTCATATAATGTGGGTGGGTAGGGGTGTATAAAATGTCTGGTGAAATTCTGGCCCCACTGAAGTCAGTGAGAATTTAACTTTTGATTTCAATAGGGACAGGATTTTACCCACACCATCCAATTTCAGGAGTTCAGGGTTGAGTTTTTCTCTAGCCTCAGAATCCTTATCACTGATATATTAAGGATAGGGATATTTTGAACCCTGTCTTGGTTCCCAAGTGCATCCAATTTCTTCTCCTGCTAAGAACTGCTTTCGCTAAGTGAATATGTGAGTTTGGACATAATTTGTTCTTTTAAGCTCGGGTTCCATGTGTCCTATTCTTTGCTTATTCCTGGAAACTCTTGAATCTAAGGCTGACCACTTCTCAAGAACTGCCTGCTTCTACTCTCTCCTCTGCAAAGGAGACAGATTTTTGAGGCGTGGGCAGCAGAGCCAAAGTGAGCTCTTTTTGAAGAGGTTTCAGAATCCCCTTTCTCTTCAGCCACTGTTTGAAAGAGGTAAAATGTCACCGGCACATTCTCTCAATCCCTGATGTTCTAAGCTGCAGTGGAGTCTGAGACATCCGGCTTTCTCTTTCGTTTCTCTGCTGCCTGCTTATCTCTGTACAGTGGAGTGGACAAGGTTCTCTTTTCCTCTATTTGGGAGAGCAAAGTGTTTGCTTTGTGTTACCTGGTAAGCTTTCCTATTGCTGGAGCTCTTCTTCTCTGCTTTCTCTCCTGCTGGCACCAGGTTCTTCTCCATTTAGAAACCTTTGAAATCCAGGAGTTATCGAAAAATAAATACATCAATCTAAAGATGTGTTAAAAGAACAGAGCTAGGTATTTTTTAATTTTAGAGAATAGTTGAGCTTTTTGAGGCTTTATGAACGCTGTATCTTTTTTAGAAAAGATCTAGACCATTTCAGTAAACATTTTGGAGTGGGAAGGGCTATGGGCTTTCTTTTTCGGTTACTTTAGTGCTTGTGACAGGCACCGGTTCCATAGCCCTGGAGACAGAAGTGCTCTGTCCACAGAAGTTTCAGTGAGCACAAAGGCAGTAGAAGCCTCACCATGCATCCAGCTAGCTTGCTTCAACCCTATTCTTGAGAGACCAACTCTAAGTTGAGGGTAGTTCAGTTTCCCTCTTCCTTCAATCCTTAGCTACTCCTCTAAGGACTAACAAGGGTGACACCTGGTAGATATCATGGTGTGGACACTTGTCTGCTGGGTTTGTTTGTCCTCCTGTAAAATGGTATTCTTGGAGGGAGGAGGATTTGAATGCATGCCATTGCTCAGTAAAGGTCTGGCGGCTATGGGGGAGTCCTTCTGCATCTGTGTGCCAAAATACAGGAAATTGATGCACAAGCACACTTTAATTGAAGGATCTGGCCATGCCCATTGGGGGCATGTATTCTTTCCCCGTGTTTTGCAAGCCAGGATCCAAATGATGGTTTGAACAGGATTTATATAGATTCACTATGTACACTGTATTATTGTTGCTATTATCATACATTCCCTTCCAGTGAATTTTTGGTTTCTCATTACATTTTTTGCTAGTAAATGGAGTGGGTGGGTGGGAATCCAAGTACAGAACACGCACAAGTGTTTCATTTGGGATGGCTTTTGAAGAGTTTTTAGATCAGCTTCCAGTTATCATAGAATCATAGGGCTGGAAGAGACCTCGAGAGGTCTTTAGTCCAGTCCCCTACACTCAAGGCAGGACTAAGTATTAATAAATGCACTTAATTGGTCATAAAAAATACCCCTTTTTGAACTGCAGAATTCATTCCCTTTAATCTTGTTGCTGCACCCTTTTAAATATTCGGCCTTGGGATACAATGGTCAGGCACCTTCCAAACTGGCATGCATGCATGTAGAAGCAAACTCCAGGTCTCCTCCCACTCCATGGAAAGCAGTGAAAATTTTGGCACTACCTTCAGCTGGATCAGAATCCAGTTCTCTATTCCTGAAGTGTCTGTTTTTAACTGCGCTTTCACCTGCATTCTTGCTTCTAATTGGAAATTATTCCAGACACAGAGAGAAACAGTTTACATGGTCTGGCTAAAATTTGGTACCATACATGGGTTAAATCCTAGCTTTAAGGATTCCATCCACCTAATCTATCCAGTCATTATTTCCAGCGTGTCATCATCATGGTATCTAGGTGCTAGTATTATGGTAAAGATGCAGTTCTGCAGGAATTCCGTAATTCTTTATACTATTAAATGCACAAAGTACACTGGAATGCATCCAGGCCATTTAAAATATAGCATATTAGTTTAGAATGGGCATGATCCTGACGCTCTTCCTCAGGCAAAACTCTCCTTGATTGCAAGGGGAGTTTTGCCTGAGGAAATACAGGAAGATTGGGCCCAAATGTGCAACTATATGAAAACAAGTTAATTGTAGACGAGACGCAGAATTGAAACCCTTACTGTGGGTTCCGGTCCTTGCCATCAAACGGTCCCAAAAGGACTGGAGAGTAGGTGGCCCTCTGCAGGTGTGCAAGATGGGAACACAAAAAGCCTTCCCACCCATTGGCCCCTGCGCCACAATCTCTAAAGCATTGTTCTCTCCAAGTTCAAGAACTGCATGTGTCTTACAGCACCTGGTTCCTTGGGCAGGGCCATAAGGTTGCCCATTCTGCATCTGGTGAATTCAAGAGTGGCACAATCCTCATTCTGACCTGTGCTTCGTCGGGGCCCACTGAGGTCTTCTGGCTGACTCTTCCAGAAGGGTTGGGAGGGCTTGACTCCCACTGCTGGGCAGCCTCTTTGCAAAAGCACAGTGAGTCCCAGTTCAGGCAGAGCTTTAGGAACTATAATATAGCCCAAATAATATAATAACCTAACCTGTAAAGTACCCACTAATGGAGCTGCTCTGGTACCTGAACTAATTATAAATCTCCGCAAAGTGCCTGCCTGGCCTTGGATCAAATATTAACTATAACTACCCAGCACCGTTGCCAATAGGAAACAGGCGTAATAAAACACAGAAGAGGGAGAGGGGATGAAAGGAGAACAGTGAGAAGAAAAAAATACATGTTGCTTAACTGTGATTTGTACTTTCCTCCCTAATAGATCCACAAACAGTGGGCATATGAAACGCAATACAGAGGGCTTAACAGTCATGGAACAAAGGCGTTTGATTTCTTGTTTGCCTGCAAGCTGGCAGCAGTCGGATTTTGTGCTTGTGTGCTTGGCAACACTGGCTGTGCAGATAAGGACAGAAATTGCCTTATTTTACTTCCTTTTCTCCTTATTTCTGCCTCCTTCTCCACGGTGTAATTCAGGGGCAGGTGGACCTGTGTGAGCAAGGGAGCCTTCCAATATTCATGCTGAACAAAGTGAGGAGCTCCAGACAATCTGCACTAAGCACGGCCTGTCTCGCAACTCCCTGTCCTGGCCCTGAAGATGCTGTCAAAATACATGCTGGATCACATGAATCTCAGATGGCTGTTGCAAGACCTGGCTATAGCTGGCTTTCTTAACAGAATCTAGAGTTTTCCCTGTGGAAGCATCCATCCACTGATGGACATACAGACTGAATTGCCTTAGGACTGCCATACTCTAGGCTGATGTAAAAACATCCAGGCTAATAAACTAAACGTTCTTAACCACACTCACAGGTAGGACTTAATCCATAGTCTACTGAAATCAATAGGCCTGTCTTGGACTTCAGTAGTCTTTGGATCAAGCCTATAGTGAGGCCATGCAATTTCTGCTTCCCTTATAATGAATGATAGCTTTGCTATTGACTTTGGTTTTAGCAGGATCAGGCCATGCTTTGCTGTTGAGGCTATTAGTGTTATTGTGGCTGTTTCTGTTTCCTTAGCATGTTTATACAGCTGTTTGAGGGACTCTCACACGTTTTGTTTCACTGTATTGACCTGGCTTGGAGAGATGGCCGAGGCTATAGAATCAATAGCACCTTTTATGAAATATATACCAATGCGCTTTGAATAAACAATCAATCAGTTTTTTAAATGGCCAAGGAGAGTAAGGAGGAAAACGAGAACAAGGAATATAGTTATTTTCTTATAAGAACATCCTTCCAGTGATCTCTCATTTTGTGGCCACTTTTTTTTAATGCACATGTGATATTGACACTATTATCTGAAATAATGAGTGCAGAGAGGACTGTGCAATGTGTATTAGCTTCTAGACAAGTGGTCAGTAGGCAGGCTGATGGTTTGGTGTGATTCATAAAACATTCAAATGTTCAGAAAGACACCAATTCTGTACCTAAAGCTCTTCCAGTAATTTCAACTTCTACTTCTGGCCAGACGCAGGAAGTGCAGAGTCCAACGGAACACAAGTGTGAACAGCTGGTCAAACATTCTTGAATTTTAAAAGGAATTTGGTTCAGGTTTGGATTCTGTTAGTTCTTATTGTTCCTGAATCAGTTCATTCATCACTCATGTTGACTACAGATGGGCCCAAATCGAAATCCCAAGTCAGAAATCCCAGATTTTTGTGGGGGAGAGTTCAGATCTGGACCAAGATTTTGCAACCTGTTCCTGTTTCTCTCATAGGCTAAATCAAATCCCTAGATCCAAACATCCCTGAGCTTTGGGAAACATGGATCCAAAGTCTGCCACTCAGGCCTATCTCTAATATTAGCCTTTGCAGCTGAAGGCCTGTTTTTAAATCCAACTTAGACTGCAAATGAAAATGAGCTTGATGGCCTCAGGCTGTTCCTTAGCAGATATCTCTGCCCACTGCAAAAGCACGCAACAGTCTGAAAGGAATCACCAGGACTGCAGTTCTCTGGGGGAGCTGGGGTGTTACATGTCAGGAGTGAGATGCATTGGCAACCACTGTGTGGTTAAAGACTGCACTGTGGCTGCTCACGCTGTCTGGCTCTAGCCATTGCTAAAGTCTTGTTTTCATTACCCCTAACAAATCACCAAATTCCGTCCATCACTCCCCCTTCTTCCCTCTGCAATTAAAAAGACAATTCAGGGTTTGGGAACTTCGGGGAGGCTCTGAATTTGCCAGGCACCTTTTGAAATAGGTGAACTGCAATTTGATCTTTTTAACTGAAATGAATAATGAATGCACAGTGCCAAACGTGAAGAATGCAGCATTACAAGCAACAGATCCTCATCTGCTCCTTGCAACCACCCCCAACATCAGAACAAAAATATCCCAACCAACAGCCATATGCTCTTTCTTCTTGAGCAGAATTAATCATACTTATGTGCCATATTCCATTTTAATTTTTATTGCACGGTCCAAGATTAATGGTTAATATAGTACATCTTCCCATCTCCACTCCCATTACAATGGAGTGCTTTGAATAACTATTAACTTAGTGGTTAACTGAAAGAAAATTGTTAATCATCTACAAGCTTATGTTGCATAAAAACCATTCTCTGTAACCTTCTCCCGGCTGTGGGAGAGCCCTTTTTTTCTTAGTACTGACCTTCAATAACACCTGGTACCTGAAGCTTGCAAAACACAGGGCTCAAAAATCATATTACAGTGGCTTATCAGCTATCCAAGGTCATAAACTGTGTGAACCAGTGAAGTGTATCTTATGTTTCATAGTGTTGATGTTGTTCCAACATCCAGTTCCCGTTCCAACAAAGATATGGTTCTCTGGGTCCTCAGAAAACATAACTCATGAGCGTGATTTTTTTTTTTTTTTTTTTAAACTTTGCAAGTCAGGGCTAATCTACAGTGTGTTGCTGGGAAACATTCTGTGGCAGTACAGTCTGTTCTTCTTTCAGCACTACAGTTCAAATGTGCTCCAGAACAAAACATATATATGTTTGCAGTTCAGCTGCAAGGTTATGTTTCTTTTGTGTAATGCTAGAACTCTAAACAAGGAGAAGTTCTTTTCGAGGCATCAAACGCAGTCAGTAACACAGTGATCTATGTGGGGAAAACAGCCTCTTATGAAATGCTCCCCTCCATTTACAAACAATCCTGAATCAAGTGTACCCGTTTGCAGCACACGTTCTCCTGCCGCATCTCAATGTAAGTAAAAGGTAGGGTGACCAGATAGCAAGTGTAAAAAATTGGTACATGGGGGTGAGGGGTAGTAGGCACCTATAATAGACACAGCTCCCAATACCAGGACTGTCCCCATAAAATTGGGACATCTGGTCACCCTAGTTAAAGGGCACATTTGCTTCCTACTACCTCAGTACAGCCTCCTGGTCTTCAGTGGTGTAACACGGATGTAGCAAACTGCAGAATTTAGCGCTGGAGGTTCAGATTTCTTGTTAAGCAATTCTATACAAAACATTTCTATCTAGCCAATCACTTATGATTTGTGACGTAGGAGGGAAAAAGACTTGCATAACAGATTAAAATAAAATCCTCACAACTCTTCTGGCACTACAATGGGCTGAGGACGTATGTTTTTCAGCTATAGAAATGATTGTTTATATGTCAGACTTATTAGGAAAGGTATTGTTGGGACCTTGGCAAAGACATAAATATTACGGCAGACTTGCAGTCATTCCACTCTGAATCTGGTCACTGTCAAGAAGTGAGCTAATAGCTCCAGGATTCTGTGCTACAGTAAACAGCCGCCGCAGCTGTTAAAAGCTAAATGTAACTTCATATAGCTCCAAATGCAAACATTTCCACATTAGGCATTTCATGCCCTCCCGTAGCACAGAGCTCCTGTCGCTGACCTCAGGAAGTCTCCACTGAATCTGCTCACTGAGTCCCTGTGAGGCTGCAACGCAGGGCTGGTTTCTTCCTCAGGAAAAAAATCTCTCATTCTTACCATTCTGGCTCATGAAAGTGAGGGAGAAACAGCAAAAGTTCAGGTCAAGTTTACTGTGGGCAGTCGCCACAGAAGTTTCTATGAGGCGTCCCATTCCCTACCTTCAACACCCCTGCTATTCCAGACACAAGCATCTCTTGAGAAGGGACTTGCCAGAAGGGGCTAAATGTGCAGTGGTTTAGAACTGTGCACTAAAGGGAGCATCAATGAGACGGTGCGTTTACACCAGGATCTGAAGCCAAGTTTCCAGACATGAAGGGCTCATTAAACTGTCCGTAGGGTGCCAGTCAGGGAGAGGTGGGCAGTACCTCTAGAGTACTAGCTATTTATCTGGGATGTTTATTTTGGAGAAAAAGTAACGTCTAATATATAAATTAGCTTCTTGGTGTGGCAAGCCCTGTGGCATATCTATTGACTAAGAGAAGCTGGAGGAGAATGAATTTAATCTCTGGGCTTTTAGTCCCTTCGTGCCATATGATGCCCTCATTCAGTCTGTGCAGTTCTTGTCCTCAATGGGAGCCGCATGCATGGATCAGGACACGGCTTGGCTCTCTCACTAATTCAGTTAGTGAAAACTGACCCAAGGGTTGGGACCTTACATGGATAGCTCAAGCATGCTCACTTTGCTGTCAGGCTTAGTCGGCTGACTGTTGTACATCTCAAATGAGGCAAGGCAGAGATAATATTCTAGAGCTGAGGAGATATGCAGCTATGCCAGAATTTGTTTGGACCCATAATGGCGGTAGCAAGGTCTAGTGGGTAGATCACTGGACAGGGAGTTGATAGACTTGAGTTCTATCCCGGCCTCTGTCACTGACCTGCTATGTGCTCTTGGGCAAGTCACTTTATCTCTCTGTACTTTTGTTTCCCCTTCTCCCTTTACTGTCATGTCTACTTAGACTGAAAGCTTTTTGGGAGCAGGGACAATCTCTTACAATGTGTACATAAAGCATATAGCATGATGGGGCTCCGATATCAGTTGGATGCTTTAGGCACAAATAATAAATAAGTCAACCTCTGTCCATTGTTTGAAGAAGCAAGTATCTTAGAAATATGTATGCATATATAAGCAATGTGTGGGCAGGGCTGGATTATGGCCCCAAAGTGTGTGAAGGAGATTCAGATTTGGAAGGTCACCTTTGCAATGTTTTAGATTTTGGAATAGGTGTTTGCATGTTTTCCCCTTCGGCAGATGCATTGTGGCGATCATGCACCCCGCGTTGAAATTCAGTGCACAGCACTGGATCTGTGACAATCAAATGAATTCTGATGATTTAAGTTTTAGCCTATTTGCATCAGCTCTGCTGCACACCAAACTGCCACTTGCTGCTGCAGAAAAGAAAACGAGGCCTTTGCAGGTTGGATCAGCTGGCCAGGTGCAGAGCCAATTTTTATGGCCGCTGTGAAGCTGAGAAGTATTTTGAAAATAACTGAGCCTTTAGCCCTGTCAGTAAAAGCCATTTATCTTAAGGATGAAAAGGTACTGGCAATGGAAAAATTCCAGTGCTATGAATTTTTCTGTTCTTGAATGGCTTGGATAGCTGCTGCATTAGGTTCATTGCTAAGAATGTTCACAGTTGTGAATCTCTCCTTTACAAACATGGGCGGTGGGGGGCAAACAAACAAAAAATCCAGCAAGAACCAGGGAGGTGTGTGCTTGTTAGCAGGGCCAAAGTGGGAATCACACTGGAATAGCCATATCCATGATATTGCTTTTAGAGGCATGGTCGATATGATTTCATTTCTATTAGTGAAGATATTAGTAAATATCCTGTCCTAACCATAGCCCCAGGGTACAATATCAGCAGAATGCCCTATGTAAACAAAAGGGAGCATTATTGACTGTGCTGGGCATAGCTTTTGTTATGCTCTCAACTGGAACTGTTGAATAATACTTTGCACTCTATGCAGAGAATGTCAAAGTGCTTTACAAACACTAATTAAATTAGCTTGACAACACCCCTGTGAGGTAGGTAAGTATTATTATCCCGCTTTCTGGGACTGAATGGCTATGCAGTGTAGAGACTCCAGTTTGTGCACAAAACAGCTGCCTGCCTGCTCAACCGGCTGAAGTGCTGTGAGCCTGTTGCCCATATGCTTCAGCTAGCTGCCAGTCTTCCACCATTGCCGCTTCAAAGCCTTGCTCCCGTTTTCCAAAGTTGTGAATGGGTCTGGACTTGGCTATACTGATCCCCACATTACCAGGACTGATCTCCTCTGGGGCAATGCATTTTACAAAGCCCAAAACAAGATGGGTCAAAAACCAAGAGCCAGGTACTCAGCGCATATAAATCTGGCTATCTTTGGTAACTTTCATATAGCTACATTGGGGTGGTCAAACTTTTTGACCCGAGGGCCACATCTGGGTATGGAAATTGTGTGGCGGGCCATGAATGCTCACAAAATTGGGATTGGTGTGTGGGAGGGCGTGAGGGCTCCGGCTGGGGGTGCGGGCTCTGGGGTGGGGCCAGAAATGCGGAGTTCAGAGTGTGGGAGGGGGCTCTGGGCTGGAACCAATGGGTTTGGAGGGTGGGATGGGGATCAGGGCTGGGGCAGTGGTTTGGGGCACAGGAGAGGGTCAGGCGTGTAGGCTCAGGGCAGCGCTTACCTCAAGCAGCTCCCGGAAGCAGTGGCATGTCCCCACTCCGGCTCCTATGTGGAGGTGTGGCCAGGCGGTTCTGTGCGCTGCCCCGTCCTCAGGTGCCGCCTCTGCAGCTCCCATTGGCCACAGTTCCTGGCCAATGGGAACTGCAGAGGCGGCACTTAGGGTGGGGCAGCATGCAGAGCCCCCTGGCTGCCCCTACATGTAGGAGCCGGAGGGAGGACACACTGCTGCTTCCAGGAGCTGTGTGGAGTCATGGCACGCGCCGTGTGGGGCAAGCCCCCAACACTGCTCCCCGGCTGGAGTGCAGGAGTGGGGCAAGTCCCGGACCCCACACCCTAGCGGGAACTCGAGGGCTGGAGCTCTGAAGGGCTAGATGCGGCCCCCGGGCCATAATTTGCCCACTCCTGAGCCACGTCAATTTACACTAGCTGAAAATCTAGCCCCAAGTCTTTTCCTATCTGACCAGTAACCCCAAACATTGGTGTTTTGGATAAAATGGATGCTGGATCCAAATAACCTAGTTTTAGTTATGCAATACCAAAATCTGACCTCCTCACCGCATCTCTCCTCTTCACCATTTATGGTCTTTATTTCCCCAGTGAGCTTCATTTAGCTAAGAAAGTAAAACTAGTCTGGGTCTCTGTTCATAAGTCAGTTTCACTTTTCATTGGTGGGCAGTGTTACTTTCTTGGCTTTCATGTGCTGGCACACTGCTGTGGCTTGGGGGTTTCCAGCACTTCAGGGGAATGTTTAAAAAAAGTTGAGAGTGGAAGTTTGTCTAGTATTTTAATTCATTTATGTTGAGTTTTGCTAGTTTTTTACACAAAGCCTAAATTTTGGGCTTAATCCATTTGACACTGTCCCTTTAAAGTTTTTAGTTTATGCCAAGATTTCTACCTTTATTTTAATTTGTGAGTGAAAATAGCAAATGTAAAAGCTGAATATACAAGGAACCACATTAGGCAAGATTTTCACTGTAATTCTGCAATGGTGTTACCCCTTTTTATGCACAGTAGCCCCAGTCTTGTCACAAGTACAGATGCTGGCCCCTGGTTTGTTATTGGAAGTACCACTGATGATTTGCTTTAAATAGGTCTTAAGCAAACTTTTCTGTTTGTTTTTCTTGACATGGTACTGTGTGGTGCTTTCCAAGAAACAAGGAAAAAACTGAAATCACAGTGGTGACTTTGAATCCATCTGGCAAAAGCAAACTGATCTACTAAATGAGAAAGGAGCAACTGTAAAGAGAAAAAGTAAATAGGTCATTTAAAGAAGCTGCCTTTTCTTTATGTCCCAATGTCTGCAAATAATAAAACCTCTTACATATCTAGTGAGGAAATCTCTCTGTTTTAGCATTTTCTATAGCAGCCATCACTGCAGTATTTAAGTGCTTCCCAGCTGAATGAAATCTACATGCTGAGGTTCCTAGAGGACTTTAAGGAGTTTTCTGAAATTGATCAGATTCTGGATTAATTCAGTCTCCTCTGGAAGTTTGTTCTACAGTTGGGACCCTGATAACCGAGAATGTGTTGTTTCTGATCCTCACTTGCTTCGTCGACCCAGAGAGAGCATTTGTCCTGATGGGACATGAATAGAGATGTGGCTGCTGAAGTAGTTGGGTTCCTGGCCCATTTATGGCTATATAATTGGAGCCAGAAATTTGAATTGGCAATGGAAACAGCTTGGGGAGCCAGTGGAGGGATCCGAGTTCAGGGTTGATGAGTTCATAGAAGACCCTCCTGAAGTGGAATCTCTGCGTTACATCCAAAACCTGGCCAGTTATGTGAATCCATTCTGGAGATCAGCGTTCACTGTGGCCAAATCCTCCTCCCGGAGGAAAGGGTAAAGTTTCCTGGAAAGTTGCAAGAGGACAGAGGCTTTTTTTGCCACAGATGCTTCCCGATCACCTAGACTTTTAGAGACGAGCTGAACAGGACCCTGTGGCTTTTCACCACTTTGACAATACCCCAGCTAGGTCTTCAAAGCATTTTCCCTTCTGACCAGCATCATCTCTTTCTTGCCTGGGTTTAGTCTGACCTAGTTTTTTTAATCTATGAGCTGATTTCTTTTAAGCTTTATGACATCCTTGTGATGAAGCTGGTTTCATCTGAGAGCTCAGAAATATTTAACTCCAAGGTCTTTTCTATTACAGACTTTTCAGGGACTCTGAATACTCTGTTTTATGCCTCTGTCCTTATCACCGTGCTATCTGAGCACAGAGTAGTGTACATCTGGGTCAACTGGCTGGGTTGAATCACTATCATTATTTGTAGGCGTAGGGCAGCCTCTTGATATTTGCAGAGATGGCAGAGCCCCTGGAAAGAATGCATAGGGGGCTGTTTCAGCATTCACCAAGCTGTCATTCTCCTTTACTACAGTTGCTATGTTGCTCCCATCCTGCCAGACAGCAGAAGTTGAAACGCTGCCCTGTCTTCCTGGGTAGTAATGCATGGGATATTGAAAATGGGCCCCGTGATTCAGAGCTGAGGAAAAATACCACAGTGAGATGTGAGCCTTTTATAATAAACTAAAGGACCCAAAAGTGCTAAAGCTATTACCACAGTTTTTACTCTGTTCTGTTTTCCTAAGCATTTGCTTCGTTGGGAATCCTGTTCCTAGATACAGTGAACTCAATGGGAGTAATAGGTGGGCACCCAAAGACAAAATTTTACTTTAAGGGTAAAGTTTCTAAAACCAGAGAGCTCAGAGGTTCAGTTCAGATGAGATTCCAAACATTGGGCTAAAGATGGGCTCAAGCCACTAAATTTAGATCCATGTTTTTGAAACCTCACCCCCAATCTTTGGGAGAATTTGGATCTGTACCTATCTCTGTTCAGGAGGGTTATCCCAAAAGAACTTCTTCAGTTTAGAAACTGGAAAATTCACCAGACCAGGTTTTGTCCTAACATCTTTGGTATTTTCTGGTCCCAGCAAGGTTAGAAAAGCTCGGAGAGTCTGTTCTTATGGTATTTTAGGTACTTTGGGTCCCAGCCAAACCAGGAAGTGCAAAGACCTGAAAAAATGGGGTGGGGACTCGAAATAGCCAAGCTTTATAAAACCTCAACCAAGTCTTTGTTTGAGCTGAGTCCAAAGAGACTGAATTTTAATTGATCTAAACTAGCTCCCCTGTTCCTGGGCGAAACTATGATTTCCCACAACCATTTGTAGTACTAAGGAAAGTGCGTTGCACTTCAATGCAAACTCCTGTACTTTGGGTAGGGTGACAGTGGCCAGTGCCAGATGTTTCAGAGGAAAGGGCAAGAACCCTGCAATAGGCCGGGATGATCTGCCCTGCCCCCCCACCCCGCACTTTGTCTCATTGTGACCTCTAATCATAGGTGCAAACTCAGTGGGTTCTCTGGAGCTGGAGCACTCAGGGAAAATAATAGTGGGTGCTCAGCACGCACCAGCCGCAGCTGTTTGGTGGGGCTGCCAATCAGCTGTTCGGTAGCTGTCAGGGGAGGTTTGAGGGAGGGCAGCGAGCAGCTGGCAGGTGGGGGCCTCAGGGGAGGGGTGGGAAGAGGCAGAGCAAGCACAGGGCCTTGTGGGAGGGGTGGAGTGGGAGCAGGAAGAGGTGGAGCAAGGGCAGGGCCTCAGGGGAAGGGGCAGAGTGGGGGTGAGGCCATGGGGTGGAGCAGGAATGGAGTACCCCCAGGGAAAAATAAATCAACACCTATGCCTCTAATAGTTAGAGATTGGCTTAAGCCCTGAAACATGAGGTTTAAAGTCCCTTCCTAAATCTCTTTGCTATCATGAATGATGAGAACTCTGGATATTCTTGATATCCATATAACTGTCCAACCCCTTTTGAAATTCTAGAATCTGATCCTTAAAGGTTTTTGCTACACTGATTATAATTCAAGCTTTTCTCATACAAATAATGTCTCTAGTGCTTTTTGCTGTCTTTGTAGTCTGTGCAGTACCCAGAATATAGTATGTTAACCTTTTATTGATGGAAAATGATGATTAGGGGATTTGTCATGTAAGATTCGCCTGAATTTTAAAGCTGTCGTCATTCAAACAGATTTTTACCAGAGTGTGGCCTGGGGGGGATTTTATTAGAATGTAGCCCTTCTGTAGCTGTAAAAGGTTTGTTTTTGACACCACATAGACATTTCAGTAGCACAGCACTGCATATCTGGGAAGAGGGAGCCCTTTGCTGGAAAAATGTCCACAGCTGATGAGCAAGAGCAAGTGACAAGCTGCTGAAAGAGAACTGATGTCCTGAAAATCATGCGCCAGGTTTAAGAAGTGGCTGCTTGTTAAAAATGTAGCTAGTAAGTTAAAATTGACAGAAGAAAGCTTCATGCAGATCCAGCTGCTGTCATTTCCAAAGCCATCACAGCTGAATCCGCAAATCTCTGTCCGTACAAACCAGTGTACCATTATAATGCCCACAACAATACTTAAGTTACTAAGCTGTTTAAACTAGGCATTTATTATAGTCAGACTCTATCATTGTAGTGTGTCTTCTTGGGCTCTTACTCTTCCCACATCTTCTGTGTTTATAAATTTATCTCCATCTACACCCTAAGAAAGGACCATTGCAGTCCCTACTAATCCTATGATTCTACACAACCAGTTCTGGGGATGCCACTGCTTTGTTTCCACTTATGCTAAAATCTTCATGCATCCCTCCATCCCTTTTAGCCTGGGCTTTTGCCTTTTTATTGTCTCTGCAAATTCCACTTCCCAAGTTCTCAGTATGTACAAAATGCTGCGCCCGTTTCTCATATTTTCCAAGGAGTATGACCACATCATGCCCATCTTCAAACTGTAAGGAACTCCACTGGCTTCCCATTCATTTCAGGATTTGATTAAAATCTGACCCCTCAGCCTGATTCTCCACTCTGTTACAGGAGCATGTCCCTATTGACTTTAGTGGTGTAATACTATAACAGAGTGGAGAACTGGGTCCATAATTTTGAAAACCCTACATGGACTTGTCTGCTTACCTCATGAGCCTGATTCTACTCTCACTTACACCAGTGTATACAGGGAGTAACTGCACTGTAATCAGTGGAGTTACACTGGTGTAAGTGTGAGCAGAACCAGGATTCTCCTCTCCAGAGAGGACCTGTGCTTGCCTATGGGGGGGGGGGAAGGGAAGAGGAAGAGTGAGGGCAGCTGGCTTCAGCAGTGTTACTGAGCACACTCAGTCTGTGTGAGCATGCTCAGTACAAGCCATGCAGCAAATCTGGGGGGTTACATGACCCCCCCCCCGTACACTTTGCCTCTGCTCCTTTCCTTACTTCTTTTCTAGCTCCTCCAGCACTTGTCCTCACCCTTTTTTCCTGCAATCTCATCCCTGCTATTAAAAGCAATTTTCATGTATCTCCATCTTTTCTCAAAAATCATTGTAACATGTACCTCCTTTTCTCTGTGCCCCTCCTTTACTATTTCTCTCACTCTGTTATTGGTATTATGAATCCATGCCTTAGTTTGTTTCTGACACTAGGACTTTACACTCATGGAAGGGGAGTTTTTTCTATGTAACGAATGACCACGGAATCAGAGTAGCAGCTGTGTTAGTCTGTATCCGCAAAAAGAAAAGGAGGACTTGTGGCACCTTAGAGACTAACCAATTTATTTGAGCATAAGCTTTTGTGAGCTACAGCTCACTTCATCGGATGCATTCAGTGGGGAGATTTATATACACACAGAACATGAAAGAATGGGTGTTACCATACACACTGTAACGAGAGTGATCAGGGCAGGTGAGCTATTACCAGCAGGAGAGCGAGGGAGGGGAACCTTTTGTAGTGATAATCAAGGTGGGCCATTTCCAGCAGTTGACAAGAACATCTGAGGAACAAGAATAAAGACTGGGAGTGGATGGGTCATTACACAAAGTAAAACTATTTCCCCATGTTTATTCCCCCTTCCCCCCCCACTGTTCCTCAGACTGTTCTTGTCAACTGCTGGAAATGGCCCACCTTGATTATCACTACAAAAGGTTCCCCCTCCCCCTTCCTTTCCCCCCTCACCGGCTCTCCTGCTGGTAATAGCTCACCTGACCTGATCACTCTTGTTACAGTGTGTATGGTAACACCCATTGTTTCATGTTCTCTATGTATATAAATCTCCCCACTGTATTTTCCACTGAATGTATCCGATGAAGTGAGCTGTAGCTCACGAAAGCTTATGCTCAGATAAATTTGTTAGTCTCTAAGGTGCTACAAGTCCTCCTTTTCTCTTTACACCACTTATTTTCTGTAATTTATGCCATAGATGATCTACTGCCTCGTTTTTCAACTCTAAGTATTCTTAGATGCTGTTTGTATTAGAGGTGGGACTTTATGAAAAGCCCAGGCCCAGACAACCCCAAAGTTTGAATTCCGATAATCAGTTTTGTATAGAGATGGTTGGAAAATGAACATTTTGGGGGTCAGGTTTTCCTCTCGAAATGTACTCCTTTTTCCATTCATATACATTTTTGCAGAAATGTTTTTCAATTAAAAAAATTCATCCTAGAAAATGTTATTGAAACTTTTTATTACCAAAACCATAATTATTTCAATAATGTTTTAAAAAGCTGTAAAAAGGCCTGACGTTTTTCATGGAAAAGGGAAAAAATGTGCTTGTCATCAACATTGTGAAAAAAATTGTTTTCTAACAAAGCCACTAACAAAACAATCAAACACAATCAAACAAAGACTTCTTAGGTGAGTAAGGAGTAATATAATGTGTAATGGTGGCCGTACAGTAGTCCACATCAGCTAATGGAGGCTTACATCTCATGGTGCTTTGGGATGAATTGGATCTGTGACACAAAATAGTGGAAACTCAGTTACGCCTTCAGTAAACATGTTCGTACTGCTAATAACACACAGTAGAACAAGCAGCAGTGCTGACTAATCTATGCTTTCTTTAAAGCTCTCAAATATACTCCTCCTCCCCCCAAAATACAGCACAACTAAAAGCCGGCTCTGTTGCATGTGAACTGCAACTGAAACCTCAGGAGGCTGGGGCCAGAGAACTAAAGGCCTCTCTTTTACACAATCCCAACACAGTCCCATTTTAAAGAGACAACTTAAAGGCTGAACCAGAAGTTGGGAGGTAGCAATTTGAACAGTCTCAGATTCTATTTACTGCTCACCTCCTGTGGAGAACACCTTGCACATAATGTGAGGCTAGCAGGTTTTGGGGCAGACATGTGTGAGGACAGTGTCCCAAACAAATACCCTTCCTATTTGCTGTGCTATTTTGCAAGTTTTCATCAGATAAACAAAGGCCCAATCTTGGTCCCATTGAGGTTAGGGGCAAAATGTTTGTTATTTACATTTCTAAAGTAGCTAGGTAAGCTCACCTAAACTGTGGGTCAGGAGCAGTCTTCATTGTTACTTGTTAGTACTATGTCTGGCAGAATGGGGCCTTGATCCTTGACTGGGGTTCCTAGGTGCTACTATAATAGAAATAAATCATCATCATCACTGGAGAAGCTCACTTCTGTGGAAGCAGAAGCAGGCCTCTACTTTGCACTTAGCAAAAATGAATGCGGATACATCATGGCAAGGAGGGGGAAGGGGAGGTCAAAGGGTAAACTCCAGGGTGCTGCACTGGCATATTTTCATAACCTAGACTCCCTTGCCACCATATGACAGTAGTACACAACTGTCTGAAGCCGAGAGAAGGGAATATTAAGAAGCATTTTTCAATATCAAGGGCGCGTATTTAGTTGTATTATTAATTATGCGGGGGCCTGTAGGGCTTCTTGTAAGTGTTTTTATTATTTAAATCTAAAATAAATTAAAAATAAGGCAACTTGGGGGGTGGGTGGAAGGGAGTGGGTTTTTTTTTTTGTGGTGGTGGTGGTGGGGATTTGGCCCATAATAGTTTTGCCGCAATAAATGCTGAAATTGGCTAAATCTCCTCCAGCTTTTCAGTTAGTTTGCAGTAGTCCCTGTTCTGTTTTAGAAAAAACACTTTCTAAAAAGGCTTTTCTTGGTGGTGTAGAGGGAGAAGGGAAGTGCCTGGGGTAGATGAGAGAGAAAGAGAGAGAGCCATAATGAAGATGGTGGTGGTGGCTGTGGAGTAGTAGTCAAGAGATCTGGATTCTGCTTATGGTTCTAGGGCCTTGGGGCAAATCTCTTGTCCTCTCTGTGCTTTAGCTTCCCATTTGTAAAACAGGGGTAAGGTACCCAGCAAGCGTTGGGATTGTGTGGGTTGGTTATTGTGTGTAAAGCACTATGAAATCCTTGGATGGAAGATGCTATTCCTTTGCCAGGATGCCTTCAAACTAATTAATAATGGCTGGGCCACTGGCATGCTGAGACGACTGCCTACCATGCTGACCATTGTCTCATTGTTCCCTTGTACTCTGCTGTCTGTCTGTCTATCCATTTGTTGCCTCTTGTCTCATACATGGAGTATAAGTTCCTTGGGCCAGGGACTATCTGTTTTGTGTTTGTACAGCACCTAGCACAATGGGGTCCTGGCCTAGGGCTCCTAGGCACTATAGTAATACAAAGAATAATTGTTAGCACTCAGTCCACACTGGGACTGCTTGGGGTGGAAGGGTCTACATGAGGGCACTACACCACTGAACACTGCATAGTACTTAATTAAAATAATTAAATAGGGGAAAATGTTATTTTAACCATTTTTCTTCCTCCCTCTCTCTCCTTACATTAAAGTGAAAACCCCTTGCTAGGAAGCCTGTGAAATGACATCTAGGGGATTACAAAAGAGCGTAAGGCAGTTAGGTGCCCAACTCCTCCTGAAAGCCAGTGGGAACTGGGTGCCTGTTGGCCTTAAGTACTGTTGAAAATCTCATCCAAATGTCTGGGGGGCAGGAGCAAAATGGGAGGCCATTTTATGTGGTAGTTCTCACATTCCATGGCAGATTGATTCTGTTTTTTTCTGAAGACAAAACAAGATAGACGTACACAAAGATGGAGAAAGAAAAGAATAGCAAAAGATAGAAAAGTGCAACTTGATGCGGACGCAGCGGCATATGATGACACACACATGCTTGGAATTAAGCAGAAGGCTGCAACTTTCATTCAACTTCAATACAGGGGAGGGGCACTACCCATCCATCAGCCCCCCTCTCCTATACCAGACATTTAATGGGTTCCATTGTGGGGGTTACGAGGCATATAACTCGTAACTAACGCCAGGGTTGCAGGGCTCCCTACCATATAACCCATAATACGGGGTGGCTCGCCTCAGCCTACCCTCCAGGACTCAACTCTCTCTCTCTTGGCACCCTCCCTCTCACAAAAGGGACAGTGATGCAGCAGGGTGGTCCTCGGTCTGCAAAGACCACAGGGTCTCACTCTATCACATGAGCCCAAGGTCAATCATCAATCATAGATCTTTTACCTATGGGAACCATTAATTTTATTCTCTTAACTGCACTGGAAACTGGCTGCAAGTTGTGACAAATAAACAACTATCCCAGTACCTCCAGTTAGGTACTAAGCGTATTCCTACTTAACCCACTGTGGCTTGGAGGTGCTGTGAGGAAGGCAATAAACTCCTGGGCCTCTGCCAATTGCCTCATGGAGAAAAAATTCCTTTCTGACCCCCTGAACAGGTGATCAGCTAGAACTGCATCATCTGTCAGGCCAGGTTCCCATTCCTAATATGGGTGGATAGGGTGGGGCTGCTGGAACAGAGCCAAAAGAGACTCCACATGGCCCCCATGCTGGGTTAAATTTTGGAAGCTGGGGAATGTGGCCAATCAGCTCCCCACTCCCCAGCTGGCCAATGGATGCCAGACACTCCTGGGGGAGGAGCTACCTGTTGGCCCTTGGTGACTATCTCCCTCCCTTGCTACTAGGACTGTTGCTGCTGGCCCCATCAAATTGCCCCACGACTGATGCAGGTGGGTGGCATTTCTGACTCTTATAGTTGCTGTTTAATTGCTGGAAGGCTTTAGGCAGGGCACATGACCCACTTATCCGCTCCTGGACCCAAGTTTTACCCCTGTCTGTGGAGAATGTTTGGCTCAGTTGCTCAATTTTCCACTGGCCAGAGTACAGGAGACAATGTTTTTCAGCAAGATTAGGCTGTTGAGGGTCTTTTCTAACTTGCTATGCTCACAGGAAAGTACTGCAGGTATAGATTTGTCCTGGTTGGTTAAATTGGACTCTACAGACAGGAGGAGAAGGAGAAGGAAAAGAAGAAGGCGGCAAGAGGGAGAAGATTGGGGGGGGGAGGAGGAACTGATCTACTAGCAGTGTCTTAGGTTAACATCCCATGAGTTGACACAGCCATGACATGGTGATGTCATCTGGCTCCCTCTCTTCCTTGGGTCTAGTGAGAACATCTTTTAAGTTCAGGAAAAAGAAAAACCAATAATCTGACAGTAAATTGCTGGGTCCCAAAATGTGCAGGTAGCAATAATGGAGATGATGCCCAAATCTCCCTGTCAGATGAGAAAGTTGCCAAGTGCTTCTCAGATGAGAATTCTCCAAAATGGGCAGCAACCTTGTCAGATCAAAAGCGTTCAATCAAAACAAGTTTCTGATGATCCAGATATCGACACTTGCTCTCATTTTGAAATGATTCTGATCTGTCACTATATCAATAATATAACTTCACCAGAAATCTCAAATTTCCCTAATTTAATGATTCCTTTAGTTGAAATAAAGATCTTGCTCTACTTCATTGGCTCCCATCTGATTTCTTCCAGCAATAATTTTATGTAACATGGTTTATTGTTAAAAGGCATTTGGCCACCCTTCACCTACTCTGGACAGCTTTAACCCAGGTTGGAGATAAATGCAGCACCACAGAATGGGGGGACAGCATGTCAAAAACATTCCACCAGTGCTAACACTGAGTCAGATTTGTTTCCTCCAACCCTGCTTGGAATGGTGCTCATCAGTGTTTAAAACAATGGCTGAGGCCAGCAGCTCCTACTCAAGGCTCTCATGTTGTTGACGTTAGTGTAGCTGAATCAGTTTTAGCAATGATGGGAAACGTAGGCACAGCCGGTGAGATACAACAGTCAACAGCAGAGCCTGGAAAAAGCAACAGACAGAGAAGCTGTATTGCTAGTTATCTTGAAGACTGATCTATGTTTTGGTGGAGGCCTGAAGTAAAGAAAAGTACACTTTGCTCCAGTTTTTGCTGTTAATCTATCTTTGTTCAAAGTAATAACAGGAATTGAACTTTCAATAAAAATAGACTAGGGAAGAATTTCCTCAATCTGTGTCCACTCGTTTCTCTCCTGGTCTAGGAATACAAATCCTTCTTGTCTATTGCTTGGAAATTGGAACAATGACACGAAAAGGGAATGAGGAGATTACAAAATTGTCACAAGTGGTAGCAGCAGTGTATTGTGTACTATGTGCTTTAAAATGTATCTTGTGACACTGGAGGAAAAGAGACTTGTAGGTACAATGTGATAACAGGCAAGCCAAATTCTGTTGCTGTTAACCCCACTGCAGTTGCTGAAGTTGCACTGGGTGCAGCGAAAACAGGACTAAGCTCATGATCTCTTGTTTGTCTCTCCTGGGCTGTGCAGCTTTGCTATTTTGGTGGCTAGGTCAGAGCCCCTCCCACTTCTGCTCCTCATGTAAACTTCAGATGCACTGAGTACAATAAAACATTCCTTCCTCCGCTTATAACCAAACAAGGTTAGGGGGGTTTATAAACTTCTTTCCTAACCACATCTGGCTTGTTTCACAAAATGGCTTTTTGTCTTTTTGTTGCAAAGTCTGAATTCAGTTTGTCTCTTTTTTAAATATCAACAAAAGAGCCAAGGATATCCACCCCTACATACTGAGCATACCTGTCAATTAATAACTCTTTAAAATCAAAAGTCTGTAATAACTATGTTCTTCCCACAAAACCACAAGAGTCTACTGAACACTAGATTAACTGACCCTATCATCTTTTCAGAGTCTGTATGTTCCCCTGACTGCTTTAAGTGTGTTCACTCTGTACTTTTTTAAAGTAGTATTCAAGGAAATTCCAAGTAACTAGAAAAAACGGACACTTTTACTGCAGATCAACCAAATATTTTGTAGATGCATCACTCAGCTTACAGATGTACTAATACCACAATTAGAATGGGATATGGTATGTTTAGGGGGAGTGCCATTTAAACTTATTTGAAAACTTCTTGTTGCCTGAAGGTTTTATATACAACACATGCCCACGCTTCCTGCTCTTGTGCGGGGGTATGCACAGAATGCTAGTGACTCACCAGGGGTGTTATTTTAATAACATTTGTCATATGGAGGTAGCATCAAGTGGTCAGTCTGTTTCAGATGTTATGTTTTCTGCTCTCAGCTGTGCACTGCCATAATAGTGGATGCTTAAACCCACTATTTATTTTCAGTGCAGAGAGTGAAGGACAAATGAATTCTGCTTCTGCAAGTAAGAACAGAATGATTTTTTTTCTTCAAAGTATAAACAGTGATTGAATTTCTTTGCCCTGCTTTTGGAGATGTTTAATTACGCTTTAACTAAAACCAAACTGTCAAAACATGAGGGAGGGGGGCAATACAGCTGCTTTGAAAATGCATTACCCATCTTATATAAAAGCCAGTATTTGATATCTGAGATGTAGCTATAGCTTTGAAGAGCGGAAGGAGGCTAGCTTCTTACTGTGTTGTTTTTTTTTTAAAAAAATCCCCCAAACAAACAAGCCAGCCCCACACTATATTCAAACTTCTGAACTAGATTTATGAAGTTGGTAACTGGAGCATTAAACAAAGAGAACAGATCTGATGTGCAATGTCAGTCTCGGGCATCCACTTAGTGTAATTTTATACAGGATCAAGAAACTCAGGCAGTATGGTATTTGGAATTCTGAAATATTAAAAGACTTCATGTACATAAACTTACCAGTAATTGGGAAACTGAGGCCCAGACCCTCAAGGGGATTTAGGTGCCTAACTACCATTGATTTCAGTGATCTGGGCCTGGGTGTTTCCTCTAGATCACTGGTTCAAAGTTGACCTAGGTGAGTAATGGCTGAAAGGCCCAAATTCTGAACTGAGTAACACACAGGGCTCCCATTCTCTTCAATGGGTCGTTGGAGGACATTGTGGTTTCATTCTAGTTCCTAGTGTTGCATTCTTCAGAGCTAACCCTCCAGGGCCTTCAACCAGCATTAAAAGCATTCACATAAATATAAAGCTTATAAATAACTGACACAATAGTTTCTACTTCAGATACAATATTCAAAATTAATTTTTTGAGAAGCAGTACAAGACCAAAAAAAAAAAAAAAAAGGCTAAAACTAAACTCTGCCAAAGAAGTGGATGTGGATGGGAGCTAACATGGAGAGTTTTTTTTTTTTTAACTTGATGTGCATCAT
Organism: Lepidochelys kempii; assembly: GCF_965140285.1. Taxonomy (NCBI): domain Eukaryota; kingdom Metazoa; phylum Chordata; order Testudines; family Cheloniidae; genus Lepidochelys; species Lepidochelys kempii. The sequence goes on along the minus strand of NC_136382.1, from coordinate 135,048,512 downwards.
TTTCATGAAAACTTAATAAAGCTGATTGGCATGTTAGCTCCTCGTCTCTCTGAGGTCCGGATCATGAAAGTCACTATTGTTAGGAACGTTACAAAGGGTGATACATTTTGCTTGTCAAGCATTTTCCAAGAGAAACCTGTGAGAGGCCCGGCCATGGCTTTCGTGGTTAGAGCAGGAGTCAGAAGCCAAGGGTCAAAGGTGAAGTCAGGATTGGGGAGTGAGGCAAGGCTGGGAACAAGCAGGCACAGGGACTAATGCAGCCATGGGAAAATGCTTTGAGCTGCCACTGAACTGCTGCCGGGAGCAAGAGCCAATTTGCTGATTCTTCCCACCACTCAGGTGGTGTAGTCAACCAGGCAGCTTAGTACAGGCCAGCTGCACTTGTGAGGTTGCTTTGACGGGCTTTGCTGCAGGCCTTGATTCCTGACAAAACCTTTATGTTCAAAGCCATTTTTGAAGTTTACGACTTCCAAATTGGTTAAATATTTCAGATACTCGGACTACTGCACAGATGTACCAGTATGTGCAGAGTGGCCCCCTTTCGGCAAAACACTTATATATTCACTTAAGCTTAAGCATATCATTGAAGTCAACTTTAAGCACATGATTAAGTGCTTTGCTGAATAGGGATGGGCTTAAGCAAAGACCTAAGTGCATTGCTGAATTGGGGCCAATGTGACGACATGCTCAGGCAATTCTTGTACAAGGTGACCAGATGTCTAAATTCCACAAGTGGAATGCCTGTTTTAGTGAGGTGGAATTGCACAATTGATATTAAATCAGTGAATGAATGAAGCCAAATAATATAGCAACAGTTAAAATAAAAAAGTTATTGTGCTGTGGGGTATTTCTATCACAAAGGGGGAAGTCATCAGATGACAAATGCTATGAATTGTAAAATGTAAATTGGAAACACATTATCTACCTTTTATAATGTACACTAGCCCTCTTTTGCCGTGTCACAATGAGGAGAGTTTCCTGCCTTTCTACTGTGGATAGCCACATACCTTTCTTTCCCACGGTAACACACGTAGGACATAAATATACAAAAAGTAGGACATTTGGCCACTTTACCTTAGAGATGCACAAAGTAGATTGACTTTCTGAAAACTAGGACAATGCTATTGAAAGTAGAACAGCTGGTCACCCCATTCTTGTATGTCTTGCATTACAAATATCTCCTTTAAAGCGAATGCTTTGAGAAATGTTTTTGGCCTAGTTAGTAAAGTGTGCACTCAAAGGACTCAACATGCATACAAACAGACCAAACCTTTTACTTTGTTTCTGGAGCTCAGCTATAAGCTAACAATGAGTAGGAATTGCACTGTTGAATTAGCTATGCAAATAAACACAGCAGCAAACAGTCCACTTTGCTTCCTGACTATCTAGTGATTCCTCTGTAACAAAGCTGCCCTCTTTAACTGATGCAACTGTATCATTAAATAGCCAAACCTACACATTGATCTGCTATGAGGAAGGGAAGCAAGAACAGTTAATGGTTAAATTAGAGTAGTGGAGGGAGATGACAATGGAAATTCTCTCTCTCTCTCCTCTTATAGGCGAGGCACTGTGTAAAAAATACATTAGGTAACCAGTATATTTTCCTCACTGTGAAGTGGTTCTTGTCTGTGAAGAACTGTGTCTGAATCAAAGCCTTTTGTTAATCTGACCTGAAACCATGTTGTTTGCTTCAGTTAAGTAAAATTCAAGAAAATAGATGGGACAGAACTTGCAACTCAGAGGTTTCCTTTCTCCACGCTAAGGCCCTCCTCTCAGCAGAATCAGGACTATAACTCTCACAATCATGTTAAGCACACGTGCTGCTTGCAGGGTGGTAATATGGTATTCTTGGTCAGTATAGTCTGTTTCTTGTGACTGTCTAGGAACCATGTTATAACAGTAGTATGGAACCAGGCTATAGACTACATGAGTGGAGGGGCATGGCGTTTATAGAATGGGTCAGTTAACATAGTTCATGCTACAGCCCTATTAGAAATATTTGTATTTCCACATGGTTGCAGCTAGAACTGATCACATGTGGATATGGCAAAAGAGGCTTCTCAGACTGGATCAGGGACTTCCCAGACCAAGTGTGCTACTAAAGACTCAAGTTTCACTCTACTCAGGCTCATCATTAGCAGATCCAGCTGTATGGTCAAACCCCTAGAGTGACAAAGAAATGGGGGCTAGTGAAAGGGAAAACCTTCCACAATTTTAGCCACTACATACCTTATGGAAAGGAAGTTGGGGCATAGTGACTCCAATGGAACTGGAGGGTGCTCTGCCATTGGAACAGGTCTTTGGTGCACAATCATGGGCATTCTTGAAGCAACATGTCATGTCCTTTTTGGTATACTAATACCCAGAATGCTTATCCACAGCTATTTCATAATGATGCTGGTGTCTGAACTCTTGGGCCTGACTGAAAATAATAATAATAATAATAATTAATATTATACCTAGCTCTTATATAGCAGTTTTCATTAGTAGACCCTTTGCAATCTTTAATGTATTTGTCCTCCCAACACCCCTGTGAGGTAGGGCGATGCTGTTACCCTCATTTTTATAGCTGGGGAACTGAGGCACAGAAAGGTGATGTGACTTGTCCAAGGTCACATAGGAAGTCTGTGGCAGAACAGGCTAGTCCTGGGCCCATTCTTCGAAGACTGTACTCTTGTTTGTGGATACTCCAAGTTCTTTTCTTTGTGTTTTGCAAGCCAGAGTTGTATCAGGCTGTCCCATAGTCTTGTTTAATCTTTGAAGTTTCCAGGCTATTTTATTTATATATAGACAGAATGAATATATGTATAATATAGGTAAATAGCTTTATAAACAACAATATATAAAGGAGAGACCATTTGATAGTGAGTTTGGCCTGCTTAGTCAAATGACCTCTTATTTATATACCGATAGCTTATAAAGCCATTTAATCCTACATGTAGAGCAGGGAGGTCCAAGACTAAGTCAGATTTTACCAAGAAGCAGTAAGGGTTTTCATTGATATTAATGCCTTTAAAGGACTTTAGCCCAAACCTTGGGAAATTATTTAATCTGAATTAACCTGATGGATTCCAGTGTCTCCTACACGACTTGGGCGTTCTTTTCTTTTCATTTTTAAAACAGGGATTTACTGGGCTGGGTTAGGGAAGTAGCAATGAAAGAATCTCCCTATAGTCTCCAGTCCTACAAAAGACTGAATGTCATCAGTCAGTACTGAGTGTACTTAGCACTTGGGAGCATCAGGCTTAGGGTTAGCCTGTTATGGCGAACATACGACCAAAATAAGGAAAGTGCTTGCTGCCAGGGACTAGATGGTTGTTTTTTGATGCCTTGGTGGTGATTTGGGACAGAAGGTCTGGGCTACCAAAACTGGGCCTTAGTTACACTCCAGAGCAACCCAAACAAGCCTGATACAAGTGTTGCCAATCACCATGTGAGTGATCCCACCAACAAAAACAGACTACTCATAGTGGGGGCTGAGTGAATCATTTCTTCTGCATAGTTATTATTGCAACTGAATTGTTCTCCTCTAAGGTGATAAGGGATGGATTGTGTATCATGTTTTCCACTGGGAAATTACTATGTATACATACTCTCCCAATTAAAAGGTGTCATTATTATTTCTTAATTATGATTATACAGTGCTCCATCTCTTCCCTAAGGATCAGCGGGGGCACATTACATCCCTACAGCACATGAAACCTGCTCCAAAACAATGAACAGGCAAGAAAGACTTGTGTGTGTTTGTAGCTAGGGTAGCATGTTAGTCCTGTGCGCAGGACTCTAGTGTTTGCATTGTAAGTACCTGACTTTATTTGTATTTCTTTTCATTGCCTCAAGGGACCCATTTATGGGGCAGAAGTATCATTGGTTCTGGGCTTCACATGCTATTGAAATTCCTGAAGGGTGGTAATACTATGAGAAGATTAGGTCTTCTGTGAATTTGTCCCCAAGGATGTCTCCATGAGGCAAACAACAAAATATCTAGAAAAAGCATACATACAGTACACATTCCAAGGTGTTTTTGTTTCTTTGGGTTTACACCAATATGATGATAGGCAGGTGATGAACTGAACACTGACAACTACGCACAAAGCATTTGTTTACTGTTTCTTTGTTCTTCCACTCTGCACCCCCCACCACAAACTTGTCTGGTCAGTCACTGGTCACATCTTGTCTTAAAACTACATTTGAGCCGCTTGGCATGGACTGTCTTTTTACTACCTATTGGGACAGGGCCTAGCCCTGTGAGGTCCTGATCCTTGACTGGGACCTCTAGAAACTAACATAGTGCAAATTATTAATAGTAATAGGGATATTTGTATTGCAGCTGAGCCCAAATACATAGCTATAATAAACCAGTATGCTTTATTCTTAGAACCAAATTCTCTCAGCTACAGCCTTGCAGCCTATGAAATGAACTAACCATCAGAGGAGTGAAGTTCTGGAACAGCCTTCCAAGGGAAGCAGTGGGGGCAAAAGACCTATCTGGCTTCAAGATTAAACTCGATCAGTTTATGGAGGGGAAGGTATGATGGGATAACATGATTTTGGCAATTAATTGATCTTTAACTATTCATGGTAAATAGCCTGTAAATAACCTAATGGCCTGTGATGGAATTTTAGATGGGGTGAGATCTGAGTTACTACAGAGAATTCTTTTCTGGGTATCTGGCTGGTGAATCTTGCCCACATGCTTAGGGTTCAGCTAATCGCCATATTTGGGGTCGGGAAGGAATTTTCCTCCAGGGCAGATTGGAAGAGGTCGTGGGTTTTTTGCCTTCCTCTGCAGCATGGGGCACGGGTCACTTGCTGGAGGATTCTCTGCACCTTGAAGTCTTTAAACCGTGATTTGAGGACTTCAATAGCTCAGACATAGGAGAGAGGTTTAATGCAGGAGTGGGTGGGTGAGATTTGGTGGCCTGCATTGTGCAGGAGGGTCAGACTGGATGACCATAATGGTCCCTTCTGACCTTAATATCTATGAATCTATGAAACTGGTAGAGAATTTGTGCCCTTTGAGTGACTTTTCTATATGACCATCAAGGGCTCAAATCTGGATGCCCTTGCTCATGTGAGTAGCTCCACTGATCTCAGTAGGACTGCCTGGATAAATAAGGTTTGCAGAATCAGGTCCTATGTGAATGACCAAAGATGGTTTATTACTGCACCAGCACTAATTATCACATACTCCCTGTTTGAGTAAGATGAGCAACGTAAACATGAGTTTTAAGCAAATAACTTCCAGGTGTTATTGGGTACATAATGTGATGGAAGTTGTGCTGTTTCACTTGTCTCCTAAACAAGATGCAGGTGTGATATGCCATAGCAGCTACAGAATGTACTGTTGACTCAGGAAAAAAAAATAATGAAACCAACCGCCAAAAATATAATGTCCACTGATGATGTCATGTAGCAAACAACCCGGCTGAGTTTCAACAGTAGGTCAGGTTAATCACAGCTAACAGAGAAGTAAAACCAGTGGTCAGTTTGCAAAAGGAAAAACTGAGTTTGAAACACATCTCAACAATACCCTTTATAGGAGGAATAGGGGTGGGAAAGTTTTACCACACACAATGCATAGTTAGCCTTTTGAAGACTATCTCACCATAGACTCATTCTGGATTTTTCTATGTATCTGTGGATATACAGGAGGGGTGCATGTATGTATGCATTTGTATATGTCTATGGCCTCATTTGTCAAGTGTCTAGTGATTTACAGTGCCTCAATTTTAGGGTGCTCAGCTTAAGATCCGTTACAAAGAGGCCTGGCTTTCAGAAAATGTTAAGCACTCACCCTCTGCATATTCAGCTCTTTTAAGTTGTGCCAAGTTGGACACCCAAATTCCCTTTCCACTTTGTATAAAGTGTGCATGTAGACGCTCTGAGTAATAGTCTGTGTGTGTGTGTGTGCACATATATGAATGGTTCTGGGCTTTTATGTAGAGTTAGGTGGAGGTGCAACACCTTCTCCAAGGAAGAAATAAAAAGGACCAGTGTCCAATAGGGTGATCAGATGTCCCATTTTTATAGGGACAGTCCCATTTTTGGGGACTTTTTCTTATATAGGCGCCTATTCCCCCCCACTCCCTGTCCTGTTTTTTCACAGTTACTATCTGGCCACCCTAGTGTCCTAGCAAGTCCCAGATTCCTAAGGGTTAGATCCAGGATAGATTTTTGTAATTAAACTTTTACCAAAGGAAGTTTAAGATGACAAGAAATAGTCCTGATTTTTCAGAAGCTTGTTTCTGTAACTGATGAGTCAGAAGGTATTCTGGCCTTTGGTGTGAAAGCCGAGTCCAGGAGGATGTTACTAACTTTGGCTCTCACTCTCTCTTTGCAGCAGGCAAGGAGGGCCTCGGGAGTATTCCTGCGCGGCAGTGTCATTGTACATTGTACATTGTACATGGCGGTAACCTTCTGCCTGCATCCACAGCAAAGCAGGAGGAATACAGCCTGTGTGCATCTCCCTGATGCTTTAAACAAACAACTCTTTGGCTCTGAAGTGCTAGCATTCCAACCCCATGGCTCACCTAGTGATAGAGTTGCAAACATGCTTCAGCAGAGTGTGAGACAAAGGTCACCTTTTTTAGTTACATGTAGGAGTTTTTATGATGATTATGCAACACTCTAACACCGTACTCTACTTCAAAACAATCTAGCCAGACAAAAGGGGAGCACTGCCTACAGCTAAAAAGACTAAACCTTCACAGAAGTACAGAGCCAAATTTGGCCCTCACCCTGCCCATTGCAAACATTATGGGCAAAATTTTGTTCTTACCTCAAAACAAATCACTGAATTCAATGGGGCTGCCAAAATGCAATTGACGGCAGACTTTAGCTCACTGACTTCAATGGAGTTGTATGGTAGTAAGTGATGGAAAAGTTTGGGCCCTTAAGCCTTTTCTACATGGGAAATTTTCACTGGTTTACCTTAAATTGTCTTTTAAATCCATTTAGTTAAACTGGTGTGAATGTCTGCATGGACACTCCTATTTTGGTTTAGCTTAAAATGATTCCTAATCGACTTAAATTAAACAAAAAAAGGCCTGGTTTGAACTGAAATAACTCTCCACCAAGCCTTTTGCACTGATTTCACTGCTATAAAATCACACCTTTAGTTAAACTGGTTCTCAGGTAGATGAGCCTTTAGGTTTACAGATACAGTGTGAAATAAAGGGGTGGAGAGAGAAACGTGCAGGCCTACGCCAGCAGGAGAAGCAGTTTAGAGACAAATGCAGAATACCAGAAGTGTATTAGCCCTAGGGGCATGTGGAGATGCCCATCCTGCCAACTAGCAAATGGCTTCTTTACAAAACAAAATTACTAGAAAGTATCTTAGTAAAAACCTCTGGCTAAGCAGACAGTTCCCCCCCCAGACCTCTTTTCAGATTGCTGGCCAGCTGGAAGTGCATCCTGCAACTGCCACTTCTGGGCTAGAGCCTCTCTCAATATTGTATCTCCATATATATATTTTTTTTAAAAGGCCAGATTTTTCCCTCGTGCTCTGAAGAGCATGAACTGCTGCTGCTCAGTTTCTTTCTTGATGGCTTCTCCACTTGGTGATAAAGAGTCCTGTGGCACCTTATAGACTAACAGAGGTATTGAAGAATAAGCTTTCGTGGGTGAATACCCACTTCGTCGGATGCATGTAGTGGAAATTTCCAGAGGCAGGTATAAATATGCAAGCAAGAATCAGGCTAGGGATAACAAGGTTAGTTCAATCAGGGAGGATGAGGCCCTCTTCTAGCAGTTGAGGTGTGACCACCAAGGGAGGAGAAACTGCTTTTGTAGCTGGCTAGCCATTCACAGTCTTTGTTTAATCCTGAGCTGATGGTATCAAATTTGCAAATGAACTGAAGCTCAGCAGTTTCTCTTTGAAGTCTGGTCCTGAAGTTTTTTTGCTGCAGGGTGGCTACCTTTAAATCTGCTATTGTGTGTCCAGGGAGGTTGAAGTGTTCTCCTACAGGGTTTTTGTATATTTTTGCCATTCCTAAGATCTGATTTGTGTCCATTTATCCTTTTATGTGGGGACTGTCCAGTTTGGCCGATGTACATGGCAGAGGTGCATTGCTGGCATAGATTACATTGGTGGACGTGCAGGTGAATGAACCAGTGATGGTGTGGCTGATCTGGTTAGGTCCTGTGATGGTGTCACTGGTGTAGATATGTCGGCAGAGTTGGCATCGAGGTTTGTTGCATGGATTGGTTTCTGAGTTAGAGTTACTATGGTGCGGTTTGTCATTGCTGGTGAGAATATGCTTCAGGTTCACGGGTTGTCTGTGGGCAAGGACTGGCCTGCCTCCTAAGGCCTGTGAAAGTGAGGGATCATTGTCCAGGATGGGTTGTAGGTCACTGATTATGCATTGGAGAGGTTTTAGCTGAGGACTGTATGTGATGGCCAGTGGAGTTCTGTTGGTTTCTTTCTTGGGCTTGTCTTGCAGCAGGAGGCTTCTGGGTACACGTCTGGCTCTGTTGATCTGTTTCCTTATTTCTTGGCGATAGGCACTCCTCGTCCCCAGCACCCTTCCTCCCATCACTTTGCCTCAACTTTGTTTCCCCAGCGTCTGAGCTCAGGAGCAGCAAAACTCTAGAAAGGGAGGGGCTTTCACAGAAGGAGAGAGGGGAAATGGTGGGCAGAGAGAGTTGAAACACACTTGAGTGCATAAGACAAGGCCAGTTTTTTAAAAGGGAAATTATGGCTTGTTAGGGATGGGAACCACCGGAGACAAAAAGGCTGTATTCCCACCTCCTCCTCCTCTTCCTCACAAGCTACAAGCTTGAGAAAATAGCCTCCCTGAATGGAACGGTGTACTAGCTCTGCAGCTGCTGAGTGCATAAAATGTCCCCTCTACTTGCAGGATAGTGGGTACCTCCCATATCCTTTGTACAGTAACATGTGGAAGAGAGAATGAAAATCGGGGTGGGGGATGGGACTGTGGGGTGAACAGGGAGGTAGTGGCTTCCTTTTTCCGACTTCAGTAACAGGTATTTCCTCATCTTTCACAAACAGTGTGTAGTGCCTGGGCCTGATTCTCCTCTCACTTACACTGGTGCTACTCCATTGACTTCAGTAGAGTTACTCCTGATGCTCACTGATGTAAATGAAATCAGAATTGGGTCCTCTTTCTTTTGACTAATGTCTAAAAAGGAACTATTTAAAAATGGAGCAGGGAAAAGCGGGCTTTTATGCACTATTAAGAAGGTGAACAAACATTATGATGGATAGTGGTAAAATCTGCCACAAAATGTGGAATTCCTGGTACTACTTTGACTTGTGGTAAAATATTCACAGCTCTCAAGTGATGCTCAGTTGTTCTCCTTTGCATCAGAAATACAAAATCTCATTTCTTGCTTTGTTGAGATGACACCTGTCCTCCTCTGCTTGTCTTTGGTGAAGCTGCAGCTATATGGTTGTACTCATTTCTGGACACTTCATTACCAGAGAAATATTGTCTAGTTAGAAGTATTTTCTAATTAGAGGTGGTTCGGAGATGGGGAGGGGGGTGGGGCGGAATTAGGTGTGCAGGAGGGAAAAATCAAGGGTTGATTTAAAAAAAATGACTAAAGCTGTTGGAGGGTCTCTCCACAGGTAGGGGTGGAAACCCCATTGCTTGGGACACTTAACACTGTAGTGGGTAAAATTTAGAAAATAAGAAAAATTCCAGCACTGCCAGAGAGACAGACTCAATGATTTAATCGGCCTTTTCTGTCTTTTCTCTGGTAAGGAAGGGAGTATGTGTTTGTGTTACATATGATATATGATTGGCAATGGAAACACTGAAATAACAAAGAAAAAACGGAGTGAGCTTTACCGCTTGTCTTGGCATTTGTAAAGACTTTCATGGGACCACTGTAACACCATCTTCCCCCGCTGAATAAATGGCTGTTCTCATGCTGTTTCTGCCTTGAACCAAGAAGTGGCGGAAATCTCAGGAGAAACAATGAACTTGTGGTAGACTGATTGGTTTTTCAACTTTGAAGTTGCATGATCATGATTTCCATACGTAAAACAGAGTTTTGGCACTCACCTTTGTGGTTCATTTCCCCATCCCCCTTATGTATAAAGAGTGAACAAATATTTGGTAAACAGGAACCTAAGGTTTCAGTAACGAAAAGCTCAAACCCTTGCCCATATACACAGAGCTGCTGGAAATGTTTTCAGAAGATCATGATTTGTGTCAGTCTCACCTAGCTCATGCAATATCATGTACTATTTAGCTACATCCATCACCAGCTCCATCAGTTATACAATTCACATCACAGAAACCACGACCACAGTTGGCACCTTACCTGGCAGTCTCCACAGAGCTGCCAAGGATTTGAATGAATGGAGAACTCCCTCCCAGGTGGCCCCTCCAGGTCAGGCTTAAAGCATGTTTGCGGGGTGATGCAGGGAAGCTTGCACAGCTGTTGCTGGGCTAGACTTGCTCTGTGAATAATTGGAGAACTTCTGCCTGCAGGGCCCTCAATCCAGCTATTCACAAACACATAATTTACTCATTTCTTTTTAGTGGATCTCTTGGACATTACAGTACAGGGTAAGGAGAGAACCTTTCATGCCTCAAAGCTCTAAGATAATCCAAACACATAGCATTTTATGCAACACAAAACAGCTTAAGAAAAGAACAAACAATATCTTTATGGGGATTTAGTTATTCAAAATAAAGTGCGGGCTAGTAGACTGAGTATAGAACTGGGTGTCAGGAATGCCTGGATTCTAGTCCTGACTTTGCAACTGCTTTGCTGTGTTGTCTTTTGCAGATTACTTAAAGGCACATTGCCAGGGCAATCTGGACTTGAATTCAGGTTTTGTTAAAAGAAGGCTTTACAAATCCCAAGGTCAATACACATTTTCCTATGGTTATTTTTAATTCCAATAGGGAAAAAGGTTTGGATGTCAGTGTTTTCCCGCCTTCCAAGCCAAACATTGCAGCAAAGTGTCAGTGCTTGAGAAGCAGAAAGTGAAATGAAACAGAAACAAAAGTCTGCATCTGATTTCACAGTAGAACCATGGTGGTAGCAGCAGCCTCCATAGATATGTCATCTTTGGGTTTTTTTTATGAGGACATTCAGACCTTCCTAAAACTCGGTTTGCATAAAACCAGTGTTAGGTTTCAACATACATTTCAGATACATGATTGAAAACAAATCTGAGATAGTGTGGTTCTTCAGTATTCTGGATTTGAAACATTGGGATTCAGCTGTATGCTCATGCATGCTACCTGAGCCACCTGTGAGAGCAGCCCAGCTTCTGCTAACCGTCTGTTTGCAATACTACCCTCCTGATTGCACACATGAAAGAATCTCTCAGGAAAATGACCTCCAACTCTCTTGAGCTGCCGAAGCAAGGGGAACACCTCCCCTTTCCAAATAGTGCTAGGCAGAAATTTCTGCCACCTGCAGCCTGCCAGAGAAAATGTTAAATTAAATAATAAGGCTCAAGTAACCCAAGTGGGAAGTGAACTTGAAAGGTGCTGAAGCATCTGTAGCCCGTGCACTGTCATCTGGTACCACAGCATTTGCCAGCAAGTGTTCCCTTCCACAGACTCGTTATGTGCAGTTAGAAGCAGCAGTGAAAGAATAACTTGATTTTTAATCACTTTCACTCATTTATTTTCATTGACCAAGCTGATCATAGAATCGGAGGACTGGAAGGGACCTCGAGAGGTCATCTAATGCAGCCCCTGCACTCATGGCAGGACTAAGTATTATCTAGACCATGCGTGAAATGCAAGAGATGAACAATCACAGAAAGTAAATTAGACTTTGAATATTCTTTCCCTTTGAATGATCAAGAGTGTTACTAATCACAAAAGTGAGGAATTTTTGTTAGCTGCATGTGAACTTTAACTTGTGTGTCTCATGTTCCCCATTGGTAGATCCAGGTATAATGTTTACCTACATCCCAAGGGGTTGGGGAGGATTAGTTAGTTGATGAGTGGGTCCAATCTTTAGTGCCCTTATCCCCCAGTGATTCCAGTGGAAGCTGGAGACGCTCTGCACATGGCAGGATTGGGCACAATAAGTGCCCAGTAATATCACTGCTTTAAATCCTGTTTGTCAAAAAATATTTTACATTGTGTGCCACAAAAACAAACCTCAAGCTTGCAGCGCTTTAGCTAGGCACCTCTGAGCTGATTTTCATTGTCCTGCCTTAGCCTTAAAAGTTAAAGTGGCAGGACAGCTCTTTCCCTTGGCTGGGTACTTGTGCAGGTCTTTATTTCTTCCCTCTTTGTTCTCCTGTTCTCTATCGCTCAGTTTCCAGGAAATCAACCAGGACTTTCTCAGGTTTCCAGGCTGCTTTTCTGTTTTAAGGCCCCACGGTCCCCTCTGCAGGAATAGCTCACAGAGTTTCCTATTCATTCTTCCATGGGGATGTGGTTCCTCCATAGGAAACACCACAGATTCCAACCCTGTAATCTGAAGATCCTGCTCTTAGGGAAAGTCCTATTGGTTTGTATCGGGAACAAGAACTAGAACTGATTGCAAATTTTCCCTCAGATGTTTTCTGGTGAAGAATCGGGTTCTCAACTATATGAAATTTTAAATTAAAAGTGTCTGCTTTCCATGGAGAATATCAAAATTTGTCAAACCCCAGAAGTATTGTGGTTTATGGCTGAAATATTTCAGTTTTTGGCTGACATATTTTTGCCAAAAAAATCATTTTCTAAGGAGTGGGGATAACCTCTATTTTCCTAATTAAAAACCTTTCTATAGGCAGAATTTTCTATTAAATTCCATAGGGGAGCTCAAAAAGCTCATGAAAGTGCCTTATAAAATTCCCTATAAAATTCTTTCTATGAGTCTTTGAACTAACCCATAGAAAGTAAGAGAAAATTCTGTCCCAGCTACCTATAAAAAAAGTTATCATTATCTGTACAATTCTATGGGATTGTTATTACCACTATGGGACCTTCTTGGTTGTACGTCTAGTTAATTCTATAGAATGTACCCGAAGGAGTAGGAGATCCTCCTCCAACTCCATGGAGCTGAGATGACACCCTCTCTGTCCCTCGCTGCTAGAATTGTGTGTGTGTGCAGCAGAGGCAGAACTTCCCTTTCCTATGGGTAAGGTTCCCCTTTGTGTACAGATGCATAGAGGAGCATGGGAGCCTAAGCTCTTTCTCTATCTCTGTGTTCTGAAGCACCCATCACTTTCCTCTTCCATCTTTTTAAAAGCTTTTAGGCTGTCCTCTCCTTCTCTTTGCTCCTATTTCCTAATCTCCCACTTTCTCATTGCTGTCAGGGCTCGCGGTATTCTTTGGTCTATTGGGCCATGCTGTCTTTTTTTTTTTGTTTTTGTTTTGTAAATAAATGTGGTTTTAGTTATATTTTTTTAGAAGCCAAGAGGCCGTTGGGCACAGGGCAACTCATTAATTAAAATATGTTGATGATGATGATAATTAATATATAAATACCAACCAACACTTTCCATGAATATGCTGCCTCCTAATGCTGCTGGCACAGGGCAGTGCACTTCCTGACAGGTGGCATTCTGACTCGGGTATTTCCATTGAGTGGTGAATGCATTCAAAGGTTACATGTGGATAAATGCCACTCTAGAGCCCCCTCATAGACAGTACCTACAGAGAATTCAGGCTTCTTTCAAGGTTCAGTTCTGAGCCAAAATTCAGAACCAACTTGAAAGGTGTAGCCAAATGTGGTGTTCTCTCAGTCTGAACTGAAACGTGTCCAAATCATCTCACATGAAACTGGCAAGGGAAATATTGGACTAAGAATAATGTAGAAATGTTTGGAAGGGCAGAGACTGAATTATGCGCTAATATTTTATTTTCCAGCTTTTTCAAACGAGCTTTGTCCATTCAAAGAGGCCCCGTATTTTTTGAAATGTATATCATAGGTTTCAGTACTTATAGAATCTGTAAAAATTGTTTTCTCTTCCTGTTTACATAAAAACATTCTCAGAGGAGGGAGTTTGAAGTTCGTTGTGTGGAATAAGTGTGGAGAAGTATTCAATGTAGCTGCTAAAATAGTCACCAACTTACAAGAGAAAACATAAACTCACTTCGTACAGAATTAATTTTTGCAAAACAGGTTTTGGGTACATTTTTAAAAAGCTCCTACGTGACTTAAGAGCCTCTGGGTTTGTCTATACTGGAGAGTTAGTGTGCATCAAGCTGGGGTGTAAATCTACAGCGCTGCAGAATGCCACACATTAGGAACCTAAGGCCATGTCTATATGTACAGTGCTGCTGCAGCATGTTTGGTGAAGGCATTCTCTTATGCCGTTGGGAGAGAGCTCTCCTGTAGGCGTAAAACCCCCACCTCCACGAGTGGCATAAGCTATGTTGGTGGGAGAAGTACATGTCAGTGTAACTTATGTCGCTCGGGGGGTGGAATATTCATACCCCTGTGCAACATATGTTTTGCTGACATAAGCTATGTCTACACTATGCCTAAGTCTCATGGAAAGAGAGGTTCCTGATTCCCACTGAGTTTTAATGAGATTTAGGTTTGTGAGTACCTAAGTGTACATCTAAACTGCCTTTAAACCCACAGCAGGGAGTCTACAGAGTTGGGCTCATGCTACAGCACTAAAAACAGCTGTGTAGATGTTTTTGTGAGGTGGATTCCTGTCTGTTAGGACATAGATTGGGATCAGCAGCTTACTTTGTCATCAAACATAAGATGGTAAATTTTCAGTGTTGCTGAAGCCATGTTGGTCCCACTTGTCTCTCTAATAAGATGGTAAGAGCTTTTGATCACTACTGACCTTGTACAGAATCAAACCAACAGCAGAAAGACTTGTTAATGATCCCTAAGCCATCCAGTCACTCACTCATTTACCTAATCGGTAGTTTTCTGGTTCTAGGATATAGTAACTTGCATTTTTCAAAGTGATTTCAGGTGATGACATTTTGAAAGTAACACAGCAATTGTCTTCCATTCTGATTTTGTTAAAATATAATTACCATTTCTTCCTAGAAGTTGTTTATCTCTTGAAAACATAGTACTTTTATATAGTTAACCATACGTATGGAAAGCCTGACAACAAATGCCCTATTTTGAATGCTTATGCTTGGATCTTGCATTTTCCGTGTACGGGATCTGGAGAACAGAGCTACACAAGGAGAATCCTTTGAAATTCTCTTTTTGTTTAAGTTACAATAACAAATACAATGGATAGATAACTACCAGTAACATGTAGCAATTTGTTAGCTGGAGGAATTCCTATAAAAGAGCAAAATTGGCTATGAGGGTTAACATACAGTCAATATGTGTCCCAGAACGCTGGGAGCTTGGAATGAACAAACTAAAATTCAATATTATAATCACAGACTATCAGCTTTGTGAAACACATCCACGCTGTCCGGACAGTTATGCAGAACTGGCTGATGCTTCCAATGTCCTGTCCCAACATGCACCAGGCGCTTGGGTAAACCTTAGAAGTGATTTTTTTGGGGGAAGTCTCCACTTGTTCCAAAGTCCTGGTCAGAAAAATAGAGGATCCTTCCACTAAATGTTTTTGACACATTTAATCTCTTATGAATCAATGTCTTCAATGTTATCCTAAAACGTATTTTCGTGGCGTGCAAACATGTTATCAGTCAGAGACAATACCAAGATTTCCAGACTCTAGGCACAGGGCCAAAACCTGTCCTTGGATGAATGTGTGCAGCTCAAGTCTGGCCCACAATCTTCTGCAAATCAAACTAGATTACAGCTCCTGAAAATTTTAGAACAGCAGAAGTAATTATCAGCAGTTGCGGTTGCTTTGATGGGGCAGTAAAAGTGCAGTGTAACAGGCACAAAAAACCGTCATGAGCTAGTATAAAGTGACATGATCCATTGGGCTGTACTGTTATAAGCTTAAGGAACAGGTGACTTATTTTAGATTAAAGAAAATAACAAAGAAAACATAAATGAATAAAATATCTCTGAGAGAGAGAAAATGGAGGTTTCTCTCACACCCCCACCCGCCGTCTCTCTGGATACGAGTCTACATTCTGAATCTCCTCAGATTCCTGCTTCCCAGCTAAGGATACAAGCCCTCCATGAATGGGATCCCATTGAACCCTCTGCAAACCAAAACCACCAAGAGTGGAATTTTCAGCTCTGAAACTTATGCCTTTATTGTCTTTGTCCTGCACTTGTACATGCTGAAGCACTTTGCAGTCCTTTTGCTCAGTTCAGTGCAGATTGTTACACAGGAGACACACTGTGAGCTCTTGTGGGGAAATTATTTTCCTCATTATTTTGTTGTTCTCAGTCTAACAGGTTTCTTCTGTCTATATGGTTGCTCTTTGTGTGTGGAAAAACAGACTACTGAGTGTCCCACAGCACTGCTCTGTTTCCACTCTCAAAACTGCCATGTGTCCATATCTGTCTGTGTTTTGGCTCTGCAGCCAGCCACTTTCATGTCTGAATGAGAGACAGACAACATATAATCTGCAGCATTGAGTAGAAAAGCTCCAAAATAAACCCAATAAACACTAGCCTAACAAAAAAAAGAGGGGAGGGAAAGTTTGGTGACTTACAAAGAATTCCCTTTCTTGGTTTGAAACAACTCCTGTGGGATAGTGTTTAGTATGCATATGAGATCCTTCTCTCATGGACTCACAACCCTGCTCCTATGAAAGTGTCCTAGAGAATTTCATAAGAATGAAACCGGTAGGGCTCTACAAAAATTACTGTAAAAGCCTACAGAATTTAATAGAAAATGAGATCTTTTCAACAGGATTTCTAATTACCTTCAATAGAATGGTTAAAAAAATCCCTGGAGGAAAGGTTATTGTGTTCTGCTGAGCTCCATGGGTCTTTTCCATCGTGTTGGAAGCTGAAGTCCTCTAGACCCAGAACAGATACAGCAGAGGCAGCAGCTGACGTGCCTCAGGTGGGTCAACTCTGACCTGGAGGAGCTACTGGAGAGGCAAATGAATCTCTGCCTCCAGATCCGCTCAAGCCTTGGAGCCTTCACTGAGCTGCCCATAGGAGTGCTAGCTGTGGTGGTGGGTTTTGTGGTTCCTTCCCACTAGGAACTGGACTGGGGCCACCAACTTCTTCTGCTCATAAAGTCACTTTATGCAGAGCAGAGTCACTTTGCAACTGTTGGTCCTTAGATACCAGGAGTGCCCCCCAAAATATTGAGCCAGCAACCACTGAACCTCCTTAGATGAGCTGTGGGAACTAGCACCACCACCTATGAAGCATTGCAGGGAATGCTGAAAAAGATTCTACAGGCGTATCTGAGAAGAAGCTGTTATGTGAGTGTGAATGTGGTGGTGGGGGGGGGGGGGAACATGAGGGTGTCACTCTTTGAATGTCTGTCCTTAAACTACTGGCTTGGTGGCCTCCTGTAAGCCCCGTGAGCAGACTTCACACATCATTCTATTCTACTCCCTCAAGCACACTGCTCTGTTCTCTCAAGCAAATCAAAATTTCATTTTTTGTAACTCCCTAATATATTTGTTCCTTTTTCTAAGCAACAGCTCCAGCACTGCTGCATTCAACAAAAGAACAAAGCCATATTGTTCGAAGCAAACATACTCTAATATCAGCTGGAACAAACACACAATCATGCTCTCAGACCTCAATCGCCAAACCCAGCTGGACAAAGACTGAGTGAAAAGGCTCGAAACCACAACTGAGAAAGAAAACACCTTTATCTCATCTTTAAAGGACTCAATCAAGCACAGTTTTAGAGCTGTTCTTTCTTTTTGTTAATAATACCCTTTTAAACACCTGAAAATGGCACTTCTTTTCCTACTGATTTGTGGTCTTCCATCTGACAAACATTGATTTCCTCTCCCTCTGTGTTTTGAATACAGCTAAAATGATATGGCTCATTTTGTTGGCTTGTTTAAATATCTGCAGCATTGATTAATGTCAGCACAATTCTGGAAACCAAGCTTGCTAGTTAACTGCTGCTGCAAAACCAGCAGGGGGAACTCAGGGACACACAGTATTGCTTTTTGGAGAGGACACACACAATTTGTCCAGTCTGTTTCTGAATTCTCTGCAACTGAGTCGTAGAGAATAGAATTTACTAGAACGCTCCATCATCAGATTGTAACCGTTTTAAGGAGCACTAGATTGTGACGGTAAACAAGTAACTAGTGCATTTATTCACTTATAGGCCAAGGACTTCAGCTAAATTTTAAGTCATTTGGGTGTAGGTAGAATGTTTTGTCTTATTGTGTGGGTCTGTTTAGTGTACCATAGACGTGAGAGATGGCAAAGGCCTACCAGGCCATCTTGATCCTTTCCCTGCATCAGTGCAGGATTGTTCTCTATGGTACACTTCCTAATGTTTTGTCTCTTCTAGTTTTAAATCTCCCAAAGTCACTCTGAGACTTCTACTGCTTCCTTGGAGATTGTTCCATAGTTCACTGTCAGGAAGTCTGTTTTGACATTATTAGCCTACATTTTCCTGATTTCACCCTGTTATTCTTAATTATACCCCTGTTTAGACTGTTACATTCCCATTTAGGCCTTCTGTCTGCACTTAAAAGTTGGGCCACTTGAACTACGCCAGCATAATTAAGATGGCAACCCTCTCGTAGAGTTGCCAACCCTCCAGGATTGTCCGGGAGTCTCCAGGAATTAAAGATTATGTCATTTGATGAAACCTCCAGAAATATGTCCAACTAAAATTGGCAACCCTACCCTCTCCCCTTGTACAGACACAGCTACAGCTGTATAAAAGGGCTTATTCTTGTATAGCTTACTCTGGTTTGGTGAAGGGAAAAAAGCTATAGTGGTATAAAGTCCCTTAACTGCATCTATGCTAAGCCTTTTTCCAGCATAACTATGTCCGTTAAAAAAAATCGCACCCCTTACTGACATAATTATACAATTAAAACTTTTTAGGTGTTCAAGCCTTAGTTATCTCTTAGAAAAAATCTGTACATATTCAGCTCCTTTTTTCTTTCCTTGTAAGTCAATATTTTCAGCCTGCAATCATTCTCTGAACTCCCTCCAGTTTGTCAGTCATTCTGATAATGAGGGGTTCAGAACTGAATACAATATTCCAGGTCTAATCACCCACGATCCATAGAGAACATCTCTTATCTCCCTGCTTTGGGGTATGATGCACAGCCCAAAATTGTGGGCCTTTTGCTGTGACAAATTGCAAACTCATATCTAATTTCCTGTATGCTCAGCACAGCTGCATTCCTGGTTTCATCCTGCCATTGAATATCTTTATCTGGGATTATTTCCCCTCAGGCATATTAGTCTGCATTTTTCAAGTTGTCTCATTTTTGTCATTTTTCTCTCTAAGTTTCTGTCCTTGCTGATTTTTGTATCTCCTCCCTATATAGTATCATTTGAGAATTTAATAATCATGTTGCCTGTTTCCTTTTCTAGATCGTTAATGAACTGTGGGAAATAAAGCATGAGCTAGCACCAATTCTTGGGCTACCTCCCTGCAATTTGACACTTGGCTGTTTACTGTTCAACTCATTTGATGATGTCTCTACATAAATTCATTTGGATTAATGTATGCATCTAGTGCTTTACTACTATCTGAGTACATTCAGCTACCACTTCCTGTTCTTCCTAATTATTGATAATTCTAGGAATATATAATCAAATTTATCTGGCAAAATCATCTTTGTTTATAAGCCCCTTCTACTTTTTGCTCATCATGGCACCTTTTAGATACTTAATTGTTTTCTTCATTTAGTATGTGTCCCATTACATTAAACTTGCAAGGCAAAGATTGCCAGGATTGCTGCTGCTCTCCTTTTTGAAGCTTAGTATTGCACTAGCTGTTCTCCAGTCTTCTGGTGCCTGCCCAGTTTTTGATGTCTTGCTAAAACTAATTTGACTTAGTGAACAGGAGCAGCAAATGGGAGATTGGTGCAGGAGTTCTCCAGGGGAAGGAGGAGGGACTACATGATCCTTGGGGTGAAGTGGTCTTGTTTGTTTCCTTGCCTGCTTGAAGATTATAGTGTGGTCTGTTTTGGAGCTATCTGCTGAGCCAAGCGGCCTGCTGGGCTAAACTGAGAGGCTCTGGTCTGCTATCCTTTGATCCCTAATTCCTTTAGGATTCTTTGATAAGAGGGCAGGGCTAACTCAGGGAGAACAGAGGTTTAAATAGCCAGCTCCTACGCAACCAGAGGAGCGAACAGGAGCAGCAGACCTGAGTTTTGCGAGGGAGTCTGAGAGGCAGACACACCTTACAAACAAACTCTAAAATTTACTTAGGCCAATGACCACCCCTTTTCTCCCCAAAGAAACCAAACAAAAAACTCTGCAAGAGTCAAAATAATGCAGGCAGAAGTCCAGCAGCAGAGCGGGGACTATCCAGTTTGTTGCACTGAATGCAGCATGTATAATTACCAGCTTTGTGTCCACATGGCAGATGTGTGCATACAGTGCAAGCACGTCATGGCCCTCAGAAACACAGTACGGGCTCTTGAGGCCAGAGTGGCTGAACTGGAGGGGCTAAGGGAGACAGAGATGTACATGGAAGAGACTTTCAGGGACACAGTAGAGGGTCCCACCCCCAGTCTGACAGTCTCTTTCCTGCTAAGGAGGATGAAAGTCTTGGGGCAGGAGAACTTGAAGCTGGAGCAGAGGGAAACAATCCCATTGTTGGGGCCCTCCTTCCAGATGATGTCATGATATTCTCTCACACTGAGGATACCCCTCCTTGGGAGGGAACCTAGTGACTAGGGAGAGCCAGGTAATAATAATGGGGAATTCAATTATTAGAAATATAGATAGTTGGATTTGTGATGATCAGGACATCCACATGGTGAATTGCTTGCTGAGAGTGAAGGTTGTGGATCTCACAAGCATCAAGACAGGCTTATGTGCAGGGTTGGGGAGGAGTTGGTGGTTGTGGTACATGTAGGTCCCAGTGACATAGGGATGTGCCCCCAGACAAACATGGGTGAAAGCAGAAAAAACAGACAGCAGAAAGAACATAATAAATCTGGTAGGGCTTCACAGTAGGGAGACACACACCTGGGCTAGGCTAACTTGGGGGCTCAGATCTAGATGCCCATCACCTAGGCTAACTATGTAGTGAAGACAGACCTAAAGACTATAGATTTAATGCTCCATCCTTCAAAGACTTACACATGCACTTAACATTCCATATTGTGAATGATCCCATTGACTTAAATGGGACTGTTCACAGTGCATGAAGTTAAGCAAGCAAACAGTCTTTGCAGGACTGGTGTTTAAGATATATAAACGTTGGGAAGGGTAGAATGGGTGGGGGGCGAGGGCAGTGTTGGCCCAATTCCTGCAGTCCCAGCTTAGTACTTACTCAGGCAAACATCTCACCGAACAGTAAGGACTGAGTGAGGCCTTCCGAATGTGACCCAGCATTATGATACATGGGATTTGGCAAAGTCCTTTTAATGAATAAATGCAAAAACCTAAAACTTTTATTGAGACTTCAGCCTGGATCCATTTTCTGTCAGACGTTTCCAACCTTCGTAGATTTTTTGTTCTCAATCATCTCTTTGTTTCCTAGCAAAATCAACCACACTGAACTAAAAGAAAAGAAGTACTTATGGCACCTTAGAGACTAACCAATTTATTTGAGCATAAGCTGTAGCTCACGAAAGCTTATGATCAAATAAATTGGTTAGTCTCTAAGGTGCCACAAGTACTCCTTTTCTTTTTGCGAATACAGACTAACACGGCTGCTACTCTGAAACCATACTGAACTAGATTCCCAACTCTGTTACGCCAGTGTAAATCTGGATCGACTCCCTGGAAACCACAGGAGTTGTTCCAGATTTACACTGATGACCATGAGAGCTCAATCTGGCCCTGTAAATCCCCTACCCACAAAAAGGAAAAAGTTAACCAGCTCTGAAAAAAAAAAAAACACTTAAGGAGAGATTCTGATTATGTCCCCTAGCGGAATGAGCATAATAAAGAGGAAGGCTGATGCAGCCATATTTCACCTGATGCTTTATGATGTTTATCTGTGGGGGTTCACGTATGGAATCCAGGGCTGTGCTTTCAGGTTCTGACAAAGAGAAAGGGTACATGAGTGTCTGTGGAGAACAACATGCATAAAAAGTAGGGATGGGCGAACAGGTTTGGAAAATGTCAGACTTTCCCCAAACTTCCACCCATCTCTAGATCCAAACCAGAACTGAACCTTTATAGCCATTCTGAAATGTGTGGTTCAACTTAACTTAATTTCCCTCCTTATTTGCCCTTTTTGCAGGCTTCTCCCGCCTCCAGCCTGTGGGTAAGGCTGGAATTGGACCTGCAGAGAAAATGCAAAAGAGTCCATTCCTGTGGCTTTGCCTGCCTGGTAGGAAGTACTGTGAATTGCATCAGACTGTCTGCTCTTGGGCAGACTAGCGATGGTAGCTGGAAGTGGGAAATGGTTTGAGGAACTGGTGAGAATTAACATCTTGCTGTCAATCAAATGTGCCTGCCCTCTGGTAGTGAAGGTAGTGGGGTAGCTTGGGCGCCACACTGGACTCATTACTAATATTTGACAATCAGGCAGGAGCTGTCACCAAAAACACCTTCTTCCAGCTCTGGCCAGCAAGAAGACTGTCTCCATTCCTTTCAGACAGTCCTCTGGCCACAATATCTGTGCATTCATTATTCCCTGAATGAACAGTTTATGCAAAGTATGATGATGATGGTTGCGTCAGCACATGGCATCAACACTGCTTTTGTGTTTAAATAAATAAAAACTAAGAGTAAAATATAATTATTATTAGGCCTATGCCATTTAAAGTAAATTCCTTCTTTGATGCCTTGGTGGGCTTTGAGGAAGAACTATTTCTTACGCGAGGCTCCATGCACATTGTGGCAGGCTTTACCTAATTGCAAAAGGTTCAGAAGAGAGCTACAAGAATAGTTTGAGGTCTGGAAAACATATATTATAGTGAAAGGCTAAAAAAGCTCAATCTATTTAATTTATCCAACAGAAAGTTAAGAGGTGATTTGGTCATGGTCTACAAGTACCTGCACGGGGAAGAGATTTCTGATAGTAGATGGCTCTTTAATCTAAGACCTTGTCTAGACTACAAAGTTTTGTCAACGGAAGTTAAGTCGACAGTCAAAAACTGGTATAATTACATCGCTTGTGCGTGTTCACACTATGCTCCTTCTGTCAGCAGAGCATGTCCAAGCTTGGTGCTCTAGCACTGACAGTGAGAGCAATGCACGGTGGACAGCTATCCCACTGTTCTACTTGCTACTTTCTGCAGCTAGGAGTTGTGGGAAGGTGGAGTGGATCGCAGTGCATCGGGGTGCGAGCTCAATGTCCCATGATGCAGTTCTTTCTATCCCAGCATTCCATTGGCTTCTGACTGCATTTTGTGGCATTTTTCCAAGGCCCCTGTTTACTGTGCGCCCGCCATCTCTGTCTGAAACAATGGATCCTGCACAACTCTGTTGTTGTCACTGTTATGAAAACATGGCGGCTGGTCATGCAGTATATCATGAGCATCCAAGCTGAACAGGAATCAGAGTTGCCTGACCTGCTGTGTGCTGTGGAAAGAAAACACCAGATTACTTTTGGCATTCATGGAGCAGCTACACAGGTGGACCATTGCTTTTGGGCTTGGGAAACAAGCAGTGAGTGGTGGGATTGCATTGTTATGCAGGTCTGGATGACAAGCAGTGGCTGCAGAGCTTTCGGATGCAGAAAGCCACCTTCCTGGTACTCTGTGCGAAGCTCACTCCAGCACCCGGGGCAAGGACACCAAAATGAAAGCTGCCCTCTAAGTGAGAAATGCATGGCGATCGCTGTGTGGAAGTTGGCAACACCAGACTGCTGCCAGTTGGTCGTGAATCAGTTTAGAGTCAGGAAGTCCACCGCTGGGGCTGTGTTAATGCAAGCGTGCAGTGCCTCTAATTGCATCCTGTTATGAAGGTCTCTGACTCTTGGCAGTGTGTGTGAAACAGTGGATGGCTTTGCCGCAATGGGATTCCTTAACTGTGGAGGGGCGATAGATGGCATGCATATTCCAGTTTTGGCCCCAGACCATCTGTGATGGAGTACATCACTAGAAAGGGGTACTTCTCCATGCTCTTGCAGGTGCTTGTAGATACCATGGGCATTTCACTGACACATCAATGCAGGGTGGTCAGGGAAGGTGCATGACACATGCATCTTCAGGAACACTGGCCTGGACAGAAAGTTCCAAGCAGGAACTTTCTTTCCAAACCAGAATATTCCAGTGGAGGATGTTGAAATGCCCACAGTGATCCTGGGAGACCTAGAGTACCCTTACTTCCATGGCTCATGAAGTCTTACACAGGAAACCTGGACAGCAGCAAGGAATGCTCCAACAATAGGCTGAGCAGGTGCAGATTGACTGCGGAATGTGCCTTGGGCAGATTAAAAGCACGCTGGTGAGTTCAGGCCGGGGTGGGGGTTAGGCATTCAAGATGGGGCAAAGGGTCTAAGTGGGTTTTTTTAAGGGGATCAGTGCAGGCGAGTAGGGATAATATTGTAAATTCTGCCGCCATTTTCCGCAGGTGGGGATATTGAAGCCGATATCTTTCTTTTGAGGGTAAGCAAGGATGCAAGGTTGCATCTCCTGCATGCATGCAGCTTCAGACCCAGTCCCTATGTTTGCTCGCCTGTGTGCTGCTTTGGTTCCTGCACAAGTGATTGCTGATTGGTGCAGGAAAGTTTCCTACAACAGGGGAAGGAACATAGCAGCTCTGCTAAGGAACCTTCGGCACAGGATTGGCGAGTACCTCCAGGAAAGTTTCCTAGAGATCTCTCTGGAGGATTCCCATGAAATTTCGGTGTGCATCAACACACTGTTCCACTGCACTGCTTAGCTGCACAGGGGAATGTGAAGCACATACAAACACAACTGGTCGTGTACATTTCTATCCCTTTACCCACCTCTAGAATATATAAAGCAAAGGACAGCTCTACCTCATATAACTGAGCAGCATCAACTCAAAAAGATCACTTACCAGGGCTCTCCTCTCCTGCATCATGCATGCCGGAGATGGATGGCTGGGACTGGCTAGATCCCTCTGGAATGGAAAAGAGGTCCTGACTCGCTGCACCATGTGCTCCACCTTGTCCTCCAACTTGACCGCCTCATTCTTGACTTCCTCCTCAGGGTTAGGTCTGCTGCCTCCAGCCCCTCCAAAGTATTCACGGGGCTCTGGGCAGTGGAGTTAGGGTCGCTGCCAGTGATGGCATCCAGCTCCTTACAGAAGTGGCTGGTCTTCAGTACCGCACCAGAGTGAGGGTTTGCCTCCCTTGGCTTTTGGTACACCAGCCTCAGCTCCTTTGTCTTCACTTGGCACTGCTGCATGTCCCCTTCGTAGCCCTTATCCAACAAGCCTTGGGAAATCTGCCTGCAGGTATTGAAGTTCCTAAGGCTGGAGCAGAGCTGGGACTGCACAGTCTCCTCTCCCCACAGTGCCAGCAGATTCAACAACTCAGATGTGCTCCAAGCAGGAGAGTGTTTGCTGCGTGGAGCCACCATAGTCAGCTGGGAAGATGCCATGTGAGCTCTCCACGCCAAGCAAATAGGAAGTGGAATTTCAAAAATTCCCAGGACTTTAAAGGGGGACGGGTAGACGCCTGTGTACTTAGGTCCAGGGTAGCAGAGTTCGAACTGCTGACCAGAGCAGTCAGGATGGGCATTGTGGGACATCTCCTGGAAGCCATTTATAGCTACATAACCAAACGCAGTGTCTACACTGACACTTTGTCGATATAACTTTGCCGCAAAAAGCTCTATGCCTCTCTTTGGCAGTAGAGCAGGAGAGTTTTGTCGGTAGAAGGAACATTGTAGTGTGTCCACCTCCACTGTTTTGTCGATGAAACCTGACTCAAAGACTGTTTCGCCTGTGAGTGACTGGGACGCTTCAAGAGGGAGTGCCCATATTGGGATGGAGGAAGGAGGCCCCACCCAGAAAAGGCCCCCCTTGTGAGGTCAACAAGGGGCTATGGACTTGTTGGGCCTGGAGGGAACTGGGACACATGATGAGGGAGTGCCCTCGGGGGACTCGCAGGACCCAAGCTAGCCCTGAGGTGGTCAGGGGTGGGCACTGGTTGTGCATCCTCTGCCACAAGGGGAGACAGGGAAAGCAGCCTACCCCCCAGAGAAGGAGGGGGAGACCGGAGGAACGGGCCAGGTCCGAAACTGCCCCAAAGGAGGGGGTGGTGACGGCCAGGGCCCAAAGGAGGGGATTGTCAGGGGCAGAGAGGCCTCAGACAAATGTGGGATCCCATAGGGGAGCTGGAAGGGCTACCATGGGAACCCAAACTATGGAGGAAGGGAGCGCGCTGCTCCTTGCACTGGAGAGCATGCGAAAGGAGAGAGATTCCCTGCGGGCCCAGCTGAGAGCAATGCTGGGGCATTAGGGATTCTCCCCCTAGTGTGTGGGCTTAAGAGGGAGAGTGTGTAGCAGGGTGGCTACCCTGCTCCCAAAATAGAAGGGGTTAAAAGCAGCCCTGGAGAGGGCTGTGGCTGGGGATGGCTGACTGGGGAAGCAGCCGCAGCTTGGCCACGCCCCAGTCAGGCCCCCAGCTGGCCTGTATGAAAAGGCTGTGAGCCAGAGGCCCAAGGAGTCTCTCTCCAGGCTGGGAGATAGCAGGGCCTGGCTGCCTGCCTGACAGGGTATTGAGGGTGGTGCAGTACTGGGGAAGGAGCGGGCTGAGTGGGAGAGCTCCAGGCTAGCAACTCCCCAGGCTGTAAGGCCTGGTCCAAGGCCCATAGAAGTACTGGGAGGCAGAGGAAGACAACAGGTCTGAACCCCCTTGCCTACGATGAGTGGCCTTTACACTGCAGCCTGCCCCAGGGAGTGGGGGCTTGATGATGACTGGTGGTAGCCCAGACTGAGGCAAGGTGGGGATAGTGGGTTGGGGGTTTCCCAGGAAGGGGAGACCCAGAAGCAGAGTATGGGGGTACTGCCAGGAGCAGAACCCCAGAGAAAGGGGCACCGGGGTCTCTGAGGGACATGGAGGCCAGAGCTGTGCGGATCACCAGCTTGCAGAGGGCACTCCAGGCTGGAAAAGAGCTAATTCCTGGATGACCAGGAAGAGGTGACGCGGGGTGAGTCTGCTCCTTTACAACTACGTTATTACCTGCTGGGATGACGGTTTACCCTTGTGACCGATCATGCACCCCTCCAGTGGATGCAACGAAATAAAGAGAAGAATGCAAGGGTGACCAGATGGTTTCTGCAAAAAGAAAAGGAGTACTTGTGGCACCTTAGAGACTAACAAATTTATTTAAGCATAAGCTTTCGTGAGCTACAGTTCACTTCATCACATGCATGCAGTGGAAAATACAGTGGGGAGATTTATATACACAGAGAACATGAAACAATGGGTGTTACTATGCATACTGTAACAAGAGTGATCAGGTAAGGTGAGCTATTACCAGCAGGAGAGCTGGGAGGAAAAAACTTTTTGTAGTGATAATCAAGGTGGGCCATTTCCAGCAGTTGACAAGAACATGTGAGGAACAGTGAGGGGGGCGGGGACGGAATAAACATGGGGAAATAGTTTTACTTTGTGTAATGACACATCCACTCCCAGTCTTTATTCAAGCCTAAGTTAATTGTATCCAGTTTGCAAATTAATTCCAATTCAGCAGTCTCTCATTGGAGTCTGTTTTTGAAGTTTTTTTATTGAAGAATTGCCACTTTTAGGTCTGTAATCGAATGACCAAAGAGATTGAAGTGTTCTCCATCTGGTTTTTGAATGTTCTAATACTTGACATCTGATCTGTGTCCATTTATTCTTTTATGTAGGAACTTTCCAGTTTGGCCAATGTACATGGCAGAGGGGCATTGCTGGCACATGATGGCATATATCACATTGGTGGATGTGCAGGTGAACGAGCCTCTGATAGTGTGGCTGATGTGGTTAGGCCCTATGATGGTGTCCCCTCAATAGATATGTGGACACAGTTGGCAATGGGCTTTGTTGCAAGGATAGGTTCCTGGGTTAGTGTTTTTATTGTGTGGTTGCTGGTGAGTATTTGCTTCAGGTTGGGGGAATGTCTGTAAGCAATGACTGGCCTGTCTCCCAAGATTTGTGAGAGTGATGGGTTATCCTTCAGAATAGGTTGTAGATCCTTGATGATGCGTTGGGGAGGTTTTAGTTGGGGGCTGAAGGTGACGGCTAGTGGCGTTCTGTTATTTTCTTTGTTGGGCCTGTCCTGTAGTAGGTGACTTCTGGATACTCTTCTGGCTCTTTCAATCTGTTTCCTCACTTCAGCAGGTGGGTATTGTAGTTGTAAGAACGCTTGATAGAGATCTTGTAGGTGTTTGTCTCTGTCTGAGGGTTTGGAGCAAATGCAGTTGTATTGTAGAGCTTGGCTGTAGACAATGGATCGTGTGGTGTGGTCTGGATGAAAGCTGGAGGCATGTAGGTAGGCATAGTGATAAGTAGGTTTCCAGTATAAGGTGGTGTTTATGTGACCATCGCTTATTAGCACTGTAGTGTCCAGGAAGTGGATCTCTTGTGTGGACTGGTCCTGGCTGAGGTTGATGGTGGGATGGAAATTGTTGAAATCATGGTGGAATTCCTCAAGGGCTTCTTTTCCATGGGTCCAGATGATGAAGATGTCATCAATGTAGTGCAAGTAGAGTCGGCGCATTAGGGGACAAGAGCTGAGGAAGCATTGTTGTAAGTCAGCCATAAAAATTTTGGCATACTGTGGGGCTATGCAGGTACCCATAGCAGTGCCGCTGATTTGAAGGTATATCTTGTTACAGTGTGTATGGTAACACCCATTGTTTCATGTTCTCTATGTATATAAATCTCCCCACTGTATTTTCCACTGCATGCATCCAATGAAGTGAGCTGTAGCTCACGAAAGCTTATGCTCAAATAAATTTGTTAGTCTCTAAGGTGCCACAAGTACTCCTTTTCTTTTTGCGGATACGGAATAACACGGCTGCTACAGATGGTTTCTGTCCCTACAACCTTTCCAATTCACCATACAACACCGCGCTGGAAGCCACCATGGCAATGCAGATGGTTTGTTATGGATACACTGCCTGATGTCCCAAGTTGCCCAACCCCGTGGTGTTGAACAGAGAGGGGGGATGTGTGATAGGGTCGGGCCAGATGAGTGATAGAAGGCAGATATATTAGAAAGCAATATTACCCTGGGTCAGGTAACAGGGAAGGTTCCAGAACAATCAGGAACTTTCTGGAAACAATTAAGGCAGACAGGCTGATCAGAACACGTACAGCCTATCAAGAAGCTGCTAGAATCAATTAAGACAGGCAGGCTAATCAGGGCACCTGGGTTTAAAAAGGAGCTCACTTCAGTTTGTGGTGTGCATGTGAGGAGCTGGGAGCAAGAGGCGCAAGAAGCTGAGAGTGAGAAGGCGTACTGCTGGAGGACTGAGAAGTACAAGGGTTATCAGACATCGGGAGGAAGGTCCTGTGGTGAGAATAAAGAAGGTGTTGGGAGGAGGCCCTGGGGAAGTAGCCCAGGAAGTTGTAGCTGTCGCGCAGCTGTTACAGGAGCCACTGTAGACAGCTGGAATCAACAGGGCCCTAGACTGGAACCCGGAGTCGAGGGCGGGCCCAGGTTCCCTCCATCCCCCCCAACTCCCTACATGATACCAGAGGAGTTGACCTGGACTGTGGATTCCACCAGAGGGGAAGGTCTCTGGCCTGTTCCCCGATCCACTAGGTGGATCAGCAGAGACTGCAGGGATTGTTCTTCTTCCTTTCCCCTGTGCTGGCCAGTGATGAGGCTAACTGAGTGAACGGCAGATTTGAGCCATGAAAGTGGCCAAACTGAGGGCTGCCGTGAACCTCTGAGCAAGCAAATCCGCCAATAAGGGCAGGACCCACCAAGGCAGAGAAAGGAACTTTGTCACACCAGATAAAGTCAAGCTAAAACTAAGGTGCAACATTTTAGGAGAGGGTAATTAACTAGAAGAATAATTTACCGCGGGATGTGGTCAAGACTAAATGTCTGTTTAAAAGATATGTCATAGCTCACAAAGAATCATAGAAGATTAGGGTTGGGAGAGACCTCAGGAGGTAGTCTAGTCCAACCTCCTGCTCAAAGTAACCCCAACTAAATCACCCCAATCAGGACTTTGTCAAGATGGGCCTTAAAAACCTCTAAGGATGGAGATTCCACCACCTCCCTAGGTAACCCATTCTAGTGCTTCACCACCCTCCTAGTAAAATAGCTTTTTCCTAATATCCAACCTAGACCTCCCTCACTGCAATTTGAGACCATTGCTCCTTGTTCTGTCACCTGCCATCACTGAGAACAGCTTAGATCCATCCTCTTTGGAACCCCTCTTTAGGTAGTTGAAGGCTACTATCAAATTCCCCCCTCACTCTTCTCGTCTGCAGACTAAATAAGCCCAGTTCCCCCAGCCTCTCCTCATAAGTCATGTATTCCAGCCCCCTTATAATTTTCGTTGCCCTCCACTGGACTCTCTCCAATTTGTCCACATCCTTTCTGTCGGGGAGGAGGGAACAAAACTGGACACAATACTTCAGATGTGGCCTCACCAGTGCCAAATAGAGGGGAATGATCACTTCCCTCAATCTGCTGGCAATGCTCCTACTGATGCAGCCCAATATGCCGTTAGCCTTCTTGGCAACAAGGGCACACTGTTGACTCATATCCAGCTTTTCATCCACTGTAATCCCCAGGTTCTTTTCTGAAGAACTGCCGCTTAGCCAGTCAGTCCCAGTCCGTAGCAGTGCATGGGATTCTTCTGTACTAAGTGCAGGACTCTGCATTTGTCCTTATTAAACCTCATCAGATTTCTTTTGGCCCAATCATCAAATTTGTCTAGGACACTCTGGACCCTATCCCTACCCTCCAGCATATCTACCTCTCCCCCACAGCTTAGTGTCATCTGCAAACTTGCTGAGGATTCAATCTATCCCCTTATCCAGATCATTAATGAAGATGTTGAACAAAACCAGCCTCAGGACCAATCCTGCGGCACTCCGCTTGATATCAGCTGCCAACTAGACAGCAAGCTGTTGATCACTACCCATTGAGCCTGATGATCTAGCCAGCTTTCTATCCACCTTATAGTCCATTCATCCAATCCATACTACTTTAACTTGCTGGCAAGAATACTGTGGGAGACCGTATCAAAAGCTTTGCTAAAGTCAAGATATATCATGTCCACCTCTTTCCCCATATCCGCAGAGCCAGAAGTTATGGGCTTGATGCAGGAATTATTGTCTGGGATTCTATGGCCTGTGTTATACAGAAGATCAGACTAGATGATCACAGTGGTCCTTTCTGACCTTAAAATGTATGAATCGATGAAATTCTACCGTGCTTCGGAGTGGCACTTCATTGCACAGCAGCTTCAGATTAAAGGATATCTGCCTTCATTGAATTAAATCAGAAAAGAAGTGATGCACTCACTGCAGTACCCCCTTTTCTATGGATTCTATTAATTTTATTTTTAATTTGTTAATGTTCAGTGCGTTGTAGAATTTTGTACTGAAAATGTATGAGCACATCCTAGGTATGATTAGGAAGCAGCTGGAGGTTTTTTGCAGTTGGGAAGGATATTGTGAGGGCTTTTAGCCCCTCAGGAGATGTGGGAAGCACTTTGGGCTTGTGGTAAGCACATTAACTGGATGCTAAAGTCATCGGTGGGGAAATAGTCAAGGATGTTGTAAATGAAATGTGCATCATTTCAAAGTTAAGACCCCTTTGAGATGAATGGGGCGGGTCATACCACCCACTGAGTGACTGCTTCAGGTTGTTTGCAGAATGGGGCCTTGTTGATGTTGGGGGTTTGCCCTGATGTCAGCTGTCAATGAAGCTTTTCTAGGGCAAATCCCTGGCGCAGACAAGGCAAAGCCATTATTTCCACCAATGGAGCGTACCAACGCCTGAAACTTCAGTAAACTCCATTGGGGCAAATCATGGCTTTAGTGGTTTGCTCCTAATCCATATTAGGGGTTTTCACTGTTTCAGGATATTGGAGCAGATCTTCAGTGTAGAATAAGGCCTTAGGCAGACATCACTGCAGGACGTTACACTTGGATGATTTTTTTATAGCCACAAGCGTTAGAAACTTAATTCCACCTCCCCACTACATGAAAGCCTGGGAGAACCTAATTCCACTAGAACAACTCCCTCTGGGCACTGACATCGAAATAAAACACAGGTGTACTCTAAATCAAGTGAGAGCTGGGGTGACAAGACTGTTGACAATATAACCAAGTGGAAACTAAAGAACGACCCCCAAATATGAATGTGGAGAGCCTTAGCAGACACTTGAATACTGCCTGGTGCAGTACCCCCTGGCAACATCCTCTGCTCTCTAGGAACTATTTGAGGTAAGTGACATCACCAGGTCCTGGCTGTGGTTTGGGAGTGAGAAGCTATGATGATGAAAGCTTAGATTCTGGAGCAGAAGTCAGAGGCAAGGGATGGCTTTTGCAGCAAATTCTGCAGTCAGAGAATGGTGGAGTACACAGGGCCCTGTTTTAAAGGAGGGATGGTGTCAAGGTTCCTTCCCAACTCTGAATTCTAGGGTACAGATGTGGGGACCTGCATGAAAACCTCCTAAGCTTATTTTTACCAGCTTAGGTTAAAACTTCCCCAAGGTACAGACTATTTTACCTTTTGCCCTTGGACTTTATTGCTGCCACCACCAAGCGTCTAACAGATATATAACAGGGAAAGAGCCCGCTTGGAAAAGTCTTTCCCCCCAAAATACTCCGCAAACCTTACACCCCCTTTCCTGGGGAAGGCTTGATAAAAATCCTCACCAATTTGCATAGGTGAACACAGACCCAAACCCTTGGATCTTAAGAACAATGAAAACGCAATCAGGTTCTTAAAAGAAGAATTTTAATTGAAGAAAAAAAGTAAAAGAATTACCTCTGTAAAATCAAGATGGTAAATACCTTACAGGGTAATCAGATTCAAAACATAGAGAATCCCTCTAGGCAAAACCTTAAGTTACAAAAAGACACAAACAGGAATATACATCAGCCATTTAAACAAAACAGAATCTAACGCATATCTAGCTAGA
Organism: Lepidochelys kempii; assembly: GCF_965140285.1. Taxonomy (NCBI): domain Eukaryota; kingdom Metazoa; phylum Chordata; order Testudines; family Cheloniidae; genus Lepidochelys; species Lepidochelys kempii. The sequence goes on along the minus strand of NC_136382.1, from coordinate 135,015,563 downwards.
TTACTTACTAAGTTCTAAGACTCCATTCCTTTTCTGTTCCCAGCAAAAGCATCACACAGACAGAGAGAGCCTTTGTTTCTCCCCCCTCCTTCTTTGAAAATATCTTGTCTCCTCATTGGTCATTTTGGTCAGGTGCTAGCGAGGTTATCCTAGCTTCTTAACCCTTTACAGGTGAAAGCGTTTCTCCTCTGGCCAGGAGGGATTTTAAAGGTGTTTACCCTTCCCTTTATATTTATGACAGATGGGAATAAAGAAAGGATGGTTGGCTGGCATGCAAGATTAGGGAAGGAGGCTCAAAGAGTTCTTTGTGACTATCTCACTTTCAAAACATTTTAACATTGGTAATTTCCCAGGATCAGAACTGATTAAGCTAATTTGCAGTTTAGAAAGACCTATCATAGGATCAGTAGGGTTATGATGTGATTATCTGGGAGGCAAGAGTCTTTAGGCTATACCTTGTGACTTACTGAAAATGTAAGGCTGGTTTTCTGATGAGAACCAACTCAAACCCACTCTCTCAAGTTTTCTCATTTAATTTCCTTCCCTGAATCCTGCCTGTCCTAATTTGTCAGGTATGGCTGAGGATTAATTTGGGGGAAATGTAGAGTAAATTTTATGCAGCAAGGTTAAGTGAAAATTCTGGACTTAGTTGTCAAAAGTAATATTCACCGTATCTTACCCCCCCTCCCCCACTTAGACACATTTCCATATCCACAGAAGCCAATGTTAACCATAAAGAAATTCTGTAATTTCAGTAATAAACTAAACAGATTTTCAGTTCTTGTCAACTTAGGTGTTGATCTCCTGGTTACCGTGTTAGAGGGTCCTGCAAGATTCCTTTCGTCAAGGTTTGGCAGAATTCGCTTTTTATTTTTTCATAGTTTTGACCTATAATATCAATGTTTATTTGTAAGCATTTTTTCTGTTTTATCAATTTAAATGTTCACAGCTGTGCAAAATTACAGGGAGCCAGACAATGGGAGGCTCAAACAATAATATTCTACTGACAGTAGACGCCGAGATTCAAAAAGTTAAAGCTTTCTCACTCTTAAACCACAAATTGTCAACATCACAAGTCATAATATACAACGCAAATGTCTTTAAATCAAACTCTAATAAGTTCTCAAGCAGCATTTTTCTTTCTTTGGCAATTAGTAAATTTTTATTATTATCAGTGGAAATATTTTTCTCACCTGTTTCTGTGTTCAGTGAAATCAACATTTACTGACATTTACTCATAAAAATCTAATCCCTTTGAAGCTCACTTACATTTCACCTTACTTGCTTCCTCCTTGCTAACTTTATTTAGAATGTCACTTCCATCTTCCCTGCATTTTGTTTTCATTTCACATATAGGGGAGGCAGGCAGGACTTCCTTAATCAACGATCACATCTGCTATCTTAATGACTCAATCCTGGCCTTCCATGCCTATGCTTCAATAATTAGGGTTGCCAGGTGTCTGTTTTTTTACTGGAACGCCCGGTCAAAAAGGGAACCTGACAGCTCTGGTCAGCACCGCTGACTGGGACGTTAAAAGGCTGTTTGGCACGGAGCTGGCAGGCTCCCTACCCGGCAGCTCACGGAAGCAGCAATATGTCCCTCGGCTGAGTCGGCTCCTAGGCAAAGGGATGGCCAGGGAGCCTCCGTGTGCTGTCCCTGCCCTGAGCGCTGGCTCCGCAGCTCCCATTGGCTGGGAACTGTGGCCAATGGGAGCTGTAGGGGTGACGCCTGCAGGTGAAGGCAGTGCACAAAGTTGCCTAGCTGCACTTCTACCTAGGAGCTGACATGTCGCTGAGCCTCGGGAGCCTAGGGACATGTCGCTGCTTGTTGGACCTGCCTGAGGTGAGCTCCGCCAGGAGCCTGCACCCTGCACCCCTTCCTGCACCCCTACCTCCCTGCCCCAGTCCTGAGCTCCCTCCTGCACCCAAACTCCCTCCTGGAGTCCACCCCCCACCCCCCTGCCATAGCTCAGAACCCCTCAGCCCCAGCCCAGAGCCCCCTCCTGCACCCCAAACCCCTTATGCCCGGCCCCACCCCGGAGCCCGCACCCCCAGCCGGAGCCCTCCTCCTTCTCTCCACACCCTAACCCCCTGCCCCAGCCTGGTGAAAATGAGTGAGGGTGGGAGAGAGCAAGCAACAGAGAGAGGGGGGATGGAGTGAGAAGTGGGAGGGCCCACAGGGAAGGGGCAAGGCCTCAGGGGCAAAGGTGTTCGGTTTTGTGCGATTAGAAAGTTGGCAACCCTGTCAGTAATAGAATGGTGCCATAAACCATATAGACTATAAAATGGGGATAGTGATTCAGAATGTAGCACTCTTCCCTCTGACCCACTACTGTACCTGTCAGAGGTAGATTAAGGTCTCCTGGAGCCCTGGGCTGGAGCAAGTGGGGGGGCCACAGTGCCAGAACCATGGCCCGGCCCGCCCCACCCCTTCTGCCTGTACTCCTGCCCCTGTTCTGCCCTTCCCACCTTTGGCCCTTCCCATGGCCCCACCCCATTCTGTCTCTTCCTCCCCCCCCACTCCTTTCTGCCCCTCCCACATGCTGCAGCCCAGAGACAGGATAATCTCTGTGCCCCTGCCACAGGAATTCCTCCAGGACCACAGCAGGGGGAGATTTTTCTGGAGGCCCCAAAGTGGCAGGAGCCCCTAGGCCTGGGTCCTGTGGGCCTTTGTGGTAATCTGCCACAGGTACCAATCCCTCAGAAAGGTAGTGGAGAACTGTGTTGCTGGAGATACTGGCTTTCCAATGAGACTTAAAACAAAAACCCTAACCACCCGTGGTAATTAAAGACCTTGTGGCATTTTTCACAGTTAGGAGGACTGTTAGCTCCAGTATTCGGTTCTGGCCAGGTTCCCCTTAAAATGATTATACATTCCACCTACTTGAAATCCCCATGTTGTTTTATGTGGGTAAGGTATTCTAAACTGTTGTGTAGAGCTGCTGAGCACCGTTAAAGGGCTGGCACTTTCCAGCCCACTCCAGTGATCGGTAAATTGAATATTATATTGCACATAATTTCTGAATCTGTGTGTAAAGTACTTTGACAATCTTGGATCAAAGGCACTATATAAGTCATTATTTATTATTATTATTATTTATTGTAATAAACTGAGCTCTTGAGAGAATCACAGCTGTTTGTCCTTGTAGGAGGGAGGGCTCTAATACAGGGCCTTTGAGATGTAATGATTTGGCACCACGTATTGTTATATTTATTTCTATAGGTATAACCTGTAGGCAGAAACCACACTGAAGAAGTAAATTATTATTATTTCTTTGCATTATCATAGCACCTAGGACCTCTAGTCATGGACCTAATCCCACTGTGTTAGGTGCTGTATTAGGGACAGTACCTGTCCCAAATTAGACCGATTCAGGCAGAAAAAACAGATTTTACTTCTGACAATATGTATTTCTCCAACATCTTCTCCTGTGCATTCAGATAGTCTTGCTTGTTCTGTTTATCTGCAAGAGCATCAACTCATGACTTCCAATAAGTTTTAGAATCTTCCAGGAAGGTTTGAGACAAAATAGTCTGTAGTCCCAATTCACCATGTCTTATGGCTCTTTTTTGCCAGTGGATCTGGCTCTGGAGATGGTTGTTGTTTAATATTTTCATTCCAGTAGCTCCTAGAGGTTCCAGCTGAGATTAGCGCCCCGTTGTGCTAGGAGCTGTATATATATGTAGAAGGAAATAGTCCCTACTCAAAAGAGCTCACAGTCTTAATAGATAAGAAATATAAAGGGAGGGAGAACATAAGTGTTATCCCCATTTTACAGATGGGAAATTGATGCACCCAGCTATTAACCGACTTGCCCAAGATCACATCGGAGGTTTGTGGCAGAGTTAGGAATTGAGCGTTGATCTCCACTCTTCCCTTACTGGTGTATTGGCTCCATGTTGCTCCTAACAGGAGCCCTGGTACAGGCAGAGAATCTGGGGGCATTTCTGGTGGCATGGAGACACAGCCAAAGTGCTGCTATGCTCTAGATGTTCCCAGCCACCTCAATGGCCTTTTGGGATTGTGGGTAATTGAATGTAAGGTGGGGCAGATGTCTGGCTGCTTTAACTGCATTGGGTCCTTGATCAGCCCAGGAGAAGGGAGCTGTAAGGTGACATAAAGCCAGTTTTGCCCCCACCTCCTTATTGAGGCCAGGCTCAGCTCTGCTGCAGGGATGAATGGTTTTATTGGTTTTAGAACAAAGCCATCAGAGTCAAGCTTCCTAGGTTCGTTTTGGTCACAGCTGACTATGTGGCTTTGGCGAAGCCAATTAACTTTTCTCTGTACCTCCATCTACCCAACTCTAAAATATGTGAATATGTATGTGAATAGCGTCACTAGCTGCCTAGTGTCTATGCAGGGCCGTCCCTACCCATATGCAAAGTACCAAGCTGCGTTCTGCTCCATCCCTTGCTCCGCCTCTTCCCCATGGCCCCTGCCTCTGCTCCGCCCCAGCCCTGCCTTTTACCACCCCTGCTCTGCCCCAGCCCCACCCCCACTCCACCCCTTCTCCAAAGCCCCTGCCCCTGCTCCACCCCAGCCCTGCCCCCACTCCCCTGAGGACTTCAGCAAGGGTCGGGCCTGCACTCACCGCCGGTGGTAGGTGCAGTGGCCCAGCCCCAGCCTGCTCCACTCCTCCGTGCCGCCAGCAAGTGCTTGGGAGTGGTTCTCCCCTGACCCCCAAGGCTGGGAGTCAGGGGAGCAGAGCGAAGCAGGCTGGGGCCAGGTCACTCCACTTCCCACTGCCCCATGAGTGCGAGGTTGGGCCTGGATGCCCTGCATTCACCGAGTGGCAAGAAGTGGAGCGACCTGGCCCCAGCCCGCTCCACTGGCTCATGCTGGGGAGTGGTTCCCCCTGCCTCCCGCAGAGGTCTGGGGCGCCCCGCAGCTCCCCCGCGGGGGGGATGCATAGAGCATCAAAATGGCTAGGTACGGCCCTGTGTCTATGTGTATCTTATTGGCCAGAATCAGAACAGCTCAAATGTGCGTCACAAGCCCTATACTGCTCACAGCTAATCGTGATTCTTCTTTCCCTCAAGCAGGAAGTTCTGAATAGCTATGGAGTACAGGATAGTGACAGCGGAGGAGGTGCTAGATGACTGCTGGGTTTTTTTAAATTTATCTTCCACATGGATATTTGTACATTGCAGAGAAATCCTCTGATATCTGGATCTGCCCAAAGTATTTTTGAGCTGTATAAGTTCAAAGTGTTCATAGAAGTCAAGGTAGGGGAAAAAAGAGGCTCTGTGGGTTCCACAAAGGGGTTGGGAAGCTTTACAAGGCCAAGGGGTGGCAGCATGATAAGAGAGATACAGGTCTGCTTAAAATAAAGCTAACTCTTTTAATTAATCTTCCACCGCAGGGGAAATTGTGAACTTCAGAAAGATTATTGCGAAGGTTTTGCAAATATACTGCAATTTCCTTCACTCATTTTTAAAGTCCCCTGACAGAAACCCTGCCCTCTGTAGCAGTGTATTAGCCACCCACTGAATGTGGCCATGGGGATGTGGTGTCAGATGCAACAGTGGGGGACTAGGAAACACTGGTCCCAGAAACCTGGAGCGAAAACCGTCACGATAAATCACATCTCTTCCCTTTCATTTGCAAAGCTGCCTTGTTTGTGACTGGAGCTGCAGCAATGCACCCCATCACAGCATTGTCTATATTGTTTTCCTGAACCTCTGGTTCCCCCAAACTCCTCTGTAAGCAATGAATATTCCCATGGCAACAGAATCACAAAACCTTAGTAGGGTTCCTCTTCTGAAAATGCTCAGCATAGCTGTCTGTGCCTGAGCATCTCATTGCACTGAAACAGGTAGCAGCTTGTGAGCAATACTGTACTGGGGCTCTTCGTTCTAGCAGGAAGCAGATTGCACAATCCTAGCAATGCACTCTCATTAAGATTCCAAATTGCTAAGGCTTCTTGCTCTAAAATGAGTTGGTTTGCCTTTTTTTTTTTTTTTTAATGGTTACTGTAATGAGGTGGTAAAATCCCACACTGCACCAGTGAGGAATTAATACTCAGCCCTGAATCCAGGGACTGAAGCCAGCCTCACCCCACAACACCTGTCAGCAATGTCAAGATTCCAGCTGGAGGGAGTGAAAAATAGGAGGAACCCAGCATCAGCTTGGGGCTGCTTAGAGATAAGAGAGTCTGAATTACCTGACTAGAGTGCTGAGCAGTTAAGCCTACGGATATAGCTTGGGCTGGATTTTATGCTGTTTTACTGTTCATTTGTTTGTTCATTAAGTCAAACTCCAGAAAGCTGGTGACTTTTGACCCTCCATGGGCAATGCTGAGTGGGTCATATAGCAAGTGAGACAGTCACCTGCTCAGTTACCTAAAAGATACCATTCTTTCCCCATGAAAGGTGCACTTCCTCCACCTTAAATGAGAATTGGAATCTTTTGAGGTATCTAATAGAGGTTCTTTTCTGAAGTAAAAGCCCAGTGGCAGCACTGCGCTGGGGAGACGGCTCCCTTTGTGTTGATGTTGAAAGATGGACATTTTTCTGTAGCTTTAGAGAGCTAGGTCACAATGAGGGGTGGATGAAATTCGTGGCGGTGGGGTGGGGGAGGAAGGAAATGTCCTGGAATTTCTGAGGCTGCTAGTTTAATAACTTTGTTATAAAGATTTTGAATTGACTAATTTGGGGTGCTGTGTACTAGCTCTTGACTAGATGAGTCCAGTAAACTATTTTAATCTTTCTTGTCCTGTCTGTCTTTCCGGCTACAAAGTGGCAAAATAAACTAAAGTGTGACTTGGGTTTTGTTGAACAAAGCTATTTTTAGGATTTCATCCTATCCAATTTACTTCAAAGCTGACCAAAAACTCTACCTTTGGAACAGACCTCCTTTATTCATTTTGAGGCTGTCATTCTTAATATGGCTGTCATTTTTAATATGGATTTTTCAAGGAGGAAAGGCACAAATGCCCCCCCCCAACAGCTGCTGAGTCACCACCTTAACTGAAATAGTAGAATCTGTAAACACAACCTTTGATTTATTATTATTTATGATTTAGTGATTATTCCTGGGCCATATCACTACCTTCTTGAGATAAATCCAATAGCCACCTCCTTTCCTTTTTATAAATGTTTGTTAAATGACAGAAGTGGGCCTAGCCCAAAACGCCCAATTCCAAACACCCCCGGGGTTTTCTGGCTGTCCCTCTCTCTCTGTCCCAAAACTGGGATCCAAAGCCCCATAAACTGGAAGGCGTTTTGAATCTTGACCTGAATTGTGTAGTTCATGCCCTATCCTCTGAAGAGGATAGCTAGAGACATCAGGTTTCAGTGTTCTGTTTATGAGCTGATTGCTACCTGTGTGTCTTGCTTTATATCCATTCAGTGGAAGCAGTTTTAGTCAGGGTCTCAAAATTAATGACCCTGGCAGCTGAAGTACTATGTCAGAAAATCTCTAAAGGACTGGGGTTGGCAGCATCCAAACTTTCTCCCTTACTAGACGTTGCCCTGCAAATATGTATTTAACCAGGAACTCCATCTGACAACATCCTGATAATTCACATGGTAGTTGGTTCGGGTGTGTGTGTGTGCGCGTGTGTGTTTGTACACACTGGCTTCGCAGCTTAACAGATCTATACCAACTGCAGTATTCTATTAATGACCAGGGTTTCAGTAGTTGTAAAGGATTTACAATCTGGTACTAGCTCACTATAGGACTGAATGAAAGAGGAAAAAACTGGGTACCATCATCTTCCTTTAGACCCTGCAGTCTTTCATGGGCACGCTCTCCCTTCCTACTCCACCTCCCCCAGACTTTCATCTTGCCTGCTGTCACCAGTCTGCTGATCTTTCATTTCTCCTGCCAGCCTCCCAGAACATAAGGTCAACAATGGCTACATAAGCTGAAGTGGTTCTCTCTTAGGATGGGGTGGCTGAAGGCAGAGGCTTATACCTGTGACAGCCTATTTAGCAGAGTTATTTATCAAGTGCTGTGCTCCATTTCACTGCTTCCTTTCTATGGAAGAGGTGAAAGGACGGGATCGTGCTTGGTTTAGTTTTTGCAAGAGCGCGCACAGACACACACGCACAGAAAGAGAGAGCAGTGACTGAGGGAGATGGCTCCAGCTTTGTGACTCATTTTTATTTCTTTTACCTGCTTGTTAATTGGGGTCTATATGTTAAACATCAGCAGATTTATAACCTGTCTGCCAAGAGGAGCTGGATACATTTGAAAGCTATGAAGCAAGGTCCTGTCAGCTTTCTCAGTTCAATGCTGAGTCTGGGTACTTCACAGTTTGTACAATCCTAATTTACTTAAGCATTTCACTAGGGGGGTACGATGCCAAGGGCTGAACTGTAGGAGTTTTATTTAATTTCCGGGATGCTGCCTGCAGTTTTATGTTATCTCACACAGTTGGAAACACTGCAGGTAATAGGAACTTTTAGTTTTCATTGATTAGTCATGGCAGCGTTTGTTTTGCTAGACACCCTCAAAGGCCACACAGAGGTAACCTCCCAGAACATTTAAAGGGCCATGCGTCTTCATAAGAAAAAGTATGTTTAGAATTTCCTGCTGTGTTCCTATTACATGACTCTGTAGATAATGAACAATGACATGACTTTAAATTATATTCACTTTTCACCATTTATGCTGCTTGCTTGCTATTTGCCATTTACTCAGTTTGGCCTCTGAAATGAGACTGGTTTGTTGTTAGTTCCTTTCTGACTCTCTTGCACTAGCCCGGTGTTATAGTTTGGCATGCAAACATCAGAGCTGACACAGTTTCAGAAAATGCCTTCACTGGTTATTACTGAGCATGCTCAAACAGTAGGGCGGCCAGTTCTGACAGAAGGCATATTCCTACACTCCACCTGTCTTAGATATGCATAAGCCATTGCAGAGGGCCTCATGTGACTCTTTGGGGAATCAGTCTATGTAGAACTTATGAATCCTGGTTGATGTTATGAAGCTGGTATTATGAAACTGCTGTATCAATGAATGACTCTATGTGGGTGTGGAATCCACCTTTGCTGATAGGGCTGTAGATAGCCAATCTCTCCCAGAAAAGCTACCAGGGTGGGCCATTAGATTCTTAATAGTTGCCTACTCAGATGGAAACACCTTGGGACAATGGGTTGACTGAAGATGAGAGAAGCTAGTCCCTCCAACTTCTCTGCAGGGAGGGTGAGCAGAAAATCACCAGCAGCAGAACAAAGAAACCTGGTGATGATAGGGGTACATATAAACTCATGAGTCCCTGGCTATGTACACACAACAACTTACGTCGGCATAACTTATGTTGCTCGGGGTGTGAATAAACCACTCCCCCTAAGCAACATAAATGCCAGTGTGGACAGCTACCGCGGCTCACGGAGGTGGTTTTATTATGCCAATGGGAGCGCTCTCTCCCGTTGGCCTAGAGCATCATCAACAGCTGTGCCACTGCAGTGCGGTATGTGTAGACAAGCCCTCTGTGACAGGACAGGATGCTTCAGGCAGGAGACAAGACAGAGATGGGCATGGTTTCAGAGTGTGTGGATGGGGGGAGGGAAGGAAAGGTCTGGTTTAATGGCAGGACCAGACAAGGTCAGAGAAAGCTAGCTGCAGGAGGAAAGAAACCATGACCTGCAGGAGAAAGATCCTGGACACCCCAGAGGATTTTGAGCCCAAAGAACTCTCCAGAGTGGTGAGGAACTTGGGTCAGGGAAGTGCATATAGGGGTGTTTGTTATTGTATATAGAGCTGTATACTAAGTGAGGAGTAATGGTGGTTTAGAATCCTGTGCCAAGCCTGTCTGTTCATTTGTTGGCTTTCACTAGCGCATGCCCCCGAAGAGGTAAACTGTAAACCAGAAGGGTCACCCCTTTGGTGGGATTCTTGGGAACATGCAAGAGATGCTCCTGAGGTTTGGATGAGACAACACTCGTTTCAGAACCTAGACACTCGGGCTGTGAGGGTCCCACTGCCAAGAGGTGTGTCAGACATAAGGTTTGACCTGGGGTGCATGTGTAGAGGCTCAAAGCCAGGCACAGTGCCTACACTCTGCACGGCCCCAGCAAGCTAAGGGCACGTAGGATTCAGCATTTGGATTCCCTAACAACACCCTGCCATGCATCCAGCAGTGGGGGGCCTCAGCGAGATCTGTGACACCCTGGCCCACAGCAACCCCTCCCCAAAATGCGGGAAGGAGGAGGAGGTTGACTATTTTGCTAGGCAGTCATCCCAGAATATCCCCAGCCCCTAAACCCAGCTGTCAAACCATCTCTGCCAGACCCCAAGGTTTTTGCTTTGGGTAATTTGACTGGGCCCCCACAAAACCTAGGATGGGTAGGGTGACCAGACAGCAAATGTGAAAAATCGGGATGGGGGGTGGGGGGGTAATAGGGGCCTATATAAGAAAAAGACCCAAAAATTGGGATTGTCCCTATAAAATTGGGACATCTGGCCACCCTAAGGATGGGGCCTAGCAAACACTGCACGGAAATGCTGAAATTCAAACAAAACTGTTTCCTTTAAATTTGGAAAAAATAATGAAAATATGTTATCAAGATTAGGTTTAGCAATACTCCCTCCCCTCCTTTAAAAAAAATAAAATAGAATAAAACAACCGTAATTATTGACTTGAATTACTGAAGTGTTTCTTTAGGGATGTACAACTTTCATTCTGTAATTTTTATTTTGCTCAGCCAGATATCATAATTAATTGAATCTGAAGCAAACTCCTAGATCCAAACACTACATCTGAATTTTGGAACTCTCATTATCCTTTGCATTGTTACAACACCTTCCACTGGATAAGCTCAAATTGCTTGACAAACATTTGCACGTTAAGCCCTACTCTGGTCCTATGAGGAAGTATTATTCCCATTTTTAGGTGTGAAAACTGAGGCATGGAGCAGTTAAGAATTTGTCCAATGTTACATAGCCAGGTCCTGATTCCAATTGTAATTACTCTAGTGTAAATCTGGAATAACTCTACCAATGTTAATTGAATGGTTTGTTACCAGAGTTAATGTCAAAACAGAATCAGGCCCCAAATCTGTGTCAGAAGCAGGAACAGAACCCAGAACTCATAACTCCCGTCATGTACTGTACATCCCCTCCTGTACAACTCCTCTGGGATCCAGTCCAGCTCCCACTGAGGTCAATAGAAAGATCCATGTTGATTTCAACAAGAGTTACACCAGGTTCATAATGTCTAATACTATGAGTCAAATTACTCCCTGGCATGACTGGGGTAGCCCTGGGATAATCAACAGAGACCGGATCTTGATTTCAGTGGAGTTGCATCTGGGAAGAATTTGACTCTCATTTCATTATAGGATAAGTGGGAGGGGCAGATGGAAAGTGACAGAGGAAATCTATGTTTAACAAGAAAAAGGGTGGGAAGTGATGGAAAAAACAGGTGAAGGCATGTGGGTTTATGATTAGTAACGAATGCTTAGTGTGTACTAGTATGAAAGTCCCTCTCAAAGAGCCACATCTTCCCCTTCTGCTGACAAGCCCACAAGGGAGGACAAACCCTGCAGGGCAGGTGGGGTACCTCTCAGTCCTTCCTGGGAGGGGGTCTCAGAGTTTCTCCACCTCGGCTTTGGACCAGGCCGGCTGTTTGGCCTTCTAAACTTGTGAGTATCCTGACAGTCACAGTATTAGACTCTGGCAAAGAGCTACATATACAGAAGCCCAGTGCATTGACACAGTTCTGCAGGCAGCCCCTTCTCTCAGGGCAGCGCGGCCACCTCAGGATCTGTGTCACATGAGGTCCTGGCAGACGCCTACCCACAAACCTCCAAGCAGGGGGTGCCACTGGGCAGAGGTATCAACACATAAGATAACGCTGATGGTATCTGACAAGGAGGATCACTGCTGATGTGTATGGGGTGGGGAACACCACCACTCTGGAAACCTGCTATCCTCCCAGCCCCACCTGAGGGCACCAAACACTGTGTACCCATGAAAAGAATTTTTAGTAGGATTGGGGTGGGGGGCAGTCCTTCTCCTCAACCCCAGAGACACCTGACTTGTCTCCCTTCTGGCCCAGTCTACATTATGAAATTAGGTCAGTTTAACTACATCAGTCAGGGGCATGAAAAATCCGCTGCTGACCTAAGTCCTCATGTAGACAGCACTTACGTTGACGGAAGAATTCTGTTGACCTAGCTACCACCTCTCAGGGAGGTGGATTACCTACGCTCATGGGAGAGTCCCTCCTGTTGACCTAGCTAGTGTCTACACTGAAGTTTAGTGTTTTATGTGTAGACAGGCCCTCAGACCATGTATATTTGCTTAAGAGGCTGTTCAAATCCCCTCGTCAAGTATCAGTAGAACAGCAAATCCTGGCTGAAATTGCATGTTCCAAATGACCGATTTTTGGAAAGGATGGTGAGATAGTTCACTCTCCCCTGTTTTTACACTCTCTCTCCTGTCACACACATGGCAGGGCAGGCTGTTTTAAACCACCCATGCTAATTTCCCTGGTTATAACTGCCCTGCATAACACATAAAATGCTTGGCTTTGGAAGATGATATTATAAAGAAGGACACTGTAATTTAGTGGCTCATTTAATGTGAACCAAGAGAAATATGAGCCATGCCAATGCCACACTGGGGCTCTATTTATATCCATTTTGTTGTATGGTATGATTTATAATGAGGAATAATTTTTATATAGTATTAGAGTGGTAATAGGGCTTCTTAGGTTACCATGTCTGAAGTTAAGAAACATTATACTACAGTAGGCTCTGTTAACGTAATGTAAGAATAACCCTTCAGTATTAAATCCTGTTTCTAAGCTTCTTACAGTAAATATTACTGTACTATATTTACCAAGGAGTCTGCGCTTTTAGTAGCACAGTACAGGGAGCTACATTTCTTGGTTCAAGAAATTTGTACTGAATCCTATGAAATTCAAAGATACAAAATTACATTTAATGACAATAATGTACCGCACTTATTTCACACTTTGCATGTTCAACTTGCTGTGCAAACATTAATCCTCACAGCACCCCCATGAAGCAGGGAGGGGAGTATTGTCATTCCCCATTGCACAGACAGATGCCTGAGGAAGGAACTGGGTTTGTCCCTAAGATTTTTTTTTCTTCTGAAGGCACCAGTGAGTGAGTGGTGGAGCTAGGATTAGAGCTGAGCAGCTCTTGGCGCCCAGTCCTGTGCATGATTCAAAGCTCTTTTCTAAATCTGGAGGACTGGGGAAAGTTTCACTTATCTATCTAGAAAGCAGAGGGTTCTGTTTCACATTGAAAGCTCTGGAGGCTCATGATGACTAAAAGTGCAAACAGGAATCTGCCTGTACATTGATTTTTAGTGCCAGCATAATGCCTGCAAGTAATTAGTTCTGCCGTGCAGGTGGGTAAAGGAATTAAATTGGGTTTGGTAATGGGGGGTAAAATAATCAGCTCCGGGATCTTAGGGACAACAGGAAAGCTTGTACAGGCAAGGCAACTCACTTGCAAATGTCACTTTCACTTCAATTGAGTGAGATTCTGAAATGCATGTGTCTTTTTAAAGCAGCTGTCTATATAGTGCAAAGTAAGGTCACTTCAGGTACCAGCAGTTTCTCACCTCTGGGAATGAAGATCACCTTAGTCTCATACTTTTGATAGATAAACATTTAAAACAATCCTTCGATCCAATTCTCTCAGTGCTAACCAGGAACTGGAAGGAGGAATATGATGTCTCATTTTGATGATTTACCTTGGATGAGTGAAAGGATGACATATGCAGACTTCCCCCCTGCGTGGGTTTGGTTTTACAGCATCTGCCATAGAGGGTGTGTATTGGATCTATTTTCAGTGAGAATCAACATGATCATCATAGAGTATCAGGGTTGGAAGGGACCTCAGGAGATTATCTAGTCTAACCCCCTGCTCAAAGCAGGCCTAATCCCCAATATTTGCCCCAGATTCCCTAAATGGCCCCCTCAAGGATTGAACTCACAACCCTGGGTTTAGCAGGGCAATGTTCAAACCACTGAGCTATCCCTCCCCACCTGTTCCCAATGAAGTCAAGGCAGGATGGGACTGAGAGTCAGGCCCTGGGTTCTGTTCCCTTGGGCAAGTTGTTTAACCCTTCTGTCTTTGTTTCCCTTTCTGTGTAATATATAATCAGTGTGGATAATGATTTCTGTTCTCTTACACTGAGCTGCGTGGCTGAGAAGCACCATAGAACACCATAGTGTTCATGATATTGTTCTTTTGCCTTTGACTTCAGCAGAAGCAAGATGGAGTCACAGTCACAACAGTTGTGAGGAAACCACCCTTGATGATGGTCAAAATGTTTATCCCTGGCAAATATGCCAAACCGATACAGTAATTTACTAAGATTTACTAAGATTACCTGAAAAAAAAGAAAACAACCTGTCTCCTTAAACTAAAACAAAGCTGTTTGTCTGCTATAATTTATAGAAACACATCAGTTTTTCTTAGATTATCATCTGTTTGTTATCCACAGACAGCTATCATTGGTCTACGTTCTGCTCGTGAATTCAAGCAAGTAAATTTCATTGAATTCAATGGGGGTCTAGCAGTTAGAGCACAGGCCTGAGGACATGTCTACACTGCAGTCAGAGGTGGGACTGCAGCATGTTTAGACATACCTGAACTAGCTTTGAGCTAGCTAGCTTGAATAAAAATAGCAATGAAGCTGCAGGAACACAGGTTGTATAAACCCACTTGAGACCCTGGGTGTGAGCAGCTAGGGAAACTGAAGCACAAAGAGGTTAAATGACTTACAGACACATATGAAATCTGCAGCATAGCCAGGGATAGAATTTAGAGCTCCTGATTCTTAGCCTGGTGCCTTAACAGCTTTCATCCCTTCACTTGTTTTTCAGGTAATTAATTTTCTGTCCTCTATTTAGAACCAGCTCTGATCTAGTTGTGTTATGGATGAGGCCTCCACTGGTTGAAAAATTATTTATCTAATTTGTTCACTTCACTGTTCTGGGTGTTTTGCACCTTCCTTGGCATTATCTGGTCCTGGCCCTCGGACAGGATACTGGATCCACTGGTTTGATTTGCTATGGTAATTCCTTTGTTCCTGAGGGGCCTTTGCC
This sequence comes from Lepidochelys kempii, assembly GCF_965140285.1. NCBI lineage: Eukaryota > Metazoa > Chordata > Testudines > Cheloniidae > Lepidochelys > Lepidochelys kempii. The sequence continues at coordinate 135,000,525 of NC_136382.1, read as the reverse complement.
TGTTACAGACTCAGTAGTGAGTTGCTTACACTTATGGTAGTGTAAATAATTCTAATTCTCAGGGCAGGCAGGACAGTGAGTTTCAGAGGAGGATGCTCTGAGGATAGCACTGAGCTCTTGGGAGAGATGAGGCGTCAGATGAAGGGAGAGAGGGGACAGGAGCTGGAAATCCTATCCCTGCTTCTCTCCAACCTTGACCTCAGAAACATGCCAGCTATATCTGCTGCTGGCTTTGATAGCTGCTTACTTGCCACCTCCCAGTAGATATTCCGCTTTCTAACAGGGTGAAAAATGAAGCTGATTAAAAATAGTAGAGTGAAATCTAAATCACCAGGCAGTGAACTTTTTATATACAGCCTCTTTGTAAACTGAAACTACTGTACGCCTCTCTGGGTGGAAAAAGAAAGCAAGCTTGGACCACACCTCTTCTGTTGTTTGCAGAAATCTGACCATCAGGCAATGCTTGCCTATTTAAATAAAACCCTTGTTATAAACACAAGAATCCTGGATAATTGTTTGTTAATTGTACAGAGCAAAATTTGAAATATTATAGTTTGGCCTGCACCTTTGCTGACACAGAGCCCTTCCTCCTAGCAAGCCGACTGAATTTCAGTTGTTTAGTTTTCTGTCCTGGAGCAGAGTTTATAAATAAACCTCTTTCACATCTTAAAGCCTTTTCAAAACCAGCGACAATCCCAGGATTTTCTATTTTGAATTTGGCGTCCTATGACTTCAGATAGACATAGAGGAGGAAAACATCCTATAGACTCATCTCTGTACAGCCAGGCCATTTTGTGTGTGTGCTTATTGTTTTATCCTCATGTCACCTTTCTGCTTTCATGGCTATCACTCTGTCTTGGTGAAAAACCCTTGATTAATAGGTTAGCTTGCTTTTTATATCTGCACATGTGGCACAGCTGGATAAAGGCGTGCTTCTGCTTTGTTGTTGTTTTTTATATTTTTATATATATATATATATATATATATATATATATATATATATATATATATATAAACTTTACTTTCCACTGCCATGGCAACTGCTGCATGTTTGGCAAAAAGCTTCAAGAGAAGAAAAGGAGCTCAGAGCTCAGCTGGCAGATGTCCAGTGTAATCATGCCGCAGAGCTGAAATGAGGCCTTTGGCAGCCTTCCAAGTTACAAAGAACAAAGATGTCAGTTCCTAATGTTGGCGGCAGAGCTTGTTTGGCACCCTTATATGGTTTCCCAGAACTCCTTGTCTTGGCTGCCTTCCATTCCCTTTAGGGCAGCAAACAGGATTAGCACACACAGACTTGTTTTTCTCTTTTCTCCTCCAACTGTTCCAATGACATCATCCCTGCTGCATTCATTTGCCAGCAGGGTGACTTTGGCTTTTTTCTTCTTCTTCTTCTTCTTCTTCTTCTCTCCTTTACAAAAAACACAATGTTTTAAATAATTCTTGCACCACTTTTCGTTAAATTAAAAACACCACGGTGCAGTGAGTTTAGCCGAATAAAGGCAGAGAGGCTGTATTTTATTTTTTTGATAATTGAATTCCTGCAAGATAAAAATCTCATTTTCCTCAGTCGGCTGTAATCAGCACTCACAGAGATGTGGTTTCCAACTGCTCTCATCATGTGCTTCCTTATGAAACTCCACAGAGAGAGAGACTTGGCTCCAGTACAGATTTAAAGGGCCCATAACCGGTTAAACTATTCTTGTCACATACAAGTACACATATGAGTGCTAGGTAATGTGGTGCTGATTCTTGTCTGTCTTTACATATACACACATTACCCAGCGTGGCTCTCCACCTTGTCACAAACACACACACATTCAGAGAATTCCTACATAACGTAGCTCTGATTTCTGACACACCCAGGAGCGCTATCTGGTGCAGCACTGATTCTTGTCTGTCTCTCTCTATACACACACACAAAGTGTAGCTAAGATGTGTGTCACATACACATACACTCAAATAGTTGCTATATAACATGGCTCTGATTTTTGCCGTGTGTGTGTGTGTGTGTGTAAAAGAACGTGGCTCTACCCAGTTCTTCGAGGGGGAGTGGGGGGAATTGAATAAGTAAAAGTTTTAAACGGCAACCTAAATACTGGTTTCAACTAGCAGGCAGCAGAACATTATGTAACTAATCCCTGGATTCATGAAACAGAGTCAAGGTTTGCTGACTGCAGATATTCCGCCTCCTCCTCTCCCCCTTCCTCTCAGATTCATGAACTAGTTTTCAGATTCATGAATCACTTAGGAGCCAGTGAGGGGAAGGGAAAAAAATAGTATTGATCTAATTTCAATAGAAATTGGCTCATGATGATCATGCTGGCTGCTGAGAGTTTACACGTCTGGAGGCTAGTTCCATTATCTGCCTGCAGCAAGAAAAAACCCTATCTTAAAAATGTTGCTCTAGCTTCATTTTAAACTACAGCACTATGTCCATTGCTGCAATTTATTCTATCTTGGTTACCATGCATAGGGGGCCTGGTTCAAAGTCCGTTGCAATCATTGCACATTGACTTCTGTGGGCTGTGAATCAGGCCCACACTTCTATGCACTATATAGCCTCCCGGCTTACTCAATCTTCTTTTGATTTTATATGCAGCTTAAATACACCGCAAATACATAGGAAAGCCAAAACAATTTGGTGCAAGCATTTTCCCAGATTTTCCTGTCCCTTACAATACCCTGCAGCCGAACATGTGGCTGGCTCCTGAGTGCAGAAAAGTCAGACAGGACTTAATTATTTTATATGTAAATAAGATAGTTTTTTTTTTTTAGTTTTTTTTTCTTGGAATTACTTCTGTAATAATGAAAACTCAAACCTAAAATGCAGATTAAAAGGTGATCAACCTGAATCACTCAAAGCCTGCACTTTCCCCCACTTTAAAAAGGGATCACTGTCAAATTATGAGTTGTCTGACAGTTTAAACAATCCTGCCTGGCTGATTCCCTTTCTTGTATTATGGTATTTAGGAGTCAATGCCATATTTCAGAATCTAAAGATGGATCTGAACTGGAACAGCAGATCTGAATATCTCAACTGAGGTTTGGATCCAGAGCTTGGAGTGCATCTTTACTCTAGTCCTACAGTAGTCTGTTAATAGAGTCGTTTTATTTAGGAGGCTTTTATACACTGCAGGGCATGGGAGATCAGTGCAGAGGAAACCAGGGGATTCTCCACCTTCCCCCACAAACTCCAAACATCTTTCTGTGTTGGACTTAAATATTCAGTCTTTTCTAGGTGAATTCATTTCCCTCCTCTTCCATCGATTCTTCTATGGTTTGCATTATTGTTTAACTATATTACATGATGCTGCTTCACGCCTCAGTATTGAGATCACTTTATGGCTCCTTCACCTTCAAGGAATTATATCAATAAACCACTGGAGTTCTGCATCTCCTCCCACAGCAAAACAACTGGATAATGACCTATATATGTTTGGATCCAATATCTTGAATATAAGGTTTGTATCCCTCTTCTTCAAATGTGCTGTTTTGCCATCCCATGTTTGTTTCACTTGGCACATATCTGATGATGTGATGTTTACTTCCTTTTTATCACTGCAACACAAGAGACAGTGTGAGAGGCCCAAAGGGGATTTCTGTGCTTTAAATGAAAGCTCAGTCAGTGGCAATAAATAAATAAATAAATAAAATCTATCCATCTCTATATACATAGCTTTCTGCAGCTATGTATATCTCCCCTATATACAGTACTTATACAACTTAGCATTTTTGATTTTTCCTGTTTGCCTTCACTTTCTGAGTTGACAGAAATCACTGAATATTTGTCAGCACTGGACAAACAGGAAGAGCCGAATGATCCAAAAAAAAATTGAATTTTTTTTATTATTTTGCATTTGGTGATTCGATTTTTCCACTGTCTGTCTCTCTCTCTCACTCACACACACACACGTATGTGATGATACACTTGAGTTGGTAGAATCTCTCTCTCATACACACATGCACACAAAATGTATATGATGATAAACTTGAGTTGGTAGGAAAGCTTTATGTAACAGCCACTCAGTCTAAGACTCACAGTGCAGGAAGTGTTCTGTTTCCAAAGTTCCACATAAAAACTGGCAGCACATCAAACCTTCTGTTTCATAACAGACTAGAAATAGGATTTTCTAGTACCATTCAGAGAATGCTGCTTATTGTGCAGGGAGCTGGAATTTTATGAATTGTTAATGGTTAACTAAACAATGGCCTGAAAATTCAGTGGCTTTTTTCAGAATGACTGATGTGTATACTGTACCAGTGAGGCTGTCTGGAGGCAGTCATTCCAGCCAGACCCTGCCCATTAATAATTGAAGGCACCTTTTCAAAGAATTAAGATCCTTAAATAATTAATAACAACTACATAATTATGTAATTAGCTGGCAGGGGAGATACCATGATCATGAAGGTGGCTTTTCTAGGATGAGGCTCATCCATTGCAATCCAGATATGCTGACTCCTGCAATTTCCTTAAATGCAGGGACCTTCAATGCATAGTTTGTGGAGGTTGGTGAAGCAGTGTGTGTGTTGGGGGAGATGCATTCCTGTGTCCCCTGGAATATAACTGTAGAGAGGCAATGTGATCTAGTGGTCAGAACACAGCATTAGGAACAAGGTCGTTGGATCAGGGTATGACCTTAACCTATCTGTCTCTATTTCCCCCTCTAAAATCAGAACACATCCACCTTGGTAATGTACCTGGTGATCCATATGTGAAAAGTGCTACGTGAGAGCTAAATCATAATAATAAATGGATTAATGATCTCATTGATAGAAAGATGCCTTCCCCCCCATACAGCTCATATCAATTAAGTTTACCTTATTGTTTCCTTAGTTTCATTGATTGCCATGTAATCCCCAGTTTTTCTCCTGGAGTAAATTGTATATTTTCCGAGATTTGGGGCTGTATTGTGCCTAGCCCTGCACAGGTGCCCAAGGGGAAAAGAGGCAAGTAATATGAATAATACCTTGCTCTTAATTCCTAAATCTCAAAGATCTTTACAAAGGAGGTCTGTATCCCTATTTTACAGATGGGGAAAGTGAGACTCATAGGGGTAAAGTAACTTGCCTCAGGTTTCTTGCCAGATCAGTGGTACAGCAGGGAATAGAACCCAGGTCTCCTGAGTCTCAGCTAAGTGCTCAAGCCGCTAGCCCATAGCACCTCTCTTTTCATGCATCTGCAGGAGCTGACCACCAATACACTGAGTACGGAGCGTGTAGAGATTAGCACAAAGATAGGTGCTAGCTTCAACATGGCTGAAGAGGGGAACCATGGGCCCTGCTCAGGGGATATGCATGCCACACTCCATAGAGAGAAGGTACAATGGCTGCTCTCTTCTTCTGCTTCTGGGAATCTCAAAGAGAACTCTGCCAGATGAGGCCCCAGAGCTTTCACATCACCATAATCAGCCCCTTTTTGATTAAAATGTGTCTATTTTCAAGCACAGAGAAAAGTGAGTGCATTAAATAGATTCACGGAGATGGGAAGGACCTATGAATTCATCTTGTTCATTCCCCTATCCTTTTTGATGAAGAGTTATTCCCTCTAGGATATCATCCAGTACTTTGTCCAGTCTAGTTTCCAATCACCCATATGATGGGGCTTCCCTTAAGAGACTGTGCCATCCTCTAATCTAACCCGCTGTTGGGAAACAAATATTTCCAGATACTTACTCAGCTTCAGCAATTCCTCTCTCTGCTTGCTCGTTACACACATCCGTTGCTTGTAGACTTGTATGTCCTTTGGCCATCATCCTTTAGCTAAACTACACAGATTTAGCTCTTGTAACCTTTCTTCATAGGTTAATCTTCATCTTCTGGTCCTTTCATCATTTTTGTTGCTATTCTCTCAATCTGTCTTTTATAGAAGGCAGAATTCCAGATGTGGGCTAACCAGTGCTATGCTGAGAGACACTATCAGTTCCTTGATGTGTGTGTGTGTGTGTGTGTGAGAGAGAGAATAGGATGTGTTTAGTCTCACAGCCCCAAAATACATTATCCTCAATTTTCTGGGCTGGCTGAGCTCTGCTTAGTGCAGGCCTGGAGAGATGCAAAGATGGCTTTATGTCAACTTTGCAGTTCCCTGACCCTGTGGCCAATGGGTGCTAGCTCAGTGCCTGGCACAAGATAAAAGGGCCTGAAGATTGTTCTATCTTACCCTGACTAAGAACAGCAGTCAAGGACTGGTAAGGTGGAACAATGCCTTGGCCACATCTCCTTTTCCCTGGCCATGCCCCCTTCATAGGGAGCTATGGCAGGGCTTTGTCATAGGAACTGCTATACTGTACTTGCAGGACTGAGATTCTATACGGGAAAATAATTCTAGGCCCATTTAAAACAGGACTATGTCTGCTTTGCACCACCAGAGTGCCATCCATCGCTAATGTGGCTGGAAGATGCTGGAGAATCAAGCATGTCAGGTTGTTTTGCCAATATACTGCGTTAAAAGCCCATATCCAATTTGCTGTCTACTCATCCTCAAGTCTTTCTCGGCATTGCTGCTTTACAAGTTGCTCTATCTTCCATCCCACTCCCTCCCAAAGCTTTCATTTTCCTGGATGGGTATAATTTTGTAGCCAGATTTTGACTCCCTCCTAGCCCCTTTACACTATTTGTATCCTCTCCTCTGTGGTGCTTGCATATCCTCCCAGTTTAGTATTATCTGCAAGTTTAGGGCCTTGTGCTGCTGCTGTTATGCACATGGATCTCCTATTGAAGTCAGTGGGAAATCTACTCCCAGAGCAGTGGCAGCAGGACTGGGCCTCTAGTGTGCTGCTTACCCTCTTCCTCTAGATGTTAATAAAAATGTGAAATAAAACTTGGCCTAGCACTGATCCTTTGCTTGCTCCACTGGCCAGCCCCTCACAGTGTGATACGTTGCTGTTTCTCATTTTGTTTTGCTTTGTTTACAGTACTCAGTCCAGCTTTCAGTCCATGTGCAAATACTCAAATCCAAGCCAAGTTGAATTAATTTCAAGAAAGGTTTCACAAGACTTTGTCAACTGCTTTACTGAAAACCAGACATACCGGACCTGCTCTTTTTCTCTCTTTCCCACTCAGACGCCAATCCTACATCAGGATCTGCTCACACAGCCCCCTGTGACAGTGTGGAGTCCAACGGATGTCAGTGGGACTCCATATGGGCACAGGGGTTCATACTAGCAGATGCCACTGCAGAATCAAGGGCACATTTTATAATTTGGTTAAAAAAAATATTTCTCTGAAATAATTTGTTCTTTATTAAGTCCAGGCTGTTGATCATTCACACTGCTGTTACCCCTCTTAACAGGAACATTCCCTGTTACCTCTCACATTGGTTCCATTATTTTACCAGCCATAGAAAGTAATGGCCAGGATTGCTTTTCCATTCCTCCCAAGCTTTGAATGGACCGGGAGGGGCTCAGATGGTGTAAATTGCCATAGCTCCACTGAAGTCATGAGAGATGTCAAAAAAGTCATGACAACTTCCATCAGCTGAGATCTGCCCAAAAGACTGCACTTCCCACTCACACTGACAGGTATAAGGCACATGGTGTGGTAGCTCATATTGCTACTGTTCATGCTCTGCCTGTTCTCTGCATAAAGAAGATACTTCAGTCTCTAGGTTTCACGAGCACCACATTTAGTTACAGTCACAAGGCAAGCCTGACTTCCCCCATAAGTTTAAAATACAGCTGGCATTCCAAACCAATTTTTTTGAAGGATCTTTACTTTTTCAGATGGGTCTTCTGATTGAACTTGTCAGCATAGGTATCGACAAAAGCCAGTAAGGTAAAACCTGGAAGCAGTAAATATATACAAATCAGTATGTTGTAATGATACAGATCCCAAGGGAATTAGCTGTCAATTATTTTTGAAAAAACTATGAAGAACACGAAGTTTCAGAATACAGAAGATTCCTTAATGCATTGTCATGTGCCATAGAAAAGGTCATCTGTACCTCAGATATCAGAGTGTGATGTGATATGCCGTTTCAATCCTAACTAGGCAATTTTGTTTACCTCTTGGCTCAGAATCATCTCAAATTTGTAACATTTTACATAAAACTCCATTATGCAGTGATTTAAAATCCCTCATTAAAGCACTGTCTGCTTTAGAAAACTGACACATTGTTGACACTGGTGATCAGCACCATAAGGTGCCCCTGAACTAGTGCTGAATAGAGAATGAAGGGGAGGAGTCTGTTGACAGGGAGCCCTAAATTTTGGCTCCAATTACCCACTCCTCCCCTTCACTCTACTTGTCAACCATGGACAAGTGACAAGCAAGGTTACTTTCAGAGAGGCATCCGAATGACAACATTTGGATCCCATGTTACATCGGAATCGGAACATTCCAAAGCTCAGGATGTTTGGATTTGTTGCTCTGACTCTGCTTGTTTTAGGGCTTGTCTTTAGGGCTTGTTTCCACAATGTTAGTGTGTGTCATGGACACTCGAATCAAGAGGCTGCATGAAGCATTTTTATTAGTAGTGCAGACAGGCCGAGTGTCCCAGGCTACATATTTAGCTTGAGCTTCAGCAGCCCCCTAGCCCCCAACCCACTGATGGGCCATTGAGCCTGAGTTTTAAGCACCACTTAACCTGAGCTAGAGACTTTTGTGTGTTCCTGACAGTTGGGTGGGGGGGGCAGCCCTTGAGTTTACCTCACAAACTTACAGTACAGTGAAGACAAGCCCATAGACAACAGCATCTCAGAGTCTAAGGCCAGAAGGGATCATTAGATCATCTTGTCAGACCTGCGTATCGCAGGCTATTAAATATCACTCTGTTACCCATGTACTGAGCCCACAAGGTTTGTGCACCGAATATTACAAATCACTTTTTTTTATTTAGTCCATATCTAATTCTTCACTGTCAGCACTTCCATTATAAATCCCCATTAGCGATGTTGCTGAGGTATAAATGAGAGTAGGATTTGGCCCATTGAGTTTAGTCTTCTTTCATCACATTTGCACAGAGTTTTTTCAACCAAATGCACAGTGTTTTCTTTCCATACCTTTCAGTTTAACATAATGGTGATAAATGAAGTGACATTGATAAATATTTAGTTTATTTAAAGTTGTTTATCATCCATATCTATTATGGAAAGTCATCAACTATGCAAAATGTGGGGATGTTTAGAGAGTTTCTAATGACAGGTTTCAGAGTAGCAGCCATGTTAGTTTGTATTCGCAAAAAGAAAAGGAGTACTTGTGGCACCTTAGAGACTAACCAATGTATTTGAGCTTAAGCTTTCGTGAGCTACAGCTCACTTCATTGGATGTCTAATGTGTATCTATTTATGGCTCTGATGCCTCCTCCTTTGTGCTTTGCTCAGGTGCAAGTGGCCCAGAGACATTCCATTAAGTAACTCTCTTGTGTCGCTTACATGAAAAGGGAACTTGCCAGCTAGGGTTTAGTGGGAAGCCCTGGTGAATCTGGCCTGGTTTCGGGGGTGTGACAAAACATGCTTTCGTTTAGTTATAAGGCGTTTCACGGGATGGGATCCTCCCCTGCTGCTGGTACCAGAGTAAGGAATTCTGGGAGCCTGTGCATGATGGAAACTGGAATGGGGGGGGGGGGCACCTGACTGGCATTTCAACCTAGTGTGTGGGGTTTCAGCATCACTCAGGTTTGACCCTGCCCCACCCTTCATCATGATGGAGGATAGGCTGGGGATAGAAGCATTTCTCCCAGGCTGCATGGTGCTCTCTGTAGCTATTTCTGCAGTCCATCACCTCCGTGGCCGTTCCCCCAGTGTAGGGGGTTTGGCTGGTGGATCTATGTACTGGTGGATCCACTCACTGGCCACACCACAGACTCCTCCCCACACCTTCCTTGGAATTACAGAGGGAGCACAACACAGCAGCAGCAACCAGGAGGTGTTCGAGCCTCTCAGAGTGAGCTCCTGCAACCTGGCCCCACTCAGCAGATCCACACTAGTTCCACTGCTTGGGAAGCCCTAGATACCCAAGGGGGATGGCAGGCAGAATTTCGGACTGTCTACTAATAATATGGACTCAAACGTGTGCTGTGCTTTGAAACTTGGCAGAGGAAACAGCCTAGGAGTAATTGTTTGTCTGCGAACAACAGCAGCTGTTTGCACACCTGTAACACAAAGACAGCCAAAAAGAAATGAAGTTTGTTCAACTCAAAATGTATTTTGCACTCCTGTAATTGGAAAATAGGTTTGTTTAAGAAACAATAACAGCAGCTTGCTATGCTCTCTGGTAAATCCGTAACGCTGTCAAGGCCAAGTTGTGCCCAATGGAGAACCACATTGGCAACTAGCCAGCCAACTAGCAACTAGCCACATTGGCAACTAGCCGAAGGCTGCTTACGCTGTGTCTATAGGACAAACCTGTGGGTGTGATTCCCCTGCTCGGGGACACATACTTGTAGCTCCATGAGAGCCAGAGTGTGTATAAATAGCAGCATAGCTGCGATAGCACAGGCAGCAGCAGAGGAGGCATGACTGAGACTCATTGGGGCTGGATCATCGGCTAGCGTATGTCTGTGCAGCCACTGACGTCAATGGTGCTCTGCTGAATTACCCCCAGCCAAGGACCTAAGAGCCTCGTCTGCACAGAGTGCATCTTTTTTGGAAGATGAGGCTAGGTGCAGGCTCCATTGCAGAAATCCCTGAATTGCACTAGGCCAGACTTTCATCACCCCTGCCCTACATTTTTCTAATATTTACAAGACAAATCACTTTAAATGGCCAAGATGGTATAGATTTTCAGGCTGGTTTTTGTCTCCTAGCCCTGGTCTACACTACAAACTTATTCCACAGCCCTGAGCAACACAGTTATACCAACCAAACTCCTGGTGTAGACAGCACTGTGTCCACAGAAGAGCTTCTCCCATTGACATAGCTACCACCTCTCCGGGAGATGGGTTAATCACGCAGATGGGAGCATCTTCACTTAAGTGCCACAGCTGCCGTGCTGTAAGTGTAGACAAGCCCTTAGCTTGCACAGTAACCACTTTGTAAAAAGATGTTTAAAATGGGCAGTATCCTGGTATCAGTTTACACCGTGTAAATCCAGAGAAACTCCACTGGAATCAGAGAGTTACCTTGCATTAACCCCAGTGAAACCGGCAACAGGATTTGGCCTGATGTATTCAATAATAGATATTACAGTAAAGAATTCGAAGTAGGGAGTACGCGAAACCCGGGTCCCCTAAAGGCGTCTCAAATGTCAGCATCATAAATTGGACCAACTCCTGTTGGTGAGAGAGAAACTTTCAAGTTGAAACAGAGCTCCTCTGGGAAACTAACTCAACCAGCGCGGAGCAAAACAGCAACAACAGTGCATACAGCATCATATTTTTGCTTTGTTTAAAGTGGCAAGAAAAAACAAAGGAAACTAAACAACAACAAAAAATAAATTAAAACAAAAGCCCCTGGATGTCAATCTGATCTAACATACACACAGTTTTCCAGTAAATCCAGTTACTTCACTTATATCTGGATTTACACCAGTATAACGGTGAGAGCAGAATCTGGCTGCAGCTGCAGATGGCACTCTTATCACTATGCAACAGGAAGGGAGGGTTTTCTCACACATCCCACACAAGAAATTAATTGTCAGTATTGTTGGCTAATCACATTTTCTGTGCTGTCCTTATGTCTGGCTCCTGGAAGACTAATCACTGTCCTGATAACCAGGTTTGCTAGATAGAGAGCTATCCACACAACAACTTACTTTCCTCACAGAACCCATCCTCAGAACCATCTTGATAGCCAGACCTAAAACTCATGTCACACCACTACTTTTATCCCTTGCACGTCTCTTACTTCCTTTCTATTTCTCTGCAGTTTCGGTAACAAACTGTGTCCCACCTATCTGATGTATTCTTCTCAGCTATACAAATATTGAGAAGGCTAATAATTGGTATATCTTAAAGTTCTATGTCTGTATCTTCAGCTAGAATGCTATGTAAAAGACCCCAATTTCCTTTGTAAGGAAGTATTAATAATGGGGTTGTTTGGCCTTGTCTGCAAGATTTAAAGAGCACAACAGCAATACTGCGTTGAGGAGAAATCTGTGTCTGAAAAGGTCCTTTGGGAATTAAACAAGTCAATTTTTACCAGATAGAAAACAATCAAGGAGCTGGCATAAATGGGAGGAAATGAATAATTCCAGACAATGTGACTGGGTGTCCATGTGTTTGACCAGTAGCAAGAAACACTGTTTAGCAGAAAGCAATATCCAAAACTGAATGTTTTGGTCTTATTGTTAGTGAATTAAGAATCACATCAAGAAAATGACTAGAGCTGGGTGGGAACAGTTTTCCCATCCTGTGCAAATTTTTGGAAATTTCTCCTTTCCTGAATCAGGACAAAAAGTCAAAATCTTGAAAATTTCTGCAAATAAACACAAAATTTGGGTCAATTCAAATGTTTCATTTTGATTTCGACAATTTTTTTTAAACATTCTAATATAAATAGCTTAAATTTCAAAACAAAGTCTTTTCAAATTGGAGACCTTAATTTTTTGTGTGTTTTGAAAATGTGGATAATTTTTGACAATTTTTAAAACTTTTTTCCCAAAAATTTTCAAGTAGAGAAATTTGAGAAACTGACCCTTTCCCATGAAAAGTTTTGGTTTCAACCAATTGGCATTTTTCAACAACAACAAAAAAAGGTGGTCAAAAAATTCCTAACCAGCTCTTGCAGTAACTTATTGGCTCAGGGCTTGTCTACACTTACAGTGGGGCAGCTGGGCTGCTGTAGCACTTAGTGAAGATGCTACCTATGCCAACAGGAGAGCTTCTCTCATCGGTGTAGGTACTCCACCTCCCCATGAGATGGTAGCTATGTCAACGGGAGAAGCCCGTCTGTCGACATAGTGCTGCCTACACAAAGGGGTTAGATTGGTATAATTACGTTGCTCGGGGGGTATGGATTTTTCATGCTGCTGGAGTGATGCAGTTATACTGATATAGGCCTGGAGTGTAGACCAAGCCTCAGACAGACATCTCCCCATGGAAGGGAAAGGCCCTATAATTGAAGGGCCATCTGCTCGGTGTAGATGGACACTGTTTGGCTCCAGATTGCAAGCACAGGGCTATAGTCTCCCAAGGCTACACCTCTGGATTAAAGATGAGGGTAGTCACAAGCTACATTTTAGAATTCAGATGGCTTCCCTGCATTTGGCTACAATTTGGCCTCCTGGATCTAAAACTAACCTTGTAATCAATTAGTTTTTCAGTCACTGATCTTCTTGAGAACATCAATTTGCTCTCTAATTCTGTAACACAGCCCACAATTTTCACAACTGTGAGGAGAGACGATCAATGAATATTGTACATGTGTCCCAGTGTGCTGGCCTCTATCACATCCACAGCTTCTTAGGAATAAGTGACTCGTTTCAGTCCTTTTCCTCTGAGGAAGGGTGGCAAAATATTTTTAGTTTCACTCCCCTGCAAAGCCCTTTGGGTAACCAAATACTCGTTTGGGCTGACTGGCTTCCTCTTCCACACAGGGATCTTCTCTGTTCCCTTCTGTAAAGGCCCGTGGGCTGCCAAAATGCTAAGGGATAAACCATACAGGGAATGATGTTTATTTAGACCAGGGGTGGCCAACCTGTGGCTCTGGAGCCGCATGTGGCTCTTCAGAGGTTAATATGCAGCTCCTTGCATAGACACCGACTCCGGGGCTGGAGCCACAGGTGCCAACTTCCCAATGCTCACTGTTCAACCCCTGCCTCTGCCACAGGCCCTGCCCCCACTTCTCCCATTCCCCCAAGGCCCCGTCCCTTTCCGCCCCCTTCCCCGAGCCTGCCGCGCCCTCGCTCTTCTCCTCACTCCCCAGAGCTTCCTGCATACTGCGTGAGGCACAGGGAGGGAGGGGAGGCATTGACTGGCAGGGCAGCTGGCAGGTGGGGTGTGGGCGTTGATGGGGGGCTGCTGACATAATACTGTGGCTCTTTGGCAATGCACATTGGCAAATTCTGGCTCCTTCTCGGGCACAGGTTGGCCACCCCTGATTTAGACTGTATGCTTCTTGAGGCAGGGACTGTCTTTTTGTTCGTATTTGTACAGCACCTAGCACAATGAAGACCTGGGCCATGACTGGGGCTCCTAGACACTACCACAATGGAAATAAATAATAATTAATAATCGTGGCCAACTCTGCCCACATATCTACACCAGCAACACCATCACAGGACCTAACCAGATCAGCCACACCATCACTGGTTCATTCACCTGCATATCCACCAATGTAATCTATGCTATCATGTGCCAGCAATGCCCCTCTACTATGTACATCGGCCAAACTGGACAGTCCCCACATAAAAGGATAAATGGACACAAATCAGATCTTAGGAATGGCAAAAATATACAAAAACCCTGTAGGAGAACACTTCAACCTCCCTGGACACACAATAGCAGATTTAAAGCAAAAAAACTTCAGGACCAGACTTCAAAGAGAAACTGCTGAGCTTCAGTTCATTTGCAAATTTGACACCATCAGCTCAGGATTAAACAAAGACTGTGAATGGCTAGCCAGCTACAAAAGCCAGCTGGGGGTGTGGTCTCTGGGGTGGGGTCAGAAATGAGGGGTTCAGGGTGTGGGAGGGGGCTTTGGGTTGGAGCAGGGAGTTGGGGTGGGGGGGTAAAGGCTACGGCTGGGGTTACGGGCTCTGCTGTGGGGCCGGGGATGAGGGGTTTGGGGTGCAGGAAGGGGTTCCGGGGTAGGAGGGTGGGACTGAGGGGCTTGGAGTGCATGAGGGGGCTGGGGCAGGGGGTTGGGGTGTGGGAGGGGGTACAGGCTCTGGGCTGGTGGTTTGGGCCACAGGATGGGGCCAGACATGAGGGGTTCAGGGTGTGAGCGGGAGCTCCGGGCTCAGGCAGGGGTGTGGAGGCGGAGAAGGCTCTGGCTGGGAGTGCGGGCTCTGGTGTGGGGCCAGAGATGACGAGTTTGGGGTGCAGGAGGAGGCTCTGGGCTGGGGCCAAGGGATTCAGCGTATAGGAGAGGGTACAGGTTCTGGAAAGGAGTTTGGGTGTGGGAGGGGGCTCAGAGCTAGGGCAGGAGGTTCAGGGTGTGGGCTCTGGGCAGTGCTTACCTCAGGCAGCTTCCGGAAGTGGCGACATGTCCCTCTGGCTCCTAGGGGGAGGGGTAGCCATGGGGGCTCTGTGCTTTGTCCCCGCCCGCAGGCGCCCCACGCACAGCTCCCACTGGCGGTGGTTCCTGGCCAATGGGAGCTGCGGAGCTGGCACTCAAGGTGGGGGCAGCGCGTGGAGCTTCCTGGCTGCCCTTGTGCCTAGGAACCGGGCTGGACATGCTGGACACTTCCCCAAGTCATGCGGAGCCAGGGCAGGCAGGGAGTCTGCCTTAACCCCACTGCGCTGCTGACCAGATTTTAATGGCTCGGTGCTGACTGGAACCACCATGGTCCCTTTTCAACTAAAGCAGACACCTGGCAACCCTACTCCCCCAGCTGAGTTCACGGCCCTGTTTAAGTAGACCCTCTAAACCCTTCTAGCTGGGGTCAAGCATTATAATTAAGTCTCCCTCACACTCAGCTGGGGGAATAACTGTCTGGTCACAGGCAATGCCTTAAAGGGCATGCCCTAAAGGGCCATTCAGCCTGTGAAATAATGACACTCTATTCTTTTTTTAAACAGACTATTTGAGGTCACCTTTAAGTTCTGGTCGTACCCAGAAGCATCAGTGCCTAATGTCTTCCTGCCCTTCACTGCATTGGGTCATCATTGTCATGAAATGGTTCATTGTTTTTTGTTTTCCCTTGTACCCATCGTGAAATAGCCTTGGCAACACCATTTGCCTTGAAGTCAAATAAGCAATAATGCAAGACAGGATTTGCAACTATGGTGTCATCTATCAAGTGCATTAGGAAGTCTGAGGTCAAAGTACTGCTGACTACGTCGAGTGCTTGAAGAGTTCCAGTGTGCATTTTTTATACACAGGTTAAAATGGCTACTGAAACATTTCCAATCAGTTTCTCTATTCTTCATGGGGTTCTCACACATAATTTTAAACAAAAATAGCTTTACTTGCACAGGCAGTCTGGGTTAGATTCAAACCAGTCACCTAAATGTTAAAGGTGCTGTCTCCTGTTACCAGGTTCCTGTGCAGTTCTATCCACCAAACTGTTATGTTTAGCTCTACACAAAGAGCAACCATACACAGTTTTCTGGGAGCACAACTTACCCTTGTGCAAAGTGGCTGTACAAAGCATATGCACCGCAGACGGCCCACTCAAATGGTGAATATGCCTTGGGTGGGCCCTCGACACTGGAATGGACTTTTCCCCTCTCCTAACAACCTGCATTGCCTGTGTAGAGAAGACTCAAACAAGGATGAACCAAAATAAGGTCTCCGTTAGCGCGGCGTATGCATGCTCCCTCTGCAGCAAGCTGTAGCTGAAGACAAAATGGCAGCTAGCTCTGCAGTAAGGTGGGGGAGAGGGAACAATTCTCAATTTAAAGGTGCAATGCACAAAGTAATTCAAAGCAGAAACAAGCTGCATACACCACCCAACAATTAAAATTGGATCAGATATATTGAATATATATACACATAATAATTGGAGGGAAACTGATAAAATATAAAAAGTTGCTCTTTGTGCTAAGACTTTGCACCCCATGGGTATTGTGTGTGTGTGTGGTGTTTTTAAGAAGCAGGAACAATAAATATGGAAGATAGTGTTCTATCCAGTGAAATAGCACTGGATAAAATGCATGTTTTCTCATATTAGGCAGCTGGGATCCCTTGAAACTCCACCTGTAACTCGGCTGAAAGTTCACTTATCCACACATCTGCTTTTACTATTCTCAGTGGTTAAAAATGTGGAAATGCCGGAAACTTTGCTCTGGCAGCAAGCAGTCTGAAACCAACCTCCCAAATCCAATGAATTCTCTGACGCAACGACAAGAGCACGACAATCGGAGAAATGCCTGGGGAAGTGAATCAATAGCTAGGAGGCAAACCAGCTGCAGCGTAAGGATAGTGTAAGTAGCTGGAAGAAACTTTCCCAGCCACCAGGCAAGTTAGCAGAACAATACACAGAACAGGATGTGAGGCCCTTCCTGCCAAAATCTAGTTCTATGCCAAGGAGCATTTGGGCCTCCAGTTCTGTCTTTCTATCCGCATAATGCAAAGCCATGTTTGTCATTTTCTACCCATTTGCATATTAATAAAATGATGGTCTCATGTACCTTTTATGCTGAGATCTAATATTTGTCTTAAAAGATCTGTATGTCTTAATCCTTCTAACCTATATCCACCCCAATTGCACGGGTAGTAAACCCGCCTGGTGAGGCTGAGAATATTTTTGTTTCCTCTGTAGGTTCTAATTGTTAAAAGGATACTGCTGTTTCTTTTCTTTTCTGGAGGTGGATTTTTGTGCCAGTGATTCCTCTCCCCAAACATCAGAGTGACGGTAATGGATTTCCATTCTGTCTGTTTTCCTGTCTCTCTCTCTAGTACCAATTGGATCTATCTCACTGTCTAGGCTCTGATACTGGCATCCATCACTGTAATATTTGAGTGCCTTCCCAGAATAAAACAATGACAGGAATGGTTTTTTCTCTCTCTCCCTTCCATAATATTAGGAGATAGGTTTGGTTTTCTAATGAATACAAAAGAGTGCAGATACTGTGGAGGAAAATCTTGGGCAATGAGGTGGGCTTTGCATTTGTTTGTTTTGACTTGTATCCATTTAGCTTTTCAGTGGGACTAGGTTTTTACCCGTGGTGCCAGTCTAGTTTAGAAGCAAGCGGTCTACTTCTGTGCTGATCTTTTCAGATCTGTTGGCTGCCTTTAATGTTGTTGACACAGGATAGTGTGGGCTGGTGGGCAGGACCAACAGCTGGGGAAGAAGAATAATGTTCTCCCTAGCGGCACTGCGGCAGAGTTTCAGTCTCTTGCCTCAGGGCTTTATTATATAGTGACATAAACAAAGGATTCCAAACAAAAACAAGTCATACAGAACACTGGGGCCCAACTGGCAGACACCCTTCCAGCTTCTGAGCTAGATGAAAGGATGGCAGGGGGGCGGGAAACATACCCTTAACCTTCAGTAGCCACTACCATAGCCCCTTCTCTTGTGCCTTTAAACACCCCACCATACCCAGATCATCCACATGAGAGGCAGAGGTCGGTGATAACCCACTATGCAGTGGGACTTGTGCAGTGCTGTTCTACCTTGTCACAAGCAGTCACTCTTGAGTAGCTCTGCTGCTTTCTTTCTCAGAGATCCAGAGTGCCCTTTTCCCCTCCCAACTTTACAGGACATAATAGAATCACATATAATAGTCTATGTGCTGACACAACTTCTCCCCTCCTCAAATTTTTCTGAAATGACTCCCCTGCTGGCAGGTATTGTACCTGCCCCGCATAGTTCACAGATATGTAATAAGGAAAATAAAAGAACATTGGTGGATAGGGAAGACACAGAGAGAAAAAGAGAGACAGACAGACAGACAGACAGAAGGTATAGACACCTGTAAACTATGGGCAAGGCATACTCCTGAGGTAACATACATGTTCCTCCCAGAGGTCAAATTATACACGTTGTGTTGTTTGACCGGTCCTCGTCGATCTTAGAAAATATATTTCTGTGAATGGCTAGTTGCCAGAGTGGGAGTAGAGAGTGCTGGGGTGGAGGTTATAAAGCAGTATGCTAATCATAGCCATGTGAGCGTTGTGGCACGGATGGTGGCTGGGGTTGTCCAAGTCCAAGCCCACCTGAAGCCCTGGGTCCGAGGTTAGATGGCTAGCCTCAGCCACTGCTTGTGCACCAATGTACATGCTGCTATTTTCAATGCACTAGCTTGAGCAGAGCTAGCTTGAGTCTGGCTACTGGGAGGCTCACTCCCAGCTGCAGCACCCTACTCACTAGACCAGTGGTCTCCAACCTTTTTACACCCAATATCACTTTTTTAATCTAAAGGCAACCAGGATCTACCCCACCCCTTCCCCGAGGCCCTTCCACAAAGCCCCGCCCTGCTCACTCCACCCCACCCTCTCCCTTGCTTGCTCTTCCCCGACCCTCACTCACTTTCACCGGGCAGGGGGTTGGGGTTCAGGAGGGGGTGCAGGCTCTGGGCTGGAGCTGAGGGGTTCGCAGTGTGGGAGGGAGCTCTGGGCTGAGCCTGGGGCAGAGGGTTGGGGTGCAAGAGGGGGTACAGGGTGCAGAAGGAGGTATGGGGTGCTGGCTCTGGGAGGGGGCTCAGGGATGGGAGTTGGGGGTGTAGCCTCCCACTGGGCAGCACTTATCTCCGGTGGATCCTGGTCAGCAGAGGGCACAGCAAGGCTAGGGCAGGCTCCCTGCCTACCCTGGCCCCACATCACTCCTGGAACTGGCCAACACACCCCTGCAGCCACTGGAGGGAAAGGTGGGGAGCACGTGCTGCCCCTCTATGAAAGCACTACCCCCGCAGCTCTCCCGGCCAATGGGAGCTGTGGGGGCGGGGCTTGCAGGCAGGAGCAGTGTGCGGAGGGAGACCCCTGCTCCCCGGCTCTCCGGGGCTGCAGGGCTGTGCTGTTTGCTTCTGGGTGCGGCATGGGGCTGGGATAGGCAGGGAGTCTGCCTTAGTGGCAGCCACTCTGCGCTGTCAGAGATCGCGATCGACTGGGAGAACCTGTAGGATTGACCAGTCGATTGCGATCGACCAGTTGGTGACCACTGCACTCGACTCTGTTGCCCCTCTGCTTTTATTAATATTCCATCTACTAGTTCTACTTTCTCTAGGAATGGAAAACATGTCTCGACTGAGCTACGAGGCTACTCCATGCCACATATTTGCGATTGCTTTCAAACGCTGGGTCTCTAGTTCTCTCTACCGTAGTTCTCTCCCAGCTGTCTTACAAATTCAGGCAGTGTTCCAAACCCTTGGAAAATACTTTAAAGGGTATTTTTTCTAGCTGTAGTGATGCAAATAGTGTATTCCCTGACACACTTTGTGTCTTTGATATATTATGCTCCTTGAACTAGCCCAAGAGTTTCACATGCTTGATTGCCTAAGAGAACCTCTTCCGTCTGGTGTTACAATGAACAGCAAAAAATGCTTTTTACCTTCTTTGGTCATGTTCAAACACCCTCTCTGCCACTTCAGTTGCTGGGGCATAATGGGTCTAAGTGCAACTTTCTTGTTTGTATAATTTGGCCTATACTTCAGGCTTCATGGTTATCAAAATTGTTTTTATGCCACTGCTTAATTTCAAGATGGCCTGTTACTGCAACATGCATCTGGGCTCAGCTGCAGAAATAGCTACTGAATGGCCTCACTAAGCAAGCAGTGGGGAACATTTTAGAACAGAAATAAGGATAAGCTAGAGATGTTGCCAAGCTAGTACTGAATCTAAATCCTTCCTGCACCATCGCACATCACTTAAGGTCTGAACGAGGCTCTGCCATCCCTGGCTGTCATGCTGCTTGCCAGAATGGCTCCCTTCTTGTGGTTCTAGAACTTGACGTTTTTTTACTAGTATAGGTTGCTGGCCTATTGCTGAACCCCCAACCCAAAGGGCCAGTGGGCTGCTATTTATCTGCTCCCTTTGACTTATCTGGCTTGAGTAGTCCTACCAGGAGCTATATTCCTGCCAGCAGAGCTCTCAGGGTCATTGGAACACACATATCACCATGTCAAGGTGCTGTCCTCAGGGAAGGTAATATTAAGTAAATAATCTCTATAAATGAATAGGTCCCAGTGTGTCCTCTGGCTGGCTCCAGATTCATTGTTAAACTTATTCCTGTGCTGAATGCCTCCCCCACTCCAACTGGTTAACTGGAGCACTCAGCACCTTTTTTTGTGGTTGGCTCACTTTCTGTTTCCTTTATACCTCATCTTTAAAGGATATGATTGATCCATTAATTAACCTCTGGTGGGGCTACCCAGTGGTCAAAGATTGCCATGCAAATACCATCACAGGAATGGCTCTGTGCAGTTTCAAGTGCTTCTTCAAAAAGAACAGTTTCAATATAAGTTGCCTCACAGATGTCTATCCTAGTTACAGTGTGCAAATGTCTATGCCTTTTAGCAGAGGTGGATTAAAGTCAACTGAAGCTCATTTCCACATACACTTCCTCCTCACTAACAGACTCTCCTTCTCTTCCTCCCCCCACCTCCTAGGGCTGGTCAGGCAAGAAGATGAAGCCTAGCCAACATTTTTTATGTCCCACAAAAATCCACAATAACTCCCCTCAGTTTACCATACTACAAGGTGCATGTGCATAATATACCCTCTCTCTCTCTCTCTCTCTCTCTCTCTCTCTCTCTGTATACAGAGATATATAAACACAGTTTTTGAGGGCCACTCAAATACAGTATTTTCAAAATTAAAAAATTGGGACAAAATAAATAGTTTTGTGGCAACATTTTTTTTTAGAGACATGAAATACTCATAAGAAACCTTTAATTTTTTTTCTCAGTGTGTGCTAGCATCACTACTGTCAGCTAGCCCACCCAAGCTAGCTTCAATCCAGCTAGCATGGGTAATAATAGCACTCAAGACAGTGCAGTCTTCAGAGTGGGCTCATGAGCTAAGTACGTACAAAGGGTCTGTGTCGGACTGCTGAAACCTGTGCTGCATTGTCTTCATGGCTATTGTTATCAGCACGAGCTGGATTCAAGCTAGCTCTGTTAGGCCATGCACAGCTTTTGTTGTGTAGACGTACACTGAGTCAAAAGCAATGACAGCATATTTCTTGAAGAGGAGGATTTCTCCAGTAATTTAGCATCCTGAATAAGTTTATCGTGAACCACTGAACAAGTATTATTAACATTTAGTTTGAGCACAAGAAGAGCTTTGATATTATCTACGCTCTTCTGGCTTTTCTCTTCACTCCAAACACTGTTCAGAACCTGGAACACCCCTTCCACTGGGCTGTTCGCTGCGGGTAAACAAAGAGAAATTGTTCTCAGTGCACCAATGTATCTTCAACAAACATTTTGTGGTTATTAAAAATAGTTTTGATTGGTGCAATGAAACACCCCCGGGACATTTCAGGTGTCCTGAAAGAAGTTCTTGGGACACCACATGAAAAACTGGGACTGTCGTGGTAAAGCCAGAGAGATAAGATGGATGAGGTAATATCTTTTATTTGACTAACTTCTGTTGGTGAGAGAGACAAACTTTCAAGCCACACACAGCTCTTTCTCTCTCTCACCAACAGAAGGTGGTCCAACAAAAGCCATTACGTCACCTACCTTGTCATCCTGGGACCGACATGGCTACAACTACACTGCCCACAACACTGGTAAAGCCAGGTCACTTAATGCTCCAATGATATTGCCTTTCTCTGTGTGTGTCCCAGAATGTACAAACTCTTCAGATACTCTCACATAGTTTATAGTTTATACAAGACTTTGCACAGAATCAAACATTTGTGTCTTTTTATTTTTGGTATTTGTAGCATTAAACTTTTTTAAATGTTAAAAAGACAATTAAATAAACTGGCTGCAATATGTCCCCTCCTGCAGCTTGTGTTCTCTTTATCACTTCCCTCCAATTTTTCTTCATTCTGTATATTGTATATTTTTTTATCCATACTCATCTTCACTATTGTTTAATTATATTGCAGTTGTACCTAGACACCTTTATCAAAGACCAAAAGGGCCCCATTATGCTATGCACTGTATGCACACATAAAATAAACCTGGTCCCTACCCCAAAGAGATTACAATCTAAGGAATGCTTTTTCAGTGTCTCTTTTCCCTTCCTCCCTTTTCCTGTGTAATCATCTTTCTCCATCCCTCAGGTCCTCTTATTCTCCTATTTCCTCTTCCACACACATCTTCCCAAGCCCTTCAACATTTTGCTCCTTCATTTCATCTCCAACTCCTCAGTCTTCCCTTTTTGCCTCCATTTCCTTCTTTCCACTTTCTGTCTCCCTACTGACCCTTAAACCCATCTCTCACCCCTTGGCTTCTGCCTCTACCATCAACATTCACACTCAATTCACTGTCTGCCACTGCTGTGCCTTCTCCCCACTGAAGCATGGTTGTGGGAGAAGGATTGAGTAGTTATTTCATCTCCCTCATTCCCATTGAAGAGAGAGGATGCATTTTCCCTTCTGCTTCCAAATCAAGGGAGGCACTTGTAGGGTTTCCTGTTTCCACTTGCCTGAAGAAGGAGGGGGAGTGGGAATTCTTCTCTCCTCTTCCCATAGGACTGCTGGGGTTTCTTCTCTCTTTGATAGAGGTGAGAATGAGGAACTCAGGGGGCAGAGTTATTTAAGGTATCTCTTTCTTCACCATTTTCCCATCACTTGAGGGCACAGAGAGTCAGGAGATTCAGTCCTGGAAGGGTTTCAACCTAGCAACAAGTAATCCGAATGGCCGACTGAGCTGATCTGGGCCTTGGCTCAGTTGCTGTCAGGTGTTAGATTCCAGACCAGTTGGATAAGAAGAGCGAGGTGAGCCCTGATTAATTCACTCAGTTGCTCTCTGCCCTTTCCCAGCAGCAACCACCACCAGCAAATCTGAATGGTTTCTTCCCCTGACTATGGGCGGATGGGGACCCAACACAGTGTGAAAGGGGACCTCAGTGGGAGTTCTCAAGGCATAAGGCTTCCTATAAGCTGCTCCTTCCCCCAGTGTGGCTGAGCTGTCCCCTGCCAGATCAGCTGTAAGGGCAGATACACAAACAGCTATATTGTGATTCTCCGCCCTGTTTTGCCCCTGAGCGCTAGCCACTTCCTATGCCAAGTCAGTGGGCAAAGATCCAACATTTGTCCTTAGGAGCCTTTCCAGCCTGGATTCATGGATTCTGCCTTAATCCATGCCTGTCTTTTAGTTTTGCCCTTGGTAAAGCATACTTTAGCAAAATGATTATTTTCATTGCAGCTGGCACACAGTTTTCCAAACACTGGGTACTGTTTGGGTTTATGCTTCAAACCACACTACTTACAGTCAACTGTCATTCTGCTTTGTGTAATTGTCTTTTGTTATGGTTTTATTTCCTTGGGCTGATACTCCTTTGTCATTATTTCCACAGTGGCACTTCCACCAACTGTTGCCGCAATGCCTGTCCTGGCACTGAAGGATTTCATATACATACTGTTCCATTTTGCTGACTGTAACTAGGATCTGACACACAGGAGAGCTGGCAAGGAGCAGAACCATTATTTCTTGACCCCAGTCACGTGACATAGGTCAGATTCCAAAGGTTTCTTCTCCTACTGTTAGTTATTGTCAGGGGCAGGGTGGGTGCTTGTTACTTCTGTCTGCACTGGAGAGCAGTCTTCAAGAAAGAGAGCCAGGGTTCTGCATAGATATCTTCAGTTTCTCCTGCAGGACTAGTCCTTTAGTGGCTCTAACATACAACCTTGGGGCAGATAGTATAGCTATTGCTTTGGCAGGTTGCCAGCCACTTTTTTTTTAAAATGTAACTTTCTGTCGCCCTTGCAATGGGGAGAACTGTTTGGCACTTTGTCCTAGCATTTCTTGTGTTCTAGTTTCCTGACTTCTGAATTGCAGGCATTAGCTGTTATTAACTCATCTAGGATTTTGAAAGCAATTGTGTGTGTGATGCCTTTATGGGATCCAATCCTGAAGATATACATTAAAAACAACATTTAATTGGCATCACTGTAGTCAAAATCTCTTGCAGACAATTACATTCCATGCATGGTTTTAGATGCCGAATTAAAGATGAACAATAGATACTGGTACAAATACATAGCCCAGTCATGCTCCCCTTGAAGTCCATGGAAGTTTTGTCATTGCCTTCAATGAGTGCAAAGTTGGTTACGACTGGTGGGAAATGTGCCCCTTTCTGGTATAGTACCCAAGTCTCCCAGAAGGAAACACTGGGCGGGCTTTCTGATTTTATGGAACTTTTCAGAGTACTGGAAAAAGCTGTTTGAACATCCACCTCATAGAGTCTCGTAGACTTTAAGGTCAGAAGGGACCATTATGATCATCTAGTCTGCCCTCCTACACATTGCAGGACACAGAATTTCACCCACCCACTCCTATACCTGTAGTGTTCTTGTGCTAATTAGTGTAATCTTTAACTAGCTGTCATTTATGCTGGCTGCCCAGCCATTTCCCTGCTTTGTCATTTACATCATAATATTTACAGAATTAGGCATTGTGTATTTTCCTTGCAAGGTCATAAAGGGCAGTTCTGGTCTGAAGTATTTATATTAAATTCAATTATTTTTCTGTAACTTTCCCGAAACATTTTATGGTTTTTATTGGCTCCTCTTTTTGTTTTATATGTCTGGGGGAGCTGGAAGGGAAGGTGAAAGATCAGATGGTTTCTAAGTGTCTGTCCCAAGTCATATGTGGATGGGAAGATTTTCTACTTTCTTTTCTGAAAAGGATTCATATGCTACTGAGGTGCAACAAGGTGGGGGGTGTCAAAGGGGCATAGGTATGGGGACAGGGAGACACCCCTCCTGCACCCCTTTCTGGAGACCCTGGTGCCAGTAGCCCATGAGGGTAGCTGGTCCTGGGCCAAGTGGCCCCTTTTCCTCCCTGGCTGCAGAGCATCCTCCAAGCTGGCAGGTGCCAGTGTCAGGCCTGGGCAGGGGGTGTTTGGCAGGGGGGTCAGTGTGGTGGGAGCTGGAATGTCGCAGCCAGGATCAGGCAGAGGAGTGGGGAGGCTGGAGCCATGAGGAGAGTGAGCCAGAGCTAGATAAATATTTCTCTCGCGTGTGTGCACGTGCGCACACACACACAGAGCTGGAACTAGATCCCTAATCTTTATCTCCAAAACCACAAGCTTCTTTCACTTGAGCATAAAGAGGACTCTCGTAGCTGCCCGTACTGGTGGACTTTTTATCCCCTCTGTGGAGCAGCCTCTAGGCCAGTGTTTCCCAAACTTGGGATGCTGCTTGTTCAGGGAAAGCCCCTGGCACGCTGGGCCAGTTTGTTTACCTGCCGCGTCCGCAGGTTCGGCCAATCATGGCTCCCACTGGCCTCAGTTCGCTGCTGCAGGCCAATGGGGGCTGCGGGAAGTGGCGCAGGCCAAGGGACGTACCAGCCGCTGTTTCCCGCAGCCCCCATTGGCCAGGCACAGTGAACTGCGGCCAGTGGGAGCCGCGATCGGCCGAACCTGCGGACGCGGCAGGTAAACAAACTGGCCCAGCCCACCAGGGGCTTTCCCTGCACAAGCAGCATCCCAAGTTTGGGAAACACTGCTCTAGGCCATGACACTGGTTCCATGCACTGTTCACAAACAGATCAAATTTACCAGTGACATAAGCAAGCACAGCTCCAGTAAGTCAGTGAAATACCTGCTTGTGTTAGCAACAAATATGTTGCTAAATCTCCATCATTCCCTTTACACTCATCCTGAACAACCATAGCTCCCAGGGAATTTGGATAGGAAGGAAATATTGTGAATCCTTATAACAATGACGTGACTAGATAGCGGTCTAAATATCCAACTTATATAAATACATCAAATAGCTATAAGTAATCTAGTGACACAACAGTACACGCATCAAACAAAAAATAGACAAATGTAAAGCAAACCATATAAAAGCACTGAAGCCTACACTTCTCATACAGTATGTAATCAACAGCTACATCAAGGATGTGAGTATCGGGGGATGAACACTGAAGCACTTGGTTAAGAATACAATTTACTTTATTTTTGATAGCACCTTTTATATCTGTTGCAAACCTAAACGCTTTCTTGGTCTTAGACAATTTTTAGATTTTTAAGGCCAGAAGGGACTATTATGATGATTTAGTCTGACCTATAAGTACAGAGCTAAATCATTCAAAAAATATGAGGAGAGAGAAAGTAAGTAGTACAAGCAAGGGAGAAAATATATGTCTTCAGAGCATAGCCAGAGTCAGTCTCTGTCCCAAAGAGATTACAGTCTAAATCAGAGAGTCCATGAGGTGAGCTACAGGAAGGTTCTAGAATTGATATCTCCTGTGAAGGGACAGGGAGGAGACCAATGCTAGATGAGAAAAGGGAGCAGGGAGGGGATTAGCAAAAGAAAAGAGCCCTGAGCCTGTGTAAATCAAGTGCATGAAGGCTTTTAAAAATGAAGACCATTTTGAACTGGATCTTTATCTGAGAGAAAAGCCAGTGGAGTTTGGGGAGAATAGGGCCAAGGGATGATTTAGTTGTAGTTCTTTGTACCTGTGAAAAGGCAGGACATGGGGCACATTCAGGAGTCTGGATATCTAAGATTTGTGAGGGGACTTTGGGGCACCGATGAGGATTTCCCCAAAGGGCAGTTGATGCAGCAGTGAACACAAGCAGCATTTCATAAGAGAAGTAAAGCAGATTTGCAGAGACACTCCAAGAGATGTGGGAGGAGGTGAGCCGGTCTGGGTCAAGGTAGGAGATAAAGATGACAGAGTTGAGTTTTAGGACACTTCTTGTGATGTAGGGAGCTTTAAGAACCATGGTGACACTCTGTACAATCTGGAACAAAAAGTCCTATCACTTAGAAATCAGTTGGTTGGAGACTGACTACATGAATGGAGAAGACTGGACGCAAATTATAAAAAACACCCCTCATAACGTGCTGACTCAATTCAGATTGTTTTTATTTCTTGTTGTTTTGTTAAATTAAAGTTCTTTAGTTAACTGAAGACATGATTAGTCTACCATGTGGTCAGGAGACTTAACACTCGTCTTCTCTGAGAGAAGCTCTTCAGTCTTTGAGACATGTAAAGGTCGGCAGTTGAGAAAAATCCACAAGTTTATTTGGTAGGAACAGGGAGGTTAGAGAGGAGTTTGATAATGATTGTGTTATTCAATTCAATGAGAAATGTAACTGCACAAAAAAGTAATAGAATGCAGCAAAACAGATAACCCTCTGTCTAGTTAGTATTTCACTCATGTCTGGAAAATTAGTACCAGGTTTCATGCTTATCTGCACCTATCTGTGAACATGTCATGAAACTGAACTTAGCACAGAAGCCATTACTCTTCTGCACTTTAAAGAACATTATTGGTTTCATTACTTTATCACTTTTTCTGCAGTATATTAAATCTTTGTATTAAGGTGAAGAACTAGCAGCTTTATTTATTTAGTGTGGTTTGATAGGCTAGAACCAATTAAAACTCCCAAAATGTCCCCTGATTCTTGTCCAAAACTTGGGATGGATTCTGTGGGTGTTGTGAACTTTGCTCCATCTCAGTCCGGCACCCAGGAGGGCTTATTCTAAGCACATTACAGCCACATGTGCAATTTAAACATGCCCATATATTTGATCCCTATAAATATGCAATTGCTACAGTAGCACAAAAGGAAAGCAGGCCCCAAACTGCCCCAGAACAGAAAAGCTATTATGGAAGATTCCCAATTAGCTTCAGATGCTGGAGCAAATCTGACTACGTCTTCATTTTATCTAGCAACTGTTGGGTCTACCACATCCTCTGCTGCTCTCTCTGCCTTGGAATCCTGGGAGGCTCCAGGACAAGTGCAGTGGTTACTGAACCTCAAGAGGAGGAAACTACATAGAAACAGAAAATTGGGTAACCAAAACCACCAAATACAGCATATGTTAACAAACTGGGTCTCTGAAGCGTGGTTCCTCACAAAAACAAATATGTGAGGAGAACAGGTTCCTATTTTGCCCATATTCTCTTTGGGTTTGATCCAAAGTCCATTGAAGTCCATTGAAAAGCCCCCCTCCGCCCTCCCAATGATTCAGGGGGCTTTGTATAAGACCCTTACAATACCGTGAGAGATGTGAAATGCTGTATTTTACTAGTTGAGGGCTTGTCTACACAGGATGTTACTGGGCAGCAAGCCAGGGTATGACTCTACAGTGCACTAGCTTGCCACACAGTAAGGTCCCATGTGCACACTGCTCCAGTGTACTAAAAGTTCTGTAGTGCACTTTGATGTACTCCCATTACAAATATACTAGCAATAGTTGGCAATAAGAAAACACTCCCTAAAATTACAGCTGCCTCCTCCTGTAATATAACATAGACATGCATGGGTAACATCGCCAACGCACCACTTGAGCATTACTAAAACCGAAATACCCATTAGATAAACCCATCTAAGGTAAAAGCATGAGAGAATGGATTGACTTTGCACTGCGCCCTGGAGGTTAACAAGCTCAGATCTGTTGGACCAAAGGGGGAAGCAATTTTCAGAGATGAGGACCCTCCTCCACTGGGAACACTTGGCCCCCAAAGCCTTCATCCAGCACACACTGAAGTCAATAGTAAAGTTTGCATTGACTTTCAGTGAGTAGAATCAGGCATCAAATCCCAGCCTCTGGAGGTTCAAAACCTATTAACATTTGCACAGAGCCAGCTGGAAAGGCTGTTTAGCCCTTAATTTTTAACAAGTGGCTCAGCAAAGTGAAGCTGGAATGTACATTTGCAAGGAAAGCCACAGATGAGACGAGAATGCTAACATGCTTCACTTGAACACAGCTGGTGTTCTTAGACTTCACTGAATCCATAGTAATCTTATCCTCATGAACGGAGGTGATGCTTATCCAAACAAATTCCTCTTTGTCACTTCCTACAAACCCTTCTTCCTCATCTTGTTTACGTTTTTGTATATGTAGTTAAGTTTTGATTTACTTGTTTATGGCTATATTATTAAAGGTGGTCAACTTTTTTTTTTTAACGAAAAATGGCTTTTTGACCAAACAAAAATTTGCGTTTTGGTCAAATGTTTCTGTTTTTTGGAAGAAAACCTAATATTTTTCAGTAAAAATTTTGTTTTCTTTATCAAAAAAGTGAAAAATTTTCACAGGATACTCCCCTTTCCTCAAAAATTCTTTAAAGAAAGAAGAGAGATTTCTTGATCTGTTCTCTGTATTATACAGTTGTCTCAATACATGCTTTGCCCACTCTATCACAATACAAGCAATGTCAATTTAAAAAAACAAAACTATGAGATCTTTAGAAAATAAATAAGAGATGCACAGGACAACTCAGATGGGAGAGACAAGCAAAGACAAATCAAGAAAATTACGGAGAAACTACCATGTGGTAAGACAATTTCAGGTAGGCCATGATATACACTTGACTTTATTCCACTTAACAAATGGAGCGAGGACAATTTTACTCTAGCTGAGGATCTGCCCCCTAATTCCTCTTCTACCCCCTTTTGGTTCAAATTGCTTCTTTAGTCAGAAAGGGATTTTTTTTTTTAAAGACAAGGTCTTGTCTACCCTGGAAGACTTTTTAGCAACTGGAACTAGAACAAGTAGAACTAGCGAAGTTATGATATTGTAAGAGATTGAAAGTTGAGTAACTGAGAAAGGTAAGTAACTGAGTAACTAACTGTGAGAGATTTTTTTTGTCAGTTTATTTAACTCCAATGCACAAGAAATATATGGGAAAAAGGATGTCTTTGTTAAAAGAGAGGACACTGCCATCTCTTCAATTAAGAGCAAGACCTCATGATACACATCTGAGACCTACCTGTCCCCCAGCAAAGCTAAAAAGGATAGATTTGACATTCCTGACTTTTCTTAAGATATTAAATAAGCAGGGGAAAACAAACTAAATATCCACCATAGAGGCCTTCTTCATACATCATAAAAATGCAAAAGGGGGTACAAATCCAACTTTTTAACAATCCTTTGCAGGTCACCTTTAATATGGAAGATGCAGGGTGCATACTGGGATCTGTAGCCTCCGTGGACTGTTATAATTAATTATATTGTCTACTTAGTGCCCAGAACAATCTCCAGCACTATAGCATTTTTTTTATTAATGATATGTCCTGCAGCAGTAGGAGTTGAAGCCATAGGAGGCGATGGCTCTAAGTAATGGTAGCAACCCCTTAAATTTAAGGAAACTGCTTACGTTACTTTGAAATGTACAGATGTGTTAGTGTGAACTAACAAACACTCAAACGTTTTCCCTGCATAATTTTAATCACACAATGAAATTGGTCATTGATACTCTTGTCAAACACTTGTTTTATTGGAAACTTCAATCTATCAGTTGCAGCTCAAAAGCCAACTCTTCACTCAGTTCCACAGACGGAGTCAGAGCTCAACAGAATTCTGTTATTGCCTTAAAGGTACAGTTACCCGACACATGTCCCTTATCTAAATAGCGGTCAGGATCTAAAACAAGAAGCTGTTGCCTATGTGTGTGTCCGAGTCTCATCCTGAGGCTGACTGACCACAACAGAAAAAATTTTAAAAGTTTTCCATTGCTGTGAAGGACGGTTTCTTAGCCCTGGTCTACAATACAAAGTTTTGTCGGTATAACTACATTGCTGAGGGGTGTGGAAAATCCATGCAAAAACCTTAGTTCTATACCGACCTAACAGTCTAGACAGCACCATGTCAATGGAAGGGCTTCTCCCATAGACATAGCTACTGCCTCTCAGGAACGTGGAGTACCTATGCTGATAGGAGAAGCTCTTCTGTTGGTGTAGGTAGTGTCTTCACTAAGTACCGCTGCAGCACTGTAAGTGTGGACAAGCCCTTAGTTTCTATTATAGCATCTGCAAAGTCATAGCTTAACTGTTCTGGGTGGTGAAAAACCTGGTTGATCCCTTTTTATTTGCACTCAGTGGATAAGCTGAGTATTTCTCACTTGTGAGGCATTTTAGACTGTGCTGCAGATAAGCTTACTCACAGATAAAGACAGAGCTGTCTGCCTCCAGCATAGTGGAGCTGTGTCTGGAGGGCATAAATGCAAAGTTTGCTCTGCTTGAGTTTCAGCTGATGTCACCAGGGCCGGCCCACAACATTTTGGCACCTGAGGCAGGGAGCTCAAATGACACCCCCATACCCCCTCGCTTGGACCAAAACTTTGAAAGGTCTCAATTCTGCCTTCTTCCTGTTCTACTCCTCTCATGGTACTGCTCTGCTACCTACCCCAATAAAGGAGAACTAACCACTTAAATTGCCTTGTTCAAAAATTTTAAGTAACACTTAACTTTCAAACGCCTGAACCGCAAATGTACCTTTTCTTGTCTGCATAGTAAACACTGGCATTTTTATCAGTTTGAATAATCAAAGTGGTCCTTTCCGTGCCTTCTTGGTTGCAAAGATTTGAACTGCTTCCTGAAGGTCCACAGTCTGGGCCAGCTCATGCTCTATTGAGATGGTTGCAAGGTTGACCAGCCTCTCCTGTGTCATTGTGGAGCGTAGATGTGTTTTTATTAACTTCAGCTTGGAGAAGCTGTGTTCTCCACTGGCAACTGTTACAGGAAGTGTTGAAGTATGCGCAGAGCAACAAAAGCATTTGGAAAGAGGGTGGTCATCTTATTTGTTCACATATATTCCAGAACAGCCTTTGGAGTTGATCCTGCTGAAATGTATCTTAAAAGGGCTTTCAGTTCATCACCTAAATCACTTGCATCAATATCACGCAGGTCATCATGTGTCAACCCTGTCTCTAGTGCCCTGCATTGCTGGTGTAGGTTTCAGGTATAGTGAGGAGTTTTGGAATATCATACAACATCCCAAATATACTGCTGTGTTCCTTGAACTGCATAAAACGTTCTTCAACTGATTGTATTGAACAATCTAAGCACCTGGTTAAAGAATTCAACTTTGAATTGTTGTTTGGGGTCTCTTATGGGATTATCCCGTGCCTTGTAATCAAAATGTCTTCTTCTTCTTTGGTGACTCTTGTATTCTTGAAGGGTGCAAAAATAGCTTCAGTGTGAAGTTTCTCTGCCAACTTCTGTGCACTCTTCAGAACGTTTTGAAATCCCTCATCTGACTGGTAAGACTGTAGGTATGACTTCGTGTTGTCCAGTTGTTCCATTGCTCCAGATATATCAAGGTCAAAACCTCGGATTCTCTTGCTTACAACATTTATTTCAAACAGTATGTCATGCCACAACACTACGCCACACAGAAATTTGAAGTTATGTATGCTTCTGGTGATTCCATTTCCCTCTGCCACTGTTCTCCCACAAACAGTTCTTGTCCTAGCATTATCCTCCTTAATGGCAACTGTGGCATCATCTATCTTCCCAATTTGGTGTTTGATAGGCTTTATCGCCTCCACTCAACTTTCCCATTGTGTGGCACTCAGTGGTTTCAGCGTCAGAGAGAATGTTCCCAGATGTTGTTTCAAAATTTGCCATCGATGAGTTGATGCAGAGAAAAATACATAGATGCTTTGAATTACATTAAAAAATTCAGCAGCCTCACTAGAAACTGATGCTGCATCACTGACCACCAAGTTCAATGAATGAGAACTGCATGGAACAAAAAAAGCTCGAGGGTTTAACTTTCGGATCCGTGTCTGCACTCCTCTGTTCTTTCCTCTCATGTTAGCATAATTATCGTAGCCCTGACCTCTCATGTCAGCTATTGCAATTCCCATATCTTCCAGCTTTTTAAGAAGCACATTTGTCATACCAGGTCCTGTAATATCATCAATGTCAATAAATTCTAGAAAATGCTCTCCGACAGTCACCATTGCAGGGACATTTTCACTAGGTTCTACTGTTGTTACAAAACGCACCATTAAAGTCATTTGTTCCGTATGGCTGATGTCAGGTGTGCAGTCCAGAATAACAGAGTAATATCTTGCTGACTTCAGATCTGCCACAATCTTCTGTTTGACATTTGTTGCCAGTAACTGTATGATCTCGTTTTGAATTGTTTTTCCAAGGTCGTGGTATGTGTACATTTCTTGGGTGGTAACTCTTCTTAGATGCTCCTAGAGTACAGCATCAAACTCAGCCATCAGCTCCACAATTTTAAGGAAGTTTCCATTGGTGACACATACAGCTGATCTGAAGTGCCACACAGTGCTAGGTTTTGGGTAGCAAGCATTCTCACAATGGCAATGAGCCTTTTCGGAATATTTTGCCAGTAAAGAGACTATGATGCAGTCTTCTCTTGATGCTGATCATCTATGGTGGCCTTTAACCTTAGTCTCATCTCAAGCTCTTTCCACCTATGGAATGCTCTCTGGTGATTTGCTGCCTTCTCATGGCATGCCAGATTTGTAGCCAGATGTTTTCCAGTCCTTTGTTCCTGTAGAACCCAATGTGGCTGGAATATTAGACTGGAAGAGTTTGCAACAAAAACAGTATGCAGCATTCTGGGTTTCTGAGTACATAAGCCATGGCCTCTCCACTTTGTCACCATTGGGGATTTCACGCCAGTAATGTGTTGGATGGAAATTTCTATTTTCATTGTCTTTGGGGAACATGAAGTTTTTCACTTGCTGTGGCCCATGCAGTACAAGGAAGTCCCTTAGGCTACTGATCAAGTGGGTCCACAGTCCTGGGCCATTGAGACTTAAGGAACTAAACTCAGCAGCAGCTGTTTCTTGCGCCTTCACCACACTCTTCTCTGAT
Source organism: Lepidochelys kempii (assembly GCF_965140285.1). Lineage (NCBI taxonomy): Eukaryota > Metazoa > Chordata > Testudines > Cheloniidae > Lepidochelys > Lepidochelys kempii. The sequence goes on along the minus strand of NC_136382.1, from coordinate 134,966,328 downwards.
CTACACTTTTCTTCAGGAATGTGCATGGTTACATCCATTTGAGATGGAGATATGGATGGTGCAGTAGCTGCCAGCTCACCTGCAGTCTGACTAACTGGAAGATCAGGCATCTCCTCACCACTCACATCCTCACTGGGGCCGGAAGGCTCACCGTGAACATGTGTGTCTATGTATCTCAGGAGAGCTCCTTCCTGCTTAGATAGAAAACCTTCCTTTGCTTTCTTTCTTTTTCTGAATGCTGCCCCAGAGGGGCGTTTTCTTCTTTCACTCATGACTGCTGTTCTGTGCCAGCTATAGTGGCTCTCAACACTCAATTGAAGGGGACAAATAAGCAGGCTGGTAGCAGGGCCTGAGTGAGGGAAGATATCGGCGTCTTAAGGGCCTAACTGGCTCCTACTACTTTGGTTGACTGCCTGTTCTCCTTAAGTGGGTTCAGGGAAGCAGCAGGAAACAGGAAGCTCCCTGAGAAGCTGGTGTTAATCAGTCCAGGCTCCTGGGGGTACTAGAGAGGTACCTAAGAGGCTCCTCCTCCTCTCTCTCCCTGCGGCTCCTGCTGCTTTCTGTTATTCCCTCTCACCTTTTCTCCTGCCTGCCTGTTATGTCTCTTGTGCCCTCCTCCCTCCGGCACAGCACTCCACCATCTCTGTGCATCTAGAGCAGAGAGAATACATATGCACCAGCAGGAGACACAATTTTCTACACTCTGGGTCCTAGTGGCGCCCCCCCACAGTCTGGCACCTGAGGTGGCCGCCTCAGTTCGCCTTATGGTAAGGCCAGCCCTGGATGTCACCCACTGATGTTCTGAGGCATGTGTGGACCACAGTTCCATCTTACTCCCCGCTGTTGAAAGCCAGTGAGAAAGTGGTGGGGCCATTATTGGGTTTGATCTTCAAGGGCTCCTTAAGAGAAAAGATGCCAGCTTTTCTTTAAAAACCAACTGTTAGCTACTTGTTCAAGAAACCATCTCCTAATGCTCACATTCTCTCCACTTCTTTCTTTACAGAAAACTATCAGGAAGGTTGTGGCAAGACAATTCCAGCAGCATCTGCAGTGCTAGGGGCGTTTTATCCCAATCAGTTTGGTTTTAGTCCTGGATGCAGACTGGAGACTGTGCAGGCTGATGATCTTCTCCAGGCGTCTGTGTTGATTCTTTCAGATTTCTCAGTTGCTTTTGGAAACTCGTGGCCAGAAGGTAGCACTAACACTCCTTCAGGCCAAGAATGGATGAATGGAGTCCACTCTTTTCTTTCTGAGAGATCCCAGGGGATAGTATTGGGCAACAGTTTTCTTGCTTCGAGGTTGCTCTTGTGTGGGGTTTGGCAGAGTTCCTTTTTGTTCCACCTTCCTGTTCAATATGTATAAAGGGCCATTGGGAGAGTTAATGATGAGGTATCTGGATTATCGTACCGTCATTATCCATGACACTAATCTGTATCTCATCCAACCAGACCAGTAGAGTGGAGTGACTTACTTAGTGTCTGGTAGAGATCGAGGCATATATACAAATTATTTGTCTGAGATAAAGAGGAAGATAACCTTTATCAGGGTAAGTGAAATAGTTGGACAAATAGCAGAGATTATAACAGTGGTCCTTTTTGAGGCCCATGATTACTATTTTAAATTTAGATTCATAGCCTGAGAGGTTTTATTGTCTCCCCAGCAGCTCTTGGATGTCTAGTTGATAGTGATTGCTTTTTACAATTCTACAGGTCAGAAAGCTGTGACTTTTTTTGCTTTTGGAGGTGGCTTTCCCATGGCTAACTATGCCTTAGTCAGCTCCACACTGGAATGCTGCAGTGTGCTTTACTTGGGATTACATCAATCCCATCTGGAAATAGCAGGTAGTGCAGAATGCAGCAGCCCTCTTGTTAAGTGATACTTCTCCTACATGACTGTCTCCACACAACTTGACTCCAGGAGACTGCCAGCAGGTTTTAACCATGATTTCTGAACCAGTGTTGGGCACAGTCTGTCCTGGTGTGCATTGATCATTCAACTGTGTTGAGTGCCGATTCATCTGTACCCACTGCTGACACACCTTGTAGATGAGGTTGTTGAGACACCATTGTGGTATGGTTGCCATAAGATTTTATCACCATGTGTTTGGGAAGCCCTATGTCAGAAGGACATTGCCAGATATTTGAAAATTGCCATTAGCTGTAACTTACCCTTATCAGTTGGCAAATCACATCTTCTTCCATACTGATTTTTTTTTCCATTTGTCAACCATTGATTTATTTTCCCATGTGTTTTGAGGAGAACTGAAATTAGCATTGCCCTTCTTGTCTAAGAATAACTTCAATTTACTGTACATGGTGCCTTTTTATGCCAAAACATCTTTGGGCACTAGTAACATCAATCGATGTCAACACGACTCTTGAATAATTAAGCAGTGCAGTCAAACCTCGTTTATCCAATAGCATAGTGGACTTAGAAGTAATGTGGATAAACAGGGTTTTGGATAATTAGGAGACATTTCAATGTACTTAATGTATCGATGTCTTTGATACCTGTTAGGAGATAGAAAAGGAGTACTTGTGGCACCTTAGAGACTAACCAATTTATTTGAGCATGAGCTTTTGTGAGCTACAGCGATGAAGTGAGCTGTAGCTCACGAAAGCTCATGCTCAAATAAATTGGTTAGTCTCTAAGGTGCCACAAGTACTCCTTTTCTTTTTGCAAAGACAGACTAACACGGCTGTTACTCTGAAACCTGTTAGGAGATACAACTCATTTCCGATCAGCAACTGTTGAAATAAACAAGGTTTGGCTTGACCTTGTGCAGGGCATTTCCCTAGTCTAGGAAGCTTTTCGGGACAGAGACTGTCATTTTCTCGCTATTCGTGCAATGCCTAGTGCAATGGGGCCCTGAGCTGGTTGGCCTGTAGACACTACCACAATACAAATGTTAAATTGTAATGATGATAAATGACAAGACTGGGTTTGAAGGCCTGATGCTGTGTAAAAGTGAGGAGGAAATTATAGCGGTATAGGGCTAAATTTTGCCCACTGCTCTATTTGTGCAACCTCACTGAAGCCAGCAGGCAAGTCTGAGTGAACATTTGCCCCCGAGATTCTTTAAATTTTGTTTTTAATAGATGATGCTTGGTATAGAGAGAGAACTTCTAGAAAATAAGGACCTGATCCTATGCCACTGAAATTACTGGGAGTTTTGCCATTGACTTTCATGGGACTAGGATCAGGAACTTAATGCTCTTTATATGAGCCAGTCAGATTACCTGAATCACCTCTCAGCATTTCATTTGGTTTATACTATTGTTTTAGAGTCACTGCACAACCAGCAAAGCAAGCATAAAAACACTGCATCTGATTCTCAGGTCTGTTAGGGCAGCTTTGTGCCTGTTTACTGGCGCAAGACTGCTCTAGAGTTGGCAGCTACAGTGACTGGAAGATTCCCTTATGTAGGGGAATCCTCTTCCATGGTGTAGACCTCCCAAAGTGGCTCATACATACTTCTCCCGATAAGTCCCTGGCATAGGGGGCATGGCTAGGGGAAAATGGGTGTGGATGGGCTATTCTTATGCCCCACAGATTCCCATCTCCCAGATACCACTCATTGACAGTTGGTGTAGTTTAGTGTAACCCTGAGGCTGTTCTAGACTATACTGAGAGCCAAACTGACACAGAATGGTCCCCACAGACAGGAGGCATAAACAGCTACTTTTCAATCCTTTCCCCTGCTGCAAAATAGTGGCTGTTATTTTTTTAAATTTCATCAGTATAGTTGGAGAATTAAAACATAATAGACATTTAGAAACTTTCTCACTTTCCCCAACTATCTGCAACAGTTTCAAGATAAGTAATTATTTTTAAAATCACGTTGAACAGAAGACTACTTTTAAAAGACATATGCTTGTATCATAGCACAGATACTCTCTCTATATCTACTTTGTATCGTTAGTTATGCAAAGGCAAAGAAACTACACTTACACGGTAATTTTGTTTGGCAAGGTAAACCACAAAAGATATGCTGTGTCATGCCTTTTTATGAGTACGCAAGAATTGCCAAAGAAGTCTAAATGAGATGATCGTTGTTAGGAAAAGAGGAAATAGCCCTGGTCAGTTATACAACACTGAGACTTGTAACCACTTGTGGTGGATAGTTTCAGGACCGGTTTAAGTCTAATTTAAAATTATTTTCTTAGTAGCTGACAGCAGCTTCCAAAGTGATCTTTATGTTACTCCATCACCACCTAAATTTTGTTGATTTGCTTTACATTCCCCACTAAACTGTGGCCTGGTAGTTACAGTAGTTGCCACATGAACAGGAATTGTTTGATTCTCTTGACCTATACTGTAAGGCAGTTGTGAATTTAGGGAGGTGACAAGGGGGAAGACACTTCTAGCAGAAAAAAATGATCCTTGAAATTTACTGTGGACACGCTTGCTATAGTGACAGCTATTTTCAACTAAGTGTAGAGCAGCCGGTCACATGCTAGTTTGTCCATATGCAAAGAACAAAACCCACATTTCTCAGTCGAGATGACTTTGTTTCAGATTATGGAATGACAGCCCAAAAAAGAACAAATAATGGGTGAAACCAGGCTCCACAAAAGTCAATGGCAAAACTCCCATTGACTTCAGTGGGGTCAGGATTACTGCCATTGTCTCCAAAGGGGAAGCCCTTGAGGAATTCCACCATGATTTCAACAATTTCCATCCCACCATCAACCTCAGCCTGGACCAGTCCACACAGGAGATCCACTTCCTGGACTCTACAGTGCTAATAAGCGATGGCCACATGAACACCACCCTATACCGGAAACCTACTGCCACTATACTTACCTACATGCCTCCAGTTTTCATCCAGACCACACCATACGATCCATTGTCTACAGCCAAGCTCTAAGATACAACTGCTCCAACCCCTCAGACAGAGACAAACACCTACAAGATCTCTATTAAGCGTTCTTACAACTGCAATACCCACCTGCTGAAGTGAAGAAACAGACTGACAGAGCCAGAAGAGTACCCAGAAGTCACCTACTACAGGACAGGCTCAACTAAGAAAGTAACAGAATGCCACTAGCCGTCACCTTCAGCCCCCAACTAAAACCTCTCCAGCACATCATAAAGGATCTACAACCTATAGAATCATAGAATCATAGAATATCAGGGTTGGAAGGGACCCCAAAAGGTCATCTAGTCCAACCCCCTGCTCAAAGCATGACCAATTCCCAGTTAAATCATCCCAGCCAGGGCTTTGTCAAGCCTGACCTTAAAAACCTCTAAGGAAGGAGATTCTACCACCTCCCTAGGTAACGCATTCCAGTGTTTCACCACCCTCTTAGTGAAAAAGTTTTTCCTAATATCCAATCTAAACCTCCCCCACTGCAACTTGAGACCATTACTCCTCGTTCTGTCATCTGCTACCATTGAGAACAGTCTAGAGCCATCCTCTTTGGAACCCCCTTTCAGGTAGTTGAAAGCAGCTATCAAATCCCCCCTCATTCTTCTCTTCTGCAGGCTAAACAATCCCAGCTCCCTCAGCCTCTCCTCATAAGTCATGTGTTCTAGACCCCTAATCATTTTTGTTGCCCTTCGCTGGACTCTCTCCAATTTATCCACATCCTTCTTGTAGTGTGGGGCCCAAAACTGGACACAGTACTCCAGATGAGGCCTCACCAATGTCGAATAGAGGGGAACGATCATGTCCCTCGATCTGCTCGCTATGCCCCTACTTATACATCCCAAAATGCCATTGGCCTTCTTGGCAACAAGGGCACACTGCTGACTCATATCCAGCTTCTCGTCCACTGTCACCCCTAGGTCCTTTTCCGCAGAACTGCTGCCTAGCCATTCGGTCCCTAGTCTGTAGCGGTGCATTGGATTCTTCCATCCTAAGTGCAGGACCCTGCACTTATCCTTATTGAACCTCATCAGATTTCTTTTGGCCCAATCCTCCAATTTGTCTAGGTCCTTCTGTATCCTATCCCTGCCCTCCAGCGTATCTACCACTCCTCCCAGTTTAGTATCATCCGCAAATCATCCGCAAACCTATCCTGAAGGACAATCCCTCACTCTCACAGATCTTGGAAGATAGGCCAGTCCTTGCTTGCAGACAGCCCCCCAACCTGAAGCAAATATTCTCCAGCAACCACACATCACACAACAAAAATGCTAACCCAGGAACCTATCCTTGCAACAAAGCCCGTTGCCAACTGTGTCCACGAATCTATTCAGGGGACACCATCATAGGGCCTAATCACATCAGCCACACTATCAGTGGCTCATTCACCTGCACATCCACCAATGTGATGATATATGCCATCATGTGCCAGCAATGCCCCTCTGTCATGTACATTGGCCAAACCGGACAGTCTCTACATAAAAGAATGGACACAAATCAGACGTCAAGAATTATAACATTCAAAAACCATCCAGAGAACACTTCAGTCTCTCTGGTCACTCGATTACAGACCTAAAAGTCGCAATATTACAACAAAAAAACTTCAAAAATAGACTCCAAGGAGAGACTGCTAAACTGGAATTAATTTGCAAACTGGACACCATTAAATTAGGCTTGAATAAAGACTGGGAGTGGATGGGTCATTGCACAAAGTAAAACTATTTCCCCATGCTTATTCCCCCTCCCCCCCCCCCATTACTCTCACCTTCTTGTCAGCTGTTGGAAATGGACCATCCTGATTATCACTACAAAAGGTTTTTTTTCTCCTGCTGATAATAGCTCACCTTAATCGATCACTCTCATTATAGTGTGTATGGCAACATACATTTTTTCATGTTCTCTGTGTATATACACCTCTACCCAGATATAACGCGACCCGATATAACGCGGGTTTGCACACAATGTGGTAAAGCTCTGACATGCTGCTCTGAGCAGCGTGTTAAGGGTGCCATGCCATGCTGGGTTGGGGCTGAGGGGTTGGATAAGGGGCAGAGGGTCTCGGGGGTGGTCGGAGTTCTCCCCGTTAGGGTCTGGGAGGCAGGAGCTGTGGAGGGGTACTTTTGAGGGTCCCGCAGTCCCAGAGTGGCCCGGGGGATTAGCAGGGGACCGGGAGCAGCCTGCTCCGCTTCCCTCGCCCCAACCCCAGCCATGTCGCTCAGGGGAAGGGGCTTGAGAGAAGGGATTCCCCACTGCACTCACCGGCAGCGACGAAAGTGAAGCAGCCCGGCCCCCGCCTGCTCCACTCCTCCAGCTCCCAGCCGTGGTGCTAGCTTCCCGCCGCAGGTGAGTGTGGGATCTTTCCCCAACCCCCCTGCCCCCTCCCCAGCAACATGGCTGGGGCCGGGGCAAGGAAAACAGAGCAGGCTGGGACCCCGTCACTCCACTTCCCGCCGCAGGTGAGTGCGGGGGCGTCCTTTCCCCAACCTCCCAGCACTCACCGGTGGCAGGAAGCGGAGCACCGCGGCTGGGAGGTGGCAGAGTGGAGTGGGCTGAGGCCAAGTTGCTCCGCTTCCCGCCGCTGCCAGTGAGTGCCTGTCAGGGGGCAAGGGGTGTGGATGGGGTCGGAGCAGTCAGGGGACAGGGAGCAGGGGGGTTGGGTAGGGGGTGGGGTCCTGGGGGTGATTAGGGATGGGGGGTCTCTGGAGGGGGCGGTCAGGGAACAAGGAACGGGGGGGCCAAAACAAGTTCAATATAACACAGTCTCACCTATAACACGGTGAGATTTTTTGTCTCCCAAGAACCATGTTATATTGGGGTAGAGGTGTATATATCTTCCTACTGTATTTTCCACTGCATGCATCCGATGAAGTGGGTTTTAGCTCACGAAAGCTTATGCTCAAAAAAATTTGTTAGTCTCTAAGGTGCCACAAGTACTCCTCATTCTCAGCACTGTGAGTTCCTCAGTCAGTAACATTCTGCATTTGACCTGAAAGACCGCAAGTGGCAGCTACCTCAAAGCTACTCCTGCAACTGGCTGGTACAGACTCCTCTATATTTAAAGGTTCAGCACACAGGAAAAAGAATGACACCATCTCCTTTCAGTTACATAGCTCCACATACCACCCCATGCACTCCATTCTGACAACAAGCCAGTGGCAAACCTCAAAGGATGGAGTTCTATAAATATACCTTGGGCTAACTTCTTCTCTACTGATTGATTTCCATGGGATTACACAAGGAATGATTTTGGTTCCTCGAGAAGTTGGAGATGTGAACATGAAAATTGTTATTCAGTTTGTAAAAGTGCAACTCATTACAAAATCCTCTGGTTGTTTGTGCAACTTCTTAAAACCAACACACTCCACATCCCAATTTTAAAGGAAAAAAAATAGACTCCATCCACAAATTAAAAACCTGGTAGAACCTGTGTCCCTTGTTCTCACTGTTCAGAAATACACTTGAGAAAACACGCCATTCTCTGTTCCCTGAAGGTCTGCCTTTTCAAGGGGAAGCTAATACCAGACTCAAGGACTTTCTACTGATAAGTGTTTCCATCCTCCCACCAGCCTCTGGACGTTAATAGCTAGGGACTGTAGGTCAAATGTACTGGCTAATCTCAGTTGTCATGGCAGAACATAGGAAGATAGGTGGCCCTCCATGTAGCTCTGTCTCAAGCTATATAGGACATTAGGCCCTGATCCAGCAAAGCACAAAGTGCGTGCTTAAAATCCTACTGACTTCAGTGGGACATAAGCATATATTTAAGTATCTTGCTGAATGAGGTCCTTAAAGAGGTAAGACTTGATCTACAGCAAACACCTTGAACTGAACCCAGAAATGAGCCGGAACTGAGTATAGTCTTTGAAGCATTGGTGTAATGTGCTTTCTGTGGCCAGCAATGGTGGCAGGTGAACCACCACATTCTGGGCAGCGTACATTCAGTGGGGTGATAGTGAATGAGGAAGGGTTACATGGCAGTGGGAACTATCTGGATCCCTTTATTAGTCAGTTCCACATTTGCTAACTTTTGTGAGGGATTCTTTTAATGGTGCAAAATATATGTATAGAAAGTTGTGTTTTGGGGTGTTAAGGCTGAAAGTGTGTTTCATTGGATTTCAGCTACCTCTTGTTTAACAAAGTTTTCTGTATGGAAATAGAAAGGACCTGCTCCTGTTCCCATTAACAGATCAATGGCAAAACTCCCACTGGCTTCAATGGAAACAAGACTGAACCCTAAATAAGGCCTAAGATAAAGGGTCATCAACGGAAAGATGGTAACAGTGATACATTTCTAAGGGTTATTATTCATCTATGATCAAATGTTATCTTAGACACAAAGAGGGAATTTTTATGAGCTGGGAAAACACTGAAAAGGAACTTGAAATAGTTTTCTCTCATGTCAATTCAATCCACAGGACAAGTAACATTTTCATATCTCGCCGTTCTAAGGGAATGCACTTCCTGGGTGTAAGAATTCAAAGAATTGATAACCAGCTTCATACAAATGCTGATGGAAAGGAGACCAGACAAGAAGACCTTTAAAAAACACAATATCGGGTTTCATCACATACCCCGAAGGACAGCCTCCCATGTAGACACATTCTGAGGAGTCAAAGTCTTGTTGAAGATAATGATATTTGTAAAAGTAGAAATGCAGAAAGTGATGGAGTGGTTTATAAGTAGGGGCTGTGACAGCAAGAGCATTACAGCATCAATACATTAGGAATAAAAGAGAGTTTTTTTTCAAAGACACAAGCGAAACCTCTGTCCCATTTAGCACTGCTTTCAACCCAGCTCATAGACAGCTATCTAAAGTGATGCAGTGACACTAACCATGTCCTTTCAAGTGATGAAATATGGAAAGAGACTTTTTAACTATCTCCTCTTATAACTCGGAAGAGGTAAAAATCTACGCTAAGTGGGTCTTCTCACCCATTCTCATTTGCCTGAAGAGAGAAAAGCAGACTTGCTATTACTAGCTCCAAAGGGTAACTTTGTGGGAACTGTACCATTGTATTAAATATACAACAAAAAGGGGGATGGTTTCCATCAGCCACATTCTGGCAAAAAAAGAGACAAGAAAAAGAAATCAGAGACTTTGTGCTCTGCGGAATCGAATGCCCTTGTGGTTTATTGTATATTAGAGAAAGAACCTGAACTATAAAAACCCATTTCCAGTTTGAAATTCTTCTGCACTGAAAAGGTACGAGGACCAAAATGAGAAAGAGACAGACACACAACTTTCAAAACAAAGAACCCCTTTGTAGATTTTTAGACTATAGCTGCTTCCAGAGGCAGGAGCAGGTAAAGTTCATCAGCACATTCACCACCCCTGAATAAAGCTTTGCCCTAAGAGCCAGGGTTTAGTCATCCGACCCAGGTTCCCTAGCAGAATCCCCAAAGAGCTGGTTGTCTGCTTCTTCCACTATAGCACACAACCAGTTCACTTAAGGTGAATTAACTTGCATGTTTTTCAGATAAAAGTTTCTCTTGCTTCAGTACCGATCAATGATGTTATGTAAGAGAAGCCACATCTCTCCTTCCCCCTCGCTCCCCCTTACTTCCCTACACCATTCTAAGCAGCATGGATCTGTGGGGAGGAAAGAAATCCGCTGTGGAATGACAGCAGCATTACGCCACAGCTTCTAGGAGCACCTGCTGCTGTATCCTCTCCATGGCAAGCAATGGCTGCTGGAACTCCTTAGTGACTGGTCATCTAGCTCTGCCTGTTCTCTTCCAGACTGTCCCCCAGGGGTGCTGAAACAATTTGTATAGTGGGGGTGCTGAGAGCCATTGAACCAAACTGTAAACCCTGGATATGATGGAAACCACTTCAAGCCAGGGGGCGCAGCAGCTCCCCCAGCACCCTTAGTTCCAGCACCTATGCTGCCTCCTGCGCCACCCAAATACCAGCTGTGCAGGAATCCTGCCTCCCCCAGCAGTGGAGCCATACTAGTTCTGCTCTGACGGGCACCCTATGGGGCATGTAGGAGGAGACAAAATTTTCCTCCAATCTGTTGTTCTCCTCACACCCAAGCAACATGCCCCCAGCACAGACGTGCCATTAAACACAATGGGCCAGACCTCCCTGCTGCTGTACAAAAGTGCAAGGAGGGCAAAGTGCATGAAGCCTCCTTCCCTTGCTTGTCTCTGAGCAAAACGATTGCCTCTGACTCTGATGATATTGCCCACCTCAAAAGTGGGCAGGGAGGAAGCAGGGGCCCCCCTTTTATGGCTGTAGCAGCAGGTCCATTCCCCCTGCATGCTGATTTGCTCCAGGAGGCATTGTTGGTACTGTTGGTACATACAGAACAAGAATCAGTGTAAACCTTGACGCTGTCCTGTTAGCTGGGCTCTACCCTCTTTAGATACTTACTGGCAAGGTCTTTGGTAACAGCAGCCACTGCACTAGAGCAATACAGTCCTATCTAGCCACAGGCTTAAATTCCATTCCCTGGCACATATGAGGATTCAGTCCTTTGGGGAATCTCAGCCCTTCTTGTCGAAAATAAACCAATAATGTGGAAACATTAAGTGGGGCGGCTCTATCCCAGTTAAGCCAAGCAGGCCCATTTAAATGATCTGAGGCCCTGGAAGGTACATGTTAGCTCCAGAAATCATGTTTGTGGCAGTATCTGTAGTTAAAACGTTACTGGAACACAAGTTCAGTCCCAGTGCTATGACTGCTCCAGAATCACTAAACGTATTAAAACTCTGGGAAAATATTGGTAACTATGACATGCCTGCTATTATATTATACTCTTACCTTTATGAAGGCAACAGCAGTAAGCCCAGAGAAACTGAATTCCTCCTGGGAAACTGAGTTGGAGAGCACTTTAATTGTATCCCAGTCAGTGACAGATTTAACAGTCAGCAAAGGCTGACCGGGCCTTGCCTGGTCCATGCCACTCTCTTTCTCTCTCCCATCTGCCAAGGGCAGAGGGACAAAAAGATGGTTCCAGGTGCAGGTTTTTATTCTTTCTTTCTTTCAGGATTACCCCTATAACTGAAGGAAAAATGAAACAGCACAAAAATACACTTTATTTAGGCCTATATACTTCCAGTTTAGTTATTCTCATATGGCAAGATGTTTGAAAATGAAAACCCTAAGTACAAATACAAGTCTGATTTTACAAAAGAAAAAGGAGATTTTGTCATTACAAACTGCCTCCAAAGATCCTAAGGAGCAGAAACTGTCATTTTGTAAACTTCCTGATCAACTCCTGCAGTCTGAAGTAGAAAGTCAAGAACTGCCTCTCAATTCATCAAGCATGAATCTAGGGTGACCAGACAGCAAATGTGAAAAATCGGGATGGGTGTGGCGGGTAATAGGAGCCTATGTAAGAAAAACACCCAAAAATAGGGACTGCCCCTATAAAATTGGGACATCTGGTCACCCTACATGAATCTGTCATTGTGTCAAGGTTTAATCAGGAAAACAATTTGTGCAGTACCACTGAAGTTGCACCTCTAGTCATGGCTGATGATATTTCCAGAGAAAGTTTGCTTGAAACCAGCACAAATGAAGATCATGTAGATGAGCTACAAACCAACCATAGGTGATCTTAAAACCAAAAAAACCCACCCCAATTTGAAAGGAGCAAAACAAAAAGCCCTGTAGATAAGCAGGTCTACAATGAAATGGATAGCTCAGTAGTTTGAGCATTGGCCTGCTAAACCTGGGGTTGTGAGTTCAATCCTTGAGGGGACCAATTAGGGATTTGAGGCCAAAAAAAATGGGGATTGGTCCTGCTTTGAGCAGGGGGTTGGACTAGATGACCTCCTGAGGTCCCTTCCAACCCTGATATTCTATGAGTGTTCCTGATGAACTAGGTGTGAAGTGCCCAGCTAATAAAAGTTGCTTTCAAGATTCCATTTAATCAGCTGAGCAATTAAGTATGCTTGTATAGATTGGTCCTTTCCAGCCCACTGAAAGTGATATGCGAAAACGATAGTTTCCTTTTTTACCTACAAGCCATCATTTTTCATCTTCATTTTACAGAATGACAATAGCACTGCATGAAGATTTGCATGTCAAGTGGCTAGCAAACTCATATCTTTTAAATTTCACATATGGTCACATTTATTGGTTGTTTGGAAATAAAGAAACTTGAAAACCAACATGGTTAACTGGGATTGGAAGAATATGCTCAAGTCAATGTCTGTTCATGGGAGGAGCAAACAACATGTAGTCATGTGGCAATTCTACAGTTTGAAAGGTCATAGTATCAATGCTTGTTTTAATAAAGAAGCATCTGAAAATATTAAAAAATGTAAGTACTAAAAATATTGCTTGACACAGTGAAAACTTTAGCTAGTTTAGGTCTCCTCTTCCATGGTCACTGTGAAGTGCTGGAGAGAAACAATTGTGGTATTTACTTGAGCATCATTAAGCTACTTGCCAGACATAATATAACTTTTTCCCATCATATTAGTGATACCAAGATAATCAAATACTTGAGCAAGACAATTATTGATGATTATCATCAGAAACCAAGAGGCACATACCTAATAGCTGCAAAGAAGCTACGGTTTTATTGTCATTGCAGATGCAACCACAGATATTAGCTATACTGATCAAATAGTCATTTTGCTTCTCTTTGTTAATATTGATCATATCAAAGGACAAGTAGATATAAGAGAGAATTTTGTAAGTTTTGTGGCAGAATGAGGTAGATGCTACGTCCTTGTGTGCATAGGCGCTGACTCCATGGGTGCTCCGGGGCTGGAGCACCCACGGGAAAAAAATGGTAGGTGCTTAGCACCCACTGGCAGCACCCCTATAGAGCCTCCCTCTCCCCGCAGTGCCTCCTGCCCACCAGTGGGCCCTGCTGATCAGCGCCTCCCTCTCTCTCCCACCGCCTACCACCTGCCATGGATCAGCTGTTTCACAGCATCAGTAGCCACTGGGGGGCAGGAGGGAGGAGCGAGGCGCAGTGCGCTCAGGGGAGGGGTGTAACTGGGTGGGGAAGGGGCGGGGTGGGAAGAGGCAGGGGCAGGAAGAGGTGGGGCTGGGTGGGGCCTTGGGTGGAGTGGGGGCGGGGCCTTGGCAGAGCCAGGGGGAGCACCCCCTGGCAGATTAGACACTCGGCACCTATGCTTATGTGACCAGTAAACTGATGTTTTATTCTGCAAGTATAGACTAGACCCCAAATATATGTCTGGACAGGTATATGAACGGGGCCAGTGTTATGGCTGCAATTTGTGGAGGACTGCGAGCAAAAAATGACAGAATATCTTTCAGGCAAAAGAGGCAAAATGTATGCACATTACATCTATTGCTTAGCTCATCAAATTAATCTAGTTCTGTTCCATGCTGCTGAAGATAAGACCAGTCCAGAACTGAAAGTTTTCTTCTCAGTTTTGTAGGAAATATATAGATATTTCACAGACTAACCATAGATGAAAAAAACTAATTATTAAGTATAAAAATAATCTTCAAACTCTGGCTCAAAAGAATACAGTTTTGCAAATGGGAGAGGAATTGGAGATGCACTTCAGGCCCCTGAAGACATTGACAGGATTGAGGCTGCAGATGAAATTGAACATATTTCTGAAGAACGAAGGAGACCTTTACATTTAAAGGCATTCTGCAAGACTAGATAGGAAGCTCAAATGAAAGCCACTGAGGCAATGATAGTAAATTTTCAGCGTATAATTGAATGCCTAGAAGATGAAACTGTCACTGAACACAGGAGTAGTGAGAACATACGATAAGCAAAAAGCAACCTGTCTCTGATGGATTGGATGTTCTACCTAAATCTGTTATGGTGGCATAGGATCTTAGTTATCATGGCTGCAGCCTCTGGAATACTCCCATCAAATAATATTGACCTGTTCCAAGTCCTCCAAACATTTGACAGCAAAGTGAACAAGATCAGCAAGCTCAGATCTGAAGAAAAGTATGAGGAAATTGTAGAAGAATCTCAGAACAGGTGGGAAACAATGGGTTTTGAAAATGCAAACGATCCAAGCCACAGGAAGAGATATGTATGCCACATGGATGATGAATTTGTCCACGATTCTGTGTTAGGTGCAAAGGATAACCATCAAAGGAAATATTTTGAGGTCTTAGGCAATATGGTAGGGGAACTAAAATCTTGGTATGAGGGATTTCAAGAGGTAGCTACTCTATTTGGTTTCCTCCATCCCAGCAGACTTCAAAATATAATGCTAGAAGAGTGAAAGGAAGAAGTTCTTAAACTCATGGAAAATACTCATATTTTTCTTTGGACTTGGTTCATGAGATCATGTCTTTCAAGATGTGTTATTTTACCAAGGACACAGAGGTGTTCATTTTGTCAAGTGGAGTCCAGAGGTACCTGAATTTCATAATGTCAAGTTCTCTTGATAATGTTTTACCAGAAATGGAAATGTGTCGACTCTCTCTCACCATACCAATTGGAGTGGCTAGTGCTGAATGTGCAATGAGCACATTAACACATGCCAAAAAACTACACGCATTCAACGCTAGTTCAGACATGGCTGGGTGACCTTACTTTCCTTTTAGAGTAGCAGCCGTGTTAGTCTGTATTCGCAAAAAGAAAAGGAGTACTAGTGGCACCTTAGAGACTAACCAATTTATTTGAACATAAGCTTTCGTGAGCTACAGCTCACTGCATCCGATGAAGTGAGCTGTAGTTCACGAAAGCTTATGCTCAAATAAATTGGTTAGTCTCTAAGGTGCCACTAGTACTCCTTTTCTTCTTACTTTCCTTGCAATTGAGAAAGATGAGATAGTAAGGCTGGAGCTCAATGGCGTCACAGAACAAATTGCCAAGGACAAATGTTGCTGTGGTGCAAGGGTCCAATTATTGGAATTCACAAACCAACATGATTTGGCTGAGATTCCACTTCTGTTGAGGCCTGTACTTTTAATTTTTTTAAAAAGCTGTTTATGTTTTAAAAATCCTAAGGTGATAGAGAGACAAGGCGGGTGAGGTGATATCTTTTATTGGACTAACTTCTGTTGGTGAGAGAGACAAGCTTTCGAGCTCACACATAGATCTTCTACAGGTCTAAGGTGATGTGACCATTAGGCCCTACGCTGCATGTTTGCTGACCATGCTCTCATGACCCTTAAATCTCCCCCTTATCCTAATGGAATATCAGCCATAATATTTAAAAAATCCATACCTGATCTACAGTTTCAGTTCACTCAACATAAGATTCTCCTAAAGATACACTCGCATAAAAGAGGAATATTAAATGTTGGTGGCATAGGAAAGCTCCGGGTTCATTGATGTTCATGCTCGGGTCTGTGCTAAGGTGAAGGGTGTTTGGAGAGATGTGTGGGACAGAATACATTTTAATTGTGGATATTCCTTTAACACTTGGAACTTTCAAACTAACTCGGATGCAGGTGGAATTAGGCTGTACAAATTCTCAGGGACTCTGTTTCCTTTTGAGCTGCCCTTGTAACCAAAGAGCTTATCTTGCACAGATGGAAATCTTGTTATTCTCCCAAGATCAGAGACTGGTCAAATACGTTATCAGAAATGACAGCTCTTGAATATTCTGTTCTTACACAGAACTCTTCTTCAGGTCTGCTTCTTCAAACCTGAAGAAGAACTGGGTGTGAGCTTGAAAGCTTGTCTTTCTTACCGACAGAAGTTGGTCCAATAAAAGATATTACCTTCCCCACCTTGTCACTCTTATTTTGATTTAAATCAGGCTTATTTGAATCAAAATAAAGAAGCTAAAGTAACACTGGTTTAAACCAACATAAGAGTGTCCACTCGTTTAACTAAATCTGTTTAAAACCACACATAAGTTAAATCAGTGCAACTTTTTCATGTGGACATGCTGTCTGTTACAGACTAATCATTACCTTTCTTGGTTTAACACTGTACAATTGCGTTTTACATACAAGCAAAGCTGCTGAATGATATTCCTAATGGGTCAGATTTTTCTAACATCTATCTCTTTGTTCTTTTTAGATTTCAGAGTTCTTTTTGTCTTTCATCTTTTTACTTCCGTGCTGAATTCTTTACAGAGGATTCCTCTCCTCTCTTCTCCCGAAACTTTTATTTTTCTCTTCTAGCTCTTACTCATTCTATCCATCTTTCTTCCTACAGTAGAGGCACATCAATGACTATTTGTTAATAACGACATTTTAATGATTGGCGTGTTTGCATTTACTTCCTATCTACGTTTATTTGTGGGAAAAATATTTAAAATGAATCAAGATTTGGTTAAAAGAAGAACAGGAAAAAAGAACACCCCCCACCCACCCACACATACTCTGCAGACATGCTTGTTTAAGCCATCACTGTCTTACCCTCACCCCATCTTGAAACTCCGGTATTCAATGTAAGGGTCATGCTGAGTCACTGACAAAGGTTAATAAGCACAATGTTGCAACAGCAAACACCCATTAGAGGAACAAAAGAGCTGTTGACAGTTAACAGTGCATAGCTAATTCTGATTAAAGGCTAGAATGTGTCTTTAAGGAACCATATGTAGTGATGGGAGGTTCAGAAAGGGTTGTGTAACAAGGAGAATTCTGGGGTTCTGGGGAAGTATATTCTGCAGCAGAAACTCTCTCACCCTTTTGCAGGATGCAGAATGCGATCCTCTCCACATAGCGACATGGACAACCTCTCTTTTGCATTTACATTAGCTCCACATTGGTTACCATTCTGAAACCTGTCAATTTGCTCCTCCAACCTTCAGCAGATCCACAGGACTCAGACATGGAGTTATTGATGATCCGCTCTATGCCAGTTTTTGGGTTGGCCTGTCTGTCCACAAGATCAGTGAGGCTGGTGGAGAGTTCCTTATTGTGTACCCCTCAGAATGGTGTACTTAACAGCTATAATGACAGGTGTCAGAGTAGCAGCCCTGTTAGTCTGTATTCGCAAAAAGAAAAGGAGGACTTGTGGCACCTTAGAGACTAACAAATTTATTTGAGCATAAGCTTTCGTGAGCTACAGCTCATGAATGCATCCAATGAAGTGAGCTGTAGCTCATGAAAGCTTATGCTCAAATAAATGTGTTAGTCCCTAAGGTGCCACAAGTACTCCTTTTCTTTTAACAGCTATAAAACACTTACACTTTAATAACAATGTACTAATACTTTCAAGAGAAATGCAATAAGCATGACTATTTACATTTCTTTCCAAGGAACGTGATTCCAGATTCCCTGCCACTTGATGCTGGGATGACTTGGGGTTGTCAGACACCCTGTTTTGGAGAAAGAAAATTTAGAAGCAAGACCAACATTTCTTTTCTTCCTCAGTAGTGCAACATTACTAGCAATTAGTTCAGAAAAAGGGAGGGAAAGCATTACGGTCCCTCAGGCTAACATTTTTTCAAATCACTGCTTGGAAAACTCGCCTATCAAAGCCTGTGTTCCCTGAGGGTGACAAGTCTAGTGTTTGGTGAATATACGCCCATGTGGCTGCTTTATAAATCTCCTCATTTGGGGAATGTGCAAAATGTAGCACAATGCTGTTGACCCGGTCCTGTGGGCTCTAACCAGGCAGGGGTCGTATCTGAGAAGAAAGAGGCAGTAACTCTTTCAAGCTCTACTCACAAATACATTCCACCCACATTGAGGCATGGCTCACAGTCCATTGCGCAGATATTCAAAACAGATTTGTACGTGGTCTTTGTGCTCCTTGGGCTTGTGTCTCTCTCAGTGGAGTCCAAATACACTCCACTCTGCTGGACTTCTTGTGCTTTTCTTCCCCTCATTGAAGCTCATGGACCCCCACTGAGCTTCTTGGCTGTCCCTCAAGGAACCTCAGATGCCCCATTGGGCTCGTAGGCTTCTTGGGTTTGCCCTCTCCTTTTTCCCAACTCCCAGTAGATTGTGCAGGCCTTCATAGTGTAATCCTGCGGCAAGTGCTTTGAGCAGTGAAATAGTTAATAGTTTAAATGTCAACCTTATTATCTGACTTGGCATCCATGGAAATGTATGGGACAATTTACACCTCTCAGAGCTATTGTTTCAGGTTCAGCTAATGCAGGCATCTGTTACACTTGATTCACCTTTTTTGAGGCTGTTTCCTCAACCATAATACCTAGAAACTTGCTTTAAAAAAGGGCATGGCTTCAGGAGAATAAGGCAGCAAGAAAGAGGTTCTGGTACACTGTTCTGCCACATAACAGCTTATTCTGAGTCCTGGGTTTAATTCACGTTGGTGTGTCCATGTCCTGCTGCTTGTAATAAAATATGTTCTTAATCATTCTCTTCTCTAGATTAGGCCCTAATGAACAAGAGGGAGCCTACTGACAAATTGGAAAATTGAGGCACAAAGAAGTGGGAAACTGAGGCAGCACTGGAGAGGTCATCATTCTATGGTTCCTCCTAACATGCACACTTCTATAGAAAAGCAATCAGTTACATTTGGGATTTATCCCAAAGAATCATTGGATTAATCCTCACCAGAACTGTCAGGCTGGTCTTGTACAGCAGTGTGATCATGAAAGACAGGATTGGGTCATGTTTGGGTGGAGGCAGTGAAAAGCTGTTTTGTAGGCCCACCAAAAATGCTAATACCAATTCGCCAAAACCAAACCAAATGGCAGTAAATTAAACAGCTGGCATTGAGATGATTTGGAGTGAAGGAGTGTTTCAGCATTGTGGATAGCTCTTTTGCTGTCTTGAATTTTATTAGGTTCTTTTGAGTTTCTCTGGGATTTAAGGAAGAAAAGGCAGAGGAAGGGCGTTGCACAAACTTTGTGTCCATTTTTGTGCTATGGATGCTCTCATATACACATTTTTACAGATAGATTACCTGGCAATTGCAATTACCTGCACATTTCATTTTCTGTTAAGATAAATATTTCTATAACATGCCTCCTAACATACAATTAGGAGCAGTGACTCTGCTGCATAGGGCTTTCACCTTCACATGGAACACACACATGACAAAAATATGGGTAATTTTCAAACGTCATCAGAGCTTTCACATATTATTTCCTTTGTGTTTCTTTCGGTTTAGAAGACATAAAAGTGCCTGTACACAGGGTCTGAGTGCCCTGCCAATTGCTACAAATTATACAAACAAAATGATACAATACAATCTATTATTGTTATAATGCCATTATAACACACCATTTGGTCTGAAGATGGTGGGGGGGGGGAGCCACAAAATGACACTTTGCATAAATTATAAGAATTTCTGCAAAGCTTTCCACTGTTCAAACAAGAACAATAGCATTCTCTACACGGGAAAAACATCTGTAAGAGCCATGAGTTTGTTTCTTTTCGGCAGGAGGGCCTTGGCCATTTCAATCTATGGATGCCCTGAAAGTCATGGGTAAATGTCATGGCTCTAAAGAGAAGATGGGATTCTTTATGCAGATGGGGTTAACATTAATTTAGGCCTTGTCTACATGGCAGGCATGTCTGCAGCAAGGGAGATTTAGGTTGAATAATAGGAAAAACATTTCTAACAATAAGGATAATTAAGTACTGGAATAGGCATCCATGGAAGGTTGTAGAAACCGCATCACTGGAGGTTTTTAAGAACTGATTAGACAAACACCTGTCAGGGATGGTCTAGGTCGGGGTTCCCAAACTTGATTCACGGCTCGTTCAGGGTAAGCCCTGTGCCACTTCCCGCAGCTCCCATTGGCTGGGAATGGCGAACCGTGGCCACTGGGAGCTGCGAGCGGCCATACCTGCGGACGCACAGGTAAATAAAGTGTCTCATGGCCTTTCAGGGGCTTACCCTGAACAAGCCAATAACCAGGTTTGGGAACCCCTAGGTATACTTGATCCTGCCTCAGCACAGGGGGCTGGACTAGATGACCTCTTGAGGTCTTTTCCAACCCTACATTTCTGTGATTCTACAATTCTATTTGAAAGGTTTTTCAGTATGTTTTTCTGCTATACCTAGACCAAAATAACGTGTTGGCTTAAACTATTCCCATGTGAATCATTGAGCCCCACACAAGTCTATGGGGTTTTGTTTGGTTGGTTGGTTGGTTTGTTGTTTTTTTTTCTAAATAACTGCACAGCATTTTGTGCAAATATCCCATGGTGCAATGTATTGGTGCTAAACTCTATGCATTCTGAGATTTTTCTTGCAGAGCATTGTGGGATACCTACTGGAGCCTGCTGCAATTCTGGGAGTGGGGTCAAATTAACAAACTCCCATGATTGCTTTCCTGGTATCCCATAATTCTTCTGTTTTTATTGATCCACAGCCATTTTCAAACTGCTGTCAGGCAGCATGAAGGAAACACTGTTGAGCCTTAAGATCTCGGCAGTCATTAGTAGGAACAGAGTGCTCCAGATGTATTAGCAGTCACAGAGCTGGATGGCTTTGGATGAGCTGGGATGCAGCCTCCGAGATGCCATGCAGATACTGCTAGAGGAGGAGGAGAACGATAAAACTGAGCAGTTACTTCTGCATCATATTTCCATGGAGTGGATTCACTTGGTGGCGTGCCACTTCTGTGCTCATCCCACCAGCATGACAGGTGGGCTAGGGCTGTGATGCAGAGCTGTGATGACCACCTGTGGCAGCAGAACTTCAGGAAGCAGAAGTATTTCTGGAGATCTTTGCAAAGCTCACTCCGGACTGCAGCAGCAGAACACCAACAGGTGAGTTCCATCCGGGGTTGAGAAGAATGTGACCACAGCCCTCTGGAAGCTCTCCATCCTTGCTCGCAAATTCTCCACAGCTTTGAGAGGGTGAGTACAGCAGAATTAAGCCACGCTCCAGGCCTGTCCCAGACCTACTGACTTCTACTCCATGGAATTCCTACCTTGTGTTGTATCCCCAAAGGGATTCCATAAACTCAAGGAAAAAGAAAGTGCGGCATATCACAAAGCTCTGCCTTTGATTCCACTTGAACATACTGTGAGGTCCCTACGATAGCATGAGGGGAGAAAATGATCAGGCCCCAAGTGATCTATTTACTCTAGGGCCTACCTCTGATCTGGGCAAAGGTGTCAATATTATAGAACTGCCTGGCAACAATGTCAGTAAACTCTTCCTTTCTTGATTTTTCTCACAATGTTTTTAGTTAAATGCCAATCTGATAATCTCTCAGAAGTATCCCATCAAATATACCAGTGATTAAATGTGGGGAACAGCTGACCAAGATGAAAACAATAAGAAAAATTAGCACTGAAGGACAGGCCCAATGGTTTGGAAATCACTTACATAATGTTTTCTAGTATTCACTCACACAAGAAAGTGTCACAATTCAACACAGCTGATGTAACTAGCAGTAAGAAAAAGTCTATCTAAGCCAAGTCTGAGTGATGCTGAGGGTCTGCCCAGAAATATTCTTCAGTGTTGAAATCCTCACTCCAACATGACCACATGTGAAAGCAGCAACAGTGAAATCAGGCCTTTGCCTTGAGAAGCATCATTACCAGTAAAGAAATATGGCTTGCATAAGAAGGATCCAGTCCCACAACCCTTGTTTGTGTGAGTAGTCCTGTCTCACCCAAGCAGTCCCATTGAAATCAATGGGACTGCTTGGGTGAGTAAGACTACTCTGATAAGAGCAGCTGGATCAGACCCTAAGGTGCTCAATTTCCATAATCAACTGGAAGCTGAGGATACTCCACACCTTGCAGCTCACAATCCTGACTGGGAAAAAATACAACCAAGAACTAGAAGAATGGAACTACTCTCTGACTTACTAAAAAAAACAAGAAGGCCTCCTGATTTTCTAGTGTTTGTCCACCAGATATTACCTGATTTGATCTTATCCAAAAGACAGAAGAGTCCAGTTAGGCTCTCTCTTTATATTAAATTATTCTGACTGGAATAATAACTAGACACAAAACATCCCAGTGAATGTATGCATTGTTATAAGATACTTTTCCTCACAGATTTTAGTTCTGCTTACTTAATCATTCATGCTTTGTCCATGAATATGAAAATACCTTGATCACTATGCAGTAAGAGTCATCTTGGCACCATCTGTTTATATTTGGGATCTGAACCTTGTAAATAATAAAATGTACTTTGCTCACAAACTCATAGTTCCTAGCAAGAGAGTAGTTATAATTGATTAAAAGTACAGTATTGAAGGTATTACTGGCAGCAAAATTTTGGTCTCTGTCCACTGAAAGGATTGCTTCCTTCCCATTGTCTACCTTGTAGGAGACTAATATATAAAGTCACAGGATCATTATCTGTATATTACTCTATTTGTACTGATAATGTGCTTGGCACTGTACAATAATCAAAATAAAGATAGGCCCTACCCTGAAGAGCAGTTCACAGCCTACTTTTAAGCCTCTTCACCTTCCCTGAAGACCCCAGAACGAATGAGTGAGCTTGTTTACAGGTCTATAGCTCTAAAAGTAATGCAGCTGGCTTTCCTTATACCTCTAAAATAGGCATCATAGCTCTAAAAGAAGGCAAGGAGCACCTAAGGCATCCGTCTTTCATAACCACAGAGCACACAAACTGGAAAGAGTTAGGTCTCCTGTATCAGGCTCCCTGGGTACACACAATTGGATGAAAATATAGCCGTGGTATAGCGGTTAAAAAAAGAAGTGAGTAAACTAACCTAAACTAAACTCCATGTTACCCAAATGAGAAGTGAGTAAGCTCACTTTACCCTTGACTACACTACTAGGGACAGTTGTGGATGTTTTAATAGAATGATCGTGTTTGATGGATCAGGATTATGTGATCTGGCCCAGGCTAATTCAGGCCTCAAGAGGGGATGGGAGACAAGACTTTTTGCAGGGTTGGGGTGGGATTTTGTATGGAAGTCACAGCTTTTGAGCAACAACAGGATCTACCAAGAAGGAAGAGTCTTCCTCATCAAGAGGGACCTGAACATAGGATTTATACCCTACCCTCCTAAATGGGACTGGCCCAAAGGGAAAAGCACACTCTTATGAGTTGGGTGAAACATTATGGATTGAGTTTGAACCAATCCAAATTGTGTGACTGAGTCCCCCATTTAAGACAGTTGTAAAAGATAGTTAAGGAGCCACACCTAAAACAAAACCTAATAGAATCTGCCCAGAAACTAGCACCAGGTGAGTGGAGGGTTCGCCTGGGTCTTGTGACAAACTTGGGGAAATGTTCGGGTGGAGAGGAACACACAGAAAACTGAAATGATGGTTTGGAAGACACCTAGAGAGAGGTTTTTGGGATCAGAGTGCATGCTGAAAAGAGCACTCTCGGTCCTCTGAGCAAAAGAAACTATTTCCTGGTACTTGATTCCTTCTGTGTTTAGAGATATAGGACTTTGCACATTCTTTGTAAATAAACAAACCAGAAACTTTGACTAGCCAAGTAGGTTAGAAAAGGGGCAACAATAGGTTGATCATTTTAAGTGCTTTAATTCTCATAGCCAATTTTAAAATGAGGAATTAGTTGCCAAAGGAGGGAAATTTTACAGGAGGCAAAGCTGAATATGATTATTCATATCAGTGAAGTTTAGACAAGTGTATTACAAAATATCTATACAACGGAGGGGTCGAATGGAGATCTGAACATGCTATTGGCCACCCTACACCGCATTAAAAATACCTTACATCTCTTAGGCTACCCATTAAATAACAGATAGTATGTCCTGTTAATTGTTAGTGTGTTCTGACCTTAGACTTTGACCAGGTATTTAATAACACCATCTGCTGTCTGCGTCTGCAATACTGTTATTTTTACATATGGATTACTCTTCTGTCTTCAAAAACAAGGCTGTAATAACAGTGCTAAATGGTAGCAGAACCAAATGAGATTTAAATTACACCGTCCAAGTAAAACATGAAGGGAGAACAGAACACCAAAAATACATCAAACTTATTTTACTGGCTTAAATCTAAAAATCCTAACTTGCTAGAAGGTTGATTAGCTGTAGCTCAAGTCTTGCTGTCCTTACTTGGGGAAAAGTCCTATTGTTTTGCCTGAGAGAGGACTGTGGGTGAAATTTACCCCTGTGCAGGCTGCCTGCACACACCCTGCATTACTTGAGTCCTCAAAATAGGCTGACCCTTTGGACAGAGGTGAAGTTCACCCTGGAGGATGAGCTCTTTACTCTTTATTTGCATGCCCTTTCCTCCCCACCCCCCCCAAATCAACCCAGCAAATAATATTTTAAAGAGACACTGTTGAGTATTTTAGGCCACAAATAATTAATCACTTGAAATTCAAATATTCCTCCTAATTATATCTATAATGGTATTTGGTTTTTAAAAATACATGTATTTAGCTCTGAATGACCAACTTTATAAGAGCCCACATATGCAAAGGCCCCAGTCCAGCTCTCATTGAAACTGATGGGACTTTTGTCATTGCTTCCAGTCGGGGGCAGGATCAGGTGCAAAAAGAATTGTGCATTTATCTATTGCTTCAGGGTCTTATATGTAGCGTTGCCAACTCTCAATTTGATTGCATATCTCACAATATTTGGGATTTTCCTTAAAACCCAGCTCCTTGAGTGAAACACTGACCCTACTGAAGTCAATAGCAAAACTTCCCTTGACTTCAGTGGGTCAGACTTTCACTCCAAAATTGTGTGATTTTTGTGAGCGTCCTTTTTTGTTTTGCTTTAATAAAAGCTGAAAGTGCCTAGCCCTTATACTTGTGGAGAAAACCTTGAAAACCTTAAAGGCTTAAAAAACAGAAGGCAAATTAAAAAAAAAAATCCCAAGGTGATTTATTTTTTAAAGTCAATTTCATGATGTTTAGGGAACCTGAATGTTTTGTCATTGGCAATACTGCTAATCACTATAGTATCTCAGTGTGTATGCACTGTAATAATGAATCATGCATCCTCTCTAGCTTTATTTGTGCGTGAGACCTACCAAAAGTGCTTTGCCTTTTTTCCTACTGAAATGGAGAGGTTAACTTTTAAAACCAAACATATGAATCTAATCCGGAGGGTATGTAAAATATGGGGGCTGAACTATTTGACAGCATTTGAAAGACGCATGTCTTGACATGTTTTCTATTAGAAAGGATTTTAAGCATTACAATCTGTCAAATGAGGTATCTGGTTACATCTGAAAAGGGGTTCTTACCTTTTCCTCCCACTATATTCAGGAGGAAGGCATCTAGAAGTCTGATTCTGAAGCCCTAATGAACAGACACACTGACTTATTTTATAAATATGTGAAATGATGTATGTCTGTCTTTTTTCCCCTGTAGTTACTAGTTTTGGAAGAAGAGTTGAAAAAAACCTAAGCAGATTCTTTACATATTTACTCTGCATCAAATTCTGAATCATAGAAATGTGTAAGTATATTTATGTATGTTATCTAACCTCAATTCAAATACACTAGTGGAGCATGTTATGTTGGGTTTGGCATTTATAAACAGCCTAGCTATAATTTCCATAACTGTTGTAAAATAAAATTTGTATAAATTACAAGCAATATATAAAATCTAGGCAGAATTTATTTCTAAAAATATCTGTCACTTTGTGTACCCTGCATACAATTTACCTCTTGTGCATGTTCTTTTAAATCTGTTCATGGGGAGTATTACACTACCTGTGAGCAACTAGGAACTTGTACAAAGATGCAAAAAGTCTTGGACCAAGTTTCCAAACCCTGCTGACCTATTCAGCAAAAAGTCTGCCAATGCATGGAACTCTTTTAGTTCTTGTAAGCAAGCTCTCTCATCAACATGCTTCTTTCCAGCTTGTGTTGGCCTTTCCAGTATGGTCCGTTCCAAAGGAAGAGGGGCTTGAGCACATTATGTGATTCACTATAATGTATATGATATATTTTTCAAAGTTACTTAACAAAAGGTTGGACTCCTGGTGACATAGTTCTCCTTAAGCATGTACACACACTACAGACAGTAGTTTAGACATGCTGGACTGGGATTCCAGCTCTAGCCAAGCAAGCATGATGTTCTCAAATGCTGTGGTGATCTGTTAGCTACATAACCTTTTGACCTTGTGTTGAATGGCATTGTTTCTGATCTCACTGGGCCAATTTCACCCCGGTGTAAGTCCAATAGTTTCAGTAGAGTAACGCTATGGAGGAATGTTGACCAATGTGTTTCAGGGTTGGAGCACCCACCGGGAAAAAAAATTGGTGAGTATTAAGCACCCACCAGGAAGCCTCCTTATCAGCGCCTCCTCCACCCCCCAGTGCCTCCTGCCCACCATGGCTCTGTTGTTCTGTGGCGTGCAGGAAGTGCTGGGGGGAAGGGGAGGAGCAAAGATGGGGCACGCTTAGGGGAAGAGGCAGAACTGGGCAGGAAGCTGTGGGGGAGGGGGTGGAACTGGGTGGGAAGAGGCGGGGCAGGGTGAGGTGGGGTGGGGCCTTGGGGGAAGAGGTGAAGTGGAGGCAGGGCCTGGGGCACAGCTGGGGGGAGCATCCCCTGGCACATTAGAAAGTCAGTGTCTATGCCAGCACACTAAAATGGTGAGGACCCTTGCCACTGGGATATTCTGATGTGGGTCTCTCTGTCTCTCCTGTTGAACCTGTTCCACTTTGGATAAACATTGAGTGTTGCAACACCTAAGTTCCTTTGTGGATCCGGGCCAGGGTGTATCGCGAATGAGGTGGAGGATTCCAGGAAGAGAAAAGAGTCTCATGGTGAAGACAACTGAATGCTGCCCTGGAGAACTGAATTCTATCACTGCTCCTGCCACAGTTACTATGTGATGCTGGGCAAACTACTTAAAAAAAGCTTTTCACAGGTAATCACTAATTTTGTGTTCCTTATTTTCTGGGTATCCAACTTGGGACTCAAAGGTCTGCTTTGCAGAAGTGCTGAGCACTCACAGCTGCTGCTGAAGTGAATGGGAGTTGTCTTTTGAACATATGAAATGTATATGATGTTAAGTACTCAGAAAAATCAGGTACTAATTATCTCAAATTGGGCACCCAAATTTAATCTCTCTGCATCAGAACCCTCTCTGTAAAATGGGGACACCACCACCCAGGGGTGCCAGAATAGGGGAGGCCAATCGGGCCATGGCCCACCCACTTTTTACCCGCCATAAGGGCAAGCGACTAAGCAGAGGGGGCAGAGAGGAGCAAGCGGGGAGCAGGGTCTTGGGAGGAAGAGGTGGCATGGGAGCAGGGCCTCAGGGGAAGGGGTGGTGTGAGGGAAGGGCCTCGGGGAAGGGGTGGGGCCTCGGAGGAAGGGGTGCCGCAGGAAGGATGGGGCCATGGTTTGGGCACCTGTGGTCCCCTCACCTTTAGGGATCTTCTGCCGCTCCTGACTCCCCTTCCTCACTTCACGGGGGTTTAATGTTTGTGAGGTAGTGAGATACTATAGTAGTGAGCACCATACAAAAGCCCATGACAAAGTTAATAATTCTGTGTTCAGAGCAGGATTTGAATAGTCTGCTGTAAATAAATCCTAGGGCCACATATTGAACAATTAGCAGAAAACAAATATTGAATAGCTGTTCATTAAGTGAACGCCCTCCATTCTATGCACTGAATAAAGCTGGGGTCCCAGGAACAGAATAGTATGTGATCATATAATTAAAGACTGAATCATAATCCATACACACAAGGAGCCAAATTAAGGTTGCACAGGCAACTTGAATTCTGGCATTTCCTATCTTTTGAATGCTTGACTTCGCAGCCTTAATAATGTTCCTTTAACAGGTGTGTGTGCGGCATACTATATAATATGGGCTAAATCCCGCCCTAACTACTAATATAATATATAATATGGATAATATGGGCTAAATCCTGCTCTAGCTAGTGCAGGTGAGAGCAGAGATGCACACACTCTTTGCTCTCACCCGGAATCCTGGAGTCAGGATTCTTCTTGGCCAGTTGGGGCCTTGTGCTGTGGCGTGCACTTCATTGGGGAGAGTTTGTTGGAAAGGTAATCCAGCTGGAGGCCACAGGACTGGTGTTGGGATCGATGTGTATCACTCCCACACTTCTCATAGCCAGCTCATTTCAAAGTCCCTTTTGCCATACTGATCCCTGGATCAAGAAAGGGAGGATGTGTTACCATGGAATTGGCTGAATCCCTCTTCTTCGGGTGTGTCCCCCTCCAGAGATGGTTCCTCGGGATACTAATATTATGTAATTACACACAAAAATTTTAACTGAAGGCTGAGTCAGGCAGCAGCTATTACAGAGATGTTTCTGAGAAGCTCCAAACATTTTTTTATTTGGTCTGAATTTTTTTTCTTAATTATAATGTGTGCGGTGTTACATTTAGCAATACTAGTAACTGGTGGAAGGGAAGTAGATGACTCAGGGGATTGGTAATGAGATACACAGCCTTTCACCGTGGGTCAGCAATTCAAATCCAGCTCAGGTCATTAATGTTGAGATGTTATTGCCTTCTAAAGTTGTTTGATGCCCTGTGTGGAACGAGTTTGGTGGCATTAATCCACTTCCTCAGGTACAAAAATCCCCACCATAAAAAATGTCTCTACTCTGGCCTCCACTACAGTTTGCTACTCTTGATAGCAGTCTCTGAGGAAAAGCTAATGAATGAAAAGGCATAGACACTGCACTACTCTCTCACCCTTACTGATCTTGGTAAATCACTGTGGAAATATGTGTCCACCATGTAGTTGTGTTACTGATACAGGGGTTCAGTCCTAAGGCTGTCAGCCTAGCGCTTTTCACCAGCACTTCTTTCTGCACCAGTCAAATGGCACGTTAAGCCCACTGAATAAAAGTGAATCCTGGAGCCTACCCTGCACACCTAATTCAATCCTCCACACAGTAAATATGAAGATGCTTTTGACGTACAGGTACTGAGGCTGCACAGACACTAATGCAAGGACAATCTGCGCACAGTCCTCCAGGCAAACCCAATATAGGGGGAAACAAGTGATGTGGAGAGTCCATCCTTGGTGACATAATCTTATAGCTAAAGCCCAGAACTGGGAGATCTGAGGGTTGTTTTTTTTACCAGTTCTGCCAAATACTCTGTGTTACCTTGAGTAAGTCATTTAATTTGCCTGTGCTTCCATTTCCTCATCTGTAAAATGAGACTAACACCTACATACCTGACAGGCTATTATGCAGCTAAGTTAACTGCATTATCTTTATTATTATGATATACTGGTAATGTGCAAAATATCATTAGTTATCATTATTAATTTTGCATGTATTAATTATAATTCCTATCAGTGGCCTCCTTACAGTGGTCAAAGTGAGCAAGAGTGCTTACTGTGGTGGTTTTTTTAAACTGGAAAAAGCATGATGGAAACAATGAAGTAGTAGCTGTTTTCAGAAGTTAGAAATATATCATGAAATGCCTTAACAGCTGAATATTTTTACCTATCATAGTTGCACACATTATGTAATATTACTGAAGGAGAACAGGGATAACAATTCTGTCTTTTAAATTTGTTTATTTTGTCTATTTGACAGCACTTCAAGTAAAATTTTTAAGAGTATCTAATTGATTTAGAAGTCTAAGCCTCACTTTAAAAAGTGAGTTGGGCACTTAGGCCCAAATCCTCTACGTATGTAAGCAGTGCTTAATGTGTAATGAAAGAGGTACTGGGGCTCAAGCAATTTTTTTACATTCATAATTAATGCAGCAAGCCCAGAGGTGCCAGGACTATGAACTGCCAAGCCTAGATGTGCCATGGCTCAGCCTGGCAAGCCCTGGCAAAACTTAAGCACTGTATGTAAGTGTCTAACTCCCATTGATTTCAATGGGTAGAGAGAGACCAACATTTAAACAAATAGAAAAATGTGATTGTAAAACCACAAAAAAATTGGCAGGGAGAAACAAGGCCAAGGGTAGTACCTGAAACTATCCTTAACTTTTCTTTTAATTGGACTAGATTTCAAGCTGATGGTGGTCCCTTTAAAGGTTTAAATTGCTGTACTCTGTGCAGTGTTTGAGTCTGCCCATATACAGAGGCCAATGGGGAGGAACATGTTCATTCTAGCTGGTCTGGTGTGGAGCTGACAACCAGCTCAACTTCACTGCTTCAGGGGGACATTTTGGAAATACTGGAACCTCCACACTGCAAACAGCGTTAATGGTTCTGGCACAAGCCTTGAGAGGGTTTTGGCCTTGGCTCAGATATTCAAGTTGCAGTGGAGGAGGTTCAGATTGGATATTAGGAAAAACTTTTTCACTAAGAGGGTGGTGAAACACTGGAATGCGTTACCTAGGGAGGTGGTAGAATCTCCTTCCTTAGAGGTTTTTAAGGTCAGGCTTGACAAAGCCCTGGCTGGGATGATTTAACTGGGAATTGGTCCTGCTTTGAGCAGGGGGTTGGACTAGATGACCTTCTGGGGTCCCTTCCAACCCTGATATTCTATGATTCTATGATTTTAGACTTTTATTATATGTGAGGGTCTCTGTTCAAAAAGGATCCACATGGACAAAGTGTTGCAAAGCCTGAAATCTCCACAACACTTTAGGAACGTACTGGCATAAACTGCTCCTGGATATTGTATTTGTGTTGGTCGAGCATAATCAGCTTTTATATTTGTCCCTGACTGCCATTAAATGGATTCTGTCTTTTCCTTTCAATAATTTCATGTCCTACATAGTATTTTGACAAAGGATAGGTTGTAGGCTTGGGACAAAGATTAATTGTTTGTTAGTTGTATTCAGGCCAAACTAGGAGTTCTTAACAAAAAAAAAATTGCGCCTGCCAAATGATAATCTTACTTCTGTGTTTTGGTCTCAGTTTGTAACAGGCTTCCTGTGAAATTCTTGTCCTTTTTCCATTTTCTGTGGGGCATTTAGTAGCCTATTGAACTAATGTGGGTATAAAGTAATGAACACAGCTACAGCTATGTCATAGAGGGGTCACAGATTCCATGACTTCCTGTTTATTTTTAAAAGGGGTCACTGGGGTCACCGTTGTCCCTCCACCCCTCACATCAGGAAATCCAAAGCCAGGGTACACTCCATCCGCTTTCAGATCTCAACAAATCCTATTTGTTGATTGCATTTTTGGATGCAGAGGAGCAAGGCGAAGTGTAAGGATAAGAGAATGTGACATTCCCTATTTATCAATCTGAGAAAAACTGTTAGGAGCTTGACTTATCAACTGTCCTCATTTCTGGCACCTGGAAACATTGCTTATAAGTCTCTATTTTTAATTGGATTGTAGTAACCTCTGAACTTCTCTAGTATTTTCATAATCCTGTCCCTTCCTGGCAAGACACATTGTAAATATCTGTTGCAGCTGACTCTCTAACACAGAAGAATAAGGTCATTTTGCTAGATTTTTCAACTGTGCTACTTGAAAATGAAAAAAGTCAGCTGCTGGATTAAAAACAAAATTAATTAAAAGGTTTAACATTTTCCATTCTCTCCAACAAACGCATTTTGCTCTTACAAATTTTGCTGCAGACTACCTCAGCAGGCGCACAGTAGTCTGCTATACATTGCAGGATTGGGCATTTAGTTTTTTTACATTGTATCTCCCTGAAAATTAGCATACTCATATATATGCATGAATACTTTTTTAAAGGAAAAATCATAAAAAAATTAATAAACCATAAAAAAATCATAACAAAATAAGGAAAGACTTAGCATCTCCATATTTCAGGCCTTATCTGTGGACAAGTGGCGTATCAAGGCCTTCCTGATGTTTCCTTTTCATAAATGTCTTGCAAACATGGTATCCTATATCCACTAAGAAATTATTCCAAAAAAGTCCCTCATAGCAAGCTTCAAAGAGTCAATACCAGGGTTCCATATAAAGTAAAAAGCTGACATCAAACTTCTGTTTGGATTTTTTTCTGATTCTCTGACACATTTTCTTCCAAACTGAGCTAGTGTGATGACCTTAATCTCGCCTTTTGGCATTTTATTTTGTATCCAGCGTCTCCTTTAACTTCTGCTACCATCAGTTAGCTTCCATTATGAACAATAGCTGTACAATACATAGAAACATCCAACATAGTGATGATTATTAACAGCTTTTTAAAATATAAGCCTGATCCTGTAAACACACACACGTGCTTAATTTTAAGCACAAATAGTTCCATGGGAATCAATGGTAGTGTTCATGTTTGAAGATCAGCACATGTGTTTAGGCCCTGATCCTGCAAACAGTTAAGATCACATGTGGCTTTAAATTCACTAAAAGAAAAGGAGTACTTGTGGCACCTTAGAGACTAACCAATTTATTTGAGCATGAGCTTAAGTGAGCTGTAGCTCACGAAAGCTCATGCTCAAATAAATTGGTTAGTCTCTAAGGTGCCACAAGTACTCCTTTTCTTTTTGCGAATACAGACTAACACGGCTGTTCCTCTGAAACCTTTAAATTCACTGGGACTACTCACATGCATAAAGTTACAAGCGCACATAAATGTTTGCAGGATGAAGGTCTCACTATGGGCCTATTCTAAAGCTCATTGAAGTAAATGGCAAGATTCCCACAAAGTGAGCTGTAGCTCACAAAAGCTTATGCTCAAATAAATTGGTTAGTCTCTAAGGTGCCACAGGTACTCCTTTTCTTTTTGCGAATACAGACTAACACGGCTGCTACTCTGAAACCACTGACTACAGCGGGCTTTGAATCAGGCCCTATGTCCTTGCTATGCTATTAGAAAAGGACATAATAAGATAAGACTTACTCTTGTCAGTACTTCCACTGAAGTCAGTGACTAAAGCTGGCAGGATGTGACCTAGATTTTACTTTCTAAAAATTTATTTTAAAAATCTCACAGGCATTTTGTGACACAGAGCAGCAAATCCAGTGTGGCTATTTTAAGCTGCATCTTTGAATGTAGTACTTTTCATTTTAACCTTGGCTGTGCTGTTATTTTACCAAATTCAACTTCCCTCACAATGAGGCCCCTTCAGGACCGTTTGGCATTTGTCTCCGCAGTGGATGTTTCTTTTTCACTAGAAAAGTTTGCTGAAATGTTTCCTTAGGGATTAGTTTCAATTGAATGAACAGCATGTAACATTTGCTGCCTCACTACTGCTGCAGCGTGAATTGTATATTTCAAAATTTGTAAATAGAAATGTTTGGGGGGGTTTTTTTGTTTTTTTTTTACAGAAGAACATGGTATTTTAAATGAAAAACAAAACTTCTAAGGTTTCTAAAATGGCCATCACAGCCTCTCTCCTAAGCAGAGTGAGTGGCCATCTATAGGCAAGTCCCTGTGGTTGCTTTAGCTTCTGAATCATTTGGCACATATCTTGCAGTACTTCAATAAGTAAATCACTTTTAAAGTCAGCTTACATTTACCTTTTTCTAATCCTTTCAAGCAACCTAGCACGTTCAAGAACAATAACAAGGCAGAAATGTCAGTAAGTCAATGGGAGTTTTGGCTGCAAAGGTTGCCAACTTTCTAACTGTACAAAACCAAACACCCTTTCCCCGCCCCTTCTCCAAGGCTCTGCCCTGCTCAGTCCATCCCCCCTCCCTCTGTCACTTGCTCTCCCCCACCCACCCTCACTCGCTCCCTCATTTTCACCAGGCTGGGGAGGGTCCCTTTTCGACTGAGTGTTCTGGTTGAAAACCGGACACCTGGCAACCCTCGGGAATGGGCCTTAAGTTTTAAACTGAAGTACCTAGTTCTCACAAATGCAAAATAACTGCGTACCCAAAAATGTGCATAAATTAAGGCTGTACTTTAATGTCAGGTTTTAGTTGGCCCAACTTGCGAGGCTCTACACTCAACTTGGTGGCATTTCTGTTTATTTGGGTAGTACATGAAAACTTTTGAACACAGCATTGGATCAATTACAAAATTTCAGAGAATATTTTAGTTCTCAATGGAGAGAACCCTATGGATTTTTAAATTCTGTATAGCTCAACAATTGATGGCACCATTAACACCTTCCAGCATAACTATCACCCTCCCCATCACAGCTCTGCCCATCCTCCCAATACCACTTACCATGTTGACACTCTGCATTACATATCTCCCAGACAAATAGAAAAGAAATAATAATGGGGGGGAGAAGTTTGGAGCATGGAGGGAATGGGGGGCACACACAGTGCCTGACATGGAGGAGAGAATAGTAAACCCAGGTAGGGGGTGAAGGCGAAATGGGGGCAAACAAAGCCCCTGGCATGGGGGACAAAGGAGGAAGTGGGGGAAAAGAGGGAGGATGGTGCTTGACCTACAGTTATGAAGTGTGCACCCCCTAGTGGTGCAAACGAATAATTCAATAACGTCAGCAGAAACCACTGATGAAATAACAGTCTCACTATGCACAATTGAGGGTATATTGTTTTA
Organism: Lepidochelys kempii; assembly: GCF_965140285.1. Lineage (NCBI taxonomy): Eukaryota > Metazoa > Chordata > Testudines > Cheloniidae > Lepidochelys > Lepidochelys kempii. The sequence continues at coordinate 134,931,400 of NC_136382.1, read as the reverse complement.
TAATGGGCGATATCCTGCTCACCATGCACCCACAGGCAGTCCTACTGAAATCAATTAAACTGTGAGTAAAGCAAGCCCTCAACAGTTCTCTGCAGGCAACATGGCATTACCACAAACCACCAGTAGGTGTCCACTAGCAGTAACGCTATTCTTCTATATAGTATTACAATAACATAACAATGGGTACTTTAGATAGATTAAGCCCAATGGGCTAGATTCTGTAAAAAAGAAAGAAAGAAAAAGAACTGAACATATCTCCTTTGTTTGACTTCCATACTAGTAAGGCCATGAAATGATCAGGTTTGGGGAGCTTATAGGACGTGATATAAAACCCACATTTTCTATTTAATCTAGACACTGTTTGAGGAAAATCGTGTTCAGCTTTTTCACGAGTGCTGTAATGTTTCTCTCCCATTTTTCCAGAGTTAACTGGAAGCGATAAAATGATAGTTAAAAACTTAAAATTGCTCATCTTGATTTTCCCAACAAGCTCTGGTTCTTATGGGGGGGGGGGGAAGTAATCGCAATTTTGCCCTCCAGTTTAAAGCCTGCCACAGCTGAAAGATTTGCTCCCCCCCCGCCTTTACTAACACCGCACACTGCTCATGATCGTAAATGCACAAACACTCGTTCTTGGCTCCCAACCAACATATATAAATACATGCAATTTTTCCTTCAAAGAACCTAGAGGCTAAGCAAGAGGGCAAAGGAGTACGTGACTAAAACATCCTAACTTCCTCTTTCATAAGTCATCACATGATGAAGTACAATTACAATTCCTGCCTTGTCTCTGCGAATCGCAGACGCATTGCCTCACCCTAGAAACCCTGCGCTCCGCTGCGAGTGTGTCGGCAGCAATTTCTGCAGCCGGGTTGGCAGGAATCCAATTTCAGTCTGGAGAGAAAGGGCAGTGGGTGGAAGGCAAAAACAAGGATCTGTTTACTTAGTATACATTGATAAAGCTTCTTTAGAAGGAAAAAAAAAAGTACCTTTAAAAGAATTTGACACAATATGAACGGGGAGCTGTTGTGAAGCAGAAAACAAGACGTGTTAACCCTTTTAGCCCCGGGGGGAAAAATCAGGACAGGAGTGTAGTCCAAAAATTAGCCATTTCATTGACAAGCTAACCTCAGGAAAGTCACTAGGGCTGGGCTCCTATACCCATGAAGTTGAAAATATTAACAGATGATTAATGAGAAACTAAAAGAAACTCTCTCCTTTTATGTGTGGGAGAGAGAGGGAGAGAGAGATCCTACAACTAGACCATGTTTTTGAATTTCGTTTATAGCTGACGGGGCAGCCCCAAAAGGGCAAGGTTTGGTTCGAGTGAATGTGCAAGGCGGTGTTTACATTACTCTTGCTTCACTCGGGAAGGATTTACGGGCGGGGAACGGCTTAACCCTTGAAGGGACAGATTGCATTACCTCGGGGGCAAGTGGCGTGTGTGAGGATCTGCGTTATCACCGGCTGCAACTGGTTCGGGAAGTATTACCCCTAGTTCCACGGTGTGTTCGGGGATGAGCGGCGTTGCATCAAAATCCTCGGTGCACTTGCACTGATGTGGGTGGGGGGAAGCGGGTTTTGCATCAACACCGGTTGCACGGCGCGCGCGCGCTGTAGGGGGGAATGACACTGTCGGAAGACGCATTAGCGAGCGGCACCGTTTCTGGAAATCCCCCAGAGCAGAATCATGCGGCGTTTGCATGAAAAAACGCTTCAGTTTTGGGATTAAATATCCTCTGTGTAATTTCAGAACAGGGTTTTTCATGTGACATAAGATCAACACAATTGTTTCTCCGAGGGTGGTTTATTTCCCCCCCTCCCCGCGCGCTTTAAAAAAAAAACCTTTCAAGGCACCTGGCATTTTCAACAGCAGCACGGTAGAAACCTTAGCAAGATTCCACCCCCCTGGCCAAGCCAGTAGGGGAGATCATATAATTTACACTCGCCTCGTCTAACAGAGCCAGCTCATTCCAGTCCAAAGAAGAAAGGTTGGGGGTGGGGTGTGTTGAGAGACAGCGGCCTACGGCGTTTGATTCTCGAAAAAGAAAAGAAAGAAAGTGGAGCTCGAAAACTTGACAGATAAGCTGAGCTTGACGATGGGGCGGGGGTGGGGGTCATTTCCCAAGCTTAACTCTGCAGTTGGATGAAAGCATTCGCTTGCAAATAGGGCAAGGACATGATATCTATTTACTTGTTCGCTTTGATGACATCGCACTAATTAGCTCCATGAAAATATCTTGTGTCCACGCTACGTATCGTGTATGTGGGCTGCAAAGGACAAAACATCAAAAAGCCCAGCTGGGACTGTAATTACAAGTCAACCCCATGCCCTCCGCCAGTCGGTTCTGCAGTAACAAATCTCCCAACAGCAACATAGTCTGCAGTGGGAAATCAGCCTCATGCCAGCCTGTCTCAGTTACTGACCAGCGGTACGCCCGAGTAACAAAAGCTTCAGCTGGTTGTCAGTGCAAAGGGAGAGAGTACTACAGTATAGATTGCGGCTCATACACCCATTCCTGTGTACTGTACACGCTGCTCTTCTTGCTACGTTAAGTAAAAGTTAAGCCTGGCAGTGGGAGGGAGCTTTTAGAGCCCAGAAATAGCAGCAAGGGAGGCGGTACTTAGTGCTGTGACGGGGCATCGGCGGTGCTGGCTGTAGATTCTCTCTCTGAGTCTGTCCCTGGAATGTGCGTTTCGTTTAATAAGGTTTCAAGTGCCAATTGCATAGAGTCACGTCCCTCACCGAGTCTGCGCAAAGGGCGCAGCTGCAGCCCTGAAACAAAATGCGGACGTCAGAGGCTAGAGCTCAGCTTCCTCCATCCCTCCCTTTGTAACCTACATAACTCAGCAGCAGCACTGTGGGAATGGTAACCCAAAAGCAAGAGTTTGAGAGAACAGCTTCCACTTTGTTTACTCTGCACAATCACACACACAGCTCTCTCTATATATTTGGACTACTTCTGGGTTGAATGATGACTTCATGTGCAAATGACAAATGAACAGAACAACATCCCTTTCTCTTTTTGACTGGCTGCAATTGTCAGACGAGCTGTTTGGAATTCTCAGTGCGGAAGAAGGAAGGGAAAAAAATGTCCGCAGGTTGGGGAGGAGAGAGATTGTGTTTCTTTGCTAATCTGCACTAGAAAATGGAAGGGTTGTGGCTGCAAATGACAAGGAAACCTAGAATGTCCCATTTCCGAACCAAATGAAACAATTATTTACAAATCCAGAAGAGCTAAATAGCAATTGTATTTATAATGGTCTTCTACCTTGGCTAAGGCAATGAAAAAACAATCCTTATACATGTACAAGGAAATTACATTACTTAGCGCTTTCTTTCTTCCAGGCGCTGTACACATAACTAACTCTCGCAACCCCCTGGCTGTTGGGTATTATTAACCCCTTTTAACAGAGGGGGGAAATTGGGAAAGTTGTGAAGTCAAAGGGATTGGGCCCGGAGTGATTTCCTCAAGGCCAGGAAGCGAGTTAGCGTCAGAGGCAGGATTAGAACAAAGGTTAGATTAAATTCCAGCCAAAAATCAACCATCACAAAATTCATCCTATAAAATATTTTTTTAAATCAAGTAAGGTGGCATTGTTTTTAAAAACACTTTTGCTCAATAAAAAGATTTTTTTCAACCCTGCCTGACATAATTAGCACTTCTCTCCTCAGAGCACTTCACAAACACTTCCTAGGCTGCAAAGAAGATGGGGGAAGGAGCGAAAAGACCCCTATTTGCATCCCATTCACATGTGCAAGCCCTTGCCGCTCCCCCACCCTCGGCTGACTAGGAGGGAGCTGGCTATTCTTGCAGCTCTTGTTGTCTTGGGACTCTTGGCAGAAGTTCAAGGAGCAGCACCAGCAGCAGGCGGCCAAAGGAGAGGGCGCCCAGCGCGCAGGCGCTTCGAGGCACTGTCGAAGAATCGAGTCACTGGAGCAGAGCGCACAGGCGGCGGCTGCTGCTGCTGCTGCCGGAGTCCCCGCCCCAGAGCGAGCGCCCGGGCTGCAGTAGTGAGCGAGCGAGCGGGACAGGCGGAGTGAGCCGCGCGCTGGAGTAGGCAGCCGAGGGTGCAGCGACGGGGCTATGCGCTTTCCCGCGTCCCAGTGACTCCAGCCGGGAGGCGTCCGCGCCCAGGAGCCCGCTTGTTTGCAGGGGGCGGGCAATCGGCTGAAGATCCTGCGGCAGCTGCAAAGCCGGAGCCTGCCCGTTTGGTCTCCGGTTGCTGGAGGAGGAGGAGAAGGAGGAGGAGGACGCGCGGGGGGCGCTCGCTGCCCCTGGGCTGGGACATGTCGTCCGCGGCGGTGGCGGCTGCTTCCCGCAGGCAGTCGTGCTACCTGTGCGACCTGCCCCGCATGCCCTGGGCCATGATCTGGGACTTCACCGAGCCCGTCTGCCGGGGCTGCGTCAACTACGAGGGGGCCGACCGGGTGGAGTTCGTCATCGACACGGCGCGGCAGCTGAAGCGGGCTCACAGCTTCCAAGAGGGCCGGGCCCCGCCGCCGCCCCACGCCAAGCAGCCGCCGCTCAGCGCTAAGGAGATCCTGGTGCAGCAGCAGCAGCAGCTGAACCACACGGCCGTGGCGGGCGACGCGGTGCCCCGGCCCCAGCCGCAGCCCCTGGAGCGCTACCCGCTGGCGGCCGCCGCCGCCGCCTCCGAGCGGCAGCCGCCCCGCCTGGGAGCCGAGTACGGCGGCAGCCGGCAGGTGAACGGGATCCTGGTGCCCAACGGGTTCCCCAAGCCCGAGGAGCCGCCCGAGCTGAACCGGCAGAGCCCGAACCCGCGGCGGACACACACGGTGCCGCCCACCCTGGTGCCGCTGATGAACGGAGCTTCCTTGTCCGCGCCCATCAGCATCAGCAGCCGGGCCGCCGCCGCCGCCTCGCTGGCCGCCATCTCAGGGGCGCCCGCCCCCATGCAGGTCTCCGTCTCCCAGCAGCAGCCGCCGCCGGCGGCGCCCGGGGAGCTGGGGCACAAGCGGCCCGGCTCGGTGTCCTCCAGCAGCAGCGGCGGCGGCGGCGCGGGCGAGCACGAGAGCAAGGAGAAGCAGCCGCGGGGCTCGGCGGAGGAGCTGGGGGTCGAGGGCAAGGGCCGCGGGGGAGCGGAGCAGGAGTGGCTGGGCAAGCCCAAGACGGTGCGGGACACGCTGCTGGCGCTGCACCAGCACGGGGGCCACGCGGTGCCCTTTGAGAGCAAGTTCAAGAAGGAGCCCGGCATGGCTGGGAGCAGGCTGCTGGGGTACGAGAGCAACGGGGCCGTGGCCAAAGCAGGTGAGGGGGAAAGAGGGTGTCGGCCCCCCCACCCCCCCATAGCCAACTCCGACCTCCTAACTCCACTTCCTGGTGCCTAGCGCGGCACCGTTGCTTAGGCGGCAACGTGTTCATGTGCTGAAGCAGCACAACAGAGAGCTATGAGTCAGGGCTGGCGGGTAGACACTGACAGGGAGAGGGCTTTCCCTCCCTGCGCCGTCCTCGCCATAGGAGCTGCAGTGAAGGCACCAGTAACCTTTTCGCCTACTAGCTGCGCTGTAGGGGTGTGCTTCTGCAGGTTGCATGCCTGCAAGTGGTGGGTGAGTGCGCACATGCACAAGTTGTATAGACCACACACACATACTTTGGCTGTGTGCCATGTTGTGTGTATGCATTTGCATACGTCATACTGTATAATTGGTATTTGTGTGCAATGCCCTGGCTGTGTATTCATTTAAAATGGAAGCCTTTTCAAGCTTGATGTGTGTAGCTGTAACTCCTTTATAGCTGCATTCATCTGATTGCTTATTATTATTATTTTTTTTTCCTTACACATTTCTCCTCCCCATTCCTTTGTATTGCTAGGGGCTCGGGCAGCGAGGAAGAGGAAGCCTTCCCCAGAACCAGAAGGTGAAGCTGGACCGCCTAAGATCAATGGAGAGTCACAACCCTGGTTGCCAGCCTCATCAGAAGGGATGAAAATGTCCATGACTGCTACGTCTTTCATGTCCCCACCACCACCAACTGCCTCGCCTCATTCCAACCGGACCACACCGCCTGAAGCAGCCCAGAATGGCCAGTCTCCTATGGCTGCGCTCATTTTAGTAGCAGACAATGCAGGGGGCAACCACTCCTCCAAAGATGCCAACCAAGTTCACTCCACCACCAGGAGGAATAGCAACAGCCCGCCCTCTCCGTCCTCTATGAACCAAAGAAGGCTGGGTCCAAGCAGGGAGGTGCCAAGTCAGGGGACAAACACTGCTGGGGGATTGGAGCCGGTGCATCCTGCCAGCCTCCCGGACTCGTCTCTAGCAGCCAGTGTTCCCTTGTGCTGCACCCTGTGCCACGAGCGCCTGGAAGACACCCATTTTGTTCAGTGTCCCTCAGTCCCTTCCCACAAGTTCTGCTTCCCTTGCTCCAGACAAAGCATCAAACAGCAAGGAGCTAGTGGCGAGGTGTATTGTCCCAGTGGGGAGAAATGCCCTCTGGTGGGCTCCAATGTCCCTTGGGCTTTCATGCAGGGGGAGATTGCGACCATTCTTGCAGGAGATGTGAAAGTGAAAAAAGAGAGAGACTCGTGACTTTTTCCAGTTCACAACCCAACATTACCTGTAACTAAAACTGCTTGAATTGTGTATATATCTATAAATATATATATATATATATATATATATATATCTCCAAGACAAGGGAAATGTAGACTTCATAAAACATGGCTGTATAATTTTGATTTTTTTGAATACATTGTGTTTCTATATTTTTTTGAAGACAAAAGGTATGTACTTAAAGGCATTTCCTCTTTTTGTTATTAGCAACTATTTGTTGTGCTTCCTTGGTGACAGTTACTGTTCAATGTAGGCTGTGACTTGCGCTGCTTTTTTTAGAGAGCACTTGGCAAACCAGAAATGCTTCTAGCTGTATTTGTATGCACTTGTTTCTTTTTAAAATGCCAAATACATTTTCTGACATTGTAAAGATTGCCTTACTGTCTGTGATTCCTTATTTTTGGGCCTTGCTCAGAGTAAAGCTGGATGCGTGCAGATTTGATATAAAATGGTAGTGGGGAAAAAAGACTGATAGGGTGAAATGGGATGTCCCCATTACAGCTGAAAGGCAGGTGAATATTAGAAAGCACAAGTGGTTTCTTTCTGAAACATTGTTCTCTTGTTGCAAAAGCAAGTTTTTTAGACTGAGTCCAATTCCCCTCTGTTTCTAGAAGGAAGTTGCCTTCATAGTAGGATGTTGAGAGATGTTTGAGAGGCGCTGCTGAGTTAGGGATTTCTGGGTTGTTTGCCTTTTAGGAAAAAAAAGGCAAAGTTGACCACAGTTCACGTGATTGGTTGTAAGATTACAGAACTGCATTTATTCATTGATTACATAATGTTAATGCAGAATTTTGGTAATAAACTTAATTACTGTATTGGTGTATACACCAGTATAGCACTGCCATCTTTAAAGATCCATAGCTGTTTTAGTGCCACTCACATACTATTTATGCTTGGGGAAAACTAAAGTTGTGGGTTTTTTTGTTTTGTTTTTTTTTTAATTTGCACATAGTGCAGGTGGACTTTGAGTTTGCTTATGAGTTACTTATAGTACTGTTGGTATTGTTAACTATCTCTTACATCATATTTCCAGGTAGTGGCAGGTACAAGATGGTACAATGACAGAAGCAACTGAGGTGCTGCCAGGATTGCCTTCGGGCATTTCAGTGACAGCCCAAATGTGGGTGGAAGAAACCTGTAATCTCTGTTATGTGTGTTTTTTAAAACAAACCTAATACTACTTTTCTGAAAATGAAAAAATAAACTGGTGGAATGAAAGCAATTAGGGTTTCACAAAAGGGGCATGCCCCGCCTTTTTAAACTACTTTGGAGTACTCTTTGTAAAGTCATTTCTTTTGATCAAGCTTCTGCATCAATCAGCAAGCAGACTTTTTTTAAATCAATAAATCATTACTAGAAATGGCTAAGTCTTATAGTGATGTTTTTGTGCTGTTTAGTTCATTAGCAACACTGCAAAAACCCTGATGTTTAGGTGTGTTTAACTTGGTCATAAACAATTGTTCTGGGCAGAAACACGACTACAAGTTCTCATCCCTGGGGCAAATAATATAATTTTTCCAATTTTTTTAGGGAAAAAAAAATCTGTTCAACTAACTTTAACCGTTTGGGATGCTTTTTAATCTAGTGTTATGATCATATTCAGGCTGCTATTTAATGCAGAGTAGATCGTTTGGGGAAGATTTTTTTTAATGGTCATTATTAATATTTGAAACTCAGACTGCACATCCATAGTCATTTTTTTATTAAGTGTTTCAATGAGCACACCACTAACATGTTTCTTATTACAGGTCAATGTAATATTAAATACAGACTTGCATGGTAAACCAATTCATTAAGTCAATATTACGCTTTAAAATTATACCTATAGTTCAGATTGGTGTCTTATGTAAACATGCAGACAAGTTGGAAAAAAACGCACATATATACAACTGTAAAGGATACTTTGGAACACTATGGTCTCTGTAAATGTGTATTTAGCACTTTATTAAAAAATGGATTTCAAGCCGATAGATGGTAACAAGTTCTTCAGAGTTGTTTGGCATAGTAACTCATAGTATGGAGTGCGTATGTTTTTGATAAAATGATATCCCTACTAAAAACTGCATGAAATGATTGCTCTGCTGTGTTGGCCAACTGTTCACCTTTGAGCACCTTGACGTGAGGTGGGAAGGTAACTTTTCCCGCTACTCAAGCATATCCTGCTTCCTGGTCTGACTGACATTTTTGTGGCTCTCCAAGGAGACCTTTCACTTAATCTTTTATCTGGAGGAAGTGTGTCAGTATATTGTGGCCCAACAGCATCTTTGGACTTATTCTTTAAAGTAGTTCAAAGGGTGGGAATTCTCAGGCCTTGTTGTACTAGGTGATGGTACACAGACAACACAGGTGAAAAAGAAATGTCAAAAAGTTACTATACCTGTTCTGACATCTAGGCCCGATATCTCAATTGATTCTAATACACATGATGACATTTCGTTATTACAAAAGTGCTTGAAACCAGTATGCCTTTTTTATTTCTCAAATTTCAGTTGAACTAAGTTTGTCTTATTTTGTTGCTTGCTGAGTTATGACATCACAATGATCACGTTATTCACTAAACCAATTTAGTGTTTCCTTGGCTACAAAGCTTTTTTTAAAAAGTTCTTTAGCTACAATAGTGCTACTGTTAATCTTTTTAAACTTTTTTAAAGGTGATAGTTTGCGTAGTAATAAAGTGTTTTAATGAAGAATGTGTGATTCTCAAATCTCACTTTAATTACTCTTTTTAAAGTTTTTACTTTTTGCTGGAATATCACCTGCACTCCGCTTTTGTTGTTTATAACTGCTAAACTAACACATTACTATTTTTACCTATTTTTTATCTTTGGCATTAAATAAAATATTAGGAGCTTTATGCACTTCCTGTGAGTGGTTGTTTTTTTTTAATTAAAGAAAAAATTAAATTGGAAGTCTACAGCCACTGAAGTGCAATGATGTAGTGGCAAAATCAACAGGATTTTTTAAAAATACACCTTTTTGTCCTTAGTACCATATAGGGAAGCAAAAAGCAGGGATGAGAGAGCTGAAACATGGAAAGGGCAGAACGAATTGTCCATTGGGAAAATGAAATTCCTCCCTCCAAGAGGAGTAGAGGGCAAAAGGGTAAGAGCCCTCTCATTTTGTTCTTGATTTGTATATTATGGTGCAGTATCGTCCATCAGAGCCCCTAGTGGGTGGGGAAGTAACATGGCATAAGGGAGACTATGATGGCCTTTGTGGTGGCCTTAGAAAACTTGGTATGTTTTTGGAGCGGTCCTCTTTTTAAAGAGACATGCTGTAAACCAGGCAACCATGTGTTTTATGAACTAATACTTAAGAAAAGGGTATAAATACATTTGAATGTGCTCTCTAGTGGTTTATTATGTCATCAGTACCCCTGGATCCTTTCCTTCTGCACTTGGGCTAAATCCCACTTGCCCTGCTTACAGGGATAACAACAACAATGTTCCACTGATTTCAGTGGAACTTCACTTGCCAGGAAGGAGAGCAGGATTGTCTTTATTCTAGGTTGGCTGGAATCCTTTTTTTAAAAAAAGTCCAGACCATGGGGATGGCAAACACTATATTAATGATCACTTGGCATTTTAATCAGGCCATGGATTGCAGCAATCCATGGCCTGATTAAAATGCCAAGTGATAGTTAATATAGTGTTTGCCATCCCCATGGTCTGGACTTATGATGGCCTTTGTGGTGGCCTTAGAAAACTTGGTATGTTTTTGGAGCGGTCTTCTTTTTAAAGAGACATTCTGTAAACCAGGCCCTGGCAACCATGTATTTTATGAACTAATACTTATGAAAAGGGTATAAATAATAATAATAAAGTAAATCTTTTGATTGGTCAACTATTTACATTTAGGGTCCTAAATCCTGCACTTAAAGATAAAACTTGTTACTTCTGTCAAAGTTTAGCCAGAGTAAGGAGTGCTAAATGGAGTGCTGGGCATTCAGGATGAAGGGTTTATTTTAGAAGATGCAACTTGAAGGTTCCAAAGCAGTTTTTCTTATCCATTATCTGTGACTGCAGCTCTAAATAAAACTCTTCCTGATTACATTTTACTATTACAGTCATTCTAACCATAAATTAAAGCAGAGTTTGTTGGATTTGTTAAAAAAAGAAAGTCTAGACTGACATTAATAGAGAAGCCAAAGATGTTTTTTCACACTTCTTGTTTCATATTATCAATGTGGCAGTCCCCACAGAAAGTGCCTCAGGACCATTTATAGATTAGTTTTATTTGGTAATGTGTAAAAGGTTTCTCTTTCTGATTCCTAAGACTGGAAATGGGATCATTCAGAAAATGTTCAATCACATGGACGCTATAGAAGGCCTGAGTCATTTGCTTGCCTTTTGTTCAGTCGGAGAGATTGAGAAGACACGCCTTTCCTCTGTTACAGAGCAAGGTCAGGCTGTGCTAACAGATGAATGGAATACATATTTACCCATTTCATCATTCCAGGCTTTCTGGAGCTGGGGCGCCAGAATTAACTCATTCACTGCCTTTTCCAGACTATTAGGAGATGCGCTCTGTACAAGTTAACTGTTAATCATACATTTTTCACACAAATGAAGTTGAGCTGAAATTGTATGAAAATGTTTGCTTTTTAAAAGGAAGAGAAAGGGGGGAATGCAGCCCTAGTATTTTTAGAAGATCCTAAATACACTTCAGAAAATCATTTCTACAAAACATCCATAAACAGGCCTGCATAGCTGGAATGGGAACTTATAAAGTACAACATCCATTATTTCAATAACTGAGTTTAGATAGGTAACACACATCTAGACTATCTAAACTCCTTTCTCTGCAGTTGAAGAACAGTTTTTACTGAGTCAGCTTGGGAAGATTTATCCCCGTAGAACAGTCAAAGTCCCCTACGGAGAAGAATCATGATACCAGATGTGTTCATAGAAAAGTTGTAAGCTGTGTTCATATTATCACAATTTAACACTTGCAATCTTGCTTCTACCATTCACTATCTTTAAAAGTTTATTATCCTTAACACATAATAACATTGCAAAATAGTAAGAGATTAATAATTTGTACTTAAACACAACTTACTTTTAGTATAATGAGAAATAATGAAAATCCTAAAGAGAAATACAATATTACAGTGTCAGCTAGTTGGAACAGGGCTACAGTATCTTTTCTCAGAAATTTAATTTGTGTGTGTTACCAAACTGCTGTGGATAACATTGTACCCTGGTGAATGGCAATTGCCTTGGAGTTACATAATGGAAATAAATGGGGGGGAGAGGAGGACAGTGTGCAGTGCTGTTTACTTACCAGTGCTGAGTATTTTCATACATGTGCTGGAACAAAACAGGATCAAAGGCAAACAGAAAAAACTAGGGAGGATTTGCTGCACTGATATGGGAAAACGGGGCCCTAGAAGGAATCCCAGCTACTGGCTTCGATAACACACAATTCCTGTTTAAAATCCCAGGGTAGGTTCTGCTCTCATTTACAAACCAAAAATGCCATGGTCTTTAATAAGATTGCTGCAGTTACTTCAGCCAGCATTTGGCTCTTTGCTCTTTACATGGCTCATACCTCTCAAATTTACATCTTTTAGCACCAATATTATAGGACTTACATGGGGGGGGAGGTTCCCCAGTGCCTCAAAAGCAGGCCTCCTGTTGGTGGTTTCACTCTTTTCCCTGCATGATTTCCAGTAAAGCCAGTTTCTGCTGTGCACTGGAAGCGATTACTTTAGAGGCAGAGTGTGTGTGGATGGGAGTGGAGGGTGCATAGGCTTGGCATAGGAAGGCTGTGCCCTGGAGCCAGGTTGGAGCCTTTCTGTTTATTAAAAGAAAAGGAGTACTTGTGGCACCTTAGAGACTAACCAATTTATTTGAGCATAAGCTTTTGTGAGCTACAGCTCACTTCATCGAAAAGTGTAGAAGATCTTTTTATTCACACAAAGCATGAAAAAATACCTCCCCCCACCCCACTCTGCTACTGGTAATAGCTTATCTAAAGTGATCACTCTCCTTACAATGTGTATGATAATCAAGTTGTGCCATTTCCAGCACAAATCCAGGTTTTCTCTCCCCCCTCACACAAACCCACTCTCCTGTTGGTAATAGTTTATCTAAAGTGACCACTCTCCTTATAATGTGTATGATAATCAAGGTGGGCCATTTCCAGCACAAATCCAGGGTTTAACAAGAACGTCTGGGGCAGCAGGGTAGGAAAAAACAAGGGGGCAGCAGTAGGAGCCTCCAAAGGACCTGCAAGACAAAGGTAAGCTGCCTAGAGAGAAATCGGGAAAGAGGAAAGCAGCTGCCCTTTGATCATGGACCTACCGCTGGCGTTCTTCATCCACCCTGGATTTCCCCTGCATGCATCTCTGTAATTCTGTTAATTGTTCCTGATGCCTCTTTGACCCAGATTCATTGCACAATCCAAGGTACTAAAATGTAACCCTGCCTCGGCCTAACTTTCAGGTCTTGTTTGGGTGTCTGTTTGAAGGGGAAGGAAATAAGGGTGTAGTGGGAGGCTGTACCTTGTTTAATCATCGCACTGGTTACATCCTTCACTTTGGGTTTTTGTTTGTTTTTTTTTTTAATTACAGTAGCAGTCAGTGCCGTGGTTGTACAGTACCCACCGCAATCAGTGGCGTCTTATTAGTACTCTCGCAAGTGCAAACTTCATTAGCGGGGTTGCGTCGTGAGTAATTAACTTCCCAGGCAGCGCTTTTGAGCTGCAGTGTAGTCACGTGCTGGGCCAGCGAGCCAGGCTCGTTCAGGGCCCTGGTACAGGCAAGCTGAGTCCCGCCCAGTGCTTAGCAGTTACACAACCGCGTTCACCTTCCCCGCTGCGGCTCATCCCGTGATTCCCGTGGTTCTCTCTCAGCGCCAGAGGCTGAACCCTGACCCTTTTGCAGTCTGGGGGACACCTCCAGGGGACTTCCGTGGGGACCACGCTGGGATTTCGTTCTCCGCCGTTGCAATGGCAAAGCACTAGCTCCCCAGGCTGGGCATGCGGAGGAGGAGGAGAGGAGCAGGGAGGCGCCATTCACAGAGAGAGCGAGCGCGCGCGAGAGCCCGCAGAGCCTCCCCCCACCCCCGAGACACGGAAACGTGCCTGACCCATGAATCCAGGCGGAGGGAGTCCCCTTCTGAATGAGGCAGTTCGTACAGTCACTGTGCACACAGCCCTTGGCTGGTGCAATAACAATAGCAAAGCGCTGGCTCATCGTGCAGCCTTGCAGCCTGGGCATGGGGAGGAGCAGCCGCAGGCCCCGGAAGCTGCCTCTGCTCGCGGGGCTGAGAGCTCCCGTGCCCCCTCCCCGGCTGCCTCTCCCGCGCCGGCACCAAAGGGAACTGCACCAGCTGCGCTAGCTATAATTAGAGCGAGCAAGCGAGGAAGGTGCTAATCCCCCTCCCCCCTCGCACCCAGCAGCCCCTCGGTGCCTCCCTCAGCCGCACCAAGAAAGGAATTCGTGTGTGTTGACTACCGCTCTTTATCTGGATGGGTCACCTCGTGGTGAACCAAATATAGTAAACGACGGCTGCTGCTAGCGATGCCGCTTCTTCCAAGGGGGAGAATCCAGCATTGCACAACCCAAGAAAGATCAAACGCATGGCACTCGCGCAACTGCCCTGAACCTAGTGCGGGTCATCAGGCAAATCTCCCAGGGTGGGGTGGGAAGAGTCGCACAGGTAAACCCCCTTCAGAACCTATGTGTTCGGAGGAAATTTTGCTCGTGCTTGGATCGATTTTAAGGCCGTTTTAAAAGTCATCTCTGCAAAGCACGGTATGGTCTAATGACCTGGACACAGAACTGGGAGCCAGGAATTCCTAGCTTCTAATCCTGGCTCTGCCGCTGACTTGCGGTATGGCCTTCAGTAGGTCATTCACCTCATGGTGGGGTTGTGAGTAAGATGATATACTCGCCTGTATTTTAAGGGATGTCCTTTATTTTTTGCTTCATGGCTGTATTATGACCTGCACTTTAAGAATTACTAAGGACCAGCAAAATAGTATGTTTTCAAGTAGTATTCATACAAGGGATTATATGCTGTGATACACATTTATTTATTTATTGTTTTGCATAACCAATAAGTTATTGTGAAGTGGATTCCTTATAAAGGTGCTGCCCCATATTGATTATTCAGTTCTCTATTTCCTTGAAATGTAGGTAGTCAGCTCAGTTGAGGATTACTTGGGACTTGTTGATACAGGGAATTGTTCTTGAGTTAGGGGACAGTCAGGAACAGTTAATCAGGAACAACTCTAAGTGTAGACAAGCCGTTTTCATTGCTTGTCAACGCTTATGTAACGAGTGCTGTAAGTACAATGAATTATTTTATGACTACGGCTTTTGCTTTGTTTTAGTTATAATACTTTGCACTTCTATTCCATCTTTCATGAGAGAATCTTCCAGTGCTTTACAAACATTAACTAATCTTCCAACATCCAAGTGAGGCAGGTAAATATTATTCCCATTTTACAGAGGAGGAAATTGAGACACAGAGAGGCTAAGTGACTTGCCAGAGGTCACACAGCAAGTCCATGGCAGGACCCAGAATGGAAGATAGTGCTCCTGACTCCTATACCCCTGTTCTAACAACTATATTATTATGCTTCCTCTCTTAAATTTAAAGGTCCACATCCACAGAGGTACTTAGGCCCCTAGCCCTCCCAGTTTTAGACCCCACTGCAATTTGCAAAACTCTTGCTCAGCTGCTACCTGAACTCAGTTGATGTCTACATTTTTGCTGTATAAATTCATTAGACACCTATGTTTTTGCCTCTCAGCAGGTGCTTCACTAAGTGCCTAGATGCCTGTCTCCTACCTAAGCCTTAGAGTGATCCATGCACTCTAAGGGGGTGAATATAGGTGCTCTTCTGCAGATTTTGCCTGCAGAGCTTGATCTAGTAGGTGTGCTCAGAGGCTGCCTACTACATCGGGTCCCATTCAAAATCTGGCTGGCAGTGGCACTGCTAGTATCTACCTTATATTTCTATCCTAGTAATTAGCGCATTCATGGGGGAGAGCCAGGTTCAATTCTCCCATAGGAGCAGATAGGATTGGAACAGGGGTGCCCCACCTTTCAGGAGCATGCTCAGACCACTGAGCTATGCGATTGTCTGATGTAAGGTGCCCTCAATCTCTTTTATTGACACTATTCCACTCTGTGTAAGTAATTAAGGAGTCAATGGGCCCAGGAAAAGAGGGGGAATGACTCGGTAGTCTGGTAAGTAGGGCACCCACTTGGGTGACCCAGGTGCCAGTTCCCCCTGCTTCAATGGTCTCTGTAATTATTTATCCAGACTAGAGCAGCTTCAACAGAAGAGACTGAGGGAGGGGAGCTCCCCCTCCCTCAATTATCCCATAGCTCAGGAAGTAGAGCCATCCCCTGAGGGATGGGAGACCCCTGTTCAAATCCTTTGTACCCATCAGACAGGCTGGTGGGAGTAGAACCTGGGTCTCCCCCATCCCAGATGAGCGCTCTAATCACTGGGCTAGAAGTTTGGCATCACCACCCTCATCATTGTTGCGTGTGAAGTGAAGCAGGCACCTAATTCATTCTTGACAGAAAGAATTTAGGTGTCTAAGCTGCCTGACTCCAGGAGTGGGGTTCCCAGTTGTGGATCACAAGCAGAGACTGGTGTCTAACTCCGTCAGAAGGGAGAGGCTTGGTATATACCCCTCCCATTGGCTAGCTTTGGCAGCTCCTGCCTAGCATGCTGTCTTTTGTGGATTGCATTCATTCTTAGGTGCCTGTCTCTACCCAGGCATACCTTTTCAGATCTACTTCATGTAATAATGAAACAAGAACAGTGCTCTAATCCATCTTCCCCATTGTAGATCACCTTTTATGGATTTTCGTAACTTGACAGTCTCTCACTCCAATGTTGAAGTCCTTCACCAGATGGCTGTTTTGAACATTTAAAATGTTTACTTAAGTCATGCTTCTCTTGCTGTACTTTCTTTCCGGATGTGATTGCTTGCCCCATGATAATATAATCTACTGTAACATTTTTATAGTAATATATTTTAGTACATCAGCAGAGGAGGCAAAAGTCTCCTACTCATATAAAAAAAGTGGCATGGAATCTTTAATGTCCATGTAAAGTAGAAAGAACTTGATTTTTGGGGCCTCAGCCAAACGACCTCACACAGTAAATGGGGATGGATCTCAGTTTATCTGCCTCTGAAGGATGAAGAGTTGAGTGAAACCTGCTGGCATCTGAAGCTGTAGGCAGGGTAAGTAGTTCCAAATTTAAGCTTAGACATTTGAGCTGTTCTCCTGCCCCCTGCTTTTGAATAGGAGAAGAAAAAAGAGCATAAATGGTATGAAACAGACTGATTTTCCCCCATTGCTTTACAATATTAGACTTCCTTGTATGATTATATTGATGGAGCTTTTGTTTTTGTGTAGACCTTTTTCTTTTCCTGGAAGAGAAGAATAACATAATGTAACAATAATTGAACATATTCATTTTTTCCCATGACGTATTTACAGAATAGGAGGTAATTAAATAGCACCATCTTGGTTCAGTTATTATTTGGATTAACATAGCTTTAGAATTTTGGACACAATCAAAACTAGCTTCCATTGTTGTCAGACACATGGAAATAATAACCAGTCAGTGGGCAGTACTGACTTTGATCTTTTATTTTCTTCTTTTCGTTTTTGAAATCCATGTCGTAATAACAGCAAGACATTCCAGGCAGAGTATTTTCTGGGAATTATCACACTTGTTGAGTAGCTAATCACTTGGCCTCCTGCCACATCTCTCAGAGTACTAATAGTAATGGATTGGGGATTTCTGTGTGTGATTTTAGTGCTTATTAAAGATGCCAGATTGGCAGCCCTAGAAACTGAAGTTGTCTATTTATTATCTGTAAACAGGGAACCAGTGTGAGCTGCAGCAGTGTGTGTGTCTCCATTCTGTGCCACAGATATGCCCTGAAGAGGATAAACTGCTTTGGGGGTTGCTACCTTCTCTACTGAGCATGTCAATTTTGGAGGCTTGTTTTTCTGGAGAACTCCACAAGGAATTGGAGTGAGACCAACCAACTCATTTCATGAAGGCCATTGAAGAATCATCATCTGGTGACACTTTTCAGTCACTACCAACCTGCCCAGAACTTGACCTGGCGGATGAGAGACTCTGTATTTTATAGCTAATCCCCAGAGTTAAACAGTCCATAATTAACAGCAATATTATTAGTTCATGTGTTTTTCATTTTACACAGACAATGTCATTCTGTATGATATCATCTGAGGTGAATGCGCTGCCCACCATGTCTTCCTTATCTACCTCCCACTCCCAGTATCTTCTAGAACCCTTTTAAATAATAACCGTCAGATTCTATGTGCAGTGCAATTTCACTGACTTCAGTGAGGCTGTTCTGGTATCACTGAGTGACGACCATAATAGTATTCTATGGTCACATTAAATCTTCTCATTGGACTTGACCTAGGATTCATTTAGGTTTCTTTCCGATTAAAACACAAGGGAATATGGAGCATAATGTGATATGTGCCCATTTCATATTGGAATTATCCAAATAATGAGTTAGATACATAGACAAACATATTGACAATGCTGTATGTCTACAACCAGCCTACAATGGGGTGTATAGCTCCTCTCAAGAGACTGACAGGGAAGCAGTTGAGTAAGCGCTACAGTTGCCTTGCATCAGTACAGATATGCAATGCGTACTGTTTCTTTTGGTTAATGACTTCCTGTCACTTGCTAATAAATCGAGATATACTGCAATCCAAGTGGTTTTAAGACTGTTGTCTGGGAATTTCACATAGGCCATCCCAAGAGATGAAACAACATTCAACTAAAAAGAGATAGTGAAGAAAGGGTGTTAAACCAACTCCAGGAAGGGTTCTCATCAATAATAATGGCCTACATTAAGGAATATTCTCCCATAAATCGTGGTGTTGTCAGTTCTCCAGGCCTACAGATGCATGGGAAACATGTATGCATCAGAAACAAGAAATGCATTCAAAGGGATAAATGATGAATAAGGGACCTATGCTTGAGTATCTCATGCAAAATTCAATGCTGCAGCATTGTATTATGACATCAGAAAGGAAGATAAGACTGAGTCCAAGGGTGGGAATTCTGGGACAGAAGCAAGAATGTTGCCAATTGAGCCATAATGATGCTCTGAATAAAACCCTACGTTTATGACCCAATCTTACAGTCTTAACTTAGGCAAAACTCTATTTCAAGTCAATGAATAAAGGATTCAGGATCAATCCCTTACTTAATATTTTATCTTTTGGGGGGTGGGGGAAGGCATGTTTTCCAGTCAAGCATTTTGCCCTTTGCAATCAGCCATAAACTAATGTGGGTTCCACGCAGTAGTTTCCTTTTTATGCAGAATGGAAACAGACTTACTCCTGTTGCTCAGAACAGGAACAACATGTGGTACGCCCCTTTAGGTATACCTCTCTCATCACTGTTCAATAAATAAATGTCAGTCTTTTGGGCCAGGTCTACACTACACTACACTACACGCCTATATCAGTATACAGACCTTGTAGACAACCCTATGTCGATGGGAGAGCTTCTCCTGTTAACATAGCTACCGCCTCTCAGGAAGGTGGATTAACTATGCTGACAGCAGAAGCTCTCCTGTTGGCCTAGGAGCATCCTCACTTAAGTGCTACGGCAGCCCAGCTGAATCAGTGCAGCTGTGCCAATCAAGTGTTTTAAGTGTAGACCTGCTCTTGGTCATACTACCCATACATTTAGTAGATCGCAATCATTTCAAAACTACGCCAATAGCCCTAGTATAGAATAATCAAACAAGATTAGATAAAACAAATTAATAAGTCCTCTTTGGATGTAGTTAAATATAGTTTAAGATTAAATTTAAACAAAATAATGTAAAATAGAGAGAGGATTATTTGGGATTATTTTCTCTTTGAAACTGGGAAAATAATGCAAAAGTAAGGTTTTTTTTCAGGCAAAAAATGAAGCACAATGTTTTAGAATTAAATTGTTCTGCGCTTACTTGGGTCAAAGTTTATTATTGCAATAAGTTACTTTTAGGACTGACCCAAGTTGGGCCTCATCCTGCAAACATTTACACTTGCTGAGTTCAATGGGCTTATTCGCGTGTGTAAAATTACTCACATGCAATAGTGTTTGTAGGAGCAGGGCCTAGATGTGCACTATCAGTCACATTTCTAAAGCACAGTCTGCCCTGTTATAATTATTTATAAGAAATCCTGTTGTTATAAATATGTATTGTAGTTGAATGTATTACCAACAGTACATTATTATTTATTCATAAATAATTAAATTATAACAGATTTATACTTCATTATTATCATTGCTATATGATATAAATTATGTAGGGCCTTGTTTATGTTTCAGGAACTTGCAGATCTCTGTGTTGGAATGGCATTCATTTGTAACACATTTTTTGATCTGGGACAGCTTTTTAAAATTGGATAATTTTAAAATCCAATTATGCTGTTACTGTGTCCTTAGAGGTGTCCAGAAGGTATAGGGAAGTGTTGTTAGTATTGGATTGCAGAAGCAGACCATCTGGCAAAGGGAAATGGTTTGAATTTGTCAATTGGGGTGTATTTCATTATTATTCCCTTGGTGCACTTAGGCTGTGTCTACACTACCGTGGTAAGTCGACCTACGCTACGTGAATAAAGTAGCTGGAGTCGACGTACCTTAGGTCGAGTTACCACGGGGGGTTGACGGGAGAAACTCTCCTGTCGACTTACCTTACTCTTCTCGTTGGGGGTAGAGTATGGGGTCGACTGGAGAGTGATCTGCTGTCCACTTGGCGGGTCTTCACTAGACCTGCTGAATCGACCGTCGGTGGATTAATCTCAGAGCGTGGATCCCGGCTGTAGTGGAGATGTAGCCTTAGAAGCTGACAGAGAATGGAACCAGAGCGGACATAGGAGTCTGACATGGTGCTCCCTGACTGGCAAATGGCAGGTTTGATAAATGCTGGAGTTTTTTTTCAAATCAAATTTAGTTTGGTTTTTCTATCAGATTTATTTTAACAACCTGAAATGCACCAGATTTTCCTAGTGCTTGCATCTCTCTGCCATGCATGTGCATTGATACGATTGAAAAAGGCGTTGTCTCTTAAAACAAGCAGGCAATTTACAAAAATATCCCTTGGGATTTTGATATTGATGGTGCACTGTGTGTCCGTTGGAGATTGCTGTATCAGACTTGGGAGTATCACACTGCTTTCTTCAGTTACTGGCTTCCTGCACAGTTCTCAACTGTTTTCTTTTTCAGTTGGCCCTGTCCACTTCAAGCTTTGCTATTCTACTTACTAATGAAGAATTAAAAAACATTGGGCCCTACTGTGTCCTTCTATGGAAAAAACCCACATAAGAGTTACATTTACTTGGAAAACTGTGCTGGTTTTTGAGGTGATTTGCCATTGGGAGAATGGCAGGAGGAAGGAAGGGTGGCAAGCTTTGTGTGCATCCTCAGAGCTTCGAGATATTTATATAGAGAATCAACCCCTCCTTGCTACTACGCAAACCTCCTTGCCCCCTTGCCTGACAGCTGCCTCACAGATACGGGATATCAATCCCTTCCTTACCTGCTCCTGCATCAACCCCCAACCTCTTAAGGAACTTGATGGCACTATTGATTCAAATTGGTTGACTACATTCACACTTTATTCTTAAAAATGTTCAGAACACCGAACTTAGCCAAATGTGTTGTCTGAAGACAAAGCAGTACAATACGACAAGGAGATAGACATACCCTCCTTCCGGAAAGAACAGTCTCACAGCATGTTCAGCTTAAACAGAAAGTATGCTTCAAAAATCTGCTTTTCAGCTAGTAGTATTTATAGTCTGATTTTACAAGTTACAAAACTCTTTACATGGCACTAAAATCCAACCCACCAGTTCATAACCGTTCCTTAACTTGTTGGTGTACGGTGTCTTTCTTATCTCTCTTTTGCATACCTCATTCCAAAGCAGTTGAGTGGAGAGGTTTGTCCCAGCCTGTGCTAGGACACACCATTCATGCATCTTGGCTTTGACGGGCTTCCTATTTTCTAATGCCATAGCTGACTTCAGCTATGGCATTAGAATACAGCTGAATATTTGACATGGGTGAACAGAATTGTGGGGAGAGCATGATACATTCAGTTAACATAACTTCCCAAGATATACGTGTATATTATATTAATTCACTGCACATAACGCCCGTTAATGTGGTGTATACTATGCCAGACATGTATGTATTGGCTTGCAGCACAGAGCAGAAACCATGCAAATTAACACTGATAATCAGCATTAAGACCTGCTGGGATCTCCCAACAGATTTGACAAGGGATGATGGTACACAGAATGGCTGTGCTCACTGTCTACTACTCACCCATACCTCTTAAGCCCACAACTCCCCAGCGGTATGGTATTTGTGAAGTGGGGCTTCCAAAGGGCTATGGGAGGAAGGTGGAATGTCTCTTAGCCCCCCTTCCCTCTGACAGATATTGGGCCATTTCTGCCCAAATGCCCAGTTTTATCCTCTTTGAATCTACAAGTGGAAGGCATGTTAATGCCCTACCTTTGGTATGACCAGTGTGGTTGTTACAGTGTGCAATTGTTTGCATGAATATATTGGTGATTAACAGAAGGGGGATTCCTCAAACTATCTGTGCAGATTATTTTAGCAGTAGTGCCCGTAGCATGGCTTGTCCAGGTTAACTTGCCTCTTCCTTCACATACACCATGTTGAAGGTCTGTTCTTGCCTTCATTTTAATCACATCAAGTTGAAAAATGGAGGTGTTCTCTGTGCAGAGCCAAATGGGTTAAACACATTTTACTCTTCATTTAGTTAGAAAGCATCCCAAAACTGCTTAATGTGTCTGGGCCACAAAAGAGTGCAGGACCCTACTCCCACCTGTGCCTGGTTTTCTTCCTTGATTGAGTGATTGCTGGCTATGGCTAAGCCTGCTACGAAGGGGCCAATAGGATATAAAGAGCTTTCTGCTCTCAGTGTGGGAGAGAGAACAGAGGAAAGCAACAGCTGGCTGGGGAAGCTCTCCTGGGTGGCTCTTGGCTGAGAGGGAGCTGGGGAAGGAGACTGGGAGGTGCTTGGCTGAAATTGTCTGAGATGGGCGAGGAGGATACCTGAGGAAGAGCAATAGCAAGGGCTCTAGAATAAGACCAGTGGTGATCCCTACGCAGAGGGAAGCTGGGAGTGGAAGAGGCTGTGAGAAGGCCTAAACTGAAGTGGCCTTGGGAATCATGACGCAAGGCAGTTTTGGGTTTAGGGCAGACTGCTGTTCCATAGTACAGGGTTCCAAGGCTGGAGCCTGCGGTAGTGGGAGGTCCTGGGCTTCCCTCTGGAACCACCATAGGTAGTGGTAAAACCCTGCAACTGAGAGAAAGGTCTCTGAGAGGTGCAGTGGCCTAGAAGTGCCAAGGATTGCTTGATGTCTGATATAAGGAGAGAGGAGGAGCCCCCTTCAGCCACAGGGGAAGGATGTAATGGTTGCCAGAATCTAGGCAAGGGACTTTTTTGGAGGAAGGTGGGAGACTTTTGATTTGACTAAATTGCCCTACCAGCCCTGGGAAGACAGTAGTCCTTTGGAAAACTGAGGCATGATCACACACCTGCCTTCAGAGAGGTAAGCTGCATCCTCTTCCAGTTCTGCATCTATGCTTTCCCTCTTTCTTTTAAAGATAACAGAAAAAAAAGTGAATAAGAGGAGATCCAAAGAGAGAGAAAACCATACCTTATATATTCTCCCTCCCAACCCATGCTGCAGAAAGCATCAGCTCTGTTGCATCTGCAGATGGCTCAGACTGCATATAGCAGTGCACGTGCCATGGCTAGCTGACATCTAGATGTTTGATTTTTTTTTTTTTAAGTTACTAGCTAGCCAGCCAACGGTGGGCAGATTTGAACAGCATCTTCCTTAGCTCTTGTCAAGAGAAGAGTCATTGCAGCAGGCTGCTCAGTGCTCAGAACTGAACCTCTCCTCCTGTCGTCCCCTCTGACTCTGAACAAATATTGGATTTTCTACCATTCTCCAAATCATAGGTGGAATTTCTGCTGGCTGCGACTAGGCATCTTTATACCACGGTACCTCCCTGGGCACCTGTATGTTCTCTAGTCCCTGTTATCTCAACAGTAGGTCTCTGGGTTGATTTGATCTTGCTTATGCTGGTGTAACATTATCTGCTTTATCAGAGTGGCTGTAGATTCTCAGTGGTGTACCTGAGATCAGAATCTGGCCCTTAGAAGCGACTTTCTTTGGTAGTGGAGGGGAAAGTGGGAGGCCCTTCTTGTCAAAGAGCGTGATTGGTTTTCTCAGTCTGGCAGACAGCACCAACATGATGCTGTTCTGTTTCTGGAGAGTTCCCCAGTGACGCTGTATATAGCGGCACAAGAGAAGTATCTGCAACATGATGCCTCTCCTACTACGTGGAGCCTGTGA
The DNA here is from genome assembly GCF_965140285.1 of Lepidochelys kempii. Classification (NCBI taxonomy): domain Eukaryota; kingdom Metazoa; phylum Chordata; order Testudines; family Cheloniidae; genus Lepidochelys; species Lepidochelys kempii. Next base: position 134,907,397 of record NC_136382.1, on the reverse strand, counting down.
GAGTGAAGCTTACAGCAGCAGCTGTGTCCATTAACTATCTCTCTGTAATCCCTCTTTCATTATGTCTGAGTCTCAGCTGAGCTCTGTGTTACACCAATTGCCTATGGTATGGCTGTTGGCTTCGCTTAGATAAAGAAGACACCACAGGGAAGTGTTTGTTTGAAAATTAGCAGCGAAAAGGTTATGTTGTTAGCTTGTAATATCAGGGAATGACAGCCGTGCACAATGTGCGTAGGCAATACCGGCAGTGCATTAAGTCATTCAGCATTTTCATGCCTTTAGTAGCTAAAGTAGGCAAAATATATTAGACCCAACTCTCTTCTCTTCTGTATTTGTTTTAGTGATTAAACTCCTGATGAAGGCTGGGGATCAGATCAGACTCTGACCCAATGTACAACAGTGGAATACACTTGGTTACTGAGCTGCATCACAAATGAATAGCCACATTCTTATCAAACTACAAGTAAACTTAATTATTATTTCATGTAGCTGAACAGTCACAAGAAGGAACGGTTCATAAAACCAAACTCCATTGTTATAATTAAACATTTTCTAAAAATAGTCACTGAAATAGACATTGAATTCTCTTTGCCTGCATTCACATCTCTCTGGTGTTCACTTCCTCCCCATATTCTAGGGAAGTATCGTTCAATATCATTTGCAGAAGCAGCAAACTTTAAGCAAATATTAGATTATCCAGGCAAAGGGACTGTCTAACTTGTAAAGCATTCCCACTGGAACCCTGATTCTACACCGGGGTGGGGAGGGGGTCAACCTAAGATACACTGACTTCAGCTATGCTATTCGCGTAGCTGAAGTTGCGTATCTTAGGTCGACTTACCTGGCCGTGAGGATGGTGGTAAGTCGACCTTGCCACTCCCCCTTCGACTCCGCTTCTTGCGAGCTGGAGTTCCGGAGTTGACAGGGACAGTGTTCGGGGATCAATTTATTGCATCTAGATGAGACACGATAAATCGATCCCTGATAGATTGAGCACTACCCGCCAATCTGGCAGGTAGTGAAGACCTGCCCGATCCAATCAGGGAGCAGAAACAACAGCATGGCCCATTTGACTCAATTAACGCTATTCAGTTTCTGTTGCAACTCGATTTCTCCAGACCAAAAACTATTTGTATAACCAAGAGCAGTTGGCAAGTAACTTCAAATACCAAATAAATCTGAGGAAAACTGATGATCTACAACAGAAAAGCGAAACACATGTAAAATAACTTGCTGGAAATTATTACCTCACCTCTAGTAAATACCTCACATTTAAAAAAAATGCATCTCTCTGGACCTGAGTAGCTAGGAGATGGACAAATAGAGAAAAACTGTTGCCCCAGCACTTGCTTCTGGGGCTCAGAAAAATGTGGTTAACTTTTTTTGGTGGTGGGGTGGGATGTTGTATATCTCTGCCCATCCTGCTTTTTTTGACATCTCCCTTCCTCCCCCCCAAGTCCTGAAACACTATGGGAGGACCTACCCTCCTGGTATTTCTCAGCCCAAATCGAAATAATGAAAATCTCACAAGCAAATCTGATCTTCTGAGACTTCTAGCCTGGTGAAGATCAAAGGTTCACATCAATTTGGATAAATAAGCAACCGTTTTGGTGCTTCTACAAAGGAACCTCCAGGATACTAGGTTGCTGGTTAAGGCCTGAGCACATCAAACTTGTCTTCTGCTCTCAACACTGGCTTCCCACAGCACATCTACTCAAAATCCTTTTTTTTTTTTTTTTTTTTTTTGTCCTTATCCTCAAGGCATTCAGTAGTCTGGGCTCAAGATATCTAAAAGATAGACTGAAGCTTTGGCATGATGACCATGGTTGACATCTCCACTCCTTAGGCACAATGGAGCTGTCCACCACAAGGACAGCTGGAGTGCTGGAGACAGAGGTGTTTAAGGGTCTTCTCTGGTGAGTCTTCTGATGTACAATGAAATCTGTCCTAAGCAACCACTCAAGGGACTAGTAAAAATCAAGTCCCTAACAGAGGTGGGACTTTAAAGGTCAGAGTTGTAATGGCAATAGCATGAGAATACTTGGACATATTTGCTTGAGAGAGAGAGGATTGCATGCTGGTGTTGGTAGGGTGTTACATTGTACATGTTTATCTATATGGTCTTAGCATTATTGTTATAAACTTGATGACAGGAGATTTGTGCCCTTTTTAAATTCATGCAACTCCCATTGAAGTTAGTAGGAGTTTCATCCATGTAAATGGGAAGAGAATTTGGTCTACTGTGCTTAATTTTTAAGAGTCACACAGTTTACTCATCAGAGGGCCTGGTTGTGCCTTCGGATACCCAGGTAGCTACATCCTGTATCCATGGGCAGAAATAGGCCCCAAGTTCCTGATTTCCACACTGAATTATGCACACAAAACACTAGAATCAGAACTGTACAACTAACTGGCATATGCCCTTAGTGCTGAAAGCTAAAGGAGATTCTCTATTAGTAAGGCAAGGTAGAGTTGATGGTTACCTGTTGTAGGAGAGCAGTACTCCCCACAGCTCCTCCCTCCTTAGCTGGTGTGCTAAGAGCTCCCCCTATTGTTTAAATCTGATTTAACCACTGCCTTTAGCTTTGAATTTGGAGAATGTACACCTCCAGGGTCACTTCTGATCTCACAAAACTTCTGCTTTCTTTTTTTTCTTTCCCACACCATAATAATCCTCTGAATTTGAGAAACCTTATGTTTAAAAAACACTGATTGAAAAATGCAGCACTTCTTTCTGAGGAACTAGGAGCACTTCCCAAACTGTAATGAATGAGCCTCGCAACACACCAGCGAGCTAGGTGAATATTATGAAGCCCTTTTTACAGATGGCGAAACTGAGGCTCAAAGACTAAGTGACTGCACCCAGGAAGTCTGTGGCAGACCCAGAAATGGAAAGCAGGTTTCCTGAGTATTCGATCTCTGAACCACAAGAACATTCTATCTCCCGTTGTATTTTTCTTTTTCTGAGTGACGCACTGCAGGCAAAAGTAAGCAAATGAGAAAGAAACAGTCGAGTATTAGAAGAGAACATTGAGAAAGATCCATCCTTACAGACTAGACAGGCTTCTAAAGAGCCATTTCACGAACTAGATTTACTCTCTCGGGAGGACTTAAAGTGGGATTTGGAGCATTGTCGTAACATAAGCCACTTGCTGGCTATGGTGAAGGACGTAATGACGACTCTAGGCTTCTGAGAGCTTCTGCCCCTTTACAAACCACCAGTGGAAACACCATTTACATTAGCCTTGTCTGATACCTCCTAATTCTATTCTTAAGAGCACTAATGCTTATATGTGCTTTCCTGGAATGACAGGATACCAACAGCAAACATGGAGAGATGTTATATGAACAAACATAAATTTTTTCCACTTCTCCTGGGACAGCACACTTGTCCTAGCTCCTGTGTCTCCTCAGAGATACTGGAACAGAAGGAAGTCCTCTTCCCATACTCTGCATGTGATGTAATGACAAAAATCCCACCCAGGTACCATGGTGATGGGTATTCTAGAATACCCAAACATAAATTGGCTATCCACCTTGAAGAGCTCACAATCTAAATTAAGGCAAGATGCAATAAGGGAGTGTAACAAACAATGAGACAGAGAGGGAAAGAGGATGGACAAGGGTAGTGGAGAGGAAGCTTCCCCCCTCATTCCAGAAAAGTACAATCCCCAGATGGTCTTGATCTTCAGTTGATAGCTGTAGTTTCCCACTACACAGGAAAAAGGGCCATTGAGGCCTTCTGTACATGTGCTGGTTTCTACATATTTGAGAAGTACCAAAACCACTTCAGGCAACTGGAAAGAACAATATTTTAGAAATGCATTAGCAATCTGCATCATCTCTGACGTCTAGAAGTAAATACAAACACAGCCTGAAATTAAAAGGGATTTCAATTAGAGCAAATGCCCATGGAGGGGGAAAAATATCAGTCAAGTATCCAGCCCTCTGGGGGCCGGAGGGGAAGGGGAACAGGAAACTTAACTCCTCTCAGTCAGCATCAGACTCCCCCATCTCAATTCTTTTTGGATGTCTGCATTGGTCAATATCTTCATAAATGATCTGGAGGATGGTGTGGATTGCACTCTCAGCAGATTTGCAGATGATACTAAACTAGGAGGAGTGGTAGATACGCTGGAGGGCAGGGATAGGATACAGAGGGACCTAGACAAATTGGAGGATTGGGCCAAAAGAAATCTGATGAGGTTCAATAAGGATAAGTGCAGGGTCCTGCACTTAGGACGGAAGAACCCAATGCACCGCTACAGACTAGGGACCAAATGGCTAGGCAGCAGTTCTGCAGAAAAGGACCTAGGGGTGACAGTGGACAAGAAGCTGGATATGAGTCAGCAGTGTGCCCTTCTTGCCAAGAAGGCCAATGGCATTTTGGGATGTATAAGTAGGGGCATAGCGAGCAGATCGAGGGACGTGATCGTTCCCCTCTATTCAACATTGGTGAGGCCTCATCTGGAGAACTGTGTCCAGTTTTGGGCCCCACACTACAAGAAGGGTGTGCATAAATTGGAGAGAGTCCAGCGAAGGGCAACAAAAATGATTGGGGGACTGGAACACATGACTTATGAGGAGAGGCTGAGGGAACTGGGATTGTTTAGTCTGCAGAAGAGAAGAATGAGGGGGGATTTGATAGCTGCTTTCAACTACCGGAGAGGTGGTTCCAGAGAGGATGGTTCTAGACTATTCTCAGTGGTAGAAGAGGACAGGACAAGGAGGAATGGTCTCAAGTTGCAGTGGGGTAGGTTTAGGTTGGATATTAGGAAAAACTTTTTCACTAGGAGGGTGGTGAAACACTGGAATGCATTACCTAGGGAGGTGGTGGAATCGCCTTCCTAAGAAGTTTTTAAGGTCAGGCTTGACAGAGCCCTGGCTGGGATGATTTAGTTGGGGATTGGTCCTGCTTTGAGCAGGGGGTAGGATTAGATGACCTCCTGAGGTCCCTTCCAACCCTGATATTCTAGGCTTATGGAGACTATAGCAGCATAGCAATGTCAGTAAAGGCCTAGTGTAGACACAGCTGACACCAACGGAAGGGTTTTTTCCTCTCAGTGTAATGCCACCTCCCTGAACAAAGTTAGCTGTGTCGACATAGCTGCATTGACACTGGGGGTTATGTCAGTATGGTCTCTTCACATGCCAATATAACTTTTCAGAGTAGACCAGACCTAAGATTTTAAAAAGCTCTCAGAGCTAAAAAGCTAATCACAGCACTCACCCCTGAGTTTTGTGTGACACACTAGGGAAAATGTCAACCTCCAACCAGGATCCTTTGCCTCAGCCCCCGTTGTCTTGGGATCCTTTGCCTCAGCCCCCATTCTCCTACAGTAGGGTAGGGTGGGGTACAAACACATCCATCCTTTCTCCATAATCCATCCCAGTTCCTAAAGATCATTAGCACCCCTGGATTCCCTCATTAATTCTCTCCCTCCCACTCTTCTCAGCCTGCCCATCTGCATATGCACCATTCACCGCCTTCAATTTACCTTGGACTATTGTACTCTTTATTCACTGTCCTTACTGCCTTTCCCTTGTATGCAATGTCCCCACTGAGCATTGCCTTTAAAAATGGCTCCCAAGATGGAATGACTCTTAAATGGTGGCAGTGAATTGGTATGGCAGGGCTTTGTGAGCTGCATTGTCCACTGCCTCGTATCTTGTGCTAGGCAAGGTTTATGCCTGTGCAACATGGGTGTAAACAGCCAAGTCAGAATGGTAACACTTTACACGTACGTTGCAGAGATGTTAACAGCTATACCATGTACAAAGCAGAGGAAACTTGGGCCGTGACTCTCCAAGCGCAGTTAGGTGACAGCTTCATCTCTGCTGCACTTTTACATAAGGGGATCAGATCATCAGCTGGTGTAAACAACTTGAGCTTCACCTATTGACACCAGCTGAGGGCCTGGCCTGTGGTGTTGTAGTTAGCTTCCTGGGAACTGCAGAGGTTGGTGACGTGATCTCCATAAACACAGCACTCTGGCTGTTCAGTAGTGCATCAGCCCAGTGCTCTGGTCTGGCTTGCCACTGAATACTGAGGCAAATTCAAACTTTTGGTCCTTTTCTTCAAACTTCCCCCCTGCCCCTTCATAGGACTCATACAAATGCCATTGGGGTGGGGGGAGAGGGTGACTTATACCAAATGGTCATGACCTCCTCTGACTGCTACATTCCGTCAGCCTGAAAAGTGGAAGTTGTGTGTGCAGGAGAGAGCACTTCAGAGTAATGTGCAAACTGTACTTCTTCAACTGATCTTTCCCCCAATAACTCCAAAAACTAGTCCCAGCGCGCTGGAGAGCGAGAAAGAACTATCGCTCTGCATTTACACGTTAGAATTTTGGGAGGTATTTGATACTGTGCTGATAGGCACTACAGACAACTGTACCTGTGAAAACACAGTGCTACAGGAGAAAACAAGCATCGCTCACCCTACAGATTTCAGTCTCTTCCTCATCTAATTAAAGAGCTGCAAGAAGCAGGAGTTAAGGCTAAAGAAAACAGATCTGGGAGTGACAGGGCCTCCAAAACAGTGCTAGAAGGATCAGCAGACACAGTTGCTGTAGCATTTCCCTTCTGCTCTAAGACAGCTCTGGTCATGACTTTAGAGCAGCAGCATTAGCAAGCCATGTCCTGGGCCCTCAAGCAGCTTCCTTTAACTGCCCCCCACCCCTCCAAAAAAAAAAAGAAAAAAAAGTGGCAGTTGTTTTCCATAGCTATAGCCATGACAAAGCAGCAGCAGACACTTTTAAGGTATAGCAGTTGTGCCTGCTTGCAAACTTTGAGGCCTCAAATACAGTAACTTTCTCTAACTGTGATGATAAGAGACCAGGTACGTCCACATTAGAGTGGCTTCATCAGCAGACCTGTGCCGCTGTAGCGTAGATACTTAGTACATCCACGGAAGGAGTTTTCCCATCATTGTAGGTAATCTACCTATCCAGGAGAGGGTAGATAGGTCAATAGAAGAATTCTTCCATCAACCTAGCTGCATCCACAGTGGGTACTGGGTCAACCTAACTACATCACACAGGACATGAAATTTTTTACAGCCCTGAGTGATGTATCTAGGTTGACCTAAGTGTAGGTGTAGACCAGGCCTAAGAGGAATAAGAAGCAAAAAGGGCAGGTGCCAGATAGGGCTGGTTAGGGCACATCTACACTACAGCCTATACAGTGGCACAGGGAAGGCCCTGTAGTACCATAATGTAGGAAGTGTCTACATCAGTGGAATGGGTTTTTCTGTCTATGTAGTTAATCCACCTCTCCGAGAGGCGGTAGCTAAGTTGACAGAAGAAGTCTTCCATCAACCCAGCTGCATCTACACCGGCAGTTAGGTTGACCTAACTACAGTGCTCAAGGCTCAAAATTTTTAATGGCCTTGAGCGACTTAGTTAGGTCACTTCATTTTTAAGTGTACAGCAGGCTTTAGAGAGCTGGCACTCCACTGTGGTGGCTGCCATCTTGTGTGCCAGACTCTGAACTTTCATTAAAAAAATTAAATCTCTAGACCTTGTAGTTGTGAAAACAGTGTGTTGTGAAAATAGCCTTCAGAATGTGAGACAGATCTAAGAAAATGCAGTGGTGTTTAGCTGAGTGTGCACCCAACCTAAAACAATAGTTCTCAGGGCAGAGTGAACCATTCCCATTCATCTCAATGAGGTAGTAACTCTGAAGCCTAGTGAAGGCAATTTAAGAGGCAGTGCTTTTCACTGATGATCAAGAATATAAACAAGATAAAGGCTGCTCTTGTTGTGAAGATCTGCACAGTCAGCCGTGAATAGCATCTCATTTTGGGGTCGCGCGTGGTGAGCAAAGCTTGGAGAGTAATGCAGATGGCGGAGGGGAATAAGCAAACTCCAGAAAGAGGGGTTTAGTAAACCTAAACTCTGTCACTGCCAAAGAAACAGTGACCGCAGCATCTAACAACACGTACCAATAGGGCAGGTACTTTTTGTTGATTTCTGACCTTGAATTTAGTTTAGAGTCCTTGCCAGGAATAGATTTCAGCTCCAATTTCAACCCCTAAGTACAAGTGCCTTCCCCTATCATGATTCCTAAACAGAAGCATCTGAGTCCTCAGAAGCAAACCGATGCAGCGGCGGTGGCAGCACGAGGTCTAATGGTGCTGGCACTGCTGTAGAAAGTTGTATGGTGGTGACACAGATGACAGTGAGCCCGATCCTTATAGACTATAGAGTGACAAGGGGCCTCACTAACCCCAGTCCACCATGACATGCCAGCTGTTCAACATAGTCTAGAGCTAGATGCTGTGGGGAAGGCAGTGGGACTACACTTCTTCCCATAATCAGTTGGGATGTAATTAAATGTTTCTGTTCCTCTACCTGGTGGTAGGTTTTTAACAGTGTAAGTGAGAGGTTTTCCCCAGCTCTAGCTGCCAGCTTTCCTAACCCAAAGAAACCCCCGGCTCTGTTTCTTTTCAGACATCCTGAAACCTTCAGCAGAAGTGAAATGTGTTTCCAGAGCCAAGGTGAAGAGCCACCTGCTCAAATCATCAGAGAGGCAGTATGTTGTGGCCATTTGCCAAACAGCCTGGTACGTGACATGCTTGTCACAGGCAAGCAAACTACTCAGTCTTCCAATTTTGACCAACCCCCGTCCCCGCACCCAGTCAAATGTAATCAAGAAAAATGCAGCAATATCCCTTTATGGAAAGATGTAGCTAGTGAATAGAGCATCAGACTGGGGATCAGGAGGCCTGAATTCTATTCCAGACGTTACTGTGTTTAGTTTTGGCATGATACTAACATCCTCACACTTCCATTTCTCTGCCTCTAAAAGAGGGATAACAATGCACCACTGTCCTACCATGGCAAGATCACTTTGAGATCCATGACTAACGAGTGCTAAAGAACTAGCTTTGAAAAAGATACTACTCTGTCCACCCCTTAGCAGAGGTTGCAGTAACAATTTGAAGCAGGGGTTTATTCCCTCTGCCCCCACCTATCTAAGCCTTGGCTTCATAGTATCAGACAAAGTGACCATCACAGTCTGGAAAGAGTAGGGACAACACATATTCCGTACTGTTTCAACAACATTTGTAGTGATTCTGTGTGCATAACTGTGATAATGAAAATGTATACAAGACTTGCACATTTTATCCATTCTCCCGCAGCTTGAACATTCCTGTATCAACTCCAGGAAGAAAACAATTTGCTAAATATTAGTTCAACCAACATAAGAGCCGCCATAATGGGTCAGACTAATGGTCCATCTAGCCCAGTATATTGTGTCCGACAGCAGCCAGCACCAGAGCTTCTGGGGGAGCGTACAGAACAGGGCAGTTGGAATGATACACCCCTGTCTTCCCCTCCCATTTTCTGGCAGTCAGAGTTTAGGGTCACCCCGAGGATGGGGTTGTGTCACTGACCATCTTGGCTAATAGCCATTGATAGAACTATCCTCCATGAACTTATATAATCCTTTTTTTGAGCCCTGTTATACTTGTGGCCATCACAACATCCCATGGCAATGAATTCCACAGGTTAATTGTGTGTTGTGTGGAAAAATAACTTCCTCTTGTTTGTATTAAATCTGCTGCCTGTTAATTTCATGGGGTGACTTACGGTTTTTGTATGATGAGAAAGGGTAAATGACTCTTCTGTAGTCCCTTTTTCCAGATCATTCATGATTTTATATACCTCTATCACCTCCTCCCATAGTTGGCCATTTTCTAAGATGAACATCCCTAATCTTTTTAGGTTTTCCTACTATGGAGGCTGTTCCATACCCTTGATCATCTTTGCTGATCTTCTCTGAACCTTTTCCAGTTCCACTATATCCTTTTAAAGATAGGATGACCAGAACTGGACACAGTATTCAAAGTGTGGGTGCACCATGGATTTATCTACTGACATTATGATATTTTCTGCCTTATTATCTATCCAATTTCCAATGGTTCCTCACATTCTGTTAGCCCTATTGACCACTGCTGTGCACTGAGCTAAATCCACAGTGACTTCTAGATCTCTTTCTTGAATGGTAATGGCTAATTTAGAACCCATCTTTATATATGTATAATTGGGATTATGGTTTCCAATGTGCATTACTTTGCACTTATCAATGTTGAATTTCATCTGCCATTTTGTTGACCAGCCACCCAGTTTTGTGAGATCCTGTTGTAACTCTTCACAGTCAGCTTTGGACTTAACTATCTTGAATGATTTTGTATCATCTGCAAACTTTGCTATTCACTGTTCAGTCCCTTCTCCAAATCAGACCTCTTGGAAAACCAAGAGTTTCCACCTCTTTGGAATCCCACATTCGATATGGGTTTGTAGTATATGGAACAGTAATGAAAATCGGTATAAATTCCTGATAGCAAGCACTCACTTTGAAAGACAGTTGCTTTTACCTCCGGCACTTAAATCTTTACAAGTTCAGTTAGATTTTTTCTGCTTATTTGAAATGTCACTTGGCAAGTTACAGATAACGATAATGGGAGTGCAAGCCTTTTGTTACAGTATGCTGTCAGCTCATCTTGATAAAAGAAAAAGAAAATGCTAAGTGAACTTAAAGCCATAGGATGTGGTGCTGTAACAGAGGATGTAGAAAATCTGGCTGCCAAACTGTCACATTTCAGAAAAAGTGGCATGTGTTTAAAGTGAAGAAATATTTGTTGGCACTCCTATTGCCTAATTAATATAGATTTGGCACCACCTGTTTGCTTCCTGCAGCTATAATTGACTGAAAGGATGTTAGGGCCACACCAGGTCTCCAGTCGCCAAGGACTTCACTCACCATTGTCCTTCACCTGGTGTAGATGTTTACACCAGTGCAAAGTGGGTGTGAAACTCTCTCCCATTCTGAGGTTGGTAGGGTTTTACATTCACCTTGCACTGGTGTAAATGACTGTACAAGGTGCAAGACAATGGAGAATTGGACCCCAAGTAAACTTAATGAAGCTTCTTCGACATCCCACAGTGGAAACTAGGCAAGCAAAACTGCATTGACAGCTGGGTTGCCTGCATCTATGCTAGGAAAATTGGGAGATGTAATGCTCCACCGTACAGTTCCACCTGTGGAAGTTGTAGTGCAGACAGGATTCAGACATTTTTACCACCTTGTCTTCCACAGTCAGAGACTTCCGGGTTCTAATTTGTTTACTGCAGGCAAAGCCCTAGCATACATGACAAACAGTACCCAACCAGAACTGGAAACAATAGTGACTGTGTACATACACCATGATTAGTATGGCACAATATGATATGTGACAACTTGTCCACCAATTGTAAAATTTGTCCTCTCCTCTTTTCTCTAGAATGCCAATGCAGAGAACATCTTAAATAGTCTCTGTGGTGGTCGGGAGTAGCTGTATGAATACAAGCACTGTATATGTACCACTTGTGAGACGTGATGTCCCAAATGCGTACAGCAATGAGTGTGGTGCTTCTAATCTAAACCACACAGCAGTTGCTTGATTTACAGTGGGTTGGCAGGCAACTCTTAAAAAAAGAGAATCCAGTTCATTTGAAAAAGCAAGAGAAAGGGGCACTTTAAATTGAAGGGGATTCTGCACCTAACTTCTATGGGTATCTTTGGCCTTTGTACATAGGCATTTAGAGTCTTTCATTCTATGATCACATAGCACTACACATACTTATAAAATAGGTATTTTCAACGTATGGGTAGCTAAGTGACAGTATAGAAATACTTCATACAGTAAACACTGTAAGTCAGTTCCCATAGGCCGCTTCAGATCTGAGAGGTTTCCAGAATTCTGGGCCGTCATGGAACATATAGCAGCGTTGTTATGATTTTTATTTACACAGCAACATGCATATGAAAGTTGCTTGACAGACTAGTAATAATAATAATCAGGACTTGAAAATTCACCTTGATGCCTATAAACCTGAACACCCTGCGTATAAATGTCTGTGCTGTCACGGTCTTCAAAGCCATGCCTACTTAACTTGCATTGCCACACCATCACTCCAAAATAGGTCGGTTCTACCTCGCATACCCAAATAAAACTGTTCTGTCCCCCAATCAATTCTGCCCTCTCCCAAGTAAAAATCATTTCTATCCCACCCAGCGCTGCACCCAGTGAATAATGCTCCCAATAAACCAATGAATGCTGCAACCCCTCCGTTAATACTGAGCCCTACCTTTCTGTAGGGCCCTTCTGATACTGCCCTCCAGAAAGGGCTAACAGCTCAGCTCCACTTCTGCTCCTTACTCCCCATTCCAGCATGAAAGGAGCAGCCCAAGGAGCACTCTGCTTCCCTCCTTTGCCACCTGTTAAAGGATCAATGGCTCTGTGGCTGGTCTGCCCCCTTCATGGCCTTTCCTTTTCAGGGAAGGAGCCAGAAGCTACTTGGCCCCAGTCTGTCCATTTGCCCAGGCAAAATTTCTACATACCCTGAGCAAGTGGGCATGTCTTTTTGTCTTTTTTTTTCTTTTCTTTTTTTTTCCTAGCCTTCATAATAATACTTAGTACTTATGTAGTCTTTGTCTGAGAAAGTGGTTTACAGCCAAGGTAAAGTATCATTATCCCTTTTACAGATGGATAAACTGAGGCTCAGAGAGTTTAAGGGATGTGCCGAAGGACACTCAGTGAAAACATGGGGCCTGATCCTGCAACCCTTAGTCACAAAAATAGTCCCACTGACATCAGCAGAACTACCAGTATAAGGGTTACTAGCATTAGTAAGTGTCCAGGATCAGGCCCATGCTGCCTTCCTCCAAAAGTGACAGTCCAGAGGCCTGATTCTGCAACACTTACTCATGAGCCTTATCCATAGTCCAGTGAGCAGTCTAATTTTGTTCAGTGGGACTTACATGCTAGAGTAAGGGCTCCATGAACGAGTGAGGTTTTGGAGGAACAAGCCTTAGGCTGAGACAGAGCATGGCAAGTGATTATAAAAACAAAGAGGAAAAGAGGAGGAAGGTTTAGAACAATAAGATCTTGCTTTGGTTAGCAGGGCCCACATCTCTGTTCCACAATTAGATATTGTTGCTAAACTAAAGTTGGAATGTAAGTATTCCCATCCTGCACCAAACCCACACTGCATGTAGTCCAGTTTACGTGGGTGTTTGGCTGCATGGGTAACCCAAATAACAATACATAAACCTGAGCTGAACTTTTTCCTCAAACTTGGCTGGACCTAGGGGTTCCCAGCAGAATCTCATCTATCCCAGCGCAAATTACTTCTGCCCCAGATTCCTTCTCCCTCTTCTATGCTTCCTGGAGCTAAGATCCTCCTGTCAGCAGTAACTACCTGCATCTTTCTGCAGGGGTCTAGGTCCTGAGCTTCGGGTGGCTCAATAGAGGAGCCTAAAAACTGCTAACTTGTTACAAATCACTACCCCTTATTATTTCAACGTTAGAGAGAGTTTTATTTCATTTTAGGATTTATAGGTGTCATAAAGGTGTTTTAAGGATGAGGTTGAAGGAGAAGAGAATCAGAAGGGGGTTGCAGGAATAGGAGGTTACAGGGAGGAAAGTAGAGATAGTGGCAAAAGGAAAGACAAGGAGCAGGGAAGCATGCAGTGGGCTGCAGGGAAGCATGCAGGGAAGCATGCAGTGAACCAGCCAAAGGGGAAGCAGAACCAAAGTAGCATTTAAAAACTAATTGTTTTACAAGATCATTGTAAAGAACCTCAAGATTAAACCATTTTTCATCTGTAATGAACTATATTTGTCCTATATGGCAATAAAAATATCAAAAGAAATATTAAGAAGTAATGCATGTTATAAACACTGACTCGTATGAATAATATTTCCACATGGCCATGACAACTAAAATATAAACTGATTTTTTTAATGTGAAACATTTAACATCAATCAAATGTTTATGAAGATACATAACAAATAAGCATGACAGACTCCCTGAGTAAGTAATAAAAATTAAAGGGCTGACGATGAATTCTTGTGAAATTTTAATTTGAAAAATAAAGAACATTACATTAATAAGGCTTAATTATACCATTAAATATTTAACATTTTATATAATCCATTTTATCTTTATTTCACATTATAAAGCAGTAGCTACATAAAACAGCATGCTGGGCCCAATCCTGTACTCCTAGCACACCCAAAACTCTCATGGCGTGCAGAGGTTTAACTAAATATTTTTTTAAAATGAATCCTATTTTGAGTTTTAAATCTTAAACTTGAAACTCTTTTAACTTAGATTTCCCATTTTATTAAATATGGATTTACAAAATTATTTAATTCCACATTTCCAGGGCAGAATAATAAAATATTCTTCTACCCTATGCAGACATTGGTCACTGGATGGATGCTTTACCACTTTGTGCAAACCCACTGTCAGGGCTGTATCATGTACCAGGTACATCACCTTTGAAAGAGTGGAACACTAGCTCTTAAAAGAAGATGACCATGTTTGGCTGCAGAAATTTTGGGAAGATATGGCAACATTTTGGAAACTGCAGCATTATCCTTCCTCTCCTTTCAGCTTCCAATTCATCTGCTGGAGGACAATATCTTCTAGGAATAACTGGAAGTGCACAAGATAACAGCAAAACTCCAGCAGTTTCACTGAAAGTGTCAAGGCCAGTTCTAGCAGCAGCAACAAAACCGATATGCTGTCTGGACAATGTAGTTCTTTTCTTTTCATGCCACAGCGAGCTGTCTGAAAGAGCTCCATCTGTTTCCTCTACGCTGGATCCTGCAAGGTGCTGAGCACTCATGCCTTGATGAAGCAAAGCACTTAAATACATGGTTATGTTTAAGCACATGCATAGTCCTGTTTATATCAGGTGAGCCCTCTCTGAGCCCAAGTCTGGGAGTTGCTGCGCATCCTCAACTCCCACTGAACACAATGTGCTTAAAGATCAGTGTGATTTAATTGGAGTCAGGCACCTAAATACCTTGTAGAGAGTTGAGTTGAAGTGCCTTGTAGAGAGTATTCAGAACCCTGAAGGACTGGGCTATTCCAGTGGAAGACAATTTCATGATAAAGAATGATAGCTGGTCTAGTCAGCTGCTACTAGCTTTAGGAAAAAAATAGCTTACTTCTCAGACTTGGCCATTTCTCAGCTTGGTTTTGCCTGGCATTGTTAGTCCTGCTGTTGTGCTTGTTATAGACAGAAGGGCCTTGCTTAGTGCAGTCAGCATTGAGATCCTTCCTTCTTTTTTTTTTAGAGATTAATTTGGAAGACTTCCCTGATTATACATCTGTCACTGTAATTTACACCTCTGAGGATAACGCTGATTAAGGAATCAGTCAGTGATTAATATTATTCATGGAAGGCAGGGCTTTAAAGTGGGCTATGTTAACCAAGGCCTGTGACTTAGGCAAGGTTTACTTTAACTGTTCAGCTGGGTCCTGGGCAAATCTCATCTGAAGCTGCATAAACTGGTTCAATAAATACGTGATCTGATCCAAACGTCACCTGTCCTGTTGATCAAAACTCAACCCAAATCATTATCATCTTTTTTTTAAAACTGAAGTAAAGAATTCTACTGTGCTCCACCCATTCTTCAGAACTCCCTCAAATGATCCCTCCCTTTGCTGAACAAATGAAAGTCCAGATGCCAGCTGATCCCTGCATTGTAGAAATCCTGCATTACATGGTGCTTCCTTCAGGTGTGCAATGCAATTTGGAGCCCCTCAGACTAGAAGCAGCACCGCAGGAGAGTAGTGTGGGTGGAGGGACAAAGGGAGAGAATTGGGTCAGAGTAGATCAAGGGAAGGGTTAAAGTACAGGTTAGAAGGGAGGGAAGGCAAAGGACTGAACTGACAGAAAGGGAAGGAACAAGCTGTTGTTGTTTTAGATCATGGTAGTGCCCAAAATGAGCTAGGTGGCTTACAAAGAGGAAGAGACTATCCTTGCCCTAGAGAGCATAGAGTCTCAAAATATATACAGTCTTTATCTCTCGGTGAAGGGGGTCGTGCACCATACAAGGTGGGACTGGATGGGTCAACAGTCTGACCTGGAGAGAAAACCTTATTGGCTTATGGAAGAAAGATGAGTGGTGGAAATAGGAATGGGCCTAAGGAATGACAATTGGGTTTAGTTCAGACACCGGCTGCATTTCTCAGGCCACTGAAACAAATGACAATAGATGGCCTCATCTAACCTCTGCAGCAATGATAGGTGTTTGTTATTGTCCTGTCTCACAAAAGATCTGGCTTCTAGCTGGTTAGGTAGCTAATACAAGTGAAAATTGTGGTTGTATATGTGCTACTTTTGATCCAACTTCAACTCCCTCTAAGCTTGAAAATGGCATGTGGCTGCTGCTTAACATAGCGTAGATTAGGATAGGAATGGATCCCTTAAGGGAAACAGAGACCCCAATGGCTTTGTCTGGAGTAAAGCACTTGAGTTTAGGTCAGGTTTAGCTAATGAGTGCTAGCAAAACCCAACCTCCACTCAAGCTTTTTCCTAGCGTAAACTCTTAAGCTTTAGCTAGTTAAGCTGTACCCTAGGCTCTTGTCTAAGCTAGAACATAAAAAAGACAGTCTCAGTTCAATGGAGGTACAGGATTTTACCCTGCATGGATTAAGTTAAGTCCAACTGAAACTCAACCACTTTCTCTAGTCAAGACAACGTCCAGCACAGTGTAGGATCATTTTTTTCTTCTAGCTGCTCTTCTTTGGCTCTTTTCATGCATGGGGTTTTTTTGTTTGTTTTGTTTGTTTTAAGGAAGGAGGCCAGGGTTCTTCATTTTACAATATTCATGCTGGATGAGGATGAGACAATAGTTAGTATATCATTTTAATTTGTATTATATATTAGCTTTGGCAGTGCATACATTATAGTCATGCCAATAAAATAACTTTGATCTGACTTGTCCAAATTACAGGCACATCTGAGGTAACTTTTCAGGTAATGATTTGATCCACGCTTTCTGCGGTACACAGTGAGTCAGGTTAGTCAGTTCCTAGTGGAAATCATATGTCTCTGCTACCTATGTGTTCACATAGGTTCCGTTATATGCTGATGTCCTGATATCAAACAGCTGTCAGCAATACCCCCAATAACAATAGTTGTTGTTGGTGGCTGTTACTTTGTCCTTGCCTGCAGCCCCTCCTCTCCACTCATTCGCTGTTCCTTTGCCCTGTGTCTTCAGTCTAGGGTCTCAAACTAGCCAGACCCTGTACCACAGACCATTTCTTACTATTTCTCCCTATTTTGTTTGTGCTCCTGCTGTGCTGCTTGTCTAAGTGCTGTCACAGTTTCAGGGTAACTGCACCTCTTTTCCCTTGCATGGTCAGCTCCGGGAATCCCTCCGACCTCCAGCCATCACCTCTCTCTGGGCAGGGACCTGTGTCCTGTCCCCCCTGAACAGGGGTTTTAGACCGCAGTCCCCTTGGACTTACTGATTATCTCCAGCAGGTCAAACAATCCCTCTGATCTTTAGTTTCTCTGGAAGGACAGTGATGTACCAGGGACCACACAGCTGTTCCAGAGCAAAGTACATTTTATTCCAGGATAAAAGCATACAGAGAAAACATATATAACAAAACCAGGATCTAAATACTTTACCAGTAGCTCCCCTTCAATCCCATGGAGACAATGCAGGTTCCAGTCTTTTCAGCAGGGTTGGGCCAATCCTTGGACCAAAAGTCAGGTTTGTTTGCTGAATCAGAAAGAAGTTATTTCTTTGTCTCCTTGGCCTCTGGCACCTGTTTGGACCAATATATGCAAACCAGCCTCAAGGGTGGTACTTCTCTGGAGTTGTTTAAAATCCCAGGGACTGCAATAATTAACCCCCACCTCAACTGCTTTTAGTTCCTGGAGGAGCTGTGGTAACCCATCACCCAAAGGGGTAGAATACAATCCCTAGCCTACAACAATACACAGAAGTTGTCCCCAGAGATACTCCCTGGGGTTGCAAGATCTGTCACAAGTGTACTTTGCACTTGCTTGATGGCCATCCAGAAGCTGGAGGATCTGATCACAAATGTGAAAACAATTGGTCACATGTTTTACTTGGCCCAAAGCAAAAGTGTGGGCTGTCAGTTACCAAATGGTATCGTGGCAGTAACTGTGGATATAAACTTGGTTTGGGACTGTCAGTCCCAGCACATGTCTAGTGACAGGATTCAACAATGACACTGTCAGTCATTATACTCTGGCTGAGCACAGCATTTACTGATCATTATTCTAGTGCAGTGAGCACGCTGAAAGTTTCTCAGTCATAAGAAATGCATTCCTTTGGGTTTACCCTTCTAACTTTACTGATGGTGCTGTGACTGGAATAATGATGCAAGTCTCCTATGTACAGCAGGCTCCCCACACCAGCATTTTGATGCCCATCCTCCCCTTCCTTCTGATGACAGCATGCACTTTCTTTTCTATTTACCAGCTATGAGCAGCATCTAAGTTACAACTTTTCTTTACTCATTAGTCTACTGTGCAAACTCAGAGTCTGATCCAGCCAAATGCTGAGGCCAAGAATTTTGAACTCCTGTGCCTAAATTCTAGGTACCTACATTTATATCAAGAGACCTAAATATGTAAACTGACTATTTTCAAAGATTCTCAGCTTCCACTTCAGGTAAGCACTTAAGCCAATGCTTAAATATTGTCCTGATTCAGGGCTATACTAGATGGGTGCTGAGAATCCTCAGCCCCTTATGGAGGTGCTGAGCTCTGAACAGTATCAGGCCCTAATTAAGAAGCAAATTGCAAATAATTTTATGCACCTTTGATATTTTGGAAATTGATGAGACTTTCTGACTCAAAATATATGTTCTGATTTTTAGAAGTGCTGAGTATTCTGCAACTCCCTTTGAATTCTATATGAGCTATGGGCGCTCAACACACTTGCAAATTAGGCCATATTTTTCTTATATGAAAGGCTTGTCAATGTCCAAAAGATCAAATGTGTGTAAAGTTATTTTCACTTTGCTGCTTCATAGCAATAAAAGCATGAGTCACTATAACTTTCTGAGAATATTACAATCATCGGCACAATATTTCTCACGCTGCATGATGAATCCACAGCTGCATGGTGTATTAAATGCTTCTGCTTATTACGGGATGATGATGATTCCTCATCTCAAATTTTACCTCATTCTTTATCATTCACAAATATAACAGGTCTTCATTCAACTGTCCAGAGCAGAAACCACAATGTGTTATAGAGCACTGATGCAAACAATGAGCCTGGATGATGTCGTGTCATTGTCTTCCTTATGTGTGATCTAAAATTTTTATCTTTCTTACTTTTCATCTTTTGTTCTAGCCCTCTCCCTTCTATGTGATGCTTTTACACCAGTTTCCATAGTAACAACATCTATTGTATCCAAGACTGTGTTAAAAAAAGAATTCATGCAGATGTTGTCATTGATCCAACACCTTGCGGCAGCTCTTATGGTGCATTGTCCTCTTATTTCTTGCTCTACTTTTTCCATTCTCCCCTCATTAAGAATAGTTTCAGAAACTGTCCTCCTATCTGATGCTTTAGATCTGAAGGGAGAAAATATTGGTTGAATTTTATTATGAATCTTAATCCTTCTTCAGGTGGTTTCAGGGACATCACCTGGCTACCAGACAGCCAACTACAGCTCTTGGTTACTTGCTTGTTAGATACAGGTTCCCTTAAATAAAAATATTAGAGGAATCAAGAGTGATTAGCACTGGATGGCATCAATTAAAAACTCTCTGAATGAGTTTGGAAAGCCTCTTGCATTAAACCAGTTACATACACAGAGGCTGCTATTTTACTGCTGGCATAATTTGATCATATCTTCACCCGTCTCTCCCCCTCCCACAGCAAGAGCTAACGAAGTTTCCATATTTTTGGCAATGTTCTTTGTTCATAACCTCTCCACCCACTCTCATCTTTGCAGCCCGGCTTGAAGGAAAAGGGAGGGACACAGCAAATCTGGGTTGAAAAGCTAGAACATGATTTACAGCTACATATCATTTCAGAGGCATGAAAATCAGCAGCAGACTGCCATAATCAGCTATTGTCTGTAATTGTTTTGAGTTCTTTGCCAATCATTCCTTATTGGGATTGGACATTATTCTTTTGATTATAAGAATCTGACAGCCTGATCATAATAAATGTGTAACTGAAGACCTATGCCTTTGCAGCTGCATTATTTATTCACCTAAAGCAAGGGCTGTTCTATATTTAGCATATGATGTCAGTGGGTTGTTTGGATCCCTGGAAACTGGCAGGAAGCCACCTTTCACATGATATATGAAATCACTGATAAATGCTGCTCTTCACTGAAAGAAAAACAGCTTAATAAATGCAGCTCTTTTCTGCTTTCATCTTTTCTCCCCACACCACTCTTCTTCCACTTCTGGGATTTGTCTCTCTGTGGCACTGCTCAGCACAGTCTGTGAAGTGGAAATGAGTGCTCAGTATCACAGATCAAAATGAGGCTGTTGGTATGCTCAGGAAGTCTGTCCCCCACATCCCCCTCCAAAAAACTTGGAGTGCTGCCAAAGATCTAATGAATCAGACAAAAAAGAGACTCTAGACAGCAGAGGCTTTGTGGGGACTTGGTATTTCTGGTATGCAGTTAGCATCGGTTGTTTTTTAGCAGACTGGGATGGGGAAATTGATAGTGATGCTGTGCTGTTGTTCGGTGTAGAAATGACACCATTGCAGATTGAGCAGCTTAGAATACATATAGTCTCCCTCTCTGTATACGCACACTTCTCTGGTGCTTGTGTCCAGCTAAAGGTCTTACCATAACACATCCAGAGGGGAAATACAGATCAGATTCTTTTCTGGTATATCTGTGAAACTGAAGGTCGGACAATAAAGCAAGTTGTACAAATAAAGAATACGTTTTGAGCCAGGTCTTCAGCTGCTGTACATTGGCATAGCTCCATGGAAGTGAAATGAGCCAGTTTGCACCAGCAGAGGATCTGGCTCTTTTTGTGGTTTTTAGCGATGCAATTTGCGTGTGTTATCCCCTTATTTATCTCATGAGGACCTGGAGGCAGCAATGCACATCTTCCTGACCTCGATTGGTGCAATTCCCTCTTCGTTGGGAGGCTGATTTGCAGCTTGCTCAAAATGCAGCATCACCATTGCCAGAAAGGGTTTGAGCTATCGGGCTCATATTGAGTAGTGGATTCAGTCTAAATTAGCCTTATTGGACTAGGTGGCTCTGAATGGGGTTGGCTTTGGTTATATTTGAGACCCCCTCCTTGAGCCTCACCGCAGGGGATTTTGCACTCTCAAACCACATGGTATTTAGGGGTTCCACTATCATGCCTGAAGTCAGTAGGTGATCAAACTGCTGCAGTAGCAGCCCCAACATGGTGGAACTCGCTGTCTCCTGAAATCTGGCTCATTTAATCTCTCCCCATTTAAAAAAAACAAACAAACCTAAACATGTATTGTTTTCTGAGGAGGTGTTTTGAAATGTCTGCCACTGAGGCTGCTGCTGTTTTATGTTGTCTTTATTTACCCACATTGGCTGTTGAGGTCAGGCTGTTCTTTTATTAACGAATGAGAAATTGGTTTTGTGATTGTTGTTCAGCACCCTGAGCGTGTGTGTGTGTTCCTTTATAAATACAAGTCTTATTATAATTTTAAATGGGTGTCAATTTAGATGTATAAGAACATACTCCAGTTGCCAAGCCCTCCAGCTGTATTCACACCATTAAAATCACGGATCCTAAGCCCTTAAGCCAGAGAGGTGCTATACGGTGCTGAAAGCATCTGTGAAGTGCAGAGTGACCTCAGCTCTCACTGAGTGCAACAGGAGTTGTGGGTGCTCAGCACCTTTCAGGATCAGGCCTATAGACAGGCTGCTACTGTATCAGCAGCTATGCCTGTGAATAATGTTTCCGGTTTGAGTTTTCTGGGGAATCGTATGGTTACTTTGACTATGACTTGTTCAGACAAAGAACACAGCCCAGTCCTCCTGCCAGCACAAAGTAAGACGTTGGAAAAACATTTCAAACTTAGAGGAAAATAGCGTTTGACCCTGCTCCCTTAGTACACAGGCAATAGGTCAATGAAATCAATGGGACCGCTCTCCTAAGTAAGGATTAACCTTGCCAGCAGGATCAGACCCTATAGCCTTATCTACACTAGCCAGCTTTCCCTAAAATACAGCCCTGTTGGTAGTAGCGAAGGTGAGAGCGCTAGGGTGGACTGGGCTGAGGTAGTTGCCAGCCTTCTAAATGCCGTATAGCCTAGGCCTGCTTTGAGCAGGGTTAGATAACACAGTGATTAAAGTGCCAGCCATGGCCTGACCATTGTCTCTACGCTAGCATTTCCCATTGTGGTGCTGGGAAATCCTAGGGAAAAAAGGCTAGTAGAGACACAGCCTTAGAGCACTTAGAGGTGATTGCTCTGCTGCAGATGGGTTATTTAAGTCTGTCTATTAAACAAGCCCATTCAAGCTTCCATTCTATTGTTGTTTGCCCCAGGGCTTATACAATAAAGAACCAGGATAAAAACCTGCCAAATTTAGTGCCATTGTGAAATATATACTGCTCCAAATATAGGAGGAACAAATAGAGTTGATAATATCATGGGGACTGCTTTATGGTCAGAATTGACATAACCGATTATCCTGAGCTTGTTCAGACCAGGATTTTGTTTTAATTTCAGGTGAACGGGGTGACCTGAGCATCAGAGAGACATTTGGGAGGAACTAAAAGGGAAAGGTGTGGACAGATCACTCAAGCAAATTCTTTTGAAAGAGTTATCATAAAGGATCACCACATTGAGAAGGTGTGATACAAAAAGGTTTTACATCAAATGATTCTCGTGTCAGAACAAACATGCAATTGTTACACAAGATTAATTAAAGAATAAATTTGACCCACACCCACACGATTTGTATCTCAATAACTCCAGCTGTCTGCTGTTGTGCAAAGAAGAGGGAAAGGTATTCCCACAAATTCATCCAGGTTTATCAGGGTCAGCAAGGCCCTTAAGGAAATTCTAAAATGAATTTGCACAAGAAAAGCAAGGTGTCACTTGTTAGAGTAATAAATAGAGCCCTTACATAGCTGTTTACCATTTCAGAGTGCTGTACAGACACTGATTATTATTACTGAGAGGAAGGTAGGTCTTGCAGTTAAGTCATTGAACTGGGACTCAAAAGACATGACATCAATCCCTCACCAGGCATCAGATTTCCTGTATTAACGTGGAAAAAGTCAAACAGGTTTTCGGGCCTCGTCGCCTAATATAGGGGATAATGATACTTCCTTTTCTCCACTGTCTTGTCTACTTAGATTTTAAATTTTGTGGGAGGGGCTGTCTCTTACTGTGTGTTTGTATAGTGCCTTGCACAATGGGGCCCTGACCTTGGTTGAAGTTTTTAGCCACTACCATAATACAACTACTACTAATCATTATTGGGCCAAATCCTCCAGAATTGCCCATCATTATTATTACACAAACCTCGAAGAAGCCCATCACTGCAGTGACTGGGTGCTATTTAGTTATGAGAATACAACAGTTTAACAGATGAGGGAACAAATCACTGAGGTGGGGTGGGACAGGGGGTTTTCCCTGGTAGGTGAGAGAGGAGCCGGGCTCTTTCCCAGTACCGGCTCTGTAGATTTGACGCTGGTGCAGAACTAGTAGGGAGGAGGTGGCTTCAGCAAGACTTATACTCAGTGCAGCAGCAGCTTGGTCCTCTCTCCTCTCTTCCTCCTCACACATTGCTGGAGCAGCTGGCCAGGGCAGGGGCTGCATGATGTGCCCCCTCCCATGCAATTCTAGCAGAACTGGTGGGGGATGGAGGAGGAATGTTCCTTTTCCAGCAGCTGCCACTTGTACCATGACAGCTGCCTATGGTGAATCCCAGCCAGGCCCATCCTTGCTTCAGGCAGGACTGAAAATATCAACAAGCAGAGCAATTCCTGCTTGAGCCTAGGAAACAACTTTTTTGATGCATCACCCCTTAACCCTAAATGTAATCATTTCCTGGTCACCATGATCATCTCATTGCACACAGGGCCAAGCTAAGGGTTTTGGGAAGGGTTAGAGAGGTGATTCTCTGCGGTGCACCCCAAACTTTGTCTCCTGCTGCAGACGGAGAACCTGGATGACTGGTCCTTTGAACCTTAGCAATCTCCTTATATCACTTTACATTTTCAAGCCTATTTTCATAAGGAAAAGGGCTAGAAATGTAGGCCTGGTTGATTGGTTTGACTAAACGTATGATGTTAACTTAAGGCAAAACCTTGTGTGGATACTCTTAATTTGATTTCAGCTAGGTTTATTTTATTTTGTCTTCCATTGGTAAATGTAGCAGTGCAAATAAAACTGCTCTAAAGCCGGTTTTAAACTAATATAAGAGCTGGTTTAAACACAAGCCTGCACTGAAATAACTAAATCAGTTTTAAATCACACCTTTTTATTTTTTGGGAGCAAGTCTGTGAACCTGTGTGTGAACACACTTATTTCGGAATAAAAGTCACCGATTTTGATATGGTTTATATCATTACATAATTTCATTACCATCTTAAAAGCTGAGGAAATGGAGTGAGAAAAGGCTGTGTTCAGACAGGCGCTGGTGAATGGCCTTTGGCAGCAGAAAGACCGTGTGGGTGAAACTGAGATAGAAAACAGATGTAATTTACTTCTAGTGGGGACCCACAGTAAGTCAATGAATCCTGAAGCATGGGCAGCACTGAGTAGGGGCTGAGTAGCTAGGCCAGCCAGTACGGCCCTTAAGCAGTGTCCTCCTATGGGGTTTCTATGGAGCAGCTGGTAGGGGACTACTCTCCCATGGCAGAACATCTAAGGGAGGGCCAGTGCTGGAAACTGAGGTAGGACTGAGTCTCCCCTGAGGTGTGTTGGGTCCAGCTGTCAAAGGGAAGCACAGGTTGCGGGGGAGGGGCGGGATTATTTATTAGTTTATGTGTTTATAAGCTTTCTGTGACACTCATCACCAAGATATTTGAGTGCATCAGGGCATGCAGTAAGGTCAGGACATATTATTGATGCCATTTTGATAGATAAGGGCATGAACCTCAGAGTCCTTGATTAAGCAAAGTACTGAAACGTGCTTAACTTTAAGCCCACAAGGAGTCTAATTCATATCAATGTGCTCAAGTACCTTGCTGATCTGGAGTGAGAGAGATTAAGGCCCAGCTTCTCAAAGGTATTTAGACACCTAAATACCTCTGAGGATGTCATGTTAAGTGACTCTCACATGAAATCTGTGGCAGAACCAGGCCCTGAACCCAGCCCTGCTGAGTCACAGACTAGTGCCTAACCACTTTGGCCCAGAGTGATTAAGTCCCAAGGGCAATTAGTGAACAAATGATAAATCCATTCTGTTCTGCAGAGTCAATAATATTTTCCATCTGTCTTGTAACACAATAATATTGGAATACAAATAATATTCATATAGAAGACAAATGGTCAGTCCCGTTATCATCTGGAGTTTAACTTCATCTAATATTCTTTTTACTATGATACTGCAAATGAAGAAAAATATACACTGGTGGTTGACAGCCCGAAAGATGTATGATGTCCTTAAGAGTTCAATAAGAAATGAGCCATTAGCAACCAAATATCCTATAGCGTCCAGAACAATTTGTAGCCAAAGTCCATAGAACAATAGAGCAATTCAAAGATTTACATTAAGATTTCTCTGGAATAGTCAATCATATTGATTTCACAAGTGGACTTTCTGTTTACCATCTTGCAAGTACAACGTATATTAGATCCACCTTTATTTGTAAAGCACTTGACTGAGGCTGCATCAAAGGAAGTATGCTTTTCATCAGGAGTTTTATTGGCAGCTGAGCTGGGAGCACTAACACCATATTCTGAACCTTTTTCTTGCATACAATAGTTATACGCATATTGTTCATGCCGCCTTATTCAGGGCTCCGGACATGATGGAAACTTGAGAAGAAACATTGCATGTCTGCACCTTTAGTTGGCGTAGAAAACAAGAAGCTGTTCTTCACCTTGGGCCAGTAAGGAGAGACAACCTGTTTTCAAGAATGGCGAGTGTCAATGAGGGCACAATGGTCCTGATTCTAATTTCACACCAATGAAAGGGCCCGATCCTGCAAGTTGCTGAGTGCTGTCAACTCCCATAGTGGCCCAAAGTTGTGGAAGGCACTGAGCACTCTGCAGGATCAGGCCCTTAGAATCATAGAAGATTAGGGTTGGAAGAGACCTCAGGAGGTCATCCAGGCCAACCCCCTGCTCAAAGCAGGACCAATACCAACTAAATCATCCCAGCCAGGGCTTTGTCAAGCCAGGCCTTAAAAACCTCTAAGGATGGAGATTCCACCACCTCCCTAGGTAACCCATTCCAGGGCTTCACCACCCTCCTAGTGAAATAGTGTTTCCTAATATCCAACCTAGACCTCCCCCACTGCAACTTGAGACCATTACTCCTTGTTCTGTCATCTGCTACCACTGAGAGCAGCTGAGCTCCATCCTCTTTGGAACCCCGCCTTCATCAGGCACAACCCCATCAAAGTTAGTGGAGTTATACCAGTATAAATCTAGTGTAAATGAGAGCATAATCAAGCCTACGGAACTCAAGTAGGAATTTAGGCAGACCTTTTCTGCATGGGCTATGAAAATTGGGTTCACATCTTTCCAGCACAGAACAATGCTTAACAAAAATTTTAGCTAGCAAGATGGTTTCATTGATTAATTTTACACTGGTGTGATTGAGAGCAGAATCAGGCCCATTGTCTCCATTTGTAGAAAGTACAGGAACTGGCATAACAGTACAAACCGATGGTGCAACTACATCTTTATAGTATGATAGAACCTAGAGAACCAGCCCAGATCAGAGTCCCTCGTGTTAGGCACTGTACCCAATAGGAGGCAATCCCTGCATCAAAGAGCACAGGGTTAAAATAGACAAAGGGGAAACAGATGCAAAGAGTCTTGCCCAAGGTCCCTTATGATACAGCCAGGAATACAACCCAGATTTTCTGACTCCTACTTCAGTGCCTCCTCCACTGAACTACACTACCTCTCAAGTCTAGCTAGTCCAGTATCCTGGCCAACACTATGCGCTTTGTAGAGAAAGATGTAAAAAACTCCTAATGGACAATGTTGCAATAACATGCCTGTGAAGAAAGTTTCTTCCTAATTCCTAGCCGTCAATGACCTGCTTGCATGGGAGCTGATATCCTTTATACATGTTTAGCTTAGCTAGTAAACTGCAGATATTCTTATTATTCATGTAAATTAACATGTATATGTCTCTTACTAAAACCTTTGTTTTAGTAATACCTTGTGATAGGGAGTTCCATGGGTTAACTATGGTTTGGTTTTGTTTTATTTTATTTTTTAGGTTGTTCCTTTGAACAGTTGTAAATGTGTTTGTGGCCTTGTAATTAAATTGGCTGTTCCCTGGTTCTTTAAAAAGAATACATAAGAGTGCCCAGCTAATGTGCACTAATACTGATCTAGGTCTTTGTCCTGAATGGTAACAGGTAATATAAGACTTGTCAGTGTGTATGAGAGTGCTCACGGATCTTTCCCATGTGCTTTACTTTGCACATTTCTCCTGCCATTTTGTTGCCCAGCTGGAATCAGCATGGTTCTGTGATGGAGTGTCCTTTAGCCTGCATCATTTTTTGGGCCCCACACTTCAAGAAGGATGTGGATAAATTGGAGAGAGTCTAGCGAAGGGCAACAAAAATGATTAGGGGACTGGAACACATGAGTTATGAGGAGAGGCTGAGGGAGCTGGGATTGTTTAGCCTGCAGAAGAGAAGAATGAGGGGGGATTTGATAGCTGCTTTCAACTATCTGAAAGGGGGTTCCAAAGAGGATGGCTCTAGACTGTTCTCAATGGTAGCAGATGACAGAACGAGGAGTAATGGTCTCAAGTTGCAGTGGGGGAGGTTTAGATTGGATATTAGGAAAAACTTTTTCACTAAGAGGGTGGTGAAACACTGGAATGCGTTACCTAGGGAGGTGGTAGAATCTCCTTCCTTAGAGGTTTTTAAGGTCAGGCTTGACAAAGCCCTGGCTGGGATGATTTAACTGGGAATTGGTCCTGCTTCGAGCAGGGGGTTGGACTAGATGACCTTCTGGGGTCCCTTCCAACCCTGATATTCTATGATTCTATGATTCATGGCAGGGAAGAGGTTAAGGCAGAATCAAGGGGTAGGTAACAGGAAATACTCTAACTGGACCCAGTTACAAGTTAAAGAGACTTCTTTCAGAAAAGAAGGGCTCTAGTCAAGGATCCTTTCACCAAGAACCTGAGCAGCAGGGCTCAGTTTTGCATGTTACAAGTTATAAGTTAAAGAGACTTCTTTCAGAAAAGAGGGGCTCTAGTCAAGGATCCTTTCACCAAGAGCCTGAGCAGCAGGGCTCAGTTTTGCATGAACTTGAGACAGAAAAAGCTGCTTTACCCAGCAGAATGGAGCCTCCTGCTGAAAAGGGGTGGTTTCTACTGGGGGGATAGCTGAAGCAAGCTGTATCCTGGATATTACTGTACAACTGGGTTGCCAGGAGCCAAGTATTGTATTCGTATTTACAAATAAGACTGTTTAGAGAAACCAGACAGTGTGTTCCATGCCTGTATAGCTGGAGAGCAACCTTGGGCTGGGGTTAGGTGTTCACTGGAGGGATCATCTGGTGTGTGTGTGTGTGTGTGTGTGTTTCTTTTAAAAAACAATAATAAAAAGACAATAAAATCCTTGGTCCTCATAAAGCCTGGCTCTAAGTGAGTGTGGGAGGTTGTGCCTTTCTTTTAGCTCCTCTTGTACATTGGATGGAATGGAATATGTGGGCCTAGCATGGAAAGAATCCATTTGACAAGGTATTTTTAGGGATTGGCCTCTGGGTTCTCATATTTCACTCCCTTATAAGAGTGTTTCCTTGTCCCAGTCAATTTTCGAGAAGAAACTCTCCTCAGCTTACTTAAAGAATTGCAGGCCGTATTGTCACTTCCTGCCTTAAAACCTGCAGGAAGAGGCTCAGAAGGAACAAAATTCTGTGAACATTCCCATGTGGAGTTTCCCCCACATCTAGGATGAGCAGATGTTGTGGCCCTGAAAACCAGGACTGGCTCAGTCCGGTTTTGATTTTCATGTCAATGTTCAGTCTTGGAGTCTCCTAGGACTAAGAGGGACTTGGGTCTCTCTGGGCAGTGCAGGATATTAGCTAGAGCTGCAAAGGCAAAGCCTAGCCAGGGAGAAGGCAGCTTACTGGAAATGGCTGCTGGAAGTGGAATGGGGAGTTTGAGGCAGGGGGAGGGAAGGCGCTCACACAAGGGATGGGATTAGTTGCTCTCCTATACTTTCTTCTAACCCTTCTGGAAGATGTGTCGAGGCCCTGGAAAGGCTGATGTTGGAGGCAGCCCCATTCACTGTTGCCTACCCAGCAAACTACCCACAAGAGGCAGGGCTATCCTAAACTGAAGTTCTCACTGTTACCTTAGGTGAGTGACCTGGTGCCAGGGAAGTGGGTGCACAAGGGTGTGGACAGAGGGATGGAGCCGCCAGCATTGCACAGTTGTCCCAGTTTTTCACTTTGGAAATCTGGTCACCCTGAGTTTGAGTCTGGCTCCGAAGCCCCATGGCTTTCCTGGGCTCTGCAGGAGGGATGGGGCCATCTGTGTGGAAGTCTTCTGTCTCTGAACCAGGTCTGAGAGCCAGCATCCTCCTCATGCTCCCCGGCAGGCTGGCTCCATCTGGAGTAAAGGAAGGTGCAGCAGAGGGAGTTTCTGAAGGCATTCTGGCTGGGTCAGTCATAGTGCCCCAGGACCTCTGTGACAACAAAAGCAAGAGCTGTGCTACCCTTTTACAGGGGGCCTCATGTTTCTTTTCTTCCTCTGGACTTGCTCAGCTCCCCTGACTTCAGTGGGACTACCTGTGGAGTAAAGTACAATGCAATGTGAGGAAGGATGGATGACCAGAGCCATGCTTTATTGCTTACTTTATGTTACTTGTATTGCTTATTTATATAATAATAGCACCATAAATTTGCATGGTGCTACACAGAGAGTCTTGCCACTGACAGGCCTACAATCTAAAGGGCTGACCCTGAAAAGCGTTACAAGCATGCACATAGTTACTCCTGACCAAGTTGCACTGAAGTCTATAAGACTCCGTAGGGGAGTAGCTGAACACATGTGTAGTACTAGCACAGGAAATTATGACAACAGACAAAGACAGGAAAGGCGGGAGTGATGACACGCAGATAAAGAAAATGTGATGCGCACATTGTCTATGAAGCAAAAATCAAAGCAGGAGGAAAACAGAACTACAGTGCAGAGGTCAAGTGTGGAAAGCTGGCTAATGGAAAGTCTTCCTTACCTAGCAGCATGCCAGTTGTATTGTGGTACGTCTACATTGAGAGCTAGGGATATAGTTCCCAGTTTGAGGAGATGTACCCCTGCTAGCTCTGATCAGGAGCGGTGGGAGGGGCTAGCCACCCCAAGCACAATCTCATCCAAGACCCTAGGGACGTACTTGGAGTGGCTAGCCCCTGCTGCTGCTTCCGCTGCAGCAGCTATGCGCTATTTTTAGCACATTAGCTCCATCACAGCTAGCATGGGTATGTCTCCTCAAACTGGGAATCACACCCCCAGCTCAAGTGTAGACATACCCTTAGCTTGCCTCAGTCTTGAAAACCAGTATCATCAAACTGATGGTAAGTGAAATGGGCTTTGACTCTGATCCTGCAGAGCACAGATTCTTACATCCACACGAAGTGTCATTGCAGTAAATTGGACTCTACATGGCAGGAAGGGTATGCATTTGTAGCTCTCCTTCCAGGACTGAGGCCTTTGTATTCCCTCTGTGTGCTGGCTTCCTCTTTGTCCCTGCTGAGGAACTGTACTGCACTTTTGTATTTAGTCATGTTACACAACAGTAAGATCAAGAGTCAAGGCATCCACCCTCTAGCCTCCAGGCTGCTCTGACTACACCCATTGTAACCTATTCACCCATTGTTACCTTGGCTCTGGATTCTGGGACCAATGCTGCAATCTTTATAGAGGCGAAACTCCTATATAACATCAATGAGAGTTTTCTCTTCAGGGACCAAGGGAATGGGACCGCTGTTGGCCTTTGTTTTGTAATCGCTGCTGCACCACATAATGTATAAAAATGCATGAACTTCCCACCAACCTTGGCCCAGTCATCTTCTTTTCCACAACCCAAAAATGAAAAACAGTCACACTGAAGAACTGATTTTCCTGGTAAGTTTCAGTTGTGTGTATCTTTCCTGATTTTTTCCTGCCATACAGATAACAATGCAGATTAAAAATGCATTGATAAAGGAAAACTTTTTCTACTCGTTTCATTAAAATTCCTCATTTCAGAGAACTTTGTGGGGAAAAGCTGGCCTTTTCACCCACATCTATTTTCAGTCAGGATGACATCTCTTTGCACTGGGTTGACTCACAGCTTCTACAGTGTTCCTGTTGCATCTCAGCAGGCCTTTTCTTTTGGTGATACAGCGGATCTATAAATGTTAGACCATATTTGCATCCCTCCTTCTATCATGTGCCTATTACAATAGCGGCCTGTTGCCATTGGCATGACTTAACTTTTTCCCCCCCAAGGGTCTGATCAGCCTGGGATATGCACATGTGGAATTCCCATTTTAATGTGCATACCTTTCATGTGGTGATTGGGACCCTGCCACACACAAAAATATGTTTTTAATGGACTTGAGGATTTTGGTTGTCATTAAATTTAATCTAACAAGGCCCACTCCTGCATTCCTTGTGCATCGGGGAGCTTTGGATGTGCAAGGAATGCAGGATCAAACCCACACAGTGGTTTTGTTCTATCCCCCACCATGGGATAAAGAAATATGATCCCTCTACTTTCTAGCTCATTGTAGACTTCCTGCTGCAATTTTCCCTTCCCTCTCGACCCTTGTGCTGAGTGCAAAGGAAATCTGCTTAGCCTTTACTTTCTCACACATGTTTCAGATGTGCAGGGGTGTGATTGTAAACAACGTCATCATCTGTGCCAGAACTGTCTACTCCTACCGCGTTCTGTTCCCATCACCCTAGGGGTTCCAGTAATAGGGCGTTAAGCAAACAAAGCAAAACAGTAATCTGGTGTTCCAATTGCATTTTTGTTGTTAGAAAATGTTAATGATAGGTTATGTGATTACCCTAGGTTTGGCTCCACTTACTCTTTATTAAGCACATCTGGTATTTAGTAACAATATAAGTAGCAGGAGTTTTTTTGGCACACAAATAAGATTATCCAATGTTGCCATGCAGTATGGAAACTCATCAGGGAAGCCAGTGAAGTGTGTGGAGATACAAGTCTTTCTTGTAGGCTGGGCAGCTAGCCAGAATAGCTAAAAAATGTGGATTGGCATAGAGTTGTTGCCACGCAAACACTTCTGGAAATTTCTGTGTTCAGACCTGCCAAATCCCTTATGCATAACATGAGTTTCTATCTCCCTGAGCAGCCAATTTTAAGACCAAACTTTCCTCTACACTTAAAAAAAAAACCAAAAAAACAGTATCTTTCAGTCTCATTTCCAGCGCGCCATTGCCAAGCTCACAATTTCACTGAATTAGAAGGAATTTCCTAAAACATTTGTTTGAGTTACATTAAGCATAACATGTGGGAGACAACTGTGCTTCCTGGAAAATTCTGAAAGGAAGGCTGTCTCGCTTCATGGAGACGGCCTAATGTCTAGTTAGAAAAAACAACGAACTATGACAAGAAAACGTTTTTTTTAAAATTGGCCCAATACATGGATTTTATGTATTTTAAGTTAGCGTGCCTCTTCCAGTCAGGTCAACGTACTGTACAAACACAGGCTGGGTGAAAGGAGCAGTGGTCTTGTGGATTAGGCATAAGATCTGGATTCAGAAGGTCTGGCTTTATTCCTGACTCTGCCGTGGACTTCCTGTGAGACCTGGGGCAAGTCACTAGAAGATGAGTCCGTTCTGTGTCGGGTTTTTCATCTTTGTAATGGAGATATTGCTTCCCGGTGTCAGAGGAGTTTTGTGTGAATTTTAGGCCCTGTGTGAGCAGAAAGAATTATTCAATATGTACATTTCTTGGGAAGAGGTCTGGGAAGAAGAATGATCTACCATGTTATGAAGTAGAAAAGCTAAGTGTCATCAGTTGTGTGACTGTTTCTAGCATCCTATCTTGCACAGGGCTGACATTGGGGCTTCTGAATTTTGTTGCTCCGGGTCCAGCAGTTTTTTTGAGTATCCCTTAAATATCATTATTTATCTTGGCTTTTATTTTAAAATAGTAGGCCACATTTATCTGTAGTGCAAATTTGTTGATGTTAGTAGAGTTATCCTTGGGAAGAGTTTGGTCCAGCTTCTAGCCGTTTACCTTGTGAATGTTATCTTCACAATGAGAACTAGAGTACAAAGTTTGTCATGGCAGATTTTTTGGTTTGTTTGTTTTCATTATCTGGGTCTCTACTACAGATAATTAGAATAATAATTTGGGTTCTGCAAAGCCTAAATCCCTGGGTCTCCATTCTTGGAGTGGCTCACCCTGTGGATTCATTGCTGTGAACAGCACTACTTGAGCTTCTGATGCTGGTACTAGGACTGCCATCAGCACTCTCCCAGCCACTGGCTGGCTGCTCACTAGTGATTGAGCTTGATCCTCTGTTGATCTGCCAGTGTGGTGTCTAGCTACAAGGGGGGCAGCTCATTGGAGGAGCTGACTCAGCTCCAGGGTGCATGCACGGAGATTGCAGAGGAAGAAGGTATCTGGCTCTACAACATACATGCCTTAGGTACAGCAACAGCAACAATTCCCACCTCCAAATATGACTAGAGAGACTGAGGTGAAAACATATAGGACAGAGGAAGGGTGGCGGGGGAACTCATGGAACTCACAGTCAGTCTGTGGAACTTCTTGCCACAAGATGTTGTGAAGGCCAAGACTATAACAGGTTGCAAAAAAGAACTAGATAAGTTAATGGAGATAGGTCCATCAATGGCTATTAGCCAGGATGGACAGGGATGGTGTCAGAAGCTGGGTTTGGGTGACAGGGGATGGATCACTTGATGATTGCCTGTTCATTCCCTCTGGGGCACCTGACATTGGCCACTGTCGGAAGACAGGATACTGGGCTAGATGGACCTTTGGTCTGATTGAGTATGGACGTTTTATGTAAGGAAAGAAAGGAGCAACGGAGTCAGGGGCACATATAGCTGTCTACCATGAAAAACTGAAAAGGCTGAGATTTTCCTCCCTTGCTGACCTTTCCTCTGGCATTTTGGGGAGAAAATTATACCAAATTAAAACAACATGAGCTTAATCTATTTAGCTCATCAAACAGAAGGTTAAGGAGTGACGTGATCACAGTCTATAAGTACTGAGATGGGGAACAGAAAAGTGATAATAGAGATGCTCTTCAGTCTAGCAAACAAAAGCACAACAAGATCCAATGGCTGGAAGAAGAAGCTGGAAGTACTCAGACTAGAAATAAGGCACAAATGTTTAACAGTAAGGGTAATTAACCACTGGAACAACTTGCCAAGAGCTGTGGTAGATTCCCACCATTGGGAATTTTAAAATTAAACCTGGATGTTTTTCTACAAGATCTGTTCTTGTTCAAACATACCTATTGAGCTTGAAGCAGGAATTAGTACTGGTATCCTATGGTCTGTGCTATGCAGGAGATCAGACAAGACAATCAAAGTGGCCCCTCCTGACCTTGAAATCCTGAAATGAAAATTAATCCTGAAAGTAATCTCTCCCCAATGTTAGATGAAACTGGACAACTGTGGCACTCAAGAACACGCTTGGCAGCCTATTACTTGTCCTCTTCAGCTTCACTCTCATGGTTGTAGCTCCTGAGGCTGGGGCACCATCAAGAGGCTGGAGATTCTGGAGGCCATGGAGAGAGGAGGAAGAAGGAAGAGAGAACATAAGATCGGCATGAGCACGAGAGTGGCGGTCAAGAGGGAACGGGGACGATGCTGAAAAAGAGCAGGACAGGACATGAGATGTTATTTCACAAAGAAATGGAAAAGGACAGCGGAAAAGGGAGACTTCTTAACAAAACCAGAAAATAGAATGAAATTAAAAGAATGACATGGAGATGGACAGAGCAAGTCAGAGGTGGAAGGAGAGACAAATGGGATACAGAAGTGGGTGAAGGCAGGAAAAGCAAGGAGAGACACATGCTACCTTTAGGTTAGTGAATTTTATTTTTGTTGCTTTCATGCTACTACATTTTACTGTAGTGCCCTGTCGGACATTTTATTTGTCTACAGGGATGGCTGTTTACATCACTTATTGTTGACCGCTCTCGATTCTATAGCTATGTATTGACGCAGAGAGGGGCTAGTAGGATGATCAGAGGAAGGGAGAACCTACCTTATGAGAGGAGACTTAAGGAGCTTGGCTTGTTTAGCCTAACCAAACGAAGGCTGAGGGGAGATATGATTGCCTTCATTAAATACATCAGAAGGCTAAACATGAGGGAGGGTGAGGAGTTATTTAAGTTAAGGGCCAATGTTGGCACTAGAATAAATGGCTATAAACTGGCCATCAACAAGTTTAGGCTTGAAATTAGATGAAGGTATCTAACCATCAGAGAAGTTCTGGAACAGCCACCCAAAGGGAACAGTGGGGACAAAAAACCTAACTGGTTTCAAGATTGAGCTTGATAAGTTTATGGAATGGACAGTATGATGAGAGTGCCTACAATGGCATGTGGCCCATCTGCGACTGTTGTTGGCAAATATCTCCAAAAGCCAGAGACTGGACACTAGATGGGAAGGGCTTTGAGTTACTACAGTGAATTCTTTCCCAGGTGTCTGACTGGTAGGTTTCATCCACATGCTCAGCGTCTAACTGACTTCCATATTTGGGGTTTGGAAGGCATTTTCCTCCAGATCAGATTGGCAGAGACCCTGATTCCTTTTTTCTTCCTCTGCACAGCTACTTACTGATATGAACTAGAGTAAATGGTGGATTCTTTGTAACTGGAAGACTTTAAATCAAGATTTGAAGACTTCAGTAACTTAGCCAGTGATGGGGTCCATTACAGGAGTGGGTGGGTGAGTTTCTGTGGCCTGCGATATGCAGGAGGTCAGACCAAATGATCACGATGGTCCCCTCTGGCCTTAAAAATCTATGAGTAAGTAATTAGTGGAAAGGGAAAAGAAAATAACCTGAAAAGCACCAATATATGTATACAATCCTCTGATTGCTCCCAGGTCCTCAGCTTATTTAGAAAATGTCCTTGGAAAAGGATTCAAATATTGGCAGCTCCAGTATACGTGAATCTGAGCCAGGAACAGCTGCACTCTACCGTGGGGGCCCAACGACTCCCTATCCCACCTCACCCACTTCACTGTAAATGCCTCTGGTCAGTTTGGGAGGGGACAGTAAAGTCAGGGAGTCCTCCCATAGAATCATCTGGCCCAGCCTTCTTCAAAATCCTAAAATTGGTCCCAATCCTGTTTGATTTGAACAATCCGTATTCAAAGTGGGGCAGCTCAGACTGCAGTCTGGGCTCTGGGGAACACCGCACAATGGAGAGCTGGTAAAGCAGGAGGGAACGTTACACCACTGGTCCCATTCTTCCCTTCTCTTTATGTCTTTATGGGTTTTTGTGTGGGGGGGGGGGTTGTTTTTAAATTTGGCATAATCTGTTTACTTGTTCAAGTGAAACAGAGAGAACATTTTTAAATCCAGGAGACATGCGGTACCTGGCTCAGACCGTGTGGTTAAAAACCCAAGTCCTGGAGCTCAGCTCATGTGAGCTCCTATTCTCTGGCATTTTATTAATCCTATGACACATAGGAAAGTTAAACAATAGTTCACAGTGAGGGGGTGGGAGAGCTAGTTAATATGCACAAATCACTTAACTATATTATAAGGCATATGCAATAGCTTAAACGCATCTAATTTCTAGGAGAGAGAACAATTTCTGGCAGGGAATAGGGAAGGGTCAGAGTAATCTTAACAGGCTAAATGTTTTTTCTGGGATGGAAAATAATGGTTTCCCCCCACCCCTGATAATATTGGCATTTGCTACTATTAAATTGATCATTCTATGCTCATTTACTGTAGTTTGTATCCAATTATCTCCCAGTACAACCAGTATCATAACAGTCAAACGAGTCACCAGTCTCCCAGCTCCCCCCCACACACACACACACCAAGGGATTATTGTCACTCACCATTCCAGTAGTGTCTTAGAAGATGTTGACCTAAGCATAATGTTGCTGTTGCCTGTACTGACTGTTTTTCTTTAAACATGGTTAATCATATTGGAACTTTACCTTCAAATCCAAGGTTTAACAGGCTTGAGTTAGAAGAAAATAATCTGGCCGGTAAACATTTTTTTCTGGAATTTTTAAATGTTGATATTCCAGCAACATATTGGACAAGGGCTCTCAAGATCTCTTGCTAAAATTCCACCACCAAACTGAAGGAAAGCTTGGGGTGTCACATTTCTTCTAGATTTTGCTGAATCGTCTGCATTAGAAACAGCTTATTCCTGGAGCTCGTGAAAACGCTTTGGAAAGGGTAAACATTTTGCCTTGGGGACTGCAGCACATTGCACTAAATGTCAGGTACTTTCAAAGCAATTTCCTGGGAGATGTGAGGTAAACTAGGATCAGGGGACCATATTTTGTTTCCTTTTCTCATATTCCTGAGTGTCCTTATCAAATCTATAGGAAATTCAGTGCAGAACATTGATGGTGTCAGACTAAAAGGAATATTTTTCCTTGGTTTTGAACGGGAAAGCAATTCTCAAAAAAATGGAGATACCAATGGGTAATCATGATCATACTTGACATTTGCATCAGAGTTTTCATCTTCTAGCCACTTTACTTTAAACTGTGGGTCTTCAAAACTCCCCTGTGAGGTAGAGGAGTAAGTATTATTAGCCCCATTTTACAAATGGGGAAACTGAGGCAGAGGTGCCATGTGCCTTACCCAAACCAGAGAGAGTCTGTGTAAGAGTCAGGATTAGGTTTAAGGAGTTTTTTTCTAGGCTTTTAATTCCCACATTCATTGTGCCACTAAAGTATGGAACCCTGACTGACTATAGTTATGATTTGAGGGTAGACTGATTCCAACTAGCAGGGCTGGATTAACCCATCTCTGGGTCCTAAGCAAACCCCACCACCAGCTCCCACATGGAGGCACTCACCATCCAGTGTCTGGATGACTGTGGCAAAGCTCCAGCTAGTCTCCTTCAGGTACTGGTGAAGAAGCCAGCCCACAACAGTGGGCGGGAAGAGCAGCTCTGGCCGCACCACTGCCCACTTCGGTTTGGCCCGGCCAGCCCTCTGTCATGAGGGGAGTTGGCAGAGCCAAAAGTGAGTGGTGTTGCGAGCTAGTGCACCAGGGTTGCAAAACCACTCAACTCAATTTTAGCTCCGCCTCCTCTCCATCATGACAGAGGGTCAGTGAGGCCAAACCTAAGTGAGCAGTGGGGTGGCCAGAACTGCTCCTCCTTACTTCTGATGTGGGGCCATCTCCCCCACCAGTACCTGACCCACCCTATCCCATACACAAATTAGGCCCTAGGCATGTGTCTAGATTGTCTATGGGTATGTCTACACTACGAAATTAGGTCGAATTTATAGAAGTCGGTTTTTTTGAAATCGGTTTTATATATTCGAGTGTGTGTGTCCCCACAGAAAATGCTCTAAGTGCATTAAGTGCATTAACTCGGCGGAGCGCTTCCACAGTACCGAGGCAAGCGTCGACTTCCGGAGCGTTGCACTGTGGGTAGCTATCCCACAGTTCCCGCAGTCTCCGCTGCCCATTGGAATTCTGGGTTGATATCCCAATGCCTGATGGGGCTAAAACATTGTCGCGGGTGGTTCTGGGTATATATCGTCAGGACCCCGTTCCCACCCTCCCTCCCCCCGTGAAAGCAAGGGCAGACAATCATTTCGCGCCTTTTTTGTCTGCTGCCAGCCAAAGATGTAAAGGATAGATGGAGTGGGTCAGAACAAGAAATAGACTAGATTTGTTTTGTACTCATTTTCCTCCTCCCCTGTCTAGATCACACTGCAGTCAGTCACAGAGAAGGCGCAGCGAGGTTAATCTAGCCATGTATCAATCAGAGGCCAGGCTAACCTCCTTGTTCCAATAACAACGATAACTTTGGTGCACCATTTCTTATTGGAACTCTCCGTGCAGTCCTGCCTGAAATACTCCTTGATGTACAGGCACACCCTTTGTTGATTTTAGCTCCCTGAAGCCAACCCTGTAAGCCGTGTCGTCAGTCGCCCCTCCCTCCGTCAGAGCAACGGCAGACAATCGTTCCGCGCCTTTTTTCTGTGCGGACGCCATACCAAGGCAAGCATGGAGGCCGCTGAGCTCATTTTGGCAATTAGGAGCACATCAACCACCACACGCATTATCCAGCAGTATATGCAGCACCAGAACATGGCAACGCGATACCGGGCGAGGAGGCGACGTCAGCGCGGTCCCGTGAGTGATCAGAACATGGACACAGATTTCTCTGAAAGCATGGGCCCTGCCAATGCATGCATCATGGTGCTAATGGGGCAGGTTCATGCTGTGGAACGCCGATTCTGGGCTCGGGAAACAAGCACAGACTGGTGGGACCCCACAGTGTTGCAGGTCTGGGACGATTCCCAGTGGCTGCGAAACTTTCGCATGCGTAAGGGCACTTTCATGGAACTTTGTGACTTGCTTTCCCCTGCCCTGAAGCGCATGAATACCAGGATGAGAGCAGCCCTCACAGTTGAGAAGCGAGTGGCGATAGCCCTGTGGAAGCTTGCAACGCCAGACAGCTACCGGTCAGTTGGGAATCAATTTGGAGTGGGCAAATCTACTGTGGGGGCTGCTGTGATGCAAGTAGCTCACGCAATCAAAGATCTGCTGATATCAAGGGTAGTGACCCTGGGAAATGTGCAGGTCATAGTGGATGGCTTTGCTGCAATGGGATTCCCTAACTGTGGTGGGGCTATAGACGGAACCCATATCCCTATCTTGGCACCAGAGCACCAAGCCGGCGAGTACATAAACCTCAAGGGGTACTTTTCGATAGTGCTGCAAGCTCTGGTGGATCACAAGGGACGTTTCACCAACATCAACGTGGGATGGCCGGGAAAGGTACATGACGCTCGCATCTTCAGGAACTCTGGTCTGTTTCAAAAGCTGCAGGAAGGGACTTTCTTCCCAGACCAGAAAATAACTGTTGGGGATGTTGAAATGCCTATATGTATCCTTGGGGACCCAGCCTACCCCTTAATGCCATGGCTCATGAAGCCGTACACAGGCAGCCTGGACAGTGGTCAGGAGCTGTTCAACTACAGGCTGAGCAAGTGCAGAATGGTGGTAGAATGTGCATTTGGATGTTTAAAGGCGCGCTGGCGCAGTTTACTGACTCGCTTAGACCTCAGCGAAACCAATATTCCCACTGTTATTACTGCTTGCTGTGTGCTCCACAATATCTGTGAGAGTAAGGGGGAGACGTTTATGGCGGGGTGGGAGATTGAGGCAAATCGCCTGGCTGCTGGTTACGCGCAGCCAGACACCAGGGCGGTTAGAAGAGCTCAGGAGGGCGCGGTACGCATCAGAGAAGCTTTGAAAACCAGTTTCATGACTGGCCAGGCTACGGTGTGAAAGTTCTGTTTGTTTCTCCTTGATGAAACCCCCCGCCCCTTGGTTCACTCTACTTCCCTGTAAGCTAACCACCCTCCCCTCCTCCCTTTAATCACCGCTTGCAGAGGCAATAAAGTCATTGCTGCTTCACAGCCATGCATTCGTTATTCATTCATCACACAAATAGGGAGATGACTACCAAGGTATCCCAGGAGGGGTGGTGG
This sequence comes from Lepidochelys kempii, assembly GCF_965140285.1. NCBI lineage: Eukaryota > Metazoa > Chordata > Testudines > Cheloniidae > Lepidochelys > Lepidochelys kempii. The sequence goes on along the minus strand of NC_136382.1, from coordinate 134,866,724 downwards.
AGGAGGGAAGGAAAATGCCACACAGCACTTTAAGCACAGCACTTTAAAAGTTTACAACTTTAAAATTTATTGAATGACAGCCTTCTTTTTTTTGGGCAATCCTCTGTTGTGGAGTGGCTGGTTGGCCGGAGGCCCCCCCACCGCGTTCTTGGGCGTCTGGGTGTGGAGGCTATGGAACTTGGGGAGGAGGGCGGTTGGTTACAGAGGGGCAGCAGTGGCAGTCTGTGCTCCAGCTGCCTTTGCTGCAGCTCAACCATACACTGGAGCATTCTGGTTTGGTCCTGCAGCAGCCTCAGCATTGAATCCTGCCTCCTCTCATCACGCTGCCGCCACATTTGAGCTTCAGCCCTGTCTTCAGCCCGCCACTTACTCTCTTCAGCCCGCCACTTACTCTCTTCAGCCCTCCACCTCTCCTCCCGGTCATTTTGTGCTTTCCTGCACTCTGACATTATTTGCCACCACGCATTCGTCTGTGCTCTGTCAGTGTGGGAGGACAGCATGAGCTTGGAGAACATTTCATCGCGAGTGCGTTTTTTTTTCTTTCTAAGCTTCACTAGCCTCTGGGAAGGAGAAGATCCTGTGATCATTGAAACACATACAGCTGGTGGAGAAAAAAAAAGGGACAGCGGTATTTAAAAAGACACATTTTATAAAACAGTCGCTACACTCTTTCAGGGTAAACCTTGCTGTTAACATTACATACATAGCACATGTGCTTTCGTTACAAGGTCACATTTTGCCTCCTCCCACCGCGTGACTACCCCCTCAACCTTCCCCCCTCCCTGTGGCTAACAGCGGGGAACATTTCTGTTCAGCCACAGGCAAACAGCCCAGCAGGAATGGGCTATACTGAGTGTCCCTGAAGAAAAGCACCCTATTTCAACCAGGTGACCATGAATTATATCTCACTCTCCTGAGGATAACACAGAGAGAGAAAGAACGGATTTTGGTTGAATGCCAGCAAACATACACTGCAATGCTTTGTTCTACAGTGATTCCCGAGTATGTGTTACTGGCCTGGAGTGATAAAGTGTCCTACCATGAAGGACGAAATAAGGCTGCCCTCCCCAGAAACCTTTTGCAAAGGCTTTAGGACTACATCTAGGAGAACCGCAAATGCCAGGGCAAAGTAATCCTTTCACATGCTTGCTTTTAAACCATGTATAGCATTTTAAAAGGTACACTCACCAGAGGTCCCTTCTCCACCTGCTGGGTCCAGGAGGCAGCCTTGGGTGGGTTCGGGGGGTACTGGCTCCAGGTCTAGGGTGAGAAACAGTTCCTGGCTGTCGGGAAAACCGGTTTCTCCGCTTGCTTGCTGTGAGCTATCTACAACCTCCTCCTCATCATCATCTTCTTCGTCCCCAAAACCTGCTTCCGTATTGCCTCCATTGAAGGAGTCAAACAACACGGCTGGGGTAGTGGTGGCTGAACCCCCTAAAATGGCATGCAGCTCATCATAGAAGCGGCATGTTTGGGGCTCTGACCCAGAGCGGCTGTTCGCCTCTCTGGTTTTCTGGTAGGCTTGCCTCAGCTCCTTCAGTTTCACGCGGCACTGCTTCGGGTCCCTGTTATGGCCTCTGTCCTTCATGCCCTGGGAGATTTTCACAAAGGTTTTGGCATTTCGAAAACTGGAACAGAGTTCTGATAGCACGGATTCCTCTCCCCAAACAGCGATCAGATCCCGTACCTCCCGTTCGGTCCATGCTGGAGCTCTTTTGCAATTCTGGGACTCCATCATGGTCACCTGTGCTGATGAGCTCTGCATGGTCACCTGCAGCTTGCCACGCTGGCCAAACAGGAAATGAGATTCAAAAGTTCGCGGTTCTTTTCCTGTCTACCTGGCCAGTGCATCTGAGTTGAGAGTGCTGTCCAGAGCGGTCAGAATGGAGCACTCTGGGATAGCTCCCGGAGGCCAATACCATCGAATTGTGTCCACAGTACCCCAAATTCGAGCTCGGAACGTCGATTTAAGCGCTAATCCACTTGTCAGGGGTGGAGTAAGGAAATCGATTTTAAGAGCCCTTTAAGTCGAAATAAAGGGCTTCACTGTGTGGACGGGTGCAGCTTTAAATCGATTTAACGTTGCTAAATTCGACCTAAAGTCTTAGTGTAGACCAGGGCTATGCCTTAATCCAGCCCTGCCAACTAGTCTGACCCATGTTCAGTTCCTGTGATTGTCATACAGTCACATACAGCAGGATGTAGAAGGAATGTATAATGTTGAGGATAGCGAAGTATCATTTCCTATGGCTCCCTGACACGTGTTGTTCAACTGTTTCCTCTTCAACTCCTCAGCAAGTTGTGCATTTTTTTCAAGGGATAATGCTATGTACTGTTCTTCACAAGTGTCTTCGTGCCAAGACATGAATCTTTGGATATTCTGGAGTACTAATGTTAGGACCGTGGGTACACTTTTCTTTAATTGTGCATAAAGCCTATTTCAACAAAGCAGTGGCCACAAACAATTGACAGTCCATCTCTAGCTAAATCACACACGGGCAGCCTAGGGAAATGAAACACAGGCCTCTACACCTTGAGCTAAATGAGACTCTTCATCAGTTGTATTAACAGGAGTCTTATCCTCTGCAGCCCACCTATTACAGTGTGACATGGTCACTCATGCTTGGACAGGTCTGACACTCCACCCAGTACAGGGCAGTGGTACACATACACGAGTCAGTGCAGCTTCAAACAAATCGAAGCGAGGATTTATGTCAAGACAAATAACAATTGGCAGTTAACAACACAAAAGAAGCACATTCACTAAACAAGACCTAAATCACAATTGTTATCCCTCTGTCATTTATTAGTAAATAAAAAATGAATGTTATGGGCTTGATTTCTGATGAGCTATTTTTTCCTGTGAATTCATTAAAAAGCAACCACATTTCCAAAGTCTTTTCAAAATTTGGTGTGGGGTTTTATTGTGTGTGTGTAGGGTGAGGGGCATTGTTTTGTTTACGGAAAAACCCATCTATCACTGGTATTTCCTGAATTTTCTTAAACCAAGTTGTTGTCAAACCAAGATGTTGTCATACATTAAAGCATAATAGCTGGCTTGTGCCTCTCTGAAGCAGCAAATTTAGTTATGGGGTGTAGAAAGATGTATCCTAAAGGGAGTGTCCCCTTAATGTTCTTGATTGCTAATATTTGCTTTGTGACCTTTCTATAAACATGCATATAGCATATGTCTATCCACCTACTTAGCCTCTGCAGTAGCTTTAGTGGACCAGTCATTCTAATCTGGAGGTGGAATATATTTTGTACCTAACAGGGCCTTCATTTTGGAATGGAATCAGAGGATTTGGAACAGCTAAGCCAAACCACACCCTAATTTATTTTCTTTGTGCATAGGAATAATGGAATGGACTGGGAAAAGATGATTTCTGCACTGAAATTAGAGGACAATTCCTGCCCTGAAAATAAAAAGCTGCCATTTTAAGTCCCTCTGAATTTCACAGAAGGATTATCCTTAAAATCGCCAAGTTTTATTAATTGATTCCTAGGAATTATACACATGAGCCTTTGCATTAAGATTATATCAATACAATATTTTTTAATTTCTATGGGATCATCTCTTTTGAATTGTCTCTTTATAAGTAACATCAGAACTACAGTAAGAAGGCGGGGTGATCTGAGTAAGAAAGGATGCATGATAATACCTGACTCAGAGTAATTGGCTCATCAGAGACTGTTGGAGCAGTGTGTGTGTGAGAGAGAGAAAGAGAAACTAGGACGGCAGTAAACCCTGCAGGGCACTGATGCTAAGAAATCTATCTCTTGTGTTTAGTATTAGAGCACACGTCACTATCTAAACTGCACTATGAACTTGTTTGGAATCTTTCAGACAGGACCTCTGATGAGGAGACCCTACTGTTTAACTGTGCAGTGCTGTGAGCAAGATAAGTGGCCAAATTCTGCTCTCTCTGTAAATCTAGAGTAAATTGATTGGGTCAAATTCTGTATTAACTTATACCCTTGTGACCCTACTGACTTCAGTGATCAGAATTTGGACCACGGACTTCAGTGGAGTTATTCTGCTTTTATATTGGTGTAGTGGAGAGCAGAATTAGGTCCAAATATACTGCACGTGGGAAAACATGCTAAAATATGAACAACATATTTCCAACTGTGCAAAATATTTATAAAACACACAATGTGTGTCTGTGTGGGTAGAATATGTATTTAATATAATGTACATATAAACATGTGGAAAAAATAACAAATGCAGATGACTCTATTTCAGAGGAAAGTCAAACACAACCAGCTACATTTACATCAATGTTTTGCAAAAATGCATGTTCTTGAACATGTAATAAAATCCTAAATATAAGCAGAAATATGTACAAACAAAATCATGCACGTTGACTAGGTATTAGATGTAAACGGCTCTGATTTTCCCCTCACATGAGTGCAATTCCATGGCGTTACTCCGGATTTACTTTAAATGAGGAGAATTGGGCCCATATGTTTCTTTCTCTATCATGCAGGAATTTGCTACAAACTAATGGCACATTTGGAATAATATCATATAATATACCCTATCTTCTGGTGCGTACAAGATGGTAAGTAGTTTTTCTATCTCCTTACTTAGTTTATAAAGAAATATTCTCTGACTCCTTCTTACATGTAAGCAAAAACACAGTAAAGTGATTTCTGTAAGAATAGAGACTCCTCAATACTTAAACTTCCTAAGTTTTCACAACTTCCTAAATCTTCACACGCAAGGTGAGCTTAATCCACATTTTACTAGTTTCCTAGTCTACTTGACTATTTCAGGAGGCTGTTGCAGTAAGAATGTCAATTCACATTAAACAAATTCTCTGGAAAGCTAAAGACAGTTGCCTGGTTAGTATAAGCATTGCATTACAGTGGAACTCACTCTTTTGTAAACTCTGATGCATGAAATGTCACCTATAGTGAAGCTGTTCTGTGAAGCAGGCCCCATTAAGGGTCCCCTGAATTATGAAGTTATTTAAGTTCTTTTCATATCCACTAGAAATAAATCCATGAACTCTTATTACTGATGCATTAATTTCTGTTTTAACCTCTGTTTTCCTGAAACTCCTCCTATATTTTGTTTAATAGAATTGGATGAATAGAAGAAGAAATTAAGTTTGCCAACAAAGGTGCAAGCCATAATGTGTGCTGATACTCTGGATACAAGTTGGGACTCGTGTATATTATTATTAGGGTTGCAGGTTTGTAATGATGGTGAAAAAGTCATGGCTACTGTGACTTCTTTATGTGTCCATCACTTCTGTATGGGAAGTCACTAGGTGGGTCGCGCTACCAGCCCGGTGTGAAGGGAGGTCCCGGTGGTGGTGGTGGCGGCATGTCAGAGAGAAAGCCTGCCCTGCATGTACCCTGCAGCGGTTGCTCTTGTGTCCTGTGGGTCTGGCACTGGCTTCCTGCTCTGGGCATTGCCACTTGGGTCACAGCTGCACTGAGGTTTGGCCCAGCAGCGACCCCGTCATGACGGAGGAGCTCTACAGAATGTTCTCTACGCTGGAGCATGCTTTCCCGCTGCACTGTGTGCAGAGGTCAGGAGGTACGGCATCCTAGACAAGGGACTGGACTCCAGGGCTGGTCCTAATTGTCTCTAAGTGCAGGCTTCTGTAGATGATCGGCAGCATTTTGGGGTTGCCACAATGGAAAGTCACATACATCTTGCTTCCTGAGAGCAAGACTTTACTTGGGGCTCACCAGCTGAATCAGAGAACATCTTGGGGAGTGCAAATAGGACTGTTACCAGCTCAGTCCGAGCAAGGAGACGCTACAGAAGGCAAAGTGTTACATTCACTGATGTTCAGCAAGAGTCTTAATGTGTGTTTTTATGTTACTATACATCAAAGTAACATAAGGGAACTTTCATTGTGTGTCTACTGAGATAGGCTTTATTAGCAAATTAAGGACCACCACCAGTCTCCCTGAAATGAATGTAAAATGTTGGTGAGCATGCTGTACAACTGGAGTGTCGGTCTGTCCTTTACACGAGATGTAAAACTAAGGCCCTAACCCCTTGAGGTCATTAGAGAGCTCATTTATGCTTTCCCTAAGAGCAAGACAAATTCCTGCTCAGGTGATTCAATGATTTAGAATCCCTAAATTCCCCGGAAATTTCTATTATGTACAGTTATCTTCACTTCCTGTCCTTAGCCGCTGCAGTGTTGCTATGAACTAATAAAAAAGCTGTTCCATCAAACCTCAGGGGGGACTGTACTCCAGGCCTGAATGAAGTAATTCTTTATGTATCCTTTACCTATCAGTTTAGGGACAATTCACCATGCTACATAGGCCCTTAGCAGCCCATAAGGGTATTGTGAGGCTTAATTAATGTGTTATAAAACATTGTGATATACACAGATGAATGGTGCTATAAGTGCAAAATATTAACATTATTACATAAAGAAACCTTTTAACTATGCCTTAATTGATCATAAATATTATTTGCCAGCTTCATGCTGTACGTTTTCTTCCATTTATATGTAATTTAATATTAGATTCCTAGTTTCTCTTAGGTCTGATCTACACCCCATTGAAGTCAATGGTTTTGAATCCGGCCATAAATTAGGGCTGGCATTAATATGTGTGAATATATATGTGTGTGAAACGTATTTATGCACACAGATACTTATGAAGATTACTGGATTTCATGTGACATTTTAGTTTCCCCATTATCATTGTTGTTATAATGTGCATGTCCCTAGTATATTAGGAACAGAATATTTTTTTTACTATCTTCTATAAAAAGTGCCCTATATTGATTGCTGCAGAGTGAGCTGCTATGGTTGATATCTAAGCACTAACCCAGATAGGGATTAGCATTACATCAGACATCAGGCGAGAGAATCTGGCAAATTGCCAGCCTGTAAAAATGGAACACATTTGCGTCACTGTTCCCTTGGTAATGCTTCTTGGAGCCTTGTCAGCTGTCCCCTGAGGTTGTTTCCTTAATATGTCAACAGACATTCCTGAATCTTTAATGCTGAATAGTTCTTTTCCTCTTCCAAAAACACTTAGTGACAGAGTATCTAGTGTATCTCATTGCTGTAAACCATTTTAAAAAACAGACTATGCTTAATACCTTCTTGGGAGTCAAAGTGTTTACATTCAGGTTTGAATGAAGTGGATAGTCTATCTGTAGGTTGACTGTTGTTTATATTCTTAAGGAAAGCAACATTCCTTGACAAAGGCACCCTATTTATCCTTTTGAAACAGCACATTGTAGAAAATGAAACTGTGTGTGTTAGATTAGATGCTGGAATTTGCTAACAGTTGGGATACACTATCTGACATTGTTTCAGGAGTGCAAGTTAAATGCAATAACTTCAGGTTAAAGCCTGAAAGCTCTAGAACTGTGTGCGCAGTGACCTCTAGCTTCAATAAATAATTATAGGTTTCAGAGTAACAGCCTTGTTAGTCTGTATTCGCAAAAAGAAAAGAAGTACTTGTGGCACCTTAGAGACTAACCAATTTATTTATTTATGTATTTATTTATTTAAGTGTATGCATCCGATGCAGTGAGCTGTAGTTCACGAAAGCTCATGCTCAAATAAATTGGTTAGTCTCTAAGGTGCCACAAGTCCTCCTTTTTAGTTAAAACTGTGAGAAATAACAGAGCTCATTTTTAACTGTCTCACTTTCTGCCTTTCCACATAACTGGTTGTGTTCTCTCTTGTTTCTGTTTTTATTTGAAAATACAAATGGATAAACTTTACCAAATTAGAAAATATTCCTTCTAGCTTAAAGGTAAACCTCTTCTCTTGGTGTCTTTTTGTTCTTATGTGACAATCTTAAGATGCAATGCAGTTGCTATAATAGTTAATCATGTGCTTGTAATTTAATAGTTTGAGAAGAACAAGCTAAAGAAGTCAGTCTAAGAAATTAATTGATAACTAACTTAATTTTGGTGAAGGGGCATTATTAAATGTACCTGATGATTTATAACTGTCACAGTGCATTTTACACAATCAACTGACTGTGGCAGTCAAGTTGAAAAAACCCTCTGTCAGTTAAAACTGGAATTTTGTCCTGGGAATCACGAGTTCTATTATTTTCATGTTTTTATCAAATATTGAAGGCTTTGTGAGTTCTGTGGCCATGGAATTTGACCTTGGTTGTGGAATTTGCCTCCTGCACAGGACCCCGCAGAGAGTTGTTTCCTGAAATAACGTGGCAGAACAGCGAATATGCTGGCTGGGGTGCTTGGGCATAGCCAACAGATCATCACCAGTTATAGGATTGCTGCAGGACAGGGGAGCACTGAGTAAACTGATCTAGCCATGTGGATGGCTCTGGTTCCTCCAGAGTGAGAGCAAAAGATTCACATACGTCCACTTTTGGAGAGAGATATCTTGTGTACACCTAGGCCATGCATAGAAGCCCCAAGTCTTACACTTTCCGGTCAAAAGTCCCAGTCCTTCTCTGTTGCCAAATACTTTGGCTTCCACTGCCTATTATTGTAGTGCAATTCTATATTGTCACTACTAAAATCTGCTGCATACTGACATTTCTGTGCAAATGTGAAATAGGGAGCAAAGCCTTAAAAACAGAGAAATTGAAACACAATCACTGTATTGTGATTGACTGTTTTATTATCCTAATATTTAACTGCATGAAACTCTGCTTGGGAATGGGTTTGCCTTTATCTGGTGCTGTCACAGAACTGTCTGCTAGCGCTAGAATTGGGGTCAGTTGTACACAAAAAGCAGAGGACTTTGAACATATCAATGGCTTTTGAGGTATGGTAACGTGTTCCGCATGCGGCTATCACAGACGACCACTGACCACCTACAAATGGTGCGTGTAGTTGCCATCTTGCTCAGTGGCATTTCCTGCAGCGAGCCTGTCACATCAATTCTCCCAATGAAGCATAGGTTTCTTTTTCATTTCACCTTGCTCCCATGGAAGTCAGTGTGAGCGTGGCCATTGACTTTAATGGAGGTAGGAGGAGGCCCCAAGGTGTAGATAGTGATTTATAAAGCCCTATATAATTTGCATCCTAGATTGCATCTTTCCCCATGCTATGCCATGACCACTGAAATCCACTGGGGCAGCTTTTGTGACCAGTCCCTACACGTGACCATCTCAGTGGAGGATTGTTGAGTCTGGAATTTGCTTCCAAGTTGCTGGCTCTCAGAGCACAGTGTAAGGCCCATCTGTTGGCTGAGGCTCTGGTTGGAAAGGATGATTCTGGAGTTTTTGCATAGTTTAACCCTGTGCTGAGTCTGTTTAATTATATAGGGGCTTCAGTCCATGTGTTTTGTGCACTGTTAGGATGTTTTTACAGGGAGCCGAGGATGTTGTGATGGGCAATTTTTAAACATATGAAAATAAATGAAATATCTGCATGTTGTAATTTTTTGTGTGTGACTGGTTGTGATGAAGACGCTTTACTGGGAGCCTTAGGAGCTGCAAGGTGGAATTCTTGGGGGGCCTGAGAGGTTAGAAGAGAGCAGGAACTCAGGGACAACATTGTAGTAACACAGAGGGTCAAAGAAGTAGAATCTTGCTGAGGGCATTTAGTCCTCAAGGGGCAATAAGTGGGATACTAGAAAAACTGGAATGTTTCCTTTTATTTCTCAATCACTGTTCTGTAGCAATCACAGTAAGAGGTTGGCACATGGCTCTTTAAACTGCTGCATAAATCAGCTGGAAAGGGGCTGCTATGGAGTCACAAGGCCTGCACCTTACCCCTGGGAACTCAGCAGATACTGGGTTTTATTGCCCAAACCTTGGGAGTAGAAGAATCAGTCCAAGTTGAAGTGTCCATCTCCCACTGTAGCTTCAGAAAGATCCCTGCTGCTTTGCTAAGCTGTATATTTTAAATCTTTTTTATACCCAAGTGTACCTGTTCAGGCAATTTTAACGAGTAACTTCGCAACAACTTGACTTAGGTAACTTTAAATATCTATGTGACCATCACAATGTGCTGTAAAAAGATCCCCTATATTTTCCACTGGTCCTCATTGTGAAGTTCATGTTTCCCCCCAGGCGAAAGAAAGAAAGGAAGACAATTGCAGACAAAAAGAAAAGGAGTACTTGTGGCACCTTAGAGACTAACCAATTTATTAGAGCATAAGCTTTCGTGAGCTACAGCTCACTTCCTCAGATGCATATCGTGGAAACTGCAGCAGGCTTTATATATACACAGAGAATATGAAACAATACCTCCTCCCACCCCACTGTCCTGCTGGTAATAGCTTATCTAAAGTGATCATCAGGTGGGCCATTTCCAGCACAAATCCAGGTTTTCTCACCCTCCACCCCCCCACACAAATTCACTCTCCTGCTGGTGATAGCCCATCCAAAGTGACAACTCTTTACACAATGTGCATGACAATCAAGTTGGGCTATTTCCTGCACAAATCCAGGTTTTCTCACATCCCCCCCACCCCCATACACACACAAACTCACTCTCCTGCTGGTAATAGCTCATCCAAACTGACCACTCTTCAAGTTTAAATCCAAGTTAAACCAGAACATCTGGGGGGGGGGGGTTGGAAAAAACAAGAGGAAACAGGCTACCTTGCATAATGACTTAGCCACTCCCAGTCTCTATTTAAGCCTAAATTAATAGTATCCAATTTGCAAATGAATTCCAATTCAGCAGTTTCTCGCTGAAGTCTGGATTTGAAGTTTTTTTGTTTTAAGATAGCAACCTTCATGTCTGTGATTGCGTGACCAGAGAGATTGAAGTGTTCTCCGACTGGTTTATGAATGTTATAATTCTTGACATCTGATTTGTGTCCATTTATTCTTTTACGTAGAGACTGTCCAGTTTGACCAATGTACATGGCAGAGGGGCATTGCTGGCACACGATGGCATATATCACATTGGTGGATGTGCAGGTGAACGAGCCTCTGATAGTGTGGCTGATGTTATTAGGCCCTGTGATGGTGTCCCCTGAATAGATATGTGGGCACAATTGGCAACGGGCTTTGTTGCAAGGATAAGTTCCTGGGTTAGTGGTTCTGTTGTGTGGTATGTGGTTGTTGGTGAGTATTTGCTTCAGGTTGCGGGGCTGTCTGTAGGCAAGGACTGGCCTGTCTCCCAAGATTTGTGAGAGTGTTGGGTCATCCTTTAGGATAGGTTGTAGATCCTTAATAATGCGTTGGAGGGGTTTTAGTTGGGGGCTGAAGGTGACAGCTAGTGGCGTTCTGTTATTTTCTTTGTTAGGCCTGTCCTGTAGTAGGTAACTTCTGGGAACTCTTCTGGCTCTATCAATCTGTTTCTTTACTTCTGCAGGTGGGTATTGTAGTTGTAAGAAAGCTTGACAGAGATCTTGTAGGTGTTTGTCTCTGTCTGAGGGGTTGGAGCAAATGCGGTTGTATCGCAGAGCTTGGCTGTAGACGATGGATCGTGTGGTGTGGTCAGGGTGAAAGCTGGAGGCATGCAGGTAGGAATAGCGGTCAGTAGGTTTCCGGTATAGGGTGGTGTTTATGTGACCATTGTTTATTAGCACTGTAGTGTCCAGGAAGTGGATCTCTTGTGTGGACTGGACCAGGCTGAGGTTGGTGGTGGGATGGAAATTGTTGAAATCATGGTGGAATTCCTCAAGGGCTTCTTTTCCATAGGTCCAGATGATGAAGATGTCATCAATATAGCGCAAGTAGAGTAGGGGCTTTAGGGGACGAGAGCTGAGGAAGCGTTGTTCTAAATCAGCCATAAAAATGTTGGCATACTGTGGGGCCATGCGGGTACCCATAGCAGTGCCGCTGATCTGAAGGTATACATTGTCCCCAAATGTGAAGTAGTTATGGGTAAGGACAAAGTCACAAAGTTCAGCTACCAGGTTAGCCGTGACATTATCGGGGATAGTGTTCTTGACGGCTTGTAGTCCATCTTTGTGTGGAATGTTGGTGTAGAGGGCTTCTACATCCATAGTGGCCAGGATGGTGTTATCAGGAAGATCACCGATGGATTGAAGTTTCCTCAGGAAGTCAGTGGTGTCTCGAAGGTAGCTGGGAGTGCTGGTAGCGTAGGGCCTGAGGAGGGAGTCTACATAGCCAGACAATCCTGCTGTCAGGGTGCCAATGCCTGAGATGATGGGGCGCCCAGGATTTCCAGGTTTATGGATCTTGGGTAGTAGATAGAATATCCCAGGTCGGGGTTCCAGGGGTGTGTCTGTGCAGATTTGATCTTGTGCTATTTCAGGAAGTTTCTGCAGACAAAAGTATGAAGAGCTGGTTTGGTCTCGCAAAGATCAGCTCTGGTATGGCAACTCCTGTGTTCAAAAAATACACACTGTTAAGCTCTATTCTTGTTGTTTTCCCTAAAACAAACACAGGAAAATTAGATGACTGGGGAACAGAACAAAACCTGAGGATTTCAACATACAAAGCATATTTCTCTGACCTTTCCCCCTTTCACCATCTTTACCTGTGATTTTTATCATGACAAAACATAGCGTTCCATACTGGCTTTCCTGCAGGAATGGTAAATGGATATAAGATGCAAATGAGATGGGGAAACGAAAGTAATTTTGATCAATGCCTTTTTACTTACATGGTGGGGATGGGATGGTGTCATTGTGCTTGATCCACGTCGCTGGAGCGTGACCTTCTTTCAGAAGAATGATCATTTGATATAACTGAGCTTTGGATGAATGGGGTTTGAGTGTATATTTACTAGGCTAAGTGAACAGTGAGATTTCATTTTGGAGCATTGTTGACTCTCTCCCATTCCCTACCCCCTGGCGATTATCTGGTGGTTAGTGTCTCTTGTTAATCTTTCTAACTGGCTAATCCTTTTGCATTATGTGACTGATCCAGCCCAAAAACATTGTTAAAAGCCTATGGAGTATGTAAATACAAACAGGATAGCGTAGAAGCTGGTGGCCAGCAGGATTAAACAGGATCCACTAGGTGCAGAGACATAGTCAGGTTCATCAGATAATGACACACGTGCTCGACTGCCTTCCTTGTTCTAGTCTCACTTTTTTTTTTATTTGTTTGTTTTCATTAATTTTCTCAGCAATTAAAACGACACACCCATGCCACCCCATCGGGCCCACATTTCCCCCTGGAGAAGTTGCCCTCAGTTCTGATACTGATTATCTATGTGACTTTGGTGAAGTCACTGAAGGTATGTCACTGTTGCAACTGGGAGGTGTGATTCCCAGTGTGGGTAGACACACTTGCATTAGTCCTGCTCAGGCTAGTGTGTGAAAAATAGCAGTGTGGAACTGCTGAGCTTGGACCCAGAGGGTTGGGTGGGCTTGGACTCAGGTGTTAGGCCCGAGCTGCCACCTATGCTGCAACATTCACACTGCAGAGCTGGTGCTAGTCTGTCTACCCTTGCTGGGAATCACATCTCCCAGCTGCAGTGTAGTCAGATCCCGTGGGTTCAGACTTTCAGAAGTGCCTGCTAATTTTGGGTGCCTCTGTTTTTAGGTGCCCAGCTTGAGTTAACTAGGGGCACAGTTTTCAGAGGCCCTGAACACACACCTCTATTTGAAGTCAATGGGAACTGCAGGTGGTCAGCAGCTCCGAGAAGCTGCTTCTCGTCACTCGAAATTGGTGAACACTTTGAAAATGTGGCCCTGAATCTCCCTGTGCCCCAGTTTCCTTCCACCTGGTATAATGTATTTACCCACCTCTTCAATGGCTGTGATTGCAGAGCCATTGGCCATTATCTTTGAAAACTCATGGCGAACGGGGGAAGTCCCGGATGACTGGAAAAAGGCTAATGTAGTGCCAATCTTTAAAAAAGGGAAGAAGGAGGATCCTGGGAACTACAGGCCAGTCAGCCTCACCTCAGTCCCCGGAAAAATCATGGAGCAGGTCCTCAAAGAATCAATCCTGAAGCACTTACATGAGAGGAAAGTGATCAGGAACAGTCAGCATGGATTCACCAAGGGAAGGTCATGCCTAACTAATCTACTCGCCTTCTATGATGAGATTACTGGTTCTGTGGATGAAGGGAAAGCAGTGGATGTATTGTTTCTTGACTTTAGCAAAGCTTTTGACACGGTCTCCCACAGTATTCTTGTCAGCAAGTTAAAGAAGTATGGGCTGTATGAATGCACTATAAGGTGGGTAGAAAGTTGGCTAGATTGTCGGGCTCAACGGGTAGTGATCAATGGCTCCATGTCTAGTTGGCAGCCGGTGTCAAGTGGAGTGCCCCAGGGGTCGGTCCTGGGGCCGGTTTTGTTCAATATCTTCATAAATGATCTGGAGGATGGTGTGGATTGCACTCTCAGCAAATTTGCGGATGATACTAAACTGGGAGGAGTGGTAGATACGCTGGAGGGCAAGGATAGGATACAGAGGGACCTAGACAAATTGGAGGATTGGGCCAAAAGAAATCTGATGAGGTTCAATAAGGATAAGTGCAGGGTCCTGCACTTAGGACGGAAGAACCCAATGCACAGCTACAGACTAGGGAACGAATGGCTAGGCAGCAGTTCTGCGGAAAAGGACCTAGGGGTGACAGTGGACGAGAAGCTGGATATGAGTCAGCAGTGTGCCCTTGTTGCCAAGAAGGCCAATGGCATTTTGGGATGTATAAGTAGGAGCATAGCAAGCAGATCGAGGGACGTGATCGTTCCCCTCTATTCGACATTGGTGAGGCCTCATCTGGAGTACTGTGTCCAGTTTTGGGCCCCACACTACAAGAAGGATATGGATAAATTGGAGAGAGTCCAGCAAAGGGCAACAAAAATGATTAGGGGTCTGGAACACATGACTTATGAGGAGAGGCTGAGGGAACTGGGATTGTTTAGTCTGCAGAAGAGAAGAATGAGGGGGGATTTGATAGCTGCTTTCAACTACCTGAGAGGTGGTTCCAGAGAGGATGGTTCTAGACTATTCTCAGTGGTAGAAGAGGACAGGACAAGGAGTAATGGTCTCAAGTTGCAGTGGGGGAGGTTTAGGTTGGATATTAGGAAAAACTTTTTCACTAAGAGGGTGGTGAAACACTGGAATACGTTACCTAGGGAGGTGGTAGAATCTCCTTCCTTAGAAGTTTTTAAAGTCAGGCTTGACAAAGCCCTGGCTGGGATGATTTAATTGGGGATTGGTCCTGCTTTGAGCAGGGGGTTGGACTAGATGACCTCCTGAGATCCCTTCCAACCCTGATATTCTATGATTCTATGATTCTATGATTCAGGGTGCTAGGAGATTCATTCATTAATGTTTGAAGTGCTTTAAAGTCCTCATATGGAAAGCAATATAGAAGTACAAAGTGTTACTCTATTTAAATACTATTATTATTTGACAATACACAAGCTCACAAAAGACGCTCTGACCTCCAGCAGGAATTCCTTATACACTATATTAAACTGCCAGTAAGAGGAGTCATTAAACAACCCTCCTCTGGCTTGCTTCATTAACATGTATGGATTTTAATGTCTCTGAAAAAAACATCAATGAAATAAATGCTTAAATGTCAGTGTCTTCAAATGCTTGTGTCTTGGAGAATATCTCACATACTTACAGTAAACAGAGGCTGTTCTTTTTCTTGAGTGCATCATGTGCACCTTTGCAGTTTGGTAGCTCCTTGTCACCACCCCCGGCTTGTTCCTCTGATTGATATGAAGTTTTAAAAGGGTGCTTGTGTGTGTGTTTGCAGGGGAGGGGATGAAGGAGGAGAGGAAAGCTAGAAGGAAAGCACTCTAACTTATGATCTTATTAGTTTAGTCATTAAAATGTATTCAGTCATTCATTAAAGCTTATTCATAAAATTCATTATTCATTAAAAGCACTTTGGAAAAAGAAAAAGGTTGAACGGCAACACTCATTATTTACACGAGTAATTTCATCATGGAATTAGATTCCTAGGGCCTGATTCTCCCCTTGTTTGCAATGGTCTAACTCCATTGATTTCACGGCATTAGTCCTGATTCACTTCAGTGTAAGTGAGCTCAGAATCCAGCCCATGCTGTTGCTTTCAAAGGATGCCCCAGGCAATTTAATCACAGTCATGTTGCTTGTTAGGCTTTAGGTTGTTTTACAAAGAAACAAGGACGTTTATGACAAATGAATCTTCTCACAAGGTGTTGCCTTATTGAGTCATTCTATTGAGATAGTGAGTAGAAGATTGACATGATGAGTGTCCCATCAATAATTCGTAGTTAATTTTAGAGTAGATTTCTTTTTCATTATCCAGATAAATGCTAACCAAACATAGTTTAGATTTGGGTCCTGACATAAAGAGGCTAAGAAAAAAAAATCCTCCAAAGCATTTATTTTGTTAGTATGATATACAGCATATGATATCACAGTAGTCAACAGGGGAAAAGAACTATTAAATAATTAAGTTCATGCCTCTGCAAAGATAGATATTTAGGTAATAAGTATTCTCCTTCATAAGTTCTCCTTCCTAACTCTGCTTTTTAGGTGAATTTTACCCGAGTGCCCACACAAGGCTATATGGATGACTTCCAACTTAGCATAGGGTTTAAGTGGTGCATAGAGGCTGCTGCAAACTCTTTGCATTGAGATGAATTTCATCCTTTGAAAATTCAACAGAATTTCTAAACTCATTTTCATCAGTCATTCACCCTAGAAATTCTACATCTTATTTTACAGCGTTAATTCTCATTACTGAAGCATAGACAATTCTTTCCTCTATCATGAATAGCAAACTAGGGCATCTGGGATGGGGGAGGGAAAGTAGCCATTTCAAAGCATGACTTGTCCTTCCCCTGATCCTATGGAAGCCCTCCTGTGGGTGGTCCCCAGGTGTGGTGCTTTACAGATGGGATGGGGGTTGTCCAGAACAAAGGTTGGTGGGACATCTGCTCTCTTTGGCCTTGTCCCCCTCATTCCTGGTGTAAATTAACGCTGAAGGGGTCAGTATTAACATATGCCATTTCCCATGCCACCCACCACAAGGGCTTGTAGATGTGGGGAAAATATTGCTCCTACAGGAATAGGATCTCATCAGCTGGGAAGTAGCGTGGAGGACCAGGGCTTTTGCCATTGAGTTCTGGCCTTTGGTGGATCCCTCCGTTTACTTCTTTGTCCCATTTTGGGGCCTTGAACTCTGCTTGTAATGAAGAGGGACAATGCAACCCCTAGGAAATGTCCAGGTAGGAATTCCACAAGTCCAAACTCATGGGGCCAGATTCTCTGCTGGTATAAATTGGAGTAGCTCCATTGCAGTCAATAGATTTACAACAGCTGACGATCTGGCCCATGGGATTTCTAGTTCCTTAGATTCCATAGAGAGGAAGGTTTGGTCTGAATTTCTAAGGCAAGCATGTCAAGTAGAATCCAGGTTTTTGAGTGGTTTGCAATCTCTTCAAAGAGTTCAATTAACAGGAGAATCTTCAGAATCTTATGTTGGTCATTTTCCCCATCCATGCAGCTTTAAGTTACTTTAAATCCTGTTCAAGACCAACAACATTCAATATATCAACACTTCCCTATTTTGTTTCAAGATGCTGCCACAACCACAGCATCTTGGTTTTCTCTCTTTTCTCTTTATCACTTACTTTTGAATTTATGCCTTCACATTTTCCTTTAGTTGAAAAAAATTGAGAATTTTTTTACATGTCTGCTGAGTGATCGTAACTGTGTGTGCATAAAGACATGCTGTTGTGTGACCAGCAGGCAAAAATGTTCCAGAAAATATTATGATAGATCTCAACTTCTGTATGAGAAATAAGTCTCCAATTGGAAACGTATGTTCAGTAGTTGGTATGATGGGGGAGGGCTGCTGTGGGACTTGCTGATCCCTGAGGATATTTGTAAACTATATGCATACACAGTCTCTAGTGTCAAAGTGTGTTATTGTTGAGTGAATAGTGGTTACTTTGTTTGCCTATGAAATCATATCACTACCAGTATTTCACTCATTATTTTACAAAGTGCTTTGGGGCTACCTTGAGTGTAATAGGCCAGTGGGGATAACTCTTCTGTGGCCATTAAAGAGGTGATTGCACCCCATCCTACATTCCCTGTTCACCTAAAATTCCCCTGGATGTCAGTGTGAATTTTGGGAACAGGAGCAAAACACATCAGACCAATCAGGTAGTCATCCCCAGTCACACCCCAGAGTCTGCACCCCCACCTGGAGCCCTCACCCCACCCCACCAACCCCCTGCCCCAGTCTAGAGCCCCATCCCACACCCTGAACCCCTAATTTCTGGTCCCACCTCAGAGCCCACACCCGCAGCTAGAATCCTCACCCCCTCCTGCATTCCAACCCCCTCAGCCCCAGCATGGAGCCACCTCCTGCATCCAAAATCCCTCATCCCCAACCCTACACCAGAGCCCACACTCCCAGCCCAGAGCCTGTACCCTCTCCCACACCCCAACCCCCTGTCTCAGCCCAGAGCTCCCTCCTGTACTCTGAATGCCTTGGCTCCACCCCCCAGCCCAGAGCCCCCTCCTGCTCCTAAACCCCTCATCCCTGGCTCCACCTCAGAGCCCACACCCACAGCCGGAGCCCTCACCCCTCCCACATTGCAACCCGCTGCCTCAGCCCAGAGCCCCCTCCCGCATCCTGAATTCCTCATTTCTAGCCCCACCCCGGAGCCCACACCCCCAGCCGGAGCCCTCACCCCCTCCTGCACCCCAACCTCCTGAGCCAACCTGGTGAAAATGAGTGAGTGAGGGTGGAGAGAGTGAGTGACAGAAGGAGGGGGGCTAGTGTGAGCAAGGGGCGGGGCTTCAGAGAAGGGGCGGGGCAGGGGCCGGGCAAGGGTATTCGGTTTTGTGCGTGTAGAAAGTTGGCAACCCTAAACGGCATACGCATGGCAGGACTCGGGAGGATGGTATGGATAGACCCCAATGAGACCACAGACAAAAGTACTGAACTCTGGCCAATGGGGTCTGCAGGCAGAGGTGAAAGTAAGCCGGTATGCCCCGGTACAGTGTACCGGCAAGCAGCAGAGGCGAGTTATATGGGCTCATGGCTCCAGCAATGCTGAGGGCCTCTGGGCCCAGCTCCACCAGGTCCCTGTCTCTCCCGTGCAGCTCCATGCTGCCTCCCTGCATCAACTGCCACCACGGGGTCCTAGTGCCCCCCATTAACTAGTGGCTGGGCAGGCTGCCCTTCCCCCTCAGACCCTTTCATTTTCCGGCAGGACCCTCCACCAGTACAGCTGCCCCCCTGCCCGCAGTCACCGCCCCATCCCCCACCCCCAGTGAGGCTACAGTGAGGGGCAGCAGCAGGGGAGGAGGCACACGTGATGGCAGTCCCCCACCCGCACAAAACCCACCACAGGGGAGGCGAGGGAGATTCCTGGACCTGAGAGGGGCCCTAGGAGCACATGCAGTGACAGTGTGTCGGGTTGACACATGCACATGCCCTAGGAACACATGCAGTGACAGTGTGCTGCCAGCGGGGAGAGGGGGTCCCCTCCCCCAGAGCTTGCTGCTGCCAGTGGGGAGAGGGCTGGGGGGAGTCCTCCTCCCTGGCTCCAGTCCCAGGGCAGCCTGCCTGCACCCGAAACTCATCCCCAGCCCTGCCCCACTCCACCCCAGAACCCATACCCCCAGCCAGAACCCTCATCCTCCCACACCCCAACCCTCTGCCCTAGCCCTGAGCCTCTCCAACACCCCAAACCCCTCATCTCCAGCCCCAGCCAAAGCCCTCATCCCTTCCCACACCTCAAACCCATCCCCAGCCTCACCCCACAGCTCTCATCCCTGCACTCCCTCCCATCCCCAAACTTCCTCCCAGACCTTGCACCCTGCACCCCTCCTGCACCCCAATCTCCTGCCCCAGCCCAGGGCCTGCACCCCAGACCTCCAGCTTCACCCAAACTCCCTTCCAGAGCCTTGGACAGGTGGGGGGGGGATGGAGTTTGCGGAGGCAGAGTTTGGGCAGGGGCAGGTTCTGGGCACCACCAAAATTTCTACAAACCTGCCACCCCTGCCAGCAAGAGCCAGTGCGCCGTCCCGGGGTGGACCGGCTTCCCCAGATGGCAATTTAAAAGGCCTTGGGGTCCCAGCAGTGGCTGGAGCCCCAGGCCCTTTAAATCGCCGCTGTAGCCCCACTGCTGCTACCCCAGGGCTCTGGGGATGGTTTAAAGGGCCCAGGGCGGTAGAGGCAGCGGGAGCCCCAGGCTCTTTAAATAGCCCGCGGAGCCTGCTGGAGCCCTGGGGTAGTGGCGGCGGAGCTCCGGCGGCTATTTAAAGGGTCCGGGGCTCCTGCTGCCTCTACTACCCCCAGGCCCTTCAAATAGCCGCCAGAGCTCCACCGCCACACCCCAGGGCTCTGGCAGCAGGGCTCCGGGGATGATTTAAAGGGCCCTGGATGCTAGCAGCAGCTGGAGCCCCAGGCCCTGCTGCTGGACCCCCGGGGCTCCGTCTGCAATTTAAAGGGCCCGGGGCTCCTCTGCAGTAGCGGCAACTAGAGCCCCGGGCCCTTTAAATTGCCCCCTTTAAATCGCCCCCGAGCCCAGGGTTCCCAGCCACCTCTACAGCTGGGAGCTCAGGGAGTGATTTAAAGGGCCTGGGGCTCCCAGCTGCTACTACCGCAGCCCTAGCCCCGGGCCTTTAAATCCTGATTTAAAGGGCCTGGGATTTAAAGGCCCCGCCTCTTCCGGTAGAAGCCACGCCTCTTCTGGTTGAGCCTCCACCCCCTCCTCGGGACTCTGGAGTACCGGCAAGTCCTTTAAGTTACTTTCACCCTTTCTGCAGGCCAGTGCTTCATTGCCTCTGGGAGAGGGTAGATGGAATTACCTATCCATGGCACTAGGCTTGAGGAACTGAAGGAGGTACAGTTATTATAACTTTATGCGGAACTGCCCGTAGGGATTGGGTGTGGAACTGGTGGGTTGATCTTTGTGCAACTGTGAAAGTAATTGTGCGTAGGTTATTGTGAGTTTATCTTCTGTCCTCTTGAGTAAAATCATCTTGTTACTTGTTTGAAATATATGAGTGTGTACAGGAACCCACTAAGGCCTGGAATCTGTAGAGCCTGGTGCTTGCACAGCCTGTGTGACTAGTGTACCACAAAATTCACACTAGCAGCCTGTATTGGAGTTGGATGCTATAATATCTTGGCACTCAGAATGAAAATGTTGGACCCCTCTGATATGCAGTATGGCTGTCCCCTTGCTTGTTTAATTTCTGTTTTGACTTGCCATATGAAAGGCTTTAAAAGTAAAAACTGTATTTTAAGGATAAACCTGATAAAACAAAATGTCAACCTCTATGACCGTAAATCACTTGAGATCAAAGCTGATGTACCCCTGAATTCTGGGTCCTCATTGATTCTCCTGAAAAAGAAGTTACTTGACACAGTATGGTAAAAATATGGAATGTTCCTTCTCCTATCTCCATCATGTCCAGGCAATTGAGCAAAGCAACATGCTGGGGCATGCTTGGAAGGTGCAGCTGCTTATCCACTTGTTCTGGCAATAAATCCAAATAACTGGAAAAAATTCTCATTTCAGTACCTTGGCTGGTCAAAGTAATCTTTATTGCAAAGACTCTCTGATTTCAATGGGCTTTGGAGCAAAATCCCCTACATTTTAGTTTTAAAAATATAGGGTGAATTTGACTTTTCATTCAAAATGGCTTTTGCATTATTTCACTTTACTTTTTGAAAACTTTAACAAAATTAAAGACTAGGAAATTCTGATCCTATTTATGTTTAAAATGTACTATGTGCTGCAAGTAATAAGACCCTGGGACATATTTCTTAAGGGCTATTATCCATAACAGAAGTCTGAACATAACCTCTCATGATGGTTTTCATGTGCCATCTGCAGGAGTTTTCTTGTAATTGCAGTAGTAGGCTGAGCCCCTTTTTCATGCACTTGTTTGTTTCCTTTAATCTCTTCCCCCTTAATCCCCCATTTCTTAAATATATTTTGCGACTCCCTAGTTTGGAGTCATAAATGAAAGGAACAGTGAATAATGTAGAACTAGTCCTACTTCTTGTGGAAGGTGCCCTAGCTCATCTATATTTTACATGACTGTAATACTGAGGTTTCTTTTTTGTGGGAAATACTTAAGGCATGCTTAGGGGTATGTAAAAACGTCACCCTGTTAATCACCAGATCTGCTAATTTGGTTTTTTTTTAGTCCGCTTCTTTTACTGACAAAAATAAGATTTTTTTTAATTTGTATTTTTTATTAGCTCTGTAGATCCAACACAACTATTTGAGCTGGATTCTGTCTTGCATTGCGTATCAGCAGAACTATTAACTAAGCTCCAGTTGCAGTATCTTCATTATTAGTGATGATCTACAAGTCAGAAAGAACATGACTTGGTATTCAGAGTCCAAGTTGAGTTGAATCATGGAAATGGGGTAAATTTGATATGGAACTATTGAGAGAGAAGAAACATGGAACCCTTTCCAAACCTTAGTGCCATTTTTACAGATTTGTTCTTCAGAGTAGAACCACACTTTAAAAAATGCCCTATAGTTCCACTAGCATGAGTGTCTGTTTGGTATTTAAATATTCTTTGTCCAAAAATATGCAGCAATATCATTCAGGACTTTAGGTCCCAAGAAGTAGCTTTGTACATGAAAGCATCTAAGCTGAAGAGTAGGAGGAAACTTTTGTACATACATTTTAACCTGGTAACTGTGATCACTCCAGAACAGCTACATATTGTTGAACTTATATATAGGGCTAACTGAACATTAGAAGTTCAGATGTGTCTGTGAGGGTTTTGGTTTTCGTGTGTGTGTGTGTGTGTGTGTGTGTGTGTAAAAATTGGCAGCTGGAGCTGCAAATATCATTTTAAAAGGCACAGACGGTAGATAATTGTAAGGTAGCTCTGGCAGATCTAGAGGGAAACTAGACTGCAGACTTACAATAATAACTACTGTGGCTGTGGGTTGCAAAGTTGGTTTGAAATTTAAAAGAAAAACTGTCAGATCCCCAAGGAGAAATGTTTATTAAGCATATATCAAACGTTCAAGGGTGACTTTAATAGGAGAGTTAGGTCAATGCTGAGTGCTTTTGCAAATATCACTCCACATGTTTTGTTTTTTTTTAAATAAAAGACCATCTGTATTGTTAGAATATATGTGTGATGCTTTCAAATGCCCTGATCCTATATGCCTGTAAAATCACAGGGCTACCACTGTGTGTTGGAGTAATCTTGTCATTCTTATCACGTCTTTATTATTTTTAAAACTGATAGTACTCATGCTGTACAAGACACAATACACTGGTTCCTGCCTTGTGGATCATACAATGTAAAGGGGCTCAATCCAGCAGCCCTTGGCTTCAATGAGATTATTTAGGTACTTTTGGGCATCCAGGTACAAGCAGATAACTAATGCATATCTCCCCTTGGAAGGCCCTTTGCTGACAGAGAGAAGCACAGAACTGGGGTTAAGGATTAGCTCATGTGCATACTGTTTAAATAATTAAATAAATAAATAAGTGTTTTAGGCTTGCTTTGTTTTAAACAGTATATGTGGGGATGTTTCTTTTTCAACATTTGGAATTGCCAGGGTCTAGAAAGATGACTTTCCATGTACACCAGCTAAAATAAATCTATAAGGCATTAGTCTTTGACAAATGTATTGGACTCAGGCTGGCAAGACAGGCTGTTGTGTCTGCAGCTGCTGAGGATCTCAGACCAACGAGGAGCTGGGTTTTCTGCCTCATACAGTGTGTTCCAGACCTAAGGAAGAGCATGGAAAAGGCACAGAGACAAGGGTGGAAGAGAGATTAAAAAAAGGGAGTGTTCAGACATGAGGTGCTAGGAAGGTAAAGGAGTGAGGAGCAAAGTAATAAATGATGTTGGAGATAAAAATATACACTGTCTCTCTTTAGCAAACCATCTGGAGTTAACTATATAGGAACAACAACTGGGAGTGAAGTGACTGCTGGACAGCCCATTGCGTATGTTAGAGCCACTGGGAATACAGCATGAGTGTATCTACTCATCCTCTGTTGTATCCCCATCTCTATCTCCAACAGGTTTTTCAAACTTTGTGAGCTGGGCTGCAAAGGGACTACGCAGGGCTAAGTAACCTTCATACAATTCAGTACAATGTGTGGGGTAGCCACTATTTCTCTGGGTGTCTTACTTGCTCTCCAGAGCATAGTGCTAGTGGCTTGCTTTTGAAGATTCGCAACAAATGGGCATGTCTTACAATGGGCCCAAAATGACAAAGTGTGAAAAGAGGAAAACTTTGTTAAAACTTCTTGCTGCTAAACTCATTGCAGGTATCTGATCTGTCAGGGAAGAGACGGATTAAACAGAGAACTAAGGCGGGTGGTGGGAAGAAACAAAACACCAGAAGCCAAGATTTTTGAAGGGGCTTAGTGATTTTGGATGCTTCCATTTTTGGGTGCCCAACCTGTGGCACCTTAAAGGGGCCTGGTTTTCAGAGAGTTCTGAGCACTCAGCTTCTAAAAAGATGATCCCTTTAAGGTGTCTCCAATTAAGCATCCAAAAATCAAGGTAGCCCCAAATCAGTTAGTTATCTTGGCTTTCAAATTGTGTGTATTTTTTTTAACCAAACAAAATAGTCTGATGGCTAAAGCACAGAACTAGGAATCAGTATGACCTTGTTTGACCTGTATGACCTTGGGAAAATCACTTAATTTCTCTGGACTCAATTTCTCCATTTGTAAAATGGGTAATGCCTGCTTCAAAAGTGTGCTCTGAACTTAATACATTCATGTTTAAAAATTGCATTGAAATAACTTGAATGGAAGGTGCTATGAAAATGCAAAGCATTATTTTATTTTTAAAATAGAAGAGGTTTGAGAAATGAGGGGTGGGGCAGAGGGAAAACATGGTGTTAATATTGTTGAAATAAATCCTGTGAAACAGTACAGGAAAAGGTCTAAAGGTGTATCTTGGAAGCTGAGTTTAAAAATAAAAAATCAAATATCTTCCTTTGTAATTAGATGGTATAAGTGAGGTGAGTGTTTCTAAAAGGGAGCTAATCTGGGGGCTCTTCTTTGATCCATGAATGATTAAAGTAAATTACAAAAAATGAAGAGATTGTAACCTCCAAGAAAGCCTTTTACAACATCAAACAAGGTCTCTCCTCTGATGCTGAAGATATTCTGCACTCAATTAAGGAGGCCCTAAGTGATATTGGAATGAGTCAGGAGTTTTCAAAGTAACTGGCAAACCTCAGCTCAGAAGGCGCTGCTGTGAATATGAGCAGACTGAGAGGATTAGCCATACTCATTAAAGAGAACGTACTGCATTATGGTCTATTTTCTAAACACTAGAGCTTCCCTTGGCTGATGTTTTCAAGGGTACTGTTCTCAACCAAATTGATGAGATGCTGTCTTTATTTTGAAACTTCTCACACTAAAATAAACTAAGAGGGAACTCTTTGAAGTCTATAGTTTGATGTGCAAGCCAAAAAGTGACAATGAGATGTTGGCACAGAGGGCCCAATTCAGTGTTACTCTGCACCTTGGGAAGTCATTTACACAGTTCAAGGTGAATGTAAATACTACCAGATAAGAATGGTAACATTTTTGTACAGAATAACATCTTTTTGTGGACATGTAGCTCGCCGATCACAGAACGGCTCGCTTCCAGTACTCATATTATCAGGCAAGAGTGCAAGCAAATCAGGAAGAGGAAGAAAGAGAGCCAGTTATGTCAGAAATATCATCGGAGAGAATGGTATCCAAAGGAGAGTGGAAGTTTTACAACTTCATCATGACTGAAAAAGATGGAAGGTGGTAGTTGACAAACTCTAGATTGGAGGTGTCATTTGAAGAAGAACATTTTATACCCACCTTGCACTCACTTTGGACTGGTGTAAATGACTGTACAAGGTGCACAGCAATGGTGAATTGAGCTCACAGTGCCTAAACTTCAGACTAAGTTCACAATCATAGGACAAATATGGTTTCAATTAGTTGTCTCCATCAGTCTTCCAAGTCAAAAATAACTTTATCATAGGTAGCATGTTATCTCTGCCTTTCCGAAGAGAAGACCTGTGCCTAGTAGGTAACCGAAAAACTATTCAACTGTAATTTATTTTCTTAATCCAAGAAACTTCAAAATTCAAATATTTTGCCTACTTCTTAAAAGAAAAACTACATATTATGTTCACAGATAGACAATACCAAGGAGTCAAAATGAAGTGGAAACCTCCAAGAGGGCTTGATCCAACTCCCATTGAAGACAATGGGAATTGGACTGGCCCATAGTATGGCAGTGAAGTTGTGGTCTGTTTTTAGTCCATGGGCCAAATCCCCAACAATAACTTTATTATAGTCCATGGGCCAAATCCCCAATCTTTATTCAAGCTATGCTCCCATTAATGTCACTGTAATAGGGATTGCAGTTGGCACAGTATAATGCCCTGAAATAATATAGTGCTTTCTTCACTATGAACAGTTACTTTCCAATTTATTGACAGTAGATTCCTTGTACTCTATATCCCTGATTCAGCAAACCACATAAGCATGTGCTTAACTCTAAGCACATGTTTAAATGATTTGATGCATGGTGACCTATATGAAGAAGGCTGATTTTATGAGAAGGAGAGTGATGGCATTCAGAGTTGTGTTCTCCATTATCATATTTCTGCCTAATTCAGATAAGCTTCTCAGTGCTGAAAGCTAAAGAAATCTAGACTATGCACATCTTAACAACATTATCACTTTCCTAGTGAACCAATGGTGACATCCATTTAAGCTTCACCATAATAACTTGGCTCTGAGTCTAAGTGCGTATAAATGTTTAAAAGTTAATGTTGTAGCCTATCTAGTTTTAAGTGGAAATTCCTACAAAGAAGGTGATCCAGGTTAATAAATGGGAAAGCAGACTGTTACTGGTGAACATAATAGTTCCTCTACATACTATCTGGTAAATGCTCTTCAGTCACATGAAAGGGATAAAACATGATTTGTGGAGCTTTCTGTGGTCTCCACTCAGGTTTGCAAAATAAAGACAGATGGTGAAGGATTAAGTCTAATTCTTCATCCGAACATAGCTGTTGCAGACCACTGTACTGCACTCACTCTAACTAGAGCTTTACCAGCTTAATTCCACCTCTACAGATCACAGTGACATACCACCTACTATAGCTTTGCAACTTTTCATTCATTAGGAATGCCCAAGTCAGACACAACACTATTTTCCAACCACCCATTTAGATTCTCAGCTGCAGAATGAAAGATTTTTGACAGCAATAGAGCAGTTGGACTCCGGCTTTGCTTTAAACACAAAGGGACAAATTTTCCACTCAGTTACACTGACGCAAGTGAGAAAAGATTTTGCATCAAACTCTGGATGATGTTAAAATTCTTGGTCTAAGTGAATAAGTAGATTAATTTTTATTTTAAACTGATGAAGGAGCAGAAAGTTTATTACCTGGATTGCCTTCAGGTTTTGAGAACTTTTAATTGAATTAACCAGCAAAAGAAACCTGCCTGTTCAGATTAATAGTGCATATTGTGCAGGCTCTTTTATTGTTGGAAATAGCAGCAATATTACACTTATTCTTTAAAAAAGAATTGGCCTTCACTCTATACATATTTACCAATATTTATGTAATGTGTTGTCAAGGGGAGTACGAAATACCACAAAGCAGTGCCCCTTCGAGATCTTGAACAACCTTCTTTACATATTATATTATCATCAACTTCCTAGAATATCCTAACAGGTGCTTCTGTTGAATGTAGCTACTTCTGCAGTGCTCCCAGCCTTGCTCACCAAAGAAGCATTAGCCTTTGAGCCTGTGATTCAAATGTGGGTGTCTCAGTAATGCTGCATTGCAAAGTGATAACTAGGATATTACAGGTATTTTGAGTTTTTTGTGGGGGCTCTTTTTATTTTACATTTTGTAATTTTCCAAGTATATTCTGTTCTGTGCAGGTACTTATATTATGCTCATCACTGTAGTATCTGAGTGCCTTCCAATAGTGCATTAAACAATGTGACTACACATCTGTCACGTGTTTTTTCTCTCATCCTTTCTCTGGGGGAGAAGTGTGTGCGTGGAAGTGTTTTGTTTTGGAATTTTAAAAAATGAATAATGTGTAGCTACATGTGTGGAATGTTGCTATAAGTTTATGTTAGAGAAGGCAATGTCAAGGAAATGTGCTTTACACTCAGAGCAGAAGGGGATGAGGTTTGTGATGGTCTTTAGTTGCTGTGGGAATTCATTGGCCCAGCCTCTGAGAAGGTTCCGTCTCCCACACAGATGAGTTTTAACTTTATAGAAAGCGACATTGTGCCAGAGGAGCAAAGTTATTGGTTAGCTGAGGACCACACTTCACTTTAACACACAGCATTGGGATGGTTTTGTAAGAATACAAGAATAAGTTTATTAACAAAGAACAGAGATTTTAAATGATACTAAGCAAGCATAAAAGAGACAAGTATGGTTAAAAATAAAACAAAACAAAATGCTTTCTAGTGACTGAGGGCACGACTACACTTGCAGATGTGGAGTGCTTTGAGTTAAACCAGCCTTCAGAAAGCACAGTAGGGAAAGCGCTGCAGTCTGTCCACACTGACAGCTTCAACCGCACTGGCGTGGCCACATTTGCGGCACTTGCAGCGGCACTGGGAGCGGTGCATTGTGGGCAGCTCTCCCTGCATGCAAGTGACTGCAATGTGCTTTTCAAATGGGGGGGGGGTGGAGTGTGACAGGGAGTGTGTTGTGTGTATGTGTGGGGAGAGAGAGTGGGTTTTTTGGGGGCTCAGAGCATGTCAGCATGCTGTCTTGTAAGTTCAGAGAGCAGCAGACCCCCCTCCCCCCAGTCTCTCTCTCTCACACACAGCATTCCCCACTAATGGTTGCTTTGTCTCAGAGCAGATAAGCAGCCGGCTGTCAGAAATGGAGCTTTCAAAGGGCATATCCGCATTCCTGCAGTGATTCAAAAACAATGACAAGAGTGACCACTTGACTTAAGGGGATTATAGGACGTTTCCGGAGGCTGATCAGAGTGCAGTAATGCAACACCTCGTTCACACTGGCGCCACGGCGCTCCAGCGGGGGTGCAGCAAATGTTATTCCACTCGCCGAGGTGGAGTACCAGCAGCGCTGTAGCCGCGGAGTCAGAGCGCTCTACATGCCTTGCCAGTGTGGACGGGTAGTGAGCTAGTGCGCCCGGGCCTCTTTATTGTGCTGTAAGTCACAAGTGTAGCCAAGCCCTCAAACTTAATTTTAGCAAGTTACAATCTTTGCCTAAGCAGTTTTCTTAATTACATCCAGTTACCAGCATCCCTAGCCCTCCAGACTAGGGGATCCAACTTTCACAGGCTTGAAGGGTGCTGCACCCTTTGTCCCCCTCAGTGATGCATAACTAAAAGGTCTTTTTGCTCCACTTATATTACTCAAAATCCACTGTCTCTGCCTCAAGAGCCAGGAGGCTTCCTAGGCTGCAGATTCTGTCCCCTGGGGTGATTGGTAAATGGTCAATTCCCCTGCTTGTTTAGCATGATGGCTTTATTTACCTTATAGGTAAAGGCACTTACATTGTCCTCTGTCTGTAACTAAGCTAGTCAGACAGGTAAATACACATTCCTTTGACTGGGCAGATTGGGTTCATGTGCTGCCTCCCAAACAAATTTTGAGAACATATTTGCAGGACACATGTATAACTCTTTGTGCATACCCCATACATACATCATGCAGTGTTTTGCAGGAGCAGCAAGTCACCAGTTTACATATGATACCTTATATGACACCTTTGAGATGTAGATTATAACAACAGTGTGTTCTGGCAATGAGTGTGTGTAGAATAAATATAAAATTAAAGAATTAGAGTTAGCTTAAGTTTGGTTAAGAATATATGTTGTAAAGAAAGGCCCTGACGAGCAAGAACGAAGGCCTTGAAAACAGTAAGTTATAACGCCAGAAGAAATGAAGTTGTGAGGCTGTCTGGTTTAAAGAATAACTAATGAGATAAGAGGAAGTTTCTAAAAAGATGGCCTCTGACCAATAGGGATGACTGCAGATGGTTTTAAATAACACAAAGAGAATCTGTCTTAAAATGAGCCAACATGGTCCTTCCCAACCCACACACCAGTATTAAAAGCTATGTGAACTCAACTGCAAAGGAAAACCTGTTGGGAAGTAAGAAGGAGGGAGGGAAAAGCCCTGGGAAGAAAGGTCATAAATCTCATCTGAATTAAGGGCAAACTGTCTCCAAATAGGTTTTAGATGAAGTCAGTAATTGGCAATGACATACCTTGTTTGTTAAAAGGCATAAAAAGTAAACTCTTAAAGGATTCATTGTTAATACCTGCCAGACCACGCTGGAGCCAACCAATATTGGTCTAAGCATGCCTGGGTTTAGCCTGTTTGTAAGTATCTTGATCAAATGTTTATAAATGTTTTGTTACTGTTGGGATGTAGTAAATTGCTTATTATTAAGGATTTTTAGGTATGTTTAGAGCAATTGTATAAATACCATTTGGCTTTGGATTTAATAAAGGAATTTATGGTTAAATTAGTGTATGGTGATTTCCCATATTAATAATTTCAAATATTATTAATAATTCCAACAGTGTGGCATAGAAGGTCTCCTGGGGTCACAGGGATAGAGTCTCCTAGCCAGTGGTAGAAAGAGATGGAAGAAAGCATTACTTATGGATTCTGTTATGTGAAAACAGCATCAGTGCGGTTTCCAGGAGCACTCCTCTTTGTGTATATTTCATGCATATAGTTAGACAAAGAAAGGAAGCTAGGCACTATCAGCTCTAGTAATATCTGAAAAATGAAGATGCAATCAAGCTGTGGTAATATCTGAAACATGAACAAGCAATCAATGGTGCAGTGCAGGAGTGCCAGATCTTGATCAGTTTGATTTCTTCATTCACTGCTGCTAATCACCAGTCTCAGCCTGATTGTATTTTCTTCAGATATTTAAGAACAAAATGTTCAAACTGGGTGTCTCAGTTTTTGGATGCCTGGCATGAGACACACTGGGCCTGATTTTCAGAGGAGCTGATCATCTACAGATCCAATTGAAATCGAGGAGCTGCAGGTGTTAAGCACCCAAGTACTTCAGATTGGGCACCTAAAAACCTGGGGTCAGTTTTGAAAATTTGGGCCTTATTCTGTATTGTCCCTTTACTTCCCATAATTTCTCGTCTGCCTTTCTCCATGCAAACATACCATGAATATTTCATCTCAGGACTTTTCTCTCTGAAATGCCTTTTTGTTTTCTGTACATCAACACTCATTCCCCTGCACTCCTCATTTTAATACAATCATATTCACTCTTCTTTCCACACATTTGCTTTTTGCTGCATGTTTTTTTTATTCAAAACAGCTGAAAAAAGTGGAAAAACAAATGTCAATGACAACAGCACCACCTGCTGAGAGAAGCATAAAACCTGTGGAATCAAGTTTTCCATTACAGGCATCCAGAGATTGGGCTTGAACATCTGATCTGAACAGCCTCAAACTTTGGAGAAGTGTGGATTTGGATCTGAATTTTGTGATTCAGGTTGGACTAATTTCTTGGTTCACAAGACTGGATGCATTCAGGATAGCATGGACATGTGGAAGAGCTACAAGTATTCTAGAGCTTATCCTTTATCCTGGCTTGCACTGTTTTTCTTTCATTTCTCTTCCTCACAAAAGCTCAGTCACAAAATTGTAGGCAACATCTATTACTATCTTTTCTTTTCTGTGGCTTGATATGCAATCATTTTCTGTTGTTTTGTATTTTTCTTTCCCCTGTCCTACCCAACTTCAAGTAACCTTCTGCAATGCATATGGCCACATACTTTGGATCTTTATGTGAACATCAGCCACAGTACCCAATTCCCTCTTTCCTTGTATTTTTCTCACTGCAAAGGCTGCCCCATAAGGCAATTAATGTGCAAACAGTAGGGGTTGCTACTTGTTGCATAGCAGCACTGGGAAAACCAAGGAGAGGCATCTAGTATATTTGGGCACATCTGTGGATTTCAGCATGTACTGTAATTAGGTTCCATGTTACTGTAGGACAGGGTTCTGATGGAAAATCTCCTGGAGGACTCCCCTACACTGAGATCTCTTCCCCAATCTTTTCCACTAAGTCCTGCTGAGAAGCGTGGTGAAGTTTGCCCTTCCTCCAGCAGGAATCCAGAGTACCTTAATGCCATCCACACTAGGGCTGGATGGGGAGATGACATGCACTCCCCCACCCTCTTGGGTATCTCAGATATGCAGAGAAGCCTCAAGGGGGGGAAGGATGGTGTCTACAGAGGCATCTGAGGCCCCTTCTCATGTGAATGGGGGAGAGGAATCTGTGCAAACAGCATGTGTGTGTGCGTGTAAATACCTTTTCATGAGAGGACAAGTTTCTGTTGAACCCAAAACACCATCAATGTTTCACTTTTTTCCTTCTGAATGTTGTAATCCCTTTTGAACTATTTCCACGTCACCAATCTAGGGCAGCACCTCACCTCAGTGTATTTTTTGGAAACTGCATGAAATGAGGGTCGCGGGGAGGCGTAATAACGTCCCAGGCCATGTAATTTTGCCCACAATCCTTCTCCAGTTTGGGTTAACATCAACTGACTGCTGGCGAAGTCACCCACGTTACCGCGATCCGAGCAGAACCGTCG
Source organism: Lepidochelys kempii (assembly GCF_965140285.1). Classification (NCBI taxonomy): domain Eukaryota; kingdom Metazoa; phylum Chordata; order Testudines; family Cheloniidae; genus Lepidochelys; species Lepidochelys kempii. The sequence goes on along the minus strand of NC_136382.1, from coordinate 134,834,293 downwards.
GACCAGACAGGCAGCAATCCCCGCAATAACAGGTACATGGCCTGCAGCCAAGGGAACGGCCCAGGCTTGGGCTGTGAAGCTGGGGTTCCACCTCGGCTCTTCCCACACTGGGGGGGGCGGGGGGGGAGACGTCCCCGCCTTCGGAGACCATTGGGCGCCCCACGGCAGCGCACAGGCTGCTGGGGGGGAAAGGGGCGGGGCAGCGGGGGCGGTGACCGCTGGGTCGCGCGGCCGGGCTAACTCTCGCGCGCGCGTCCCCTTCCCCTCGCGGAGCCTCCCCCCCCCCCCCCCCCCATGGAGCTGGTGCTGGCGGACGCGCTGCTGGGCCTCGCGCGCAGCCCGGACCCCTGCGCGCTGCTGCGGGCGGTGTGCGGCGGCGATGGGCCCGCCCCGCTCTCCGTGGAGCGCGTGGAGACCCTCCGCTTCCTGCTGCAGTGGCTGGAGGCCGGCGGGGCCGGGGGGGAGGCGCTGCGGCGGGCGGCCGGGGAGGTGGCGCTGGGGCGCTGCTGGCCCCTGCTGCGCGGCGGCGGGGGAGCGGACGACCCGGAGCGGCGCCGCCTGGTGAGGGCCGCCTGCGGGGCGCTGCGGCTCTGCGCCCGGCTCTGCGGGGCCCCGCTGGCGGCGCGGCTGGCCGGGGAGGCGCTGGCGGCGCTGCGGGCCGAGCCGCCGGGGGCCGGGCTGGGCGCCGAGGCGGCGGTGGAGGCGCTGGTGGCCGTGGCCCCCGAGCTGCAGGAGCCGGCCTTGCTGGAGCGGGCGGTGGACGCGGCGCTGGCGCTGGTGCGGGCGGGCGGGCGCGACGCCGGGGAGGAGGTGGCGGCAGCGCTGGTGGCCGGGCGGCTGCTGCCGGCGCTGAGCAGGAACCGCGCCGCCCTGGGGCGGGTCTGGGAGGGGCTGCTGCTGCCGCCGGGGCGCGGGGCGGAGGGGGGCGCTGCCGCCCTCCGGGTGAGCCGGACCCTGCTGGCCCTGACCGCCCTGGCGGACCTGCTGTTCCCCGGCCTGGAGGGGGATGGTGGCGGGGAGGGCCCAGCTCGGGACGCCCGGCTCTGCGGGGGCTTCTGGCGAGTGATGCAGAAGGGACTCACCGACGGGGACGGGCTGTGCCGGAAACGAGCCCGCTACCTGCTGAAGCGAGCGGTGGAGGTGTCCGATCAGCTGCGGACGGACTGCACCTGCCCCCCGGACAGTGGAGACGGTACATAGCCCCCCCCGACTGCCCTAGCTAACCCCGCGCGGCTCATCCACACAGCAGCGACTCGCACAGCTTAGCCGGGCCTCGGCCTGCCACCCTGCGCGGCCGTGTGTGCCTTGCCGCATTGTGGGGCGATCTGCACAGCCAGGCTGGTCTGCCAGTGCTTGGGTACCCAGATGATAGTTGTTTCATAGGTACCCTGCAGAGTTGTTGGTGTCCGGGAGATAATTGTATTTCTGTCCTCTTGTACTGGGCATTGGGAGGTAGGAAGATAGGCAAATTTGGTTAACTGGTACACGCACAAAAATGATGTTAGGATCTGCTTACACCCTGGCATTTGTTATGAGCTGAGTTGAAACTCTGCAGTTACATGGCTCAGAAGCATGTGTTAACCATAAAGTACGGAAACAAACAGTTCATGGAGTCCACCATGTTACAACCTCATTTCAGACTTGGTAAAAATCAGCACCAACAAGCCCTGGGCCCTCCCTAAATAGCTAAGGAAACTAAGCACCTTTCTAATGAACCTCTGACTGAGGCTTAAGTAAAGCTGGAGGTGGACAGTGGACAAAAGTGCATTCCAAATTTTGACCCACTTTGTAGCCTCTCAAGCGATCGTTCATTTTGCAGAATACTTTCTATGCCCACACTCTTCACATGATGACTAGTCAGTCTTGTGGACTATTATGGAAGACTTAACTCAGAAGTCTGGGGGATCACTGGGAAGAGTGCAACTTGAAACATGCTCTGTAGGGCTGCTAGGGTTGCCAATTGTACCAACTGGTTCCCCCTTCTATTCCCCAGTGATGGAAGCCTGGCCATCGAGGGCTGGCTTGAAATGGCATGGGGAAGGGTTGCTGGCCCTGCTTATGCCGCACCCACTCAGAGAGGCATAATTTAGGGCTTGGTGTTCAAGAGGTAGGAGCAAGATTCTCTCTTTACACTTTCAAATATTTAATGTCTCAGAATATTTGAAACTCTAAAGATTGTTGCACTGTCATTAAAAGCACATGGCATGAGTATACCATGGTTCTGTTTTCTTTGCCTTCCTGTGTGATTGTGGGCAAGTTACTTAAGTGAGTGCAAAATATTAATTAAAAAATAAAATCTGCAATCGAACATCCCCACAAAGTGATAAAACACTCAATTTCTCAAGCAGATTCAGAGAAGTGTCACTTTCATGTCAGTTTACTATTTATACAGCAGGTAACAAAATATGAGTTACTGTTATTGGAAAAACGAGTGATGAGATCTGGAAAGGATAGCAAATGCTGACAGGTGATTAGCACTGTCACATTTTTCTATCTAGTCTTAAATGGGTTTATCAGAAAAATATGTGCATGTTCATATATTTTCACTTCAGCCACATGGGAAATTGCTGTTAAAATTCAGTAGGTTACAAAGTTAGATTTTTTTTTTTCAGCCCTTGTCGAGGCAAAACTGTTGATTTCAGTAGGAGTTGTGTACGTGACAAGACTGTAGGATCAAGTGCTGTGTTATCACTTATGAGGTGATAACTCATGCTGGAGATGACATTTTATCACTTTTTGCTTGAAGGATAGGAGCAGAAATATCTTTGTAATTTAAACAATTTAATATTTTCAATTAGAATCAAGTCTTTTCTGGTGGTCTGTGGAGAAGAATGACAAACTTTTGCAATTTTGGGAAAATTACATTTTAATAATGGAGACTCTGGAAGGAAATCAGGTAAGTGTACTTCGTTTGTTTTAACATGTCGAGTATTTTTGATTATGTGTGCACATGGTGAACAGTATTGTCGATCACACATTTTGTTCAAATATCACAAACTAGTAATCTTGCTTTAACAAGCATGTTTAAGTAGTCTGTTACAGCTTTATAAGCTTTTTGCCTTAGAGTTTTTGGCTTTCACATGCAAAACGTTTAACTTGTAGCTTTTATAAGTTAGTGTGATGGAATTTTTTTGGTGTTAGAAACCCACTCTCAATTTCTTTGAGACAACAATCAATCTAGTGGGTAGAGCAGGGGATTGCAGTTGGGAGACCTAAGTTTCAGTTTGCTGAAAGACTGTGGGTAAGTCACTTAGCTGAAGATGAAAATCAGCTTTCGTTATTGCATTCAGTTTCGCATCTGAAAAGTGAGACGAATATAGGTTTCAGAGTAGCAGCCGTGTTAGTCTGTATTTGCAAAGAGAAAAGGAGTACTTGTGGTACCTTAGAGACTAACAAATTTATTTGAGCATAAGCTTTCGTGAGCTAAGTCAATAGGAGTCTTTTCATTGAGTCCAATGGAAATCAGGCTCATAGTGACTTTCATCCAAGGATCTTTCAGTGGTTTAAAGTGGTGTATTAGTCTCACAAAGAGAAAAGGAGTATTTGTGGCACTCCTTTTCTCTTTGTGAGACTAATACACCACTTTAAACCACTAAAAGGTCCTTGGATGAAAGTCACTACGGACCTGATTTCCATTGGACTCAATGAAAAGACTCCTATTGACTTTAGCCCTATTTCATTTCAAAGTGGGGTAGTATTTGCTCATTCATTTTGGGACATGAAGACTTCCCTTCCCACACTCCATGGTCTAGTCATATTATTTTATCTGCTAGTTTCCAGCCTTCCCATTCTTCCAGCTCAGTCTCATCACCTGTATTGTCTTGTTCTGAGGATTTGTTTTTCCATACTGTAGTGGGCTTCGCTCTGTGGCCTGCAGGCCTAGTGGTCAGGCTGCAGCCAAACTGTGTCTCTCAGTCTTGGGATAACTCTTCTGGGCAGTCTTGTGGCCAAGGCACACTTTGCCAGCTCCTGCCCTGAGTCCTCTGGGATTTCTCAGGTGTTTGGGGTGGAGGGGACACAGGTCCTCCCTCGCCAGCAGGTCCAGCTTAGGGTTCAAGAGGGGGAGAGGCAAGGAGTGGCTCAGTTCCTTCTGGTTGCTGCTCTAGATTAGCCTTCCCTGTTTTATCATGGCCCCAGACTTCTCCTTGCACAGTCTCAGTAATACAGAGCTCCAGATGCAGGGGTAGCTTTCCAGCTCACTCCCAGAGTCCACTTGTTCTCTCGGGTCAGGGAGAAGAGGGGGAAAGGTCAGACCCTCCGTCTCCTGGCCATGTCTTACAGTCCCAGTCTTCCCCCTATATATTGCTCTGCTTCAGCAACTACTCTCTATTTGCCTTCTTGCAGCCGTCTCTCCGTCACTCTCCCACGCTGCTGACTGCCAGAGCTTCCTGTTTAAGCAGACCCTCCATAGGGAACATGCCTGGCAGCTGCTGAGAGGTGGGGCCTTCTAGGCACAGTACTGTTTCACTACTCCTTTTATCCGTAGTGTGGGATCTGTACACCCCATCACTAGGGTCTTATCAAATTCATGGTTCATTTTGATCAATTTCACGGCCAGAGGGTTTTTAAATTGGTCAGGTTCAGGTTTTCAGATATTTACATCTGAAATTTCATGGTGTTGTAACCATGGGGGTCCTGAGCCAAAAAGAGGTTATGGAGGGGTCACAAAGGGGATAAAGGGGAGTTGTGGGATTGCCACCTTCACTTCTGTGCTGCCTTTGGAGCTGGGCTGTGAAGCTTCCTGCCGCCAGACGAGATTCCCGGAGATGGGGGTGGGTCTGATCTCACCCGTGCTGCTGAGAACCTTCAGAGGTAGCAGCAGCCGTGGAGTTTCCTGCAGTAAGGGGAGGTATCCAGAGGTGGGTCTGATCTCCCCCCGAGAGTGGCCATGCAGAGGAAGAGAAAATCCCGTCCCTCCCCAGTCTGGTGGGCTAGCAGCTGGAGCCTGGTGGATGGTAGGAGCTCCCAGCCCTGCCCATCTCCCACCCCTCCAATAGCTAGATTTCATGGGGGAGGTCTGGTTTCATAGCCCGTGATATGTTTTTCATGGCTGTGAATTTGATAGGGTCCTACCCATCACCTGTAGTCAAACCATTTGCTGCTCTTCACTGTCTAAAATGAAATGTATCGACAAATAGCCTTTACTGAGAGAAATAACTCCTACACTTGTCTTGCTAACTAAAATTTCACATTTTAGTAAATATATTGTGCTATTTTATGGAATTGAAAATCTACAAGTTGTTTTAAGTCATGAATGAAAATGTCAATTGCTAATGGGTGAGTGGTTGGTATGATAGAACAGCATGACAGTGAAGGCAATTCAATAAGAAACCTGTAAACTACCTAAGTACCATGCACCAGATCCTAGGATTAATTACAAAAGGTACTGATTCACTTAAATTAAATAAAGTTATTCCAGTTTTATACTAGTGTGACTGAGATCAAATTCTAACCCATAAGTATAGCTATAATAACTTTTTGGTTTGTGTTGAACTAAATTAATTACATAAAATCTGCTTTTTAATTTCAGATACATGTTATAAAGCCAGTCTTACCAAAGTTAAACAGTTTGTATGAATATGCAGTATCGGAAAAAGGTAAGGTGATTGTTTTCAGATATTATTTTAATGTAATGGTTAAGTATCAATGTGTGTGTGTGGTTTTTGTTTTGTTTTTTTAACCTACACTTTCATTTGTATGGTAATATTTTTTCCTTACCATTCACGTGAAACAACTGTCTTTTAGCTAGCTGTGTGTCCTATCCAGGGTTGCTTTCCATATTGATTTATAGACTGTCCACCAAACATACGTTGACAGGGCCCAGTGTGCTCCGAAGTAAGATGGAATCTAATTTCGTGGCAAGAACCCCTAATTCTTCTTTGAGTACTTGTGTCTGTTTCTCTTAGCGCTGTGTGTGGAGTTCACTTGAGTCAGAGAGTTTTCATGAGCTTCTTGGTGCCTCCAGTTGAGGGTATAAAGGGTGAAATCACACCACTTCAGTTCCTTCTTATTACAGTATCTGGGAGCATAATGTAGTAAAACCTCATTCCATGGGCAAGTTAATGGTAGAAAGGCAGGGGAGGTGTCATTTGATTCGTAAAAATCTACAGAATCATAATTTCAGTGGTGTCACCCTTTGCATTGTGGTGGGTGGATTTGCTGCCAGCTTCAGGTCCTCCGGTTTTTGGAAAATTTGCTAGTACAATGTTGTCGGAAACGGATTGAGTTGAGTGTCAGTTAAAAGCCTTTTCTCCCACAAATACAAAGCACCAAACAAGACAAACCTAGAACAATTATGTAGATATATATATTCACGAAAATGTTTAAAAAGCAACTTTTTAAATTTTACTTCAACACAGGTATGTATTGTGTACATGAAAAAGACATTGATCTTTGGTCATCCTGGGGAAGTTAACCTTGACATGTAGGACTGGAAACATTTATTCATCAAAGTCATCAGTATTGTCTCTGGCTACCACTGCTAGACATGTCACACTGATATTGCTTGCGCCGTGCTCATACATCTTCATTCAGGGCAGGCTGCTGGCCATAAATTTGTAAGGTGGCAAGCATCTGGTCTTTGCAAACAAGCATTTGATTAGCTGAAGGATTGATTTGGGAGCGCGTGGTATTTCACATATAACTCATGTGATCAGTCTGTTCTCCAAGACCTATCAATGCCTGATAGGGGAGCCTTGCTTTGGATGTGCTTGATCATCCCAGAGCCGTTCCATTCCTTGATGATTTGCCTTCTTGATAGCAAGTATAAATACATCCCTTAATCAGTGGCAATATTTTTCTTTGTTTGTCAGTTTCATGGAAAACATCCACCATTGTATTTTGGCAAGTGTTGTAAGGTTAGTTTTCAAATGGTAAACGCGTGTTATGAATGTCTCAGCCATTCTGAGCACCTTCAGGGAAAGGAGAGAGTCTTCGGAGGCTGAATCAGGTGCTTTCCAGTAAGATAAGTTCGTTTTTCATGCCAGCCTTCCAGTAGTGTCACATCCTAAAAGGGCGTGGACACCTGACAGTGCAGTGGCTTTTAATGCTTTGTGTGATAGGGACACACTTCTGAGGATTATACAGCGATTCTGATCCCTAGCAGAAGGCACAAAAAGAGAATCTTGTGGAAGTCTTGGGTAGTCTTGTGCAAAAATCTGGAGTTTTGTTGCAACTCTCTCTAGGGCATTGATGCAAGATGATTTTAGTGTCAGCCTTTTAATGAAGAAACTCCATTGAACAGTGTGGGGTAACAGCTTTGTTATTTCGTGTGATGACAAAATTCTTCGAGCAGCTTTTTGCCTGCTGTAGCATTTCCTCTGCAAAGTATGCAGTTAACTTGTCCTTCTTGCGAGTGAGAGACAGCTTATTGATTGAGTTCCACAGATTGACTGTGTTGTGTGAATAAGTACTTTCTTTTCTGAGCTTTAAACCTGCTGGTTTTTAATTTCATTGGGTGATGCCTGGTCTTTGTGTTATGTGAAGGAGTAAATAACGCTTCCTTATTCATTTTCTTCACACCATTCATGTTTTTATAGATCTCTATGACATCCCCCTTACTTATCTCTCTTCCCAACTGAAATGTCCCAGTCTTTTTAATCTCTCCTCATATGGAAGCTGTTTCATACTCTTAATCATTTTTGTTGCCCTTCTTTGTACCTTTTCCAATTCTAATCTATATATTTTTTGAGATGGAGCAACCAGAACTGCATGCTGTATTCAAAGTACCATGGATTTCTGTAATGGCATTGATATTTTCTGTCTTTTTATTTATCCCTTTCTTAATGGTTCTTAACATTCTGTTGGCTTTTTGACCTTGACTACCAATACACATTGAGTGGATGTTTTCAGAGAACTATCCACAGTGACTCCAAGATCTTTCTTGAGTGGTAACAGTAATTTAGACCCCATCGTTTTATGCATAGTTGGGATTATGTTTTCCAATGTGCCTTACTCTGCATATATCAACACTGAATTTCATCTGCCATTTTGTTTCCCGGTCACCCAGCTTTCTGAGATCCCTTGGTAACTTTTTGCAGTCTGCTTTGGATTTAACTATCTTGAGTAATTTGTACTGTCTGCAAATTTTGCTACCTCACTGTTTACCCCTTTTTCCAGATCATTTATGAATATATTGAGTTGGACTGGTCCCAGTACAGTTCCCTGGGAACACCACTATTTTACCTCTCTCCATTCTGAAAACTGACCATTTACACCTACCCTTTGTTTCCTATCTTTTATCCAGTTACTGATCCATGAGAGGACCTTCCCTCTTATCCCATGACTGCTTAGTTTGCTTAAGAGCCTTTAGTGAGGGACCTTGTCTAAAGCTTTCTGAAAGTCCAGTTACACTATATCCATTGTATCACCTTTGTCCACATGTTTGTTGACTGTCCTCAAAGAATTCTTGTAGATCTGTGAGGCAGGATTTTCCTTTACAAAAGGTGTGTTGACTTTTCCCCAACAAATTGTGTTTGATCTGTGTGTGTCTGATCATTCATCTTGTACTTTATCTGTGCGGTTATTGATTCATAAGCATTCAAGATAATTTTCTTCTGCGTTATCAGTGACTCGGAGACAGATAAAGCCATATTTAATGTAGAGTGCCATTCCCTCTCTCCTCTTTTGCCTACTCAGTCCTTCCTAAATCGGTTATAACTATTGATGTTAACATTCCAGTTATTTGAATCATCCCACCAGTTAAATCAAATTTATGTTCATAAATGAGCAATTCCAATTCTGTTAGTTACTTGGGCTCCTACTATTAGCGCATAGGCAATTCAGGCATTTTTGCTCTGCATGCCCTTTGTTTCTTGATTAATTTTGTTCTCAACATCTTGATTTTGTACCTGCTGGTTGCTCATATCTTCCCTCGTTTAGCACTCTTGACTACTTTAGTTAGCCTGTTGAACAGGCCTTTAAAGGCACACCTCTAGTGTCATGACACATTTTGATTCAATTCTGCAGATATATTTGTTCTTGCATTCCAGCTGCATAAGGAATGTTAAATGAACTGAGCTATCAGTGGGGCTAGCTGCTATGATTGGCAGGATTCGTACACAGGTGATTCAGTCTGGCATCTTGTGTAGTGTCGAGTTAAAGGCTGACAATGTTGGAATAAGCTCTCATTTTATGAGCGTTAGCTGATAGCTTGGTACTGTCAGTTGAGAGCCACAATTTAATTTTGTGATGGCTGCATTTTTGATATGCTTGTGCTAAAGTATAATAAAAGAGAGCTGATTTTAAACACTTTCTTGAATATATATTTACATAATTGTTCTAATTTTGTCATATTTGGTACCATTGTGTTTGTGGGGAAAAAGGGCTTTCAAAGGATACCCAATTCTACCCATTTTTGATGACATTGCACTAGCAAAATTTCCACCAATTGGAGGACCTGGAGCTGGGAGAGTAGCGGATCTTTCTTGTCATGATAGATAGGGTGACACCACTGAAATGAGGAGTCTATAGATTTTTATGAATCAAATGACACCTCCTTTACCTTTCTGTCATTAACTTGCCCACAGAATTATTCATGCTCTGACTGCATTGCCTGTGGCTAGGAGTTGGAGCTCCCAGTGTGTCTGGTGCCCATGGTCCCCTTTCTTTCTCACATGTTTATCACTTAATGTCTTGTAAATATTATTGTAAATAGAGTAGTGTTAGGAGATAGCTTACTAGTTTTAATTATTCTTTCATTCTGGATGGGATCTTCCTTTGATATTTTTATCAAACCCTCCAGCATTAGCTTTGAAATTGAGAAGTCCCTGGCCTTCAAGCATTGTCCTTCCTGCAGGGCTGTTATGCCCACGAGTGAGCAATGCTTACATCAGATCCCTCATATTCTTGGGGAGAGGGGCATGTGAGAGAGAAATGTAGCATCTGCAAATCATTCAAGAAGAGGTCACAGAAATAACAGTAGTTATGTTTGAGGGACTACTTTTATTGAACAATCAGTGCATCCAGCCCCTGATCTAGCCCATACAGGAGTTGGCAGAGCTGAGTATATACTGACTAGAAGAGCCCCTGAAGCTCTGCATCTGCTTACAAGGATGCAAAGACTCCTAGATCACATGAGGAGAAGAGATGTCATCTTCGCTAGGATCTTCTCACAAGGAACAAAAACTTGAATCAAGATCCAAGAAGGGCTACTCAAGCACTCGAGTCATCGTCACTCCTCGCCCAAATCATCTCATGAGTCCTGTGGTACCAAATCAGAGTGAGAACTATGGCTCAACTCTCCCTGCTACTGTCTGAAGTGAGACATGACCTACTGGTGCCATTGATTTCAGTGTTGACAGTCAGAGCTATTTAGACCAGTACCTGCAGCAAAGTTACTTATTCTATCACCATGAAATTCCTTTAATTCTCATCTTTCCCACCTCACAAATAGGCCCATTTCCACTTAAGCTTTTGCTTAAGATAGCAGCGGGAGCTAGGATGCCAGGAGAACAGCAGCCAGGAATATGACCCAATGAAGCCAGTTTTAAGTTCCTCTTTCCCTGGCTCACATGCTGGGGAGGGAGGTTCTGAGCCAGGCTGTCTGGGCAACATTGCAGTAGACAAAGGAGAGGAAGGAACTGGATACCATAGACAACACTGGGAAAGATACACCATGATGGAGTGAATCTAGGAAGGAAAAAAAGATCTAACCAAAATAAAATATGAGTAGTAAGTTAAATTGTAATCTGTTAAATAGATAGTTGACTGTCAGTTTGTCACAAGTAAGTACAGTAGATAGCTGTTTATTGCTTTGAATTACAGAGAGAGTGGCTTGGAGGAGAAAAAGAAACAAGTATTTTTCCCTCTTGCTGTTAGTTTTAGTCCTTAAGCTAGAAAGCATTAAGTAAGTTTTTCAAGCTATGTTAATAAATGTTTATATTGTGTTTTTAGAGAAAAGCACATTTTAGACACCAGATAAACAGCTACCTGTATAACATCTTTCTAAATAGTGTTTTGTAATGGCTAACCATCATGTCATGATACCTTCAATATTTTTTACGCTTTAGTTTGATACACTTCTTTAAAATTTACTACTAGACAGATTATGTGCTGATGTCACTATCCTTTGACACACCAGTCAAAGTTGTCATTTTTGTACCAGGTTGTTGGTTGTTTCACCCATCATGGCATATGTGCATTTACAAAAGGATGTTTGAGAGTGAAAACAAAACTTTGACGAGGGAAGGCGTTGCTCAATTTCTGGAGCTTTATGAAACAAAACGCCTTCCAAATTCACCAGGATTTTCAGAGGTAAGAGCATTCCCCTAACCAACCTCCCTCCCAACTATTTTCTAGGATAAATAGATATTTTAACCTGAAACATTTCCTAAATTGATTACCTAAATCATGAGGAGGAGTTAGACAGATTCTATAAAACCGTATCAAGTATAGCTACATCAATAGTAATGACATTATTTAGAAGTGATCTCAGGACTAAGATTACCTTGGTCAAAGAAAGAGTGCCTATTGCAGTGTTCCTTGCCATTTAGCCACAAATCCTTATTTCAGGGACCAGTACAGTCTAACCTTAATTAGTTGAATCCCAGTTAACTGGGATTCTTTTTATATGAAGGTTGGATATGATCTCTTTCTCCCTGAGGGTTGCTGATGTTCCAGTTCTATAGAGCTCCTAAGCTTTTTCAGAACTGGAGCTGTTGAGCACCTCAGTTCAGCAGAACCATCTGGTTGTGAAGGAGATTACTGAGAAGGTTTTGAAGTCCATGCTCAGCATTTCACTACTCTAAGGACAGACTTTGAAGCCTGATGGTTATCTCCCCTTATTGTGGGAAGGTTCAGATATCTCTAGAGACTGTTGAATAATCAGTTTTTTACTGTATCTCTTATAATAAATTATGAAAAAAGTCTGTCTTACTATATGATAAAGAGAGATTGTAGTTGTTAAAACTACACTCTGTTTTACTGTTGGAATAACATATTGCATTTGCATAGATTTAGTAGTTAGCTTACATCTCGCAGGGTATGAATGATCTATTTTGTACACCATCCAGCCCCACTTCTAAGAAACAGCTTGCAGGTACCTCAAAAGCCAAAATTTCTGATTTATACAATTAAGGTCAATCTCTCATTAAAGTGACACCAACTTGATTTATAGTCAGTTTTTTTAAAAAAAGGTTAAAAGTAGCTACAATTACAGTACATGCCTCTGAGTCCTCCTGCCAATGTTATGGTTCTAATCTTTTTTTTTCTTGTTTTGTAAAAAATAGTTTTCTTCCTTTTTGTTTTATGCAAAACAGACCCAAATGGGAATGGATTGTAGTAGAGGAACTGACTATATACAAAGTGTTGTGAAATGTACAAAGTGAATTTTTTTTTTCTTTTTCAGTTATAGTACTCTTAAAGGTTACTTATGAATAGGACCCTACCAAATTCATGGTCCATTTTGGTCAATTTCACTGTCATAGGATTTTAAAAATAATAAATGTAATGGTTTCAGATGTTTAAATCTGAAATTTCATGGTATTGTAACCATAGGGGTCACAACCCACAAGGGGGCTCGTGGGGCTGTCGCAAGGCTATGGTAGGGGGGTTGTGGTATTGCCACCCTTACTTCTTCTTTGCTGCTGCCTTAGGAGCCGGGCGCCCTGCTCTGAAGGCAGCACCACCGCCAGCAGCAGCGCAGAAGTAAAGCACTGCTGATGACCGGAAGCTGCTGCTGTCCAGCCGCCCAACTCTGTGAAATCTGGTCTCCCCTACAATAGCCAGATTTCATGGCGGAGATCAGATTTCACAGCCCATGACGCATTTTTTAAAACAATCCACGAATTCGGTAGGGCCCTACTTATGCAGTAGTGAGGAACAGTTGTGTGTGTTCTTGTTTGTTTGTTTGTTTTTTAAAGTTGACTGTTTTTACTAGTGATCAGTGAAGACTCACTGTCTTCCTCCTTTCAACTTCCATGTGCAACTAATATTAATGCCTTTCTTGTTCCTTGAATCAGTTTACTTCCTCTCCTCAATAGCCCAACTTCTGTACCAAATAGGCAAACCACCGCTCTATTAGTGTTGTTGTTCTAGCAAAAATGACTGACTGTACAAAGCTCACTGCTTAATCCTTTGCTGCTGTAGGTTAGTAATGATAAAAGTCTCTCTCATTAGTAGGAACCCTTTCTCTATCTTGTTTATCACAAGTAAAATCTACTTTGTGCGTGTATAAAATGTAAAATGTATAAATGTATATAAAATGGTTTTAATGTAAATTTAATTTTTCTCTCTCCAGTTTATTATCGGACCGTTAATGGATGCACTTTCAGAAAGTTCTCTCTATGGCAGGTAAACCATTGGTTATTTAGTTTAGTAAGTATTGAACAATGGGCCATTACATTTGACATAAGATATTGGTTGATATCACTTTAAACTTGTCAGTCAAGCAAGGGGAACCAGTTGACGTAATTTTTTATACTTTCAAAAGGTCTTGGACAAGAAGCTTCTCAAGAAACTTACTTTGTCATGGGTGAGAGGCAAAAAAATTTTATGGATCAAAAACTGGCTAAGAGAAGGGAACAAAGCATAGGAATAAATGTTCAGTTTTCATCCTTGCAGAAGTTTCATAGTAGGATGCCTCAAGGTTCTTTATTAAGTCTGATATCGTTTACTGTATTTATTAATGGTCTGGAAAGGGGGATGAACGAGCAGTTGGGTAGCAAAATTTACAGAAGACACAAAGTTATTTAGCTTAATCGAATCTAAAGAAGGCCTGGAGGAAATTCAGAAGGAATGGACCAATCTAGATGAATGGGCAACATGTCAAGTGAAATTCAGTGTTCATAAATGCAAAGTGATACACACCCAAGGAGAAAAAAATAATTAACTATACATCTCATAGGGTTCTAAAACGAACTGTATCAACTTAAAAAAAAAAAATTGGCATCACTGTGGACAGCTCGGTGAAGGCTTTGGCATGGTGTGTAGCTGTGGTCTAAAAAGCAAACAGTGTTAGAATGCATAAGGAACAAATGAGGAATAATCTGAAAAACATAATAATACCCTTATATAAATGGTATTGGTACATCCTCATTGGGAATAAGTGTGTAGTTCTGGCCACCCTATCTCGGAAAGGATGCAGCAAAAGTAGAGGGTTCAGAGAGGGTGATAAAAAGGGCATTGAAAAATTCTAATGTGAAGAGAGATTGAAAAGATTGGGGTTGTTTATCTTAGAAAGGAGAAATATAAGTGTAGATATGATAAAAGTATATAAAATAATATAGTGAAGATAGGAAGCTTCTGTTCTCTGTGTCTCACAGCACAAGAACAAGGGAGCAGTCAATGAAGTCAAAAGGTGGCAAATTCAAAACTGATAACATTTCTATGTAATTAGACTTTGAAACGCTTTGTTACAGGGTATCTTGGAGGCCAAGAATCTATGGTGACCTCTTTTGTTCAATGTGTATTGGAGTCTGCTAGAATGGGTAGTGAGGAGACATGGGTTGTAGTGCACTTGGTATGCTGATGACATCCAGCTCTAGGTTTCTATCACATCCGACCCAGCCAGAACAGCAGAATTAATTTTTGAACGCCCTCGGTGAACCTGGAGTTTGGATAAGTATTAGTTGACCTACTGTTCAAACTCAAACCGGAATAGACCTAGGATGTCTACACTAGTTGGCCTCGCTGTGTGTACACTGGGACTTAATTACAGCTTAATTACGTAGCACAGGGGATGAAATTTTTCACAGCCCTGAGCGATGTAGTTAAGCCACCCTAACTCTGTAGTGCAGACCAGCCCTGAGATAGTGTTGGTGGGTTGGGGAGAGCAGCTGGAAGAGTTGGTAGAACTTACATCTGTGCCCTTCATAAAGGACATGTAACCACCATTTGTAAAACACGTGCAGTTTCGGGGTAGCATTGGATCCAACTGCTCCTGGATGCCCAGGTTGGGGCTGAAACCAACAGTGTTTTTCTGCACCTGGCAAGAAGAGTGTGACCTTTTCTCTCTGCTACGGCCCTTGCCACAAAAATCTATGCCTTTGTCACTTCAAGATTAGATTGCTATAATGTCATACATGGAGCTGTATTGGGATATTCAGAAGATGAAGGTAGTGCAAAATGCTGTAGCCTGCTTATTAAGTGGAGTTGCATGTTGGGAGCACTTTATCTCCATGATCTCCGCTGACTTTCGGTATGTTTCTGTGTAGAATTCAAGGTGCTGTTTTTAACCCATAAAGTGTAAATGGTTTGGAACCTGATTACCCGAGAGCTTGCCTCTCTTCTTACGATATTCTGTCGTAACTGAGATCAACAGAGGTATTCTATCTGGATCTCCCTCGATATAAATAAGAGGGAACTGCTGTCCGTGCATTCTATATGAAAGATCCTCAGTTTTGGAGATTGCTCCACCTCTCCTTGGTCTGCCAGAGGTTGGATTTGTTTGCCTTCTGAGCACTCTACAAAGCCCATCTTGTTCCCCTCTTTGTCAAGGCTGTTCAGGGAAGGAGTTGAGGTGGAAATATTATGGGCAGTCTTTTTTGTCTGTATTTTTCTGAGAGAGACGAGGTGGACGAGGTAATACCTTTTATGGTCTCTCTCACCAACAGAAGTTGGTCCAATAAAAAGAGATTACTTCACCCACCTTGTCTCTTTAATATCCTGGGACCAACATGGCTGCAACAGCAGTGTATATTTTTCGTAAAAAGAAAAGGAGGACTTGTGGCACCTTAGAGACTAACCAATTTGTTTGAGCATAAGCTTTTGTGAGCTACAGCTCACTTCCACAGATGCATACTGTGGAAAATACAGAAGATGTTTTTATACACACAGACCATGTATCACACAGTACGCATCCGATGAAGTGAGCTGTAGCTCACAAAAGCTTATGCTCAAATAAATTTGTTAGTCTCTAAGGTGCCACAAGTACTCCTTTTCTTTTTGCAAATACAGACTAACACGGCTGTTACTCTGAAACCTATATTTTTCTTGTAATTTTTAACATGTGGGATCGGCACTCAGAGCACTGGATGAGTGGATATAGGTGTGTTTTAAAAAGTTAGAGAAATAGACAGAGATTGGACATTTATATGGATACCAAGAATATCCAGAGTCATAAATAGTTAATGCTGATACATTTTGGAAAGGATATAAAACCTCATGTTTCAGGTCTTAAACCTGAACTTTTAGGGATTAAGATGAAACCTGCATTGGGATTACATTATCCCACATCTGGTACTGCAGGGTTTCTTGTATCTGTCTGGGAATCATCTGATGCTGTCAGAGATAGGAGACTGGACTAGATGGACCACAGTTCTGATTCATCATGGCAATTGCTGTATTTCAGTTTCAATATTTACATTTTCAATACCCTTTAAAAGTATCAGAAGTACTTAAAAAAAAAAAATCCCCCTCTCCCCCAATTCTTCATATTGAAACACTTTACTTTGATTGGCTGTTTGTATTCTAATGAGTTAGACAATTAGGTAATGTTTTTGATTAATTTGTTTTATAAGGGGCTTTGAGATCCCTCTTTATAAAGTGCAGTTAATGTGCATAAAGTTAATTTTATGTTTGATTAAAAACAGGTCACCAGGCCAGTTGATAGGAGCTTGTCCTCCTTTAGGGATGAAGTTACAGAAGTTTTTGTCTACTTACCTCACACTCCTTCCAGAAGAAGAAAAAAGTATGTTTTAATTATTTTTTTCTTTCGAAAGATAAGGGAAGTAAGGGTAATGGATCCATTTCCAGTATCTAATGTAAATGTTTACGAGTGTGTTCTCTCCCTGCTAGTGTACTGCACCTGTCATAGACTGAATCACAAGAGTTCTCCATCGTCTGTCTATCTCTGGTTTTTAAAATGTTTTCATACAAAAATGTCGTCGTCTTTGAGTATGTGTCAGGGTGGATCCCACTGTAGGTGCATGTGTGCCCAGTGCACATGAGACCTCAAATTTTTGAGCAAGTGTATCTGTTGGAGCTGTGCATGTGCTTCCTTGTGCTCCTATGTGAGGGCATCAAAGGAAGAACAGTCGCAACGTCTCTTCAGTTCTCTTTTACTAACTGTGCCAGCAAGACAGAGCCGGAAGTTGCTAGTTTGTAGCTCAGACTAACTTCTTCAGAACCGTTTATCTCTTGTTTTCAACTGCCATGATCTGAGCTGACCCGCCTGGACCAAATTTTGCTGGTGAGACCCTATATGCCCCTTCTCTGTACATCTATCCCCCCTCCCCACCCATGTACAGACCTTTTACCCCCGACCTAACAGGGTTCATCAACATGTTGCACTTGAAACCTGCAGGTTTCAAGTCTTGTCCATCCTGCAATGAACTATTCCCTCTGAAGGATGGATGCAGTGGGTATCTCTGTTCTCTGGGTGAATTGCACATTCTAAACAGATGATCAATATGGATGTGCAAGTTGCACAAGACAAGGCTGAAACACCACCTTTTGGAACGGTTCATAAAGGAAACCAAGTTCCAAAATCCTACTAGTGAACAAACCAGTGTTATCAAGTGACCCACTGAGCAGTCAGGCATCGCCTAAGACTGGGGCAAAAAAGAGTGCCAAGGAAAGAAGCTGACCTCAACAACTCCCATGTTGATGTCAGGCACTGAAAGAGGCTGCTCCAAGCTCTAAGGCAGAAGCACAAGAAGGAGATCTGTGTCCTCCCATAAGGACAGACAGCAAGGCCTTCAGAGAGAAGTTCTTCATACCCCACAGAGTGTCAAGGACCAGAGAGAGGGAGCAAACTGTTACACAGCAGACTCCTCTGGAACTAATCCTGGTGCTCCGACAGTGTTCTCTTTGGTGTTGACTCTGGCCTCTGAGCATGAGACTAGGGAAAAACCAGGTCCGTTATCGGTGCTGAAACACCTACCAGCACCAGTATGGACCTTAGAGCTGAGAGCACCTTTCATGTTGGTGCTGCCTCTAGAGGAAGTCTACTCTTCATTGCAGGCATTGAGAAATAAGCCTTCATAATTGAGAAAAGTCTGTTTCCCCAGTGGCATCCGTGACCAGGCCACTGATGTCTGAATATCAGGAGGAGCCAGATCCGAGTGCAAATCAATATCAGTGCCCCATCTTGCCACCAAGGGATCTCTCATCTTTGTTGCCAGGTGACTTTAGAAAGGCTTTTG
Source organism: Lepidochelys kempii (assembly GCF_965140285.1). Classification (NCBI taxonomy): domain Eukaryota; kingdom Metazoa; phylum Chordata; order Testudines; family Cheloniidae; genus Lepidochelys; species Lepidochelys kempii. The sequence goes on along the minus strand of NC_136382.1, from coordinate 134,816,210 downwards.
ACATAGTCCCACAAGACATTCTCTAAAGCAACCAAGGGAACTATGTTCTAGATGAAAATACTATTGGGTGGGTGCACAGCTGATTGACAAAAATGTACTCAAAGAACAGTTTTCAATGGTTCACTGTCAAACTGGGAGGATTCCTCAATTGGGGTCTTGCAGGAGTCTGTCCTGCATCTGTATTATTCATTGTCATTAATGACTTGGATGATGGAGCAGAGAGTACATTCATAAAGTTAATGGATGACACACAGCTGGGAAGGGTTGCAAGCACTTTAGAGGACAGAATTAAAATTCAAAATGATCATGATAAAGTGGAGAATTGATCTGACCTCAGTAAGATGAAATTCAATAAAGACAAATACAAAGCACGACACTTAGGTAGGAAAAATCAAATGCACAAGTACAAAATTGGGGAATAATTGAATGGGCAGTAGTAGTGCAGAAAAGGATCTGGGGGTAATAGCGGATCATAAATTGAATGTTCATCTACAATGTAATGCTGTTGCATAAAAGGCAAATGTCACTTTCTGATGTATGAAAAGGAGTGTCATATGTAAGAGATGGGAGGTAACTGATCTGCTCTAATGGCACTGGTGAGGACTCAGCGAGAGTAAAGATGTGGACAGATTGGAGAGAGTCCAGAGAAGAGCAACAAAAATAAAAGGTTAAGAAAACATGACCTATGAGGAAAGATTGAAAGAATTGGGCATGTGTACTCTGGAGAAGAGAAGTCTGTGGGAGGATGTAATGATCTTCAAATATATAAAAGTTTTGTTATAAAATGGATGGTGATCAATAGGTTCCATGTCCATTGAGGGTGGGACAAGAAGTAATTGGCTTAGTCTGTAGCAAGGAAGATTTAGGTTAGATAATAGGAGATTTTTTCTAACTATAAGGGTATTTACGCTCTGAAACAGGTTAACTAGGGAAGTTGTGGAATCCTAATCATTGGAAATTTTTAGGAACTGGTTAGAAAAACATCTGTCAGGGATGATCTAGGTATACTTAGGGCACGTATACACTAAAAACTTAAGTCAGCCTATGTTAGATTGACTTACAGCCACCGGAATAATTACTGTGGTGGTTCACGTCCAAACTATCCTCCTTTGGTTGGTGGTGTGCGTCCTCACCAGGAGCACTTCCACTGACCTAAGAGAGGCAGTGTGGGGAGCTGAGAGCCCAGTCTCAGCTCTGCTCACAGCTCCCTGCCAGGAGCCTGGCTGCTTCATGGGCTCTCAGCTCACTGCTCCACGTCAGCTCTTCCTCCCCTCTCCCCCCGACTCTCAGTACTCTGCTGGGGGCACAGCTGCCTGCTGGGCTCCCGGCTGGCTGCGACCCCCACCACCCTCTCGCGTCCCCACTGGGAGTGGGGCAGCTGCCTGGGCAGCACCCAGGATCTTTGACCCAGGCAGCACCCAGGATCCAGTGTGGAGCCAGACGGGTGCAGTCTGACTCCAAGCAGCCAACAGCTGATGTAAGTAATGCAGTGTCTACATGGACACTCTGTCACTCTAACTACACCAACATAAGCCTTATGCCTCTCGTGGAGGTGGAGTAATTATGTTGGTGTAGTAGGGCACTTACGTCGGCAGGAGCAAGACTGTAGCTTGTACACTGACGTAGTTAAGTCAATGTAAGCTCTCATGGCAGGAGAGAGGACCTTAAGGACATTATTAAGCAGGGCCAGCTGGTGTCCAGGATAGTGATGGATGTCTGAGACACCATGGCCAGGTGTATGGCCAACTCTGGTAACTATTTGACGGGCATTGTGGCTTCAAGCAACGGGCATCTCAGGAGAGGTATAGGCCATAATTGAGGACTTGCCTTTAGAGGTCTCAGAGCTGTTCAGTAATCAGACTGACTGTGCTCTTCACTCCATAAAGAACTCAAAAGCTACCCTACACGTTCTGGTGATTAATACCCCTGCTTCATACCTCAAGACCTATTGTTCTCAGCCTCAACCAAGACAGCATACACTGCCTACCACCTCAGACTATCAAGCTAAGAAACATCCAAGATACAACAGGGGCATCATTCTTCCTCTTCATCAGCAACAGGACCTACACCTATGATTTGTCAGCAGATGTGATGAGGTGAGAGTCTCATCAGATCCAGTCTAGAGAATGCCATCTTCAGAAACTGCCTCACTCTATTCTACGAAACATAGTCTGCCTTGACATCAGTCAGATGGGTGTTAGAGGACATTGTCTATGTCTTCCTTAAGATAGCCTACTACAAACAGAAGTGGCCTCATTGCTTTGTCTGGGAGCCACAGAGGTGGTACCAGTAGAGTTCAGGAGAAGAGGCTTCTGTTCCCAGTATTATCTCATTCCAAAGAAGAAAGGGGGTCTTTGTCCTAACCTAGACATGAGAAGCCTTAGCAAATACATATGGCATCTCAGGTAATGCTTGTTTCCATCATTTTGTCTCCAGGCTCAAGACTGATTCATGGCTCTCAACTTATAGGATGCATACTTCCATAAAGCAATCCATCTAGCGCACAGGAAGTACCTTAGACTCTCAGTGGGTCCTGACCACTACCAGCACAGGATTCTGCCCTTTAGACTCTCAGTGGCACCAGAAGTGTTTACAAAATGTCTGGTAGTAGGTACATTTAAGGAGGTAGGGTATGATGTCTATTTCCTGTCTGCCCGGTTGGCTGATCAGAGGTAGGTACCAGTGGGGACAGCCTTGGAATACATCCTTTTCTCCCAACCAGGATTAAGCTTAAACTACAAAAAATTGTTCCTCCCACTATCACAGATGATAGAATTCATAGGAGCTTTGATTGAGTGCCATTCGCCCATGCAGCTACGTTGAGGTCCATGTATGCCCTGTCCAGATACCACAGGTACCAAAGGGTCACAGTGGCACCCCCAGCCCTTCTAGATACTATTTGAGGACTGGACCCAGTGTATGTATATAAAAAAGGGGCCATTCTCTGTCCCCTCCCAACTACGACTGTTATCACAGATGCTTCAGGGACAGGTTGGGGTGCTTACCTGAACCAACTACAGATGCAAGGTACCTGGTTTTAAAATGACTTAAGACTATACATGAACATCCTGGAGCTGAGGGTCATCAGACTAGCCTGCGAAGCATTCCTGCCAGGTCTGGGGAGCTCTACAGTTTGGATTCTCATATACAACATATCACCTATGCCCTATATTTACAAACAGGGAGGTACCTGATCATCCTCTCTTTGACAAGAAAGCCATCAAGCTCTAGAAGGGGTGTCATCAACATGGGATAACCCCACTGGCAGTACAGCTCTTGGGGATCAGTAATGACTTGCTGGCTTTCTAAGCAAGCATGCAGTGACTAGCCGTGAATGGGCTATGAAGTTCATCATATTCTGCCAGTGGATGACCCCCATAATAGAATTGACAGAGGACAACACCAAATGCCCAAAGTTCCGCTCCAGAAGAGATGTGAACCCAGGTTCCTTGCCAGACATCTTTCTCCTCCGGTAGTCTTGAGCACTCCTCTATGCCTTCCCACCACTTTCCCTTCTCCTCAAGATAACTTCGAAGTCAGGAGGGACAAAGCTACAGTTATCCTAATAGCCCCTGAGACAATTTTGGGTGTCAGAACTCCTGCAGATGTCCGCATGACCTCCTGTTCATCTCCCAGCCTGCCCAGACGTATCTCGAGCTAAGATCAGATCATGCATTCAGATCCACAGTCATTACACCTGACTGCTTGGGTGTTGGCTATTTTAGCAATACTGGAAGAGATGCCTCTCTTCGGGTTCAAAAAATTATCATACAAACTAGGGATTTGTCCACAGGAAGACCTATTCCTCAAAGTGGAAAAGATTCTCCATTTGACCCTCTGAAGATCCTGGACTGTATGCAACTCCTGAAGCAGATGGGCCTGACATTCAGGTCTCTTGGTCTATCTTTCAGTAATATTGGCATGTCATGTTCTGGAACAGTCGCATGATCCAGTTGGAAATGCTGTGCATTTCCACCCGCTGTCAGTTGGCTGGTGAACCTTTCCCTCAGCATATCAAGGAACATGCCACCAGGGCATAGCCTGCAGCTATTGCCTGCCTCAGAAACCTTCCAGTCCCTGAAAACTGCAAGGCTGCAATGTGGAGTAACCCACTGACTTCCATGAAATATTATTTCTTTGACTTGGCAACCAGGGCAGACACCAAATTTGGAAGAGCAGTAGTATTTCTTTGAGTGACTGAACATGTCCATTTCACTGTAGGTGAGTGCATGCCCAATGCATGGTTGCTGGAGATTTTTTTTTCCCCTCAGCAGAACCTGTTAGGGTGGCTTGAGCATCCTCTGCTGCTGCATGCAGGTATAAAGGGTGGAGCTGGCCCCTCTCAGTTCCTTCTTACCAACCATGATGGTTGTTGCAGTTGTAAGGCTGTAATCGCTCCAAATTCTTCTCTCATTCTTTGTAAAATATATCCAGTTTTGCTTAGTGAAGTTTCATAGAATTTAGGGAATCTGTAGTTAAGATAATTAGCTACTTATAAATTTCAGATTTAGGTCTTAGACTGCCAGGTTCAGCTTTCAGTACTGGGAGCAGGACTGGAACTGTACCTCCATCTCCGGGATTAAATCATGTTGTTCATTCAGCAAACTAATGCCGGTGAGCGACTTGCACCCCAGCTGCCTTAATCACTTGGGGGAGTCCCATGTTAGTGACAAATGTCACATTTGCAAAGGTTATAAGCCTTGCTTAAAAAAGTACAGAGCGGCCAAGCTTAAGTGTATTCTTGTGGAGGTGGCACTCATCCTCTCCTGGAGCTGTCCAATTTGGAGTGGGCGCTGGGTATGTCAGTATTGGTCCACAGTGCTCCTCCTGTATTGTCTGACTCCAGCGCTTGATCACTGTCATTGGTGCCAAGGAAGAGGCACAAAACCTCCAGAGATTCAGTATCTCTGTAAGCAAGACACAAGAAGTAATTCTTCTGTTCTACTCTGCGCTGATTAGGCCTCAAATGGAGTATTGTGTCCAGTTCTGGGCACCACATTTCAGGAAAGATGTAGACAAATTGGAAAAAGTCCAGAAAAGAGCAACAAAAGTGATTTAAAGGTCTAGAAAACATGACCTGTGAGGAAAGATTGAAAAAATTGGGTTTATTTAATCTGGAGAAGAGAAGACTGTGAGGGGGGACATAAGTTTTCAAGTACATAAAAGGTTGTTACAAGGAGGAGGGTGAAAAATTGTTCTCCTTAACCTCTGAGGATAGGGCAAGAAGCAATGGGCTTAAATTGCAGCAAGGGTGGTTTAGGTTGGACATTAGGAAAAACTTCCTGACTGTCAGGATGGTTAAGCCGTGGAATAAATTGCTTAGGGAGGTTGTGGAATTTCCATCATCATTGGAGATTTTTAAGAGCAGGTTAGACAAACATCTGTCAGAGATGGTTTAGATCAGTGATTCTCAAACTTTTCTTTTTGTGGATCACTTGAAAATTGCTGAGGGTCTTGGCAGACCACTTAATGATCTTTCCAAATGTTGTTTGTACCGTTTGCTAACTATTGTAAAGTGCTTTGGATAAAAAGCACTATATGTTTAAAAAAACCTTAATCATTAATGTTTTTTTGTTCTACAAATAAAAGCGCACAACTCATATTTTAATATCCGTCATCTTACCTTTCTAATGCGATGGACGTGTCCTCTCTCACCTGCTGTGGCAGCCCCGAAGCTGGGGCTGGGAAGGAATGGGGGTCTCTCTCCCACCAAAGCAGCCACAGAGCTGAGGCTGGGAAGGAGGGCCCTCTTTCCCTGGCAGCTGCAGCCCTGGAGCTGGGGAAAGTTGCCTCTTTCTCTGGCCTCTGCAGTCCTGCACATCCCAAATTCTACACACACCCCTCCCGCTTACCCCATATTCCCCCCAAGGCCACCACCTCACCTTGCATGAGCTGCTTCTCCGGGGTCCAGGCAGGCGTGGCTCCACTAATTAGGTTGATGGCCTTTCATTCTCTTGTGTGCGGTTGCCCAGGCGCGCACCTTAGAGGGAACTATCTGCGGACCACAGTTTGAGAACCTCTGGTCTAAATAATACTTAGTCCTGCCATGGATGCAGGGAACTGGACTAGATGACCTCTTGAGGTCTCTTCCAGTCCTACAATTCTATGATTTACAAAAATATTCCGCACCCAGTAATTCCCACTGAGAACAACAGAGAAATAGCTTTCCCCTCTCTCTCAGTGATGGCATTTTGGTTCTAAGTGTCTGATCTGTGTACACACCATATGGTTATTTCTCAGCTATGCAGCATATGATTCTGGATTACAGTCTTAGTGGTCAGTCATAATGCAGGGATTTGTATAGTTGCTGTAGAGTTATTTTTCAGTGACAGTACTTCAGACGTACAGTTGTCTCTGTGATAATTCTTCTGCTCTGAGTGGTTTTGGGTTCAGAATTTTGAAGCTGTTTTCCAGCAATGCAGACAGCGCTTCAGCCTCTTGCTTTCTTTGGCAGGAACCAAAAAGTCAGAAGTTTACAAGAAAGAACGTCGAAATAAATCAAAAGCAAACAAAAGAAAAAATACTTTAAAAATGCTTAAGAACCCACTGACTAACTTTCCTCCTCTTGAGATCTCTTCCAGCCCTGCATTTTTATGATTTTATGATTCATACTCAGTCCTTCTATTGAAGTAATTGGCAAATACATCTGGTATTCATTGATTTCGGTGGGATGGGCCCCAATCTCACTCTTGGATCACATAGATCATATTTCAAAATCAGAACCTAGGATTGAGCCATTTCTCTTCCTCCACGTCTCTTCCTACAGTCCCTGGGTCTGGTCTCCACAATAAGCGTTGTATATTAGAGTTTTTAGTTTCTCTTGTTTGCTTGCACATGGTAAATCTTCTTTCCAAATTCAGTTCTGGAACAGTGTTACAAATGTATGGCAGATATTTTCAGGAGAAGGAGGAGCCTTGCTGACCTGTTGAGAGGAAAAAGGAGATAGGGAAAGGAGATCAGAGGGAGGAGAGAAGGCAAATGAGGAAGAGAAAAGGAGGTAGGAGGAAGGGCCCAAATGTAATATTTTTAGAAAGCAATTTATCTTTCCGCAGTTAAGCAGTCCATTTTGTTTTCTCTAGTTTTTATTCTTTCATTTAAAAAAATTAAATATTGAATTTCCTGTCGCACAGTAACATAGTTAGAAGAGAAGTAATGGACACTCAATAAGCTTTTCTAGGAAGTTGTATTTCAGTAACTGTCGATGGAAAAGTATTTATTTAAAACGAAGTGTCTCACGCTTGTGCAGTTCAGTTTTCCTGAAAAGCTACTGTCCTTTCTGTGGCAGTGCTGGTAGCACTGCACAGTCAGTTAGAAACCGTTATAAAATAGATCATTTAAAACCACATTAAATATTAACATTGAAACCAAATAGTAGCAGATAATCCTTGCTGTTTAAGGGCTTGATTTTGGCTTTCTTGCTCAAGCAGTGTAGGACTGAGCCTGAATCTTTATCATGAAAGCACCAGGACTCTTTCCTCTCCCTGCACCTCCATCATTTAAATGGATTCTGGCTATACAAAATGGAAGTTTGCATTGAAAATCTTACTTTCTCAGTCAAGATATTCTTTCAAAATACAGTAGTTTCCATATTGTAGTATTTCAGCTGACCTACAAAATAATTTTTTTTTTATTTGCTCTTATTTAAAGGTAGTTTCCTGTTAAAGTTTATTCAGAAGATGACAAGTAGGCACTGGTGTGCTGTTCCCATTTTGTTTCTGTCTATGGCACTGGCATGTATCCCATCATATAAAGCACTGGGTACAGAAGGACTTCATGCTCTAAGGTAACACACTTCAGCGGTTTTATGTCCCTTACTTATGCACAGGTTCTGGGAGACTAATAAAACAGTTCTGGGGAATGCACTGACTCTTTTTGGGAAAATTTAAATAATCAAATGCAGTCGAAAGACTGAAAGCTTAAACTTGTAAAGAAACTTTTTCTCTATCCTTCCCCACTCTCTTCTACTATGGTCCAATAGAAAAGTTTTCACTTTTCACAAAGCGATCACTCTGTATCTGACCTGTCAGTCCTTATCCTCAAAGGAAACCTGCACAACACTTTCAAAAGATGTGCCTGGGAGCTTAAATTCATAGCTTTGCTAGACACTAAAAATCATGGACCGAATAGAAACATTGGATTTATGCCTTATTACAACAATCTGAACTCACTGACAACCTCTCCCAGCTGCTGCTCCCTCTGCTCTTCCTTTCCTCCCTGTGTCTGGAGAGGTGTTTAATGGGGCACTTTACCTTGAATGGTCCCTTGAAATATGTGTTAACTGCTTATGCCACACAGTCAGTTCAGATCTTGTATTTGGCAGTGACACTTTGAGTTAGGCCATGTCTACACTTACAAGCTTACAGTGGCACAGCTGACTGGCAGTTAACAGCGCTGCAACTTTCTCGCTCAGGGATGTGAAAAAACACCCTCCTGAGCGCAGCAAGTTGCAGCGCTGTAAATCGCCAGTGTAAACAGTGTCCCAGTGCTGGGAGCCGTGCCCCTCGTGGAGGTGGTTTTTTAGAGCAGCGCTGCGACCACACAAGGCACGTTAAAGCACTGTCAGTGTAGACTAGCCCTAAGATTGCTCAAGTAGCTGCATTACGTTGATAGGAGAGAGCTCTCCTGTCGACATAATAAAGCCAGCTCAATGAGCAGCGGTAGCTATGTTGACGGGAGAGTGTGTTGACTGGTGCTTATGCTGGCAAAACTGTCGCTTGAGGTGGCTGTTTTTTTCCCCACACCCCTGAGCAACAAAAGTTTTGCGGACAGTGCTAGTGTTGACATGGCCTTAGTTTCCCAGACCTGAAGAAGAGCGCTGTGAAAGCTTGTCTCTCACCAACAGAAGTTGGTCCAATAAAAGATATTACCTCATCCACGTGAATGTGAGGGACAAACTGAAACTTGTGGCAAATTTTTCTCCCATGTTGGTCTTTGGTTAGTTCCCTAGTGGATATGCCAAGGTCTAGTGGCAGAAAGTCTGTCTTAAGAGATTTTAGCAGCAAGCACAACCCTTTTGTAAGCCCTGACACAGCACTGTTTTTGCAACTACTTCCCACAACCCTCAGCACGTGAGGCTGTCTGGGAAGGGGTTATGGTCAGGGCACAAGAATGATGTGCTAATTCAGTGCATTTCCTGGTTTCCTTTACCACTAAGGATTTTACGGAGAACTCTCTGGAATGTAAAGCTACTCTCCTCTGGCGAACTTCCAAGTGAAAGCAATATTTCAAATGGTGCTTACCCTGTTTTAGGGGTGAATTCCCCTCTTTGGGTAAAGCTATATCCGCTTGCTTAGAGGGCATAAAATTTGCAGTCCAACTTCTACCCACCGAATGGGGGTGAATTAACTCATAGACTGCAATTTTTAGTTTTTAGGGGAAACTGTTGTTTTGATTTAATTGGAGAGCTCTTCAGTGGGGGATAGTGCCTTTAACCTATGTGTTTAACATTAGAAGGTTCTTTTGCAGTACTCATGGCAATATTACATTATCATTAATTATGGAGGCATTGGTCATGAATTTATAGTTAAGATTAAATCAGTTTTCATTTCAACAGGCACTTTAAACTTTTATTAACATGGCCAAAACCTAGATTGTAAATTTTGAGTACAATTTGCATTTTTCTTGTTGGTTTGAAAATTGGATTGATTCAGAGAGAAGAATAATTCCAAAATCATCCCTTTTTGAAGTTTTTCAATGGATTGTTTCATCTTTCTTAGATTCTCTTTTGCAGGACATCTAAGACATTGAGCTCTTTGCTTTGCTCCATGTGCTGCTCCTTGTGTGCTGATTAATACAGTATCAATTACAAATACATTGTGCTTGTGTTTGTTATGACTTTTCACTTTTTCTCCATAAATGGAAAAAGAAATGCACCAAGATGAACCCACTATATTTAGCACTGATGATGTAATACATCCACTTTGATGAAATAATCTGTGGGTGGGTGAGAGAGACAGAGGAAAGTCAATCAGCCAATCCACCCACCAAATACCCCTATAACCTAGGAGAAATTCTGTGAGCTGGACAAGAGACAATCATGAGCCTCATGCAGCTCCACTCTTATTGTTGACCAAAGGCATGAATGTGGATCCTAGAACGTAGACGATTAAAATCTGCCACTGCATTTGGCAAATAAGTTAATAGCAGGAATAGGATTCTAATGTGGTAGACCCAGATCTTAGCTGTTTGGCTGCATTGCCTTTCAGATAATCAAATCACATCCAGTCTCTAACCGCTCAGCCTCATGCTTCTCCCAGAGTCTGAGATAGAACCCTGGATTCTTCAAATAGTGTCCCTAAGGGCGCTCCATTTCAGGTGTGCATGTGCCACATGAGCCCTTGATCGGAGATTTTCAGTTAGCAGTGTCCATTTGGCCTGCATGGATGCCCTATGCCTCCTTGTGCCAGATACTGAGGCTGTATGGGGTATGTGGGCAAACCACCCTCAGCTCCTTCTCAACTGCTCTGGCCTGAGATGGAGCCCTAGTATGTCCGCCTTGAGCATGCATTGATTTTTTTCTAATATTTCTATAGTGGGTAAAATAGTTTTTATAGTTAGTTGTTAGGATAGTTAGAGTTAGATAAGTAATGAGAGGATTGTTTTACTCCTCTTTCCCCTCAGAGAGAGGTTTTTTTGAGGCAGGGAATGCCTGACTCTCCAGGTTTCAGCTGATGTCTCTCCTGCTGTACCTGTGAGTAATGGCCTTAAAGTGTGTCCATTGCTTAGGGGAGTTCCATGTCTCCCAGTAGTTCAACTTCTGCCGGGCCCTCAAGTCCAGGGCAAGGAAAAATAGGGAGATTAAACACAGACTGCTAATGATGGAATGCGCCCTTTGGCCAGCTTCTGAGTTAGGTTGGGAGACCCCCTCCCCTGCCCCCCAAGCCCTTTTCCCCCTCTCCTCTCCTTTCCAGGATGGGGAAGGCTTCCACAAAGAGGAGTGGGCTTAAGGAGCCAGCTCCAAAAGGTCCAGGTGAGATCCACTGTCTCTGAAGCTTCAACCTCTTGACTTGGTACCATTAAGTTGAAGGACTCCTCCTCCAGTACTAGTGGGACCATAAAGTTCCAGAGCACAAAGGAGAGAGACATGGCTCCAGGATGGCCTGGGTACCTTCTACCAGCAAGGAGGGGAGCACAGACACTTTGGACTGGCACCACCAAGTTCAGCATAGTTGTCAGTACTCATGCATGTGGTACCCTCAGCACTGATTAAGATTCATAGATTCATAGATATTTAGGTCAGAAGGGACCATTATGATCATCTAGTCTGACCTCCTGCACAATGCAGGCCACAGAATTTCACCCACCACTCCTAAAAAAGACCTCACACCTATATCTGTGCTATTGAAGTCCTCAAATTGTAGTTTGAAGACCTCAAGGAGCAGAGAATCCTCCAGCAAGTGACCCGTGCCCCATGCTACAGAGGAAGGCGAAAAACCTCCAGGGCCTTCCAATCTGCCCTGGAGGAAAATTCCTTCCCAACCCCAAATATGGCGATCAGCTAAACCCTGAGCATATGGGCAAGATTCATCAGCCAGATACTACAGAAAATTCTTTCCCGGGTAACTTGGATCTTACCCCATCTAAAAACCCATCACAGGCCATTGGGCCTATTTACCATGAATATTTAATTACCAAAACCATGTTATCCCATCATACCATCTCCTCCATAAACTTATCGAGTTTAATCTTAAAGCAAGATAGATCTTTTGCCCCCACTACTTCCCTCGGAAGGCTATTCCAAAACTTCACTCCTCTGATGGTTAGAAACCTTCGTCTAATTTCTAATCTAAATTTCCTAGTGGCCAGTTTATATCCATTTGTTCTTGTGTCCACATTGGTATTGAGTTTAAATAATTCCTCTCCCTCTCTGGTATTTATCCCTCTGATATATTTATAGAGAGCAATCATATCTCCCCTCAACCTTCTTTTAGTTAGGCTAAACAAGCCAAGCTCCCTGAGTCTCCTTTCATAAGACAAGTTTTCCATTCCTCGGATCATCCTAGTAGCCCTTCTCTGTACCTGTTCCAGTTTGAATTCATCCTTCTTAAACATGGGAGACCAGAACTGCACACAGTATTCCAGGTGAGGTCTCACCAGTGCCTTATATAACGGTACTAAAACCTCCTTATCCCTACTGGAAATACCTCTCCTGATGCATCCCAAGACGACATTAGCTTTTTTCACAGCCATATCACATTGGCAGCTCATAGTCAACCTATGATCAACCAATACTCCAAGGTCCTTTTCCTCCTCCGTTACTTCTAGTTGATGCGTCCCTAGCTTATAACTAAAATTCTTGTTATTAATCCCTAAATGCATGACCTTACACTTCTCACTATTAAATTTCATCCTATTCCTATTACTCCAGTTTACAAGGTCATCCAGATCCTCCTGTAGGGTATCCCTGTCCTTCTCTAAATTAGCAATACCTCCCAGCTTTGTATCATCTGCAAACTTTATTAGCACACTCCCACTTTTTGTGCCCAGGTCAGTAATAAAAAGATTAAATAAGATTGGTTCCAAAACTGATCCTTGAGGAACTCCACTGGTAACCTCCCTCCAACTTGACAGTTCACCTTTCAGTAGGACCCGTTGTAGTCTCCCCTTTAACCAATTCCCTATCCACCTTTCAATTTTCCTATTGATGCCCATCTTATCCAATTTAACTAATAATTCCCCATGTGGCACAGTATCAAACGCCTTACTAAAATCTAAATAAATTAGATCCACTGCGTTTCCTTTATCTAAAAAATCTGTTACTCTCTCAAAGAAGGAAATCAGGTTGGTTTGGCACGATCTACCTTTTGTAAAACCATGTTGTATTTTGTCCCATTTACCATTGACTTCAATGTCCTTAACTACCTTCTCCTTCAAAAATTTTTCCAAGACCTTGCATACTACAGATGTCAAACTAACAGGCCTATAATTACTTGGATCACTTTTTTTCCCTTTCTTAAAAATAGGAACTATGTTAGCAATTCTCCAATCATACGGTACAACCCCTGAATTTACAGATTCATTAAAAATTCTTGCTAATGGGCTTGCAATTTCTTGTGCCAATTCTTTTAATATTCTTGGATGAAGATTATCTGGGCCCCCCGATTTAGCCCCATTAAGCTGTTTGAGTTTCGCTTCTACCTCAGATATGGTGATGTCTACCTCCATATCCTCATTCCCATTTATCATGCTACCATTATCCCTAAGATCCTCTTTAGTCTTATTAAAGACTGAGGCAAAGTATTTGTTTAGATATTGGGCCATGCCTAGATTATCCTTGACCTCCACTCCATCCTCAGTTTTTAGCGGTCCCACTTCTTCTTTCTTTGTTTTCTTCCTATTTATATGACTATAGAACCTTTTACTATTGGTTTTAATTCCCTTTGCAAGGTCCAACTCTACTTGACTTTTAGCCTGTCTCACTTTATCCCTACATATTCTGACCTCAATAAGGTAACTTTCCTTACTGATCCCTCCCTTCTTCCACTCCCTATATGCTTTCTGCTTTTTCTTAATTACCTCTCTAAGATGCTTGCTCATCCAGCTTGGTCTACAACTCCTGCCTATGAATTTTTTCCCCTTTCTTGGGATGCAGGCTTCCGATAGCTTCTGCAGCTTTAATTTAAAATAATCCCAGGCCTCCTCTACCTTTAAACCCATAAATTCTTCAGTCCAATCCACTTCCCTAACTAATTTCCTTAATTTTTGAAAGTCAGCCCTTTTGAAATCAAAAACCCTAGTTGCAGATTTATTTTTGTTAATCCTTCCATTCAGTTTGAACTGAATTAGCTCATGATCACTTGAGCCAAGATTATCCCCTACAACCATTTCCTCTATGAGATCCTCATTACTCGCCAAGACCAAATCTAAAATGGCATCCCCTCTAGTCGGTTCAGCAACTACTTGTTGAAGGAATCCATCAGCTATCGCATCTAGGAAAATCTGAGCCCTATTATTATTACTAGCACTCATCCTCCAGTCTATATCTGGGAAGTTAAAGTCTCCCATAATCACACAGTTTCCATTAGTATTTACTTTATTAAAAACATTAAAAAGGGCTCTATCCATATCCAAATTAGATCCCGGCGGTCTATAGCACACCCCAAGCACTATCCCAGGGGAGGCTCTAATAGTTTTCTTCCCCAATTTAATTATTGCCCAGACAGACTCAGTCATATCCATTTCATCGCTTCTTATTTCTTTACATTCTATCTCATCATTGATATACAGTGCTACTCCACCACCTTTACCTTTATTTCGGTCTTTCCTAAACAGCACATACCCTTCAATACCTGTAGTCCAGTCATGACGACTATTCCGCCATGTTTCTGTTATCCCTATAATATCTGGTTTCACTTCCTGCACCAGTAACTCTAGTTCCTCCATTTTGTTACCTAGGCTCCTTGCATTAGTGTACAAACATCTTAATTTTTGCTGTTTGGCCTCACTCACATTCTGTACCCTATTAGGCACGGTTATTTTACTACCAGTATAACCTATTAGACTTGTATCTACACTGCCCTTCCTCGTACCTACAGCTGTATCCACTCTTACTTCATTTTCTTTCCACTCTATGCTAAATTCTGGCGTGGAGATTACCTGGACATCTCCCAACCATCTCCCCCAAATTCCTAGTTTAAAGCTCTCTTAATCAGTTGTGCCAGCCTCCATCCTAGATGTCTATTTCCTTCCCTACTCAGATGAAGTCCATCCCGAGAGAACTGTCCTCTATCCATGAATGCCTCCCAATGGCCATACATCCCAAAGCCCTCCTTATAGCACCACTGCCTAAGCCATCTATTGATAGTCATAATCTTGTCACACCTTTGTTGCCCTTCTCTAGGAACAGGCAGAATCCCACTAAAGATCACCTGAGCCTCAATTTCCTTAAGCGTCCTCCCCAGCCTAACATAGTCTCCCTTAATACTTTCCAGTGAGAATCTAGCCGTATCATTTGTTCCCACATGAAGGATAATTAGGGGATTCTTTCCCGCTCCCTTTAGAATCCTTTTTAACCTCAGGTCTACATTAAGCAGCGGTGCTAGACACCGTCGGCATCTATTTCAGTACATCAATTATCAGCTTCAGTGACTGTGCCCTTGAATGCTGCGTCAGTACCACAGGAGTTCAGACATACTCAGGATTTCTCAATAACAGATGAACCGGAGTCCCTGCTCCTGGTGGGTACTGAGAATCTGTGGGTACTAAGATCCCGATCTTTGGCCTACTGTCATCTGGACCACAAGAGACTCTACTGTTTTCTACATGTGCTCCTCCATTGGATGAGATGGAGGAGGATGAAAGTGACTTCCAGTCAGCCTCCTCTATTTCTGTTTATGGTTCTCCAATATATTCTTTCAGAAACATGTTCTTTGAAAGTCATAGGGAATATTGGACTCATTATTGAGGGTGGTGGAACCAATCCTGCATGCCATCGCCACTTCTGTACTACAGACCCTTCCAATGACCATACTGGGACCCCGGGTTGCCCATCAACAGCAATTTTCCAGCTCACTGGTGTCCAGCTCACTCAGCCTCTGTCCCTGGCAACTGAGCCCATGCCGGGGGCGGCCCGCTGCTGCCACCATCTCCCCAGCCAGGCTCTCAAGTAGCTGCTGTTCTGCACAGAGCAGTGACCTGGAGCAGCCATCATGAGAAGTGGCTGGTCCTGCCCCTTCTGCACCCTGCCCAGGCCTGGCTGCCAGGGACAGGAGTTGAGCATGCCAGGGGCAGGTGCAGCGGAGGACAGAGCCCCTCTTCCTCGCACCCCAGCAGGCCAAGCAGAAATCTGGGTGTGGGGCACTTAATGCTGCATGCCCCCCTATGCATCATCTATGAGGAACTGTGTTCAGTAGCTGGGACACGTGGCAGCTTGAACCTTTGTGACCGATCAGACAAAGCTGTGTCTCCACTGCCTCCAGGGTTGGCTCAGAATGACCTGTTCTCCAGTCAAAGACACCTTGGGTAGACAGGTGATAGTTCCTCTGCCACGTGAGGAACACCTTAGACTATGGGAGGATCAACTCAGTGTCTGTGCAGGCATTCCTTTCTGTAGCGCAGCCCCATCAGTAACTTTAACAACAGATTTATCACTGTTGGGATGGGGAGCCCATCTCCATACCCTCACAACTCAGGGCAAATGGACAACTCAAGAAATCAGTCTCCATGTCAATCTGTTGAAGCATAGGGCTGTCAGGAATTCTTGCTTTCATTTCCTATCCTTCATCACAGGCAAATCAATCAAGATCATGCATTCTATATCAACAAGCAAAATCCCCCTTCCTGTTGTGGCGAAGCCATAAAATTATGGAATTGGTGCACAGTTCATCAAATCCAAATTTCACTGGTCTACCTCTCAGGTATTCAGACCACCACAGCCAATTCCCTCAGCGTACACTTCTCACAGGATTACGAATGGGATCTAGACACCCAAGGTCTCCACAGCATAGTCCAAAAATGGGGACTGCCAGAAGTGGATGTCTTCACCACCTCCAGGAACAGGAGGTGTCGTCTTTTCTGCTCAAGAGGGGGTCTGGGCCACTAGTCATTGGAAGATGCCTTTCTTCTATCTTGGAAGAAAGGGCTCTTCTATGTGTTTCTCCAATGCTGCTGATACCAAGAGTGATGAACAAGATCAGACCAGGCCCAGCCAGAATTATGCGTATAGTGCCAACCTGGCTGAGAGATGGTTGGCACCCTTACCATCTACACGTATGTGTCCAAATCTCGTTCAGGCTCCCAACCATTCCTCGTCACCTGTCACAGGATGCAGGTTTTGTGCTTCATCCCAACCGGTGGTTCTCCACTTCAGGGCATGGCTCCTCCGATAGTTCACGTGGTTAGAATCCTCCTGCTGTATGGAAGTACAAGTGTTAGTAGAAGGAGATCAACCTGCACTACTTACCTACAGAAATAGAAGAGATTCTTCCATTAATGTTGTTGTCACTCCCTCCTGCCTGATTTGGTGCTACTTTCAGTCATCCTGGATTGTCTTTTGGATCTATGAAAATTGGGGTTATCAGTTCTATTAAGGTCCATTTGGCTGCAATATCAGCCATTCATTCTCTGGTAGATGGTTTCTTCATGTTTGCCCATCTGGTTTAGTCTACATTTATTAAAGCTCTGGGAGGTGACAACCTGCAGATTAGAGACCCTACCCCGACCTGGGACCTCAACCTGGTACTCAGTTACCTTATGAGACCACCATTCAAACCAGTGGCAACCTGTTCTCTGTTTCAGAGTAGCAGCCGTGTTAGTCTGTATCCGCAAAAAGAAAAGGAGTACTTTTGGCACCTTTAGAGACTAACAAATTTATTTGAGCATAAGCTTTCGTGAGCTACAGCACACTATGTTCAAATAAATTTGTTAGTCTCTAAGGTGCCACAAGTACTCCTTTTCTTTTTGCTGTTCTCCGTTGCATTTATCTATGAAGACAGCATTTTTAGTAGCCATTCTTGTTGGCCCGTAGGGTCAGGTAGATTAGAGCCTTGATGGCAGATCCTCCCCTGCTCCCCCTGATGTTCTTTAAGGACAAGGTCTCTTTACATCCACACCCTAAATTCTCCCCTAAGGTTATATCGGAATTCCACCTTAATCCATTCATCTACCAATGTTATTCCCAAAGCCACATAGTTCTCTACAGGAATCCAATTTACATATCCTAGATGTTAGAAGGGCATTGGTCTTCTACTTAAATAGGGCCAAGCAATTTAGGAAGTCACCTGGGCTCTTCATTTCCATCATGGATAGATCTGCATGGTCCTCGAACTCTACTCAGAGACTGTCAAGATGGATATCTGGATGTATTATCACGTGTTATGATGCTGCGGGCATTCATCCCTTCCAAAGGGTGATAATGCCTACAATCTAGCTGAATGTGCTATCTATGGCATTAACAAAGAATGTACCTGTGTCTGAAGTATGCAGGGCCGATACATGGGCTTCAGTACATATGTTTTTGAAACATTACTCTCTGATCCATGCAGTCAGATCGGATGTGACACTTTGGTTCTGCAGTACTGTCTTGATTCTGCACTGTTGCAAAGCTCCCTCTTCCATCTAGGGATATTGCTTGGAAATAATCTGAAATGGCACACCCATAGGGACACTATTCGAAGAAGAAGAGGTTAATCACTTTGTGCAGGAACTGCGGTTATTCAAGATGTGTGTGTCAAAATACAGATATTTCACATTTCAGTCATTTGTCAGCTCCTCTTCCTTGCTTGATCCTGGAACCTGCCCACTGAGGTACACCAACCTTGTATAAAATGAACTAGGAAATGAATACAAAAAACTTAGTTTAGTGACGGTTAGAGTTGTGTCAGGACACACTCAACCAACTCAAAATCTGAAACACATGAAAATGAAAAACTAAGGGAAAAGTCTCTGGCATTCACATTGCCTGCAACACTTAATAATAATAATAAACACTCCATCAAGCTGTAAGGGTTTTGCTTCTGTCTCCAACAGATACTGAAAAGCAATGCTTATCCCAACATAATCAACTTTTGAATTCTAGCACAAAATCTTATCGATGACCTCAGCAATGTTAAGAGAGTGATTTCCCAAAAGCATGGAATGTGTGACAGGCAGATGTCAATCTGGTGGCACAGGAGCATCTGAGATCGCTGTTAAGGTTTTGTGATAGAATGAGAATTTAATGAATTCTGGGTACTATTGCTTTTCAATATCTGTTAGAGATGTAAGTGAATGAAAGCCTTATGAATTGTTGGAGTGTTTTACCAACAGTATTGTAGGCAATATGACTGTGACATGGAATAGAGACTTCCCTTAGCTTTTCATTTCCATGCTTTTCAGATTTTGAGTTGGTGGAGTTTGTCCTTATGCAACCTTAATTGTCACTAAACAAAAGTTATTTGTGTTTATTTAGAATCATAACCCATCTTGTTTTCGATTGTATGCTCTTCAGGGCAGGAATTATATCATCTTGTATGTTTAGAAAGTGCAGCTCATGTTCTGAGTGCTTCTGCATTCTTAATATATTGACAACTTCAGTTAAAATATAGTTGGTAAATATGTATTTTAAGAGCTACTAAATCTGTTTATAATTTAAGGTGCATATTTATCCGTTTGCAGAGATGTCCTGCAGTGCACTATGATCACGCATCAAATTTTGTTGCGGGGAGCTGCTCAGTGTTTTCTTCTTCAAACAGCTATGCATTTGACAGATGTGGTAAGTTCCTCTTTTTTTTTTCTAGTGTAATATTTTATTTTTCAGAGATGATGATGCTATATATAAGTGCTGCCAAATAGAACTTGGAGTAGCTGATTTGACTGAATTTGTAGTTTTGGCAATATCCATTTGAAAAATGTGCTTGAGTGATGTAGTTCCTGTATTCAGTTGTACTAGTAATTCTTTTAACTTTGTTTTTTCATATGAAACAACTTGATCCTTTTTGTTCCGCATTTCATTTGCAGTACTTTATTGATGATGATATTTGTATTACTGAAATGCTTAGAATCCCTAGTCATGGGCTCAGGATCCTGTTATGCTCTTAGGTGCCATACAAACACTTCTTTAAAAATGAAAATTTAATATTAAAGAGACTTTCAAAATGACATAAAAGATTTTAAAATTATAGTTATAGTGTTAGCATGGTGACTTTATAGTCAGGTTAAAATATCACTTTCATTTTAAAATCTTGAATATAAATTGTCTAATTCTCAAATTATTTTGTGGGACTGAAATTTCTCATGCTTAGTGTTGAACCAGAAGGAAACCCTTCCCCTTTTTCTCCCCTATAATATCACAAGAGTTTGTCTGGGCACTTTTAAGCTATAAAATGTGGTTCAAAAATTTTCAAATGATTTTGGTGCTTTGGATAAACTTTCTTTTTAAACTTCAAACTTGACATCAAACAAGGACTCATGCTTTTATCTTGTTTGATGAAATTCAGTAAAGTTCCTGGATAAAAACTACATTTAACTGCACTTAAGGCTGAATACAGATCAGTAACTTAAGGGTAAAAGTATTACAGGTATGTTGTAATTGTTGCAAAAAAAAGCAATAGAAACCCAGGAAATCCAGAGTTAATGTTAAACTTAAAAGAAATCTAAATGTAAGTAGAAACTGCTTCTCCTCACCTTCAAGACTCTGCTCCTGTTCCTTACCTGCTCTTGTCTCTGATAGCATTATCCTCCTGCCTC
Organism: Lepidochelys kempii; assembly: GCF_965140285.1. NCBI lineage: Eukaryota > Metazoa > Chordata > Testudines > Cheloniidae > Lepidochelys > Lepidochelys kempii. The sequence goes on along the minus strand of NC_136382.1, from coordinate 134,796,047 downwards.
TTCCATCAAGTGATGCTAGTTCTGACTGCCTGTTGTTCACCCCTCTGACAAATCTTTCTCTGCCTTTTTCACTTATACCAGCAATGTGTGTGTTCTCCTTGAACTGATTTATAAAGCCCTCTCCTCAGGACTCACTTCTTTTGTGAAGCCTACAAGACATTGGCCATCTCACAGTGGATAGGCTGATGGTGTAATTGAGTTCAATTTATATGTTTTAATTTAAAAAAAACACCCTGATGTATATAAAACCTACATGATATAAATACATACTTTGATTGTATCCCTCTTTCCCACCATTCATGTGTGTCTTGCTCTTTTAGATTATAAACTCTTTGGGGTAGGGAATGTCTTCTTGCTTGGACAATGCATAGCACATGGTGAAGACTAGTACTAATTAATAATACCAATGCATTGTTGTTTATTATTTACCTGCCACCGTAGCTGTGAGGTGATAAGCAATTTCCTGCTCAGTATCAATTCCCAACCAGTGGTATTTGGAGAACTTACTATCATATAGTTGCTGGCCCTTTTTTAATCCTCTAAATCTCTTTAGAATAATCTAAAATTACTTTCTTTCCTAATATATTTCCAAGTAAGCAATTGCTGTAGTTGCCATAAGGATGTCATATGATCATCAGTGAGAATGGAGGTGTCCATGTGACTGAATGGAAGGGGAGTACACACTACTCTTGCTTATGTCTGATAGCTACATCAAAGGTTCTCTTTTATATTCTCCACCCCATTTTCTTTTGTCTGCTAATACAGCTGCTTACCTTTTCTCTTTGCTGTCTCAGATTTTGCTGTGGCTGACCATGAGCTGACCTGAGCAGGGCTTCCTGTGAAAAGGCAGAAACAGAAGAATTAGTCAAGGGCTTCTAAATATCTAAAATTAATATAACTGAGGTTGTCCATTTACACACCCTGCCCCCACTTAAAAAGAAAAAAAGCCATCAGTGAATACCTCGCTTCAAGCCATTCATTCACCTTCAGTGTACATCTCAATATGGATACATCAGACTGTAGGAAAATGAGCTGTGTGTCCTGATTAAGTTATGTTAGGAACTGAAAAAAGGCAAAAATTAATCTCTTCGGAAAGTTCACATCCCTGTAATAACTTGAGGGTGAGAGGGAAAAGATTATTTTCTTATTGAATCATTTGCCAGATGAAAGCAAACTCTTCTCAGTTTCACACTAAAATATTACGTGTGTGTGGGAGAGTGTGTGTGTGTGTGTGTGTGTGTGTGTGTGTGTGTGTGTTGGGGACTAATGAAGCTTAAATAATGTCTTTAGGAGAAAGTGTCACTTCCAGAGATTTCAAGTTTTCTCATGTCTCTTAGACAAGAGGAGTCCTTAAGCAGAGGGACTATACTATGGATGGAGGTGAGAATTGAAACTGCTGCTGGTTTTGTGTTAATCAAAATGTTCTGTAATAGACTGTACTGATCTATTGTATTAGTTATAGCTAATGTTTTAATTCTCTAATACTTTATGCATGTGAACTAATTTTCAGTCCCTTTTGTACTGGCACATCTGGAGCTTCTGGTACTGAGTGCTAATTTATTTGTGCTTTGTATCTGTACCTTGTAACGCGTTTAACGCTAAGGAGGAGATTAATTTTAACCCTCAACCTGCTATCCAGCAGGTAATTAGTCAGAAGATTTTAACATGCACCTTCATTGTGTGAGAAGGTAAGGAAGAAGGGGTAGGTTGTTTTTTTCTTTTCTCCTGCAGAGCACCTGAATTCTGCACAAGAGCAGCTTTCTCCTGAGGGCAGAGCTTCTGTTGCACTTCAAAGCAGTGTAAGAGCTGGAGCTGAGCTCGTACCGGACTTGTATGCCCTGCTTTGCCACAGCATTCTCCAGAGAGAGAACATGAGCTAATTTGTAACTTTTGTATTCAGCCATATCCTGGTGCAAATCAGAATCAGTTCCTTCATGCAGACTTTTGGTGCCCAAATGCTTGTTCTATAAGAGACTTCCAGGTATCCACAGTGCCAGCCTGCTTTCTCCCTTGCCATTCCCTTGGCTAGGAGGTGCATCAAATGAGCACTGCAACCGTATGTTATTAGCTTGGGACTCTCTTCTAAATAATTTCTTCTCATCTTGGATACATTTGCAGCATTGTCTTTGACCAAACTGTGTACTAGACATTTGAATTTTTTTTTCACAGTTTGTTATAGTTTTTACTGCTACTTCTTGTAAGTATTCTGCTGTGGGTGCATTTCCTGATGTATCAATTGTTTCTGTAAGGAAGACATTCCCTTCTTCTGTTGTCACACAAGCACATACAACAGGATCATTGCGGACATTGCTCCAGCCATCAAAGCTCAGTTTAACCATTTTACCCTCTAGACCTTTTGCATGCTGCTCAATTTCTCTTTCATACACTTTATCCAGCAATTTGCCTGCGACATCTGCTCTGTTGGGTGGACTGAATCCTGGTCTTAATGACTGGACCATGTTAATGAAGTGTGGGTTCTCAATCATCCAGAAAGGAGAGTTTGTTGCATAAATAAACTGGGCAATTTTTTCATCAATTACCTCTTTTTGTAATCTGCTGGTTCTTATCACAAACTTATCTATGGTTGTTTCTGGATGATGGAGATTTTTTTTCCTTCTTGCCCCAGGTGATATACTGTGGCTATGTGACATACATGATGTGAGTGAAACCCTACCTGGCAGATAACTCTGAAACTGTAGAAAATGATGGTGATCTTGAAGGTGGATAGTCTTCAGAATCCTGTATGTTGAGGGTGGATTCTCCTAAACCAAATAGGTCAATGCAGTTATTTAATTATTACCACCATACTCCTCATTTAGTATTACTCATTGCATTCACTGACACTCAGTGCTACTTTAAAGGTGAAATTGTAAAAGGAAGATCTACCTATTTCAGCTATTTATTTTTTATCACAACTGCATCTAAAATGATAGTACCATAGAGTAACAACTATATTTTTTGCTCAAACATGAGAATTCAAGAATAGTCCGGAAGGAAGACAGGCAGTCCTTAAGAAAGGAATATGAAATAAAAAATAGTTTACCAACCCGAAGATCCTGCATGTTCAGACATGTTCCTTTCATCATCTTCAACACAGCTTCCTCCTGAGAAGGAACACTTCTCATGATGTTGTTTCATTCGGGCAACCAGGCCTTACATTTCTTTGTTGCACTGTTTGCATTTTGCACGCATGCCTGTCTTACCCACAGGTAGAGAAACTTCATTAAAATATTCCCAAACTGAGTCTCTTTTACGGCCTGCTGCCATTATAGGTTTTCCCTTCTAGTGAGAGAATGGTATGGTAGATCTCAGATCAAGGAAAGCTACACTCAAAGACCTCAAGACTTCTGGAATGTGCTGCCCAAACAGTTTCATTTTTTGTGCCTGTCCCACCCTTCTCACATTTATCTCCTGACTTCTTCTTGTCCAGACCTATTCCGCCCCCAACAATCTTCTATTTGTTGAACTTTTTGAAACTTTTCACTTTTAGAGAGAGGTAAGGGATTGACTCTGTGTACACAAATTTGCAGAGGGACAATAGAATTGAGGTCTGTTATTTCTCACCTCTGTATATTATTTATTTTATTGAAAAACATTTTTGCTATTAACAAGCATGTTATCTCTGGAGACACAAATCCACAGTTTGAGAACTGCAAAACTCAGCATCTCTGATGGTATCTTCTTGACTGAGCACTGAGTCCCATTGTGTAGATAGAAAGATTAACCTAAAGAATCTATACAGAAGCCCCTGGAACCCCATAAGATTGGGTCCCTAATTCATGAGATATTGGAGCTAATTTACAAAACTTTTCTTAAACATTACAGGAATATATTGTCTCATGCTATGGAATTAGAATTTATAATCCCTATTCCATGATGAGATATCTTTTAGCTATAATGTATCTTAATTAAAACTATCTTTAGATAGGTTTTTTTCCCTCAAAAAAAAATCCGATTTAAATAAAAAAAAAAATCTTTTTTTTTTTTTTAAATCATTGATTTTTATCCACCCTGGTTAGCGGATATAGGATTTGTTTGCTGGAGTAATAAACTGTTTTGTCTTATCTTTAAATGTGCCTTCTCTTCAGAATGATTATCTGCTGTACCTGTCTTTCCTTTTTCATAGTTTTGGAAGTATTTTCTGAGGCAGTGGGTGTCTGGGAACCTCTTAAAGGGCCAGTATTTGGGTGCCAAAGAATTGCATGAGAATTGCCTCTCATTTTCGTTTGTGTGGCAAAACCCAGCATTTACAAGAATAACAGAACTCCATTCCCAAAAGAAGACAAATTTGCATGTAAGATTAAATTTTTGCTTTCCATTTTGAATTTTAACTCTCAAAATACACATATATCACAACCTTGAATGGGCACATTCAGCCACAGAATTAGAAATTTAAGTGAAAAAACATGGAAGGAGTAATCTTTGGACTTAAGAACATTCTGACTGAATAAGTAGATCTAGCTGCATGCGATGGCACAGCAGGTTAATGAAGTAATGACTATGCTCAGCATCTGTTCTACTCTTGTTATGAGTACGAAAAGCTTAAACAAGTACAGGATTTTTAAAAAAAAAAATACTGCAGATTTCTTCCCTTTTCTACATATGTATCAAACGTGTATTAATACGTATACCACCATACACACTTCTAGAGAATTTAAGCATATTGGATCGTGTCGGATAACTTATTTTCTTCTATATACCCTAAGTTGGCAAAAGTGTTTAAATAGCAACATTTATTTCATTTAGCTTTGCGATTGGCTGTATACTCATGACAGATGCTTCAGAAAGTCCATAAACTGCCATGTTGAGTATCAAGAAAGATCTTCATTAAGTGCATATGTACATACTCTTGTGGAAGATTACCTTAAGGCACCTACATCCAAAAGTAAGTTCAGTTAATCTTTATGAATTAATAGCTCCTAAATGCAAAAAACCAAAAGGCTGGTAGATGCTCTCTTATGTAGTAGGTAGAGGATGAAAATGAACCTGGTTTAATTTAAATTTATATACAAGAATGCAAAGTGTTCATTATTAATATTTACGCTGATATTTTTTATATTGAATTCATGAATCATTTATGTATCACTGCCTGCTGTTAATAGGATTGGAAACCTACATTAACAGTTAAAATTACCATACTGAGATTTTAAAAAAAATATAATGGAAAATTTAAATTCTCTTTAATCAGGAGAAAACTGCTTTATGCCTGACTGGTTTGAAGCTAAGCTTGTTGCTACAATGATTCTTCTGGCTGCAGATGTGGAGGAGGTGAAGAATAAACACAGGCAAGTAGGAATCTCATCAAATTTTTTTCTGGGCCTGTTCCAAAGCCCACTGAAGCCAGTGCAAAGACTCCAGTTGACTTCAGTGGCTTTGGATCAATCCGTAGTCAATTGCCTTAGAACTTGTCTTGTAAAATTTTCAAAAGTGCCTAAATGACTTTGGAGTCTAAGTCCTAGATTTTCAAGTGACTTAGACATGTAAGAAAAGTTCACAGAATATTTTTTAATTTTTGTTTTGTGCAGCAAAAAAAGCAACACTGAACGGGATGAACTAAAGTCTTTCTTGCACCCTCTTCTGGATGTCTTGTTGAAACTTGGCACTAATGCTTACATACCAACACTGAAAACCGATAAAAGTCTACAGCTACTGTTGAAGCTATTACAGACCTGTTTGTTAAAACAGTCCAGTCCACAAGATGGTTAGTGATATCTTTAGTATATTGCATCCTATATAATTTATAATCAAATTAAACTTGTGGATATTTACTACGGTAAATGGATATTGTCAAGTAATGTCCATTCGTAAGTAATGTACATAAAAAAGTTTATAATCAGGGCCATGCCCTCCAAATCAGAAACTGTGGGCCCAATCGTGCAGAAGCCCTTCTGGCGTATCCCACCACTGCTTGTGAGTTGAGGATGTAGAATGCTTCCAAGAAAGCACTTGGCATCCTTCAGGATTGGACCCACAGGTATTTAGAACCTGGATAGCATGAACATATTACAAATAACTATGAGCCCATTCTTTGGGAATTGAGCCTGCAGAGTTCCTAGCAGTCCGTGGAATCTCCCAGGAGACTGCTTTCACCTTGCAGGATTGAATTCCAAACTTCTTTTCTCCTTTTAAATGCTTTGGTATCGAGACATGTAAGAAAAGAAAAGGCACTCTTTAGGTATGACCTGCTGTGTTTTCATGCTTCTCTGCTGCAGAGTAAAGCCAAGTAATAAACTTAATTGCCAGTGTTATGAACTGACCTATTTGCTGATGATTCACGAACAGGGAAATACAGTAAATGTCCAAGTTGGGTTGGCATGTTTACCATTTAAAAAAAAGGGAGGGGGACACACTGTATTGAAAGGGGAAAACTGAAACAAACAGGTTCTGCTTTTCAAGCTTGTACAGTGATGTTACTAAGAGTGGTGAATGCTTTGTTTAAAAAAAGTACAAAAATGTACTTGATGTTCCTTTCGAAAGGTGGCTGCATTATTGGCATTTTCTTACTCAACAGATCTGCTACCTGTGTTTACTGAGTCTGCAGACTTTAGCGTTGAAAAATAACTTTTTACTAATTATTACTCTTGATAACCTTTGAGGGCCAACAGAACTATGGGAGAGTTAGCTGGATTCTGTTCTGCATTATGGTTTATCAAAATAATTTCTAAGTTCCCTTTGCAGAATTGTTATTACAGGTAAAGCATGAACCAAACAGCATGCAAGGGGGAGATATGGTGCAATAACTGTAATAATTTGATGTAGCAACAAAATTACAATGTTTAACCTTGTGAACAAACTAGAGATGTGCACTCCTATACAAGCAGTCAGCTGAGCCATTTTCAGCCATGTTAATAAATAGAGAACATTGATAATAAGCACAATATAGTTTTGAAATATGTCCATATTGTTTCTGGCATTTGGCAGTTTTCCATTTAATTAAACTGTGATTTCAAAAATTAAATATCAGCGCAAGATTTGGCTGTTAAATCTCCAGGAAGGGTACCAAGCTTTCCTCTGAGCTTGCTCTTTGGTGTAATTCTAAGGTGACACAGAAAACCTTGAAGAAATCCTCAAAGGTATTCTTTGAGAATCTCTGCTGGGAGCTCAACCTGTGCTTCATAGATGTTTATTTCACAGCAGGTCCAATCAGATAGACTCCACTTTAATACTTTGTTATCCTCCCTGTGTTCTGTTGACTCCCTATATGTTGGTGCAAAAAGAGCATGCAGAGGCTTTCAGTGCCATCTCCTTATTGATGTATTATCCGTCTGACTTTCAGTGCCACTGTGGTCTCCCTTGAAATATAGATTGAGGTACGTAGGTGGTGAAGTACATTTTGCCACGTTTACCCACTACAGCCCCTACAGTAGTAACATACCTGTCATTTTCTATGACTAAGTGCCATACAAATGTATTGTGTGGCACTATGTCTTGTGCATGTTTTATTGTAACCTTCCCTAAGTAACAAATGCTATTTTCCATTATAATCTTGTGCTCTCATTTGTTTATAACTTTCTGAAAATAACATTTTAGTTATTGAAATCTTCCATGCTTGGTCTCTACGTAAAGGTGAACTACTTTAGAAAGCGTCAAGAAACTCTCTTTTAGCTGGTTTCAGAGTAGTAGCCGTGTTAGTCTGTATTCGCAAAAAGAAAAGGAGTACTTGTGGCACCTTAGAGACTAACCAATTTATTTGAGCATCATCCGATGAAGTGAGCTGTAGCTCACAAAAGCTCATGCTCAAATAAATTGGTTAGTCTCTAGGGTGCCACAAGTACTCCTTTTCTCTTTTAGCTGTTGTGTATGCAGATGTTTTTAAGAAAAAAACAAAAAACTTTTCCCATTGTACATTATATTAGCGGCTGAATTTGGAAACTGAGCATTCTAAATAGTCCTCATTGAGGAGTAAGCTCGTGACAAAGTTTGGGAAAAAATGGTTTGGGAATTCAATAATGTTATGAACATTTGAAAACGGTCCAGCTCTTTATCTTTCATCTTTGCAAACTTCACTAAACTTTGATCACTCACAAGAAGGAATATGACCCACTTCACTCTGCAATGCTATGAAAGTACAAAGTGTTTTAAGTACCCTTATTTTAATCATTTAAAAAGAGCAGATACAATGCTAGATAGAAACAAGGAGCAAATTGATAAGAGTTAGAACATGTCATTTTCACATAGTTGCTTTTCTGACTAGAACCCCATTTTAACTAGCTGTGTGTACAAATGAAATAGATCTATCTTTATGTGTCTATTGAGAGACATTGGGCCAGATTGTGACCTTACATCTATCCCTGAGTGTGGTGCAGCAAGGAAAGAGTTCTGACTCTGAGGAGGAAAGTGTTCCTTTCTCAGCTTGCTTTGTTTTTATTCTAAGGGAGAAAGTATCTGCTACCGGCTATTGTAGTAGTAAATTCTTCTCCCGCTGTGCCAGTTCAGCTGTGCTAACTGGCATATTGTGGGAACAGAGCCAGTGGCTGTGTTCATTCCCAGCCCCTCTCGATCCATTCCCTGGTTACTTTTGTGGAGGTAAAGGAGGGCTAGTGTCAGTGATGCCTGCTCTTGTCCTCGTTACATACGCTGGTGTTCCAGGTAGCCCAACCCCTTACTTTTCTGCATGGGTGCATTGGGCAAATGACAGTCTTGCCCATGGTGATCTTTTCTGATGTGCATGCTCATTCTGCAATTTGCATCCAACCATAAATGTGTTAAACAAATATTATATATATAATTTTCCCATATAAGCATACTCCTCCTCAGTGATGTATATGATCATAGTAGTTTTGGTTTAAAACAGGAAAGGTGTATTTTTTTTTCACTTTCACTCAGCTTTAAAAGCCGTTGAAGGGATTTTGCTTGTTTTTCAGAAAAAAGTTATATTTGTGTAGAGGCTCATTATGGAAAATTTCAGTACCAGTAATAAATATTTCACAAAATTATGAAACTGTGAAAATTAGGTTTGAATGGAACCTGTTTTGCAGCCATAACTTAAATTGCTGATTCAAGACCGAGAAACTTTTTTAGTAAAGGTCAACAACCACACACACATAATCTGGGCATTAGAATACCATAATATACTATAATAAAGTTTGAGAGTCGTTCTAATTACTTTAGGCTCTGATCCAGCAAAGCATTCGAGTATGTGCTTTAACTTTAAGCACTTGAATAATCTCATTGACTTTGAGATCTCTCTGGTGTTTATTCAGTCAAATTGATTGCTGATAAATATAGACAGCAAACCAATGAACTACAGGTTTACTTGGCCATTAAATTGGACCTACTAGTTTATGAGATTTGATCTGGAACTCTGAATACCCTCCAGATTTATTGATTAACACTTGAGAAGATTTGAGGGATTCTTAGCATCAAGTTTTTATACATTTTTAAGCAGCAGAGCTTTGTGTGTGGCCTTTAAGATAGAATGCCTAACCCTAAAAAGGTAATCACAAACATTGCTTGAAAATGTTATATTCTTATATTTTGTGCACCATTTTATAGCCCTCTAACCAAACAGATGAAGATCCCCTCAAAAAGAGAAGTAGAACCCACTGAAATAGAATAGTATACAATAAAACAGTGAGCAGTCATTTATACTGAATGATCAGAGGCTTAAGAGAACTGTAAATGCTTATTCCTGTATAGCTTGACATTGTATGGTAACCTGATTTAATCCACTTTGTATATCATGTATCTCTCTAACACAAAAAAGTACATTGTTTTAATAGTGCGTTTGTTTTGTTTTCTGTATAGATGTGGTGTTAAGTTTTCTCTCTAATTCTGTTATGACTGCTGCAGAAAGTATTCTGGAATTTGTCCTCAGAAGACTCACTACAAGTGAGTTGAATACTGTAAGTATTTACTGTAGGTACTTGAAAGACATACTGTCTGATTTCTTGTTTTTTTTTAATTACAGTTCTGATTGTTAATCTGTTATACATGGAATTGGCAATATTTTTACATGTTTCCAAATGAAATATTTCAACACGCAGAAAATCATCTTGGATAGAAATACTTTAATGGTTTTTGATAAAAGCCCGCTGAGACAGATATCTGAAGTTTCTTCCAGTAAAGGGTATTCAGCAAAGATTGGTTTACCTCAGCCATCAAACTGACTTGAAATTTGGCACAGTGGGAACAGTTCACTACATTAATTGTCACTGCTCTGGTCTAAAGAAATCCTATAGCAGAGGTACTGAACTGGTGGTTTTGAGAGAAAGTTACTTGACAATTTGTTTTTATAGTACTGGTCAACATTTTATTTTATTTTCCCTCTCGCTCTTTACTGTATTCAGTAAAAGGCTAGTTAAAATTTAAACAGTTTTTCATGTTGGGGTTTCACTGAGAGTCCTAAAATGAAACCTGAGAGGTGCTGGTGATATTTGACTTCTTAAAAAATTGCTAATAACTAGTTTACTCCTGGGGGAATTCTGCGTTACTGCAGAATGCAGAATTCCCTATTTTCCATACAGACTTTCTGGCTGCCGCTAAGGGCCGCTGGAGCGCCCAGCCTGGGAGTGCTGGAGGCTGCATGCTCTTTGATCGTCATTCTCCCAGGACGGGAGAGGGCTTGGGAGACCGAGCCAGCTCTAGCAAAGGGTGAGGAAGGGCAGGGGGCCGCACTACACCATGTCCTCCAGCGGAACAGTATAGAAGCTTGGTGGAGTAAAGGATCTGTTGGGGCTGGTTTCTGGGCTGGGGGCTGCCCTTTGGCTGGGCTCTGTGGGGAAAGGCGGGGCTGGTATCTGGGGGCTGCCCCGTGGCTGGGCTCTGTTTTGGGGGGGTGCTAGTGTTCTAGGCTGGGGGGGGTGCCCCACGCGGCTGGGCTCTGTGCAAGGGTGGGGCTGGTGTCTAGGCTAGGGGGTGCCCTGTGGCTTGGCTCTGGGGGGAAGGAGGTGTGAGTGTCCGATCCGGGGCGGGGGGGTGCGTGTGCTCCATAGCTGGGCTCTGGGGAGATGCAATGTCTGGGCTCTGGGTGCCCCACACAGCCCCCTCCAACACCCCCCAACTGGAACCGGGTTGTTGTAGGGGTTTCTTTAACTCTCTGCTCCTGGGGGAATCTTTTTGGCTGTTGTCTGTATTGTTGACATACTTGTTGACAGGTACTTTAAAATAAATTCCCAAAATAATTGAAACTGGAGTGATTATATTGTGTTGTTTTTGACAACTGAAATATGCAGAATTTTAAAATAGTATGCACAGATTTTTTTTATTTTTTGGTGCAGAATTTCCCCAGGAGTACTAGCTCTCTGTTGGTCTTGAGCAGAGAGCTTTACGAAGGAGCTTACAAGACACACACAAGGCGAAACTAGTGATAAACGGTTCATGGGAGAAAGAGTAAAATGAGACATAGTGATGAGAAGAAATGTAGTATTGCTGAAGGAGGTAGGTTTTCAGGAGAAGAGAGGGGCTTGGCTGACGGAGGGCTATTCAAAGCATAGAAGGCAGTATAACAAAGTACAAAGCTAGAGAGTGAGAAAGGAGATAAAGCAAAAAGATGAGTGGGTTGGGAGAAATGTGGGGAGTTGAGTGGCAATAGAAGTGTAGGAGGAAATGAGATCAGAGATTTAAAGGCCTTTAAGGTGAGTACAAGGAGGTGAGCAGTGTGACAAGAGGACGGTGACTTCAGCAGATGCAATTTGGATAGACTAGATGGGGAGAAGTGAGAAGTTGAAAGACAGAAAGGAGGTTACTGTAAACAAGATGAGAGAGAGAGAGAACCTGGGCAAGAATTTTAGCAGTAGTTAGTGGCTACTCAGAGGATAAAGGGAGAAAGGTCCAGATTCAAAATAGCATTTAGTGTCTAAGTCCCAGGTTCAATTCCCCATTCTGTGCCAGAGTAGGAGAAAGGTTATGAACAGGGGTTTCCAACACCTCTTAGGAGAGTGCTCTAACCCCTGAGCTCTGAGATAGTTTGATATGGGGCTCTGTCAGTCTGTCCTGTTGCAGCTGTTCCACTGTGGATAACTAATGAACAAAACATTGGACCCTGGGTCTCCCAACTCCCAGGAGAGTGCCCGAAGCACCAGGCTACAGAGTCATTCTTTCTCTCTCTCTGGCCCAGGGACCATTTAAGTATTGAACAGCCTCAACAAGCGAGATTGAGAGAGCCCCACATGAGACTATCCCAGAGCTCGGTGGTTACTGCACTCAGCTGAGCAGTGGGTGGCCCCAGTTTGAATCCTTTCTCTCCCTCTGCTTCAGGGGGGAGTTGAACCCAGGTCTCCCTCATCTCAGGTGAGTACTCTAACCATTCGGCTAAAAGTTATAAGGTGGATATCACCTCTGGCCATTTTGTGTGGAGTTAGGCACCTGCCTAGCTCATTCTCACAAGAAACACTGTTAGGCGCTTATGCCACCTGACTCCATGAGAGGGGTTCCCAGCTATAAATCGCTAGCAGTGATAGGCACTTCCCTGCAGCCTGGTCTCAGCACTTACCTCTCTGAGAGGAGTGGGACTTAGCACACATTCTTCTCATTGCTGTCTCCTATTGGCTAATTTAGGCACTTTCTTGCCTAATTTGCTTGATTTTGTAAATCTCATTCTGAGATGCCTATTTTTCCCCATTTGTTGTATGGGGAGCCAAGGTGCTTAACTCAGCCTTTGTGAATCGCAGTTTTGTCCCTGTCATTTTCTAGATTCCTAAAAGTGACACTCAGTGTCACAATGCCTACGTCCCTTTGTGAATCTAGGCCAAACTAGCCAGTGTAGACTCCAAATAAGAAAGTTGCATGGGAAGGAGGAAGGGACAGGAAGTGACTAACAGGGAGGGAGGGAGAAGTTCATAGTCACTTATAACACTTGGGGGAGTGCAAAAAGATGGTCTTTGTAAGAGGAAGGTAGCAACAGAGGTTGAGGCATCAGAAAAGAGCTGTGTTTCAGCAAGAGTGAAGAGGTGGATGGTAGCAGGAAAATAGAGGTTGTGGATCAGGGTGAGCATTTCAGCAGTGGAGTGAGAGTTTGAGAGGGAACATAATCAGAGAGGGAGTGTGGAGTATGGAAATAAAACTGATATGGAAAGAGTCCAAGAGGGGTTCATAATAGAGGATGGGATGAAAAGGGGACCTGAACTGAGACAAAGACTAAGGCTGAAATGAGAAGAGGATTTGTGAAAGTGAGAAAAGGAACATAAGAATGGCCATATTGGGTCAAACCGGTGGTCCATCTAGTCCAGTATTCTGTCTCTGACAATACCAAAGCTTATGGGGCAGTGTACAGAACAGACCAGTTGGAGTGATCTGCCCCTGATCCATCCCCTACTGGCTTCTGGCAGTCAGAAGTTTAGGGTCACCCGAAGTCTGGGGTTTCATCCCTGACTATCTAGGCTCATAGCCATTGATGGACCTATTCTCCATTAATTTATATAGTTCTTTTCTTGAACCCAGTTGTACTGGTGGTCATCACAACATTGCATGGCAAGGAGTTCCACAGTTAATTGTGCACTGTGTAAAAAAAAGTACTTTCTCCTATTTGTATTGTACCTGTTGCCTATTAATTTCATTAGGTGACCCTTGGTTTTGGTATTGTGGGAAAGGGTAAATAACACTTATTCACTTTTTCCACACCATTCATGATTTTATAGATCTCTATCATATCACCCCTTAGTTTTGTCTTTTCTAAGATGGACAGCCCTAATCTTTTTAGTCTCTCCTCTCTCTCCTCAAGCCATTCCATACCCTTGATCATCTTTTTTGCTCTTCTCTGAACCTTGTCCAGTTCCACTATATCCTTTTTGAAATGGGGCTACCAGAACTGGACACGCTGTTCAAGATGTGGGTGGTCTATGGATTTATATAGTGGTGCATTGTGGTATTTTCTGTCTTATTTTCTGTCCCTTTCCTAATAGTTCCTAAAGAAGAGAAGGTGTTTAGCTCTCTGGGAGTAGAGAAGGCAGTAAAGTTCATGAAAGTACACAGTGGGTGAAGAGAGGAGAGAGAGTAGGTCGTGTTGGGATGACGTGGTGTGGAGTAGGAGAAGTATGTGAAAGGGAGCACAGAAGCTAGAAGCCAGAGAACAAATAGAGGAGACGTAGTGGGAAAGCGAAGTAGGAGTGGGGAGAAGCGTGTACGCTCTTTTCTTAGGACTCTGTGGTGAGACATCTGCAGAAGAAGAAAAAGCAGTGGTCCAGTTATCAAACAGTTGATTTTGCACTGACCGCTTGAAATGATCTATGGACCCAACAGGAAGAAGGGCAGAGCCTGTGGTCAAATGGAGGGGAAGGAAGTTTCTAGTAAAAAAAGAAGACTGGAGATTCCTTTCATAGTTCCAGAGTTGCTGTTGATTGCTCCGTGAACCCTGAGGTGGAATGGGGGAACCTGACAGGAAGGGAGAGAAGAAAGTGTGTTTAGCCACAAGAAGAAAAGACTGTTCAACTGTAATTGTTGCTGCTGCTCCTGCCTTTTTCTAGCTGTCTCATTTTCAATTTAATTTTTTCCCTCTTTAGTGACTCTGCTTGCCTTCTTCATGTTAGGTTTCAGATCTGGATCGTTGTAATTTATACTTAGCATTATTGTCAGACCTGGTGAATTTATGCTCAAAAGCTGGCTGGAAAAAGGGGCCCTCCATTTGGAATTTCATCTCTTCTCTGATAAATGCCTCTATTCGAAATCTGCAGGAGACGGGCAATGAACAGGTAATTTTACAAGGGGTAATGGCATAACTATATGATACAAATATTAATGAATATATTACTTTACAGAAAACTCACTTGTGTAATTCATCTGCAGTGTTATGTTGCAGTGAAACACTCTTGTTTCCCAAAGGACATTATTAGTACCCTAGTTCTTTGTTAAAGGTATACAGTTGCTATATAGCTAAAACAATGCCTTGGTGGCAATAAACACATTTTTCTCAGATAAGATGGTTTGTGTAGTGCTCAAAGACTTTTTCCTAAAATACAGTAAAATGTTAGATAGCTTTGAAAATAGAATTAAGTTGAAACCCCATCCCCCAAATGTTAGTATTAATACAGCGTTAAATTTGAAGGTCAAGAAATTCCAAAAGCTAACATTTTCTGTTGCAGTATTCATTCCCCCATGTTTTATATCCCACAGTTATACATGTGTGTTATGTAGAGTAATATGTTAATATTTTCATTTTTCAGCGAAAGAGAAATATAAAATATTTGATGTGAAACATGGCTGAATTCATATTGCTAGAGGAACTTTAACTTTTGGAATTTCCAGACTTGAGTTCTTGATCTAGAAGCATTAATGCTCTGTCAAAACGATTTTGGGGGGATTTAATTTCCTGTGCGTGTGTGTTTTTCTTGCTCCCTTTTAAGTTAGTGGAAGTTTAATGATTACTACAGTGGGAGCAAAATGTCTTCAACTGAGCTGTGAATGCATGCAAAGTACATTTTTAAGTTGGTTGTCTAGGTTTAAGGTATATCCACTATAGAATATTCATTCATCTCTTTCTTAAATCAAATTATTTTTCTCCCCCAAGCAAAGCAAAGATATTAGTTCAAAAAGAGAGGAGGATTATATTCATGCCAAATCTGTATCTGTTTTTATTTTATGGTAGCCCCCTGATATTTTTTAAAAGGATAGAATTTTAAAATGGAAAAAATGTGTTATTTTCAGCCTTGACAAAGTGAAAAATGGATGGACAGATTTTGCTCACTTTCTTTTTTTTTTTTCTTTTCTTTTTTGGTGGGGGGAGGAGAGCATAAATCACCTGTCATCTTTAGTACACAAAGTGAATGTTGTGATGAATTGTGTAAAAACAGAACTGTATGTTTGAAACTGTTTTTCAACCTTAATTACAGTGGCAGTGATAAGCACCCTCTAATATTCCGATGCTATCCTTGTCAGAACAAATCAGTAGGCTCAAAGAAGTAAAGAAATTAAATCATACATGGAGGGCAGAATGAGAGCTAAAACACACTAGCATCATTTTTGCATGACTAAGTGGAAAAGCAAGTTCGATTTTTTTCCTCTGTTTGGGATTTTATCATAATTATTATATTATCAAACAAAAATGACTTTTGTGGGTTAGTAGCATATTGTAACAGTATATTGAGGCCTGACTCAGTAATTCTTCCCAAGTCAATACTTTAGTTGAATCAGAAGGAGGTTTAACTGATTAATGAGTGTTTGAGTAGGGGCTCTATGTTAGTTATGTGTTGTGGAAAGATTGCAGCTGTTTCTTACAGCCATTCTTCATAGAGGAGGTGGGCAGAGGTTAGGAACATTTTCTGTGTTTCTGATAGCTGGAGGCAGTGAGAAAATCTGTTATTATATTGCATTTTGTACATTGCTGTACACATTGACAGTGCTAGGTAATTTTTTATATAATCTTCTGTCCCTCTTCCTTCCCCCTGCATATTTGTTCCTGTATATCTTTACACACAAATTAATATATTTGGTTGGGAGTGAGCTTTTATACTATTGTAGATCGCATAGTCTCTTCTGCTTGCTCTGCTTCTCAGACACAATAATTTTCCTTTAGTTGAAGTGACTGTTGTTGCCTTCTAGACTGCTTTAACTACTCTCTCTACTGGCCTGGAGGACTCTGGCTACACGTGCCTGGATTTTACTTTTTTTTCCAGATTTCCATAAATAATAGAATTCAAACTTATAATTTGTGAGGAATTTGATTTGGGGGAAAATATACCTATGACAGGTATACATTTGAATATTTGCTTAACACTAAGTTGGTGACATAAAACAGAAAATATGAAATTAAGACTGACCTCAGTTGCTGTTCAGCCTTAACTGTACTGGCACAAGTGCTGTAATATACTAGAATGAAATTAATTTCTTAGCATTTCCATTGTTAATAAAAGTACATAAGCTAATTTCTGCTCACTCAGTTAACTATGAATGTCATGTCATAGTCAAACTACAGGGCTGGTGCTGATAAAGGAATGCTTGTAATTTGTAAGATCACACACACACACGTTTTTCCCTACATTGTACTTTCTAATCAGATTTTCATATGTAATAGTATATTTTAAGGGTATTCAATATGCATCAGTATATTATACATAATTGATTAGGGGAAATCTTAGTATGTTATACTGTTGATTTTGATTTTTAATTTTTAATTACTAGGAACCAAAGCTTGGAGAACAGATTCAAAAAGTAGTTAGTATGGCCTCACTGACTGTGGTTTGTGAGATTATTGATCGGAAACCTGAACTGCAACTTAAATCTCTACACGCTGTTGAAACCCTAAAAGGTTTTATTTCCTCTGTTCAACTTAATCAAGTATTAAAGAAGCCTTCTTATATTGAGGGAAAAAATAGGTATGTCTCTGCTTCAGTTCAAGTCACTCTCTATAAATCTTTAATACAGGGTAAAGTAACTCTAAGATAACTTTTTTGGTAATTTTTGACAAGATACAAGTTTCATAAGTGATAATTTAATGAATTCAGGTTGTCTAAGGAGCTAAATGAATTTGTCTTACTCTTCAGATCCAGAATATGATGGAAGCTAAATGGATTTGCTCATCTTAGCCCTTTCTGTAGTAGACAGGGAATTAGGACTCAATTGATTCTTCCTGAAGTGAATAGATATCTTTCCACTGAATTTACTGGGAGTTGAATTGACATTTAGACTTTTGATTCTAATCTTTTTTCTGTTAGGACATTACATTATTGCCTATAGTTTGTATGTAAAGAAACTGAAGTATTAAGTATTAATGTGGACTTAAAAGTATTTTCTCTGTTACAGTTTATTTGAAGAATCAACATCTTCTCAAGGATGGGGGAAAATCGTTGCAAGCTATGTACATGACCAGTGGGTTTGCCTTCATTTTATTTTAAATAAGTATCATAAATTTATACCATTGTCAAATGATGAGACTCTGGAACTATCTTTGCTTGCAGTCCAAAGGCCAATAAGAACTCTACAGTCTGCACTGGAAGCTCTAACTCTTTTGCCTTCTGACCAGGTTTTACCTGTGTTTCATTGCATGAAAGTGCTTGTTCCCAAGGTAAGAGACAAAAGCAAACCTATGGTCAATAACAATAATGAAAATTTTTCCATCCCAGAAATGAAACACTGCTTTCCTTCCCTTTATTTTCAGCTTCTGGGCTCATCCGAATCTCTCTGCATAGATGCATTTGATATGGCTTGGAAAGTTATGTCCTCTTTGAGCAACACACAGCTAATATTTTGGTCTAATTTAAAAGCCTTTGTTTGGTTTGTTTTTGACACTGAAGTTCTTGCTGTTGCTGCAAGTAGCAAGGGTCAAGCATATTCAAAAATAAAGGAGGTAAGTGTTAGTGTTCTTTTTTGTAAATGCATGTAAATTCTTGAGCGGAAGACATCTTTTCTTAATAGATGATTTTTTCCTCTCTCAGCTATCTCAGTGAATTTTTCTCCTCACAAAAGATGCTGGATTGAGAGCACTAGAACCAAAGTCATTTTTGTTTATCTTCAGAACATCAGTACAGTGTATTCCACCCTTTCAGGAGGGACTGCCTCTAGGGGTAAGAAGGTTGTTTAATTTTCAGGTCCATTAAGTCTATGCCGTCTCTGCTGGTCCTGCCAGCTAGGGCTCTAGGGAGTGGTGGAGGGAAAATTGTCTACTATGAACTACAAAGAAAAAAAACATTTCTAGTAGATCACAAAAAATCATTACATGGCAATGACTTTTGGTCGCTACCAATCTGTGCTGGCTTCAAAATGGTGACCTACAAGAGATAGGCTTTATATCTCATTACAATTTGTTTCACTCATCCAGTTCCCCTTTACTTGTTCCGTGATATAGGTAATGAAAGATACTGTACCTTTGACTTGTAAATTATTCACTTCCCTGGCTATCCAAGATCTTCTGAATTCATGAATATGATTGCAGTTTCCTTTGGTCTGATTAGTGAGTTTTTTGCTGTAATTTCATATCTACTGTATGCATTATTACTTGTATCTTTATCCAGTGGTTTATAGATCTGTCTTTTGATAACATTGACGAGCTATTAGACTTGAAGTTAGGACACTATTAAAACAGACAACTTTTGCTGCGGCTGTAGAGAGGTTTTTTCCCAGGATTCCAGAATGCTGAGAAAAAATGTAACCTGTAAAACAAAGATTTTACCATCTTAAAGAAAGACGAATTTATTAACATTGGAGCTAGTTCTATTATATTTTTACTTGCCATTCTGGAAAACAGGAAATCCATCTTTACTGATTTTGTTGAGGTATGTCATTTCCTGTTCTCCAAGAGTCCAGTTGCTTCAGCTACATTTGATGAAGAGGGAGAGGGGGTTTCAGGAAAATTTGTAATTGAGTGAAAGTTCCTATTTTCCTGGGTTTTAGTAAAACCATTTTTGGATGTTTGTATTGGTTATAAAGCTTATGGATTTTTTTTTATCATTTTTACAGTTAGATCCTTGATGCCAGCATGCAAGTTTATTGTGGTGTATTTTGGCACCAAATAATGGTAGTCAATTTTGGTCTAAATGGTAGCATTTTCTTTAGCTCCTTTCTTCATCTTTGTATTTATGTTTGACCAATTTATGAATACTTTTTTCATAATCTGTTACCTAGTAAATTAATTTAAAAAGTCGCTGTTTACCAACAGTTACCACATAGTGGTAGCTGAGAATATTGTTGTTTTCATTTGTGTTTAGAATAGAAAATGAATGTAGTATCTCAGATACTTCTTGTAGTAGCTTAGTAAATATTGAGTTTTTGATGACACCCACAGCAGTATTAAGCAGATAAGGACTTGAAGGACTTTGTGTGATCTCTTGACTTATGTCAACACAAGAAAAAGCTTTTACTCCACTGGCTTCCTACTTCTGATTAAAGAGGAAAAATATTCCCCCTTAAAAATATTTGATCAGTGCAATAGAAAGATAGTATATCCTTTGTGACAATAGTGAAGAGTGAATTGCATTAAGAGGCTACAAGATAACAAACAGGAAGTTCTTATGGGGAAACTAAATAATCTTTCAAAAGCTTTGTGCTTGTATTTGGCCGATAAAACCATATATATTGGGAAGAGTTTTAAAACAGTGTAATCTTAATTTTTCTTCGAGTGCTGTCCCTGTGGGTGCTCCACTGACAAGTGTCGGTGTATCCCGACACTGTCGATCAGAGATTTATGGTAGCAGCATCCGCACGGGCCTCACATGTGCAGTAGGTGTCTCGTGGTGCTGTTGGTGCCATGTCTAGCACGCACATGACCTGAGCCCTCCAATTCCTTGTCAACCATCCTCGGCTGAAGACTGAGCTACTCAGAGACTCTCTAAATGGATCTCCACATGCATTCAACATTGCTATCGTATTTGGAACGTGGACCCTCCTGCACACATCAGAGTGCATCCCACATGATCAGTTTCAACCTCGATAGTGTTCCTAAACATTGTTCTGATATTAGAGATTTGCAGGGTGGCCACTTGGGACTCTGTCCACACATTCACTGAGCACTATGCAATCACTCAAGACTCCAGGGCTGATGCCACAGTTGGCCTAACCATACCTACCTCTATGACTCAAATGAACTCAAAGTCCTTCCTGTCTTCTGAGGGGCACTGCTCTACATTCACCTGAAGTGGAGCACCCACAGGGACAGCACTCACACCCCCTCCCCTCTACTTCAGAGTTCGCAGTAAGGACTCTGCAGTAGAGAAGGAACTGGAGGGCTTGGGTCATGTGCATGCTAGACGCAGCACCACGAGATGCCTACTGCACATGCGTGACCCATGTGGACACTGCTACCGTAAATCTCCAGTCGACGGCGCCGGGACGCACCGACACCTGAAGTGGACCCACAGGGATGCATATCTCAAAGAACCTCAGTTACTGCACAAGGTGAGTAATCTCCTCTTTTTAGAGCTTTCAAAAAATAATATCCATTGATTTTCTTTTCTGTCAGTTCATTCTTTTTGAGTGCATTCTCTTTGAAATCCACTTCATCAAATAAATGTTAAAATGTAACAGCATCTGCGTTCAGTAATAGTTACATCAGATTCAGCAGTAGCAATCTTTGCTTGTGTCCCAGCTGAGAGAAGACATGTTGTTGCCTTAGCATATACAAGTAAAATAATTCCAAGTGGTAGAAATCAGTACCTGACCTCTCTGTCTGGTCTGTCTCTTCACAGACCTCCACACCTGGCAATCACATGCTCGGTGTTGTTTGAACGTATGAGCTGTAGCCATCGTTTGTTTGCTGCTGTTTGTTTAAATATTTGTAGTTTTTGTGTTAGTGTTGGTATTTTAAATATTTTCATGCCAAGGTATGTTTGTGCAAGTGTTGAGAGTCTTGCGTCTCTGTGACAGCTATCCCATTGTCTGCAGTGGGACATACCATGACCGCAGGAATCAAGGAGGTAACGAAGGTCTCCTATACACAACTAAGAGTCCAACCTACCTTCTGTCCCTTCATAAGAAAATGAAGATAAAATTCATAAGCAGGTGTCTACTTATGTACATACTTACCCCGCTCCGTGGCAGTACCTCTTGCCATTGACCCCTGTAGAGTGTCCCTATAGTTTTTAGCTTAAGAGACATTAAAAATTGAACTGTGGGATACTGAGTTGCTTTAGAAATATAGCTAAAATGTGTCTGCTGTCTACCACAGTGGACTGTACCAGCTTTAAAACATTAGCCAAAAAGTGGGCACAAGGGTAGTTTTGAGCTAAAAATGGAGTACTCCCACCATAGAATGCATAGAGAGGTGTCCACAGCTCTGCGCTTATGGTCTTATTTCATCTGCTTTTTTCCTCCTTTCCACTGGATCCATACTAATGCACACTCTTGCACAAGTTTAGATTTATTTTTTGTATGTGATGGATTTTTACCCTACTGGTTAAGGAATCCGTGGAAGAGGATTTTAGGATTTTGTTGAAATGTACAGAAAGTATCATGCTTGTTCTCTGCAAGTTAAACAGATAGATGAAGAGCAGTATAGGTCCCTCCTTCATTGTGGTATTACCAACTCTCATCCTTGAATTTCATAACAATAATTTCATGAGTCTGATTTTTTTGTAAGAATGTTAAGAAATATTCCTAGAATTATTTTTATCTGAAAGATCAGATATGTTCCAGAATTTCAGTTAAAGATCCTTCTTCCAGGAGTATTTTAGTTTGTAGTAGTCACAGCACTTTTTATGGTTACAAAGACAGATCACATGGCAGTCAGAAAATTGTATAATAGTGGCAAAATAGTATCTTTCTGGAAATAAATTATTTTACTCCATAAAATCTTCTGCCTTCCCTGGGCTTGATTCTACTTTAGTAAACTGTTCTGAGAAGAAATCATAATTAAAACTCTGTTTCAAATGATATTGTATAAAATACAGCTGAACTGTTCGTGTTCTAAATCCCTGTTTTTTAGAGGCTTACTACCACTTTTTGGAAGCATTTCTACTTTGGGCCTGCAATTTCTTACACTTACGCCCCTTTGGGCTGAGTGAATTTATGGTTTTGGGGTTGGGTTCTTTTTAAACTAAAAAAAAAAAAAAAAAAAAAATCTGTTCAGCTACTTGAAAGGTCAGAACAATGACAAAGAAAGGTGGTTTCACATCTTAAAAAAAATGGTTCGGACACACTTTTGCACTTTGGTAATACAACCATTTTAACTTTAAATTTGCCATGGACTTAATCCTCAGTTGGGAAAATTTAAAAAAGTACCATTTCATATGTATGAAGAAATTTAGTTTGGAAATAGAAGTTATATTTTTTTCCATTAAATTGTGAAACATTTCTACAACTCCAAAAATATACACCCATCAAAATAAACACAGATGCATTTTTTCCAAATATATGAGAGTCAGACAAAGGCAAGGATTTTTACTCATGTGAAAACACTGGATCGTTGTATTCTTCTTTGAGTAGTGTCCCTGTGGGTGCTCCTTTCCTAGGTGCACTTGTGCCTTTGATTAGAAATTTCTTATAGAAGTGTCTGTTTGGCTTGCGCATGAATGTTACTCAGTCTCGTGCTCCACACCACTGCGTGAGTGAACCACCCTGAGTTCCTTCTCAGCCACCTTGGTCTGAGACAGTGTCTTAACAGTTGTCTGCATTGAGTTTTACCTTAGTTTAGTTGTTCTTAGTAGTAGTTTAGTTTAGCTGTAGTAGTTTTAAAAAATATATTTCAAACTTATATATAGATAGATAGCTTTTCTACACTCCTCAGAGTTTTACGTTACTGGGAGGATGTCCCTGGTTCTTTTGGTTTCAGACATTTCCTGTCTTGTTGGGAGGCAATCCCTGAGAGCGATGACACTCCCAGTGCATCAGTTGCCTCAGAGAATCTCATATTTCCCCAAATAGCAACTTCTGTCTGACATTAAAATCTAGAACCAGAAAAAAACAGGAAGATCATACTTCATCTCCTCATGATGGAGAGGTTGCTGCGCCCAGCCTCTGATGCAGGCCAGGGGATCCCCCATACACCAGCCTCTGAGTAAGTCTGCTGCCTCCACTTTCTCCAAACTGCACTCCTCAAGGGCATCGCAGAGGAGTACCCATAAGACTCCCAAAGACGGTCGCTCGAGTTCTCCAGGTAGGAAATCTACCTTGAAGAAGTTGTGGTCTCTGATAACGCCATCCACTTTGGCACCCATTGCTCTTTGACCCAGTGCCAGTGAGGCTGCTTGTTCCTCAGGTATCAAGGGAACTCTCAAACCTAAAGACTGTGAAGTCTTTGGCTCTGAGAGATCATTGGTACTGTCAGTGGACCATAGTTGCAAGAAGAGCTCTACCTCTTCTCACCTACTACCGAAGAAACCCACTTGGGCTCCATCTGGACTCCACGAGGAGTGGTCAAGATTCACAATACCGTCAACTCTCATTACACCCACCCAACTACAATGAGGTTCCTTAGAGGGCTTGGAATTCTCCTTTTGCCAGTTAAGCATCCTACTCCAGTTTGGGACCCCAATCTGATTCTTAAATGCCTTACAAGATCACTGTCTGTACCAATGGCTACCTGCTCACTCTTCCATTTATCCATGAAAACAGCATTTCTGGTAGCCACCATGTTGACTCAACAAGTTGGGGAAATAAGGTCCCTTATGGTATATCCTCTTTTTACAGGACAAGATCATATTACGACCATATCCCAAGTTTTTACCAAAAATTTCTTCTGAGTTCCATATAAACCAACCCACTCCCCTTCCAATTTTCTACCCGAAACCTCACCTAGGCAAAGAAGAGGCTCCATTACATACACTTGATGTCGGGGGCGTCCTGGTCTTCTACATTGACAAGACTAAACCTTTCAGAGAGACTCCCGAAGTATTTGTCTTGATCTCAGACTGTTCAAGAGGGCCTGCACTCTCTAAAGAAAGACTTCCAAAGTGGACATCTGACTGCATAATTTGTTAATCTCCAAACACCCTGGGGTATACAAACTCACTCTACGAGGGCTATTCCCACCTCTACAGCCTTTCTCAAAAATGTTCCCATCATTGAAATATGTAGAGCCGCAGTTTGGACCGTTGTACCCGTGTCTGCTGAGCACTATGCAGTAACTCAATACTCTGCTTTCTGATGTTGCATTTGGCTTGGCTAAACTTTCATCAGTATTGGACTGAACTCCAAAGCCCCCTCCTCCTCCTTAGCGGGAACTGCTGAGTACTCATCTAGTGTGCGGCACCCAAAGGGACGCTTCTAGAAGGAGGAGGAGGAGAAGGAGGAGAAGAAATGGTGGTTCACTCTGTGCAGTAACTGCGATTCTTTGAGATGTGTGTCCTTATGGATGTTCCACTACCCGCCCTCCTTCCCCTCTACTTCGGAGTTCTCTGCTATGCAGCGTCTCAGTAGAGAAGGAACTGACTGCAGTTTGCCCAGGCTGTATAACAATGTCACGGAGCACGAGGCGTGAGTGATACGCACGCACAGGCTGAACAGATGCTGCTATGAGAAGTCACCGATCAAAGGTGCAGGGGGGTGCAAGTGCGCCTAGAGTGGAGCAGCCGTAGGGGGCACATCTCAAAGAACCACAGTTAATGCACAGAGTGAGTGACCATTTCTTATATATAAGGCTAGGATTTTTTCATGGATATTTTTAGTAAAAGTCGTGGACAGGTCATGGGCAATAAAGAAAAATTCATGGAAGCCCGTGACCTGTCCCTGACTCTTACTAAAAATATCCATCACAAAATGGGGAGCCGCTAGGCAGTTGTGGGGGCCTGGCTGGGAGCTCCAGGGGCTTGCACCAGCCATGGGGGCTCAGAGTTTCAGAGTCCCCTTCCTCCACAGCTCTGAGCTGTGGGGTCCCCCAGCGCCAGAGGCCAGGAGCTGTGGAGGCTGGCCAGGAGCTGCGGGGTCCCCCCGCGACCACTCTGAGTCCCCCAGCACCCATGGTGGCTAGAAGCTGTGGGGTACCCTGCACCCACAACAGGCAGGAGCTGGGGGAATCCCCCCAGCCACCCACGGCGGTGGGGAGCTGCGGGGACCCCACTGGCGTCAGTGGCCAGGGGCATCTGGGTTCCCCCTGCTGCCTGCGGCAGCCAGTAGCTGCAAGGTACCCCCACCGCCTCAGAGCTTGGGGCTCCCATTGTCTTGGGTGGCAGAGGTACCCTGCAGCTCCTGGCTGTCCTGGGTGGTGGTGGGACCCTGCAGTCACCTGTGGGCTAAAGTCATGGAGGTTTTCGGAAGTCACACATTCCGTGACTTCCACAATCTCTGTGATAAAATTGTAGCCTTACTTATATATTGAAGTAAATGCACATAATGGGTGAATTGTTGACAAGCTACTGGCCCTCAGAATTAGGGAATTGTAACTGGCTCTAAGACACCCTCAGCTTCACAATGCTGAGCAAATCTCTGACTCGGGAATCAAGCCCAACATATTGAAGCAGTACTGCAAATACATTTAAATAATCTAAAGAGACAAAGTAGGTGAGGTAATATCTTGTATTGGACCAACTGCTCTATGAAAGATGTATATAACTTCCAATAAAATAAGTTACCTCACCCTCTGCCTTATCTTTCTCCTATCCTGGGACCAATATAGCTGCAATAAGATATTTTGTTGGGAGTTAGGATTTTAATCTCTTTTTTTTCCTCCTCAGATCATACTCAAGCTAGTTGAAATGTCCACTGCAAGAACTGGAGTCTTTAATATAGTGCTTAGTTATTGCTGTCAGTCGTGGTTATTTCCTACATCTGATGACACAGGTGCTTTAGAGAATCCCTTCTCAAATGCTGGAAATTACAGTGAACTTATCACGGAGGCCTGTGTCTTTGGAACTGTATTTAGGCGAGATCAAAGGTATAAAATACCCTGCATTTAATTAGATTTTCATTTTGTATGTGTGATTATATTTGTTAGGATTTTGTGCTCTTTAGCTACTCGGTTAAATTTTTTGAGATTATGAATTAATGTAGAAGTAGTGAACTGTTTAGAATCTGTTTGTTTTTCATATTTTATTCACCTAATTGTGTTTTCTCTCTTCCTCTTTCGAATAACTTTTCATATGAGAAGACTCATTCAGGATGTCCATGCCTTTGTAGAAAATCTTGGAGATGAATGTGCAGCCAATGTTGTCACAGAAAGGTATGTTTTTAATATTTAACATGTATGGTAACTGCATCCTTCATAGTTGCTGGGGGTTGGAATTATATTATTTGTATGTTCTTCAAAGCCAAGTTCTTATGAACATGTTCATAAACTCTATCCCAAATACTGGTAAATCATACATGTTTTAATTTATGTTCATATTCAGGGATTGCCTAGATAATACTTAATCCTGCCATCAGTGCAGGGGACTCGACTAGATGACAAACCCCCGTGTGCACGCAATGCCCCCAACCTGGCCCCTCGCTCCAGGGACGGGAACCGACCCTCCCTGCCCTGCCCCTTGTGCCGTGCCTCATTGTTCCCATCCATCCCCCTCTGGGGATATCCCATAGAGAACAGTGGCCTGTTGAGCTCAGCCTCCCTGCACCAGCCTCGCCTCTCTTGCCACATGTGGAGTCCCTAAGGTAAAATCCACCCTCCTCTGCAAACATGGGATCGCTCAGCTGAAGAGAGCGCACCCAGCTTAGTAACAGTTGTTTAACAGGAGTTTAATTGCACCGATGAACATGCAATTAAAACTGGGATTAATAGCGATTAATTTTTTTGATCTCTTGGCTGCCCTAATTATTACCAGTATGTCTTGATCTCTGTTCACCTTTGGTTGTAGACCACTCTTCAGTTTGGTCTAACACCCACAATTCAACAGCAAGTTCTGCCTCCCGTCATTGCTGCAGCTGGGAATTTGAATGAAAAACTATTGCCACCAGAACATTTATCCTTTGTGCAGCTTGACACACGCTTCCACCCAGCCCCAAGGAAATGGTTCCTCCCTAGCACCTCCGCCCCCAAATAGCATTTCTAGCTAGTTTCAATAGCTGCTTAAAAACTTCATTGACAATCACCAGCCCTTACTTGACACTTCCAGGGGCTTATTGCTTTAGCATTCTCACCCATGAGGTTCTCAGTTTACAAAGTGCTTGGTACAGCCTGATACTCGGTTGTCCGTAATGTAATGAAAACCTGGAGTTGAGATCACTCACTCAAAACGTCTCAGGGTACCCTAATTCATATATAGTCACTGTTTTGTAAATGGAAATTTATTACTAGGGTCCTACCAAATTCACAGTCCATTTTGGTCAATTTCACAGTCATAGGATTTAAAAAATTGTAAATTTCATGATTTTAGCTATTTAAATCTGAAATGTCAGGGTGTTGTAATTGTAGGGGTCCTGACCCAAAAGGAGCTGTGGAGCGGGGGTTGCAAGGTTATTGTAGGGAAGGTTGCAGTACTGCTACCCTAGTTCTGTGCAGCTGCTTGTGGCGATGCTGCCTTCAGACCTGGGCAGCTGGAGAGCAGCAGCTGTGGCCAAGAGCCCAGCCCTGAAGGCAGAGCAACGGCTGGCAGCAGCGCAGAAGTAAGGGTGGCATGGTATGGTATTGCCACACTTACTTCTGCGCTGCTGCCTTCAGAGCTGGGCCCTCAGTCAGCAGCTGCCACTCTCCGGCCACACAGCTCTGAAGGCAGCAGTGCAGAAGTACGGGTGGCATGCATAGGTGCCAACTTTTCCCAGCGCCGGTGG
The DNA here is from genome assembly GCF_965140285.1 of Lepidochelys kempii. Lineage (NCBI taxonomy): Eukaryota > Metazoa > Chordata > Testudines > Cheloniidae > Lepidochelys > Lepidochelys kempii. The sequence continues at coordinate 134,768,048 of NC_136382.1, read as the reverse complement.
GTGCTTGCCCCTGGCCCCACGCCGACTCTGCCCCTGCCCTGCCCCCATTCCAATCCCTTCCCCAAAGTCTCTACCCCCAACTCTGCCCCCTCCGTGTCCCTGTTGGACTCCTTCCCCAAATCCCCACCCCGGCCCCGCCTCTTTCCAGAGCACGCCGTATTCCCTCTCCTCCGCCCTCCCTCCCACTGCTTGCTGCTGCGAAACAGCTGTTTCGTGGCAGCAAGCACTGGGAGCTAAGGGGAGAAACGGGGATGCGGCGCGCTCAGGGGAGGAGGCAGAGCGGAGGTGAGCTGGGGCAGGGCGGGGAGCTGCTAGTGGGTGCAGAGCACACACCAATTTTTCCCCGTGGGTGCTCCAGCCCCGGAGCACCCATGGAGTTGACACCTATGGTGGCATGGTATGGTATTGCCACCCTTACTTCTGTGCTGCTGTTGGCGGGGTGCTACCTTCAGAGCTGGGCGCCTGGCCAACAGCCGCTGCTTTCTGGCTGCCCAGCTTTGAAGGCAGTGCAGAAGTAAGGGTAGCAATACCGCAAACCCTTAAAATAACCTTGCTACCCCCCTGCAACTCCCTTTTGGGTCAGGACCCTCAATTTGAGAAATGCTGGTCTCCTCCATGAAATATGTATAGTATAGGGTAAAAGTACACAAAAGACCAGATTTCACCGGCGTGGGGTGGGGTGGAGGGAGACCGGATTTCAGGGTCCGTGACGCATTTTTCATGGCTGTGAACTTGGTAGGGACCTATTTATTACCCAACTCTGCAGGCATAATTAATTTCCTGAAGTGACAGGGTAGTCACATAACCTATCATTAACATGCCTTTACAGTACAAACAGAGATGACCATTATGTGCGAGTTTGTGCCGTCAAATTCCTATGCTTGTTGGATGGATCAAATACATTGCACAAGATGTTTATGGAAGACCTTGTCATCAAACTACTTGATAAAGTAAATTTTTATTTTTGTTTAATATACACAATGTTGGTATCATACTGATTAGTTGAAATATAAGGTACTCACCATTCAAAAGGGTATTATAGAATGGTCAAAATCTTTTTTTTTTTTTTAAAGCATCTCTACCTTTGACTTCCTTGTCCAATAAATAATATCTTTTTACCACCACAAGACCTGTCAGTGTGATTTGAATATTCCTGGCTATATTATTGCTTGAGGATGAGATTAGAGTTTTATTCAGCCAGAACTGAGGAAGTAACAGTGGCAAGTCTCAGGTTTGTTGCTCCATTTGTGCTGGGCTGTTTTTTTCATTGCACATATTTAAAACATAAGCATCATTGTCTTGAGAATTTGTATTTGGCTTGGTGGTGTTGAAAATGCTGGGTTTCCCTTGCCTTCTACTGTGTTGCCTAATATATTTCATGTCCAATAAACTCTAGGTTATTTGTAAGCATTTCTAAGAGGTTTGGCTTATAAAAATAAAGTTTTGGAGGATGGGGGTGGAAGGCCCCATCTTCAGCTATCCTATGGTTACTCTATCCTCCAGTCCTGGCACAAAGTATTCCATAGCTGTCATGAGAGGATCGTCTGCCCATGCATAGGGAGATCCTCCACGGACATGTAAGCTCCTAAGGCAATCCCTTTCCTGTGTCTGGTGTAGGGCCTTGGCCCAGGGCTTCCATGCACTCCAGCAATCCTTGGCTACTGAGACATCCCTTTAGGGTTATTGGCAGCTGGTGTAATTTAGAGTAGACTTTAAGCTGCTCTATGTCCTGTTAGGTGACTAGACTAGCGCACAGCTGGTTCAAGATCAGAACAGCGCAAAAGTGATTGAAAGCCAGCTTGGTAGCTCCATTCCTGAGTTTTGTTGTGCAATCCTTGGGGTGTTATTTTGGACTATCACTTGTTTTATTTTTCAGCTTTGTAAAATTGTCATAAAAACTAAAATTCCAGATGAATTTCAGAGAGTAGTTATCAGTGGTTCAAGTCAAGCTGGAAGGGAATATCCAGTGGGGAGTCCCTCAAGGATCAGTTCTGGTCCTGTTCTGTTCAATATCTTCATAAATGATTTAAATAATGGCATAGAGAGTACGCTTTGAAAATTTTGCAGATGACACCAAGCTGGGAGGGGTTGCAAGTGCTTTGGAGGATGGGATTAAAATTCAGAATGATCTGGAGAAATGGTCTGAAGTAAATAGGATGGAATTCAATAAGAACAAATGCAAAATACTCCAGTTAGGAACGAACAATCAGTTGTACATGTACAAAATGGGAATTGACTGCCTACGGAAGGAGTACTGTGGAAAGGTCTCTGTGGGTCACAGTGGACCACAAGCTACATATGGGTCAACAGTGTAACAACACTGTTGCAAAAAAAGCAAACGTCACTCTGGTATGTATTAGCAGGAGTGTTGTAAACAAGACATGAGAAGTAATTCTTCAGCTCTACTCTGCGCTAATAAGGCCTCGACTGGAGTATTGTGTCCTGTTCTGGGCTCCACATTTCAGGAAAGATGTGGACAAATTGGAGAAAGTCCAGAGAAGAGCAACAAAAATGATTAAAGGTCTAGAAAATATGACCTATGAGATTGAAAAAATATGGTTTGTTTAGTCTGGAGAAGAGAAGATTGGGGGAAGACATGATAACAGTTTTCAAGTACATAAAAGATTGTTTCAAAGAGGAGGGAGAAAAATTGTTCTCGTTAACCTCTGAGGATAACACAAGAAGCATTGGTCTTAATTTCAGCAAGGGCGGTTTAGGTTGGACATTGGGGAAAAATTCCTGTCGGGGTAGTTAAGCACTGGAATAAATTGCTAGGGAGGTTGTGGAATCTCCACCACTGGAGATTTTTAAGAGCAGGTTAGACAAACACCTGTCAGAGATGGTCTAGATAGTACTTCGTCCTGCTTTGAGTTCAGGGGACTGGACTAGAAGACCTCTCGAAGTCCCTTCCGATTCTATGAACAAATTACTTATCTACCAATTCAATGACGTTTGGCAGGGACATCTAACCCCACTTCTTTCTTCCAGTCCCAATGTCCCTCTAGCCCCCTCAATTACTAGAGTAAAAACTATCTTAATATTAATTCAGATTTTAAAATAAACTCGTTTTGTCCATAATCCTGCCTCTTTTTACATTTGCTTGGCATGAACATTTCTGCAGTTGGCCTAGATGTCAAAGTTGCTTGTGAGTATTTTTGCAAATCAAGAGGCAGATTCTCAGCTAGTGGAAATCTGCATAACTCCAGAGACTTCAGTGAAGGTGTTTCAACTTCTTCCAGCTGAGAATCTGACCTCAGATTTTAAAATTTATGCTGAAAGTACTGGTTTTCTCATCCATAAAATACTTGTTTAACTTGGTTGTAACTCAAGCCCTGTGCATTTACCATTGTGGACATAGCTGAACAATCCAATATTTGCCATAATATTGTGCCCCATAATCTAAGCATCAATTTAAAAAAAATCATATTGCTCACTTGTGTGAAGAAAATGTAAATCAAGTACAACCAATGCAGTGTTGTCTTCCTTTCCTGGGGATAGGCTGAAACACTAGTTCTGAGATATATTAGTTGCCCTATTCATTTCAATGGTGGTTAAATATAAAATCTAAAGATGTTAGTTTACGCTGGGATTTTCAAAAGAGCCTAAGGGAATTAGGTGTTAAATTCACATTGAAATTCAAGGAAGTTAAGCATTTAACTCCCTTTAGGTCTCTTGAAAAACCCAGCCTTAAGTGTCAAAGTTGTTAATTATTTCACTGCTGATCACTTTTATGAGACATGTCCAGCTAATGTACTTACCTCACAGTACTAAACCCCCTCCTTCCTCGTGCCAGAAACTTCGGCGGTTCCTTACCCAGCTGCCAAAGTCACCACCTTCCCCATAGACAACTTCTGCAGAGCAATTATGCATTGTGAATTCAAAAATGCATGGAAACTTAAAAACTGCAAATGGGAGCACAGTATAAAATAAAGTGAATTTAATATCAAAATAAATAATACACAGGCTACTGCCCTGGTTGTATTCCATAATTTCATATTTAATTCAATTAGTTTTATGTTTTATAGAAAATGAAAAGAACTTGCCGCAGATTCCAAGGACCCTTGTGCCAGAATTAAATCCCATTTGGCATAGGGCTCGCTTGTATTTATTTGGTCTGTATTCAACTCTTATGTTATCTGAAGAGACAGCTCTCTTCTTCTGACATACTGCCACAGTTGCAGTCAGCAGAGGCACATGACCTGGATTCCCCTTGCTATAAAAGAGGAGGGCTGCTGCTTGAGGGTCTCAAGACTCAGCTTGCTCCTTCCCAAAATCTGAAAGAGCCCAAATTTTATGACCATCTGGACATGCAGAAAAACCACTTATTTGACACAGAGGGATTGGGAAGAAAGTTAAGGGCATAAGAGGGTGGGGGCAGTTCCTTTGATTTATTGGCTGGCTGAATTTATTTTGTATGAATATTTAATGCTGCTGGATGGTAGTCATTACATAACTGATAGTGTGCCTCTGTGTCCACTTCTAGTGGCTGAACCACACTGAAATTTGAGCTAACAGAGATGGGTCTTTCAGCTCAGACAGTAGAGGCTGCTCATGCATTTAGGTCCACAGGTGTGTCAGATTCAATCCCTACTGCCAGTGACCCACTAAGGGTATGTCTGTGCAGCAACTAGACACCTGAGGCTGGCCCGTGCAAGCTGACTTGGGCTCGTGGGGCTCTTTCATTGCTGTGTAAACTTACAGGCTTGGACTGGAGCTCTAGAACCCTGCAGGGTGGGAAGGTCCCAGGGCTCAGGCTCCAGTCTGAGCCTGTAAGTCTACTACACAACAATGAAACAGCCCCACAACCTGAGCCCCACAAGCCTGAGTCAGCTGGTACAGGCCAGCCATGGGTTTTTCTTTGCTGTGTAGACACACCAAGGGGCACATATTACAATTCTGTTGTGAGTTTAATGACATTAGTTTAATCTCTAGGGTGCCTACAGATTTCATATAGGCATTCTTTATTTCTTAAATCTAAAATAGAACAAAACGAACAAACAAAACCGTAAATAAATTATGAGTTTGTTCATGTTATGATAATAACATCCAAATTGAACCTCCAGAGTACTACACGCACTAACAAAAAAGTTAAGGAAATACTTGCAGTCAAATATTTTGATAAGTGGAAAGAAGAATATGTAGGGAAATACCTGCCTGATCTAAAGTTAAATTAGTGTGTGTTGTATTGACAGCTGCTTAATATTTGATTTTTTTGACCTGTTTTCTCTCATACAAACATGTTTCTTTTGCTGAACTCCAATTTGTATCTATTGTTGTCTAGAACTGCAGTTACAAGCTGAGCCAAACTCCAGAACTGAATTATTGCAGTGTTTATAGTATTATCAAAACACTAATCCCAAATTTCAATTTGGATACTAAGTAGTTAGAGCATATGTTTCTTCATTTGGATATTCATATCTGCAAGTAGGAGCTTTAATACTTATTTTATACAACTAAATGTCAATTTGAATGCCCTAGTTTAGGCAATCTAATTTGAAAACTGGGATCCATGTTTCTGTTTATGCTGCATTTTCTGTTAATTTCTTGTATGCTGGAAGTGCTGTTTTTGGATAATCTTTTGGACACATTCTTTCAAGTTAATGAAGTCTCATCTCAACACACAAGATTTGTATGCTTGTACATTAAGATAAGAATGACCTTCTAATTTTACTTAGTATCCTTGCTAAGTTCAGTTACTTTTTGTGTGTGGATTTCAAAATTAATTCTAAAAAAACAATACATTTCAGAATAATACTTGAAGAGCTATTGAAGAGACCACTTATACCTACCATTTAATCCATTTTTAAATTTTAAAAGTTTAAAGACTTGTTACATGTATTTTGAATTTGTTTTCAGGATGAATTGGTGTCCAAATCTAGAACACGCTACTATGTGAACTCTTTACAACACAGAATTAAAAATCGGTTGTGGCAAACGCTACTAGTTATTTTTCCAAAACTTGATCAGGTATTACCTTTATTATATAATTATATATATAATTATATAATTGCTTTTATTTTTAATAGAATCTAATTATGTAATAGGAATTTTGTTACACAAAATTGAATATATTAAATGGAATAGGCAATTTCATAAATATTTGATCTATATTTGCACTTGGCATCCAAAAGTCCAGTGTAATATAAACTTCATTCCTGCAACGTGAACTCTCATGTAAGATAAATTTTTCTAGAAAGACAAAATATTAGTTGTAACACTTATGTACCTTACAACAGATTTGATTGTTAATTTATTTACATGAAGGCTGACTAATACAGTTATCTGTATGTGCTGTCTTAATGCTGGATCCTGCAAATGGATCCACATGGGTGCACCCCTGTGCCTACATGAAAGCCCAACTGACTTCAGTAGGTCTGGATGTGAACAGGTTGGATCCATTTGCAACATTTAGTCCTTAAATTCTGTCTAGCCAACACCTAGATACAATAGTGATTTGTGCCCTTAAATATCATGGACAGATTGCTGATTCTAGTTTTCATTTAATAAAAATATTACTATTTAAAATATTCAGAATGTTTAGGATTTACTTTTCTAAACCTTTGGTGCTTGTTTGAATTTCATTTATTTTTCTTCCTAATGGAATCTATTGCATTGTTTGGATAATCTGTCATAATGCACTTAAAAACACAGTGCCTGGCATGGAATGAATTGAAAGAAGCCATTGAAAGAATTGTACAGGTGTTATATTCATTCTTAGAACAGTTATAGTGATGACCTAAATTCTGGCACAGCAATATAATCTTTAATAATATAAAAGTTCAAAAGATACTCTCTCTTTATTCCCACTTCATATGAATTGGTTATTTAAAACAATTGTTTTGAAAATAAGGTATTTTGTTAATACAGTAGTAATTTTTTTAAAAAACCACAGCACTTCCTTGCTACCTCTCAGTGAAAAATAAAGGACCACCTTCTGCTGTGTGTTGAAATTAACATGTTTGGCAGGATAGGGCAGGGGGGGACAAAAGCAGCAGTTCTACAGCGTATTTCTTTTTGGCCCCAGATATTTCAGCATCTCCCTACAAAGTAGAGTTTTTCCCACATTGGTGAACATGTAGCATATATATATATATATTAAATGTACCTATTAAATATTGTTGCTTTGATTGTTCCAAAGTGTTTCAAACAAGATTTGAGGAACAAATGACAGTAAAGTTTTTGTTTTTTGTAGTTTAGCAAGATTTTGAAATTTATTGATGAAACTTTAGATGACTAATCAATGGGGGGGTTAATTTTATTTTGCTCAGAATTTTTTGACTGGGACTCTTGACAAGATTTTTCAGGCTGGATTTGGTAACAATCAAGCATCCATAAAATACTTAATAGAATGGATTATCATCTTGATTCTAAACAGATACCCCCAGTTTCTTGAAAAATTCTGGAATTGTTTCTGCCATGTAAGTAAGAATTTTGACATTCATAATGTGTCTAATTTGAACAAATATAAGATGTCTTCTCACATACATGGGATCTAGTGCAATATTTCTTGTGCATCCATAATTTTCCTTAAAGTCAGTACGTGTTTTGAGTGCTTAAAGAACACAGGATCAAACCCACAGAACCTGATTCTGTGATGCACTCTGATATGATACTTTGGTGTGAAAGGGGCTGTAACTCGCATGGATGCCTCCAGCTTGGAAATCCCCATGCTCGCTGTGGTTCTCCAGGAAGACTAGTGTTGGTGTAACAGCCCAGTAACACCCCTCCTGGCAGCCACCAACATAGGGGCTTTCAGGGGTATGACGGGACGTGGGATGGCTCCACAAAAAGTCATAGAAGGCACTGTAAATTAAAACAGACATAGGAACTCCTCTGTCTTACTGTGGGAGCCATGCCTCTGTTTTACTGTGGGAGCCATGCCAGCCTTTGGACAAGACCCAAATCTTGGAAGTACAAAGGGGTTAAAAAGTCGAATTTGTTTCCCCATCTAAGTTGTGTCATCTCTGAAGTGCAAGTGTCATATAAGTAATATTCTCATTTATAAATTACAGCTTTTAATGTGGCTGTTTTTGCTCAGCATCATGTTACCCAGTTATGAGTCTTGGAGACCAATTTTGAATATTGTTCACTTTTTGTCTTTCAAGATATTTTGCATTTTCATGTGTTGCTAAAAAAGTTCTTAAAATTCACCATCTTGAGGGAAGGAAAAAGCAGTTAACAAACAAAATGTACAAATAAAGTAAATATTTATTTTAATCTTGATGGTAGATCTATGGTAGAAGTGTTCAGTAAATATTTCTGTTCTATATTTGGAAAAGTAGGATGTACAGCTCAGAAGTGAGCTGTAGCTCACGAAAGCTCATGCTCAAATAAATTGGTTAGTCTCTAAGGTGCCACAAGTACTCCTTTTCTTTTTGCGAATACAGACTAACACGGCTGTTACTCTGAAACCTTTAGGATGTACTTGTATCCTATGGGGATGAAGACATACTTTCTAGTCCATTCGTCGCTGAAGGGGATGTTAGATAACATCTATTAGCGATAAACATTTTTAAATTAGTAGGCCCAGATAATTTGCATCCAAAAATCATCAAAAGGCTGACTGAGGAGATCTCTGAACTACTGATGTTAACTTATAATAAATTGTGGAGTACCAGAGAAATTCCAGAAAACTGGAAGAGTGCTAATGTGCCATTATAAAAAAGGAAAAGTGGGATAACCCATAGGTTGGTTAGCTTGACATCAATACCAGGCAGAATAATGGAAAAGTTCATACAGGATTTAACTGACAAAGAATTAAAGACTAGGCCTGTAATTAATGCCAGTCACAATGTTTCTATGGGAAATAGAGCTTGTCAAACAAACCCGATTTCACTCTTTGAAATTACAAACTTGGTTGACAATGGTAGCTGCATAACTGAGTGGATATAATAGACTTTTCTAAGGCATTTGACTTAGTACTGCATGACATTCTGAATTTAAAAATTAATATTATACAATAAGCACATGTTAAATTGATTAAGAACTGGCTCACTGAGAGATCTCAAAAAGTAGTTGTCATTGGGGAATCATCATTGAAAGGGGGTGTTTCTAGTGGGTTTTTGCATGTGTGACACTACTCAACATTTTAGTCAGTGCTCTAGAAATACATATAAAATCATTGCTGATAAAATGTGCAAGATTGGCACAGTTGTAAATAATGTGGGTGGGGCAGTCATACAGAGTGATCTGGATTGCTTGGTAAACTGGACCTGTTCAAACAAAATATATTTGAATACTCCAAATGCAGAGTTGTACATTTAGAAACAAGGAATGCAGGCCATACCTACAGAATGGGGGACCGGAAAACAGAGACTCTGAAAAGGATTTAGGGGTCTTAGTGGACAAACAACTCAACATGAGCTCCCAATGTGACGTTGTGACAAAAAGAGCTAATGTGATCCTTGGAAGTATAATCAGGGAGTAGGAATATGCAGGTGATTTTATTTCTGTACACAATACTGATAAAACCCAATACTGTGATACTGTATGCTATTCTGGTGTCCACATTTTAAAAAGGATGTTGAAAAATTGGAGATGGTAAAGAAAAGAACCACAAAAATTATTTGAGGACTGGAGAAAATGCGTCACACTGAGAGACTTAAAGACCTCAATCTGTTTAATTTATCAGTAAGGCAATTGAGAGGCAACTTGATTACTATGTATAAGTACTTTTACAGGAGAAAATATGAGGTACCATGAGGCTCTTTAATGTAGCAGAGTAAGGCAGGAACCAGTGGCTGGAAGCTGAAGCCAGACAATTTTAAACAGTGAGGATGATTAACCTTTGGAACAAATTACCAAAGGAAGTAATAGATTCTCCTTCTCTTGAAGTCTTCAGATCCAGTCTGGATGCCTTTCTATAAGATAAGCTTTAGCAAAATATAAGTAATACTTTATTCAAACATGAGTTATTGGGCTCAAGACAGGGGTAACTGGATGAAATGTAGGGAACTTTGATATACAGGATGTCAGGCTAGGGGATCTACTGGTCTCTTCTGGCCTTAAACTCTGAATTATTAGCACTGTATATCACTTACATCTGTGAAGCATGATGTAGTTCTTCTCCAAGACTCCCAATTTGACAAAGTAAACTTTGGGAGCATTTTTCTTTTTTTGAATGTTTTTCAATTAATTTATTTTTTGAAATTGACCTTACTAGTGGAATATGAAAGGTACTGGAATGACCACATAGGAAACCAAATCCTCCTTATTTTTCCACAGAACAGGTATACCAAAAGTAACAGTAGCGCAAGCTTTCCTATGCTGTCTCATCAATGTGTTTCCACCCTATTACACAGCAACTACCACTGCAAGTAACAAAACAGTTCAGTTTCCTAGCTCATTCAATTCCGATGAGTTGTTTTCACTCTTTGCTTTTCTTTGCAGAGGGACAAATTGATGTGATATTTTTTTATCTAGACTTAACTGGGAATGCAGCCTATTTCATATATACCATAGTATAGTTACTATTGCTTAAGATATTTTACAAAAGTGATAACAATATGAATAACTAAAACCATATTCTTGTACAAAATTACTTAATTTTTGTAATAAGTGTTGCTAATGGAAACATGTTTTTCCAGTATAATGGTCATTGTGGCTACAAAGCCTGTAGCTATAATTGGAGTCTATAGAACACTTCGTGAAATACAAAAAGGTACAGATATAACGTTTTTCCATTGATTACATTGTGTTCACTTCAGGGTGAAGAAAAGCTTAAAACTAGCATCTGTACATTTTTATCTGTGTTGTCTCACTTTGACATTATTCTTGAAAATACCTCTGAGAAGGTAAGTTCAAATTACAGAAAACCAGAACAGACATTTAAAGGGATGCTCACAATTGCATTATATAGGGATTTTAAAAAATTGTTTGTAATAGTTTATTGGAATCTTGGAAATGTTTATTTCCCTAGTAATTTAGTCAGTCTCTCTCTAAAATTGTCAAATGTTAACTTTTCCTGTGCTCATTGTAACACTAGTTTAGATGACTTCTGGAGTCTTTTGTACAGGATAAAAGTCCAAATGCATGTACAGACCAACCCTGCAAACCATTACTCATATAAGTAATCCTGCTGTCTTCAGTGGCCTGTTTGTATAAGTTGTCAGGATCAAGTTAATCAGTGTTAGACTATCAAACTTAAATAAAGCTCTTCCCTTATTGTCCTAAATATTAAATTTAAGGAAGAAATGGCCAAAGGAAATCAGAGAAAAACGAAATCAACCCTGAAGATATGGTTGTGAAAGTTTTTTTTTTTTTTTAACGTGTGTGTTTAGTGTGTTGTTAATATCTGATTGTGCCCTTTCAGTTTTATGGTTTAATGTTTTAGATAGTATTGTGTGATGTTCCATTAAATTTCTGAGCCTAGCTTAGCTATTTGCCCTACCCCATCCTTTTGTGTTTCTTATGGAGCAGAAACCTACACACACTTCTGCCTTCTGTCCTCTTCTCTGTTTTGGACCATATGTAAAAGTAATTGTGCTTATTAAAGGAACATTGTCAACTTCAGAATCACACCTATGTCTGAAAAACATTAACTAATATTACAGTTGGCATTTCAGATTACTGAGCTGAAACTGGTTGAAGGAAAAACATACATTCTGGGGTATTTTTTTTCCAGTTTGGTCACTTTGTGTATAGTCAGTTTTACTCTCATACACACCCCTCCACACACCTCAGTAATACGTTGGTTTCCTCTATAGTTTGTGTGAGAGTTTTCACACAGCAAGAGGGGAGAGAGATACGTTTATTTAAAAAATAGAAAAAGGTGATTTTTAAAACCACAATCGCATGAGAACTTAGTGAATGGTATAGTACCTGAGACTATTTTTAACTCATTTTTTTTAAACTGATTAGATTTCAAGTTGACATTGTCCATTTAACTAATTGCTTGATGCAGACCTCCAGGAGAAGATGGCAGGCTTGTGAGGAGTTCCCCATAATCACCCTCAAAGCAACCTCATTGTTTTCCTTCAAAATTCTTCTTTCCTGTGATGTCTGCAAAGAAACGTGACAATGGTTAGGCCAGTGGTGTGCTGAAATCACAGCCTATCTATCATGCTGACCAATATTGTCTCATTGTTTCCTGGTACTTCCTGTCTAGCTGAATGTATCTATCTGTTGTCTTATACTTATGTTGCACATTCTTTCTGTGTAAGCATCTAACACAATGGGCTCCTGGCCCGTGACTAGGGCTTCTGGGTACCATGGTAATACAAATAGTAAATAATATTTTGGTGTGTTTAAAAATGAAAGCCAACATGAAGTTTAAACATTTATAGATAAGAGTTGTATTTGTTTTTTAATAAGCTAATTAAGCTAAACAGGAGAAAGGCACCCTCTTTCTGGAATAAAAGTGTCCACATATGGAGTTAATTCATTTCTGAATAACTACATGTACAGACAAGCTTTTGGTTCTGAGAGATGTGAACTGTTCCATTCATGTGAATGGGTTGTTAAGTCTGAAACCTAAAGATTGCAATTCAATGAAACTGTGTTAGGTATTTCAGTGCTGACCATTTTAGCAAAACACTGTTCTTATCTCACAATCCCAAACTGTTTCTTATGCTCTCCAGGGGAAAAATGCTGTGATGAGTCAAATATGTAAACTAAAGAATATTTTTCCCTTTCTAGAAACCAATTTTGAAGAAAGCCCTTCTTGTTGTTCTACAGTGGTGTTTTAACCACAATTTCAGTGTTCGACTTTATGCATTAGTAGCTCTCAAGAAAATCTGGGGCATGTGCAAAGCATTGTTTGTGGAAGAATTTGAAGCTTTGACACCAGTTATTGAATCGAGTCTTCATCAAGTGGAAAACATGCATGGTACAGGGTTAGTAAAATTCTTCTGATTTAGAATGCAGCTCTTCCATCTGTCTTTGCTGGAATCATTTGTAGTGTCTAAGGACCTTCTTAAACCACTTGTCTAATCTTGTAAAGTAGCACTTGATAATCTTTGTGATTTTGATGTGTTTCATCTATTTAAGTAGAACACTTAAAAATGGAATTTAAAGACGTCATCAGCAGATAAAATGAAATTATAGAAAACTTCCTTCCTTCTCTGTGTTTCAGAATTAAAAGGTTTCCTTTAATATGAATCCTCAGTAGAAAGTTCTGCATTCATCTGATAACTACAGTGCCTGTCTGAGAATGTGAGCAGACTATGTTATTCAGACTATCAGCAGTGCAATGGAGATGAGTTTAGTGGCTTGGGGAATAGGGCTTATAATTTTTTGTAGTCTGTCCTGAATTTTCTCATCTTGCCTCCCAGATTGAAAAATGAACAAAGCTTATTAGCTAATAAATCTACAGTAAATGTTTATTTGTTCTCCTTGCATTGTGAATTGGGGCTAGTTTGTCAATATAACATGTTTACAAAGTACTGGTGTTTAAATATTTAAGCTAACAGATTGATTTCCAGAAGATTTGCATTTCTTAACTATATATAAAGAAATGGCAGTACTTGTGTGTCCCCTGCATTTGGAGTTACAGAAGAACCCCTATTTTATGAACTAATCATAGATTGATGAGTTTGTAAAATTCAAAAGTTCCTAACATTGAACATTACAGTAGGTATGGTGTATAAATTGCAAGATGGTGTACTGCATAGCCGTCATCTTGTCAATCAAACCACTCCAAAGTGATTTTCAGTGCATTGAAAGCATTGGAATGTGAAGGGATGTTGACTTATTTTTCATCAACATTTCTCTCATTATGTGACCTTTTGTTTTTTTCTGTGGAGGAAAAATGGTTCGTATAAATGGCCATTCATAAGATTGGTGTTCATAAAATTGAGGTTCACCTGTACTTGGCTTAAAGGATCATTCACATAGGAGATCCATGTTCAAAGAGTAGTGTTTAGTGAGCACTACAAATCCCTTCCTGGGTGTGGGATCACATCAGAAAATCTACAGTGAATATGTTGACATGTTACTAACACTGCTAATAATCTGTTCATTTATCTCCCTACTCCACATCTGATCAAATGTGTGCAGACTTGGATCTTTTTATCTGCCAAGACTTGAGAATCAGGATCCTCCTGCAAATATTTGTGGTATCATTGAAATCCAAAGAAATAAAATGTTGAATGCAACTCTGTGCACTGTTTTAGGTGTTCGTAATTTCACTAACAACGGCAAGAGAAAGAGAAGGTTGAAATAATAGAGAAATTGATTATCTGTTATTTTTGCACTGTATTTATTTGTAATTAGTTCAACATGAACACTCCTCCTATTACTGGTTTGGGGTCTTAAGCAGTTTAGTTTGTTTAATTTTTTATTCATCTGTATAGTCACCATTCATAAGTCCTCTTATTCTGAGTTCCTGAGAGAACTTTTGTTCCCCTTCTCTGAGAGGGTATGATACCTTTCTCTATCAAACATAGTTATCTTAGTTACCATAATTCATAGAGATATGTTTCTTCCCAGTTCCTGGGCACAAAGTGAATTTATTTCCAGTTCATTGTATTCATAAATGAGTCTCATAAATGTGAGTGGTGAATATATATTTAAAGTAGTCTCTTTTTCCATTAACACAATATATAATATATGCATTTAGACTGGACTTCTTTACTGTGAGACTGTAATAAGTAAATACGTAGAATTTTTGTATATCTTACTGTATTTTTGCAATACATAGGAATGCTAGAAAGAATTGGCAACGAATCCAAGATCATTTCTTTTTTGCAACATTTCATCCCCTGAAGGATTACAGTCTAGAGGCAAGTATAAAATACTGTATGTAATGGTCAATTATTTTTCACTGCTTTGCTGCTATATTTGTAATTTGGACATTGTTCTACTGCATGATGAGTAATGATCAGTTGTAACTGATTTTTGGATATCATGAAAAATGACTTCATAATATTTTGGTGCATCTTAGACCAAAACAAATATATTTGGACTCAAATGATTTTTAAAATTATTTTTTTATAGCAATCATGGCTAGAAAACTAAATCAATTAAATTGAAAACCCAGGAATGTAGGCGTGTATTATAATTGTTACTGGTTAATCTGGAGGAAACAGACAAGTGAACTCCTTCCTAGTTATATTTGTATTTGTTGCTTGATCAATTGCTTGCAGTAGCTCAGTTGCAGCCAATAAGACCCAACTTTTTTTTCTTTTATGACCCACCTTCAGAATTTTCATTCCTGTCACTCTTGCACTTGTTCTATGATGTGCTGGTAAACTGCTTTTTGAAGTGGCTTAGCTAAAGTACACACTTTCTGTGAGTTAAAGACAAAGATGCATTGAAGTCAGACACATCAGTTCCTCCTTCAGGTCAGTTTCATCACTGTGGCTCAGAATAACTGGAAGCTGAGTGATCAACAAGAGGGGAAGAGAAAAAAGGCAAAATAAAGGTGAAGATGAAAAACATGAGTAGAGTGCCTAAAGCAGAAAAGAGGCAAGAATGAGGAAAAATGCACAACTATCTTGACAAAAACAGAACATCCTCGCAGAATTTGAAATTTGTTTGCTGTTGACTGTGGGAAAAATACCTGTTTTCAGATGTATTGCATAAGAATATGAATTTGGAGCATCTTCTATACTTGAGCATCTCAATTGATAAAATAATAGTTTATATAGTCAATTGATGCTATATCCATGCTATTGGTGATCAGTTAGTTTTCTAAATATCTTAATTTTTTTTGTTATGGCCCAATACATTTCTATAAATCACTCGAGCTAGGATTGCAATCTGTTGCTCTAAAACAGTAACAGGAAGTCATTGAATGAACTACATTTCTTGCTTCTTTGGAGTCCAAATTGTGTCTGCTTGTTTCTTTCGGGAAGATTCAGCTTAAGATCACCTCCTTAGTTTTCCTGTAGACTAAATTTTGACAAATTTCTCAAAGGAAAGGTGTGACGGGTTTGGGCCCTTTGGGGTGTCACCTGATGTGCTAGTATGCCACTGAGTCAACCTATTCTGCCAGCCTGGATCCCCTTTACCTGGCTTTGCTGGGCTAGGCTCACAAGCCTTTTCCAGTCAAGCGCACAGGAAGGGCCGCACCCAGCTGCACAGAGAGACAGAAGTCCACTCTGGAAAGATTCAGCCTTAGGGGCTCACCCCAACACCCTGGTGCCCACTCCCTTTAAGGGGTATAAACCCAAAGGTTTTATGAAATTCGCCACCTCCCTCAATGTGGAGGGAGTTATGCACAACTTCTTGCCCCCCCATTAGAAATTACATAAACTGGGTTATATTGTAAACAAGAAATAAGTTTATTAATAACAAAAGGTGAATTTTAAGTGAATATATGAGATAACAGACAGAACAAAGCAGATTACTGACCAAATAAAGCAAAATATGCAAGCTAAGCCCAATATGCTTCTCACCCTAAATGTTATTTTGGGCAGGCTGCAAAGTTTCTGTGATTCAGAGTTCCAGTTATATTCCTTTTCAGACTGGACCCTGTCTCAGTCTGGACTCACCCCACCCCTTCCCTTCAGGTGGCTTTCGCAGTCTTTCTCCTTGCGCAGACAGGCCATGGAGAGGAGGAGTCTGCTTGCCTTCCTCCCCACCCTTAAACAGGATTTACATAAGGCGGGAATCCTTTGTTTCCCAAACTTGACCCCCCCTTCCCTTCCAGTGGAAAGTTACAAGGAGTCCGAGTATCCCAGTAATCTTTAGTATCAGGTGATAAGACCAGCTGATTCTGTAGTATCACAGCATCCATGAGTCAGTGGAACTATAGAGTGTCTGCAGGAAGGCCAAGCCTTTTCACAGTCCATTGTCCTCGCTGAGGGTCATCAGCCCTATTTTGGCATTTCCATTGTTGTACCTGAAGTGTTAGCAGTGGGCATCACCCTAAGTAGTATAGTTGAAATACAGATACATTATCCATATTCCTAACTTCAGATACAGAAATGATACAGGCATACAAATTGGATAATCACATTCAATAAATTATAACCTTTCCAATGATATCTTACAAGATCCATCTTGCATGAAGTACATTTCAGTTATGTCATATTCATATCAAAAGCATATTTTCATAAAGAATACAGAGTGAAACGTCACAAAAGGATTGTGTTTTTTTCAGACTTATACATTTTTTAGTTCCAAACTATTGTGAAGTTTAGTGATTATACCAACATATGAGGGGGGCATAACATTCCACTGATTAAGTAAAACTAACCATTGAAATTGAAAAAAGGTCTGGATTTCCAATTTGTGGTTTTCTATTTTTTCCTGATTTCCCCTCCTCTTTCCACCCGCATGTTTTGTATTTAGGGTTAGTTATGGCTTATTTTAGGAGTTAACATCTTTTATTGTTTTTTTTATTTTGTTGAAATATGAGGATTAAAAAATAATTGCCCTTCAAAACTCTGTGCTCTGAGGTACAGTAACTCCTCATTTAACATTGTAGTTTATGTTCCTGAAAAATGCAACTTTAAGTGAAACAATGTTAAGCAAATCCAATTTCCCTATAAGAATTAATGTAAATGGAGGGGGGGGGGTTAGGTTCCAGGGAATTTTTTTTTTGCCAGACACACAGCGTGTAAGTTTTAAACAAACAATTTAATACTGTACACAGCGATGATGATTGTGAAGCGTGGTTGAGGTGGTGAAGTCAGAGGGTGGGATGTTTCCCAGGGAATGCCTTACTGCTAAATGATGAACTAGCAATTGGCTGAGCCCTCAAGGGTTAACTCATTGTTGTTACTGTAGCCTCACGCTCTACAAGGCAGCCGGAATGGAGGGAGGGAAGTCAGCATTGCAGACAGAGACACACACCCTGTGTGTGAGAGAGAGAGATGCGCATTTCCCCTTTAAGTACACTGACACCACTCTTAAGTACACTGCCTTGTTAAGTTAATCAGCAAGCTGAGACTGCAGCAGCTGCTGCCAGGAAGCTCCCTCAGTCCTGAGCCCTGTTGTGTATGTCCCCCCTGCTCTATGGAGGTGGGGTAAGCAGGGTGCAGGAGCAGGGGGGAGGGGACACCCTGACATTAGCCGCCCATTCCTCTCTTCTCCCCCTCCCCCAGCAAGCAGGAGGCTCTGGAGAGCAGCTCCAAGGCAGAGGGCAGGAGCAGCACATGGCAGTGGGGGGAGGGACAGCTGAACTGCTGGCAATTGATAGCCTGCTAAGCAGCTGCCACACAGGGAACTTATGGGAATAGGGAGCTGATAGGGGGGCTGCCGGTCCACCCTGGTTCGAAGCCTCCACCAGCTAGCTGCAAGGGGCTGCTCTTCCTGCAATCAGTGGACAAAGCAGGCGGCTGCCAAACGACCTTGGAACGGAGCATTGCATAACTTTAAACAAGCATGTTCCCTAATTGCTCACCAACTAAACAACCTTAATCGGGACGGTGATAAGTGAGGAGTTACCATATAAGCTTCCAGTGTTTGTCCGAGTTCCTTTGCTGCTTCTAGCCCCTTCAACAAACAATTTTTAACATTAGAAAAGTTGTACATTTGAGGCATTTTCCAGCATAATATTTGTAATTTAGATTTTCTTAGATTGTTGCTTTGGTAGGGTTTTATGGGTTTTATCTTTAAAACTGGAAAATGACCATAATGTTAAATATATGTTCCTGTATTGCACCAGGTTATGAGTATTCGGAGATGTATTGATCAGTAAGTTATAGCTTATGATAGATAAAATATTTGTAATATAAAATTATGCTGAAGTTAGTTTAGTATCTCTTTGAAGTTTATTTTTTTTCTGAGATTATCCTAAAAGTCCTGTGTTACATTGCAGACAATATTTTACACCCTTCCACGCCTTTCAGAACTTGTTGAAGATGAATGGATCCCACTCTATAAATTTACCAGATATACTGACATTTCTTTGCCTGCAGCATTTCATTGGTTGCATTCTCGAACTGAACTTCTTAATCTAAAACCAAGTGACTGGTCTCAGCAAGATATGGGTAAAATACAAATTCATATATGTTTTGATCTGAGATTAATTATTTGGGTTTGGTAGTTGCAATATATTTTGTCAGTACTTGCTCTGCTAAACATAATTTTTAAAAAACTGCTGTAGAGCATATAGTTATGCTGTGCTATTAGCATAATGTATAGAGATTGATGATAATATGTGACCCTTATAGTTTCAGAAGGGTATCACTTTGGTGTCCTAGTAAACAGTGGTTCCCAAACAGTTTCATTATCATGTCAGTATTTTCCACATCTAAATAATTTAAACCTAACACTTTTTCTTAGGTTCAGATTTAGTTGAAACGGATAACCAAACAGAATGGACAGATGTTCAGAAAAAGATCATCCCTTGGAAAAACAGTAGTCCTGATTTAGACCTGGAATTGGTATTTCAGGACCGTGCAGCTAAACTTGGTAAATCCAACAGTAGATTGATTGTAGTGGCCTCACTTATTGATAAACCCACCAATTTAGGAGGTAAGGTTCAATGCATATTTTTAATTCTTTATTTGCGCAAGGTGGATTGACTTTGTGATTTAAATAGCTGATTTTATTCATGATTTAAATCAGTAAGCAGGAAATCTTGATTTAAATAATCAATTTAAAGCTTATTTGCATTTGTACTTTTTATTTATCTTCCTAGAAAAGTTAGTTCTTATTGGTTGGTATAATTTAGTACTTTTTTTTGCTAAAAAGGAAAATACACTAGATAGGCATTATTGAAGCAGTTATATAGCTCAACATATATTTATTCAGATTCTTAATCTTTACATTTTTTGTTGTTAGAATGGTGAAAAAATGACATTTCTTATTTTTTAGATTAATTTTTTACTTGTGATTTGTGTTAAACTGCATTTGGATTGGAAATTGGAATTAAATAAATTATGAAAACAATGTTTTCAAATAGTTCTATTTAACTAATAAAAACAATCCTAAATCTGCTGGATACATAAAAAATAAAAGTATGTTTAGCAAAACATGTTTTGCCTTTAAAACCAACTGATTTATTAAACAAAGTAAATATTATCTGTAACTAGTGAATTGAACTGATGGTTTCTGGCCTTCATATCGTTCAGGAGTATAGAATTCGTAATCACATCTTTTCACATCTAGTTTTTATTCATACATTGGAAGAGGAAAATAAGCTTTCCTGCTTTTTCAATTCCCAGGCCATTTCTCAACTTTGAATGAATTAGTCATTGAACTGAACTAGTTGAACAAACTGAAATGAAGAAAATATTCACTCTGCATCTGCCAAAGGAACTACTGCTGTCAAAAACTGAGTTAGCACTTCAACAAGCTCTAGTTCCAGGTGCTTAGCCAGGGTCTACCACCAGTTCAGGAGTTTGACTTTTTTTAAAATTTTAACAACAAACATGTAGTGCTTGAATATTATTTTTTGTATTTTATTTAGATGATTTTAGTAGATTATACTAAGTTTAGGCCTTTACATATCAAATGTAATTTTGTTTATTTATGAAAAGAGATTTCTTTAATTTAAATTTTTTAAAAAATCTGATTAAATTAAAAAAAAATCACTGCTGCTTCTTCAAGTAGTGTCCCTGTGGGGGCTCCATTGTACGTGTATCTGCATCCCCGCGCTGCCGATCAGAGAACTTTAGTAGCAGTGTCCGTTCAGCCTGCTCATGCACTGCTCCTCACCGGCCACAAGGCTAGCCAGCATACGCAGGCGAACCGTCCTCAGTTCCTTCTCAGCCGCCTCTGGCTAGTGACAGAGCTATAGCTGTCCATTCGCAGATCATTAACTCTTTTAGAATTGCTAATTTTTAGCTTCCATTAAAGCGCTTTTTCTTTCTTTACTTCATTTACATTTTATTTTGGCATTTGCCTTTTAAAAAAAAGAAGAAGAAGAAGAAAAAAGACTGTCTTCTGCCAACCCCTTGTCCAGGGGGTGGGGGGAACCCCCTAGACAAAGATATGCCCTGCACCCCAGTCTTCAAAAACCGCCTCAGTTGCAAGGAGTCTATCCCAGTGACTGATGGACACTCACAATGTGTTCGCTGCCTAAGAGAGAACCACATTCCATAGAAGTGTGGTTTGTGTCGGCAACTGAAGCCCAGATCCAGAAAAGACAGAGAACTGAAGCTCAAATTCCACTTCACTGAGTCAGCACTTCAACCTCTGGAGTCCTGGCAGGAGCCCCCACTGCAACCTTCTACTTTGAAGGGAGGTGAGCCCAGGGAGTTGCCTGTGAGCCACTCACGTAAGGCCTCTAAGAAAAGGTCAGTGAGTCCCCATAGCAATCCCTGATCAAGCTAAAAACAATCTCTGGCTCAATCAGTATCATCAGGACCAATGGCACTGAAGTTGTCTAAATCTGGTATCCAGGGCATGGATGGTATCATACCAATGGAGTAAGTTGGGTTGCTCCAGCCAATGACCCAGTGGGCCCAGGCAAGAAACCACTGGTACCATGGGAGCATGAAAAACCTAGAAGATCTGACCTGGGGAAGGCTCCATCAGTACCGATGTCAACATCGGTACCACCTGTGGTACACTGGGCACCAACAGACCTTGCTCTCAGGTCCACATCTCTAATCCCGTCGGTACAAGCCTCTTGGCATCGACAACCACCGCTGGTACCGATGCCTTCTGCACTGCCAGACTTCCAGTGCGCGACGGATCTTTTGGTGTCTGACGCACCGGACTTACCTCTGCTCATTACCGGGGACCCAGAGCCCTTGACTTGCCATTGACTTCGTACCATGCACCACCCTTTTCATTGTTGCAGTCAGAAAGTGAGCAAGAGGACGTGGTTTCCCGCCACTCTTCTCACCCGCTGTATGGGGCCCCGTTTCACTATGGACATCAGGCATATTGTCCCCCTGGTTTGGTCAGTTGTGGCACCCACCACTGGCCCCTTCCCATCGCAATGGCCATACCGTGATCCTTGGCAGGTTCAAAGACAACAGGTCTCCCTTATCTCTAGTGCAAGGGTTCACAAGCTAGGGGTCGGGACCCCTCAGGGGGTCGCAAGGTTATTACATGGGGGGTTGTAAGCTGTCAGTCTCCACCCTAAACCCTGCTTTCCCTCCAGCATTTATAACGATGTTAAATATATAAAAAGGTGTTTTTAATTTATAAGGGTGGGGTCGCACTCAGTAGCTTGCTATGTGAAAGGGGTCACCAGTACAAAAGTTTGAGAACCACTGCTATAGTATGACCTACCAGCAACCGAGGAAACACCATCGAGCTGCTACCTCGAGGGCTTCTGAACCTCCTGAAAAGGCAAGCATGCTTCTCATCATCACCGCTAAACAAGACAGTGATACCCCTTCCACCAACTATGGCAGATTATTTTAAACTGTGCCAGAACTTGGCACAGAGGATGGCAGAAACATTGCCAATACCTTTGCAAGAAGTGAGCGAGTCGCACTACAAGCTGGTGAACATTTTACATTCATAGAATCATAGAATATCAGGGTTGGAAGGGACCTCAGGAGGTCATCTAGTCCAACCCCCTGCTTAAAGCAGGACCGATCCCCAATTAAATCATCCCAGCCAGGGCTTTGTCAAGCCTGACCTTAAAAACTTCTAAGGAAGGAGATTCCACCACCTCCCTAGGTAACACATTCCAGTGTTTCACCACCCTCCTAGTGAAAAAGTTTTTCCTAATATCCAACCTAAATCTCTCCCACTGCAACTTGAGACCATTACTCCTTGTTCTGTCATCTGCTACCACTGAGAACAGTCTAGAGCCATCCTCTTTGGAACCCCTTTCAGGTAGTTGAAAGCAGCTGTCAAATCCCCCCTGATTCTTCTCTTCCATAGACTAAACATCCCCAGTTCCCTCAGCCTCTCCTCATAACTCATGTGTTCCAGTCCCCTAATAATTTTTGTTGCCTTCCACTGGACTCTTTCCAATTTTTCCACATCCTTCTTGTAGTTTGGGGCCCAAAACTGGACACAGTGCTCCAGATGAGGCCTCACCAGTGTCGAATAGAGGGGAACGATCACGTCCCTCGATCTGCCGGCAATGCCCCTACTTATACACCCCCAAATGCCATTGGCCTTCTTGGCAACAAGGGCACACTGTTGACTCATATCCAGCTTCTCGTCCACTGTAACCCCTAGGTCCTTTTCTGCAGAACTGCTGCCAAGCCATTCGGTCCCTAGTCTGTAGCGGTGCATGGGATTCTTCCGTCCTAAGTGCAGGACTCTGCACTTGTCCTTGTTGAACCTCATCAGATTTCTTTTGGCCCAATCCTCCAATTTGTCTACGTCCCTCTGTATCCTGTCCCTTCCCTCCAGCGTCTCTACCTCTCTTCCCACTTTAGTGTCATCTGCAAACTTGCTGAGGGTGCAATCCACACCATCCTCCAGATCATTTATGAAGATATTGAACAAAACCGGCCCCAGGACCGACCCTTGGGGCACTCCACTTGATACCGGCTGCCAACTAGACATGGAGCCATTGATCACTACCCGTTGAGCCCGACAATCTAGCCAGCTTTCTATCCACCCTATAGTCCATTCATCCAGCCCATACTTCTTTAACTTGCTGGCAAGAATACTGTGGGAGATCGTGTCAAAAGCTTTGCTAAAGTCAAGGAACAACACGTCCACTGCTTTCCCTTCATCCACAGAACCAGTTATCTCGTCATAGAAGGCAATTAGATTTGTCAGGCATGACTTGTCCTTGGTGAATCCATGCTGACTGTTCCTGATCACTTTCCTCTCCTCTAAGTGCTTCAGAATTGATTCCTTGAGGACCTGCTCCAAGATTTTTCCAGGGACTGAGGTGAGGCTGACTGGCCTGTAGTTCCCAGGATCTTCCTTCTTCCCTCCACATCCTCCGGAGTGGTCCTCCCTATTAATGAGGCGCTACTGGATCCTGCCAAGGTCATATGGCAGGCCTCCACGTCTGTCCCACCAACATGCAAGCCCGCTGACAAGAAATATTACATGCCAGCAAAAGAGACAGAGTTTCTCTTCTTCCACCCACCTCCCAAATTTTATTATTGTGGACGCTGTTAATTCTAAGGGCCGCCAACACCAGTTTAACTCCACCCCTTACGACCAGGACTGGAAGCATCTGGACCTTTTTGGCAGGAAAGCATACACCTCGGCCATCTTCCAGTTCCATGTTGCAAGCTGTCAAGTCTTACTGGCAAAATATGACTATCAGAACTATGCAAAACTCAGTTCTTTTATTCCAGTTCTCATAAGGAGCAATTTAAAGTCATAGTCAACGAAGGCTAACTGTTGGCTAAGACATCTCTCGAGTCTGCACTTGATGCATCTGACACAGTGGCATGTTCAGTCTCTACTGCCATTGTGTTGAGATGAGCCTCATGGCTTCCTTTGTCTGGCTTCCCAAAGGAGGTCCAATGGACTGTGGAGGACCTTCCTTTTGAAGGGATAAAGCTATTAGCCGAGAAGACCAACGCCTCCCTTCACAAAGTAAAAGATTCCAGGGCCACTCTTCAATCTCACAGTATCTGTACACCTGGGTACAAAAGCAGATATAGTCCTCAGCCACCAATCAAGGCCCACTCATCACAATATTCATCTCAATATTCAGCACAGAGATCATATGAACCCCAGATGAAGAAGCCCAGGTTACCCAGATGGAAGATGTCAGGATCACAGCCCATTTCCTCTCAACCCTCCACCTCAAAGAAACAGTTTTGACGGTTGGTCGAGGTGCCCGTAGAACATTCTACTTATTGTTATCTCACACTGGAAACCCGGCCCCTCCCCACCCACATTCCTTCAGAGAGACCATCTCACCCCATTCCGCAGCATCTGGGAATGGATAATCTCCGACAAATGGGTGCTGGAGATCAACTGGGATGGACGCTCCATCCATTTCTCCTCCTTCCTCCTACCAAACATCCTTCCCGGACCCTCTTCAGGGACCCTTCTCACAAGAGCTGCTATGTCAAGAGATAAACCATCTCCTCAGCATAGGAGCCAGAGAGCCAGTGCCCACAATTCTAAGAGGCTTCTACTCTCGTTACTTCCAGTTACCGAAGAAAAAAAGAGGGTTGGAGACCCATACTGGGACTCAGAGTGCCCTTTTCTGCAATTATTATTAATAATTATACCATTTCCATCTAGTAATGAACCAATACCACTGTGAGGATTCTGTTTATTCCTAATATAGTTACAAAACTCCTTATTGTTCTTAACCCTGCTGGTCAGAGATTTCTCCTTGTGTCATTTGTGTGTATGTAACCCAAAACTCATACATATATGCTGATCCACTGCACTGTAACATCATTGGAAGTAAATACTGCAGAATACTTTATAGGACATGGTGGTAAAGGTGGGATTGGTTTTTATTTATTTATTTATTTATCTATTTCTAACCTACTGATAGCTTATAGAAGGCATTTTCCTTTTTCTGCTGACATTGCGAGAGTCATGACTTGGAACATACATGAAAAGCATGTGGAAATAACCCTGTTGACTAAAACTAGAGGGCTAGAGAGACAAATGTTTATATTGCTGGAGATTATTTGTTTTCAGATTGTCTTCTCTTTTTCATGTGCTTTAATATCTTAGTTTTGTTGTTTAAAGTAATCTTTATATTTTAAATCTTGTGCTTATTTGTAGGTTTGTGTCGTACAAGTGAAATATTTGGGGCATCTGCTTTAGTTGTTGGCAGTCTTCATTATATAAACGATAAGCAATTTCAGCATCTCAGTGTTTCTGCAGAACAGTGGCTTCCTCTTGTCGAGGTGGGTGGAAAAAGTATTTTAGCTGCTAAAAGGAGCACTGTACATATAAATTCATTCAAACTGATGCCCTCTAAGTCAAGGGTCTCACTTTCTTTTTTCCTCTCCTGAAAATTAACCGCTTTACCCATTTGGCACAAGTACCTGCTTCTCTGTTTTATGCTAGTATTAAGGTATGTTTGCATTATTAGCCTGCTGCTTTTGAAGATCCTTGTTGCGGTTTTTAAAAGGTTGGTTTGTTGATTATTTTTTGTGTTAATGAAACTGATTGTACTAGTTGCCTCTTGTTTTATAACATACTCTGATTGTAGTATTTTACAGCTGATGGTTGTACATTGAAATTTAAAATTCTTTTGTAAAACTTAGTGATTCATTGAAATATTGTTAATCTCATCTTGTTTAGCCCATTCTTTTAGTGACATGATGAGAATAATTAATAACACAGTTTGTCTGAAACTAATTTACAAGGTAGATTTCAGAGCCTTTTCTATACTTTATCAAAATCAGGGCATCTTGCTTCAGACTGTAGGTCTAACACTCAGCACTCTATGCAAACCTGTGGTTGTAGTGTTTTGTATAGATATTAGGGCTGTTAATTAATCCCAGTTAACTCACACGATTAATTCAAAAAAATTAATCATGTTTAAAAAATTAATCGCAGTTTGAAAGCACTGTTAAACAATAGAATACCAATTGAAATTTATTAAATATTTTGGATATTTTTCTACGTTTTCATATATATTGTATTCTGTGTTGTAATTGAAATCAAAGTGTATATCATTTTTTATTTCAAATATATGCACTGTAAAAATGATAAAAGAAATAGTATTTTTAGTTCACCTCATACAAGTATTGTAGTGCAGTCTTTGTTGTGAAAGAGCAACTTACAAATGTAGATTTTGTTGTTGTTACATAACTGCACTCAAAGAAAGCATTGTAAAACTTCAGAGCCCACAAGTCCACTCAATCCTACTGCTTGTTCAGCCAATCGCTAAGACAAACAAGTTTGTTTACATTTACAGAAGATAATGCTGCCCTCTTGTCTGTCTGAGCGATTGGCTGAACAAGAAGTAGGACTGAGGGGATTTGCAGGCTCTACAATTATACATTGTTTTATTTTTTGAATGCAGGTTTTTTTTTTTGTACATAATTCTACATTTGTAAGTTCAACTTTCATGATAAAGAGATTACACTACGGTACTTATATTAGGTGAATTGAAAAATACTTTTTTTTTTGAGCACGGTACACTTTGTATTCTGTGTTGTAATTGAAATCAGTCTATTTCAAAATGTAGAAAACATCCAAAATATTTAAATAAGTATTCTATTATTGTTTAACAGTGCGGTTAATCTTTTTAATCTCTTGACAGCCCTAATAGATATATACGTTTTCAAAGTCAGCTTTGTATATTTTCATAGCAGTCTGAGTCTACTTACAGTTAATCTCTGGAAAATTTTATTTCTGATGTAAGAGTAAAATTCTCCGTATTTACACAATTTTGTCAATCCTTTAAAATAGTTTTGTTTTCAGAATAAATTACAAAGCCATACAATACTCTATTTCACTGACATAACAGATCTGCATTTAAACAACATTTTCTACACCCAGCCTATACAGAACACGATAGTAATGATAAATTTATACTGCTTGTGAGACTTGGCTTCTGATAGGTTTCTGACAAATTGAGATTATAAAGACAGGAATAAAGTAGAAAGAAAGCCCATCTACACATCAGCTAATCACCAGTGTGTTCCAGAAAAGGATTTTAGGGTAAATACTAATAATTTCCCATATTATTATATGCAAAAAGGATTTTTTCATATAGAGACAAGTTCATGAGGGAATAAATCTAAAGCTTTATATTTTGTTTGGTTTTGCTCTTCAAAATCATTAGGCTAGCACAGTTCTCAGGAAATGTATTTAGCTGTCTATCAAGATTACAAAAATGATTAGTATTTTCTATCAGTAGAACAACATTATATTTTAAGTGGCCTCTGCATATTCCCAGTTATGAGATGCCTTTCTCTACCCCTTTGTACTGCTAAACTTTGGGAACTATATAAAAAAGAAATATCCATTGCAGCATGCCTCTTTGCAACACTGAACATTTGGAGTTGTTACAAGAAGTCTTCTGCCCAGCCACCTCTGTTCCTTTCTTTCTGTGACTAGTTGTGAGAAAAAAGGCCTTCACTCTGTCAAAAGGACCTTTCCTGGTTTTAATGAAAAATCTCCTTTTAAATTGTTATAGTTAATACATTATAAATAGTTAATCTTAGGCACTTTCTGTGTAATTGTTTGATTTAGATTCCCAGACTGTCTCAGTCTCTGTCCCTTAAATCTCATCTGTAGAGCCAGCGTGGATACAAAATTTATATCTGCAGATATACAGCAGATATCCGTGGAGCTGCAGAGCTCTACCAGGAATCGTAGTGGCAAAAGCAACAGGATGTTGGGCTGCTGGTCACTGGAGCCAGCGCCCAAGCTGGACAGCTCTTCCGGTGTGGCTGTACGGTCCCCAGCCATACCCACTGGCAGCTGTCCCTAGGTTTGCCAACTTTCTAATCGCACAAAACCGAACACCCTTGCCCCCTGCCCCGCCCCTTCTCTGAGGCCCTGCCCCCACTTACTCAGTAACCCCTCTGTCGCTCTCTCTCCCCCACCCTCACTCACTCATTTTCACTGGGCTGGGGTAGAGGATTGGAGTGTGGGAGGGGATGAGGGCTCTGGTGTGGAGCCGTAGAGGAGGGGACTCTGGGCAGGGGGTTGGGGTGCAGACTCTTGGGTAGGCCAAAGATGAGGGGTTTAGGGTGCAAGAGGGGGCTCCAGGCTGGGGGGTGGAGCTGAGGGGTTTGGAGTGTGGGAGACTACTCTGGGCTGAGGCAGGATGTTGGGGCGCAGGAGGGGGTGATGGCTCCGGCTGCCGGCTCCAGGGTGGGGCCGGAAATGAGGGGTTCAAGATGTAGGAGGGGCTCTGGGCTGGGGCAGGGGGTTGGAGTACAGGCTCTGGGAGGGAGTTTGGGTGCAGGAGGAGGATCAGGACTGGGGTAGGGAGTTGGGGTGTGGAGGAGGGGCTCAGGGCTAGGGCAGGGGGTTGGGGTGCAGGAGGGGGTGAGGGGTGCAGTCTCCGGGCGACGCTTACCTTGAGGGGCTCCTGGAAGCAGCAACATGTTCCTAGGTGGAGGCGTGGCCAGGCAACTCTGTGTGCTTTCTCTGCCCGCAGGTGCTGCTCCAAAAACTGCCACTGGCTGTCATTCCCAGCCAATGGGAGCTGCAGAGCTGGTGCTCAGGGTGGGGGCAGATCGCGGAGCCCCCCTGACCGTGTCTTCACCTAGGAGCCAAAGGACGTGTCACCACTTCCAGGGAGCCACACACAGCCA
Source organism: Lepidochelys kempii (assembly GCF_965140285.1). Lineage (NCBI taxonomy): Eukaryota > Metazoa > Chordata > Testudines > Cheloniidae > Lepidochelys > Lepidochelys kempii. The sequence goes on along the minus strand of NC_136382.1, from coordinate 134,739,078 downwards.
TGTACTGAGCCTGCCAGCTCCGCCAACCAGACTTTTAACAGCCCAGTCAGCAGTGCTGACTCGAGCCACCAAGGTCCCTTTTCGACTGGATGTGCCGGTCAAAAACCGGACACCTAGCAACTGTAGCTGGCCCTGGTTGGGCTAGTGTGTGCAAGATGCAGACCTCTGTGTGGAAGGAACTCCTGTCTGGGAGCGTGTGAGCTGCTTGCACACGCTAGTGTGATCAGGGACAGCTGCCGGTGAGCCTAGGGCCCACCCCAGTAGGCAGGGCTAGAGTCAAGCTCTTTATGATGGAAGCTAACACCTTAGGGTTTAAGGCATGCCTCTCCTGTGCTGCTTCTATGCCCCTCAGTGGTGGACACTCTTTTTCACTACTTCTGAAATGCTCTATGACACCTTCCTTGGGCATGGAGGAGGATGTAGCTAAGGCCTAGTCTTCCCTCCAGTCCCTTCTGGCTGGTGTCCCCGCGCACCGGGATTCCACCTTGAGCTCCAGGGCTGAGATGTCTGTGAGCTCCCAGTTGTCAACTTCAGTCTATGTGTTGACTTCTTCAAGCAGGTTTAGGAAGGAGCATCACTCTAGAGATGAGCCTACACATGAAGGTCTCCCCCTCCAGGACCTTTAGACTGAGAAATAAGAATTCACATATGTTTGGCTGCAAAACTTAAAACGAGTCTGTGGGCAGCCAGTAGTCTAAGATGGGTCCCTCTGGCACCTGATTACTGGCCATGAAAAAAATTGCTTGTTGTACTGACTAAATCCTCTGGCTTCCTTTTTTCTGACACACCTCTTTGGCACTCTTGGTAGCCGGCATGTCAGTACTGTCGTTTTCGGTACCTCTGGCCTATTTTGTACCAGCTGACCTGTCTGTAGGCCAGGTACAGCTATACTTTATGTCAACAGACAGGGTGGGGCCGAGTCATTTCTGCTCTGTCAGGCCATTTGGCTGTTGACATGGTGCATATTTGTCACTGGTTCATATCACTAGCCCTGGCAGACATTCAGACAGAAATTACTAGTAGATCACCTCAGCAAGTGGTTCTCAGACAACTACATGTGGTCAGTCAAGGACCTGGTGCTGCAGAGCATCTTTTGCAAGGGGGGATACCAATCAATAGCATATTTGCCACAGACCAGAACAAGAAATCCCAAGTGTTCTGCTCCACAGATGGGTCCAATCTAGGCCCCCGTCAGATGCTTTTCTTACTCTCTGTACGCAGGGACTGATATATGCTTTGCTCCTGGTTCCTGTGAGACTGAGGGTCCTGAGGAAAATGAGGCAAGATGCTGGACTGATTATCATGATGGGCCAAGCAGTTCTGGTATTTGGATCTGATGAACCATCAATACAGCCCCCAATCTCTTACCTGCTGAGAATGACATGGTCTCACAAAACATCCCGGGAGGCTAGATCCACCCCTAGACTCAGTCTCCTTATGTTTGACAGCGTGGATGCTGGCTGGCTGATGTACACCATAAGGTGTTCTCCTGAGGTTCAGAACATTCTGCTCTAAAGCAGAAAAGCCTCAACTAGAATGACTTCTAAAACCAAGTGGTGGTTTTCTGTTTGCACATCTGAGCACCAGCATCTCCCCTAACACCACCCATTTCAACAATACAGAACTATATACTATTACAGAAACATTCTGGGCTTTTTGTCAGCCCCATTTTGTCTACCTAGCAATAATATCTCTATTCTGGGGCTCTCTGTTAGCTCCATAAAGATCTACCTAGCAGTAAAATCTGCATGTCAGGCCACACTGTATTTTCTCACCCTACACTGGCTATATTCCTTACAGACTTTATTCATGCTTTTTCACCCAATTCAGGAGCTGCCCTGGGACCCTCACTCTTGGGAACTCAGTGTAGTATTAACAAGGTTGATTGCTCCCCCACTTTGAACCTTGTATACCACCTATCACTGAAGACTGCCTTTTTAGTAGCCATTACATCAGCTCAGGTAGCGGAGATTGTTTTTCATGGGGGGCTTCTCCTTATATACACAGTTTCATAAGGACAGGCTTACTCTGAGGCCTCATCCCAAGCTCCTGCCCAAAGTGGTTTTGGAATTCCATATGAACCAATTTATTAATCACCAAGTTTACTTCCCCAAGTGTCACTCAATCCCCTGGGAAGCTAAACTTCATATGCTTGATTTAGTAAGGGCATTGTCATACTACCTTAACGAGACAACATCTTTCAGTAACACACCTAGCCAGTTTGTGATCTTTGCTGATAGGATTAAGGGTCAGGCAATAACCTCCCATTGATTATCAAAATGGGGCTTCACCTGTATAAGGACATATTACAAGGTAGACTAGATCCACCTAGCCACATTAGAGCTCATTCCACTACTGCTCAGGCAGCTTCTGCTGCCTTTGTTTGAAGAATGTACCTGTAACCAAATCTGCAATGCAGCTATGTGGTCCTTGCTCCACATAAACAACAAGGAGTCCAGTGGCACCTTAAAGACTAACAGATTTATTTGGCCATACGCTTTCGTGGGTAAAAAAACCACTTCTTCAGATGCAAACTTGGGCATAAGCTTTTGTGGGTTTTTTACCCACGAAAGCGTATGCCCAAATAAATGTGTTAGTCTTTAAGGTGCCACTGGACTCCTCATTGTTTTTGTGGATACGGACTGATGTGGCTACACCTCTGATACTTTGTCCACACAATTTCAAGACACTGTTCTTTAGTAGAGGCTTCCAGATCTCATTCCTGTTTTGGTAGAGCTGTCCTGCAGTCATTCTTTATGTAGGATTCCTTGTACCTGTCTGTAAGCAAACAGACTGCTTGTTTTTGTTAGTCACCAAGAGGGGAATCCACAGGCCAATCGCTTGAAAAAGTTATTGTAACTGTTCTTTACTTACCCGTAACTGATTCTTCAAGAGTAGTGCATCTGCATATTCACACTACACGTCCATCTTCACAAGGACTTAGCTGTTAGCAATAAGAAATGAGGCAGTTGTGTGCCTCACTGCCTCTTGTCACCTCAGCTCCTGAGCATTTGTTGCTGTGAATGGATACTTGTGTAGTCCCAGTGGGTGGTGTTTTTCTAGCAGGTTTTCAAAGGTTAGCTATACCAGGGGATTGGACCACATCCCACAAGTGATGAAAAGGCAAAACTCTCAAAGAACCACGGCTATTAATACATAATCTTTCCTTTATCCACTACATTATCTAGTAACAGTTCCATTCTTTTACTGACTTCCTCCTAAAAAGGGTATTTATAATGAGTCATTGTAAACATAAGCTGGGGCAACACCAAATGTCCTGCACTTGATCTGCAGTAACACTCCCATATGATATAATCGTGTACAGATCCAGTAAAACTTATGATCTGTGTTATACGAATATCTGTGAAGCCCAGAGCCCTAGTATATTTCTGTATATTACCAATTACCACCAGTCTGAAAAAAAAAAATCTTAAAACTAGTTTAAAATATCAATTTTTTTTTCTTCTGTAGAATGTTCTATTCTCAACTTTAGAAATGTGTAAACGTTTTTTGTGGTAATATATTTTTATATAGAAAATATTTAAATATTTGTAACATTTCTCCCCTATTCTTAACATGCAGGTGAAACCATCTCAGCTTGTTAATTATTTACAGCAGAAGAAAACTGAAGGCTACACTATCATAGGTGTGGAGCAAACTGCTAAAAGTTCTGACTTGACCGAATACTGCTTTCCAGAGAAATCCTTGTTATTGCTGGGGTAAGTTACAAACAAGCTGTATCTGTAGTTTCCATACTGTGGTCCATCAAGCCACCCTTCCTCGTAAGCAGCAGTTTAATGATTAGAAAATCAAGCTATGTTGGTGGAAGGAAAGAAGAGAGATAGTATATAACAGTATTTCTCTTCCACTTGGTATAAAAGATGTAAAATATAGAACCCCCATGGATCAAATATCTTTGTCTTTAACGAGGGCTTTGTAACTGTGGTCTCCGTGGCTCACCTCAAGAATCACACCATGGCACTATTCCTTGGCTAGGGCTTCTTGATGGGACTTTAGAGCCCAATAATGCTAATTCATTTGCTCAGCCACAGAAATCACTGCAGAGCAAAGAGAGTGCCCTCATCTCTCATGAGCAGAATACAGTGGTAATGTAGAGCTTCATAGACGTTGCCTTTTCAGTGAGCTAAAGTTAAATCCAGTAATAAGTCTCTCACATGACAGTATAGTAATAAATGCCCTGAGTCTCTTTTGTAATGTGACAGCCTCTCTTTCACTCACCCTCCTTTTTCACACTTTTGTTTTCCTATGTTGCACACTTTGGTTAACCCATTTTATCTTCAGCATAGCTATGTGATGTTATTTTCAGTGACCTCATTCAGAAGGGGGTACAGTCTGTGTAAGCAGTACTTACTGAGGTGCTGTCACTGGAAATAGCAGACCTGGATGCCTATGACCAGTGTGGTAATACTTAAGATATTCACAAGTATTTAAGTGATTGGATATCCCCTAGCTGGCCCATCCATGGAAACCCAGAAATCTCTCCAGGATCAGACTTTCTATTTCTGCATAAAAGTAAAGAAATTGATACCTTGCTTTTTGTTGCTTTTATTTCTGCATTAATGGGGAAATACTATGATCAGTAATTGTTATATGTGAACCACCCCTTCTGTTGAGTATGCTATTATAATTCAGCATCTTCCATTTCTGAGTGATTTTAAGTTTTTGTGACAGGGCAACTAATAGCATTGGCTAAAGTTATAGGAAGAGATTAGTGCAACCTTTGCTACAGTTCTGTTAAACTTCAGTCTTGATCTGCAACATTTGTGTTATCAGCAGGAATCCTAGTTTTCCCTGATTAAAAAAAAACAAACAAACTTCTCTGATTTAAAAAACCCCATAAAAATCCACACTTTTCTGTGATTAAAATGAAATGCTGAACTTTAGCTTTCCCTAACCACACTATCTGTATATAGGTATCAGGTGAACACAATGTTTTATTAATATATTTACATTTGCAAACAAATTCTAAGCTTACCATCCATGTGAAATTTGTCCTAGCCAAACTCAGTGACTTGATCTTTACGGATGAGTTTTAAAGTTTTTGGCATCTTTTCATAACTTTAATTACATCTGGAGGCTGAAGTGAAATTTGAGATGCATTAAAACATGAACTCCTATAGGCCACTGAGTAACCTCTGTATGCCAGAAGCAGTTTATTGGGGTATGTTTAGCTATGTAAATTTAAAGCCCATTCAAAAATCAACCATAAGAGTGGAGAGGTTGCATACACTGAATAAGTGATACTGGTACTTTCAATAAAATTTAGTTAAAATAAAAACATATATTAACTATTTTCACAAAATGTAAAAACTGAAGATTCTCTGTAAAAATGCAAATTCCATGTTTTCCCATGGCAAAAAGATTAAACAAGGATCCCTGCATAGTCTCATGTTTAAGATGTGGAAAACATCTATTAGGATAAGACCGTTTGGTTCATTTTGGTTTTGACTTAACCAAAATATAAATCTGAGCTTTTCTTAAAGCAAAAAGATAGTGGACTAAACTACTACACTGTCTAGTTTCCGTTATCTTCAGTGTTTCTGTAACATTTGCTGCTGAAGCAAGACACTAGTTCTAGTATTTTGTAAGTTTTCGATTACAATGCTATGGAATTTTTAGGTTTTCTTTTTTTGTGCTCATCAGTTATACGTATGAAGAAGTAAGCATCAACTGCATGGATAAGAAACTTATCCCATGATGGGTGGAGCTGGCAGCAAGTAGTGTTGTGAGTGGTGTTTGCTACTGAAGCTCATTTCTTGTTTTTTTCTGTTATGGGACACTCAGGTTTCTCCAGACAGGTGCATATTGGAGACAGCATGAAGTGATATTGCTTCTATTTCTTCTTTTCTGTGTAAAAGACTTACATCTTTTTAATTTCCTCCTTATTAGAAATGAACATGAGGGAATCCCAGCAAACCTGATTCAGCATCTGGATGTTTGTGTAGAAATTCCTCAGCAGGGTATCATTCGATCACTGAACGTTCATGTAAGTGGAGCTCTGCTGATTTGGGAGTATACAAGGCAACAACTAATCAAGCAAAAACAACTGAAATAACTGCAAGAGTCTTGTGCCTTATTTGTAATGCAGCTGGATGGCTTTTTATGGTGCTGTAAAATATGTTTTTAAACACATGGAATAATTACAGACTCAGGGTGAATGACGATGTTTTTAAATTTTGCATGTCATACAATGGTGTTGTGTAGTACAAAAATTGTTTTTAAATTCCTTAACGTATTATCTGATTATATACAACTGTTTTATTGGTAATAAATAGTCTTGTTTGTATTGCTTACGTATGTATAGTTCTCTTATTGCAGTGGAAGCAACCAGAGTTAATAGACTCTTCTCCCCTTGAACACACAATTCAGTGACATTTAACTGTTTCATACAGTGTACTTCAAAATGTAGGGTTTTTACAATAGCAGTTGTTCGGATCACAACAGCTGTAGTTGAGGTTAAAATGGTTTTAATTTGATCGCCCATACTCACACCTAACACCCTTGTGTAGTCTGTGGTAAGATGCTTTGTTTTCTGCAGCATCTAGGTACAGCAGACCTGAAATTCTGCAGCTGTCTTAGGTGAATTTAAAAACTGACATTAAGTATGAAATATCTTATTATTCCTTCATGATGGTCATTTTCATATTAAATCCAGTTTTTTACACTCCCCCTAAATTTTCAACATACTGCAGATTTTGAATTGATAACATTTTTAGAAGTGAAGCTGGAAGTTTTGGCAGAGGACCAGTTAGGGTCTTTTACATCAGGAAATGAGGTGGTGGTTTAGGAGTATGGGATAAATCATGTCTATAAATGTTAGTGAACCCATTTTTAAAACACAGGTTTTAAACACCTAAACAATGTTTGCTGATCCCAGTAAACTCTATGCTTGGTAATTTATCAGGGTGAATTGTTCAGTGTAGGGCCCTGTCCTAATACACAACACTTTCTTAAGCCTTTTTCACTGACAATTTGGAAAATGCCATTTTTAAAGCAGCTGCTATTTTGCCTAAGGACTACCTCACGTAAAACAAACCTTTACTGAAGCAAATCCATTGTGAATAATACAGGAGTTGGTTATATCATTGCCACCAAATTATACAAACAAGGACATAAGAAATCATACCTGTAGCATTGTATTTTTCAAATATTTTGGTGACATACTTAATGACTGAGAAACTGTTCACCTACATTAGTGGCATAAGAATCTCAACTATAATTGTGCGGATATTTATAAAAATACATAAATGAAAACCAGCTACATAAGAAATGAGATACAGTGGTTATTTATACCTCTTGATCTTTATCTAAAACGTGGCCATACAGTAAGACAGCAGAAATTAATTGATTCACAAAATTTTCAAAGAAATAGCATAGAGTGTACCTGCTCACTTACACTGACACATTATCTTCATAGAGAAGGGGGGAAGATGCAGGAGCTTTTTAGAAAAGTTAGTTCACGTGCATTGAAAAACTTGTCAAGTTTGAAAACAGTTTAATATTCTCCCAAAAATATAGATGTATAGTTCAGTGCATTAATTTCTGGGAAACACTGCTTTTCATCCTAGTTACACAATAAAAAAATTCAGGTATAGGAAAAATTATATACCATATTTCGTTGATATACAGTCTTACAGACAGTCAGTCTTTTTCATTTAATTACTGTTCTCGCACAAAAGTGAGACATTGCAACAAGGAAAGCAGCATGAATTTCTAGAGATACAGTGTAAGTTACCAGTTACTTTTAACTCAAGGAGTTCTCCTTGCATTTCAGTACTTCTCTTCCATAAGATTATTCTTTCATTGATTGTGTTTCATAAATTGATGCGTAGCTATGACTTTTCAGTAGTCCCAGGAAATTCTCCTGCTTGAAGCTGTTCTTTGTATTTTAAAAAGTCTCTTCTTTTGTCAAAGTATTTTACCTGTTTTAAAAAGAGATCACTTTATGTTCATCAAAGCAAACTGGTGTAGTATGGGACTCCAACATGAAATGTTCTTATTCACACATCATCTAACGGGATTACGGAAAGAACAGTCTTCGATCACATACACACTTGACCAGATTGATACTGAAGTTGTGTATGTTAATGGTTTAGAATGTGAACTCCGTCACTGGAGCAGAAAAAATGGGATGTAGCACATTGTAATATTGGTCTCAAAGTGCCATGCAATTGCAAGCCCTGCCACTATTACATGAGCGTTCTCCCCTTGAGATCTGTGTTTTCACTTCTGCGATATTATCCATTAATTTCCCTGTTTCTGGGAGTTGACAGGACATTTCCCAAATACCTTTCCAGTGGTATAGCAACATAACTTAGATAGATAGAGTGAAATCTACTTCACCAATTATCTGGCTAGGCAGTCTTCTGGATTTAATACTCATTGTTTTGTTTTTTCGGTGTACTACTCCATGAAACGAATACCCAATCTTTAAGAGGATCTACAGCAGTAACGCGTTGCTCGCTGTGCAGCAGAAGTTAACTATTTGTAGGGCATTGCTTACATTTGTGTTTTTGCCAGTGTACAAATATTCTGGATAGTTACATAACTGGAAAAATTAAAGGGAAGCAGTGTCAAACGAAAAAACAAAATATTACTGTAAGGTATTAAGGCATTATGAATAATGTAGATTGTGGCATTACTTGAGAATGCTTATATGAATTAATTTGCAGAAGAAATTCATTTTTGATACAACACAACTGTCAGGTTGCATCTTATGACTGGTGAAAAAACTACTAGCACTCACCCATTGTTGTGGACACCTAGATTCAAAAGAACATCTAAGCTTCTGACACCTAGATGCATCTTCCAAATTTTCATCTAAGCATTTCCAGTATTCATCCCTGGCTCCCCAGCAAGCCTTCCTTTCCTCCATTGATGGTGCTGACATTTTTATTACTGGCAAAATAAAATAAAATTGTAAATGTCTTGTCCCTGATAAACACTTTGATCTGCCTATTGCCTCAAGTTTATTCACACACAAATGTTGCACTGGTTAGTGAAAAAGGTCCAAGAACTGGCAAGGTGTGAGACTTCATTTGTAATGGCTTCAATAACCTTGCGTGTGCCACTTGATTTTGTCCCACAGTTAACTGGAGAGCTAAATAAAATGAATCATATTGCTGATATGCAGATGCTGTACGTCTGAGAAGCTTAACCATACAAGTTATAGCCACCAAAATTTAATTTTAGAAAGAGGGCAGGTGCTTCACATCAGCCGGCTTCCACTTACAGGAACCAGAAAGGGTCTGCACTTTCACTGAATACCAGCGCAAATTACAAATCAGGGCATATGCTCCCTTTTAAATAGCAAGAGGAAACACCAAACCACACTTTAAATCAGTCTAGTGACATGACAAACTGCATTAATCCTCTCCCCCGCCCCCCTTCCCTGGCCCCCTGGTACATGCTACAGTTTAATAACAGGAATCTGAAGTTATTTCCGCAGGCCCCAAACTGACAGAAACTCTGATCGGGTGGTGAAAACGAGGCGCCTGCACAGCGAAACCACCACTCCCGTGAGAGAGCGGCTGAAGTCAGCCCACCCCTCTGGGGGCGCCTGCAGGGAAACGGGGGCTCGGAGCGTCTCCCTGGCCCCACGAGGCGGATTAACCCCCGCCCCCGCCCCCGCCCCCGCCCCCGCGTTGCGACGGGAGAACTCAGAGAGGGGCCGGCCACGGCCCCGCCGCGCGCACGGGATCGGGGCAAGCCCCGCGCCCGGTGCCGTCTCCTCCGGCAGAGCCGGAAGGGGGGATTCTGGCGTCTGTCCCCCGGCACCTGACTCACTCACTCACCCGCCCCCGCCGCGTCCCTCCAGCGTCCGCCCAGCTGAGGCCGTGACCCCGACCCGGACCGGATACAGATCCACAGAGCCGGAAGTGACGGTAGCAAAGACAACACCTGGAGGGGGACCGAGATGGCGCGTGCGCAAGGCTGCGGGGGGGCGGGGCTGCCGTTTCCGCGTTGCTTGGAGACACGCCCGGGCCTAGTAGCGTCACCTGTTCCTGTCACTCTCGCTCCCGGCTGCAGCGTTGGGCAGGGGGCGCTGAGGGCCCGCGGGGGCTGCTGGGGCCCGGGGCGGGGTGGGAGCGGACCCGTCTGGCCCAGGCACAGATATCCTGGTTCTTAGGCGAGGGGGCGGAGCCGGAGCCAGGTTGGCGCTGCGGGCTCCCCAGCCGTCAGGCCGGGCGCTGGGGTCCGGCAAAGCCCCGCTCGCTGGTGCCCAGCCGAGTCCTGGCCTCGGGCTGCAGCCCCGGGGGGAGGTTGCACCTGGCTGGGCCGAAGTGTGAATCCTGAACGTGGCTTTTTGTTGCTCCCGATCGACTCCTCTCAGGCTGCTCGGCTGGCCCCATTGACACACGGCGCAGCACCCGGCCCTGCCAGTGCTGAGCCAGGCGCGTGTCGCCGCTTCCTGGGCCGAGGCTGGTCTTTGGTCTCTCCCAGCCAACGCTGCTGGGGCGCGGGATTCAGGAGGCAGCCAAGCACGGGCATGTGGAGGAGAAGCTGGGGGTCTGTAGGCACGTGATAGGAGCACAGGTACTAGTATGTAGGTTTACTGTCGCAACCCGGTTACCTCTCAGGAGATACTGACGAGCTGTAGAGAGCTAGAGTGACACACCTGCGACCAGTGTCCAAACGAGGGGTGTTCCCCTCTGTTCTGAAGTGTGGAGGCAGATGGATAACTAGGGCCCTACCAAATTCACAGTCCATTTTGGTAAATGTCATGGTCATGGTATTTTAAAAATCTTGAATTTCACAGTTTTGGATATTTAAATCTTAAATTTCATGGTGGTGTAACTGTACGGGTCCGGACCCAAAAGAGGGTCATAGCGGAGGGTCGAAAGGCTATTATAGGAGGGTCATGGTATTGCTGCCCTTACTTCTGCACTCCCTTCAGAGCTGGGTGGCCGGAGGCTGGCAGCTACTGGCCAAGAACTCAGCTGTGAAGGCAGTGCTGACACCAGCAGCAGTGGAGAAGTGAGGATGGCAATACCGTACCATGCCATCCTTACTTCTGTGCTGCTGCCGGCAGAGGCACTGCCTTTAAAGCTTGGGCAGTCAGAGAGCTGCAGCTGCTGGCCAGGTGCCCAGCTCTGAAGCCAGCACTGCCACCAACATTAGTGAAGAAGTAAGGGTGGCAGTACCATACCATGTCACCCTTCTGCACTGCTGCAGGCAACAGCGCAGGCTTCTGGGATAGGTGCCCAGCAGCCACTGCTCTCCGGCAGCCCAGCTCTTCAAGCAGCACAGAAGTAAGGGTGGCAATACCATGACCCCCCTACAATAGCCAGATCTCACAGGGGAGACCAGCTTTCATGGTCTGTGACATGTTTTTCATGGCCGTGAATTTGGCAGTGCCCTACCAATAAATGTGGCTGTTTGTAGGGGCTAGGAACCACCCCTTCCTGGACTTTTCTACCACCACACATACATGGGCAGTGGACCAAGAGCCTCTGCTTCTGACAGAGCTTTGGGGAGTTTTTCTAAGTCCCCTACCACCACCACCTTCCCCTTCCGAAAAGGAAAAGACATTTTTACTTATTGAAAGCAAAATATAGTAACTCCTTGCTTAACATTGTAGTTATGTTCTTGAAAAATACGACTTTAAGCAAAACAATGTTAAGCAAATCCAGTTTCCCTAAAGAATTAATGTAAATGGGGGGTTAGGTTCCGGGGAAAATTCTTCTGCCAGACAGAAGACATTATATACATATACTATATAAGTTTTAAATGAACAATTTAATACTGTACTCAGCAATGATGATTGTGAAGCTTAATTGAGGTGGTGGAGTCAGAGGGTGAAAGAGGGTGGATCATCCAGCTGCTCCTCTTGCTGTTCTTTCCAAAGTGCCGGGGGGGTTTCTTAATCCCTGGCTCTGCCAAGGCCTGCCCCGCACTTCACCCCTTCCCCCAAGGCCCCACCCCGCTTCTTCCTGCCTGCACTCCACCCCCACCCCATCTCTTTCCACCCAAGTGCGCTGCCTCCTTGCTCCTCCCCCTTCCCCTCCCAGACCATCCTGAAACAGCTGATTGCTGTGAGCGGGAGGTGTGGGGAGGGAGGGGGGAGTTGCTGATCTGTGGGGCTGCCGGTGGGCCGGAGGCGCTGGGTGGGTGGAGGGGAACTGATGGGGTGCTGCCGGCCTATCCTGGTTTCAACCCCCCATAGCCAAACAACATTATAAGCAAACATTGCACAACTTTAAATGAGTATGTTCTCTAATAGATCAACAATGAAACAACGTTAACCGGGACAACGTTAAGTGAGGAGTTACTGTACCCAATATTCCTGGGCTCCTTCTGACCAGGGGGTTTCGTGGAGCTCGCCCTTCCTGAACCCCTTCATCTCCCATGCAGAAGTGGGGATTATTGCTTGGACAGACCTGTCCCCCGGCCCCAACTCAGGCCATGTCTGACAGGGACAAGAAAAAACAACCCAAATATCTCCCCTGCTCCTCCCCACTCCACCTGGGGCCACATGGCACAGCCGCTGTTCCTCAGTCACAGTGAAAGATGACCCAGAGGTAAAGAGGAGGATTAGGTCCCTCAACTGCCCTTTCCACGCTCGGGCTGGTGGTGGCTGCAGTCATAGAGCGTCAGGCTGCAACAGTGGTGCCCATCCTCTAGCTTCTGCCCAACGTGCTCAGTTCCACTGGTCTCAAGGGCTGTGGTTTAAGTGCCAAAAAATGGCCGCTGACTGCAGACAGCAGACTCCTAGAAGGTGTAGCACATAGTAAGCAATATCATAATTATGTAGAAACATACACTGTAGAATATATGAATTCTGATGTATATGCTTACACATTAGTACTGCTTTGTATGGTGCTCAAAAACCTGGTCACAACTATAATCTATATGTTCTAGCAGGTTTTAAGTTGTTTCAGTCTAACTGTGACAGTCAGTTTTAATTCTTTGTGCTTCTGTTTGTAATACTTGTGACGCTGTATGGTATGGAATATGTGGGACACTTTATGATATTGTTGATACCAATATTATAAAAGTGTGATGAATCATTCCAGGTATGCCGAGTGAGGTATCTGTGAAAATGTTATAATTTGCCGAGCGTGATAATCTTGTTCATATGTTTGTATCACCTTGTATTGTAAGCTATAGATATGTATGGTATATCTATGTTTCCAAACTTGTGCTATGTTTCTCGGTGACATCCTAGACCGATTGGCATCAGCAGTAAGCCTGCTTGATGGCCCATCAAGGGTCGTCAGCGGTACAATGAACCCATTGAAAGGAGCCAGGGAATACACCTTATGAGTCAGCGTGACTTGTAGGGGCATGGCTATGGACTGAAAACTCAAAGCCTTTTCCATGCCCATGTGTTGTAAAGTTTGTGTTTGGGACACAGGAAGTACAAGCCACATGGCAAGAGAAATGTAAAGGGCAGCTGCATCATCTCCATTTTGTATTTGATCCAAGCGGTGGACGTGTTCCAGAGGGACTTTCAAGTCAGCAGACTCACCAGTATTGCTAAGAACCTGATAGGTGGACTTTGAAGTCTCTGTTGTATCTGAGTGCTTTACCATTTAACAATTATCTTCTTGTTCTTTCTTTTTTTCTTTATAATAAACCTTTAGTTTTACATACTAAAGGATTGGCTGGCAGCGTGGTATTTTGGGTAAGATCCAACCTATTATTGACCTGGCAATGTGGCTGGCCCTTTCGGGTGCAGAAGAACATTTTGTATAGTGAGCAGAGTGTTTTAAATCACTTCTCACTGTACTGGACCTGCGTGCTGATTAGGAGCAAGAGAACTGGAATGCAGTAAAAGGAGGCTGTGTGATTTTTTTTAAACTTCTTGATAACCAGTGTGAGAGATCAAAAGTACAGTCTGGCTGGTAGGTGAGTTTAACTTTAGTGTTAACCACCAGTTTTGTGAGTATTTGCTCTCCCTTTTGCAGCCTGCCCTGACCTTTGCTTCTTCAATGATGGCTCCGTCAGGCATCCCAGGTCACACTCAGTAGTTGTTGCATATCAGTATAGAACTTCATTTTGCCAACTTTTTTCCCACTTGTATTTTCAGTGGAGTAAAAATTTACATAGCTCCTTAAATTTCCTTCCTGTACATATGCACCAATATCATTGATTTTTCTCATCTACAGGGAATCAGTGAATTTTTAAAGGGAGAATATTTAAAACCTGGAGGATATTAAGTTAAAAAAAGGTTAAAGTAGGTCACAGGATGTCATTTTCATTTAAATGTTTCTATGTGATATTGGAGGGTTGTTTTGTTTTTGTTGTTGCACAAGATGGATACAGAACATTTTATGTTCCTGTTCGTCTGTGTTTCTGTTAGGTTTCAGAGTAACAGCCGTGTTAGTCTGTATTCGCAAAAAGAAAAGGAGTACTTGTGGCACCTTAGAGACTAACCAATTTATTTGAGCATGAGCTTTCGTGAGCTACAGCTCACTTCATCGGATGCATACCGTGGAAACTGCAGCAGACTTTATATACACACAGAGAATATGAAACAATACCTCCTCCCACCCCACTGTCCTGCATACCGTGGAAACTGCAGCAGACTTTATATACACACAGAGAATATGAAACAATACCTCCTCCCACCCCACTGTCCTGCTATTACCAGCAGGACAGTGGGGTGGGAGGAGGTATTGTTTCATATTCTCTGTGTGTATATAAAGTCTGCTGCAGTTTCCACGGTATGCATCCGATGAAGTGAGCTGTAGCTCACGAAAGCTCATCCTCAAATAAATTGGTTAGTCTCTAAGGTGCCACAAGTACTCCTTTTCTTTTTGTGTTTCTGTTGTCTTCATCCAGTCTGCAAAATGTATCAGGAGTGAAGAACAGGAGAAGGAAGTCCCTGTCTGTGTGGGGGTTTGAATGCGTATAGCAGTTGGGAAGGGAGTTTGATTGACAGCTCTGAGACCTGTGCTTATAAATAGGACTGGTAGGGCACTGCCAGGGGCAGCGAGCTTCCACCATGAGGCCCTGCCACTATAACTTAACCCTGAGCTGAAAGGAACCATCTCCGAATGTAACAGAATAGTTTGGGTTCTTACTTTGCTATGACTGTTCACTACGGTGCCAATTAATAACAACTGGGGAAGTGTTTTTTGTGTGCTGGTGCCTATGTGAATTGTGAATTGCAGCTTGACTGAGCCCACCAGCTCGTTTCACATAGACCTCCCCAGCAGCCTTCAAATAATTACCACAAATATCTTTGTCATTACTGATTTCTGGGTGGGTTTAAGCCAGTGACCAGTGCAAAACAAGAATGAATAAACAGTATTTTTTTAGTATGATGAGAACTTACCCTTAGCACCTTTATAGGGTAATACATCTAGTTTAAGATCTGGTTATTCGGGTGACTGGTCAGCTCAGCTTGAAAACACAATCACAGTGGAAATACTAGTGAGAAATACAGAATAGTAAATCCTATTTAATGGTTTTATTTCTGGCTTGGGAATAAGCTAGCAGAGTTCCATGTTTGTACCCAGAAGAATCATGGCTTTCATTTTATAGACCAGAAGCCTGTAAACTCTAAACATTTTTGCTGTTTACTGGTGGCAGCCTAAAAAGCAGTGGAGTTTGTTTCCATGGGAACCCACAGAGCTGCAATTTTGAACAGTCTGGAATTTTGACAGCAAGAGACAAGTTTGTAACAGGGGCCTGATCCTGAGAGATACTGAGCACTTGCAGCTCCGAATGATGTGAGTGGGAGCTGGTAGGTGTCTAGCACTCCTCAGCACCACACCTTAAAAGCAGAGTCTAAGATTTACAAGTACAGCATTACATTTCTCCACTGGGGACACTTGATACTAGAGTCACAAAAGGACTTAGGTGCCTAACTACCACTTTAGGCACCTAAATCCCAGAATCAGGCCCCACTGGAATTCACAAAACGCTTGCTCGGCTGCCACCAAATGCTGTAGGAACCTAAACTCACTTTACACCTATGGTTTTGCAGTTAAAGTTCGCTAGGCATCTACGTTTCTGTCTCTGAGCATGCTCATTGCTGCCCAATACCAGGCATCTGGATGCATAAACCCCAGAGCGATGCACGAACCATGAGAAGATAGGCATTCTTCTGCCTAACTCAGCTGTAGGACTTGATCTGATAAGCATGCTCTGAGTTTGAGCCCTACAGGTGAGTTTACACAAAATTCCAAGGACAGGGAGGAGGTCGTGCCTCATAAGCTTTAGCCCAGCAGTTAGGGTACTCATTAGGGTATCCCTAATTCTCATCCCCTTTCCCCCTGAGGAGAAGGGATTTAAACAGAGGTCTGCTACCTCACAGGTGAGTACTCTAATATTACACTTGGCTACAGGGGAGTCTGATGTGGGCCTTTCTCAGTTTCTCCTGTTGAATCATACAAATGTAGGGCTGGGAGGTACCCTGAAAGGTCATCAAGTCCAGCCCCCAGGCTGAGGCAGGACCAACTAAACCTAGATCATCCCAAGCAGGTGTTTCTCCAACCTGTTCTTACAAACCTCGAATGATGGGGATTCCATACTCTCCCTTGGAAGCCTATTCCAGAACTTAACTGAACAAATCTGAAACTTAACATCACCTTCTTTCCTGTTTGCATAAACTTTGCTTTGAGGGGTAATCCTCAGAAGAATCCACTTCAAAGGGAGACTGTACTATAAAAGTGAGGGGAAAAAACACTCCATATATTCTCTCTTTATATCACTCTCACTCTCGCTTGCTCTTTCACCTAAGAAGACAAAGGAATCAGCCCTTTGGACTGTGAGGGCAGCACCTGACTTGAGAATTTGGTGAGCTGGAACATGTGGTAAGGGATTTTAAATAAATAAATTTATTTATAAGTAGTTAAATAAATTTGTTTAATTCTTTAATCAAAACTAATCTAGTGCTGTGTTTAAACAGAATTATTTGG
This sequence comes from Lepidochelys kempii, assembly GCF_965140285.1. NCBI lineage: Eukaryota > Metazoa > Chordata > Testudines > Cheloniidae > Lepidochelys > Lepidochelys kempii. The sequence continues at coordinate 134,722,186 of NC_136382.1, read as the reverse complement.
TAACACCAGTTAAAGTAGCGAACTGCTGTACATTGATCCCTTACAGGGGCAACAGACCGCTAACATCTGAACTGTCCAGGAGAGGGCTGGACACTGCAGAACACACATTTTGGGGGAAAATCCGGGACTGGGAGTATGTGATAATCAAGGCTGGTGTGTTGCCGACAGTCTGTTAGAGTCAGAATTGCTGTACCAGGATTGCAGCTATACCCAGACACTCAGTGTGCGACCTGCATGCTGTTTGTGTGCGGCTAAGACTGCGGTTTATATCAGCAAGGCATTGTGAGGCATCCAAGGTTGCGGGGCAGATGATGATACCACCTCTCGCTAGTCTGTATTGCACCCCATCTGGGAGGTGAGAGACCCAGGATCCAGTCCCCCTACTCCACTTCAAATTATTTATCCACAGTGCAACAGCTTCGGGGCTTGAACTAGGGCTTGCCCACATCCCAGGTGGGTATTCTAACCACAGTGTTAAAAGGTCACTCATAAACTTTACTCTTTATTGTAAATGTTAGGGAGTTGTGACCTTTTTTTACTTCAGATAAGGACTGACCAATCTGAAAAGGTTAAGAAACACTGACTCAGAGATATCCGTGCACCTCAAAACGGCCAAGCCAGGAACTTTATCTACAGCCATTTATTTGGCCTCCAAGATTGAGATGGCTGAGGACTTGGATCACCTTCTGCCCCCCAAAAAGCAGTGCCCCATGGTAAAGCTTTTCTAGTCTACCAATACAACCAAGTTATGGATTGCAGCTATGAAGCAGTTGTCCCTTGACACAGATTCTTCATAGTTAAGATTTGTATCATGGACAAGCAAGAACTGTAATTTAACATATCTTTTTAATTGAGCTAAATCGTGGCAACGCTGGTGGACATGGCTCAGCATTCACATCGCACTCCCTGTCAGCACCCGGCCCAAGCCAGGGAAGCTAATGATCCTAGCAGCAGACAAAATTCAATGATGAATCCTGGCCATGTGCTACCTGAGGCATACGCTAAGAAGATGATGGCAATGCTGCTGTCACTGGGTGAAGGGAAAACCATGTTGTAACCTTGTAACCTCTGACTCAGTTGTGTTTGTAGATGGGCTGTGAAGTATGAAATTAGATAACCTCAGATTTTTTTCTTCCAGAAACACAGATAATTTGGTTAAAATGTTGGAGTCCTCTCAACAGGACTTTAGTAGAGGAACCCTTGTATAATTAGACCACCACCCCAACTTTCAAAACCTGGGCAAGGTAGAAAATGCTTAGCTGGAAGAGCTTAAAAAAACAATTATGCTAGAAGTATAACAGACTGTTTGCTCCAACACTACTCAGAGCAGCTGGGAAACTAGATTATATGCAGGAAGCAGGCCTGTAAATCAAAGATATTAAATCAAATGTAATGGTGCTGCCACATTAGCATTAAAAAAGATCTCAAGTAATTGAGTTCAGCAGCAAAAATAAATAAATAAAATTCAGAACCAGGTAATGCAAACTTTTTTGTTTAACGCTGTGTTTAATTTGAATGTTTATGGTAAACAAGACACAAAACAGACCGTGTTTTTCTGAAAACTGCATCCTGTTAACACGTGAGATTGCTGCTGGATAACGTTCAGTATGGTTTGTTGCCTCACTGTTGAGTGTGGCCTAAGAGAAAGAAATTGGGAATGGGTCCGTAGAGAGGACCAAGGGCATGGGCTTAGCAGTCCTTGGAGAACCCTTTAAGCCGGCAAAATGGGGAAGAAGGCTTGAGTGATTTTTTTTTTTAAATTTCATTTGGAGTTCCCTTTGTGACTAAAAACAAACCCCAAGGTGGGGATAAGATTTGACCCACTACAACTTGCATGGTTTGTGTGTGGAGCAAGGTGCGGGAAAACTGCCTCCTGCACATTTCCTAATACATGCTTTGACGCAATCCATATTCTAAACTCTTGCAATTTTATTTAAACATGCAGTGATAGCTGGACTATTTTTTGTAAGCCACAGTAGTGTGGTACTGTTTATTGACTAGTGTTTATAAAGGAATTTCAGATCCTCTGATGGAAAACACTATAAAAATGCAAAGTATTTATTACGATTATTATTGAAAGGGGTGATGTAAATGTAGGATATTATTAGTGCCTATTGAATAGCAGAGAATGTTTTTCAAACATTTTTAATTGAATTCAGAAGTAAATTTTGATTGAACCATGTTTGACTCTTTTATGATCAAACATTTGAGAATTAAAGTTTTACTAGCATGAACATTATAGAAAAGTGAATTTCAGGTTCAACTACAGGACTATTTGCTGATAGCAAATAGCAAATTGTATTCTGAATTTTCAAATTCACAGTTTGTGATGTATTGGTCAGTTACTTTGGTCATCCAATCAAGGAACAGAAACAGTACCATGTGACTTTATGGGTAGTTTATCAGCACAATAGAAACTGCACAGTTTGGATATTTGTGATGAACTGTTTTTAGTGAACTCCAGACCATGAATTATTCACTGTAAAAATTTGCAAATAATTTTGTAGAATGAGCACACTGGGGAATTTTGCAATCTGTTTGTAGAAAATTCATGAACAGAAAAAAAGGCTTAATTTGTCTAAAACTTAAGTTATTTTAAATTATTCATTCAGCTCTAATTATGATTGTGATAATTTTCTTGCCGCTGCTGTAAGAATTCTAAGCATGCCTCTCTTGTCTTTTACTTTGGAGAAAATGTGCCCATAACATAAGAAAGAGAATTACTCATATCAAACTCATATTAAACCAGAAAGACAGAAATCCTGGCTGATCCCAGACGATTTGTGAGATGAGCCAACTGTGAACAATCAAAGCTTTTGGGGTTCATTTGCTTGTAGTTATTACTGCTGTGTGAAAGAAACGGGTAATCATCTTCCAAGAATGTCCCAGAATGTCTTGAGGTGAAGTGTTTGGGGATTTACATAGTATTCCAGATCTATGATCAGCTGATGCCTGTTGTTGACTGGAATGTATAATACATGCACATTATTATAACCTGTAAATTCTCTGGTTTCCAGTTAACATCTTATAGTACAGAAGTGTTACATCTCTTGCCTAGTAGACTATTTATCCTACATTCCGCTGAACTATTTCTGATAGAGACAGCACTTTGTACCAGAATGATTTGTCTTCCTATATGTTTGGAAAGCAATATTATGATACTACTGTAATATGAATAAATTATGAAAACATTGCTCATTATTCCATAGTTAAGGCTTCAGCTTTGTACTCATATCCAGGGTTCCGCCATTCCAGATTATAACACTTACTCTCTGAGCACAGAATTTTCTGAGAATTTACAAGTAAATCTATTAAATAGCTCGTTAAAATTAATTTTAAAATTGGTCCTTTAAGAAATTTAGCCCTGGTGTCGAACCATTTTGTGTGTGCATCTTGAATGATCATGATAACAGAATAATGCAGACTCATTACTTCCCATATAGTTAAAGTGCACTGAGATATGCATGGGCTACATTTGAAGAATTCTTTTAGGTTTAACAGTCACTTTCTATCATTATTTTTCACAACTGAAAGTGTCTCCTTTAGCAAAAGCTGATGAATAATAGTCTATTACAGAGAATTCAACCAAGAACTGCCCACTTTCAAAATGGCTGACTTCACCAGTGTTCTCAGTGGGACTGAAGCCACAGCGGCTCACACTAGCAGCTGTTGTTCTTAGAGGGCTTGAATGTCTCTGCTCCTGACAGCAGTGGACACTCCTATCTTCTCTGAGGACAATTTGGCTTCTCCCACATGAGAACAGTGTGACATGGTGGTCATTTTGGAAGAGGACAGTTTTTTATGAGTTTCTTGGAAGATCCTATTTTTCTGCTGCTTCTGACAGAAACTATGTGTTGTGAAAAATCATGCCAAAAGTGACTATTAATCCTAAATATTTCTTTTTAAAAACCACCAGTTGCACCACAGCTATTCAACAGAGAAGGTAGGAAGTGGAACTTAACAGGGTGTACGTAGGTTGGGGCATGAGAGAGATAGAATTTGGAGTGTATGTGTAGGGTTAAATAAAGAGATTACTAGTATGATCAGAGGAATGGAAAACCTGCCTTTTGAGAGGAGACTTAAGGAGCTTGGCTTGTTTTAGCCCACCAAAATGAAGGCTGAGGGGACGGATGATTGCTCTTGTTAAAGACATCAGAGGGATGAACACCAGGAAGGGGGAGGAATTATTTAGGTTAAGGGTCAGTGTTTGCACAAGAACAAATGGATATAGACTGGCCATCAACAAGTTTAGTCTTGAAATTAGATGACATTTTCTAACCATCTGAGGAGTGAAGTTCCAGAACAGCCTTCCAAAGGGGGTAGTGTGGGCAAAAAGCTAACTGGTTTCAAGACTGGGCTTGAAATATTTATGGAGAGGATGGTATGATGGGACTACCTACAGTGGCATATGGCCCATCAGCAACTGCTTTTAGCAAATTTCTCCCAACACAGGTGATGGGACAGTAGATGAGGAGGCCTCTGAGTTACTACAGAGAATTCTTTCCCAGGTGTCTGACAGGTTGGTCGTGCCCACATGCTCAACTGATCACCATATTTGCAGTCACAAAAGAATTTTTCCCCAAGTCAGACTGGCAGAGACCTTGGGATCTTTTAAGAGGAATTTGAGACCCGGAGGGAGGGGAACATTTTAGTTGTTTCCCACTGCTTGGCAAAACAAAGCAGCTGTAAACACAGTTTAACTGGCCCATATTTTGTGGCTGTTTTGTGCAGCTCCAGAATGAGGTACATCAACCAGAGTGCACTGCTGAACATGGCCGTAAAAGTGAAAGTAAAAAATATGATTTGATGTTGATACTTCATATATTCATTAGAAATATTACATGGTGACATTCTGTTTCAGTTTCTTGTTTAGTGTTCATGTCTGATATTTTTAATTTCAAAGAACAAGGAAGTTCCCAAACAAAAACTACAATGACATTAAGGTTGAGAGTGAGAGTACATCTCAGCTGGGACCTCCTAGGGTACGTCTACACTGCAATAAAACACCTGCAGTTGGCCCATATCAGCTTACTTGGGCTTGTGAGGCTTGGGGGACAGGGCTGTTTAATTGTGGTGTAGACATTAAGGCCCAGGCTGGAGCCTGGGCTTTGGGACCTAGCGAGGGACAGGTAAGGTTTCTAGGTGTCTGGGTTTTGACCGAAAAGGGACCCTGGCGGCTTGGTCAGCACTGCTTTAATCCCAAGAAGCAGCTTCAAGCAGCCTTAGGGCGGCTCTAAATTGTATTGGCTTCAATGGACCTCACAGGGTAATTCTGGCAGCAAGGGATCACTGCGCAGCAGTGCTTTGGCCACCCATTCTTTCCCCAGGCCATGCCACCCTACACTAGATAGGGAATCTGGGACAGCGTCAGAGTGGTGGAAAGCAGCTTAAGTAGGGGCCAGGATCTGGCTCTGTGATCACAAGTGGTGACACAGGCACAGCTTGATGGCTAAAGTGATGGGACTGGGAACAATGACCACTATAATTAAGTCATAGATGCCAAGACCAGAAGGGACCATTGTGATCATCCACGCTGACCTCCTGTAGAGCACAGGCCAGAGAACTGACCCATAATAATGCTTAGAGTTAAAGCAGTTCTTTTAGAAAAGCATCCCATCTTGATTTAACAATTGTCAGTGATGGAGAATCCACCACAGCCCTTAGTAATTTTTTCTAATGGTTAGTATCTTCACAATTAAAAATTTACACCTTATTTCCAGTCTGAATTTGTCTAGCTTCAACTTCCAGCCCTTGGATCATGTTTGACCTTTCTCTGCTACATTGAAGAGCCCATTATTAAATATTTGTTCCCTATGTAGACACTTACAGACTATAATCAACTCACACCTTGATCTTCTCTTTAAGATAAACTCAAGGAGCTCAATCTGTTTATCACTATAAGGCATGTTTTGCAATCCGTTATTAATTCTCATGGCTCTTCTTTGAACCCTCCAATTTATCAGCATCCTTCTTGAATTGTGGGCCCCAGAACGGGACACAGTACTGCGGCAGCAGTCACCAGTGCCAAATATAGAGGCAAAATGACCTCTCTATTCATACGTGAGAGTCCCCTGTTTATGCATCCCAGGATCGCAGTAGCCCTTTTGGCCACAGCATCACACTGGGAGCTCATGTTCAGCTGATTATCCATCACGACCCCCAAATCTTTTTGAGAGTCACTGCTTCCCACAATAGAGTCCCACATCCTGTAACTATGGCCTACATTCTTTGTTCCCAGATATATACCTTTATTTTTAGCCATATTAAAACACACATTGGTTGCCAGCTTCCAGTTAAGTGATCCACATTGCTGTGATTGCAGAGCCATTGGCCATTATCTTTGAAAACTCATGGTGATCGGGGGAAGTCCCGGAAGATTGGAAAAAGGCTAATGTAGTGCCCATCTTTAAAAAAGGGAAGAAGGATGATCCTGGGAACTACAGGCCGGTCGGCCTCACCTCAGTCCCTGGAAAAATCATGGAGCATGTCCTCAAGGAATCAATTCTGAAGCACTTAGACGAGAGGAAAGTGATCAGGAACAGTCAGCATGGATTCACCAAGGGAAAGTCATGCCTGACTAATTTAATTGCCTTCTATGATGAGATAACTGGTTCTGTGGATGAAGGAAAAGCAGTGGACTTGTTATTCCTCGACTTTAGCAAAGCTTTTGACACGATCTCCCACAGTATTCTTGTCAGCAAGTTAAAGAAGTATGGGCTAGATGGATGCACTACAAGGTGGGTAGAAAGTTGGCTAGATTGTCGGGCTCAACGGGTAGTGATCAATGGCTCCATGTCTAGTTGGCAGCCGGTATCTAGCGGAGTGCCCCAAGGGTCGGTCCTGGGGCCGGTTTTTTTCAATATCTTCATTAATGATCTGGAGGATGGTGTGGATTGCACCCTCAGCAAGTTTGCGGATGACACTAAACTGGGAGGAGTGGTAGATACGTGGGAGGGTCGGGATAAGATACAGAAGGACCTAGACAAATTGGAGGATTGGGCCAAAAGAAATCTGATGAGGTTCAACAAGGACAAGTGCAGAGTCCTGCATTAGGATGGAAGAATCCAATGCACAGCTACAGACTAGGGACCGAATGGCTAGGCAGCAGTTCTGCAGAGAAGGACCTAGGGGTGACAGTGGATGAGAAGCTGGATATGAGTCAACAGTGTGCCCTTGTTGCCAAGAAGGCCAATGGCGTTTTGGGGTGTATAAGTAGGGGCATTGCCAGCAGATTGAGGGACGTGATCGTTCCCCTCTATTCGACATTGGTGAGGCCTCATCTGGAGTACTGTGTCCAGTTTTGGGCCCCACACTACAAGAAGGATGTGGAGAAATTGGAGAGAGTCCAGCGGAGGGCAACAAAAATGATTAGGGGACTGGAACACATGAGTTATGAGGAGAGGCTGAAGAAACTGGGATTGTTTAGTCTACGGAAGAGAAGAATGAGGGGGATTTGATAGCTGCTTTTAACTACCTGAAAGGTGGATCCAAAGAGGATGGATCTAGACTATTCTCAGTGATAGCAGATGACAGAACAAGGAGTAATGGTCTCAAGTTGCCGTGTGGGAGGTTTAGGTTGGATATTAGGAAAAACTTTTTCACTAGGAGGGTGGTGAAACACTGGAATGCGTTACCTAGGGAGGTGGTGGAATCCCCTTCCTTAGAAGTTTTTAAGGTCAGGCTTGACAAAGCCCTGGCAGGGATGATTTAGTTGGGATTGGTCCTGCTCTGGGCAGGGGGTTGGACTAGATGGCCTCCAGAGGTCCCTTCTAACTCTGTTATTCTATGATTCTATGAATCAATGACCTGTCCTCTTCGTTATTTACTACTCCCCCAATTTTTGTGTCATTTGCAAACTTTTATCAGGCTACGTAAGGCTACGTTTATGTCACGGAGGTCATGGAAGTCCCGGAATCCATGACTTCCAGAGACCTCCATGGCATTCTCTGCTTCAGCCCCAGGGTCTTGCAGCACTCTGAAGCTTGCAGGCAGCGGGGCCCTGGTAGGGTTCCAGCGACAGGTGATAGACTCCTGATGGGGGCCCTCCTCAGGGTTCCAGCGAAGGGCGACAGCCTCACTGGGGGGAGAGGAAGGGGATGCCTCCGGTGAGTGGCTGGCGGTGTCCTGTTTTCTCTTTGGGAAATATGGTCACCCTGCAGCTTCGACGGGCAGAGGGGGAACCCCACAACTCCCAGCCACCATGGTGGCGGGTGAAACCATGGAGCTGCAGCAGCAGAAGTCACAGAGTGGTCATGGCTTCCGTGAATTTTTGTTAATTGCCTGTGACCTGTCCATGACTTTTACTGAAAATAAGCATGACAAAATCTTAGCCTGAGTGTTGATTTTATATTTTCTTCCAGGTCATTGATAAAGGTGTTAAATAGCATAGGGTCAAAACTGATCCCTGCAGGACACCAATGGAAACAGATGCACTCTCTGTTTACAGGTACATTTTGAGACCTATCAGTGAGCAAGTTTTTAATCCGTGTCATGTGTGCCATTTTAATTTTATATTGTTCTAGTTTTTTAATCAAAATGTCATGCAGTACCAAGTCAAACACCTTACAGAAGTCTAAATACATTACATCTACACTATTGCCTTTATCAATCAAACTTGTAATCTCGCCAAAAAAAGATATCAAAGATATATATATATAAAGATATAGTTTGACAGGATCTTTTCTCCATAAACCCTGTTGATTTGCATTAATTACTTTACTATCTTTTATTCCATTATTAATCAAGTTGTGTGTTAGCCATTTTATTATCTTGCCCAGGGTTGTCCTGTTTACCCTTTTTAAAAATTGGCACACCATTAGCTGTCTTCAGTCTTCCGCAGTGTTCCAAGTCTTATTGGAAATCAGCATTAATGCTCCAGCAAGTTCCTTAGGTAGCTCTTTTAAAACTCTCAGATGCAAGTTATCTGGCTTTGCTGATTTAAAAATATTTAACTTTAGTAGCTTCTGTTTATCATTTTCCTGAGATACCAGTGGAGTGGAAAGAGTATTATAATCACCATATTATGAGACTGCATCATCTGTTTTTTCTTCAGAAATAGACCAAATATATTTATTGAACACCTCTGCCTTTTCTGCATTTTTATTGATAATTTTCTCATTTCCATCTAGTAATGGACCAATACCATTGTTAAGATTATTTTTGTTCCTCTTATATTTTAAAAACTCCTTATTGTCCTTAATTCTGCTGGCCATTGATTTCTCCTTTTGTCTCTTGGCTTCCCTTATCAGTTTTCTTCAATTCCTAACTTGTGATATGTATTCATTATTATCATCTTCCCATTTGTTATAAATATATTTTTTTTATTTTTTTTATAGCTGCCTTCACTTCCCCTCTAAATCAGGTTGCTTTTTAAAGCAGCACAGCCTTCTCCCTCAGTTGTAGGATTGTGGCTTTTTGAGCATCTAGTAAGGCGTTCTTAAAAGATTCACAATTATCATTCACATTTTTTCTGATTAAAATCTTCCTTCCAGCTGATTTGGCTCACAAGTATTTTCAGCTTTATGAAATTGGCCATATTAAAGCATCAAGTGTATATATTATTGGTCTTCACTTTAATCTGCTTGTACATTATAAAAGTGTTCTAGTCATAATCACGTATACCTAAGCAAGCAGTAAATTTTAGTTCTGAAATCAGTTCTTCTTTATCTTTTTCAGACAAGGTCTAATATGGAATTTCCCTGCACTGGCTGCAACACTTTCTTAGTTAAGAAATTGTAATCTCTAATGTTTAGAAATTCCAAGGAGGTTTATCGTTTCTAAATGGGAAGAAAATGGAAAGGGTAAAATCCTGCCACCTCTGCCTCTGGAGTGGGAGGAGGCAGCAAGATTGTTCTGTTGGAGGAAGGAGAGGAGGATTAAAGGAATTTGCTCCCCACTCCATCACCATCAATTATTCCTCTAGAATTAGAATGAACCGGGTACTGAAGGGGTAAAGAATTTACATGCTATAGTTACATGGGATTTTTTGTTCCATGCTTTGAAGAAAAGAAAAAAAAAATAGAGTTGAGGTGTTGTAAAACCAGTAGTCCTTTTCCATCTCAGCTTGAAAGGGCAAATCATTGAAAGGTCTAGGTCCTGCTGAAATTTTGCACCTTCCTTCTCCTGCTTGTAGTAGGAGCTCTTTTAGTCAACTCACTCTAGTTATTCTCTCCAGGAATGCTGTTCCAGAGCTTGGGGACTTGTGTGGCTGCACACTTTGCACATGCCTTGGGCTGGCTCTGTCCTCTTACTTGCTATTGATTCAGCACTAGGCCTAAATGTCGGGACCCCAGTGAGACCTAAGTGTCCATGTGAACACTTGTAGTTTTGGCGGGATTCATAAAATTCAAAGGCTGCAGCTTTGATTTCCCCAGCTGGCTGACCATTTGCAGGGTACTATGGGGAGACACAAAAGTGATCTTAGCTACAATGTCTCCCAGTGATACATTTTACAATCTCTCTGGCAAGGATCGTTTTTGAAGCTGCCAATCCTTTACTGGTTGCAAAAAAGTAATTTGATTTTTCCTAGTGGATTTTTGCCAAATACATGTTAAGCGCCTCTCTCTGATATCTATGCATCTCCCTTTGCTTTTGTGATTTTGGATTTGGATGGAAACATGGTAGGATGATCACCTGGTTGCTATGGAAATCCACACTGGTTTTTGGAACAAATTTGTGTAATGTTTTCCTTGTGCACTTATCAGCAATACCCTCTCGTGGAAAATGCCAGTATTTCGTTGGCTGTGTTTTGTGTGAACAGAAGGTAATGAGTGAAGCTGTTGAATCATGAAATGCAATAGTTGAATGCAAAGGTTCAGCTGGAGTTTAATAAAGGATTTCAGGACTAGATTCAGCTTCTGAGGAGAACTAGTAACCAACCACTTTTCAGTTTTCAGTAAGCTTCCTGTCCTATGTTATTTCAGGGCATCCAGGTGAGTTGCTAAGGATCAGCTTTCTTATTTATTTTGTGTAGCTTTGAAATTGTAATCTTCCTCCAGAGCATACTGACTTCCAGTTCCTCATCCAAACCTTCTGATAAGAAGCTGAAAATTACTGCTATAGAATCTTGTTTCTGGATCTACTTGCCCAAAATCCCTTCATCTCAAAAATGGATTTACCAGCTGTAAGTAGGACCAGTGAAGTATTCCTGATAAAAACTAGCATGATTAACTCATCAGAAACTGGATAGAGGGGGACCACTTTTAGAGGGAATTCTTAAATGGCCTTGGTGCTAAACAGGGCATCCTCTGTTGAGGTCACTGGGGTTAAAGCCGTGAACAATTGTGGCACAGGAGAGGAAAATCAGGCCCAAACCTATAGCAGTGTTATATATTGACCAGGGAGAGTGTTGTGAAGTTCTTTCTTACAGGATAGAACTCTGCCCAGGCACCGCTGAACCTGCTCCAGGCTGCATAAAGCACATTTTGTATCTTTCAGCCAAAGCAGGGGGCAAGGATAATATGTCTCTGTCCTATATACAGCTTGGTCTTGCTTGGAAATGTGACAGAATTTCTGTAATGCAATGGGGGATTCCATTAACGTGATGAATGGCTGCAGGGAAACTGCTCATGTTGAAAAATGGAGTGACACCTTTTTCCTCTTAGGATGCCTGACACAATCCTTGCTCCTCTGTGCATCCAAAAGCAAAACAAAACTGCAATTCTGATTAACAAGGAGGCAGCCTGTGTTGGTCTTATTCTGTTCCGAAGGAATCAGAAAGTATCACAGGCTCTATGTGAATGCTACTCACGTCTACTTTGCTTATACTTATGTATCATTTGAATGAACAAGTTCTCTGCATCTCATTTTAATGATGTACAATCAGTATATATCTATATATATAGCTTAGTTTTAAAAATATTCTGAAATAATAGAAAAATTTAAGGCCGAATTTAAAGCTGTTTTCAGATCACCTAGTTCTGAGTATGGGACATCTGACTCATTTTTCACTTGGTTAAGATTCTTTTGCTCCAGTGTTCTGAATATCAACTTTTGCTTGTACTTCGGGCATGCATAATCATTTCATCTCCGTTTTAATTGAAGAAATAATACAGCCCCAGGAGAATTAAATTAAAAACATGCCAAGAAAATCCTGTTTTATATTCTTGTTTGAGGTCCCGTAGACCCTCTTATCTATACATCTGTATCTTATCTATACATAACACCAATTGCTATAAAATATTTCAGTGCTAGATAGTTGATGGGTCCTAGGGCCATGTAGTTGTCCAGCTGTGCTACCCAACCCAATAGGGAAGCATCCGTAACTAGCTTCTTTATGAGTGGAGGGGGAATGAAGGGAATCCCTACAAATATAGTCTCTCTGTTTTCCCACTAGGTGAGTGATGCCAGGATGCTCTGGGGAATCGAGACTGGTTTGTCTCGGGTATCTCTGGTCTGAGTGTAGACTGTCTATAATCATGCCTGAAGGCACCAAGGATGGAGCCTTGTGAAGGGTGTCGCATAAGTTCATGATGCCTGGTGGCCTAGAAGGAAGATCAAGCTGTCATCTGAGGGCTCAGTCAAAGCTGAATGATGAGGTCCCTCTCTCCTATGGTTTGTATGCTTTGGCCAAGTCCAGAGTCACTCCGATAAAATCTTTATTCTGTGTGGGGATTAAAGTGGATTCTTCTCAGTTTAACTGAAGTCCTAAGAAGTGCAGGAGGCTGAGAAAGGAGAGAACGATGATTGCCCCATGAGCAGTCAGTCATCAGGGTAAAGAAAAACTAGGCTGTCCTGGTGACACAGGTATGCTGTTACCATGGAGAGCGCCTTCGTGAAAACTCTTGGTGCTGCTGAGAGATGGAAGAGAGGAATTCTGTATTGATAATGTTCTAGGCCCACTGTAAAGAGCAAGAACCTCCTGTGCATTGGGTGAATGTCTGTATGAAAGCAGGCATCCTTCAAATCAAGAGCTGCAATCCAGGCACCTTGGTTTAGGGAGGGGATTAAACAGGCCAGGGTGGTCATCCTGAATCTTGAATGGTGTTTGCAGATATTTAGGTGTCTGAGATCCAAAATGGGTCTACAGCCTCCCTTCTTTTCAGGAATGAAGAAGTATCTGGAATAGAAACCCTTCTCCTTGTGTTGAGGATGCACGAGCTCTGTAGCTCCTAGTTGGACAAGGGAGTTTACTTCCTATCTGAGAGTCCTCTTGTGAGAAGGGATGGAAAGGAATTCTATGGAGTAGCCAATGGAGATGATCTCTAAGAACCATCTGTATGACCTGATATGTTGCCACATTGGGAAAAAAAAACCTGGCAAGGTGGCCACTGAAGAGGGTGAGGGTATCTGGTAGTGTGGAGGCTGGTTGGTGGCTCTTGAAGGACCTATCAAAAAGACTTTTTGGTGTGAGGCTGGGACTATGAAGGAAATTATGGCAGAGTGTTTGTGTACTGGGGGTGTACCTTTTGTTGCCTGCTGGGGGACTTGTTGCTCTTTGATGGTAACAGGGCTGAGGAGCAGGATTTTGTCTATATGGAGGTCATTTGGAGTACTTCCTCCAAGGTGCTGGATGTAAATAACCAAGGAGCAGAGAGTTGCACAGGAGTCTTTGAAGGTATGTAACAACTAGTCTGATTTTTTTGCTAAGCAGATTGTTGCCCTTGAAGAGGAGGTCTTCCATGTAGTGTGAACTTCCTTGGGAAAACCAGAGGAGTGAAGCCATGAAACCCACCTTATGACAACCGCAGTCACTGTGGATTGGGAAGCTGTGTCCAGTACATCCAGCAATGGCAGGAGGGATGATCTAACTATCAGCTTTCCTTCATGAAGAATAGCCTGCAACTGAGGCCTGAACTCCTGTGAAAGCTTGTTAGCAAACTCAAGTTATTATCGTTAATAAAGTTGTATTTAGACATCAGTGCCTGCTAATATGCTCTATGAAACTCTAGGCTGGTGAAAGAGAAACTTTTTCTTCTGAGGTGATCAATCTTCTGGCATCCTTGTTGGAAGGAATGGATCTAGTTTGGTGCAGTGTACTGTGATCAGTGATTGCCTGGATAACTAAGAAATTCAGGGTGTGGTGAGAAAACAAATATTTCACCCCTTTAGCTGGAACAAAGTACTTTTTCTCCAACCTTTTTTGGAGTCAGGGCACAGGTGCCTGGAGTGTTCCAAACTGCTTTGACTGGTTCCAATATGGCTTCCTTGATTGGGGCACCACCTCGCTAAGGCCTGTAATATGGACACCTTGTGGGTAGGTCCTGACCATTCTCCAGGGCAATCAAGAGAGGCTCTGCAATCCTCCTTAGGAGGTCCAGAAACTGTTTGGGTAGTGATTTGGTGGCAGTGGTGAGACCGATGCCACTGCCTCAGCAGAAGATGAGGCAGAGAGAGCCGCAGGAGTTGCTCAGTCTGTTCCTCCTCCTCCCGGCACTGTTGAGGGAGCTGAGGCTCTTCCCTGTGAGGTGATCACTCGCAAACTCCCTCTCAGAGTCCTTGAAGTCAGGAGATCTTAAGGAATTATTAAGTGTGGGGTTGGGGGCAGGAGGCTCATCCATTCTGAGTCACAGGGAGCACTCTCCCTCCCCTGGCACTTTGTGCTCTTCAAATCTCACTAATGTACTCCAAGTCCTCAGGTTGGGTGCGGTCAGGAGGCTCAGGTAAATTTTCAATTTCTTATCTTCTTCCATTGACTATTTCGGCTGACTCTGGGTCTTTTTGCAGCTGTTCCCCATAGCATCTCCCTGCTGACACAAACACAGCCAGCTTCGACAGAAGAGAAGAAACATTCGAAATAATGAGCATAGCTTCAAATCATGGGCCGATGAAAATACCAAGTGTGGAGATCCAGGACTAAAAATACTGATAAAAGCAGGAGCCCGCCACAATGCAATGCTACAAAAAACAGACCAGAAAAAAGACTTGTGGGGGAGGAGGGCGACTGTCACTACTTCACTGAAATAACCCAGCACAGTGTTTTGCAGCAGGGGAAATAAGTGACTAAGACACTGATGCTATGTACTGTCTGTCCATAGAGCTATTTCATGTACTGTATTCATGTATTTAATGAGTCTGCTGTTCGTTACTAGGTCCCCCTGACCTCCACACACACATTTCAGATGACCTAGAGGGCAAAGATTGGGCCACAGGTCACCCCAGGATGGAGGAGCCAAGTCTGCACTGATGAAGAGAGGGGGGGCACTAAGTGATCCATAGTAACCAGGAATGGCTAGTGGCAGTGTGAGCAGCAGCCTACAAACAGCCAGGGACCTGGTGCAGGGGTGACGCCTGGCAGCAGGGTCTGAGAGTGGTCAGGCACGGTCCCTGAAGGGTGGAGGAAGCCGTAGTGCAGGATGAGGGGAACTAGTCCAGCTCACCCCTGAAAAAGGAGAGCAGCCGAAAGGGGAGGCAGATAGGGCTGGGCTGGGCGAGGCCCTTCGGGGCTGCTGGTGTGATGAGCAGAGCTAGTGCTGGGAGGAGGCTGCACAGCTATTCTGGATGTGGCATAACCAGCCTCAGAAGCCATTGGGTGAGGTGGGGAGTGCAGACTGCAGCATCTGGGGCCAAGAGTGACACCCAGTCCCTCAGTGCAGCAGCGCTTCCCCTTAACAACTTGCTCTTGGCCAGGTTGTTGTTTCTCCTGGTCCCGGTTCCCTAGGCCTGGGCTTGGAGGCTCTGCTGCCTGACATCCCCTCTGTAGCCAGCTTTTCAATTGCTTCTCACATAACAACCTTTTTGTCATTTCTTATAGCTGGTCACTGTAGATCAGGGGCCTCACAGGGCTCAACTTGCTGGATCTGAAGAACTTTTAATTAAAAATAAGAGAAACTTTCAGAGCTGATTCTAAAGTCAAAAGTGAGGCAGTTAAAATCCTTAACTGCAGAGCGAGATTGTCACTCTGGTCTAGCCCCTGTATAGCCTTGTAAAAGGGTTAATGTGGTATAAAGGGTACTAAAAGCACCAGTTCCCACCATGGGAGGATTGTACCTGTGTCAGCCCTGCAGTAGATAGGAGACAGAAAGCTGGGTGTGTGTGTGAGAGAAAGAGAGAGATGACTAACAGCCAACATTACATTTCCTGCCAACACACGCTCCCTGGGCTACGAGTTCTGTGTGCACTTCTTTGAGACAGCACGCACTGTCCTCCTCGGCATGGTGGCCTGATCATCTCATGAGCTCTTCCCAGTACAATATGCTCTACAACTGATCCCTTTGGGCTGGAGCTAATTATTCCCATTCCTTCCTGGCTTCTTCTCAGCCCGCTCCTTAACCCCCAGCTCTACAGAAAGGCATAGATATAATTTAAAACACACACACTCTTTGTTGACCACTTCATCAAGTCCCATCCAGGTTTCGGTCTTCATCAGGGTCTCATCTTCGGGTGGTGTATTTCATGAAGAAATTTAAGTTGCGTCTTATTGCTTCCTTCAACCAATTTGGCTAGTCCTAATTTGGAATTCCCCAAAGGCAGTGAGCTGCTTTGCCCAGGCTCTACTTGGACCAGCTATACTTTGCGCTGCATAAATCATGTGTTTTGCCTTCTTTTAGTCAGTCTTGGGAAGGCTTTTCTAAACCTAGAGTATTTAGTATTAAAATTTCACCATACCACAGTCTTACTGATGCTGTAGTCCCAGGTGCAAACTTCCTATCTTTACCTAGTTTTAAGCCCTATACTGGCATTTAAATGGCCTTCCCATACATTGGTTGTTAGTAAAATGTATTAAGAAGCTGACATTAAAACGGTTCTGATCCTGTGGGATGCCTGGTGGAACATATTGGACTCACTGTGCACTAAAACACAGCAATTAAAGAGGAGATCCCATTTCTTGGGCTTTTGTAACCAAGAACAGATTTTTTTTGGTACATGGTATTTGGCATTGTTCCCAACAGTCTCTGGGGCGGCTATGTGAGAACAGCAAAACCTGCTACACCATGAGATGCAAGAATTTTTAATTTGAAAGAGGAACGAGTAGGTTTGTAAATGCTACCCCAATACGACTGCAATGATTGTAGGGTCTGTATTTTGGGCGAGCTGGGTGTTCCCCATCTCGCCAAAAACAGGGTGAAAAGATCAGGTGTGTTAATGTTTTACTGTGGCAACACCATGGGCTGTGGGTATAATAGACCAAGAGCAGCCCTGCCTCCCCTGGTACTGTTGCTGCCACCAGACCCCCCCGGTTGCAGGGTTTTTGTGGGAGGGGGGTGAGTTTTTGCTTTATTATGTCCCATGCAGGTTCTGGGGCAGCATGTGCTTTTCAGCTTCTTGGGGGTCATCAGTAATCTCTCTGGACTCCAGGAAGATTACTGGTGGACCCAGGAAGGTGAGTGGCAAATACCCCCTCCTCAGTGGCCCTGGAACCTGCATGGGGCCTATCAAAAGCTTCTATGGATGAGCGTGAGAGGCAACCGCATGTGAGGAGGGACAGGGCTTTTCCCTGTGCTGTTGCTGCAGCCAAAGCCTTCAGGAAGGAGAAGAGAGGAAGGGGTGTTGTTGCCTGGTGAGGCCCAGGGTGTGGCGTAAGCTGGCCATAGCTGGTCTCGAAGAGTTGCATGCGGTGCAAACCTGGCCTTGCTCCATGTTAGTACAGGGGTGAGTATCTCCACCTATCACGTGGGAGACCAGGGTTTGATTACCTGAGTGGGAGGGCAGTGCCTTTTGAATGGGAAGAAAGAAATGCCTGGCCTGGCCAGCACATTCCTCACCCGCTTCTATGGCAACTTCCATTCACACCCTGCACCTCCAGAGAGACAATTAGCCTGCAAGGCCACCCCTGCCTGCTTGCCCTGGTCAAAGCCTCTACAGCGCCTTCTGCCACTGTGCTGGGCCCAGCTTCAAGACCTGCATGTTGGGGCATGTTTTGGAGTCACAAAGGGAAATACTCTGGCCAAGGGCATGAGGACAATCGGTTAAAGGGTGAGGAAGAGAGAAAAGCGGGCAGGCAGCAGGCTGGTCTCCTGTCTTTTTTCCTTTTGTTACCTTTTAACTGTGACAATAATGGAGAGACTTGATTAATACCTGTGGCCATTGGTGAAGTAGGTGGCTTCCCCGAGAGCGCAGAACTGAGCATTTCCTGCTCAGCAGCCGTGGCACCTGGTGGCTGGCCATGGTCGTATAGTGGTTAGTCCTCTGTGCCTGCAGCTGAGGCTGCAGCAACCTCAGCTCGAATCCAAATCACAGCCTCGCACCAAGGAGCTTAGCCTGATTGTGTCCATTTGCAAAAAGAGCCAGCAGCTGGTCCGTAGTTTCCACTTGGTGAAGGAAAGTCAATCAGGTAAATCCATCAGAAAAAAGAGTAAGGGGAATTCTTCCTGGGCACCAATGTCCAGAAGCAGCATATTCCATCCTGGAAACTTCTGCGTTTCAAATGTCTGGGCACTGTGTGGTGAAAGGAAGGGTCTACAGGCCTGAGAAGCTGCGGCCCTCAAGAGGTGCTTCTAAAGCCAAAGGGGCCTTGGGTGAGTTTGTGATGGTGTGACTTTGCGGAGTGTCTGAAGTGTGGAAGGGGGAAGGTAGACACAAACGGTTGTCAGAGGAAGAAGGTGCTGAGCTGCTCATCGGTGAGGGAAAGGTCCCAGGCAGGTGTTGTGGGAAGAGCTGTGTAGCCCCTGCCAAAGGCAGCTTGCTGAGGGGCTTTTCCCTGCTGTGGCTTGGGGTCTGGGGAGGGGAGGCATGGCACGGCTTAGACTGGCCCGGGACTCCTCCGGGCTGGGGAGGGGGACTCATGGCCCAGGCTGCAGGGGTGGGGAAGAGGCAGAGCCAGTCTCCCCTAAGGGGGGGGGGGGGGCTCCATCTACCGCCCAGGGGCACCACCCACTTGCCCAGTCAGGCTTCCTCCACCACAGATTAGTCTTAGCACATAAAAATCTCTGTAGCAGTGGGTATTTAAGGATCTCGAGAGATATGGGTATGTACATAGATAATAATGTGGACTAAGCTCTGAATCAGAAATATTCATCACAAAGGGCCTATAGAACACGGTCCCTGGTGGTTTCAAGGAAGTCAGGATTTGGATGGACAACTTTTACCCTATGTTCCTCCTGCTGGGCTTCTGTTTTTCTGACTGGTGCCTAAATACAGTATCCTGTCCAAAGTGGGCCCATAGTTATGGGTCCTGCTCTTGCAAAGGGATCAGTCAGTAATGGCCCCTTACACCCACAGGGAGTCTTGTTGACTTCCATGGGACTCCAGGTGGCAGTATGAGACCACACTTATGAATCTCTTTGGTGGTGCAGGCATGTAGTTTTCTATCCCGAGTCAGTGGGGCTCTCCATGGGGGAGTAAAACGCTGTGGTTGTAGAATCCTTTGCAGGACTGGGGCCATATTTTTGTATTTCATCTCCCTCCTGCTTCATCAGTTTTGATAAAATATTTCAAACAGAACAAATTAAATTATTATAAGTTTGGGGGAGGGGCACGGCAGGAAGAAAAAACATAGAAGTCATTGATTTAGGATTTTTTTAAACCTTTTATTAATTAGTTCTGCCAAACAGATAATGGACTCTGAAATTCATTTGCTAAAAAAGTTTCAAAGTGAACGCCACACTCGCCTGACACAAAGTATGCCTCTGTGACAGCAGGTACCATCAGCTTATGGCAACAGTTGAAAATAACATTTTAATTTTGTATGCAACAATGTAAACTTCAAAAATAGTAAACTATAACTTTGTTTCCTTTTTACATAGCATGTGATCTATCACAGATAGAAATTTAATGGCGAACCTAAATCGCATAAGTAAACATCCTGGTGCTTACAAGTTTAATAAAAAGGTGTTACATTACATTTTATGTAAATATCTTACATTTCTTTTTAAAACTCCCAACTGTAGAGTAAAAGCTACTGGCAATTCACCTCGTTGGGCTCATACTATACATCACGGACCGTGTTTCTCTAGACCTGGCTGTCAGCTTCCTTGTTAATTTTATTTTAAGTAAAGTTTTCCTTTTACTCACACCAGTGTAAATTAAGAGTAACTCCACATGGGGGTAAAATCTGTGCAAGTGAGAAGAGAATCAGGTGCACAGGGCATGAACTTGCAGTCTCTGAGCCCCCTAAATTCCCAATAAAGTCTGTGACTCGTAGTGGGCACCTGTTGACTTCAACGGGAGTTTTAGGAGCACTGTGAGCCCCCTATATTGTAAAATGACAGAAGCTACTTGCAGAGTGACCTCGTTCTACACGGCTAAAGACTAGGATTCTGTAAAAGGCACTGTATGTCTCTTGCATGATCTTAAACGTGGAGTGGAGTCATGAGCAGTATAAGGAGGCTGGGCTCTTGACTGCTTCTCCTGTATTACTTCAGTGCAAGCCTTTTAGCACTTTAACCTCACTCTTGTCCTGGCACAAAGTGCACTCATTTTCACGGAGCAGTTTCCTAATCTCCCTCTCGCTCCTGTCCCATCTTCCCAAAAAGATTTGCTTTTGGTTTTTTTAAAACTTTTAAAGTTATGAGTATAGCTCTGGTAGAAAATAAACATATGATGTAGCATAGCATCTGCTCATTTTAAATCACAGTGTGTGATGCGTCATTCAGTTTCTAATGTTCAAAATATCTGCCCTGCTTCTCATGAAAACTGATCTTTAAAATGATATAAGCAAAGATAATTTGACTATACATTACATTCACTGAAAAAGAGGAGAGAGGTTCTTGTTTTGATTTTTTTTTAAAGTGGTACTTATAAGTGAAAGGTCTGATGTGAAAAAAGTGCAAGCAAATTGGACATGCCAAAACTTGATGCCTTAGACTGTATCATATCAAAACTGTACAGGTATGTACACTATACTGGACATATGTGCTTCGCAAGAAAAGACCCTTGAATCATAACATACAATGTTAATCACAGAGTTTCAATAAAAATAACATTAATGAGTGAAGGATGACATGGAAGGGCGAGTTCTCCTGCTTTTGCTCTGCAGTCCTGAAACAATGTCTCCGTTCCCCTCGGGGATCTCTTCCTTCTTCCGCACTTTGAGGCGGGTGAGGAGCTTCATTAACCAGACGTCCCATTCCTCAGGTAGAAGCAATAAGAGGAAGCCCAGGCCAATGATGACAATGGCAATTACACGGACACTGTTGAAGACAATTTCACTCGTGTAGTGATCAACAACTGTATGAAACATTGAACTGATATTATTAAAAGGGACACGGCGTTGGGGCAGCATCTCTCTCTCTCTCACACACACACACACACACACTGCCGTGCATTGTTTGCAGAGAAGCAGCACAGGGCAGGCTTTTAATATAGGTGGGGTCTTGCTCGCTTAGAACTAGTGGACTTCTGGACATGAAACATTGGAGAACAAGCATGTCAGAGACAGACTTGTGGGGCTGGAGCTCTCCCTGTTAGTTTAACGTGGACATTCAGTGAGTCCAGATTACCAAGGGCAGAGAGCAGCCAGAATTTGCTGTAAATATGGACAGGGATGACGTCTGACAATGCACCTCTCACCCTGCATACTAGCCAGTACTGACAGGCAGCTACTTAAAAGTATAGCAAGTCCTGCTGCCTAGCCTTGCTTTACAATGACTCCTGACAGCACAGCTCAGGTGTGCCTCTTTTTCACCTCCCTAACCTGGCTCTTCTGAGTAAAAGTAAAAATAAGCAAATAAATACACTATGTTCTTAACTCAGGTTAAAACAGCAGTGAAGACATGGCAACTCAGCTTTGAACTTGGGTTAGCAGCTTGAGTTCAACCTATAGGGGAGCCTGGGGAGGAACACAAGCTGCTATCCTGCGTGAAAAGCTGACCTGCTTTCACTGTCATTTTAACCTGAGTTAAGACCACACCTTTTCCAGTGCAGATTCATAGATTCATAGATATTTAGGTCAGAAGGGACCATTACAATCATCTAGTCTGACCTCCTGCACAACGCAGGCCACAGAATTTCACCCACCAGTCCTGCAAAAAATCTCTCACCTATATCTGTGCTATTGAAGTCCTCAAATCGTGGTTTAAAGACTTCAAGGAGCAGAGAATCCTCCAGCATGTGCCCCATGCTACAGAGGAAGGCAAAAAACCTCCAGGGCCTCTGCCAATCTGCCCTGGCGGCAAATTCCTTCCCGACCCCAAATATGGTGATCAGCTAAACCCTGAGCATATGGGCAAGATTCATCAGCCAGATACTACAGAAAATTCTTTCCTGGATAACTCAGATCCCACCCCATCTAATATCCCATCACTTTTAAGTTTAAAAGTGTGAGCAACAAGAGTGATGTAGTGGTGGGAGTTGCTATAGACCACCGGACCAGGGGGATGAGGTGGATGAGGCTTTCTTCTGGCAGCTCGCAGAAGCTACTAGATCGCACGCCCTAGTTCTCATGGGTGACTTTAATTTTCCTGATATCTGCTGGAAGAGCAATACAGCGGTGCATAGACAATCCAGGAAGTTTTTGGAAAGCGTAGGGGACAATTTCCTGGTGCAAGTGCTAAAGGAGCCAACTAGGGGGGGAGCTTTTCTTGACCTGCTGCTCACAAACCGGGAAGAATTAGTAGGGGAAGCAAAAGTGGATGGGAATCTGGGAGGCAGTGACCATGAGTTGGTTGAGTTCAGGATCCTGACACAGGGAAGAAAGGTAAGCAGCAGGATACGGACCCTGGACTTCAGGAAAGCAGACTTCGACTCCCTCAGGGAATGGATGGGTAGGATCCCCTGGGGGACTAACATGAAGGGGAAAGGAGTCCAGGAGAGCTGGCTGTATTTCAAGGAATTCCTCTTGAGGTTACAGGGACAAACCATCCCGATGTGTCGAAAGAATAGTAAATATGGCAGGCGACCAGCTTGGCTTAACGGTGAAATCCTAGTGGATCTTAAACATAAAAAAGAAGCTTACAAGAAGTGGAAGGTTGGACATATGACCAGGGAAGAGTATAAAAATATTGCTCGGGCATGTAGGAATGAAATCAGGAGGGCCAAATCGCACCTGGAACTGCAGCTAGCGAGAGATGTTAAGAGTAACAAGAAGGTATGTTGGCAACAAGAAGAAAGCCAAGGAAAGTGTGGGCCCCTTACTGAATGAGGGAGGCAACCTAGTGACAGAGGATGTGGAAAAAGCTAATGTACTCAATGCTTTTTTTGCCTCTGTCTTCACTAACAAGGTCAGCTCCCAGACTGCTGTGCTGGGCATCACAACATGGGGAATAGATGGCCAGCCCTCTGTGGAGAAAGAGGTGGTTAGGGACTATTTAGAAAAGCTGGACATGCACAAGTCCATGGGGCCGGACGAGTTGCATCCGAGAGTGCAAAAGGAACTGGCGGCTGTGATTGCAGAGCCATTGGCCATTATCTTTGAAAACTCGTGGCGAACGGGGGAAGTCCCAGATGACTGGAAAAAGGCTAATGTAGTGCCAATCTTTAAAAAAGGGAAGAAGGAGAATCCTGGGAACTACAGGCCAGTCAGCCTCACTTCAGTCCCCGGAAAAATCATGGAGCAGGTCCTCAAAGAATCAATCCTGAAGCACTTACATGAGAGGAAAGTGATCAGGAACAGTCAGCATGGATTCACCAAGGGAAGGTCATGCCTGACTAATCTACTCGCCTTCTATGATGAGATTACTGGTTCTGTGGATGAAGGGAAAGCAGTGGATGTATTGTTTCTTGACTTTAGCAAAGCTTTTGACACGGTCTCCCACAGTATTCTTGTCAGCAAGTTAAAGAAGTATGGGCTGGATGAATGCACTATAAGGTGGGTAGAAAGTTGGCTAGATTGTCGGGCTCAACGGGTAGTGATCAATGGCTCCATGTCTAGTTGGCAGCCGGTGTCAAGTGGAGTGCCCCAGGGGTTGGTCCTGGGGCCGGTTTTGTTCAATATCTTCATAAATGATCTGGAGGATGGTGTGGATTGCACTCTCAGCAAATTTGCGGATGATACTAAACTGGGAGGAGTGGTAGATACGCTGGAGGGCAGGGATAGGATACAGAGGGACCTAGACAAATTGGAGGATTGGGCCAAAAGAAATCTGATGAGGTTCAATGAGGATAAGTGCAGGTTCCTGCACTTAGGATGGAAGAACCCAATGCACAGCTACAGACTAGGGACCGAATGGCTAGGCAGCAGTTCTGCGGAAAAGGACCTAGGGGTGACAGTGGACGAGAAGCTGGATATGAGTCAGCAGTGTGCCCTTGTTGCCAAGAAGGCCAATGGCATTTTGGGATGTATAAGTAGGGGCATAGCGAGCAGATCGAGGGACGTGATCGTCCCCCTCTATTTGACATTGGTGAGGCCTCATCTGGAGTACTGTGTCCAGTTTTGGGCCCACACTACAAGAAGGATGTGGATAAATTGGAAAGAGTCCAGCGAAGGGCAACAAAAATGATTAGGGGTCTGGAACACATGACTTATGAGGAGAGGCTGAGGGAACTGGGATTGTTTAGTCTGCAGAAGAGAATAATGAGGGGGGATTTGATAGCTGCTTTCAACTACCGGAGAGGTGGTTCCAGAGACGATGGTTCTAGACTATTCTCAGTGGTAAAAGAGGACAGGACAAGGAGTAATGATCTCAAGTTGCAGTGGGGGAGGTTTAGGTTGGATATTAGGAAAAACTTTTTCACTAGGAGGGTGGTGAAACACTGGAATGCGTTGCCTAGGGAGGTGGTGGAATCTTTTTTTTTTAAGGTCAGGCTTGACAAAGCCTTGGCTGGGATGATTTAATTGGGGATTGGTCCTGCTTTTGAGCAGGGGGTTGGACTAGATGGCCTCCTGAGGTCCCTTCCAGCCCTGATATTCTATGATTCTATGATCACAGGCCACTGAGTCTAGTTACCATGAATATTTAATTGCCAAAAGCATGTTATCCCATCATACCATCTCCTCCATAAACTTATCGAGTTTAATCTTAAAGCTAGATAGATCTTTTGCCCCCACTGCTTCCCTTGGAAGGCTGTTCCAAAACTTCACTCCTCTGATGGTTAGAAACCTTCGTCTAATTTCTAGTCTAAATTTCCTGGTGGCCAGTTTATATCCATTTGTTCTTGTGTCCACATTGGTACTGAGCTTAAATAATTCCTCTCCCTCTCCGGTATTTATCCCTCTGATATATTTATAGAGAGCAATCATATCTCCCCATAGCCTTCTTTTAGTTAGGCTAAAGAAGCCAAGCTCCTTGAGTCTCCTTTCATAAGACAAGTTTTCCATTCCTCGGATCATCCTAGTAGCTCTTCTCTGTACCTGTTCCAGTTTGAATTCATCCTTCTTAAACACGGGAGACCAGAACTGCACACAGTATTCCAGGTGAGGTCTCACCAGTGCCTTGTATAATGGTACTAAAACCTCCTTATCCCTACTGGAAATACCTCTCCTGATGCATCCCAAGACCGCATTAGCTTTTTTCACGGCCATATCACATTGGCGGCTCATAGTCATCCTATGATCAACTAATACTCCAAGGTCTTTCTCCTCCTCCGTTACTTCTAATTGATGCTTCCCCAGTTTATAACTAAAATTCTTGTTATTAATCCCAAAATGCATGACCTTACACTTCTCACTATTAAATTTCATCCTATTACCATTACTCCAGTTTACAAGGTCATCCAGATCCTCCTGTAGGATATCCCTGTCCTTCTCTAAATTGGCAATACCTCCCAGCTTTGTATCATCTACAAACTTTATTAGCATACTCCCACGTTTTGTGCCGAGGTCAGTAATAAAAAGATTAAATAAGATTGGTCCCAAAACCGATCCTTGAGGAACAGATGTATCCTAAGAAGCTCAAAATGTGCTGAGCTCTGGAGGGTCTTTTATCTGGATTATTCATTATAGCAAGGAGGTTAGGCTTTTACTTTTATTGTTTAAGTGTAAATAGCCTCACACTTGGATTAAATGGCAAAGGACATTGCACAAACAGTATGTTCATTAGTTCCAAGTAAAGCTATCCAAATAGTGTTTTTTTACTTCTGGGTTGTGACTCTCAAGATGGTCACTAGCAGGTGTCTGGAGTTCAGGAGAGGGGAGGTATGAACCTGATCCTATTCCCTGTATTTCCTCCACTGAGGCAGATTTGTTAGGCCTCTTGCGACCATCCTCCTCAGAGCCTGGCTGTGACCCACAATCCTTTGTACTGATTCCTGCATTGCCTTTTGGGAAGCACCACAGGAGGAAGCACAAAAGATGCTAGGGATGCGCTGCACTGGACCAGCTGCTAGTGTGTGAATGTGCAGCCCTGGTATGACAAGATTTAGCAACCCTGGCACACAAAGATCTGCTCTGAACATGTAACAATATTTCACATGTACATAGCACCTTGCAGCAGACAATCTCAAAGTGGCATATAAAGACAGGTAAGCAATTGCTCCATTAGAGAAATGAGAAAGCTGTGGACCCCACAGATCAAGTGACTTGCCCTAGGACACACAGTCAGTCAGTGGCTGAATTGGGAGTCGAACCCAAGGCTCTTAACTTGCAAGGCCCTCTGCTAACTGCTATATCCCATTGACTTATTATGAAATGAAGTTTGCAGCACAACACATTGTAGTAAAGAGCACTTGTAATTACAATACTATAATGTTGGAGTATATTGTTTTTTCACTGGAGAGAACCACATCTTACCTTCTGAAGGCTCCACTAGAAAGTTTTTGGCCTCAAATTTTATTTCCTTTAAAAGTTACTTTTACTTGTGAGTTTTAAATGCCAAATCCTCCCATAGGTATTTCATTCCCAATCTTGCTGCAGAGTGGTGGTTGATATGCATTGTTTCCCCCTTCCTGAGTATCTGCAGAAAGTGCTCTTGCAGAGGACCTGGGGCAGTTCTGCTGTGCAGGAGACTGCAGGGCAGTAATGAGCAGTCACTGCATTAGCAGCTCACATCTTCTCCTCTTCTCCCCTGCACAGCTGTGCGTTGGGGAGAGGAGCTTTGGGCCTTAGCTGCCTCAAGCTATACAGAACCTGTGGTTAAAATAGATAATAGGAGAGGGGAGCTAACCATGTTTGGTGACTATAAGGCCTCATGAGTGCCGATGTCAAGCAAAGATGTGATTCCGCGTCACCTTGTGTGCTGAGACATGGGGAAGAGAATAAATGTATCCAAAAGGAGCCTATGTCCCCCAAAGGCCCAGGGCCAGCTAAACAAGTGTATGTGCGAGACAGAGAGCGTGTGCATGCTCAGAGTGCGGAGCTGGAGGACAACTCTGGTGCTCCCAACCACCCTTCCCACTATGAAGAACCAAGAGGGGAGAGGCAATGGACAGGCACATTCTGTTTCTCTTAGATTCTGAATCAGAGAAGCTGCTGGAATAGTCTCCCTTTCCTTTGGACAGGCGTGGGAGCTGCAAGTGTTTAGTTTTTCCTGTTTCCTTTTGTAACTCTAGCAGTGGAGGGGAAACCTGCTGGCAGATACATTCTCCTGCAGAAGAAAGGAGGCAGAGGCCGACAGAGGATACCCAGTTTGGACAATTCTTCTCCCATTATGTGCTGGTGCCACTCTGCCTAATGGAAGGGAGGTTTAAAACCCCACAAATAGAGTGGATGAAATTCTCCTCTTTAAACTCCCCCCACACCCAAAGCAAACATTTGCACAGAACTTTTTCTTCATTCAAAAATTTCAATATTTTTTTAGGTTTCAGAGTAACAGCCGTGTTAGTCTGTATTCGCAAAAAGAAAAGGAGTACTTGTGGCACCTTAGAGACTAACCAATTTATTTGAGCATGAGCTTTCGTGAGCTACAGCTTATGCTCAGATAAATTGGTTAGTCTCTAAGGTGCTACAAGTACTCCTTTTCTTTTTGCGAATATTTTTTTAAGCCGCCAAAAATATTTTTGAGTTTTGGTAAACTATTTTGTTGAAGACTCAGAAAATTTTTCATTTCTTTAGACATTTTTCACAGCAAATACCATTTTCTGACCAGCTCTCCCCTTAAACTCCCAGGCCAGGCACCAGTTTCTGTGGCTGCTCTTGCTAATCCCTTATCTCTCAGGAGAGTCTTGCCTGAGAGGGGCTATAGGTTGAAGACTTATAAAATTGTGATAAAAATTTACCAGTCCATGCCAGAATCTACTAGCCTAATCTTTACCATAATGGTTGAGGATGTTAAACACCAATGATATTTTACTTGCCCAAGACTGAACTATTACTGTTCATAGGTGCTGAAGCTAGGGGTATGGGGGATACTGCAGCACCCCCTGACTTGATGTGTTTCCATTATATCCAGAGTTTACAGTTTGGTTCAATGGTTCTCAGCACCCCCACTATACAAATTGTTCCAGCACCCCTGTTACTATTATACACCTCCCAGCATGATTTCTCAGAATTTCATTTTGAAATGTAATATGATTGGTCTAAGTATGTTTAGCATTAGACACATTCCTTTGAATTGGTGAAGAACTCAATTAGTTGTACATTTCTTCAGCTATTAGTTTTCATCAAATCACAAGGATGACTGACTTCAAATCAAGTTTATTTTGCAGTATCCTATCTTCTTTGGAAGGTCTGTAGTTTAAAGAACAATATTACAATATGTAATGCAGGAAAATATATATTGTTTTAGCCAGTTTGTTCTCTGCTCTATCTATGTGTGGATACAAAACATCATTATATTCACCTCTGATAAGCTCTTAGTTTTTAGTTCTCTTGAATGTTTAAACATTAATAGGCTTTGTACATATAGTAAAATAAAAAGGGAAGTTAAAAATTCTTACTTGCATTGACAGGTACGCTGAGTACAATTCCAAGAGATATCAAGGTAGGATATGTAATAGCAATTCCAAAATTTAATAGAATATTGAATGCTGAAGTAAGAAAGAAAAACAACTTTCATTTTTAGCTACACCATTCTTGTGAAACCAAGTTTAGCTTATTTTACAGTACAAAGAGAGTATTTAATGGTACATTTTCCCAGACTTCAGATAACTCCCATTAGTATTTCTGGAAATTACCTGTATACAAAGGTCCCTACCCTGCAATCTGATCTGCCTGGGCAGACCCTTGAGCCTGTGGGAGGCCCACTGACTTCAACAGGACTCTGCTGACAGGGATCCAATTGCAGGATTGGGGCCATACAGATCAGAATGCGTCCCATATCACACCGTAGTGTTCAATAACACAACTACATCCCCATGAGAGTCCTCATTCCCTACGATTATCCATTCAGTCGTCCCATTTTAAAATTTAATGTTGTCATCTGGGAAATCCTGGGTAAAAAAAGCATTTGTTTCCAGGCATTTTTGCATACCAACTGCCTGTGGATGATGGCTGCACATATTGTAAATCTAACCATGATTATATTCAACCTGTTTGATAAACAGCATTTCATTTTAATAGAGAACATAGTGACTAAAATAGAGTTTTTATGACAAATAAATAGCTGTTATGGAACCAACTTCATCCCTGGTCTCACTCTGCTGAAGTCACTAAGGATATGCCGGGGGGAGTCTGACCCACAATGTATGTTTGGATATTCTAGAAATGACTGCTTGCATGCATATGGCACTTTTCAACTCAAAGGACACCCAAGTCCAAATTCTGCACTCTTTGCTCATATAAAACTATTGCCTTGGCTTAATAACTAAAATGCAACCACTGCTGTAGTGGAACATGGCAGCTGTTTGAAAGCACAAAGAACTACACTATAATCTAGGACAAGAAGGGAAAAATACTATCTCCAATTGACACATTTAGCTGGCAGAATGTAATTATCCAAATTAGAATCTGGGCACAGCACCAGGGTTAATACCTCTAATTTAGTGGCACGACATCTTTAATGCTCACATGTAGTCAAGGCTTTTGTTTTACAGCTCATCCACAAACCACAATCCCTTCAGTAGCACAGTACAGCCCTGACATTAACTAAAGCAAAGAGTGCCACCTACTGAACCACCAACAGTACTGCAGTACATTGGATGGTCTTTGGAGGTTCCTATGCATTTGGGGAGTAAATCTAACTACCACTGAAGCCAATGGGAAAAGCCCCACTGACACCACTGCTAGTTGGTGAGGCCGTGGCTGAGCTCTGGTTAGCTTGGGAAAGTTGACAAGCCCACATCTTCAGACATGTGGGTATTCCATTAGAACCATGGGCATTTTGCACTTGTGTGAAGGAGAGTTTATGAGTATGCATTAGCATAAACTTTATGGGCCTGATCCTGCAATCTACCGAGTGCTGTAAGAGTTCTGTGGCTGTCAGTGGGACGCTGCATGGCAGTAAGCATTATTCCCAACAGTAATCACAGGATCCAGACCTACATTTGTAGCTGTGCAATGGGCCCTCCAGATGATGTCTCAAGCTTCCACTCCCATCAGGAAATGTTATGAACTTACAGCATTTACTTACTCAATAAGAGACTTGAAAATCCACAAAGGTTTCCCCAAGGAATAACATCAAAAGCGCTCCAGTATTCCACTTTGGTAAAGTACAGAATGACAGGAATACAGGTGATGAAAAGGACATTGAAAACACTTAACACAGACAAGAATAAGGCGGCTTCTCCAAATTTAGCACTGCCCAGGAGAAGTTTGAACAAAACCTGCAAGAGAAAAAATAAGTGGGTTTGCTTTAACTCAAAAACATGCCTGACCAGCTGACCCTTTTCCACTCTAGCACTATAATAATGCAAGGATTGCGTCTGCTGCTGCTACCACTAATGCCATGTAAACTATGTATGTGGAGAAGGCTCAGCATTTTTTATCCTGCAAAACAGGAAGGAATTACACAAGAAGTTTCTGGAGTGGCATGTGGCTTCCCCAAAATATTCCCTTAAACCTGTTTTTCTTTGTAATGTTCTCTTTAGAAAAAGTAAAAATAAAACTAAAAATGAAACAATTGGGGAACAAATAAATGTGCATGACCCCTTTGTCTGGCTGGCATGTTGCTTAGCTAGGCCCTGATCCTGGTTGTAATATTAACCATAACTCTCAATCTCCTGCTTTTGATTTTTTTTCACTCATTAGACCATTCTTATAAGGATTTTAAAGTTTGGTTCCTGATGTACATGCAGCCTTAATTCAATTGTAATGTTTCCTGCCTGTGAAAATATGTGTGTGTGTGTAAAACCACTAAACTCACATCTTTGGGAGCTCTGTAAATATACTAAATGAAATAAATAGAGCAGTAATCTTGTGCTGGAGAAAAGAGCTGCAGTGTTTTATACCTGAGATATTACATAAAGACGTGCTACTTTTTATACTCTCCCAACATGCTCACAAGCCTCCCTCTGTCCCCTCATGAATGTGCCTCAGCCCTGACCTAGTCATCGCCCTGAGGGATGTGATGACAATTCAGCTGCCATGCCCCTTCAATCCCAATCATCTTTGCTTCCAATCACCTGGCAACCAGAGTGCCAATTACACTGCATTATGGCAGTGGGTTATATGATGTAAATTTTCTTCTCTCTGCTAGGAATTCAAACCACTCCCATAGGCCACTGGACAGTTGGCAACAGTCTTCACTCGCCTAGCATGTATGTGAACTCTCTCTAAATCCTATTGCCCATGAAAGGCCATACATCCTAATGACCAGATCTCAGTCCCCATGCCCCTTAGAATGCTATGTTAAAAGTACTAAAGAGGGTGGGGAGAGTTAAACATTTGGTTCTTCGCTTCTGGTGGTGGTGATTTGTTAAAGGGATTTAGGTCTGTGGGGAAGAAAAGGAGAAAAATATTGATTTTTAAAGCAATCTACCTATGTAACTACAGAGGGGCCCAATTTTGCTCTCAGTTTTACTTACGTAAATGTGGAGTAGCACCATTGACTTCAGTGTTTGCATTACATTTACATTAGTACATCAAACCTGACTTTGGCCCAGGATTTCCTCTACTGAATGCTAGTCGCTAAAATTCAATAACTCAATCCAAGTTTTAGTGCGTAAATCAATAGGATGTGGATGTCTTACTATCTCATTTCGATTCAGTCAGAAACCTGTTTACATTTTGTAGAAAAGAAAGCCACCAGCTACATTTAAGATACAGAAAGTGATGGCTGGCTCATGATGTCAGTATTTTATCACACTTCCCTTAACGGTGACTATGGACCCATCCCCACCATCCCTAAAGAAATTAAAAGGCGAGTTCTGATCATTAGCAGGGACCAGCATTCACTTTTTCAGCTGAGGGGGCGCTGAGCTTTGGTAATTTTATCTCAGACAGGAGGATGCTGCAGGAGCAGAAAAGGCCCAGTGAATGACAGTGGAAATGATCAGCAGTACAAAGAGGAGTGATTTGCAAACCCCTGTCTGTTTACTTTGAGAAGAGGAGTCAGAGGCAATATGCTAGAGGGATATAATGAATGGGAGAGAGAAGGCTTATCTGGCGTTCCTATTGACTTATCAGATAGCTTGCTTCCCATCATGAGCTGGGGTCAGAAAGACATTTCCTTCTCCGGAATAGCAAAGCACAAATTAGCCAAGGTGCATTGCAACTTTTGCCTTGCTCTGATGCATGCACTATATGTGGGCAAGAGTTGGAGCCTGAATGTTGCTCGATTAATTGATCCACTGCACTGTTCTAGGATAGCAAGTTCTATGTCCTATTTCACTATGGTTTTAAACACACTGAGTTTCTTGTCTTACATCAAGCTAGTGTGTATCAAGTAAAATCTAAAGAGGTTACTGTGCTAGCAGTGCGGCTGTTGTTAGATTCTATTAGCCACCATCTCGCCTTTATTTAGTGAGTTTATTCTGCTGAGAACATACTAACACAATACACAAAACCATGTTAGTGCCAGGAAACCATCAGAAATGGCTTCACAGTCAGAGCTGGCCGAAGCAGCTACTTTTCATACTCGTTATTCTGAGTCCGTTATGGATCAGAAGGTCTTTAATGAATCTGAATTCCAGTTGCTTCTCATTTGACACCCTCAGGGCAATCTGTCTTGTTATTTCACTGAATAAAGACAAGGAGTGAGAACAGAGGAGACAGATAGTGAATGTGTCTGTGTAACAGAGATGGCTAAGGGGCTGCAGGGGAGGACTGGAACAACAAGCTAGTGTCAGCTGTTTGTTCTCCTATTGGTAATGGGAAAATCTGGTATGTGCATAACAAGACATTTATGTCTTCATATGCCCCTTTTATCACCAATAAACAAAAACACAAGGCAATTCTGTCTGAATTCTGTCAGACTGTTCTGTCTGAACTGACTAGGAGGGGGTGGACTTTAATTTCCCGTCATTCCTGTAATTTCTGACAATAATCACAACGTACTCCTTGTTCTGAACAAAAGAGAAACTGATTAAAATCCTAGAAACAAAAGCAAATACAGACCAAAAAAGTGGCATTAGGCCTGTCACTCCTCCTTTCTGAGGGCTAAAGACAGACTGATTCAAGTTTAGTGGTTTTAAAAATGTTCCTATGGTTGTTGTTTACATTAGAGCTACAGCATCTGGGCTTGACTTCCCTTTTTTTACTGGAGGACTCTTGTAATCTTTGGCAAATTTATAGTAACCTCACAGAAGGTAAAACCTGACATGAACCTTTCCCCACCCCCAGACTGGTGACCCAATTCAGCAAAATATATAAGCTAGCACCTTAATTTTAAGCATGCGACTATTCCCACAAAAATCAATGCTTAAAGTTAGGTATATGCTATGTACATTGCTGAATCAGGGTCTGAGTCAGAAGGGTACGCAGACACTTTAAAAGCCGAGAGCTTGAAAAAGCTTTTGGACAAAATTTTCAGACTTGGATAGCTAAAATTTGGCATCTAAATGAAAGGTGCCTGATTTTGAGAGGCACAGAGCACCTTCAGCTCCCACTGAAGTGCATTGGAGCAGATGGATTATTTGGTGCAAGTCATTTGCCCCCAAAAAGTAGGCAGTTATTGCTCCTGAAATAGGGACAGATGTTGTCAACATAAATAAATATTTCTCTCCAATGTTAAACTGGTCTTTGTGCGTATAGCAGGTATCCATAAAAAGAGCATGGATGTTGCCCTGCATAAAGCTTAGGAGCGCAGTATTTAATGGTAAGTTGGGACCCGCTCATTAATATGAGGTGGTCAGCATTTTTTCGCCTGAAGAGGTTTGTGTGTATTTACCTTATAAAGAGCAGACATTGAGGCGGATCCCACAACAAGTGCTATTCCAATAACTGAATGGCTGTGGAATCCATCAGCATAGGTCATCATGACTATCCCTGCAATAGCAAGTATAGCAGCCACAATCTGGTAGGAAGCAAACAAACAAAGGAAGTGTTATTTAACAGCCCCTGGTGACTGAAATATTTAAGAGCCATTCTGAATGAGAGCTCAACATTTGTGCACCATCTACTTCAAGCCTTATTGATGAGAAAAGAGTAACCACAAACAGCAGCATAGTCTGCTAATGTGTTAAGAGAATGTGCAAGCCCCACCAGTTGGTTGGGAAACTGCATGCAAGGAACAGTGAAGAAGAGAATGTGTCAGATCTCAGAGCAACTGGCCAGAGGGGAGGTGCTCTTCAGAGCACTGTCTCCTGATAAACCTGAAGAGGGAATTTCAGCTCTGTCATTGAGTCTTGACATCAGGTGGCCCCTGCAGCAAGTGTTTGACAATAATACATGACTTTGAATTTCCCAGTGCTTGAAGGAATGAATTAAAATCCGGCGGAGGTGTCTGGGGAAAGGGGCTTATAGAAAAAAACAGTAAAATAAAGAATACCTGAGTATTTTACAGGTCAGCCAGTGAGTTTACTCAGATGTAAAGGGGGAGATAGACTTTATGACTCAGAAGAATGTTTACATTTTGAGTGGGATTTTCAGAAGTGCCTAAATGACCCATGAGCACATTTTCTGTTGACTTTCAGTAGCACTTGGGCTCCTAAGTCACTTGAGTGCTTTTGAAAATTCTACCCTATGAGCATAGAGTCTACATTGATTTGGGCGAAGAACTTAGCTGAGAAAATTGGTTGTGTGTTGTGTATTTAGTATTGACAGTGCTGATCAGTAGGCACAGTAGAGTGGGGAGAGCAGTATGTCTCCTGCTTCATAGACTACTCATATGGATCCCACAGGGAAGAAAGTCAGCACGGTGTCTCAGTCATCCTGGGCATTTGAAGCAAAGGGATGGAAAGAAGTTACAATAAAAATATGACAGTCCCTGTATATCCTGGAGATTTCGTTAGTTTCACTCCTCCAAGATCTTGGTTGCATATTCTAAAAGGAGTGGGTGGAAAACCAGGGAGAGACCAGCATATCATACATGTTCCATTTAGAAAGGAAAGGGAGATTTTATGTATCAGCCAGGTAAATGCTGTAATGTCACTCCTCAGAGCATCAAAGTCTGAATACTATTTTTGCCAGAGGAACTTTAGTTGTTCATTGAAGATGTTGGACTGACTGCCCTTGAGGGTAAATTTCTCTTTCTACACAATAGGCACAGCCTGGCTCATGGCACTGTAGGTCTTGCCACACTGCCCCGCCAGCACTCCTCAACACTGTTTGGAGGTGTGCCGATCTAGGGATGGAAGGATTCAGTCTCAAAGCCCATTCAATCCTATGCCTCTGCCGGCACTGTTGACAGGGAGGCCAGTTAATGCCAGTGGTGGTTTTGGTGAGAGGCACCTGTTTAAACCTCATATACAGGCTTCACATTCTTTGCTCTCTTTGTGACGTAATTAGAATAATCCATCCTATTCAAACCATAGCTAGGGGATCCCTGTAATAAGGTTATACAACTTTCAGGCAGGTGAACCCATCAGTTTTTTCTAGAGTCCAAAAATCTACAGCCTTAGAGAATATAACAGAATTTAGGCTACAAGAGAGAGCGGAAAGGCTTAAATACTAACTAATCTGACATACCACACCTGGATGGATGGAGGAAGTTTACAGACTTAGGGCCAAACTTTAGAACTCAGGTTCTAGGTTGCATCTGCAAAGGTGTTCATACACAAGTAATCAAGTATGCAACCTGTTTCTATATATGGGCATGCCACTGCCTGCACGGTTAATCTTGTGTGCACGTATGTACAATTTTGCTAGTGTTTCTTTAGTGAGTTAGAGTAGTGTGAACAGAGCAAAGAACAAAATCAGAAGAGACTGAAACATATTTGAAAATTGTATCTATTCTGTATACTGCTGGGACCTTTATTTAGCTAAAATTAATGTTCAATATTAAAAATGCTGATGAGATGGGGTTTGATCAGACAAGTGTCTGCCTACAATGGAAGTTGAGAGAGCTCAGCACTTCGCAGGATTCATAGACTCTAAAGCCAGAAGGGATCACTGTGATCATCTAGTCTGACCTGCAGAGCACAGGCCACAGAACTTCCCTCAATAATTCCTGTTTGAACTAGAGCAGATCTTTTAGAAAAACACCCAATCTTGATTTACAAATTGCCAGTGGCAGAGAATCCACCACAAAGCTTAGTAAATTGTTCTAATAGTTAATTACCATGTTAAAAATTTATGCCTTATTTCCAGTCTGAATTTGACTAGCTTCAGCTTCCAGACATTGGATCTTGTTTTACTTTTGTCTGCTAGACTGAAGAGCCCATTATCAAATATTTGTTCCTCGTGTAGATACTTACAAACGGTAATCAAGTTGCCCCTTAACCTTCTCTTTGTTAAGGTAAATAGACTGATCTGCTTGAGTCTATCATTATAGCACTATGCAGGATTGAGCTCAAGTTGCATAAAGTTAAAAGATCCTAATCTTAAATTCATATAGCCTCTTTCATCCAGGAGGATACCAAAAGGATTTACAAACTAGTTAATACTGAGATGGGTCTGAGCTGCAAAGGTGAGATCTGGATCCACACATTAGCAAATGTTGGGGATACTCAGATATGGGGTTTTGACTTATACCAATCTCTATCTAATATACCAGGATAACTTTTGCCACAATTGAAGTGCATCCACCTCTGAAGTGAAAGATGGCACCTGTTTAATAGTGTACTAAAACTCTAAAGAATTTTTTAAATCCAGTAAGGGAAAAGTACTGCATTCAGCTGAAACTACATAGTAGGCAGAACTGGCAATGCTATCCAGGTTAACACGCCAATGCTTGAGGAAAGAAAAAAGCTTACAGGTTTGTAATGAATACAGGTGGTCAGGATGCTAGGGTTATGTCTTAATAGCACCTTCAGCAATACAATGCCCTTTAATACCACCAATGCTAGGGCACTGGTTCTATACTGACTCAGAAAGAAGAGAGACACCCCAAGACTCAGCACTTCTTGTAGCAACTGTAACACAGCCTAACCCTTCTTAACTTGAGAGATCCAAGGAGATCAAAACCTGCAGTGATTTAGCTGCAGAATAGATATTGACTTAAAGGAATGTGATAAAAAATGCCACAACTGACTCTACCCGAGCAAGAGTAGCAATTCTGCAGAACCAGAATTCCAATAGTGCATTTATGAACTGAAAAAATGATAACGTTTTGCTACTAATTTCAGTGAACGGAGCCTCCCAGGGGAGGGAGGCACTCTCTGAAAATCAATACCAACTGACTTTTGGTGTGTGTTTCCAGATTCAAGTCACACTGACATGGCATGCTTAGATACACAGTAACATGTATGCAGAATTAGCAATTGGCTACTTCTCTTGAATGCCGAACTAGTTTATTGATTGTAGCATGAAAGGGGGACACGGATGTCAAAATCTAAAGCAACTAAATCCAGACTTCTAGTGATTTTTCTCTTGCAGAGATTCCAGCCTCCTTATCAAGCATGTCATGAGTGCCAGATATGGTCTTGGATTAAACTTCAGACTGCCTATCAACATCAGGAATGTTACACACATTTTCTCTGAAAGCTTTTCAGTCTATCAAGCATGTTGTTATATTCTGCTTGAATTCCTGGCTCACCATAGCTTCTGGGCTGCAGATATTTACACGTTTCCTAACACCCTGTGTGATGAAAATGAGACCCAATGTAGGGGAACAGTGCGTTAGGAGGGAATTCTGAAGGTAGTCATTTCCTCACTAGCTATCTGTCGTGTTAAGGAAGACAACCTCCATCCTTAGAGGTTTTCAAGGTCCGGCTTGAAAAAGTCCTGGCTGGGATGATTTAGTTGGTGTTGGTCCTGCCTTGAGCAAGGGGTTGGACTAGATGACCTCCTGAGGTCTCTTCCAACCCTAATCTTCTATGATTCTAAGGTTGGTGAGGTAATATCTTTCATTGGGCCAACTTGTGTTAAGGAAGTAACATGTCTCATGCCCTACTTGGACAATCGCCCGGTAGCAAAATAAAGGGAAAAGGAGAGAAGTCTAAAGATGGTGTGTGTGTGTGTGTGTGTGTGTAAAACAAAAGTGACAGATCATAAATTATTCTGGATGGTAACTAAAGAAATACTCACAAAATAATACAGATTTGGATCTCTTGTTCCTTGTAATGTCTAGGGAAGAACCCTTCTCTGTTACTGACCAGAACTTTGGAACAACCACAGTAGGGCCAGGAACCCATGTGAGGTTTCTCACAAGCCCCAGCACATGCTCAGACAGGACTTTTGGAAGTTGTAGTTAGTCCTGTCCAGCCAAAGGGCATATATTCAATAAAGCTGATAACTTGCTACATGAATGCTGAGTCTTAACTGAAGACTTCCAGGCTCCCAGTGATGTGTTAACACAACATTTCTGAGGCCACTTACATTGACTGCTCTGACATACCTCCCAGTTCACAGAGTGGTGTTGGTTTTAGCCTTGGAGGAAGTTACTTGCCTGTAGCACCTGACTGATCACCATCTTTGCTGCTATCGAAACCAGGAGGACATGGAGGGTCTTGCTATGGGCCAAAGCACACACGCACACACACACACACACTCAGGAGGCTGGAGGCCCAGGCAGCACAGGGTGAATGGATTCACATAAGGGAACTCTCAACTGTGTACGGCTGGCATAGGGAGGAGGAAGGGGTCTGGTTGAGCAGAATTCTGCTATCCTGCTTCTCCACTGGTGTAAGTTAGAGCAGGCCCCAGGCTACTCTAAATTCCTCTGGGGTTGATTAACACAGGACTAGTCAGCTGAGGCCGGCTCCCTGCACCTCCTCCCACCTCTACAGTGTCTGAGCTTGGACATGGTGGAGAACTGAGCCCTCAATATCTGATTTTAACTATTTCTTGAGGCTTAGCTGCCCTACAGAATCTGAAACACTAGTGCAGCGCATCAACAGTAGATTATAAATAAGGCTACGATTTAATCATGGGTATTTTTAGTAAAAGTCATGGTCAGGTCATGGGCAATAAACAAAAATTCATGGCCCTGTCCATGACTTTTACTAAAAATACCCCTGACTAAATCTTGGGGCAGCTGCTGCTGCGGGGGGGGGGAGGGGATGCAGATGCAGGGGGGTGCTCTGAGGGGCTGCTGCTGCAGGGGGTGTGCCATGGAGGGCTGCTGCTGAGGTGCCATGGGGAGCTGCTGCTGTGGGGTGTGTGCCATGGGGGCCGCTCCTGGGGGGGTGCCCTGGGGGTCGCTGCTGCGGGGCGGGCAGCGGCACTAGTTGCCAGGGGCCGCTGGAGCAGCGGCTGCTCTGGCCGCCCCGGGGACTGCTGCTCGGATGGTCCCTGGGGCCAGCAGCACTGGCCGCTGCTCAGGCGGTCCCCGGGGCCAGCTGCTTGGATGGCCCTGGGGTCAGCCACGCTGGCTGCTGCAGAAGTCATGGGGGTCACAGAAAGTCATGGAATTCATTACTTTCGTGACAGACATGGATCCCTAATTATAAACTCTTTTGGGCAGGGTTATATGTTTGTAGGGTGCCTAGTGCAGTGGGACCCTGGCCTCAAGGTAAATAATAAATAATAACTAACTGTGACTCCAAACACTTAGCTCCTGATTTTAGAGAGGGGCCCACCATTTTAGAAGTTAACCCCCAAATTTAATCCCAAACACGTGGCGTTTGGCCTTGTACCTGAATAGATCAGTTCCACTGTGACTCAGGAACTTACAGAAAGGGGAAGGAACAGAAGGAAGAAAAGGCGGCCAGCTATCAAACAAGGAAAGAGGAGGAGACTCCATTCAAATCCCCAGTCGCAATGGGAAGTACCCTAGCACACTTGCTACTCAATACACAGTGAAAAGAAAGAAGAACAAAATCCCATTGCAGCATCTTCCCTCCACCAAAATGCCCAGGCCTTCCTCTGGAAAAGCCCTTGCTAATCCCCATGAAAGATACAAAGGAGTCAAGGAAGAGCGTGTCCTCTCTGCCCCATTTTCCAGGGGAAACAAAATATGTCCCACACCTGCAGTACATTTGTCACTACTCGGACAAGAAGTTAATATCCAAGTATCCCAGAAAGTTCTCCCTCATCCTCTAGCACCTTGCCCGTTAATAGCTTGGTGAGGAGAATGTAGCACGTCACTCTCAGTCAGCACGAATGGGAGACAGTTTCTCGTGAAAACCACTTGGACTAAATCTTTGATTAGTGCCATTGTGGAGGCCTGAAGTTTGGAAGGGGTACAGCACCTCTCCATAACATATAACGTTCCTTGTCATGTTGTTCCTCCCCCTGGTACCACATGCCATCAATAACAGGTGGCGATACCTTGGCATACCTATGGTTTTAAAGTACTATTTCCTTATCAGGGACTATTGGAGAACCATGTCTCCATTTATTTGCTACTGGTTTGCTGACAAGTTGGCTTATCCCAAGACAATATTAAAAATTAATAAAGAATAATTAAAAATGCTTCAGACCAAACCCTAGATCCAGCCCATTCATCATTTCACCTCTTTTCCTCTCGTGAAATGGGGGAAAGTTCAGACCTGGATCCAATCTTCAGTCATTAGCTCTGTACTCAATCAAGCCAAAACCCCAGATCTGAGCTTAGGAATCCAGATTTGATCCTTCTGACATGAATGCATCATTACCAGTATCTTCCATTTATACAGTGCCTTTCATCCCGCAGGGTTACAAAGCATTCTACCAACACACCATCTCTCTTGCCCGTGTGTGTGATTATATGTTTACAGGTTTCAGAGTAACAGCCGTGTTAGTTTGTATTCGCAAAGAGAAAAGGAG
Organism: Lepidochelys kempii; assembly: GCF_965140285.1. Classification (NCBI taxonomy): domain Eukaryota; kingdom Metazoa; phylum Chordata; order Testudines; family Cheloniidae; genus Lepidochelys; species Lepidochelys kempii. The sequence goes on along the minus strand of NC_136382.1, from coordinate 134,681,394 downwards.
TACTTGTGGCACCTTAGAGACTAACCAATTTATTTGAGCATAAGCTTTCGTGAGCTACAGCTCACTGCATCGGATGAAGTGAGCTGTAGCTCACGAAAGCTTATGCTCAAATAAATTAGTTAGTCTCTAAGGTGCCACAAGTACTCCTTTTCTTTATATGATTACAATCTTCGCGTCACTCACCATAGAAATGCAGCCACCTAACCGGGTGAAACACATCAGTTGTTTAACAGGGTACAGCAACACTATACACTGCTTTGGAAAGTCACCAAGAATATCATCTCTAACAGCAAATGCAGGAGAATTAAAGAGGGAAGGATGTAAATGTTTTCCACTAGAATTTGACCAGGACAATGGGGTACTTACTAACAGTCATATGGGAAGGCTAGAGACCCTGACTGCTTTTTCCTCTTATCCAAAAGGCAACACAACCAGCATTACAGTCACCCCCTCAAATCACTACAGCTCTCCTACAGAGGCGCCCTTACTGGTTACTCAACCCCCCCTCCCCAGTTAAAGTAAGTTCAGTGTCAAGTCAGAAAGGTTAATGTGTAGACAACAGCTGGAAAGGCAAGGTACTCCTTTTTGTAATTTTCCCTATTGTATCTTTTGTAATTTTCCCTATTGTAGCCTCAGGGCCCTGCTGCAATAACAACAATGTGGCTGAAGATTTTCAATCACACAGAAATAAATTCTTCTATTAAAGTTTAATTTTTAATCTCTGTGTATCCTGGGGTTTAAAATCTCCCCCAAAACAAACTAGAAATATTGCCCAGGCTTACTGAGAAGAGCGCTGACTCCTCATCTCCACTTCAGCTGGTGTCATGGGGCAGGAGTAAATCACTGGTGTCTTCACACTGTAGTTGCTTTCAGCCCCACTACAGGAGCCACAGACCTGACACTGTGTCACTTTTGGGGACAGTCGATGAATGCCAACTGCTGATTGGTGCTGCTTCTGCTCTCAGAGGGGAATGTGAGAAGTTGCCTCTTGGTTCTAAGGGCTGGAATGTTCTCCAAAGGCATAAGGGAGACAGGACTTAATTCTAACAACTGCAAAGGGTACTCTGGATCAGATTGTCCCTCAAAGCTATGCATTGTGGGCACCCTCTTCCATCTCACCCACGGAAGGGGTACGCTGCATTGGTGGCACCTCTTGCACCAAACAGAGGGCTGTGTGTGGCTGCAGGTCTATGCAGAGGTTGAGCAGGCTGCAGGGAAATCTCTGTTTCCCACCCATGGGCCCACAGAATTAAGCAGAAAATCTAACAGAGAATTCATTGGAGTTGAGCTTTTTTGGAGCTGTGCTGGCAAGTTCCAACCTCCACAATGCTGCACTCAGCGATCTCCTGCCCCACAATTCCCCCCTCTATCTAGCCTCTCGGACACAAACTAAGACTCGATAGTTCTCTCTAGCTCTTCATCTGCCAGACTGACTCACACAGTCTGTGTTATGTAGTATTAGTACACAAGATCTCACTAATTCTAGCCCAAACTGTGAAGTCATGGAATGGATTGCTGAGCACACTACATGGGCATTTTTGCCCCCTGCACTTCCACACAGAAACAAACCTTTTTAAAAACAGATACTTGAAAAATAGGAGCTGAATTAGCCCCATCTGTGTTTATATCAGTTGCTGTCCACAACCAGGTGTGACATAGAACTTAATACTCCAATCCCACAGGGTTTGTGTCATATGCAGATATGAGATACACCAATGAATTCACAGAATATGGACAAAAATGCACAAGGACATGTAAAGCACCTGTAGAAATGCACAGCTAAAAAAAATATTTCTAAGTACCATAGGCTCAATCCTTTCTAACCAAAAGAGAATGGCAAAAGGATGATAAATGTTCATGACCACATGGGGATACCAGTTATCCTTCATGACACAGACTGGGATAAGTTATCTCATTTGGAAGGAACAGTGAGCAAAGAGAGCATGTTCTAGGAAGAGGAGGCTGCAGTGTTGCTAGAGATCCACAGAGTGATGGTTCTCAGCGCTGATTTGTTTTGTAATGAATGTATTTCTGTACAGACTGGAGGACTGCAAGCTCTGTAAGGATATTATGCTGACTCATCTCATGACTTCACCTCTTTAAAAGATCAGAGAAACCTGCTGTTATTAGTGGCAGATGCTGATCTAAATGAGACAACTGGAAAAGGGTCAAAGTGAAGGAGGGAGGGAGACAGAGTGATAAGGAGACACTTACCCTCACTCCCATGAACCTGTCCCTGAGAACGATCCATGAAAGCAAGAACACAAAAGCTTTGTTGCAGCAGAACAACACGGAGACATCCGTAGTGTTTATTTTCTTTATTGCATGTAAGTACAGGTAGTTTGTGAGTGTCCAAAGAACACCAAAGGGTGCTGCCTTGATAAAAAACACCTTCATAGTCAAGCCATTGTCTCCAAAAAATCGGCAGCACTCCCTAGAACAAGGAAAGAAAGGCAATGTTATTATACCTGAGTGGCAAACAAGTCCTTCATGCGTTGTACCAATTAGAATGCTCTTTTTTGGTACCATGTCTTTCCTACAAGAAGGGTAACAAGTTTCAGTCTGCTGCAAAAGCCATGATTTGCACAAAAATACTGAACACACAGAGGGGATTATAAAACTGAAAACGATGAGCACATAAGAGTATGGTGAAAGGTGGAGGTAGGGGATCAAAGTGAATAACAACAATATTAATAAGGTGCTTGCACCTTGCACTTTTAATCTATATTTCGCAAAAAGCTTTGTTTCATTATTCTCATTTTACAGCTGGGTAAACAGAAGTGATTCTTTAGCTTGCCCAAGGTCATCCAACAAATCAGTGGCCAGGCTGGGAGCAGAATCCAGGCCTTCTGATGCCCACCTCTTTGCCTTACCCACTGAGCCGTGGCCTCCCCGGTAAGCAGAAAAGAGAAGAGATGGATATTGAGGCAGGATTTGAAATGGCTGGGGAGTCACTGGAACTAAGTTCAGGACAAGGCTTTTCCATCAGACAGGTGCAATGTGGCTAAAGGCACTGCCACTGTCAGAGACTCACAGTGAGGACTAAGCTTTGCCCATAACCAGTTCAATGAATGGAGGAGAGGAAAAGGGAGTTGGTAAGGTCAGATCTGAAGAGGCACTAGGGTCAGTGAAGATAAGTAAGGATCAGGGTAATGAGGTTATGCTTGCGAGTTCTTGATGAAATACAGATGGTCACAGTGTTCTTGGGCAAGTTGAAATTTGGCGAGGAGACCAGTCCAGAGGGAATTGTGGTAATCAAAAGTTGTGGGAGGTTGGGAGTGCATGGATTAAGGAAGTGGGCAGACAGAAAGTGAAGATAAGGGCAGGTATGAATAATATTATGAATCCAGGTCCAGCTACAGGAGGTCCTGAAGATAGTGTTGGTAAGATGGAAAAATAAACATTGATGGATCATTTCTGGTACATCTGACAAGGAGAGATCAGAGTCAAGGAGGTAGATGGAAGAAATTAGGGAGTATTAGGGCATTTACTCTAGTCTAAGAGAAGGAACGCAAACTTGGAGACAATAGGGTGGAGAAAATTTGAGTGGAACCAAGCACTAAGGAATATATAACAGAAAGAGGCACAGAGAGGTGGAGATGTTGGCAGGGACAAAGAATGGATGGGAAAAAGTTTGGTGTCATCAATATAAACATTATGTTTAATGTGAAACAGAGAGCTGAGATGGTGATAAAGCAGGGATTAGATAGTCACAGGGGTCAAGAACATTGCTGTGGGACATTTTTTTTGTGTAAACATTGTAAGCTAAAAATCAAGAGTCATTGGCTTTATGACTACTGTAAAACTAAAATGGCATGTGCTAGCCAAATTGTTTGCATGCAAATACAGTAACGCAAAACGGAAATGCAGGGATTTGTAATCTGAAGAATATTGTTTGCAGCCTAATGACATGTTCAGATAGCCCTAACCAGACCCTCAGAGCTCTTTCCCCAAAACAATCTTTTTTTATCCACCTTCCTCTCTTACTTCAAAAATCCCCTCCTCTTCCCCACTTCAACCCTGAGTGCGCATCCCTCATAAAAAACCCTTACAACAATATATTTTGGTAATGTAAACAAAACAGTTACCTGAACCACTAAGTCAAAAATGAAGGAAAGACACTGTTTGCCATCCATCAGTGTAATTGCTCTGCTTGCCCTTGTGTGCTATCACCCTTTCCCCACTACCTTCCTGGGTTAGGGTTTCATTTTCTCCTTTGCAAGCTCTTGTGGGCAGGGACTGTGTCTTGTTCTTTATTTGCATAGCACACAGCACCAAGGAGACCCAATCCTGGGACCTTCTGGCACTACCGCATTGGAAAGAACAGTAATCTAGAGCTTCTGCCCGCTACATCAATCACACACACAAACAGGCTCTTTGGAAATGATGTCATGTTATTGCTTTGGGAAGGGCGGCTCTCTGACATTTTGCAGGAGTTCTCTTCTTTGCAAAGCAACAGGTTTTTGGTTAGGCACTTCCAATTTTTTAGCTGGGTTTCACTGAGGCACAAGGAGGTCAAGAAATTTGTCCAAGGTGAGTCAGTGGTTCAGCTGGGATCAGCATATGTGCTCTTCTACACTAAAGGATCCTGAGAGATTCTACATTGCCTTGCACCTTGTATAATCACTTCAACCTGTGCAAAAAGAGTGCAAAACCAGTGTAAAATACAATCATTCTGATTTGGTAGTCTTTTGTACACTCTTTGCATTCTGCAAATGTATAGAGGACTACACAAGGTGGGAAGATGGAAAATCAGAACCCCAGTCTTTTTACCATCAGGCCACGTGGTTTTCCATGTAAGTATGTGACAAGGAAGGGGTTGCTGTTGCTAAAAAATTTACCCACCCCTAAATCTACTCATTTTTGGTGCTTTCTAAACGGCATGCTAATAAAGTGCAAGGAGACCTGAGGGATATCTGGCATTTTTTATGCACAAAATCCTTCAAAGTGTGACAGCTTGCTCTCAATAGATTTCTCTCCCCACATTTTCCTAGCTTTTTATCAGAGCGGCTCGATGTTTTCTTGGTACACCATTGGATGAAACCAAAACAATACAGTGCTCAAGGGAAAAAGCCCATTACTTGTGAAGACTCACCAACAAGCATCTGACAAAGGTTGCTGTGGATGAATAATGTTAGATTAAATACCCCATTGCAGACATTTTATGGGAAACAAGACAGGACTAAGACATTACCACTGGAGCTATGGTATGCCCAGCACAGGCTGGGTGTGAAATCACCAATGGATAATTGACCTTTTCATTAAATAGCTCTTAAGTACACTTTGGAGGCAGCTGTTTCTTAAATATCAGCATGCTGTGCATCATTTTTATTCCAGCCGCACAAGTACATGAACCAAATCAAATGTTTTAATCTTCATGTTTTATGAATACTGTTTGGTAAAAATCAGTTTAATCGTATGCTCGATCAGAGGTTCTGTCCCACTGCCATCCACGCATGGTTAAATACACTGAAATAGGCAACTTGTTTTAAATATTTAAACAATCCCATCTAGTAACAAAAATATTCTTTGTATTTCTCAAGCAAAAATTATCAACTGTTTATAGATTCAGAGCCTTTCAGGCCAGAAGAAACCATTATGATCATCTAGCTTGACCTGCACAACACAGATTCCTATTGACGTCAGTGGGCTTTGGATCACGCCCATAGAGCTTTAAATGGATTGGGTCCTGCTTGTCTGTCTACCAACTCTAGGTAGTCAGAGACTGCAACTCGCCTTGTGTGATGTGCCTCCGGCACTTCAGATCATCTGAAGCACTTCGATTAGTAGCCTCTGGTTTGATTATGAGGGTGGTGGCAGGTTGTTCTCAGTGAGGGTCCTCAACTGTGCAACTCTTCCTGTTTCAGTTTGCCAAAGCCTGAATTTGTTGGTCTCCCTGGTCTGCAAGGCTGGTCTTTGATTTTTCTGGGGCATGGGGAGAGGGTGATCAGGGAGATTGAGACAGTGGTACTTTCATTAAGAGGGTTCAATCTCTTGGATACTGGTCCTAAATTATTGCCGTGTCTTAATATGGGCACATGCACTTAGACACTGAATGGGCATCTTTTAAAAATAACTAAAATAAATATTTGTAAATAGGAATTTTGTAAATAGGAATATCTCCTGTGTTGTTGGCACTAATTACAATGCAACTGCACTTTCAAACAATGTGGTGCCAGCACACAGCATGAGTGACTAGGTTCTGTGCTGACAAGCTCTATGGAGATTAAAAGTGTGTGTTTGTGTGTGTGTGTCCGTCCTCCCCCAGAGTGTACTCTGTCAGAGCCTCCAAGACTCCTGTATCCCACTTCAGGTTGGGGAATGGCTGGTGGACCCATGCAGTCCCTAGGTTGGCTCCTTACTTTGCTTTCTATTAGGTTTACTTTTTTTTTTTTAAACAGACGAACACAACACACCTGCAGTAGGTGGCCATTATATCCATACAACACTTACCACAAAGCAACTGCAAGAAAAGCCTACAGCAATCACTGACAAAAACACAAGAATGGCCATATTGGGTCACTGATGGACCTATCCTCCATGAACGTATCTAATTCTTTTTTTAATCCATTTATACTTTTGGCTTTCACAACATCCCATGGCAACAAGTTCCATGGGTTGAGTGTGCATTGTGTGAAGAAGTATTTCCTTTTGTTTGTTTTAAACCTGCTGCCTATTAATTTCATTGGGTGACCCCTGCGTCATGTGTTATGTGAAGCGGTAAATAACACTTCCTTTTTCACTTTCTCCACACTATTCATGATTTTATAGATCTGTGTCATAGCCCCCCCCCTCCTTAGTCACCTCTTTCCTAAGATGAACAGTCCCAGTCTTTTTAATCTTTCCTCACATGGAAGTTGTTCTGTACCCCTATATCATCTTTGTTGCTCTTCTCTGCATCTCTTCCAATTCTAATATAGCTTTTCTGAGATGGGGAGACCAGAACTGCACAAAGTATTCCAGGTGTGGGAGTACCATGGATTTATATAGTGGCATTATGATATTTTCTGTCTTATTATCTATCCCTTTCCTAATGGTTCCTCACATTCTGTTCACTTTTTTGACTGTTGCTGCACGCTGAGCGGATTTTTTCAGGGAACTATCTATGATGACTCCACAATCTCTTTCTTCAGTGGTACCAGCTAATTTAGACCCCATCATTCTGTATGTATAGTTGGGATTCTTTTTTCCAATGTTTATTACTTTGCATTTATCAACATTGAATTTCATCTGCCATTTTGTCACCCAGTTTAGTGAGAATCCTTTGTAACTCTTTGCAGTCAGCTTTGTAATTAACTATCTTGAGTGATTTTGTATCATCTGCAAATTCTGGCACCGCACTGTTCACCCTGTTTTCCAGATCATTTATGAATATGTTGAACAGCACTGGGCCCAGTACAGACCCATGGGGGAACTCCACTGTTTACCTCTCTCCATTGTGAAAACTATTTATTCCTACCCTTTGTTTCTGATCTTTTAACCAGTTACTAATCCATGAGGCGATTTTCCTTCTTATCCCATGACCACTTACTTTTTTTAAGAGCCTTTGGTGAAGCTTCTCAAAAGCTTTCTGAAAGCTCAAGTAAACTATATTGATTGAACCATTCTCCTCCATATGCTTGTTGACTCCCTCAAAGAATTCTAATAGATTGGTGAGGCAAGCTGTGTTGACTTTCCCTCAACATATTGTGTTTGTCTGATAATTCTGCTCTTTACTATGGTTTTAATCAATTTGCCTGGTACTGAAGTTAGGCTTACAGGCCTGTAATTGCCAGGATTGCCTCTGGAGCCTTTTTTAAAGAAAATCGGCATTACATTAGCTAACTACCATCTAGAAGAGAGGCTGATTTAAACAACAGGGTAAATCCCACAGTTAGTAGTACTGCAATTTCATATCTGAGTTCCTTCAGAACTCTTGTGTGAACACCATGTGGTTCTTGTGACTTATTACTGTTTATTTTATTGTTTTTTCCAAAACCTATCGACACCTCAATCTGGGACAGTTTCTGAGATTCACCACCTAAAAAGGATGGTTTGGGCGCAGGGATCTTCTCTCATCCTCTGAAGTGAAGACCGATGCAAAGAATTCATTTAGCTATTCCGCAACAGCCTTGTCTTCCTTTAGAGTCTCAACTGTCCAGTAGTCCTACTGACTGTTTAGCAGGCTTCCTGCTTTTGATGTACCTAAAGGTTTTTTCGCTGTTAGAGTTTGTGTCCTACACTAGGATTTGACTTCCAGTTTTTAAAGAGTGTCTTTTTGCCTCTAACAGCTTTGTTTACTCTGCTGTTTACCCATGGTAGCATTTTTTTTTCCCTGTAAAAGGGTCCCACTCACCACAGGTTGTGCCTCCTTAAGGCTGGAAAATGGCACTCACCCAATCTGGCGCCCCCTTCCGTTGGGTGCCTATGCTGTGGACCCTCTCTCTCTATGACTCAGGGTACTTCTTCTTTGTGACTCAGCCCCCCAGCCAGGTCACTGTATAGTTCCTCCCCTTCTGAGATAACAAAGTCTCACTAGACAAGCTGTCCGTACACTGTCTCAGACGGACTTCCATTCTAATCTCCAGGTCCTGTGTCACTTCCCTGTGGCAGGTTGGGGAACCTGGCCCACCCGCTACTCCAGGTTCCAGCCCAGGGGCCCTATGACTAGCAATCCAGGTTTGCTCAGGCTCTGTTCCCCTGGGCTCCTTCTAACCTCACCTCTCTATCTCCTTCCCTATCTCTTGTTTATCACTGGAGAGTCCTCTGGCCCACTGCCAGACTCCTCAGTCCACGGCAGGACCCCAGAGCTTACTCTCCCCCCGGATCTCCTCCTTGTCTCTGGCCAACTCTCTTTCCCTCTAGAGAGTGACTGCAAACCTCTTCCCTGCAGCCTCTTCCTGCTTTATAATCCTATCCCAGCTCTGCCTCCAGCTAGGCTTCATCTGCCATTAGATTGATCAATCCCTGGTTCTCTTTCAGGTGCAGGATATAAGGTTGATTGGCCTCTTCTAGCCAACATTAACCTGCTGAGCACTTGTGTGGGGTGGACACTCCATCACAGGTCCTCTTGCTGTTTTTTTTTATTTGGGATATGCATTTAGTTTGAGCCTCTGTTATGATATTTTTAAATAGTCTCAATGCAGCTTGCAGGCATTTCACCCTTGTGACTGTTCCTTTTAATTTTTGCTTACCTTCCTCATTTTTGTGTAGTTCCCCTTTTTGAGGTTAAATGCTACAATGGTGGGTTTCTTTGGCATTTCCCCTCCTACAGGGATTTAAATTTAATAACACTATGGTTGCTCTTACTGAGCAGTTCAACAATATTCACCTTTTGGAACAGACCCTGTGTTCCACTTAGGACTAAATCAAGAATTGCCTTGTAAATTTAGGACAAGGTGCTCCAAGAAGCGGTCATTCAATATGTCTAGAAATTTTATTTCTGCATCTCTTCCTGAGGTGACATGTACCCTAGCAATATGGGGATAGTTGAAATCTTCCATTATTATTGGGTTTTCTGCCTGTGTAGCCTCTCTGATCAACCTGAGCGTTTCACAGTCACTGTCACCATCCTGGTCAAGTGGTCAGCGTCGTTTTCCTACTGCTATATATAGTGGCACTGCTCCACCAGCGTGACCTACCCATCATTGCTATATATTTTATACCCTGGTATTACCATGTCTCGATTATCCTCATTCCACCAAGCTTCTGTGATGCCTATTATATCAATATCCTCATTTAATGCCACGTATTCTCATGCAGAGCAATGGCAGAGTCCTTATTCCAAACTCAAAGCCATTACAATTTTGGAGCATTTTTGCAGTCAAGGGCAGTTACCTACAGAACTACGGATCGATAGACTCTCTCCTACAAGCTTCACTCTCACATAACCTGTACCTTTGGTCCACACCCTCATGTCTCAGTCTGAAGCTCTCAATGAACACCCCGCCTTCATACCCAGTGGCATATTTTAAGCTTAAATAAGGGGCTGATTTATGAGGACAATCAGATATGTCTGTCATGGACATACTATGGTCATGTGCCTACAAGAGGCCCAGCAAAAGTGACTGCCTTAATCTGTTCTGCCTGTTCCATTATATAGATAGTATGCGCGCATGTGCATTTGTCAACTTGTCATCTCATAGCTAGAGATAAGGGGTAAAAATTTCAGAAGTGCCCATGTCCCGCTGAAAGTCAAATGGTGGTAGATGGGTTGTGTGAAATGAATAATCTTGTAGAGCTCTTCTAATTTCTAAATCTCAGACTGAGCTCAGCCACAGGTACTCCCTGATCCTCTCAAAGATTGCAAATTACATTGATCCTTAACTGAAAGTGATCAAACCCAATCCCTCCTCCATAACCTACTGAAATTCCACAGTTCAAATAATTTTACGTATATCAAGTTTATGTCTTAAAACCTGCCTGGCTGCACTCTTGCTGACACAGCTTTTGTCTATGCAGTGTTGGGCCCACTTTGTGCTTGGAACAGGGCAGTGCAAAACCCCTCTGCACCATCAAGGGCCATGGCCCTGGAGTGGGGTCTATAGGAAACCCATCAGGGTAGGGAACTCAGAGGGTGCACCAGATCAGTGCATCGTTCAGTCACTCTGGTCACGTTCCCTTCCTGGTCACTGCTGACCATTTTTTGGGTTGAACTGGCTCTTTAAGGACCCCCCAGTGTAGAGATGGATGCAATCACTTTTGGCTGTCACAACCGTCCCTTAGTAGACATTCAGCCTATGGGATCTCTGCACTTGCAGGTGTAACCCACAGTGAATCTTCTGCAGTAATTTCAACTGGCAGGACAACAGGATGCTGTCATGTTACAGTACACACCACCATTTTAACATGTTCCTAAGAGAAGGTGGTCACATTGACTTCATTGACTCTGCTGCCAGGATTGTGAATAAGCTATTGCAACTGATCACATGCACTGGTTTAAAAAAATGAAAACCATAAGTAGGGGTAGAATTCAAGGTGGTAGAAAGTGGCAATGTAAGTATCAACCACAGCACACTTCTGTATTCTGTTAACGCTGGGTGTCTTGCTCGCATTCAGAAATACAGTATTCACACTCACAAGAAATCTGAAGGCACATGACTGTGAAGCGGAAAGCAGATAATTCTGTTAATACATGTCATAGCACAGCATTACAAACCAAGAGATGGGGAGGCTTACCACTTGTGACAGTTTGGAAACACTTCCAGAGAAATGTTATCCAGCAGGTGCGCTTACGCAACAGCTGTTTAACCAGACAGTTTCCCTCTGCATGGTTCTAGATGAAAGTATAGACAATAAAGACAGGCACATGCCACACGTTGGACTGGATTCTCTTTTCTCTCGCACAAGTGTGATGCAGGCGTAACTACATTAAATTCTTAACTTACCCCAGTCTGAGTTTATTGCAGAGCCACGAACTGACTGGGAATGCTCGGGACTGGGACAGAGCAAAGCTAAGGGCTGTGTTTAGCTACTCAGAACTACTGTGTTTAGCTACTCAGTTCTAGGCAGTTCTAGGACGGTTTTTGTTTCATTATGACATAATTCCTGCCCACAACTCTCAGGCACAGAGGGGGATCATATCTTGCTACATAATCCTTTAGGATGCTACAGCATATATATCCCCTTGCGTGTCCTGGCAGCTGTGCTAGCTAGTGCAGAGGGTGGAATGGGTCCATGTCCTTGCTCTTCCTTGCCCCGTTAGCTAGGTTAGCTTGAACACACAGAGGTGCTAAGAGGGAACAGTGCCCAAACTCAAGGTAGCGTGGCTGCCCCCTGCACTGGGAGAACGGTTGGAGTGGGGAAAGACTTCTTGCTCCGGCATCCTTACCCACAACCTTGCATGCCCATGTGGGACCAGATGTCCCGACTTTATAGGGACAGTCCCAATATTTGGGGCTTTTTCTTATATAAGCTCCTATTACCCACCACCCCCTGTCCTGATTTTTCACACTTGCTGTCTGGTCACCCTAGTGAGAGCTGTACCAGAATAGGGCTCTCTCACCACAGAATTATGTACCAACTAGATTGCAATGGAGTTTTGTACCTATCCTACCTGCTGTTTGGTTGGGTTTTTTTTTCTTTTAGTATGTGACACAGTTACTCTCCCTAATTGGCCTTGCTCAGTATTATTGGCATTAAGTTCCCCCAAAAGATGCTGCCTTTTCAGCTATCTGTAGTCCTTTTCTATAGATTTAACACAGATGTGAATAACAGAACTCTTCCAAACTATTTACCTGTGCAGGTCTAAGAGTTGCTAAGGCTATCTAATACAACTCACTTGTTAACACCTAATCAAGGGACCCGATTCATCGGTACCTTCCAGCTGCTTTGCTCAGTGCCAGCGATGCAAAGCAGCTGTTAAAGCAAGCTTAACTGTCTGGATTTATAGTTGTTTTGTGTTGCTGGAGTGGCACAAAGCAGTGAGTGTTCTGGCAAATCTTGCCCCAGATATTTACCCCACACTTTCTACATAGAAAATACCTGGATTTGGTTTCTAGAAGGTACACGCAAATAAAAAAGTGTCTTCTTGAGAAAAATAAACAAAAAAGGCTCCTGTATTAAGTGCTACATTCTGGCTCCAGACAAGTATAAGCAGCCCCCAAAGTCTGTTGTACATATTGTCCAAAGCTAGATTATATCAGTAAAACACTGGAGTGCTGAATCTGTGAACAAATAAAGATATTTCTCAACTGATGTATATGACAACTGAAGAAGAACAAGGTATCGAATAGGTGTAAGGGCTACATTTTCAGTTATTGTCAGCGTGTGTAATATATTGCTCGTAATAGTGTTGTGCCTGCTCATGCCAAACTCAGATTCTCACCCTGTAAGTCTAGTTAGAGCAAAGGAGAGTTACAGTAAAGGGCACGTTTCCAGAAGAGAAGAGACCACAGAACAGGCATTGAAATCTTTTTTGTGGAACAGCTAGGGCTGCCTATAGTAAGATCCCAATGGACAGGTTTTTTTTTACAAAACCAGAATACAAGCATCCATAAAAATATATATCTGTGGGCATATACTCTCACCCAAAGGCTTCCAATATAACTAGAGATTCAGGACAAAATTCTCTTCTCCATTCTGCACTGAAGAATTGTATGGAGAATTTAGATGGAGATCAATGACAGAGCTCCTCATAGTTTTCAGCTTTGCTGCACACTGTGACAACTCATGTTTCAAGGACATTAGTGAGGACAGAACTCTGCTTCTCATTCAAAAACTCTGACACCTGAGCTAAGTTAAACTCTAATAGTATTAAAGTGGGATCTTCAAAAAACACTTAATCTGGAGTTTGGCTATTGACTTCAATAGGAGAAGAGTTAGGCCAATGCTGAACACTTCTGAAAATCCTACCTTTAGGGCTTATATATAGTCTGTGGACTGTAGCCATTAGAGAGTGATAGATCCTACACACTTGAGCAGGTTTGAATTTCCCTCCACAGAGGGCAATGGTACACAAGGCAGAAGTCTTCTCTTGCACTGGTGAATATCAGGAGTAACTTCACTGAAGTTATTACTAGGTCAAAATATGCAAAATATGAAGTGCAGACTTCACAGGAAAACATCACCTGTAATAAGCAACAGCTGATCAGCTCTGAAACCTGCTACTGATTAGATGGTTTCAGAAACTACATTTTGGTGATAAGCAAGTTGTGTAATTAAAGGATCAACAGTACAGGCAGTAAAAGGCTTGGAACGTGATTGTTTTGCCCAAATTATTCACTTTTGATATATATTCCTGATATGTCTTCTCATATTTCACTTTGTTTTTCCCATATGTTTACTGTCAACTCCAGTGGGTTATCTTCACTCATCTTTGCTATTGGCTTATAGCACCAATAGGTCAGATCATTCAGGTCAGCACTGGTGCAACTCTACACATACTTATTCTGGCCTACCCAGCTATATAAATATTGGGTCTCATTCTCCTCTGCCTTTCAACCTGTGCAATCATCTACACCTGTGCAAATTGGGTACAAAACGCATCCATTCTCGTTTGAGGCACATATTGCACAGGTGTAAATGACGACACATAATGCAAAGCAGTGGAGAATCAGACCAATTATATGACAATAATTAAAGATAGCAAAGGCAAAGGAAGATGCATGCTGCTAAAAACTTTAATTGTGAGACTGATGGGAAAGAAACTTAAAAGCAATGATTTTAAGGTAGCATTTCATTTAGAAGTTTTATTTAGTCGCAACACCTACTTTTAATATGATTATCTTTTACTTACTTAGCATGCTATTTAGGCAGTAACTGTTTTTAGATTTACCTCATTTGGAGATGCAGAGCTCCCCGTGTTTAGAAATGTTTTTGATGAGCTGGTTGTGTTATTGTCATGCATCAATTAATTTGCCATTTACTATGTTAATGAAGATATACATAAAAAAGATTATGAAGAAAACAAGAATGAATGCATAAAATATTAAAGTAGTAAACAGTTTAGTTAGAGTCAATGGCATAAACAGTGATCTATTCTGTAGATCCATCACAGGCTTTTCCTACAGCACGTCTCACTAAAGGGTCTAAGTGCATCACACACATCACTGTGATATAATAGCAGCTACACTGCTATCACCAAGTGACATTAGGGGTATGTCTACACAGGAAAAGCTATGCACAGGCTGACCTACCGGAGCAGGCACTGTGCAGGAGCTAGTCTATCCATGCTGGCTTGAATCCAGCTAGCGCAGACAACAATAGCAGTGAAGACAGCGAAGCATGGGGTTCAATGAGGGCTAGTGAGCCAAGTATGCATTCAGGGGCCACGCTAGGCTTGCACTATCCACACTGAAGCCTGGGTGGTGCTGTCTTCACTGCTATTGTTACAAGCACTAGCTGGATTCAAGGTAGCTCGGGTTTAGTGTGCGGGTGGCTGGGCGGTCAGACTAGATGACCTGTTGGTCCCTTCTGGCCTTAAATGCTATGATTCCACGTAAGTTGGAGCAGCTGTCCTGGCACAATGGAGCAACTGCCTCCATACAGGATCTTCCTCTGGAAGACTGTGTTCAATTAACACCTGTGAGCATGGATAGAATTGGGATGAAGGCACATCGCATTAGTAGTCACTCCCTCAGGCTCTCTCACCCATCTGATGCACCTTGTATTAAATTAGACTGTAAACTCTTCGGGGCCAGGATCATGTCTTGCTATGCATATGCACGGGATCTAGCACAGTGAGGCCTCAGTCACAATTCAGACCTCTGGATGCTATTGTAATATGTTAATTTATTTATCTTTGATTTTTATTTTACTCTGATTTTGGGTTCTCATTCTTCTGAGATCATCCACTTCTCAATGGCAGAACTGCTGCTGGTCATCACTTTGTCCCTGATCCTGCAAAAGAACCCTATGGATGGAAACTTATGCCTGTAGGATCCCGTTGCAGGCCTGGGGTCTTTCACAGAATGGCAGCCTTACACAGCCTGTGAGATCTTGCAAGCATCTTAGAATGTATAAAGTCCCTCTTGTGCTGCCTAACCCTTTCACCTTGGAGGTTCTCAAGCCTTGAATATAAATATCACTGAAATGGGCAGAACTTTCACACTTAACTGAAGGATAAGATAATATACAAGATAATGTATTATGGGCAAGTTGCCACAAAGCTGATAAATTAGTTAATATTTTATGTCATTTTGAAATGCAGAGCTCTGTATAAGTGCTCAGTGTTATTATTATGTAAAAGCTCCTAATAAATGTGAACAGTGATGAAAATTTTAGGAATGGGCTGAAAATGCTGTGAGCTCATTTATGGTATGAAAAAGTGGCTGAAATACTGAGAGACAGAAACATTTGTTTTTAAACTCAATGGAGAATATATGGGAAAGGATGGGACTCCCTCCTCCCCCGAGTACCCTAATCAGATACTATTAGACTACTGAAAATGGAGACTAGGGCCTTGCTCTTTGAGTGAAGTATGGGAAGGGTGGGGGAGGGGGAAGGTGACTGTGTACCACTTTTATACTCTCCTGTTCCTGAGGACTGCCAGGGGTTGGTTCAGACCTCAGCACATGTTAGAGCAGCCTTAAGGTAACTAGTAATGGCCCCCAACTGGCCATAATGCCAGCTGGTATCACCAGAGAACAGTAGCACTCTGGTCCTGCCCCCAACATGCCAAATAGGTCAAGGAGGACCAGGAGTGAGCAGCTTAAAGCCAATTCTACCCAAGAGAGGGATTTTCCCATACTGGGAGAATCCCCAGCTGCTCAATTAGGGCCGCTAGATGGCTCCTTTATGACATACACTGTGGCTGTATTGTGGGTCAGGATCTGGTCCTAACGGCTTGACTCTTCATTGCCTTGCACTTTGTGTAGTCATTGACACCAGAGCAAAATGAGTGCTGAGCAGTGTGAAAAAGTGCAGAATTCTGATACAGGAGCATTTCACAACTGCTTGGCATTCATTTTACACAGGGTGCATATGATAACGTCAAGTGAGAATGAGGCCCAGAATATTGTTACAACTATGCTAAGGCATAGTAATTATTCGTATGTAATATGCAGACGATAAAAGGAGCAAATAACTATCGTTTTAAAGAAACTTGCACTACTAGATCAAACACTTTAAAGCCAGGATATGCCATGGCAGTCTTTCATGTACCACGAAAGGCACTGACTAAAGCTCAAAGAGAGCTGATTGTTGATGTAACTAGAATTGGTTGCTATTTTGAGTGCATTAAAATAGGGGTGTGCAAGCCGCAATAACTGTAGGAATTTTGGCCTCCCTAAACACTTTCAAATCCATTAAAGGAGGGAGAGGAAGGTTTAGTCTATAAAACAACATGCATTGGTTTGTGTTTTGGGTTACCAGGGGACCAAACAGACTCAGCTGGATTCTGGCTCAGCGGAATTGACATCAAATGAGGATGTAGCTAAAGCTGCAAAAAAAAAAAAAGGGGGGGGGGGAATTCCAACAAGGGAAAAAATATAGGCAAGAAATTAAAGCCCCTCAAAATATGGACAAATGGCAAGAACAATGAAGCAATGAAAGAAACACAGTACATTTATCAAAGTGGTGCCATTACATTCTGGGCCTAGCTCCTGTGTTCCTTACAGTCCCCAAAGAGTTAAGTGGGAATTTAGCTTGTGATATTTGCATAAAGTGCCCTATTTCAGTGAACGTTTCTGCTAGTGAACTCATTTGCTAGATAATTTGTGAGCATAATAATAAGACAGCACAAAATAGGTTTGAACGCAGCATGAAGCAACGTCACCTCAATCTTATCTGGATCAAGTCTCAGCAAAGGAATTCACTAAAAACGTAAAAGAATAGACATGGGTTTTTTTTTCATCACTCACCCTGTTTGGGTCATAGTGAGAGTCTTACTCTTGAAGTGTTGGGTTTACGAACTAAACAAGATGGAAAAGCTCTGTGTATATTACAGCCAACTTCATTGAGGTCGTTCCTGAAAAATGGCCTCTCATGGGTCACAGGGTCCCACATGGTCCACAGTGAACTATGGCTTAACTCCAGCACAGCTTCCTTCTCCCCTGAACAGCTGCTCTAGGGAAGAGCTACAAGAGCAGCTGGTTGAGAAGCAGCAGGAATACATATTCTTGGGCTCTATCCTCTGGGGTCTTGCACCGGGCTTAAACTATGGAGGGTTTTTTTAATGTAACTTATAACTAACTCTTTGAGAGAGATAAGGTGCGGGAGGTAATATCTTTTATTGGATCAACTTCTGTTGGTGAGAGAGACAAGCTTTTGAGCCACACAGAGCTCTTCCTCAGGTCTGGGAAAGGAACTCCCAGCCTCACAGCAAAAATGCAAGGTGGAACAGGTTGATTAGCACAAGTAGCACATATTGTAAGGGACCATTCAAGCTAGAGTAGCTTGGTAATACCTCTGAAGTCAAAAGACAAAGAGAGGGGGTTAGTGGGTTACAGGTTGTTGCTATAAGCAATAAATCCATTGTCTCTCTTCAGTCCATAATTTTTGGTGTCTAGCAGAGTAATGAATTTAAGCACTCAGGCTCATCTTTTGAAAGTGTTGTGCTGGTTTCCTGTGAGGATGGAGACTGATAGGCCCCATATACAGCGATCGCTTTGTGAAAAGTGTTCCTCTATAAGTAAATAGAGTGTTTTTGTTTTTTATCATTTTCCGGTGTGAGTTCACAAGCATAGTGATTGTCTGGTTTCACCTGCATTGTTGTTATCGGGCCATTTAGTGCACTGGATGAGGCATACCACATGTGATAGGCATATATAGGATGCATAGATCTTGAAAGGTGTGTTGCGGAGGGTGTTGATCATTGTAGCAGTGGAGACATGTCTGCAGGTTTTGCATCTGTTGTGCTGACAGGGTCTGATGTCGCTTTGAGTTGGTGGGTCCTGGTCTGTGGGGAGCTTGCTTCTAGTGATGAGCTTGGAGAGGTTGGGGGGTTATTTGAAGGCCAGAAGTGGGAGTCAGAAAAGGTTTCTTTCAGGATGGGGTTTCCATTGAGTATGGGATGTTGGTATGGGATGTAGGTAGTTATTTGATGATCTCTCATAGGGGTTCCACGGGTGGGGTGGTAGGTGACAGCTAGGGATGTGCAGTCAGAGGGGATTTTATTTCTGTATTGAAGCAGGTTCTCTCGGGATATTTGGGTGGCCTGTTCCATGATGCAATCTACTTCTCTGGTGGAGTATCCTTGTTTGGTTAAAGCAGTTTTAAGTGTGTTAAGGTGTATATCCCAGATTTTCTCCTTGAAGCATATTCTGTGGTATCTGAGTGTCTGGCTATAGATAACAGATTTTTTGGCATATTTGGAGTAATTACTGGATCTATGAACTAGGTGTGGTGATTCGTGGGATCCTTGTGTACTGCTGTCTGGAGGGTTCCATTATTGAAGCTGATCGTGGTGTCCAGGAAATTGATGGTGGTGCGGGAGAGCTCCAGAGAGTTTAATGGATGGATGGTGGTTGTTGAAGTTGTGGTAGAAATCTCAGAGAGAGTTAAAGCCGTCTGACCAGAGGATGAAAATACCATTTTAAACTCCCTCACAGATTTCCTCACACAGGAAAAATATAAAAGACCAAAACACCCTTGTCTCTCTCACCAACATAAGTTGGTCCAATAAAAGACATTACTTCACCCACCGGTCTCTCTAAGATCCTGGGATTGACACAGCGATAGCTACACTACAAACAACTAACACTTTTGTTATAAACACTAACCAAGGCTTTTAGGAAAAGACCTTGCTGACTATGACTGCTTTTTCCCTGCTGTGTTATTCCACCAGCGTACATGCCAGTACAATGTTGCATGCAGGCTCCCGTGGAGAGCTGAAGACCACAATTAGAATGTTGCACAGTTCAGACACTGAGGAGTAGTCTACATACCCTCAGAATTCTGCATGGAGGCACCCAACATTTATTTTGTGGCTTGTCGTACCCTCCGCATCCTATGTCTTTTCAACAAAAGCGTCACTCCCTGTTCTTTTACTTCTGCCTCTGGGCTCAGAGAGGCAACTCCCCACCTCTTGAACACCCTATTAGCTTCAGAAAAAGATTCTTTCCTAGCTCCAATGGGGCAGAAAGCCCCTCAGCCACCTCCACTCAGAAGATGCCCTGTCCTAAAGGACCTGCACTGGGTAGCCTAATAGAAACTCTCCTTTTTAAAATCCATCATCACGGCTCACGTCATCAGTGGGTAAACCTGCTGTTGATTAAGTCTCATACTGTTTCCTTTTTCTGTTTATCAAAAAGCCTTGCGCTCTATCATGCTGCAGAGTAGCACACACTGTATAACCATGTAATCTTATTACATGGTGTTACTCACCATTCTTCCCCTCTGTCTTGTTAGCTCCTCTCATTACACCTTGCCTGTAGTGAAGCCCTGATGCTGCAGCTGACAGCACGTGGGTAGACAGCTACACCAGCACAGAACTCCACTAAGTGTCAGTTGCAAGATCAAGGCCTTACCTGGTAAACTCCTTCATGCAGGACTCGTGTCTGTTTGCTGTGAGATTCCTGGCACATCTTTAAATGCTGTTTAAATAATAATCTCCAAATATATGCCCTTGTAAGAAAGAGTATTATTCTGGGGCAGACTTAAGGGTCAGACCATGGTCAGCAAACATGAAGCATGGGGCCCAATGGTCACGTTACCTTAGGCTTTTTTAAACAGAAAATGTTAAAAAAAACCATCCATAAAACAAAAGTCACAGGCCTAAACAGAAGTGGAATCTCACCCACACTGTGTTGGCTTGCTGATTCCAATTATTGATTGATTATTAATTACGCACCACGGCGACACTTTTCCTTGGCAAATTGTTCTATGATGCTGTCCAGCTGCAACCTTGCTGTCTCATCTTTCCCAACTGCAAGGAGAGCAAGGTCGCTGTGCCATGTCTGTGACAGTGTTGAATGCATGTAGTTTTTGACCCATCTTAATGTGCTCATTAACATAAATATTTTTCTTTTCATTTTGTAAAACCAGACTTGTATTTGTATTTATGGTTTTTATTTTCAAACATCTTCCCCTATGATAATAACTAAGTTGGAAGTATATAGGCCTAAATAAAGTGCATTTTTGTGCTGTTTAATTTTTCCTTCATTGTGGGGGTAATCTGAAAAAAAGTTGATTTTCTGTGCAGAATCTAGCAGAGAGAGGCAGAACTAGAGTGGGGCTGGCTGGGGAGAGTGCTGCGGGGCTGGGGAGAGGCCAGAGCAGGCAGACACAAAATCTTTGTGTCCCACAGCAAGTGGACGATATGGACCCTACGGGAACAAACTACATTTCCCAACAGCAGCCCCGTCAGCCCAGGAGCATGCCCAGTGGCTGTGACCCCTGCATGATGGGTAGGCAGCATCTATTACTACCACACTGCTGGGCATGCTCAGCGCTGTAGCATTTTGCAAAGGCATAGCACTGCAGGACAGGTAGGGGGTGGGTTCCCTGGCAGTGACACCCCGATGAAAATGGGGGGTGATGGCCAGGAGCTGCGTTAGATACGTGCAACCCATGCGACTGCATCAGCCCGGAGGCAGTGAAGGGGCCCCTTGCCATGGTAACTTACCCAGCTACGTGTGAGGGTGAGGTCCCGGAATCGCGTGAGGAGGGCAGGTGGCAGAGGAGGAGCTGGTGCAGTTGCTGAGGGGCCCATGCACTTGGAGGGCCCCGGCTCAGGGCTGCTCGGCCACACAACACATCCCTGGCGCAGGCTGCTGCCGTTCTCTGCGGCCTGCGTCTAGGAAGAACAAAGTGCTGCTCCCCACTGCCCACGCTGGAATTTCCCCAGGGCCTCCAAAACGGGGGCTCTGCCGTGAATTCCGGTTAGTGGGGCCACCAGTGGCTGAGGCTCCATGTTGGTCGGAGGCCCCTCCTCCCCGCCCATTGCCTGGGCAAATTCAAATGCGGGCGGCAGGACCTGGGGCGCTGCTCTTCCTAGCGGCTCTGACGCCAGCTCCAACTCCTGCAGCAGCAGCTCTGGCTTGAGCAGGGGTGCCAAGCCGGGGCAGCGGGAGCAGACGGCACGGCATGGAGCGGGGCAGGTGGGAAGGGAGGTAGAGGGGAGGGCAGAGTGGGGTTACTGGGGCTGTAGGGGAAGTGAGAGTTTATTTGAATGTGGGACCTGTGATGGCATGTGGGGACCCCACAATAAAAACCTGCACCTGGAACCATCTTTTTGTCCCTCTGCCCCTGGCAGATGGGAGAGAGAAAGAGGGGGGCATGGACCGGGGGGCCCAGAGAGCCTTTGCTCACCTTGCTGATTGTTAAATCTGCCACTTCAGCTCTTTTATGAACAGTTTGGCAAGACCTATTATTTCCTCTTTGCCACGTCTGAGTCTCAAGACTGAGAAAAGCGCTTGATAATGAGCAGCACATCTCTTGCAATCTTCTAATAGCTTAGATTGGACAAACAGTGGTAACGTCTCATTTAAAAGTAGTCAACATATCAGTGCTTATTTACAGAAGTCTTCTTGTTAAATTCATATTTTTGGGCCATCTTCTGGTATTATTTTGTGTGTTTTAACCCGAGATAGGTTCCCCATACATATTTCATCTTATAATTTTCAATACATAAATAAATAAGAATGCTATTTAAAAGCTACTAGCTGGCTAATAATGCCACTAAGGCTGTGTCTCCACTTGTGGCAGAGGATACAGTGCAGGCACTATGCACGTAACTATATGCCACAGTGAAAGGCAGACTGTGTCCGTGCATGTCACTCAGGTGCGTAGCTACATGCAGCAGTGAAAAGCTCCAGCAGTGGGGATAGGCTGCTATATGTATGTACAGTGCCTAACACAATGAGACCACAATTCCTGATTGGAGCTTTTAGACACAACTACAGTATAAATTAATAACGGATCCCAATAATTATAAAATAAAATAATAATCAGAATAGATCTATTTACATCAGTTAAAAATGAATAGTGCAGAGACCCTGTGAAATTCTTGCAGGTTGAGTGTGATGCTTTCTGTAAACACACAGCTTTCCATACTAAAACAAAGTTGTTCTGCAGAGTATATTTTCTGCACCCAGGCTCTCTACTTCAAATGTGAAAATTCATTTTGTGCCAAGGAAGTGAGTGATTTGTTTCCTAGACCTTCAGAAACACAAAAGAAGTGTAATCTATAGGCTTATACTGCAGCATTTGATATATATATATATTTTTATAAATACAAAGAAAGGAAGACACAGTGGGAAGGTGACATGGATTTTAGTTGAATCCTGTGTGTCTCTGCACACATGCAGAAAACAAGCAAGGCAACTTAGTTAGAAGAGCCCAGAAACACTGAGAAATAGGGTGTGTAACTACCAGACATATTCAATAACTGTTTCTGAAGCTCTGCACAGGGATTCTATTAGGGGGAAGCAGTGTTGCTGGTCCCACACAACCACACATTCACCTTCTGAGAGCTGAGTCAATTATTGCTCAGTAAAGAAAAGGTTATAAATACTGGGAGTTGGAGACAGGCCTGTGGACTCAGCAACTGACTGATGCAGGACTGAGATGTGTCTGGTGTGAGAGTTGCGCCTGAGACCCTGACCTATGAGACCCTTACTCTACCTTGCTAGAAACTGAAGAAATGAACAGCTATAGACTAAGGAACTGGAATTGCTGCTGGCTCTGAGGCTCTTTGACCTGTTTTTGCTGAAAAGATGATAATGAGTTTGGAGGGGAGCTGGGCTGCCATTCTCCTCTGCCTCTGAAGAGTTCAGGTGGCACACATGCAGTCTGACGCTACACTGAGAGATTAAGAAGTCATCTTTGTGTGAAGACTGGAGGGGAGTATGTGCGTATGTGTTAAGGTGTGCCTGGCATTGAAGTGTATATAACAGCAATAAAGTGGGGAAGGCTGTGTGGGGAAAACACCAACAGAGGTACTGCATAATAGTTTTAAGAAAATAATTCACAAGTATTCCAAATGCTGGTTGCAAAAGTCTATAAATATTACATTTCATTCTTATGAAATTGTATGGCATACTCTCTTGGAGGTTTACCTCTGTGTAGTATTTTTAGCATCATGAAAAGACTGAGCTCTGGCCCGTACTTCAGCAGAGAAGTAGTCTGAGAGGCAGGAAAAAGTGGGGAGTCTGACGATTATTCATATCTGTACCTTATTCCCTGATAACCAGAAACTTCTATGCTTAAACTCTGTACCGTTTCCTTTTTACTTCAACGTTATCTTAATAAAATTATCTCAGTACCCCTCCTAACGTGTTACAGAGGCCAGGGCCAATAGATTGCAATTGCTTTATTGCTTCGTAATGTGTGTGTGACCATACTAACTAACAAGTATATGAAGAAGAGATTGCAAGCATGGAAGATATGGTGCTGTGACATACATGGAAAACATGAGGTGAGCCATGCATGTTATAAAACAGATGTCACTTCTGCAGTAGATTTCACAGTGAAAACATTCCTGTAATTGATCATTCTTATGTTTAGAGTCACCTGATCTTGAAATACTACTACCAAAACTGCACTCCATGAAATTCAAGTAGCAAGCCACCTTGTTAATTCCACTAACATGCTAGTACTGAAACAAGGATTGATGTAGGTTTTTCCCTATGTGTGTTCTTGAATGAGAATTTCAGCCCATAATTTACAAGCGATAACACTGCAGGTGGGTTACAAAGTGCTTTTCCTCACAGCTGAAAATATTTTGTACATTGTCATCCTCTGATGTATTTTACTAATGCAACACTACACCCAGAGTAATATTCAGGCTGCTGTAGTGTTTCATTACTGTAATAAAGATATTGAGAGGGCTGTTTGGTGGCAAAGTTACACAGCTAGTGTGGTGGGCTTAGCAAAGAAAGGACACTTACAATGCAGATGTTGGTTTGTTTTGCAAAGCAACTTGTCTCTATTACATACAAAGCCCATGTTTTAATGTTGGTCCAGTGGATTATGGAACTAGATTTTTTCTGTAAACTAATCTGCATGATAGTTGGAGTGAGGGCAAGTCTACACTCAAGTGCTACCACCAGCTGAGCACCAACATAAGGGCCCGGCAGAATCGTTTTTTCATTGTCCCTGCTAAAAGAGATGGTGTTTGGAATGACTGCCCCCCAAAGTCTACTACTACTCCAACACCAAAAGCCAGGATTCCTTTCCCTCTTAATGCTCCTTTTACACCTTCAAAGGGTCACAGGCCAGGGCACGAATCTCTGCTGAAATTACTGGCAGAGTTCTTCAGGTTGGTAAGCTGGGCTCCTGGATTTTATACAGGTCATGTGCCAAAGTACGAACCTGATCCATGAGATACTTGATTCCCCTTCAGCAATTTGTTAGGGCCTTATCCTGCAAAATGCTGAGTGCCACCAGCTCCCATTGGCTCAGCACCATCTGGAAATTATGCCCATAGAAGTTGAGGCTGCAAACGGCCTGGTTGAGCGTCAGCCCCTAAATGGCTAGCTGCTAATGTTTGTGATCACAATCATTTGTGACGTCAAACACACTGGCACAACCGGGACCTAAATATGCACCAGGAAGGTCATAATTTCAGAGAATGAAATAGTGTTTCTGCTTTTCTCAACCCTCTGTAGGAATTCATTTACACAGCCACTAGAGATCACACAGATCTATAGGAAAGCCTGAAAATAAGATGAAATACAATAGACATATTGGGGGCAGCCTCCAAAACTGTCTTTTATGTAACTATAATGATTTGAAAATATGGATAATACAACATATTATTTTTTGCAAAGTGAAAGTTATTTTTCCCTCTAAAACAAAATAATTGTATAGTTTGACATTACCAGTGGACACCCTTATACTATGTGTTTATTTACACATTCAGCACCATAAATATGTATTTAAATGTGAGCGGTTCCGAGATGAATCATGGAAGCCTATTTGAGTTAATACAGACTGTAGCTAGAATTTTCAAACCCAGGTGCCTGAAGTTAGGTTCCTAAATTACCATATTTAGGTACCTAAGTAAACATTCTGGCTGATGTTTTGCTGCTCTTAAACTTTTTGGGGTTAAATATTTTGGGGGTTTACTACTCATTTGCAAGAAACCGCTCTGATCTGAAACTAAATGAGAAAATTGTTTTTTTAACTTAAAAAAACCCAGGCTCATCTCTCCTTTGGAGTGTAGAAGGAGAAACAATTGGTTTTCCTCAGTATTGTACATGTGCCAAATTATGTATTTACACAATAAACGATCTCAGGAAATGCCTAAATATGGATTTACATGTTAGACTAGAATGGCTCCAAAAGAAGCAAATAATACAAATCTTACCAACTGCCTGAATTCATATTTCCAAGATTCCTCCCTCTTACCATGCATTTAGATGTCTTGATGAGAGACTGTGTAAACTAACATAAAACAAACAACAAGAAAAAACGAAAAAGAAACCACGAGGAAAATTCACATACAGTAAACTATTTCAGGAAATCACAAAGTACTGAGTTTAAATTGTCAAAAGCAAAGACCTTCAGAAATGAAGAGGAACTCCACTCTGAGCATGTCCTACCATGTCAAAATACTGCGTCGCACACAAAACTGTATGTAAAATTACCTACCTGCAATAATACTGTACTAAAAGTCTGGTTAAGGACAGAGGGTGAAATCCTCACCATACTGAAGACAATGAGAGTTTTGCCACTGTCAGTACAGCCAGGATTTTACCTCGACTATATTACCCACACTTCCCCATTATGCAACATTTAATTCACATTCAGTGGCTTAAGTGGGACTGAAGTGGTGTGTAGGCCTTATCCAGCCCACTTCACTGGGGTGAATTTCAGCTGGGGGGCGGTGATGGTTAATTCTCCACTGGTATAAGTGTAATGCCGACAGACCCTGGTCATTGGCAGGCATGATCGAACCTGGGACCTCTAGAGCTAAATGCATGAGCTAAAAGCCATAGGCCTCTTAGCTAAGGCTGTAGAGCAGACTCATTAATCTCTAAATGGTCTCAGTGCCACGAGAGGGGACAGAAAACCACACCCAAGAGATGTGTGGGTTACATAAGCTGATGCAACTCCACTGATTTCCACGTCACTACAATGAATTTGGCTCAGCTTTTCTGGGTTTTCCCAGTTTAATCCAGATTCTTCCTGTCAAAATCAATTTTGCTTATTTTGTGTGGATTCAGTTTGTTAGAATAAATGCCTGACTCTCAGTGTTTTCTAATACAGCAAATAAGCAGCACATGGTGGCTCTGATATTTCTTTGCTTCTGGTCTCCTGTTTAGAACTTTTGCCCCCTCCCACCTAAAAACACAAAGAATGGGGTGTGTGACTTGCAACCTTCTCTATTGGAAACGAGGCTGGTGCTAGAGTGCAATAGCTGTGGTTCCCTGAACAGCAGCAGCAGCAAAATCTGCCAGTCTACCAATGCCTGCTCCTCACTTCACCAACCATGGCTGTATATCTCATGGCACTGACTCAAACCCACAGAGTGAACTAATATTGCTCAGAGCCCTGAGAAGGCAACATGCAGAGTGGAGCAACTATTCTTTGATCTCTTCCCATCACCACGCACTTGGCTAGTTGGGTCCTGAACTCATCAAGGGGATAGGGGCAGCATGGAAGGGATAATACCATAGACTGTTTTCTTGCTGGTCACCACCCCAACCTTGTTGCTGCAGGAAATTTCTGATTTCTGTTATATACACTTCAATGCCAGGCACACCTTAACACACACGCACATACTCCCCTCCAGTCTTCACACAAAGATGACTTCTTAATCTCTCAGTGTAGCGTCAGAGTGCATGTGTGTCACCTGAACTCTTCAGAGGCAGAGGAGAATGGCAGCCCAGTTCCCTTCCAAACTCATTATCATCTTCTCAGCAAAAACAGGTCAAAGAGCCTCAGAGCCAGCAGCAATCTAAAATCTAGCAGTGGGGAGTATGTAGGCCTAAGATTTGGTAGGCATTGCAATCTCTGGCTTCATTAAAGTTTCAGGGCCTAAAGCCTGATCCAAAGCCCACTTAAATCAATAGAAAGGCTTCCACTGACTTCAGGGTGCTTTGGATCACACCTGTAGGGAGCAAGAATGGAGAGTTAATATTGATGAAAACCATGTGCCCACTGCTGATCACTGCTTTCCAAATTTATTTGCAGTAAACACAAATATACTCCAGTCACTATTACTACAAGTTGCAAAACAGTGGTGCTCAAGATACCACATTGGTTTCCTACTTTATTTCTAGGGAAATACCTGTCAGGTATCTCAGACCCCACCATGTTGTAACTATTGAAAAATGTGGCCCTCAACTATTGTAGTATTGCATAGTACTTGCAAAGATAATCAGTAATAGTAGAAATAGCTGGATTTCTCAACAAAATATTCTGACGCTGTCTTCAATTTCTTCAAATTACTTTGACTGCCAAGTGTTCTTATTCTAAAGCTGCTTAATATTTATCACTACAAAAAAGAAACACTGGGTAGATGCTTTGTGGAGTGAATTGATTTAGTGCCACTGAAGTCAATGGAAATACACTGATTTACACCAACTGAGGATCTGGCTCACTTTGTATATATCAACTCATTTAAAATGTATAGCAGTATTCCGATAAACCCTTAAATATATTTGGAAGCTGCAAAGATTATATGCACTCGAATTACATTAGGATGAATATTTCATTCCTTTATGTGAACTTTAGTTACATAAGACAGTGTACATTTCTGTGGGTAAGTTGGTTGGTCTTTCACAAGCAAGTCTGTAGCTAACTCAGAGGCAGATGACATGATAGGAAGTGTCACAAGGGAGGTAAAGGTCAGACTGTGGCATTAATGGGCTGGTTACACTTTAAAGGAATTACACTGTGTATATTAATAAAAGTGGACATGACAATAGATTTTCTTTGGAATCATATCTATCCACATTAACACCAAATGAGTTCAAACTGAAGCAATGTTATTATAATGAATTCCATAGGAATTATTAATGACCAGGCCAGTATTATACAGTGATGTGCCCCAGTTTACTGCATGGGGTAGTTAACATTAATGGAATTTCCATGAGATCAAGAGAAGAAATTCCTAAAAAATCTGGTAAGCCATATTTGCTGTAGGAAGTACCTTTAAAAATTACACTATGCATTTTGTGATGACATTTCATAATATTGTGCATTATCTTATATTTCCTGCATTTCCACCTGAGAAGTGCGTCAAATAATCTCTGTCCAGTACATAAAACCTAACAGCACTTTGGCAATATAAATAAAGGTGCTATTTATGTTGTATATAAGCATCCAACCTCCACAAAATAAAGCATTCATAATCAATAATGATAGTAATTAATTATAAATACTTAGTGTGTATGTAGTGCTTTACAAACATTAAATACCTAAGAGGTTGATATCTTGAAGAGAAAGAAACTGAGGCTGAGGGCCAATTTCATTCTATTTATTTGTCTTAGGTTTCTTGATAGTGCAGTATTTAAGCACAGCAGTATTTAAGCAAAGGTGAGTCTCCATGGACTTCTGTGCAGTTACACCAGGGAGGATTTTACCCTGGTAAGTTTACATGAGTTGCCCAAGGCCTGAAAGGGACATGTAATAATGGTAAGGAATAACAGAAAGAATCACTTTCTTCTAATTTTGAAGAAGGAACTTTATCAAAAGGAAAACAGCATCATTCTTAAAGCTACTGTCCTCTCTCTCTGCTTCATTGCAGACCTTCTACTTAGAACGTTCAGCAGACCTATCTGACTTCCTGCCACCAATTTAAAGAAACAGTACACACATCTTCACTATAATCAGTGTCAGGATTAGAATTCACGCATTTCTGGCTCCCACTTATGCTCAAACCACTTACAGTACACCTCACCCTGAACAACGTACACAATAATAAATCTTTACGGCAGGTTAAACTTCCCTTTCAGTCAAGGGTAAACAATGTAAATACATCATGGGGTTTAACTCTACATATTCAAGAATGGTTTCTGCTCCCCTCCATCTGTGGTTTATATTTGAATGAAAGGAGTTATAAAAAAAATATAAACAGTTTCAATTAAAAATTGTTCTTCTGGTCCAGACCATTCTTGAGGATTTATAAACTGAACAACAGATCAGCCAAGTAGCCTTGCTACAGTACTTGTCTGTTTCAGCATGTGGGAAGTCCAAAATCCAAAACCCAGCTTGATTCCTAATTCTCTAGACAGCCAGAAGATGGGAACATGTCAGAGTTGGGAAGGAACAAGGTGAACAGAAAGAATGGTTACTTATCCTACAGTAACTGGTTCTTCAAGATGTGATGTCCACATGGATTCCACTCTTGTTGCGCATGTGCCCCATGTGCATGAGATCAGATTCTTTTGGCCAGCAGTGTCTACTGGGACCACACCTGTGCTCTGGAATCTGTTCTCACCCCCCACACCAAGGGCATAAAGAGTGGAGCAGGTCCAACTGTCCTTCATTTCCTTTGCCAGTTCACAAACCCAGTGGTATAGGACTCTGTAGTAATGGAGAACGAGGGCAAGTTACAGTATCCGTATGTACAATATATCTTGAAGAACCACAGTTACAGTAATTTTTCTTCGAATGACTTGGATTCCATTCCACATGGATTCCATTCTTGGTGACTAACAAACAGCTGTAAGTTTGCTTGAAGGCATACAAGGAGTCGTGCTTAAATGATGACTGCAGGACAGCGCTACCAAAACAGGAATCCAATCTGGAAGCCTCTACTAAAGAAGAATATCTTGGGGGGGAGTGATAGCTCAGTGTTTGAGCATTGGCATGCTAAACCCAGAGTTGTGAGTTCAATCCTTGAGGAGGCCATTTAGAGAGCTGGGGCAAAAATTGGGGATTGGTCCTGCTTTGAGCAGGGGGTTGGACTAGATGACCTCCTGAGGTCCCTTCCAACCCTGATATTCTATGATTCTATTATCTTGTAAATATGTGGGCTGGGCTCCATGTAGCTTCCTTACAAATTTCAGACATAGGAACATTGTTCAAACAAGAATTGATGCTGGAGTCTGCCGCAGGCTTTTGTGGGTACGGTGGGTACCAGTTTAACAGTTGGTACCAAAGCTCCAGAGAGTCTTTTGTCAGTCTGATGGCTGCCCTTCAACTGCTCAGATGGGGAGGGTGAGATTCATGATGACCTGTGTCTAGTCTTTGTAGGCACTGGGAAGGGTGACCTGTGTCTTGGCTAGGCTCCTCTGGAGTGGTGCTCCTTCCTACTCCTTTCTGAAGCTGCCATCCCAGGGAACAAACCAAAGACTGCTGTCTCTCAGTGGATGTTGCCCTGGAGCTTGGAGTGGGCCACTCATCGAAAGGGACAGGACACAGGACTGAATCTTTACGAGGTTGTTTCTTTTTTCTGCTCATGAAAAAGGTCTGGGCAGAGGACTGAGCCTTTGTTAGGTCCTTCTTTTCCATGTTTGAAGAGGCCTTCATGGACTGCTCAAGAAGGAATAATTTTAGGTGAGCTTCCCAGGCCTTTTGGTTCCATTTGGAAAACGAGTGGCAGATGGAGCAGTGCTCCAGGATATGCCCTTCCCCAAAACAAAAAAGGCATCTAGAATGCCCATAATTTAAAAGTGTAACAGCCTCACAAGGATTTTACTTTTGCCATGGTGGCTAGAGCCCCTGTGCAGGGGGGAGGTGGTGGGGGCGGGCAAGGCAGCTAGCCTATCAACTGATAAAAAGTTTGAAATTTTAAATGCCTTTTAATGCCCTTAATGCCATTGGGTCAGGGTGGGACAGGAGAACACATAGGATGCAGGAGGGTGCTCCCAACCAACGATGCTGGCCAAAATAATTCAATCTTATGCGAACCAAGAGTGGGGAATATATGTAGAGTCACTTAAAGAAGAAGCCACAGTTGCCTGTTTTGGTACCTGTCCTGTGGAAGGAGGTGGATTAAAAAGGGTCTGGATCTACCAATATTCTCCCCACTCTGCTGCACTAAATGAATAAATAAGGATCAGCCACTCTGGATGGACTCTTCCCTCCCTGTTTGCTCCTGACTCCCTGATGGTTTGGGTGCATTTCTGAACTACCCAAACCCACAGAAGCCACGGTGAGGCACAAAGAGCCCATCCTCACTCAGAGCCTTGCCCCTCCTCAGCTCCTGCAACACCCTAGAGACCCCTTTCCCTATTTTCTTATGGAAGAGCAAGGATGGATGCTGATAGTTCCACTGGCCATTCTTATGCCAGTGTAATGGGGAGTTAGACCTATGGATCAAAGGCAGAATAAATCTTAAAAAAATAGAATTACATTTCATTGCAAAGTTGTGCCAAAAGGAATGACAGTAAATCTAATTTAAACTAAAATGTTCAGGGAAGCAAGTGCCAAATTCTTTTGAACAAAAGGTCCCAAGGTCCCACGACTTCCGAGTACACTTCCCATGTCACTTGTAATGAAGTTCTTGACTAAACGGCCATGCCACCAAAGTCACAAGCCCCATTTATTTCTACATTGTTAACATGACACATTTGGTGCATTATTGAAAATAAATTTAAATTTTTTCCCTCTCATACATTGGTTCAAAATATTTTACATTAATGCTAAAATATAGATGAAAATGCAGTGATGGAAAAATAGAACTAGTGCTCAGGGATAACACAAATACTTACAAAGCAAAAGATCTGCATAGCAGCACACCCTTGTATAGAAGGCTTATACAAAACCTATGCACCACTGATCCCTTGGTCAGGACTTGATCCTGCACTACTGAAGTAAATGAGAGTTTTGCTACTGACTTCACTGAGAGTAGGATCAAGCCAGTTATCCCTCAAAAATCAGACTCAAATAGGACTTAGTAGGCTTTGTGCTGGACCCCTGGAGAGGGGCAAATTTCTCCCTCCTGATCATTCAGATAATTATATCTCAAATTTCAAGGTGACTGATGGTTTCTGTGGGAGTCAAGAAGGAATCCACCTTCAACACCTTTTTGACTACAAAATTGCCCACATACTCTATGGAGAGGGAGAAAGAGGGCCCCCTACCTCTGAAGCATCAGGAATCTGCTGGAAGCAGGATACCAGACTTGAAGACCCAATCACCAGATCCAGCATTAGCTCCTAATAGTCAAGTATTTGAAAATGTATAAAAACTGCCAACTAGCTCTGCCTGCCTTCTAGGGCCCTAACTCACCTTCTGCCTGTTTAAATTCACCAGGTGGGCCCTCCTCCCCAATTAATGATATCTTAAGTGTGTTTTAATGGCAAGAGTCCCCAACCCCTATTAGAAAGATTATTATTAATGTATTTATACAGTGCATGGTGCATAGGAAAGACAATTTACCTTGATGTTTGTTGTGCATGATGGTCTTTGGGTCATGATCCATAAATTAATTCATAGCTAACTATCTTCTGCCAGAGGCACAATTGGACTGTTGCTTCTGTTGTTTCTTTTCTCCTTTTAATACAGAAAGACCATGAGCTCTCAAAACCATCCACTATCTAAAATAATGGCGGACTTCAACAGGAACGTGTGACAAGATAGCCATCCGACAAATTAAAATCTGCCTAATACAGCATTTCCACACTCATAAATGCAAATACAGTTCTTAGTGAAACTGTGCACAGAGGCCAACAATACCCAATGTTGATCTTGTGGCCAGGTTTCATATCTGAATTTGAATGTAAATGTTGCCCTTTAAAAACTGAATTAATCCGGACTGGTGCTTTCTTTTGAAGCAAAACAGTTTTTTGTTGCTGTTTTTTAAATGTTACCTGAGTGGACTGGACAATTCCTTCAATTCAATAGGCTCCACTCACTGGTAGAGGAAACTTACACAACATTAACCGTTCACTTCAAGCAGAGGTGGTCAAACTTTTTGGCTCAAGGGCCACATCTGGATATGGAAACTGTATGGCAGACCATGAATGCTCACAAAACTGGGGGTTTGGGTGTGGGAGGGGGTGAGGGCTCCGGCTGGGGGGTGGGCTCTGGGGTGGGGCCAGAAAGGAGGAGTTCAAGTTGCGGGAGGGGACTCTGGGCTGGGGCATGGGGTTGGAATGTGGAAGGGGGTGAGGGCTCCAGCTGGAGTTGCGGGCTCTGGGGTGGGACCAGGGATGAGGGGGTTGGGATGAAGGAGGGGGTTGAGGATGGAGCAGAGGGGTTCGGAGTATGGGAGGGGGCTCTGGGCTGAAGCAGGGATTGGGGTGCAGGGGGGAGTGTGGGCTGTGGGGTGGGGCTGAGGATGAAGGGTTTGGACTGCAGGAGGGGGCTCTGGGCTGGGACCAAGGGATTCGGATGGAAGGAGTGGGATCAGGGCTGGGGCAGTGGGTTGGGGCACGGGAGGAGTTCAGGGGGACAGCGCTTACTGCAAGCAGCTCCCAGAAGCAGCGGCATGTCCCCACTCCAGTTCCGACACAAAGGCGCATCCAGGCAGCTGTGCGCTGCCCCATCCGCAGGTGCTGCCCCCGCAGCTCCAGGAAGTAGCAGCATGTTCCCCCTCCGGCTGCTATGTGGAGGCGTGGCGCCAGCCAGGTGGCTCCACGCACTGCCCCGTCCGCAGATGCTGCCCCTGCAGCTCCTATTGACCGTGGTTCCCGGCCAATGGGAGCTGCAGAGCCGGTGCTGGGGATGGGGGCAGCATGCGGAGTCCTCTGGCAGCCCCTACACGTAGGAGCCAGAGAGGGGATATGCCACTGCTTCTGGGAGTCGTGTGGAGTGGGGCAAGCGCCCCACCCCGATCGGAGCTCGAGGGCCGGATTAAAATGTCTGTCAGGCTGGATGTAGCCCGCGGGCCGTAGTTTGCCCACCCATGACTTAAAAGGAAGAAGATCTTGTGCTTAAGATAATGGACTGGGATTCAAAAGACTGAATTTGGCTCCAATTTTCAGCTTTCAATGCAGCTTTTTAGCTTTCACAGACTTTCTGCGTGACCCTGGGCAAGTCACTTAATTTCTTTGTGCCTCAGAGTTCTCACTTGTAAAATGAAGATAATGCTTCTCTACTTCATAGGAGTGTTGCAAGGCAATTTCACTGGTATATTTGTGTAGTATTCTGACAATAAGCGAGGGACACTAGATAAGAACATAGAGAGAATATAAACTGTAGGCTTCAGGCCTTTGACTGACTGATAGAGTCAGATCTTGCACTCCATAATCATGCAACATTCCTGTTGAAGTTAATAGAAGTTCTGAGTGTGAAAGGAAAATGACTAACCCACTGACATAGGAGAAAAAGCCATTCACTGCACGCAAATTGCTAACAGATGCAAAAGGAAGAGATGACAAGGAACAAACCAAAAAACCCTGTCAGGACCAGCTTTAGGCACCAGCAAAGCAAGCA
This sequence comes from Lepidochelys kempii, assembly GCF_965140285.1. Classification (NCBI taxonomy): domain Eukaryota; kingdom Metazoa; phylum Chordata; order Testudines; family Cheloniidae; genus Lepidochelys; species Lepidochelys kempii. The sequence continues at coordinate 134,646,759 of NC_136382.1, read as the reverse complement.
TGTGCTCGGGGGCGCACAATTCCAGGGGCGGCGTTCCGGCCACCCTTTGTCTTTTTTTGCTTGGGCAATTGCGCTCTCGGAGATTGGGGCGGCAAATTTTTTGCTTTGGGCAGCAAAAAACCTGGAGCCGGCTCTGAACCCTGTAACGATAGCTGGAAAACATTTTCAGTGAAGTTTAATTTTTTTAAGTTGACGGTGTCCCTTTCCAACATTCTCTCGCACTTTGTCTGCTCCTGCCCGTTGTCTTGCTCTCTCCTGGTCTGTATGTACGAGCAGGACAGCATCAGTAAAAAGCATCCCACCCTCTGCAGTAGCGGCACTAATAGAGCAGCGCAGCAAGGAGGACAATGAGCTTTGAACTTCATATGGCAGCTAACATGGGAGCTCTCCAGGCCCCCTGATGACATTTAATCTCATTCCAAAGCCTGAGGTCACTGCATGTTTTAGATTGTAACAGGATATGCAAATGAAAAGTATGAGAATCCTAGAAATTTACCTCCATTATGTCATACTAAATAAAGGGGTCCAGTCAACAGTCTTAGTGTCAATAGGGCCGTTTTACAAAATACAGATGAATAGCCTTTCTGTTATTCATTTTGTCTGGTGGCTCTACTTGTTTTGACATTTCTTCCAATGGGAGAGTTCCCCAATGAACACATTTGCACAATACATTTTTGCTGCTGGTTGCATTAATTTAGCTAGGAACCTCAGCAGAGAAGGTCTAACCAGTGTGATTTGTAACACTAATTGAATGGCTCCTCTCTTCACTGCTGGTACATATAGCTCATTAAAACTGCATTCTGAAGGAAGACACCTTGGAAATAAATTTCTATTCTGTATAGCAGAAAGAAGTCATTTTTGGCTCCCAATATGAGTCAATGTGTTTTCTCAGTTTGGGTAGAAGGCAGGCAAAGCTTCGCAGAGTTGAAAACATTGACACCCATATTCTTTTTTTAAAGGAATAATAGACGACACAGAAAGGAAGCTGTGGAATCTGAAATCTCAGTGAATCATGGCCACAAAAGGTGAGTTATGCAGTTTAATTTTTGGAAAGATGAATATCCAAGGGAGATCATGCAGGTCATGCCTCTGGAAACATGTTCCACTGGTCTCTGTGTCAATGAAGCCTTTCATTTTTAATCACTAAAGCTTGTTGGAAACTTTTTGACTCATTGTTCTGCTCTCAAAAAAATGCAATTTGTCAAAAACAAAATGTTCCCATTTCCAAAAAGACCTTGAAAAAAAAAGTTTTGAAGTTGTGGAAATGACATTTCAAAATGAAAAGCTCCATATTTTTGGTTCAAAATGAATGTTAATTTACAGTAAATTTTAAAAATTAGAATGTCAAAAGCAAAACAAAAGGTTTCAACTGACCAGAACTGAATTTTTATTTTTTTGGGGATCTTCGGTTCACAAAAATTTTCAAGATTTTGACTTTGTCCTGATTCACAAGGGGAAAAAAATTCAAAATCTCAAAAATTTTGCAGGATCCCACTTTCCTATTCAGCTCTATTAATCACCCCTCTGCTATTTTTGCCCCATAACCACATTTTTAATATTATTGAATAAAAGGCACCTATGGCCAGCATCAGTGGAGAAATAATTAAATCTGAAATACCCCCTACCCTGCCAAATTCTGAGATCTGGGTGTCTTTTTGTCCTTCCTTACAATGTGCTTTGTTTTCTGTAGTATTCCTTATAAATACTGAGGTAGAAAGGTCCTTCAATAAAGATATAAGGCTTTCTTTAATCACACTTATAATCAGAAAACATAGAGCTGGAACCCATCATAGAGATTACAGATTCATCCATTCAATTGCCTTGTCTATTGGGAATTCTTTCCTTCCTGCCTCTTCAATTTACAACAGACTGAAAAACTTCTGGTGATACTGCATATTAAGGGTACTATATAAAACCAAAACCTTTCTTTAAGATTCTCCTCAGGGTATACAGTACAGATTTTTTACTTTATCTATTTCCCTGCTAGGTACCTGGGGCAAAGCCAGATAAAACTTTTACATTTGTCTTTCAAAAAATTCCACTGTGAGGAGCCTAAATCCTAGTAATTCTTTGCTCAAGCTCTACTTATCCCTATGGGATCAGTTGGCAGCTCACCCTCATCTGATTTAGTAGATCAATCTTTGAGTTTCAGACTCCTTTAAGCTACTGGTTTCCCTTCTTTACATCTCACAAAGTAGTGAGAGGAGTTAGTGGAGCGTAACACAAGCTGTATCCTCAGGTAAAAACAGTTACTGAATTCAAATTTCTTCCTGACCAGATTCTGTAATGTCCCTTGTGGCTGCTTGCTCTCTCCCTGTGACACAGGACCTACTTAATTTCTCCTAGGTTTAGAACACTTTGTTTAGACTTCTTTATAGCTGAACAGCACGGAGCCATCCCCCACCATCAGTGCTCTACAGTTTCACAAACAAGTCTCTCTGTTATCATTCATTTTCAAAAAATCTGTGATCTTCACCCACCCTCCTCTTAATCAAGTTAGAAATCTTTGGTCAACATGGGCAGGAGTTGCCCCTCTGCTCCTCGTGGCCGTGGAGGGGAGAAGATGCTCACTGAGTGTGCTCAACGAGGGCTGGCTGTGCACATGGAGAAGAAAGGTGGCTCTGTGACATGTCTTACCTGTCTGCCTCTCATTGCCAGCAACACCTTGCATGGGATGTGGCTAGTGAGAGGGTGAAGCTAAGGAACAGTTGCTCTGTAAAGCATACTCACATAGCAATGGGTGATAGTTCGCCCTCTGCTTCAACTACCCCTGCCAGAGGGGGAATGGTTGCAGGGCAAATGTGTGGGGAGGCAACAGCAACATGGCTTTACTCCTGGTTCTGAAGCAGGAGATGGGGCTGGAAAACCAGGCCCTGCCAAAGGGGGGGTAAAGGCGGCAATTGCTCAGGGGCCCGAGCAATTTAAAAGGGCCTGGAGGCCCCTGGCCGCCACCGGCAGCACAGCAGAGCTAAGGCAGGCTTCCTGCCTGCCCTCACTCTGTGCCGCTCCTGGAAGCAGCTGGAATGACCCTACAGCCCCTGGAATGACCCGCTGCCCCCACCCCCCAGCACCGACTCCTTAGCTCCCATTTTCTAGGAACTGCAGCCAATGGGAACTGCAGGGGCGGTGCCTGCAGGCAGTGGCACGCGGAGACCCCCTGGGCCCGGTGCCTAGGAGCTGTTGCCAGAGGGGTGTGCCGGTTGTTTTGGGAGCCGCCCAAGGTAAGCACTGGCTCCCTGACTCCCTCCTGTACCCCACACCCCCTCCTGCACCCAAACTCCCTCCCAGAGCCCGACCCCTCACCCGCTCCCACACCCAAACTCCCTCCCAGAGTCAGTACATTTCAGTAAAAATGAATGCAAGGAGTGCGAAAATAGAAACACAAAACAAATATCTAAAGCACAAAAACAATAAAGGCAAACATTCTGCTCTCAATTCTGTGGTGTCTGTGGGGCCCTGGCACCAAAACTGGTTTTGCTCTACAAAGGGGAAACAAATTTGGGGCAGTTACTGTGTGGCAGTATGGATGAGAGGAAGTGGCTGCAGGTTGAATCTGGACAAGAGGAAGGTGATTCTGGTAGGCTAGGACAGTGTTTCTCAACCTTTTTGATACCAGGGACTGGCTTGCTGCCTTCCTAAACCATGTCGGGAAGATCTCAGGGACTGGCGCCGGTCAACGGACCAGTCGTTGAGAAACACTGGTTTAGGAGAAACAACTGGAAGAAATGGTGAGAATGTATGAGCCTCTAAGTGTGAGGATGTTCAACTGTCGTTGGCAACCTAAGTTTACACCTTAAGGGGTTGGCTAGACCAAGAGCTGCAGTCAGAAAATCAGGTTAAAAGGCATTTTCCCATCTTTGCCCGGTCAGATGCACTTGTCTGTATCTATCCAGGCTCCATGCTTTTGTCATTTCAAGGTTTGACTTTTGCCAAGTGCTCTACATGGGGCTACATCTTAAATTGATTCAGAAGCTGGAACTGGTGCAGAAGACAATCACCATTTGGTAAACAGAACATCCTTCAGACAGCACATGAAATCTGAGCTCTAGGTACTGCACTAGTTACCTGTGAGCCTGTTGGTTTTGACCTATGAAGCCCTAAATGGCCTAGGAGCAACCTACCTGAAAAGACTGTCTTCTTTCCCTGATATGCTGCCATAGCTGTGGTCAGTAGAGGTGCTGATGCTATATCCCCCTTGATATAACAGAGAGGGAGGCTACCACAGCATTCTCTGTAAGGGACCCGGGGACTGAAATGCCCTCCCTCCTCGGTCCAAAAAAGCTGAAGAGAGGGAGGTGGGTGTACTGAGGTGTTCGTGTGCTGGTATTTGATTAGGTGCTGTGCTCGGTAGAAGGGATGAGGTGACTGCACTGTGGTTCGTTAATTTTAAGTAATGGGTAGGGCACTCAGAACCTGTGTATGGACGCTGACTGATTCTAACGAGAAAGGTGATAAATACATAATAAATAAAACAATGGAATTAATTTAGCTATTCATCTCCTCATTGAGCATGCAGCAGGGCAACAAAAGGTGTTAAATGGAATAGAGAGAGCTACACAGGAGGGGAAAGTGATAAGACTGAGATTGATGAGTCTTGAGACATGAAGACTCAGAGGTGATATTGCTAAAGTACTTAAACTACCTGCAGATTATAAGAAACTTGAGATTGATGATCTATTTGAAGCCATTGCAAAGACCAGAAATAGGGGCAGAGGTTTAAGATAACCAGGAATTACATATAAGATGAATTTAAGGAGGCCCCATATGTTACAAACTGAGTGATGAATAAATAGAATGGACTTGAAATTGAGATGATGGAATGGAATAGTGTTAATAACTACAACAACTAATTAAAAGCTTCTAATGGCTTTAACAGAGTGGAACATTAAATATCTGTTAGTTCTTTATTTTGAGCAGGGTAGCTGACTGCCCTTTAGGGATAAGGAAGGAATTTTCCCCTGATCCTGATATCTTCTCCAGATTCACTCTATTTTTTAAAGCTTTTTTTTAATAAAAGTTAAAAATGTGTAATAAAATATTTAATATTTGTTAAACATTCAAAACCTTTCAGGATAGAGATGGCAGTTGTCAGCAAGCTGTGCCAGACAATGAAAATCCCAAGGGCAGCTTCTGATACCACATAATTATGGAACTGTAAAATATTAGTGCCTGATCCAAAGCCCCTTGAAGACAATGAAAAAACTCTCATTGACTTCAGTGCATTTTGGATCAGGCCCTTATAGCACATTCTCTCCTGCTCCCCTCCCCACCTTTTTTGAGAGGTACTTTCTCATTTGCTTAATCTTCTTTTCTTTACATTTTTATTATTTATTAAACAGACACGTCTCTTTGCTTTGTTTTGTGTGATCACCGGAGACAACAATTCCAGCCAGAGAGGCATTTTGAAAAGCCCACCATGGTGAGTAGAAGGGAGGTGCCTCACTGCTATTTACTGTGCCATTCTAATCTTGGCTGTGATTCTACACTTCAGGATTTCAGGACAGACTTATTTCATAAAAGACTTGATATCACCCAGGTCTCCTTATCTGTAAGTAGTAATAACATGGAAACTCTTTTGAACAAGATGCAGAATGTGGAGCTCTGAGTTAATGAACTGGAAAATGCATCTGCTGGTCCAAATGCCTCACTCATGTTTTAGCATGAAAATGATTGAAACAATAATATGTTCTACAAAAAACTATGGCAGGGAGGAATTAACTCACAGCTATTTATGACTGGATGGAGCTGGACAATGTTACTGTGTCTTCTCTGGACGCTGGGTAGGGGTCTGCGTATCAGCACTCCTTGGTTCTGTTTCCTACTCTTCCACCCTTTCACTATGGGCACACCATAACCGCACCATCCATCAGTTTATCCACCTTTCAAATAGATATAATACAGTTCTGTCAATGAGCAGTGAGAATTAATTAATCCTTGTAAAGCCTTTTGAGCTCCTTGGGTATAAGTGCAAAGTAGAAATATTGCTTTTTTTGTGTATGAAGTGATTAAGTGAACTTTTGGGATGGACTCCTTGGAACCAATTGTGCTTAGCTCAGCCCAGAGATTGCCAGAAGGATATGAGGAATAAATCTATGCCTTCTCTATGACAGGCTGCTCTGTCAATTTTTGTACTTCTTTATATGAGATAAAACATCCATGGTAGCTGGAATGATAATGTTTCATAATGTAAAAGTTGAGATTTCCTGGGGCCATATCCCTTTAGATAAAAGAATAAAGATTATTTGAGAATCACCATGGCAGATTCAGGACTATCCATCATGGGATTACTCTTTCCAGCAAGAATATAGGGAAAATTTGTCAGGGCAATAATTTCTTTTTACAGTTGCAGAAGTCTGCTGCTGATGATAAAGTAGAAGTGATTGAGGAGAGAGATACCTGCACTTGTCTGAGAAATGCGAAACTGAATGGGAGATCATTTAAAACTGACATGACAAATTTTAACCTGGATTTCTTTTACACAGTGTAGACTATGTATTTCGTATTGAGTCTGTTCAAGCTATTATCTGTCTCCATGCTCATTGCATTTTGATGTGGCTCTGGTAATGGCTTTTAATAAAGTGTCTGGAACACAGCCTGTTGAGATGCTTACATTTAGATGCTCAGATACCACATGACTGAATGCTGTGTAGATAGATGTTTTAGGGTATTTACAATATGGAATTTATAAATATCACACCAGACTTTCTGCTTGTATACAGGGCTGTCCTTACCCATATGCAAAGTACGCAGATGCATAGGGTACCAGGAAATTCCTGGTGCCCTGCACAGCTGCGTGCGGCTCCAGCCCCTGCTCCGGCTCTTCCCCAGGGCCCCCGCCCCTTCTCCACCTCTTCCCCACCGCCACTCCCCTGAGCTCTGCAGCAGGGCCAGGCCTGCACTCACCAGTGGCAGGAAGTGCAGTGGCCCGGCCTCAGCCACGCCACCGGAGAGTGCTGAGGGGTGGCTCCCCCCTACCCCCCCAAGCCGGCAGGAGGGCTGCGTAGGGCCCCAGACTAGCTAGGGACAGCCCTGCTTGTATAAACTGGTGTAGCTCCACAGAAGTCAATGAAGCTATGCCAATTTACATCAGCTGAGGATTTGGCCCATCCACCTTTACACTACTTATTTTTGGCTATTGTGACTAGAATGAAATAGTTCAATGACACGAGGCTGGGTTTTACAGCACTCTGTTGGGTTTGATACCTTGAGGGCAGTGCAGGGCAGTTTGAGATCTAAGCTTCTGAGCAAGCATGGAAAGGCTGAACAATGGGAGCATACCCCTGTGGTTGATTCTGAAAGGCGAACTGCTGTAAGACTATGCAAGTATTTGTCAGATATGAAAGTATCCGGGTCATTCCCTCCCAACTTCTTCCTTTAATCCCACAAGTTTCCTGTTACTTCGCTAGACTTGGGACCTGATCTCGTCATCTTTACTCCCATAAGAAATGCTTGCTCATGGAGCAGTCCCATTGACTTCAAAGGAGATTTTGCCTGGTTATGCTACTAATCACTGCTTTACTACATAAACATGAACTAAAAATGATTATCACTGCATGATTATCACTGCTTTACTACATAAACATGAACTAAAAATGTGTGGAAGAATGCCACAAGCAAGACAGATCTTCAGAAATCCTGGGTGCCACCAACAGGAGCCATAGCCTTCAGATATCCGATTATTAATGCCTGGATTATTAGTGTGCTTTTTTGGTCTCTTTTTGCCAATGAATTTTAAAAGCCCCTTTGTTTATGGTATAAACATAAAATAGCATTTTGGCCCTGTGATGGGGTGTCTGCCCTATACAAGACTGGAAGGGGTTAAGATGGCCCAGGAGGCCAGTTAACTCCACAGCCTGCCCCTGCAGGAGGAGCCAGGAGCAGGGAATTGATTGGGAGCAGGCTCAGCTGGATAGGAATAGGAGGGCCTGTATAAAGCCCAGGAGTTGCCAGTAGAAAGGGGCGGCAGGGATGTAGGCTGCTGTCACTCCCTGGGAGGAGGGAGTTGGGAGGCTGGTGAACCCAGAGAAGAGGGAAGCTAGGAACGCAGGAAAAGGCTCAGGGGAAAGCAGCAAAGTAGGACAGTGCAGGCTGTGGCTGCTGATTGGAGGACCCCTGAGCTAGAACCTGGAGTAGAAGCCAGGTCCGGGTTCCCCTACCAGCCACTAGGGATGTGGCACCGGCCAGGTAGAGGATAAAGGATTGACTGGGATGGTTTGTCTGGGAAAGACTTTGTTACATAACCTCTGGAAGGGGAATACATATGGTGACCCAGCCAGAGGGCTCAGTCACAAAGAGGAGGCTACAGTTCCTGGAGAGAGAGGGGCTTCAGGTTGAGACAGGATGGGTGAAAACACCACCATAGGAGGGTGCAATGCCTGGCAGAAGTAATCTCTAGGATAGCCAATTTTGATTTATGATCCATTTTTCATTTTATTTTTGTGTTTCTTTAGTAAATTTTTTTGACTTGTTCCCTTGTGATGACAAATATCTATATAATTAATTAGTTTTATAGTTAACATACATAATGAATATCAGTTTTCACTTAATTATAAAGAGCAGTTTGTGAAACCATAACAAGTAAACTCTGATTTTACTAAGCTCTTTTTATCTGGATTGTCTATGTTTCCAACCCTAATGGGGGGTCAGTGTATTTGACATCCTGCTTTTAGTAAAGCTTTGGGTGTCCCATGTCTTCTTTGTAAATTAACATTTACACACTATATAAAGAAAATGCTGTCCATTTCTTAAACGTATAAATAAAAAACTTTAGAAAATGAAACTGGCTGAACCAACAGGGACAAGTGACTTCAGTCTGGCAAGATTCAACTGAATTATCACAAAGATTATATAAAACAGTCTGATAAACAATTCTTAAAAAGATACAGGGTATACCGGCAGAGCTGAAAGGAATTAATTTCCTTGCATTTACATGAAAGAGATTAGAGGAACTTAACTGAAAAACATAAATTAATATTCAGGCACCTGAATATATGGTCATTTTCACAAGGCTGACTACTGTCAACTCCCACTGATTTCAAACGGAGATGTGGGCTATCAGCATCTCTGAAAGTTGGGCCACATATTTAGATGTCTAAATATGGATTTAAAAATTAGGATTCTAGGATAATGTTTCTCATACTTGCTATTAATCCAGAAGTGATTTTAGTTCTGGGGTTTTTTGAGGTATCTGAATGTGGCTGTGGAGGGAGAAGAAATATTTAGCAGAAGCTAAGAAATTTTTCAGATTTTTTGTTTGTGGGTAACAAATGTCTTTTTTTCAGTTGGCATGTCCATAGTCCTGACTGAGGAGCCAGTTGTTTTGCCATGTTTGATGAAATTTGGTTTTGAAACAGGAGTAATTTTGTGAATAAATTTGGTAAGAGCCAAATTCTGATCTGTTACACTAGTTTAAACCTAGAGTATCTCCAATCCCTTGCAGAGGCGCACCAATGGGTAATGCTCTGCAATTTACACAGTAGGGTAAGGGGATCTTTGTAAGTATTGGGCTGGGATCAGCTCTACTATTCAGAATTGGAGCAAACAGAAATTCTAGCTTGGAATTGTCTAGGTAGTAATACCACTCCACAGAAAAAGAGGGTAGATCGATCTCTAGCTAAATCTTTAAGATAATATGTACAACGTACTGTAGATCAAATCCTGATCGATTTTACCTGAGCGGGGAGAAAACTTGTCAGCTGAGTCCCTTGCCTTCGTGGCAAAAGGATTTGATAGCCCCTCTGCTGGGCTTTGCTATTGTGGTTCCACTCAGCTTTCTAACACTCTTGGTGCCCCTTGGTATTGATATCCCTGAATACATACTTCTGAAAGAGCCAAATCTTACTGTGTGCACTCTAGCGCACGAATAGAGGCAAAGCACAAGGGTACAAGGCAGTTGAATTGAAAATACCAGTTCTCACAAATGAATGGAGCCCAGTACTGAAATAACTGGTTTCTGCAGCCACTATGGGGGAGAAAGGGATGGGGTGGCATCTTTCTTGATGCTTCCTGGGATGTATAGATTGTGGGAGTTGCAATAAAATGCAACTGCAGTGACAGTAGCTGCACGCTTGAAAATAGGTGGCCTTTCCGGTCTAAACAGGGCTGATTTTAGCTAATTTTAGAACGAGTAGGGGCCCAATCCTGAAGCCTTTACTTGTGCAAGTAGTCCCACTGAATTAAAAATTAATCTTAGTTATGTGACTATAATTCTTGGGTAACTCCAGCTATATCAATGGAGTTACTCCAGATTTGTACTGGTGTAACAGAGACAGAATCTGGCACTTTATTTTTTGTATGAAATCTTACAATCTGCAGAATATTATAGAGTGGCAAGATCCCAAGGGCCTGACATGGCAAACACAGATGTCAGGTGGGTGGTATAAAGCAATAAGGTCCAGACACAGAATGGAACAGATACTGCCACCTTCTTCAAGGCTGACATAGCTGATGTGCTACCCTGCTGGTTCCCAGACCACCATGAGGTATTGTGTGTGACTCCCAGAACAATGCCTCTCAAGAGTTCCTGGGGTACTGCCCCTCTGGTATATGCAGTATTTGAGCCCACAGGATATGCCTTAACAATAAATAACCAGCAGGGCATGTGTTTTTCTACAGCAGCATGGTTTAGGAATGATCAACAGCACAGGGCCATAGATAAGGTATCAACTACAAGAAAAATGTGTTTGTAGGAGGATGCTTACTGCTGTAAAATCAATTTGTGCTGTTCTAAAGAGAACACCAAAGACCCTTCTGAAAATATTTCAAAGCAATTCTGACAGACTAGTATGCTTCACACGGAGCCATACTGACTGTGATCCTGATGACTCACCATCAGACTGTCACTTTGCTATAGAATTTTTCAGCCATCTTTTCAGCTTCAGTATTACTATTCCTTTCAGTATTTCCATGATGGGAAACACATTTATACAGTGATCACTCCTGCCATATGATCCTACAAAATCAACAGACTCCCCTCTGTAGTTCAGGGCAATATTACCGATAATTAAAAAATATATATATTTTCTTTTGGGAAAAGAGATCTGGATAAAAGTAATACCTCCACCAAGATCATGGGATAGATTCACTCCTGGGTCAATGTAGACTATACAGGGCCAGCACAGCTCAAAGTTGGCAACTGTGACCAAAAATTGTGACCATGATCTGAATGCTACAGTGGCTCCCAACTGGAGGGCTCCTACTCAGCTCTGGGCATATAATAATGTTGCTGCCTCATTTTGGGGAAACTCAAGAAAGGGGTCTGAGATAACCTGCCTGCGATCCTTTGGGGCACTGGAGCCTTCACTGGAGCAGGAAGGCTAATTTATACCTCCCTGCTCCAGCATTAGTGGATCTGGCTTCCTTTTTGTTGTTTTTTTGGGTACGGGAGAGGAAAAGGGTAATGGATACAAATTTTATGAACGTAAATTTCAGGAAATCCTGTGTTAATTGATGACATCATAAATCTCTTGCTGCTAAGCCTCCTTTAGGTATCCATCTGAGAAAGCTAGACCAGGTCCATTATCTACTGGATTAATGTGAATCCTTACATGGTTGAGAAGACTTGGATAAATTAAAAAGAGAAAGAGAGAGGATAAGTCTCCATTCAAATTCCTTCTTATCTCTGCACAAAGACTTCAAAACACATTTATTAAACCCATTACTAAGTAAGAGGAGAGAAGACAGCTGAAGAGTGGCAACCACTTTATAGATCTAACTGCTTTACAGTAACAATACTCAACCCATGGCATTAGAACCACATGTCACTCTTGAGAGCCATATCTGCATCTCTCACAGAGTCCACAGGATTGACCAGAGCTCATTTTGGTCTGTAGCAGAGTGAATGGAGAGCACCAATCACAGAAGTGCTCTCCATGCAACATGATAACAGATGCAAAGAAGTGCAGGGGGCATTTGGCTAACAGACCACAAATGTCAGCACCTCTTTAATTCACTCTGTGCTGCCAAGATAGGGGCTGTGGAATCAGGAAAAATAAATGTATTAAGTAAGTTGAGTGGGTTCAGAAAGCAATAAATTAATGATGGCCTGACATTGGCTTGCAATGTCTTTTTGGCTGTATCTTTGTTCAGCATGTAGTGAAAGTGGCTTATGGTGATGTAGCTTTATGGAACAAACATATGGAGGGATTTTCAAAAGTCCTCAGAGTTGGCCTAATGCTACCCCCATTGAGGTCAATGGGGGTTTTACCATTGTCAGCAGCAGAGACAGGCCAACACTGCGTGCTTTTGAAAATCCCACCCAAAATGTCAAGATATCGCAGTATGATTATTGTACGGATCTCTGACATCATTAGCAAGGAGCAAAGTGCCTCACGTACTCCACAAGGCTGAGACCCATAGATTTACAATGTTTGTAACCTGATGCACCCTGATGTAACTTTGCACTGAGTGAACTGTATCAAATTTCAGAGTAACAGCCGTGTTAGTGTGTATTCGCAAAAAGAAAAGGAGTACTTGTGGCACCTTAGAGACTAACCAATTTATTTGAGCATAAGCTTTCGTGAGCTACAGCTCACTTCATCGGATGCATAAAGTGGAAAATAGTGAGGATGTTTTTATACACACAGACCATGAAAAAAAGTGAGGATATTTTTATATACACAGACCATGAAAAAATGGGTGTTTATCACTACAAAAGGTTTTCTCTCCCCCACCCCACCCTCCTGCTGGTACTAGCTTATCTAAAGTGTGCTGGAAATGGCCCACCTTGATTATCATACACATTGTAAGGAGAGTGATCACTTTAGATAAGCTAGTACCAGCAGGAGAGAGGGGTGGGGGGAGAGAAAACCTTTTGTAGTGATAAACACCCATTTTTCCATGGTCTGTGTGTATAAAAACATCCTCACTATTTTCCACTTTATGCATCCGATGAAGTGAGCTGTAGCTCACGAAAGCTTATGCTCAAATAAATTGGTTAGTCTCTAAGGTGCCACAAGTACTCCTTTTCTTTGTATCAAATTTGACATTGCCGGGAACTCATCTATTTATCATCTGGATTTTCAGCAGCTGGATTCAGCCTCTTTTCAAAACTAATATGCTGTGGTGAGCGTAAGAAGAGATATTACTTAATAATCTTTAGCCTTTGTAGAAGAGACAATAATGGAGAGAGCAACATTTAATGTTGTTCTCAGACGTTAGAGTAAATGTATTTTAATTTATTTTCAAAGTGTTACAGAAGTAAATGCCAGTAATGACCTAGAAGTTTCAATCTATTATGTGAATTTATTTTTATTTGGTGAGCAATGTTTGGCAAAGGTGATATTTATTTCTCTACAATACTTTCTGACTAGTTTTTAAAAATGAATGAAAGATATAGTACCAGCTTCACACTACTAAGAAATCAAGTCCTCTGTTTATTCACTGAACAGGTATATTGGTAGTGCAAGAGAGCTGATGGGAAAGTTTTCCCACACTGTCCTACCTAAGTACCTCAACTTTGTTTAGGAATTATCACCTTTGGAGGTGAGGTATAATTCCCTCTTGATGTTCAAGCCTTGGCCTCTCTATTCTGATCCCAGCAAGAGTGGCAATTAGTACTACAGTACAAACTCGATTATCCAAAGGTCTTGAGAGATAATCAAATGATCAGGGAAGATGGCTCAGCTGACTTCAAAGCTTGTTGGCCTGATCTCCAATTATGGGAGCCAGGGAACCTCTTCAGTGCCAGGAAACTCAGCATGACTTCAGTGAACAAGATGCAACATTCTGAACTCTCACTGAAGCACATGAAGATTTATGTGCAGAAGACCTGCTGAGCAAGCCAGCCTTGAGGAAGTTTATGGACAGGATGTACGATGGGACTGCCTATGATGGATTGTGGCCCATCGACAACTGCTAGTAGCAAAAATCCTTGACTGCTGGAGAAGGGATACTAGATGGGGAAGGCCCTGAGTTACTACAGAGAATTCTTTCCCAGGTGTCTGGCTGGTGGGTCTTGCCCACATGCTCAGGGTCTAACTGATCACCATATTTAGCATTGGGAAGGAATATTCCCCTGGGTCAGATTGGCAGAGACCCTGGGGATTTTTTGCCTTCCTCTGCAGCAGCGGACACAGGTCACTTGCAGATTTAAACTAGTGTAAATGGTGAATTCTCTGTGACTTTAAGTCTTTAAACCATGTTTTGAGGACTTCAGTAAGTAAGCCAGAGGTGAGGGTCTATTTTAGGAGTGCGTGAGGTTCTGTAGCCTGCAGTGTGCAGGAGGTCAGACTAGATGATCACAATGGTCCCTTCTGATCTTAAAGTCTATGAGTCTGTGAGCCGGTTCTCCATAATCAGAGGAGCCACATAGAAGGAGCAGCAGTTCCTTCTTCCAGGCAGAAGGATCATCAGCAGAAAGAAGCTGGTTGGGGTGGTCTATCATATGGTTCTGTATCCTGAAGTGAAAACTGTTTTCATCATTCCATGAGGCATCCCAGTTTATTCATAAATATTTTATGTTAAGATTTACTTGGAAGCAAATAGGTTTATTAGAAACTGGACTGGGCCTATTGAGCATGATTTATGAATCAGAAAGTCCATATAATATTTACTGAGACTCTAAGAACATAACAGGAGTACTTGTGGCACCTTAGAGACTAACAAATTTATTTGAGCATAAGCTTTCGTGGGCTACAGCCTACTTCATCAGATGCACAGAATGGAACATATAGTAAGAAGATATATATACATACAGAGAACATGAAAATCTTATGCTCAAATAATCTCTTATGCTCAAATAATTTATTAATCTCTAAGGTGCCACAAGTACTCCTGTTCTTTTTGCGGATACAGACTAACACGGCTGCTACTCTGAAACCTGTCTCTAAGAACAGAATGATCAACCCTTGAAGAAATATAAAGATGACAGCGTAAAATTAACAAAGCTTCTGTAAGGGAAAAATGTGGTCCTCTGTCCATGGTTTCTAGTCACTGCTGCTTGCTATCTTTGGATTTCTAAAGGCAGAGAATACTCATTCCATTTCACAATAATGCTTCCAGCTGAGTCAATATGGGGAATGAAGGAGTTATCTGTATTTTTTTATGAACATCACATGTGCCTCAGTTTACCTGTTTGATAGTATACTGCCTAACTGCAAGGAATTAAATAAAAGGAATCTGTTACGGGAAGCAAACAGGAAATGAAACAATGACAAAAATAAGGTACTGTCAGAGAGACTACCAAGGGTCCTTGAGGAAATAATGGGGAAGTTACTAATTGGGGAATGTCCACCTGCCTGATTCCAAGAAGGACTAGCAAGGTTTATCCTTCCTGGGCCTAAAACTTGGATCAAATCTGATGCTCCCAACTGAGGAGCAGGGAATCTGAGCTTAGTGGAACTTACCCAAAACTTGCAAGGAAAGAATAAAGTTTAGTTTGGAACCAGACATATAGGCCTTCTGTTTTAGCCCTTGTCTCTGTGTGCTATGTACCTTTGGGTGCATAAATAATACTTTGTTTTGAAGAAGCTGTTCTTGGGTCACTTTAATCAGTTGCTGATCACAGACCCTTGAAGGTAAAGGGCCCCCCTGTGCTAAACTTAGCTGGGTTTGTCATGTTAGGAAAAGGGAGGGTGCCACCCAGAAATCGAGTTTTAGACTAGTTGAACTGTGGAGTTTCACCCTTGAGGGAGATGCAGTGACTCATCTACTCCTTTGAATAGTTCATGGAAGAGGAGATGAGTCAGGAGATGAGATAAACGGATGAAGTAATTTATATGGATTTTCAAAATGGTTGCGACTATTAAAGAAAGTGACTAACTACTAAGCATAGACAGTGGTAAAGTATTGTTGTGAATTAAAAACTGTTTTCTAATAGTCCTTAGTCACCTTTTACTTAGTCCTTAGGAAAATCTCCTATTAACATCCACAAAGTTTTGCTTGAGTAGGAACTCAGTAAGGACTTCAGGATTCAGCCTACCGGTTTGATGCTAATAACAATTTGATCATACAGCGTACATTGCTATTGCTACTGTTAAGATATAAAATATTTAAAAAAAGAAAAATAGGGAAAAAGTCATAGTCAACAGCTGCTCCTCAGAGAGGAGACAAGTCAGCAGTGTTAATACCCCTAGGATTAGTATTGGGGCCAGTACTGTTTAAACTAATTAATAATGATGTGGAGACTGAAGTAGGCAGGACAGGGGAGTTTACTGATTACACTAATTTGGTTTGATTAGCAAAGTGCTATTGAAGGATTTTGAAAAAACTCCAGATTTAAATGCACTAGACCACAGATTCTGATCTCAAACCAAAGTCAGTGGTGTTATTTTGGTTTCACATGAGTGTAAAGGAGTTGAGAAACTGGCCAGAATGGTGAGGATTGGATAATATGATAGCAGATGGGTTTTACAAACATTTATTACTCAAAATATCTTCTAGAAAGGCAAATAACCCTAATCACTTTTGTGGCAGATGGGCAATTTTGATGTGATTATTATGTATATACAGTATAACAGAACTGGGGTTTTCAATGCCATTCATTTTGAAAAAGTCTGAATTATACAGGATGACTAATCAACTATCATTTCTTTATCTTGTAATCTATGCAACTTCCAGTCAGGTGGTATCAGTGCATTCCTCCTTGCGAGGTGTCTGGTCACTGCGAGTTGGCATCTTTTTATTTCTAAGGGCAGAGAACACTCCTATCATTCAAGAGATGTACTCCCATCATGAGACATACTTTTCTACAGTGGTTAAGTAGCTGAGTTAATTGAAGGAGGAAGGATTTCCATTACATATTCAGATCATGACATCATATTGATTCAAACTCATTATTTGTCTCCTTGCTCTCAAATTTCCTTAATGAGATACTCCTACATGGGTGTAAAAACTGTACTTAACTATCATTCTGCACTAGACAAGGCTTTTTGGGTAATGAGACTCCAGACACCTGTAGTTTAATAGTGGCAAGTGTCTAAAGCAATCTTTACATAGAGAACAGTTTTGTTTTTTTCAGTACAACTTTTATTGAGGAACAACAGTCATTTGTGTTTAGTTTCTTGAAACAGATGCATTTTGGAAGCCAGCTGTTAACTTTTAAAAAACAACAAAACAAAATCAAGAAATAAAAAAGCTTAGGCCAAGATTTTCAAACCTGGTGGCCAAAAGTAAGCTTCCTGGGTCTATATTTAAGCCCCTGTATAAGTAACCTGATTTTCAGATGTGCTCCTGTTTACTTCAAAATATGGCCACTCTGAAAATCAAGCCAATTATTTGGGTGCTTTAATATGGACTTTGAGGTCTAACTTTTTTCACTTTTGAAAATCTTGGCTTAAGCTTTTTTATTTCTTGATTTTGTTTTGTTGTTTTTAAAAAAACAAAACAAAAAAACAAAAAAAAGGTTCGGGTTAGCAGCTGGCTTCCAAAATGCATCTGTTTCAAGAAAAGATCCTGAGAATGTATCTTTAACAACATTATGGAGGTACTACAGGAACTTTTAATTTGGCCATTCAGCTAGTCAAGAAGCAGGTTTGTCAGCAACTGAAACATCAACTGCTGATATGAATAAAACTCCATTAGGTATTACTGAGTTAAATTTGGGTTGGATTCCTATCCTTTGCAATTTGCCATTATGATGATGATGGCTAAAGTCCTCTGACCATTTTAGGCATGGAATCTCAGGAAGATATTTTAAGGATTCTATTTCTAAATTGCAGGATTTAAAACATTTGTTAATTGGGCCTGTATCAGAAAAACTGGTGAAGGACAATGTAACCTAGACCTCCCTGACCAGCTAAGCCCCCTAAAAATGACATATGTTGTTACTACAGCTGTCTTCCTTCAACTCTGTCAGGCATCTGTGACTTCTTATAGACCCCTCTCACCACCACAAGAGAGACCTCAGCCAGTTTGCAATGGCCTAGCTTGTCTCCCAGTGGAGACCTCTGCTATTGGAACTTCCACCTGGAATTATGTCAGCATAAAACTTTGAAGGGAATCTGATTTACCATTTCTAACAATGAATTTTCTATCTCTTTTATTTCAGAAATAAATTGCCCAGGGCTTTCAGCTCCAATGGTTTACAAACCACAAAATGGTGATCTTATCTATTATTTAGCACATCTAATTAAGTTAAGGAAAAGTCCTATAGAATTTAATAAGGACAAAAACAACAGTTCTATAGAAATTAGTCATGAACCTACAGAATTTATAGAGGATTATCGCCCTGCTAAATCATTCTATTGGTTGCTCTAAAAATAATCCACAGAATGGTTATAACTTTCTGTTAAATCCATGAAGCGTGACCTAAACGACTGAAATCTGCATGCTCAATTGCAGGTTTGCAAGCACATTAATGAAGGGCAGTTGTTAACCTGTCCCTAGCATCATCCAAGGCTTGCTCTTGGTAGCCTGTCCAGCTGTGTTAGTATTTGATAACATTAAGGACTGGTGATAGGTTTTCCAGCATCAAGGAGAATCGTTTTAAAGATTATTGGTGAGGTATGCTAAATTTTGGGACTATTAAACCATGAGTGCCTCTTAAACAGATAGATTTCTTTAAAATGTCATCTCTGTGTTTGCAATATTCACTGGGTCAAATCCTCTGCTGGTGTAAATCAGCATAGCTCCATTAGTTTCAATGGAGTTATGCTAATTTGAACCAACTGAGGATCTGGCGCACGATATTCCATGTAGGAAAGTACGGGGAATATTGCAAGCACTAGGGTAAGATTATCTGGTTATTTAAGGCAATTGATAAGTTTCAGGGCCACCACTATATACTGGATTTATACAAGTGATTTTTAACTTCCTTAAGGGCTCCAACAGTCTAGGTTAAAATGAATGTCATTCCTACCTGAGCCATTACAGTGCATGAATTTTGATACTTCTATCTTAATAAAAGATTTTAATGTTTGTTTATGGAATGCTCAATGACTGGAGACTAGTAGCCTCTAACAAAATTTAAAAATCTGATATGATGATCACTCAATTATAACTTGACAGAAGCTTCCAGTTAGACAGTGATAATGCCATAAAGTATATGGCATCTTTCTTCAGTGTGTTTCAAGCTACGTTATATACTTCAGCTACAAATGAAATGCAGCCACCTGTGTTGCCATCAGTGTTGCCAACTTCATCACAAATCTTGAGATATTTGGCATTTTACTCAAAGCTCCAGGTGCTAGATGTGACGTTTCACTCCATATTTTTATGGTATCAATATGACATAACTGAGATGTACTTTATGCAAGATGGCTCATGTGAGATATCATTGGAAAGGTTTCAGAGTAACAGCCATGTTAGTCTGTATTCGCAAAAAGAAAAGGAGTACTTGTGGCACCTTAGAGACTAACCAATTTATTTGAGCATGAGCTTTCGTGAGCTACAGCTCACTTCATCGGATGCATACCGTGGAAACTGCAGAAAACATTATATACACACAGAGACCATGAAACAGTACCTCAGAAAAGGAGTACTTGTGGCACCTTAGAGACTAACCAATTTATTTGAGCATGAGCTTTCGTGAGCTACAGCTCACTTCATCGGATGCATACCGTGGAAACTGCAGAAGGCATTTGTCTTCTGCAGTTTCCACGGTATGCATCCGATGAAGTGAGCTGTAGCTCACGAAAGCTCATGCTCAAATAAATTGGTTAGTCTCTAAGGTGCCACAAGTACTCCTTTTCTTATTGGAAAGGTTATGATTTACTGAATGCAATTATCTAATTTGTATGCCTGTATCATTTCAGTATGTGAAATTAGGAATATGAACTATGTATCTGTATTTCAAATGTGTTATTTGGGTGTCACCCCCAACCAGCCCTTCAGGTGCAACAATGGAAAAGCCTGACAAGGCTAATGGGCCATTAGCAGAGATAACGGACTGTGAAAGAGCTTAGTCTTCCTGTGGACGCTGGACACAGCCTGTGAGCAATGGCTGCCACAGCCATGCAGAGACAGGGGTCTGAGTCACCTGGTACTGGATTTCCCTCCTCCCCTTTTGGAATGTCTTTGGTTTTCCACTAGAAGACAAAGCGTTCCTGCCTTACACAAGATCCATATAAGGCAGGGCAGTGACATCATTGTGGTTCTCCTCTGCCTCCCCACCCAAAGAGACACTGAAAAAACACCTGGAAGCAAAAACTGAACTGAGGGGAGAAGGGTTGAACCCAAGATGGAAGGGCATCTAGCTTGTGAGTAATAAAACCTGAGCTCTCAAGCGGGAGACCAGTGCAGCTGCCTTTCAAGACTTTCTGTAATCTGCCTGCAACAATATTTAGGGTGAGAAATACCATTTGTAACCAATTTCTTTTGTGAAATTAGTGTAGTTTGTGTGTTTGGTTTCATTTGCTAAGTAATCTGCTTTGTTTTGTCTGTTATCTCTTATATTCACTTAAAATCCACTTTTGGTAGTTAATAAACGTATTTCTTGTTTATAATAAAAACCAGTTTATGCAATTTCTAATGGGGGGGGGAGAGAAGTTTGCACATCTCTCTTCACATTGAAGAAGAGGGCGGATTTTTATGAGCTTGCGCTGTACAGATTTTTCTATACATCGTAAGTCAGTATCATTTTGTGTTTATCTTCCCAAAAGGTGTGAGCATGTTTGTGCCGTGGGAGACATCTCACACAGCTGACTTCAGTCTGTGTCTGCAATGGGGTGTGGATCTACCTGTGTGTGTGTGCTGCAAGAGGCCGGAGAGCCTAATTCAGCAAAGTAGGGAGAGAGATCCCAGACTGATTGAGCAGGGGAGGCTCAGTGAAATCCCAGTACATCAGGTGGCATCCCAGAAGGGGGGTCCAACCCGTCACACTAGAGACATGTGATTGTGTGAATCTCAGCTTTCATTAATAATATACATTTTTAGCCCTCATACTTATGACTAAAATCTTGAAAACCTCAACTCTACAGCCTCAAAAAGCAGAAGTCCTATAAAAAACAGAATTTTTAAAAAAAATCTCATGATTTTTAGGCCAATCTGATTTTTGAGGGGCTTGTTTCATGGTTTTGGGGATTGACAATACTGCAGTAAATAACATTGCGCAGTAACCTTTTTGCAACAACTTAGGGCAGGAAGAAATTAAATATGTTGTCAAACGTATAAAAATGAATCTACTAAAAAGTATTTAAGTATTATTTAGCATTTCCAATGTGTCCTACAGTAAAGCTGCCCAACTGACCACTAAGCCCCTCTTCATTCAAGCCAGACACCACTGACAGCTGTTGAAAGAAGAGGGATGGGTATACAGTGGTGAAAAAATAGGAGTAAACACTGAAGTTATGGCTAAAAGATCTGTAACACTAAGTGCACTGAGCTATTATCCTAAAATTTTAAAAAAATCATTCACTGTTTGTTTTTAGCTCAGTTCACATACTGCCATGCCCTTACATTTAATAGGAATGCTTTTGGTACCCGAAGATTTTTCACATCACAGTCAGAGATCCATAATAGAAGAGGAGCTTATATGTAACTCAGATGTTACCAGACCGCAGTTTTGTAATAGCTATGCACTGTTATCATGGATAATGCTATCAAAATGCATAAGCAATTGGGCTAGTGAAAGAATTGCAGATCCAGTCCGTAAAATACAACCTAAATTCTCAGTGAAGAAAACAAGATACTGGTTTGTACTACAAATATGTAGAGTAGACTGTTAGAGAAAGTGGTATTTTAGCTAAGTAAAGCATTTTTGATGCCATATGAGGCAGATCCTCAGCAGATGTAAAGCAGTGTAATTCTGTTGTAGCCAATGGAGCTACATAGACTTACATCACCTGAGGATCTTGCCTGTAAATGTACTATGTGCATTGAACTAGTGATAGGGTCGTTTTCTGGGTTTTTTTCCCTATAATCATGTAAAGCTACGCTGCTGTCTTTTTTCTATGCTTATCTGTCCTTTCTACTTTGTTTATGGATAGAAAGAATGTGAACTGTGTGTAACCTGCACTCCCTGCTTTTGGGGAGAGAATTCCTTATACAGATAAGCCTCCATGCTCGTACCTACCCCAGAACTTCAAACAGACTGGGTTAACCGGTTCGAACTGGAAGAGATATCACAATGTATGTTGAACCAAGCTATAAAAGCTCATCCCTGTTCTTTGTTCGGGGCTTCACCATTTTCCTCTGAAAAGGAATTGGTGAGCCCTTCAGCTGTCGTATTTGCTAGCAATAAAGTGCCTCACTTTATCAAAGAGCCAAGACTCTGTGTTTTGTTTGGCTAATACAGAAGTCCAGGGAAGGCTACCCTCCTAACCCTAGATGGGAGGGGAACCCTTTTTCCCTAACAATTTGGGGGCTCGTCCGGGATCGCCTCTTCTCCGGACAGGTGGACGGTCGGGACTCTGAATCCTTCTTGCCGGCACCTGGGTTGCTTTAACCCTGAAGGCTTCCCGTCTCGCTTCCACCCGCCGCTTCGGCGAAATAAGGCATCCCGAAGGCACTAGGGTCCGGACCTATTGGTGAACACCGGCCGGTGGGAACTTGGTGAGTTCTGAATTTTTCCTTTGTGATTGTCTAGACAACAGCCGGGGGGTCCCGTCTTTGGGAAAAGATGGGGGGGGGTCCAGTAGAACTGTTGATCCTTCTACGCCTCTGGGCTATATGTTAAAACATTATGATAGGGATATCAAGGCCTTACAATCGGATGGCAAGAAAGCTTTGTATAAGTTTATATTTTTGTGTCAAGGTCCCTGGGTGGGAATGACGCAAGACGACCCGGAACCAGGAAATCGCTGGCCGGGGGAAGGAACATTTGAGTTACATAACATTGTTCAATTACGAAAAGTATTGTATGATTTACAACCGCGGCAACTTAAATATTCTGATGTATGGATAAGGGAGGCCGAACGGCGCAAAAATGCCAGTGTAACTACTAGTTTACGTGCTGAGGTAGAAAAACTTAAAGCCATGCGGCCCCCACCATACAATCCAGAATCTAGTCATGCTGACCAGAAGCTAAAAACGTCAAGGTCTATTTATCCCCAACTCCCATTGAAAGAAGCGGGGGATCCTATACCATTGGAAGAATGTAGCTGGCTATGGGGTGGGGTACCGCAGCCTGACCCTGATGCACCCACGCCCCCAACCGGGGAAAGGAGCGGTCCCACTCTCCCACTAGCTACCGATACCCCCACAATTAACGCAGAGCGGGGGGGCGATCCGGAGGCTGGCACCTCTACCAGGGGGTTGACACGTCCTGATCCGCGACACCCCAGTGATGCAACCCCTGCAAAGACCCGGTCTCATGGTTCTCTAGGCACCCTTAAGGCAAAAGTTTTTGGAGCTGCAATAGCTAGTGCAGTCCAAATGCCTATGCGACAACTGCCGAGCGGTAGGGGTGGGACACAGATGGTATATGTCCCTTTTACCAGCACGGATCTAATGAATTGGTCATCTACTTTTCCCTCATTTCGACAGTGTCCGGAAGAATTTATTAAAAAGTTAAAGGGTATTTTCACAATGTATAATTGTAATTATGACGATGTGGAAATGATTTTAAATCAAGTGCTAAGCGAGGGTGAGAAGGAAACGGTGTATAAGAAAGCTAGAGAGACGGTGCAAGGCAGGGCGGCTTATCCGCAAGAGAAACCTGAAATGGATTGGGATGTTCCAGAGACCGTTCAAGAGTGGGATAAAATGAGAAGGCGAATCTTAGAAGCATTAGAGGATATGTCTAAGCTTGTGTATGATTGGGGAAAGGTAGATGCATGTGTTCAAAAGCACGATGAGCACCCAGGGGAATTCTTCCACCGCCTTTGTAAGATTTTGAAAAACCACGGCGGCTTAGATCCAACCTCCCCTGTAGCGAAAACACAAGTGATCGGCCAGTATGTAAAAAATTTATTACCATTCGCTCGGAAGTATGTGTGTAGTCAACCAGCTTATGAAAACAAAACGCTGGAGGAGGTGGTGGGGTTAGCAGCCCATGCCTGGAGGAATAGGAAGGAATTAGACACTAGGAGGTCCGAAAAGCTCCTTAATCTGCAGTTGCAAGGTTTCCAAGACGGCTCTCGGGGACGGGATGCAAGCCGCAGGAGGGGAGGCTTTCGGGGACGAGGCGGAAGAGGAGGCAGCTCTACCCAGGGATGGGGACCACAAGGTCAGAACTTCCAGCCACGGCCCGGGAGGGCAGGGCCAGATGAGTGCCGGCGGTGCCGACAAAAAGGACACTGGGCTGCCCAGTGCCCAAATTACCCCCTCCAGCCAGCTGACCCTCTTATGCAAGCCTACCAGAGGGTACAGGAAAAGGGGGGAGAAAAAGGAAGTACTGATTGAAAGCTAGCTGCCCACAATGCTTCGTCCCCCTCGCCAGGAACCCCCTCCGCTTCTTGGACAGTGCAGTTGGATGCAAACCACCCGGAGCTTCCAGTTGTGGTGGGAGGAAAAACTTATTCAATGTTAATTGACACCGGGGCAGATAGAAGTACTCTACAGGACCCCACCCTTCCTACCACTTCTGCAACCGTAAAAGCTATAGGCGTTGGTGGCACCGTGTGCGCCCTTCCTCTAACTGCGGAGCAAACGGTCCAGCTTGGCCCGTTATCAGAGGATCATAGCTTTTTAATTGCAACTTCCTGTCCTGCAAATTTATTAGGTAGAGATCTGTTATGTAAACTACGAGCAACTATAACTTGCAGCCCGGAGGGGCTATATCTCTCAGTCCCTACTTCGGTCCCTGAAGCTACGGTAATGGCATTGTTAGCCACTACACCCACCGCCCCCTTTGTCCCTGCTGAGTTATCTGATATTCCTGAAGCATTGTGGGCCTCGGCGTCCACTGAAACTGGACTTTTAAAGTCAGCAGAACCGGTGTATATCAATTACCGTACAGATATCCCTCTGCCCCGAAAAATGCAATATCCATTGCCTAAAGAGGCCATAGAGGGCATTCGGCCAGTCCTACAACAGCTTTTAACTCAAGGAATCATTAAGGAGGCTACCAGCCCTTGCAATACACCTATTCTTCCTGTTAAGAAACCCAAGCCTGGCCCCGATGGCAAACCGGTTTACCGTTTCGTGCATGACCTCCGACTGATTAATGCTATTATGATCCCGAGAGCTCCGGTTGTTCCCAATCCAGCAACCATTTTAACTGCTATTCCCCCAGGGGCTACTTATTTTACTGTGATTGATCTGTCTTCAGCATTTTTCAGCATCCCTGTGCACCCAGACTCACAGTTCCTATTTGCCTTTACCTTTGACGGATGTCAATACGTATGGACCCGCCTCCCTCAGGGCTACAGGGAGAGCCCTACCATCTTCAGCCAGTATTTAAAGCGAGATCTGGACTCTATTTCGTTGACTATGGGTTCTACTTTGATTCAATACGTTGATGATCTGTTATTGTGCTCTACAGCCAAGGCTGCCTGTGTACAGGACACTCGAATCCTTCTTTTTGCATTGGCCGAAAAAGGTCACAAGGTGGCACTCTCCAAGCTACAGTTTGCCCAACCCGAGGTGGAATATTTGGGGCATCGTATTTCATATGCTTCTACTGCACTTACTCAGGACAGGATTGAAAGCGTTCTGAGTATGCCAAGGCCTACCACTAAAAAGCAACTCCGCCAGTTACTGGGAGCAAGTGGCTATTGTAGAGCCTGGATTCCGGCTTATGCGGAGTTAGTGCACCCCCTCACCGATTTGCTGCTGGATTCCGTTCCCGAACCCTTACCATGGACGACTCTACACAACAACGCCCTTACCGCCCTCAAACAAGCATTAACTTCTGCACCAGCCCTGGGCAGACCGGATTACGCAAAGCCTTTCACCTTATTTTGCCATGAACAATCTGGCACGGCGTCTGGTGTGCTAACTCAGCCCTTTGGGCCTGGCCAGCGACCGGTGGCTTATTTTTCGGTCCTTCTTGACCCAGTGGCTCAGGGTCTTCCGCCCTGTCTCCGCGCTGTTGCGGCTGCCGCTGTGTTGGTCGAGAAAGCTTCGGGGCTTACCTTGGGCCACCCTCTTCTAGTTCAAGTGCCTCATGCCGTTGCAGCACTTCTTAATCGTGGATCCACGCAGCACCTCACAGCAGCCAGACTGACCAGGTACGAATTGGCCTTGCTCGCCAATCAGGCTGTTACCCTACGCCGCTTCGAAGTCCTGAATCCTGCAACCCTTTTGCCTCTGCCTGAGGATGGGGAACCTCATAATTGCCTCCACGTGGTGGATTTGATCTCCACGCCTCGTCCTGACCTCTCTGATATTCCATTGCAGAATCCTGACCTCCAAGTATTTTGTGATGGTTCTGCCTGTCGGGACGAGTTTGGGGCCTTACGAGTTGGCTATGCAATTGTTACCCTGATGGCAAAGCTTGAAGCGCATGCTTTACCTACACAAAAGTCAGCGCAAGCAGCAGAACTCGTGGCGCTTGTTAGGGCCTGTCAATTAGCTGAAAACAAAACTGTGGCCATCTATACTGACTCCAAATATGCCTTTTCGGTATGCCACTCTACTGGACAACTTTGGAAGCATCGTGGGTTCCTTACCTCCAGTGGCTCTCAGATCTCCCATGTTGCCTTGATTTCTGCCTTGTTAGAGGCTATTCAACTTCCTGCAGCTGTTTCGGTTACACACTGTAAGGGCCACTCCCGCGCCTCGGACGAGGTTTCCAAGGGAAATGCTGCAGCCGATTCGGCGGCCCGTCATGCTGCCCTCTGTGGGGCTCCAGACCCTTTTCCTTTTTTGGCACCCCTGCTACTGCAACCAGTGACGCCAGCCGTTTTGCTCTCTGCCCAGCAGACGACGCCCCCGGCCGAAGTTAGCCGTTGGAAATCCATTGGATGCCACCTAAATGAGGACAACCTCTACGTCAGCCCGGACGGTCGTCCGGTTCTCCCAAGACAACTCCTCCCTCAGGTTTCCCAGGCACTCCACCTGGCCTCGCACCTGGGAAAGGGGGGATTAGTGGCTCAAATGGAGAAGTTGTTTTTTGCTCCGGGGGTCCATGCAGCTGCGAAGACCGTCACTGCACAGTGTGAATTGTGTCAACGGTACAATCACCAAGGAGCAGTCAAACCACAAGCTATGGGACATTGCAAACTGCCTGAGTACCCATTTGCTGTGGTCCAGATGGACTTCATGGACTTACCACCAGTGACAGGACTAAAACTCTTGCTTGTCCTGGTTGATCTTTTATCAGGGTGGGTTGAGGCTTTCCCCACTCGAAGGGCAGATGCAGTATCCGTAGCGAAGTGTCTCCTCAAGGAGATAGTGCCCCGCTTCGGGATAATGACTCGTTTGGAAAGTGACCAAGGCCCCCATTTCACTTCCCAAATTATTTAACACTTAGCAAAGGCCCTCGGCATAAAACAAGCCTTGCATACCCCCTATCATCCACAAAGTTCAGGAAAAGTAGAAAGGGTGAATGGGCTGATAAAAACCCAATTGGCAAAGCTATGCGAGCAGACTGGATTAAAGTGGCCTGAAGTGTTACCCATAGTGTTAACCAATCTTCGTAATACACCCCATAGGAAGCATTCGTTGACACCGTTCGAAATTCTATTTGGCCGACCCTTGCTGATTCCTCTAACCAGTGTAGACGGGTTTGCCCCAGCAAAAACTTCATTAATGGCTGGGCAAGATAAGTTGGCGGGTTATTGTCGCATGTTGCAAGATGCCTTGAGTGATGCATGGGCCAGAGTAAAAGATGCCCAACCTTTACCGCTTGATACTTGTGCGCACTCTCTTTTTCCAGGAGACTTTGTCTGTGTTAAAATCCATCGAAGGAAGCATTGCCTGGAACCAAGGTGGTCGGCCCCGGCCCAAGTCCTTCTGACTACTCCAACTGCAGTGAAGGTCGAGGGCATCGATAGATGGGTGCACTGCAGCCACTGTAAAAAGGTTCCTGCTCCAACATCCCCAACGACTCCCATCACGACCGCCGCTTCTACATGAACTGGGTACCGGTCAATCAGCGGAATCAGAAGCAGTTACAGAACTCTGGAGTATTAGTATACTGTTACAAATATTGTATTAATATTATTTTTTTAGAGTTGTTAGTAGCTGGTAGTGTTTATAATGTATGTATGGCTATGGACGTTAACCTGGACCTCTGCCCTGGGGGGTTGGGATAAAAATACGTTTCTACAATTAGCCCAAAATTTAACCAACGCATGGAATGTTAGTGACTGTTGGGTGTGTTCCCACTTCTCTTCCCATTCACTGCAAGGGTTCCCCATTTTGCCGGTTCCAGCGCTCCTCAATTCTTGGCAAAATGGTTTGGCGTGGTACGGCCAAAAGGGAAAAAGGGGAAGGGGACCCATAGATTTTAGGACCTGGATCCCGAACCATCGCCCAGACTTGCTCGTTAAGGCCCCCTTGTGCGTAGAAAAAAGGTCGCTACGCACCCGAGGCAAAACTACTCTGGGAAAATACCCGAAAACCCACTGTGAGAAAATTCTAATTTTGGGAAACAATGCAAGTACTACTCTTTTGCTGTATCCCAATGGTACTGAGGTAGCCAACTATGCCCGTGCTGGAGGCTATGTGGGGTACATTCTCAGAAAAAATGCGACTCAATTTGCCGGCCTTACATTATGGAAATGGGGGGGAATAGGACCCAATCCTGATGATGCTGCATCCCTGGTGGGACGATTGCAGGAAGTATCTCAGAACTCAGGGGGCAATAAAGGCAACTATAGCATAGTATTAGGAGATCATCACTTATGGTGGGTATGTGGCACTTGGGCAGGAAAGACCTTGCCCCCAAAGTGGTTGGGAAGATGCACGGTGGCCTTTGCCTGGCCAGGAGGGATGCATCGTAGAGACTTAATAGAAATCAGAGACACAACCCGACGAACCCGTCGAGATACCAGTTATAATCCTATTGTCGAGGAAGGCAGTACAGGTATGCGCGCCTTCCGTATTCTTTTTCCGTGGGTCGGGGTGGGCCAACTTGAATACGCGCTAAAAATATGTCAGCCGAAATGGAAATATTTACTAACGCCACTCGAGATGCAATCCAAGCTTTGCAAGAGGAAATAAGCTCACTAGCTCGCTACAGTATGCAAAACAGGTTGGCCCTGGATCAGCTTTTAAGTGCACAGGGAGGGGTGTGCACATTTCTCAATGCCACATGCTGCCTTTATGTAAATCAAAGCGGACGCATAGTCACAGATACTAACATAATTGCAAACGTGTCAGCCTTCTTTCATAAGCAGGCCTCTATTTCTCCCAGTGTGGGCTTTGACTTGTGGGGCTGGCTCACCAGCTGGTTGCCTAACTTTGGATGGCTAAAAACCTTGTTTGTGTATGGAGTGGGATTCCTTATGATGGTGGGTCTGCTGTTCTGCTGTGCGTCCAGTTGTTGTGCCCTCTTCCACCGGGTATGTACCAAAACCATGAGCCCAGCAAAGATACTATATGTAAAGAAGGGTGGTGTTAACCAAGATGAGAAACATATGAACATGTTAAACAATGAATAATGAGCCATGTAAGATAATTATCTTCAGGCTCAAAGCGGGAACTGATAGGGTCGTTTTCTGGGTTTTTTTCCCTATAATCATGTAAAGCTACGCTGCTGTCTTTTTTCTATGCTTATCTGTCCTTTCTACTTTGTTTATGGATAGAAAGAATGTGAACTGTGTGTAACCTGCACTCCCTGCTTTTGGGGAGAGAATTCCTTATACAGATAAGCCTCCATGCTCGTACCTACCCCAGAACTTCAAACAGACTGGGTTAACCGGTTCGAACTGGAAGAGATATCACAATGTATGTTGAACCAAGCTATAAAAGCTCATCCCTGTTCTTTGTTCGGGGCTTCACCATTTTCCTCTGAAAAGGAATTGGTGAGCCCTTCAGCTGTCGTATTTGCTAGCAATAAAGTGCCTCACTTTATCAAAGAGCCAAGACTCTGTGTTTTGTTTGGCTAATACAGAAGTCCAGGGAAGGCTACCCTCCTAACCCTAGATGGGAGGGGAACCCTTTTTCCCTAACACTAGCAATAGACCTTAGAAAAGCTATTACTATTTTGTTGTTATAAGACCATTCAGCTGACAAGGTCTCTAGGGTTTAACAGATGTAATTTGACTGAAGAAACTGGGCTTGTTCTCCTCGCAAGGGTGGAGACTTCATACTGACCTAATGGAAGGAGTTAAAAGCTATGGGGAAAATAGATACAAAAGTTGTAAGGTTCTCTTCACACTGGCAAAACAAGCAAGCAAACATCCAACCCCAAAATGGGGGAATGTGATTTTGAAATTAAGAGACCACGAGAAACCACAGATGACTTCAGGAAAGTTTGATTTAAAGAGAAATACATAAAGCAAACGGAAAACATTGCAGACAATGTTTCAGGAAGAGAACATGGGGAAATATCAACCAAGGAGACTTTGAAATAGCAAGCTGATAAGAAAGCTATTGTGGACCTGAGTCAATAAGCTTGCTGAGCATATGGCGCTCAAATATCAGGGTGATCCAAAGCCCACTGAAGTCAATGCAGATCTTTCCTTTCACTTAATTGGGCTTTGGATCCAGCCCGAAATGCCAGTAGACAGACAGTCAGGGCCATCTCCTGTAAGGTTGTTTCTTCTTCTGAGATAGATTGTAGTAACTGAGGAGGATGGCTTCTTTTTACCATCCAAAGTAAACAAATGTAATAAGAAACCAAAATTTTGTTTTCCTCCTGTATATTGGATTGTTGGCTGCTAGATAACACAGCCAACAGTGCATTAGAAATTAGAAGGCTCTGGAACACATGGGAATGTCCATCCGTCATTCTAATAAATGGACCAGATTTGCTGTTAGGTTCATAATCTGTCATTGTTACATGCACACAACTTCCACTGAAGTTTGTAGGAGCTCTGAGTGTGAATCAATTGTTGGCTATGGGGGCCTTAGAATTTTGAAAAACCAAACACAGCTCCACTCTTGTTGCTAGGCTTCATGCCTTACCATTGCTTCCCTACTACCAATCACAGCTTTAAGTAATGAACAAGACTAAATAGCTCTCTTAGGCCCAGTTCCAGTAAGGTATTTGGCTTGTGAGGAATCCCTGCATAGTTGCACAAGACCAGGTCCTATTGAGACCTTTAAGTAGAATGTCAAAACTTTCAGGGCCAGATCTTACCACTCTTACATACTTGGGACTACTTGCAGAGGAAGGTAATACTCAGTGTGAGTAAGGATGGCAAAATGTGGTCTATGTCTGAGAAATAACAAGAGAATGGTGATGAACTGCGCAAAAATGAATCAAGTGGCTAAAAGAGGACAAGAGACCCAAAACCACAATGGTTCTGAAATCTGCAGCCTGAACCTTAAGAGAAAACACACTTGTGATGAGATTGTTTGAGTAATTCCCAAAAGCAGAAAACTTCAGCATTCTGTTGACAAAAGAGTCCAGGCTTGTCTATTTGGACTTGTCTTCACTTGCAAATTCAGTACCTGTAGTTCATTACTTGTGCAGCTCCACCACCAGCAATAGTATGGGCAGTAGACAAGATTCAGAAATTGTTTATTGTACCTTCTATCCCTACTTAGAGCTGTTAATTACAGCTACAAAGTTTGCTAACATAGATGCACCTTTTATTTTTAAGCCAGCTTTAATGCAGCAACCTTCAAACCATTCTGACATGGATTAGGGGGGAAAAAAAGAGAAGAAAAATCTTCTTCCCCATCACACTCCTGGGAATTTTATTATTCAAAATCAAGAGAAGGATATTTTCTATGGTAGTTCTGACTTTCTTAATAAAATCAAGATTTCTTGCTGTGATGAATTAAGGCAAAACACCTAATACAAAAAGGGCAGCTATAAAGCTTTTCCTCCCTCATGCCATTATGTTTTCAAAAAATATTTACCCCCCTGCTCATCACAGTTTTTCTGATTCTTCTTCTGTATGTGAGAACACAATCAGACAATCTTCCACTCCAACACCCATGAAAAATCAGTTACTTCTCTTACTTCACCCTCCCTCACTGCAGCCATTCAGAAACAGGGTCTGCGTAACTAGTTACCTGTGCACCTGCTCATGAAAGATGCTGGAAAAAACTGTAGTGACATGTTTCAGAGTGGTAGCCGTGTTAGTCTGTATCAGCAGAAAGAACGAGAAGTATTTGTGGCACCTTAGAGACTAAGAAATTTATTTGAGCATAAGCTTTCGTGGGCTAAAGCCCACTTCATCAGATGCATGCAGTGGAAAATACAGTAGAAAGATATATAGATAGATAGATAGATAGATGTATACAGAGAATATGAAAAAATGGGGGTTGCCACACCAACTCTTAACGAGACCAATCCATTAAGGTGGGCTATTATCAGCAGGAGAAAAAAAAACTTTTCTAGTGATAATCTGGATGGCCTATTTCAAACAGTTGACAAGAAGGTGGGAGTAACAGTAGGGGGGAAATTAGCATGGGGAAATAGTTTTTAGTTAGTGTAATGACTCATCCATGCCCGGTCTTTATTCAAGCCTAATTTAATGGTGTCCAGTTTGCAAATTAATTCCAGTTCTGCAGTTTCTCGTTGGAGTCTGTTTTTGAAGGTTTTTTGTTGAAGAATTGCCACTTTTAGGTCTGTAATTGAGGGACCAGGGAGGCTGAAGTGTTCTCCGACTGGTTTTTGAATGTTATAATTCTTGACGTCTGATTTGTGTCCATTTATTCTTTTGTGTAGAGACTGTCCAGTTTGGCCAATGTACATGGCAGAGAGGCATTGCTGGCACATGATGGCATATATCACATCGGTAGATGTGCAGGTGAACGAGCCTCTGATAGTGTGGCTGATCTGATTAGGTCCTGTGATGGTGTCCCTTGAATAGATATGTAGACAGTGTTGGCAAAGGGCTTTGTTGCAAGGATAGGTTCCTGGGTTAGTGTTTTTTTGTGTGGTGTGTGGTTGCTGGTAAGTATTTGCTTCAGGTTAGGGGGCTGTCTATAAGCGAGGACTGGCCTGTCTCCCAAGATCTGTGAGAGTGAGGGATCGTCCTTCAGGATAGGTTGTAGATCTTTGATGATGTGCTGGAGAGGTTTTAGTTGGGGGCTGAAGGTGATGGCCAGTGGCGTTCTGTTACGTTCTTTGTTGGGCCTGTCCTGTAGCAGGTGACTTCTGGGTACTCTTCTGTTTCTCCCAATCTGTTTCTTCACTTTAGAACGTGGGTATTGTAGTTGTAAGAATGCTTGATAGAGATCTTGTAGGTGTTTGTCTCTGGATGAGGGATTGGAGAAAATGCAGTTGTATCTTAGGGCTTAGCTGCAGAGAATGGATGTGTCCTGGATGGAAACTGGAGGCATGTAGGTAAGTATAGTGGTCAGTAGGTTTCTGCTATAGGGTGGTGTTTATGTGACCATCGCTTATTAGCCCTGTAGTATCCAGGAAGTGGATCTCTTGTGTGGACTGGTCCAGGCTGAGGTTGATGGTGGGATGGAAATTGTTGAAATCATGGTGGAATTCCTCAAGGGCTTCTTTTCCATGGGTCCAGATGATGAAGATGTCATCAGTGTAGCGCAAGTAGAGTAAGGGCATTAGGGGACGAGAGCTGAGGAAGCGTTATTCTAAGTCAGCCAAAAAAATGTTGGCATACTGTGGGGCCATGTGGGTACCCATATACATATGCTGCTGACTTGAAGATATACATTGTCCCCAAATGTGAAATAGTTGTGGGTGAGGACAAAGTCACAAAGTTCAGCCACCAGGTTTGCCGTGACATTATTGGAGATACTGTTTGATGGCTTGTAGTCCATCTTTGTGTGGAATGTTGGTGTAGAGGGCTTCTACATCCATAGTGACCAGGATGGTGTTTTCTGGAAAATCACCAATGAATTGTAGTTTCCTCAGGAAGTCAGTGGTGTCTCGAAGATAGCTAGGAGTGATGGTAGTGTAGGGCCTGAGGAGAAAGTCTACATAGCCAGACAATCCTGCTGTCAGGGTGCCAATGCCTGAGATGATGGGGCGTCCAGGATTTTCAGGTTTATGTATCTTGGGTAGCAGATAGAATACCCCGGTAGGAGTTCTAGGGGTTTGTCTGTGCAGATTTGTTCTTGTGCTTTTTCAGGGAGTTTCTTGAGCAGATGGTGTAGTTTCTTTTGGTAACCCTCAGTGGGATCAGAGGGTAATGGCCTGCAGAATGTGGTGTTGGAGAGCTGCCTAGCACCCTCTCATTCATATTCCGACCTATTCATGATGACGACAGCGCCTCCTATGTCAAAAACAGACTCCAATGAGAAACAACAGAATTAGAATTAATCTGCAAACTGGACACCATTAAATTAGGCTTGAATATAGACTGGGAGTGGATGAGTCATTACACTAACTAAGAACTATTTTTCCATGCTAATTTTCCCCCTACTGTTACTCACACTTTCTTGTCAACTGTTTGAAATAGGCCATCCTGATTATCACTACAAAAGTTTTTTTTCTCCTGCTGATAGTAGCCCACCTTAATGGATTGGTCTCGTTAGGAGTTGGTATGGCAACCCCCAGTTCTTCATGTTCTCTGTGTATCTATCTATCTATCTATCTATACCTATATCTCTTCCTACTGTATTTTCCACTGCATGCATCTGATGAAGTGGGCTTTAGCCCACGAAAGCTTATGCTCAAATAAATTTCTTAGTTCTAAGGTGCCACAAATACTCCTCATTCTTTGTAGTGAATTGGAAATTTAAACAGTTGGCTTTGCTGGCTCAAGGTAAATCTCATTAGTGAAATGCTGTTTGTCTATTGAAAGCTCAAACCCTGACTGAAGTCATTCAGTGCTGGAAAGCATCCTGCATGTGTCTTAGGAAGAAAACTGTTCCATGGACCAGTGAATACATAGCACGTGCTGTCTTCTCAGACCATGGACATAGTCCATCTCACTCCTAGTTCCTGCACCTAGCATCCACACAGAGGAGTAAGTACATGTTTTAGTCACTGTAAAATATCTATTAAAACATGTGGAGAGGAAGCAGAGCCTGTCACGCTGCAAACCAAAACTAATGGGGCATCACTCAACAACCCTTCAGAAAATTAAGCAAACTAGGGATAAGAATCATTAAAGGACTTGAGTTTCTCAGGACTAGGCAGCATGGAATCCTTATTCTTGGCTATTCTCTGATACAGCGTGACTTAATGTTCCCCAGAACAAGTAACCTCCACTATATGGAAGGGCCGTCAGCTTGAATTTAGTGAAAAGCTTTCCACCAGACCAGGAACATAGCCATAAAACTCTTCTCACTACATTATGGGCTGAAATACAAAGGACTCTAAAATTGTACCATGTATAAACTGAGAAAGTAATGATCTCTATGTAAAAGAATAAATGGACACAAATCAGACATCAGGAATGGTAACATACAAAAGCCAGCAGGAGAACACGTCAATCTGCCTGGACATTCAATAACAGATGTAAAAGTAGCCATCCTTCAACAAAAAATCTTCAAAAACAAACTTCTAAGAGAAACTGCAGAGCTACAATTCATTTGCAAATTTAACACCATTAATCTGGGCTTGAATAGGGACTGGGAGTGGCTGGCTCACTACACAAGCAATTTTCCCTGTCTCGGTATTGACACCTCCTCATCAATTATTGGGAGTAGATCACATCCACCTGATTGAATTGGCATTGTCAACACTGGTTCTCCACTTGTAAGGTAACTCCCTTCTCTTCATGTGTCAGTATATTTATGCCTGGATCTGTAATTTTCACTCCATGCATCTGAAGAAGTGGGTTTTTTACCCACGAAAGCTTATGCCCAAATAAATCTGTTAGTCTTTAAGATGCCACCGGACTCCTCATTGTTTTTATAAAATGATTGATTCCTAAAGGAAGAACAAGAGAATCTTCACACAGACGTTAAGAACCAAGAATTCAAAGACTATCTAAGCTACTTAAAGAGAGGGGATAGAGATAGCAAGTTGGGTAGATACAAACTCAAAGGATCTCCCTTAAGAGCCTCCTCAGATCACCCCTCTAGGAGATGCAGGGAACTGGTGCTTTCTTCAGTGAGTAGAGAAGACTTACATGAGCAAGAAGACAGTGCAGAAATACTTTGGAGGCCAAGGACTATTTTTTTTAATAGCAGGGAGTTTGTACAATGCAGTTGATTTGATAGGATTGGTGAATTTTGTGTCACGGGCTACTGAGAGGTTATTAATGAGAGCTTTCACTCACAGAAAAAGAGACAGGTTATTATAGATTAGTCCTCTTTTAAAATGAGAAATTTCCTGGAGGAAATGACCAAAGTGATGGGCTTAAGTAATAATTTGGTGATATTTCTGGATAGCTATGGCAGGATCTTTGACAGAACACCTGAAGATGGAAACTGGGACTATCCAGAAACTATCTCTGGAACATCTCATGGGGTGGATCTGCCATTATCCCAGTGTCCTCCAGACTGGTGGGATTCACAATCACTTCAGAAGAAAAGAGAATGTGGTTATCACTGTTTCCATCGGAGCAGTTCTTCATAATCTTAGTTTCTCAGACAAAGTTTAACAACAGAATCTGTCTGAGCTGAGAGTAAGAGGCCTGATCTGTGGCAGCAGAGTACCAATACATCTTCTTAGCTTCAATAGCTAGCCTGCTTACATTAGGTGGAGGGAAAAGAGTTGGGGGGCCACTTGTACTCTTGCCTCTAAGAAAATATTGGCTATTAATAAAGCCAGGTTAGTCAGAAAAATGGAGAGATGGGTACATTTTGAACTGAGAAGAAAGATGCAGGGGGATTTCCCGCTTCTTCTGGGCATCCAAAAAAGAACGACAGTCAGAACTGCTGAAGGTGGAAGGTGCAGGTGCAAGCGGTGCCGGAGAGTGCCACCATCAAGGATCAGAGTCCTCTGGGCAGGAGAGACAAATAGATCCACCAGCCATGGGCTGAAGTTGCTCTCCAAGAGGCACATTCATTCCCCTTTGTCTTGGTTTACCCACCTTCTGATTCATGTTAAGTAAATATAACTGTATCTTTTTCTGTCAAAGGAGCAGGAGCATCATTCTGACTCCCTCAAAATAAGGCAAAGAATTGGTGGGAGACAGGGCAGGGCCAAGAGTGCTTGCTGCTCTTCTCTTATTAGCCAGAATGGGCAGGAATGGTGCCCAGAAGCTGGGAACGGGCAACAGGGGGTGGATCACTTGATGATTACCTGTTCTGTTCATTCCCTCTGGGGCACCTTGCATTGGCCACTGTCAGAAGACAGGATACTGGGCTAGATGGACCTTTGGTCTGAATTAGTAGGGCCGTTCTTATAATATCTGTCACAGTGAGTCTGGTGCCTCTTCCTATCCCTCACAAGGTGACAGTGAATGACACTAGTTCCAGACTGGTGTATCAGATAGAGAAAAACAGCCACCTTTAAAGAGAAAAGCACATTTTCCTTTAGAGGAAGCATTTATTATCTGATTGGGAAAAATAGTAATTCCAAAAGGAAACATACAATTTAAATGATTATAGCTTCACATCCTTGCCCTGAATTTCACAGAGCCAGCTATACTGATGTAAGCCATTTTTGCCAATAAGAAGATATAGGGCCAAATCCTGCTTACTTACTCTTATCCATTGATTTCAACTTTAACTTGGGTTAAGCCTAAACCCAACCTCCATATAAGGAGTCTGACTCTGTATTTCGAGGGAGAGAGGGAGGGTGTTAGTGTACCCCACACACCTCCTGGGTGTGGTGTTCTGTCACCTCTAGTGGTACTGAAACCACTTAGAGCAAGGGTTCTCAAACTGGTGGTCGGGACCCCTCAGGGAGATGCGAGGTTATTACATGGAGGGGGGTCACGAGCTGTCAGCCTCCACCCCAAACCACCTTTGCATCCAGAATTTTTAATGGTGTTAAATTAAAAACACTTTTTTATATATTTATTAGGGGGGGTCGCACTCAGAGGCTTGCTATGTGAAAGGGGTCACCAGTGCAAAAGTTTGAGAACCGCTGACTTGGAGGGAGATTAATGAGTCTGCTCTACAGCCTGAGCTAGCAGCCATATAGCTTTTAGCTCATGCACTAAGCTCCAGAGATCCCAGGTTCAATCCCACCCACCAGTGACTAAGGTCTGTTGGCGTTACATTAGACAGCTCCCAGCCCTAAAGCCAGCACTGCTGCCTCTAGCAGCATAGAAGTGACGGTTGCAGAGTATGGGGAGGTCCTGGGAGGAGGCAGGGCCAGCCTTACGGGTGAGCGACCATCCAGGCCCATGATCAGGAGGATGCTGTGGTCTCCCCGTCCCCCCTCCGCAGATAGCCCAAGGCCCCTTTGATTCCTCAGCGCTAGGCCTGGAGCTGGGGAGGGGCAGGGCTCAGGGCACTCCAGCCAGGAGCTCCCGCCATGCACCAGGCTCCAGCTGCTAGTCCCGGTAGGGCTGGGGAGGGACAGGACTTCCTCTTCCCCTGCACAGGCTGCTCCCAGGGCTGGGTCAAACCCACCTCTGGGAACCTCCTCTTGGTCACTCACTTCTGTCCTGCCTTCAAAGCTGGGCTCCCAGCGAGCAGCCATGGAGCTTTCTGCAACTGTGGGAGGTTCCCGGAGGTGGAGCTGATCTCTCCCATGCTGGTGGGGGTGCCCCAACTGGGGGATCTTACCGTATGCTGGGCTCCAACTGCTAGTCCTGGCCAGGCTGGGGAGGTACATGACTTTCTCTTCAGAGCAGAGGAAGTCTTGTTCCTCCCCAGCCCAGGTGGGACTAGCAGCTGGAGCCCGGTGCACAGTAGGAGCCCCCTTCTCCTACAATAGCCAGATTTCATGTGGGAGATCAGATTTCATGGTCCATTATGTGTTTTTCATAGCTGTGAAATTTTGTAGGGCCCTATTTATGTGTGATATTGAAACTCTTGCCTTGTCTCCTTTGAGTCAAATACGGTAGAAGTAAAGTATAGTTTCAATTAAAGCAATCTGAGTTGTGGGACCAGTACCCAAGATTACAGTGGCCAAAAATGACTCACCTGGAAGGACACCTCCAACTCAGAATTAGCTATCCAGGATTATGATAAACCACTTGCAAAGAATACCAACAATGCTTCTGCAGCAGAGATCTGAGTTTTTGTAAGGCAGCAGTATTCAAATGTTATCCCAGTTAACTGATTTGCATGCTGACCATTAGGTCAGACAGATCCCCGTTAGATTGGTATAAACTCCCTGTAATTCTACTGACTTCATTTGGAGTTACTCCAGATTTACACCAGTCTAAGCTAACTGAGATCAGAATCTGGCCCAAAGTATTTTTATTTTAAATGGAATTTGTTTCAATTTGCTAATTGAATTGTAAAGCAATTATATTTGTAGGAATGTGGAGTAAAAGTGCATTAATTTAAGGCTAATGTACTGAACGAGAAGTGGTAGAATTTATAAATGGAAGTTT
This sequence comes from Lepidochelys kempii, assembly GCF_965140285.1. Taxonomy (NCBI): domain Eukaryota; kingdom Metazoa; phylum Chordata; order Testudines; family Cheloniidae; genus Lepidochelys; species Lepidochelys kempii. Next base: position 134,607,550 of record NC_136382.1, on the reverse strand, counting down.
TTTTAAAAGCAAAAATATATTATGCTTCGCTGGATGACATTTGCTAAATATGCTTAAATTCATCATGTCCTGATGTTTTTCTGTCTTATTTATGGCTTTGTTAATGCTGTGTTCTCTGGTGGTAACGCTCATACATAAGCAGGAATATAAATTAGTGGAATGTCAATAGCCAACCACACTGCAGCATTTTAATGCTATTTGGCTAAGAATGATTCATGAATATAGAACATTAAAAATCAATAGCAAAAAGCTCCCAAGCTGTACCATCTCAGACTATGTCCTCATCAGCTCTCCTAATTTGATCATGGTCAGGTGATTGCCTGTTTCTGGATGGGAGATTTCTAAGGGGAACCCAGGCGTAGGAAGTGGTGTTGGTGATTCACTAGAGTGGTGGTCCTGCTCCTCAGTCAATATTGAATTAATGGGCTCCAGTAAATTGTTGGGGTTACGGGAGATGCTGGGCTAGAGTTTGACCTTGGTTACATTGGTGTAAATCTATAGTAATCCACTTTCTTTTGGGTGTAATATAAAATTGAGGCACTGATCACTTCTGGTAATTAATGATTCTGTACCCAATTTTAATCCTACACAAATGTAAATCAAAGTAACTCCAATGAAGTCAATGGAGTTATACCAGAGTAAATAAGATCAGAATCAGGTCCCTCTTCCTAACCCACCCCCGGCCCTGCACATTGTTAGCTCCAGGATTCTGGCCCAGTTCCATATAAACCTACATTTACGCATTATTCTCAGGGTTTGTCTACACAAACATTTAGTTCGCGACAAGCTGGAGGCTGAATTTACCTGACACTATCCTGCCATGGTCTAACTGTCCCTGTAGACCCTGCTGACGCACATTAACAAACTGTTAACAGTGAATTATACTAAACCAAATTAGGGACACTAATTCTGAAGGAGAGTGTCCACACAGGGGTTTAATACAATTTAGCTAATCTACTTTAAATTCGCACCTTTAGTTAATTTGGATTAATTTTCCTGAGTGTCCCTGTGTAGACAAGCCTAAAGTGAATTTTTAAGAGGTACTTTAATTTACTCCTGGATAAATGCAGAGTTAAACAATGTCTTACAAAGGCTCTACGTTTACCTTTCCTGCAGCTAGGGAGCTTTAGGCTGTAGTCCTTTAGTTTCTCAGGTTTTAATAAATTAATAATACAGGTATGATTGAGGGTAGCTCATCAGATTAAAAGTGTAATCTTTTAAAGCAGTTTAGAAAGCAACAGGTAGGAAGCAAAGATGATGTACTTAAGATCCATGAGGATCATAAATCATTACATGTGTTATCACAGGACTTGACAACAGTTGACTTAATGGAGACTTAATGTAAATCTAATTATCATATTTGTATTGTATTTAAATTGTATTGTATTGTATTTAAACAGAGCTAGTGAACACTCTCACAGAAATTAGGAGAGTGGAGTGCTACAATGGTCTATCAGATTTTTCTATTTCATTTTACTGCAGTCTCATTCAAAACACACGATGCTGCCATTAAAATGAATGGGCCAAATTCTGCCCTCTTACACTTTGTGCATCATTGTCTTCAATGAGATAGCATGGACTATAATTTAAGGAAAGAATTAGGCCCAAAGCAGTTAAGACAATGGAGGTGTTTCTGCTTACCCCGACTCATCTTCAAAAGGTCAGCTGAAGAATAGTATCCTATTCATTGTGAGGGTCCCTCAACCTGGATATAATTTGAAGTGAATCAATATTGTCCGAATTGAATTATCATTGATACTCCCATTGTGCTTTGATAAGGAGTTCTCAATGGGGGTTTTTATAGGTCCTGTAGTGTTACTGTGCAGGTGGAGAGCATCCTATCAGTAATCCTTACCAAATAGTTTATAAGTGGCTGTTTGCAACTTGTACGTCAGCAACCTGTACGTCAGCTAGTTTTTCAGTAAAATAATATGGCTGTCTTAATATGTTTTTTAAAACATCCATTAAATGATTAATCTACGTTATGGAGAAACATTGCAAAATCTTATAAAGAAAACAACCAAGCAACTTGTTAAATGTAAAGAAGTGCAATAAAGTTTTAGTAAAAAAAAATTCAAATTTGGCTCCCTAAAGCACCTCAATCCACATTTAGGCATATACATAATAAAATGTGCCTTAATATGCAAAAAGGTGCCTAACTTTAAACTGGTTTGTGTGTAGGGCAGATATAACCTTCTATGAGGAAATTGCAAGATGTTCTAGAATTATATAGGGAGATACAGTACAGGAGGGTTTCAAAAGCAGAATAAGTAGTTCAAATGTTTGCCTTTGAGTGGTGCATTTAACTCAAGGATTTAAGAATATTTTGGGGGGAGAAACCCATCCATCCATTCTTATGAAGCCCTTATGATTTTTCATTTCCTGTTTCTTTTCTATAATGTTTAAGTATAAAAAGGTTTAAAATGTAAGGTTTGTTAATGTGACATTTTACATGATTTACTCATCAAGCCCTTGGATCGCTACCCCTTCCTGCTTCTCCACGTGGGCACAATGGTACTGCCAAGTATGACCTTGAGCGGATCACTGCAGACCACGTGGCTCTGGGAAGAAGGATAAAGGAGTTTGAGGTGCAAGTGGTCTTCTCATCCATCCTCCCGGTGGAAGGAAAAGGCCTGGGTAGAGACCGTCGAATCGTGGAAGTCAACAAATGGCTATGCAGGTGGTGTCGGAGAGAAGGCTTTGGATTCTTTGACCATGGGATGGTGTTCCAAGAAGGAGGAGTGCTAGGCACAGACGGGCTCCACCTAACGAAGAGAGAGAAGAGCATCTTCGCGAGCAGGCTGGCTAACCTATTGAGGAGGGCTTTAAACTAGGTTCACCATGGGAAGGAGACCAAAGCCCTGAGGTAAGTGGGGAAGTGGGATACCGGGGGAAAGCAGGAGCGCGTGAGAGGGCAGGGCTCCTGCCTCATACTGAGAAAGAGGGACGATCAGCGAGTTATCTCAAGTGTCTATACACAAATGCAAGAAGCCTGGGAAACAAGCAGGGAGAACAGGAAGTCCTGGCACAGTCAAGGAATTATGATGTGATTGGAATAACAGAGACTTGGTGGGATAACTCACATGACTGGAGTACTGTCATGGATGGATATAAACTGTTCAGGAAGGACAGGCAGGGCAGAAAAGGTGGGGGAGTTGCACTGTATGTAAAGGAGCAGTATGACTACTCAGAGCTCAAGTATGAAACTGCAGAAAAACCTGAGTGTCTGTGGATTAAGTTTAGAAGTGTGAGCAACAAGGGTTAAGTCGTGGTGGGAGTCTGCTATAGACCACCGGACCAGGGGGATGAAGTGGACGAGGCTTTCTTCCAGCAACTCACGGAAGTTACTAGATCGCAGGACCTGGTTCTCATAGGAGACTTCAATCACCCTGATATCTGCTGGGAGAGCAATACAGCAGTGCACAGACAATCCAAGAAGTTTTTGGAAAGGGTAGGGGACAATTTCCTGGTGCAAGTGCTGGAGGAACCAACTAGGGGCAGAGCTCTTGACCTGCTGCTCACAAACGAGGAAGAATTAGTAGGGGAAGCTAAAGTGGATGGGAACCTGGGAGGCAGTGACCATGAGATGGTTGAGTTCAGGATCCTGACACAGGGAAGAAAGGAGAGCAGCAGAATACGGACTTCAGAAAAGCAGACTTTGACTCCCTCAGGACTTCAGAAAAGCAGACTTTGACTCCCTCAGGGAACTGATGGGCAGGATCCCCTGGGAGAATAACATGAGGGGGAAAGGAGTCCAGGAGAGCTGGCTGTATTTTAAAGAATCTTTATTGAGGTTACAGGGACAAACCATCAGTGTAGAAAGAATAGTAAATATGGCAGGCGACCAGCTTGGCTTAACAGTGAAATCCTTGCTGACCTTGAACACAAAAAAGAAGCTTACAAGAAGTGGAAGATAGGACAAATGACCAGGGAAGAGTATAAAAATATTGCTTGGGGATGCAGGAGTGAAATCAGGAAGGCCAAATCACACCTGGAGTTGCAGCTAGCCAGAGATGTTAAGAGTAACAAGAAGGGTTTCTTCAGGTATGTTAGCAACAAGAAGAAAGTCAAGGAAAGTGTGGGCCCCTTACTGAATGATGGAGGCAACCTAGTGACAGAGGATGTGGAAAAAGCTAATGTACTCAATGCTTTTTTTGCCTCTGTCTTCACGAACAAGGTCAGCTCCCAGACTATTGCACTGGGCAGCACAGCATGGGGAGGAGGAGACCAGCCCCCTGTGGAGAAAGAAGTGGTTCGGGACTATTTAGAAAAGCTGGACGAGCACAAGTCCATGGGGCCGGATGCACTGCATCCGAGAGTGTTAAGGAGTTGGCGGATGTGATTGCAGAGCCACTGGCCATTATCTTTGAAAACTCATGGCGATCGGGGGAAGTCCTGGACGACTGGAAAAAGGCTAATGTAGTGCCCATCTTTAAAAAAGGGAAGAAGGAGGATACTGGAAACTACAGGCCAGTCAGCCTCACCTCAGTCCCTGGAAAAATCATGGAGCAGGTCCTCAAGGAATCAATTCTGAAGCACTTAGAGGAGAGGAAAGTGACCAGGAACAGTCAGCATGGATTCACCAAGGGCAAGTCATGCCTGACTAATCTAATTGCCTTCTATGATGAGATAACTGGCTCTGTGGATGAGGGGAAAGCGGCGGACGTGTTGTTCCTTGACTTTAGCAAAGCTTTTGACATGGTCTCCCACAGTATTCTTGCCAGCACGTTAAAGAAGTATGGGCTGGATGAATGCACTATAAGGTGGACAGAAAGTTGGCTAGATTGTCGGGCTCAACGGGTAGTGATCAATGGCTCCATATCTAGTTGGCAGCCGGTATCAAGTGGAGTGCCCCAAGGGTCGGTCCTCGGGCCGGTTTTGTTCAATATCTTCATAAATGATCTGGAGGATGGTGTGGATTGTGCCCTCAGCAAGTCTGCAGATGACACTAAACTGGGAGGAGAGGTAGATACGCGGGAGGGTAGGGATAGGATACAGAGGGACCTAGACAAATTAGAGGATTGGGCCAAAAGAAATCTGATGATGTTCAAGAAGAACAAGTGCAGAGTCCTGCACTTAGGACGGAAGAACCCCATGCACTGCTACAGACTAGGGACTGAATGGCTCAGCAGCAATTCTGCAGAAAAGGAACTAGGGGTTACAGTGGACGAGAAGCTGGATATGAGTCAACAGTGTGCCCTTGTTGCCAAGAAGGCCAATGGCATTTTTGGATGTATGAAGGGGCACTGCCAGCAGATCGAGGGACATGATCTATTCAACATTGGTGAGGCCTCATCTGGAGTCCTGTGTCCAGTTTTGGGCCCCACACTACAAGAAGGATGTGGATAAATTGGAGAGAGTCCAGCGAAGGGCAACAAAAATGATTAGGGAACTGGAACACATGACTTATGAGGAGAGGCTGAGGGAACTGGGATTGTTTAGTCTGCGGAAGAGAAGAATGAGGGGGGATTTGATAGCTGCTTTCAACTCTCTGAAAGGGGGTTCCAAAGAGGATGGATCTAGACTGTTCTCAGTGGTAGCTGATGACAGAACAAGGAGTAATGGTCTCAAGTTGCAGTGGGGGAGGTTTAGGTTGGATATTAGGAAAAACGTTTTCACTAGGAGGGTGGTGAAACACTGGAATGCGTTACCTAGGGAGGTGGTGGAATCTCCTTCCTTAGATATTTTTAAGGTCAGGCTTGACAAAGCCCTGGCTGGGATGATTTAGTTGGGGATTGGTCCTGCTTTGAGCAGGGGGTTGGACTAGATGACCTCCTGAGGTCCCTTCCAACCCTGATATTCTATGATTCTATGATCTAGCTTTTGTCAAGTAATTCACAGCTCTCACAAAAACTTGTAATGGAAGGGAGTCGGGAAGAGAATTTAAAGGATACAACAGTGGGAACAATGCTCTGGGGCCTCCTCTTTTAGCATGGGCCCTGTCATCATCTGTGGTGTCCTTCGGTGAGGACACTGCATCTCCTCCTGAACCACTTTCTAATACCTCTGGACTAGGTAACCCCATTCAGGGGTGCTGGAACAATTTGTACAGTGGGGGTGCTGAGAGCCATTGAACCAAACTGTAAACCCTGGAAACCACTTCAAGCAAGGGGGTGTTGCAGCACAACCAGCTCCATCACCTATGACCCCACTTGTGGTTAGGGCACTCACGTGGGATGTAGAAGGTCTGAGTTCAAATCCATTCTCCATCTGATTTGGAGCATGGACTTGATCCAAGTTTTCTCGTATGCCAGGTGAGTGCCTTAGCCACCAGATTATAGGCTATCCTGGGTTCAGTCTTTCTCAACTTCTCCTGTTGGAGCTGTTCCACTTTGTATAAATAATTAAATATTCATTGGAGCAGGGACTTGAACCTGACTCCCCACATCCTAACTGAATACCTTACCCTAACCACCAGGCTATAGAATCAGCCTCTCTCTAGTCTAATACATTTTAACAGTGAAGGTTATTAATCATTGGAACAATGCATGAAGGGTTGTGGTGGATTCCGCATCACTGACAATTTTAACATCAAGATTGGATGTTTTTCCTACTAGAGATGCTCTAGTTCAAACAAGAATTATTTCAGGCATAGGTGACAACTTTTCCCGGCGCTGGTGGATGCTTGCGCCCCCCACTCCTGGCCCCGCCCTGATTCCACCCCTTCCCCGAGTGTGCCGCGTTCCCCCTCCCTCCCAGGGCTTGCCGCTGTGAAACAGCTGTTTCACGTCGGGAAGCGCTGGGGGAGCTAGGGGGAGAAGCAGGATGTGGCACATTCAGGGGAGGAGGCAGAGGTGAGCTGGGGGGGGGTAGGGAGCTGCAATTTTTCCCCGTGGGTGCTCCAGCCCTGGAGCACCCACGGAGTCAGCACCTATGATTTCAGGGAAGTTCTGTGGCCTGTGTTATACAGAAGCTCAGACTAGATGATCAGAATGGTCCCTTTTGGTCTTGGGAATCAATGAATCTATGCAAAGTACTACCACATATATGCAGAAAAGGCAACAAATAACACTTGCTGCAGGAAACATACCCTTGTGTTTCCTCAGGAATAATATAGGGGTTTGCATATATGTTATTAATAATTATTTGTATAGCAGTAGCACATAAAAGCCCCAATTTAGATCATGGACCCATTGTGGTAGGCACTGTATATACACCTAACAAGGGACAATTCCTCCCAGGAACAGTTTATAATCTAAATAGACAAAGTGTGGAGGAGAAACAGAGGGGTAAAGTGAATTAACCAAAATCAGCCAGTAAGTCAGTGGCAGAAATAGAACCCAGATCTCTTAACACGCCATATAGTGCCCTACCCACTAGACCCCAATAATATGCGTAGTTAATCACAATTCACTCTGCTGGTCAAAGATGCAAATGTACAATCTTCACAACTGTTCACTAAAAAGACTGCATGTTTATTTAAAATGAAATCTCAGCTACTTCTCAAATAGAATTTAGGATTTGCATCCTTTCTTCAGCTCAGTTATCAATTAATTGAATGGAAGGCATAAGACTATCAGCAGCATTAACTAACCTTAAAAAAGAAGACAATTAGTGCTCTACTTTTAAGCTCTGGGATTTGAAGGGCTACAGTATCTCACACCAGGATTCACAAGTATTTAAACATAAGGTAGTCTGCAGAAAATTGAAAGTAAAATAAACCCCACAAACAAACCAAAGGAATAAAATCTGGTAGTAATATGTTAGCATTCATGATCACTTTTGGACAAAACTGTCACCATCTCTAACCTCTAGGTTCTCTCATTTCGCAAAAGCAGGATAAAAATGAATGGAAATATATTTCATTGACATTATGGCTTGCTGCAGGCTAAAGCTGAAATGTGTTAACAGTGTCATTTTAAACCTTATTCTAAAACTCCTTGGTATTGCCATAAGAACTGAAGAATTGTGGTGGAGTCCCTTCATCCACAATTTCCCTGATGAAGTTATAACAGTAAGATGATATAACTAACATTAACCAAAATGAAATTCCATGATTTTTAATCTTTACCATAGTAACATCAAGTACAGTACCTCTTGAGTGCCCTGATTTCATAGGTATGTTCTATAGTAAGTTTCTGACCCATTACTATACATCTGGAAGTAAAAAAAAAAAAAATCTCAGTGAAGGAGAAAATTATACCCATTGCCATATCTGGGCAACCTCTCTGAAGTCCCACTAGTATAACTGAGACAAAAAATGGTCCCAAGTCCTGTTTTTCATTGCCCTGATGTTGGGCTAAAGACTTTTTCAGGTGGGTCTCTAACAGTGACATCTCATGTCTGCATAGCCCAATTAGATTCCTAATTCTACAACCTTTTAAAAGGGGAAGGTAATGTTTGCAAAGATGTCAGACTGACATGGGACTAACTTGGTGACTTTGCACCTTTTTGACATAAATGTAAAGAAGATTGTTTACATGAAGTAATACTGGACTCTGGCATAGCAGCAAGCTGCACTAAGCATCACTGGGCTATAGAAGAGACTTTTATTCACTGAAGGATATCTTCAATTCAGACATTTCATCTGTGAAGTTTTTGCTAAGGCTGGAAGAGGAGTGAAAGATGCAGTTCCAAGACTGGGGGAGAACCTCTCAATGAGCCTGTCAAAAATATAAAGGGAAGGGTAACCACCTTTCTGTATACAGAACTATAAAATCTCTCCTGCCCAGAGGCAAAACCCTTTCACCTGTAAAGGGTTAAGAAGCTAAGGTAACCTAGCTGGCACCTGACCAAAATGACCAATGAGGAGACAAGATACTTTCAAAGCTGGAGGGTGGGGGGAGAAACAAAGGGTCTGTCTGTGTGATGCTTTTGCTGGGAACAGATCAGAAATGCAGCTCAGAACTCCTGTAAAAAGTTAGTAAGTAATCTAGCTAGAAATGCATTAGATTTTCTTTTGTTCAATGGCTGGTAAAATAGGCTGTGCTGAATGGAATGTATATTCCTGCTTTTGTGTCTTTTTGTAACATAAGGTTTTGCCTAGAGGGATTCTCTAGGTTTTGAATCTGATTACCCTGTAAGGTATTTACCATCCTGATTTTACAGAGGTGATTCTTTTACCTTTTCTTTAATTAAAACTCTTCTTTTAAGAACTGATTGTTTTTTCATTGTTCTTAAGATCCAAGGGTTTGGGTCTGTGTTCACCTGTACAAATTGGTGAGGATTTTTATCAAGCCTTCCCCAGGAAAGGGGGTGTAGGGCTTGGGGGGATATTTTGGGGGGGAAAGACGTCTCCAAGTGGGCTCTTTCCCTGTTCTTTGTTTAACACGCTTGGTGGTGACAGCATAGGCTTCAAGGACAAGGCAAAGTTTGTACCTTGAGGAAGGTTTTAACCTAAGCTGGTAAGAACAAGCTTAGGGGGTCTTTCATGCAGGTCCCCACATCTGTACCCTAGAGTTCAGAGTGGGGAAGGAACCTTGACAGAGCCAGATCCAGAAGCTGATTAAGGGCCCTCAATTGCAACTGAAGTGAATGGGAGTTAGGCCCTCAGCACTTCCCATGAGGTGGTCCACACCTTGTAGATGGAAAAAGGTACATTAAGGGCTAAATTCTATCCTCAGCTATACCTGTGCTACCCCACTGAAATTTATGGGGTAGCTGGAGTGTCACTGGGGTCAGAGTTCAGCCATAAATATCTAGAGAGGAAAGGGATTTGCCAAGCCAATGTTATAGCATCCTTTGAAGGCAATCCATGGTGCCAGAGAAGCGTAGGTTTTGGAAGCAGCTGCTTTCCCATTTTACTATGAGGGAGAGATTGCAAGAAAATTAGCTGTAAAGTAGAGGAAGAACTGAATTTTTTTTTAAAGGATAAGATGGAAAACCCCAGAAAGGTAACAAAATAAAGTGCACACTTCAATCAAATGCCTTTAAACATACTCAGCTTGCAAGCCTTCAATAGTGAATTCAGAACCCTCTTTAACAATGCTGAAAAGAAAAACATTCAATATTAACAAAGTGATCTGAATAAAATCAGCTCAAGGGGTAGAGCAACATTCAAGTATCATGAGAGCAAAACTGAAAACAAAAAGCTCTCTTACCTGTATCTCTGCTTTGGAGATTGTTTCTCAGCTGATTTGAAAACATGTCCAATATAATACAAAGGAAAGAATAAAAAGTTCCAGTTTGTTGCAAACCATGTCAGAGTAAAGGGTGCATCAAATTTCGTAAAGGTCAATTTTGCTAGCTGGGTTGAACCTGACCAGGAGGAGCAGACACCCAGGACCACTGCCACTCCCCAGAAAAATTTCTTGAGTTGGGTGACTGAACATTTCCAACAGCAACGATTTCCCCTTCCACTGCCTTCCACCCCAGCCTGCATCTGTGCTTCTGGTGGGGCTGGAGATTCCTGGGAGTGCTCATCCCCTGAAGAGATGAAAACACAAGAATTAATAAAGAATTCTACACAGCATTTTACTTTCCAAGAACCAAATCCATTTGGAGTCAAAGGGAGTTTTACCATCAACTTCAATTAAATAAGGATCTTGCCACAAATACGTAGTTCACTTCATGTCACACTAAAGCACCTAGCACATTTTGGGGACAATTGCACTCTAATAATAATTATCATCTCGACAGTTAGAAGTGGGCAAAATGAAAAGTGAAATTACATGCTGTTCTGCAGTCATTACGTTAGAAGATTTTCAAATATAATATGAACTCTGCTATGACATGCAAATGAATGAATGCTGTGCTGTTTAGCTTTATGAAAGAGCAATGGGAATAACAGCAACAGTCACAATCAGTACTGTCTTGGGAGTTTTAGAACTGCATATTTTATGCAACATGGTGTTTCTTTTTAAAGAGGGGAGAGGAAAATTTATTTATTCTTTCAATTACACTGGCGTTTCTCTGGAGTAACGGGAATGGGCTAATGTTGGGGGTGTGGCTGGAGCACTGCTGAACTCCAGTAATCCCTGGCTGCTGAAATAGCCCTTTGGGGGGCTGTTACCAGCTGGTGAAATTTAGAGCAGCCTTTGGGATTCTCTAAATTGCACTAGGGACTAGGCCAGCTTAGTCTGCACCTCCTTGAGTCCTGTACCAATCAGGGTTGAGCCAGACCTGAGGAACAAGCTCAGCAATTTCAAATTTACACCAGTGTAACTCCAATCAAAATTTGGCCCAGAGAGCCCAGTTTTCAAGCATTGGTATCTTAACAGAATGTGGAAATTCCATTATTTGGCTGCTTGAATCTGCATGCAGGCATTTAAATTGAGTAATTGGGCACCTATGTGCCCATCTGAGTGATCAGTTATAACACTGCAGTAGGCAAATTACGTAGCTACATTTGAAAACTGGGCCACCATTTTATTCTTTGCCTCAAAGTAGCTGAATGACAGCTAGTATATCTTCTCTATTATCAGCTGTGACACTGACAGATTGGTCAATTTGTGTGTGACCCAAAACAACTTAACAGGAGGCACTGAAATGGTAAACATGGCCATGCCTTGTAGATCGTTCTCAAAGCCATGTATGTAGACTAGAATCTTTAATATGTTTGCCTGTATTGTTTGTTAGAGAATCAAAGTGTAGATGCAGTGGGTTTGTGTTTACCTATATCTTGTTAGAAGTTAACAATGTAACCAGATTAGTCTGTAGATACTAATTCCCTTTCCTGTCTTAATTGCATGTGGATGGGTCAATTAACCTTAAGATCAAAGATGTAGGATACTGTAGAAAATGACATTATTTACATTTGTTTTCAGCTTGATTGTCTATGCCATAATGAACTGCCTTTACAATTTGAATGGTTAATTGCCTTATGTTAATTAATACAATTAGTTACCTGTGTATGCATAAGAAACTGGAGATTAACTTCAAAGCAAAGAGCCTGCTGTGGCAATTGCTGTCAAGAAGCTTATCCAATGGCCTCGACTATAAAGGAAGCTTTGGGCCTGATCCTTTTTATTTCAGACCTGCTTAAACTTTAACAGGGAAAGTCTAAGCCACAAGACTGAGATCTCCAGGATTTCTTTGGATTTACCCTGGAATTCTCATGGAAGAATTTGAACAAACTGCACGTGGACTGTAACCTTTTAAATTGATTCCAGACAGACTTTTGCAAATCAGCAGCCTCACCATCTCTGCTATGAAATTAATCTAAGAACTTTACACACATTTGTATGTATTTTGATCTCTTAACTATACGTAAATCTTTCTTTTTTCTTTTATTAATAAACCTTATATTTACTTAATAAGGATTGGCTGTAAGCATGTACTTGGGTGAGATTTGAAATATTCATTGACCTAGTGGGCAATGTGGTTGCTGCGTTGGGATTGGTAGAACTTTAAATATGGTGAATAAGGCTTTCAATAACCCCTCACTATGTTAGACTTCTCTGCCTGGATGGAAGCCAAAGGTTGGATTGCTTAAAGGGGACGGTAGTTTGGCTTCTTGGTAGCCAGTGTGGTATTACAGAAGCTATTTGGTTACTGGCTTGGTGAATCTAATTAATTATAGAATAAACCACCAGTTCTGAGAATTGTCTGCCCTATTCCTTGCAGTTTGCCCTGAGTAAGCATTCTTAGTGTGGCCCCTCCAGGCACCATGTTCACACCAGCAGATACTGTACTTTTACCATCTGAACTAAAGACCAATCCTATATGCTGATGAATGCCTTCAACTCCTGTTAAAATCAGTGGGCATTCATGGTCCTGCTCCCTGAAGGACCAAGCCCCTAAGGAGCTTTCTGATGGCTGTCTAAAGTAATTCAAAGCTCTGTTTAAGACTAAATTAGTCACCTGCATGTGATGCAGCTATGCAGTGTTTTCATTTTAAAAGCTAATTTCTTTAAGGTATGCTAGTCCATTCATTTTGAACACAAACACAGTGCTAATTAATGCTGAGGGGCTGGAACCTAGAAAGCTTCAAATACATTCACAGGTCATTTAATACACTGAAAAGTGGAAACCCAAAGGTTTTCACATTGCTGCACTGCATTTGCAGGCTAGAATTAGCATCAAGAACAATAGTTCTGTATCATTACGCAATTTAAAGCCAGGTTATGGGACATTCACACGCAAATTTTTTTACTGAAGAGATCATGCAATCCGTATGGTGAACTGTTATGTCTCTTTAGAGTTTTACACTGTGACTTGGGTGTTTACTGATATAAGCTAATGCGTGTGTAAGCCAATACACATGTAGACCAAAGGTTTTCTCCAACAGCACACTCTGTGTTGCTACTTAATAATTTAAAAAAAAAAATGATGTACATGATATGAGGTAACTATATCATCTAATAAAACTATTTTGATGCAGAAAAAAAACAAAAAATAACTCTCTCCCTTCCCTCGACTAAGCACAATGTTTTCAAAACTTTGTGTATCAGTTGCATATCTAGATATCAAAAAATGGGGTCATACATGAGTATATAGGAGCAAGGATATTTACGTGGATATGCAGTTATATAAGGTTTTTCTGAACGGTTTTAAAATGTTCACACAGAAGTAGGGAAAAGAGAGTGCTAATCTCTTCAGTCATGAGGACTAGTACGTTGGCCAGAGGGCCGCACGACTGACCACCCCCATACCTGCTGCCCTGGCCCCACCCCCACTCCATGCCTTCCATGAGGCTCCGCTCCGCCCCACCTCTTCCCACCCTTTCCCTGCCCCCATTTCAACCCCTTCTCCGCAGGAACCGCGGCCAATGGGAGCTTCGGGGGAGATAACTAGAGGAGTGGCCAGGGCAACACACAGACCCCTGTACCACACACACACACCCCCGGCGTGGAGCAAGGGCAGGGCAGGCAGGCAGGGAGCTGCCTGGCCCCCGGTGCATGCCGGGCCGGAGCTGCTCTAGGTAAACGCTGTGGGGGGGTGGGATGGGAGCGCCGCGGAGAGCTGGCGGGCCGCAGAAAATAACCCCACGGGCCGCCACGTGTTTGAGACCCCTGTACCAGTGCTAGCTTTGATCTAGCTAGCTTGTTAACAATAACAGAGTTATTGGATGGGCTATTACCAGCAGGAGAGTGAGTTTGTGTGGAGGGGAGCGGAGGGTGAGAAAACCTGGATTTGTGCTGGAAATGGCCCAACTTGATGATCACTTTAGATAAGCTATTACCAGCAGGACAGTGGGGCGGGAGGAGGTATTGTTTCATGGTCTCTGTGTGTGTATATAATGTCTTCTGCAGTTTCCACGGTATGCATCCGATGAAGTGAGCTGTAGCTCACGAAAGCTCATGCTCAAATAAATTGGTTAGTCTCTAAGGTGCCACAAGTACTCCTTTTCTTTTTGCGAATACAGACTAACATGGCTGTTACTCTGAAACAATAACAGTGAAGCTCCGACAACAGGGTTTAGCATTTGAGTACATACCCAGGTCCTGGGAAGGGTTGTTCAGCCCATGCTGCCACTGCTTCACTGCTATTGTTATTTGAGCTAACTACATAGCTAGCTTGGGAATATTCAGGGATGTCCCTAGGCATACACTGAATATGCAGCTGAGTAGGGCACCATGAAATTTGAGGCACCAAATTGCCCCAAATTTCATGGTGCCCTCAGCAGCTGCATGCTGCATATGCGGCAGCACGAGCTCCAGTGACCAGCCCTATCCCCCGGCCGGCTGTGCCCACTGCATGATGCTCAAGGGCATAAACATAGGTCAGCCCACACAATAGTTCCATTGTGGGGAACTAGCCTCTACTGCCCCCGTTTGCGCCACCCCTGCCAGGGACCGAATTGTCTTCTCAGCCCTATTATTTTAATGCACACATTCCTGAGTCAACCGCCCAATTAGTTGCCTTATATGGAAATATCAGCATCTTTAAGATACATTCCATGGCAATTACAACCTGTAAAAGAGAGCAAAATTTTGCACTTTACATCTAATTCATAGGCAAAATGACTCATCTGTATGCACTTAGACCTATGTGTTAAATACACCAACAGAGGTGTTCAAACTGCACAAATGCAGTGAAAGACAATACTGTGTGTATCACTTTACTTTGAAAATGATCTCACAGATCAGGGTTTGAATTTCTAAGGATGCTTGTACCTTGGACCATCTAATTTGCATGCTGGATGGAGGAAAACTTATTCCAGTCAAAATGAGCTACATAATGTTGGAGAAAGAGTCCTGTGCCTCCCTTCAAAAAGTCTTTTCTAGCTTACCCTATTGCCTAAGAGTTCTGCATTGTGGTGTCTTTTAATTAGTCTGTAAGAAAAACTGCACCACCCATCTTTGATTTCCTATATTCATGGAGGGCTAGGTTATACAGGTACAGCCATCAATTGGGGAAGTTGCACTGCCCTTGAGAGAGACCCAGCGACATTCTCCCAGAATCAGATCGTCTCCTGGAGCTTCACATGGTGTACAGGAGTATACAAACTGCAACACCTTTTTAAAGTGTTCAGAGATCAGCTCCTGGTGAGACCAGCCAGTTGTATTAGCTGGCATGTATGATAGGTGGAGCTACAGCTTTGCTTACCTTCTCCCCTCCCTGCCTCCCTACGGAAATGTCTCTGGAGAGCAGTCCCTGGAGTGGAGTGCATTTCTGGACAGTTCCTGTGCAAATGCACAAGGGGGAGGAGAGGCTCCTTACTCCCTTTCCACCAGTGCACATCAGCATACGGGTCAGTTAGAATCTAGCTCTGCATCTGTATCATACCAACAAAGTGACTTTTATATTTGCTAATGTAGTACATTAAAGAAATTCTATTTTCTGATCTCTAGATTTCCAGTATTTATGCTCCCTTTGCTCCTTCCCAGCAGGCTGAAGTATACACTAGGGGCATCTGGCCGGAAGCAATCAATCGTGATATCAGGACAAAGGAAAAACACTTATTAAGGGGCATCCTGTGAAGAAGGGACTACATTCCTTATCATGGTTTGTGTCACAGAAAACCATAAATGCCAAAGGGGCAACAGAACTAAGGTATTATATTTCATCAGTGAAATACTGATTAATGTATTATAATTTTTAAAAATAGCAAAATATTCCATTATACAAAATAATAGCAAAATATTGTGTATTACATGAGATGAATTTCTAAATAGGAAACATTAGGTAAAAACAAACTTTCAATTGCAAAAAATTAGCCTAAGATGTATTAAGTTTTCCTTTCTATCTTTACATATTCCCTCTATTAAACATTCAGAAAATATTTCCTGAAAAATATATATTCTAATTTGTTAGGGGAAACAGAGTTGATAAATTATCAGTTCCAAACTGAAACAGCTTGGAAAGATATACTAAAAAGGGTCTGTTTAATTTATTCCCAAGGCACCCGCTTAAAACTTCTTTTCAAACCACTGAAACAGTCATCATTAAGACACTATACTCCACTGTGAATTTCGATGGTTTTTTCACCTGGTACTGTCCTTTTTACTTTTAATCACCAAGTGAATTAAGAGTCCAGAATTAATAAGGAAGGTACCAATTACTTCATCATCACAGTATAATCATTTCTACATTGTAAGGTGTTTTGTTGTAAGCAGTTTGAAGAATAACGCTAATCAAGAGGGGTGTCATGCACATCATAGCCAGAGAAAACATGTCTGTGATCGTCTGAAATTGATATGTTTTTGTTTTTATTCCTTATTTTTATTCCTGTCTTGGACTGAAGTTGCATAAGAACTCTCAAAAGGATCCTGCAGTCTTTACTGCAGCTAAGAAAGAACCTTGGGGTGAAGTCCTGGCCCCACTGAAGTCAATGGGAGTTTTGACATTGTCTTCAATGGGTTCAGGATTTCACCCCTGGAGTGTGGAAGCAGAGCTTTCATAGAATAAAACTCACCTGACCAAAGACACAGTATTGGGTTCTGGAGCAAATATGTTGCTAGATCTGTGCGGGCTTTCAGTCTGCAGAAAGGTTTAGACATGTTTGTTCTTAGCAATGAAAAAGAGACTGGATTCTCAGCAAGAAACTGTTATGTTGATTAACCAACAGTTTGAGCACCACATAAGCAAGAGAATGTCCTTCTCAAGGAATGGCTTCATCTCTGATGAAGTCTATCCATACATCCAGACATTTATACTGAGCTCACTGCAGGTGTAGGTGAGTTCATGCTGGAAGAGTAGACATGCTTAAAGAATTATTCAAGGACATGAAAACCTTCAAAAATAGGGATAAACTTCTATCTATAGTATCTGTCTGTCTTAGATATTTCTAAAATTCCTATCTGCCTTATTAAACTTGAGACAGAAAATGTTGCTATGAGTGATTCAGTTTATTTAAAGAGTACCTACTCTTAATCCTACAGCCCACTAGTTTCTCACATGTTAAATTTTGACTTCACTTGATTGTTGCTAGTTAAGAAGATAAAAGACTGAATGGCCACTGAAACTGCCCACAACACTTTGCTTATCTGCTACAATTTAGAACACTTGGAGCAGCTGTTGTTTGTCAGCTGGTGGCCAGAGGCTCCCAGAGCCTATGTTGGCTGGCATGCAAGTCCTATGTGATATGGCAGCTAAGAACCCAGCAAAGGACCCTTGTGATCTGCAGGTAGTGGATTTACCAGAAGAACTAGAAAGAAGCTCCACTCTGGCAATCTCAGGAGTCATGCTGCTAGACTTGCCTTAGCAGGAAGTACTCTGCATAGCAAAGAGCACACTTACCTGCAGGGATCCTAGTTTTTGTTTTTATCTCCAATTACTCCTTGCTGTCCTTTCAGAAAAAAGAGAAAGAGAGAGAGACTTCTGTAGATGTTAGAAAGAAATGGCCTTCACTGGTGCAATTACATCCCTCTGTTCCCCATTTGGTTCAGTCAGATGTGTAGGTCAAATTCATGTGTTTTCAGTGCAAAAGACATTCTCTTCTTTGTTGAAAGTTGCACTGTGGAAGATGAGTTGACTATGGAAAAAGCAGACACTGGTGTTTTAAAATATTAGGTTTGGCCTACACAGCTTTTATGTTCTCTGTGGTTGAATTATCCAGCCCAGCCACATTAATTGCATATTCTTATTACAATCTCATATGTGATGACTCATGGGATCGTGTTGGATAATCAGCTGAACATAATCTTTCAGTGCAATGCTGTGGCCAAAAGGGCTAATGCAATCCTTGGATGTATAAACAGGGGAATATTTAATAGGGAGGTTATATTACCTCTGTATTTGGCACTAGAATGCTGCTGGAATACTGTGTCCACTTCTGGTGTCTACAATTCAAGAAGGATGTTGCTAAATTGACAGGGTTCAGAGAACATCAAGAAGAACGATTAAAGGATTAGAAAAGCTGCCTTTTAGTCATAGGCTCAAGGATCTCAATCTATTTAGCTTACCAAAGAGAAGATTAAGAGGTGACTTGATAACAATTTGTAAATATCTACAAGGGGAACAAATATTTAATAATGAGCTCCTCAATCTCTAGCAGAGAAAGGTACAACATGATCTAATGGCTGGAAGCTAGACAAATTCAGATTGGAAATAAGATATAATTTTTTTTAACAGTGTGGGTAATTATCCACTGGAACAATTTACCAAGGGTCATGGTGGATTCTCCATCACTGGCAATTTTTAAATCAAGGCTGGATGTTTTTAAAAAGATGTGCTCTAGGAATGATTTCAGGGAAGTTCTATGGTGATATAGAGCAGGTCAGACCAGATGATCACAGTGGTCCCTCCTTGCCTGGGAATCCATGAATCTATTTGCTGAGTACGTTATCTGGCCAACAACATTAACAGTGATACTGGGCCAGATTTACCTGCATTGCTCCAAGAAGGTAGCAACAGTACCTCGCTGTATCAGCAAAAGCTACTGGGCCCAGTGGAGGAATTCATTTCTCAAGTTGGACAGGCAAGGATTCCAGTATCATTTATGCCAAGGCATAATGGATTTAAGTTCTACTGAGAGCTCCTCAAGAACCTAGCAATAGAAAGGGCATTGAACTGACACATCCCCTGGCTACTCTAGCAAGATCATGTTTCTGGATAGGGCCACATACTTTGGGGGCAGCACTGGCTGCTGGAATGCCCCTGCTGTGGAGGAGGTTGTGAGCAGCATATGGTACAATAATCAATTTCACGTCCTTCCTATTGTCTTTAGCACTATGCCAGCATCTCTGCCAGGAGAAGCCAATGCTAATCCTGGAGTGACTCTGCTCCATTATTTGTAGGATAACTGCTTCTTGTGGAATATTACTTAGGGTCTGATCTGCCATCTGAGAATTTAAGAAGGTGGTCAGATTCTGGGCTAAAGGATGCAGAGTGGTTCTTCTACCAGTACTTCAACTGAAAGAAGGGAGCTGCTTTGGTATATTGCTCTATATCCTCTGCTGAGCCCAACATACAATGTGAAAACAAATCTGCTACATAATTTATGTGCTTTACCAGTATGAAATTGTAGCGTTTCCTTGCTGGTACCATACCAGGCCACTACAGCATTTATGAACCCTATCTCTTCTTTATCATTGACGTCTCTCTAAATGGAGGAATTTGAAGAACTTCCTTGCCATGAAGAGTCCTGCCTAAAAATATTATTTTTAAGCTCCCTAGAGGGGAAAGATGGGGAGACAGCAATTGCTTCTGTAGAAAACTAATACAATATAAACAGGAAGCATCAATAGTAGATTCTGTAGACTGAAGTTTTGATTTTACTAGCCGTGTTCAGAGTTCTAGTGGGAGACATTTTAAAATGAAATCAATTGACTAGCAATCATTTTTAGGCTGTTTGTTTTTTGGGAGTGAACGCTTGAATTAATTCAAGATGCCTAGAACAAAGGTTTTTCAATCAGGGGTACAGATACTCCTGGCGATATGCAAAGGTCTTCCACAGGTATATCAACTCATCTAGATATTTTCCTAGTTTTATAACAGGCTACATAAAAAGCACTAGCGAAGTCAGTACAAACTAACCTTTCATACAATGACTTGTTTAAACTGCTCTATATACTATACACAGACATGTAAATACAATATTTATATTCCAATTGATTTACTTTATAACTATATGGTAAAAATGAAAATATAAACAATTTTTCAGTAATAATGTGCTGTGACACTTTTGTATTTTTGTAAGCAAGTAGTTTTTAAGAGAGCTGAGCCTTGGGGATACACCAGTCAAATCAGACTCCTGAAAGGCGTACAGTAGTCTGGAAAGGTTGAGAGGCACCAGCCTTCTAGAAGATACCCAAGCTGAATCAGGATGTGACTGGGTGAAATTTAATAGCCTGTGATAGACAGGAGGCCAGACTAGATGATCTAATGGTCCTTTCTGGCCTTAAACCCTATAAATCTATTAATCTAAATTAAAACACTTTTTGTTCAAACTGCTTATGTATTCACACATTCATTTGCCTTTAAAAGTGACAAACCATGAAATAATATTCAATAACTATTATCCTCCAGCTTCATAATGCAATAAAGTTTCCACTTTAGCATTACCCAACAGTGTAGTAAGAGATTTCTGTGTATCTATCTGCCCATAGCATAGAAATGGTCCCATTTATATTTCATTTACATGCTATTCATAGCAGATACATTATATGTAATTGGTCCTCACTAGGCCTATAACTTAGGGTTTATTCCCTTAAGACCATTTAGGTAGGACACAGTCATAAAAACCAGTAAAACATGATCAAAATCGAATTTCCAAGGCATGAGCCTATGGCAAGTAGAGAGGTTTGTTTTGAGTCTGTTTAAGAACTATAAGAAAAGGAGGACTTGTAGCACCTTAGAGACTAACCAATTTATTTGAGCATAAGCTTTCATGAGCTACAGCTCACTTCATCGGATGCATACTGTGGAAACTGCATCCGATGAAGTGAGCTGTAGCTCACGAAAGCTTATGCTCAAATAAATTGGTTAGTCTCTAAGGTGCCACAAGTACTCCTTTTCTTTTTGCAAATACAGACTAACACGGCTGTTACTCTGAAACCTGTCTTTAAGGACTATGGAAGTGTTGTGTCACTTGGGAAAGGTGGCAGGTACTGTGTAGCGCAGAAACGGATCACTCCACTGCAACAGGGTCGTGATCACCTGCCCAAAGATATTGTGGTATTAAGAAGGAACACTCTGGGGGGATTGGGAGCCTCAGGCTCTCTACCCCATCCAGTTTCACCGATAGGTTACTGGTTTGAATCCAGTCCCAGTTTCTGAAAGTTGTTACCATCAGTCAGTGACATGTGTGAATGAGTTTGGCAGTTTCAGTTTTGATCACAAACACCACATCAGAGAAACCATTGAAGTTTCAAAATGGAGCCTTCTTCTGAGCAAAAAATTGGTGAGAACTAAAGCAGACATGTTGCAAGTTATTCACTGTACACCCAATCATGTATTCCTTGTGAAGTGAATGGAAATTATGGATGCCCATGGAATTCAGGATTGGCTTCTATGCACATGGTATATTCCCAATTCTGAAAGCATAGACCTTGACAAACATACAAAACCAGAGGCATCTACTACTGGCCCATCTGTTGCTATATGTTTTCTAAAGTACAGGAGCACAAGAAAAGTATTTAAAATGAGCGCCATGCATTTCTCTCTTTTTCACACCTTTATGTCATATGTTTGAAAGCTTTTAAAAATATTAATTCTGTGGTTGAGTTCTTATGAGGCCTGATCCAAAGCCCAATGAAGTCAATGGAAGTCTGGGAAAATCTTTGTATGAGCTTTAGACCAGTCCCGTAGAGCATTGCCAGTCCTACAGTATTTAGCCTCAAGTATATTTGTGCAACAGTTGAGGTAACTCCCTGAAAAAGGAAGTTTGTTATGAAAATCAAGACAGTCACTAAATTAAGGTTTGGCCCATGCACACTGATATCAGTGGAAAGAGTCTTATTGCATCCCAAAGCATCCTTTCGAGAGAAAGGATAGGGAGTTGGTAGTTGCAGAATTTAAGTTTTATTCTTGTCCATGTGACAGATGTGCTGTTGTGAATTTAGGCAAGTTGGTTTTAATTTTGCAATGCCTCAGTTGCCCCATCTGCAAAATGGGAATAAGAGTTACCTACCTGAAAGGGCTTTTGCAAGGATTAATGGTTTTAAGGTGCTTTGAAATCTTTAAATAACAGATGCTATGGAAGTATCATTATTACAGTGATTACCATGTTTTTGCATTTGTGGTGAATTAATTTAACTTGAAAATGTATAACACATTAAAGTCCAAATTCTGGCCTTGATTATGCTTGTGGAAATCCTGAATAATTTCAGTAATGCCAATAGAGTTACTCCACATTTGCACAGGGCAGAATTTGGCCTTAACTTATCTAAACAGAGACAGGCATATGCAACAATTTATAGAAGAGAGATATAACTTGTGATGTAAGCACCTTCTGAACATCACTAGTTGCATTTCCATAGCTTCAGCTAAGCTTCCAGCAAAAGTAAAACAATGTTTTACTGTTAATGAATAAGAATGTAAAAGTTTGAATGATTATAATAAATGTAATTAGAAAGAACTAAATGAGGTATAATTATGTAACATAGAAAGTGTGCAAGGATGTGACTGTGGGTGTGTGTGACTGAGATGCTGCCATCCCTAACTGAGGTAAATAAAGGACAAAATCCTCAGCGGATGTGATTCTGAGTAGCTCCATATATTTATACTTTTCTGCACAATGCTTTTTAGTTAGTCCTTTTCCCTCTCTCTTTCTCTCTCTGCCCACATACACATATATCTGATAAAGTCCTGAAAAGTCCAAGGTTATATTATGTACTGCAAATATAATGATTCACAGCTCTCAGTTTAGAGATGCAATAAAACTGTCAAATGATTTAATAGGTGAAAAAATTATAACTTTTCATATCTATTTCTTGGGAAATTTCCAAAGGAAAGTTAAACTTTAGAGGAAAAGGGCTTGATTCTGAACTCCTTTACACTGAAAGAACTCCACTGACTTCACTGGAGTCCTAATTTACTTGACATGAGATGAACACCAGGTCCAAAATCCGATATAACCAGACAATTATCAAGGACAAAATAAACAGAGATAACAATGGGCCAGAATAATTCCTGAATCTATGCTGACTTAAGCCAGTGTATATCCTTGTGCACAGCTAGACATGGCGGTTGCAGTAGCAGAAAGAAGATACCATTTCTCCTCCAGTATGGGCCCAGAGCTTGGAATTGGGTGGTATCAGTCAAGGAGGGGGAGAGAGGCATGGCTAGGACAGCTGTAGGATGTACTGATAGTGATAGTGCACAGGGAGGCTGTCCTGGAGCTTTTGTCAAAGATGTCCTTCTCTGGAAGACCCCAAGATGGAGGGTAGGAGGAAACACTAGCTGCCCTTCCCTGGGGGTGAATACAGACCATACAGACAGAATAAATTGCACCTCCATGTATCAGCGGAGGTGAAGCTAGCCCACTGGCTAGAGAGACAAAGCATAGCATTAAGATGGCCACTGCATTACAGAAATTGCCTATAAAAAACAGAAAGATGGATACACATAAGCAGTGGACACTGAGCCTATGCTTGGCAGTAGCTATACAAAAAATAAACAGGTGCAGCATCAGACACAGGAGTAAGGCGTATGGTTAATGCTTCTTTGAATGATACGTATATGAAGTGATTGTCTTTCAAAGCGCTGGTACAGCAGGCTCGGTGCATAGTGATGATTCAATCTCTGGGACAATTTGAAATGGCAGTCACGCTTCTGAAAGAGCATAAAGTCCTTATCTCCCTTTTAAAGCAAAGTAGCAACTGTACAGACAGAGAGGGAGGGAATGCTGAAAGGCATTACAGTAATGCATATCAATGAAAGGCTCCACTTGGATGACTAGCGAAAGGCACATTCCCTCAGGCTCTACCAGTTCCAATTCCTCCAAGTAGCTTTGGTGCTGGGCCAGAACAGGGTAATGACTCCTGCTAGCTGAATCAGGGACAAACTTTTTTGTGTGTTGCTATTTCAGAATCAGCCTTGATTCCACTACACAGCTTGTCAAACTTCAGGGCTCTCAGCCTGTGCTAAGGGGAGATTGGCTAGAAAAACGAAGGTGTGGCACACCTTTGCAAAGGTGCAGCAGCAGGGCCGGGTATTGAAGTTTGCCTGCAATATACTTCAGTTCATTTATGTCTAGAACTGTGTTCTGTCTTTTTCATGAGCACTGTAAGCCCACAGTTTGCAAGAAAAGAGGCTCTGTGTCATTGGTAACCATCCCAAGAACTGCCCTGTTGATTAATTTGGTAAGAGAAGGTCTCACACAGAGTTGGTCTATCTCATGAAAAAGACATAAATGGCAAAATTCAGAGTAACAGCCGTGTTAGTCTGTATTCGCAAAAAGAAAAGGAGTACTTGTGGCACCTTAGAGACTAACCAATTTATTTGAGCATAAGCTTTCGTGAGCTACAGCTTATGCTCAGATAAATTGGTTAGTCTCTAAGGTACCACAAGTACTCCTTTTCTTTTTATAAATGGCAAGAGTAACTCCAGATGTTTCCATAAATCTCTGGGCCGTATCCTAAATCATTTAAGTATTTTAAATTTTGCCTTTCCATTGCTTCAACGGAAGCAGAATCAGGCACATAGGAACTAAAGCTGGAAAAAGCCAACGAGGTCAGCTAAGTTCTTGGCAGCTAGTAATATGGTCTCTGAAAGTTGGTACACAGAGCTGACAGGGACAGGCTTGAAAGGATTCAATTTACAGCTCAAGGAAAGAGCAATCAGTTGAAAAACTCTTCCATCAAGAACTGGCCAGGAGATTGGCTACACACTGTCCCCAGGAGGATTACTGCCTGGGAAATAGAGCAACATGTATTCTGAATAAACAGAATCGTCAGCCTTAATGTTGTATGGTCTTGGTTTTTCTTTTTTGCCTTCCATTTACCTATTCCTTTTTTGTTCTCAGTCCATTTCTTCATTTCCCCCTCTTTCTCTCTATCTGTATTTCTACCATTTTCTCTCCTCTCCCCTCTGTTTTTCCTCTTTCAATACTTCTTCTCTTCTTATTTTGCTTTTCCTCCCCACTTCACTGAAGCTCCCCATTTTTATTTCTTCTCCCAGGAGCCCTCTGTCTTTTTCCTCGTTTGAGTGCCTCCGAATCTCAATCCCTATTTCCTTTTTTCTCTCTCCCTCCTTTCTCTGATGGGGCTTTCTCATTACTCCTCTCCCAGTGCCTTTCTCTTCCTTTCCTCCCAGCCACTTTCTCCCAGTGCCATATTGTCTATATTGCTTCCACTTCTTCTTTGTCCTTTCCAACAGTGACTGACCTGCTCCCTCTAGGATCCTCTTTTTCCCTCCATTGACCCTTTTCCTTCCCTGCCCCCTACCATCTCTTCGTTTTCTTTTTGCACATCTTCCCCATACTACTCTCACTCAGCTTCCTTCCTGTGCTCCAGCACCTGACCCACTTATCCCCATTCCTCTGATGCCTACTGCATTCCAGACCATGGCGCCTCATTCTTAGCCCTCGCACATGCCATGCCACACTCCAGGGTCATTTCACCTGGAGCATAACCTCTTCAGGTTTCCCTGGTTGCTTTCCTCTTAAACTGCTGCTTCACTATAGACCACTCTAGACCACAACACCCATAGCCTGGTATCTGCATGACTGCAGGTTTCCCTCTCCTGGTTGCAAATGGCCTCTTGACACCTCTCTGCACTTCTGCTAACCTCAGAGACAATCAGCAGTGCTGAGAGCCATTGAACGGAGCTGTAAACCCTGTACATGACGGAAACCACTTCAAGCCAGGGGGTGCAGCAGCACCCCTGCACCTCTAGTTTCAGTCCATATGGAGCCAATGTGCTTACTGTTTCAGGCCAGCAGAGCACACCAGCTCGACCAGCTCAATTGAAACCATTAAAAAGCTCAACCTGAAAAACTTCCAATGGTTCCGTTCCATCCACATGCTAGTGTTGACAGATTCTGACCAATTACCAACTAAGTGGAAAGTCCAGTGGTTAGGGTGTGAGCCTGGGACTTGAAAAACTGGGGTTTAAGTCCTGGCCCTGCCACTGCCTTCCTGTGTGACCTTGGGGAAGTCCCTTAGTCTCTCCCCATCTGTCAAATGGGATAAGAGCACTGCCCTGCCTCACAGGGGTGTCCTGTGACCAATGCACAGTCAGTCAGTGTGATGATGGTCAGGGGTGCTGGAACAGTGTTTGCACTGGGGGTGCTGAGATCCACTGAACCTAGGTGTAAATCCTGGATATGATGGAAACCACTTGAAGCCAGGTGGTGCTGCAGCACCCCTAATTCCAGCACCGAGGATGGCGGTGGTGTGTCTGAGGGGGAGTCTGCCCAATGCGCGTTAAGGGTTTGGGCTCGGTCAGCTTTAGCTCTGTGCCAGCGCAGCTGAAGGCAGAGTCTGCTTCCTGCTCTCCAAGGCTTCAGAAGAAGGGGGCAGGGGAGTGCTGGCTGGAGGAGGCTCTGGTACAGCCGCGGGAATATCGCAGCAATGCAACACAACGTAGCCTCCAACCAGACCCACCGCCTGCAGGAAAGCGGAGTCGCAGCCCCGCAGCAGGCAGGCGATGTGGGCAATGAGCGTTTCTACATTTCCTTTGAGGGCAGCGTGTCCTTTCCCAAACCAGCCCCTCCTTCTATGCACAGCCCTTCCCCCGCCTGTTCCCCGCTTGGGAAAACTTAGCGCTAACTTGGTCCCGGCCCCCGCAGGAGGAGGGCTTGCTCCCCGCAGGAGGGAGGTGACTTTCAGCACACTGGACGGCGACGTCTGCATTGCCGAAATCCTTCAATGTAAGTCGGCGGGTCCCGTCAGCATAGGCCCCCCTCCACCCGCCGCGCGGCTGCAGCGAGCCCGCCTGCCCCTCGCCCTCCCGCAGGGCGCGCCCAGCAGCAGAGCCACCCCGCCCCGCAGCCCCTCTCCCACCCACGGGAACCCGCAGCGCCGGGCAGCCGCCTTCTCCC
Organism: Lepidochelys kempii; assembly: GCF_965140285.1. NCBI lineage: Eukaryota > Metazoa > Chordata > Testudines > Cheloniidae > Lepidochelys > Lepidochelys kempii. Next base: position 134,580,801 of record NC_136382.1, on the reverse strand, counting down.
GCTCGGGCAAGGGGCGCTGAGCGCCCGCCGCGGCACGTCCAGCGCCGCACAGCCGCGGACTGACCGGCAGGGTCCCCCAGCTCTCGCCCCTCCGGCCCCCGCCTCCGCTGCCGCCGGATTTACCTTCCACTTTGGTGAGGGTAAGGACCGGGCTGTTGCACGCGCTGAGCGGGGCGACCCTGGCTGAGTGTTTCTTCATGGTGAGCCCTTCTGCCAGCAGGAGCTCTCCAGCTGCTCGCCTACATCCTGGGGCCGGCTGCAGCAGCGCCCGCTGCTCCCCCTGCCTCCTCCAGCCCGCGCTGCCTGCTCGGCGGGCTCTCCCGACCCCTGCGCGTCCCTCTGCCGCAGCAGCGCCCCGTCCTCGGGCTCGCCGCTGCCTCCCTTACCCCGCGCTCTCCCCTCTACTTTGAGGCTTGCTGCAAACAAAACGTCACGTGCAAATCCCCCCCCTCCCTCCCTCCCTCGCTCCCGCCGCGCTCCCGCCGGCTTGGGCAGAAGGGGAGCTGCCCTGGCTCGCTCACTCACCTTTCCGTTCCGCAAGGAAGCGGGCCGGCTGAGGGACCCGCCACCACAGCCCCCCTTAGCGCCCAGATGCTGGGTGGATCGGCCCTGTGCCCGTGCGGGGAGGTCCACTGAGTGAGGCGCGGGGGTTTGCGGGCTTTCTTTGGACACTTCTTAGGCGTTTCACTCGCCCAGCGCTATGGGAGCCCCCCGGGCCATTGCAGGCTTTCCATGGACGAGCAAGTGATTCTGTCCCCTTTGGAGTGGAAGGGAAGGCTCTTATTTCCCCCCTCCCTCTCCCCTCCCCCCCGCAGACTTTGTGACAGCTCATGCGAACGGGCAGGACCAATACATGGAGAGGCAGACACAGACACACACGTGCAGGACCAAGACGTGAAGAGGACACACACGGACACACACACACACACACACACGACTCTGCCCACAGAAACACTGCACCCACTAGCACCTGTTACACTTTTTCTCTTTAGTAGCTGTAGAGCGTGTGAAACTGATTCTCCAGAGACTGACACTTCCACAAGTGTATGGATAGCTTCCCTTCAGGCCTCTGCCAGGGTCTCAGCACCTGGGTGCTGAGACCCTTCCAAGAACAAGTGCATGATGCCTCTGCAGTTGCTGCCAACCATTTTCGTGCCAATTGTTTAGGGGGCTATTTTATTTTAGCACATATAAAATTAGAGTGACTGCATATTTGATGCCAACCCCCAGGCTTCTGGGGGATGGTGTCATCTTTGGGCTCATTTTTAAACCAGTCTTGGAGGAAACTGTTATAGGGTTCTCACTGAGATGAGAGCCAGCATCTAAATCCTATTATTCTTCCTGGAATAGAAATCCACCATCCCTCCCCTCCCAACTCAGTTTTTCCAGACAGGCCCTCTCAGAGGTCCAGAGAGGCCTGGGCCACTTCCAGCTTTTGAGGCCCCTAGCCATAATAAAAATAAAAAATGACAACACATGAAAACAAAATAAGGCACCAAAAAAAGAGAGACACATAATTTGAATATTTTTTTATTTAACAAATTCTTTTCTAGGCTTTTTCTGTGCAAATGTACTAATTATTGAGGAAAAATCTAGCTTTCATGCAATGTCACAGTTGATATTAAGCATAGCGAGCCCCTTCAAACACTTTTGTCTCATAGTTGAATGGTGATAGTTCTTTACCTGCTTCAACACGTTGAAGGTGCATTCACCTGAAGCCACTGATGCAGACAAACTGACAAAAATACGCAATACAATTGTGATATTAGGAAACATCCCAGGGTGTCCAAGTTCAAGTATTTCTTGAAGCAATTCCTTTGGCTTGCAATCCAATTTAAAGTTTGTGGAATATGTTCGTTTGAAGAAGATGACCTCATCACTGAGATCGTTTGAGATTTCTGTTTGAGATTTTTCTTACTGTTGCTGAAATTGTTCAGCTGCAGAAAGTAGATCTTCATTACTCAGTCTGTTGAACTGCCAAAGAAACCCCAAAAGGGTAAATATTAGTCACAGAGACTCAAATCGATGTGTAAGACCTGACTGAATAGAGTCAATGATGACAGGGAAGACATTGACCCTATAATGCTGCTCAGCATCGGATTCAGTAGGTAAGTTGCGATTGGTGGAGAACTTGGATGAAAGGCCGATATTCTGTGCTACTAATTTGGACTCAGTCAGGATCACATCCCATTGTTGACGAATCTGTTGAATGTCATTGCTAAGACTTCAATGTTATCCCTCTCAATATCAAGTGTAGCACTGCGTGCTTCAATTACCAGATTAGTTGGGTGCATCATTGTAAGTAGCTTCATCCACAATGATGACATCAAAATGCATTCAAATTTGGACATGGGCTTCTGAATAGACTGAAGTTCAGTTTGAGCCTGTGCAGTGAGATTGAGAGATTCAAGCTCATTTAAAGCCTTATTCACTGAATTCAAATGCTGTGCAACTGGTTGAACACCATCAATCTGTGCAGACCATCTAGTTTTGGACATCCCATGCAGTGAAACAGGAAGTTATTGCTTCAGAATTTCCCACCTTTGTGGACTGCTACCAAAGAGCTTGTACATTTGCTGAACAGTTCCAAGGTAAGTAATTGCCTCCTTGCATGATTTAGCACAGTCAACACCTATAAGGTTTAGTGTGTGGTTTCCACAGCTGGAGAAAATACAGTTTGAATTATCCTCAAGCAGAACTGCTTGTATACCTTTGTACTTCCCAGCCATATTAGATCCACTGTCATAGGCTTGGCCAATGCAGACTTGAAAAATCTAACTTAAAACGTGCTAGAATTACTAGTAGCAATTTCAATTTCAAGCAGCAATTTCTTTTCCAGTTTTTCTCTTGAAATTATCGAACAAAATAAACCTTTCTTCAGTTGAAAATATTGAGCTGTCTACAATCTGAACATATTGAATAACCATAGTAGTCTGTTCCTTGTGAGAACAATCTGGAGTGCCATCAATGATGACTGAAAAATACTTGGCATTTCAAATCTCATCAAGAATTGTTGTTTGTACGAATGACCCATATAGCTCAATAAACTCATTTTGTATGTATGTGGAGAGATAATGGACTTGCATGTACTTTTGATTCTCTTGCGATTCTCAAATACGTTTAACATGCTCTGATAAAAGTGGGTCATATTTGCTGAGGAGCTCAACTATACATAGAAAGTTTCCATTTGCACGATCACCAAGACGTTGACTGGAACTAAAGAAAGCCAATTGCCGCTGAGAAAGAAAAAGGATGACATTCAGGATGAGCTCAAGACATTTTTTCCAGTTATTAGTTACTGTAGAGAGGGGGGTATATTCTCACCTGAACTTTCAGCTGATGCTGCCCTACTGGCTGATTTCCATGCAACATAGTTTTCTTTGGGTGACGCTGAACTTTCATATGATGGTATTCGATCTTTCAACTTTCTCCAACGTCTGTTGATGCTCCATCCTGATTGATCAGAGAGAACTGATGCATTTGCAGCACTTTTGTTCAAAATGAAGCAGGGTAAACAGTACAGAGATTGTTTTTCCGTACTCCAGCATAACCAGTCTCTTTTGCAGGTCTCACCATTTGGAAGAGTTTTTGTCAGCAGACAAGGAGGGAAAGCATGAGAATTCTGCTGTAAATAAGTAGCTTATCTACACTTGAAATCTTCTCCTGTAAACATGTACACAAATGCTGAATGGTACACAAATGCTGAAAAGACTTAAAATGAAGGAATACTAATTAAGAACACAAGATGACACAGTCAGACAGGTTATTATCCTTATCAGTGAATCAAAACTCAAGCACACAAGGTATAATATAACAGGCTGAGCTGAAGACAAAGGGATGACATATATATAGTAAACACAGACACAGATACAGACAGAGGGATAATGTCCAAAAAATTCAAACAAGTGTCTTCACGAAACTCACTGTATAAGATTGTCCTCACAAATTTTCACCTTGAATCTGGGCCTATAGACTACAAAAACCTATGATGATGACCAAGCTACCAAGTTAGGGCTCAACCAACCAACCAGTCACCTCTTTTAGCTACCATATGAAGATAATAATGAGGAATTCTCAACATAAATAATTCCTTAGTCAACTAGATGTAAAACTATAAAGACACAAAAATGTAATAATTCTCCACCTTTCAGTATGCACTTGATCCAGCACCAGCCACTAGTAGTGGTTTGTTTATATAATCAGCTGATCTGAGAGGACATGTTTATCACGGTCTAATCTTGTGCTATCAGAACCATTATATTTTTATTAATATTTATGAACATTTTAAACTCTTTAATATGACAAAAATCTATATCAGTAAACAAAAAAATTATGTATTTTACCAAATCACATCTCTTATTTGCTTAAATTTGCAGCTCTAAGCTGAGAGTGCGTGTCACATTTTGGTCCGATAGGGATGTGCATAAAAACAAGTTGTGAAACTTATCAAATGCCAAAAAATTAACAAGTGTCTAAATTTCAGGCCCCCTTTGATCTTGAGACCAAGGCCAAATGGCCCTCCTGGCCCCCACTCTGATTGGCCCTGTTTCCAGACCATCCTTCTCAGTGCCTAAGGGGAAAGTAGGTGAAGTCACCTGCTGCCTGAGAGAAGGTGGACTGTAGAAACACTGTGGAGACTTGTGGGTCCCACAAAGGAATAGTCGTAGAGAACAAATTACCTTCATCCCTAAAGTCAGAGCTGAGGCATATTGGCAGGGCAGTGTGGGGAAGCTTGCACTGCCTGTGCTGTATCTATTCCATAGCTAGAGGACTTCAGGCTCCTGGGTTGTCAAGCTAGCACCATTCATAGGAATCACCATGCTAGATCAGACCAATGGTTCACTGAGTCCAACACCCTGTCTCTGACAGTGACCAACCCTAGATGCTTCAGAAGAAAGTGTAAAACGGAGTTATATAAATATTGAAATAGATAAAATTGATCCATAACTTTGCAATAACATGCCCAGGCAGCTGGTGAAATATTTTTGATCTTACTAATCTCTTGGCTTCAGTGATATCTGGTGGTAGTGAGTTCCACTGGTTAATTATGGGTTGTGTTAAAAAGCTATTTTTATTAGTTTTAAATTTGTTGCTTTTTAAATTCATTGGCCGTTCCCTTGTTCTATGAGAAAAAGTAAGTAGTAGCACCTTATTTATCTTCTCTAAACTGCTAATTATTTTATTTACCCATATTATTCCCATCTTATCTCCTCTCTAAACTAAACAGGCCCGATATTTTTATTCCCTCCTCATGCGGAAGTATTCCCCTTATCTCCAAGAACTTTGATTGCTCTTTTCTGCACCATTCTACTCCTGGTATGCCCTTTCTGAGATGATGTGACCAGACGTAGGCCGTGTCTACACTAGAGAGCTTACAGTGGCACAACTAGACCGATGTAGCTGCGCCGCTGTAAGATTTCTTGTTTAGCCACTCTATGCCAAAAGGCTCTCCCGTCAACATAATTAAACCACCCCCAACAAGTGGTGTAGCGTAGCTAGGTCGGTGGGAGAGTGTCTCCCGCTGAGACAGCGCTGCCCACACCGGCTCTTCTGTCAGTGTAACTTATGTCGCTCAGACGTGTGTTTTTTCACACCCCTAAGCACCGTAAGTTATACCGACAAAAGTACAAGTGTAGACATAGTCTTAGGCATATTATTCAAGATCAGGCTGCACAACTGATTTATATAATGGCATTATAATATCTGCAGGAACATCTCTATCCCTTTCTTAACACAGACTAATAACTCATCTGCTTTTTTGACCACAGCTGTGTATAAAACTGAGCACTAACTTCACCACACACACACAATTAAAGGGGAAAAAAGATGATGACTGATAATTGGAGGTCCCTCATATGCATTAACTTTTTCCAATATTTTTTCAAAAAAGTTTTTAATACACTTACTAACAACATATGGCAGATTTACCCCTCAGTGTGCATGTGGAAGTCCCACTGGTATCAAAAGGACTTTATGTAAGGAGGATAGGCTCTAACTGGTGAATATGGAACTACAGTAGGTTCTTTCATATAAGTATGTATAACTACTGTCAAAGGACCTGATCCTGCCTGGTGGTGAGCGTGACCTGGAAAATGCTGAGTACCTTTTATTCCCACTCACTTGACTGGGACCTGACGGCACTTCGGCACCTACCTTTGCGTACAGGGTCCTAAATATCTTTGAGGATCTGGGCTTTGCACCATGAAGGATCAGGTTCAAAGGGTCTAATTATGAGAGGTGCCTGCAACTGGAGTTGATGGTAATCAGCACCTCTCAAAATTTGGGCAAAACAAAATGACTGTACATTGCAAACAAAATCAGCTATCAATATTCCATAAACATCCCAGGGTATAATATACAAACACTAGCCTTTTAAAGGAATGTGTGGAGAACTCTAACAAATGTTGGAAAAATACCCCATATGCCTGCAGACATGTCAAATACTACATGTTCTTTTATATTCAGAGGTCAATTGTCTCTGAAGGCCACAGCCAGAGAGTTATTTTGGAAAGATCTCATCTGATGGGTTGTAGATTAATGAAGCATAACGATTTTGGTTCATATGTCCTATGTCTCTGCAGCAAGGGTCATTGGGATGAGCCCGGTCAAAGAAAATGTTAGGCTCCTTTTCAAAGTGATTGTCCGGGAGAGCATTGGCCTGGTGAGCTCTAAGACAGAACAGTCTAACATGGTCCAAATGAAAAAGCGTTGCTTTCATATTTCAGTCCTTACTGTTTGGATCAGACAACTCTTTCTCTTCAGTTTTCTTGATTTTAGAGCTCACAGATATATAGAGATTTAAAGTATGTTGAGAACTATGGGTCCATTTTCTATCACTGGGCAAGTTTATCCTGGAACCTGGTTGGTTTCCACACACTGAAAGAAATTGCATCAAAAGAGGCAATTCTAACCTTGCATGGTGCTCTCAGTAGGAATATTTTGCTCTTCTACAGTGAATTTATCTGAGGTTCTAAAGGCACTTTACAAACCATTAATTCATTTTCACAACACCTCTGCAAGAAGGGTAAATATCTTTTTTTGTCCACAAATTGTCTTTGAACAGATTACAGTTTCAAGTTTATTGAAGTTGTTTGCTCAATGATCTCTTCAGATAATTCTCAGTCTGTAGTTTGTTTGTGAGCAGTTGGTTGTATTTAGAATTCAAGCTTTTTTGTGTGTGTGGTTATTTGGTATGTTTTATTTTTAACTACATACACCTACTACCTGCTAGAAGCCTGTTTCTTGTGCAAATGCTGGTAATTTTGAATATGAAGTTTGTTCTGCAAATTTGCTGCAAAATTCACTTAAAATTTGCTGTGCTGGTGAAAACTCACCAGCAACGTAATTTGCGAGTCTTTCATATTCACAGGAATCTAAGACAAAAGAAGTATGAGTCTAGTCAATGCAAATTCAGTAAGAAGTTTTATACTCAGTTTTAGTTTTATTTTGCAGTATTTGCCTTACTGTAATGCCAATGTCTTTCTGATCTTTGCCTTCCCAACATCCATCAAGCATTTTGTTAGTTATGTGTCTTCTGTCATTTCACTGGTGTCCACAGAACTGGATATTGGATGAAAAAGGAAGTCATGGCAGCTGAATGAAATCTGGTTCCAGCTGTTTGCCAGCCTGTATGAACTTGGAAGAGTTTGATTAATAATTCCTATCCCCAGTGTTTTTCAGATTCTCTCACCAATGGAATGGTATAACCCAGTTTAAGGTGTTAATAAAAACGAGAGGCTATATATATATAACCTATTACCTACAGTTCCTAGACATGGATATAAAGCCCTGGTGGGAATATTTTGCTTGTGGTTTTTTTCAATTAACTTTAATGTTTATTGCTTTTTTGAGCAGTAAAGAAAGATCATCAGGGTGGTGCACTTTACTTTCAAATCTTTTCTGAAGTCATAACTTTCTCTCTCAAACAAATTCTGCGACAGTCACCCACTTTTCTGGCTTGAGAATGCTGCATTTCAATTAACCCTGGTTGCCTCTCCCTCATTTTGTCACACCAATAAAATAAAAAGCTTGTTTAAGTCTCGGACCTTTAGCTTTAGACTATGTAAGCTTCATTTTAAAGTATTGTTTTATGGTGTAGACAAGCAACATCTATGTTTTATTTCAACTTGCCAATGGGAAATATCTTACCACCAGCTATTTTGACTTTTATTAAAAGGAATGTAGTGTTCATGAAAAGATAACATATTTGAAGACAGGAGCACTATATGTATACAAAGCACAGGCAACAGTGATATGTGCTTCACTACATTGCTCTGTCAACGTGCTTCAGATCTAATTAGGCAGAAAAAACATCTCTTTGGGTGAAAAGGAAGGTTCAGACTCTAAACTCATTCAGTCCCTGTCCTTTCTGCTGAGTCTGCCAACAAGACTAACCATTAGCACCACAGTAACTGTGAAGGTGCTTTTTAGAAGGTGGACAGCCGAGAGGCATGCACAGAGACCATCAACCCATTTTACACAGATCATTTGGTCTGTTCTGGCCTATGCTGGATTCAAAAAAATTCACAAATGCAATACAGTTCTCTGAAGCCACTGTCTCAGTGGAATCCCATGATTCTCCCCATGTGGACCAGCCATGATTTCTCAGCAGGTCAAGCTGGCCTCAGTACCTGCCAGTATTCCCTTTGGGAGCACTGACCAGTAGTTAATACAGCAACCAGATAACTTCCTTAAAAAGCATTGTTTAATTTTAACAATAAGAACATAGAAAAGCCAAGGGGAACAATTTTAAAACAACAAAACAGTTTATATGCATGTCTGTTTATCTTCCTACGCTTTCACAGGGTGGTAAGCCTTAGGAAGGCCCAAGTGCTTCAGACCCTCCTTCGCAGGGCCTATCTCTGTGTCAGTATGGGTCTCACAAACAGCCCCCCGACAGCTGTCTCCCCTTCTCTCTAGCAAGTCAATTAACCATTTTGATCTCTGTTCTCAGCCTTGGCAAAACAGCTGTGTAATTGTGGCTGGGGCCAAGAAGCATCTTAGCATATTAATAGCTTAGAATTGTTTCTTAATGACCCCCTGTCGCGTTAATTAGGAGGTTACCTATCTTGAGACATTATGTTGCCTCCTTGCTATTTCACTAACTGTCCTGCTATTTAACTAAATCAATATATGCATACAGTAAGCATTTCAATAACCCAATATAACTGCAGTAACTATCTCAATAACCAGGTCATATACAGAATTCATTAATAATTACAGATCAGCCCCACATCCTTCACAGCAATCCCAACCCATCACAGACTTCAGTGAAGTTACACTAAAATTACACAAGTGCAGTGAGTATAATTGGTCCCAAAGGCCTAGCATTAATGCACATCTTAAACTCAATCTGATGTGCTATTAGCAAAAATTATGTTGCCAACATTTACAGTATATTATAAGGATCCTTATAATAACTTCCCAGCTAATGAGACTGAGGAAAAAAGAATGATGTTTCAGCGACAAGTACTTAACATAAATAATCCACCTTGTCTCCTGTATTCTTAACTTTCAGATGCCTTTGAAACAGAATGTGTTTTTGAAGAGATAATCTACTACACAGCTGTTGATTTTAGTAGATGTGGAACAGTCATGGCCGATGAATCCCAGAGGATCAATAGGAAGGGTAAAGGAAAGTGGGTACAGAAGGAAAGTGTATGGTCTCACCTGAATCACCCTTTTGCACCTCTACACTTTTAGTAGCTGATTGTGATATGGCATGCAGACTCTCCTTCCCCTTGTCCCCTGCACAGGGTAATACTGTATTTGTGCAGGCAGCACATAGCTGTTATGTGGGAGCAGAAAGATGCAGTTTTAAATAGTAGCTAGCCCAAAATGAAGCAGTGGAAAATACTACAACCTTGCTATTAGGTTCATCCACAAATTGTTAATCTTTGCTTCGGGGAAATGAGTATTCTCTTAAATAATGCTGTTGCATGATGCAAACATGCGGACATCAGCTCAACTACACAGATGCAGGGACAGGGTTAGAAACTATACACTATGGTTCAAAACACATAGATTTACACTATTTGAATTAAAGGAGAATCTAAATTAGCTGCTGTAATATTGTAGGTAATGCTTTTAGAGTTAGAGTTCAAGGCCAGAAGGGACCACCAGATTATCTAATCTGACTTTCTGTATAGCACAGGCCACCAATCCCAGCATCCGCACACTAAATACAACTAAAATAAGACCAAAATATTACAGCCCACAGAGACTAGAGTATTAGGTGGCACAGGGAGAGAATAGGAGGGACCAAGGTATGCCAGTGCCAGAATCCCCTGCAATAGCAGGGAAATGATTAAGTGAGATATACCCAGAAAATCCTGGCAGAAGATGGTGCAGAAGATGGTGAAAGCTCCCAAAGCCACTGCGAATCAAACCTGGGAGAAAGTTCCTTCCCAACTCTACACATGACTATCGGATAGACTCTGAGCGTATGAGAAAGAACCAGCCAGCCAAGCACCTGACAGAGAAAGAATGCTCAGTGCCCCTCAGATCCTGACCCTCCCTGTCCCAAGTCCCATCTTCAGCCATGGTCATCCTTGATGTTTCAGAGGAAAGAGATAAAAAACCCTGCAGCAATACATTGAAGGGAGGGGGAGGGGGAAGGAAATCCCTTCCTGACCCCTGCAGTGGTCATGTGAAATGCTGAAGCATGAGCTTTGAGAACATAAGACATAAACCAGAAGTGACCTCCAGGGCTCTTGATGACCTTTGTCCCCTATCATCACATGCAACCCCCTCATACAATTAAACTCATAAATTTGTCCATCTCTTTCTTAAAACTAATTAAGTGTTTTGCCCCCACAACTCCTACTGGGAGGCTGTACCAGAACCTCTCCCCTCTGATGGTTAGAAACCTTCTTCTAATTTCCAACCAGAATTTCAGAGTAGCCGCCGTATTAGTCTGTATTCGCAAAAAGAAAAGGAGTACTTGTGGCACCTGTTTATACCCATTTGTTCTTGTGCTAACATTCTCTTTTATCTTAAATAGTTCTTCATCCTTCATCAGTTGTAGGCATTAAAAAGTAACAATCACACACGAGCAGGTCTTGCTTTTCATCCAGAAGAGCACAGAGGTACAGATAGACACTAGCCAGTCCATTATGCCTGACTGAGGTTAGGTGGAACAAAGGAGAGCCCATGTGCCAAACTCTGAGTCCCCTTTGCAAAAAGGTACCGAATGTTTACATAATGTATTAAAAAATTATTGGACTTTTGCTACCGTTTAGGGGATTGTCATCAACATATTCCTGCAATTGCCAGAGATTTGTTTTAATCTACTAGAAATGCAGCAGCATTTGTGGTCTTGGCTATTTTTCTGTTGTTTCCATATGGGGTAGGAGGGAGCAGATATGATAGGCTTTTCCCATCCAATATTAATTACCTATTGGTAAAATATTTATCAGGTTGTTAATATGTGTGATTTTACTTTTAATATACTAAGCTACACAGATTTTTGGATATGCCCATAGAAGATGAGCCAACTCACTCTATAAATCACCTCTCACTGGAACTATTTGGCAAATACTTTTCTATAGAAAAGTAAAAAGAAAAGGAGTACTTGTGGCACCTTAGCGATTAACCAATTTATCTGAGCATAAGCTTTCATGAGCTACAGCTTACTTCATCGGATGCATTCAGTGGAAAATACAGTGAGGAGATTTATATACACACAGAACATGAAAAAATGGGTGTTATCATACACACTGTAAGGAGAGTGATCACTTAAGATGAGCTATTACCAGCAGGAGAGCGGGGGGGGGGAGGGGGGAAGAAAACCGTCCTCAGGCCCTACGCTACCAGCACTCCCAGTTATCTTCGAGACACCACTGACTTCCTGAGGAAACTACAATCCATTGGTGATCTTCCTGAAAACACCATCCTGGCCACTATGGATGTAGAACACCAACATTCCACACAAAGATGGACTACAAACCGTCAGGAACAGTATCCCCGATAATGTCATGGCAAACCTGGTGTCTTCACCCATAACTATTTCACATTTGGGGACAATGTATACCTTCAAATCAGCGCCTCTGCTATGGGTACCCGCATGGCCCCACAGTATGCCAACATTTTTATGGCTGACTTAGAACAACGCTTCCTCAGCTCTCGTCTCCTAATGCCCCTACTCTACTTGCGCTATATTGATGACATCTTCATCATCTGGACCCGTGGAAAAGAAGCCCTTGAGGAATTCCACCATGATTTCAACAATTTCCATCCCACCATCAACCTCAGCCTGGACCAGTCCACACAAGAGATCCACTTCCTGGACACTACGGTGCTAATAAGCGATGGTCACATAAACACCACCCTATACCGGAAACCTACTGACCACTATTCCTACCTACATGCCTCCAGCTTTCACCCAGACCACACCACACGATCCATCGTCTACAGCCAAGCTCTACGATACAACCGCATTTGCTCCAACCCCTCAGACAGAGACAAACACCTACAAGATCTCTATCAAGCATTCTTACAACTACAATACCCACCTGCTGAAGTGAAGAAACAAATTGACAGAGCCAGAAGAGTACTCAGAAGTCACCTACTACAGGACAGGCCTAACAAAGAAAATAACAGAACGCCACTAGCCATCACCTTTAGCCCCCAACTAAAACCTCTCCAACGCATCATCAAGGATCTACAACCTATCCTGAAGGACGACCCATCACTCTCACAAATCTTGGGAGACAGGCCAGTCCTTGCCTACAGACAGCCCCCCAACCTGAAGCAAATACTCACCAGCAACCACACAACAGAACCACTAGCCCAGGAACCTATCCTTGCAACAAAGCCCGTTGCCAACTGTGTCCACATATCTATTCAGAGGACACCATCATAGGGCCTAATCACATCAGCCACACTATCAGAGGCTCGTTCACCTGCACATCTACCAATGTGATACATGCCATCATGTGCCAGCAATGCCCCTCTGCCATGTACATTGGTCAAACTGGACACTCTCTATGTAAAAGAATAAATGGACACATATCAGATGTCAAGAATTATGACATTCATAAACCAGTCAGAGAACACTTCAGTCTCTCTGGTCATTCAATTACAGACCTAAAAGTCGCAATATTACAACAAAAATACTTCAAAAACAGACTCCAACGAGAGACTGCTGAATTGGAATTAATTTGCAAACTGGATACAATTAACTAAGGCTTGAATAGAGACTGGGAGTGGATGGGTCATTACACAAAGTAAAACTATTTCCCCATGTTTATTTCCCCCCCTCCACTGTTCCTCAGATATTCCTGTTAACTGCTGGAAATGGCCCACCTTGATTATCACTAGAAAAGTTTTTCTACTTCACCCCCACCCCCCGCTCTCCTGCTGGTAATAGCACATCTTACAGTGTGTATAACAACATCCATTTTTTCATGTTCTGTGTGTATATATATCTCCTCACTGTATTTTCCACTGAATGCATCCGATGAAGTGAGCTGTAGCTCACGAAACCTTATGCTCAAATAAATTGGTTAGTCTCTAAGGTGCCACAAGTACTCCTTTTCTTTTTGCGAATACAGACTAACACGACTGCTACTCTGAAACCTATAGAAAAGTATGTTTATTTTGTGGCACCAAATATGACTCTGCTTTTCACTGTGGCTGGGGAGGATCATAACATTAGCACAAGCAGTGAGACCAGATCCCAAGATAACTCATAGTACATTTTGAAGTATTCTACACATACCATAATGAGATAGCTACTGAAAAAGACTTTTTGTTGCGTATCACTAATCCCTCAGCTTCTATAGTTGGGTTTGTGGATTTAGTTAATGCTTCTGAGGAATGGATCTCGATTGTTAATTAATAGTACAATATGCAAGCCTGTAATAGGCTTACACAAAATGGATGTTATACATTCTTAGAGCACAGCCTTGTTCCCACTAACGTTAATGGTAGCTTTGTCTTTGACTTCAATGAGAGCAGTACCCACATTGTATAACCACAAAATACATAAAGAAGAAAGTGACATACAAAGTACAGAGCACTAGTTTTATTTTTCATTGGGGAACTTAGTTGATATAAAAACAGGAAGCTGTTAGGAGACAGGGATGGAGGATCAAAGTACAGGTGAAAAAATGAAGAAGAGCAAAGATATCAGACAAGAGTTTCCAAGGTATAGAAGGAGAGAGAGGAGGACCAGAGACAGCAGCTTAAGGAAATATAAACATTATTTTAGTAAGTTACACAAAGAAACATATCACAATCAGGAATTACAAGTATATTTGGGCCAAATTCAGAAAACTGAAGCAACCTCCTGGCCTAGCTAAGTTCCCTGTGACTGGTGGTAGGGAGGGATTCAGGTGAGATCAGAGACTGACCTTTCTCCATTGATATTAACAGTTAGCTTCTGCTTTCTTTCAGTTGGCATAACCTCTGCTCCAGTGTACCAACTGATTTCCAGTACAACGTGTCTGTCTGTCTTGCAGCATGTATCACTTGGGTTTAAGAACTAATTTTGTTTAAAGAGACTTTTCTCTGATCTCTAAACCAAGAAAAAGACCTTAGGATCTTGTCTGATCTTCTCACTATGCGACCTGGATCAGACTCTCTGGTGCATCCCAGTTGCTTTGGGGCATAAAGCAGCCCTAAATCTGGCAGACTGGTCACAGGAGAATTCCCTGGATGCCACGTAGCTGATATAGTGGCTCATATGCCACCCACCTTCTGTCTGCTGGTGTAGTGGGTATAAGCTGGGGAAAGAAGGTGTGTCTGGGGCTCCCTCCCCCCTGCATTGGTGATCCCAAGCTCCTGAAACAGCCCTTGGGAGCCATTTGCAACCAACAGAATTTAGTATCAAGTGAACAATAATCTAATTTCTGTTGGGGAGTAGATTGGTGCCTGAATGGCCCCAGGTCAGGGTGGGGACACAAAGGTAGCCTACAGCTACCTTTGAGCTCCCCTAGTTCATTAGCCAGAGACGAGGCTCTGTGCCCCATGTATAACCAAGACCACATTCCTCAGAAAAATCTTGAATTATGGGTCATTCCCACCATGCTGGCTCTGTGTCTCTCTCCTCCCTCACTTCTATTAGCTTCAGCCCTGTATTTCTGGTTAAACTTTCCCCATAGCACTGAAAGGGAGAAACAGATTTATGTAGCCACATATTACTTCCAGGTTTCAGAGTAACAGCTGTGTTAGTCTGTATTCGCAAAAAGAAAAGGAGTACTTGTGGCACCTTAGAGACTAACCAATTTATTTGAGCATAAGGTTTTGTGAGCTACAGCTCACTTCATCGGATGCATACTGTGGAAAATACAGAAGATGTTCTTATACATACAAACCATGAAAAAAATGGGTGTTTACCACTACAAAAGGTTTTCTCTCCCCCCACCCCACTCTCCTGCTGGTAATAGCTTACCTAAAGTGATCACTCTCCTTACAATGTGTATGATAATCAAGTTGGGCCATTTCCAGCACAAATCCAGGTTTTCTCCCCCCCCCTTTTCCCACACACACAAACCCACTCTCCTGCTGGTAATAGCTTATCTAAATTGATCGCTCTCCTTACAATATGTTGTATGATAATAAAGTTGGGCCATTTTCAGCAAAAATCCAGGTTTTCTCCCCACCTATTACCAACAGGAGAGTGGGTTTGTGGGGGGCATGGGGAGAAAACCTGGATTTGTGCTGGAAATGTCCCAACTTGATTATCGTACACATGTTGTAAAGAGAGTGATCACTTTAGATAAGCTATTACCAACAGGAGAGTGGATTTGTGGGGGGTGGGGGTGGGGAGAAAACCTGGATTTGTGCTGGAAATGGCCCACCTTGATTATCATACACATTGTAAGGAGAGTGATCACTTAAGATAAGCTATTACCAGCAGGAGAGTGGGGTCGGGGGAGAGAAAACCTTTTGTAGTGGTAAACACCCATTTTTTCATGGTTTGTATGTATAAGAACATCTTCTGTATTTTCCACAGTATATATCCGATGAAGTGAGCTGTAGCTCACGAAAGCTTATGCTCAAATAAATTGGTTAGTCTCTAAGGTGCCACAAGTACTCCTTTACATATTACTTCCACTACTTCTCTCAAACTGTGAATAAAACATGACTGTTTCAGGGTTTTGATGGCATTAACAGATCAGTTGAGGTTTGCTCTCAGTTTATAATGTTACTAGAGCTACTTGACGTAATTATAGTCATGATGTATGTACAGGAACTCCTCACTTAAAGTCGTCTCCTTGTTACTTTTTGCTGATCAATTAGGGAACATGCTTCTTTAAAGTTGCACAATGCTCCCTTCTAACATCGTTTGGCAGCCGCCTGCTTTGTCCACTGCTTGCAGGAAGAGCAGCCCATTGCAGCTAGCTGGTGGGGGCTTCGAACCAGGGTGGACTGGCAGCCCCCTGACAGTTCCCTGCTCCCTTAAATTCCCTGTGTGGCAGCTGCTCAGCAGGCTATCAATTGCCGGCAGTTCAGCTGTCCCTCCCCCCACTGCCATGCACTGCTCCTGCCCTCTGCCTTGGAGCTGCTCCCCGAGACTCCTGCTTGCTGTGTGGCGGGAGGGAAAAAAGAGGGAAGGCTAATGTGAGGGTGTCCCCCTCCCCCCTGCTTCTGCACCCTACTTGCATAGAGCAGGGGGGACACAGACGGAGGGAGCTGCTGCCTTCTGCGGACAGGTCTCAGCTTGCTGATCTAATTAACAAGGCAGTGTACTTCTGACCACACTCTTCATACTTAAAGGGGAAATGCGCATCTCTATCTCTCAAACACAGAGTGTCTCTGTCTGCCCTCCCTCCTTTCCTGCTGCCTTGTAGAGTGTGAGAGTTAACCCTTGAGGGCTCAGCCAATTGCTAGTTCATCATTTAGCAGTAAGGCATTCCCTGGGAAATATCCCACCCTCTGACTTCACCACCTCAATCAAGCTTCACAATCATCATTGCTGTGTACCATTATTAAATTGGTTGTTTAAAACTTATACTGTGTGTGTGTGTGTCTGGTGAAAAAAAATTCCCTAGAACCTAACCCCCCCATTTACATTAAGTCTTATGCGGAAACTGGATTCGCTTAACATCATTTTGCTTAAAGTCTCATTTTTCAGGAACATAACTACAACGTTAAGTGAGGAGTTCCTGTACAGCTGGGGCTATGATATTCCTAAGCATATCATAATTCAGGCTAATTCATACAACAGCAACATAAGTTAAATGAAATCATTTATGTAACCTGCTTTCTTTTAAAAATAGCTTAAGGTCTTTGATACTCAGAGGTACAACATCAAGTTCTATTTTTTCCCATTCCCAGAGCTCTTTATGGTAATAAACATCACATACATACACTGTGTTGGGGTTAACAGCGTACTAACACACTACAAATCACTTTAAGTACTTCCAGGTAATAAGTAATTGGGCATAAGTAGCTCTTTAGCACACAGCATAGATTTAAACCTGGCTCAGATACTAGCATTTGTAATGTGTGAGACAACATAGTTTTGTCTGTGGTTGGAGAGCTAAGAAGGTGAACCTCAGGCAAGCAGAGTTCACGCTCTCCTATCACTGGAGGAATGGATGGCTCTTTCAGAAAGCACAGTGAATGTGCAACTATTCCACCTAGGTCCAGGTTTAAATGCAAGACCTGTTGCTAAGGCCTTTCCCCAGCAATGACATCTTTATAGGTCTAACCCTGAGGATATTATAGGGGAAGGCAAAAGGGAGAAAACCAACATGCTACTGTGCATTTAGAAATAAGGCAGGCTTTAAGAATATTGCCATTTAGGCCACACTCAATGCTGTCAATTGCAGTGCTGCATTTAGTGCAGTGAAAGGAACTTTAGAAACCCTTTAGAAAGACAGATATGCTCCAGGGTACAAGATTATATGCAGATAATGACAAGCCCCTTCTGGATTTCATGAAATCTTCCAGGATACCTGCCTGCAAAGGGGAGGTATGTGGGGGAAGTGACCCTTTGTCCTTTCTGGGTTGTTTTAGAAGCATAATGAAGGCTAAAACTTCAATGGTCATTCCGTGCATAGCGGAGTGGGGTGGCGGGGCGGGGGTGGGTGTTGAAAGATCAGGCCCTACTGGATATGAGACTCCAAATACAAAAGAAACTAAGACCCTTTAGTGATTAAGCTTGTGACAACATTTTTCCAATCACACATGGGTAAAGACAGTTATTTTTACTGACAGGAAATTCTACATAGTATAGCTTCCAACATTCAACAACAGCAAACACTCATATAACTGCTATATAAAATAAACTGCCAGAAGGTCAACAGACTATGTTGCACAACATTTCTGTGCATTGTTGTCAGACATGTTGAAACCAACAGGATGTTGACTTACAACAATGCTCCAGAGGCAGCAGGCAGAGAAACATATTGAACTTACTGTAGATCCCTGATACACCTTGGAGAACAAACTGAGCACATGACATACTACCCAGATGAAATTTGCAGATACAAACTGGCTTTGCTGGGACAGATGCCATTTTGATAGCTTTCTGTTCTGCTTCTTTTGTATGTTTTCATATTATCCTTCGTCTATCTTGTTGCCTCTTGCCTTGGCAATATCAGTCCAACACCTGTCTTGTTATGTTATTCTGGTCTTTCCTCCCTGTATGTCCCGGCCATCTCCATTTTCATTCTGTAATTTCCTGTCTTATTAGTTTCTGTTTCATCCTCCTTCAGAGTTCTTCATTTGTGATTTTTCTGGCCACCTGATTCTGAGGATTTATCTAAAGCAGCTGATTATGAAAACTCGGAGTTTAGATAGTAAAGTCTTAATAGGTCTCCAAGTTGCAAAAGCTCATTTTAAAAGTCTCTAATTATGTTATTGATATTTCATTCCCTCTTCATCAGAGCTTAAATCCTTCCTCTTGTGTCAGCATATGCAAAGTGAGAAAATGTAATAAGTTTGTCCAGGAGGCTTCTCATGCTTCTTGCATTTGTTTTCCAGAGTAACCCCACCATGGAGACAGAACAAGAATACTTTGGCTTGGACAAATCTCAGAGTCAGGAACTATAACATCTGAATTCAGGTAAGGAAAGTGGCAGAACATTAAGATAGCACATAAAAGGTAACACAGGCAGATGCAATGTCAAATCATGAAACAGAAGAAGAACAAGAGAACCAGTGCACTCAAAACAACAATGTATGTTTTTGGAGCAAATGCATGCTTCCTGTCTCAAAGATCTTACTCTTGGTGTTGACAGAGGATGATCAAATAATGTTTCTTCCCTTTCACTTTCAATTCAATAAGTATGCAAATAAAAAAAAATCTTTGGTCTAGCACAGCACCACAGTTACCTACATGCATGCTGTTTGCCTGCTCACAATGTTCTCACTTGGCGGTACTTCATGTCACACATTGACATCAAATCAAAACTCCTACCCAGGTCAATGGAGGAACGGATCTTCACCGTGGTGTTTCACATCAGAGAGAGCACATGAACAATCTACTACCAATCTTGAGTGGGAATGATTGAGTAGTTTGACTAGCAACGGTAATACAATAATATCGGGTACCTGCTCTAAGCCTGCATACACACAATGTAGTTATTTATTCTTAAAGAAAATAAAGCACTGGCTGACAGACGCCATCCATAACACTTATACCACAGAAACAAGCAAAATCAGAATTATTTTCTTGCTAAAAGAGTCTTGATAATTGTGTTTTTGTTTGGTTCTATAAAACCCCAGGTCAGGCAGTTCTGGTTTTGGATTTATTGCCTATCAGAATATGTAGTAATTTTTAACTTTCTCCTGCTTACTTGTGGTCCTCGGAGAAATAACTACTTCCCTCCACCTTCTATTGCCCTCTTCCTAAGAATGTCTGTGAAATGTGTGTATGGGGGTGGGGGGGATGTGAGAAAACCTGGATTTGTGCTGGAAATGGCCCACCTTAATTATGCACATTGTAGGGAGAATGGTCACTTTGGATGAGCTATTATGAGCAGGATAGTGAGTTTGTGTGTGTGGTTTTTGGGAGGGGGGTGTGGGGGTGAGAGAACCTGGATTTGTGCAGGAAATGGCCCAACTTTATTATCATGCACATTGTGTAAAGAGTTGTCACTTTGGATGGGCTATCACCAGCAGGAGAGTGAATTTGTGTGGGGGGGTGGAGGGTGAGAAAACCTGGATTTGTGCTGGAAATGGCCCACCTGATGATCACTTTAGATAAGCTATTACCAGCTGGACAGTGGGGTGGGAGGAGGTATTTTTTCATATTCTCTGTGTATATATAAAGTCTGCTGCAGTTTCCACGGCATGCATCCGATGAAGTGAGCTGTAGCTCACGAAAGCTCATGCTCAAATAAATTGGTTAGTCTCTAAGGTGCCACAAGTACTCCTTTTCTTTTTGCGAATACAGACTAACACGGCTGTTACTCTGAAACCAAAAATTCACCATCAGCAGAGAGCCCACAGAAGCACATTTTATTATAGTCCTGATATATTCCATGATTCCTTCGGTTTTTCAAAGCTTTGTACTACAAGACTGTGTATCCGTTAGTTCTTATACATAAATCAAGCTAAGGAGGTCAGTACTTGAATGGGAGACCTCTAGGGGGATTGGTCATTTGGTACTGTATAGAGTCCTCTTCAGTTTGAGCACAGATGTGACATGTCATTATGGCATTAGGGGACAACTGAGAGTCTTTCTTCAAAATGAGATGTAAAACTGAAGTCTTGATGAGTTGTGGTCACTAAAGATCCCTTGATTTATTTATTTAGCAAGAGTATGAGCATAAACCTCAATGTACTAGCCACCTTTGAACTTGGATGGTTATATTTTGCCTATTTCAAATCCTCATAGCCATTTTCAGTTGGAAACAACATAACAGGAGGATGGGAGATAATCTTAGACATACTGCCATCGGAATAGGATTGTGTCAAAGATCATTATAAAATGTTTATGAAACTTCTGTTGTCATTATTAGAACTGCTACTGCATGTAGCATAGGCTAAGAAGAGGAAAAGAGAAGATTCTCCAGACTAGAGGAGAATTATTTGATGTTTAGCACTGAGAAGATTACAATGAATATAAATATGGAAGAATGAAGACTTAGCTGAAAAATAAGAAAGATAAAAAAAGCACTCGGAATTGAAAAAAGCCCAAAACAAAAAAACAAACAAAGAAAAAAAACCTGGAAAATCTGTAACGTGTGAGTCTGACGGTCAGGCATGTTTATTATTAAATCACAAAAGGAAGCCATTTAGTTTTTCATATTTTCTCTTTTATATATTTCCTACTGTTGGAATTATTATTTATGCAGGTTATTATCACAACACTAATTTAACCATAAATTCCATTATTAAATCCAAAAGCCAAACAATATTTATACAATTGTTCTAAAAAGGCCTAAAAAGCCTAAATAGTAAGCAATTTACTACATCAAAACTTATGCAAGCATTTGATCAATATACTTACAAACAGGCTAAACCCAGGGTGCTTAGACCCATATTGGTTGGCTCCAGAGTGGTCAGGCAGGTATTAGCGATGAACCCTTTAAGTGCTCACTTTTTATACCTTTTAACAAGCATATGACATCATCGCCAATTACTGATTTCAGCTAAAAATCAATTTGAGACAGTTCACTCTTATTTCCAGTCTCAATCCCGATAAGATTTGCAGCCTCCTTTCTACCCCCCCTCTGCACCTCGGTTCACATAGGCCGTAGTTTTTGAGATAATACTGGTATGTGGGATAGGAAGCTCCATGTTGGCTCTTTTTAAGACAGAATCTCTTTGTGTTATTTAAAACCATCTTCAGTCACCCCTATTGCTCAGAGGCCGTCTTTTTAGAAACCTCTCCTTATTTCATTAGTTATTCTTTGAACCAGACCTTTTCCGTACTTCATTCCTTCTGGACTTATAACTCATCACTTCAAGGCCTTCCTTGCTATTTAGGGCCTTTCTTTACAACACATATTTCTTTAACCAAACTTAAGATAATGTATTCTGCTCCTCCTTGGATTAAATTTCAACAGAGCCAAGATTCAGGAGTTTGCCACGAACTCCGTCAATGGCTTGAACTGAGCATCACATCGACAAAAAAAGAAAGCAAAAGTATCTAGACCCCAGAAGTCTACTAGACTTAGTTCATGGATCATTAGAAGGCTCAGACCCACATCATTAACCACATGTGTTTCAATAAGAGGTGGCTTTAATGGGGGTTCAATTGCACCCACAGAAATAATGAAACCAAGGGCACAAAAAACTAAACAAAATCCCACCGGCATGCATTCCCACTTGCAGAACATGGCTGTGCTGCTCCCTGTCCATATCTCTGCATGATGAGGTCAGAATTGTGCACTGCTATGGAGGTCTGAAGGACAAATTCTGCCAGAAGGACCGCAAGGGGGAGGGAGAAAGGAGGTGATGCTGCCGTGTGGCCCTGTCTCCAGGCAGCAGTGATGTTGGGAGCATGCAGAGAAGAGGAAAAATCTGTTTCTTTGTTTTCTCCTATATGTTTAAATAAAGCAAAAGTGGTACATGTTATTCTTTCAGTCCCCACCAAAACTTAGTTATAAGATATAATCTCTCCTTCAGCATGTGGGAAACAAGAGTTCGCTCCTTCCAAGAAACGATATGCACAGCATTGCTATTATTGTGCAGTGCTGATGGATACAAGACGATTCTTGAAAAGGCATCCTCTCCAGAACCCCCTGCATCCATTAACTACTGAAGTGTGAGTTACTGAAGTTTGGGAAGCTGCAATCTCTACTAAGAGCGTTATTGATGAGATGCCTTTATCATCATGCAACAAGGAAAGCAAATGTTTCTGGTGGTGAGAAGCAGCTGCTTCATAGTGACAGCATATACCAAACGAAAAATTTGAAGGAACCAGATGACAAGCTGGAAACAAGAATGTGTACATAACATTTCAAGCAAGCTGGCACAGTCATTACCTATGGCTGAGCTTGTGTCCTTGACAGAACGTGGCATTTTACTTCTATTGTTTCTGGGGAAATGCTCAAAATTTGTTAACTCTGAGTCAGAAAGCTAACAATGCTTTCACAGAGAAGGGTAACAATAATTGGAAGAAGGCAATGGTAAGGTTCAGAAAACATGACAAAAGTGATCTTCATAATGAAACCAAGATGAAGTATCTAACAAAAGATCAGCCCTCTGTGATAGTGCATCTGAATGACCAATTTCAGTGAGACCGAACTGTACAGCAAAGGATGCTAACGATTCAGCGATACTCCGCGCACTTCCTATTATGGCAAGACATGGCAATACGCAGACCTAAAATTCTGGGAAACCTCCAACAGCTGTTACTTTTAGGAGCTGAAGATAATCTGAATGTCAGTGCAGGGTTGCTAGTAAAACGATCAATCGCATGACATTATAAATAAATTCTCTGTCTCTCGGGAAATGCGCTTCTACAAAGCTAACAACATGAAATCCAGCAATATCCTTGGTATGGCATCATTGCTGATGAAGCCACTGACCTATCTAAAAAGGACCAAATATCTATTTGTATTAAATGGGTCAACAAATTCTTTCACATTTACCAAGCCTTGTACAGCTAGACAAAACTGATGCATAATATCCACACACCATGGTGAAAGATACACTGGTATATTGCATGTCACTCCTTTCCCTCTGTCAGGGACACACTTATGATGGAGTGGGTAATAAGGCTGGGAAACGTCCTGGACTTGTTGCATGGATACAGGAATTAGAACCAGCAGCATTGTCTGAACACTGTTTTGTACACTGTTTAACCTTGTCCCTGCAGGATTTCAGCTGCCAGCATGTCACAATAAGGAATAGTTTAGATAGGTGCATGGACATTGCAAAACTTGGGTGCTATTCAGCCGGGCAGCTGTGGGGACACACGGTGGACCCTCCACCTACCCACGGTGTGGGGGGCCCAAGGATAGCAGCCCCCGGCATGTGTCCCCGCCCGCGGAGCTGCCCACCCAGGCAGATGGAGGGTCTGTGGCTCCCCACCACTTCCCATGTGTCTGTTACCATGGCAGGGTTGTGCCTCCGAGCCACCCACCCCTCCCCAGCAAGAACCGGGTCGGGGAGAGCTGTGCAGGTAGCTGTGGGGAGCTGGCACGAAGTTGCCAACCCTCCACCTGCCCTGGGTAGGGAGCCAGGGGGTGGGGACACAGACCGGTGGCTGCTCTCAACGCACCCCCCCCACGGGCAGGTGGAGGGTCTACACGGCTCCCACAACTGCCTGGGCTTCCTAGCCGGGCTCCACGCTGGCCTGGCTGGGGGATGGGGTTCACCCTAGCAAAAAGTGGATGGGCCATTGCCCCCTGGACCCCCCAGTTCCAGCGCCACTGTCTGGTTTGAGTTGGGTTGGCCAGCACTGAGCACGGTATTGCTGGTGAGCACAGTATGATTTATACCGTGTCATTATGAGGAGCTGCACCATCCAAGGGAACTCAATGAGAGACTTGGTTTTTGTTGGAAACAACCTTTTCCTGAGCACTGTGCACTGGCTGGAGAACTCTGCAGGCTGCACAGGCCTCTAAGGGTATCTCTGTGTGTGGCAGAGCAGGGGCACCTCCCAGCCCACTTTGGAGTACTGTGTACCCCTAGGGTCCCCAGAGAAAGAAATACCTGCATGCCCCTGAGCAGGGACAAACCCTCTACATGGGGCATGCAAAGAATGTATGTGTGTGTATGAGGAGAGGGGGCGCTCCCTGTACACTCCTCCCACCTGTAACCCCAAGTAAGGGCCACTCACAATCTGGCTCTTTGGTTCTTTAATAGTCTCATATGAGGGACTTTGTCAATGTCTTTTTGAAACTCCAGACTGATTGGGTCAAACAGTATTCCTTCACCCACTGCTTTGTTGACTTGCTCAAAGAGTTCTTATTAAATCATAGCAGCATGTTTTGTGCCTGTTATATCATGTTGCTGTGGGTGTTTTAGAATTCTATCTTTATGTATTGTTTCAGCCAATTTACTTGGTACTGAAGTAAAAGGCTCCTTGGTGTCTCATTCCAGGATCACCCTTAGCATCTTTTTAAAAGATGGTACAGCATTTATTACCCTCCAGTCCTCTGGTGTAGGGACTGAATTTTAATGAGAGATTTCACACTTCTGGTAGCAGCCCAGCCATTTCATTGTGAGATTTCTTTCCGACCTTGGATGTATCCCATCCTGTCCTGGTCACCTGCTACTATTTATTATATTAATTTCTTTTACCACATCAGCCTCACCTCAACCTGGAGCACAATAGATCCGGGGTAACTAATTTACAGATGGATAAATTGAGGTCCTGCAACATTCAGTGACTTGCCCATGGGGAGTGCTGGAATTGGGAAGGGAATCCAGTAATCTTGACACTTATTCATTTGCAATAACTACTAGACATCACTCGCTTCGCCCTTTCTTTTCATTTGCTGAAGATTTATTGTTATCAAACTAGTATGAGAATCACAGTAGAATAAACAATGTCATCTGCAATTTCAGATTCCATGCACACAAGACTAGATGATAAACCATGAAGTATTATTTTTTTAAGCTAAATTGATTGACTATCAAAACACTTAGGACTGACATCCCAGGATCTTATGCACAATTTGCCACAGCATTTGACAAATATAAAAATCTGATTACTCCAAAATGAAAAACCAGTTACACGCTTGAGTGATGGTATAAAGTAATGTGAAAAGAATAAAAAATTCAAGGTGATTAGCTTGTCTGTCTGCCTGCTGTATGAGTCAGCAGAAAAAGTAGGTAAAAGCATTACCAGCTGTATTAGCTCTACTTGAATGTTTGTTGAAAACA
The DNA here is from genome assembly GCF_965140285.1 of Lepidochelys kempii. NCBI lineage: Eukaryota > Metazoa > Chordata > Testudines > Cheloniidae > Lepidochelys > Lepidochelys kempii. The sequence continues at coordinate 134,555,061 of NC_136382.1, read as the reverse complement.
TTCATATAATGCCACTCTAATATCCTTCTTTATTTACAATGAACTACTGTGTCAGGGACAAAGGCAATGCAGGAAACCAAGGGCCAGACTGAGAACTCATTACTCCCAAAGAAGAGTAGCTATTCACTTGAGTACTCTCATTTACTGGGAGTACTCATCTGACTACAGTATTTGCTTACCAGTGGGGTCAGGGGTTCACAATCTGGCCTTAAGGGCTAAGGTCCAGTTCCAAAGCCCATTGACTTCAACGGGCTTTGGATCAGGTACCCAATTCTCAGTTGGAGCATCTCCACTTCAGACGCTGGAATTGTGCCAGCAAAGAATCTGTACCTAAGTGTGAAGCATTTGATAAAATAACGCTTATTCCAGCAGTCAGTTGGGGGTGCTGTAAAACTCAATAAGCACTCTGACAGGGATGAGAGAAATAGTGCAGGAATTTAACAAGCACAGTCTTGCCTCTTCTGTTATCAGCCAGCTAGCATCTGATCTTTATGAGGACTGATCAAATAACAAAATATTGATGTGGGAACAACGTGCAAAATGTGCAGAACTTGAGAATGTTATATTTACAATCAGCATTGGTGACGTACGCAATGTACTGTAAATAAGCTTCAGACAGACATCATTTTTCACCCTCAGTGCAACTTAAGAGGATGAGTGGGAAAACAAAGCAAAGCATAACTTACTTCATACAATTTTAATTGTATGAATTTCATGTCCATACTAATGATGCTTTGTAGTCAAAGAAATTATGGACAGCAGTTAGTAAACATGTGCCAAATCCTGACTTATTGAACACCCGTGTCTCCAGGAGACTTCTTGAATGGATATGAAGTACTTAGGTGTTGCAATGCTGAACTCCTAGATGCTCTGCCTGTGAGGGGAATTTACAGCCCTGGGTTAGGTGCCTGGAATAGATTCCTGTACAATTTCTGGAGACAGTTAGGCTACATCTAACTGCAAAAAAACAAACACAAAAACAGAGTAGCAAGTCTCAGAGCCTGGGTCAACTGACTTGACCTCTGAGACTCACTGCAGTGGAGCTTTCTCTTGTTGTGCAGACATACCCTTAGGTGTCTAGAAAAGGGCTTCACAAGAACCAGCATGCTGAGCAGGGAGCCACCCGTGCTAGCCACTAGGAAATACCAAGGACAGAGGTTGGGCCTAAACCCTGGCCCTCAAACAGCATTAGACACCAAGGTCCAGGCAGGAGGGAGGCCCTCCCTCTACATGGGATTGACAGCCATGAACCCTGACATAGAGTTAGGTGCCTGACCCAAGCCAGGACAGTCATTTTTTCAAGAAAAATTGTGGATGAGGCAGCATCTCTCTACATAACCTTCAGCCCACTGGCTAGGGCCCTCAGCCAGGCTGAAGGAAACCCAGGTTCAATTCCTCCCTCTGCCTGATGTAGAGCAGGGATTTGAACGGGGGGCTCCTACCTCCCACAAAAGTGCTACAACCATTAGGTTATTCCGGGGCAGGATTCTCTGTCCCTTCTATTGGAGCCATTCCACTATGTATAAATAATTAACTATTCACTGGAGCAAGGTGACTGGGTCTCCTACCTCCCAGGTGAGTGCCCTAAACCCTGGACTCTCTCAGTCTCACTCTCTGGCCCAGTGAATATTTATTTATACACAGTGGTAAGAAGCCAATAGGAGAGATGGGGAGAAATGAGACCTAGAATAGCCCAGTGGTTAGAGCTCTCTCTCTTAGATGGAGACGAGCAACCCAGGTTCAAATCCCTTCTCCACATCAGCCAGAGGTGGGAACTGAACAGAGGTCTCCCACATTCTGAGTAAGAACCCTATCCAGTGGGCTAAAAGTTATAAGTGGGGGGCACCATGTCCTTTTCTGGCTGTTTTGGGTGGGTTTAGAGGTGCTCTGAGCACATCTACCAGATTGTGTCCCACATGCAAGATGGAGGGGCAATGCCTAGCTTGTAAATCCACCGGGGCTTCGGTGCTGGGCAGTGTTGGGACTGAGGTGACTGTGCGTATGCCCGGCTGCCAAAATTTGGGCACACTGGGGACCTTATAGCAGATACTCAGGCACAGAGAAACATTAGGTGGCAGCTGAGAGGAGGTTTTATGAATGCTATATCCCACAGGTGAATCCCACTCAGTATTTCTCTCGATTTGATCTATATATCACCGCTGCTGCTTGTGTAGGGCTTGATCCTGCACCATTAAAGGCAATGGAAATTTTTGCATTGACTTATATGAGAGAAGGGTTAAACCCTTTTTTCCATTAATGAACTGTTATTTTCTAAAGATTCTTACTGCTTTATATAATATTTGTAGTTGATACATGAGGGCCAAATCCTGAGCTGGTGAAAACTGGCATAGTTCCATTAACTTCCATAGGGCTTCACTGATTGACGTGGACTGAGGATCTGTCCCTAGTTGTTAGCTCAAGAGATTGTACATTGCTGCTATATAAGATGTTCCCCATAACCATCTTGCAGCCAGTTAAAAACAACAACAACAACCACATGTTTCCATTACAGAATGGAGCCCTTAAAGTTGGAATTTGAACAGCCAAAATGTGCTGGATTTTTACATAAACAATTACTTTTTAAAATTGTCCATATTCATCCACTAAAGTGCATTCTTTTAGGTTGTTCATTAACCTTCATTTAGAGACTGTCTCAGATTTTGATTCTGTCTTTTGACTCTGTCCAGGTCACAGAGATAAGAAGCTCTCCCTGTTACACTCTTCAGCGTACTTGGCATTTGAAGCTTTCAAATGTGGATGTTTTTAATGATATTTCACAGAATGGGAGAGATTCAAAAACCTAACAGCTTCAGATAATTAATGGAAAGGTATATAGACCTCATGGGTTTTATTTTATAAACAGGAATCTAGGAGCTTCCTGATGGTTGTTGATTTACAGGGAAGAAACCAATTAATAATGCCCTGTAACAAATGTATATGACAGCACAGGTTTGATAGCAACAGCTGGGAAAGGGTGCATCAGTTAGTTTGCAAGTAAACACACCTGACAGTGAAAAGCAAAATGACTTCTTTGCTGGCAGCATAGACAACAGATCAGAAGATTATGCTCTTGAATGAGTACTGTGAATTTAGATGATTGTTTCATTCATTTTGAAGAGCTGTAATCTGCTCTCAGAATACACCCACCCACTCTCTCCCAAAGCAGTCTTTTTTTTTTTTTTAATCACAGAATCTGATCCAAAGCACACTGAAATCAATGGGAAAACTGCCCGGGTGAAATCTGGGCCCCACTGAAGTCAATGTGAGTTTCACCTTTGACTTCACTGCGGCCAGGATTTCACCTTATGAATTCAATGGTCTTTGGATCAGGGCCATAACAATTTAGACTGAAAGTGACAGAAACCCACTCTTATTTACCCTTCAGTGCACATTCTACATTAATCCTCCTCCATATCTTGGGAAAAAGGAGGGTAACTTTTCCAGCGTGTGAGTAGAAAATATAGCTCAAAAAGAGTGAGCATCCAGAATAAACAAGCAAATTACACTAATTCGTAATCATAAAAGTTAAAGAAATTTAATAAGAGCTACAGTGGGTGTGCAAGGAAAATATGGCCCTGGGAAGCTTTATTTTGCATGACTGGGACACAGCATACTGCACTGCTACATCAAATAACATAGGTTGACACGGACTCTGGCATTAGTAATATTTTCCCTAGGACAAACAGTCCTTGGAAAAGGTCTGCAAAGGACAATATGAAGTCTAAAGCCTTTCCTTCAAAATCAGGCACAAGTCATCTTGATCCACATTTTTAAAGACTTTTTTTGAAAAATAGTATCATTTCTTTAAACAGCACCTTTCACTAGTATCAGTGTTTTATAATGTAACAAAAAAGAGTAACACAAAGCAAACACATGGGGTACCAATAAAAACTAAACATTCACTAGCTTAAAAATGTTTTGCATTAAATTTCCAAAAGAACAAAAAGAATAAGCACTATAAATCACAATAAAGGAGGTATTTGTTATGGTCAGTTAATGTTTGTAAAATAATATTAATCAAACAGTGGATAACATTTGTGCCTTTGTGGTATTTTTAAATACATTTTTTGACAATTCCTCCTTCCCCCACTATTTGGGTAGATCTATGGTCAGTTCAAGGAAAAGCAAAGCTCCTGAACCAAATTCTGCCCTTCGGAATGAATGCACATACCATTTAACTTCAGTGGGAATTGGGTGCAAATATCTGGGCAGAATTTGAACTTGACTATTTTACAAGCTTTCTGTGCTTTGTTCCTTATCCCTGGTTCATAATGCAGTGCAGAGTTTAGAATCCATGTATGTCTTTGTAACTCTCCCTATAAAGCATGGTTATGAGTCACAGAAAAGTGACTGTGTTAAAATGCACCTTCTCACTCAACAGCCTGCTGCATGGGTGTTTTCAGATGATATTTCTAACATAAAATTTCATTCTTGTTAGCCATGCAGACTAGCACAGCTATAGGGGTAGCCAGTTAGATTATTTTCTGTCTTACATTTCCTCTATAACCTTCCCAGGTACGTTCTGCTTGCAGAATCTTTATTGTTATTGGTGATGTACAAGAAAGAAAGAACCCAGCTTGAACTTCAGATCCCCAACTGAGTTTACCTCTAGAAAAAACACATCTTTTTATTTGTAAATGTGGGGAGATGGAACTTGGGAGGGAATTTCTTTCTCTTCTGTCCAGGGCTGACATCACTGCAGGACTAGAGGGGAAGGAGCAGGGACAGATAACTAGAGAAATAACCAATCATAGTTTATCTCACGACAAGTTTTGTAATCTGTATTTACACAAAACTCCCACTGATAACACAGTGAATGAATTGACCACATGCTTTTAGAGCTGTGAGCATTTTGCCTTTGATACCAAGGGAATGGCAAATCTTCCATACTTCAGAGCTGTCCAAGCCCAGAGATTCATTACTATAGAAAACTTTGAGAAATCAGTCACTGTAGCTCAACAGATTTAACATACAACAGTAACCGTGCTCCCATATTATAATGTCTTTAAATAATTAACCTACACTGACCTTGACTTCTAAAATCAAACAAAAGTAGGTTTTGTACTTGTTAATGCAATACAGTGAGTCCGAGAGATGTTCCATTGCTTTCTGCCTATCTGATCCTGCTGAGAAGATTATAGAAGTTGTCTTGAGATCAAAGACACAAGATCTTTTCCAACTGAAGAACAAGGTTAGAAATACCACAAGTCAAAAATGTGCTATGCATCTCAACCTTCTTGTTCCAAAATGTTAAAAAATGTCACAAGACTCATGGTCAGGAATACAAAGCTTATCTGCAGGTGATACCCACCTACACTGCAGCAGCCTATGATTGCTTAAAATAACAAAATACAGGTTGATTCAAAATCCTTTTTCCTGGAACTGCAGGTGGTCGTTACACTTTCACATTCCTTCTGTGTCAAGATCTAGGGCATATTGAAAATGTCCTCACTTTCAGAGAACTCAGACAACAGTTTTATAAAAGGAGTTTTTAAAAAAGAGAGATTGGAGAGAAGTTGATATTTATTTTTGGCTATAACAATTATGAACAAAACAAACACTAGTTTTCCTCTGCTTAAGTTGCTATACCTTTGTTGTTAGTTAATTTAGTGCTCCTGAAAGCAAGGACATTTTCACTATGGCCTAGATTTTGACACAAAAGGAATGTGAAAGAGTAATGATAACCACTACAGCTCAATACTGAGATTTGAACTCTAAACCATTAACACCAAAGCACAGACTGCCACCTCTTGAGCTAAGGAAGTAATGCCAGTTATTTGCAGCAGGAGGACGTTATCCTTTATGTGGAGTACACACACGCATTACAAGCATGGTGTGGGCACTTCCACAGAGAGCACTTCCAATACTTCTCAAATCTGACTTATAACATCCTTGTTATTTCTGTACTGGATCCAGAAGTTCATGTTTGGGAACTGAACAAACAGCTTTGATACCTGCCAAGAATAGGACTCTAGTTGAGTAAGACCTTTTGGAATGGTTTGATAGCTCAAGACAATGCTCCTTAGCTTGACCCATGCCATCACTGATTAGGATAGTGATTTTTGGAAGCTTTCCCAGAGTTCAATCCTTCCTACGCCTTCCTCTGTCTTCAAACCAATAAATTCCAAAGGGTATCTCCTTCCAACTCCAGTAGTGCCATGGCTACAAGTTCAAAAACCATGAGACAGACTTAAAAATAAAAGCCATCATTGACTTTACAATCATGAGGTTAAAGAAAAAAAAATCCCACTGTTTTGCATCTGTCTCCTGATTTTTGAACTTCCTGGGGAAACTCCCCTTTTTGTGAATGCATTTCAGATTGACCATGAGATGTACAATAAGCACACATATGAACTGGTGGTCTCCCCCCATTCCTTCTGAATGACGGCAAGGACATTTAACTTAATATCTCTTGTTGCCCCCACGCTCCATGCATCGCTTGTGCATTCTCCCCTCCTACACACATCCCCACGGAATCCTTTCCTCTCTTGTTCCCCTCTGATGAGTGCCTTGAGCCATGCCTCCTAGCCAGCTACCTCCCCTGGGCAATGTCTGCCCCCTTCCTCACCCTCCACTCAGGAAGGAGGAGAGTGTTTCTAGGCTAACAGGCAGCCAGTTTTAATAGCCAAAGCATAAACACAACCAGAGATGCCTGTCCTCTAATCAACTGAGGGTTTTTGGTAGTCAAAACCTGCAGATTCCAGGTCCAGAGCAATGCAGGAAATTTGATAAAGTCTGCCATCAGATAAACTTGTCTATTATTTGCCTCTGGTAGTTCCCACAATGTGCTAGCTGCTATTCAGACAGTGAAGGTGGCACTGTTCCGTTGGAGTAAAGGCTGAAATGAAAATGCACATACCAGAGGGGACAATTTGGCATGAAAGTAAAAGGTAGCAAGGAGCTCTTGACGTTCCCTCTGATTTCACTGGCAGTCCCTCAAATACAGTCTCTACAATGTTATGCCCTATATTCCAACGTCAATTAACAGTCTTTATTGTAAACAACATTTATTTTTCTGGCAAACAGTCTTTCCAGATTGGAAGTGCTCAACAAAGGCCACTAACACATTAGGTTGTAATTGAAATAATATTTACAATGCAGTCTGAGAAAAGGCTTCATCTTGGAATCTGATTAATGATCTAAAGCTGAAACAAAACACTTCAGCTATAATTTAAGGGTGAGGTAAATATACAACAGGTTACAACGGTAAAGCAAGTGTGAATATGCTACAGTCATAAAGCCTGCTGTGAGAAGAGAGGACAAGCTACAATAACTCGGCATGTTAAAGATGAAACGAAAGGTTGTAAAAATAAATCAACAAACATGGGGATAGTGTGAGATCCCAAACCCTCAACAAAATGACATACTGGAGCTTTAAAATTACAAATAAATACAATTTAAATTTGAAATGAAAGAGCATTTCCCCTTCAACCTGCCAAGACTCAATTCCCAGATTCTTTGCTTCTCCCAGAAGAGTAGGTGACATCACAAACACCTAGAGCCTATAACACCCACTGACTTCTGGAGAAAGCAGGTGGCTCTCAATATCTTATACAACCAGACTTCAGTGAAGCAGAGAACTGCCTTAGGTGTCAGTGAGGTCTGGTCTACAGTTAAGTTTTGGCACCATAGCTACATCAGTTGGGAGTATGAAAGAATCACTCCCCTAACCAACATGGCTATGTTGGCAAAAGTCCTAGAGTAGATGCAGTTACAATGGCAATAGTGTCTTTTTGCCAGTACAGCTTATTTCATTTGGGGATTTAGTATAAGCTATAACAGCTAACAAATTCTAGCCAATATATGCTACGTCTACCCTGGGAGGGTTATACTGGCATACCCTTTCTAATGTAGGCAAGGCCTGAGCCCATTAGCTATTGCAGGAGAAACATGGAACCCTGAACTCAGAAGCTGACCGGTAGGTAAAAGAAGATTAAACTCTCTGCTCACAAAACACGTGACTGCTACAGAATGAGACCTCCTCAAACAGCAGGCAGAAGTAATGCTGCCTGGCATGGAATGGCAACTAGTATTATTTAATATTTGTATTACAATAGTATCTAGAGGCCCCAGCTATGATCTCTTGCACACCGGCATAAATCAGAAGTCACTGTTGAGTTTAACATGTAAGACTGAGGTGGTATGACAATAAGGTGAATGCTACCTTAAGGTCAGTTCCGTTCTGCTTCTTCATTACTTTGCAGCCACGAGGAAAACACACTCCATCACAGAATTAGTACGCCAGTTTCAAAATTCGATTAACACTGGAATGAAAAACAGAGCCCGCAGTGGTCTCAAGCATCAGAACCTCCTCTTTGGTGTAGTTTAAAACTTAAAACCAGGGATGGTTAAATCCTATTTCACAGCATCTGATTCCAGGTGTTCTGAAACCTTGGGCAGTTTCTTCCATTATTAATTTTCTGACTGATGGTAAGTTCTAGCAATGTGTTCCCATTATTTTTCCTTCTTCTACTGCGCGGTTATGGAAATCCTGCAGTGAGAATCAGATAAAGTCTTTTATTTTCCTGCCTCCTGCTGCTATTCTCTCTCTCAGAGCTGCAGTGGGAAACAAAACTTGAGCAAAGCAACCTTCAAGAAACGTTGCACTGCATCTTGTAATTTTACTATTGACAGCATTTTGCAGCCCAGTGTCTCAGAAGGAAAAGAAAAACCTCTTAATTTTCAGCTTCCAACTGCTAATTCAACAGGGAAATCCATTTACCCATGGGACAGCCTCAGCGGGAAGCAAAAAAATGGATTCCTTTCCCTCCCTGAAAGATACACAGCTTGCAGAACCCTATCCATTTCAAAATGATAACAGTGGCCAGATCTTCCTAACCAGTTTTCTGCCTTCCATACAGCAACTCTAAGCTGGTAGCTGGCTAGAGACAAGTGAAATTCTAACTTCCTCTTGCTCTATGGCCAGAAGGGAAAGGAAGTGGTCAGCTATCCTTATGAGAATTGTTATTGGCAGCCTGAACTGTAATATCAAAGTTTGGAAATGGTAGGGAATGGAATCCTATCACATCATGAGAAAAGGAAATCTGTGGCCACCTCTTTTGCCTTTGTTCTGATGATGGTATGTTACTTATCACATAGCTCAGGCTATGTGGCAGACAGTGAGATCTGTGCAATTATCACCAGGAACTTATATTGCCTCTATTGCCACTTGTAATGTGTGGATTGCCAAAGGTTTGAAGTTTTGTTTCAGGTTTAACACCTAAGAACACCAGTGCTTATCACAACCTCTTTGATTTGCCTATGTGCTGTAATATATTGGCTGTTTTGTGTGGGAATGTGTTGCCCTCTAGTGGCTTCCCATGGAAAAGATAAAAACCCTACTATCACTTCATCTAATGGGGATTCTCCTTTAGTTCAAGTGGCCACATGCTTGTGTTTTAGGAGCTGCAGGCCCTGGATGTGATCCCGCACTACTGAATGCCTGAGGAATATCTAACAAACATTATATCTGAATGCATATAGCTCGACAGTTTGGGAATTTCATGAAAATCAAGAAAGATTGCTGCTTCTGACCAGACTCAAAATAGCCTGGGCACCATGTACCTCTCCATTCTGCATGATATTGGAGAACAAACGAGCAACAAATATGCCCAGATAAGGGCCACATGGATGGCTGAGAGTGGTGAGTCTGTAGCATGCACTTCCTTGGGAACCTGTGGAAGCCCTTAGTCTGGACCAGTAGTTCCCAGACTTGTTCCGCTGCTTGTGCAGGGAAAGCCCCTGCCGGGCTGGGCCGATTTGTTTACCTGCCGTGTCCGCAGGTTCGGCCGATCGCGGCTCCTACTGGCTGCGGTTTGCTGCTCCAGGCCAATGGGAGCTGGCTTCGAGCAGCTCCCATTGGCCTGGAGCAGCGAACCGCGGCCAGTGGGAGCCGTGATCGCCCGAACCTGAGGACACGGCAGGTAAACAAACCAGCCCGGCCCGGCAGTGGCTTTCCCTGCACAAGCGGCGGAACAAATTTGGGAACCACTGGTCTGGACGCTACCATGGTTGAGGGGTTCGCTGTTGTATGTGAGGGACATAACAGAGAGTGGGGCAGTGGAGCTGTGGAGAAGCCAATCCATGAAGTACGTTCCCTAGGGATCTTGCTGTATATTAAGTAGCCTTCCTCATGTAACTTAATGCTACTCAAAGCAGAGTTACACTCTAGACTGTCCCTGTTACTCCAGGAAGGGCAGTGGAGAACAGTCAATCGCAGCTAGAGGAGCCTTTGGGAGCATGGTTTCTGGAGTATCTGTACTGCCTGGAGGGTGAAAGCTAGAAGGACCAGCAAGGTGGTGTCCAGTGCATTCCCACCCTCCCCCACCCACGATGAGTTCCACGGGGAAAGTGCTGCACTTCCTCATGGATCCTTGGGCTCTGCACACTTCTGAGGGCAGGGACAGAGACACTCCCTGATCATTCTGTGAGCACAGTGCTACTTCTTCCAGAATCAAAGAATCACCTCAGCTATCTGCCACTTTAAACCTGAGCCCATTGTAGCTTTGTTTTTCTCATATGGTTGTTGCTTGCATGTGGCTCTGTGAGAAGAGAACAGCCTCTCGCCTGGTACTCTGGCATTTCTCTGTCCCATCCCATTTGGAGGCCACAGGTGTAGAAACAGGCAAAAATGAAAAGCAATGATTTCCCACGCTACAGAAATAATAATTAATAATACTTTGGCCTTTATAGCATCTTTTATCTGAGGATCTCAAAGTCCTTTACAAACCTAGATGACTTGAGTCTCATACATGCCTATGATGTAAGTGGGTATTATCATCATTGTACATAGGCATGGAGAAGTTAACCTGACATGCTCAAGGTCACACAGCAGAGACAGAAATAGTAACCAGACCTCATGATTCCCAATCCTGTACTCAAGCCATAACAGGATCCTTCCCCACAGAAAATCTGCTGATCAACAGTACAACCTGAACTTCCATAGAGTAACATTACATACGCATTGAAGAGAGTCTTTCTAAAGCTCCTGAAAGTGATTCAGAATCACAGGTTTAAAACTGCACATCACAGCTGTAATGTGCTGTAAGTAACAGACAGACTCATCTTTTTAAATGTCTAGTGTTATATTAGATCCTTCAAGTTTAAAATGTGATTAATGATGAACACACTAGATGTGATTTACTTCTGTTTTGGGAGATCTTTTCACTTCAGGATGTTAGTGGTTTTTAAATATTTGCTGACAAGATTGATGTAACAGAACTGAGATAACTTAGTTGTAATGCCTTGTGGACTTTGTTTTGGATATTGTTATTTATCATAACTTCAGAATTCATAAAAAAACCTACATATTCAATTATTTTTAATCTCCTTCTAGAAAAACAGTGTTCAAAGTCCCTCACTCACTTTATACACTTCCCCCCATTATACATTTCTGTCAACTGAGAGAACAAGTCTCACTTGCCCAGTCAAGCTTTCATTCCCTCTGATTTTGTACATGCACTCACAGCCAGAGCTGCAGCACCAGTCTATTTCTGTTTGTGAGAGGAATATTTTGCACTTTGCAATCTGATTATTAAAAAGAGAGAGAGAGAGAGAGAGAGAGAGAGAGCGAGCAACTTTTTACAAGAATTTTTTAGTATTACAAAAACAAAAAAGTGATTCCTTGTCTTCCTTTCTGAAGCCCAGAGATGGATAATCATTCACACTATGCTCAGTGCCCTTCCTGAATTGTTTCTTGACAAAACTTGATTAATGTTTTGCAATACTCTTGCTATTTGTAATTAATGTGATTGGAAAGGAAAATGGGAGTTATTCTAGAAACTGCATAGCCACTTAGATATAGCTGTATAGCAAAAGATTACAGGATTTTCTCACAATATGCCAGAAAAAATGTTACCCACTTTTGTGAATAAGTAAGATTGGAGTTAAGCAGGAGAAAAAGAAATACAATAAACAACAATCTAATATGATATTTGTTGTATACAATGATGAAACTGCCCTACCTGACATTCCATTCAGATAGAATAGTTCTTTCTTCATTAAGGATATCATGATTTGTCAGAAATTGTTAGGAAACCTTTCACTCTCCCATTATCTGCTACCAAACAAAAAGTAAAGACAAAAATAGAGCTTTGGCACCTACATTTAAAGATACCACACTGCAAAATGTAGCCTTTGATGCTAATTACTAAGGATGTGATGACTACAAGATGTAAAATAATAACTGGCTTGGCTGCAGTTTACAAAACTAGAACACTAATAGAATATTTCTTTGTATGGGATTCCTTCCACAATCTCCACTGCAGGGCAAATCCTTCCAGCATACAAGTCTGCATTCTAATTAGCTTGGTGCATCAGGAGGATAGCTGTATGGTTATTATTATTCAGAGAAGTAAGCAAGCAGAGTTTCCAACCGATCCTTTTAGTGTTGGGGACAACAAGGGAGAGAGAAGGAGCAACAAGCAGAGGAGCATTAACTAATTTCAAAGGTGTCACTGGGGAGCATTTAAGGGGCATTATCAGTTAGGAAACAATAAAAGTTCACCACGGATAGCATGTAGGGAACATTCTAATTTACCTATTTGTGTGGGAAACATCAGTTATTATGTGAACTACAGCCCTAGTAAGCTAAAGGGAAGACCGTGCCCTTAGGTAAGTAATGAAATCCACGAAGCCCAAAGAGAGATACGTGTAATTGAATTGGGCCAAAAGTCCTAAAGATAAGGGGTCTAAATCATCACAATGTGTAAGGCAACAAATGTCTTCACGACAGATTTGGATTCCACATCACTGATTCAGGGAACATGCTTTTGGGGGTAATCCAACACAAGGGAATATTGCATTCAAGTTCATTTTATATCTGGAAAGTAAAGTATAGACATTGTGACACTAGTAAACCAGGTGCTAGCTCTTTTCAAGGTTGTAGGCATCAGATGAGCACTGACAAATTCATAGCTGGAAACCATACCAGTTCACCTTTATATTAACATTGTTCAAGATAGTTGCTGAGCTTGTTAGAAATATGTTTACTGTTTACACTCTAAAATGCTTGGAAATTGCTACATGCATTAATCTTACCTGTAATGCCTGTAGCCCACACTATAAGGTAACATGTAAGTTTTGCTTTATAAGTGTAAAAATGCCTGCTCTTCGCTTGTGAATCTACGCAAGAAAAGTGGTCCCCCCACCAATACAGAAGAACTATCAAGACTAAATGGGCCACTGTGGAACATCACAACACAATGGCTGGTTTAATGGCCCCATTACACCCATGAAGGTGCTTTTGAGAAAGCACATCCCATCAGCTTGAATTCTGGAAGAGGGAAATAAAGATAGCTAACATGAACGCTTTTCATCTCTTTGCTCTTTGGGCAAGGGTTGAAGTTAAGAAACAAAAAGCAGAGATCCCCAGGGTCAACCTGGGCTAGTGCTAAAAAGGCATTTAGTGTTGGTAGGTTACTACATCTTTGTCATCTTTTGGAACCATAGACTGAACTCATTTGTGCATATATCTTGCCTGCTTTAACCTATAAATAACTCTAATTTCTTTTTCTTAGTTAATAAATCCTGAATTCATTTTCTGTAGCATTGGCTACCAGCATTGTCTTTGGCGTGGGATCTAAGGCACAAATTGATCTGGTGTTAGTGACTGGTATTCTGGGACTGGAAGCAACCTGAATATTTTGTGATTTTGGTATAAGTGACCACTTATCACTAAGTCCAGCTTGCCTGGGTGGCAAGATAGACTGGAGTGTCCCAGGGGACTGTCTGTGACTCCATGGTAATACTGTTACAGTGATCCAGGAGTTCACATTTGTTACTGGGTTGGTGCAGTCTAGTTATAGAACATAACACCAGTTTGCCCTGCTTTTTGACAGCCTGCCCTGAGGTTGGCATTCTGGGTCGTGAGCCACTCGAGACAGCGTGACAGACATATTTTACTTTTCCGTACAGGAGCTTGCCGTTGTTAACACAAGGATGTTGTGCAATTACGAATAGGATGGGAGATGGCCAGTGAGAATCCCTCTGCATAGACCACACCATGTTAAGTACAAGAGCACCTGTGTTGTATAAAAAACACACAATTCTTGTCAAGCCCTCCACATGGCAAGCATATTGTACATTCTCCTTTATTCACACACACCTATGCTGTCTTCCTTTTCCCTCACTGCAGGGGATCTATCTTGTGAACCCTGTTCACTCCTACAAATACAGGTACAGTTCACCAACTGAGAAGGTGTTAGTTACATAAAAGGTGGATAAAAAACAATTATTAAAATAAAAACATCAGGGTTTTTAAATTTAAATTAAATACATTTTTTCTTTTAAAAATAAACCTATTTAAAATTAAAATCTAGGTTATGACAACCTATCTTAAGGCCTAAATTAATAAATAATAATATTATGCAGTACACGTTTGCCACTGAAGTTTTAAAAAAAGTCAGATCACTTAACTGATGGAAATCACTGCTAAGCATCTGGAACCAAAGTCTGTTGAAGTGCTAAACCATCTTTCGATAGCAGTAGTCTCTTCTGCAGGTTCAGAAGAAATATTTTCTTCATTTCAGTTTATTAAACTAGTTCAGTTAAATTACTAATTCATTCAGAGTTGAGAAATGGACTGGGAACTGAAAAAACTAGGAAGCTTATTTTTGTCTTTGAATCCATGAATAGAGTGAGAGGATGAGATCTACTCATTCTAAAATCTTGACAAGACATGGTAACCAAAAACAGTCACTTCAATTCACTATTTATTTCCTTTTGTCTAATAATTCAGTTAGTTTTAAATGAGAAACATGTTTTAATAAACTTACTTTTTTCCATATGTATCCAGCATATTAAAGATAGTTTTATTTAACTAATAAAAAATTTAAAATGCTGGTTTTGTGCATATTTAGTTGAATTCCAATTTCCACCCAAATAGAGGTTGACACAAATCACAAGGAAAAAATTAATAATTTAGTAAATAGGAAATGCATCATTCACCATTTTTAACATAAAAAATTAAGTATCTGAATAAATGTAAAATCATATAATTACATACATAAAGGTATATAGATGAGCATATACTCCTGTTTAGCAAAATGCATTACATGTACCATAAAAGCAATATTTTGTTGCAAATCAATGTTTTAACAATTACCAACCAACAAGAATCAACCTTTCTTTAGGAAAACACCAAAAAAGTAAAAATGCAAATAGAAGATTAAAATAAATTATTTAAGTAAAAAATTCCTGCCTCCTGATTTAAGTTGTCATTAAAATTGGTGATTTAAATCATTTTGATTCAAATCAATCCACCCTGGTTACATAGTGATATTGAAAAAAAGTGTTCTAATTTTCAAAATCTTGTGGGAAGCTTGCTATTTACTGTGCGGCCAAAGAGCTGATCAGATATCAGGCAGCTGCACTTCATACATCGTTAAGGACAGAGAAAGGTACAATAAGAAAAACCTTATGTTTAGTTTCTTAGTACTTCATGTTCCATTTGTTAAGAACCTTAGGAATAGTTCATTATAACTCTGTGATTGAGCTCCTTCAATCCACTTTAGAATGATTCCTGAATGCACGTTTGACTAATAGACTAATTATAAAGGCTAATTAACTAATTATAAAGTACATTTGTAAGTTGTACCCTAGAGAGAGTGACAAAGAACTTGCTGACTAGTACTGATTTCAGAGAGTTTGAACTACAGTCTAAGGGCCAAAGTTTTAAAGGTGTTTAGGTGCCTAATAATTTTTAAAGGTATTTAGGCACCTAAACATACAGATAAGTACCTAGTGCAGAGGTGGCCAACCTGTGGCTCCGGAGCCACATGCGGCTCTTCGGAAGTTAATATGCGGCTCCTTGTATAGGCACTGACTCCGGGGCTGGAGCTGTAGGCGCCAACTTTCCAATGTGCCAGGGGTGCTCACTGCTCAACCTCTGGCTCTGCTACAGGCCCTGCCCCCACTCCACCCCTTCCCACGCCCTCCCCCTGAGCCTGCAGTGCCCTCACTCCTCCACCCCAGAGCCTCCTGCATGCCACGAAACAGCTGATCGGGAGGGAGGGGGAGGCACTGATCGGCGGGGCTGCCAATGGGCGGGAGGCGCTGGGAGTGGGGTGGGGGAGCTGATGGGGGCTGCTGACATATTACTGTGGCTCTTTGGCAATGTACATTGGTAAATTCTGGCTCCTTCTCAGGCTCAGGTTGGCCACCCCTGACGTAGTGTGATTTTCAAAAACACCTAGAGGCTTAGATTTACAAAGAGAATTTAGGCATTGCAACGGTCAGCCCTGAGTTAGGCCCCAGGCTGCCAATGCATTGTATGGGGAGAATTAGGTGTTTAACGAATGGATTCCCAGAAGCCAGCAAGCTGAGCAGGGAAGTTCCTAAGCTAGCCAGAAGTGAAATGCAGAGGAAAGGGGCTAGGCACAAGGCCCAGATCCACAGAGGGACTTAGATGCCTAATTCCCATTGATCTGGCTTTAGGCACCTCGCCATCTGCTCAGGGCTCTCAGGTGTTATCTCCAGTTTCCAACAAGAATAGGCTTTGGGAATACACTGCAATCTCTAAGGGCTTGTCTACACTTACCGTGATGCAGAGGTGCAGCTGTACCAGTGCAGGTACACTGCTGTAGCGCTCAGTGAAGACGCTATCTACCCCGATGGAAGAGCTTCTCCCATCGGCATAGGTACTGCACCTCCCCAACGGGAGAAGCCCTTTCCTCCTCATTATTTACCATCTCCCAATCTTTGTGTCATCTGCAAAGTTTCACCACTGATTTTAGGTTTTCTTCTAGGTCACCAATCAAAATGTTAGCGTAGGACGAAGAAATGATCCCCATGGGACCTCACTAGAAACACACCCACTTAATGATTGCCTGTTTACAATTATATTTTGAGACTTGTCCATTAGTTTTTAATCCATGTAACGTGTGATTAATTTTGTATCATTCTAGTTTTTTAATTAAAATGCCATGCAATACAAAGCCAAATGCCTCACAGAAGTCTAAGTATATTACATCAGCATTATTATCATTATCAACCAAATTTGTAATTTGATTAAAAAGAACATTTAAACAACTCAGCTCAGAGATAACATTCTACAGATTCTTGTATCTGTCAGAACCCATTTTATCTAGGCCCCTGGTTAATAAAGAGAGGTTTTAAGTTTCCTCTCCAAGGAATTTTTTTCCTTTGCTGAAAATATGAATTATGGCCAGGTCTCCAAGCCCTCTATCATTCCTTTATAACAAATTCAAGAGTTAACACCACCAATGTAATGATCTGTGTGTACTTGATGAAAAGTCTCAGTCTTATTAAAATTTTTTCTTTTTTTTAAAGACATTTAGTCTACCCAGCTGGTGATGCTGGGTTTTGGAGTTTGATTTTTTGGAAGGCCATATAGTTTATTTCTTACCTGC
Source organism: Lepidochelys kempii (assembly GCF_965140285.1). Taxonomy (NCBI): domain Eukaryota; kingdom Metazoa; phylum Chordata; order Testudines; family Cheloniidae; genus Lepidochelys; species Lepidochelys kempii. Next base: position 134,537,692 of record NC_136382.1, on the reverse strand, counting down.
AAATGTTATTTCTTTGCTTGACAAGGTCAGTCTCTAGCTATGGTTTTGCTTTCAGCATATTTGTACAGGCACAATTGGTCAACTGGACCAGTAGAATTTTTGAGCAATGATATAAGTTGTCTTGAGGCTCCCATTAGCTTTCCAAGCATGAATGTCATTATTTATGACAAGAGATTACCAGATGCAAAGTGAGACACCTGACTGGAAATTGGATACAGAATAATCAAGTCTCACTCAAGCTTAAAAGGGAACAACTTTTATCAAAAAAGTGCAAATTACAAATAATTAGCGGAGATTCTCCTCACTAAAAAGATGTCAGAAGTAGCATAGCAAATAAAAAGTGAACCTACTAATGTAACTGGTAATGGAACAAAACTCACTCTGATTAGCATAGGCTTTAGTAGAAAATTTTAATCCAGTCAGAAAGAAGATAAGGTGAGTACTTAGAGACTGACCATGTCCACCAGCGAAATACTATTCACAGGTAAGAAAAGTTATTTATTCTCCAAAAGGAAAAGTCATTCTCTAACTCGATGGGTCTGAGTAGGTTCCTTCGATATCATACGGTGACAGGACTCCTCAAGAATACTGGCTACAACAGTTCTGCAGCAAACTGCTCCTGCAGAGGCATATGTGTTTACTGTGTTCAACATCTTGTATAACAAAAGTGTGGGCAGGGGCTCATACAGCAGCTTCATAGATTTGTTCAAAAGAAACTTCCCTCCACCCTCGTTCAGATAACTAATTATTCAAGAAGCAACTGCACTTCTTATTGCCATGGGACAAGGCTCACCTCAAGTGACATACATTTTAAGAATAGGTTTCAGAGTAGCAGCCGTGTTAGTCTGTATATGCAAAAAGAAAAGGAGGACTTGTGGCACCTTAGAGACTAACAAATTTATTTGAGCATAAGGTTTCGTGAGCTACAGCTCTGTCTCTAAGGTGCTACAAGTACTCCTTTTCATTTTCAGAATACACATTCTAATCCCTATGAATAGCAAATTCCTATGGTTTTTGTGTCCCGCCCTTTCTTTGGCCATCTCTCAATTTAGGTCATAGGCCTTCTGACATCTAAGGTGTGGAGCTTCATTGGAAAGAAAATGGCATAAGGAAGTCAAGAAGGATAATCTTCTGACTGGTAAAAATCTGTCAGGCAGTCTTGCACAAGAGATGTCACAAAAGGGATGAAACGATGTACCACCTCAAAAATGAAAAAGGGAAAAACATAATAAGAGTCAGGAATATTTACAGTAAGAGACAGAAATGCTGCTGCAGGCAGCTGCAAGATAACTGGAACTGCCTGTCACAGCCAAATTTAAAGGACCAGCTCCAGAAAGGCATGCTGGGAAAGGTTTCCTATGGGATGACAACTTTACACTGAAGAGAGCCAATAGGAACCAACCAGTCACCAAGAAAATGCTACTGGGGGAGGGATTTGTTTTGTGCTTACCATCATTATATCACAATGTAAGACAGCTTTGGCCTTTGGAAAAATATAAAGAGAGGTGTGTAGGAAAGGGTTACCCTCGCACAGAGTCTTAAAGTTTAAACATTTTATAGTCTTAAATAAAGCATCACCATGGCCTGCTAGACAAAACTGAGCCATCAGATATGATTAATCGGCTAAACTTCCTTCAGCTGTGGTAGATGACGGAGTCTACCAGAGATAGCCTGGAGAGAAAACTGGCTTGCCTAACAGAATTCATGAGGGCCCACTAACCTCAAAGGTATTTAGGCACCTAGCTCCCATTGAAATCAATGGGAGATAAGCCTCTAGGCAGCTTTGAGGATCTGGGCCCGGAAGAATAAGAGGTAGCTTCTTTTTCTTCTTTGCTCTTTAATGCTTACATAGACTCTTTACTTTGAGCAGAACTATTCCCATCCCCCAACCAGAGATATGTGTATCACCTTTTATAAGGCAGCTATCAAGACTGGGCAGAGACATGCCCTTTAATGAATGAAAGTCCTGAAGCCACCATAAGGAGAAATGTTTCACCTGGAAAGCATTACCTATCATCTCATTTAACCTAATTGGGGCCTGACCGTATCTATGCAGAGAAAACACTGAGCTTTACTGCTAAATTAATGTCATACAAAATATTAATGCTACAACCACTTCCTCCATTATTGCAGGTCATTTGGTTGCATTGTGTGGACCCTGCAATTGTTGTGATCTTTGTTTCCTGCCCATGATGTCCAGGGTTTGTTCTATTAGATATGGTGACCAACAAGGATCTTATAAGACTAAATGTAGCTCTCGTCATCCCACTTTACTACATTTTGACAGAACAGTACAGAAATATTTTTGTAGAATTATTACTTTTTTGTTGCTAATAACAAAAAGTAGCCATGTGCTGAAAGAGAGAGCTTTATTATCCATATGTACATATGTAATTCTCCCTGAATTCCATTATAATTTCAGATACTAATGTTTGTTGATTTCCTGATTGGACATTGACTGGAACTTCATTAGTGCTCTATGGAATCTCACAGTTTGTTCTCCTAATTGAGATCCTTAAAGAAATGTCTAAATGACCTTAACAGAGGTACAGTTCAAGCAGTGACTGCATCTGATTAATCTTTTAGCCCGCCAGATTTGCAATACTCCATAGCATTTGCCCTGCCAATACGCTGTTTCGGTGATTCAGACAAATACATTTTGATTTTACAGGAACCCAATTTGTACAAACCTATGAAAGGTCAAATATTAAAACCCAGTCACCCTAAATTATAGCTGCAAATACCTCATTTGAACATACAAAATGGGTAATTGTATGAATAAGTACACCTTTGTAGACACAATTTGTAAGTCCAGATGTGAACTTCAGAGCTACAATTTTATTGACCAGTTGGAAAATTTAGACTATAATTTACATTTACTATAAACAAAACAATAATGGTTTGGATTTTCTGGTATTCAAACTCATTTACAACCCTTTTGAATTCAATGATACTTTAAGAACTCTAATATGGATACTCTAAATCTGAACACTCTACTTTTCTCTGTGATCTAGAAATCAAGTGTATCTACTTAGGTCTAATCCTTATGAGTGATTTATGCTTAGTCTTTTTTCCTTTCAGCAGCAACCTCTGTCACAACAAAGAACTACAAGAGAGGACTTGCCTACCTGAATCTGTGCTAAGTAGTAGATTTTGACAAAACTTCTTCTACGTATTCTAGTTTTCCATTGGTACTTCACTTTAGTCTTAAAAACCAAGTTTTCTTGTGCTCCTAGTGGGTTTTTTTTTTAGATCCATGATGATGTTTAGCCTAAGTCAAATTGAAATCCATTCAAAATAATTGGCTTACAAAACTAAACTGTCCATGAGCTTTAGAAAAATGAGTTTGCTCCATGCCCACGACTCATTGAATTCCACCAATCCAATGTTACTATGAATGTTTATCATTAAAAAAAACTTATCTGTGTCTTTAAAAAAGATGGGTTTTCATATCATTATTTAAAATATATGATTCAAAATTAGTACTCCATTGCCAAAGTTATAATATTATTAGTTGCCTTACATTCTTTTTTCAGCAATCAGGATGTCCTTAATTACAGTACCGACAAGGGCTTTGGGCTATTACAGAAAAAACAAGCCCTCTCAGGTCATGTGCAGTAAGGTCTAATGCATAAGGAAGGCATAAAAACATGCATAATTCATTCATGAAAGATTAAAAAAGGGAATGCTGTCAGCCCTATAAAGAGAGGTAAATGCGTCTTTTATCTCCACAGGTTATTTTTGTCCTGGCCATTTTTCAAATGCAACTCTTCTTTGAACTGTCAATTCCATTAATAGCTATTCTGGATGCAAGTATGCATAGATCACATCTTGCTTTATCCTCTGCATGCTCCATGAGTGTGAATGCACTATAAGCAGACTTATTTGCCCATCTAATCTTTACAGTTCCACAGTTTAGCTTATTTATCTATCTATCATGTTTCATAGGTTTCAGAGGAACAGCCGTGTTAGTCTGTATTCGCAAAAAGAAAAGGAGTACTTGTGGCACCTTAGAGACTAACCAATTTATTTGAGCATGAGCTTTCGTGAGCTACAGCTCACTTCATCAGATGTTTACCGTGGAAACTGCAGCAGACTTTATATACACACAGAAATCATGAAACAATACCTCCTCCCACCCCACTGTCCTGCTGGTAATAGCTTATCTAAAGTGATAAGTGTTTCATAGTGACCACAAAATAAGATTTACTTTGCCTTTCCATAAACTGTTGAGCTGAACCCTGAAAGACAGAAGGGCTGCTTTTCTGGCAGACACGTTATGCTACGAGTCTTCTCACAATAAATGTTCAGTGGAAGGTTGTGGGAAAAAACTTGATTTCACCTTGCTGACCTATTCATACTGATTTACCAAGACACGAAAGTTCATTTGAGTGCAAGTCTGTGTGTGGGGTTATGGGCAAGAGGGGCAGCAGTAGGATGGGACATCTTTGCCAGCTCTCTCCGTCCTTTAACCAGAAAGCCATGCGACTAAACAGGGCCTAAAACTCATGGTATATCATAAAATGGCCTCAGATGCTATTTTCTCTCCCGTGGGATCCTCCAGCCCCCAAAATGATCATTAAAAGCCCTTGCTATTTTTGTGTTTCTCTACATCATTTATTAAATCTGCTGATTTATGCACTGGTGTCAGCCTGGGAAACAAGGAGAAGCTTGGAATGGAAAATTTTTTGATGCTGGAAGATAATTAATTCAGAGCTAAATTTGGGATGGCACATCACATGAAATGGGACAACACAAGAGAATGATGAAACATGGACTGTAGCGAGCTTCAGGGAAAGAATGAAGAAGAAGCCAAGTACTAAGAATGAATGAATGCTGGAGCAGGTGACTATGAGCTCAAAGAAGCCAGTACATCAAACATTTTGAAAACAAGAAGGGCAACCCTCAACTGGATTTGGAAGCCAGTGCATGTTTTTTAGGGTGTGGATGAAAGAGTCCTATTGGGTTAGGATAAATGTTTTGACTTTTGTATTATAAATACATATAACATAAGTCAAAACTATAAAGTCAAAAATAAATATTTTGATCTTATCAAAACAAAATGTTCCAATAATTTCCCATGAACATTCTGGATAAATAAATTTGTTTCAATGAAACATTCTGATTTTGTTGAATCAGCATTTTCTGATGGAACACTGTTTCATTGGAAAATTTTCAACCAGCTCTAGTTAAAATGTTACCACATTACTAGATAATGTCTAAAGAGCTTCTGTGTTCCAGTTATTCCTCAGTTCTGTAACAGCTTCTTATGGGCTATCAATAGCCAGCACAAGTTGGAAGTTAGTGGCTGCTCTAACTTGCCACACAGTGGCTGCTCTAACTTGCCACACAGCCACATTTTCCACTAATCCCCACCCCACTTGGATCCTGTGTTGACCACAGTTCGGGTGGACCTGAGGATTGAGGACTATACATTTTAGAAAGAAAGATTATTAAAAAATAGGGCTTAAGTCTTCAGTTTATATTAAGAAATAGATGAGAAAAAACATTCCTAACATAATTTTAAATTAATTGAAGCAACGAAATGCCAAAAACATGCTCCAAATTAAGGGAAAGAGTAATTTTAATGTATTATTAATAGCATTTCCATACAGTCCCTTTAGATGCACATGGTGCTTTTCAGAGCATTTTTAACTGTTATAGAATGAATACATGCCACTGTACTGCCACTCTGGAAATGAATTTAATTGTGACAAATATGTTATTGTTGGAGATTTAGAAATACTGCTAATTACACTGTAAGCATGAAGCATTATTCAATAGAGGCTAATTAGCATCTCAATAAGTAAATAAATTCCCCAGACCTCTTCCTGAAATAGACATTGATAGCCCTATTCATTTTATTTTTGACTGTTTCGAAGTACAACATTCAGAGGGGGAAATTATTTGGTAGTTATCTGCCTTAAAATAGCTAAATAATATCAAAGATAGGTTGTAACTGAAATAATCTGCTATTCTTCGGGTCTTTTTTAAAATACATACATTGAGAGTCTTCAGAAAGGAAGTTTCTTTTGAAATCATTACTTGTAACCTATGTTTACATACAGAATTCTATACTACTATAACATGTTATTTGCTTTTGTATCAGTCATCTTTGCTTTGTTCTTTGGTCTGGATGAAGTTATTATACACGTGTGATGTATCACTCCATAGTCTACATACTATTAGAGGTGGAAGTAACAAAAATATCCAATTTACCTGTAATGATGGGTACTTACAGAAGTAACTCCTACTCTGTGCTTTCCAGGAACTTACACAACACCACTGGAACAGCACATCTAACTATGTTCCATTCCTGGTCCTGCCACTCATTTGATATATCACTTTGGAAGTTACTGACTCACTATGTGCCTCAGTTTACCCATCTATAAAATGTTATTAAAATATTCATTTTACATACAGTAGTTCCCAGGGATATTGAGAGGCCGAGTTAATATCTATGTAAATAGTTTGGAATGGTGCAGTATGAGAAACAATAAGAATACATAGCTATTTCTACTTTCCAGGACCTAATTAGACTTGATTTTCAGAGGTGCTGAGCACCTTCAACTCCGACTGATTTCAAATGGAGTTGTGGGTACTCCAAATTTCTGAAAATCAGGCCATTACAAGTAAAAAAAAAAATCTAACTCACAGGTTCTTGATCCCAAACACACACCGACAGCATTCACACTGCTTTGGACACAAGGGTAGGCCATTATTTTTCAAAGAAAAATAAGTCAGTAAAATGACTCGGATTCAATAAACTAAACATAACATGTAGTCTATAGTATTTTAAGGTGTCAACAACTTCAATTCATTAGTATGGGCCTGATTCTGCAAGGTACTGAACATCTTCAACTCCCATTGATCTTAGTGAGAGTTGAGGATACTCATCACCTGACAGGATCAGGCCCTATGTGAGCTAAGTACTCCTTTCAGGATAGTCCTTTGCCTAAGACGATCCTCCCACTACAGTGGACTAGGCACGAACCCAATCAGTGTTATGCTCTCCCTTGCATAACAGGGTAACTCTGTTCCTAATGTTTTATACCATAATACCAAGTTCTATTTATACTATGTTACATGATTCATGAAGAGATCACAAAATGCTGCAGGATTATGGTAAAAAATAGTAAATGAAATAATCATGGCTATGTGGAGGATTACATTGTGTGTGCTTATGAGATCCAGAACAGGACTTGCTAAGCCAAAGTTCTATCAATATTTTTCTTGATTTGTCAGCATAAAACAAAAAGGCCAGGCTGCCACCAGTAGTGCAGAGTCTAGGAATAATTACTTGACTGATTAGGTGAATGAAGGGAGCAAACAGGACGAGAACTTGAACTCAGATCGATCAAACACTCAGGTGCAGTTTCAGGCTCCCGCTAAACAACCAAAAAGGAGACAATACTATCTGAAAAATCAATGTGTCACAAGCTGGTGGAGACACCAGTGCAGAAGAAGTAGGATAAGGAGTTATAGTGTGTTCACAGTACAGGCAGTCCTCAGACTTATGACACCACTGGTTCCTGAAAATTGCATTGTAAGTCGAAAAGTTGTAACTTGGAACCACAATACACTCCATTGCGGGACCGAGCATTATAAAGTCTAAATCAATTGTCATAAGTTGAATCAGGGTGTCAATTCAGAATCGTCGTAAGTCGAACGTCATAAAGTCGAGGCCTACCTTAATGTAATAACTGCAGTACTTGGTGCATTTGCATAAGATGTAGGTGATACACAGAAGACTGTACCAGCCAAACAGGAATTTAGGGGCTTTTGAACATTTTACCCAAGTGACTTAAGAGCCTAAGTTCCATTAACTTTTGTGACAGGGTGTACCTGGCCTTTGTGGCTCCCTACAGGAGGCCCCACAGTCCTACCACACGTTGCCCCAGGAAAGAAGCAGTATTGGTGAGTTCTCCAGGCCTGCCTAGAGAGGTCTCACAGAAGCAACGAATCAGAGACCAGCAGGCTCAGATAAAAGGAGCTACAGGTCAGTTCTTGGCTGGGACCAGAGGGGCAGGGAAGGGTGCTCTTCTCTGGCTAGAGGGCCTTGAGAGATAACTAGAGTTTATTTATGGCTGCATTTGCTTAAACTAGGTTTGCAGGGAGAGAGAGGACCTAAGAACTTTAACCCTTAAATAAGGACAAAGCTAAGAGAGGCCGGGTAGGAAGAGGCCCAGGTAGAAGAAACCCTGAACTTAAATTGAGCAGTGCATAGCTGCTGTTTATAGGGTCCCTGGGTTGGAACCTGACATGGCTGGCGGGCCAGGGTTCCACTACCATCTACAGTGGCATAAACCCCAGGAGGGTGACAGGGCCTATTTCAGAGCCTGAACAAAGGGCTGTATTTAAAGGACCCAGAGCAAAGGCAGAAGATGCTACCAAGGGCAATGGGACAGTTCATTTATTGGACTCTTCCCTACCCTGGAAGGTGTTCATTCGGACTTTGTAACTTGGCCAGAGGGCTAAGCCATGGAAGATCCTCTAAGGTTGACTGGCAGCCTGTAGGTGGTGCCACAGGTGAGTATCACATCCAGCTGCTAGAAGGTGCTCAAGAGGTGAGTGCCCACTATTACAACTTTCAATAGCACTTAGGCACCTAAGTCAATTAGGCACTTTTGAAAATTTTACCCGTCAGTTGTTACAGCATAAAAATGACAATAAGAATTATCAATTTCTGCTGAGTATTTTTCTGTTAGGAAACTATGTATTTGATTCCAATAACATTTTTCTCTTCCTGTCCTCTCTTTGTCCCCAGTGTTTCAGGATTGTCTTACTTGGAAGAGATCTGGAAATATGCATCCATGCATTCATGACTCCAGGCTTGATTACTGCAACACATCATAGCCTTGATTTAGGAAAGCATCCCTCTTCAGGACAACACATAGGCATGTGCTTAGGTCCCACTGACGTGCTTAAGTGCTTTCCAGGGCCTATAGCTAGGAACAAAACTATCCACCCTAAAAAACCCGGTTCAGAATGCAACAGCCCATGTGTTAGCAGCATACAAGGAAGGATTGTCTAGTGATTAGGGTGCTAGTCTCAGACTTGGGAGATCTGGGTTCAGTTCCTTGCTCTGCCACAAACTTCCTGTGTGACTTTAGGCATATTACTTAGTCTCTCTGTGCCTCAGTTTCCCATGTGTAAAATGGGGATAACAGTATTGCCCTACCTCACATGGATATGAGGAGCATAAATAGCCTAAAGATTGTGAGGTGCTCAGATGCTAGGGGAATGGAGACCACACAAGTACTAGGCTAGATAGCGGAGGTTGACAAGAGCACATCATTCTAGTACTCTGCTCAGCCTCTCCTCTGAATAGAGTCTAGTTCCAGGTCTTTGTTTTAATATTCAAAACACTCTATAGGATTGGCCCTAACAACATGTGAAATCAGCGCTTCCCCAAGACCCTGCACTCCGGCAACCAAAGGGAAAGATTTGTGAGTGCAGAGGATAGAACGTTCCTGGGAGACCGATCTAGACTGTGGAATTCAATCCAGGCAAGAAATAAGAATGGATCACAGGCCTCATTGTATTCATAATTTAATGCAAACCTCATCTCTTTGACTCAGCTTTTCTACAATAAGCTCTCCCCACTGACTTACATACACAGTTCAGCACATGCTTCTCCTAGAGGTGGAGAAGGGAGCGGGAGTGAGAGAGACTTTTGTTTGTAGCTATGTTTTTTCCATTTGGGATGTGCTCAGATACTGGGGGGGAGAAAGAGCTATTTAAGTCCATAGTGACAAAAAGATGAATAGGGTATATTATCTGTTTTATGGAAAAAATAAGGATGTCTTGGCTGTAATGATCTGTATCAAAACCTCCAAGTTTTTTAGCCTGCATGTGGCCTTAATCTCCAACTCCAGAAGAAGGCTGTTTTAAGACCCAGACCTAAAAACTGGGGACATAGAGAGAAAAGAGTGAGGGGAAAACTACAAGAACCACAAAAGTAAACAATCTTGGACAAATGAATTTAAAGAATAATGATCAGAACGTTCTCAGCTAACGAAAGCCACCTCAATGTGATTTGATAGGTGAGAGTGCAGTAACCATATATTTTTGGGTCAAAATTCATGAAAATATTTAAACAATGCAACAAAATGTCATAGTTATTATCATCACTGTCAGATGAAATATCTCAAATCAGTAGGTAGAGTATGGTAACATAATCTCATGCTATTAATAAACCATTCCAGACCTATAATTTGACAGTTGCAGTACTCAGTAGCGAAACAGCAGGACTGAAACTTTGGGGGAAATGTCATTTCAGGACTAACAGAATTGTCTGGCTTCCATTTTTCTGAGAATGTCTAAAAAGTCTGGGACGTGATTTACACAGAACAGGTTTTAAATCTATTGAGAAACTATGCACGTTTTCCGATTTTAAAGTTAAACAGATTACAAAAGTGTAACAAATACAAGTGACCAAAAAATCTAAAAGGCTTGAGGTCAGAGATTCATAATGAGGAAGCACACGATTGTATGGAAATCAGAAATCTGTAAATTGATGGGATCATTTTGCTAATAATCATTGATTATATGACCACAATATGAACAGAAAATGACAGAACGGATGAGTAGAAATACCAGTACAGGGGAAAAATAGGATACACAAATTTTGATGTCTTACAGGAGCAAGAACAGAACAACAATAAAACACACAGGCTTGAACTAAGGAAACAAAATAACAAGATGCTGAATGCGACACACACAGAAGATGAACAATGGAGAAAAAGATAGATCATTCTTGTAAAGCTCCTCAACAGACTTGTTAAGAGTTGCTAATTCACAATCCACCTGGACCTTGTGTTCTGCGGATCACAGTAAATAACTTGGAAAGGAGCCTACAGGATACTGAGATTTAAAATGACTACTCAAAAAGCATAGGTAGCACTCCAGCTGCTAAAACCACAGGAGTACCATTGCTCTCTTCTTTCTTTTTCCACAATGCCTGTTTTAGTTAACAAGAGTGGAAAGAGAGAAGGAAAGGCAAAGTCCTAAAAATAGTTTATCACTTACCCACTAAAAACACAGTAGCTATGTGTTGTTAATACCAGAAATCATGGTATTGTTCTACCTGTGCCTCAGAAAACTTAGTGTGAGAGAACCTATACCTTCAAACATTATGGAAAACAAAGTATAATGAAAGTCTCAGGGAAAAGGCATTTGTGCTTGGAGTCATTAGATGATTATGTAATGTGAGGACACTACAAAGACACAAATCTGTGCACTCCACTTCCCTGGTGGTCACAGACTTTTACATATCAGCAGGCACTCTGAGGCAAGCGATACTGCAGATACTGAAAACGCTTCTGACTGTATCAACTGGAGTTTTTCTTTGGATTGCTGAATAAATCCAACATTCCTTCCAACACTTGACTGCTCTCAGCCCTTCACCAGACTCCATCTGCTGAAGTCATTCAGTACTAACAGACATCTGTTAGCACTGATTTTGGCTGGGGAAGCTTTCAGGGCTGTGTTTCATCCTTGCTCTTATGATGTAGAATCTTGTGATCAAACCCTTTGTGACAAGGATTTGTGACTACAGCTTCTGGTTTCCCCATTAACACTGATCAAGAGCATATCTTTGTTCTCTTTTTTATTTGGTGCCCCAAGTGCCTTGTAGTCTCTTGGATTTATGAACTCTAGAAAAGCTGTTGAGGTTAGGTCAGGGTGTGTTAACTAAGCCTTTAGTTGAGACCCTTTTCTTCAATTTAGCTCATCCAAATGTACCCTAGCAACTAGCTGAACTGAGGTAAAGGTGCTAACCCAGAGCTGCGCTAGGGAAAACATCATGGTTAGGTTGATGTTAGCTAGCACACTCTGATCTAACCTCGACCTCTTTTCTAGTCTAGACAAGACCTTAGTGGTAGAATTGAACAGATATTAATGATCATCAGGTTATGGGTCAATTTCAATAATGATGGTCACATTGCATCCATCCCAAAAGCAACAATTGAAATGTGCGTTGCCAGTTTCATGGATCAATGTTCCAATAAAATCTGGTACAAAAGTAGGCAGTTAGGAAGTGGACCTGAAAAGGTTAGCAGGAGGTGGGCTGAACGTAGGCCATCCCAAGCTGTCATACTTTCAGGACCATGGGCTAGGGCCTGGTGGAGTGGGAGGGCCCGGGTCCCTCTATCCACCCCAGATTCCCCCACACCTAGACCTGGGGTTTATGGACATGGAAGCTGACCCCAGCTGAACCCTGTTCAGGGGACTGGACAAAGAGAGAGACTGGGGCAGCAGCTGCTGACCACTAAGCCAGTTGACTGAAAAGATAACCCCACTATAGCAGGTTAGAGGGAGAGCTGCCCATTGCAAAATAACGTGATTCCAATTCCAAACTTTGTAGATTAGAAGGCTCTAGATATAGATATTCAGGCCTGTTGGTAAAGGCCTGTACTCGAAGAATTTAGGTGTATTCTTATCACTTGGCTAGTTATACATATAAAAGAAAGAATCAAAATCACTGTCTGCCGGTGTAAGGTCCTTCTCTTACTGTGACAGTCTGAGACCCTGTTCTTAGGCTAAAGCCTTTGGCTAAGCAGCAGAGGCGGCCATAAGCTGGGAAGTGAACGGTCACCTCCTCACATTCCAAACTAGTCACATTGAAAGAAGGTGCTATTGGGCTGTTAGGAATACAATCCTGTCCTGATAGTGCCTATCGCCTTCAGAGAAAGGGAAGTACCTAGAAAATGTAAAAGGAAACTTAGTGTGATAATATCCTGTCTGGCAAGAACTCACTTATCAATAGCTGGGATGTGAAATCCTCACTTCTGTATTGTTTTGTCATTATAGTTCCCACTTTGCTATTGTTTGTCTGTATAATCTCTGTCTGCTGTATAATTAATTTTGCTGGGTGTAAACTAATTAAGGTGGTGGGATATAATTGGTTACATAATCATGTTACAATATGTTAGGATTGGTTTTTAAATTTCAGGAAAATGATTGGTTAAGGTATAGTTAAGCCGAACTCAAGTTTTACTATATAGTCTGCAGTCAATCAGGGAGTGAATGGGTGGGAGTGGGTGTGGGTGTGTGGGTGGGGGAGATGGGAACAGGGAATGGGGGTAAGGAAATTGCAATCATGTTTTGCCAAAGGGGGAAATGGGAACAGGGAATGGGGGTAAGGAAATTGGAATCATGTTTTGCTAAGGGCAGGAATGGGAACAGGGACACAGGTGTAAGGCTCTGTGGTGTCAGAGCTGGGAAGGAGGATACTAAGGAAGGAAACTGGAATCATGCTTGCTGGAAGTTCACTCCAATAAACATCAAATTGTTTGCACCTTTGGAGTTTGGGTATTGTTGCTCTCTGTTCACGCGAGAAGGACCAGGGAAGTAAGTGGGTGAAGGAATAAGCCCCCTAACAGGAGGCAAGAGCCAATGTGGGAGAATGCCTTTGGAACTCCGGCACCTCCCCTTTGCTCCCTGGCTGTGTGGCTCCCACTTAAGAACACAGTAACTGCTATAATGGATCCAACCAGAGGTCCATCTAGTCCAGTGTCCTGTCTCTGATAGTGATAAGTACAAGTAGTTTCATAGGAAGGCCCAACAAGGTGTATAATGGACAGTTGTGGAATAGCCTGCACACTGGGGCAAAGCCACAGGTAGGTCCACAGCCCACACAATTAGCACCCAGGTCCTCCCAAATCTGAGCCTGTGTGAACCTGTACTGCTATCACCATTGTGGTTACTGATTCCTCCTGGGAGGAGCCACTTCCTCCACTGACATCCCTCTGAGGCTCTGGAAGAGAACTTGGCTCCCACCAGGCCCTGTGGGCTTGTGGCATATGAAGGAAGGGGCACTAGGGCAGGAACTGGTGCAGAGCGCATGCCCCAGAGCTCCAAGGTGCCTGTACTGATGCAGCCCCACCCCTGCTGTGTGTCAGCAGGAGTTGGGGTGGGGGTTGCCGGGCCATGCCAGCTGTGGGGACTGAGAGCTGCTACCACATTCCCAGAAGTTCCTGAGCTGCTGTGTTGAGTCCAACCACTCCACAGTGCATGGAGCCACACCATTACGTGCCCCTGCCTGAGCCTGGCTGCTCCTGCTGTGACCTGAGCCAGAGTGTGAGCAGTGCTGCTACCTCCAAGCCTACGTGGCACTGGCAGGTGAGTGGTGGCTCCTGCCCAGGTGTAGCCAGGCACCACAGGGTGCAGGCAGCTGGGCGCTGAGAGGATCCATGCTGGGGCAGGGCTGGGAAACCTGCAAAGTCATTTTGCCTTGCGCTGGAAAACCAGGAGCACATTGAGGGTGGCACGGGCTGGGTGGGGAGCAGCCACTGCATCTCACAGACTGTACTGCAAGAGGTCCCGGATCCCTGTCCTTGCCCCATAGGGCCTCTCGGTGCCTGCCTGGAGCATGTGGCTGCCTGAATAGGCATACTGACCACTGAATAAATCCTCCATGCTGGGGCAGCTCCGCATGGGGCCAGTGGGACTGTCCCTCTGAGGACGACAGAGCCTGCATGTGTCTGCAGGTGTCCTTGTCTTCCTGGGGTATCTCAAAAAACAGTGACTCCAGCTAATGTGATTGCCCGTCCATCATGAGTTGGGGCCAACCCAAATTTTGACTGCTAGCTATGCTGCTTCTGCACCCCATGGGAAGTTCCTTTCTAACTCTTGTCAGTTAGTGGCTGATTTATGCCCTGATCATATAGCATTTCTCAAATAATACACCATAATTATATGCACTCAAATTTAAATGACTATTTCTGGGATGTGAATCTTTTTTTCAATTCAGCTCAAATCAGCCCATTAAAAAACCTATTCTTAACTTTCCATGAGCAAAGCAAAAATGTCTTTCTGCTAGGACATCGGCATTTAGCATTTTTCTTTCATATTTAAATTTAATTAAAATTACTTAGATTGTAAGCATTTTGGGGCAAGGACCATAATTTTGTAGTTTAAATGCTGTATAATTCAGAATAGTAAAGTAGTGAGAAATGCAGTGCTCAATATAATGAAAGAAATATCAAGCAACAGCAAAAGAACATGTAAAAATACAGGAAGGCATAAGACTACAGAAAGGCAAAAAACTAGATAAACACGAAAAAACCTTTGAGGAGATAATCCACCAGAGACTGTAGGTAACTTCCTCAACTGGGGGAAATCAACCGAGTTCCACAGAACCCAGTGGAACTACACCAATTCACACAAGCTGAGGACCTGGCCACAAGTCTGTTCTACAGTATCAACAACAGCCTTCCAGACAGAGGCCCTCTCCCTCCATCACCTATGCAGTCATTTACAAGAATTTCAAATAAGCATTAAAATATATGAAAACACCTGAGGGTGAGACTAAGAATCAAGTCTGTGACAGAACAGTTTTACACTCTCTACAACATACATTATGTATCATAATATGTGGGGTGCTTCAAAATAAAAAATTCACAGAAAATAAGGGTCTACTACAGGATCCTAGATTCATGAATCCCAAGGCCAGAAGGGACCATTGTGATCATCTAGTCTGTATAACAGGCCACAGAGCTTCCCCTTCAAAATACTTCCTAGAGCATATATATTTTAGAAAACATCCAATCTTGATTTAATTGCCAGCAATGGAGAATTCACAACAACCCTTGGAAAATTGCTCCACTGGTTATTTACCCTCGTGGTTAAAAATGTCTTCTTTCCAGCCTGAATTTGTCCATCTTCAACTTCCAGACTTTGGATCATGTTGCACCTTTCTCTATTACATTGAAGATCCCATTATTAAATATTTGTTCCCCACATGGGTACTTTTAGTACTTTTAATCAACTCATTCCTTAACATTCTCTTTGTTAAAATAAATAGATTGAGCTCCTTGCGTCTAGCATTATAAGGCATGTTTTCTAATCCTTTAATCATTCTCATTGCTCTTCTTTTAATCCACTCCAATTTATCAACAGGTTTCAGAGTAACAGCCGTGTTAGTCTGTATTCGCAAAAAGAAAAGGAGTACTTGTGGCACTTTAGAGACTAACCAATTTATTTGAGCCTGAGCTTTCGTGAGCTACAGCTCACTTCATCGGATGCATACCGTGGAAACTGCAGAAGACATTATATACACACAGAGACCACGAAACAATACCTCCTCCCACCCCACTGTCCTGCTGGTAACCTGGATTAGTGCAGGAAATGGCCCACCTTGATTATCATACACATTGTGAAGAGTGTGGTCACTTTGGATAAGCTATTACCAGCAGGAGAGTGAGTTTGTGTGTGTGGTTTTTGGAGGGGGGTGAGGGAGTGAGAGAACCTGGATTTGTGCAGGAAATGGCCCACCTTGATTATCATACACATTGTGAAGAGAGTGGTCACTTTGGATGGGCTATTACCAGCAGGAGAGTGAATTTGTGTGGGGGGAGGGGGGCGGAGGGTGAGAAAACCTGGATTTGTGCTGGAAATGGCCCAACTTGATGGTCACTTTAGATAAGCTATTACCAGCAGGACAGTGGGGTGGGAGGAGGTATTTGTTTCATGGTCTCTGTGTGTATATAATGTCTTCTGCAGTTTCCACGGTATGCATCCGATGAAGTGAGCTGTAGCTCACGAAAGCTCATGCTCAAATAAATTGGTTAGTCTCTAAGGTGCCACAAGTACTCCTTTTCTTTTTGCAATTTATCAGCATCCTTCTTGAATTGTGGACATCAGAACTGGAAGGATTTTAATTGATTTCAGTGAGCATTGGATCAAATCCTTAGTGAATCCTTCCTTGGTGCATAGGAGAAATGCTGGTGTGCACACTCTACTCTTCTTATTCTGTTCCCCTCCCAAAAGGTTTTTATTTAGCCATTTCCTGACCTACATTTATTCCAGAACTAAATGAATGATAAATATTTTAAATAGCTTCCTGGCCAAATTTCAATGTCAGTAATTACATTCTGCCTAACAAAATTTGCCCTGTAGTTTCAAGTAAACACAGTATTCGTCTGAACTTTCTGTATTATAATATTATCTAGTGTTGCTGTGTGCCGTTAAACAGAGTCGTTACATTCCAAAGGCTGCCTTTCCACACTGGGAAAAGTAAGGTGCTATATAAATCTGACATCCAAAAAAGCTCCCTATGTCAAAAGAACATTAAGGTTGCAAAGTCAAGCACTCAAAAGCTGATTAATACCAAAATTGCAACCTTAATTTGCCTCCCTTGTGCATATGCATTATGATACTGCCTTTAATTACATGATCACAGCATATTTTTCCACAGCATTCATCACTCATGCTCAGAGTTTCCACAGTTAAGCTATCTGGTACAGTGTTCAATGAAAGTTTTCACTTTGAGATTCTTGGATGAATGCCACAGTAGTGAGCCTGACAAACAGAGACAGACAGATAGCTATTGTAGACAAATGAATCATATTCTAAGAGAAATTTTAGACTGGCTTCTCCCATATCTCTTAAGCTCTGTCTATCTGTTTTTCCAAACCTCTCACTCTCTTTGAAATACTTCTATCATCCTTTTATAGACCCTTCCTCCACACCATTAGGAAGAGCTGTTCCAGACACACACAACTTGTTATTTATCCAGGGTGGCAGTTGAAATAAGTGTCTGGTATTGCAAGGGAATGTTATATTTGCTCCTGAATTAAGTGAGCATGAAGGGGTTACTTTACTGAGCATGAGTATGCTATGTATGCTATGTATACTGGTCCCCAAACTGCTGGACTAAATTGGCAATGTCTTCTATTTCTTTAAAGAGATTCTTTGCTCTTACGACATTCTTTCTGCACAGTATTGTTCCAGCTCTGGAAGGTGTGGAGAGAAATTAAATCATCACTAGCAAACCATCTATATTTTTGATTTCACTATTTCATAGTTGAGTTTTATATTTTCGTTAACTTAGGGTTTTTCAGGTGAAAGTCTCCCCAGTGCAGAGAACCAGCACCACATCTATGCACCAGTTAAGTACCAAGGTTTAAGGGGGACTTAAATATTTGTTAACTCTTCTGCTGGCCCTTTGATTATGCAGGTGAATTTCACCTGTTCATATCTAACAAGAATTTTTGTTGTTGTTCCACTATTTAATTGATTACCATTGCTGCAGAATCTTTTCAAGTTATTCTATAAGCAGGTAATTTATCTGGGATTTAAAAAAAACTAAATTAAAAATATAATCACTCTCTTCTTATTACCTAATAATTGCATGTCTCCTTGTAAGACAGAAAACAATGACTACAGACTGGAATAGATGCCATCTGGAATGTTTAGCTATAACTGCTTTGTAATATTATGTCTCCAAAACCATTGAAAATTAATGTTTTGAGGCAATTAGCATACAGGACATGTTAAATTAGCTTGACAATTACTGTGACTGCTAGGAAAATTAGACATTCATAAACAATGTGAAACAGTGAATAATGAAAATATATTCTGAATTGGCAGAGTAAGCAAGCAATACAATTGAAATAAATACATATTTTTACTGAATTCTGACCATTATGTTGTTAAAAGGACTGTCACCTCTGGATACCATCAGATGATTCATCTCACTGGAGATATCCTGGTTACATATTTTAATAAATATTCATAAATTCCTCTAGGCTTCACCTCTCCATATCTTAAAATAGTAAAATAAAACAGAATAAGGCATGCAGAGTCCGTTTTTGGTTTTCTTACCTCTGCCCTTAAAAATTAGTTTAGAAATAAAATCCCTCAGCTTCAGATCACACCAAAATTCATATCCAGTTAGAGTAAAACTCTTTCCATTCTTACCAGCACATGTCAACTTCTGGTCATTTTAGGTACCTGGGGACTGATTTTTAAAGGTTTTTAGGAGGTAGGCACCTAGATGCTTTTGAAAACCCCATTAAGGATATGTCTACACTCTGAAATTAGGTCGAATTTATAGAAGTTGGTTTTTTAGAAATCGCTTTTAGATAGTCGATTTGTGTGTGTCTCCACACAAAATGCTTTAAGTGCATTAAGTGCATTAACTTGGTGGAGTGATTCCACAGTACCGAGGCTAGCATCAACTTCCGGAGTGTTGCACTGTGGGTAGCTATCCCACAGTTCCCGCAGTCTCTGCTGCCCATTGGAATTCTGGGTTGAGATCCCAATGCCTGATGGGGCAAAAAACATTGTCGTGGGTGGTTCTGGGTACAAATCATCAGGCCCTCCTTCCCTCCCTCCCTCTGTGAAAGCAACGGCAGACAATCGTTTCGCGCCTTTTTTCATGAGTTACCTGTGCAGACGCCATACCACGGCAAGCATGGAGCCCGCTCAGCTCACTGTCACCGTATGTCTCCTGCGTGCTGGCAGATGTGGTACTGCATTGCTACACAGCAGCAGCAACCCATTGCCTTGTGGCAGCAGACGGTACAATAGGCCTGAAAACCATCCTCATCATGTCTGAGGTGCTCCTGGCCGCCTCGGTAAGATTGGTCAGGAGCGCCTGGGCAGATATGGGTGCAGGGACTAAATTAGGAGTGACCCGACCAGGTCATTCTCTTTAGTCCTGCAGGCAGTCCTATTGTACCATCTTATGGTGAGCAGGCAGGAGATGTGGATGCCTAGCAGTCCTATTGCACCATCTTCTGCCGAGCAGGCAGGAGATGTAGATGGCTTGCAGTCCTTCTGCACCATCTTCTGCCGAGCAGGCAGGAGATGTGGATGGCTTACAGTCCTTCTGCACCATCTTCTGCCGAGCAGGCAGGAGATGTGGATGGCTTGCAGTCCTTCTGCACCATCTTCTGCCGGGCAGGCAGGAGATGTGGATGGCTTGCAGTCCTTCTGCACCATCTTCTGCCGGGCAGGCAGGAGATGAGGATGGCTAGCAGTCCTATTGTACCATCTTCTGCCGAGCAGCCAAGAGATGTGGATGGCTTGCAGTCCTTCTGCACCATCTGCTGCCAGCCAAAGATGTAAAAGATAGATGGAGTGGATCAAAACAAGAAATAGACCAGATTTGTTTTGTACTCATTTGCTCCCCCCTCCCTCCCTCCAGTCCTGCCTGAAATACTCCTTGATGTAAAGCCACCCTCTTTGTTGATTTTAATTCTCTGTAAGCCAACCCTGTAAGCCATGTCGTCAGTCACCCCTCCCTCCGTCAGAGCAACGGCAGACAATCGTTCCGTGCCTTTTTTTTGTGCGGACGCCATACCATGGCAAGCATGGAGCCCACTCAGATAACTTTGGCAATTAGGAGCACATTAAACACCACACGCATTATCCAGCAGCCTATGCAGCACCAGAACCTGGCAGAGCCATACCCGGCGAGGAGGCGACGTCAGCGCAGTGACGTGAGTGATGAGGACATGGACACAGACTTCTCTCAAAGCATGGGCCCTGCCAATGTGGGCATCATGGTGCTAATGGGGCAGGTTCATGCCGTGGAATGCCAATTCTGGGCCTGGGAAACAAGCACAGACTGGTGGGACCCCACAGTGTTGCAGGTCTGGGACGATTCCCAGTGGCTGCGAAACTTTCGCATGCATAAGGGCACTTTCATGGAACTTTGTGAATTGCTTTCCCCTGCCCTGAAGCGCATGAATACCAAGATGAGAGCAGCCCTCACAGTTGAGAAGCGAGTGGCAATAGCCCTGTGGAAGCTTGCAATGCCAGACAGCTACCGGTCAGTTGGGAAACAATTTGGAGTGGGTAAATCTACTGTGGGGGCTGCTGGGATGCAAGTAGCCCATGGAATCAAAGATTTGCTTATATCAAGGGTAGTGACCCTGGGAAATGTGCAGGTTATAGTGGATGGCTTTGCTGCAATGGGATTCCCTAACTGTGGTGGGGCCATAGACGGAACCCATATCCCTATCTTGGCGCCGGAGCACCAAGCTGGCGAATACATAAACTGCAAGGGGTACTTTTCAATAGTGCTGCAAGCACTGGTGGAACACAAGGGATGTTTCACCAACATCAACGTGGGATGGCCGGGAAAGGTACATGACGCTCGCATCTTCAGGAACTCTGGTCTGTTTCAAAAGCTGCAGGAAGGGACTTTATTCCCAGACCAGAAAATAACCGTTGGGGATGTTGAAATGCCTATAGTTATCCTTGGGGACCCAGCCTACCCCTTAATGCCTTGGCTCATGAAGCCGTACACAGGCAGCCTGGACAGTAGTCAGAAGCTGTTCAACTACAGGCTGAGCAAGTGCAGAATGATGGTAGAATGTGCATTTGGACGTTTAAAAGCGCGCTGGCGCAGTTTACTGACTTGGTTAGACCTCAGCAAAACCAATATTCCCACTGTTATTACTGCTTGCTGTGTGCTCCACAATATCTGTGAAAGTAAGGGGGAGACGTTTATGGCGGGGTGGGAGGTTGAGGCAAATCGCCTGGCTGCTGGTTTCGCACAGGCAGACACCAGGGTGGTTAGAAGAGCACAGGAGGGTGCGGTGCGCATCAGAGAAGCTTTGAAAACCAGTTTCATTACTGGCAAGGCTACAATGTGAAAGTTCTGTTTGTTTCTCCTTGATGAAACCCCCCGCCCCTTGGTTCACTCTACTTCCCTGTAAGCTAACCACACTCCCCTCCTCCCTTCGATCACCGCTTGCAGAAGCAATAAAGTCATTGTTGCTTCACATTCATGCATTCTTTATTAATTCATCACACAAATAGGGAGATAACTGCCAAGATAGCCCAGGAGGGGTGGTGGAGGAGAGAAGCACTGGGAGGGATGGTGGAGGAGGGAAGGACAAGGCCACACAGCACTTTAAAACTTATTGAATGCCAGTCTTCTGTTTTTTGGGCAATCCTCTGTGGTGGAGTGGCTGGGTGGCCAGAGGCCCCCGCACCGCATTCTTGGGCATCTGGGTGAGGAGGCTATGGAACTTGGGGAGGAGGGCGGTTGGTTACACAAGGGCTGTAGCAGCAGTCTGTGCTCCAGCTGCCTTTGCTGCAGCTCAACCATACACTGGAGCATATTGGTTTGATCCTCCAGCAGCCTCAGCATTGAATCCTGCCTCCTGTCATCACGCTGCTGCCACCTTTCAGCTTCAGCCCTGTCTTCAGCCCACCACTTACTCTCTTCAACCCGCCACCTCTCCTCCCGGTCATTTTGTGCTTTCCTGCACTCTGACATTGTCTGCCTCCACGCATTCGTCTGTGCTCTGTCAGTGTGGGCAGACAGCATGAGCTCAGAGAACATTTCATCACGAGTGCGTTTTTTTCTCTTTCTAATCTTCACTACCCTCTGGGAAGGAGAAGATCCTGTGATCCTTGAAACACATGCAGCTGGTGGAGAAAAAAAAAGGGACAGTGGTATTCAAAAAGACACATTTTATGGAACAATGGGTACACTCTTTCATGGTAAACCTTGCTGTTAACATTACATACATAGCACATGTGCTTTCGTTCCAAGGTTGCATTTTGCCTCCCCCCACCGCGTGGCTAACCCCTCCCCCTTCCTCTCTCCCCGTGGCTAACAGCGGGGAACATTTCTGTTCGGCCACAGGCAAACAGACCAGCAGGAACAGGCACCTCTGAATGTCCCCTGAAGAAAAACACCCTATTTCAACCAGGTGACCATGAATGATATCACTCTCCTGAGGATAACACAGAGAGATAAAGAACGGATGTTGTTTGAACGCCAGCAAACATACACTGCAATGCTTTGTTCTACAATGATTCCCGAGTACATGCTACTGGCCTGGAGTGGTAAAGTGTCCTACCATGGAGGACGCAATAAGGCTGCCCTCCCCAGAAACCTTTTGCAAAGGCTTTGGGAGTACATCCAGGAGAGCCGCGAATGCCAGGGAAAATTAATCATTACACATGCTTGCTTTTAAACCATGTATAGTATTTTAAAAGGTACACTCACCGGAGGTTCCTTCTCCGCCTGCCGGGTCCAGGAGGCAGCCTTGGGTATGTTCGGGGGGTACTGGCTCCAGGTCCAGGGTGAGAAACAGTTCCTGGCTGTCGGGAAAACCGGTTTCTCCGCTTGCTTGCTGTGAGCTATCTACAACCTCATCATCATCGTCTTCCTCATCCCCAAAACCTGCTTCCGTGTTGCCTCCATCTCCATTGAAGTAGTCAAACAACACAGCTGGGGTAGTGGTGGCTGAACCCCCTAAAATGGCATGCAGCTCATCATAGATGTGGCATGTTTTGGGCTCTGACCCGGAGCGGCCGTTTGCCTCTCTGGTTTTCTGGTAGGCTTGCCTCAGCTCCTTAAGTTTCATGCGGCACTGCTTCGGGTCCCTGTTATGGCCTCTGTCCTTCATGCCCTGGGAGATTTTGACAAATGTTTTGGCATTTTGAAAACTGGGACGGAGTTCTGATAGCATGGATTCCTCTCCCCATACAGTGATCAGATCCCGTACCTCCCGTTCAGTCCATGTTGGAGCTCTTTTGCGATTCTGGGACTCTATCATGCTGATCATGACTATCTCTGCTGATGAGCTCTGCATGGTCACCTGCAGCTTGCCACGCTGGCCAAACAGGAAATTGAAATTCAAAACTTCGCGGGCCTTTTCCTGTCTACCTGGCCAGTGCATCTGAGTTGAGAGTGCTGTCCAGAGTGGTCACAATGGAGCACTCTGGGATAGCTCCCAGAGGCCAATACCATCTAATTGCGTCCACAGTACCCCAAATTCGATCCAGCAAGGCCGATTTCAGCGCTAATCCCCTTGCCGGGGGTGGAGTAAGGAAATCGATTTTAAGAGCCCTTTAAGTCGAAAAAAAGGGCTTCATCGTGTGGACGGGTGCAGGTTTATATCAATTTAACACTGCTAAATTCGCCCTAAACTCCTAGTGTAGACCAGGGCTAAGTGCTTATCTGTGTCTTTAGGAGCCTAAAGAGCTTGGAGCCCAATCCTGTGAGCTGCTGAGCACCTCCTGCTAGACACTGAAGGTGTGTCTCCATTTGGAGCTGGAGGTGTAAATGCCAGATCAAGGAGATGTAGCTCAATCAGAGCTAACGCAGGTAT
Organism: Lepidochelys kempii; assembly: GCF_965140285.1. Classification (NCBI taxonomy): domain Eukaryota; kingdom Metazoa; phylum Chordata; order Testudines; family Cheloniidae; genus Lepidochelys; species Lepidochelys kempii. The sequence goes on along the minus strand of NC_136382.1, from coordinate 134,513,825 downwards.
CACATGCAGCGAGAGGGGCAGGAGGGGTGAGCCACCTTGAGGTTGATCCCATCTAAGACCCTAGGTACCTACTCGGGTTATAAGAGCCTTCTGCTGCCACAGCTATATTCTATTTTTGGTGTGCTGGCTCTATGAGAGCTTGCATAGGCATTTCTCCTTGAGCTGGGAATCACACCCCAGCCTGAAGTGTAGACATACCCTAGGAACCCTCAACTCTCACTGGAGCCTGACTGAAGACAATGAGAGTTAACGCTGCTCAGTAACCTTCAAAATCAGCCCTTTGTTCGATGCCATAATTCAGATACACGTGCTGTATACTAGAACTGGGCGAGAAACGTGTTTCCTGTCCTGTGAGAATTTTCAAGATTTTAAACAGAAGTTTCCCTCCCTAACCAGAGCAAAAATTTGAAATCTTTACAATCTCTGTGAATGGAAAATCTGAAAAAAAATCCTCATTGGGCCAATGGAAATATTTATTTCCAATAAATCCGAAAGGTTTCATTTAAATGTTAACTATTTTTATTAGTTTTACTATAAATTCACTTATTTTTTTAAATGAAAAACTTGTTTGGATCCCCCAAACAGAACCTTTTTCAGTTAGAAAATGTCAAAACAGGATGTTTTGACAATTTCAAAACTTTTTTTCTAAAATCATGAAATTAGTCAAAACTGAGCCTTTCCCACAAAGTTTCAGTTTTAAGAAATCGGCAGTTACCTACAAAAAATAGTTAAAAAATTCCCAGCCAGTTCTAGTACTGTACTTCCTTGCAAACTTTTAAAAAAAGGTTATTTTATTTTTGTTTCCATTGCTCTGTCTCGTACAGGCCAGCTTTCATAGCATTCCATTCCCAAAAGCTTTTTCCTCAGGTGGGAGTTAAGTGGATGTCTTTACTTCTATAATTATATTATATACTCAGTGGAGTGACAACCTTGTCTTATTTTGTATCTATAAGCATGATGCACACCTATGATGATATGTAAATTATGACAGATATTCCCACATTGGGTTTAAAAATAAAACAATTCAATTTCAGAATCTCACTACTCAGATTTTTTTAAATGCACCCCAAATGCAGGTATCCAGTCAGACACTGACCACCCGTATGAGTAGGGCAGACATAACCCTCAGTGTTTATGTTTTACTCCCTTTCTGTGCAGTTTTTCCAGGTAACAGGACTCTGAAGATTCTTTCCTGCTGGACTGAGGTTTTATTGTTGTCACATCCTGGAAATGCTCAGTCTGTTTTGGAGGATACAGGCTTCCTGTCCATCCCGGATTACTCAGAGGATGGTCTCCTCTGGCTACAAGAGGCTTTGGGAGAGATCCAAAGGGACAAACATAAGGTCATCTACTTCTGATTATCTTGTTCTTGGACCCCCTGTGGGATTAGGTGCCATGTCACTCAGATAACACCCACCTTCTCTGCAGGAAGCAGCTCCTGAATTTTCTTAAGTATGCTTGAATCTACAATGTCAGCATTAGACAGGAAGACTGCTCCTTCCAGAGGGAAGTACGAAGGTCAGTTCCAAATACAAAACCAATTGGGTCATTAGGATCAGGGCCCAAGGCATTGGGCCTCTGTACAGCAACCTGACTCCAAGCACCAGGAGCTGCCCCATAGTCAATCACAGAGAGTCCTGGACCAAGAACCTGATGCTTGTCTTCTATCTCCAGCAGTTTGAAGGTGCTCTGGTAACAATAATTCTGTTGCCTTCACAAATGGCTCCTTCAAGTGCCACTCCAGCCAGCAATGCTCTGCCCCAGTTTTGCTCTTCAGACACCATGCTGCAGTGCAGAACCTTGGACACTGAAGCGTAGTTGTCATAAATATAAAGGGAAGGGTAAACCCCTTTGAAATCCCTCCTGGCCAGGGGAAAGCTCCTCTCACCTGTAAAGGGTTAAGAAGCTAAAGGTAACCTCGCTGGCACCTGACCAAAATGACCAATGAGGAGACAAGATACTTTCAAAAGCTGGGAGGAGGGAGAGAAACAAAGGGTCTGTGTCTGTCTGTAGTCGTCTTGGCCGGGGATAGACCAGGAATGGAGTCTTAGAACTTTTAGTAAGTAATCTAGCTAGGTATGTGTTAGATTATGATTTCTTTAAATGGCTGAGAAAAGAATTGTGCTGAATAGAATAACTATTTCTGTCTGTGCATCTTTTTTGTAACTTAAGGTTTTGCCTAGAGGGGTTCTCTATGTTTTTGAATCTAATTACCCTGTAAGATATCTACCATCCTGATTTTACAGGGGGGATTTCTTTATTTCTATTTACTTCTATTTTTTATTAAAAGTCTTCTTGTAAAAACTGAATGCTTTTTCATTGTTCTCAGATCCAAGGGTTTGGGTCTGTGGTCACCTATGCAAATTGGTGAGGCTTTTTATCCAACATTTCCCAGGAAAGGGGGGGGTGCAAGTGTTGGGAGGATTGTTCATTGTTCTTAAGATCCAAGGGTCTGGGTCTGTAGTCACCTAGGCAAATTGGTGAGGCTTTTTACCAAACCTTGTCCAGGAAGTGGGGTGCAGGGTTTTGGGAAGTATTTTGGGGGGAAAGACGCGTCCAAACAGCTCTTCCCCAGTAACCAGTATTAGTTTGGTGGTGGTAGCGGCCAGTCCAAGGACAACGGGGGGAATATTTTGTACCTTGGGGAAGTTTTGACCTAAGCTGGTAAAGATAAGCTTAGGAGGTTTTTCATGCAGGTCCCCACATCTGTACCCTAGAGTTCAGAGTGGGGGAGGAACCTTGACAGTAGTGCTCACCAACCACCATAACAGCTCATGGCCCTAGCCAAGTTCTGTGGGTCACACCCTTTAAAAAGTTGTTATAACTACATATTTTTAAAACATAGCAGAGAAAACTGGATGACTTAGGATACTAGTAAAGCCTTTTCCTTTTAGAACATTTGTTCAAATCCAGCCTTTGTCAGTACTAACTGGGACTTGTTACCATCTGATGGCTGTTCAATGACATGTGAAATGAGATAGTGTTCTTAAACAGTTATTGTGCTGATGTCTGCATCATAATTGGCACCCTTGTTGGCAGCCTTAGGAAAAAGTGATAAGACTGGGGTATGTCTACACTACAATTAGACACACAGGCCCAGCCCATACCAGCTGACTCGCGCTAAGGGGCTGTTTAATTGCAGTGTAGATGGTTGGGCTGCAGCCCGAGCTCTGGGACCCTCCCACCTCTCGAGGTCCTAGTACCTGGGCTCCAGCCTGAGCCTGAACCTCTACCCTGCAATTAAACAGCTCTTTCGCCCAAGTCCAAGTTAGTTGGCATGGGCCAGACGCAGGTTTTTAATTGCAGCATAGACATACCCTAAAAGAGCATGGCAAATTGAACTACCTTCTCCAACCTCCTACGGGTGGTCCCTCCACGACATGCATAAGGCAGACTGTTGGGACTGCACGGAGAACCTTGCAGTATCCCTGCTAGTTCTGTGCTTGTCCTGTGAACGGAGTCAGTGTTGCCAGTCTCATGATTTTATCATAAGGCTTTCAATGCTTGTTTTTTCCCCTCTTAAAGCCCCAGCTCTTGGAGTCAAATGAAAACACAAGACTTGTAGCTTTTCTTTTGAAAAGTTTCTAGCTCTTATGGTTATGAAGAAAAGCTTGAAAGCATGGCCTGGATGTACCACAAAGGTTCAAAACTCAGAAGGCAAATGTACTGGTTTTCTAGTGGATATAATGATTTTTAGGGGGTCCTGACTCAGGATTTTGGAACACTTTGGGCTAGTAATAGTGTTTCCAGATGTCAGTCTGACATCTTTCACAAACACTATTACATTTTCAAGAAACAGTATTTGACAAAATAAATATCAGGGTATCTGAATATATGGCACTTTCTATAGCAGCTGGCAAAGAATGCCCAGTTGTAAGCCTGTTTTCAGAAGCACCAAAAGACAGCAATGAAAGGGTCCAGGGTTTTACAATGGCTTGGTGTCTGAATTTTGTTTTTAGTATTTTCTTTTACTTAAAACCAACCATAAATTCAATGATCAGTACATTATTTTGGCATTATTGCTGCCTGTTCATTTTACAATAATCATGCAAATTCTAATTCCTGAAAACTACAGAAAGCCAAAATACTGTATCTTGCTCGTTATGCATACAACAAAAAGAGAAAGCATCAAAATACCCTCCCCGCACACACACCTCTTCTCAATTCATAGCTCTGGTCTACACTGTGTGTGTGTGCGTGGGGGGAAATCGATCTATGTGAATAATGTAGTTGAAGTCGACATACTTAGATCGACTTACTGTGGTGTCTTCACCGCGGTGAGTCGATTGCTGCCGCTCCCCCATCAACTCCGCCTGCGCCTCTTGCAGCGGTGGAGTACAGGAGTCGATGGGAGAGCGCTCGGGGATCAATTTATCACGTCTAGACTAGAAGCAATAAATCGACCCCCACTGGATCGATCGCTGCCCGCCGATCCGGCGGGTAGTGTAGACATACCCTTAGTGTACACAAATTCAGACAGCTACACGCTTAACAATACATCAGAAAGTGGGTGCCAAATATAGTCCTGTAGTGCCACCTTGAGTTCAGAAACAATGTGCAATCCCAGCTAATTCCTAAAATTATCATTCTGGCAGCAGTGCCCTCCAACATTAGATAGACAGAAGCAGATACACTTTGAAGATTGTTTAGTAACTGAGCATCTCCTGGGGCATCAGAGAATGTGCCACAGGGACATTTACAAACATTACCCTTGGTATGTATAATTTCATGCAATCTAGAAAACACAATTTACAATATAGATTGTTCTGTCTACATGTGATCTCTCTAGGTGCAGCAGAACATAATGGTCAGAGCTCAATAAATCTGGTACCAGCTCTGGAGATAAGGTGCCCATACCCACAGAATAGATGCAGCTGAAAGATTTTGTTTTCAGTTTTGAGCAGTTTAGCCACATTGTGGTGTTTTTATTCCAAACTGGAGAAACTCATTGTATGGTCATCCCATGGCGGTCCAAATTTTCCATATTTATCTTATGTGTTATCCACAGCGAAGAGTTCTGCTGTCAAAACTGACTGAACCTGCTCACTATTCTGGTAGTAAAATGGAATTATAGTGGCTAATTCTGTCATCAAACTTTAGTGGGTTACACATGCATCAGGTTTGTCACAGATCTGTGGACAGCAAAAGAAAGGCGGAATTACAGGCTTCCACAAACGTGGGGTACAGTCTATTAGTGGTTTACGTGGGAAGGACCTGAGGGAGCACAGAATGTGGATAAAATCTGGGTTTTTTTAAAATGATTTTTAAATTTAAATTAAATACAGGTTTATTTTTTAAAAATGAGCCTATTTGAAATTATAACCACCCATGCTAAGGCCAAAATTTATTACAATCTATTAAAATATTTTAAATAAAATAAATATTAAGCAGTACACAATTCTGCTGAAATTTTTAAAAAAGCCAAACCACTAAACTGGTGGATTTCACTGGCCAAGCACCTGAAACCAGAGCTTGATGAAGTGCTACTCCAGCTTTTGAGAGCAGAAGCCTCTTCTGCAGGTGAGGGGAGAATATTTTCTTCTTCATTTTGGTTTATTCAACAAGACCAGTTCACGACTAGTTCACCCAAAGTTAAGAAACCAATTTGGAGTTGAAAATGTCAGAAAGCTCGTTTTCCTCCTCTGATATATGAGCAACTAGAGGAGGATAAGATCTATTAGTTATAAAGTCTTGAAGGACATGGTGACCAGAAACAATCACTTCAGTTCACTAACTACGGATAATGCTTTGTTTAAAAAATCGGTTTAAAATACAAAACATGTTTTGATTAAGTTTGCTGGTTACAGAAGAATAAAGTTTAAGTAGCTTTATTTAAATAAGAAAAAATAAAATAAAATACTGTTTTTGTGCATTTTTAAATGAATACAAATTTATCCAAATAGAACTTGACACAAACCAGGAGTAAAACATTAATCAAACTAGTAAAGAAATACATCATTCACTATCTTTTAACATCATAAAATATGTAAAACTAAGATTCTTAACAAACATAAGTGAAGCTATATAATTGCTTAAATAAATGTGTATAGATATATCCTATCTTTCTGCTTAACAAAAAGAAGCACCAAATTTAGTGTAGATGCTATATTTAGTTCCGAATCAACATATTTGAATGGTTTCAGAGTAGCAGCCATGTTAGTCTGTATCCGCAAAAAGAACTTATTTGTTAGTCTCTAAGGTGCCACAAGTACTCCTGTTCGTTTTGCATATTTGCATACCAACCAATCAATCAATCTTTCTGCAGGAAAATAACTAGAAAGTACAAATGCAAAACACAATTAACCTCAACCATTAAAACTGAGGTTTCCTGCTGCTTGCTGATTTAAATTATGAAAATTGGTGATTTAAAATTGCAATTAAAGTTGGTGATTTTAAAATAATTTTGATTTAAATCAATCTACCTTGGCTATGACTCTTCAGAATTCTACTATAATATAGTATATTATTTAATATGCTGTATTACGTATACCCACTTTTCCAATTGATGTTACACTATGATGAAATTGCTTTCATTACATCTCTCTGGATATGCTGGAATAAAAACCCACATATTGAATATTTCTTTGGCAGACTATTCCACATCCCAGTAACACAGAGAAAAATCCCGTCCTGGTATTTAATCCAAACCTTTCTCTCCCCCTCTCAGATTGTCATCAGACATATAACTTTTCCATGACACTTAAAAAGGATATTTTCTACATCAAAAGTCATATGGCTACTTGAGCTTCCAAAGAATACCAAGTCATATCCAAATATCTTGGTTGGTTCAGGTTTCAGAGTAACAGCCGTGTTAGTCTGTATTCTGGTTGGTTCAGTCTTTGAGTTAGTGATTTCTCAGATAACTGCTACTGTGTGGCCAGCAGAGGGAGCACACGCCATTGTGACTTTATTCTCACAGATCTATCAAAATAGTGCTGTTTTGTTCACTCAACATGACATGCTCATTTTTAAATACTTTATGGAAGCGATTTGGAATCCTCTTCCTCACTCAATACATGCAATCAGAAGTTAATGGGGCAATGATCTGAGGCCTAAAAATGGGAGACCAGAATCATCCAAAGTGTATTCTTCCTTCTAAAAAGAAAAGAACTCAGCCATAGTTATGAGTATCATCCACATGCAAAGTAAATCCTGGAATAACAATAGCTCTTATACAGTGCTTTCAGCCATAGATCTCAATGTGCTTTTTACAGAGGAGGGTGAGTATCACAATCTCCATTTTACAGAGGGGGCAACTAAGGCATATAGAGGCAAAATGACTTTCTCAAGGTCACATAGCAAATCAGTGGCAGAGCTGATAATAGACTTCAAATCTCTTGATTCCCATGCAGTGCTCTAGCCACCTAACTTTGATGTCTCCATAACTATAAAGCATTAAATGGCTTCACTTGGTTAGACATTTAAGATAAAAGACTAAGCTAAATTACAGCAAGAAAGGAAAGAAGAGTTTGATATAGGAAAGAAAGCTGCCCCTCATTTATTAGTGTACAGGTGGGCCCTGAAAAGAGTGATCTGCGGATACCAAATATTGTAGCACAGGGCTTAAAAAATCCACTAGTTACCGACAAGAGAGACGCTTACTTGGCAAGCTCAGGGGCCTGCAGAATGTAAGCTATTGTTTAAAACAAAAACAAAACAAAACAAAACAAAAGGTTCAAGCACTTATGTCTGCAAAACTTTCAAGAGCAAATGGAACAGAAACAGCATCATCTTCCTGCTAAGAGTCATGTTAATTTCATTGTGCTGCTTGGGAAAACTAGCCTGCTGACAACTCCTGATTTGATTGCAAGCCTCATGATACTTGGTGTTTTATTATGGCCCCAGCTCCTGTATTCATTATGTGAGAATCTCAACTTTTTTTTTTTTTAATACATTCCTAGTCCTAAGGGGTATGGAGAAAAACCTTGAAAATGTGACCCAAGTGCACCCGGGAGGCTCAGAAATCAGAAAGCAAAAAGCTCCCTTATACCCAAATTTATGATGTTTTTAAAAGCTTATGATTTTTAAGTCTCTCTCTCATGATATTTTAACCTCCGACTGATGATTTCTGAATGTCTGGAGTTAGCTGTACTGAATATATAAGGCAGGGAACAGCAGAGGCAGGCACTGAAGTTATGGACGGGGATGGTGTGTATGTGGGAAAGTTACTGGTGTATAGGACCATAAATCAGAGGCTGGGGAACGAAAGTAGCAAAAGACCTCTTCTTCCCTCCAACTCACAGCAGCCAGGAGACTCTGGAGAGCTGAATTTCCCTTCCACCAGTAAGAGGAGCTAGAGCATCAAATATGTCAGATATCTAATTAGCTAGTAGCGGATTTGAAAGATGGAGCCACCAAGCAGAAACTAAGGACAGCATGCTACTGGAAATCCGAGCATCATGCGCCTTCGCGCCAGTTTAGAGAGGCAAGAAGGCTGGGCTTCACACAAAGGGCTTTTCTAGACAAACAGTGCATGGCAAGCTGTGGTGTAAATGTATAGCGCCCCAGTGTGCCAGATGCTAGCAGTCCATGTGACTCTGAAACCTCTCCTCTCCCCAAGCTTCAGAGACTGAGCTCCAGCCTAAGTTCAAAGCACTCTTATTTTCAAAGTGCCAGCACGAGCCCTGCTAGCCCAAGTCTGTCGGACTGGGATCCTTGCTCCCGAGAGCTCGACAAGCCCCGAGACCCTGAGCTCCAGGCCACTGCCAAGGGAATTCTCTACCCCTACATATTGTTAATGATCATATTGCAGCAACACCAGCCTTTGCGTGGTAAAAGAAGTTAAGGATAACAGAGATAGGAAATGAATCCCAAAGGTTTTAACTTAGTATTTAAAGTTAAAATATTTGTCCTTTGGGTGGTTGTCACATCTTACCTTGTGCTTCCTTCAGGTTAGCTTACTGGGAGATTGTTTGTTCTGCCTTGAAAACTGTCTGAACAGTGCTAAATGAAGCAATGGAGTGGACTTTAGGAACACACTTTACGCACACACTTACCCCACCCTCCCCCACTACTATCTTGTATGAGTTACCGAGGACTGCCTCCAAAGATGCCTGTGTAGGCTACATGACAGAGTACACATGAACTAGAACATTAATCTTTATGCTGTCTTGCTGTTCAAGTATGAACTTATGAATATGGGACACCTGTATATTGGATCTAATATTCCTGAGCTTAAGACCATGAACAAGAACTTCAGCAGATTTCAGAACTGTAGAGTGGCAACAGGAAAAGGAAGAGAATTGAAAATTTACTAGAAAAGTTCCCAATGTCACAGAGTTCCATGAAGGCAGTAGCCAAAGCAATTTAGAATTAGGTCACAGAGCATTACCATTAGCTGACATTGAGTAACAGCTTTGCGAGCCAGTGAATGGTATGAAAACCCTGATATCCTGGAGCAAATGTCATTTATAAAGCTGTTAGGAGAGCAAGCAATATTTTCACCAGTGAAACAGTTTTTTTCCACAGATTCCAAGACCAGAAGGAATCCACTGTAATCATCTTGTCTGACCTCCTGTATAACACAGGCCATAAAAGTCCCCCAAAATAATTTCTAGAGCAGAACTTTTAGAAAAAACATCCAATCTTGATTTAAAGATTATCAGTGCTGGAGAATCTACCACACTCTTGCTAAATTGTTCCAACGGTTATTTACTCTCACTGTTAAAAATTCGTGCCTTATTTCCAGTCTGAATTTATCTAGCTTCAACTTCCAGCCATTAATTGTGTTATACCTTTCTCTGCCAGACTGAAGAGTCCATTATTAAATATTTGTTCCCTGTGTAGGTACTTTTAGACCATAATCAAGTCACCCGTTAATGCTCTCTTTGTTAAACTGAAGAGATTGGTCTCTGTTAGTCTGTCACTTTAAGACATGTTTTCTAATCCTTTAATCAGTCTTGTGGCTCTTCTCTGAACCTCTCTGTGACGCTGGCAGACCAGGTGCCAACTCATGCCAAGGCCTCTAGGCTTCACTGAACACTGACAGATACATAGCTGGAAACCAGCCTGGCTCAGTAGTATTGTTAAAGCAAGTACCAGACATACAGAGAAGTGTTGAGTGTTTGGACTTCATGAAATGAAGTATGTTGGCAACAAGAAGAAAGCCAAGGAAAGTGTGGGCCCCTTACTCAACCTAGTGCAGAGGATGTGGAAAAAACTAATGTGCTCAATGCTTTTTTTGCCTCTGTCTTCACTAACAAGGACAGCTCCCAGACTGCTGCACTGGGCATCACAACATGGGGAGTAGATGGCCAGTCCTCTATGGAGAAAGAGGTGGTTAGGGACTATTTAGAAAAGCTGGACATGCACAAATCCCTGGGGCCGGACGAGTTGCATCCGAGAGTGCTAAAGGAATTGGCGGCTGTGATTGCAGAGCCATTGGCCATTATCTTTGAAAACTCGTGGCGAACGGGGGAAGTCCCAGATGACTGGAAAAAGGCTAATGTAGTGTCAATCTTTAAAAAAGGGAAGAAGGAGTTTCCTGGGAACTACAGGCCAGTCAGCCTCACCTCAGTCCCCGGAAAAATCATGGAGCAGGTCCTCAAGGAATCAATCCTGAAGCACTTACGTGAGAGGAAAGTGATCAGGAACAGTCAGCATGGATTCACCAAGGGAAGGTCATGCCTGACTAATCTAATTGCCTTCTATGATGAGATTACTGGTTCTGTGGATGAAGGGAAAGCAGTGGATGTATTGTTTCTTGACTTTAGCAAAGCTTTTGACAAGGTCTCCCACAGCATTCTTGTCAGCAAGTTAAAGAAGTATGGGCTGGATGAATGCACTATAAGGTGGGTAGAAAGTTGGCTAGATTGTCAGGCTCAACGGGTAGTGATCAATGGCTCCATGTCTAGTTGGCAGCCGGTGTCAAGTGGAGTGCCCCAGGGGTCGGTACTGGGGCCGGTTTTGTTCAATATCTTCATAAACAATCTGGAGGATCATAGAATCATAGAATATCAGGGTTGGAAGGGACCCCAGAAGGTCATCTAGTCCAACCCCCTGCTCAAAGCAGGACCAATTCCCAGTTAAATCATCCCAGCCAGGGCTTTGTCAAGCCTGACCTTAAAAACCTCTAAGGAAGGAGATTCTACCACCTCCCTAGGTAACTCATTCCAGTGTTTCACCACCCTCTTAGTGAAAAAGTTTTTCCTAATATCCAATCTAAACCTCCCCCACTGCAACTTGAGACCATTACTCCTCGTTCTGTCATCTGCTACCATTGAGAACAGTCTAGAGCCATCCTCTTTGGAACCCCCTTTCAGGTAGTTGAAAGCAGCTATCAAATCCCCCCTCATTCTTCTCTTCTGCAGGCTAAACAATCCCAGCTCCCTCAGCCTCTCCTCATAACTCATGTGTTCCAGTCCCCTAATCATTTTTGTTGCCCTTTGCTGGACTCTCTCCAATTTATCCACATCCTTCTTGAAGTGTGGGGCCCAAAACTGGACACAGTACTCCAGATGAGGCCTCACCAATGTCGAATAGAGGGGGACGATCACGTCCCTCGATCTGCTCGCTATGCCCCTACTTATACATCCCAAAATGCCATTGGCCTTCTTGGCAACAAGGGCACACTGCTGACTCATATCCAGCTTCTCGTCCACTGTCACCCCTAGGTCCTTTTCTGCAGAACTGCTGCCTAGCCATTCGGTCCCTAGTCTGTAGCTGTGCATTGGGTTCTTCCGTCCTAAGTGCAGGACCCTGCACTTATCCTTATTGAACCTCATCAGATTCCTTTTGGCCCAATCTTCCAATTGGTCTAGGTCCTTCTGTATCCTATCCCTCCCCTCCAGCGTATCTACCACTCCTCCCAGTTTAGTATCATCCGCAAATTTGCTGAGAGTGCAATCCACACCATCCTCCAGATCATTTATGAAGATATTGAATAAAACCGGCCCCAGGACCGACCCTTGGGGCACTCCACTTGATACCGGCTGCCAACTAGACATGGAGCCATTGATCACTACCCGTTGAGCCCGACAATTTAGCCAGCTTTCTACCCACCTTATAGTGCATTCATCCAGCCCATACTTCCTTAACTTGCTGACAAGAATACTGTGGGAGACCGTGTCAAAAGCTTTGCTAAAGTCAAGAAACAATACATCCACTGCTTTCCCTTCATCCACAGAACCAGTAATCTCATCATAAAAGGCGATTAGATTAGTCAGGCATGACCTTCCCTTGGTGAATCCATGCTGGCTGTTCCTGATCACTTTCCTCTCATGCAAGTGCTTCAGGATTGATTCTTTGAGGACCTGCTCCATGATTTTTCCAGGGACTGAGGTGAGGCTGACTGGCCTGTAGTTCCCAGGATCTTCCTTCTTCCCTTTTTTAAAGATTGGCACTACATTAGCCTTTTTCCAGTCATCCGGGACTTCCCCGGTTCGCCACGAGTTTTCAAAGATAATGGCCAGTGGCTCTGCAATCACAGCCGCCAATTCCTTCAGCACTCTCGGATGCAACTCGTCCGGCCCCATGGACTTGTGCACGTCCAGCTTTTCTAAATAGTCCCTAACCGCCTCTATCTCCACAGAGGGCTGGCCATCTCTTCCGCATTTTGTGATGCCCAGCGCAGCAGTCTGGGAGCTGACCTTGTTAGTGAAAACAGAGGCAAAAAAAGCATTGAGTACATTAGCTTTTTCCACATCCTCTGTCACTAGTTTGCCTCCCTCATTCAGTAAGGGGCCCACACATTCCTTGGCTTTCTTCTTGTTGCCAACATACCTGAAGAAACCCTTCTTGTTACTCTTGACATCTCTGGCTAGCTGCAGCTCCAGGTGCGATTTGGCCCTCCTGATATCATTCCTACATACCCGAGCAATATTTTTATACTCTTCCCTGGTCATATGTCCAACCTTCCACTTCTTGTAAGCTTCTTTTTTATGTTTAAGATCCGCTAGGATTTCACCATTAAGCCAAGCTGGTCGCCTGCCATATTTACTATTCTTTCGACTCATCGGGATGGTTTGTCCCTGTAACCTCAACAGGGATTCCTTGAAATACAGCCAGCTCTCCTGGACTCCTTTCCCCTTCAAGTTAGTCCCCCAGGGGATCCTGGCCATCCGTTCCCTGAGGGAGTCGAAGTCTGCTTTCCTGAAGTCCAGGGTCTGTATCCTGCTGCTTACCTTTGTTCCCTGCGTCAGGATCCTGAACTCAACCAACTCATGGTCACTGCCTCCCAGATTCCCATCCACTTTTGCTTCCCCCACTAATTCTACCCAGTTTGTGAGCAGCAGGTCAAGAAAAGCACCCCCCCTAGTTGGTTCCTCTAGCACTGGATGGTGTGGATTGCACTCTCAGCAAATTTGCGGATGATACTCAGCTGGGAGGAGTGGTTGATACGCTGGAGGACAGGGATAGGATACAGAGGGACCTAGACAAATTGGAGGATTGGGCCAAAAGAAATCTGATGAGGTTCAGTAAGGATAAGTGCAGGGTCCTGCACTTAGGACGGAAGAACCCAATGCACAGCTACAGACTAGGGACCGAATGGCTAGGCAGCAGTTCTGCGGAAAAGGACCTAGGGGTGACAGTGGACGAGAAGCTGGATATGAGTCAGCAGTGTGCCCTTGTTGCCAAGAAGGCCAATGGCATTTTGGGATGTATAAGTAGGGGCATAGCCAGCAGATCGAAGGACGTGATCGTCCCCCTCTATTCGACATTGGTGAGGCCTCATCTGGAGTACTGTGTCCAGTTTTGGGCCCCACACTTCAAGAAGGATGTGGATAAATTGGAGAGAGTCCAGCGAAGGGCAACAAAAATGATTAGGGAACTGGAACACATGAGTTATGAGGAGAGGCTGAGGGAACTGGGATTGTTTAGTCTGCAGAAGAGAAGAATGAGAGGGGATTTGATAGCTGCTTTCAACTACCTGAGAGGTGGTTCCAGAGAGGATGGTTCTAGACTATTCTCAGTGGTAGAAGAGGACAGGACAAGGAGTAATGGTCTCAAGTTGCAGTGGGGGAGGTTTAGGTTTGATATTAGGAAAAACGTCTTCACTAGGAGGTTGGTGAAACACTGGAACGCATTACTTAGGGAGGTGGTAGAATCTCCTTCCTTAGAAGTTATTAAGGTCAGGCTTGACAAAGCCCTGGCTGGGATGATTTAATTGGGGATTGGTCCTGCTTTGAGCAGGGGGTTGGACTAGATGACCCCCTGAGGTCCCTTCCAACCCTGATATTCTATGATTCTATGATAAATGCTTGTGTAATTGCTGCATGCATTAATCTCAATTGTAATTTCTGTAGCCCATGCCATAAGGTAATATTTAAGTATTTGCTCTGTAACTATAAAAGTGTTTGCTACAAAACTGAACCCTCCCCACACCCCCAGTCACAGAAGAAGCATTACCAAGTGTGAAATACTAGTTTACCACAAGAGGTATCTTCTGCCCAACCAAAGAAGGCCTATGGACACCAGACAAACCATTGTGGAACAACAGTGGACAAAAGACTTTGTTGATTGTTTTCCCCAACCCCACGAAGAGGGGATGTGCACAAATGCTCATCCCACCACAGCTTTAACTCTGGGGGAAGGGAATAAAAATCCCTTTCAAGAAGAATTTGTCATCACTATGCTGCTAGGAATTTGGAGATGGCAGTATTTCCAAGCATAAGCAAGAGATCCCTAAGCTGCTTAGCCTGGGTTAGCCCTAAAGGACATGTAGAGATTGAATGTCACAGCAACTTCTACTGTAACTCATGTGTGTGTGTATGTTTACCTGCTTTAATCTTGTAAATAACTCCTGTTTCTTTTCCTTAATTAATACATCTTTAGTTAGTTTATTACAGGATTGGCTATAAGCATTGCCTTTTGTGTATGATCTCAGGTGCAATCGACCTGGGGTAAGTGACTGGTCCTTTGGGATGGGGAGTTACCTGAATATTATTGTGATTTTTGGTGTAAGAGACCATCTATCACAAAGGCAAGCTTGCCTGCGTGGCAAGATTGACTGGAGTATCCAAGGGACTGTCTGTGACTCCATATTTAGGCTGTCCTAGCGCTGGAGGAGTTCACACTTAATACTTGGTTGGTGAAATCCACTTCTAGAACACACATCCAGTTTGGGGTTTGTGTCCTGGTTTGTAACAGCCCGCCTTGACGTTGGCACCCATGTTTGTGAGCCACTCCAGACAGCTTGATACTCTCCAATTTGTCAAACTCCTTCTTGAACTAAATAACATCTCTACTCCTACTCAAGATTCTCCTGATTATTCATCCAAGGATTGCATTAGCCCTTTTGGCCACATCATCACACTGGGAGCTCACATTCAGCTGATTACCAGTCACAACAGAACAGAAGGTTAACACAGAAGTTTCCACTATGAATTTAGAACCATTAGCTATGGAAACATTTCTTCCTCAGCATTCTTTATGAAGCCCAGATTTTTCATCACCAGCAATGTGAGGACACTTGGAATTATTTCACTTAAGAACAAG
The DNA here is from genome assembly GCF_965140285.1 of Lepidochelys kempii. Classification (NCBI taxonomy): domain Eukaryota; kingdom Metazoa; phylum Chordata; order Testudines; family Cheloniidae; genus Lepidochelys; species Lepidochelys kempii. The sequence continues at coordinate 134,498,390 of NC_136382.1, read as the reverse complement.
TTAGAGTTGCCAGGTGTCCAGTTTTCGACCAGGCCGCCCAGTCGAAAATGGACCCTGACAGCTCCGGTCAGCACTGCCAACCAGGCTGTTAAATGTCCGGTTGGTGGTGCTGCGGGTCTAAGGCAGGCTAGTCCCTAACTGTCCTGGCTCTGCGCAGTGCCCCGGAAGTGGCCAGCAGGTCCTGCTCCTAGGCAGGGGGGCCAAGAGGCTCCGCACGCTGACCCTACCCTGAGCACCAGCTCCACACTCCCATTGGCCGGGAACTGCGGCCAATGGGAGCTGCGGGGCAGTGCCTGCAGGTGAGAGCAGCACGTGGAACCTCCTGGCCCCCCTGTCTAGGAGCCGGACCTGCTGGCCACTTCTGAGACTCAGCACAGAGTCAGGACAGGCAAGGAGTGAACACAGTGAGTGGGGGGCGGGACCTCAGAGAAGGGGCGGGGTAGAGGGCCGAGCCTCGGGGAAGGGGCAGGGCTAGGGTGTTTAGTTTTGTGAGATTAGAAAGGTGGCAACTCTAGAACCAGCTAATCAGGGAATATTCTGTCTCCACCAATAATCAGTACTATATGCTTCAAAGAAGACTGTAAGACCTGCCCACTCCAGAATGGTGGGAAGAGGAATACTTCACAGTTCTACCCCCTGCTAGTGTGTGTCAGAGACTAAAATATCCCATTCCATGCAGGGCATGGGATGAGGGGTTAGGAGATGGGAAAATATAACATTTAACCCTCTGACAGAGAAGGGAGTGGTTAATATTAGATCTAAACAGACACTCCTGTCTATCTTGTGTGTATAGCTATCAGATCCATCCTTTGACAAGCTGGAAAACAAATAAAACCACTTGATTCCATATAGAGGAAAGAAAAACTGAAGAAAAAAGACGTGTTACACAGAGATTCATGGGATCTTTCACCAGGACAGACAACCATTAATTCAAAAGCACTGTTGTACAGATATAGGTAAACAGTCAAACCAGAGTGGACAAAAAGGTGGTGATGCATCTTAGTTCTAAAGCAATTCTTGCGTGGCCCTCGCAGAACAGAACTGAGTTGCCGACATCAGGGAATCCACGGTGTGTGCCGACATGTCAATGCAACAACCTTGCTGATTAAGGGACAGATTTAAAAATGAACATGTCACTTAATGGCTGGGTAAGAACCCTGTCTGAAGATCTTCTTCAGCTTGAAACTAAGAGATAAGCAGAGCTCCAATAAAAGTTGCAGTTGATCTAGTTCACAGACTGTCCCTCTGGAAACCCTTACTCTGCAGCCAGGACAAAGTATCTGCATTTGCTTGAAAGCAAAATTGATTAAGAAGATGAAAACTCCCTTCTCACTTTCAATTAATATAGCCAATAATTCAGACTTGGTGGAAGATGAATCCTCTAACTGTGATGGCATTTGAAGCAATTTGAACCCATATATAACCCTTGAGAGGTGTGTGAGATTTCAACTCCCAAGGTAATCTCAGTGATAAGTACAGCCACTGGCTAAGAACACTTCCATTTATGTAAGGAGATGACCATGTCTCATTATACACAATATTCCCTCAGTATCTCAGTCACTTTGTTAAACACTCTGGGATCTGATATTAAAGATCTTAGTGTGGACATCACTTATTGGTTTGACACAAGCACCAAGGAAATACTGCAGTAGTTCCTGTGTGTTTTGTGATAAAAATCTAAGAAAATACTTGATCATATGACCACTCACTGACAACACCTTGGACAAACCATATACAGAGGGAATTCAGGAAGTACAGAGGATTGGAAAGCTCCTTCTTGTCCAGCACCAAGAGTCAGCACAGATTTAAAAGTCTACGTGCCTCGAACTAATGGCAGAGGTGTTCATGCTTTTCTCTCTGGTCAGCCTTTACAGGACTGAACACAATTCTGCAAGGACAGGTTCTCTATGTTTTAACATCACAAATGCAGAAGTTCCTGAAGAACTTCCTGGGCCATTTCCTTAAAGTTACAGCAGTTACCCCCTCAGCCATATATCTGACCTCATTCATCCCAAAAACATGGAGGATCATCTCTCTGATAAGGGGCCACACGCTGTATTTATTACAACACAAAAGATGCAGATACCACTCAAAGAAGGTAATTTACAGATAGAGAAGCCAGCACATTTTATACTGGTGTTGGAGCTTTCCTCTTTGAAGCTGCCCATTTTGCCTGCAAGTAGCTGCCACTGCAGAATCCAGTACTCCACAATTCAATTTATGGAACAAAAAGACCAGGAAACCTGCAGAGGATGCCCTGGTATTGTCCTTTGTGTAATGTTTTAAGACTTTCCTCAAATGATGGAAAATGAAGAAATCCTGAAGAAGCCAAAGCAACTGAAAAGCCCCAAGGCAGAATAATTGCTGAACACTACATCTTATAGAATTACTGTTTTATCACAGATTGTTGAGCCATGCATTGGACAGCTGTTTCCTCAGGCTGACAGTGGCTGCTGGCTGGTCCTGATGCAGTCACACTCCAACCCAGGTGAGGAAAGAATTCTGTCACTGATGCAAAAACCCCAAAACAAACCCCCCAAACAAAATTAAAAAATCCAATAGATACTGGAGAAGTTGATCGACCACTCAGAATATACCCGAAGCCTGCACATTTAACTAGCTCATCTGGCTGAATGATGACTTCTAGTCCAGACTTTGATTTATGTAGATGATGTGGGAAAGCAAAGGCTCTTTCAGTGAGGTCCAACACCTGCCATTGGGTTGCCCACAAAGTTCAGCCCCCAAAGAATGCTCGGAGACCTCTTCGTGGTGGCAAAAATCCAACAAGACTCTCTTTCAAGACTGTTGCTGGGAACACCAAGGCTCTCTTACCCAGTCTCTTTGGGGAGCGGGAAATGAAACCCAGTAAATCTCTCTATCTTCCCTTGAGTAAAAAGGAATTGTCCTTTTGCACCCTGTTTTCTCTGCTGTCTTTCTCCACTGTAACCACTGGAATGAAGATGTGGGTGTACTCCTCCACTCAGGGAGAAGGTTAACCCTTTTGACTCCCCAGTACAGATTGGGGTCTGCACACTTCACCACACTATTTTTTTGCCTGATAGGTAGAAGGATGGGGTGTGCAATCTCATACACTAAGGAAGAAAGTGTCTCTCAGCCAGCTGGGAACCTATGTATTTTCCCCCAAATTTTCTTTCACACATAATTTTCCAAAAAGCCTCTGACCCCTTGGCACCCTTCCTGTGCTTTGATCAAGGACATTTACATTAAATACATTTACATTTTTACTTGTAGTAATTATTAATGGGGTAATTTTTCGTTATTTCACAGTAAAGAACAGACAGTGCTAATAGTTCAAATCTCATTCTCTGCTCAAGTACTGAGCACATCTCTTGCAAGCCTGGAGCTGAAACTGTGCAGCTCTGCTGTAAGTTGATTTGTAGGAGCCTGAAGCAGAGGCATTAGCTAAGCACAGCTATTTTAGATGCCAGTCTTTGCTTCTTTAAGAAAACTGGCAGCTGGATGAGCTGTACTTCAAAGAATAAAGTCTCAGGCCAACTATTTTCTTCAGGGTGCCTGATATAGCGCCTGAATTGGCAGTACAATAAGAACAAAGAGTTTCTGTACAAATGTGTGTATTAAATGTTACTAAACGAGCAATCCAGATGCATTTGAGAGAAGGCATGCTAAGGTCAGAGCTGGTGAAGAGGCACAGGGCGTTGTCTGGATGGTCCTGACCTCCCAAAGACCCATTCGAGGTTGGCCTTGCCGCCTTTTCCTCCTGACCCAAAACTTGCCTTTCCCCCACCCCTCATGGGACAATGAAGAAAGTTCTCTACAAAGGGATCACCACATGGATTCTTTCTACCTGACCCCCCTGCTGAAGAGTTTTCTATGGTAGGAGATGATCTGTGTCTTGGTTATAAGACAAAATAGTCTTACCTATGCTGTCAGGGAAATGGTGCTAAAATTCTGTTAGTTTCAATGTACTTGTAGCTGTCACTATTCTATTCCCAGTGTGAACATAAAGTTAGTTGCCCGATTTCCTTCTCACTGGATTCAAAAAGATTCACATTTCTGGTGACTGAGAAAGAAATCTGTCTTTCAACCCAATCTACCCTTTAACCAAAGAACAAGAATGTACATCAAATGCAGCCACTCTCTCCACCACACCATCGTCATGGGATGAGTACAGTGTACGTGTGTGAAGAGTGCAGATCAGTAAAATAAATTCTGAGGGCAAAAGTTTGCATTCTTTGTCTTGAAGCACTGAACACATCTCTAAGAAGGTTTTACGCCTAAGCAGAACTCCTCGGGTCTCTGAAGACATTTCTCCAAGGAATTTGAAAAGAGACTCTAGTAAATCAGACCCGTCTAATTTTAGGTCTAGAGCACCTTTTCTTTGTGGAATTCTTCTTAGATGATGATCCTTGTTACATAAATATCCTTTTCTGAAAGTTTAGAGGCATTGTATATAAAAAGTATGTGTATACAGTACAGTGAACAACAACTTTGAAGTTTGTACCTTTTGAAAAATAATTACAGCCATTTCAGTTTTATTGTATTCTGCTGCTATGGGATTGTGCCAGCTATGAAACTGTCTCATGTGAAATCGAGTCTATGACTTAAAAGCTTTTAACACTCCTTCTGCCAGTACTTAAAGCACTGAACATAAAGTGAACATTTAAGTTTAATAGTACTTCTGATCCACTTCTTATGTGATGCTAGTATGTGAAACATAAAAAAGAAACAGCTAGATTTTACTCATCTTTTAAAACATTTTCTCCGCATTTCTTCTTGCATTCTAGTGAAGATCTTCCTCTTCAGGCAATTTATAACCTGGTTCTGGGAAGTTATTCAGCTATCTCAAATCCATCACATTTGTCAATGCTCAGTGGTTTTATGAATCTGAAGAGTGAGAGTAAGATTTTCAAAATCAATCAGCTGAGCTCTTTCAGTGATCCGAGGGGACTCGTACAAATGTGTCTAAATGAGAGATGAAGCTCAGATTAGGGTATAAAGCTATTGTTAACCTAACTAAATATACAGTATAACAATAAACTTAGAACATCAAAGTCTTGCAAAAAAATGAGGTAAGATATTAATCAACTACAGTGATAATACATTCAGTGCTGAATTTTGTCACCTTTGATACTCTTTATTCATCAGCGAGATCATGTATGATGTGATAAAGACATCTCATCTAATATTTCACTGTGACCGCCAGGCTAACTCTTAATGTTTTTTGCCTAAAAGGCAAACTATCAAAGGTGTAAAATCTTTTCCATGTAAAATGGAAAAATACCAGTATTGCCAAACCCCAGCTTCAAAAATCATGAGTTAAGTCCCAAAATCATGATATTGGTTTAAATGTCACAATATTTTAAAAACATATAGTTGGAGTTTCTTAATTTGTCTTCTGGTTTTTGAGACTTTGGGATACACCTGGGTTACATTTTCAAGCTTCTCTATGCAAATTTGAGGGCTAGAAATTTACATTAAAAAAAATAAAAAGCTGATATTCCACTTAATCACAGGACTCCAGGAACTGGGGCTATAAGAAAAACAGCAAATATCAAGATTCATGATAAAATCCCAAGAGATGGGAATATTGAAATACTTTGTAATTCTGCTTCTGTAAAGATATACAGGATTTTCATTCCTGTGTCCTGTGCCTCCAGCCTTGGTCATGCTGGAACACCCCCTCACTCTTATGTTTGATCCCTTCAGGTGGTCTAAGTGCCTTGCTCTGCTGAGCTTGCTCCAACCTTAGGTACCTCGTGACAAACAGTCGAAATCTCTCAAAACCTCTAAAATTACATACAAAAAAAGAAGAAATTATTTTTTGGTTTTAAGTTGTGTGTTTATTTTTAAATTGTTACACAAGAGTTGATCAGTCTAGATCAATGAAGGTTAAGGCATGTCCCTCCCATAAATAATATAATGGTGAACACTGTTAGCTCCGAGTGAAACAACACCCCACAAGGACAAGTTTTCTTGGCCCCATAGACTGACTGACTGGAAGGCAGAGGAAAGTAAAAAAGGACACCCAGCCTCTAACAGGGGCTGCAGAACTACCAGCTAGTGACACCAAGGTTAGAACTATTATTTTTGGGGTGGGCTGGTGCTCCATTGCTGACTGCGTTCGGAAAGGAAAGTTCTGGGGTCTCAGTAAGTAGGAGAAAGCCCTACAGCTGGACGGCAGGCAACTCAGAGGGCCAAAGTCTAAAGAATAAAGGGAGTTTCCTACATCTCTCACACTGGAGGCACAGGACCCAGGAGTGAGTTAAAATTGCACATAGGTTAAAATTGTAACTTTCCATGAAACCCACTTCAGTGGGACTCTGTGTAGGCATATGGGTCTGACATTGCTGATCCCTTTTTAGGATAAGGCCCTTGGAGAGATTAGCAGATTCTAGGAACAAGGACCCAGACTCACAAGGTGTTTAGGCTCCTAAAGATGTAGACAGGCTCCTAATGAGATTTTCAGAAGTGCTGATTTCAATGGGAGATAGGCACTTCTGAAAATCTCACTAGGTGCCTAGCAGCTTCTATAGGTGCCTAAACACCTTTTTAAGTCTGGCCTTATGTCCACAACAGTCTTTAAAAGATGGTAGTTTCCTAGACTGGCTGACAACTGATTTGATAAAATTTAGAAAAATTAGGCCTAAACTACCTTGCAGCATCATGAAAGACAAGCACCAGCAGAGAACAACAAACAAAACCAAAGCTCTTTTTATCTGGTAATTATCTATCAGCCTAGCACATGAAGATTGCATGGTGCAAAGCCCAATTCATAACAGAAAACAAACAACCCCTCCCTCGAAATTGAAGGCACTTGTCGTACACTGGCTTTTGGCATGTGATCATGTCTCCCTGTAGTGGCTCGCCCCTGTGACTATATAGTCTGCTACTTTCACACAACTAAAGAAACTCTCCCTCAGCCCCAATAGTACAGGTTTGTGCTTTTGGTGCTGCACTGTGTAGGGATAATGACCACATTTGTCTGTACATGCGTGTGGGAGAGATTCATTACACATTATGAAAGTATTTAGCCCTGAAATTCCAGGGCGCTCATTAAAAAAATAACTCCACCAAAAGTAGGCTGTGTCAGCAGAAACCCAAGATGACATTACACTTTTTACTAATAATTTATCACTTATTTTTAATACATGGCTTTGCATTTTTTTCTTTAAAAAACTTACTCCCACTGTTCCCTCATTTCACTCCTTACTCCCTCCCATATACATAATCACTTCTTTATAGGAATAATTATTATTCATACTAGCTCTCCCATCGAGTGGCCTATGTGCCTACTCGCATGGGTAAAGCCTGCTTGCCTACTCTCTCCCCTCCTTTCTCTCCGCTTTCCCCCACCCAATGCTTGTTAATAATCCCACTGGAGCTGCTTCTCTTCTTGTATTGCTGCCAGAGCAGCCCCATACAAAACTCTGCCTTAAAAGCTTTTCTGTAAACGCATTAAGCTTCTATTCTTCAGACACTGCACGAAGCAGCATCAAACAAGTTAGAAAATTAGGAAAAATGCAGTAATTTACAGGTGTCCACAATGGTGGACAAGTTACAGCATTCAGACCTGTGAATTAAGTAAACGTGGGAAAACTGCCCTCTGAAATATGGGCAGCTAATGATTTGCAAAAACCTGATTAAGAAGAAATAAATGCACAGCAAAATGGTTAGGATTCTAGGAATCCCTGAAGATAAAGTCATGTCAGATACATTAATGAGAATGTACAGTGGTCATACTTAGAAAACTCATTCTGTGTTTAGAGATATTTCTAGCTCCAGCAGTACCCCATACAGGAAATCTCTCTGAAGTGACTTTTAAAATGGAATGACCTTTTTAAGTGCAATCTCTGTATCTGGAAAACCTTACATCTACTTTGCTAAATTTAGTCATCAAAATATATAGGACTCAATTCCCCATGGCTTTTGCACCTTGTGCAGCTACTTATACTTATGCAATGTCAATGTAAAATGCTAACACTGGGGTGAGTGGAGAATGCTGATTTGATAGGATTTTACAACAATTGTACACAGACGTAAATGACTACACTAGGTGAAAAGAAGTGGGGGGAAAAAGTCAGACCCATACATGCTTTATCTAACTATGGACTAGTCTACAATTAAAATTTAGATCAACATAGCTGCATAGGTGAGGATGTGAAAAATCCCAATATAGGTATGCTGACCTAACCCCCAGTGTAGACACAGGTGAAGGGAAGAATGCTTCTATCAGCCAAGCTATTATTTGAGGGGTTTCAGAGTAACAGCTGTGTTAGTCTGTATTCGCAAAAAGAAAAGGAGTACTTGTGGCACCTTAGAGACTAACCAATTTATTTGAGCATGAGCTTTCGTGAGTGATTATCTATCACAAACGCTGGAAATGGCCCAACTTGATTATCATACACATTGTAAGGAGAGTGATCACTTTAGATAAGCTATTACCAGCAGGAGAGTGGGGTGGGAGGAGGTATTGTTTCATGGTCTCTGTGTATATAATGTCTTCTGCAGTTTCCACGGTATGCATCTGATGAAGTGAGCTGTAGCTCACGAAAGGTTATGCTCAAATAAATTGGTTAGTCTCTAAGGTGCCACAAGTACTCCTTTTCTATTTGAGGGGTTGTTCATACACGGACAGAAAAACCTGTTGCATCAGTGTAGGCTGCCTCTAGGCTATGGGGTTATGCTGACATTGCTACCGCAACGTAACTATGCTAATATAGCCTCTGTAGTGCAGACATACTCTGTATGTATACTGCTGTGGGAGGTGATAGCAAACTGTATATTTAGGTGACCACACTTTCCATTATTTAAGAAAAGTTGTTGTGCTGTTTTTTGAGAAGTTTTACATTTCCACTATTTGTAGCTGGTCTTTGAGATTTGACAGGAAGATAGCCCTTGGGCTAGACAAGTGCCTTTACTCAATCCCATTGAGATTTAGTTGAAGATTGGCGTTTCCCTTCTCTTGTTTTTGTTGCTCATGAACATTTTGGCAGCATGCAAAAGTGAACACTCAAAATTAACAAATGCCAGAATTAAAGTTGGCAGTGCAACCTTAATCCAGCCCCCTTGTGTGTCTGTATTTTGATACAGTCTTTAATTACATGATCACATACTGGTTTCTTCCACAGGACCCCAGCCTAATTCAGAACATGGTCAGTGAGCAGCTATTCAATATTTTTCTCCTTGTTGTTCAACATGTAGCCCTAGGCCTCACTGGCTGCATACTTATCAAACCCTGCTCTGAACAGAGTTATCAATTTCCTCATGGGTTTCCCTGTGGTGCTCTTCTCCACAGAATCTAAATGCTTCACAAACATTAATTAATTTTCACAACACGCCTGTGAAGGTTGGTGTTACCCCCATTTTACAGATGGGGAACTAAGGAACAGAAAGGTTAAGGTCTACTAATTTTGGGTAACCAACTTGAGACAACTATGACCTGATTTTTCATAGTACTTAGCATTACACAGGACTTCCTGTGTTCAAAGCTCAGCTCCCATTATCTTCGATTGCAGCTTCGAGTGCTGAGCGCTTCTTCAAATCATACGTCTGCGTCTCAAGTCAGGCAGGAACACACAATTAGTGTCTACCTGTGAAAAATTTGGTTTAAATGGACTTGCCCTGCATTACATAGGAACTAAGTGGCAGAAGCTGGGACTGAATCTAATTCTTCAGGGCAGCATTCAATTGTCTTCACCATGAGACTGTTCTTTCTCTTCCTATAATCCCCTGCCTCATTCACTACACACCTTGCAACTTCTGCAACAAATGATTCAGGAGTCCTATAGTAACAATCACCTTTTCATTACATCAGCCCTGATTCATCCCCAGAGTGGCAACCATCCTGTGCACTGAATGAGGCAGGGCTCCTGTGGAAAAAAATAGTAAGTGCGCATGGCATTAAAGAATGTATCATAATGCACCTACACAAAGGGGGTAATAAAAGTAGCACCGGGTACCTCAATTCTGGCATTTCCTAACTTTTGAGCATTTGACTTTGCAATGTTCTTTTAATGTAGTTTGCGTGTGTGTAATTTCCTTGGTTTTTTTAAAAAAACCATCAAAAATTGATAAAACTGAAATTCCATCATATAACATATTGACACTCACATGGGACATCAGCAGAGTTGGTAACTGTAGATCCATGGCACAGACCTCTGCCACTTGAGCTAAGGAAGTGACTTATAGCAGTAGCAGGTTGTAATCCTCTATGTGGATCAACATTAGAAGGGGATGAGACATGTGTCTTGCTAGTGGGTTTCGAAGATATTTGCTGACAGCAGAGAAATGGAGAGACTCGGTAATCTTGGGTTCCATTCCAGGCTCTGGAGGGAAGTGTGCGCCAGTGGGCATAGACCCTTCTGCCAATTCACCCTCTGCCCCAAGCCTCACCCCTTGCCCTCCAAACTGTCTTTATCCCAGACCTGTCTCTTCCCCACAGTTGGCTCCTTGTCCCAGACCCATTCTCCTCACCTAGCCAGTCCCGTCTCCACTCCTCAGAATCCTCAGCCCAGTCCCAATCTCAATGCCCATTCAGTCCTAGTCTCCACCTCTGGGCTCTGCATGAGTCTCAGTCTTCCTCTATTTGCAATCACAGTCACTCCCTCCTGCTCCCCAGCCACAGTCTCCTTGCCCAGTCCCACCCCTAGCTTCTTGTCCCTATTCACCTTGCCCAGCCAAGTCTCAATTCCCCATTCCTGACTCCCAGTCTTATGTGTCTCTCTGCCTGCTCTTGTTCACCCTCCTCCACTGGCTCCCAATCCCAGTCTCCTGCCTCAGGTTCCTCATTCAATCTCAATTTCCCCAGCTCCTTATCCCAGTTCCCCCTTTCCCTGACTCCTTGTCCAGACAATCTCAGGTCTCCCTCAAACTCCAGCTCCTCACAAAATCTGTCCCACCCTCCCTTGCTCCCCTCCCACTGGTTCCCAGTCCTAGTCTCTTTACCCAGCTAGTCTCAGACTCCTTGGGACCTTGTCCAGTCTCAGCTTTCCTTCCCAAAACCGCCTCCCAGTCCCCATTATGTTTCCCTCCCTGGAGTCCCAGTCTCTCCCCCTCCTCCCCCACAGCTCCTTGTTCTAGACTCTTTGCTCAGCTAATGCCAATCTTCCCCACCCCTTCTTCCCACACACCTGCCCCTCAGTCCAAGTTTCTCTCTGTTTCTATCTGCCCAGCTAGTCTCTCAGCCCAGTCTCCCCCAGGTTCTTGTCTCAATCTACTCTCCCTCCTCCAACCCTAGGTCCATCCTTTCCATATTTGATTCAGGAAGCTTCCTCCTCCAGGCTGCTTCAGAGCCAGCAAAGGGAGTACTGAGGACAAAGGGGAAACAGTCTCCCTGCTATTAGTTTGGGTGCCCATCCCAGTCAGGAGTAGTTGAGGGCTGCCATTACAGGGAAAGGCTCACTTCACCCCCGTATCCCACAGCTGGAGAATGCTCAGCATGGATGGAATCTTCAGCTGCAATGGAAATGTATTTTCCTCCTGTCCCCATTGTCCAGAGTCTCAAAAAGGGCTCAGCTGTTTTTGCAGAAGTTTAAAAAGAAGTACCTCTGCCTCAGACAAAGACCTGGATTTGAACGTTTCATCCTGAATAGTGAAAATTTCAGAAAGTTGTATGCAAATGAAAGAGTGAGTTTACAGTGGTAACACTTAAGCTATAGGTTGTTTGGGGCAGTGTTGTTGTAGCCATGTTGATCCCAGGAGATTAGAGAGACAAGGTGGGTGGGGTAATATCTTTTATTGGACCAACTTTTGTTGGTGAAAGAGACAAGCTTTTGAGATCCAGAAAAAAGAGCTCTGACTAAGCTTGAAACCTTGTCTCTTTTACTAAGAGAAGTTGGTCCAATGAAAGGTATTTCCTCACCTACCTTGTCTCTCTAAACTATAGATGTCAGTAACACTCCAACTATAACATGCAGAGATCCAGATCACTGCCCTCCCCCCCCCACAGACTTGTGCACAGAAAACAGTGCAGAACAATTTTATATGTACTAATCTGTCTCAGTAAAACAATGCTTCTCATCATTAATTGCTTTATACTGCCGCTGAAATACTGTTAACTAATAGGTGACAAGAGTTGAGTCCATACTGCATCCTTCCTGCCGAGAGCAGATGCAAAGCAGAGTCTTGGCAACCGCACCTAGCTAAAACTTTACATTTAATACAAATTAACAAGGCTTCTAAATTATGAACCTGAGAAACAAATGGTGAGCAATCAAAGGGGACAATATAATCTATGCCACTTCTTCCAGTTGCTGCCCACAGCTTACAAACATCACCTCAATCTTCTCTTGGTAAAGCCTCAGCCAGCTAGCTCTCACCCAAGTCCTAATCTTACTCTGGTCCTAGAAAAGCTACTCATGTGCACTAGATGGGTCAGACAAGATGGAGCTGTTTTGTTATTTTGCTTTCCTTATTTTCATAACAGGATGAAGGTTGGGATATATGGAAAATATTATATATCCACAGAGAAAATACCTGTAAAATTACAAAATATAGGTAAATTCTAATTTGTTTACTGTTATCAATAGTACAATTCATATATTGGACAGGGTAGAGTTTAGATAACATGAGGCTACTGGTAATGATCTCCAAGTCCTAAACAGAAGGGGCATAAAGAATAAGCTTTGGCAGTTGGAAACTTAACAGCAAGTTTCTACCATCTGGTACTTATTTTAAAAATATCTATATTTAATATTCTATTCAAATCAGTTTAAAAGGAAGTATGGTGCTAGCCCTAATTCCATCATAACCAGGGTTATTTTTGTCTGAAAATATATATTTATGTGCACACCTTATATTCATAGCACATATAATTCCAGAAAACATGACCATGAGCTCATTGAGGCTGATATTCACCCCTGTGCAGAGAACCCACATAAGGCCTATGCACCCTATAACTCCTCAAAATAGTGCTTACATGAGATTTAAGTGATGAGCATGCTTTGTATGAGCACACTGGTGATTTTCACTTATAATGGAGATCTGCTAGAAAAATGTGACAGTCAGTGGTACTCCATCAAAGCTCACACTGCTTGATAGTGTTATTCTTGTCTGGTAATAGAATTAGAAACAGCTAGAAAAAAAATGTAAAAATCTTCAGCAAAAGGTTTGTCTTAATGTACCACATATAAACAAGATGATTATTCTGACTTGCATTTTGAATCATGCTAGAACAGAAGGCCCAGGAGCTAAGAATTAGACTGGCCTCAAAATAGATATGTTAGGAACAACAGAACCTAAGCTTTCAGGTAAGAAAGCAAGCTTTGAAGGGTCCAATAAACTGAGAAATTACTTGGAATGTCAGCCCTATTACATGTACTAGAATAGCCATGGACTGAATAGTAATCATAGGGCTTAACAATTCTCTAAATTCAGCAACAGCTGTTATCTGAACTGTGCAGTGTTTTACATTCACCTCTAAAACGCTACATAATGTATTAGCTCATTTTTATAAAATTTGAATCAAAGTAGGACCAGAAGGATGGTTTAATGGCTAAGGCACTAGCTGGAGACCTGGGTTCAATTCCCTGCTCTGCCACTAACTTGCTGCATGACCTTGGGTAAGTCACTTAGTCTCTCTGTGGTCTCTTTATGCAAAGTGGGAATAACAGTTCCCTATTTCATATAGGTGTTGTGAAGATAAACACATTAATAGATTATGAAGTGTTCAGATATTAAAATAATAAAAGTGTCTGTGATCAACTGATATACAGAGTATATTCTAAGAGGACAAGACTAAATTCACTTTTTTCCTTTTGTGAAGGAACCAATAGGTTAAAATGGATATTTTATTCAAATGTCAATGTTGAAACACAAAGAACAACTTTTATTCCAGTGCTGCTATGGACTATGTACGGAGTGCACACAGGTCTGTGAGCTGCAGCAGAGTTACTATATAATGTAGTTTTGGAGCTTCCGAGGGATTAAAAATTGTACCTTCTCCAGTACACTTAATTTACATATACTACTTAAGCCTGGTGTATGCAGCTTTCATTAATGATTATTACATGTGCACATCAAAAAGATTGCACCCTAAACCATCAAAAGAAAATTCAGACTAGACTGTTATTCATCAATATACTGAAAGAGATAACTCTAATTTTCTTCCTCAAAAGGTTGTTCATGTTTATTAAGAATAAGAGATATTCTCATACAAGTCCCTCACTCCAGCGGTCATAAAGATTCTTCTTGAATAATTCAACACTTTTCAACTTACACTAGCATTCTACACTGGCAAAAATACAGTGATACTGTTATAATTACTGTAACTTTTTACTAACCGATTTTACTACATTTCTGTCAACTATCTGGGAGATGCAAATTCAGAAATGGCTATGTATATGCAGAAATATACATACCACAAACTGAGACATATGTACGAATACATGTCCTTTGCTAGAATATTTTTACAAGGTGAATAGGTGCATAGAATAAACTCTGTTGCAAAAATAATGCATATTTTAAAGGGAAGTGGTGTCTAGGTTATTTTGACTTTTAAATAGTGACAATCCTGGGATGGAATGCAACACAATTACTAAAACCAACCTTCAGTGGAAGACACCTCCTGTAGATTTACAGCCACCCTCCTTGCTGATCCAGGTGAGGGTTTGTTGAGCTCAGCAGGGTGCTATAATCAACCCTTTTTGGTCAGGATGGATCAGGTCATTTGAGGGCTTGTCTAGACTAGACAATGACCGAGGCTAGGTCAGAGTTAGCTAACACAGGTGGGGAAGTGTGGTGGGGGGGATGAAAGCTTGGTGGTCTACAGTCTACACCTCAACCAGCTAAATCAGAGTCAAAGGTGTTAACCTGCATCTACACAATTCAAAAGGGCCTGGCTAAATTGTGGTTAGCTAACTTGGGGCTAGTTAATGCTGACCTAGCCATTTCCTGATCACAGGTTCTGAGGGATTAATGGAATCCTGGATGATTTTCCTCTGGAAAAAAAATACAAAAGCAGGAATTCCAAAGTCAGTATTTTCAACTAAATTACCATCAGTACGTCTACAGAACATGCATATCTTTTAAAATTTATAGCTTCTATGGTTGTACATTGCAACAGTCTGTTCATCAGGTAAGAGATTTGATTCACAATAAATTGAAAGGAAAATAAAATGATATCTTGGCTGTTTGAGGCACAAATTATTATAGCCTTTAAGTAGTCAGCTAATACATTAGACAAAAGGACCTGGACACTGTACTATTCTATGCACACTTTTTTTAGGCTGCAAGTATTATAACAGATAAGGCCAAGATTCAGCAATCCACTACAATTTGCCAGCAATTGATATCAATGGAGACAGAAGCAACTGCTTGAATAAGACATCAGAAAACTCATAATGAGACATGCCCACAAATGTTTTACAAGGAAGAAAAGTGCAATGAAACAAAGGTGGCTAAAAGTGAGTAATTATTATCTGAAAACTATGGAGACTGGTTAACGCCATGGATTGGATGCCATGATTTTCATTTTTATTTTTGTCATATTGGGGTCTCTGGCTCTAGCTGGGCAGATGTAATGGTAAATAGAACAAACTTTAGCAACAGATCTGCCAGCTGCATGAGAGACAAAGCAGGATCTCAGCAAATGCAGAGTGGCAACACAGGATCCTACTAATGGTCTCTCAGTGAAAGCTTAAGTCTTCCAAGAGGCCATGCAGCTCCCCATCCAAAATCCTTAAGAATTAAAAATGAGGCAATTTGTTTTCATATAGTCGTTTTAAGTCAAACAGACTGGTTTTATAAGGATAGTTATGTTGTTTATAAAGTAACTTGTAAACTTTTTTATCCTTTTTCATCTCTCAGACGACTCTCTCTCTACTTGCCTGCAGACTCCACAGTTCAGATTCCTTCTTTGACAGAGGAGGACTGGAGCGGCTGACATGAGACGCCATTAATAAAAATTAAAGGAGGGTAATGTAATCAATACCAGTCCACATGGGTTTATGGGAAATCGAGCCTGCAAACTAATTTGACATCCTTTTTTGATGAGATTACAAGTTTGGCTGATAGAGGTACTAGTGCTGATGTAATAGACTTAGACTTTTGTAGGATGTTTGACTTGGTACCACATATTGTTTCCAATAAAAAGTATTACCTCACCCATCTTGTCTCTTTTAGTACCACATGACATTTAGAACAATGTAAAATTAACATGGCACATATTCAATGGATTTATGAGATGGCTAATTGCTAGGTCTCAAAATGTAATTGTAAATGGGGAATCATCATCAAAAGGTATGTAAAAAAACAGAAAGCCACTCTGCCCTAGTTCTGCCTTATTTAGGTCATGGTTATCACCTTACGACAGCATGCAAAGGTGCAGGCCTTGCCTCTGCCCTTTCCCTCCCTCACCATGTACCATCCAGCAGCACTAGTGCAGAAAGGGAAATAATCTGCTGCTGGTATATACTAGTGGCAGACTGGCTCCCCCTTGCTCTAGTGAGGAAGTAGAGAGTCACAATTCCCTTCCTGTTCTGCTCCTTGGAGCTATGTTATTATACATTGCCCCTTTCTTGGGGCAAATTGTTACATCTGACAGTCTAACCCATAGATTGCAAGGAATATGTCTCATGAGTCTCGAGTATAAACCTTTACTCCCGGCAGTACTCTAAATTCACATGAGTATTCCCACTGACATCAATCAGAATATTCAGGTGAGTATGAACTATTTGCATGTGTAGGGTATTGCTCTAGCCCATATAGTAATAATGTCATATTTTCCCAGTGTAAAATACTAAAAGCCATCATAACGCACATTTAAATAACTTTTCTGACTATGTGCCATATGGATGAGTTTGCTTATTTTCACAGTGATGGTACAAGGTGCTTTATAAAGACAGCTTTTCAATTAAGAGCCCAATTTACTAATAAATAAAAATAACAACAAAATCTCTTAGTGATGTCTATGGGAGATTTTCTTGAACAAAGACTGCTTACTGAACTGGGTCCCATGTGAATATGAGCAAGAATTGGGTCACTTTCGATATATTCAGGATTGAAAAACAAAAAACAACAGACACACAAACAAACACCCCTAGAGAAGCTATGAAGGTTGCCTCACTATTTCTTCAAGTACCTGAGAATCAGCTGCGTAATAACCAAACTGCACAGGAATGTTCCTGAAATTAATTCAGTTGCAAGGCACATGAATAATCTAGGACTAAGAGGCAATTATTTCGCTAAGTGACTCTGTCACAAGTTTTCACCATTACTGTTCCAATTTCAAGTACAATTCTCTCATTTTTATTTCCTAAAATGCCTATTCTTCTAGGTGAAGTTAAAAGTAATGAAACATTATTGATTAAAATGACACAGATAAAAGCATCCACAGCCTTTAAAAAAAATCACCATACAATTGTCTAGCAATTTACAAAGCAACACAATAGCCACTCAAAATATTTATGTGCAGTGCCAGGAGGAGGAAAAAAATCTGAGTTACACTTAATAGAGACTGCACAGCAAGCATAACATTAGACAGCATTTTAACACCACTAATCTTTTATTCAAAAGATTACATCTTTAAAATCTTTCATTTTTTATGATTTTATTGTCATCTACTAAATGAAAGACTCCAGCTACTTTGAATTTTGTATATCTTAGCAAAAAAGCACCCCCCAAAAGGTTAATATTTATCCTCAAATTGCATAGTGTATGCTAGTAGCTATAACTCTAGATTTATTGTATTGTTTTCATTTTCCCTAAAATGCTGATTAACATCTGGAAAAAAAAGCGGGGGAAACTGCAGATTTCAGTGAAATGTGCTTACTTTTTGTCATAAACACATGTTTACAGGATCATTCCTGTGAAGGTTGTGCAATTTTTGTGTCTTATGGCTCCATTCAGAAAAAAACTTCAGCAAATATCTAACTATCCATGAAACCAGAGTTAGAATTAAGCATGCATGTACTTACGTGCTAAATGAGGTCCACAATTTTATATCTATATTAGTTTGCATGTACAATTGACTAGATTATAAATTGACGGTGTCCCTTCAAAATTCCACCAGTTTGCAGGAATGGACAATAAAAATCTTGAATAGTAGTGATCTCTTAAAAACAGATTAATATTTAAAGGGACAGTCAACTTGAAATCTAGTTTTTTGGGTTTTTTTTAAAGAGTATAAAGTAATTTCAGATACTACATCTGGCCCTGACTCTGCCTGCCAATAACTGTGGTCTTCCAATCACATTTTTCTATTTTTAAAAAGATTTCTCTCCATTTGCTCTTCAAAAGACCGCATAAACTACAGGGGGAAATGACTGTACAGGAAAAAGTGATTATTACAATGTGCCATCAAATGCAAAATGAACAAACTAAATAAAGCAAATAAACATCTTCCCCTTACAATTTCCTTTCAATTATATTAACCTTTGTAGTTAGTTTGACACTAGCTATTTAAAAATTCCAAAACAAAAGGGTGATTTTTAAACTGAAATAATTCCTTTAAGTCTACTTTCAAATGAAGTAAGTGCAGGAAAACATTTGCAAATAAAAGTGTGATTTTTAAGTAGACGCTTTCCCTTGAAAAACACAGCAGATTTATTTAGATAAAAATAAGAGAGGAATTTTTTTTCAAATGTTCCATTTGAAAAAAAAATTTTTATGGAAACACAAATTACACATTTTACTCTGAAAATTTAATTGCAGTGAGTTTTCCTTTGATACAACACAACTTCAGAATATATTAGCTTACAGTCAACACTTCAGTAGAAAAACGTGTCCTGAATTGTTCAGCCATCTTAATGGATTACTTTCTAAGTTCATACATGAGACAAACAGCAGGGGGTGAGGTCTGACAAAGATATAGCAGTATGAAAACTTAGCTCAATCCAATATTGAACCAGTGTACTGTTTCGTATCATATGATGTGATAAAAAGAAAGAGAAAGATGACACTTTCCAATTTGATTTGCAAGTATAACATGCTCATAATCATTATTAGCAAGATAATGATCTACTGGAGTATTTTTTCTGTATTTTTCAGACAATGTTTTTGACTGTTTCACAGTTTCACATCATCATACAAAAAAAGCAAAGCAAATTGTGATTAAATAAGTTTTCAGCAAAAATATTTGAGAAAAAACACCCACATATTTAAAATTACAAATGAATGCCTAGAATTTTGTTATGTACAGTACATGGGTTTGAGCAATTAAACACTGTCATACCACATCGTGAAACAAAAGAACTCCTCTAATAGTCCGGTAAGAACTCTGATGATCAAATCCTTCCAAGATCAAGACAATTTTCTATAGTTGCAAGGATTCTATTCTTTTAATAAAAACTAAGGTCCCAGTCCTGCGAATACTTGTGCTCATGATAACTTCATGCACATATGCAGTCCCATTATACTCAGTGGGAATACTTGTGTGCATAACTGTTTGAAAGATCAAGGTCTAAATAGGCATACAGTTCAGAAAAGGATATTTTTGTTTTATATTAAACAATTCAGCCTGCAGCTACAGTCTCCGTGGATTGATAGGTTTCAGAGTAGCAGCCGTGTTAGTCTGTATCCACAAAAAGAACAGGAGTACTTGTGGCACCTTAGAGACTAACAAATTTATTATTGTTATTATCATAACAGCTCATCTTAATTAATTAGCCTCTTGCAGTTTGTATGGCAACTTCCACCTTCTCTGTGTGTATATATATATATATCTTCTTACTGTATGTTCCATTCTGTGCATCCGATGAAGGAGCTGTAGCCCATGAAAGCTTATGCTCTAATAAATTTGTTAGTCTCTAAGGTGCCACAAGTACTCCTGTTCTTTTTGCGGATTGATGTATTTCAGAACACAATATTACTAATAGCACTATTACTTTCATTATGACATTCCTTTAATGACATCTGAGAATAAACAGGGGGAACTGATATTCAATAGTTTAGTATTGTTAGAAAAGGTTCCAGTGGGTGCTTGACATGAGAGGCAGATCCTCAACTGGTGTAAACTATCAAAGACGCATTGAGAAAATAAAATTAAAAAAAAATCCCCCACAATTCTACTTTAAGCTCTGGTTATGCATTGTCATCTATATGGGTTGATGGAGCCCCATTTATTACAATAGGGTTCTTCATGGGTGTAGCAGTCCTTCCTCACAGAGCTCCGCTGAAGTCATATAACTATAATATTAACTGTCTGCCAGAACCAAACTATTATTTATAGATGAATGAAGGATCAGTTCTGTAAAGTATGTAAAGTTATGAAGGAATACTGAAGTGTGGTTAATTTAGATTTCCAACACATTTAGGACTCAAAGCATCAACAAGCAGGGTAAACTTTGGGATTTTGAGCCTGATTCAAAGCCCATTGAAGTCAAGAGAAAAAACTCACACTGATTACAATAGGCTTTGGGTCAGGTACTTTGTATGAAACAGCTTCTTAGGGAAAAAAATATCTAAGGGATAGAACAGCCCTGCTGGAACAGTACAGGAACTGAATATTATTCAGTGGAACTCACCAAGCAGCACAGGTAGAATTTCACAGGGCCAAGTCTGGCAATATCTGAAGTCCTTACTCATCTGAAATTCCCACTGATATTAACTCCCCCTGACATTCCTTCGGTACAGAATTAGTAATGGCCAAATCCTGCAGCCCTTTCTAACTGCAAGGCTGGCAAGGAGCTTCGTTTTGTGTAACTGAGGTTAAAAATCTACCAAAAATAACTGAAATAAACTTTTCTTAAGTGCAATAACACACTTCAAAGTATGTGATTCCAATGTCATTTTGTATGTGTATTGCTTGGGTGCTGTAGGCCATCAGACATTCATAGCACACACATGGGTATACACAGTTAGCTATTTGTTCTATTCTAGGGATTTTTTAAAAGGGCATGCAATGAAGACCTAGCTAGCAATTGCATTCACACCAAGCACAAGTTCTATTCCCCATCAATCTGACAAAATCATCATTGAAAACAGTAGGATACAGAACCAATATAGGATTTTACCAAGGCAGAAATGTTTCCTTGGACACATTTCTGTTAGGAAAAAAAATGACAAGGAGATCTGGAACTTAGATCAGCACCAAATGAGAAGCCAGAGCCTCTTTGCCCTAATAAGGAACAAAATGGTGCCAGTAGCAGCATATCCTCAGACACTGACACAGAAAAAGACAGTCAGAAGTGGGGAAGAAATTACACAGAATATTACCACAGAAATGGAAAAAAAACATGTAAAGGTTTTCAGTCCTCCATATTCTGTCTTGAAGGTGTTTTCAACGGAACTAAAAGACCTGACTGAAAATAAGGAAGTACCAGGCCAATAATTTACACTGCAGAAAGGATGTGGACAAAGTCCAGTGGAGGGCAATGAAAATTATTACGGGGGCTGGGGTACATGATTTACAAGGCAAGGCTGAGGGAACTGGGCTTATTTAGTCTGCAGAAGAGAAGAGTGAGGGGCGATTTGATAGCAGCCTTCAGCTACCTGAAGAGAGGTTCCAAAGAGGATGAAGCTAGGCTGTTCTCAGTGGTGGCAGATGATAGAACAAGGTGCAATCTTTCTCAAGTTGCAGTGTGGGAGGTCTAGGTTGGATATTAGGAAACACTATTTCACTAGGAGGGTGGTGAAGCACTGGAATGGGTTACCTAGAGAGGTGGTGGAATCTCCATACTTAGAGGTTTTTAAGGCCCAGCTTGACAAAGCCCTGGCTGGGATGATTTAGTTGGGGTTGGTCCTGCTTTGAGCAGGGGGTTGGACTAGATGACCTCCTGAGGTCTCTTCCAACCGTAATCTTCTATGATCCTTGAGGACCTGCTCCATGATTTTTCCAGGGTCAGAGGTGAGGCCAACTGGTCTGTAGTTCCCCGGATTCTCCTTCTTCCCTTTTTTAAAGATGGGCATTATATTTGCCTTTTTCCAATCATCCGGGACCTCCCCCGATCACCATGATTTTTCAAAGATAATGGCCAATGGCTCTGCAATCACATTAGCCAACTCCCTCAGCACCCTCAGATGCACTATATCCGGCCCCATGGACTTAGGCATGTCCATCTTTTCTAAATAGTCCTTAACCCGTTCTTTCACCACTGAGGGCTGCTCACCTCCTCTCCACACTGTGCTGCCCAGTGCAGCAGTCTGGGAGCTGACCTTGTCTGTGGAGACCAAGGCAAAAAAAGCACCGAGTATTTCAAGGTTTTTCCACATCATCTGTCACTAGGTTGCCTCCCACATTCGGTAAAGGTCCCACACTTTCCCTGACCTTCTTCTTGTTGCTAACATACCTGTAGAAACCCTTCTTGTTACCCTTCAGATCCCTTGCTAGCTGCAACTGCAATTGTACTTTGGCCTTCCTGAAAACATCCCTGCATGCTCGAGCAATATTTTTATACTCCTCCCTAGTCATCTGTTCAAGTTTCCACTTTTTGTAAGCTTCCTTTTTGTGTTTAAGCTGACCGAAGATTTCATTGTTAAGTATCGGAGTAGCCGTGTAAGTCTATATCCACAAAAGCAACAAGGAGTCTGGTGGCACCTTAAAGACTAACAGATTTATTTGGGCATAAGTTTTTGTGGGTAAAAACCCCACTTCTTCAGATGCATGGAGTGAAAATAGTTAACTATGGTTGCCAACTTTCTAATTGCAGAAAACTGAACACCCTAGCCCTGCCCCTTCCCAGAGGCCACGCCCCCTCACCCACCCCTTCCTCGAGACCCTTCCCCCTGCTTACTACATTCCCCCTCCCTCGGTGGCTCGCTCTCACCCACCTTCACTCTCTTTCACTGGGCTGGGTTAGGGGATTGGGGTGAGGGCTCTGTGGGTGTAGGCTCAGGGGTGGGGCCAGAAATGAGGGGTCAGAGTATGGGAGGAGGCTCTGGGCTGTGTCAGGGGGGTGAGGACACCATCTGGGGGTGCAGGCTCTGGGGTGGGACTGGGGATGACGGGTTTGGGGTAAAGAAGGGGGCTCCAGGCTGGGGGTAGGGCATAGGGGTTCAGGGTGTGTGTGGAGGAGCTCTGGGGTGGGGCTGGGGATTAGGGGTTTGGCGTGCAGAGGCGGCTCCAGGTTTGTGGGGGGATCAGGGCTGGGGCAGAGGGTTGGGGCAAGGGCTTACCTTTGGCGGCTCCCGATCAGTGGTACAACACGGGGACTAAGGCAGGCTTCCTGCCTGTCCTGACTCCGCGCTGCACCCCAGAAGCAACCAGCAGGTCCAGCTCCTAGGTGGAGGTACGCAGGTGGTTCTGCGCGCTGCTCTTGCCCGCAGGCACCGGCCCCGCAGCTCTCATTGGCCGTGGTTCCCGGCCAATGGGAGTGCGGAACGGGTTCTCGGGGTGGAGGCAGAATGCAGAGCTCCATCCCCCGCGCCCCCCCCACCTAGGAGCCAGACCTGCTGGCTGCTTCTGGGGTGCAGCGCCGAGCCAGGACAGGTAGGGACTAGCCTGCCTTTGCTCCGCAGCACTGCCAACCAGACTTTTAATGGCCCATTGGCAATGCTGACAGGAGCCGCCAGGGTACTTTTTCGACCGGGTGTTTTGGTCGAAAACCAGACACATGGTCACCCTATTGTTAAGCCAAGCTGGTCACCTGCCATATTTGCTATTCTTTCTGCACATTGGGAGCGTTTGTTCCTGCACCCTCAATAAGGCTTCTTTAAAATATAGCCAGCTCTCCTGGACTCCTTGTAAGCTCCTAAGAAGCCCACTTGAAACAATGCAAAGTACAAATATAAACTGCTGAAGGTATACTTTTAAAAAAGCACTGACCATGCCACCCTAATGCAGCCAGAGCACTGAACACTATAATAGGCAAGTATTTTTGCATTATGTATGTGTCATGACAAATTGCTGACAAGAATTTCTAGAAACAACTTGACAAGTCAGCATTCAAAAGCCATCATCTATAATATCACTTTGAAGCTCCAGTAACACCTTTGATGCGAACCAGAAATGATATACAGTAACCTGAAAAGATTTTTCAGAAAGAAGAAGAGCATCACTTGAAGCCTATTGAAAAATACATTCCTTTATGACAAATATAAAGCTTTCAGTTCCAACCAAAAAGGTGGCAGATTCTTCTAAGATAAGGTCCCGTGACACTCAAACCCACACCACTTTTGGGTTTTGAGCAGTCCTAGATAGAGTTCCAGGGTTTTTAGAAAACTGGAATGGAAAGAACTTTTATTGCCATATCTATGAAAGCTTCATTCTCAACCAACCATTTATCTGAACTCCCCCACCCCCCAGACAATTCTCTGACAAAACTTATGCTAATACAAAGCTAACACTGAGAATGTAAACATAAAAGCGAAAAAAATAATCAGAAAAATCTCCATTAACATTCCTGTATGCGAACTGCAACTGAGGATGGGCAAACTGCAAAGGGGAAGATAAACACAAACCTTTGCTCATCTCTTCAGCGGACCAGTACAAGTAGCATTTTGACGTTTGGAATGGGGTCTGTTAATTACTCCCCTTAACTTTTGGTGCTGAGATCCAAGCCCATTAGAAAAATTCTTTTCTGTGGCTTCCTTAGTAACAGAAATGTTGGAAAGACCTAAATCTGGACCACTCTAGAGTCTCTTAAGAACACCCACACCATCACCAGGCTACTACTACTGCCTACCGCTAATGAAGAGGGCAGGACACAAAACAACTCCTCAATGACTTTTGCAGGAAAAAGATGAGCCTGCATCCAAAAAAACAGTGGATAAGGAAGAGGGCACCTGCTATTCCACCATCAAAGCGTAATGCCTTTTCCCAATGAAAGTACCCACATAGAGTGCTGTCATGTACAAGTGCATATGGGAGCTTATGATAAACGAAACCACTGGCTAACATAACATATTAGTTGGCAACTTATACATACACTATTCATCTAAAAAGTATTAGGTTAAAAGAATATTATTAATATTGTATTTTCAGAGATTCAAAAATCAGAAAATGCCAGAATTAATGTTGTTCACTCAATCTTAGTAAGGCTCCTTGTGCATTGGCATTATGATACAGTCTTTAATTACATGATCATATATTATTTGGAATACCTGACCCTGTGCCCACTTGCTTCCTTCCGCCCTCAAATAGGGAGGAACAGGTTGAGAATTTGAAAGTGGAAGGCAGCTTTGGTGAAAGTGATAATAAAATGATAAGAGTTCATGATTCTAAGGAATGGTAGGAGGGAAAACAGCACAATAAAGATAATGGATTTCAAGAAGGCAGACTTTAGCAAACTCAGGGAGCTGGTAGGTAAGATCCCATGGGAAGCAAGTCTAAGGGGGAAAATAGTTCAAGAGACATTATTAAGAGCACAAGAGCGAACCATCTCACTGCGTAGGAAAGATCGGCAGTATGGCAAAAGACCACCCTGGCTTAACCAGGATATCTTCAATGATCTGAAACTCAACAAAGAATCCTACAAAAAGTGGAAACGAGGTCAAATTCATATAAACAAATAACACAAGTATGTAGGGACAAAATTAAAAAGGCCAAGGCACAAAACAAGATTAAACTAGCTAGAGACAAAGTGTAACAAGAAAACATTCTATAAATACATTAGAAGCAAGAGGAAGACCAAGAACAGGGTAGGCCCATTACTCAATGGCGGGAGGAAACAATAACAGAAAATGTGGAAATGGAAGAAGTGCGAAATTAATTTTTGTTTCAGTTTTCACAAAAAAGTTCATTAGTGATCGGACATCTAACATAGTGAATGCCAGAGAAAATGAGGTAAGATCAGAGGCTAAAATAGGAAAAGAACAAGTTAAAAATTAGATAGACAAATTAGATGTCTTCATGTTATCAGGGCCTGATGAAACACATCCTAGAATATTCAAGGAGCTGACTGAGTTGATATCTGAACCATTAGCAATTATCTTTGAAAAGTCATGGAAGATGGGAGAGATTCCAGAAGACTGGAAAAGAACAAACATAGTGCCAATCTAAAAAAAGAGGAATAAGGACAACCCAGGAAATTACAGATCAGTCAGTACCTGAAAAGATAATAATGAAGCAAATCAATTTGCAAACACCTAGAAGTTAATAAGGTAATAAGTAACAGTCAGCATGGATTTGTCAAGAACAAATCATGTCAAACAACCTAATGGCTTCCTTTGACAGGTTAAGAAGCCTTGTGGATGGGGGGAAAATGGAAGATATGGTATATCTTGATTTTAGTAAGGCTTTTGATACTGTCTTGCATGACCTTCTCTTAAAGAAACTAGGGAAATACAACCTAGATGGAGCTACTATAAGGTGCATGCATAACTGGCTGGAAAACTGTTCCCAGAGAGTAGCTATCAGTGGTTCACAGTCAAGTTGGAAGGGCATATCAAGTGGGGTCTCGCAGGGATGTGTTCTGTTCAATATCTTCATTAATGACTTAGATAATGGCATAGACAGTACACTTATAAAGTCTGCGGACAACATCAAGCTGGGAGAGGTTGCAAGTGCTTTGGAGGATAGGATTAAAATTAAAAATGATCTGGATTAACTGGAGAAATGGTTTGAAGTGAACAGGATAAAATTCAATAAGAACAAATGCAAAGTACCCCACTTAGGAAGGAACAATCAGATGTGCACACACAAAATGGAAAATGACTATCTAGGAAGGAGTACGGTACATGAGGATCATAGTGGATCACAAGCTAAATATGAGTCAACAGTGTAACATTGTTGCAAAAAAAGCAAACATCATTCTGGGGTGTATTAGCAGGAGTGCTGTAAGCAAGACACGAGAAGTAATTCTTCTGCTCTAGTCCACACTGATTAGGCCTTAGCTGGAGTATTATGTCCACTTCTGGGTGCCACATTTCTGGAAAGATGTGGACAAATTGGATAAAGTCCAGAGAAGAGCAACAAAAATTATTAAAGATCTAGAAAACATGACCTATGAGGGAAGATTGAAAAAACTGGGTTTGTTTAGTTTGGAGAAAACTCTGAGCGGGGACATGATAACCGTTTTCAAGTACACAAAAGGTTGTTACAAGAAGGAGGGAGAAATAATGTTCTCTTTAACCTCTGAGAATAGAACAGGAAGTAATGTGTTTAAATTGCAGCAAGGGTGGTTTAGGTTGGACATTAGGAAAAACTTCCTGTCAGGGTGGTTAAGCACTGGAATAAATTGCCTTGGGAGGTTGTGGCATCTCTGTCATTAGAGATTTTTAAGAGCAGGTTAAACAAACACCTGTCAGGGATGGTGTAGATACTTAGTCCTGCCTTGAGTGCAGGGACTGGACTAGATGACTTCTCAAGCTCCCTTCCAGTCCTATGATTCTATGACAATCATTTTATGATTCTACATTCTCTTGATAATTTATAGGTAAATCTGGCCCCCATGTCAAACCCTTCTATACAAAATTGGTTCCAGTGGTATGGCGGGGGGACACAGAATCTTCCATCAGTGGTAGAGGGGTTAATCCCATCATTGCTCCTGCAGCCTTTCAGCTGGAGTAGTGTCCACTCTGGCTGCCAGTAGATCTATAAAGTAAATGATCATTCTTCTCCTGAGATTAGAGAGTTAATTTAGGATGAAGGAATTTCCTTCTGCAAACTATTGCTTTTTACTTCTTTGGCAAGTTCTGCATGCTTTCATGTAGACTTTAAGCTTAAATCTCTTCTCTAAGCTCTGTAAAGCTTTAATTTGCTTTTTGACTATAAAATCCCCAACAGCTTCCCTCTCCCTTACTGGATTTATTTGTATTTAGGTCTAATTCAAATCCTATTCTGTGCTTCATACTATAGCCATTTTAAGGCACACAGTGCCACTTTACAGTCATCTATACACTCAAGTACACAGATTAATATAGATTTCCCATGCTAAGCAGTGTCCACCTAAAGTTCTCCCATCTTATCTGATGAGCACTATCCTTACCTTTATCATTGTTTTGATCAATTACATTAAATCAAAAAATTCTGATCACTGAGTCCCATTGTGTCTGTCACAGGTCAGGGCAACTGCACCTGCATTTCCCTTCAATGGTCCAACAAGGGCATCCACTCCCAGGCTTCTACCTCCCCAGCCGTTGTCTTTCTTGGGTGGAGATCCACATTTCACTCCCTTCTGACCAGGGTATTTCCAGGCTGCACAGTTCCCTGACTTCAGTGTTATTCCCGGCAGAGAGAAGCTGCCCAAAGCACATTTGCTTGCTTTCTGTTCAGACTGATAACAGAGTGATTGTCAACAGTTATAAGTACCATATAGTTCTTTCTAAACAAGCCTGTTTTATTCTTAAGGTAAAAGCACTACAGAGAAAATGTATTTAAAACACCGGAAGAACATACACGCATGCTAATAGGTTTACCAGACATCACCCCAGCTTTAACATGGGCTCTATCAGAAGCAGTTCTTCATCACTGCACCCAAGGGACTTCCTTTGTGATCACAAGTTCATCACAGCTTCAGCTCAGAACAAGCATCCTCATAATATATTTAGTCCACCTTTTATACAGTTCAGGGGTCTTTGATCTGGCATTTCCAAGAACACGTAATTAGCAGAAAATGGGTGTAACTCCTCCACAGGGTGTAACTTCAAAAGGGTGGATTGGTCATGGGTCATTTGCATTATCCCCTTATCCCCAGATACTTCCTAGGAAATCCACTTCACAGGTACTGTTCCAAAAAGCCCTTTGAAGTTCCTAATACCTTTCAGAGACTGCATTCGTCAGCCTCCTAGATGGAACATCCATACAATTCCACAATAACACATACACAATTGCAATTTTAATACAAAGGACCCCAAAGGTATTAAAACTAAGTCAATAAGGTTTAACTTAATTCAATAAAGTTCATTCAGGATATTGCCAGTCTCTCACAGTGTGTATACCCTAATGTAAACAGTTTCACTGTTAATGTCAACATTAACATTAAATCCTAAACCAAAAGACATAGTGGGAGAACGATAAATCTGAATAAATATTTCTTGTCGGTATGTAAACGATTTATTATTTGGCTACTACAGCACTTAAAATGTAGGGTCTTACCATTCCATCTCCCCAGTAAAACTCATGGGGGGAGGGATGGGCAAGAGAATACAGTTAACGGCTTAGGGTTCTTTTGACTGCTTTGGTCCATGGAGGAGACAGGAGTTACAGAGCCAGATCTCACTGAAAGTAAACACCAATGTTGTGCACCTGCACAGCTTTCTGGTCTACCCTCCTGCCAGCAGCACAGCTCCCTCAAAAGCTTTGTTGCCACTGGCCATTTGTACCACTTAGGAAGCAAAGGGTTGTTCTGCCCAGTTTGGAGCAGATCATTTCATGTCAATAGGCTGCTCCCTGTCCCTGATCCTTCCTTTAGATCGCCTGCCCCACCACCAGAGCCACAGAACATTGACCCCACAGAGTTGCCACAGTGAGATTTCTGTGGCCCACAGGAAGGTGAAAGTATGGTGTGGAGCCACTGTTCCTGTCAGGGCTGTTTCACCCATTTTACTCACCTGTGCTCCCCTCTGTGCCTCCCAAGTGATTTGAGGCAAATTTGTTAAAATTATGGATGAGAAACTGAACTGACTTAATCACACACTGAAAAAAATAGCTTGAGTGAGTCTTCATTGAAACGATGTATGAACCGTTTCGATTTTCTCTTAAAATGTTTCTACTGTATTTTCTCACTGGCTAGGACTAAGAAAATTAATCGTGGTTGCTATTAAAACTACAAGATGCACAGATGGCTTTTAATAGGTTATGTCTCATCAACATGATCTATTGGTTTGCTTATCCCTGTACCACCTTAAAGACAGCAGGTGTCCAATGCTTCTTTATAAAGGAGTTTATGATTGCAAGGATTGAAGTCTGGGGGAAAATCCTGCTGCCCACTCATAAGAGATAATTTGCAGCAGCTGTTGGGTGCCACATTTTCCTAAAAACACTTGCCATTGCTGATGCTGAAGGATCTTGGAACTAAAGACAGGTTCCATGCTTTTGATGCCACTTTTAAATCAAAGCTACAGCAGAAAGGTTAGTCTTGTGAAGTTCAAGCCACTTGAGGAACTGTAAGAGGAACAGTAAAACTGCATTAGCTGGGGATGGAATAGTAAAACCAAGATAAGAAGAGAAAGGAATGGCTACAGCAAAGGGGTAGGGAGGGAAAAGGCTGGCACAGAAAGAGACTAAAAAACTGCTAGAGAAAATAGAATAGAAAATGGCTGAAAAATCAGGAACTAGAAAATTTAATTAAAGTCAGTTTAAACCATTGCTTTAAATCGCTCGACTTTAAAAAAAATCTTTGATTTAAATCAAGTTATCAAGTTGATGCTTTGTCAAGTACTGTAATCTGAAAATTTGTGCTGTTGCAACTTTAGATTAAAATGTATAATGAACTAAGTTATAAATGCTGGTGTTTTTTACATTTCACTATTTCCAGGGTAACATATTTAATTTTACAAAATTGCTGTGAGCAAAACACAAAATGCCGAACATTAAGGCCCTGATCCTGCAAACACTTAAACAGACACATAACACTACTCACCTGAACATCCCATTTACCAAATGGGCCTATTCTTGTTCTTAAAATTAAGCATGTAAGTAAGTGTTTGCAGCATCGGGGCTAAAATTGTACTATATGAACACTTTTCTCTTAGTTGCATAAAATCTTTGTCATGACAAAACAAAATTCTTTCAGTGTTAACAATGAAAAGTTATTTTGATTCCCAGAGCATTAATAAAGTTACTGTGAACATTTTAATACACACAGGCCAATTTTTTTTAAAATAGGCATCTAAAGTTAGGCTCCTGAATCCATATTCAGGCATCTTAAGTAGGGATTTTCGAAAGCATGTAAGTGATTTAGAAGCACAAGCCCCACTGCAAACCCTAATGGAAAAGAATAAACCTGGTGAAAGTATTGTAGCTTTCTTGACTTGTAGAAGTTCAATATATCCGATAGTGGTGTTGGTTTGAAAGACAGCAAAAACAATTGCTTCTCAATTTTTTTGTGTGTGTTGTTCTCACAGTAATGATGATAATGAGACCCTGGACTTGTATTTTTCAGCACAGATGAGCATTTTAAGGGAGAAACCTCTTAGGAGAAAAAAAAATCTCTGTAAAATCTGAAATTCTACGAACAGGAAACACATTCAAGAAAAAGTACAAAATGTCCTCTTTGCCAATTTCAGACTACAAAATGCAAAGAAAATAAAGAATCAGCAATATGGAAATTTAAAAAGTATTATTTAAGTTATTTTAAACTTATTTTGGGGTCCATTTTGTATTTTTAAAATCATGATTTTATCCACCTGTGAAAAACAAAGATATGGGAACCATAAGAGAAAAATACAGGCCAGGCAGACGATAAAATAGAGATGTCAGAGATATTAAATAGAAGAATTATATAAGATCAGACATAGATAGATTGTTTCAAAAACTATTTCCAACCAGCCAGATGTAATAGTTAGGGAAATTTATAAATCTAGACTTTCTCAAATGCTACATGTAAAGCTCTCTTAAGAAAAAAAGAAACCCAATAAAAAAAAGATAACATATGTTCCCGACCTCACCTGACTTTCAGAGGAAAAAAAGTAGTAATTAAAAGTAATTTTTTAAAAGTAACTCAGCCCTGGTCTACACTAGGAGTTGAGGTTGAATTTAGCAACGTTAAATCGATTTAACCCTGCACCTGTCCACACGACGAAGCCCTTTTTTTCGACTTTTTTTTTTACTTTTTTCGGGCATGGACAGAGGCCATAACAGGGACCCGAAGCAGTGCTGCGTGAAACTTAAGGAGCTGAGGCAAGCCTACCAGAAAACCAGAGAGGCAAACAGCCGCTCCGGGTCAGAGCCCAAAAACATGCCGCTTCTATGATGAGCTGCATGCCATTTTAGGGGGTTCAGCCACCACAACCCCAGCCGTGTTGTTTGACTTCTTCAATGGAGATGGAGGCAACATGGAATCAGGTTTTGGGGACGAGGAAGACGATGATGATGAGGTTGTAGATAGCTCACAGCAAGCAAGCGGAGAAACCGGTTTTCCCGACAGCCAGGAACTGTTTCTCACCCTAGACCTGGAGCCAGTATCCCCCGAACCCACGCAAAGCTGCATCCCGGACCCGCCAGGTGGAGAAGGGACCTCTGGTGAGTGTATACACTTTTAAAATAGTATACATGGTTTAAAAGCAAGCATGTGTAATGATTAATTTGCTCTGACATTTGCGGCTCTCCTGGATGTACAACCAAAGCCTTTGCAAAAGGTTTCTGGGGAGGGCAGCCTTATTCTGTCCACCATGGTAGAACACTTTACCACTCCAGGCCAGTAGCGCGTACTCGGGAATCATTGTAGAACAAAGCATTGCAGTGTATGTTTGCTGGCATTCAAACAACATCCATTCTTTATCTCTCTGTGTTATCCTCAGGAGAGTGATATCATTCATAGAATCATAGAATATCAGGGTTGGAAGGGACCCCAGAAGGTCATCTAGTCCAACCCCCTGCTCAAAGCAGGACCAATTCCCAGTTAAATCATCCCAGCCAGGGCTTTGTCAAGCCTGACCTTAAAAACCTCTAAGGAAGGAGATTCTACCACCTCCCTAGGTAACGCATTGCAGTGTTTCACCACCCTCTTAGTGAAAAAGTTTTTCCTAATATCCAATCTAAACCTCCCCCACTGCAACTTGAGACCATTACTCCTCGTTCTGTCATCTGCTACCATTGAGAACAGTCTAGAGCCATCCTCTTTGGAACCCCCTTTCAGGTAGTTGAAAGCAGCTATCAAATCCCCCCTCATTCTTCTCTTCTGCAGGCTAAACAATCCCAGCTCCCTCAGCCTCTCCTCATAACTCATGTGTTCCAGTCCCCTAATCATTTTTGTTGCCCTTTGCTGGACTCTCTCCAATTTATCCACATCCTTCTTGAAGTGTGGGGCCCAAAACTGGACACAGTACTCCAGATGAGGCCTCACCAATGTCGAATAGAGGGGAACGATCACGTCCCTCGATCTGCTCGCTATGCCCCTACTTATACATCCCAAAATGCCATTGGCCTTCTTGGCAACAAGGGCACACTGCTGACTCATATCCAGCTTCTCGTCCACTGTCACCCCTAGGTCCTTTTCCGCAGAACTGCTGCCTAGCCATTTGGTCCCTAGTCTGTAGCTGTGCATTGGGTTCTTCCGTCCTAAGTGCAGGACCCTGCACTTATCCTTATTGAACCTCATCAGATTCCTTTTGGCCCAATCTTCCAATTGGTCTAGGTCCTTCTGTATCCTATCCCTCCCCTCCAGCGTATCTACCACTCCTCCCAGTTTAGTATCATCCGCAAATTTGCTGAGAGTGCAATCCACACCATCCTCCAGATCATTTATGAAGATATTGAATAAAACCGGCCCCAGGACCGACCCTTGGGGCACTCCACTTGATACCGGCTGCCAACTAGACATGGAGCCATTGATCACTACCCGTTGAGCCCGACAATCTAGCCAGCTTTCTACCCACCTTATAGTGCATTCATCCAGCCCATACTTCTTTAACTTGCTGACAAGAATACTATGGGAGACCGTATTTATGGTCACCTGGTTGAAATAGGGTGTTTTTCTTCAGGGGACATTCAGAGGTGCCCGTTCCTGCTGGGCTGTTTGCCTCTGGCCGAACAGAAATGTTCCCCACTTTTAGCCACGGGGAGAGGGGAGGGGGGAAGGGCTAGCCACGTTGTGGGGGGAGGCAAAATGCAACCTTGGAATGAAAGCACATGTGCTATGTATGTAATGTTAACAGCAAGGTTTACCGTGAAAGAGTGTACCCATTGTTCCATAAAATGTGTCTTTTTAAATACCACTGTCCCTTTTTTTTTTCTCCACCAGCTGCATGTGTTTCAAGGATCACAGGATTTTCTCCTTCCCAGAGGGTAGTGAAGATTAGAAGGCGAAAAAAACGCACTCATGATGAAATGTTCTCTGAGCTCATGCTGTCCTCCCACACTGACAGAGCACAGATGAATGCGTGGAGGCAGACAATGTCAGAGTGCAGGAAAGCACAAAATGACCGGGAGGAGAGGTGGTGGACTGAGGAGAGTAAGTGAAGGGCTGAAGAGAGGGCTGAAGCTGAAAGGTGGCGGCAGCGTGATGAGAGGAGGCAGGATTCAATGCTGAGGCTGCTGGAGAATCAAACTAATGTGCTCCAGCATATGGTTGGAAAGGCAGCTGGAGCACAGACCACCGCTATAGCCCCTGTGTAACCAACCGCCCTCCTCCCCAAGTTCCATAGCCTCCTCACCCAGATGCCCAAGAATGCGGTGGGGGGGGCCTCTGGCCACCCAGCCACTCCACCACAGAGGATTGCCCAAAAAACAGAAGGCTGGCATTCAATAAGTTTTAAAGTTTCAAAGTGCTGTGCGGCCTTGTCCTTCCCTCCTCCACCACCCCTCCTGGTGCTTCTCTCCTCCACCACCCCTCCTGGGCTACCTTGGCAGTTATCCCCCTATTTGTGTGATGAATTAATAAAGAATGCATGAATGTGAAGCAACAATGACTTTATTGCTTCTGCAAGCGGTGATCGAAGGGAGGAGGGGAGGGTGGTTAGCTTACAGGGAAGTAGAGTGAAAAAAGGGGCGGGGGGTTTCATCAAGGAGAAACAAACAGAACTTTCACACCGTAGCCTGGCCAGTCATGAAACTGGTTTTCAAAGCTTCTCTGATGCGCACCGCGCCCTCCTGTGCTCTTCTAACTGCCTGGTGTCTGGCTGCTCATAACCAGCAGCCAGCTGATTTGCCTCAACCTCCCACCTCGCCATAAACATCTCCCCCTTACTCTCACAGATATTCTGGAGCGCATAGCAAGCAGTAATAACAGTGGGAATATTGGTTTTGCTGAGGTCTAACTGAGTCAGTAAACTGCGCCAGCATGCTTTTAAACGTCCAAATGTACATTCTACCACCATTCTGCACTTGCTCAGCCTGTAGTTGAACAGCTCCTGACGACTGTCCAGGCTGCCTTTGTATGGCTTCAT
This sequence comes from Lepidochelys kempii, assembly GCF_965140285.1. Classification (NCBI taxonomy): domain Eukaryota; kingdom Metazoa; phylum Chordata; order Testudines; family Cheloniidae; genus Lepidochelys; species Lepidochelys kempii. The sequence continues at coordinate 134,463,548 of NC_136382.1, read as the reverse complement.
GAGCCATGGCATTAAGGGGTAGGCTGGGTCCCCAAGGATAACTATAGGCATTTCAACATCCCCAACGGTTATTTTCTGGTCTGGGAATAAAGTCCCTTCCTGCAGCTTTTGAAACAGACCAGAGTTCCTGAAGATGTGACCATCATGTACCTTTCCCTGCCATCCCACGTTGATGTTGGTGAAATGTCCCTTGTGATCCACCAGTGCTTGCAGCACTATTGAAAAGTACCCCTTGCAGTTTACGTACTCACCAGCTTGGTGCTCCAGTGCCAAGATAGGGATATGGGTTCCATCTGTCGCCTCACCACAGTTAGGGAATCCCATTGCATCAAAGCCATCCACTATGACCTGCACATTTCCCAGGGTCACTACCCTTGATTTCAGCAGATCTTTGATTGCGTTGGCTACTTGCATCCCAGCAGCCCCCACAGTAGATTTGCCCACTCCAAATTGATTCCCAACTGACCAGTAGCTGTCTGGCGTTGCAAGCTTCCACAGGGCTATTGCCACTCGTTTCTCAACTGTGACGACTGCTCTCATCTGGATATTCATGCGCTTCATGGGCAGAGGAAAGCAAGTCACAAAGTTCCATGAAAGTGCCCTTATGCATGCGAAAGTTTCGCAGCCACTGGGAATCGTCCCAGACCTGCAACACTGTGGGGTCCCACCAGTCTGTGCTTGTTTCCCGGGCCCAGAATTGGCGTTCCACAGCATGAACCTGCCCCATTAGCACCATGATGCCCGCATTGCCAGGGCCCGTGATTTGAGAGAAGTCTGTGTCCATGTCCTCATCACTCATGTCACCGCGCTGACGTTGCTTACTTGTCCAGTTTCGCTTTGCTATGTTCTGGTGCTGCATATACTGCTGGATAATGCGCGTGGTGTTTAATGTGCTCCTAATTGCCAAAGGGATATGAGTTGGCTCCATGCTTGCCGTGGAATGGCGTCTGCACAGAAAAAAGGCACAGAACGATTGTCTGCTGTTGCTCTGACGGAGGGAGGGGCGACTGATGACATGGCTTACAGGGTTGGCTTACAGGGAATTAAAATCAAGAAAGGGGGTGGCTTTACATCAAGGAGAAACAAAAATAACTGTCACACAGAATCGCCCCCTCAAGGATTGAACTCAAACCCCTGGGTTTAGCAGGCCAATGCTCAACCCACTAAGCTATCCCTCCCTGTGGTATTTCAAGCAGGACTGAATCTCCATTAAAGTTTTCAAGATGCCCCTGACAGACCTCACCAAAACGACTGTCAGCCATTGATTTCACGGAGAGAGGGGGGAGCAAATGAATGCAAAACAAATCTGGTCTATTTCTTGTTTTGATCCACTCCATCTATCTTTTACATCTTTGGGGCTGGCAGCAGACGGTGCAGTAGGACTGCTAGCCATCCTCATCTCCTGCCTGCCTGGCAGAAGATGGTGCAGTAGGACTGCCGGAAAGACTAAAGAGAATGACCTGATCGAGTCACTCCTAATTTAGTCCCTGCACCCATGTCTTCCCAGGCCCTCCTGACCGACATTACCGAGGCGGCCAAGAGCACCTTGGACACGATGACAATGGTTTTCAGGCCTATTGCACCGTCTACTGCCACAAGACAATGGGTTGCTGCTGCTCTGTAGCAATGCAGTACCATGTCTGCCAGCACCCGGGAGACACAGGGTGACAGTGAGCTGAGCGGGCTCCATGCTTGCCATGGTATGGCGTCTGCACAGGTAACTCAGGAAAAAAGGCGCAAAACGATTGTCTGCCGTTGCTTTCACGGAGGGAGGGAAGGGAAGGCCTGACGACATGTACCCAGAACCACCTGTGACAATGCTTTTTGCCCCATCAGGCATTGGGATCTCAACCCAGAATTCCAATGGGCGACGGAGACTGCGGGAACTGTGGGATAGCTACCCACAGTGCAACACTCCAGAAGTCGACGCTAGCCTCGGTACCGTGGAAGCACTCCGCCGGGTTAATGCACTCAATGCACTCAGAGCATTTTGTGTGGGGACACACACAATCGATTATATAAAAACAATTTCTAAAAAACCGAATTCTAGAAATTCGACCTAATTTCGTAGTGTAGACATTCCCTCAGTAAAAGTGATGGCAGCGTGAACACAGAAGGTGGATTAAGGCATCAATGCAGACAAAGGCCTGCAATCCCAACAATTGGGTTAAGATATACCTGATTCAGCCAGATTTGTTTCAAAATCAAGTTTCCTTACCAGTTACAAATTCCACTTTATATTATTAAAAATGAACCATTTAAAATATCTAAAATACTTTTCCCTATTTATGATCAGTGCTGCCACCTACAGCCAAAACCGAGGGGGCCCTGACAGACCTTCTCATCTGAATCAGTGCTGCACAGCCTTATCTTTGCCCCCTTACATAAGCATTACAACACTCCTTTGTTACATGCTCACAGACTATTTTTTCTGCATGACCCTGGCCTCATTCAGTATAAACTATACAACTTCAAGAACAAGGCAGAGATCCCACAAGTACCAGCCTCATTTGACATACCACAAATGAAGTGAATGATGCAGGAGACCCTAGATCAATTCACTACACAACTCTACCTCGTTCTTTGTCCAGCATGTGCACTGAATGAGGCAGGAGTTCTGCAAAGAAAAAGAAAAGAGTATGTTCTCACATAACACAAAAGATAATATTGCAATGCCCACACACACGGGGGCAGAGATCATGTTGAACAACTTTGCCATTTCCTGACTTTTGAGTACTCCAATTTGCAATTTGAGCATTCTTTAAATGTAGATTATTAATAGAATTTCCTATGGGTTTTTTTTTTAAATTGTAATAAGTGCAATTACTGAGACCTTGCTGCTTTCCATGTCCAGCTTTCTATACAATATGGAAGAAGCCTTCATTTATTGTATGGAAAGAGGCAGGACTCCGGAGTCCCTACAAATTTTCCTAAGCTATACATACATGAATAGAAATAAGACAGTCGTCAGAATGTTTAAGAAATCATATTGCAAAATTCAGTGAGTGTGTGCAAAGTATTTTGAAAACCATTATAACTTTCACAAATTATAACCAATTCTTCCCAGACCACCAGGAAGCATATCTGTGACCAACAGACTACGTCCCTGCCATATTCAAAGTATTGAGGTGAAATGGCTATGCAAATATTTATTATAATGTAAATTTAGTGGGGGTTTTTGGTTTGTTTTTCATTGACCACCCTGCACCGTTAAGCAGAGGGTGGGGAGGGTTGGCTGGCCTGGCCAAGTGAAGGGAACAGTGCTTTATAGCTGGGGGGAGGGAGGAGGAAGAGATGAAAACTGCTGCAAAAGGGGCAAAGTGGTTGCTGACTCACCTCCGGGGAATGCAGGGTTTGAAAAGGGGCAAGGCGGTGCCTGGAGCCTTCCTTTTTACACGGACCAAGGCTTCCCACCCTTCCTCCCCTTTTAGGTGGTAATATATTAGGTTTGGTCAGCACCTGCTGTGGGCATTACACTAGCCAGCCCTTGTTTGGGAGGGATGGGAAGGAATTTTTCCCTTACCACCATATTGGCTTGGGTGCAGTTGGGGTTTTTTCACCTTTAGCCTAAGCGTTCTCCTGAAGCTAGACTGTTCTTGCTGTCTCCCTGCAGGACTTTCTCTAGCTCCTGTGCCCCAGAGTGATACTCCAACCCTGCTAAGCTTTTGGTTGGAATTGATAAGATCCACTTCTTACCGTGATTCAACCAAAATACTGCTGTATCTGTAAGCAGGGTTCTAGAATCTGCCACACCTTTATGGACTATCAGTGAAGAACAGTGTAGAGACTCCATTCATCACCCTGAACTGTAGCCATACAACTGGGATAGGCACTGACAGGTTTCAAAACCCTGCATGTTTTATCGAAAGAAGACTCCCTTCCATATGTCCTGCTTATAAAGGCTGCTCCACAACTTGCAATCCACCCAACAGTTTCTATAACTGACTGATCTTTCAGATAAATAAGCTTGCCTCCTGTGGAGTCACGATCTGTGATCTTCAGGGGCTGGCACAGCTCAGAAAGAAGGGCATGTTGTCATCTAGACAGAGACCTAAATTAACAAAAATGGTCTAATGTGGAACTCTGAACATTTCCAAGCACCACCGCAACAATTAAACACCCTCTTCCCTTATCATCACAGAAAAGCAGAATTCTGTTTGCATTTTTTCCCTATAGTTGCCAGGCAACTGAAAGATCTTTTAAACCTGCAAATGTAGAAAATATTTTAGTTTGAGTCATTTTAATATTCAGTATGTTGTAGGGCTGATTCATCTACACTTTTTCTTGAGATGGGTGTAATTAAGGATCATGCTGAAGTATAAAATCTTGAAGTTGTCGTTAGGCTGAAATTGTAGTAGATGAGGCAACAGAAGCAAAACCAAAGGTTGAGTACTATGTGGAAGGGGAATGACACACTGCTTCAGGCTTCATCACCATGCAGCACAGATGCATATCACAATGCCACTTCACAAAACTGAAGAGCAGGAATAATTGTAGCTATAGGATATTTATCAGAAGGCATACCTGTATTGACAAGACATCAAGGTAGGGAGGAAATTGATAAGGCACACATGACTGATGTTACTGTCACAAAAGATTTTATTTGCAATGATGCCAGTCACTAATTAAATGCTCATGAACATCACTGGATATCCCTTGCTAGATCTGACCACAAATCAACAGGGTCACCCGGAGTTAGCAATATGCCCTATGGATACTATTATACATATACACACACACACGTACAGATACATCCCCACACAACCTGTGTGGTGACAGCTAGGTGATAAATTGCATTATTATATACCTATGACCACCTCACCAGCTCTATGGCAACTAATCCAGCTCCACCAGAACTTGTAGCTGCTCTGAGTTTTGGAATGTTAGAACAAACAACCATTTTGGGAGGTAAAACACAAACAAATATGCCTAAAACATCCCCATTTCCCGCAAAGGTAAATGATCTCTAACTGATCAGTTAATGTTTACAATACTTTGAACATGTAGGATGGGATTTTCAAAAATACTTAGTGTTGGCTAACTCTGCTCCCATTGAAGTTAATGGGAGTTTTACCTTTGACTTCTATGTGAGCAGAGTTAGGTCAATTAATATAATAAGCACTGATTAATATTATTCTTCCTGTCATTTTAAAACTTTCCACAAGATATTGGAACCGCAAACCTGCTTGGCATATTTACTGTGACATTAGTTAGAAGGTCTCAGGGCTGCTGATTAACTTTTTTACAGCAGTACTTTTATTAAACTTTTCTATTAACTTTCCATGCCCCCATTTTTACATCATTAAAAAGTTGATTCTTACCATGTTTGAAAAACAAGGTGAACAAAAACTGTTTCAAAACATTCCACATGGGGATAAAAAGCTGATTATTTAATACGACCTCAGAATGTGGCCTCATTAACTTACAAGATGCATAAGCAATAACAACAATTAAATGAGTTGAATGGAGAGCTGTGCTGGGGGCCTCAAGAGAACAAAAAGGATGTCAATCAAGTGGGGGAAAAAGGAAAACAACATTGATGCTCCTTAAAATAGTCCCCAAAATAGATTTTTAAAAGAACGAATATAAGGAATACAAACACTCACTTTAAAAATAGGTATATGGGCTGAAATCCTGGTCCCAAAGAAATCAATGGGAGCTTTGCCACTGGTTTCAATGGAGCCAGGATTTCACCAATGATGTATTACATTTAAAGCTATTTGGAAAACAGAATTTCCATCCTGCAGGAAATTCTGATTTTTCGACATTTGTTTTCATCCCAAAATGGGATGAAAAATAAAAATATGAAAAATTTTCACAGGACAAAAAGTGCAAAAACACTTGTATTCAGAAATGAAAGAAACTAAAACTTTTTGTTTTGAAATGTCAGTTAAAAACGAAATATTGTCAATTTGAAATCTCAATTCAAAACTGAAGGTTTTGTTTTGAATGTTCCTGGTAAAAAAGTAGGAAAGTTTAGCTGATATAGACTTTCCGCAAAAAAGGTTGATTTCCACAAAACCCCACATTCCACTGAGAAAAGTTTTCAGCCAAAATTTTTGATCAACTCTAGTTTTAAGCCAGGGTGAAACTTGCAAACTTTCCCCGCAGCTAGCCCAGCTATTTCCATATGATACTAGAATGACCTAACCACATTCTGAATAAAATCTAAGACCCTTCTCCTTACCCTAAGCTTTCCCACAACCCCCTAAAGATGACAAAAGCAGTCAAACCAATGGCATTACCATGTATACTTACTCAGCACAGCAAAGCTGGGAGAGAGGAGATTTGAGTCTTGCAAAGGAATCCTCTGGTCTTTGTAATTTTGTGTACGTGGCACAGAGGTGAAATCAGACAGATCAGAAAAAAGGCAGAATCATGCAAAAAAATAATCCTTGGGGGTCTTCGTCTTCTATTCACTTAATTCCATCCCTGACCGAGAGGCTAGGGAGAACGGAAGAGAAAAGGGTGCATCGGCACACATGGAGTCTGGTCAAGTTTCCATGTTTTTTTCATGATAACACTAGACTTTTTTGTATTGTTATTTGTAATGTAGTATCTGCTTATTAATTTTGAGACCTAGAAATTAATCTGAATCACAGAGATACCCTCCCCAGGTGTATCTGGCCTGTTATGCCCACATAAACTGCTTTTCAAAGAGTCAGATGGAAGACAATGCTGCAGTGCCATTCTTCCCTAAACTCCCCCACCCCCTATGATACTATGTGGGAATCTGACATTCAGCGTTTTGGGCTAGATCCTCAGCTGCACTCGGCAGAGAAGAAGGTCATTCAGGAAACCTCCCTTCTGTGTAATATTAGGACAGATATCCTGATTAGGAAGCTGCCCTAATGTGCACCAGCTGCAGTTATCCTTAAGGGACAGTCTTCCAGCCAACCATAGCCAGAGCATAATGTACTGCCATGCCATGCCACCTTCCTTGCCCTCCTCCTCGCTCACTTATCCCTCCCTGGCCTCTGCACTGGGGGCTGCTTGTGTTGGGGACACTGGGGCATGGCCACTAGGTAACTCGAGGGGATGGAAGACCACGAGTGTCGATGAAGCCCCCTCGCACTAGGCCCAGGTGTCCTTGGCCCCCCCTCCTGCCTGGAGGCACTCGCAGCAGCTCTGCGTACTAGGCCCAAGTGTCCTTGGCCCCCCTGCCTGGAGGCACACACAGCAGTTATGCTGAGAATCTGCAACAGTATGTTGCAGAGTCAGACTGCCTGAAACTAAGCAAGGCCAAATAGGGGAGATATGGAAGAACAATGCTGAATAAAGCAGCTTTATGTATAGTTTAACAAATGATACAGAGAATCAGGGAACTAGCTGGGAACTGGATTGGCTGGCTATATGGATACTTGGGGCAGCTTGCTATTGGATAAGTATGCTGGGAAAAAGGATGTATAAAAGCCTGTGTAACTTCCTGCTCTGTTGTGCAGGATTTGAGATTTTATTCTCCCTGTACCTTTTTGCAGCTGCAAATAAACTTTTCTGCTTCTCCACCCCGTTGTGATTATTGGGTGCAGCACACCGGGTAACGAACCAACTCAAGCTGTTGTTCAGCCTCTCAGCACTGGGTGCCGGCAACACTTGGAAGAAGGAGTCAGTTACGTCATTTCTAAACCTGCTGGGGAGTCTCGCACACCAATCCCCCACACTGCTTGGGCTCTGGGGCTCATTTCTGTCTCCTCGGTGCACAGAGAATCTGGCACCTTAGGCTGCAACATTTGCAAGCCTGAGTTACTGCAAAAGTGACCTGACTGTAGTCATTATTAGTCAGAAAACAAGTTGAGGTAACATCAGGGAGCTTTTGCAAGGTTGCAGTAAGAGTAATGGATCTACAGGTCTCAGATGCACAACACAGGATACACTGAGATACCATCAGTCATGATTAAGGATAAAAAGTCATTATTAATTAAATTAAATGGCCTGGAAAACAAAACTAGGCTAAGGTGTTTGCAGCTAATCTCTAGGGATGTGTCTTCATTGAATGGTTGAGTTGCTTGGGCCTTCAGTGCCCTTGGTCTGTTTGTTTTATGCTGGCTCATGCTATCTGGATATAAATCTTTTCGAGCTTTTGTCCCTTACACTCTGTTTCAATAACTTACGAGACCCTGCACAAAAGACACAACATATTTATATGCCTGCAAGCAGTGCAGGATCCATCTCTTAAAGGGCCCTGCATATAAACATGTAATAACTGAACTATACTCAGGCCCTTCTAAAGAGAAGGACAGTTTCCTAGAATGCACAGAGTTCAATAGTTGCATCACAAATAATGTGGCAGCAAAGCAGAGATGCACAGCTGCAGCAGGAACCCCTGAAACATCTGCCTCAGATAAGTACAATGCTTCCAGGATTACAGGGTGAGCACCGTTAATGTACAATCCTTGTACTAGGTGCAGAGTATGCTCCTCCCATGCAAGGCCATTCCAATTTTAGTAGGGTAGGATCATGGTCCCATGCCTACCTCTGGGAAAGCTACTGCTAACGTAGGGGCACAAGGAGTGTAATCTCCTTGGTCATCTCTTAGCAAAGCTAAATATATTTAGTTCGTTTAATCTTTTCTCATAAACTAATCTCTTCCAGCCACCTAACAGATTTGTTTCTCTTCTCTAAATTCCCTCCTATTTGTTAATATTTTCTGGTAATAGGGTGCCCAAAACTGGACTAAGTATTCCCAGTTCAGTGACTCTCACTAGAGCTGTAGAGAATATTTGTTCCATGTTGGGATGACTTTGCATATACAGCCCAAAACTCCCTGGGCCTTTTTTATGTCATATCACGTTGCAAAATCATGTCTAAATCCTTTTGTCCACTATCAGTCTTAGATCTTCAGCATTGCTGTTTCCCGGTTGAAGAACATAAGAATGGCCATGCTGGGTCAGACCAACGGTCCATCTATCCCAGGGGTTCCCAAACTTGGTTCGCGGCTTGTTCAGGGTAAGTCCCGGGCGGGCCACGAGACACTTTGTTTACCCGAGTGTCCGCAGGTACGGCTGCTTGCAGCTCCCAGTGGCCGTGGTTCACCATTCCCGGCCAATGGGAACTGTGGGAAGCAGCATGGGGTGTGTCACCACTTCCCGCAGCTCCCATTGGCTGTGAATGGTGAACCGCGGGCACTGGGAGCTGCGAGCAGCCATACCTGCAGACGCTCGGGTAAACAAAGTGTCTCGCGGCCCGCCAGGGGCTTACCCTGAATGAGCTGCGAACCCTGTTTGGGAACCCCTGATCTAGCCCAGTATCCTGTCTTCTGACAGTAGCCAGTGCCAGATGCTTCAGAGGGAATGAATAGAACAGGGCAATTATCAAGTGATCCATCCCCTATAGTCCCAGTGCCAGTACAGGTTTTGGGATACCCAGAGCATAGGGTTGCATCCCTGACCATTTTAGCTAATAGCCATTGATGGACCTATCCTCTGTGAACTTATCTAACTTTTTTTTTTAACCCAGTTCTGACTTTGATCTTCACAGCATTCCATGGCAATGAATTCCACAGGCTGACTGTGTGCTATGTGAAGAAGTATTTCCTTATATTTGTTTTAAATCTGCTGTCTATTAATTTCATTGGATGACCTCTGGATCTTTTGTTATGTGAAGGGGTAAATAACACTTCGTTATTCACTTTCTCCACACCATTCATGGTTTTATAGACCTTTAGTGTATCCCCCGAGTCATCTCTTTTCTAAAGCGAACAGTACCAGTCTTTTTAATCTCTCCTCGTATTGAAGCTGTTCCATGCGCCTCCCATTGAATATCTGTGTTGCAGATTATTTTTCTCTAGAGCTATGAGGCAAAATCCTCTCAAGGATTAGGCTCTTAGCATGTATTTTTCCAATCTGATTTTCATTTTATTTTCTGTCCATGTTCCTAAAGGCTCTAGGTCCCTTTGTATTATTTCACTGCTTTTACTGATGTTCTGTTCAATTAGTGTTAAATATAGAACTCTACCAGCAATATATTACTTGCTCCAATGATTCTTCTCCCCAATTATTCAGAAATACTGTGCTAAACTCATTTTGGTAAGAAGATACTGTTCATTTTCAGGCAGCATTTTTTACCTTATGATGCCCTGTAAACCAGAGAGCAGTTAAAGAACTTATGAAGAAATGTGCTGTTTTAAAAGACTTGAAGTTATGTTACAGTTTATGTGTTTTTGTTAAGTAATTGGGATGTCACCTTTCACAAGTGCCAACATGCTGCATAACAGGATTAAATAAATAAATGATCAAATGCCATAAGCCAATGTGGCAACAAAGCAAATTTGACAACACCACACTCTTCCAACAAAGCTGGAAAAGAATTGGAAAAGAAAAATATTTTAAAACTAGGTGAACAGTTAACAAAGTAAACGAATAATTTGTTATACAGGAAAATAATTCCTCCAGATCGGACAACGATTACAAAATATTCAGTATTTTGCTGTGGCAAATGATAAAGCTAGAGGCACCATATTCAAATCAGAATTTAAGAATAAATTGGGAGGAGCTTAAATAATGTAGACATGAAGGCACAGAGGTATCAAGAGTCTTAAACAGCAAAGGAAGAATTTTAAATCCAATACTTAACATTAAGGGTAGCCATTATGAGTGCATGAACAGTAAAGAAGCAAAGTGACTTAAAAACAACAATAAAATCAAGAGAGCCGCACAGTTCTGAAGAGATTGCAGATGGAAAAAAAAAGGAGAAACAGGAAGACCTGCAAAAAGCAGTTACAGTAGCCATGTGAAAAAATCACTATGATGCCAATTCAGAAAAGCACCCTGTCACAAGTAGCTGGCCCTCTGAGGAAGTCAGGCATCCAGCCTACCTGTGACAGGTTCCACTAAGGAGAACAAACCAATCCAGATCCACCTGTGTGTAGTTAATTGAATAGCCAGCTGGGTGACAGTTAATTAGCTAAGGAACACCTGGGCTTAACCAAGTGTTATGAAGGCTCAGTTAGGAGATTTCAGAAGACATGATGGCTGAGATCCACAAAGCTATTTAGGCACCTAAACCCCAGACTTAGGGGCTTAAATCTGCGCCTAAGTCCAAGTTTTGGCTCTACTGCGAGCCACAAAACTCCCATCAAACTAAGGAAGCACCTAAACTCACTCAGTGTCTACATTTACAGGATAAAATATCTTCAGCACCTAAATTTCTGCCTCTGGGCGTGCACACTGCTGCCTCCCTCTAGGCCTCTGGATGCCTACCTCCCGTGTAAGCCCCAGAGTGATTCACAAACCGGGGGAAGGTGGCTGTCTAAGTCACATGAGGGGCCTGATCTAGTAGGCATGTTCAGAGACTGCCTACCATATTGAGTCCCATTCAATTGCCCCCCGCTACCACCATCACTGTTGAAAGAGGAGGAGATGATGCCGCCGACCTTATAACTTTTAGTCCAGTGATTAGAGTACTTGCCTGGGATGTGGGAGACCCAGGTTCAATTCCCTCCTCTCTGCTAGCATGTGCTAACCACTGAGCTATGGGACAGTCTGATATGGGGCTCCCTCAGTCTCTCCTGTTGAAGCTGTTTTACTGTGAATAAATAATGAAAGAGTGATTGGACATGGGGCACTGGATCCTGTGTCTCTCACCTCCCAGCTGGATGCCCCAAACACATGATACAGAGTCAGTCTCATTCTCTCTCTGACCCAATGACTACCTAAGTATTTACCCACAGTGGATCAGTGAGATGGGGGAGATGGACCTGGATCTCCCACATCCCAGGTGAGGGCTCTAACCACTGGGCTAAAAGTTATAAAATGAGCACCACCACCTCCTTCAGCCATTTTGTGTGGAGCAAGGCAGGCGCCTAACTATCTCCCACAAGAAATACCTTAAATGCCTACACTGCCTCACTCCAGGCAATGAGTTTCCGTTCATGGACCGCAAAGCAGAGGCTGGCGCCTCCCTGCAGGCAAGATTTAGGCATCTATCGCTGAGAGAGCAGCATGGCTTAGCACATACCTCTGTCACTAGCATCTCCCATTGGCTAGCTTGGGCAGCTCCTTCCCTGCCTAATGCGCAGGCTTTAGTGGATTGCATTCTAAGATACCGGTCTCTCCCCCTTCATTCTGTAGGAGCCTAGGCAACTAACCCAGGCTTTCTGAACTGCAGGGTATTCCTGTGATTTTCTAGGTACCTAAAAGGCAGCTAAGCCCCTTTGTAGATCTGGGCAGAAGCTCCTGAAGAAAAGGACTTCTCAGGGGAACTGGTTAAGGAACTCACCAGGAAAGTGAACCTAGGAAGGGTGTTCCTAGAAGAAAGAGTTCCACATGGGAAGAACTGTTAGTGCCAAGCCCTAGAGAAAGCTGGTCCCTGTGAAAGACTTTTCCAGACAGCAACAGGAGCTCCAGAGTGCAGAGAAATTACATGCCACTATGGAGAAGAGTTGCAGAGGTTTGATCCTTGCAGGGACCCGGAACCCAGAGAAGGAACCCTTCTCCAGGTGATGGCAAGAGGCCTGACTCCTGAGGGGGGATGTGGGTTGAGAGGGTGTCACTAGCAAGAAGCCTAGATGGAGGAAGCAGGTAACCTTCGTCTAACACACACCACTCCCCAGGATGCTGGGGTGAAGGCTTGTTTGTGTACCACATTTGGCCTTTGGTTAAAGAAATTAGATCCCTGACGGGGCACTGTGCACTACACAAAAGCCTACTGAAAGCCCAGTAGGGGAAACTGAGGCAGGGACATAGCCGTGATTCTGCATCAGACTGCCAGGGGTGTGTGTAGGGGGACACATCAGCTTTGAGGCAAGAGTGGAACTCCAGGGGTGAGTGCCTGCCATAACATTCCGATTCCTAGATGAAAAGGATATACAAGGCCATGATCCTGAAGAAATGGCAGAATATAAGAAAGAATGCATTGAAGCAATTTTGAGAGAAGTAGAAGCAAACACACAGAGTAATAGCTTTCATCCCAGCATCTAAATTATTAAGTTTTTTTAAATCACTTTTTCCCTTGAAAACCTCAGACAGAGAAAACCCAGAAACTAAAGACTTATAAATGAATAATACTATTGTTAACAAAACATCTCATGTCCTAAGGCAATTGTGAACATAATACAACTAAATTACAAATATTACACATAAAAAGGCAACATGGTATAATAGTAACCAAGGAGAAGATACAAGGCAAACAAAAGGGGGGAAAACCCAGCAATAAAGCAAAAGCATCAAAAGGAAAGGAGATAAATAGAGAAACAAGTACCTGTAGTCCGTGTAATTATAGTAACCAAGACAACCAAAGAAAAAGAATTAAACAATAGAAGATGGCAGGTAACTGTATACACAATTCCATTAAATCTCTCCATCTTTACTAGAAAAATTAATATCAAACATTTAAGGTGAAGAATACATTGGATCAGCACAGAAAAGATGAAAGAAAGTGACCTCATAAAAGAAAGTCAAACAATCAATGGGAGATATGACAATAAAATTCTATTCAAGATGTAGAACTTCTTTTTAATAAAGGACCAAATTATCCTCATAGTTTACAGTGGTCTGCTGAAAAGTACCCAAATTTTGGTCACATTTGGTTTTCCTGCCTTAAGCAATCGATAAAGCAGGCCAGGGCTGGCCTTACCATTAGGCAAATTGAGGCAGCCACCTGAGGTGCCAGACTGTGGGGGGCACCACTAGGACCCAGAATGTAAAAAATTGTGTCTGCTGCTGGTGCATATATATTTTCTCTGCTCTAGATACACAGAGATGGTGGAGTGCTGTGCTGGAGGAAGGAGGGCACAAGAGACATAACAGGCAGGCAGGAGAAAAGGTGAGAGGAATAACAGAAAGCAGCAGGAGCTGCAGGGAGAGAGAGGAGGAGGAGCCTCTTATGTACCTCTCTAGCACCCCCAGGAGCCTGGACTGATTAACACCAGCTTCTCAGGGAGCTTCCTGTTTCCTGCTGCTTCCCTGAACCCACTTGAGGAGAAAACGCAGTCAACTGAAGTAGTAGGAGCCAGTTAGGCCCTTTAAATGCTGATATCTTCCCTCACTCAGCCCCTGCTACCAGCCTGCTTGTTTGTCCCCTTCAATTGCGTGTTGAGAGCCACTACAGCTGGCTCAGAACAGCAGTCATGAGTGAAAGAAGAAAACTCCCCTCTGGGACAGCATTCAGAAAAAGAAAGAAAGCAAAGGAAGCTTTTCTATCTGAGCAGGAAGGAGCTCTCCTGAGATACATAGACATAAATAGAAACGGAGTACTTGTGGCACCTTAGAGACTAATCAATTTATTTGAGCATAAGCTTTTGTGAGCTACAGCTCACTTCATCGGATGCAAGTGAGCTGTAGCTCACGAAAGCTTATGCTCAAATAAATTGGTTAGTCTCTAAGGTGCCACAAGTACTCCTTTTCTTTTTGCGAATACAGACTAACACGGCTGTTACTCTGAAATAGACACAAATGTTCACAGTGAACCTTCTGGCCCCAGTGAGGATGTGAGTGGTGAGGAGATGCCTGATCTTCCAGTTAGTCAGAGTGCAGGTGACCTGACAGCTACTGCAGCATCCATATCTCCATCTCAAATGGATGTAAACATGCACATTCCTGAAGTGTAGATCAGAGAAGAGTGTGGCGGAAGCGCAAGAAACAGCTGCTCCTGAGTTTAGTTCCTTAAGTCTAGATGATCCAGGACTGTGGACCCACCTGAGCAGTAGCCTGAGGGACTTCCTTGTACTGCATGGGCCACAGCAAGTGAAAAACTTCATGTTCCCCAAAGACAATGAAAATAGAAGTTTCCATCCAACACATTACCTGCATGAAATCCCCAATGGTGACAAAGTGGAGAGGCCATGGCTTATGTACTCAGAAACTCAGAATGCTGCATACTGTTTTTGTTGCAAACTCTTCCAGTCTAATGTTCCAGCCACACTGGGTTCTACAGGAACCAAGGACTGGAAAAATCTGGCTACAAATCTGGCATGCCATGAGAAGGCAGCAAATCACCAGAGAGCATTCCATAGGTGGAAAGAGCTTGAGATGAGACTAAGGTTAAAGGCCACCATAGATGATCAGCATCAAGAAAAGATTGCATCAGAGTCTCTTTACTGGCAAAATGTTCTGAAAAGGCTCATTGCCATTGTGAGAATGCTTGCTACCCAAAACATTTAGCACTGCGTGGCAATTCAGATCAGCTGTATGTGCCAAACAATGGAAACTTCCTTAAAATTGTGGAGCTGATGGCTGAGTTTGATGCTGTACTCCAGGAGCATCTAAGAAGAGACATCCATCCAAGAAATGTACACACACCACGACCTTGGAAAAACAATTCAAAATGAGATCATACACTTACTGGCAATAAAAGTCAAACAGAAGATTGTGGCAGATCTGAAGTCAGCAAGATATTACTCTGTTCTTCTGGACTGCACACCTGATATCAGCCATATGGAACAAATGACTTTAATGGTGCGTTTTATAACAACAGCAGAACCTAGTGAAAATGTCCCTGCAATGGTGACTGTCAGAGTGCATTTTCTAGAATTTATTGACATTGATGATATTACGGGACCTGGTATAACAAATGTGCTTCTTAAAAGCTGGAAGACATGGGAATTGCGATAGCTGACATGAGAGGTCAGGGCTGCGATAATCGTGCCAACATGAGAGGAAAGAACAGAGGAGTCCAGACATGGATCCAAGAGTTAAACCCTCAAACTTTTGCAGTTCTCATTCATTGAACTTGGTGGTCAGTGATGCAGCATCAGTTTCTAGTGAGGCTGCTGAATTTTTTAATGTAATTCAAAGCATCTATGTATTTTTCTCTGCATCAACTCATTGATGTCAAATTTTGACGCAACATCTGGGAACATTCTCTCTGACGCTGAAACCACTGAGTGCCACACGATGGGAAAGTTGAGTGGAGGCGATAAAGTCTATCAAACACCAAATTGGGAAGATAGATGATGCCATAGTTGCCATTATGGAGGATAATGCTATGACAGGAACTGCTCGTGGGAGAACAGTGGCACAGGGAAATGGAATCACCAGAAACATACATAACTTCAAATTTCTGTGTGACTTAGTGTTGTGGCATGACATACTGTTTGAAATAAATGTTGTAAGCAAGAGAATCCAAGGTTTTGACCTTGATATATCTGGAGCAATGGAACAACTGGACAATGCAAAGTCATACCTACAGTCTTACCGGTCAGATGAGGGATTTCAAAACGTTCTGAAGAGTGCACAGAAGTTGGCAGAGGAACTTCACACTGAAGCTATTTTCCCACCCATTCAAGAATACAAGAATCACCAAAGAAGAAGAAGACATTTTGATTACGAGGCACGGGATAATCCCATAAGAAACCCCAAACAACAATTCAAAGTTGAATTCTTTAACCAGGTGCTAGATTGTTCAATACAGTCAGTTGAAGAATGTTTCATGCAGTTCAAGGAGCACAGCAGTATATTTGGGATGTTGTATGATATTCCAAAACCCCTCACTACATCTGAAGAAGACCTACACCAGCAATGCAGGGCACTAGAGACAGTGTTGACACATGATGACATGCGCGACATTGATGTGAGTGATTTAGGTGATGAACTGAAAGCTCTTTCAAGATACATTTCAGTAGGATCAACTCCAAAGGCTGTTCTGGAATATATGTGCACAAATAAGATTCATAGATTCATAGATATTTAGGTCAGAAGGGACCATTGTGATCATCTAGTCTGACCTCCTGCACAATGCAGGCCACAGAACTTCACCCACCACTCCTAAAAAAGACCTCACACCTATATCTGTGCTATTGAAGTCCTCAAATTGTAGTTTGAAGACCTCAAGGAGCAGAGAATCCTCCAGCAAGTGACCCATGCCCCATGCTACAGAGGAAGGCGAAAAACCTCCAGGGCCTTCCAATCTGCCCTGGAGGAAAATTCCTTCCCGACCCCAAATATGGCGATCAGCTAAACCCTGAGCATATGGGCAAGATTCATCAGCCAGATACTACAGAAAATTCTTTCCCGGGTAACTTGGATCTTACCCCATCTAAAAACCCATCACAGGCCATTGGGCCTAATTACCATGAATATTTAATTACCAAAACCATGTTATCCCATCATACCATCTCCTCCATAAACTTATCGAGTTTAATCTTAAAGCAAGATAGATCTTTTGCCCCCACTACTTCCCTCGGAAGGCTATTCCAAAACTTCACTCCTCTGATGGTTAGAAACCTTCGTCTAATTTCTAATCTAAATTTCCTAGTGGCCAGTTTATATCCATTTGTTCTTGTGTCCACATTGGTACTGAGTTTAAATAATTCCTCTCCCTCTCTGGTATTTATCCCTCTGATATATTTACAGAGAGCAATCATATCTCCCCTCAACCTTCTTTTAGTTAGGCTAAACAAGCCAAGCTCCCTGAGTCTCCTTTCATAAGACAAGTTTTCCATTCCTCAGATCATCCTAGTAGCCCTTCTCTGTACCTGTTCCAGTTTGAATTCATCCTTCTTAAACATGGGAGACCAGAACTGCACACAGTATTCCAGGTGAGGTCTCACCAGTGCCTTATATAACGGTACTAAAACCTCCTTATCCCTACTGGAAATACCTCTCCTGATGCATCCCAAGACGACATTAGCTTTTTTCACAGCCATATCACATTGGCAGCTCATAGTCAACCTATGATCAACCAATACTCCAAGGTCCTTTTCCTCCTCCGTTACTTCTAGTTGATGCGTCCCTAGCTTATAACTAAAATTCTTGTTATTAATCCCTAAATGCATGACCTTACACTTCTCACTATTAAATTTCATCCTATTCCTATTACTCCAGTTTACAAGGTCATCCAGATCCTCCTGTAGGGTATCCCTGTCCTTCTCTAAATTAGCAATACCTCCCAGCTTTGTATCATCTGCAAACTTTATTAGCACACTCCCACTTTTTGTGCCCAGGTCAGTAATAAAAAGATTAAATAAGATTGGTCCCAAAACTGATCCTTGAGGAACTCCACTGGTAACCTCCCTCCAACTTGACAGTTCACCTTTCAGTAGGACCCGTTGTAGTCTCCCCTTTAACCAATTCCCTATCCACCTTTCAATTTTCCTATTGATGCCCATCTTATCCAATTTAACTAATAATTCCCCATGTGGCACAGTATCAAACGCCTTACTAAAATCTAAATAAATTAGATCCACTGCGTTTCCTTTATCTAAAAAATCTGTTACTCTCTCAAAGAAGGAAATCAGGTTGGTTTGGCACGATCTACCTTTTGTAAAACCATGTTGTATTTTGTCCCATTTACCATTGACTTCAATGTCCTTAACTACCTTCTCCTTCAAAATTTTTTCCAAGACCTTGCATACTACAGATGTCAAACTAACAGGCCTATAATTACTTGGATCACTTTTTTTCCCTTTCTTAAAAATAGGAACTATGTTAGCAATTCTCCAATCATATGGTACAACCCCTGAATTTACAGATTCATTAAAAATTCTTGCTAATGGGCTTGCAATTTCTTGTGCCAATTCTTTTAATATTCTTGGATGAAGATTATCTGGGCCCCCCGATTTAGCCCCATTAAGCTGTTTGAGTTTCGCTTCTACCTCAGATATGGTGATGTCTACCTCCATATCCTCATTCCCATTTATCATGCTACCATTATCCCTAAGATCCTCTTTAGTCTTATTAAAGACTGAGGCAAAGTATTTGTTTAGATATTGGGCCATGCCTAGATTATCCTTGACCTCCACTCCATCCTCAGTTTTTAGCGGTCCCACTTCTTCTTTCTTTGTTTTCTTCCTATTTATATGACTATAGAACCTTTTACTATTGGTTTTAATTCCCTTTGCAAGGTCCAACTCTACTTGACTTTTAGCCTGTCTCACTTTATCCCTACATATTCTGACCTCAATAAGGTAGCTTTCCTTACTGATCCCTCCCTTCTTCCACTCCCTATATGCTTTCTGCTTTTTCTTAATTACCTCTCTAAGATGCTTGCTCATCCAGCTTGGTCTACAACTCCTGCCTATGAATTTTTTCCCCTTTCTTGGGATGCAGGCTTCCGATAGCTTCTGCAGCTTTAATTTAAAATAATCCCAGGCCTCCTCTACCTTTAAACCCATAAATTCTTCAGTCCAATCCACTTCCCTAACTAATTTCCTTAATTTTTGAAAGTCAGCCCTTTTGAAATCAAAAACCCTAGTTGCAGATTTATTTTTGTTAATCCTTCCATTCAGTTTGAACTGAATTAGCTCATGATCACTTGAGCCAAGATTATCCCCTACAACCATTTCCTCTATGAGATCCTCATTACTCGCCAAGACCAAATCTAAAATGGCATCCCCTCTAGTCGGTTCAGCAACTACTTGTTGAAGGAATCCATCAGCTATCGCATCTAGGAAAATCTGAGCCCTATTATTATTACTAGCACTCATCCTCCAGTCTATATCTGGGAAGTTAAAGTCTCCCATGATCACACAGTTTCCATTAGTATTTACTTTATTAAAAACATTAAAAAGGGCTCTATCCATATCCAAATTAGATCCCGGCGGTCTATAGCACACCCCAAGCACTATCCCAGGGGAGGCTCTAATAGCTTTCTTCCCCAATTTAATTATTGCCCAGACAGACTCAGTCATATCCATTTCATCGCTTCTTATTTCTTTACATTCTATCTCATCATTGATATACAGTGCTACTCCACCACCTTTACCTTTATTTCGGTCTTTCCTAAACAGCACATACCCTTCAATCCCTGTAGCCCAGTCATGACTACTATTCCACCAGGTCTCTGTTATACCTATAATATCTGGTTTCACTTCCTGCACCAGTAACTCTAGTTCCTCCATTTTGTTACCTAGGCTCCTTGCATTAGTGTACAAACATCTTAATTTTTGCTGTTTGGCCTCACTCACATTCTGTACCCTATTAGGCACGGTTATTTTACTACCAGTATAACCTATTAGACTTGTATCTACACTGCCCTTCCTCCTACCTACAGCTGTATCCACTCTTACTTCATTTTCTTTCCACTCTATGCTAAATTCTGGCGTGGAGATTACCTGGACATCTCCCAACCATCTCCCCCAAATTCCTAGTTTAAAGCTCTCTTAATCAGTTGTGCCAGCCTCCATCCTAGAAGTCTATTTCCTTCCCTACTCAGATGAAGTCCATCCCGAGAGAACTGTCCTCTATCCATGAATGCCTCCCAATGGCCATACATCCCAAAGCCCTCCTTATAGCACCACTGCCTAAGCCATCTATTGATAGTCATAATCTTGTCACACCTTTGTTGCCCTTCTCTAGGAACAGGCAGAATCCCACTAAAGATCACCTGAGCCTCAATTTCCTTAAGCGTCCTCCCCAGCCTAACATAGTCTCCCTTAATACTTTCCAGTGAGAATCTAGCCGTATCATTTGTTCCCACATGAAGGATAATTAGGGGATTCTTTCCCGCTCCCTTTAGAATCCTTTTTAACCTCAGGTCTACATCCCGTATCTTAGCACCTGGAAGACAGCACACCCTCCTATTTTCTGGATCAGCTCTGGTTACAGGCCTATCTATTCTTCTCAATAAAGAGTCCCCAATCACATAGACCTGCCTTTTCCTAGTGACGGTGCTATTCTCCAGTCTATCCCCTGTTCCCTCTGGCTGCAAGTTTTTTCCATTCCCATTCTCCCTTGTAATGCTTTTTAACCCATCCTGTATCCTCCTGGGGCTCATATTTGGTGTAATCTCCATTAACTCTTCCCCTTTTCCTATAGGACTAACCGCTCTTCTCTTCTTCCTTGCCCTGTCACCTTCAGTGACTACCTGCTGAGCCCCTTCTTCATTTTCCAACTCTGCAAACCTATTCTGAAGCTCTATTTCTCCTTCACTAGCCCGTCTTTTCCTCTGCCTAGTTCTTTTAGTCACATGCTTCCACTGACCACTTTCCTCACCCAGTCTCCCCTCAGAATTCCCTAGTCCTGCTTCCATCTGCAAGCATGAGCTTTTCCCTTCAGATACCTCATGTCTTTGCTCCATAATCTGCTCAAACCCCTTCCTAAACTCTACCAGACTTTCCACCTGCATCTCCAAACCTCTGATCTTTTCCTCCATCAGCTCTATCAGACGGCATTTCATGCAGACAAAACTCTTACCAGGTGCCCCCTCCAGGATCATGTACATACCACAGCTTCCACATCCAGTCATCTTCATTGTGTCATCTGCTACATGGGTCACTCCCACTGCCACCTCTGAATCTGTCATAGCCTTCCCACCTAAATCCTGTTAATCTGGGAAACACAAACCACACCAAAACACCACCACCCACAGCAAAACCAAACCCCACACAAGCACCACAAGACAAACTCCCCTTACAGACTCCCACTCAAACTCCCCTGTTTACAGCTCTGTTTGCTAGCTCCTGTGCTGCTGCAGCTGTCTGTGCTGCTGCCTGACTGGCTGCTACCTTTATAGGACCCCTAGTCAGTGAAGCCCCGCCCCCTAATCAGGGCTCAGCTTCTCTCCCAGCACAAAGCCCCTACAAGCCTCTACACATACAAATACTACCAATACAAAGCCAAACAAACACAAATACCTTCTCCTCCAACAGAACTCCCACTCAAACTCCCCTGTTTACAGCTCTGTTGATGACCACCCTCTTTCCAAATGCTTTTGTTGCTCTGTGCATACTTCAACACTTCCTGTAACAGTTGCCAGTGGAGAACGCAGCTTCTGTTACAAGCTGAAGTTAATAAAAACACATCTATGCTCCACAATGACACAGGAGACGCTGGTCGACCTTGCAACCATCTCAATAGAGCATGAGCTGGCCTAGACTGTTGACCTTCAGGAAGCAGTTCAAATCTTTGCAACCAAGAAGGAACGGAAAGCACCACTTTGATTATTCAAACAGAAAAAAATGCCAGTGTTTACTATGCAGACAAGAAAAGATACGTTTGCTGTTCAGGCATTTGAAAGTTAAGTGTTACTTAAAATTTATGAACAAGGCATTTTAAGTTGTTAGTTCTCCTTTATTGGGGTAGGTAGCAGAGCAATACCTCTGAGAGGAGTAGAACAGGAAGAAGGCAGAATTGAGACCTTTCAAAGTTTTGGCCCAAGCGAGGGGACATGGGGCGCCATTTGAGCTCCCTGCCTCAGGTGCCAAAATGTTATGGGCTGGGCGTGAAGCAGGCTAAGCAAGCCGAGTAGCAAACAGAACCACGTCTAGATAAAATATCTTAAACTGATTTGGAAACAGAAGTTCAAATCCCACAGGCACTTCCACATATGACTCATGGGACTAGACGTGCACAGAAAGTTATCCACAAGATTGGGGCCTAAAGGAACAACCTCTTCTGATACTGACAAAAAAAGAACCATTAGAAAGGTGAACAGCAAAGCAAAAACAAAGTGTGTGTGCTCTTCATTGCTTCTTTATGATGAAGGAGATGTTACTCAAATAAAAAATAAGGAGGAAGGTAGGAGGGAGAGTTTCTGCTTGTTTCTGACATTCAAAATAACAGGTCTAAAGTTAAACTCTCAGTTTGTTGCGGACTTACTAGAGAATTTTTGGGATTATGAGAGCAGAATAGAATAAAACTTTAGCTGCATCTTCCTACTTCAGCAGTTTCTAGTTGAAGGGGAAGAGAATGTTGAGTGAGGCTGTTTAAACTGCTTTTTTGTTGTTGTTCATTTTTGTTCAAATCTATTTTATATAAACTTCCAACAAACATTTGGTCTTACATCTCATGTTGTGAACTAACTTTCCAGAACTCCGGAGAGTTCTCCAGCAAAAAAGAGGGAAGTCAAAATTTGATATTCCTGATATTTCTAAACAGAAGACAAAAACAAAAAGCACTTTTAAAAAGAAACTTGAGACAGTCATTACACATTGGGAAGGAGTAAAGAAATTGGAAAGAGCACAGGCAAAAACTTTGTTTTCCATTTCACCTTTGAATATCAAATCCAGGAATTCACATCATGAAGCAGGAATGAAACATCAGCTAAACATTTATGCCAATGAAGTAGTCACTACTGACAGCTCTAAGATTTTGTAAAGAACTTACAATATTACAAATTTGAAGTTAAAGGACAATTCAACTTCAGTACAAAGTTTAGGAACATCTTGCTAGCTATAAGGATAGTTAAGTACTGAAATAGGTTTCCAAGGGAACTTGTGGAAACCTTGTCATTGGAGATTTTTAACAAAAGGTTAAACAAACACCTGTCAGGGATGGTCTAGGTCAGTGTTTCTCACATGCAGGCACCAGGGCCTTTCCTTGCGGACACAGCCATCTGGGCTGTGATGGAGGGGGCGGGGTGCAAAGCAGTGGCAAAGCGGTTGGGCCTTGCCCCCCTCCAGAGAGAAAAACTCTGTGGACGTGCAGGCAGCTGGTGAATTCCCCACTTTCCCAGGTGCAGGGGAGGCAGGCTTTGGCCACGGGGCTTCGGGCGGCAGGCTCTGGTTCCAGGCTCCAGCCCCATGCTTACCACCCCTGCCATCATCCCTGGGCCCTGCTGCCTCCCTGCCCACCTCCCATTCAGGACTTAAATTTATCCCAGGGCTTGCCGGGCCTGAGTAAGCCTGCTGTGAAAAGTGATATTAACAAACATACAAATATCACTTTTCACAGCAGAAGACTTACCAGCTAGCAAGTCTTGGAAGAAAAAAAAGTTCAACCAAAAAAGCAAAAGAAACAACAAAAAGACAAGAACATGCAAAGTGCCTTATTTGTGTTTCTATTCTGTTTAGGTCCAATAAAGAATAGAGACAACTGTAAATTATTTTTATTACTGAGTCTGAAATAACCCCCTACATAAAAAATTACAATGATTTGGACATGTATATGTGCATATTTATTTGTTTTTCCTAAAGTTAATTAAGAATTTTAAGAAAAATTGTCAGTGCTGCCACCATCAAGAGTATACTTAGTCCTGCTTCAACATAGGGAACTGGATTAGATGACCTCCCAAGGTCCCTTCCAGCCCTACATTTCTGTGATTCTCTAATGGGGAAAGATTTTCAAAGGCACAAAGGGGATTGAGGGGCCCAGCTCCCACTGCTTTTCAGTGGGAATTAGGTACCTCACTTTTGTCCCTGTGCCTTTAAAAATCTCTCCCTTGATTATAAAAAGGGGAATAATGTGATTTTAATATGGGAGCACTAGAACCCCTCAATATCGTTCTCAATACATAATCTCACGAACGCTGCTGCCATCTGATTCAGCAAATATCAGATACCCAAATTCTTTTTGTGACAGTCTTGTAAAAATAATAATAAATAATAATGTTAAATAGTGAAAACTAGAAGGCTGTGGGCTTATTGTACAGTATAGTTACCCAGAATGTGACGGAATCTCATTAACTGCACCAAGACCAGCAGAATGCCCCAGACAAGACCTAAGGATGTCAGAATCCATCACCCCAAAACACTTTTATACATTTAAATGATCTCATCAGACCTGTACCTACAAAAACTGAGCCCATGGAATACCTGATGGTGTCACAATTGTAATCTCTTTCAACCATATGACAGGGTGGATAATTAAGCCTTCCACCAAATATACAGGGGCTTTCCACTTGGATGCCATCATATTCCAGGTGCACCTGCACCAAGAGAAGTACTCCTGGGAGATACATCCTTGACCCCATACTCCCCCTACACTGCATGATGCACAGAGGAACAAAACAATGGGAAGAGCTACGGTAGGATCACTCAGAGGGAAGACGTTTCAGAGTGGTAGCCGTGTTAGTCTGTATCAGCAAAAACAACGAGGAGTCTTTGTGGCCTCTTAGAGACTAATAAATTTATTTGGGCATAAGCATTTGTGGGCTAAAACCCACTTCATCAGATGCATGGAGTGGAAAATACAGAGGCAGGTATAAATACACAGCACATGAAAAGATGGGAGTTGCCTTACCAAGTGGGGGGGTCAGTGGTAACGAGCCAATTCATTTAAGGTGGAAGTGGGCTGTTCTCAACAGTTGACAAGAAGGGGCAAATACCAAGGGAGGGGGGAAAAATCACATTTGTAGTGCTAATGAGGCCAATGTAATCAAGGTGGCCCATTTCAAACAGTTGACAAGAAGGTGTGAGTATCAGCAGGGCGAAATTAGTTTTTGTAGTGACCCATCTCACCAGCAACTACATACCACACAACATAAAGATTAACCCAGGAACCAATCCCTGCAACAGACCCCATTGCCAACTCTATCTGCATATCTATTCAAGGGACATCATCATAGGACCTAACCACATCAGCCACACCATCAGGGGCTCGTTCACCTGCACATCTACCAATGTGATATATGCCATCATGTGCCAACAGTGCCCCTCTGCCATGTACATTGGCCAAACTGGTCAGTCTCTATGCAAAAGAATAAATGGACACAAATCAGACAACAAGAAGTATAACATTCAAAAATCAGTAGGAGAACACTTCAATCTCCCTGGATACTCAATAACAGACTTAAAAGTGGCAATTCTTCAAGAAAAAAACCCTCAAAAACAGACTCCAATGAGAAACTGCAGAACTGGAATTAATTTGCAAACTGGACACCATCAAATTAGGCCTGAAAAAAGACTGGGAGTGGATGAGTCACTACAAAAACTAATTTCCCCCTTCTGATACTCACACCTTCTTGTCAACTGTTTGAAATGGGCCACCTTGATTACATTGGCCTCATTAGCACTACAAAAGTGATTTTCCCCCCTCCCTTGGTATTTGCCCCTTCTTGTCAACTGTTGAGAACAGCCCACTTCCACCTTAATTGAATTGGCTCGTTAGCACTGACTCCCCCCACTTGGTAAGGCAACTCCCATCTTTTCATGTGCTGTGTATTTATTCCTGCCTCTGTATTTTCCACTCCATGCATCTGATGAAGTGGGTTTTAGCCCACGAAAGCTTATGCCCAAATAAATTTGTTAGTCTCTAAGGTGTCAGAGGGAAGAGGCAGCTATTCAAGTTTTTTCTTCCCCTGTTTAGTTGCTTTTGTTTCCTCCACAACTATCTCCAGGCCACATGGTAAAGGAACATGTAGCCGGAGCGTGGGAAGAGCCAGGGAATAATCACTACATGGGACATATTTCCCCTCCTCCTTGAGCTAAGTTCCACGTCAGAAAGAGGGATTCATTAATTCTGTTTGTAAAAACTAATTATCGCCCTGCCCCTTGCTCACCTGCTTCATATTGCATGGTTCCAGAAGGAGAATGTGGTAATGCTGCAAAATTATTTGAATTAATTTGTTCCTCTGCAAACTTATTTGCTGGAAAGGAACATATGGCCCACACCACTGGTTAGCTAGTGTGGTCTCATCCTTCCCAAACAGACCACTTCGTGGAAAAGTACTTGAATCCCAGCAATGATACAAAAAATATAGTGGCTCCATCAGTTAGGTATGACGGTGGATATTTATGGGATGCTACCAGACCTATTTGTGAGAGTTTGAGGGAGACAGACCATATAGCAATGCATATTTGAATTAGTTATTTGCCTTTTCTTTCTTAAAAACTGTTATGCGCAAACAGAGTCTTACATATAACAAGCATTGATGTGTGCCAACATTGCCAGAACATGCTCATTTAATACGTGAAGGAAGTATGCTTACACTTTGGCTTTGAAAGTACATTGGTAAACATTTAATTTAGCAACTACAGATTCACAAATTTCTTTGGATATAATTAGGACTAGCCTGAACTTTCCCTTGAAATAAAGTTTTTGGGGTGTTTTGAAAAGTTTGGTTAAATTTTTATTTTTTCATGCCCATATCAGGACTGGAGACAAAAGTACCAGAAAAGAACTCAAGGTTTTTCTAACCCTAAAAGGAAAGAGAGTTAGGCAAATCTCATGAGAAGGCCAGTTTGAAAAGATTTCAGGATCCTTTTTGCAGAACCAAAAGATTCACATAAGCTTCTAAACCCCAAATCTTTGGAGATTTGCCCATCTCTAGTGATTAAGGCCTACTTTTTAAAAATGTGCATGCACTTTTGCACACACACAGCTTGCAAGTACAATTCAAGGATATGCAACAGGAGTAAAGATTTAGTAACTTATTGTGTACCATTCCAAAAAGTAATGCATATCTTCATTTTGTCATCATCTACTCGTAGGAAGTGGAGGGTAACAGTTTGCCAGGGAAATTATAATAAAGCCATCAAGGTTTCATAATTAAGAGGTGGTTGAGCGGGGATAGTGAGCGTTGGGGTGCCCTTCCCAGTTTCTGCTCTGTGTTAAAAGTCCCATGTATTAAAAGTGTTAAGCTTCCCACTGATATGCATTTTTCTTTCTGTTTAAGCTAAAAAGTGTATTGACTCTCTCCATGCGGGGGAACCTTGACTTGCAATCACAGTGCATTTTCTCAGGGAAAACAACATATCCATTACAATATCTCCATTACTACTATCACAAATACTCCACTACTACCTAGCAATAAACAGATACAAACTGAATAGCTTTCCACTACAAATAATGATGTAACAAGCTTTTACTTGGCATACCATAACATCCCATATAATATTTATTGAATATTATAAACAGAAAAGTTTTTCCTTTTTTGCCTGTTTTCTTTTTTAAAAAAAATAAATCTTTAGTAGTTAAAAAAAAGTTTATGCAACCATTATAGATGTCTCTTTTTTAGCAAAGTCAACACAATCCATAATTCTTTATATGATACTTTAACCTAGTGTTCATGGACTGTTAAACCCCACAGGTAACCTCCCTCCCCATATTCTAATGCCATTAAAAGCACAGTTTAGATCCAGAAAATCAGAGGATTCAGAGGTAGGGCTGAAACTAGATCTTTAACTTACTCCACTATGGCAGCACAGCAGTATTGCAACATATAAGTATTGTTTGGAGACCCCCTGGAATTCTCATACATAACATAACAAAAGAGTTGTTACAGCTCATCAGCCTAGTGACCTTGCCTGATATAGGCAGGCCTGAGCACATTAAATAAACACAGTTTTCCAAGCCTGCACGACTACTAAAACATGGGAAAGAATACAGATTTTATCCTTGGCTTGAATTACTTGTGCTTGATTGCACAGAGAATGGATTATAAGACAAGTTATCGGGTAAATTGATAGAGTTAGTCTTGCATTTCGCTTAATAACTGAAAAGCTCTATCATCAATACAATTTTCTCTCCAAAGAATAATATTTTAGGCTGTCAAGAGCTCATTTTACTACCAGATTGTCCTTTTCCTTGGCTGAACAGAAAGCTTCCTGTTAAATATATATTTCTGCTTAGATACAGGCTTGGTTTAGGGACTTTAAAAAAGAAATTTAGAATATTGAGTTGATTGATACACAGTCATTTTGGTTTATTATGTAAATTTATATTTAAGCAATTTTAAAAGCACTTTTACTGTACCATATAAATCACTTTTTATACGCATTTTAAAGTAGATATTTGTACTAATTAACACAATTCGTTCTGAATCATTATTTGATCTATAACATAATACCGCAGAAATGTATTCAAGATATGGAGTCATTGCAATTTAATTATTATGTATTGATTATTATTTAATATTTATATTATGGTGACACCTAGAAGCCAACTAAGTTGGTGCCTTGTGCTAGGCGCTGTACAAACATATACCATATTACATTCCCCGCCCCACAGAATGTACAACCTAAACAATATAACAGGTACATACGACAAACAAATGAGCTGGAGTGGGAGTTGGAGAAGACAGAGTGACAAAACAACAAGATGTACCCAATTCTTAGACAAGTTGGGAGCAATAATCAAAACTCATCTGTGTTATCAGATTGCAGTATCCTGTATACACTATGGAAGAGGTGAGTTATAAGGGCTTGAAGGAAAATACAGGAGTCCCTTTATGGATTTTGACTAGAAGCTTTTCCCATAAGTGTTAGGGCTGGCCTGGGAGAAAGGATTTAAGTACTAAGTAAAAAGTTATTGTTTGTATTGTACTGTTGCCAAAAGAATTTAAGCAACACATTTCCTTTTTAGAAAAAATCCTCAAAAAAAGATCAGCAGTGTACAAACAAACATACTTAGCATAAAGCAACTTAGCCTTTTATTGCTTCTATCTAAATTAAAGTGCAAACCAGATTTTTTTCTTAATAAAAGCCATTTTCAAAAGTACTTGCCCTTAGGTCATGCCTTGGTACAGCCTGAAGTGAACATTTTTAGGCCGTTTATAAAACTCCTAATAATGAAAATGCTACACAGCCCAGTGAGTGTTGCAATAATTAAACCCTTCTTTGTCCTTTCAATCATACAGCTTCTCAACTCTCTCCGCTATGGGAAATATTTTGAGCTAAAGATTTTTATTTAGACCCTATTTAATCTACTTAAAGCAATCCTTTACATTGCAATATATCCTGATTTAAGGCTTTTGTGATAACATTGTTTCCCACATAAAGCTAGACTTTAATGGCACTAAATCCTAGCATATTAAAATCAGTAAAAATAAAGGGTTGGGGGTTTTTTTCAATTTATTTTAATTTTTTCCATGACATAGAATTGGTACATATTTTTGAGGCATTTTTTGGCAACAGTGCAGACAAGTACAAAATAGTTGTTGTTTGCATTGTGTATATTTATGTGGTCAAATTTGCATACAACCAGGCACAGTAGGCTTTAAAGAGTTAGTATATTTGACAGTAATATAATGAAATCTTTCTCCTCCATCCTTTTGTTTTTAGCAGATAAAATAGTCCCTTTCCCCACACACATCTTTTAATTTATGCTCCATTTAAGAAAACAGAGGTGAAAATCCTGGCCCTATTGAAATCATAGGCAAAACTCTCACTGACTTCAGTGGGCCCAGGATTTCACCCCACTACCTGTCACCAATACTGTCTCATTGTTTCCTTGCACTCCCATCTGTCTGTCTCCATCTGTTGTCTCTTGTCTTATATTTAGATTGTAAGATCCTTGGGGCGAGGACCATCATTTTGTTATGTATGTGTACAGCGCCTAGCACTATGGGGTCCTGGTCCACGAGTGGGCTCCTAGGCACTAAGATAATACAAATAATAGTAACAACAACAATAATAATTTTGACCTCCGAGACTGAACTCAATAATCAAAGGAAGTCAGCACAGACTGAAGTTTTTACTGATTTTCCTTTCACTTAATATGTAATAAAAGACATCCACATGTCTAATTATTTATCATGTTTTTAAATCTTCCTTGCCTTATCTCAATACGATGAGTGAATTCTTCCAAGACTGGGAAATCCATGGCTAGTTCATCATGCTAAAATAGTAGATGGATGTCCTTAGTCAAGACCCACTTTGCTGTACGCTATCAAGCTACTGTTCTGATAAATACTCTTCATAAGGAAGCCTGATAATAACATTGCCTGGATCAACTGGAATGTTATATTTAGTAATTAGTCTCAAATTAGTGCTCTAAATTTGGACTAGTAGCTATGGATAAAAGGGCATATCTATTGTACATGGATAAAATTTCTTTCTCCTCCTGAATTGATCTGATCCTGCTTTGAAAATGTGCTTAAATTTTACTGAAATCAAATACCACCAATAAAGAATTTTGAACTCATTTTCCATAGTAGTATTATAAACAAAAGTGATCTCTTTTCTATAGTTGCAGCTACTCATTAAGTGGAATTTTCCTATTAATACTTTTATTCCACCTATTCATAATATTTGTATATGGTTTCATATCAATCTCAACTAATAATTTGCATATGTTAGAAATGAATGCTTCCTTATTTCTCTGTTTGGTTGTCTCAAACCGGGTGAGAGGTCTATTTATTGTATTAGTTCTGCCTAAATGGGTTGCATAATTGCAAATATTTATAAAATTTGAGAGGGACTATTATACTAGGCTTGACCTCACCATAAATGCTTCACTCCAAAAATATCTGGTTCATTGACCTAATAGCAGCCACATCTCATTCTTTAAATTCCCCAAAATATTGCCTCCCATCGTCTGAGATAAGCTCAGTGCTATAAAAGATGATGATGGTGATAGAAATGAAGTGAGATTGTTCTAAACTTCATTACAGATATCTAGAGTCAAGCTGGTAAGGATAATTGTAAGCACCTAGAAGATAATATGGTGATGAATAACAGTCAACATGGATTTGTCAAGAATCAATCATGTCACATCAACCTCATATCCGTCTTTGACAGGGTAACAAGCCTTATGGATGCGGGGGAGGAAGTTGCATATATGATATATTTTGACTTTTGTAAGACTTTTGATACTATCTCACATGACCTTCTCATAAGCAAACGAGGGAAATATAGCCTAGACAAACCTACTATAAGGTGGATGCACAACTGGTTGGAAAACTGTACTCAGAGTAATTATCAATGGTTCACAGTCAAGTTAGAAGGGTATATCGAGTGGGGTCCTGAAGTGCTTTGTCCTGGGTCTGGTCCTATTCAATATCTTCAGAGATTATTTGGATAATGGGATAGAGAACACACTTATAAAGTTTGTGGATGATACCAAGATGGGAGGGGATGCAAGAGCTTTGGCGGACAGGATTAGAATTCAAAATTATCTTTACACACTGGAGAAGTGGTCTGACATAAATAGGATTAAATTCAGTAAGGACAAATGCAAAGTACTACATTTAGAATAACTTAGGAAGGAATACTCAATTGTACAAATACAAAATGGGAAATGACTGCCTAAGAAGATGTACAGGAAAAAAGGAGCTGGGTGTTATAGTGGATCACAAACTAAATATGAGTCAACAATGTAATACTACAAAAAATTATCATAATTCTGGGACGTAGTAGCAAGAGTGTTGTAAGCAAGACACAAGAAGTAATTCTTCCATTCTCTTCAGCACTTATAAGGCCTCACCTGGAGTACTGTGTCTAGCTGTGTCCACCACATTGCGGGAAAGACATGGACAAATTGGAGAAAGTCCAGAGGAGAGCAATAAAAATTATTAAAGGTCTAGAAAACATGACCTATGAGGAAAGATTGAAAAAACTGGGTTTGTTTAGTCTGCAGAAGAGAAGATTGAAAGGGGACATAACAGTCTTCACATACATAAAAGGTTGTTATAAAGAAGAGGGTGATAAATTGTTCTCCTTATCCATTGAGGACAGGACAAGAAGTAAAAGGCTTAAATTGCAACAAGAGAGATTTAGGTTAGATAATAGGAAAAACTTCCTGGCAGGGTGATTAAGCACTGAAATAAATTGCCTAGGGAGACTGTGGAATCTCTGTCATTGGAAGTTTTAAAGCACAGGATGGACAAACACTTGTAAGGGATGGTCTAGCTAATATTTAGCCCTGTCTCAGTGGAGGAGGCTGGCCCCTTCCAGACCTATATTTCTATGATTCCATGGCTGAAGTAAATGAATTTTCCCTATTGTTTGCATTTTCAGATTTCATACATCTCTCAATGGCAGATTATTTAAATGACCATTTAACTTTTTACTAGCATCTCTGTCATTTATGACTCTTCTATCTGACCTATCCAGTTTGGAGTTTAGTACACTGTAAAAATCTCACTCCTCACATGCCCCTCCCCTGAGTTAGAAAATTCTCCTTCATTGGAGGCCTTGCAGTTCTTGGGAAACAATTTCATAAAAATATCACTTGATATGGTGCATATATAGAGACCAAAGTAATTTTCCCCTCAAATAACATTTCTTTAAGTAATAGAACTCTAGCTTCTAAATCTTTCAGTCCTTCCTTTAAAATAAGATCTAGCTATCAATATAGTCATGCTCTTCCTTTTCAAGTGGCATAAAGAGAAATATGCTTGGTTAAACAAGTTTCCCTGAATCATTGGTTCTCATCCAATCTTGTGGATGTGTTACCTGAAATAACAGGGTATCAGGGACAAATTTCTTAGAAGTTCCTACAGAATTTTCCTTCTTTTAATTTTGTAGTTAAACCCTCTAAATTTACTGATAGACATTTAAAATGATTTATTCTTTATTGTTTACTTTGGCAATTAAGCTTTGTTTACTGCTTAGCAATATATAAATCTACTTTAACATTAGCCTGCTGCCAGTGTATAACCCTGTTTTATCCTCAGCAACATATTAATACAATAAAAACTCAGAGTTACAAACACCAGAGTTACGAACTGGCCAGCCAACCACATGCCTCATTTGGAACCAGAAGTACACTATCAGGCAGTAGCAAAGACAAAAAAACCCGCACAAATACAGTACAGTACTGTGTTAAACATACACTACTAAAAAAAAAACAAAGGTAAAGATTAGAAAAACAAAGATTTGACAAGATAAGGACATTTTTTCTGAGCTTGTTTCATTTAAATTAAGATGGCAAACATTTTTCTTCTGCATAGTAAAGTTTCAAAGCTGTATTAAATCAATGTTCTGTTGTAAACTTTTGAAAGAACAGCCATAATGTTTTGCTCAGTTATGAATAGTTTTGGGTTATGAACAACCTCCATCCCTGAGATGTTTGTAACTCTGAGGTTCTAGTGCTAGCCATTTCAGAATGCTGAACTAACCTTAATAGTCATAGATTTATCACTAATACTGGTTATGATTTTTACAGCCCAACAGAATGAGATCTATCTGATCCCATATATGTTACAACTAACTTATTTAGTATTTTAAAAAAATTATTGTACTTCAATATATTCATTGAAGCTTTTGAATTATTTTAAGGTGGTATTTGAATGTTTGAAACTATAATGCACCAGTTGCCAGAATATTAATGTTTCCCTTATGTTCTGCCCTTTCAAAGTTTAATTTTTAAATTCTTATGTTTCACAACTATCTTACAGCAGTCAGGAAAAAACCTGCCTACCGCAGGGTGGGGCTTGCACCTTTTTCCTGAAGTATCTGGGTGCAGAACACTGGACTAGATGGACAACTAGTCTTATCCATTATCACAATTCCTATCTTCCTACTAAGAATTAATATCACCATAGTAACAGCTTTAACTAGAGAAGAGATACCTCTCTCAGCCTTGGAAGGTCCAGTTCTTCAAGTGGGATGAGCACCATCCCTAAGTAGGTAAGTCTGACTTTGGCTGCTGTAAGCATCCTTAATGAATATCTAAATCCATTCAGATAATACATTTTTGGTAGCTTTACACCCTTTCTTGGGATCTTCAAGATGAATGAAGTCATCTATAAACCTAAAACATCATGGCCTTTCTCACAACTAGTATATACATATATATAGAGAGAGACAGCGAGAGAGAGAGAGCATGCGCGCGCCAACTCAGCCTCCTTGGAGGCAGAGGAACAAGGAGGGCAAAACATTTGCCCAGTTCTGGAGGAAACCAGAAAAGCACTATGGTGCTTCCTATTTATTAGCACAGTGAGACTAACATTAGCATTGACATATTATACTGAATTACACTGTATATATCTATCTACTGCTTATTACTCAATATTAGATTTTTGCAGGTATTTTGAAATTATCATTCAGTGCATACGCTGATTCCTGTATAAGAAATCTTCCACCAAACACTACTAAGCATCCGAGCAAATGATCTTTTCAAGCCTTTAAATATATTATGGATGCTCACACACTTATTAGTACAACAGCTACAGGAAACTTTCCCTTTCATTGTGGTTTATTCAGGGAAAGTAATGTGAATTTCTTTTCTGCTTCCTTCCCTCCAGAGAGCTTAACCTAGGGGGAAAGAGGAAAGGTAAAAAGCACATTACATTGACTTTTTTATCACACCTCCTAATTAGTTTTCCCTTTTTTCTAGAAACTGCAGTTAGGAGTATAAAGGCTGTATGCATTTTGAAATAACTGGCTGTCAAACTATATAGCATTCACTGCTGAGACTACAAAAATGGCTAATTTAGG
The DNA here is from genome assembly GCF_965140285.1 of Lepidochelys kempii. Taxonomy (NCBI): domain Eukaryota; kingdom Metazoa; phylum Chordata; order Testudines; family Cheloniidae; genus Lepidochelys; species Lepidochelys kempii. The sequence continues at coordinate 134,428,855 of NC_136382.1, read as the reverse complement.
GCTATTGTAAAATGCCTAGAAATAAGTGGTCTAAGTCTACCATATAAAAGGTAATTGCAGCACATAATTACTGGATTTTTTTCCCCCATTACACTGGGTTCCACCACTGTGTTATTTGGAATAACAGTATATTGTAAAATATAACATGTGCCTTCACATGGGCCAGATTCCCATCACTAAGTGCACCTGGAAGTGCAGGCACCCACCTGTCATCCTGGAGGCTACTACATTCAAAAATAGGCTTGGAAGGATTTAATTTTTATTGGAAAATCAAATGTCAGTAAATGTCAATTTCACTGTATACACACACAGACACACACACAGGAAAAAATATTTTCATAGATAATAATCAAAGTTTACAAACAAGAAAAGAAAAATGCTGCTTGTGAACTCATTGGAGTCAATTTCCAGCAACTCAGACTTTTGAATTAGGCTTGTTACAAGTGGACCAGCAAATGAATAGTAAAAACAGGTCTGATTTGTTGATCCAGGATATTTACTTTGTATATTTAGATATATGATGTTTATAATTTGTGTTTTAATGGTTTATAAAAAGTTTACCTTTTTGAATCTCCATGTCTGCTAGAACAATGACTAGGCTTGGCAGATTTAGATTTTTATTTTTAATAATTTAGACTGATTCATATCAATGCTTAAAAATAAACATTGATACGAATATATGCTTTATTTTCCCCCATGCACACTCTCAAAAGTAATAGCTGCAATGTTTTAATTTAAACTTGCTTATTTGACTGTGCAACAAAAAGACCTTGCAGTATTAGGATAGCCCAGACAGCATTCATGTCTGGGAAAAGCGTGTGGTTTAGGGGGAAGATGGTAAGGGCAGAACTTAACTCAATTTCTGTTCATATTAAAGGTACGAAGCCTAACTTTGGGAGTTTTAAATGGGATTTGCTTGCAGGCCTATTGAGAAGAATGACATTATCACCACATATAGTTAAATAGCATGGCCATTAAAAATATTGTACAAACTAGCTACTGCATAGCTTCTCTGCCACCAAAAGATATCCTCATGCACCCAAGACCTTGTCATCACTAGATTTGTATCAACTATGAATTTGGCCCATTGTGTCTAATATTTCCTCTGTAGCACGCCTGACATTTTCTTAGACAGATCTAACGCTCTCTTCTGTTTTGTCTTTTATTTCTTGTGGACACTTCCAGGGATCTGTGTCCCTTACTAACTTCACCCAGACACTGAACTGAAGTTTTTAAGTCCCCATATTTTATCAGTCTGTAATGTACAATCCCTAGATGCTTTTTTCTAACTAGGCTATCTAAAAGATCATACATGAGTATATTATATCACAATATGGAGTCACACAACCAAAATGCCCCCTAATATAAATGGGCTTGGGCTGGTTGCAGGATATTTTTCCTAAGCAAAATATGGGGTGGTGGAATGTGAGGTTCAAAGGGGGAGGGTGACAAAAGCCCACCACCAAGCATAAAAAAAGGTGACCTTAACTGAAGTCGAGATGTTTTGAGGGAGGGGGGGAAAGGAAAACATTACAGTAGGGTCATAGGAGCAACAAGAGGGAAAACTGTGGGGGAATCTGCTCAACATCTTAGATGTCTACACACAAATGCAAAGAGTATGGGGAATAAACAGAAAGAACTGGAACTAAGCTAAATCATCACTTTAATTGGCATCAATGAGATTTGGTGGATAAATCTCACAACTAGAATATTGGTATAGAGGGGTATAGCTTGTTTAATAAGGAGAAACAGGGTAAAAAGAAAGGAAGTGTGGCTATATACATAAAAATGTATACACTTGTTCTAAAGTCCAGAAGGAGTTGAGACACAGACCAGTTGAAAGTCAGACAGCTGCAGCAGCACAGGAGCCAGCAAACAGAGCTGTAAACAGGGGAGTCTGAGTGGGAGTCTGTAAGGGGAGTTTGTATTGTGGTGCTTGTTTGGGATTTGGTTTTGCTGTGGGTGGTGGTGTTTTGGAATGGTTTGTGTTTCCCAGATTAACAGGGTTTAGGTGGGAAGGCTATGACAGATACAGAGGCAGCAGTGGGAGTGACCCATGTAGTGGAAGACACAAAGGAGATGACTGGATGTGGAAGCTGCGGTATGTACATGATCCTGGAGGGGGCACCTGGTAAGAGTTTTGTCTGTATGAAATGCCGTCTGATAGAGCTGACGGAGGAAAAGATCCGAGGTTTGGAGATGCAAGTGGAAAGTCTGGTTGAGTTTAGGAAGGGGTTTGAGCAGATTATGGAGCAAAGACATGAGGTATCTGAAGGGAAAAGCTCAGACTTACAAATGGAAGCAGGGCTGGGGAATTCTGAGGGCAGACTGGGTGAGGAAAGTGGTCAGTGGAAGCATGTGACTAAAAGAACCAGGAAGAGAAAAATATGGGCTAGTGAAGGAGAAATAGAGCTCAAGAACAGGTTTGCAGAGTTGGAAAATGAAGAAGGGGCTCAGCAGGTAGTCGCTGAAGGTGGAAGGGCAAGGAAGAAGAGAAGAGCGGCTAGTCCTATAGGAAAAGGGGAAGAGTCAATGGAGACTATGCCAAATATGAGCCCCAGGAGGATACAGGATGGGTTGAAGAGGATTACAAGGGAGAATAGGAATGGAAAGAACTTGCAGCCAGAGGGAACAGGGGATAGACTGGAGAATAGCACCTTCATCAGGAAAAGGCAGGTCTATGTGATCGGGGACTCTTTACTGAGAAGAATAGACAGGACTGTAACCAGAGCTGATCCAGAGAATAGAAGGGTATGCTGTCTTCCAGGTGCTAAGATACGGGATGTAGATCTGAGGTTGAAAAGGATCCTAAAGGGAGCAGGAAAGAATCCCCTAATTATCCTTCATGTGGGAAAAAATGATATGGCTAGATTCTCGCTGGAAAGTATTAAGGGAGACTATGCTAGGCTGGAGAAGACACTTAAGGAAATCGAGGCTCAGGTGATCTTTAGTGGGATTCTGCCTGTTCCTAGAGAAGGGCAACAAAGGTGTGACAAGATTATGGCTATCAACAGACGGCTTAGGCAGTGTTGCTATAAGGAGGGCTTTGGGATGTATGGCCACTGGGAGGCATTCATGGACAGAGGACAGTTCTCTTGGGATGGACTTCATCTGAGTAAGGAAGGAAATAGACTTCTAGGATGGAGGCTGGCACAACTGACTTAGAGAGCTTTAAACTAGGAATTTGGGGGAGATGGTTGGGAGATGTCCAGGTAATCTCCATGCCGGATTTTAGCATTGAGATGGAAGAAAACAAAGTAAGAAAGGATACAGCCGTGGGTAGGAGAATGTATATAAGGAGGAAGGGCAGTGTGGATACCAGTCTAATAGGTCATACTGGCTGTAGAATGACTATGTCTAATAGGGTACAGAGTGTGAGCGAGGCCAAACAGCAAAAATTAAGATGTTTGTGCACCAATGCGAGGAGCCTAGGTAACAAAATGGAGGAACTAGAGCTACTGGTGCAGGAAGTGAAACCAGATATTATAGGGGTAACAGAAACATGGTGGAATAGTCGTCATGACTGGACTACAGCTATTGAAGGGTCTGTGCTGTTTAGGAAAGACCTAAATAAAGGTAAAGGTGGTGGAGTAACACTGTATATCAATGATGAGGTAGAAAGTAAAGAAATAAGAAACGATGGAATGGATAAGACAGAGCCCATCTGGGCAAAAATTACATTGGGGAAGAAAACTATTAGAGCCTCCCCTAGGATAGTGCTTGGGGTGTGCTATAGACCACCAGGATCTAATTTGGATATGGATAGAGCCCTTTTTAATGTTTTTAATAAAGTAAATACGAATGGAAACTGCGTGATCATGGGAGACTTTAACTTCCCAGATATAGACTGGAGGACGAGTGCTAGTAATAATAATAGGGCTCAGATTTTCCTAGATGCGATAGCTGATGGATTCCTTCATCAAGTAGTTGCTGAACCAACGAGAGGGGATGCCATTTTAGATTTGGTTTTGGTGAGTAGTGAGGACCTCATAGAAGAAATGGTTGTAGGGGATAATCTTGGTTCAAGTGATCATAAGCTAATTCAGTTCAAACTGAACGGAAGGATTAACAAAAATAAATCTGCAGCTAGGGTTTTTGATTTCAAAAGGGCTGACTTTCAAAAATTAAGGAAATTAGTTAGGGGAGTGGATTGGACTGAAGAACTTATGGATCTAAAGGCAGAGGAGGCCTGGGATTACTTTAAATCAAAGCTGCAGAAGCTATCGGAAGCCTGCATCCCAAGAAAGGGGAAAAAATTCATAGGCAGGAGTTGTAGACCAAGCTGGATGAGCAAGCATCTCAGAGAAGTGATTAAGAAAAAGCAGAAAGCATACCCAGAGTGGAAGATGGGAGGGATCAGCAAGGAAAGCTACCTTATTGAGGTCAGAACATGTAGGGATAAAGTGAGACAGGCTAAAAGTCAAGTAGAGTTGGACCTTGTAAAGAGAATTAAAACCAATAGTAAAAGGTTCTATAGCCATAAAAATAAGAAGAAAACAAAGAAAGAAGAAGTGGGACCGCTAAAAACTGAGGATGGAGTGGAGGTTAAGGATATTCTAGGCATGGCCCAATATCTAAACAAATACTTTGCCTCAGTCTTTAATAAGGCTAAAGAGGATCTTAGGGATAATGGTAGCATGACAAATGGGAATGAGGTTACGGAGGTAGATATTACCATACCTGAGGTAGAAGCGAAACTCAAACAGCTTAATGGGACTAAATTGGGGGGCCCAGAAAATCTTCATCCAAGAATACTAAAGAAATTGGCACCTGAAATTGCAAGCCCATTAGCAAGAATTTTTAATGAATCTGTAAACTCAGGAGTTGTACCGTATGATTGGAGAATTGCCAATATAGTTCCTATTTTTAAGAAAGGGAAAAAATGTGATCCGCGTAACTACAGGCCTGTTAGTTTGTACTATGCAAGGTCTTGGAAAAATTTTTGAAGGGAGAAGGTAGTTAAGGACATTGAAGTCAATGGTAAATGGGACAAAATACAACATGGTTTTACAAAAGGTAGATCGTGCCAAACCAACCTGATCTCCTTCTTTGAGAAAGTAACAAATTTTTTAGACAAAGGAAACGCAGTGTATCTAACTTACCTAGATTTCAGTAAGGCATTTGATACCATGCCACTTCTTGGTGGAATTATTAGTTACATTGGAAAAGATGGGGATCAATATGAACATTGAAAGGTGGATAAGGAATTGGTTAAAGGGGAGACTACAGCGGGTCCTACTGAAAGGTGAACTGTCAGGCTAGAGGGAGGTTACCAGTGGAGTTCCTCAAGGATCAGTTTTGGGACCAATCTTATTTAATCTTTTTATTACTGACCTTGGCACAAAAAGCGGGAGTGTGTTAATAAAGTTTGCGGATGATACAAAGCTGGGAGGTATTGTCAATTTAGAAAAGGACAGGGATATCATACAGGAGGATCTGGATGACCTTGTAAACTGGAGTAATAGTAATAGGATGAAATTTAATAGTGAGAAGTGTAAGGTCATGCATTTAGGGATTAATAACAAGAATTTTAGTTATAAGCTGGGGACGCATCAATTAGAAGTAACGGAGGAGGAGAAGGACCTTGGGGTATTGGTTGATCATAGGATGACTATGAGCCGCCAATGTGACATGGCCATGCAAAAAGCTAATGCGGTCTTGGGATGCATCAGGCGAGGTATTTCCAGTAGAGATAAGGAGGTTTTAGTACCGTTATACAAGGCACTGGTGAGACCTCACCTTGAATACTGTGTGCAGTTCTGGTCTCCCATGTTTAAGAAGGATGAATTCAAACTGGAACAGAGAAGGGCTACTAGGATGATCCGAGGAATGGAAAACTTGTCTTATGAAAGGAGACTCAAGGAGCTTGGCTTCTTTAGCTTAACTAAAAGAAGGTTGAGGGGAGATATGATTGCTCTCTCTAAATAAATCAGAGAGATAAATACCGGAGAGGGAGAGGAATTATTTAATCTCATTACCAATGTGGACACAAGAACAAATGGATATAAACTGGTCACTGGGAAGTTTAGACTTGAAATTAGATGAAGGTTTCCAACCATCAGAGGAGTGAAGTTCTGGAATAGCCTTCCAAGGGAAGCAGTGGGGGCAAAAGATCTATCTGGCTTTAAGATTAAACTCGATAAGTTTATGGAGGAGATGGTATGATGGGATAACATGATTTTGGTAATTAATTGATCTTTAAATATTCATGGTAAATAGGCCTAATGGCCTGCGATGGGATGTTAGATGGGGTGGGATCTGAGTTACTACACAAAATTCTTTCATGGGTATCTGGCTGGTGAATCTTGCCCATATGCTCAGGGTTTAGCTGATCACCATATTTGGGGTCGGGAAGGAATTTTCTTCCAGGGTAGATTGGAAGAGGCCCTGGAGGTTTTTCGACTCCATCTGTAGCATGGGGAACAGGTCACTTGCTGGAGGATTCTCTGCTCCTTGAAGTCTTTAAACCATGATTTGAGGACTTTAATAGCTCAGACATAGGTGAGAGGTTTCTCGCAGGAGTGGGTGGGTGAGATTCTGTGGCCTGCATTGTGCAGGAGGTCAGACTAGATGATCATAATGGTCCCTTCTGACCTTAGTATCTATGAATCAATGAATGGACTTCAAAAAAGCAGACTAACAAACTCAGAGAACTGGTATCTAAGGTCCCATCAGAAGAAAATCTAGGGGAAAAGAAGTTGAGAGCTGGCAGTTTCTCAGAGACAATATTAAAGGCACAACTGCAAATTAACCTGATGGAAAGAAAAGATAGGAATAATAATAAGAGACCAATATGCATCCCCCAGGAGCTCTTTAATGACCTGAAAATCAAAAAGGAATTCTACAAAAAGTGGAAACATGGATAAATTACTAAGGATGAGTACAAAAGTATACCACAAGAACACAGGGACAAAATCAGACAGGCTAAGGCATAAACTGAGTTACACCTAGCAAGGGACATAACAGGCAATAAGAAAAGGTACTTCAAATACATTAGGAGCAAAAGAAAGGCAAAGGCCTACTACTAAGCAGTGGAGGAGAACTAATAAGGGATCACACCAAGAAGGCTCGTGATTTAATGCCTGTTTTGCTTTTTTAGTGAATTGTGACCACATGCTTAATCAAATTAATATTAACAAAAAGGGGAAAGGAACACAAGCCAAAATAGGGAATGAACAATTTAAAGAATACACAGATAAGTTAGGTGTATTCAAGTCATCAGGGCCTGACAAAATTCACCCTAGAGTATTTAAGAAACTAGCTGAATGAATCTTGGAAGAGTTTGTGATTACCTCTGAGAATTCACAGAGGACAGGTGAGGTCCTAGAGGACTGGAGAAGGGCAAACATAGTACCTACCTTTAAATAGAGGAACAAAGAGGAACCAGAGAGTTATAGAATAGTCAGCCTAACTTCGATCTCTGGAAAAATACTGGAACAAATTATTAAACAATCAATTTGTAAGCACATAGTGAATAATAGGGCGATAAGGAATAGGGCAACATGGCTTTGTCAAGAACGAGTCATTTCAAACTGAGCTAATTTCCCTCTTTGACAGTGTTAATGGCCTAGTGGATGGGGGAAAGCAGTAGACATGATATATCTTGATTTTAGTAAGTCTTCTGACACAGTCCAATATGATATTTTCATAAGCCAACTAGGGAACTGTCATTTAGATGAAATTACTGTAAACTGGGGGCACAACTGATTGAAAGACCATACTCAAAGAGTAGTTATCAACAGTTCACTTCTAACAGGGAGGACGTATAGCTAGTGAGGAGGCTGTCGTGGGTCTGCTACTTTTCAACATTTTCATTAGTGACTTGGATAATGGAGTAGAGAATATGCTTATAAAATTGCAGATGACACCAAGATGGGAGCGGTTACAAGCACTTTGGAAGACAGGATTAGAATTCAAAATGACCTTGACAAATTGGAGAAATAGTCTGGTCTGAAATAGTACAAAGTACTACACTTAGGAAGAAAAAATCAAAACGTACAAATATAAAACATTGAATAACTGGATCGTCTGTAGCATCGCTGAAAAGGACATGGGTATTATAGCGAATCACAAATTAAATATAACCCAACAACATGAATGCAGTTGTGAGAAAGGCTAATAACCTGGGTGTATTAACAGCACTTTTGTAAGAAAAGACATGGAAGGTAAATGTCCTGCTCCACTCAGCACTGGTGAGATCTCAGCTGTTCAGTTCTGAGTGTCACTCTTTGTCCACATTCGTCTTAAACTGGACAGAGTCCAGAGGAGAGCAACAAAAATGATAGAAGGTTCAAAAATCCTGACCTGTGAGGAAAGATTTTAAAAAACTTGGCATGTTTAGTTTTGAGAAAAGAAGACTGAAGGGGACCTGACAATCGTCAAATATGTTAAGGGCTATTATGAGGAGAACACTGATTAATTGTTCTCCATGTCCACTGAACATAGGACATGAAGTAATGGGCTTAATCTGCTGCAAGAGAGATTTAGGTTAGATATTATGAAAAACTTTGTAACTATAAAGATTGTTAAATTCTGGAATAGGCTTCCAAAGGAGATTGTGGAATCCCCCTCACTGGAGGTTTTTAAGAACATGTTGGACAAACACCAGACAGAGATAGTCTAGGTATATTTAATCCTCCATCAGTCCTGACTCAGTTTGCCAGCAAACTGCAAAGACGATTTATTCAACCCATCACCAAATCCTTCCTTTGGCCCTAGTCCACTTTCAGAAGACTGCAGAGGGTTAATTCAGTAATATTTACAGAGCAACTGTGGTGGAAGCCCAAGTTTCATTTTCGCCTCAGGTTGGATGTGCCAGTCAGTCAAGGTATCCAGGAGCTTTCAGTGCTTGTCAGATCAGGCAAGAGACTTGTCCTTAGGGAAGGAAAGTGACACACAAAAAATAAAAAAAACGTAGAGGACTTCCATCTGTTCTGAGCTTGTGTTTTCAGACGGTGAGAAGCGATGACAGCATTCAGCTCCAACCCCTGCTGCTCAGGTCAACTCATCATCTCACCTTGTTATTGCCCTTCATCACATACCCTTCTGCTGCTCTTCAGCTCCCAGATGGAAATGAGCAGCCTAAGATCTGAGCAGGAGGGTCGGATAGAAAGCAATATCATAGCTTTGTACCAGCCCAGTTTACTCCCTGCCACATTCCCCAGTAGTTGGGCATTAGGAGTTCTTTCTCTCACTAAGATGGTATAATCATTTTCACTGTCCTGTAGGATCACTTGAATGAAAGGGGTGGCTAATATTTGTCTGTTTTATGATGACAGTTCCATGACTGATGGCGACATGAAACAAATTAAAAATAAAGAAAAATAAAACCTGTCCTGCTTATTTTGGTCATAGAAAGAATAGAGAACCATATTTTCTTGGACAATTATATTTGAGATCTAGGTTATCCTACTGACCATAAATAATTTTTTCGTAACCTTCTTCCCTTAGGCATAAGAAAACTCAAAGCCTCTCTGTTTCCCTCCAGCTCTAACATTTGGTCCATCATTTGTCTTATTTGGCCTTCTATAGACTATTCATTATGGGCTTGAATCTGTTAACCTTGCTTAGGTTGAGTAGTACTTTCCCTCACAAGAAATCCCATTAAAATCAATAACAGCACAAACAATGCACTTAGTTTGAAATGTGTTTTATCCTTAAGGAAAGGCACTTCTGACAAGGAAAGTATCAAACAGTGAATTAAAATCCTGCTGCAATGTTTAATTCACAGCACAAAAATGATAACCAATCAAAATGGACATTTGGTTGATTTGAGAAAAATAAACCAAACACAATTTTTTAACCTCAAAATTAGTAATAACTTGCATAAAATCTGAAAGGTCTGAAGCCAACTAGTCTTCACTAGACAGACTTTAAACTTGAATTAGACATTTCTCTAAGACATCCTTTGTATTATTTATACTTTTTTGTGGTAGACAGATTTAAGAAAACCAAAATCCAACAAGTTACATAAAATCATATTTAAACTTTGTCTTTCCTTTACTGCCATTTTGAATTTCTTCCAGAACATTTTAATGCTCCCCCACCACCCACCATCATTATCTGTGTTTCTATCTGCAAAGAATTCCATCTTTTATACCATCCTACCCCACAACAGACTGTGAAAAGATCAAGCCTGTTTATCATTAACCTCTTTAATATTCAATGCTTTGGTTCACCTATTAATGTAGCTTGTTTCCTCCATTTAAAATGCAATGCTATATACACTTGAGGAGGTACTATGTTTTGATCAATGTATTTTTCAATGTATTATTGATTGTTATCTTGGATGTGTCAATTAGTAGATTTCATTCTTGGTCTCAGAATAGAGAGAGAGAGAGAGAGAGAGAATTAGTGAAAGAGAGAGACTGTGTATGTACATATGAGTATACATATTTCCCCCTCTCCCACTTATATGCAGAGTCCAGTATATGTAGCTTCCTGGGGACAAGGAAGGAGAAATATTCCTCTTTTCCTTTGTTATAGATGCTCCTAACCCATCTCAGAACAAAATATGTAGTAGTAATTAAATAGGAAGTGCAGGATAATTAAAATTGCACATCTGTTAAAGGTAGTAAATTATTCTATATTTTAAATAGAGTTCTTCAATAGGGTTCAGGATCTTTTAAAAAAATGTATGGGTAAGTATAATTGGATGCAGTTGCCTTAGGAACAGGTGTTCAGTGCATAGCACTTAGAATGAGTGTGCATAGCAGGCAAATTCAAAGACCTAAACCTGGAGGGTGAAATCCTGGTTCTACTGAAGTTAAGGCCAAAACTCCCATAGATTTTAGGGGAGCCAGGATTTCACCCGAAGACTTTTCCACTCCTATATTTATTTGCAATATTGTCCTTTGTATGAGGGTGTGATAGAAAGGAATATTTTAACAACTTTTTGAAGCAGAAATGCTCTATTAAAGGAATGAAGGGAGCAAAGGGGGCTTCCATTTTCCGTGTGCAATAATTTCATCAAGAGAGGAAAAGCGCTTAGCGAGTCATAAACACTGACTTTACATTGTTTAGAGATTGCATTTCTTCTGCATTTCTCTTATACAGAGAAACCATATTACATTTTCTTGTAAAGTGTTAAATGACGATGTAAAAGAATCTGAAATGCAGAAAAGAGGAACACTGTCTGGTACACAAGACTAATGATTAAGTAATAGCAATATCAAAGCTTCCTCTAGAAAATATTATGTAAAATCCTCTCCACATCCAGAGATTTCCAGGAGTAAGTACAAAATCCCTACATTATTTGCTGGAATTATTTCCACTGAAATTTAATTTCTGGTACACATACCACAGAAGGTTAAGAAGTGTTGCCGCCATACAAAATTCAAAACCTAGTTCTGTTATAAACAGTTTTTTGTAGAAAATACACATTATTTCATGTTACCATGCTTTATTCCCCATTTTTATTTCTATTTAGAGAAGTATTGGTGCCAAGAAGTTCAGTAATCACCAGAATGTACACCCTTCCCAATGTGGCAAATAAGTTAGTATACATTTAGAATAACATAGTTGAACTATGTTTCTACAAATTGCAGAAAATGTAGAACTAAAGTAATTGCAGATATTAAAAAGTACATTCCTAAATACATTGTAATATTTGAAACAATATTTATTTTATTCTGTGCTCCTGCATCAGCAACAGGAAGATGATGATGATTTCAAAAGAACTAATGTAATCATTGACTGACTTTTCTGACTAATTAGTTTGTTAAGCACCTAAGGCTTGGATTCCGCATTTCTTCCCCATGCAATCTGAATTTAGAAGAGCTGCAACTCAGGTTTTAGCCTCCTGTGACATCACCATTCAGGCCTTCCAAACATATGCAAAGACCTCCAACAAAACAGAATTTTGGATGAGATTCTGTGGTGTGCCTCTCAGAGATGTACACAAAACTTGCAGCCGGCAGCATGGGATGGGGGTGGCAGCTAAAGTAGTTTCAAATCACCTTTGTGCTCTCTCGATTCTGGGCTGGTCTACAGTCACCAGCATAAAGAGAGAGCCCTCAGAACCTGCTCAAGTTACAGCAGCTTGCCCAGTCTCTCTTATGGGCCACAGTTCTGCCCAGAATTTCCACATACATAAACAGCACACTACAGAAGATATTAGATTTAATTAAAGCTGCATGAAGAAATCTGTAAAGCAATTGATTTGTTTGTTAAAAATCAATGACCATTCTGTAGTCCTTTTCTTTCCTTGAAAATGAAAGATGAAAGATAAAAATATCTATTCAGAGTCTACTCAAAAATGGTAGTCAGCCAGAACTAAACAGTTATTACAATGTTGCTATGACAGCAAATAACTGAAATAATTTCTTAATTTTTGATTAACAGGGATCAGTATCCTAATAAAGAACACCATCTCTGTATTGTTCTTTGTGTTATTCCATCTCGTTCCTTATGCACCCTAAAATCTTGCTTGCTTTTTTGACAGCAGCTGCACTTTTTTTAAGCAGAAGTCTTCATTGAGCTTCCACAGGGCTATTGCCACTCGCTTCTCAACTGTGAGGGCTGCTCTCATCTGGATATTCATGCGCTTCAGGGCAGAGGAAAGCAAGTCACAAAGTTCCATGAAAGTGCCTTTACGCATGCGAAAGTTTCGCAGCCACTGGGAATCGTCCCAGACCTGCAACACTATGGGGTCCCACCAGTCTGTGCTTGTTTCCCAGGCCCAGAATCGGCGTTCCACAGCATGAACCTGCCCCATTAGCACCATGATGCTTGCACTGCCAGGGCCCGTGCTTTGAGAGAAGTCTGTGTCCATGTCCTCATCACTCTCATGACGTCGCCTACTCGCCCGGTTTTGCATTGCCAGGTTCTGATGCTGCATATACTGCTGGATAATGCGTGTGGTGTTTAATGTGCTCCTAATTGCCAAAGTGATCTGAGCGGGCTCCATGCTTGCCGAAGTATGGCATCTGCACAGAAAAAAGGTGCGGAACGATAGTCTGCCGTTGCTCTGACGGAGGGAGGGGCGACTGACGACATGGCTTACAGGGTTGGCTTACAGAGAATTAAAATCAAGAAAGGGGGTGGCTTTACATCAAAGAGAAACAAAAACAACTGTCACACAGAATGGCCCCCTCAAGGATTGAACTCAAAACCCTGGGTTTAGCAGGCCAATGCTCAACCCACTAAGCTATCCCTCCCTCCGGTATTTCAGGCAGGACTTCATGGAGGGAGGGATGGAGGGGGGAGCAAATGAATGCAAAACAAATCTGGTCTATTTCCTGTTTTGATCTACTCCATCTATCTTTTACATCTTTGGCTGGCAGCAGACGGTGCAGAAGGCCTGCAAGCCATCCACATCTCCTGCCTGCTCGGCAGAAGATGGTGCAATAGGACTGCTAGCCATCCGCATCTCCTGCCTGCTCACCATAAGATGGTACAATAGGACTGCCTGCAGGACTAAAGAGAATGACCTGGTCGAGTCACTCCTAATTTAGTCCCTGCACCTATATCTGCCCAGGCGCTCCTGACCGACCTTACCGAGGCGGCCAGGAGCACCTCAGACATGATGAAGTTGGTTTTCAGGCCTATTGTACCGTCTGCTGCCACAAGGCAATGGGTTGCTCCTGCTGTGTAGCAATGCAGTAGCACGTCTGCCAGCACCCAGGAGACATACGGTGACAATGAGCTGAGCGGGCTTCATGCTTTCCATGGTATGGCATCTGCACAGGTAACTCAGGAAAAAAAGTCACGAAACAATTGTCTGCCGTTGCTTTCACAGAGGGAGGGAGGGCCTGATGACATGTACCCAGAACCACCCGCAACAATGTTTTTTGCCCCATCAGCCATTGGGATCTCAACCCAAAATTCCAGTGGGCAGCGGAGACTGCGGGAACTGTGGGATAGCTACCCACAGTGCAACACTCCGGAAGTCGACGCTAGCCTCGGTACTGTGGAAGCACTATGCCGAGTTAATGCACTTAATGCATTTAGAGCATTTTGTGTGGGGACACAAATATAAATATAAAACAATTTCTAAAAAAACAATTTCTATATATTCGACCTAATTTCGTAGTGTAGACATACCCTTAGATAAACTATATGAGTCTAAATAATAACATGAGGAATTGCTTACTATTAAAAGCAACAGGTGCACAATCTGGTCCTAGATGCTAGACTTTCAGTAACAAAAATGTCATTGGTTGTGGAGGTGGCTTAAAAGGGGCTGCAGGGAAATGAAATCTGATTTATATATTCACAAGCTAAGAACTCGATCATCAACTAGTTTCCTACAGAGCACCCACACTCAATTCATTATCTTCATTATTATTTATATGGTGCAAACAGTATCTAGACTTTTTACAGACATATATAATAAGAAGACAGGATTCCTACCCAAAGAGTTTACAATTTAATTTTAATGTAAATTATTTTTGTTCACAGTATGTAGTCCAGGGGTTTTCAAACTGGGGGTTGGGACCCCTCAGGCGGTCGCGAGGTTATTACATGGGGGGTTGCGAGCTGTCAGCCTCCACCCAAACCCCCGCTTTGCTTCCAGCATTTATAATGGTGTTAAATATATAAAAAAGTGTTTTTAATTTATAAAGGGGGGTCGCAGTCAGATGCTTGCTATGTGAAAGGGGTCACCAATACAAAAGTTTGAAAACCACTGACCTAGTCTGATTAAACCTGGCCACTTAAAATGTAAAAGGCTCCTTATCTCATGACCACTTCCATGAGCCAAAATAAAGGAGTTTTTAAAAATGTTTTCCGAGTGTTGATATAAAACCAGCCTTCTAGTTTTGCTGATTTATCTATCTTACATGCATTCGGCCACATCCCCTGCTGATGTAAATTAAAGTAGCTTCCTTGGAGTCATGCCAAGTAACACTCGCTAGAGATGTAAATAATCTTTTCTACATTTCTATCAACAGACTTATAAAATATGGTTGTTATCTTTTTAGTTTGTGAAATGGGTTCACATCATAGGTAAAATTATTCTGATGTAGATTTTTTTTTAAAATCCTCAGAAAAGTTGTATATTTATTTCCCACCATTATAATTCTAAGGTGTCATTTGTTATTTTTTTAAATTGCTATGGAGAACACACCTTTGAAGGCCAAGTTTTGGCTCACAATTAACTTTTACGGTGGAGTTATAAATGTCAACAATAGATTATAACTGAGCAGCTGAAAATGACTTTTACTATTTTAGAAGGATCATCCGCAGTAACTCACCATGAATTCAATTGGACTATTAGTCATGGTGTCAGACAGGAACATTAATATCCAACTCAGAAGTTGGCACCCATACATGGTCTGATCACAGGATCCAATAACTTTGCATAGATGAATGGTCCCAATGAAGTCTATGGGACTACTCTTGAAGAAAGGTACAACTCCCTGTGAGTAAGGGCAGCAAAATCAGACTCTTAGAATAGTAATAACCATAGAAAAATACAATAAACTGGTTTTACACAAAAACTATTATGACCTTATCTGCTAATTCATATTCTAACATCCTACAATAGTGTTTTAATGAGTTGCTGATGGCTCATGAAAAACAGAAAAATAAAGTATAACATATTTTTTGTATCTTTCCCCTTTATTATTAAGTGCATTGGCAATCAGATAATCCAAGGGTGAATGCATTAGAAATGCATACAATGAACAAAGACTTCTTTTGTCAAAACCAGTTTTCCACCAAAATCATGATCCTCTAGTAGAATAATATTTTTACAACAGAAAACTGTGATGTTCTGAACGGTATTGACTTCCACACAAAAGCAAATGAATTCTTAAAAACTGTTACTACATGCAGTCATCTTTGGTAATGATGAACAATGGAAGACCAATGTTACACAAGTTATACAACTATATGTTATAGAAGTATGAATATTTCCACAATGTTTATTAAAGCTTTTCAAGATATCATCACAGCGTATGAAGAGAAACCCAGCTTTACATCCCTATACACTATGATAAGTTTCTCACCAAAGTTTATGAACATGCAGACAGGAAGCTGTGTTGGAAAGGGTAAATATATTTTAATTCAGGGAAAAGTTTAATTCCTGCAAAAACACAATGATCCTTCAAGATAGTAGGGAGAGGATACTGAATAATATATTACTTTCAAAAACTAGAACAGGTTTAAAAAACTCTAGTGCACCCAAGCAATTGTCACAAATAAGCTGATCATTATACTTCACTCATGGCATCAGCAACACAGAAAGCAATATTTTTAATACTGAATTTAATATGATTCACACCAAATCACTCAGAGGATGATTTTACGCAAAAAATTAATACTATATGTGCTAAATCCCTTAGCCGAGAATGAAAGCATTTCTTTAAATCTTTCAACTTAGACATTTTAATAAAGTGATAAAATATCATTTTCAGTATAAAAGATGCAAACTTTAACCTACATGTAAAGTAATGATTTACTTAACGATGTTATGCCACAGCAACCGTTTGTAATGTTCACATTTGTCTTGAGTTCCAGCACTAAACTGAAATCCCTTTGCCCAAAGCTAACATGTTTTCTATAATCACCAGCATTTTTCCTAATAAGGAGAAAGTTCAAATGATTAAATCTCACACTAATCTGTATTGAACTGATCACAATGCCACCACCTAGTGCCACCTCAAACACAGTCAGAGTATGGGCAACTTTTTCTACTGTTCAGCATTGAATTAGCTATCAATCTCATCAGACACAAACGTCAACGGGCAAAGCAACAATTTATAAAGTAAACATAGTTAAACCTACCAAATAAAGGAAAGAGAATATTTTAGAGGAAACTACAAAACTGACAAAGATGATATGATCCAGTTTAGGAAAAAGGAGGGTAGTAAATAAAATTAGGCAGTTAATTTCCATCCCTCCGAACTGCTGGGACATTGAAGTAGCAATGTGAGGGGTTGCCACAGAAAAGGGGAGAGGGGGTTAAATCCAGAGTGCAATGCAAGCCCTGCCCCACACCCTGCAGGCAGCTTGAGAAGAGGCTGCTGCTGCAGCAAACAAAGTTGAGGGGGAAAGGGAGGAGTGTCGCGACCGCTGGTAAGAAGAGAAGGAATAAACAAGGGACTTACTTTTGTAGCTGGCAGCCCAGGGCTGATAGCCATAATACCCGGTAATCCGCAGAATCCTTTCCTCGATGGGAGTGAGCCCCACGGAAGCACTGGGGAGATCTTCCACGGATCGGGACCATTTCAAATCCTCTTTGATTGCCTCATCCACCACCAGGTATTTGAGCTGCCGGAGCTGCGGGCTGATGTCTGACAGCCTCCTGGGGCTGACATCTGGAGATCTCCTCATGCCACTGGAAAGGCAGGAAAGGGACGTGAACACGGCCCGGTAACAGCTGAGGTGCCGAGCGCTGACTTGGCGAAGGAAGGGACGGGAGCGCCCCTTTCGCCCCCCAATAAGTGTACAGGGGCCAAGAGGGGCTGGGCACTGCCCGGGCCGGGAGAAGGGAAAGCGCCCCTCTGCCAGTCACTCCGACACCCCCCCCCAGCGCTGCCTATTGAGAAAGGGGCAAAAATGCTGAGCGCGGACCCCACAAACAGCTGATCCCCCCGCAAACCATAGGGCTCCAGCGCAAGTTTAGCATTGTCTAAAGCACCCCAAGAAGAACTCCCTTGCCCAGGTGCGCAGCCTGCGGCGTTTGGCTCCCGGCCTCCCGGGGAGATGGGGGCAGGAGTACCGGGAACTTCGCGTGTTGCCCCCCCACCCCCACAAGACTGGGACCCCCCCATTGGGATTGACCCTCAGATCCCCCCCGGGAACCCGAGCGTTGGATAGCGGGCAGCACAGCTGGGCGCCTCCTGCCGCTGCAGGTACCTGGTCCCCTTCCCGGTGCAACAGAAGGGAGCGCCCTGCCCGCGCCGCCCCGGGGCTGATACTCACATTGTGGTGGTCTTGCCCCTCGCCGTGCCGTTGGGAAACTCTCGGATCCCCATAGGGAAGAGCAGGGGTGGAGTGGGGGCTCCCAGACTTCAAGAAAAGGTGCAGCCGGGGGCTGTCACCGGCCGATCGGACAGAGAAGAAGAAGGGGGCAGGTGCCGGGGCCGCAGGCGCTGCAGAGGGGCTGCCAGGGCTTGCACCGGCAGCTGGAGAAGCGGGGCGCCAAGTGCCCAGATTGCTGCCGCTGCTGCTGAATCTGCCGCCGCCGCAGGTGCGTCTCCCGTCCCCAGCGGAGGCCAGGTGCCGGCTGCCTGCTGCCGCCGCGGAGCGGGTGTTAGGGGATGGAGGGAAGGGCTCCGCGCCCTCCCCCCTGGGCAGGGCAGGGCTGGGCTTTCCCGCGCTCCTCCGGCTGGGGGGGGCCGCAGCCCAGTTCCTGACTTTTCCTCCTCCGCCGCCGCCTGTGGCCGTCCCGCTCGCTTCCGACTGGGGGGGCCAGGCAGCGCCGCCGCCGCCGCTGCTGCGAGGGCGAGGGCGGGCGCGGCAGGGGCCGGGAGGCGACCAGAGGCACCTGTCCGCGGGCCCCGGCTCCTCAGGGTGGGCGGGCTTCTGGCGCTCAGCTGCGGGGGGGAGGGGCCCCTCGGGCCCCTGGCAAATGCAGGGACTGAACAACGGTGACGTCAAAAGCCCAGTGGGGCAGGTTCGGAGTCGCCCCGCTCCCAACGCGCCCCCCAGTGGACCGGCCTGCAGGGTGGCGCGTCAGGTTGAGGTTGACCCTGGGGGCCGAGGCCGGGCCCGCCCGCTGAGCTGGTCCCGGCCGAAGTGGCGCTCGGCCCTGGGGAGCGGCGGCGGCTTTGCGGGGCTGAAGCTAACCCCCCGAGACGTAGCGCTGCTCCCGTCAAGCTTAGGGGCTCTGTAGGAATTTACCCTGGGCTTCAGCCTGGCTGGGTTGGGGAGTTCGGAAGGTAACTAAACCCTGGATAGCGGATTTTCAAAGAGTTTCCTAAAAATCAGAGGTTGGCTGTAATGGCGCTTCTCCAGCACCGTCCATCCCGGAATCTCAAAGCACTTTCCCAACAACAATCAGGATTAAACCCAACCACGCCTGTGAGGTAGGTAGGAATTATCCACGTTTTGCCTTTGTGGAATTTAAGGAGCAGAGGCTCGGATCCTGGTATGTAGGTGCCTAACGCCCATTGACTTCAATTAGGCACGTTTTGGGCCTGAGAATGTAACTTAATTGCTCACGGTGACACAGCTGGTCTGCCGCAGAGTTGAGATTTGAGTCCGGATCTCCAGGCTTCTACAGATTCATGATTTAATCATAAGAACACAAACTATTTGGAATAGGGACTGGCTTTTTGTTGTGTTTGAACAGTGCATAGGGCAGTGGGGCTGGGACCTCTAGTTGCTACTGCCATACAAATAAATACATTTTCGGAGCATTGAGACTACTGGAACAAAGAGAGACAAGAGCATTATTGAAAGGAAAAAGGAATAGTAGCACTTTATGTTAAGGTTCCATTTACAAAGATTTTAAAGGGTTTGTAAATGATTAGCACATGTTTTAAGCATGTTACAGACATAATTAGAATATTTTATAGATGGTTATGAACATATCAGTAGGTAGTTATAAGCCACACTTATAACCAGCCTATTGAGCTGTTGGACTTTATAACAATTGATTAACCATTGATTAAAACATGTTTTAAGCACTCATTAACCTAGCATAAATGGAACCTTAATATATCATGTAACCAAAAATTATAGGTGGGGGATTTTCAGAAACACTCAGCATTGGTCTAACTCTGCTCCCACTGATGTCAATGGGAGCAAAGTTAGCCCAGTATTGGGTACATTTGAAAATCCTACCTAAACGTCTGGATTAACACTGCAAAGACTTTGGGCCCAATCCTGCAGTCCTTAGTCAAGAAAAACTCCAACTGACTTCCTAATGACCTTGCCTGAAAAGAGACTACAAGTCTGGATTTTTTTTATTAGGACTATTACCAATTCAGCAATGTGTCTAAGCATGTGAGTAGCCCCACTGACTGCTCATGTGCTGAAGTTAGGCATATGGGTAAGTATCTTGTTGAATCAGGACCTATAGTAATGTAGGGAATGATTGTCTTAGATTGCCTTAATGCCTATATATTGTTCATTGTGTACATATACACAATGAAAAATCGGATTAAAATCTGCAAGTATTATTTACTATGAGAACATTTGACCATCTGAAAGTAGGAACATATACGAAGATTTACGTATGTGGAAGCATGGCTTTTTGTTGTTGTTGTTTTAATAGAAGAATCTTTGTAGAAGGACCAGGGGGAAATCTTTTCCCCCTTTCCTCTTCAATTTGATATATTTTAGAGCACCTAGGCATTTAATTGCAAAGTTAATAGACGTCAGTTAAATAAAACAACTTGCCCTGCATAGCATTCAAGAATCATTGTTGCTTTATCTAGAATAAAAACAAAAAATCTATCAGACAAAAGCTAAACTAAATATCTGAGCTGTGTATTGTATTGAATACATGTATTGAAAATATATATTTTATTTATTGCATACACAATCATTATTTTGAATAGCAGTATGCTAAAGTGAAAACAACTGTAGCTTGGGAACTCGGGGTGAAACCCCCCAATACAGCAGAATTGTGGTCCTGTTATACAGAGATGGGTAGGAGTTGTGCAGGGAAACTCAGTCCTCTGTGCAACAAAGCTGAGCTCCTTGCAAGGTAAACATTAACCATAGTGCAGGAAGGATTTAAGGATGGCTGGGACAGTGTCAAGAAGATGCCCACTGAATCTGTAATTACATAGATCATTCGCTTCATGTAAACTTTGTCCAGGGGTCTCATTCCCTAGTCCAGAATAGCATCTGAAACAATAGCTATAAATAGAGTTGGGTTGGGATTACTTTCCTCCCAAACCCAGCATAGTTCCCTGCACAGAGCTTAGATGCCCAGGCTTTGTGTGGAAGGTGAGGGTGGGAATTCACCATGAAGGAATTCTCATGTCAATAGTACCCCGAAGTGTCCGATTTCTGCATAGTGTAAAACTCTCAATGTGTATTAAAAATAGTGTAATGTGGGTTCAGTTCCCTGGTTCCAGCCAAATTCCACTCAACGTGAGACCTAGTTTTGTTATACCAATAAAATAAAAACCAGCAGGATCTTATTAAAGGGGAAAAGGCAAAATGCCACATTTATTGTGAATATAGAAAGAATCATAGTAAGCAGTTAGTTATAGCTATAACATTCCATTCAATCTCATATTTTTACACACACACACACATACTGTTCTGCAAGGTTGTTATCATAGTTACCAGCCTTAGAGTTCCTCATGCCAAGCCACTGGCCAGGTGGCCTGGACATGAGGAGGGAGCAGGGCCTTGTCAGATGCTCATCTGATGCTCCTGGAAGTTGGTTTGCAGAATCAGACCCCAAAGTGCTCACTTTTTAGAGTCTATTTTTATAGGAATTTCTTGCCAGTCTATGGGAATTGCTTCATCATGCTGTTGCTGAATCCATCAGCAGATGGCACAGTCCTGACGGCTCCGTGCCGCCAGATGTTATCTTGTTCTTTGGTTCTCCCATTCTTGAGGCTGTTGAGTGGATTCCAGTCTGCCCGCTGGGGTCCTCTGGTTATTTCCACTTGATGCCTTCTTCAGCCGATGGACACTGCATTCTTAGGCTGGCACCTCCCTGATCATTCAGTTATTATCCGCACCAAGCGGATAATCCATCCACATACATCCTCTATCTCTATTTTAATTACAATTGTTAACAAAGCAAGATGAATACAACAAAAAGGGCGGGGAGTCTCTGGGTGCTGTTTCTGTTGTTACAGAGTATTGCTTTTAGTCTCTCTCAGTGTGAGTAGTTGTTGTTACAAAGAATTGCTTTGAGAACAGACTCTACTAACACAATTAGCAGCTTGCAAGTTTCACACATAGAGGGAGAGAAACAGTACCAAAACCCAAGAGACTTCTTAATTAGTAATACCCTGGAATTTAAACTATGGGGAATCAATCTCATTTGTGATTTTAATACAGAACTTCTTTAATATGATCCAACAGTTTGACACCAGAAGGGGGAGGCATAAAGCCACCTACTTCACTGGGATTCTGCCTATCTGCCCTATTTAGGGCAACTTTCCATCCTCTGTGCTACCAGAGTGGTACAAAGGAGATGGGGCCACAGTGTCTACATGTCAATTTAGAGATAAACCAGAACAATTCCTCACACTCAGACCTGCTGATAGGGGATTATTTTCCTGCTCTCTTCTTTTTCAAACTACAGCAAGAAACTAATGTAAATGAAACTACACAAATGAGTGTAACACTATAAGCGGCACACAGCAAAGTGTGACACTGGATCCTTTGGGTGATAGTATTGACAATCCATTACAACAGTCATTCATAAAAAGATGAACTTTCTTTTTCTTTTTGGTCAAGTGTATAAGGGGGTACAGTTACAGGGGCTCTGCAGATGTCAGTAAAGTTAAAATGTCAAAACTACAGTAAAAGGAAACATCGGAATTGCCAACTCATGATTTTATTGTGAGTCTCACAATAATTGATAGATTTCAGAGTAGCAGCCATATTAGTCTGTATCCGCAAAAAGAAAAGGAGTACTTGTGGCACCTTAGAGACTAACAAATTTATCTGAGCATAAGCTTTTGTGTTTTTCTTAAAGCCCCAGCTGCTGGATTCATGTGAATGTGAATTCTTGACTTTAGCAAAGCTTTCTTGACTTTGGCAAAGCTTTTGACACGGTCTCCCATAGTATTCTTGTCACCAAGTTAAGGAAGTATGGGCTGGATGAATGCACTATAAGGTGGGTAGAAAGCTGGCTAGATTGTCGGGCTCAACGGGGTAGTGATCAATGGCTCCATGTCTAGTTGGCAGCCGGTATCAAGTGGAGTGCCCCAAGGGTCGGTCCTGGAGCCGGTTTTATTCAATATCTTCATAAATGATCTGGAGGATGGTGTGGATTGCACTCTCAGCAAATTTGCGGATGATACTAAACTGGGAGGAGTGGTAGATACGCTGGAGGGGAGGGATAGGATACAGAAGGACCTAGACCAATTGGAAGATTGGGCCAAAAGGAATCTGATGAGGTTCAATAAGGATAAGTGCAGGGTCCTGCACTTAGGACGGAAGAACCCAATGCACAGCTACAGACTAGGGACCGAATGGCTAGGCAGCAGTTCTGCGGAAAAGGACCTAGGGGTGACAGTGGACGAGAAGCTGGATATGAGTCAGCAGTGTGCCCTTGTTGCCAAGAAGGCCAATGGCATTTTGGGATGTATAAGTAGGGGCATAGCGAGCAGATCGAGGGACGTGATCGTTCCCCTCTATTCGACATTGGTGAGGCCTCATCTGGAGTACTGTGTCCAGTTTTGGGCCCCACACTTCAAGAAGGATGTGGATAAATTGGAGAGAGTCCAGCGAAGGGCAACAAAAATGATTAGGGGACTGGAACACATGAGTTATGAGGAGAGGCTGAGGGAGCTGGGATTGTTTAGCCTGCAGAAGAGAAGAATGAGGGGGGATTTGATAGCTGCTTTCAACTACCTGAAAGGGGGTTCCAAAGAGGATGGCTCTAGACTGTTCTCAATGGTAGCAGATGACAGAACGAGGAGTAATGGTCTCAAGTTGCAGTGGGGGAGGTTTAGATTGGATATTAGGAAAAACTTTTTCACTAAGAGGGTGGTGAAACACTGGAATGAGTTACCTAGGGAGGTGGTAGAATCTCCTTCCTTAGAGGTTTTTAAGGTCAGGCTTGACAAAGCCCTGGCTGGGATGATTTAACTGGGAATTGGTCCTGCTTTGAGCAGGGGGTTGGACTAGATGACCTTCTGGGGTCCCTTCCAACCCTGATATTCTATGATTCTATGAATCCAAGAGAATTTTAGCTTTCATTAAAAAAGAAGTATGTTTCTAGCCATCATGGTTGCAGGGGAAATCATGAAAATGTGGCCCTCCTTGCACCCTATAAGGCAGATAAAGAGGATCAAAAACATTTATTTAAAAAAAAAACCTCATGATTTTTCAACATTTGAGATATGTTGCAATATTAATAACACTCTCCCACAACAAGCAACAATTATACAATACAACAGTCGGAGAAACTCACAATATAGTATTATAGAACATGCTACTTTAAAAGACTAGGCAAAATCTGGTTTATTTTACGGATATGAACATCTCAAGCAAGATTTGGCACAATGTGTCAGCTGGCATGTTAATGAGGACATCTGATGGGGCTGTTGTGGCACCAGAGTTTTGCTGCAGTAATCAATGAGAGAGCTTACACCTGTGAAACATTCTGCAAAGAGATGTTTATACAACAGTGTGACATTTCAATTGCAGAATATGAATAACCCCCAAGCACTGCTTAAAGTTGGGCTTTACCATATTATGAAAAGCAGCTGTATTCACAAAATGTCTTAGCACAAAGGAATAGTTAATACTTGCTATAACAGAGCACAGGTATTCTGTTCAGTAGTCCAGATCTACAAAGGGACTTAGGTGCTACTGTAATCCACAAAACCTCTGCTCAACTGCCACCTACATCTGTAGGTACCTACACTCACACGGTGCCTACATTTTGCTGTAAAAATCCTCTTGGTGCATGAGTGACAACCATTGGGCATGTGCACTGCTGCCTCAGGTAGGCCCCTAGATGCCTATCCCATGCCTAAGCCCCAGCAGGATCCTCATACCAGAAGGAGATAGGCATTGCCCCATCTATCTCACCTATGGCGTCCAGTCCACTAAGTATGCTCAAAGCTTGTCTAGCTGCACAGAAGATGATGAGGGAGAAGAGGGCCTCCCTAATAACCTCTAGTCAAGTGGTTAGAGCACTCCTCTGGGATGTGGGACACCTGAGATCAAGTTCCTCCTCTTTCCTCCTGCCCCACACCTGATGAGGAGAAAGGATTTGCACAGGGATTTCCTCCATCTCAGATGAGCGCCTTAATGCCTGTGTGATGCTGGCAGACCAGGTGCCAGCTCATGCCAAGGTCCGCGTACCTCAATTGAAGACTGACAAATACAGAGCTGAAATCGGTCTGGCTCACCTGTGTGCTAGTACTGTTAAAATAGGTATTATAATTCTAAGAATGTGTTTAGTGATTAATGCATGCGGCAACCCACAAATATTCAACAATCTCACTTATAACATTTGTATCTCACATTCATAGAATCATAGGACTGGAAGGGACCTCGAGAGGTCATCTAGTCCAGCCCCCTGCACTAATGGCAAGACTAGGTATTATCTAGACCATCCCTGATAGTTGTTTGTCTAACCTACTCTTAAAAATTTCCAATGATGAAGACTACACAGCCTCCCTAGGCAATTTATTCCAGTGCTTAACCATCCTGACAGTTAGGAAGTTTTTCCTATTATCCAACCTAAACCACCCTTGCTGCAATTTAAGCCGATTGCTTCTTGCTCTATCCTCAGAGGTTAAGGAGAAAAAATGTTCTTCCTCCTCCTTGTAACAACCTTTTCTGCACTTGAAAACTGTTATCGTGTCCCCTCTCAGTCTTCTCTTCTCCAGACGAACAAACCCAATTTTCTTCAATCTTCCCTCAAAGGTCATGTTTTCTAGAACTTTAATATTTTTTGTTGCTCTTCTCTGGACTTTCTCCAATTTGTCCACATCTTTCCTGAAATGTGGTGCCCAGAACTGCACACAATGCTCCAGCTGAGGCCTAATCAGCATTGAGTAGAGCTGAAGAATTACTTCTCATGTCTTGCTTACAACACTCCTGCTAATACACCCCCAGAATGATGATTGCTCTTGTTTTTGTTTTTTTTTTTGGCAAGTGTTACACTGTTTCATTTAGCTTGTGATCCACTATAATCCCCTGATCCCTTTCTGCCGTACTCCTTCCTAGGCAGTCTTCTCCCATTTTGAATGTGTGCAACTGATTGCTCCTTCCTAAATGGAGTACTTTGTGTTTGTCCTTATTGAATTTCATCCTATTTACTTCAGACCATTTCTCCAGTTTGTCCAGATCATTTTGAATTTTAATCCTACCCTCCAAAGCACTTGCAACTCCTCCCATCTTGGTATCTTCTGCAAACTGTATAAGTGTACTCTCTCTATGCCATTATCTAAATCACTGATGAAGATATTAAACAGAGCCAGACCCAGAAGTGATCCATGTATTGTAAGGTAATATTTGAGCACTTGCATTGTAAGCCTTTGTAACGGTGTAAATCACTAGATAGGAGAGAGACACATTAATTAGTGTGAATGCTGGTCTCCAACAGAAGGTGTTATGTTCTGCCCGACAAGGAGGACCCAGACACCAGACAGACTAGACTGGAACATCAAAGAGGACAAAAGACTTTGCTGTTTACTTTCCACCACCTCCCTCTCCTCCTCCCCCTTCCTCACCTTCCCAAACATGAATCTTACAAGTGAATTCTTCCCATTGGCTGGGTTTGAAGCTGAAAGTAGAAGTGGGAGAGGGGAATAAAAAACCCCTAACAAGGAGAAACTGTATCTTATGCTGCTTGGACTCCAGGGAGGGTCGGGTGGGGCAAAGATTATTAGGCATAAGCAAAAGATCCCCAGTGCTTAGACTGGATTAGCCCTACATGACATATAGAGTTTATTATAGAAGTGTGTATTACTTTTTTAAACTTAAGATTGGAACTCATTTGTGTGCATGTATGTTTACCCCCTTTAGCCTTGTAAACAACTCTTTTTATTTTCCTATTGATAAATCTGTATATAGTTTATTGTAAGATTGGCTACAGGTGTTGTCTTTGATGTGAGATCTAAGGTACAATTTACCTGGGGTAAGTGACTGGTCCTTTGGGGCTGGAAGTCACCTGAATATTGGTGTGATTTATGGTGTAAGGGACCATCTGTCGCAAAGGTAGGCTCACCTGGGTGGTAAGACAGATCAAGTACCGAGGGGGGACTATCTGTGCCTCCATGTTAAGGTTGTTATAGTGCCCGAGGAGTTTACACTTGGTAATTGATTGGTGAAATCTAAGTATGGAACTTACAACCAATTTGAGGGTTGTGCCCTGTTTCCTAACAGTCTGCCCTGAGGTTGATGATCATTCTTTTGAGCCACTGCAGGACAGTTTGGACTATAAGATATTCTGATGAGAGTGTCTCTGTCTCTCCTGTGGACACTGGTGCACTTTGTATAGATAATTAAATAAGACTGGGCCAGACAGATTGGTGCCTCCCTACAGTCTAGACTTAAGTACCTAACATCCCAAGAGGAGCAGGGCTTAGGACACACTTGTCTCCTTAGCATCTCTGATTAGCTAGCTTAGTTGGATATCATTCTCAGCCACCTATCTCTCTTCATTCATTATATAAAGAAAAGGAGTACTAGTGGCACCTTAGAGACTAACCAATTTATTTGAGCATAAGCTTTCGTGAACTACAGCTCACTTCATCGGATGCATTCTTTTTCCACGGAATGCATCCGATGAAGTGAGCTGTAGCTCACGAAAGCTTATGCTCAAATAAATTGGTTAGTCTCTAAGGTGCCACTAGTACTCCTTTTCTTTTTGCAAATACAGACTAACATGGCTGCTACTCTGAAACCATTCACTATATAGCGAGCCGAGGTGCTTAACAAAAGGGCTTGTGGATTCCAGTGATTTTCAAGGCATCTGCAAGTTACATGTTGCAATGTTGAGGATTTGTCTACAGTTGAAATGCTACAGTGGTACAGCTGCATCAGTGTAGCACTTCAGTATAGACATTACCTATGCCAATGGGAGAGGTTCGGCACAGGTTAGATCAGCTTAACTATGCAACTCGGGGGTGTGAATTTTTCACACCCCTGAGTGACATAGGTATGCCAATGTAAGTTCTCAGTGTAAACCAGCCCTGAGAGTGCAATATCTAAGTCATTTGTGGATCTGGACCAGCATCTACAGATGTTTCTAGTCATCAGGAAGTTATACTCTTGACTGACAGTTCCTTAGGCAGTCAGATCTTAACAGGCAGAGTACTAATATGTCCTACTGGCTATGTTGCTGACAACCTCATACCTTGTTGCAGACAAAGATTATTTTCACTTTCACCAGCACTAGTTTGACAAAAGTTTCCCTAAGACTGGAGTTTATACCCATCAAAAAATAATACCTTAAGGGAGAGGGTAAGTAGAATTTTGCATGACTAGCGTAACACATTCTGTACATATGACCACAGTAAGGATAGTAATGCTATATCACAATACATTAAAACAATTATAAATGAAAATTATTGCATCAAGCCATCTAACTTGGTCTCCCTCATCGGGTTCATAAAAGCGCACCTAGAAGCTCTGAAATGTGGGTGGGGAAAAAAGCTAGTTTGTCTCCTTGTAACTGAGTCTTTTAAATAGGCAATACTTTTGTGTCATAGCTATCTGTATTGTTTGACTGAGCACTGTAGGTATACAGAAACCATTAAGTGAAAAGGTTCCTATCCCAAGTTACAGTGTCACTCAGACAAATACAACACGCAGGGTGACAGTATTCTAGGGATGTGTGGAGATGCTATATAGCTAAATTACACAGTTTTGCCATATAAACAAACTTGGGGCCAGTTTCTGACATCCTTCCTCATGCTGAGTCATACCAAACCCATAAGTGGTTCCACTGAAATCACTGGGAACCACTTGGTAATTAAGGTGCTAGTCAGCGTGAGTAAGGGTATCGTAGTCTGACAGGCTGTTTTACATGAGAAATATTTGGGATCAGCAACCTAACATATTACATAACTGGAGCTCTTCTAGTCTATCCTGTCAAAATGTTTTCATTTCATATTATATAAAAAACTTAATATTTCTATAAAATGTATCTATCCAACTGACTTATTATGACCACAAAAGTGTGGAAATTTAAAGTTCAGGTTGAAATTCTGAGCTGACATCGGGGCCAAATTCATAGCTGGTGAAAGCAGAAACAACTCAGTTGACCTCAGTGAAGTCCTATCTGCTTACGCAAGCAGTGACTGACATCTCTAATTCATCCCATTTGTTGAGGCCAGTTGTAGCATATGTATTCAGCTTACCCACTGTTCTGACATCCCCCACAATGCATAGCACACCTGTCTGTTTTTTAAAAAATGTTAACATTTAATAGATTTGTCTGGTTTGATCAAAGTGTAATCAGAAGTTTCACTCAGTCTGAGGAGGTCACTAGAAACAACACATCTTGACAGGTTTCAGAGTAACAGCCGTGTTAGTCTGTATTCGCAAAAAGAAAAGGAGTACTTGTGGCACCTTAGAGACTAACCAATTTATTTGAGCATGAGCTTTCGTGAGCTACAGCTCACTTCATCGGATGCATGCCGTGGAAACTGCAGCAGACTTTATTTATACACAGAGAATATGAAAAAATACCTCCTCCCACCCCACTGTCCGTGAGTTTGTGTGTGTATGGGGGTCGGGGGGATGTGAGAAAACCTGGATTTGTGCTGGAAATGGCCCACCTTAATTATGCACATTGTAGGGAGAATGGTCACTTTGGATGAGCTATTACCAGCAGGATAGTGAGTTTGTGTGTGTGGTTTTTGGGAGGGGGGTGAGGGGGTGAGAGAACCTGGATTTGTGCAGGAAATGGCCCAACTTCATTATCATGCACATTGTGTAAAGAGTTGTCACTTTGGATGGGCTATCACCAGCAGGAGAGTGAATTTGTGTGGGGGGATGGAGGGTGAGAAAACCTGGATTTGTGCTGGAAATGGCCCACCTGATGATCACTTTAGATAAGCTATTACCAGCAGGACAGTGGGGTGGGAGGAGGTATTTTTTCATATTCTCTGTGTATAAATAAAGTCTGCTGCAGTTTCCACGGCATGCATCCGATGAAGTGAGCTGTAGCTCACGAAAGCTCATGCTCAAATAAATTGGTTAGTCTCTAAGGTGCCACAAGTACTCCTTTTCTTTTTGCGAACACATCTTGAGTACCATAAAGAGGCTTAGTCTGCAGAATGGGGGCTTCCTATGAGATAGGGAGATCTGATGATAATATTATTGTATGAAGTTTCTCTAAGCAAACATCACTGTTGCAATGATGATCTGTTTTCTTATCTCTGATATTTACACAGTAATATTTGTAAATCGGTTAAAACTTCTTCAAATATATAAACAAACAGATAAAACACCATTCCCATTCCACTCAGCCAGGACCACATGCAAAACAATGCATCTCCTTTTCTAGCCCACTCCCCTCTCCCCTCTCCCTCTTCTGCCCTCTTCCAGCTCTCTCCCTGTCCTGCCCCTCCTCTGGAATAACAACTAGTTCCAATATTCATCTACTTCATTTCCCCTCAATCTTTGACCCCTCACATTTTCCCTCCTGCCTACTGCTCTCCTGTGTAAGACTCATAAGTCAGAATATGTATATTAGAGTATTTTAATGTAAACGTAACTCGTTTGTGTAAGAACTGGATGGAAAGCCAGGACTATGATTTCCTGTGCCCTGTTGGAACTGTTCTGAAGAGATCACAGAAGGGACCCAGCTCTGATGACCAGCCTGTGGTTGGAAGTGGCCAGTGCTCCCTGAAAGGCCCTCCAGTAGTGGGCTTGTGCAAACTGTCTTTGGTTTTGGATTATGGCAAAAAATAATAAAATGCTCCAGTTACAAACAGCACCCTTGTCTGGGAGTGGAACCTCCTCACCTCCCAGTCTACTTCCTGTCCATCACATTCCCCTACACTAGGGCTTGCTAGCCCTTCCTCTGGCTCCCTGGCCTCCCTGCTGACGGTCAGGTTTTTTGGCTCTCTGGATCAATTGCTGAGACTCCCTCTGCTGCTTCCCCTACCAGCCATTCAGTTTGCCTCCCTGCCTTCAGCTTCTTCCTTCTCCTCTAGGGAGAGCCCAAAGGGAACTAGAGGAGGTGCCAAAGGTAGAAAATGCTAAGCAGCAAACTTCCCAAACCCCACGTTTGGAGGGCCACCACTCATTTAATGCCAAGTTCACCGTTGTCCCACACCAATTTGGTGTCCCCTCATTTTTACTCTCCAAAATAATTAGTCAGAAAGGAAGAACCATGAAATGGAGGTTACAAAAAGAAGTCTTTACACGGAAGTAATGGCTCCCCAGGCCTTGGAAGTTTTCCATATCAATTTGTCCCCTGCTCTTTTGGGGTCATTGTCAGAGGCAGCATCCCACATTTGGGGACTTGTTGGTTGAGAGGTAAGCTGAGCCACCAGGGATAAGAGAAAGAGAGGAGTTATAACAGCAGCAGCCTGCTCAGTCCACCCTGTTGAGAAGAGAATTCCACAAGGAGCCATGGAGAATCTGAGGGGAAAGGGGTGAGACTGTGGCTGGGAACTGGAGGAAGAACTGCTGGATTTGGGCGGGGGAAGGAATTGATGTGTTTGGTGAGTTGTGTAACATGACACCCATTGGTGCTGGTCTCACCGGGAAGCTGGGAGTCTCCCCCATTCCAATGGGATAAAGCTCCCCCGTTTCTATTCTTGCAACTGTATGAAGTATTGGAGTGTAAAGCTGTGACTTTTTTTAAATACAGAAAATGCATCACTGGCCCAGGACTGAATCATGCCTGGGTGCGTCTTTGGGCAGGGGTAATTTCTGAAGAGAAAAAGGAAAATTTGGAGAGTGAATCACTAGGCTGGGGAGAGGGGAAGTGGTTTAATTTATTTATTTATTTAAATACAATGGCAGCTGGTTGAGGCTACTCAGCTCTTTGGAATGTTAAAAATCCTGGGAGCTGGGTTTGTGAACTAAGAGCATACAAGATGGTCAAAAGTGCATTATAAATTTATTTCTTACATGGCCCTGCAATTTAATCACATGGACATCATCTCCATATTTGCATTTTGAGTACTATAATAAGTCATGCACACGCATCTTTTCAGTGTCTTGTTCAGGAAGACTTTTTTGGAGGGGTGAAAGGAAGAGTTATCAAAATATTTTGCCCAACCTGGCTGAGACTACAGTTCTGTCACTTTTTCCTGCAAGACATCAAGTATGTTCTTCCTGTAAAATGTTCAGCCTTTCCTTGTCTGGAACTGGTATATTTTAAAACTGCCATTTACCCGAGTGGTACATTATTCCACTCCAGTATCTTTTCAACTGGTTTTAAGACATTTAACAGATTTTTTTTTTAATGTTTCAGAAATAGATGAGTTTGTCATGATAGTGATAGTAAGGACTGATTGCCTGATTATTGCCACAGCATAATACACACAGATGCTATTCAAGTTTTTCTACTCCATTCATTTGTAGTCAACAATATCCCAGCCTTACTGCATGTCTGCACAGGGCCAAAGGCTAGCATTGCTATTCCACGGGAGCCTTAAGGCAGCACTGCTTCTCAGTGGAAGACTGTTTAGTGTGAAGCTAATATTTACATCCTGTATTTCTTTAGCTGATTTTCCATTTCTTGTGGTGATAAGTTTGGAACAATGACATGATTTGATTAAGCTTTCTCACAGAGTTACTGCTGAATGGACTATTCTGCTCGTAGAATTAATAAAAAGGCTAAAACACTTCATTAACATGCTTGGGATTGAGCTGGACTGGCTGCAGTGCGAGTTCAGTTATGCCAAAGGGCATGTGCTAAGGAAACTCAGAAAGCTTTTAAATCATATTTTTAAAGGTTGAATCAATAGCTGTCCTTGTGATAGTTTTAGTCCGGAACAATTTTTCCCCATTGATGCTAGTGGTGCTTAGTGTGCAGAACTATAAAGGCAGAAGTGGTGTGGTTTATTATTTTGGATATTCAAAGCATCAAGCTTAATTTATTGTGCATTTGCTTGACCTATTGAAAAGTAAAACAAAAAAGCTGGCACATGTAAAAATGGTCATCCTCTTGATGTTTGACACAAAGTAGAATCACCGAGTGGAGCAAATATCACCCGGGTGTAAGTGGGCCAAACTCCATTTATCTGGCCTGAGTTAGAACCAATTGGCCTGATTCTCCGCTCACTTACCCTTTGTGTAGGCATTTACACCTGTGCAAAAGCATTTGATACTGTTTGATAGTACTGTCTTTGAAGGATACTAGCAGACATGAATTCCAAAGCATTTCACAGAATTCACGGCAAGTCTCCACCACCAGCAACAGACCATGGTGCAAACAGCAGTAGGTGACAGTGAGTGGTTTTCTCCTGGGCAGAGTTTGAGACAAGATCATATTTTGCCCCAAGCCTCTTAAACATATATGCAGAATTTATTATGAGACAAGCCTTGGGAGGTTTTGACAGAGGGGAAGTTGGTGAACCAACCTCAGTTATGCTGATGACATGATACTCTTGCTACAACCACCACCGTTATGCAACAAAATGTTGGAATCTGTAAATTCAGTTCTGGCAAAGACTCTTGAGTATGTCCTGGATGAGCCCCCACCCAACGTCTGTGTTAGAAATATTATTGGAGAGAAGCAGATCCTGATGTCAGAAAACAGATGCACAACTATATACTTTGATCACATTGGGGTAGAGATGGAAATAACCTTGAGAAGGTTATTATGGAAGGAATGGTGGAGGGTCATCGTAGTAGGGGATGACCAGCAAAGGGATGTTTGCATGGTGTGTGGCAGATCACTGGAAGCTGAGCTGCTGAGTACTCAAAGGTGGTGATGGACCATGAAGGCTTTAGAAAATTCTGCTATGATGTCACCAATATTCAGACATGAATAAATGGATTTACTTACTTAAAATGAGTGCATACATGCACTTTGCCCGGTGTAAATGACTACACAAAGGCCAAGACCAACATCTTCAGTTTCTCTGCAAAACCAATGTGGCAAATGTAATTGTGCAAACTGTGTTGTCAAGTAAATGGTAATGGGTAAATGAATAATGAACAGATCGTCTTTTCCCAGTGGATTCAGCTGCAAACAATCCCTTATTCCTAGACACAAGCAGCTGTCTTTCTGCATTGCTAAAATACTGTACAAGCTCTGACCCATATACATGTTTAAAATCATAAAACTTTAAGCCCAAAGTATCCTCCAATTTGAAATTCAAAGGTCTGATTCTAATCTCATTTTACAGAAATTTTAAGGCTGATATAACTCCCTTGATTTAATAAAGTTATTCCTGATTAATACCCACAAAATTCACAGGCACTTTGTTTCAAAGACTGGAGATTTTTCAGAGAAATTATTTATCATCTCTTTAATGAAGTATGTGAGTAGAGGCAAAGTTGTTCCCTATATCTGTTGTTTGAAATAGTTTTTAACTATTCTTTTTATTAACCATTTTAACTATTTAACTAGTTCTTGACTTATGAATAATGTTTAGTTAAAAAGTAAAACAACCTTATAAGTGATGAGTTTTCATATAGCTTTGTGCTCAGTCTGATAACCTCCTTGTTTTAAAGAACTTTTTAATTCTCTCATTTTCTTGAAAAAATCAATATTTCAAAGCCCTCAACTAAGGCTGCTAGGTGCTGTAGTAATAAAATAATAAATGATGATAATCATGGAATCATAGACATATAAGTCTGGAAGGACCTCAAGAGAGATAATATCTGATTTTCCTATCTTTATCCAGGCAAAATTCCCAAGGAACTAAAAATGGTGGGGATTCTCTAAAGAGGCCCTCTAAAGAAATTTTATGCATGACCATGTCATCTAATATGATAACAAAAGGTCATTAAGAAAACCAAACTAAAAAAACAATGCTTGTCTAGAGGATGGGGGGAACTGTCTGGCAATCTACCCCAGGAAGAGGTCTCTTCCCTACCACCACTGTTTTGATGCCACTAGCAGCACAGTACTCTCTGCCTCTGTAACATGGGTATAATAATACATGTTGCCTAGACACTATACAGTGACAGGTGCCCTGGAAATAGATTAGTTAGATAAACAGACTTATCTACCACTCTCAGAGGTGTTGTAGGATAAATTACTAATGAAAAAGTCTTGGAATTTTTAAAAAATCAACTATACAAAAACGATGTGCAATTTGCATCCCAAGCAAGGGTGGAAAACTGGTAGGGAAAGGCTTCAGACTCAGCTGGATGAATACAGCAACTCAAAAGGGTTATTGTAGTAAGAAGAGAACCTACAGGGAATGGAAAAAACATTTGATCAGCAAAGAAAACTACAACTTGGAGGTTAGAAAATGTAGGAATTAAGTGAGAACTGCTAAAAGTCAATTGAATTAGCTCTTGCCAAGGAAATTAACATAAAAGGTTATTTTAGTTATATAAGTAAAAAAAGAAATAGGAAAGGATGAGGTTGGGCTGCTATGTGGTGTGGATGGGGAAGAGATTAAAGATAATGGCCCAAAAGCTAAATGAATACCTTGCCTGCGTTTTCAATAAGCGTGATAATATGGAACAGGGATATGAAGGCAGGATGGCTGATGGGAATAGGTGTCAAAATGGAAATTACCACATCTGAAGTGGAATAAAAAGTCAGAGTTTAATGCACTCAAATTGGGGGGATTGGATATTTTCCACCTTAGAACACAAAGAACTGGCACATGAGATTGCTAGTCTGGTAGAAAAGAATTTTAATACATCTCTCAGTTTGGGAGTAGTACCATATGACTGGAGACTAGCTGACATTGTACCTATACTTAAATGGGGAAGGGGGAGTGATCCTGGCAATTACAGACCTGTTAGTCTAGCTTCAATATTATGCAAGACTTTGGAACAAATGGTGAAGGAATGAATATTTAAATTCATACAGGTAAACGTAAAAGGGGATGTAATGCAACATGGGTTTCCCAAGGTTAGGCTGTGCTAGATTAACCTCATTTCCTTGTAGATTACTATATTTGGACTAAGAACATTTGACACAGTACCACATGAGAAATTATTAGTTAAATTAGACAAGATGGGGATTAGTACAAGAATTGCAAGGTGGGTATCATGGATCCAGTGGGTGTTACGGAGGTATGTCATTCTAGTGGGCCAGCACCCAACCCTCCAGCCAAGTCCTCTTGGATGTTTCTTCTCCTCTCGGGGTCCCAGGTGAAACAACAGAACAGCCCACAATCAGCAATCTGAAGAAAAAGAAAGGAAGCAAACAAACAAAACGTGAGGCAGCTCCTGTCACAGTATGGGCCTCTTACTTCAGAGGGCCCTGGGAGTAGCACAGTCCACTTCAGAGTTTACTGGGTCTCCAGTGCAAGTCTCAATCTTTTCCCCCCTTTCAGCTCAGGAGATCCGCATTCCTCTTCTGTGAGGGCAGAGGCTCTGCTGGCTGTCAGCCCTCTCTTAAGGGCTGGGGAGCCCAATGCAACCTGTTCCCTTCCTGGGGTTACTCCCATCTTTGTCTTTGAGTGCAGCAGCCTCATCGCATGATGTTACAACTGCTACTTTCATTCATTCATTTTTAGCCAAGTTTTATTGTTTTTATATCCTTTTACTCAGCCTACTATTCGTAAGAAAAAGCAGCAAGACTTTTTTTTGCACTCTTCCATTTCCCTGACATGCTCACTAGTCCCTTTAGAGAAAAAAAATCTTTGATTCCAAGCCAACTACATTTTTCATAAAGAAACTTTCGGTAGAATATTGCCTACAATGCCATAGGACATGATCAGTGGTTTCTTTGGATTTGCACACATTACACAACCCATCTTTATGTCTTTTTAATAAATTTAAATTATTTAAGGAACAATGACCTGTTAACGCTGTAAAAATGACTACTTCACTTTTCCTGTCATGACTGGGGAGTATAGTATTATTTTCGAGCATACATCATAGAACCTTCATCTGTTTGTTTCCTTAGTGCATAGTTCTTGCCATTCCTTCGCAAGCTCCTTTGTGACTATGCTTTTAAATTCTTGTCTACTTAAGGTCAACTTAATATCCTCCTCCTCATTGTTTTAGAGCAAGTTTTGCTGCTTTGCCAGCCATCTCATTTCCAGGTATTCCAATATTTGCTGAAATCCATGATATTGTTACACAGATACCTGCTTGCATTACTTCCATAGTTAGGAACATTATTTCACTTATATTGTTTCTGCTTTCTGAAGTCCCTGTTCTGATTGTCATTATGGGTGACAAGGAATTAGATAAAATTACAGCTGCAGCTAGTCGTACAGCTCTTATCCAAGTTAGTGCCAACATTATCTCCATTAGTTCAGCCATCAAAATGGTCCCATAATTTGATAGCCTTGTAGATTTCCGGATTCCAAGACTAGTAACACAGCTGTTCCCACTCTACCCATGCTGTCAACTTTTGATCCATCTGTACAGACCAGTAAATGGCCCCATTTTTCATAAATAAATTCAGAAATTTCATTGGTCATAATGTGTGCTTTTCCTTCCCTCAGTTTTTTTCATACAGTTCAAACCCACAAATGGGGGAATAGCTGTCCAGCTGTAATTTGAGTTCCCATGACTAAAAAAGTTTAGAAAAATAGAGAACTTTTTTAAAAAAGTCTCCTTTTCCCATTTTTTGACCCTGATAGTTAGGGCTCCGTGTCTGTCATGGAGGTAACAGATTCTGTGACATTCTTTGACCTCCATGACTGCTGCAGGAGCCAGTGTGGCTGACCCCAGAGCCGCCCAAGCAGTTGGCTCCAGGGCCAGCCGCTCAGGTGGCCCCTGAGACAGCTACACCAGCCAGCTGCTGAAGCGGCGCTCGGGACAGCCACACCAGGTGCTGCTCCGGGGGACCCCGGCAGCAGTCCCCGGGCGGCCGACCAGGGCAGCTGCAGTCCAAGGCTCCTGGCAGCAGTCCCCGGGTGGCTGGCCAGAGCACCCACAGTCTGCTGGCCCTGGCATTGAACCATTACTGCATAACTATTCAATCACATTTAATTTTGAAAAGGTCCTAATGAGCTTTTTGAAAATTTCAGCTAGAAACTTTTTGTATTTTTGATATTTCCTCAGCCTGGGTATTCAATAAGCATAGGGAACTGATCACTTCCCATTCCATAATCTTTATGAATTTCCCAGCTAAATTTACTAGCTATATTGTTTGTTGTAATTCCCAGATCCAAAACCAAAAAGAATCCATTCACTAAATTAAATTTAGATTACCAGGTTATGCATATCAATAAATTGTTCTAAGCATTTGCCATTTAGGTCAGTTTTCTTACTTCCCCATAGCTCATTATGACTATTAAACTCTCCACAAATGATGATTTTTTTTGACATTAACTAATTTTTCTAGTTCTAATAACTACTTTTTTTACATGGATTATAAACATTATAATTCTATATATAAGTGTTTTTGTTCTGCATGGGATTCTCAATAGTATTATATTCAAAACTTAGTTTCTGTACATCCATTTCGATGTAGCTAAGTCCATCTTTTATAAATATACAGATTACTCCATACCCCTGGTAGCCTCTTGATCCCTCCAGTGTATATTATATCCCAGAAGACTGAACACAAGTTTACGTATTAGCCATTTTTCTTGCACACGTATTACATTATGCCTTTTCCCGTTTGAAAGATGGGGTTCTTAAATTCCTGTCCATGCATTATTAAGCTATGCACATTCCAGCTAAGGATCATTAAGACTATATTATTTAAGCTGTATTATTGCCTTCATTTAAAGTTGCATGAATGGGGTTTGTCAAGAGGTGGTTTATCTTTAGATATTTTTCTGCTGCTTTTGCTATGATTTTAATCATTTCATTTTTTCCTGTCTTCAAGGTGCAGTTAATTACATCTATGATGAACACAAACTTATTTTTACTTACAAACAATACATCATCTCCCTTTCCTCTAATATTCTCTTCCTTGATAAGAGATGTATTCTGCTGCTTCTGTACATTTTTTCCTCTTACTTGTGTATTTTTCTTTTTCTGTTGTCTGCAGTGGGTACCTTTTTGGTAGCCTCCACATATGATACTTTTTGAATTATTTTAATTTTTTAAATTTCTCTAGCTTGTTCTATGACTGCACATCCTTTATGTACTGCACCTTACTTTTCTCCTGCAATTGCTGAATTTCACACATGAGTAATTTCCTCCACATTTACTGCACCTCATTGTTCCCTGACAAATGGCTGCCCCATGTCCAAAATATTTGACAATTATAGGGAGTAGGTAGGAAAAATATATGGTTTAACAAAGGAAGATTGAGACCCCATTTGGATCCTATCCAGAAGTGTCCCACCTTTACGTGTTATTGGGTACAGGGGACACCAGAAGATCCTGCAACCTGTGGATAAATGTTGCCTGAATTCTGCCCCAGGGGAATCCCCAAACATCATCCCCCTAAGCCCCACCATCCAACACCAAGAAATATTGTGCCTGACAACAGAAATCCCCAAGATGCCCTCTAGCTCTGCAACTTCCTCTTCAAATCAGAAAGCACTCAAAAAAATGGAGATCTGCCTTCTACAAACAAAATGGTGCTTGAGCCTGATGGAATGCAGCTGATGGCAGTGCTACAACAGGCAGCCATAGACACTGTTGGAATTAAATGTGCAGTTTCCACCCTACAGACCACCGTAACTAAGATGTAGAGTGCCCTACAAGCTCTATCCAGAGAGCACAGAACTGATTCTCTTGCAAAGGAAATTAAGGCTTTGGATGTAGACTATTCTTCTGCCCCCTCCCAGAGGAGCTCAATGCCCTCATCAATCTAAGCTATGAAATCAACAACATTCTGTCCCAAAAGGCAGCGTTTGCTTTATTCGGTTTGAAGCAAAACCACTGGAAATCTGGCAAAAGAGCTGGCAAGCAGATATAACAGATATAAGATTGTTGTGTATATAATTTATTGCTACTATCATGAAATAGTAGCAGAGTCAGATATTAAAAACAATGTCAACGGTTTTATTCGACACTGTACTTAGCTGAAGAAGGAATCAGTAAAGATGCCCTAATAACTTTTTTAATGGATTGCCTCTGCT
Source organism: Lepidochelys kempii (assembly GCF_965140285.1). Classification (NCBI taxonomy): domain Eukaryota; kingdom Metazoa; phylum Chordata; order Testudines; family Cheloniidae; genus Lepidochelys; species Lepidochelys kempii. The sequence goes on along the minus strand of NC_136382.1, from coordinate 134,389,205 downwards.
ATAGATCTCTGACTCTCAGAACAAACTTTTAGATGCTCCTTTAGAAATCATGGAACTGACTCGGGCGATAAGAGAAATGAAGTTTGGAAAAACTCCTGATGCAGACAGGTTCCCAGTTGAATTTTACAAACAGGTCTCAGAAACTTTAACAGCTAGATTATTGAATATGTTCAATGAGGCCAGGAATAAGTAAACTCTTCCACCTACCACAGGTGCTGGCTTTCTCCTGGCCTCAGGGGTGCTCAACCTCCCACTGTGCCCCAGGCCCTGTCCCAACCCCACCCCTTCCCTCACGCCCGCACCCCACCCCACCTCTTCCTGCTCCCGCTGCACCCTCACCCTGCCTCTTTCCGCCCAGTTCCACCCCCTCGCCCAAGTGTGCCCCATCCCCGCTCCTCCCCCACTCCCCTAGCACCTCCTAAACACCACAGAACAGCTGATTGCGGCGGGCAGGAGGCACTGGGAGGGAGGGAAAGAGAGGAGTTGATCAGAGAGGCCACTGGCAGATGGGAGGACCTGGCTGCTGGTGGGTGCTAAGCACCCACTAATTTTTTTCCATGGGAATCAGTGCCTATGCCACCCGCTATAAGAGAAACTGCAATTTCAGTTATTCCTACACTGAGAAAGAGCTGGGATCATGTAGTAATTAGACCAATTTCTTTAATCAGTTCTGATGCTAAGATTTTAGCAAAATCTCTTGCTATACAACTGGATAAAAAGGTATCTCACATGTTTTATACAGATAAAGCAGTTAGGTTTCCTTGGTAATAGACATGGTTCAGCTAATTTGCATCAACTGATTGATATTATTACCTCTTTGAGAGATTCTAAAAAATCCTTAGCTGTCATTTCTTTAGCTGAAATGACCTGAAAAGGCCTTTGCCCACATTGCCTGGGATTACCTTTTTCATGTGTTAGCAGAATTTGGGTTTGGTAAGCAATTTATTGCTTGGATTAAGCTTTTATACTGTAACCCAACTTCCAGGCTAATTAGCTCATATGTTTTGGGAGTGCTCCTGTATCAAGAATTTCTGGTATGAGGTAGGTCCAAGGACCAATTTGATATTGGAGGCGTTGCCCCTAAGTTTCATTTTTTGATATATTCCTGATCCCTGGAGATTACCTGATAACAAGGCAGCATGGTTCCAACGTGCAGCTTTGATTGCTAAAAAATTCATCCTGCAAAAATAGGAAAGTTAATCCCCACCAAATATTGATGCCTGGCTCAGTGGTATGGCTGACCTTGCAACTAATGAACGAATGGCATGCCTGAAAAATTCAGAGTAATTTGGGCTGATTTTCAGAGGTCTGTGATTAACATAGATCCTGAAGGTAGATATGTCCCCTTTCCTCCCCTCCCCTTACCCTAACACTCTTAATTTACTTTGTATATTATGATGAATCTGGTATATTTATTGTATTTGGAAAAAATAATAAAAGTTTCAAACAAAAAAGTGTTATACATACAGCCATAGATGGTTTTTCTCCCTCTTTCCTACTAAGTAGCCATTTAAACAATACTTTATCTTCACCTAAATATTTTAGATATCATCCTCAGACAATCCTAGTGGCACTCTTGCTTCCAGCAGGAGATTAGGCAGTTGACAAGTACCTTTCATTTTCCCTAAGGTTACAGTTTTAAGAAGTTTTTCAGCTTGTTCCTTTATGTGTACATTTATCAATGTATCTCCACCCTGCATTCTTTTGGCTCTTTTTACATCATCCACACTTTGCTTTATCCATGCCCCCATTTTCAGGGGGTTAACATCTCCTATTTTCATATCTTCTATCACCGATTTGATAATTATAGAGTTTGGGTTTTATCTTTTGTGTTTTTCAATTCTGTGTATTCCTCCTCCTTCAAATCCTGATAATATCTAGTTTTTTTTCCCCCCTGGTCTGAGACAATTCCTCATCCCCTGCTTCTTCTCCTTCATAGCTGAAGGCAACTTTCTCTTTTTCCCCCAACCTCCATTATCAGTTTTAATGTTCAGCTTCATTTCACCTGGGGGCCAGCCACAGCCCTCCATCTGGCCTGCTCTGATAGCACAGCCTCACCATCTTCAGGCACACACCAGGACTTCCAGCTGGCCCCAATCGGAGTAAAAGTTCCCCCCTTTTAATGCCTCCTCCAATCCTGGCACGATTACCAGGTGAGGAGGGGCGGGGCCACTTCAGCCTAAAGTAGCTGCTTAACTGCTTCCATGCAAGTGAGGGGTATATATATACCCTGTCACAGTGGGTAAGGAACTAAAGGGGAGAAGGTAATGGGTTGTACTGAAGGGTGAACTGTTGGTCTGGAGGGAGGTTACAAGTGGAGTTCCTCACAGATCAGACTTGGGAGCAATATTATTCAATATTATTATTAAAGTCCTTGGCAAAAAAGCAGGAGTGTGCTAATGCAATTTGCTGACGATACAAAGTTGGGAGGCGTTGTCAATACAGAGGAGGATCAGAGTATTATACCAGAAGATCTGGATGACCTTGAAGACTGGAGCAACAGAAATAGGATCACTTTAGGGTCTAATAATAAAAATTTCTGCTACAAGCGGGGGACTCATCAATTGTAAATGACAGAGGAGGAGAAAGACTTGGGTGTGCTGGTCAAGCATAGGATGATAATGAGCCAGCAATATGCTGTAGCTGCAAAAAGAGTAAATGCAAATACCTAGGATGGGACATGTCTAGTAGAGACAGACAAGTATTAATGCTACTGTACAAGATTCTGGTAAGACCTCATCTGGAATACTGTGTACAGTTCTGGTCACCCATGTTCAAAAAATGATCACTTCAGACTGGAACAGGTGCTGAGAAGAGCTACTGGCATAATCAAGGGAATGAAGGGCCTATTTTATGAGATGAGACTGGCAGACCTTGGCTTGTTTAGCCTAGCAAAAAAGAAGGCTCAGAGAGGATCTGATTATTTTCTCTATAAACATTGGACGGTAAACACCAGGGAGGTAGAGGTAAAGGTCAATGCTGCCGCAAGAACAAATGGGTATAAACTAGCCATGAACAAATCTAGGTAGAAAATTATAAGATTTCTATCCATCGGAGTGAAGTTCTGGAACAGCCTCCCATTAGGAGTTTGGGGACAAAAAACTTAAATAGTTTTAAGAGAGAGTTGGACAATTCATGAGTGGGATTGTTTGATGGGGTTGCTTGTGATGGTAGGGGACAGGGCTCAGCAGCCTTGGGGGTCCCTTCGTGTTTGTCTTGCATTCCTAAAACTTATTCTTCAAGGCTTCAGCCAGTCACCTATGGGGGTCAGGAAGGGATCTCTCCTCCCCAGTGTAGTCTTTCCCCCCTCCTTCCTCTGAAGCATCGGAGATGGGATACTGGATGGGGGAAAGCCTGTGCTCTGAAGCAACACCAAATATTCTCTCTCTCAGGTGTTTAGCTGGCTGGGTCTTGCTCACATGTTCAGGATCTGATTCCCATGCTGTATGTAGGGCTGGGAGAGAATTTCCCCCTATGTCAGATTGGCAGTGATCGGGGGGGGGGGATTTTTTTTTTGGCTTCCTCTGCAGCATGGAGTGTGGGTCCCATTCTGGGATTACCTGGGAATCTCTCACTGAATCAGTTTCATGACATCGCTGTGGCCTCAGGCATTGATTAGTGCATTTTGGTCCCTTCTGTTCTCTGCCCAAGGCACATAATAGTCTAGTTTCCTGTGGGCTGTAATATGTTTAATCTAATTTCAGTTTGGGAGTTTAGTGTGCAGGTGTTGGTGGTCTGTGATATGTAGGAGGTCAGACTAGATGATCTATTGGTCCATTCTGGCCTTAAACTCTATGAACCAATACCATCAGTTTTACAATTATCAGAGGACTGGATAAAGTAATTGTGATGGAGTGTACCAGGCATTTGTTGCTCCCTGCCAGAGGCCCTGCTGCCTTGCCATGCTGCATCCTGAAAAGGTTTCCTGCTGGAAAGGAAGAGCAGTTGCTTCAGACCTCCAGGGGTTGCCTAGACAGTCCTCCCAGGATCAGCTGCTGGGAATTTGTCCTCTTGCATCTAGAAGGGCTGGAAGCAGAAAGACAAATCAGAGCCTAGCAGGCCACATAAAAATGGCTGGCATGTCTGCTTCTAGTAGGGGCTGTTCTGGGTGAAACCTAGAGAGGGAAGGCTTGCTTTCCCTGCCCTAATACAAGTAACCTGGCTGAGTCGGGGGTCTAACCTTGACAACATTGGCCTTAGATCTCTATGAAGGACTAGAGTTTATATTTTGACTTTAACATTTAGATTCCTATTTTGAGCTGAGATTTAATTTGTTTTCTGTTAACCCCAGAAAGGAACTGGACTGAGAGCGGACCTGGCCAGAGGGCTAGGCCTTAGAAGTGGTAGACCACTGCAGAATCAGGCCACCAGAAGGTGCTAGAGAGGCAGAACTCCTGTAATGCTGCATCTTGACATGAGGGGGCTTCTGGGGGTGAATGCACACCATTACAGCAATGTTAATGGAGTGGTGTGTCTTCTTTCTCCACTTTTATATTTGCTTCAAACTTTGTGGCCATATGGGCTCTTCACAACTCTAATTTACCATTATTTTGAACAGACCTATGTTGAAATATTAAGCAAAAATAAATGTATTGGATTTTGTTCGGCTCAGGTGTTGGCAACAGGCCATTTGACTTTAAAGATAAATTTAAAAAAAACTAGCTTTGATAGTCTCTGGTTATAAAGTGTGACCAGGAAGGAGGAAGAAAAGATTACAAACCATCCTAACGTGAAGATCTTTTTATACCTATGCCAGATACAGCTATACCTCTACCACTTTTGGTTATATTAAATGCTGGAGGAAAAAAAACCCAGTAAGTTATTTATCTTATTTAATTTTTCATTCATTTACACTATATATGGATGATTTGGCTATAATTTCACACACACACCATAAAACTGAAAAATATATGCTGTACCAGCTGCTTTGTTGTGCAGTAAGAGATAATCACACAGGATTTCTATATTCCCTACAATGTATTTTGTCACCAGTGAAAGGGAATTAAAATAGCCTCCATAAAATCAAAGCTACTGCTTTAACACAGAATTGCTGATAGCACTTGGTCATCCTCCACTATACACATCCATATATACAAATGGAATTCTAGGCTTCAACTATCGTTAAATTTAACGTTTTGTAACCTGAAATGTTCAGTTCCTTTACTAAAATAGAATTAATCCTCTTTGGAACTACTCTTAATCTGGTTTTTGGCACCAATTGTGCTACTATGGCAAAATCCAATAAATTCCTTCTGATACCAGTAATAAAGATGAGCCTTGTTTGGGTTTTTCCTCTCCTCCCCCCACCACACATGATCCGTGATTGAGGTTCCATATTTGTAACCAACATGCATATCGACAACATGCATTAGCTCATAGAGCTAATTCCCCAGGTTTTGGGGATGCACAGAATCTCCCGTGTGGTATTGCCTCAATCCATAAAAATGCTGTGTTGGCATTTTAGAGCCTTGTAGGAGCTTCCTCTGCTTTCTCACTGATGTCCTCTAGTGCTGGAAGTGCAGGAGAAGGGCGCTGCCTGTGGAGCGCCTCAGTTTGACCAAGCAGGGCCATATGGCATCAAGCCAGGGACCTTGATGTAAAATTTAGATCTGACAGGCTGTACAGCATCCACACCTTATTTCTAACTTTAACCAAATATTATATTAAAATGAAATACAAAATCAATATTAAGACAAAGGTATGTACAATCATTACACAAATTATCAATGGTAACTTTAACTAGGGAATGATGATAATGCCACTGTTTATCAGACCAAATCCTATGTGACTTTTTCATGAACAGCTCCCATTAATCTTGGGACACACTTTCTCCGCTCATGATTATCTGTAGTAAATATTTATATTGTGGTAGTGTCCAAAGGGCCCAAGTATTAGGTAGTATTAGGGTAAGCTAGTATATTAACAAAATGATCACCGATGCAAAATCCCCATTATCTGCAATAGGAGCTTTATGCAAATGAGGTGAACAGGATTTGACAGTACTGGATTTTAAAATGAGTGAAAATAAAGATAAAACTACAAAAAGCCAACAACCGTAGAACTTTAAAACATCTGCAGAAAAAAAGGGGGAAAACCCTATAACAAGAACCTGAAGTGCCCTTATTAAAACTCCCTTATTTTCATGCACATCTACTCTGGAAGGTAACTTTGTAAAACTGGCAACATGGGGTTCCACATTTATTCTGTCATAGTGACACCAGGTCAAATTTAAAAGATATTTTTTGAACTTCCAGCCACAGAAATTCACAGCTTGATTTTCTATACCTGATTTGGTTTTTTAGGCTCATTGCATCACTACTAGTAATAGATAATTCAGCATCTGGGAATTAGCCAATTTGCTGGGGATGTCTGACACAGATGATAACCCAATTCACTCTCCTCACTGTTTTGGCTCTGCAGGACTAATAAAGTTTTATTACTACTTACTTCTAGTCTGTAACGTCAGCAGATCTGACTCTGAATAGAACAGGGAATGATAAGAGGCTTCTATTTTTACAGTCACTTTTAAATTGTTCTGTAGTTACTTGTTGACAGCCTGACATTTTGCCATAAATCTCAAGAAGTTACTCTAACACCATTACATTATGATACATTAGCCTGTAGCTTTAGGTCAGATTGTGAACTCCATACTCACACAAAGTATTTGTTCACCAGGGAAGCTGCATTGAAGTCAATGTTCACAATCTGGGCCTTAAAAATTAAGGATTAAATTCCATGTGGTTTTACAAGTTGTGCAAAACCGTTACAATCATTGGGGAATATGGGGATGGTCAGTTAGAACTAGCCTGAAGGGTTTACTTGCAGTGACGTCCACCTTTACCCATCCCATCAATCAAAAACATTGGTGCCGACTTTGCTGTCACTGTCTTAAAACACCTTCCCCCACCCCCAGTCTAGCTGTCTCCTAGAACTTTTTTGCATTCTTTTCACCACAAGACACACACCACAGCTATCTGCCATCTGGGACCAACCATTTCTGCAGGCCATAATGGTGTGTCTGAATGAAAAAATACGACCATATCTCTCCGGGAATTTGCTGTTCTCTGTTGTATGTGGAGGGACTACACTGACTCAGAGTCTAATTTATGTAACTACCTCTGACTTCTACAGCAGTTTCAGCTGCTGCCACTCAAGGGTCTGCTCGCTCTGGGAGGTTTTAATACCATATCACTGAGGCCATCACAGGAGGCACTTGTGTTGGAGCGTTTAGTGTAACATGCTATGTGAGCAGTGATGCTGGAATAAGGCCTTGGCTTGGTTCCTGCTACTAGGGTTGCCAATTTTGGTTGGACGTATTCCTGGAGATTTCATCACATGACAATCTTTAAAGATTAATCTTTAATTCTTGGAGACGCCAGGCCAATCCTGGAGGGTTGGCAACCCTGCCTGCTGCTGCTGTGCCGTAGCCCTATCTGCTGTTGTTTCTGTGACAGTGTCACAGGTTTTTGATGCACTGTTTCTGGCTGTTGCTTTTTTCTTCTTTATTATTTAGACATAACAGAAGCTACTCAGGGGCCAGACCAGATCACTTTTGTTATACTCTAATCCCATCTAGTGCCACTTGTACTCTAGTGACACCGTTGCTTCTAGCTCGTTTTTGCCACAAAAAAATCTTAGATTTACTGCTCCTGTCATCCAGATGTGGTACTTCTGAGGTGTCCCCTCTCTCCCCATTATTAATTATCTACCATTGGAAAGTTAGATTATGTTTTTAACAAAAGCTGTCTTGGTCTCCTGAGCCGTGCACTAAAACTCTTCAGGAAACAAAACAAAACTGACAAATGAACAGAAAAGCCATTGCCAAAGAGGTATTGGAGCCAAAGAGTGACATTAGTGAAATTTTTGTGACATTAGTACATGGTAGTCCTGTTCTTTGCAGGCCGAACTTCTGCCTCTTGAAATGTTCTGTTTGGAAAATGAGATTGAGAAGAAATGAAGTTTGAGGCCTTGAAAAGTACTTGATTTCCCTATCTCAGTGCACTCTGCACCAGAGAATGACTCTCTTCCCTCCACAATCACTTAGTTTATTTGACAAAATTGTTACTCCTCATTTACAGGAGTGTGAGAGAGAAGAATCAGATCTATTGTATTTGACCCAGGCCCACACCATCTAAAGCAAGGGTTCTCAACCTTTTTCCTCCTAAGGCCCCCAAGATGCTATTAAAATTCCTCAGCCCACATGTGTCACAACAACTGTTTTTCTGCATATGCAGTACCTTAAAAGCCGGGGCCAGCTTTATGGGGTAGCAAGCAGGGCACCTGCCTGGGACCCCATGCCAGAGGAGGCCCTGCAAAGGCTGTTGTTCAGGGTGTGGCTTCCACCTCACATGGCTGGGCTTGCGCTTTGGCTTTCTGTCCTGGGATCCAGAGAGTCCAAACACCAGCCCTGCTCTCTGGTTTATTTTGGTGGAGCCCTTGAAATCTGCTCATGGCCCCCCCAGGGGTCCCCAGACCTCTAGCTGAGAGCCACTGATCTAGAGCCCTAGAGAGTACAGCTAATGTGCCACCTCTTCCAAAAAAGCACAATAACTTTTGAAGAGTCTCTAGTTACATTTTTTGCAAACACAAATGAAGTGAGCAGAGTTTTTCTTGTAGCCTGCCAACCTCTGCCCTTGGGGCACTTTTTTTTTTTAAATCTAGTACTCTCACTTGGCCACCTAAGACAGACTTTCATCACCATGCCTCTAGCATCAGCCAACATCCCTGCTAGCCAGCACACAAGTTAACAGCATCCATATCAGAGACAGTCTGTGAGGGGTATCACTTGTTTCTTTGCAGGTTTCTGATGTAGATGGGATTCCAGAAAGGATATACCCTCTCTGATCCAAAAGCCCGGACACCCAGAAGAGGGAGGCCAGACGGGTCCAGAAGCAGGTTGCTATTGCACTGTGGAAACTTTCTACCCCAGACTACTACAGGTCAGTAGCTAACTAGTTTCATGATGGCAAATCAGCTGTTGGTGCTGTGGTGTTGGAAGTTTGTGAGGCAATTATTGCTGTAGTTTACCCACAGGTGGTGAAGGTTGTTAATGTCCTCAAAATAAAGCTGGCTTTGAGAGAAGAGGGCTTCTGAATTGTGTTAGGACCATTGATGACCCACACATGCCCATTGTCCACCCCGCAACAAGGTACGCATGGATGTGTCAACCAGAAAGGAGACTACTTGCTGATTATGCAGGTTCTGGCTCATGAAACTATACCCTGATTGCAGAGCACCTGGCAGGTGACAGTTTAATTACATACTGAACAGTTACAGGATTATGGTGGAATGTGCATTTGGTTGACTAAAGACAAGATGGCTATACCTACAAACCCAGATAGGTGCCCAGTGAGTATAAAGCAATCCAGGTTACAGGGGCATGCTACGCATGTCAAGAGAAGGGGAAGAACTTTCCCCAGGAGTGGGTTGGAGGCTGTATTGGTTTGCAGAGTTGTTATTCACATTAATTTAGCTATTATTAATTTGGACTTCATTAAAAGTTCTGGGTCTTCATTGTTTCCCCCCCACACTTACACATTGATGGGTCATATACACAAATACTTTTTTAAAATAAAGGACACAAGCAATCCAACTGCCACTATATTAGGCAAAATTCAATCAAAATCTAAAAGGGGGTATAAACTGAATCAAAAGTGAAGTGTCCCAGGAAATGGAATTTCACATCACCAGTGTACCTCTTCTCCTTCCCCCACGGATGCACCACGTGTAATTCACATGAGAAATTATAAATAGATTGTCTAATTATATTTTGTATTGGGGACACTCTAAGGGACCATCCCCATTCTGATCTTCATCTCAGCTAACCTGATTAGTCCCCAGCTAATTTTGAAATGCCTAAATGATCTTTTGATGGGGTTGCAGTTTTTTCTACTCTTCCTTTCCTCCCTGTTATGTACAACGTTCAGTCATAATCAAACTTCTAAATATAGGTCACTTCTGGAGTGACTTGATTTCCCTGAATTCTTCATGCATGGAGGAAACATCTTTAATGTTTCTATCAGTAACAGGAAGATGCTGTCTCTGCCACTCCTCCTTTGCCCTTGGAAAAAAGTATGATCACCAATATAATGCCTGCCTGGCACCAAAGAGAGATGTAAATTAGAATACTTTGATATTCAAAAGATAGCACAGTAGTTTACATGAAAGAGACAGAAGAGGAGCTTATTTTGGTGCTAACTTAGCATCAGCAGTGCCATGTCAAGTTTCAGTATCACATATTTCTGGTGACAAGTAATGTGGTCTTAGTGTATCACACAGCAGCCCACTGACTGGCCTGAGAAGTGGGCAAAACTCATTTGTTTTAGAGTAGCAGCTGTGTTAGTCTTTGTTACAAGTGAGCTGTAGCTCACGAAAGCTTATGCTCAAATTGTTAGTCTCTAAGGTGCCACAAGTCCTCCTTTTCTTTTTTCATTTGTTTTAGTTTGCTGATGTTTGAGACCAGGGAGGGGAAGTGGGATTGCTTCAAGTGAGCTCACCACTCCCTCATTTTGCTTTAAAACTCAAAAAGGTAAACTCAAATTCATTGAGTAAGGTTATACACAAAACCTAGATTATAATGATTAGTACCCTTTTTTAATGTTCTCCCTTCATCTCCCCCATTCTTGTTTAGCACTTTCTTTTTGCATGTTTAGCAGCTAAAATGAGATTAACAATATGGCTAATGGAAAAATGTTTTTGTATGAAACAAAGCAATTTATTTGTTTTAAACTATATTAACATAAGAACATTAGAATGGCCATACTAGATCAGACTAATGGTCCACCTAGACAGTACCCTGTCTTCTGACAATGGCCTATGCCGGATGCTTCAGGAATGAACAGAACAGCGCAATTGATCGAGTGATCCATACCCTGTTTCTGCCAATCAGAATACCCACCATATTGCGGACATGATACCTGCCCTCACTCACAACCAGTACTGACAACAGCTATCCTGCTGATGTGAACAGGATTTACTGAGTTCACACTTCCTTCTCTGTTGTAGTCTCTCCCTTCATCATGTCACACTGTACTGCAACCTGATTCAGCAAGGTACTTAAATACATCAGTAATCCCAATGACTTCAGTGAGACTACTCCAGTACTTAGAAAGGTTGGCACATACTGAAGTACCCTGTCATTCTGGGTGGTTAGACTAACTACTTGGGACAGAAATGCCTTTATTCTGCCTGGATAGTGCAATACAAATCTATGAACTTATGAAGCAATATATAAGTGTTACATCACCACAATTATATTATAAATCCAGCACTACTGAACTGCAGTGCCTTTTGTGGTGGAACAAGGAACCCAAGCATGACTCCTGGTGCTACATAACAGCATAGAAGAAGGGCAAAGTTTATACAGTGACAATCCCTATGCTTTAACAGTCACACATTGCAGACAGGACTTCAGCTGTAATGTCTTGTCTGGTGTTTGGACAGTAAACATAAGATTCGCTTTATCTACCTTGAGGATGGATGAAGGGCTAAATAAACCTTGCCCAGATTTGATCCCGTTGCTCCAGCAAGACTAAATATTTTGGACCACTAAGCCAAGTCCCAGAGCACTACTGTTGTTGGGTAGAATTTCTTTCTCTGCTGAAAATGTCTGTGCCAGACAAATCCCTTCTCCAATCCCTCCCATTCCTTCGCAGTTTGTATGGGATGAGAATCTTTCATCTCTATATGGGCTCTGTAGAAACTGTTAAAGACAGGATACAGTGAGGGATATTTCCTCTCTCTGGTGCAGTGCTGCTCTGTGCTCCTCACAGCAGGAACTCTAAGGGTAAATTGACTAAAATGTGGCACACCGTACATGCTGCAGTCTGGGTAAGAGGGGTTGCCATTTGGAAGGTTCTGAAGTAATTACTGTAAAATTTGCTAAGATTATTATTTTGTTTACATATTTGAGTTTTCAAATGTCAAAGTGATTTAGATAGCTTGATGTATTTTTATTTAGAAAAATGGCATTAATTAAAAAAAAGTTAAGCATATAGGGAAAAATACAGCTGGCTATTCACATTCTGGAGAAATTCCATACATTCCCATGCTGTTGCTGGAGCACATCAGCAAGGATGGCCATCCCAATTCTTGCTCCCCTGTAAACCTACAGAAAGGCAGCCCAGCAAGTTCTGTTGAAAGGAGACGCGAGTATTAGACCTGGGGTTGTGTTCTGTATATTAATAGACATACGCTCTCTAACTAGCAATGTTTACAGACTCCAATGCATATTATTGCAAAATGGAGTAGGTACTAATTGTATTAAGTTTTCTGTTCTGACATCCAGCATATGGATGCACAATAAGACACCATTAACATGAGTTTGGTACGTGGCAGAGTTGGGAGACTCATTAGACCCATTTCCAATAGTTTGCCAGGATTTATCCCTAGCCTTCATATTAGAATAAGCCCATTTAATCATTTGGAGACTACATGCTGAGTTTTGAAAGTAATTATTGTTCACAGGCTTTGTGCACTAGCATTTTACAATTCACTTTAAGGGGCACTGGCAGGGTCACAGAGCTACCTAGAGGTATGTAAAGAATGCCAAAGGACCTCTGGTTGTTTCTATGAAAAACAGAAACTAATGAAGAGAGCGATGAAATGAAAAGACTCAAGGGGAAATTAGACAACAAAAAGTTAAAATAGTGTTACAACTGAGCCTGGGGATGTTAGAGTAGCTTTAATTCAACCCCACTGTACCTGTGCACTTCAGCACTTTATCCTTTACTAGAACAATCCACAAAACTGGCAAAAGTTCCATCCCGCAGTGGAGAAATTAAGTGCTACATTAACATATCTGTTGGTTAACTATTGTGCATGGCTTTGACCACGCCATTCATTTTTGTTATGGAGCCACTCTGCTTGTATATCATTACCCGCTACTGGGAAACCCTCTAATAAAGAAAAAAAAGGCACATATTGTCCTTTGATTTGAATACTTTGAGGATCACTACTGGAAGCACCATACCAAAAAAGGAGGGTGTATAGAGCACTAAGCTCATGAGGCAAAGTGGAAGAGAATTTATTTCATTAGTTGAATGCGTGTGTTCAGATTGGTACTGTGACAAAGCTCTGTCCTTGTCTCCATGGGTCCCAAATTTCCTGGCAGATTACATGAGCCTCAGAGGCTCAGTGTGACCCTCCACGTAGCCCTTCTCTCTCAAGAGGCAAGGGTCACAGCTTACTGAGCCATTTTCATCATAAGCCAGCAAGGGAGGTGAGGAGAAGCAATCCTCCCTTGCACAGTCTCTGTTATCTCCCAGTCTCCATGATTAACCAGGGAAGGGAGTGGGGAGCCCAGGCCCACCCTCTACTCCAGGCCAGGGACCCTAATAGTAGCAGCTATGGTAGCTGACTTTTTGGAAATAGGACATGTACAATTCCCTGGGCCACTTCCCCACAGCAGCCTCCTCTCAATATCTCCTTCACCATTACCTTAGGGCCTCCTTCCTTATATCAGATACAGATTTGTATTGCTTAGTTCCTCCAACAGCACAGCATCCTCCTACAGCTCCTGACACACACACACCTCACTGACTAACTGGGAGGCTTTTAACTAGTTCCAGCCAGCCCTTGATTGGCTTCAGGTGTCCCAATCAACCTAGCTATCTCCACTGCTTTCTAGAAGGATCTTAATTGGCCCCAGGTGTCTTGATTAACCTTGAACAACTGCCATTTGGTTACCATGGTACCAGGGATTTGTTTAGCCTGGGGCTAACATACCTGTTCCTCACTACTTTACTTTTGCCATCTGGCCTTGCCCAGTCACAGTACATAAGAAGTTACTTCCTCTATTAGTCGTAGAATTTATTATGCAGCAAAGAAATAAGGCAGAACAAAGGACAGAGAAAAATACAATTAAAAGTTCTAAAAGTTCAATCTTGCAAACACTAATAGCAGCATTTGTTGGATTGGGCCATAATTAATCAATTACCAACAGTTTCACTAGGAGTAAAGGACTCTGCAGCCTTATTTTGAATACTTAGAAGAGAGAGGGATTTTGTTAAATATGTTTACAGTATGAATGAAAAAATTACAGTAAGGAGAAAAATGGCACATTAATCATAACAAAATAGTAGTTTTCAACTCAGAGACAGGGAACCAAAGCAAAGAGGAAAGAAAAACAAGCCACAGAAAAGAAAGGAAAGGAGGACATAGCAGGCCAGATGTAGACATACTATTGCAAACCTGACAGCTGCCATCATGCAGCAGTGATATTAATCTAAAACGTCACCAGCACAGTTATCCCACACCCAGCAACACAGCTCCATGCACAGATCACTGGTTGTGTGAATTGGTTTAAGCACTTATTCCTTGGGTGCTTTAGAGAAAAAGACAGAATTTTAAATTAGCAACGTATCACCAAACCCAGTAGCAACCCACAGCACAAGGTATGCACACCAGGAAAGGAAGAAAACTGAAAACATTGCCATAAGAACTGCCCTTTGGGGCATGCTCAGTGCTCTAATTGCTGTGCAGCGCTTGGCTACCACAGCAATAAGCCCTTTAGAAATACCTTCAGTTAGATAGCTGTACAGACACTACACTCTTGTATTCATTGAGAGGAATAGTCCAACTCAATCCCTTCAGATACACACAGTGGAAACCCACTGATGTAGCTAAAAAAATACCTCTTCACTTTATGGCCTTGTCTACACAACTGATTTGATTTAAGTAAATCGTTTTAGAAACGTACTTGGGTAAAATCAATGCAACCCCCCTTGCTTTCATTTTGGGTTAAGACTGTGTTATATTAAGTTAGCTTAAATTGATTCCTTACCGTCTTAAGCTAAATCGATTTAAGACACTTAAACTGAAATAAAAGCCCCCATGTACGGGGGTTGCACTGATTTAAAGTGAGTCAGTTTCTAAAATAATTTAGCTACATTAGTACAATATTCTTATGTAGACAAAGAACGTCTTCCTCTTTACTTGTTGCAGGAATTCAGTAAAGGGTCTTAGAACTGATTTGTTAGACGGTAAAGGGGCCAACTTCAATCCTGGTATAGGGAAGGGATTATACCACTGCAGTCAGTGTAGCTACTCCTGTTTACACCAGGGCTTAATTTGCCTAAAAATCTTTATTTTTTTTCTCTCAGCGAAGTAAGCAATCAGATATAACCAGAAATATGCAATTTACAGTGAGCATGAGAGCTCCTAGGTACAGATAAATGGTTTACAAGAGTAAAATGTTCCAGTTTATTCTTGGTATCGATCCCTTATGCCTGTCTCCTTAACTGGGCACATTTACTAACATACCACAGTGTTCTTCCCTCCTCCTCCTCCTTCTTTTGGGAGCCTGTCTTTAACCACATTATTTGACTTCTGCTCTCCAACATAGGATACAATGTTTGTTTAAGCAGTAGATTGGTTGCCCCCATGCCCTCAATTAAAAGTACTGAGCTCAAATAGATCAAACCCTCAAATCCCAAAGGAGTCGATGTAAAAGGCAATAACAGTAGAAACTTACACAGAAGCTATAGACAGCAGATCCCCAATGCTACAAGCAGCTAACACATACACTTAACAGAATGCATGTGAGTAAGCCTACTGAGCTAAATGAGGCTACCCAAGTGTGTGCATAAATATTTGCAGGATCAGGCCTTAAATCATTCAAAACTGAACTAAGGCCTGGCCCACACCACAATGTTAGGCTGATGTAAATCACCTTGCAACAACTTAGTTTTCACTGTAGACACATGCAAAAACATCTCCATCTAAAGTAAGCAGCCCATTATAGCAAAACAGTAAAACCACCTCACCGAATGGTATGAAGCCATGATCGACCTACTGAGGTCACATTGCGAATGTAGACACAGTGCGACCTTTTTCCCTGTGAAAGTGACCAGTCGGGTAACAATTGTGAATTCCACTGCTCTGGAATCATGGAGACCAGAAACCCATCCCCATTTTAAGCCCCATCCATATATTTTTGAAATGCCTTTTCTTGGTTGCCCACCTTGGCTAGCACATCTAGCAGTGATCCCTTGTTGTGTGCACTGCCCAACTGACTGTACTGGCTTCAGGCACTAGACGTGCTCCTGCCTGGAGGAGACAAGAGGTGCTGGATCTCCTCGGCCTGTGAGGAGAAGAGGCTGTGCAAGCACATCTATGAACCAGCCATAGAAATATGGACAGCTACAGACAAATTACATGGGGGATACAGGCAAAGGGGTATGACAGGAATCAGCTCCAGACCCAGAGAACACCATTGTGGCTGCCCATTAAAATGCTCTTTCAAAGCTTCTCTCAGCTGTATAGCTCTATGCTGAGCTCTTTTAATAGCCCTTGTGACTGGTTTTTCAAAGTCGGCATGCAGCCCCTCCATTCTGGTAGCAGCTTTCCCCTTTTCTCCCCACAGATATTATACAACAGGCAGCTTTAACCATTGGGATATTATTTTCCACTGAGATCCAATCTAGTTAGTAAACACCACCAGTGTCCCTTCAGTCTACTAAAAACTCATTCAACTGTCATTGTGCACCTGCTGAGCCAGTAGTTGAATCTTTCCTTGGTATTGTCAAGGTGGACAGTGTATGGCTTCATGGTCCAGGGGAACAAGAGGTAGGCTGGGTCCTCAGAATCCACTATTGCCATTTCATATTCAATATTGCCAATGGTAAATGCTGGTTGGGAAAGAATATCTGTTTGCTGTGTTCAGAACAGTACTGTATTCTTACAGATAAGAGTATCATGCACCTTCTCTGACCAGCTCATATTGAAATGGGTGAGGTGTCCCTGGTGATCCACCAGTGCTTGCATAACAAAAGTATGCTTGCATACTTGCATAACAAAAGACAAAAGTAGCCCTTTCTGTTGATGTGCTCTGTGAGAAACGTGCGCTAGTGGCAAAATCAGGATATACCTACTGTCTATTGCTCCACCACAGTTTGGGAACCCAACAGCTGCAAATCCATCCACTATGTCCTGCACATGGCCAAGAGTCACACTCCTGCATAGCAGGAAACAATTAATGGCTCTACTCACTTGCATGACAATGCCCCTCACTCTGGATTTTCCACCTCCAGAATGATTTCCCGCTTACCAATCCAGGGTTGCAGGTGTTACACTGGCAGACCAGCTGCCAGCTCATGCCCAGGCTCCTAGGCCTCACTGAACATTGACAGATGTATAGCTGGAAACTAGTCTGGCTCACCTGTGTGTTAGTCTTGTTAAAGTAGATAGTAGAGTTATAAGAATGTGTGTAGTGTTTAAACTTTATAAATTGTTTGTAGGATGCTGCAAATATTAATCTCACTTATAACAGCTGTACCCCATGTTATAAGGTAATACTTAACTGTTTGGTTGGTAACTACAAAAACTTTTTGCTTTAAAACTGGAAATCTCCCCAGTCAGGAGAGAAGCTTTACCAAGTGTGAAATTCTAGTTTACCAACAGAGGTGTCATCTCCTATGCAGCAAAAGAAGGCCCATAGACACCAGACAAGCCATTGTGAAACTTCAGTGGACAGAAGACTTTGTTGATTGCTCCCCCCACATCCCTAAAGAGGAGAATGCGCAAACACTCATCTCATCAAAGTTTTAACTCTGGGGGGTGGGAATAAAAATCCCTGTCAAGAAGAAATTGTTTATCCCTATCCTGCTTGGACATCAGGGAGAGGGCAAGACTTCTAAGCATAAACAAGGGATCCCCTGGCTATTCGGCTTGGGTTAGCCCTAAAGAACACACAGAGCTAGCACATTACAGCAGCTGCAATTACTTTTTGAAACCATAGCCTAACTCATTTGTCTGTGTATGGTCCTTTGCTTTAACTTTGTAAATAACTCGTTTCTTTTCTTAGTTAATAAATCTGTAGAGAGTTTATTATAGGATTGGCTACAAGCATTGTCTTTGGTGTGTGATCTGAAGTACAGTCAACCTGGGGTAAGTGACTCATCCTTTGGGACTGGAAGTAACCTGAATATTGTTCTGATTTTTGGTGTAAAGGACCATCTATCACAAAGGCAAGTTTGCCTGGGTGGCAAGATAGGCAGAAGTATCCATTAAAGCTGTTTTAGTGCTTCAAGCGTTCACACTTGATATTTGTTTGGTAAAATCTAAGTATGGAAATCTCAACCAGTTTGGGGTTCATACTCTGGTTTGTAACAGCCTGCCCTGAGGTTGGCACTAACGTTCGTGAGCCAATCCAGACAGCAGGCTTCCAGAGTGCTATCGCCACTCACTTCTCCACTGTCAGTGCAGCTCTCATTCTGGGGTCCCTGTGCTGGAGGGCTGGGGTGAACTCAGCACATGGATCTGGAAATGTGGCCTTGTACATCCAAAAGTTTTGCAGCTACTGCTTGTCATTCTAAACCTGCATTGTGATGCAATCCCACCAATCAGTGCTCATTTCTCAGGCCCAGAAGTAGCACTCCACCATCTGCAGCTGATCCATGAATGCCACCAACAACCTTGAATTGTTTTTTGCTACGTCCCTAAGAAAGCTATCCTCAAATAAATCATCAGGTCCCCTAGTGTTGTGGTGCTTCCTTCAGGTCTGCAAATACTGGGGGATCGTGCATCTTGTATTTGCAACATTCATGGGAATAGTGCAGTCCTCTGCAGGTGCCATGCTTCTGTCAGAGATAGTGGACACCGAAAAGTGCTGTTCTGGTTTGTGTGATTTAAAAAGAAAGGCATGAAAATTGTGGGATGTGGATGGCATTATGGGATGGAGAAAACTGTTTGCTGGGCACTTGACCCCTAGCTCCCACAAGTCCCTGGGTGAGTCTTGTCTATCCCATGACATATTGCAAAAATTTCCCAAAAGGCATCATGCCTGACGGTGGCACTTGGCACACTGGAATGCCTACCTTTAGTGCACACTTTGCATTGACACAAGAACTCCTGGTGAGTGCACATAGCACAGATGCAAGCAGCCAAGTGTGCTCACATATGAGCGATATATTAACTTTGGCAGGCGTATGCTGACATAACTGGTGTCAAAGAAAGTTTGTAGCACAGACATGACTTTATAAACAAGACATTTCTGTGGAGCAGCTTAAGGTTTGATACGTGCATAAAAGGAAACAAGTTTCTGAGGTGGCACTGGTCCGAATAACTCCCTCTCTAGAGCACATATATCTTCACTCAGTGTCAAATTCAATCCGGTGCATGTGTTCCATATGGGTGGACTCCCACAACAGTATGGAGCCCCACTGACACCAGTGGGTTCTGCATGGGCAGACGGGTCCACCCACACAATAAGTTACAGTACCGGGAACCTAATAGCTTCCACCCCAAATGTAAACCTGTACAGATACACTGGGTCCCCTCTACCATACTTATTGCCAAGCTATAGGCAAGGCTGCAGAGGCCAAGCTTGACTTCTGACTCCAAATATTTATAAATTTACTCAAAAGTTATCTTTTTGAGATTAAATTGATCGTGTTAGTTCTCAGCTCAAAGGTGAACTATTTATATGTGTGTTTGAGGAAAAGCTGTTAATTTTGATCTGAGTTACCATTGCAAAGAAATTTCATACTTTAAAAATATTAGCATTCGGATAACTCAAAGACGGTTTTGTTCGATAAAACTTCTAACTTGATATTGACACAAGAATACATGTTTTGCTCAATCACCACAAGACAGTCAAATCAGACTTGTGGGCCTATCAGTATGCAGGGCCACATTGAAAGACCAAATATGAACACTTCTGTATGTACAATTTGGATTCAAACTGATACTCCGGTGCTCCTTACTTTATAGTCAGCTAAGGGAGAGTTTGATTTTTCAGTTGACAGCAAGCATGAATTTTAGTTTTAAAAACAGAGTAAAGAAGAGAGCAATATATTTTACCGGTCTGTTGTTATGTGCATGATGGTAGAGTTATTGATAATTAGCACCAAGTAGTAATTAATGGAAAGTACACATGCCTTGATAAGATCTTGGGTAACTGCTGAGAGTATACAAAAGAGTTGTTCATAACCGGGACTAACAGTTACTTAAATCTTTGAGCTGTTTTTGAAAGGCTGAATCCATTTCAGTAAATGTATTGTGAAATATTCATGTGATAATGAAATAATCTAGCCACAGTTGTCTAATACATGTATATTTGCACAAAGGAAGGAAATCAGAAGGGAATAAAAACAGTCACTCCTCCTTCATAGAGAATATATTCTTAAATCAGCAATAATAGGAGACATACTGCTGAACCTGGGAGTTTAGCTTGGGAAATATGGAACAGCTCAATGCTAAATCATCATCATACTTCAAAAACTATTTGGAGTGTGTAGATGAGTAACAATGCTACAGTTCTAAGTAAGCATGGCCTATGGCATTTTACACAGAGTTGTTGAGATTAGAACTCTGGCAAATTAGCTCCTGTAAAATTATGGAAAAGAGAATCTAGGTCTGGGTTTCCATTCATTCAGCAGGTTATGCAGTGCCCCCAGAATCCTCCTTCAAAGGTCATAGCTCTGTAATACTAAACAGAGAAACAAATATAAGGCAGTGTCAGAAGCGTAAAAAGGGGAAGGGTAGGTTCAAGGTGTTTAAAAAAAAAACCAAAAAAAGAGTCTCTGAAGGTCCTGTTGCTTCTAAAGAGAAGATGGGAATCTAGAAGACCAATATCCATACAAAGTTGAAGGTTTAAAGTGCTGAGAGGGTCCTTTTAATGAGCTTGTCTTCCAAGTGGGCTTTGAGAATGTGTATGGTTCTAATATAAATCAAAAATATCCCACAATCCCACAGGCTGACTCTTTGTCCTCTGGACAGTCATGTTTTTTCACACTGCGCCACCAACAAAGATCTAGAGCAGCCACATTTTGGGAGGGAGCTAGGAAGTCTGGGATTAACTCAAGCCTGCACAATGCATTGGAGATGCTGGAACCCCAGGTTGGAACCCAAGGTTCAACAATTCCTAATCTGGGGTTACAATTGAGTGTAGATGCTCAAGTTCTAGGTTAACAAACCCAGGGTCTGCTATCTCATGTTCTTCTAATCCTGGGCTGACATTGCAGTGTAGACATACCCATGGGCTCGGCAATGCCTAACTCCGAGGCACCCTGGAATTCTTAGCCCTAAATCAGCCACTCTGGCTCTCCATACAATGCTTGGGGAGAGTTAGATGCCTAAGAAAGGGATTCTCAAGGCAGCAAACTGAGCAGGGAGCTGCCTAAGATAAGCAGGAGTGAAATGCAGATGAAAGGGTCAGGGTTTAGGCATGTAAATACCTTTGAGGATCTGGTCTTAACTCTCATTGATCTGGGAAGGAGCTCCCCACCCCAAAATAGCCAGTAGCCTGGTGGTTAGGACACTCATGTGGAGAAAGGTACCTGCACCACATCAAACAGAGCACGATTTGAATCAGGGTCTCCCATATCCCACGTGAGTGCCCTAACCACTGGGCTATTGGCTAAAATGGGGATGGACACGGACACAACCTCGCTCACCTCTGGCTATCTTTTGTGCAGGGCCTGATCCTGTAGGCATGTTCTGAGCAGACCTAGGGGATCATCCCCTGCTGGGGAGATAGGATGAGAAACCTAGTCTGAGAATCCTGCCAGGGCTTTGGCAGAGCTCTGACCAAATTGTTAGCTGTGGGGGTGGCATCAGGATTTAGGCAGCTTTGTGCATACCCTCCGGCAGAAATTTACGTTCCCAGGAATTAGGCATCAACAGGGTTAGGTGGCACTTTTGAGAATGTCAGTGGCCCTTAAGTGTTGGGTGCCTAAAGAGGCAGTTAGGTGCCTAGGCAGCGGCACCTTTGTGAATCTAGCCCCTGGTTTCTAACTGAGCGAAATCAGATCGGATTTACCCAACAGGGCAATTTAAAAATAAAACAGATTATAGTTCAAATGCTTCTCTCTCCAGAGATAACAAGCCAGTACATGTTCAGTCAATGTAGAGAAACTAGATCTTGAGCCAAAGAAAGCCTAGGAATAGTCTTATGTTGCATTTCTTTCCCCCACCTGATGTGAATGAAAATTCCAACAGCAAGCTATCTGGGTGAGGGATACTTATGCCAATTGCTTTCCTAACATAGTTTCCTTCTCCCTTGTTGAGTAAGACATATTATATTCAAAGGTGGAAACAAAAATTGGTTTCTAGATGTGCATCAGTCTTTCCACAAAATATGGATAATCCAGGAGCCCAGGAGAAAGGCAATCCTCCATGTTTCAGTCACATTTCTGAGAATTTTGATTCTCTAACAGATGTTTTCTGGAGACATTTGGCGAAAACCTCACTACCAACTCTGATGCAGCAGATATACTTTAAAGGGACATTTTCCACATGAATTTCTCCCTTCTGCCACCTTTAAAAAAAGGCCCTATCTTTTACAAACCTAAAGGAGTTGCTGTGAATGCTCTGGAAACTTGGCCTCTTGCCATCACTAGATAGTGATGCGGACCAATTCCTAAAGTTACAGTTGTACTTTGATATAGTGAACAAGTTAGCATTATTGTTATTTGTTATAAGACATTTATGTGACTATGTTAAAGACAAAAAATAGGTAATGGGCAAACATTTTCAGATGTATCAGGTAATTTGGGGTGTCTGGATTTTTGGGTGTCCAATCTGAGATAAATAAAAGGGCATGTGATCTTCAGAAAGGTCTGAGAACCCACCCTCTGAAAAATCAAGCCCTACTGAGTCACCCAAACTCACTATGGCAAGATTTTCAATAGTGACATTCTTTATCTTGCTCTTTTTCTGTTTAAAAGTGCTGAGATATAATAATAGGTTCCATACAAACTCCTGAAGTAGATAGACATAAATAGATCAATTAGTGAATATTTGTAGTTTGAAGAAGGAAACAGTAGAAACTCACCAAAAGAACTAGAAAGAAAAAACTTGGAGGTAACTTTTCAGCAATCATTCAATAGCTCGAGCTTTACATGTCCTCATTTGGATCCTGATGGTACAAAGCATCCTTTTTTGCTGTTTGTTGATCTTTTTTATATTGTAAAATCTTTGGTGGCAGGAACTGCCTTTTATTCTTCAGTGCCTTGCACAAGTTGCTACCATAATACCAATAAGAACCCTTGGTTTGGGGCTGAAGAAAAGAGTCTATAATTGGAAGATTCTTGATTTAGACAGACTGACATGATAAGAGCTCTAAAAGGAATTGAGTAAATTTAAGAAACTGGAGCTATGGGGATTGCGTTGCCCTAATTTGCCATAAGGGAACAAAGGGCCAGTCTCGTCACAAAAGTCAGCATTGAAACTGGCTGTGAATCAGGAGAATGCTTGTTCTGCGTTTACCATGACTCCATAAAGTGTGGAGCATAGAGAGAAGAACGTAAAGAGATTGTGGGCTGGAGCTTGTCAACGGCAAATGAATGGATTGTGGTAGAAGTGTTGCAGTGTGGTGAATTGAAGTGAAAGAAGTGTTGCATTCCTTGTATGGGCATTTAACGAACACACCCATGCTACTAGAAATGGAATGCAGAAGCCAGTACAAAGAAGTTACATTAACAACAATTTACATTTATGAAATTCTTCACTTATTAATCTAATTTACCTTTTACCATTTATAATTTTTGCCTTTTCCATTTCAGTAATATCAGGCAACTAAAACAGGCTGGTTAATTTAACTTTTGTATTCTGACAGTTTCTAGCCAGTAGGGCTGGTCATAATTTTTCTAAATACACAATTTTGACAGTTTCTCATTGAAATTTCAAATTTTGACAAAGTCCAACAATTGTGAACTTTTTATTCCATTTTTGAGCAGGTATGAGAGTAATTTTTGTTGTTTGGTTGTGATCTAGAACAACCCTGGTATACATATGTCCACACCTGCACAGAGAAATGTACACCATTTGATAAAATGGTGTACTATTAATTTTTTCAAAGCATTATGAAAACAGACACCCCCTTCCCCTCTATTAGGAATAAAAATCTAAATTATGGGCCTTAAACTTGGACCAAACTTGAAGGTGGTCCAATAAAAGGTATTAGAACCTCAACCACCTTGTCCTCTCTAATATCCTAGGACTGACACAGCTACATTGTATAATGCACCTTAAGCATTTAGAGTTAATGTATTATGTCCAATTGACTATTTGGTAATTTTACCAGTTTCCGCAAATCACTCGGTAAAAGCATTTTTCAAAGCTTTAGACATTCCACTAAACTATTGATATGGATGCAATCCATTTGCAAAAACACATTTAAACTATGTACATTTCTTACTCGTAAATAAGACAGCTTTGAATGAAATAGTTGAATACCCTTGATAGCAAGCCATCTCGACGTCAGGTGCAGCAACAATGCAATGCAGAATATGCCTGAAGAAGGAAACTTTATGTTTTATGTATATTTCAGTAATTAGTGTTCTGTGCACATGGCAAAAAGTGACTTTTGTTGCTAATTTAATATCAAAACAAAGATTAAATGTTTGAACCACAAGTGACACATTCTCAAGTTACTGCACACGACTATATAGAAGTGCGAAACAATTTCCAGTGTTGTAATATCATATGAAATTAAATCAACATTGATCTATTTAATGAATAAGCACTGTAATTTTTTGGAAGAAAAGAGGGTATCCAACAGCAGCTGAGTAGAGTATCTTTGTTGGATTTATATGTTTGGAAGCTAGAAGTGGGCTAGCAATAGCGTTAGTTATTGGATAGTTTGGGCAGTATACCAACTTCTAACAGTTTTAACATCCATTCCCTCTAGTGACTTAGAAGTGAAGACAATTGGTGGTAGAATATTGTATTTGCAGAAGAACTGCCTTTATCTGGGAGGATATTTTCTGATTTGTGTTTTGTTTCAGACTAATGAGAGGTTATCACCAAGACACCTGCACTGTAGCTTCATTCTGTACTTTATGATCAGTACCCTTCCTAATATTTCTAGTTTCAGTTCCACTCACCCTTAGCAGGGTGGTTGCAGTTGGCTCAAGCAGAAGTTGGTGTAGAATGTGAACAGCTGGTAGCCATTGCAGTTACTAAGCATCACTATCAGACATTTCAAGGGAATTTCAATGCATCCGATGAAGTGAGCTGTAGTGCACAAAAGCTTATGCTCAAATAAATTGGTTAGTCTCTAAGGTGCCACAAGTACTCCTTTTCTTTTTTCAAGGGAATAGTAAGCCGCATACTTGCCTGATTCTCCTCTTGCTTACACTGGGTTTATACTAAATGTAATTCCACTGATATAAATGGAGTCACTCCTGATTCTCCATAGCTCTACACTTTAGTCATTTGAAGCTGTGCAAAGTGGATGTAACACTGTTATTGTGATGGGTAGCATTTTACACCCATTTCGCACAGACATAAATTATACAGAGTGCAGGACAATGAAGAATCAGGTCCAATGTCATTTTCTTCCCTTGAAAGCTCTTTTTTGCCCTCATACCATTTCCAGTGTTGTCTTGTTTTTTTTGTTTTTGTTTTTAATTTCACTTCAAATTTTCAAAACCCAAATGAAGTATAAAAATATGTTTATCATAACTAGGTATTGGTTAATATCCTCTTCTTTCAGGAATCTGGAGGTTGCAGAGGTTAAAGCAACACGCCGACTGTATTTGGACTAAAGTGTGGGTTTTTCATCTTTATCCTGAGGATCTGAAAAGTAGCTTGTCATGTGGTAGAGGTTTATGTTTGCTGATGCTTAAAGTAAAGTGCAGTGCTAGATTTAACCAAACCAGCCTTTGAAGTGCTTTTAGATTGACTGACTTATAGATTTTGCCTGTCTGTTCTTTAGAATTATTTGTAGTGTTGAAATTTATCTTTGCTTTCTCGCTTTATTTAATTTATACACTGCTAGAAGTGTGTTTGACCTGAAAGTCTGTCTGATGACAGAACCATCCATCTAAAGACTGCTAAGATAGATAGGTAGACAACGGATTTTCCACCTCTATTTCATTTTAGTGCTAGACAAACCATATATACAGCAAGCCCAGTTCTCTCTTGGTGAAGTGTTCAGAATTTCTGAGTCAGGAGAAAATGTCAACCTCCTACAGCCCAAGAGGGTGATAAAATGCTGGATTGAATGTGCATTTTTAAAAGAGGGCCCAGGTATCTGAAGCAGAACAGGACTTATAACCATGAAAGAGGGTGATATTGATTATTTTCCGTAGTCCCCCCCTTCTACTCCATGGCCCCAATTATATGTGTAAGTATTTTTCTGAATGGAGTTGGAGCTAAGAGATGTACTTAAGTGCATTTCTGAATCAGGGTCTTCTTGCAGACAAAGCAGCAGCAAGAGGTAACACAGGCTATCCAAAAAGTAGCTTGCCACCAATTAATGTAGAGGGACCTGACCTTGTCAGAGCCGGTTGCTAACCAGTTAGTAATTACAAATTTAAAACAACTTAACCAAACCCGAACTATTTCAGGCACTTGACCCAATCTAAACCAGCTGGATAATAATGGTTGAGCACTGGAGCAGCAGAAGCCACTGCAATCTCAGGCACTAAGCATGGACGTGGAATGCTGCAGGGTGGGTGGGTGATTCACCTGGGAGAAGGGGGGAGAATGGGTGGCTGACTATTAAAACTGAAAGATGGAAGACACCTTTGCCTGTCATTTTATGACTTACCTCAAACTGAAAAATTTACCTTTTCATTATCTGCTGTCATCATTTCTGCCACCCCAGAATCTCTGCTCATAGGTATGAGTCATGTAACTACATGTGCCTCAGATGTTTGTACACAGCCTAGAGATTTTGTTATTCTGGTGATTTTTTAGTTTAGGATTATGTCCACGTAATAAATGTTTACATGATGCAATGAATGCAGAGCATAATCTCTGGCTCTGTGAAACTAGCTATAATTCTGTAAAGAAAATAACTTCAATCAGGAAAACATGAAGCTTGATCAGGGCTGGATTAACTCTCCTGGGGGCTCAGGGATATTAGATTTTGTGGGGCCCCTGTATACAAGTCTGTTTCCTGGGAGGGAGTTTGGTGCAGGAGGGGGATTCTGACCTGGGGCAGAGGTTTGGGGTGCGGGATGGGTGCAAGGTGCAGGGTCTATCTGGGCAGCACTTACCACAGGAGGCTCCCAGTCAGCAGGGCTCAGGCAGGCTGCCTGCCAGCCTGCCCTGGCCCTATGCCACTCCTGGAAGTGGCTGGCTGCTGACACATCTCTGTGCGCCCCGGGGGGAAAGGGACAGTGTGTCTCTGTGCGCTGCCTGCCAATGGGAGCTGCCTCCCCCCACCAGCGCAGAGCTGCCTCCCCCCACCAGCGGCTGCAGAGACATGCCAGCAGCAGGTCACTTCCGGGAAAGGCATGGGGCCAGGGAAGGCAGGCAGCCTGAGCGCCCCTTTTAGTGGCCTGGAGATCACTGCCTCTGATTTATTTTTGCGGGGGCCCCGCACAAGTGTCTTAAATTTGAATGGTTTCAGAGTAACAGCCATGTTAGTCTGTATTTGCAAAAAGAAAAGGAGTACTTGGGGCATCTTAGAGACTAACCAATTTATCTGAGCATAAGCTTTCGTGAGCTACAGTTCACTTCATCAGATGCATACTTTTCCACAGTATGCATCCGATGAAGTGAGCTGTAGCTCACGAAAGCTTATGCTCAGATAAATTGGTTAGTCTCTAAGGTGCCACAAGTACTCCTTTAAATTTGAATAAAATAATTACCGAATAGTGACTGACTGGATCAACTTCACTACTGTTTACTTTTTGCCTTTTCTCCTTCTATAAATAATCCCTTTGAAAAAGGGTCACATGATATGAGATCTATGATGAATTATATAAATCATATTAACAATGAATAAGAATCATGGAGATGATTAAATTCAGTTGTGGAACCAGAAAACTCCAGGATTTTGTAAGAAGAATCATTTTGGCAGATTTGAACTAAAAAAAAAAAAAAAAAATTGGACACTTGCATTGTGCAAACCATTTCACCCTGAACTTGTGCACTGTGTATTTCTGCAGGATTACAAAAAAGTTAAAAATCTGGCTTTATGTTAGTTACAGCAAGGTATGAAAGTTCTGAGTCTCAGTTTATTGCAGACACAGATTATTCAGGGTTCCCAAATAGTCTGTGAAGGGTTGGTAGCACATGGATCGCTTGTTGGTGAACTGTGGAAAGCTGGCTGGCTTCTTCATGACGCTGGCTTCTCCTCCTTGGTCCTAGAAATGAAAGAACACTTTCTTAAAAACGGAGGGGCCAACTGATACCCCTCACAGTGAGTGAGGGTAATTTATGCTGTGAAGAGTGCCACTAATTTCAGCAGAGCTGTTTATAGAGTAAGATACTCACTGTGAGTAAGGCTGGCAGAATCTGACCACCAGTAATTAAAACAGACATACTCTGATAAATATGGAGTGCTCAGTAATGAATATTGGTTTGTATCCCCAAATGTGGTTTAGGTACTGAATTTCTAAAATGGCGTATCAGACTTATCAGAGAGGAGTGGACATTTTCACTGAGCTTTCCCACAGAAATACAGTCACAACATCTGTGATTGCAAGCCATGAAGGACGAATGGGTCTGATTGATGAACAATGGAGCAACCGTCACAGGGACAGTCTCCTAGGTGGCCTGGCAAGGCCACTAGGAAAACCAATCTAAGTTAGAAGGAAGACATCACACCTGGGCCCTGTAACAAAGGCATCACTGAGCAATATGCTAATGGGGGCTCTCTCTCTCTCACACACACACACAGAATTTGGATACAATCCCTGAGAGAATTTCTGGGAGACAGAGACTAGGCTGCATCCCAAGAGCTCCTTGGCTTCCTAAAATAATTGAAGCTGGTTCTGTTCTAGTAACTTAAGAGGAAACCCTATCTAGCTTAGCTTGTAGCTAAATGTAAGATTAGATGAGACTCAATATGCATGCCGGGTGTTTGTTGTTTTAAAATGCCTTTTCTCTAACATTTTGTTCCAAAGGCTAAACAATGATGCTTGGTTTTAAGATGGCTGTTAGTCAATACATCACTAGTCACAGGTTCCCAAATGGAGGAAATATAGATGCCCAAAAGCCAGCCAGACCCACAGTGCAATTAGTCCTGGTATACAAAGGGTACTTGTAGGTAGGTCTCAATTTAAGACTGGAAGCATAGTGGGATTACATTTCAAGCCAGGTACAGGGAAGAAGTCCAAGATCTGAGGTGGGTGCTCTCAGAGGCGGCAGAGGTACAGCTAGTCCTGTAACCATGACAGGCTATGAGACTATGGGCAAGAATAGATTGTTCCATATTCTCTGACTTACTGGTTTCTCACTAGGTACCAGTGAATAAGGGAATAAGGGAATTAAAACCAATAGTAAAAGGTTCTATAGCCATATAAATAAGAAGAAAATAAAGAAAGAAGAAGAAGTGGGACCGCTAAACACTGAGGATGGAGTGGAGGTCAAGGATAATCTAGGCATGGCCCAATATCTAAACAAATACTTTGCCTCAGTCTTTAATAAGACTAAAGAGGATCTTAGGGATAATGGTAGCATGACAAATAGGAATGAGGACATGGAGGTAGACATTGCCATATTTGAGATAGAAGCGAAACTCAAACAGCTTAATGGGACTAAATCAGGGGCACCAGATAATCTTCATCCAAGAATATTAAAGGAATTGGCACCCGAAATTGCAAGCCCATTAGCAAGAATTTTTAATGAATCTGTAAACTCAGGGGTTGTACTGTATGATTGGAGAATTGCTAACATAGTTCCTATTTTTAAGAAAGGGAAAAAATGTGATCCAGGTAATTACAGGCCTGTTAGTTTGACATCTGTAGTATGCAAGGTCTTGGAAAAAATTTAGAAGGAGAAAGTAGTTAAGGACATTGAAGTCAATGGTAAATGGGACAAAATACAACATGGTTTTATAAAAGGTAGATCGTGCCAAACCACCCTGATCTCCTTCTTTGAGAAAGTAACAGATTTTTTAGACAAAGGAAACGCAGTGGATCTAATTTACCTAGATTTCAGTAAGGCATTTGATACCGTGCCACATGGGGAATTATTAGTTAAATTGGATAAGATGGGGATCAATAGGAAAATTGAAAGGTGGATAAGGAATTGGTTAAAGGGGAGACTACAACAGGTCCTACTGAAAGGTGAACTGTCAGGCTGGAGGGAGGTTACCAGTGGAGTTCCTCAAGGATTGGTTTTGGGACCAATCTTATTTAATCTTTTTATTACTGACCTCGGCACAAAAAGTGGGAGCGTGCTAATAAAGTTTGTGGATGATACAAAGCTGGGAGGTATTGCCAATTTAGAGAAGGACAGGGATATCCTACAGGAGGATCTGGATGACCTTGTAAACTGGAGTAATAGTAATAGGATGAAATTTAATCGTGAGAAGTGTAAGATCATGCATTTAGGGATTAATAACAAGAATTTTAGTTATAAGCTGGGGACGCATCAATTAGAAGTAACAAAGGAGAAGGACCTTGGAGTATTGGTTGATCATAGGATGAGTATGAGCCGCCAATGTGATGTGGCTGTGAAAAAAGCTAATGCAGTCTTATGATGCATCAGGATAGGTATTTCCAGTAGAGATAAGGAGGTTTTAGTACCGTTATACAAGGCACTGGTGAGACCTCACCTGGAATACTGTGTGCAGTTCTGGTCTCCCATGTTTAAGAAGGATGAATTCAAACTGGAACAGGTACAGAGAAGGGCTACTAGGATGATCCGAGAAATGGAAAACTTGTCTTATGAAAGGAGACTCAAGGAGCTTGGCTTGTTTAGCCTAACTAAAAGAAGGTTGAGGGGAGATATGATTGCTCTCTATAAATATATCAGAGGGATAAATACCGGAGAGGGAGAGGAATTATTTAAGCTCATTACCAATATGGACACAAGAACAAATGGATATAAACTGGCCACCAGGAAATTTAGACTAGAAATTAGATGAAGGTTTCTAACTGAGTGAAGTTTTGGAATAGCCTTCCAAGGGAAGCAGTGGGGGCAAAAGATCTATCTGGCTTTAAGATTAAACTCGATAAGTTTATGGAGGAGATGGTATGATGGGATAATATGGTTTTGGCAATTAAATATTCATGGTAACTAGGCCCAGTGGCCTGTGATGGGATATTAGATGGGGTGGGATCTGAGTTACCCAGGAAAGAATTTTCTGTAGTATCTGGCTGATGAATCTTGCCCATATGCTCAGGGTTTAGCTGAGGTCATATCTGGGGTCAGGAAGGAATTTTCCTCCAGGGCAGATTGGAAGAGGCCCTGGAGGTTTTTCGCCTTCCTCTGTAGCATGGGGCATGGGTCACTTGCTGGAGGATTCTCTGCTCCTTGAAGTCTTTAAACTATGATTTGAGGACTTCAATAGCACAGATATAGGTGAGACGTTTTTTGCAGGAGTGGTGGGTGAAATTCGGTGCCTGCGTTGTGCAGGAGGTCAGACTAGATGATCATAATGGTCCCTTCTGACCTAAATATCTATGAATCTATAAATTGGATTCTCTGCAGAACTACATGATAAACATAATGAGAAAAATTGGATTGTGCTTATGACAGATAACAGAGCTAGATAGGAAGGGACAAAACCTTGATTTTACTGCATTCATTTTATCTTATAGTGTAATTAGAAAATTTAATTTCCTTCCTATGATTGCAAAGCTTATTGTAATACAACTTGCAAGTATAATCACAGTCTCATCATTCAATCCTTGCTGCATTTACTTAATATTGAACATGAGTTGAATTCGGATACAAACTTCATGTTTTTATTAGTCTATAATGATACTGAATTAGAACTTGTAAAGACAAACCTCAAGTCTAAAAAT
Source organism: Lepidochelys kempii (assembly GCF_965140285.1). NCBI lineage: Eukaryota > Metazoa > Chordata > Testudines > Cheloniidae > Lepidochelys > Lepidochelys kempii. The sequence goes on along the minus strand of NC_136382.1, from coordinate 134,357,550 downwards.
GTACCCATGTCAATTTTTTCCCCTCACCCTTTTGATTAGGAAATGCTATGCAACTTATCCATGGTGAGATCTAATCAGAAAGCGATACCGATAGCTATGAGCCTCACACAATTCTGCCCATATGTTTATACACATTTTCAAAAGAAAGAGTATCTCCTCATTCAGTGACGTGTAAGGGAAGATTTTGTACCTGGAGTTCATTTACTGTATCTAGCCCTTACTCGGTTTTATCACATTGCAGTAGGGACTGGATCTTGCATTTCTTGTGTGCCCAAAACTCGCAACCAAATGGGTGGGTGTTTTGAGTGCATAAGGCATGTCAGAAAAGTAAGTTCTACTAATTGTTTACTTTTAATCCTCTGAAGAATTAATCATGAGCAAGGCCAGAGAAGCTTTGGTGAAGGTTGTCTTACCACTCTTTTATGCCATCCTCTAGCTCAGTGTTTCTCAATGGACTGGTCCATGGACTGGCGCCAGTCCCTGAGATCTCTCTGACACAGTTTAGGAAGGCAGCAAGCCAGTTCCTGGTATCAAAAAGGCTGAGAAACACTGTCCCTAGCTTACTCAACTTTTTAAACTTCAGATGTAGATAAAGCCAGTGAAGAACCAGCAAACTGCATTTTCACGACTCCTGCTCGGTTACCGCAAACTCACCATGGCCAAGACCAAACTCAACTTTTTACTTCTCCCCTCTTATTTCCCTTTACATTTGGGAAGTGACTAAACCCCATTGCTTTTTCTGCCACAACATTTTTTTAAAAAAATGCTTTCATATCCATCTTGATGCCTATATCACTTGTCCATACCCTGATTTCTCCTATGACTGCTGCAACCTCCTTCTCTCAATCCCCTCACCCCCTTCAGTCCACCCAAAATGCTTTTGTCAAAATAATTTCTCAGTTGCCACTTATGTCACATTCCCCCTCCCTTTGAATCCTTTCACTCGCTCCAGACTGCATTGCATGTCGAAGTTCTTGTCCTTTGTGTGTGTGTGTGTCTGTGTGTGTGTGAGAGAAAATAGCTTGCTTGTCAATATTATCATGGTAAAAGTAGGTAGCAATATTATACATAAAGTTTCAGAGTAGCAGCCGTGTTAGTCTGTATCCATACATAAAGTTATGCCCCTAAATTTAAATCAAAGACAAAGGACAAGTTGACATCCCAGCCAGGTGTCCTCAAAGCTGACAGGCCATTCTTTGGCAAGGAAGGGGAGCAAGAACAAACAGACCTGATATTAGCAAACAACTGCATATGACCTCTCTTCCAAGGATTCTGTATCTCCCTTGCTCTCAGCTGGAAGGAATTTATCTAGGGGTCACTCTCAGGAAAATGCATTTCAAAGTGTGACTGAACTATAAAAATGAGGTTGCAGGGCAGGGGTGACACAGCCCCTCACTGGTCTGGATTGCACCCTTGAATATCAATGCGGGGGGAGATATGCTAGAGACCTCATGCGGACAGTTGCCAAAAATAGTTTAGAAAATGATAATTATAATTTTTTAAAACACAAAATAAGTTTATTTTGGACCTCATTGATGGATAAAGATGAATTAATTGCTGGACTGGAAGTTGGTGATTCCTGCGGACCACTGATCGTGCATGACTGGTTTATATTCAATATGGGAAAACAGAGGGCAGTCCCTATAGAAAAAATATATATAAGGCTTCAAGTGCACTGATTTCTTAAGGCTGAGGGAAATTATGAGCAAAATGGATTGAAGGGGAAAACTTAAAAAAATGTGAATGGAAATTGGGAGTGCATTAAAAGAGTTTATTTAAAAGCCACAATTCTTTTTTTCTTGATTGTGGACAAACTTTGGCTCAAAGTTCGTTCTGGTCCAGTGGAGAAATGAAGGCGGCTATCACAAATTTAAAAAAAACCCTTAACAAATTGAAAAAAGGAATGAAGTTAGACAGAAGTTATGATGTGGAAAGTTGATAATGGAATCTAGAGACATCAGGGGAAAATAGATATGGCTGGCTAAGCTCTAAAAACACTAAAAAGGATGTTTTCTAAATTTATTAGGAAGAAAAGAAATCCTGGCAATGGTATAGGCCCACTACTAGATGGAGATAATGCAGAAAAGGCATGTTCAAGTGTTCAATATTTGCAAAAAAGCAAGATGATGTATGTATATCCCCTGAGGATGATGAAGTACTTTCCATTCGATTAGTAACTGAGGAGGATGTTAAACAGCATCTACTAGGAATAAACATTTTTAGATCAGCCCAGATAACTTGCACCCAAAAGTCCAAGAAGATATACAGTGAGAAGATTTGTGGCCTGCTGACATTAATTTTTAATAAACCTTGAAATACCCGGGGAAATTCCAGAAGACTGGAAGAGCGCTAATGCTGTGTCAATATTCAAAAAGGGCAAACGAGATGATGTGGGTAACTATAGGCCAGTTAGGCTGACATCATTCCTGGGCACAATAATGGAAAAGCTGATATGGGATTAAATTAGTAAAGAATTAAAGAATGGAACTATAATTAATGCTAGTGGACATGGTTTTATGGGGAATGGACCTTTTCAAACAAATCTGATTCCGTTCTTTGGTGAGATGACAAGTTTGGTTGGCAAAGATAACTACACAGCTGTCGTATATTTCAACTTTTTTAAAGCATTTGACTTAGTACTGCACCACACTTGTTAAAACCCCTTTTGGCAGGGGTCTGATGCAGTCTGTGATGGCTACTCCTAACAGCCAGGTGGAAGTGCAAAGGGGAAGTGGGGGGGGGACAGACCCAGGCCCACCCTCTACTCTGGGTCCCAATCCAGGGACTCTTTGGCGGCAGCCTTCCTGCCTGCCTGCCCTCCTTCTCTCCCTTTGTCCATCTCTCCCCTTCAGCCTCTTTGCACCGGCTAGGCCCTTTTTCTCAGGGCCCACAGCCTGGCGGGTAACGGGCAGGAGTTCTCTTCAGCTCCCGCCGCCTGCCCTGCCCTGCCCTGCCCTGCCCTGCCCGGTGCCGGTGCCGGTGCCGGGTCTCCTCACACAGAAGACAGACCTTCACCCTCTGAAGGCCTAGGAGAGACTGCCTGCTCCCTTCCTGGGCAGCCTTTACATAGGGCCTAGCCTAGCCCTGATTGGCTCTCTAACAGGCCCTCCCTGATTGGCTGATGCCTTAAGCAGCCGCTCTGGCCTGTTGTAGCCCAATCTGGCATGGGGGTGGGGCACCGCCCCACCACAGGAATCATCATCAAAAACAGTGATCAGTACTAGGCCTAATGCTGTTAAACATGTTCATCAATCATCCGGAAGCAAATATAAAACCATTGCTTAAAATTTGCAGCTGTCATAAATGATGGTCATTTACCAGTCTGGCAACAAGGACAGGATGGTCATACAGAGCAATCTGGATCACTTGGTAAGATGGCCCATTCAAACAAAATGTGTTTTTAACACAAGCTCTAATGCAGGGTGATAAATCTATGAATAAAGAATGCAGGTCATTCCTACAGAATGGGGGACTGTGTCCTGGAAAGCAGTGACTCTGATAAAGATTCAAGGGTCAGAGTGAACAAGCAACTCAATGTGAGCTCTCAGAGAGATGCTGTGGCAAGAAAAGTTAATGTGATCCTTGGATGTATAAACAAGGGAACAACGAGTAGGAGTAAAAAGGTAATTTTACTTCTATATATGGCATTAGTGAAACTGATATTGGAATCTTATGTTGTGTCCAACTCTGGTATCCATATTTTAAAAAAAGATGTTGAAAAATTGGTGCAGAAGAGAGCCACAAAAAAGACTTGAGGGCTGGAGAAAATGCCTGACAGTGAGAGACTTAAAAGAGTTCAATCTGCTTAGTTTATCAAGGAAGATTTAGAAGTGACTTCATTACAGTGGATAGTATCTTCATAGGGAGAAAATACCAGGTATTAAAGGGCTTTTTAATCTAGCAAAGAAAGGCATAACAAAGACCAATGGCTGAAAGCTGAAGCCAAACAAATTTTAATTAGAACTAAGACACAATTTTTTTTAACAGTGCAGTTGATTAATCATTGGAACAAACTACCATGAGAGGTGGTTATGTGAAGACATCAAGCAATGGAGAATCCAAGACTGGATTTTCTGGAAGATATGCTTTGGTTAGAACATGAGTTATTGGGCTCAATACAGGGGTAATTGGATGGCATGGAATGAACTGTGATATGCAGGAGTTCAGACTAATGGTCCCTTCTGGGTTTAAAAAACTATGAGATTAAAATTAGAATTTCCCCTGGGCCTGACCCCTGCCTGTTCTCTCTTTGTCGTCATTTCCAGTCGTATAATTTTGTTTCCCTTTGTTTACATAAAGTCTAAGGCTTCTGTGCCACAATAATGATTATTTAAAATCTAAAAAATTAAAAATTCCAAACTGGATATTCCAGCAAACAGTTAAAAATAAAACTGGTATTTGTCCGTTAGTCACTTTTAACTATTGAATAGGACTGTATCAGGAACAATGTCATACATGATCTAGAATACTGCATAGAGGTTGCTAAAGGAACGTTAAAAGGAGGAAGGAGTTATTGAATGAAAGGTCTGTTTCGGGTGAAGCACAGGCTAAATAAGGGTTCTTTAAGGTTGGCATTTTTAGTCAATTTATGGAAGATTCCTATGGAATGTAGTAAGGATGAAACCAAAACTTTCTATAAAAATTACTACTAGAAATCTACTGAAATGTCTATGAGGTTCCTGAACCATCCTGCAGTATTACCGAATTATATTCCTGCCATAGATTTCTATAGAAACAGTATTCTTCATTCTTTTCTATAGTGATTAGATTAGCTAATGTTCTCTGTTGCTATGTGGGAAAGCAAAGTCGAAGTAGTGAATTTTACATCTGGAAGTAAAAGAGAAACTTTCTGACTGTTCTTAGTTCCTCTGATAGTTCCAAAATCATGGAACTTATGTCAAGTGAGCCCCATTTCCAGAGTACATGAACATAATTCAATAGTTCCTGAGGAGCAATGCTGCCGAGGTTCCAAAGGGTGAAGCTATAGAGACCCTGTTTTGGAGGCTGCAATAGAAGAACAGAAGTAAAGGATCTGTGGCCCAGATTCTCAAAATGTAGGTGTCTATCTTCCATTGAAACCCATGGGAATTAGGTTCCTTAATACCTTTGATGATCTAGGCCTCAGTGTCCCCAACCCATCCTCAGCATAGGCTTGCTGAGCTTCTTTGTGCTGTATTCACCAAACGGTCTGGATTCTACATTGTTGTGCTTCACCAAGATTAGCAAAATGGTCCATAAGAATAATACTGAATTGTCTGTCTTGGAGGTATTCAGCCTATGACTGTTACCGGTACCTGATAGCTCCTAAGAAAGTGAAAACCAGATGTTACCTGGAGTCAGCTGTGTTATATAAATGAGGAGAAACATTGCATAAAGAAGCAGGAAATATCACCTTGCTCTTGGAAGTATGTGATTAGTTACATTGTTTCAGCTCACATATCAATTAAAAAAGTTGTAAAATTATCCCTTTTTTAAATTAATGCCACAGTCCCTGCCTCAGTGAGCTGGTGAAGAAGTAAATTCCACAAGCTGATGCTATCTTATTATTCGTTTACATAGTATATTTAAATACTCTTTGTCAGGGAGGGGAGAGGCAGAAGAATAGGCTTATGACAGGGCCCGAACATGTGCGGAGTTCAGACTGACATTTTTAACTTATGAAACACCTGACCGTGCTTTAAAGATGGGCTCATGCTCACCCACCTTTTGGAAGAATGCAGGGTACTGTGATTTTCTGCATCTGGCCAACTGTGCTGGCTGGTGCGGGTGGGGGAGATGGACAGGGCAATGCCCCCCCCCATTCCTCTCAACCCCCTTTTGGGTGGATAGCACCAAAAGGGCCCTGATCCCACAAACAGTTAGGTGTAAATAGTGCCATTGGACTTCACTGGGACTACTCATGTGCCTGAAGTCAAACGTATGTAAATGTTTGCATGATTGGGGCCAAGGTGACTTGCAGGGGTCAGTCCCTTTATTAAGGCCCAAGGTTGGTGGGGAACATTGCTTTATTTTCAGGGTTTTCCCTTTTCTCATGATACTTAAGGCAAGCAACTAGCTGGACGGCTTTTGTTGACGCCAATTATTCCTTCTTTTTGCACAGAGAAGTTCGGGACTTATTTGTTCATGCAGTAACAGTAATGTATTCAGAGGTTGCATTGGTTTATCTCTTAATTATATTGAATCTTTGAATATAATTTCCAACAGTCTTCCATTTCCTAATGGCTTGTAATTCAGCAGGAAGTGTCTATTTTATTATATGCTGTTTTCCTCATTAAGAGACATACAGAATCAATGTATATGCTGAACTCCATTCAAGGTTACTACAAAGGACAGTTCTACAATTCAGTTGGAAAAAAATGCAACTGTTATGACTAAAGATGCCAAGGATGTCCCTGGAATATTCCTAGAAGATGTGGTTATTCTGTCAAGAACACAGTAACATCACATTTTCTGAAAGAAGAAGTGGTTTCTCTAAAAGCAAGATATGCTTTGGTTTCTAAATGAACCTACATGTACATTCAGAAATACCAGTATATATGTCATGTCTGTAAATTGTCTAACTCTATCTCCTACATGGGAGAGGTTTTGACAGTCACTCTTCCTGTTTGCAGCTGCATTCATAGTGATGTTTAGGAACATTTATTGCCATGTCAACATGATATATGGGCTCCTTGAATTTCCAGAAATGTTTTGACATGTTTTTCCACTGTGACTTGACATGATGAAGTCATAAAACACAAACCCCCAACCAGCAGAAAGATTTCTTCCCTTTTTTAAAATATATTTTGGCGTGAATCCCTGTCTGGCACCCATCAAATTGTTTTATGCATCAGCAGGTTCACTGCTTTAAATATTTGTACTGTGCTTTAAAAAGAATCAGGGGGCGGCTTCCACAGATGAGAACTTTTGCCTTTCCCCACTGATCTCAGGATATCTGCAGGATAGAAAGGCCATGCTCATTACAGGAGAGGGCCCATATTGTGCCCAAAGTGCTGCATGCCCTCAGTGCCAGCTGCTTTCAATAGGAACTGAAGATACCTAGCACCTCAGAGGATCTGACCTTCTGGAGAGGCAAAAATTGCTTCTTCCTGGTTCTTTGCAAACGCCACACCGCTGAAGCAGCATGTTTTGCCATTGGATATCACTTTCAACTGAGGAAAGCATGATTTAGCCCAAGTTTTTGTGTAAATTTTCCTTCCCATTTTTTTGAACAAAACACAGAAGTTACATTTTTGCCTACACACGATCTCTTCAAATGCCACTATGAGTGCTCTGCAGCAGGGACTGTCTTTATTTAATGGGTATATGCCATAGTTCCCCATTTGGGGCCACTGGACATTACCACAATAAAAGAATAAATCCCTGTATCCGATACTTTTCAATTATACGAGGATATATTTATGCACAAAACCTACAAACAAAATGGAAAACAGACAAGCCACTTGAGAATCATGCCTGGCTTACTGAAACTCCTTCCCCAAATATTTACGGCTTTGTGGTTCATCCCCACCTGAACAAGTGACATAACAAGACCATGTTTCTTTAAAATAGCCCATCTACTGGCATGCTGGGGGAAGTATGCAATTTTTTGGTTGGGAAGAACATCCACTGTCAAAATGAATATTTTGCCAAGGATATTTTTCTTGTTTCAAAATCTTCTGTAATCATCCCAGATACAACCCTAGCAGGAATACAGAGGATGTTGTTAGAATTTATATGGAATAAAGATGATTGAGAGTGAATGCAGATATTTTGTACAGCCTCAGTAAATAGGGTAGACTAGCTCTTCCAAATATCACATGATACTATCAAGCCAGCTGGCTCAAGGTAGTGGTTTTGGGTGCTCTAACACAGCCAAACACTGGATCTGTAGAGAAAAAAAAATGGTGGCAGTGTAAATCGTGCTAGGCTACCATGGATTCATAAAAAAATCATACCCTCCAGAAATTGACACACCTCTTTTAGCAAAGGCTATGCTATGGGTTTGGGCTAGAACTAGAGAAGTTCTTTTCCCTCACCAATGACAGCAAGGGATGGTCTAGATAATACTTAGTCCTGCCACGAGTGCAGAGGACTGGACTAGATGACCTCTCGAGGTCCCTTCCAGTCCTATGATTCTATGAATTGCAAATAATCCAGCTCTTAGCCCAGAGAATTTTAAAGATTTGGAGAGCCATGGAAGACATCTAGTTGGTCAGCTATTCAGTGAAGAAACTTTTCTAATTATTTAGCGATCAAAACTAACTTTAACTGGCCCACTTTCTTTTGGTACCAGTACTTTCAAGTTAGGCATTATGTGTCAACTTTCTAGGACAAGTTGTTTTATACAGAAAGCTAACTTTAATAGAAATGATCATGACTAATCAATTAAGAATCAAAAATTATAACTAATATATAATCAATCTTTGCAAACAACGTTCCTAACAAAAAATTGTCCATATGCTATAGGCTGAGAAAAAGATCTGGATAGAGGAGCAGCAACCTCAGTCTCTAGCATGATAAAAGAAAATTTCTTTAAGATACTGTATCAGTGGTACCTCACATTAGTCAAGTTATTAATTATATATATAAATTGAATGGGGTAAGTTTTGGAGAAGTTGTGATGAGAGAGGAGATTTTATACATATATGATGGGGGGTGTCCAGTTATTAGAGTGTATAGGGATGCAATTCATAACCAAATATTGCATGTTGTTGGATATTTATTACCAACCAATCCTTTGTTAATCCTCTCATCTGCTAGTAGCCGCTGAAATACTGATAGCCTCTCATCGGAAAAGATAAATAGTCCAACTCCAGAGGAATGGTTCAAAAGTATGGGTGGTTGTTATGGAAACAGTAACTCATCAATTACATACCTAGCAAGTAGACAGAGGACAAACAGATACTGAGCTATTTAGTGCCATTTATTCGATACTCAGACAAAGTAGACTCACCTGCAAAAAACCCAGCACACTTGTACCAACTTTTTAGAATATTTACATTTGATAGACATGCCAGGTTTGTTAAATATATGTAAGCAGAGATTTCACTCAATTTAATAAAGTCATCAGAAGCTGCATGTTATGGGTAGTGTAAAGATGCTCATTTTGAGACATAAATAGAGAGATCTGAAGATTTTTAAAGAGATATTATACAGTAATAAACAAAAGCTCATGGGTGTAATGGTTATTGTTTGAGTCTCTGATATTTATATATCAAGGATAGTTTCAAAAAAACAAAACTGCACTCACTTAAAAGCTCTGAGAGATGGACCAATCTAGCTAGTCTTCCTGTTCCCTTTTATGCCAGCACTTACTATGTTATCTGAGTACAGGCACAGACCATCAAATACAGACTATAATATATAGTTATTTTGAGAGGCTTTTCTGGGTTCCAAAATTTTGGAGTTCAAAGCTCTATAAAACAAGCTGAAGAGTTACATTCTTCACAAGCATTTTTACTTAGTTAAAATAGATGCTGTAAAATTTTACAGCTCCTTTGGCACATGTATAGTGTCTTTCATGACAAACAAGCATGTACTTTATTATTCTATACATGAAGAATGTTGCTGTGGTATATTTTACATACTAGTAACGAGTAAATTGACAAAGTGGAGGGAGAACTTCACAATGACTGCTGATAAGATGTTCATACAGATCTCTCTCTCTCTCTCTCTCTCTCTATATATATATATATATATAGAAAGTTGTAGGATGTTGATGAAACCCATGGAGATATGATGAGATTGTTAGTTTAAGGAACAAAGCCAATTGGCTACTTTATATGCGTGGTATTTGCCATTAATGGTATTTGATCAGTTACAGCTCCAAATACCTGACTTCCGTGTAAAGTGCCAAAATCTGTTTGGGGGCTGGGAACAAATGTAGTGTTCCTCAAACGGTAGGGTGACCGGATATCCTGATAAAATCGGGACTGTCCCGATATTTAGTTGTTTGTCCCACGTCCCGACTGATGTACGGTCGGGACGCCATTTGTCCCAATATTTTGCTTCAGCGGCACTCTGCCTTTTTTTGGGGTAGCAAAAAACCTAGAGCCGGCCCTGGTGTGGGGGGGTGAACCTGTGGCTGCCCCCCCAATGTGTCCTGATATTTTGTTCTTGTCATCTGGTCACCCTATCAAATGGGTACATCAGGTGCTGTGATGCACTGAACCTATCACCATATGGTAAGAACCTAGATAGAATGAAAATACTAATATTTACTAAGAGCACCTATCCCCAGCTCTTCGCATTTCTACCTCTGAACAAATTTCTAATGGATCAGTAAGAACTAATCTCTGGGATGTGTGGCTGGAACGAACCCTGGGTAGTTCAGAGTGCAGCTCAAACTAGATGTGAGATATTTAGTAACATGCAACTAATTTTGAAGGACAGTCTCACTTTTCATGGCTCTTCTTTATAGGATAGGGCTTAGTTTGGAACCCAATGGAAAGTTCACCCTGTCTTGAGACTCCTATAGTAAAAATCTGGGTCAAATGAACACTTTGGAAATAACTGTCAAGTGCTTTTCAAGCATTAAAGTGTCCTGACCCAGAGTCCATTGGGGATTACAGGAGTCTGGCTTTGGGTTAGACCTTATCTAAATTAATCCCCACAAATCCCTAGGGAGGCAGGAAATATCAACCCATTTTATAGATGGGGAAAGTATAACACAAAGAAGTTAAAGCCATGCAGCAAGTAAGTTCCACAGGTTTAGGACGGCTCAAGAGTTCTTAACATGCAGTACATGGGACTGCACTGCCTCTGAATAAGAGAATTCCTTTTCCTCCCCCAGCAGGGGCTTTGCATAGAGCGAAAAAAACCCTTTATTCAACCTGCATTATCTGAGTAGTATGAAGCTAAAGAGCTATGATCGTCTCAGTCATACATGAAAGGAAAGGACAGATGTCACATTTTCAACAAGTACATTATGTGATTTGCTCAAGTTATTTCATGTTTGTGTAAGCACCAGAGCAGCTGGGTTCTCATACTATATCATTGATTTTCCACAGTTTTTATGGCTCTTTAATATATTTTAATTAATAAGGGATGTAACATTAACCTTTTTACCTTTTCAAGAGCATTTATTAACACAAGCCTAGCCACCTGGCAGACTTCAGCCGAAAGCACACTTATAATACCTGGTCACAATTTCTTGCTTCATAAGAGACTATTGTGAAGCAACAGCAACAGAATTTAGAGGCACAGTAAATCCACCAAACAGGAGGCCGAATGTGTGAAGTGTTGGCCTTGCATATGCCAGACAGTCACTGTAGATTTTGTTTCTTGGTCAGGCAGGGATTTAATTCATTCTCAGGCAATTGATGTGGCAGTTAACTGTTCAGTACTGGAACTAGGGAACTGGACTTCAAGGCTAATTATGCCCAGAAAACATTAAAAGAGCATTAGGATGGCAAAGTCAAGCAGTCCAAAGTTAGGAATACCAGAATTAATATTGCCCATGCAACTTTAATTCGGCCCCCTTGTGTAACTGTATTATGGAACAGTCCTTTGCTACATGATCACATGCTATTTTTTCCACAGGACCCCTGCTTCATTCAGTGCACAGAATAGATGGTGCTAACTTAATCAGCAATTATTCAATATTTTGTTTTACTCTCGTTGTTTGATGTGTGGCAATAAGCCTTAATTCACTGGAATTATTCAGCTTCTGCTCTGGTTGTAAGTATAGCATCTGAAGGCTTCACAAATATTAGTGGATTTATTTTCATAACAACCCTGCCAGGTAAGGGGAACTGAGGCATACAGATTAAAGTGTCTACTCATTTTGGGTGCCCAGTCTGAGGTATTCAGGGCCTGATTTTTGAGGGTACTTAGCATTTTATAGTACATCTCTCACAAACTTCAGATGCAGTTCGCAAATTCTCAGCACTTCTGTGAACCAGATCACAGAGTCTCAAGCTGGGCACCAAGGAAATAAGGAACAGACAGACACTTTGGGCTGGTCTTCACTATGGGAGATCATAGAATATCAGGGTTGGAAGGGACCTCAGGAGGTCATCTAGTCCAACCCCCTGCTCAAAGCAGGACCAATCCCCAACTAAATCATCCCAGCCAGGGCTTTGTCAAGCCTGACCTTAAAAACCTCTCAGGAAGGAGATTCCACCAGCTCCCTAGGTAACACATTCCAGTGCTTCACCACCCTCCTAGTGAAAACGTTTTTCCTAATATCCAACCTAAACTTCCCCCACTGCAACTTGAGACCATTACTCCTTGTTCCGTCATCTGCTACCACTGAGAACAGTCTAGATCCATCCTTTTTGGAACCCTCATTCAGGTAATTGAAATCAGCTATCAAATCCCCCCTCATTCTTCTCTTCTGCAGAGTAAATAAGCCTGTTCCCTCAGCCTCTCCTCATAAGTCTTGTGCTCCAGCCCCCTAATCATTTTTGTTGCCCTCCACTGGACTCTTTCCAATTTTTCCACATCCTTGTAGTAGTGTGGGGCCCAAAACTGGACACAGTACTCCAAATGGGGCCTCACCAATGCCAAATAGAGGGGAATGGTCACATCCCTCGATCTGCTGGCAATGCTCCTTTTCTGCAGAACTGCTGCCTTACCACTCGGTCCCTAGTCTGTAGCAGTACATAGGATTCTTCCGTCCTACGTGCAGGACTCTGCACTTGTCCTTGTTGAACCTCATGAGATTTCTTTTGGCCCAATCCTCTAATTTGTCTAGGTCCCTCTGTATCCTATTCCTACCCTCCAATGTATCTACCACTCCTCCAAGTTTAGGGTCATCTGCAAAATTGCTGAGGGTGCAGTCCACGCTGTCCTCCAGATCATTAATTAAGATATTGAACAAAACCGGTCCCAGGACAAACCCTTGGGGCACTCCGCTTGATACTGGCTGCGAACTAGACATGGAGCCATTGATCACTACCCTTTGAGCCCGACGATCTAGCCAGCTTCCTATCCACCTTATAGTCCATTCATCCAGCCCATACTTCTTTAACTTGCTGGCAAGAATATTGTGGGAGACCGTATCCAAAGCTTTGCTAAAGTCAAGGAATAACACGTCCACTGCTTTCCCCTCATCTACAGAGCCAGTTATCTCATCATAGAAGGCAATTAGGTTAGTCAGTCATAACTTGCCCTTGGTGAATCCATGTTGACTGTTCCTGATCACTTTCCTCTTCTTTAAGTGCTTCAGAATTGATTCTTTGAGGACCTGCTCCATGATTTTTCCAGGGCCTGAGGTGAGGCTGACTGGCCTGTAGTTCCCAGGATCCTCCTCCTTCCCTTTTTTAAAGATGGGCACTACATTAGCCTTTTTCCAGTCGTCCGGGACTTCCCCCAATCGCCATGAGTTTTCAAAGATAATGGCCAATGGCTCTGCAATCACATCTGCCAACTCCTTTAGTACCCTCCAGTGCATCCAGCCCCAGGGACTTGTGCTTGTCCAGCTTTTCTAAATAGTCCTGAACCATTTCTTTCTCCGCAGAGGGCTGGTCACCTCCTCCCCATGTTGTGCTGCCCAGTGCAGTAGTCTGGGAGCTGACCTTGTTCATGAAGACACAGGCAAAAAAAGCATTGAGTACATCAGCTTTTTCCACATCCTCTGTCACTAGGTTGCCTCACTCATTCAGTAAGGGGCCCACACTTTCCTTGACCACCTTCTTGTTGCTAACATACCTGAAGAAACCCTTTTTGTTACTCTTAACATCTCTTGCTAGCTGCAACTCCAAGTGTTATTTGGCCTTCCTGATTTCACTCCTGTATGCCTGAGCAATATTTTTATACTCCTCCCTGGTCATTTGTCCAATCTTCCACTTCTTGTAAGCTTCTTTTTTGTGTTTAAGATCAGCAAGGATTTCACTGTTAAGCCAAGCTGGTCACCTGCCATATTTACTATTTTTTCTACACATCGGGATGGTTTGTTCCTGCAACCTCAATAAGGATTCTTTAAAATACAGCCAGCTCTCCTGGACTGCTTTCCCCCTGTCATAAATATAAAGGGAAGGGTAAACACCTTTAAAATCCCTCCTGGCCAGAGGAAAAACCCTTTCACCTGTAAAGGTTAAGAAGCTAGGATAACCTTGCTGGCACCTGACCAAAATGACCAATGAGGAGACAAGATACTTTCAAAAGCTGGGGGGAGGGAGAAACAAAGCCTCTCTGTCTGTCTGTGTGATGCTTTTGCCGGGAACAGAGCAGGAATGGAGTCTTAGAACTTAGTAAGTAATCTAGCTATATATGCGTTAGATTATGATTTCTTTAGATGGCTGAGGAATTAAGCTGTGCTGAAAGGAATGGATATTCCTGTCTTTGTGTCTTTTTGTAACTTAAGGTTTTGCCTAGAGGGATTCTCTATGTTTTGAATCTAATTACCCTGTAAGGTATTTACCATCCTGATTTTACAGAGGTGATTCTTTTTACTTCTATTAAAATTCTCCTTTTAGGAAACTGATTGCTTTTTCATTGTTCTTAAGATCCAGGGGTTTGGGTCTGTGGTCACCTATGCAGATTGGTGAGGATTTTTGTCAAGCCTTCCCCAGGAGGTGGGGTACAAGGCTTTGGTGAGGATTTTGGGAGGAAAGACGTTTCCAAACAGCTCTTTCCCAATAATAAACCCAGTTAGACGTTTGGTGGTGGCAGTGAAAGTCCAAGAGCAAAAGGTAAAATAGTTTGTGCCTTGGGGAAGTTTTAACCTAAGCCGGTAAAAGTAAGCTTTGGAGGTTTTCCTGCAGGTCCCCACATCTGTACCCTAGAGTTCAGAGTGGGGAAGGAACCTTGACACCCCCTCATGTTATTCTCCCAGGGGATCCTGCCCATCAGTTCCCTGAGGAAGTCAAAGGCTGCTTTTCTGAAGTTCAGGGTCTGTATTCTGCTGCTCTCCTTTCTTCCTTGTGTCAGGATCCTGAACTCTACCATCTCATGGTCACTGCCTTCCAGGTTCCCATCCACTTTTGCTTCCCCTACTAATTCTTCCCTGTTTGTGAGCAGCAGGTCAAGAAGAGCTCTGCCCCTAGTTGGTTCCTCCAGCACTTGCACCAGGAAATTGTCCCCTACACTTTCCAAAAACTTCCTAGATTGTCTGTGGACAGAAGGGACAACCAGATCATCCAGTCTGACTTCCTGTACACCACAAGCCACCAACACCATCCAGCACCCGCACACCAAACCCAACAACTAAAACCAGACCGATGCAGTATAGCCCCTAGGAGACTGGACTATGCACGATAGGCAGAAAATAGGAGAGACCGAAGTGCAATGTCTGAGGCCCCTGCAATAGCAGGGAATTAATTAAGTGAGAGATACCCAGTTGATCCCAGCAAGTGACCTGCACTCCACGCTGCAGAGGAAGGTGTAAAATCCCCAAGGTTTCTGCCAATATGACTTGGGGGAAAATTCTTTCCTAATCCCACATATATGGTGATCAGTTAGACCCTGAGCATGTGAGCAAGAACCAGATAGTCAAGCATACGAGGAAGAGAATGCTCAATGCCACCTCAGAGCACCAATCCACCTGTCCATATCCCATGTACAGCTGTGGCTATCTCTGATGCTTCAGAGAAAGGAAGGGGAAAAAACAGGATAGATTGGGGGGAAAATCCTTTTCTGACACCTGCAGATGAATGACTGAATCCCTGAAGCATAAGACTTTAGAACTGCTGAGCCCCTTCTCCCTCCCCCATCAAACAAACAATCCCACTCATAAATGTGTCCAGTTCTATCTTAAAACTAATTACGTTGTTTGCCCCCACAACTCCTATTGGGAGGGTGTTTCAGAACCTCGCTCCCCTGATGGTTAGGAATCTTCTTCTAGTTCCCAGCCTCAATGAGTTCATGCCCAGTTTATACCCATTTGTTCTTGTGCTAACATTGTACTTTAGTTTAAATAGCTCTTCACCTTTCCTGGTGTTTACCCCCTGGTTCATGTATATATTAAGAGCAATCATATCCCCTCTTAGCCTTTGTTTTTCTAGGCTAAACAAGCCAAGCCAGTCTTCTCTCATAAGATAGGCTCTGCATTCCTCTGATCATCTTTGTAACTCTTCTCTGCACCTGCTCCAGTTTGAATTCAACTTCCTTAAACGTGGGCAACCAAAACTGTACACCATATTCCAAATGAGGTCTTATCAGTGCTTTATAAATGGCATTAATACTTCTCTCTTCTGAAAATGCCTCTTCTGATACATCCTAGGATCACATGTGCCTTTTTTGCAGCTGCATCACATTGGTGGCTCATCTTCATCCTGTGATCAACCAACACACCCACGTCTCTCTCTTCCTCTTCAACTTCCAACTAATGAGTACCCAATCTATCGCAGATATTCTTATAAGATGTTAAGTGCATGACCTTTCACATTATACTATTGAATTTTGTTCCATTTGTTACTCCAGTCCTCAAGGTAATCCAGATCTTCCTGTAAAGTACGCCGATTCTCCATTGTATAGATGATGTTTCCCAACTTTGTATCACCAGCAAATTTCATTAGCACACTCCTTTTTGTGCTAAGGTCATTAATATCAATATTGACTAAAATTGGTCCAAAGACTGATGCTTGAGGAAATCCACTAGTAACCTTCCTTCTGACCTGTAGTTCATCCTTCAGCACAACCTGTTGCCTTTTCTCCCTTAGCCAATTCCTTATCCACCTTACAGTACTTATACTTATCCCCATCTTCTTTAAATTCACTAATAATTTCCAATGTGGTATTGTATCAAATATCTTAAAGAAGTCCAAGGCTTCAACATCAAACCAGGCAATTAAGACAAATTTCACTTACATCTTTTGGACTGATTCAAACAAGACCCACAAAGAAGCTGAGGTTATGAGCCCATACACCTCATCACAAGAAAAAGAATTCTCAGGAATCCTTCAGACCAACTCTACCAAGTTTTGTACAGCTTTTCTGAATACAAATACTTAACATTTACAAGGACATTAAGTCTTCACAGAAGCCATGTGAAATAGATATTATGCTTTTTTTTTCTTTTTTACAGATTGCAAAATAGACAGAGGTATGAAGTAACTTGCTCAAGGCCAAAGAACAAGTCAGGCCAAGAAGCAGGATTAGAACACAGGACCTCCCAATTGCTGTGCTCAGTTCCTTAGAGTCACATTCTTTTTTTCCTTTAATGTATCCGCATATAAAAGAGTTGAATTTCAATCTTTATGAACTGTAAAAAACCAAAACAACCCCCCCCAAAACCCCTCAGAAGTCTAAATTAAGTTTACAGAACCTGCAACATTTCATATTCAATAACTAATCTGCTTTTGAGGAGTAGTAAAACAATCTAAACCATCTGCATCAAAAGCAGTTTAACGCACTCCACTGTGTATAACGCAGGGTTGTATGAAGATTATTATTTTTAAGTAAATATATTGCTAGGCTGACACTCAAGACATCAAATTGCAACCTCATGCATTCTTTAAAAAAACAAAAAAACAAAAACAGTTGGGTTAGAAACACCAGAAAACAGGTATTTATAGGAGAACTACTGACACAACACAAATCCACAGTATTATCTTGGAATAAGCATCAAATAAAAAAAGAAAAGAAAACAGAAGCTCCTTGGTATTTAGTTGCTGCATTCAAAACTTTACACTTGGAAGATTACCCTGGAAAACAGCCACACACATACACAGACCAACTTTACCTATTTAGCTTTTGTTGAAACTGCTAAATTAGCTGTCAAAACCAAAATAAATAAAAGTTTCTGCTGTTGAAGAAGCCACTAGGGAAGAGGCAGACCTTAGAAACCTCACTCTGTGTTCTACAATGAAAGATGTATCAGTCATCTTTCTTCATAGGATCAGGGGTGCTGGAATTAGGGGTGCTTGGGTGCTGCAGCACCTCCTGCCTTGAAGTGGTTTCCATCATATCCAGGGTTTACAAAATTTGTTTAATGGCTTTCAGCACCCCCACTATACACATTTTTCTAATGCCACTGCATGGAATGTGTAGTGAAAGCTGCAGCTACATTATGGATTTATCTAAATGATACCACAAGCTAGAATTACTATGAAGTATTTTTAAATTGGCCTTGATGGCAGACACTCAAGGGTGGTAAAGTAAAGAATCACAGGTGTAAGTGAAACAATCTGGCTTGAATATTGTACATTTTATACTAACGAGGCTTCCTGTAGATATTTGATTATTAGTAAGTTTTTATTGGGCTATGTTGATTCACTGGGCAGTCAGAAAACCAAGTCAGCTGCAACACTCCAATTCATTCCTGTGAAGTCTAGTTGCAGTTACCTTCTTGCACTTGTTGTCAAATGCCTCAAATTTTCACTCTATGTACATTTGATAATCCTCCATACATAAAGTTGTGGTATACGCAAATGCATGGTGATGTTTCTTCCAAGCCATATACACATAGAACAGTATTTGCATTTTAATAGCACCCTTTCCCCTACACACACTTTTTGGCTCTACTGGAGAAATGCATTAAATCCAGTGACTATTTTGTCCCCTGTGTAGGCCTACCAAACATTCAAGTATGTGCTCCTAACCATTTGTTTGGCACTGCTCAAGCAGATATCACTGAAAATATTAGATTTTGAGAGACAGCGGTGTCTAGTGGGTACAACACTGGACTAAGAATCAGGAGACCTGAATCCTATTCCCAGTTCCACCACTGACCTACTGTATGAAGTAAACTTGGCAGCATGGAGAATCTGGCCTGTGATGTCTTCAGAATCCAAAAGGCCATGTATTAGAATTTAGCACACATTTTCCATGAGCACAGAATAACTTAGTCAATATACTGTGCAATACCTGAAGAAAAGAAAATACTGTGGAAGGTGAAAGAATGATCACAAGAGTATCCCTTCACACACACACAAAAGTAATCTATGTACTGCTTCTTTGCTATATCATGATAAAATCAAAAATGGTGTTCAGCAATCACTTATCTCTGACATTGCCTCTAACAGAACTAAGGAAGTTGCTCCTTGCCACAACTCTTCCTTAGTTATTCAGTAAAAAGGATCAAGTTGGAGCTGATTTAATAAGCCTAGTCCAAAATAAATAAAATATATAAATAAAATAAAAGATCAATACCACAAACTTCATTCTAAGTCTCATGGGTTTCCTATCATGGTGCCTAGTTCTTTTTATTGGATAAGTCACTTGTTTTTATTGATCATAGATATCAAAACACCAATTTATTGCTCCCCTGGGATTCAGACTCAAACAACCCCACACTTTCATATTCAGTAGAACATAAGCCATGTGGAAAACCTGCTTTCTGTGTGATTAAAGCAGTAGTCAGCACTTTAAAACTCACACTTAATTGTAAACTCTTTGGGGGCAGGGACTGCCTTTTTGTTCTGTTTGTACAGCACCTAGCACAATGGGGGTTCTAGTCTATGACTAAGGCTCCTAAGTATTATGATAATACAACTAATTAATTAATAAGAAGAACAATACTGCAGATCCTTTAAAACAAAATCCACCATTACATTCATCACTAAGTCTTGGACAACATCTGTCCTCTTGATCCTGGTTGCATAAAAGGTGCTGTTTCCTTACTGAACCAATACAATATTTCAAGGAAGTTAGAGTTCCTACTGAAGGTTAAATTTTATGTGTACAACCACGTATTTTAAAACAGATGCCCACTGAAAAGTAACTAATGAAGTCGCTTAGCTTTGGTGGGCAGGAGGAAGAAGTCTATAGGCAAGACCTAGGTTTGATACAAAAAGAAAAGAAGTACTTGTGGCACCTTAGAGACTAACAAATTTATTTGAGCATAAGCTTTCATGAGCTACAGCTCACTTCATCAGATGCATTCAGTGGAAAATACAGTGGGGAGATTTATATACACACACAACATGAAAAAATGGGTGTTATCATACACACTGTAACGAGAGTGAGCTGTAGCTCACGAAAGCTCATGCTCAAATAAATTGGTTAGTCTCTAAGGTGCCACAAGTACTCCTTTTCTTTTCACTTAAGGTGAGCTATTACCAGCAGGAGAGCGGGGGCGGGGAGGGGAAGAAAACCTTTTGTAGTGATAATCAAGGTGGGCCATTTCCAGCAGTTGACAAGAACGTCTGAGGAACAGTGGAGGGTGGGGAAATAAACATGGGGAAATAGTTTTACTTTGTGTAATGACCCATCCACTCCCAGTCTCTATGACGAAGTGAGCTGTAGCTCACGAAAGCTCATGCTCAAATAAATTGGTTAGTCTCTAAGGTGCCACAAGTACTCCTTTTCTTTTTGCAAATACAGACTAACACAGCTGCTACTCTGAAACCTAGGTTTGATACAATTATTTTATAACCCAAAATTTGGGTGAAGTTTATCCCAGACAGAAGCAAACAATCTTAGATTGAGAAATAGGAGGGACTTTTATCCTAAATATAAATAGCAGAGGCTTGTCACATATTCCAGTCACCTCTGTTCCTTAGGGGAGTTTTCTTTCATTTCTAAATCGGGGGAGGTCAAGTGGTAGGACAGATAAAGGGAAAAGTGGCCATCCCAATACAGAAATAGCCCCCATTCATTAGGAAGGGGCACATGTTAAAAACCACTATTCACCATTACCTTTGCTTCTAGTTTTACAAACAAAGCAAGGAGCATTCTACCTTGTCCAGTGCCTTTTTGCATCCAACGACAACAATAGACTGGGCAGGTTATTTGATTAGACATAATAGACTTCATTATCTGGTGACCTGCAGAGTTCCTCCCCTGAATAAATCCCAGCTGGTACTTATATATATTGCAGAGTATTGAATTACCATGTCTCAAATTTTAAGAAAAAAAGATTAAGAAAAAAAAGTTCACAATTTAAGCGGTCTGGGACAATATATGTACAGAATCAAGTAAAAGTGATCAGATTCAGAAGATGTCTGTATGATCTGGTAATGAGTGGAGTTCTCTCTTGGGCCATTTAATTAAAAGATTGAAACTAACTGGCCTTGCGGCCTTATTGGTCTTTACGGAGTTAATTATCTCTAGGACCTCCTCCATATTTGTAAACACCTAATTGTAGCCTACCCTCCAGGAGTCTGGAAAGCTTAACCCTTAGCTTCCTTTTTTGATTTCCCCTTTATAGAGATGACCCCACGCAGGCCGATAGTAGGGGGGCAGAGTGAGGGCAGCTGGCTTCCGCAGTGTTACTGAGCAGGCCCAGTCCATATGAACATGCTCAGTCCAAGTCAAGCAGCAAATCTGGGAGGGCATGTGACACACATGCCCCCCACGTATTGCCTCTGCCCTTTTACAACTTTTTCTACTGTATGCAGTTTTAATGAAACTCCTCAAAGACTTTTTTGGTGTTTGCAGGAAGAGCAAAAGATGTAGTCTTAATTTCCTTTAACATTTTTATGAGCTCAGCTCCAAAGTTAAAAGACTAGAATAAGTACTTGCCTTGTCACTGTAATAAAATAACTCAGTTTAATTTCATAAATTACTAATTTCTGTGGAGAATACTTTTAAGCTCACCCCAGGCACTTAAGTTATTAGCAGTTTGAGAGAATTTTTAAACCAAAGTTTAAGTTTGTTTAAGTAAAGTTTCAGCCTTCCTAGCCCATCTGATATGCTCTAGCTGAAGATGGTTATGTTCTAGGCCTCTCTGTTTAATAATCTGCCACATAAGACCCTGATCCTATAATTGGATCCACACAGGTACCTTGTGTCCATGCAGAGTCTGATTAATTCAATGACTATTTGGCTGGGGGGGGGGGGGAGATGTGTCAGAACATGATGGCATGATTTCCTTACTAACAGCAATAATGTTGAGGTAAGAGATGGAATTGGGTGCACCTCCTCAAAAGCTTATAACAATAGGAAGCTCCAACTTATTGTTGACACAATGAAGGCCTTGATCCTGCAGTTGGATCCAGGCAGGCCGTGCCTTGTGCCCATTTATCAGGACTCAGAAGTCAGAGTGGCCCAGACCCACAAAGGTACTTAGGTGCTAAGTCAGGAACCAAAGTCCCAGTTTCAGTCTTAATTATGATCCTCAACCTCCAGCAGCTAGGTTTTCAGGACTGCATCATGTTCACAAGCTTTCAAGTTCCCTCAGTGCCTAAATTTTTGCCTCTGATCATGCATGCTGCTGCCTCCCTATCTCAGGGGGATTCATAAACGGGGGAAGATAGGTGTTCGGCTGCTCAATTCACGTGCGGGGCCTGATCTGGTAAGTGGCCTCTGAGCATGCCCCTGGGTTGGGTCCCATTCAAAATCTGGCAGGCGGAGGTGGTGCCCACCTTATAACAACCTATAATCCTGGTGAGTGGTGCTTTTGGTCTGTAGGTGGGTTGTCTGCTCTCAGTTATGGGCTGCATAGCTGGGCCATGAGGCCCTGAATAAGCAGCTGAGGCAGGTCTGTTGGTGCCTTGGAAAGGGCTGTGTGGCTTTGAGCCCTGGAGCTTTGATCAGGCCCACTGTTTGAAATCTCTGACTGGTTAATCATTTGCTGGTGGAGAGACGCAGACCTGAGCCTCAGCAGGGAGCTCAGGGAGACTTGGTATAGAGAGTCACTTCTTAGGCAAACTCAAGAGCCACAAACAGAGGAAACTAACAGGAGAGTGTCAGAGTGAGTGAGAGAGGCTTTCCTGTCAGGTTCATCTCTACGTGCAGTTTTCAGATGGCCAGCCATGGTGGTGATGACCTACCATATTTTCTTTCCTGACTGAAGGGACTTCCTGTGTATGGAGTGCAAGTTTGGTGGCTGTGCTGGTGGAGAAGGTTCTAGGATTGGAGGGGCAAGCAGAAATCCTACAATGAATCAGAGAAGCTGAGGTGTTCCTAGACAGCCAGGATTGAGAAATAGCAGAACTCTGGGTTCAAAGAAGAAAAGAGTGGCCACCAAGAAGTCGAGGGGCGGGTGCGGGGGGAAGAGTCAGAGACTAGCAGTACATAACCACCAGAGGCAACAGGTCACAGCAGGATGCACAGCAGGCTGGAGATAGATAAGAATGGGCAGGCTGTGACTACCAGAGAGATAAGGACAAGGAGGAATTCAACAAAGCTAGACATATCCAGTTGATACCAGGTCCTCAATATAGACACTATGGAAGATATCACTGAAGATCCAGGTGGTCCAGGGGAATGGAGAAATTTCCAGGCACAGCCACGGATGGCAGCTTGGTCTAACTTGGTCTAAGAAAATCAAGTTTCATAGATACTAAGGTCAGAAGGGACCATTATGATCATCTAATCCGACCTCCTGCACAACGCAGGCCACAGAATCTCACCCACCCACTCCTGCGAGAAACCTCTCACCTATGTCTGAGCTATTAAAGTCCTCAAATCGTGGTTTAAAGACTTCAAAGAGCAGAGAATCCTCCAGCAAGTGACCTGTTCCCCATGCTACAGATGGAGGCAAAAAACCTCCAGGGCCTCTTCCAATACACCCTGAAAGAAAATTCCTTCTCGACCCCAAATATGGTGATCAGCTAAACCCTGAGCATATGGGCAAGATTCACCAGCCAGATACCCATGAAAGAATTTTGTGTAGTAACTCAGATCCCACCCCATCTAACATCCCATCACAGGCCATTAGGCCTATTTACCATGAATATTTAAAGATCAATTAATTACCAAAATCATGTTATCCCATCATACCTTCTCCTCCATAAATTTATCAAGTTTAATCTTAAAGCCAGATAGATCTTTTGCCCCCACTGCTTCCCTTGGAAGGCTATTTCAGAACTTCACTCCTCTGATGGTTAGAAACCTTCGTCTAATTTCAAGTCTAAACTTCCCAGTGACCAGTTTATATCCATTTGTTCTTGTGTCCACATTGGTAATGAGATTAAATAATTCCTCTCCCTCTCCGGTATTTATCTCTCTGATTTATTTAGAGAGAGCAATCATATCTCCCCTCAACCTTCTTTTAGTTAAGCTAAAGAAGCCAAGCTCCTTGAGTCTCCTTTCATAAGACAAGTTTTCCATTCCTCGGATCATCCTAGTAGCCCTTCTCTGTACCTGTTCCAGTTTGAATTCATCCTTCTTAAACATGGGAGACCAGAACTGCACACAGTATTCCAGGTGAGGTCTCACCAGTGCCTTGTATAACGGTACTAAAACCTCCTTATCTCTACTGGAAATACCTATCCTGATGCATCCTAAGACTGCATTAGCTTTTTTCACAGCCATGTCACATTGGCGGCTCATAGTCATCCTATGATCAACCAATACTCCAAGATCCTTTTCCTCCTCCGTTACTTCTAACTGATGCGTCCCCAGCTTATAACTAAAATTCTTGTTATTAATGCCTAAATACATAACCTTACACTTCTCACTATTAAATTTCATCCTATTACTATTACTCCAGTTTACAAGGTCATCCAGATCCTCCTGTATGATATCCCTGTCCTTCTCTAAATTGGCAATACCTCCCAGCTTTGTATCATCCGCAAACTTTATTAGCATGCTCCCGCTTTTTGTGCCGAGGTCAGTAATAAAAAGATTAAATAAGATTGGTCCCAAAACTGATCCCTGAGGAACTCCACTGTTAACCTCCCTCCAGCCTGACAGTTCACCTTTCAGTAAGACCCGCTGTAGTCTCCCTGTTAACCAATTCCTTATCCACCTTTCAATGTTCATATTGATCCCCATCTTTTCCAATTTAACTAGTAATTCCACCAAGAAGTGGCACGGTATCAAATGCCTTACTGAAATCTAGGTAAATTAGATCCACTGCGTTTCCTTTGTCTAAAAAATCTGTTACTTTCTCAAAGAAGGAGATCAGGTTGGTTTGGTACGATCTACCTTTTGTAAAACCATGTTGTATTTTGTCCCATTTACCATTGACTTCAATGTCCTTAACTACTTTCTCCTTCAGAATTTTTTCCAAGACCTTGCATACTACAGATGTCAAACTAACAGGCCTGTAATTACCCGAATCACATTTTTTCCCTTTCTTAAAAATAGGAACTATGTTAGCAATTCTCCAATCATACGGTACAACCCCTGAGTTTACAGATTCATTAAAAATTCTTGCTAATGGGCTTGCAATTTTGGGTGCCAATTCCTTTAATATTCTTGGATGAAGATTATCTGGTGCCCCTGATTTAGTTCCATTAAGCTGTTTGAGTTTCGCTTCTATCTCAAATATGGCAATGTCTACCTCCATATCCTCATTCCCATTTGTCATGCTACCATTATCCCTAAGATCCTCTTTAGTCTTATTAAAGACTGAGGCAAAGTATTTGTTTAGATATTGGGCCATGCCCAGATTATCCTTGACTTCCACTCCATCCCCAGTGTTTAGCGGTCCCACTTCTTCTTTCTTTGTTTTCTTCTTATTTTTATGGCTATAGAACCTTTTACTATTGGTTTTAATTCCCTTTGCAAGGTCCAACTCTACTTGACTTTTAGCCCGTCTCACTTTATCCCTACATGTTCTGACCTCAATAAGGTAGCTTTCCTTGCTGATCCCTCCCATCTTCCACTCCCTGTATGCTTTCTGCTTTTTCTTAATCACCTCTCTGAGATGCTTGCTCATCCAGCTTGGTCTACAACTCCTGCCTATGAATTTTTTCCCCTTTCTTGGATGCAGGCTTCTGATAGCTTCTGCAGCTTTGATTTAAAGTAATCCCAGGCCTCCTCTGCCTTTAGATCCATAAGTTCTTCAGTCCAATCCACTTCCCTAACTAATTTCCTTAATTTTTGAAAGTCAGCCCTTTTGAAATCAAAAACCCTAGCTGCAGATTTATTTTTATTAATCCTTCCGTTCAGTTTGAACTGAATTAGCTTATGATCACTTGAACCAAGATTATCCCCTACAACCATTTCTTCTATGAGGTCCTCACTACTCACCAAAACCAAATCTAAAATGGCATCCCCTCTAGTCAGTTCAGCAACTACTTGATGAAGGAATCCATCAGCTATTGCATCTAGGAAAATCTGAGCCCTATTATTATTACTAGCACTCGTCCTCCAGTCTATATCTGGGAAGTTAAAGTCTCCCATGATCATGCAGTTTCCATTAGTATTTACTTCATTAAAAACATTTAAAAAGTGCTCTATCCATATCCAGATTAGATCCCGGAGGTCTATAGCACACCCCAAGCACTATCCCAGGGGAGGCTCTAATAGTTTCCTTCCCCAATGTAATTTTTGCCCAGACGGACTCTGTCTTATCCATTCCATCGCTTCTTATTTCTTTACATTCTACCTCATCATTGATATACAATGCTACTCCACCACCAAGGAAGACTGATATCTCTCCAGCAAGGATCAATACTTAGAAGAATCAAAAGAACATTCCTCGAGGGATAGGTGGACAACAGGATGGTGTGCTCCTTTCTTGGGGCCAAGACACAAGATATCACTCCAAGATTGGCTAGGCTTCTGAAGTCAATGGGCAAGGATCCATTGGGGATGGTTCATACTGGCACTGATGACACGGTCATGAGATCTCTTTCAGATAATAGAGACTTAATGGAACACTGAAGTATGCAGAAGAAGAAGATGATGATGATCCAAGCAATCATTTCAGATACTTCCTGTCTCAAGAACAAAGGAAGACAGAAGGCAAAAAATTCTGGAAGTAAACTGCTGGCTAGATAAGTGGTATAGGGTAAAAAGGGGGAAGATATGAGCGCCCATTTAGCACAAAATCAATGTGTTGAGAACAAAATTAATCAAGGAACTAAAGGACTTAAAGAGAATACATTATTTAGTTGCCTATTCACCAATCTTAGGAGTCTGGGTAACAAACAAGAGAAGTTGGAATTGCTCATTTGTGAGCATCAAGTTGATCTAGTTGGTTACTGAAACCTATTGGGATGATTTGCATGACTGGAATGTTAAAAATCAATGGTTACAATCTATTTAGGAAGGATTGAGTGGGCAAAGGGGGAGGGGAAGTAGTACTCTGGCAAAAGTGGCATTACCTGTTTCCAAGTCACTGATAACTCGGAAGAAAATTATCATTATTGCATATGGATCAATGTCCTATCAGATAAAACACAGGGATGAGATACTAGTGTCTTCTATACACCACCAAATCACACTAGGGAACCCGCACATATCTAGAACATGTAGTTAAAAAAAACTGCATGCCCACGGGGGACTTCAACTTGATCGACACTTACTGGAGGGCTCATGCTGCCAGTACTACAACAGTCTCAGAATCTCTTATTCTAGATGACAATTTCCTAACTCAAAAAATACTACATCCAACATAGGAGAATTCTATATTAGACCTTTTCTTGATAGATAAAAAGGAACTGATCACAGAACTAAAACTTAATTGTAGCTTACATACATGTGATCAATGACATGCTCACACTTATGATGTGC
Organism: Lepidochelys kempii; assembly: GCF_965140285.1. Lineage (NCBI taxonomy): Eukaryota > Metazoa > Chordata > Testudines > Cheloniidae > Lepidochelys > Lepidochelys kempii. The sequence goes on along the minus strand of NC_136382.1, from coordinate 134,330,331 downwards.
AAACAGAATAAAGTGCAGACCAATAATAGAAATACTTGGTGCTTTAAAAGGGTCAATTTCACAAAGCTGAAAACAATTAGGAACCAAATCAGCTGGGAGAAGGAATTTAATCAGAAAAAATGTGAAGAATAATTGGTAATTGTTTAAGAACACCTAACTAGATGCCCCAGGAGCCACAATTGACCAAGAAAGCTGTACTAGTTAAAAAATTGAGCTGGTTTAGAGGTTTGATGTAAATCCACAAAAACTGGCAAGGGATTCAAAGAGAAAATATAATATCTGAAAACATTTTTGAAAATGATAAAATTTCAATTTGATGGTGCCTCTGTAGCAGCCTTAAGTGTTGGGGGATCTTTTAATGTTCATTTTATCTCTTAAAATAGCATATTCCTCCTTTCACTTCCACAAGCTCAGGGAAGCTGAATCTGCTGATGGAAGTGTAGTGTGTGGGAGCTGTTAGGGTGGGGTCAGAGGGCAGGGGAAAGGAAGTGAAGTGGGGCAAGGAATAGGGAGGAGTGCTGTTTACAGCTTGCAGATTCATCCATGGAATCCCATGGAAGCCACTTCACCAAAGCTCTGCAAAAAAATATAGGGATGAGAATGGGAAAGAATGGACTCTCTTGTTAATGCCATGGCATCCCATCAAACCTCTGACTACGAGTTGCAGTAGGAACTCTGGTTGGCTCCCCCCAAAGCTGCTACAGTGCAGCTATGGGGGAAGTTCCCACTGCATACCCCCCAACATTTCAAGTGGCTAAAGCGGAAAGCAGCTGGCCACCACCAAATCTTCTGGAGCCCCACACTGCAGCCAGTGTCTCCAGTGCCTCACCCACTGACTCTGTGCCATGCTCAGCCCTTCCAGCCTGGCCCGCCAAGGTGCAGTGTCGCTCCCCATCCCTGAGCAACCCTGCAGCCGCTGAGCATGCCCATGAGTAGCAGAAGCTGCTGCCCTCCCTAGCTCTGCCTCTGTTTGAGCTATGTTTTTAAAGGCACCATGTGCATTGCTATATTATAGATGTAAATGCAGATATATCAGAGAATCAGAATATATTTTCAGAAGGTATGGCAGAATCATTGCATGTTAAAATTCTTAGGGAGTTATTCTTTCAAAGCACACTAACAACTTCCATGAGCATTAATTGGTGTTCTAGGGCACGTATCAAGGGAGACAATAGACTTATTCGAATTTGCAAACACAAACCCTATCAATACTTGAGGCTCAATAGCACCTAGTGAATGCCCTGAACATTCAAACAAAAGTTTAATATGTTCAAATTTTCTTAGGCATTGTAGAAAATATTTAGAAAAAATATGAACAGCCACCATTTTAGAATTAATTGAAGTCTTCATAAATTGGAGATAATTCTGAGTGTGATGTCAGTTCTGCAGATAACCATTGTGCAAGAGAAGAATATAAATTACATACTGTAACAACCAATTCCTGTCAACTCCGTGTAATTGCAAATGAAAGACAGCAAGAAACACCAGGGAGCCACATGTGCAAGAGCACAGAAACTGCAGGGGCTCAAATAAAATTGGAATCATACTCAGCAAGTTGAAAATGCATGATGTAAGTAGTTCACACTTTTAGATAAGAGCCATGGTAGGTAATCTTCTATATTCTTTTAAAAAATGTTTGTGTACGGACCAAAATGATCCCTGCTACAAGTAATTATCTTGACTGAAGTGGTGCTACCCAAGAGATGATTTTATTTTAACTTATCTTAAATGAAGTTTCAGTTTGTGTATTGTAGCAGCTTACAAATGCACTCAAACTTTCTGCAAAAGCTTTCCAAGCCAGATGTGTATAGTCATCCCTTTAAATGCAAGTAATCTCCAGCAATCATAGAATCATAGAATATCAGGGTTGGAAGGGACCTCAGGAGGTCATCTAGTCCAACCCCCTGCTCAAAGCAGGACCAATCCCCAACTAAATCATCCGAGCCAGGGCTCTGTCAAGCCTGACCTTAAAAACTTCTAAGGAAGGAGATTCCACCACCTCCCTAGGTAACGCATTCCAGTGTTTCACCTCCCTCCTAGTGAAAAAGTTTTTCCTAATATCCAACCTAAACCTCCCCCACTGCAACTTGAGACCATTACTCCTTGTTCTGTCATCCGCTACCACTGAGAACAGTCTAGATCCATCCTCTTTGGAACCCCCTTTCAGGTAGTTGAAAGCAGTTATCAAATCCCCCCTCATTCTTCTCTTCCACAGACTAAACAATCCCACTTCCCTCAGCCTCTCCTCATAAGTCATGTGTTCCAGTTCCCTAATAATTTTTGTTGCCCTTCGCTGGACTCTTTCCAATTTTTCCACATCCTTCTTATAGTGTGGGCCCCAAAACTGGACACAGTACTCCAGATGAGGCCCCCCAATGTCGAATAGAGGGGAACGATCTCATCCCTCGATCTGCTGGCAGTGCCCCTACTTATACATCCCAAAATACCATTGGCCTTCTTGGCAACAACGGCACGCTGTTGACTCATATCCAGCTTCTCGTCCACTGTAACCCCTAGGTCCTTTTTTGCAGAACTGCTGCTGAGCCATTCAGACCCTAGTCTGTAGCGGTGCATGGGATTCTTCCGTCCTAAGTGCAGGACTCTGCACTTTTCCTTGATGAACCTCATCAGATTTCTTTTGACCCAATCCTCTAATTTGTCTAGGGCCCTCTGTATCCTATCCCTACCCTCCAGCGTATCTACCTCTTCTCCCAGTTTAGTGTCATCTGCAAACTTTCTGAGGGTGCAATCCAAACAATCTTGTGACTTGTTTGAATTAATGGTTTTTTTGTCTGATGCAGCCAAGTATGTGTTATGTATGGGGTAGCAAAGAGCTAGTTTGGTCTTGAATTGCTACAGAGAGAGCTATTAAAATGGTATGACACCCTTTCAAAGGACATAGCAATTATTACCAAGCTCTCTGGGTGCTCCCTGGTACTTGCCTGCAGGAGCTTCTGCTGATTTGGTATGTCACTCCGCTAACCTCTAATGTAGATTGTGGTGCAAGTCAGCAAAACTCCATTGACTTCAAAGGCATTCACTCTCCTAGGCTTTCAGTCAGTCACCAGTTTGAAAAGAATTGGCATTCCAAATGTTAAATTCAATGCAAACCATTTGCTAGAGACCATGAGCTGAAGGGGGCTGGAACAAAACGTGTAAATTAACAAATCAAGTTAAGGAGTGAAAAACAAAAGTAGTGAACAAATATAATGACAGAGGTAAAAATGCATTGGAAAGGATATAAGGCCATTCAGAAAAGCCTGTAGAGAAAAAGTACAAATAGATGTGAATAGCCAGTCTTTCTGCAAGATGTTTCTGATCACGTGTTAAATAGAAACATGCCCTGAGTTGCATACTTTATTAGCTGCAAAAAACTCATGATGTAGAGGGAAAAAATAGTTTATTGTACACAAGGCCACAGCCAGGATTTCCAATAGCTGGGATAAGACATAGAAACAAGATCCTCCACACTTCCCTCTCAGCTGTTACATCACCCTTTTGTGTTCCTAACAAATGCCATGTGAAGTGATTGGCTGAAGCCAGGGGTGAGCAGCTGGCTAAAGGACAATGAACAGCACAACTCTGGCTGGCCACTTCTCCTGAGAACTCTGCCAAGCCTGGGCTAATGTCCATCCATGTTCCCTTTATAATGATGGGACAAAAAGGCTTCAAAGTACCAATACATTCATGTATATCTTCTATAGACTCAACAAATGAAGTAGAAAGAGTGCAGCAATCATAATGTTCCGAGAAAGGGGGTCAGGAAAAGGGCTGCCAGCAGAAGATTAAGGAATGGTTCCATGACAATTTGAGTCAAGGAGGAGTACAATATTGGCAACTGGAGGAAATATGAGGTGCTAAAACCCAGGGAGATTATAAACATCAAAACAGGGAGAACAATTAGTTTGACTGGAAAGACCTGACCAATAGAAATGATATGAAACTAGTATAACAGCTCTCTTTTTCACATGAATTGTTGGAGCAATTCAGAGTTGCAGCAACTAACCTATCAAAACATGATGGGATATTTAAGCATGCTGTCTAGTGATGTCAGAAGTGCCCCAAATGTGTAATGAGAAGCGTTTGGGGTGGGGGGAGAAGATCACATTTGTTGACAACACATTTAACTTTTTTGTCCCTCAAACTCCCAAAAAATGCATCACAGTTTAACAGAGGTAAGAAATAAAATAAGAAGGAGAAATCAAGGATTATTAATCAAATGAAAAGAGAAATTAATTACTGACGCAGAGAGATACAGTAAGGATGTTAGACTGCAAGAGTATGGTCTCCCAACATGAGGTGACGGAAGTGGACAGGACTAAATACATGGAAATTAGGCCAGCGCTAGATGAATGGAAGGAGCCAGCTGAGGAACTGGGAGGGAAGGTCAATACGACAGACCAGCACAAATCAATGGAGAGTTAAAACAAGGAAGAGTTTTGAGAGGCAGCTATCTCTATCCACAGCATGGGACATCACAGCTTTCTAATACAATCACCAGTTCCTAAGTGGTATCTGTTGATAGCATGAATTGAACGGACTTTATAGTGCAAAGATGATGGACTAGACTAAAACCCAAGTCCTGCAAAAACTTACACACTCAGGTAGTCCCATTAAATTCAATAGGTTCACTCAGTTGTGTTGAATTATTCATGTGTATAAGTCTTTGCAGGATAAGACAATTAGAGCTTTTGTAGCATTTGCATCAGTTGTCAAACCTATTGCTGCATACAAAATTCTTGTTTCCTTTTTAAAAAAGAGTTTCTATGTTCTATGGCATTAGGCTAAAGACAAGTTTTGAAAGGATGCTAGTTCCTCATGACAAGGGTAAGGGTAAAAAGTTAGTATGATAGTCTACATACCTTCCTTATCCCTTCAGTCAGGGAAGATTTCCATATACCAGAACATTATGCAGCACTCCATTATAGCCAGGAAACTATTGTATAGTGATTTGTGGATAGTATTTTACTTATATCAATTAAAAAGTTAGTTACTCCAGAGCTAACTGAAACTCATTCACTTGCTGAGATGCATCAGTACCTCACGACAGCTCCCAGAGCAGAAATCAGTCAGTCACTCGACTTTTATAGCATAACACTGGTGACATTCTGGAAAGCTTCAACAGATATTACATTTGTTTTGTAAGGCATATTAACTATGACAATTTGTTGATACTTCAAGAATGGTTAAACTCAATCTCACCATGTGTGAAGTCTCTGCCTCCTGATGCTACTGAGCATCCTTTGCTTACAGCACAGATACAGAGCAGGTATAATAACCCACTGATGAGTCCACATATTATGTCTCTCCCTGTGTCCAATCCACAGGGGATACAAGTCTAGTACAGGTCTCAGCTAAAGAACCTTGGCTCTTTAGCTTAATCTGTAGAGACTCATTCTTTTAGCTCTGGAAGTCCCGTGCTCCATCCCTGGTATGTTGGCTAAGATGGTGGCCATCACATAAGCAACAGCATTGGAAGCTTAAAGGTCTCCACACTACAGTATACCCAAAGTCCATTATAGAAGGATCACTCTAAAGCTAGGCTTGTGTCTATGTGTCCTGGGGTTGGAGGTGAGATACCCTCAGAAGATACAGTATTTTCATCCATTTAAGGCACATGCATACCAATTAGAGTTTTTCCTCAGCACTGGCCCAAAAATACAGGTATTTGCAGCCATGTTCCATAATACAGGTATTTGAACCACAGCTCTCTCTCCCCCCCGACACAACAGCAAAACAAACAGGATGAGCTTTCTTTAGCCCAGGCTACAAAGAAATTGCAGGAAGGTCATCTCCCCCAAATCTTTTCTGGTCTGATCAGAATCTTCCTAATCCCAGTTCCTTCCATGGCAGAAAGAAAGGGGTGAAAGTACTTCTCCTTTCAGAGGCCTTCTCCAGCCTGAACTCATGAGCCCAGCTAACCACTCTCCTATGCTGATGAGCAGGGTGAACAGGATCTCCAGGAGAGGACAGGTCCTCTTCCCTGTTTCTTTCATAGACAGGTAATTCTTTCTCTTGTCTAATTTAGTGTGTGGTACTTTACACACATCCCATTTCAGTGACAATAATTCATGCCTATTTACTCCTTGACCACTTTGTGAAAGCTGCCAGCAAGAATATCAAATAATGCCAGTTGTGATTTCATGCTATGGACAGTTATCCACCAGAAGCTGGACTAAACATAAGATGAACACTGCAGAGACCACGGGATAATCTGGAACAGCCCCCTACAAAGAGATGGGAAATTCTTTAGAAAAAGAAAAACCTCCAATCCATGGTTTGCATTTATTGTTTTCCCCCTAGGCCTTAAAGACAAACATTTGATGTCCATCATAAAAAAGTCACATTCTTCCTTATACAGTTAACCATAATTTAATCAAAATAACTTCAGGACACCACAGACCTTGGTAGGGCTAGAGAATTTTCATAATCCTATCTCTATCTTCTCGTCCCTGCTGAGGCATACAAAGAGCTGTACAAAGGAAGCCATTTGTAGAACACAATAAAAAATGTTATTGGTCCTATAAAACAGGCACAAAACTGTGTATTCAGAGAGCGCCATCTACTGGCACATTAACTATTTTCATATAAACCTCTCTTATAGGGCACACCTGTAATAGGAGATATCGGTCTTTTTTCTCCTTGATGGATTTTGAGAGGAATAAGGGCCACCTGTTCTGGCTAATATGGTCAATCAGAAGCACAGCTGGGGAGGGGAGAATTCTCACTTAACTGCACTCCAGGAATTCTGTTTCCAGGGACCCAAAACCACCTCGCTGATGAGGGCTGGAAATCCAAAAATCCATACGGAACTGGGTGCAGAAATGGACTTCTAATGATGGCCTGAACATGTCTTACATTACTTTCATATGTACTGTCTCTCTCCCCTACTCACTCACAAATGTTGAGAAGCTCAAGAGAGGTCTGTTCAGCCCCAGAGCACTCAGTCATTGAGTTCACAGGGCTTATACACCCAGGCATAGTCACCAAAATATAGATATCAGTGATTACCAATGACAGCTGGTTAGAAATTGACGATATAGAAAAAATTTTGTTTAAATGTTTTAGTGACATTCTGAAGAGGAGACTTGCCTTTGCCTGGCTTTTTCTCCACCCTTTTTCTCCCATTGGGGGGAGGGGGGGGGAAGGAAGGGAAGGGGAAGTATGGAAAACTACAAACTTTAAAAAAATCTTTCAACAATCCAGAGCTACAAATCTGAAGGTTGAAAAGTTGCAGTCACAGGGTAATGGGAAGATATGAAAGAATTCTAGATCTCAAGATCAAAGCCAAGTATTTAACCTCCTTGAGATTTTTTTATTTCTTTATTGCAGTGAATTCTAACGTTTATAAAATCAGCAGGGTTAATGATAGTAAAGTATTTTGATCTTCTATACAGCTAGCATGTTTCAGCCAAGATCCAAAAGCCTTTTCAAAACATTGAAGGTCAGCTCTTGTGGTGTACTGAGCAGCCTTCACTTCCTAACTAACTTAATATGGGCCAAATTCAAAGCTCATTGAAGTCAGTGGAAAAACTCCTATCAAAGTCAGTGGACTTTGGCTCAGGCATAAGTTTTGAAGACACTCAGCAGCATAGGAACAGCCCACTTGGGGCTCAACTGTTGCTTAAAATTCACACGCTACAAGAAGAAACATGCTAATGAGATGCAATTACAATACATTCTTTTGCCATCTGCGCTATTTTCTGATCAATTTATTCCATTTAAGTCTGCTAAATTTTATCCAATCTTTATAAAAATTACACACACAAAACTATGTTCTAAGAACATTAACGTTGCAAAGTCAAGAACTCAAGAGCTAGGAAAAGCCAGGATTAAGTTGGCATGTGCAACCTTAATTTGGCCCTCCTTGTACATATACATTATGATACTGTCTTTGATTACGTGATCACATATTTTTTCCATCTCAGTCTCATTTAGTGCACAGATTGGATAGTGTTCACTTAATGAGCAGCTATTCAATATTTTGTTTTATTCTCATTGATCAATGTGTAGCTTCAAACCTTATTTACTGAACACTGTTCAAACCCTGCACTGAAGACATTAATTTCTTGATGGAATTTACTACATCACTTATTGCTGTAGTATCGGAGTGCTTCACAAATATTAATGAATGTTCACAGCACCCTTTGGCGGTCTGAGGGTGCTGTTATCCCCATTTTACACAGGGGAACTGAGACAGAGTCTAAAGGTCAAAGTAGCCACTACATTTTGGGTGTCCAATTTGAGATGATTAGGATCTGATTTTTCAGACCTATCAATTTATAGGGTTTAATGTCTTCAAGCACAGCTCCAATTGACTCCAGTTGCAGCTGAGAGTGCTCAGCACTTCTGCAAGTCAGAGCCTAGGTGGCCATCCAGAAAATAAGGTGTGCTGTGTTATTCCATATTCTTTATTAAGATCTGCTTATGATATGAATATGACATAACTGAGATATACTTGATGCCAGATGGCTCATGTGAGAGATCATTGGAAAGGTTATGATTTACTGAATGCGACTATCCAATTGGTATGCCGGTATCATTTCTGTATCTGAAGCTAGGAATATTAACTATGTATCTATATTTCAACTATGCTACTTTGGGTGACTCCCACCGCTAACACTTCAGGTACAACAATGGAAAAGCCAGACAGCACAGATGGCCCATCAGCGAGGACAATGGACTGTGAAAAGCTTGGCCTTCCTGCAGATGCTCCATACTGTCACTGACTCACAGATTCTGATACTACCCTCAATATCTCCCCTCAACCTTCTTTTAGCTAGGCTAAAGAAGCCAAGCTCCCTGAGTCTCCTTTCATAAGACAAGTTTTCCATTCCTCGGATGATCCTAGTAGCCCTTCTCTGTACCTGTTCCAGTTTGAATTCATCCTTCTTAAACATGGGAGACCAGAACTGCACACAGTATTCCAGGTGAGGTCTCACCAGTGCCTTGTATAATGGTACTAAAACCTCCTTATCCCTACTGGAAATACTTCTCCTGATGCATCCCAAGACCACATTAGCTTTTTTCACAGCCATATCACATTGGCGGCTCATACTCATCCTATGATCAACCAATACTCCAAGATCCTTTTCCTCCTCTGTTACTTCTAATTGATGCGTCCCTAGCTTATAACTAAAATTCTTGTTATTAATCCCTAAATGCATGACCTTACACTTCTCGCTATTAAATTTCATCCTATTACTATTACTCCAGTTTACAAGGTCATCCAGATCCTCTTGTAGGGTATCCCTATCCTTCTCTAAATTGGCAATACCTCCCAGCTTTGTATCATACACAAACTTTATAAGCACACTCCCACTTTTTGTGCCAAGATCAGTAATAAAAAGATTAAATAAGATTGGTCCCAAAACCAATCCTTGAGGAACTCCACTCCCTCCAGCCTGACAGTTCACGTTTCAGTAGGACCTGTTGTAGTCTCCCCTTTAACCAACTCCTTATCCACCTTTCAATTTTCTTATTGATCTCCATCTTATCCAATTTAACTAATAATTCCCCATGTGGCACGGTATCAAATGCCTTACTAAAATCTAGGTAAATTAGATCCACTGCATTTCCTTTGTCTAAAAAATCTGTTACTTTCTCAAAAAAGGAGATCAGGTTGGTTTGGCACGATCTACCTTTTGTAAAACCATGTTGTATTTTGTCCCATTTACCATTGACTTCAATGTCCTTAACTACTTTCTCCTTCAAAAATTTTTCCAAACCTTGCATACTACAGATGTCAAACTAACAGGCCTGTAATTACCCGGATCACATTTTTTCCCTTTCTTAAAAGTAGTAACTATGTTAGCAATTCTCCAATCATACGGTACAACCCCTGAGTTTACAGATTCATTAAAAATTCTTGCTAATGGGCTTGCAATTTTGGGTGCCAATTCCTTTAATATTCTTGGATGAAGATTATCTGGGCCTCCCGATTTAGTCCCATTAAACTGTTCGAGTTTCTCTTCTACCTCAAATATGGCAATGTCTACCTCCATATCCTCATTCCCATTTGTCATGCTACCATTATCCCTAAGATCCTCTTTAGTCTTATTAAAGACTGAGGCAAAGTATTTGTTTAGATATTGGGCCATGCCTAGATTATCCTTGACTTCCACTCCATCCCCAGTGTTTAGCGGTCCCACTTCTTCTTTCTTTGTTTTCTTCTTATTTTTATGGCTTTAGAACCTTTTAATATTGGTTTTAATTCCCTTTGCAAGGTCCAACTCTACTTGACTTTTAGCCTGTCTCACTTTATCCCTACATGTTCTGACCTCAATAAGGTAGCTTTCCTTGCTGATCCCTCCCATCTTCCACTCCCTGTATGCTTTCTGCTTTTTCTTAATCACCTCTCTGAGATGCTTGCTCATCCAGCTTGGTCTACAACTCCTGCCTATTAATTTTTTCCCCTTTCTTGGATGCAGTCTTCCGATAGCTTCTGCAGCTTTGATTTAAAATAATCCCAGGCCTCCTCTACCTTTAGATCCATAAGTTCTTCAGTCCAATCCACTTCCCTAACTAATTTCCTTAATTTTTGAAAGTCAGCCCTTTTGAAATCAAAAACCCTAGCTGCAGATTTATTTTTATTAATCCTTCCGTTCAGTTTGAACTGAATTAGCTCATGATCACTTGAGCCAAGATTATCCCCTACAACCACTTCTTCTATGAGGTCCTCACTACTCACCAAAACCAAATCTAAAATGGCATCCCCTCTAGTCAGTTCAGAAACTACTTGCTGAAGGAATCCATCAGCTATCGCATCTAGGAAAATCTGAGCCCTATTATTATTACTAGCACTCGTCCTCCAGTCTATATCTGGGAAGTTAAAGTCTCCCAGGATCACACAGTTTCCATTAGTATTTACTTTATTAAAAACAGTATAAAGGGCTCTATCCATATCCAAATTAGATCCCAGCGGTCTATAGCACACGCCAAGCACTATCTCAGGGGTGGCTCGAATAGCTTTCTTCCCCAATTTAATTATTGCCCAGACGGACTCAGTCATATCCATTTCATCGCTTCTTATTTCTTTACATTCTATCTCATCATTGATATACAGTGCTACTCCACCACCTTTACCTTTATTTAGGTCTTTCCTAAACAGCACAGACCCTTCAATACCTGTAGCCCAGTCATGACGACTATTCCACCAGGTCTCTGTTATCCCTATAATATCTGGTTTCACTTCCTGCACCAGTAGCTCTAGTTCCTCCATTTTGTTACCTAGGCTCCTCGCACTGGTGTACAAACATCTTAATTTTTGCTGTTTGGCCTCACTCACATTCTGCACTCTATTAGGCACAGTCATTTTACTACCAGCATAACCTATTAGACTTGTGTCTACACTGCCCTTCCTCCTACCCACGGCTGTATCCACTCTTACTTCATTTTCTTTCCTCTCAATGCTAAATTCTGGCATGGAGATTAGCTGGACATCTCCCAACCATCTTCCCCTAATTCCTAGTTTAAAGCTCTCTAAGTCAGTTGTGCCAGCCTCCATCCTAGAAGTCTATTTCCTTCCCTACTCAGATGAAGTCCATCCCGAGAGAACTGTCCTCTGTCCATGAATGCCTCCCAGTGGCCATACATCCTAAAGCCCTCCTTATAGCACCACTGCCTAAGCCGTCTGTTGATAGTCATAATCTTGTCACACCTTTGTTGCCCTTCTCTAGGAACAGGCAGAATCCCACTAAAGATCACCTGAGCCTCAATTTCCTTAAGCGTCTTCCCCATCCTAGTATAGTCTCCCTTAATACTTTCCAGCGAGAATCTAGCCATATCATTTGTTCCCTCATGAAGGATAATTAGGGGATTCTTTCCCGCTCCCTTTAGAATCCTTTTCAACCTCACGTCTACATCCCGTATCTTAGCACCTGGAAGACAGCACACCCTCCTATTCTCTGGATCAGCTCTGGTTACAGGCCTATCTATTCTTCTCAGTAAAGAGTCCCCAATCACATAGTTATTGATGAGACAATGTGCCTACGGGTTAGTTAGGGCATTCAAGGAACATTCAATTTTCATAACCCACTAAAACCAAATAGTAAATGATAGAATACCAGAAGATTGGAACTGCACAGTACATTATCTTTCCAATCCAGTCATCATATTTGATGGCCAGATGAAAAGGCAAGATGACCAACTAAACAGACAAAGCAATTCTACATGGAGCCATGCAGAACATCCTAAAAATTGGGTAAAAATTATATAGCTGCCAAATTCTGTCCTGTATTACAGCTACTTCCTTCAAGTGGTTAAAGCAACTCTAAAAACAACCAGGAGAGAAGCCCTGTTTTTGGTGGCTGGAAGGGACCATGGTCAGCCAAGGTAGAATTGCTTAACAATAATACATAATATTTAGTGACTGCATTTTTACATCTTACAAGGGCAGCTTTCCTGAGAAGATTGACCAGGAGTAATAGTTTTCAGGAAAGTTTTTTTGTTTGTTTGTAGCTTTGTCTGTTTAGTTGGTCATATTGCCTTTTTCATCTGACCATCAAATATGACTGTATTGGAATGGAAATGTTTTAGTGACATAGGAGGGAGGGTGGGCAGGTTACCATGTTTGTAAGTGAGGGTCTGTTGTTGGTGCCAACACGACTTGGCAGAAGAGTTCCATGTTTAAAACATTTTTAATCCAACAATTTTTTTTTTTAAAAAAGGTCTTTTAAGGTTGAAAAGAGCAAAACAAACTCTTAAGAAAGCATTGAGCATTAGCTATATGTTTTCTGTACTATAATCAAAAGAAGTTGGAGACCCACTTCCCCCTTCAGATCTAGGGGTAGTATCTGCTCTAGCTGTGGCAACAGACATGGAGGTGATTTCAGTTTTACATTTATTCTTTCCTTTGGGATTTCCCTAGAAGGTGATTTAACTAATTCTGAAAACACATCAGGCAACACAAAAGACCTGCCAGATTCTTACTGAGCTCACGTTTTCTTTTGCCTCCTCATTTTCCTTATCTTGGAATTCAGCCTGTCTTCTTTCATTATTTCACGGTCAATTACTGCACCTTATCTCTACTAAAATATTTTCTTCTTTGTGAACCCGTGAGACTCCACCTTATCCACAGTGTTAAAAGAACATATGCCCATTTATATGCCTCTTTTTCATTTTGACATGTATCCTTTTGGCTGTTAAATAAGGAAAATATGTATTTTATAAAAAATATCGATATTTGGTCTTAACATTCCATTCCTGAGGCCCCAAACTTTCCTTCCCTGTCCCACAGATCACCTCTTCTCTGGAGGCTCTTTCATAGGGTGGTGGCGTGCCTGGGTTGGGAACTGGATTGGCACTTGAGAAACCTGGGTTCAATTTGTGCCTATGCCACTAGCCTGTTGTGTAATTTTGGGAAAGTCACTTGATCCTCTGTGTCTCAGTTTCCCCATCTGTAAAATGGGGATAATAAATGATTGTGCCCTCCTTTGGGATCTAGAGAGGAAAAGCTAGGTATCATTATTTACATTCTTAAATGTATTATGAAATGCTAGGTCTTCTAGTTTACCTGGAGAGCATATAAACTTCATAGACGCTGAAATTAACAACTCATGGAGATTATAATGTCTGTTGAAGGCTAGAAACTTTGAACAGTGGACTGTGAATTGTGACTTCGTCCGCTACTTCTGAATTAGACCATCCCTTCTTTTGCCCTCAATGCAGATTAAACATCACAACTCAGATATTGTCCTCCTCATTCAGGCCACGTACCCTGACCCTGTCCACCCTGGTGTACACCTTCAGATTTTTTTTGTTTAAGAATATTTTCTGAATATGTAAATATGTAAAACTGCATATGGTTTTCACATCTTTGAGACTACCTTCAGTTACAGTATATGGCAGTGAATATGCTTATCGTCTTACATCATTTTCAGATGGAGTACAAGTGTTTTGGAAGAAAATACTCAAGGAAACAAGATTTAGGATAACATTTTCAAAAACTCTTAGGGTCTGAAGTCACTTAAGTCTCATTTTCAAAAGTGACTTCCCATAGAGCTATGGTTAGAGAGAGTGGTGAATAACTAAAAACAATTTAGTGCTGATCAAATGGTGCCAGATAAACTGCCATGACAACCGAACACCTATCTACAGAACTGGCAGAACACAAGTACCTGGATAGACAGATTTATATGTATACAGTGCTAAGCACAGACTGTCAGCACTCAGCTAAAACAAATAACTAGTAAGAATTAGAAATGGAGTAAAATGGATTTTTATAGTGTTTTGATTACCGAATGCTGTGAATTTGTTCTGTGCCAAATCACTCAAAATATCCTCCTGTGATTGCATAAAGTCTGCCAGGATGCATTTGCATAGTGCTTTCGTCATTTTATGCTTAAATAAAAAAGGCTATGGATTTATGATCATGAATCCTGAAAATGTGAGACAGGGTGGGTATTGGTTGAGGGAAACTGATGCATAATGTGGTGAGGAAAGAATATGGGGGGAGAGCTTAATAAGAAGTGAAGAATATTTCAATGTAGCTGCTTGCCCAAGAACCTAAGGCAGAAATAATTAGAACTGGACTAAATACGGGTGTACAGCATGTGGCAAAGAATTCAGAGTTAGAAACAGTTAGAACAGAACAGTAACTGGCATCAGAGCAGAGCCTGAAATGAAAGCTGACAAGGAAACAAAGGCTGGTCGGTAAAACAGGCTGATTACATACCAGGTAACATTGATTTGTGTGGCACCAGGCACCAGAACAGAATGGGGGAGCATTAGGTACCGAGAAAGAACCGAACACAGGAGCTGATGCAAAAAAAACCCAAAAAACCCCAAAACAAAACCACCAAAATCCCCCAAAACAGGAAGTGCTTAAAGAAACAATAATACTATGCAATTGCAGGCTGATTCTGTAGATGATCAATTCTGTAAACATTTGGCAGAAAATAGACAGCAAGCTAGTGGCAACATTAAATAGATCATGAGAAAACGGTTTGATGTTAGCCAGCATATGTTTGATCTTTCTGAGAAAACCGGCAGAGTCTATTTTATTAATGAACTTTATGTTGATGGGCATAAGTGGAGGGATGCTAGATTTGCTGACCATCTGTTAGTCTTACTGCCTAGCGCCAGTCCAAGATAACTCGGTAGTTATTGTAACATAGCCAGTAGCTGTACAGCCTAGGGCTGTGATATTATCAACTCCCATGCTCGGAGGGGTGACCTCCATAGAGAACCCCGTGTGGTGCAGGAAGTGTCACTGGTGGTAACAGAGCACTTTCTGAGTTAATACTAGACCAAGGCTCTGCAGATGGCATTAGCAGTGCTATGTGTTGGAAGCCCCATCTTTAGGCCTAGTCCAGTGCCCATGGAAGTCAGTGAGAGTCTTTTCATACCTTTCAGGATGCAAAACCAATGTCCTTCTGATCATTTGTGCTCATTAAAAAATTCACTGCACTATTTGTAAGTGTGTATTAATGCTGGTGTCCTGGCCTGATTCCAGTGTAGGCTATTATATACTGCTGAGCTAAATTCCACTCAGTTTCAAATGGACATGCTAATTTACTTGTCACAGTTTCAGGGCTAACTGCGCCTTTAACCCCCCCTCCAGGTCTTTGAAGGCACCCACTTAGGGTTTCAGGCTCCCTGTCATCACCTCTGTCAGACAGAGAACCTTGTCTTGCTCCCTCCAGCCTGGGGGTTTAAGCTTGCAGTCCCTCTGCCCCTCACTGTGATTTCCCCAGTTGGTCTAACCCAGGGTCTAGTGAAAAGAAAAGGAGTACTTGTGGCACCTTAGAGACTAACCAATTTATTTGAGCATAAGCTTTCCTGAGCTACAGCTCACTTCATCGGATGCATACTGTGGAAACTGCAGAAGACATTATATACACAGAGACCATGAAACAGTACCTCCTCCCACCCCACTCTCCTGCTGGTAATAGCTTGTCTGAAGTGATCACTCTCCTTACAATGTGTATGATAATCAAGGTGGGCCATTTCCAGCACAAATCCAGGTTTTCTCAACCCCCCCCCGCCTTTTTTTCCAAAAACCACACACACAAACTCGCTCTCCTGCTGGTAATAGCTTATCTAAGGTGACCACTCTCCTTACAATGTGTATGAAAATCAAGGTGGGCCAAACTGGACAGTCTCTACGTAAAAGAATAAATGGACACAAATCAGATGTCAAGAACTATAACATTCATAAATCAGTCAGAGAACACTTAAATTTCTCTGGTCACGCAATTACAGACATGAAGGTCGCTATCTTAAAACAAAAAAACTTCAAATCCAGACTCCAGCGAGAAACTGCTGAATTGGAATTCATTTGCAAATTGGATACTATTAATTTAGGCTTAAATAGAGACTGGGAGTGGCTAAGTCATTATGCAAGGTAACCTATTTCCCCTTGTGTTTTCCTACCCCCCCCCCCAGACGTTCTGGTTAAACTTGGATTTATGCTGGAAATGGCCCACCTTGATTATCATACACATTGTAAAGAGAGTGGTCACTTTAGATAAGCTATTACCAGCAGGAGAGTGGGGTGGGAGGAGGTATTGTTTCATGGTCTCTGTGTATATGTCTTCTGCAGTTTCCACGGTATGCATCCGATGAAGTGAGCTGTAGCTCACGAAAGCTTATGCTCAAATAAATTGGTTAGTCGCTAAGGTGCCACAAGTACTCCTTTTCTTTTTGCGAATACAGACTAACACGGCTGTTACTCTGAAACCAGGGTCTAGTGTAGCCCTTGTGGTTAACCTTGCTACAGTAGTATATGCCAGTTACCACCCAGCTTTCACAAAGCAAATTACATTTCTTCTTAGGGTAAAAGCATAACAGAGAAAAAAACAAAAGCAAACCTTCCTGTGCTCACTCTAGAAGTTTACTAGAGGTCACCCATCAGTCTAATGGGATGGGGGCCTAGCAAGCCAAAGTCTTTCCAAACCTTTGGCAGGATGTAGCGCCTCGCACAAAGGTTCATGTCAATGTGTAGGATCAGAAAGAGGCCACAGGTCAGTTCAACCTCATCCTTTTATACCAAAAGCCCTTTCTTTGTTTTCTAGTCTCTACAAACCCAGCCTGAGCCAGTAGATGGAAAAATCACCCCATATGAAAGGGGGTGGAGGTTGGAAATTCTCTGAAATGGATTACAATCCCTAGGGTAATAATCCCCTACTGTTTTAGCTCCTGTAGCAGCTGTGGTAATCCTCCCCCATGGAAACCATTCATAAACTTAATACAGTGGTCTCCGATGGTACTGCATGGGGTTGCAACATCCATCATACTGCTCTCCTAAACCACTGTGTAGAATTGCTTTGCATTTTTAAGATAGCTGCTGCATTTCATTTGAAGCAGTGACTGAATAGATATAAACACAAAGAGGAATCTATTATTTACAAAGGATTTTAGGATCACTGAGAATGAAAGGTGATCTCACAATGCAAGATATTAGACGATGCAAAAAGTTTCTCTTCTGTAAGCCTTTATCTCCACTTCATTGACTCTCCATCTCCTTTCAGATCTTATCAGAAAATGCATCTTTTTTCCCTTGCTTGCATCTCTGAAGGTCTCGCTCACTTTGCTCTGATTTTACTTTTTAACTATATTGAACAATAATATTTAGCTCTTGGATATCACTTTTTGTCAGTAGCTCTCAAATCATTTTACGAAGGAGGTCAGTATCATTATCCCATTTTACAGAAGGGAGAACTGAGACAAAGTGCTAGGAGTCATCTGGCAGGTCAGTAGCAGAGCTGGGAATAAAACCTACATCTTCTGAGTCCCAATCCAGGGCTTTGGCCCTTAGGCCACACTCTCCCCCCCCCCCCAATAGCTCCTTATTTAGCTTTTGTGAACCATTTTCAGAGACCATTTGTTTGAAAGACACTGTGCAAGCTAAATGTCGGATTTGCCAGAGAAGGGGATGTATAGGCAACAATGCAAGTAATCTGTAACCCATGCTTAAAAAGGTAATTCCAAAAAAGAAAGTGGTAGAAATATAACAGCTTCAAGAATGTCAAGACCTTGTATTTCCTAACATGTAAGTGTGCTCTCTGACTGTCTTTCCATCCACTCCCTCTCTTATGCACCCACACAAAAATCTTTTTTTCTTCTCCATTGTTGCAATGTTTTTGAGGGACAGAGGCAATGATAAACAGACAAAGTTCAACCTAATTACCACTGAAGAACTATCAGAAAGTTGGATCATAAAAATAGAACATTTGTTCCAAAGACTAATTAGCTTTAGCGCCAGATCCTGAGCTGTGGTCTGACCCCTTTCAGCTGGGTAGGGGACAAGATGAGAGCATGCAGAGTTCCAACAATCCCTGGCCAGTACGTAGCTCCTTAAGAATTTGTTACTGGCTGGTATTTTAGACCAGCAAAGAGGCTGCTCTGAAGTACAAGGGAGATGGCATAGAATGAGCTCCATCATCAGGAAGCCACACCTTGCTCTGTTGTGATGCCCTTTCTCAGCTGTGCCCTAAGAATCTAGCTCTTACCATTGATGATGATCCTTTTATAAGAATCCACTTGGGCAATCGCTCCTTCAAAAATCATTATGTCCAAATCAATAAAAAAAGTGAACTGCCAAAACCAGATATATACAGAGACCCAAAATCCCACCTTGCCAGGAGAGAGCAGCTTAGTTGCCACATCGGGTCAGACCAGTTAAATTTACTGGCAGTCCGCACAACTGCAACATTTTTTAACCTGTCTGCAATGTTGTAATAGCCATGTTGTCCCAGGTGTTAAGCGGTGGTAATCTTAAATCTTTTCAATAAATTTTCTTTAAAATGTCTTTATATTATATATGTCTAGCTTAGTATCACCCTCCTCCAGATCATTCAAAACTTGTCTGGCTTCCCCAGTTAGGAGGATGGGCATTTGCTTATCCTCTGGGATATAATGCATCCCACATAGTCTCTTAAAGGTGGACAGGTACTCTTCTATACAGTCAGTTTCTTTATAAATTGGACAGACTCTCTCCCACTCCTTTGTGTTGTGGGGGAGGGGGATGTACTCACTGACTGAGGAAGATCCTTTTGCCACTCCAGTATTCTGAGCTGCAATGCGTGAGCTTCCATCTGCCTCCCGTGTGCCCGGTCCTCAGCTTGTAGTTGTTTCATGAATCTTTGGTGAGCTCTTTCCTCAGCTTCTTCACTGGCCTTGAGTTTTTGATGGTCTCTTTCCTCAGCCTCCTCATTGGTTTTGGCTCTGGCCTGGGCTGCCTTAGTCTCCCTGATTCGCAGTTCCGCCATCAGTCTCTGGAGCTTGTGTTCTTCCTGAGCAGCCAGTTACTGCAGTTGGGCCAGTTTCACTGCAGTGTTTTCCTCTGCAGTGCCTAGGGCAGGTGGGTCTTTGCTCATAAGTTTTGACCAAGCATCCAAAGCTCCGCGCTCCTGAACTGGAGTTTTCCTTTTATGGGATAGTCCCCTTTCCTTACATAATTGTTCAAGGTCTTGTCTGTCAAGACCCTCATATGACTGTGATTCACCCATTGGGACTAATCTTTAAAACTTTCAATATGAAGTTTAAACTTTTAACAGTGCTGCGCTATGATCTATAAACCCAATTGACTTGTGGCATGTGAATCC
This sequence comes from Lepidochelys kempii, assembly GCF_965140285.1. NCBI lineage: Eukaryota > Metazoa > Chordata > Testudines > Cheloniidae > Lepidochelys > Lepidochelys kempii. Next base: position 134,310,784 of record NC_136382.1, on the reverse strand, counting down.
TGCCATGACTACACCACTGTCAAGCTGTCTGGAGTGGCTCCAGAGCATGAGCACCAACCTCATGGCAGACTGTTAAGAAGTAGGGCACACCCCCCAAATTGGTTGTGAGTTCTGTACATAGATTTCACCAACCAAGTATCAAGTGTGAACTCCTCAGGCACTATGGCAGCCTTAACATGAGTTATAGACAGTTCCCTTGGGTACTCTGACCTATCTGTCCACCCAGGTAAGCCTGTCTTTGTGATAGATGGCCCCTTACACTATTTAAAAAAAAATATCATGACAATATTCAGGTTACTCCCAGTTCCAAAAGACTGGTTCCTTACATTGGGTCAACTGCACCTTAGGTCTGACTTCAAAGACAATGTTTGTAGCCAATCCTAAAATAAATTAACTAAAGATTTATTAACTAAGAAAAAGAAATGACAGTTATTTACAAGGTTAAAGCAAGTAAATGGACACACATGAGTGAGTTACAGTCTAAGTTTCCAAAAGGTGGTACAAGCTTCTGTAATAAACAAGTTTGATATGTATTTTAGGGCTAATGCAGGCTAAGCAGCTGGGGATCCCTTGCTAATGCTTAGAAATCTTTGCCCCTAGAAATCCAAGCAGCATAAAGACCCAGGTTTTTTTTCTTGTCAGGTATTTTGATTTCCTTCCTCCTAGATTTCAAACGGATGGGATTAGTTCACAAGCAGGTCTCTTCTTCATGAGGGAATGGGAGTGAAGAAGGAATACAATTAACAAAGTCTTTGTTCTTTGATTTTTCAGAATGGCTCATTTGGTTTCAATGGGCCTTCCTGGTGGGCAGGACCCAATACCTTCTGTAGGAAGCCAGAATTTTATATTACTTGTTGCTACTTTCTTGTTTGGTGTGTTACACAGTTACAGAGGTTTACAATGCAAACACTCAATGTAACTTTATAATATGGGGTACAGATGTTATAAGTGAGATTAATACATGCAGCATCCCACCAGCATTTCATAAAGTCTAAACACATTCTTATAACCTTACCATCTGTTTTAACAATGTTAACACACAGGTGAGCCAGACTGGTTTCTAACTATGTATTGGTCAGTGTTCAGTTGAGGCCTAGAAGCCTTGGCATGAGCTGGCACCTGGTCAACCAACATCACATCAGGATATGAGACACACAAGGTAGATGAGGTAATATATTTTACTGGACCAACTTCTGTGAGTGGAAGAAACAAGCTTTTGAGCTATGAAGAGCTCTTTTCCAGGTGATCCAATAAAAAATATTACCTCACCTACCTTGCACATGCTTTACCTACAGTTAAGTGGCAGCCAAAAAAGGCATGAATTTATCATCTACCTTTGAAGACAGAATTAAAAAAATTACTCCCACTCTGACTCTTCCAGCCGAATGCCCCACTGTATAAGTGTGGTATAAACACATCATTACAAATGGGAAATAGCTTTTGGAAAGTAATACTGGGTCCATGCACCTAAATAAATATTAAAACCAAGTTCTGCTGTAAAATGATATATAATATATAAACATGTCAGTATAACTCAGACCCCCCAACAGAAGGATGGAATGGGCTGCAGATTTCCACCAGTACCTCCATTCCAGCGTGGCTGCTTCTTTCGCTGTGGCACCTTAGCCTGAAGTGGAGAGAATCAGCTAGGAGCAGCAGCAGTAGAGTTACTCTTAATTTACAACAGTGCCAGAAGACCTCAGGTTCTAATCCTACAGATTTTGGGTGAAATGAGCAAATTAAGCTTTCCTAGTTTCACACCCGCTGTAAAATGTGACAAATGATATGTATCAATACACAAGGGTTCTCGGATGCTAAATTAATTTAGAAAGCGTTCCATGCAAGTACAAAATATCAACAATAGGCTCCAAACTTTCCTCTTATGTAATCATAACTAGACAACTAAATAGATCAGCTATAGATTAGGCCTTGTCTACACTTGCGGCAGTGTGTATGGTACATGTAGCTACACGCCGCAGCGAAAGGCAGGCTGTGTCCACACTGTAGCACGTAGCTACATGTGGCAGTGAAAGCCTCTGGCAGGAGTGAGGTAGCGGAGAATCTCCTGGCACCTTTCCTCACTGCTGCCCTCCCCTCCCATGCCAGAGCCTTTCCTCACTGCCGGAGTCTGTCACTGCATGAGGAAAAATATTAATGTGGATGGGAAAGGTACCACTTGGGCAAGTAGAGAGCCAGGTAGAGTATACACACTGGGATTCTGGCATGTCTGTACTCACCTAAGCGGTGCCTCACCATCTAAACTGCTATTTATACCCATGATAGGTGGGTGTGCAGTGTCTACTCTACACACCACTGTAAGTGTAGACCTACCCTAAAAGAAACCAATAAAGGTGGAACTGGTTAAAAAGGAAGAGTAAAAGAAAGGAATAGGTGCACTCTTCTCAAAGTTTCACTATGGGGTGCAAACTCCGATATGTAGCATTAATAGTAGATTTACTTAAGCACCAAAGAAAGCTTAAAAAAAAATCTAGGACAAAGCAATCACGATCTGTGTTTCAGTCATCATTGAAGTCAGTGGGCATCTTTCCTTTGAATTCACTGGGAATTGAACTGGCCCCAACCCTACAAATATTTATACGTGTGAGGAAATTATGCATGTGAATAATCCCAATGAACTCAAAGGGTTTACTCCCCTGCAGAAAAAGATTCACATGAAGCATGTGCAGGACTGGGGCTTTAGACTAGTGCCATTTAAATCCACGCCTGATTTTTTATGGCGTTTAATAGAAAGGAGAATTGTTATTAAATGAGGAAAAAGAAAACTACATGTAAATACAGAGACGTGACGTCCATTTTAACATAATCAAATAGCTGTCATGTAAGTAGGCATCTTTCAAGTGTGTATCATTAACCCAGTAAGTTGTGAAGTGTTTTTTTCTACAGCATTTAGTCGACCAAGTAAATACTTACTCAGGCAGTTTTTCCCTCAGAAGTACTATTTACCCATAATCTCTTTTGGAGCCATTATCGTCCAGCTATTAAATGGTGTATGTAATTAAACTAAACCATCACATTTCCCAAATTTGACAGCAACCTCTCTCTGAGGAGCAATATTGTATCTAGATAAAGCAGCTTTAATGGGTATCTACAGCATACTTGAAACCTAACTCTCTATTTGTTTGTGTTTGTTCCATTATATTCTAAATGTTCATCTGGAAACGTATGACCTGTCACAAATATTTGTATGTAATCCACTTGACATGGGTTATTCTGTACAGATTAAACAAGAAATTATCACAGAAGTACTGTAAATGCCAGGGCTTGTGCTTTATGTTGAAACATCTGAATGTAAATAGACCAAATTTAATTTTCCATTGCTGAGTGCCCAAGAGAATGAGTATCAAGCCTCAAGTATCAAGTGTGTGGTCTGGAGTATGAATCAAATTGAAACAAAAGAGGAATTTGAAGGGGGAAGGTAATGGTTCCTTCCTAACCTACTGTTCCTCTTTCCTTCAGGGTATGAATACACTGCAATTTGAGGTGTGACTGCAGGACAGGTAAGCATAGCAGAACCAGGTACCAATAGCAGTGTAGACACAGCTGCATGGAATTCAGCATGGGCTGGGAATATGAGTACGTACCCAAGTGTGTGGTGTGTTTGTACAGTTCGCACTGATGCCAGTGCTGCTGCATCTACACTGCTATTTGTAGCCAGGCTAGCATGGGTGTGTCTAGCCATACTGCAGTGACACCTTGCATTTCCTCAGCCTACCAACCCAAAACAGGAGGAAGAAACTCCTGTAGTTAAGTATTAGTTTTGGTGTCAGGATATCTAGGTTTCATTCTCAGTTCTATTACCTTTAGAGTCAACAAGAAGTCGGTAAGTCCCCTACCTACAGCAATATTTTCATCTCTAATAAAATAACGGCATACACTTCAAGAGAAAAGAATTTGACTATACTTCTAGAGGATATGGGACCATGAGCAAACAGCAGCAAGGGTTTATAAACTAAGTCCAGCGAGACCAACTTGGCTCCTTCTTTTGACTCACATACTAAATTAGTGGATGAAAAGGGAATGGAAATTCCCTGTGTTGCATAATGTATTATTATGGACTGCTTGTTTCCACTAACACTCACAATATGCTAGGTGCTGTCTAAATACCAAATAAATCCACAGGCTGGCCTCAAAGAGCTTAAGTTCTATCTGCCAATATGATAGCATTTGAAATTTAATCATATTTTGGACGCAGTATCACAAAATCTTCTCCAAATGGCTTTGATATGAGCAGTATAATATGGACTGAAAACTGGTTCAAGGACCAGAAAGGGCAGAATGATAAATTGCCACATTTTGTGGTAGGAGAAAAGTTTTAGTGAAGTACTGCAGGCATCTGTGTTTGCTCTGGCTCTATCTTAGATCACACAGCCCAACTGAAGAATCATGGGAAGGCTTCTGAGCAGAATCCTCAGGGAATCTGGGGCACCCCACACTTCGGACATTTAAAACTAGTCTGGACAAAACACTGGACATTTTCAATAGTGATATTTTTGCACTGACAGGGAGGTAGACTAGATGACTTAATAGGTATTAGCAAGTCTTCTCTAATTCTTACTTTTATGATTCTTTGACACTTTCTGGGCATTTTCTTCAGGCCCAGTATTGAAATAGTTTTTGATGCTGTAAAGGAGGATTCTGGATAGAACTGGTCAGGAAATTTTAGAAGAAACATTTCTTAGTCAAAACATACTGATTCATCAAAATCAAAAGTGTTCATGAAACAGATTTGGATTCAACAAATCTCTTGACCGAAAAAAAAAAAAAAGTATTGCAAAAAAGTTTTGGAATTGTCAAAATATTTCATTCTGATAATTTCTAAATGAAAAATTCTAATTTTCTGAATCAAAATGCCTTTTTTATAACTTAAGCCAAATAGACAAATAAGAAAAGGTTAAAAGAGGGAAAAAAACATTGAAATCAAAACAAAAAGTTTCAAAACTATTGAAACAAACTTTTGTGATTGATCTGAACTGATTTTTTTCCTTCCAGTTCATGAATATTTTTAAGATTGACTTTTCATCTCGATTCAAACTGGGAAAAATTTTTGAACTGCCAAAAAGACTTGAGGGATAGGGAAACTATTCCCTGCCCAATTCTAATTCCGGGTAACATTTTAGCACATAGACAAACTTGTGTCTCAATTATTGGCCCCAACTCCATGTCCTGGTATCTACACACAGCTCAGTAAATTATTTAGTTTAGTTGCCAAATATCTGTGTATTACGTTTAAGGGCTCTCAGTAACAGGCCTACGTTACAGCATTATATTGACGGATATACCTTTTGTTGGTGAATGCTGAGCAGTTGAAGTGGAAGATGGAGTGTTATAGCAACTCTAATTAAATGGAAGGAATTTATTTTAAAGTCATGTTTCTGAACTATACCCTGAGGTTAATAAACTGTTTCAGCCCCCCGTCTTGTAATGCCCATTATAGAAGTCGTTTCACTTACAAGCTGCACTGTACCATGGAAGTGTATTTACTCTCAAATGTGGAATAGGCCTCCTGTTCAAGCCTGAGCCACTCGCTTAGTCAGTGGTCCTTGAGCATGTGGTGAAGATAAAGGATGAATTATCACTGCAGCCTAAAGATATATCGCTCTGATATTGATTAAAAGCCATTGTCTAAATTGCCCTTTCAACGGGTCTGCCTACATTCTCTCCTGGCTTTGACAGCTTTTCACATGTTTGGGGGGCATTACCGCACACACAGTCTCACACTAGGAGGCTGAACAGAGCCAGCACCAGCCTAACCAACTGAGAAGAAGCGAGGTGCAGCCACAGGTATTATAAAGCATGTGGCTGTTTTAAATCACTGATGGTAACATGGGCAGCACGTGAACTGCCAGATCGCCTGCCCCCACACCTTGCCAGAGCCACGAGCCCCCCCACTCCAGCTGCCAACTTCCCCACCCTCCAACCCACCTGCCTGAGCGCCCCCAGCCCCAGGCAGGTAGCCCCACCACCAGAGCACTGGGCAGGCAGCCCCAGCACTGGCCTCAGCTGCCCCATATCTCAGGCCACCGGCTGGCCCTAGCTCCAGACCCTGCCCACTTTGGGGAAGAGGACCAACCTGAGCTGGGGCCACAGAGGAAGAGTGAGAAGCAGGAGGGGCCTTGGGGTGGAGCGTAGGTGGGTCATGCCTGGCTGTTTGGGGAGGCTTAGCCTCCCCTGGCCTGTGATACCTGCTGCCGTGGACGGTAAATGTTTAGAATGAATTTCTTCTCTGTTCTGAAGATGAGGGATCTGTTAGGGCAGAGAGAGAGAAAATGTCTCAGTTCCACAGCACCCTGCATCCGAACACCCCCACACAGGGCTTTACCAACTTTAAGTTTCACAACCTCCCTCTGCTGTAGTTAAGTAAATGGAGCAAGTTTCTCCTACAAAACAGCTTTGTTTTTGCATAGCATCTTCCACACTAACTGAATCTCAAAGCACTTCACAGAGTAGAGTTACAATAATAAATAGGAGAGAGATAATTAAGATGTATAGCCAGGGGCCATGTATTCTTTGGTCAGCAGGATCTAAATAATTTAAATGCCACACCAACCCCTTCTCTCCCCCTTCCCGTATCAAACTGCAATTTCCCTAACAGTGTGGAATAGATTAGAAAACATTAAAAGAAAATGAGGGTTTTCTTAAATTAAATGTTAACCTGCAATTTGATTCAATAATTCCCATTTTAATTTTTTCCCTCCAATATACATCATGCTGCTCCAGGAGCTGCAGGTCACTGTGGACTTCAGCACGGGCAATCCCTATCCATGCTCTAGCAGTTGTAGTGAGGGGGGAAGGTTTTGGGAGCTGTGTAAGATCCCTTAGCTGAGTGGTGCTGAAGCCCACAATGTGGAAAATCACCTGTTGAACAGACATATAAATAATTGATTACCAGATATGGGACAAAAACAAAGGATGACTAAGAATCTGTGATAGCGAGGAAAAGACTTGGCAGGTACCATCAGACAAACTGTTACAATAAAAGCAAGACTTCTTCCACAGTTAAAAAACAAAGACCCAGTGAGAATTTGGCAAGATGGGCACTGGCCAGCCGAAGCTACAGTGAACAAAGAAGAGTCACCCTGCTCATACTTAGTGATCACAGATTAAGGCACAATCTTACAAAGGAATTGTAAGCATGTGCTCAAGATACCTGACACCTGGTCCAAGGCAAGTGAAGTGAGAGCAGACACACAAGGTGAAAACTGACCTTGTTATTGACCCTGAGACTGAACAATCCAGTACAGACAAGGATTTGACTAAAGAGGGATTGCAAGATTGGGACGATTACTAAAATGCCCTAGAGCACTGATTGAGATAGGTTGGAGTTCTGTTTAAGCAACCTGGAGAGTTAACTCAATTACTGTATTTGTAATAATTTGATAGTTTAATTTAATAGAGTTTTAGTTCAGTCAGGGAATTTTAAGAAGGAGTCTAAAAAAGAAAAGATTTACTATCAAGCTAAGTTCTCCAGGAAGTGTAGGGATGACATGCTTCCCATATTCTCTTCAGTCTTTGATTTGCTGGGGACAGTTTCTGCTGCGGCAGAAACAAAGAAGCCCATTACAGGGCAGCCACAGGCTGTAACTACACAGAGTAGGAGGAAGTTTGTTACCTCATTTGTGTACATAGTTCCTGTTCCTAATAAAATGTTTATCTTGACATGGGGCTGCTCATCAGTAAGATAAAACATAACTCAGCTCTGATCTGTCTCTCTGATCCCTTCTCTCATCATGTCACCCACCTCCTACTTGGCTCCCCAGCTGCCAACCTCAATATCCCATTTACTCCATTCTCATCTCCAGATCTTTCCCCATGTTGTATCATCCCCAGCCCAACTTGTTAAGCCTCCATGCGCCCACATTCAAATCCCTCAAGACTCAGTTATTCCCCAGTGCCCACAAAAAGTGAGCCAAACCAAGCCATACATAAAGTAATGTTGGCTCCAAGTTTACTCTTACTTGTGGGCTTCCTAGTGCATCCCATCTTCTCCATTTTTGTTACTTAGATTGTAAGCTCTTCAAGGGAAGATTGTCTGCATTTGTGGCTTGTACAGGCTCAACACATTCAGTGCCTGACAAATAATAATTAGTGCATTGGGTGACATTAAAAGCTTATTTTCCACTCTTCCGAGATTGGGGTTTCATAGAATCATAGAATATCAGGGTTGGAAGGGACCCCAGAAGGTCATCTAGTCCAACCCCCTGCTCGAAGCAGGACCAATTCCCAGTTAAATCATCCCAGCCAGGGCTTTGTCAAGCCTGACCTTAAAAACCTCTAAGGAAGGAGATTCTACCACCTCCCTAGGTAACTCATTCCAGTGTTTCACCACCCTCTTAGTGAAAAAGTTTTTCCTAATATCCAATCTAAACCTCCCCCACTGCAACTTGAGACCATTACTCCTCGTTCTGTCATCTGCTACCATTGAGAACAGTCTAGAGCCATCCTCTTTGGAACCCCCTTTCAGGTAGTTGAAAGCAGCTATCAAATCCCCCCTCATTCTTCTCTTCTGCAGGCTAAACAATCCCAGCTCCCTCAGCCTCTCCTCATAAGTCATGTGTTCTAGACACCTAATCATTTTTGTTGCCCTTCGCTGGACTCTCTCCAATTTATCCACATCCTTCTTGTAGTGTGGGGCCCAAAACTGGACACAGTACTCCAGATGAGGCCTCACCAATGTTGAATAGAGGGGAACGATCACGTCACTCGATCTGCTCGCTATGCCCCTACTTATACATCCCAAAATGCCATTGGCCTTCTTGGCAACAAGGGCACACTGCTGACTCATATCCAGCTTCTCGTCCACTGTCACCCCTAGGTCCTTTTCCGCAGAACTGCTGCCTAGCCATTCGGTCCCTAGTCTGTAGCGGTGCATTGGATTCTTCCATCCTAAGTGCAGGACTCTGCACTTATCCTTATTGAACCTCATCAGATTTCTTTTGGCCCAATCCTCCAATTTGTCTAGGTCCTTCTGTATCCTATCCCTCCCCTCCAGCATATCTACCACTCCTCCCAGTTTAGTATCATCCTCAAATTTGCTGAGAGTGCAATCCACACCATCCTCCAGATCATTTATGAAGATATTGAACAAAACCGGCCCCAGGACCGACCCTTGGGGCACTCCACTTGATACCGGCTGCCAACTAGACATGGAGCCATTGATCACTACCCATTGAGCCCGACAATCTAGCCAGCTTTCTACCCACCTTATAGTGCATTCATCCAGCCCATACTTCCTTAACTTGCTGACAAGAATTCTGTGGGAGACCGTGTCAAAAGCTTTGCTAAAGTCAAGAAACAATACATCCACTGCTTTCCCTTCATCCACAGAACCAGTAATCTCATCATAAAAGGCGATTAGATTAGTCAGGCATGACCTTCCCTTGGTGAATCCATGCTGGCTGTTCCTGATCACTTTCCTCTCATGCAAGTGCATCAGGATTGATTCTTTGAGGACCTGCTCCATGATTTTTCCAGGGACTGAGGTGAGGCTGACTGGCCTGTAGTTCCCAGGATCCTCCTTCTTCCCTTTTTTAAAGATTGGCACTACATTAGCCTTTTTCCAGACATCCGGGACTTCCCCGGTTTGCCACGAGTTTTCAAAGATAATGGCCAACGGCTCTGCAATCACAGCTGCCAATTCCTTCAGCACTCTCAGATGCAACTCGTCCGGCCCCATGGACTTGTGCACGTCCAGCTTTTCTAAATAGTCCCTAACCACCTCTATCTCCACAGAGGGCTGGCCATCTCTTCCCCATTTTGTGATGCCCAGCGCAGCAGTTTCCCCAATATCTCACATTTTAAGCACCTGAAGATACTATGGCTAATGCTGGTGCCTCAACCTGTGAATGGTGAGTTTTTAATGGAGCTCACAGTGGGCCTGAATGTGGCCTTTACATGGATGCATGGGGGCATATGAGTGAAAGCCCTTCCCTTTGCCACAAAAGGCCTGTCACATTCACAGTCCCTGTGCTTGGGTAGCACAGGTTCTGCACACCCCTGGGGCACATAATACCACAAAGAGATCAGAGAGGAGGCCAGGTCCTGGACTTCTCCCCTCCTGCACCAGTCCATAGAGCAAGCCGGGGGAATATGCTATACTTAGTGCATGGAGGTAGCAGCAATTGCACTTGCCCTATGCCACAGGGAGAAATTCTTCCTTGCTGAGGTGGAATTGTTCCCTGAACTCATCCAGAGGGACTGTGGCTCTGCATTATCCCCAAGATGGAGTTTTGCCTGGCACTGCTCTCAGTTAGCTCAAAGGATAAGGAACTGAGTCCTAGTTTTTTTGCCTGAGCATGCACTAGGAGTTTGAGTTAAATGGGGCATGGATTGCAATTTTAGCTTGCATAATAAATTTCAAACAAGTTCTTGTTACTCCATGCAAATAGGATTAATCTGCTAAAGCAGTCAAATCAACATTTCTAGGAACTAAGCCCAAAGGTCATATTGTACTTTATTACTGGACAATATTTATCACTTCTGTGTTCAGACTGAATACATCAAGCAATGACAGTGAATCACAAAATGAATTTAACATATCACCTACAGCAACCAGGAAAACCTACCCATGGAATTCTGACTTAGGGGTCATTAATTTCCATCTAAATTGATATTACATTTTGTTGCCTTCTGTTTACACAATCAAATTAATTAAAATTTGGCAGCATACAGCTGAAACAAAAGTTTTTCAGGTGTTTAATAACATGACATTGTTACCTGAGTGTATTTATTTTGTGTGACTAATGGCAAGTAACACACCAATTATTCATTTAAGTAGAAAAAACAAAGATTGAATTCTCCTGTGTGATCTATTAGTTTTTATATTCAAAATTCTGTAAGAAATATGAGTCTAGGTGACTTATATGCAGAAGAGTTGGGTGAATTATACGACAATTATATGTTGGACCTTGGACTTATTTTTTAAAAGTAAATTGGTAGGCCTAAGGACTATAGTGAAAGTTAATTTAAACCTGTTTAGGTTGTTTGTGAGTGGGATATTCAAAAACATTTAATGGTTGGCCTAATTCTGCTCCCACTGAAGTCAGTGGCAGCAGAGATAGACCAAGGCTAAGCACTTTGAAAAATTCCATACCGTGTGTTTCCAGCATCTGTTAGTTTAAGGGCCTGATTCTGTGCCCCTTACTTAAGCAAACTCCAACTGACTTCAGTGGGAGTCTTTCAGTGTAAAGAGACTGGGTCAGATCCAAGGGGAAGCAGCTAGGAGCAACTTCCTTGCTGGTCAAGTCTCCACAGGTTATTTCATTTGAATTACAGGACAGACCCTGAACTTGTGGAAATTGAGGTCTATAAAATCATGACTTGTGTAGAGAAAGTAGATAAGGAAGTGTTGTTTACTACTTCTCATAACACAAGAACTAGGGGGTCACCAAATGAAATTAATAGGCAGCAGGTTTAAAACAAATAAAAGGAAGTATTTCTTCACACAACACACAGTCAATCTGTGGAACTCCTTGACAGAGGATGTTGTGAAGGCCAAGACCAAAACAGCGTTCAAAAAAGAAATTGATAAATTCATGGAGGATAGGTCCATCAATGGCTATTAGCCAGGAGGGGCAGGAATGGTGTCCGTAGCTTCTGTTTGCCAGAAGCTGGGGATGAGCAACAGGGGATGGATCACTTGATAATTGCCTATTCTGTTCATTCCCTCTGGGGCATTGGCCACTGTCGGAAGACAGTATACTGGGCTAGATGGACCTTTGGTCTGACCCAGTATGGCTGTTCTTATGAACATTTACGTCTGAAGAGGCTATGTCCTTAAGCTATTGTTGGGCCAATTTCTGCCCATCCATTTGTGTAAGAATGTTCTTGTTACAGAACATGTGATGAGCATTTATCAGACTGCTTCTGTATTTGGCATATTGATAAGTAAAATTGTTCCATGATGCTCTGATTAAAAACCAACTCAGGGGCTTTCCCACTGTTGAAGAGGGGGCTTAGCCCTGGTGTGTCCCTTCATGACAGGGTATGGCATAGCAAGCTCGCCTCATCTACCATCTCCTGCCAACAGCTACTCCAGCCCAGCAGTGGTCTGCTTCTTCTTGTGACTCAGCCCTTTGGCCAGGTCATTTCTAGGGTTACAGAGTCCAACCAACAAACGTCTAACAGCCTCATGCCAAGTCTTTGATCTGAATCTAGACTCATTAAGCCTTCCATCCCTGTTCTCTAGAGTCCTCACACTACCTTCTCAGTGGCCTCTGGGGGAACCCAGTCCCTTCCATGCCTCTGGGTTCCAAGCCAGAGACCCTGTATTAAGCAGGCCAGCTCTCTGTATTCACGCTCTCCTCCCCACCACTTCCTCTTACGGGCTTCTCCCTCAAGCCCTTCCTGGGGCCACCATGTACCTATATTCTTCCCAGGCTCCATGGCCTCTAAGGGTTCAACCTTCTTTGATAGCAGGTGCTTACCAGGCTCCCAGTGGAGTCCCCCCAACAAATTCCAAATAAAAATATAAACTTTAACCTCTTGTGCCCTCCTTAGGCTTGAGCTTTCATTCCTCTTACATTTCATCAGTGCTCTGTTCCTCAGCTGAACACCTCCCTAGGCTTCATCTCTGGAGGTCCAGATCCTGCCCATTTATCAAGACTTACTGCTAGAACTTGATTCATCCTGGTGGCTTCTCTGTATCTCTCCTGGCTTTTCCCCAGCAATCAAGAGAGATACCATTTAGCCAACTCCCCCTGGGTTTACCACCTGCTCTTCTCAGTTGACATCTCATCCTTAATTTGAATCTGATATACCCAGTAGTTGCTACCAGGTGCCCTAACTGAGCTACCCAGATCTTCTTAACTGTTTCAGTGCCAATGAGGGGTATACAGCCCATCACACACCCCTTATAAGGGGCTCTGGTTCTCCTCTTAAACCTACCTTGCCAGTTTGAGAGTGTGTCCATCCACTTACTGTACATAATACAAATTAAAAAAATAATAATAATAAAAAATAATAATAAAAAAATAGGTCAGTGCTTTTCATCCACTAGTAAGTATCTTTATTCACATTTTACAAATGAGGAAATTGAAGTGCAGAAAAGTTATGTAGCTTGGCTAAGGTCACAGAGAAAGTCAGCGGCAGAGTTGGAAACAGAAACCAGGTCTCTAGACTCCCAATCCTGTGTGCTATTAACTGGCCCATAGCCTCCCTACCTATAGTACCGCCAAGAAAGAGAAGATTAGGACCAAGTCTGTGCTCTGTTGCCATCAGTGTGTTACATCCGTGTAACAGAACACAAAACTGGGCCTTTAGTGATCAACTGTGCTATGTGAACCTTCCTCCTCCCAGCAGAGTGGCTCTTTCACTTGAGAAAGAACGAGTGTGTCCGATACACTGTTCAATGCATCACTATATTATTTGCAGGGATAAGGATCTAACAATGTAAGCAACTCCAGATTAAGTAAACCAATAGGTTAAAAGGTATGACCAAATTAGAACCATTAGTTGTGATGCTTAATTACCCTTCTTGCAACCTGATTATTTATCCCCTAAACTTAATAGAGGGACATTTATATAAAATTCTTTGTTTACTGCATTTAACAATATCATTTTCCTCCAATGAGCACAAAACCTGTGCGACTCTGTTCCAAATGTTTTCAGTGACTTGCTACATATACATGGCAATTCCAGGTATAGTGAATCTCATTTTATAGTGAAGTTATTCTTTGAAAAAAAAAATTCACCATCAAAGGGTTCCATTGAATTTCATTTCAGGTAAGGGTTAGCAATATCTTTTCTCCTCCCTCTAGCTACAAAGTTTCTTCTCTCTCACTGGAATAAAGCCATGTAATAGTTGAGGCTAAAACCATGAGCTACACTTTGCAAAATGTCAGCATGTTGTCATCATGACATTCATTATCATTCTGATTTATGCTCTCCATCATAATAAGCCTTCACCTTGTGCCACTCAGTCGGATGACTGTCATCTTTTTCACATGTTCCCATCCATGTTCTGCCTCTTCATTATCCAGTCTGTCATTTAACCAAAACCTCCATGGTGCACAGTAGTCTCTCTTTGTCTGTTAAATGATGTGTGCAGTGTATCTGGATCATGATGAGTAAAATAACACTGTACAATGGAACTAACCATCAGCAGAAACATAATGCTATTTCAAGATAATTGGATCAAGAAATCTTCCCTGGTAAAAAAAAGGACCCCAGTGATAAAAAGCACTCACTCATACTTCAGCAAGTGGAATTTGCATTAAATAGCATGTGATTTTTCATATCAAGTCAAAGTGACCCTACTGCAATTAGAAATCACTATTTCCAAATGAAACAAATTTGATGGAACTAGTAAACTGTGAAGATAAAAATGTGTATCTAGTAGAATATTATGTTAAAAGCATATTACAATAATAACCATGACTAGTTCACTTTGTATGGAGTGAGAACCAAACTCTTTTTACAACACTGTAGCTTTCAAGTAATATCATTAACGTTATTTGAGTTACTTCCGATTTAACACAGAACAGAATCTGGAACTAAGGGTCAAATCTTTGCCCTAGTGAAATCAGTGGGAATTTTACTGTTGACTTCAGTGGGGCCAGCATTTGTGTGTTGTTCATTTAGGGACTGGGCACCTAACATTTCTGATGGCTGGCTTTATAAGTACAACAAAGCCTTCATTATCAAAATATGAGTATTGTTAAAGTTAATCATATGGAGTGGTGAGCTTTCAGTTCATAAGAACATAAGAATGATCCTACTGGGTCAGACCAAAGGTCCATCTAACCCAGTATCCTGTCTTCCGACAGTGGCCAGTGCCAGGTGGCCCAGTGGGAATGAACAGAACAGGTAATCATCAAGTGATCCATTCCCCGTCGCTCATTCCCAGCTTCTGGCAAACAGAAGCTACGGACACCATTCCTGCTCCTCCTGGCTAATGGCCATTGATGGACCTATCCTCCATGAATTTATCATGTTCTTTTTTGAACGCTGTTTTGGTCTTGGCCTTCACAACATCTTCTGTCAAGGAGTTCCACAGGTTGACTGTGTATTGTGTGAAGAAATACTTCCTTTTATTTGTTTTAAACCTGGAGACTATTAATTTCATTTGGTGACCCCTAGTTCTTCTGTTATGAGAAGTAGTTCACAACAGTTCCTTATCTACTTTCTTTACACCAGTCATGATTTTATAGACCTCAATCATATCTCCCCTTAGCGGTCTTTTTTCCAAGCTGAAAAGTCCCAATCTTATTAATCTCTCTTCATATGGAAGCCATTCCATACCCATAATAATTTTTCTTGCCCTTTTCTGAACCTTTTCCAATTCCAATATATCTTTTTTGAGATGGGGCGACCACATCTGTACACAGTATTCAAGATGTGGGCATACTATGGATTTATATAGAGGCAACGTGTGAAAAGTGGTGTCCAGACTGCTCCCAAATAGCCAGGTAACAGCAGTGACTAAATCATTTTCCTCATCTCCAGGTGGCCAGGGGACCTCTCTCATTTGGGTATCCCACCTAGCCACAGTAATCTATGCCTTTGGCATATGGGGGCTGGTTACAGCAAGAACTGTACCTAGGATTAACTTGAAAGTATGGTGGGTATATAGAATCTCTGTGTGATTCTATGTGCATCAGCCTGCTTCGTATGTGGGACATAGATAAGAGCACATTACACGGGTGCGCTGGCTCTCTAGCCCTATCAGATACTACAGCAATGGCTCGGACATTAATGTCTAGCTAGCTAGATGTTAAGGTCCCAGTTCTAATCTTTATGCCTTCAGTGGGTTATAGCTTAGCTATCCCAGAACTTGCGTCTCTCTCTGCAACAACTGTGCTCAGCAGACAAGCTGCCACTGAGTCTCCAGTGAGAAATTCTTGGGGAATGGGACAGAAGGGTTGCAGCAGAATGAATTTTGACTGAGGAACTCCCCTACACTAGAGATCAGAAAAAGCCACAGTCCTGGCACATTTAGGGCTCACTCTAAGACTAATCACTTTGCTCAAGACTTCTCCCAACAAAAGTGGCTACAGAATAGCCTGACAATGTTGTTCCTAGAGACAAACAATTCCCATTTTCAAGTGCAAGACAAACAAGGGAAAGATGAAGAATATGGCCCGTCTGCACAGTAGTAATGCTTTTCTAAGTGTAAATGGGACATATGCCTGTACAAGCTGAAGTCAGGGGGAGGTGTGCAGTAGGTGCAAGACTGAAGCCATGGGACCTTATTCTCTTCTCTATAAAAAAATAAAGTGTTTACTTCTTCCGACTCCTCTTCTTAGGACTTCTACACTCCTGGCAGATCATTCATTTATGTTTGCAGACCCTTCCTCTCTATTTCAATTTGTATCTGCCAGCCTGACTTCTGATTAGCTTCAGTAACATATTTCCAATTTATACAAGAGGCCTTGATGCAAAGGAATCTTTCCCTTTTCTAATCCAGAGCCTATCTTAACCATGTTAGCCTCATTCATTAATTTACCTTTGGTTTCACATGACTATTTGACACTTGTAAGAACTAGAACATTTCTATAGACACAAATAATAATTGGATATGACCATTTTCGCATTAACCCTAATTAACAGATCAGTTATTTTGAAATGCTAAAATAAATGTCATTACTGTGTTTTATTTGCTGTTATCATTCTAAAGTGTGTTTATTTTTGTTTCAAATACTAAATGTTATTCTATAGAAATAATCAGTAGAGGACTAGATTGTACATTCATTATTCATGTTGGCAAGTATATTCAAAATGAATGGTCCCATTGAAGTTGTTCACCAGGGTTAGGGTGGCACAATCTAGCCTTATGCAAGCATTTTTTTTCATATATGTCATCTATGTACAGTACATAAGTTCTTAAAGAAAACATTGAGCACTATTAAGTACAGGCAGCCAGAAGCCACAAACTTTTTTTATTTAACTTTACGTTTAAAATATTGTATATTCACATACACCACAGCAGACTGTTCAGCTTCTTTCTTCTATATTTAATTCTGTGCTTTAGTATCAAGTGTCTGTACTTCGCAGTTTGTGCACACATCACTTAGTTTCTATGCATGTCATGTTCTTCAGAGCTTAGTAATACATTCAACTTGACAGAAATTGTGTGTTTTCAAGTACTAAAGACAATCAATCAACTTCAAAAACTTCACTGAAAAACAGTAGAAATGTTCCTTGTACACTACTCTTAAATCTTGAAGTCAACATTTTTAGTGCTTCAATTTTGAGTTATTCCTTTTATAAAGACAAAATCTAGCAGGGGAAAAAAAATCTACCTAAAATATCATTCCTAAATCAGATAAACTAGTGGGCTACAATATATGTACAGTAGATAAATATATTTATTTATGTATATATGTACACAAATACTAGTTAAACTTTCATTATAAATAGAGTTGTTTTAAGTTAGGCTGGGTACAAAAATAGCCACTTTGTTGGGAACATGCAAATACAGTATGCTTCAACCTAACAAAACATCTTTAGCTCTATTTTCTTAAATATAAGTTTTAGTCATATAGATTTAATGGCTTTAAACCATAAAGTAAAGTTTCCCCGAAAAGGTATAAAATCTGCTCAACACTAGCTATAACTAAACTCACATATGGTATCTTTTAGGTAATTAATTTCAAGTATTCTTCTCATATCAGCTAAGTCCAGACACTTTAATTTTGCTGCTTTATTACAGTAAGATATTCATCTTTGAACACTAACAGCCAAGTTATGGCCCATCTGGCATGCACATACTGCAAGGGAGAGGGCTTTCCCTAGTACTGCTCTTTTGTAGGAGGCAGTCTTAATATGGCTACTTGTGCTACAGGATCCAGATCCTATGTCCATTAAAGTCAGTTGTAAAACTCTCATGGCGCAGATTTTAAGGCCCAAAGAGACCACTATGATCATTTAGTGTGACTACCTGCATAACACAGGCTGTTGAATTTCACTCAATGATTCCTGCATCTAGCCTGGCAGCTTGTGGTCGAACTGGAGCATATCTATCACTGCTGACTTTAATGGGGCAGGATCCCACTGCAGAAACCTGGTGGAGAGGCTGGCCACTTCAACTTTCACTGCACACTGCCCATAGGGCTGCTAACTGGACAGGGATGTGCATAAAGCACTACTTCCCAGCTGCTACATATCCTCCCACTCTCCCCGTGTAACTCCATTTTAGCAACATTCATTTGTGTCAGAAGTCTTTTCAGCATCTGAAATGATGAATACTGATTAAAGCAGCACAGTCTCCTTTCTTCTCTAAAAATTTCCTCCCCACAAAAAATAAAGAGGCATTCTATTTCTTACTGTAATGATGTAAGTGCACTATAATATTGGTATGGATGCCCTCGTATTAATTGTTTATACAGCCATCATAGTAAGTTGCAGGTTGAACAGTCACAAAAGGCTCATTTGCTTTTTCATCCTCCTTCATGGAAGCTGCTTGGTCCGAAATCGAAGAGAAGGAAAGCTGGTCATGTTCCACTATATGCACTTGGTCCTCTTCCTTGTCCTTCTTCACATAAAACAGTTTTCTAAACTTTTTGAGCTCATGAAGTTCACAGAAAGTTTCTAGAACCACCAACATTGCAATGAGGCCCAGCAGCAGGTAACCTGCCCAAGAAACAAAGAGAGACACAAGGTTTGTGAGGTGATATCTCTTACTGAGCCAACTTCTGTTGGTAAAACGCGACAAGCTTTTGAGCTTGCTCAGAGAAAAACACAATGCCTGAAGCATTATCCGGGAAAGCTGATGTGATAAAGCTCTAACTTGGAGTTTTTCCCACCTATGATTCCTGGACTATTATTTTTTCCCTCCTTTCTGTCCTAGGCATAGAATTTTGGGGGACAGAAGAAAACTAATTTGCACCAGATGAGCATGTAGCCCTTTGTATTTTTTTTAAGACGACCACAGAAAATGCTATAATATGAAATAATTTGCTAATTGTTTTAGTTCATTGTGTTCCATATGGGAAAGTAGGCAATGACATGCAATGCATAAGAATGTTATAACTTCAGTAATAATGTATCCCATATATAATTTCATGAACTGTGCATTCTTCAATTCTTCTTTTCATTATTACTATTGCACATTGTTAATAGAAATAGTAGTTTTACGAAGTTCAATACAGTCATTTGGCTATTACATCTGTTCAATAATACAGAACTGTTAAACAATATAACATGAAAGTGTCTTTTCCTTATGTATATACTTATAATTTAAAAATGTATGAAGAAAACCTGTACCATAAAACAAGTGCAAAAGCCTAAAAATGTATGCAAAAAAGTAAAAGAAAAAGTCCAATATTTCACGTAAATGTGTACAATCACTGCTGTCACTTTGAAGACAGACAAATGTTTCTATCCCCCCTCCCCCCCACAAGAACTACATAGTAAAACCATGAAGACTGCATACATATTACATACATTACACTAATTAGGCAAAATCCTGCTGGTGTTACTTACACAAACACTACCACTGACTTTTGTTGCATGTTGTACACGTTTGAGATTTTGTTTTTGTAAGGCAAAACCATCATGCTCTGAGGTTCTGTGGCGGACCATAGACTTGCATTGGAGCTCTTCTGAAAAATCAGGCCTCCTAGGGCTAATAATCCATCATGTTCTTTATTTTCCTCTCCAAACACAGACACACCCAATTTCCTGAACAGGACTCCCAGGAAAATAGTCCAACAAGGATTTCTTATTCTAAATACTCTAACGAGGCCACCATGATTTGTAATTCAGAAATACTATTGCATGTGCCCATATTAATATTGTACAGCTTCTGTGGGGAGTCTTGTGTTAGTAAGGGCAGCAGGAATTGACTTCATTATAAATAACAGTCCCTACAAATCTATGCAATATATATTTGATTACAAAGAACACTATCCAAATGTAAAGGGCTGCAATAAATTACTATCCTGTACAGCATATTATTGCACAGACTTATGGGGACTAAACCATTTATAAAGGAGTTTATATATATATATATATATATATATATATAATCTCCCCATTTTTTTATAAAGAAAGCCTAGATTCTGCATAAAATATCACAGTCCCCACATTTCTTCCCCTACAAACCAATTGAAGTCATAATCGGGGTGAAAGTAAGCTGGTGCAGTGTGCTGGTAAAAAGTGGCTGCCAGTACCAGCTCATACCCAGCTGACTTTAAAGCACTGCCGTGGCAAATGCTGCCACAGCAGCACTTTAATGTTGTTGCCCCTTTTGCATCCCCCACCCCCCGGTCAATGACATGCGGGCGGGCAAAAGGAGCAGCTGCCCCGGGGCCAGCAATTTAAAAGGACGCAGGGCAGTGGCCGGAGCCCCGGGCTCTTTAAATTGCCCCTGGAGCCCCAGGCAGAGCAGGCTAGGCAGCGTGGAAGGGCTGGCTGCGGGACACTGACCCCCAACCCCGCCCCTTCTGCCTGAGGTCCGGCCCCCTGTATCAGTAAGTCTTCGGCTTTACTTTCACCCCAGCCATGATCCCCATGCTGAGAACCGCTGATCTAAACCAACACTACAGTTCAAATGTATGTAGCATTTTAAAGCTTTAGTTCATGAAATCACTAAGTGAGTTATGCATTAAGATACCTTTCTATTTACATAGGGCAAAAAATGGCAAGGTTGTTGTGAATCTGCACTAGGAGCTAGATAATTCTTTCAGAGCTTCCCAACCCATTTGAATTTCCACATGAGTTACTGGGAGCCCTAGGTCTTCCCCTTATTTCTTGGAAAGACTTGGACACTGTATTTTGGCTCTCAGCCCGTCATTTACTAAGGCTATGGCTATACTAGCAAGCTTGCAGCTACGCCACTGTAAGCTCTCTAGTGTAGCTGCTCTAAGCTGACAGGAGAGAGTTTTCCTGTCGACTTAATTAATCCACCCCCTGGTGGCAGCTATATCAGTGGGAGAAGTTCTCCCGCCAACATAGCGCTGTCCTCACCAGTGCTTAGGTTGGTGTAACATGTCGCTCAGTGGGGTGGCTTATTCACATCCCTGAATGACAAATTATATCGACATAAGCTGTAGTGTAGCTGTAACCTAAGTCTCTTCATATGCACTTGGACATATTACTCTGTGGAAGTGCACAGTAATTAAATAATTAAATGCTCCTACCAATGGGTCAGTCAGGATGGGGAGGTTGGGGGGATCTTTAGCCACAGGGGTACAAGTGGCATACTGCCACAAAGGTTAAAAATAAAGTGTACTGCTGGCTAGCTCAAGGCTCTGCTTCTGAAAATGCATTTTCAAAGCATGATTCTGCAGTCCCTATATAGGCAAGCCACCCATTTAAGTGAACAGGAATTTCACCTGCATTAAGATTGCAGGATCATGCCCTTAGTGCGGGAGGCACACAGCAGTCCATCAAAGTGATGGAAGGACTTGGTAGGTGTTTGACGTGGTTTGCATTTTAATTATAGATTCAGGATTGCTTGGCATGAAGCTTGAAGGCAAACGATGGGCACCCTTGTGTTGCTACTGTAGAATCTTGCCCTGTTCATATCCCTTCAGAATGCTACTGCAACAGACCATTCTCCCAGGCCGTCGCTTTGACCACGTAACCCCTCTCTTTACTTTCCCTCCCCTGGCTCCCCCTTCTCTATCACGTCAAGCATAAGTTACTTGTTTTAACTTTCACGGCCCTTCATGGCCTGTCCCCACCCTATCATCTTTCATTCGCTATCAAGATCCTGCCTCCTGCCTCCGATCTAGCCCATGGCAGCTCCATCGCCTACTTGTTAAGTTTTTAAACACACCCCTTCACATGTTCTCCAGTGCTAAGGCTTCAAAAGGTGCAAAAATGTCTACAAAGCTACCTCATTATCCTCCATTAAAACCCTCTTGAAAACTCCTTTTCCATGATGCCCAGAAGCAGCTTACCAACAGTTAGGCTGTGGGTACACCAAAACAATTGCCTGTCATGCTACCCAATAGTGTTTCAATGTTTCCTTGTACTCCCTCATCTGTCTGTATCCATTATGTTGTCTCTTCTTTTATACTTCGACTAAGCTCTTTGGGGCAGGCACTATCTTTTTGTTCTGTATTTATACAGCGCCTAACAGAATGGGATCCTGGTCCATAACTAGGGCTCCCAAGCACTAGAGTATTACAAATAATAAGACCAGCAGTTCAGATTTGGAAGAAGGAGATTTGTTTTTGCCTCTTCTTTCTTAGCAAGCCACTTCCTAACTGAGCTTAACGCCTTTTTGCTTTCTTATTCCATCAGTGCACAGGCTCCCTAGTGGTATAGCTGTGATGTAAATTGACAAACACCAAAACCAAATGCTAATCTTCAGCATCATGTGCAAGAGCAATGTGCTCAGAAATGTGCAGTGACATGCATTAAGACCCAAATATAAAAATCAAAGTCAACATTTAAAACAGTAGATTGTTATACTTTTGTATTTACTTTGTTTTCTTAATTTCTTTTAAAAACTAAAATAAAAATTATAAAAACATAAAATTAAATGCTGATTTTTTCCCTCCAAAACGAAATTTCTTCAAAATCAACATGTTCCATGTTTCAATTTTGATGAATCAAGCATTTTCCGGTGGAAAACAGTTCTGCTGGAAAATTTTTGACTCGGACTAATGGGAGCTTTTGAGAGGTCTGCACAGCTTTTTAAAGGATGTTATAAATGGAGCTGGTCAAAAAACTGGATGTAATTTTCGTGAACATTGTCCCTTTTTTGGTTTTCATTTGAAATTTCAAAGAAAGTGTTTGTTTTTTTAAATTGAAGTTCGGAAAATTTCAACCAGTTTTAGTTCTAACTAATTATCTTGCGCCTTATCACTTATTTGACTGCCACAGCATTAATGCCAAATTTGCACTTGGGGTTTTTGTACTGGGGATGCAGGTTGGTGTATTAATCTCTGTCTGGCAAGACATTATTTCAGTTTATATTAAAACACACACAAAAATTAAAAACAAAAACAAAAAACCACGAAACACACACAGAAGAGGGAAAAAAACCTCCAGCCCAGATAGCTAAAAACTTTAATACCTTGTCAAACAAATCTTCATTTAACAAACTCCCTATTCAGATTAGTGCTTTTAAAGGGGGCTGGGAGAGTGAGGAAGAACCCATATATCATGGTTAACAACTCATAAGGGGGCATAAGGCCTAGATGAATAAGTAAGGTAACCAAAGAATATGGAGGGGGAGAAAGAGGCACCTAATACGTAGAAATCCTATTGGCTAAATGACTATTATTTAATGGTTAGTTTGGTACTTACACGTAATTCCTATCTTATACAGCTCTCTGAATTTTTGATTGTAACCTTCTCCTGGAACATAGTCGCCAAGACCAATGGTGCTCAGGGAAATGAAACAAAAGTAAAAAGATTCCAAAAAGTTCCAGTCATCTTCCACAACAGAAAATACTGCTGCCGGGATAAAGAAAAAGCATGAGACGGTAACAAACCCAAGAATCACTGCGTGGATGATGGCAACAATCTGCTTGGAGAAGCCCCAGCGAATGTGGAAATATAGTACAGGCCGTCTGGTGACATAGACTATGATACGCTGCACCACAGCTGTCAGGAAAAGCAGCGTAAAGGGGATTCCGATGACGGAGTATATAATACAGAAGGCCTTTCCTCCATCCGACAAAGGCACAGTGTGACCATAACCTGGGGGAGGGAAAAACAAACAGACAGAGGAAGGGTGTATATGAAATGTGGAAAATAAATTGGAACAGGCACATACCACCAGTGGGGAACTCAGTTGCTACATCTGTGACTGTGTAGTATTATGTTAAATACAAAGAACCTTTCACAAAGCTTTGAACTTTAAATGTACTGCTATCAAGGATAATTTTAAACTATTGGTACAGCCAGACTATTGGGGGTTAACAGCTACATATAAAGTACAAAGCATAAGGGAAAACATTTTTCAAAACTGCATGTTATTAAAACAATGTATATTTTGGAGAAAGGGTGCGTTGTCTAGTATTCAGAGCATGAGACCAGAGATCAAGACATCTGGGTTCTATTTCTGGTTCTCCTACCGACTTACTGTTTGACCTTCGGCAAGTGACCTGGACACAGATCCTGAAAAGGTATTTAGGCACTTTTCCATTAATTTTAATGGAAGTGCCTAAATACCTTTGAGGATCTGGGCCTTAAACTTTCTTTGCTTCAATTTACTGATCTGTCAAAAGGGGATAATACTTACCACACAAGGGTGTTTTTGGGCTTAACTGATTGTAAAATACTTTTAGATCTTCAGAAGGAAGGTGTTAAAAATGCGAAGTATTATTGTAATTAGTACTTCACATTGCATTTTTTCCATAGGTTGTTTCAATGATAATCCCCTAAGAATATTTAAAAACAAAATAAACCTCCATATAAAAATAGTAGCTTGAAGGCTGGACCTTCACCAGGTCACTGGTGTATTGTAAGTGACAATAGTAATCTGTCTAATTTAGAATGTAGGAATTTATACAGTGCTGTACGAGCTGCTGATGACAATGTATACAATTATGCTAGTCCCAGGCTAGAAAGTGCAGCATGCCAGACTGTTTGGTTTTAAAAGTAAACCACAAGTACAATAAATCCACTAAACCATAAATGTTTTCTTCTGTCAGCTGACAAAATTAATATTTTACTGTTATTGTAGTGGGGTAGGGGAAGTCTCCTGCAATCTACGGAGGTTAATCACACCAATAGAAAGACATGTAATAATATAACTCCAAGCAAGTTGTAGCCAATTGGTTCATTTTATCATTCATTTATTGTGTGAAGTTATGATTAACTAATATACTGTATTATACAGCCACTGTATGCTAAATAGAGTTAAACTGTAGTATTATAGAAGTATAAGATGAATCAGTATTTAGACATGATAAGTATGCATTAGGTATCTAAGCAGGGCTGAAACACCAGGCCTACAAGCTGAGGCCTGTATGAGTTTAGCCATACTAGGCTATATGCTTAAGAAATGCTTGACATAAGTGAGTGACCAAAGAATGACCCTTTGCCACAAAATTACGAAAAAAGATATACCAGTGGGTAGTATTGCAAAAAATTAACTGTAAGATTAATTTTTGATGACAAGATACCTGGTAGTCACCTTTTTCTAACACATGTTCTATCTGCAGGGTGCACTATGTGCATAAATGCTAATGAGAACAAGAAGATCTACACACAAGCTATGAAAAATGGGGTATCCCAATATTCTTGGGGGACACAATACAAATATGGGAAAAGAGGGTTGACTTTCATGCACATGTGCAGAGTATAAGGTATAGTCAGAATCACATTTTAAAAGAGGGGGCTCCCTGATTGGGTAAAATGAGTTCCCTATGGGAAAACTCCGTCAGGAACCATCCCTCTACTGATGATCAATTAGCAAGGCATCCATCAGACCTCAAGAATATCATTAAGGATGTGATTATGACTATATTTGTAGCATGGTTTTTTGTAGGATTTCTATATGCATGGGTAATCATAACCTCAACTGTAACTTTAATAAACTTGTAAAACAGACTAGACCTTGTACTTCTAACCGTATGTGTGGTCACTATTTTTGGTCTTTATATGTTCCTAGATCCTCTAAATCTGAAACAAGTAGCAGAGGTGACTTTCACGCTGTAGAGCTTGAAACTGTAGCCACCAGAGCCAAACGCAGGGTGGTGTAATACCACATTACAAAAATTCACTTTACATAAAATAAAAGGCTACAAAAGTTCAGACAAGTCCTAGTCATTTACAGCTAAAAATCTGCTAGTTCACGAAGAGTCACTTGAATCCCATACTTCCAATCTTATCCATCTTACAAATCAGACATAAAAAAGAAACCCTCTTGAAAGTTTTCCGGTGGTCTAAAAATTGGTACTAAATGTCTTAGAGGAAGCAATATTTTAATCCAAGATACATAGAAACACTTTTAGATGACGGACGACAAATTACAAAATTTGCATCTCCTCACCATTACAACATGCACAAAGAAACCCTATGCGGTGTAATTTCTCTGCATTATATAACTTAATGCACCAAATAGTAGTCTTCAGTCCTACATGAATTTTAATGACATGATGAATAATTGATCCAAGTTCAGTCACTTGAAAAAAGATCATGCTGCAGGGCACTTTTTTCATTTACCTTTATAGTACTACTGAAATCCATTACAAGTCTCAAAGATTTTTAAACGTACTAAACTGTTAATACCTCTAACTTGTACATGGAAATGTTCATATTTTACTGAGTTGGCCCTACAGCATTTTCTGCCTAAATCTAACTACATATTAAAAACAACTTGAAAGTTACTACTAACTACTTTGTATACACTGACCATCCAGTTAGTGGTTTCCAAAGTTTTTTTTTGCCTTTTCCAAATATTAGGGCCTGATCCAAAGATCACTGAAGTCAGTGGATTAGTTAAACTGCATTTAACGCCTTTGTGAGCACCCTTAGGGTATGTCTACACTACGGAATAAGGTCGAATTTATAGAAGTCGGTTTTTTAGAAATCGGTTTTATATATTCGAGTGTGTGTGTCCCCACAGAAAATGCTCTAAGTGCATTAACTCGGCGGAGCGCTTCCACAGTACGGAGGCTAGAGTCGACTTCCGGAGCGTTGCACTGTGGGTAGCTATCCCACAGTTCCCGCAGTCTCCGCTGCCCATTGGGATTCTGGGTTGAGATCCCAATGCCTGATGGGGCTAAAACATTGTCGCGGGTGGTTCTGGGTACATATCGTCAGGCCCCTGTTCCCTCCCTCCCTCCGTGAAAGCAAGGGCAGACAATCGTTTCGCGCCTTTTTTCCTGAGTTACCTGTGCAGACGCCATACCACTGCAAGCATGGAGCCCGCTCAGGTAACCGTCACCCTATGTCTCCTGGGTGCTGGCAGACGCGGTACGGCATTGCTACACAGTAGCAGCAACCCCTTGCCTTGTGGCAGCAGACGGTACAGTACGACTGGTAGCCGTCATCGTCATGTCCGAGGTGCTCCTGGTCACCTCTGTGAGGTCGATCAGGAGCGCCTGGGCAGACATGGGCGCAGGGACTAAATTTGGAGTGACTTGACCAGGTCATTCTCTTTAGTCCTGCAGTCAGTCCTATTGAACCGTCTTATGGTGAGCGGGCAGGCGATATGGACTGCTAGCAGTCGTACTGTACCATCTTCTGCCGAGCAGCCATGAGATGTGGATGGCATGCAGTGCTTCTGCACCGTCTGCTGCCAGCCAAAGATGTAAAAGATAGATGGAGTGGATCAAAACAAGAAATAGACCAGATTTGTTTTGTACTCATTTGCTTCTCCCCCTCCCCCGTCTAGGGGACTCATTCTTCTAGATCACACTGCAGTCACTCACAGAGAAGGTGCAGCGAGGTAAATCTAGCCATGTATCAATCAGAGGCCAGGCTAACCTTGTTCCAATAAGGACAAAAACTTAGGTGCACCATTTCTTATTGGAACCCTCCATGAAGTCCTGCCTGAAATACTCCTTGATGTAAAGCCACCCCCTTTGTTGATTTTAGCTCCCTGAAGCCAACCCTGTAAGCGCCCCTCCCGGCGTCAGAGCAACGGCAAACAATCGGGCATCTGAGAGTGCTGTCCAGAGCAGTCACAATGGAGCACTCTGATGGGGCTAAAACATTGTCGCGGGTGGTTCTGGGTACGTATCGTCAGGCCCCCGTTCCCTCCCTCCCTCCGTGAAAGCAAGGGCAGACAATCATTTCGCGCCTTTTTTCCTGAGTTACCTGTGCAGACGCCATACCACGGCAAGCATGGAGCCCGCTCAGGTAACTGTCACCCTATGTCTCCTGGGTGCTGGCAGACGCGGTACGGCTTTGCTGCACAGTAGCAGCAACCCATTCCCTTCTGGCAGCAGACGGTGCAATACGATTGGTAGTCGTCCTCGTCGTGTCCGAGGTGCTCCTGGCCACGTCGGCTGGGAGCGCCTGGGCAGACATGGGCGCAGGGACTAAATTTGGAGTGACCTGACCAGGTCATTCTCTTTAGTCCTGCAGTCAGTCCTATTGAATCGTCTTATGGTGAGCGGGCAGGCGATACGGACTGCTAGCAGTCGTACTGTACCATCTTCTGCCAGGCAGGCAAGAGATGAGGATTGCTAGCAGTCGTACTGTACCATCTTCTGCCAGGCAGGCAAGAGATGAAGATGGCTAGCAGTCGTACTGTACCATCTTCTGCTGAGCAGCCATGAGATGTGGATGGCATGCAGTCCTTCTGCACCGTCTGCTGCCAGCCAAAGATGTAAAAGATAGATGGAGTGGGTCAGAACAAGAAATAGACCAGATTTGTTTTGTACTCATTTGCCTCCTCCCCTGTCTAGGGGACTCATTCCTCTAGGTCACACTGCAGTCACTCACAGAGAAGGTGCAGCGAGGTAAATCTAGCCATGTATCAATCAGAGGCCAGGCTAACCTCCTTGTTCCAATGAGAACGATAACTTAGGTGCACCATTTCTTATTGGAACCCTCCGTGCAGTCCTGCCTGAAATACTCCTTGATGTACAGGCACCCCCTTTGTTGATTTTAGCTCCCTGAAGCCAACCCTGTAAGCCGTGTCGTCAGTCGCCCCTCCCTCCGTCAGAGCAACGGCAGACAATCGTTCCGCGCCTTTTTTCTGTGCGGACGCCATACCAAGGCAAGCATGGAGGCTGCTCAGCTCACTTTGGCAATTAGGAGCACATTAAACACCACACGCATTATCCAGCAGTATATGCAGCACCAGAACCTGGCAAAGCGATACCAGGCGAGGAGGCGACGTCAGCGCGGACACGTGAGTGATCAGGACATGGACACAGATTTCTCTGAAAGCATGGGCCCTGCCAATGCATGCATCATGGTGCTAATGGGGCAGGTTCATGCTGTGGAACGCCGATTCTGGGCTCAGGAAACAAGCACAGACTGGTGGGACCGCATAGTGTTGCAGGTCTGGGACGATTCCCAGTGGCTGCGAAACTTTCGCATGCGTAAGGGCACTTTCATGGAACTTTGTGACTTGCTTTCCCCTGCCCTGAAGCGCATGAATACCAAGATGAGAGCAGCCCTCACAGTTGAGAAGCAAGTGGCGATAGCCCTGTGGAAGCTTGCAACGCCAGACAGCTACCGGTCAGTTGGGAATCAATTTGGAGTGGGCAAATCTACTGTGGGGGCTGCTGTGATGCAAGTAGCCCACGCAATCAAAGATCTGCTGATATCAAGGGTAGTGACCCTGGGAAATGTGCAGGTCATAGTGGATGGCTTTGCTGCAATGGGATTCCCTAACTGTGGTGGGGCTATAGACGGAACACATATCCCTATCTTGGCACCGGAGCACCAAGCCGCCGAGTACATAAACCGCAAGGGGTACTTTTCGATAGTGCTGCAAGCTCTGGTGGATCACAAGGGACGTTTCACCAACATCAACGTGGGATGGCCGGGAAAGGTACATGATGCTCGCATCTTCAGGAACTCTGGTGTGTTTAAACAGGTGCAGGAAGGGATTTACTTCCCAGACCAGAAAATAACTGTTGGGGATGTTGAAATGCCTATATGTATCCTTGGGGACCCAGCCTACCCCTTAATGCCATGGCTCATGAAGCCGTACACAGGCAGCCTGGACAGTAGTCAGGAGCTGTTCAACTACAGGCTGAGCAAGTGCAGAATGGTGGTAGAATGTGCATTTGGACGTTTAAAGGCGCGCTGGCGCAGTTTACTGACTCGCTTAGACCTCAGCAAAACCAATATTCCCACTGTTATTACTGCTTGCTGTGTGCTCCACAATATCTGTGAGAGTAAGGGGGAGACGTTTATGGCGGGGTGGGAGGTTGAGGCAAATCGCCTGGCTGCTGGTTACGCACAGCCAGACACCAGGGCGGTTAGAAGAGCACAGGAGGGCGTGGTACGCATCAGAGAAGCTTTGAAAACCAGTTTCATGACTGGCCAGACTACGGTGTGAAAGTTCTGTTTGTTTCTCCTTGATGAAATCCCCCTTGGTTCACTCTACTTCCCTGTAAGCTAACCACCCGCCCCTCCTCCCTTCAATCACCGCTTGCAGAGGCAATAAAGTCATTGTTGCTTCACATTCATGCATTCTTTATTCATTCATCACACAAATAGGGGGATGACTACCAAGGTAGCCCAGGAGGGGTGGTGGAGGAGGGAAGGAAAATGCCACACAGCACTTTAAGCACAGCACTTTAAAAGTTTACAACTTTAAAATTTATTGAATGACAGCCTTCTTTTTTTTGGGCAATCCTCTGTGGTGGAGTAGCTGGTTGGCCGGAGGCCACCCCACCGCGTTCTTGGGCGTCTGGGTGTGGAGGCTATGGAACTTGGGGAGGAGGGCGGTTGGTTACAGAGGGGCAGCAGTGGCAGTCTGTGCTCCAGCTGCCTTTGCTGCAGCTCAACCATACACTGGAGCATACTGGTTTGGTCCTGCAGCAGCCTCAACATTGAATCCTGCCTCCTCTCATCACGCTGCCGCCACATTTGAGCTTCAGCCCTGTCTTCAGCCCGCCACTTACTCTCTTCAGCCCGCCACCTCTCCTCCCGGTCATTTTGTGCTTTCCTGCACTCTGACATTATTTGCCTCCACGCATTCGTCTGTGCTCTGTCAGTGTGGGAGGACAGCATGAGCTCGGAGAACATTTCATCGCGAGTGCGTTTTTTTTTCTTTTTAAGCTTCACTAGCCTCTGGGAAGGAGAAGATCCTGTGATCATTGAAACACATGCAGCTGGTGGAGAAAAAAAAAAAAGGGACAGCAGTATTTAAAAAGACACATTTCATAAAATAGTGGCTACACTCTTTCAGGGTAAACCTTGCTGTTAACATTACATACATAGCACATGTGCTTTCGTTACAAGGTCGCATTTTGCCTCCTCCCACCGCGTGACTACCCCCTCAACCTTCCCCCCTCCCTGTGGCTAACAGCGGGGAACATTTCTGTTTAGCCACAGGCAAACAGCCCAGCAGGAATGGGCTCCTCTGAGTGTCCCCTGAAGAAAAGCACCCTATTTCAACCAGTTGACCATGAATTGTATCTCACTCTCCTGAGGATAACACAGAGAGATAAAGAACGGATGTTGTTTGAATGCCAGCAAACATACACTGCAATGCTTTGTTCTACAATGATTCCCGAGTACGTGTTACTGGCCTGGAGTGGTAAAGTGTCCTACCATGAAGGACGCAATAAGGCTGCCCTCCCCAGAAACCTTTTGCAAAGGCTTTAGGACTACATCTAGGAGAACCGCAAATGCCAGGGCAAAGTAATCCTTTCACATGCTTGCTTTTAAACCATGTATAGTATTTTAAAAAGGTACACTCACCAGAGGTCCCTTCTCCACCTGCTGGGTCCAGGAGGCAGCTTTGGGTGGGTTCGGGGGGTACTGGCTCCAGGTCTAGGGTGAGAAACAGTTCCTGGCTGTCGGGAAAACCGGTTTCTCCGCTTGCTTGCTGTTAACTGTCTTCCTCGTCCCCAAAACCTGCTTCCGTATTGCCTCCATCTCCATTGGAGGAGTCAAACAACACGGCTGGGGTAGTGGTGGCTGAACCCCCTAAAATGGCATGCAGCTCATCATAGAAGTGGCATGTTTGGGGCTCTAACCCAAAGCGGCTGTTCGCCTCTCTGGTTTTCTGGTAGGCTTGCCTCAGCTCCTTCAGTTTCACGTGGCACTGCTTCGGGTCCCTGTTATGGCCTCTGTCCTTCATGCCCTGGGAGATTTTCACAAAGGTTTTGGCATTTCGAAAACTGGAACGGAGTTCTGATAGCACGGATTCCTCTCCCCAAACAGCGATCAGATCCCGTACCTCCCGTTCGGTCCATGCTGGAGCTCTTTTGCGATTCTGGGACTCCATCATGGTCACCTGTACTGATGAGCTCTGCATGGTCACCTGCAGCTTGCCACACTGGCCAAACAGGAAATGAGATTCAAAAGTTCGCGGTTCTTTTCCTGTCTACCTGGCCAGTGCATCTGAGTTGAGAGTGCTGTCCAGAGCGGTCATAATGGAGCACTCTGGGATAGCTCCCGGAGGCCAATACCATCGAAATTGTGTCCACAGTACCCCAAATTCGAGCCAGCAACGTCGATTTAAGCGCTAATCCACTTGTCAGGGGTGGAGTAAGGAAATCGATTTTAAGAGCCCTTTAAGTCAAAATAAAGGGCTTCATTGTGTGGACGGGTGAAGGTTTACATCGATTTAACGCTGCTAAATTCGACCTAATGTCCTAGTGTAGACCAGGGCTTACACAGAATTAATTCACTTCCAAAGTGAATTAAGATAAAGTACATTAAGGCCACTTTAATACTGAATAAGAGTTACAATATTTTTGTCATGCCAGTAAATCTTGGTCTTTCATTGTAAGAAGTATTAACACAATAGAGGATAGTCTTACATTTCAGAGAAAATCAGCGAACTAAAAAGATAAGCTAAATGTCACTGTTCAGTCACTTGCTTTCTGTTGCATTTCATTCCCTTTCTTCATCTATTTGTTGCCTCTTCACTCTGTAACCTCTTCAGGGCAAGGATTTTCTAAGATTGGTGCACACATCTGGCTCTGTATAACTATATAATAATGTGTCACTTTCCATTATTCAGCTGAAGCAATCATGTTTACATATATCACAACAGTAGTCCTAAAAACATGCTTTTCCTTATGAGAGAAAAAGGCTCAAATTAAGGAGAATTGTATCCCCATTATGAAAATTATTAAATTACTTTAATCAGTATAGGGAGAGGACTGGGACAGAATTGATTTGGGGGGGACTCGAGTTAAAATGGTCCAGGTAACATAGCCCATAGGGGATGTTTTTCCTAAGAGTCATTTAATGGCTCCTTTTATAACCTAAAAGGCATAGTATACACATTTTTATCTTCTAGGATGCAACTGTGCATATTCTCATTGTCCATAGAAATGGATATTCTTTTTCTAATTCTTTTAAGCCCTTGACCTTGGATACCTTGTGGCAATTACACAGGTTAATTATGCATTGGATAAAATATTTCCTTTTATTGGTTTACATTTATTGCCGTTCAATTACATTAAATTGTTCCCTTGTTCTTGTATCATGTGAGTAAACAGGAGTTACTGATTCTACCTTCTCTGTACAGCTCATTTTATATGCCTCATGTTCCCTATTATTGATCCCTTCTAGTTATTTTCTCATCTGTCTCTGTACCTCTTCTATTTTCCTATATCCTAGCACTGAGGAGAGTATCTTAGGTGTGCCACTGGTTTATAAAATAGCATTAGAATATTTTCATTATTTTCTATCCCATTCCTTCGATAGCCATACATTTTGTTTGCTTTTTGGATTTCCATTAAACAGATGTTTTCACTGAGCTGCCCAGTTCCTTTTCCCAAATGGCTAGTGTCGGTCTAGAACCGAGCAAGACATATGAGAGGCTCACATTATTTCTTCCAAATTGCATTACCTTGTCAACACTGAGTTATCTGTTATCATGCTTCCCAATTGCTAGTCTGGACTAATTAGTTTTGTGTATCTAGCTTTTGCTACCTCATTGTTCAGTCCCTCCTTTAGTTCATTTAGAAATATTTTAAATACTGTCCTAGCACAGATCTTTGAGGAAACCATGAAGTTGACCAATTAATCCTGGTTTTCAATCCCCGAGACTGCTTCTAATCCAGAACAGTAGTGTACTGTTCCCTTTATGGCCTCCTGGAGGGACTCTGACAAAGGCTTACTGAAAGTCCAAAAAAAATTATAACTACTGGTTCTCCTTTGTCTATTTTGTTGAAGTGATCAAAGAATTCTAGTACATCAGACCAGAACCATATTCTTGGTATGTTCCTCCAGCAGCAGAGGCAGAGGTCTCCCAGAAGGAAGAGGTGATACAGCTCTGAGCTGGATTATCTCCAGCCTGAATTTCCAGGCAGAAATCCCCGCATGATGCTGTGGAAAGTGCTACTTTTCCCGATCCATCCTTTTCTGGCCCAAGCTCAAGACCTTGCATCCATGGTGTGACAGGTTTGGTCACAGAGACTCCCTTGGGACTGTCACCTGATGTGCTGAAACTACCTCTGAGCCCGTCTTCCCTGCCAGCTTTGGACTCCAGAACCCCGTCTTGTTGAGCCAGACATGCAAACCTGCTACAACACAGACCCTGGGTCTGAACCATGCCCACAAAGCTGCAGACTTTGACCAAAAACTGCTCAGCAAGTACTCCTATCTCCAGCACCCAGACACCCAGTTCCCAGTGGTATCCAAACCCCAAATAAATCTGTTTTACCCTGTATAAGCTTTATACAGAGTAAAGTCATAAATTGTCGGCCCTCTATAACACTGACAGAGAGATATGCACAGCTGTTTGCTCCCCCAGGAATTAATCACTTACTCTGGGTTTACTAACAAACAAAAGTGATTTTATTAACTATAAAAAGTAGGAGTTAAGTGTTTCAAGTAATAACAGACAGAACAAAGTAAATTACCAAGCAAAATAAAACAAAACACGCAAGTCTAAGCCTAATACATTAAGAAACTGAATACAGGTAAATCTCACCCTCAGAGATGTTCCAATAAGCTTCTTTCACAGACTAGACTTCTTACTAGTCTGGGCCCAATCCTTTCCCCTGATACAGTTCTTGTTAGTTACAGCTCAGGTAGTACCTCAGGGATTTCTCATGATGGCAGCCCCCTTTGTTCTGTTCCACCCCCTTTTATAGCTTTGGAACAAGGTGGGAATCTTTTGTCTCTCTGGGTCCCCAATCCTCCATCTAAATGGAAAAGCAGCAGGTTTAAGATGGATTCCAGTACCAGGTGACATGATCACATGTCACTGTAAGACCCCATTCTCCATTCTTTCAGGGTTGGCCTGCACGTACCCAGGAAGGTTTGTGCATAAACAGAGCCATTCACAACCAATTGTCCTAGTTAATGGGAGCCATCAAGATTCCTAGCCACCATTAATGGCCCACTCTTTGCATAGTTACAATTGGACTTCAGAGTAATACTTCATGTTTTTAGTTTTAGATACAAAAATGATACATTCATTCAAATAGGATAAACACACTCAGTAGATAAGCTTTGTAATGATACCTTACAAGAGACCTTTTGCATAAAGCATATTCCAGTTACATTATATTTACACTCATTAGCACATTTCCATAAAACATATGGAGTGCAGCGTCACACATGGATTGATGGGAAGAACAAGGAGGAACGGTGAAGGGTAACATCTACTTTCTTCATGGACACTCACCTTCCATGCATGAATCACTGAGGGATGCTGTAGGCCAGTTACATGTTCTAAGTCTCTTTCTACACTGTTTTTGTGTAAGCCTTTGTCATGCTCTGGAACCTATGCTAACAGTGCAACAAACTGATTATTTATGGCCGGACTCTTTCCTTTATATGAGTTGCTGATATGCTCATGGGCTATATAAATCCTAGAAACAGCTCTTCAGCACTTTGTTTTGGTAGGAGTTACACAGTAGTAACTCAAGTGATCAGAATCCTGCCCTCAGGATTTCAAACCCACAGCAACGCTGGGATTAAAAAAGATGAATAGTGAGTTTATGTAAAATACCGAAGCTCGTTGAGGCATAAATTACAAGGCAAGGGTCACATATTATGCAGCATGAATAAAATGAAATTCAAAGGTCACTTTGTGCAGCACAGCCATGTTATGTCAACATGCCATAACGTCAGATCTAATTTAAAATGCATTTTAAGAAATATTCTGCCAACAAAGTTTGTAGCCTCCTTGAAAAAAAGTGGTTCAATTTATACATTTAGAAATGCCACTGGCTGAATCACTACAGGCTGTAGCGTCTTTGAACCCAAGCAGTTTGGTGCATGAGAATTTATTATTTCTGCTGGCTGTCAGCTAAGTCAGAAATCTATTTAAACCTAAATGTCCAGTCCATGCAGTTCACAGACTAGTTTGCAGCCCCTGAACCCAAGAAGTTTGCATGAGGGCGGTTTTGTACTGTACCACCACTGTCATATGGCACACCTTTCACACCGTTGGCTAGATATCTGGTGGCCCTTTTCAAATTATATGAAGTCTGCCAGACCTGCTGAGAGGTAGCAGCTGCTAGGGAGAAGAGAAGATTGTTGCTATGATCCAATACATACATACTCCTTTGACCACTGACCACGCTTGCAGAATTTTGAGGGTAAAGAGATTGCGGAGGAACTTAAAATGGAGAATAGAACAGGAATCTAGTTACAGTCTTAATAGTCAAGACACTTTCGTACTCTCTCCATAATAAAGGACTCTCTTGTCTCCGTTGACTATTTTAAAGTACATTTTTAAGTTGCTAGGGCACTACCTAGTACCACAAACTGCAGTTTAACAGTTCCTGGAATGCCTCAAACAGTAAAGGACAGCACTTCGTAATTCCAAAATGAGACCAGTAGGGTAGCCTTTATAAAGCACCATATGATTTGCAGACGATACAACTATATCACAAAGCATCAGCAAGCTTTACAAAGTCTATCTCCGATTGGAAAGCATGACTAAGGTGATTGTGCTCCCCTTCCCTGCATCCTTGTGGCTAGTGCTGGAGAGGTCTCTGTAGATGGGTGAATTTTACCTTATTACATATTGAAGAAGGTGTGTTTTTCCACTTTGTTTTTCCTGTCCTATTTCCATAGAGAGGAACAGCTCTCATTTTAAATACACAGGACAATGTGTAATAAGTACAGCTCTTGTTTATTTTTTCCCCCACTTAAAAATTCTGACAGACATCCATAATGAATTACAGGGGTAATTAGAAATTGGACTAAACTAGATGAAGCTAGATTTAGATATGACAAAGTGATATGGTTTACTGCATTGCAGAAGCATACAGGGCAGATAGTCTGTTCCTTTGCAATTGTCTCTATATTCATAGGCATAAGAATATTGCTGAGTATATTCTTGTGTCATATTTGAGCAGATTAATGTTTGGCTCAATAATGTCACTTCTCAGCATAAGCATCAGAGAAAAATGTAAATTCTCTTTTGTATACCGTAGAAATGACTTGAAGTGGAAAATGATAGCATTTTCCCATGCCATGGACCTGCTAATCCCACTCAGTTTGCATTATATATGAGCTAAGCATATAGTATCAACTCAAGGTGAACCATTACACTACTCCAGTGCAGGTCTCTAATTAGCAAGTCTGAAGGAAAGCATACATTCCAACTGTCACCAAAAAGGAATCCACTGGAGAAAAGAAAAAGATACAGAACTGCTGTGATTGTTGTAGTCAGACCATTTCCAGGACCAATAAACATGCCTTTAAAAAGACCTAACATTTCTGTTGGAAATGAAAGCCTGGATGTTTCAGAAACCGATGGCACTTACCTTGCAATCACACCCCCTCTAAGAGTGGACAACTGGATTTTTCAAGCCCCAGTACAGTACTGGCATGTTACTCAAATTTATACAGAATTATCTAGAGTGAAACTCCTCTTACTAGGTTTCAGAGTAGCAGCTGTGTTAGTCTGTATCCGCAAAAAGAAAAGGAGGACTTGTGGCACCTTAGAGACTAACCAATTTATTTGATCATAAGCTTTTGTGAGCTACAGCTCACTTCATCGGATGCATGCAGTGGATCCAATGAAGTGAGCTGTAGCTCACGAAAGCTTATGCTCAAATAAATTTGCTAGTCTCTAAGGTGCCACAAGTCCTCCTTTTCTTTTTCCTCTTACTAGGATACATTTAAACCTTGATCCTGAAATGAGCTCTGTGTGGGTAGTATCTGGGGGGCACAAAGAGCCCCAATTATTTCAATTACATTGAGCCAACATATCATTAAAGACTTCCAGGTGCGCCACGTAGGTGCAAGGTTCTACACAGCGCTCATTGCAGGACTAAGGACTAAATTTATAAGCTTATTTAGCAGATATGGATCTATTATACCTTAGCAGAAAAATTCTGACTTCAATTTGATGATAGTCAAAAAGATTTGTGTAAGTATTCCTCCCCCATTACTATTAGGGTTTTATTTTGTTTGTTTTTATAGCTGAAGCCCTTGTGTAAGAATTGGGCCCAAGATCAAAACAGGAATCATTTTGAGTCTCTCCCACAGAATAATAAAAATATGTATTTAGAAATAAAGAAAACTAATAATAAAGATCTGGTGGATTTATTTTGTATCTCACATAAAAGCTATAGCTATTTTTTCCTCCAACCTCAGATTAATCTTTTAATAAAATAAAAATAAGGGCAAGTACTAAGAGGCTACTGAATACCAGCCAACCAACAGGTCAAAGGCAAGGTTAGACTTCCTGAGGGTTGCTTTGAGGATTCAGTAATGATAACTCCGGTTATTCTTTTTTTTAATTGGTTTACGTGCCTGCCAGGCAACAGATGGTCAAATTTGTACCAGAGTCAGGCTCCCACCAATAAGCTATTTCATTATGGCTGTTGCCTGGTAGAACTCACTCAAGAATCTCAGTAACTCAGAGAAGTACAAATGGCTTCTAAAAGGGGGAGCATTATTTCTATCCGACTGAAAGGTTACAAAACGGACATTTTTTTGAGTGGATGTTTTTGATTTTGCTGTTTGTGCCTCTACGCATAGCAGCATATTTCTTTGTGCTCTCCTACCAGAGCCCCTTCTTAACCAGTACTTACCAAGGGCAAAATTCACCCAAGGAAGAGGGCCCACACAGGGCTGGGACTGCCTCATACTATGTATTTGTACAGTGCCTAGCGCAAAAGGGCCCTGACCTTGGTCGGGACATCCCGGTGCTCCTGTACCCCAAATACTACTACCCTGGATTTGTTCAGTATTACAGTCCGCTACAGCAGTGTCAGTTATGGCAAGAGCAGCTGAGCAGCGAAAGCCCATTTACCATAGCTAGCACTGAGCCTCAGAGGATACACACGGTCTTGGAGGTTAGCGTAGGAGGACGATGTTTTTTTATCTCCAGAAAGGCTCGGAGCTATGCTTTTAATCACCCGTAATAACATTTTCTGTGCTACATCCATTTTTAAAGTTCATCCCAATTACCTGAGCCTTCTGCCACTTGAAAGTCTTTGTTTATGCACAGCGCACTGTAGGGACGTACCAGCTGCCACTGCTGAGCCCGCCACCTGTGCAGTACGGTTACTCAGCTTGAAAGGAACAAAAGCCAGGTGCAGTTCATCAAGAAGAGGCTTCTAAAAACTGACATCGGGCAGCTGTTACCTTCCTAAATGCATCTTAGATACGTCAACAGCTTTGAAGGTGTCGCAGAGCCACTTACTGCTGTACTTCAATCCAGTATCGAATTAGTGAAAAATGGATACGTAATTTTGCAAGGTTATCATTTCTTGCACTGAAATGAGCTGCAATTGTAGTTCGTCCATCATCTGGGAATAAAGAGAAACAAACCAGCTGCAGATTATGATGCTTTCCACCTCCCTCTCCCAAACAGAGATACTATTTACTGCACCTTCAGAAGGAACTGAGAGTGAGATCAGTGAATGAGACCAGTTATTCAGTGGGCAGAACCAAAGAGTTCTATCCTGTAGATAGTTTAAAAAAAAAAAAGTCACATCTGCAAATATTTCTTTAAATAAAAATGCAACTTTCCATCTACTGAGGAATTTCTATTCCTAAAGCCGATTTGTTATGTGGACCTCGGACAAGTCACATAGCATCAGTTCCTTCATTTGCAACATGAGGATGATAATCCCTACCCATGTTTGTAGGACGTTTTGACATTCAAAGCATATACATTAATGTGCCATTTCCAATCATTTTAAATTTTAATATGTTTTCTTATAGAGAAAGTGTCTAATTCTGGTTCATTTGATAATGTAGCAATTTCTGGAAATATTAAGGTTTTAACAGAATGTAAAACTGTTTGCTACATATAATCATTGGCTTATCCTCCCTCCTTCCCAAACATGTTCACAACCCATTAATCCCTAAAAATCAGCCAAACAAACTATTACAAACCAGACAAAAATACACAATTCTCCATTTCTATGGAACATCTTTTCAAACTAGAAAATCCATTTTGTAACTAAAAATATAAGACACTTCTTTCTGAAGCTCACACAATGTCTCTCTTAGGGTCAAAGCAAAATAAGTGTGGTCATTTCAGACCCGAGTAATCCACAACCACAACCCCATCATATATTGTACAACCTATCATAATCTGCCCAAATAAATATAAAAACATTCACATGTTCAAAGTTCTGTATTTAATTCTGAGAAGACCAGCAGGCAGATAGTTTTACTGCTTTGAGAACTAATCTGTTGACCCATGTTCAAATTTTGAGACTATATCAGCCCTACCCATCTTATACATCTTCTCAATGGTGATCTCATTGGCTGGTAGACGATAAACTTCTTTTCCTGTCTGTTACTGTGTTTTATTGATTCAGAGACCAAAAAGGAATATTAGCAACTAGATGAAACATGTTGTAATAATATCATTGTCTTTATTTCTCTTTGAAATTTGTAGTAAACTGCCTGTGAACTTCTGAACTGTTAATAGCCTTATGCCAATCAATGTAACTAATTACCTGGTGTACATAGGAAATAGGAATTGACTTCAAAGCAACAATCTATATTTTCTATTCTTCACCCAAGGAATGCCTGCTGTGTTATCTGCTATCAAGAGGCTGTCCTAGCCTGCCGGAGATCTATAAAAAGAACTCTAGAGCCTAATCCTGTCATCTCAAGTCTGCTTGAACGTAGTCAGGAGAGGTCTGAGTCACAAGACTGAGACCTCCAGCTCCAGTCTGGATTGACCTGCTATTTTTCAGTGGAAGAATTTAAACAGACTCTGCACGTGGACTGCCTATTTGGACTGTAATCGAATGAGCTGATTTGGAAAGATTTTTATATAACTCAGCAGCCCACCATCTCTCCTATGAAACTGACATAAGTACTTAAAAGATCATTATACGTATAGATATGAAATAACCATAATCACTCTTTTCTTTTTAATAAATCTTAGATTAGTTAATAAGGACTGGCTGTAAGCATGCATTTGGGTAAAGGCTGAAATATTCATTGACCTGGTGGGCAATGTGACTGATCTCTTGGGATTGGTAGAACTTTATATATGGTGAATAAGATTTTAAATAATCCTCATCATATTTGACTTGGCTGTCTGGGTGGGAGCCTAGGTCTTGACTGCTGTGGGGGAAGCTGTGTTTTTGGCTTCTAAGTAACCAGTAAGGTATTGTAGAAGCTGTTTTGCTGCTGTCTTGATTAATCTAATTATTAAAATAAA
Source organism: Lepidochelys kempii (assembly GCF_965140285.1). Lineage (NCBI taxonomy): Eukaryota > Metazoa > Chordata > Testudines > Cheloniidae > Lepidochelys > Lepidochelys kempii. The sequence goes on along the minus strand of NC_136382.1, from coordinate 134,269,662 downwards.
CCACTAGTTTTGGGGGATCATCTGCCCCATTCTTTCCATTTCACCCTGACTGAGGAATCTCAGAGGCCCCTCGAGCATCCCTGGTCACAGGAAGATAGAGCTAAGTGAAGGTGGTGTTCTCAGGCTGGCTTTCTAGATATGATGCAGAAAAAGACAAACATAAAAATCTCTCTCTTATGGGAACTGATCCTGTGAACTGCTGACAACCCTCAGCTCCCATTCCCTTTGGGATGATGGGAATGAAATTTCTGGTTCAAGATGGGGAAATACCGGAAACGTGGCAGAATATGCTGCTGCATATGGGGATAGTGCAGATATGTAGCATCCAAAAGAAAGATATACAAAGAAAGACACTTAAAAGGAATATATTTTGTCAGTACACAGTACCACAGGGGAAGCACAGCAACTGAAATAGAATTGTTATTAACATGTTTATATGAGAGAGGATGAGCAGGTATTACTTCGAAATGAATTGTGACTTAATATTTCAGAAGATAAAAACTCCAGTGAGATGCAAGAAAATACAAACTAGGCTGACAATATCCAGATAAAGCGAGAATAAGGTTTTTGCTTCATGGTTTTCAGGTATTATACTGTATGCACAGATTAAAGATTATTTACCTCACACAAGTGATCAAACATTTCCTCAAATAGTTTATTACAAATTTAAAAAAAAAATAAAAAAAACAACAAAAACACCACTATCCTTTCACAAATCCTCTTAAATCTCCAACTTCCTGTGGTCGGATTTTCCCACTGGCAGTGCATCACTGCACTCACAAAGAGCCAGAATTTGATACTATTCAATGTTTGTAAGTGTAACTTGAAATCAGTGGGGCTACTACTTGTGGAGGAAGTTACAGCTCAATGTACAGAAGGGTATCAGAATCTGGACCTGAGAATTCTGGCCAAGATTCTCAACAGTGATTAGTGGGTTTTGGTGCCAAACTTGTGACATCCTAAAGCAGCCCGATTTTCAGAATAGCCTTAGCAACCAGCCTCTGAAAATGTGGTCCTTTAAACTGTCTCCAGTTGGATGCCACAAATCACTAATCACTTTTTAAAATCTTGGCCACAACAAAGGAGTCTAGACTAGTGTGATCTGCCATTTCTCTTGACCGCAGCATAACCCTGCAATGATTATCTGCACCTACAATTCCACACTGTAGACTTAGAACAGTAGCGAGCAGTCTGGGTAAGCATTATGTAAGTAAGCTTCTTGTACATCTATTCCATGGGAGATATTTCTTTCTGGAAGTCTGCCTCCACTGGGATATCCACTTTCTTACAATGTTTGGTCACTGACCATTAGCAAGGGTGAGTCACACAGTACTAATGCATTAGTATAACATTTCTTTTTTATTGGTCTCAAAGGCACTGCAGTCCATGCATAGCTAGAGGCTGGTTTTTTTTAAGTTATCAAATAAAAAAATTGAGGTTCCCCAACCATAAATTCAGCTGAAGATCTTTGTATCATAATTGTATTTGTAGGCATACTGGATGTGAGGTCTGCACAGTAACATAATAGAAATACTCAGTGGCCATAGCTGTAATAATTTTTTTAAGAAGTGGTTCTCCTTAAGTGGTTTCAGTTTTGCTAGCTGTCATTTTAATCTTGCTTGCAACAGCATTCCTTCAAGAGGGGCATTCAGTAAGCAGTTATCAGAGATGTTACCACGACAGGAAGAAAAACACCCCTCATTTTGGCCAGGTCTACACTACAAACTTCTATCAGTATAACTATGTCACTCGGGGTGTGGAAAATCTACACCCTTGTGATCGGTATAACTGTGTCGCTAACCGTGGCCTCGACAGCTCTATGTCAACAGGAGAGCGTCTCCTGTGGACACAGTGACTGCCTCTCAGGCAGGTGGAGTAACTATGCCAACAGGAGAAGCTCTTCACTAAAGAGATACAGCTTTTTAAGCTTCCCACTGTATTTTCCACTGAATGCATCCGATGAAGTGAGCTGTAGCTCACAAAAGCTTATGCTCAAATATATTTGTTAGTCTCTAAGGTGCCACAAGTACTCCTTTTCTTTTTGTGAATACAGACTAACACGGCTGCTACTCTGAAACCAGCTTTTTAAGTGTAGACCTGTCCTTTATTGTACTGCTAAATCCTCTCCAACGTCTGCTGTTCATTTGGTTTCCACATTTTTAACTCCAAGTGCTTTCACAGAGCAAATACTGTGCCATGTACAAGGAAATGCAACCAGCATGATATAACCTGGCACACACACTGGCTGCTTTATTAGAGGTCATTCATGAATTCGGTGGGCTGTGCTGACTCAGCCTCTTTTCTGCACAGAGTGGGCAATGGAGGGATCATGGGAATGGCAGTATTTCTTCCACTGACAAAAAAAGCTGTAGAACATGGATCACGTTTTAAGGCTTTGTTCACTGTGGTATTTTCGACCACTGTTGAGTGGTGAAATTTTTACTTATTTTGTGTAAAGAAAAGAAAGAGCATGTTAAAGATAAATACAACAACATCAAGTCACACTGAAGCAGATCTTAAAGATGGAAAAACTTGAGCTATGGGAATGATGCCTAAGAAACAAACAGAGCAGGGAACTAAAAGTCAGGCTTCATGCGTTTGTATTCCTGATGGTGGCAATGATTCACTGGTGGAGCTTTCACAAATTATTTAATCTCTGACTCAGTTCCCCCATGCATATGAAAATACTACTATCTTACCACAAAAGCTGCAGGCTAGAACAGTACTACTTTACCTTACACTAGGGCATAGGCTTTCAGATCCAACGATGAAAGGTGCTACAGAACCATAAAGCACTATTCCCAGCTCCCACATATCTAGCGATGTGCCCAGATACAAAGTTCAGATCTCTGTTGCAAATGATCAAAAAGTTAAAGAGTGTTCAGAGCTGTTGGTTATGGCTCATCTCTAAGGGTACTTGCTAAAGAAGAGAGTGCTTTGATAAAAGTATATGAAATTCAGGAAGATGGAAATTATTTTCAGACTTTACTGTTTTAGGCCCTGATCCTGCAATTGGATTCGATAGGCTGGACTCCTGCATCCATATGGCTCTGTCTGCAGGATCAGAGTCTTACTTTTTAATTGTAGATGGATAGGAGGAAAATGCAAATGGACAGTAATGATGGAGTCAGCAAACATTTTGTCTATCTAGGATTTGTTTTTTTTTCTTACCAACACAAAAATGGTTGTGCAAATTCTTCAGCATCCTGTGGTATTAACAGTCTATTGCTCACTAACCGGGAACTGCATTTATTATGTATGAGCAGAGCACTGAGCTCTTTATGTCTAAATGGACATGCAAATACAGCTAAGTAAATTAAAATAAATTCTCTTATGGCTGCCTCAACAGCAGGTAGAAATGTTTTCATGCCATGGTTTAATTATTGTGGTTGGGTTACATCATTTTTCTCCTTCTCACTGCATCACGCTTAGGATTTACAACAGTTTAGTCATATTAAGAAGTCAAATGTTTAAAAGCCTTTGATTCTTGCAGTGATTAGTTTGCATTACTGGTTGAGTCAACATTCTGATTTTAAATTATTATTTTCCAGGAAGTTGTAAGTAAAACTTCATAGCAACAAGTGTGCTGTTCTGGCATGAAAAGTATGTGAGGCTGTTTTAAACTTTAAATTTAATTGGGCATTAGGTTGCATTATCGACTAAAGCATCTGAATGTTTTGGAACAGAATGAAAGTATTTCTATGCTGTTTTAAGGTCTCTCTCGCTTTAGGCTGTAAGCTCCTAGGGGCAGAGACCATATCTTTCTCTGTATGGTATGGAACAGTCCCACATGCATATTTTAAAATCTGTTTAGAAAAGGGAAGACTTCTCCAACTTTAAAAATATTTTGAAATATATTTTTAGCAGAGGCACTTTGGTTCTGGCCCAAAGTCCAATGAAATCGTTGGAAAAACTCCCACAGACTTTAATGGTCTTTTTATAAGGCCATACTACAGCCAGATTTTGGGTGTGCACGCATGCGCATATGTAGATAATATAAATACATACAGCAAACAATTCACAGCAGGGTGAGCTCATTCTCCAACCTCCCCTACTCCCACCAGGGCCTCGTTTCTATGGAATTTTTTTGGAAGGGTGGAGGCCTTAGTTTCAGATTTTGCCCCAAACTTCCGTGCAGCCTGGTTACCACTTTGAAACTCAATTCATAAGTTGCATAGACAGATTTCCAAATTGTCACACTTTGCCAGGGACATGACCAGGGCATGGACAGTCAGGCCTAATGATCAGAGACATGGGGTGGAAAGGCCTGGAAGTTAGATAGAACAGGGCTGGAGTCACGAATCAGGACCACAGGATAGCTGGGGGCTGTAGTTGATGTCAGAGCTGACGCCCAGAGCCAGGGATTAGAAGCCAAAATGTCAGAGCCAATGGGTAAGCTATAGACGTGGTTAGGAAGTGGAATCAAGGATGGAGAAGGGCTGGGGTTGAAGCAGGCACAAGAGCAAGCTGGGCAGGAGCAGGCTGACACAGGAAGCTGGACCAAGCGCAGCTGCAGGTATAAATGCATTGAGCAGCCAGTGAGCTCTGGCTGCTGATGGGTCTAGTAGCAAATAGTTCCATCCTTTCAGGGATAGCTCAGTGGTTTGAGCATTGGCCTGCTAAACCCAGGGTTGTGAGTTCAATCCTTGAGGGGGCCATTTAGGGATCTGGTGCAAAAATTGGGGACTGGTCCTGCTTCAAGCAGGGGGTTGGACTAGATGACCTCCTGAGGTCCCTTCCATCACTAACCTTCTATGATTCTATGGTGCAAGAAGTGCAGTGAGGCAGCCTCTGCCAGGATCAGCTGTGCTCAGGAAGAGAAGAGGAAAAAGCAGGCATGCACCTGTGATTGAATTCCCAGAAGGCTAAGTGGTCACAATTTTCTATAGGTTAAATTTTTTTTTTAAACAAAACAAAAAACTACCACATTTTTAAACAGTGTAAAAAACTTCCTGAAAAGTCTTTGCACTCATTTTATGCGTTTCATTGCACACTTGTATATCAAAGCCTGAACTTTAAGCATTCACTGATGCTGGTACAAATAGAGTAATTTAGCTTAATTGCATTTATAATTTGTCATCTTAATGGCTTACAGACATATCAATTATAATTACAAGCATTCATTTGACACCCACCACTATGGCATGTGAACATGTTAAAAGGTTTGAGTCATTTATGATTTTAGAAAGGGAGATCAAACACCATACAACCACCTCCCCTCCCTTGCCTGCAGCTTATTAAGAAAACCAGGTTTTCATCAGTCTGGAAAGCCTAGCCAAAGAGCTGCATCTTGCAGCTCCTTCTAGAAGTGATCAGGTTAATGCTTAACTGTATTTTTGCATGGAGTGAAGTGCAGAGACAGGATGCCATTAATGAGAAAGCTCATCCAATAGTACCCACAATAGTTACTCTTGAGACATACATTTCTAGCACTTTTCAACAGTGATGCAGGCTGGAGATGGTGAGACAATCCTTGAGAGCCTGAGCCTCGACCAATTATGGTTGATATATCAACCAGCACGTTGAACGTCACCTGGTGGTTGATTGGTAACCAGTGCAGTGAACAAAGCATGAATATGCCTGTTCCGCTCAGAACACAAGCAGCATATTTAAAAAACACACACACACACACCCCATTTGAATCCCATAATTTAGGTTGGGTGAAATTCTGTGCTGCACAGGAGCCAGCTTCCTCAAGGCCCTGGGGGCGCTCAACCCCGCACTCTGCCCCAGGCCCCGCCCCACTAACCTCTTCCCCCAAGCCTTTACCCCTGCCCAGTTTGGCTCTCCCCCTCCCCCCTGGGCCTCCTGCATGCCACAGAAGAGCCGATTGTGGCAGGTGGGAGGGAGAGGAGTTGATCAGCAGGGCCGCTGGCAGACAGGGGGCACTGGAGTGGAGGGGGGGGAAGCTGGTTGCCGGTGGGTGCTAATCACCCACTTTTTTTTCCCTGTGGGGGCTCCAGCCCATGCTGGGCTGCACCTCTTGGAAGTGCAGCACAGAGTTTGTAGCTAAGATTTATTAAACTCAGTACCCACCCAATCCTGGGTTGCTTTGTAGCCCCCAATGTAAAAGAGGGTAAATGGGATGACCTGGGTAATTACAGGCCTTTCAGTCTGACATCAATCCCAGGCAAGGTAATGGAGCAGCTGATCTGGGACTCAAAGAATTAAAGGAGGGTAATATAATTAATGGCAGGTTTCAGAGTAACAGCCGTGTTAGTCTGTATTTGCAAAAAGAAAAGGAGTACTTGTGGCACCTTAGAGACTAACCAATTTATTTGAGCATGAGCTTTTGTGAGCTACAGCTCACTTCCAGTCACCATGACTTTATGGAATATAGGTCTTGTCAAAACTAACTTGATACCTTTTTTGATGAGATTACAAGTTTGGTTGGTAAAGGTAATAGCACTGACATAATATACTTAGACTTCTGTAGGACATTTGACTTGGTACTCTATGATAATTTTGATTAAAAACCCAGAAGATAATAAATTAACCTGGCACACATGATTAAAAGCTGGCTAACTGCTATGTCTCAAAATATAATTGTAAACTGTGAATCCTCATTTAGGAACCAAAAAAATGTAGGCCATACTTACAGAAAGGGCGAACTACCATAAGACACTGACTCTGAAAAAAGATTTGGAGGTTGTGGTGAATACTCAGCTGAACATGGAGTTCCCAGTGTGATGCTGTGGCCAAACAGGCGAATGCAATTCTTAACGCATGACCAAGAATATCAAATGGGAGTAGAGAGGTTATTTTACCTCTGTATTTGGCACTTGGGCAACCACTGCTGGAATCCTGTGTCCACAATTCAAGAAGGATGTTGATAAATGAGAAGGTTCAGAGAAGAGCCATGAGAATAATTAAGGGATTAGAAAGCATGCCTGACAGTGATAAGCTAAATAGACGGAGCTTTTTGAATCTAACAAACAGAAGGTTAAGGGGTGATTTGATCACTACCTACATGAAGAACAAATATTTGATAATGGGCTCTTCAATCTAGCAGAAAAAGGTATAACACAATCCAAGGGTTGGAAGTTGAAGCTAGACAAATTCAGACTGGAATTAAGGCATGAATTTTTACCAGTGAGGGTAACTAACCAGGTGTTGTGATAGATTCTCCATTACTGACAATTAAAAAACAAACAAAAAAATAAAAAATAAAAAAATCAAGATAGGATGTTCTTCTAAAAGCTCTGCTTGAGGAATGATTGTGGGGAAGTTCTATGGCCAGTGCTATACAGGAGGTCAGACTAGAGGATCACAATGGTCCCTTCTGGCCTTGGAATCTATGTAGTTCAAACAATCCTGGGGCCCTGTGTAAGTCACAGTGGCTTCCCGGTTGCTCATGGGCTGTAGTGCTTCCTGAAGTCTCCACAGTGTTACATGCTGCAGCCTTGCCCTTGACACACCCCTAGGCCTGCCCACACCGTGCCTATGCCAAAGCTTGCAAGGGGCTCCTCAGAAGGCTATCTTATGGCTGTCTTCCTCAGTTACTGTGCTGTGGAATCTTCCCCCTGCCAGAACCTGGTCTTTTAGGGCCTCTATACCACTCCAGCCCTTTCACCATGTGTACAGGGACTAGGATCATATCGCCCTTTATATTTTAGATTATTTTACTTTGTGTCAGGAGGAAAAACAGGAAGACCGACTGGTCAACCGGGCCCAAGACAAAACACCTGGGAGGTTTTCAGATATAGCCAAAGCAAAGTCCGATAGAGTTGCCAAGCTCAGATGTTACAAAAACGGGGGATTGAGACTTAAGCCCAGATTCAGAAGACACTTAAGCATGCGCTTAACTTTAAATACGAACAGTCCCATTCAGTAAAAGGCAGAAACAAAATCAGTTCACTTTGGATATGCAGGAAATAATCACTTCTGTACACAGTCTTCAAATACACTGAGCATAACATCCAGAGGAATTTATATCACAATGTTTCACCCTGTGGATAGTTAGGAGGGAAAATACTTCCTGTAGAAAAAACTCCCAAGGTATTTAAAATATTTTACCTTATAGCTTGTATACACACATGGTGTACAAGCTGAATTTGAAAACACACAATCCAAAATAAAAAGCTAATCAAATTTTGCTTCCATATTTCCAGGCCTGCCTTACAAAATGTGAAGTCTGACATTTGACACTTGCCAATGCTGGACATTGACTCCAGTATGGCTGCCATTCCAGAGGCTTACTGAATATTTTCCAATATATGAGCCGAATCCTGGGAACATAGAACTTTTGGGGTCCCAAAAGCACAGAAAAGAATGATGCTGGCAAATACTGCTGTCAGGTGGTTTGCTTTGTTTTTTTAAGATACCTGAATATAGAATACACAAAGTTTGCATGAGAATAAAAATCCCCAAAACAAAACAGCTAGTATGAGAAACCAGTAGTGAAAAGTAAAACAAAATGCTGAAATAAAATTCACATGAACAAAATCTTACATCAATTCTGCACAACAGTGAACAATGAAAGAGGAAATACTACTTTCATTAGAACCCCTTTTTCTATATTCTTTTGCTTGTGCCTGAAGACCATTAATAGCCACCCTCTTCCCCGTCCCCATCCCAAATAGACTTGCCAGTCTCTCACTTTGGGCCAGATCCATCTCCCACTGAAATCAGTACAAACAAGTACTTATGGACTTCAAAGGGAATACGATTGAGCTCATTCAGTGGATTCTTTTTCCATAGGTACAAAAACATTCTCTCATTCATTTATAGTTGGGGAACCCCCAACTCTTTTACACTGTATTCGTTGTTGAAGAACAATCTCTACTGTTGGAGGTTTTTTGTATTTTATATAGATATAGATTTATAAAACCCAAAATTTACACACACACAATTCCTTATTTGTATTCACACTTGTGATTTTAATTAACACTTGTCTTTTGGCATCTCAATGTTTTAGTGTTTGAGCTGCAAACACTGCAGGAGAGTATTTAACTACAAACGAAAAAAACGGTTTTCAGTCAAGTTGCAAACAACCCCACAAGTTCTAATTTTTTTAAAACTAAATTTTCATCAAAAATTCACCTAAATGTACTTTTAGAAATGAAAGTAGATATTCTGAAACTAGTTTCTCTCTATATCATTAGGCAAAGTTTGTGTTTACAAAAATAAAAATGAGCAGTCTGATGTATTCTTTTAATTAAAATTTTAAACATCTAACTCCAAATTTCTCAGAAAAATACAGCCTTTACTTGTGGCCTTGAAAAACAAAAGGTCTCAGTATGCAAAAAAGGCAGCTGTGAAAGAGTTTTTCAAGGTTATTTAATTACCTGAATCCATGTTAAGTCTCGAAATCAGGGAGTGGCACAGAAGCAAGCTTTAAAACATTGAAAAGTAGGATGGAATTTGCAGGCACATTTTAACCTTTTCATTTCAGGTTCCTGCAGTTTTCAACAACTCTAGAACATATGTTCAATGTGTAGTGCAGTGGAGGTACTTCAGGAGCAAAGCTAGTGCTTTCTGATCTCTTATAAGATCATGTTTATTTTAAAGTGATATTAAATTATATTACATTTGGGAACACTCTGGGCCCACTTATAATCACTCCACTCACTTTGTGGGGTAGATGGAAAGAGGACACAGGGAGCTCTTTTCTGTTTTAGTACTCAGGGATTTGTCTCAAAGTTTGGCCACAGGGTAGGTGAACAGAAAGGAAAGAGTAACAGCCGTGTTAGTCTGTATTCGCAAAAAGAAAAAGGAGTACTTGTGGCACCTTAGAGACTAACCAATTTATTTGAGCATAAGCTTTCGTGAGCTACAGCTCACTTCATCGGATGCATACTGTGGAAAGTTTAGGAGATCTTATTATATACACACAAAGCATGAAAAAATACCTCCTCCCACCCCACTCTCCTGCTGGTAATAGCTTATCTAAAGTGATCACTCTCCTTACAATGTGTATGATAATCAAATTGGATTTGTGCTGGAAATGGCCCAACTTGATTATCATACACATTGTAAGGAGAGTGATCACTTTAGATAAGCGATTACCAGCAGGAGAGTGGGGTGGGAGGAGGTATTTTTTCATGCTTTGTGTGTATAAAATAAGATCTTCTAAACTTTCCACAGTATGCATCCGATGAAGTGAGCTGTAGCTCACGAAAGCTTATGCTCAAATAAATTGGTTAGTCTCTAAGGTGCCACAAGTACTCCTTTTCTTTTTGAGAAAGGAAAGAGGCAGCCGATGCCTCCAGATGGAACGTGACTTGGGGAAAGCCACAAGGCAGCTTCTCTGCATGTATAGCAGGTGTAACCCCCTCCCAGTCCAATCCTGCAGGCAACAGGGGACACTTGCTGCCCGGCACAGCCCGTTCCCCCAGTACTTCCAGATACTGGTGCCTGAGCACGGCACCTCCTCCACCTTCTCGGATCCTGTTCAATCCTCTGTGTAGGTGAGAAAAAGCAGAAACGTTTTGCTGAAGTTGATAATGCTTGTAGCCCAGAGTCTGTGAAGATTAATCTCTAACACAGAGTACACATTCGTGAGTAAACTCAGCAGGTTCAGATTTGTGGTTTGAAGACAATAGACATCCCTCATATTAAATCTCTGAATATGAAAACCTATTAGGTCACTATCTCCAGAATAAAGAAAATCCAGCAAATGTTGTAACAAGGCTTCAGTAACTTTTCCAGGCACAGCTATTTGTAAAGTTTTATTTCATTTCTATCACCTCACTGCTAAATGCTTAACTAGAACCACATAACTGCCCACCTTTAAATCAAATTGAAAACAGATAAATTAAAAAGCTGGGATGTTAGACTAAGAACCATGTTGATATCAGACATTTCGCCCAACGTCTTTTGATTCATTACCAGTTACCAAATGTTTGGCTTTGGTTCTTTCTGGAGCTGTATTCAAAATTGGAATTTTGTAGAAATTATGAACAAAATTGAGTTTGTCATTTTGAAGTTAAAAACAACATGCACTCAAAAGTTATTCTAAGCATTGTGTTCATTTCTCATGTCGTGATGTTCAGGGAGTAGTGTGCAGATGCACAATGAGGATGTACATACAGAAATAGATCAAACTTCCAGGATAGTTCCATTATTAAAAAGGGTCTTTTAAAAAAAATTATTTTGGCTTATACTGGTTAAGAATTAAGTTGATGCTGCAGGATGGATCTCTACGCTGTTTATTCACCTATCATATGATAGGACCAGGCATTAGCGTTGTAAGAAAAAAAAATAATTGGGCATTTTCATCATCCACCCACCCTCCACAACAACCTGTAGTGCAGTATTACAGTCTTGAGGCCACACGACACCCTGTCACAGTAGCTGATTAGTAATTTGGTAGAGTATTTTTGGTCATCTTTAGGACTGGCCTTTTGTGAGATGGTCTTATTTATCATCTTGAGTTTGACACATGTATTAGTTGGTGGTGGTGGGTTCTGCATTTTTTATAGTAAGCACCTCCCCCTTTTATGACTAGCTTCATAGTATGGGGACAAAAAAACTTAATAGTTGTATATACTCTTATGGTGTTCTGGTCTCAAACACTAGCAAAGTATAGCTTTTTTTGTTCACTCTAAGTAAAGGTTTGATGTAAAAAATGTGGATCGGTTGTTATATGACCTGAAGCAATGTGTCCAGCTCCACTTACAGTGCTTTTGGGAAGATTTAGGGCTGGTCTTCACTATCAGGGTAAGTTGACCTAAGTTACAGTACTCCAGCTATGTGAATAATATAGCTGGAGTCGACGTAGATTAGGTCGATTTACCCCAGTGTCTTCACTGCGCTGCATCAACAGGAGATGCTCTCCAGTCGACTTACCTTACTCTTCTTGAAGTCAATGAGAGAGCGCTCTGATGTCGATTTAGCGGGTCTTCACTAGACCCACTAAAATCGACACCCGCTGCACCGATTGCAGCAGTGTCAATTTCCCTGACAGTGAAGACAAGCCCTTAGTGGTCACATGCAAAGGAGCAAAGAGTCATGCTATTTGTATGTACACTGCTCACCAATGGAGGAAACACTGAAGTCTACTTTATGGCTATTGTAGGAATTTTATATTTTTTCCTGCATGTTTTTGGCCTTCTCCCCAACCAGATCTCTCCTCCCCTCCCCCCCACCAGCTCCCTTTTAGAATTTCAAATGATAATTAAAGCATTTGCATTATCAGTGTTTGTGTGTACCATTGGGGTGATGAACTATAATGGATATGCTAGGGATAGCTAAGTCTGTGTACACATTAAGGATTCATAGTGGAGATTAACTCATGTTACCGCAGATGTGGGAGTGGACCAGTGTATGGCTTTTACAACTGGACAGATGCTGATGAAATGTCTGGCTGTTGAGCCTATTTTGTTATAAGTATGTCTCCCATAGCTCCTTTCGGTGAGGTCCCATTTGTGTGAATAAGTAGATGTCACCCTTCACACCAGTAAAGTCAACTACAGAAATTTCCACAAGTGTTTTCAATTCCTCAGTGAAACCTTCCCATTTCCAAGTAGCAATCACCACCTTTACCACCATTGGTCAAAAGATCCATTAGAAGATTCTCCTTCTAATGTAAATTATCAACAAATCTTATTTTCTTTTTATTGCTTTTGGATGTAAAGCAATACTCCTTAGTATTGGGGATATGGGGAGTAAAACAGAGGCACAAGAGATTCAAGCATTGGTGGAAAGGGGACAAAACAATAATTCTCTCCATTATGGGTACAAAGGAAGCTGTAGCTTTAATTATACAAATGCAAAGCTAAGTCTCACTCAGACAAACTCTCTTGAAACCTGAAGGACTAAATAGGAACAGCAGGATTTTTGGTCTGCAGATCTTGCAAGAGACCCTTCTCTGAAAGTTTACTTAACATTGTGCTTAAAATTCCAATTTGGGATGTCAGCAGAATAGTTATAGCTTGAGACTTCAAGAAGTAATATACAAATAGAGCAATTTAAGCCTTTTTAATAGCAGTCAGATTTTCTAGAAATTAATCCTCTACTTTCATTACAGAGGTGAAATACCAGAGCTCTAACTAAAGCCAAATATCAGAGCAATAATCTAACTGACCATGTATAAACTTAAATTGTTGGAAACTAGAACCTTGGCTTTACACTAACCCTTTGATTACTTAAAGCAAATCGGTTAAAACATACTGAAATATAAAAACAACAAACTGGAGTAGTGAAGAAGCTGAGATCTCCAAAGCTATTTAGGCAACTAATTCTTATTTAAATCAATGGGAGTTAAGCACCGAATATCTTTGAGGATCTGGACTATAGTGACCCTAAAGCTGACAAAGCAGCAACGGAGGATTATTCCCCTGCTATGGGGGAAATTCTGGGTTGTCCTCCAGCAGGGGAGCATATCAGGGCAGGGTCAGGAGGTTCCAGGTGTAGGAGGGAGGAAAGAGCTGGCAAATTACATGCTCCACCAGTCACTGACCAACACTACTCTAGCTGATATAAGTTAAAGCTGCCCCATGGCTCCTCTAATTTGGGCCAAAAACTGGCTTTGCTGCTCATTGGCCTCATGATTGGAGAGGCCAGAAAGCTGGCATGGAACTGTCTTTGCCATCCCCTTTCTTCAGCTGCAACACTCATGTATTCAGTCCAGCTGAGGACTCTGCCCATATTCCCTGTCAAAGGTAATGCTTGGAGGAGTGGATTTTTAAAATTAAACTATATACAAAAATATACACACACACACACACACACACACACACTGACTCACATTAAAATAGGAATTCTTTCAGTTCCCAGTTTGTCAGACTAAGTAGTGTATGAAACCTTAACAATACAGCAACATTTTTTCTTCAAGAAGGCAACATAGGAACAACTGCCAGACTGGAACAGACCCATTGTCCATTGAGTCCAGCATCCTGTCTCTGACAATGGCCAGCACCAGGTGTAAAAACCCTGTAGTAGGTCGGTGTGGGATAATCTGCCCTCCACATTAGACCTCAGCCTGATCTCTCATTAATTACAGATTAAACTTCATGCTTCAGCACTTAAGTCAGTCTCCCTTCCAAAAATTGTTAATGATAATTCTGGATATTCTTGATATCTAATATCCTTTTCGAATCTTGCTTAAGAGCTAGCGTTAACAATTTGTGACAGTTCCACAATTTAATTATACATGGCTGAAAAAGTATTTCATCCATCAGTTTTGAATTTGCCACCTTTCAAAACCACTTTTGATTTCACGGACTGTCCCCTTCTTTTTTTGTTACTGGACCAGGAGAACGGAATTCCCAAGCTAACAATCAATTAATTGTTTTTGTGTACTTTTATCACGTCCCTCTCATTCATCACCTTTCTAAGGTAAGCAATTCCAGTCTTTTCAATCTTTCTTCATAGGAAAGCTTTTTCAGGCCCTTGATCAAGCTTGTTGCCCTTTTTTGAATCCCCTCTAATTCTGCAATATCTTCGAGATGGGCCAACCAGTACTGCACAGCTTTCCAAATGAGACCACACCACTGATTTGTATAAAGGCATTATCGTATTTTTTGTTTCAGAGTAGCAGCCGTGTTAGTCTGTCTTCGCAAGAAGAAAAGAAGTACTTGTGGCACCTTAGAAACAAATTTATCTGAGCATAAGTTTTTGTGAGCTACAGCTCACTTCATCAGATGCCTGCAGCAGAAAATACAGTGGGGAGATTTTATATACACAGAGAACATGAAACAATGGGTGTTACCATACACACTGTAATAAGAGTGATCAGGTAAGGTGAGCTATTACCAGCAGGAGAGAAATAAAACCTTTTGTAGTGATAATCAAGGTGGGCCATTTCCAGCAGTTGACAGGAACAGTAGAGAGGAAAATAAACATGGGAAAATAGTTTTACTTTGTGTAATGACACATCCACTCCCAGTCTTTATTCAAGCCTATGTTAATTGTGTCCAGTTTGCAAATTAATTCCAATTCAGCAGTGTCTCGTTGGTGTCTGTTTCTGAAGTTTTTGTTGAAGAATTCACACTTTTAGGTCTGTAATCGAGTGATCAAAGAGATTGAAGTGTTCTCCAACTGGTTTTTGAATGTTATAATTCTTGACATCTGATTTGAGTCCATTTATTCTTTTATGTAGAGACTGTCCAGTTTGGCCAATGTACATGGCAGAGGGGCATTGCTGGCACATGATGGCATATATCACATTGGTAGATGTGCAGGTGAATGAGCCTCTGATAGTGTGGCTGATGTGATTAGGCCCTGTGATGGAGTCCCCTAAATAGATATGTGGGCACAGTTGGCAACGGGCTTTGTTGCAAGGATAGGTTCCTGGGTTACTGGTTTTGTTTTGTGGTGTATGGTTCCTGGTGAGTATTTGCTTCAGGTTGGGGGGGCTGTCTGTAAGCGAGGACTGGCCTGTCTCTCAAGATCTCTGATAGTAATGGGTCGTCCTTCAGGATAGGTTGTAGATCCTTGATGATGCGTTGGAGAGGTTTTAGTTGAGGGCTGAAGGTGATGGCTAATGGCGTTCTGTTATTTTCTTTGTTGGGCCTGTCCTGTAGTAGGTGACTTCTGGGTATTCTTCTGGCTCTGTCAATCTGTTTCTTCACTTCAGCAGGTGGGTATTGTAGTTGTAAGAACGCTTGATAGAGATCTTTTTGTATTATTCACCATTCCATTCCTTATGGACTCCAGCATCTTGCTGGCTTTTTTGACTGCAGCCACACATCGAGCGGAAGTCTTTATTGAGCTGTCTAGAACAATGCTCAGAGCCTTTTCTTTAGCTGATATAGTTAATTTGGATCCCCATAAGGTGAACCAGTTTAATTTTTTTCCCCTTCAATGTCTGTTACTTGGCATTTATTGACAGTTTCATTTGCCATTGTACGCCCGTGCACTTAACTTGTATAAATCTCTCTGAATTTTCTCACAGTCTTGACTAACTTTAATAACTTTGTATCATCTGCAATTTTTGCTACCACACTACTCACCCTCCTTTCCAGATCATTAAACATGGGATCTAATAGAGAACCTTGAGACATCCCACTGTTAACCTGATGCCATGATGAAAGTAGATCATTTAATCTTACTGTCTGCTTCCAGTCTCCTAGGCAGTTTTTGATCCATGACAAAAACTTTGCCCCTCACCCCATGACTCCTTAGTTTGTTAGCAGCCACTTCTGAGGGACTTTTCCAGAGGCCTTCTGAAAATATAAGTTAGCTATGTCAACCAGTTCTTTTATCCACTACTCTGCCATGTTCAAAGAAGTCTGAGATATTAGTGAGGCATAATTTTCCTTTGCAGAAACCATGCTGGTTAGAACCTATCATATCATGATCTTCCAGGTGTTTGTTATTCTATTTTTAATTAGTTACTGTTTCATTCAATTTGCCAGGTACAGGTATAAGGCTCTGTACACACCACCTGTAGCACCCCTTTATGTCAGGGTGTGATGCAGAAAGGGGTTCTCAGCCAGCAGAAGGTGCTGGGGGATATCTGCCTCTCGACAGGTCATCTGTGGCTCAGTCCCCTGGCTAAGTCACAAAGTCCAACTCCATTACAGGGTAATAAAAAGGTCCAAACAAAAATCCTAACAAATTCTAAGTAATAATTCTTCTTTGGTCCCTCTTGGGCCAAACTAATAACCACTTCTTCTCCAGCAGCATTGCCCCCACGGCCTCCCTGCCCCAGGGACCCCAGCAATTTACCTCTGGTATCACCCTGCTCCCACTTACAAGACCTATCCCAGGACTTCTCCCATGGAAGCCTAACCTGCTCCCCTGTGGGTTTGTTCTACCCTCTTTAGGCCCTAACTCAGGGCTTCCCCAACAGGAATCTAGTCTACTCTACTCCCTATGGGTTTTGTCCTACCAGCTCCTTCTTACTCCTTTCCCAGAAAGGCATTTCTACCTGTTGGACTTTCTGATCTAGAGGCCTGCAGCAGCTCTCTTCCCAGAGCCCAATGAGAGGCACTCCCACACTGCCTCCCTTCCCCAGGGACCCTGCAAGCTCTCTCAATATTAACTCCAAGTCCTCATTCAAGGCCTAACCCCACCTCCTATAGACCCCTTCCAGCCTACTACAGGGCTTCTTTAGAACTCTGTCTCTCCCCTTTCCTTCTAAGCAACTTTTCCTTTATATAGTTCTAGCAGCCACTTTCTATTCAGCTGCTCCATTACTAATTATCTAAAGGGACACCACCTGGAGCACCTTATTATTCCCAAGTGTAGCCCACAGGATCCTCAAGGGCCAATTATGCTCTGGCCCCATGACAGGATCACTCATATATAATTCCCCAGATCATCCCCAGAGCCTTTTTTAAAATATAGGTACAAACTTGATACTCTCCAATCCTCTTGAAACAGTGGGTGATTTTTAATGAGAGATTGCATATTTTTGTTTGTACTTAAGATCTCCAGAACTCTTGGATGTAGATCATCTGGGCCTGTTGACCTATTGGTTTTAAATGATCACTTTGCTCCAGCTCTACTTCTGACACCCCTGTCTCATCTTTATTACCCAGATTACCTTTATTAACATGGAGTTTTTTAACTCATATGGATGATTCTGCCTTCCTATACATGCACACAACTTCCATGGAGCACAATCCTTAGCTGCACTGAACTCATGGTTGGGACACATAAGGGAAGAGGGTACACAGGGGTACCTTGAAACCATTTATATTCCTCATCTAATCATGGGGCCAGCACACTGGCCCCCTATTTTGCATGTTGCTTAGGTAATATCCAACCTGCCAGATACTGACACAGTGCATTGCGCTGTACCTTTGCCTCCTCTCACTTTCAGACAGCCCCAACAAAACCCTTGCACTGAGGATGCCAGGAAGGACTGGTGTGAAATTAACGAGGATTCGCTCATACTAAGGAAATCATGAGTTGTTTCTTTAAGGCAGCTTTAAGTCGCAAAGTGACTTTAGCAAGGCAAAGCATGTGGTCCTCTGCTTTTTTTCTTTTTTAAATAACCTCTTTAACAAATTATACTTTCCTGTAGATGGTAAGTAACAAATGGGCATTAGTTAAAAAGCTGGACACAAAACACCTAGTCAAAGTCAGGCACATTCCTCTTGTCGGTAGCCACACTGTAATACAGAAATTTAAATGAGCCACAATTGGTACATTCAGGGAAGCAGTTGCATCTCAGTTATCTGAGTCAGAAGTGACCAGTTGTGCTGATATGATAGATTTAAAAATTCCTGGAGGTTGATGGCACAGAGTTTGTAAAAAAAAAATCACGTAAAAATATTGTAAATAATTTTAGAAGCTGACATGCCTTATATACACCTGAAAATCAACCTCAGCTCCTTGGCCAACATCCATTTAATGCACTGAAACAGTTAGTGGACATTGGTTCATTTGTAAGTAAGTATACCATAAGGGAGATTTTTAAAAACTGGGGTTTTATTTGGATTTTTTAAAAAACAATGCTTAACCATTTTCTCTCTCCAAATGCAGTACAAACATCAGTTTGTTATTTTAGGCTAGAGACCAAATGATAGAGGAAATTTACTGTTTCTTCTTTTACTTTATTTAGACCATCAAAAGGAGTTTTTATATTTTAGTTCAATAAGAATCACATGGGAAATTGATTTTCACACATCCATTTTGGTATGAGCTAAGAATGCAATTGACTTTTGTCATCACTTCATACTGTGTTAATGGAAAAACATAGACGTGTCCTGTAGCCATAAGCCACCTAAACTCCCCAGAGATTCTAACCACAGATTATGTTGTCTATGGGATAAAATGCTTGGTTTACGTTGAACTGAACTTTATCAGGAGTGAAGAGCAACTGAAAGTTTTGCTTTTACTAAAATTTCTATTTTCCCCCCATTGATTTAAATAGGTCTTATCTCTGTTACAAAGCAAACACCAAAAAGTATTACAGGACACAGTTGGGTCTTACTACCTCAACTTAGGGCTCTATTTTATGGGTTTATGGGGACCAAGTAATTTGTAGTGTGCTACATTGGCCCTTGGAATATAAAAACACTGCTACTTTTTAATGTTTCCTTATAATTCAGTCCTTCCAGATGTTTAATCATTTTTGTTGTTTTTCTCAAAATTTCCTCCAATTTGTCAATAACTTTCTGGTAATAAGATGTTCAGAACAATGCAGCATTCTAGGCATGTCTGTCCAGGACGATGTAGATTGTGACCTTGTTCAACCATGATGGGATTTCTCTGCACGTACATTGCCTTCCCCAGCTCTGCACTGCAGCCTCAATTTACATTACTGTATTCAAGTATCCCCTTCTTAGTGAAAAATCTGTGTAACAGAGTAGCTGGCCAATTAAAAGAAAATGGGCTCAGCTCTTCTGTTCCACTGTAAGTGCTCCCAGCTGAGCCACTTAAGAGAGCAGGGCAGCACCTGGGGCTATAAAGAGTCAGTGAGGGGTCAAAGCAGACTCGGGGTTTGGCTAGATTTGTTATCACTTCAATCTGCCCACACTAGCCAATGACACTGAAACCAGCCCTAGAAAATATGAATAGGGAAAGCACTGAGGAAGGCTGGATGCAAACGAGGAAAAAGAAAAGGGTAGATTCTTTAGAGCCAGAAGGAGCAGAAAATGGGTAGGCAGGAATGGGATATGGGGGAAAAATTACCTAATAGTGAAATCCCTGGCAAAGGGCATAAAGATAGGGGATGTCAACCCCCAGATGACTTCAGAAGGGTTCAGAAAAAAGTGCTGGAGATATAGAGCTTGTCTACATGTGCAGCACTGCCGCTGTAGTGCTTAGTTAGGACACTACCTATGCCAGCAGGAGAATTTCTCTCATCAGCCTAGGTACTCCATCTCCCCGAGAGGCAGTAACTATGTCAATGGGAGAAGCCCTACTGCAACATAGCACTGTCTACAGAGGGGATTAGGTCAGTATAACTATGATGTGGATTTCCCCCTGAGCGACACAATTATATGTCATACATTTGTAGTGTGGACCAGGGCTTAGTACGAGCTAGGAAACTACCTGATGGAGACTTGTAAGTGAAGAGCAAAAACAAAAGAACAAGAAGAGAAGCTCCTTAAGACAAAGGTGCTAGGAAAGCTAAAAATAAGCTGAGCTACCCAGGTTTCTAACTGAAATGAGAGGGGTGGTATAAGGTGTGCCATTTGGAATGTCAGAAAAGGAAATAAAGGAATAGGTGAAAATAAGGTGATAGATGCAAGATGGTAACTAGCAGAAGAGGAGGTGATAGCTGTGCTGGTCACATTTAAGAGAAGGACACTTCCAGATAGAGTAACATGGGGTGCATGGGGTAATATCCTTTTATTGGACCAACTTCTGTGAAAGAGACAAGGCTTTGAGCTTACACAGAGCTCTTCTTCAGGTCTGGGAAGGGTGCACAGCATGTCACAGCTAAATACAAGGTGTCTCTAACATCCTGGGACCAACATGGATACAACACCATTGCAAATATCTTTAGGGTATCAGATGTTCTGAACTAAGCCCTATATATATATATATATATACACACACACACACACACACACACACACACACACCCTCCTCCACTGAAATGCTACAGGTGTCCAAAGATTTGGTCACGTAGCAAATACTTCCAAAAGGAAATTAAGGTGTGGCAAGCGTGGAGGTAACTATTCACATATCTGTGAGGAACAGACAGAATGAATATATTCTAACTGTGGAGGAAAACACAGCTCAACATATGAAGGATGTATTGAGGCAAAGCAAGCTAGAGAAATATAAAAACCAAAATCATTAACATCATCTCATACGCAGAAGCTGCCAGAAGATACCTAAAATAAAAAAAAAGGGGAAAAAAGAAAACCCAGTATGGGGACAGGGATTATCAAGCAACAGAACACTGGGAAGGAAGTGATGAGTGACATTGGGGTAGAAGGAGATGATATGCTACTTATAGAAAAATAGAGATTTGTTGCATTTATGATTGAAGTTAATTTGTACTCCTCAGACAGGAATGCAAACAGCGAACATGAGAATTACAGTTAAAGCTGCTGAAAAGTACCTACCAGCTAGCACCCTATCAGTGGAATGACTTGATACTTTCCTAAGTGAAGGAAATATTGAAGGGTAAGAGAATGAGGGTGACTAATAGCTGGAATACACAGTCTTATAGCAGGTAAGTAGGAATTAAAGAAATATATTACTGACATGAAAACAAAGCTTGACATATTATATATGCAAGAGATTTGGCTAACAGAAAAACTAGACTATAAAAATCACAGGATATGGAATATATAGATATGACAGAAAAATAGGAAAGGGTGGGGCTGGGCTGTCTGCACCTTCATTAAGGAGAATCTAAACAACCTGGAAGTAGAGGTTAAAAAGCTAAATATTGAGTCTAATGCTACTGAGATACTGATACAAAACAACTCTGTGTCTCTCAGGTGATATGTTTATAACCTGTGCAGAAAACTAGAGGCTATATAACTGAAAGAAAGAAATGCAGGTGTCACATGCCCATACAATATCTGTGGTGATCTGAACAGTCACAACAGTTTATAGGAATGTAGGACAAATGATACAAATGGAAAATGTCCATAGGAATTTTGTGATGATAATAATTAAGTAATATTAAATAAGGCACCTACCAGGTTCTGTGAAGAGGACAGATGCCTCTCTTGCCTAGACTTGGGAATAGCTTTTAGTAACATAGGAAGCAAATGCAGCTGGGAAATATACAGAGAGAAGGGAATGGATAGTGACCACTTCCCAGCATTAATTACATATAAAGGAAAAGGACATATTGAAGACAAGAATAAAACCCCCATTTGGAACCTTTTAAAAAAAAGGCAAATTGGAAACTCTTTAGACACAAGTGAGGGATATGTGGGTGAGCAGAGGAGAAGGAATTCTGTAGTAACGTTACAAAGGGAATTATAAAGACAGCCAGCCTACCCATTCCTAAAATACCTACCCTAATTAAAGATAGTAAAAAGTATACCATGGTGGAACAAGGAATGTGACAAGGTAATTAAGGAAAGGAACAAGGCATATAAGAATGAAAAAACTACATTAAATTGATAGGACTTATTGACATATTAAAAAAAATAAGGCAGTTGCACAAGCGCTATAAAAAAGGACAAAGAAAGAAAGCTGGATGCAATACTGCTGGAAAGTAAATACAGATGTACAAGCAACTTTGGGAAATGACTGGAATAAAGAGTAAGAGCAACACAATACCAAGCTTTGAAGTGGAAGGCCATGTAGTAATAAGCTCCAACAAAGAATAAGTGGAAATTCTGGTTGCCATGTTTCAAAAAGTGAGCAATGATGAGGATCAGAGGATAGAAATTAGGGAAAGGAAAAGAACATTTCTTAATAACTATCAGATGATGAAGAGGTGGGTGGATGGTGTGGATCTTATTTTAAATGAAAACCTCAGGATGAGGGAACTCCAAAAAGTGATAAGGAGCAAAAGCATGCACCAGGGAAAAACAAAATAAGCTTTGAAATGCTTAAACACAAAGGTGATGAAAACCTATCTGATTCCTTATCAGAGTTGCAGGTATTATACAATGGCAAGTTTGACAGCAGAAACAATATATTTAATGAAATATTACTACTAGCAACCAAACTGGCTTGGTGGGCTTACCTGCTGATGTCTCATTGCTGGAGAACTGGACCCCAAGGAACAGTGAGGATGCCAGGGGGAGTGAGGGATGCTCCCCTGGCAGGGATGATCCTTGATGGAATCTTCCCCCTTTTAAAAGGTGGCTCCCTATGGGCAACTATAATCCTCTTAGCTCAGCTCTGTAGGAGCCACATGGCCCATGCCCCAGGCCCTGGCAATCAGCCAGAAGTGCTGCAGAGACAAAGGGCCTTGGCCTCATACTGCCTTCCTGGGATCTGCATGGATACTGGAGGGATGCACAGGTTTTGGGGTCTAGGCTACTGGAGCAAGACAGGTGAAGGAAGGGACCCCTGATAGAATGACATGTGGGAAACTCCATGAACAGAATTGCAGGGAGTTTTCCTTCTCCTTCACCTGCCCGCCATGGACATTACCATGGTAAAGAGCGCTCTAACCCTGTATTGCTAATCTTTCTTCATCACTTTGAGTTACCCTTCAGTCTTCACTGGTGCTACCAACACTCCCAGTTTGATATAGTCTGTAATTAAATGCACTGTTTAACTTCACTTCCAAATCATTAATAAGTATGTTAATTAAAACTAGACCTAATGAAGAATGGTCTTTGAGAGTCAAATGATATTTGAATTATATCAACTGTAACCAAGGATGGATCATATCACTTGCCTACCATACCCAAAGCACTTATTTTACCTTAATACAAAACTCACCATATTGAAATGCACCTCTGCTTGACCTTTCCCAATCAAGTAATTACAGAGGTCTGACTACTGTCAGCATCTAGCTACTGGTATCCCATACTCATCCTTATTCAGGACCAAATAGAAATTTTAAGTTGGCACATCGCTGTTTCTGTGCTTCATACCTCTAAAAGTAGCACAATATAAGAAATACCTACTCAATCACCCAAAATACAGGTAATGCAAGATAAATTTTAGAAGACATTCTGGTACACCCCCACCATATTGCAATCATCAACCCTTCCAGGTTCAGAGACATGCTGGAGGTGTAGTAACTCACTCTCCTCATTAAAACATTGGCGATCTGGCTGGAGCAAAGGAAATCTCCTCTCCACCCAAAGACAAGTGCATTACAAATGCACTTCACCCTTCTGCAATCCTCCACCTTGTTTTTTTGAATGAAGACAACCCCATACTATCCTACTTTTTAAAACGTATTCTCACAGCTCCATTACAGTGAGATGCTGGAAAGAACCAAGGTGCCCCTCATCCCCACTGGCTGATTGAAAAATGAAACCGGTGTCCAGGTTCATAATGAAAAATAGTCAGCCAGCCTAGACTTATTCTCCCATTCCTAGGGAATGCTGCAAGACAGTCTCACATCAGGCATGTCCCATGCTGGAACACATCACAAAGTAGGGTCTTAACCTATTGCATCAGTGATAAATCAATTTGTATGCTCCTCCATGCCTATTAGTTCAGGTTTCATAAACAGAGGTAACTATCCTCTTCTTCAAACCCTTCCACCACCTTCCTTTTTCATTCTGTTTCCACTCACAGACTTGCCATCCCTTTGTACGTTAGAAATGGGACAGAACTGCACACTGACAGGCAACATGTGTTACCTGGACAGTGACCAACATCCAGGACAAAAATTATTCTTTTTTAATTAAAGTAAGCACATTTACAATTAAATTTTGACTTACACATTATGGCCTGATCCTACAAACAACCACCTCTAGGCAGAGCACTGCAAGCAGAGCCATTGCCACCAACAGGCCCACTTGTGGCAGCTAGGACCCTGCCAGGCAGCAAGCACCTCTGAGCTGGGCTCTTAAGTAGTTCAAGTTCTTGAGGGTTTCCAATTAACTACTATTTTTTAAAATACATTCATGTATTATTTTTAAATGGTTTATGTTGTAGGTACCTAGCGAGGGAGTTCCTTTTGCATGTACTCTGTTCATATCTGATTCTGTGTATCTATTGACATTTTTCCATGAAGGAATAAAGTTACTAAAAAAAGAACCTAAAGCCAGTCCCAGCAGCACTCAACTAATTTCTTTGCCATTTGTGATTACCCCTTGTGTGCCTGAGTTTTTAATCCTGTGATAATGCACATATCCAGCCAATCTGAATTATTTTCAGATAATATTTTACCTGACTTTGCCTATTCCACATAGTCCTTGCATTTATGTGTAGGCACACTATTTTTAACTATTTTTTTAGTCACCTTTTTATTTTCTTCTTCAGGTCACCCTCATCTCCACATTGTTCAAGTGAAAGGACATAGCAGATTTTTTTTTAAAATTAAATTCAAATCTTTCTCCTCTATACTCTTTCTACTTAATTTAAAGCTATGTAACAAGCCCGGTCAGCTTTGAATCCAGGAAACGGGTATCCTGTCAATAAGTGATGATCATCCAATCCATTCTGCTCACAGAAAGCATTTCAGTGATCCATGAATACAATACATCCTCTTCACAACACGGGGCTATTCACTGGTTGGTCTAAGCATTAGTATTGTTTTTCCTGCACTTGCCCTTACTGTTTTTGGGGGAGAGGAGGAAGACAGTTTAGATGTACAACAATTTTTAACTTCTGAATGTTGAAAACAGTTATGTTTCTTAATACATAGTGAAGAGGACAACTGTGATGCTTCCCAGCAGTACCCAGGGTTGCAAGACACCTCATCTCTACCTTCCCTTAGCCTAAGGAAGTCTAGTCTGTGCTGTGTGGATCAGCTCCCTGAAACAATCAGCCTCTGGCAGCACAACCATTACCTTCCAGGCCTCATTTTCTTCATACCAACAGGTGCATACCAACCCGAGTCCTCGGAGAGTTTCCTGCAGAGTCCAGCCCCTGATCTGTTGAACACTCATAGAATTACCAGGCCTGCTATTCCCAAAGAAACAGAACACGTCAACTTGTGAACTATCGTACACATACAATATTATTAATGTTTGTTATGGTAGTGCCTACAGACCTATGAAAAATGGGGCCCCATTGTGCTAGGCCCTGTATATATACACTGCAAACTAAAATAATAAAATGGATTGTTTTTTAAACATAAATGGAACAACGTTTTTATTTTCCTCACTTCAAGATTCCATCCAAAACAACTGTGGATTGGATTCGGCCCACTGAAAGAAGTACAATTCTCTCCCCTTCTGACAGTGATGGATTCATTTTAATTTCAAACATACAGAGGAAATATTTCAGAGTAGCAGCCATGTTAGTCTGTATCTGCAAAAAGAACAGGAGTACTTGTGGCACCTTAGAGACTAACAAATTTATTTGAGCATAAACTGTCGTGGGCTACAGCTCACTTCACTGAGAACATGAAACACATGTTCTCTGTGTATATAAAATCGTCCTGCTGTATTTTCCACTGCATGCATCCAATGAAGTGGACTGTAGCCCACGAAAGCTTATGCTCAAATAAATTTGTTAGTCTCTAAGGTACCACAGGTACTCCAGTTATTTTAGAGGAAATATTGCGGCTGCTGATGTTTTGGACCTATATGCCTTTTGGCTGCAGTTGACTAAGTTTTGAAAGGTCACTAAAAAGAGGGTTTTCAAAAAGTTTATTAATATATGGGATGACTGCACGTATGTTCAAGTATTCACCTTTGAGGGTCTCTGTGATCTAATCAGCTAAACACTTGAGGCCTTATGCAGATGAACTGTAAATGATACAGTTGAGTCCAAAACCAAATCCCACTGCTTTGTTTATTTGAGTGGTGCTGAACTTTTTGTACGTTTCCTCATCCCTAATGTAAAACTTATCAAAGTTATTAAGAACCATATTTCAGTTTTCTGTATTAACATTTTTATTTTATAAGGAGATTATCAGCAAGAAAAAAGTATATAGGATTAGATATCAAAATGTATAATATTTTCCATAATGTATCGGAATACTATATAACAAAATATAAATTTGAAGATTAAAAATACCTCTTAAATACTTAACATAAACATTTTAATATTCTCCAATAGATAAGAACACTCAGTTTCACTGATTAGGAATGAAGATATTGCACTGAAGTGTTACAGTATAAAGTCCACACAATTAGTACTTGGGCTTATAACTCTTCAGTGTATGTGACAAATTTACAAGTACTGAAAAACTAGAGGTTCAGTGTGTTAAATTACTAAAATTATCATTCCAAATCTTCAGTTAGCATCTCAGAAATCACTGATGTAGCTACTAAACGTATGCTGCCTGTAATTTAAAAACTTTATTTCTGTAAAATGCTTAACTGCCAAACATTTCACTTACATTTCTTGTTATCCCAAAGATTATCATAACTAAACGAAAAGATAAGTACAAACCTCTGTAGTGAATGTTTTACTATAAAAAACATTCATATTAATTTAAAAAAACACATAAATTAGTCCATATTTTCAACATCAAAACCTTTTTTTTATTTAAAACAGGCAATATTTGTTCTAATCTGACAGTAAGTATCAGAGTCAGACCAGGTAAATACACTGTGATTCATTAAATAGCATTCTCGTTATCAGCTGATATCTTTAATGGAAAAGGGAATTGCTTACTACCAAACTTGCATCTTTTCTAACAGTACCAAAATACTGCCAAGACACTCATTTAATGGAAAAGTTTTCAATTTTAAGGGAGTTTTCAAAAGCACCTCACACTTATGAAAGAGGACACTTATTTGTTTCAATGATCACTTAAAACTTGGCCATTCAAATCATCACAGTCCAACCTTCCTGGCACATATACCTATACTGTCCCTTAAAGGGACACTGTCAACTTAAATTTGATGCTTTTTACAAAATTTAAAATTTGTAAAAAGCAAGATTTTATAAAACCTAAAACAAAACAATTTCCACAACTTTTAAAAAATCCCAATGAAAGTAGCTGTTTTTAAGCAAATATACATTCTCCTGTAGTGCTGTAGACTCAGAGTACACCAGAAATTTTAAATTGAAAATGACTACATAAACAAAAATGAAAATTGCTTCATTGATTTTCATTATCCAAACTGAAAGAAATGCAAAAAAAAACCCCAAAGTAAGAGCAGTGAGCCAGATTTTAAAAGGTATATAGATGCCTAAAGATGTGGATAGGCACCTATTCGGATTTTCAAAAGCACCTTGGTGTCTAACTCCCTTTGATTTCATGGAGTTAGAGCCATAGGCACCCATCTGCACTTTTAGAGGCCTAAATACCTTTAAAAAATATGGCCCATAGTGACAATTAGGTTGTATTTTTAAAGATGTTTCACTTTTAAGAATTTAAAGTGTTAAGCAACATGGGTAAAGCAATTTGTGTTGGCAGCACAAATTCTACTCTCATTCACAAGGGTCTGTCTACACAGGGATAAAAAACCCACAGCAGGCATGGGTCAGCTGACTCAGGCTCCTGGGACTCAGGCTGTGGGGCTAAAAATTGCTGTGTAGATGTTTGGGCTCGGGGAGTTCTGGGACCCTGTGAGCCCAAGTCTGTCAGCTGACCCAGGTCAGCCATGGCTGTCTTTTATCCCTGTGTAGATGTACCTTTAATTTCCCTTAAATAGGAGGATTGTTGGGTGGTGTAGAGTCACACCGCAGCTGCAATATCACTCATAGAGACCCCCTGTAGTATCCTCACAAAGGGGACATTTCCAGGGCATTTCCAGGGGACATTTCCTCTTCACTCTGGCTATCCCCATCTGCCAGAATGGACCCTTGGAGCCATGGGCAGGTGGGCATAAATTAAAGATTTGTGGAAAATACCCATGGCCAGTCACAGATTCCAGGGGCTGTGAAGGTGAGTAAAGCCACACTAGGTGCAGCTCATGGTGGAGGAATCAAGCACAGTTCAGACATAGCTCAGAACCTGGGCCATGAATTTTAAGCTGACGGTATCTCTTTAAGAAAAAATGTTAGGGTTTTTGAGCTAGTAAAGCACAAGTAGGCAGATGGATCAAAGCTTAACTACATAGTAAACATCTTGGGGCAGATACTGTGGCATAGTTCAAACAAATAAGAAAACACAATACAATTTTGGAAGGCACTCCCAAAATATGAATATCAAGAGTACCCAAAGTGAAAGCATATGCTGAATTAGTTATGGGTGTGTTCTTTTTCCAGCTACACAGGATGAGCAGTTGTTTTTTCCACTGTGAAAAGAAACTTGCGTCACTAAGTGACTTTATACATAATGAGAGATCATGACGACAGAACCTGGGTCCTGATTCTCGCCAGCATTACTCTAATATTACACCAGCATAAGCACCTTGATTTCAGTGGAGTTACACCAGCATAACACTACGGTGAAATCAGGCCCCTGAAGTTTTCAGTTTTCTTCCAGTTACCACCAAATCATACACCAGTGGAGATACTATGGTTTTATACTTATGTAACTGGGAACAGAATCATGGCCAATGGTATTACGCCAGCACAAATGAGAAAATAATTTACTTACCTTGATTTATGTAAGACTGAGAAGTACTCTCTTTTCCACACCAGCATTCCTCCCACCCCCACCTATGTAACCAATCTATGTAACCTCCCCACTGAGCACTGTAGAAAAGGAGAAAAGGCCAGAATGGCTACAATCCCCACCACTGATTTGAGACCCCCAAAGGAGCTGTGACACTCCCCTACACACACACACACACCCCAACTACTGATGCCAGATATAAACCAAGAATGCAAAGTGGTTTGAACAGGTACTTTAGTAAATGTTGCCAATTATTCTCCTCCCCACAAACAAACCCAGCAACCCTTTCTGCAATGTAGGGAAACCCTCTCTGTTCACCCTTGACAAAAAGCAGCAGTTTTATTCAAACTCTTCTGGTTTATGCAACACTAAAAAAAAAAAAAAAAAAAAACCATCAAAGCAAATACTATCCACTTGGCTGCCACTTAAGTTTTCTTGATAAGAAGACTGGACCTCGGGATGTAAAGGAGTTTCCTTTCTTCTCTTGCCCTTAGGTCCCAAGAGAGAGAGAGAGAGAGAGAGAGAGAGAGAGAAAGAAAGAAAGAAAGAGGCCTAGGAGGGGTTCTTCTCCCTGGGATTCCGTGCACCTTCCACAAGAGTGGAAAGGAGGACAAGAGATGGAGAGGGCCACGGGGACAGATGGGATGGGAATGAAGAGCTGCTAGTGCAGGGATACGGGGTCCTGTGGGGAGGGGAGGAAGAAGGAGTCTGTGGGTGCAGGAAAGGGATAGAGAAGGAAGCCCCAGGGGGCAGGTGGACGGTGCCTGCGCGCAAGGAGATGAAGGGGCGAGGAGAGATGCAGCAGTCCTTGGATGCAGAGGGGATAGAGGCACCCTGGGGGCAGGGGGATGGTGCAGAGAGAGGGGTTGGGAGATGAAGACAGAGCAGCCCATGAGTGCAGAGGGGATAGAGGCACCCTGAGTGCAGGGGGCTGGGGGAGATGAAGACAGAGCAGCCCACTGGGTGCAGATGGGAATGGAGAAGCCCTGGGTGCAGAGGGGCCTGGGGGGCTGGAGAGGGGGGGGGAGGAGGCGGTGGGCGCCGAGAGGGGCCCCTTACCCGTGGTGGAGAGCACGGTGCTGGCGAAGAAGAGCGCGGAGGTGAAGTCCCAGTTCCAGTTGCCCGAGGCGTTGCCCAGCACGGACACGCCGTAGTTGCTGGCCTCCAGCACCCGCCGCAGGAACTGCTCCAGCTGCTGCTCCGACAGGCACTCGTGCTCCTCCAGGAAGCGCCGCTTCAGCTTGCGCAGCTCCTGGCGCAGCAGGTCCTCGTAGGGCAGCTCCACCGAGGAGAAGACCACGGCGCCGAAGACCAGGTAGAGCAGGTAGCCCAGCACCAGGAAGGCGAAGCACCAGGCGGAGCGGTGCCTCTCCACCAGCCGCACGCACGAGCAGCCGGCCAGGGACTGCAGCATCTTCCGCCGCCGCCGCCGCTCCCGCGGATCGAGCTGGCCCCGCGCCCCGGGGAAGCGCGCGCGGCAGGGAGGGAGCCTCCTCGCTCAACCAGCGCCTGCGGGCCGGGCTCGCTCCGCAGCAGCCTCCAGGGCAGCGGCGAGGATCAGGCCCGCCCTGGTTGGCGGGGAGAGGGGGGGAGATACGGACTGGCCAGCGGCCCGCCCTCCCAAAGCCACACGCCGGCCGGCCGGCCCCAGCCGCTTCTCCGGTTCCTGTTTCCTTTCTGTGACTTTCAGGCTAAAAAGCGCCGCTGATGTGGCACTCACGTGGTTTCCCGGCTCAGGTAACCGGCAATGGAGCAGCCGCCCTGCTCGGGGTGGCTGCTATTTATTCCCGGGCGAGCTCGCACGCACGCACAGAGCCCAGCCTGAGCCCGTCCCCCCGCGCCTCGCATGCCCCCGCCTGGCCCCCCGGGTACACAGAGGACCCTGCTGCGATCTTGGGCTTGGCGCGAGATAAGGAACAGCTTGCCACGGCTCTGTTGATAAACCCTGCCCCACACCGAACTGATAGCAGGGACAGATGGAAAACGGAGGGGGGTGCAACAGAACAAAGGTGTGTGTGTGAGAGATCTGAAATGCTTCACTTCCTCTGCTAGCCCAATGTGAGACGAGCAAGGGAAGTCTCCTATGACCCCGGCCGGTTCCGGAAACTTAGCCTGCCCCAGGGATGGGGGCCTCCGTGTGCACACAGCCCATGAAGGGGCCAGTTCTGCCACTGCCATGATGCTGAATTCCTGAGGTATATAATGTATAACATCAAATTGGGGTGAGATGCAGGTAACTTTGGGGTTCTAAAGAAGTAACATTCCTAGAAATGTATTATGTAGTCCCACAAATCAATTGGCAGCAGTTCAGTTACACAGCAGAGTCAGTCTCTAAGGTGCCACAAGTCCTCCTTTTCTTTTTGCAAATACAGACTAACACGGCTGCTACTCTGAAATCTCAACCTAGTATCTTTCAGCAACACTAAATTGTCTTTAAACATATTTATTAGCTATAAAACATTGATACATAATGAACAGTGCTACAGAAATCAGTAATGATGATTAATAATGAATGTTGTCTAAAAGAGTGCAATGCAAAACTGTTGAAGTGAGCATTTGGAGCAAACATTTCTGGCTTCCATCTAAGACTGTGTATTTAAAAGTCGTTAAATACAGAGTCATAAAACTTCACTGAGTAATGACACACAACACACGCACACCTGGGCTCATTTCCTCCAACAGCTTAATCATTAATTCCCCCAAATTCCAGATTCCTTATGTAATTAAAAACACCATTTAAATGAAAGCAATATTTTTTAGGCATTGGGCTTTCATCTTCATCAAATGCATTCAGTGTGACCAAGATACAGTAAATTGTTTCCCAAAATATAACAGCATCAAATAGATACTCTTCTGGTTATGGATAGGGGTGGACAAACGAGTTAATTTAAATATAACAATCAACCTCCACCTTTTCCTAACCCCCAAAACAAATGTCCTTTTAAAGTTAGAAACTGTTTAGTTAAGAATACACCTCTTCTGAGGGGCAATAGAAAACTGTACAGTTACCTCTGCTGTGACCAAACATTTACATAAACCTTCAATAGGATCCTACTGGACTCCCAGCTATTTCCTCAGCTCTTCATTTTTGTGAATCAGTTACTCTCATACAGCCCCATGCCTGCCTAGAGAGAGACTCGAGTCTCTTTGCTGCCCCAAAATTTCACAACTCTTAACTCTGTGACCTTTCCTCCAAAGATCATCAGAAATATGGGACATGGGGATCAGTCAGAGTATAACAGAGCTGGGCTTTTTCACTTAAGCATTCAAACTCTTGTTCTCAAACCAAACTTTCTGGCATTTTGAATTTTGACCAACACTGTGTAAGATAGTGTTTTAATTCACAGCCCCCAAGTTATACATTTGTCTCAGAATCTGTACTAATCGTGTAGTGAAATATTCCATAGCAATGTATACACAACAGGGAACAGAGAGAAGGATATTGTGATATTGACTTGTCTGGGTTTATACGATCATATTTTTGCATTCAGCTATATAACAAGTTTAATCTTAAAGTAAGATCTGACTCTTTGCCCATCTCACTTTGCTAGTCAAGATCAGTTTTACATAGGAATTGGCCAAGTGGATCAGATCGGTGAATCTAATCTAGTATATTGTCACTGAAGGTGCAAAAAATCCTGCAATAGTTTGTTATGGGATAGCCTGTCTCCAGGAAATTTTTCTTCCTTATCCTTTTAAAGTTACCTCATTAAACCACATCACCACTTGACCCTGCCGCTGGCTAAATCCCTAATTTCCTTTGTGCTGTGAAGGATGCTGCCCCTGTTGTTGGGAAAAGAGGTCTTGGGACAGATGCCAGTGCTCCCCATGGCACTGAGCCCAGTGCTGAGGCATGAATAAACTTGTCTGCAAGCTGCCTGTTCTGTAGGGTAAGATCACACATTCTTCCAATTCTGCATCTTCCTATATTCCTACTAGTGACAAGTGGTAGAGGACAAAACTGGAGGTTCTCCTGATTTCCCCCACAAAACTAAGCTGGCAGCCACATTTCTGTGACCTTTATGCCTCGTCTGAATGCCAAATGTGGCAGGGAGTCACTGATCTTCTTTAGCACCACCACTGAGCAGCGGTGGCAGTCTTTTCTTGTCGTCAGTCAAGAGGCTTCTCCAGTGTGTAGTCCAGAAAGAATGGGGCATCATTTTCTAGATTATCCTCTTCCAGTGTATCCAAAGAATTTAAGGATCTCATGCCAGATTTTTTAGAAAGTGGTACGAATTATACCTGACAGGTCACGCACATAAACTGCTGCGAATTATATCCGATAGGTCACGCACAGTTCGAGTCTAGGCTGAGGCACACGAACAAAGTCCACAACTGCAGAGTTCCCAAAGATACTCAGTTTATTACGCTCGAGCATGGTGCCCCCTGCTAATCAGGAGGGGACCCCGCATGCAGGTTACACAAAGATTATGTACCTTTTAGCAAAGCACATTGCCCTCGTGCATCGGAAACTTTAGCCAATAGACAAACCCTTCCCTTATCTACCACCTATCCCTGCTAGGTACATTCCCCGTGTTAAACCATTACTTCAGCTACATTACATGGTCCTAAAGCAATGCATCAGTAACTTTTCTTATCAGGATGGGAGGCCCACATCAAGGCAAGAAGACAGGGAGTTAGGAACAGACAAAGAACAGAAACCGGGAGTCAAGACAGGCTGGAAACAAGGGGGACGGTTTTCACAGGAATGCAGTATCTAGGGAACACTCCTCTTGGTGCATGATGTGCTTGCTTTTAGACAATGGTGGGCCCCAAACCAAAATGGAGTCACATATGCTAACTTTTCCTTAACAAAAGGTATGCAAGTACTCAGTGAGATTTTCAAAAGCACTAAGGCACTTAATAGCTATTGCTTTCTATAGGTGTTAGGCACCAAGATGATTTTGAAAATCCCACTAGGTGCCTAAGTACCTTTAAAAATCTGGCCCCTTATTTAATGAGAATGATCCTAGAAGAAAATATCCCTTTAAGTACCCACCTTCTATTAGGAATAAGTAATAATATTGAAAAACTTTTGAACTCCATGCAACATAGCAAATTAAGTCCCCTGCCTGAACCCACATCATGTGGGCAATCTTCATTCTGCTGATGTCATACTGTGGCTATCAGAGCAGTCATTACTTTTGGAGAACCTGAAATAAACAAATTAGTCTCTGTCAAGGTTCCTCCCCCACTCTGAACTCTAGGGTACAGATGTGGGGACCTGCATGAAAAACCTCCTAAGCTTATCTTTACCAGCTTAGGTCAAAACTTCCCCAAGGTACAAAATATTACCCCCGTTATCCTTGGACTGGCCGCTACCACCACCAAACTAATACTGGTTACTGGGGAAGAGCTGTTTGGATGCGTCCTTCCCCCCAAAATACTTCCCAAAACCTTGCACCCCACTTCCTGGACAAGGTTTGGTAAAAAGCCTCACCAATTTGCTTAGGTGACTACAGATCCAGACCCTTGGATCTTAAGAACAATGAACAATCCTCCCAACACTTGCACCCCCCCTTTCCTGGGAAATGTTGGATAAAAAGCCTCACCAATTTGCATAGGTGACCACAGACCCAAACCCTTGGATCTGAGAACAATGAAAAAGCATTCAGTGTTTTACAAGAAGACTTTTAATAAAAAATAGAAGTAAATAGAAATAAAGAAATTCCCCCTGTAAAATCAGGATGGTAGATATCTTACAGGGTAATTAGATTCAAAAACATAGAGAACCCCTCTAGGCAAAACCTTAAGTTACAAAAAAGATACACAGACAGAAATAGTTATTCTATTCAGCACAATTCTTTTCTCAGCCATTTAAAGAAATCATAATCTAACACGTACCTAGCTAGATTACTTACTAAAAGTTCTAAGACTCCATTCCTGTTCTGTCCCTGGCCAAGACGACTACAGACAGACACAGACCCTTTGTTTCTCTCCCTCCTCCCAGCTTTTGAAAGTATCTTGTCTCCTCATTGGTCATTTTGGTCAGGTGCCAGCGAGGTTACCTTTAGCTTCTTAACCCTTTACAGGTGAGAGGAGCTTTCCCCTGGCCAGGAGGGATTTCAAAGGGGTTTACCCTTCCCTTTATATTTATGACAGTCTCAAAGAAGTTACACTGAGAAGACTGAATTGCAATAATGAACTGCAGCGTCCTTCATGACCTTCCTTCAAATTTGGCTTTAGGGAAAATCAGAGATGCATTAAATGTAGAAAATTGAAACCTTAAATAGTCAAATCATAAATTATTATGACAGTATCAGCCAGTAATGTAGGCCTTCTATGAATTCACTTATAAAGGATCCTCACAAGGTCAGTTAGTCCTATGGACACATTTTATTAATAAAAAAAGACAAAAACTATTCCCTTCCACATCCTGTGGTATCCATTAGAACTCCTAAATGAGGACTAAAATATACCTAGAATCTCCACTTCTTAGTGGGTCACATACCAGAGGAATTACTCTACAGCATTGGATGTATTTGTGCTTGTAGATATGTATATCACTCTGCTTGCCTGCTCTGCTCTTGTGAGCAGAGGGCACGGATTTATAAGAATCCTACCCCCACAGCTTTGTGATGCACCAACAAGAAAGACATAAGTTGAGAAGCAGAAAATTAGTAGCCATGTTTTGCTGTTCTACTTGAACTAAAAGGAGTCCTGCCTAAATTGGATTATCAAATAAACATCTTTAAAAGTCAAAGTACACCATCTGATTTTATCCAATAAAATAATGTTTCAAGGGAGGACTTCTTCCCAACCTAATGTAGCAATAGGAAAGAGACAGTAGTAGGAGATAGATGCATTCAGGGTTTTAAAATTGATCAGACACATTTTTGACAGAAAAGCTATTGCTATGGAAGATGAAAGGGACAGCAGAATTTGTCCATAACATTTTCAATATCCTGCCTGGTCTTAAGCTAGAGGGATCAATGAGATAGATGTAGATAGAGTAGCTTCTTCAGATAATCCTTTTCTGTCAGAAATGGTGCATAAAATGTCCACAAAAGCGAAATCTACCAATTCGTGGCAGCAAAAAAAAGAGTGCAGCTGATTATGGGTTATATTTAGAGAAAGGATGAGGTAATGGAATGGTATGATTTAGAATGCTTATTTTCCATATGAATAGCCAGACAAACTTTTTCTAAACTGTTAGTCATCCACATTCTTTGTAAAGTAATATTCCTTAGATTTGCAATAAAGACTTGTGTGACCTATTACCTCAATGTCCTGAATATATTAGTGATGGATATGCACTTTTCCTAGTGTAATCAGTCGATACCCAATAGGAAAGGTAATTTCCCTTTGTAATAAGGTTTGCCCTATTGGCTATAGTATTAGCCAAATATGGTCATGCTGAGGGTAACCCTTCCTAGCTTATTAATAGTTCATATTCTGGCACACCATTAGCTTTGAAGTAAGTTCTCCAGTAATGAACAAGGCTCTTTCTGCACCATCCCTTAAACTGCACCTAACTCTGAAAGCCACTTTGGTAGTATAGACATAACCTCTTATGTCGGTATAACTTACGTGACTCAGGGATGTGAATAAACCACCCCTCCCCCAAGTGACATAAGTTACACCACTATAAGAGCTGGTGTGGACAGCACTGTGTCAGTGGGAGAGCTGCTACCCACGGCTCGTTGAGGTTGAATTAAATCAAATCAACAGAAGAGCTCTCCCTCATCATCTTAGAGCTGCAACAT
The DNA here is from genome assembly GCF_965140285.1 of Lepidochelys kempii. Lineage (NCBI taxonomy): Eukaryota > Metazoa > Chordata > Testudines > Cheloniidae > Lepidochelys > Lepidochelys kempii. The sequence continues at coordinate 134,233,041 of NC_136382.1, read as the reverse complement.
TAGAGATTTTTCAGCTTTGTAGACCCCCTTACAATATGCACAAACAGGAAAAGTTAAGGTTGTACATACAAGCTTAACTTTCATGGTTCTGGACTTTTGAATGCATGCAGTAGTGAATGAACCAGTTGTTGAGGGAGAATTTTAAAAAAAAAAGTTTCCTTTGGTACGAAAAACTTGATTAGAGATGTAGTGATGTAATAGTCAGTTACGCTGTTTTAGGATCCGCACTAGCCGTGGAGTTTGGAAACATAGGTTGCACGGTAGATGCATGAACGGGTGTGCAGGTTATAGTTGCAGTTGGATTGTTTTGCCACTTAATACTATTGTCTTACTTTTTGGCTCCTATTTAGGGAAGTGAATGATCTGGCATGCTTAGCTTCACCTTCTGTTTCATGCACTAGCACCCTGTTTCTGGGTTTGAACTAAATATTTAGAGGAAGATTTACATTAAATTGCACATTTAAAATGAAAATATTTCAATTAATACTGGATACTAGTATCAGAGGGGTAGCCGCGTTAGTCTGTATCCACAAAAGCAACGAGGAGTCTGGTGGCACCTTAAAGACTAACAGATTTATTTGGGCAAATAAATGTTAGTCTTTAAGGTGCCACTGGACTACTTGTTTTTGTGGATACTAGTGAACTCTCTTCCCCACCCCCTTCTTTCTTTTTAAATACAAAAAACTTATACTCTGGCAATGTCCCTACCTTTACTATACCCCAGGGGGTGGCCCTGGAAGAAGCAGTGGGAAACAAAGCAGATACCGTCCACCTATTCCAGATCCAATAGTTGCCCCCTGTTTAACCACTCTAGATTCTCATCTTCTTCCTCCCACACATCAGGCAGTGGGGTGGTGGAAAAGGGGATGGAGAGCTTACAAATTCAATACTCTTCAGTCTCTCTGGCTGAATGAGATGACTCTTCAGATGGTGATCGGTCAATCTGTTTCTTTAGCCATTGCAGTGGCTTTCCTCTCAACGAAAGCTGTTGCGTGCTTGGGCTTGGCCTCACTGCCTTTCAAGCTGAAGGTGATGAGATTTGTGGTAGGTCTAATTTTTCCCTGGTCATAGGCCAGCTGATCAGAAAACACTCAATTCCCACTGCCTCTCTCATGCAGACACCTCTCACTATTACAGTTGATCATTCTGTTGTTCCAGTGGAATACAATTATTGTGAGGAGCTCATGAGCTTGGAGAGCAAGGCATCTGAGGTGTAGAATGCCTGTTTCACTGAGGATCAAAATTTTTCTTAACTCATCTCTCATACCACTATGTGAACATTACATTAACTAGGTTACTTCCCGTAACCCCCAAACTGAAACTGCTTTATACCTTAACTGAAAAGGTACCTCCTAAGGCAAGTTAATTAAACAAACTAATCAAAACAAGCATAAAAATGTTCACGTGCTTAAGTGTACTGGCATTTGAAAATATTAACTCTAAAATACTTGTGAATATTGTTTTAATTTTTTGGAGGCTGATTTTGACTGCGGTGTGGGCTTGTGTGTTTTACTTTCCAAATCCCTTGTGACTCTCCCCAGGAGTTCAGGATAGTATCTCACTGTGCCTTTGCCAGATGTGCTTCTCTGGCAATCTCAGGTAATCTGTGCCATATAAGTCTTGTTGTGGAGATGAGGTCAGGTTCTGCAGCATCCCAAGAACCAATGGGCTTCTACTTTTTTTCTTAATGTTTTATGAAAGGTTATCCTCATTGTGAGGTAGAAGAATGGTGCTGATACAGTGCCATGCAGGCACAAAAACTGCTACCTGAGTAATGTCTGCTTGTATCTGGCTGACGTTTGAAAAATGGCTGGCCTAATGATGCAATACAGAGCAGCTGGTGGGGGCTGATTACCTAGAGGAGACATTATGGAGTGCAATTTATGGTACAGATTTTGGAGCTGCATTTGCTGCTTACACCCACTTACGCCACTTTGGAAAGGCTCATTCTCCTGGCTGTCCCGCCTCAGCAGGGACAGTTTTGGTAGGTCTAACTCACACCCGCACTGGCGCTTCTCTTTGAAAACGATCAGTGGGTGAAAATTCCACCAGCACCTGTTATTACAAGCACAAAAACCCACTTCAGAGACCTGAACCTTGTGAAAAGTTAGTCTTTTTATTCAGAGGTAAAGAAAACAAGCGACACTGTCCTACTTTTTCCCTCAACTGTGTCATGACTCAATCAAACCGGAATCCGAGTCCTATTTTCACCTACTGACTCACAACCAAACTATCAAACTTATCAAAAAAGGATTGCAAAACACTGTCATTCAAACCAATTAAGATCTTCTTGCAACTCCTGAATCATCTTTTATATAAAGTTCATACTAAAACGTTTTAAGATTTTAGAAAAGATTTTATCTAACCTATCCGTCTAAGGCACTAATCCATCAAACACTTTCACTTTAAGGCAAACATTTTGATAGAGTACCTCAGGGCAGTAAAGAAGTCTGGTGAACTAAAAGTTGCCTTTAATATTAAGGCTTCTTGATTTCTGACGGAGACAGATGAAGTGCTGTACACTCTTGTCTTTATTTTCTGACAACTGGATTAATTTCTCTTTCCCCCCCCCCTCCCAGGTACACAGACAGCTATTTACAGCTTTCACTTGATTGGGGAGCTCTACGTCAAATACCTTAAAAGAATCCTTTAGTGGTTAAAGAAGGAGATGTGTGTCCATTTGCTTTTACTTAAATTTAGCCACCTTTGATGCTGTTCTTTCATTTTCTTGGTTTCATGTATTTTATCACTGAATGTACAAACATAGAATTTCACCCCACTTCTTGCACAAAGTTGAAATGTAATGTTGGTATGCAGAGCTCATCAAATGCTGAGGAAGAAATACCAAAAAAACCCAAACCAAAACAAAAAAAAACAACTGTTATTTGCCCCACTCAGCATGCTAGAAAATTGGGAAATGTAGGTTTTGATACTGCAAGGTACTTAAGTACATCCATACTCAATCAGCACATAGTCCCACTGAAGTTAATGAGAATACCCACATGCGTAAGTATTTTGCTGAATCGGGGCTTTAAGAAAACCAACAAGGAGTCCGGTGGCACCTTAAAGACTAACAGATTTGGGCATAAGCTCAGATGCATCTGAAGACGTGTTTAACCCACGAAAACTTATGCCCAAATAAATCTGTTAGTCTTTAAAGTGCCACCAGATTCCTTGTTTTTGTGGAGACAAACATGGCTACCTCCGATACGGGGCTTTAAGGTGATCCAATATGGAGTAGGTGCCTAACTTTTGGCATACAAGTTGAAATATTTTGGCCACAGTAACATATTGAGGTCCTTTCAATAGAGCACAGACATAATGGTGATAAAAAAGCACCATGACCAAGCAGGAATTAGATGGCAGCATGGCCTTGCCCTTTCCAGTAATGTCACTGCAATACTTGTAAGTAAAGGATGCTCATAAGATAAATTTACTGTTTTCCACAGGGTATACTGAACTTGCAGAATCACTAGGCAAACTCCCTGATGCACTGTTGTCAGGAAGAATTCCCTCACTGAGCGAGCAAGCTAGACAATCAATGCACTTTCATTAGCCTATCAAAAATACAGTAGGTTTCAAGTGACTAGTGAAGAAAAGTGGTAGAAACAAACATCTGGCCCAAGGTACTTGCTCTGTAATATGTTAACAGGGGAAATCACATTAACTGAGTAAATTATTAAGTACATGTGGTCATATGACCCATTAAGGAGAACAATATCAATGTGTGAGAGATACTAATAATCAGACTATCACAGCTGCTACTCTGAAACCTAACAAAATAGGTTATTCAAGCATAGTCACAAATATTATTAAAGGATTTGAAGAGCTATGACATAGCACCAAAAGCTCTATACAATTAGAGTAGTGCCAGACAGACAGCAGGTGTTTCAAAGGGCTTACAACTTAAAGGCACAAAGAAATAAAACAAGGGAAGACGAAGTGCACATATGGCTGCTACAGGCTGATTTGCGAAACCAGTGAAGAATCATGTTATTGTGTACTCTTAAGAGAAGCATATTGTGTATTTACTTCAAACTTTGAGATCTTGGGAGAAGAGCACTATGTAAGAGCTATGAATTATTATTGTTAATTTTCCTACTATGTTGAAAAAGTAATTATGCCTAAGGTTACAAAGAAACTTCTGGGCAAGTTATTCTATAATTGCCCATTATAAGGATTCTTGGAATACTAGCTAAGATATTTATATGCCTCCCCATCACCACAGTATCTGAGGCCTCTCTCTTTAATGTATTTATCCTCACAAGTGCTATTATATCTATTTTACAGATCTGGAGCTGAGGCATAAAGAGACGAAGGGGCAGATTTTCAAAGGTGTTTAGATGCCAAAAGATGCACATAGGCACCCAGTGGTATTTTCAAAAGTGCCTTAAGCAGATTAGGCACCTAACTCCTACTGAAATTCTAACTCAGTGTGTGCTTTTGTAAATTCCCACTAGATGCCCATTGCATCCTTAGGTGCCTAAATACTGTTGCCCTTTGACTTGAGCAGTTAGCCAACATCTGAGGCCTTGCCAGATAATTTCTCCTTAAGAAAACAATGTGAATAGAATTTTTGGTGCAACCCTGTTTATTTACCAATAATGAGTACACAGTCCTCTTTCCCCAAACACAGTAGGAACAAACAGGGGCAATTCCCTTGCTCAGAATTTCCAAGTCTGCCTTTTTCAGCCAGTCATGTGCCCCAAGGAGCTTTTTGTCTCTACTCCCTCTCCACACTTCTCGTACTGGCTGCTGGTTTTCACATAGATACACACAGCTATAGTCACTCAATGTCCCAGCCGCTGAAACTGAAACCAGTACCCAAGAAAATCCTTCACCTGCATGGCTTAGCTGCTGATGGGTCATGCATGAGGCCTAGTGCTTTGGGAGGTGGCCCTGGAGGTTTTTCGTCTTCCTCTGTAGCATGGGGCACAGGTCACTTGCTGGAGGATTCTCTGCTCCTTGAAGTCTTTAAACCACGATTTGAGGACTTCAATAGCTCAGACATAGGTGAGAGGTTTTTCGCAGGAGTGGGTGGGTGAGATTCTGTGGCCTGCGTTGTGCAGGAGGTCAGACTAGATGATCATAATGGTCCCTTCTGACCTAAATATCTATGAATCTATATCTAGCTTGGGGGTGGGGTTGTTTTTCTGACACCAATTTACATAAGGAAAAGCCTCTTGTAGTAGAAAATCTAATGCATAGCAATCCAATTCTGATCTGCTTGGCAATCACTGTTCATGTTATGTGATAGGTGTATCGACATTTTTTCCAGCAGAACAAAATGTTAAATACCACAGGATCACAATCTTGCTCCTGTCCTGAGAGGTTTGACTTGAAGTAGAGGCTAGAAGTACTTATCCTAAGGGATTAAATATTTATGTAAAATCAGCAACAATTTAAATATAATAGTGCAGCTTGCTTTTGACATTTAAGTGACTTCTATCCCAAGGTGCTTCTTTTATGTCTGAAGTTATTGCCAAATAGTGCAATACATAGCAACAGAAAATGAAACGCTTCAAATACAAGACTGGAAACATATTTCTTTTGTCATGTTAAAGCAGAAAATTGAATCTTCAACTTGTCATTTTTGCACTGACATCCCTGTTCTCTCCCACAAAAGGGGGAAAACAAGGAGACTATTTTAATAGCAGCCCCGGTTAACTACAGAAGAAATTATATTGCCTGCCAAGTTTTAAAAATCTGTGTAGTTCAAGCCTAACCTGTTTGAGCACATTTTAACATTCCTATGGACTGCAACTCTAGTGGAACAGACAGCTATAGCCTTTCAAAGTTTAGTCTTGTTATGAAAATTGCATTCTTGTAATATACTTTAGGCAGAAACTGTCTTTATATTTTGCTATAAAAATAACCTATTGGTTGGTGCAGTAATAGAAGACTAACTTCTTCTAATGCCAATAGTACAATTTGTTATTTTCTTTGCTTCATGTGGTGCAATAATTTATAGAAGGAAATGGGCTCTTTTGTGGTTAAGGATAGCATAGAGTTTCACTCTGACAGTGAAATATTAACTCTTATTTGCTCTATTTAAATAGTGCTTGCATTTCAACAATAGTAATATTTTATTTTGTTCTGGTATCTTTTTATAAAAGCAAAGAGATAACAAAAATATTTGAAATGGTTATACATAGGAAAGACACTGTAGTAATAAAACTGTGATGTGTTATAATCACCATGGTAACTTACCAGAGGTGGTTTCCCTCCTCCCACAAGAATTTATAAAGACATTTTTACTGATTCACTTGTGATGGCTCTATAAAAATGGTGCTTGTTTACTTTGTGATATTGGTTTGCCATTTTATTTATAGATTTGTTTTTGAAACTTATGTTTGTATGTATTTTATCCTTTAATTCTTTATCTGTCACTTACTCCAATATATCAGAAACACACATAAACTACCTCAGTGTAATGTAATAAAACTCATGGTCCATTTAAGATGCTATTACAAAACAGAATGAAAAATAATGAGCAAATGGCTTGTAAGAATTATATTTTTTTCCAGTCTATGGAATATTTGTGAACAGATTTCAATTTTCTCAAAGTAATTCAGCATTAATTTTGTTTAGCTTTTATAGTTGTTGTTTGGTATTATTGTTCCTTATGTAACCTTTTTGTCAGGTGGAGCCAGCAGCATTAAGGACCAGGTTCAGTATCTATGGGTTCCTTTTTCACCAATATAACACCAAACAAGCTTGAGCCCCCACCCAGTGACCTTGGACAATTACACAGTGTAACAAGACTCTCAAATGAGAGTAAATTAGCTCTTTTATTAAACCATGGAGAGAGTATGGGTCAAATGGTGTCTAGGGCCCTTAAACAGGGCCCACACAACCAGGTACAATTACCTATCCCCACCCTCTCTCAACATATTGGGCTTTGGAAGCCATGTCCCCTGCCTAACGAGTGCCATTCAGTTGAGGGTGAGTCCCTCCATTGTGGTATGCCAGGTAAGGTTCTGCTGCCCTCGATTCAGATAAGAATAACAACCTTTTATTATTCCTGCCCCAATAACAAGGAGACTGGGAATTCAACACCAGCCACAAGTGATCATTTGGGCAAACAATCCCATCATTCTGAGCACCTAGGCAGAGTGGGTGTGCCCATGCAAACGAGATCAGCTCCTAGAGTCCTTTTCCACAGCTCAACACTAGATGTCAGGGGAGAGCTCATTCAGATTGCTTACACGTAGAAGTTCCTGGAACATAATGGAGGCAACTTTTTGTTTCCGAAAGTGGAGAAATTAACTAGAGGAACAACTATTTTAGACTTGATTCTGGCCATCAGGGAGGAATTGGTTGTGGATCTGAAGGTGGAAGGCAATTTGTTTGAATGTAATCATGAAAAGCTAGATTTCATAATTTTAAGGAAAAAGGAGTGAGCAGCAGAATAAGGACAATGGACTTCAAATAAGTAGACTTTAACAAACTCAGAACTGGTAGGTAAGGTCCCCTAGGAAGAAAATCTAAGGGATAACGGAGTTTAGGAGAGCTGGCTGTTTCTCAAGGAGACAAGATTGAATGCACTATTGTAAACTATCCTGATGCAAAGGAAGGGCAGAAATAATAGTAAGACCCGAATATGGCTTCATCAGAAACTCTTTAATGATCTGAAAAAAATCAGGAATCCTCCAAAAAGAGGAAGCATGGACGAATTGCAAAGGAGGAGTACATAAGAATAGCACAAGCATGTAATGATAAAATCAGGAAGACTAAGGGACAAAATGAGTTACACCTCACAAGGGACATAAAAGGCAATAAAAAGAGGTCCTTTAAATGCATTAGAAGCAAGAGAAAGATGAAGGAAAGTGTAGGTCCTCTACTTAGCAGAGAAGGAGAGCTAACAGAGGACAGCAAGAAGGCCTATTTTGTTCCAGTCTTCACTACAAATGTTAATGGTGATCAGAAACTCACAGTTAATATTAACAATAAGGGGGAAGGAATGCAAGCCAAAAGAGGGAAAAAGCAGGTTAAAGACTTGTCAAGGTTCCTCCCCCACTCTGAACGCTAGGGTACAGATGTGGGGACCTGCATGAAAAACCTCCTAAGCTTATCTTTACCAGCTTAGGTCAAAACTTCCCCAAGGTACAAAATATTCCACCCTTTGTCCTTGGATTGGCCGCTACCACCACCAAACAAATACTGGTTACTGGGGAAGAGCTGTTTGGAAACATCTTTCCCCTCAAAATACTTCCCAAAACCTTGCACCCCACTTCCTGGACAAGGTTTGGTAAAAAGCCTCACCAATTTGCCTAGGTGACTACAGACCCAGACCCTTGGATCTTAAGAACAATGAACAATCCTCCCAACACTTGTACCCCCCTTTCCTGGGAAATGGTGGATAAAAAGTCTCACCAATTTGCATAGGCGACTACAGACCCAAACCCTTGGATCTGAGAACAATGAAAAAGCATTCAGTTTTCTTACAAGAAGACTTTTAATAGAAATAGAAGTAAAGAAATCACCTCTGTAAAATCAGGATGGTAGATACCTTACAGGGTAATTAGATTCAAAACATAGAGAACCCCTCTAGGCAAAACCTTAAGTTACAAAAAAGATACACAGATAGAAATAGTTATTCTATTCAGCACAATTCTTTTCTCAGCCATTTAAAGAAATCATAATCTAACGCATACCTAGCTAGATTACTTACTAAAAGTTCTAAGACTCCATTCCTGGTCTATCCCCGGCAGAAACAGCATATAGACAGACAGAGACCCTTTGTTTCTCTCCCTCCTCCCAGCTTTTGAAAGTATTTTGTCTCCTCATTGGTCATTTTGGTCAGGTGCCAGCGAGGTTACCTTTAGCTTCTTAACCCTTTACAAGTGAGAGGAGTTTTCCCCTGACCAGGAGGGATTTCAAAGGGGTTTACCCTTCCCTTTATATTTATGACAAGACTATTTAGATAAGTTAGATGCATTTAAGTCAGCAGGGCCTGAGAATATTCATCTTAGGGTACTCAAGGAACTAGCTGAAGCTATCTTGGAACTATTAGCAATTACCTTCCGAGAACTCATGAAGGACAGGTGAGGTCCCAGAGGACTGGAGAAGGGCACCTATCTTTAAAAAGTGGAACAAAGAGGACGTGGAAATCACAGGCCAGTCCTTTTGACACCTGGAAAGATATTGAACCAAATCATCAAACAATTTATAAGCAACTAAAGCAGAAATTCTCACCTATTTACCATTGTGGGCTGCATCCAATACTACCTGAATGGCCCTGAGGATGTCACATGGGCCACAGCTCTATGCTGATTAGGCTGCAGGCCACAGGTTGAGAAACACTGACCTAGAGCATTATAGGGCTATAAAGAATAGACAACATGGATCTATCAAGAAAAACTCTTGCCAAACTGACCTAATTTCTTTCTTTGACAGGATTACTGTCCCAGTAGATAGGAAGAAAGCAGTATACACATGATATACCTTGATTTTAGTAAGATTTTTGATAGAATCCCACAACATTCTAATAAGCAAACTCGGGAAATGTAGTCTAGATGAAATTGCTATAAAATGGGTGCACAAGTGGTTGAAAGCCAGAATCAAAGGCTACATCTCCACCGCACACTTCTTTGCGCAGTGTGCCGAGTACCTGCCCACCTAGCACAGGTATAAATAGCTGCTTAGCCAGTGAGGCATGGCTCTGGCAAATAGAGTAAAGACATGCCTGAAGGGTTGTGGGGATGTACGCAAGTACATACCTTACATGGCTCTCTACTCACCCAAGCTGCCCCTCCTCATCTACACTGCTTTTTTTAGTGGTATAAGTGTCCCACTGCCTCCTTGCAGCTGGAGTCTTTCCCTAGAAAGCACTGTTAGCAGGGAAAGCCTCTAGCAGCAAGGAGCTGCTGAAGTCTTTCCCTGTTGTCTCCATCCTGCCTTTCACGGATATGTAGCTCCATATCCTAGTATGTAGCTACATATACTACATGCCGCTGAAAGTGGTGTGTAGTGTAGATGTAGCCAAAGGGTAGTTATAAATGAATTGCTGTCTAACACTGAGGTCATATCTAGCAGGGCACAGGGGTCAGTCCTGGGTCTGGTACAATTCAGTATTTTCATTGATGACTCGGATAAAGGAGTGGAGAGTATGCTTATAAAATGTACAGATGACACCAAGCTGGGAGGGGTTGCAAACACTTTAGGGGACAGGATTAGAATTGAAAAAAAAAAAACACCTTGACAAAGCAGAGAGCAACAAGATGAAATTCAATAAAGGCAAGTGCAAAGTACTACACTTGGGAAGGGGAGGGGGGAAAAATCAAACTACAAAATGGGGAATAACTAGCTAGGTGGTAATACTGCTGAAGAGGATCTGGGGGGTTACAGTGGATTATAAACTGAATATGAGTCAACAATGTGATGCAGTTGCCAAAAAGGCTAATATCATTCTGAGATTTATTAACGGGAGTGTCCAGTTCTGGGCGCCACACTTCAGGAAAGATGTGAATTAACTGGAGAGAGTCCAGAGGAGAGCAACAAAAATAAAATAAAAGTTTAGAAAACCTGACCTATGAGGAAAGGTTAAAAATATTGGGCACATTTAGTTTTGAGAAAAGACGAGTGAAGGGGGACCTGATAACGGTCTTCAGATATGTTAAGGGTTGTTATAAAGAGACAGTGATTCATTGATCTCCATGTCCACTGAAGGTAGGCCAAGAAATAATGGGCTTAATCTGCAGCAAGGGAGATTTAGGTTGGATATTAGAAAAAATTCTAACTATAAGAATAGTTACGTTCTGGAATAAGCTTCCAAAGGAGGTTGTGGAATCCCCATTATAGGTGGTTTTTAAGAACAGGTTGGACAAACACCTGTCAGGGATGGTCTAGGTTGTCTTGGTCCTGACTCATAGATATTAAGGTCAGAAGGGACCATTATGATCATCTAGTCTGACCTCCTGCACAATGCAGACCACCGAATCTCACCCACCCACTCCTGCAATAAACCTCTCACGTCTGAGCTACTGAAGTCCACAGATCATGGTTTAAAGACTTGAAGGTGCAGAGGATCCTCCTGCAAGTGACCCATGCCCCACACTACAGAGGAAGGTGAAAAACCCCGAGGGCCTCTTCCAATCTGCCCTGGAGGAAAATTCCTTCCCAACCCCAAATATGGCGGGGGGCTGGACTTAATGACCTTTCAACATCCCTTCCAGCCCTATATTTCTACATTTTCTACATTTCTATGATTCTATGACAATTTGTATTACAGTAGCACCTGCAGGCTTCAGCTGAAGTCAGATTCCCATTGTGCTAGGCTCTGTACAAACTCAGCTAGAGTCAGTCCCTGCCTCAGAGCACTTAGAACTAAATAGAAAAGCAGACAAATAAAAGGGTGATAGATGAAACGGACATGGAGAGATGAGGTGACTTGCCCAAGGTCACTCAGTAGGTTAGTTGAAATCTGGGAATACAACCCGGAGACCTTGTCTCCCACTCCAGTGCCCTATCTGTTGGATCTTCAAAATACAAACCCAGCATTCAAGCTGCTTTGCTTAGAAGTGATTAATTAGAGCAGCTGCATAGAACTGCTTCTGCTCCCTGAGTCTCCGACTAACTCTTATCAGATTTCCAATGGGAATGTTCATGGAAAGCAACTTTTAAAATGGGTTTTTCTTGAGTATTTGAGAGTGTGGGCTTAAAAATCATTCTGCAAGGGTACATGCTAGCATAACTGGATTGCATGACTCTTCACAGAAATCAAACACAAAAGCAGCACTCAAAGTTGAAGTGCATTCATTGAAGAACCTCAAACACCTAGCAATTATTTCTTCAGTATTCACTGAGCTCTATATGACAACTATGAATATTAGTAAAACTACCATGGCAACTGTTATCAAAAAGCAAATGTTTTACTGCATTATAATCTGAAATTTATTTATAGTGGGTACATAGAAAAAGATACAAACTTTTGGGGTCCATTCCTGTACCTGTTTAAACCGGTGGGGAGAAAGGATGGTTGTATGGTTAAGTCAGCAGGCTAGGACTTGAGAGCTGGATTCAATTTTCATCTCTGCCACAGATTTCCTATGTGATCTTGGACATGACAGTCTCTGGGTGTCAGTTGCCCGTCGATAAAATGGGGATAGTAGTTCTCTCAACTTTTGCTGTTTTGTCATGGAGGATAGGTCCATGAATGGCTATTAGCCAGGATGGTATCCCTAGCCTCTGTTTGCCAGAACCCAAGAATGGGTGACAGAGGCTGGATCACTTGATGATTACATGTTCTGTTCATTTCCTCTGAAGCACCCATCATTGGCCACTTATGGAAAACAGGATATTGGGCTAGATGGTCCTTTATTCTGATACCGTGTGGCCATTATGTTCTTGTCTATTTAGACTGTAAGCTCTTCATGGCAAGAATTGTTTGATATATTCTCCATTGCACAGCAAAATGGGATCCCCATTTGGTTTGGGACTGCTACATGCTATTGTAACACAAACCACCACTATGAATCTGGCCACTGACCCCAGTGGGAGCACAATCAAGCCTAACATAATATAATTTTAGTTATGTGCTGATTTAATAGGAGTTAGATCAGACCTTAAATGAACTGAAAGGCTTGCACTGACCTCAGTGGGGGCTGGATGAAACTAGTCTATTAGGGCCCAATCTTTTGATGGGCTGAAGTTTAGACACAGTTGTCCCTTTTGAATTGAGCCTTTACTCATTATTTACTTGTCTAAACATAGAATATCAGGGTTGGAAGGGACCTCAGGAGGTCATCTAGTCCAACCCCCTGCTCAAAGCAGGACCAATCCCTGATTTTTGGCCCAGATCCCTAAATGGCCCCCCTTGAGGATTGAGCTCACAACCCTGGGTTTAGCAGGCCAATGCTCAAACCACTGAGCTATCCCTCCCCCCAAATTGAGAAAACCTTATGCAAAAGCCCTGGAACTGAACATCTTTCCCAACACCAACTGTTTCTTGTATCTCAAAAATCTTTTCTCCTAACTCTTTCTGGAGTTAGAATACAAGCCAGAGTACGGCTAATTTAGCCAAACCAGACACACACACTTAGATGCTTTTGTATGGAAGTTGACAGCACTGATAAAGCAGTACAGGCCGTTCAGCCAGGGCTTTATTTTACAGGGCATGAACCACATGCATTACTCTGCAATTACATAGTGCTGGATTCCATAAAATATACATCTAGTCTCTCCAATGTGGCAGAGACACAAGGCTTTGCTAGCTCTTAAATATTGATTTATCTGCAAAGACTGGGCAGAAGCCATACAGGTTTTTGGTTTTTTTAAATCAAATACAGTCCTGTCATGGGGTGCACGGTCAGCCCCTCTTCTTCCAGGCCCCATTGCCCTCCCAAAGAAGTCCAGAGAGACTTCAGCTCTGTGCAACACCCGTGTCCTTTATTCTTTAAGCATTTTCCCACTACCAGTGTCCAACTATATACAAGCCTCACAGGTTTCTTGCCTACCACAGGCTGGGTCATTAACCAGCTAGAGGGAGGGTAGGTGGGTAGGCTCCCTCCCTGATTCCCTGTGCTTCTGGCTCCTTCCCAGCCTTTGTAGCTCCTGGCCTATCAGGCTGCTAGGTGTTGCCAATCACCAGGCAGACAATAGGCTTTTCAACCAGCCCCAATCTATCCCCCTTGATTGGGGCTGATTAGGTGTGTTTGCAGCAGTATTCTGCCACAAGTCCATATTGATATTTAAGCTATTAGCCATGCAATTGTTGTGCTATAATTACTGTAGTATATAACTAGAACACATAGCATATAAAGTATGCTCCCTATGTATGATCCCTTTTTAGGCAATAGCAGAGAATGGTAGAGATTTGAGTGCATAAGGCCAGATTTACAGCTGGTGTAAATCAGAATAGCACTATTGAATGATGCTGATTTACAGCAGCTGAGAATCTGGCCCATGGTGATCCTGCTTAGGCAGGATGCAACTTATTTTCTATGCCTGCTGAGCCAGCTTGACCAACGGGCCTTGACCACTTCTGCAAGCACTCATTGCAGAAAGGTCCCATCAACCAAGCGATTTCCATGGGGAGGTTCACTATTTAAGGAGAGAATGGCGAGTGCATATAGGTGTCATTTTATTTGAATATTTGTCTGTTAAGACATTTTGCTGGAGTAGTTTTATTATTTATGGTCAATCCTAAAAAATCTACATTAAGAAAACCGAACAAGGATGATTTCCAAACTACTGATATTTTTGCTTGAAGCCCTTCACCCCCACCCCCGCGCCACTTGGTTACATGTCATGCCTCCTAGATTATATTGAATGACTTGGATGCTGCATTCATGCTGCAGCCATAACATATTATGGATTTTTGCAAAAATCCCTTGGGGGGGGGAAGAATCTATTCAACTTTGCCCCACCTACCTTCCTCCTCCCCCCCAGCCCTAAATCTTCCAAAGTAACTAGTGATTTTGGGTTTCTCCATTTTGGGGTGAACCACCTAAGGCACTTGAAGGTGCATGATTTTCAGAGCATAAGTGCTTAGCATTTTCTGACAACCATTCCCCTTTAAGGTGTCAGGTTGGGCACCCAAATACTGAGGCACCAAAATCACCAGTTACTTGTGTAAACTTAGGCCATGAAGTTTAAACTACAGTCTTGGGCTTAATGGACTTTTAACAGGTCCAGGACTGCAAACAAACCTGAAAAATCCAGGGCATGGGATGGCAAATATTTTGCAATAGCTTCCAGTCATGTCATTTGAATTTGTATTGTAGTAGCAACTAGGGCATATCTACACTGCATCTGGGAGTGAGGCCCGCAGGCTGAGTTCACAGGCTTGTCTTAAGGGACTTGTGCTAGCGGACTAAAAATGGCTGTGTAGAGGTTTCTTTGAGGTTGCAGCTTGGGCTCTCAAGCATAGGGAGGGATGGTCTTGAGAGCCCAAACTGCAACCTCAAAGCAACATCTAAACCTCTATTTTTAGCCCACTAGTATGAGCCCCACAGGTGCAAGTTTATGGATCTGGGCTGGCGATTCTCACTCCCAGATGTAGTGTAGACATACCCTGAGAGAGAGATCCCAGAAGCCAAGATGCTATATTACGCTGCCTGCCTTAAAGAACTTCTAAATAGGCGAGAGACAAAGACTGGAAGAAAGGAAATATTATCCCTATTAGACAGATGGCGAATTGAAGCACAGGGAGATTAATGTTAAGCCCATAGGAAGTGTGAGCTAGAACTGGAAAATGAACCCAGATCTCCTGAATCCTCATCCTATGTCTCAACTACAGGGACCATCTTTCTTCTCAGTTACCCATTCCAGCCTGCTGACTAGTGCCTCTGAAGCAGCTATCCCTGCTGGCTGGCATTTAATATGTACATTAATGACTTCTAGTATTTTCTAGCATGTAGTGAAGGCCTCTGGGCCAAAGGGGCTGTAGCAACCTTAATTAAAAATGCAACAAATACTGCAGAATGAGTTACTGCTAGCTAAAGGGGTTTAGAGAAACATGAAAAAAAAAGTCAAATATGTTGTAGTACTAGAGACAGCAGCTCCATTAAAAATGAGAAAGGGATGAAATTAACAGTGACAAAATGGTTGGGATGGTGATTTTTTACAAATCTTTCTTCATTGTGTTAAAGAAATTTGAACAATTAGGAAGTAGGAATAACCCTGTAAAATTAATTACTAGTAAAGAGAATATTGGGAAAATGTGAATGTGTATATATATACTAATCCTGTTATGTATTAGGGGGTAGCTGTGTTAGTATCCACAAAAACAACAAGTGTCTGCATCTGTAACTTTCACTCCATGCATCTGAAGTGAGGTTTTTACCCACGAAAGCTTATGCTCAAATAAATCTGTTAGTCTTTAAGTTGCCACCGGACTCCTTCTTAATTCTGTTATGTATCCCAGAGCAGTGAGTTACAACCTTTTTTCATTTGCAGATCTCTAAAAAAATTCAAAGGGAGGTGCACATCCCTTCGGAAATCTTAGGCATAGTCTGCAGACCCCCAAGGGTCCTAAAGTATTAGTAGGTTCATCATGTAATTCCTCTATGACTTTGTTTCACTCTGCATCACCTCAGGAGGAGCTCAGGGAAGGAACTGTGAATGAGAATGTAAATTAAAGTCTGACATTGACAATATTTCTATTTTATTCAGGTTATTATACTGCACTCATCACCATGGTATTACAGGTTTCAGAGTAACAGCCGTGTTAGTCTGTATTCGCAAAAAGAAAAGGAGGACTTGTGGCACCTTAGAGACTAACCCATTTATTTGAGCATAAGCTTTCTTGAGCTTTTTTTAGCTCCTTTTCTTCATGGTATTACAGTCTTACTGATACTGAACTCACTAGTTTTACTGTTGTAACTTCACTGACTTTATAGCCTATAAGTCAAATCAGAGTCAGACCCTAAGAAAGGAGTGGTGGCTCCTTGTATAGAGATGTGCTTCAGGTGATAGTGCTGTTGTGCCAGCATCTTTCACCACCCCTGAATTTGGAAGGGTTAAAATGTAAAGGAAGTGAAATATCTGTCACTGCACGCCCATAAAACAGACATAAGAAGCATTAGCACAAAAATGTTTTCCCTGACAGATCAGAAAGAAAATTTCCCCCGCTTTTTTTTTTAAAAAAAACCAAACTAGCAGATCACAGGTAGCTTTTCCCCCCTTCTGTTCATTCTCATGCCTTTAATCCATCAAAAGGCAATCCCTGACAAGAACCAGTCTTCGTTGACTGGAAGCAGTAGTGAGTTGTAGCATTAGTATCTCTAAAAGCGATCACATCATGTCCTAAAACAGAAAGCATTAGGCCAAGACAATGAGACTCCTAAAAACCTTTGGTTTGTCCTTGTACCTTCTATCATCCACAAGATTTAAATTCACTGCACTGGTTTTGAAATGGATGTTGAGCTGTTGTAATCTGTACACATTGTAATCTGGAGGAAGTGCTCCAATAAAGTCTCAGAGAAATCCCATAGGGTGTCTGTGAGAAAAGAATGAACACAGCTATTTTGCAAGTGGAGCTAATATGAATTAGAAGGTTCCTTACTCCTGACATGGTGTGTTTGTATTTAGCACACCAGACATTAGCATCAGGGTGCTCAAATTGTGGTACCAGGGAGCCTAAGAGAACAGTGATTAAAAACCCCAAAGTATACTGTCTCGTCAATTTACAAATCGGAGATGCTCAGAGCGTTGGCAATGGTTCCAGTTCATTGCACTGACAAGATGTCTTACTTCACTTTGGACTTAAATAGTGTCATACCTATTCCCTGATCACAACTCCTCATGTCATTGCCAAATATATCTGTGGCCAAGTTTAAAAAAAAAAAAAAAAAAGGATGTTTAGATATACCAAAATTTAAAGGATTGTAGAAAGGGTGAGATTCTTTCCCTTCTGCATCCAGTGAAGTTCAACAGGAAATGAAAGATTCACCCATTTATCTGATTCTTCACTGCCCCAATTTCTGTGGTCATTTACACCTGTGAAGAGTGTCTGCAAACCAGCACCTAGTCAGAACTCCTTATACTGTGACACCACTGGTAGTATGTTGTACCTTCTTTGCACAGGTGTCAGTGTGTACATGAGGGTAAGGGGGGGGTGGGGGAGGAATGGTGCCAGTGGGGGAGGGGGAAGCTGACTTTCCCCATGGTTTTCCACTGAGGAGTGGGGAAGAGGGATCTTGGGCTCATGATTTGGCTCAGAGGCAGGAACAGCATTAAGACTTCACGAAACCTCATCCCATTTCTCTATGCCCACAGGATATGTGGTGGGTGGCTTCCCACCCTGTGAGGACATTAGACTATCCCTGTGGCAAGACACAGATGAGGGACAAAAATCCATGTCAAATAATCCCTCCAACTGATTTCAGCTTCCAGTAGCTGCACCCAGACTCTTTCACCCCAGTCACTAGGTCTGCCAGTAATTGCAGAGGAGTACCAAGTCCCAGCAAGTTCATCCATCTCAGAGACAAATATTTTAAGATGGGCAGCTCCCATCCATATCATACGGGTGTTCCCCAGCTTTGATAATATAGGTGAAGAGATGCACCAGAGTGGAGGACACAGGGTTGTTCTTCTGGACATCACTTGATTTAAAGACAAGACACCATGATTGTTTTAACTGGGCTGCAACTTTATTAACTTAACATATCTGGGAAACTATCTGGCAATGTTCATCCAGTGCAGGCCATCCGTCCTCTAGTAATCTGTACCACTTGGGGGAGGGCTGCCCACAGCATTGTCCTACCCCCACTCCATCCTCCAAATCCTTGAGCTGGTCCCAGCACCACTACTGTGACCCTTCTGACCCTTTCTTCAGACCAGGCTTGAGGGTATGAAGAAAAGGAGGTAACCCCTTGCTGTACCAGACATTAGGATCACCCCCTGCTTGCCCTCACTCTTTTGGGGGAAGCCCTCCCCCAATCATATTCCAATTACAGGTTTTCAAGGAGCTGGAGCCCCTGTTAAAGGAGAGCCTGTATGAGAAACCTGCCAAGATGCAACAGCCTAAACACCTTGATAACCCCACCTACCCACTGGGCTGCTGAACCTCCCACCGCCTACACACCATCCAGGCAAATCTGCCAGTGAGGGGAAAATTCCTTCCCGGCTCCAAAAGGCAAGTGGTGTCTCACCCACAGCATGCCCAGTCCTAGTCTAACCCCATGGCAGATGGGCTTCTACCACAGCCTGGCCAGTCAGCCACACAGCAAGGGTACACACAGTTTGCAATAGGGAAACCCTCTGCCAAGCCTATGAGGATGTGAGAACCTGTGGGTGTCAAACCCTTGAAAGGCCTCAGATGTTTCTTTCCCTGATGTCCCAGAAAAAAACCCACCATTGCTGAGGCTGCAAAGGGGACATTTAATCAATCCCCAACCATGCCTGCACTCTTCCCCCTCCACTACACTCTTGCTGCCCCCATTGAGTTTTCTCCAGCTGGCATTTGTGAAACAGAAAATAAAGTAAGTGACTAACAAACACTAAATATAATGAGATTGTGTCCCTGCTGAGTTTTAGCCAACTGTCTTTGAATGACCCATATATAGTTACTATTAGACAGACAAGATTTTTTCTTAAAACTGTCCTCACTTATATACTAATATACTATAATAATTATCACAGATGACCTTCCAGATGAGTCGGTAAGTCACTCATTGCATGCTCTGGAACATAACTTTTGCAAGCATGAACACCACAACAAGTGCTGAAGAGCTTTAAAAACAACAGCTGTATATTACATGAGATGTAGGCTTGTATTCCCCAGAAAAATTAATGCCACTGGACAAATTAACCTTTTCACAGCACCTAAAATCTACATAAAGAACATTTATGATTTCCCACAATCTTCTATTGAAATACTAAATCTATGACTATGCCATTCCATTAGCTAGGAAGGGTGATACTGATCCCAATCTGTGGCAGACAGTGCTCTTGAGTTACGAAAATACATCACACACATACAGCACAAACACTGTTTTGCAATACGTATTATATAAAGACATTTCTGCTGATGAATGTTTTTCGAATGAACATTTGGAGAGCAGAACTCAAAACTCTCATAAATAATGTGGAGTCATTGACTCCGAGGAATACTATTACAGTTAAAAATTGTAACAAAGTATTTGCAAAGATTATACAAAAGTGTGGTTCAAATCCTGCAGTCCTTTGCTTCAAATGAGAGTTTGGACTGAACAAGGGTTAGAGGTTTTTGCCCTTGATTTTTTTTTAAACATACACCCTCCCTATCATGTTCAATTCAATGTACAGAAGTCTAGGTAAGGTAAAACAATGTCATGTCATTGATTTTTTTCCATGAGAAGTTGAAAGTTACACAAAGGACTCTGCTAATTATAGCTTGTGGCAATCTGACTCTGCAAAAAAAAAAAAAAATCACATCAATTTTGCAGCATTTGCAAACGCAAAGTAATGCACATTGGAAAACAATCCCAACTATACATATACAATGATGGGGTCTAAATTAGCTGTTACCACTCAAGAAAGATCTTGGAGTCATTGTGGATAGTTCTCTGAAAATATCCACTCAATGTGCAGTGGCAGTCAAAAAAGCAAACAATGTTGGGAATCATTAAGAAAGGGATAGAAAACAAAACAGAAAATATCATTTTGCCTCTATATAAATCCATGGTACTCCCATGTCTTGAATACTGCGTGCAGATATGGTTGCCCCATCTCAAAAGAGACATATTGGAATTGGAAAAGGTTCAGAAAAGGGCAACAAAAATGATTAGGGGTATGGAACAGCTGTCATATGACGAGAGAGTAAGATTGGGACTTTTCAGCTTGGAAAAGAGACCACTAAAGGGGGAGATATGATAGAGGTCTATAAAATCTTGACTGGTGTAGAGAAAAAAAAAGTGTTATTTATTCCTTCTAATAACACAAACTAGGGGCCACCAAATGAAATAGGCAGCAGGTTTAACAAACAAAAGGAAGTATTTTCTCCCCACAACAGAGTCAACCTGTGGAACTCCTTGCCAGAGGATGTTGTGAAGACCAAGACTATAACAAGGTTCAAAAAAAGAACTAGATAAATTCATGGAGAATAAGTCCATCAGTGGCTATTAGCCAGGGTGGGCAGGGATGGTGACCCTAGCCTCTGTTTGCCAGAAGCTGGGAATGGGTGACAGGAGCTGGATCACTTGATAATTACCTGTTCTGTTCATTCCCTCTGTGGCACCTGGCATTGGCCACTGTTGGAAGACAGGATGCTGGGCTAGATGGACCTTTGGTCTGACCCAGTATGGCTGTTCTTATAATACAGTGCTTACTGTAGTACATAACTCTTTAAACATCACATATTTGTCATGGATAGGGCTTAGGTTTCACAGGCTGTGCCCCAGCATCCCCACCAAAACAAAATATAGGTAGATTTTATTCAAACCTGTTAAATTGAGCAAAGAATCTGCAGGAGAGTTCTTCCTCTATTCCCATTGGCCATCTGTATTAAATTGTATTTATTGATAGGACATCTCAAAATGTGGCCCCTGCATCCACTACATTTCTCTCAACTCCAGTATGGAACAGTGAAAGTTACAGGCACAATCCTACTGAATTCAGGTGTGGACAGAACTGGACCTATGCTTAAGGTAAGGTACCTGGACAGAAAGAAGTACAGAAATGCTAAACAGCAAGTGTACAATATTAGCACAGAGACAGCCTGTTACTAAGAGATTCACAAATGTCGGTCAGCTTTCCAGAAAGTTAATTTTTAAAAGAAAGTGCGACAGGGAGGTTGGGCCAAAAGTGCCTCTATTGAACTTTTTAGCTGTTTGCCCCTAGGGTTTGGTGTTTGATTTCTCACGCATGGAAGGCAAGATGCTGGATTTTTGCATTTCGCTCTGAGAATCTGTAGCCCTGACGTATTTCAGCAGCAGCTACCCTCAGTCCGGGAGTGCATTTTGCTGCTGTGAGGTAGTTCCTGTCAGTACAGTATACTTGGCAACCAGGGGTAAAACCTTGGTTAAGAGTGACGTCCCAGCAGCAGCACCCATTTGTGCATTAACAAGGTGGAATGAGAGGACAAATCCCCCTAAGCGGTTGCCATGCCACAGCACTAGTTTCTCAGGAGATAAGGAAGGGAGAGCTCGGGAAGTGCAGCTCCCCACACCCTTTTCTCTTTTCCAAGATCTGTCTCAATGGAATTTAAAGGGAACATGCTCAGGCTGATTCTCTCACACTAGCAGTTTTGTGTCCAGTGCTTAAGAAAGACAGGAGTCAGAAGAGTCTGCCACAAATGTACAAACCAATGTTTCACTACACAGTGACCTGTAAGTGTCAGGGAATTACAGTTTCTTAGTATCACCTTAGTAGACATCTAAATTAGATGTCTTAGTAGATATTTAAATTCTATGAGTTTTCTGGAGAGTGGATGTAGGGAGCAGGAGAGTGGTGATAATTCACTAATTGGTTACTATAAATGTCCTGTTTAAAGGGGATCCTTGTTTCAGTGGTTATCACTATGTAATTTTAACTGCTACAACTCCATGAACCTGAACAGAGCCATGCTGGTTTATATCAGCAAGGGATCTGGCCCCAGGTCTGTAAATATGGGAGGTAAATTCCCAAATAAGAGAAGATCCCTTTATGCATAAGGAAGATGGATGGAATGACATTTCTAAGCCATTGTCCCTGTTCTACTGTCAAAAAGAGAAAACATTTGCACCTGGTGTAACTTTAATTGTTCATAGCATTCAGAGTTGGAACTCCAAGTGCTAATTATGTTAAGAAGGAAAGAAAGTACTTTCCTGGAAATAAACTACTTTTTGTTCATTTCATTTTTGATTTCTATTCATGTGCTGCAACCATAATTTACAGCTGTCCTTGAGAAAACTGCTGTAGTATCAAAGATACTTTTTCTTTTTAACTGTTTTTAAAAGCAATGGATTTTTGTCTTTTCAAACCTTTGATAACTGCACTCAGAGCTATTCCCAAGGAAGGAAAAAGTGACTCACCAGCCACAATATATGTCCATTCTGGGAAAAGTTGCTGGAATTTGCCATTGCACCAGATATGATGGAAATTAAGTGCCTTTCCACAGAGACCTCACTATTGGGCTGAGCTATCAGTCCTATTTAAATTCTTAATTGCACACTGAGCAGGAGGAGGTGGAGCAGATCCAGAGGGATCTGCAAAGAAAGAAATTTCTTAGACTGAGCTTGCTGTAGATGAATACTCCTCTGCTCTACAAATTTTGAGTGAAAGAAGCAAGTCTGTATGATCAAAGCCACCCTCATAGGGAAGTCTCCTTGAAGAGTGAGGACTCAGTTCTCCTCTCACAACAGTGGAATGGCCCAATCCAACTCTCATTGAAGATGGGCGTTGGATCTAATTATGGATATACTGCTATGGCCTGCACTAGTGTAGTAACCTCCAAATCATAAATGCATTTTATCCTCACAGTGCTCCATGAGGTGGGGGCAATTTTATCCGCATTTTCCAATTGCAGAATTAGGAAATACGCTAGATTAAGTGACTTGTCCAAGGTCACACACAAAGTCAGTGGCAGGAAAATGAATTGAGATCTCTTGAGGCCCAGCCCAATGCGTTAGTCACTAGAGTAATCTTCATATCCAAAGGATTAGTCTGTATATTAGTCTGTATATTCACTGTATATTCAGTGAAGTCTATGGTGTAAAACTGATGGCAGCAGGATAAATCAGACCTTTAGGAATCTTTAGGTTAAGACTTTAATATACTTAGGATGTTGTTACCACAACTTAGTATGTTGTTACCACAGTGCCTCCTGATTTATCTGTGGACAAACTGAATTCAGACTTTGGCATTCTATATTAACTATAGCCAATCAAAACAGAAGGTGAAGTATTTAAGTGATTTGGTTTCTGAGGTTTTGATCAAATTTAAAAGGAAGATCAAATTAACTGGTGATTGAATAAAAGCAAGATGCTTTTATTGTAACTTATAACTGCAGTTCATTAAATCTGAATTCTGAAATGAATACATTTAGGAGATGGATGTGAAAAAATACTGAGACACAGATGAGGAACAACGATGACAGTTTTGCTCAGCTTGCTCCTTTTCATTTGAATCGCATCTCGAGTGTAATGAATTATGGTTTCTTCTCTTCTTTTTCTCTTTAGATGTATCAGCTGAAAAAAAAAATCCGATAACTACCAGATCAGTGAATCAATCGATGGTATTTTCTTTTTGTGCCTACTCTGCACTAAGCATAAGAGAAACCTGCCTTGTAGTGAGCTGAATTCACCCAAGGTTTAATAATGAACACACAAATAGGAAATACAGAGCACCTAGGAATTCTCAGAGGTTTTGTTCCATTTCACCATTTTTACTGTTGTATGTATATGTGTGTTTGAGCACGTGCAATTAAAAGAACATTTACAATGTTCATGTAGAAGCGCAATTCATTTCTAAGAATACAGTAATCACGGGTGCACAGGTTAACCTAAAGATAACTCAGCATTCTCTTGTTTATATTCTGGTCAACTTAAAACCCTCTACAATGGATGTTAAGGGCCTGATCCCCAGCTAGTATAAATCAGTGTAGCTTCACTGAATTCAGCAGAGCTGTGCTGATTTACACCATTTGAGGACTAATTGAGGCCCTAAAGTTTTGTGGGTTTTCATCAATGAGCTAAATTGTCCTCTGTATACCACTGCAGCTGCACTGACTTCAGTGGGGAGACAGCAGTGTAAATGAAAGCAGAATTGTCCAAATTCTATTCTGTTGGCCATATTTTGATTATTCCAGTGTAATTCATAATAGCTCTTTTGATGTTGATGGTGCTACTCTGAATTTAGACTGGTGCAAATGACAGCAAAATTAATTCAGTGTGTTCTCATCATTTGATGTCTGAAGCTCATAGTATCTTATTCTACATTGGACTGTAGTAAGTGACTTGTTGTGCAATGGGATTAATTGCTAAAAGGATGCTGAAGAAAAAAAAAAAGTGTTCAGAAAGCTTTCCCCACGAAAGTACTTTAGAAACGTGTGTGAGTGCACATGTGGGGGAAGGGTATTTTTAATGGGGTAGATATTTTTGTATAACAATATTTAAGGAATGGCCTCAGAAAAGTGAATTCTCCTCTATCAATTGTCTAAATAATGAGCTAGCTAAATAATGATCTTTCCCTTTTGACTGCTATCACAAACACTGAAAAGACGGCCATTCTATTGCCTTTTGGGCCCTCTACAGAAAATATTTTATTGTATAGACTTGGAATTATACAATACTGAGACCTATTGACTGCATTGGTGAATTACAACTGTCATTTAGAGTGTTAGACATGAAAAGCTGTGTCTTTTCACACACACACTGCCCCTTCCTATATAAGCTACCTTGTTGATGAATACCTTGTACTCATGTCTGAGTTTGGAGTTGCAGCAGTTACATCTCCAAGAGCAGCAGTGCTGATATGACTTCAGGAACAGCAGTGACAAGGGAGGTATTCATCCTCTGGAAGAGGCTGAATGGGCAGATTACTGCAAGTCTGAACATACAGTGGGGCTGACAGAAATATAAGATAGATAAGATGGCTGAGGAGTGGTTGGTCATTCAAAGGACATGGCCGTTGGTTTCTCTCACGTCACTTAGAATGCTAGCATTATACTATTGGCTAGTAGTGTGGCAGAGCAGTGGCTAGTCTCATTTCCCTTCTCTTTTCTAAATCACTTCGAGTTTTCTCCCTTCCAGTTTTTAACCAGTGCATGAGTCTGCTCCATGACTGATAGAGGTCCACAGATTTAGTGGAGCTGGTGCAGAGTGTAGGATTTGTGGAACTTGGAGAGTGTACAAGTTCACCACTGAGCCCAGTTCCCTGGGGAGTCCCTAGTTGTATTGCTCAATGGGCATTTGGGTTGGGCATACTGGGTGGAATAGTGGGGGGTGGGACTGGATGGAGCAGCTGGGACAGGACCAGCAAATTTGAAGCTATATAGATGATCACCCATTACCCCAGGCCTGCAATATCAGCTACAGAGTTGACTGGCGGGAGCATTCCAACCCTTTTTCCCCCACCTGCAGAAAAATTTAGTACATGGCCCAGCCACTCAGCAGATGTGCCAAGTACAGAATTTGGGTCCAAACACATTTAATAAAAGGATCTAAATCTTAGAAATCCTAAGACCTTGTAATCTTAATGGATTTACACTAGTTTGCCTGCAACACAACACATGTTTTCTCCATAAAAGAGGAAAAATTCTTCATAAGCCTGAGAAGATGCCTACTTACTCTGCCCACTGTAGCCTGCTTCTCTGTCAGTGCTTTCCTGCACAATATAATTTGACTATGGAAAATGTGAAAGATATGCAAAACTTGTGGCTAGCCTGACACTCAGAAACACTCTGACCTGGATCTAGGAGTGATGCTTAGCTCAAGCAGGTGGCTCCAGATAGTTACAAATACCATGTTTTGATGCGTCAGCGGCTTTAGTAACAATAAAATTCCATCAGGGTCTATCTTGTATCCACACACTGGAATCTTGTGATCAATTTGGTCAGCAATACTGACTAGCCTGAACTGGGCATGTGAGAAGTCAGTTATAGAAAACCGATTCAGAGAAGCAGATGGTCAGATAACAGCAAAAACAGAGATTATAGGGGCTCTGGTTGCTTCACTAAATTACATTCTGTATTTTTAAGAAAAAGTCAGTGATCAGCAAGAATGCAGCCTTTTCTTGATCCTTAACAAAAGCCTGCCTTAGGCTTACAAAAAACAATGATGGCACTATGAGCTATTGGGTTCTGATCCTGCCAGACTGTGAGCTGCGCTCTCAGTGTCTCTAGTGGGAGTTCTGTGCTGGGAGTCTTGCAGAAATCGGGACTGATTACTACTATTTGTCAGCTGACTAGAGAGGGGCTCATTTGGAGGGGATGAGAGAAGAGCAAGACAAATAGGGTTGTGGCAGAGGAACAAAACAAAGCATAAAAGGCAAGGCAAAAACTGAGTTAAGTAGAACTTACAGCAGGGGTAGGCAAACTTTTTGGCCCAAGGGCCACATCTAGGTATGGAGATTGTATGGCAGGCCATGAATACTCATGAAATTGGGGGTTGGAGTGTGGGAGGGTTCTGGCTGGGGGTGCAGCTGACGATGAGGGGTTGGGGTGTAGAAGGGTGCTCCAGACTGGGACTGAGGGGGTTCAGGCACAGGAGGGATTCAGGGGGCAGGCTCTGGGTGGCCCTTACCTCAAGCAGCTCCCAGAAACAACTGCATGTCCCCTCTCCGTTTCCTACATGGAGGTGCGGACAGGTGGCTCTGCGTGCTGCCCTGTCCACAGGCGCTGCCCCTGCAGCTCCCATTGTTTGCTGTTCCTGGCCAATGGGAGCTGTGGGGGCAATGCTTGGGGTGGGGGCAGCATATGGAGCCCTCTGGCTGCCCCTATGCATAGTAGCTGGAGTGGGGACATGCTGCTGCTTCTGGGAGCCATGCAGAGCAGGGCAAGCCCTGGACCCCACTTCCCAGCTAGAGCTTGAGGGCTGGATTAAAATGTCTGGAGGGCTGGATGTGG
Organism: Lepidochelys kempii; assembly: GCF_965140285.1. Taxonomy (NCBI): domain Eukaryota; kingdom Metazoa; phylum Chordata; order Testudines; family Cheloniidae; genus Lepidochelys; species Lepidochelys kempii. The sequence goes on along the minus strand of NC_136382.1, from coordinate 134,206,073 downwards.
CCCCCAGGCTGTAGTTTGCCCACCACTGGACTTAGAGGGAAAGCCTAATGTAGAAAGAATCTTATCAGACCCCAGGAACATTTAGAAAAGAAAGATTGCAACACACTTTAGAGAGGCATTGATGGGAGACTATAAATTCAGTTCCAAATGTCTGGGAGGTTGTTAGGAGGAGTAATATTAAGAGGTATTCTAAGTGTAATGGCATGTAATATAGTTTAAGTAACTAGGGAAGCATTAAATGAGCAGAGAATGTTGATCTGTGGCTGTGGGACTTCAATACCTTTAACAGAGTTTATAACTGAATTTCATTTATTGCTATCAGAGGAAATATTCATGCTGGAGAACTGGAAATGAATTGAGATAATTGATCATCCAGGGAAGAGTCTAAATGCATTTAAAGAAAACTTTGGAATAACCATTTTAAATGAAAAAATGTTAAAACCTATTTAGGGAATACTGGAAGTTAAAAGGACATTGTCAAGCCTTTAGACAAGACAGGTACACTGCTTGGAGTTATGTGATCCTAAATCCAGTAGAGCTACATGGTGTTTAAATCTACCCTTCTAATGCAGCTTCTTTTCCCCACCACAAAGTGGCATCTGCAGCCATACTGGCCATTACAACAGCATAGCTAGGAATAAATTCACTAGTGGTGCAAGTACCTGCGGGTCGTCTAAAACGGAGACTGCATGTCATTTTAGTTGTGGCTTCTTGTTTTGGGGGCTTACAGTAATGCCCACTGTAGTTCTAGCAGCAGAGGATCCCTGCCCCCAAGGTCTTATAGTCTAATAGGCAAGACTGACAAAGGAAATATTGTCACCCCATTTTAAAGATGAGGAATGGAAAGATTATGCAATATGACCAGCTCAAACAGTAAGTCTCTGGGGGAACCAGGAACTGACCCCAGATCTCCCAAGTTCCAATCCAGTGCTCTCCAAGCCAAGGCCAGCCTGTCTGCTGCTTCTCCTGCCCTCCACCCATAACTGATGTTCCTGATCACTGGAATCATCTCCTCAAGTACAGAGATGGCCTAAGGATTTTGGAGTGTGCTAATGATATGAGCCCATGGGATGCACCACAAACATGGCTGACTCAGTTTACACAAGGAACGTGGCAAAAAGAACAGTGGGTTTCCTACCTCCGGGCTCCCGCTGGAGAAGTGAAGCCCAGCTGCACGCTGCTTTCATCCTAGTGATCAGTTTACATTTCCACAAGAAAAGGAACTAGAGATTGATTTATAAAGCTGAGATTCTCCTTTACGTTTATAATTACCACAAAACCTAGAGCCACATGCGTCATGGGCAGCTGTGCTTAAGCTGGTGGAAATGATAATAGAGGTTGGGGATAGAAGCTATGACTCTAGGCTGGATGGAGGAGGTGTCAGTAATTGGTGCATGGGGAGACAATGGGTGAATGGTGGCTGCATAGCATATGTCTGGGGTAAAAAGAAAAGGAGTACTTGTGGCACCTTAGAGACTAACCAATTTATTTGAGCATGAGCTTTCATGAGCTACAGCTCACTTCATCGGATGCATACTGTGGAAACTGCAGAAGACATTATATACACAGAGACCACAAAACAATACCTCCTCCCACCCCACTCTCCTGCTGGTAATAGCTTATCTAAATTACCAGCAGGAGAGTGAGTTTGTGTGTGTATGGAGGTGGGGGGTGAGAAAACCTGGATTTGTGCTGGAAATGGTCCACCTTGATTATCATGCACATTGTAAGGAGAGTGATCACTTTAGATAAGCTATTACCAGCAGGAGAGTGGGGTGGAAGGAGGTATTGTTTCATGGTCTCTGTGTATATAATGTTTTCTGCAGTTTCCACGGTATGCATCCGATGAAGTGAGCTGTAGCTCACGAAAGCTTATGCTCAAATAAACTGGTTAGTCTCTAAGGTGCCACAAGTACTCCTTTTCTTTTTGCGAATACAGACTAACACGGCTGTTACTCTGAAACCTGTCTGGGGTCAGTGAGTGCATGAGTGTCTCGGAAGCATGGTGAACAATGGTTTGGGGCAGGGAGTCGGGGGGAAGAACAGCGATGAAAGGAAAGTGAGACTGAGGGGACAGTTGGAAAAGAAACTGGGGTGGGGAAAGAGAAAGGGGAAAAGGAAAGAAAGATGAGACAAGAAAAGGGATTGAAGGGAAGGAGAAGCTCCCATGAAAGAATGTGGGGAAAGAGGTGAGGAAGGGAAACAAGGGAAAGTTAATCTGAATGGAAAAAAAAATCTGACAAAAGTAGAGGAGATAAAATACCAGCATTCTGGAGAGAGAAAACAGAACATAGAAATGAAGGGGCAGAAAGAGGAAAGTAAAGGACAAAAGCCTGCAGGGTGAATTGCTTTAATCCAAATGGAAAGCCTCAGTTTAAATAGTCTATTTTAACCAACCTCTGTTATTTTCTAAAGAAAGGTGCATTATTGTTGGTTGCTATAACAATTAAAAATTGTTGATTTTCAAACAACTAGAGCCTTTGCACTAGATTAGGTACATCTTTTTGCTACCTAGGATTCAGATTTGTTTTAATTGTACATTTTAGTAGGTTAGAAAATGGTGACTACATTGGTTATTTAGATAATTCACTTTTGCTCAGTATTTAGGTCAAGCTGCATTAGGATGGAAACTGGAATTGGATTAAATTCACAAAGAGTATATAAATTATTAAACAAAACTGTAAATGTTTTGGATACATAAACTTCTCTTATCAAAATATGTTTCACATTACAAGTAAATAATTTACTAGAGGAACTGCAGGGTTAACTGTAGTCAGTGAATTAAACTAATTATTTCAGGTCAGCCTGGAAAAATGTTCAAATATGCCTCTGTGAAAGTGATGGGTGCTTAAGTGCCTACTCACCTAAGTCTCTTGAAAATGAGACACCGTCTCCCAAGTTACTTTGGCAATCCTTCAAACTTTTAAAACTGGTAGATCTCATTCCCCTCTCCTCATTTTTATTGATTTTAAACAGGTTTATTTTTAAAAAGAAAAACCATGATATTTTAAACCAGAAAATTAAAAAAAAAAATCCCAGCTAAATTTAAAAAGTTACCAATTTTTATCCACTCTGGAGGCCTGGGAAACAGCATCAGTTACAGTATTGAAATGTAGTGCCAGAATGAACTCTCTGCACATATGTAGGGGTTGAGTTTCTATGGCTAATAAGAGCTTTAGAGCTATTCACAGAATTCTGCACTAACTCTCCACAAAGTCCCTGAGCACGTGTAACAGACTCATACCTGGGTCTGATAAATAAATGGGAGTTGACTAAATTTTGCAGGTGGTTCAAAAGGCACTTATCAGAAATGTGCCAGCCAGTCCAGCCCTAAATTTGGGGAAGGGAGGGTGGTTGGAAAGCCATGTGAGCTAGAGGAGCTACAGTGAGTCCCTTTGATAGGATTCTCTGTCCAGACCACAGAAGGGAGCTGCAGCTTCCCACCTACACCACCTGTTCTTCTGGCTGCCCAGGACCCCACTTCTCTTGTCCACCCAGCTACATCTGACTTTCCAGCTTTTCATTCCTTGACATTACCCTCCTGTGTTTATTTGCCCACTGGACCCTGCTCCTTAAATCCACCCCTGGCTGCTGTTAAAGCACTTAAGTGTCATAAGAATGGCCATACTGGGTCAGACCAATGGTCCATCTGGCCAAGTACTCTGTCTTCTGACAGTGGCCAATGCCAGCTGCTTCAGAGAATGAATAGGCAATCAAGTGATCAATCCTTGTTCACTCCCTGTTTCTGGCAGAGGCTAGGGACACCCAGAGCATGAGGCTGCATCCCTGATCCTCTTGGCTAATAACCAATGATGGACCAATCCTTCATGAATTTATCTAGTTTTTTTTTAATCCCTTTATAGTGTTGGCCTTCACTTCATTCCCTGGCAAAAAGTTCCATAGGTTGACTGTGTGAAGTACTTCCCTTTGTTTTAAACCTGCTGCCTATTAACTTCATTGTGACACCCCTGGTTCTTGTTATATGTGAAGGAGTAAACACTTCCTTATTCCCTTTCTCCACACCAGTCATAATTTTATAGACCTCTATCACACCCCCCCCCCCAGTCATCTCTTTGCCAATCTTAAAAATCCCAGTCTTTTTAATCTGTCCTCATATAAGCTGTTCCATGCCCTTGATCATTTGTTGCCCCTCTTGGTACCTTTTCCAATTCTAATTTTCCAATTCAATTCTAAGTGTCCTTTGAATGCTTCCTGGAGATGGGAATTTTATAAATTCCCTGACCACAAATGCTTCATAAATGTGTGTGATTGAAAGACTTCAGCTAATTAAGTTGTTAACTTGTGAGCTAATTTTTGAGTGTTGAAGTAGGGAATCTGATCCCTGAGTTGTGAGGATTCTGCAGCAGAAGCAGTTTAATGTGGAAAACTTTTAAACTTTTAAAACTTTGAAGAAAGAATCTGGCTAATTAACAGAATATTAGAAACAAAATAATTTATTGACAGTCAAGAAAGAGCTCCTTTGTAGCTGGATGGGGTTTACTGGGTTAATTTGTTTGTTTATTAATGAGATTTAATGACATTTGGAATACTTCTGCCTTGGGAAAAAACCAACAACCAACCCTGTTCTGGCTAAGCCTGAGCCCCTGCAGAATGCTGAGACTACGAGTTATCCTGGGTTAGGGCAGCATCCAATAGCTATAATGAGACAGCAAGTCAGTTAAAAAGCTATTCAGAATTAAGACTTGGATGCTGGTGTTTCAAAACCACAGTCTGTGCTTGGGCCAACTGCTCTTCCCTACTGACCTACACACCAACCCCCAAACCGTGAGCAGTTGGGACCTCATCATCAGAAAGCAAGCAAAAACCCTGCTACACCTGGTACCATTAATAGGGAAGAGAAAAATTAATGGAGGAAAAAAACAAATAATTCTCTCATCCCTTGTGTCTTCCTCCTTTCTCTTTAGGAAAGTGTGTCATTCCATCTAAGGAATTACTGTGCACAGAATTTCTCCTTTTGCAGGAGCCTGCCTGATAGTGCTAGTGAAGAATAGTAATGAAAAGCAAACACTTTGAAATAACACCCTACTGGGAACTAGCTCTGTGGGTTAGGAAGATGGTCATTCTGTGTGTTTGATTCTGTGAACTGGGAATCAGCTTCTTGCCTTTCAAATGCACATGTAAACATCCTGTTCTCTCCCCCGCCCCCAACACTGCCTCACCAAATCAGATGACGATTTTTCATTCTATATAGACAGTATTTTGCATTTCAGTCATGTAATTAGAGGGATTCTCAGTGTTCTCAGGGGGAAGGGGAATATTTTTTTTTAGCACTGGTGACCAGCCCTTTGTGCATAGGTTCGAGCCATATCCTCTCTCTCCAGGGGTTTGATCCTGCACTCAGTAAAGTTAGCAGTAAAAACTCTTATTGACTTCAGTGAGGCAGGATGAAGCACCAGATTCCTTCATGAGTCAAAATAAAGTAACTCACTCTTCATCTTCCCTGTATATAACTTCAATATCTTACCTCTTCCACACTGAGCATCTTAGTTTTTCCTCTATTGTGTTCACTTGCTTATACAGCTCATCCTTAGAGGTGTTCTACTCTATCATATTATGAACATCCATTCCTGGCAAAATTTCCAGTCCATTTTGTAATTAATGTTCAAAACAACCTGGAGATAAATTGCTCTCTTTAGTTCTTGGCGGACTGTTATGCTCAAATAAATTGGTTAGTCTCTAAGGTGCCACAAGTACTCCTTTTCTTTTCAAGAAGTTTGACACTCTTTCCCTCATTTTTGTCTATCCTATACTTAACAGTGGGGCAAAGATCAAGAACACCCTATTAAGTCACCTATGGTCTTTTATAGAGCCACACACGACTCCTCCTTACTATTATTTAGAACCATAAGTTGTGTAGTTATCTTTGGAAAGCCCCTTTTGTCACATTTAGATTTTACTTCTATTGCTGTCATCACCTTCATTTCTATTAAATGGTTTTATATTACCAATTGTGTCCTTACCTTTCACTGTATGACTGTTTTATTAACAAGGCAAGGTAGAGGGGTAATATCTTTTATTGGACCAACTACTGCTGGGGAGAGAAGCAAGCTTCCGAGCTTACACAGAAGCTCATTCTTCCTTCAGAGGGATGCCACACAGACTTCCAAGGGCAAAATGTAGCACAACCAAATTCCTTCCTCTCCCTCTTCCTTAAAATTGCAGATGTTCCCTTAAATTAACTCCTATCCAAAGGTTCTGACAAAGGAAGGATGATCACTTTCTACCCCAGCCGCTCTTCAAAGATACTACAAATATTGTAGACTTGGCCTTGAATATTGACTTTAGTATAATCTATAATGACTCACTGTCCCCAAAGATATTTGAGAAATGTTTTAGTACCCTGCAAAGTTCTTAAGTAAAAAGGAAACCTTTTTTTTTTATATCCAAACATATTTGCTCTTTATATGAGGGCTTCATTATTTTCTGCCTTAAGAGTATTCCATTTTGCATTCGTAACATTTTTCTGACCTGGTAAGCTCAATTTAGCATTCAGATTTGTTACAGCCAAACTATATTGTGTGAAATTTTCAAATGCATTGCTCAGATCATTTCTCCATGATGAGTCCCTTATGGGGGAAAATGATAATTGGCACTATTTTTTCACTGTTCAAATCTACAATGCACAAAAAAATTACATGTGGAATTTTTGTAAATGTTACTGCTAATTGTTTTAAAACATTAACCTTAAAGGAAGACTCGAAGGAACAGGTGAGATGAAAATCAATCCTGGATGAGCATTTCTAGAACTCCTTTAAAAAACTTTGATTATTCTAAAAAAACCCAAAAAAACAAAAAACCCAATTTTAATGTACTCCCATACAATAAAAAGAATTGACACCCTGGAAAAATTGTACTCTGACTAAATATAATTAACACAAATAACACATGCACAAGGAATTAGCATTGTGGTTGGATGTGCAACCCTAATTCTATCATTTCCTGACTTTTGAATGATTAACCATATAACTTCAATATTATCTTAGTGTTATGTATGGAATTTCTAATTTTATCAGAGATAGGAAATGAAAGAAAATTAAAGGAACTTCACTCTCCAGGTAATAGAAGCTCTGCAATTTTGGAAGAAATGGTATGATCTCACGTAAATTCCATGATCTGGAAGCATTTGGCTGGACAGCATCATATACTGTTGATTTGTTCCATACACAGGTGGACCCTTGGAGCTGTGCAGATGTGGAAGACCACTGCCCCTTTCCAGCTGTGGACCTCCAAGGCATACTGAAGTAGGCATCCCTCCTGAGCAATTTACAAAATATGAAGGAGCCCCACTACCACTTACTTTGGGCCTGATTCTGATTCAACATGAGTAAAGGTATCGGAATCAGACACCTTATAAAATGTTCAGCTTTTGAGATGAAGGCTGAGAGGAATTCCCCTCTTGGATAACATGGAGCAGAACAAGTGTCCTCCTGCCCACATATGAGGCTACTGTTATATTCAATAACACCATTTTATCCCATTAAGTAAAATGGTGCTATTGTTCAAGATGGCGATTTCACAAGGAATCTCATCATTGTGCTAGCACATCAACACTGACCAGCATTCTGACGGAGATAAAACTTAACGAGCAGAAGGAAAAGCTTCAGAGCCAGAAGAAAACCAAGAGGTTTTAGGAATGTAAGGAAATGAAGTATATTGATGCTGGTAATCTGAGAGCCCTAAAAATGTGCCCAATTCACAAAGAAATGCTAGAAAAGTAGCTATTTTAGCTCCTGTGAAACTATTCACCAGGGGATGAAATATGTGAAATTTGGATAATGACATTTTATTTATATTGCCCTGAAGTCTCCATCCAGTACCTATTGATTTTACAGCTCTGTAAAGCTAGATCTATTGATCCTATCTCCTCTGAGTGTAGTACATTTCGTTTCTACTCAGTTAAGAGAGGCAGTTTTGGAACAAAAGGTCTGCCAAAGTTAGCTGGTATAACTCTAACAAGTTCCAGCACCCTGAGGGCTGCCCTGTGCTGACAGGCTGTTTGCTCTAACCCTCCCCTTCCTGCTCCCTCACAGTCGCTTCACCTGAGTTTCATTCATCACCTGCCCCCTTACTCTATTCTCCCTTGCCACCTATCCTCCTCAGTCCCTTTCCTTTCAGCTGATCACCACCTATGTAAAACCCCCAATTAAAAAAAAAGTTGAACTAACATGACATTTGCCACATCACACTGTTCAGCCTGCTTGCGTCTTTCTGGTCTATTTAGACTGTAAGCTCTTCAGGGCAAGGATAATCTACTGCTGTGTGTCTGTACAGTGCCTAGCACAATGGGTCCCCATTCTTGGTTGGCCCTTAGGCAATACTGTAATAAACATGATTGCTTAATGAGAATACCAGTAATAATCTACATAATGGGTAGGAGCCAGAAATGAAGTGAAATTCCATCCTTCTTGAAATGGTGGGATATTTTATTTTAAATAGATGTCACCCGCCTGCTGAGACTTGGGCTAGATGTTTTCAGATACCGTACTTAGTTCTTTCTGCTATGTCCACCATGACAAACATTTTCGTGAATCATCCCCAGCCCCATAGTCACTAACCAACCTCTTAAAACCCTTGTACTATCATTTGGGATGGGAATTCTTATTGTCCACCCAAGCTGCATCATTAACTGACATTGGAAAATTGTTATGAATCAATCATTTCGACTTAATCCTAGGCTTTCTGCCATCTGCCTATCCAACTCCATGCTCTCACTTAACTGAAAGTACATTTACTGAGGTGCAGGTTCCATGTATCCCTTTGCAACTGGAAGATTGTCAAGAAACACCTGTAATTTATTGTACGGGGAAAAGTATGCCCAGGAATGTTCACAGTGGACTACAGGAAAGGCCGAAAGGGCTTGAAAGAGGGAGGAAAAATAGAGAGCTTTAGTATGTTCTGTAATATCAAGATACTAATTTAAACAAATCTTGTTCTACATTATTAAAATGTAGGCCTTAATTCTGCAGTCCTTACTCTGGCAAACATTCCATTGATGCCAACAGAGATTCCTTCAGTGTCAGAGGAAGAATAGATATTTGGCTTCAAGAATTTCTGATCATAAAGGGAGTTTAAAGATTACAGGACAGGTCCAGAGTTTGAACTCCAGCTGGAGCTTCCAAAGCATAATACATAGAGTTAGTAAGGGCTATAAAGGATCTTGGCAGAGCTGAGGCCTAAAGCAGGACAGCTAAATGTATTCTTTACCTTTACTTTCAGATTACTTGCTCCCTGTGCCCTGCTTAGAATTTTGGAAATTACCACTTCTATGCAAAAAAACAGAATGATACTAGGGAGAGAGAAAATGGCACCCATCTGAAGCTACATTACCCTAATAAAGGCTCTTTAACTTGCTAGGAGTAATATGGCAACACAGTTTACCAAGGAATGGTATTACACAAGCAAGTGCCATACTGTTCCCTTCCTAGTCATGTACAGTATAATGTGCTCATATGAATTAGGATATTGGTAGCTGCTTTTTGGTACAGGATATAAAGTGTCTGTTAGGAGCTCCAAACACCAAAGCAAACTGTCAGAATTGCAGATGCTGCAAGTTGTATAAAAACCCTGCTGCATACAGGTCAATAACTTATTGACATCAGAGCCTAGATTTAAGAGAAACATTTTAATGGTCTATGGGAATGGTTGAATGCGGAGCACAAAAACAAGCAAGTTCTGGTCTCTTATTAGGTTGGCAACAAACAAGGTTTTATCCTGAACTACCACAAAGGGAAAGATCTTAAAAAAAATAGTTTGAATGCCAATTTTGTAGACCTCTCCTCTGTACTGGATACTATGATTAGAGATGTTTATCATAGTAGGAGCTAGTATCAATACCCATAGTTAAGGTTGACTGACACTTTTCATTATAAGACCCTGTGTTTTGATGCTTATAACTTTGCCAAACTTTAAATATTCTTGAGGAAATTTTCCATGCTGAATCATTTATGATAACTCCCATTACATGCTAGGCACTTTCTATAAACTAGAGAAAGACAAATGATCTTGGGGTTCATTAAACAACGCAGTGAATGAGAAAGAAATAAAACTTATTGAAAAACTAGGGAGATCCCATGATGAACTACTGTACTCACCTACCCTTTGTTCTCAACCCCCCTGCTGCCAGGGCACATCTCAAAAATCCTGTATTTATAATACTGTCCCTTATGAGGGGGCCTCTCTAAATTATAATAGTTCACAAACATCTCTCTACAGACAATACATGCTCCAAGGACCTCACATTATAAGAAGAAAAGGAGTACTTGTGGCACCTTAGAGACTAACCAATTTATTTAATAAATAAATTGGTTAGTCTCTAAGGTGCTACAAGTATTCCTTCTCTTTTTGTGAATACAGACTAACACAGCTGCTACTCTGAAACCTGTCACATAAGGTAACTTGAATATTTGGGACTAAAGAAGCCTCTATTGAAATTAATCTAGTTATAGTACACTAGAATGAAGGCTAGTATAAGATGGGTTTTGAAGGAGAGCAATCTTACTGAATGGAAATAGAGGATAAGCTACCCTTCCAGAGATACATTCACAGGGTCAAAGTTTTCCATGAAACTATGCTGCCACTGTATCAAAATGCTTCATTCATCCACTCAGTCACAAGCCTGTCAATCTGGCAACTTTCATGAGCACTACAATTACTTTAGGAAAATATATTTTCTAACACATATGTTGTTTACAATAGCTGTAGCCTTAGCTAAGGTAGATCAATGGTTCCCCATTTAGTATCCATAATTAAACTTTATGCTGACAATACAATTCAGTTAATTTGGAGTTTTGTTTACCCCAAGATTAGGACAGAGAGTGGAGGCGGAGCAGGAGGCTAGAGGAATTCTCCAATTTGGGTGTAAACATAAAAGTTTACTCCACTTCCTATTGAAGTAATTAACATTGACTTCAAAAGCAACAAGATGGGGTCCACGTTGGCTTTAGGTCTTTTTTTTAAATGAAATTTAAGGTAAATATTTTTAATAGCAGCAAGGGACCAATGAAGTAGTGAATGCCTACACTGTATTTAGTCTTAAAGATTTCTAGGTGTGGGTTTGAGCACTACAAAGCATACTGTGGGGCTGAAGCGGATACAAAGCCAGATTCTCACTTAAACTAAGGCATCTTTACATTGTGCTGGCAGAGTAAGCATGTCTAACTTACACTTACTCACATTAAGGCCCCTTTATATTGCTAGGGAATAAAGAGGCTTTAGTACAACTGAGAATTAAGGCCATAATATTTAATCATACTGCCATTCTCCATGTTAAGCCAAAGATTCAGTTCACAGGCAGTGAGCTGTTACCCTAGATGTGCTGGAATCAGCACCTAAGGCCTGCTCTATACTGGGGGTGGGGTGGCGTGAAAATTGATCTAAGATACGCAACTTCAGCTACGAGAATAGCTGAATAGAATAGAATTCTTAGATCGACTTAGAATCAAATTAGTATCTTAGATCGACTTAGAATCACTTACTTAGCGTCCTCACGGCACGGGATCGATGGCCACCACTCCCCTGTCGACTCCGCTTCTGCCTCTTGCCCTGGTGGAGTTCTGGAGTTGACGGCAGAGCGATCAGGGATCGATTTATCGTGTCTACACTAGACACAATAAATTGATCCCCGATAGATCGATCACTACATGCCGATCCTGTGGCTAGTGTAGACATGGCCATAGAAACAGTACAGTGGTCAGTGTGGGGGAGGGGAAATAGGACCATGTTTGCTAGATTACCTGGATTTGCTATTTAAAAATTTAGAGGTCTGCCACTCCGATCAAGGACCCAATCGGTTTTCCACTGACTTAATGAGCACTGGATTAGGCCCCATGGAAAGAATGAATATTTATTTGAAGACCCTCTCTTTCCTGTTTTGTAGATATCCTCCAATATCTTTGTTTTATTTTTTCTCAATTAAACAACAGAAAACTGAATGGTAAGATAAATAGGTTCGCTTTTATTCTCTTCTCACTCTGAAGAGTCACTATGCTAAGGTTCAGTCAGTTCATAAATAGTAAACAGATTATGACAAGTACTCTTTAGAATGAATTCAAATATTAACAGCCCAATGAGTGTAACATGGGCTCTCTGTATTGAGAGAGTTTTAAGCTAGCAGATGTTTAAATTATAATTGAAAATCAAATCAGTTAATTATTTTTGTTCAAATAATATTCAATAATTATACTTTAGTTGTCCAGATCCATTTGTCTTTTAATATTTAGACTATTAAAAGTTGAGCAGATTGACTCAACGTAATTGTCCACTCAGCTAAAAAATGACCACATGACTATTATCTGAAATCTTTCTCCTTTTCAGAATCCCACTCAGAATGGTTTGTCAATACAGTGTAGTAGAGAATTTGTTAGGAAATGCATAGGGCACTATGAACTAAGATACACATCACTTTGTAGGGCTTATCAGATGCCAAACTGATCTGAATATCAATCACACTATACTGCTTCAACTTTTGTTATAGCAGATTTATTAAAACCAGGGATACTGAAGTGTACAGAAAACCCTAATTCAGCATTGTGCAGTATTTAACATAATACACCCTACCTAGGAGCTAGACCCACAGCCCATTAAAGTCAATGGAATTATTTTTATTGACTTCAAGTGTTGGAATACCCTCAACAGTAGAGTACCTAATCCAAATCACAATGAACATATTAAGCCAAAATTTCTCCATTTTAAGGCCAATAAATTCAATCAACTTCATGGATTCATTTGACATGTTAATATTCTCTACAACACTGTCACATAATTTGGTTTCAGTTTATAATATAGTGACTAATTACAGTAGTTACAATCTAACTACAGTGTAATTAGACATGCATACAATTTTGATATCTAATTAATATAACCAGAATGTTAATTACATGACTGAATTACTATTGCCCCCTTGGTATTTTTTACATATGTTATTAGACTTCAGATATAATATTGTATATGCATACACACACACACCTGTATGTGTATTTGTTATTTGGATACGTATAATTACCATGGGTTCATATAACTGCAAGCTTCAATACATGACTGCAAAAAATTAATGTGTGTGTGTGTATACATATACACACTAATTTTTTGCAGTCATGTACTGAAGCTTCCAGTTATATGAACCCATGGTAATTATACGTATCCAAATAACAAATGCAGTGTAAGTGGATTGTAAATAGTTACTGTATTAAAAATGAAACCCATTAGGTCTACTCAAGAATCTGTCTACACTTCTTTTTGAGGTGGTAGGTTAGTACTGGGGAAAGATGCAGGAGAGGGAAGGACGAGGTAACAGATGACACCACAATACCACATCAAGCGCAATTGCAGGCAAGTTACTGTATGATGGTAAAACATGCATTTTAAGGGTCAACACTAGGCAAAGTACAGAAGAGGAAAAACAGCAGAGGACTACCACTGAAGCAAGTTTTACCTGCTGATGGGCTACAACCCTAGTATGTAATTATACTCTGATCAGTTTTATTATGTAGAAGTTTGGTTAATCTGAGGGGTTTTTTTGTTTGGTTTCTCCCCTCACAGAGAAACAAATTTGTTCTCCCGCAACTGGTATTTCCTGCTTCCTTTAACTAGTGAAATTAACATCTTCAAACTACAGCAAAATCCCCACCCTCAACAGACTTTTACCCCAAAGAGGAAGACATGCCAGAAGAGCTACAAAGTCCATAGGGGACTGTAACAGGGTCACGAGTGCTCCATGGGTTCTCTCAACAGGTCTTCAGCAGCTCAGTCCTCTGGCTGAGCCACACGCACTGTCCACCCTTCTGGGCTATACAATCCAAGTTCTTATCTCATCCCTGGTATGGGGCCATAGCTTTAAGGCTTCTCCCAGAGGTACTGGGCAAGCTGGGGCCCACCTCAGTACCTCACTGGTCTGGCCAGGTTCTGTGCTCAATCTCCCTGGGCTTCAGCCTGCCTGCACTGACCTTCTGCTGGTTCTGTTGCTCTTCCTGCCAGCCAGACACCCAGTCTTCAGCAGCCTTCCTTGGGCTTCAGTCTTGCCTGCAGGGAGCTGTCTGTGGTACTACTGCTCTTCTAACCACCCAGTCTACACTCTTCAAGCTCCACACAGCAACTGAATGCCCTGCTGCTTGTCTTATATAGGACCTTTCAGCCCCAGATTGGTCTCTCCAGCAGCCATTCTGACTAGCTGCAGAGAACAACCACTCTTGACTGCCTGGAGGACTTCTCTCTGCTCTGTTCTGGGGCAGCGTGACGCAGGGCTGTGAGGTCTCTAGCAAGGGGCCTCCAGACCTAGTCCAACCTGCCAAAGGGACTTTGATATTGCTACCCATTTTACATGGAAGGTGCACACAGATATTACAGTGATGAGTGGCAGTATGTACCTTCGGATAGATAGTTATGTATTAACAGAAGACCCTCTTAGGTTGCTAGTAATAAACCAATATAAATGTAATTACAACTGGGCAGCCATTCCCTCTCCTATTACTCAAACAGAATAAACAGTCTCTAAATCAGACTGAGTAGTGCATTTTAATAAAATTGATATTGCTTCCCAGTGATTGTATGCCTGGAACCATGTGTACTCTTCCTTCTTATATGTTTGTAGTCTCCAATCTGGCCAGTATAACTGATTACTTTCATACTTAGTCACACACACAAACACACACACACTTAAGATTGTTCAGGTGCATCTCTCATCAAGAAAACAACTAGTTAAGGAAACATTAGCAACTAAACCACTCACAGTTCTACACATTAATCCAATTTTTATGTATAAAAGTTAAATTCCAGAGTTGCCAATATCCTGCTTATCGGACCTCTGTGTCTGTGCTGAATCCTATGGACATCAAGGGATGCCTGGGCCAATTGCAGGATTGGGGCTCCCAGTTGCAACTCTCAACACACCTTTAATCTTTGTTTCCATACTTTTTTGGGTGCTGTATGTTTGCTTTGTTGCAAGGATGCCACAAGACATTCCAGTGAAAGCTGTTCTCGGGGTGGCTTGTAACATCAGGATAAAATTCTACCAACCGGAGGGTTGGAGGTGGCCCAAAGGCAGATCCCCTATTACATGGTTTCATCAAGTCTGTTCTGATGTTGGACTCTCAGGCCACCAAGCCTTCGCGGTTGTGCAGGAATGGACCAAATGGTGAACGATCGCTACAGCTGACTGTCTGGCTAAGCATTGAAGATGATGATATTAGCTTTAAGAAAAATGTTACTCAAAAAAAAATTCTACAGAATTTTTTTTTTATCTGTAGACCTTAAGTAAGCCCAAACCACAATGCTTATCCCTCTTGATCATTTGGCTGCTAAGTACTGTGTCTTGGATGGTCTTTTAATGAGCATGTGCAGCTATAGCCATATGGAAATCACAGGATGTAATTCATTCTACATGCCAATTCAGTCCTTAGAAGTCTCACAGAGGCCAGTGGTGTGGATGCTTGTCAATTAGGAATGTAAAATGAAATAACTGGCTCATTTCACAAAGGCCACGCTGCCCTCAGAGAGTAATGACTGTCACTTGCCAGGTACAAGGGCTGGATTTGAAGCAGTGACCTAGAATTTAAAAAGGCTCTGTATTTCTTTTCCAGTCACATCTACCACCCAGTTCCCCACAAACAGGATCTCTTACCATGTATTCAGTTATATTGGCTGAATCAGTAAAATGAAGAGTTCAAAGTTCTTCACAGCAGGGATGGATGAACCTTCCAGAATTTGAGATTTGCTGAACTTCTAGAACTATAAATTTGATTTTCAGATAATTTGCTCATGGGATTTTCTCATGTGTTTTTAAAAAAAAAAAATTCTTAAAGTTTGCTGAGATGAAGGTTGGGCTTCATCTATTCCTAATAAAGCCAAGCTGGCAAAAATATATAATCCTCTACAGTAGTTATCCTTTTTCTTTCCTGTTACTTTGGCCAGATCTCCTCTAATTCCCAAATCACTTTACGGGCTCTTTTCCGGGCTTTACTTCATATTCAATATTTGTGTCCTTGCCTTCCAGGCCCCTCATCACACAACACATGACTAAATCTGGGACCTGCTTCCCTTTTGGCTTTTCCAATCCCCTGCCCTTAACCAATGGTGACAGACTCACTATGTTGATGGGAGAAGCCATCCTGCAAACACAGCACTGTTTACACAGGAGGTTAGGTTGGTATGACTGTCACTCAGGAGTGTGGATTTTTCAACCTCCTGAGCGAAGTAGTTATACCACTATAGGTCTGTAGTGTAGACCAGACCTAGGAAAGAAGAGGTGTTAGCTAATTTGTGTTAATCATAGAATATCAGGGTGGAAGGGACCTCAGGAGGTCATCTTGTCCAACCCGCTGCTCAAAGCGGGACCAATCCCCAACTAAATCATCCCAGCCAGGGATTTGTCAAGCCGGACCTTATAAACCTCAGAGGAAGGAGATTCCACCACCTCCTTAGGTAACCCATTCGGTGCTTCACCACCCTCCTAGTGAAAAAGTTTTTTCCTAATATCCAACCTAAACCTCCCCCACTGCAACTTGAGACCATTACTCCTTGTTCTGTCATCTGCAACCACTGAGAACAGTCTAGATCCATCCTTTTTGGAAACCCCTTTCAGGTAGTTGAAAGCAGCTATCAAATCCCCCCTCATTCTTCTCTTCTGCAGACTAAACAAGCTCTGTTCCCTCAGCCTCTCCTCATAAGTCATGTGCTCCAGCCCCCTAATAATTTTTGTTGCCCTCCAATGGACTCTTTCCAATTTTTCCACATTCTTCTTGTAGTGTGGGGCCCAAACTGGACACAGTACTCCAGATGAGGCCTCACCAATGCTGAATAGAGGGCAATGATCACATCCCTCAATCTGCTGGCAATGCTCCTACTAATGCAGCCCAAAATGCTGTTAGCCTTCTTGGCAACAAGGACACACTGTTGACTCGTATCCAGCTTCTCGTCCACTGTAACCCCTACGTCCTTTCTGCAGAACTGCTGCCTAGCTGCTTGGTCCCTAGTCTGTAGCAGTGCATGGGATTCTTCCGTCCTAAGTGCAGGACTTCTTTTGGTCCAATCCTCCAATTTGTCTAGGTCCCTCTGTATCCTACCCCTACCCACCCTCTGTATCCTATCCCTGCAATCCTATCCCTACCCACCACTCCTCCCAGTTTAGTGTCATCTGCAAACTTGCAGAGGGTGCAATCCCTCCCATCATCCAGATCATTAATGAAGATATTGAACAAAACTGGCCTCAGGACTGACCCTTGGGGCACTCCACTTGATACCAGCTGCCAACTAGACATGGAGCCATTGATCAGTACCCGTTGAGCCTGACAATCTAGCCAGCTTTCTATCCACCTTATAGTCCATTCACCCAGCCCATATGTCTTTAACTTGCTGACAAGAATACTGTGGGAGACAATTTCAAAAGCTTTGTTAAAGTCCAGGAATAACACATCCACTGCTTTCCCCTCATCCACAGAGCCAGTTATCTCATCATAGAAGGCAATTAGGTTAGTCAGGCATGACTTGCCCTTGGTGAATCCATGCTGACTGTTCCTGTTCACTTTCCTCTCCTCCAAGTGCTTCAAAATGGTTTCCTTGAGGACCTGCTCCATGTTAAAATCCTAGTACGAACAGGCAGTTGTGGTTTTAGCTTGTTATCTGGTTGTGGTAAACCCTATTCTCCCTTCCTCCCCCTCCCAAGGTCTACCTCAATCAGCTAACTTGTTAAACACCCTTTTTTCCTGGGGCTTGTCTACCTAGATGAACAATTAGTGTGCAGCAAGGTGGGGTGTACATTTACAGCACATTAGTCAGCTGTGCACTAAATATGTCCATATGGACTGTGTTACTGAGCACTAAAAGGTCCCTAGTGCACTTTGATTTACTCTGCTTTGAGAGAGGAATACACCAGAGTGCACTAGTGAACTTTCATGTACTATAGCAGGGTCTGCATGGACAGTGAACGAGCAGCAGGCGAGTGCGCTGTAGACATCCCAGCTTTTGCACCCTAACTATTCATCTATTACATGCTGGTAATGTAGATGTGGCACTAATTTCTCTGTATTTGTGTCAGGGATCCCTCCCCACTCTGAACTCTAGGGTACAGATGTGGGGACCTGCATGAAAGACCCCCTAAGCTTATTTCTACCAGCTTAGGTTAAAAACTTCCCCAAGGCACAAATTCTTCCTTGTCCTTGGAACGGTATTGCTGCCACCACCAAGTGAGTTAGACAAAGATTTAGGAAAAGGACCACCTGGAGTTCCTGTTTCCCCAAAATATCCCCCCAAGTCCCTTCACCCCCTTTCCTGGGGAGGCTTGAGAGTAAACAAGGTGAGCACAGACCAGACCTTTGGGTTTTTAGGACACTGAAAACCCCAATCAGATTCTTAAAAACAGAACTTTTATTATAAAGAAAAAAGTAAAAGAAACACCTCTGTAAAATCAGGATGGAAGGTAATTTTGCAGGGTAATAAGATTTAAAACTCCCCTCTAGGCAAAACTTTAAAGTTACAAAAAAAAAACCCAAAAAAAACACTCCGGAATAAACCTTCCTCTTAGCACAGGGAAAATTCAAAAGCTAAAACAAAAGATACTCTAACACATTTCCTTGCTATTACTTACTATTTCTGTAATTTTAGATGTATCATTCAGTAGGAGCTGGATTACTTGCTTGGTCTCTCTCTTCATCTCCAGAGAGATCAATAAAAGCACAAACAAAATCCTTCCCTCCCCCCACATTTGAAAGTATCTTCTTTCCCCATTGGTCCTTCTGGTCAGGTGCCAACTAGATTAATGGAACTGATTAACCCTTTACAGGTTAAGGAGGGATTTTATGCTACCCTCAGCTGTATGTTTATGACAATTTGATTTTCCATTCTGGTTGCTTTCTGCTCCTCCCCTTTCCCCCATCTGCTCATCAGAATTCAAGCTGAACTTTCAAGCCTGTAATGCTGGAGTGAGTTCATAATTAGGCAAGCAAGTTTGCCCATCCCTTCACACTTCACACTTTCCAGAGGCACACTACACAGCAGGGATGTCTGCCATCAGTCTACTGTTGGATTATTAACGAGTCATTTGTTCAAATAAATGAAACTTCATTAATTAGAAGTAAGGACTTAGGAAGAGATGCATAAAATCTCATCTGCACAAGAAGTGCTTTACTCAGCTTGAATCCTAACCAATTTCTCCTTCAATTACTGATGGAATGAACATGGTGAAATTTTAAGTCACAACAACGTTAGGAGATTTCATTTTTGAGAAGATGACTTCTAACTGGAGATTGCAATTAAAAGGATGGAAATGTAAATGAGAAACATCATTTATACAGAAACTGTGATCCCCTGCTCTCTGAATTTGTTATTTTAGTTAAAATCCTTTCCCTTTCCCTCAAATAAACAACATAATTCAAGATTTTAGTGTATGAGCCTTGCTTTCCCCACCCCTTAATTGGTAGAATAATAATAGAGATGAGTCTTCTGCCAAATACCTGCATTTCTTTTCCTAACTCTCCCAACAGGCCCAAATCAACAATTACTTAGAAAATTAAACTGGGACTATTTACAAAATTTATTTGGAAAGATGAAGCAACTAGACCATGCATAAGAGGGTATTGGTAAAAGTCAGTCAAGGTGGCCTCTTCCTGTCAAATCTCAGCTGTCAATCAGATAGCTGTTCTTTCTCTAAATAAGTCATTTTCCTAACTCGGATGGATAGGTCACCTCCAAAGATCACTGTCTAACACCCAAACTACAGGTGTGATATATAAGAAAGAATGAATGTTTAATGAAATAAGTATTTACGTACTATTGTGAAGGCTGACAAGACATAACAACCCCTGCAATACTAAAAATTTGAACTTGAGATCTCCTCTACACTTCTCAAGGAGATTCTCCAACACCTGAAAAGCTTCAGCTACAAGAAAGCACTTTACATGTGGGATGATAATAGAGTTTCTCTACCACTAGAAATATTTCTGTAACTATGCAACACGTCACCTTATTAATAGAGTAGAGCTAAGCAAAGTGTGGTCCACAACCCTAGTTTGTCCACAGACACATGCCAGTGGTTTTAAGAGCTGAGAAGTCACATTGGCCCAGATCTTCACAGGTATAGACACCTAACTCCCATTGAACTTAATGAGAATTAGGCACCTAAATATTTTTGACGATCTGGGCCATAGTACTGGACCCCCCAGCTTGTTTCCAGCTGCTAAATTACACTGAAAGATAAAATATTACATTAAATGCTTAGATACAGAACAACATTACATCTTGGGAGGTAAATTTATGTTATGTTATATTTCGCTAGAATTCTGGAGAACAATTACACAAATATAAAACACTTTAATGTAAGCCAAACAGCAAGGCCTGCAACTTTTCAAAATACAGTTATTCTGTTCCCTGCTCATCTCCCCATATACACACACACACACAAACTCAGACTCCAAGAACATTTCAGCTAGAATTTTTCTTATGTGAGAAACGCTGTAAGTAAGCCTGTTTTCATATCTGTCAGCGTCACAATGTTCTGGAACGGAGAAGAAGAATCTAATGCCCTGCTAGTTGGAGAAGGACAGAACTGATCTGGATGTCTCCACACGTAAGTTTCATTTGACCCCAACTATTTTGTTATCTGCCATGTCAGAACAATTTATAAATGTAATACCTGTGCTAAATGCCCACTGAACTGAGAGGGACAATAATTTTTTAAAGTGAGCTTTTATGACACTTGGCATTAAGAAAACTTGACAGAGCTAAGGCATTTTACATTTTTAAGGTGCTGACTTATTGTTCATATGAAAGAGTACCTTGATGAATAATCACATAAGTAGTATGGCTAATTTTTTCAGAAATATTCACTAATTTTGTGCACCTCCATTTTTTGAAGTCAATAGGAGTTGTGGATTCTCAGCATCTCAGAAAATTGGGTACAAAGGTTGTTTTAGTTTGAGGACAAAAGACTGAAAGGACTCAAAATTAGTGGATTTTTCTGAAAGCATGGATATATAGTCCCAGAAGCCCAGAGATAGTGCTTTAGCATAGCTTCCTTTCTCCTGGGTGGGCAGGATCTGCTGATAGTCAAATTATGTTTAGGAGAGGGAAGAGGTGAAGTGCCATGCTGGTCACAGAATGTCTAGGAATGTTGTGATCTTTAGAGGGCCTGACAAAAAGCAGATGAGGTGAGTAATTGGTTACATAGAGGGGAAGAAGTAGCAGCCAGCACCAAGTAAAGCATTGGACCTCTGCTGCATTTCCTACCAGGGTCATGTCCAAACACTGGGGCTTCTCTAAGACAGAGATGTCACAAAGAAGAAACATGGTGATTTATCCTGGGCTTGGGAGATTTGTCTTTGCACTAGATGTGGCCATTGAAAACAAAGTGTAGTTCCAAAGGGCATCTCTCAAACTTACATGGAGTGATAGGCAGCAGCAGACCAACACTTGTTATGCTAATCATATGAGAATAAAGGCTAATTACCTAACCCTTCCTACTTGCACTCTGATAGCTAATGTTTATTGTTAGAATTGTACAGTTCTGTTGCTCAGACCCACTGGATGTTTTTATATACAGAAATCTTACTGAAGGTCACTTTGCACTGACATATTTTAATAGAACAATGGTCTCAGAGAAAATCAGTGATCATTGCAGTTAATGACCAGAATGCTATGATGTAGTGTAATTACCAGGGCTATTTGAGCTGTTCAAATGAGTGAGAATTCCTAATCCAGTTAGGAACTACCATCCACAAGATCTGTCCAAAGAAAGCCAAAGGTTGAGGTCCAAGAGAAAGGTTAATGAGAACACACTTTAAGTGAAAAGTCACAACATCATTAGATCTAATTTCCTGTGTAGGTACTGTATGTGGAGGTGGATGTTTCAATCTCCTGCTGTGGCTTCGAGAAAGTTGTAACAATTTTCCACTCAACACTAAGCAATTTTTATTATTTCTATTTTTGTCATTCTTACCTATTCTAAACGTTAGCAGCTCACAGACTATCTTCCTGCCAGCAACCCACCATGACAGCTATGCCTAGCACTCGGCATCAGATAGTCCACAGGGTGAAACTCTTGTGGGTGGGAACAGTGTGTTCTCGGGGGAAAGTCCTAGCTAGTGTATTTCTTTACCACCATAGATCAGCAGAAGACAGCTTCTTCACCTTTAAAACTCCAGTATCCTTCTCTTTGTGCAAGGCTTCTCTCAATACAACCCATGGCAGAAGAGCTTGGCAACGTCACTTCTGGAAAGGAGCATCAAGTGTGAATTTTCACTTAAGTTTGCAGAAAGGGTCTTGTCCTTTCCAAGTGAAACATTGCTCTTCTTAATCAGGTATATATGGCACCCTGTGACTGTAATGATGAGATTATTATAAATGACTAGACAAGATATGGGTCTGAGGTTATGACACGCATGTTATCTGGCAGCAGGTCTTTGTTTGTCAGGTGGAGAGGTTTTGTTTGTTTGTGTGATTAAAATAACTAGCTTCCCCTTTGGACCGACAAAAATTTCACATACAAACAAAGTGAACAAATGTTGCCTTTTTGTAGGCTTCTCAAGGAGGTCAAAACCAAAACTTCACTGTTTGCCAGCACACAATGAAATCACAATCACACAACATGGTGGGGGAACAGGCTCCAAGAATAAACATCTGCAGCACATGGTCTTAATCTGAATTTCTTGCAGTGTGTACAGTGTGGCGCAGCTTGGATGTGAGGGAGATTGTGCCAATATTGAAAGAAGATATAAATAAATACTTAGCACTTACCTACTACTTTTCATCTTCAATGCTCTTCACAAAGATTAGGACAATGCATTTTTAAAGAGTGCCAAAATAGGTACGATTTCAATTTACATTTAGAGTTTGGTTTGGTTTCAGTTTAATGGAAGGTGGGAAGGATGGGGTGCAGGGATGTGAGAGCCTATGCAAAAAAAAAAGAGAAAGAGCAAGAAAATCCCACCTGCAGAGTGGAAAAAGGATGGAGAAGGAGGAAAGGGAGAGTGGGATGAATCTGAGTGACTATTCCAAAGCCCAAGAATTTTCCCTTTGGCATTTATTTTAAAGAGAAAGAGGCAGGGTGGGAGGGAATCTAGTAGCAGCATCAGCATCTTCTTGTCCTATTATGACGATGTGCCCCTCAGCCTTTCATTCTTTAAATGAGCAGTCTCCATTCCCATCTTCCTCAGAGTTAGAAACATATGCCAAGTACATGGAGCTAGATCCACAAAGAGACTCTGTGGTACCTAAATGTTGGACTTAGGTTCCTGAGACCTTCAGCTGCCACTTAACCTTGTGGGCATCTAAATGCCCTATGCACCTAAGTTTCTGCCAGTAGATATGCACAAAGCAACTCAAGTCTGACACCACTAAACTGCTCAGTGTCCTAGCTCATGTCTTAGCCCCAGCCTGTGGTGCCCAATCTGATAGGTGTGCTCAGAGCATGGCTAATCCACAAAAAAGACAACTGGGGCAATGAGATCAGGAGGAGTGGTGGTGGTGTTTAAGTCCATCCCCAAATAGTCAAGAGCTCAGTGGCTAGGGCATTCACCTGGGATATAATGGGAGGCCTATTTTCAAATCCTCACTCTGCCTGATTTGGAGCAGGGAAACCACATCTCCCACCTCCCAGGTCAATGCCCTAACCATTAGGCTATTGACTATTCTGGGGTGGGGTTCTCTTAATTGCTCCTGTTGAAGTTGTTCCACTTTGGGTTTAAATGTGCCTACACCAAATCTAGCAGATTGGGACCCAAAGGCAAAAAGGGCAGGGGAACGCCTACTTTCTGAATTGCACTGGGGCTTAGGCATGAGTTAGGTGCCAAATTACTAGGCAGGGTCAGGACTTAGGTGGACGCATGCCCAGTGGCCAAAATTTAGGTGCCTTGGAGATTTTAGCAGTGGAAACTCAGCAGCCTAGAGATTTTAGGCACTTCTAGGATTAGGTGACAGCTGAGCAGGGGTTCTGTGAATGTCAGTGGGCCTACATGTGGGACCTAGGCATCTAAAGTGGCAGTCAGGTGCCTAAGTCCCCCTTGAGAATCCCATCCATAGAGGACGTCACAGGCTCACCACATACATAACAGGCTGGCAGGAAGCACTTACAGGTCTACAATTCCCCCCTTTGAGCATAATGACTGAGACTAGGAGAATGGAAGAGGGAGAAGGTGTGGAGTTTTCCATGGGACTAGGCAGACTGATGTCTCTGTATACTATGCCCCGAACCTTATTTAACACTGAATTTTCTGTAGTATCTGGCTGATGAATCTTGCCCATATGCTCAGGGTTTAGCTGATCGCCATATTTGGGGTCGGGAAGGAATTTTCCTCCAGGGCAGATTGGAAGGCCCTGGAGGTTTTTCGCCTTCCTCTGTAGCATGGGGCACGGGTCACTTGCTGGAGGATTCTCTGCTCCTTGAGGTCTTCAAACTACAATTTGAGGACTTCAATAGCACAGATATAGGTGTGAGGTCTTTTTTAGGAGTGGGGTGAAATTCTGTGGCCTGCATTGTGCAGGAGGTCAGACTAGATGATCATAATGGTCCCTTCTGGCCTAAATATCTATGAATCTATGAATGTTGTTGGACAGTTTCAGGGTCATGTTAACACCTTTTACTCTTTGGCCCTTTGTTCCATTTAAAATTTATACAACACTTCTAATCTAACATTCTTTGAAACAGGAGTAGGTCAAAGCGTAGTAGGGAAGTTTTGGTATGAGGCAGCAGGGTCCACTCAGACACTTCGTGCACTTCAGACTAGATTTGTCCCCCAGTTAGGCAAACTAGGCATTTGTTATAGGCAAGTCTTTAGTGAACCTAGGAAAGCAGTCTTCACTCTAGCCACTGATTCACTCAACAGTTGCAGCACCAGCCCCTTATTTCTTTAAGGAATAAGGAGAGGGCAAATGGGAGTGAGGGAAGGAGAAATAGGTGGATATTGGTTTAGGCATTCAAGGAGAAGGATGAGATGTCTGAGGGAATTTGTGGAAAGGTAAGAGACACCAAGTTACTCACAAAGGCACTCTGGTGACATAGAAGCAGGCCAAAGATTTCCAGAGAGTCTGGAGGAGTCCAAAAATAGACTGGGGCAAACTTCAAAGTATAAGCTAAGAACCTTAGGGCCCAATCCTGCATGGTGCTAAGAACCTTCAGGAGTTGCCCCTCACTTTACAGAATTGAGTCCTTAAGAGGGAAAAGAATTTGTGCGGTTGGATCTCGCAGGGGACCTTACAGTACTGAAGAAGGCATTTTGTCCTATCTAACTTTCTGAGTAAAAATTAAATCACTGATCACCCTTCTCTGGGGATTTGGGTAACTCCATCAAGGTAAGGAAATCACTCTAATCTTTCCTCCAAATTAGTGGCAGAATTTTAAAAGGGGGCTCCCAGAAGCCTGCTTCACATTATCAATTGAGTCATTATTCCTGGGAATTAGGTAATAATAAAAAGTAAAGTAACAGCAACCCAATGGAAAGGGAAAAGAGGTGTCAAAATAGCCAGCCAGCTCTACAGATCTACATGAGTCACAAGCATTTTGGTTTTAGTTAAGTATCCACAGCAACTCTAATGCACCAAATGCACTATGTTCCATGAGTAATAATGAACTAATTACTTAAGATTGGCTTTGCAATTTGTCACCTCCTATTGCCATGTTTTCTCCTAGTAATTTTCTACCTTATCAGCTTTTGCTTCATTCTCTTCTTTTGGCCCTATTACATTGTGTTGTTGCCTGTACACATAATTCACCTTGTGTCTTGTTAAAAATTGTGGTACTGGGGAAACAGGGAGAATTTAATTGCTAGCTCTTTCATTGATACAGTTTTAAAAAGGCAATTTAATGTTTATTGCCTGCTTATTTTACTGCTGGGTCAGAAAAAGCCTATTATAGTTTAGGACCTCCATCTACTCAGTATGGATTAAAAGGAACTTTAAAAAAATCTTATAGTTAATTTTTCTTTTATTTCAAGGCAACAATGTTTAAAATGGGTGAAAATTGCCATCCTTTTTTTAAAAATAAAGGCTGTATTTTTACAGAGTTTTTACTGTACATTTACTATACTGCAACCAGCAAATATTCTTATGCCACAGACAGAACACTGGACGCCTGGTTTAGAATTTCCAGTACATACATATGTGGGACTACAGAAAATAATCCCCTGTAACTTCAGAAGCAAGACACATGGGGGAAAAAAACTACATCTCCTTGCAGCAAAAGTTGATAGGAGGAACATTAAATCAGCTATTATAGTTCAGAATTAGTGCTGTGGATGACTAGAATGACTAATCATAAAGAGCAGAGGACTGAACAGGCTAAAGCCTGAAACTACTTCCTGGTTTTTCAGTGTACAGCATCAAACCACATAGAGCTTTTCAACCATATGTCTCTTTAGAATACAGCTGATATAAAGGGTGGGGGACTGTAATGTATCTTGTGCAATAGATCTGCTCCCTGTATCCCTGAATCATTTTTGTAATGTACCTGATGCTCTTATAGCTCCTAGTGTTCCTAAATGCCACAGACATGAATGTTCCTTTATGCTTCTACCTCTGTCTCAATAAGGATTTCATCCTGCATTGTCTCTCTCCTGGTGATTATTTTCAGTGGGCTTCCTTGTCTCCTGGACTTCAGCTGTCATTCTAGCCTCATCTTCTTTTCTGCCAGAGAAAAACACATCCTAAACAGCCCTTGTGGTTTTAATTCCTACAGAGGTCCAATTCACATGTTCCATATCAGATTGCTTTGGGCCCCTCACGAGCCAGTCTTTATAGAGTTACATGTGTGTTTAAGTGCTTTGCAGGATCAAGGCCAGCATTTCCACGAGCCAGAAAATGAAGTACCATAAGACCAGGTCTTGCATGATCCTGCCACATGGCTCTGTGAAGCACTAATGGGGGAAAAAAACACTAACATAAACAAACACATACATTAAAACCCTAACACTCAAACCCTAATGCTCCTCTACTTCATAATAGTCACATCTTACTAGTCATATATCCCCATCTTTGTCTTGGGATGAGTGGTAAGGAGACTGAAATATTTGGCATGAAGAATTAAACAGGAACACTAACAGCAGTGTTCATAAGAAAACTCTCCCTCTAAGAACTCAAGGATATTTTGACTGGAGCAGATCAGGCTTAGAATCATAGAAGATTAGGGTTGGAAGAGACCTTAGGAGGTCATGTAGTCCTACACCCTGCTCAAAGCAGGACCAACCCCAACTAAATCATCCCAGCCAGGGCTTTGTCAAGCTGAGCCTTAAAAACCTCTGAGGATGGAGATTCCACCACCTCCCTAGGTAACCCATTCCAGTGCTTCACCACCTCCTAGTGAACTAGTTTTTCCTAATATCCAAACTAGACCTCCCCCACTGCAACTTGAGACCATTGCTCCTTGATCTGTCATCTGCAACCACTGAGAACGGCTGAGCGCCATCCTCTTTGGAACCCCCCTTCACGTAGTTGAAGGCTGCTATCAAATCCCCCCTCATTCTTCTCTTCTGCAGACTAAACAAGCCCTGTTCCCTCAGCCTCTCCTCATAAGTTATGTGCCCCACCCATGTGATCATTTTCGTTGCCTTCCACTGGACTTTCTCCAATTTGTCCACATTCTTTCTGTAGTGGGGGGCCCAAAACTGGACACAATACTCCAGATGTGGCCTCACCAGTGCCGAATAGAGGGGAATAATCATTTCCCTTGATCTGCTGGCAATGCTCCTACTAATGCAGCCCAATATGCCGTTAGCCTTCTTGGCAACAAGGGCACACTGTTGACTCATATCCAGCTTCTCATCCACTGTAATCCCCAGGTCCTTTTCTGCAGAACTGCTGCTTAGCCAGTCGGTCCCCGGCCTGTAGCGGTACATGTGATTCATCCGTCCTAAGTGCAGGACTCTGCACTTGTCCTTGTTGAACCTCATTAGATTTCTTTTGGCCCAATCCTCCAATTTGTCTAGGTCACTCTGGACCCTATCCCTACCCGCCAGCGTATCTATCTCTCCCTCCAGTTTAGTGTCATCTGTGAACTTGCTGAGGGTGCAATCCCTCCCATCATCCAGATCATTAATGAAGATGTTGAACAAAACTGGCCCCAGGACCGATCCCTGAGGCACTCCACTTGATACCGGCTGCCAACTAGACATTGAGCCATTGATCAGTACCCGTTGAGCCTGACAATCTAGCCAGCTTTCTATCCACCTTATAGTCCATTCATCCAGCCCATACTTCTTTAACTTGCTGGCAAGAATACTGTGGGAGACCGTATCAAAAGCTTAGCTAAAGTCAAAGAATAACACATCCACTGCTTTCCCCTCATCCACAGAGCCAGTTATCTCATCATAGAAGGCAATCAGGTTGGTCAAGCATGACTTGCCCTTGGTGAATCCATGTTGACTATTTCTGATCACCTTCCTCTCCTCCGAGTGCTTGAAATGGTTTCCTTGAGGACCCGCTCCATGATTTTTCCAGGGACTGAGGTGAGGCTGACCGGTCTGTAGTCCCCCAGGTTCTCTTTCTTCCCTTTTTTAAAGATGGGCACTATATTTGCCTTTTTCAAATCTTCCATAACCTCCCCCGATCGCCACGAGTTTTCAAAGATAATGGCCAATGGCTCTGCAATCACATCAGCCAATTTTCTCAGCACCCTCAGATGTATTAGATATGGACCATGGACTTGTGCATGTCCAGCTTTTATAAATACTCCTTAACCTGTTCTTTCACCACCCAGGGCTGCTCACCTCCTGCCCATACTGTGTTGCCCAGGACAGCAGTGTGGGAGCTGAGCTTGTCTGTGAAGACCGAGGCAAAAAAAGCATTGAGTACTTCAGCTTTTTCCACATCATCTGTCACTAGGTTGCCTTCCACATTCATTAAGGGTCCCACACTTTCCCTGACCTTTTTCTTGTTGCTAACTTACCTGTAGAAACCCTTCTTATTTTCGCTTCATCAGTTTTTAGTCAATCCTGAGAGGGAACTCTCCCTTTAAAGTAACTGGCACAATATGGTCTTGTCATATATATTCTTTCATTGTCCAGCAAAGATGGCTTGTGAGGCCACTGAAGAGGGGAATCTAACTCCTTAAAAGCGTCTGTAATCAGATATATGTGGCTAAAACAGTCAGACTTGTGGAAAAAGGAGACTAAATGAGCACAACAGTGACATCCATAGGGCAGAGGCCAGTAACCACAACTTTGCCAAACTGTATTAGATGCATGAAATGAGCCCAAAATTAAGCATGACCTTCCCAGAACAATACCTATGTACAGTACCTTCCCCTCTAACTCTCATCAAGAGATGAGAAGGACACCCTCTTTGGGAAGACTGCTCAGCAAGCTTGTTTCCCTCACGCACAATCCACGTGTGAGAATTAATGAAGGTGCCTCTTTCCTGCAATCTTTTCAAAGATCAGGGGCCAGTCTCCCCAGATACACTCCTGTTGCACCCTGCACAAATCACTATTTATCTTGGTTTACAGATATGCACAGATAATTATGTTGAGGTATTTATTCTGTTATTCGTCTCCTATTGATATTACAAGAAAATTTACTCTGGCATGAATTTTCCAGTGTCTAATGATTTGGGGGCATCTCAGTTTTTGGATGGCCAACATCAGACTCCCCTCTGAAGGGGTCCAATTTTTCACAGTGGGCATTCAGCATTTTCTGAAATACAGTCCCCTTTAAGATGTCTCAGGTTGGGCACCCAAAAATTGAAGCATCCAAAATCACTAGGCACTTTTGAAATTGTAGGCCGCTGTAGAGTTTGTCTTGAGTGCTAAGGAAAGGCTGGTACTTCTCTGGGAGATTCCTGTATAGCATGGGAGGTTCTTGTGGTGTTTGCCTTTTCCCCCCACATCATTTATGCTATTTGTTTTTTTTTTTCTATTTGCTTCAGCTTGAACCACCGAAAATATTTCCCACTTTCCTGCTCTCCTCCATTGCATGATGATGATGCAATGTCTGGGTTGCAAGCAAGTTTAAATTTGACCAAAGTTTTGTTTTCATTGAGAATTTTTATTTCAGGAATATATTTTTATTCTGTAAAATCTATCTTCCTCCCCAAACCGAAATTATTGGCCTAAACTATGGACTCTGGGTGAGATTCATCCTTGGTGTAACTCTGTTGACTATAATGCAGTTAAACAAGAGGTGATTTTGACCCAGGGTCCCTTTTAATATATTGTCTTTTATTCCAGTCTGAATGGGGCTTAAATTTTCTATGATTATTTCCCTGAGCCCCAGCATGTGCTGCGAGGCTTCAGCCCCGAGGTAGGCACCAGGGATCCCATGAGTTTGAAAATATTTACTGGAGTTCTACTCCAGTGGGCTCTGGCTGAATTTAAGCCCTGGTCTGAACATTCAGATGCTATGGATGTGATCTAAGCAAGGAAGGATGGCCCAGTGGTTAGGGCAGTTACCTGGGACACCCAGGTTCAATTCCCTGCTTTAGCACAGACTTCCTGTGTGACCTTGGACAAGTCCCTTTGCCTTTCTGTGCCTCCATTCCCCAGCTGTGAAATGGGGATAATACTTCCCTACCTCAAAGGGGTGTTGTGAAGATGAATACAATAAAGGATTGTAAGGTGTTCAGCTATTGCAGTGATGAGGGCTGTTTGACTACCTTAGACAGATAGATCTGATCACCCTTACTCATGAAAGAAGTTCCACACACTGGATGAAGCTAGTCATGAGTAAGTGTAACACCCACAGACCCTGGTAGTCGGCAGGCAGGATCAAACCTGGTACCTCTAGAACTAAATGCATGAGCCGCTACAGCATGAGCTAAAAATCAAGTGCCTCTTAGTTAAGGCTGAAAACAGATTCATTAATCGCTCTCTAAGTGGTCTCCGTGCCACTAGATGGGACAGAACACCACACCCAGGAGGTGTGGGCATTACATAAGCATTGCAGGATTGGACCCTCAGAAGGGAGAGATTTATTTTGTAAAGTGAATACCGAATATACTTTTAAAAAAATTACATTCTGCAAAAACACATTAATGGTTTGAAAAAAGATCACTCAGTTTTCTAGGGAATCCTAGGAAAAAGAGAACAAAATCAGAGTAGAGGTTTTGACAGCTGGATTTCAGTAATAAAGGAAGAATAGAGCCTTATGGCTTGTACAGCACATAATGCTTAATAGGTGCATTTTATCCCATTAGTATTAATGGGAATGATGTTTGCACATTCAAGGGTGGACTAGACCCCAATGACTTGTTTTCCTTCTTCTGTCTGAGGGGGAAATTAAGGGTGAATTACAGGAAAACCATGTAGGGTCATGCAGTTGTGAACTAGTAGTATGAAAAGACGGGGAAAAAAATGCAGAAATCACACACAGATATTTGAGAAACACCTTTCAAATGGGATATGCCGCACTGACACAAGTCACTTTTTACATTGGCACAGCACATCTCTAGGGTTCTGCAGTGATGCAACTGCATTAGTGGATCCACATTCACACCTACCCGACCCCAGCGAAGGTGAGCCCTCACTCTGAGGTGTGGCCCTCAAGTTGTTTGCTTTGTCTGCAGCTCTGGCTATCTGAAATGGCTTTCCTGTGTCTCTCTACCACATCAGCTCACCATTGCTTTCCAAGGCTCCTCTTAAGCCCTCTCATTTCCCTTGCCTACACCTCTTTTCTCTCTCCTTCTCATTATAATATTGTTCAATAAGGAGTTTGTGAAACAGCGTACATGAAAGACGTACCAAAAAAGGTTATACCAGAATTGTATTATAGTTCTGACCTTTAGATAGCCCTTGCCATCCGTAGATCTCAAAGTGCTTTACAAAAAATGGATATGTTTCCCCATCTGTAAAGGACACTAACACTGACATCAAATGATTTGCATAGTAAAGTTTGCATTTGCAGAGTTAGGAACAGACAAATCCCAGGACTCTGTTATTCTACCCTGTTTGCTGAATCATGCTTCTTTGCTAGAGTTATGTTACGGAAGGAAAGTAGCAACCAGTAGAGTAAAAGCTCGATATGTACTTCCATTCTTATCCCATTTTCAATGATTCATAACTGTCATTTTTTGGGATGAAAAAAGGACACTTTCCAGACTGTAAAATTAATAATCCTCGTGGCTTGCCTTTTTAATATAAAAAACAAACAAACCACCACCACCAGCAGAGCTCTCTACCCCCTGTAGGACTGCCTTAGCTGCACCGTGACGGGTTTAGTGAAAGTGCACGCCGACTGCTGTCAGGCTTTCAGGAGCTATGCAGCACTTGCCAGTGATAAAGCAACAACTCCTCAGGGGGGAGCTTCCGCAACCTCAGAGCAGTTGATGCAGGTCTGACCATCCAGGCCCCAGCAAATCATGCTACTGAGTGGTTCCTTCCCTCCTCCCTCAGAGCCCAGACAAGCCCACGTGGTGCCTGGGGCTAGAGTGAGCCTGCAGCAGAACCACTGCTCTCTCCCCACGGCAGGTTTAGGGGCCCTTAAATAGTATTTTGATACTGCCCATGCTGCTCAGTGGTGGATGGGCGACATGTGGGCCACTGGCAGTTATAGTTGTGAATATTGTGGGCTATTTACAAACAGGTGGGAGTGCCTGGGTTTGGAACAGGAGTCCTGCTTAAAGTTAGAGGGTGAAATCCTGTCCTATTGAAATCAATGGCATAACTCCCATGGACTTTAGTGGGGCTAGGCTTTCACCTGGTGAGTCCATCATTCTCTCCCTGCTCCCTTGTACCACATAGAACGTACTTTGTTAGTTTCTATAGGTGATTTTGGGAAAAATTGAACTTATTGTTTTTCAGTCCCTGAGATGTTGATATATCTGCTTACCCAGGGGGTTGTGGATACTTTACACTCAGCCTCGTCCGACTCATAGTCATCAAAATAGATGCCAAACGCTATTTATAAGGGATCTCCTGCCTATCTCTGCCTATCTGATTTTCATGAACCTTTTGACAATACCAAGTACTGCAAACCACAGGCAAGTGTTCCTTAAAAGTGCTCAGAAAGCAAGTGAGAGAACTTCCTGGAAGAGATTGTCTATGCTTGTGTGACTAATTATGTTTTTCTCATTTAAATCAGCTTCTGTACCAAATGACTGGAGGCTAGCTAATGTGACACCAATTTTTAAAAAGGGCTCCAGAGGAGACCTTGCCAATTACAGGCTGGTAAGCCTGACTTCAGTGCCAGACAAATTGATTGAAACCATAGTAAAGAACAAAATTATCAAACACATAGATGAACATAATTTGTCGGGGAATAGTCAACATGGTTTTTGTAAAGGGAAACAATGCCTCATCAATCTACTAGAATTCTTTGAGGGGGGTCAACAAGCATGTGGACAAGGGGGAATCTATTGGATATAGTGTATTTAGATTTTCAGAAAGCCTTTGACAAGGTCCCTCACCAAAGGCTCTTAAGCAAAGTAAGCAGTCATGGGATAAGAGGGAAGGTCCTCTCGTGGATTGGTAACTGGTTATATGATAGGAAACAAAGGGTAGGAATAAATGGTCAGTTCTCAGAATAGAGAGAGGTAAATAGTGGTGTCCCCCAGGGGTCAGTAATGGGCCCTGTCCTATTTAACATATTAATACATGATCTGGAAAAGTGGGTAAACAGTGAGGTGGCAAAATATGCAGATGATACAAAGCTACTCAAGATAGTTAAGTCCCAGGCAGACTGCAAAGAGCTACAAAAAGATCTCTCAAAACTGGGTGACTTGGCAAAAAAATGGCAGATGAAATTCAGTGTTGATAAATGCAAAGTAACACACATTGGAAAACATAATCCCAACTATACATATAGAATGATGGGGTCTAAATTAGCTGTTACCACTCAAGAAAGAGATCTTGGAGTCATTGTGGATAGTTCTCTGAAAACATCCACTCAATGTGCAGCGGCAGTCAAAAAAACAAACAATGTTGGGAATCATTAAGAGAGGGATAGA
Organism: Lepidochelys kempii; assembly: GCF_965140285.1. Classification (NCBI taxonomy): domain Eukaryota; kingdom Metazoa; phylum Chordata; order Testudines; family Cheloniidae; genus Lepidochelys; species Lepidochelys kempii. The sequence continues at coordinate 134,172,206 of NC_136382.1, read as the reverse complement.
TAGTAAGACAGAAAATATTATATTGCCTCTGTATAGATCCATGGTACACCCACATCTTAAATACTGCATGCAGATTTAGTTGCCCCATCTCAAAAAATATATATTGGATTTGGAAAAGGTTCAGAAAATGGCAACAAAAATTATGAGGGCTATGGAACGGCTGCCGTATGAGGAGAGATTAATAAGACTGGGGCTTTTCAGCTTGGAAAAGAGACAACTAAGGGGGTATATGATAGAGGGCTATAAAATCATGACGGGTGTAGAGAAAGTAAATAAGAAAGTGTTATTTACTCCTTCTTATAACACAAGAACTAGGGGGGGGGTCACCAAATGAAATTAATAGGCAGCAGGTTTAAAACAAACAAAAGGCAATATTTTTTTCACACAACGCAGAGTCAACTTGTGGAACTCTTTGCCAGAGGATATTGTGAAGGCCAAGACTATAAAAGGGTTCAAAAAAGAACTAGATAAGTTCATGGAGGATAGGTTCATCAATGGCTATTAGCCAGGATGGGCAGGGATGGTGTCCCTAGCCTGTTTGCCAGAAGCTGGGAATGGGTAACAGGGGCTGGATCACCTGATGATTACCTGTTCTAGTCATTCCCTCTGGGGCACCTGGCATTGGTCACTGTTGGAAGACAGGATACTGGGCTAGAGGGACCTTTGGTCTGACCCAGTATGGCCGTTGTTATATTCTTATGATGCTTCCTATACTGCGGTGAGCGGGATGGGTTTCAGCACTTCGTCACATCATTCAATCACCCTCTGAAAATCTTTTATAGTAGCTGCTGCACTATCTGGATATAACAAATGCTAAACCCTTTTCTTCTTTCAAATGTATTTTACCCTTTGTATTGCCATGTGCAAAAAACATATCATTAAGGGTCAGCGGGGCCAAAACATTTCTATATTTAACCTACCCAAGTTGAAGAAATAACAGCCTCAGGGTTGATAAATGTACCTCAGCTGTTGCTCCAGTTAATTTGTGGATGGGGAGGAAGTGAGCTAAAGGAGGAAAGGAAAATACGCCACACACAGTTGAAGATAAAAGCAAGTTAAAAAGCAGAAGTGTAGACATCCAAAGCTCCCTAGCAAGTGCTGCAGACACATACAGTAAGGCATCAGGAGAGGTGTTTTGTTTCCATTGGAAGTCATAGCACATACTGTTTATTTAGGCTTAATTGTTAGTTTAGCTTTTCCACATAAAATACTGTATATGCTCTTTATTAATTAAGCCATTTATTGGAACTAGTGATAACAAAATATTGAAAATGACTTCATTTGATAAAGCAGCTAAAGTGAATATTTCCTAGCTTTGCATGGTGAATAGATTTTCACATTGATTTCACAGTCACCCTCTCAAACCTCCCTTCCCCCCACAGCCCCAAAGCAGAATGTCTATTGAATTTTATGCCTCTTTTCCTCCCTGCAACACAAACGGCTGCTAAGTTTCCAGTCACTGGGAAACAGAAGCCCTCATTTAAGATTAACTTTAAAGGCAGATATTTAACTCTTATGATGATTATTTATATAGGCCCACAAATGCACCGAGGGGGCATTTTGCTGTGTATTGCTGTGAAATAGTTGACATCTCACTTTTTGTTTTTCAAAGTCCCCCTTCTTCATCTCCCTTCAAACTGTCACAGCTTGGCAGGCCTGCTCACAGCAAACACCACTGAAAAGGAGGGAAAGGAAGGGTCCTCTCCACCAAGGATGAAATGTTGCAGAAGCCTGGCAAGCTCTCCAAGGGACAGTGTATGCTGCACCTGTCTGCAGTGTTAAACTACTGTATCTGCCCCCTAATTCAGAGGGGTAGAGGGGACACTGGAGCTGCAGAATGCATCAGATCATAGTTATTGGGTTAAATCAGCAATGTCCAAGGGGATCTGTGGAGAGGTTGCGAGGACTGTCCACTTTCACAGCCAGATTTTTTTACCCCTCCTTCTGCTACCTGAAATGTTAATACCTCGTACCATGTCTAGTGCTAAAAGCTAGAACAGGAGTTAACAAATACTTTAGACACTTAGAGGGAAAGAGTCAAAATAGGAAGAGAGGAGAACAACAAGCTGATGGAGCTCTGAAATGTATGAGTTTGCTTCAGTGCTGTTCTGACAGGCTGCAAAACCTGTGGTTGCAGGGGCCCTCAAAAGGGTCCCCAGATGTGCTTAAACCAGTCTTCCTTAACTGGAACAAACCATCCAATTTCATCCTTGTCACTGCTTGCTTGCTTCACTTCAAATACAACTTAGGTACTCCAAGTTTTGCATTTATCGAGCATATTCCATCAGAGAATCTCACCCAGCTTTACAAACATTCTATTTTTAAAGTTGGGGAAACTGAGGCAGTGAGTGGCAATGGGAGTGTTAAGGGCCAAGGGTGGGTTTTATAAGCTGACTGGGGATGGGAGGATTCCTAAGACTAAGTTGACATTTCAAGCCTGAGAATAGAGAAGGTAGGAGTGGAAAGGCTAAGTGTTAAGGTAGGGATAGTGGATTTTTGAGCTATGAGCAAAAAGGGGGTGGGGGTTCTCAATCTGGGTACCTCTGAGCCTGAACATAGGGTTGGGGGATGTCCTGAATCTAGAGAGATTCAGTGGGGAGGGGTTTCTGAGCAGAAAGTTGGGTTGTCAGAAGCCTAGAGATTCTAGAGGAGTTCTGAGCCAGGAGGGGGATGGCTTAGATTGGCAGGGTTTAGCAAATGGGGTAAGTGGAGGGAATGGGTGAAAATGCATGTGTGGGTGAATGGGAGGGAACAAGTGTAGGAGCTAGACTGGAGGGTTAGACATACACCACACTAGGACTGGGACAGTATAGTAAAGGGTCACTACTGTGTCTCCTAGCCCTCCCTTTCCTGCAAAGAGTCCCTGTTTTTTTCCACTGTGAAAGGGGCAGAATTGTGGGTAAGGGGACTATAAAGGGGGCTGTTTTTCCTTCATGCTTTCCTCAGCAAAAATGCTTCACTGTGACACCCCTGCTGATGTCCAATTGCACTTTGAATATTTGGTCAACCTGTACGGGGGGTGGAGGGGAACAGATGGAGGGAAGAAGGCAGTGGGACTCCACTTCTGACTGCCCCCATGCCACCATGTATAAAGAGCCACTCAATCTGAAATGCAGTCCAAGCAGCTGAAATCACTTTATTCCATGCGGAGCAATTTAAAAAGTTCCTGGAAAGTTTTACAAGCCTTTCAATTTGCAAGAGTGATCAATATTCCGGAAGGGCACAGTACAGAAATGATTTACTTTTTTGGAGGATGTAACATTTTACAAGTGCTTCTCTTTGGAGGCAATTAGGATTTTGCACTTGCATGGTGCTGAGAGCCCTTCACTAGTTATAGAAGCACTTTACAACTCAGGAGAGCTTCAGGCTCCATGAACTCCAGTAAATCATAGCAGAATGCACAAGTAAGAGATCCCGACCAATTACAGGGGAAAAAAGATTTGAGAGATTTGGAATAAACCCAGAGATAGACCACATTTCTAATGCAAAACTAATTATGCTTCCAATGTCCTATGAAAATTAGGTATTTTATTATTTTTTAAAACATTAAATATTCATGCAGCTGCTGCTTATATTTCCAACCTGATCTCATTTTATGTTACTTCCTCTCCTCTCACTCTGTACTGTGGTGCCAGCCTCAACAAGCCCTGTATTTCCTACACACAAATATCTTGGTGATTTATGGTGTGCTGCCCCCAATACCTGAAATGTTCTCTCAAAGCCACCACCATCTTCACCTCTTATACTAGAAAGGTCACAAACATGCGTTTCAGAAGAATGCACAAACTAAGGCCCTGATCCTGTGTTAACGTCTATTATCTTGGCTTTTCCAGCTATAACGAAGATGTGTTACACCAGCTCTCCTGTAAGGCTGGACCTTTATTTCCTGGCCCCATGACATGGGTCAGGGTTACAAGAGGTTACACTCCTGTCGCATGGTCATATCAAACACAGACCAGCCACACACTAATAAAGCCAATTAAAGAAACTCAGATAGAGACGTGGGATGGAGGGCAGAGTATTGGGCGTCTGCGTCCCAGTGGCTACAAATCTGCAGTCTGAATCTCGGTGACACGTGGACGACTCTGCCATTTATTGTTCTTAGAAGATTTCCTTATGCAGGGCTAGGGTGGGCTGCTGTGGTCAATCTGCCATCTGGAGTCTTAGTTTTGCATTCCTCCACACCTAACTCTGTCTCCCACTGACACAGGCAGCCCATTACATTGACACAACACCAGCACCCCAAACAATGTAGAGCCAAAGCAAGATCTACTTCCATCAACGTAGTGGTAGTGTAGACACTGCATTACCTGTGTTGACACTAACAGTCCTCCACAGAAGCTGTCCAACAATGGACCAGTCCCTACAACAGTGGCTATTCTGGTCACAATTTTGAATTCCACAACTCTGGGGGTCCCAGGTCACAGAAGCTAGCCTCCCACCACTACCTCTTTAAAAAAAACAGTGTGTTTTTGAAATGCTTTTTCCTGCTTGCCCACCACAGGGATAAGAATCAATGTTGGGTGAAAGCTGTGGAACTTCAGCAGGTATATCAGAGGGCAACAACAAATCTGGGGCTGCTACAAGACCTGCTGTTGCTACACTGAGCTGCATGCCACACTTGGCAGGGAACCTACCAGCACTCGAAATGGGACTGTGGACACTTTGCAAGAGCTGGGCACAAAAACCTTGCAGTGCACAGTGAAGAGGAATGGGGGAGAAACAAACCATGTAGTGACCCCGGAGCTCATTGAAACTCCACTTGAGTTGAGCCAGTCCTGTTAGGTGAACTCAGATGAGTCTGGTGATGAAGGGGAAGGGAGCTCAGGTAAGTATATAGATGCATTATTCCTTATAAGCATGTTTGTTTCCTTTTCCAGTGACCAAAACCCTTCCACTTTCCCCGCCACCCTTCTTCCCTATTCAAAAAATGACACCCAGCCCATGTACAAGTTTACAGAACAAAGACATTGACTTTTGAATCTTTGCTTTACTTTTAAAATCAGTACTTCGAATACAATTACAGTTAATGCTTTGGAATGCACATATTGTTGCCATTTAATCAACTACTACTTATGAGGAAATGAATTTAAAAAGCTTAGCAAAGCAGTCAGAATTACGGGGCCCACAGCAGATCACTGTCCTGTGCTTGGATAGAGGTAGAAGGCAAAAAAAGGTAGATGTGGCATTTCCTTTTCTTTGGTTTGTTGATCAGTGCAGGGGGCGGGCACAATGCTCCCCGTGCCCAGTACTTTGTTTATCTGAACAGGGCTGTCCCTTTAATTCTTTAGAAAAATCTCCAAGACTTTCGTGGAGATGTTCAGGAGAGGATTGCAGAGTATTTCTAGGGATGGCAGCCCTGTTTCTTCCCCCGCAAAAGGGGACACTCCCATGCCATTCTGGGATGAGCTGTGCTGGCCCTGTTCAGTAAACGGGCTAGCAGCATACAGGCCCTGGTGGCTTCAGACACCAGTAGCAGCTGCTTTCTCTGGACTTTTGGCACCCTCTGGAGTGAGATATCAGCCAAAGTTACCACTGCCTGGAATGTACTGGCAATATTTACTGAACTTTCCCTATACTCATACCCAGGGGTGCCCAGCATTCACGTTTGCCAATTAGCAGTTCCCCACCCCCCATGCTAGCCTGTACTCCCGATGGCTTGAGCTACAGAATGGTGCTGTAATGAGGTGCTCCAAAGCTAAAGCAACAATGAGCATTTTTTTATTAGAGATGGTTATGGGAATAACGTAAGGGAGTTTTGAGATGTATATTTCCTGTCCGTTGCAACAGTAAATGTAATGCTGTGTCTGTTTTTATCAGCAGCCTCTGGCAGGGAGTTGCCCCCTCTCTGCCTGCTGAACATCTGACCTGGATCAAGCAAAGAAAGAAGCAGACGAGGAAGGATACGCTCTGCGAGAGTCTTCACTCCTCTACAGGGGCTGCTCGTGAACATAGGGATTGGAGAGGCTGAAGGTCTGAGATTGAGATGAGTGACCAAGAACGGAGAGAACGATTGCTACCAGAGAGGCACAGGAATAGAGAGGTGCAGCAAGAAGTGCACCAGTACCTCATGGTTTGCTCAGGCAACAAATGCAGATGTTGCAGAACATTATCGAGCTGAATTCCTGAAGACCTCACACACAGCAGCCTTGCCATGGCATGGAATACTCTATGGTCGCTGCTCACTGTTTCCCCCAGCATTACAGGTGGCAGCATGGCATGAACACTTCCTCCTATCCCTCTGACAGGGGAAAACAAGGAGAACCTACACTGGCCTGTGGTAAAGACAGGATCAGCCAGCAAGCACACTGTGCTACTTATTTTTACCATGAATAGAACATTGTAATATGTAAACATGTGTGTTTATTGCTCTACTGGGCTTTTATAAGTATAGATCACCTTCTTACCGTGTTGCTAAAATGTTTTTAACTTGTTTATTTGTACTTTAACTTTGTTTCCTCTTTATTTGCCTGCAAAAAAAGTTTTATTTTTTGAAACTCAGTATATCAGTTTGCACAAGGCAGACAAGCCTCATTACAAAATTCATAACTGGAGCGTAATGGAGTGCAGAAGCCCCACACCAGGGGTTAAAGTGAACCTCTGGCCCAGCTAGTCCCACTCCACTACGCCTGCAGCCAATGCCGAGCCTGGAGGGGGAATAACAGGAGAGAAGATGGCTCCGTCCAGGGCTGAGTCTACACTTCAAATGCTGCATGGGTGCAGCTGCGCTACTGTAGCACTTCAGTGAAAACACTACCTACACCAACAGGAGAGCTTTTCCCATTTGCGCAGTTAACCCACCTCCATGAGAGGCGGTAGCTATGTTGCTGGGAGAAGCCCTCCTGCCAACATAGCACTGTCTATGCTGGGAGTTAGGGCGGTATAATTGTGCCGCTCAGGGGTGTGGATTAGTGGCACAGTTATACTGATGTTAGTTTACAGTGTAGGTCTGGCCTAACTGGTGAGGAAGCAGGACAGAGCTCTGCCTCTCTGTGTGAAGGGACTTTGCTGGTGGAGAAACAGTCCTGATAACCCAGGTAGCCACAAGGGAGAAGCACTTAGACCCCAAGAGAGAGCGACGCTCAACTAAGAAACTGTTTAGATGACTAGGGATGAGCTAACAGTGAGTTTACTTTACTTTTTGCTTAGGAACATTTTGGGACAAGCCCCTCCAGCAACCCTTTTGTGGGGAAGACTGCAGGAGCATCCAGTGGATACAGGGGATAGAGTCTATGTCCCCCTACCTACCCCTTGCTTCTGAGGAGACCTGCAACTGGGTCAGGCTGCCAGGAAGGTCCACAAGGGGTTGCTACTCCAGCCACACCATGACAGAGCATCAGTAACCCACCCACGCTTAAGGTCTATTCACCTGAAGGCAGACAAATTCCTAAAAGCATCATGCAATGCTACTATGGCCGACTGTTAGAATGATCTTTTAAGGCCTCCCTCAACTTTATAGCTCCATGGTGGCTCTAATAGCCTTGTGTCTGACTGTTCAAATTCAGACAGCTGATCCGTCTCTGCCCCCCCCCCCCGCTGCCAGTAGCATTTCCCCCTTTGCTTTATAGATATTATGAAATATACAACCCGCAGTATCAAGAAGAATGTTTGTCTCACTGAGATCCAATCGAGTCATTAAACACTGCCCGTTGAACGTGTAGCTGCTGAGCCAGTAGTTGAATCTTTGCGGGGTGCTGTTGAGGTGGCCAGTGTATGGTTTCATGAGCCAGGGGAGCAAGGAGAAGGTGGGTCTCCACAATCACTATTGGCATTTCAACATCACTACCGGTCATGCACCGTCAGGGAAGAATGTCCCCGCTTGCAACTTTTTAAATAGTCCCGTGTTCTTAACGATGTGAGCGGCATGCGCCTTCCCTGATCACCTCACATGGATATCGGTGAAGCATCCCTGGTGATCCACCAGCACTTACATAACCACAGAAATAGACCCATTTTAGTTTCTGTATTCACTAGGAAGGGGGAGTAGTGCCAGAATGGGAATATGCATCCTCTCTAATGCCCCACTGCTGCAAACCTATGCACTACGTCCTTCATAGTGCTGAGTCACACTTCTATGCAGCAGGATAGACTTAATGGCCTTGCACACTTGGATAACTATGGGCCCCACTGTGAATTTTCCAATTGCAAACAGATTCTCCTCTGATCAGCAGCAATCCGTATTACAAACTGCCACTTGCTTTTGCACAGTCAATGCTGCTCTCATTCTGGAATCCTGGTGCTGGAGGGTTGGGGCGAACTCAGCACAAACAGATTAAGGAATGAAAGCTGCAAGAATAGATTCTACCATCTGATCTGCAGAATCTACAATGACAATGTGGGAAGGGTTTGAGAACACAGTAAACAGATTAAGCACAGCTCAGGTGCACTTGCCATAGGATTGCACTGAGATAAATTGCTCTGCCGTTGCTAGGTGACAGGGGATAACAGGGTTTTTGTTTGTTTGTTTTGTTTTGGCATGGTTGTGTTTCATTTTTGTTCTTCTACATTTATCCGAGTTAGTCTGGTGATGCTGTTTCCTGTCACTATTTTCTTTGCAGGCCAGGAAGGAGGAGGAGAAGACAAATCCAAGCTAATATCTAGCTCATATTTTTCTGTAGTTCTTATCACTGTTCTAAGTGCTGAAGAAACTAGGTTCCTTCTTTCATTAACGTCACAGGGTGAGCTGGGCCTTTGGGGAGTGGGGCTCAGCCTCATCTGTGCCAAGTTTAGCCCAACTCCTAGGTGGAGGGAATGAGTAAAAGTGTCATGAGCTTATTTGCATCCTGGGGGTGGGTGGGCCTTAAGTCCACCCAGAACTAAAGGCCCACATCCTCTGTCATGGAAGGTACCACTGGGTACCACTGAGGCCAGAAGAGGACTGATTCTCGGGAACAAAACATGAGAAAACAGAGAGGAGAGTGATGGTCTTAGGTTAAAAAAGGGCAGCACTGGGATGGGGACAGCAAGCAATGACACCTGGACAGTGCCCATTGCTCCACAAAGTTGTACAAGTCAGTGGACAATGCTCCAGATAGCTCTGCCTATATCAGAAGTGGAACTGAAGGGCCCATGTTCCCTGGAGAAACTATAATGGATGGGACACCCGGAGAACTCAGGAATGTGGAGTTAGGATGGAAGCAGCTCAGCCACATGGACATAGCGGTGCACAGAGTTTAGTAAAGTTTCAGTGGTTCAACTTACCCTGCATTCAGCTTCCCTCTGCGAATGAAACTCTACCCAGAATGGAATGGAAATAGGATACACAAAGAAAATCTTAACACTGAGCTTCCTCCTCCTGGATTAGTAGGTGGGATCCTTGGCCAGTGGCAGGGGGAGGTCCTGTGACTTTCTGGGGCCATGGATGGGGTGTGCATAGATGAGAGATGGAGAAAGTGCATCCAGAAACTCAACAGCAGTGGTGCATTGGAGGAAGCTGGAAGAGTTTATAGGGCAAGAGCCTGATCTTAAGCTATATAGTCCCAGAGGATAAGGGTGAGTGGGATGCAGGATATGCTCAAGATAAGCAAGAGAGGCTGGGGCAGACAGCCTTCACCTCCTGGAGCACATGGCGAGGGACACACAGGGTGGGCAGCCCCATGCACTGGATCAGCACCACAGGCTTCACTTAGTCCAGAGTGAGAGGAAGCTCCAGCCATTCCCCATCACCTGTGCTGACCGTGGGAAGTTCATCCCACAGGATCCCACCAGTGTCGGTCAGATCCAGAGACAATGTCAGATTAGAAAAACCTTGCCCTTTTTTGCATAATTTCTTCTGCTGGTAGATATCAGGCCAGCTTGTGGCCAGGCTGGCAGAAACTCCAGCAGGGCAGAACTAAGAGAGATGTTCTATTAAAGAGCTGGAGACCAGCCAGGAAAGGGCTAGAAAATAGGGCTGGGTGCAGAGGAAGAGGTTCTAGGAAGGAGAGTCAGGGCAGATAGCCCAGTTAGTTAGAGTTCCAAGCCTGGGGACCTGTAGTCACAGGTGCTGGAACTAGAGAAGTTGGGGATGCAGTGGGACCCCCTGGCTTGAAGAGGGTCCCACCATATACAGGGTTTATAGTTTTCTTCAATGGCTTTTAGTACCCCCACTATACAAATTGTTCCAGTGGCACTGTCTGTAGTAGAGGAGGTTGAGAGGTCCCCCATGCTCTCTCCTTATGAGGTGGTGCAGCCACCCCTCTAAATAGGAAGGACGGACTGGGTGGAGGCCAGGAGGGCTGAAACCTGAGCCCAGGAGAAGAAGGGCTAAAGACTGTTTAATAGGACAGACCCTGAGAGGAAAGGCTGTCCCTAACAAGATTCTGGGCTAGAAGACTGGGATTTGTTTCCTTTTGGTCTCTGATTAACTCCAGCAGGGGGAATCTTGTGACTTAACCAGAGGGCTAACCACTTCAGTAGCCTAAAAGTGCTGGAAGCTGGTGCTTCCCCATATAGGAGGGGAAATTGAGGCAATAGATACGCCCACACCATACTGGGTCACTACCTGCTACAAATGAGCTTTACCACCCGTAAGAGGTCCTACAAGCCAAATTAGCTCATCATTACTGTATATAGAGGTACGTGCATTGCCCTTATCACCACAGTATCTGAGTTTTGCCAATTCCAAGCATTTAAAGGTCATATGTCAAACCCCAAAAGAGTTGAGAATGGTTTAAAGGCCACAAGATCTTTAAAATATAATACATTTGAGGTTCTGTTTGTGTGTGTTTGAGTTTTCAAAATTGTTGTTGAAAGAAAGCAAACAAAAGAATCAAAGGTATTTTTTAAAATGTTAGTGGTTTTCAAAGCTCCTGGGGACATTACAGAAAATGGCAACCAACTAAAAGGCTTTTAAAGGTGAAAGGCAGTGTGTGTGTGTGTATGTTTCATAGAAATATATATATATATATATAAATAAAATAAACAAACGAGAGAGAGAAAACTGCTTTTCTGGAGGCTGTGGCAGTGTGTGTGTGGGGTGGTGAGTTTAGGCAAGGCAATGAACATGAACTAACCCCTTGGTGATTTGTTATACAATTGGGCATCTTTTCCCGGCTCCTGAAAAATGTTTGACCAGCCAGATGGAGAGGGAAACAGGCAACATCCCCATCTCCATTTCTACATCTTCAGAAACTCTTGAGATACAAGAGTAAGGATGCTGTTATTACTCCCTCGCAGGTAGGCCATTTTCCTTCCCCACTTTATTCCTCCTTCCTATCTTTCTCTTTTTGCCTTCTGTGAAACAACTCTGCAACCTAATCAGCCAGGACAAACTTACCCTGGCAAGACTGTGGTGATCAGAGGGGCAAGCTAAAAACAATGGACTTTCCTATTTGGAGTTTGCCTGATTCGGGAACAGCTGAGAATGTCCCATGCCATGTATGGGATTTTCTGGCTACTGAACAGAAAGCATCAAGGACAAAAATTGCTTTTCCCTTATTCCTGGAGTTCTTCTCTGTCCCTCTGCTTGTTTTTGTCCTGTCATCATCAGAAACAGCATTAGACTAACAACAGAACTTAGGAGCTATCACTTAACCGTTCTCCCCTACAACGAGGGTAAGTTGTATTTCATGCCATGTAAGAGACTCTCAAATATGGCTTTTGCACTCCTAAGAGTCTCTGTTCCTATAGAGAAACTAAATAAGGCAGGTGATTAAAATGGAGGTTTCTTTTTACGTATTTTGTTGTGACTGGCTTTCCCTGGTGTCTAATAGAGATGTAAAAGATTTGTGTGTTTGTTGGCTATAAACAAACAAGCCCCTGGTACCAAAACCTCAAGCCCAAGCTACTGTTGTGTTGTGGCACTAAAATGTTAATTTTTTTAAACTTCTCCTTTCTACAAACCCTCCCCCAGACCAGCTTTCCCACAAACACAGAACGGTGAGTGATTAGAGAGGGAATGTGCCTTGAATTAGATAAGTGAGTTAGTGGGGGCTTGCATCAAGCACAGTTGAGAGGTACCTGTCAAGGAGGATATTGCTAGTACCTTAGATAGAGGGGTGCCGGAACAATTTTTATAGTGGGAGTGCTGATGATGGAAGCCAGGGAAACCATGTATTTGGTGTTTGTTAGTACTACTTCAAGCTGGGGGGTGCAGCAGCACCCCTACCATCCCTAGTTCCACCATCACTGCTTAGATATGCCAATTATATTTGTTAAAATCTTCTAGTTTGCAAGAGCAAGAAAGCAGGACCTGTATGTCCAAAGTAGCAGATATCAGTTTACATACATCTTGCAGTCATCACTTTGAGACAACAATTTGGGCTCTCAGTTGTTAATGAGCACTTTACACATATATGAAAACACAAAAAATGGTCATGTTCATGAAAGCGTTCTTGGTTACTGAACTGGGAATATATTAAAATGTCCTGACTATGAGATATACACAGTAAGAAGTTAATTCATTAGGCCACTGGCTACAGAAGAAATGCAGTGCATCCACTATTGAACCTGAAACAGCTTTTTGAAGCAACTCCTGTCATGAGAAGCTCCTGTCAGAAGGGAGAGAGAGAGAGAGAGAGAGAGAGAAAGTCAACAGCGTCTCTGAGATTTAAAAAAGCCACAAGTGGGGGGCTTCTGGGATCAGATCCAGCCATTAGGGAAGATTATGGGACTTTTGCTATGGAGCACAGTGGGAGCAGGTCTTTGGAATTCAACAGCCCACATTGGAGTCACGTTATAGGCCAGGGGTGGGCAAACTTTTTGGCCCAAGGGCCACATCTGCGTGGGAAAACTGCATGCAGGGCCGGGCCAGGGGGTTGAGGTGCAGGAGGGAGTGTGGGGTTGTCAAGGTTCCTTCCCCACTCTGAACTCTAGGGTACAGATGTGGGGACCTGCATGAAAACCTCCTAAGCTTACTTTTACCAGCTTAGGTTAAAACTTCCCCAAGGTACAAACTATTTTACCTTTTGCCCTTGGACTTTATCACTGCCACCACCAAATGACTAACAAGTATATAATTGGGAAAGAGCCCATTTGGAAACGTCTTTCCCCCCAAAATCCTCCCAACCCTTACACTCCCTTTTCTGGGGAAGGATTGATAAAAATCCGCACCAATTTGCATAGGTGAATACAGACCTAAACCCTTGGATCTTAAGAACAATGAAAAAGCAATCAGGTTCTTAAAAGAAGAATTTTGATAGAAGGAAAAAGGAAAAAGAATCACCTCTGTAAAATCAGGATGGTAAATACCTTACAGGGTAATTAGATTCAAAACACAGAGAATCCCTCTAGGCAAAACCTTAAGTTACAAAAAGACACAAAAACAGGAATCTACATTCCATTAAGCACAGCTTATTTTCTTAGCCATTTAAAGGAATCAGAATCTAATGCATATCTAGCTAGATTACTTATTAAATTCTAAGACTCCATTCCTGTTCTGTCCCTGGCGAAAATATCACACAGACAGAGAGAGAGAGAGACTTTGTTTCTCCCTCCCCCCAGCTTTTGAAAGTATCTTGTCTCCTCATTGGTCATTTTGGTTAGGTGCCAGTGAGGTTATCCTAGCTTCTTAACTCTTTACAGGTGAAAGGGTTTTTCCTCTGTCCAGGAGGGATTTTAAAGGTGTTTACCCTTCCCTTTATATTTATGACAGGGATGTATGAGGGGGCTCAGAAAAAGGGGTTGGGGTTCAGGAGGGGTGCGGGGTGTGGCAGGGGACTCAGGGCAGAGGGTTGGGGTGTGGTTCCCCGTTCCCGGCCAATGGGAGCTGCGGGGGGCAGTGCCTGGAGGCGAGGGCACAGGGACAGGGACGTGGTGCCAGCCGCTTCTGGGAGCAGTGCGAGGCCCACAGTGCCATGGGGGTGGCTATCCCGTGGGCCGGATGCAAAGCCCTGAGGGGCCAGATCTGGCCTGCAGGCCGTTGTTTGCCCACCCCTGGCCTAGCACCATGGGGTCCTAGACCATGAGCAGCTCTCTGAGGTGCTACCATCATAAAACAAATAAATAATTTCCCTGTTTTGCAGATACAGAATTGGGGAGATTAAGTCACTAGCCCAAGGGCACACAGGAAGTCTGAGGAAAAGCCGAGAATTGAAGAGTTAGGGCTTCAGAGTCCTAGACCAATTCCGTAACTACAGGCCAGTACATCCTTTAAGGCCATCATTTTCATGTCTAGATACAGAGAATTACAATAATCAAACCTGGAAGTCATGAATAGGTGCTACACTGTGGTGAAGTCCAACTCCAACAAGAGCAGGTGCAGTTTCCTGCCAGCCATTGATGGAAAAGGAGATTTCTCCCAGCTGTGGCTACTGATGAATTCAGAAACAACAAGGAGTCTAGGAGAATACGGGTACACTTATCACATGCCCCTACAGTTTATCACATGGAAATCATATATAAAAGTACATGAACATGCCTAATTTTCCAGGACTTCCTGGTTCACATGTTCTACTTTGTTTTGCAAGGCAGTCTGCAGAAGCGTGATGAGCATTGATAGCACCGCACAGTAATTGCTTATATAAGTGTAACTATGATCTTATTACTCATGCTTAGCAACAGGAAAAGTAACGGATGTCATGTTGAATGCTCTATGTTTTTCTTCTTAACAGTACACTTAGTTTTTAATAGGCTTAGATGTGTTGTATTTCTATGGTGACTGGCAGTATCACTGCCTAAAGAAAAACCTTCAAAATCCTTAATCAGCTTAGAGTGCAAATTGGCTGCTGGTCCGTGACTAAGGTACCAGGGTGGTAGATTGAATGAAGCAGATTTCCATATAATTGCCCAAGAAGATTTGAACTGGGGTTTTGAGTCACTCTTATGATTGAGAACACAGCAAAAAATGTGTAAATTTACCATTAGAAATTGTTCTACAGAGTCCTTTGCCTAAGTATAAAAGCATCCCTTTGATTTGATTTGTGATGTCATACATTATCTATTGTAATGCAGAGGTGATATTCTGTGTCACGGTGTTGAAGCAAGTAGATAAAGAAGTACATTCAGCAACAGCTATGGACTACACGGCCCTTTGACCTGGAGAAACCCATGAGAACAGAGCAGAAGGAAACTGAATACTCCAGAGTTCACTTTATGGAATTTTCAGGAGTTAGTTCACTCTAGTAGAATGTTCTCCCATGAGACCCATGGAGTGGGCAGTGGAGAACGCTTCCCATTCCCACAGTATCAGAGGACCAAGGGCACTCTCAGATCTTCAGAGACAGAAGCCTTCTTTGCATGGTTATCCACACGTAGATTCTGCTGCACTGGTCCACATCTCCCCAGCAGCATAGCTCTTCTTTAAGCCCCTGCTTCAATCTGCACCCCCAAAACCCAGGAGAATGATAACCCTATTAAGCAACCAAGGAAGAGCTTTCCTAGGGTCCCAGAAAGGGGGAAATGTTGTTACAGAGTGTACCTCCTGCTTTCTGTGCAGTCATCAGAGTTCTGCCTGGCTAGACACACCTCTGCTCCTGCAACTAGAATGGATGTTCAAGCCTGTTGTTTGTTTTGTGTGTGTGTAAATTCTACACTTGCCAGAATTTCATCATGATGCAAACAGCACATTTGTGAGGAAAATAAACAGTATAAATTCTAAAATATTTTGAGAGTAGCGATTGATTAAGCAGATTTAAAAAAAAAAACCCACACCCTCTACTCGCCTTACAATGATGACCTTTTACCCATTTCTAACATTGTTGTAGAGTATTATATTTCTTCCAGATTACACCATCTCAACTCTAGTCATAATTTAAATGTACATGGAAAATCTCAAAGTGCTTTACAAAGATAAGTGAGCCATTTCAACCTCCTTGTCAGGTAAGTAGGTAACTACCTTCCCCCTCTGTAAAAACTGGAATATGGAGTCACAAGGTTAAGTGACTTTCCAAAGGCAGCACATGCAACCAGAGCTAAATCCCAGATTTTTCTGATATTCTGAGCAGCTAATGCCCCTTCTTTACACAATATGGTTCACAAATTGTATTTATTTCCCAAGCCCTAAACTGAAGTTTTTGTGCACATACAGAAAACCAGGAAACTAGGTAGCTTTCTCAGCAGCTCCTATTAGGAAACCATAAAGGCTGTTCTCTTTGTATTCCCAGGCATGCTAGAGTGGAAGTGTGGAAAATCTGACGTGAAAAGCCTCTTCCCATGTTTATCCCTAGTGCGGTGCTTTGTGGCGTGGTTTGATGGGTGTTGAAAAGGCGTCCTACAGCAATCGTTCTTTCTAACTGCAGGCATCTATTACTTTCCCTTTTAGTTAGCACCACGGCTTTTATTTATAAAAGGAAAGAAGAAAGGTCCTGTAGGTTTTCGAACACTGTGCTAAAGATGAACATTCCTTAGTACAGTGCTAACATTGAAACAAATTAGAGTTTTGATAAATACAGTAGAATTGCGAACAATAGAATGTCCTCTTGAGCAGTGTTGTTCACTTGTGACTGACTATCAGCAAGCCCAAAGAATGACACAATGAGGAAATCAGAGACCGAGCAGCGATTTTTTTGTTTTGTTTTGTTTTTATTTTAGATTTTTGCACTTTCAAATTCCCAGTGAACTATGCGGAGGAAAAGCACTTTAGGGAGAAATGGCCAAAAACACAATGGTAAATGCCTCAGAGGATTTTTTGTATTAACAGCCTAATGAGGCCAGGTGAGTGTGATGATGATTGTTGAGTGGTTGCTACTGCCAGATGTGTGAGAATTTTTTCAAAGTCATTTTTTAGTAACCACCAAAGTAAGGAGAAGAGAAAGGTTAGTTACTTCTCTACAGCCAGTGAACCTCACTCAGTAAGCACATTTCAGATTATTTGTCCCCAAACACACACACACGCTTAGGGGCAAAATCCTAAACAGAACTGAGATAAAAGTCCCAAAATGAATCAGGTAAGAAAGAACACATTTTAATTGTCTCCTTTTCCTCCACCCTTCCCTTAACAGTTCAAAGAACAAGACAGAGAAAAAGAGAATGACACAGCCCATGATAGTCTCAGATGAGCAAAAACAAGTTGTGAATATTCATTTTTTTCCTCTTTCCTCAGACAGGAATGGCAGAGCTGCAGTGACTGTGTGATCTACATGCTGAATGCAGAAGCCTGGTTGATCTCTAATTTCAAATGAAATTTTGCATTTTTATGCTCATTAGTGTACTTATAATTCAATATTTATATTGCAATAGCTCCTAAAGGATCCTAAAGTTGGGATTAAGGCTCCATTCTGTTAGACTCTAAGGCCTGGTCTACACTACAGAGTTAGGTCAACGTAAGGTAGCTTACGTCAACCTAACTGTGTAAGCGTCCACACTGCAATATTCCTCCTGCCAATTTAACTCACCTGCTACAACAGTCTAATAACTCCTCCTCCGTGAGAGGCGTAGCGCTGAGGTTGATGTAGTTAGGTCAACACTGTGTCAGTGTAGACACTGCATTGCTTACACTGACTGTTGCTGCCATTCACAGCCTGAGCTGGGAGTCCTTCTGCCCCTGGGCTGGAAGCAGGATCCTGCTGGCAGTGCCCCACAATGCCCCACATAAGTCAGTGCAAAGCACTCCTGGTGAGAACTCGCACCACCGACAGAAGGAGCGTAGTGCGGACACGAAGAGCAGATTTAATTACTCAGGTGGCTGTAGGTCGACCTAACTTAAGTCCACTTAATTTTGTAGTTCAGACATACCATATTAAGACACAAGCCCCACCCTAAAGATCTTAGCACATGTAGACCCATTACCCCAACTGGCCTCAGATGCACAGGTAATTTAAAGGTAATTTAAAGTCCTGATTCAGGAAAAACTACTTTTCTAAGGTTGATGGGAAATTTTGCCTGAGAAGGGACTGTAGAATCAGACTTAGTGTGTCTGTGTTCACATCAAGGGGCAGATTCTAGAACCCTTATTCATGCAAGTAGTCCTGACTTACTTCAATACTCACCTCACTTCAATACTACTCACATGAGTTGGAGTTAGAGGAGTATGCCCTAAATAGTTCAGCCCTAGTTATTTTTGATGTTACTTGGACTCTTCTTGACAGAGGTAGTTTTAAATTGGAGAATACGAGTGGGGCACTAGGGTTTGGGGGGTATTTTCTGGCCAGGGAAAGGGAAAGGGAAGCCAGGCATTAGTACAGTGAGATCAGAAACTAGGGGAGAGCTAGTGGCATAGGGATAGGGGTGGGGAAGTTTCTCACCCAGGAGATATGGGTCTAGGCTACTGGTGGGCAACCTGCGGCCCATCAGGGTAATCTGCTGGTGGGCCGCAAGACAGTTTGTTTACATTGGCTGGCCTCAGGCATGGTTGCCTGCAGCTCCCAGTGGCCGCAGTTCACCGTTCCCAGCCAATGGGAGCTGCAGGAAGCAGCGTGGGCTGCAGGGATGTGCTGGCCGGTGCTTCCTGCAGCTCCCATTGGCTGGAAACGGCGAACTGTGGCCACTGGGAGCTGTGGGCAGCCATGCATACAGGTGGTCAATGTAAACAAACTGTCTCGCAGCCTGCAAGCAGATTACCCTGATGGGCTACAGGTTGCCCACCACTGGTTTAGTCTACTTATTGGGAAGGATGGGACTTCCACTGAACATATGGTGTGATTATATAGCCTGATGTGATTGCAGAGCCATTGCCCATTATCTTTGAAAACTCGTGTTGATCGGGGGAGGTCCTGGATGATTGGAAGAAGGCAAATATAGTGCCCATCTTTTAAAAAGGGAAGAAGGAGAATCCAGGGAACTATAGACTGGTCAGCCTCACCTCAGTCCCTAGAAAAGTCATGGAGCAGGTCCTCAAGGATTTCATTTTGAAACACTTGGAGGAGAAGAAGGTAATCAGAATAGTCAACATGGATTCCCCAAGGGCAAGTCATGCCTGACCAACCTGATTGCCTTCTATGATGAAATAATCATTCCAAAATTAATCAAACCTGAATTGTCTGAAATATTGATTTATCTTTCTCAACCTACTTTTCAAAGATATACTCCTCCTATTAGAAGTAGCTAACTTTTACTCTTCATTTTGAATAAGACATTGATGCTTCAGAGCTAGATCATGTGGAATCCTTTCCCTTTTTTTGAGCCACATTAATTTTTTTGGGTAGATATTTCTGTGAGCTCTTGTTCATGGATCTGAGGAGCTACTCTTATGAAGGCATGTTCTGCATCCTGAGTATATTGTGTCTGTTCCCTTCTAGCACCACAGAGTCATCATCTCCCATATCTGTAAGTAACTGGCCTCTTGTGAATAAAAGGGGGCACAAGCGCATCCCATCAAAGAAATAGTAACAATGTTAAGGTAATAACATGGAAGTTTTTAACATGAGGTCAACCTGGTTTGTTTGTTTTATCTTCTTATCCTTTCAGATCATTTAGAAACTAGCCTATGTGTTTATATTTCTTTATCACATACACATATTAAATGTCATTAGGGAGAGCTCCAAGTGGGCAACTACTTGTGCCACATGGAGCCCTATGGAGATCAAAAGGGCTCCATGCGGGCATAGGGGCCTCTGCATTAGGATTCTCTTTCAGGACTGGGAATGGTCTCTTAGATGCATCCCATACCTTTGCTGATATACATACTTGCATGTACTCTGAACCTATGCACCAGGCTTAATAAAGTTTGTGTTGGAATTTCCTTAGACTTTTTCTTTTAATATTAGGAATTGTTTAGTGACAAGAGTCTGAGTGGAGCTTGGATCATTGCTTCCTTGTCTAACTCTACTGACTCAGTGCATTACATTCCCACAATCACCAACAGCCCTTTTATATTACCCTATGATATTAGTCTGATTTTACATAGATCATCTCAAATGGGGACCTGTGTATTAGAGCTCACTAAGATCTTTGAAACGTCTTTGGAGGTTCTTAAACAAGTCAGACCATAGCCAGGCAAAAATGTGCTTGAAGAATATTGGAAACATGATTAACTGATTTTTTCTATATCTCAGATCTAAACAACAGTTTGTCTGAATAATGACAAATTTTTTCAGAATAAATTGTGCATTGGCCACAGGCCAAACATTCTAAATTGGATACTGAAAGGATTTTGGTTGGGGATTTTTGTGGGGGCAGGATAGGATGTGAAGGGATTAAGCAAAAATTAGGCTTATAATGAAAAGTGAGACAACCTTAACTGTGGAACAGCTGTAGCTACTTCATAATAAACTTCTAAACAGAGCTGAAGAACTAAAATCCAAACCAGCATGTTAACATAACCATATAAATGTGTTAAATAAATCTATCTTGAACCATTACAGAAAGATTGCATTTTTAGTAACCCAAAGCAAAACTCTTTGGGGTTACTAAAGCTCTGCAATGCCATCTAATGCTACTGAGAGGTGCCCATGAAAACCAAGCTTCTATAGTTTTCACCATACTTTGCAAAAGGTATTCATATGAGACAATTAATGAGGAAAACAGGACATTTATGGAGAGCATAAAATAGTTCAAAATTATATATCAGAGGGGTAGCCGTGTTAGTTTGGATCTGTAAAAGCAGCAAAGAGTCCTGTAGCACCTTATAGATTAACAGATGTATTGGAGCATAAGCTTTCGTGGGTGAATACCCACTTTGTCGGATGCATGTCAAAATTAGTTTCTTTTATTCATCCCCCCTTGAATAATCTCATTGCTCAAACTCTTTCAAAGTAAAGATAGCTGCTGATAAAATTTTAATTAACATTTGAAAAAAGTATTCTATTTTAACAAAAAGTTCTATATTTTGTAGCCAACCCATTGTGGAAAAGCCACATTTCTTTTTAAATTCCTTATCTTATTTATTTGGTTATATACTAGAAGTTCACTCTCTCTATTGTGTGATAATGGTCACCTATTAAACAAATGTTTTGACACATGTACATCAGATTAATATGTATTTTATACATCATAGGTTACTCTAAAAGGTGCAAGGATTACTTTTAATATTGACAGTGAATTGCTTTAGAACTCTAAATATTCTGTGGTCAAGGAAAGTTAATGTACATTAACAAGATCTGGATACCTGCAGAATTAGGGGCCTTTGTGCAATCTTACATTGCTGCCCACATTAATTATTATTATTTGTATTATTCCCTTGAAGTCTCAAGTCAGATCAGGGCCCCATTGTGCTTTGCACACTATAAACACATGTTAAGAGACTGTCCCTGCTCTATAGAGTTTACAATGTAAATAGGCCGGGCAGACAAAGGGTGAGAGAAGGGAAACAGTAGTTTCCCGTTTCCTGTCCTACCTGTCCTTCACAACAAAAAGGGGACATAATTTCCTTCACAGCCAGCCAGCATCACTCCCAAGTCAATAGATAAAACTGATCAAAATAGCAGTGGAGTAGGGTATGAGTTAGAGCATGTCCGAGCACTTTCGCTGACATGAAGTGTCAGCAAAATATGCTGTTTAGAAGCCAAAACATTTTTCAGGAACACAGCATTTTCCACTAAACTTTCGTGGGGAAGGTTTTCGGGTGGAGGAAGAGACAGACTATTAGGGTGACCAGATAGCAAGTGTGAAAAATTGGGACAAGGGGTTGGAGGGAAGTAATAGGTGCCTATATAAGAAAAAGCCCTAAATATCAGGTCTGTCCCTATAAAATTGGGACATCTGGTCACCCGAGACTATATAAAGGGGTGAGGGGGTTATGATAATAGCCAGGGATGTGGGAGACCCAGATTCAAGTCCAAATTTACCTGATTTTAATCTTTTCGGATGAAAAGCTCTGCTCCGAAAAAGGCTGAGTAGGAACTTGAACCTGGGTTTCTCACAGCACCAGACCAGCACCCTAACCACCAGCCTACAGAATGTAAAATTCCCATGTCTGCTGACAGAATTCAGTTTTTGTGAAAACATTTCCACTGAGGAACAAAAATAAATTTTGAAACCTCTTAAGTTGCCATGAAATGGAACTGTCATGCTCCAGTCAGCTCTACTACGAGTGCCCTGTATACAGGTGCTGCATACGATCCAATGGAGCCCATGTGGGTCTCTCAGGCCACGTCTACACTACGAAAGTACTCAATTTTACAGAAGTCGATTTTTGGGAACAGATTGTATATAGTCGAGTGCATGCGTCCACACTAAGCACATTAATTCGGCGGTGTGCGTCCACAGTACCGTGACAAGCGTCGACATTCCGAGTGGTGCACTGTCGGTAGCTATCCCACAGTTCCCGCAAGTCCCCACTGCCCATTGGAACTCTGGGCTGAGCTCCCAATGCCTCATGGGGCCAAAAATTTGTCACGGGTGGTTATGGGTAAATGCCATCAGTCAATCCTCCCTCCCTCTGTGAAAGCAACAGCAGAAAATCATTTCGCGCCCTTTTCCCTGGATTGCCTGAGCAGATGCCATAGCATGGCAAGCATGGAGCCCGTTCAGCTCACCACAGCAGTTATGACCTTTGTAAACACCTCATGTATTATCATGCAGTTTATGCAGAACCAACTCCTGAAAAACCAGGCAAGGAGGCGACGGCAGCGCGGTGATGAGGTCATGAACACAGATTTCTCTCAAACCACGGTCCCTGGCAATTTGGAGATCATGGTGTTACTGGGGCAGGCTCATGCCATGGAACGCCGATTCTGGGCCTGGGAAACAAGCACAGAGTGGTGGGACTGCATAGTGTTGTGGGTCTGGGATGATTCCCAGTGGCTCCGAAACTTTCTCATGCATAAGGGCACTTTCATGGAACTTTGTGACTTGCTTTCCCCTGCCCTGAAGCGCAAGAATACCAAGATGAGAGCAGCCTCCAAAGTTGAGAAGCTTGCAACGCCAGACAGCTACCAGTCAGTCGGTAATCAATTTGGAGTGGGCTAATCTACGGTGGGGGTTGCTGTGATGCAAGTAGCCAACACAATCATTGAGCTATTGCTATCAAAGGTAGTGACTCTGGGAAACGTGCAGGTCATACTAGATGGCTTTGCTGCAATGGGATTCCCTAACTGTGGTGGGGCGATAGATGGAATGCATATCCCTATCTTGGCACCGGAGCACCAGGGCAGCCAGTACATAAACCGCAAGGGGTACTTTTCAGTGGTGCTGCAAGCACCGGTGGATCACAAGGGACGTTTCACCAACATCAATGTGGGATGGCCAGGAAAGGTTCATGATGTTCGCATCTTCAGGAACTCTGGTGTGTTTAAACAGGTGCAGGAAGGGATTTACTTCCCAGACCAGAAAATAACTGTTGGGGATGTTGAAATGCCTATAGTTATCCTTGGGGACCCAGCCTACCCCTTAATGCCCTGGCTCATGAAGGCACTCTGAACAGTAGTAAGGAGCTGTTCAACTGTAGGCTGAGCAAGTGCAGAACGGTGGTAGAATGTGCATTTGGACATTTAAAGGGTTGCTGGTGCAGTTTACTGACTCGCTCAGACCTCAGCCAAACCAATATTCCCATTGTTATTGCTGCTTGCCGTGTGCTCCACAATCTCTGTGAGAGTAAGGGAGAGATGTTTATGGCAGGGTGGGAGGTTGATGCAAATCGCTTGGCCACTGAATACGCACAGCCGGACAACCAAGGCTGTTAGAAGAGCACAGCAGGAAGCGCTGCGTATCAGAGCTTTGAAAACCAGTTTCATGACTGGCCAGGATACCGTGTGACACTTTTGTTTGTTTCTCCTTGATGAAAACCCACCCCCTTGGTTGCCTCTAAATTCCCTGTAAGCCACCCGCCCTCCCCCCTTCAATCACAGCTTGCTTGCAAAGGAAATAAAGTCACTATCATTTAAAGAACATGTATTCTTCATTAATTAATTATAAAAATAGGGAAATAACTCACAAGGTAGCCCAGGTGGGGTTTGGGAGGAGGGTAGGAGTGAAGGAAAAGGCCACTTTAAAACTTCTTGAATGACAGCCTTCTGTTGCTTGGGCTGTCCACTGGGGTGGAGTGGTTGGGTGCTCAGAGCATCCCCTTCCCCTCCCCCCGCGTTCTTGGGTGTCTGGGTGAGGAAGCTAAGGAACTTGGGGAGGAGGGAGGGCGGTTAAACAGGGGCTGCAGTGGCAGTCTGCGATCCTGCTGCCGTTCATGAACCTGCACCAGACACTGGAGCATGTCCCTTTGATCCCGCAGTAGCCCAAGCGTTGCATCCTGCCTCCTCTGGTCTTCCTGCCGACACCTCTCCTCACGTTCATCAGCCACTTTCCTCTGCTACTGTGTCCCTCCACACATTCTGCTGAGCTCTATCAGTGCCGGACGACTGCATGAGCTCAGAGAACATTTCATTGTGCGTGCTTTTTTTTTTGTCGCCTTATCTGAGATAGCCTTTGGGATGGAGAAGGAAGGCTTGAAACATTTGCAGCTACTGGAGGAAAAAAAGGGAGTGAAGTATTTTAAGAGATACATAAAAGATACATTTTACAGAACAATGGCTATACTCTTTCACAGTGAACAACACTATTCACATTACATAGCACATGTGATTTTGGTACAAGTTCGCATTTTGCATCTTATATTGAGTAGCGAGGCAACAGAATTCAGCTTGCAGGCGGCCATGGTAAGCTGTAGCCTTTTGGCTTCTGCAACTTTCATAACAGCAGCGCCCTCCTCTCCCATACCAAGCAAAGAATGTTGATTTGGCCATTTAGTGCTGTGGTTTTCCCGTTAATGTGCAGCAGCAGAAACCAAACTAACCCCCGCCCCCATCCAATTCTCTGGGATGATTGCTTTTCCCCTCACCCCAGCGCCTGGCTAGTATCAGGGAAGATCCCTGCTAGCCAAATGTGAACAGCTCAGAGCCAATGCCACCCCCATACAACTACATGGCTAACTGTGGGGAGGATTTCTTTTCAGCCACAGGCAAACAGCCCAGTAGGAACGGCCACCTCTGAATTTTCCCTTAATTAAATTCCCCTATTTCAACCAGGTTACCATGAACGATATCATTCTCTTGAGGAGAACACAGAAAGATAAAGAACAGATGTTGCTTGAATGCCAGCAAACACTGGGACCATACGCTGCCAGGCTTTGTCATGAAATGATACCAGATTACTTGCTACTAGCATGGCATGGTAAAGTGTCGTACCATGGAGGACGGAACAAGGCTGCTCTCCCCAGAAACCATCTGCAAAGGCTTTTAAAGTACCTCCAGGAGAGCTTCATGGAGATGTCCCTGGAGGATTTCCGTTCCATCCCCAGACATGTTGTTAACAGACTTTTCCAGTAGCTGTACTGGCCATGAATGCATCTCAAGTCCTCGGGGCTACTTAATCATTAAAAAATGCTTCCTTTCATAACATGCATTATATTTTAAAAAGGTACACTCACTAGAGGTCCCTTCTCTGGTTTTGTTGGGTTGGGAGGGTATTTCAGTCAGGGTGATAAAAAGATCCTGGCTGTCGGGGAGAATGGTGCGCAATGTGCTCTCCTCAAGCTCCTCCTCCTCTTCCTCATCTTCCCCATCTGCAAAATCCTCAGGCATGGCAAAGAGTACCCCATCATCGGAGTTCACGGACAGGGGTGGGGTAGTGGTGGTGGCCCCCCCTAGAACTGCATGCAGCTCAGCGTAGAAGCGGCATGTCTGGGGGTCTGTCCAGGAGCGTCTGTTTGATTCTTTGGTTTTCTGGTATGCTTGTCTGAGCTCCTTAAGTTTCACGCGGCACTGTGTTGCATCCCTGCTATAGCTTCTTTCCTCATGGCCTTGGAGATTTTTTTAAATGTTTTGGCATTTCGTCTTTTGGAACATAGTTCTGATAGCAGAGATTCCTCTCCCCATACAGCAATCAGACCCAGTACCTCCCGTTCGGTCCATGCTGGAGCTCTTTTTCGATTCTGGGACTGCATCACCTGTGCTGATGAGCTCTCCTGGCCAAACAGAAAATGAGATTCAAAAGTTCCCGGGGCTTTTCCTGTACACCTGGCCAGTGCATCTGAGTTCAGAGTGCTGTCCAGAGCGGTCACAATGGTGCACTGTGGGATAGCTCCTGGAGGCCAATACCTTCAAATTGCATCCACACTAACCCTAATTCAAAATGGCAATGTTGATTTCAGCGCCAATCCCCACGTTGGGGAGGAGTACATAAATTGGTTTTAAGAGCCCTTTATGTTGAAAAAATGGCTTCATTGTGTGGACAGGTGCAGGGTTAATTCGATTAACACTACTAAATCTGACATAAACTTGTAGTGTAGACCAGGCCTCAGAGGTAGTTTGGAATTCTCGGAAGTGTTGTTGCACACATTACTATGGGAATATCTTATGGCAATAATTTTGGAAAAAGGCCAGAATTTACACAGCAGGTGACTGAGTCTGGCTGGAGCAAAATGTTCACATTACATCTCCAGACAATCACTTCTTCCCCTAAACATCTCCCTGCCTCACCTTGCTTCCCTCTATTCATTATCCATTCTTCTATAAAAGAATCATTTTAATAAGGCTCCAAATTGACATGTATGCAACACCACAATGTTCCTTTGGCAAGAATGCCATACACTGGTGACATCTAGTGGACACAAGTAACAAAACAAATCAAACCATATTTAAAAAGATTCAGTTTGTGAAAATAATTCAGTCCTAAACCGATGATAATCTTGTGTGTCTTTCACACACTCCTCTTTACTCCCAGGAAACCATCTTTATCTCAGTATGCTGAAAGCTTGAGAAATGTTTAGAAACATAGGAATGACCATATCAATTCATACATAAAAAGCATCTAGTCTTGACTCCTGGCTTCAGGGACCAATACCTTATTCTTCAGAGAAGGGTGAACTTCTCTCCCCAAAAGGGTTATTGGTGCAGAGAAACTTTAAACCCCGATGTAAAGGGTTATGGAAGGGGAAATATATGGAATGTTCCCCTTACCAGCAACTAACAGTGCCAAGGCACTGGCGCCAACACATGCAGTCAATGGTCACTTTTACGACTTATGAACTGTGTCCCTCCGACACAGGGGCTGTATCCAGTGGATCCGTGCCATCGATGCCCACCCCAATTCCTTCACAATCCTCTCTCACACAGTACACTTCTGTGGAGTAGATCACAAGGTAGCGCAGGTGAGTTTTTGTGTATGGTCTTCCAACAGCCTGCCCTCAAACCATACAATGCAACGGCAGTGGTTCAACTACATTTCAAGCTTTCTGTGGCCACGGTAGAGGAAACAGCAAGGACAGCAAGATATTACTCTTCTTGGCCGGTCATACGATGCTATAACATGGGAGTTATCCCCAACATCCCCCAACAGCCAATCAAATTATGTTTTGAAGCAAGAGCTTTTATTATGCTTTTAACATAGTCTTAGCTTGCATAATTGCCACTGTAAATGATGACCATAAAATTATCCAGTCCTCCTAATAGTCTTGTTGCATTATCTGACTCCGCACCCTGTGGCAGTGAATTCTACAACTGATGGTGTTGGGAAAAGAAACACTTTTTCCTTTGTCTTAACTGTCTTTGATTTGGTCACATCTCACCTTTGGCCATCCACTTTGCCCTTATTTGGATATTTCTCATCTCCTATTTATTTTTTGTAACTGAGGCATTCAAAATTGGACTCATCACTCAAACCAACTTCTGGCACTCTTTGGTTTTGGCGAGAAAACTGATGCACATTAATGATGTTAATGCAGCATTATTGAGTCTTTATTCTGGTTAGGCAGCTACAGATTCCAGATTACTCTGGTTTCTGGCAGCAATAGCCTGGTATTTATTGTGTGATGCCATGGACAAGTTAGGGTGTGTTTGAGCTAACACACACCAGCCTCACCTCAGAATAACCCTCTGTCTCCACTCTTGGAGGCCCACAGAAAGCCTGAACAGTGGCTCTTGTGAGAGTCTGGGAGAACCAGAAGTGGAGCAGGATACCTTCACACCGGGCTTGCACTCCTTGTGCAAACTTCTTTGTTGAGCAAACACATTGACTTTGTCTACGCTGGAAAAATTAGGACACATAATTCACCATTATAACGGCTCTGGTTCACATTAGTGGAAGTTCTGATGTAAAAAGGACTTGGGTATGTTATCTAATTCTCCTCCAACTGTACACCACAGCCCCTACTGTTGCTGCTGCTGGTGGAGCTACACCAGCAGAGCACTATATGTGTGTGGTATTCTCAAGAAAGCAGGGAGATTCAGGTTTCAGGAAAATGCTCCTAGTGAACAATTAGAAACATCATCATGGGGTCAAGGTGTCTTATTCATAGAACTCCTACCTATCTCCCTATTTCCTACTAACCTACTTCCTGTTGCTGCTGCACTTCCTGCTAGATGCATACAGTATCCACAAGATGTCCCTATTCCACAATAGGTGCCAATTTTTGTAGTATAGATGCAGCCAATGGCCACTTTCCTAAGCTGAAGTTGCTAGTTTTAGTTCCATCACTACGTATAAAAAATGTCAGGTTTCCCCCCAGTAGGCCTGTTACTACCGGTATCCCAGGCAATAATAAGCCTTTAAACGTGTTATGGTTTCACAGCAGCTAGGGCAGACAAAATATGCCAAAACATTTAAACAGAGTTTAAAGAGTGTTCTAGCCTACTAGCGAACTCTCACAAATCTCACCCCCAACAGTATTTCAAAACACTTTTCACCATTGCCTACCTATAGTGCCAGAAAAATGAGCACTTTTAAATAACCTGTTTGAACAAAGGCAGTGTTAATAGAAAGCCTGTTGGTATTTTTTTTTAATTACTTTTAAACACAGGGACAAAGTATTTTTTTAAATAACAGGACTATAAACAGTTCTTATGTGCTCTTTTAAGTTGCTCCTGAAAATATACTTCTTTCAGATAACTTTTGTTAAGAACAGATGGTGTGGTCCATTGGATTAGATGCTGGATTGATCTGGAGGTTCTAAGGATCTTGGCCTGAGCCCCTATTCTAATAGTGACTCATCATGTGTCATTGGACAAGTCACATCCTATCCGCCTTTCCATTTCCTCACCTGTCATAGTGGATCTCTCTATTTTGTGAAGCACTTTGAGATCTCCAAAACCTGCTGTAATACCTAGCTCCTTGCTCAAGTAGCTTAATTTTTGCTAGGATGATGACTAAAAAACCCTCTCATTATTAGTATGTTGCCTCTTTCCCATCCACCTTGGTTTGTATTTTGTACAGACCTTCTAATTAAAATTGTGTATTTCCTTTACCTGTGATAAAGACAATAAGTGAATGTAATATCTATGATATACTAAAGCAGAACATTGTTGTAAATGTTGACACTGACATTAATGTCTCTTATAAGTCATGGCTTGATTCTGGACTTGATTATGCCCATCACAATATATTTCTTCCTTCCAGCTACTGCAATTGTCACATTTGTACAGTCACCAAACTTCACTGGCTAAAAAGAGTAGATTAATTTAATTCATACTTCATTCTCTGGGAAGATAATCTACTGCCCAAAGAGCCTTTGGGCAAACCTCATCTACTCTCCTCTGCTACTTAAAGTTACAAATAATTTTTAACCCTGTTTCAATGTAGCAACACACACAATAGTAACTATATTAATCCATTCCCACCGCTTCCTGCTTGTGTGCTTACGAAGTGATTTATTTTTCATGTAATATTTCTCTATTCACATTTTAATACACACTGCTTTATTCAGGTTAGAGCGTTAATTTGCACAGTGCTGTTTTGATAAGAATGGAGAATACAAAACCAATTATCTAATGCACGTCCTGTCCATTATTAGGAGTCTAACTGGCAAGTCAAAGTCTTGGGCAGCTGAAACTTGACTGAATAAAAGAAAAATGTATGCTTCTGTAACAACTACCATAAAAGAATTTCAAAGCACTTTATAAATGTTAAGGAAAACTCACAAGTTCTCACCTTGAGATAGGTTAAGGACATACACTTTGGTCATCCCTGAAATGCAGGCACCAGTGGAATGCAATGTAGCAGTTTAATACCAATGTCTAGCAACACAGCACAGCAAGTTAGGATAAGAGCAGCTGCAGCTTCATTTGTGTCTATTAGGGAATTTAGGGAAGCAGAACTTAATTCTTGAACACAAGCTGGAATCTGGCCAGGATATGGGTGCTACTCTTGGGAAAAATGGAACAGAATCTTGAAAACCACAAGAGGACAAGACGTTACTTTTTGTGTCTCACTCAAACGAACCAAGGCCCAGGTATATAGGTACCTAACTCACATTTCAGTCATTATACTGCTGCTGTTTATTCGAAACACCAAACTGGAGCATTGGACCATTATGGACCCAGAGGAGCATGCCACCTACACAACTTCCTGCAGTACCAAACGGTTATGAGGGGTTCTCCCATTCATGTACCAGCATATCCTAACACTGGTAAGAGGATCACTACACAAGGTGATGATGAAAGCTGCTCCACTTAAAATAGAGGGGGGAAAGCATAGGGATGAGTATCTCCTCTGTAGGAATTCTCACTTTGAATTCTCTAGCTGTTTAACTTCAAGACAGACAACTGCATCTTGGACTTGTTTAGAGAGATGGCCCGTTTGTTATACTTCTGCAACATAGGCCATGGAAGCATCCTCTCCCCCTCCACCTCCTGCTTTGCTAGGTGGCTCCTTATTAATTATTGTAGTGCCTAAAAAGAACCCTAACCATAGACCAAGACCCCATTGTGCCGGGCACTGTACAAACAGGACAGAAAGCCACTCTCTGGCCCAAGTTTAAGTAGATTCAAAATTTAAGTAGACTCAAAGCGGAAGGCAGGAGACCATGATGTCTGATTTTTCTTACTGAGATTTTGAAAAATGCTCAAATTCCCCCCTGTAAGGCACTCAGCTACCATGGTGTTGGATGCCAGATAAATGCCTGAAATAAAGAACATCTTCTCCTACTATTATATTGTGTCTCAGCATTGTCTTCAGTGCACACTTCCTGTCTCACATTACCTTAGAGACAGGATGCAATGTCTAAAAAATGCTATCGACAACTGAGAAGAGGTAACTGGGAAAGGAAAGAGACCTATTATATAAAGCATCTACTTGAGTCAAGATCTCACTCAGGCTGCTGCAGCAAACTATCCACCTACTCTTCTTTCTTATCTAGTTTCACCATCACCAGCAAAAAGTATCAAAATGCTGCCATGTATGAGCAGCATTAAACAGGAGCTGCTGAAATTTACCATCCTATCATTCAAATGCAGGAAAACAATTAGTATCCCCTGGGCTGGGATACATTTTATAGGGGAAAATTTAGCAGCATATGGTGTGTGAATTAAGATTAAAAACAACAGCTGTCAGTGTTGACTGAAAAATCTTTAAAAACAGATTTATGAATATTTATGAAAGTATTTAAGTAGAGATGGCTTGAATTGCCTCATCTCCTCCCCCCCCCCCCCCAGCCCTAACTGAAAGCTTCTACATTGGAGTTTGAAATGCAGATCTAAATTTTACAGTTTAGGTCCATCTTTAGAATTTAAGAGGAATTATACAAATTAAATCTATTATGCTAGTAAGAAATTGTTAAACATTTGCAATCAGAGTTTAATACAAGAATTCCCTATCTGGATCAACATTTGACTTGCTTGGAAGAGAGAGAGAGAGAGAAACATTTTGGCATTGATAGTGTAACCAATACTACCAAAACCTAAGTTTATTAATAAAACTACTACTTAGCACCTACAGTAACTTTCATCCCCAGATCTCAAAGTTCTTAACAGTGATGGGTGAAACAATTATTCATGTCTTACAGATAAGGGAACCAAGGCACAGAAAAGTAACTTGCCAAGAATCAATGGCAGAACAGGGAGTAAAACTTAAGTCACCTGATCACCATTTGGCATGGTGCATAGTTAATACTTCACTTCTGAAATCATTGCATTAAACAAGGCAGAAACACAAATGGTCAAGCTACTTTAGAAGTTCCTATTCACTGCCACGTTTTCACTGTATTCAATTAAACTTGTCAATGAGGGAAAAGATGGAAGATCTCTATCTGATCAAAGGCAACATTTTCAAAAGCATCTAAGTCCCATAACGTCTCAGTGGGATATAGGAGACTCCTAAATCACTTACACACTTTTAAACCTCCCCCCCCCAAAAAAAAAGAGAAAACTAAAGTGATGTCATTGAATCAATACAATTTCACAACATTGTGTTTAAAACCTCTTCTGAAGGGGCACTGTTCATTATTGTTGACTATAGCCTGGAAGTGGAGCAATGACTTTGTTTGATAGATAGAGAACAGATTTAAGGCCTTAATTCTTAATTAAAAACTAATTGGGACATACACAGTGTAGCAGTTGGTTTATTTATGAACCTCCCTGGCTGAGTTAAAGGATATAAAACATAAAAAGTAACTTGGGAACAATCTGGTAGCATATGCAGAACAGGCAGTAGCAAGTCAGCAGCAGCCTTCACCCTCTAGCAAATAAGGGAATGAGTCTCTTAAGCCCATGAAAGTGAAGCGGTGCAAGACTGTGAAGGACATCTCGCGAAGGAGAGAAGACAAGAGTGCCACTGATTGAGGGAGCCAGTCTCCTTTCTTGTTCCCAGCCTTGCGGTAGAAGCAGCATTCTCTCTAGGCCTACGCTCAGCTCACACATCAAACCCAGCAGGAAGACGAAGGGTAATTTTGGCATATATACAATTAAACTAGTCAAGGAGCCATTTTTAATGGTTGTTGCAACACCCTCTGTCTTGCTAACAGTTTCACTTTTTGAGCATTACCTAACAAATACTGCAGCGACTGACACTTGAAAATTTAGAGCCAAGCATACAGAAGCTTTCTAATAAGCTACATCTGGAAATAATCCGTTTAAATTACCCGTTGCCAAAACAGCTTTAAAGTCTCACCCTGTTTTTCCTGTGGATTCAGCTTCTTACTTAATGGAGGGGCTCAAGAAACATATCTGTAGGCTTGGCTATGTATCCCTGAGATGACCAGGGCAGACAAAGGTTACTTACTTGTTATCTTGGAGGATCCAAGAAGGTAAAGGCCCCTTTGGCAATAGGCTGTCAGTACAAGGTAGGATCTCATTTTCATCCCATTTGCCTTAGAATGAGCTATTAACCCTAAAGATCCTGGACCACTCTCTGACTCAGGTCACAGAAGAACATCTTTACATGGAGAATCATGCCACAAAAAGGCTAATAATCTTCACACATTGAGCTTCACTTTGGCCTTTGAGATGTCAGTGAAGAGCTGTCAGGTCACATAATGCTAGTTCAATATATTTCCAGTAGCTTCTGCAAGTCCATTTTCTTCATTCTAAAAAGCTTTGAGGCCTGTTTCCAGCTGCTTTTACAAGGAGGAGCTACAAACCTCGCTGTTTTTATTAATGACTGCTGAAACTAAGGGAAGAGAAAACAGAAGCCACCATCCCTGACTGGACCCATCAAAGTGGAGCTGTGGGCTACCAACAGGAGTGTGTAAGGGATCAGGGGTATGTCCAACAGAGCAGAAAGGTAGGTGCCTGTGGAGTGTGGGCAGGAGAGTAGGTTACAGGGGAGTACTCCATTACAGGGGAGTACGCACAGGGGGTGAGAAGAAAGGGCTCAGGAGGCAACACAGAATATATGAAAGAGGGGAACAGATGGGATTGGAAGATGAAACAAAAAACAAAGACAACATGATTTATTTAATAAAAGGATCATACACTTTAATCTACTTGCATTTCAAAGCACGGTAAATAAGAGTGCACTATGGAACTTTCAGTTCCAGCAGGGTCCACATAGATACTTGCTAGCGCACGGTAGACTTCCACCCCAGATTGCTGTGAATTAATTGTTCGTGTAGACAAGCCCTTAAATATAAAAAGGGAATTTAACTTTGCAAATATTTTTAATTTAACATGAATCATTACATTGGGAAATGCTAGACTCATGCCACACATCAACCGCTGGAGATACAGCTCTAATAAAGCTATGCTTATGCACATGATTTGGGATTGCCCTTTCATTCCCTCCTTTTGGGATGATGGGAATGAATCTTAGAAATTAACCTTGAAAGGGATGCCACTATTTTGATCATGGGGAAGAAAGAATTTTACATCATATAATGAAATAATGAAGACTGCAGTGACAAGGTGGGTGAGGTGATGTCTTTTATTGGACCAACTTCTGTTGGTGATACAAGATTTCTGTGTAAGATCGAAAGCTTGTCTCTTTCACCAACAGGTCCAATAAAAGGTATCACCTCACCCACCTTGTCTCTCTAATATCCTGCGACCAATTCAGAGCTGGAAAAAAAATTATTATATGGAAGAGTAATTCCATGCTAGGTATAAATTTCTGGATCTCTTCCCTCCAGCCAGGCAGAATGGAAACACCTCTTTCATTTGAAACAAATTGGACCATTATGATTATATCTACAAGCCACTCCTACAACTATAAATGCAAGTACAGGACATGGAATTTCTAATGCTATTGGCATTATTGAGATTGAGTCCAATTTGGGAGCTAGTCTGTGTTTAACTTTTGTTTAATTATCAACTGAACATATTTGTCAGACACTAGCAAAAACAATGCCCCTTGCCAAAACTAGAATTTAAGTGAAACAAATTTGGTAACCTTAGGGACACCAATCTGAACAAACATCAGAAAATGCAAACGTTAGGGTACTTGCAGTCACATTAGCCCTCCACACTATACACACTATGGTAATCTGATTAGTAATTAGAGCTGTCAATTAATCACAGTTCACACACACAATTAACTCAAAAAATTAATCGTGATTAATCGCAGTTTTAATCCCACTGTTAAATAGAATACCAATTGAAATTTATTAAATATTTTGGATGTTTTTCTACATTTTCATATATATATTGTATTCTGTGTTGTAATGGAAATCAAAGTGTATATTATTTTTATTACAAATATTTGCACTGTAAAAATAACAAAAGAAATAGTATTTTTCAATTCACTTCATACAAGTACTGTAGTGCAATCTCTTTGTTGTGAAAGTGCAACTTACAAATGTAGGGATTTTTTTGGTTACTTAACTGCACTCAAAACCCAAAAGAATGTAAAACTTCAGAAACTATAAGTCCACTCAGTCCTACTTCTTGTTCAGCCAATAGCTAAGACAAACAAGTTTGTTTACATTTGCAGGAGATAATGCTGCCTTCATCTTATTTACAACGTCACCAGAAAGTCAGAACAGGCATTTGAATGGCACTTTTGTAGCCAGCATTGCAAGATATTTACGTGCCAGATATGCTAAACGTTCATATGCCCCTTCATGCTTCAGCCACCATTTCAGAGGACACACTTCCATGCTGACGACTCTTGTTAAAAAAAATGTGTTAATTAAATTTGTGACTGAATTCCTTGGGGGGGAATTGTATGTGCCCTACTCTGTTTTACCCACATTCTGCCATATATTTCATGTTATAGCAGTCTCGAATGATGATCCAGCACGTTGTTCATTTTAAGAACACTTTCACTACAGATTTGACAAAACTCAAAGAAGGTACCAATGTGAGATTTCTAAAGGTATCTACAGCACTCGACCCAAGGTTTAAGAATCTGAAGTACCTTCTAAAATCTGAGAGGGACAGGGTGTGAAGCATGCTTTCAGAAGTCTTAAAAGAGCAACACTCCGATGCAAAAACTACAGAACCCAAACCACCAAAAAAAGAAAATCAACCTTCTGCTTGTGGCATCTGACTCAGATAATGAAAATGAACATGCGTTGGTCTGCACTGCTTTGGATTGTTATCGAGTAGAACCAGTCATCAGCATGGACACATGTCCCCTGGAATGGTGGTTGAAGCATGAAGGGCCATATGAATCTTTAGCGCATTTGACACGTAAATATCTTGTGACGCCGGCTACAACAGTGCCATGAGAATGCCTGTTCTCACTTTCAGGTGACATTGTAAACAAGAAGCAGGCAGCATTATCTCCTGCAAATGTAAACAAAATTTGTTTGTCTGAGCAATTGGCTGAACAAGAAGTAGGACTGAGTGAACTTGTAGGCTCTAAAATGTTACATGGTTTTATTTTTGAATGCAGTTTTTTTTTTAAACACACAATTCTACACTTGTAAGTTCAACTTTCATGATAAAGAGATTGCACTGCAGTACTTGTATTAGGTGAATTGTAAATTATTATTTCTTTGTAAAAAAACTAATGCAAATACTTGTAAACAAAAATATAAAGTGAGCACTGTAGACTTTGTATTCTGTATTGTAATTGAAATCAATTTATTTGAAAATGTAGAAAATATCCAAAAATATTTAAATAAATGATATTCTATTATTGTTCAATTGTACAATTAATTTTTTCAAACGCTCGACAGCCCTACCAGTAATTACAATATGCAAAATGGCTCAGTTACTGTGAGAATCTCAATCTTTTGCAGTTCCCGAAAAGTGCTTAAATACATAAATTTTAAAGGACTACTAAAATAAGATTATCCTTTTTTAAAAGAAGACCGAAAGGGACTACTAATGCCTATTAATATCTAAATGATCCCAACTTGGGACTGAATCCTGCCACTCATTACCCACATAAATATATTACTTGAGTGCTTCATTGAATTATTACTCACCTGAGGAAAGATTTTCAGAACTGGGTGCACTGCTTTGAAGTTCACACCATCGTTAGAGTTGAATGTGATGGAAGAGGTAACATTACATTTTCCTGCTACTATTGTATATGTGGAGACACTTTCTTTTGGAAGGATTAACAAGGCAGAAGCAAATCTGAGAAAAACTGGAAGAAACCCAAAAAAAGGATGAATACAAAAATATAAGGAGCCAAGTCCTGGCCCACTTGAAGTCACTGAGAATTTTGCTACTGACTTCAATAGGGAGAGGATTTCACCCAAGGCTTATATTCTTGTTCCAAAGAAAGTCAATTCTGCCATTGATTCACTAGGTGAATCTTCCAGTGCCTGAACTATCCTTAGAAAAACAAGATATCTATTCACCATTGTAATGCACTGGGTTCTCCAGAGGAGAAGTGTTATGTTTACCTGGATGAAAGAAAGTGCAGGCTGCTACTATTAATATCTTAATCTGCATTTCAAGATTGCAAAAACCTACAGGACTTCTCAGATTAACATTAATCACTTACATTTAGTTCAATGACAACTACATGTTCCCACATTCTGAAGGACTAAGAACAGGCTGTTCATAGCTGCTGGTTACTCCCTGAAATTTGTACAAGGGAGTTTAATATATATAAAAACGCTTTAAAACCTGCCCTAATTTCAAGAAGGCCAAGGCCAATATTCAATACACTAGCTACAAAAGTTTATTTTAAAATAAAAACATTTCAGTCATAAGGCTTTGTAAAACAGCATGTCAAGTAGTTACCTTAATCTCTGCAGTGTAAGCACCTTGAAATTGTATGCTAACATGATCAGTATAAATTTACCACTTATATGGTCAGACTATTCACATACATGACAATAAATACATTCTTTACCAGCTATACCCAATACAGAAGTAAAATCATTATAAATATACACCAGATTCCCTTACTTGTACAAAGGTAACTCTGGTAACATGTGAAATAGAAATTGTGAAACTATGGATTTAATCATCTTTATTTTTAATCTTTACATTTTAGTGAAGACTGGCCTATAATTTTAAACTACAGAAAAGAAGTTAAAAAATTAATTCTAAAACACTATATACTATAGCTAAAAGACTGCATCAGTAAAACCAGCTTGTCGGATGTAGATGGCTTACATTCTTTTTCTTGGGGTGCAACCTCTGAGTACATAGCTCTTAAAATTGTTACCATGTACTAATTGGGCCATACTATGCCATTCACTTTTAAGCAGAATCCCCCATTAAAATCAATGGGGAATTTTGCTTAAAAACAGATCACCATATGGACCACTGGCAAGAGAAAACAATACAGCCCACAGTGGGGTATTTTTATGCTGGCTGTTGACTACAAAATCTATGGTGCATAATTCAACATTTATAATGAAGTAAAACAAAGTAGAATGAACAAACGTTTACAAGACAAAATACTAAAGCACCTGAGATTTTCCTTTAGAAAGCCTAGTAGAGGTACTTTCCCCAGGAGGATAGTTGTATAATATAATCAATTCAATTTCTCTCAATATTATAAAGGCATGATCCCTCCTGAAACAGTCTAAGTAGACACAATGTTTCACAACTGTAACTTTCATCTTCAAAATTAAATACACTACCAAACTATATTTAAGATTTGAGCCATATTTTCCACAGAGCACTACATGTATAATTAATTGTGTACACTTTCTACATGAGAACCAATCATTACATTTTAAATTAAAAACTAAACTTCATCTACTGAAGTGTACTTGATAAAATTAAGTACAAGTTTAAAGAATACAAGTTAAAGAACATTGTATGCTATTTGAAATTTGTGGTACCTAAGTTTTGAA
Organism: Lepidochelys kempii; assembly: GCF_965140285.1. Taxonomy (NCBI): domain Eukaryota; kingdom Metazoa; phylum Chordata; order Testudines; family Cheloniidae; genus Lepidochelys; species Lepidochelys kempii. The sequence goes on along the minus strand of NC_136382.1, from coordinate 134,134,066 downwards.
GTGTGCAGTATTCATACTTACAACAAACTTAATACCAATTATACAGGTTACTGAAAACAAACAGGATAGGACAAAAATGCAATAATTTAATAATAACCTGTTATACAGTCACTCAGTTTACAGCCAACCAGCGGTTAGTGTATCTTAACATTTTTTGTAGAAATAATACTTTAAGTGTTCTTTCATTTCCACTCTTGATATTGTGAGCTTGTTCTCAGGGAAGCTATGTCCATCTGTCCACTTCTCTGCAAGGTTAAAACTGCATGATTGACATTCTCCAATTCTTCTCTCCCATTTTCAATAGAACCAATGTAGTGCACTATAGAATAAAAAACTGCTTTTTAATTCCTTTGCTTTGATGCTAGGTGCTCATGAATTCTGTTTAACAATGGACAATCTGAACTCCCAGACATAAGGGTAAAGGAGACAAAGAATATAAACAAAGGCCTTAAAACAGGAAAATGTCCTGATGGGAAACGAAAACTTTTTTCTTAACTATGTAATTTTATTTCTGCAACATATCTAAGTCTAAAAATGATAAAGAGAATTTCTAGTTAAGACGTCAAAATTCAAGAAATGCCTCTTAATTCTAATGTTTCTCTTCTTCAGCACTTCCAACAATTACTGGTAAAGCAGCGTTTAAATTAGTCATCACTAATTTAGTGATTTGGGAAAATGAAGTTGCTACATGATCAAGTTTAAGTACACTTTCCCCCACAACTCTATAGTTATGAATTTGTTGGACATTTACTGACTGAATAAGAAACCAAGTGTATCAGATTATTTCCTTTTCATACCACACCTTGGCACGAAAAGAAAGGCTCCCATTGCCAATATAAGGAAGAAAAGGCAGGTTTGACTTTTAAATAGACTTTGTAACAGTTTGCAATTGTGCTAGAAACTTAAACTTGGTTAACTGCACTAAAAAAATCCTCTTTCCAACACAGAAGGTACAGTAACCTAGCGAACTCAGTTTTAATTAAAAATAATCATCAAGAAGAATACTCTTCTCAGTGCAAATATACTGTAATGTTCAAAAAAAGTCAGAGCACAACTATTCAAGTTCCAGTGTATCTTTACCTAATGGAATGTTGCTTCACTCACAAAAAACAAAGAACGTCAAATAGCTTTAACCAAATTCCAGTCACTCAAATTTAAATTTAGTTTTAATTTAAATTATAGCACAACTTTCTAGGTAAACTAATTCTATGATTGACAATCTACTGTATTTCAAAATAGTCGGGGACAAAACTATGCAAATTCATTTGATGGTGATAAATTACTTCCATAATGTAGTCAATGCCAAAGGAAAACCAACTATTTGGGGCAGAGTGGGTAGAACACTTCCATACAGGCATCTTAAACAAAAAAATAAAATAAAAATCCTTAACTCCACAGTTCATAAGGGGCTGTTCCTGAAAAATGTATGTGCAGAGAACTGCCCATGACTTGAATGCAAATGCTCTGCATGCCACTTAGCCCTTCAATGTGTGAGAGAAAACAAAACGTACACCAAAAAGCAAGAGCTCTAGCAGAGAAAAGGTGAGATTTTGTGGGAGGTAAGGGGACAAGTTAATTTAGCAATTCAACTGTGCTTAGAGATGTCCAGAATACTGTTTTCCAGCATTGTGCTTTTAGTTACTAGATGGGATTCCAGTGAAAATTCAAGATAGGCATCTTGTTATACATTGTACAAAATTAGCTGCCTGTTACAAAAAATTTGGTAGTATTGGCCACAGTATTTTAGAAAACAGTAGCATGAAATATTAGATGTACAAAATAATTTTAATTTTTTTCTTCTCCTTAAAAAAGGCAATACTTTAAAAATGCTAGGCACTTAAGACAAAAATTCTCTCTCTAGTTCATATATAGACGGCCGACAAGTTTTGTTCTTCATTCTGCACAAAGGCACTGTGCAGTCTCTGTTTTGACCTTCCACATCAATATCAAGTAATGAAGGCATGTGGGATTTAGTTCTCTCCTCAGTATCTGGTACGAAGTTAACATTGGGATCTACATAACTCTCTACATCGTCCACTTCTGCATAGTCTGGCTTTATACTTTGTGGAAGAACTTGCCATGGATCTATTCTGCTTCTTAGAGAAGAAGGTCGAGGCCTTGATATAATATTGACAGCTCTTTGCTTTTCAGGTGACAGCTCACGGTGCATGCTTCTTTGCTGAACAGATGTAGACCGCAGAATCCCAGAAACTGGAAGAACTGGCAACACAGAGATTCCGTTAGGTGAAGAGATTCCATTAGCTAGATGGAGGAGAAGACAAGACAATATTAGATGATCACTTCTACTTTTGACATCTGGAAAAGCACATACCACCGACAGCAACTTTAGTGGTACTACCTGAACTACTGCTTCACCAAGAAAGTTACACAGGCTGGCAGGAATTAGTGATGCCCTGCAAACGCATGGCAGCATCAGAATAATGGTCTGACACAGTCACTCAACACACCAAGAATTTCTCTGAACCATATTGTTTCTGTGTTAGAGAATGAGGGAGCCTACTTCTCATCAGTCAGAGCGTCAGCAGAATTCAATCAGCTCAATAGCAGGATGAAATAAAACTGAGAAGTTTGTCAAGTTTTGCCAAGTCATTTTAAGACACACACGCAAGTTGGAAACCCTCAGTTATTAAGGGGAAAAACAAATTAATTTAAGGAATTTAAACTCAAAATCACATTGCAGAGCAATATTGTGTTGCAAAAGATGCTCTTCGCATTACAAAGGACAATGCTAGTATTAATAGTGAGTACAAAACTCAACATTTCTACTGGATACCAGTAGGTTAGAGGATAAGTGTTTTCAGTTTGGATATGTCTTAACTATAGCTTGTTAAATGTTCAATGTGTGGTCAGACTCCTGTGCCAGTCAGGGAAGTAAAACTTATTCAACCTGTTTTCCTATGAGTTAATAAATGAACATCAGTAAAATGACACTAATGAATTAGTCTCTGTTGACCAACTGCCAAGCTACACTAAGCAACAGGTTGAAAGAAATGCTGAAATTGTTAAAGCACTGATGTTGCAACCTTCATAGAAATACCCACATTTCCCATTATACTTGGCAATTCAGCTTTGCTTTAAGAACTACAATATAATAAAACCACCTGAATGGAATCCTCAGCATCAATTTTGGTGATTCCACTAGCAACACTGGTTTTGGTACATCCTACCTGGCAGCAGGTCCCCACAGACTTCTACTAAATTCTTAGGTGAAGCTATTTTGCTGTCATTAGTGGAATTTATATTGTACTTCAAATGAAAGCCCTGTCCTCCCCACACACTGTAGTAAGATACTATTTCTGATCACTACTTATTGACAGTATATTCAGTAAGTTATAATTCCATTACATTTTCCGTTTGGTTTATGCACTATAGATAAAGCATCTCTCTGATATTCTATGTTACCCACATGTACTCTGGAAAGTATTTCCGTCTGACATGGTTCGCCTGTGACCCGATCGTCTCAATTTTGATGAAGAGTCATTTGGCACTTTTTCAGATTCTTGTTTCAGAGGAAGAATAGGAGACTGATTCTTTAACATCACAGGATCAGTGTCAAGCACCTGCTTTACCCTTTGTTCCCCCCTCTTAGTTGCCGAAGTTTCTGATGAAAAGGCCTCAATGGGAATGCCTGTGTCACAATCACTGGGAGTGATGCTTACAAAAGCATCTTCACCATCAGACTGAAGCAAGCATTTGGTGGAAAGGGAAGGCATAGAGAGAAGATTCACAGTATTTGCTGATGGACTTAGGGATGGAATATGGGTTTCTTCTTTTTTGGACTGCAATCTTGTAGGACTTGCACTCCTGCGAAACTTTGAAGCACGCTGAAATATTCCCTCCCGCTTCTTCTTCTCCTCCTTTGGCAACAGTTCATCTGGAACCTGTGATTTGTTTAGCTCTCTAATATCCAAGCCCAAAGCTACAGATGCAAGGAGAACAGCACATCCATACAATATAGAGTCAGTTTTCTTTTTCTGCAGTGTTCTATTGAGACTGTTTGTAGGAGTCATTTGTGGCGTACTATTTGAAGAACTAGCAGAGGTTACTTCTTCAAAGCTTTCATGTTCTTTAGTGTTTTCTCCCTGATCATCCTTCCAAAGAGGTAGATCAATATAAGCCTGATTTGGCAACTTCATTTGCTTTGGTCTTTTTGCATCCAAACCTTCAGGGAAAAGTCTCTGCTCTGTACAAACATCTATAATGTAAAAATATTGGAAGGTACTTAAATATTGCAAAATAAGACACTTTTTTCTGGCAAACTTTGTACATGTACCTTAGGATTCCTCATTATTAAATATATACAGACAGACAGACAAACAGACAGATGTTCTGTGTCCCCCATATACACACTTTTTGGAGGCTCAGAGGAACACACAGGGATAACTGTTAAGTCAGATTCAAAAATTTCCTCAAATCAAAATCTTTCCATATTCTTTGTGACAAATATCAAAGAAATCTCTAGTAGTCAAAACAATAAAAGCAGTTTTTCAACAAATAGACTATTTTCAAAATATAAATCCCATGATAGTTATAAAACTCGCTACATACTGTTAGTTAAATTTGAAAAAAATCTAAAAAAATTGACTTACTTGTGAAAGTCTAAACACCAAACTGTCTCTGTATCTCTACTCAGCACACAGCAAATACTGGGTGGACTATGAATACTTTTTTATAAATACTTTTTTACAGACTATAAATACAAATATTTTTGCTACTTCCATTTTCCCTTTGTGTTGAAGAACTTAAATTGCAGCATATTTATGTGAATAGATTATTGTGAGTAGTATACATGACTTTTATACACACACAATCTATATCTGTGTACAGTGTGTGAAGGCTGTGGTGTATGACCTGTTCAGTTGGCTCTGAATCAAAACTTGTAAGAAGTCAATGGGAGTATTTCCATTGAGTTCAGTGGGCTACTAGGTCCACTATGAATAAGTTTGATATTTCCAGTATGTATGATGAAAATGAACATGGAAGTTTTAGTTCTTTGGCTCACAGTGGAATAACAAATGAAGGCAAGTGATGGCTGCAGAATGTGTACTGGACTCTTTAGAAGGCAAGCATGTAAAATAAGAGACTGGGTCTTTTCTATATGTGGTGGTAACTGTAGGGGATGAGTCACAGTTCAAGTGCATGAACTGTTATTCTGTACAGTAGGGTAGGCTGACAGACAGTTGACAGTAAACACTGACCATTCAAATTAGTGTTTCAATCTCAACTACTGAATGTCCTGTCTTAGATAGTCCAGCTTAATTGTAATGTTTTGCAGCTGAGTTCCATCCCCTCTCTTCCCTACTCTGCTCCCAACAACTTTGACGTTTTGCCTGAATGGCTTACATTTTTCTAAAAAGTTCAGAATAAATTAAAAGAAAGGGATTTTTTGCTTGTTTTTAAGGGGAGCCTTGGAAGTACATCAGTCCTCAATTTCATCTTATTTAAAAAAAAAATCTTTGAAAAAAGATGATGATGATGATGATGATGATGATGATGATGATGATGATGATAATAAATATGGTTCTTGGGCTTTTTAAAATACCAAGAAAATTGTTTTGATTTAAATATTTCTTTGCAAAGTTAGCAAACTCCATTCCAACATTATACCAGTGCATGAGAAACAGAAAATGCAGCCAAGTTATTTTCATTGTTCAAACGGAGTGCAAATTCTAAAAATAGAAACAAAACACATAAATCTAACTTCCCTTTTATTAATGATCAAATTTACTAGATTTCATAAAAATATTTTCAAGATTCCTTCTGTGTTGCTGATATTTTTAACCTGAAGTGCCTTAGTTAGTAAAAACAAAAACCTTCAAATTAAAACTGGAAGTTTGCTGAGAAGTCTATATGCTCCTGGTCATAATAGATCATGAACTGTGCATGTGGACCAGATACAGATCAGGCTGTGCCTGCAAAGCTTGGGCATTCTCTATGCAACGCCTGTAGACCATGCAAGCTTCTAATCAATAAATCAGGAGGCATAAGGATTGCAGCACCTAAAGTTTTTCTGTGTTTTTATGCACTTGAGAGATCTGTAGCTGAAGCATACTTCCAAGCTCTGCAAAACACTGAACAGAGGTTATATTATTATTGTGGAGAAATTTGAGTAGCAAGAGGGACTCTGGAAAGAGAAGTCTAGGTCTATGCAATAATTTTATTAAGGCTCAATGAGTAAAATATGTCTTTTCAATAAATGTTTTGAGATGTGAGTGAAGAATGGCCAAAGATTTCTCCAAAAAAAAAAAAAAAGGGGAAAAAAATTGTATATTTTTAAGTTCCATAATTTTAAGATTCCTGGCCTGATTACAAGCTTTCTAAAAATACATTTCTTCTGGTCCAAGACTAAGCATATAAATTTCAAAATGAAAGGGAGATTTATTGCTGATATTGGATGGAAGCATTTCAAAACTGGTCCAAGTATGGAATCTGTGTCACAACCCTAACTAAGGAGCTTTCACTAAAACTCAATTCTATAGTTCTATGCAACTAAAACATCAGGACTGGTAAATGAAAGACAATTGGTGGTACGAGAAATGGTAATACTATGGAACTTTATGGATTTCTCAATACAAACCAAGAACTACACTTACAGGGCAAGCGGTCAATACAGACAATGATTACTGATAAAAAAAATTAAGTCTTTGCAGAATTAGCATCTAAATATGTGCCTTAAATTTATATACAGGAATACAGGTTTCAGAATAGTTTTCAATGGACTGTTTATATGCTTAAAGTATAGCATGTGTGTAGGAAGTGGTGCCTTAATTCATATAATTTTATGGGAATTTCCATAAATTGATAAACAGCTCTTACCTTGGTCCACAAACAGGGAGGCTAATGGAACACCTTTCTGACTTTTCATTAAAATGGTTGACCAAGGATTGTTGCCATCTGAGAGAGGTCTTATTCTGAAATCAGAATGATTCTTTAGACACTGTACAAAACAGCATGTTTCTATAACTTTTTAAATGGGAACTAATATAGGTTTAAAAAGAAAAAGAATGAATAACCAGAAGCTATCTATTCTATAGAATTTCTTTTCTTGTGCACGTTTAAACATGTACCGTACAAAGTGCTACAACAGTAAAAGCTACAGTGGCTAAGAAGTTTGTGTATAGTACAAGATCTAAAAGTTGTTTGATGGGGGTTTATAAAATTCTTTAAAACACAAACTTTTGTAAAGGAGAACTGGGCAAGATCAAAGAGCAAGCACAAAAGAGGAAGCTGCATTTAACAGACACAGGATTTCATGTTGATATTGTATGTTTAACAATCATGGAAGTGCCCATTCCAATTGACTGACACTTCATAGACAAAGAAATATATCCTGGAAAGGAGATAAATAAGAAGGATCTTGAGTGATTTATTAAAAAAAAAAATAAAAAAAAGATATGAAGAGTACCAGTGAAAATTCAGACAGCTGATTTCAACACTTTACAACAAAATGACACAACACTCTAAAAATGTATTGCCTTTCAAAGCAGTAAAAAGGAAAGACTTCCTCCTTTACCCAGAATCTAGACAGTCTGGAATTCACTGCTGCAACAGGAACAGGCACAGTGCCCTTGACTGCCTCTTCGTTTCCTCACTATTTCAGAATCCCAGTAGAGCCTGACTCCAAAGGAGTGGGGTCGGAGGGTGGGTCATTGAAGCCACATCAAAGAATCAACAAAACATCTCAAAGAATCAGGGACTGTAAGGTAAGTAACTGTTCTAGCATCTTTGAGTCTTTGACTGCATGAATCCCATTTACGACTACCAGAAAATTCCCAGATGAATAAAATGAGGGTCTGAGGAATTTCTAGCTACAAACTACCTAACTAAATAAGGGTTGCAGAACTATGTTCCCAAATCTGGCTTCCAATCTAGTCATCACAATATCGGTCCTCATATTAAGCGAATATAAAATATAGCTGTCATACCTCTCCTTACAATCTGCATGGTCCTTTGTTTGAACTGAGCTTGGTCCCCATGTGCAACCTTTCTTTTTAAAGCTTTTCTTCACGTCTTCAAATTCTTCTTGGTGGCAAGCTGTGCTTCTTCCCCAGGTTCTGTTGCTTTCATCTGAGGTTACTAGAGACAGGTACAGTATTTAGTGCTCATCAGAAGGATTATTACAGCCACTGGAAGAATTTGGATTTTAGCAAAGCAGCCTTCTCCACTAACACTGCATCACAGTAGCAAAATCAAAAAGGTGCAACTTAAAAATGGAGATTATTTTTTCCCTCACTGATGCCAAAATACAAACTGCATTGATCAAAACGATAAGCAAGCAAGCAACAATTTGAAGACTGACAAGAAAGGTGAAAATGAAAGAAAGTAGCAAGAAAGATCTTATTTTTCATGCTTCTTAAAACTCAATACCTTACATTTAGGTAATTCATGTACGTGAGGCAAACTGAGCATTTACCAGTTAATATTTTGTTGAGAAGAACTTTTTTTGATGCAACGATATCAAATTCATTAGAATATCTCAGTTATGACCAATTACTGTGATTTTGTTTTTCATTAACCCAAAACAAATATTTTAAAATAGATATTTTCTGTTTAAGTGCTCAGTCTGTCACTTAATACAAGTTCAGCTACAGAGTTAATACAACCAGCACCCTTTACAATTTATTTGGATCTTGCCTTTTTTCATAACCCCACTTGAAAGTGCATATTCACTTGTGATATCTACATCTTGCTGGTACACATATACATTGTTTCTTCGGTCATTAGCTGTATTTGTGTCTGCTCTGGAAATCACTGAGGAAAAATTAAGAGAATGCAGTAGAGATCTTAGTAGTTTTACTTTATTTGCAAAAGAGGGACTGATTCCTCCTTATACTTTTATCTCTAGAACCAGAAACCCAGATCCAAAAGACATAAAATGCCTCCTGGGAACGCTAAGCAGTCACAGGAGGAGTAGAGAGTGATTGGCCCCACAGTTTGTGAATATGAATCAGTTAAATAAATTCTTGTGTCAGACCAGCCTCAGATTGACAAGTAGAAAAGTAAATTGACAACATGCTCACAACCAAGATGATAATATTGACATAAGACAACAACAACTTTTGCCATGATAGACTGTCTTTAACAAGGTAAAAGTTTAGATGGTTTATAATTCACCTATTTTTCACTCCTCCCCCATCTCTTACACCAATTTAACGTGCTCTGCAGCACAGATGCTTGTCTTTGCTAAGATATTACAACTGAGTTTTCAGGATTCTCTGGAGACTACTTACAACCTACTGGTATTTTTTTTAAATTAGTGTTCAGAAACAGCTGAATTCAAACTTATGACTAAATTTTCTTTATAGTTAGCTAGGATTTCTTTTTCATTTTAAAGAAATTTAGATTTGGAAGCTTGAAATATTTATGAACAAAAGAGGTGTGATCAAATAAGCAATTGTTAGCTACTCTTGCTCAAAGCACACACACTTGAATAAGTCTTCTCTAAATGAGGGAGCTCTGAAGTTTAATCAAGATTAAATAGCACTGGAGGAAGGTATTTTACATAGGTAGAAAGGGATTTACAGAGGGATGCGGAAATTAAGTTCAGCCAGATATATTCAAAAGATCTGAGAGCTTTGGCTAGAAGCTTGGGGATCCAAACTCAAAATTAGGAAGTATTCCATTTGAGGGAGACTCTTTGTTTAATACAGTAATTTTTATGGTCCTACAACGGGAAACATTTGCTCAGTTAGACCCATCAATTGAACTCCACGCAGGCATATGGGTCTGCACTGGTGGATCTCCTTGAAGGACAGAGGCCTATAACTGTGGGAGTTAGAATGTGTACAAATGCATATTATTTTCTGCCTTTTAAAAAAATTCTCGATTCTAGAGCTGGGTTAATACCTGAAATTTTTATTTCATTTCTATGTTGATTGAAGTACACTCAGAAAATTAAACAGCACTCTTATTTTAAGATTTTGGTTTTATGAGACATACCATTAGAAATTTTTTTTGCCCTACCAAAAATATCGAAAAGATTAGCAGACTATATGAAAAATGGTATGCAGTAAGTGTAATTGGGACAGGTAATTGTGGTTTCACCCACAATTACAGAGCATATGAATTCCAAAAACATCTCATGTAATCCGTTTTGTTTCATTTTAGCGGTCAGGTGATAGAAGTCCTTTATAACTTGGGAAGGTCAACTTAAATTCATGATATACAGTTTGCCAGAGTGGGTATTAATCTGAAAGTGTTGTCGTGAAGTTGAGAACAGATTAAACCTAAACAGACATGACAGCACTTCAAATTTCACCTGCAAACAAGGTAGATTTAATAAAAACTAATTTCTCTTCAGGCTGTAGTAAAAAAGTGAATGTCAACCACATTTACTATAGCAATTTTGAAAAGACAAACCCCACAATTTTCTCTTGCTCCTTTTTTCAAGTCATCTTGAGACTAAGATAAAGAGACAGCTTATACTTAACTCCTTCCTGTCCCAACCAGGCATGGGGAATCAGAGTGCTCAGAGTCTATGGAAGTAGATCAGCTACACCCAACAAATGTTCATTCTGGTCATTCTAGTACAGACAGCCCTCCGGCTATAACTAGTGACTATGAAGAAGGGATAAATGATGAAAGGGCAGGCTTAAGATGATGATGATCACCCAGAGGGAAAGAGCATATTTCTACCCAAGATTAAAGGGAGCCCAGGCAGCTAGGTCCCAAGATCCAAAGGCAACCAGAGAAGACCTGATCCCCAGAAGGGAATAGCCAGGAAAGCGAGCCATATACTTCTGATTAAGCACCAGAGAAAAGACAGATCTTTCTCCTCAGAGGATCTGGTGGGGGTAAAAGAGAAGACTGTACCATTCAGAAGCAAAAGATGACCTAGATTCTAGACTACTTCGGCACTAGAAAATTGTCCTGGGTTCATTGCTGGGATGGACACTACATGACATGTTTGTCTCTTGGGAAATGACCCTGATTAAACAAACAGATTTTGCTTTACTGTTCATCCCATGCGGTGCTCCATTATGGCCATGGGCAGTTGGTCAGCCTGCTTTGTGCACAAGGCCAGACAATATTTTAATATATGAGTCATTTCTTGATTTTAATATCTTTTCTATCTCTAGATATTGTGTTCTCAAAAATCGATAGTGAGCATAACATCTTAAGTGTCTCATGGACCAGTTCCTCTGCCATTCATAATAGCTACCTCATACTGCTATTTATACAGACAACTTCCCTACAGCAATTCCCGGAGCTGCTTACAAAGAACAGCATTTAGGTATTTAATAAGTGTGTGATTTTCAAAAAAGAAAAAGGCACTTCTCTTCCCTAATCTGTTCTCTTCCTCCCTTCCCTGCTTCCCATGTATGTACTGTATAAGTAGGGGCATAGCGAGCAGATCGAGGGACGTGATCGTTCCCCTCTATTCGACATTGGTGAGGCCTCATCTGGAGTACTGTGTCCAGTTTTGGGCCCCACACTTCAAGAAGGATGTGGATAAATTGGAGAGAGTCCAGCGAAGGGCAACAAAAATGATTAGGGGACTGGAACACATGAGTTATGAGGAGAGGCTGAGGGAGCTGGGATTGTTTAGCCTGCAGAAGAGAAGAATGAGGGGGGATTTGATAGCTGCTTTCAACTACCTGAAAGGGGGTTCCAAAGAGGATGGCTCTAGACTGTTCTCAATGGTAGCAGATGACAGAACGAGGAGTAATGGTCTCAAGTTGCAGTGTGGGAGGTTTAGATTGGATATTAGGAAAAACTTTTTCACTAAGAGGGTGGTGAAACACTGGAATGCGTTACCTAGGGAGGTGGTAGAATCTCCTTCCTTAGAGGTTTTTAAGGTCAGGCTTGACAAAGCCCTGGCTGGGATGATTTAACTGGGAATTGGTCCTGCTTTGAGCAGGGGGTTGGACTAGATGACCTTCTGGGGTCCCTTCCAACCCTGATATTCTATGATTCTATGTGCTTGGTTCCCCTTCTTCCCCACCAATTGGTGTTTTTGTCCTTCTGAACATACTATGGCTACATTATTCCCTGCGTCTTTGGACATTATGCTCCTGTGCTTGGTTGGCAGCTCTGGTCCAAGGACAGCTGATTTCCTATCATTCTATTTGGCAGCCTCCCCCTCTCACATGATACCTTGCCATTTATCATTAGCCCTGGGTTTATGATCCTTCAGTACTTCATTCAAACCAGATTTTTTCAAGTACAACATCCTGAAACAATTCAACATTTTACTAAAATCCAGATAAGTTACAATTTGCTGCATTCCTTTCAGCTACTAATTTTGAAATACTCTCTAAAAACAGGTTTCAGAGTAACAGCCGCGTTAGTCTGTATTCGCAAAAAGAAAAGGAGTACTTGTGGCACCTTAGAGACTAACCAATTTATTTGAGCATAAGCTTTCGTGAGCTACAGCTCACTTCATCAGATGCATACCGTGGAAACTGCAGAAGACATTATATACACAGAGACCATGAAACAATACCTCCTCCCACCCCACTCTCCTGCTGGTAATAGTTTATCTAAAGTGATCACTCTCCTTACAATGTGTATGATAATCAAGTTGGGCCATTTCCAGCACAAATCCAGGTTTTCTCACCCTCCGCCCCACCATACACAAACTCACTCTCCTGCTGGTAATGAAGGTCGCTATCTTACAACAAAAAAAACTTCAAATCCAGACTCCAGCGAGAAACTGCTGAATTGGAATTCATTTGCAAATTGGATACTATTAATTTAGGCTTAAATAGAGACTGGGAGTGGCTAAGTCATTATGCAAAGTAGCCTATTTCCCCTTGTTTTTTCCTACCCCCCCCCCCACAGACATTCTGGTTAAACTTGGATTTATGCTGGAAATGGCCCACCTTGATTATCATACACATTGTAAGGAGAGTGGTCAGTTTGGATGAGCTATTACCAGCAGGAGAGTGAGTTTGTGTGTGTGTGTGGGGGGGGGGGCAGAGGTTGAGAAAACCTGGATTTGTGCTGGAAATGGCCCAACTTGATTATCATACACATTGTAAGGAGAGTGATCACTTTAGATAAGCTATTACCAGCAGGAGAGTGGGGTAGGAGGAGGTATTGTTTCATGGTCTCTGTGTATACAATGTCTTCTGCAGTTTCCACAGTATGCATCCGATGAAGTGAACTGTAGCTCACGAAAGCTTATGCTCAAATAAATTGGTTAGGCTCTAAGGTGCCACAAGTACTCCTTTTCTCTAAAAACAGTTATTCTAACAAGATTTTCTCTTTACCAATTCATGCAGCTGCTTGTTCACAGAACATCTAGGGGCCCAATCAAATTCATTTTCTTTACATCCAAATGTAATATATTCCTTCCAATGTGTTATAGTGTACCTGTATAAAATGAGTGAGTGTGTTCATAATGGTTAAAAGAATAAATTGAAATGGTGATGAAAACTTACGCTGTATAGCTCGAAGACGAGGAATTATTGTGGGGCTATTTGGTGGACTAGAACGGTTACTGTTTAAGCTTCTTCGTTTATCCAAATTAGGGGAAGCTTGCACTGTTATTTTGTGCTGGAAATCTGTTGTGAAGAAAGCAACACTAGGTAAATTTCACTGTTCTAAATATAGAAAGTTTATATTGTTGTATTTTTTCAGCATTAACCATAATGAAATTTATATTTATGTAAGTGAATTCCATTAGATAAGATTTCTACTGTAACATAGAAAAATTCTAAGCCTACTGGTACAGTTATTGGTTTGAACTTCGAGTCATGCCAGTAGAATTTTACAGCTTCACTCTAACCATTTAATGGGCTTTTGGCAGTGATGTGAAATTAGTTTAGTGATTCAATGGGAGCTGAACTAAGAAATGTCAACATTACAAGCCACTCTGCAGCCTTGTTGGTGCTCAGTAGATTCAAAAAGCTAAACAGCTATTTTGTTTGGTTTCAGTGATCTTTATAGGTCACAGTTGAAACATATTGGCAGGGCATTGTGGTGAAGGCTATATTGGTGCTGGATGTGCTGTACCTATTACGGGAATAGTCTTAGGACTCTAGTCTCTAGGACTGTCCATCTGGCACCCTTACAAATACAGTACTTAATTCACACACAACATTAAAAAATGCAATCAATCAATGGCAGGATTCTACTATCACTAACAATGTCTTTCCACGCTTCCCACAGTCCTGTGAAGTCTACAGTGCCATCTAGTGACACCATTAGTACAATGCCATTAGTGAATAGATATTTTGCCATTAACTCCTGTAGAAACAACAACTTGAGAAACCAGCAAGATGATATGTCCATTGAGGGTTTAGGTGCCATGATGGTCACCTTTTGTCACACGCCCATGAAGCCTGAAAACAGACCCTGAAGTGACATCCCCTTTAGCTATTACCACATTTTTATGCACTACACACAGCATGCGCGCACACACCCCACACCAACTCTGCTCCCTTTTTCCCGCTCACTGTGCTTACAAGTCAAACACTCTGAGATAAGTGTGGTCAACAAGGCAGCAGGTTAAGAAAATTAGTTATCTACAATACTGCCTTCAACCCAGTTGTCGCTTTTTCTTTTGCCTTCTACAAAACCTTCCATCAACTGCGTAGTTCCAGTACTTTTAAGTACTGAAATAAGTTTATGCCAACTGACCTTTCTGGAAGGAGGAGTGATTCAAATTTGTTTCCCACAATTTGGGAAAGATGATCACTGCTATATTTACAAGTTTTGGTAAAATTCATTAATTGAATAGGGTAGAAAAATAAGTTTTACCCACACCTCTCAACTGCAAACATGGCCTACATGTGCACCATATCTTTTAACTATAAAACCTGCTTTAAAGGATATTTCCTTACCGAATTAAATAACATTTTTTTAATTGGTGGGGGGGGAATGTATCAAGTGAAAACATGAAGTCCTCCTACATGGGTTATTTGCGGGATTTGAATTGTGGCCCTTCTCATCCCCACCACAGACCTCTGTTATTTACATGATGACACTTTGTTAATAGGTTATACAGCAACTGTTTGCTAGACAAAGCAGAATACTGAAGATCACAACTCCTGGGTTTTATTCCTGGCTCTGGGAGGAGAGTGTTGTCTAACTGTTAGAAACTGGATAGCTAAAGCACATACAACAGGCCTATTCATTCTGAGAGACAGGGTGACAGAGTGAATGAAACTTGGGTCTACTATATTAGAAACATGGGCTCTACTCCCAGGCTGGTATGGGGGACCTTCTTCTAACTCATTTGTAAAATCCAGGATGTGTGGTACTAAAATTTGATTGCTATGTAGGGTGGAGGTGGGCACTGGAGGCAGCGAAGGGACAGAAGTGCACAGAAATATAAACACTAGCTACTGGAGGTTAGGCCAGATCTCATGATCTGCTGGGCTCCAATTCAGTGTAGCTTCCTCTAGGATACAAAGTGTTTTTGGAGGGGAAGAGTCTCTCCCTCATCTTTATTCAACTGAAATGAGAAACATTTTGCAAAGTCTGGTACATTTGAGAGTTTGGATTTTATCCCTTAAAGGCCATTTAAAAGAAAAAAAAAATCAATCGCCATTGCATACACATTTTGGCATGCTGGTGGATTAGGCATCTTCAGGGTAACATACAATATCTAAATGTTTCAGACAGGGAACTTAAATCTGAATATTTAATTGTGAAAGGAAGATTTTGTACGAGAGGAGAAAAATTTCAAACCTGAAGGCAAACTAATTCTATGTCCATCTTTAAGTTTTAACCGGCTCCTTTTAAACTTTCCCTTCCTCTTCTTCACATTGGGCTTCTCTTGATTTAACTGGAATATCAAAATATTCAGCTCACGCTCCAGTACATCAATCTCACGTTCCACTAACTGCTGCTCACGCCGCTTTAGTAATTCTTCCTGAGATTTCTGCTGAAGAGCAGCCTTTGTCAGCTCTTCTTCGCGTGAACGCAGCTCCTGAGAATGAGATTTACATAGATATAGGTAAATCACAATACAATTCTTTCTGTTATTAGTCTATTTAAAACATAGCACTAAATTATATATCCTTAATGAATTTTCTTGATACACTGTGTACATGTAATAAAAATGCACATTATATTCACAGCTATTCAGGTATTCAAAAGCCAGCTCTTTCTGCAGGCAAGCAAGTATACAGAAATTTCTTTCAGGCATCTATTTGCAATCACAGTTTATTTAAGCTGGGGTAGCATTAGCACTATCATCAACACCACCATACGCTGGGACCCCAGCATTTACAATCATGCTGTTGGTGATCATGAAAAATGCTTGGACCAGAATATATCTTCCATTTAGGGCTTGTCTACACTGGCACTTTACAGTGCTGCAACTTTCTCGCTCAGGGGTGTGTAAAAACACCCCTCTGAGTGCTGCAAGCTTCAGCACTATAATGTGCCCGCGTAGACAGTGCACCAGCACTGGGAGCCACGCTCTCAGCACTGGGAGCTATTCCCCCTTGTGGAGGTGGTTTTTTTAGAGCACTGGGAGAGCTCCACCCCAGCGCTCTGCCACGACGACGACACAAGCCACGTTAAAGCGCTGCCGTTGCAGTGCTTTAACATTGCCAGTGAAGACATGCCCTAGACTGTAAGCTCTTTGGGAAAGTGGGTGTCTCTTATTCTGTGATTGTATAGTGCCTAGCACAAAGAGACCCTGTTCTCAGTTCACAACTAGGTGCTACCACAATAATACATAATAAATAAAACAAACTGATTACATTATTTGCAGCAGGCCCTTAACCAATCCCGTTTGACTAGGGAAGGGTTTTTTTTTGTCCTGTGAAATTCCCTGGAGCTTTTTCTCGGATGTAAACTGTTAGAAGCCAATTACTTCCTTTCTCCCACTTCCATTTCTCAGCAAAAACATTGGCAGGATGCCAAAATTAACTAAATATGAACATTTAACAGCGTTGGCCATGTAAGAAATTCGCACGGAGTTAGTTTTTGAATCCATTTCGCTAAACCAATGCAAACCCTGCGGGAGCACTCTTAATTTCAATTTAAGCTCAACTTGTTCCTAATTATCTTAAATTAAACTGAAATAAGCCACTCTTGAACCTAGAACATCCACACAGGGGTTTGCACCAGTTTAACAAAATCTGTTCAAATTCCCACCTTTGGTTAGATTGGTGCAAGCCCTAAAGCTTGACTGATGACACCAAAACAGCAGCACATTCTGCACTGGTAATGCCTACAAGCTGCTGGAGTGGAGGTAGTGAGACAGGAAGGGGAGAAGAAAACTAGGCAAAGCTCCTTCTCCCCACCCCCAGTCAGAGACATGGCCCCAGTGATCCATACCCCTCTATAGAAGCACTTGGCATAGTAAATGCCTGCCGCTCCTGTAGGTAGTGTAGGAAGGAGAGCTGGAATCAGCTCTCCCCACAACCACCCCAATTCCAGACCCAGATACTCAGGTCCCCTCAACCGCCATCCCAGGGGCGCTACGTGGGCCAGAGTTCCCACAACTCCCAGGGATGACTAGGTTGGGTTCTTTCACCCTCTGAGTTAACAGTCTTCTCCTGCCATATATTTAGTCCTGGAAAAGTCTGCACTGCAGTGCTAAAGGTTCAGGGTTCAAACCTTACTGGTGATGCACGTGGGGGTTGTTACAGAAACATACAAATTTCTTTTAAAGAAAAAAAGTGAAATCAAATTCTAGGAAATTACATTTTAAGAAAAACTAAGTTAAAACAACAAGTTGTAAAGTCAAGAACTTGAAAGGTAGATTTACAGTTGCCTGTCCAACCTGAATTTGGCCCCTTTATGCGGGTGTATGATCACATACTCTTCATTCCTCAAGACCCCTGCCTCATTCAGTGCACAGAATGGATGGACAAGGGGGCAGAATTAAGAATGCACGAGAAACCACAAAATTGGCATCTCCTAACTTGCAAGTACTTGGGGGGGGGAGTTGTACATGATACACATGGTTCAGCCATGCAACGGAAGACCCTGGCACCAACAATTTATGAATTCTGATGAGGAGAATGGTCTTCTGGTTAAGGCAACTGACAGGGATTTAGGAGATTGGGGTTCAGTTTCTGGCTCTGCTAAAAAGACTTCCTGCATAAGGCACTAATGAATGGCTTGTCCACCCTACCACTTTTGTTGGTATAACTTATGTTGCTCACGGGTGTGAAAAAATACACCCGAATGACATAAAAGTTACACCAACAGAAGTGCCGATGTGGACAGCGCTATGTCAGTGGGAGATCTTGTCCTGCTAACATAGCTACCGCTGCTCATGGAGGTGGTTTTAGTATGTAGATAGGTGAGCGGCTACACAAGCAATATTACAGTGGTGCAACTGCAGCAGTACATCTGTGCTGCTGTAAGCTTACTACTGTAGACATGGCCTTAGCCCCTTTGCTTCCTTTTTCCATCTGTAAAATGATGGAACTTCTCCCCCTCATTTTTGTCTGCTTTGTCTATTAACACTATGCAAGGTCAACTGGCTAATAACTGGATCACAGAAATTAATTTTAAATGGGGAATTGCCATCCAATGGGGGCATTTCTAGCAGGGTCCCACTCAGCATAATGCTCTTCAACATTTTTACCAGGAATGGTCTTACATTTTCTTTCAGATCATTGATCCAGTTTTTGTACTGTCTGCACACTTGAGGAGTGGAAAATAATGATAAGGACAGGTCAGTTTTACAGAATGATCTAGATCAGCATTTCTCAAATGCGGCCACAGCCTCGTGGGCTGTGATGGGGTGGGGGTGAGGGGCAAAATTCCCCCTACCTGTTGCTCCAGGATGCACCACCCTGTTGTGTTGATTGCTGGGGCCACCAGCAAGGGTTGGGCCTTGCCCCCCTCTGAAGACTGCTGGGACACAACACTGAAGGTGAGTTCCCCACCTTCCCAAGGGTGGCAGGGCTCAGGCTTTGGGCTTCAGCCCTGGGTTAGTGGGACAGCAGGCTCTGGTTGGGGGGCTTCAGGTTGCAGCCACACAGATTAGGGCTCCATCCGCCTGCCAAGAGGCTTCAGACTCCAGCCCCCTGCTGCCTCTCCTGACCACCCATCCAGGGCTTAATTTCTCCCCAGGCTTGCCAGTGCTACATAAGGCTACTGTGAAAAGTGATACTTGTATATTTGTTAATATCACTTTTCACAACAGACTTACTAGCTAGCAATAAATAAATTGCAATGATCTGAATGTGTATACATGCATATTTATTTGTTTTTCCTAAAGTATTTTAGGAAAAATTGTCAGCGCAGCCACCAGCAAGAGTTGGTGGCAGCAGTCTGAGGCCACCAAAAATTTTGTCCTGAGAACCGCAGATCTCTTGGTAAGCTGTGTTCACTTTAACACAGCTAAATGCAAAGTCACACACATCTAGGGACCAAGAACACAGGTCACACAGAGAATGTGGGGGATGTTATTCTGGGAAGTGGTGACTAAGAAAAGAACTTGGGTGACATGGTGGCTAACTCACTGAACATTCGCTCTCAGTGTGACACGGTGGTTAAAAGAACAAATTGTGATACTTGGATGTACAAGTAAGGGAACAAACCATAGAAGTAGGAAGGTGTTATTGCCATTGTATACAGCATAGCTGAGGCTATCACTGGGGCCATTAATAGAATAGAGTCCAGTCCTGGCACCCACACTTTAAAAAATGGAAACAGAAGCAGCAAACAGGGGAGTTTTAAAGGGCATAGTTGCAGACCCTGTGCTTGAAGGTAAAGGGACTTGGTGAGCAGTGTGTTTAGTTTGTCTGCTTTCCATGAAGGTTGTTTAGCTGAGCTATGGACTCCAGAGCAGGTCAACTGAAATAGGACTGTTTTCTTTGTGTCTCAGAGTGTGATAGGTGGCTAGGATCCACGGGTTTGAAGTCTTTGAGCAGATAATCTCTCCCCGACTGCGAAGGGGTGAAGCTGAGCAGTGAGGGCTTGTCTACATTACCCGCAGGATCGATGGGCAGCAATGATCCAGCAGGGGTCGATTTATCGCATCTAGTCTAGATGTAATAAAATTGACCGCTGAGCGCTCTCCCATTGACTCCAGTACTCCACCGAGCAAGAGGCGCAGGCGGAGTCGACGGGGGAGCGTGAGCTGTCGACTCACCGCGGTGAGTAGATCTAAGTACGTCAACTTCAGCTATGTTATTCACGTAGCTGAAGTTGCATAACTTAGATTGATCCCCCTACCCTCTGTGTATTCCAGGCCTGAGTGTTAGTATAAAAGCCAGCTGTTAGGTGAACTTCTGAGCACGCAAACTGGGGAGTTCTGAGGGGAGTACGAGAGGCTGTCTTTATAGTGCAGTTTTACACTCAATACTGTGACGGCCAGAAATGGATCAGTGCTTGTGACCTGCAATGAATGTGCTTGGTTTTCTTTCCTGCCTGAACCTAGAAGAGACTTCCTGTGTATGAGGTACAAGTTGATGACTGGGCTAGAAGAAAAGATTGTTGGACCGGAAGAACAATTACAGATACTGCTCAGAGAGGCTGAGCAGTTCTTGGACAACCAGATTCAGGAAGCATCATCACTAGCACAGATTCAGGAAAGTCCTATGGCCTGAGTTATGCAGGAAGTCAAACCAGACGATCAATGGTCCTTTCTGTCCTTAGAATCTCTGTAAAAGGCTATTGACAAATTGGAAAGGGTTCAAGAGAAGAGCTACTAGAATGATTTGAGGTCCGTAAAATCTGCCTTATGACCGGGTCAATCTATTCCTTTATTCAAGAAAAGATAAGAAGCAATTTGATCAAAATATCTACTCCATATGGATCTGTATAAATAATGGATTGTAGACTGCTCACTAATTTAGCAGGCAAAGGGCAAAAGAAACTAGACAAATTCAAACTAGAAATGAGGTTGCTCTGGAGGAGACTCAAGCTAGCCAGCTAAGCTCAGACCCAGGTTGTTGGGTTGACTTGAGAACCCAAACAGCCACCTGACCTGCAATATCCACACTGCTATTTTTAGTGTGCTAGCTCAACTCGCTTCTGCTGCAGCGTAGACATACCCTATATACACCTTACTATTATTCTGTAATATAGTAGTAACGATTCTTCCTGGAGAAAGGAGGGGTAAAAACTAGAGCTCTTTTGTTTTGTCTTTACCATTTATATAGACTAGTGGTCCCCAAACTTTTCAGTGTCAGGGCCCCCTCCTCCCCCCCAGCAGGGGCCAGGAGCAGGGCCGTGGCTCCGGGCGGGGAGGGTGGTGGGAGATGACAGAGACATGGCTGGGGCCGCAGCTGGGGGTGGCCAGGTGCAGGGCTGCAGCAGGGGCCAGGTGTGGAACCAGGGCCTGAGGCTGGTAGCGGGGCCGGTTGTCACTCCTTCCCCGCCCCCCGGGATGCTGGCCCAGGCCCATCCATGCCCCCGAACTTTCCTCCGTGGCCCCCCCAAAGGGAGTGCACCCCACATTTTGGGATCCTCTGATATAGACAGATATAGGCAAAAACAATGGTTTGTATTACTTTGGTTCCACCCCTCAATCCTGAACTGGAACATCCCTGCTATTACTGTATTGAGTCTTAGAGCAGCGGTTCTCAACCAGGGATCCAAGAAAATAAACCAGAGAGCAGGGCTGATATTAGACTTGCTGGGGCCCAGGACAGAAAGCTGGATCCCAAGCCCTACCGCACAGGGCTGAAGCTGGATCCCGAGCAACTTAGGTTCCCGGGGACCCCTGTGGCATGGGGCTCCGGGCAATTGCCCTGCTTCCTACCCCTAACATATGCCCTGTCTTTTACTCTACTAGATATGCAGAAAAACAGTAGTTGTGGCACAGGTGGGCCGTGGAGTTTTAATAGCATGTGGGGGGCGGGGGAAGACTTCAAAAAGAAATAGGTTGAGAACCCCTGCATTAAACTACAAACATCCCCATGATTCGTTGTACCATGTAGTAGTTCTGTAATGAAGAATATCCTCCATCAAGGACGGGGAGACTTTTTTTTTTTGAACTTGCAACCCACAATCAGGATTTTAATCCTTAACTACTTTCCCATCCCTCTGACTGTTGTTCCGAAGTGCTGGAAGGCACCATGTTCCCCTACGGGTACCAGCCACTACACTCTTTGCATGCCTTACAGATTTCCCTTCCGAACATAAATGTTCAAAAACAATTGTGGTCTAACTTTTTTTTATTGACAGGTTTCAGAGTAGCAGCAGTGTTAGTCTGTATCCACAAAAAGAACAGGAGTACTTGTGGCACCTTAGAGACTAACAAATTTATTTGAGCATAAGCTTTCGTGGGCTACAGCCCAGAAGTAGAACATCCCAACTATTAATGTATTGAGTCTGTAGCCCACGAAAGCTTATGCTCAAATAAATTTGTTAGTCTCTAAGGTGCCACAAGTACTCCTGTTTTTTTTTATTTAACATTTAAATGTATTCTTTAAAAAAACCTTACTCCTTCAGGGCCTGTGTGTTCCAAAAACTGATCTACTTTTTAGGACCAATGAATGCATAATCATTATCATTTTCACATGTCTGGTTGTGTCTTTCAAAAGTACAGAAAAATAACTGCATATAAACTGGAGTATTTTTGTTTGATTTGGTTTTGGTGGGGAGTAGAGGGCTTGTACCTCTCTAAAGACCCACTGCAGTCCTACTGCATGGGGTAAAATCGCTATAACTAACACCAGCAAGAAGTTAAGTCATGCTTAAATTTTCAGAGAGCTCTCTTTGACCATGTTGCATGCAAACTTCAAAAGAAAAGAACATTCATCAATACATAAGTATGCCACTGTTCCCTCTCCAGAATTATGTTCTTATACAGGTTTCAGAGTAGCAGCCATGTTAGTCTGTATCCACAAAAAGAACAGGAGTACTTGTGGCACCTTAGGGACTAAAATTTATTTGAGCATCTTATACAGTTACTTTATTTTTGAAATTAGGGGAAGAAGGGGCAAGTAGGAGTATTAGAAACTTGAGATGAATTGGGTGATAGTTAACAGGTCTTCAAACCTCTTCCAGAAGATTTACATATTTCAGTAATTATAATTTAGAATATGCGGGAGATAAAAATTTATGAAATTTAAGAAGGCGGCCACACCTTCCACCAAGGACAATTAAAACTCAAAATTAATCTGGAGTTTACTTATGAAAAAACTTAAGTCTGTCCCTACAATAAATTCACACTTCTAATATTTTGGAATACTACCAGGAATTTCAAATCCACCTACTTCTTTAAAAAATAGTAGCTCCTCAATTGCCCTATTCCCTTTTTAAAATTACTGCGTTTGCAGATAGAAAAATTCACTCACTTTTTCCTTGGTCCTTAGTTCACTGAATATCTGCTGAATTTCCAATTTCCAGTCATCTTGCATGGAGTGGAAAGATTCTTGAGGCATCTCAGTCATAACTGCCTCCTCAATGGCAGTAAGCTGTTCAAGAATTAAGGCAAACGATGGTCGGATATGAGGATCCTGCTCCCAGCATTCTAAAATTCATCAAAATCCCATCAGTTTCTCTATTGATAGAATCTTAGGGGGATTATTTACACAAGGCATGAATTTCAAAATATTTGTTATTTATATTTCAAAGTTCTAATGCTTATTCCCTGCCCATAGAATTGCCTAGTTTTATCATTGCTGGTATAGGGCATGCTTACCTACAGTACATCAAGGTTTTTAAAAGGTTATGAGAAGTCAGATTTTTCCAATATAACCTCTATTTTCAGGATGTGAAGCAGCAGAACTGCCAGAACAGAGTAGTTAAGCTTACTGAGCTACTCAAAAAATTCAAAGAACTCCATATGGACACTGTAGCATTAATGCACAGTTGTCAGGGTCCCTCAGTCTCTCTCTGGAGAAGGAGGGAGAAGCCCAACAGAACCTTTGGAAGTCAAAAAGCTATGAGGTAACAGCTAGCGATTTCCCCTCCCCGCAAGAGTTCAGTCATCTGGATTTTGTATTTTACCTCTTGTGCAGTCTATATTTGGTGGACATTGTAGCTAGTTAAGTATAAAAGAAAAGAAAAGAAAACAAACCAGAAGAATACAAAGAATACAGAAGAAATAATTCAACCACTGCTTAAGGTGATGCATCTTTAAAAACAATATGGTATATTGTAGTGTTGCATGGCTTACTCAAATGGGTTAAAAATGTCTTAGTACTAGATTGCCAAGAAAGGGAAAACCACTACTTCATACAGAGTTAGCACAGTACCAAATGAAGTGTTGGAGTTGTGTAATTATTATAAATCATAAGAAAAGCATAGATATTAAAACACATTTACTTCTAGGATAAGTAGAGAGAAGCAGCACAGGTACCTTTCATTAGTTTAGCAAATGGTTCAGGACAGGTGGATGGAATGGGCAAGGTAAGCTTATTGACAGCTACTCCATAAGCCACAGCAAGACCATCAATGCCACGGTAAGGAACTTCTCCCGTAAGCAGTTCCCACAGCAACACTCCGTAACTATAAAGCAAATTTTTAAATAGTTAAGTTTATCTTCTGAATACTGACACATGGTTTACTCAGGGACAAACAAGTCAGTACTCTGTCCAGTATGTAGTCCCACAGAGAGAGGATGGTCTCTCTCCACTATCATTTGTCAAAATCTTCAGGGGACTATTCCCCCTCACCTGTTATCCTCTCTCTGATAGCAATTAGTAAAGCTGGATATGCTGGTGAAATGGATGGGCTATTGTAACCGTACCCTACCTAAATCACTGTCACTTTGTTTTGTTGTTTTTTCTGGCAGCAAACAAAACTATTAAAAAAAGACTTTGGTTCCAGTCAATTTTTTAATCAGATGCCACCACCATGTAAACCTTGATGGAAAAGGAAGAGATAAAGCACAAAGAACAGATGAGAACTAAAAAGTTCTACTTCAAAACAATGAAGTATCAAACTGATCCCTGGACAATTTATCCCAATGGACACCATTTTGTTTTTTGAATTAAAAGCAGCTTAATTTGAGAACTGAAGTTTCTGCATGCCTACAGCATACTGCAGAATGAGCCCCCAACTTTTTTTTCCCTTTCATAAAATGTGCAACAGGATTGAGCCATTACATAATTTCATTTTGCCAGGCTGGGCAAGGGAAAATATTGCCTACTGTCAAAAGCAAGGAGGAAACATTTCCTAAAATTTAGGGGAAAAGTTCTCTCTTGATTGTGTGTCAGGTACCAATATACCTGTCATGGCTAACTAGATTAGCCAAAAGAAATTCTGATACAAACTCCACCCTAAAATTAAAATCATTTCACTCGCTTTACTTCTCCAACCTCCAGTAAATCTCTCTTGTATTGAGCATGTTTAATACTGGCTGGCTCATAGGCACTACCAGAGTAGAGTCCTATTGCATTAGGTACTGTACAGAGAAGTACATGGTCGCTGCCCTAACTAACAATCTAAAACAGGAGGAGGAGCTAACAATCTAAAACAGACAGGACAGACAAGTTGGGGAAAGAGCTATCACATACAAGCAGAGTGAACAATATGATGACCACAAATGTCGTGTTCGTTCCACAACTTTTTTTGGGGTGGCTTTACTTAAGAGAGGATAAGGTAAAGAGGCTCAAGTTGGTTCCTTATTTGTAGTTCCCAGTTCCTTATTCAAAGGCCAAAATTATTTAAAAATACATCAATGTAGGATTACATTTTTAGAAATTTCATCAAATTCATGTGACTGAATGCAATAAAAGTTTAAATTACTACCTACTTATTTATTAATTAAATAATCAAATATGGGATTTGGGTTTTGACTGGCTGGTACATGACAATATACCAGGTCACCCCAAGTGATATGTGCCTATGACTGTCAGATTGTTCTGAAGTAGCTGGGGCATGCTACCCTGACCTGAAGCTTCATTCCTGTGCAACATGCTGCCACATATCACACACCTCACTTTCATTTTTTTCCCCCATGGCCCTCGAATAAGGAATTGGGATTTGACTAGCTGTATGAGAAATGTGTCTCAGATCATCCCCAAGAGACATGTCCCCACAAACATCAGATTGTTCTGAAGGAGCTGGGACATGACACTTGCCAACCCAAATCTTTGATCCTTCGCAATATGCTGATTAATTCCAGACCTCCATCTCTCTTCCATATTATATATGGAATTTGAATAAGGAACTGAGTTTTGACCGGCCGTGTATGACAAAACAGGTTCCGAGTCACCTCAAGGGACACATCTTGGCAACTGTCAGACTGTTCTGAAAGGAGCTGTGATATGCTGGTCTCCGACCCAAAGCTTCGTTCCCCCACTCACTTCCATTTTGAATATGGAATTTGTATAAGGAGCCAGGGTTTGACAGGCAATATGATATTAAAAAAAAAAAAGTCTCACCTAAAGGTGGGTGAGATGTCTTTTAGTAGACCAACTTCTGTTGGCAAGAGAAGCTTTTGAGCTTACATAGAGCTCTTCCAGACCTGAGGAAGAGCTCTATGTAAGCTCAAAAGCTTCTCTCTTGCCAACAGAAGTTGGTCTACTAAAAGACATTATCTCACCCACCTTGTCTCTCTAATACCCTGGGACCAACATGGCTACAACAACACTGTATATCTCACCTCAAGTGACATTTCCCCACCACTGTTAAACTGTTCTAATGTAGCTGAGGCATGGAACTCCCTGAATTGAAACTTTTTCTTTGTGAAAAATTGTGACCCGTGTCACCATTCCTCCCTCCAACACACATATAGCCTTTACCAGGGCAAAAGCAGCAGCTAACGGGAATTTCAGAGGGTGAAGCTGTCGATTTGTTCATTCTCTGTGAGTGTTGTGTGGCTAGGCTGCGGACCCCTAACTTGGCCAGGTGAGACAGGTCTCTGCGTTTCATTAAGGGCCTTGTTGCCGGGACACTTGAGGCTTTGAACAGAACCAGCATTTGAAGTTTCTGCATAGCTATTCCTTCTAAGTTTGTGATGGAGGGAGCCGAGCAGTGAGGCTTAGCATATAAGACAACTGCCAGGTGAACAGGAGTGGCAAACTGGATCAGTTTTAGTGGGTACATAACCAGGGAGCCTGAGTCCAGTTTTAGGTTTGGCTATACATATAAGAACAGCCATACTGGGTCAGACCAAAAGGTCCACCTAGCCCAGTATATCGTCTTCCAACAGTGGCCAATACCAGGTCCTTTGGAGGGAATGAATAGACAGATCATCATCAAGTGATCCACCCCTGTCACCCATTCCCAGGTTCTGGCAAACAGAGGCTAGGGACACCATTCCTGCCCATCCTGGCTAATAGCCATTGATGGACCTATCTAGCTAGCTCCCTTTTGAACCCCGTAATAGTACTGGCCTTCACAACACCCTCTGGCAAGGAGTTCCAGAGGTTGACAATGTGTTGAGAGAAAAAAATACTTCCCTGTGTTTGTTTTAAGCCTGCTACCTATTAATTTCATTTGGTGGCCCCTTGTTCTTGTATTATGAGGTGGAGTAAATAACACTTCCTTATTTACTTTCTCCACACCAGTCATGATTTTATAGACCTCTATCATATCCCCCCTTAGGCACCTCTTCTCCAAGCTGAAAAGTCCCAGTCTTATTAATCTCTGCTCATACAGAAGCTGTTCTATACCCCTAATCATTTTTGTTGCCGTTTTCTGAACCTTTTCCAATTCCAATATATCTTTTTTGAAATGGGGAGACCATATCTGCACACAGTATTCAAGGTGTGGGCATACCATGGATTTATATAGAGGCTATATGATATTTTCTGTCTTATTATCTATCCCTTTCTTGACGATTCCCAACATTCTGTTCGCTTTTTTGACTGTCGCTGCACATCGGGTGGATGATTTCAGAGAATTATCCACAATGACTCCAAGATCTCTTTCTTGAATGCTAACAGTTAATTTAGACCCCATCATTGTATATGTATAGTTAGGATTATGTTTTGCATTTATCAACACTGAATTTCATCTGGCATTTTGTTGCCCAGTCACCCAGTTTTGAGAGATCCTTCTGTAGCTCTTCACAGTCTGCCTGGGACTTAACTATCTGAGTAGTTTTGTATCATCTGCAAATTTTGCCACCTCCTTTTCCCCTTTTTCCACATCATTTATGAACATGTTAAATAGGACTGGGCCCAGTACAGATCCCTGGGGTACACCAATATTTACCTCTGTCCATTCTGAAAACTGACCATTTATTTCTACCCTTTGTTTCCTATCTTTTAATCAGATACCAATCCATGAGAGAACCTTCCCTCTTATCCCATAACTGCTTATTTTGCTGAAGAGCCTTTGGTGAGGGACCTTGTCAAAGGCTTTCTGAAAATCTAAATATCCAATATATACTATATCCAATAGATCCCCTTGTCCACATGCTTGTTGACCCCCCTCAAAGAATTCTAGTAGATTGGTGAGGCATGATTTCCCTTTACAAAAATCATGTTGACTATTTCCCAACAAATTATGTTCATTTGTGTGTCTGACAATTTTGTTCTTTACAATAGTTTCAACCAATCTGCCCGGTACTGAAGTGAGGCTTACTGGCCTGTAGTTGCCAGGGTCACCTCTGGAGCCCCTTTTAAAAAATTGGTGTCACAGTAGCTATCCTCCAGTCATTTGGTACAGAAGCTGATTTAAATGATAGGTTACAGATGACAGTTAGTAGTCCTGCAATTTCACATTTGAGTTCCTTCAGAACTCTTGGGTGAATACCATCAGGTCCTGGAGACTTATTACTGTTTAGTTTATCAACCCTGTAATAGTCTTGGCCTTCACAACATCCTCTGGCACAGAGTTCCACAGATTGACTGTGCATTGTGTGAAGAAATACTTCCTTTTCTTTGTTTTAAACCTGTTGCCTAATAATTTCATTTGGTGACCCCTAATTCTTGTGTTATGAGAAGGAATAAACAACACTTCCTTTCGCAACATGAGTCATGATTTTATAGACCTCTATCATATCCCACCCTAGTCGTCTCTTTTCCAAGCTGAAAAGTCTCTGTCTTATTACTTTCTACTCATATGGAAGCTGTTTCATACCCCTAATAATTTCTGTTGCCCTTTTCTGTATCTTTTCCAATTCCATATTTTTTGAGACAGGGCGATCAGATCTGCATGCATTATTCAAGATGTGGACCTACCATGGATTTATATAGAGGCACCTATTTATGTAGAAGCACCTCTCAGGCTGAACTACAGCAGTTTCCTGGCCACAAAGCCTTCAGCATTTAGGATACTCCAACTAGTACAGAACACTGCACAACCTCTCTTCAGCAACACATTCATCTGCTAATACACCACCTCTGTCCTACACTGGTTTCCCATAGAATTCAGAATCGAGTTCAAGGTGCTCAATGGACTGGTCCCAGGATATCTAAAAGATTTCCTAAACTCCAGAACAAAGACCATAGTCAACAATTCTGCTCCTCAGGAACAGTGAAACTCTCTATAGTAAGGGTAAAGTTTGTTTGTGCAGTAGAAGGAACTTTCTTGTGGGCCAGTCCCAGACTGTGGGATGAACTCTCCCAGGAATGAAAATGCATCATAAACCTTGCCACCGTCTGCTCCAAGTGCAAGACTAATTTCTTTGATCTTGCCTTCTCTAACACATACGAAGAAACTTGTATAGTTAATAATTAAAAACAAACCTAAATCCCTGCAAAAATAAGAAACTCAATTGCACATGCTTCTTTTCCTAGGAAGAGGATGAAAGGACAAACACCATGTGACAGATGTGTAGTCACACTGCTTGATGAACTACTGAAAGGTGCTCAGATACCAGATGATGAGAGCGGTATGAGAACATCGGCAGAGTAAATATACTTTGACTTAGTACTGCATGACAGAGTGATACTGTATAGTGCTTTAAATCCCCCCCCCCCAATCAATAAAGCACATTATATGGATTAAGAAACGGCTAATGGGGAAGGGTCAACCAGAAGCTGTGGATAGGGAGTCATCACTGAATGTGGGTGTTTCTAGTGGGCTTCTGCAGGGAGCAATAGTAGCCCAACACTATTGAATATTTTCACCAATGAATGGGAAGTAAATATAAAGTTATTACTGATAAAATTTTGGATGACAAAAGATTGGTGGAGTGGTAAATAATTATGAGGACAGAGCAGTCCTTCAGGGAGATCTGATTCAAGCAAAATATGTTTTAATACCTCTAGGAACAACGAATGGAGGCGATACCTACTAAATGTAGGACTGTGTCCTGGAAGGAAGCGACTCTGAAAAGGATTTAGGCATCAGAGAAATATAGGGCTGGAAGGAACTTCTCAAAGTTATCCAGACCATCCCCCCCATGCTGAGGCAAAACCAAGTATAACCCTAGATCCGTGGTCTCCAAACTGGGGTGCGTGCACCCCGAGATGATCTCAGGGGGTGTGCAGCAGCAGGAGCACTGCCGGATGGCACTCCACCATTTTGTTTCTTCAGCCACAGTTCTGCACGTCCATGGCTGGTGTTCCACTCCTGCGGCAGGCCTTCCGATCTTCTTCCGTCGGCAGCATGCCTGTGGCACGCCTTCCAGTCTTCACCCTGGGGGTGCGTGAGCCAAAAAGTTTGGAGACCACTGCCCTAGATTATCCCTCACAAGTGTTTGTCCAACCTGTTCTTAAAAACCTCAAACAATGCAGATTTCACAGCCTCCCTTGGAATTTAACTATCCGTATACTAAAGGAACACTTTCTAACGTCTACCTGAAATATCCCTTGCTGCAGATTAAGCCCATTACTTCTTGTTTTACCTTCAGCGGACTTGGAGCACAATTAGTCACAGTCCTCTTTATTACTGCCCTAACATATATTTGAAGACTTATCAAGTCCCCCCTCAGTCCTGTTTTCTCAAGACTAAACATGACAATTTTTTTTTAAACCTTTCTTCATAGGTCAGGTATTTTAAACCTTTTATCGTTTTGTTTTCTCTTCTGGACTCTCTCTCATTTGTCCACGTCTTTCACACTGCATGGTACCCAGAACTGGACAAAGTACTCCAGCTGGGATACCAGTGCTGAGCAGAATGAAACTGTTACCTCCCATGTCTTATATACTCCTGGTAATACCCCAGAACGGTTAGCTTTTTTGGCCACTGCATCACATTGTTGACATATATTCAAACTGTCATTCACAATAAACCCGAGATCTTTTTCTGGAGTACCACGGCATAGCCAGTTATTCCCCATTTTGTATTTGTGCATTTGATTTTTCCTTTCTAAATGTAGTACTTTGGACTTGTCTTTATTAAATTTCAGCTTGTTGATTTTACACCAATTCTCCAAGATCATTTTGAATTCTAATCTTGTCCTCCAAACTGCTTGCAACCCCTCCCAGCTTGGTGCCAATCTGTAAATGTTATAAGCATACTCTCTACTCCGTCATCCAAGTAATTAATGAAGGCGACAAAAAAACTGAACATGAGCTCCCACTGTGATGCTATGGCAAAAAGGGTTACTGTAACCCTTGGATGTATAAACGTGAGTTATGAGTAGATGTAGGGAGGTGATTTTACTTCTGCTTATGACACTGGTGAGACCAATACTAGAATACTGCATCCAGTTTTGGTGTCCACATTTTAAAAAGAAAATTGAAAAATTGGAGCAGGCATAGAAAAGAGCCATAAAAATGGTTGAAGGGCTAGAGAAAATGTCTTATGGTGAGAGTATTAAAGAAGTCAATCTATTAATTTATCAAAGAAAACTGAGATGTGACTTGATTATGACATATAAATACCTTCAGGTGGACAAAACACTGGGTACTACTTCAATTTAGTGGGGAAAGACCAAACAAGAACAAATGTCTAGAAGCTGAAGACAGACAAAATCAAGTGAGAAATTATTTTTATTTTATTTATTTAACAGAGACTGTGTTTACTACCAGAACAAACTACCAAAGGAAGTGATAGATTCTCCATCTCTTGATGTCATCAAATCAAGAGTGGATGCTATTCTAGAAGATATATTTTAGTTAAATAGAAGTTGTTACTGAGCTCAACACAGGGGTCACTGGAGGACATTCTGTGGTGATATACAGGAGGTCAGACTAGATGTCTAATGGTCCCCTTTGGCCTGCAAATCTTTGAATCTATGAAACTCTGTTCTTGGCCTTTCTGCACACACCCCTTTATCAAAATTTCCTCCTCCACGTGGGGGGTTTGGTGCAGTGGTTGGTTGGGTCAGGATTACAGACCATAAAAACCTCTTTATGCAGAGAGACAGCACCAAATTATGCAGCAATACTATGAGGAAATTCATGCAGAAGCTTCCCTTTTGTGCAAAACAAAGTCTTATACAAATCCTTGGGAATGCTTAAATAAAGATGTCACCAGTGATCAGCACAATTGTGCAATTTTTTATTTTTATAAATAGCGACTTCTTTACTTATTTTACAGTTTCAAAGCCAAAGCAAACAAATGCAATCAATCACTTCATTTCATTAATGGTGAATCATTACTCACTACATTTGCAGTTAAGTCTGATCACAAAAGGATTAAAAAACATGACGCTTGGCTATTTCCAGAAATTTCTGTGCATGATAGCAAATAAGTTGAAAGAAACCAAGATGTATTTTGGTGGAAGCATCTCAATGTGGTGACCTGCCTCTTTCAGACACCATTCATTGACTATTCAGACAAAAATGATATGTCCCTACCCTAGAAAAATCCTTCATCTACCTTCTCTGTAGCTCTTTTCTATGTAACTGGAATAAAGCATTAATATTTAAAATAAAGTTTCAAATATTGCTTAATTCAACAGAATCAACAACATTATTTACATAAATAGTAGACTTCATTATAGCAAAAGTGTTGTCATTATAGGTATAAAGTTGCAGAGATAACATACAATGCCGGGAACCATTTTGGGATAACAAACAACACTAGATGCCACTTTACATGTTTCCACAAACTTGGCCAAATTCATGAGTGGCATTTCTATGATGTAATTTTGGGATTAAAAAGGAAAGGAGATGTAGATATTCTAGCCGCAAATAGAGTTCTCCAAATTCCACTGACGTGGACCAAGTCACATTCCTGCTGCATAAATCTCACAGCAACAATGAAGACACTAGCTGGTTCAACTAATTGTAATATATAGGAATAGGGTAGCAGTCATTTAAGTAGTTTGTGAGCACTCTAGTGGTGCTCACTGTTTTCTATGTTTTAAGAAACCACTCCGAACAGCAGTATTCATTAAACTAAGACCTTGAATGTTTGCAATATAGTTAACAAACATGATTTTGTGGCAGTCAACTGTGCACAGGTAGTGTCTTCTTGTTCTTTTTGTTGTGTAATGAGAAAAAGACATCACTAATCACAACAAATGTTTTCTATATCTAACACAATTTTTGATAAATGTAGACATTTGAGAGGGGGTCCAGGGCTGGGTGAGGGGGGTTGGGTGAGGGAGGGGATTTGGGGTGCAGGCTCTGGGAAATGCTTACCTAAGGCAGCTTCTGGAAGCAGCCAGCATGTCCCTGTGGCCCCTAGGCACAGAGGTGGACAGGGGGCCTTGCACACTGCCCCCGTCCGCAGGCACCACCCCCAATTGGCAGTTTCCGGACAATGAGAGCTGTCAAGTCAGCGCTAGGGGAAGCGCGCAGAGACCCCTGGTCACACCTGTGCTTATAAGCCAAAGGTACATGCCGGCCGCTGTGGTCAATCAGACTTTTAGTGGCCCAGTCAGCTGTGTTGACTGGACCCGCCGGGTCCCTTTTTGACCAGGCGTTCCAGTCGAAAACTGGACACCTGGCAATCTTAGGTGAATGGCATGTCTCTGCTCCTTCAGAGGAGTCTGACAGTTGTGGGGATGTGTCAGTTGGGGTGACCAAGACCAAGGCCACACACTGATAGTCAAAACCTACCTCCTTATTCAAACTCCCTATACAGTATGTCAGGTTTCAGAGTAACAGCCGTGTTAGTCTGTATTCGCAAAAAGAAAAGGAGTACTTGTGGCACCTTAGAGACTAACCCATTTATTAGAGCATAAGCTTTCGTGAGCTACAGCTCACTTCATCAGATGCATATCGTGGAAACTGCAGCTGTTTCCACGATATGCATCTGATGAAGTGAGCTGTAGCTCACGAAAGCTTATGCTCTAATAAATTGGTTAGTCTCTAAGGTGCCACAAGTACTCCTTTTCTTTATACAGTATGTGTGATCATGGGCCTGGATGGGCCACGCTGAGAATGCCAACTCAGGGCAGACTACAAGAATTAGGGTAGGTCAGACCACCCCCTGTCCGCCCAACCCCCATGCAGCTGGACCCCCCATACCCAGACACTTTGCTGAGCTTCACTCCCACCCCCAGCCCCCTCCCAGCCGGTGATCTCTACCCTGTGCCAGGCTCAACCGCTAGTCTTGGCTAGGCTAGGAGAGGTGCGCACTTCCTGTGCACAAAGTGGGCCAAGTGTGGGTCAGACTCACCACCAGAAACCTCCCCCGACTCCACACCTCCACCCCCCGCTTCTTGCCCCCATCGCTCCTCAGCTGCGGAGGAAGGGGTCATTGTGTGGGGGAGCTGCTCCCGCATCTGCCCAATCCCTGGTCATCTGGACCCTCCCATATCCAGGCCTCCCCACCACTGAGCCCCACCCCTCTGCATCCGGACCCCGACCCCTACACCCAGACCATCCCCCCAGAGCACCCTGCACTCAAACCCTCACCCTGACGAGCCCCACCCCCTATGCACCTGAACCTCCACCCCACTGAGCCCGAACCAGTTGCACCCAGGACCTCATCCCACCAAGCCCCATTCCCCCAGCACCCAGACTCTCCCCCCGCCCATTACCCCTGCACCCAGAACCTTCTCAATGAGCCCCCGTGCATCCAGATTCCCCACACTGAGCCACCTGCACCCAGAATGCCCCACATGGAACCCTCTCACCCCATACCTGGATCACACACATTAAGCCCCTCCACACATGGATCTTGAGCCTTCCCTTGCCCACAGCTGGTGTGCCTGGTGCAGGGCTGCTAACCCTGGTGAGTTGCTTCACCTGCTACTCCTGAGGGAATTCTGCACCAATAAAATAAAATAAAAAAATTCTGTGCACAATATTTTAAAATTCTTCAAATTTTATTTTTCAATAAATAAACGTGGAGGCTCCCACATGGCAGTGGGGAGCACAGATCACTGGCTGCATGGAGGTGGGAAGATGACCCTGCAATCCCCTCCTCCCCCACATCCTTGGGACACTGACCTCTAGGGCACGCCTGGCCCTTGCGCTGTGTCAGGGTTGGGTGCAGCCTTGCTACCGAATTTGTGTCGGGGTGGGGCGGGGGAGGGGAAGGTATTGCAGGGTCATCTCCTACCTTCATGCAGCCAGTGGCCTGCACTCCCCATTGCCATGCTGGAGCCTCCCCATTTATTTATTGACAAATAAAATTTGCAGAATTTTCAAGTATTGTGTACAGAATTCCCTCATGAGTTCTGAACTTTGAACACGAATAGGAACTCTACTGAACCTCTGCATCTCTTGCTTTTAAGTCCAAGTCTAGGCAAACAGAGAAGTCTCATGTTCTTCTGGTAAGGTCATAGACTGTTCTTTTAAACATGATTTCAATTAGTCTCCCTCTCAGCCTATATCAAAAATATAATTATTTCTTCTGAGAACTTTAACCAAAGTTCAGCAAACAGTGGCTAAAAAGACAAGAAAACCTCCCTAAATAAATTCTTCATTGTACTGATCAGGTTCAATTACCTTCAGAATTCAAAGCCTTTAAATACTACGTAGTTTTCCATCTGGTCAAAACAGATGTGGAACTTTAGCAAACCAAAATACTAACAAGATGAGAATGTCCCCTCTCCTTTAAAAAAACAACAACCTGGAAAAAGGCTTGGCTGTTTAGCCCAAGTACTGTACTAGGAGCAAGCAAAAAAACAAAACAAGAAACCTCATACACGCATAGTAAAGCCATGCTTAGGTTTTTGAGAGGCACTGTTCCATAAATTGTTCTTACAGACAGTGATAGGATTTCTTCTCTCTTGCCTACATAAGTAGCTACTTGTGCACTGTAAATTCTATGAGCCGAAATACAAATACATTCAGCCTAAGCATCTAGAGTCTCGGCACTTACAAGAGAAAGTTAAAGAAAATACTCAGGAACCATCTCCCATTACATGTCCTTTTGGCCAAGAAGATATGAGGATACAATTCAGAGATGTAATGCCTAACAGTTCAATCTGAAAATTGTTAGCTTACTGTCCTTCAGGTGACCTAAGATTTTCACACTGTAAATTCAGGATGCTGTATTAAGACACAAAGCAGCCATTGCATACTCAGTTCAATTATTATTCCTAGCATAGCTTCTTCCTTTTGATACACATCCTGAATGGTAGTTGCTTGAACTTAGATAATAAATATTCTTTTAAAATGTATTTTATTCTCCGCTTCTTCTCCTAAAGCAAAGCCATATACATAATTTCATTCAGCAGAGCTTCCTAGTGTTGCTAGATTTTGGAACACAAGAAGTAAATGCATCAATGCCTACTGCTGATACTTTTTATGAAAGTCTTGCTGAGGATTTTTGGACTTGAGGTACGTATATGTATGGCAGAATCCCTAAAGGTATTGCAATTTAAGGTGAGAACATTCTAAAAGGAAATCAGTCACAATTTAGATATTCTGAACAGAATTCTACCAAACATGCTGTATGGAAATCCTTGCCAAGATCTCCACCCAGAACATGTTTTTAAAAAGCAATGCCCAATTACAGCGTGACTATATTTTACAATCCATTTTATCCATCTTCCTATAATTTAAAGCAAGAGTAAAGATCAACAAAAAGACAGTGTTTGGAAACCAAGAAGGCCTAAACCAAACTGCACAACATAAGGCTTACTAATTAAAAATCTCTCCTGTTACAACTCATCATTGAACTAAATACTTACATTTTTACAAGAGAGGCGTGCAGAAGAGAAGGTGAAGAAGAGAAATACTGTAGATTCCAAAAATGTAAACTAATGTTGCAGTAGAATATAACAATTGCACCAAAGCATACCCCTTTCAGATACCTAAAATCACAGCAACAAGACTTGACAGGACTTGTAATTAAGCATGGAACAAAGCTGGTTATGGAAATACCTATATCCATCCTCCACCCTACCCAAACAAAAAATAAATGCCTCTTCTCTAATGGACACCACCTGAAACGGATATAAAGCACTCAACATACTGAGGAATTAGTATCAAACTTAAGATGGGTAAAAGGTGCATCACAAAGAAGTGGTGAAGTCTACAGAACTAACCTGAACATACCAAAAGCATTACTTCATAATGCAGAATAGCAGTGAGACACTTCTTAAAAAAAAAAAAAAAAAAAAAAAAAAAACCAAAAAAAACCCAGGACTCTATGTTAGTTAAAAAAAAAAAAAAAAACATGCATAAGATTATATCAGACAATAGATTAGGGAGCTAAAGCCTCCCTCCTCCCCAAATTGCAATTTACACAGCCTCATATGTTTTGGTTCCTCCTGATAAATACAAATTTGGAAGACAGACAAACAGGAGCTTTGCAGGGTAGAGCACAGGAACTGTAAAAGCCCATTTCACAATGATTGCTTTTCACAATATAACTTACTTTTCCACACAAATGATTTTAAATGATTTTATCCTCTGATACGGAAGAGCCTTAACTGTCTCATTCAAAAACCTCATTGATCTGCAAAGTCCTGTGGTTTACATGAAGTATCCTGAATGTCCTTATTAAATAAGAAATATCCATGAATTTAAAATAAGGAGTCCCACCGCAGAAAATAAAGTAGAAATACAGTTTTAATTTATACTGACTGCACCTCCAACTCCATCCTGATTAATGGAAATACATTCAGTACACATTTATGGGATTACTATGGGATTAAAACATGTTATTTGCAATTAAATGCAGCCTTTACACTAAATTTTGTATTTTTTGCTAATCAGGAAGATGCACTCTAACTACATACATTTACTTAAGCGATTATATAGCCTAACTTACATTTAGTCAGATTTTTAATTTTTACGATCCATTTCTTATTTACTACAGGATTTTTTTACTTGTGCTTTGTCTCAGGCTCTACTTGGATGGATAGTCAAACTCAATTAAAATGAACCAAAAAAGGTATTTAAAAAACAAACAAACAAAAACTACCTTAAATGTGCTGGATACATAAGAAAAAATCAAAAAGTTTAAACATGTTTTGCACTTAAAAATTAACTGACTTAGTAAACAAAGGAAATATTATCTGTAGTTAGTGAATTGAACTGGATTGTTTCTGGTTGCTATGTCCTTCAAGATTTCAGAACTAGTATGCCTCATCCTTGTACCTAGTTTTCATTCCTAAATTGGAAGAGGAAAAACAAGCTTTCTTGCTTTTTTAACTCCCAATTGCTTTCTTAACTTTGAAAGAATTATTTATTGAACTACTTCAGTTCAATAAACAGAAATAAGATATTCCTCTGTACCTGCAGAAGAGTATACTGCTGTTAAAATCTGGTTTAGCATGTCAACAAACTATGGTTCCAGGTACTTAGCCAGTGACTTCCCCAGTTCAGTGGAAACTAACAGCAAATGTACTGCTTAACATTATTTCTGTGTTTAATTGTAATGATTAATTGATTGTAGTAAGCTTAGTACTTAAAGATGGGTTGACAATTCAAATTTAAATTTTAAATCAGTTTATTTTTAAAAAATAAAGTATATTTAATTTAAATTGAAATAAAAACATCCTTTTTTTAGAAGTCACTGATTTTTAATCAATCCTGTTTACTACAAAATAATCATAAATTAGTCTCATTTGTTGTATTTATTATGAGACTTTTCAGCAAGTAGAAAATAAATACCCTATTAACAGGCAGTGCACGCATTAATGTTACACAAATAAGAGCCCTTTGTCTCCCAAGTAAAACATCTAGGATCTTCAACAGACAACAAACTGAAGGGCTGCTCCTATTGAAATGTTGTTTTCTTTTAAAAGGCCACTTACTTCCCTTATTGTAAGAATGATTCAGTCAGTCAATCTTCTCTTGAGATAGAATGTCGATCTGTGGGGACACCTACCGTAGGTAGTTAAGATATGGGCATTCATAGGTAGCCGAATCAAGGTATATTTTGAAATATGAGAATTTTACTTGGCAAGTGGTAAATTTCTTCCAAACTCTCAGACCAACACCATCAGTAAACCATTAAAACAGACAGAACAATTTCAACACAGAGGATTTCCTCAAATATTCATTTTTCTTTCAAGATTCTCAGGATGAGGAACTTAGCTATCAAGCAGTCTTAAGTGGGACTAATCACTCACCTCCAGATATCACTTCCTTTAGAAAACACGGAGGACTTGATAACTTCAGGTGCCATCCATGCATAGGTACCTGCTGCGCTCATTTTGGTTGTTCTATGCCATTCCCTAGCCAGGCCAAAGTCCGTAATCTTCAAAGTTTTATTACACATGTCATCATGTTCTATCTTCTGAAGTAACAAAACTGCAGAAAAACAAAGTTTGAATTTGAGAATGTTCTCATGTAGCAAAATACAGGTTTATATTGTAACATTTTAAATACAAAGGTTATATTAACGCAATGTTGTAGTTAATATTTTAAGTGACCAGAAGTGAGTAATTTTGAGTTTTGATTCCTATAGCCACTGTAACCTCGCACCTTGCACCTATGAATTACCAGGTTAATCTACAGCATACTGTGCATGTTTCATTTAGAATTTCTTGACTTGTATTTAAAATCTTAGCCATAGTGTTGTATTAACAGATTTGGAATGATAGCTTCCTTTATTAAAAAGAGGCAAAGAGAAGTGTGATGGATCATGTGTTCTAACTCACAATGGGAGATCCAGATAACTACCACAATGAATCATATCCTCTTCTGAGCTTGCTCATCACAAATATTTATTCAATGTCCAGTTCCCACAATCCCTGCCCACAACAGCAACTGTTATTTTAGCATTTATGGCATACAGATCAAAGGTTAAGTTACAGATAAGAATAATTAGCGCATAAGTGTTTTCTAGTAATATAAGCTGCAAAGCACAAAACAACAAGGTAACCGACTAAACTGTAAATGAATTTGTCATAATTTGAACTGATGACCTTGCATTTGTATTAACTGATCATGGTTTTAGTTTGGGGCAGTAAAATAAAAAGTTGTTACAGATATTTCAGAATTCTATCTTAAAACTTAGAGGTAAAATACTGAAGCAAATAGGTCACTTCCTAAAAGCCTCTCACCTCTACTTTAGAGGAGATACTAAGGCTAACATGTACGTATAGGCTAAGATCTCAATAATTAGTATTAAGAGAACAAAGTTAAAATAATTATGAGTGTTAGTCCTTTAGATTTGAATGAAAGGCCTATTGTTTTCAATTACATTTCAAATGAGTTCAGTAGAATTCCTGAAATTCCTTGTCAGTGTGACTGAAACTAAAAACAGTGAATCTTGCACAAAGTTAATAATTGGAATATGGCCAAGTTTCATTCTACAAAGGAACAAAAAGGCTTATAGCACTTCAAACTTCCGTTTCCTGACGGTAGTCAGGAAGAACTACATTATTGTATATACACATTAGTCAGCTGGGAAGCAAAATGCTCACCATAACTAATAAACCCAGTGCCTAAGCAAATTCTTCTAGACTGGTAACCTAGCAATCTGTGCTAGACTATCCTTTTGTGACTTCTGCTGATTT
Source organism: Lepidochelys kempii (assembly GCF_965140285.1). Lineage (NCBI taxonomy): Eukaryota > Metazoa > Chordata > Testudines > Cheloniidae > Lepidochelys > Lepidochelys kempii. The sequence goes on along the minus strand of NC_136382.1, from coordinate 134,093,559 downwards.
CTGACCCTCATTAGCTTCATTCCAGAACTGGCCTTTACAACCTTGTTAGCCTTCTCACTCAATCCGGAGCTAATTGTTTTTCTAATCCTTATCTAGAAAATATACTTTCATAAACCAAGAAGTTTATTTACAGCTGATATTACAGCAGGATGAAAAACATTTTCAATTTATCAATTTACTCAACATTTAGATGTGCATAACAAGTTATTTTTTTTTGTTGAAAAAAATCATATTTACATTAGTACTCTCTCATGTCTAAAATTTAAGCATAAACCATTTCAGAGCAAACTCCAAGGACACAACATTTTAAAAAGTTTACACTGCCAACAATAAATCCGTCATAATTAGATTAGAAAAGCACCAATGCAGATCATAAGTAATTCATACACTTGTCCTCTACAGATAGTTATATCCAAATTTTAAATCAGAAACACCAGAAGTGACTAATCAGGACTACTCAAAATGTAACTGAAGGATTGGAGCCCCCAAGACAGGTCAGACACTAAATAAAGCCATTTCCCCCTGGCCCAAGTAAAAGCTTGTGCATACTTCCTCCCCTTCTCTCCCGCCCCCCACCCCTTCCAAAAGTCAAACATTTCACCTGTAACAAAACACAGAGCTACAGAATGAGTTCTCTCTTTTGTAAGAGTAGCATAAATTTATCAGATTGGATGGTTGAGGAAAAATCTCTCCCCTTCCCTTCTGCAGTACTGGGAAGTGATCAGCAGCCCTATGGACAAGTGTTCAGAAGCTTTTTAAAGTATTTGCTTTCTGCAAATTATGGCAACCTAACATGCAGTTTAATTCAAATGCTACATTTCTTAATACAAAACTAAAGCCTGAAATACTTGCTATTCAAATGTTGCCTGTGCTGTACAATGAAAGGGTGACTATTTGACCACATTTTAAAATAAATAAATTATATAAAAACTACTGGTTGTCTCACTTTTGCTCCTTTCAGCTAAGTTCCTGTCCTTTGCCCTCAAATATTTCCCAGTCTCTCTTCTAGACCACAGCCCTTCACACAATTCTTTAATGGAAAAGAGTTCTGTGCCATTTTGACAGAACCTCAAAAGGGGCAAGGCGCCCCCCCCCCCCAACATCCTCTCTCTCTCTTTAGAGATTGAAAGCTTTTTCCTCTTTGGGACAGGCTGTATGAAATTCTCAAACAGTCTGAGATCCAAATTGTATAATTAAAAAGAGGATTAAGATGATAGATCCGATTAAATGAAGAGAAACAGTATATATAACAAAAACTGCTAGTTTATCTAGACTAACCCAACACTTGATAAACTAGGGAGGTACTACAGGTTTAGTTACAGTCTATATAGAAAATCTCTGACAGCTTTTTTCCTCTCACTCTCATGCATCTCCCAGTCTGAGGCTTCTTTGAGCAAAGCAACATCTGATACATCCACTTTTTTCTTTCCTCTTAAGTACTTAGCTTCTCCTAGGATCGGAGTGTCTCAATTAACTATCTCCTTTCAGTTACAAACTGTCATCATTTTGATCTTCAAGGAGCTAAGAGTTCATTCTCTCTCTCATATGAAGGTACTTGCACAGATGTCCTGGCCTATCATCATACCAGTCAAGCCTCCACCAATGTGGCACTCCCCAGCTTTAATACAGTGCTTCCTTCACTGCTTCATTTCACTCCAAATATTCTTTTCAAGGTAGTTCCCCACACCTACAAACTTCCAGGGAACAGTATCAGAGGGGAAGCCATGTTAGTCTGGATCTAGATTCTTTGCCGCTTTTCCAGTTACTTTCTCCCCACCGCCTTATGGTCCCTTATTGGGAAGGAATCCTTTTGGAATGCTAATTAACGTATTTTTCTAATGTTTACGGTCCCTAACACAGGAGACAATTCAGTAGAGGCTTACTAAAGAGACTGGGGGAAGGGCAGGGAATTTTAATGATTATTTATGATTTCTAATTGCAGTAGCACAGTGAATAGGGACCCACTGTGCTAGGCCTTGCACGGACATAAAAAAAACGATGGCCCCTATCTAAAAGAGCTTACAATGTAAGTTTCAGGCTTTGTCTACGCTTACCAGGGACCTATGCAGCTGCGATCAAGGCAGCAGGGGTCGATTTAGCAGCTCTAGTGAAGAACTGCTAAATCGACCGCAGAGCACTCTCCTCCAGTCGACTCTGGTACCTTACTCCTCTCGTTCCGGTGGAGTAAGTCAATGGGAAAGCACCTCCCGTCAACTCAGTGCAGCGTAGACATCGCAGTAAGTCGATCTAAGCTATGTCAACTCTAGCCATGTTATTCACATAGCTGGAGTAGCGTAACTTAGAGATTGTTTGAGAGTGGAGGGACAGAGAAGAGTACAAGGAGCCCCAGAACATACCAGTGCAGGATCCAGGCACACGACAGATATAGGGTGAAATCCTACTCCACTGAAATGAACGGCAAGACCCCCATTAACTCCAATGGGGCCAGGACTGTACCCCAGCTGTTTCCTTAGGTATTTAGGTGAAGGGCTAGCTAGTGTGATTACAAGTGCTTCACAACACCAAAGAGTGTAGCCAAGGAATCCCCAACCCTCCTCAGTGCAATGTTCTTTAGGGAGACCAGGGGGGAGTTTTAGTTTGCAGCACATCCAGGAGATTTCCCATTAGCAATAGTGAGCTCTAATTGTTACCCTTCTAGTTAAACCTGGAGAGAATGAACAAGTCTAATACATCAGTCTTTTTCTTCTATTTAATGTAATAAAAAGAGTACAGTTTATTATATTTCTCCAATTATGGGTGCTCTTCTATAATCCCTATTTAATAAAAATATGAAGCAATTGCTTACATCTTTTCTGTTTCACAGGGTTCATGAAATCTGAGGATTGTTTGTAAAATAGTTTTGGAAGAAGTTCATTGCATACTCTGATGATTTTTGTTGATCTGCAGTCCATAGCAGTTTAACTCAAAAAGTTGTTAGCCTCTCTCCTAAGTTTGACCATGGAGAGACCCCAAAGACTGTCATACATTTGAGAGTTGCTGATGACAATCATTGGCTGTACTTTGCCTGAACTTTCTTTTGATGCTTTGATTACAAAAACTTCTCCAGGAGTAGTTTTAAGTCCTTTAAATAAATTTTTTTGCTTACAGAAGCAAACAGGACCAAGGCCATTCACACTTAGTTTTCTTTACTTAATAGTGAGTTCTTTCTGCAGCACCCTCTGCTACTGCCTTATCTAGGACTTCTCTAAATAGCTCAGTCTTGTGCATTTTGCAAATACAAGCTAGTTTGCTTAGCCATTAACCTAGCAAGATTAGAACTGAAGGTACCTATGTGCTACTACATTTGCTGCCACCGACAGTCACAGATCTTTGAGACTACAGGAGTGCAAATTATATATGGTTATACCACATATCCCATATTTCTCACTGCTACAGATTAACTAGACGTTGGACCATATAATTTGTGGAGGGTGGCAACATCATTACTTCCCTCTCAGACTCAGTTTAAGTACTGCTTGTCAATTAATTCAGTTTCTGTAAATTCCAAATGAACATGAAACAGAGTTGCTTATCTTGCATTTTTACTTGAACTGACAGGTATCATATACCTCTTCTTTCCAAAACCCAATTATTAGCCATCTTATTAAATGTGTGCCATGCCTGCTTGTTAGCAGCACACTACAGCAACAAGTACCTTGTGTATATAGAAGGATTTGCCTCCATTATACTCATTATTGCAACACAGATTATTGCTTGAGACTCAGGTAAACTCCACCAGGGCAAGTAATGGCTTTACCTGCCTATACTAGGAGTTTGCACCATTGTCGATACGCTTGCCACTTGTCTGCAAGTTACGACAGCTGAAATCCCCTCTAAGTATTAGGGGCAAGAACCTCACCTTTGTCCCTGTATGTTGTGCATGTAATGACTTTCAAGCTGTGGATCGAACTTTCTTACAGCTCACCATCCATATTAGAGGATTTTTTTTTATCCTAGAAAATAAATGGGGAGGAGACACAGACTAGACATTTGTCTACCCTCCAAGTCAGGGCTAGAGATACATTTTGCAGGTTTTTTCACAGCTTGCTATAGACCCTTTAATAGCTTTTACCTACCGTTTAGACAGTAATTGTGGAAGACTCCAGCCCACTCCAATTTGCTCTTAAACTCAGTCCTGTTTAATTTGACAACGTTAGACATTTTTAGACTCAACCACAAACGCATTCTAAAATGAAGTCTGAACAGAGGTGCTCCCAACTGCAGAGACAGAACTTGATGACAACTGTCATGAAAAGTCCTTGATTGAAAAAGCTGACAGACATTACTAATCTCATAAGAGAAAGGCAACATTATAGAAAAGGAACATGTGGCAGGCAAAAGCTATCAATGCACTCAAACTGCAAAATTAAATCATCTGATTTTTCTCGAGGAGGGGAGGAGAAATGAAAAGATAAATTACAACAATATAAAAAGATTCATGAAGCATACATTGTAGGCTGAACGCACCTTGCATCATCAACTCTCCTCCACTTCCACTGTTGCAATATTTATAACAGCAATTTTGGACAAATGGAAATTGTGGAGAGAATGAAATAGTTTAGACAAGTTGTCCAGGAGACAATGCTGTAGTTAAAGAAGTTATGAGTTACTTTACAGGTGCTCTAGCTGCTGCTGAGGCTAGAATGATTTCTAGAAATTTAAATCCTGCTCTAGGAGGGTGAACTTGAGTGGTAAGCCACTACAATTAGACACAAAACCACTGTTATTTTAAATACTCAATTTAAATGCAGGAGTTAAAGCTCTCATTAGACAAATTAACATTATTATAAGAACCTGAAATAGTAAGCATTCTGTAATTCTTAAATGAATGGATTATTCAAGATTAGTTTTTCTATTTAAATTCCATGTTTAAAGAAGTGTTACAGTACTAACCTGACCCTTCTGTGATTTTGCATCATACAGACAGCAGTCACCATTAGAGAGACTGTCAACTTGAAAAATTTTGAGCAAATTCACGCCAAATTATTTCAGGTATTATACAATTACCCATGATCTTCCGTTCCAATTTTTTTTTTTTTTAATCAATCAAGTCAGTCACTTTTCCTATTTTGTTTTTAAGCATGGTTTTCCTCCAGCCTCTGCCTTTGACCCAGCAACTGTGAAAAAATTCTGAATATAATGCAGGGAGATTCAAATATAAAATGCGCATAAATGTTACTTGTAACAGCAGTAATCACTTCTGCCTAAGATATTAATATTTGTTTAAATGTGTAGAAAATTAAAGAAAGAGCACCTGACCATTCATTCTAGATGCCCTTATCATTTGAACACAATCAAGAATTTCCATGGCAACTCTATCCAACCCTTAAAAAGAGCAAAGCCAGGCAAATTAAGGATTGGTGTACCCAAACTCGACCTAATGGAACCAATAAGCCCAAAAGATCACAAGTGATCTGTACAATCTTCCACAATTCTCATTTCAGGAAACTACTAACATCCTCCCTTCCCCCCAGTTTGAGTCCTGGGCATGCCCCTCCAAAAGAAATCAATGTATGCTGCCCAATATACAGTCTCATAGACTTTAAGGTCAGAAGGGACCATTACGATCATCTAGTCTGACCTCCTGCACAATGCAGGCCACATAATGTCACCCACCCACTCCTGCAATAAACCTCTCACATATGTCTGAGCTATTGAAGTCCTCCAATCATGGTTTAAAGACTTCAAGGTGCAGAGAATCCTCCAGCAAGTGACCCATGGCCCATGCTGCAGAGGAAGGCAAAAAAACCCCAGGGTCTCTTCCAATCTGCCCTGGAGGAAAATTCCTTCCTGACCCCAAATATGGCGATCAGCTGAACCCTAAGCATGTGGGCAAGACTCACCAGCCAGACACCCAGCAAAGAATTCTCTGTAGTAACTCAGATTCCATCCCATCTAATATCCCACCACAGGCCATTGGGCCTATTTACCATGAATAGTCAACGCTCAACTAATTGCCAAAATCATGTTATCCCATCATACCATCTCCTCCATAAACTTATCGAGCTTAATCTTGAAGCCAGATAGGTCTTTTGTCCCCTCTGCTTCCCTTGGAAGGCTGTTCCAGAACTTCACTCCTCTGATGGTTAGAAACCTTCATCTAATTTCAAATCTAAACTTGCCGATGGCCAGTTTATAGCCATTTGTTCTTGTATTCACATTGGTACTGAGCTTAAATAATTCCTCTCCCTCCCTAGTATTTCTCCCTCTGATATATCTATATGGAGCAATCATGCCTCCCCTCAGCCCTCTTTTGGTTAGGCTAAACAAGCCAAGCTCCTTGAGTCTCCTTTCAGAAGCCAGGTTTTCCATTCCTCGGATCATCCTTGTAGCCCTTCTCTGTACCTGTTCCAGTTTGAATTGATCCTTCTTAAACATGGGAGACCAGAACTGCACACAGTATTCCAGGTGAGGTCTCACCAGTGCCTTTATAATGATACTAACACCTCCTTATCTCTACTGGAAATACCTAGCCTGATGCATCCCAAGACTGAATTAGCTTTTTTCATGGCCTTATCACATTGGTGGCTCATAGTCATCCTGTGGTCAACCAATACTCGAAGGTCCTTCTCCTCCTCTGTTACTTCTAACTGATGCGTCCCCAGCTTATAACTGAAATTCTTATTAATCCCTAAATACATGACCTTACACTTCTCACTATTAAATTTCATCCTATTACTATTACTCCAGTTTACAAAGTCATCCATATCTTCCTATATGATATCCCGGTCCTTCTCTGAATTGGCAATACCTCCCAGCTTCGTGTCATCCAAACTTTATTAGCACACTCCCACTTTTTGTGCCGAGGTCAGTAATAAAAAGATGAAATAAGATCGGTCCCAAAACTGATCCCTGAGGAACTCCACTGGTAACATCCCTCCAGCCTGACAGTTCACATTTCAGTATGACCTGCTGTAGTCTCCCCTTTAACCAATTCCTTATCCACCTTTCAATTTTCATATGGATCCCCATCTTTTCCAATTTAAGTAATAATTCCCCATGTGGCACCGTATCAAACGCCTTACTGAAATCTAGGTAAATTAGATCCACTGCGTTTCCTTTGTCTAAAAAAATCTGTTACTTTCTCAAAGAAGGAGATCAGGTTGGTTTGGCATGATCTACCTTTTGTAAACCCATGTTGTATTTTGTCCCATTTACCATTGACCTCAATATCCTTAACTACTTTCTCCTTCAAATTTTTTTCCAAGACCTTGCATACTACAGATGTCAAACTAACAGGCCTGTTGTTACCCAGATCACTTTTTCCCCCCTTTCTCAAAAATAGGAACTATGTTAGCAATTCTCCAGTCACATGGTACAACCCCTGAGTTTACAGATTCATTAAAAATTCTTGCTAATGGACTTGCAATTTCGGGTGCCCATTCCTTTAATATTCTTGGATGAAGATTATCTGGGCCCCCTGATTTAGTCCCATTAAGCTGTTCGAGTTTCGATTCTACCTCAGATATGGTAATATCTACCTCCATATCCTCATTCCCATTTGTCATGCTACCATTATCCCCAAGATCCTCATTAAAGACTGAGGCAAAGTATTTGTTTAGATATTTGGCCATGCCTTGATTAGCCTTAACCTCCACTCCATCCTCAGTGTTTAGCGGTCCCACTTCTTTGTTTTCTTCTATAGCCATATAAATAAGAACCTTTTACTATTGGTTTTAATTCCCTTTGCAAGGTCCAACTCTACTTGACTTTTAGCCTGTCACTTTATCACTGCATGTTCTGACCTCAATAAGGTAGCTTTCCTTGCTGATCCCTCCCATCTTCCACTCCCTGTATGCTTTCTGCTTTTTCTTAATCACCTCTCTGAGATGCTTGCTCATCCAGCTTGGTCTACAACTCCTGCCTATGAATTTTCCCCCCTTTCTTGGGATGCAGGCTTCCGATAGCTTCTGCAGCTTTGATTTGAAGTAATCCCAGGCCTCCTCTACCTTTAGATCCATAAGTTCTTCAGCCCAATCCACTTCCCTAACTAATTTCCTTAATTTTTGAATGTCAGCCCTTTTGAAATAAAAAACCCTAGTTGCAGATTGTTTATCCTTTCATTCAGTTTGAACTGAATTAGCTCATGATCACTCAAACCAAGGTTGTCCCCTACAACCATTTCTTCTGTGAGGTCCTCACTGCTTACCAAAACCAAATCTAAAATGGCATGCTCTCTTGTTGGTTCAGTAACTACTTGATGAAGGAATCCATCAGCTACCGCATCTAGGAAAATCTATTATTACTAGCACTTGTCCTCCAGTCTATATCTGGGAAGCTAAAGTCTCCCATTATCATGCAGTTCCCATAAGTATTTACTTCATTAAAAACATTAAAGAGGGCTCTATCCATACTCAAATTAGATCCCGGTGGTCTATAGCACACCCCAAGCACTATCACAGGGGAGGCTCTAGTAGTTTTCTTCCCCAAAGTGATTTTTCCCCAGATGGACTCTGTCTTATCCATTCCATCGCTTCTTATTTCTTTGCAGTCTACCTCATCATTGATATATAATGCTACTCCACCACCTTTATTTCTCTTTCCTAAGCAGCACATACTCTTCAATAGCTGTAGTCCAGTCATGACTACTATTCCACCACGTTTATGTTATCCCTGTAATATCTGGTTTCACTTCCTGCACAGTAGCTCTAATTCCTCCATTTTGTTACCTAGGCTCCTCGCATTGGTCTACAAACATCTTTAATTTTTGCTGTTTGGACTCACTCACATTCTTTACCCGATTAGGCACAGACATTCTACCGCCAGTATGACCTATTAGGCTGGTATCCACACTGCCCTTCCTCCTTATATACATTCTCCTACCCACGGCTGTATCCTTTCTTTGTTTTCTTCCATCTCAATGTGAAAAATCCAGTGTGGAGATTACCTGGAAACATCTCCCAACCATCTCCCCCGAATTCCTAGTTTAAAGCTCTCTTAATCAGTTGTGCCAGCCTCCATCCTAGAAGTCTATTTCCTTCCCTACTCAGATGAAGTCCATCCCGAGAGAACAGTCCTCTGTCCATGAATGCCTCCCAGTGGCCATACATCCCAAAGCCCTCCTTATAGCACCGCTGCCTGAGCCATCTGTTGATAGTCATAATATTGTCGCACCTTTGTTGCCCTTCTCTAGGAACAGGCAGAATCCCACTGAAGATCACCTGAGCCTCGATTTCCTTAAGCGTCTTCTCCAGCCTGGCATAGTCTCCCTTGATACGTTCTAGTGAGAACCTATCAGTATCATTTGTTCCCACATGAAGGACGATCAGTGGATTGTTTCCTGCTCCCTTTAGGATTCTCTTCAACCTCAGGTCCACATCCCATATCTTAGCACCTAGTAGACAGCACACCCTTCTATTCTCTGGATCAGCTCTGGTACAGGCCTGTCTATTCTTCTCAGTAGGGAGTCCCCGATCACGTAGCCCTGCCTTTTCCTGGTGATGGTGCGATTTTCTGGTCTATCCCCTGTTCCCTGTGGCTGCAAGTCCTCTCCATTCTTATTCTCCCTTGTAATCCTCTTCAACCCGTCCTGTATCCTCCTGGGGCTCATATTTGGTGTTGTCTCCATTGACTCTTCCCCTTTTCCTACAGGACTAGCTGCTCTTCTCTTCTTCCTTGCCCTTCCACCTTCAGTAACCACCTGCTGTGTCCCTTCTTCATTTTCCAACTCTGCATACCGGTTCTTGATCTATTTCTATACCTGATCTATTTCTCCTTCACTAGCCCGTCTTTTCCTCTGCCTGGTTCTTTTAGTCACATGCCTCCACTGTCTGTTTTCTTCACCCAGCAGTCTCCCCTCAGAGTTCTTCGGTCCTATTTCCATCTGCAAGTCTGAGCTCTTCCCTTCAGCCGCCTCATGTCTTTGCTCCAAAATCAGCTCGAACCCCCTTCTAAACTCAACCAGACTTTCTACCTGCATCTCCAATCCTCGGATCTTTTCCTCCATCAGCTCTATCAGGCAGCACTTCATGCAGATGAAACTCTTTCCAGGTACCCCCTCCAGGATCATGTACTTGCCGCAGCTTCCACATCCAATCATCTTCATTGTGTCTTCCATTATTGGGTCATTACCATTGCCGCCTCTGTATCTGTCATAGCCTTCTCACATAAATCTTGTTAGTCCGGGTAACAAACCCCACCAAAACACCACCACCCACAGCAAAATCAAACCCCAAACGAGCACCGCAATACAAACTCCCCTTACAAGCTCCCACTCAAACTCCCCTGTTTACAGCTCTGTTTGCTGGCTCCTGTACGGTTGCCTGACTGGCTGGCTACTTTCATAAGACCCCTACTCAGGGTAGCCCTGCCCCCTAATTAGGGCTCAGCTTCTCTCCCAGCACAAAGCCCCTACAAGCCTCTACACATACAAACAATACAAATACAAAACCAAATACAAATACCTTCTCCTCCAACAGAACTCCCACTCAAACTGCCCTGTTTACAGCTCTGTTCGCTGGCTCCTGTGCCGCTGCAGCAGTCCTCTGCCAACGTGGCAGTAAGGACTTCTTGTCCCCTAAACTGAGCCTCAAGGCAGGGGGAGGTAGAGGTTTCCTCCACTCTGGACTGGATCCCAATCCACACAAAACCAAGGAGCAGCCCACTGAGTACAGCTGACTGAAGCTTTTTAAATCATGTGTCAAAATTTTGACTCTACCCAAAAAAGAACACATTTTTCATTAAAGGTGTCCGTTTTTTTGACCAACTCTAATGAGGAGCAGGGAGGCCACAGCCAACCTGAAGACCAATGGTAGAGGACCCCCATTCCTACTACCCGTGCAAAGTCTCCTGCTCATAACAGCAGCCAGCTCCCCACCCCCCAACAGTGACAGCAGCATTGGAGTCGCCTCTCTGTAGGCTGAAGAAAGCAAGACTGCATTGGTTTATCCTTTGTTCACACCTGAAAAGTCTCTCTCACAACAATGAGAATTAAAACACTTTTTAAAAAATGAAATCTTAAAGATGCTGCAGAATTTAATGACAGTCCCACAGAAAAATTCCTGCTTGCTCTGGGCGACTGGCTTTTCTGAATCTTTGGCCCAAAGTACTGTATAGACATACTTTAGTACAAAGTTAAGAGATCTTCAAAGATCCCATACTTTGATAGTTTAAAAAGACACCAAACTTTTCTTCTCATTCCAAGCTGACCTAGGCCTTCCTAACTTACAACAAATGCTTGACTTATCACTGTGATGACTCCAGAGAACAATGTTGCAATTTGGTTTTAATGACAAATCAAGAACACAAAAATAAATGCGAAGCTTCTTTTCAAGTTTCCAATATTATGGGGGGGTGAGTGGGAGGGGAATGAAACAATGAACTACAGTGGTGAAATAGTTACCACTGCAGTTTTAGGAGGAACAGAAAGGGGAGGGGTTGATTTATCAGGCCTGAGTTAAAAGCACACCTGTCAAAACACTGATTTCAGTTGCCAGGAAGAGAACAAAGCATGATTATGCTGCCAACATTGGCATGTCTGGGGCTGATTTAACTGGAGCTATGGCCCTAAACACAGAAGCATCAACTTGGCAAGAGACTTTCAGGGGGAGGGGGAAGACTTTATTTATTATTTTACTCAAATACTTAAATTGTTCATATTAGTGTATATTACCCAGGGTTTTAATACACAAGGGTTGGATACCCCAAAAAGGTTTTTAAAACAGCTGTAAAATGTAATATTGGTATTTACTTTCAGTTACAGGTATAGCAATAAGGTTTCAAGAATAGGAAAGTATGTAGCAAGAAAGCAAACATGATGGAATTTAGGTGAAATCCCAAGAGTCACAAGCTTCTAACATTCAAGAAGTCAGAAATTTAACTTATGTAAAGTCATGAAGTTTGTTACTATCCTTATACAGCACAAGTTAATTTGTATTTAACAAGCATGTTAAAATATTTGTCTCACCTTATGACCCACAATAAGAACATAAGAATGGCCGTACTGGGTCAGACCAAAGGTCCATCCAGCCCAGTATCCTGTCAGCCTGATGAAGTGAGCTGTAGCTCACGAAAGCTCATGCTCAAATAAATTGGTTAGTCTCTAAGGTGCCACAAGTACTCCTTTTCTGTCAGCCGACAGTGGCCAATGGCAGATGCCCCAGAGGGAGTGAACCTAACCGGTAATGATCAAGTGATCTCTCTTCTGCCGTCCATCTCCACCCTCTGACAAACAGAGGCTAGGGACACCATTCCTTACTCATCCAGGCTAATAGCATTAATAGACTTAACCTCCATGAATTTACCCAGGGTAATGAGTAATTATAGCTCATCCATCAAATTCGATAGGAGACTCCATCATCAAAGTATCTGTACTGTTAAAGCTAAATGTGCATCTAATTTTATGCTGCTATGTGCGTTAATTCTACCTTCAGAAAAATGAAGCTTTAAAAAAAAAAACACAACAACAACAAAAACAAAAACACACACTTTTTGGAGCCATTGTTAACTTAGGGCATTAGAATTAATTTTTAGAAAGAAGGAAAGACTATAGGCTTTTAACTTTGCCCAAGTACCCTGAGTAATAGTTCAAAGTGCCCATCTACACATTTTAAAAAACACTTATTTTACACAGCCATTTTCAGTTCAAACCCTGCTATATGGAGGCTGAAAATATTTTGAGAGCTAAGAAACTGACAGTCTGCAAACAAAAACATCCAATAGCTAATTTGAAGAATCTAAAGGTTAAAGAATCTATAAATTGGTATTAAAGCTCCAAAGTTAATTTTAATGTTACTTCTCTGCTTCTTACAAGTCAATGTAAAAATTTTAATGGAATTTCTATGTTCTAGCTAACAGTGCTCAAACACAAACATATTCATACCAAATAGTAAACTGAAAAATCAAGCTGAATCTTCTCAAGTTTACCAACACTACACAAAGCCTCTTGTCACCCCAACATAATTTTCATTGTATTTAGGCATATATATCATTTCAGAAGTGTGAGGTCCGAGGTTTTAAAAGTTCTTTGATGTCTATTTCTGTTAATTTAAATGGAAGTTAGACACATAGACACTTTTGAAAATTCGACTAGGCATCTATCTGCATCATTAGGTGCGTAAATACTTTTAAAAATCTTGCCCAATATTTCTAAACACCTTATATAAAAGTAGTAAAATATGAAGTTATGGTTTTTATTTTTGTGTGTATGCACACAAGCCAATACTGATGTCATTAGAACTAGGAGAGCAGTAATTTGGCTACCACCAATCAAAAGCTCCAAAACACATTTTCCTTTGAGAAAAAGGTTACAGTCAGAAAATTAATGGGATGTTTGGGCAAGAATTTAATCCTCTGTTTTAGCCAAAAAAAGTCACTGAACGTGCCCTTTTCAAGATTTCCAGTGGAGAAACTTGACTGGGGGGAATCCAAGATGGAATTTGTAGGAAAGGAACTCAAAGCAACAGCTGTAAAACAGCTCACTTAAGTAAGATTGAAGATATATTTAATTATTATTTTAGAACAAGGAAGATGGGGAAGTTGGAGAGGCAAGTAGGGTCAGAGAAAGACTAGACCATGACTGCATTTTTGAAAGAGCCAACAGCTGTTCAGGGATGGTGTCAAAGATGCAAAACACAATCTTAACTACAAACAAAACAAATGAATAGGTCAGAGTTAAAGCTGTGTATTTAAGTGTGATTTTCAGCTGTTTGTTGGGCTTACTGAGGGCAGTAGTCCCGTTGAAATGAAACTGCATATGTTAGAGAGGCCACAAGTGCTGAAGAATGGTGGAGTGTTGTGACTATATTGGACTAATGGTTGAAAAATTAGTTTGTGCTAGGTGTTGCCTTTAATGTAGGAGTTCCTTGCTTTTGGTATTTGCATTGCAAGGAAACATATCTGGTCAACCTTAGCTCTAGTTTAAAGAGTTTGTGTATGGGATTTTTTAATTTTGTTCACTTGTTAGAGTCTAGGATAGAGTTAACACATTCAGAGGAGGAAATTTTGCTTTTGCTCGGATAGGTTAGGTTTTCAACCCACATATGAGATAACCAGAACATTATTCACTCTTTAGAAGGTTAAGCACTTTATACACAAACACTATATTGCATAGAACCAATAGAATAGGTATATTTCCAAGAGATAGTCACTGTATGAAAAAAACGCATTAAACAAGCTACTGTGATTTTTACTTTAAAAACATGTTGCAACAAGTCATCCAACTGCAGATTAGAATTACTAGTTTCTATAAACTACTTTACCCACTGCAATCTAGACATATACGTTGCTACATGTAGCAGGCAAGTTTATCTCCAAACACACACCACTTTCTGGACAAACTCAAAAAATGCACAAAAAATACAATGCCCATGCTACTTAGGCACAACTGGTAAAGTGCAATATGTTTATGCTGTAATGTGTTCTTTGGTGGTCTGGAAAAGCCAATGGGTCTAATTTTTAGTGGTGCTCCCATACATGAACATGGGAATGGCAGGTGCTCAGAACCTTGGGGCAGGGGGTGGAGAAGGGGAGAATCAAGACCTTGATGTGAGAGTACACTAAACCATGAAAAACGATCCTTGAGAACAGTACAAAAGAAAAAACAAAAAGAAATACAAGATAAGAAACTCAAAGAAGTGACCTAATTTTACAAAAGATACACAGATAAAAAAATTGGCACATCCATGCCATTGAATTAAAACAAACCCTATTCCCTTAGGAAAGGCTTACTTTGGAAGTCATTAGGGAGAGATGACACCAACTAAAATTTGCAAGTGTTGTTCTATGCTAGCATAGCATTCTGAAAAGTTTGCTGCAAGATGGACAGCAATACTACTACCGTCCACTTACATATCGCCTTTTTTCCACAGATCTCAAAGCACTTCAAGATGGGCAAGCACTACCCCCATGTTACAGATTGGGAAACTGAGGGACAGAGAATTTAAGCCGCTATGGCTAAACTAAGGCTTCAGACAGAGAGAGTATTCTTTACTGTTTTAACAACTTCCTAACTATGGCAAGGCTTGGCCTAGAAATTCCAAGTTAGTTTTAATCTTTTCTCATTGGCCACGACTGGTGCCATTACATAGGGGTTTTTTTGGGGGGGGGGGGGGGTGCGGAGGGGAGAAGAGGAAGGAAAAGCAAGAGCTCTATGGTTGGACATATTTACTTAAAAGAATTTACCACTTTCATTAATTGCCACCCATCTGGGTTTATTCTTAGGCAAAAACAGTTAACCTGAAGTTAAGGCTAAAAAACAAAAACAAAAAACTCTCTCTCTCAAGTCCACCAAAAACAAACAAAACCAACCAACCAACCCTGGAAGTGTTTTGCATATTTTTTAAAGTAAACTTACACTAGAAAGCCTGGAAATTGCAAATTAAGGATTCACCACAATAAAAAACATACAAAACAACATTTGTAATCCTTGTGGATTTGTTAACGCTGCAGGTCTCTCTCTCTCTCTCCCCTCCCAACTCTCACAGGCAAGGGAGATAACATGAAAACATAGACCCACGTCACCTAGGGACTCCAGGATGGAAACTGTCCCCAAAGTTTTCTGAATGAAGCCATGGGTTTGTCTCTAATTGTCACACTAAGGAGAGCTCACTGTTTTGAAAAGTATAGCCCATACAGATTAATCTCAGATCTATCATAGCCTATCAAAAGCCAAGAATTTTTCTCCATAAGGAGAGGACAGAGAAAGAAAAGCTGAAGAGAAACAATCCGGAGTTCAGAGGGTTGAAAAGAAGCTCGAGGGGGACAGAGGTCTTTGCAAGATTTCAGTATCATCTTCTGACTGGAATAACCTTTTTCCTCTCTCGGTTATTTTAATGGTACATTCCACCATAATTTGAGTGGTCCTGCTGGGAAGGACCTCAGAGAAACTCTAGGAAAGAGATTGTTTGATTTTTGCTTTCCTCATATGCAACAGGGATCCTACCTCAGCGAGGAGCAAGGCAACAAGAGTGATTTGGTTAACAGCGGACAGCAGTTTAATCAGAGCAGGCTCTGCAGCCCCACCAGTACCCTCCCTGGTTCCTGAGGCACCTCTGTCCTACTGTCTTGGACACCTTCTCACTATCCCTTTCTGGTGCCTCTTAGCCATGGCAACAAGCCCTTCAATATCTCTAAAACAGCCAACCTCTGTGCATTTTGGGGTGGGGGATGGAGGGAGATCCTCAGCATATTCGACAAACAGCATTCAATGCGTGTGTGAGAATGCTATTTGTATGGGTATTATAGTGTTAATCTATTTATATAACATTTGTTTATTCAGCTTTTAAAAACAGTTTCCTATTTTCAGTTTTGCTATTCCCTTCTTAATTTAAATAAAGCCACATCTGGTAGACTGTCCACTTTCTGTGATTTCACTGTTCACTTTGTGTGTGAGATTCCTTTAAATTGTAAGCTACTCTGAGTTTCCATGGAAAGTTTCCTGCAGGTACTAACACCTACACTCAGGATGTGGAACTTGTTTTTTCCAGCTGGAGGCACTGAATGTTCTAAAACCAGGTACTGGAATTAAACTAACATTTGGAAGGTGTAGGCCAATACGTGTTCGCTAACATGCAGTACAGAATCCTAATCTAGACAAGGCCCTGGAAAGTCTGCCAACGGCTCCAGTAAACCCAAATCTTCCTAGCCCTCTCATTTAACTTGGTGCCCTTGTTCAGAAATAAGTGGTTTGACTCCCTTTAAAGAGAGTTAAATATTTTAAAGAGACTTAAATATTTAAAAAAAACCAAACAGTTCTGGTCACCTAAACACCCTTAACTCTTTCTTCAGTATTATAACTGTTAACCAGAAACTCTTAGATAAACATTCAACCATCAGTTTCATGAAGTCAAACAGCAACAATAACAATACATTACTTTAATATTAACACACCCATGTGATAGTTAAAGACGACTTGAGTGTCTGATTGGTTTCAGGTTGTACCCCAAGGTCACAATTAAGGATGTACAGGTAAGTAATTGCACAGTTTTGAACATTTTCTTTTTCTTCAAGTAGAACTTGAATTTATAATTTCTCAACTTCTTTATGTTTTGAGAAACTACAATGATTTCTTCAGGATATTTTAAGCACATGTATCAGATAGAGACAGGTAAAGTCCTCCTTTCAATCTTGATTCTATGTTTTTTTTGCCTTGGAATTTCTTTAGATTAATACCAAAGTTTGGAAGTGCTTAGTGACAAGAGACCCTGCAAGCCACTCAGAGTTGGGAAGGAACATAGTCCACACCACCTCTCCCTTCATTACTACAATCCATGTGGGTCATGAAGACTGCAACATATACAATGCATACATGTACATTTATAAGTGTTATTTCTATATTTAAAAGGTAAAAATGTGTTATTTAAAAGTGGACATATCTTTGTTATGTATTTTTGTGATGACACCTTTAAGTGTGAAAGAGGGGACATGGGAGAGCACAGCTGTGTGCGCCTCTCCCACCTCCTCCCCCCAGCTAAAAGCAGAGGGTACCTCTTTACTCATGCTTCTGGGAGCTCAGCTTCCTGAGAATATCCTCTCTTTCTGTTTCTTCACAAGTTGCATGAAACAAGAACACATCAAATAAGAGGTGGATCCTATGTAGAGAGTTTACGGTGCTCAGAGCCTTCCTGAATGAAACAGTACTGATATCTGCTAGATAAATCTGTCAGGTAAGTCCTAACCACTTTTTCCTCAGAGAACAAGTGAAACTGACAGGCACCACATTCAAAACAGGTAAGAGGAAACAAACGTGTCCCCCACCGCCATCTCCTAAATCTACATTTGCCTCCTTTATTCCCTCCCTCCCCACACACACAAAGAGTTTTCTCCTTGCTAGTTTTCTCTTTCTCCACAGGGATGGAAAATGACAGATCCTGGCACTTCCCAACTTTTCTTCTCATCTGGGGATAAAGAAAGTACATGCCACTGTCTTCCCTTCCCATGGACTCTGGTTTGGGGAAGATTACACAAAGCTAGCCTGCCTTTACACTCATCAGTCTGCAAAACAGCTCATTGCTCTCAGTGTTGCTGCCCTGGTCAGCCAGGATTTTCTTCTCTTATGTCCTAGTTTGGCAGCTGTGAGATAGTACTACTATAAGGTCCCGGACTGTCCAGGAGACCCAAACTACATTAGATGACTTAGGAGGGGACAATATGCTTGTTTGGGCATATTTCACGTGTGGACTGCGGTTGTTAATGCTAAGTTATTAACGTCCTGCACTAGGTAGGGAATAGGTCAGTGAGTCTTGAGCCAGTTTCTGCTCCCACTGAGGAAAATAGTACAAAATCAAATCAATAAATAATTCATCGACCCCCCACCCAAAAAAACCCTCTTATCTGAATAGAGTGGAATCCAACCCTTGAGTCTGATGGACCAATTATTGGATAAGAGGATGCTATTAAAGTGGCAGGAAAATTTCAGATTCAGGTAATCCATTTCATGAATATACTTCAAAACAACAAGTACACACTAGTACAATAAATGAGTACCTAGATACACTCCCAGGCTGTGCTACGTTAATTTTTTCCCCAAACTATGAGACAACTCAAAGTTTTTAGATGCCTTTCATAACCTTCCCCCTTCTTAATCTGTGTATAGACCTAGCACTGGCAGACAGAATGCAGTGATTGACCATTTCCTTCTGGTAGGCCGAATGTCCATGCTGGTATTATTAGATCACCTACTTTCGATACCATTGATCACAAGATGCTGTTGAGTAGCCTGCAGACGTTGGCAGGAGTGATGAGCTGCCCTTCAGCAGGGTGGTTTTTTTTTTTTTTTTTTTTGGCAACATCGCAACAGGTAGTTATGGGCAACTGATCCTTTTCCCAAAGGACTCAAGTGCATGGAGCTGCAGTGTACTATTCTACCCACCCCCCATATTAAACATGTACATGGGGCCATTAGGAGAGTACTAAGCATAGGGGGTGGTGTTTTCACTATGCTGATCACATCCAACTCTGATGATGACATGGTGCTGAGTCTCAACCGTGTCTCACTGAGATTAAGATTAGGGGAGAATGAGCTGGTTGAAGCTCAACCCATACAAGACAGAAATGATGATGGTGGGTTGGGAGAAGCAACCAGAAAGGATTCCAGAGGTTACATCAACACTTATTACTGAGGAAGTGCATCCACCAGCACTAGAGTTCACAACCTGGTGGAGATCTTAGGACCTCCCCCAGCTGGTGTTAGAACTGTAATCCAGTCAACTTTTTAACAACCACACCTGGCCAGAATGTTGTGACCTCTTTCAGATGTGGACCTTGCAATCTAGCTATGCCTTTGTCACCTTAAAATGTCTAATCTATTCCAGTGCCCACTGCATAGGGCTAAACCTTAAAACCATTCAAACAGACTGAAGATGCAACAGCTCACTCATTAAATGTGACATGATATAGGCTGCCTATTGTTCTTTTAGTAGAGTTTAAGGTGTTAGCTATGACCTATAAAACCCTAAACAGCCTACTGGAGAAACCACTTCTCTCCTTGTGGCATACCACAGGAGCTGCAGTCAGTGGAAGCACTGAAGCTGGATCCCCTTTGTTAAACCAGGAGGAGGCTACCAGTGGAGTGTTTTCAGGGAGGGCCCCAGGACTCTAAACTTGCTCCCCACCCTGGGCCAAAACAACCCAAAGTTGATGACCTTCTAGGTACACTGCAAAAGTCTTGGTTCGGTAGGTCTTTTAGAGAAAGATGAGGGTATGTTCCTGGGTATGATTTGGGTACAAAGACTTTTCTGATGCTTTTCCATTTTCATTGTTTGTTAGTTGAAGTAAATTGTTACTTCTGTATGATTATTTAAAGCTGTTGACTGATTAACTATTTTTACATTGGTATTAATGCTGATGGGTGGTTATTTTAAGTATTTTGTCAGGGTGCTCAGAGCTTTTATATGGATGTTTTTATAATGTTAAATCTAAACAAAATAATGTTAAAATTTATCACCACTGGTTGCAACACGAATAGTGTGGACAAGATGCCAACAGCCACTAACATTTTAATCACTCTGTTCAGAGCAAGTCTAAACAGTGTAAAAAATATCAGTAGCTGCCAACCTCTTGTCTGCAAGAAAACTCCCATCGCTAACCCGCTCTGGTGAAACTACCAGTGTGAAATATGAGAGAGAAAAAAGGCTAGCATAGACAGAGCCCCAAAAACTTAAAATGACATTAACCACAAGACCATAGCTTTTCACCATTAGATCACTAATTCAAACATGTTCCAGGATTGTAACAACCAAGTGTTGTTGGTGTAAATCCAGTTTCTAGGGGACCAGCGCTCACAAAACAAAAGGATCTAAAATAGTAGCAATTTTAGCAACTCCTGCAGAGAAACCAATGATTCACTAGGCATAAAAACTGAGCTCCCTCTGACTCCTTCAGGTGATTGTCCATATTAAGAGCAGAGGAACTTCTACTGCCGCTATCTCACTGGCTTTTTTGAAATGAAAGCACTAGAATCTCCATGTCCATTAATCTGACACCATTCATCAGCACTAAATCACATTAACGAAAAAAGTAGGAGAGAAGTCATAAGTATCATGTGACAATCACCATCATTAAATCTTTCATTAATAGAAAAATAGGGTTGGGGAGGAACAAAGGAGAGACTATGAAAAATATATTTTTATTGTGAAGTCTTTTATAATTACAGAACAGACCAGGAAGAAAGTATATTATGTCTGCTATTTTACGCAGTTGTTTTTTTTTTTTTTTTAAGTTTCTGCCGAGGAAGATAGGACTTTGCTCTGTGTGTTACAATTAGGTATATAAACTCTGTGCTAATTTTTAACAGAGTTTTTACCTAATTAGTGATATGGTTGGCTTACATATCACATGACTGGTCAGTAACCAAGACAACTAACCAACCATGTCACTCTTGCCAGAAGCTCCCACTGGCACAAGATGGTCTTCCAGTAAGCAAATAAAAACACTTATTTCAATATAGCACTCCCTAATGGTGTCAGTTTATGGCTTTAATGGGTCCTCCTCCTTTCTAACTCTCTGTATAGAAGGATATCCCCAATGCAGGACCTACTCGGAGAGGGGAGGACATGTTATGCCTCA
This sequence comes from Lepidochelys kempii, assembly GCF_965140285.1. Lineage (NCBI taxonomy): Eukaryota > Metazoa > Chordata > Testudines > Cheloniidae > Lepidochelys > Lepidochelys kempii. Next base: position 134,072,556 of record NC_136382.1, on the reverse strand, counting down.
CTGGGGTACCACAAGATAGCTGCCCAGATTTTCCCAGAAAACAATATAATGTAACCTATGCAGCGTGGTGGGTAAATAGATAAACCAACTTATTGGGATGGTGCTGGTGTGTGGACACAAACTGAACTTGTAGCCACTTAAGACCAACATGCCTAACTGGTTACAAAAAGCCACAATTACAGATGTAATGTGTAGTAGTCAAAGTCTCATGTGTTAGCTCCTTCATTCAAACTGTCCACATGCAGCAGCTTGTGACAAATATATCGCTCCAACAGGCCGTGTCCCTCTCACACCATAAATCTGATTTATACAGCAACCTCCTCTCTTTTGCTGATCATAATAAAAAACATGGTTACAACACACCAAAGACATTGAGTTTTCAGAGAGTATTTTAACTAAGTCATGCAGAAGACTTACTATTGCTCGATTTGAGGTCTCGGTGTAGGATGGGGACGATGGCTTCCTCGTGCAAGTAGAGCATCCCGCGGGCTATCTGTACTGCCCAATTCACCAGGATGTGCGGAGGTACACGGCGGCCCCAGCGGCTTCCCCCGCCGGTGGTAGCTGCCCCCGCTAGGGCTCGATTGAGGGAGCCTCCCCGAGCAAACTCCATCACCAGGCAGAGGTTGGGCTCCCGCAGGCAGACGCCGTGCAGCTCGATGATGTTGGGATGCTTCAACATGGAGAACAGCTTGGCTTCCTGCCTCACGCTCTCGGCTGTGGCCATGATGTCTTCATCGGGGTCCTGCCGGGCCGCTTTCACCGCCACTTCCTGGCCCCTCCAGGTGGCACGATACACTTTGCCGAAGCCCCCCACGCCAATGATCTCCTGTAGCTCCAGATGCTGGAAGTCAATCTGGGCCAGGGAGCCTGGCTGGTCTCCCCCGCCCCCGGCCCGCCAGTCCTGCGGAGCCGGGCTCGGGGCCGGGCGCCCGCCCTTCTCCGGCTGGCGGAGCTGGGGCGGGTACCGGCCCGGCTGGTAAGTCACATAGTTGGCCGGGAAGATGCCGAGGCGGTGGCGGATTTTGCCCGCCCACCAGCCATCGTCCCCCGAGACGGCCGCATCCTTGGACAGCACCTCGACCACGTCGCCCCGCCGCAGGCTCAGCTCGTCCTCCCCGCTCGCCTCGTAGTCGTACAGCGCGGTCCAGAGCGGGCAGGACGCGCCGCCGCCGCCGCCCGCCGAGGAGCCCTCGGCCGCCGCCGCCGCCCCGGAGCCCAGCAGAGCCATGGCAGGGGCAGGGGCCGGGGCACGGGCCGCAGCCGCCTCAGCCGCGGCATCCGGGAGAGCCCGGGGCGCCGCCGGGGACGCTCATCCTCACCTGCCGCGTTACCCGCACCTGCCGCCGGGGTGGGGCGGGCCCCGCTGAGCGGCCGGGGGCGACCCACAGGTAACGCGGCCAAGCCCGCGGGGGGCAGCGGGGCAGGGGCAGGGGCAGGCCCAGGCCGGTCTCTGCTCCGCCTCTGCCCGCAGCTTCATGGGGCCAGCACCGGCCGCGCCGCCCCGGCCCGAGCTGCTCCAGACACCCAGCCCAACGGGGCCGACCTCCGCCCTCGGCCGCGCCGGATTGGCCAGCCGGGGACACGTGATCCGCAGAGAGCGGCGCGGGGAGGGTCAAAGGCAGGTGCAGGTGCCCTGCCTGCTTCCCGCACAGACGGGCTGCCGGGCCAGCGCTGCTGCGGCGGGGGGCAAGGCCCCCACTGCGAGTGGGTCAGGCCAGCCGCGCAGGGACAGCGGTAGGGAGGGAGGGTGGGAGGGAAGGTGCTAGTAGAACACACAGCAAACTCCTGCAGCCCTGGGGGAGAGGCTTGGCAAACACGCTCCATTTACACCAAGCGGAGGAGGGACTCTCCCTCCCCGCGAGAGAGAGAGAGACTAGGCAAGCCTGGGCACAGCGGTGCCAAGGCGTGAGTAAGGCGGCACAGGGGAGCGTTAGTAGGTAAGTTAGGCTCTGTCCGCACTGCTTTCTTCCCTTCCACCCCTTACAACTTCCCCCCATTGCTCCGCTCCCGGACCTTTAGTGCAGACAGTTTGCATTTTAAAGTTTAACGATGGTGTCATCTACATCTACTCAGACTAGCTCTAGCCAACATGGTGGTTAAAATGCTGGCAACTGTCCGTTCGTGGTCTACACTAGCACTCCCACCATTGTTACCTATGGTAAGAAAGTGTAGTGAAAAAAATGTTGTAGACAAGGCGATCAGGGAAGAGATTAAGGAAAAGAGAAGGAAACTGGAGGAAAAATAATGCAGCTTATAATGATGCAAATCAGACAGCACATACAAGAGAAGAGTCAAAAAACTGGAGTGAAGGAATAATGGGCAAAGGTGGAGAAAGAAAAGGCATTCTAGTCTTAAAATACATTAAAAATAGCAAGACAAGTACAATACACAATCTTGTAAGTAACCCATAACATTCTTCTGTAACTGTGCTGAATTTAACAGAGCTGTTGCAGTACCTCAGAGACTAGTACCCCTCTTCCAAATTAAAAAGGATCTTTCAGACCTATTATTATGGCTCCCACTGAAGAATGTCAACAAGAGTTCACTCTCCCCAAATACTGGGGTGCTGTGTAGATCATACCTTTTAAAGAGAGTTGATAACATGTCAGGTGTACAATTGAAAAGTTAAGTAGTGAAGTCCCTATAGGTTGTAGCACCTGGTGGATTCCAATAAGTACTCAGACACACAGCTCAGGCAATGCAGTTTACTCGGGGAAAAAAAACTGGATATATATCAATGGTTTTAAAAGGTACAACTGATAACAGAACAGTTCCAAATTTGGCTAGTAGAGGGCAGCCTCTAAGAGGATAGGGTCCCTCAGGCCTACTGTTTAAGGTGTGCCCTCTGGTCCTTTAATCGATTAGCCAATAAAGTAGCCTTGTTGATCCCACCTGCCAGGTTTCAGTTCCACAAGAAGGGGGCTCCACATTGTCCTCCTGCACCAGCGTAGCAGGCTGCTCCACATGTGGACAACAGCCTAAGCCACACCTCACAGGTCCTCTTCCCTCTGGGCCCAATTGCTAGTCAGATCCACTGACTTCTTCCCTAAGATGATCCAGATAAAGATGATTTACTTATGTCGCCATCTCTTTTAGTGCCTGATGGGCAACCCCAGTGCTCTTGGACAGTTCTGTAGAAAGAAAATAAGGTTGTAGATAATGTTTTATTAAAATAATTTATTTTTTAAAAGTCAAATGATCAAAAATCAGTTAGCCCTTTCCTTTAATATAAGAGAAAGCTGCCATTCATGGAGTGTTAAGAATATATCCTTTATCTGCATATTTGTTTGGTATTATAAAAGCTATAAAATGTAATAGAAACATTCAGCCATATGAGCAAATTCCATACTATATTTTATCTAGTATCAGAAGCCACAATGACTGATAAACTGTGGAATGTTTCAGAGTGGTAGCCGTGTTAGTCTGTATCAGTTAAAAGAATGAGGAGTACTTGTGGCACCTTAGAGACTAATAAATTTATTTGAGCATAAGCTTTCGTGGGCTTAGATGTGGGGACCTGCATGAAAGACCCCCTAAGCTTATTCTTACTAGCTTAGGTTAAACCCTGCCACCACCAAAGTGTCTAACAATAATAACAGGGGAAGTGCCCACTTGGAAATGTCTCCCGCCCAAAATATCCCCCCAAGCACTACACCCCCTTTCCCGGGGAAGGCTTGATAAAAATCCTCACCAATTTGCATAGGTGAACACAGACCCAAACCCTTGGATCTTAAGAACAATGAAAAGCAATCAGGTTCTTAAAAGAAGAATTTTAATTAAAGAAAAAATAAAAGAATCACCTCTATAAAATCAGGATGGTAAATACCTTACAGGGTAATCAGATTCAAAACAGAGAATCCCTCTAGGCAAAACCTTAAGGTACAAAAAGACACAAAAACAGGACTATCCATTCCATTCAGCACAACTTATTAGCCATTTAAACAAAACAGAATCTAACACATACCTAACTAGATTGCTTACTAACTCTTTACAGGAGTTCTGACCTGCATTCCTGCTCTGGTCCTGGCAAAAGCAACATACAGACAGAGAGAGCCTTTGTTTCCCCCCTCCAGCTTTGAAAGTATCTTGTCTCCTCATTGGTTATTTTGGTCAGGTGCCAGTGAGGTTATCTTAGCTTCTTAACCCTTTACAGGTGAAAGGGTTTTGCCTCTGGCCAGGAGGGATTTAAAAGTGTTTACCCTTCCCTTTATATTTATGACAGCTTTCATGGGCTAAAACCCACTTCATCGGATGCATGCAGTGGAAAATACAGTAGGAAGACACACACACACACACACAACCCATGAAAAAATGGGTGTTGCCATACCCACTGTAACGAGAGTGATCAGTTAAGGTGAGTTATTATCAGCAGGAGAAAAAAAACCTTTTGTAGTGATCAGGGCCAGCTCTACAGTTTTTGCTGTCCCAAGCAGTGAAAAAAAAACTGCTGCCGTGGATGGCAAAAGGAAGAAGCTGCTGCTGATTTGCTGCTACGGCTGGAGGAACAGAGAAGCTGCCGCCGAATTGCCGCTGTGGCCGGAGGAACTGCCGCCTCTTTCTAACTGCCGCCCCAAGCACCTGCTTGGAACGTTGGTGCCTGGAGCCGGCCCTGGTAGTGATAATCAGGATGGCCCATTTCCAACAGTTGACAAGAAGATGTGAGTAACAGTAGGGGGAAAAATAAGCATGGGGAAGTAGTTTTACTTTGTGTAATGACCCATCCACTCCTTGTCTTTATTCAAGCCTAATTTAATGGTGTCCAGTTTGCAAATTAATTCCAATTCAGCAGTGGATGGGTCATTACACAAAGTAAAACTATTTCCCCATGCTTATTTTTCTCCCCTACTATTACTCACACCTTCTTGTCAACTGTTGGAAATGGGCCATCCTGATTATCACTACAAAAGGTTTTTTTTCTCCTGCTGATAATAGCTCACCTTAACTGATCACTTTCCTTATTGTGGGTATGGCAACACCCATTTTTTCATGTTCTCTGGGTATATATATCTATCTTCCTACTGTATTTTCTACTGCGTGCATCCGATGAAGTGGGTTTTAGCCCACGAAAGCTTATGCTCAAATAAATTTGTTAGTCTCTAAGGTGCCACAAGTATGCCTTGTTCTTTAAACTGTGGAATGTTTTTGCCAGGTCAAACAAGGTAATGGTAGCAGTACAATGAAAGAGTTTAAATGTTATTAGTTACGGTTACTATTCCAAACACTTCCCCATTGTGGTACAAATATAAATATTAGTAACTAGTAATTGTTCTATAAATATTTTTGTTCTGTGTTTATACAGCACCTAGCACAATGAAGTCCTGATCTACGTGTAGGGGTTGGAAGTGCTATGGTAATATAAATAAATAAGTTATATTTAAAAAAATAAAACACATGCATATAAATTCTCTAATGGCTCCCTCTAGTGGATTTTTCTTTAAGCAAATGTAACAGAGTATTCAAGAATTGGAGCTTTTTTTTCTCTTCATCTAGTTTTCTCTATAAGAATAGAAGTGCCCAGGTGTCTTATCAGCAATGCTAAATTGATTTTGGAAGATAATATTGTATATCTGCATTGTTATCCTCAGCAAACATCCTTATGAAACATCTCCATTGGTAATTACAAAACCCCTTTTCCAGTGTAAATATATTACATCCAAAACAACCCCCCCCTCCGAAAAAAACCCTAAACCTACATTAAAAGAACAATATAGTAGCAAAGTCAAGTGCCCAAAAATTAGGAAAAACCAAGATTCCTTTACAACCTTAATTCAGCTCTTTGTGCATATGCAGGATGATGCAGTTATTAATTTCAATGACCACATACTATTTTTTCCACAGGAACTGCTCCTTCTTCAGTGGATGGGTAGCTATTCAACACTTGTTTTATCTTCATTGTTCAATGTGTGGCTCCAGGCCTTATTTAATGCACGCCATCCACACCCTGACACTGAATACAGAATTATTATTTTCCTCATGTTTCAGAGTAGCAGCCGTGTTAGTCTGTATTCGCAAAAAGAAAATTAGTACTTGTGGCAGCTTAGAGACTAACAAATTTATTTGAGCATAAGTTTTCGTGAGCTACAGCTCACTTCATCCGATATCATCCGATGAAGTGAGCTGTAGCTCACGAAAGCTTATGCTCAAATAAATTTGTTAGTCTCTAAGGTGCCACAAGTACTCCTTTTCTATTTTCCTCATGGCATTTCTATGATATGGTACCCCATGGTATCCAAGTGCTTCACAAATTAATGAATTTATCTTCACAATACCACATTTGAGGTTAGGTGTATTATTATTTCCATTTTACAATTGAGGAATTGAGGCACAGGAAGATTAAAGCCAGCATTTTCAAAAATATCCACTAATTTGGGGTGCCCAACTTGAGACACCTAATTTTTGATTTTTCAGACTAGTTAGCATTTTAATAGCACTTTATATGGTCAAAGCATAGCTCTAATCAACCTCTGTTACAGTTGTGAGCACTAGGCATTTCTACAAACCTGGTTCCATGTGTATTAAAATGGCATCCAGAAAATGAGGAACACACAGTAACCAACTGAAAAAACAGAAATTCCATCATATAGAACCATAATGGTCCCCTACGTGGGTCACAGAAGGGTTCAGACCTTTATATCCATAGTATCACAGACCTCTGCCACAGCTAACAGGTAATTGGTAGTAGCAATATACTGTTATCCTCTATGTGAGCAAGTCACTAGATGAGGAATGGGACACACTTTACCACTGAGTTTCACATCTATTTGTTGGCAGCAATCGAGAGACTGAGGACTCCTGGGTTTACTACTAGGATCTAAGGGGAGTATGCCTCTTTATAGATTCTTCTGCCCCATCCCCAAACCTGTCTCTGTCCTCCTCTGTTCTTATCTGCTCCACATCTCCGCAGGTGCTGCACTCCTCCCTTCCACCCTGGCTCCTGTCCTCCTTCCCCTCTGCTCATTTCCAATCCCCACATCCCAGTTCCTGCCCCCTTCCCCTCTCCTCCTATCTAGCCTCCTACTCCACCCAGCTCTTACCTCTCTCTGCCTCTGCTCCAATCCACCTCTCCCTCCTCACCCTTCAGGAAGGGTGGTGGGGGGAGGGGGCAGGAGGAAAGGCAGTGGGGACTGCGGGAGGTGGGGGGCAGGACGATGGGTGGTGGGTGCTGGGCAGGAGGAAGGGCAGTGGGGGCTGGTGGTGAGGTGGAGGGCAGGAGATGGGTAGCAGGAGGAAGAGCAGTGGGGGCTGGGGTTGAGGGGGGGCAGGAGGAAAGGTGGTGGGGGCTGGAGGGGCAGCAGGAAGAACGGTGGGGGCTGGGGGAGGTGAGGGCAGGACGATGGGTGGTGGGTGCTCGGCGGGAGGACGGGGGCAGGAGGAAGGGTGGTGGGGGCTGGGTGTGAGATGGAGGGCAGGAGATCCGTGGCAGGAGGTAGGGCAGTGGGGGCTGGGGGAGAGGTGGGGGGCAGAAGGAAAGGCGGTGGCGGGTGAGGGAGAGGGGCAGGTGGTGGGTGGCAGGAGGAAGGACGGTGGGGGCTGGGGGTGAGATGGGGGCAGGAGGATGGGCGGTGGGGCTGGGGGTGAGATGGGGGCAGGAGGACGGGCTGAGGGTGAGATGGGGGCAGGAGGATGGGCGGTGGGGGCTGGGGGTGAGATGCGGGCAGGAGGACGGGCGGTGGGGCTGGGGGTGAGATGGGGGCAGGAGGACGGGCTGAGGGTGAGATGGGGGCAGGAGGAAGGGCGGTGGGGGCTGGGGGTGAGATGGGGCAGGAGGAAGAGCGGTGGGGGCTGGGGGTGAGGGGCAGGAGGAAGGGCGGTGGGGGCTGGGGGTGAGATGGGGGCAGGAGGAAGGGCGGTGGGGGCTGGGGGTGAGATGGGGGCAGGAGGAAGGGCGGTGGGGGCTGGGGGTGAGATGGGGGGCAGGAGGATGGGCGGTGGGGGCTGGGGGTGAGGGGCAGGAGGAAGGGGAGTGGGGTTGGGGATGAGGTGGGGGCAGGAGGAAGAGCGGTGGGGGCTGGGGGTGAGATGGGGGCAGGAGGAAGGGAGGTGGGGGCTGGAGGTGAGATGGGGGCAGGAGGAAGAGCGGTGGGGGCTGGGGGTGAGGGGCAGGAGGAAGGGGAGTGGGGGCTGGGGGTGAGATGGGGCAGGAGGAAGGGCGGTGGGGGCTGGGGATGAGGGGCAGGAGGAAGGGGAGTGGGGTTGGGGATGAGGTGGGGGCAGGAGGAAGGGCGGTGGGGGCTGGGGGTGAGATGGGGGCAGGAGGTAGAGCGGTGGGGGCTGGGGGTGAGGGGCAGGAGGAAGGGGAGTGGGGTTGGGGATGAGGTGGGGCAGGAGGAAGGGCGGTGGGGGCTGGGGGTGAGATGGGGGCAGGAGGAAGAGCGGTGGGGGCTGGGGGTGAGGGGCAGGAGGAAGGGGAGTGGGGTTGGGGATGAGGTGGGGCAGGAGGAAGGGCGGTGGGGGCTGGGGGTGGGCTGGGGGTGAGGGGCAGGAGGAAGGGGAGTGGGGGCTGGGGGTGAGATGGGGGCAGGAGGAAGGGCGGTGGGGGCTGGGGGTGAGATGGGGGACAGGAGGAAGGGGAGTGGGGTTGGGGATGAGATGGGGGGCAGGAGGAAGGGCGGTGGGGGCTGGGGGTGAGATGGGGGCAGGAGGAAGGGCGGTGGGGGCTGGGGGTGAGATGGGGGATAGGAGGAAGGGGAGTGGGGTTGGGGATGAGATGGGGGGCAGGAGGAAGGGCGGTGGGGGCTGGGGGTGAGATGGGGGGCAGGAGGAAGGGCGGTGGGGGCTGGGGGTGAGATGGGGGACAGGAGGAAGGGGAGTGGGGTTGGGGATGAGATGGGGGGCAGGAGGAAGGGCGGTGGGGGCTGGGGGTGAGCTGGGGGACAGGAGGAAGGGCGGTGGGGGCTGGGGGTGAGATGGGGGGCAGGAGGAAGGGCGGTGGGGGCTGGGGGTGAGATGGGGGCAGGAGGAAGGGCGGTGGGGGCTGGGGGTGAGATGGGGGCAGGAGGAAGGGGAGTGGGGTTGGGGATGAGATGGGGGGCAGGAGGAAGGGCGGTGGGGGCTGGGGGTGAGATGGGGGGCAGGAGGATGGGCGGTGGGGGCTGGGGGTGAGATGGGGGACAGGAGGAAGGGCGGTGGGGGCTGGGGGTGAGATGGGGGGCAGGAGGAAGGGCGGTGGGGGCTGGGGGTGAGATGGGGGGCAGGAGGAAGGGCGGTGGGGGCTGGGGGTGAGCTGGGGGGCAGGAGGAAGGGCGGTGGGGGCTGGGGGTGAGATGGGGGGCAGGAGGAAGGGCGGTGGGGGCTGGGGGTGAGTTGGGGGCAGGAGGAAGGGCGGTGGGGGCTGGGGGTGGGCTGGGGGTGAGGGGCAGGAGGAAGGGGAGTGGGGGCTGGGGGTGAGATGGGGGGCAGGAGGAAGGGCGGTGGGGGCTGGGGGTGAGATGGGGGACAGGAGGAAGGGCGGTGGGGGCTGAGGGTGAGATGGGGGCAGGAGGAAGGGCGGTGGCGGCTGGGGGTGAGCTGGGGGGCAGGAGGAAGGGCGGTGGGGGCTGGGGGTGAGATTGGGGGCAGGAGGAAGGGCGGTGGGGGCTGGGGGTGAGATGGGGGCAGGAGGAAGGGCGGTGGGGGCTGGGGGTGAGTTGGGGGACAGGAGGAAGGGCGGTGGGGGCTGGGGGTGAGTTGGGGGGCAGGAGGAAGGGCGGTGGGGGCTGGGGGTGAGATGGGGGGCAGGAGGAAGGGCGGTGGGGGCTGGGGGTGAGATGGGGGACAGGAGGAAGGGGAGTGGGGTTGGGGATGAGATGGGGGGCAGGAGGAAGGGCGGTGGGGGCTGGGGGTGAGATGGGGGACAGGAGGAAGGGCGGTGGGGGCTGGGGGTGAGATGGGGGCAGGAGGAAGGGCGGTGGGGGCTGGGGGTGAGCTGGGGGACAGGAGGAAGGGCGGTGGGGGCTGGGGGTGAGATGGGGGGCAGGAGGAAGGGGAGTGGGGGCTGAGGGTGAGATGGGGGGCAGGAGGAAGGGCGGTGGGGGCTGGGGGTGAGCTGTGGGACAGGAGGAAGGGCGGTGGGGGCTGGTGGTGAGATGGGGGGCAGGAGGAAGGGCGGTGGGGGCTGGGGGTGAGTTGGGGGCAGGAGGAAGGGCGGTGGGGGCTGGGGGTGAGTTGGGGGACAGGAGGAAGGGCGGTGGGGGCTGGGGGTGAGTTGGGGGACAGGAGGAAGGGCGGTGGGGGCTGGGGGTGAGTTGGGGGACAGGAGGAAGGGCGGTGGGGGCTGGGGGTGAGTTGGGGGACAGGAGGAAGGGCGGTGGGGGCTGGGGGTGGGCTGGGGGTGAGGGGCAGGAGGAAGGGGAGTGGGGGCTGGGGGTGAGTTGGGGGACAGGAGGAAGGGCGGTGGGGGCTGGGGGTGAGATGGGGGCAGGAGGAAGGGCGGTGGGGGCTGGGGGTGAGATGGGGGCAGGAGGAAGGGCGGTGGGGGCTGGGGGTGAGATGGGGGGCAGGAGGAAGGGCGGTGGGGGCTGGGGGTGAGTTGGGGGCAGGAGGAAGGGCGGTGGGGGCTGGGGGTGAGATGGGGGGCAGGAGGAAGGGCGGTGGGGGCTGGGGGTGAGTTGGGGGACAGGAGGAAGGGCGGTGGGGGCTGGGGGTGAGTTGGGGGACAGGAGGAAGGGCGGTGGGGGCTGGGGGTGAGTTGGGGGACAGGAGGAAGGGCGGTGGGGGCTGGGGGTGGGCTGGGGGTGAGGGGCAGGAGGAAGGGGAGTGGGGGCTGGGGGTGAGTTGGGGGACAGGAGGAAGGGCGGTGGGGGCTGGGGGTGAGATGGGGGCAGGAGGAAGGGCGGTGGGGGCTGGGGGTGAGATGGGGGGCAGGAGGAAGGGCGGTGGGGGCTGGGGGTGAGTTGGGGGCAGGAGGAAGGGCGGTGGGGGCTGGGGGTGAGATGGGGGGCAGGAGGAAGGGCGGTGGGGGCTGGGGGTGAGTTGGGGGCAGGAGGAAGGGCGGTGGGGGCTGGGGGTGAGATGGGGGGCAGGAGGAAGGGGAGTGGGGGCTGGGGGTGAGTTGGGGGACAGGAGGAAGGGCGGTGGGGGCTGGGGGTGAGATGGGGGGCAGGAGGAAGGGCGGTGGGGGCTGGGGGTGAGATGGGGGCAGGAGGAAGGGCGGTGGGGGCTGGGGGTGAGCTGGGGGGCAGGAGGAAGGGCGGTGGGGGCTGGGGGTGAGTTGGGGGGCAGGAGGAAGGGCGGTGGGGGCTGGGGGTGAGTTGGGGGGCAGGAGGAAGGGCGGTGGGGGCTGGGGGTGAGCTGGGGGGCAGGAGGAAGGGCGGTGGGGGCTGGGGGTGAGCTGGGGGGCAGGAGGAAGGGCGGTGGGGGCTGGGGGTGAGCTGGGGGGCAGGAGGAAGGGCGGTGGGGGCTGGGGGTGAGCTGGGGACAGGAGGAAGGGCGGTGGGGGCTGGGGGTGAGTTGGGGGCAGGAGGAAGGGCGGTGGGGGCTGGGGGTGAGCTGGGGGCAGGAGGAAGGGCGGTGGGGGCTGGGGGTGAGCTGGGGGGCAGGAGGAAGGGCGGTGGGGGCTGGGGGTGAGCTGGGGGGCAGGAGGAAGGGCGGTGGGGGCTGGGGGTGAGCTGGGGGCAGGAGGAAGGGCGGTGGGGGCTGGGGGTGAGCTGGGGGGCAGGAGGAAGGGCGGTGGGGGCTGGGGGTGAGCTGGGGGGCAGGAGGAAGGGCGGTGGGGGCTGGGGGTGAGCTGGGGGCAGGAGGAAGGGCGGTGGGGGCTGGGGGTGAGCTGGGGGGCAGGAGGAAGGGCGGTGGGGGCTGGGGGTGAGCTGGGGGGCAGGAGGAAGGGCGGTGGGGGCTGGGGGTGAGCTGGGGGGCAGGAGGAAGGGCGGTGGGGGCTGGGGGTGAGTTGGGGGCAGGAGGAAGGGCGGTGGGGGCTGGGGGTGAGCTGGGGGCAGGAGGAAGGGCGGTGGGGGCGTGGGAAGAAGCAGGTGCTGAAGGACTGTGGCGGGGATCCTGGAGGAGAGGGATGGGGATGGAGGGGAGAAGGAGAAGGAGGAGGGAGGCTGCTGGGTCCTTTTCCTCCGGCCGCTAGGGGGCGGGGTGGGGGTTTCTCGGCGGCGGCGGCGGCGGCGGCCCGGAGCATGATGGGAGAATCCCCCCAGCATCCAGCATGGCGGCTCCAGCGCCCGGCGCCGGGAGGAGCCTCAGCGGCTGCGGCAGCCGCAGGAGCCGGTGCAGGGGCGGGTGAGGCGGCGGGCGGCGATGGTGTCCCAGGCGGTGCAGCTGCTGCGGCAGGGCGTGTGGGCGGCGCTGACCGGCGGCTGGTACCACGACCCGCAGCAGAGCAAGTTCACCAACAGCTGCCACCTCTATCTGTGGCTCTTCCTGCTGGCGCTGCCGCTGGCGCTGCACCTGGTGAGGGGTCCGGGGAGACCCGGGCACGGGGTGGGGGTGGGGATAGGGGGCAGCCGGGCCCTGCCTCTGCGGGGAGGGGGCACAGGCCATGGAGAAGATGGGTGGAGGCGGCAGGGCTGAGAGGCGGTCATGGGGACACAGGCCAGGGGGTAGGGATGGAGGTGGGGGGCACGGAACAGAGGGTTGGAATTAGGGAGGGAAGGAAGAGAGAGGGAACGGGGGAGGGAAGTAGCCTGACATAGTTGGATGAGTATTTTTCTTGATGCTGTTTTTAACCCCCCCCCCCCCCAATCCCACTTTGCTATGTTTTCTCCGTTTTGATTGTACTGTGGGACAGTGTCTCCTGGTCAGTACCAGTTAAGTGCTGCACTGTTGTCCTCAGACATAGTCAATTTCGTGGTCTTCTGTACTGATACCATTTTGCTCTGCTGAGATTTTTGAATGAATTTGCTGTCCTAGTGAAAGATGGATAAATAGTAATAAACCCACTTTGTGTATATTTTAGTGGCTAATGCAGCTTCTGTTGAGAGGTGCATGCCAGTTTTAGTCCCACCCTTCCCAAGAGTACTATAATTTTGCCATCAATACTTTCATGTGTTCATTCTGAAATATGGGTGAGCCTTTTAGGCCTAATAATCAATTTGTTATGCAGGAAAGTACACAAGCAGTTAAACTGACACTCAATAACCAATGTGACCAAATTATACTCTCACTTCTCCCCTTCTGTATAGAGATACAGATGCAACGTAAATAGTGTGTGAAAGAACATCACTTTTCATTACATCCACCTCTTTCTATTAAAATGTGAGAAATGCAACTAAATTATAATTTAACAGAGTGCAGTAACTAGGAGCTTCATTCTGTTTGCTAAATATAGTTTCCTTGAAAAAACCCAGAATCTTTTATTCTATTCTTAGTGTGCTATCACTATCGGATGTACGCAGAAAGAGCAAGAACATATTATTAGCTAGAATAGTGCATGATATTAGTACTAGGTTCCCCAATATCTAGCTTCTAATATTTGCCATTCTTTATGTCCTCGTGGCTGTGGACTCAACTCATTTCTGCTGATTTTTCTTTAATGAAGAAAAAACCCTTTCTGCCACATTAAATATTTCTCATTAGTCTCCTTATGCCCCATTATTACAAAGCCTATTGCCCTGATTTTCAGACGTGCTAAGCACCCACAAATCCCTCTGAAGTCCACAGGAGATGCAGATGCTCATCTTTGAAAATCAGGCTGTATATCTTATTTCCTGGCAAAGATGGCATTTGCTTCCACTGGCATGCTCCTGGACTCCAAACAGGTAACAACATGAGGGTTGCTTCTTCCCAGGATGCCAGGTCAATTTCTACTAGTGTGAGACAGTAAGAGCTATAGATCCTATCTCTGTTATTTAGATTGCCATTGTAAATTAGAACTTGTTCGCAGACTCTGATTTGTGGTGAAATAAAAGTTGTGGTGTTTATTTCCCTAGGTGTACATAGAAATGGATCTGCAGGAAATATGACTTTTCCTGGAGGATGTCGGAAACTAATCACATATGAGATAGAAAATAGAGGTGTTTAAAGAACATTGGGCCTAAAAACTGTGGAGTGAAACCAAGATGAAATAGTGAAAATATTTAAAGTTGGGAGGTGTCTGTGGGAGAAGATCTAATTTATGTGCATGAACTAACTTTCCACTTCCTGGGCTTCTTCCTCATCTCTCTGGATAGACTTGCCTTTTTCAGGTTGGCTGATTTTGTGATGAATCATCTGGTCAGCTGCAGAATCTGTTCTTGAGCAAATGTACCATGATTAGGTCTCTTTATCCTTGATAAGAATATTATATTTATTACAGCGACTGTCTATGAGTAAGGATGTCCTTGACTATTAATTTTCTTGTTTTTGAGTGCTTGGATTTTGTAAGCTTTGTGACAGGTAGCTACATTCTTGTCATTTAGCAACCTTAATGCATTCTGAAGTGATTTTTTTGTTTTGTTTTGGGAATCTTATGCAATGTTCAGGGTTGAAAATTACCAGTTACCTGCCAGTTTGGTATTTGTAGTTTCATTGTGCAACAACCATACTTTAAAATGAAATTGTTCCTAAGAGCAGACAAAACAATTGGACTAGCAGAAAAAAGCAGATGTTTTGTGATTTGACAAATGGAAGACTTTTGTAACATGCATATTACAGTGGAACCCTGTTTATTCAAACTAATTGGGACTAGGGCCAGATTGGATAATCAAAAATTCGGATAATCAGGAGAATACATGGGCCTCAGGCTGTCAGCCCCGTGGACAGTGGGGTTGGCAGCTTGAGCCCTGCCACCCGGTTCAGTTAATATGGAGAGCCAGATAATGGAGGCTCAGATAAATGGGGTTCTACTGTATTTCATCTGTGGGGGGATATGGGTCAGGAATAGAGTTTGTTTTCACTCACATGCTGCATCTTGTCTTACAATAAGATTGTAGGTAGAGATTTTCAAAAGTACAAATGGGAATTAGACACCCATCTAGCATTGATTTTTGGTGCGGGTTGGGTACTTAACTTCCCTTTTGCTTTTGAAAATCTCCCTCATTAGCTGTTTAGGGCAGGGACTAGCTTTTACAGCATCTAGCACTTTAAGCCCCTCAACCTAGTTCTAGGTTCTAGGGCTTCAGGAGGTGGAGGCGGGACTGTGCACCCCTGCCCTGCAACTGGGGCTGGCTGGAACCAGGACCCTGCAGCCCCAGCCCTGCAGCTTCCCCCGGGGGCTGCAGCCGGGGCTGCACGCCCCAGCCCTGCGGCTTCCATCAGGGGCTGCAGCCGGGGCCGCGTGCCCTATCCCCGCGGTGTCCTGGGCTTGGCGGGTTCTGCAGCCGGGTCTGCGTGCCACAGCCCTGCAGCATCCTGGGCTTGGTTTTGGGCTGCAGCCGTGACTGTGTGCTCCAGCCCTGCGGATTTCACTGGGGCCTGCAACTGGGGTTGCACACCCCTGCTCGGCAGCTGCACCGCGGGCCATGCATCCCCCTCATAGCTTCCCAGGGCTGTTTTTCCCCCCTCCTCCCGGCTGCAGCTGGGGCTGCGCACCCCTGTCCTTCAGCTGCTGCCAATTCTGGAGCCAGGACTGTGTCCCCCCCCCTCCATGACTGTGCCCCCTGCTGCAGCTGCTGGCACGGGGCTCAGCCTGTCCATTCCCCCAACCATGGTACTCCATTCTTCCCCCCTGCCTAGACCTGTCCCCAGGTTATTTTTAGTAAAGTCGTGGACAGGTCCGTGAATTTTTGTTTATTGCTTGTGACCTGCTCCTAATTTTTACTAAAAATAACTGTGATAAAATCTTAGCCTTAATGATCACTACCAGAAAGAACAGATAGGTAAAGGTAGTAGTTCAGCCACCTTGAAGGTCTTGGCTGAGTTTAAGATTACCTTTCTGGAAATATCCTTTGCATGTTTAATTCTGTTTTTGCCAGTATATCTCTGAAATAAAAATCTGTCTCTGTCTTTCATAGCACTCTCCAGTTCCAATTTTGAGATGGCCATGGCAAAATCTAGGGCAAATTGTCTTACTTTTAACCAGCTTAAAAGATATTTCTGTATGAAGATCTGAGGAGTTTAGGGATTTTGTAATATATGCCTACATGGAATATCCACATAATCTGATATCAGTTACTTTCATTCCCCTGCTTGGTGGTGTCTCTTGTATCTTCATTCATCTGTTTAGTGCAACATTTTGGATTGTAAACTCATCAGAATAGGGACTAGTCCAGGGGTCGGCAACCTTTCAGAAGTGGTGTGCCGAGTTTTCATTTATTCACTCTAGAGTTTTCACTCTAATTTAAGGTTTCACGTGTCAGTAATACATTTTAATGTTTTTAGAAGGTCTCTTTCTGTACGTCTATAATATATAACTAAACTATTGTTGTATGTAAAGTAAATAAGGTTTTAAAAATGTTTAAGAAGCTTCATTTAAAATTAAATTAAAATGCAGAGCCTCTGGACCAGTGGCCAGGACCTGGGCAGTGTGAGTACCACTGAAAATCAGCTGTCATGCCACCTTTGGCACACGTGCCATAGGTTGCCTACCCCTGGACTAGTCTTTAACTATGATGTGTCTAGTATGCCTGTGGGCTCTATAGAACAATAAATAATGGGATAGGCAACCTTTCAATTTTCGGTGGCTGGCTTTAATCTGGCCCAGGTTAGTAAGGATCAAAAGTCACTAACTTCTTAAGCCTTTTTTAAATTAGTTTGGTGCCGCCCTCAGTTCATTTCCAAAGGGACACGTGTCCACATCACACAAAGTGTCACTAAACTGGTTTGAATTGGTGCCCTTGTGTTACGGAGTCACAGGTCTGAAGCTCTGGAACTGCTCGGTATGAAGCCAGCCAGGACTCTGGGTAGCATGACTCCCCTCAGGGCACGCTGTCCAGGGCAAAAAGCCTCCTCAGCTATGGCCTTCCTGGTCTGACCTCAGAGCATTCGCATCCCTGTTCACACCTCACACTTTCCCTTGGTGGGGGATGCCAGAGAGCCCTGCACCCCAGCTCCGCAGTCATCAGTGCCTCTCAGCCAGCGTTGTAAAGCAGAAGGATTTATTGGTCAACAGGAACACAGCGTAGCACAAAGCTTGTTAGCACAGAAGTCCGTGACTTTCAACAGAGTCCATTTTGGGGGAGCCCCGGGCCAGACGGCCTGGACTTCCCCCTCCTCCAGTCCCTCATAGCCGACTGCCCTGGATCCCCCGCCTGGCCTGTGACACGCCCGTTGCTCGTCCTCCGGTCTTTGGTCTTTTGTCCTGCTTCCCGGGCAAAAGGTCTCACCTGGTTGCATCCCCCTCCTGGGTCTCAGGTTACAAAGGGCATCGGCCATCTCCTCTGTGCAGGCCTCTGAACAGCCTCCCCGCCTTGAGGGCCTCAGCAGAAGTCACACACCCAATTCCCACAGCCTAGGCATTGGTACAATACAGAGGGAAACTGAGATACACACAGTATTACACCTCTACCCTGATATAACGCGACCCGATATAATGCAGGTTCGCATACAACTCAGTAAAGCTCTGACACGCTGCTCTGAGCAACGTGTTAAGGGTGCCGGGCCAGGCCGGGGCTGATGGGTTGGATAAGGGATAGAGGGTCTCGGCAGCGGTAAGGGGCTTTCCCCCCCTCAGGGTCTGGGAGGCAGGAGCTGTGGGGGGGCACTTTTGGGGGCCCGGCAGTCCCAGAGTGGCCCAGGGGATTAGCGGGGGGCTGGGAGTAGCCCACTCTACTTCCCTCGCCCCGGCCCCAGCTGTGTCGCTCGGGGGAGGGGGCTTGGGGGAAGGGATCCCCTGCCCCCCCCACCCGCACTCACCAGCAGTGGCGGAAGCGGAGCGGCCTGCCCCAGCCCACTCCACCAGCTCCCAGCTGCAGTGCTCCGCTTCCCGAAGGTGAAAGCGGGACCTTTCCCCAACCCCCTACCCTCGAGACACGGCTAGGGCCAGGACAAGGAAAGCAGAGCGGGCTGGAGCCACGTTGCTCCGCTTCCCACCACCGTTGAGTGCGGAGGACGTCCTTTCCCCAACCTCCCCGTGCTCACCGGCGGCAGGAAGTGGAGCAACCCAGACCCAGCCCACTCTACTCCATCAGCTCCCAGCTGTGGCGCTCCACTTCCCGCCATAGGTGAGTACAGGGGGCGTCCTTTCCCCAACTTTCCCGCACTCACTTGTGGCGGGAAGTGGAGCGCCTCAGCTGGGAGGTGGCAGAGTGGAGCGGGCTGGGGCCGAGTTGCTCCGTTTCCTGACGCTGCTGGTGAGTGCCTGTCAGGGGGTGTGGGGTGTGGATAGGGGTCGGAGCAGTCAGGGGACAGGGAGCAGGGGGGTTGGGTGGGGTTCTGGGGGGTGATTAGAGACGGCGGTCTCTGGAGGGGGCGGTCAGGGAACAAGGAACGGGGGGAGCCAAAGCAAGTTTGATATAACGCGGACTCACCTATAACGCGGTGAGATTATTTGTCTCCTGAGGACCACGTTATATTGAGGTAGAGGTGTAGTATAAGACAGTAAGACTCACATGCCACATAACAAGGTGACTAAAACCCCAATTTGTCACACCTTGTTGGAAGTTTCAGCACTTAGGATAGGTCTTGAATAGGCACCCTCTCTTCTCTAGAGGTTGTTTCTTCCAGAAGAAGGTTGAGAAACGTTGAGAGCGTAGTACCACCCATATTGAACCTGTTGCATGAACTGAGGATTTCAGTCCATAACACTGTTAGGGCAGTACCTTTTGCTGTCAATAGTTTCCCTATCAAGAAAAACAAACCTGTACCTCAGTATCATGAGCAGCCTCCCAATTGTCCCTTTGTAATGTTTGGCCTACGTTTAAAAAATGCGCGTTGAATAATAATTTGCAACATAACTAATATTGTAATCAACCCTCCAAAATGATCATGCTATTTCTTAAAAATTCTGTTTTATTGGCTCTAATAAGGCATTAGGAATTAGATCTTTCATTCTACCCAATTACACAGGGCTCTAATATGTTCTGTGTGAGAGAATACAATCACAAAGTCATTGGGCTGAATTCATCCCTACTAGTGTAATTCCATTAAAATCAAGGGATGAATTTGTGCAAGCTTGAACTCTAGCATATTTTACAAGATACAAGACAGCACACGTCCAGATATTCTTGAGTCATTTGTTGTGGTTTTAGTGACTGTTTCATGTGTCTTTTGTTGGACAGAATACTTCCCTAAACTTGCTTTTGTAAAGGGTTATTGGTTCTTTCACATTATATTTCCAAATTGTATAATGATGCAATAAATCTAAATATGACATTTCAGATTATTTGTTCCCAAGGAGCTTTTCTTTTCCATTGCTTTCCCAGGAGATTTGACTGCATATCGGGTTGTCTGTTGGTCATCTCTGCGATGAGGTGTACCACACACTCACTGCCCCCTGCCGGAGACTGCGGTGGCTTGGTCCAGCCCACTTGAGGAAGTGACCCTTTATGAAAAGAAGGGCAGAGAGTTTTGGACCTCCAGGGTAGCCTAAAAAGGCCTTCTAGGTTCAGCCACAGGTAGAGCCAGTGAGACTTGGAGCTCCAGTGGCTAGAAGGGCTCGGAGTAGATGGCAATCGGTCAGGGCCCAGCAGGCTGAAAAAAAGAGCTGACTGTATCTTTCATATGGCTGCCATTCCTTGGTGAAGCCAGGGCCAGGAGGAAGGATCTTCCCTGTACCATAACCCAAGAAGGCAGGCTAGGTCAGGGCCCATTGCTGACCACACTTTGTGTTTAGGTCCTGAGAGAGTTCTTGATCCACTCTGAGAGAGTGTAAGGTGCAGGTGGGCCCACCTGAGGTAGATGTTGGTTGAGCTATTGAAAACTAGGTGAGCTCACTTTGCAAGACACCCATGGACTCAGGCAAATTGGTGGCAATCACTCAAGCTGTATTAATATCAAAACCAGAAAAGTACTGATGTACATGCTTAAGCGTGTGAGTAGCCCCTTTGACTTCAGTGAAACTACTTGTGTGTTTAAAGTTAAGCATGCACTTCAGTACTCTGGACTGAGCTGCAACTTGTAGAAATTAACATCTTTAGTTATTTATAACATGCCTTTCACAGTAACACTTAGTTGTTAATAGCTACTCCATTCCCATGCAATAGACTCTTTACTTATGAATCAGATTGGATCTTAAAAAAAAAAAAAAAAGATTTGTCTGAAAATTTTCCCAGATACATCTTGGAAAGTATAGTGCTACACTAAGCTGACATCAGAACAGAAGTAACGCTGCACTCTCTAATAGCAGCAACACAGAAGAGATCAAGCATATACAATTTCAAGAGAACCATTGAGATTTTTTGAAGTGAAGGGGGAAAAAATTACTTTTTTGAAATAAAATGTGGTGTGTGATCCATTTGGACTCCAATAAAAAACTGAAAATAGATGTATTCATACCTACATATACAGAGAGATTCCTAGCTGTGTCATCTAGCAATGTCTGAATTCCCTTCTTGAAAAACCAATGTGAAATAAATCAAGATTTCTACTGAAATATCTTTTGCGTCCAAATGACCTTTGAGTTGATACTACATCTAGGGCCCAATCTAAAGCTCATAAGTGTATGTAATACTTGCTATTGTTGCTAGCCGAGGGAGTGAGGGGGAAATGTTTTAAGAACTCTCATAGCAACTGTCTATTGTAAATAATTTTTGACTGATTTTTAAGATATTTGATATACCGTAGCTAGCCAAAGGAAATGGTTTGAAATTTACAGCCTTCATATGAGTTGAAATAGTAAAATTCTTTGGAAATGCAACAATTCTGAAGTGTTAGGAAAACTTAGTGGTGTTAGCAGTATCAGACAATAAGAAATAAAGGGTAAAAAGATGTTACTACATTGTGAATAAATAATAGTATCTTCTTCTGATAGATTGCTGACTGTTTCATTAACTCTTTATTATTCTCTTCTCTAGGCTTTCCCTCCAAATGCAGTCACAGTTTTTATCTACTGTAGTTCTGTGACTGTGTTTTTCACAATAATAAAGGTAGTCAGTTATCGCCTGCACCTTATGTTTGATAAAGGAGAAGTAATTCAACAAAGGATCTCGCGAAAGAATGGAAGGCAAAGCAAAGATAAAGAGGCCAAAAGAGAAAATGCAATTCACTGCTCAAATCTTAGGTAAGTTTTTCATAATGCAGAACCATTCCATAGTTTCATCACAAGTACAAGCTTGCAACCTGATCCTGCATTTCCTGCCCAGCAGACACTCCTGATGACTGTAATGAGGGTTTTGTTTTTGCAAGCAGTGCGCAAGGGGGCTGTTACTCTTTTTTTAATTTAATTTTTTTGTTTATGTTCAGTATTTTAAGTCTTACATAGGGACATACCTGAGGGTTTCTGGACCTCTCTTATTGGCGCCACATCATCATTGCAAAGGGTCCTCTCCCCTCCCGTTGTGTCTTCTTGCATCATATCTTGGCACAATTGTCAGGCTCTTCATTTTTCTTGTCTGTTTTCTCTCTTGGTTGTCCTTTTCTAGTCTTTTTCCTTCCACTTGCTAATTCTCTCCCTCCACATTCTTTTGTGTTCTTTTTTGCTTGGTTTCCTTTCCTCTGTTTGCCCCAGCCTTGCCCAGATGATGTTCTGGAGAGCAAATACTGGTGACTCTGCATCTGGACTATGTGTACTCTTGTGGCAATACTCAGAGCCAAATGTAGGAGCAGAGAAAATAAAGGCTACCGGGCTGTTGCTCACTAAATGTGAGCTGCAAGGGGAGTTGCAGGAGCAAGGAAGGAAGGAATGTGACCATCATTATACTCACAGGAGTGTGTGGTTTCAGGTTTATGCAGCTATTATCTCTTAATTCTCTCTCTCCTACCTTGTGACTCTAGTGGACTAGTTTGACTTCAAGTAAATCTCTGTATAACTTCATCTCAGCAGGAAAAAGCTCTTTGCTACAAAATGCAATGTAGAATCACAGCAAATTTAATTACAGCCTTTAAAACTAAACTCAAATTAATAAAATACATGAAAAAAAATCTGAAAGGTAGGGGCAAATAATAGTAGTTATATAAGGAGCTTGGGTTGGTAAAAAACATTATAAAACAAATTTTATTTAAACTGTAATGTTGAAGACTACTTTCTAGAAATTCAAATAAAACTGACAGAGGTTGTCTGAATGAAGGGGGGAAATGTAGGGGAGGACTAGAGAAGGAATGACTATGGAGTCAACACTGGTGATGCTAAAAACACATTTGGAATGAAAAGATTTTCAAATGCCCTTAAGAAGTAATGAGAGATGGACTAAGATAGATGTTAGTGAGAAGGAAGTGCTCCATGTTAGTGCACACCACAGGCAAAGGCACTAGTTTATACCATCTAATAACACAATGTTGGGATGCCCAAAAGGGAGGTTGTGTCTGAGGCTCAGGAATGTACACTCAAATACAGGCACTTAGATACCATATTGTTGGGCATGGTATAAATATCTGTAGACAGTTCAATAGAAAGAGTCAGTATAAAGCCTTGCAATGAAGACATTTGCGATGAGAATCAACATATAAGGTTTTTTGTATTACAGTATTTGTGCTCTTATTATATTGCTTCTTCATGTACATAGTAACTCTTTCCCCCAATATATGAGTGAATACTATACCCTCAAGTTGTTTGTCCCTACTTCTTGAGCCCATAGTGGTTTCATTGGGCCTTACTATAGTATTGCTCTAAAGGAAAATTCAGCCTTCTCAGTGCCCTTTACTGGTACACAATATCTCACATTCACCTTTCTCTGCTTCCACTGAGGACAATGTTCTGTTTCCTGTGAGCTCAGTTCTTGCACCATTATTCACTCTGGGTAGTATCTTACCTTGCAAAGAGTCAAAGGAAGTTAATGAGACAGCTTGCACAATAAAATGCTAGGAAATATGGCAAAATTAGGCATTGTGAAAGCACCACTTAGTAACTTCCCCAGATTCATGTTCATTTAAAAAAAAGCTGTATTTAATTTATTTATTTACTGGCAATTCACTGAATAGAGAGAAAAGAGCAATTAAAAGTTAATTATAACTTTTACAGTCTTGAACATTAAATCTTTGATAAGACCCTGCAAACCAGCACAACAGACTTGAGTTTAATAGGAAAGAAATTAAGTTACCTAGCAGCTGTTAGCATTGCTGAGGTCTCTGTGAGACTGCACTGCCTGGCAGTGACTTCTTTTGAGAATGTCAGTGTCTGCTTAAAAAACCCTCTTAGCTACAAAAGTATCTTCCTTTGATGTGCAGATGTCAGTATTTATAAAAGATGTTTATTTCCCCAGTATGTGTCAAAAGTATATGTTTGCAGTTAAGACTCCCATTCCTTTTAAATCCTGTCCGTTCTACAAAACTATAATTTTCTTTTTTACTCATATCAGATACACAGAAATAGTGACATAAGAGGCTCAGCCACTGTTTAAGAATTGCTGAAATGTGAACCAAAAATCCCTTAATAAATATGATCAATGGAAGATGCATACTTTTCCACTCTTTTGCCTTTTGTATTGCTAATTATTCCAAGCAGTACCTCTTATAAAACTTTCATTTTATGTCAAGCAAGCATCCTCCACTCGGAGGTTCCATTTACAATGCTTAGTTCAATTACATAATTCTTGGTGACAGCCTGACACTCAATTCCACCATAAATAGTTAATACAAATATCAAATTTGACTGAAATCAAACATTGTGACAGGTAAGCAAACCCATCTGCTTCATCTGGATGAATAGGTTTTCACTATACTCTTCTGGTTAAACATTCATTATTCAGCCATGTTACTGTAGAATTCTTAACTTGATAAAGGAAAATTCCTTCTCCATATAAGGGATATATTAATGGCATTTGATTACCATTAGAGCTAAAGATAAGATGTATTCATGATTTTTAAGTGGTATTTTTCTAGAAAATGAATGCTCTGTGTCCTGTTTTCAAATATTATGGTTATAAGATGTGTGGCAAAAATTTTCCGTGCAGCCTGATTATAGACATGTGATATTTGAATCATATTTAAATAGCATATTTGAAGCCAAATAACTAAATTAATATAGTGTTGCAATGAAGATGTCTGTGACTCCCAGGTAATACAGTTTATAGCTGACATAGAGCTACAGGTATTTGTGTTTTAAAACTATAAATAGGAAAAAATCTTTTGGTGTTACATCATTGGTAATAGCAGTGAAATTTCAAGTGGAATATCTTTATATACGTTGTACTTTGCCCACAGAACAGAGTCTGTGCTCAGCTGCTTGTAAGAAAAACACCTCCACAGAATGGCTAATTAAACTTTACTGACAGGTTTCAGAGTAACAGCCGTGTTAGTCTGTATTCGCAAAAAGAAAAGGAGTACTTGTGGCACCTTAGAGACTAACCAGTTTATTTGAGCATGAGCTTTCGTGAGCTACAGCTCACTTCATCGGATGCATACTGTGGAAACAATACCTCCTCCCACCCCACTGTCCTGCACTGGACTGCACTGCACTGGAGGACAGTGGGGTGGGAGGAGGTATTGTTTCATATTCTCTGTGTATATATAAAGTCTGCTGCAGTTTCCACGGTATGCATCCGATGAAGTGAGCTGTAGCTCACGAAAGCTCATGCTCAAATAAATTGGTTAGTCTCTAAGGTGCCACAAGTACTCCTTTTCTTTAAACTTTACTGTAACTGACAGACATATCGTATGTTAAACTGATACTGCACTTGACTTTAGCCAAAAGGCAGAGAAGAAACTATTTTGTTCAGTGTTTAATGACTATAATACAACACAGATCTCGTGCAACCCTGTGACTATTTATTTGTTTCAAATGGATAATTACTAGGAGGTGCATAAATGACTAAGCCATTAGGCACACAGAGTATACCCGAGATGATACAGTTGAACGATGTAAATGGAAAGTAACATAGAAATACTAACAGTTCATTATTATACTGCTAGTAGGAAGGGCAAGCCAGTATTTGGTGCGATAAATCAATTTGTTGACCAATTATTGGGCAGATACAGGTGAGCCAGTCTATACACCGAGCTTGGAGTGGTGGCACTGTGTGTTTAGCTTGGCTGTGTCCTATTTCTCTGGAATGTCAGAATCATTTTGTGTTGATATTTTTTGGGTCTAAGATTGTGTCTTTTTGTTCCTCATAAAACTTGTACAAGTATTATTTTTTCTATTGTTGATCTTTCAGTGTTTGAATTGGGGGGAGTAGAAAGTTTTGTGATGTACACAGTTTTCACAGCTGCTCATTTGTGGGTGGGAGAGAGGAAACCTTGGAGCATACTGTCACTTGGGAAGTGCCCTACCATCATTCCTCACTCTGACCCCCAGTTCAAGTACTGTGATTTTGATAATATTTTTGTGTCATAAATACGGGTCAGCGGCTGTGCATGAAAACACACTCATAGTTATTTTAAGAGATGCCACCACTGACATTTTACTTTCTTATTTTGGGTCAGCAATAACATAGGAGACAATGGTACAATTGAAGAGGTCAAGCAAAATGACTCGACCCCAACAATCTATGGCAGTTCAAGAGTACAGGCTATAAACTTGCACCACTCTTCTGGAGTCGTGGTTAGTAGGCTGTTTTCTGTATCTATACCTTACTTTTGTGCAGAGCTATACAATGTATCTCAAAGTGTCTCATATCCTATGGGAGTACATACAAGTGCATGTAAATTATGGAACTGACTGCACAGACATACAAAGGGCTATTTCCGGTGTTTGACTTGTAGCAGCCTGCTTTTAGTACTCAGGCAGGCCAGAGCAGCTATCTTGCTTGCTGCACTGGATTGGTCAGTCTTTGCCTAGTCTCAAAGAGCCAAATTTACAAAGGCATTTGTAACCTGCTTAGGCACTTCTGTGAATTCCAGTAGGAATCTGTCTGCATCTTCAGGCCACAGAACAACTAGGACCGGCTGCTGCTTTCACACCAAGGAAAGGGAGCTTCCTGGAGGCAAAGAGAGCACTTTTATTGCAGACTGCTAAAGCATGCAGCGCAACCACTGTGTGTGCCTAGAATGACTTTTCTCCCGGGCCATTAGTAACAACCCTCACACAGCTATTCCTCATTACTGTATTTATTTTTAGATTTATAAAATGACCCCTATCTCAGATTTCGGGGCCTGTCTCGAAATATACACATTTGACTTAACTCCCACGATGGGGTTTACAACATGAATAGAACTCTAAACTATTGAAACATTCCTGGATCAATTACATTCTAAAGCCAGTGGGGCAGCTGAAGTTGAGTGACAATGTACATACATATTACATACCAAAAACTATAGAAAGAACATAAAGGTAGCAAAGTCGAGCACTCAGGAAATGACAAATTAAGGTTGCCTGTGAAGCCTTAATCCAGACCCCTTATGCATTGTGATAAATCTTTAATTACATGATCACATACTATTTTTCCATAGAACGCTTGCCTCCGTCAGCGCTCAGGTTGTATGGTGCTCACTTAATGAGTAGCTATTCAATATTTCATTTTATCCTCATTGCTCAATGTGTCTCCCTAGCCCCCATTTACTGCACACTATTAAAATCTTGCATTGCATACAGAACTATTAATTTTCTTGTGGGACTATCCAGGGTGTTTACCACTGTAGCATTTCAGTGCTTCACAAACCTTAATGGAGTTATCTTCACAACACGCTTGTAAAATAATACTATAACTCCCATTTTACAGATGACAAACTGAGGCATAGACACATGAATGTCAAAAGTGCCAACGAATTTTGGGTGTGCAATTTGAGATCATTTTTCAGAAATTTAGCATTTGGTAGTGCTTTATTTGTTCAGAGATGAGCTGTCATTGATTTCAGTTGCATTTGTTAGTGCTCAGACCTTCTGCATATTAGAATCCAGATGTTATCAACTTGGGCACACAGAAAATGAATTCATCTGTGAAAAGTTTGGTTTAAGTGACTTGCGCAGCTTCACACAGGAACTGTGGCAGAGGCAGGGATAGAATCCAAACTTCAAGTGCATAATTCAACTTACTAAACAATAAAATCATCCTTTATTTGCCTGCTGTCCTATGCCTCATTCCCTACACACCTTCCAACTTTGGCAACAAATGTGAGCAGGGGTCCTACAGAAAACAGCCTCTTTCACTACACAACCCTGATTCAGTTGCACAGCACAGTTATTCCTCTGCACTGAATGAGGCAGGGTCTTCTAGAAAAAATATTACATGACTGTGTAATTAAAGACTGTGTCATAATGCATACACACAAGGGGGATGAATGAAGATTGCATGGACAGTTTGAATTCTGGCACTTTCTGACTTTGACTTTGCAACTTTAATGTTCTTTTAATGTAGTTTTTTAATGTCCGGTACTTTCAAAAATGTAACTAACAAAACAAATTCCATCATATAGAACCATATAGAGTCCCACATGGCTCATAAGCAGGGTTAGAACCTTTACATCCACAGCACAGACTTCTGCCACTTGAGTAATAATGGGGTAACTGGTAGAAGTAGTAGGTTGTCACCCTCTATGTTGGACAACCGCTAGAAGGAGATGAGGCACACATTTTGCCAGTGGGTTTCACAGCTATTTGCTGATAGCAGAGGAATGTTTACACTCAGGAATCCTGGATTCTACTTCAGGTTCTGAGGGAAATGTGCTCTAGGTATTACAGACCTTTCTGCCCTAGCCTCCCCCACCTGTCATTGTCTCTGTCCCAATGTCCCTCCTCATCTCCTTGTCCCAGATCCACTCTTCCCTCCCCTTGTCCCAGTCTCTTCCCTTGCCAGCCCAGGCTCCTGCTCCTGATTGTCTGGGCATCAGCAGCAGGAGCATAGAGAAGATGGGATAAATGGTCTTCCTGCTCCCAGTGCCACAGGCACTTCTGGCTACTAAGTGGAGCAACGCCACATTGATTTTCTCCATAGTACCCTTTTTCAGGTTATCAACCTCGTTTGCTAAATTAGATGGCTTTCTTTTCCAGCGTTGTGTCAGAGATTCTTTTTCAAATATTGGAAAGGAAACCTGACAATCTAACAGATTAAAAAATCCATAATTTGAAAAAGGGAAACCAATATATGTGCTCTCTGTCCCCTTCTAACTAAAAACCCACATCTGGGGCTGCTGACTGGCAAAAAAATCCATCCATCAATTTATCCTGAATGTCACAAATGTGATTTGAACTATTACGTAGAACATTACTAATACTGTATCACCTTCTTCTCACCTTCCACTATCTGCAACTCCCACTGGTGCATTCACAAGTTACTGAATGTTATGTATTAACAATTGATGAGATGATTGTTGAGTTTAAATTTTGCATTTTTAAAAACAGTATTTAATTTGAACACAATTAATTTAATATATTTCATTTTTTAGGAGCTGCCAGCACAAGAAACTGTTGAAGATCTCAAAGGTATCTTGAAAGCTTTTGGTTTTTTACCTTTATTAACTGTTTTCTATAAACATTGCTTGCCAAAAGTATTTCCAGCACATGCACAGCCTGTACCAGAGGCTTACCAGTTCCAGGGCCAAGTGTGGCTGCTTTCTCCTCCTTGGGGATAGCTAATTGTGTAGTTTCATTGAGTTCTCTAGCTAAATTAGAAAAACTCCACCTCTGCCAGGGTAAATAAAAGTCCAAAGAAAGTCCCAAAACTAGTTTCCCATCCCCTGCCTTTCACCTGCTCTGGGCCACAGCCTTTCTTAAGGGTCTATGCATCTTGTGCACTTTGATTCAGAGGAGTAAAGGGGACTTCCTTCCACTCTCTCTTGGAAGCCCAGTGCCATGGGCCCCAAAGGATGGAAGCTAGTACTTAGCTCACACCCCAAACTCTCTGTGCTTCCTTTGATCGTGGCCTCTTCTTGCCCTTGGCTACTTCTGGTTCTTTAGCCTACGACCACCTTTCCCCAGGTACTTCAGGACCCTCTGTTACTAGCTCCCCAGCTTTATCCAACCCATGTCTCAGTAACAAAGTCCACAGAACTCTCTTTTCCATGGAGTTCCTGGTCCTTCTCTCCACCTGCCCCTCTGGCTTCTTCTCAGGTCTTCCAGCTCCTGGGTGCTCCTTCACAGCCTGCCCCTTTCAGGTCAACTCAGCCTGCAGAATCACTACCAGTTTTGCTTCTTCCTGTGTCTCCACCAAAGACCCTCCTGAGCTGTTTGCCTGGAGAGACTCAACAACATATCCTGCTCCCTTAAAGTCTCTGGTTCTTCTCATACACTCTGACAACATTCCCAGCATGCCTTGGTGTGCCTTCAGTTCCAATGGTCCATGGACGACAAGTTCCAGGATTCCATTCTGCATAGGTTCTTACACCACCCTCATCACTGTAGTATCTGTGACGATTCCTGCAGTGCATGAAGTGACATGACTAATATCTGTTACATTTGGTTCATTCTTTCTATCATCCTGACCCCAGGGAGAGAATTGTGTGTGCAGTGTAATGTTTGGGTTTGGTAGATATTATTTTTTGTTTGGGTTCTTGTGATTTTTATTTTATTTTGTTTTTTAAAATGTATACACTGCTGCTGCTACTGTCTTTTGGTCTGTGAGGAAACCAGACATAGAGTGGAACTGCAACTCTAACATATTGTAAAGACCCCTTTCACCCTGAGACTGGGCCTGAGCCTGCAAACCCTTATCTTATGGTTCACATGAGTAAGAACCATATTTCCAAATAATTAAACAAAATAAAAATCTCTCTTCATACAATTCCTAATCAAGAAAATTATCTTCCTAATTTGTTAGCTAGATGCAAAAAATTGTGAAAGTCAGTTAGCAGAGAACAATTGTGACATTCCATAGTAAATTCCTGTCAAAGTTATCAACTATTTTGTTCTGTATTTCCATGTTTCCTTAGCTCTGCAGGTTGGCTTTTAGGCGTAGGAATATTGACATCTGTAATGCATAATGACTTTTGTTTATGCGACCTCACTCATATGTATGTTCTTATTAGGGGTAACAATGTTAGAAGACCAGGCTTCACCACCAGTTTTATCTACCTCACCCTATATCAAAGCAGATATGTTACCTATTTCTACAGCCCGTATGTCAGATTCAACCACATCGGCAATAGTAACAAAACCAGCAGCTATGGAGACGTTTATGAGTAATGGAACAAATGAGAAAGAAGAGAAGATGCTCCCTTCTGGCTACTTTGGATCAGAAGATATTCTTATGGACAAAGATCTGGTTAAAAAGTTGTCAAATCTCTCTCTGTCACAGTATGACATTTTAAGAACTGGCATTTCCTTTGAGCAATGGGGCAGTGAAAATTCCGTTATTATTTCAGAGCATTTAAGTAATCCAAAAAGTTACAAAAGAGAGAAATTCCCAGATGGATCACCGCATGAAAGCTTTAATCGTAACTGGCCACAGTGTAATACAGTTGCAACCAAAGAGACCGATGGGCCTGTGGAAATTTCTTTTCATGTTGATAACACCAACGAAGATCTTGATTATTCAGATGGTGAGGTTGCTATTGCTCTTGTTGACAGTTCTCTCCCTGGAGACCAACTTAATTTACATGAACCCATTAAAATAGTTATTACAATGAGTAGTACACCAAATACGATGAGTGATTTAGAAGGTTCTCTCCATCTGAAGGTGTCAGGTACTGAGAAAACTAGCTCAAACCCAGACTTTGCTGTAGCTATAGCAGATCTCCACAGTCAACAAAATAATGAACAGATCAAAATTCCGGTTATAACTTTTGAATTGTCTGGTGATGGTGGAGGCAATGTTCATCTGGAAGCCAGTGAAAGTGGAAGAACTCCAGAACATTTAAAGGTCGATGTATCATCCAACCAGTGTTCTGGCTATGAGTCTGGTGATCTGGACAATGCAGTAAAGGACCATAGCAATCCTGAAAATAACCATTCAGAAACTAACACTTATTTAGGTCCAAATCTGGAGAATGCTTCGGAGAATTTGCTGGTCACCACTTCCAATTCTAAAGAAAGTGAACAGAACCTTGATCCACTGTCTTATAAAACTGCCAATGAAAAGAGACACATTCGAGTGCTGAGTGTAGACAGTGGGACAGACATCTTTTTAAGTAAGAATTCCATGGAGATAATCAGTGATAAAGAAAAGACCTTGCCAACTTCTAAATCTGACTTAGAAGCTAAAGAAGGACAAATACCCAATGAATCTAACTTTCTGGAATTTGTCTCCCTGCTGGAATCCATTAATACTGCAAAGGTGACAGCATCAAATCAGTCCAATATCCAAACAGAGACTACAAAAGATGATGGGTTTGTTGGAGGTATGATATGTGATTTTAAAACTATTCTTTTGGAATAATAAAAAAAAAAGATTGCCAGACTCTTACCTACTTTGTTTATGGTGATTTAATCTCAGGTCCATAAAAAACTAGCCAAATCCAACTTGGAAAAGTGCTAAAAAAGGGTGGGGATAAGGTCCTGTCATAAAAAATACCTGGTGCAGTTTCCTGTATTTTTAGAAGGCTTTTGAACATATCAAAGCAAAAGATTTGAGCTAAGTAAAGTAAGCACTCAGCTGGTATTTAGCTGGATTTCTACATTGGAATAACCTGCGTGGGGCAAGCTTGGTTCTGTTAGAATACCAATACACGTTTACCAAAACCTGCAAAATTGCTGTACCATTCCCTCTCATACTCTTCCCATCAGATGCATATGAGGACTTCTTAAATATATACACATATTTAAAAAAAGCCAGAGTCACTTATGTGTATTAAAAAATCAAACCCCAGATCCCTACATTTCCTGACCAGCTCTAGTTGTATTTTAATAACCTTGAAAAAAAATTCACACAGGTTTTTATAGACAACTTTAGACAACTGGTCTTTTGCCTTCCCTAGCCTGTCCCCAATTAGATTCCCTGCAAGTTATTTGTAGGCTTTATTATTGGGGGGAGGCCTTAAATGTTCATTTGGATAGAGTATTCTTAGGCTTGGCAGAATTCAGTTTTTATTTTGATAGCTTTAATGGATACTATGGATGTTTATTTTGAAGAATTTTTTATCAATTTAAATTTTCACAGTTGCAGGTAATTGGGGTGTGTGTGTGGAGAGACAATTATTTAATGGCAATAGGCACAGAGATGCAAAAAATGAAAGCTTTGTATGCCATTAACACAAATTTTCAACAGCACATGTCAAAACATACAAAATAAATATCCTTAAATCAACAAATCAGATCTGCTTTTATTATTCATTCGCTAGTCCATTTGTAACAAACCTAATTCATAAGTCTAAATCACTGGATTTTGATTCTAATAAATTATCCAGCAGTATTTTTCGTACGTTGAATAGTTAAGCAGATTGTTATTTTCTTTCCCACAGCTAGGGAAGTTCCCTGTTGTAGTGATTTATATAAAAGATATGATTAGAAAGTGAAAGCATACCTATTTTCCAATCTCAGGGCACGGTACATAGCTCAGGCTTGGAAAATTCTTTTGTCCAGGACAAATAGAAGTGCTTTCCTGGCAAGCCTTCTGGAGCAAGGATCATTTTTTTAATCTGTGTATGTGCAGTGTCTACCACAATGGGGTCCTGGTCCATGACTAGGGCTCCTAGGTAAAACAGATAATAATTAGTTTCAGGTTTCATGTTGGCTGAACAAGGACAACAGGGGATGCAGCGTGAGAGTTTGGTGATCTCCAACACAGCAGGATCAAGTTGTCTGACAGAAGAGAGTGTGGCCAGAGGGGGTGAGTGGAAATGGAGTAAAAAGACCTCAGCTGCCTCAAAAGTTGGCTAATGGCTAAGCAGAGCAATAGAACTTAGGTAAGTCAGAGGGGAGGAGACCGAACGGGGAAGAGAGGCTAAACTGATAGTCAAAGAGGAGGTGGACGGGCCTAATTGATGTCATCCACACAAGTAATGCCTTGGAAGAAGAAGGAGTGGGACCAGGGAGAAATACATTATTGAGCATACCTGATATAAGCCTCAGATAGAGTCTGGTGTCTGTTAGTGCTCTGATCAGATTTATGGGGTTCTTGGAGAAGGTAGAGAATGAGTCTGAGCTTTTCAATTATAGTCAGATAGTTCAAAGGAAGGTAGTTCAAAGCAAATTTAATTTTCCAGCCAAGCAAGAGTGTGCTATGTACTAAAATAAAATAAACTATACATTACAATGTGATTATTTGCTTCTTCTGCAAAACACAATTTGATTTTAGGAATGAGATGGCCTCTTCCTAATTTGTTAGCCTTGCAATTACTAGTTATACTTCCTGGGCCAAGCAGGAAGAGCTAATTTGCAATTTATATAATACATTTGAAAACATATTTGAATAAAAACTATACACACAGAGAAGTGGTTGATTTTTTTGTATATGAGAAAAATGTCTGGAACAAGTCAAACCACTTGATTGTTTTTTTTTTTTAAGTTTAAACAAAAAACAACAACAAAATTCACCCTAATTGGCAAAGAATAATACTGAAGCCCCTGGCTCAGTGAACATGAAGAACATGGCACAGAGGAATATGTTGAGGAATGTGAGAAACTTGGACATATATGAATGTATATGCGGTTTCCAGAAATCCTAGAAAGCTAAATATTCAGGATTTTCTTGAAGGAAAGATTATGTGTTTTGTGTAATTTGCAGAAAGCATGAGAAGTTTTCTTGTTGGGAAAGTCCTCTTGTAAGTGGGTGTAAGAGCTTTAGAACTGATTCCTTATATGTGCATGCCCACACTTCTGCTCATGTTAAATGCATAGGAGCAGAAAATGTATCAGATTGTCCACAAGAAGCTCTTAGCACTAAACTGCTTAGTAAAATGCAACATGAGGAGCTACAAACTTTGTTTAACGCCTCTTACACCATTGCTAAACATGATTTTGCTTTTTAGAGATCTTGAAATGCTCTACGTTGCAGGCCAATAGTGGCATTAATCTTGGATCAAACTCTTGATACCTCTACAGGGAAAGGCTTTATAGAGGCAACTGCAAAGGGTCCTAGGAACGCATCTCAGAAATGCATATAGAAAATTAGGTTTATTACTGTACTTGCTGATGGCTCCTCTGACAAGACTGTAGCTGAGTAAGAGTTGGTGAACTTGGTGTATGTCAAATTTTTGCAGGATGGAAGCCTTTGTATTCTGTCTTCTAACACAGTTGATGGTATCTCACAGAGAACAAGAACAGCTGTAGGAATGGTGGGAACTAAGGCAGAAGAACACAAAATAGAACTGTTTTGCCTGAATTTAGATGGTGTAGAAGCAAATTTTAAAGAACATTCTTATCGTTAGAACAGGTCTGAAAATGTAAAAGTTTTTCACTGGAAAAAGCTGTTTCAGTGAAACTAAGTTTTTTGTAAAATTATATTGCTTTTGAATAAAATTCCTGTGGGGGAAAAATAGTTTGGAATGGAAATGGAAAACATTTTCATTTAGGAAAGTAGTTGTGTTGGAAAAAAAATTGAATTCTATTTTATTATGTTTTAGCATTTTTATATTATTATTTTATCTCTTTTCATGACACATCAGTGAATGTTATGCACTGCTACTGATGTGTCATAATATGACTTAAAATTGTAGTTGCAATGTTGTATTATTTTTATTTTATTTTTAACATCATTAAGAGTGACTGCTGTTTAGCACTGATTGTGACAGTTATTTTCTAGATCAGTGTCTCCAGTTTGTGGTATTGTGAAACAATTTGATACGTAGTCACTAAGCTATGCAACAAAATAATAAAAATAATATAACTGACCCATAAAATAAAATTTGAATGAAATTTTGAAATTCCAAAACACAATTTTCCAAAACTGGAAATTTTGAAAATATTTGCTTTCATTCCAAACAAATTTTGAAAGGCAACATTTATCACAAAATGGAAATTCCAAGTTTGACTAACTTAACTTGTCATGTAGTGCAGTATACAAACCACCATGTTGACTTTGCTCTTCTGGATCTCAAAAAATTATCACCGTGTTAGAAAAAAATGTAATTATTTTAAAGACATTTTCAGATTTTAATATTTAAGTCCAAAAATATGATGGCAACTCTTGCTGATGCCTGTGAGGAAACTGGGAGCTAACTTGGAGATATTCATCATGTGTTCTGGGTTGCCCGTCAAGTCTAGTGAACAGAGCACTCAACTGGGACTCTGGAAACCTGAGTTATATTCTTAGCTCTGCCACTGGTTTGCTGGGTGCTCCGTTTCCCCATTGGTAAAATATGGTAATGATTTTGACTTCCTTTATAAAGCACTTGGAGATTTACTGGCAGTGCTGTTTATGAGCTAAGTGTTATTGCATACTTTTTCACCATAGTGACTGAGGGCAGGTCTACACTAGAAGTGTTACATCAGCACAGCTGCACTAATGCAGCTGTGTCATTGTAGTGCGCCTGGTGCAGACACCCTATGCCAACCAGAGAGTGCTCTTCCATCAGCATAATTACTCCTCGCTGCGAGAGGCAGAAGCTATGTCGGCGGGAGAGCGTCTCCCACCGACATACCGCCAGTGTGGACAGTGCCTAGGTCGCTGTAACTTGCGTCACTCATAGGGGTGTCTTTTTTCACACACCCCAGCGGCATAAATTAGATTGAATTAAGTGGTAGTGTAGACCAGTAGTTCTCAAAGCCGGTCTACTGCTTGTTCGGGGAAAGCCCCTGATGGGCCGGACCGGTTTGTTTACCTGCCGCGTCCGCAGGTTCGGCCAATCACGGTTCCCACTGGCCGCGGTTCGCCACTCCAGTCCAATGGGGGCTGTGGGAAGGGCGGCCAGCACGTCCCTTGGCCCGCACTGCTTCCCACAGACTATGCCCTGCAACTTAAATGCCGGGGCTCCACAGCCCCTGCATACACATATATTCAGTAAAGCACACTACAAATCTGAAAAAAATCTGAAAAAATCTAAATGATTTTATTTTTTTTATTTGAAATGATTTTTTTATTTGAATTTTACTTCCATTTTATTTTAAAAAACGTCAATGAAACAAAACAAAATGAAAATGTATAGAAGCAGTGGCATTTCATTTTGTATTAAATTGAGGACAAAACCTGTAAGGCTGGGCTAGATGCAGACACACTAAAATCAGGAGCATAAACCTAAGAAACCCTGGCACAATAATCTAAAATGGAAGAAGCAGAATTCAGAGAAATATTTTGGCTGATCACAGCAGCAATAGATTTCATTTAAAATTAGCCAAGACAATAAGACAACAGCCAAAAAATTGAGACAACCACATTATGTCAGACAGCTGAATTGTCTATATGCAAAAATTGTACCAGTTTAACTATACTGGTGTAGTTAAAGCAGTACAAACCCTCTGGTGTGGATGCAGTTAGACTCGTATAATAGCGCTTATAGAGGTATAGGTTATTCCCAAAGGGAAGGGGAATAAGCTATACCAGTGTAAGGAACCTGTATATCTGCATCTACACTAGAGGGTTAAACCACTGTAAGTATACAGGTAAAATATCACACCCTTAACTGAAATAGTTATATGGGCACAAAAACTGGGCAGACCAGGCCTTAGTTATCTGTGCACAAATGATGAGAATTTTTTTCCTGAGCTTGACTTATCAGTAAGTCTCAGCAGCTCCATCCTAGTGGATTTGAGTCAGAGGAAAATCCAGAGGGAGTACATTTCCAGGTAGACAAGTACTTACTGAAATGTAAACTCTACTAGATTGTCTGTTGCCTTTTTATGTTTTTTTTTTACCAGTCATTTTTATTTTTGAATTTTGGCATCCTCTTGTTTCTCATGTGACAGATGATATTTGTTTAAAATCTGTGTTTAGCAGTTTGCTCAATGAAAACTGTGAAAACCAAAATGTAGGTTAGTTGACAAATTGCATTATTGACTGAACTAGCTCCAGGGTGCAATGTGTAAAAACAGATCATGAGAAATTTTTGCTACTAGTCAGTTTGTAAACCATAATGATTTTCAATCCAGACTATAAATGTATTTGTTAGTTTTTGAAAAAATTGGGAGTACTTTCTGCATTTGTAAATTACATCATTGACAAAGGGGGATTCTTAACACACAGAAGAGGTGTGGGAAGGAAAAAAGATGAAGATTTTAATTTTAACTATACTACCAAAATTTAGAAGATGAATTGATCTGACATTTGAGTCATCAGATTAATGTTTGTTCATTGGCAGAGACTGAAGAACCATTTCCCTCCCATATGTTACCTCCATTCAAAAGTTGAAAGTACAAGTAACTTCTGTGGAGAGAAATCAGCAGGAATCATTGTACTACAATCCCATTGCAGACCCTCCTGGCATATCTTTCTAGTGCTAAGAGCACTAAGAATTGCCATTCATTTTTGTTTATTATTAATCTTCACCAGTTCAGGGAAAAGAAAATTGAAAGACTTGGGGCCTGGAATGGAAAAGAGTGAGACTTTTTTTTTCCCTTCAAGCCATTAAATCATCAAACAAAAAATCTTGTTAATTGTTTCAGCCCTAGAGCCAGCATTAGGCAGAGTGGGACCAATTAGATTAATATAACCTTTTTGTTGGCTATCAGTTATTCTTAATCCTTGAACAACCATAACTCCCTAGGGAAAATGGATTTAATCAGGCTTCTGCAGCCTCTTGTCCCCTTTTGGAGTATAGTTATGAGATTATGGAACACTGTATCAGCTGCATAGTTAAACTAGGGTGAGATTTCATGTTTAAAGTGGAATTTAAATCACTAGTTAAACAGGAAATGCACAGATTTATTTTCAAATGGGACTGTTTGAATAAGGAGTAAAAACTTTGACACTTCTCCCATATTTTCAAAAAATGGGCCCTTTAAAAAATTTTCCTACCCAAAATGGTCTGGAAATTAAGAGATTTCCAGTTCAGGGAGGTTCAGCCTACATAGAAGCACAACACAGGGTAACTTGTGCCAAAAACCAACCCAATAATCCTCCTCTAAACAGTTTACCTTATTCACCCTAACTAATTTGTTTTTCACCAATGGAGACCAATGGAGCACTGCATCTTTGGACAACTTCCCCTTAAAAATGCTCTTGTTCTGAAGTAAATGAACAGAACTCTTTACAGTGATCTGTTCAGAAAGTCTCCCTTCTTTGTTCACATATCTTTCAGATAGCCATACAACAGAGAGAAAAGAAGAAATGCTGGAAACAGAAAAGCACTACAAGCATGTTTCTAAACAGGAAAAATCAGATGTACAAAGTCAAGATTGGCCTAGTGCTAGTCCAGTGCTACCAGAGCCTGCCCAATTTACAGCACAGTAAGGGCAGTTACTTTATATTTTTTTGTACTTCAAAAGCATGATGATGCTAGCTGTTCTGTTACATGGAGTAGAATTGATGTAAACTTTTAATTAACCTCTCTCTCTCTCTGTTTTATTGAGAACAAGAAAAAAGTTCCTCATATTAGTTATGAAACATTTTTGTGTCAAGTTACCAGGGCAACAGGCAAAGGCAGATAATCTACCGGGTAACTTCCCAGCAAGATAGTTCTGTCTTGCAAGTTATAAGTGGACCTGAGGCTTCAATGCAAGATGAAATATCTGTGGACGCGATGCATGTGTTCATAGATGAGCATGGTAAGTTTATGTAGCTGTTAACTTCTGAGTTTTCTTTAGCTATCTCTCCTCATGGTCTAATAGTTATCTCAGACCTGTATTTGACATTCAGAATACTGTGGAGTTGAGTGTATTTTTCTGATGATACCTTAAAAGACAGGTCTAGTGTGTTTTTTGTGGATGCTGAAGATCCCATAGAACTTCTTGTCTGAGTACGGAATTGCGCCAATGTGCATGGCCAAAAGGTTCCCATCCCTTGCTGTCAGATCTTTAAGCTGAGTGTGAACAGGTGATGGTTTAGATGGCAGCCATCTCCCATCATATTGGGGCTGCCTTCATTCAGAATGGTGGTCTGCTACCCTCTCCAGGATATTGAATGAATGGACTCCTTTCCCCATCAGTACCTGACTTTGGTGCAGAGAACTCCATGGGGACAACAGGCCACACCAAGCAGCAGGGCCACTCCACAGCTGCTACTCTAGGCTTTGGGCTGAAATAGTTTGAGTGGCTGTTGTGTTCCAGTGACATCTGCCTTGTGGGGTACTGGCAAGTGCATTTCTATAGTAGCAGATCCACAAGTTATTTAGGCTCACATCAAATCTCCTTTCCAGGAAGCACAAAAGAAGCTCCCATGTAACTGGGTTTCATGGCTCCTGGGATCCTGTCCTTTCTCCCCTCCCAGTCCTGTGTAGCATCACTGCAGCCCTTTGCAGGTGCATGGGAGGGCAGCTGTGGACAGGCCAGGGGAGTAGTATGGCCTGTAGGTCAGTGAACTGTGCTTGTTCACTGGAGGACCACTGCCCTGTGTGTATGTTAGGTATGAAGTGGGGATGGGACAAGCAGTAGACTGTGGTTACCCACCTTTGGCCTGATTCTCCACTGCCTTGTACCTGTCATCTACACTTCTGCAAACATGAACAAATCAGAATGCTCCACTCCCTTATACTTCTGGTAATGTTTTACAGTTATCTTGTACACCTATGAATGGCTACACAGTATTAAAGGTATTGGCAGATCAGGTCCCCCTATGTTTAGATTGGGGCAGGAGTCCATTTCTTCATCTGCTCTTACAACAGGGAACAGAATTTTGACCTTAATATCTGTATTTTTGTGGCTTTATCTCAGGCTTTCCAGTGTTTATTTTAACGTATTTGTTCTATGATGTTTTAAAACAAGTCCACACTGCCAATCACAAATATAAAGAAGCAGTTTGAACATTTGGTTTATAGATACTTTTTTTGACCTAGAAAACCAGATTGCTACTAAATTGTAGGTGTAAACAAATAATTTACATCACTTAACTGATACTTTTATGTTTTTAAAGGGGAAATTAGATCCTGCTATTTAAAGGCTGGCAGTCAGAAGGAAGGAAATACTCGATATCAGACATCAAATTATGATTGTATTTCTAATGCTCAGTAAGTAAATTCTTATTTTTAGAATTGTTAGACTTTTCAGTACTGGAGGCTACAAAGCTGATTCTAGCTGTGAAAGAGACATGTGATGAGTTAGAAATGTGCTAATCTGTTTTAGAAATGTCAAAGCATGCAGATTTTTTTTTATTTTATGTAAAAGGGGGGAGGGGGCCATGTTGTAAGGATATCTACAAGGAAAAGGAAAATACCCGCTATTGTGTGTTTTTCTCATCAGCCAGTAATAGCTACTTTATATTTAGAGCTGTCTTTGGGGCTGTAATTAAAACATATTGGGGTAGGTCTGAACTTTCAGCTTTGTCCTATTGGTTGTCTGGCTTGCCTATCGGCCTTTTATGGATCTCGACCGCATGTATTATGTCAGCAAGTGAGCATGTTTTTCTAGGCTCTAGGATATGAACCCTCCTCGCTGCCTGAAATACATAGTGGCCATCGTGCCACTTCGGAACAGCACCTAAACAATGATTTTTTTCTCAAATTGGTTTTAGAGTGACTCGTGCTGATTACTCCCACTTCCCAGTGTTCTCCCATCCTTTCATCTTTCATGCTCCATGTTTTTTGGATTTTTGTATAAAAATTCACGAAGGTGGTTTTATGATACTCAGTGTTTTCATATGTCATGTTGTACAGCATTCAGAGAACTTCAGGACCAGGCTGGGAGAGAAGGGTCATGGGTCATGAGGAATAACTATTGTTCTAAAACTTGTTTTGAAAATGAATGCGATGTTGGGCATTCAGAGGAGATTTTGCAAAGATGCCTGTGTTGCCGTGCTAGGAACAGTGTTAGTTTAGTGCAGTGTTTCCCAAACTTGGGACACCATTTGTTCAGGGAAAGCCCCTGGCGGGCCGGTTTGTTTACCTGCTGCGTCCACAGGTTCTGCCGATCGCTGCTGCCACTGGCCCGGCCCGGCCCGCCAGGGGCTTTCCCTGAACAAGCAGCATCCCAAGTTTGGGAAACACTGGCTTAGTGGAATGCTGTAACAAGATGGTCTGTCCCTTTAAGGTCCTGATACCAGCAGCCCGTTTCAGACTCTGCTGGGAGGGTGTCAGGTGTTTCCTATAAAGGGCTGAGAGAGCTGCAGGAGGGACATGGGTGCCTGCAGTAGGCCCTGAAGCAAGGGGGATTGAAGGGAAGGCGTGTCCTCTTTTCAGCACTGACAGAGGGAGAAACCCTCTGGAAACTGTAGCCCATGCTTTGTTTTGATGTTTTGCTTAAGATTTTTGTATTTGAGTTAATAAACTCTGCCCAGAGGGAAGGACCTGAAAGTTCCATGGGCATGGCATTGTTTTTCATGGGAAGGTGAGGGAGCCCACTGGCCCTGCAAATGCCCTTTTACTTTCCACTGTTCCAAAGTTACTTTCTGTGGACTGATGAAAAGCACACTGAAAATAAAGAGGGAGAACCTGAGGCCAAATAGCTGGAGCTTGAGTTGAGAACATACTATACGCTATGACTTCTGTAGTCAAGAGACTTTTAACTCTTCCTTATCCCCAGTCTGCAGTATAGCAGTGTAGCCATTCTGGGGCTGCTACTGCAACTTCTGAGCTATCGTAGTCTGTGGCTATTGAAGTCTGCATTAAAAGGGAGGGGTTGGGCTGTTGAGCCTGTGTAGTTGTGAATCCACTGATCCTACCTATGTCCCAGGAGACCTTCAGGTGCTGGGGTAGAGGAATCCCAGCAGAGACCTATTCTGGCATGCACAAGAGATGTGGACTCCCCCCATAAACTATGTTTCCTTCCACTTCCTCCAGAATCACTGCAACAGTTCTGTTACTTATGGCTTTGTGGTCCTGTGATAACTTGTTACCTTGATTGGTTAATTACCACAATTGTGAATGCTAATCTAGACACTCCACAACCATTTATTCCAAGACACTTTTTTACTATAGGGCTCATTTTACAATCATGCTGGTTAACTCAGGTTACACCACTACCACAAATTGGATTCTAGATAAAGACTTTAGGGTGTTCTGTACCTGCTGGTTGGTTATAAGCAGTGCCAGATTTGTTCCTTTGTGTGGTCCTTTCAAAAACAGATTTATAAAGCATGCAAAAGAAGAGTGTCACATATGAGAAGAGTTTTCAGTTCTATTTCATAATTTACAGTGCGTGGTCTGGGAATTTTCTGTGATTATGATCAGTGTCATTTTATAATTACATTCTTAAAGTCTGTTACTGTTAGAATCATAGAATCATAGAATATCAGGGTTGGAAGGGACCCCAGAAGGTCATCTAGTCCAACCCCCTGCTCGAAGCAGGACCAATTCCCAGTTAAATCATCCCAGCCAGGGCTTTGTCAAGCCTGACCTTAAAAACCTCTAAGGAAGGAGATTCTACCACCTCCCTAGGTAACGCATTCCAGTGTTTCACCACCCTCTTAGTGAAAAAGTTTTTCCTAATATCTAATCTAAACCTCCCCCACTGCAACTTGAGACCATTACTCCTCGTTCTGTCATCTGCTACCATTGAGAACAGTCTAGAGCCATCCTCTTTGGAACCCCCTTTCAGGTAGTTGAAAGCAGCTATCAAATCCCCCCTCATTCTTCTCTTCTGCAGGCTAAACAATCCCAGCTCCCTCAGCCTCTCCTCATAACTCATGTGTTCCAGTCCCCTAATCATTTTTGTTGCCCTTCGCTGGACTCTCTCCAATTTATCCACATCCTTCTTGAAGTGTGGGGCCCAAAACTGGACACAGTACTCCAGATGAGGCCTCACCAATGTCGAATAGAGGGGAATGATCACGTCCCTCGATCTGCTCGCTATGCCCCTACTTATACATCCCAAAATGCCATTGGCCTTCTTGGCAACAAGGGCACACTGCTGACTCATATCCAGCTTCTCGTCCACTGTCACCCCTAGGTCCTTTTCCGCAGAACTGCTGCCTAGCCATTCGGTCCCTAGTCTGTAGCTGTGCATTGGGTTCTTCCGTCCTAAGTGCAGGACCCTGCACTTATCCTTATTGAACCTCATCAGATTTCTTTTGGCCCAATCCTCCAATTTGTCTAGGTCCTTCTGTATCCTATCCCTCCCCTCCAGCATATCTACTACTCCTCCCAGTTTAGTATCATCCGCAAATTTGCTGAGAGTGCAATCCACACCATCCTCCAGATCATTTATGAAGATATTGAACAAAACCGGCCCCAGGACCGACCCGTGGGGCACTCCACTTGATACCGGCTGCCAACTAGACATGGAGCCATTGATCACTACCCGTTGAGCCCGACAATCTAGCCAGCTTTCTACCCACCTTATAGTGCATTCATCCAGCCCATACTTCCTTAACTTGCTGACAAGAATACTGTGGGAGACCGTGTCAAAAGCTTTGCTAAAGTCTAGAAACAATACATCCACTGCTTTCCCTTCATCCACAGAACCAGTAATCTCATCATAAAAGGCGATTAGATTAGTCAGGCATGACCTTCCCTTGGTGAATCCATGCTGGCTGTTCCTGATCACTTTCCTCTCATGCAAGTGCTTCAGGATTGATTCTTTGAGGACCTGCTCCATGATTTTTCCAGGGACTGAGGTGAGGCTGACTGGCCTGTAGTTCCCAGGATCCTCCTTCTTCCCTTTTTTAAAGATTGGCACTACATTAGCCTTTTTCCAGTCATCCGGGACTTCCCCGGTTTGCCACGAGTTTTCAAAGATAATGGCCAATGGCTCTGCAATCACAGCCGCCAATTCCTTCAGCACTCTTGGATGCAACTCGTCCGGCCCCATGGACTTGTGCACGTCCAGCTTTTCTAAATAGTCCCTAACAACCTCTTTCTCCACAGAGGTACCCTGTTGTCCCAGGGTAGCATCAATGATGCTGAAATCTTGATGAGGTCATCGTGTCACAGAAGCAGTGCTGGACTGGAAGGTTGCTGCTTCTTGATGCTGTGTTCTTTTTTGTTGTTGTTCATATCTATCTTGCCTTTGCTGCTTTCTTGCTTGTAGAGATGAGATGAGCAGGCTGAGCTGAGAGCAGAAAAGTGCATTAATAATGTGTAAAGAGTATGTGAGAGCATGTCTCAGTCTGAAAGAATTTGTACTCTTTTCTGTCCATACTCTCTGAAGGTGGAAAACACACTTTCAGGGGCTTGGCTGGATTCAAATATCAGCCGCTGTCACCCTGCATTGGCTCAACACTTTCATGATATGGTCTAGTAGAATCTTCAGCTCATGAATATGCAATCTGCTAATGCGTATGCCACAGGGTTGTCATTCTTCAATTTTATGGTTATATTGCTTTTGTCTCTGGGGCAGGAAATTTGCCGAACATTTTTAAAACTAGAGTTTTAATTCTTTCTGTTGTTCAGTTTGTTTTGAGATATCCCGTTAGTTCCATCAGGGTTTAATAGGAGTCAAAATTCTGTTTAAAGTTTGGTCCAAACACTCCTATTTTCTATATCAAAATCTAGCGGTTGTTTTAAAATAGTGTTTTTAAATTTAAAAGATTCATAAATAGAATCTATAAACTTAAATAATGTATTGTCTTTCCAGCTTAACAACCCTTGGACTGGTTCTTCCTGTTTTCCTGAGTTTGAAAAGGAGTTGCTTAAATATTGCCAGATAACTGATTAATTCCCCACTTAGATACATGTTTTATACTCATAGCTTCTGTCGTTAGTAACCAGTTATAACAAGATAGTAGGTTTACATATTGGTCCATAAAACATCTCACTCTTCATATCACAATGGTATCAGGCAGTTAATATAGTTAGGGCTTGCATTTAGATGCAAAACATTTGCAAATACATGTCTCAAAAGAAGCTTATCCCATCTTTAGCATTTGAGGGATAACAAAGATTTTCACTGTCAAGAGGAAACATGAGTTATAAGTAACCAATTTCTTCTGCAAACACTTTCAAGCATAAATGTTCTGAAAATTTGAAGACTTTAGAGTGTTTATAAAATAAATCAGTTTCAGTAAGGATGTTTCTAAAATTCTTGGTGTGGACTTAAAATGCAAAGTTTTTCTCTTCACAAAGAGGAGAGGTAAAGAGGCCCACTTCTATATCTTTGTTTATAGGTCTGATAACACATCCTAAGCATCACACATCTTTAAAATATTCTGACTGAAGAGCATCCTCAGATTCTTTTACACAACCACATTTCTTTCCAAAACATAAATATTCTAAAAGGGTTTTTTGAAATAAAGCTC
Source organism: Lepidochelys kempii (assembly GCF_965140285.1). Lineage (NCBI taxonomy): Eukaryota > Metazoa > Chordata > Testudines > Cheloniidae > Lepidochelys > Lepidochelys kempii. Next base: position 134,027,677 of record NC_136382.1, on the reverse strand, counting down.
ATGTCTGTATCAAGCTCGTGTTTTGTACGAGGGGGAAGTGTCTGGTTCTTTGAGAAGATACTCTTTTTGGTTGTTTCCGTTTTGACCAAATGGTTCCATGATTTACTACATACCAGCCGTAGTACAATGACAGTTGAAGACTTCTGTCAAATATTCTATACAAGGAGTAAATCAGAATAACTAATATTTATATAATCTTCAGAAACATAGTATAAAATAAAATAATATAGAGTATTAAAGTAAAATAGAAGTTATAAAGCTGCATTCCAGATTCAGTCAAAAGACTTTGATAAGGTAATAAATATGGTTTTATGGCTAAGGAGGTGGTGTTTTCCCTGACATTTTTGGTGCCTGTCAGTGTTTGACAGAAAACAGATATTTACATAGAATTTCCTTAATTATTGTGAATATTTCATTTATTTAAATAACTAGTTTTAAAAAGCACATCAGCTATCCTATGTGTATAAAATTGTAAATATCTCTAAAATTCAGTAAAAGTGAAAACAAGTTCATAACAACCTACAATTACAATAATAAATATAATAATTATATCAATAACTATTTTTGCATCAATAGTGAGTTCTATCCCCTGCAGTTGTGTGAATTGGGCCAGAAGATTTAGCTCAATGTCAGTTACTGTAGTAAACTGCTACTACTGCTCTGTATTCTTGCAGCACCAAGCTAATATATCCCTGAAACATATTTAATTGCTTGTCTGAACTGTGCTCTATTTACATGTTAGGATTCTTGTTAAGAGCTTGGCCTTCTAATGTAAAAATAAAAATGTGTCAATATTTGTTACCTTCTAGTAACACGGCATTCCTGAATGTGTGTCTGAAATATTGCCTTCTAAGGATTCTGTCTTTTTAAATCACTAAGAACATAAGAGATTGATTAACTACTATGTGGACACATTATACCTCCTGGTTTCACATTAATCAAAAACTGAATTCCGTTACTGCAAACTACTGCACTTTTTTCAAGTTATAAGTGGGAATGTGACACACTGTCTGAACTTATAGTCTAGAGAAGTTGAATATTTGATTACCCTTTGTTTGTCTCTGGTCTACTGGGGAGATGTTCATTTTAGAATTAAATAATGGACTTCAAAAGCCTGTTCACATTCCCCCCTCAATACTTCACCATGTTTAGAAAGACAAAAAAGGTGAATTAAAATAAGCTTGAGGTTACTAATGTAAAACCAAGTTGCGTATGTTCATAGTGTGTCTAGCTTTTTCTGCTAATGCTGAAAAATGTATTGCTAATTTTAGTGTTAGTGTAAAATTACAAGTTTAATATTACAATAATGACATTTGGAGAAATCTTGAACATAAAATACAATATCTAAATATGAACACACAGAATACTTAGCTGCAATCACAGAATAACCTCTGAAACATTGTATATATCTACTGTCAGGTTTCCCTCACTTTTGCTTTGCCATTTACAATTATTTTGCTGCTTTTGGTAAATCGTTAGTGAAACTTTTAGTACTTGTATATATTCCCAGACTACTGGACGAGCTGTCCAAACTTCCCTTGGCATTTCTAAAGGGCTTGAAGCAGCTTGCAGATCTGTTAGCACCACAGTTATGTTTGCACTGTGAAATTTGGCTGCTTTTCACCATAGATGGTGGTGGTGATGATGATGAGACAGCGATTTTTTTGTATCACAACATCTTGCCGGAAGATGTGAACACATTTAGGGTATGTAAAAGATCTGTGTCACGGCCATGGTTGGCCTGGCTCAGCTGGCTTGGGCTTGGGCTGCAGGGCTATAAAACAGTAGTGTAAATGTTTGGGCTTGGACTGGAGCCCAGGTTCTGAGGCCCTCCCCCCTCACAGGGTCCCAGACCTCGGGCTCCAGCCCAAGCCTGAATGTCTACACTGCAATTAAACAGGCCTTTAGCCTGAGCCCATTAGCCCGAGTCAGCTGGCACGGGCTGGCCACAGGTTTAATTGCAGTATAGACATACCCTAAGTGACTGATGTATTGGCAAAAGATATGTTGCAGTTTTTCACACAGTATTTGATTAGATGTCACTTAGTGATGAAATACTGTGGTATTCTGCCCCAGCCCAACATATGGTGATCAGATAGCAAGTGTGAATAATCGGGACAGGGTGTGGGGGCTGATCGGTGCATATATAAGAAAAAGCCCCAAATATTGGGACTGTCCCTATAAAATTGGGACATCTGGTCACCATACCCCCACAATGCCTACTGCACTTTGATCTGTGGGAATGGGTAATTTGTCAACATCCCCTGAAATGACTGCCAATGCAAGGTCATACGCCCAAAAATTACATGAGTCAGCATCATTCTCAGAAGTGCAGTTTTTGCTTGTAGTGTTTCAGAGGCTAACTTACTGATTTTAGACCCAAATATAGGTGTCCCCAAACACTTGATATTATCTATGGGCTTTGGAACATCTTTGTTTGAAGTGGTGTGATTCCTACCAAAGTCATCTGTAGTTGCATCCATTCACATCAGGGAAGCATTTTGCCCTTTAGTTTCAGGTAAGAGGTTCAGTTGGCAAATACTCTTTGGGAGATGTGAGCTAACTTGTATTCTTAGTCTGTCTCCTTTCTGAAGTATTTAAACTTTTGCAAATGGAACAGAATCTATGCAGGAGAGATTCATGACACACGTGCACTAATATCGATTGGTACAGAGCCGATATTTGTTTAGAATGGTTTGTTCTTCAAAAATGGTTGCTAATCATTATGCAACCTTCTTTGGTCCAAAAGTGTTTGATTCATTCATTCAAATATAGGCTTAAGTGGCAGACACTTTTTTGCAGTTCATTATCATTATTTGTACTACAGTAGCAGCTAGAGGCTTCAGCAGTGATAGGCACTGTACAAACTCACAGGAAGAGACAGGCCCTGCCCAGAGGAGCTTACAATCTAAATCGACAAAGGGTCACAGAAAGGGGTACAATGTGCAAGCTGAAGATTGAGAATTGGAGCCTGGAGAAGGTAAGTGACTTGCCCGAAGTATGAAGTAGAGCTGTGAACTCAACTCAGTTCCCTTGAATCCATGTCTAGTGTCTTTACCCCAGGGCCATCCTTTCTCCGTAAGTGACCCTGGGATGATCATTTTAAGACCGTTGTAGAAATAAACAGAAAAATGTGCAGGTTTATTCAATTCTTGATTTCAAATTAAGAAAGTAAGGGAAGTTTTCCTTTTACGCACTATACTGAAGTTAAAGGAAGCTCTGGGGAGTCATTAACACTGAACTCTTTGCTCATGCTGTTAGATGAAGCCTTGCCGCTAAACCTAGGCTGCCAATAGGCCTTGTGATATCTTATAATGTGAAATTCATTCCAATAGAAAGAGAATTCCTTTAATCTCCGGTTTAATTTGTTTTGTCCGTTTGCTTTCACAGTCAGCTCTTTTTTCAGCAGCAGTAGGGACCCTAGGCTAAAAAGAACTAATTGCAGCAAAAATAGTGTTTCTAACAACTACTAAGAAAAAAGTTCATTTAAAATTTCCTTCCAGCATAGCTTTTAAATGCTGTAAAATGCAAGTGTTTCCGACCCGAGTCTCATTTGACTCACATTCACTTCCATAAATAAAGTAGCTGCTGAGTGCTTTGTACTGTATGAAAGCATCTATCTGAACACCTTAGCAGCAACGTGCATATTCTGGATAAGTGCATTAATACTTTATAGTTTTCACCTCTGGCAAATTCCCCAAACACCTTATAAATGTACGTTTGCACTTCAAACTTGTGTTGAAATAGGAACATACACTGTTTGCAAGTTGTTCAGCACTGAAAGATGCCATATTACTAAAGCAGCTATTTTTTCCGCACAACAAGGAGACTCAAAAGACAGAGACAGCCTCCAGCCATAGTAATAAGCTGCTGATTCTTACTATTAGTGAAAAACTCATGTTGCCCTTTGACAAATGTATGCATTTGCTCCACTGCACAGATTTTGAACTCTATGCAATACAAATACAATGGGATCTTTGGGGATTAGAGGAGAAAATTCAGAGACCCAAACCCACCCAGTTTGGGGATTTGATGATTTCAGATAGATTTGTTCTTCCAGGGTCCTTTTAAATGTAATTCTATAGGAAAGTTTAAGCATTAATTTATTTTTTGTGGTTAAAATCTATACTTCCATGCTGCTTTGAATTCTAGCCTTCCTTGTAAGTCATAGATTTTCCTAAACCAAACACAATTCTGTTGCCGTCTCTCTGGCATCCATGCTGTAAACAAGAGGGAAAGGATTTCTAACATATTTACAATCTCTTCTAGATTTCCAGCTGCAGCAGCATCCATTCTTGCATTTTTACATAGAGGGAAAATGGATTTTTTGACTGTTATATATGAGTCTGTGAGGGCACCATTGCCACACGATGGCAGCAAAATCCTGTTTAGGAACAAAAGTCTCTACGGCTATACAGCTGTTGGTGCTTAGTCTGGAAGATCATCAACAAGGTTGCTTTACCTTTTTTTTTTTCTCATGGAAGACCTGAAATAGAACTTTAAAATCACATTCCCTTCACACATTCCATGCATTTGGGAAGTTATTTTGCCTTAACATTGCTGAGGTCACTGTTAAGGTTTTTCCTCTCTTGCCTTTCATTCTCTCATTTTTTAATCCTTCTGGGAAGTGACAATGTTCTGGCTGTGGCACATTACAATTCAGTGAGTTCAACTTGACACACATATTTTCCATTAAGGCTGAAAACATATAAAATGCTCTATAGAGAGAGACCACCGGTGCATTACTGATGTTCTAGGGATCAGGATGTGAGGAGCAGCAATGTGGCTAAAATGACAGGTCGCAGATCCCAGAGTCTTTTTGATTTCTTGCAAGAGGAGTACAAAGAAAAGTAAGATGCTTCCCAGAAAAAATATTTTAAACCCCCTCCCCCCCCAGTTTTTTTGGAATATTTATAAGAAGCTGTGGAACTTCAAATCATACTACTAAAAATCTGTAACTATTCAAGGATTATTATCCATTTTTTTAATTTTATTAAAACTCAGACCCGATATTCCTCATTCTTTCCACTGTCAAAGTGAAACTCTAACATAACCTTAACTGTGATACAGCTACCACTGCACCCAGAATACAGAATGTTGTTTTAAAGAAACAATATCAGATCAAATTTGGATCAAGATTTAGATTGTTGGAATATATTTTCTCAACACTTAAGACCAATTAAAATGTTTTCAGGATTTTTTTGTAACTTCTAATGGGAACAGGTGATTTAAAAACAAATAAATACTCCCCTTCAGTACTCTGTTTACATTGCTGCGCTGAGAACCTGAAAGTGAAATTGCCTATTAAAAAAGGATATCTAATTTCACTACTATTATTTCCCAGCTGAGAGAAATGCAGAAAGTAAACAGAGTAGTACAGATAGCAAAATGCAAACAGGATTTTAAACTGTTTTGGTTTTAATAATCTAAGTTGCTATCAGTAATATTGTTAAGGAAGGTTAAAATATGGGTTTTCAGTTGACAGGGTCCCTTTTAAAATCATAATTAGTGAATTTATAGAAAAAGAGCAAAGAGCGCTTCCTAAACTTCACAGCTTTTTTCTTGTCTGCTGTAACCAGTTTGATGTGCAATTATCTAATCTTCCTGGTGCTCTGATTTTATGTATTTCTACTTTCATTCTATACTTCAATTTGCCTTCTAATTTTTAAGAAGAAAGCCTTGTCATCTAATGTCATAATACATTAAATGTAAACCACCCATGACTTAAAAAGAAAAAATTCTCATAACTGATGGATTTAATGTCACTCGTGACTTATCTAAATGTATTAGCCGGATGAGTGCTGCTGGAGAACCATTCCAGCAGCAATGGATATCGAGGAGGGAGGCAGCAGGAGAGCCATCCAGATGAGGAGTAGGAATGATAGGGAGATGCCAGTGTAGATCCATTCTATGGGGCAGGAGCAGCGAGTCTTGTGAAGTGGCAGCACGAAGACAACAGCAGTGAGAAAAGGGAATCTGTGAAGACATTGATTCAAGACTTGTACCCTTTTACGATCATAAATGCAAACTCCTGCATTAGTAAAACAAACTGATAGAATTTGGAAGTGCACAAAAGGCAGGGAATTCAGAGTTACGATTACCAAGTTAGCCTTAATGGGATTTTGTTTAACTTGGTCATTTAGGCCTCAGTTCAGGAAGGTGCTTAAGAATGTGCGTAAGTTTAATAAGCATGTGAGTAATCAAAGGAAGTCAAAAGGAACCAGGCTGAATTAGGACCTTACCCAACTTTAAACTTTTAAAATGTGTTTTTTCAATATATATCACTTTTTTTTTTTTTTTGGCTGCATTGTTTCTCTGCTTAGTGGGGTTGTGGTTTTTTCCTGGTTTTAAAAAAAGTAATATTGGGCTAAAATATTTTAGTTGGATCAGTTTGCATGGCTTCTTGCTAGGCTCATATGATCCAGTTGCTACAGTCTGGAGCACTGACTATAGGATCTTTCCATTTAATAGCTTATTAGGCATATCCCTTTAGTCAGGTTTTTTTTTATTATTTAGCCACAATCATAATGTTAGCCACAGCATTTCCTGTCTCCTCTTCACATTGACACTGAAAAGGAAAGATCAGCCCAGGACTCAGTAAAGAATCATTTACTTAATCTAGGCATTCTTGACATTTTTAACTATGTGTATCACGGTCTTGATAGAGTATCTTGCAGACTCCTTCCCATGTGTAGAGGTGTACACTCCCCACTCCTCCCTCATTGCACAATATCTCTGTGGCCACAACTGCAACTGCTTACAATGGAAAAGTAATATTAGAAATATATTTTATGTTCTTTCAACTGCAATTCAACACAGCAACACTAGATAAAGAGAAGAACCAGCACCATTTGACTACCGGAAGGTGGTCAATGGACCACATTTTAAGAATCTCTCACTTGAACCTACCAGAATATTGGCATACTCTGTCCATGCATTTATTGAACAGTACGAACATGCTTTAAGCAAGGGGTCCATCAGGAGGGAGAAGTAGATTGTGTATTTTCTTCTAATGTAAACTTCTGTCTTGATCTTATCTCGGATAACTTCCGACTCAAGGCTGGATAAGTAGTGGAATATGGACCAGCATGAGCTGTGTTATTGCTTAGATTGATTTTTGGCAAAAATTTTCAGTGTCATAAAAAAAGTCATGAAAGACTAACAGGAATTTTATAACACAGATTTTCAAGTGTTGTGTGGTTACAATAAAATATTTAGTGTTGTGCAATTGTTCAGCTCAATTGATGCTTGTTCCACGGTGTAATAGAACTGTATGCTGAGCAAACAAATACAGTAGAATGTTAATCTCTTTCAGTTATCAACAGAGGGTGCTCTGTACCTTTCACATTAGTCATGCATATGTTACATGTTTGTCAAATATATCTTTAGTTATTAATTTACAATTCAAAATGTAGTGTAATTATACCTTTGCTTATATTAATGATGCCGTTTACAGTAGATCTTGATAACCTTAATTTGATTCTGCAAACTAATGTATTTTCTGTTCATCAAGGCCCCGTGTTACACCCTGATGTTCAGCTTTATGTTACAATTATTCAGTAATTAGGGAGTGTTTGCTCCTATTTGTACATATATTCTAATTTTACGGAACCCTGTTATAGGTTTATAAAAACACAAACAGAACTGTAGAATTTCTTGGTATTCATTGTTAGTGTGCCCGTGATGTGTCGTCATACATGGTGTATATCTTTGAGTATAAGTAATTTAACAATTAAACTGTTCAGCATCGGTAAGAGGGCATAGCACGTGAATGTAAGAATGATCAGAGCCATGTGGGACATAGGGAGAAAGATGACCGAGAAGGTGGGGGCTAGGTGATGGAGGAAGCGTGAGAAATAAAGAACAAGAGAGAGACTAGGTCAGATTTTTTTTTAACCTATATTAATGTTCTCCCCAAATGTAAATCAATGTGTGCACAGAGGCAGCTTTCCAAGAGCAGCACAGCCTCTATTTTTGAGTTGCTGCTTTTCCCACCTCTGCCTTCCCAGGTGCACATATTCTGCCCCTCTGTCCAAACTGTCCTACCAGGCGTCTAGAGTTCCTGACTTTCCCACTGCTGGCCTCCCGGGTGTTGACAACCTCTGGAATTAATTGCTTCTGCCAGACACAGCTGGTGGGTGGAGCTGTGAATTCTGCTGCTGAGAGGAAATAGAAGATAACTCTTAAAGCCGAGTGGGGCAACAGACTATCTTCTGGTCTAGTGGGAAAAGATTTGATCTCTAAGGAAAGACTTGATTGTAGAGAGAAGTGTCATGAGTCTACGGTGGACAGATTTTTGATTGGTCCAGAAAGCAAAGGCAAGGGGTTCTGTCTGGAGGGTTGTGGTGTGTGAGTGTAGTATCATCATGCCAGGCCCTTATTAGATGTGGGATTAAAGAAAATTAAACAAAAGTTGAGAATGAACCAGACTGCACTTGGCTTTTGCAAAGCAATGGCTAGGGGAGAGGGCAGACAGTTTTAAAGAGATGAACTATGTAGACATAAAAAGAACAGGAGTACTTGTGGCACCTTAGAGACTAACAAATTTATTTGGGCATAAGCTTTCATGAGCTACAGCTCTGTATTTTCCACTGAATGCATCCGATGAAGTGAGCTGTAGCTCACGAAAGCTTATGCTCAAATAAGTTTGTTAGTCTCTAAGGTGCCACAAGTCCTCCTTTTCTTCTTGCGGATACAGACTAACACAGCTGCTACTCTGAAACCTGTCATTATGTAGACATAGCATGCAACATTTCATTCTCTTTTCTGTATCTTACTGCACAGCCACTAATCTTTTACTTTCCCCTTTTGTCTGGCATATGCTTAGGAGAATTTGTATGGAAGGTCTGGCTTACTAAAGTTGAAAGGATGGTCCAGTGGTTAGGGTACTAGCTTGGAACTTGGAAGACCTGTCCTCAATTCCTTGTTCTGCTGCTACTTTGGGCAAGTCACTTAGCCTCTCAGTGTGTCAGCTCATCGTCTGTAACGTGGGGGTAATAGCACTGTCCTACTTCACAAGGGTGTTGTGAGAATAAATAACTTAAAGCTTGGAAGGCCCTCAGATACTATGGTAATGGGGGCCACATAAATATGTAGGGTTGATAAAGGCTAAGAGATACTGAGATTAGAATGAGGAGGCAGATGTGGAGACCCCAGTTGTGACAGGGATATAGGTATCCAAAAAGAATCCCATCCAAGAGTAACATTTAAATGATTAATTCTCAGCAAGAATTTTATTTAAATAAAATAATGTAACAAGTTTTGCAATCCAGTGTGTATTATTATTATTATTTTATTATTTATTAAACAGTGTATATTAGAAACTTTACCAGGGTTTTATTTTTTAAGTGCTAAATGTACAAAATCAAGAAGAAAGGAATAGAGAAAGACCTGCCATGGGGACTTGCATTCTAAGACCTTAATTACAGATGCAGTTGAACAAGAAGGGAGTTTTCACTCCTTTCATCATTTCATCGAAAATGATGGGCTGACAGACACCTATGCCTAGAAAGAGGATTTAGGGCTGACTAAAAAGAAAAAGCATATTAAAGATTTCTCTTGCAGAAATTTAAAATAAATTTTAGGGCTCCTGAAATGTGGCGGATTGACATCTTTGGAAACTGATATCTGTTGTCCACATGACAAGTACTAGTGGACAATGATAGCACAGTCATCCGGTGTGCCTTCGGCCAGTTGTGGATGGACCACATCTGGGGCTGAAAGACTTAAATCTCTGCGCTTTCCTTCTTGAAATCTTTGCTGAGACTACCAGAAAGGGTGCTGTGAAGGAGCGTATTACCTCTAATACGTCAGGGGCTCACAAGCAAAACAAACTGGGAGTAATGAAAGAGGCTCCCTACTTTGCCCTGGGGCTGGTCTATTTAAACAGGAACAGAGAGCTAAGGAAGAGCAGAGCGCCTCCTGGATTACACCCAGGGTTTTTTGACTGTAAGATCCTGGCTGTTACTTAAAGAAGTAGTATACGTCTTCAGAAGTGCCCATTCTGATAGTGGCATTTCTAAAAAGAACGCTTTTCTGTAGGGGACTGGACGGGGTCAACAAACAGCCATCAAAAACAAATGACTCTTGGTCACTAGAGGCCTGGGCTAGATTTTATCTGATGAGGTGGAAGGCTCCATGTCCCATTATGGATCCCATGAGCCATCCAGACCTCCTGCTGTATTGTTTTAAATGGCATTGACTTGACTCTTTCTAAAACCATTTCGTTCCTTTTTATCCCTGTGCACAGTGAAACACAGTTCAGTTCCTCTAGTACTACCACTTCAGAGAGTCAAGAACCATCTTCAGGAGATCACGCTGCAAGTGCACTCCAGCAGCAGCTCTTACTGATGGTGGCACGAAGAACACTTTCAGAAACACCACGGGTACGTTGTATTTCAGTTTCTAACATTTCAACAAATCATGTCATGTAAATATGTTGTAGAACCGACCATCTGGTGTGGTGGCAACCATTTTAACCCTTTCATATTTATATAGTATTGCTCCGCTGGGAGGGCTTGTTTGGCTACACGTTGAGTAGTATATTACTATACAAGTAGCCACATTGGTTTAAAAATAATAAGGGACCACTCTGAGCAAAGGTGGCAGAGATGGGTCCTTAAGGAGCATTTTTGAGCTTTTTTAATAATAGGGACAAGTTATCCAAAGTGCCTTGTATTAGAGTATTTAGCGATTACTATGAGTTTAAACCTGCTAAGCATTTGCATTAGGTGCATGTTAGCTGTACAAGGATACTGCCAACATGTAAATAGTCAGTCTCTTATCGTAAAAATTGAACACCAGAGGACACAGCTGTTAGGATTTTATACACGTTGCCAAATTCTAACAGTTTGACACATCCACTTTGCAGATTAGTGTGGGCACGTAGGCCTAAAATAGCAAGTCTGTCACCTCTTTTCTGAACTGGGAAGTAAAACTTTTAGGGCCTGATCCTGGGTCCTGGGTATCATTTGTGGGATGCCAGAGCACCCTCCACTTGCAGGAGCTGGAGTTGCTCATCACCTGTCAGAAGCAGGCCCTTAATGCTCAGTTTGGTTTGTAATACAACAAGGACATAGTTTATTTTTATAGTTTGTGTGGGCTTGGGGGTCTCTTTGACGTTCTCCAAGCTGTCTTCCAGAATCTGGAGATACCCTCATCCCAAGCTTAACACCTTCACCCACCCCACCACGGCCACTTCAAGTCTGATGTTAATAAACCTAAAACATCAGACAATTATTTATCTTGACTTAGATTTTTAACAGGAACTAAAAGTTGACAGGAAAGTAGCTGATGTAAGCTGATTTAAAACTCGTTTTTTGCTTATGTATGTTATAAATGCATATAAAATGATAATTTAGATTTGTATAGAGATTTCTGTGCAATAATCCCAAAAGACTTTACAAATATTTGTTAAGCCTGCTAACTAGAGAATTATCATCACTTTTACCTTATCTGTAGGAAATCTGAGGTATTGAGAAGTGAAGTGTCTTGCCCAAGATCACACTCCAAGTTTGGGACTAGAACCCATGTTTTTATGGCTTCTAATCTTGTGATTATAAGTGAAATCTTAACCCTATTGAAGTCATTGAGAGTTTTATCATTGACTTGGATGGGTCTATGTCCAAATTTCTTGGTCAAGGTATAGTCAAGGTCCAGATTCCAGAGAAAATAATAATAAAAAAAATAACGATGATGATAAAAAGATTTTGAAGTCCGTTCAAAAGTGTCTGGCAGTCAGGATTTGGCCTGCAGTCAACGTATTGACTACCCCAGGCTAGAATTTCACTCAGAGCTTCAGACACCCATATAAGTTAGCTGAGATCTTGTCTATATGATAATTTAGTTCGTAGCAAGCTGGGGTGTGAATCTACCTGCACTAACCCGCAGCGCATTAGCTCTCTGTGTAGACCTTGTAGATGTGCACTAACAGTTCATGTCAAAGTGGGGTAAATCAAAGTCCACTAACAAACTAACAAAAGTGCATGTCAGCAGGGTCCATGTGGACAATTAGTATGCCGCAGACTAATGCATGGTAGAGTCCCACCCCAGTTTTCTGTGAACTAAGTGTTCATGTAAACGAGCCCTAAGTAATATTTCATTCATTTTGTGGAGAGGTAAATGGAGGCACAAATAGATTTAGTGTGGCCTCATGCAAGTCACAGCCAGTCAGTGACATAGCACTGACTACAACGCAGAAGTCCTGATCTAGGCCCGAGTCCTGCAAACCATTATGCACATGTGCTTAAAGTTAAGCACGTGCTGAAGTGTTTGGAAAATCAGGGCCGTAGTGTCCTGTTTAGATTTTTAAACAATTCCTTTGCTAGCATTGTCATTTTTCTACTCTTTTTCAAGTCATAAAACTAAATTAGGAGAGTGGTAGTAATGAATTTAAGGTGAGTGTGATTAAAAATAAAAAGGAAAAAGAACAGGAAAATTGATTACTGTAATAGTTTCTGTTGGAGCAGAGGTTGTAGAGCCAGGCGACCAAATATAGAAAACACTCCTAGATGGCAGATATTATAAAAAAAAAATGTAAATGTTCATATTTCACTTTTGGCTTTTTAAAATCCTTCACAGTATGTTAAGTAAAATGTCTAAATTGTAACTTAAATAATGTAAAAACTGTGTATTATTTGAATTCATATTTTGCTTAAAAATTACTGTGACAGAAGGAACACAATCTGTCTCAAATCATATTTTATGTCACTTGGAATTATTAATCGCTAGGATTCTCAGTTAGAGGCAAGGATCTTTTCCCATCAGGTGCGGTTGTGGCTTATGCTGTGGTTGGTCTGAAGTGTGGAAGAAGCAAGAAAACCATAGACAAAATAAACCATGGGGATTAAAGAAATAATTTGTTACTATAACTTGTTAATGTATTGTTAATTGTATTTTGCATGATTGGCATAACTTCTGACCATCTATAGGAAATGAGATTAATATATTATGTTCCTTATGTTTGAAATAATATGGAGAGTAAAATTTTTTACCAGTATTCATTTATAAAGAAATTGGAATGGAACATTGACATATAAATTCTGCTTTTTAGAGCATGTACTTTAGTGGCAACAGTATGCCAGTATGAAACTGTGTATGTGTGTGTTTTGTTTGCTTTAAAGCAACTGAGTCAGGACTTTGAGGACTCTTCATGCTCTTCAGCACAACGAAAATTTAACAGGCAGTTTTACAAATTTATTATATTTCCTGGCAAGTGGATTAAAGTCTGGTATGATCGACTTGCCTTGTTGGCATTACTGGATCGGTAAGCTTTCTTCATACTAAGTGGCATGAATTTCTCCTCACAGGTAAAAATGCAAACTATTAAAAAAGGAGTGAATGGTGGGACTCATTTTAAATAAATATGTTTAGTTTAAGTGTGGGAAAATGTTTCTGTGCTCCAAGCCTCAAAACTTCAGAGCTTTTTGTGGCCCATGACCCTTCTATATGAGAAGTATCAGAGGGGTAGCCTGTTAGTCTGTATCTACAAAAACAACGAGGAGCCTGAAGAATCCTCCGCATCTGAAGAAGTGAGTTTTTTACCCACGAAACTTATGCCCAAATAAATTTGTTAGTCTCTAAGGTGCCACCGGACTCCTCCTTCTATATGAGAAGAGACCTTGATTTAAGTGAGGGCCCAATTTGTGCGATAGTTCCCAATTTGACTCTAGATTCTTGGGCCTGCTGCCTCTGGCAGTGAAGAGGTGGGGCAGGGGCAGGGGCATTGAGGGGCATTGAAGCTGCCCACCAGGCAGAGGGGAAGTCGGTGCCTATGCAGTGATTGAAAATTAGTGTTGTGTGTGAATCGGAAGAGAAGAGAACAGAGGGAAGAACAGAGGGAAAGCTGCCAGATTTTTGTCACTGAAATACTTCCAAATTTTAAGAACAAAGTTCAGGAGGGAATCCCCCTGGTTCCCCCCCACCACCCTAACTCAATTATTTGATGAGACACAATTCTGTTTCTTTCTCTGGCATCGTTTCTTCTTGTCTTTCTTTTCTTTCCCCCATGTCAGTTGTAATCAGCTGTTTTGGCAGTGCTCTTTATCTGCTAGACTATTATCAACCCAAAACAACTAAGCCTACATAGCCAGTGACTGCAGGCTAGCCTGTCATGAGCTTGATCTCTGTTTGTGTGGGTGTATGCCCTATACACATGTTAATATGATCTCTGCTGCAGATATTTCAGACTACAACTTTAGTGTTCTACAGAAATCATGGTATGTAGTCAGAGAAGTTAGATTTAGCATATATGCCTCTGTATATGTGGTGCCTTGTCTAAGCACTTCAAGTGCATGGAAAAATATCCACAATACACTCTTTTTGTTATGGATTGAATATTTAAATTGCTTTTCTCTGGACACCTGTTCTAATAAATCTTATTAAACATATGAAAGATTTAATATGTTTCAGTACTATAGATAAGAACAAATTGTATATCTTTTCTAATTCTATATTGTTAGGTTTCAGAGTAGCAGCCGTGTTAGTCTGTATCTGCAAAAAGAAAAGGAGGACTTGTGGCACCTTAGAGACTAACAAATTTATTTGAGCATAATCTTTTGTGAGCTACAGCTCACTTCATCGTATGCATGCTTATGCTCAAATAAATTTGTTAGTCTCTAAGGTGCCACAAGTCCTTCTTTTCTTTTTATATAGTTAGGGGTGCACTTTAAAGAATAATTTTAACATGACAACAGTATTGCTCGCCACCTTTGGCCACATTCTGTATTTTGTCTTTAGCATTTTTAGTACATGAATGCTTATCATTCCCTTTAAAAACTGTTTTATAGAGAGACTTACAGGGAACCGCACACTAAAGTATACAAATTACTTGGTGAAATTCTATGCAGGAAGTCAGACTAGATGATCCTAATAGTCTCTGATAGCCTTAAAATCTATTCATCTATGACAGAGGTGGACAAACTACGGCTGCAGGCCACATCCGGCCTGTGGGACTATCCTGCCTGGCCCTTGAGCTCCTGGCCAGGGGGGCTAGTCCTCGGCCTCTGCCCTGCAGCCTCAGCTTGCCGTGCTGTCTGGGCGGCGGGGCTGCGAGCTCCTGCCGGGCAGTGCGGCTGCGAGAGCCACCAGGTGTAGTGGCCCTCCATACACTTTTGGAACCATGATGTGGCCCTCAGGCCAAAAAGTTTGCCCACCCCTGATCTATGAAATAAAATTCACAGGGTTGAATACAAGGTTTAGGTGTCATAATGAGATGTACAACTAAAGACTTAGAGTGAAGTATTATACACTGATAAGTCCACAAGCAGTTGGTGTAGAGTTTTGAGGGCAGATCCTCAGGTGGTATAGTGTTATAGCTCAAGTCAGTGCAGCGATGGCAATTTACATCAGCTGAGGATCTGTCCCTTTATCTCTAGTAGTTGTATGGGCACTTTTCTCCTTTTGAAACCCCTTTTATTTATTTTATTCCTGTAGGACTGAAGCTATCAAGGAGAATGTGTTGGCTGTTCTTCTAGTAGTTCTTGTCTCACTTCTTGGGTTCCTAACTCTGAACCAAGGCTTCTGTAAAGATATTTGGGTCCTCCTGTTCTGTCTTGTCATGGCCGGTTGCCAATATTCCCTTCTAAAGGTAAGAAATTTCCTGTACACAAAATCTCCTGGAATTTTTGGGGATCCAAAAACCTGTAAATAATTTTTTTTCCTGTTTTTGTTTTTAGAGTGTTCAGCCCGACCCTGCGTCACCAATACACGTAAGTCTCAGCAAGCAGAGCAAGTTTTCTTTTTATAGTATCACTTTTGTACTGAGAGGGAATCAGTTGGTACTGCTGTGATGCTACCCAGGGTCATCATGAGGCACCACCTTACCGCTCTTAGAGTGCAGTTGTCTCATCTGTGTCTGTTATAGTCCAGCTCCCTGGAACCAACAGCCTCTGGCAACACAGGCTAGTGACAGGCACACACCAACCCCTGAGTCCTGAGAGTAATCCCTGTAGCATCCAGCCCCTTGTCCACCAGCCACTCATAAGAGTTACCAGGTATGCTGTCCCCAGAGGAACAGTATACACACAAGAAGGCTGTAACCAGGGTGGGATGAGCAAGGCAGCCGCCCAGTGTGGAAAAATGGGGTGAAGAAATGCTGAAAACCCCCCGCAGGGGGCACAAATATGCTTGCTCGCTCTGGGCACTAAAATGTCTGGTTACAGCCCTGCACGCAAGCTGAATGATTTCAACTCAGGAACAACACTTTGCTTAATACTACAGCACTAAAATATATTTGTAATTAAAGTAACAATAAGTTTATTAACAAGGACCAGAGAGTCAAAGATTCAAGTCAGTAAGGACAATGGACAGAGAAAGGTTATGTATAAAACAAAATATAACACTTTTCCTAGAGTCTATATTAAACAGGCCAAGCCCATGTCTACAAAAGTTTGTCACCCAGAGCAATCTCCCAGCATCTCCAACCAACATGACTGGGATCCCTCTTTCATGAATGCAAAAAGTGATGTCCTTTTGCTTCCTTGGTTAATGATAAAAAAGGTGTACTTTTGTCGTCTTATCTCCCAAACATCCATTGTTTGTCCCAAAAGTCAGGATGCCCCCCCATGGTTTATTCCCTAGTGTGCTGACTTCATGTTGACTTCTTATGCAAACCGGGCTTCATTTGTATTGGCTTTTGATGCTTAATTTATATGTAAACCAAGACAGATAAGGGAATATACATCCTTTTGTCTGGCAGAAACCAATGCTGCCTCGATTCAGACTCTTTTTAGGAATGTATTTTCAGTATATATACACAACTTCTTTCATGGTATTTGTACATACATTTCACAATGACATTAATGATCAGTGAGAACCCAGCTTTTATTGAAGATCTCACATAACATTCTGTGTGGATAAATACTATGGAAGCAGGGTGCTAGGTGTAGTGAGATTGTCAGGCCTGTTAGGAGTTGCTGTTACAGAGCAGTGAACCCTTTGCCTGTTGGCATTGAGGGGTTCTTAGTGTCACAACAGTGAATCATTGAAATAAGTAGCTCTTGTAAATATTGTTGGTTGTTTATCAAGAACCCTATTTCGTGTGGCTTTTGTGGCTTCAATACTATTTTTATTCATGATTGGTTATTTGAATTCATCATTACTTTTAGGTACTCTGTGTGCTAAAATATAATAAACATACATGTATCTGAATTAGACTATTCAGAAACTCAGTCATATGGAATCTGACCAACATTTTCTCTGTTTTCCATTAACCACTGTTGGCTTTTAAAACAACAACAATCCAGACTCATCCTTCAGTCTTCAGTCAATAGGGATTTAAAATTAATCTTCAAGACAGATCATTGATTTTTAATCTGCTATTACTGATGTTTTCCTCAAAGTCATTAAGAAAAAGTACATAATTGGCTGATCAAATAGCACATGCTTCCTTATTAAATTAATCTATTCCTGTAATTGTATTTATATATAATATTCATCCTTCCTTCACCAATTACCACAACTAGGAGAAGTATAATTGAGGTATCAACAATGGATTGTTGTAAACTTTCACTAGCAGTATGTGTATTAGGTTACATTGAGAAGAGATATGTGAGATCTGCCTTACTGCGAGTAATGGCTACCCTGGTATTCTGAATCATATCTCCAGAGCAGTAGTACATTAGAAATACTGATTCTATGTTGGAAATGCATTGGTTTGCTGGCATCAGATTGTCCTATTTAGGAATATTTCTTCCAGGAATAATATGTGCACCAGGGAAATAGATTCAGTGCATCTATTGCTCCCAGGGTAGTGAAAGAAATGGAAGTGTGATATTGGATACATTACATTAAACAAATAAGATATGTGTTCTAACACTTATCAGTTGGCTAGCTGTAATGTAAAGCAACCAATACTAGCAAAAAGAAAAGGAGTACTTGTGGCACCTTAGAGACTAAACAATTTATTTGAGCATAAGCTTTCGTGAGCTACAGCTCACTTCATCGGATGCATACTGTGGAAAATACAGAAGATGTTTTTATACACACAAACCATGAAAAAATGGGTGTTTTATTTGTGCTGGAAATGGCCCACCTTGATTATCATACACATTGTAAGGAGAGTGATCACTAGATAAGCTATTACCAGCAGGAGAGTGGAGTGGGGGGAGAGAAAACCTTTTGTAGTGATAAACACCCATTTTTTCATGGTTTGTGTATATAAAAACATCTTCTGTATTTTCCACAGTATGCATCTGATGAAGTGAGCTGTAGCTCACGAAAGCTTATGTTCAAATAAATTGGTTAGTCTCTAAGGTGCCACAAGTACTCCTTTTCTTTTTGCGAATACAGACTAACATGGCTGTTACTCTGAAACCAGTACTAGGTAAGGGGAATGAGCAAAAATCAATACAGTTGATGTTCTTATCTAGAAGGATAATGTAATGTAAGGGTGGGGGGGGGGAGGAGTTTGTGAACTGTTGGAGGAGGACTGAATTCTTTCTCCAAGTCAAAATATTGTGTGTGCTCACTCAGGACCTGAGCCTATCCTACAGTTTGTTGATTTTGGACTCTCTCACCTTCTGGGAAGTCTGCCGCTAGATAAAAGAGCACTGCTGTTTGCAAGCTGCTATTGGGAGTGGTGTGGGGAGGTGGGAACTACAAAGCAGCTCTGTCTCCTGGATCCTTTCCCTTTGACAGTGATTTTTAGCCTTAGTCATTTTGAAGACTGGAAATATAAATTCATTTTTTAATCAAGGTTCTTTGCAGTTTATAACTGTAAGTTCTACCAAGGTGAATTTGAAGGATTCTTAGTTTCCTTTCCTGCCTCAGGCATTCCTAGAAATTATGGAATTGCTCAGCTATCGCACATTTGGAAGCAATTTATGCCTACCTGCAAACTGGACAGTGTTGATAAACGTTAGTTTACAATTCCATTCCTTGTAGTGTATGTTATTTCCAAGGATTTAAAAAATATTCAGATCTCAGGAAAGAGCTAATTTTCTCGATGCCAAAAATAGACCATATTTGTCAGTTCGACTAACACATTTCTACACACAATAATGTGAACAGTAATCAAATCGCTTGCACATGCAAACATTGATAATGTTCACATTTGTTTAAGAGGGGTGGTAACCAGCATAATCAAAACTTCATTATAATCACATCCTAGCCTAAATTATTTGTAGCATCAAAGACGAAATAACTAATGAAGCTTAATTGAGGCATATTTTCATGCAATACCATGGCTAGAATTTTACAGTCACAGTAAAAATGTTGTTATAACATCATCCATCATATTATATTCTACATGTTATACAGTATTATAACAAAGTGATGATATACCTGATTCCCTCCCAACCCTTCCACAAGGCCTGGTTTATTAAGAAGTGCCTATGAAAAAATATTTTACAGTATCATTTTCACTCAACATTTTAAACATGAATGGTGTATTTAACATAAATTAAGCTAGAAGACTTAATCCATATTGTATTATGCATTATAATCACTTAAAAGTTATTAAATTTTATAATATGAGATGTATTAATAAAGGCTTGCTGGAATTAGTTGGCATCATTAAAAATAAGACAACAAGTAGGCTTGAAAGGATACCATACCGTACTACTTCATAATTCACACAACTACATTAAAATTGAAGTAGATAAGATGGCTTGATGCTAATGTGAGGATGCAGAACAGAAGGGAGATTAAAGAATGATCAGTGTTATAAACCTGAATGACAATGCAGCTGAAATTTTCCACACTAAAACAAGACTGGGGAGCAATGGGATAATCTGAGGGTTTTTCTGGGTCCATTCTTTTTCTTGGATTCTCAGACTACAGTGGCCCCTTGTGCCTTTGATCGTCTATGGCTGCTGGCAGATTCCAAACATTATTCCCAATCTCTTTCAGGCATACTTTTCAGTAGTCGGTCATGGCTTTGTCATCTTGAAACTAGACTACTGTAACAGATTCTGTTTGGGACTGTCCTTGAAGACAGTCCAGAGTAATGAGAAATAAGGAATAAATTTTTGACAGTGAAGATAATTAACCATTGCAACAATTTACCAAGGGTAGTGGTGAATTCTCCATCACTGCCAATTTTTAAATCAAGATTGGATTTTTGTTTCTAAAAGACGTGCTCTAGATATTATTTTGAGGAAGTTCTATGGCCCGGGCTATACAGGAAGTCAGACTAGATGTTCACAGTGATCCCTTCTGGCCTTAGAATTTAAGAATCTAGTTAGGAGGCATAGAATGCTGGTACCTAGTGTGGAGTGTGTCACTATGAGCATGTAAGGCGAGAGCTCAGATCTCTACAGTAGTTTCCTGTTCACTTCATGATGCAATTTAAGGTGTTGCTGACGAACCTGAAAGTCCTGAATGTCTGTCCAGGACCAAGTTTTGTGGTCGATATCACAGAAGGCCTCACAGGGCAAGAAGCAGTCTAATGAAATCATCTGGAATCCTGCTTCTGTGCACAAAGCAGAGGTCTCAGCAGGGTAGTGTCTGATACCAAGGTGATGGGTACACTTTAGATAGGTAGATATGTATGGCTTCTGCCTTTTGAAATTTTTTCCAACTAGATGTCTGCCAGAGTCTGAGGTTAGTGAGCTTCAGAGTACAACATAGAGCTCATTTAATGTGATTAATGTTCAGTTTCTGTGTGTGGTGTTTAATGTTATATTTTTAATTGTTTTGTTTTGTTTTGCTTTGCTTTGGCATTTAGTTTGGAATAGTCTCTGCTTTCAGTGCTTAGTCGCCTAATTCTTGCTGCTGACAGTTCTAATGCTGCTTTCTGAGAGAGGATAGGGCCTGATTTTCACTCACTCTTCACTGAGTTAGCTTAGGCAAGTAACTCCTACCTAACATCTGCTTAGACACTTGGCTTTCAGTCACAAGCCCCTTGATGTTTCCTACTGTGTACACACACACACACACATACTTCCTCCCTCCCTCTCCCCACCTTTTCTTCCCCTCCTCCCCATTTTACATGTCTTTCAGAAATACAGCCACACAGGAGAAAAACATTAAATAGAGCTGGTTGAAATTTCCCTATCAAATTAGTTTTAATTTAAAAAATGGCTTTTCAGCCAAACAAAAATTTTTGGAGAACAAATTAAAAAAACAAAAAAACAACAACTATTTTTGTTGAATATTTTCAAGTTTTGTTGAAAAAATTAAAATAATAATAATCAGGGTTGGAGTTATTATTTAATATTTGACACCAAAACCCAAAAACCTAAACATTTCACGTAAATAATTTCACAAAATTGAAAAAAAAAATGTTGTTTTTTAAAAAAATTTTCACAGGGGAAAAATTATTTGCCAACCAGCTGTACGTATAATGTAACCAGGTAATCCCAGAAAAAATAAAAATAAAAATCTAAAACTGTTGCAGGAGGACTTAGTGACAGGCCAGCTTTACCAGAATGAAGTTATTTCATTATGGTGAAATTGACCAATACAAAGCAAGTAGCATTTTGTAGATTATTCCTTAAATTTATAATTCTCTTGTGTCAATGATAAGCTTCAATTCCTGCATCCCTATTCAATGGAAGGCTGTCTGGTCTGGGAACGTGCCCAGTGTAGCCAGCTGGCATGGGATGAGAATGTGCTTTTCTCTAATCCTTCAACCCCTGAAAGGCATTAATGTGTCCACCTCCAGCTGCTGACACAACAGGAACTTGTTTTCTCCAGCAAGTGCTGATGTAGGAGAATTAGCTGATATTGGATCTCTTCAAGGAACTTCTATCTCCTGTCAATTATCCACTTCCCAGCCTCACGAGTAACCTCTCAGTGTTGAGCAATCACCCTCATGTGAGGCACAGTTGACAGGCCCTCCTTGAACACCCATACGAGCAACAGTCCTTCTTTCTCTAATGCTATTTGTCCCCTGTTACTGGGGGGCTTTAGTGGTCTGTCATGACGTAGGCAAAATTTGCTCTTTGGGACATCTAGTGGCACATATGTCAGGATATCACCTTAACAGATGGGTACCATGCGGTATTTCTTCCCTTTTTTGATTGTCTGGCTGCTCTCCAGACACTTCTACCTTGATTGAATTGGCCTCATTAGCACTGACCCCCCACTTGGTAAAGCAACTCTCATCTTTTCATGTGCTCTGATATATATACCTGCCTACTGTATTTTTCACACCATGCATGTGATGAAGTGGGTTTTAGCCCATGAAAGCTTATGCCCAAATGCTTTTTAAGTGTTTTTCTTGGATGCAGTTTGTCTCTAAGGTAAATGAATAACATTCTGAAAGCAAGTAGAAAACACTCCTAATTTTACCATTATACCATGGACATACAACTTATTAAAGAGAAGAAGAGAGAGGGAAAATTGCAGCCTTTAGTATAATATTGAGGCCATGACTAAATGCTAACTAGACTTCACTTTGACTTAATTCACATTTCCTGAATACAAGATGCAATGTAAGCACACCAGTTCCTAGTAATCTGCTGCGTTGCTAACTGATTGATCCCAGAAGCGATTACAGATCAGTCAATATTAATACCAAAGTATGAGCCTGGCTGAAGGCCAAAAAATTATGGTCACTTTACCCTTCTTCCCGATTAAAAAAAGGATTGTGAAGAAGTGCTCTTTTACTAGAGAAGAAGTGCTCACTTAAATTAGATTTTGCAAATACAAATGGGTTTACGGCAACATTGTATAAGGCAAACCTGAATCCTTGTCACTTTGATTTTGGCTTTTCACACTCAAGCATCCTTTGAATTACCAGTGTATGAAATGTTCTATTTACCCTTGAGCTTGCTGTCAGAAGAGCTGTTAATATTTTCTTTAAATATCTGCTTGTATTTTCTCCATCCCTCACCCTACAGAAATGTTTTTGAACCATCTGGAATCACGTAAATGAAAGACATTTAATTTGTTCTAAGTATACAGGGTTATTTATCCTCCAATTCAGCATTCCTATCGGAGATCAGCATTTAGGGCAGCACTTGATGGGGAATGCCACCTCAGGTAGAAGCACATTAGTGTAGGGTCAAATGGCTCATGTTGATGAAAAAATAGAATAATGTTGGTGATATGGTACATTTTACGTAGTCCTTTTCATCCCAAAGAATCCCACAAGCCATGAGTTTGATTCAACTATCCTTACACAGGCAAAACAGGAATTGCTTCACTCACTGCTGAAATCGAGCCATTCCTGGGGAGGAAAGCTGCAGCTGTTTACCAGCATATAGTGTCACTATACAATGATTAAGGACAGGAAGAAGAATATTATAGTTGACTGAAACTGCACAGGGAATTAAAGCAAAATATAATTACCCAACTTGGAACTGAGATAGGAAACAAAGATTAACACACCTACGCTTGCAAAATGTGCACTGGAAACTCTCATAACAGAGAGTGGGCAGCGCCTCACTTTTAAGCCTCCTCAAAAAACACCACCTCCAAAAGCATGGTGCCATAGGGCATACGTTTAATATTGGTTTTGAGAAAAGAGGTCCCACCTATTAAATCACCCATACCCTCAGTCACTTCCTGGAGAAATCTGCGTTTTCCTTTGAGGTCTCTCATCCAAGTACCGACATGACTTAGCTTGTGAGATATGATGAGCTTTCAACCCGAATGAGGTGGCATTAGTTCAGCTCTCAATGAAGCTTTTTTAAAAAAACAACAACAAAGAGTGATTGACTGAAGGGGGAAAAAAAAGACCAAGACCAACTGAGCTGAATCAGAACTGTAATTATAGGAGTTTGTTAAAAAAGCAGCAAAGGTAGGACATTCTGGGTAACACAACATAATGTGTTTTTTCCCAGACCACATTGGAGATTAATGTAAGGATACAGTGAAAGGAATTAGGATTTTAGTTTTTCTAAGCCCTGAGGAAAGACCTTGATATTGAAGGAGCTGGCAGGAAGCCCCTTATGAAAATGTACAGTATTTTTGTGGTGGACAAACCAGATTCCGATACAAGAGAAGAATGGACTCCGCTATCTTCCAGAAGATAAACTGAATTATTTAAATGTCTGAAAATACTTTAAAAAAATATTTTTCATTTTTGTGTTCTCTGTGCAGTTCCAGGTAATTTTCTGGGGGGAGTAGTGGGTCCCTCAGTGTTAAGTGGCTTGCTTTAATTTAAACAGTAGTGAGAAATAAGGGGGCCATAAGATAGAAGTGAGGTAGCCTAAAATTAGTAAGGGGGCTCAGTTCCCTACAAGCCCCCCCCCCCCCCCCCCAGTAATCTGAGCACTGATTAGGTGGATTGGAAGAGGGTTTTTAAAGGTATTTCTGGCCTGACCAAAAGCAAGGATGTTCAGAAAATGTTGGGAATGCCTGCCCTTAGAATTTCCATCACAGGTGCTTGGCCCCACAGTGATTAGAGTGTGTGGAAATAGCCACACTTCAGTAGTTGAACTGACCACACTGCATGCTGCCACTGTGTGTGTGATGAACACCTGTCCCCTCGATGTCTGGTAGGGTGCTCTGTGTACTGTGAGCTCAGAGGCAAGCACTAGGCTCGACACATTTCCTGCACAGCCCTCTGTGTGCAGTCCAGTTCTCAGGCTCATGTTCCCCAGCCTTCCCTTTGCAGCCAGCTCCCAAAGTGCTGCCTCCAGCCTGCTTCTACTTGTATGCAGCTCCAATCCCCTCTGACTTAATAGACACTTCATTTTAATGTCCTCTAAGAATTATGGCGCCTCAACTGGCTGGTTGTTAAACTGGGCAAGGCGCAGTGCCCTTTGCTGGCTAGATCCTCTCCCTCCAGCTCAGCCTGGGTGAGGGGAAGCTACCCAGTAATGAGCCAGCTAGGTTGTTACAGTATTAAGCAGGGGCAGTTTTAAAAATGTTTCCTTTTAACTTTTGACCATTAGGTAAAGTTTGGCTAGTAGAGTCTTCCCGAAACACCCAACCTGATTAGCGGGCGTTGATCCTGCGGAGTAAGGGTTGAATGAGTTCTGCCTAGTCTGTCGGATAGGTAGCTAGTTACTGCAATCAAGGTATCAGTGACTCTCTCTTGCTTGCTCGCTCGCTCGAGAAGATCTAGGGTCTGGGCTGAGCAATCTAGAGGGTAGAATCCCAGGACAAAACTTTAACTGAACTGTGAATTTATTAACAAAGAAATAAGACATGAAAGCAGGCTGTGCAAGGCATCATCTCACTTAGTGATCATAGCAATGCCCATTGCAATAATACAGGAAATATATTCCCATTAAGGACTTGGCTAATGGTAAAAATGTAAAAATAAATGGTGTAAGGGTGCCCATTGTAAACACTTCTGTATGTTACTTAGAGTACAGCTGGCAGGAACCTCTGATTTACAGACAGATGAAGTGAGCTGTAGCTCACGAAAGCTTATGCTCAAATAAATTTGTTAGTCTCTAAGGTACCACAAGTCCTCCTTTTCTTTTAGACAGATTCCTGGTTCCCATGTATGTTTGCAAGATGAAGTGAAAATATGAAGCTGGATTTTGTGTGGGTCATGTCTGCTGATACTCTGATAACTGGACAGAGGCAGCTTGAGCCAGTTCAATGGGAGTTTGCCTACCAGCTTCACTGTAGAAGTATCACTATCTTTGCTTTTTTCTGATGCTTTTGAGGGTCTCTCTCTTCTCCCTTCCTCTCCCCCCAATTGCCTCATCAAGTAGCAACTCTTCCTTTGCCTGAGGAGCTAGCAGCAGGAGGAATTGAGATGAAAGTGACTCACCCCTGTGCCCATTCCAGGTGCATTCCTTCCCCTCCTTCTTCCAGCTCATAGGCTGCCCCACCCACATCTTTGAGTCAAGGATTGTTTCAGCGCTGTGTGTGGTGGTGGTGGTGGTGGTCGGGGACAGAGGGCTAAATCCAAAAGGGGTTTAGCTGCCTAACTGCAACTTGAGGTGCTTAAGTCAAAAATTTAAATCTTCAAAACCTAACTTCCCGAGGTGCCTATGTTTCCACTGATAAAGTCCACGTGGCACCTAAATTTCTGCATGTGCTCAGCCATCCAAGTCCCAGGCATCTAGCTCATGCTTCAGCTGCAGTGCAATCCTAAAACTAGGCATTGCTTGGCTTATCTCACCTGTGGGGCCTGATTTGGTAGGTATTTGTAGAGGTCTCTTTCCAGATCAGGCCTGGCACAGAACTATGTAGGTGGTGATGCTCCTGCTCCCCTTGTAATCTTTAGCCCAGTGGTTACAGCAGCATCAGACAGAGGGGGAATTTGAACCTGGGTAACCCACATCCTGGGTGAGTACTGTAACCACTGGGCTAAAGGTTATCAGGGTACCGCGACCAACTTCTCCTCCTTCATTGTTTTGTGTGAGAAATGACTTAGATGCCTAACTCCAGGAGAGGGTTCATGGCTGTAAATCCCGAGTGTAGGGAGGTGCCTAACTCCATTTGAGAGGTGGGACCCAGAGCCTCCCTTGGGTACGGCGAATCAGGAAGACTGCCCCAGGCCCCGCGCTTTGGGGGCCCCTGCGTTTCCATAAAATCATGAGGCGTTGGGATGGAAGGTGAGGCAGGAGGCGGGCGGGTGAGCAGGGTGAGGAGACGAATGGGGAGGCGAGCTGCAGGTGGGAGGGGGGGTGAGGAGGCGGGCGGGCGGACAGCAAGGATGAGAGTGGCGGGCGGGGGTGAGGAGGAGAGCAGCGGTCACCGGCAGCCCCCCTACCAGAACCTCCCCCTCCCCCAGCACCTCCTGCCCGCCAGCGGGTCCCGCCGATCAGCGCCTCCCCTTCGCTCTCAGCGCCTACTGCTTTCGTGGCATCAGGGGGCACTGGGGGGAAGGGGAGAGGAGTGATGGCGCAGCGCTTGGGGGAGGGGGCGGAACTGGGTGGGGAAGAGGTGGGGGGGTGGGAAGAAGCAGGGCAGGGCTGGGGCCTTGGGGGAAGGGGTGGAGTGGGGGCGGGGCCTGGGCAGACCTGATAAGGAGCACCCCCTGGCAGATTAGAAACTTGGTGCCTATGTCCCGGGCTCCGCAGTCCACTAGGGAGGATCCTGGTGGCACCTAAGTTCCATTCCTTTCGGGGCATCTCCATTGGTTAGCTTAGTCAGCTCCCCGCTCACTGTGTCAGTTTTTGTTGATCCCATTCTTAGACACCTAACTCTCCCCATGCATTGTATAGGGAATTTGGGAACCTAAATTAAGGCTGTAGACTTTATTAGGTGGCAGAGTGACTTAAAGTAAGGCATTACAATGCTGAATCTAAGTCCCTTTTCTGGATCTACCCCAGAAAGTCTGGAAGTGGTTGGAGTCCCTTCCTGTCTTCTCCAATGTAGAAATATGGCCCAGCAGGGGTAGCAGTACTAGGATTCCTGGTGCAGCGCCGAAACAACATTAAAGTAGGGAACCAGCTGTAGTTGTGGCAATAGAGAGCGAAACAGAGGCAGAGGAGAAGTAGTAACCACTCCAGCAGGGGTGAAAGAGAACCATATTTGAACTCAAGCATATCTTTTCTAAGGGTTAATCTTCCCTTGTACCATCCCCACCCTTTCTGAATTGGAGAGGGTGAGCTGGAAGGTGTTCTCTGAGCTGGAACTGCTTGTTCTGACAAATCGTGTATTAATTTTGTATAATGACGAGGAATCTACCAGTGGTATTTAAATCAAGACCTTTAAACTCATTTCACTTGTAATCTACTATAAGACACATCACACACACAATTTTCTAAAGGAGAAAGGTTGAAGCTTTATACCTGTTGAAGCTTTATACCTGTGAGAGCCACAAAGCTCCTTTTCTGTGTTGTTGGCAGCAATAACTACCTCGTCTTAATATAATGCAAATTATAATATAAATTAAAAACTGTAATTTTATCATTCATTTAATAAATGCTGGACATAAAGGTCAGGGTACATGAAGCAGACATTGATTAATATTAGCTTTACATTTGAAAGGAAAAATTTAAATGTAAAGTTTGCTATTAAAGAGCAAGATTCAGCTAGATCTAGATTTTTCTCAGAGTATGGTAATGACTGATACAATTTTTATTATTATTTTAAAAAGGTCTGAAAGAGCAGATTTTCAAAGGCACAAATGGCAGATAGGCACCTTGCTCTGTAATTGCCATTTGTGCCTTTGAAAATCTACTCAGAAGTGGATAAAATCACTTGTAGCATTATATTAGTAGAACAAACAAATTAGGGGAAGTGTGAAGGTGGTATTGATTACAGAAAAGCTGAGGGAATCCAGGCTTAGATGGTTTAGGCATGTGAAAAGAAGATTGGAAGAATATATAGGAAACAGGATGTTAAAATTAGAAGTGGAGGGAAAGAGAAGGGTTGGAATTTCCAAAACTAGATGAATGGATGTCAAACAAAAGGAATTGACTAGTGGAGTTTCTGAGGAACAGCTTCAAGACAGAGTGGAATGGAGAAGAAGGACTCAAAAACTGACCCTATATGGATGGAACTAAGACAAGAAGAAGAGCGGGAATATGGTTTAGAAAATGCTTACTGCCTGGTCTCTGCCCCCTGTCAGTTTTATGAGTGCCTAGACACTGTCATGCATATAAATAAAAAGATGAAGTGCAACATTAAGAAATATTTTGTTTGCTTGTCTTTTCCAGGGACACAATCAAATCATAATGTACAGCAGACCAGTATATTTTTGTATCTTGTGTGGCCTTATTTTGCTGCTAGATGCTGGATCTAAAGACAAAAATCCTTCGATTTACACAGTATATGGCTTGAAGCTCTTTTCTCCTGAATCTCTCCAATCAGCCAGAGACCATATAATAGGTGAGTTGATACTTTGCCTGTGAATGTAAAAATGAGTTGACCATTAGCTGGGGAGCCTGTGTTTTTCCCATGTTGACAATCAAATGAATGTTATGGAGAAGTGTATTTTGCCCCCTTCATTCATCTAAAGGTTAAACCTGTAGAAAAACTTAGAAGTCAACATGCAGATATGGTGGCGCTGGGCATCCATCCCTCACCCTAAAATCAGTTCTTAAAACAGTAAGGATTATATTTGTATTCTCTGTAGAAAACTAACAATCACTGATGATATTAGAAAAAGACATCATCTGTGAAATGCATTTTTGCTTTGTACGGTGGTCATGTACACACAGGCATCACATCACAGATCAGCAACCTTCCCCCCTCTGTGCTGCTCCGGGGACGTCACACCTGCTATACTGCATTGTGTCTAGGCACCTGATTACTGTAAAATATTTGCAACCTGATGATGGTTAAGACAAGAGCAACAAATATAGATTTAAATTTTCATCATGAGTCAAAGAGCTGTGTGTGTAAACAAAGATGAAGGGGAAAACATTATAACAGGTACCGGTGTAATGAAGGATATAAACAATGAGGGTGGTGTAAATTAAGGTAGTGAGGAGAAATGGGATGAAACTGGAAAAAAAAATCCTTAGACTTAATATTGGGAAAACGTCCTGACACTGAGATGGGCTGGCTGTAGAACAGTCTCCCAAAGGAAGTGGTGGAAGCTCAGTTGTTTAAGACATTTAAAACAAGAGAAAACAAAGTATTGGAGGGAGCAAGCTTGTGGCATGGACTAGATGACCTAATAGGACTTTTCCATCTGTGATTACTATACCTGTGTGTAGCTGCAGCTAAAGCTTGCTTATGCTATTTGTAGGATGGACTTATGGCATTGTATGTGTACTTATTGGCTCCCATTTCCCCTCACCACAGACTGGGGACAAACCAAGACCTGCATCACTTATTTTCATTAGTTTTGTTTGCTCTCATTACAGTTTCTTCTTACGTCTTATTTTATCTGCCTGTCAAAAGTGAACAGTAAAAACGCTGATAAATAATTCATCAAGAATCCTAAATGACTCCAGGGATAAGATAAATGGAAAAACTATAGCAACGACTATAGAATGAGTGAGCTTATAAATGTTCTAATTTTGGCTGACCTTAGAGACGTCATGGAGCAGAGTCTTGTAGCAGACTGGAAAAGAGGGAGGGAGGTGGAGAGGGATTACAAACTCATATTGGCATTTGGAACCTATAAAAAATAGAAGTCAGCTGCCTTAAGCATCTCACCCTCTTTTTGTTTTCTAGCTGTGAAAGCAGGTAATTCTTGGTGTTACAGTGTCCCATTCATTGTCGTCGTTCCACCATGTTTCTGTGATGCCTATTATATCAATATCCTCATTTAATACCAGGCACTTACGTTCGCACATCTCTATATTTAAACTTCTAGCATTTGTATACAAACACTTTTAAAATTTGTCACTTTTTAGTTATCTGCCTTCATGTGATGTAACTGAATGGAACTCTTTTTCATTTGACTGTTTCTCTTCAGTTCCTACCTGTACTTTATCGAATTCTCTTTACTAGGATATTGAGAATCCTGGTTAATAGATCCCCCTCTCTATGGGATGTCTCTGTCTGAATTACGTGCTCCTCTGCACCTGTTGGCTTTCCACCAGCCCTTAGTTTAAAAACTCCTCTCTGACCTTTTTAATTTTACGTGCCAGCAATCTGATTCTGTTTTGGTTTAGGTGGAGCCCATCCTTCCTGTATAGGCTCCTCTTTCCCCAAAAGATTCCCCAATTCCTAATAAATCTGTCACAAATTCCTAGGCCCAAGGTAGTACTGTTTGTGTGCAGTATGCCTTAACAGATAACCTCAGGTAAGTGGGTGGTGGCAATTTATTTTTGTACTTTGCCATTTCCTTTTTCACTTCTAAACCAAGAAGTTTTTATAGAATCTTTTCCCGGTACTTCAATACAACATTCAAATGTGTCTCACCCATGCTGAGAAGATGCCCTGCAAAGCAGCTGCAGCAGTAATGGCCCACAGATATATCTGGTACTGGGGAAAATCAAGGGCCAGATTTTCTGTCGGTAGTGCTCAGCACCCGCTACCTGGGTCAGATTTCAAAAGTACTCAACTCCCATTTTGGTACCTAAATTAAGCTGCTGGATTTTATCAGGTGCTCAGCACCTAGTAGCTTCCATGGTTCTCAATTCAGATTGATTAAGTTCAATACTGAATGGCAAATAAATCTTTATTGGGGTGATTGGTAGTTCAGGGGCTTGCTAATGAGACATGGACCCTATGTTACTGGTTCAAATCCAGCACAGGGCAGTAGTCGCCGAAGTTTGCCATCATCTGATGTCTGCTGTTCAATGATGTATGGGAAGTGATTTGCTGATCTCACATATTAAGTACTTAACCACTTACATCAACAAACACGCTTTCAGCATTTATTGGCTGACATAGGCTCAGTTCTAAACTTCTTACTTACGTTAATCTCCCAATGAGGTCAACTGAAATAAGGAATTCAAGACTGGATCCAATTAAGGCACTGATTTAAAGGCGTGATCCTACAACCATTAAAGTCAAGAGCAAAACTCGCATTGATTTATCATTGATCATCTCCTAAATGAATTGCCTGCTAAGGCACAGACCAGTTTAAAACACATTTTATATGTAATAATGTTATGCATCTAACAAGTTTCTACTGAATTGAGTTTGTTTCACAATCTAGTAATAAACCTTTTACAGTAATTCACTGTGCAGCTTCACAATGACCAATTTCTTATACTTGCAAGTGCAACAATTTTGGTTAATTTTATTAATATATATATATTGTTTCATAGTTACCAGAAATAACACAGTACTTCTGGAAAACGTTAGTTTTATATTCTATGACCCTTCAAACAAAAATTCATTGATTTCTCAATATACAACTCCAGAACACTTAAATATAATATACTTTGCTTGTAATTTATTATACTATGCCTTATTTTTCACTTCATGCTGTACCTATAAAGAGATATCTCTACACCAGTTGTTCCCAAACTTGTTCTGCTGCTTATGCAGGGAAAGCCCCTGGCAGGCTGGGCGATTTGTTTACCTGCCATGTCCACAGGTTTGGCCGATCGTGGCTCCCAGGGGCTGCGGTTCGCGGCTCCAGGCCAATGGGAGCTGCTGGAAGTGGTGGCCAGTACGTCCCTTGGCCCGCACCGCTTCCAGCAGCTCCCATTGCCCTGGAGCAGCGAACCGTGGCCACTGGGAGCCATGATCGGCTGAACCTGCGGATGCGGCAGGTAAACAAACCGGCCCAGCCTGCCAGGGGCTTTCCCTGCACAAGCGGCGGAACAAGTTTGGGAACCACTGCTCTACACCATGGGTGAAATCCTAGCTCCATTAAAGTTAATGGCAAAACTTCCATTGTCTTCAATAGGGCTAGGATTTCACCCCATATTATTAGCACAATCTGGAATACTGAAAACAGAAATTCTTGAATATCTTCACCATTTAAAGGAACTGTTTAAGTCCAGACAGCTCCAGCAGTCTGGCAGCACAATATGTAACGACACACAAGATCTACATTTGAATCTACATTCACAATTCTTCATGTGGTGAAAGACTGGATTTGCTACCTCTTGAGAAGGATACAAAGTTTACCAACTTGAAGAATCCAGAAGCTTGATATGATAACGTTATGTTTGGTGAACAACAAGAGGTTTGTCCAACTCTTTGACCATGAGGAAATATTACAACATAGCTGTTGCTGTACAAAGGGAGGATTGCATTATAAAGGAAGAAAATGGTGGACGGGACTGCAGGGGTTAAGTCAATGCCCTGCATTCTCACTCAGGCAAGTCTTAGCCCTTAAACCATGATATAAAAGAAATGAGAAATTTTGGTCAGACTATGGGTGAGGAAGAGCCAGAAATGATGCCTCAGCAACCACCACCAAACCAGCTACCACACACCACACAACAAAATCACTAACCCAGGAACCTATCCTTGCAACAAAGCCCGTTGCCAACTGTGTCCACATATTTATTCAGGGGACACCATCATAGGGCCTAATCACATCAGCCACACTATCAGAGGCTTGTTCACCTGCACATCTACCAATGTGAGATATCATAGAATCATAGAATATCAGGGTTGGAAGGGACCCCAGAAGGTCATCTAGTCCAACCCCCTGCTCGAAGCAGGACCAATTCCCAGTTAAATCATCCCAGCCAGGGCTTTGACCATGAGGAAATATTACAACATAATATTGGAATATGCTATCATGTGCCAGCAATGCCCCTCTGCCATGTACATTGGTCAGACTGGACAGTCTCTACATAAAAGAATAAATGGACACAAATCAGATGTCAAGAATTATAACATTCATAAACCAGTCAGAGAACACTTCAGTCTCTCTGGTCACTCAATTACAGACCTAAAAGTCGCAATATTACAACAAAAAGACTTCAAAAACAGACTCCAACGAGAGACTGCTGAATTGGAATTAATTTGCAAACTGGATACAATTAACTCAAGCTTGAATAGAGACTGGGAGTGGTTGAGTCATTACACAAAGTAAAACTATTTCCCCATGTTTATCCCCCACCCCGACGTTCTTGTTAACTGCTGAAAATGGCCCACCTTGATTATCACTACAAAAGGTTTTCTCCCCCCCCCCCCCGGCTCTCCTGCTGGTAATAGCTCATCTTAAGTGATCATGCTCCTTACAGTGTGTATGATAACACCCATTTTTTCATGTTCTGTGTGAATATAAATCTCCTCACTGTATTTTCCACTGAATGCATCTGATGAAGTGAGCTGTAGCTCATGAAAGCTTATGCTCAGATAAATTGGTTAATCTCTAAGGTGCCACAAGTACTCCTTTTCTTTTTACAACAATTACCTGCTTTCACAGCTAGAAAACAAGAAGAGGATGAGGTGCTTAAGGCAGCTGGCTTCTATTTTTTATAGGTTCCAAATGCCAATATGAGTTTGTAATTCCTGTCCACCTCCCTCCCTCTTTCATACAAAATATTTCGGAATGACAGAATAGCTTGTGTTGGTGGAGGAGTGGCACTATATGTGAAAGAAATCCATTGAGGGGGGTATACCGACCCCCCCCCCAAAACACTAGCATTTAATTTCAGAA
The DNA here is from genome assembly GCF_965140285.1 of Lepidochelys kempii. Lineage (NCBI taxonomy): Eukaryota > Metazoa > Chordata > Testudines > Cheloniidae > Lepidochelys > Lepidochelys kempii. The sequence continues at coordinate 133,993,902 of NC_136382.1, read as the reverse complement.
AGGGGAACTACACAAAAATAAGGAAACTAGTTAAATAGAAATTAAAAGGAACAGCCACAAGAATAAAATGCCTGCAAGTTACATGGAAACTTTTTTAAAAACACCACAATAGAGGCGTGCATTACAGATACCCCAAATTATAAAGAATAGTAAGGACCAAAAAATACCACCATGGCTAAACAGAGTAAAACAAGTGACTAGAGGCATAAAGGCATCCTTTAAAAATTGAAGTCCAATCATACTGAGGAAAATAGAAAAGAGCATAAATTCTGGCAAGTCAAGTTGTAAAAGTGTAATTAGGCTGAAAAAGAATTTGAAGAGCAATTAGCAAAAGAAGCAAAAACTAACAGCATTTTTTAAAAAGTACATCAGAAGCAGGAAACAATCAGTGGGGCCACTGGATGATCAAGGTGATAAAGGAGCACTCAAGGAAGACAAGGCCATTGTGGAGAAATTAAATGAATTCTTTGCATCTATCTTCACTGCAGGAGATGTGAGGGAGATTTCTACATCTGAGCCATTGTTTTTAGGTGACCAATCTGAGGAACTGTCCCAAATTGAGATTTCAATAGAAGAGATTTTGGAACAAACTGATAAATAAAAGAGTAATAAGTCACCAGGAACAGATGGTGTTCACCCAAGAGTTCTGAAGGAACTCAAATGTGAAATTGCAGAACTACTAATTGTGGGATGTAACCTATCGCTTAAATCAGTTTCTGTACCAGATGACTGGAGGATAGCTAATGTGATGCCAATTTTTTAAAAAGGCTCCAGAGGTGATCCTGGCAACTGCAGACTCGTAAGCCTAACTTCAGTACCAGGCAAATTGGTTGAAACTATAGTGAAGAACAGAATTATTGGACATAGATGAACATGATTTGTTGGGGAAGAGTCAACAAGGCTTTGTAAAGGGGAAATCATGTCTCACCAATCTATTAGAATTCTTTGAGGGGGTCACAAACATGTGGACATGGGTGACCCGTTGGATTCAGTGTACTTGGACTTTCAGAAAGCCTTTGACAAGGTCTCTCACCAAAGGCTCTTAAGCAAACTAAGCAATGATGGGATAAGAGGAAATGTCATTTCATGGATCTGTAATTGATTAAAAGACAGGAAACAAAGGGCAGGAATAAATGGTCAGTTTTCAGAATAGAGAAAGGCAGACAGCAGTGTCCCCCAGGGATCTGCACTGGGATCAAAGCGGTTCAACATATACATAAATGATCTGGAAAAAGGGGTAAAGAGTGAGGTGGCAAAGTTTGCAGATGATCCAAAGTTACTGAAGATAATAAAGTCCAAAGTAGACTGCAAAGAGTTACAAAGGGATCTCACAACACTGTGTGACTGGGCAAGAAAATGGCAGATGAAATTCAACATTGATAAATACAAAATAATGCATATTGGAAAACAATTTCAACTATACATACAAAGTGATGGGGTGTTAATTAGCTATTAGCACTCAAGAAAGGGATCTTGGAGTGATTTTGGCTACTCCCTGACACAGGATAAGATTAACGTGTTTTAGGATTACTCCAGGAAGCATCAAAGAGGGAGTGAGATGGCAAGATTGCTCTTGTCAGCCAGCCTCCCTCACCCCTTCCCTCATATTCACACACTCCCCTCTGACACATTGACAGTGAGTTCTATTTCTTGTGCTATTAATTACTCCCCCGCCCCATCCAGGCTGTTCTTGGGTCACAATAGTTAGAGCAATCATTTAGACTTCAAACTAGTAATATCAAGCTAGCTATAAAGTGACCCCCTTTCCTCACAGTGAGGATTTCCGTTCTCGTTTCAGTGCTGGGCTTTTGCAAAATCCTCCTTGTGATCACTGAATTTCAAGTGATCTTGAAATGTTTGGTCTGGGGGACCAAAAATCTCTTTGATCAAATAGAGGAATCCAGATAACTCTAGGTAGTTTGTCCTCTTTACCATTGCTTTTCCTCAATAACAATCCAAGAATAGCTTGGTATGACTAGAAAAAGAAAAGAGGTAGCTTATCCCAGTTTGAGGCAACTTCTCTCTGCTTTTCATACAAATATGTTCAGTTATTATGACATTCAAATATGTGCTAACATACATCTTGTTTTAATTTCAGTGTTTTTGTATTGCTTCCCTGCAATTTCTCTTCTTGGCCTTTTCCCTCAAATCAACACCTTCTGTATATATCTCTTGGAACAAATAGACATGTTACTTTTTGGTGGTTCTGGTAAGTAGCTTATTGTAGCCTGAGCTCATCTTTTATGCCCACAGCCGTAAATTAAGCTGGGTTGTACTGCATATTTTGAGGCCCCATTCACACTACAGTTGAAACAATGCTAGTGGCTATCACGCAGTTACACATGGTTTCTTGCATATGGACAAGGATTTGTTCTGAGAACAGCAGTACTTAAACTGTGCGCTAGACTGTGAACCACTCCCACAGAAATGTTTTTAGACTGTCTGACATGATCCTTGGCAAAACTTAAATCCTTTTCCATATGAGAGAAAACACGTTAGAAGCATGGTGATTTCTGTCATCATTTCAAGCATAATGTGGATAAGCCCAAAAAGAGAGAGGGACTATTTAGTAGTTTTTTCCCCCCTGTAGCTCAAATAAGAAAAAAAGAATCAGATGGCTAAAACTACCATATGCGTCTGGGGTAGTTTTTCCTTAACTTCTTGACTCTTGAATAATGTAGCAGATCTGAGGGCAAAATATGTTGGGTGAAACCCTGACCCCACCAAAGCGAAGGGAAGTTTTGCTCCGATTTCCATGGAGCCAGAATTTCACCCGGTGAGAGTGCTACCAAATATGCTGACCGTCCCCCCACCCCCCACGTTGTTTTTTATTTCAGAGGAATGCTGCAATGGAATTCAGCAGTATAAGGGTTAAAGCATTTTAAAGCAGCATCCTTCCTTTCCTCCTCTTCAAAAATGAAAAAAGGATAGGCGGCAATATTTTGGCAGGGCATATAAATATGCAAAATGATGGACCTTTAGGGTGAAATCCTGGTCCCACTGAAGTCAATGGCAAAACTCGCATTGATTTAATGAGGCCAGAATTTCACCCTTAGACTCTTGAGGAGCTTGTTTAACTGATCAAAATATTGACGGCTTTCTTTGTACAAAGAAAGAGAATAACACTGAGATACAAGATTTCTATTAATTAAATTCTGGTTGAGCAAGTCCTTTTTTGTTTTGCTTTTGGTTGCAACTTGTTTCATCTAGAAAGTATAAAACGTTTGATGTCTGTATTTCAGCTGCTGCTGGATTGATATCTGCCCTGTACAGTATTTCTCGAAGTTTTGTAGTTGTGATTGTACTGTATGCTTTCTGCTTCAATGCAGTGAAGGTAAGTGGAAATAACTGCGGTGGCAAAAGGGACTAACCATGCTTCAGGAGATACTCTAGTTTAGTGAGTGGCTTTAGGTCTAATTTGTCATGCATCCATTTTATCAATTCTTATTTCCCCAAATAACTTAAAACATGGCTTGTAAATGTACTTTGTATAAGCTACTCTGTAATATTTAAATTTCTAAGTGAAATACTGGCATAAATGTTAACCTATCACCCATGACTTCATGGAACACTAGAGTCTGGCCATCCTACCTGAAATTGTTGCATTGTGTTTTCAGTACAAAGGGCCAAAAGCAGCCGTGGCATAAATAGGCACGGTTCCCACCAAACTTCAGAGCGAGTTACTCCTGATCATGCCCATGTTGAATTTGGTCGAAATTCTTAACAAAGACTCTGCTTTCTTTAAAACAAAACAAAACCAAACTACGCGCACACCCACACACACACCACAAAGCAACTTCCCTCCCCCTTTTTTAAATTACAACAGCATGCAGTACAGTTGCTCTAATTTTGAGCTTGTTATATGTTCTACACAACGTTGTTAGGCTACATGTACACTGCAAAAAAACCAAAACAAAACTGATGGCAGCGAGTCTCAAAGCCTGGGTCATCTGACTAAGGCTCACAGGGCTCAAAAAAGCAGTGTCCATGTTCCCACTCAGGCTGGAGCCTAGGCTCTGAAACCCGCCCTCTCAGTGGGTTTCAGAGCCTGAACTCCAGCCCAAGTGGGAATGTCTATACTGCTATTTTGTGCCCCATTGCATGAGCCTGAGTCAGTTGACCCAAACACTGAGACTCTCTGCCATTGGTGTTTTTTTTTGTGTGGTGTAAATGTACCCATAATTATGGTGGCTACTAACACTATACCATAATTAAAAATCTATCTACATTTTCATTGTTAAACCTATTTCTTGGCGGGAGGGGGCGGGGTTAATATAGGTCCATAATGAAATTTGGTCTACAAGGTCTAGAGTAATGAATTTACATAGGATATATATAATTTCTCTAATACTACACAGCCTCTGTCTTTCTCATTTGGCAATGCTTCAGTTGCAAAAGTAGAGGAAAATAGATGTTTTAATTTTTTTTTGTCATTTTGTGCTTGGTATAATTTAATTTTTTATGATCAGATCGTGTGTGTCCTCTGTAATTTTTGGTGTGTCATTTAAACAAACGAACATTGGAGGTGAAATCCTGGTTCCATTTAACTCAGTGGCAAAATTCTGGTTGACCTTAGGATTTCACCCTAGATCTCGTGAGCTAAAAATGAACTCTCTTTCCTTAATGTTTTTTATAGTACTTTTTATAGTTGGGAGGAGGGTTGGGTCGGAGCCATGTGCAGAGAGAGGATTTTGAGGCACCAATTAGCAGGAAACTGGTCATGTGTGGAGGGGCCCTTTTGAGGATGGAAGTTGTTGTAGGTGTCTGGGAAAGGGTCAGGTCTCTTATGAAGATGGAAAAGGAAGGATCGGTAGGGTAGGGGAGAGTTAGGGAGGCTGTGAGGTGGAGTGTTTAAAAATAGTTTTTGTAAATAACATAAAGGAAAAGCCTTTGAAAATATTTTCCCTTTTATACAACTCTTTCTTTTTCAGCATATTAGTTTAAATTACAACATGCAGGTGGCTTTGCAGATGAGCAATCTTGCCCATGGGTTAAACTTCAAACTGCTTAGAAATATGGCTTATAATGCCACCTTGAAGTTGGAGAGTGCTGTGAGAGATTTACAAGATATCTGCTGTAAATTACCCATGTTAAGTGCAGACTTTCTCTTCACACAGAAAAATTATACCTAATTTGAATTTTTATTGTACTGTTCTCTTGAAGATATTTATAAGCAGGATAATTTAAAGCATATAGAGATAACTCCACTTGCTTTGGCTCATAACCTGAGTCCACTAGGGTTTTAAAAGTCTCATACATCTTTCCTTTATACAACATGAAAGGAGCACTGGCATAAACCTCCCTTGTTCCCAAGTCTAACCTAAATCGTTTTGTCTCTTTAGGCAGTTACCTAGTCTATTGTAAGGGAATGATTCTTCCACTCTTATTCATGAGTAGTACCTGACACTGTGAGTAACCCCACTGATTTCAGTGAGACTATTTGTGGAGGAAGGGTACTAATTCAACTTAAGGCAGCGCAGCAGAATGTGGTCCTAAACAGTGACCATTGTGAAATGTGTGCTTATGTCTGTGTCAGAAACAAAGTAGTATTTTTTGACAGGTAGTGGACTTGATTCTTGAGTCATACTGAAATCATTGGCGTAACAGTGCACACTCACCTCTTGTGAGCGCCTCCTATGATCTGGGTGCAAACCTGCACTCTCTCTCTTCAAGGTGCCTCCTGTTGGCTGTTGCCTCATCAGGTGGGTCTTAGTGGCTCATCCCTCTGGCTAAGTCACACAGTCAAGCACGTGAATGAACAAACAGGGCTTGTCGCTGTGTCCTTGGTAATGTCTGCAGCCCTGTCTCTGGGCTCAGTTCTCAGCCCCTTCTGGGCTAGCTTTAAGCCTGCCCATGCCCTGTTATAGAGCAGTGCCCCTGTTATTGAGCAGTGCTTCCTGGAGACTCTTCAAGTCCTGCCCTTCACTTGGGCTTCTAAATGAATCTTGTCCCCTTCTCAGGGCTTTGGTCACTCTGCCAGTGGGCAGTGGGGGGACCCAGGCGTGCCACTACTCCGGGTCCCAACCCAGGGACACTATAAATAGCAGCCTGTGCTGCTTCCTGTAATACTGTAGTTGCTGCTGCTATTCCCAGGGCCACTTCCCATGTAGCCCCTTACCTCAGGGCTGAAGTTCTCTGGCTGGTCCCTGCTTGAGCAGGGTCTCTCTGAGGCCTTCCCGCCTGGAGAGTTTCACAGCCTTTCAAGTCCTCCTCACCCTTCTGGTCCCAGCCAGCAACTGATCTTCTCAGAACCTGCAGCTCCTTTTAACTGGGCCTGCTGCACTCTGATGAGCTGCTTCCCTACAGCCTTTCTAGGCAGGCCAGGAGGACTCACCTTCACGTCTCCTTTTCTGGGATGTGGTGTGGTAGGTCCGTGAGGCCCTGAGCAGGGGGCCTCAAAGGGCCTGGTACAGCCCATCACAATTGTACACTAGAGACTGCAGCTCAGGCACCATAGAGTCTGGTTCACTAAGGTGTAGTTTCCAATGAATGAGGGAAAGTGATATTATTAAGCATGTGGTAATCTCAAAGACACAAATTATGAATTCCAAACTTGTCAGGTTTCAAAGCTACTATTTATTTATATTAAGGTAATGCCTAGGAAACCGCACTGAGGATCAAGGTCCCATTGTGCTAGGTACCGTGCATACCAATTACAAAGAAGACAGTGTGTGCCCCAGAACTTCATGTGGAACAAGATGCAACAAATGAATGACACAGATAGTTGGGGAGTATTTATCTTATATGTGTTATGTTATATGGCTAAGGAATTATAATAATACGTTTGATTTGACTAGACATATGGGGTAGTGGTGACTGGGAAGGCAAGATAAGGAACAGAGCAGCTAGCAGAAGCAGAAACTACAGTTCACCACTGGCTTAACCAATGCCAGAGTTCAAAATTCACTTTTTTGGGGGTCTCTTTTTATTTTTATTCAAATTTGTCAGAAGCAACAGAAAAAAACACGTTGGGTATTTTTAATATATTATGGAGACAAAGAAATACAGCAGCCAGAAAGATATAGGATAGGAAAACATGATAGCTTGACCCAGAAACAGAAATTATGAGCATACAAAACATATTGCTCGTCTGAAACTCAAATCCATCAAATCTATACCTGTTTATTGGCAGGACGTCTTATATCTCAGCAGGTATAAACAGCAATGTGCTATTTCCTGAACTAAATTGAAGAACAGATATGTATCCTAGTGGCTTTCACTGTTTTCATTGGCAGATTATTGCTCATGCCAAACACTCAGATGGAAAAAGACCTTCCAATGATATCAAACTTGAACCTCTCATTCCTTAAAAGCTTCTTGTGTCCTCATGTTTTTATATTATCCTGTAGAATGAATAGGTTCAGCCTTATTTTCCCTCTTTAGGTATTTGCATAAACAGACTTTTTCTGGCCCTTCTTTAAAAATTAAAGTGTGGATATTTTTATTTGTAACCACAATTTTAAAATATGAAAACTCCCAAATTGGAAATGTTTTAAAATAAAATTGCTATTTTAATTAGATTGATTATGACACTGTTCATTCTTTTCCTTAGTGCCTTGGTTTGAAGGATGAACAGTGAGTGCTAGAATAAACTAATACAGGTTATGCAAGTGTAAGACATTGTGAAGAAAGTAGGTTGAGGAGGCTTTGTTAGACTGTTTGAGTTTTGAGAATAATCAAAGGATTAGAACAGTGATCAAACAAGGAGATTAGAGATGTGAGGTTGGTTAGCAGTAATCTACTGCTAGGTTAAGTTAGTTCTCATGCTGTCGATTGGACAACGCACAGCCGACAGAACATGTTATGTGATTTTATGAGGTGTCCTGAGCCAAATCCAGCATGTTATTGGGTAGGATAGCTGTGAGGGACAGGTGTTTGTCCAGCCCTTGTGTTTTATGCCTTCCGGGGGGGGGAGGGGGAGGGAGTGTCTTTGCCATCCTGCTTTCATTGGGTAAAAGTTGAAGGTGACTTTGCAGGGAGTTTGGGGCAAATAAACATACTACATTTGAGAGCATTGGCCAACTGTTTGAGAGACCAGAACTTGATTAGTTAGAAAATGGATCTCTTCATTTGATCTGAATTCATACCATTTGATGTTTTAATCATTCAGAGATGCTTCCTCTCAGTGGGGTCCAGCGTCTTTTCAATCTTGACAGAGAGAGGCCATGTTTCAGTCCCATAGGTCAGAATACTGACCATCAAAGTCTCTCTGCTTATCAGTGTAACTAATAGAAGTCAAATGGGTTTATGGAGAATAGATCTTGTCAAACTAATGATATTTTTCATGAGATTACAGATTTGGTTTATAAAGGGTATAGAGTTGACGTAATACACACAGATGTCTGTAACAGAGAAATCTTCGGTGAGCTTAAACACAAAATGGAAAGTTACAAGAAGTGGACACTTGGACAGATGACTAGGGACAACGTCACAGACAATGTCATCTCTCAGACTGCTGCACTGGGCAGCACAGTATGGGGAGGAGGTGAGCAACCCTCAGTGGTGAAAGAACAGGTTAAGGACTAATTAGAAAAGCTGGACATGCACAAGTCCATGGGTCCGGATTTAATGCATCCGTCGGTGCTGAGGGAGTTGGCTGATGTGATTGCAGAGCCATTGGCCATTATCTTTGAAAACTCGTAGTGATCGGGGGAGGTCCCGAACAACTGGGAAAAAGGAAATATAGTGCTCATCTTTAAAAAAGGGAAGAAGGAGAATCTGGGGAATTATAGACTGGTCAGCCTCACTGCAGTCCCTGGAAAAATCATGGACTAGGTCCTGAAGGCATCTATTTTGAAGAACTTGGAGGAGAGGAAGGTGATCAGGAACAGTCAACACGGATTCACCAGGGCAGGTCCTGCCTGACCAACCCGATTGCCTTCTATGATGAGATAACCTGCTTTGTGAATATGGGGAAAGTGGTGGATGTGATATATCTTGACTTTAGCAAAGCTTTTGATATGGTCTCCCACAGTATTCTTAGCAGCAAGTTAAAAAAGTATGGATTGGATGAATGCACTATAAGGTGCATAGAAAGCTGGCTAGATCGTCGGGCTCAACGGGTAGTTATCAATGGCTTAATGTCTAGTTGGCAGCCGGTATCAAGCAGAGTGCCCAAGGGGTGGGTCCTGGGGCCGATTTTGTTCAATGTCTTCATTAATGATCTGGATGATGGGATGGATTGCACCGTCAGCAAGCTTGCAGATGACACTAAGCTGGGGGGAGAGATAGATATGCTGGAGGGTAGGGATAGGGTCCAGAGGGACCTAGACAGATTGGAGGATTGGGCCAAAAGAAATCTGATGAGGTTCAACAAGGACAAGTGCAGAGTCCTGCACTTAGGACGGAAGAATCCCATGCACCGCTACAGGCTGGGGACCAACTGGCTAAGCAGTAGTTCTACAGAAAAGGACGTGGGGATTACAGTGGACAAGAAGCTAGATATGAGTCAACAGTGTGCCCTTGTTTCCAAGAAGGCTAACGGCATATTGGGCTGTATTAATAGGAACATTGCCAGCCAATTGGGGGAAGTGATTATTCCCCTCTATTTGGCACTGGTGAGGCCACATCTGGAGTATTGCGTCCAGTTTTTGGCCCCCTGCTACAGAAAAGATGTGGATAAATTGGAGAGAGACCAGTGGCGGGCAACGAAAATGATTAGGGGGCTGGGGCACGTGACTTATGAGGAGAGGCTGAGGGAACTGGGCTTATTTAGTCTGCAAAAAAGAAGAGTGAGGGAGGATTTGATAGCAGCCTTCAACTACCTGAAGGGGGGTTCCAAAGAGGATGGAGCTAGGCTGTTCTCAGTGGTTGCAGATGACAGAACAAGGAGCAATGGTCTCAAGTTGCAGTGGTGGCAGTCTAGGTTGGATATTAGGAAAAACTATTTCACTTGGAGGGTGGTGAAGCACTTGCATGGGTTACCTAGGGAGGTGTTGGAATCCCCATACTTAGAGGTTTTTAAGGCCCGGCTTGACAATGCCCTGGCTAGGATGATTTAGTTGGGGTTGGTCCTGCTTTGAGCAGGGGGTTGGACTAGATGACCTCCTGAGGTCTCTCCCAACCCTAATCTTCTATGATTCTGTCAGGGTGTTTGACTTGGTACCACATGACATTTTGATTAAAAAACTAGAATAGTATAAAATTCAGATGGCAGACATTAAATAATTAAAAACTGGCTAACTGATAATGCTCAAAATGTAGTTGTAAGTGAGGAATAGTCATCAAGCAGGTGTATTTCCAGTGGGGTCCCAGAGGGATCGACTCTTGGCACTGCTGTTTAACACTTTTGTCAATTACCTGGAAGAAAACATAAACTCATCACTGATAAAGTTTGTAGATGACACAAAAATTGGAGGAAAGATAAATTATGAAGAGGACAGGTTACTGATTGAGTGATCTGCTTGGTAAAATGGACACAAATGAACAATATGTGTTTAAAATTTACACATTTATATTTACTTGCTTTGGGAACAAAGAATGTCGGCCACACTTACAGGAGGGGGGCTCTGTCCTGGGAAGCAGTGACTCTGAAAAACATGTGGGGCTTGTGGTGGATAATCAGCTGAACATGACCTCCTAAAGTGATGCTGTGGCCAAAAGAGTTAATATAATCCTGGGATTCATAAACAGGGGAATCTCGAGCAAGTGTGGAGAGGTTCTTTTAACTGCATTTGGCACTGGTGCGACCACTGCTGGAATACTGTGTCCAGTTCTGGCATGCACCGTTCAAGACGGGTGTTGATAAATTGGAGAGGGTTCAGAGAAGACCCACTCAGAATGATTAGATAGGGATAGATAATAAGTAAATATCATAATGCCACTATACTGAATACTGTGTGCAGTTCTGGTCTCTCTCAAAAAAGATATATTAGAAATGGAAAAGTACAGAGAAGGGTAACAGAAATGAGTTCCTTATGAGGAGAAATTAAAAAGAGAGGGACTGTTCTGCTTGGAAAAGAGATGACTAAGGGGAGAATATGATAGAAGTCTATAAAATCATGCATTGGGTGGAAAAAGGAATAAGGAAGCATTATTTAACGCTACACATAACACAAGAACCAGGGGTCACCGAATGAAATTAATAGGCAGAAGATTTAAAACAAACAAAGGAAACACTTCTTCACACAACTCACAGTGAACCTGTGAAATTTGTTGCAAGGGGATGTTGTGAAGGCAAAACTATAACTGGATTTTAAAAAAGAATTAGATAAGTTAATGGAGGATAGGTCCATCAGTGTCTATTAGCCAAGATGGTCAGGCATGCAACCCTATGCTCTGGGTGTCCCTAAGCCTCTGACTGCCAGATGCTGGGAGTGGATGACCGGAGATGGGTCACTGGATGATTGCCCTGTTCTGTTCATTCCCTTTGAAGCATCTGGCATTGGCCACTGTCAGAAGACAGGACAGACCATATAGTCTAAATGGTCTCCCCATTAAGTCCATTCTTCCTGCGTTCCCATTGGCTGGGAACGGCGAACTGGTGCCGCTGGGAGCAGCCTTGCCTGCAGACGGTCAATGTAAACAAACTGTCTTGCAGCCCACCAGCGGATTACCCTGATGGGCCACAGGTTGCCCATCACTGCCTTATAGCAATAGACTGAAACAGCTCAATCTATTTAGCTTAACAAAGAGAAGGTTAAGGGTGAGTTGGTTATAGTATATAAGTACCTACATGGGGATAAATATTTAATAATGGGCTCTTCAGTCTAGCAGAGAAAGGCATAACATGATCCAATGGCTGGAAGTTGAAACTAGATAAATTCAGACTGGAAATAAGATGTGAATTTTTGACAGTGAGGGTAATTAACTGCTGGAACAATTTACCAAGGGTCATTGTGGATTTTCTGTCAATACTGGATATTTTAAAAAACACATGCTGTAGCAATTGTTTTGGGGAAGTTCTATGGCTTGTGTTATACAGGGGGTCAGACTCAGTGATCACAGTGTCCCTCCTGGTTTTGGAATCTATGAATCAGGGTGTTTGGGTTACAAAATATGTTCTTGATGAGGCACCCGTTTACTGACAATGCTTTTGCAGTGAGGGCTTCAACTTCTTTTCCAGTGCTGTCCATATTATTAACAAAGAGCTGAGGTAGGTGAAATCACTGACCATCTCAACTGTGTGGTCACTCACCAAGATACGAGAGCCTGCAAAGTGTGTGAAATTGCTGACTGAAAGTATTTTGGTTTTACCCCAATTAATTTTCAGGCTGACTTTTACCACTGAGCTTTCCAGGGCTTTAAGTGCCACGGTTAGCTCATCCATTGATTTGACAACTAGTACTATGTTGTCAGCAAAATCGATATTGTTAACTTCCTTATCAAGACATATGCCTAAAATGCATTTACTTAGAGTTTGGTCAAGCGCATAGTCTATGACAGCATTGAAGAGTTCTGGGGTGGCAATGCATGCTTTTGGGATGCCCAACTGAATTTGGAAGCCGGTGGTTCTTTTCCTGTTTACAAGAACTTGAGGAGTCGTCATATAGAAGGTGGATCATTCTATACAACTTGCAGGGAGGCCTGCGAGTTTCGGCCAAAACAATTCCCTGTCAACGGAGTCAAATGTGACCTGGATATCCACAAATGCTTGTGAACACGGCACTTGAATTCTCGTGCCTTGTCAATAAGCTGGCGCACTGTGAACATTTACTCCATTGTAGAATGACTTTGAGTGAAGTCTTCTCTTGCTCTTTAAGGTATCAGTGGCTTGGGCCAACAAGACAGAAGCAAAAACTTTCTCCAGGACGGATAGAAGAGTAATGTTGCAATAGTTATGACAGTCTCATTTGCTGCCTTTACATTTGCAAAGTGGTAAAATAAGGCCTTTTTGCCAGCTGGACAGGACCGACTCTGTTCTTCAGACGAAATCGAACAACATCTGCAGCCACAAAAGAATAGCTTGTCCAGCACTTTTTTACAGTTCTGCAGGAATTCTACAGATTCCTGCTGCCTTAATTCCCTTATGCTTCTTTGCAGCTCTGTGGATTTCATGGATAATGAATTTGCCAGGATCATTTTGTGTGAAATGAGTCAACATAGTAGCAGCCTGTGTTGGTCTTGGCTTGTGGAGAGTGTTGCCTAGTGGTGAGGGCTTAGGCCCTCGATGTGGAGGGAGGGCAGTTTTGGTGTGGAAGTGTTTGCCCTCCCACTCCATCAGCCTCCAGCCCAGGGCCCTGTGAAGGCAACAGAAGGGTTTGACACCAGGAGTACCTTTCAGGCTGCCCTCCCTAGGCCACTGCCTACTACCCTGCTATTGTCCAAAGTTCACAGTCTATCATGGGAGGCTCTGAAGGGGGTCAGCTCACTGGGCATAGCTGTGAAGGGTGGTACTGCTCTCTCTCTCTCTTTCGGAGCAGCAGCTTCCTCCTCTCATGCCTTGACCCTCCAGCTAGGTCAGTGCTGAGTCTCTTCCCTTCAGGGGTAGTCCATAAATAAAACAGAGGGAATCATCACAAATAAAATGAGTTAGTAGATGAGAGGGGGAAATGCCTCCCTCTCTGGATATAATAGAAGCAGGTCCTCCTTTCTCTCAGGGAGGGCACGTCAGGCGGCAGTTGAGAAAGAGATCCTGCCATCCCTCAGCCCTTTTCTTGGGAGCTGCAAAGTAAAGGTCCTTTCTCTTCCCTGGTCTGCCCACAAATGAGCCATTCTGCTCCCCTTTAATGCCTCTTCCAGTCTGTGCATCTCTTGCAGATGTGATGGGTTGGGGCTGGCTGAGCCAGAAGAAGCTTCTCAACACCTTGTTGCCCAGTCTGGGGTTTCAATACCCATCACACAGCCTTAATATCAGGATCCAAAGAAATTGGGGGTGCATCTGGCAGCTGACTGACATGTTCCTTCCAGTATGCCGTGGACTCTTCTGCATTGATTAGCTGACCTGAACTAGAATATACCACACTGAATGAATGACCTTTATCATCAGTTACTTTACGCAAGTGTTTATACAAGGGAGCGACGTCATTAATGGCAGAAGCTTCCTCGAGCGCAATAACTTTGGCTTCCATAAAAACTTTGTGGTCAGAGTATAATGCCTTGTCATTATTATTATTTAGTTTTTGCTACAAGCAAAAGGGGTAAAGCCAGAGAAGCAGCCTCAAGAAGAAAGCGAAGGTCAGAGAAGATATACTTTAGCCAAACATATAAATTATTGGTCTCAATACAGGAGTAACTGGATGAAGTTCTGTAGCCTGTGTTATACAGGAGATCAGACTAGAACTAGATGACCTAATGGTCCCTTCTGGCCTTCAAATCTATGAATCAATGAAAGAATGGGTGCCAAGTCTTAATCAATGAACAAATATTGGTCTTGTCACAGTGGAGGGCATATATATACATAAGATTATTCAAACAGCAATGTTAACACCATGTTTTGTGTTTGAGGCACTTTTTAAAAAGCATACGCTGCCATATAATTTTCAATTTTAGTATGAAGAGCAAGAAGTTACATTCTACATTTATGAACTTATGTTCTTGAGACAATGCAAGTGACCTCCATTTTTCCATTCTGTAATAACAGAAAACATATATATACCCAGAACAATAACTCAGTGGCAGTCACATTTCAGCATTGTTTTGGTTAGGCTGTAAGGATAATTTCACATGGATTCCTTGTGCTGTAATTGTAAAAGTTCACTTTGAGAGCACCATGGGAATTCAACAATTCATTTTGTATTCTTCGTTTTAACCAGTTCAAAAACCTTCTTCCACTTGTCAGTCAACTTTTCTGAAAAAAATTATTGGATAATATTTTAGCTTTTCTGCAAATAATTTCTCTGTTGGTTCTCTCAGTGAGAGGTGGAAGTATGTGGCTTCATGTGTCCATCACTTCAGAACTTTTTTTGCATGTTATAAAGAATAGGAGTTACATCATTTGTGTTGCAGCTAACCTGATTTTTCCTTTTATTTCCCAAATGTTCAGTAAACAGTAACAAAAAAAAATGTTCAGAGTAATTGGTCACACCTAAAGTCATAATATGAAAAATCTCCGAAAAGGAATAACAGGAATTCAAGGCCCTAATCCTGCAAGATGTTCCACACTAGCTGACCCCAATGTGGATCCCTATTGAATGTTTTTTTAACCATTATTATATAATAATTGATATGCCTTGGATCAATCAGCAGAAAAGTTCATGAGGGGAGCAAGATTTTGAGTCATAATGTTCTTTTTGACACACTTGGCGTACAGAAGCCACCAAGTGGAGTGGTGGTTCTAAGTGACCTTGAATAATTTTTAAAAAAACTTGTAATGCCCCAAACATACAGAGTTCATTAGCTAGGCAAAATTTTATTTTGATTATAACCTTCACCTGCTGCACAATATCTTTCCATAAATCTTATACCATGTGACACTTCCACATCATGTGAGCAAAATGACACCAGCTGCCTATCTCAGCTTTATATTTCAGAGTACTGTATATTAATTTGATTGATTTTACGGGGTGAGAACATAAATGTCACAGTCCATAGATTGCTAATACTTGTTTTTGTTGCCTGGTTACAAGGACATTTTCTTTTATTCCTCCTCACCATCACTTAGCTATATCATTCTGCAAGGCATCATTCCAATTCTTTCTGGCTTTTATTAATTTACTTTTTTAGCTATGGCTTCTATAAAATTAAGTAGCCTAGGTAGGGTTTCATTGGCTCTTTTGGTCATTCCTTTCATTAGCGTATCTAACAGCATCAATTATAGAGCTTTCTCTTTCTCTTTTGAAGTGGTTGGTAACTTGTTTACTTTTGAAAGTATGAATGTTCCCTTCAGCCTCTCTTTGTTTCTGCTCTACATGTTAGTTCTGTGAGCATCAACAGAAATTGAGAGTCCTACTAACCATCCTAGAACCCAGTCTATGAAGAGGTTCTCCCTCTATTTCCTGGAGGAGGTGTTTTTATTCTTGGATATTGGATTCATCAGTTTGGAGATGCAGAGCCAAATTCACCAATGTGGAATCTGATTGATCTGAATGGGACTGCATGATTTGTTGACGTTTTCTGCCCTCTTGAGCTGTTCTCTGGCTTGTGCCCAAATATTTAAGGATTCTCTTTTAAACCCTCAGGTGTATCTTCCTGTTTCCCCACAATTATTCAGAGTGCTGGGTTTAGCAGTGTGTCACTTTTCGTCTTTACCATTCTATTTGGTTACCTTTCTGCAACCAGTCCGTCAGCATTCTGTTTTGAGGAATAATAATACACCATGAAATATTTTGGAATCACCAGATTCCTCTCTTCTGTGTTGTTCCCGCTGTGGTAGGCAGACCTCAAAATTGATGCAAAAATGATTATAACTTATTTTTTTAAATATTAGGTCCTTTACAAACTTACTTGCGCTTTTACTGAATATTAAGATATAGCTACAAGTATGTTATAGCCAGGCTGCTAGAAAATATAACACTACCTGTCTATGTTTTAGTTAGTTACGTTCTTCTTCGAGTGATTGTTCATGTGCATTCCAGTAGGTGTGTGCGAGTGCCACGTGCACAATCGCCGGACGCTTTTCCCTAGCGGTACCTGTCGTGTCGGCTGTGGAGACCCTAGCGTGGCGCCTTCATGGTGGTGTATATATGTCTCTGCGAACCCACCGCCTGCTCAGTTCCTTCTTACCACCCGTGATGGTCGTTGCAACAGCTTAGTCTCTTGCTTTTGCAAGTGCCTTATCTAGTGGTTCCCTTGTTTCTGTGTAAATAGTTAGTTAGTTGTTAATAGTTGTAAATTAGTTTAGCTTACTTCTGGGGGTTCCCCCCGTTTTATTCTCCCTGGCGCCGGGGCATGCCTCGGTTGCAGGGGTTTAAAGCATGCGAGAGGTGTGCAAAACCTATGCCAACAAGTGATCGGCATGCCGCCTGTCTCAAGTGCCTCGGGGAGGGCCATCAGACAGATAAGTGCCCTATTTGCAGGAGCTTGAGACCCAGGACTAAGAGGGAGCAGGACTATCGCCTGAAGCTCCTCTTGATGGAGTCAGCCCTTCAGCCACAGCCTGAGCCAACACCAGCATCCTCGGCGCTTAGCGCACCGGCCTCAGTGCGGGATGTCCCGGCACCGAGGAAGGACTCCACCAGGGAGCACCGGCACCGCTCTCCGGCCCAGAAGGCCAGTGCTTCGCGGCAGCACCGTTCACAGCCCCAGTGCTGCATAAGAAAAAGAAACTAGACTGGGGACATTCCCCTGTCAGGAAGCTGAGGGGGGATTCCAGTGGGGTGCGTCCTCTGGTAGGACACCCTTGGTCTGGTCCCCAAGAACCAGCGCCGTTGACTCTGGCCCCAGTCACAGAGCCGTTGAGTCTGGCGAGAACGAACTCTCCTACCTGTGACGATTCAGAGGAAGAGCTTGACCTCCCCTCCACTCCGGACACATATGAAGTGGCTCGAGACCTCATTGATACGACGGCGCAGTACCTGGCTCCGCAGGTATGGGGCCCGGCCTCGCGAACTCAGGCACCACCTGTAGCACCGGTGACAGCACCGACTGTGGCGTCGTGCCTGGCACCGCGGGTGATTACGACACCAGTCATGACAGCGATGGCAGTGGTGGCACTGTTGGCGGCGGTGATGGTGGCGCCGCCGTTGATTCATTATCGGGGGAAGCCCATGATGTTGAGGCGCCGATCTCCATCTCCCCGGTACTGCTCCCCGGCACCGTCGGGCTCTGCTCCCCCATGGTCGAGTACAGAATACTCGTCAGAGTCAGACGCAGAATTGTCTGTGTCCCGATGCAGCCACTCCTGGTCCCGGCACCGATCCCGGCACTGTAGGCCAGCGGAACAACCGACACCAGTCGACACTTGGCCACCCCAGTGGAAGGGACCAGTGCAATGGCCTTTTTGGACACCCTGGGCCTACCACCAGGGTCAAGGTCAGGGATCTAGGCCGGTATCGGTGGCCCCCTGTGCCCCTCCATCAGCGACGTTGATGGCATGCTACACCCCTAGGGCCCCTGAGGATCCTTTACAGGACAGGGCTGTTGAGCGGCCACAAACAAGCACGGCCCCTCCTCTACCAATGTCAGTGGCACCTGAACCTCCGGTCGCGGGGTGCTCCAAGGTACCTGGCCCAGCCTCCAGAGAACCCAAGGGGCAGGAAGACCCAGTCCCGGGAACCTCTTCCTCCTCTTCGCCGGATGAGGCGGTGGTGGGCACCTCCACCACTCTACCACCAATGGGTACCAAAGGCCACCAGGACCTGCTTAGGAGGGTAGCAGTTAACCTCAACCGCCAGGCAGAGGAGGTTATGGAGGACTCAGATCTGATAGTGGACATCCTCACCCCTGAGGGTCCTTCCAGAGTAACTTTGCCCCTCATAAGGACAATTCAGAACACCACGAAGGTGCTCTTGCAAACCCCGGCCTCTATACCACCAAGAGCTAAAGGGGTCGAGAGACGCTACTTTGTGCCGCAAACGGGCTATGAGCACCTGTTTACCCACCCCCAACTGGGGACTCTGGTGGTTGATACGGCAAACTACAAGGAGCGGCAGGGTCAACCAGGCCCCACACCTAAGTCACATGACGCCAAGAAGCTGGATCTCTTTGGCCGTAAAATCTATTTGACTGGGAGGCTCCAGGTTCGGGTAGCGACTCAGCAGGCAGAGCTTAGCCGATACGCTTTTAATTTCTGGAACTCACTGGCTAAATTCCAGGAGTTAATCCCGGCTGATTCTCACAGGGAGTTCGTTGCGCTCCTTGAGGAGGGTAGAGTTGTGTCTAGGACTGCTCTCCAGGCAGCCTTGGATGCAGCGGACTCTGTGGCTAGAACCATGGTCACTGCCATCACTGTGAGGCGCAGTGTGTGGCTTCAGGTTTCGGGGATCACACCTGAGGCCCAAAACACAACACAGGACCTCCCCTTTGACTGTGAGGGCCTGTTTGCTCAAAATAAGGACACACGCCTGCACAGCCTGAAGGACTCGTGGGCGATACTGAAGTCTCTCGGGCTGCACACCCCAGCACCTCAGAGAAAGCTCTTTAGACCTCAGTCCACGTACCGTTTCTACCCGGGGCACCCTAGGCGGGATCCACCTAGGAGGAGGGGCAGAAATAACAGGAGGTGCCCATCGCAATCCTCCTTGAGCCAAGGCCAGGGTTCAACCAAACAGTCCCCTGGCCCCAAGCCCAACTTTTGAAGATGCGCATGAGGAAGGCGACCCAGTCGCCTTCTTGGATCGTTCCCCCCCTTTGTGAATCGACTCTCCCGCTTCTACCGGCTTGGTCTCAGATCACGTCAGACCGCTGGGTCCTCAGCATGGTGGGGGTGGAATATTCTATCCAATTCTGTTCCCTCCCGCCCTCCCATCCCCCTTCCCTGTCCCTCTTCAGGAACCCCTCTCACGAGCAACTCCTTTTACAAGAGGTACAATCACTCCTAGCTCTAAGGGCAATAAAGGAGGTTCCTCAGGAATTCAGGGGCAAGGGGTACTACTCCCGCTATTTCCTCATCCCCAAGGCCAAGGGTGGGCTTCGGCCTATTCTGGACCTACGAGACCTCAACACATACATGAAAAAGGTGAAGTTTTGCATGGTCTCTCTATCCGCCATCATTCCTTCCCTGGATCCGGGAGACTGGTACGCTGCCCTCAACTTGAAGGACACATACTTTCACATTGCTATTATTCCAGCCCACAGACGCTTTCTCAGATTCATGGTCAGTGGCCAGCACTACCAGTTCAAGGTGCTCCCATTTGGCCTTTCCCCCAGTGGCCCCCCGGATGTTCACCAAGTGTATGATGGTAGTGGCGGCCTTCCTCTGCAGGTGCCAGGTGCAGGTGTTCCCGTATTTGGACAACTGACTCATCAAGGCCAAGTCCCAAGCACAGGTGGTGGAACACATATCCCTGGCCTGGGCTACGTTTCACAGGTTGGGACTTGAATTGAACGAGCCCAAGTCCATATTGACCCCCACACAAAGAATAGAGTTCATTGGCCCTTGCTTGGATTCCACACGTGCAAGGGTGTTCCTTCCGGAACTGCATTTCAAAGCGCTCACGGACATTATCCAGACCCTTCTCTGCTTCCCCACAACTATGGCCAGGAATTGTATGAGACTACTGGGGCACATGGCGGGCTCTACATACATGGTACAGCATGCCAGGCTGCGCCTTTGGCCCCTCCAGACGTGGTTAGCGCAGGTGCACAGACCGGGCAGGGACCTATTGGACTCCATAGTGACCCTCCCACCTCAGATTGTCCACTGTCTCCAATGGTGGCTGCAACCACAGCTGGTTTGTGTGGGAGTACCCTTTGCAAAACCTCAACCCATGCTTTCCCTTATCACAGGCGCCTCGGCGCTCGGTTGGGGAGCACATCTGGACAACGTCAGAACCCAGGGCCTCTGGTCCCATGCAGAGCTAATGTGAGGGAGCTCAGGGTGGTTCGCCTGGCATGCCAAGCATTTCAGGCCTGTCTTCAGGGCATATGCGTATCAGTGCTCATGGACAATAGTGCAGCGATGTTCTGTATAAACAAACAGGATGGTGCTTGTTCCTCTCCCCTCTGTTGGGAAGCCCTGGCGCTCTGGGACTTTTGTATCACCCACTCCATACACCTGCAGGCGTTGCACCTTCTGGGGGTGCAGAACGAGCTGGCAGACGGCCTCAGTCACTCGTTCCATGGACACGAGTGGTCCCTCAGGCCGGACGTCGCTCACTCAATTTTCCAGAGCAGGGGGCTCTCCCCACATGGACCTGTTCACGATGCGGAGCAACAGGAAGTGCCAGAGATTTTGCTCCTTCCTGAACCACAGCCCAGGCTCCACCGCAGACGCCTTTCATCTGTCATGGACAGATCACCTGCTGTACATGTTCCTGCCATTCCCCCTCATACACTTGTCAGGACACGGCTTCCTTAATCTTCACAGTGCCAGCGTGGCCCCGCCAGCACTGGTTCACCATGTTACTGAACCTCTCAGTGGACAGACCAGTAGCGCTCCTTCTCTGTCCAACCCTAATTTCACAGGACCACGGCCGTCTACAGCACCCCAACCTGGAGTCACTCCACCTCATGGCGTGGACGCTCCATGGCTGAACCCTCTTGAGCTTCAGTGCTCGCACTCGGTTAGGGAGGTCCTGCTGGGGAGTAGGAAACCCTCCACTTGAGCCACGTACCTGGCTAAGTGGAAGCGTTTCTCCATTTGGTCTCAACAAAGGGGAACTGAGCCACAATCAGCCCCAATTCCCCTTATTTTGGACTATCTTTTAGATCTCAAGCACCAATGATTAGCAATATCATCCCTAAGGGTATACCTTGCGGCCATTTTGGCCTTCCACCTGGGAACGGGGAGGGGATCAGGGTTTGGTAATCCCATGGTGAGCAGGTTTCTTAAGGGCCTCGACAGACTTTATCCTCCAGTACCTCGGCTCGTTCCCCCCCGCCCCAGGAACTCAACCTGGTCCTATCCTCTCTCATGGGGCCCCCTTTTGAGCCCATGGCTACTTGCTCTCTCTCCTACCTTTCTTGGAAGGTGGCTTTCGTGGTGGTTATACCCTCTGCTAGAAGGGTATCTGAACTCAGAGCACTGACCTCCGAACCGCCTTACATGGTATTTTATAAAGACAAGGTGCAGCTACGCCCCCACCCTGCGTTCCTGCCTAAGGTTGTCTCCCAGTTTCATGTGAGCCAGCACATATTTTTACCTGTGTTCATCCCTAAACCCATGCCACTAACAGGGAGCGCATGTTCCATTCCTTGGACGTTAGACGGGCCTTAGCATTTTACATTGAACACACAAAGCTGTTTCATAAGTCACCACAGCTCTTTATTGCTATTGCAGAAAGAATGAGGGGCTCCTGATCTCATCACAGCGCATCTCGTCACGGATGACGTCCTGCATCAGGACTTGCTATGACCTGGCTAAAGTTCCAGCCCCGCTGATTATGGCGCACTCTACCAGAGCGCAGGAAATGTCTGTAGCTTTCCTGGTGCAGGTCCCTATCCAGGACATCTGCAAGGTGGCAACCTGGTCTTCAGTCCACACCTTCACTACGCCATTACCCAGCAGGCGAGGGATGATGCTGGGTTTGGTAGGGCAGTCCTGCACTCAGCTATTAGGTGAACTCTGACCCCTCCCCCGGGGTAACTGCTTGGAAGTCACCTATTGGAATGCACATGAGCAATCACTCGAAGAAGAAAAACCAGCTATTTACCTCTCGTAACTGTTGTTCTTCGAGATGCGTTGCTCATGTCCATTCCAAATCCCACCTGCCTACCCGCTGTCGGAGTATTCCGGCAAGAAGGAACTGAGCAGGCAGCGGGTCGGCAGGGACATATATACACCGCCATGAAGGCGCCACGCTAGGGGTCTCCACAGCCGACCCGACGGGTACCGCTAGGGAAAAGCTTCTGGCGATAGTGCTTGCGGCACATGTACACGCCTATTGGAATGGACATGATCTCGAAGAACAACAATTACAAGAGGTAAGTAACCATTTTTTATAAAATGTTCAGGCTGGCTGAAAGAAATTGCAGAAGGTTTCTGCTTTCTGTCCCCAGGGACAAGCAAATGGCAGGAAGATAACCTCTCCTTCGCCATAAAACCATGTTTATTACCCCAAAGAGCTTTTAGACAAATTCAGAAAAGCTTCATTTTAAACTTGCTTTAATTTTCTCTATGAATTTTTTTATACTATGTTTTGAGAAATGGATGTAAGCTTGGTTGTCGTGATTGGTACGGTGTATAATATATTTGATAGGCATTTTAATTGTAAAGACTGCAACTAATACACACAAAATGGATGTCAAAGAGAAGAGTTACTGAAGAGCCTTATCAAACATAAAGCCTAGGGGTAAAGTGGACCTATATGAAGCTCCTCCAACCTTTCTTTTCAAAGAAAAACTTCTGCTTGTCTCTTAAAAACCTCAAGGAAAAATGTATATAGTTGGAAATATTTTAAATTTTTGTTTAGTTCTTAAATATTGAAATGGGAAATAATTTTGATTGGAATATTTGCAAGTATGTTAGTTAAGTGCAAAGCTCCTAATATAATTTCCTAGTTTCATTGCTAATAGTAAAATGCTTAGAATTTAATGACCTTGCTGAGCTAGTTACTAATGTAAGAAACCATTTAATTATAGAGTATTTATATTAAGGGGGAATTAATTAATTACTGGCACTGTACAAGCAACCCTCTCAACCAACACAGAAAGACCTGAAGAATCATTTCTCCAAAAATTGTTATAAAAGAATCAACAACTTCTTAAATAACTTTTTAAACTACTGACTTTCTAAGAGTTATTTAATGTAGGATGACTGTTTTGAGAACTAAAAACTTTCATATGAAGAATAGGAGTGTTTGGACTTTTTGGAAACAGAATTTCATTTCTTGTTGAACTCTAATAAAATAGAAGAAAGATTTCAAAAATGGACTGAAAGTAAGGAAAAATTTAACTTCTAACTTCAAAAGATTATCTGGGATTTTTCTGCTACATGCAGAACAAAGGTAATTAGAAATGTTGCATATTCATTAAATAGACTGCATGTTCAGGAGCTGAAAGTGTCACCTAAGCTAACCCTGGTGGTATGGAGCCAATGAAGAAATTCTAGGAACCAATTTGAATCTAAACAAGCTTGGAAGAGGTAATTTTTCTATAATTTCATGGAAATAGGAAAGAGAAAAGTATAAAAAAACTCTGAAGTGAGCACCTCTGCTACCCTGCTTAAACAGCAAGCACTCCACAACTCATCCTGCCTGTCTCTAAAAACAAGCTACTACAAAGAGCTTAGAAGAACAGAAAAGACTCAAGAAGAAACCAAACCAAAGAAACCTCCCCAAGATTTCAACATGGATTGGTGAGAGAAAATTAACCAAAATACTGCCAAGGGATTAGATTTAAAATGTCTTATAATTTTGTTAGGATATGGAAATGCTGTGATAATTTAAAATATTAACAGTTTCTCCTGTTAATCACCAAATGGTTAGACCAAGTATTCCTGGAGATGAGACAGGGACTAAACATTGGTAAACAGAGAAATAATGGGATTAAGTTGGATTTAAAATTCTTAATATTCATAATTGGCCTGTTTTAAAACAGCTCCTTAAATGGCTTCTTCTAAGTAACACATTTAAATATTTTCTTCAATTGCATAGGATTTAGTTAAGATTGCTTACTTTGCCCAACTGTAAATTGTCTGGTTATTTAGAATAACTAACAGCATCCACCTGCCATTAGACAAATTCTGTTGCCCATACATAAACAGTTTTAAATTATCTAATAAGGGCTTGTCTACACGGTGGAGTAATGCACACTACAGGGGTGTGATTTCTAAAGAGAACTAATGTGTTGTGCATTAATTGGTGTATGTAGGCTCTGCTGGTGCACACTAAATGTTCCCTAGTGCACTTCAATGTAATACTGTTTCAAACAGCACTGTGTTAAAGTACACCAGCAGGGTTCACACAGACCAGTGAATGCACAACAGATTAGTGCGCTTTAGAAATGACACCCCTATAGAGGTATTATCCTTCTGTGTAGACAAGCCCCAAGATACTTAAGACAGCATTTCACAATAGTTGTAGGAAACAAGATACTTTAGTCTTAACTTACCAAAGAAAGAATGCCCCCAGAAGCATTTCACACTTAAGGGTGTAATCTCTGGTAAAAGCTCTCCACAGATAGACGTACAGAAGAGATTGTAACGGACATAACTATTTTATCATTAGGCTTAATGCTTAATGTTTACTTTTCCTTAATAATAAAATAGCCATGATTAATAATTCTGATTATTTTGCTTGGTCTCAATACTGATGGTTCTCTAACGACTGTAAAAAACAAAACCAAAAAATCCATGCAAGTAAAATAGTGGGAGCCACATCTTTGAGTTGGCAGTAAACTCAGTAAATTAGTAAGACCTGGCCTACGATTTCTTGTTGTGCTCAACTAAATATTTTTAGTAATTTTTTAAATAAATGACTTGACATCCAACAATTTAAAACAGGGGTCGGCAACCTTTTAGAAGTGGTGTGCCGAGTCTTCATTTATTCACTTTAATTTAAGCTTTCGCATGCCAATACTACATTTTAATGTTTTTTAGAAGGTCTCTCTATATAAGTCTATATATTATATAACTAAACTGTTGTCGTATGTAAAGTAAACAAGGTTTTCAAAATGTTTAAGAAACTTCATTTAAAATTAAATTAAAATGCTGATCTTACATTGCTGGCCCGCTCAGCCCGCTGCCGGCCTGGGGTTCCGTTCACCTAGGCCAGCAGCGGGCTGAGCGGGGCCGGCGGCTGGGACCCCAGCTGGCAAGGGGCTGGCAGCCAGGACCCCAGACCAGCAGCGGGCTGAGTGGGGCCGGCGGCCGGGACCCCAGACCAGCAGTGGGCTGAGCAGCTCAGCCTGCTGTTGGTCTGGGGGTCCGTCCGCCAGCTCCTGCCAGCCAGGGTCCCGGCTGCCGGCTCCTCTCAGCCCCGCTGCCAGTCTGGGGTCCCGGCCCTGTCCACATCGAGTAGGTACCTACTTTCTCCCTGGTTCTGGCTCATTCTCTTCCTCTCTCTGCACTGAGATGAGGGTGGGAGTGCACTGAGAACAGGGCTGGGGGTGAAGAAGCAGGCTGGGGGTTGGGGTGTAGGGTCTGGCCAGGAGCTAGAATGAGGGAGGGAGCTCTGGGTTGGGGCAGGCGGTTTGGGAGTGGAGCGCTTACCTGGGCAGCTCCCATTTGGTGTGAGAGGTGTAGGTGGGAATGTGGGTGTGCGTGTGCAGGAGCTCCCGTTCGGTGCTCAGGGTGGGGATGTGGATGTGGGGGTGCAAGTGTCAGGGCATGAGGTGTGGGGGGTGCAGGAGTCAGGGCAGGGGGCTGGAGGTGTGTGAGGAGGGTGCAGGAATCAGGGCAGGGGGCTGGAGGGCTGGGTATGTGTGGGGGGTACCAGAGTCAGGGCTGGGGTTGTGGGGAGTTCAGGGGTCAGGGCATGAGGCTGAGGTGTGTGGGGAGTGCAGGGGTGAGGGCAGAGGGCTGGCAGTGTGGGCTGGGGTGCTCCCAGCCCCCTGCCCTGAGCAGCTCACGGCAGGGAGCTGGAGGGGATATGCCGATTCCACCCCCTTCCCCAATGTCCCTGGAGCAGAGAGCACACTGCGGCTCTGCTTTTCCCTCTCCCACTTCGTAGTAAGGGCTGACAGCTGATCGGCCGCAGGGAGGGAGAGAAGGAGGGGCAGGAACCCTGCACACTGGGGGAAGAGGTGAGGGGAGGGGGAAGCTTGCCCGCCCTGCAAGGAGAGAGCGCTGGGCGGAGAAGAGTGGGCTGGGCAGGATTTTTAATTGCATGCTGCTGTCCCCAGCAGGTAGCAGCGTGCCATTAAAAATTGGCTCGCGTGCCGTAGGTTGCCAACCCCTGATTTAAAATTAACCCTATTTGCACCACATAGCCACTGACTTTGATTTGTGGCTTATTAAATCCAAATTAATCCAAGTTATTAAGATCCAAATTAATTTTTCTATAGTTTCTTTTAATTGTTTAAGGAACTTATGGGTTATCTTAATCATCATGGGAAAAAAGAGATATTGGATCTAGGAAAAAATATTAATCTGAAGTAAATGTACTCATTTTATAAGTGGCATGGGTGGCCTGTTCCATCTCTAGATAATTGCAAATTGTCTTCATCAGAAGTGTATAATCCGTATGTAAGTAGCTATGCTGTATGCCTGGAATCAAATATTAAAAAATAATTTACCTGTGGCTTTTGGTAGGCAGTTTCTAAATTTCAGTGCCTATTCTAAGCACCATTCAGAACATCTTAGAATTAGTATAGTTTGATTTGTAGTCTGATTCAGGCCCAAACTCAGCAGTCATAATAATGAGTGGAGCAGTGCTTCTTGATACGTGCTTTTTAAGAACACTAACTTCATCCATGCACTAATAATTTGGTATATATTTGTGCTAATTAAAGTTCTACCGTGGCAAAATATAGAATGCAAAGCTCCCTTTCAGACAGCTAGAACTGCCCCCAAAATGTTTTCAAACAAGACCGAATGGACCCTCGTGTATACATAGAATTCCCAGATGAGTAAGGGAGCAAATATAGAATTATAGGCTTATTGCACAGTTTTATTTCAACCACATAAAATACTTCAAGCAGATTTCTGGAGACAGGTTCATCAATTCATATACTTCCCAATTTAGAGACCCTTGGGGTCCAGGGAAGAGCTATTAAGGATGTAAATTTTGGAGAGGGTCGTCAAATACTATGCTTTGCAATGAGCAGTAAGTTATTTATAACCATATCCGTGTCCAAAAACCCATCTTTTGTTGTATTTCAGTGTTTTTCACTGGTGATGAAAATAATATCTTCTGGATTTAACAAAAAGAATAGTAAAATGTGTTTGCAGAAACCTGTTTGTAGAAGTCGAGAAGGTCCAAGATTAGTTTTATGTGTTAGAGAATGAGTATATTACTGTACAGTGCCACATAGTAAAGTTGAATGGAAAAATCTTTCAGCAATTCCTGTCTAACCCCCTATTTTTAGAGTTTTGTAACTAGTAAATTGAAAACTAGCTGAAACTTAGGTCAAACCAAGCACATGGAAACTTCATTTTTAACACTGGCTGTTTTCAAGGTTTATAAATATAAAAAGTGTTACCATTTTTGGATACTTTTTGGGATCCTTATAATGTTTTTGAGATTTATGACAACTACAAAGATGTCAGCAAGGGCTCAGTGCAAATTCAGTACAATGTATTATTTATTTATTTGTGTTACAGTAGCATCTAAGGGCTCATGTCATGGACCCAAGACCCCATTATGCTAGGCACTGTACAAACACAGAACAAAAAAAAGACAGTCCCTGCCCCAAGGAGCTTACAGTTGAAATATAAGAGAAGAGACAACAGATGTATACAGCCAGGTGGGATTATAAAGAAACAGTGAGACCATGTTAGTCAGCATAATAGGCAGCGGTTTCAGCCCACAAGTGGCTTAACTGTTGCCAAGTTTTTTTGTAGGCACCATGGAACAGGAGAGAAAAGAAAGGTTTTGAAGGAGAACAATGAGGTAGCTTTGCAGAAGTTTATGGGGAGCTCCTCCCTTCACTCTAATAACTTTTCTGCCATCAACAAATCATCTAAATAAATCAACATTATGATTCTTACTTCTGGATTGACATAAATGGACGAATGAACATAATAAATGCTCCTAGGGTAACTCACAGTCCTCAATCATTAGTGTTCATTGAAAATAGAATACACTTGGTACCAAAATACTATGGTTAAATTTGTGGAGAAGTTTGTTACAACCACGGGGTTCCACTTGCTCATAACTTTCAGAAAAATTATTTTTGGCTAAAGTTTGCCTTGTAAGATCTCAGCCAAGAGGTAAATATTTCACAAGAATGAGGAGTGGGGTTTTTCCCACTTATTATTACCATGTCTTTAAAAGTAAAGGAATAAAAAACAGCTGAATTTCAAAACCTGCCCTGTAAATTGTGCTCAGAGTACTGTGTGTCTAGGATGGGGCAGGGACAAAAATGGCTGAATGATGATAAAATTATAAGTGGTTGCAAAATCACTTCTCAACATGCATTGCTAAAATATATAGGGTTAGGGTTAAAACTCAGAACCTATACATCACGTCTTACACAACGGGTGCTTGTCTCAGCATCCAGCTACACTGCAGCCAGTGACCAAGCAACTCTTGCAGCCTTTATACTTTCACTCCTGGTGTGGTAGCAGCAGCCTGCACTAGCTATCTGCGATGAGGGGGATGTTCCGAATCAAAACAACCCTGATTACTACATGTTACCACAGTGATTCTACCATGTGCAGGACCTTCTCTGGCGTTGAGTGGGGAGCAGGATTTACTACAAAGTACCTTTGAAACGTAAAGGTGTATCAGGCTTAAGAAGCCTTTTCTTTTAAAAAAGGGGACAAATGACATGAGAAAGTGGTTTTTTTGTTTGTTTGGATACTTCTACTATGCCTAACTTTTTTTAAAAAATGTTTTTTATTTCTAGGGCAACAAACTTTTAAATTCCAGAAAAGCTCTTATCCACCTCTTAATTGGTTATTTTGGGAGTAGGTGAACCTCTGATGAAACAGAATTTTTTTTTCTTTCAGCCTCAGTGTTTATTTAACTCATCACTTTCATCCTTAACCCTGCACCTGCATTTCACTTGCTTTAAAAACCACTATTTGTGTGTGTGGATCAAAGTCAAAATTGTATATGGAATGAAAGAGCAAGACATCACCTAAACAGAATGAAGGCAACTAGGAATACAAACTCCCTCTCCGGAATGACAGATAACATCACCATCCAGGAGTGAAACCTGTCATTCCTTTCCCCCCAGGGAGAAGAATCATTGTCCAATTATTGACTATGTTGTTCTTTCAGCTTTTTTAATTTAGAGCTCTACCAGACATCATAAGCCAGGAAGGAAAATGACAAAATGGATATGGGTTCTTTACACTTTTTGTAAAACATACCGCATTGGCATAGAATGTGTTTTCCCTGATTGCTGTGTAGTTTAATTCTGAAGAGCAGTAAAGAGGTAACTAGCTGCAGAAGAGGGGACAGGCTAAGAACAGAGAGGTGCATTACATAATGGACTATTGAAGTCATGTAAAAGAATATGTATGATCATCTAGGGTTTATTTAATACTAGGAAGGGGAAGGAGTTATGTCTCATACAGTATAAAGTAGTTTTGAAATTGCAAGGCTCTTTAATATATTTCAATTTTGGAAAAGAAGTTATACACCCAAGGGTCAGTTGTGGCTTTGACATAAGACACATGTATGGGGAAGTGTGTAGCTGCACTGTGTCAGACGCAGATTATGACTCAGTCATATTATGAAGTATGTATTTGATGGAGCCATTTTTAAGATACTGGTCATCAATTAATTATCATCAAAGTTTCCACGAATATTCTGAGTTGAAAATAAACATGGAAAATTTTAGCCCAAAGAGCAGTTTTTTTAGAAAGTTAGGAACAACTGAAAGTGGATGCTGGAGCTGAGCCTTAACAATGGCAACCACTGTTTTACCCCTTCTAATAATAAATAATAATGTTAAGAGTGTTTGATCCTTGCAAGAGCGTTGTTCATGCCTGCATTTTTTGTTTGCATGTTGCTGTTTACATTACCATAGCCTACAGAACTTGGCATATCTCTCTGTCTGGAGGAACCAACTAGGGGCCATGCTCCTCTTGACCTGCTGCTCACAAACAGGGAAGAATTGGTAGGGGAAGTAGAAGTGGGTGGCCACCTGGGCAGCAGTGACCATGAGATGGTTGAGTTGAGAATCCTGAAAAAAGGAAGAAAGGTGGGCACCAGAATATAGACCCTGAACTTCAGAGAAGCAGACTTTGACTCCCTCAGGGAACTGATGGGCAGGATCCCCTGGTAGGCTAATATGATGGGGAAAAGAGTCCAGGAGAGCTGGCAGTATTTTAAAGAAGCATTATTGAGGGCACAGGAAAAAAACATCCCGATGTGCAGAAAGAATAGCGAATGTGGAAATTTGGACAGATAACTAAGGAGGAGTATAAAAATATTGCTCGAGTATGCAGGGGTGTAATCAGGAAGGCCAAAGCACAATTGGAGTTGCAGCTAGCAAAGGATGTGAAGGATAAAAAGAAGGGTTTCTACAGGTATGTTAGCAACAAGAAGAAGGTCAGGGAAAGTGTGGGACCCTAACTGAATGGGGGAGGCAACCTAGTGACAGATGATGTGGAAAAAGCTGAAGTACTTAATGCTTTTTTTGCCTCAGTCTTCACAGATAAGCTTAGCTCCCAGACTGCTGCACTGGGCAGCACAGTACGGGGAGGAGGTGAGCAGCCCTCAGTGGTGAAAGAACAGGTTAAGGACTAGTTAGAAAAGCTGGACATGCACAAGTTCATGGGGCCAGATGCAACGCATCCGAGGGTGCTGAGGGAGTTGGCTCATGTGATTGCAGAGCCATTGGCCATTATCTTTGAAAATGCGTGGCGATTGGGGGAGGTCCTGGACGACTGGAAAAAGACAAATATAGTGCCCATCTTTAAAAAAGGGAAGAAGGAGAATCTGGGGAACTACAGACCGGTCAGCCTCACCTCAGTCCCTGAAAAAATCATGGAGCAGGTCCTCAAGCAATCCATTCTGAAGCACTTGGAGGAGAGGAAGCTGATCAGGAACAGTCAACATGGATTCACCAAGGGCAAGTCATGCCTGACCAACCCGATTGCCTTCTATGATGAGATAACTGGCTCTGTGAATATGGGGAAAGTGGTGGATGTGATATATCTTGATTTTAGCAAAGCTTTTGATATGGTCTCCCATAGCATTCTTGCCAGCAAGTTAAAGGAGTATGGGCTGGATGAATGGACCATATGGTGGATAGAAAGCTGGCTACATCGTCGGGCTCAACGGGTAGTTATCAATGGCTTAATGTCTAGTTGGCAGCCGGTATCAAGCAGAGTGCCCAAGGGGTGGGTCCTGGGGCTGGTTTTGTTCAACGTCTTCATTAACGGTCTGGATGATGGGATAGATTGCACTGTCAGCAAGTTTGCAGATAACACTAAGCTGGGGGGAGAGATAGATACGCTAGAGGGGAGGGATAGGGTCCAGAGGGACCTAGACAAATTGGAGGATTGGGCCAAAAGAAATCTGATGAGGTTCAACAAGGACAAGTGCTGAGTCCTGCACTTAGGATGGAAGAATCCCATGCACCGCTACAGGCTGGGGACCGACTGGCTAAGCAGTAGTTCTCCAGAAAAGAACGTGGGGATTACAGTGGACGAGAAGCTAGATATGAGTCAATAGTGTGCCCGTGTTTCCAAGAAGGCTAACGGCATATTGGGCTGTATTAATAGGAACATTGCCAGCCGATTGGGAGAAGTGATTATTCCCCTCTATTCGGCACTGGTGAGGCCACATCTGGAGTACTGCGTCCAGTTTTTGGCCTCCTGCTACAGAAAGGATGTGGATAAATTGGAGAGAGACCAGCAGAGAGCAAAGAAAATGATTAGGGGGCTGGGGGACATGACTTGTGACGAGAGGCTGAGGGAACTGGGCTTATTTAGTCTGCAGAAGAGACGAGTGAGGGGGGATTTGATAGCAGTCTTCAACTACCTGAAGGGGGGTTCCAAAGAGAATGCAGCTAAGCTGTTCTCAGATGACAGAACAAGGAGCAATGGTCTCAAGTTACAGTGGGGGAGGTGCAGGTTGGATATTAGGAAAAACTATTTCACTTGGAGGGTGTTGAAGCACTTGCATGGGTTACCTAGGGAGGTGTTGGAATCTCTATCCTTACAGGTTTTTAAGGCCCGGCTTGACAAAGCCCTGGCTAGGATGATTTAGTTGGGGATTGGCCCTGCTTTGAGCAGGGGGTAGGACTAGATGACCTCCTGAGGTCTCTCCCAACCCTAATATTCTATGATTCTATGCAGGCTATTGAGAAAGCTTGCCGAAGGTTGAGTAAACAATCTTTGATTTTAAGGTTTAGCAAATAAAATGCAATTTATTTTATGCACATCTCTAATTTGTTCTTTTAATGAGGATTATAAATTTTGCCTCTGGTTTTTAGTTAGAGGTAAAAAATTCTGCTTTTCATGTGTTTTCTAGTTTCTTTTCTAGTTGCTGATTATGGAGATATTTTTGTATATCGTTTGTATAATTCTAAAGTATGTCTGTAACATCTCAGCTATTCTCACAATAATAGATTGTGTAATGAGAGAACTACAACTCCTTGATATAGGATGTATTGAGTACTGTAGATCTCCACTCTATATAGGATTTAGCTTCCTTTAAAAAGTAAGTTTTGCATTCCTAACATAAAAGTATTCTCCTTTTTGTCCTTCCCATTAGGAACCATGGGATGCTCGACACATTCCAGCACTGTTCTCTGCTTTCTGTGGCCTTTTAGTTGCACTTTCTTATCATCTTAGTAGGCAAAGCAGTGATCCATCTGTACTTATGTAAGTTGTCAGCAAACTTTTTTTATTGGTTATATTATATGGCATGTAGACTATTGCACAGGGTGATATTTAAGTCTGGAGAGGGTGATTTCTGAATTCGGTAACTTGGGACATCTTCTGACAAAGTTGGTTGTGTAAACTTGGGTCTCACTGGGAAGAAACATACTGAAAAAGTATGATAAAGGAGGGCTTTTATGGTTATTGTTACCAGTGTTTTAGAAAACATTCTTTTTTGAAAGGGACTGGATATCTCAAGGACTAGCAATAAGATACACATTTACCTCTAGATAACTGGTACAAAATAAGGTACTGATCCTGCAGAAGTTCATGTATGTGCATAAGTGTACTACCATGAGTAGTCCCATTGAAATCAATGAGATGATGTACAATCATAAAGTGAAGTATTTGCTGGATCAGGGCCAAAGACTATTGTCAGTGGCTGAAAGGTAGTGTCCTTAGTTTGGTAGCTTGTATGAAATATATTTTGGTCTTGGTCCATTCCAGTAGCCAGCTGTCTCCATTGCAAAACTACCAGCAGATTTGTCAGTAAATGGTGCCACTGTCAGTTGTCTTAGCAGAAAGAACAATGAATGAATAAACAGAAACCAAGCTATTCAATTTCTCATCACAGGGTACCCAAAATACTTTGATGAAATGGGAAGTGTTCACACTTGCTGCCCATGGTGTATCAGTTCGGTAAATGCATAATGGGCTTCAACCACCAGGGCAATAAATCTGGTACTTTTCATCAGTACTAAGTTATTTGGGTCAGATTTTGCTGTCTGGGAATTATATGATTAACCCTTATGGAACCAGCTAATCTCCAATGGATGCCACCTGGGGACAGGCTAATTATCAGGGTTTGGGGAGATGCATTAGAAAGCACTATAAGAAGCAAGAGGAAGAGTTTCTGACCCTTGGGAAGCATGACCTGATCACAACTCTTTTGTCATGTCAGTTCCATTACCTTTGCCTCTCCACTGATGTTAACTGCTCTTCAAGGTAGTAAGCATTTAAAGCTGAATCCAGGGACTGTGAAGAACCAGTGTAGAAAAAGCAACACGATGATCTGAAGGTTGGGCTGACAGAAGCAGAGGTGCAGCTAGAAACATGGGGCCCCCTGCCATCTTGGTGGGGGCCTTTTTTGGGCATTCACAGAGAGAGCCAGGTAATACTGAGGGAGACAATGGGGAGTCATTCTACGCAGGGGAGGAAACAGGAATGGGAAGGAAGGTGAAAAGGAGCTGTGGCATTAACTGAAATTCTTAAATTCTTCAGTGTGGTTTATGTAAATCCTGTCATCATCCTCATGATCCCTGGGGACAGATAAGTTAGATAATTACATGCTGCTGTATTCTGTGTGCGGTGGAAGTGCAGTAAGAAGTGCTTCCACTTACTTTCCTGTAGCCTAATCCAATACTCATTGAATCTTTCCAGTCCTTTCAATGGGCTCTGGATTAGGTCCACTATGAGTGACATATAACTCATTCTACAGGATGTTATAGAATACAGAAATGGTTGTGGGGTGAAGTACCATTACACACAGGAGGGCTTATTCAGTTTTTGTGTAAAATACACACAGAAAAATACCAAATAAGCACTCAAGAATGAGTTCTTTAGATTTTAAATGTGTATTTTCCTCAGGATATAATTCACAGTCCATTAGTATCTTTAATTAAACAAAAACTCTTATCTTTTGTTTTAAATAAGATGTTTTGAATCCCTGAATTCATTGTTTGGCCACCTTTTAAATCTAGTTTCTAATCTTCTAACGACCTTAATCAAATTCTCAGTAGTTCAAATAATTGTTAAATGTCTTGTCTGAGATTAAAATATGAGTTTCTGATTCTACAACAACATCAAGTATTCATTGTATAATCAAGATTAAAATGTATAATCCCTAAAAAGAGGTTTAAGATATCTTTTAATGACTGAATTTAACTAAATGGAGTTTAGGGGATTGGAAACAGTATTTAAGGGATGGCCTCCGGCATAAGTTTTAAGATGAAGGAGAAGGTGTTTTGTAAAACTAAAATGAGGATGAACATGTAATTTTTATTGAGATGAGCATTTTACCCTTTGTAATATCAGTGTTTGACATCAGAAGTGGCACTAAAGAGCCCCCTTGCCAGCATCCTCATTAGTGGTCAAAGATTAGAAAGAGCATGGAACTGAACTATCCTCTCATGTGGTCCCTTCCCAATTAATGCTACTGTGCTGATTCTAGACTACACTTCCTTATTGGTGAGGAAGCTGACACTGCCCTGGTCAGATTTTCAGCTTTTCTATAGCAATCTCCTGCTATCAACAATAGAATATATGTATGTAAGGGTAAAGTTGGGCTCTAAAATGTCTCTTCTCCCCTTACTAATGGCATATAACCCCATTCGCTGAAAAGCTGTTATTCAGAACTACTATATTCTAACAAATCTTTTTTTTAATAGATCCCTTATTCAATGTAAATTTTTTCCTCACTCTCTACGTCAAAATTTGAGAGATTCATCAACAGATCCACTCCCAGAGAAGATGAGAGAGTCAGTGGTAAGGCTTTTTAAAATTATTTATTTTATGTACTGGAAACCTGCAATCCACCCATGTGGAATCCCTTAACCATGCTCAATTGTCAATGCTACTACCTCAAGTGTGGATGCGCTCTGCCGACAGAGGAAGACAGTGTGAACATGCAACAACCATTTTCTTTTAGCGCTTTTTGATCGTCGACAACATTTTCAGCGAAAAAACTCTGCCACTGTAGACATGGCCTTAGGAGAGTATTGGTGACTGATACTCAGGGGAAGGGGGAGACCTCAAGAGTTCAGGCTTGGCAAGGATGGGGTTCCCAGAAGGGTTTAAGGTGTGGCTGATTCCATCCAAAGTTCTAAATTGCCCTGCTTCCCAGCAGCTAGAAACCTTTCCTTCTCCTCAGCACAGCATCCATAATGGCCATCTCGAAGCACTAGGGAGCTAGATAATCCCTAAAGTGTAAGCATCTGTGAGAGTAAGTAGTGTTTAAGGAGTGTATGGAAAATATACTACTTTACTGCTTGGTGTAGAAGCCACAGCTTCTGCTAAACTTAATTATTTTACTTGGTTAAATTGCATAGTGGAGGTATGGCTATTAATGGAGGGAGGCTTCTAAGCAAAGATATAAAGTATTTATTATAAAGCTTGGCTACATACTCTGGTGTTTTTGGTATGTAGCTTATGGGCACAATCCACTGTCAATTGATTTCTATAAACTGGTTGACTGTATTGTAGGTATAGTGGGAGGCATAATTTTCTTCTGATTTTATAACCCACACATCCCTTCCACTTATTGTTCATTGCCTGGGGCAAGTGTACAGGCTGACCTCATCTATTCTACAAGTTGAACCATGTCAGGGGACTGACCCGGTTAACAATATGGCCATCCCTTGAACTGGTTACAACCATTTCATTTCAGAGTGCAGATGAGGATCCGGTCAAAAACGCAGTTAAGGTCCTGACTATATTGCAGACTGGAACCATGTAACTAGGAAAATGGGATAACTGTGTTCCACTGTAGCACTCTGGCCTGGCTGTACTAGTAATGTAGACAGGGCCTTTGTGTCTTGGTCCTTTTTTTGTGGTGGAATTTGTTTCTTGGTGCTCTTTTCTGCCAGGGAATTGGTTTCACATGGTGCTTGTCAGCTGCACATTTCCACTACACACATTTGACATCTCATATTGTTTTCCAGAAACACAGGCTGTTTTTACTGGCTGCTACAAGGGCCTCCTAATGCTGTACCTTCCTTTCTTCCTCTGTTTGGGTTTCCTCCAGTTTATATATTAATGTAAGCAGATGTGCACAATTCTAAATTGGTTTATGTAGTGCTAACTCTTCCATGCTGGGATACAGATAGTACTCCCTGAAGAGGAGATTGCAATTGTAGTTTAATACGTGCTCTGTCTAAACCCTTTAGTGGCTGGCGGCAATGTCTTAATAAATAGTTGAACCAAGTTAAGTAGGTTCTCCACAATTGTTCTCACACTGCAATGCCAGTATAGAAAGTTGGTGAGTGTAGACAGCTAAAATATATATGTGCATCAAATTTGAGGGAAACATTTAAACAACAATCCATTTTGATCTTACTTCACTGTAGTTAAGGGAGTGTGCTATCGTAACCAGCTCTGGTTTTGATTAATTTTCAAAAGCAAACTAAAAATAGCTTTCAGATCCTCTGTAAGAAGAACTTTGATATATCTGGGAATTGGGTACACTGTTACATGAGGACCAGAAGGAGAAGTTTTAATAGCATATCCTTCCCCCTTTTGTTTCCCTCAGCATGCCCCTGTGTAATTGCCATCTTTTATAGTTGACAGTGGAGGAAAAAAGCTTGTTTGGGCCAAGTGCAACAAAATGTCCAGTGTCCACTGGCCTATGCTCCTATGTATAAAGCATGCATAATATTCAGGCTAAATTAGCCCCTTTTTAATCAATAAATTTAAGATATAAATAACTGGTTCACCTCCCAAGATGAAAGCAAATAAGTTTAAATATTAAAATAAATCTGTTGTGTTGTATAATATTCATGTTAGTAGTAATCAATATAGCATTTGTAATGTTTAGTTACATGACCTTTACTATTTTTTCTCTGCTCGAATGGCTATGTAAGAATCGTCAGCTTCGGAAACTGGAATTACAAAGCAGCTGTGATGGATAATTGACCATTCAACTTTGAGAATGGAGCTTCCTAGCATTATAATTAATTTCTATAGACATCCCCATGGTTGATTACTACATTAACCAGTGGCCTGAGGGTGTTAATGTGTTACATTCAAACTCAACTTCCTTCCTGGCCTTTAGTACAAACAGTCAGATAGCTAGTAAAAGGATTTATACAAAGCTCCCAATGTATAATTTAAAACAAGAAGAAAAAAATTACAGCATGTTTTCCTGTTTTATTCTCACAAGCAGGAGATGTCCAGAATAGCCCTTTAAAAAATAAAGAAATATTTCTTTGATAGAATGGTGGGTGGGTGATGTTGAGGCTGTGTCTGCATGATCTGTTTTTACCCAAAACTTCAAAACAATCCCAATGGTAGTGATTATTTCACTATTGAATTTTTACTAGAGTCAGAGGTCAGGCCTTTCACACATAATGTGTATCAAACGTTACATTAAAAACATGTCAGTTAGGTTACAAAGTCAAAGACTAGAAAGTTAGGAGATGGTGGCCTGTCCAACCTTAATTCAGCCTGCTTGTGCATCCATTCTGTGCCCGCCCCCCCGTGCATGGTGTCTTGCGGAAAATGTGCAGTGTTTTATTTACTCTCACCATCTTGTTGCAAATGTCATGATATGTGATGTTTTTCTTAAAACCCCAACTCTGGGAGGCATATGATTACATGAGAATATCATCTTTCATTTTAAAAATAGTATGTTTCTAGCCTTCAGTCTAACTTTGAAAACATGACCTGAGTACATTTATTAATTTTTACCCAATCTCATGATTTCTTTGGGGCCTGACTCATGATTTTTGAATGCTTGGAGTTGGCATTACTGAGAATGGTACGTGATCATGTAATTAAAGATTATATCATATTACATTGCATTTCATTACATAACATATACTCAGCAGGGCTAAATTAAGGTTGTACAGGCAGCCATAAATCTAGCATTACCTAGCTTTCAAGTGCTTAACTTTGCAACCTAAATAACATTCTTTTAATATAGTTTTAGTATGTAATTTCCTAGGATTTTTAATAAAGGTAAAAATACATTCCATTATGTGCATCATCATCAGGGTTTCAACCCTGAACTTTCAGTACTGATGCACACCTGCCACCACTTGAGCTACAAGGCTAACTACATTAGCTGGTGGCAGGAGAAAGCTGTTATCCTGTGGGTGGGAATGGGCCACTGGGGCAGCACCAGGTAGGAGATCAGGAGTTAGTTGATGGCGAGGGGCTGGCCTGGCCTGGTTCTCTCTTTCCCTCTACCCCCTTGAGTTGGGATGCTTCTGTCCCATGTGGTGTCTTCAGAGGTGGTATGGACCTCTGGAGCCATGTGCTCACTCCAGGCAGGCAGGGTGGTTGTTGGAAGCCTGCACCAGCTCTGCTCACATTCCTCCTAGCTTCCATACATTGCCAGAACATGTACATGATGGTTCTGGTGCTGCTGCTTTGGCAGTGGTTTGGATCTAGTTCTTTAGAATGTTCGTGTTCCATTAATATTATGGCAATCTGCCAAAATTTTCCTGAGGAACACAATCCGGGGAAGGAAAAGGATAATTAACACTTTATATTTCAGCTAAACCTGAGTGGAGTTTTATGGGATACAGAAAAAGCACTTCTCAAGCCAAAGGGCTTTAGTCCAGCTGAATTTCAAAGGCGTGCTATAATTAGTGTAAGTGTTAGAGTTTTCAGAAACAGGTTGCAATCATCTTTTGATAACCGAAATTGTTAAGCAACCAAAATATAGTGGTCATTGACAGCTCCCCCTATACTTTAAAATCAATTCGTTGTTCAAGCGTTGTCTCCTACATCTCTGTTTCATTTTTATCTCCCTATTGTTGGGTCTGTTATTCTAGCATTATTTTATGTTTTCTTCCTCCTCCCCACGGAAACACTTGTTGGCGAGGCTGGCTATTGGGGCTGGGTGCACAGTCACAGTAACATCTTGAATCAGATGAGGTTTTCTTTTAAGTGAAATGTTGTTGTATCCCAGGTTTCTAAGAGTCTTTAAATTAAAGCACTACAAGTCAGTATTTAGATAAACTGAATGCCTGCTGCTAGATATTTATGTCAGTCAGTACCTTCATTTGCCAGCAATGTTAAGGGCTACTAGCCCTCTGTAATATGTCTAGTCATAAATCTAAGCCAAGTTTTTGATTTGCTGACCAAAGACATTTCTGTAAGCTCTAAAATACAATGGTTCAAAAATTCACATAGCTCAAAAACTACCTTGTTAATTTGTTTATTCACGATGATATTTTAATCACAAGAAAAATGGGTTAGGAAGAACATATTTTCCAATTTCTCCAAAACACAATTACTCCAGCCTAGTTATAGTTCTTTACTTGAAGGTAGATTTTTTTTCCTTTCATTATCATTACATAATACTAGAGATAGGCCCACTTCTGAAAACCCCCAAATCTTGGAGAAATTTGGACCCTTATATTGAACCAAACATTACAACTTGGACCCATCTCTGTAGTACGTAATAATAAATGTATTATCATTGATGTCTATGAACACATGACAGAAACTCTCCCAGAAAGCACAGATTATTTAAGCAATGGAAGAAACAGTGCATTAGTATGAGAAAGTATCAATGCTTCCAAACAGGAAATGGAACCAGAATATTAACAGATTGTTGCCATTTTCAAAAATAGAGAAAACCCCACAAATACCATTGCATAAACGGAGACACAAATGTAATGTAAAACCATTTTAGTTTTAAGTTTCCCATGGTACAATTAAACAATGTTTACAAAATATGTTTTAAAATTAATTTTGATATTTTTGATATTTTTGAATTTTTAACAAATACAGAATGCGGGGAAATAATTTTGCAAATCATATTGCAGAAAATACCTTTACATTAAAATATATTTTTATATTGTAAAACAAAGACAAGTGTCATCACAATGCAAACTATCAGTAATTCATAATGGAGTCATTTAATTTATCCAGTTAAAATAGTATTCACTTGATAATTTTGTATTTTAAAAAAATTATATTCACAGAAGGAAATCTTGAAATCGGATCTCATTGTC
This sequence comes from Lepidochelys kempii, assembly GCF_965140285.1. Taxonomy (NCBI): domain Eukaryota; kingdom Metazoa; phylum Chordata; order Testudines; family Cheloniidae; genus Lepidochelys; species Lepidochelys kempii. Next base: position 133,953,300 of record NC_136382.1, on the reverse strand, counting down.
TGTGCAGTGGCTGCTGTTCTATCATTTGCAGTCAGCGCCAGCACTGTGTTTCTGTCATTAAGGGTATGTATATTAATCCCCTGCTTTTAAATATTTTCCCCCTAAGATATCATCTCTATTATGGAAAACTACATGGCTAAGAATAGAGAGGAGCTGTGAAGAGAAAAGTTAAGGAAAAATTATTTAATGGCAAAGATAATTTCAAGGCTTTTGATATACACTGCAAATCAGTTATAGATATTTATATTCGGCACTATTTAATGCATTTAGTAATTGTTTTCCCTAAACCTTTGCTTTATACTAGTCTTTTTTTATGACGTAGAAGCTGTTGGAAGAGGGATTCTTACATTAACCCGATCAATTTAGCGTTTTTATTTCCAGTTACAATACTGGTTAAATTTGTGTGTAAAGTACATTTTGAAAAAGAACAAAGGTTGTTGCTTTCATTTCCTGACCCCACATCTGCTTCCCACCTGTAGTCTTTGATGCTTTTTATGTAAGAATCAATATTGCTTGCAAATGTATAAGGAAGATTAAATTGTTGTACATTAAAAATATTGTGGGTCTATAAAATATTATTTGTAAATGTGATTCCATTATTTTCCTCCTTTGTCTCAGCCATTTCTCAGCATTGTGCTGTTTGCTTTAGCATGGACTGTGGGATTTGTAACACATTACATACTTCCTCAGCTCCGCAAGCATCATCCTTGGCTGTGGATTTCTCACCCGATACTTAAAAACAAAGAATATCATCAGCGGGAAGTGAGAGGTTTGTAATAAATGTTGTCAGAATGCTGATTGATGTTGTCTTTAGTTTGTCTTGTTTTTAAAGAAAAAAAATTCTTGCTTGTGTCAATGGTGGTATTTAAAGACGACCATTTTTTTCCAAGACGAGTTTTCTTTTTTCTTTTTTTATGTTTTACTTAGAAATATCAGAGGAGTATCAAGTTTTGATTTCTATATTTCTTTTGGATGGCACTCTCTCAGGGACTGTAAGAATGGAAGTGAATATAGTGACATCATCATAGGTAGAAAGGCCAACTGCAACTTTTCCACATTTCGTTGTAGAAGTGGGTGGGTTTGAATCTTTCATGCAGAGCTTTCTGCTAAATCTATCCAATTTTAGCAAAAACATCCAAGCCCAAAGAATTTTAAACTGTCTATGTAAACATAGATATTTTTTATTTAGGTCAGAAGGGACCATTATGATCATCTAGTCTGACCTCCTGCACAACGCAGGCCACAGAATTCCACCCACCACTCCTGCAAAAAACCTCTCACCTATGTCTGTGCTATTGAAGTCCTCAAATCGTGGTTTAAAGACTTCAAGGAGCAGAGAATCCTCCAGCAAGTGACCTGTGCCCCATGCTGCAGAGGAAGGCGAAAAACCTCCAGGGCCTCTTCCAATCTGCCCTGGAGGAAAATTCCTTCCCGACCCCAATTATGGTGATCAGCTAAACCCTGAGCATATGAGCAAGATTCACGAGCCAGATACTACAGAAAATTCTTTCCTGGGTAACTTGGATCCCACCCCATCTGATATCCCATCACAGGCCATTGGGCCTATTTACCATGAATATTTAATTACCAAAACCATGTTATCCCATCATACCATCTCCTCCATAAATTTATTGAGTTTAATCTTAAAGCCAGATAGATCTTTTGCCCCCACTGCTTCCCTTGGAAGGCTGTTCCAAAATTTCACTCCTCTGATGGTTAGAAACCTTCGTCTAATTTCAAGTCTAAATTTCCTGGTGGCCAGTTTATATCCATTTATTCTTGTGTCCACATTGGTACTGAGATTAAATAATTCCTCTCCCTCTCCGGTATTTATCCCTCTGATATATTTATAGAGAGCAATCATATCTCCCCTCAACCTTCTTTTAGTTAGGCTAAAGAAACCAAGCTCCTTGAGTCTCCTTTCATAAGACAAGTTTTCCATTCCTCGGATCATCCTAGTAGCCCTTCTCTGTACCTGTTCCAGTTTGAATTCATCCTTCTTAAACATGGGAGACCAGAACTGCACACAGTATTCCAGGTGAGGTCTCACCAGTGCCTTGTATAACGGTACTAAAACCTCCTTATCCCTACTGGAAATACCTCTCCTGATGCATCCCAAGACCGCATTAGCTTTTTTCACAGCCATATCACATTGGCGGCTCATGGTCATCCTATGATCAACCAATACTCCAAGATCCTTCTCCTCCTCTGTTACTTCTAATTGATGCGTCCCCAGCTTATAACTAAAATTCTTGTTATTAATGCCTAAATACATAACCTTACACTTCTCACTATTAAATTTCATCCTATTACTATTACTCCAGTTTACAAAGTCATCCAGATCCTCCTGTAGGATATCCCTGTCCTTCTCTAAATTGGCAATACCATTCCTTCCTGTCTTAAGTGAGGGCTCGCAAAACTGCCACTGCAATCCTTACCTATTGGGATTTCATTATTCCATAGTTCTCCAGTCCCCAGACAGTCTTCCTGCAGAAGGAGGGAAGTGTTATTTCTAATGTAGAAAAGCAAGCTCTGAATCCACGGAATTGAGTAGATAAACTCCACTTGACTTCAGGTGCAGCAGGATAGGGCACATAGGAGTTAAACTGAAGAGTGGAACATTTTGATTCACATTTAAAATGTGTCTAAACATTTCAGCCGTCTACCCCATTACCACACTTAGACTTGGAATTTAGTTCTGCATGAAACAACTTCTTGCCTTTGAATATTTGTTGCTCCTTCCCTCCCCCTTTATTTAATCATTTGAAGTGCTGGTGCCTGCTTACACTTCACATCCTCTGTCCCTGCCCTCAACCACCAAAGTGTCCAGGAAATCCACTGGGGCCCCGAAAAGATTTTCCCCCTACAAAATAAGATTATTTCTTATTATGGGCCCCTTTCCCTTAAACATCAGCTTTCACGTACCACTGACCTGAACTTCAAAGTGCTGGAATATAATGGTGAGAAGAATCTCAGACTTTTTCTTTAGATTATTGGTAACTGGGCTACTAGTCCATCTAATCTTTATTCATGACTCTGGCTTAAATCTGAGTTACTCCTTCCCTTGTGAAAACGCAGATAGAATTGCACGTGCATGTTCAAACATTTCACCTCTGTAGGCCTGGATTCAAATGTGAATTTATTTACTTGGCAAAATAGATTTCCGTGCAATCCCAAGTGGATATTTATCCCTGTTTATTAAACGTCCTAACCTCTTTTTTATACTTGGTGTAAAATGCAAGTTGTTTTACCCCTGGTGTAACTTTTAGATTGTGGAGAAGGGGAATTGTTATATCTGGAAATGGAGGACATATCAAATATAATAATAATACGTAGCTCTTCTATGGTGCTTTTCATCAGAAGATCTCAAAGCACTTTTCAAAGGAGGCCAGTATCATCCCTGTTTTACACAGTTGATAACAGGGAAGATGAAAGCTTCACCTAGCACCACATTGAGCTACTGTATATGAGTCAAGTGACCTATGGCCCAATCCAGGGTTATGTAAACTGAGGGACAGCCTAATATTTGTACTGAAGTTTATAGCCATTTTACATGGTATAGAGAAAATACAAATAACCCTTCTTTTTTAATACCCAGGCCCTTTAGGGAATGTTTAAATTATTAATGATAAAAACTTTATATATAAATTTCATAATGACAGACATAGTTTCCACTGTATTTCTGCAGGGCATAATATTCTGCTAGCAGAAGTAATAAGGCTAAAATAATATCTTTCCCTGGCATCTGTTGCAATGGGGTTTACTGAAAATATAGCAATGAAACAATGCAGGGGAAGAGTTCTTTTTAAAATGGCATTTCTCATTTTTAAAAAGTGTAACAAAATCAAGTTAAAAGCGAGAACACAGAATGTTGTATCAGTGATGTTTAGCCATTGTGTTCACTCTGTCAATATAAGCCTTAGTGGTTATCCATATAGACCCTCTGTAGGAGAGAATATAGCACAGAGAAGTACCTTTACCAATAACATTTACCTCACTTACTAGCTGTGCTTTCTATTTATAATCACCAATTGATCTGTACACCTGTAGTAGCTGTATTTTGAGAACACTGTACTGTAGCGTTTAACCCTCTGTTACAGTACAATTACATTACCTCAGTGACATATTGTGAGCAGTTTGATATGCTGTACTCTGTTTAAAAGTGAATTGTATTTCCTAAATAGATTTTCCTGTTTAAGAATAGAGGCAGAATTATATTTACTTTGACTTTTGAATGTTTAAAATTTGAGCAGCATGGTTACTGAAGTCTGTAACTTTCATTTCCTGCATAATATCTCAAGAGATTCACTAAAACTGAATAAAACAATGTAACTTCGTTGATAATTTGGCCTTGCTAATATCTACTGGCTTCAGCAGGTGCTGCGTTGGTATGTAGGAATATCTGAAAATATTTTAGAATCTCAGAGACTAATTTCTAGTTCTCCTACAGTTTCAGCAAACTTCACTTCGAGAAACTTGGCTTCTTTTTTCAGCTATCATCTTCTCTTTGGTCCCAGCTGGAAACTTGCTTGTCATATCTTGATGGATCATTCTCAACCTATGTTCATGAGGTGCTTGAAAACAATAATGTCAGAACACAGTCTGCTGCAGGACTTCAGTATCCTGTTCTTCAAACTAGACAACAAAAGCGTTCTGCTCATTCCCTGCAAAATCGTGCGTTTGCCATACATTAAGGATTTATATCTCTCTGAAAAATCATGTCTTCAAAACAAAACATTGGGTACCAAAAAGTACCCAAGAGACTTGATTGAAGGTTGCCTTTTAACTGTTGCCACAAAATGCCAAGGAAAGTGTACTGGAAATGTGAATCTTATTAATGATTTGTATTCCAGCTGAAAGTCATTGTTTTAAAAGGCTTCATTTGCTTGATAATGAGCAACTCTTGTGAATATCCTGGCTTTGTTGTCTTTTGCATGAGTTTAATCATAGAAGACTGTTATAAGATTTTTTTCCCTTATGTCTTCATTCATTGGAAAAACATAATTTTCATAAAGGTAGTGGCTCAGCTTTTCAAAAGGTTGAGAGTAGAGATATACCAGGCAAATGCACTTCACTCTTTGACTGATCTGCATTGATGGGTCAGCTCATACTTTGGAATCACTTGTATCCCTCAAGCTAACAACTCCGTGGTTCAATCAGGAGTCAAGGCATTTTCAGATTCTTCTATATTCTCTATTTTCTATGGGGTCCAGCTAGTCTGTATTGGTTTAATTATTGCAGAAGTGTACCCAGAAGTATCTGTTAAAGAACTGGAGTAAAGTATAGATCTCTTTTCAGTCACAGGAACAATGCTGCATTCTACAAAGCCTGAGAGAGGTGCCTAGGCTCCCTATTTAATTAATAGGGAAAGATAGGTACTTAAGTCCAGATTGCATGGAGGCACCAATCTCTCCTAGCAATCCATAACTGGGAACCCGTCTCCTGGAGTCAGGTGTCTTAGTTATTTCATGGGAAAATGAGTTTGGCACCCTCCCCACAAAACAGAGGGAGCAGGGGGTGATAGTGAAGCCTGAGTCATTGGAGCAGGGGGACCAGACCTTGAGTCTCCTGCCTCCCAGATGGGTACCCTAATCTCCAGGCTACAGAGTCATGCTCTCTCGCTCTCTCTTGCGTATTTCCAATGACTCGCTAATTATTTATCAACAGTGGAACAGCATCAACAGGAGAGTTCGAGGGAGTCCCACATCAGAATATCCCAGAGCTCTGTGGTTAGAGCACTCCTTCTGGTGTAGTGATGCTGTCTCTCTCGGTCCTCCTCCTCCTTCCTTTCTGGACATTCCTTTAGCATCTTCTTTAGTGGGTCATACTTCTCTGCTCTTCTGCTCTCCATGGGTTTATCCAGAACCCTGTCGTTGGCTCCCATATATCCTTAGCTGCCGTCTTTATACTGATTCCTCTCATATTTACCGTACTCCTGACTTGTCTCCATCCATCCATTCACTCATTTCAGCCTGTTTTTCTGGCATCTCCCAGCTGCCTTACCCTCAACTTAAACATAAGAGTTCCTATTTGGCCATGTTATCTTCCTCCCCCACTTCTCCCCTTTTCCCTTCATTTTATGTTGACCATACCACCATCCTCCATTTCACTTGGGCCCATAACTGGGATGGCTAACTTTGACCCTTTCCCCACATATGCAGGTTGTTTCCTGTGTCCACTCTGCTAAAACTCTCATTCACACCCTCACCACCTCCTGTCTTAACTCTAGTAGCCTTCTCTCTAGCCTGCCTGATACGTATTGTCCCCATCTTCTCTTCAATCCATTCAAAACATAGCTGTTAAGAGGAGCTCATCCTCGGCCAGTGGGATTAGTCTTTCTTATAGAGCTCAGGAGCTATCCCAGGAGAAGAGGGAGGTGCCTCTCTTGATGAGTTCAGGTACTATGACAGGAGGAGGAATGCAGAGAAGGAGCCTCTCTCTCTTAAAGAGCTCAGGACCTTCCTCAGAAAGAGGGAGTGAGAGCTTCTACCGCAGACTTGAAGAGGACAAGATGGAGAAGGAGCCTCTCCTGTGGCTTGCAGGAAAAGATTAAGAGAGGGAGAGAACAAGCCATTTCTCCTTCTCCCATCCTTAAAACCCTGCACTCACTAATGGTGAGCAGGATAACTATTCTTGCTAATGGCTTGCTAGATGATATCTTGGGGGTTGCCTATAGTAATAGATTCTCAATTTATTTTTCTGATCTCCAAGGTTGAGAGCTCTTCTTTCCTTCTTCAGCTCTGACACAAATGATATACTATTTTACCGTTCTTGGGCCCTGTCTGACTGAATTTAGAATGTATGAAAAATGGCTGTGAAAACAGGTCCCTCACAGCATTGCCACAGTCATTTCTACCTGCTGCTTTGGAGGCAAAAAAGCTTGATTTTGAAATGTGAATCATATTTTTAATTAAAGCTATGAAAAAGCCTGGCATCAGAGCCATAGGCAGTAATAAAAGGAAATACTTTAAGCTATAAAGAGTGAAGGATATGGAGTCTCAGAAATTCATGTACAGTTTTTGAAAGACTGTTACCTCAACTAAAGATATCATAGGTCCATGAATTAAAGTAATTTGGAAGGATTGGTTCCTGACTTTTCTCCATGTATCTATTGAACATACGGTACTCTGGAACCTTGAGTCAATGTGTCCTCTTGTTTTCTCACCATCATATTGCTGAAATAGCTTATTTTATCCTTCTTGCTGTAGGAAGGGATGTTGGTAGTTCAGCAGGTGGTTTTTACCTTTGAGTCAGTATTGAACCAATACTCCAGTATGGTGCACTCTGCTGTTGCAAATTCTGTTTTTCAGATGACCTGAGCTAATTGTGCTCATTAAAGAATTCCTGCCATGTTTGCAAGAATACAGGTATTACTCAGGAAACTTCACTCTGCCTACCTAATTTCTCCCTGCAATTTCAACTGGATACAGTAGTCACGTCCTGTCTGACTGCTGAATAATATTGTTGTGCACCGTTAAATGACTGAATTCCATCACAGGGGTGGGTGCACTTTGTTGCTGAGTGAAGTGATCCCAGTATTTATGTGTATAATAGCTTCTTTGTAAAGTATTTTGGGTCCTTTGGGATAATAATAATAATCCCTAGCTCTTTTATCATGCTTTTTATCCTTTATCCTCAAAACACTTTACAAAGTTTGACAAGTCATTATCCCCATTTTACAGATGTGGAAACTGAGACACAGAGAGGGGACATGACTTAGCCAAGGTCATTGAGCAGGCCAGTGACAGAGCTGGGAATAGAAATCCAGGGTTCTAGAGTCTTCATTCAGTGCTCTCTCCCCTAGGTCACACAGCTTCCCCACTAGGTCACATGAAAAGTGTTAGTTAATAAATAAAATAAATAAATAAAATATTCTAAGTAAGAAAAGTGATTAAAGTGATGAAAAATAAATATGTTTATTAATATCGTGTCACATTTTACTTCTAAAAACTTAGAAGGATCTATCCATTATTATGTACCATTTCAGCTACTACATGTGCCGGTCTGGTGGATGCAGCAAAAAGAACAAAGTATGTAAGGTATAAATACTGGCCAGACCCAGAGAACAACATGATTGCTATATGGCAAAAGAATTAAGGATTACATGAAGTGTCATAAATTAGTGGGTATATTAACTAGTATGATATACAAAACTCATGATTTGTCCTTTTTACTTTAATGCATTTGTTGTCTATACAGTATTTATATGCTGAAAAAATAATAATTTGACAAAATGGTCTGTTATCTGGGTTTTTATTTCAGATGCTGCTCGTTTAATGTGGTTTGAAAGACTCTATGTGTGGCTTCAGTGTTTTGAGAAATACATCTTGTATCCAGCAATAATATTGAATGCCCTCACCATTGATGCTTTTTCTATTAGTAAATACAAGAGACTTGGTACACAGTAAGTTGATTATAGTTCATAGTACATGATTCATAGATTTAAGACTACTCACATTCAGATTAATGTTCAAAAGATGAAGCTCATGGCGTATAGGTCCATCAATGGCTATTAGCCAAGATGGTCAGGGACACAACCCCATGATCTAGGTGTCCCTAAACCTCTGACTTCCAGAAGCTGGGGACTGAATGACAGCAATTCGATAATTGCTCTTTCCTGTTTATTCCCTCTGAAGCATGTGGCACTGGCCACTGTCGGAAGACAGGATATTGGGCTAGGTGGGCCACTGGTCTGACCCAGTATGGCCATTCTTATGTTCTTATGAAGTTTAATGTTGCGTAAATGAGTCTGGTTATTTGTGTCAATTTGGTTTTGTGCTATTAATGAATAACAATAAATACAAAATGCTATCATTATTGGCTCTGTTAAAGGACAATTCAAACTGCCTTAAACTATGATAAAGGAAATGCTATTGGTACTGCAGCAAACATTATTGAGGCTAGAGAGATTTAAATTTATATAGAGAGAATAAAAAATTAAATATGTATAGCATGCCCAAATGACAGCTAAAACTAGGAAATATTATACCAGGCTGCAGGTGTTCAAAGGGTGTAAACACCTTGGGAGTAACCAGGATTAATGAGATGAAATGAGAAATCTAGTTTGGATATCAGGGAACTGTAAAGTTTATTAGACTGTGGAAAAGTCTCTCAGAGGAGGTGTCACAGGCTTCATTACTAGAGTCATTGAAGGCTAGGTTGGACAAAGCCTTCAAGAATGTAGAGTGCAGAACTATCCTGAATTAGCAGGGATATGATCAGGAAAACAGTATAAGCTTTTTCCATGTCTAACCTCTGTGATTCTAATTAAAACTAAATGTTGCTGATCCACAGTATTATAGTATGTTCTTTGAAGACAGCCTTTTGTGGTGGCAGTTTTTGCTTGATGACCTACAAACTGCTGTGAGATTCAGTGGTATTGTAGTGATTGCAATGTCCTAACTGAGCAGAATTAGTACAGAGCCTTTTTCAGTACTATAGTAATTTAAATTGTTAAAAAACTGGCCTGTGTTCAGGAACAAAGATCCATTACAAATGGAGCATTTTATTTCCTGTATTCAGATTGTCTGGATGTCCATTTTTAAAATCAGATTATTTTTAACTTGGATGTAGTGAAAAACTATTTATTATTAATAATAATAATTTCTATGACACTAGCATGTAGAGGCTCCAGACCCATGATTCATGGGACTGTACAGACATATACCGAAAGAGGGTTCTGGTCCTAAAGAGCTTACATTCTAAATTAGAGCTTACATTATAAATAAACTATATCAACTTTTGTACAGGAGCATATGGCAACATTTTCAAAAATACCTATTTTCAGAAGTGACATAGGCACTTAAGAAGCTAAGTCTCATTGAATGTAAATGGGATTTAAGCTTCTAAGTTTCTTAGGCATGTTTTGAAAATTTTACCTGAAATATAGTACAGCTCACTCTCATAGATGTCGTAGTTCTGCAGGTCGAGCAGAACTAAAAAGTAGCCAAATGTTAGTTGTCATCAGATGTATTTCTGAATCCACTGGAGGATCAGATGTGTTGAGTAAGAAGATATTATTTTACATAGTAACTTTTCAGAGCAGAATTGCAACCCCAGCTGTTCAAAAATCATGATTCAGACCCCCCAAAATCATGAGATTTTAAAAAGGAATCATATTTGGGTCTGCCTTCTGATAGTTTAACCTTTAGGAGAATGCCACCAGTCCCCAATGTAGGTGTGTTTAAAATCATCTCAGATGTTAAATTCACACGTTGAAGACACACTTAACAATGCAGGTCCTGACTACTGCTCAGAGAGGACTCATTTTTTCTTATCCCATTTGGTGTGGAGAGCTGTCTCTTCCCTAACTTGACAGAATACTTAGAGAGGAGGATAGTGGGGATAGAATGGCAGCTACCCCACACATGTTCTTTTTCCATGCTTTTCCATGTGGCCCCTCTGTTCTCTTGCCTCCCTGTATTTCCTTCCCTTTCCCCTCACTGTTTCCCACCCTTCACATTCCCTGGTACCCCTTTTTCCTCCTGCACTCCCTGTTCCCAGGCATCCCCTCAGCTTGGCTTATTTCTCTGTACTCCCCTTCAGTCAGCCTCTTGCACATCATAATCCCCTGCAACTCTCTCAGTTTACCTAATTCTCCCCATGCTCCTCTGACTCCTCATGATCTTACCACAGTCTCCTACCCTACATTCTCATTCCTGGCACCTCCCCATTCTTATATCCTTCCTTGCCCTCACCTAATGACTAAGGGGTCTCCCTTAGTCCCTGAAGGCAGCGTGGCTCAGCCCCCATTGAAGGCAGTGGGAGATGATGACCATTTAAGTTTTGTGGATTTTAAGGCCAGAAGAGACTGTTATAATCATCTAGTCTGACCTCTTGCGTAAAATACTGCATAGAACCGTGCCCAGTAATTCCTGCACCAAACCCGTAACTTCTGTTTGAGCTATAGCATATCTTTTAGAAGGACATCCAGTTTTACCTTGAAGTGATAGTGTGATCCACTACATCTCTAGGTTAGTTGTTCCAGTGGCTAAGTACCTTCACCGTTGAGGGATAATGGCAAAACTGCACAAGTCTGAATACAGAAATCACATCATAAGAAAAAGAAAAAAAATTCCAGACATTGCACGACTTACAATAAAATCATTAGAATTGTTCAGATAGTTGGACCTTGTAATCTGAAAATTGAGATCAACTTGTATTACTCAAGAAATTGAGACGAAGAATTAGCTATCTTCAGTTTTTATCTGACTTTTGCAAAACATATGTGAGGATGAAGTGCAGAAACTGCCAAATGTGGGTACCACATACATATTTTTACATAATTATTTTTAAAGAAGTTTCTTTGGGAGGATTTAGGGCTCCCCAGAGCCTCTAGCACCAAACAAGGATAAAGTATTGTTTCTTAGAACCTTAAATCCCATTTACATTCAATGAGACTTAGCTTCTTACAGCCCTGGCTCATGAAACTTTACACAGGGCACCTGGACAGCAGCAAGGAGCGTTTTAACAACAGGCTGAGCAGGTGCCACAGGGTAGTTGAATGTGCCTTTGGCCATTTGAAAAGTCGCTGGAGGTGTCTCAGTGGCAGGCTAGACCTTACCGAGGATAATATTCCTGTAGTCGTAGTGGCGTGCTGCACTTTGCATAATCTGTGTGAATCTAAGGATATTCAGGTGTGGAGCACTGAGGCAGAGCGCTTGGCTACGCAGTTTGAACAACCAGATGCTAGGGCTGTCAGAGGAGCCCAGAGGGCTGCTATTAACATCAGAGAGGCTTTGAGGAACCACTTTGACAGTGAGGGGCAGGAACACATGTCTGCTTTAGAGTTGCTTCCCTGGGGCATCCATGTACAATTCTGGGGCCCGAGATCCATGCAACACAATGCTTTAGAAGCCTGTTCCCAAGAGTGAATTGATTGCTATACGCTTTTGTGGAACACAGAATTAAAATGCTATACCATTGAATACCTTAGCCTTTATTTATTGTTAAAAAGGGTAAAACCTCACAACTGTGTGTAGCTCCAGCTATCATTGTGCAAGCTGTGAGCGGGGGTGGAGTGATGGGGAAACTCAGGAGTGCTGTGGAGTGAAAAGGAATGTCTGGGCAGAGAGGGGGGTGGGGTTGGCAAAGAATTGTGCATGTGCAGCTGTATCAGAGACTTGAGCATCTCTGTCTGATCTCCATAACTTTTATCATCCACTCTGTCGCTTGCCTAGCAAATGCAGCATTCTCTTTTCTATCCTGACTTTCGGCTTCCCAGCACTCTCTGTGTTCCCTGGTCTGTCTCTCATCATGCTGCAGCACGTCCCGAAACATGTCTTCTTTGCTGCGCCGAGGGTTCTTCCTTCTGCCGAAGCCATTTGGCATGGGTGCATGTTGTGTTCCTCAAGGTCTGTGCTGAACAGAAGAGGGATTGTTACATTCCAGCAAACGATTGAAACATTTCAGTAACAAGGGCCTTTTGCTAGTAGAAATCACTTTCTCTCTGAGACTCTAGGTAGGCACACAGCTCTGCCAGCACCCCAATCATGGTGAGTGTTGGGAGTGGGGGGAAGGCGGTTGTGCTTACGGACAAAAAGGTCTCGGCTTGCAGGGGAGCTTTTCAGGGAACTCATTCTAAAATTCTCACACACGTTTTCACGCAAGCATGCAGTAGTTGTGCCCTGGTTTCCCTAGTTACCTGCACCAGCGAGATGTCAGCCAGCAGGTTGGCTGCCTGACATCTCGCTGCTGCAGGTAACCAGGGAAACCAGGGCACAACTACTGCATGCTTGCGGCTTTCACACCGGTCTATATGCAGCTCAGCTATGTGCCGCTTTGGTCCCAGCTCCAGTGATTGCTAGATGGCATGTTACAGTTTCCTACAATGGGGGAACCAACAAGGCTGCAATCCCTTGGAATCTGCGGCAGAGGATTAACAAGTACCTCTTGGAAACTTTCCAGAGCCTCTCTCTGGAGGATTCCCTTCAGGTCTCGATGTTCATTGACACCCTGCTTGGCCATGCAGATTAGCTACACAGGGCAATGTCCAGCTCACAGAAAACACTACTTCCCTCCCACTTTTTGATTCCCTACACAAGCCACAGCAACTTACGTGGTATCTTATCTGCTTCCTGCTCCTTGTTGAGCACTTCTGGAGTGGAGAAAAGTTCCTGGCTACCTGCCCCACCGGGTGACCCCGCTGGGACCTCCACATCCTCCTCTAGCTCGACTTCTTCATCCAGAATTTCAGCCTCCGGGTTACCCCCTCTTTCTGCTCCCTCCGAAGTATCCACAGGGCTATCAGCGATGGAGGTGGGGTCACCACCAAGGATAGCATTCCGCTCCTTATAGAAGCGGCAGGTCTTAGATGCAGCACCGGAGCGATGGTTTGCCACCCGCGCCTTATGGTACGCCTGCCTCAGCTCCTTTTGTCTTCACTCTGCACTGCTGCTTGTCCTGATCACAGCCCTTTAAACACAAGCCTCGAGAAATTTGCCCGTATGTGTCCCAATTCCTAGGGGTCACTCGCAGCTGCGACTGAACAGACGCCTCTCCCCATAAACTGATCAGATCCAGTAACTCAGCAGTGGTCCAAGTGGGAGTGCGTGTGGTGCGATAGCCAGCCTTGCTCACCTGGGAAGCTCATCTGGGAAGCCAGCAAGCAGGAAATGAGATTTAGAATTCCCGGGACTTGCAAGGGGGAGGGGGCGGGTTGGCTGCAGAGCAGCGCAGTTCCAATTGCTGACCAGAGCGGCAGCATGGGGCTTGTGGGGCACTTTCTGGAGGCCGATAAAATCAGAAAAAAAAGCTGTGGTGTCTACATGGGCTGTCTGTCGACAATAAAGGGAAGGGAAAAGACAAAAGTCTCTCGCAGGTGTGGAATTTTTTTGTCACCAAAACTGGGCAGATTTTTTTTTTCTAAAAAAGTCACATTGCAGTGTGTACGCTATCGCTGTTTTGTCGCCAAAAACTGCCTTTTGGCAACAAAACTTGCCAGTGTAGACAAGCCCTCTGGGGGGCAGGAGCCAACCCCAGCACCAAATATCTGTCTGGGTTTGGACCTGCTCGGTGTTAACAACACCTCCTTAACTGCACCAAAACCTGGTTGCTAGGCAAAAGGGCTTGAAAGAATCTCGGCAAAAGGGCTTGAAAGAGTCTCAGCAAAGCAGCCAGCAGGGCTATCATCTCCTGCTCAGGCAGGGTAGCCCTGGAGTCTTTGTTTCTTTAGACTTCTTATTACAAAGGGCTGTATTATCTCTCTGTTCTTGGCTACATACTCTCCAGGAAGAAGAAAGTAAGGAAAGCTACCTTATTGAGGTCAGAATATGTAGGGATAAAGTGAGACAGGCTAAAAGTCAAGTAGAGTTGGACCTTGCAAAGGGAATTAAAACCAATAGTAAAAGGTTCTATAGTCATGTAAATAGGAAGAAAACAAAGAAAGAAGAAGTGGGACCGCTAAAAATGAGGATGGAGTGGAGGTCAAGGATAATCTAGGCATGGCCCAATATCTAAACAAATACTTTGCCTCAGTCTTTAATAAGACTAAAGAGGATCTTAGGGATAATGGTAGCATGATAAATGGGAATGAGGATATGGAGGTAGACATCACCATATCTGAGGTAGAAGCGAAACTCAAACAGCTTAATGGGACTAAATCGGGGGGCCCAGATAATCTTCATCCAAGAATATTAAAAGAATTGGCACAAGAAATTGCAAGCCCATTAGCAAGAATTTTTAATGAATCTGTAAACTCAGGGGTTGTACCGTATGATTGTTCCTATTTTTAAGAAAGGGAAAAAAAGTGATCCAAGTAATTATAGGCCTGTTAGTTTGACATCTGTAGTATGCAAGGTCTTGGAAAAAATTTTGAAGAAGAAGGTAGTTAAGGACATTGAAGTCAATGGTAAATGGGACAAAATACAACATGGTTTTACAAAAGGTAGATCGTGCCAAACCAACCTGATCTCCTTCTTTGAGAGAGTAACAGATTTTTTAGATAAAGGAAACGCAGTGGATCTAATTTACTTAGATTTTAGTAAGGCGTTTGATACTGTGCCACATGGGGAATTATTAGTTAAATTGGATAAGATGGGCATCAATAGGAAAATT
Organism: Lepidochelys kempii; assembly: GCF_965140285.1. Classification (NCBI taxonomy): domain Eukaryota; kingdom Metazoa; phylum Chordata; order Testudines; family Cheloniidae; genus Lepidochelys; species Lepidochelys kempii. The sequence continues at coordinate 133,938,246 of NC_136382.1, read as the reverse complement.
GAAAGGTGGATAGGGAATTGGTTAAAGGGGAGACTACAACGGGTCCTACTGAAAGGTGAACTGTCAAGTTGGAGGGAGGTTACCAGTGGAGTTCCTCAAGGATCAGTTTTGGGACCAATCTTATTTAATCTTTTTATTACTGACCTGGGCACAAAAAGTGGGAGTGTGCTAATAAAGTTTGCAGATGATACAAAGCTGGGAGGTGTTGCTAATTTAGAGAAGGACAGGGATACCCTACAGGAAGATCTAGATGACCTTGTAAACTGGAGTAATAGGAATAGGATGAAATTTAATAGTGAGAAGTGTAAGGTCATGCATTTAGGGATTAATAACAAGAATTTTAGTTATAAGCTAGGGACGCATCAACTAGAAGTAACGGAGGAGGAAAAGGACCTTGGAGTATTGGTTGATCATAGGATGACTATGAGCTGCCAATGTGATATGGCTGTGAAAAAAGCTAATGTCGTCTTGGGATGCATCAGGAGAGGTATTTCCAGTAGGGATAAGGAGGTTTTAGTACCGTTATATAAGGCACTGGTGAGACCTCACCTGGAATACTGTGTGCAGTTCTGGTCTCCCATGTTTAAGAAGGATGAATTCAAACTGGAACAGGTACAGAGAAGGGCTACTAGGATGATCCGAGGAATGGAAAACTTGTCTTATGAAAGGAGACTCAGGGAGCTTGGCTTGTTTAGCCTAACTAAAAGAAGGTTGAGGGGAGATATGATTGCTCTCTATAAATATATCAGAGGGATAAATACCAGAGAGGGAGAGGAATTATTTAAACTCAGTACCAATGTGGACACAAGAACAAATGGATATAAACTGGCCACTAGGAAATTTAGATTAGAAATTAGGCGAAGGTTTCTAACCATCAGAGGAGTGAAGTTTTGGAATAGCCTTCCGAGGGAAGTAGTGGGGGCAAAAGATCTATCTTGCTTTAAGATTAAACTCGATAAGTTTATGGAGGAGATGGTATGATGGGATAACATGGTTTTGGTAATTAAATATTCATGGTAAATAGGCCCAATGGCCTGTGATGGGTTTTTAGATGGGGTAAGATCCAAGTTACCCGGGAAAGAATTTTCTGTAGTATCTGGCTGATGAATCTTGCCCATATGCTCAGGGTTTAGCTGATCGCCATATTTGGGGTCGGGAAGGAATTTTCCTCCAGGGCAGATTGGAAGGCCCTGGAGGTTTTTCGCCTTCCTCTGTAGCATGAGGCACGGGTCACTTGCTGGAGGATTCTCTGCTCCTTGAGGTCTTCAAACTACAATTTGAGGACTTCAATAGCACAGATATAGGTGTGAGGTCTTTTTTAGGAGTGGTGGGTGAAATTCTGTGGCCTGCATTGTGCAGGAGGTCAGACTAGATGATCATAATGGTCCCTTCTGACCTAAATATCTATGAATCTATGAATAAGAATGTCGTGTATATGGTAGCTTAAAGAAGGGAAAGTTACTTTCCATGCCTGTAATTCTACTTTTAAGACATCGTCTTGCAAGATTCTCATTCACTTGTCCATCTCCCCTCAGAATTTGGAGGGATGTTTTTTGAGGCAATGTGTTTTTGCAATTTCATCTTGTTGTTCCTATCTGGCTGGATATATTTGACTTTTCTAATTGCATCTGTTTTTTCTATTTAAAAAATGGAATTGCTCTGTGTGTGTGTGTGTGTGTGTGTATTTAAAAAATGGAATTGGTGTGCGTGTAGGGGGTGGGGAAGAGATGATGGGCAGGGGTTGGAGCCCTTGCTTCCGGCACTGTCAGAAAACTGACTGAATGTTTCAGAACCAAAGGGAGTGGTGGTTGGTGGTGCATATTGGACAGTCTGGGGCAGCTTACCATGTTGCCTGCTACTGTCACTGCCTCAAAAGGTTAAACAACAACAACAAAAAGAGGTCACTCTGAGCTAGGGCAGTTGTACCATGCTTCCACTCTGAGTGTAAGAAAACCCCCACCGCCCCCACAAAAAAGAATCCTGTGTGGCAATATCTTTAAAGAGACAGAATTACCAGAAAGCAATGTTCCCTTATCCTCTAGCAAGAGATATGATCATAAAACTCCTTTCTGACTGAAATTTTGTGGATATTAGATGGGCATAAATATCGACCTGATCAGGAAAAGGGTCTTTCAGTTGCTTATGTTGCTCTGTGATTTTATGGCTCTCCCCATTAAAATCTTCCTCACTGCCGCCAAGAATTTTGTTGTTCTTGATGAACATCAAATCCGAAAAATGTTCTCAACCCACTAGGGGATGTTCTAAGACGCTCAAAAACACTTTATTGTAGTCCCTAGTTTTGCATTCAGAAATCCAAATGAAATTGAAAGAATTTCTGACAGGGGAAGAAATGAGGTCTTCTGGCATTTCATTCAGGCAGTGATGACGAGGTGATCTTTTTGAGTGGCTTGAACTCAAATCAAGTTGGATCTGCATTAAGAATGCAGTGAATAAATGCCACAAAAAATAAAATAAACTTGGAATTGCACAAACTGTGAGCCTTAAAATGACAAAAACGCACCACTCCATTTAGAACTTTCTGAGCTGTCAATTACCACATGCTTTCGCAAGTATTCTGTTGTTTTGTAATTGACATGGAGAATTATTTTCAGCATTTTACAAATACTGGGTTTGATTCATCACTGGACCAGTCTAAAGTTGGGTAACATGGTGGTGATTCAGACTTATTGCCTGTTGTTGGTAACAAGCTGCTTTCTAATATAAAGCTGTATAAATTGTAGTGTTATAAATTAATGGTGCCAGACTTAAGTCACAAGTTGAAAATTTATTTTGGGGATTTTATTTAATTCTATTTTTATTATGTTATAAGGTACTTACTACAATAATGGATGCTACTCTTATAATACATAATTGTTCCTGTGTTACAGCTCTGTAAGTACTCTAGAGATATGTAATGCTAGCAATGTAAAACTGTGCTGTGGCAGATGGATTAAATAAACACGATTATTAAAACAAAAACTAGTATTAATATAAAAATAAATTAACTGTATGTGTAGCTAGATGTATCAATCAAGAGTAGGTCTGATATGGTTATTCATGTTCATTAGTTATAGTCTAATTGTTTTTGTTATGTTAACTTGATTAGGTTTTCTTTTCCCTCACTCCCACAGCTGTGATATTTTCCTGATAACAATTGCTGGGATGAAGCTGCTCCGATCCTCATTCTGTAATCCGGTTCATCAATTTGTTACTTTGAGCTTTACTGTAATCTTTTTCCAATTTGACTACAGAGATATCTCAGAGAATTTCTTGCTGGATTTTTTCATGATGTCCATTGTGTTTCACAAGGCAAGTTTACAAACACCATTGTTTTCTTGATATAAAATGTTTTCATAGTTTGAATTATCTTTCCAATGTCACTGCATTTATAAATGGCTGGAATATCTTTTTTAAATATAATTGTTATAATATCATTTTAACAGAAGCAGGCCATTGGTATCACAGAAAAAAATCTCAGTGGTGGATAAAATCAGTAGTTTTTAAGTTAAATGTATTTTCTGTTTCTGTATGAAACTTCATATTTACTTCTTTGTTCGCATGATGCTACAGAAGTTCACAATTTAGATTTTTTAAGAATAGAGTCATAAATGACTTGAAAGAGGCCTTTTGAGCATTAGTGCAGGGTTGCCTTTGTATTAATTGCATGAGTGTTTTTATATAGTCTTCCTTTGAAAGCCTCTGGTGTTTGACTCAACAATTTCCTTTGGGAAATTAGTCCAATAGCTAATCATCCTTATTATAAGAAATGTTTTCCTAATGTCTGACTTAAATTTTTCCTACCTTAGTTTCAGGCCATTATCCTTGTTATACAGTGCTTAACCTTAAACTCAAGCTTCTTCTTTACTTTTACAGTATTAATTCTGAAGTGTCATGGACTCTTATCATATTTCCTCTCTCTTTTTTTCCCTCAGTTATACATACAGTCTTAAAACTCTTTTCATAATTCCAGATTGTACCCTAATTCATGACCTGTGCAGCTCCTCTCAAATCAAAATTAGGTTAAATTGACATGGTGCTAAAATACCAGAAATTGTTTGAATTTTGTCTACACTAGGGCTCCCACCAGTGCTAATAATGATTATCTACTTTTTTTTTTTTATAAATGCAATCACCTATCACTATGGTATATGAGTCCTGATACAACTGGGCCTAGTAGTAGCACTGGTGAGAATATTTTTTTGCTTTACCCTAGTATAGACATATCCTTAGTGTGATCCAGCTAAACTGCCACATCTCTGAGAGGAGAAGGGCATGATACCATGGTTAACTTTAACAAATGTGGCACAGAGATCCAACAATATAAGTATGGATGCTAGGCATCGCTGCAGCCAGTGCTGTCTCTATTCCATGTCCTAATCTGAAGGTTTACTGGGAAAAGTCCAGGATATTGACACTATCTAGAATAGATGGAGTTGGAGGGCCTTTGTCGAGCTTCTCAATTAGCTTGCTCAGAAGTGAGAGCTGGGTTTCTGTGTGGTAATTGGAGAGGTTGGTTGTGTTGAGTGACATTTTTAAGTACTAGTTGGATTATGGTGTGCTCTGTGGGAGGTGGTAGGTTTCTCTTCTCAAAGGAGATTGTTGTTGATCTTGGTTAATAGAAATCCTAGGTGCTCTTAACTTTTTGACTAGCTAAAAAGAGCAAGGCGGATCCAGAGTTGCAGATGATGGCTTGGCTGCTGCAGTAAGTGCTGCCCTCTGAAAAGCAGGCCCCTTTAAGATATCTCAGATTGGGCACTCAGAATCAGTAGTTACTTTTGAAAATCGCCATGTCACAATTTTCTGTTGAAAGCTGCATATTTGTGGCTGTGGGTGATGTGGAGGTTTTTTGCTGTTTGTTTTTAAATGTTGATTATTTGAAGCTGTTGTGAGATTTGGAATGTTAGCCTTGGAGGACATGGATTAGTGAGGAGAGTAAGAGTGAGATAATCAAAGGTGCACGGTAAATTAAATGTAGCCTATCACACTGTGTGTTTTTATGGGAGGCTTGATATGGTAAAGTCTACGGTATTGGGCTGAAGTTATGTATTCTAGACATGATTAAGAGTCTAGCTAAGCAGGCTCATAACCAGGGTGGGGCAAGCAGGGCAGCCGCCCAGGGTGCAAAGCCAAGGGGGTGTGTAAAAATGATGGGAAATGGTAGGGGGCGCAAATATGCTTGCTCGCCCTGAGTGCTAAAATGCCTAGTTACACCACTGAACTATATCATAGGTCTTCTGGCTTTTCCAAATCTCAGTAAACCTGAAATTTCTCAGGTCATCAGTTCAGCAGGTGAACCTGGCTTCGTGATATTTTAAAAAATTAAAATAAAATGGCTGAATTATTTATATTAGAAAACCACACGCATAGTTACACAATGGTCATTAAAACAACTCTGAAAAATAGGATTAAGGATGGTATTAATTAAGCACATATTTTAATGCTAATTAAACTATGAACTTTTATTAGTTCTAAAAATTGTATGGACCTTTCTTATAGAATCTCATTACTTTGGGGCTAAAGATAACATATAAAGATACTGTAGGAATTTCTCCACACAGTCAGCTTTAAACAGACTGTATCCCAGCTCTGTTCTTGAAAGTTTTGTGGTCTGTACAGCTTCAGCAACAAGAGAAGCTGACAGCTTCAATCAATGCACAGTTCAGTAATCTCAATGTTCACAGCTATTTTAAAAAAAAAATAGAAAACAAGTTCTTATTACCACCACCTTTGCCTGTGCAGAACTAACTCATAAAATGGCAGTTCAGATCCACTTACTCATTGTAGGTGTGAGGTTTCCACTGTCTGATAATGGAACTCTAAGCATTATGTCTTAAATTATCATCAGAATGATTGTTTGAGCAGAGTTACTGTACAAGAGAGCATGCATGCCCTCTAAGTGATGCTGCAGGGAGCACTGATCAATTTCTCTTCTGCCAGACGCTGCAGGAAACTACATTTAAACTTGACAGACATTCGCAATTTTGTTAGTTGTTCCTTAGGCAGGCTTCTGTTGAACAAGCTCCACTAGTAATGTCAGATAGATTATCTCTGAATCTCCTAGTGATTGTGTTTCTTCCCTCGTCCCCCCATCATGATGCTAGTAATGTAATCCATTCAAATCAGAGAATTCAAATCAATATGACTGCTCACCGAGCAAATCAGGGCATTGCAACAAAAATGACTGCTCACAGATTTTATCCACATTTGCAAATAACCATGCCGCTTAAGGTGATGCAGATAACATGAGAATTTAGTGAACTTGACTCTTGGTTTGGGGTTTTTTGGGGGTGTTCTTTTTAACCAACACGAATTTTTCAGTTCTTTGTAATTCTATTTGACTTATTAATGTCACATGACTAATTTACTACTCTTTTGAAGGCATTTACTCTCATCTAAATTGTGTATAAAGTTGTAGAATTTAAAAGTTTTTAATATTAAAACGGGTTAGAAATACACGAAATGAGTACACCATGTTGGGTTTCAAATTGCCGTGGAAAAGGAACAAGGTCGTGTTTAGAGCAGCTTATTTATTTTTAATAAATGACTGAAGCTTTCATTGAACTAGGATAGGGGGTTCTCAGCCTTTTTTATACTGTGAACCTACATTAGCTACTCACAAACTGTCCTCCTCAGACATATCCAAATGCATCCATTGCAAGTCTTTAAATCAAGATAGGTTGTCTTTTTAAAAGATCTGCTATCAAAGAAAAGTTATGGGCTTGATGTAAAAGTTACTGGATGAGGTTCTTTGGTCTGTCCTATGCAAAAGGTCAGACTAGATGATCATAGTGGTCCCTTCTAGCCTTAAAATCTACAAATTTATGAAATCACTTCAAATGAACCACCACTTCTCCCAGTGCTTCTTAGAAGGCATCCTGAGTATCCATCTGACAGCTTATGGGGTGCTCATGTTATCTGAAAAGAAATAGTTACAAAGAGCTGAGAAAATGCTCTTCAGTGATAAGGCAAAGATGAAATGGGAACAAAAATTGAATGTGTTTCACCTTCAACTTCTCAGCATGTTAGAGGGATCAGCATTGAGGATCTTTCCATAATCAGATGAAAATTGGAAGATTATTCAGTTTCTGGGAGGAAGGTGAGAGATGAACTATTTGTGGATATTAGAGAGGAAGGTCTGTTCTTCCATCTCTGTGCAATCCATCGATCAATCGCTTAACTGAGTTAAGCCAGGGAAAATCACAATGTGGATAATACACATAGTTTACCCCCCACCTCTTCCCACAAACACATCACAAATGGAATTCACTCAGTACAGCTCCCTTTGACAGCCATTCAGCTATGGGAGTTGGTACAAGAGGAAGCTGCCAATTTTGGCTGAAAAATCCGAGGAAGAAAGGGATAAATTTGGTAGTGTGATGAACCCATGAGGGTGCTCTCACAAGCAACCAAGGCCATAAGCCAAGTACAGGTGTAATGCCACGAGGGATGATGGGAATGGAAATGCTTACCCAGCACCCTTACTGTTTGTTACAGGTGTAGCTTGTGCTCCCCCCAATGCAGTTGTGCACCAGTAAACTGCTGTGTGGCAAGTGGGACCACAATCTGTACAAGTGTCTGTGCAAACCTCTTCTGGAGCCCTGAATGCTGAAGTCAGCCCTAGCACCCACCCTGGAGCTCAGAGGGTGAACACTTTTAGTATGGCTGCATTGGTACAAGAATACTGGGGTCCCCTCCACTCTTCATTCTGTGCACCTAGATTAGTAGATTCCAAGGCCAGAAAGGACCACTGTGATAATCTAGGACAGTGGTGGGCAACCTGCGGACCGCAGTTTGCCCACCACTGATCTAGGATCACTTCCTGTATAATACAGGACGTAGAAGTTCTCCAAAATAATTCCTAGAGGATATCGTCTAGAAAAATATCCAATCTTGGTTTAAAAATTGTCAGTGAGGGGGAAATCTGCTATGCTTCTGGGTAAATTATTCCAATGGTTAATTACTTTCACCATTAAAATTTTACGCCTTATTTCCAGTCTGAATTTGTGTAGCTTTAACTTCCAGCCATTGGATCATGTTATATCTTTCTCTGCTAGATTGAAGAGCCCATTATTAAATATTTGTTTGCCATGTAGGTACTTGTAACTATGATGAAGTCATCCCTCTTAACCTTTTCTTTATTAAGCTAAATAGATTGAGCTCTTTAAATCTATCACTGTAAGGCATGGTTTCTAATCTCGTAATCATTCTTGTGGCTCTTCTATGAACCCTCTCCAATTTATCAACATCCTTCCTGAATTGTGGGCACCAGCAGCAGCAGTCACACCGGTGCCAAATATAGAGGTAAAATAACCTTTCTACTCCTTCTCAAGATTGCCCTGTTTATGCGTCTGTGACATTCCAGGGTGCAATCCAGTCCAGTGAGGGGCTGTGTCACCCTTACTCTGCAACTTGGGGTGCCTCTCAATGCTTTGCTGCTGTAGTTCCCACATGTGCCAAACAGACACAAACAGCCAAACAGTGTGCAGGTCACTCCATCAGTGTCTGTGTATAGCCACAGCCCTTGTCCAGAAATTCTGACCTTAACAGCCTGTCTGCAAACACCACCACATTCTGCCTTCCAGCAGCCTTGGCAACTATTTGCAGGATGACCCCAACACACTCCCAGTCTTGGATTCCCTCCCGGTCCCCAAAACACTCCCTGTGTTCTGCACTGTCTAGCCCTCTCCTGGAATTCAGATCTATTAGATCAGTAGTTCTCAAACTTTTGTACCGGTTACCCTTTCACATAGCAAACCTCTGAGTGCAACCCCCCTTTATAAATTAAAAACACTTTTTTATATATTTAACACCATTATAAATGCTGGATGCAAAGCAGGGTTTAGGGTGGAGGCTGGCAGCTCGCTACCCCCTGAGGGGTCCCGATCCCCAGTTTGAGAACCTCTGTATTAGATCCATTGCCCCTTTAAGGGGATCAATATACAACAGTCTGCTGTCTTAAATGAAGTTACCCAAACAGTTCGCAACACTGGATTAGTTTTAATTAAAGAATAAAACAAATAACGATAAAGAGAGTTTAAAATGAGTTCAAGTATAAATAGGGCCCTACCAAATTCACGACTGAAAAACGCATCACAGACCGTGAAATCTGGTCTCCCCCGTGAAATCTGATCTTTTGTGTATTTTTACCGTATACTATACCGATTTCACGGGGGAAACCAGCGTTTCTCAAACAGAAGGTCCTGACCCAAAAGAGGATTGCGGGGGGTTGCAAGGTTATTGTAAGGGAGTCATGGTATTGCTACCTTTACTTCTGCACCGCCCTCAGAGCGAGGTGGCCGGAGAGCAGTGGCTGTTGGCTGGGCGCCCAGCTCTGAAGACAGCACCTCACAAGCAGCAGCACAGAAGTAAGGGTAGCAATATCATATCATGCCACTCTTAGTTTTGTGCTGCTGTTGGCAGTGGTGTTCAGAGCTGAGATCCCGGCCAGCAGCTGCCACTCTCCAGCCATCCAGCTCTGAAGGCAGCGCTACCAGCATCAGCGGCGCAGAAGTAAGGGTGGCAATACCAAGACCCCTGCCCCCTTCAATAACCTGGCAAACCCCCCACACACACACACACACACCTCCCACAACTCTCTTTTGGATCAGGACCCCTATAGTTACAACACTGTGAAATTTCAGATTTAAATATATGAAATTTATCATTTTTAAAATCCTATGACTGTGAAATTGACCAAAATGGACCGTGAGTTTGGTAGGGCCCTAAGTATAAGGCATCGAGTCAGAGATGGTTACAAGAGCAATAAAGATAAAACCTTTCTAAACTTAACAGATTCACTTGGTTCAAGGTGAAGTTCTTACCACTTGCTTCCAGCAACAGGGCTGACCAAATTTCAGGTCTGTTTGGTTTATCTTCTTAGGTGAAAGAGAGAGAGATGGATAGGGAGAGAGAGAACTTAGGGTGTTTTTGCCCCTCACTTTTGTAGTTCAGTTACCTTTTGAAATGTATTTTCCTGAGGGTAACAGCTAGTTAAAGTTATTCAAGCAATCAATAAGGTGACATGGTGTCTGGTGGTGACAGAGAATGCATGCTGTTTCTTCTCACTTCTGTTTGCTGAAATGCAGATTTCCTTGTCTCCTGTCTTCCCCCTCTGGCTGTCTGAGGACCCTGTTTACAACTTATATGTAAATTAGGTAAACACACATTTCTTTGTTTAGGACCTGCTTGACCTGACCGGTCCTACCTAATCTGGGCTGTGTGGGTTTGAACGTGTGTCACCAGTATCAATCAGGGGGAATTAATAACTTAACATATAATGTTGCTACACACATTTTACCATGATATTATTGACCAGCAAGTTATTAGTTTTCAAATAATATCACAGTGCATATTTTTTACAAAGATTAGTACAGTGGTGCATAGGCTGGGACTACAGGAGTGCATTCAGTCACAGCATTCCAGGATTGCATTAGCTCTTTTGGCCACGGTGTCACATTGGGAGCTCATGTTCAACTGATTATCCACCATGACCCCCAAATCCTTTTCAGAGTCACTGCTTCCCAGGATAGAGTCCCCCGTTGTATAAGGACCATCTGCTTTCTTTGTTCCTATATATACGTTGACGTTTAGCCATATTAAAAGACGTATTGTTTGCTTGCTTCCATTTTACCAATTGATCCAGATCTCTCTGAATCAATGACCTATCCTTTTCATTATTTACCACCTGTACCAGGAAGCCATAATTTGGCCCTTAGTGTACATACTCTATGCGGTGGTTTGGTTGTATATATAAATCATATCCGGGCAAATTAGTAGCCTGCTCTATGGGATGTGATTAGTAGAGCTCCTAGTAGGGTACATTAACTCTTCTGAGCACTCACTGTGGGGCTGCTGGAGGACACTGCGCTTACCATTGACCTGTCTTCTCCTTCCCTTCCTTATTTGCAGATCTTGGACCCAGTAGAGATCCCTCTGTAGGGCCCTAGGAAGAGGAGAGATAAAGGGGGCATCCCTCCCAATGTGACAGTGCGTAGAGAATTTTAAAAAATTGCTTTCTTCTAATGCTGAAGCAGAAACTTAACTAGAATAAAGAAAACAGTATTATCATGCCTCTCTCTCTTTCTCTCTCTCTCTCTCTTTCACTGAAGAGCTGCTTCTTAGAACCTTCCCAGCCTCTCTCTCTCCTGCCTGGCTTCCAACTGCAGATTTAAGACAACTATATGCACATCTGTTCTGCCTTCTCCCTTTTTTCTATATAAGCAATCTTTTAAAAAGAGTTAGTATTTTAAAACAAATTAAAGATTCAGGTGCTCTAACCAGCTTCACCTCTGGTACCAATTTGGCCACTTTCTGGTCTTGAGGAACATTTGGTACAGTTAATTCACCTGGATTATCAAATCCCAAAAGAGACAGACTCCTGTTTAAGAGGTTTATGGCTCTTCTCAACAGGTTTATCTCCTTGAAAGCTATTGTAATAGTACTATTGCTACTAGAATCACAGAATTCAACTGGCTTTGGAAGCTAAGGTGCTGCTTATTTCTTCTATACTGAGTATCTTGATCAGTATCTACCATATAGGATCTTAGTGTATCTCCTGGATCATGCTTGGTTAGGCTTCAGGCTGAATTTTGATAACTAAAAAGCCTGTGACCTCTTAGAATTGGGGTATCTAAGCTTCCGATACTTCTAAGCAAGGCCACTTGCTATAGGATGAAGATTTGTCTCCAAATCTGTTCTGTTCTGATCTCTTAACTCATAAGCAGCTGAGCTGGGCTCAATCCAGTGACTAATGTAGAAAGTTGCCCTGTAAGCTCAGCAAAGCAACAATGGATGCTTTGGCGGGAGGATTCTCTTCACAACCTGTACTGCTGTCCATTCCCTTGTGAGTGTGGGAGCTGGCAACAATGAAAGCAGCTTGAAATCATACTGTATGCCAGAAGCTTAAAATTCAGATCTGGCAAACTGGCTCATTGTCAGTTACTATTTCATTTGGAATACCAAAATGAGAAAAGATACCTTGTAACTTTTCTTGGCCTGTTTACTTTTGGGCCTAGTAAAAAATAGTATTTTTGTAAAACTGTCTAGCTTCCTGGTAGTCTTAAAGAAACAGTACGCACATCCTCACACACACCGTCTTGCATATAGATCCTGGTGGGAATCTTCTGACCCAATGACATTAAATCTCTAATCAATAGGGTCATATCTTAGCTTTTCCTATCTTTAGTATGGTATTGACAGGCAGTCTAATGGCCTCTTAATTTGTGTGTGTGGATGAACTAATTAGCAAGACTAAAATATGAACTAATCTTATATTTTCTGATAGTCAAATTCTCTCAGGGTTCAGAATTTGTCTTTATGCATAAGACAGAGTAATCAAAGAACCAGAGCTTGTTAAATTTGCCTTCATTAACACTGCATTCATTTGCCTAAGTAGCCTTACTCCTGCTGAGTTCCCTTATGGATACATTTTTCCTGTTTGATATTTCTTCTGTTTCACCCCCACATCTCCCCTGAATTTTCAGAGTAGTAACATTTTGTCACTTTTTATTTTTAATGGTTTCCTTTTTTAATATAACCTCTCTTTGCTTTAGTACCACATGTCATGTATTACTGAAAGATGATCCTCATGTCACAGCAACTCCAACTAAGAGAGCCAGGCAGTAACAACCTGCCAAACTTGTTCAGATTAGGCTTAATTCTGTAAGAATTTAACATCCTTACCATGATTCCCTCAAGGAGAGTGAAATTTATGCATATCGTCTTATTTTTCACCATTTTATGACAGTGTTATCCTTGACCATTTTCTTGCTTTGCTATAGCCCACTAATTAACATTTTGGACCTTTTGGATTGTCTTTGTGGATACAGACTACAGAACCTGTGGTTAACCTGCAAGCTTCTGTGATTTTAGTTACTACTGTAAGACAGAATCCTGATTCTTTTCTTTTTCCCTTCCAGTTTTCAGTCCCCTTCCGTAATTCTGATCTTTCAATTAAAAGCTTCTGGCACTAAATCATTAATTCAGATTCTAATCCATTTCTGGCCTTTCGTGCATACTAAAATCCAGTGTTTTAATCAGCTGTACCCTCTTAGCTCACAGCTGTTTCCTCAACTTTTTGATATCTGGCATATAAGTCCCTGATAAGACACTTTCTGTTGAGGAAAAATACCCAAGGCTACATCTGATATTTGACAGGATAATCCCTGAGTTTAACAGTTCATGTTTCCTTTTTTATATTGGAGATGTAGTTTAACTTATATTCATTCATCCTTCCATCACTGACCTCCACATTAGACTTTTTTCCTGACACAGTCCCCGAATTTTAAGGTTTTTTTTTTAAAAAGGAACTAAGGCAATGCATAAAAATGGGACAAACACACCATTAGCAGTATAGCGTGGTACACTTTACACACACACACTGTACTGATGAAGGTAACAACTCTCCAGGGGAGAGAAGGTTGTTATTATGAGTGTTCTGTATCGTATTTGTCAATAGCTAAAAATTAGGTGCCAGTAGATGGCACTCAAAAATATGATGTGCACTACAAATGGCTTCTTCTGTGCAGCTCTTTACATCAGGTCTTAACAAAGGTGATCACCAAGCTTTCCCCAAGCTCCAGCTGGGGAATACACTTTTTAGTTCCAAGTGGTGCTCCATAGTAGCCATGCTCATAGATACACCCCAGGAGAAATGCTAAATCAATGCATCTGCCACCTGGCCTATTCTGGCTAACCCTGCCCATTTTGTAGGCTGCACTGGCTAGTTCCAAATCCCTGGGAAAGCTTTTTAGTTTCACCTACAAGCAATGGATTTCTTTCTACAGGAATGAAAATTGCCATTTCCCCAAGATAAGACATACATGGTTTGTCTACTGCTGCTTATGTCATTCTCTGCCAGATAAATTTATTACGCTCTGTGGCACTAAGATTACAGAGCTTGGAAGACTGAAGTTACTGCTGTATGTTTTTATACTGTGCCTTTCATCTGTAAATTTCAAAGGACCCTACAAACATTAAAGGCAGAAGACTTGTCTCCGATCTTTAAGGGTGAATCTTTACATAGATCCTCTCCCGTCCCTATTGATGAAATACACCCATCCTGCAAATTTCGCACTTCTCTGGTACACAAGAAATGCAGAAGACCTGCATGTAGTCACTCTGCCATCCATATCCAGGTGCTGTGGGTCTTCTAGGTTGTGGAGGACTTTTGCAGGGCCCCCTGCAAAGGGGTGGAGTTCACTGTGTGTTGAACTCCTGTTGATATCAGTGGGAGATCAGCACATGTAGAGAGCAGATTATTAGCGGTATGCAGGTAACTTTGCCATGATAAACCCTCACAGCATGCTTGTGTGTTAGGTAAATGTAATAGCCACTTTACAGATGAAGTGAGCTGTAGCTCATGAAAGCTTATGCTCAAATAAATTTGTTAGTTTCTAAGGTGCCACAAGTACTCCTTTTCTTTTTGCGAATACAGACTAACACGGCTGCTACTCTGAAACCTTTACAGATGATAAACTCAGATGCAGCAAAATTAAGTGACTTGCCTAAAATCACGCAGCAAGGCAGTGACAGAGTCACAAATAGAGCTTAGACGGCACAACTCCCAGTACCCCAGACTGATCACCCTCCCTCCCTGTCTGATATGTTGCATTTTTTAAAAAGATTTATGAGATTAATAACAAGTATTTTTATGTATCCGTTTTTTTAATTTGCTGCTGAACCACATTATATAGCAAGAATTAACAAGGTAACCTCTGAAGAGGATAAATGTTAACTCAGTTTCCTTCTTCCATTTTTTATTAAAATAGTGAGCACTCTATTAATGCATTAATGGTACATGTCTCATTTAGGTGAGCATCATGTGATCATACAGAATAAAGGCTTCAAGCTTTGCAGATGCAAATAGGGGTTTGTTGCTGATTCAAATTGATTTTTCTATTCAAATTATGCCAACAGAATGTTATAATGGCTCGTAGCACTATAAAGTATTACTATTTCCAGTAAATCCTGTTTTCCAAGATTTCAGAGGAGGCATGTGTTTCAAATGACATTAGGCTATGAACTGGGGACATAATCAGCTCTGTTGCAAATGTCAGTATAACAAAAACAAACGAACAATAGTTTCAGCCGGTTTTAATTTAGTATTTACCACATAAAAAAAGTTGACCATTTAAAAAAAAAAGAAATATTTTTGTTAATTTATATGGAAATATGTTCATATATAAACAGGAAGATACAGTACAAATAATTAGACCTACAAATACAGATTTTAGTCCAAACACATAAGATGGTACCAGTCAGTCAAGTAGAACTGTTAGAACATGTGGAAAATTAAATGCCAAAGAGACATTAGAAAGTCTGAGCCCAGAATCCTCCATGCCTAAACTGAAATTTTAAGAAGTGGAACCCTAAGACATCCAGTTCCAGTGGAGTAAAAATTGTTTCTGTATTTAAAGACTCTGGTTTTAGAGGCGATTTGTGTTGCACATGAAGCATACAAATATATTTTAAATTGTTTTCTGTTTTAACCAACTAATTTTTACAACAATTAAATATGGCAGATAAATTCAATTTTTATGCTTTATTTAGCCCCAGTCCTATAAAGATATCGAGCCCACACAAATTCTCACTGGATGTCACACAGGTGGAAAGGTCCATGCGGGCAAAAACTTTTGCAAGGTAGACGCCTTGCAAAGTATCCTTATCAACTTCAATCACAGTTTATTAAATGAACTAATATTTGCTACACTGATGCTAGAAGCCCACCAGACCTGAGACAAGGAGATAATTAAACAAACAAAAATGTATTTCAAATGCTGCAAGATAACTTTAATGTAAGTAACTGTAATTATGCAATCTTGCTATTGAATTAACCCACAGAATTTTATCTGGTATGTACAACAAGGCAAAAATAGTCATACACAAAAAAACATCTTTACAGATCAGGGCGTTTAGCTCTTCTTTCTCTTTGATGTACATTTAACTCAGAAGATATTTCTTATGAGGAAGAATTTTGTAGTTGTTAGCAGCTTTACCATACAGAAGACTTTAAAGATGATCAGTATAATAAAGTGCATGTCTGTATAAAATAGATATAAATAAAATCTATTTGTTCTGCTTTCTTACTTTACAGTGAAAGGAATGCAGTAGTTTAAAGTCACTGAATATATTAGTAATTTTTACTAATTGAAAAGCAAGAAACTGGTTGCTGTGCAAAATTATCAGATGAGTAACATCTGGGAACACTAAAACTTTACATCCCCTAAATAATATTTAATTCCTCTGCTTAGTGAACTGTACAAAACACTCAAGATCTAAAGAATATGCTTTGCTAACCCATCCCATATTGGGATAGAGGTAGTCTGAATTAGAAACTCCATCCTTTATGCAGGTCCGAGGGAGAGGTCATGGAGTTTCTTCTGCTTATCGGCAAAAATTCAGCATAGTATTTTTTTAAAAAAAAAAAAGCTTTCACAACAGATAAGAGACTTCATTCTTGTGATCTAATATTACAGTAAACCTATCAAGAGCAAATTTAATTACCAACTTTCCCAGCCAAAATAAAAGAAAAGCTTTAGTAAGTGTAAGTTTATATATTTCTGGTCATTTACAAAAATTTTAACCTTTTCTTTTAAATTGGCAGCACCTTATCTTTAATTGAAGAATGATATATGAGTGCTACCAATAGAAGTCAATGATATTGCTTGTGTGGTTGAGGATTGTGTTTGGAGAGGCAAATTTTAGCTGCTTCAGTATCTTTCTGAAGCAAAAATATCATCATTGTGTAAATCCTTTTGAGTTCTCAAGCTAGGCATAGAAGAATGTATTTGGTGTAATTTCTGATCTAGGTGAAACAAGTGATGAATAAAACCTGTTCAGGTTGATCTGGCAAAGGAAACTCTTTAGCTCCTGATTCTTTATATTGTGGTTGCTTAATGAATGAAGGTGACAATTCCTCTGGTAAATATTGTCAGATTATGAAAAGTGCTAGAGGCTACATCATTATTAAGGGATTCTGCAGAATAAGGAAAACTCACTAGAATTTCCCTTTTTACATGTAATTTTTTTGAAATTGGTAACACACTCCACCACCCATCTCTAAGAACCATTAGTTGTGTGATGGCAAATAGCAGAAAGTTCAGGAAATGGCCAGTGGGGAGAGCAGCTCTTTTTGATTTGTCCTCCTCTTTGCTTCTGGAGGAAGAGGGCATTGAGCTTATGAAGTGGCTGGATGGAGAGAGCATCCTTTCTCCTTCTAGCAGAAGTAGCAGTGGAGGTTGTGGGTAACAGGCAGCAGAGAGCCAAGACCTACTGAGAACCTTCTGTTTTGGAAGACGGTGTAGATATTAGAGATTCATAGAACGAATGAAACACAAAACCGGAAGAGGCTCCCCCTAGTTTAGGTTTTATTACAACCCAAAACTTGAACTATGTTTGCTGATGTTTGAGAACCATTCGGTGAACGCTGACTGCATTTTGAGTGCATTTGGGCTGATTTGTGGGCTTGTGATTTTCAGTATGAAACAAGCAGACCTTTGTAGTTTTTACCATAGTTTCACTTTGTATTTTTGAAGGTCTCAAATTTGAGTTGTTAGCTTTTAAGAAAAGATAGACCCCCTCCCCAGCTGTTCAGTCAAGCATTTCAGATGTCTAGATGTTAAACAAACAAACAAACAAAAAACCCAGAGGATTAAACAGCCTGAATAAAAGTCTATTCTACTCTCAATCAGGTTTCACTTGCATGCCATATTTAATGTCATAGTCCTCCAGTCAAAGTCATAAAATCCTAGAAATGTAGGACTGGAAGAGACCTCTAGCCCCCTGCAGTGAGGTAGGACCAAGTAAACCTAAATGATCCCTGACAGGTGTGTTTGTCCAATCTGTCCTCCAGAAATGGGTGTTACAGGTCAGGGGCTGCACAGTTCCCTGCCTACACTGTGAGCTCCCCAACAAGCTAGGTGGCCTAACCAGGCCAGTGTCTGTGCTGTCTCTACTCTTTGAAAGCCATGAACAACATAATTGCCCACAGCTATAAGCAACTGCACAGCCCTTTCTAAGCAAGCACATTTATTCTTAAGGTGAAAGTGTTATAGAGTAAACATATTAAATACTATAAAAGAACTTACACACATGTTAATAGGCTTACCAGAGATCATCCCCAACTCCAACAACGGCTCTGGCAGGATTCATTCCTTCAAACCCCACCAAGGGGTTTTTCTGTGGTCACAGGTTTGTAACAGCTTTTGCTCAGAACATGGGTTACCCTTTCTTTTGTATAGTCTGGGTCTTTGATTTGCAGATACTGTGAATAAGTAATCATCCAGCCAATGGTTCTCTCTTCAGGGTGCAGCATCAAAAGATTGGGTCTGGAGGTGGGAATTTGTATTCCCCACCCCACCACCAAGAAACCCACTTAATTTTGTTTGTCCTGAAAGTTCCTTCTTGTCTGACACATTGTTTAAAGTAGTTCTTTGAAACGCATAGTGCTTCCCAGGGTTTCCACTGGCCGCATCACCACACCCTGGAGAAGCTACATTTAGAAAATCACAATAATACATAAACTTTGCCTTTATAATACAATAGACTACAAAGCTATTTAAACTTAATTGAACAAGATTTTCCAAAGTTATTGCAGGAAATTGCCGTATTTGTCACAATGGGGAGTCCACAACCTGCCTTAGAAGCCTGTTCTAGAGATTGTTGCAGATTAAGCCCATTACTTCTTGTCCGACCTTCAGTGAACATGGAGAATAATTGGTCACTGTGTTTTTTGTATAACACCCTTAGTATATCTGAAGATTGTTATCACGTCCCTCTCAGTCTTCTGTTCTCAAGACTAGGCAGGCCCATTTTTTTAACCTTTCCTTATAGGTCAGGTTTTCTAAATCCTTTGTCACTTTTGTGGATCTCCCCTGGACTCTCTCCGATTTCTCCACATCTTTCCTAAAGTGTGGCACCCAGAATTGGACACACTCCACCTGAGGACTCACCTATGGCAAAGAGAGTGGGACAGTTATCTCCCATATATATATATGACTCAAAAATGTGATGCAGTTACTAAAAAGGCTAATCTCATTCTAGGAGTTAACAAGAAGTGTGTCATATATAAGGTAACCTTATATATGACACACTTCTTGTTAACTCCTAGAATGAGATTAGCCTTTTTAGTAACTATGACACACTTCTTGTTAACTCCTAGAATGAGATTAGCCTTTTTAGTAACTGCATCACATTTTTGAGTCATATTCAGTTTCTGATTCACCACAACACCCAGCTCCTTTTTGTTACTACTACCGCTTAACCCATTATTCCCCATTTTGTAGTTGTGCATTTGATTTGTCCTTCCTTTGATTTGTCTTACAGAGGAAACAAGGTAGAACAGACCTGAATTTCTAATGTACCAAAACAAACAAAGCAAAGCCCCACAACAGAAATTTGGGGGAGGGTAATGAAGATTTGTTTTAGAGAGACCATACAACCTGGTTTTACCAGGACTATCCTGGTTTCTCAAATGATGTCTGGACTTGTCTTTATAGCAAAAATAGTTAGAGTGTTGCTGCTACCTTGAGTCCCATTCCCCACACACATGCAAAAACTCAAGTATGGGGTGTTGCTTTTACCTTGAGTTGACTAGCCTGTCAGGGGGAATCGGCTATAGCTCAGTTTGGACAACTCATCAGCTGCTAACACAACCACCCTTAAGTGCCACTAGTCCTCCAATGCATTCCGGCAGTTCCACTGGTGTGCCTGCAAAGGAAAGACAAGTTCTCCCACTTCTTCACTGAGAAAGAATTCATTAGAGCAACTCAGCTTGCTGCAGCAGCAAGAACTATGGGATATGCCTCCACAAGTCTTTGTGCCACACATAAATGAGTGCAGCGCCAGAATGGACACAGCAGATCAAGTATTATTTTGCAGTGTGAATGCTCTCACTTGAGCTAGACTAACTCAGGAGAAGTAACTCAGGTGTAGATAACTTGAATGAGCTCTGCAGTGAAATCATAGCCTCTGTGTCTGTCAGGCTTTTATTGGGAGGTCTAAAATGTCCTGTTTTTTCATTTCATCAGTCAAAATAAGTAGTAGGTACAAAATGCTTGTTCAGGATGTGTTGCTACAATGTTATGAAGTGTTGCGTACACTCCTGTTTTGTTCTCACATACAGTGCATGTGTGCTTCATACCAACTCTGGTTGAAGGCCAAAGCTTGTCCATAATTTGTCAGGTGACAACACTGCAATATGAGTCTGTTGATGACCCAGTCTAGTCAGCACAAAATTTCTGCTCCGGGCCTTTGCGGAGGGAGCTGAGGGTAAAAATCTACTACTTCATGAAATAGATATGTGTTGTTCTTGAGTAGGGAGCTAGCAATAGCGTCACCATGTGTGTTTTACAAAAGTCAAAACCAATGTTCTTTGCCATCCTGTCCCGGCTGTGTGGTACATTGTATGAAGTGTTCCAGTTTGCTCTACTGAACACCTGTTACAGATTGACTGTTGTTCCCAACATAGTTATCTCTAACCTTTTCTACCATATTATCATGCACAGTAAAAAGAACAGCATATTTTTCTCTGGCTTTGTAAATGAATATGTTAGAACTTCTTAAGAAGTATAATTTAACAGAATGTGTTTTTTGTTTCTCTGACAAGAACATCTGAAGACGTGAAAGGAAAATGATAGACACAAATCTCAGAAGACTTAGGATGATTAGGCTGTGTATCAATTTAGATCCAAGAGGTCCCAATTTAATAAGGGAATCTCTGCTAGCAGAAACATGCCTATTCTTCAGCTGTCTATATGCCTATTCTTCAGTTTTCCCTGGTGGTGCAAAATGAATATCATAGAAGTTAATGCATAATCATATAAGTTAGCAAGATAACCAAGTTAGCACATAATGGTACAGTTTTACTCCCTCTTTGAGCACAGATGCTTTTAAAAGAAAATCACTTAGGCCGCAGTTCAGCTAGGTACTTAAGCATGTATCTAAATTTAAACACTTGAGAAGTTAATGAGACTAATTGTGCTTAAAGTTAAATACATCTTCCTATTAAGCATCTTCCTATTTCAGGACCTTAATCAATGAACAAAGTAGCACAATAGAAACTGAATTTTGTTCACTCCAGTACAGTTACCATACAATGCACAATGGTAAAGGATTTAGAATTTTAAAATTTTAACTGTTGAAATTACCTTCATACCTGTAAATGTCATATATTTTTTTTCTTTCTCTTGTTTTCAGCTGTGGGATCTACTGCAAAAATTACAGTTTGTTATGACCTACATTGCTCCCTGGCAGATTGCTTGGGGCTCTTCATTTCACGTGTTCGCTCAGCTCTTCTCAATACCTCATATCCTTTACAGATTTTTTGTTTGTACTTACTCCCAGTTTCACTGTTCATGATTCTACAGGGTTTGAACAAAGAGAGTAATATTTAATAATTACATTTAATAAAAAACTGAAAATATTTTACACTGATTCTGGGACACCATGTTACTTCTAATAAGGTCTCCTTAGACAGAGGGGACCCAGTTTTTCTCTGTTATTTGGATGCAGCTATTGACTGCATTAGGAATTGCAACTGGGGAATTGAGCAGAATTTGGACCAGGATGTTTAATGCTATTTCCTTCTTCACCATTCATATTCAGCCAATTATCTTTTCTTATAATGTTCTTTCTCATCCCAGCACAACACTTAGTGTGCCTTGTGTAGAAAAAGTATTCTCGGTACAATATCTCCATCTTTGTCTTCTTTATAATGCTGTTCTTGTGGGATGGTGAGCATCCTGAGGATTGGGTTCTAAAATGTTAATCCTTTTAACAGTTAGCCCTGGCTAATGTCTGAATGCAGGGATTTGCTTCATCTGGTTTTTCCCTGTTGCATCCTTCTAAATTTTTCCTGTCTTAATCGTAATCTGACTTTGATTTTCTTTTATACAAATTTTCCATTGAGTGGGTTGGGAAGTTTTCTTCTTTTAAAATTTTCCACTTTTGGTTCTAAGACATGAAATATCATAGGATAGCTGGAAATGTACTTACAATAGCTCCCAAAAGGAAAGATTCCAAAAAGACATTATTAACAAAATTTAATAGTAAAAGTAAAGCTGGCTCCAACCAATTTTGAAGCAGGAGGCGTAGCAAGAGCCATCATCAAAATCCACATTCTGTATTAATTTGAGTCCCTATTTGTATCTAGAAATTGCAATTAAAAAGTTTATTTTAAGTTATTTAGCAGAACATTTCAAAACCGAAGATTATACTTTAACAAGATTTCTCTTCAAATGCAATTATTTTGTAGTGACAGTAACTTTAATGTTAATAAAATCCCTAAGTAGGATTTTTTCTAAAGTAAGGCAGTTACTGAATAGGATTTAGTTGATTTATGTAGTTATTGTTGAAGTACATTTAGATTGGCTATCTATTATTTAAGTTAACGATATCCTTGTTAAATGCAAAACAGTATCTTAATGTAATGTTATGGTTAAGAATTCACATGAATAAGTTACTGTTCCCACAACAACAATAACTCTGTCCTTTTGTATATATGCATGGAATTTTCTATTAACTTTTATGCATCATCCCCATTAAGAATAATGCAAAAATGCTACATATGCACAAGACAGCCAAATTACAGTATGGTTGATCTGGGAACCATAACTTGGAATTGACTACATTACGTTCAGGTAAATTCCCAATCGGAATGTTACATTAACATAATATCTTTCATTTAAAAAAACAAAAAAAAACCAGTGAGAGATCACACAGTAAACCAAACATAACATGCATTTATTTTAATGTTCTTGCATGTATATGTAAAGAGGCATTCAAATGAACACACTAAGGACCACTGGGATTTGTTGTGTGCTTGATGTAAGCAGTTTTTAGTTTTCAGAGGTATACAGGTTTGGTGCGTACAGTAATCATTTTGAAACTTGCCAATTTTCTATTTCCTGACCCTTAAAACCAGAAGACTAGTAATGGCACTTATTTCCATCATCATATGAAAAGTGCTTTCCTAACATTTTTATTTGCTTTGTGGAACCTTTTCCACATAACTTAATATAGTAAATACTTTCCCTCCCATGCTATGAACCATTGTAACGTTACCTGTGAAGATAATGAGATCATCTTGCTGCTTCTATTATGTATATAATTTACATAACAACTCTAAGTGAACAAATGGGCTTTGGAAGTCTTAGTGAGTTTGTTGGGAACATGAGAACTATAGAGCAGGGCCAGCCCCACAAACAGTTACTAATGAATGTAGGATAAAATTTTCTAAAGCATTTAAGTGACTTAAGAGCCTAAAATGGTTTTACAAAAAGAAAAGGAGTACTTGTGGCACCTTAGAGACTAACCAATTTATTTGAGCATAAGCTTTCGTGAGCTACAGCTCACTGCATCTGATGAAGTGAGCTGTAGCTCACGAAAGCTCATGCTCAAATAAATTGGTTAGTCTCTAAGGTGCCACAAGTCCTCCTTTTCTTTTTGCGAATACAGACTAACACGGCTGTTACTCTAAAATGGTTTTAGTTTCCATTGTACATAAAACTAGACAACTCCATAAATTCCAACCTCATTGCTGACGGTAATATAATTAGAAGTCCATGGGAGTTTTACATGAATAAAATGGCTGTGGGATCAAGAGCAGAATTATTAGTATTTCAGATTACACAGTTTCAGATGTGCCACCACTGCTGCCTTGTGGTTCCTGCACTGATATCAGAGAAGGAAGCCAAAAGCAGCCATCTGCCCCATCTCCTTTTTCCAGTTGCTGCCACCCAGAGACCTGTGACTCTAGTGCTGAACTCAGAGGGAAGCCTTTAAGACTCAGGTTGTGTGTATGGGTTGGAAGGGATGGAATCCGCCCAAAGCCCAACATATCATGGGCTGTAGTGTAACACCTCAGCAATCACTATTCCAGCCTTCAATATATGCACGTAGATGGAAACCTATTTATAATAACCCCTCCATGACCACTCTGTAAGATTTCACAACTACTGGTTCTGGCAAAACTCAGATCCAGTTGCCCTCTCCCTTAGCCAGTTTTAGTCTTCTCTTCCTTGCTGCCCTAAAATAAGACCATGCAGGTTTTGTGGGAATTTGTGGAAGCCTCTAATATCTGCTTTGTCCATCTTTGCCCCAAGTGGGCGTATTATGGATGTTCTGTAGCATGGAGGGTCTTATGTGTGCCTTCTGCAAAGGGATGAATACAGCAGTCATAAAGAAGATGGTGCACAGGGAAAATGAACTGAAACATAATATGGGAATTTTAAATTCACTGTAATAAAAGTACTATAATACCATAGTAGCATAATAATACTTGAACATAATCAGTGCATTGCTACCAAACACAAGAGAACCTAATAAAAATACATCAGTTGCTATGAGTTAAAAGTATCTGATCACAGACAAAAATAATTTCCCACACTACACATCAAAGTGAGGTAAGGAATATTTAGAAATGAACTTAATTAGAAAATTATTTATCATTTTCCATAAATATTCATAACACTTTAGCTATTGTAAAGTATGTGCAACAAAACAAATTCCCTGTCCTGAAATCTGGAAAACGTAGAGCATGTAGGATACAAATATTATCAGAAGATCCCCCAATTTAAAGAATGAAGGTATGGTCCTGTTACCTGCTCCTTTGATCTGTTTATGTATGTGACCCTCTTAATTAAAACCGCTCTCCAAAAAGTCAAATGAGAATTGTCTTCCAAGTTACATATAATAATGATTATGTCATTTGGCTGGAAGAGAACCCAAAGGTTGCTATTGTTTGAGCTGTACCTTTAATGTAAACATTTCACAGTGAAGTCCCAAAAGTCCTAGCTCATCATATTGACTGTTTTTATGTTAATTACTTTGTCATTATCTGTGCTCCTTGTTTTCCTCCCATCTTTTCAGCTCCTCTGATCACTCCTCTTATCTGACACTTGCAAATAATTCTTTATCTTTCAGAACCAGTATAGGTTATGATTCCAGTGTAATATGACAATTGAAGTTTGCTGACAAACTTTTGCCCTTCTGTATGATCTCTCTGATGGTTTTTGAACTTTTAGCCTCTTAGGGCAGCTCAGTTTGCAAACTCACTAATGCACTCAGACACCATTCCAGATCACTCTCTTTTAATAAGTTTAAGGATTTTCAATGAAAGCTCTTGCTAAATATTTGTTCATAAATGCTTCATATTGCTTCCAAAGCTTGGCTAATAGACTTTTAGTTGGAAAACTGCAATGTGAATATTTTTCAATTTTAAAATAAAATATGCATTACAAATTGAGCTTTAGTTTCTCAAAGATTGCAGAATCTATATATTGGCCATTATTAGAATAGGCTGAATCAAAAGACTATTGCTTTTCAATGATTGGACCTTAATTCTGGTTTCAGAGAGGCACCATTGGTGTTGTAATCCCAGTACTTTGATACTTGCCCAGCAGCTGTACGTTCTTTATAAAATACCTTTTCCCCAAGTAAGGTGTAAAACGGGATAATTGAGTCTGTCATGCCAACAGGCTGCACGTAGCGTTCTCTCCAGAAATTCAAGGGCCTGGTGTAACTAAAATGAGAATTTGTTCCCAAGTCTTTTAAATCATGCTCCTGTTACATCTTTCTTTATATATTTATCCACCTCTTCATTGTGTTTCCTAGACTTGTTTTCAACACATCTAGAATGTATAATATAATAATTATTTTTAAAGTAGTAAACCATGAATGCATGCACCAGCATGTTTACCTATGTTACTTCCCCTGCACTCTTCTTCCCACTTTGTGAACAGTTCAATAAATATGATATGTAGAAGATTTTTACTAGGCAATCAGTATGTGATAATAAATATCTGATGAAAGCTAGGGTAAGTTCCATTTGCTGGAAAGCCTCATTTCAAACCAGTAGGTTTGATGATATATCCATGCTCTTGAGGGAAAAAACACAGGGTGAAATGCTTGACTCATTGATACCAGTGGTAAAACTCCCATTGACTTCATTGGGCTCAGGCGTTCACCTAGAGTGATTAAGGATAAGAGATCTTTGGTCCAGATTCTCTGTTGTGTAAATGGCATTAAAGCAGCTGGAGAAGGCTGGTAGAGAACCTCTCCACCCCCACCCCCGGAACAGGGAAACTCTGGCAGAAATCTGACAGTGGTGGCTCTGCTGCCAGCCATTCTGCCCTGCAACTTGTTCACCTAAACATGTGGCCCTCATTATTAGAACTATTTAAGTTTGAACAGCTACAGTCCTCATTTTGATAATTAGTTCTGTTGTGTATGACTTCAGAGCTTCCTTCCCTACCTTGGAAAAAATGATAAAAATAAAATAGGTGAGGGCTGTCTGAAGAACGATTTAAAAGTGTGATGAAATCATTCATGTTACCTTAACTTGAACTTTTCAGACTCTGCTATGCTTTTCTTACAAACTCTGGCCACTTCAATCTTTTCTACTCCACTGAGTCCATTTCTTGGTAGTGTCATTTTTATCACATCTTATGCCAGACCAGTCAAGTTCTGGGAGAAAAACTACAAGTAAGACAAATAAAGTTTTATACACCTGTTTGGAATGTTTTGCTCTTACTAGTTTCATTTCTGCTTTTTTTGTTTTTTAAAAGATAATTTTACATGTTGCTCCAGGGTATGAGGATAACCTTTTTGTTAAGGTCTGGTCCTACTGTATTAATATTTTGTACTTATTTAGTTATTTATTAAAATTTACTTAAATAATTATCAGGATCTTACATATCATATGTCATATCACATTTGCTGCAATCAGACAGCAACAAAGCTATGGAAATCATAAGTGTCCTTTATTGTTTTAGTAGCTAGTGTTAGCAAATTTTTACCAGTTTGCAGATGGTGAGGAACTCTCAGCGCTAAATGTGAATGGGCAAACTGATGAGTCTGATGCAATGATTTTTAATAGGTAATCTTTCACAGAGTTTGATATCATGTTTGGTTGTTTTTTATTGTAGTTTTCTGTCTTCTAGTTGGACAAGAAAATGAACTTAAGAACATAGAAATTATGTAATAATGACTCTGTACATTTTATTTTAGTGCCTTTTATACAGTAGGATCTCAAAGCAGTTTACAGACTATATATAGTTCCTTCGTCCACCATTTACATGCAGCCAGCTTTGGAGTAAAGTATTGCAGCTGTTGAACAGCACACAGAAACTCAGAGTAGTTTAGGACAGACCGTGAAGAATGTAAGCCAAAATAGAAATTGGCCAGACCAAAGAGGAGTGCAACACACTTTGTGCGTCTGCTGCACATATATGGCCTCACATCAGCATGATATCTGAGCACCTCCCACGTATTTAAATATAGAAATAACTGTCTCTTTTTGTTTCTTTTCCAACCTGTAGGAGAAGTAGTGTGATTAGTTTGTAGATTTTTCTGTTAGGTTGGTTTTGGTTTGTGTGAGTGAGTTGATGGGTGTGAATGAATGTGCGTGAAGAAATAAATAAACGAAGAATATTATGAAGTCAAATAAACAGGGTTTGTATTTATTTCTAAAAATTATTAGGGTTTTTTTTTTTGGTCATCTTTTGTGGAGGGGAGGGGGGATTTCATAATCTGGGTCCAAATCTTGTGAAAGTTCTGTTTCCTGCTCTCACAAGCATCCCTTAGTTTAATCATTCTAGAATCTAGTGGAATGTAGCTTTTGTGTGAGGTCATAGAAGTGGAAGGAGAGAGAATCTCTCAGGTAGCTAGAGTGCAAGTGCATGGAGTGGAGAACTGAGGCAGATGGTATCCTGTGTTGCTAAACAGAAGGACTGCTGTATTTTAGGTCAGCTGGAGTTTTTTGAGGGCATGTGGCTTCTTTCCGAGATATGAGATACAGAATCAAACTTGGCAGTCATGAACGCATGGGGTACATAGTGCCAATCCTAACAGTCAGAGATCTGAATATCTTCAGGTTATTCCTAGGTGGAAATGGGTAGTTTTGGTTTGATTATTTTTCACCAAAATGTTTAAACTTGGATGCCTGATGTTAGGCACCTAAATCCATGTTTAGGTGCCTGAATAATTAGACTGATTTTGAAAGAGAGTGAGAACCTCCCACCTGTTATTAAAGTCAATGGGAGCTGCAACTGCTCGTCATCTCGGAAAATCAAGCCACTTATTTAGGCACCTAACATTTGTATCTCTAATTTGAAAATCTTGGTGTAGACCTTTTAATATTTAATTCCAGTGCCCTTTCTCTCTCATTCAAAATAAATAATCAATAAATATATTCAGTTTTGAAGATCTACACAAACTTTAGGTTCTTTATGAGAACTGGGGAGGGAAGGGGGGAAGATTGGCTTTGAGCAGCTTTAACATCTGTCATTAAGTTTTCAGTCTGCCCCCTTGATAATTTGACTGAGTTCTTGTCTAGTGCTTTCTTTCTCATGTATTTAAAACACTTGTTTCTGTTTGTCATTAATTTCTATTTTCATCTTCGTTATTACTTTTGCCTCCTTAGTTCATTTTCCTCTTTACTCCTTGTGTTTGTGTTTTGCATATCCTTGTTCCGTAGCATTTTATATTTCCAAGCAAATGGCTCGGTCTTCCTAAGTAATTGTCAGACGTATCCTGCCACTCATGCTTGCATTGAGTAGTACCTTACTCCATAAGTATTCCAACTGAAATCACTAGGAGTACTCATGGACTAAAGCAATACTCTTTGTGAACAAGCAAGGCAGAATTAGACCCTTAGTGGTCTTCATTCATCCACAAGTCATTTTTACTCATTACACAAATAGCACACATATGGCAGTACATATTTTCTTTTAAGCATCCTGCATTTTTCAGTGCCCTTCTGTAGTTCTTCCTTTGCTTACTAATTCACCCCACATGTAGCATATACTAATGCTATGTATTCAAAGGCTCAGATCCTTAGGTGGTGTATATTCTCATAGTTCCACTGAAGTCAATGGAGCTGTGACAGTTTATGCCTGCTGGGATCTGTCCCTACCCTTCTCAAAGTTTGTCATTCAGCATTTTTTAAAGATTTTGTCTTTCTTCTTAAAGTTGTTCATGGTTTGAAGACCACATTCTTTTGCCAGATTTGTTCTTTGTTACGCACTAGAAAATGTGGTATGGTTTCTTGCTTCTCTTTCACCTATTTTTAATATGAACGTGAAAAAACAGTCTTGCAGAAGATTCTAATAGCCATCCAAGTGAAATAAACGTTTGCCTGAACATGTGGAAGCCTGCAAAACTTCTATGTAATCACCTTACATGAAGTCAATGGAGCTGTGACAGTTTATGCCTGCTGGGATCTGTCCCTACCTTTCTCAAAGTTTGTCATTCAGCATTTTTTAAAGATTTTGTCTTTCTTCTTAAAGTTGTTCATGGTTTGAAGACCACATTCTTTTGCCAGATTTGTTCTTTGTTACGCACTAGAAAATGTGGTATGGTTCCTTGCTTCTCTTTCACCTATTTTTAATATGAATGTGAAAAAACAGTCTTGCAGAAGATTCTGATTGCCATCCAAGTGAAATAAACGTTTGCCTGAACATGTGGAAGCCTGCAAAACTTCTATGTAATCACCTTACATGGATCTATATTTATTTTGTCATTAGCACTTCTGGCTCTGATTCCCCTTTTCTTCACTTTCACGTCCATCTTTTATTGTTTTCATGAATAGTTGAGCTTTCTAAGCAGAGTGGGAGTTTGAATTTAGACGTTCCTGAGTGCCTTAAAGAAACACTGTCAGATAAAAATTGGGCACAATATTATATTAAAGGTAGAATAGTATACAATAGTGGGACGCAGATAATCAGAAAGTGTCAAACCAATACTGCTTTAGGTCTGATCCTGCAAAACATTACTTACAGGAGCAGTCCTTCCTCATAAACTGTCCTATTGAAATCAGTGAGACTAATCTAAATTCTTAAGCTCCTTGGTATGTAAATATCTGTTGTAGTAGATACCAGGGATTGCTCCATGAAAGGGTCTGCCTAATGCAGAAAAAGTTAAAAAATCAAAAGGATTGCCTTTTGGTGCATTAAGGGATAGAAAATCTTATGAAGTTATTCGAACAAAAGACGCAGGAAGTTGAATTGGACTGGAACATTGTTCTAGCCCCTCCCAATTCCCTTGTTAGGGTGTGCAGAAAAATGCAAACTATAGGCCAAGTTTACATACATTGATAGCTAATATTTGTTAAGAGCTAAATGGGTAGATACAGAAGCAGATGTTGAAGGAATTGGCATTTCATAGCTAGATGTGGAGTTAGCTGAGGACGAATCATTTTGTCCAGTAGTTTTTGTAAGGGAGAGCCATAGGTGCATATGTGTAAAACTTTGAGTACTGTTATTATGTTGATGATGCATTAGGATGGGTGGAAGGGGGATGATGACAAAGAACTGATGACCAGAAGGGAGAGAGTCTTGAGGCCACCAGTCTAGGTAGCAAGCAACTTCTCCAAGTCTTCAGTGGAGTGCAGTTTGGTCATCTCTTTACCCTGCTTCTTTGGATACATGCAGTAGCTTCTTTATTGCATGTCCTGCAGTTCCACTGTGTCTTTTAATCCTTCCATTTTTGCTTAGACAGGAAAAATTTAATCCCTCAAGTCTATTCTTTGGCAACAGGCCCTCCTACCTCTTTGGGCAGCAGGGTCTGGAGCTGGCAGTGCGAGACATGCAATTAGGACAATAATTTGTTTTTTAAATGGGAATGGAGGAACACAACTGGGTAAAGAAGTGTTATGGGAGCTGTGTCCCATTTTTTCTCATCAGCCGTGCCAGGAAGCAAAACCTAAAAGCATTAGCACATTCTTCGGGGCACGGACTCGGCTTTGCTTTTGCATGCCCTTGTGGGTCTGCACAGCACTTAGCACATTGTGTGTAGTACAGGAACAGAATATGATAGTTGCTTATAATAAAAATGTGTGCTCACTATATACAATATCTAATAATCACTCCAGTGCATCATAGAGATCAATTAGTTTTTAAAAAAAAACTTCAAAGAAGTAAGCAAGAAAAAAATAGGAGAATGATGGGAAAGGGCAAATTACCACACTACTATTTTGTTTACAACTTTGCAGATTTGTAGACCACACTGCATTTGGCGGGGGATACACAAAAGCACAAAGTTGTCTCACTACTTTATCATTAGTTGTCCCATGAGAGTCAAACTCTGAGAAGTTTTCTGCTTTCTCTTTATTAAAAAAAGGCTTGATACAAAACCCAGCTCTGTCCTGTCCCTAGCATGTGTTCCACTCCTGGTTTAGAGAGTCCTGTTTTACTCTTTATTTTCACAGCTGTTCAGATGATTAGACCATAAATGTCAGAGGGAGTGAAAAGGAAATAGCAGTAAATCTCATTTAATATGTAGGCACTTTAAAGCTTCAACTATCTCTTCAAAAACTACCCTTTTATTCCATTTTTTCTTGTTTTAAAGCATACTTTGTCATGCTGCAGCTCTAAAGTCCCCCTTCTGTCTTCCAGGTCTCTTATTTTATATCTTGGATATAGGAATGGACAGAATAGTGCAGTAAATTTACTTTTCTTCGCCAGAGGGTCTAATTGCTTGACCACTTAGAGCAGCCTGGTAATGATGTTTGCTGTTACAAGTCTGATGCATTCCAGCAAGCAAAGTGCCACCAGGAATTTTGGGATTTCACTTACAAGCCTCTCTCTTGTCTCTCTCTCTCCTTCCTTCCTGTTTCTATTCTTTCTCAGTCATCTGTCTCAGTTTCTATTTTGGGTATGGCACAGCTTGCATTTGCTTTGGGGGTCTCCAGTGAATTGGTATGTGGTGTAACTAAATCAGTTAAGTGTCTCTAAAGAGGTTATGATTAAATTGCCATTTATCTTAGAACCGTATTTCCAGCCTCCTTGCTGTACTGAGAATCTTGTAACAAGTCTTATTTTTCTCCAGCTTTTCAAGTATATCACAGTGTTTATTGTTCTAGTCACCGTGGTCTGGAAAATAGCCACCTTGAAATGTTAATGTTCCTGGGAAAGGAGGGATAAGAAGTCCTGCACTACATATGCACTGAAGTCAACCTTTCCTTTTTCTAGTGGAGTACAGAGAAACTTCAGAGGAGAAGAATTTGCCAGTGTGGCCACAATTAGAATTTACCTGTGTCATGCATGCCTGGGGCAGGGGGAGCTAAAAAGTAAGATGTGCCCATTCAGTTCCTTCCTCACATCTAAAATAATCATCCCTCCCCCTCTAAAAGCACATACCATGATACCTCATGGTTCCTCCTGCTTGTCAGTGAGATCGCCTACCTCTTCTCTTCCACTGTCATGGCCTCTGGACTGGGACAAACTCCCCTCTCCCCACCACCTCCATCCATCATTCTTGCTTGCAACTCACACATGACAAACTATTTATATTTTTCCTTTCAGATATGTTTAAAATGCAAGACGATCTCAAAAAGTCTTCTACTGCTTTGTTCTTTAGTCTTCTGTATCTGACATTCCTCCTCTTGTTCTTAGACCTTGACAATAGTGTGGTTTACATAGGAAATATCATAACAGATACTGTCTAGTTCAGTAGTCTCTGACTGAAATTGGTCAGTACTAGATACTTTAGAGAAAAGGCAGGAAACTCTGTAGTGGACATTTACGGAATAATCTTCCCATAACCCTCATGAATTAGAGGTTGCTTTATGCCCTCAAGCATATCCCTTCTAAAGTTGTGTTATGTTCTGTCTAATATAACTCAGACATTTTTTTAATCCTACTAAGCTCTTAGCCTCAAAGTTCAATTGAGGCAGTGAGTTCCACAGTTAATTGCACTTAGTTTAAAAAAAAATCCTTTTATTGGATTTACGTTTGCTGCCTTGCAGTTTCACTGAATGTCCTTGTGCTTGTATTGTGAGAGAAGGTAAATCGGAGCCCTTGATCTAGCTTCTTAATACTATTCATTACATTAGAACCTCAGAGTTATGAACACCTTGGGAATGGAGGTTGTTCGTAACTGTGAACAAAATGTTGTTGTTGTTCTTTCAAGAGTTTACAACTGAATGTTGACTTAATACAGTTTTGAAATGTTACTATGAAGAAGAAAAATGCTGCTTTTAACCCTCTTAATTTCAATGAAACAGTCAGAGAAACAGTTTCCTTACCTTATCAACTTTTTAAAATACTTTCCCTTTATTTCTTTAGTAGTTTACGTTTAACCCAGTACTGTACTGTATTTACTTTTATTTAGTTGTTATTATTATTTTGTCTCTGCTGCTGCTTGATTGTGTACTTCCGGTTCCAAATGAGATGTGTGGTTGACCAGTTAGTTCATAATTCTGAGGTTCTACTGCAGTTTGTATTTATTTTTCATGTACCTCCTGTTAAGCTCCACTCTACACAGTCCCAAGTTTTTCAGTCTCTCCTCATTCTGAAGCCTCTCTGGACCCGCTCTGTTTCTGCAGTATCTTTATGAGAGTGGGTGGCCAGAAGCTGGCACATTATTCCAGGTCAGGCAGGGAGTACCATGGAATAATATAATACCATTATAATAGTCTCAGTATTATTTCTTTTCCCACTCTCTATACAACTAACATTTCTGCTTGCTTTGACTACCACGGTGCACTTATTAGAAGTTTATGTTGAGTTGGCTGCAGTGACCTTCAAATCTTTTTCTTAAATGGCTACAATTAATTTACAACTGAGCAACATGGATGAATTTTTCAAAAGCCTGTAAAAGAAAAAAGACTTTAAAAGGGAGGATTTATAAAATAAACCAAGTAGAGGTAAATGAACAAATTATGGGCAATTTGAATTTTCAGGGTACTGCATGTAATACAAAGTGGTCACCTGTTCTAAAGCCTGCTGAAATCAATGGCAGTCTTTCCATTGGCTTCAAAGGACATTGGATCAGAACACTGAGGATGCAACTATTGTACTCTGGAAACTCTAGATCTGATCTTAGTAGCCCTCTGTGTGTGGAACTCCTGCAAACTGCACACCCAGCTGGGATCATGCACAGCAAGCCAGCCTGAGTAAGGGAGCATTAGCACATTCAAATTCTGCTGGTTCCTCGCACAATAACCCAGTGCCTGTTGGGAGCATCTGTAAATTTTCGTGCCTGTCTAGAAATGTGCCCCTCATCTCTACTAAGGCAGGGACAGCCATCACATTCCCAGTCTAGTCAGAGCATGTGCACATCTATTCTGCACCAGGATGGAGCATCCACAAATTATATTAGTGCAGCAGCGCTGCAATAGCTAAGGTTGCATCACATCTGTTTGAAGATCGACCTTTCTAAGTCTATTACAATTGACATGATTAGTTAGATTCCTTTGAAATTTGGTGTGCCTCAGGAGGGTATAGGGTAGGTTTAATGACCCAAATTTGGAGTAATTTGAGAGAGGGGTTCCAGAGATATAAGGCACCCCAAAAAATAGTCATTTTTCAAAAAAGTTTCTAGGTTGGTGTTTTATGCGCAGAACTAAAGATCAAACTATTGATGTGATGCTAGTCAAAAATGTTTAAGTTTTACACATGGAAGCCACTAAGTCTTTGGTGGACCTAAACTGAGAACTGTATTTTTAAACATGTAGATTTTTACATGGTGCATTTGCCAGTATAGAAAACTAAAGGGTTTCCATTCCCACCATGTTAATGCTTTTAAAGCTTGACTCTTGTAAGGGATCTAAAATCCGAGTGGTTAGCTGGATTCCTTTGAAATTTGATGTGC
This sequence comes from Lepidochelys kempii, assembly GCF_965140285.1. NCBI lineage: Eukaryota > Metazoa > Chordata > Testudines > Cheloniidae > Lepidochelys > Lepidochelys kempii. The sequence goes on along the minus strand of NC_136382.1, from coordinate 133,903,656 downwards.
CTCTTGGGGACATGGGATAGCATTAGTGATCCAAATTTGAAATAATTTGATTGAGGGGTTCCTGAGTTACAGATTCCGCCACCCCTGCCACCCCGGGCGCCCCAAAATTATTTCTTTCTGCTGCCTTGTACTGTTAAATTGAGAGAGATTCATGACTGGATGAGTCACAGACCTCATTGAGATTGATGGCTGTGAACTCACCCTTTAATTATCATAACTAAGAATAAAGTAATGGCAAGGCCACACCTAGGACAAAAGGAGTTTTAGATTGAGTGGTGGGAGGTGACTGCAATTTGTGAGTCGTGGATGGCATAGCTTGGAGGAAAGTAATCAAAGTATTTTTTTGGGAAAAAATTAGACATGTGAATGCTTCCTGGGAGGGGAGGAGAATTAGGGTGTGGAGGACTAGGGAGAGGAGTTTGAGTCTGCAGCAAGAGCAGGGGGGTAATGCAGAAGCGGATAAGTGGGGATGGGTGGTAGAGCTAGGGAGAGAGTTTGAGGCACAGGTGAGTGAAGTGTTGACACCTGCCAGTGTGCCCCAACCCTTTGTACCCCCCACCCTGCCAGTGCACCCCACCTCTGTCAGCGTACCCTAACTCTAGTGCATCCCCCAAAGTCTTTGGGGGAACAGTTAGACAAGTCGATACGGGTGAAGGTTAATTGGGGAGGTGGAAGAATGTGGGAGCATAGGGAAAGAGGGATTTGGGGCTACAGCAAGCCTAGAAAAATGGGGATGGATGGTAGGGGAAGGGAGAGAGGCTGGGGGCTTAGGTGAGGTAGGTGTGGGGGCTAGGAGGAGTGGAGGGGTGGGACTTTGGGAAAGTAATGTGGCGCGGGAATGGTAGGGGACTGGGGGAGCATGGGACAGTGGCACTGGTCAGCCACACATTCTCTCCTCTTGTGTGTGTGCCCAGATTTGGGAGGGTTCTTGCCCTTCTAGTGGGTACTCAGACTCTCTATCTGCCCCCCTCATATAAGCTGGGATATGGGGGTGTCTGAGCCCCTCTCACTGTCCTCCATACATGTGCCAGGATCTGGGAGACCCGTGGACTCACCCTCCCTTCTCCCCTCATGTAAGCCAGATTTTGGGAGGATCTGAGACCCACTCCCTGCCACCAATGGGAAATCCCTGTCCTCTGCTTGGGGAGCGTACAACAGGCATGATCAGAGCATGCATCAAGAAGAACATACTGCTAAGACTGGGGTGAGGAGCTGAAAAACGGTATGTTTGACACACATCAGAAACTCTCCAGCACCAGAGTGTGGGGAAAGGAACATCCACTGACATGAATGGGCAGTTCATGCATCTCAGAGCTATTGTTTCCAGCTGTATTCACCTCCATGGGGTATTCTCTTTCCTCTGACAACATCTAATTGAAATGAATGGACTATTTAACACCTGTCTGAGCTTACAACGTTTAGTCTGAGACCCACTCTGAGCAGAAATCTGAGAATGAATTGTAAACATTTGGGAAAAATCTGCCTGTCAAGTGTTTTTTTTTTATGTAGCTGTTTTTTTATTTGGAAGAAATTTAATATGATTACAGCAGAATATTCAAAAGGTGCACCCACGCCTTGAATACTGTATTCAGTTCTGGTTGCCCCATCTCAAGAAGGAAATAGGGGAAGTGAAAAAGGTTCAGAGAAGGGCAACAAAGATGATCAAGGGTAAAGAACAGCTTCTATACAAGGGGAGACTAAAAAGATTAGGGTTGTTCACCTGAGAAAAGAGACAACTAAGGGGGATATGATAGAGATCTATAAAAATCGCCACAGTAGCATATCAACTGCAAACCTAGGTGAGAACTACAACTGCCTAAATCAGTGGCTGTCAAACTTTTTTTACTGGTGACCCCTTTCACATAGCAAGTCTCTGAGTGCAACCCCCCCTTATAAATTAAAAACACTTTTTTATATATTTAATACCATTATAAATGCTGGAGGCAAAGTGGGGTTTGGGATGGAGGTTGACAGCTCGCAACCCGCCCATGTAATATCCTCGTGACCCCCTGAGGGGTCCCAACCCCCAGTTTGAGAACCCCTGGTCTAAATGACCACTCACACCTTAGAATCATAGAATATCAGGGTTGGAAGGGACCTCAGGAGGTCATCTAGTCCAACCCACTGCTCAAAGCAGGCCCATTCCCCAATTTTTGCCCCAGATCCCTAAATGGCCCCCTCAAGGATTGAACTCACAACCCTGGGTTTAGCAGGCCAATGCTCAAACCACTGAGCTATCCCTCCCCTTCCAACAAACATTTTTCTTTCTGTTTAAAAAAACCTAAGAAATTGAAATGGCAAAAATCTTCATTAACACAGAGTTACGGTTGCCCAATAATAGCTAATGCCCTGTGAAAACCAGGAAATAGAGTTAAGCTTAACATCCCTGAAAACTTAACTCTGCCCTCTTAGAGGAATGCTCCACAGGCCAATAACACAGATTCTCCCACTCTGCCTTTTTGCTGTAATGGACAGGTGCTACCTGCACTTGCCCTATACTCAAACACTGAGCCTACTACTCCAACAGAATACCTCATTTGTAATATTTAACCACCAGTTCATACCCTTTTACAACTCCTTCACACTTGCACACAGAATATAGCACCTTAACCTATACGTTTTGTTACCCATCATTAAATCCATAGTTTGCTCTCATACCCCTCCTCACTACTGACAATACCCATGGCAAGAAGACGCTAGTGCCCTGCTGCAGACTCAACCTACACTGGTGGTGGGCAACCTACGGCCCACAGGCTGCATGCGGCCCATCAGGGTAATCCGCTGGTGGGCTGCGAGACAGTTTGTTTACATTTGCACAGCTGCCCGCAGCTCCCAGTGGCTGTGGTTCGCCGTTCCTAGCCAATGGGAGCTGCGGGAAGCGGCGGCCAGCACGTCCCTGCGGCCCACACTGCTTCCTGCAGCTCCCATTGGCCAGGAACCGCGGGCGGACCTGCAAATGTAAACAAAGTGTCTTGTGGCCCGCCAGAAGATTACCCTGATGGGCCTCAGCTTGCCCACCACTGACCTACACAGTTCTGTACTGAAATGATACAGACTGTTAATAGGGTTGATGTAATACTTAGATTTCTGTAAGGCCTTTGACTTAGTACTGTATGACATTTTGATTAAAAAACAAGAATGGTGTAAAATTTACATGGCACACATTAAATGGATCAAAAGCTGACTGACTGATAGCTCTCAAAATATAAATGTAAACAGGGACTCATCAACAAGCAGGTCTGTTTCTAATAGAGTCCTGCAGGCTTCAGTTCTTGGCCTTACACTATTTAACTTTTATTAATGAGCTGGAAGAAATCATAAAATCATCACTAATAAAGTTTGCAGTTGACAAAAATATCGGGGGAGTGATAAATAATGAAGAAGACGGGTCACTGATTCAGAGCAATCTGGATCGCTTGGTAAAGAGCTCAGGCAAACAATGTGTTTTTAATATGGCTAAATCTAAACACATATGTCTAAGAACAAATAATGTAGGCCATATGTACACAATGGGAAAGGGCACTCTATCCTGGGAAGCAGTGACTGAAAATGACTTGAGTGTGGATAATCAGCTGAACATGTGCTCCCAGTGTGATGAATTGGCCGAAAGGACTGAGGACATCTTTAGATGCATAAACGGGGGAATCTTGAGAAGGAGTAGAGAGGTTATTTTACTCTGTATTTGGTACTGGTGCAACCGCTGCTGGAATATTGTGTCCTGTTCTGGTGTCCACAATTCAGGAATGATGTTGATAAATTAGAGAAGGTTCAGAGAAGAGCCCCCAAAATGATTAAAGGATTAGAAAACATGTCTTATAATGATATACTCAATGAGCTCAATGTGTTTAGCTTAATAAAGAGAAGATTAAGGGGTGACTTGATTACAGTCCATAAGTATTGTGGCAGAGCTCCAACCTTGTCCCTGTGGGTCCTGCGTGTCCAGGCAGTTTACTTCAGAGGCTCACTACAAACCTCCACGTAGCCCTTCTCTCTCTAGGGCCAGGGATACAGTCTGCTGAGCCCTTTTCATCATAAGTCAGCAATGGAGGTTGGTGAGAGAATTCCCACAGTCTCTGTTGCTCCTACAGCCTCATGGCAAAACAGTTTAGCCTGTCCTGACAGGGGCCTGTTTTCCCCTCCCAGGAAGTGTTTCTGTAGTGGCGGGTTGTGGGGGAACCCGGGCCTGCCCTCTATTCTGGGTTCCGGCCCAGGGACCCTAATGGTAGCCGCTGTTGGCAGCTAACCTTTTACTGCCAGAGTTGCTACATTTCCGTGGGCCACTTCACCCCAGCTCTCCTGCTTCTCCCTTCTTCACCCTTACCTTAGGGCTCCCTTACCAAGGACTTGAGGGTGTCTTCATTAACCAGCCCTTCAGCCACACTTCCTCTCCCCTGGCTCCTCTCTGCCTGACTGGAGTGAGCCCTTTTATATTATCAGAGGGGCCTTAATTAGAGTCAGGTGGTCACGGATCCGGCGGAGATGTGCGGGAGGGCCAGGGCCTTCTACGCAGGCCTTTTCTCTCCAGATCTGACCGATCCTTACTCTTGCAGAGTGCTCTGGGACGAACTCCTGACGGTCAGCGTGGCGACCGAGACCGACTAGAGCTGCCTCTCACTCTGGCCAAGTTCTTGGAAGCCCTCCGCCACATGCCCACCAATAAATCTCCGGGCATGGACGGGCTGATTGTGGAGTTCTACCGCGTGTTCTGGGACGTCCTCGGCCCAGATCTAGTCACCGTCTGGGCCGAGTCTTTGCAGAGCGGGGTCCTCCCTCTTTCGTACAGGCGAGCTGTGCTCACCTTATTGCCGAAGAAGGGGGACCTCTGCGACTTACAAAATTGGCGTCCCGTCTCGCTCCTCAGCATGGACTACAAAGTCGTGGTGAAAGCCATCTCACTGCGGCTTGGGTCCGCGCTGGCGGACGTGGTCCACCTAGACCAGTCCTACACCGTCCTGGGCCGCACCATCTTCAGCCACCTGTATCTGGTCCGGGACCTCTTGGAACTCGGGTGTAGGGACGGTCTGTCATTCATCCTCCTGTCCCTGGATCAGGAGAAGGCGTTTGACAGGGTGGACCACAGGTATCTCCTGAGCACTCTGCGAGCGTTTGGCTTTGGATCCCAGTTTGTGGGTTTTCTCCAGGTGCTGTACGCCTCTGCAGAGTGTCTGGTCAGGCTCAACTGGACCCTGACCGAACTGGTCAGCTTCGGGCGAGGAGTACGGCAGGGGTGCCCCCTCTCAGGCCAGCTGTACGCTCTGGCGATCAAGCCCTTCTTCTGTCTCCTCCATAGGAGGTTGATGGGGTTGGCGCTGCAGGAGCTGGAGCTGCAGCTGGTCCTGTCGGTGTACGCCAACGATGTGCTTCTCGTGGTCCAGGACCCGGGCGACTTGGTGCAGGTGGAGGCTTGCCAGGCCATCTATTCGGCAGCCTCCTCCACCTGGGTCAACTGGGTCAAGAACTCTGGCCTGGTGGTAGGGGACCGGTGGGTGGCAGGCAAACTCCCTCCCACCCATGCTTCAGGCCATCCGGTGGAGCGTGGGTCCGCTGTTCTATCTCAGCATTTACTTTTCTGCCACGCATCCCTCTCCGCCGGAAAACTGGCACTATTTAGAGGGCAAGGTGATCGAGCGGCTCCGGAAATGGACAGGACTACTCCGGTGCCTCTCCCTTTGAAGGAGAGCACTGGTGCTTAATCAACTAGTCCTGTCCATGCTCTGGTACCGGCTCAACAGCCTGGTCCCGGCCCCGGGTTTCCTGGCCAACCTCCGGACGTCGATTCTGGTCAGTACTGCACTGGGTCTCTGCAGGGGTTCTCCATCTACCCCTGGAGGAGGGAGAGCAGGGCCTGAAGTGTCTCCACACTCAGGTCCATATCTTCCGCCTCCAGGCCCTGCAGAGGCTCCTTTATGATGCAGGTAGTCCGGCATGGAGTGTACTGGTGCATGCCTTCCTGCACCGCTTCCGAGGGCTCCGATATGACTGGCAGCTCCTTTATCTCCATCCGAGAGGTCTTCCGCGGGACCTCTCCGGGCTGCCAGTATTCTACCTGGACCTCCTCCCGACCTGGAAACTGTTCTCAGCGACCAGGTTCGTGGTGGCCATCATGGGGGCAGATCTCCTCGCGGAGCCCTTGATACACAACCCCAAGCTCCGTGTGCAGGTGGCGGAGTCCACCTCAGTGCGCCAGAGGTTGGTCCTGGCAGAAGTCACCAGAGTCGGAGACCTCCTGGACTATGACCGGGGAGACTGGCTGGATCCCCTTACTCTCGCTCAGCGCATGGGGCTCTCCAGGCCTTGTACTCCCTGGCGCGTACTTCAGGAGGTGAGGGCAGATTTGCTGCCTGCTGCTTGGGTTTACCTCGACCGGGTCCTGCATGAGAGCGTGCCCCACGCACCCTCCACCCCAGGCCCTCTGGACCTTTTCATCGGGCCCCTGCCCCGTGGACCTGACCGACCCCCCCGTCCCTTCACCGGGAGCCAGCTGCATGATTTGCAGCTGGTCCGTCTCCAGACCACGCCAAGGAAACGTCTATGCACGCTCGTGCTCCACACCCTTCATGTCCTCACCCTTGCGTCCTGCCCTGACATAAAGTGGCGGGACCTCCTGCCACCTCTAGAGGGTGAGGAGTGCCGGTGGGCCAGCCTATATTCCATCCTGGTCCCGAGGCCCACTGGGGACGTCAGTTGGCGACTCCTTCATGGGGCCGTGAACATGGGCGTGTACTTGGCGTGGTTCACCTCTATCCCAGACACCTGCCCCTTTTGCAGCATGGGTGAAACCCTGACACACATATACCTGGAGTGCACCAGGTTGCAGCCCCTATTCCGGCTCCTCACAAACATTTTGTTAGGATTTTGGTTGCACTTTTCCCCTCACCTCCTTATCTATGCACTCCCTATCCGTGGCCCCACTAAGTCACGGGACCTCCTGGTCAGCCTCCTCCTGGCCCTGGCTAAAGTGGCCATCTATAAAACCAGGGTGAGGAGGTTGGCTGATGGAGTCTCCTGTGACTGTGGGGCCTATTTCCGATCCTCCGTCAGATCACGTCTCTGAGCAGAGTTCCTCTGGGCAGCATCCACTGACTCCCTTGACGCCTTCAAGGAGCACTGGGCGCTGTCTGGGGTTCTCTGCTCGGTGTCCCCATCTGGTTCCCTTCATTTGACCCTTTGACCACGCTCCTGTCCCTGTTATTTCATTTGTTGTCCCCCGTAATTATTTGGTTTCCAGGTCCTGTGGACCCCCCTCTTAGGCTGCGCGGGGGAGGGAGAGGGGATCCTTTAGCACTTCCTGGATCCCAATAAGGGCTACTTTACTGTACCCATCTGGCCTGAGTTTATCGCAGTATCTACATCCAAATATTTAATAATGGGCTCTTCAAACTAGCAGAGAAAGCTATAACATGATCCGATGGCTGGAAGTTGAAGCTAGACAAATTCAGGAGACAAATAAAGCATACATTTTAAACAGTGAGAGTAATTAACCAATGAAACAATATACCAAGGATTGTGGTGGATTCTCCATCACTGACCATGTTTAAATCAATATTGGATGTTTTTCTAAAAAATATTTCTTGGGGAAGTTCTCTGGCCTGTGCTATACATAAGGTCAGACTAGATGATCACGGTTCCCTTCTGGTTTTGGAATCTATGAATCTGTAAACCTGCAGGTATGTACATACTGCTTTCCTTTGATACCACACATAGTGGGACTCAGACACAGATCTGTTCATAACACAAGCAGAGCTCTAGCATGCCTATCAATCTAATCCCCATATCTCATTGGCACAGCTCTTCCAAGCTGCTCCAGTTTATTCCTCCAACTTTCAGTACAGCTGCATCTAACACAATGAACGCCTCTGGAGTGTACGCAGATAATTACCAGTGACTATTGTCAGCTTCAGAGGGGCAGAGTTAGGTTATGTGGGCATTTACCTTAACTCTGTATTTCCTGTTTTTCGTATGTTTGAATTTTTCTGAACTCAACATTCTGGAAGGGCGTGCGCTATCACTGGAAAACCTTAACTTTGCATTAATTAAGTTTTTTGCCATTTACTTTCCCATGCGGTCAGAGACTACTTACAGACTTTACAAACTGCTAGTGCTGTTGCAGACTGTGAACATTAATCTAGCCCCAAAAGGAAATAGCTGCAAAGTACCAGGGTTCCCCTGCTGCCTCATGATTTCCCCCTTAATTCAAGCGCTGGGCAGGATGGAGCACCGTGGTCATAATTTGGTAGTGACTCCTTGACTGACAGTGATGCAGAGACAGGGACATTAGTGTATTTAAAAAAAAAAACAAAAACAGAAAATGGTTTTCCTCCTTGATTCCTTTTATTCCTTTACTTGTAACTAGAAAACATTGATGCTCCCATCAATTATGATCTTTGATAAAAATCTAGAACGGTGGGTCTGTAAAAAAAATTGGTAAGAAATTTGGTCCTTAAGATGCACGTGTACCAGTATGAAAGTATCAGTGTAGATATGGCAAAAAAAGTTAACAAAAGAGTAAGAAATATATTAGTTTGTGCTTCATAAGGTATGGAAAGGTCTGGTTGGAGGAGAATAGGAATGTTTTCCAAGTGGATAAAACTGGTATAAAAATAAGTTGTTTTGAAGCTTCTAAGAGAGTTTTTACAACCAGTGGAGAGTAGAAAAAAAATCGAAGTTATATTTTAAATATTTGACAGTATGCCTTTAACCGGTAACATATTTTTTTTCTCAAATTTTGCCTGTGGCAGCCAATAAAATAAATTAAGGCTAACTGAATAGGTGCCATATGTGTGGAAATTAATTGGAAATGCATCAAAGATTCAGTGCTCAATACTTCCCTGTCGAGTTAGATGCATTCACAGCTCCAGTTCACTGAATCATTCTAAGAAGGTAGAGTAGGGTAAAGACAGAAGGGAGGCATCAGAGAAAAAACACATGCAGGGGCCAGGCAAGAACACAAACGTAAAGACCAAAAATTCAAACAAGAAAAACAAATAAGAAAAGAGGGCAATCAAAAAGGAAAAGCAATGCAGTGAAAAGTAATCTGAGTGAGGAAAGAAGACCTGAAGAAGAATTTGTGTAAGCTCAAAAGCCTGTCTCTCTCACCAACAGAAATTGGTCCAATAAAATATATTAATTCACCCATTTTGTCTCTCTGGGGAAAGAAGACATAGGTTCATAATCAAGAACATAACACCAAATATGTGAAGAATAGAAAAGTCTCACTTCTCTTCTTTTTTTCATGACTATAAGAAATTAATGATTATATAGACAGTCTTCCAAATAATTTTCCCAGTCTTGATCCTCTTAGCACTCATCCTTAAGAGATAGCCGATAGCAGCTCTAATGGACAACCAAGATTTAACCTCAGTGGTAACAGTTTCTGAATCTTATCTTGGAATGAGACAGGGATTTTGCTATGTACAAAAGTCTCTCTTTTAAAATATTCTCCTGTCGCCCAGCTAATGGGGTCAGAAGAGCTCCTTTTGAAATGGAAAGGCTATCTCTTGATTACTTTTTTTCCCCTTTACTTGTAACTAGAAAATACTTAAGATCCCATCAGCATGATCTTCAGTGGAAATTTGCTACTATATGTTGAAACAGTGGGTATGTACAAATATTTGGAGAGAAACATTCTTGTGCTAGTGAGAGATGTTTTTGAGAGATGTTCTGAGAAGATACCACCTTAAATATGATGCAGTTGGGAGTATAACCATAGTATTTGACACGAGTTCAGAATTATACATCATATAAAACATGAAATTATAATGGAATATACAGAACTGGAGGACTAAAGCCTATCTAGTATTTTTCTTCATCCTTTTGGAAAGCATATTCATGGAGAGTAAATACAAGATTTAATAATTTTACAAATATCAGTTTTTACTTGAGAATAGTTGTTATAGAAAGCGTAAAGGGACAAAGAAGGGAAAATTGGAGGCTACCATGGCTATAAGGACAAAGTTACAGTTATCTGGGTGTCTTGACTGTATTTTCTTATGTGGCAGCTGTAAGTGCTCAGCACCTTTGAAAATCAGGTCCCTTGTATTTAGGCTCCTGAATCCATACTTAGGCACCTGGGCACCCAGGTGTGAAACTCATGGTCTCTGTTATCAATACCCCCAAAACACCTTAAATTTACAAACTTTTGCATGGTAGGATATTGTTTGTACAATAGCTCACTAATAGCTCATCTACAGGAACATGAGGCCTGAGAAAAGGTGAAGGTTTTATATAGTTTAAATTAAACAGTATTTCACACTGCTTAAAAAATAGCTGTGATTCTTATACCTGAAAAAAAATGATTCATAATGAATGATTAACAGTGTAAATAAGAAGCAGGAGCTCTCATTTTTCTCCCCATCTCTCCAGTCTGGTTTACTGTAGTCAAATCATTTTACAGTTCAAATTTTATTTTAGTGGAAATCTTCAGCAGTATTGCCTTTTTCTATAACTTTAGAAAGCCTCCTGAAGTAGCTTTCCTCCAGTTCTCCACTGTACAGATGGTGTTACTACTACTGATGTGATAGCTTGAGAAAGCAGAATGTTTGCTTGCACACTATTATATGGAGCACTGGGCAGTGTGGGTGTAGTGGTAGGGAAAAATAAGACTCAAATCGAGTAGAGAAGAGGGAGAACATATCTTTCTTTGTTATAGTGGGTGTTTCAGTCTAGAGCATTGTGTGCGGTGACAAAGTTCTGTCCTTGTCTCCATGGGTCCTGTGCTTCCTGGCGGATTTTGCTAGCCTGAGAGGCTCGCTGTGACCCTCCATGTAGCCCTTCTCTCTCTAGAGGCAAGGGTCACAGCTTACGGAGCCATTTTCATCATAAGCCAGCAAGGGAGGTGAGGAGAAGCAACCCTCCCTCACACAGTCTCTGTTGTCTCCCAGTCTCAGTGATTAATTGGGGAGGGAAGAGGGGGAGCCCAGGCCCACCCTCTACTCCAGGCTCCCGCCCAGGGACCCTAATAGTAGCAGCTATGGTAGCTGACTTTTTGTAAATAGGACACATACAATTCCCTGGTCCACATCCCCACAGCAGCCCCCACTTCCTCAATAGCTACTTCACCGTTACCTCAGGGCCTCCTTCCTTGCACCTGAAATGGTTTGTACTGCTCAATTCCTCCAACAGCACAGCTTCCTCCTACAGCTCCTGACACACACACCCAACTGACTAACTGGGAGGCTTTTAACTAATTTCAGCCAGCTCCTAATTGGCTTCAGATGTCCCAATCAACCTAGCTATCTTCCCTGCCTTCTGGAAAGATTTTAATTAGCCCCAGGTGTCTTAATTGACCTGGAGCAGCTGCCATTTACTTATCCTGGTACCAGGGATTTGTTTAGCCCGGGGCTAATATATCTATCTCTGACTATCTTTCTATAGCCATCTAGCCTTGCCCCATCACAGTGCATACAGATAGTCAGAAAACCTGGGGATGCTTGTACATAAAGGGGCTTTCAGAATTTGTTGCTGTAATTACTATGTAATCATTCTGCATCTTACATTAAATTGCTTTAAAACAACAAGGGCATACTCACGCTTCCAATGAATCCCATCACCTCTGCCGCCTGGCATCTTTTACATCTTCACAGGTGCCTGCTTATTCTGCCATTGGAGAATTCTCATTTTCCTCTGCATCTCTCCAGCCTGGTCTACATTTTTTTTTAACTGTAAATTTCTCCTTCATAATGCCAGCAGCATAATGCTTCCATGTGGGAAATGTAGGGTTTCAGATATTCCATGAGGCTGCATTATAGTGCTGTTTCTCTCATGGCTGCTTATTAGGCTTCTTGGAAGTGTATATTAAAGCAAAATGGGGCCTAGATCCACCAAAAATTTGGGCTTCTCCGAGACAGACTTTCCCACTCACATACCCAATGGGCTCTTGTCTTTGTACTTCTTCTTCCAAAGTGAAGGACCACTTTTACTTTGAGCATCAGATCCCAAGGATTCAAAGGTTCTTCCTTAATTTGCTTCTTGGGGTGAAATCCAGTAGCAGCAAGGCTGAAAGAGCAGATATGGCTTCACTTTCCCCAACTTCTGGAAAGGAGCACAGGAAGCAGCTTTCCCTAAAGCAGACTGATTCCTTACTATGAAGCATATCTCACACATACTATCTGTGACATTCCCCTGGTGTTATCTGAACTGATGATCTGCTAGGTCACTCCAGTGCTCAACTCTGGGAGCCAGCCTTACCCTGCTCTACTGTGAGAACCCCCAGTCCCGGGTTGTTCACGCATAGCCTCTAGCATGTAAACTGCTCCCAGCTACATGAGTGAGCACTTTTGGCCAGCGCTGCTTGGATTGTGCAACCAACTGACACTAGCCAATATCTCCGGTCCCAGACACAACCCTAGGAACCTCCATCTTGCAGTGTCCAGTTTTGCCCGCTGGATGCTCTAAGCTTATATGGGTTTGTCGATTTAACAAAGAAATTGATATGTACCATGCTTGTTATCCCAAGGGGAGTCTCTGACAGGCTTCAAACAAAACACACTGCTTCAGGTAGAATAAACACGTTTATTAAACTACAAAAGATAGATTTTAAGTGATTATAAGTCAAAGCACAAGTAGTCAGATTTGGTCAAATGAAATAGAAGGAAAATGTATTCTAAGTTGATCTTAACACTTTCAGTGCCCTTACAAACTTAGATGCTTCTCATCACAGGCTGGCTGGTTGCCCTTCAGCAGGCTCTCCCCTTTGATCAGTGCTTCACTCGCTTGGTGGTGCTGTCTGTAGATGGAGGTGGAAGAGAGAGAGCATGGCAAATGACACTCCCTTTTATAATGTTCTTTCTTTCCTCTTGGCTTTGCCCCCGCCACCCGCCTTCAGAGTCAGGTGATCATTACCTCATTGTAGTCCCAAACTGACCAAAGGAAGGGAGGTGACTCATTCGAAAGTCCAACAGATCATTTGTTGCTACCTAGGCCAGTGTCCTTTGTTCCTGTGAGGCTGGGCTGGGTTTGTCCCATACATGCCCTGATGAGGTGTGAACTGCCCCTCTGCTCCTGCAGTTTTGCCTGGGCTTTTTTTAAGCAATGAGGACACATTTTCAGCCTCATAACTATAAGCATGAAATTACAACCTATAACATTACTATAACAACAATGCTCAGTGCATTATGAGCCTTCCGAAGACACCCAACACAACAAACTTTGCATTGGATACCACACAGTCACATTATAAGGATGAACGTGGGGGTGCAGGGTGTTCCCCCGAGGTACAGAGTATCACACTATCCAAATCTCACACTCAATCATTGCTTTATTTTACTTTCATGATTGTTATTTTTAGAGGAAGGTGAAGAAGAGAGTGGCTGTGGAGAGAAACTATTTCTAGGTTGGAAGACAAGGCAGTATTTTTGTGGGAGGAAAATATTGGCTATAACCCCATTATAATAAAAAAAGAAAGCCTATGTATGATGGTCTAAGTCGTACCACAATGCTAGGCTCCTTGCTTGGCTCGGCTCTGGATAAAACAGGAGATAGTGGGGTATTTTAGGAACTAAATGGGTGCTGACTTTAAAATTAGTGAGACCATTGCTGAAGAGATTCAGACATATTTCAGGGGAAGTGCCCAAGGACCTTTACTCAGTTTGTGTAGATTAATACAATTCAGGAAGAAATCCAATTACTGAGCTAATTATCACCTTAGCTGAGTGGTAGGAACTAACTTTAAAGTAAGAAACCACTGAAGGAAAGACCAAATTGCCCAGAAGCTCATTTTTAAGAGATCCTAGCTGACAACAAAAAGCCCAGTGGTAAATGTGCAGCTGAGTTTGGTTATTAGATGCAGTATATTATAATTCAATACTATGAAGATTCCTTTTAAGAAGCTACAAACAGAGCTTCAGTTACTATAATTGTGGAATATTTTAAGATCCAAAGTGGACTTTGTGGATGAGCTACTTCAGCTTCCCTGAATTTCAATACTGAAGTCATTGAAACATATTTTGTTTTTCAACCACTATCTACTATATTTTCCCCTGGATTTTTACAAGATATTAAAATTATGTCTTGAAAGTATCTGGATGAAGACCTGGGTTTTTCCTATGTTATTAGAATTAATACTCCTTATCCTCTTTCATCTTGAGCCTCCCTATTTTCATATCTTAAGTGATCTAGAGTACACTTGGACTGCGAGTTTCAAGCTACAACACAGATCTTTTTATTGTGAGAACTTCTTCATTTGGGTATAGCAATTCATTTCCTTCTCACCATCCAATCTTCTTCCCATTTCTGAATATGCCAGAGCACTTCTATTTTTTATAATTGTTTCATGCATCTCAGTGACCCAGGGACATTTTGATGCCAACTGGCAAAGCCACAGGGGATATATAGAGTTTTACAGGAATCCCTGTGTCAGATATAGGCATATTAAGTTCACCAAAGGGTAGCATGTAAGATCTCTACTAGGGATGTCAAGTGATTAAAAAAATTAATCGCAATTAATCGTGCTGTTAAACAATAATAAGATACCATTTATTTAAATATTTTTGGATGTTTTCTACATTTTCAAATATATTGATTTCAGTTACAACACAGAATACAAAGTGTGCAGTGCTCACTTTATATTTATTTTTATTACAAATATTTGCACCGTAAAAAACAAAAGAAATAGTATTTTTAATTTACCTAATACAAGTACTGCAGTGCAATTGAACTTGTGTACAAAAAATAACTGCATTCAAAAATAAAACAATGGAAAACTTTAGAGCCTATGAGTCCATTCAGTCCTACTTCTTGTTCAGCCAATTGATCAGTTTGTTTACATTTTCAGGAGATAATGCTGCTCGCTTCTTGTTTACAATGTCATTTGAAAGTGAGAACAGGCGTTTGCATGGCACTGTTGTAGCTGGCATCACAAGATATTTATGTGCCGGATGTGCTCAAGATTCATACGTCCCTTCATGCTTCAACCACCATTCCAGAGGATATGCGTCCATGCTGATGACAAGTTTTGCTTGATAACAATCCAAAGCAGAGCGGACCAATGCATGTTCATTTTCGTCATCTGAGTCAGATGCTACCAGCAGAAGGTTGATTTTCTTTTTTGGTGGTTCAGGTTCTGTAGTTTACACATCAGAGTGCTGCTCTTTTAAGACTTCTGAAAGCATGTTCCACACCTTGTCCCTCTCAGATTTTAGAAGGCACTTCAGATTGTTAAACCTTGGGTCGAGTGCTGTAGCTATCTTTAGAAATCTCACATTGGTACCTTCTTTGTGTTTTGTCAAATCTGCAGTGAAGGTGTTCTTAAAATGAACAACATGTGCTGGTTCATCCTCCAAGACTGCTATAACATGAAATGTATGGCAGAATGTGGGTAAAATAGAGCAGGAGACATACAATTCTCCCCCAAGGAGTTCAGTCACAAATTTAATTAACACATTTTTTTAATGAGCGTCATCAGCATGGAAGCATGTCCTCTGGAATGGTGGCAGAAGCATGAAGTGTCATACGAATGTTTAGCATATCTGGCACATAAATACCTTGCAATGCCACTACAAAATTGCCACGCAAACACCTGTTCACACTTTCAGGTGACATTGTAATTGAGAAGTGGGCCGCATTATCTCCTGTAAATGAAAACAAACTTGTTTATCTTAGCGATTGGCTGAATAAGAAGTAGGACTGAGTGGATTTGTAGGCTCTAAAGTTTTACTTTGTTTTGTTTTTGAGTGCAGTTATGTAACAAAAAAAATCTATATTTGTAAATTGCACTTTCACGATAAAGAGATTGCACTACAGTACTTGTATGAGGTGAATTCAAAAATAGTATTTCTTTGTTTATCATTTTTACAGTGCAAATATTTGTAATAAAAATATGAAGTGAGCACTGTACACTTTGTATTCTGTGTTGTAATAAAAATCAATATATTTGAAAATATAGAAAAACACCCACAAATATTTAATACATTTCAATTGGTATTCTATTGTTTAACAGTGCGATTAATTGCAATTAATTTTTTTAATCACAATTCATTTTTTTTTAGTTAACCGCAATTAATTGATGGCCCTAATCTCTACCAAGAGCCAGTTGCCCACTGGTTGTCATAATTGTTGCAAGATGTTAGTACTGGAAGTAGTTTAAGAGAAATGTAAAATAATGAGTTTCCAAAATTGCTGAAGTAAAGCTTGTCACTGGAGTAACAGAGAGACTCAGGGCTGACTGAATAAGCATGCAGAACAACAAACATCCAGGGAGACAGATTATGTTTCCTGTCTGGGCCAGGTGTAGGCCTGAGAATTTGCAAAGACAAATGACCCCCAAGATAAGTCTCTGAAGAGGGGATGTCATGGGTTAAGAGACAATAATCTGTAATTGCATAAAAAATGAAGCTGGGACAAGATTTTATCCTTCACCTAGGAAACAAACTGACAGCAACGTGTCTTGTCTCATAAAAAAGGGTTTACAACCTGCCTCCCTGGAAGAAGCACTGGTGAACAATAATTTATTAGATGTGAGAGTATCCTGTTAATTAAGTCTGGGCTCTAGAATATGTGTTGTTAATTTTATTTTATATGTAAGCATTTGATTCCAATACCTCTAGTTGCTATCACATGAATCCCTATAATTTGTTAAGTAAACTTTTGCTTGTTGTGTCTATACTAGGGTGACCAGGTGTCTGGTTTTTGACCGGAACACCTGGTTGAAAAGTGATCCTGGCGGCTCTGGTCAGCACCGCTGACTGGGGTGTTGACTGTCTTGTTGGTGGCACTGTGCAGCGGGGCTGGCAGACTCCCTGCTAGCTTCCTTGCTGCGCAGCTCCTGGGAAGCAACTGGCATGTCCCCTCTCCAGCTCCTACATGTAGGGGCAGCCAGGGGGCTCTGCACGCTGCCTATGCCCCAAGCACCTCCCTGCAGCTCCCATTGGCCAGGAACCGTCGGACGGGGCAGCGCGCAGAGTCTCCTGGCCTTGCCTCCGTGTAGGAGCTGGAGGGGGGACATGCCGTTGCTTCCAGGAGCTGCTTGAAGTAAGCACCACCCAGAGCCTGCACCCCTGATCCCAGCCCTGATCCCCCTCCAACCCTCCAAAACCCTCGGTCCCAGGCTGCAGCACCCTCCTATACCCCAAACCTCTCCTCCCCAGCCTCACCCCAGAGTCTGCGCTCCCACCCAGAGCCCTCACATCCCCCAACCCCCTACCCCATCCCGGAGCTACCTCCCGCATCCTGAACCCCTCATTTCTGGACCCACCCAGGAACCCACACCCCCAGCCCAGAGCCTGTACATCCTTCCACACCCCAGCCTGGAGCCCCCTCCCATACTCCAAATCCCTTGGCTCCAACCCCCAGCCTGGAGCCCTCTCCTGCACCCCAAACCCCTAATCCCTGGCCCCACCCCAGAGCCCTTACCCCCTCTCATATCCCAATCCACTGCCTCAGCCTGGAGTCCCCTCCCACACTCCGAACTTCTAATTTCTAGCCTCACCCTGGAGCTCTCACCCCCTCCCACAGCCCAGCCCAGCCCCCTGAGCCAGCTTGGTGAAAATGAGTGAGTGAGTGAGGGTGGTGAGAGCAAGCAACAGAGCGTGGGGGGGCCTGTGGTGTGAGCGGGGGCGTGGCCTCAGAGAAGGGTGGGGCCTCGGGAGAGGGGCAGGGCAAGCCTGTTCAGTTTTGTGCAAGTAGAAAGTTGGCAACCCTAGCTTCAGACACTTCCCCAGGATCTGTCTCTATCTGCCATGTCAGTCTCCCTTACCAGGAAGAGCTTACTCACAACTCCCCCTCATCTCTCACCAAGTGTCCTTTGAAACTTTTAGTGTCCCTTTGATCTCTAGGCTCACAGCCTTGGCAAAATGTATGTGTGACTATGAGATGGAGCCTGCAACTCGGCCACTCTTTGCATTGCCCCTGCGCAAGTGTTTGTTGCAGGGTTGCTTATCTGTAGCCATTGGGAGTGCATTCCTGGTTGTTTTTCCAACAGCCCCCTAGCAAGCTAAATCAATACATACAGGAAAGTCTAATTACCCATTATATCTATGCAGTAACTCACTGACCCAGTTACGTGCAGCGTTCATAAAATTGTTATTGATCAGTATTCTTAGACCATTACATAGCAGCTCCATTATGCACTACATTCACAACATATATAGACAATGCTATCAATTAAATATAGGGTGACCAGATGTCCCGTTTTTATAGGGACAGTCTGATTTTGTGGGACTTTTTCTTATATAGGCACCTATTACCTCCCACCCCCGTCCTGTTTTTTCATAGTTGCTATCTGGTCACCCTAATTAAATAGCATGTTTTATAGAACAAAAACTACTGTATGGTTAGTCCTCATTTCTGGCCCCACCCCAGAGTCCATACCCCCAGCTGGATCCCTCACCCCATCCTACACCCCAACCCCCTGAGCTAGCCTGGTGAGAGTGAGTGAGTGAGGGTGGGGAAAGGAAGTGACAGAGGAAGGGGGGGGTGGAGTGAGCGGGGGTGGGGCCTCATAGAAGGGGCAGGATATGGGTGGGGCCTCGGGGGAGGGGCAAGGCAAGGGTATTCTGTTTTGTGTGAGTAGAAGTTCGGCAACCCTTGTCTATAAACATATCTAAGTGCTGTGTGTTAAATGCAGCAGTGATCTGAGGTATAACTGGTATACTGGGGTCTACTGCTCCTGTAGAAGCAGTGAATCTGTGAATACTGCACATGTCTAGAGCTGGTGACTCCAGGCAGGATGGCTGGAAGGCTTGGGGACTCGAGTGTGCCAATCACTAACCGATAGAGAGGCAGTCAGGCCTGTGTAGGCATGGAGGGGAGTGCTTGTGTTACCCATGGCTGGTGAAGTTGGGGACTTGACCCCTGGCAGGTACAGACCAGGCTTCCTCATGGTAAGGGCAGCCCTGGGTAATCCTGAGAAGTGTCATAATCTCTCAGTCCTCGGAAATGGAAACACTGGTTGGCCAGAGCAGCATCCTGAGCCGAGTGATTCCTACTCATATAAATTGTAATTTTCTGAGTAAAGTTGGATTTTTTTATGGCTAGTTCTTATCAGATAAGTGTCTCATTATGGCAGATGTTCTGATTTACTTTGCCTAAAAATCCTTACATGCAAAGATGTCCCCAGATTTGTAAATACTTGGGGCAAATATAGTAATGACTTGCATCTGATGCTGCCCTGTTGACTTCAAAAGGTTAAAAGTCATCAAGGAATGTGATAATCTTCTGTTTAAAATTTAAAAGATCCCCACTCTGAAAATGACTCTGTTGTCCAGCTAGAACGGCAAATTGTTCAAATTCCATAACCGGATCCTCTTGCTCTCCCTTTAATTCACTAGGGCAGGCATCACAGGTAGAGGGCCTATATCCTAGAACAGAAGAACTCTAGCAACCGTATTGCATTTAAAATAACTCTTCATATCTGGCATTGCCTTAGGAAGCCACCTCTGCTTGTAACTGTTTTCTATTGCACTAGGGTTGAAGACTGTAGTTACAATGCAACAAGCCAGCTGGAAATAGAAGGCACAGAGATAAATAATACATCAGATGAATGGTTAATGTATGCAGATAATATTCTAATACGAATTACGGCCCATATATTATCCTACAATATTTCCTGTAGAGCAGCATAGAAAACCTACATCTTTTGAGAAAAAGGCAGGAGCAGGTGGGGAGTTGAGGCAGAGCAATAGGAACCCTCTTGCACTCATCCTGCCAAAGCTCCTGTTCAAATTTTTGATGGCTGATTTTCTGTTGAGTTTTGTGGTGGAAACAGGGCTGGAGGATGGAGGAAACGGCCAGCAATTTTCTTCTTCTCATTAGGAAAGTTATTGGGATTTTATGCCGCAAGTTGATACAGAAAATATCAGCATTGACTTATACCAACTCTGGTTCTGACACTTCAGATCTCCTGACTGGGATGTGAGTGGTGTAAGCAGAGAGAAGAGACACACTACCAAAGGGATATGGACAAAGGAAGGACTTAAGGAGCAAACAGGAGGGCATGGGCTCTGAGACTGACAGCAGTTCCTCATGAACCTTGGGACATCTGCGGGTTACCAGGAACATGCCCTCTGCTTGCTCTGCCAATTGACAAACCCCGCATCATGAGTATGTGATAAAGCAGGCATTAGCCCCCTCCCCTCCGCTACAGGAGAACATGATCTGAGATCCAAAATCCAAGCCAATGTCTGACACATTTATGAATTAAGCAATATCTCTGGCTAGATAATCCCAGAGAAACCTAAAGTTTTACCCCTTTCAAAAATGTTGCCTTCTGCCCATTGCTGTTTTGGAAATGAAATTCACAATAGTCACATGAAGATGTAAGTTGTTTTGGAGTTAGGTTAAATCAAGGCTTTTAAACCAGGTTGGAGATAATGGAGTGTGATTAAAAAAAAATACTGAGCACCAAAAATAAAAAAAGGTGTGTGTGTGTGGGGGGGGAGAAATAGATACAGTATTATATCTTGGAGTCAGAATACTCTTCAAATGGTTTCAGTCACCAAATTAAATTACATTTCATATGTGCTGCCATTATAAATCTAAAAACTGTACTTTGAAAAGTTTATGAAGATATTTTCTATTTATATAGGTGAGAAGAAGCCCAAATGGAAATAGAACAGGAGGACTTGTGGCACCTTAGAGACTAACAAATTTATTAGAGCATAAGCTTTCGTGGGCTACAGCCCACTTCATCGGATGCATAGAATGGAACACATAGTAAGAAGATATATATATACATACAGATAAGTTGGAAGTTGCCGTACAAACTGTGAGAAGCTAATTAGATAAGATGAGCTATTATCAGCAGGAGAAAAAAACTTTTGTAGTGATAATCAAGATGGCCCATTTAGACAGTTGACAAGACTTAACTTAGGGAAATAGATTCAATATGTGTAATGACCCAGCCACTCCCAGTCTCTATTCAAACCCAAGTTAATGGTATCTAGTTTGCATATTAATTCAAGCTCAGCAGTTTCTCGTTGCAGTCTGTTTTTGAAGCTTTTCTGTTGCAAAATGGAAATACTTTATTTTGGCCTTTTAATAATTGGGAGTCATGGTGCTACACCTGTAGAACTACCAGTATGTCTTCATGGTGGTGCAAGAAAGGAAGAGCAGGGCATGGGCTGGGAAGAGAACTGGAGAGAGAAACTGCAAGGCAGAGGTGCTGTGCTTTGTGGCTTAGCCCAGAACTTGCTGCCCAGAGGGAGTGGGCTAACGTGACTTTAAGACACCTTTGTGCCTGCCTACTCTTGGGCTGTTCTGGGGACTGAAGACACCTCCAACATAATTTAGACAGCTCTTGGGGTGTGGGGGGTTGTCCAAATTATGTCAGTCTCTCCAACCTACCCTGTGGGCTGCAGAGTTGCTCAAAATCTCTATATCGCTGTGTTCTCAAAATCTCTATATCGCTGTGTTCTGCAGCCCCACCCTAACACTCTCCTCTCCCATCCCCTAGGGCTTGCTAGAGGGTCCTTGGAGGAGAGTCTGTGGTTGTCTTCCTTAGTTCCTGGGTCCGAGGAATTCTCCCATGGCTGACTGTAGTGCTTTCGGAACACATTTCTGCTGCTCTGGCCCTTTTACCCAGTGGAAAGGATAAAGGAGCTGGAGAGGGGATGATAAGCTCCCCCCTGACATGTAACCATATGCTGTCTCCATCTGTAGCCTTGGGCAAGTCACTTCACCTTTTTATTTTATCCCCATTTTACAGATGGGGGTAATAATACTTACAGACCTGCCTCACAGGGTTGTTGTGAGGAATTCTCATGTAGGATAAAGTTTTCAAATAAAAGAGGCCTAGGTGTCAAAGTGACTTAGGTGCTTTAGAAAATGTTACATGTAATGTTTGTAAAGTACCTTGAAGATTAAAAGTGCTATGTACGTGGCAGGAAAATATGTTTCAGAAGATACATCTTCTGTAACACCCAGACTAGCAAGAGCTTCTGCTTGCAGTCTGCAGCCTTGAAGGTCGCTCTGACTCCTTGTGGTACTGAATGCCCAAATAGCCATGGTGTCAAAAAACACCCACTTCCAGTCTGACCAATTACATCTGATCCTGTCAGACTCCAATCTGGACACAGTGATGATTGCATTAATGACCTCCAGGCTTTAATAGTGCACCCCATTATATCTGCGAACAAAGGCCTGAGATCCCTAAGCCATCCCCTCTCTCTCCGTGAGCACTGCCTTCCATGATAGCAGTGCTCCACTGAAATGATAACAGTGCTGGCCAACAATGAGAGGCCTATTAATGTGGGAGGCAGAAGTCTCACAAGTGGAATCTAGACTATGGAACTCCTTTCCTTGAGAGGTAAGAATGACCATGGGCCTCACACTTTTAGAACTAACTACAGAACTCATTTATTTGACTTGCCTTTCCTTCAGTAGAAATGCGAAAACTTCAAAAACCCCTAGAATTTAATCTGGCTGTTTTTCCTAAGAGCTGGGGAGGAAGGGAGAGAGAAATTGTTATATGTGTAAAATACTTGGGAGGCACTTGGCTATTATGGCAATGGAGGCCATGTAAGTATTTAGATATATATTGTTTGTTATTACAAATGCTAACTTTCAGCCTGATTCTGCTACCCTTACTAGTACCGTACTACACGAATGGTCCCATTAGAGTAAGGTGACGAAGGATGGCAGAAACATACCTTTTGATTGTAGATGCTCATAAATTGCTTGCATGATTTATGTTAGAAAAAGAAATACTTCATAGTGATAGCATGTTAATATTGAGAGTAAACCAATTAACAGATTAGGAATACGAACTATGTGATTGTACAGATAGGAAGTATGGGAAGAAATGTTCAAGGGGGAGGGGGGAAAAGGAAGTCCTGTTTCAAAAGAGAATTAGCTATGGAATGTGTCTCTCTATTTTCAGCACAAAAAGAGTGGACCATTCCAATACAAGACTGGCAATTCAGATTGAAAAGGACCCAGGTATGGCATGGGATTTCTTCTTACATAATTTAGAAAATGTGATTGATTTATCGTATTGTAGCTTACCTGTAAATGTAAAATAGATGCAAAGTGTTTAAGCACTGGGTGAATGAAGCAGATAATTTAAAATATAATAGCAATTAAAAACTATGCAAAGCTCCTGATTAAGTCATGTGATTTGGTATGTTATTTAGAGTTGATTAGGTAGCTGCTGAGTTATAAATCAGTTTCAGTTTATGTATAATAAATAGCAGACATAGTAAATCAAATCCAAGGTCAGTCTTTGTTCAAACAGGGTTCTGGAATAGACAGTGTAAGATGGTCCCCTACAACTAAGCAATGTAGACCTATGATCTTCTCTAATTCTATTTGAAAACTGATTTATCAGATCAAGTAGAAATTTTGCAGGAGAGGGGAAGATAGGAGCAGGAAAATGAAGTGACGCAGTGACAGAGACCTTGCTTAGCAGTCTGTAAGGCCAGTCCTGATAAATGTTAATATAGATAGGCTTGTCAGAATTCAAATTTTATTTATACATTTTTTATAATTTTCATGGATAATGTAGATATTTATTTTAATAATTTTTTTCTATTTGTATCTATTTAATTTTTCACAGTTGTATGAAATTAATTGGGGTGGGGGAGTCAGACAGTAACCATTTAATGACAGTAGATGTTGAGATTCAAAAAGTTAAAACTTTATAACCATTAAAACACAAATTGTCCACATCATCTATGTCAAAATATACAAAGAACATAATCTTGCTTGATGCTGAGCAGTTCCTGGAAAGTAAGAAGTGCCTTCATCTCTCATTGAAGTCAATGGGAATGGAGGGCATGCAGCAACTCGGAGAACTTGCTCAGCGTCCTGCAGCATCAAGACCTCAGAAAAGAATCTGAAGTAAACATAACAGGTGAAATCCTGGTCCCTTTGACATCAATGGCAAAATTTCCACTCAGTGGGACCAGGATTTCACCTGTGGACTTCCCCTTATAATATACTATACTGTAAATATGTTTTTGTCCTGTCATGAAAAAAGCAGTTTTACCCATGTGTCAAATATTACTCAGTTTTGTAACTTCCAAAGGATGTTAAGAACAGCTTTGAAGATACATTTTAATTTTTTCCTCTCGTACAGTCAGTTCTATTACCACAGCATTTTCAATATTTTTTGAAGTAGAAATTAGAGTGAACAAATGTGTCTTTAGATAGTGGGGGGATGTTAGCTCTTTGAAACTGTGGGACATCTTAATGATCCAATTTCAACTATTTATCATGACAAGGCATGGAATAAAGGTATTTCCCAAATCTGTCCTACCATTTGATAGCAAGTCTTCAGCATTATGAAATATAATAACAAATGATTTAATTGTGGTTTTAAACACATAGCTCAGGCAAAACATGCATTTGCTCTAATATGGTTTAAAGCTTCATTTTCTGACTCGTTAGATCCTCATCAAAATATTTCAAGGGGACTATAGCTGAATGTTTTCCATATACATATATACTCTGTGTGAGAGAGAGAGAGAGACCTTGGATAGCCTTTAATTGTACCACTGATGTAAAGTTGAAAATGAATACGCTGGCCAAACCAAGCATACTTATTGTGTAAGAGAATTCAAGCACACTGACACTTTATTAGACTCTATGGCACTGTCTTGGCATGTGTGAAGATTTTATTTAATTTCACTAAGTATAATTAAGTGCTGATTATAATCACATTTTAAATGCCCAAGCACGCATTCCCCATGAGTTTTTTAGACTGTGATTTGGTGCTACTTCACCCAACCTTCTGAAGACAAGTTGATCTGAGAACTACACATCAGGACAGCTGATTTGGTTCAACCTGGATCTTTTTTTCTATGTGTTAAATTTGTTAAATACAAGTGGTTTTCACATAAGTTTGATAATAGCAACAAATTCTTAATTACCCATCATACATTGTAGTGATGGAGACTTTCAAAACTAATTAGGGCCTTTAGCCACACAACTCCAATTGAAATTAATGAAAGTTGGGTGACTAAATCTCCTGGATGACTGTGATAAACTCACCAAGTATTTCCCTACAGTTAATGACAACGCAGAGAAGTGAAGCTATCTTAATATAGCAGAGGGCCTTCAGCCCAGCTAGTCAGGAGCTTCCAGAAAATGCCTGCTGTCATAAAGCATGAAATATCTGAGGTGGTTCAGAGGTGAACTGCTTGTTGTCACTGGTACATTGTTCTGTTTTACAGTATTGTTCTTATCAGCTAAAGACTAGGGGTCTGATTCTATGAGGTGATGAGAACCAAATAGGAGCAGAAGGTGCAATTTGTCTCCAAGGAGACATTCTCATCACCTCACAGGAAAAGGTTCTAGTACAGGAAGCAATAAGAACATAGGACTCCTCTCACAAAGGTACGGTTTCTAATACATTTTACCTTTTTAAAATCTTTGTTGCTCTGATTTTAGGAAATGATGACAATAATCTCAACTCCATTTTTTATGAGCATCTGACAAGGTCTTTGCAGGAGTCTCTTTGTGGAGATTTGATTCTTGGCCGCTGGGGAAACTACAGCTCAGGAGACTGTTTTATTCTGGCATCGGATTATTTAAATGCCTTTGTTCACTTGATCGAAATTGGAAATGGCCTCGTCACTTTCCAGCTCAGAGGGCTAGAATTTCGAGGTAAGGATCTGCATACCTGAAGGAGGAAAAGACAAATACAAACAAATTAATTGTTGGGCTTCCTTCACATACTGAAACTCCCCAGCTAGTTTGCAGCATAGCATACTGTTGAACTTATTTCTCTAGGTATTTATAGGGAGTACTGCCAACCCCAAGCATTCAAAAATCAGGAGTCAGGCCCCTCAAAATCTTGAGATTTTAAAAACAACAATAAGTACTGAGGATTTTTTAATTGCCTTCTAGTTTCTGAGCCTGTTGGGTGCACTTGGATCACGTTTTCAGGATTTTTTCCCACAATCAGGAGGATTAGAAAGTTTATTTAAACTGAAAGCTGAGATTCTCATGACATCACCTGACTCTACGTGCTGAGGCTTGAAGAAAAACACCAAATATCACAAGACTTGCAATCAAATCCTGAGAGTTGGCAACACAGATGTCATTTCCATCAAATTAATGGCATGCTTGTGATTTGTTCAGGGTTTGCTGACCCTTACTTCCATGCCCAGCTCAGCAGACCCTACCCGCTTTTCTCATTCTTTATTCATAAACAATAAGCCACAACAGGAAATGCATTAACTTATTGGTGTAACGATGAAACCACTTGTGTATGTGGGCAACCTGGCCCATGTCAGTTCTGCTTTTAGCAAGGAGTGTTACATAGCTCTGATTTCCAACACTGAAAAATCTGAGTGTCAAATCATTAACTTTTATGAAGCCAATTAGCTTTCTAGACACCCTCTCATTCAGAATATCTGCTAGGTGTAGTCTAAAATAAGATACACAGTATCTTGCTCCTTTTTTTTTTTTTTTTTTTTTTTTGCTAATCTGAAAATAAAGGTAACATCCAGTAACAATTATCCTATGTTAAAACAATTACATTTATGAGAAAAAACTTGGATTATTTTTGTTTCTTTTGGGGTGGGGGCATATTTGAACATGGACAGAAGCATCTCCATTATATTTACTTAAAAACTGCTAACTTGATCTTCCCTTGAGGTGAAAATGTCTCATTTAGGCCATCTCCTGCGGCTAGCTGATGTAGTTAGGTTTGTTCAGGGTTCCCACCCTGCTGATGATGCATGGTGGGTTGTGGTGTTACAGTTGTACATAACAGATTTTTTTCACATTTTTCCTTAAAATAAATCGAGGAAGGCACAAAAAAACATTTAAAATAACATTATTTAGTTTGCAAAGTCAAACAGTCAGAAATTAAGAAATGCCAGACTTACGGTTGCATGTACAACCTTAATTGTGCTACTTTGTGTGCATGTAGAATTATCTTTAATTACATGATCATTCAGTGCACAAGGAAGCAAAACTAAGGTTGCATGGGCAACCATAAATCTCACATTTCCTGATGACATCTAAAACAAGATGTGTATTGAGTGGTTCCAGATTTTGTTGTGAACATTTCTTACTGCTGTACCTGGAAAACTATGTTGATAGTATAGATGAAAAAGTGAGTGCTCTGGAGGGAAAAGTTGTAGGTTTCTGAACCACAGTAGGCTTTCTTAAAAAGGTTTGCTGAAAGGATGCCGTTAAGTATATTGGAGGCTGAAACATGAATTGCATTTCAGCCATTTGAGCCTCTGGTTCAAACTCACTTCTAGTTTATGATAACACAAACCCATTGAAGTTAAAGGGATTGCATCGCATAGGAGAATTTGGTCCAGCATTTAACTGAAAAAATCTCTCAGGTCACGGTATGGATATAGGTGAAACAAATTGAAAGACGTGGGTCAATTAGTAACTATACCAGATATCTTGGACTTCTACTTCATACTAAGAGCAATGTGCCGGATAAAAATAAAATGCTAGTCATGGAGTGCTGTTTTTCATTTGATTTGAAGCCAAGAACAGAGAAGAAATCTGTGATAGAGGAAGGAGCAAACGCACAGTCATTATTTCCAGCCAAACTGGATTGGGGGGATCTTTCTGTTGAGTCCGTACATCAAGAAAATGACTTTTGGAGAATGTCTAGGAAAGCAAAGCATGTGGGGAAATCACTTCTGGATAGTGGTGTTGGTATTATTTTTTAACTAACTCCCTTTGTCTTTCAGTACTATAATTAGCTACTAAATTTCTCTTATGATTTTTGTTACTGATGATACAAATGTAATATTCATGATTCACTTGGAACTTTGTAAGATGAATTGGAAAAGTGGGCACAGAGCAGGCACAGATGTAACTGCACATCTGGGGAAGGCAGCTGTTACGGTGGCAATGGAATCACCCATGGGGTTTTCTATGTAATTTCTAGCTTATCCCCCCACCAAAAAAAAAAAATGGTTCATGAACGTGGCCAGTTTAAATGATATATTCCAGGCACAGTAATGTCGTTAAAGTAATAAGGCCAGATATTTTTCTGTTCTACAGTACATTTGTACTTTATGTAGTTGTATTGCAGTAGCAAGCACATTACGATTGTAGGGAATATTTATGTGAATTTTCTGTCTGAAGTCTCTGTAGTATTAGCAAGCATCATTTTTTATTTAAAGAATGGCTTTAACTCTCTTTTCATTTTTAATAAACAATAGTTTCATGCTGTAGGGAAGTAAGAGTCCCTATCTTTATGGATTTTGTGCAATTGCACTTGTGATACTATGTTTCATTCTCTGCATCAAATTGCCAGAAAGATATTGATTGACAAACTGAAGGGAGTTCAGAATAAATAAATAAATAACACTTAGGTATCTGGAGCAATTAGGGTGAGTAGATATCCCGGTTTTATAGGAATAGTCCCGATATTTGGGGCTTTGTCTTATATAGGCGCCTATTACCCTTCCCCCACACCCCCACCCTCCTGTCTCAGTTTTTCACACTTACTGTCAGGTCAGCCTAAGAGCAAATCACCTTTGAGGAAAGACTAAAAGAATTAGATATATATCATTTACCTAAGAGAGAGCAAAAGCTGGGAGACTTAACATTTAGGCCTTTATATACAATCCTAAATAATTCCTCTGGGGGTTTCACACCTTTCTAAAATTAATAGATATTTCCTCTGCACCAAAGAGTTTCATCTTGGCTCCTTCCGCAACAGTGTTTCTGATCAAAGAATTTTATGTATTCTGTGCAAAGAGAGGGGGGCCCTGAGGCAGTCAGGTCCTAGTGCACAGAAGGTTTTGTAAATTAGGTCTCAGCCCTCAGAGGTGCTCAGATATCATGGTAGGTAATGAATGGAATAGAACTAGAACCATTACTGATTGGGTTGAACTATTAGCTGTAAAGATGACTTCTAGGCTCCAGCCCAAGTTACTCAGCTGTTTTGCTGAGGCTGGGAATCTAGAGATCAAAGGAACACTACATGGTTGAAAGGACTCTCTGCAGCAAGAGAAGGGGGAGCTGAGTCAGCTATGCCTGAGGAGAACAGACTGATATGGAAGAAAGAGGCAGGTCCTCTGGGAGTGTTGGAAAGCAACTGCGCTTTCCCTGACTCCCAGGGAAAGGCAGCCAATTTATAGACCCGTGTCATAAATATAAAGGGAAGGGTAAACACCTTTCAATCCCTCCTGGCCAGAGGAAAAACCCTTTCACCTCTAAAGGGTTAAGAAGCTAGGATAACCTCGCTGGCACCTGACCAAAATGACCAATAAGGAGACAAGATACTTTCAAAGCTGGAGGGGGGGGGAAACAAGGGCTCTCTCTGTCTGTGTGATGCTTTTGCCGGGACCAGAGCAGGAGTGCAGGTCAGAACTCCTGTAAAGAGTTAGTAAGCAATCTAGTTAGGTATGCGTTAGATTCTGTTTTGTTTAAATGGCTGATAAAATAAGCTGTGCTGAATGGAATGTATATTTCTGTTTTTGTGTCTTTTTGTAACTTAAGGTTTTGCCTACAGGGATTCTCTATGTTTTGAATGTGATTACCCTGTAAGGTATTTACCATCCTGATTTTATAGAGGTGATTCTTTTACTTTTTCTTTCATTAAAATTCTTCTTTTAAGAAACTGATTGCTTTTCACTGTTCTTAAGATCCAAGGGTTTGGGTCTGTGTTCATCTATGCAAATTGGTGGATTTTTATCAAGGTGGATTTTTATTGGAGGATTTTTATCAAGCCTTCCCCAGGAAAGGGGGTGTAGTGCTTGGGGGGATATTTTGGGGGGGAGACGTTTCCAAGTGGGCACTTCCCCTGTTCTTTGTGTAACACTTTGGTGGTGGCAGCGTTTAACCTAAGCTGGTAAGAATAAGCTCAGTGGGTCTTTCATGCATGTCCCCACATCTGTACCCTAGAGTTCAGAGTGGAGAAGGAACCTTGACAACTCGTTTAGTGTTTTGAGGTCTGTTTCCTCTTAATGCTTTGGTTCTAAATGTTGTTGTTACTATTTATATTCTTGTAGCACCTAGGAACCCCAGTAAATAATTAGGGCTGTCATTTACTCAGTTAATGCATGTGATTAACGCAAAACAAATGAACAAGATTAAAAAAAATAGTCATGATTAATCGCAGTTTTAATGTCACTGCTAAACAATAATAGAATATCAGTTTAAAAATATTATAAATATTTTGGGGTTTTTTCTACATTGTCAAATATATTGATTTCAGTTGCAACACAGAATACAAAGTGTACAGTGCTCACTTTATTATTTTTTATTATGAATATTTGCACTGTAAAAAAGATAAAAGAAATAGTATTTTTCAATTCACCTGATACAAGTCCTCTTAGTCCTACTCCTTGTTCAGCCAATCACTAAGACAAACAAGTTTCTTCACATTTGCAAGAGACAATGCTGCCCGCTTCTCATTGACAGTGTCATCTAACAGTAAGAACAGGCGTTCGCCTGGCACTGTTGTAGCTGGCGTTGCAAGGGGGACCTTTTGTAGTGATAATCAAGGTGGGCCATTTGCAGCAGTTGACAAGAACGTCTTGACAAGAACAGTGGGGGGTGGGGGGGGATAAACATGGGAAATAGTTTTACTTTGTGTAATGACCCATCCACTCCCAGTCTTTATTCAAGCCTAAGTTAATTGTATCCACTTTGCAAATTAATTCCAATTCAGCAATTGGAGTCTGTTCTTGAAGTTTTTTTGAAGTTTTCATTACACAAAGCAAAACTATTTCCCCAAGTTTATCCCCCCCACACACCCCACTGTTCCTCAGACATTCTTGTCAACTGCTGCAAATGGCCCACCTTGATTATCACTACAAAAGGTCCCCCCCTCACCCCGCTCTCCTGCTGGTAATAGCTCCCCTTAAGTGATCACTCTGGTTACAGTGTGTTTGGTAACACCCATTGTTTCATGTTCTCTATGTATATAAATCTCCTCACTGTATTTTCCACTGAATGCATCTGAGGAAGTGAGCTGTAGCTCACGAAAGCTTATGCTCAAATAAATTTGTTAGTCTCTAAGGTGCCACAAGTACTCCTTTTCTTTTTACCAGAGGACTGCAGCCCAGGGCCCAGACTGAGAGTGGGAGAATCAAGTGATTCCACCCTGTGAGAGATAATGAATTTGGGCTTGAGACCTGAGGGGGGCATGCACTTGACAAGACTAGGAGGGGTCAGAGGTGCAGTTTGCTTAGTAACTCTGACAACAGTAAGCAACCTGCCTTTCTTTCGCTTCCCTTTGTACCTCTGTTTCCTCACCTGTAAAGTAGTGTTGTCCATTTGCTAAGCAGTAGCAGAGTTTTCGGGCCTTGCAGGCAAGTTACTCATGTGGAGCAGTGGAAAGCAGTGATGTGGAGTTAGGTATTTTCTTAGCGTAATTTCATTATTTACACAATATACACTGGGCTGGGGTGGTATCAAATGACACATAGACAACTCCCTTCCCGCAGAAACCTCATGTAAAGCACCTCTGTCCTGTCCCTATAAGCAGATGTGTTAGGCCTCCCTTTCTCACCAGGACCTCACTCCAGTCCCACTGCTTCATAAACCATCTCCACTCCTTCCCAACCTAAGAAACCCCTAGTCCAAGACCACATGGCCTAGAAAGGTGAGCCTGGATGTGTTGCTTGCAGCTGCTCTGCAACACAAAGAAACCTCAAAGCTTCATTTGCCACACACCGGGGAGTGCTCCAGTCCATACAATATCCTTAATGGCTATCTGAGTCTGGTTACTGTATGGCATCTTACTATGCAGAGTTTCCCACTCATATCAGTAGGTTTAATAATATTAATCTCCCTCATTTGGTGAGACAGGTGTGGCAATTTCCTGCCATAACATTGGAATACCTTATTGAATTAAGTTTAAGTATCTTGGGGTTCATTGTATTAAATTAATGGTATATGTATTATTGTGGGCCGAGATTGTATGTAACCTCTCAAGGGGGCAGATATGACAGATGTGAGATTTGGGGGTTCAAAGGACTACATTGAACAACGTGCCAGACATGAATGGACTTTTGGAACAAAAAGTGTTAAGTGATTTTCCTGGGGAATATCTAGATGAATGCAAATTCCCCACCTCTAGTTATGCAACACCCCCCCCCGCCGCCTTTCAAAGCCTGAGAAGGGGGCCATTGCCTGCTGATCAGCTGTTACATAAGGCCAAGATCAAAGGCCCAAGCTGTATAAAGGAAAGACCGAACTATTCATGGTTGTTCTGGTTCTGAATCTGAGACAGTTATGAACTTTTAACTACGGGGAAAACCCAGATATGGGTTTTGAAGGACTGACACCTATCAGAGCCCAAGGCTGGAGCTTGGTGATCTCTGGTAAGCTTTTTAGCATGCATGTAGGTTCTTCTATTGTTTTTAATGTTTTCTCTCTAATGCTGTCACCTTAAGCATAAATGTGCTTGCTTATAACTGGACAATTATGCTGTTCATAACTTCCGGAGAGAAAGCAAAGCAAAGATGCTAGTCTTTTGGGTGCTGTGGCTTGCTGGGGATATCACCATGTAGGCAGGACACTATGGACTAGATAAACCCCTTTCAGAAGGGAGAGAGAAACATGGATCTCTGCCCAAGAGAGGTGATGGCTGAGGAGCCAGGAGCCTAGAGTGGGTACCTTGAGGGACCAAGGAAGGAGAGTACAGGTGCAGTTGCCCTGATCTGTGACACTTGGATGTTGTGAGGTTTAAGTATATAGTCTGGAAATGAAAAGTCCTGTAGAAGTACTATATATTATAGTGTTAACGTATTTGATGTATTTCCTTGCAAAAATTAGAAAGGTTTTCCCCTCTACTCAGCATGTTTGCAAGTTGAAAATCAAAAGTATATTTTTATTTCATCCATTATTTTTGCAACAGTGAAATGCTTTTTGCTGGATAGATGGTCATCAAATGGGGTCAGTTTGTATATCCTATTGAGTAAGTTAAGAGTCATGAGTTTCAATTTCCTGATTTTCATTTAGGTCAGGTAATTCTGGCAGAGTGCAAGTGAGTTTTTAAATCCTGATGTGTCAGGAAAAGAGAGAGGTCCAGTTCTTACACTGGTTTTCTCCTGGGCTCAAATAGATTGACCTTGCTTCACTGAGATGGCTCACATTTTTATATTAACAGGAGATTTTTGGCAATCATCCAGTGTGGATATCTTGTAAATGAACCTGTCTCATCTATACTAGCAAGTGTCGCAGCAAATGATTAATGTAGTGTGAGAAGTAATAGAACTTATTTTCTTTATAAAATGTTAAAGATTTTTCCCTTGGATTTTAAAATCACTAATTACCAGTAAAAATATTTTCCTGTATTTTAATATTTAATAGTGGTACACTTAATTATTGCATAAATTAATGCACTTTCTGCTCCACTGCTCTTTAGTTTTATGAATAATTCTTGGCTCAGATTTTTGAATGCTTGGGGTTGACAATACTGACTGATTCTGCTAAGTCAGGACCCCTCTTTGGAGGAAGGACAGGATTTGCTCCTTAGTAAATAAATCTTGTTACCCATACATAAAACACTCTGGCCTGTCATCTGAAAGTCAGTGCCCCCTTCAAGATGATAAATCTGAAACCTGCTGAAAGCAAGTGTAAATACTGTGATTTGTCATTTAGAAATTGGCACTAATCTCAGATAGGACTTCCTGTTCAAAAAGACTTCCTATTTATTTCTCAGGCTAAATCTGCAAAGTAACCAACTGGACTGCTTGCTTTTCTCCCTGACTCTTTGTAAGAAAATGTTGACACATTTAGAATGTCTTTTCCTTTCAAAGTCCAAATGCTAACGAAAGTGAATATCGCTATCAGTCGGGGTGGCCAGAGTTCAGCACACAGTTTTCTGCAACATGGCCTGTGTTTGCCTCCATCTGTGAAGGGATGCTGCATGCTGCGATCTGTAGTTTTCATAGGTTGAACTTCACAGATAGTTTAAAGATGGTGGTGTCCACAATCTGCCTTATTTTATGCACATTAGCACCAGTCTTTGGGCTCCTGGCAAGTTGTCAGATTGGCCCTTAATTCACAAAATATGGGTACTACCTTTTTGGTTATAATTCCTGCCTTTTGGAGCACCTCCTGCTCCATGACAGCACAGTCATTATATTGTATATTGGTTTAATTAATGGTGAGGATTGCCATGTATGTGCTGCTTGCATCAAAGTACGAAAACAACACCAAGTCTCTTCTTGATACAAATCAACTCAGCCAAATTTAGGGCTCTTTGTTTTGCTTTCATTTTACATCAACAATAGCATAATATCAGTTTTATGTAGTATTGTTTACATTAGGGTCGAGGATGGAGATTTATGTTTTGTTAATTCCAGTTTAATATCCTACGCAAGATATTGTATTTTTATTTAGCATCCAGAATATATAAGCCATGTGCATAGGAATATTTCTTTACCCAGTTTACTTTGAGTACTATGTCTTTTGACTTTATTTAAGAAAAAGATCCATTGACCAAGAGCAGTTGCTGCCTTTTTTTATAGTTGAGTGTTAAACCTTAATTCACATAGAAATCTGTGAAATGTAAAGTAGAAGCAGCTCTCTTTGTATCTGTCCTGTAGATGTCATACTCATAGGTCATGGTTTATACTTTGTAGTAGACTGGAAAAGAGAGATGTTTATTTCAGGGCTACCTGAGGGGGTATATTAATCTGTTTTATTGTATTTACCTGTAGTGCTTAAATTGTCCAAACAGTAATGCTTATTTGTGTAAAGAGAAAAGGGGTACTTGTGGCACCTTAGAGACTAACAAATTTATCTGAGCATAAGCTTTCGTGAGCTTCAGTTCACTTCATCGGATGCATTCAGTGGAAAATACAGTGGTGAGATTTATATACATAAAGAACATGAAACAATGGGTGTTACCATACACACTGTAACGAGAGTGATCACTTAAGGTGAGCTATTACCAGCAGGAAAGCCGCGGGCGGGGATTGGGGGGGGAACGGGAAAACCTTTTGTAGTGATAATCAAGGTGGGCCATTTGCAGCAGTTGACAAGAATGTCTGAGGAAAAGTGGGGGGGTGGGGGGAGGGGGAATAAACATGGGGAAATAGTTTTACTTTGTATAATGACCCATCCACTCCCAGTCTTTATTCAAGTCTAAGTTAATTGTATCCAGTTTGCAAATGAATTCCAATTCAGCAGTCTCTCATTGGAGTCTGTTTCTGAAGTTTTTTTGTTGAAGAATTGCAACTTTTGGGTCTGTAATCGAGTGACCAAAGAGATTGAAGTGTTCTCTGATGGGTTTTTGAATGTTATGATTCTTCACGTCTGATTTGTGTCCATTTATTCTTTTACGTAGAGACTGTCCAGTTTGACCAATGTACAACCGCTTATTTGTGTGTGAACTACTCTAGAATACCCTCAGGTTGCATACATTAGTAGCTTTCATTTAACAAAAACTAATTGGAGAACTTAAAAAAAATCCATTTTTTTTTTAAATTTTCAGTGCTGCAAAAAAAGATAAATATTGGCTAATCTTATTATTTCTCCTAAAAAACCATTCAGTCTCCCGCTTCTACCACCTTATTTTCTAGATACTTTTGCTAATTGGATTATTAGATCTTGGGATGTATATGGAGGAGAACTTAAATACATTTAT
The DNA here is from genome assembly GCF_965140285.1 of Lepidochelys kempii. Lineage (NCBI taxonomy): Eukaryota > Metazoa > Chordata > Testudines > Cheloniidae > Lepidochelys > Lepidochelys kempii. The sequence continues at coordinate 133,868,192 of NC_136382.1, read as the reverse complement.
ATCGCAATATATTTTGAAATGTTTTGCTATTAGCTTCATTGGGGCCAGGATTTCACCCTATATCATCATCTGTGTTTAGAAAGCACTGAGCACACTCTGAGTGTTACCTCAATCTAAATAACAATGCTAATTATAAAACACTGATATAGCCAAATTCTTCTCTGTTACATGGGTGCAACAAAATTGACTTCAATGTGTTCATATGATTAGATGAGAAGGGAAGTTGGCCCATAATAAATCCTCAAGGGGGATTTCACCAAATTGGGTGTTGTGTGGTAGTTCTACTTTTTGTTCATGTGATCTAAAGCAATCACATTCTCATTAGGAGCTATAGAAATCACTTTTAACCAATGCTAACTAAAAGAAAAAGCCCAAAGTCTTTTTAAACTAGTGAGTTTTTGTTCTATTTTTTAACAATAGAAACATTGTGCATCATCTGGGGTATACTTGCTGGCATGTGAAGAGCAACAGTCTATGTTGCTCTGCCCATCAAAATTAAAGCTAAATGATGATGGAGCTGCAAAAGTAAATCAGCTAGTGATTAAGCTAAAGAAAAGGATGATGATCTTGTAATAGAAATCGTAAACAGCAAACAAGAAACTGCCTGTAACCATGGTCACCTTTGCTTCATATCCAAAGTGTTGTGCTGCCAGTGTCCTGTTTGGCCAGGTAAAATTTAACTGAGTAGGTCTTCTCTCTGATGAATGACATCTCCAGCAAATTTCTCGACTGTTACGATCAGTTGAAAGCTGAATTCAACCACTCTCTTACTGAGTGAAATTCACCATTTGCAAAGGGTCCATTCAAGATTTATGCACCACTTAAAGCTGACTTACGGCCTCAGAATAGGGTTTATGTTGGATTTATGTGGTCACATGGGTTTTGAAATGGTCCATAACATGGGTAAATGTGCTCACTAAACCAAGCCATGCATCAATAGTACATAACACAGATGTTCTGTGAGCTGCACTGGTTACCTATGGGTTTCCTGGTGCCGTTCAATGTTTTGGCTTTGATTTTTAGTGCTGTAACTTGTTTGGGATGAGATGAATGGATTTTTAGACTGGAGGGAACTGTTATGGTAATCTACTCTGACCTCCTTCATAAAATGAGACTTAGAATGTCATCAAGTGTTTCCTGTATCAAGCCCATTACTTCTGGATGAGCTAGAGCATATTTTTCTAAAAATTATATCCAATCTTTATTTAAAGACCATAGGTAATCACCTGCTTCAAGACCATAGGTAATAGCCTACTTCTCTCCTCATGGTCTACTCTCACAGTAGCTATCAATGGAGGCAGTTAAGCTGAAGCTGCTTTGAATTAATTGAGAGGGAGCTGCTGGCTGGGCAGTCTCTCTGGAATCTACCACCCAGCTGACATGCCAGAACCCAGGTTGGTTAGTCTCCTCTAGTTTATTTACCAAAAAATGCAGCTTCAGCTGACTGAAACTATTGGAGAATTTGACCTGCTAGTTTTGGCCATTGAAAAGTTTTCCAGACCAGCACTTGGGTCTGTCTGTTCCTTTGTAACCTTTAGTCCAGTGCTTAGAACACTTACATAGGATGTGGGAGGCTCAGGTTTGAACCTGCATTCGGGAGCAGAAACTTGAACTCAGATCTCCCTCCCAATGAGCATCCAAATCGCCAGGCTACAGGTTATTGTGGGATGGATGGTTCTCAATTTCCACTTTTTAGTAATTCCTAAATATTTATTGGGCCAAAGGGGGAGAGAGTGGGAATGACTCTCACTTGGTGATTAAGACACTCACCTGGGAGGTGGGAGATGTGGATTCACTTTGCTGGTTGACCCAACAAAATGAATTATTTACCAACCTCTACTTGTGATATACTGCAAAATCTGTGTTTGTCTTTTGTGCATTTTGGGGGAAGTGGGTTGAGGACTGAAAGGGGTTTGTTAACATGCCTGGTATAAGTCTAACCCCCTGCCAAGTTGCAGGATGTGAATACTTAGATAAGTTAGATGTATTCAAGTTGGCAATTCATTCTAAGTCTTTATGGCTGTTTTCTGGTGAGTTTTTATTAGGGGAGATTGTGTAGTCCAATATGTGATATTGTGTAATCATGCCAGGACACCCAGACCACGAGATTGAGCCTTTTGGATTGAAGTAGTAAATAAATGATGTATCCTTCATTATTCTCTGCTTTACACAGATCAATTTTCACATTTAATTAATTATTGTAGCTCTTTTTTATTTGCCTTTAATTAAGTGCTTGAAGTGTTTGGTTACACTTTTAGCTTTGAACAGGGTCTTTGTTTCTTCCTCCCATAACTGCCATTGTGTTATCCTTTCTAACTCTAAAGGAACATATTGCCAGCAGAGAGAAGTGGAAGCTATAACAGAAGGAGATGAAGACAATGAAGGCTGCTGCTGCTGTCAGCCAGGTCACTTGCCTCACTTGCTATCATGCAACGCAGCCTTTAACCTCCGGTGGCTGACATGGGAAATAACACGAACCCAATATATACTGGAAGGATATAGCATCATTGATAACAATGCCGCCACAATGCTGCAAGTGTTTGATCTGCGAAGAATACTCATCAGATATTACATAAAGGTACAGTATAAGTGATGTGAGTTCTACCTACTATTCCTAGGTAGGAAATTTACAGTCTTCAAAAGATAGAGAATGAAGTTTATCTATAAGAAGTATTACATTTTAAATAGCAGGGTTTACAGCAGAACTTTGCTAATTTGCACTGATTGGGAGACCCATTGTAAATTAGTGAAGAGTGTGATTTGTTAGGTAAATGAACAGTACAGTGAGAATCAAGACTACTGAATCACTTTGTTCATTTATTTTGACTTTTATATAAAACACAAATGGGAATTTCTTAAACAATTTTATATACAGTAAGGCCTTGTCCACATATAATCTTGCACTGCTTTAACTAAGCAAACACTCATATTTCAAGTTAAAAGTGGTTAGTTTAAACCTGTTCCTAATTGATTTAAGCTAAACTGAAATATGCCATTTTTAAATTGAAATAAGAATGTCTGCATAGCCATTTGCACCAGTTCAACTATTTTTTTAAAATCATACCTTAACTTAAACTTGTGTGCAACTCTCAGTACATTAGAATCTTCATGCGTGGCTTAACTTTTAAGGGTCAATGAAATCTGTAAAACAAGCCTATTTAGACTCAAATTGGTTCATTAGTTTTAAAGTACTGAACAGCTGTATTTGGCAAGTTAAATTTTTTTCTTTAGCTCTCTAAACTATAGAAGAATTTAAGAGTGGTAGCCGTGTTAGTCTGTATCAGCAAAAACAACGAGGAGTCCTTGTGGCACCTTAGAGACTAACAAATTTATTTGGGCATAAGGTTTCGTGGGCTAGAACCCACTTCATCAGATGCATGGAGTGGAAAATACAGTAGCAGGTGAGTATGTATATATATTGGCCAAACTGGACAATCTCTACACAGAAGAATACTGCATATTCGCAGTATTCTTTTGTGTAGAGACTGTCCAGTTTGGCCAGTGTACATGGGCAACAAACCCCGATGCCAACTCTGTCTGGTACCCAACTACAAAACAGGCCCAATAAAGAAAGTAACAGAATGCCACTAGCCATCACCTACAGCCCCCAACTAAAACCTCTCCAGCGCATCATCAAGGATCTACAACCTATCTTGAAGGACAATTCCTCACTCTCACAGACCTAGGGAGACAGGCCAGTCCTCGCTTACAGACAGCCCCCAAACCTGAAGCAAATACTCACCACACAACAAAAACACTAACCCAGGAACCAAACCCTGCAACAAACCCCGGTGCCAACTCTGTTCACATATCTATTTGAGGGACACCATCATAGGACCTAACCACATCAGCCGCACCATCAGGGGCTCGTTCACCTGCACATCTACCAAGGTGATACATGCCATCATGTGCCAGCAGTGCCCCTCTGCCATGTACATTGGCCAAACTGGACAGTCTCTACGCAAAAGAATAAATGGACACAAATCTGACATCAGGAATTATAACATTCAAAAACCAGTAGGAGAACATTTCAATCTCCCTGGTCACTCAATAACAGACTTAAAAGTGGCAATTCTTCAACAAAAAAACTTCAAAAACAGACTCCAACGAGAAACTGCAGAACTGCAATTAATTTCAAACTGGACACCATCAAATTAGGCCTGAATAAAGACTGGGAGTGGATGGGTCATTACAAAAACTAATTTCCCTCTACTGTTACTTACACCTTCTTGTCAACTGTTTGAAATGGGCCACCCTCATTACCACTACAAAAGTGATTTTTCCTCCCTTGGTATTCTACTGTTAATTGAATTGTCTCATTAGCACTGACCCCCTGACTTGTAAGGCAACTCCCATCTTTTCATGGACTGTGTATATCTACCTGCTACTGTATTTTCCACTCCATGCATCCGATGAACTGGGCTGTAGCCCGCGAAAGCTTATTCCCAAATAAATTTGTTAGTCTCTAAGGTGTCACAAGGACTCTTCGTTGTTGTTTTTTGGAAGAATTTAAGGAGTTGATAATATGAGGTCATCAGAAGAAGTCAGAGGAGGCAGAGTTTAACAGAAAGGTAATTTGGTAGTTTAGAGCATCCAACCTATGGGTGTTCACAGTGGAGCTAGCATGTAGCAGGACTAAAAGATATGCAGTAGTGAGGTATGTGAGTGGTTGTGTTTCCAGTAGGCTTCAGGTTCTGTGGTGTTCACAGCGTATCATTTGGCAGGTGTTAGAATCTGTTCAATATTTTGCTTTGATTTAACTCTTGGTTTGTCAAAGTTGAAGTGCCATTTACATTGCACCACATTTCTTAGAAAACATCCTTTGTTCCACTGTGAAACAAAAACATTTTGAAACCTCTGAATTTGCCATGAAATGGAATAGTCCACCAGTCCACTCTTGTGTTAAGCATAAGTATTAAAGAGATCCCATTTTTCTTCTTATTATACAATCAATAGGCAGCAAAACAAAATTATTATTGCAGAGGGAAGACAGCAATTAAAAGAGGGTTTTTCAGAGCTATATTCTACACTCTTGCAAGTTCTTATTTAATAGTTAAATTGATGGATGTGTTCTTGTTGAAGAAATGGGGAAACTGCACCCTCAGAAATCTGAAAGTTCGCTTGGGAAAAAGCAAACATTTATGACCATATAAAACTGCATACTGTTTTTGAAAAATATGTATAAGCTTTTATCATCATCATCATCCTTTATGATATACACTGTAGACACAGCCACATTTTCCAATAACTTCCCCTTGACACTATCTACACTATTCAGAGTATGATGCTTGTGATTAATATTCTTTTTAAGTTTCATTCATTTAAATTCTGTTAGTATTTAGCTGACTTCTTTCTCATTTAGACATAAATTATAACAATCACACAAAATAAATACTCTTATGAGTCAATGATGGCAAGTAGCAGGAATATTACATAAGATTATGGATAGTCAGTGTCATCTTCTTATTCTGATTTGTTCTCTTCTGTGTTGTAAATGAGCTGTTTCTGGTTTAAACACAGGTACAATGACTAACCACTTTGCATTTTGTCAACAGAGTATAATATACTTTACAGCAAGTTCACCCAAAATCTCACACTGGATAAAAGATGAATCAATCCAGAAGACACTACAGCCTTATGCCAAATGGCATTACATTGAACGTGACCTTGCAATGTTCAACATTAACATTGATGAGGACTATGTTCCATGTCTTCAAGGAATAACCAGAGCTAGCTTCTGCAGTGTTTATCTTGACTGGATTCAGTACTGTGCTGGAAAAAGAAGGGAGGTAAGTGTATGTCTTTAACACCTAGAACATTGAATTACTGAATAGTTACTCTTCTGTTGACTCAAGAATAATACAAGTATATTCATTTCTGACTAAACTGTACAGCATAACACTGTGGGAAAATGTATGTTTTTGTACAATAGAAAAATGTTTGTAGGGAATATTATAGTGAAAATATGAGTGAAAGACATTCCAAAGGGAGTGAATCTTTGAATTTTGAACAGTTTTCTTTGAATACACTTCCCCCACCATCATTAGTTTTGTTCTCTGCAGTAATCCTGCATTTACACCTTTTCAGAAAATATTATTTCTCTTCGTTAGGGAGAGTCCCACTCAAGGAATACCAGAGATAGGGTCAGAATGCCCAAATTATCATCATTTCAATGCTTTAGGTCCAATGCAATATATGATTGCAAATTTAGAAAAAAATACCATTCCAGTGACACATGGATAAAACCTTCAACTGCTAAAGAAATATACCATTTATCCAAGAGTACAGGTCAAATCTGAGAAGTCCTGGTACAAATCTGACACGTTATTGCAAAACTGTGGAAAATTACCATTCAACTCTAGAGAGCCAAGTGGGAGCTTACAGTTACCTGTTCTTACATTCTGAGCCCTCAGATAATGGATGTTCAGCCATTCCCAACTAAAATGCATCATTATATTTCAGTGGGATTCTGTTGACAGCACACAGAGTAAAATAGAGTCAGAGACATGCACATTTTATTGAGTATTCTCAGATTATTGATGACAGTGCAAATAAATCACCAACACAGTTTTTTCACCCATCACATCATATTATTTGTGCACTTGGTATTGTTGATTTGCACATTCCATTGCTGCCACTGTCCACAAGTTTGGCTCTTCCTTGACTCTTAATACTCCTTCTCCCGTCTGTCATGTCTGTAAACCTACCTATCACTGCTTCCACACTATTTCCCATCTAGATACTACTTTGATTCCAGTTCCATTGAATTTCTCCCCTGTGTCTTCATCTGCTTCTGCTTTCACCTTGACTATTATTTTTAAATCTCTACCTGGACTTTCTGTACTCTCTCTCACAGAACTTATTTCTTTCTCTGTTCTTCTGTCTGCTTTCTGCACTCGTTTAGCGCCTACACTGCCAAGTGCTGAGCATCTGTTGGGAGGTGCTAAGCTCTTGAGTTGAAGGGACATTCATCACCTCCCAAGAGAGATGCTCAGTCCTTCACAGGGTTGGGCCCTTTGACCCTGCCTCCTCTCCCTTTTGTAATGCAAGAACATTCTCCTCTATTTCTTGACGTCTGGAACAACTTTCCTGAATTTCTCTGCTTCATCAATACTCCACCTCTCTTTAAATATTTAAATCTTGGAATATTTCTGCTCTCCATCTTAACTTGTTTCACCCTCCCTTATTGTTAAGTGCTTTAATTATTTTCTCCATACAGTTGTTGAGATTTTCAAAGTTTATTGATTTATAATGCAGTTTTCATTGAAGTTCATGGGACCTGGGCATCCAAATCCTCTTGGTGGCCTTGGAAACCCTACCAAATGTCTCTACACAACTGTTCTCTGCAATTTGTGTCTCTCTTGTATTTTTTAATACTGTGAAACATGTTGTGAAACAGTTTGTGTGGAAGATGCTGTATAAAATAGAACTGCACTGCACCGCACAGCTCTGAAGATCAGTGTACTTTATAGAGGGAGTTGCAAAATGTTTGCCTCAGTTTCAGGAACAAGGTAAGGGCAACAAGAAGAATTCATCAATGTATGGGCTGAAGCAGAGCAAAATTTAAACTCCGGGTATGTAATTTCCCTCCTGTTTGATGTCAAGCTTTTTGGAAGAGTTGTAGAAAAGGGTCTGCTGAGGTGGTGAATGTAAAGCAAATGGTTGACCACTTGTCGAAATGTGATGTCATTGTCATCATTGATATAACTGATGATGTCAGTCACTAAAGGCCCAATCTTGCAGATTGTCTCAGAGCCAGATTGTGCTTCTAAGATCTGAACACAGAGTATGGATTTCAGACACATCCTGCTTCCCATGTGGAAACAGATGTATTCACTCCTCAGTGATGCTCATCAACCTCTTTCCAAGACTCTGATCACTAAAGCACAAACCCTGGCATCCAGCCAACTCATATTAAAACTTCTTGTTTCCAGCCATTATTTTAAATGAGCTTTCATTTGTTTAGCAGCAGACCCTCAGTCATGATGATCATCCTTCCTATTCTGTTTAATTGCACAGCAGAGTGCTTTGTTTGGGTATAGTTACATGACAGCATAAGTCTTATGAATTTAGTCATGCATTGATCTATTTTAATTATAGGATTGTCGTAACACTTTTTTATAAGGTTGCATGTAGAACTAACACACTGTCCTTAAACCTTTGCAGCATCTGGATAGTGATGAGGATTCTCCTTTAGTAACTCTTTCCTTTGCCCTGTGTATTCTGGGTAGAAGAGCTTTGGGAACAGCAGCCCACAATATGGCCATCAGGTAATTTCTAGAAATGTAGTAAAAGTTTTCCAGGGACTCAGGAGTTTCCTTGTCTTAAAATGAGAAGATGTTTGGCTCTTTCACATATTATGAAAGCTAAAAGGTCATTAGATCAGAGACAAGGGCTATTTCATCCATAAATTAATTTTAAACTCTGTCCTTGACCACCTTTTGTCTCTGTAACATGTACATAATGAATATTACGGGTTTTTTATTTAACAAAATAAAATCATACATGGCAGAGTAATTATTCATTTTAGGTTGAATCTTGACGTGAGATACTGCAATGATGACCTTCTCAAAAGGGCAAGAAGCTGCTAAATTGTCTGGCAGTTGACCTGTCAGTAGAGGGTTGCAGCGAGACATGGATTCATAGGCTAAATAATAAATCTGTAGGCTTCCTAGGTTCAAGAGAGCTGTGTTCCCTTTTGTTGTGCAATAGGGTGACTTGATGGAGCTTTGTGGAGCTTTCCTCAGTCTCCAGCTCCAGAGCATGCACCTCAGCTCATTCTTCTCCACTTCTATATGTTGTTTCAAAACACTTCTCTTTGAGAGATGTGTTCAGTTTTCATTATGCTTGGCCCAGGTATGGGACTCTCTTCATCTCCCACCTTCACTAGTGAATCTGGTTTATTTGGCTCTTGATAGTTTGTGTTTTATGATGTCTTAATTATTGTTGTTCAGCCTGAGCAGCTCAGAAATATAAAGGGTGCTTTATAAATAAAATTATTGCTACTTCAACAGGGTGTGGGGTTTCTATCCATATCAAGGATATTTGAATCACCCAGGGAAACAAGTCACAGCCTCTGCTCTAGATACTAGTGTTGCATGATTAGGAGGGTGGTGTTGCTTGCTAAATGGATACAGTTGCCTGGAAAAGTAGTAGGATCATTGATTTCTAAAGGAATGTCTTGGATTTATGGGGACTAAATGGACACAAAGAGAATGACAAAAGGTCCACACCCTTTACACTTCTTAGATTTAGAAGATATTTGAATGGAGTGAGCAAGGTACCACTTAAATATCAGAAAGGCATCCCCTCAGACAAAGGAAACCTAGTCTTAGAGCTCAAAAAAAATCTCATTTAGAGTAAATTCAGCATTAGGGCAATGACTACTAGGTATCCTCTAGGTAGCAGATTGTAGGCAAGCATTGTGCTCTAGGGGAAAAAAAAATTTAAGCTGAGACTACTGATGATGTACACCACGTTCATTCTGCTCTTATCTCATCCTTCCCATTGGTCTGTTTTTGTCCACTTGTTGAATCCTATCAGAAATGTAAATAGACAAGGTGGGTGAAGTAATAGCTTTTATTGGACCAACTTGTGTTGGGAAGAGGCACAAGTTTTTGAGCTCACACAGAGCTCTTCTTCGGGTCTAGGAAACATACTCTCATGAACAGAAGTTGGTCCAATAAAAGATATTACCTCACCCACCTTGCCTCTCTAATATCCTGGGACTGACACGGCTACAACAACACAGCATAAACTTAGATAATAAGCTGTCTGAGACAAGGACTGTCTGTATACTTCTTTCTGTATAGTGTCTTGCACAACAAGGCCCTGACCCTTGGCTGGGGCCCTTAGGCTCTACTGGAATGCAAGCAATACATTACAACTTGTGAAGGTCTGGGAATATAAGACCTACAGATAGCAAGACAAAGGCAAAAGGTTGGTGCTGAAACAAATTGACACGTTAAATATTGACAATCATTGGAGCTGGTGGTACTAATATTAGACAATATCTACACTAGTGTGTTTGTCCTGTAACTTGATCTAATTCCATCCGTTTTGCAGTATTTTTTTTTTTTGCCCCCATCACCATAGTATCTAAATGTCTCACAGGCTTTAATGTATTTTTCTCTCACAACTGCGCTGTAAGGTGGGCAATGCTATTATCCCCATTTTACAGATGGGGAACTGAGGCACAGAGAGGTTAAATTACTTGACCAGGGTCACCCAGGAAGTCTATGGCAATTGCTAATTAACTCAAGGTAGCTAACAGGATTGTAAAGTCTACTGTAGAACCTCTACAATGTGTGTTTCTGCTTGTGCTTCACCCTGCCATGAGTCTTGATGAACCACAAAGAGGAACAAGCATTTGTGGAAAGCCTACTCGAATTCACAAGTTTTTTCTGAATATCTATACTAACATTTACAGTTAATTTGTGCTAATTGGCAATCAATTAGCTCAAGTTACAGCATGACCAAAAACTCTTCTGTAGACTCACCCTAAGGCTATGTCTATAGGGAGATACTGAGGAAATTTAAGGTGAATCAACTAAAGGTGTGAAGTTCAGTGTGCATAAATTAAAGTCCATTAAACCACGGCTATGTCTACACTACACAGCTTTTAGTCACATGGCTGTGTCGCTACAGCCATGCTGCTAGAAGTCACGCAGTGTAGCCACACACCAGCAACTTGTATGACTTTGAAAGCATTTTATGTTATAAGCCTGTCCCTTCTCAAGATAAAGCAATCCTTTAAATATTTGTTTTAGCTTTCTCATCTTTATTTGAGATGTCTATAAAGTCTGCTTTTATGTCTTCCTCTTTGAGCCAATGACTCAAAACATTCATGGCCCACATTGCTTATTTCTCAGTGTGTTGCTTTTCCCTGCTTTCTTGAGAGGTTTTTTTCTCGTTTCTATTAACAGCTGCATGCTCCCTTGCTTTTTTATTTTGGATCGGGTTGACTTTTTTTCTTTTTGCTTTTAACCACTCAAATTAATGTGATTTTTAGTAAGCGAGCAATATTCCAGTCTCTCCCAAAGTTACACTATTTTCTCTGCGAATCTAATTTTAGAATATGTGGACTTTGTGGAAAAACTGTTGTGCACAGATGAGATTTTCAGGGAAAAGATTAAAGCAGTCTTGGTCTGTGCCTACCAATAGATATACCACAGTGATGAGGGCATTAGAAATGCATATATAGATACCAGTAAAGCTGCCTAAAAGCATTGCTACAGAGCTGTTACCCTCAAGGACCGAACTCTCCATTACTGTGCATCAACACTGTAGCAAAGGCAACTACATTTAATCAGCCTGGATGGTTAGTAGATAGATGGAGTGGCTGCCAATAATATCTTTGCTACTGCAAATAGATAATTTTATCTCAGTCTTCCCTAAGTTTAATATAGAGAGAATACTGCAGGTAAGGTTCATTATCTGCAAAGGCTTTTGTACACATTTTAATTGTGACCACTGGAGGTAGGTACTAGATACTCACACACACAGAAGCATTATCAGCTAATTGGATGTCTCTTTTCCTGAGCCTACTTCATACTTAACAATACCTTTCTTGGGGGGGTGGGAGAAGGTGGGAGAAGCATATACATGAGATATGGAGTAGCCACGTGGTTGTACAACTATATCAGTATTATGATGATTTTGTTGTCCTCTTATGGATATTTTGGTACCTCCAATTACGTTTGTGTCTTTCATTTTAGTAAGATTGTACTAATGAGCTGACCAGTGTTGAGGACAATAGTACCTTGCAAGGGTATGTGTTAACAAAAAAAAGTGCTTAAAGTGAGACATAAGATAGTTTTGCCAATATCTTCTTTGCTACCACCTCACAAGACACATCCCTAGAAACCTTTCACTTAGCCTATCTTTTTAATTCATAAATCTTATAATAAACTCAGAATCTCTCAGAATAGATGTTTTAAACAATGAAGCCTACTACCAAAATCCAGGCTATGGAGTGACTCATCTGGAACATATGTCTTAGGGCCATGTTGAAATAATATATCTGTGTCTTTGAGGGTCCTTTTTAAAAAGAAGCACATAGAGATGAACTGAAGAAAAAGGTCAGAATAAAGTATATATGGCTGTTATAGGGACTCTGAGAAAAACAACGCTAAAGTTGGTACCAAGGTGGGAATATTTCCCTGTTGACAACAAGGCTGTTACCAACAAAGAAAACTACAGATCCACTCTCTTCTGCACCAAGCATAGTTCTTTCATATTTATCATGTTTACCACTTGAATCACTATCACAAGTTGTTAGGAACACAAAGAAGCCAGAATTCAGTGGAACTCGTATAGTAATATATCCAGATTATACTGGCATTGTATTAGTGTTGAGACTTTTTGTCTACTCAAAGGAACAATGTTGAGGACTTGGATTGTATTGCAGTGCTGTATTAAAACAAACTGAGGGAAGAGAAGGTAGGACAAGTATGCATTTGATACTGAGGATGCAGATAAATTCTTTGCCATGGGAAAGGCAAAAATTCAGCTCTTTTCCATGGAAGGACGTCAGGGCATATTGCCGATCTTATTGGATTAATGTTTTTTATTTTTTAAATTAGTTTGGGTTTGGTGCACAGATTACATTCAAATGGGTAATAGTTGGTAAACATAGACAAAGGTATGTGTTAGTGGTGTATAAAATGACTAAAGGGATGTAGCCCCAATTTGTAAGAGGTCAGGACCACTGAAACATTCTCTGCCATGTCCAAATGCTAAAAGATTATGTATGGGCTTTCTTTGACTTAGATACAATCATAGGTAGGGTGTTCAGAAATAACTTTGGACCTCCACTTGTACTTTCCATTGTGCTATACAATAACACAGTGGAATCTTCCCCTTCTGTGATCCCTGTCTACATACTTTCTAGAGGTTCTCTATGAATTCCCATTAGGAAAACCTGAGATGTAACAGGTAGTCAGGATTGTAGGGTGCTAGCTCTTTCTATTCAGTAGATCTTATGGGAGGAGGCACAGAATTCTGACAGATGTGAATGAATCAGTAGAGAATCTGTGAAGCTAATATATATACTGTTTGGGCTATATTCTAATCTCTGTTACACTGGTGTAAATCTGAAGTAATTCCATTGATTGCAGCAAAATTACTTTGGATTTACACTAATGTAAATGGCCCTTTATGTGACTTAGGGAGTGCTGAGCATGCTGGTACTTAACAAAAAATAGTAATGCAAAAGTAGTGTTCAAAAAGCTGTGTTGAGCTGCACACGCTTACATCAAAATGGAAGTTTACACAGTGGATGTAAACTATCAATTTACACTCATTTACACAAGATTTTTGTCCAATCTATTAATCAGTAAATGTTATTGTGTAAACCAAGGTTTTAAATCTTCTTATATAATGTATGTAAATAATTTTTCAGTGTGCCTGTTCATGTAAATGTCATTACAACCCCAGAATTAATACTAGATTATACAATAAATTTATTCATTAAGGAATCAGAACGTTGCTATACAAATCACATATGCTCTTAAATTGTATTTAGGCAGCATCTTGCACATCTCAGCAGGGTAATTTGAAGAATGACATCATATTACCATTAGTTTATTCAGGTGTAAATGTCATTTTTCATTTAGTGTAGGGGGTTTTGTGTATGAGAGTTAAAAAAAGAAAGAAATATGTTCATTAATCCTTCAAAAAGAAAAAAAGTTTACATTTTAGAATCTTTAATATAAATTTGGACTCTGGAAAAATTCCAGATATGTCAATGTCTTCCAGTAAAGAGTCCCCAAGTGTCATTGTTTTGGAGAAGTTGTGAGGACCAGATATCTGCTGAAGATTAAGAAAAACAAAACAGTATTTTGTAATCCAGAAAATAAGAAATGAGATAGCCCTGAAATTAACTGGGTTCCTCGAACTTTGAGGGATTCTCGGGTCTGCAGAGTTCACTTTGTGCTGCATTACTCCACCCAGCTGGAGATTGCCCCTGGAGAATTCCTCTGTGCAGGGGAATCTCTGGCTCCAGTAAAGCTGGTGGAGGCAGCTGGCTCTGCTCCATGATCTGTGACCACCACCGCCTCCTTCCCCATCTGGGCTGCACTGCCTATCATAAGGGGGAAAGAGGTAGGGGAGGGGAGGCACAATGAAGCAAGACTCCACTATGCCTTTAAAGATGTTACAGGTAGATTAAAGCAGCCCCTCTGTGGCTTTGTCTGCCAAGGCTGAACAGAGCAGAATCAGGGAGCCATGATCAGCTCACTGTCAGCACACCCATCTTTGCTATGCTCCAGCTCTGGACTGGTGCAAGGGGAGAGTTCAGTCCTAAATTTCTTTTAGTGCGTGTATCATTGTGATTTCTCTCAGTTTAATCTACTTTCTCTTGAGGCTTTAAATGAGATTACCCTAAAGGACAGTGCAGGTCTAGTGCAGAGGACAAGTGAAGAAAGGATATGATAAGAAGTAGAGGATAATGTTTTTAAACTAAACAGAACAGAATAAGGGAGACACATTTTGCTATCTGTTACATTTGTGTATATTCCCATTGGGATAAATAGGAGTTGCACTTGTATAAATGATGGACGAATCTGGCCCATGATGTTTTTATAACTCTGTCTATGATACTACCAAATAATTGTTAAGTCCCTGTTGATAAAATATATTGTCTAATGATAATACATGCAGATTTCTTTTTTTTTAAATGTGCCTAGTATGAAACTTTGAGGTTCCAGAAAGTAACGGGACGGAATTTTTGAATATTCACCATTATAACTTTTACTGTTGTTAAAACTGTAAAGTAAATTAATCCACAAATTCTTTGTCTAAAATCTATAGGATGTGTGTATTCTATCATAGATGTTTGTGAACAATTCCCATGAATGCAAATGGGAGTTACATATACTCATTAAAGCAAAGTAAGCCCTTAGCTAATAATATTTTAGGATCCAAAATATCCCATGCAGGTGATAGACGTAAATGTGTCTAGCACAACAGAAAAGATATCCCCAGTGTCAGCTAAGACATACAGATCATTGTAAAATTTAAGGGAACCTTTCTTTATCACACAGGGGGACAGAAATCCTCATATAAATCTAGGGCTAAAGCATCTCCTCCTGCAACAAGACTGCAGGAAAAGTAACTTACTAGGGAAAGTTCATGTGGCTTCCTCTCTGGCATTTCCTAGCTGTTGTCTCCTCAATGGGGTAGTGTTGTGACTTTGCAAAGAGCACATTCGGAATGGTCTGTGAACTGCATGGATTCTGCTTTGGTCCTGCTTTGAGCAGGGGGTTGGACTAGATGACCTCCTGAGGTCCCTTCCAACCCTGATATTCTAGGATTCTGAGTTCTTGAGGAACTGGGTTCTTAAGGTTTCAGTGTGATGTTTTTATTGGGGCTTGCTCTCTTTCTCAAATATATTTACCATCTGGTCTCTCATCACCAATCTGTAGAATTCTCGAGGAAGCAAGGAGTCTCAGGTTTCAGTAAACAGTTACTCCAACAGCATAATGGGTGAAACCAGAGTCAATATCTTACTCAGATAAATGCTAAACTCTCCATCTCCCTGTCTCTGTCTAGCTTCCTTCTTGTTAGAAGTCTGAAGAGTCCACAAGTAGACACTAGCCCACACTGAGGCTCAATGGAAAATTCTGTTACCAACGCAGGCAGAGGGCTTGTCCCTCCTTGTTGCTTCTCACCTGCCCTCACCATCCCAGGAGCCAGTATGGACCGCTGATTGCCTGTGTTCCCCTCTCCATTCAGGGGGTAGAATGCTCAGGGTGCGAGTTGGAACTAGCTTAGGTTTTAATCTACTACCTAACACTATGGTATCTAATGAGGAGCAGTGACTCCCTCTAAAACGTCTGCCAGAAATGGGTTTGCCAGGGGAACAAAGTTTTGTCCTCCTTTGGCTCCATACATCCCCACACAATAAACCCAGAGTCCTATCTGTAATAGCATTTTAGACTGAGGAATGTCCAAGCATTTCTACCATCTCAATAGTGGTTCCCCTAATCTAGACAAGGTACCAGCATCTTTTTTACCACCATGCCATACAGACTTCTGCCGAGCAGAGTGACATGACACGGTGGTGAAAATGCTGGTGGCTGTCCAGAGCCCTGTCTACACTACCTTTCCTACAATTGCTACCACTAGTGCGGAAGATCCAGTGTTAGCAACACCAAGGTATTTTTTCAGAACAAAAAGTAGTGTGGACACGCACAACCATTGTTTGTGTAGAATGTCTGCCCTAGACTCAGAGAAAAGGAGGACAATTCTGCTTTGGCTTGGTTGCCCTGCCTCTGATAACTATGGGGCCATCATGGCAGATTATCCAGTCTCTTAATCCCCTCCTCACTGGCACACTTTAAGGGACAGTTCAGTCCTAAGTATTTTATAATTCTCTAGAATAGTCTTTAATTTAATTGACATCAGTTTTTAATGCTTTTACCTAATAGGGTTAGAAACAGTGCCATATGTAGCATTTACATCTCCATTTAGTAAATGTAATTTCTTTGGCATGAAAGTTTATTGTAGCCAGATGGGTTTGGTGTGAACTAATAACTACGACAGAGATACTAAAATGTGTATGTTAAAACTGGGCCAAGAAACTAAACCCAGCCCTGAGAGAGGTCGGAAATCAAAGAACTTGGCTATCGCTTCATGATAATCTCATGTGAGTCTTCAATACAGAGCATGTTAATGCGAGAAATAACAATGGCTGCATGTTGTGTTGACTAATAAATATATGGTACATGGAAGTGATGAATTGAGACTGTGTCCAACTAGAGGAAGGATGTACCACGTCTAATTATGATCAGCATAAGAAAAAACTTGTTTAAATTTGTTTTTATTTTTTTGTTTTTTTAGAATAAATTCATCCCGTTGTCTCAGGAGACATATATAATCTGTCAGGGATGATAAATAGACACAAACATCCATCAGGGTAGTCTAAGTGTATTTAATCCTATTTCAGTATGGGAGACTGGACTAGGTGACCTCCTGAGGTCCCTTCCAGCCCTATGTTTTGATGATATATAATATTTAATGTAATTGTCCTCTAGATTCTCCACCACTCCTGTTTTGTTCGTGATATGGATCTCCTTTGCAATAGCAGTAGTGGTTCTTAGGAAGTTTTGGTGGATGAATTTAGTATACATCACAATGGAGGTTGACAGTTCTTTCTAAATCCAGGCACAGTGAGAGCAGGTGCTATGCAAGCTTTCCACTCACCACTCTGCTGATGCAGTTGAATTCTTACTTGCAACATCCATAGCCAGTCTAATCCTGGACCTTTCTTTAGCAGGTGTTACCACTCACACTAGATTGTGTAACATGCACAAATGTCTTTAAGGGTCTTTGATGAGAATGCAAACTCTTCATCAGCTGCGATTTTAAGAATTGGACTTGAATCTCTGGACATGAAAAACCAGTTCACTGTGCTGTCTACTCTTCTCCCATCCCAGACAACCTCCTGCTGCAGATTTGATGTTTTTGCATTAGAAAAACTACACTATAGAATCTCATTATTAGTAGCTTTTTCTTAATTTTTATCCTGTAAAAGGATAAAATACAATAGCAATTTCTCCATGTGAGGATTCAGTTGTATGCTGGATGTTTGTTCAAATGGGTGACTTGGCGGGCGGGTGGGCAGGCAGGCAGGCAGAAGGACTTCTAACCAGTTTTAAGTAAATATGACTCATTCTGAAACATGTATTTGTCTAGACTGGATATACACATTAATCTGTTTTCTAAACTGGTTCCTTATACTGATTTCCCAGGTACAAACCAGGATGTTAGCATTTTCCAAACTCTGGGTGAGATTGATTGAAAGTCAAAAGGAGTTAGGTGTCTAATTCGATTAGGCCCTTTTGAAAAAATCCCACCCTGTATTATTATTATTACTCATAACCATATGTAAATGAAGAACTCAGAGGGGCTTGCCTGTATTTATAACATTCCCAGCAGTGACACCGGTCTCTGCCTTTCAGTCTACGTGCAGTATGCTTCAGTTCATGCTGATTAGTTGGTTTGTGTTACACAGCACCTTTAAAGACAAAATTGGTATCCAGCTGGTAATAGCCTATATCTTTCTATTACAGTTTTTAAAACATGCTACCCACTAAGGCCAAAATTAGAAATGTATTGCAGCTGAAGATAGACCAGGCAGTTTCCTAATCTCCCTGTTCTCTCCCTTGGAAAGAGAATTACTTTCCACCCCGCCCCTTCCCCTTTTCCTTCTCCTAAAATAATTACAAAAGCTCAATTAAGTGGAGAGCTCACACATTCTCTGGAGAAAGCCTGGATGGTAATGGAAATCTCTAAGATCTTATTGCTTTTCTCATAAGAGTCTTTAAAATGTAAAAAAAACTTCACTCTTGTAAAAGTGAATAAAATCATGTCAGGTAGTTTAAACAATGTCCTGTGGGTTTGTAACAGATGTCCCAAGGTCTAATTCTATTTTCTTGAACACCATGGCCTGCTTTTTCTGAATAGTTTTAGGACTGTAATTTAAGTCATTTTCATTAAAAATACAAACTTTTTGTAAACATCTGTTATAGTCCTGGGAAGCTTTTGGTGTTAGATAAGCATTAGAGCTGAACTTAGTAGTTTTGCCTCCCAGGTGTCTGTGCAAACATTTTCTTTGGTTTTGATCTCCTGAATTTGCACCCCATGCATCTTGCTTTGAGTATGTCAAGCCCAAGCAAACTCAGAACCTCCAAACCAAGCTCAGTCAGAAGCACCAAGTTCCATCTGGTTTCTTATCAAAACCTCACAGAACAGTGTAGTTTTTATTATTTCAATGCAAAACACCCCAAAGTTTCCTCAAAACTGTTACCAGATTTCCTTGAAATGTTCATGAATCCTAATGCACTTTACAGCATGCCTGGTTTAACTTTCAGGTTTGTAATGAAACCCTAAACCAGGCAGGTTTCAGGCTTCATTGAAAGTATTTTGTGCAGCTGTGTTGGCATCTGCATATCTATATCTAAAGTTCTGTGCCTTGCCAGTGCAAACCACTAAAGTTAATGGCACTAGATACATTTTAAAGGTCAATAAATAAGGAGCCCAATCTTGCAATGTATATTCATGTAAATAGACCACTGGTATCAATGGGAGTATTCTCCTAGGTGTAGGTCAGATGATCAGCCCAAGATATACCTAAAAACCTTACTAGTAAGCACCCGCACTTGTTTAGTAGTTGCAATCCAATTTACTCTCATTTTGAAGTCACTCATTTACTGTGCAAGCTGCAGGAGAAAGTAGTTAAAGTTGAACCACAGCTTCTAAACAGAACTACGTGTAGCATTTCTCACTTTTTCAGGAATGCTATCAACTCCTGGAACTTGTGAAAATGGAAAACTATTTGCAATGATTGGTTCAATACGAAACTGTTGTTCTGGGAATAACTAATGTTGTTGTTTTACAGTTTAGATTCCTTTCTTTACGGACTCCATGCTCTGTTCAAAGGAGACTTTCGAGTTACAGCAAAAGATGAATGGGTGTTTGCAGACATGGATCTGTTGCATAAGGTTGTCGCTCCAGCAGTCAGAATGTCCCTGAAGCTACATCAGGCAGGTGTATTGTACATGTTTTCCTAAGGAAATGCAGGAAAGCTCTGAAACTGGCCCAAAATAAAATGAGAGAGGAATTGTTGTAGTTGTGGCTTTATTCTGAATAGCTTGCTTGACAAAAATAGAAAAGCTTAGACCACGATTGTATGTGTCTGGCATACATTTCACCATTTGATCTTTTTTTTCTTTGTCTTCCCTCCACACACACACTCAATTTTAAATCATTTATATTCCAGACTCCTTGATCTTCATGGAGACAAAACTCCCATTGACTTCAGTCAAAGTTTTACCTGCATAGGAACTACAAGACTGATTCCTAGATATTTTTTTAATTAGATGAATTTGATTGCTATTTTATTAACCATTTATGTGCTAAGAAAGAAATGATTTGATATTGTTGTCTTTTAAAAATGTAGTTGAGGGGAAAATTGTTTGGAAGGCTTAAGATCCTTCTTATCAGTCAAATGGCACAGCTGTTTCATTGATTATACCATGAGGTTTCTGAACATGTAGACAGTGGGCCATGTTTTGATCTCTGTTACACAGATGTAAACCTGGAGTGTCTCCATTGAGCTCATTGCAGTTTTCCAGATTTACATCTGTATAACTCAGAGCAGATTATTGTTCATGTAAACTAACCATACAGTAGGTTTTGTTCTATATAACATGTTATTTAATAGATAGCATTGTCTATATGTGTTGTGAATATAGTGGATGGTGGAGCTGCTATGTAATAATCTAAGAATACTGATCAATAGCAACTTTATGAACACTGCATGTAACTGGGTCAGTGAGTTACTGCATAGATATATTGGGTGATTAGACTTTCCTGTATGGATGTATTGATTTAGCTTGCTAGGGGGCTGTTGGAAAAACAACCAGGAATGCACCCCCAATGGCTACAGATAAGCAACCCTGCATCAAACACTTGCGCAGGGGCAATGCAAAGAGTGGCCGAGTTGCAGGCTCCATCTCATACTTACACATACGTTTTGCCAAGGCTGTGAGCCTAGAGATCAAAGGGACACTAAAAGTTTAAAAGGATACTATGGAGAGAGATGAGGGGGAGTTGTGATGCTGTTAAGTTACACACTGATAACTTATAAGGGAATATTAATAATGTCTTAGCTAGACAGGAACAAATCTTTTTTTTTCTTTTAAAACAGCTATAAACAAGTTTTTAAAATTGCTGTATAAAGCATATGAACTCCCACGCTTCACTGACATTGTCTCCATACATTAACAGTGGTAGTATTACTTTGTATCAGATAAAGATCCAGCACATTAATGTGATATCTCTCTAAATGTTGTTCAGCTTTGTGGGGGGGTGCAGGGGTTGTTTTGTTTTTTTAATAAATAACGGAGTTCCACCTAAAGTACATTTCACAGGTTGTTCTATTTCAGTCACATCCTACATGAAAGAATTTGCAGGTCTATCTATTTCAATTCCATATTTAAGAAAAAAGTGGTTAAACTGCCATTCTTCGTGTCTATCAAGTAAAGAGGCTGGATACTCTGTAAGTTAGTTGTAATCATACAAACATTTTCTTCATGTAGCCCTCTATAGTACTAGGGTGTTAACAGTTCCATTCCTTTTCCCTCATCCAGTCCCCACCCTCTCCCTGTGTTATCGCTAATGTAGTCTTTATAGACACAAACCTGTTCCAACTGAAGTCAACAGGTGCTTTGTCACTGACTTCAATGAAAGCAGGAACTAGTTTATCATCAATAACGGTTCTCTTTTCATGGAACTGTCTGACCATAGTAATATTCATTTCATTTAATACCAGGACCAGTTCACCTGTCCAGATGAGTATGAGGACCCTGCAGTTCTGTATGAGGCAATCCAGTCTTTTGAGGAAAAGGTTGTAATTTGTCATGAGGGTGACCCTGCCTGGCGCAGAGCTGTACTCTCTAACAAAGAAGAGCTACTCACCTTGAGACATATAGTGGATGAAGGAACAGATGAATATAAAGTTATTATGCTCCACAAAAGTTACCTGAGCTTCAAAGTTATCAAGGTACCAAAGACACCTTTCTAGTATTTCAGATTTGTATTATTTCATCTGTGTTTAGGGCACTACACAAACAGGCAGTCTTCACTTGGTGAATTCTTGGGACCTGGATACCATTGTTGAATAAGTAGGTTTAGCTAAGAGAGGGAGGTTGATCAGGCTGTTGGGGCAGGGGACTGGGAGCCAGGACTCATGGGTTCTATTCCTGACTTACTGTGTGGCCAGAGTCAATTCACTTAAATTTTCTGTCCTTCTGTTTACTCATCTGAAATAAAAATTCAAGCTTATCTGAGTAATATTTGTAAAATTTCTTGAGACTCGTTGATACTATATAAATGCAAAGTACAGTTCTGTTTGGGTTATACACCCATCATAGTATTTTTTTAAAATTGAAAACATTTTCAATGGTCCATATTTTTCTATTTAACTGTAGGTAAACAAGGAATGTGTCAGAGGGCTTTGGGCTGGGCAGCAACAGGAGCTAATTTTTTTGCGCAATCGTAATCCAGAGCGAGGTAGTATCCAGAACAATAAACAAGTCTTGAGGAACTTGATTAACTCTTCATGTGATCAGCCACTGGGATATCCAATGTATGTTTCCCCATTAACCACATCATACATAGGGACACACAGCCAGCTGATGAACATCTGGGGTGGACCTATCAGTTTGGACAACATTAAAACATGGTTCAGATCCAAGTGGTTAAGGTAGGTGGTTAGACAATATTCAGCCTGTATTATGATCTGCAGGGGAGAAAGTCTGCAATCACGTTATTTTCTATTAAGAGAGTTTCTCACTCTGTCGGAAAAATTGTTATTTCCTGATGGGTGCAACCGTAGCTAAATATATAGAATAGCTTCCCAACTACTGTGAAAATAAAACTCTGAGCTCCATTAATGACGTTCAAGTACAGTCCTCTGTCATCCAGACAGCATCATCATCATACTCCTTAGCCTTATTGACAATGATCTTATTCAGAAAAGAGTGATTTCTCTAAATAAAAATGATTCCAAGGCATTTTGCCTTTTATTTTTTGTAAATAGCAGTATAGATTTTCCACATTGCAGTGACTCTGAACAAGTTGAAACATGAATATAGGTGTTATGCTCCAAAGCTCTGGCAGTTTGGGTCAGACCAGCATTCCCAAGTTCTGATACTTATCCAAAATACACCAAACCTTTTGTGTGTGTGTGTAATTTTCATAAAGAAACAAATAACAAAAAATACAAAAAGATTAATGATTTATAGCTTGCATATGTTACCAAATACTGCAAATTTTGCAGGATATCCAATCAAATTATGCCACTATGAAACTTTGTCACTTGTCAAAGCTGCAAGACCAGACAATGCAAAATCAGACAGTATTACACAGTCTAACCTTTTATTGAATCTCCACTATCAGGCCCCAACTTTCAGGATATATAACCCCAATAGCTCTCGCTCTCTCCCCATTAACTTTGTGTCTCACATATTTCTTCTGTCACTCTTATAAGCACTCTTCATGCAGGAATAGTGCATTTGACCTGCCATCCACTCCATTCCTTTCATGGCTGTAGAAAAGGGACAGGACCCTGGTTTGCTTGCCCCCATCACTTCATCCCTGTTTGCTCTAACCTGCACTCTGGGGTTTGCTTTGTATATTAATCTCCCAGAGTGCACTTTATTTCCAGAGCATATGAGATTTGGGAGAGAAGAGCATTCCACTTGGCTACTTCATATAAAGATTCGCCTTTTGGGAGCAATTTGACATTGGATTAAGTATGCTGTTGGGTTTCAGGGCTCCAAGGCCACCTACCAAGATGGATTTGGTTTGAGCGATGAATGGAGTTTTATATTGCTTTTTATTTTGACTAAACCAAATTACCCACCTCTAACATAACTATAATGTAATATAATGACTATCCTCAAAACTGTCAGAGCCCTGTTATTTGCCTGTTGAATACACCTAGAGAGCTGGTCGGAGCACAGCTATTCACTTGTACTGTGAATTTCTCTAATGTTGGCCGCACAAATTCTAATAAACCACATTACTTGATAGTGTGTCTCATCTCACAAACAGAATGCGGAAGGACTGTCATGCAAGTCACAACAGTGGAAACAACATTGAAGAAGTGGATAGTGGAGGTGGGTCTTCATCCAGCAACAATTCTGCAGGTAATTCAAGCCAGAGTAGTAGCTCACAACACACAAGAAATGGATCCCCCCAGATGCTGCCGCCTTCACAAGATTTCCGTCAATACGCAGGTATGTATACCAAAATATGAGCTCTTTTACCTGTCTGTTTAGGCTTGTCGTTCCTCAGGGAAGATGTGACTGGGGTGTTTGGTGTTTTATTTGATAGCTTTAGGACATTATGCAGTCAAGTACTTAGAGGAACAATGATCTAAAATTCTAGGTTCTGTGGAGTCAGACTATATAAACTGTGATTCAAATTACTACACCTGCTGGTGATTCTGACCTCAGAAAAGCTTCACAGCTCTCAACTCACCAAATTTTACATTTATTAGGCCACTCCTATATTTATGTGCTCTGGTAAAGCTGAGGACAGCACACACAGTCCACTCTTCACCTTCTCATGATTTATATTACATTATCAAAGAGAGGAAGACAGCAGGAGACAGGGAGGAATGTAGTTGCTGGAGCTGAATTGAGTTTGAATGTTCACAGAAATTAACCAAAATAAAAACAGAGTTTCTTTGCTCTGAAACTAATTCCAGAGTGATGGGCTAACTTATTGATGAGCTGGATGGGATGCATGAGCCTGGTAAAGATGGTGATGCTGCCCAGATCTTGCCAAATTATTCCACTTCATACCAAATACAGTGTTTTGAAAAGTTTAACAAATTATAAGTGACATCATGGTCCAGGTTCGCCTCTGTCTGAGATCCACTCAGTGTAGAGGATTAGAGGAGAGTTGTGTCAAGGAGCTGGTTAGGGTTACAGCTTCTTGATCTTGGGAACCAGTCCACATCTTAAGGGACCATATGACATTAGCCACACCCCCTTCCTACCTCCAACTTGTCTCATATACTAGTAGTGCAAATGAGCACAGGAGCCAGTTCCCCTGTTTATACAGAGGGTTCCCTTTCACTAGGAGAACTGTCTTCTGGCTAGCTATGATCAGATTCTGACACCTTTGCAACACCTGAGCAGGGCAAAAGGGGCCAGAATGAGAACAAAAGAAATGTCCACTGGAAATCCTAATATAAGAAATAGAGATCTCAACTTCCCTAATTTCCAAGCAAATTATTAAGCAGGCATGTTTAGGGGGTGACCTTCTGACTTATTCTTCCAGAGGAGGGTTATTGGGAGGGCATAGGACAAGCAGAATGGCTATCAAAGAAGTTACCTGAGTCCCCACTGACAAACTACTGAATGCTAGATCCCTGGACCAGGAGATGCCTTTTGTAATGGTGGAAATTCGAACACAGATGGGAAGTAGTTAAAAAGTGAATTCAGTGAGCCCTGTGCCTTGACTGTTTATTGGGAACTCTAACCCTAAAATTGTGCCAAACTCTTAACTAAATTGCTAAATGGGAGATATTGGGGAAAGCGAACAAAATGTCCTGAATTATATGAGCAAGAGGGTTCCCTGATCACTAATGCACGTGGGATTGTTTCTCTAGTGTAGCTTCCATTATATAAATACAGTATTCATCAGAAAAAAGCCAACATTTAGACCTGGCCAGTCAGTCTGATATGGAGTAATTCATGTCCTCATCACTTATGAACAAAACCATGCTTTGAACTTATATTCTGAACCAAAAACTATTTTAGATTTGTGATGATCTGTAAGGCAGGGCTAACTACCTGCTCGCTGGAAATACTGGTGTAAAATTATAAAACTGGTGTAAAATAAGTCATACTCATATCTCTGAGGGCTTAGGACTTGCTGAAAGGTTGAGTTAATTGACTGTACATCACAGTTGTGCTATAGGTTATAAATTAAGGCAGAGAACTAGGAACAGGATACTTGTTCATTTCTTGTTATATCTATTGGCTCTTACATTAAAAATAATGGACAAGGCTGGAGCGAATCTTGCCATGAATATAAATTATACTGTAAGATTACAACTGCTGCTTTTGATTCCTGTGTTGGAGCAAAATCCCCCTGTGCACTTGGGCAGCCTCTCTCTGTTGCGAATAACATAGTGAAGGCAGGGAACTGGAAATACCCCAGTCAGAAGGGAGTGAGACTTGGGTCTTCACCCAAGAAAGGCAATGGCTGGGGAGCTAGAAGCCTGAGAGTGGGTGCCCTTGTTGGAGCATAGAGGTGAAATACAGGTGCAGTTGCCCTGAACTGTGACAGATACGGTATGACAGTTTGATTGAGAAGCTAGAAAGATACAAAATTAACACGGCACACGTTAAATGGATTAAAAACTGGCAAACTGATAGGTCTCAAAATGTCATTGTAAACAGGGAATCGTCATTGAGCAAGTGTGTTTCTAGTGGAATCCCACAGAGATTGGTTCTTGGTCTTATACTATTTAATATATTTATCAATTACTTGGAAGAAAACAAAATCATTACTTGATAAAGTTTGCAGATGACACACAGATTGGGGGAGTAGTAAATAATGTAGAGAACAGGTCACTGATACAGAGATATCTAGATTGCTTGATAAATGGGTGCGAGCAAACAATGTGTATTTTCCTACAGCCAAATGTAAAGTCACACATCTAAGAACAAAGAATGTGGGGGATGCTATCCTGGGAAGTGGTGACTCTGAAATGGATTTTGAGGTCATGGTAGATAATCAGTTGAACATGTGCTCCCAACGTAATGCTGTGGCCAAATAGACAGATGTGATCTTTGGATGTATAAATGAGAATAGATTAGAGAGGTTATATTACCTCTGTATTTGGCATTGATGTGGCTGCTACTGGAATACTATGTCCTGTTCTGAGGTCTACAATTCAAGGAGGATGCTGATAAATTAGAGGGCTCAGAGAAGAACCAAGAGAATATTAAATGATTGGAAAACATGCCTTCTAGTGATAGACTCAAAGAGCTCAAACTTTTTAGTTTAACAGACTTGATTAGTTTACAAAAAGCTGCATGGGGAACAGAAATTTAAAAACAGAGGCTCTTGCAAACGTATAACAAGAGCCAAGGGCTAGTAGTTGAGGCTAGACAAATTCAGATTAGAAATAAGGGACACATTTTAAAAGTGATTGTATTTAACCATTGGAATAACTTACTGAGGGTTATGCAGGATTCACCATCACTGGAAGTTTTTCTATCAAGATTGAACTAGAGCACATCTTTTAGGAAAACATCCAAACGGGAATTAATTCAGGGACGTTCTATGGCCTGTTATACGGGAGGTCAGACCCGATGATCACAATGGTCCCTTCTGACCTTACAATTTATGAACCAACTGTATTTAGTGCTTCTTAATTTAATATTTCACTTTACTGGCTGGTGCCATTCAGTCTGCAAAATGCAATTACAGCCCTACAGAAAAATGAGGAAAATCAGGAGCACTGAAAATACGTTGGGTGCACCAAAAAACGGGTCTTGTCTTTACAATACAGCATATAGAACAGCCTTTGTTTCCAAAGTGTTTCCAGGGGCTATGCTATTTATGTGTCGATATGGGTGGTCTACTCCACAGCACTGTAACTGCTGAATTTGGGATGGATATAGAATATTTTTGGACAGCGGTCAGCTTGGCAGTTTAAATCGTGAACAGATGTTTGTCTGTATTTGACTGAACTTAACACGTCACAGCCTCTCTGTTCTTAATTCATATCTGTCCTTTATATTTTAAGAAGATAACATTAAAATAGGCAACTGACCTAGAAATAGGGCTTAACCAAAACCCCAGAGTTCAAACACTTTGGATCTTTAGGAAAATCAGAACCACATCTAGCTCCAAACTTTGCAGCTCAGGCCTGTCTTTAATTACCATTAACACTCTCCCCAGCCATCCCATCTGAAGTGCGGAGAATCCATGGGCACGTTTCTGAATCAGTGCATGAGGCTTAGCTGCATTAGCTTTAGTGGGAGTCATGAGGCTTTTATTACAGGGGCCACTGCCCAGTATGCCATTTTTGCAAGTGTACTTTTTATTGTTCTGAATATAAAAGTAAAAATAATGTGGTGTAAATGGTATGGCAAATTGCTCACTACTTGCTGGGCCAACTAGACTTTATTCCAGTTCAAGCTGCTTCCATCATGTTATTGCCACTTTATATATGGAAAAGAGAGGAGGAGCCAGCCAGCGGATAGGGAGGGAATTTGCTGCTTATAATGGAACTTCAGCCCCTTTGCTTCCCCCCTTCCTGATTCATGAACTGGGGGAAAAAATTAACAACCTAGGAATCCCTGAAAGGCAAAATTCATGCCTGCATCGTTACGTCTTACAGGTTTTCTGTTTTCAAAAATATTAATACCCTTTTAAAACCCACAGTTATGGCTATGACATTGAAGTACCAGCATATGTTAACATTTTGGGTTTCCTGGCTATGGAATGCCAGGCTTGCACTCAGGTGAACAGGTGCTCTGTGTGCGTTTGACATAGCATCAATACAGAGAAGCATCAAGCATATTAGATGCCTGCTGTGTGTCCCAACCTGCTGTCTGTGATCTGGGGACCTGATTGTGTCCACAAGCAGGTATCTGGTGTGTTCAGTGGTTTATGGGTGGGGTTTATTATTATTTTATTCTGTGAACATGCAAACATACAAGAATAAAAAATACATAAATCAATTCTGCATTTAAGTGGCTCTCATTGCTCAGTCACAATCCTTCTGTCCAATCAGGGAGGAGCAGAGGTGGACTCCAGCGGGAGTCCCGTGTAGTCTTTTGGCCATGTGGGTGATGGCTGTGAGTGTGAGGTATTGGGTTGTAAACATTAGGACATATCTGGAATTATGTACAAACATAGGAATCGCCAGACTGGCTGAGACCTGGTGTCCATCTAGACAAGTATCCTTTCTCTGACAGTAGCTAGAACCACGGGCTTCAAAGGATGGTGCAAAAACCCTGCAGTAGGTAGATGTGGAATAATCTGCCCCCTACAAAGGTCTCTTCCTCTTAAATTCTTGGCCTCAGACAACTTCCTTTGTCATAAATACTCTGCCCTCTGACACTGAGGTGGAAGCGTCTTCACATTCCTAGTCCCCAAGCGCAAGGGTAATTCTGTGTAACCTTCCTTTATTTTCATTTGCAATTTTTTGCAATTAAACTATATAAAGCTTTAGGAGTAGAATTTTCTAAGGCACTCGGTCTGAGTTTTTTAGAGGTATTGGGATGTTGCTGTGCTCAGCATTGCAATGCCCAACTGATTCAGGAGCCTAAATCTCATTTTCAAAAAAGGATTTAGGTACTTAAGAGTTCCACAGTAGAACAGCTTCAACAAGAAAAACTGAGGGAGCCCCACATCAGAATATCCCATACCTCAGTGGTCAGGGCATGCATCGGAGCGGTGGTAGATCCCTGATCAGATCCCCTCATATCCTAAGGGTCTCCAACAGCCTAGGTAAGTACTCTAACAGCTGGGCTAAAAGTTGGGGGAGAGCCTCCTCCACTTCTGGTAGGAATGGTGGAGGCACCTAACACCAAGAGAAGGTTTGTAGCTGAGAATCCCAAGCAGAGGAAGATACCTCCCTTCAGCCCTTAGGCACCAAACTCCCTGAGAGGGGTGGGCTTAGAATACAGCCTTTGCTTTGGCATTTCCCATTGGCTAGCTTAGGCGAGGAGCCACCTAGCATGCTGGCTTTTGTGAATACCATGCTGAAGTACCCTATTCATTGTATAGGGAGCCTGAGCATCAGACTCTGACTTTGTGGATTACAGTGATTTTCTAGACACCTGAAAGTGAGGCATGGTGACACCCAGCATCACCACACCCAAGTCTCTTTGGGAATCTCACTCTCTGTTTCTCCATTTATTCATCTGTGAAATGGATTTAATAATTATATTATTTATGTTCCTCACAAAGGATCAAATTCTGCTCCCATCAAAGACACTAGAAGATCTGAAACATTCTGCACTGCCAGTGGGATGAACCAAATGACTTCATAGGTTTTATCAATCTCTAATTTCTTTGATTCGCTGAATGTTTGTTTGTAAAGTGTTTAGATCCACAGTATAAAAGTGTATGTGTGATAAAGAACACTATGTAAAATATACCCTAGTAAAAGGATAGAACAGTAATATGTGTGCTTTGATGGTATGTAACTGAAAACATAATTTAAAAGAAAACTATTACTCTCTTTTAAAGGCAGAAGAAAATTCAGGAGTCAGTCTGTTCAGACACATGCTGCCTTCAACCAGAGGCCACCTGTTTCAAGTCATTCTGAACCAATTGTTGAAAGTTACCAGCCCATTATCCAAGCTTCCATATCTGCCCATGAAATTGTCCAAAGGCTTTCCAGAAACCAGTTGTCCTTCCACAACTCTGTAACATCTGTGTTTTCTCAAACCCCTGCCATTCCTGCTGGCGGCCAGTTGACTGTCCAGGATAGAGCTGGAGCAATGCTCAGGTCCAGTCTGGCCTCTTCCACCAGCTCTACTCTCAGCCTTCTGTTTGGCAAGAGAAGTTTTTCAAGTGCTTTGGTGATTTCTGGGCTCTCAGCTGCTGATGGAGGAAACACAACTGATACCCAGTCATCCAGCAGTGTCAACATTACCATGGGTCCATCTGCTAGAGCTGCGAGCCAAGCAACACGGGTAAGGCAGAGTCATGTTAGCAGGAGCTATAATTCTGTTCTATTCTACTCATGTTCTTATGCTGTCCTCACCACTGTCGTATTCAAGCGTCTGCCAGGAGTGCATTAAGCAATGTGACCAACATCTGTCACATGAGTTTATTCTTTCTTTCTCTCAGTCTCTCCCCTGGGAAAATGTGTGTGTGCTCTTTAGTATTTTGTTTGGTTGGCTACTTGAGTGTATGATTTAACTTTTGATTCCAGCCAGTCTCCTTCCTGAAGTCCATCATCCTCAATATAGACCCTCCAGACTGGTAAAATAAAATCACAGTCCTTAGACGTGAAGCGGTTTGGCAAATCCAATGAGAGATTGAGGGCATAATTAACATTAAATCATTTGGCATTACCAAATGGAACCAAGTAAGTTGATTTGTTGTCATTAGGACAAAATCACTGGATATGGATAGACCAAGTCTGGTTTCTCATGTACACAGCATAAAAATTTATTAACCCAGAAGACACCCAGGTTGTCCATGCCTGAAGTTAGTTTCATCCTAACCGCATCATGGAATGATCAGGCAATGAGTTTTGCCATGATCTCCAGCAGCAACTGGACTGAGCATTATTCACCAAGGGCCTACTGCTTGCCTTACTTATGCGAGTATTATTTTTTGTCTTTCTACAACACCAACAGACATGCAAGGCACTGCACAAACAGGTAAGACACAACCCCTGCCCAAAGAGTTTACCGTCTAAGGTCTGGATCCTGCCAACCATTCTCAACTCCCTTTGAAGCCATGAGAGCTAAGCTGAGCACTTTGCCTGGCCAGCCGCTAAGTGAGCTCTTGCAGTCAATGTGGCTACATGCCAGCGTGTGATGTGAAATAAGGCTTTTATTTAAACCCGCTGCTTTAGCACAGGAAGTCTTCTCGTGAAGTTGGAGCAGCATTAGACTCATTACATGTAGGGATAATTTGGGGCATCCTTTTCAGCCTTAACATGATCAGGCACAGTACAATGTAGGTATAACTGCACAATCTCTATCTGGTAGTCTGTTCTTGCGGGCAGTACTATGCTGTTATCCCATGAAGAGGGACAAGTGCCGGGGTCTTCTCTAATTCCTTTTTAGCCCCTGAAGTTCACACTATAAATAAATGTGAATCTCACAAAATTACACACAACTGTATGAAGTCCAGAAATCTGTCTGGTTCTGTTTCAAAATGTCCTTTTGAAAAGAACCAAATGAAGCGCCATCTAGACATTTCCTAAACTATTCTACATTTTGTTTTAAGCAGTTCTCCGAGACTTATGAAGTGACTGATGCTACAAAATCAAGACAGCGAAAAGACCGAGGTCCTGCCCATGCCATTTTTGAGAGTCATAATCTGGAGTGTAGAAGAGCCAGCCAGGAGGATATGGCACTGGAGGACACAGCTTCTCAACAGAGCCTCTCAGAAGAGCAGTGAGGAATATTCCTAGTTCAAGGGCCATATGTACTCCTTCAAAGTAAAGAAAAACACATCTAGGTCAGTCAGCTGCAGTTATTTCAAGTGTAACAACAAACCTCAAACCCCTTTATTTTTCTAACTTCGGAGAGAGAATCCCATTGTGCAGATGTTCTTCAGCAGAAAGGCTCAGCATGTGGGGATGGAAGGACCTTTACAGATTTTAAAGATGTCCTAAAATGCAGTGCAACTTCATCTCAGGTTCTTGACATTTCTAAAACAATGAATAAACTCTGCCTGATATCCTTCCCCCTGCAGCGGTGCTGACCCACTTGTGGTGGAAATCTGGACGTGCTCAAAAAGAAGCATGCATGGAAGTGCAAGTGAAAGCAGTGGAAGATCTTAATGCAACTCAGCGAAAAGCACACAGACATCTGTTTCCTGCCATAACAAAAAAGAGGACTGCATGTTAAATAATTGGCATTTTATACATAATGCATCACAAAGAAAAATTCTGAATAGAACATGTAATAGGATAGTACAATACACACTGTAACATTAGAGCTAAATCTGAGAATTTTTAAGGGCAAGCCTCATTCTTCCTTTTCTTTAGTGTTACGCAGATGGTAATTACATATAGCAACATATTAATATAGGCAAAGATATACTGCATGCAGCCATGTTGAAATATTGTATGAAAGAGATAGATTACACATTGCCACAAGACAAGTTTTGAGAACAAGTATAGCCAGTGCATGGAAAGCCTTCACAAAGCATATGGTGCTCCTTATTTGCAAATAGAGCAGTTTTATATACAAGACTGCTCTGACATGTGATCTCGCACTCCTGTTGAGTTGACAGGAATGCATGCCTATATCTGAAGCCAAGAGGCTAAAACAAATCCTTAATGTACTATAGTATGTACACACACATGCTCATACATTTTTTTGTAATTAAACAATTTACAATTATTGGTGTCTCAATGTTCCTCTTTACTGTAACTACAGCAGCTCCTGTCTAATACTTATCATGCTAATCCACAGCCATGGTGGTTTTCTACACAAAACCAGGTTGTCTCGTCCCACTTAATGAGCAAGATTGAATAGGCGATGCTGTAGTGAGCTCTCGTTACTTTTACACAATATACTTGTTGCCTTCACATTCACAGACCCTGTCCATTACCATGGCATCTATATGCAATACTGTAAAAAAACCAAAAACCTAAACGACACTGGTCAAAATAAGTGAGCCAAGTACACTCTCTGATGCAGCAATTGTCATTCTTTTCAGTCATATTTGTTTACTTACTTGCTGATTTGCAGGCTTTGGAAATCCACATTTTGTCTCCCACTACTTAATATAAATTAGCCTGGTGCTAAAGCTCTGAACATTATGGGCAAAATCCTGCCCTCCCTCATAATGGCCACACACGGGAGAAAGTGGAATGTGCTGGCCTCGAAGGCACCACTGAGAGATCCTGCGTCCACAGGGCCTGGATGGGGCAAGGTGACAGGAGCATGTGCTTTAGTGCTGCTGCACCAGAGGACAGCCCAGGCTTCTAGTCCTATTTCAAGCCAACAGACCAGGTCCTCTTGATGCACCTGTGCACCAGGAGAGTGCTCACAATGAATCCCAACCTGTTGCTGCACAGGTGTGCAGATAAAGGCGGCTTCCTACCCCCCCAAGCACAGGGTCCCCAGGCCTCTCACAACAGGCTTTATCCCGACACATTTTAGTTGTTAAAAAAAAAAAATCCCAACTGCCTATTGGGGGGAGGGGAGGATTTTGTCAAAGTATCCAGTTACTTTTCGTGCCTATATATAACGTTGCAGATATTTTTCTTTTGTTTTAAAACTGTTATTGAAATATCTTGGCTGGGTGAACAGCAGGAATGTTAAACTTTCCCAACAGTAACAATTACAAAAAACAAGCATTACTGGTATTCTCGGAGACAACAGCCCGTAGCTTTGTATTGACCATGTTGGCTATGTTGTCAATAAGAATACTTATATCGTCAGTGTATTTAAGGTGAGCAATAGTGCCCACAGCGTAATCAAAGATGCTCTGTTGGGAATCATGAAATTGGGGTCTAGGTGGATGTTTTTATTGAATAAGAATGACTTTTGGTAATTGTCTTGTTTTTCTGAACACTGGAGCTAGATGAGCTACAAATAGATTATACAGCAGAACCTCAGAGTTACAAACCCCAGAGTTACAAACTGACCGGTCAACCACACACCTCCTTAGGAACTGGAAGTACACAATCAGGCAGCAGCAGACACTAAAAAAAAAAAAAAAAAAGCCAGTACAGTGTTAAATATAAACTACTAAAAAATAAAGGGAAAGTTAAAAAAAGAGTTGGCAGGTTAAAGAAACTTTCTGTGCTTGTTTCATTTAAATTAAGATGGTTAAAAGCAGCATTTTTCTTCTTCCTAGTTAAGTTTCAAAGCTGCATTAAGTCAATGTTCAGTTGTAAACTTTTGAAAAGAACCACCATAACATTTCGTTCAGAGTTACGAACAACCTCCAGTATGTGTTCACAACTCTGAGGTTCTGCGGTGGATAATATCCATCCAGGATTGTATAGGACTAAGCTGTTACGGTTGAGCAGTTTGTCTGTGTTACATGTTAAGAGTGTGCAGCGACAGTGGTGTTTGGAGGATGGCTGTGACCAGCACCTTTAAATATATATTGCATGATCCCAACGCATCAATATTGGGTGACATGCTGAAATTTTCCAATACAGCAGGGGCAAGAAGTCACTTACTCAACATGCTGTGTAGCAAGGAGCCTGCTCACTGGTCATTCCCCTAATTCCAAAATGTGGTGGATATACTGGAGAGCAGCACTGCTATGACCCATGCAATGCAGCAGTGGATAGCCAATCTGCTGCCAGGTGAATCCTTTATTGCTGCTTTTGAGTAGGACACCCCCAGCTTAATAGGCAACTGCATCAACCTTTGAGGAAGACAAGCTCCCACTCTCCAAGCACAATCAGTGTATGTGCTGCTTTTATGGAAACACCATCAGTGATGAGGGAATGATGGCACCACCCCATTCACTGATCTGCCTGGAGAGCCTTAGCCCCAAATTCCGTAGCTATAGGCAAAGATAAAAATAGTCAGAGTGTTGTACGGAGCCTGGGTAGGTGACATTTTACTGATGATCAAAGTGGGAGGAAAGCAGTGGAGGGATCCTTATAACGTCTCAGGACTGAGCGAGAAAGCGGAGCAGTGGGGGTATATGGTAAAATAAGTGTGAACATTGCAGAACTAGTCCCATTTTAGCCCTCAGATTAACTGTTTTTCCCTCTCTTGGTTTGTTTCCTTAAACCTATTTTATTCTTTCACTAATTTGTTCTTGCTCAAGTCATGCAGTAAAGGTCAGGCGCTCATCTCATGGAAATAAGGTCAGAATCTGCCCAGAGTATCTAATCAATTACTTCAGCAACATTAGTGAAACCAGCCAGGGGCTGCTAAATCAGTTATGTTCACCCTAGCATCTGGTCACCAGTTGGCAGACCCCAAGCCTTGTTTATAAAAGTTATCTGATTGTACAGTCGGTAGGAAACAGAAGGACTTAATATACACTTACATCCAAGAGTGGGACAAACTTTGTCAAGCCTACTTAAGGTCAGTGTGATTTCCATTCTCCATGTCGGAACTGTTCAGAGTTCCTTGTAGTCATCAAGTTCTTGGGCGTCTTCGAGGTTTAATTCATAGCTCATCTGCTTAGGTTCTGAGGATAGGGGAAGGGGGAAATGGCTTCTTTGGTCTGACTTCAGTCTACCTCCAGCCTGCTTTTCTTTGGGTAAACAGGTTGTGTAAGTCAGGGTCAGGATTAGATGTACCAAGAAACTCACCTTAGGACATCTGAATAAATACTGAAATTTGTCAGCATGTAATAACCCTCTCCTTGTCAATAAATTATTCCTTTTAACTACCAAATTAGTGCCATTTTCATCCCGCTCCAGGAAAGGGAGACTGATAATTAATTAGGGCACTTTACTGTTACTTGTACTTAATTCTGTAAGACTGATATTTCTTAGCCCTATTATTAACTCTGCAGCAGGTCCAATGGTAAAGACTTACCCCTCTCTGACTTTCCAAATGTCACGAGTAAAAAACTGGCTGACACATGCTCAGTAATGCAGCCTCTATTTATGTCAGGCTGTCTGCACTGTTTTATGCTGGAATTGTTATAAACTTCCTTGCCAACAATGTCCTTGATGCTCGAGCTTAAACAAAATAGGCACTCATGCAGGTGCAGTAACATTGTCATCAGGCGTCTTGCTGCGGTATCAGAGGGTTATCGTCACACAGTGTTTGCTGTTGGTAAATGAGCTGATCAGGGAAATTGTCAATGCTCTAGTTGTCACTGTGCTCTTAAGGCTTTCCAAATAGGCTGCACGTGTGAGACCAGGCAATACATTTTTGCCTTTACAATGAACGTGGGGTACCATAAGAGCGGAACTTAATTTGGAACCATTCGTTTCTCACCCCCTTACTGAACATTTGAAACAGGCACGTTGCATTACCTTGGGACTGACTTAGATTTAAAGGCCAAAAGCAACCATTAAAAGCATGTCGTCTGACCACCTGCATAACACGAGTGAGAGATTTTCACTCAGTATCCCCTACATCAAGCTCATAGTTTATGGCTGTGCTATTGCGTTTTTTGTTTTGTTTTGTTTTTTAGAAAGAGACCCAATCTGGCTCCCATAAACTCAACTGAAAAACTCCTATTGACTTCAGTAGGATGGGTTTTAAGCCCAGGACAAATTATGGTGAATCCACTAGACCCTTTGGTAACCTATTCCCATTTAAGTGAAAGAATTGTGCCTTATTTCTAACCTGAATTAATGGAGGAAACACTCACACTAGTTGGAGACAGTGGAATGTGTGGATTAAGTAATAGGGAATGTCCTCTGTCAGCACAGTATTATACCACTCAGATTTGGGGATATGGTAAGTGTAATATTATAAATTTTGCATGATAACCTGTTAATTAGCATGGCTAGTACGAACCACTAATACAGCTGTAACTCAAGAAACCTTGTTGGTTGAACAGGGACTTGGAAAACGAACTTTAGGCACCAACCCTTCTGGATTTTTCCCTGGGCAGTTTGAGAAAACTGCTACCAAAGAGGACCAGTGTTCTTTCCCAATTCACTTTGAGAAGGAAATTCCCATGATTATCTTCAGAATAAAGTTAGTTATGTGTAAGTGCTAGAAGCCACGGGGCATTGGTGCAGAAGTGCAGTTACACCCACATTAGGAGGTATATTTTTTGGTTGGACCACTGTGTGCGCACACAGAAGACTGCACATGCAAACACTTGCCAGCTAAAACTTCTAATTGCACAAGTTTGTGTGCATCCGGTTTGGAACACACACAAGTATAGCTAAAAATTTGACCCTATATATCAATGACCAGGAAAGGAGGGATTATATGTACAGAGGTGGGTAAATCTGAGAATGCAGTAAAATAAAGGGCTCTTCTATTGCAAGAGGTGTCTGAATGCTAAGAGGGTTTGACAGATGGCTTAGCTAGCATTTATCATGGAAAAATTAATAGCAGTGTAAAGTGCACAAAAGGTCCCCCTTAGGAGGGGGGGATCCGTTATACTAGGTACTCTACAACCACATAAGACAGTGTCACAACTCTACAAAATGAAGTAAAAAAAAAAATAGCAAGAAGGATCAGTAATGCTAGAGGACAATTATATTAACACCAATTGCACAGCTGGGATATTATAGCATTATGAAAGCAAACAGGCTCTTGAAAGGTAGCATGAGTAATGGGTAAAGAGCTTCAGCAAGTCAGATTTGGCTCCTCATTTCACTTTACATACAAAAACACTATTTAATCAGAGGATTTCCAACTTCTTAGAGTCTCCAGCTGAGAGAGGTGATGGGGGAAGCAGCTGGTAAATTTGGCAAAGGTTCTGTCCATTCTCTTTATAGAAGAGAGGGAAAGTCACACCCTTTCTCAAAAAAATGTCCAGGCTCAGAGTTCTAGATTGGGCTGCGGCCCAACCTCTAGGACCCTGCGTGGTGGGAGGGTCCCAGAGCCCAGGTGCCAGCCCATGCCCAAACATCTACACTGCAATTAAGCTGTCTGACAGCCCAAGCCAGCTACAGGTTTTGAATTGCAGTGTAGACATATCTACCAATTCCCTAGAGTCAAGCGCTTGAGGACAAGGGCTTGGCTATTCATAGTGGAGAAACTCGCTCTAACTCTCAGCTCTGACAAAGCCAGTATTTGCTGAACTTCAGGGTAAGGTGCACATCTAAACACTTTACTCTTGGAGAAGACTGGATCACCCAACAGCAGTATTTTAAGCGATAGCTTGGAGTTGTCCACAGTTCCTAGCTAATGTAGACAGCTGATGTTTAATTATGGAATCAATGAATTTATTTCCCCATGTTAAGTATCCTCACACCTTCTTGTCAACTATCTAAATGGGCCATCTTGATTATTACTACAAAAGTTTTTTTTCCTCCTACTGATAAGAGCTCATCTTAATTAATTAGCCTCTTACAGTTTGTACGGCAACTTCCACCTTCTCTGTATGTGTGTGTGTATATATATATATCTTCTTACTATATCTTCCATTCTATGCATCCGATGAAGTGAGCTGTAGCCCACGAAAGCTTATGCTCTAATAAATTTGTTAGTCTCTAAGGTGCCACAAGTCCTCCTGTTCTTTTTGCGGATACAGACTAACACGGCTGCTACTCTGAAATATGTCTTTAAGGCACAGCCCTGTGTTGGGGTAGCAGAGAGCTGCACAAGCCCACAGGGAGCTCTGGGGGGAATTCTCCCTCCCTCGTACATACTAAGAACAGGGTCTTAGCCCCAACCCTTTGGTGGTGATGTGCACCTCCAGGAGCCCACGGCAGGACTCACTTCTAACAGACCCTTGCACAGGGTATGAGGAAGAGGAAGGATCCTCCTTGCATGCTTCCCACAGCCTCCTGTACCATAGCAAAAGGGTTGTCAGAACCTGGCTTTATAAACACACACTGCTATTAGAGTGTAACTATGAACTGGTGTACAAATAAATGACTAACTACAATGCAGGTTTCCATATGCCTTTAACCAACGTGTTTATTTTAACATTTGTTACACTCCACAAGAAAGGAAGGAATTCAGTCCTTTCCATTCCTAAATCTTTGAAGTAGAAAACTCTTTACGCTGCATGAGAACAAAAGTACACCTGGCTGGAAATTTAGTTTATGACATGCAAGACTGATTAAGTGGTAAATGCTTTTTTCCTAAACACATTTACAAACTTCCTGGGGATATATGTTGTCTAATACTCTCATTTCTTGCTTCATCATTAACCAAAAAACATGCCCAGGATTGCAAAAGGAAATAAACAGAAATCATTAAGCAACAATAAGCCATAATGGATTGTTAAACTTGGATAGTCAAATGCAGCATTAAGTCTAATGTTTGATATTTTAAACATTTTATGAAAAACATCTGTCAAGATTTTATTAAGAAAGCCAGGGTCCTGAAGCCTTTTTTTTGGCAAAAAGAAAACGTGAAAATAGAGAGCAGGCAGCATTCCTATCAAGCACTGTCTGAGCAACTTAAAGTTAATATTTTCTCTAAAATTCAACACTGTAAATGACAATTGTCCAGTTATATCATGTATTTGTCTTAGGATTTCAGATCACATTTGCTCAGTTTACTTATCCGGGGATGTGAGAATCAAGCTATTGTGTTTTGTTCATCATCATTTATAATGCTGACCCTGCTGGGGCACACTGGAGAGTTAGCTGAGGCACACTGCGGTAGGAGCCCAGGGTCAGTGTCAGTGGTGGCGATAATGCACAAAGCAGATTGTGCAAGATTATGCTCTGACTACGTTCTGTTACACACATGTCAGCCCCCAGTTCTGCAATGTGTCGTGTGCTGGAGGACTGTGGGACCTGCGCAGAGCTCTGTTGACTTTAACGCGTCTCTGAAGGCACAGCAGACTACCCTCACCATATGTTGCAGGATTAGGGGCTGAATCAATAGTTCCATTGAATTTAATAGTTAATTGAATTTGCGCTACTATAATTGGAATCAGAAACAATTGCTTGACTTTCAGATCCCAGGATGAGGGTTTTTTTAAACCTTGTGAACTGAGTAAATTCTACGCAAATGACAGACAAAAACACATGGAAGCCCACCGTCTCATTTTCACATTTTACAGTGCTACAGACTCAATCCTCCTCATATCAAAGACACTGGTAAAGTTGCCCCAGGCCTGAGTAGGATTGGGCCCTCCAATATACTTATATAAGAGCTTATGGTTACAAACAAGGAAATGGTCTTCATTTTGTGCAATTCTGCACAGTTGTCACAATATCTTGCAAAATGTTGTCTCTATTTTCCTTCGTAACCTAGATGTGGGGGGGAATCAAAATTTTAACATATTAGGATTTGGTTTATGCTTTAAATAACCATCTCATTGTCATTTGAATTTTTTTTAAATCAAGTCCAGCATATATTTCCATATTGGGAGAGGAATAATTCTGTGAAACATCTGCTTCCTCTTGCTACCTACAGCAAACAGACGACCCCCATCTGATACACCCAGAAACCTATGTAAAACTGTTAGAATAAATCTTTAAAAGTACTGCAAATACAAGTGATTATTCACTTGTGAATGACTGACAAAAATCATTCAAAACAGCGACCACACACTTTCTCCATTCCTAGAAATGCTTTTCAAGATACCTTAAATCATTCACATACTGTATAGTAGTGGTTTTTCTGCCTTCAGTATTTGATAGGATAATATTTCAATAAGGATGACTTACTCGTGTCAACTACCCCTGCAGCGAAGAATTAAAACAAGCTCTCGAATATTATGCAACACTGCTCTGATGCAAAGATACCTGGGTTTCTCAGAATCTTTGGAGAATTTTTTTCAAAAGAATTCAAAAACCAGTTAAAGTTTAGGTGTTACTGTAGCTGTGTTGGTCCCAGGTTATTAGAGAAAGACACGGTGGGTGAAGTAATATCTTTTATTGGACCAGCTTCTGTTGGTAAAAGACAAGCAGGTTCAGACCTGAAGAAGAGCTCTGTGCAAACTCAAAAGCTTGTGTCTTTCACTAACAGAAGCTTGTGAAATAAAATATCACCTCATGCACCTTGTCTCACAAAGTTTAGGAGTCTTTTGAAAGTGCAAACACCAGAGCTGATTAATTCTTATGCCTGTATAACTGTTGGGTTTTGTGAGGGCGAGGTCTAGCACTTGTGCACATGCAAGTGTTTGCACTTCAGATGTACATGTACAAAACTACTTGTGCCTGCACAAGTGGAGACCTAGGGTAACATATGGTACCACTAGAGTCAATGGCAAGACTCCCACTGACTTTAGTGGGGTCGGGATTTCACCTCTTGTACGTCAGTGCAATAACTGGGTCAGGCCATGGTCTACCTAGTCCAGTATCCTGTCTCTGATAGTGGCCAGCACCAAATGCGTTAGAGGCAGGTGCAAGAAACCCCAAAGTAGGCAGATGTGGGATTATCTGCCTCCAGTAAATTCTCACCGTAAATGAAGATCAAATTGGCTTAAGCTCTGAACCATGAGGTTCTATATTCCTTCCGATACAACAGTTAATGCTGAAACGGAGAGTAACTCTGGATATTCTTTTTATACATATAAATGTATTGGTAATGTCCCAATCTACTACTCTATACAATAAATGAAGCCATATGTAACTGTTGGCAACAGACATTGTGAACCTGAAGAGAGAGAGTTAGCAATTTGACATAGTACTTTCATCCAGGCCGTTTTAATTCCAGGGAACAGATACAACAATGGGCAACTGAAAAAGAGACATGGAAAACAGGAGGGAGGGAAGAAGTCTTCGAAATGTTACTTTTATTGACCAACATTCTGAGTAACAAACACACAGAGAGCGAGGCACTCAAAAGTGCAATCACTCTACAGGGTATTTATCATGGGACACAAGGTACAGTGAACAACACAGGTAAGTCAGATGCCATGGTCCCACAGTAAACCTCTTGACTTCACCCATTATCTTGACTTTCAGGTGATCCGCCAAACATTTAAAATAGCAATATCCATATGTTCAAGTCATGTAAAATACCTGTGTAGCCAAAGCTTTTATGTACATATATGCAGCAAGAAATTTTCTAAACTGAGAATACTGGCAAGCATATTGTACAGATTGGGAAATCTTCATGGCTATTTTGCAAGACTTTTTGTTCTCATGTTCTGCTCTTATTAACCTCTAGAGATGGTCTAGACCCAAGTTGTGGGCTGACTTCCAGACAACAACATGGCAGAACAAAAAACCCCAATGCTTATGTTATATATTAGAAATGCCAGTATTTATATTCATATCCAGAGAGCTGAAAGTGTTTGTGAACATCACTGTTACAAAGCATCTGCGTAAGATAGAAGGAACCCGCACCAAGATTCCAAACATGCAAGAACACTATGAGGTCCATTATCCCAATAAAAAGACAAGTACGCTCAGGGAAAGATCAGCTTGCAAAAAATCTCTATTTGGAGCCCTTTTCTCTTCTGAGCACAGGAAGAAACAGGGGAAACAAGCGGACAAAAAAATCCATATTCCTCAATACTTTTATCAAAATAAACTGACACAGATGGATCAGGAACATCTCGGGCATTCGACTTTAATGATTTTGTGCCTGGTACCTCTGATTTTACTAGGCACAATACAAATAGGATTTGACATGTAGTTACCAGATGCCACAAAAACCAAATGCAAGATAACTATATCAAGAGCTGAAGACAGAGAAAAGGAAGTGTTTTGTTATTTTAAAAAAAAAAAAAAAATTCTCCACGAAAATGTTGCGACAGAAGGGACAAGGTGAAAATTGAAAAGGGAGAAATGTTGCTTTCAGAAAACAGCATAAGTGTGGGGCTTAGAAAAAGGTCAGGTTTCAGAGGGATGATTTTCTAGGTTAGAAATACACCTCTGATGATGGGTGCTTTTCATTCTACTAGTAAAAAAATATACTTCTAGTAAACTGAATTTATGTAGAATTATGGTATATGGACAGTTCATAAAGATGATGTATTAACAGTCCATAAACACTCTTACTCCATGTCATACAGAAGCTGACTGAATATCAGGGAAAAGAACATGCATCATTTATAATTAAAGACGTTAACTTTCTGTAGCCTCTGGTTTCTAACCTCCTGTGATGCAGTGGGTCTTGCACCACGGTTGTATGATGATGCT
Organism: Lepidochelys kempii; assembly: GCF_965140285.1. Lineage (NCBI taxonomy): Eukaryota > Metazoa > Chordata > Testudines > Cheloniidae > Lepidochelys > Lepidochelys kempii. Next base: position 133,825,279 of record NC_136382.1, on the reverse strand, counting down.
ATATTTTCTACACTGAAACCTACTATGGATTCTTGTTTTTGTTCTTTTTAAAAAGACAGCTGGAAACCCAAACTTCACTACTGTATTTTTCCAAAAGCAAAAGGAAGGGTTTAAGGAGAAAATGGAGGCAAGCCAGCTTCGGAGTATAACCTGGGCCTCTATACTATGTATAATACTGAGCCTATAAAGGAAAAGTTCTAGGGAAATGGGCAGTGAGGGTGAACCATCCTGCATTATCACTGGGAAGATTTAGTTTCTTCAGAAAGATGGAGCCGTGCAACAATAGAAGGCAAGTTCTTTAGGGGCAGGGACAATCTTTGTGTTCGGTGCTTGTACAGCATCTAGCACAACTGGGTCCCGATCTAGGACTAAAGCTCCTAGACGCTACACTACAAGAAGTAATTAATAATACCACCACCAATATAAAACCACTCTTATTACACAGGAGTTTCATACTCAATAATCCCAAAGTGCAGTAGGAGGTAATACGTTCAATATTAAGGGCTAGATGCTCAACCGCTGTGAGCGGCGCTGCACCCATTTACACCAGCTGAGGATTGGGTCACAAGAGGACAATGGTGGTGCAAGCAAAAGAACAGCACCCTTTGCATGCTCAGCTTTGGACACTGGAACTCCTATTAAAAGATTAAGTAGAGGACATGGGAGAACTATGCTAAATTCCTCACACACAGCCTAATTCCACAAGAAGTCACCAAGGTGGACCAAACTGGTCTGGAGTTACCTGTCTACCTGTACACTGGAAGGCAAAAACGAATCCGCAAGAAATGGCTGACACTGCTTGGCTGTGCAAGGGCTGCAGGGGCACTCCAAGTCCTCCCCCATGTTATGGCAATTCACGAATGGAGACGGTGATCTATTGCTTACAGTAGCCAGCAGAAACACCTGCATCATTACAGACAGCTTCGGTTCCTGCTTCATGCACAAATTTGAACCAGCAGGGAATGAACAGGTAAATATATTCATGTTAACATGCAAGGCAGATATCCTGCTAGATGATGCTTCAGTACATTAGGCCCCTGTGACCTGGGAACATCACAGTTTGTTACATTCCTCATCCCCAGCGCTTTAGCTAATGTATTAAGTAAGCAGTTTTCCATAATCAGAACGAGAATAACTGTAGATCATGATCCTAGCAATGTAAACAGACTGACAACTTTCTCAGAGAATGTGATACAGTTGTCTACAGTCCTAGTCCCAGTAAAGGCAACAGCAAAATTCCAATTGACTTCAATAGTGAATGGAGATGGCCTAGTGTCCAGAAGTCTGCTGAGACATAGGTGGAGATGTCATGAGTGACGCTGTGATATTCAGTGAGGAAGATGTGGCCTGCTACCAACAAGAAATGTGGCTTTCCTGGGTTTTAAAGTGAGCAGACATTAAAGCATATAGTGGTTGATGACTAGCAGGTGAAGATGGTGATGGATAACTCATAATTGATGCTGCAGATACAGGGCACTGATTCTTAGGTGATGCAGAAGTGGTCAATGGCATTCCTAGTAAAGACACAGTTATATTTCCAATGCGGGGCAGGGGGAGGACCATCCCATCCCATCAGTATAATTTCACACAATCACATAACATTTGACAACAGAAGTAAATATTTAGGGGAGCTCCATTGCTCAGTAAGGCAGACATTTTCATTATGTATTTTAAAACAGCACCACTAAATAAGATCATTCAGCCTATAAAGCAGCATCAAAATAATGACTTCTTTTCTTTCATCTTTCATTCAGTCTTAATTACGATGTTCACAAAATATAGTAATCTACAATACACTAGTATCTACTTGTATGGTGTATTGCATTAAAACATTCTCTCCATGCATATTAATTTTCTGACAAGTCACAATTATTGAATTTTTATATTTCATAAGAATATATTGTTCTGTTCGGGAAATATGGTCTAATTCTGTGTGCTAGTTTCAATAAATATCAACCAAAATTAAACTGAAGGGAAGAGACCAATTTTTTAAATTTTATTTTTTTTGCTTGTTTTATTAAATATTTAGCATCTTTCTGGATGCTTAATAAATAAACCTCTTAAACTGGTATTTCTATAAAGAGACTACATAACTGTTAGGATAAGGATTTGAGAATTTGTCGACACTTGATTTGCAGGGTATTAAAGTGCAGTTCCTATCTGAAAACTAAGTGTTGTAACAATGGGTTCCATGTTATTATGTCTCCATGACTCCGGATAAAGCATGCTGAATTTACAAGGAGAAAAAAAAAAGCCTTCTTTCTCCTCTAATTACCAATCCTGCAAACTCAAAATGAGCTCAGTTTCAAGGCGGGTTCTTTTCTTCTCACATATCATCATTGGTGGCAAAGGTTCTGCAGGCCAATTTTCAAAGATGAACTATCCTTGAAAGAATGAATAAATGCTGGTCTGGCACTTTCACACCATGGTGATGGGAACACTGGAAACAACAATACTAATATTCCTTCAACAGACCCATTCATTCAATCTCTAGTTTCTCTGGTAAGAGTCTGCCAACAAAAGTGCCCAGTGTGCTTTTTTTGTGTGGGATGTGAACATCTGCCCATTAAGAACTCAACTGAGAGCACTGCCTTCATTTCACTGGGGCTATCCAATGGGCATCCATTGATAGCATTCAAATTGAGCCAGCCAGATTCACACTGGTGACCTAGAGGTGAAAGGCTCCTTACAGGTATCAGAGATTACTTACATTGAACATCATAACATCCTTCCGACTTCTTATTTCCTCCACAAGACCCAATGGCTTGCCTTTAGGTATTGGTATAGTTCCAAGAATTGTGGTCCCTGAACCAGTCAGAGTTTGACGAACTGCTTGAATAAAAGACCGGCTGAAGAGTTCCATTTTACCAATCTCATCTATTACGTACACTTTTTTCCCTGTGTCACTGCCAAGGTCGACCTATAGGAATGATACACAAATGGATTAAACAGCAGAAAGAAATCAAGACTGATGTAAGAGCCACTCTTCTTTGTGGGAGAAATGTCAGTTCAGGAGTAACATTTCTTTGAAACAGTGCTGGAGCATAAGGGCAGAAAAGCCAGTCATCCCAGTTCCTAAGGATGCCAGCAGCCAACCAGCCTGTTACCTAGCAAAGCAACAGGATCCCAGATGGGAAGAAAGGAAGAGCCAACTCAGTTCCTTGACTGAGATTTGCAGTTTTAGGGCAGCAATCACCTGATTGCACAGTCATACAATTTTACATGTTATTTTTCTTAGCATGTGAGTAGCGTAGAATCTTGAAGATGTAGTACATTGTTTTTAGTTTTGTGATGTAGGTCCTTTGGGGGGAAGCTGTTGGAAACAGCAGTAGAGTTTGCTCTCCAACTTAATCTCCCTAACTAGAGTCAATTCTTGGTGAAGAGTTGCTTCCTATGAACAAGTTATTCGTGTTTGGGCTAAGATTTTAGAAAGAGGAGAATGTCTGCTTTGTGGTTTGTGACCACCTCTGTTCAAGGACTGGTGTATATAGTATAAAGAACAAGTTACAATAAGAACAGATTCAGACTCCAAGTTACTGATAGCTTCTCCCAAGGAAACTGACTTGCAAGGCCTCAACATCTGCTACCACTTGGCAAAGATGTGATAGTATTTTTGCATGCCAGCTACTGTAGTTAAGTCTGAGGGGCACTAGATTTTCAAAGCTGCATTCACATCACTGCACCCACAAAACCCTGAATTTTCATGGGTCAACAGATAAATACACTTATAATTAGGGCAGGGGTTTCCAAACTGTGGTATGCATGCCATTGGTAGTATAAGAGCTTGATTCTTCATCCATTCACTTCACAACTATTTTTTAAGATGGCACATAAACCAATCGAGTACAGAAATCTGACAGGCTACAGACTAGATGAAAGTGAGCTCACCACCCTCTTCTGAGGCTATTAACTGAAAAATCAAGTTCTATTATTTGTCTGCAAGCAGCAAATCAATGCAAGTCAAAACTTCACTGTTAATCCACGAATAAGTGCAGACACCACATATGAAGGTAACTTAAGGAGAAACCAGTCACCATATTGTCCCTTGTGAAGATAGAAAATGTTAGCTCCTACGAAAATGGATGTACTACATAACATACTTCCTAAAACCTTTCAGAGCTGAGTCCCTACTGACATCTGAGTCCCTGCAGAGTGGGGTAGTTTTATCTAAAACCCTTTCACAGATCAGTGAACTGAAAAGTCAGTACCTGCCACTTGGAAAAGTGCTAAGAAGTGGAGCTTCTACTTTGTACAGAATCCCCAGTCCCTTCAGGTGATGTTTCCAGAGCCCCAAACAGAGCCCACTTTAGCATCCACTCTCTTTCCCGGTGAAGACAGTGGGAGCTGGCTCATAGAGTCTAACACAAATATGTAAAGTAGCGTATACCAGTTTCAAGACGCTCTGTGATCAAAGCAGGCTAATCCAACAAACTGTAGTGGAGCCTTGGGACTCTGAAAAACTAACATCTGATATATTTTGCCATTTCTACAAACCGTCCACAAAAAAGGACTTTGACTATCTGGCATATGCTGCTGTCCCATAGTCCCTACAAAAATATTAATGAGATCCCTGTAGATTTACTTCAGAGTAGCAGCCATGTTAGTCTGTATTCGCAAAAAGAAAAGGAGTACTTGTGGCACCTTAGAGACTAACAAATTTATTTGAGCATAAGCTTTCATGAGCTACAGCTCACTTCATTGGATGCAACCGATGAAGTGAGCTGTAGCTCACGAAAGCTTATGCTCAAATAAAATAAATTTGTTAGTCTCTAAGGTGCCACAAGTACTCTTTTTATCATAGAATCATAGAATTCTATAGGGACCTCAGGAGGTCATCTAGTCCAACCCCCTGCTCAAAGCAGGACCAATCCCCAATTAAATCATCCCAGCCATGGATTTGTCAAGCCTGACCTTAAAAACTTCTAAGGAAGGAGATTCTACCACCTCCCTAGGTAATACATTCCAGTGTTTCACCACCCTCCTAGTGAAAAAGTTTTTCCTAATATCCAACCTAAACCTCCCCCACTGCAACTTGAGACCGTTACTCCTTGTCCTGTCCTCTTCTACCACCGAGAATAGTCTAGAACCATCCTCTTTGGAACCACCTCTCAGGTAGTTGAAAGCAGCTATCAAATCCCCCCTCATTCTTCTCTTCCGCAGACTAAACAATCCCAGTTCCCTCAGCCTCTCCTCATAAGTCATGTGTTCCAGACCCCTAATCATTTTTGTTGACCTTCCCTGGACTCTCTCCAATTTTTCCACATCCTTCTTGTAGTGTGGGGCCCAAAACTAGACACAGTACTCCAGATGAGGCCTCACCAATGTCGAATAGAGGGGAACGATCACGTCCCTCGATCTGCTGGCTATGCCCCTACTTATACATCCCAAAATGCCATTGGCCTTCTTGGCAACAAGGGCACACTGTTGACTCATATCCAGCTTCTCGTCCACTGTCACCCCTAGGTCCTTTTCCGCAGAACTGCTGCCTAGCCATTCGGCCCCTAGTCTGTAGTGGTGCATTGGATTCTTCCGTCCTAAGTGCAGGACCCTGCACCTATCCTTGTTGAACCTCATCAGATTTCTTTTAGCCCAATCCTCCAATTTGTCTAGGTCCCTCTGTATCCTATCCCTACGTGCCACCGTATCTACCACTCCTCCTAGTTTAGTATCATCCGCAAATTTGCGGAGAGTGCAATCCACACCATCCTCCAGATCATTTATGAAGATATTGAACAAAACCGGCCCCAGGACCAACCCTTGGGGCACTCCACTTGATACCAGCTGCCATCTAGACATGGAGCCATTGATCACTACCCGTTGAGCCCGACAATCTAGCCAACTTTCTACCCACCTTATAGTGCAGTACACCTTATAGTATAGTTCTTTTGTAGATTTATTGGTAACCATCTGAGATTATTTGTGTTATTATATTTCTACTAGCTTACCACCTTTCTACAATACCTGTCCTCCCCTTTAGTTCTTATATTTCTACTTTGTTTCACCTACCCTTACTTTCCACTGGTCTCTTCCTATTCCAATCTGATGCTTTCCTTCCCTGTAACACTATTCCTTTCCCATTCTGTACCACCTATAGGCAAGATCCTGCTCCCACTGAATCAATAGGACTTTTGCTACTATTTTCAATGGGAGCAGGATGAGGCCCTATCCCAATTCTCCAACTCCTTTCTACTCTTGATTCTTTTTCAGACATACACACAGCTCCATTATGCTTGTGAGCAAAGTGAATGCTACTTGATTCCTTTTAGTAAGATCTGTATTGAATTTTGACTATTAAACAATCACAGTTACATTATCCTTTATAAGCATACAAAGTGCAGCCCTTGTTTAGTGAGATCTTTTCCCCAGACATTAAGTTTACTATAAGTGAGGTTTCATTTTTAAATTAAAAAAAGAGAAAAAAATCTAAATCTGTAAATATTATTAATGTTGTCTCTCCCCTTTGTCCTCCTACCCTCTTTACAGTCCTTCTATCCTCTTTGTTGCCATACAGTTATGTTTTTGTTCCTTCTCCAAAGTGTTAGATAAGCAAAAAACCTCAAACTCATCTTAGTTTCTTACCCACTCTGTTTCCCTGTCCTCTCCAGGTGCCTTGCAAAATTCTCTTCTCCCCTAGCCTAACCTGCTTTTAGCAATGTAGTTAAATCACCATCAAAAGGATTTCTCTGGTAATGGTCTCAGCAGCTGTTGCACTGTTTACTTGAAGATGCTGACAAAAAAATCTGTTCTAGTTTAATTTCAGGGTGAGGGGTGGGAGAGCGGCAATTCCAGTAAGGACATTATCTATTATTCACTACAAGCACAATATCGGATGTATTATCACCTACCTACCTCACATATGATTCAAACAAACTTCAGATAGCATGCGAAGGGAAGGAAAGAGGATGGAGCACAAAGGAACACACGCATTGGAGGCATTAAGCCATTTCATTGTGTTACACTTCAAACACCTGGTTGTGCAAATTTTGTCAGCAATAAATTTCAAGTGAAGAAACATTGTTCCCATTACTGTGTGAGTGGAGCCTGGAAACAGAAATTGTAAATCCAGACCTACACTACTACTACTACACTACTACATCTGGATTGATGGTGAAAATTCTTTAAACCTATGTTGACAACACTTGTTCCAATGGAATGTGCCTTGAGCAGATGATACCTAGAATGGAAATTAAAATACAACAACGGAGGTCCCACACTGATGCAGCCAGAGTGCTCCAAAAGCAGCAATAGACAGATCCTCAAGTTACTATCAGCATTACTATCAGCAACTGAAGATGTAACAAGTTTGTAAGTCTCTTGAAACAAGGCTAATTAAAAAGGAAAACAGTGATAAACAAACAAAAACAGCAACACTGTGCTTCTACGAGATACATCCTGACAGAGGGATGGGGGACCAGAAAGAGTGGTTTTGAGGAGGCAAAGGGATCTCCTGAAAGTCTCATAGATCATAGGAGAACCGCTCCCCACACCCCCTTCAGGTCCTGCAGTGAGTGCAGGACAGCCAAATCTAAAAACAAGAGTCATTATCGCTACCCAACAACTTTAACCTATCAAGCCTTCTTATAATATTCTGTTTGTTGTACTTGCTTTCCAGAAGCTTTCATAAGATACTCACATTTCTCAGCACAGGAAGCACCAAGTGCTCAAATGAAACCAGGTCTACTATGTATTGTCCAACACGATATTCACGTCTTGCAGTAGAAGAATCAGAACTGAATTTACAAAAAAAAAAGAACACCCTGTAAATAATATGAACCACAAACATATTGACAATTTGCTGTAATACCTTTAGCTATGTGAGGATAGAAGTGGTTATCTAATAAGCCAGATTTCCTTTAAAATTCAACTCTTCCCCCCTGTCCCCCCCAAAAAAACCCCACCATATACTGGATATGCTGCAGATGGCAAAACAGAAAATATACAGCTTTTCCTCCTAGTATATAGACACTATCATAGATTATTCACAGTGTCATCTAAATGTGGTATTAAACATTGTTCAGAAAGACAGATAACAGGGTGAAGAGGCCAAAGTTTTGCATGGAGTGTTAAATGCTGAGAATATGTCCAGTGAAGCAGGAGAGACTTTGAGCTCGTATGTATTTTAGACCTTCCACATGGGGATCTGAAATACCTGCCTAGTTAAAAACCCAGTTATAGGATTTATGGGACAGTTGGTAGCTTGTTGTAGACAGCTTATCTGAACTTATCTTCTTTGATTCGTGATTATCAGGTCTGTCCCTTAGAAAGTAATTGGAGGAAGCAAGTTATTTTCCTTCCAACCTGAAAAAAAAAATAGTGTCTGGGATCATGAAACCAGTTTGCATGTTCTATTGTTCTACAGGGACTCAGAGCCCATTCTAAAGTCAGAGGACCCAGTTCAATTGCTGTTCTGCAGCAGTGGAAAGCTGGAGGACCATTCTGAGTTGGTAAGGTTTTTAGGTTAACTTGGCAGAGATGCAAATGTCTCCATAAAGTGAAGGATAACAGTGAATCAGACCCAGAGAATCAAACAGACAAAGAACGTGATCCTAAAGCCCTCTGTGTGTGGAAATCCCACTTACTTCAAGGGGCATTTAATGCATGGAGGGGCTTGCAGGACTGCCCCTAAAGCAAGAACCACCTTAATCTATAAAACAGCAGTACCCAAGTCTAGATAAAGTTCCTCGTCTCCCAGACAAAGTGACGACATCAAATCCTATTCTCCTGCCGCCTTCTCTGACTTCCTCCGTGTAAAATCCATCAATAGGGACCCCAGAGGATTTTAGGGCTTCAGTGGCTTTCTGGATCAATGTCGTCTTTCCAATCCCTAAAATAAGGAAGTGCCCATTATTAGTGCAAGCAAAGCATAAAGCCTGGTTTTAAACTTGCCCATTCTGAGGCAGCAATCACATTTGACAGACAGATAGCTGGCTACACACATTTTATACAGACTGATGTTTTTCCTGATTCTGATTTCTCCAAATATTAAAACTTTTTATCCTGGAGAGGGGAAAAAAGAACAAACAGAAGTCAGGTTTCACATTACATTTTGAAGGTTTGTAGGCCTCTGTCATACACAGCCTCCCTTTATTTCAGTGCCATTTGTTCTCTTGTTGGCAAAAAGGTCAGAGTTCATCACATCTATAGAGTAAATGGTTAAAAATAACTGTATTCCCTAAGGGCCTGATTTTCACAGATGCTAAGCATCTGCAGCTCCCATTGGCCTCAGAGGAGAGGTAAGTGCGCAGATCATTGCCTCTGAAAATCAGGCCCTAGAAGACAAAAGGACTTCTAATGAAAGGAATAAACTTCTAAACAAACAGAAGGGAAGATAATCCATCCCACAGTGGATCTAGAAATCCTTCTCACCACATACCCCACCAGGGGAGGACAGATTGTATCTAATTTGCCTCTTCCTCTAAGTGAATGCTGGCAGTCTTCCAGAGGTTCTCTCCAATCCTACAATGGAAGTGTCCCTCCAGGCCTCATCAAAAATACACCTCTTGGCTGTCTCTTATTTTAAACTCAAATTTACCTCCATCTCATACAAAATCCGGTGTCATTATTTCATCCCTTTTATCATACCAGTCAGCTGTCTTGTCGAAGCAGTTTTATTTATGGATCAAAAGTGTCAAGTATCTGGCAGAGTAGGCCTTTAAACTCCTGGAGGCAGAGACTATGGGCCACATTTTTAAAGGTATTTAGGTGTGTAACAACACAGACAGGCATCTAGTGGGATTTGCAAAAGTTGCCCAGGTGCCTAATTTGATAGGGGTTAGACACCTAGGCCCAGATCCTCAAAGCTACTGGGGCTCCTAACTTTTGATTTAAATGATTTAATGGAAGCTAGGAGCTTCTGAGAATCTGGGCTATAGGCACTTTTGAAAATCCAAATAGGTGCCTATCTGCATCTTTAGGCGCCTAAATGCCTTAAAAAATCTGGCCCATAGTCTATCATGTCTTGTACAGCACAAGCATACTAGCATAATTATTATTTGTATTACTGTAATGCATAGGAGCCCTAGCCATGACCCAGGACACCCTTGTGCTAGGCGCTGTACAAACACAGAACAAAAAGACTGCCCCATAGAACTCCCTATCTAAATAATAAAGGTTGCAGTCATTTTATCTTCAGATACCGGTCTAATCTATATCACAGTTTGCACGGGGTTAGGCTAGGTAAGGTAAGAGGTTTTTTTAAAACACAGTTGTACCAGCCACATATCATGCTGGTGAGTAACGTAAATGCCTATCTTTGACAGAACTTAGTTCAAACCAATTTGTAAAACTCTAAACATCTTTAGACTGTCCCTTTAGAGAGATTTATACTCTATGTTAAAAATGCTCCATGCTAAACATAGTTTTCTAATCTGTTATTTGTTTTAGTAATTACTTCTGCAGTTCACAGCTTTGCAACAGCTGCAATGGACATTGAAAGAATGAGAAATTAATGAGATTAATACCTGTACTTCATTATTCTCACTAATCACATGTATTATCTTTGTATAACTATTATATTAATCTATAAAAAAAGCATAATCCCTTTAAATTTTTTGGAAAACCTGAGACCAGACATTTTTAACAAAGACCATTCATTTGAGATTAGTGGCTAAATGAGATGCACGTATTCTGGTGGGTTGCACAGAAAATAAAATAGATAATGAAGAAGAATGTCCCTCACAAAGTTCCAGAGTAACAGCCGTGTTAGTCTGTATTTGCAAAAAGAAAATTGGTTAGTCTCTAAGGTGCCACAAGTACTCCTTTCCTCACAAAGTTATGCCTCATCCTCACCAACCAGCATTAGCTTTCACAGAAACCAATGGCTTTTAAGATTGTGCTTAAAAATTGTTTTCTGATTGCAGTATGATGGTTCTCGCCCTGTAATATGGCACCACCCTCTTAAATAGAGAAATCTAATGATTCTATTACTATCTAATGTTTCTCTAAACAAAAGCTCACTGTTGTAATGATTATTGTTTTGTCTCTAATGTTTACATGGCAAGGATCTGTGAATCTGTTAAGACTTCCTAAATAAACAAACAGTTTTAAAAAACTGTTTTCTAAGGGGCCAATATTTCTGGCAAATCTCCAGCTGGCTTCACTGGAATCAGCAGCAGGTCACAATGCAGAGGAAACTGTAGCACAGATGAAGCCAAAACGACAGTGAGCATTCAAATCGAAATAAAATTACTAGTATGGCAGTATCAGCTTCCTCGTCACTCGGAGGCCTTATCTACATGAGACAAGTCGCACTGGTTTAACTAAATAGATTTTAAATCTGTAACCAGGTCATTTAATTCTTCAGTGGGTTTTTTACCCACGAAAGCTTATGCCCAAATAAATCTGCTAGTCTTTAAGGTGCCACCGGACTCCTGGTTGTCTTTGTGGATACAGACTAACACGGCAACCCCTCTGATACTTGGATGAATTCAAACACAGCTTTTGTACTTTTTTGTGCTTAAGGGTTTTGTCGGGCGTTTCAGTGGAGAATTTGAGAAATCAAGGTAATTACCAAAACTTAAAGAAAAAGAAAAATATCCCTCTCTCATTTACACTGCCCCAGGTTGAGAATCCAGTAGAGAAATGGCTGCTCTTCAGGGGCAGGGTTTTTGCAATAGTGTAAATGACCGAATTCGTTACAGTGGTGCAAACGCAGTCAAACCAGTTTAAACTGCATTAAGATTGGTAAAAGAAAAGGCGGACTTGTGGCACCTTAGAGACTAACCCATTTATTAGAGCATAAGCTTTCGTGGGCTACAGCTCACTTCTTCAGGTGCACAGAATGGAACATATATATACATACAGAGAACGTGAAAAGCTCACGCTCAAATAAATGGGTTAGTCTCTAAGGTGCCACAAGTCCCCCCTTTTTCTTTTTGTGGATACAGGCTAACAGGGCTGCTACTCTGAAACCTGTCACGCAGACTGGTGTCACTTCATCTGGAAATGTACCACGCTGAACTGGCTGGGAAGTGCATCTACGCACAGGGGACGCAAGGGAGTAACCAGGCGGGCTGCGTAACACGGGGGCAAGTTTTCCCAGGGGCTCAAGGGAGGCCGGTTCGGAGGGGACACTCGGGGCGGGCCGGGGCAGGCTGCAGCTCTTCCCCCGGGCCCGCGGCGGGGCGGTGGCTGCCAACAGGGGCTGGCTCGGGGCCCCCAGCGCTGCGAGCCCCAACGCCGCCCTGCAGGAGAAGCCCCGGGGCGGGGCCGCGGGTTACCTGGGGGTCCGGTGAGGAAAACATGCTTGGCCATGGTGAGGGGCCGGGGGCCGCGCTGCAGCGATCCCGCCCCCCGCGCGCGCCAAGGGCGGCCGGAGCCTGTGGCAAGGGCCCGGGCTGCTGCTGCGGCGGCTCCTCCTCCTCCGGCAGGCCCCGCTCGCCTCCCGGCTGCCTGCAACGCGGCAGCCGCCGCCCCTTTTCCAGAAGCGGCCTGGCGTCTGTCGCTCAGCCGCGCTCTTGCTGCCGAGGAGCGGGTCTCTTGAGGCTGGTTATTGACGTGGCGCCCGCCGGGCAGGGGCCTGTCCAGACTCAAAGGCGAAGTTCAGCGCTCACCTGCCCTTTCTCTCCTGGGTGGGGCCGAGGGAAAAGCGGGTGCGGAGCGGGAGCCTGGCCCTGAGGGGCACCCCCATGAGGAGTTTCCCTTGGGGCGCTGTAGGCAATGTTGGGTCATGCCTTAGAGCTAGGCTGAGAGTCTTTTAAACGAGCCTTTGCTTGCTAGACTCTGTAAGGGACTGGGGACTGCCTGGTGTTTGTTTACCAACGCCTCATGATCAATAGGCTGTTGCCAACTCTCCTGCTGGGTCCTGTTTTTTCTTAGAGGCCCAGCTGCAAGAATCCTAGAGTTACATGAGACTCTCAGCCTTTATTAAACAAGAACAAGTGAGTTTTTAGAACCCTTTTGGCTGTTGAGAAAACTGTGTAAACATGAAGTCCTTCATTTCACTGGCAGTTAGGCCCATACTGCGATTTTCGCTTAGCTGCCTATTGCCATCTGTAGACTCAAAAAACACCTTTGCTTGTCCAAATTCCTGTAATCGGAGGTGTCTCTCCACTTTTAAATGAGAAGAGACTAGTGACCGCTTCTTGGAGCATCTAGTTCTGGAACCCACAAGAGGAAAGGCAATTCTTGATTTAGTCCTAAGTGAAGCACAGGATCTGGTCCAAAAGGTGAATATAGCTGACCTGCTTGGTAACAGTGGCCATAATACAATTAAATTTAACATCCCAGTGGTGGGGAAAACACCACAGCAGACCTACACTGTAGCATTTTATTTCAGAAAGGAGGAATACACAAAAATGAGGAAGTTAGTTAAACAGAAATTAAAAGGTACAGTGCCTTAAGTGAAATCCCTGCAAGCTGCATGGAAACTTTTTAAAGACACCATAATAGAAGTTCAACTTAAGTGTATACCCCAAATTAAAAAAACATAGAGAATCAAAGAAGTGCCACTGTGGCTAAACAAAGTAAAAGAAGCAGTGAGACACAAAAAGGCATTCTTTAAAAAGTGGAAGTTAAATCCTAGTGAGGAAAATAGAAAGGAGCATAAACTCTGGCAAATGAAGTGTAAAAATAATTTGAAGAACAACTAGCCAAAGACTCAAAAAGTAACAGCAAAACAATTTTTAATTACATCAGAAGCCTGCTAAACAGCCAGTCGGGCCACTGGACGATCAAGCTGCTAAAGGAGAACTGAAGGATGATAAGGTCATTGCTGAGAAACTAAATTGATTATTTGCATCGGTCTTCACAGCTGAGGATGTGAGGGAAATTCCCAAACCTGAGTCATTCTTTTTAGGTGATGAATCTGAGGAACTGTCCAAGATTGAGTTGTCATTAGAGGAGGTTTTGGAACAAATTGATAAACTAAACAGTAATAAGTCACCAGGACTAGATGGTGTTCAGAACTCTTGGGTGAAGGAACGCAAATATGAAATTGCAGAACTACTAACTTTAGTTTGTAACCTATTATTTCAATCAGCTTATGTATCAATGACTGGAAGCTAGCTAATGTGGAGCCCTTTTTAAAAAATTGGCATCAGAAGTGATCCCGGCAATTACAGGCTGGTAAACCTGACTTCAGTACCAGGCAAACTGATTGAATCTATAGTAAAAAAAAAAATTCAGACACGTAGATGAGCATAATTTGTTGGGGAAAAGTTAACATGGTTTTTATAAAAGGGAAATCACGCCTCACCAATCTACTAGAATTCTTTGAGGAGATTAAGCAGCATGTGGACAAGGAGGATCTAGCGGATATAGCATACTTAGATTTTCAGAAAGCCTTTGGCAATGTACCTCACCAAATGCTCTTAAGCAAAGTAAGCTGTCCTGGGATAAGAGAAGGTCCTCTCATGGATTGGTAACTGGTTAAAAAATAGGAAGCAAAGGGTAGGAATAAATGGTCATTTTTCAGAATAGAGAGAGGTAAATAGTGGTGCCCCCAGGGGTCTGTACTGGGACCAGTCCTATTCAACATATTCATAAATGATCTGGAAAAAGGGGTAAACAGTGAGGTAGCAAAATTTGCAGATGATACAAAACTACTCAATATAGTTAAGTCCCAAGCAGACTGCAAGGATCTTACAGAACTGGATGACTGGGCAACAAAATGGCAGATGAAATTCAACATTGATAAATACTAAGTAACACACATTGGAAAACACAATCCCAACTATATATATATCTATATAGATATATATATATAGATATATATATATAAATGATGGGGTCTAAATTGGCTGTTACCACTCAAGAAAGAGATCTTGGAGTCATTGTGGATACTTCTCTGAAAACATCTCAATGTGCAGCGGCAGTCAAAAAAGCAAACAATGTTGGGAAATCATTAAGAAAGGGATAGATTAGACAGAAAATATCATATTGCCTCTATACAAATCTATGATAGGCCCACATATTGAATACTGCATGAAGATGTGGTCGCCCCATCTCAAAAAAAGTATATTGAATTGGAAAAGGTTCAATAAAGGGCAACAAAAATGAGTAGGGGTATGGAACGGCTTCCATATGAAGAGAGATTAATAAGACTGGGACTTTTCAGCTTGGAAAAGAGACAACTAAGGAGAGATATGATAGAGGACTATAAAAATCATGACTGGTGTGGAGCAAGCAAATAAGGAAGTGTTATTTACTTTCTCCTAACACAAGAACTAGGGATCACCAAATGAAATTAATAGGCAGCAGATTTAAAACAAACAAAAGGAGGTATTTCTTCATACAGTGCATAGTCAACCTGTGGAACTGTTTTCCAGAGGATATTATGAAGGCCAAGACTATGACAGGGTTCAAAAAAGAACTAGATAAGTTCATGGAGGATAGGTCCATCGA
The DNA here is from genome assembly GCF_965140285.1 of Lepidochelys kempii. NCBI lineage: Eukaryota > Metazoa > Chordata > Testudines > Cheloniidae > Lepidochelys > Lepidochelys kempii. The sequence goes on along the minus strand of NC_136382.1, from coordinate 133,809,937 downwards.
TGGCTGTTAGCCAGGATGGGCAGGGATAGTGTGCCTAGTCTCTGTTTGCCAGAAGCTGGGAATGGGCGACTGGGGATGGATCACTTGATGATTACCTGTTCATTCCCTCTGGGGCACCTGGCATTGGCCACTGTTGGAAGACAGGATACTGGGCTAGGTGGACCTTTGGTCTGACCCAGTATGAGCGTTCTTATGTTCTCTTTGAGAAAGTCCACTTGCTGAGTTACAAAGATACCCTAACTTTGTTATCTGTAACAAGGTTAATACAAAAGGCTCTTGGAAAGCTGAGCTAATTGGGTCACAAAAGAAAATGAATTTGGCAAGCTTAACAAAGACTCTGATGGAAGTATACCCACCTCCCAAAACACCACATGTGCTTGGCCTCATTATTTGTTTGTGCTGAAGAGATGAAGATTTGTAATAGAACAAAAGGATGTGGATGCCAGTCAGGAGTGAAGTGTACTGGCAAAACTCTGCGGAAGTCTGCATAGTACTTGCTGGAACTATGCTTGGCTATAATGTTATTAGTTCTTCCCTTTCAGAAGCACCAAAAAGAATACCTAAAATACTTACCTAGAAAAAGGCTGACATCCTCTTTAGTGCTTCCTTTCAGTAGAAATGCTCTCAGTTCACTGCCTTTATCACATCTTTGTTTTAAAGGTCATTGTTCTCCACAATTTAAGGGTTATTCATCATTTTCACAAATTATTGAGAATATTCATTTTTAGCTTCAAGAAGCATAGATCAGGAAGAGAAAAGTACATAGTGGTAGATGGGTATTTCCGTTATTTTAAAAAATATTTTAGATGTGTACATTACATGTGGCCACCCTTGGATAGTTTTGCACTATTGCTAGGATGAAGAACAGCCTCTTTTCTAGTTACTCTACCTCTTTAAGCGTACGCTATTTCTTTAGAGGTCAGTTAGGAATGGGGGTCATCCAAAAATATGATAAAAACAAGTTATTTCAGTGTATGATAATAGTACTTTGCACTTTTATGGCTCCTTTGTTCCGAGGAACTCAAAGTTCTTTCCAGACACTAATAAAGTAAGGGTTAACACTTATGTGAGGTAGGTAAATTATTATTCCCACTTTACAGATGGAGAAACTGAAGGAGAGAGAGAGAGAGAGAGAGATATTAAGTGACTGACCTGAGGTCTCACAAAGAAGTCAGCAGCAGAGAGGAGAACAATTATTGGCCAGATTCCATTGGTGTCTTTGGAAAGAAGGTTTAATAGAGCCAATAGTTACCATAGCTTCTAAATGCTAAACTCTTAATATATATATTCTGAAACTTCAAACTGGATTGCTCCATGAAAATACTGCTCTTCTGTTGTAGAGAAACTTTGCAACAGTGAACGCTTCACCTGGCAGAACAGCTTCCTTTCGATTCTCACATTTCTTGGATAGACTATGTCAGGGAAGGCTTTATGGTCTCAATTGCAATTCAAATCTGAACAAATTCTAACTTAAACCCTAGGTCTACAACAGGTAGCCAACCTGAGCCTGAGAAGGAGCCAGAATTTACCAATGTACATTGCCAAAGAGCCACAGTAATACAACAGCGGCACCCCCATCAGCCCCCCCACTCCCAGCACCTCCCACCCACCGGCAGGCCTGCCCATCAGCGCCTCCCCCTCCCTCCCGATCAGCTGTTTTGTGGCATGCAGGAGGCTTGCGGGGAGGGGGGTGGGTTAGGGGGAGGAACAAGGGCATGGCAGGCTCAGGGGAGGGGGTCAGAAGAAGTGGAGTGGGGGCAGGGCCTGTGGCAGAGCAATGAGCACCCCCCGGCACATTGGAAAGTTGGCGCCTGTAGCTCCAGCCCCGGAGTCGGTGCCTAAACAAGGAGCCGCATATTAACTTCTGAAGAGCCGCATGTGACTGGAGCCACAGGCTGGCCACCCCATGTCTACAAACATTTATGCACGTGTTTAACTTTACCTTCAAAATCCCCACTCAGCTGCTACTTAAAGTCCAGAGGAGAGCAACAAAAATGATTAAAGAAAACTTGAAGAAAACTTGACTTATGAGGGAAGATTGTCACTGGAGGTTTAAGAGCAGGTTAGACAAACACCTCTCAGGGATAAGCTAGATAATGCTTAGTCCTGCCTCAGTGCAGGACTAGACTATAGGACCTGTCGAGGTCCCTTCCAGTCCTACATTTCTGTGATTCTAAGCTGTAGGAGAGGTAGTCAGAGAGCTGGAGCAGAGACCAGACTCCATGGAAGTAGAAGGTGACTCCAGCCAGGTAGGGGTGAAAGAGGCCTGCCATAGCAGGCTGCTGCTGGAGCAGAGAGCAGACTCCCAGGGAAAAGAAGATTCTAGCTGGGAAATTTTGAGTCTGAGGACTCCATTTTAATTGGAACAGTTCATGATAATAAAGCAGGATATTATTGGAAGAGAAGACTTTGTTGAATTTTTAAGGAGGCTAAGAAGAGAAACTGAGGCAGTGTGCTGCTGATCTATGCATGGCCAGGAGGGGGTGCAACAGGGTAGGTGTGCCCTTTACACCTAACCACTGGGCTATAGAGTGATTCTCATGCTTTCTCACCCAATTAATATATAAGTATTTTATATGAAATGGAACAGCTTCAGTAAGAGCTTAAGAGCCCTAGTCTAGAATGCCCCATAGCTCAGTGGTTAGGGCTCTCACCAAGAATGTAAAAGACCTGGGTGTTCAAGTCCATGCTCCATGTCAGGCAGAACCCAGGTGTCTCATACCCAGGGTGAGTGCTCCAACCAGTTGGCTATTGGGGTATAAGGAGTGAGGGTGACGCTACCATTTCCTCTGGCTATGTTTTGTGAGGGGGCCCTATCCCCTGGGTGTGCAGATTTGATAGGCAGGGGAATGTCTAGTTTGTAAATCTTGCCAGGGTTTAGATGTGAGTTAGGCACCAGATATCAGGACTGAAGTGGGTTTGTACATGTCAACCAGCAAAAAAAATGTAGGCTTTGAGACTTGCTGCAATGGGTTTTTATTTGTTGTTGGTTTTTGCAGTACAGAGGTATCCTCAGTTTAATTACCTTATTAAAATTACCTACAAATTCCCTTCCTCATATCACCCTGTTAATTTCACAACAGGCTTTGAATAGTATTGCTCAAATACATAGTAAAATGAAAACAGAAGTGCCACTGAGGGAAGTAACCAGTGAAGACAGCTCTAGGTGCTTTCTAGAAATGAGAAGTGAATCTTGATAGTTTATATCCCGCAAAATTTCTTGTTTTCATCAGGAGCAGTGAAGTGCTTGTGATAACTTTTTGCTCGCTATATATAGTATGTGTAATATTTAAATTCTTTCAGCCCACTGGCTGGCCGCCCAGTCAAGTCACATAAAGAGCTCCACATAATGCTTTTTTCCCCCCAACATACTGTTTTCACTAGGTTTTATAAATCAGCCTAATTTAGCATTTCAGCATTGCCTAGGGAAACTTTTAGGCCTATTGCTACTGTGGGACAGAATCCTTGATTTTCCTTCACCATGCTTTGAGAGCAGTTTTGGTCTAGACCCAAAAAAGGTGAATTAGGCTCAGGTAATTTGTTCCAGTGTGTAGCTACCCTTAAAGTTAGGAAGTTTTTCCTAAATCTCTCTTGCTTCATTTTAAGCCCATTACTACTTCTCCGGTCTTCAGTGGCTAAGAAGAACAATTTATCATCTTCCTCCTCCTCATAACAATCTTTTACATACTTGAAGACATACGTCCCCCCTCAATCTTCTCTTCACCAAATTCCCAGATAAGTTGACACTAACGAAACAGACTTCCTGGGAAAAAGTTAGCAAACATGTTTTCTTTCATAATTTGAATGTGCTGAATCTGAAAACATTTACTAAGCTGAATTTTAAGATAATAATAATAAATTTTAAAAATCCCTACCATTTGTAACTTAAAAGTAAAATAGAAAGTAAGGGAGAGGCACTAAATATGGACTACGTTCCTAATTTGGAATACTGTGCTATCAGAAAATGCAGGGAGCACTCTGTGTTGAAGATCATACTCTCTGCTTCCTCTGGTCACATGATGAGATCCACTTGAATTTTGTTGGTTTTACAGTAAGGTCAACATTTATGATTAAGTAAGCTACTTTTCAGGTATTTTGATGTGTGAAGGAGCTAATTGCATTGCTATGCATCACACAAAGTATCATGCACAACACCGTATGATCGAGTTTATTTCTGTAAATTCTCCGCTTTCAAAAAGAGAAATTAGCTCTAACCACTAACCTAACGCTGACTTTTGCTTACGGTGTGAGTTAGGTATCCAAATCAATACTCATGGCATGGCATAAGCTACATACTTGTAAATATTTGTATTATTTATTGAATACCTGATAAATATTAATAGACAAAACAATGAGGCAGTCTTGAATCAGAAGCATCCCTCAACAGTATCTTATGAACAATGTATTTGCCAACAAGTGAAAAAACAGAGTTTTTACTTCTGGTGAATGGATCAACCAACCTCAACAGTTCTTCAGAGCATAAGAACAGCCATATTGGATCAGACCAATGGTCCACTTAGCCTACTATCTTGTCTTCTGGCAGCAGCCAATGCTAGATGCTTCAGAGGGAATGAAAAAAATAGGGCCATTATCAGCTGATTCATCTAGTCATCCAGTCCCAGCATCTGGCAGTCTGTGGTTTAGCCATCTTGGCTAATAGTCATTGATGGACATATCCTCCATGAACTTTTCTAGTTTTTTTTTTTTAAACCCAGTTATACTCTTGGCCTTCACAACATCCCCCCTGGCAACAAGTTGTACAGGTTGTCTTTGTGAAGTAATAGGTTTGTTTTTAAACCTGCTGCCTATTAATGTCCACTTGTGATTTTATAGACTTCTATCATATCTCCCCTAGTCTCTTTTCTAAGCTGACTAGTCCCAGTCTTTAATATGGTTGTACGGAAGCTGTTCCATACCCCTCATTATTTTTGTTTCTCTTCTCTGAACCTTTTCCATTTCTAATATCTTTTTGATATCTGGTGACCAGAACTGCACACAGTATTCCAGGTGTGGGTTTACCATAGATTTATATAGTGGCATTATGCTATTTACGGTCTTATCACTTTCCTAATGGTTCCTAAAAAGGGCCCCCCAATGAAATGGAGTCTTTGCATTTTCTGAAGTTCCAGACAAAAACTTTGTTCTGTAACAACATTCAAAATGAACAAAAATACTTGAGGCAGCAGAGTATAAACACAAGCTCAGTGTATATGTAGCTGGGGTAGTGACCTTATAGCATCAAAAAGAAACACCATAATTACTATAAGCATTTCTTAAGGAAAAGTAACAAAAGCTAAGTGTGAAACCACTCACTGTGCTACTGCCTTAGCAATGGCCTGGCTTAGTAAGGAGTTAAAACATTGTGCAGAAAGGCCATATTTTGGAACTTTCACAAGTGTGGACTCAGTACTGTTTTCTCTCAAATGAAGCTGGTGGAAAGGTCCTATATTCATTTATAAGCTGTATGGCAACCTTCAAAGAAAAACTTAATCTACATCTGTCATAAATATAAAGGGAATGGTAAACACCTTTAAATCCCTCCTGACCAGAGGAAAAACCCTTTCACCTCTAAAGGGTTAAGAAGCTAGGATAACCTTGCTGGCACCTGACCAAAATGACCAATGAGGAGACAAGATACTTTCAAAGCTGGAGGGGGGGAGAAACAAAGGTTCTCTCGGTCTGTGTGTTGCTTTTGCCGGGACCAGAGCAGGAATGCAGGTCAGAACTCCTGTAAAGGGCTAATAAGCAATCTAGTTAGATATGCATTAGATTCTGTTTTGTTTAAATGGCTGATAAAATAAGTTGTGCTGAATGGAATGTATATTCCTGTTTTTGTGTCTTTTTGTAACTTAAGCTTTTGCCTAGTTGGATTTTCTATGTTTTGAATCTGATTACCCTATAAGGTATTTACCATCCTGATTTTACAGAAGTGATTCTTTTACTTTTTCTTCAATTAAAATTCTTCTTTTAAGAACCTGCTTGCTTTTTCATTGTTCCTAAGATCCAAGGGTTTGGGTCTGTGTTCACCTATGCAAATTGGTGAGGACTTTTAATCATATCTTCCCCAGGAAAGGGGGTGTAGGGTTTGGGAGGATTTGGGGGGGGGAAAGATGTTTCCAAGTGGGCTCTTTCCCTGTTATATATTTGTTAGATGCTTGGTGGTGGCAGCAATAAAGTCCAGGGGCTAAAGGTAAAATAGTTTGTACCTTGGGGAATTTTTAACCTAAGCTGGTAAAAATAAGCTTAGGGGGTTTTTCATGCAGGTCCCCACATCTGTACCCTAGAGTTCAGAGTGGGGAAGGAACCTTGATGACATCTTGATGGTACTTACTAGACCACTGTCTTACATGATCAACCTGCTTCAGAGAGCAACCATTATTAGAGCCTGTCAAATTCCATTACATCCCTTTCTGTAAATTGTTAGACAATGCAGGAGAAGAAAATTTATCATCCATTCCAGTTTACAAGATGACTGAGCTGGAAGATGAATTTCTCTCAATGGTATGTACTGCACTGAAATTACACTTAGATATACTTGTTCCTCCTGGATACCCTGGGCTTAATGTCAGTGAGGAAGAGGCACTAACACTGTTTGTCACAGAGGCATGCAAGTTTTTTGCAACTCCTTGAGGGGCTAGTTTATTCGTGACATAGGGGAAGTTAAGAGGGGAAGTTAAAGAAGGTGGTGTGGAGGAGGAGGAGGACAGAAGATAATGTTGCAGAAGCATATGAAGGTGAGAAACAGGAATCATGCAAGTATTGCATAAGATTTAATATACAGTGTAAGTGGAGGTAAGAAGTGGACACCCAAACTTGTTGGGCTTGGAAGCGCACCCTTCTCCAGGGCACAAATCAAACAACTGTCCACATGTTTCACAATGCTGGGCACTGTATTCGCTACAAGGAGGTACTTAGAGTTGAGAGAGCGCTGCCCAAATTGCAGCCCAAAATCGTTCAAAATTATTCAGTCATGGACTTGATGACCAAATGACTTGCAATGAATCTACACCAACATGAAAGCAGCATGATCCTGTTGATGAAAATTAAGTGTTAATGACACTTCAAAAATTCAAATTATTAAGTAGTGAGCCAGCTTCCAACACGCTGCAAAACATTTGGCTACAGAAGTAAATACAGAAATCTTTGGGCAGGAGCGATAGAATATCTTTATTCAGAAATAACTCATGATGCCAAAGGAGGGAAGTGTCCATACTGAACTCCATGAGCCACTGAAAGAGACAAGGGCTCTGACATTTCCCACTCTATACATTTGGGAAAGAAAAGGAAAAGCAAAGACAAGGTAGTCATGATAAAGGCTGATCATGTCATACTACTGCGCATCACTACTGCCTATAATGCAGGAAGGACAGTGGAGTTGCACATCATGAGTAAGCCTGCGAATTTGTCCTGGAGTTTGTGGTAGTCACAGATTCCATGACTTTCTGCAACCTCTGACATTCTGCAGTTACCAGTGTGGCTGACCCCATGGCTTCTGGAGCAACTGGCTGTGGGGCCAGCTGCTCAGGCAGCCCTGGGGCTAGCTGCATGGGCAGCTCCAGGAGCTGCCCCCTCAACCAGCTGCTGGAGCAGCCCCGGGGACAGCTGCACCAGCTGCTGCTTGGTGGCCTCTGGCAGCTGGCCCTGGGGACTGCCTGAGCAGTGGCTGTGGGGGCGGCCACACCAGCCACTGCTTGGTGGCGATGGGCAGTGGTGCCTTGGGGCCTCCCCAGTGTAGTGGCTCTCTGGGGCAATTAAAATTTAGTCAGGGGTGTTTATAGTAAAAGTCATGGACAGGTCACTGGCTGTGAATTTTTGTTTATTGCCCATGACCTGTCCATGGCTTACTAAAAACACCTGTGACTAAATCTTAGCCTTGGTCATGAGCTAATGCCAGTTCCACTTGCTCTTGCTGAGATAAATGGGCATCTTAGAGTTGTAAATAAGTCTGCTATGACAGACATTTTAACCAGAGACATCCCTTATCCTCCTGAGATTACACTGGATAGTACCCCCTTTCTGGGGATCGATGGCCAAGTATGGGTAACGGCACTTGGGAAACCTCTTCCATGAATAACCTTTGGAGACTTTGCAAACATTTTTGGTGAGTCAGTTCTTCATTCTGGACAGCTCTTTAGCAGGTTTGATGTAACCTTTGACAGATACAGATGGGATTCTATTAAAGGAATGATGTGACAGACACTCTCCAAAGCTTCCAAGCTAATTTGGAAAAATCATTGATGAGAGAGATTTCTCTTCCCAACAGCTGACCAGACCTCTTGGTCCATTTCAAAAATAAGGCTGATCTGGCTTGCTTCTTCTTGAACTCCTAGCCAGTGCTTCACAACACATATCCAGAGGATTCACAGAAGAAGCACGGTTAAATCATCAAACCCAACTCTGGGCACAAGTCAGTTGAAAGCCGACCATGAAGAGCTCAGAGTAACAGCCGTGTTAGTCTGTGTTCGCAAAAAGAAAAGGTGCCACAAGTACTCCTTTTCTTTTCAAGAAGAGCTCGACGCCCGGACTGTACTGCCCTGCATGCACACAGATACTGACCGTGTTGTTGAGTCAGCACAAGACACGGATGTTATTCTTCTGTTAGTGGCATGCTATAAAATGCCTTGCAGTAAGTTGTGGATGAAGGCTAGATCAAAAAACCCAAATGCATTCCTGTGTATGCTAGTCAAGAGAAGCTTGTAAATGCCTGTAATTCTTCAAGCAGACATAGATCCAACACTTTCCTTCTGCGCATTGACAGGCTGTGATACTGTTTCCCATAGTGCTGTGCCCAGCACGAAAACTGCTTGGACAATATTTATGGAGAAACATGGACTTCTGAATGAAAAAATCATTTCAGTAGAAAAGTTCATCTTCTTGATTTACAATTTACCTGATGAGGAGAGCTGCGACAAGGCACAGGTGGTGCTGTTCTCCAAATGCCAATCACCAGATGCACTGCCCCGCACAAGTGATGCATTGTGCTACCACATCCAAAGAACTCACTTTCAAGCCATGGTGTGGAGGCAGTCAAACTGCAACAACCCCACCATACCCTCGCCAGAGAATGTGAGTTGGAGCAAATACAATGGAAAATCAATACCCAAGTAATGTCACTAGAGCCAATCCCCAACAGCTGTACAGAAGTTGTTACTCGTGGATGTGTCAAGGGGTGTGTATCACAATGCTGTAGCTGCAGAAATGCCACACTGGCAGGCACTGGGACCTGTACGTGCAAGGAGTGTGTAGGGACATGTAGGAACTGTTAAATTATGCTTGTCTAAACAATGTGCAGGATATAGAGTAACTGTATTGGAATTAAAACCATAGAAATTTACTAATTTTTCAAATTATGCTTAAGTTTTGACCTCTCAGTTAGAAGGCTAAATATTCAAAATTCAACCTGGGAAACACTTTTTTTCAGATAACTTATGTGCTTACTTTCCCTTCCAAAAATCTCCTCCCTCTTATTTTATAGAAAATGGGCCCAGTCTCTAATCACACTCAAGTTGCTGAGCTCAACACAGGAGTAACTGGTTGAAATTCTATGGCCTGTGTTGGAGGGGAGGTCAGACTAGACCTACTAGTCCTATCTGGCCTTAATCTGTGGATTTAGGAATTTTCCTTTTTCTAGCAATGTAATTGGCCCCTATACATTTCTTCCAGTTCACCAGCCCAATTTGAAACTGTGATGTTTCCATCTGGGCAGATTTAGGGAGTACGGGGCTTCAGGTGCCTTCTTCAACCTTGCCTTATGCAAAGACTTAAAGACACTAGTAACATGGTGTCACAGGGTACATCACTCACTGCTGGTCTGGCACCTCCTCCTGGTCACTCTGGGGATTAGCTCAAGGCTGAGACTCCCTATCTGTGGTTTGCCCACCATCACTCCTCTCTGTTGTCTGCCTACAGCCCCTCTTGTAGGCTCAGGAACCTCAGCATCCTCTTCATGACTCAGCCCTCAGACCACATCACCATCTGTGTTTCCCCCTTCCAGCAGGCAGGAGGTGGGAGTTAGTATTGCAGTCAAAATCCTGTCATTTTCGCAGTGGCAAGGTGGGGGAGGGGGAAAAGAGGTACGCCCGGGTACACGCACTACTCCGGGTCTCAAACCAGGAACCCTGTAGATAGCAGCCTCTTGCTGCAACTCCTAACTTCTCACTATGCTGCTATGTCTCCCTGGTCTCCTTCCCCATGGCCCCGGCCCCTTCTTCACCTTTGTCTCAGGACATGCAACTACTTAGTCCCAGCAGCCACCTAGAAGCTCCCTCTTGCTTCCCCGGTCCCTGCCAGCAGTTGCTCTGTCCACAGTGCTGCAGGTCTCTTTGCCTGCTAGAAATGCAATCTTCACTCCTTAAGCTCACAGCAGCAACTCACTCATTCTGACCCTGCAGCTCCTTTTATGTGAGCCCGCTGGGCCCAGATTGGTTGCTCCCTGCAACTCCTCCCTGGTTGGCTGTGCCTCACTCAGCCTCTCTGGGCCACTCGGAGGACTCACTCCACTGCTTCTGCTGAGGTTAACCCTTTGTAATCTAGTGTGGGGGGCAGACATCCCATCACACATGGGTAGAACATGAAATGAAATTCAGCTTGGAAAAATGCAAGTAAATAGATCCAGGGGGAAATTAATCCAAAACATAAATACTTCAGTAGGGGAGAGAAACTTGTAAAATTCCATGGCCTGTGTTATACAGGAGGTCAGACTCGATAATCAGAATGGTGCCTTCAGGACTTGGAATCTATGAATAAAGCATTAACGCTGAAAAAAATGTAGAGTCAGGGATAGCAAATTGGATTAGACATGAACTTGCAAGAAGTTATACTAACAAATCACCAGTGCCATTTTGGGCTGCATGCACAGAGGTATCACATCACAAAATAAGGAAGTAATAATACCTCTTTCTTCTGCTGTAGTGCAACAGACCCTGGAACGCACATTCAGTTGTGAGCACCTTATTGTAATATCACATTGGAGGGAGCTCAGAGAAAAGCGATACAAGTGTTCAGAGGCAGGGTGGTTTTCAATTAAATACTACCATAGCATTTTATGCATTTTATAAAACCCAATAGGGTGCTTGATGTCCCATAGTAGAATGGGAATATAATCTATGACCTGAAGATCTTGCATTTAAGGACCCAATCTTATAAGCACATGCTTATCTTTTCTCATGAATAGCATAATCTACTACTGTGAGTAAAATTTGCAGGACTGGGGCCTAATTTCAGACAATGAAGGAAAAAATGGAGCAGCAGAACGATAGGGTGGGGGTGTTACAGAAATAAAATTATACAGTTTCTCAGCAATGAAGGAGCAGGATTTCTTTTCGCTAGCTGTAAAAATAGTTGTCTTTGACTCCCTTGTGACTCACTTGGGAGTAATTGTAACTTATTTAAAAGTTAAGGATAAGATTTTTTTTAAATGCCTAAGACTTAAGAGCATATGTCTCATTGTATGTTAAGAAAAATGAAAGGGAGGCACAATTGTCTGTGGATATCTGAAAGGTATAAATACCAAAGAGGGGAATCTATTATATCTACTATTTGCCTAAATAATTGAACTCAGAGTAATGGTACAAAGTCAAGAAAACTGAGTTTAAGCATTTAAGTGGCATATTTTGTAAATGCTTCCTGGCTATAAGAAGCATCTTTCAAGGGAAGTGGCAAAAGCTCTGTTTGGGATAGTTAAAACTAGACTGGACAACACTCTAGAAAATGTATACCGGAATAACACCATATTGATAGAGAGATGGATTTAGATGCTCTAACAGGTCTCTTCCACTTCTACCTTCTGTGAGTAGAGCGGATACATGATCAGTTTCACTAGTGTAAATCTGAAAAAAGAAAAGGAGTACTTGTGGCACCTTAGAGACACAAGTACTCCTTTTTCTTTTTGCGAATACAGACTAACACGGCTGCTACTCTGAAACCTGTAAATCTGAAGTAATTCCAGTGAAGTTAATGGAGTCAATTGCCCCATGCTACAGTCATAGTATATGTTTCTTCCTAAGCATGCAGTGCAGACCACTATGAGTTCATGAGACTTTCCAAATGACTCCTAAAGCTCTTTTTCACTAGCTTCCAAATCACTGAAACAGCTACAGTCATTTTAAACTGAAGCTGAAGTTAGAATTTATCCTGGGAGGTTTTCAGGCAAGGGGAAATCTACATTTAATACAGAATATTGATAGTACATTGAAAAGCTTGAATGAATTTCTAAAGCTTTAGGTTGAATGGGAGAAACTAATTAATAGCAAGTTTCCAGACCAGCGGCTAAGAAACGAGGTCATTTATGCCAGTGATGTTCCCTGGGGTAGGAGCTGAAAGGAGATTGAGAGCAATCTTCTATCTTTGACCTGCCCCCTCTATTTGGGTCAGTATCTTACACTGGTGAAAGCCTGCTAGAAGGAATGCTTACCACAGTGCTACAGTCCTAGGTTTACTATTGGGGTACCAGTTTTCACTATAGCTAGAGTCACTTTTTAGTTCTTTTGGGAGAGGTTGTTGAAGTCCTTTCCTATCCATTAACCTGATCTGAATTTTTCAGTACATGCCAGACTGAAATGAAAAGCATTCTTGTGCAGCACAGTGGTTGAGTCAGGCCAGAAAGGTATACTTTGGTATCTTAATATTGGAGATCTTTCAGTATCTTTGTTTTTGTTCTCACTGTTGCTCTCAAATGCTGTACATGGCTGTGCCTCGCCATGTATCTTATAAAATCAGCTTTATTATCATTTAGCTAATGTGACAAGAATCTGCACAGAGAATAGTGTTATTCATTAATATCTGATAGAGGACACTGAGTCTCCACTGCACATCCTATATCATCTTATCTCTTCAGACAGATTAGCCAACTTGTCCACTGGGTAGTCCAGAGTGTGTCTGTAAAGGCAGATTCTGCTTATGGAATAGGTTGGAAGCAGCAGAAAAAAATGTTCCAGCCACTCTAACCATGTGTTGTTTCACACAGTATTTGTGAGAGCAAGGGGGAAAGCCTTAGTGATGGATGGGAGGCTGAGGTACAGAGATTTGCTCAGTGGTTCAAGCAGCCAGCCTGGCATCCCACAGAGAACAAACACCCATGAGATGGGAATGCTACCAGGGATGCCTACTGTTCAGATTTTGAGTTATGTCTCTGAACATGTTAGCCTGGGAGTGGGGAAGAGTGTTGGCACACTGTAAGCATTGCATGCTATTGAAAGTATGACTCAATGGATCTACTGTAAAGCTTTTTTTATGAAACTGCATTTAAAACCCAATAAAGCTTTAATGAAGCCAATGGAAAAACAATATCTTTGTATTTGGAAACACATTTAACAAACCAATTTTCTTTGTTAACCAATTAAACACAAACCTTTAATTACTCCAACTGTGCAAACAAAACTCAAAGTCCAATAGTAAGAACAGTTCAAATACAACAGATTTGGGGGGGCGAGAGGGGGAGTGAAAGGTGAGTAGACTCCTTGCCTTTGGCTCTTCTTGTCTGCATGGTTCTGGGGTTGTATGCCTTGGCTCAAATTTTTCAGGGGCATTGCAGACTGGACACCCACATGCAAGTATTCTCAGTTCCCAGAAGTTGGATCGGAAAGATGAATGGGAGCTGCTACACGCACTCTTGTGGGGATGCAGTGGTTAGGTGTTGCTGCTGGTTCTAGTAGCCAGCATTGTCCAGGGGCAGAAGGACTTGGCTGGGTCCCAAATTATGGAACTGCAGGGCCTGCTGGCCTAGCAGGAGCATGTTTTGGAGGAGGATGTTCTGGCTCAGGATAGCATCCATGAGTTTCTTCTGCACCTGTCTCCTTCCATGCTCTCTTTCACCATGGTGACATGCTGTCTTTGGCCACAGCTGCTGTGATGCTGTCCTTGGCCGCTGCCAGAATCTCCTGGGAGAGCTGCCTTTCTCCTTCTGGGTCCTTGTGTATAGCCTCGCCCTTTCAGCCAGCCTGGTTTTCCTCTGACTCTGGTTTGCGCATTGGCCTGCTAAACCCAGGGTTGTGAGTTCAATCCTTGAGGGGGCCATTTAGGGATCTCGGGCAAAAATTGGGGATGGGTCCTGCTTTGAGCAGGGGGTTGGACTAGATGACCTCCTGAGGTCCCTTCCAACCCTGAGATTCTAGGATTCTAAATGAGACTCTGTCATAGATAGGCATTTTAGGGGTGAGCTGCATAGCAATCCCCTCTACATCCTCTTTAGGCTGTCCTCGCTCTCAGTGTCGCCCACCTCAGCATAACTAGCAGGCAGAGCGTGGCCTTATTCAAAACGGCAAAGGGCAGACCAATGAGAGAGATCCTGGTGAATAGCCTCACAGGGTGGTCCTGCTCAGAAGAGTTGCAGGTGTGGAAGGGCTTTGCAAGCTACACTGGGGGGCGCATGGGGGTGCAGTTATTTCCTACAATGTGCAAAACAAAAAATCAAGCAATTTCTCACTGATGACTATCACCTCTGCAGGCATGGAGAAGGTGTAGAGAAAAATAATCAGCCTGCAACGACGGTCAGTAACAATTGACCTGCAAAGAATTGTGTACAGCTGTTGAAAGTACCAAAAAAGTGGTGCACTGCAATTGCATATATATGAACAAAAGTCCTAACTGAACTAATTCAGTTCGAAGCAAACCCAGTCCACACTGCAAGCGGACTCCAGAATTCCTGATGAATGCAGAATTAGTGTGCAGTGTGATGGGTTGTATTGTGCATACACAAGCATTTTCAAACTGGATTGAGTTCATCCAGTTTAAAACCCCCATGCTGACAAGCTCTCAGTAAAATCTCTTGGAGCAGGCTCTATTAACATGCAAATGAACAGTTCACATGAGTAACTAGCTCATTAGCACAATGCAAAGCATAATTCCTCTGGGGAAGGCAAAGCCTTGTATATTTGTACAATGAAGACAGAGCTCTTGGTATATAGGCTGGTGAAACTCAAAAGTATAGATGTCAAACCGCTTTAAACTTGAGAGTGGGTGGTTATTTAATGGTCCCAGTTGGGATGGGTCAGGTTCATCCCCCAACATTGCAGAGAATGCGATCTGAGCAGTTGAGGTGACCATGCCAGGGGAGAGAAGTCATCTCCTTTGGACAACATGGCTGCACAAACTCATTTTTAGTTTCAATTGATGTCATAAGAACTGTACAGTCCATAATCAATCTGGGTTTGAAACCAGTCCCAGCTATTCCTTGGGAGACCAAGATAACTTCCTTTTTCCCAGTCCACTTTCCCCAAACTCCTGACATCAGGCAGCGCTCACAGTTGCAGCTGCTCTCATAGAGAAAGGACATAAAGCAGCATTCCAGTTAGACAAAAAAAAACCCATAGGATGAAGTGAATAATAAAAATCCAGGGAAAAGGAAGCAAAGTGTGTCTCACTAGGGCCTAATTTCCTAGAAAACAAAATTAATAAGCATGAATTGCTAAGTGTTAGCTTGGGGGAGTGCACAGCAGAGTAACGCTAGTTTGATAAGGTGTATTTTCTTTTAGAAGGAAGTTCAACAAATGTTTTTTAATGGTGAGTGCTCCTGTGATCAGGGTGCTTTGTTGGGCTACACTGAGAATGCCACACTCAGGGCAGACTGCAAGAAATAGGGCAGGCAATCCCCCAAACTGGTGGTTTATTCTGTAATTAGATTCAGCAAGCCAGTAACAAAACAGCTTCTACAGTACCACACTGGTTAACAAGAAGGCAAACACAGTCCTATTTAGGCCTTCCAGCCCTTGGCTCCCACGTAGACAATCAAGTCTAATGTAGTGGGGGGTTACTGAAAACCTGATTCACCATATGTGAGGCTCATCAATCCCAAAGGACCCGTCATTTATCCTCAGGTCAATATGAGTCTCATATTTTACCCAATAATCATGTTGATGCCAATCCACTAGTAACTAAAACTAAAGGTTAAATAATAAAAGAAAGAAAAGAGTTGCAAATTGTTAAAAGATCAATATACGTACAAATATGTGCAATGTCCTTAGGTCAGTTTCACAGCAGAGATAGTGAGGCTCCTGATTTTTAAAAGTTTTCCTGGAATCAATTTAAAGGGTTATAGTCCAATAGGCAATTCAGGTGTAAAGTCTGTTCAAGCCCTTCCGTGCATTTTCCAGGGTATTCCAAATAACTATTTGCAAGATCTCTGTTTTACAACTTATACTTTCCCTGTTCAAAGTTTAATCAGCCTAGAAATGAAAGGAACAGGTCTGAAGTTTTCCTATATAGCTGAAGCAGGCTGGGCGCTGACAGGCAACTCCATCACATGGGCTTTGATGAAAACAAGCTGAGAGTTTGTGATCTCTATTCAATGGGTCCTTTTTCACACAATACCTTTAGCAGCAGCCATTTAAATGATTAAGACAGTTCACAGACAGTTTACTGTGTGGAATTACATGTTTCAAAGAGAGCTGAGGACAATAATATTACACCACAAGTCCCATCTAAATGATTATATCCCCTTTTGATCACTGAGTCGATAGAATACAGTAGTGAAGCATTATAAGACAGGAACTGGATTTAGCATCTACAAGCTATCACACTGTTAGATTTCTAATAGGGTGCAGGTAAACATATGTAAGCGGACTGTTGCCCCCTTACTAACATTCAGTGGGGGTGTTTTGGTTGGCTAGCTCCCAGTATTAAAAGGGTTTATGGGAAATCAGGACCCTGAAACTGATAGTCCCCAGGAACAATGCAGAGAGGCCAATGGTCCAGGTCAGCCTGAATGACAGGGCGGGCAGACTAATCAGGGAGTCAGGAGGCCAGGGAGGTCCTGTCCTCCATGTGAGCTGGAATTGCCTGGGTCAGACAGAGTGGGGCCCAGCTAAAGAGAAAGCAGCGGTGCCAGCTGAGCTGGGGAGCAGAGATGTGCCAGATGCAGAGAGAGCAGACGCTGTCTTAGGAGCAGAGCTGCAGCCCCAAAGCCAGAGGCACAGCCCAGAGAGAGCAGACTTGCCCTGGGAGGAGAGCTGCAGCAACCGGAGCCAGAGGGGCCAGAAAAGCAGCCCAGGAAGCAGGTCAGTGCTGGGAGCAGAGTCACAGAAGCAGCCTGCAGAGCAGACCTGTCCTGGGAGCAGAGCTGCAGCAACCAGAGCCAGAGGGGCCAAAGAAGCAGCCCAGGGAGCTGGAGGCAGAGCAGCAGCAGCAGTGCAGAGACAGAGTGGTGGAGCTGGGGCTGGAGCAGTCTGGAGCTGGGTGCAGTGAGCAGCTGGGCAGAGTGAGGGGGACCCTGGGCAGCGGGCCCAGCACAGGGAGACGCCTCAGCCAAGAGGCTCTGCCGGCCAGGCTTGGATCGTAACCCCGACAGGGCGGGGGCAACACTGGGAAGAAGGGTCCTACCACTTAGAGCCTGAGAGCGTGTGGCCACCACCAGAGCAAGTGTCCAACCCACAGCATCCCTACAGCACAGCCAGGGCCTGAGAAGAAGGCCTGGGACTTGCAAGGAACAGACTGTGAACTGCCCTGACATTCCAGAGACACTGTGATGTTCCCTGCCACAGAGCAGCTTGATGTGTTTCCTTTAACCTTTCCCATTTTTCTTTATTCTTTTTAAAATTAATTGTTGATTAAATAACTTGAATTTGCTTTAACTTGTATTTAATGGTCAGTGGGTCAGAGAAGTGCTCAGTGCAGAGAGATTACCCCTGAATGGGTCACCTTAGCCCCTGTCCTAGGTGACCACAGCAGGGTTGGGGGTCGAGCCCCCCAGGAAGCCTGGGCCCAGCCTTGTTGGGCTTACAAGGACTTAGCCAGACAGGAGAGTGGAAGGGGAGTCCTCAAGGGCAGGGAGGCCATTGGGTAAAGGAAGTGGCAGTGAGGACTCAGATCCTTTTGCTAGCCCTCTTCACCAGGGTAGTGCAGAAGCCAGGAAAGTTCCCCACAATCGTGGAACTATTCCCCCGCTTATACATAGACACATTTAGCACTTACTGTTTGATACTGTAACAATACAGGTAAACAGGTTAAAGATTCTAGTCTACTTAACAGGTTTCAGAGGAACAGCCGTGTTAGTCTGTATTCGCAAAAAGAAAAGGAGTACTTGTGGCACCTTAGAGACTAACCAATTTATTTGAGCATGAGCTTTCGTGAGCTACAGCTCACTTCATCAGATGTTTACCGTGGAAACTGCAGCAGACTTTATATACACACAGAAATCATGAAACAATACCTCCTCCCACCCCACTGTCCTGCTGGTAATAGCTTATCTAAAGTGATCAACAGGTGGGCCATTTCCAGCACAAATCCAGGTTTTCTCACCCTCCACCCCCCCACACAAATTCACTCTCCTGCTGGTGCTAGCCCATCCAAAGTGACAACTCTTTACATAATCAAGTCGGGCTATTTCCTGCATAGATCAAGGTTTTCTCACATCCCCCCCACCCCCATACACACACAAACTCACTCTCCTGCTGGTAATAGCTCATCTAAACTGACCATTCTCCAGGTTTAAATCCAAGTTAAACCAGAACATCTGGGGGGGGGGGGGGTAGGAAAAAGCAAGAGGAAACAGGCTACCTTGCATAATGACTTAGCCACTCCCAGTCTCTATTTAAGCCTAAATTAATAGTATCCAATTTGCAAATGAATTCCAATTCAGCAGTTTCTCGCTGGAGTCTGGATTTGAAGTTTTTTTGTTTTAAGATAGCGACCTTCATGTCTGTGATTGCGTGACCAGAGAGATTGAAGTGTTCTCCGACTGGTTTATGAATGTTATAATTCTTGACATCTGATTTGTGTCCATTTATTCTTTTACGTAGAGACTGTCCAGTTTGACCAATGTACATGGCAGAGGGGCATTGCTGACACATGATGGCATAGATCACATTGGTGGATGTGCAGGTGAACGAGCCTCTGATAGTGTGGCTGATGTTATTAGGCCCTGTGATGGTGTCCCCTGAATAGATATGTGGGCACAATTGGCAACGGGCTTTGTTGCAAGGATAAGTTCCTGGGTTAGTGGTTCTGTTGTGTGGTATGTGGTTGTTGGTGAGTATTTGCTTCAGGTTGCGGGGCTGTCTGTAGGCAAGGACTGGCCTGTCTCCCAAGACTTGTGAGAGTGTTGGGTCATCCTTTAGGATAGGTTGTAGATCCTTAATAATGCGTTGGAGGGGTTTTAGTTGGGGGCTGAAGGTGACGGCTAGTGGCGTTCTGTTATTTTCTTTGTTAGGTCTACTTAACATGGCTTTGATAACTCTGTCTACAAGGAATGGCCCTGTTTACCATTGCAATACCCTTTTGATATGTCCTTAAGAGTTGCTTACAGGTCACCCAGCTTGCTGATTGTTTAACCTTCGTTGGGCACAGCGTTACAGTTCCTACTTGGATATTCATAAAGGATGCAATTGTGACTCTGCAGCATATCGGCACAGGAGTAGCGAGTCCCCATATGCCTCTGCATGGACTACTTGCATCACTAGAGCCTGTGCAGGGGAGAAAGCAGATGCTATATGGAGTGATCACTTGATCAATCAGAGGTGGGAGGGGACAGAGCTTTGGCTTCTGCCCTGTGATGCACTCCAGAGGGGTGTGCAATTTGTGCTACCCCTTCTGCTGACTGAGACTATGCCCTCCCCTAGAACAAGGGGGAAGCAGAGACCAGATTGTCACCCACTGTTCAGTTCTTGCCCTGCTTCACAGGCAGGGCAGCTAAGCATTGCCCCTTATTGGGACTCAGTTTTAAGGGTTTGGGTTGGGTTCAATATAGAATAGGTTGGTCATTTTTTGACAGCTGTTAGCATTTGATTTCTATTCAGTAGCCCTTTCCAAGTCTTCACCGGAGTGCTAACTTGTTTTCTACATGTGAGTTACTACTTTTGAGTTAGCCCCGCTCAAATGAGAGCAGCCATATTGCAAAATAACGCTTGAGCTCGTGCGTCTACACCAGCACTGCATTTGTTCATGTGTGGCACTAAGACTTCTGGAGGCAATATCCTATGGTTCTTTACAATGTGGTAAGCTGAGCCACCATATGAACTTTTCTCCAGTGAATTATGGGAGAACTTGTCTGTCTTTTCTGGGCATGTGGGGGGAATTGTGGGATGTCAGTGGAGGACTAGTGGCAGAGCATCCATGCTACAGTGTGATTGCGTTAGCAGCTCCTGAGTTGTGTGAACTCAGGCGTCAGCCTATTCTCCCAATGGGTTAGCCAGGTTGAGTTAAAAATACCACCACACTCAAATTAAGGGCTTTTATGTGTGAATGAGACTAGAGTTAGGGGTATTGCCCCTTTTGTCTCAAGTGGTTAGCCAATAGTTGGGATCTCATGGGTTATTTCCCTTAGAGGGAGAACCTGAAGATGGAGTCAGGTATTTCTCTGCAATCCTATTTACAAAGAATATACACAAAGTCCTGTCTCCCTGAACACAGGGGAGTCAATGTCTTTACTTACCGTTCTAAGCTTCTTTCCAAAAAAGCCCCCTCTCTCAGCTATCTCTCAAGGCCATAGTGTACGTTCTTCTGACCATCTCCTTCTTGCTACTTCTCTCTGCCTGTTCTCTGCCTCGAATGTGTCCCTAATTTGGATCCATACTTCGATCTCAGTAACACTCAGCTGAAAATCCACTCTCTGGTGGGAGATATTGTGAAATCATCCTGATCAGTAAATGCCGGCTAGTTCCCCTGTAGTTACAGCAGAGCTGTTTATGGTGCTAGCTGCTCACATTAATAGAGGAAGCTGAAGTAAGTGAAGCTCCATAGATGTGAGGCCAGAATCAGGCCCACTTTCTCACCACAACTATTGCCTCTAGTCAGTGGCTTTTTCAGTTCACTTTTCTTGGCACTCTGGCTGTGACTGATGGTCGTTAAGCTACAGTCCATAGTGAGACATTAGTGCATGAATGAACAGCACCAGATGGATTCCTAGAAAAGAAGCAATTAAACTTGTAGTTGCTTTCCCCCCCTCACCTTGTTATGTCACACTGTTACACTCATGTGAAACAAGTCAGTCAATCCAGAACTTCCGAAAAAAATATTGTTTCTAAACACTTGTGATTATTTTCAAGTGTGCAGTAAAACATGATAGTCCAGTTGGCTTCCTTCCCAGAGCATCTCTCTAATCTTATTAGTTTATACAGTTAATTACTATATCTGTGCGGTTCCTTCCTTTTTATAACCAAACCTTTTTCAGAAAAGAAAGAAAATCAACGTCTCCTGGTCCTCTGTCCCCCATTCCCACACAGCATATGCTGGTCAGTTCTCTTGTGGTTCCCTAACCCATGCTCCCCAAATTTCCTCTCCTCCCTTGTATATATTGCACTGTTCTCCTGTCTTTTCCCCATCCCCAGATCACCCACCCCTGCTCCTAGCCCCAAGTTGCCTATTCACCTGCCCAGTTCCTTTCCTCTGCCTTGGCTACAGTGGATTTGGCTGCCGCCTGCTCACAGGCTTAGAGCTGAGGGCAAGGTGAAGGAGCCAGTAGTGCCATGTCACCCACAGGCCTTCAGTAGGCCACAAGTTGAAATCTCTGACATGGGGAAGTTTAGTATTCAGTACTGGCAGTGTGGCAGCAGCCATGTGTTCTAAATATGCATGTGGAATTCAGGAAAAAAGGATTGCTTGAATCCTGAGTGGAGTAAACCCTTTAATCCTGAGTGGAGTAAACCCTATTTTTCTAATACATTGTTGCTCATATGTCTCTTCTGTTTTTGTTTTTTTTTATTACTTTTACCTGGCTTATCACTTGAGAGGTGCACGCTTCAGTTTTTACCCATCAGTTTTTACCACACAATATTCTGACTGAGCTATCCAACGACTATGTGTGAGAGTCCCCTCCCCGCCATGTTTTTGAGAGGAAGGGTTATTCTGAATATTGCATTTTTTGGTCTTGTCCACACAGTGATTTCGTGTGTGAGAAGCTGGGATATAACTAGACAGTACACCGATGCACCAGACACTAAGTCGCTGTGTGGATCCTGCTATCACGCACAAAGTGCCATAATGTGCTTCAGCCTACTGCTGAGCAGGTCAAAGCACACTATGGAGTTTTTGTCCACAGTAGAAAGGTCCACATGGGTCACTGATTTGTGGCAGCTGTAGATTTACAGCTTCACATCCCAGTTTGTTATGCACTAAATTGTGGTGTGGACAAGCCCTTTATCTTTGCTTGATATTTTTACTACCAGTTGATATAACAAAATTTTACCACTAAAGCCCCGATCCTCCAAATACTCACAAGCAGTCTTAAAGTTAAGCATGTGCACAAATGTTTGTGGAAGGAAGGCCCTATCACATATGAAGGATTATCATCAATAAGGGTCAGATTTTGCTAGTCTTGTTCACAAGCAGAATGCCCTGAATTTATTTTGATTGGGTTGTTATGTAGTAAGATACTACTCAACATGAGTATAAGTAGCAAAATTGGGCCTTAAATCATTTCTTTGTTATTTTGCATATTAAGTTAGAGTCATAGTTTTTAAGGCCAGAAAAGACTATTCTGATCAACAGACCTGTTATAGAAGTCAGACCATAGAATTTCATCCAGTCACCCATGTACTGAGTCCAATAAATCTTGGTTGAACCAGAACATATCTTTCAGAGAGACATCCATTTTGATGAAAAGACTTTAAGTGATGGAGAATCTATGACATCTTTTGGGAAGATGTTCCAATGGTTAATTATCCTTATCATTTAAAATTTGCATCTTATTTCCAGTTTGAAGTTTTCTAGCATCATCATTCAACCACAGGATCTTTGTACATTATCCTCTGCTTGATTAAAGAGCCCTTTAGTATCAAATACCTGACACTACAGGTCTCCATTTCAGTGTCTAAATTGAGAGAATGCTTGAATGTCTTTGTTGTACCGCTCTGCACATCGTTGATTTGAACATTCTTCTCAGGTCATACTAACTGTAAGAAAAACAAATTCTCTGTTTCCACCAAAATAAGAAAATGGAACGAGAGAAGAAAATTCCACTTGCTAAGCAAATACCACTTGGTGCCACCTGTGTTTTTGTCAAAGAAACAGAGACATAGAAAAGTTACACAAAATTAATCAACAGCTTCCCCTGTAATAAATCTGCATGAACTCTGTAATGACAAAAAGAAAAGGAGTACTTGTGGCACCTTAGAGACTAACAAATGGCTGTAGCTCACGAAAGCTTACGCTCAAATATATTTGTTAGTCTCTAAGTACTCCTGTTCTTTTTGCAGATACAGACTAACACGGCTGCTACTCTGAATTCTGTAATGACAGTTGGTCATCTGTTGACTGATCTGAAAAATCAGATCCACTTTTGGCTTTTTTGTATCATGAGATTATGGTTGCTCTGTGGTCCTTCCAGCTCATGGTCACTTGGAAAAAATTGGTATAAACAACCAGATGTATAAGAATTTTATTCAAAAGATAAAAACCATCTTCATGGTTACCATTTGGTTTAGTTACTATTTGTTAACATGTGTTTTACAACTTAGTTACATTTTTCATGTTCTTTATAATGATGTGGTCATTATGCCCAATTTCTCCCATAAATTGTTCTAAAAGGCTGCTCTACAGCTCTGTTGCTGTCATCATAAACCCTGCTTCATCATTTTAAGATTATTCTATCATCTCAGTTGCTAGGTATAGTGGCTTGTCTTCTAGCCAGGGGATTTGTTTTCCCATGAGTAAACCTCATTTTACTTTTAATGTTGTTGTGCATACTATATGCTTTCTAAATTCACACCTGCACGACTGAGAGTTGGATCCATTTCTAGTGTCATTTTCTAAAGTAAAAATCCTATGGTCTAGTACAGTTGTGTCCAAAACTCCAGTACTCTTGGGGTCCAACTCCACTGCAAACACTTATGAAGGTGTCTAATTTTACTACTGTGAATAGTATCATTGACTTCAATAGGACAGTTCATGATAGTAAAGTTAAGCACATGTGTAAGTGTTTGCAGGATTGTGGCCAATCTGTACGCAATGGTAGAAGGTTTCTTCTCATTGTTTAAATATTTCCATGTATTTCCATGTTATAATATTTTTACCCATTTGGTGTTTATCCAGTTCCTTCAGAAGTTTAAATCCAAATTACAGACAGAAGCTATATTAAGCTGGAGTTAAGGCTGACAGTACATATCAGAAACTAGCCCTTAAAGATTAGGTGAGCTGCCAGACATGGAGAAAAGAACTGACAGCTGTGCCTTGTTAAGCTGTTGGGAAGTGAAACTGACACCAGTACACCTGTGCCTCCTAAGTGAGGGAAGCCATGAAAAGGAAACAAATCGTTGTGGTGGGGAGGTGAAGACTCTTGAGCCAGACCCTTTCCCCCCAAGGAAAGGAGAATTTGTTTGTCTGGCTTGCACCTAAGACTACACTGATGCCCAGAGACTAACTATGGTAAGAAGTATTTTTGTGTTTTTCCTAACTGGATCCTGGGCTGAAGGAAGTAGTCACTTTATGTGGCTTGTGGGTGCTCAGACTAGGAGGAAAGATGCTGGCCGGTGTTATTTGGGCCTGTTTGCAAAGATAGCTGCCTTATGACTTTATTTTCCCCTTGGCTAAATGAAGGTGGAATTATTTTCTCCTTCTTGGAACCTGACTTAAAAGGAATGTGACCCCCATCCCTAACACTTTAACCTAAACTATGGAGTTGTGATCAGCACCTCAAGGAAACATTTTTTCCACTACATTTCCCTTATCTGCAAAGGCCTTCACCTGTAACTCTTTATGCATACAAGTAGTTCTGCTTGCTACAAGAGACAACTCAGTGTCTGGGAGGACTACTTGCTTGAGGAAGGGTTGCAGGAACAAGCCTGACATTAGTAATTGCATTAAACAAGGGTTTTGGAATTAACATAACTCTTTTTAAAATGTGCTTGTTGCTTTGGCAATCATTATTATTCCACAGTGGTGACCATTAAGAAGTTGGCATTTACCAAACCGTGGTAGCTGAGACTCTGAGGGGTTATGTCAGCTACCACTATTTGGTAGGTATTGGCAAATGGTGTTTGTATGTTCGTTCTCTCTCTCTCTTTAAAAAAAAAAAAGTGGCCACAGTAAGAGGGTGGGTGGTGTCTGACAGAGAGAGAAAATCTACTTGATGACATGCGGAGATGGCAAAGCAAGATCGTCCTGAAAGACATCATGACATTTTTTGACAGAATAAGTCTATTAACCCCAGTATCCTGATCAAATTGTATTTGGAGTATTTAGTCTGCCTCCTCCAAAGTCCCCTCCACAGTTACAGTTGGATAACGTAGTATTTTCCATTGCCTGTCCTAATCCGTCTTGGTTTTGTTGGTCTATACTAGAGTTGCTACGCTTCACTCCAGAGATGGCTGTCTAAGTATTTCACCGTTGGAGTGATGAGGGAGAAGGAACGTTATTCACACAGTATATACAGTTTGTAAAGGAATCATTCTGGATGATAGGTGCTCTATAAATGTAAGATCATTATCAAGATAACTATAAACACCTATTATACTGTTTGGAGAGTCTTAAACTACACTTCTGACAAACTCTATGCTTGCTGGTATTGCTGATTCTTCCGGGTCATTCTCTCTCAACCTTAGTCATAAAGTTTGTCAAGTGAGCAGTCTGGCAAACCTGTCTCTGTTAACTATTATTCAACGCTAACAGGTGCCAAAGCCTTCCCACAAGGAGTCGTTAGCTACAATAAAGACTATAGCAATCTATAAACTTTTCAAGACAGGCATACAGTTCCTTAAGGGACAGAGTGATATTTAAGTATCACGTCTAGTGAACAAAGATACTAAATATTCACTGAGAACTTCAGTTGTTAAGGATGAACTTTGGCTTACATCTAAGCCATCTGTACCATGGCAGTACGATCTCTCTATAATATGTACATTATTTTATTTTTTCACTGGCCTTTACTTTCTCTCTGGACTCCTATTTGCTCTCTCTAATTTTATTGGCAGGTTTTATGCTTGATTTGTCATGTGCTAGTGGGCAGCCCTTCTTGCAATCAAAACAGCTAGAATCTCTTTCCATACTGGCACATGCAATTCCCTCCCTCCGCCCCTCCAAAAAATGCCAGGTCTCCTCGTAAAACTGAAATTTCCCACCCAAGAGGCTGGAAATCCTGGGAGTTTGCATTCCCAATTCCATTGTTGGTGGGACACTGGGTTTACCACCACCATGCTGGAGGTATTTGGACCTGGAGACCCACAGATTGCCTGATATCCCTGCTGAATACAGGGTACACTGGTGACTAGGGCAAACTGCATAATGGCTCTGTATTTGCACTGGCTCCAAGGGCCCCCTTTCTCTAGCTCTTGGCAGCATGTCTTCGGAAGAGCTACCACTTCCCCTGAACCTCCCCTAGTGTATGGCATGGGAAACCGCTCTGGTGCTGACTAGAACAGCATTAACTTGTATTGGTGTCAGGGAGGAAAATGTAGCATAGTGGCTGGCCTACCCCCTACAAATGTGCAGATCTAGAGCACTGTAGAACTAGCCAGGGGCTGGGTTGTGATGTGTGCTGGGTGACTTTGAACTGTGCACATCAATCCTTGCTACAACATCCTGTTTTTGTTATACTATCCCATGCTCCCACCTGCTTGTTTATTTAATGCACCTGTGGGTATCTTGTCTCTTAGATTGCATGCTGTTTGAGGCAGAGACTGTCATCTGATATGTTTGTACAGTGCCTGGCACACTGGAGCCCTGATCTGGCTGAGGCTTTTAGGTGCCCCTGTATTATAAATCATAGATGTTAACAAACCTCAGTAGAGTGACTTCTGCGGGGTTGGGAGGAAGAACAGCTGGAGGTACTTCTGACCCTTTTGACCCTAGATCTTGATCTGCTGATCTAGGCTTTCCTCTGTTGCTATGAGCAGGGGCAGGGGAAGTATTTGGCTCACTGATATCATGAAGCTTGAATAGGTCTCTAAAATAATGTGCGGCGGGATTTAAGACCAGACAAAACAATGGCAAAGTAAGAACATCATGAAGAAGTCATATCTATAGGCCCTTCCTGTCCCCAATACTCTGAAAGTGTACACACACTGCTGATTAAGGTGGTCAAAACCAGCATAATAGCTAATGTCCCATAGTGAATGAGAAGCAGCAATCATAAGTAATACCAGAGTATTTGGAGAGCAGGTATGGTGACTCAACAGAGCAGTCTTGTATTAGCTACTCTTGAAAGTTACATGAAGAAAAAGTATTGTAGGCTCTTTAGAGAGGAATGTAATTGTGCCTTATGGCAAGTCAAGGCACCTTGGAATTTGTCACCCTTTGTCAAGGCAAATGGTGTTCGGCTTTGCCTTCCAATATGCATCAGGGACACAGCAGTTAATTTTTCAAGATAAAGCGCATGGCAATATGCTTTGCCGTATCAGAGAGAAACAGACTGAGACCTAAATGCTTCCTCTGGGTAGATATAATTCATGTGTCCAAACCCAAGGCACTAAAGCATTTTGCACTAAAGCAAAAATAAAACAAAGAAAATGACTTTGTAAGGAATTTCATTCTGAACAGTTGGAAATAAATAGCTTCTCTAGATAAGGCTGTCTCGGCCATGCTTGGAAACACTGCCACAGCAAAGCATAAATTACACCTGCCAGCACCTGTGGGTCCTATTGAATCGCACCAGGTGGTGTACCTTGGATTTCCATCATTGCCCTTTTTTAAGGCTTTTGCTATAGAGAAAGTCTGTTAAAGCCTGGTGGGAGACATTGAATTGGCACACTGCCCAGCCATTCCAGAAGTGCCTTCTTCCTGGCCACCACTGCCCACTTCTTGGGTTGTGCTGATCCCGTTATAGCAGCCCCAATTCAAGGAAGGTTGTAGGTTCTGTGTGCACCAGCCCTCTCTTCTTGGGGACTTTTTGCCATCAAAGCCTTCCTCCTGGGTTTATGGTGATGGAAACCAGCATAAATCCTCATGGAATAAGAGCCACATCTTGAACGGTAGCCTTGTCCTCTAACTGGCTACCATGAAGCCATATTGACAGGTTTCAGAGGAACAGCCGTGTTAGTCTGTATTCGCAAAAAGAAAAGGAGTACTTGTGGCACCTTAGAGACTAACCAATTTATTTGAGCATGAGCTTTCGTGAGCTACAGCTCACTTCATCAGATGTTTACCGTGGAAACTGCAGCAGACTTTATATACACACAGAAATCATGAAACAATACCTCCTCCCACCCCACTGTCCTGCTGGTAATAGCTTATCTAAAGTGATCAACAGGTGGGCCATTTCCAGCACAAATCCAGGTTTTCTCACCCTCCACCCCCCCACACAAATTCACTCTCCTGCTGGTGCTAGCCCATATGAAGCCATAATTACTTTAAATGCCTTTGTGCTGAACCTGCTAGTGTAGTTTGAGGGGAGATCCTGACCATCAAGGAGTTCTGACCACCTTGCAGGAATTCTTAGACCAGATTATAACAGATTAAGGCCATGCTATAGAAACAGACAACTGAGTGGGTTCTCTTTAACACGGTTAAATTAGTATGGTTCTGGGCAGGGGGAATTCCCCTCTTGATGATGATTAGGAAGATGATAGGAACAACATTGTTTAAATACACTTTTCACTAGCACAGTTCAAGTCATGGGCCTAAGAGACACTGATTGTCTCCTTACAGAGCAACTCCCCCAGAAGCGAGGAAGCACTTAATTTCCTGAATGTCCATTTTAATAGTTTTGGAAAAAATTGCCAATGGAATGGATGGGGACAGTGATGAGCTGCCAAAATCTTAACAACCGGTTCCCGCCTCACCCCACGAGGGGGTTCTGGCCCACCCCTGCCCCCTGGGACTCCTGCCCCATCCACCCCCATCCCCGTCCCCTGACTGCCCCCAGAACCGGGCAGGAGGGTCTCGTGGGCCACCGTAGTGGGTGCCCACCCCACCCCTAAGAGCTAGAGGGACCCGCCAGGGGGCGAGGTAGGGAGTCCCAGCAGTGCTTACCTGGGGCAGCTCCCAGGAAGCATTCGGCAGGTCCCTCTGGCTCCTAGAGGCAGGGTAGCGTAGCTAGGGGAGGATCAGGGGGAGCAGCTGCTCCCCCCACTGATCACATCAAAAGTGGCACCTTAGGCACCGACTCCGTGGGTGCTCCGGGGCTGGAGCACCCACGCGGAAAATTTGGTGGGTGCTCGGCAGCTCCCTGCCGCGCGCCTGGCCCCAGCTCACCTCCGCTCCGCCTCCTCCCCTGAACGCACTTCCCTGCTCTGTTTCTCTGCTCCTGCCCCGCCCCTCCGCTTCCTGCGAATCAGCTGTTCGCGTGGGAAGCCTGGGAGGGCTGAGAAGCAAGCAGCAGCTTTGCGCTCAGACTGACGGTGGCGGAGGTGAGCTGGGGCAGGGAGCGGTTCCCCTGCGTGCCCCTTTCCCCCTCCCCCGGGGTTACCTGCTGCGTTGCGGGTGGCCCTCCTCATGCCCCCCCCCGCCCCAGCTCCCCTCTGCTCTGCCTCCTTGGGCCTGAGCGCAAAACCGCCACTTGCTTCTCAGCCCTCCCAGGCTTCCCGCACAAACAGCTGATTCGCGGGAAGCCAGGGTGGCAGGGCGGAGAAGCAGAGTGGGTTGGTGCGTTCAGGGGAGGAGGTGAGGTGAGCTGGGGCTGGGCGCGGGCTGGGGAGCTGCCGGTGGGTGCTCTCCACCCACCAAATTTTCCCCGTGGGTGCTCCAGCCCCGGACAATCCACGGAGTCAGTGCCTAAGACGCCACTTTTGGCTGGTTGTTAAATTTAGATGCCCTTTTAGAACCAGTTGTCCCTCGCGGAACATCCGGTTCTAAAAGGGCTTCTAAATTTAACAACTGATTCCAGCAAACCAGCTCCAGCTCACCACTGGGTGCAGGGCCATCATCTTGCTGTCTGTAGATGCACAACAAGCAGAAGCCTCGGGTGGCTTTATTGCCTGAAAATGGCAGGAGGAGAGGTCTGTAGCTAACCATCTTTGTCACTTATGCCAGATTTTGCTATATAGCAAAAGGAAACAAACATTTGTAAATTCTAATGAACAGAATGGAGGGAAGAAACTGTGAGCAGTTATAATGAAGTTGAACTGTTTGCCTATCACACGGCTCCTCTAGTCCAAGTTTACTAGCATCCCACAGATTTGTATCAGCTTAAGCTATGCTGTATCCCTCACTGTGGTTTTCTGTATAAAGTACTTTACTTTATGCCAGTAAGACTTAAAATGTGTTCTGTGTTTGGCACTTGGTTTAGCGAGTCTAATCCTAATGAACGTATTGTCAGTTTGCAATCTGTTCCATGAGTGCATGCTTCTTGCACGGGTTAACTGACACTCTAGAATACTGTTACCAGGGAATGTATAAAGAGGCAAGCTTAATGAAGCAGAGTAAAATGTTCTACTGATGATGCCTCTCTCCACCTCTGGTGCTAACAGGGATATAGAGTGTGTATCCTGCTGCTTGTCACAAAATAATTGACCTGTTTATACAAGGGTGCTAGGTGTGCATGAAGGAGCACTTCTCAATCTTTTTTTTTTTATGCCATGACTATAAACTTGGCCACTTGCATCCCATCTGCCTTAGATTCACGTCATCCTCTTTAGCACTGGCCCTTATAGTACTTAATAGGAAGTCCTGGGCCCTGTAGTGCCTCAAAGGGGAAATCAGTGCAATGGTTCAAGGGAAGCTCTTGGCAACTGTGGGGTACCGGAGAAAAGTGATCCCACACATACTACTTGGTGGATAACTAGAAATAGAGTGGGAGTGAGCTTGCAGCTTGCGTTCCTTCACCAACCGCTGTTGATCCCTGTACTTGGTGAAGCTGGTATAAGGCTGGAGTACGGAAAGACTTAACACTGACTTTGTACTAGGAGTTAGAGAAAAGGGAAACCCATTACACTGCCAATGGAATGTGTCTTGAATAGCCACCTCTGGAGTTCCTGTCCTGTTCCTGACCCCAAGGCACCCACCCTTGACTTTTCAAATCCCTTTCAAAACTCACTGCTTCAGTGAGGCCCACAAGTGCTAAGTCATTATGGCAAAAATGACACACCTCTTCCTCTATTTAAAAGAATTGGCCTCCGGGTCTGTTAGTACTTTGTGTTGTCGAGCTACTTGGACTAAATTCTTTGGAGAAGGGACCATGAGTTGGCTCCTGCACCCACTTTCAACACCTGGAGAGTTTTTTTGCCATGAATGTCAGCGGGAGCTAGGGTGACCAGATGTCCCGATTATTTTTGTAAATAGACAGTCCCAATATTCAGGGCTTTGTCTTATACAGATGCCTATTAACCCCCACCTTCTGTCCCAATTTTTCACACTTGCTATCTGGTCACCCTAGTGGGGGCAAGATCAGGCCCAGTACCTTGATTCTCTGGGCTCAAAGGTGCCATGTAGAGGTTGGCTGTTTCTTATTAATTTTCAGTCCTAAGATCAGCACTTCGAATGCACGTCTTTCCTGATGTTGGATTGTGTGTGCAATTGGAAGAAACATAGTCTTTACCTAATAATACTTTGCACATCTGCAGCTCCTTCCAGTGGAGGATTTAAGCATTTTACATTCAAATGAAATGAACTTCATAGCCTAGCTTGTGAAGATGGTAGGCAAGTTTACTCCCATTTTACAGGTTGGAAAAAACTTCTCTGTATGTGACTTGCCCAAGGTCACACAGGAATTCTATTACCTAAACTGACTCCCATCACATGTTTTACCCACAAGATCATGCTTCCTTTACCTATGCTATCTGCATTCCTTGAGTGTTAAAGAAGCAATTGTTTTGAATCTGCAGTGAGAATATTCTAAAGTACACAATGTTTCAAGCCCCTCTTAGCAATTGTGAAGGGATTGACTCCCCACTAGTGCCTTCTTGTGGCCAGGTGTGGCATAGCAGCTCTCTCCCGGTCAGGAATCGCCTGCTGATGGTCACTCCAACACTGCGGTGATCTGCCTCTTCCTGTGACTTGGCCCTCTAGCCAGTCACTTGAAAGTTTCCCCCCTTCTGGAGTATTCAAAAAACAGCAGCATTTTTGTTTCTGAAGCAGGAAATAAACAAGAAATGAAGGAACTAGCTGAGCTTGTCCGGACCTCAACACAAGGTCAGCTGAAGTGCAGTTTTAATGAGTCTAAGACTGAATGGGTAGGAAGTAGGTGAAAAGAGAAGAAGGATTCCTGTGTATCTAAGCCAGTGGTTTTCAACTTTTTTCATTTGCAGACCCCTATAAATTTTTGAATGGAAGTGTGGACCCCTCTGGAAATCTTAGGGATAGTCTGCAGACCCCCATGGGTCTGTGGTCAACAGGTTGAAAACCACTGATATAAGCTATTTTGTTCCTTCCTGCTAAAGACATTTTTAAAAAAATCATAAGTTTTTTTTAATAGTCCTATAAAATATTTTAAATTCCACTCAGAGGGCAGAATAACACACACTTTCATTGAGATGCCAGCTTGAACCTTATTTCAAGTTATACGTAAATATCGCCAAACAACATTACGATGGCGTGGAAGCTTTTTCATGGGCTCTAGATTATTTCCTCCCACTTTAGTGTGCCAGTGTAACTAAGTCACATTGGAGAACAATGCCTATTTTTTAATGTAACTGGTTCCATTTAATTCAAACAGTCCCCTCATTACAAATAGTTAAACAATTCCCACATCCTAGGGAAACAAGCAACTGGAAACTAACATCTGCTCTAATACACTGGCAAAGGCTGGGCTTAATGGTTGCCAGTATCTAAACAAATGTCAGGTTTTTTGGGGGGTGGGGGGAGGGAATATATTAAACTATTTAACTCTAAGCAAATTTATACTTAAACTCTTAATTAGCATTATGTGTTCAAATTGCGTTGCTCTCAAGTACACATGTATTCCTCTTGTGTGCAGTTTGCTGAAAAAATATTAGCAGTTAAAAGGACTCTATTCCCCTTAGGAAGTTTGACTTGAATATTTGTCATCTAAACTGGCGAGGGACAACCGGTCCTAAAAGGGCTTCTCAATTTAACAACTGGCCAAAAGTGGCACCTTAGGCGCCTACTCCATGGGCGCTCTGGGGCTGGAGCCCCCACAGGGAAAATTTGGTGGGTGCAGAGCCCCCACCGGCAGCTCCCTGCCCCATGCCGGCCCCAGCTCACCTCACCTCCGCCTCCTCCCCTGAACGCACCGCCCCGCTCTGCTTCTCCGCCCCCTAGTTTCCCACGAATCAGCTGTTTGTGCGGGAAGCCTGGGAGGGCTGAGAAGCAAGCGCGGCGGCTTCGCGCTCAGGCCCAGAGAGGCGGAGGTGAGCTGGGGCGGGGAGGAGGTGAGCTGTGACAGGAAGGGGGGCGTGAGGAGGGCCGCCCGCGCCGCAGCAGGTAACCGGGGGGGGGGTGTGAGAGGGATGCAGGGGAACCGCTCCCCACCCCAGCTTACCTCCACCTCCCTGGGCCTGAGCGCAAAGCCACCGCTTGTTTCTCAGTCCTCCCAGGCTTCCCGTGCGAACAGCTGATTCGCAGGAAACCGGGGGGGGGGGGGGAGCAGAGTGGGGCAGAGCATTCAGGGGAGGAGGCGGAGTGGAGGTGAGCTGGGGCCGGGCGCGGGGTGGGGAGCTGCCGAGCACCCACCAAATTTTCCATGTGGGTGCTCCAGCCCCAGAGCACCCACGGAGTCAGTACCTAAGGTGCCACTTTTGATGTGATCAATGGGGGGGATTGGCCACTCCCCCCAGCTACACTACCCCGCCTCTAGGAGCCAGAGGGACCTGCTGGTTGCTTCCTGGGAGCTGCCCCAGGTAAGCACTGCCAGGACTCCCCACCTCGCCCCCCGGCAGGTCCCTCTGGCTCTTAGGGGCAGGGTGAGCACCCACTACCGTGGCCCATGAGACCCTCCTGTCCGGTTCTGGGGGCAGTCAGGGGACAGGGGCGGGTGTTGGATGGGACAGGAGTCCCGGGGGGTGGGGGTAGGCCACGACCTCCTCATGGGGTGAGGAAGGAACCGGTTGTTAAGATTTTGGCATCTCATCACTGAATATATATTCAAATATAGGTCTACAAACTCTCTCTGTGCAGCGCCCATACACCCAACCATGGGTCACTCTTTGGTCAATCCACTCATTGTTAGACAGACACTACAGCATGTTGCCTCTCACCCTCCTATATATAGTTTGGTGACTGTTCTTCCATCCAAACTGTTCACTATGGACAAGAGATGACAACGTATTGACAATGTATATGGAGAATAAGATGACTTGCAAACTTCTTTCTGCCTCAGCTGTGAGGCATAAAACCCATTCACCTTCCCTCATTGGACTACAGGTGGCACTAGAAATGATGATGTATAGTCAGGATTTTGAGTATGTCCGCAAGTTACATGCTGTATTTTGTCTTTGTAACAGTTTGTTTTCTGTCTGTGATAATGTCTTAGTAATTTACAATAATGTGTAATTAGATTACCTCCAACTCTGCGAGAGAGAGAGAATAACAGTGGTGAATGAGATCTGTTACTTTGTTTAAATGTCTGGAAATAAAGATGGCTGAATAGAATCTGATACCGTGAGGTGTTGTCCATGCTCTTGTTTTTCTGTTCATAGAACCTCAAAATACCGTGCATAGTTAATGACCAGTACTGTGCAATGAAAAATGTTAATGTGATTAAAAGTTCTATGTCTCTTAATTTAAGCAGCCTATCTTGCCTTTTATGACAAGAGTGTATCCGATCAATACAGACTCTGCACTTTACAACAGAGCTAGATCTCTAAGATCTAGGCTTCATGGAGCTTTATATGAGGAACAAAAAGTAACCTATACACGTCTTATCATAAAGGATTCTTGGTAAGATGAACCTAAACAAATGCAATGAAATCCTATGGGAGAAGTTCCCCCAATGATTTCTGTCTTCACAAAGTAGATTTCCCTGAGCCACTCACCACCTCTAAAAATCCTCTGATTTGAATCTCTAGCAAGTGTAATGCCCCAATTGTCTTGTAAGACACTGAACTGACTTCCTATTCATTTACCACTTCTTTTGTTCAGATAATTCTCCAGCACATCTTCAAACCTAAGGGGGAAGAAAATTGGCAGATATACCCTTCAGTTAAACAGGAATGAAGCCATGAACCCTAATCATCCTAGGATTATTCATGACAAATGCACTGGCTGTGTGTGTGGAATCCATGCAGAATTTTTCCAAGTGACAGTTGGTCCCTTATATTTGGCAGGAGCACTTAGCAGGTATTGTTGGTCTTGTGTTGTAATACATTCTGGGACACAGACAACAAAACAGACTATTGTGTTTGGCATCACTACCATTTTTCAGCACCGTTTGTGATGCTAGTACACCGATTCTACTGTGCTATAGGGCTTCTGGTGTTCTAAAACCCCTTCAATATTTGCATTTGTACAGTTTCCCCCTCAACCTACATAGATCAAAACTCACAGGGCTAAATTTGCCTTCTTACACACAAATAACACTGTGTTGACATTGACTTTAGTGAGGTTGCACAATGTAAAGGGCAGAATGCCCCCCACCTCTGGTATAAATGAGGGAAAGA
Organism: Lepidochelys kempii; assembly: GCF_965140285.1. Classification (NCBI taxonomy): domain Eukaryota; kingdom Metazoa; phylum Chordata; order Testudines; family Cheloniidae; genus Lepidochelys; species Lepidochelys kempii. The sequence goes on along the minus strand of NC_136382.1, from coordinate 133,774,586 downwards.
ATTTGGCTCAAAACATTTCAAATTTCACCCTTCCTATATATATATATAGGGATTTTAGACTCTCTCCTCAGGCCCTATGCTACCAGCACTCCTAGCTGTCTTCGAGACACCACTGACTTCCTGAGGAAACTACAATCCGTCTTCCAAAAAACACCCTCCTGGCCACTATGGATGTAGAAGCCCTATACACCAACATTCCACACAAAGATGGACTACAAGCCGTCAAACAATATCCCCAATAATGTCACGGCAAACCTGGTCGCTGAACTTTGACTTTGTCATCACCCACAACTATTTCACATTTGGGGACAATGTATACCTTCAAGTCAGCAGCACTGCTATGGGTACCCGCATGGCCCCACAGTATGCCAACACTTTTATGGCTGACTTAGAACAACGCTTCCTCAGCTCTCATCCCCTAATGCCCCTACTCTACTTGCGCTACACTGATGACATCTTCATCATCTGGACCCATGGAAAAGAAGCCCTTGAAGAATTCCACCAGGATTTCAACAATTTCCATCCCACATCAACCTCAGCCTGGACCAGTCCACACAAGAGATCCACTTCTTGGACACTACAGTGCTAATAAGCAATGGTCACATAAACACCACCCTATACCGGAAGCCTACTGACTGCTATACTTACCTACATGCCTCCAGCTTTCATCAAGACCACATCACATGATCCATTGTCTACAGCCAAGCTCTACGATACAACCGCATTTGCTCCAACCCCTCAGACAGAGACAAACACCTAGAAGATCTCTAACAAGCATTCATACAACTACAATACCCACCTGCTGAAGTGAAGAAACAGATTGACAGAGCCAGAAGAGTACCTAGAAGTCACCTACTACAGGACAGGCCCAACAAAGAAAGTAACAGAATGCCACTAGCCATCACCTTCAGCCCCCAACTAAAACCTCTTCGGCACATCATCAAGGATATACAACCGATCCTGAAGGACAATCCCTCCTCTCACAGATCTTGGAAGACATACTAGTCCTCGCTTACAGACAGCCCTCCAACCTGAAGCAAATACTTACCAGCAACCACACAACAAAAACACTATCCCAGGAACCTAGCCTGGCCACAAAGCCCGTTGCCAGTTCTCCCCACATATCTATTCAAGGGACACCATCATAGGACCTAATCCCATCAGACACACCATCAAGGGCTCGTTTACTTGCACACCTACCAATGTGATATATGACATCATGTGCCTGCAATGCCCCTCTGCCATGTACATTGGCCAAACCAGACAGTCTCTACGCAAAAGAATAAATGGACAAATCAGACATCAAGAATTATAACATTGAAAAACCAGTCGGAGAACACTTCAACCTCCCTGGAGACTCAATTACAGACCTAAAAGTCGCAATTCTTCAACAAAAAACCTTCAAAAACAGGCTCCAACAAAAAACTGTAGAACTGGAATTAATCTGCAAACTGGACACCATTAAATTAGGCTTGAATAAAGACTGGGAGTGGATGAATCATTACACTAGCTAAAAACTATTTCCCCATGCTAATTTTCCCCCTACTGTTACTCACACCTTCTTGTCAACTGTTTGAAATGGGCCATCCTGATTATCACAAGTTTTTTTTCCTCCTGCTGATTAGTCTTGTTAGAGTTGGTATGGCAACACCCATTTTTTCAGTGTGTGTGTGTGTATGTATATTGTGACAAAGTTCCTGCTCTACCTTGGTGGGTATTGCACTTATTGGCGGATTTGCTCACCTTGGAGCTTCACGGCAGCCCTCAGCTTGGCCGGTTTTCTGAATTCACAGTCCAGGTTGACTCCTCCTGTGTCTGACCAGAAGTTGGGAGGATTTGGGGGAAACCTGGGCCCACCCTCTACTCCAGGTTCCAGCCCAGGGCCCTGTGGAATGCAGCTGTCTAGAGTGCCTCCTGGAACAGCTGTGCGACAGCTACTTCCCCATGGTCTCCTCCCAACACCTTCTTTATCCTCACCATAGGACCTTCCTCCTGGTGTCTGATAATGCTTGTACACCTCAGTCCTCCAACAGTCCGCTCTCAGCTCCTAGTGTCTCTTGCTCCCAGCTCCTCACACGCACACCACAGACTGAAGTGAGCTCCTTTTTAAAATCCAGGTGCCCTGATTAGCCTGCCTTAATTGATTCTAGCAGCTTCTTGATTGGCTGCAGGTGTTCTAATCAGCCTGTCTTAATGGTCTCCAGAAGGTTCCTGATTGGTCTAGAACCTTCCCTGTTACCTTACCCAGGGAAAAGGGACCTACTTAGCCTGGGGCTTATATATCTGCCTTCTATTACTCTCCTATAGCCATCTGGCCCGACCCTGTCACAATATATATATATAATAATCTTTCTACTGTATTTTCCACTGCATGCATCCAATGAAGTGGGTTTTAGCCCATGAGAGCTTATGCTCAAATAAATTTGTTAGTCTCTAAGGTGCCACAAGTACTCCTAGTTCTTTTGCTAACCTCCTATATATTTCTTTTTGATTCACTGTAGCTATGTTTTGATACAGACAAATAATGAAGTGCACTATTAAATCAGAAAGCAACAAGTCACCAAGATGGATCAGGTAGTATTTATCCAAGAATTCTGAAGAACATAGAAATGAAATGGCTGATCGGCTAACAAAAGGTGCAATCTTCTGTTAGGCTACTATTCTCAAGGACTGGAGGGTACCTATTGTTGAACCTATCCTGATAAATTGGTTGAAGTGCAATTGAAGTTATGGCGGGGAAACCTAGATGAACCTGATAGGATAAGGACAAACCAACATAACTTCTGTAAGAGAAAATCATGCCTCTCCATTCTACCAGAATTCTTTGTGTCAGCCAAAGGTGCATAAAGGAGACGTAGAAGACAGACAGCAGAAATTTGCCATCTCACCACCATTATTTTGTATATCACTCCAATTTATGCTTTCTCACAATACAAGAATAAGGGAACATGCAATTAAATTGAAAAGCAATATATTTTAAAACCGAAAAATGCATTGTGAGTAAAAAAGGAAAAAAAATAGTATTTGCATAGTTTAAATTGTGGAATTCATTGCCATAAGACTTCTTTTCACTGAAGGCACGTGATTAGGAAAAATGCATAAGATATAAAACCTCTTCCTTCAGGACATAAGCCAACTACTGTAACTGATGGGCTTTGGAAGACATTTCTGTGGGAAAGCTATTTAATCATTCGTCCATCGTTCAGTGTTCCAGCACATTCCTCTGAAACACCTGATACTGGCCATTGTTGGAGACAGGATACTAGATTTTGATCATACTTTTATCAAATGAATGTGTTCAAGTCCTTATGAGCCTATTAAATGGCAGAAAATGGTTGCCCAGATATGTTTATAACCCTGTCACTTCCCTAAAGTGAAAATTAGCTGTTCTTAATTGAATAATTAGCCAATATTAATTGAAGCTCAGGGCCACTGAACATAACTTCTTGTAATCGCCAACCATCATAGGGAGGGAGTTGTGCAACAGTGCTGTTTACCTAAAGCAGCGATTCCCAAACTTGTTCCACCGCTTGTTCAGGGAAAGCCCCTGCTGGGCTGGGCCAGTTTGTTTACCTGCCGCGTCCGCAGGTTCGGCCGATCACGGCTCCCACTGGCCGCGGTTCGCTGCTCCAGGCCAATGGGGCTGCTGGAAGTGGCACGGGCCGAGGGACGCTGTATCAATTTCTTATTTAGTTCTTCACTTGGTCTATAGATGCCAGCTGATTAGAGACCACACTCATGCCACTCTTAATCAGCAGTGCTCATATATACCTTTTTACACATGGTACCATGATTCTGTACTACACCAATCCAGCTTTGCATTGGTGTAACTCCTTTAAAATCAATTGAGTCACCCCAGGGTAAAACTGCTGTGGTGGAGCAGAGGATCAGGCTCAACACCTTAAAATGTACAGCGGTGTGAGAGTCTGAGTTGGGTAGTTCATGAAATGGGATTGGCCTGTTCCCTCTGTATCTGTAGTCTTCAGTCCACCTTTCTGCAGTGAAATGAGTCTGCTTTTTGAGCTTTCTATAGTATACTGTAGTCAAGGTTGCATGTTAATGTAGCACATATGATCAGATACCATTGGTGTACTTGTGAGATGAAGCCATGTAATTGGCTTTCCTGCTTTTCCAAGTATGATAGGTACAGATCCATGTTGGAGCAATCTAGCACCATCTAGCCCTTAGTATTTAGGATTTGGGAAGATACCACAGGTCAGATTCTGCTCTCATTGCAATTCCATGGGCATTGTGCTGGTGTAATAGAGCAGGGTTTGTACATGAAAGGTTGTTTCATTCTGCTAATCACTTCCTAAAATGGCCATTCCAGATTGGGGTTGCAGGGAAGCCTGTGTCCCTGTTCTGAGTGTGGTAAAGGACTTGAATCTCCTGGGCTGTCTCAACCAGCATTACATTCCCTTACTATCCTGCAATTTAAAAAAAAAAAAAGTACTTCAGTGGATTTAAAAATTAATAATAATCACTGAAGACTGACCCCACTTAACACCTATCCACAGTGTCTGGCTGCAATAAAGCAAATCAGGCTCTTGTTGGAAAGGGCTATTAACAACATCATCCCTTTTATATTAAAATCTGGAGTTTGAGAAATCTGACTTCACCTCCTATTTGGAGGAAGGGGAAGGCTAATATTTATCCCTTTAACAGAAAATCACCATTCGTGGATACTATCAAAGAAAACACATTTAGTTGTCCAAGAACTATGCTCATTTTATTAGCTGTCATTTAATCTACCACTAAGATAGCTACATGGTGCCAGCAGTTGGGATCCTGATTATTGTTGCAGTACTATTTACCAAGGCCATATTTAATTTGTAGAAGTTCTTATTAAAAGTTTTTAAACTTCAAATACACAAGTGCTTCTAGGGAGCAACTTAAAGTACTAGCACATGGGAGATCCACAGTATTTCTTTACCTTCTACAAGAAGAGCATACTGTGACGGGTTAGATTCCCCCCATCCAGGATGCCACCTGATGTACTGGGGTTTCACTGAGCCCACCTGCTCCACTAGCCTGGGCTACCTCTCCCGCTGCGTGCGTGCGCACACACACGAAGGGACGCACCAGCTGTAGAATCTCACAGAGTCTGCAAACAGCTCTCTATAGGAAGATTCAGCTAGGAAATTGCCCAGCACTCAAATACACACCCCCTTTGGGGAGTAAACCCAAAATAATATGGTCTTGTACTGTATAGAAAAGTCTGCACAGCACAAGCTCATAAAAAATTTACGCCCTCCCTCAATGTGTGGAGAGAGATGCATGGTTTCTTGCAGCCCCCCATCCCCAGATATGAATTGCACAAACTGGATTATGTTATAAACAAGAAATAAGCTTATTAACTATAAAAGGTAAATTTTAAGTGATTATATGGGATAACAAACAGAACAAAGCGGATTACTAAGCAAATAAAACAAAACATGCAAACTAAGCTTAAGATCTTGAAGAGACTGGTTTCAAGAAGTAATTTCTTACCCTAAATGTTGCTTTTGTGGCTGGTTGCAGAAATTCTTGAAGGTTAGCTACCCTGCTTGCATCAGGTATTTTATTCACAGACCAGATCCCTTTTCCAGCCTGGGTTCAGTACTCTTCCTCCTCTCCCTTTGTCCTTGTTCCTGAGGTGTTTCCAGAAGTCATCCTGGGTGGCGTTTCAGTGAAGAGTGAACCTAGATCAATTTACTCTCCAGCCTTAAATAAGATGGGAATCTTTTCTTTCCCCCTCCCTCCTTTTAGTGGAAAAGTATTAGAAGTCCAATCTGGTATTTAGTACCAGGTAACATGACCACATGACCTAGTAGTGTCACTACAATGCCCAGGACTCCTCCCAGGAAGGAGAGAGATTAGTATCTTCAAAGTCTTATTGTTTCTTCCTAATGGCCCATCAAGGCTGATGGCCTGTTGTCTCCTGGGTGTTTCCCAAGTACACTCCCAGTTGTAATTGTTACATAGTCAATATTCTTAACTTTAGATACAGAAGTGATACATGCATACAAATTGGATAATCACATTCAGTAAATCATAAGCTTTACAATTATACCTTACAACACCCATCTTTCATAAAATATATCTGATATGCCATATCATGAGCATATTTCTATAAAGAATATGGGGTGTAACATCACACATACCATATGATAGAGGTTATTTTCTCACCAGATTTTTTCCAAAGCAAGGATACAACTCTGAACTACTTACTACATGTGTAGTTCTTAAAACTGTAATCCTTCTGGCTTCAGTGAGATTACACAGAGTAATAAACATTATACGTGGTTTACAGGATTGTTCCTTATGTCAAAAACTTCCGTTAATTAAGAGACACTTTCTAGTTCAACATGAAATGGCATGATCAGCTCATCAGAGAATTACTTGCATTTGACCACTGATGTCAGCGTCTGCTGTGGTGAATGTCAAACTGCTTTTTCATTCTCCAACTATGCATAACTCTTACATAGACCACTTTTTCCTGTGGAAAAATAGTTGATCTTCATCAACATTTGACAAGTTGTTCAAGGAAAATCACAACTTTTTTTTATGAAAAGAAATTTTTCTTACAAGTTGTCATTTTTCAGTGAAAAGTTGCTTTTTGACAAGCGTCTTTGTGTTGCTCTTAATTTCTGACCAGCCTCTCTCTGTACTAGGAAATGACTTATCTAAAGAAGCAATTTTCAATAAAAAGTTAATAAAATTAATGCATGGACTTATTAATGCTCTCATAACTGAAAATAGCTGAAGGAATCATGGTCAAGCCCTCCTGAAAAGAGTTAGTCTTGGACAGACTAAACCCAGAAGCTTTCAGACCATGGCAAATGTTTCAGAAAATTTTATAAACTCTTTGTTTTAAGGCTTATACTTACAGTTGATCTGCAGGTACTGTTTTAAAGAAGAGGACGACTTGTGGCACCTTAGACTAACAAATTTATTTGAGCATAAGCTTTTGTGAGCTACAGCCCACTTCATCGGATGCTGTTTTAGAAACCTCAGGTCACCAAGGAAGGCAACATACTTCCTTGTAATCTTGAATTAAGCTAAGGCGTTTTCTCCATGGGAAGATTTTAGTCTTTCTCTGGCACAAAGTTAATAGCTTTTTAAAGAGGTGTTTAAAATGACTTCAGTAAGTAGGAGACAAGGAAGATGTAAAGAAAAGGGAATGTGTAATTTGTCCTCTGAGCTCTCCTGACCATGTTGTATTTCATACCTACTGCTTTGGGAGGGAGTGGGGTGAGCGGTGCCTACACCACCACAGAAGGGGCCCCTGGGTGTGGCGGGGCAAAAGAGTATAGCAGGCAAACCTCAGCTTGGGGTCAATACTTAAGGACCGCCTGTCTCTCCTGGGAACCTCTGCTGTGGTTGGGGCCCCAGATTACTTTAATCTGTCCCTGCTTTAGGGTTGTCTCTTAGGACAAGAGGTTGCCTAACAGGCATGGGCTCTTTTATATAGATTTCACTATAGCTGTCTGGACACCTGTAGTCACTTGTGAATTGCATAACGTATGTCCTGTGACTTTCTGGTACTGCCTACTGTGATGGAAAGTACCCCACACTTCCAGTGAAAGGGTTAACAGGAGCTAGAAAGTAATTGGTGTACATGGGAGAGCCAGGCCCAGGTAGGGAGGGTCTGGTGGATGAATTAAGGATGAGTCCCTGATGAGCAGAACAGGGTGACTAATAACGGAGAACTTCAAAGCAGTAGAGGGAGACAGGGAGTCAAGGGGGAAAGTAAGGTTTGGGGTCCTTGCCTGAAAAAAGAGCACTGGCAAAGGGCCAAGGCAGACACTGAAGAGCCACAGAGATGGACTGAGCTACTGAGTCACTCGACACCAGGGAGGTAGCCTGGACTGGATTTCCAGAGGAAAGAGACATGGACACCTAGAGAGCATTGGGGGAGGCAGACAGGAGCCAACCCTCCTGGGAGATGTAGCTCAGTACAAGAGTTAGAAAAATGCTGCAGAGTTTGGGAAGGGGCAAAGAGTTGTGGAGGAGTGATCCCAGGTAGGGCTTAGAGAGGGCTGAGGGAGCAAGGAGCCTGAGGGAACAGATCTTAGCTGATTGCTACAGGGTCCCTGGACTGGAACCCAGACTAGAGCAAGAGCCTGTGTTTCCTTACTAGCAGCTGAAAAAGGTGGTATTGAGAGCCCCCAGCTGTAAGAACCATAGAGCCCAGGGTTGGGCCAAAAACCTGGCATAAAGTCACTGGACTAAAATCTGGACAATCCAGATTTTATTTTTTATTTTTGCACTGCACCTTAAAAATTCTAGGGGACTCTGCCAATCTGCAGCTGTATAGTGTGAGGCAGAGTTGCTGCAGGCTTGTTAGAGGAGTAGTCTCATGGAGACTTTTTACTTAATTTCATTCATGGTTTTTGTATCTTACCCTTCTCCCCCCCCCCCCCCCCCATCTAAAATACTTTCCTCTGAAAGAATATGGCTGCTGATAGTGTGGGTGAAAACTTCACAAACATTTTGGCCGTGGTTCTTGTCTAGTGATTTTGGTGATCTCAACTTTTATTTGTCCAGCATGAAACCATTTGTAAGAGTTAATTTTGAGTGCTTCATGGCAGTTTTAAAGTGTCTCAAGTTGGGCACTCAATTACTAGTCACTTGGGCCTAGGCTTTCAAAATTAGCCAAGGACTTAATCCTGCAAGCAAGTCACACAGAACTCTTACTGACTTGAGTGAGAGTCCTTTGTGTGGAGCACCTTGAAGACACCCTAAGGTAAACTATTTCTGTGACATAAATGAGCCCCTCTGTCAGTTTTGAGTCTGCTCTCCCTTCCATCTGAGTTGGAGTTACATCAGTATAAAAGGAACTACCACAGGTGTGAGGGCAGAATTAGCCTTACAATATCCTATTTACTTCATGCACGTGAGTCCAGTTTGGAGAAGACCAGACTGGGTCCCAAATCAGCAAAGAAATTGAAATGCTGAAATAAATGTTGGTAGGCTGGGGGACATTGTTATACCAATAAAATAAAAACCAGCAGGATCTTATTAAAGGGGAAAAGGCAAAATACCACATTTATTGTGAATACAGAAAGAGTCATAGTAAGCAGTTAGTTATAGCTATAACATTCCATTCGATCTCATATTTATTCACACATTCATACACACACACACACACAGGTTCTGCAAGGTTGTCATCATAGTTACCAGCCTTAGAGTTGCTCATGCCAAGCCACTGGCCAGGTGGCCTGGACATGAGGAGGGAGCAGGGCCTTGTCAGATGCTCATCTGATGCTCCTGGAAGTTGGTTTGCAGAATCAGACCCCAAAGTTCTCACTTTCTAGAGTCCATTTTTATAGGAGTTTCTTCCTATGCCAGTCTATGGGAATTGCTTCATCATGCTGTTGCTGAATCAATCAGCAGATGGCACATTCCTGATGGCTCCGTGCTGCCAGATGTTATCTTGTTCTTTGGTTCTCCCATTCTTGAGGCTGTTGGGTGGATTCCAGTCTGCCCGCTGGGGTCCTCTGGTTATTTCCACTTGATGCCTTCTTCAGCCGATGGACACTGCATTCTTAGGCTGGCACCTCCCTGATTATTCAGTTATTATCCACACCAAGCATCCATCCGCATACATCCTCTATCTCTATTTTAATCACAATTGTTAATACAACGAAAGGGCGGGGAGTCTCCGGGTGCTGTTTCTGTTGTTACAGAGTATTGCTTTGAGTCTCTCTCTCTCTCTGTGTGAATTGCTTTGAGAACAGACTCTGTCTTAGAATGTACTAGCGCAATTAGCAGCTTGCAAGTTTCACACATAGAGGGAGAGAAACAGTACCAAAAACCAAGAGACCTCTTAATTAGTAATACCCTGGAATTTAAACTATGGGGAATCAAACTCATTTGTGATTTTAATACAGAACTTCTTTAATATGATCCAACATAATAACATAGAGATTCTTCATGGGTCTTGCTTCGTGAGGGCACCAAACTTTTCTCCACTGAAATTCCTCTGTAGAGCTAGAAAATTTTCCAGAGAGTGACTAAGAATCTGTCAGTTCCACAGGCACGTGATGTACAGTATGCACTGCTTTAAACAGTTAAGGCTTATGTGAAGTCAGTCTTTTGAAAGAGATTTTTGGTATGATTCATGTGTTAGACTGGGTTGTCCAGGATCAGTTTACAGCTACATCAAAAGATCAGCCCCCCACCCCCACCCCCCACCATGGAGAAAGTGAAGTGGGGACAAGGACATGCTCACCTTGAAAACTGGTCTATGTATGACTGATGAAAATAGGGGCAACATAGTGCATAGGTGAAGGATCAAGCAGGGCGAGGTGTGTACATTATTGATGACAACAGAATCTTAAACTAAGCACAGCGAGCAGGACCGTGTAATGTGCGTTTTAAAGATAACACACACCCAGACACCAACACGTTTTCTTTTTAAAACCTGACCACCTGTGTTTGGTGTTTTCATTGGCAGCATGGAAATAAATCTGGCCTTGCTTTTTTAAATTCCACATAGCATTTCCCTTTCGCCAAGTGCCAGTTGTTACTAGGAGAAAATGAGAATAGTGGCTTGATTACACCAAATTATGGCCTCATTCTGCACACTTTTATTTGAGTCATAGCTTTGACTCCTGTTCTGATGAGGCTTTTTTCTCTCTCGGCTATACGTTTTGGCTTCAGTAGGATTACTTGCATGAGTAAGGCTTGCACAACTGAGCTCTTTATGAGGACAGCCCTGAATACTGTAGACCAAAATGACCTATTTATGCTATAAAGCTGTAGCACTAATTCTTTCTGGATTGTACATTACAGACACACCATAAACTGTCTTAAAAGAACACTGTTAAGGTTGCAAAGTCAAGCACTCAGTTGTTAAGAAATTGCAGAATTAAGGTTGCCTGTGTATGCCCCCTTGTGCTTTATACATTGATAGTCTTTAATTACAAGATCATACTATTTCTTCCCCCCGGATCCCTGCCCTGTTCAGTGCACAGGATAGAGTGTGCTTTGGTGGTGATTCAGAGTTGTATTGTGAAGGAGACTGTCTGTAGGGCCACTGCTTCCTTGTTGCAGAAGCTGGAAGGGGTGAAGAAAATGAGGCAGGGTGTTGCAGGAAGAGAAAGGACACTTGTCTGGTTATGAAGTTGAGTGCTGCCTGAAGACGTGCACTCTCTTGCTGGCTCTGTGGCAGAGTTCCTATGTGATGCTGGGCAGCTCACTCACACCTGAGTTTTCACAGGCAGTCACTAATTGTGTGTTTCTCATTTTCTGGATGCCCAACTTGAGACCCTCGGATCTGACTTGCAGAAGTGCTGAGTGGACACAGCTGCAGCTGAAGTCAATGGCAGCTGGGCTTTGAACATATAAAGTGCTATATAAATACTCTGAAAAATCAGATCCTAGGTGTTTCAAAAAAGAAAAGGAGTACTTGTGGCAGCTTAGAGACTAACACATTTATTTGAGCATAAGTTTCGTGAGCTACAGCTCACTTCATCAGATGCATGCAGTGGAAAATACAGTGGGGAGATTTATATACACAGAGAACATGAAACAATGGATGTTACCATGCACACTGTAACAAGAGTGATCACTTAAGTGAACTATTACCAGCCGGGGGGGGGGGGGGAGGGAAAACTTTTGTAGTGATAATCAAGGTGGGCCATTAAAATCAGTGGATGCTTTTGTCCTTAATCTTTTTGTGCCTCAGTTCCCCATCTGTAAAACATGAGTGTTGTGAAAATGAAGATCTGTGAAGCATTGAGACACTAGTGATGAGCACCATAGAAAAGCCCGTAAGGAAACTAATAATCCTGCCTTCAGAGCGGGGTTTGACTAATGTGCAGTAAATAAGACCTGGAGCCACACATGGATCAGCAAAGAGAAAACAAAGTATTGAATTACTCATTAAATGAGCACCATCCATCCTGTGCACTGAATGAGCCAGTGTCTTGTGGGGAAAAAAACTGTATGTCATCAGGTAATTAAAGACAGTACCATAATGCATATGCACAAGGAGGGCCAAATTAAGGTTGTACCAGCAACCTTAAATCTGGCATTTCGTAACTTTTGAGTGCTTGACTTTGCAGCCACGATAATGTTCTTCTAACATTTTTGTTTAATTTTCCCCCCCCTCAAAAGTGGGGGAGAGAATTGACAAAATAAACAACCAAAAAACCCGGATTTCTATCATGTGGCATCCTATTGAAACCCAGGTGGGTTATAAGCAGGGTTGGAACCTATCCCCGCACAGTCCTCTGCCACCTTGAGCTAATGGAGTAACTGATAGGGGATGACAAGCTACTTCTGCAATGTGGGCCAGCACTAGAGGGGGATGAGATATTTGCTGACTGCAGAGGAATGTTGAGTTTTGGGAATCTTGAGTTCTGTTCCATGCTCTGGAGGAGAGTCTGCTGTAATGGGCAGAGACTTTTTTGTTTTATCCCTTTCCATCCAACCTGTCACCATCCTGTCTTTTCCTCATCCCTGGTTCTTTATCCCCCATCCCAATCTCCTCACCTAACTGGTCCCAGCCTCCACTCCTTGGGTTCCCATCCCAGTCTCCTTGCTCAGCAAGTCCCCCCAGCTCTCTGTGTCTGTCTCCTTCCCCTCTCCCAACCCCAGCCTTCAGTCACCTACACACCCACCTTCCCTGTACTCACTGGTTCCCCATTCCAGTCTCCCTTCCCAGGCTCCTTGTCCAATTTCAGTGTTCCCAGTTCTCCCCTTCTCCAGCTACTCCTCCTCCTCCTCCCTTTGTTCTTCACCCCCCATCCTCTAGTTCCAGGCCTCTCATTCTGCATTCAATTCAAGCAGTTTCCTCCTCCATAGTGCCTGAGCCCAGCAGGGGGGATTGTTGAGAACAAAGGACAGACTGGCTCCCAACTCCAGTCCCTGAACCCAGCTCTGGTATGGCCTGGAGCAGCAGGGAACTGTAATTGGGGAAAGTCCTGCTCAGCCCCAGGCTGGAGCACAGATGGAATTTTCAAGGAAGGAAGCTGCAATGCTCTAGCAAGTTTACTGAGCATATGTGAACTGTAACTTTTTTTTCAAAGGCTTACAACGTGAGCAAATTTGGATGGATTTTCATGCAGCTGACAAGTGACATCCCTTACAGTAAGACCACACACTCTCAAAGTTCAATCCCTGCTATAAAGCAGGGGTTCTCAAACTTCATTGCAGCACAACCCCTTGCTGACAATGAAAATTACTACACAACCCCTGGAAGGGGGACTGAAGCCTGAGCCTCGCTGCCCCCAGGGGGGGGGGGGGGGGTGTGGCAAAGCTGAAGCCCTCAGCATTTGGCTTCAGGCCTGAGCGGTGGGGCTTGGGCTTTGGCTTCGGCCCCAGAAGTCTAACACCAGACCTGGTGACCCCACTAAAATGGAGTCATGACCCACTTTGGGGTCCTGACCCAGTTTGAGAACTGCTCCTATAAAGCATCAGGATGATAAAACTTCTCAAATAAAAAGTTACAAGAGTGCGTGTGGGTGTGGTGGTTGGTGTTTTTTTTTAATATGAGCAAGAAATGTATTTTCCTCCCTAGGGCTCATTCTCTGAAAGCGCTCAACCATTTTGGCTGCAGTTTTACCCTCCATCCTCTGCTCCGTGTTACAGATTCAGCCCAAACAGTTAGACTGGCAAAGTTATGAGCAACTGAAAACTAGGTCTTCATAATGGGAAATGTTGGGCAACCTTAAATAAATAAATAAATCCTCTGAGTTAAGGTTGCACACAAATATGCTTTACACAAAAGCAGGGGAATTAAAATTTAAAGCGTCTGTCATGGCCTAACTTCTGCACCTCTCCCCAGAGATGCACAGTGCACCACCAGAGCAACCCCTCCACGATAGACGACACAACACCCTCTTAACTCTGTGCCACTAGGACTGTCAGCACTCCACCATCTCAAACACTTCTACCACTAAAAGAAAAGGAGGACTCGTGGCACCTTAGAACGCATCCAATGAAGTGAGCTGTAGCTCACGAAAGCTTATGCTCAAATAAATTGGTTAGTCTCTAAGGTGCCACTAGTCCTCCTTTTCTTTTTGCGAATACAGACTAACACGGCTGTTACTCTGAAACTTCTACCACTGCCTCCAATTAGACCTTCCCCCTCTCTCTTCTCCCTTGCCCACAGCTGTTCTACACAGTTCTGGAAAATCACTGTCATTCAAGTGTGGAGAAGGGGATGCATGTTTTGAAAAACACTTTACTTTCAAGGGTAACATACAGAACGGATAGTAACAAGATTCTTAGACCTGGTTTTGACCCAAAGTTGCACTGGCCTAACTATTTGATTTTTATACTGACTTATACACATTGGTGCAACTTTGTTTGTGGCCACTCTTAAATTGGTTTAAACTTGCCTTTTATTGGTTTGGTTTGTGCTGGTATTTGTACAGCTGCAAGCTAAACCAGCATAACCAATTTAAAACTGACATAGGAGTGCCCATGTAATGTTTTCCATTGACTTAACTAAATTGGACTTTAACCAGATTTAAATTGGAGTAACTTCTGTGTGTAGACAACCCCTTAGCTGCACCCGTAAAGACTTAATACAGAATCTCCTATTCAATTTCAGCAGGAACAAATGAGATAACAGACAATTTCACAACAGAGCCATTCCCACTTGCAAAAGGGGGGAAAAAGGGTGAATATTCACTCCCTCAGTTAGGACCTACACTCATGTCAGATGTAATAGGCTCAAGTACAAAGCTTGGGCAGATCACGCCATGAAACAGATGGAGACAAGCTGTGAATTAAGCTGCTGGAGGAAACAGCTTCTAATGGAATTAGAACAAACGGAAAGAGTGAACTAGGATCCCACTATGTCTGGTAATCTAAACAGCAAAGTGGGAATACATGGTGGGGGGAAACTGCTTCCATATATGCATGTTTGTATAAATGCAAAGGATACTCAATAGAAAACTGAGTTATGGGGCTCTAGATATCAAATGGATCTTCAGACTTTGAAATACACAACTATTGTTGTAAAGAGTATTTTTAACACGAACATTTAAAGTTGGATGAAAAACTGATTTATGATAGCTCACAAATTTATATCACTCTTAAAGAGTATGGTCCCTGCCAGCAGGACTCTTAGGTTAGGTGTTAAAATAAACAAAAATCCCTTTTATTTAAAATGCAACTTACTGGTTAAATTGTGGCCTCAGTTCTACTGCCTGTAATGGTAGCAACATGAATGGATTTGAGACCAGAACTTGGCTCTGTTAATAGGGTGTTAGAAGAGGAATTTAACACGTTGATCCAAAATCAGCTATCCTCATTTGAGCAATTGATGCTTGGTGAATCTGGGGTGAATCCTGTCCTTTGGAAGTCAATGGGCAGGCCAGCAGTGTAAATTAGAGCCCCCTTGTACTGCCCAGAGCTACTAGTGACCATAGGAAGCACAGAATAGCTATATGTCCTTCTGTCATGTTCCCTATGCCTGGGGCTGCAAGGGGGTGAGCAGACCTAAGCCCTTTCAGCACCTCTGTGCTGGTCAGATACCCCCCCAGATGCTGAAGGTATTCACAGAGGCCATTTCTGTGTGGTTAGGGCTGCTTGGCATCACCAGTGAAGGGATCAAGAAAATTGGGTCCACAATCTATTTCATATGTCTCAGAATTGGGGGTGTAATACATGACAGCTCAATATTTATCATATGTATTAACTACCTACATAGAATAGTCATACATAGAGCGGTACAGCACATGCGCTCGTATTTGGCTACCCACCTGGCTTCCCAGCTATAGATTTGCTCATGTACCTGAGCTTTTCTCTTCCATTATCAGGTCTGAATGAATAAACAGTGATAAGAGTTGCTTAAATATTGTGTCTGAGCTGTGTTTTGACAGCTGTCTGATGTACCCCCAGTCAGTCTTCTAATTACATCACATTAACACAATGTTTCATCTGTCGGCTTTGGTTGACTGCAGAAAGGGCCAAATTCAGCCCTGGGAGGTGTGAGTATGACACCTTTACATCAAAGGAGCTGCAGTTGCAGACACCAGGGTGGAATTGGGCCCCAACTATCTGTTATCATGGCTAGAAAAATAAATGTTCTGTAGAAGGATTGTTAGAATAATGGTGCAGTGGGGTGGTTAGATTTGTGCTTTGCATAATGTTTTAATCTAGCAACTGAGGCACTGGTTATCTGATTTTATTGCCCATGATTTAATTAAAATCCTAAGAACCTGCTGAGGGCTTATTGGCTACAAGTGCCTAAGAATTAGAGCTGTGTGAATAGCGAGGGGAAAAAAATATTCTTCGTAGTTCAGTGATTTGTAACTAGAATTTCACTTCAACTACTGCCGTTTTTTGGTTGAACATTCATGCCAGGAGTCTTGTTTGGTTGAACAGTCACAGAAAACAAACTTTTGAGCCTTTTAAGATTCATTTGCCCATTAAGTGCGAACCTTTTTCATGAAAAAATACAATTTTATTTTGGCCAGAAGTAGATGATTGAGTCAGGGAACAGAAGAAGTTAGGTGATCTGTCACATACCGTAGCTCCCATCTCAAATTGCAAGGAGTGACAACTAGCAGGAATGCTTGCAGAAAATAGCTCATGAGCAGTCCACAGCATGACATTAATTTACACAAAACATTCACTTAAGTTTTGAATAAGAAGAAATTAAAAATTGTTATAAGAACTGTTACAGCTTATCTGTGTTTAGCCTCGGGCCACAGCGATGCAGGGTTCCTCACATCAGAACAGAGTCTGAGCTGTCTGGAAACTGCTTAGATTATTGTTCTGATTAAATTTACTTTCAGTATTAAATCAGAAATGAAGAATTTTGCAACAGAAATCCAAATGCCAGCTTTGTGATTCTTCCATGCACAACAGAGATAAATAAAAATAATCCTGCCTGATAAGTGAATTGTATATTTATCATTCTAGATCAGAATTTATTTAACACCTCCCAGGAAACCTCAAGCTCAGAAAGGGGAGAAGAGGGGGAATTCTGCCTACTTTTAGCCAAGGAGGGGTAATTGTATTTCCCTGGTTTTCCTCTTCACTTTAAACACCTCCACAACTGGAACTTTTGTTTTATCTGTCATAGAGGAGAGGGAGAGGCCAAGGAATGAATGGGTTTGAAAACTAAACTATGCTCCTGTGAGTAGCTGTTTCCAGATGTGGGAAAAATTAATAAATAAGGATCTAGAAGTGCCCTGTGCATCATCACCATTACTATATGTCTTGATGCAAAGCCTGTACAGTTCCATAGGGCTGTCTGTTCTCTATGGTGACAGAAAAGATGCCTGTCTACCTTTCTGATTTATCAGTGGGTGTTACTGGCACAGGATTTGATTCCTGTGTTCCAGTCGCTCTTCCCCTGTGAGCACTACCCCCCCTACACACGCACACACACAGATTAAGGCTACCACTCCCCCCTTCCCTCCCTATATAATGCCGGTAGCTTCCCCCCCACCCCCTCCAACCGTTCGAGCCTTGACAGCTCCTGTGTCTCTGTTTGATCTGGCAGTTTTCGTGCTCTGGGTTGTCTTTGAGAGTTGTTTTGTTTCAGTAGCAGATGACTTACTCCATTCTCCATCTCCTCTATGACAGGTCTTCCCTTTTCCATTCAGTTGTGTTCTCTCTCACGGTTGGGAGGTATGGGGTGAGGAAGGAGGGAATAGGCAGTGTGGATGATTGAGTGTGCTGTATTCAGCAAGAAACACACTTAAAGTGTTTTGTTTTAACCTCTTGCCAGAGGTCACCTCTCGGTCAGATGGGTGAGTCAGAATGAATCATGAAGGAGACTGAGAACAGTCAGTTTGGGGTCATCTTTCTCCACCTTTTCTGCTTCTCATGTTTCTCTTCTCACTGAAGAGTAAGATCTTTCAAGAAGACCCTTTGTGGGAGTAAAAGAACACAGATTGCTGCTTCCAGCTTCTATTTGACAGAAGACTGTCAAACTTCCCGCCAATAGCACCCATGTATCCATTGGTCCCCACGTCCCTGTTGCTAATAGCTGCTCACCTTTGGACCAGCAGGGAAGGGGAAAATTGTCAGACACTCTGTGCAGACACAAGAGGCTCCTGACAGCCATCTTAAGGAGGGAAGAGGTTTGTGGCTGTGCAAAGGCTGTGTAGAAGCCATCTCTCTCAACCTGTGGAGCCTGTGTGCTCCACAAATCAGTGGCTGCCATGGGAACCATGCTATGTGCCCCCTGATCCTCCTTACCCCTTCCAACCACTGATAGCATGGCCCATTTAACATCTAGGCTGCCAGAGCCTTCCCCACTACTGCCGAGCAGTGCACTACAAAAAGAGGCAAAAGCCACTGAAATGCACTAATACTGCTGCAAGCAGCATTAACTTCTGCTGGAAAACCTGCTGGCTGTTGAAGTGACTGCTCTCTGGTTCCCCTGAACCGCACAGAGCCTGATCTGTGCAATGTTAACAGAGGAGCTTCCACTGGCTCCTGGGAAACATGGTACAAAGCTATTGCTCCCCTTTCGCCCACCTCCACTGTTTGTTTTGCCCTTTGTCTGTCTGTGCAGCGCTTTGCTCCCTTCCTCACCATTCAGCAGAGAGGAATGTTTGGATCTTTGTAATCAAAAGCAGGCATGGGATTATTTTTGTATATAGCCATTGCACAAATATAGTCCTGACAGGAGTGTATTCTCAGATCCTAGAATCAAGAGGCCAGCTCTTCCTCTAA
The DNA here is from genome assembly GCF_965140285.1 of Lepidochelys kempii. Taxonomy (NCBI): domain Eukaryota; kingdom Metazoa; phylum Chordata; order Testudines; family Cheloniidae; genus Lepidochelys; species Lepidochelys kempii. The sequence goes on along the minus strand of NC_136382.1, from coordinate 133,755,950 downwards.
CATACGCTGGGGTAATGCCACTGAAATCCATGGGGTTAAACTTACTGCAGTATATGTGACATTGAATCAGGCCCATGGACTTCAATGTAATTAGAAAATCAATCAGAATGAACAACTTAGTACACCTCAGTTTAACAAAACTTCTTCACAAAGGCCCTGGACTCAATGAATATGAGGCAGTCAAATATGTAGAGAAGTTGGTCTGTGTAGAAACAAAACAGAGGGCATGTGACCCTAGTCAGAATCCACAGAGCTGAGTTCCACCTGTGGTTAGGGTAACCAGACGTCCTGATTTTATAGGGACAGTCCCGATAGGGCTTTTTCTTACAGAGGTGCCTATTACTCCAAACCCCCGTCCCGATTTTTCACACTTGCTATCTGGTCACCCTACCCGTGGTTAACTGCCACTGACATTGGATTTGAATGAGTTTTAACGACAGGCAGAATTAGGTCCCTAATACTGAGCTTTGTATGTGGGTGTTTGATCTATGCCAAATTCTGCTTGTTTACACCAATGTAAATCCGAAATGACTCTCATTCAATCTTTGTCAGCCAAAAGTGATTTGTTACTCCTCTCCTAAAGACTGCACTGAGCGTTGCAAGAGCCCAGATTTATTAGCTTTCTGAGCACTGTGCAAAACCCCTCTTTCCCCCCTCTTCATTAATGCTGTTCAGAGTGCAGGTTGAGGAGGGAATATTTATGGCCAGTCCTTTGTCTATATCAGCTGTACATCTAGATGTATTTTAAGGAACCTCTGCTGTACTTCACTAGCAAGTAAACAATCCCTTTATGCTTATGGGCTGCAATGTGTTTTGGAATCACTTCAGAAGAAAGCTGCTACATACAGTATATATGAGTAATTACTACAGAGACCAAAAGGACAGAGAGGTGAAAACAAGTACGAGTAGCTCCATGCATTCTAATCAAGAATAAAAAGGCACTCTAATGTGGGGAAAAACAGTTGGCGGGTGTGGATAGGTAGCTTTGTGGTTTAGACACAAGGCTAGGAATCAGGTTTGTGGTTCAGACAGGTGGGACTGAATGCTATTCCTGGCTCTGCCATACATTATTTCTCATTGGAATGGGATCTTGGGAAATCATACCTCTATTTCTTCATATCTGTTTTGGGGATACTTTACTTCTGTCAAGTAGGTTATTAGTTTTTGCTTTAATTTGTATGCACAGTCTATGATGCTCAGTGCTGCAAAAGACACAAATAAAGACCGTCCCTGCCTTGGGAAGTTTACAATCTCAAAAAGGGAGACAGAAATGGAGGCTGGTGACTAAAAGATTTTGACATCATGTAATGTTTTCTTTTGTTGTATAGGTATAACCTGCAGACCTACCTAAGAATCATTTCTTAGTGTATCTCACACACAAAGGCCAAAAAAAGCTTACTAGTCAGATGCACACCATCCTAACTGCTCCACAGCTGATAATCAGCATTTCTTCAAGTGCTAGCTGCTGATTCATTCAGAAAAACCTCACTTGTAACAGTAGTAGGACTAGTGCCATCTGTTGATTCCTGATAATGTTATGGTGATAAATTTTAAAATGGTTTCAGTTGGAATAGAAATAGCCACAATTGAGTTTGACCACAATTGAGTTTGTGGGCATTTATGTATTACAAGGCTGAGTTAATTGGTGTTTGTAAAGCACTTTGAGGTCTGTAGATGGAAGGCAGTTCAGAAATGTTAAGTTTTATTACAGATCCTGTTAAGGATACAGTTATATTTTCTGAAGCTTTAATTACTTCTAAGGAAATACTCCCCGTTTTGGGGTTTTTCTTAATGTAAAGAATCTTCTCCTTCAACAGTAACAATAAGAAAAGGAGTACTTGTGGCACCTTAGAGACTAACCAATTTATTTGAGCATGAGCTTTCGTGAGCTACAGCTCACTTCATCGGATGCATACCGTGGAAACTGCAGCAGACTTTATATACACACAGAGAATATGAATCATAGAATCATAGAATATCAGGGTTGGAAGGGACCCCAGAAGGTCATCTAGTCCAACCCCCTGCTCAAAGCAGGACCAATTCCCAGTTAAATCATCCCAGCCAGGGCTTTGTCAAGCCTGACCTTAAAAACCTCTAAGGAAGGAGATTCTACCACCTCCCTAGGTAACGCATTCCAGTGTTTCACCACCCTCTTAGTGAAAAAGTTTTTCCTAATATCCAATCTAAACCTCCCCCACTGCAACTTGAGACCATTACTCCTCGTTCTGTCATCTGCTACAATTGAGAACAGTCTAGAGCCATCCTCTTTGGAACCCCCTTTCAGGTAGTTGAAAGCAGCTATCAAATCCCCCCTCATTCTTCTCTTCTGCAGGCTAAACAATCCCAGCTCCCTCAGCCTCTCCTCATAACTCATGTGTTCCAGTCCCCTAATCATTTTTGTTGCCCTTCGCTGGACTCTCTCCAATTTATCCACATCCTTCTTGAAGTGTGGGGCCCAAAACTGGACACAGTACTCCAGATGAGGCCTCACCAATGTCGAATAGAGGGGAATGATCACGTCCCTCGATCTGCTCGCTATGCCCCTACTTATACATCCCAAAATGCCATTGGCCTTCTTGGCAACAAGGGCACACTGCTGACTCATATCCAGCTTCTCGTCCACTGTCACCCCTAGGTCCTTTTCCGCAGAACTGCTGCCTAGCCATTCGGTCCCTAGTCTGTAGCTGTGCATTGGGTTCTTCCGTCCTAAGTGCAGGACCCTGCACTTATCCTTATTGAACCTCATCAGATTTCTTTTGGCCCAATCCTCCAATTTGTCTAGGTCCTTCTGTATCCTATCCCTCCCCTCCAGCATATCTACCACTCCTCCCAGTTTAGTATCATCCACAAATTTGCGGAGAGTGCAATCCACACCATCCTCCAGATCATTTATGAAGATATTGAACAAAACCGGTCCCAGGACCGACCCTTGGGGCACTCCACTTGATACCGGCTGCCAACTAGATATGGAGCCATTGATCACTACCCGTTGAGCACGACAATCTAGCCAGCTTTCTACCCACCTTGTAGTGCATTCATCCAGCCCATACTTCCTTAACTTGCTGACAAGAATATTGTGGGAGACCGTGTCAAAAGCTTTGCTAAAGTCAAGAAACAATACATCCACTGCTTTCCCTTCATCCACAGAACCAGTAATCTCATCATAAAAGGTGATTAGATTAGTCAGGCATGACCTTCCCTTGGTGAATCCATGCTGGCTGTTCCTGATCACTTTCCTCTCATGCAAGTGCTTCAGGATTGATTCTTTGAGGACCTTCTCCATGATTTTTCCAGGGACTGAAGTGAGGCTGACTGGCCTGTAGTTCCCAGGATCCTCCTCCTTCCCTTTTTTAAAGATTGGCACTACATTAGCCTTTTTCCAGTCATCCGGGACTTCCCCGGTTCGCCACGAGTTTTCAAAGATAATGGTCAATGGCTCTGCAATCACAGCCGCCAATTCCTTCAGCACTCTCGGATGCAACTCGTCTGGCCCCATGGACTTGTGCACGTCCAGCTTTTCTAAATAGTCCCTAACCACCTCTATCTCCACAGAGGGCTGGCCATCTCTTCCCCATTTTGTGATGCCCAGTGCAGCAGTCTGGGAGCTGACCTTGTTAGTGAAAACAGAGGCAAAAAAAGCATTGAGATTGAAACAATCACAGACATGAAGGTCGCTATCTTAAAACAAAAAAACTTCAAATCCAGACTCCAGCGAGAAACTGCTGAATTGGAATTTATTTGCAAATTGGATACTATTAATTTAGGCTTAAATAGAGACTGGGAGTGGCTAAGTCATTATGCAAGGTAGCCTATTTCCTCTTGTTTTTTCCTACCCCCCCCCCCAGATGTTCTGGTTTAACTTGGATTTAAACTTGGAGAGTGGTCAGTTTGGATGAGCTATTACCAGCAGGAGAGTGAGTTTGTGTGTGTATGGGGTGTGTGTGTGTGAGAGAACCTGGATTTGTGCTGGAAATGGCCCACCTTGATTATCATGCACATTGTAGGGAGAATGGTCACTTTGGATGAGCTATTACCAGCAGGATACTGAGTTTGTGTGTGTGGTTTTTGGGAGGGGGGTGAGAGAACCTGGATTTGTGCAGGAAATGGCCCAACTTGATTATCATGCACATTGTGTAAAGAGTTGTCACTTTGGATGGGCTATCACCAGCAGGAGAGTGAATTTGTGTGGGGGGGTGGAGGGTGAGAAAACCTGGATTTGTGCTGGAAATGGCCCAACCTGATGATCACTTTAGATAAGCTATTACCAGCAGGACAGTGGGGTGGGAGGAGGTATTGTTTCATATTCTCTGTGTGTATATAAAGTCTGCTGCAGTTTCCACGGTATGCATCCGATGAAGTGAGCTGTAGCTCACGAAAGCTCATGCTCAAATAAATTGGTTAGTCTCTAAGGTGCCACAAGTACTCCTTTTCTTTTTGCGAATACAGACTAACACGGCTGTTACTCTGAAACAGTAACAATGTTGCTCCAGGCAGTGTATCCCCTGCATAGTCCTAGAAAAGACACATGTGAATGTTCAGTTAATGGAATGATCTGATTGGCTGAACATCTGCTGGTCCTTTATTATAATTACAATAATTAAAAAGCTATTCTGAAGCTATTACCATATGAAATTAACTTACTGTATGCTATTACATTTGTATCCCTCTGCAGGTCTGACCTGGCATTCTGGGAGGTATTCTGCCTGCCAGGGGCCCCTACCAGGGGCCCATGTCCGAGACATTACGGAAGGATTGCTGGGGATGATCCAGCCCTCTGACTACTACCCCATGCTGCTCATCCATGATACTGAAAGGTATGACCCGGAGCAGATCAGAAGTGACTACAGGACTCTGGGAGTGAGGGAGGAACAGGGGCTGTTTTCATCAATCCTTCCAGTCAAGGGGGCCTGGGCAAAGACATCATGGAGGTAAATACATCACTGCATGGATGGTGTCACCAAGAGGGCTTTGGCTTCCTAGCCAATGGGGTCCTGTTGGGAGAAGGACTGCTGAGCAGAGATGGGGCCCATCTATCGAGGAAGGGGAAGAGTCTCTTTGAATACATGCTGGTTAACCTAGTGAGGCAGGGCTTTAAACTAAGTTGGAGGGAGCAGGAGACAAAAGCCCATAGGTAGGTCTCCATATTTTGGACTTGGATCAGAATCTGGGGGGGAACATAAGCAATCACAGCAAGGTCACAGGAGAGACAAGAGGGAATATAGAGGTGAAATATAATAAACATCTTAGATGTCTATATACTAATGTTAGAAGAACTGGAAATACTAGTGAATAATAACTGACATAATTGGTATCACAGAAACTTGGTGGGCTAATTCACATGACTGGAGTATTATTGAAGGGTACAGCTTGTTCAGAAAGGACAGGCAGCGGGAAAAGGGAGGAGATGTTGCCTTGCATAATCAAAGATGTATACACATTAAGACTGAGATACAAAATTCATCCCATCTTATTTTGTGATGGGAGCACCTCAAAAGGTTTAGAGTTTCAGTTTGGATAAAGAACTATAAAAATTCAGATATAGCTGTTGAAATTTCTTGAGATTGCAAATCTAGGCTGGAAAATGGGCAAGAAAAGGCTCTCATAAGATTTCCTCTACTCTCAGTTTCTTGTCAGGACAGAAATACTGGAGAGGCAACTCAGGTTTGTTTGCTTTTTATGGCATCTCAGCTTTCTATGACTGGAATTGGTAAGAACAGAAGTTGGAGATATGGGGGATGTTATCCCACCATTTTTCAGACTAGCAAACAAGTTTGGTCTGAGTTGGGGCCAAAACATAAGGAGTCTCTTCCTATTTTGTGCAAATCAAGTCTTGAAACCTAATCTTCTATCATCTCACTATTCATAGCTGTCAACACAAACAAAAGTTTTCCCCCACCTATATGTGAGCAAGTATGGTTTCTCCTTGAATAAATAAATTTGAAGTTCTTATGCAAACACTTTGTTTGTTCACTTTGCAATTTCAACAAGGAGTGAAATGTGTGAAGCAACAGAAATCTCTTCAGTGGGCCCCACATGAAATCCATGAAGATGTTTCTGTTTAAATATCAAACATTGTTTAGACTCAAGTGTTTTAAATCAGACCTAATTCCCTGTGCCCCTTAAGCAAACTACAGCACTCCATAATTTTAAAAATAGTTTTATATATACAACCAGAGAATAATAATCTTGACAGACCGCCCTGGTTGTCTTCATAAAATTTCTGAGGCAAGCACTCAAGCCCCTCAGAAGCAGATGTAATGGAGAGGAGTAGTAGGATGATGACTTAACCTCTCTGCGGCTGAGTTTCTGTAGAAAGAGGTGACAATAATACCTGCTTCATGGGTCTGTTGTGAGGCTGGGTTAATTTAATGGACACAGAGCATTGAGATTCTTAGATAAAAGGAGCTGTAGACATGCTAGTACAATGTTTTTGATAATCTTGCCTGCTTTTTTGACAATTTCTTTATTTGCAGACGCTGTTGTGTTAGACTGGAAATGGCTCAGTGACTCACTGGTGTGTGGCTCAGTTTCCAGCAATCCTTTTTCACTTTATTCACTGCATTGAGAAAACAGCAATGCTCTTATGAAATTTAAAAGTGTCGTGTCAGCCAGGCTGCTCTAATCTAACTGGGGATTCACTTGAAACATCTTCGCATCTGTGGTGCACCCATTCACAATCGCTCTAACTTCCTGTTATTTTTGTCCTATTGTCAAGATTGGGACTTGTAAAGTGTGGGAATGGCTTATCAAAGGTATTTACAACTTTGCCACCTTTCTAGTGGGACAGACTCTCTAAGTGTATAGCGGAGACCTGGAATTAGAATTTGCCATTTCCACCTTTGCATCAGAGACCACTGTTACTATATACAAACCCATTTCTGTTGCCTGACGCAGAAAGCAAGGAAACATAAATACATATTTCAGCACATCTAATGACGATTGAATCTGACCTGGATGCAGTTTCATTCCCAGTAAGCCTGGCATAAACTGTTGCATCCCTGCTTACAGGAAGAAGCTCCTTACATTCAAATGCTAAGATTTGGTAGTGAGACATATCTTAGCTTTATGAATCTCTGCATGAAAATTCCACAGCTCAGACTAAACTCTCCCCATCCCACCCCAGATCATATTACACTCAATGTAAAGTATAGGTTTCTTGGTGGTTTCATACTCTGGAATCTGGAAAGGATATATTCCACACAAGCTTAGCATTATGTCCTGGGGATCTGTCTGCTTCAGCATATAAGGGAAGGAATGAAGCTTTGTTGCTTTTTGATGATTAAAACAAAGCCATCAATACATGAGACACAAGTAAGGAAAACAAACCAAAAAGCTTAAAATCAGTGTTCTTCACTGCATGAGCGAGAATTCAGTTCAATGCTCCTATACCACAGAGCATTTTGGGTATTACTTTTAAAGAGGCACCTTTTTGAAGCTTATCCTAATCTAATTAAGTGTCTTTTTCCCCCTCAGGGCTGACACTTACTAGATGAGATAACAGCTGCATCTCTGTGAAAAGCCTTGTGAAGGGCAAAATATTTGTTAGCAGTTGCTATTTTCAGTCTTGCCAGAATAAACAGAAAGCTCAGCACCTGCAGTCGTTTCTTTTAAGAAGTCAACCTAACTTTGTACATGGGCTGGGGGTCAGTAAGGAGGGGGTGGGGGGAATGGGCAGACTCACTCATAAGGCTTTGGGACGGTGCTTTTGAAGGGAGGGACAGATTCCTCTGTTTGGAGACCTCTGGGAGTGTGTGGTGATAAATAGCTCTCTTCCACAAAAAGTCAAGCATCCACAGAAGAACTGAGTGCTTTGAAATTATTAATCCACTTTGGGATAATCCAACGTGGAAGTAAGTATATCCGTAAACAAGAGGGGAGGGGAGGGGAGTTCAGACCAAGACTAATATATGGGAGAAAAAGATACTGTATGTGCTCGTTCATTAGCCCTTTTGTTTATGAGCCGACCCCCCCCCCGCCCCCAATGATAGATAGGTAAAAATGGCAAAAACTGTATGACCCTTTCATAAGCTGACCCTATATTTCAGGGGTTGGCAAACTTTGTGTCCCGGCCCATCAGTGTAAACCGCTGGCAGGCCGGGACGTTTTGTTTACCTGGAGTGTCCACAGGCAAGGAGCCCCATAGCTCCTAGTGGCCGCGATTTGCTGTTACCAGCCTCCTCAGCACTACACATAAGTCTTTCTAGATGTCTCAAGATCCGCAGCCTTCACACCGAGCAGGCAATTCACCATGCAGTTCTCCTAGTCATCACAAACCCAGTTAGCTATATTTCTAATAATAAAATCCCTGATTACTGTCCCCCAGGTCAATATCACATGTCAAAATACACAAAGTAAATACCCTTAAATCAACAAATCAGACCTGTTTTTAACTATTTATTCACTAAGGCATTTGTAACAAACCTAATTCAGAAGTCTGTCATTGGATTTTGATTCTAATATGTTTACAAGCATCATGTTTCTTTGCCAATCTGAGAATTTTGATTATTATTGATGGAAATATTTGTCAGTTTGTGTGAAATGTGAAATTGACATTTATCCATAAAAATCAAATCCTTGCAAGCTTAATAATAAGCAGCTCCTTAAACTCCACCCGGAGAGCAATATGTAGTCTGTACACTATTATCATGTGTTCCCAACATGATACCCCTCTCAAGAATGAGCCACTGCATTCTCCACTACAGGTAGCCTCCAAGTAGTCTTTTAGGTATAGCCTCTGAGCATGCTGCAATAGTCTAATCTTGAGGTAACAAGACCATAGATAACAGTGACAAGTTCCAAGTCTGAAAGGTAAGGTTGAGAATTCCTAGCCAGATGCAGATGGTAAAAAGCTGACTGGGTTACTGCTGCAATATGATGATCAAAGAGCAGCTGGAGGTCTAGAATCATCCCTAAATTGCAAACACTAGTAACTAGTGATGGATGTCCTCCCTCAAAGGGTCTGATATTACCTTTGCTATCTCTGTCAGCTTCTTCCCCAAAACACCATCACCACCTCTCCCTGGTGTGGGTTAAGTCTAGGCCACCTTGCTCTCATCCGTGCCCATTGTCAACTACCAGTGATACCAGTTGATAGTTAGCAAGATTATCAGGGTCAAATGATGACTTCTTGGGGGTGAGGGAGTTTCCTTCAGAGCAATAGGCAGCCTGCTTTCATTGAGGGGCAATGACAGTCTTCATGTGCAAAGGACCTGCTACTTCCCCACTGGCCTTCACCAGACTGCTCAGGGATCCAAAGCACGGGTGGTGGGATGAAGTTCTTTCAACATCTCCAGTACCATCAATGCTGGAACTCTAGCAGAGGAAATGACGCCTTTGTTTTTTCAAGACGTAGGTACCCCCACCATGGAAGCAGACAGCCCATCCAATCTGATCACTCTTGTTAACAGTACAACAATAACAGAATTGACTCAGGCTAGCTAACAATCCAGATATACCTGACTAGCTCAGATTATCTACCACCTGAAACAAATGTACCGTCTGAGATCTTGCAGATACAATGATGGAGGAAAAGAACTTTCTTAACCTCTTCAAGATACTTTCACCACCAGAGCTCTAGCTATCTTCCCTCTTGCTTCATTGGTCACAGATCATCCATAAACTAGGGTGAGCTATAAGAATGAAGCCAGCAAAGAGGACACATAGGGACCACCTCAGTGATTGAGGACAATAGTATTCTAATATCCTGCCAAACCATCAAGGGAGAGAGGTCTATTGATAGAACAAGACACTCCTTCCTTTTCTGCTTACATTAATCTCTGACGGTCCTAATGCCTGCAAGCAGCATGGAAACATCTTAAAAACACCGTATTAGAGGCTCAAACTATTTATATTATCCCAAATAAAAAAACAGTAAGAGGACCAAAAAAGTCACCATGGCTAAACAGAGTAAAAGAGGCAGTTAGTGGCAAAAAGGCATCCTTTTAAAACTGGAAGTCAAATCCTACTGAGGAAAATACAAAAGAACAAACTCTGTCTTGGCAACTGTAAAATTATAATTAGGCAGGCCAAAAAAGAATTTGAAGAGCAACTAACAAAAGACACAAACTAACAGCAAAAGATTTTTAAAGTACAGCAGAAGCAGGAAGCCTGCCAGACAATCAATGGGACCACTGGATGATCGAGATGCTAAAGGAGCACTCGAAGAAAATAAGGCCATTGTGGAAAAGCTGAATGCATTCTTTGCATCAGTCTTCACCGCAGAGGGTGTGAAGGAGATTGCCGCACCCGAGCTACTCTTTTTAGGTGAAAAGTCTGAGGAACTCTCCTCTATTGACACCTCAGTGTGGGGCATTTTGGAACAAACTGATTAACAGTAATAAGTCACCAGGACCAGATGATCCTCACCCAAGAGTTTTGAAGAAACTGAAATATGAAACTTCAGAACTATTAACTGTGGTATAACCTATGGTTTACATTAGCCTCTGTACCAGATGACTGGGGGATAGCTAATGTGATGCCAACATTTATTTATTTATTTTTACGGCTCCAGAGGCAATCGTGGCAATTGCAGACCAGTACCATGCAAACTGGTTGAAACTGTGGTATAGAACTGTTATCAAACACATGGATGAACATGTTATGCTTGGAAGAGTCAACAGGGCTTTTGTAAAAGGAAATCATACCTCACCAAGCTATTAGAATTCTTTGAGGGGGTCAACAAATGTGGCCAAGGGTGATCCAGTGCATATAGTGTTCTTGGACTTTCAGAAAGCCTTTGACAAGGTCCCTCACCAAAGGCTCTTAAGCAAAGTAGGCAGTTATGGGATAAGTGGGAAGGTCTTTTCATAGATCAGTAATTTGGTTAGAATAGGAAATAAAGGGTAGGAATAAAGGGTCAGTTTTCACAGCAGAGAGAGGTAAATACCAGGGTCCCCCAAGGTTTTATATTGGGACCAGTTCTGTTCAACATATTCATAAATGATCTGAAGAAAGGGGTAAATAACGAAGTAGCAAAATCTGCAGATAATACAAAGTTACTCAAGATAATTAAGTCCAAAGCAGACTACGAAGAATTAAAAAGGGATCTCACAAAACTGGGTGACTGGACATCAACTGGCAGATGAAATTCAGAGTTGATAAATGCAAAGTAATGCACATTGGAAAACATAATCACAACTAATGTACAAAATAATGGGGTCTAAATTAGCTCTTACCAATCAAAGAGAGCTTGGAGTAGCCATAAATAGTTTTCTGAAAACATCCACTCAATGTGGAGCAGCAGTCAAAAAAAGAGAACATTAGGAAAGGGATAAATAATAAGACAATATATCATCATGCCACTGTTTAAATCCATGGTATGCCCACACCTTGAATACTGTGTGCAGTTCTGATCACCTCATCTCTCAAAGATATATTAGAATTGAAAAAGATACAGAGAAGGGCAACAAAAATGATTAGGGGTATGAAACAGCTGCTGTAGGAGGAGAGATTAAAAAGACTGGTACTGTTCATTTTAGGAAAGAGATGATTAAGTGGGGATATGATAGACCTCTATAAAATCATGAATGGTGTGGAGAAAGTGAATAAGGAAGTGTTTATTCATCTTTCATATAAAACAAGAACCAGGCATCACCCAATGAAATTAATAGGCAGCAGGTTTAAAACAAACATAAGAAAGTACTTCTTTACACATTGCACTGCCAACATGTGGAATTTGTTGCCGGGGATGTTGTGAAGGACAAAAGTATATTTAGGTTAAAAAAAGATTTAGATAAGTTCATGAAGGATAGGTCCATTAATGGCTATTAGCCAAGATGGTCAGGGATGAAATCCCATGCTCTGGGTGTCCATAAATCTCTGATTGCCAGAAGCTGAATGTGGAAGACAGGGGATGGATCACTTGACAAATTACCCTATTCTGTTCATTCCACAAGAATCTGGCACCAGCTACTGTTGGAAGACAGAATAGTGGGCTACACAGACTATTGGTCTGACCCAGTATGGCCATTCTTATAACAATTTGTGTTTTTAATGGTTTATAAAGCTCTAACTTGTTGAACCTCAATGTCTACTATCATTAAATAATTCTGTCCTTCCCCCACATAATTCCCTGCAACTGTGAAAATTTCAATAGATAAAAATCTTTTTTAAAAATGCTTAGAAATAAACATTGATATTATAAAAAAATCAAATTCTGCCAGGCCCAGTTATTACCTATAAAGCTCCACATATCCCGATACTGGCCTACCTGAGTGATCTCCTCTTTCCCTGTACCATACTGCCACAGCTGTAGTCAGCAGGGGTGCCTGAGCTGGATCACTCTCATAAAAGAAGGGGGTGGAGGGAGGCTGGCAAAGTGTTCTCAGCAGGACTCTGGAAATTTCTCCCTCCCTCCCCCTGCCCCCGTCCCTTTGGTCTGAAACAGAATTAATTTGGTGGCCTTCTGAAAGGGTAGAAAGGAATCTCTGTAGGTGTCTGACTGGCTGAGCTCCTGTTGAAAAGACTATTTTTATGCTGCTGGGATTTTGTTGCACTATTAATGATGTTTCAGGGCAGGTAAAGACTTGGATAGGCACCTTTTAAAACTATTATTTAAATAAAGGACACCCACACTTAGATCCAATTTCACCAGAGGGGCAGAGAGTTTAGTGATTGCAACAGACCCCAGAGTGTAGCAAAACCTTGTCTCTTTTGAAAGCAAGCTGGAGAGACCTTACCACTGGGATTTGTTTCATAGTGTATACTACAGCTTCTCTTCTTTGGGAGTGTACTTCAGTGACATGCTGCAAGAGGTAGCATCTTTAAATATGATGCAGTCAAAGAGAATTGTCGCCTTTATTAACATTGTTATATATATAAAAAAAAATAAAGCACAGGAAACATGAAGTAACATGGGAAAACACAGCAACCACTTTGCTAATCTGTTCAGTGGGAAACTGTTCATTCTATTGGAAAGTTCTTCTATAGATAAAAACAAACATATTACAAGTTACAAACAATCATTCATAGGTACCGTGGCCTGAGCTTGGTCTCAGAAGCTCATAGGCAAATGGGAGATAACAGTGACTACCAGTGACAAAGTTTGGAAATAATGACTGATTGTCCACTTCGTTCTCAGCTAGCTCTTGAGCCCTCTCCCTTTCTGCTCTCTCATGAAAGACTAAGAGTGGGGATTTTTGAACCCTTGATTGACCATCCTGATAGGTTCATTTAAATTCAACATAAAATGGATTATGTACAAGGCTATCTAAGCACATATAATGGCCCTTTCCTTGTGCTTGGGGAAAATAACATCATAGGCAAATCTTCACCGTTGCCAAGAAATTCCCAGCTGTAAGAATTTTTGAATTTGTACCCTGTAAACAAGAGCACACTTTCCACAATAAATTCAGGCCTGAATAATTTAACAAGTACAGTATTAAGAGCCCAACTTTGTTTCTTAAAGCAACTGTTACTGAACTGCCAAACTACTTGAGCTAAACTACTCAGGATTTGGATTTTTCTTAAATTAGTTTAACATTTAATTTCTCATAATTGACTACATTAAAGAAAAAATAAACATAAAAGGCCATCCAATGATGTCCCATTATTTGTGAGATGACTTTCTGAAAGAAAAAAGTATATTTAACACTTTTCTTAAATAATTTCAGAGAACTATCTCTAGAATACTAAATAAAATCAACATTCAAAACAGAAAATAGAAGTTGAATTTGTGGGCTCTTGATTTTTGTTTTCTTTGAATGGGGAGTATGCTAATTATTATTTTGCAGACAAAGAAATCATAGCAAAAGCAAACAAGACTTCCTATTATGTAAAAAGTAAGGATGAACTACATCTGGCTTGATCAGATTGAATTATAAATATATCTAGGGAGTGGGCCAGGAGCCAGCTTGTCTACAGGGGAAGCTATTGTGTGAATTTAAAGTGCAATAGCTATTTCACAACAGTAATTATGCTAAACGGCACAAAGGCACTCTTAGTGCAGAATAAGAGTGCCCACACAGGGCACTAGGGTGGAACAGCTATTCTACAATAGCTCTTCCAGACTATTTCCCGTGTAAGCAAGCCCTTAGTTACATTCAGGGAGATTAACAGGATAGGGAAAAGTTTTAAATTGGGGGGGGGAGGGGAAGAATGAGGGAGGCCCAGAGGTGGGCTGTACTCTCCCCACCCTGCCCTCTAAAATTTCTCCCTATCCTGTTAATCTCCCTCCATGTGTAATGCATTCCTGGACTTTTCACACTCAAATGACTCAACGTAGTGAACTAACTTTGCTCACAAATAATTCTTGAAGATTTTTATTTTAAGAGCTGTAAAATATTGCCCGATGAGTGAGTTTTGGGAAGTTCTGACTGACTCAAAACAAGAACTTGGAATGGAACCACGTAGGCAGCTTTATCTATAGCTGCCGCTAATGCACCAGAAACAATATAGTAGATTGGCTAAATGGGAATTCAAAAACTTTTCAGGAGGTTCTTAAGATGATGCCATTTTTTTTTTTCCAAATTAGCTCTCACCACCCTAATCTTCTGAAGAAACTGAATGGCCAAATAGTTTCCCAACACTCATAACCCAGGGAGCAATCCATGCCTTGATTGTGCTACTGATGTTTTGGCTGACTGCTGTGTGCCTGATTGCAATGAATAGCGGCATGTATGAGTGCTTGATTTCTGCATTTATTAAACAGGCTGGTTCATCAAGAAATTGGCTGGCCTATCAAAGCCCATTTTAAAAGGGAGGAAAATGCTTTTCTTGAGGTTTAGCTACTGGAAAGTATAAATAATAAATATGAGATCAACTCTTCTCCAGTGTCCCACGATAGTTAATATCATAGTGGTGCTGTGAAATGTACAGTCTTAAGACTGTAGTAGCTTGCTTATACAAACTTAAACTAAGGAGTTTGCTTGACACCAATGTTTCATTTTTTAAAATGACTGGTCATGACGACAGGATGGTGGTGGTGGTAGCTTTCACTTGCACAGTCAACCCTGCTAAAGGATGAAAGTACCAAATACTTTAAAATAAGCAAATATACAAAAGAAAACCAACCCCACTACACCTCCTTTCCGGCTGAATGATGTTCTAAATGTTGACCAAAGTAGAGTACCGCCTCATTTGCATGTTTGAGTATGTGCACTAAGCACATTCAAGAAGTTCTCCAATGCTTGGACCAGACCCTGATCTCTGTTACACCAGTGTAAAGCTGGAGTAACTCCTCTGAAGTAAATGGAATTACTCCTGATTCACACCAGTGTGAATGAGATCGGAACTGCGATGTCATTCTTGAATCTGCAACTGTCAATTTTGGAATTTAGGGTGCATGCAGATTAAAATATCAATTCCAAGGGTTGAATGAAGGCAGAATAGGCCTACCATTGCTGTCTACATGTGCTGACAGTACAAGATTTGTGTGCTGAATCTGGCATTGACTTCACTGCTTCAAAACTAAGAAGATCTGCAGTAACTATCATGGATCAGCTGCTGCAGAGTATATTTTTGTTAATGGAATCAGAGCTGTAACTATAGCGTGGGGAAAGATAATAAAATAGTTTTGGGTTAGGTGACTGGAATTAATTTTTGACCGTTCTTTAGTATTATACTTTTTTTAAAAAAAGGGGAGGCATTCATAGCCACTGGTAGCTATTATGGCTGAGACAGAACAGGGAATGTAGCACTTGTTCATCCAGTACAGGAACATATTTCATAGTTGAAAGGCTAGTGAGCCTCTCCATGCTATCCCATTAATAATCTGTCTCTCTTTCCTGAAACTTGCTGATGGCACTGAGATAATCTGGTTTTCTCCTGGGACCACTGAGAACAGCAGCTGAATCACTGTCTGATAGCAACATGAATTCTTTGGGAGGGGATTTGTACTTTGTTGCATGATTCCAAATGAATGTAAATACAACTCCCTTGTGACCTTGGGCAGTCATTTGATTAGAAAGAGATATATATCTATATATTCAAAAATCTTGCATGTGATTTAATTCAGGCCTATCGGGCTAATGGGGTAACTCACTCATCAGTTATCCCACCCGGCTACAAACACAGTGTGACCAGAGCCGGACTTACGGCAGGTGACTCAGGCGACTGCCAGGAGTACTGGGCTTGGACGGTGCCAGGCTTGGGGTGCTGTTTTTGTTGTTAGCAACAAAAGGAAAAATAGAATGTTTGAAGTAACACGTTTGAGGTATTCCGTATGTGGATTCATTTTTCACTCACCTCCTAGAATGTTCTGGACCTTTGTATAATCTTGTGGAACTTTCCAGACTTTGAGAACTACATTTGCCTTGAACCTCCTAGAATGTTGTCAGCCATGCCCTCATGGGTATATAAGAGGCGGGGCCTTGCCAGTCAGTAAGTGAGATATAAGAACGAACTGAAGTAAAGTGAGAGCCCAGCTGCAATATTTGTCTTGTATGACAGGGATAAATCATGCATGCAAATCATGCCTCAAAGTCGTGAAATGGGCTACAAATGCAATAAAAAGGTATTCCAAAGTTTAACAAATTGAGGGGTAGGAGTGCTGAAGACACTCCTCGCCTGGGGCACCATTTGTTCTAGGGCCAGCCCGGAGTATGACTATTCCAATTTACCTGCCATATGGGCCATTCTTTAAGAAAACAACAACTGGATAAACAATTCATTTTCAAGAACAGTGGAAAGGAGCACATTATTTACAAAGTATGTAATCCGTGCGTGTGATCTAACTCATTAACTGGATGACATCCCACTCTTTGTTTAGGCAGTTTACTGGCTATGAAGTTTCATATGAGATCTATCATTTACACTTGCTGCTGACAAAACTTAATTGAAATTTCATTCCTGTACAAGCAAATGCCAAATTAACAGTTGGTCTGTAATTGTTATGTCCACATATTTTATTTCATACATCTGTTACCAATCTGAATGCTAGACATCCTTGTAAATTTTTAAGCCAAAACCCCTATTGTTTAAATATTGTAAAAGCAATTGTTTAAGCATTTAGTTAATACCACAAAGCAGTGAAAATAGCACCGGGAATTCTGAAAAAGCGGTATTTTTTGTTTTTATCATCAGCAAATTCGACTTACTTTAGAACCACAATAAGATAATGGGATCCTAGTCATTGAATTCAGGATTCTAAGGCCACAAGGGACCAATGTGATAATCATTTCCTCGGACCTCCTGTATAGAGTAGGTCATAGAACTTCCCCACAATCATTCCTAGAGAAGATCTTTTAGAAGAACATCCCATCTTGATTTAAAAATTGTCAGTGATGGTGAATCCATCATGACCCTTCGTAAATTGTTCCCATGGTTAATTATTCTCACCATTAAAAATTGATGCCTTATTTCTACTCTGCATTTATCTAGCTTCAACTTCCAGCCATTGGATTGTGTTATACCCTTTCCTGCTAGATTGAAGAGCCTATTCTTAAATATTTGTTCCCTGTGTAGGTACTTATAGACTGTGATCAAATCACCTCTTAACCTGTGATATTAAGCCACAGCCCTGCATTTGGGGTGGTACAAAACCATGCTGTCCCAGTTGAAAGGGTTTTGCCTCTGGCCAGGAGGGATTTTATAGTTCTGTATCCAGAAAGGTGGTTACCCTTCCCTTTATATTTATGACACCATTCCAGGATACTTACGGAGCAACAAGCATGGTACTATATGACAGAACTAGCTGCCTGCTGGGACAAACGAGTTGAGGTGACACATAAACATGCAGACAGCTTTTGGAAATAGAGTGAAGTAACCGAGGATCTGGTGCTTTCAGGATTCTCAGACCACGTATGGGGTCTATTTTCCCCATGATATGTGGAAGTAACTCATTTGTATCAAAGGGCATTACTCTCCATATGTGTATGCAAGTGTCAAAAGTATTGCTGATGTTCTCAAACAACTGTTTGTGGGATGGGGAGAGCAGGTCATCTTACTGGCTGATTCACCACTATCTCTAAAACTGTTTAACTGGGTGGAAGTTAAACAGTTTCCCTGCTCCTTCTGGTGTTTTAAATTTGTTCTGCCTTTCTACATTTTCTGGAAGTGGGGGGCAAATGGTGTTATCTTTTGCTTCTAACTATTGGTGAGAGAATAATAGAATGACTGACTCCAAAAATGAAAGGTAACAAGGCCTATCAACAAGCAGTCGTGCTCATTACAGGGAGTGTATGAAACCTGGGCTCATATTCATTTTCTGGTTGCAAATCAAGCTGTTGGTTTTGACCTATAAATGGTTTGGGTCCAATCTACCTTACAAGCCACACCACATCACGATAGCAGTTGGGATCTGCTGAGGTGTTTGAGATATCACCTAGAGAAGGAGCCGGAGGCAGGGTATTCTCAGCAAGGAAGGTCCTCTTCTCTAGAAGGCCGCTCTCCTCCCTGTCCCTGCATAGTTGGTGTTTGTTGAACTACAGGGCATGCTGCAGGGCCTATTGGGAGGGGTAAGGTTCCTCCTCTGCGATTTGGAGATGGAGCATAAGTGTTTTGTCAACATTGTATTTATGTTTGTAGTTTTGTTTTTTTCAGAGTAGTTTATTTTAACTGCGTACATGTGCTGAGTGAGCTTTCTCTGATCAGTTAATTTTATAATAAAAACAATCCTACCCATAAACTTTGGCATTTATTCCAGTTGCTGAATTGTTATGCACAACTGAGTTGGTTCAGAGAAAAACAGAATTGTTGTAACCTGAACAATTGTTGAAAACTCAAAACAAAAAATTGTGCATGTCCCAACTTCCTAGTTCCACTAGGATCAGCAGTGAAAGTAACAAATACAGTGAGTGAGGCTGCTCTGACATTTAAGGCATGAATGGAACTGTGAAGTATTAAAAAATCTTTTCAGAAAGATCAGATGTCTTTCCTCCTAAGCATTCCCACAATACCTTTTAATATAGTATCTAGGCACTGTACATGGATTATAAAACAAGGAGGACTTTCTCGAAGGTGAATCAGTTTTCTCCTACTCTTGGTTTATGGGCCCCTGCCTGGACAGACTTCAAACTCTATTTTGCAATCTAAAGAGACTCAAAGGGTCAGAGGAGCATCTGAACTTTACCCCAAAACTTTACCTTGAACCTTTTTGAAGTCTGTCCATCACTCATGGTTATGGACATCCAAACATGAGGGCAGCAGGTTCATAAGAATATAAGAATGGCTATATAGGGTTAGACCAAACGTTCATCTAGCCCAGTATCCTGTCTTCCAACAGTGGCTAATCCCAGGTACCCCAGAGGGAATTAACAGAACAGGTAATCATCAAGTGATCCATCCCCTGTCGCCCATTCCCAGCTTCTGTCAAACAGAACATCATCAAGTGATCCATCCCCTGTCTGCCCATCCTGGCTAATACTTTTTTGAACCCTATTACAGTCTTTTCCTTCACAACCTCCTCTGGCAAAGAGTTCCACAGGTTGACTGTGCATTGTGTGAATACTTGCTTTTGGTTGTTTTAAACCTGCTGCATATTAATTTAATTTGGTGACCCCTAGTTCTTGTGTTATGAGGAGTAAATAACACTTCCTTATTTACTTTCACCATACCAATATCAGAGGGCATCACTTTATGGCTGAATATTATATATGGCAATCAGATGCTGTAGAAGAGGAAAATTAAATCTTGAAGGGAAAGGGAGGGCAGAAATTCAGAGTAATTCAGTCCTCAGAAGAATGCATATGATTTTTAGTCTAAACTCCATGTTTTTACTTGATGAAGTAAACTAGTGCTTTGATGTAGTTTAAGAAATAATCAGATGGTTAGAAAAAGGAAACAGCTAAAGATGACTTCATAACTTAGTGCTCATTCACAGTGAGGAATCCACTGACAGGAAAATTTGCTACTTCTAAAGAGAATGGACTGAACTTACTGTGACAAAGCTCTGTCCTTGCCTCCGTGGGTCCCATGTTTCCTGGCCGATTTTGCTAGCCTCAGAGGCTCACCGTGACCCTCCGCGTAACCCTTCTTTCTCTAGAGACAAGGGTCACAGTCTACTGAGCCATTTTCATCATAAGCCATCAAGGGAGGTGAGGAGAAGTTATCCTTCCTTGCACAGTCTCTGTTGTCTCCCAGTCTCAGTGATTAACCAGGGGGGCAAAGGTGTGTGTGTGGGGGGGGAACCCAGGCCCACCCTCTACTCTGGGCTCCAGCCCAGGGACCCTAATAGTATCAGCTGTGGTAGCTGACCTTTTAGAAACATGACATGTACAATTCCCTGGGCTACTTCCCCCACAGCAGCCCTCACTTCCTCAAGCTCCACTTCACCCTTACCTCAGGGCCTCATTTCTTGTGCCTGATATGGTGCATACTACTCAGCCTCTCCAACAGCACAACTTCCTCCCACAGCTCCTAACATGCACACCCACCTGACTGACTGGGAGACTTTTAACTAGTTTCAGCCAGCCCCTGATTGGCTTCAGGTGTCCCAATCAACCTAGCATTCTCCCTGCCTTCTGGAAAGTTCTTAATTGGCCCCAGGTGTCTTAATTGACCTGGAGCAGCTTCCACTTCACTTAACCTGGTACCAGGGATTTGTTTAGCCTGGAGCTAATATATCTATCTCCCACTACTTTTCTATAACCATCTGGCCTTGCCCCGTCACATTACTAATGGTATAAGCATGTACTAATGGAGAATCTGCCTCAATATTTCCATTTTAAAAAGTAATGTTACAATTTGTTAAAAATTTATTTTAAAGAAGTCTCAGAGCTGTATCTAGAACTGGAGATAAAAACTGTGTAAAGCATACAGGACTGTAATTAAGAATCTTAGGAACCCTGCTAAAGGAAATAGGCTTGCAACAATCAATAGAGAGGCCCGCTATAATTGCAACTGTATCTCAGAAGAGGAGACTGTGAATCAGAGGTTTTCCTCCCTCACCCAAAATGATTAGTTATGTATTTTTCATACTTTTCTAGAACTACATGACAAAGAAATTTAAAATTACTTCTAAGATGTGGTATGCCAGAGCTTCATCTCTTATACCATGCAAGATCAAGAGAATGGCCAGGCACCCATTCCAAGAAGCAATCATCTTAGTTTGCAGCAAAGGAAATTTAGTTTAGATATTAAGAAAAGCTTTCTAACTATCTAGCTAAACAATGGAATAGGTTACTTAGAGACATGGAATTCAAGTCACTGGAGGTTTTTAAGAACAGGTTAGACAAACACCTGTCAGAGATAATCTAGGTGTACTTAGTCCTACCTCTGCACAGGGGACTGGACTAGATGACTTCTGGAGGTCCCTTCCAGCCCTACGTTTCTGTGATTCCATATCATCGTATATACCATGCTACTTTATAGCAGAGTTTATCCACTGTTTGTGCAGTGGTGCTGAAGACAGTTTGTCCTCTGTTCTGCTTGCAATTAAATTGTATTCAGCACTGGTTAACTGCAGCCAATACTGACACCCATTTCCAGCAATTAGTAATTTGCTAGTGTAGTCAACCCCTCTGAGGCACACCCAGGCCATACTTCAGGCAAAAATACACACCCCAGAAGAACTGGGATGAAGGGAAAAGTAGATATGTGGCAGTCAGCATCAGACAGTGGGTTCCAGGCCTAAGGAGTTGCATGGAAATAAGTACAAAAATAAGAGTAAGAAGAGGTAGAGGTTAGTTTTATGGTTTGGGCAGAGACAAGGAGTGCAAGGTAGGCGTGAAAGTAGAGTACATAAAAATAGGAAGAGGCTAAATTGAAAGCAATAAGACAGATCTTCAGTTTGATGTGGAAGATGAGGGGAAACCAATGAAGGAATCTGAGTAGTGTCTGGAGATTCCTTCAGTCATGGATGTGCTAGATGAGTTTTGATGCTATATTCTAGAACAACTGGAGGAGTAGGGTGTGTGATGAGTTGGGGGTAGAGCTGTCTATAGGGAAGCCACTGAGAAGGGCATGGCAATAATCAAAGTACAGAAAGATCAAGGCATGGACAAGAGTTTTGGTGTCAGGAATGGATGAATTTTGAGATATTGTGGAGGGAAAACTGGCCGCATTAAGTGATGGTGTGAATGTTTAAGAAGAAGATAAATCAAAGATGAGTCTGAGTTTACAAGACCGTGGGACAGGAAGATGATGGAGTTGCCTGCAATAAAGAAGAAAAAGAGGAGAGTTCTGATTATTGGGGAATATAGTCAGAATTTCCCTATCTCTGGGGGAGTTCATCCCTGACTTATAATAGTGCTAACCTTCCAGGTCAGCAGGAAATTTTATCCTTGGCTCATAAAAAAAATACTTGTGAAGTACAATTTTTTGCCTTTGGAATGTAAAAATGTTGCTAAAAGACACTAGAGCTTCAATCCCCATGGGTTTGGGTTGTGAAAAATAAGAAGAGGGGGTGCAAACTTTAATCCATCCATGGGCAAAAATTAGCTCCATCCTTGTGCAAAATTGTGTATCTTTAGTAAATGAAAATGTTCTTTGCTTCTGATAAAGAAAAGTATCTTTTAGATGCTGTCTCGAGATCTGAAACTAGAATATAATGAAGACTCTTTCTTTATATACTGAACTCATCTTGGAGCTGCTGCCTGATAAGCCACTTACTAATATTAGTCTTCATTCTGCTACCCCTACTTACACCAGGGTGAAATCCTGGCTCCATTGAAGTCAATGGGAATTCTGCCATTGACCACATTTCACCCCAGCAATCCCAGTGGAAGCATTATAGTCATCAGTTGTAATATTCAAGAGCCTGAGGTTAGGTGCTTAACTTCTATTGAATTTCAATGGGATCTGGGCATTTAAATCCCTAAGGCTCCTATGAAAACCCCAACATTAGTCTCATTGAAGACAATGGGACTACTTGCATAAGGGCCGTTAAATATAAGAGAGAAGGTTTGCAGGCTCAATCCATTTTTGTCTAATTTAGCCCAGAAGCTGATGATGCAACTTTACCAATGCATAAAGCAAACAGCATGAGGGTTTCCACCCAAAATATTTGGGGTTATGAAATAATCACCTTATTGTGTCTGTAATTAGAGTAATTATGCTAAATTAACTGATACAGTTTGATATAAATTTGAAGTCCTTTCTTTCACTCTCACTTTTGTATCCTCTCTTTCTCATTAGGTAACTATAACTGAATAAATTTTTAAAATGTAATTTTGCCAAGAACAATGTTAATGTCAGATGTTTGTTAGAAATTTCCTCCACCAGGCTGTGTAATTTATAAATGAATCAATTGTGAAGGCCTTCTCTGCAAAATTGAAGATCGAAACACAATAATTAAGAGTTCTCAGGCAATGACTCAGCAATGAATCTTTCATATACATCTTCCATAACTTGCTGGAGAATATTCCTAATAAATCTTCTGGGAAGCTACAAATGAGCCTACAAAATCAGGAGAGGGGTTCAAATCACAATCAATATGTTGTAAGGGAGTAGGGCATAGGCAGTATGGCCTAATGGTTATTGCTGGGCCGGTATTGCAAAGTCAAGGGGTGGTCACAAAGCAGTGGTCTGTGAGCAAGGATCAGAGTACTTGCAAGAGCCAAAATCAGTAGGCAAGCATCAGAACAGATTCTCCAATCGAAGATCAGGGAGTGAGGCAAAATGAAGCAATGTCTGGAGCCACAGCAAGTCAGTTGGAAGTTTGCATGATTGCCCAGATAACTTCCTGAGGCACCCTCCAGAGTTTAGTAGTAATGTGGGCCAATCAAAGGCCTGCAGTCTGCTGTCACTCTGGCCCTTTGGGCCATACTTCCTGCGGTGCCTAATCTCTACACTGCTCCTTGGCTAGACCGGACAGTCCCTACGTAAAAGAATAAATGGACACAAATCAGACATCAGGAATGGTAACATACAAAAGACAGTGGGAGAACACTTCAATCTTCCTGGACATTCTATAACAGATTTGAAAGTAGCTATACTTGAACAAAAAACCTTCAGAAACAGACTTCGAAGAGAAACAGCAGAACTAAACTTCATTTTCAAATTTAACACCATTAATTTGGGCTTGAATAGGGCCTGGGAGTGGCTGGCTCATTACAGAAGCAGCTTTGCCTCTCCTGGAATTGACAGCTCATCTATTGTTGGGAGTGGACTACATCCACCCTGATCGAACTGGCCCTGTCAACACTGGTTCTCCACTTGTGAGGTAACTCCCTTCTCTTCATGTGCCAGTATATTTATGTCTGCAGCTGTAATTTTCACTCCATGAATCTGAAGAAGTGGGGTTTTTACCCACGAAAGCTTATGCTCAAATAAATCTGTTAGTCTTAAGGTGCCACCGGACTCCTTGTGGCATCCTACCTAGGGAAATGCCAGCTATGAAGATGTAACTTGTATGGGTGTTAAAATTTCACAGGAAAATGTGTACAGGAAATACAAAACCAGTCAACTATGTGAACGGGGGTTTGGGAAATCTCAGGAACAAAGCTGAAATCACAGTAAGGGTGTGTAAGGAAAAGGGAATTAAATAAAAATGCCTACAGCTGGGAGGCAGCTAACACTAGCAATAGCAGATGTGATTGACTTCATTTTAACAAGCCTCTAGAGGTAACAGCAATCCACCCCTTCATAGTGATGAGCTTCAGTCATTTAACATAAGGTTATTCTGGAAGCTGCAATTTTTAAAAAGGATTGGAAGCAGGACCATTTGGTGAAGGGGAGTGGGGAAGGGAGAGAAAACATTTAGACCATGTGTCCCAGGAACACAGGTCACTGCTCAGCCATCATCTTTAGGGGTTTGTCCCTCAGAATCATAGAATCATAGAATATCAGGGTTGGAAGGGACCTCAGGAGGTCATCTAGATGGGAATACGCAGCATTACTCTTTTCAGAAGCCAATGAAAGTGCTGTAATGCAAAATTTAACAAAACCATATGAGATTATGAACATAAACTGTATGTCTAGAGACTCAAACCTGGAATCTTTGAGCAAGTAATAAAGTAGCTGCCAGTGACAAATGCTGAGAAAATGGAAAAGAAAATGAAGTCCCATGGAATTAGAAATAGCAAGTGGCAATTTATATATAATATAAGAAAAACCATTAAAACTAACAAAGATAAGTAGAACTAATACAAAATCAGTTGTCATAAAAATACTAGGCCCCGGGCCAATATAAACTACAAATAGTGAAAACTTCAATGCAATAATTTCAATGGTAAATCTAATTGCATAATTGCTGGAATTGGACATAAATGATCCCTATATTGAGTAGTGCTTCAGGATATCTAGGGAAACAACTTCGTAAACTATGCCTAACTTGCAGTATATAAATCCCTCCAATGAGAACTATGGGCACAGGAGCCAATGAGAGTAAAGAAATGCTCAGGGACATGTTAGAGTTGAACAAACATGTAATGAAGGACATCACTGTGTTCATGTTACTGCCTCCAGACATGTTTAGTATCATGGGAGCAGCAGAGGAGTCAGCTATTGGGAGTGAGTCAGGGAGTCAGTGGGACAGTAGAACAGGATAAGAATCAGTGGTCAATGATTTGTCAATATTTGATGTATTGGTCTTTTCCCCACAGTTTTATAATATGGGATACGTATTTACCTGAATAAACAAGGATGAAATATTTGTAAAACTTTACATGCTTTGCCATAACAAATTATTGTACTAGTCATAACTGTTGCAGGACATTAGCATGTTTGGTTGGGGATTTTTTTTAAACAGTATGTTTATCTTTTTTTTTTTTTAGCTAAAGTTTTGGGTGAAGGTTAAGGTTTAATTTTTTATAACTGGTTCAATCATCTCTAGCTTAGGTAACTGAAAACTGTTGCTCATAAACACCCACATGGCCAATCTTATCTAGGGTCCAGATCTGCAAACACTCATGTGTGTATTTAACTTTACTACTACGAGGAGCCCCACTGATTTTCGATGGGACTACTTGCAGTAGTAAAGTTAAACACAAACATGTTTGTAGAATTAGGGCCTTAAAGCAGCATATTTGCAAGTCACAAGGAAAGCACCAGCTGAACAGTTTAGTAACCTTTAGTTATTTTTTACTTTTTCATTCATTTATTTTCAAGCATTAGGAGTTTCATTTTGACATTTGAAGGATGCGAGAGTTTGGCAGCATATGGCATGCTAAATATATAATTTATGCATTCTAAGTAACCATAAGGTAGTTGATTCATGGCTCAGTGGAGAAGTGATTACAAGATAAATTTTTAGAGTTCATGGGGCTAATTAGATTTTAAGAAATTACATTATATTTTATCAATTGATTTTAAAACTTGGAAGGATACTACAGGCTAGATCAGTAGTTCTTGACATAAGCAGTGCTTCTATATTACACTTTAAATTTTAATCTAGTTGTTGTTCTGACCTCTAACACTTAAAAGGCACTTAACTTTGTAATAAGGACAGCATGTTCAGGGGAATTACACAACCCTAATGTTAATCTCAGTCCATCTCGGGATGATAGTGATTGAAAGTTGTTACAATTTGGCAGCTGTTTGGCCAATGTGACATTAGTCCCAATGGACAAGAGTCTATATCTGAGTGGGCGGGCATAAAATTGCAACCATTATGGTGATCTTGATAAAGAACAAGGATAGAATGGATACGAGAAATGAACGGTTTTCTCACTCACACAGCTAGGTGTGAGAGTGGATATGCATTTGTGCACCAGCACTGGGAAATTCGGTATCTGGTTTGTGGATCAGTCTTCAGGGGTGTTGACCAGGCACTTTCACATGCACTAAAGTCACTTCAGGTTAGATTAGGCCTTTCAAGGCATGAAGATAGTACAGAACCACCCCAAAGAATGCCTGCTTGTGAGTGAGACTGCTACAGCTCTTTCTCCTGCTACCCTCACTCAGAAAGCCGGCTGTGCTAGCCAGCACAGAAGTGGGAAATGGAGCTGTGGCTCTGCCTACTCTGTCACCTTTTGTGGTGGCAGCACTCCTTGCGCTCCTGAGTTCCAAGGCTGTAAATCTAGCCAGCCTTTATGCAGGCAGCACAAAGGTAGCGGGAGGCGCCTGATTCTTCCTCCCTCACATCCTACCCTGTAGCCTTGCATAAGGGCCAGCCAGGATCTTGCCCTTAACTTTTAAAACATCTTTTACTGAAGAAAATTTGTTCAGTTCAGCTAAAGAGATCTCTTATTATAGCTTCTGATGTTAGCTATTTGGTCATGAGAACACTTAAGCCAAGTTGTACATATAACAGAGAAGCTGACTAACTAGTAAGCCACAAGTAAATCTGTAAGTGTAGGGGTATGGCTACATTACAGAGCTTACTGCAGTGCATCTGCAACGCTTCCAGTGCGGATGCTCTAAGCTGATGGGAGAGAGCTCTCCCACTGACGTAACACTGTCACATCAGTGCTTAGGATGCTGTAACTTACGTTGCTCAGGGGGCTGGCTTATTCAAACCCCTGAACATCATAACTTACACCAATTTAAGCTGTAGTGTTTACATAGCCTAAGGTTCATGCAAAAAGGCACCTCTCCCTGATACTCTCCTGTAACTACTAGCCCCGATTTGTTCTGCTGGACAGAAATGCAGAAAATCATCCCATCAATAAAACACACTTCCTACATATTTGTGTTGGTTTATAAATCTTCAGTAATAGACTAATGAAACAAATTCTTCCGTATTTCTCTTAATGGAGAAATATTTGAAGATTAGACAAGATTTTGAATTGATTCTCACAACAGTATTGCTAATATCCAATCAGTTTATCTTGCTCAAACTACTAATGCTCAAATAAATTGGTTAGTCTCTAAGGTGCCACAAGTCCTCCTTTTCTTTTTGCGAATACAGACTAACACGGCTGTTACTCTGAAATACTAACATACTGTCATTTTGAAGGGTAAAAATTAGGCTGAATCTGTTTAGACTTCTCTCTCTGCAATAACACAAGACTAATTTTTCCTAGCTGGAATTTATGTGAAGGGTGTGTGTATAAAATGTCTCCTTAAATCTGATATTCAATATTCATGTTGGTATATATGTCTCCTCCTCAGTAATAGTCCATTTATTATGCATTTTTCTATCCACTAGTCTTTCATGCTATACTTAGTCTCCCTAATACTTATTTGTGATTGATCCATAAGTGTTATAGAAATTAGCTGAGATGAATGAGAAATTCCATTATAAACATACTTTGCCCCTACCACAATGTTTACAGATGGAAACTACAGAGAAAATCTCTTGGTTTTGAGTTTCAACCTTCCTTTAGATGCTACTTTATAAAACTTTAAATGTATTATCAGTGGCTAAAAGAGTCTGAGATTTGAATATCACTATTTGTTTTAAGAAATACTGAATAAATATTACTGAAAACCGATACATCCATATACCAAAAATAGCGTGGCCAAGGATTCCAGCCACGTACTTCAATGGTTGTTTTGTCCATAAGGATGACACACAATTTTGTCTATCAGTAAAACAATTGAGTTAATGCTATATTCAAATACCATTCGTGTTTGATACACACTGGTAGAGCAACACCAAAGACAGCAGGAAACCAGCCTCCCTTCATTTCTGGAATTGAGGCGATGAAGTAGAACAATTTTAAAAAGTTATCCCCTGCCACATCTGACTGAAGATTAAAGCTGGGTGAATAACAGGTTTTCCAGTTTGGAGGCAGTTCGGAGGGCGGGGGTGGGGGAACGGTTCAGGTTTAACCAAATCTGGAACTGTGTGGAATGTGAGTCTCCCACAACCTAGGCGATTGCCCGAACCACTGGACTAAAAATGGAGGGATGAGGGTGTGACCGCACTACCACTACCTCGTCCTCCTCTTCTGGCAATTTTGACTATTCATGTCTAACTGGCACATAGTTTCTGGTCAATCAAAACTGCATTTTTCATCAAATAACAATGTCTAAAAATTTTACACAGCTCTACTGTAGTTTACTTTGGGTACAGGAACCATGTTTTCTTGTTTTTAAATTACAACACGTCAGTTTCATTCTCAATAATGGGAATTCAATACTCTCATTAGAGCATGTTAATAATAAAGTGATTTAGGTAGAATAGGGAGGTACTGGCCTACAGGCAAAAGCAAAAAAAAAAAAAAAAAAGAGGCAGTAATTGGAAGAATACCTTGGACACTTAAGAGAATGGATTTGGACAGATGCTTAAAAACAGAATTAAGTCAAAAAGCAGAAAAAGGGCATAACCATTCGATAGCTGGACGTGGAGATCAAGAAAAACAAAAACTAGAAATGAAATATAAATGTAACGGGGGTAACTAATCAATGGAGATTACCGAGGGATGTAAATTCTCCATCACTTGGCATCTTTAAATCAAAATTTAATGTCTTTCTAAAATATATCTTAGTTCAGTGTTTAGCAACCAACAAATCATAAAAGGCAATCAGGAGGGTTGTGAGGACTCTGAATTTATTACAATCTAAAGCAATGAAAATTTCTCTTCCACTCCCCACCCAAACTTATCTTTCAAGGTCAAATACAGTGTCAACCTCCTGAAATACACACAAATTGGCTTATCAACATTTTTGTTTACTCCTTTATAATAGATATAAGGGGTCATGAAAATTTATAAGGGGTCCCCCAACTTGAAAAGGTGAGAATACTTTAACCACAAGTTAATGGGATCAGTGTTACAAACACTGGGTGAAGTGCTATGGCCTGTGTTAGTCATTATGATAGTCTAGTCTGACTTTCATATCTACATTATCATAATGATTCCTTCTGGCTTTACAATCTATACTGCTATTGCCTATGACAGGCTGTGTGCATGAAGTAGCAGTTGTACTGCATTTACTTCCTGGAAGTGAAAAGGTTACTTTTGTGAAAAAGGTGACTGTTTAAAATATCAGTTTATAAAAATGGTTAGACATAATTTGTACTCATAACTTAACTGCATGGTTGTTTCTTTAGCACTAACATTTTCTTCTGACAACTCTTTGGATATTCTAGGAAGGCTTACTGCTTCCATTTTCATTTCTACAATTGAAAAGATGAGGTATTTTAACACTTTTTTGCTTGTCTTTTTCCTTTAAACCTAGGCTTAGACTATTGAAGTTTTATTATATACACCAAAGTTACAATCTTTGTTTTTATAAAAACAAAAACAGCAATTTATTAAATTCATAAAGCCAAACATTTGTGTTATATATATATCCAACAAGAAATATCTTAATAGTTTATAAAAATAAAAAAGTAAACATTCTGTTTTGACCAAGAGTGTATATTGATTACATTGTGTATCCAGGCAGCTTATTTACTACTAGTTCACTGATGTGCTTATATTGATTAGGAATACTCAGTGTCCCAAAATCATCATCCTCTTCCTTGTCTGATGTATTGTTTTCCACACCACTAAGTTCAAGATCAGACATGTTGGATGGCAAGTAGGAGCTAACTTGAGATGTCCTCAGTGACTGGCTCTTTTCCAAAGAGGTTTGGCCCTTTACTACACTATTTATATCAGAATTAGTTTGCTTACTCTTCACTTCAGGGGCCTGGAAAATATTTTGGTCAATTTTGCTATCTTCTTCCTTGATATGTGAAGCTAACTCCTGCTTATCTAATGAACCTGCAGGAGGAGAGGAGTCACTAATGGATACACCGACACCCGCACCTGTATTCTGTTTTTTTGCTTTTAAGTCATAGGTTCTTTTAAGAGAATGG
Organism: Lepidochelys kempii; assembly: GCF_965140285.1. Lineage (NCBI taxonomy): Eukaryota > Metazoa > Chordata > Testudines > Cheloniidae > Lepidochelys > Lepidochelys kempii. Next base: position 133,725,445 of record NC_136382.1, on the reverse strand, counting down.
ACTGGAGATGCACTTGAAGGAACTGGTAGAGGAGCTGAAATACTTTCAGTTCTCAGACTTTTTTCAGAAAGTCTGGACTTCTTGGATTCTGATTCCATGTCTGAGCAAGCTTGCTTTGGGCTTACCAGTGCACGCTCTGGGCTGCTATCAAGAGTTTCTGAGCTTCTGCCCGTATCGTCAGCACTGGTGAAATCTTCCGAATAGCCTGTGTTCTCAGGGCTGCCAACAAAGTCATCTGAATACTTGAGTTCAGGGTTACTTTCAAAACTGTTGTTTTGGCCTGGTTGATAATCACCTAACGGGGAAGCATTATAGTCATCTGTGTCTTTGTCATGAATCAAGTGTACTGCTTCCTCATCTACTTTATTTCCCTTTGCATCAGTATCCTGTGTGAAAGTTCTTGGCAGGTGGACTTTCACACCCTTTACTTTGTAAGGGGTTTTAATTGTAGTTACTTCCAGTGAAGAGTTTGTATTCACTTCATATGGATTCTCTTCCTTAGCATTTTCCTCATGATTGTTTGGTCTATTGCGAGCAGCATGTTTCTGTAGGTCAGAAATGTCTTCCATTATAGTGGTGGAGTGATCTTTTTCAATACTACTTTGTATTAAAGTCTCAATATTTTCACCAACCTGAATATTTTGTTCTAAAATTCCTCCCTCAGCAGGATGCCTGTAAGACATCAGATGCTGTTCAGCAGTGTTTCTGAATAGTTTTCCTCTGGACAAAGACCCTTTGCTTTGCTTTTCTCTCAGCATCTCTACTTGCCTTTTTCTATATTGTTCTCTCCTTTCATGAAGTATTAACATATCTGGATTGGTCTGCTGTAATCGTAACCTTAGTGTATTTGTGAGTCCATAAAACAGTTTCTTCCTTGGGGGTGTGTTTTCTTTGGTTCCACTCTTCTTTTCAAAACAGTTGTTTCTTGGTGCTGCAGCTTTCCTGGTTCCTTTCCCTGTTCCAGTCTCTCGTAAGGAAGAACCCGCCAATTTAGAAAACTGTTGCTGACTTCTTTTGAACCTTTCTCTGGGGTTAAGAAGTATTTCCTTATCTTTCCCAGCTGGCCATCTGCTTTTAGTAAGAGGTTTTGAGGTCTTGATGTCAGCTTCTTCTACTTCTCGGTATAGCCAGGCCAGCTGGGGGTGAACAGTAGAAGGTCCCAAGTGCAGGGGCTGATTACTCAGCAGGGATAGTTCTACCAGCAAAGCGTTGACCAGAGGCAGCTCTCTTAGAGCATCTCTGAGCTGCTGGGCACTACCCAGCGACTGGGCCAGGGAACCAGAAGCCCGACCTCTGTCTGGACAAGCTTCCTGTAACGGTGCTGGTGCTGCACTTGGGCTCTGCTCCTGTGGTGCCTGAGGCTGGGCAACTGCCACCCACCCAGGGGCCCGGGCTGGTGGGGGCTCTGTGGGCAGGTGGCTGTAGTACAAAGGGGGAGGGCAGAAGATGTTTGCTTCAATCTCCAGCTCCCTCACCTCCTCCACACATGGCAGATGGGTCTGGCCAGCGGGGGAAGAGGCTTGGCCGCTGTGCTCAGGCTCCAGCTCCCCAGGCAACTCCCGGCCCTGCGGCTCCGTCTGGATGCCGATAGACGTAGAGTGCCTACCATGCCCAGACGCCTGCTCCCCCGGGGCCCCCTGCGGCCTGGGCCCGCTCTGGCGCTGGGTATCCGGGGGGCAGGTGGGCCTGGGCGGCGGCGCTCCCCCGGCCACCCCCTGCCCCAGGCCCACAGGCAGGTGTCCCAGCAAGGCCGGCCCCAGGCTGCTGAGGCGGTAGCCCAGGGCCAGCTCCCCAACCCGCTCCCCCATGAGGTCCCGCAGGGGGTAGCGGCCCCTGCGGCCCCGGGAGCCGGGCGTCGCCCCGCCCTGCGGCGGCCGCAGCAGCTCCTCGGCGGCCGGGGCCAGGGAGACGCAGCAGCTGCCGAGCAGCCGGGCCGGGCCGGGCGCCGGGGGCAGCGCCAGCAGCAGCGCGTAGAGCGGGGCGCGGCGGAGCAGGCCCCGCAGGGGGCCCGGGCCCAGGCGGAAGAGGCAGGACTTGCCCCGGCCGAAGGGGACGAGCCGCCCCGGCGGGCAGCCCGGCTCGGGTGGGTGCACCAGCAAGGTGGGGAAGTCCAGCAGCCGCAGCGCCACGGCCGGGCGCAGGGGGCCGCGCGCGGGCAGCAGCTGCGGCTCCACCCGCACCCACTCCACCAGCAGCTCCAGCGAGAAGAGAGCCTCGCGCGCACCGCCCTCCGCCGCCTCCGCCGCCTCCATCGCCCAGCGCGAAGGTCTCCGCCCCGCCGCAGTCAGGTCAGGGTCTCGCGAGAGTAAGGGGAGGGGGGAGGGGGTTCGGTGGGATGGGGTTGGTGAAGTCTCGAGGGTATAAATTAAGTTCTCGCGAGAGGGGCGTGGCGGCTCCCGGAGAGCGTATGGGAGCAGCGCACGAAGTGACCACGACAAAAACTGTCAGCAACCGGAAGACCTCGCAAAGCCCCTTGGGAGTTGTAGTCTCTGCCCTAGTGCTGGAGCGGGGGAAACCTCCGAGTGGTGACGCTGCAGCACACACCTGCCCGTCACCTGCGTCCGTTCGCCTCGCTGCTGCTGACTCCGGCACTAGCGCTGCAGGGAAGGGCAAGCAACACAGGGGCGGGACTGGGGCTTGTGGGGCGCAGGCCCCAGACCCCCAGGGGGTAGCGCCCAGCCCTGGAGTGACATGTGCCCATCCGCTGTCACTGCACGTGCCCCAAACGTGCTGTAAATGCCATCTATTCCTTTTTAATACATTCCTCCCTGTAGTATCAGAGCACCATGCACACCCATTGAAAAATACCAGGCCTAATTCTCTTCTCATGCTCATATAAATTAGGAGGAGCAACTGGAAATTACTTGAGCTGTGCCAGAGTAAAAACTGATGTGAGATAAGAATCACGCTCAGCATATTCTAGCCAGAGCATTATGTGCCTTTGAACCTTTCTTATCGCCCTCTTCCATTTTAAACCAGTCTCATTGCCACTGATAGAAAAAAATGCTATCAATGAGGTGCTTACTTTCTGAAGACTATTTTGTTCAATTAAAATCACTGTAAAATAATATGACCTAGATTGATGGCATTAAATTAAAGATACAGAATACTCTTAGCATTTGCCAGCAGGGAGCTAGCTAATGGAAAAGAAAACTAATTCCTCCCTTCCTTTGTTCTGTTCTATTCCTTCCTTTCTCTCTCCTTCCTTTGCCAACAATCACAATCACCCATCTTAAAAAAGAAAAGAAAAGAGGAAACTGTGAGGCAGGATACTGGCCTTCCATTTAGCCAGCACTGCAGGCTAGAATCCAACTCTTAATTTTCAGCCAAATACACTTTGTCTTCATTAGCTATTTTGCCGGAGTAAAGAGTTACGGATGTGACCCTTTATTTGTGACCGGGGTTGAGTGGGAAACACTTAGTGGGCAACAAGAAATCTGTAGTTCAACTCTGCTAGTATTCTGTTAATGCCATTGAACAGGCATTATCTTTGAGACAAAACAAAATGGCAATCTGTCCACCTCTTTAAATGAGTTGGAGGAAGTAAAAATACTTAGCAATTTACAAACAACCCTCAGAATACCCCAAGGAGGTACATGGGTAGGGATCTGCATTTTTCAGGTGGGCAAACTGACACTGAGGTTGTACTCCTAAATTTCAAGATTAGTGGAGACTTCTGAAAATGCCCAACCTGAGAATCTAGGGCCAAATTAATCCTTGATGTCACTCCATTGAAGTTAGTAGTTAAACCATGGATGAATTTGACCTCTGTCGCCTGATTTTCAGATGCTGAGCACCCACAGCTCCCACTGATCTCACTGAGAGTTGCAGGTGTCCAACACCTCTGAAAATCAGTCCCAACGTGTCTCATGATGGAACCCGAATATGGAAGCACAGAAAATTAGTGGATACTTCTGAAAATGTGACTTGGCCAAGGTCAGACTGTGAAGTAGTAGTAAAACAAGGATTAGAGCAGCGAGGGGTTTTTTAATGGCTCCCAGTCCCACAATCAGTTGACATGAACATGCTGCCTCCCCTGAAATCCCTATAAAAAAGATTCCTGATGTAGTTACAATTTGGAAAAAAAAATGATAAAATTCTGTCCCACACATCATGATTTTTAATGAGAGCAATATTACAGGAACATTTATGGTACTGTTTGTTTCAGGTACTAAGACAGAAGCAGTCTGAAAAGAGCTATTTAAGAAAAAATCATACAGCCGGGAGGCTGGATTTTGGAATCCAGCAGTAGCTGTAAATGAAACTATATGGGTAACAGGCAGTGTTTAACATTTGTTTCCCATTCAGGTGGATTCAAATAGTTCACGTAAGATATGGCCAAATCAATCAAACTACGTAAGAAACAAAACCACACTTTTTTTTCAGTCTGAATGATTTTTCCCCCCTCTGAAATTAGCACTTTCATTCCTCGGTTTCTCTCTTGGGAATCTCAGATTTCTAGATTTGACCTCAAATAGATGAATTTTGGGAGAGTAGTGAAAAAAATCCAGACTTGATAGATACACTTACGTTGAGTGTTTGGATGTGGGTTCTTTCAAATCCTGAAGAAAGACAGTTGTGGATTGTGGACTGCGCCTTTAGCAATGCCAAATCCATGTTCTGGAAGGAGAAAGGCAACCAAATAATATGTCATGTTAGAGTGGTAATTCTAGCTTCAGCCTGCAGTGCCTAACTGGAAGATCAGTGTCTTGTCCCATCCATTTTTGCCCCTTCTCATTCATTAAGCAGCTTCATATCTTCTGACTGGAGTAGTCTATCAGTTCTCCCTTTTTGTTTCTGGTCCTCAGTTCTTAGTGGGTCTTCAATTCTTTCTGAGAAGCTGGGAAGTTGGGGAAATTATCGATGGAATCCTTCACTTAACTTTTGTTTCAGTGTGAGTTATTAACCCTCCTTTCCCAGGAATCACAGCATAGAGAACTGGCTCTATAAACTCAGCAGCTTTTGATTTAAATAATTCTTTAAAGGATACAAGAAAAATGTTAAAGGTCCCCTTCAGAGAGAGTCTGAGAATTTTTAAGTCTTTAGATTTATTGACCACCCTGCAAGTGATTGATTCTTTGGTCAGATACCACTTTATGAATGAAGAGGTCTAACATTTGGAAAGAGATCCTGGAAAAAATTAAATTACACAGTCCTACAAATAGAAGATGCTTATTTTGGTGACCAAGGCAATTACAAAATGTTCTGAACATGAGAGACTGTGGCAATTTATTCATCTTCCAACAATCTCTTGTTTTATTAAATATAAAATAATCTTCCCAGTCCTGGGCCTACATGATGGCATTTGGAATTTGTACAAATATTTAGCTTGACAGCATTCTTATTCAGAACGAGGTCAGTCAATCTGTTGGAATATACAATTGTAACAATAAGAACAATTCTGAAATACTGTATCTTACAATAAGTTCAAAGAAGTCTTATTTGGTCCTTTCTCAGCCACTGTGTTGAAACATCCACTTATCAAGTTAGTGAAGTACAAAAAGAAATTCAGAAATTCATGTGGCAGCCTTCAATAACCCCCTCTCAGTTTCTATCAGCATTCATCTTCTTCAGTTCAAGAGAATAAAGAGCTGTAAATTACAAGGGTAAAGCAGAGGGTCAGAGCAATAATCCTCAGATTTCCCTCTTGGAGAGTTCAGGAAGGGTTTACAACGGAAGCTAATTCAGGTGGGAGCGTGAAATAACTTTAAAAATTACTCTGCGGGTTTGTATGCATGGGCGGTGGGTATCTCAGGCCAAGGGAGGCTAAGCCTCCCCAAACAGCCAGGAGCCCACACTCCACCTCAAGGCCCCCTCCTGCCTCCCAATTTTCTTCCGTGGCCCCAGCCCAGGTGGCTTCTCTTCCCCGAAGCTGGCTGGGGATAGGGTGGGCCAGCTGGCGGCCCAGGACTCAGGGCATCTGGGGCTGGTACTGGGGCCAACCGGTGCTCTGGTGCTGGGGCTGGCTGATGCTGGAGTGGGCCAGCTGGGGCAGGGTGGACAACGGTCTGGGCCAGCTGGTGGGCCGGGACCTGGGGTGGCTGTGGCGGGGCTTCTCCAGCCGTGATGGGAGGGATTGGAGCTCCGGAGGGGGAGTGGGGCAGAAGGAGTGGGGCCTCAGGCAAGAGGGGTGGGGCCAGGGGCTAGCCTCCCCCAACTGGCAGTTCACACACTGCCCATGTGTGTATGTAAGGTGATGAGTCATCCCTGAAATAGAGCCTGATTTAACACATGCATTGATGAGTCATTCCTGTGCTAGGCTTCAGCCAATCCACAATCCAGGGACTGGTCCAGTGAGCCTAACAGGAGGAACGGCAGCTCAGTCTGCTCAGCATCGCTCGAGGGCTTGGAATTCCTCCTTGCATGATATTGGCAACAGACCCCCCAGCCATAGCTTGCTCCAGCCTTTCACTTGTTCCAGCTCTGTTCCTAGTCCTGCTCCACCCTTGCTATCACTCTGGCCTCGTTACAACCTGGCTCTGGACTCCTGATTCCAGCTCCAACCACTAGGCATGACCATCCTCATCATGGTTTATGACAATGTGTCTGTATATATACACAGGGGATTTAATTATTACCTGCACCCAAGATCCATTTGGTGCAAGGAAGCAGAGAGTATTAAACTCTCTAATCCTTTTCTGCCCCAGCTCTGGCATGAGGAAGAGGAGCCTAGTGACTGCTCTAATTATTTTACTGGAATTTTCTTGAAGGGCCCTTATGCTAGTGGAGGACCAGCATTATGGAACTCTGCCCTACTCCTACCATGTCTCCTCCTGTCCCTGGCTTGCCTTGTATGCTGGAAAGGATGGGGCCAGCTGGTACAGGAGCTTGCTGTGCTGGCTTTATACCAACAGTGTGTTTCTCTCTGCCAGGGGAATTCTTCACTGGCCATTTGTATGAGACTTTTATGTTGCCTGAGTAGTGCAAAAAGCTGGAGTCAATGGAGAATCTGATTCTGTGTGTAATTATATGTATATTTATACATACAACACATACACCCTTCCTTTCCTGAATTATTTGGCCTTGCCACGGCTGTCTCTAGCCAGTTTATCAAAGAGCAGCCTGATTGTGCAAACATTTGCTCAGAGGAGTAGCCCGTAAGCATACTGTGTAAGCCCGGTATCTTCATTGGGGCTGCTTGCTTGAGTATCAATTTTCTGGATCAGGCCCTATATGTTTGTAAAAAGAAAAAGAGGACTTGTGGCACCTTAGAGACTAACCAATTTATTTGAGCATGAGCTTTCGTATATGTTTGTAATATGTCACATAAGTTTACAGAACTATGAGTAGTTCTTAATGACACATTTTACTTGCATATGGAACCTAGTTAGGAGAACTCTTAAGCAGTAAAAGAAAAGGATCCCAGTAGATATAACAAAAACATTGTCCAACTGTCTTCAACTGGAACTTAATGGAATATGTTGGAAGGGTAATATGTGTATGTGAGTGCACCCCCTGCATGACCTAGTTCTGAAATGGAATTTCTGAAATATCAAGGCTGTTTCTTGTCCAATTTCTGACTCAGCCAAAACCAGAGTGCACTGAAAGTCACTTGCAGGAGTCTGATCCTGCCAGAGTTCTAGCCTCAATTCTAGGCCAAAAATGTTTGGATTGTTATTTAAACTGAACCTCAGAACCTTTGGAGGTTCCCACCATGAATTTTTACTGTACATTTGGAGCTCTGGTTCCAAAGCACTCAAGTCATGCTTTATTATTATCATTTTATTTATTATTTATTATTAACAACTTTATTTTAATGCAACAGGTTTTGAGTTTATTTTTATTCTCTGTTATCTTTAACACCTCTTGGAAGTTTAAAAATAGCTATTTTCCTAACAGTGCAGTCCTTTCCTATTTGGCAAATAGTGATGTGTTTCCTGTCTTTTTAGGGAGATTAAAATGAACTAATGCTGTCTTTAGTATTTTACTTTCCTCAAGTGCTGAGAGAGAAGCTTTGTGGGTTAATTAGTCCTGGAGAGTCAGCAGGGGGGCCCCCACAAGATTGTTTTCTCATTGCCTTAGCAAAAAATAATGGTTGGCTTTTAAAGTGTCAGATGAATGAACTTGTGAGGGTAAGTGGCTCTCCCAGCCTGCTCCAAAACACAATCCACACAAACTCAGCCCCTTTTGGACTTTGGCTTTTTTCAAGGGCTAGTGGAATGCGGTGTGCCAAGAAACACAGCTCTCCCTCCTCTGCTGCAAGTAGAGGGAAAGTTGTTCTTTCACCCCCTTTCCCAGGCTTGGGGAAGCTCAGCTGAAATAGGCAGGGAAGGAGAAGAACCAAGAAAGAATTATGCAGTGAGAGCCAGTGACAAACAGGATGTTACAGAGAAGGGGTAGGCAGCTATATGAAAAGCGGCAGAGAGAGTTGGTCCATGTGGAGCCATGCCTGAGGTCCTTGCTCATACCTTATTCAAGCAAAATTCTCTTACTGAAGTTTATAGCAGTTGTGCTTAAAAAAAGAAGTGAAGTATGGACCTTGGAATCAAATCCTATGTGAATATCCTTCTTGGCATAGTTTTTACAATCCAGCAGCATAGCCTCTATTATTAAAGACCCATATGTCATTATCACTTTAAATTAAAGGTCTCGCCCTCATTCTTTTCCATTATTTATTGTACAACATCATGAACTCATTTGATATTAATAGAAACCCCATGAGCATTTGTGCTGTAATTGAACATTAATTAATGTACCATTGTTTAAATAGTGATACCTACACATCCGGTACACGGGAAACTCTTGCAAGGGATTCAAAAAGGTCAGTTTATTTTCTTTGGTCTTATGGCTGCAATCCTATACTCTCTGTGGTTGTATACATTGACTGATGTTAGGATTCCATTTATTTAGTCATCCATAAAGGATGGCTTAATCAGGGTTGCACACTTTTTATGTGAAGCGGAGAGTCTTTGGGCTAAATATTGTGAAGTGCTGAGACCCCGTGCAACTCCCATCCAAATTGATGAAAACTGCAGGCGCTCAGCACCTCTCAGGATTTGGTTCTTTCTCTGTAGGCAAGGATTTGTCTGGCTCACTCAACACCACCTAAAAAGCTACATTTACAGCGTTCTTATAGGTCAAGATGAAACCACCAGGGGGCAAATTGCAGTTAAGAAAGCCGACAGTGCTTTCTACAGTGAAAGCTCTTACGAACCTCAGCATGGTTTTTAAACTGAATTCACCAGTTAGACGAGCTTTCCTTAACAAAAAACTGGAGATGTCTGCAAATATTTGTTTGGTTAAGAAACTGTTTGTAGTGTGTGCATTTTAACATCACATGCTTGACACTCGTTAAGTCCAAGTGATAATTGCCATTGCAAACCATGTTTGCTAAGGGGCTTATAATATGGCTATTTTGTTCACTGCACGTTTCCAACCTGGAAGACTTTTTTTCCCTTTTGCCTCAAAATGAGTTTAAAATCAATGTGGCTGCTCTGAGAGATTGCAAAAAGTCTGGTGGCAAGTAAGGGGCCAAGAACTTTATTGCTGTCATTGGTCCAAATCCTCTGCCCAGTTATGCGTGAGTAAGGGCTGCATGAACCTCTTACTCTCAACTATATCTGCATCAGGCTGAATGATACGGAGGGTGTTCAGGCCCTGTGCAGAAGGGGGCAGAGGTATTCCATCCCCGCTCAGTGAGATTGAGGTAAAAGCTGCTTGTGGGAGTGGAGACCTAATACAAAAACATTTGTTCCCCCCCACCCCCAGCCCTCCACAGATCCCCGTCCTTCTCTTTCCCCATTTAGGAACTATGGAAGTTACTGCAATCCTAAGGCAGCAGAAATATCAATGGAGCAGCAACATTACCCTTTGAGGTGGATGGGGTTTTGGGTGTCTTGTGAGCATGGTAAGGTGGGGCTGTCTCCTCATCTTGCTCCTCAATTGCCTGGAGAGGGGATCTTCGCCCTGCTGGTATTGTTCTCACCCCGACTGATCGCTCCGTTTCAGAGACTTCAACTGTGATGTGTTTGTGGGTCATTTAGCCCATTCAGGCTTCTGCCCTTGCTGCAGCTCCGCTGGGGAGGAACATGCTGCCCACAGGGTCCTGCCTCCCCTGACACCTTCCCCCAACAGCCAGGCTGCTGCATAACATGGAGTTGAGCAATTCTTCGACTCTGTCATTTTCTAGCAGGACAATGGATAGATATTAACTTTCCTTAAAGATTATTCATGGGAGAGCAGGATCTTTACTGCTTGAGTTCATCAGAAAACTTAACTAGGTAGATGGGCCAGGATTTGGCTCAATATATTGTCTTACTGATTAGAGAAGAAGGATGGTTTAATGGTTAGAGCACTAATCTGGGGCTCTCGAGATCTGAACTGATCTCCTGTGGGAGAGCAGATTTCCTGGGTGACCTCAGGCAAGTCATTTAACGTCTCTGTGCCTCAGTTCCCCATCCCTAAAATGAGGCTAGTACCTTGGGCATTGTGTGGATAAATACATTAAAACTGTAATTACCTTGGATGGCTAGATTATACAGGTTTCAGAGTAGCAGCCGTGTTAGTCTGTATCTGCAAAAAGAAAAGGAGGACTTGTGGCACCTTAGAGACTAACAAATTTATTTGAGCATAAACTTTCGTGAGCTACAAGTGAGCTGTAGCTCACGAAAGCTTATGCTCAAATAAATTTGTTAGATTATACAGTACCTCTTGCCAGCCTCACAGTCCTTTGTACCATGGTAAACCGCAGTATAGAAACCTCACAGTCCTTTGTACCATGGTAAACCACAGTGAGATCCCTCACCCAGCACCAAAAGGTGGTGCAATTGTTGTTATGACGACATTAGCAACACTACACCATAGCTTTATAAAAACTGAAAGTGAGGCATTACACAGTCAATCAAAGCATCAGCCTCTCGCTATCCCCACTTCAGGCCTAGGCATTGTAGCACAAAGAGACTGTTCAGCAACTCTGGGTAAATATTTAGTTCCCCGATATGCAGATGGCGAATATTTATTTCACCAATGTAGAGGAAGCCAAATAATACTATGGTACATGGCTAATTAGAAAATGTTTTCACACCACTTGCACTGCTGTATGACAATCTCTATGTGCAGGAACATAGGGAGTACTTGTCTATACCGTTTCCAACGGTTTTGTAGGACTCTATCACAGAAGACCCGACAGCAGCTGCTGCAATGCTTAGGAACATTGGGCCAAACACATCCTGGTCTAATGCCATAGAATTTAGGTGAGCTACATCAGGAATATATTTGTCTCAGTGAGCTGGTTGCCTTCACACAGAATTTCCCTGTTTGCAGATAAGTATTTTAAGCTTATTACTATCTCAGTGCCATTTTATGCATTTCACATTTGAATTATTCCTGTTGGAGGCAGGTATTGTTTGGGAAGATGTTGCAATAATTACTGTGTGAATCATTTGTTGTGGGAAGTGCTGTGGAGAAAGTAGATGGGAACTATTCCAAAAGGTCTTTAATGAGTTCAGTCATCCAGGATCCTGATTTCCATCTCATAAATAATAAACTGTCCTCAATATGCTAATTCAAACTTGGCTTTAAATTGCTCATTTTAATTTTGCAAGAAAAATAATCAAGAGAGAAAAGTTCTGGAAAACACAAATCTGCCCTGTTACTGTGAGAAGGCACTCTGAGGTTGCAGCAGCTCTTCTTATTCAGAACTTTGTAAGGGCTGTATGGTGACCTTGTGGCTTGTTCGTCTTTATTTTTAGACCCTGACTTGAAGAGTGAATATAATTCCAATTCAAATTTTAATTCAAGAAAATATGTAATCCCTGCTTCTTAGAGGAAGGGCAGTTACATGGCCTAGTGGCAATGTTCTCTGGCCTGCTACACCATCTCCTGTGATGCGAGACACCCAGTCTCAGTTTCGGGTCCTGATCTCTTGCCTGCCTGGCCAACAGACTCTAGAAGTGTTGCATAGACAGCAACCCCAGAAGGGTGGTGGTATATGCTCAACAGTGACACCATATGCTTGATTAAGAGCACTTCCAACAGACACTAAAGCCCTGCGCAGAAGCAGCCTTGTAATGAAGAGGGGTAGGGGTAGGGGTGAGGGAGTGTTTTGCAGGAGACCTTATTGAATTTGCAAACCTTCATAATAAGTTTAAATGTACAATTGCTAGGCAAGTGAATTAGCACTTTCAGGCATTTCTGCTTCAAATAGATAGCTAGTCCACTGCACACCAGAGACTACATGTTAGCAGCTATTACAGCAGCAGAATAGCAGCATTACTGTTAAGGTTGAGATTATTCCACTCTAAAAACTTCCTTTTCAATCATTCACATTTTCTCAAAATAGTCTTGTTTGAGTAGATACGGATTCTGATCTTACATTGCATCATAACCTATAATAGTATCCCAGAACTATGAAATAAAATCAAATTATTTTATTTTAGATATGTACCAATAATATGTTTAATTTAACTTAAGTTTTAGGTGCCTGGTAAATAGGCATGATTGGAAGAGCCTGATTCTAACCTCCAGGCACATGGTTCTGCAAACACAATTGTAGATTTTTATGTTCAAGACACAAAACACCCCTAACAGGTGACTAAAATTTCTGCCCTAGAGAGAATAAAAGCTTTTTGGGAACATGAATATCCCCAGCCAGGGATCACATAATGCATACATTTACTGTGCCTTTAAGGAATAACAAAAGGTAAAAATGGAAACCACTCTGAAACAACCCAGGGGCTGCCAAGTGCATTCATTCCTTTCTTAAAGCCTCCTTGAAAGATGCCATTAATTAACACTGACAATTCTCAGAGGTAGATCCCACACCCCTTCATCATGGATGTCTGGGAAGCTATCCCCATCATTCTGAGGGGGTGGGGAGAGAAGAACACTCCTTCTGAAGACTTCTTAATACACTTCTTAGGCTGATCTTAAACTGAATAAATTATTTCTGCTGTATGCATTAAAGTGTAGTGCTGTAACTTAAAACAGAAGGGAGGTACTCTGATAACTCAGAGAAGATCTGTTCTCCAGATAGTGAATGGGAGATGTGGAACCAGGCTATGTTTGGTGTAACTACTGGGAGTTATGAAGTTACATTTCACCCCAAGCACCCGAAGCTCAGAATTCAACTCCTAAATCTTAAATCTATTTTCATTCACTAAGTAGAGGTAAGGATACTGCCTTTCAGAGCCTCCTGAGCTTTGGAGCAGTTTCCATTTTATCTTGCATTCAGCTTGATTATGAATACCAATAATACTTCTACCTGATCTTTGTGTTTACAGGCTAATTCGATAAAGCCATCTTTGGTGAACTGTCTTTGATGAAGATTGAATTAATGGGTCCGCTTCACTTTTACACCCATTTTAAGTTTCCTTTGCACTGCCAGAGCAGTTTAAGGGGGCGCAAGGGCTTTTTTGTGTGGGAAGTTGTGCCAGTATAAGATAAGACGTGAATTTAAAGTGCTATAGTGATGCTGTTATATATCCCCATGTAGACAATCTTATTCCAGTCTGAGAGTCTTTTTCCAATTTAGTTGATGGCACTTTGGAAGCAATTTAAGCTAAACCGGAAAAAGCCACTCTTTTAAGAAAGTATCCATACAAGGAGTTATACCGGTGTAACCATAGTTGTTTAACTATATAATTCTATCAGTATAACTACTTGTGTAGACAAGCCCTTAGTGTAAATGAGAACCAGGCCAACAGGAATTTTTCTTTTATAAACAAAAGCTCTATTTTTCTATAAACTACCACTTGGCAGCTTATTTATACTGTGTGAAGGGCAGCTGATTAAACAATGTGCTGCGATCTTATCTGCTCAGCAACATCACCGAGTTAATGTGCAGTAAGCAACTTGCAGAGACGTGATCAAATGCATTACAAACTACTCTGGCATTGCATAGGCAAAAGTGGGACAATATTAGCTTTAAATAAATAAATAAATGTCTTCTTAACAGCACAGTGAATACATGCTTCTCCATGGTTACACACTCCAGACTGGAGTAGACAGGAGATATTGCATCTCCTGGGCCTGTGGGGGAGAAGAGGCTGTGCAAGTGTAGCTACGAACCAGCCATAGAAATGTGGACATCTAGGAGCAGATTGCACTGGGATGCAGGAGAAGGGCTATGACAGGCACCAGCAGCAGTGCCGTGTGAAAGCGAAGGAAATGGGGCAGGTGTACCAGAGGGCCAGGGAGGCCAATGCTGAGCGGCAGACCTGCCACTTTTACAATGAGCTGCATGCCATAGTTGGCAGAGACCCCACCCCGCCTCCCCGCAGATCACTGTGGATGCCTCTGAGAAGCCTGAGACACAGACCCCTGGTGTGAACAGCGAGGACAAGGAGGAGGAAGAAGAGGCGGACGGGGGACGTGCAGCTAGGGGGTCCAGCTATGCTGCGAGCCAGGGCTTGTTTGAAACTCCACTGCAGTCAGTCTTGGCAGTTGAGCACAGGAACCTCAGGTAAATGTATTTCCCAATACAAAGATGAACTGATAGCATCCTCAACTTAGCAGGACACTGCTATCGTCTTTTTCATTAATTTACTCATACTAGAAGTGGTAGTGGTACACAAAGAGAAGTAGAATTGTAATCTGCTTTTCATTCCCCTGTACTTTTAGGTGGGGGGAGGGATCATTCAGAGCAGTTTGTTTATGGACACAGGGATGTCCCTTGAATCCCCCTGAGAGATCTCAATGAAACTTTCACAGAGGCACTCTGCAAGCCCCTCCCAAAGGTTTCTAGGGATTGCAGTCTTATTTCTTCCTCCGTGGTAGGTCACTTTCCCATGCCAGTGAGCGACAATTTTGGCAAGCACCATTGCGGTAAATGAGCTAGTGGCATGGGCCAAGGTGACTTTGGGACACCAGCAGTAGCTATGCTCTCTCTGCCTTTGTTACTCTCAGGAGTGAGATAGCATCTAAAACCACCACTGCTTGGGAAAAACAGTGCAAGTATTCAGTGCCATCGCCCTGTACTCGGAGTTTCATGCAACCAAGCAATACCCTCCTTATTTCCCTCACCCCTGGTGGGCCATACTCACCATGGCTGGTCCTGTCAGCAGTGCTGTGCACAAGCACTCCGAATCAGAAGGGTCAATAAGCATGTCTTCCTTAAAACTGTAGGGGAGCAAGGGAAGGGAGTTTTGAACCTTGAACTTTTGCTTTCCATTGTGACTACACTGACAATGGTACCTCTGTGTGTTTTATCTGTAGCTGCTGCCATTGCAGCCTGGAGGGGTTCCCCCTTCACACCCACAGAATGGCTGAGCCAGATAAGGAAGAGAAAGAAGAGGATTTGGGATGAAAAGTTCAGTGAGATCCTGCAGGCCCTGGCTGCATCAGAACATGAGCAAAGGGCCTGGAGGATGATTATTTCAAACTGTACGGAGAAGAAAAGAGAGGATATGAAAGAGGCCCAAGAGCCCCAGCAGGAAAAGGAGAGGGAGATGCACCAGGACATAATGGGGGTTCTCCAGCAGCAAACACAGATGCTGCAGGTTCTTGTGGACCTACAAGTTCAACAGTCCCTGGCTTGCCTCCATTTGCAGTTCATAGAGAACTCCATTACAGCACCTCTCTCCTCAACATTCCATGTGGTATCAGGCCCTACATCCCTACTCCTACCACTCCTTACTGGGGGACAGGGCCGGCTCCAGCGTTTTTGCCACCCCAAGCAGCAAAAAAAACAAACCAAAAAACCTTGCCGAGGCAGAGTGATGGTGCGGCCACCGAATTGCCGCCGCCGCCGTGGGCGGATTGCTGCCCCAGAGCCCGACCTCCTGCCACCCCTTTACACTTGCCGCCCCAGGCACCTGCTTGGTTCGCTGGTGCCTGGATCCGGCCCTGCCAGGGGATAGTAAGGACAACCACAGCTTTGCATAAAGCCACAGTTGTTGTATGCATAGCCAAAAATGGGCATGAATGTTCTTTCCCATTAAGTTCTGTTCCGTGAATTTAAGTTTTTAATGTATCTGCTTTTAAAGGTCCCTGGTGTTTGGCTTCATGATCCAGGGAAGTCCAAGCAAGGGATAGGTTGGGTCCCCCCAACATCACTACTGGCATTTCGTCACCAGTGGTAATCTGCTAGTAAGGGAAATAAAAGACCCCGCTGCCAGTTTTCTTAACAGTACTGTGTTCTTAAAGCTATGAGTGTCATGCACGACCGACACTTTCATAAGCATAGAAAAGTAGCCCTGTCTGTTGATGTGCTCTGTGACAAAGTGGGCTAGTGCCAAAATCGGGATATGCATACCTTCTGACTCGCCATTGCAGTTCAGGAACCCCATTGCTTCAAATCCGTCCACTATGACCTGGAAACTTGCCAAGAGTCACAGTCCTGCATAGCAGGAGATGATTAATGATCCTGCACACTTGTATGACAACAGCCACCACAGTGGATTTACCAACTTCAGAATGATTTCCCACTGACCGGTAGCTATTTGACATTGCAAATTTCCACAGTGCGACCGCCACTTGCTTCTCTACTGTCACTGCAGCTCTCATTCTGGTGCCTCTGCTCTGGAGGGGTGGGGCAAGCGGAGCACACAGATCCAAGAATGTGGCCTTTTGCATCTGAAAATTTCTTCAGCCACTGCTCATCACCCCAAACCTGCATTATGAAGCAATCCCATCAGTTAGTGCTCATTTCTCAGGCCCAGAAATGCCACTCCACCGTCTGCAGCTGCTCCATGAATGCCACCAACAACATTGAATTGGTTTTCACTATGTCCCATAGCAGTCTGTGCTCTATGAAATCATCATGTTGTGTGATGTGGTTCGCAAAAAGAAAAGGAGTACTTGTGGCACCTTATAGACTAACCAATGTATTTGAGCATAAGCTTTCGTGAGCTACAGCTCACTTTATCGGATGCATACTGTGGAAAGTGTAGAAGATCTTTTAATACACACAAAGCATGAAAAAATACCTCCCCCCACCCCACTCTCCTGCTGGTAATAGCTTATCTAAAGTGATCACTCTCCTTACAGTGTGTATGATAATCAAGTTGGGCCATTTCCAGAAAAAATCCAGGTTTTTTCCCCTCCTCCCCCCCCCACCACACACACACACAAACAAACCCACTCTCCTGTTGGTAATAGCTTATCTAAAGTGACCACTCTCCCTACAATGTATATGATAATCAAGGTGGGCCATTTCCAGCACAAATCCAGGGTTTAACAAGAACGTCTGAGGGGCAGGGGGTGTAGGAAAAAACAAGGGGAAATAGGTTACCTTGCATAATGACTTAGCCACTCCCAGTCTCTATTCAAGCCTAAGTTAATTGTATCCAATTTGCAAATGAATTCCAATTCAACAGTCTCTCGCTGGAGTCTGGATTTGAAGTTTTTTTGTTGTAATATCACAACTTTCATGTCTGCAATCGCGTGACCAGAGAGATTGAAGTGTTCTCCGACTGGTTTATGAATGTTATAATTCTTGACATCTGATTTGTGTCCATTTATTCTTTTACGTAGAGACAGTCCAGTTTGACTGATGTACATGGCAGAGGGGCATTGCTGGCCCATGATGGCATATATCACATTGGTGGATGTGCAGGTGAACGAGCCTCTGATAGTGTGGCTGATGTTATTAGGCCCTGTGATGGTGTCCCCTGAATAGATATGTGGGCACAGTTGGCAACGGGCTTTGTTGCAAGGATAGGTCCCTGGGTTAGTGGTTCTGTTGTGTGGTATGTGGTTGCCGGTGAGTCTTTGCTTCAGGTTGGGGGGCTGTCTGTAGGCAAGGACTGGCCTGTCTCCCAAGATTTGTGAGAGTGTTGGGTATCCTTCAGGATAGGTTGTAGATCCTTAATAATGCGTTGGAGGGGTTTTAGTTGGGGGCTGAAGGTGACGGCTAGTGGCGTTCTGTTATTTTCTTTGTTAGGCCTGTCCTGTAGTAGGTGACTTCTGGGAACTCTTCTGGCTCTATCAATCTGTTTCTTCACTTCCGCAAGTGGGTATCGTAGTTGTAAGAATGCTTGATAGAGATCTTGTAGGTGTTTGTCTCTGTCTGAGGGGCTGGAGCAAATGCGGTTGTATCGCAGAGCTTGGCTGTAGACAATGGATCGTGTGGTGTGGTCAGGGTGAAAGCTGGAGGCATGTAGGTAGGAATAGCAGTCAGTAGGTTTCCGGTATAGGGTGGTGTTTATGTGACCATCGTTTATTAGCACTGTAGTGTCCAGGAAGTGGATCTCTTGTGTGGACTGGTCCAGGCTGAGGTTGATGGTGGGATGGAAATTGTTGAAATCATGGTGGAATTCCTCAAGGGCTTCTTTTCCATGGGTCCAGATGATGAAGATGTCATCAATATAGCGCAAGTAGAGTAGAGGTGTTAGGGGACGAGAGCTGAGGAAGCGTTGTTCTAAGTCAGCCATAAAAATGTTGGCATACTGTGGGGCCATGCGGGTACCCATAGCAGTGCCGCTGATTTGAAGGTATACATTGTCCCCAAATGTAAAATAGTTATGGGTAAGGACAAAGTCACAAAGTTCAGCCACCAGGTTAGCCGTGACATTATCGGGGATAGTGTTCTTGATGGCTTGTAGTCCATCTTTGTGTGGAATGTTGGTGTAGTGGGCTTCTACATCCATAGTGGCCAGGATGGTGTTATCAGGAAGATCACCGATGGATTGTAGTTTCCTCAGGAAGTCAGTGGTGTCTCAAAGGTAGCTGGGAGTGCTGGTAGTGTAGGGCCTGAGGAGGGAGTCTACATAGCTAGACATTCCTGCTGTCAGGGTGCCAATGCCTGAGATGATAGGGCGCCCAGGATTTCCAGGTTTATGGATCTTGGGTAGTAGATAGAATATCCCAGGTTGGGGTTCCAGATGTGTTTGTTCTTACAGCTCTGCAGTTACCATAGGATTGTGCGTCCTATGCTTGCAACGCTCATGACACTAATGCAGAGATGTGCTGGTTCCATTCTTCTATTAGAAATGGTGGACAGTGAGGAGGGCCACGCAAATTCATGGGATTTTTTTAAAAAGGTGCAAAATGATGGGATATGAATAACATAATGGGATGGAAACAGTTGCATGTTGGGAAGTTGACCCATTGCTCCCAGTCAGCCCTGCATGACTTGTTTCTGCCCCACACCATGCATTGCCAAAATTTCCCAAAAGAGAGTGACCTGGACAGTGGCAAGTTGCACACTGGGATACCTACCCATCAAGCACTGCATTGTGCAATGACACAAGCACTCCTGATGAGTACATGCACAAGGAGTCAAGTAGACACATGCATGAGAGCTACACTAAGTGCAACAGCTTTATGCTGACCTGTGTAGACCTGGCCCTCGTCCCTCAGGTCATGCATGAAATATATAATGGTGTGAGTCAGGGACATACTTATGCGCTGGTGTCTGTGCAGACACCTGTACTGTGAATAAAGAATGGTTTTTAGTTTCCAGGGCTGTAATTATGGCACCTTTTACAAGCACTAAATTCACCTGCCCCAAGAAAATAAATCATGCAATGATTTAAAAAGCTGTATGTAATAAAGGGCTTCTCCTTGAACGTTACTTATAGCCATCAACCAGCAAGTCCAATGGGGAATTCAGAAAGTCCATTTGTCACCATATAATTAGAAAAAGAAAAAAAATCTCTTTATATGTGCCACTCACTATGGTATCTAGGCTCCAGAAAGCATGATGGGAAGTGCTAAGGCTAGAGATAGTCCAAAGCTGCAAAGCTGGAATTCAGACTTCATCAAAGTTTGGAGAGTTTGGATTCAGTGGGTTGGTTTTGGTCTATTTCTAGCTACTTTTTTGTTGCAAAAGATTCTCATTTCTAAAAGAACACCCTGTAATGAATAGGCAGAGTTCTCTTTTTAAAACTCCTATAATTTTTTTTCTCTTCTACACTGCCTCACCTGCATTGGTTAATCTTTATAAGGGTCTTTTCAGCAAAGCAGAAATGTATTAAACATGTCCCCAGTCCGGTAATCTGATTGACATGGCAGATCTCTGCATTAGTATGGATGGAGGCCCATAACAGTCAATGGGGCTCTGTGTGGACACAGACGTCTATGGTACAGATCAGTCTTCCGGAATGAAATCTTGCTGAGGAAAGAATAAAACTGATTATAAACACAGTGCTGCTTAATGCACAAAGTAAACAAATTGAAGGAAAACAAAAGTTTTGTTTAATTTGCGCTGTTACCTTCTCTCAGTTACAGTTTTCAGACAAATGTGATTTCTAAGTTCATGATATTGTTTTTATAATTAAGTTCCTCAAATGTCTTTGTTTTTATATTTTCATATTCAGTGTTAAGTTTCAACCATGTTATTAGCCATGAGACAGGAATGCCACATTCACGGTATGTCGACGCTGCAATTGGTATAACCCACATAGGATACCTGTTGTTAATATCTGTTAGTAAATATTAGCCATTTTTGTCTTTTCCTTTCTGTATATTTGATTCATTTAAATATTAACTATTCTTTAGAATCCTTTGGATATTAACAAAGAGTATGTTGAATTCTAAGGCCCAGAATACTGGTCCTTGATCAATAAATAACCCTATTCAGGTATTCTAGGTGTTCGACTGTATATAATAATCCTGGGTTCCTCTATGTCTATAGAAGTCCAGATAGTCTGGGAAACCATTCCCTTATATATATGTTTACATAGGCATATATTAACCTGGGAAACTGATAAGAGATGATTCTTATAGTAGATGTCTTCTGTCGGGGAATCAACAGGAAAGAATAATTATGGGGTAAAAAAGACCCACTGAAATATATTTTCTTGAAGAACTATTAGTCCTCTTGGTTGTAAGTAATTATGCCTTTGCACATAAATCAGATAAACTGAGAATGTATCGAACTAACATCAGAACACACGTTTCTTTTGGCAAAGAGATTTTCTGTGTTTGGAAACCCTATATAATGACACTGGTATAGGAACTTAGTTGGGGAATGAATCTGCCACGTACCTCCCGATACAGTGAAGGGGAGCCAGAGAACCAGCTCTTTATCATTACCATCCCACCAAAAGGTGGTAATGCATCGAATCATTCAGTATTCTGTATAGCTCTGTACTAATCTCCGATTGATCATCCTTGATTAAATAATTCCAGTTGAGCCTGTTGTTCAACAATCTGGAGTTGTCATTAACTCAGACACGCAAGGCCGTGCTGGCTTTGCTTGACCACGCTCACTCAGAGCAGCAGCCATATAGCCAGGGCAGCAGGGACAGTGGCACAGGCTAATCGCCAGGGGAAGTACACAGAGTCCCGGGCGGGATTGTACTGGAGTGGCGAGCCCATGCTGCCGTCACCTCTGCCACAGCTCTGCTGCTCTGTTGAGTGAGCTAGCTCGATAAAAGCTCACTCGGGTAAGCCTGCGTGTGCTGCAATCATGCCTTCCAATGACTGTGACTGGAGTCCCAAGGGGGCCATGCTGAGATTGCTCAATTAGGGCAAATTGCAAAGAATGGGGCAGACAATCCCCAAAACTAGTGGTTATTGCAATACTTACATTCACTAAGACAGCAACAAAACAGCTTCTACAATACCTTACTGGTTATCCAGAAGCCTGAAATACAGTTCCCTTAAAGCAATTCAGCCTTGAGCTCCCACCCAGACTGCCAAGTCAAATATGACAAGGATTACTGAAAATCTTGTTCAGCATAGAAAAAATTCTACCAATCCCAAAGGATCAGACACATTACCTCCCTAGTCAATGAATAGTTCAGATCTTACCCAAATACACGTATTGGTTAAAAGATCGTTATACATACAGACATGAATAGAAATTCATGGTTCAGTTTCATAGTAATGACAGTGAGCTTTAGAGTTGCAAAGCATTCTTTCAGAATTAGTCCATAAATTCAGTCCAATGTTCAATATCAGGTTGATCCAGAATGGAATTGGAGACCTCAATCTTGTGGCTCAAGCTTCCCCTGATGAAGCATAAATAGATTTGAGATGAAAGGGTCAGGTCCCAAGAGTTTTTTATAGAGATTACTGGCAGGCTATGATAGCCTCTTGACAACATGCAGTCCTTGGGTGAAAAATAGGTAATCGTCCTAGCTTTGAAGTAGACTGCCTGTTTTGTATGTATATACAGGTAACTAGTTGCATTCATCAACATAAGGTCATTATCCATTAAGCAGTTTATAGACAGTTTACTATAAACTTCAAAGTGTAGTATAGACAATGAAATTATTATACCCAACTTTCATCTAAATGTTAATATTCCCTTTTGATCTTTGAATTAATAGATATAGAAACAGACAGGAGCCATCTGTTTACATGGTTAACATCTAACAAGATATATATAAACACACAGAATTAGTATTACCTCTAGTTCTCTAACAATACAGGTTTGCATTTCAAAGCTCTAATCTATCTAAAATGAAATGGCCCTAATTACCATTTACATACTTTTTTAACATGTCTCTAAAGGTTGCATTTGGGTCCATTAGTCTGCTAGTCGTGTAACCCTTTCTGGCCCTGTGTCACACATACCCCGAGAGTTTTTCTGGTAAATGCTATGGGCAGTATTCTGCCAACTTTACTCAGGTAAAACTCCAAGTAAAGACTGCCGAATTTGGCTTCTCTCTCCAAACTCCAAACTATCCTTCCCCATTCTTTGGATCTGGCAATCAACTGCACCATTGGACAATTCAACTCCCTATCTTGTTGGTTCTGGAACTATTGCTCTGTTAGGGCGATCAGACTTACTTTCAATTCTTCTTCCTGGCTTACATAAATTTAAAGAACAATGTAGTAATGCTAGGGACTGGGTTCACCCACTAGTGCAGCTCTTTGGAGGACCACACTTTCTTGCACCCAAACATTATAATGCTGAGCCCCTTATGGTATCAGTTTCAAAGCTCATGGGAAGGATTTGCAAGAGCTCTGCTACGTGGGTCCTGTCCTGACTACCAGTATTGCTTCTGTAAGTCTGTTCGTGGGGTCAGAAGGACCACTTCCATGCCAGAGAGAGATGAAGTCTTGGTGGAGGGTGGGGGATAGGTATAGGCAGGGTTGCATCACATATAAGTGCTGGAGGAACCAACTAGGGGCAGAGCTCTTCTTGACCTGCTGCTCACAAACTGGGAAAAATTAGTATGGGAAGCAAAAGTGGATGGGAACCTGGGAGGCAGTGACCATGAGATGGTCAAGTTCAGGATCCTGACACAAGGAAGAAAGGAGAGCAGCAGAATACAGACCCTGGACTTCAGAAAAGCAGACTTTGACTTCCTCAGGGAACTGATGGGCAGGATCCCCTGGGAGAATAACATGAGGGGGAAAGGAGTCCAGGAGAGCTGGCAGTATTTTAAAGAATCCTTATTGAGGTTACAGGAACAAACCATCCCGATGTGTAGAAAGAATAGTACATATAGCAGGCGACCAGCTTGGCTTAACAGTGAAATCCTTGCTGATCTTAAACACAGAAAAGAAGCTTACAAGAAGTGGAAGATTGGACAAATGACCAGGGAAGAGTATAAAAATATTGCTCGAGCATGCAGGAGTGAAATCAGGAAGGCCAAATCACACCTGGAGTTGCAGCTAGCAAGAGATGTTAAGAGTAACAAGAAGGGTTTCTTCAGGTATGTTAGCAACAAGAAGAAAATCAAGGAAAGTGTGGGCCCCTTACTGAATGATGAGGGAGGCAACCTAGTGACAGAGGATGTGGAAAAAGCTAATGTACTCAATGCTTTTTTTGCCTCTGTCTTCACAAACAAGGTCAGCTCCCAGACTACTGCACTGGGCAGCACAGCATGGGGAGGAGGTGACCAGCCCTCTGTGGAGAAAGAAGTGATTCGGGACTATTTAGAAAAGCTGGACAAGCACAAGTTCATGGGGCCGGATGCGCTGCATCCGAGAGTGCTAAAGGAGTTGCCAGATGTGATTGCAGATCCATACGCCATTATTTTTGAAAACTCATGGCGATCGGGGGAAGTCCTGGACGACTGGAAAAAGGCTAATGTAGTGTCCATCTTTAAAAAAGGGAAGAAGGAGGATCCTGGGAACTACAGGCCAGTCAGCCTCACTTCAGTCCCTGGAAAAATCATGGAGCAGGTCCTCAAAGAATCAATTCTGAAGCACTTAGAGGAGAGGAAAGTGATCAGGAACAGTCAGCATGGATTCACCAAGGGCAAGTCATGCCTGACTAATCTAATTGCCTTCTATGATGAGATAACTGGCTCTGCGGATGAGGGGAAAGCAGTGGACATGTTGTTCCTTGACTTTAGCAAAGCTTTTGATGCGGTCTCCCACAGTATTCTTGCCATTAAGTTAAAGAAGTATGGGTTGCATGAATGGACTATAAGGTGCATAGAAAGTTGGCTAGATTGTCGGGTTCAATGGGTAGTGATCAATGGCTCCATGTCTAGTTGGCAGCCGGTATCAAGTGGAGTGCCCCAAAGGTGGGTTTTGTTCAATATCTTCATAAATGATCTGGAGGATGGTGTGGATTGCACCCTCAGCAAGTTTGCAGATGACACTAAACTGGGAGGAGAGGTAGATATGCTGGAGGGTAGGGATAGGATACAGAGGGACCTAGACAAATTAGAGGATTGGGCCAAAAGAAATCTGATGAGGTTCAACAAGGACAAGTGCAGAGTCCTGCACTTAGGATGGAAGAATCCCATGCACCGCTACAGACTAGGGACTGAATGGCTAGGCAGCAGTTCTGCAGAAAAGGACCTAGGGGTTACAGTGGACGAGAAGCTGGATATGAGTCAACAGTGTGCCGTTGTTGCCAAGAAGGCCAATGGCATTAAGATGTATAAGTAGGGGCATTGTCAGCAGATCGAGGGACATGATCGTTCCCCTCTATTCGACATTGGTGAGGCCTCATCTGGAGTACTGTGTCCAGTTTTGGGCCCCACACTTCAAGAAGGATGTGGATAAATTGGAGAGAGTCCAGCGAAGGGCAACAAAAATGATTAGGGGACTGGAACACATGAGTTATGAGGAGAGGCTGAGGGAGCTGGGATTGTTTAGCCTGCAGAAGAGAAGAATGAGGGGGGATTTGATAGCTGCTTTCAACTACCTGAAAGGGGGTTCCAAAGAGGATGGCTCTAGACTGTTCTCAATGGTAGCAGATGACAGAACGAGGAGTAATGGTCTCAAGTTGCAGTGGGGGAGGTTTAGATTGGATATTAGGAAAAACTTTTTCACTAAGAGGGTGGTGAAACACTGGAATGAGTTACCTAGGGAGGTGGTAGAATCTCCTTCCTTAGAGGTTTTTAAGGTCAGGCTTGACAAAGCCCTGGCTGGGATGATTTAACTGGGAATTGGTCCTGCTTTGAGCAGGGGGTTGGACTAGATGACCTTCTGGGGTCCCTTCCAACCCTGATATTCTATGATTCTATGATTCTAGTTGGGGATTGGTCCTGCTTTTAGTTGGACTAGATGACCTGTTGAGGTCCCTTCCAACCCTGATATTCTATGATTCTATGATTCGACGATATGCCATTGTGTCCAATTATATAGCTCTTTAGGGGTTGCCTTTCTCATGGTGACTGGCAGATTCTTCAGTTCCTTCCTCATGCCTTTCATTAGCACAGCTGGATCTCTCTCATCACACTCCTTCTGTTAGAGATAATGTATATAACGTCGTGCCTGCCTTAGGCAATTTTGAGTATGCTTCTGTGGGGCAACACGCTGGCCAGTTGTATACACATTTGAAATTACTAGCTGCACCCCTGAGGAGACCACAGGAGAAGTGACAGAGTGAAAAACAGAAGCGATTTTGCAGATAGACAGTTTCCTTTACAACATGGTAGGTGTGTAATTTCATGCAGTCTTTAAAGCGAAGAAAATCTGTAGAGGGGACTTTTAGGTTAAAAAGAAATTGACAAACATTTTCTTCAAGGTTCTCTTTGGGCAGTGAACTTTTTAGACACAGTTTGGTTTTTGCAAATTTTATTTTATCATTTGGTAGCAGCATCACATCCAGTCCATCTATTATTACAATTGCTTTGAGTGTTGTCAGCCTCACACTACCAGGCATTTATTCCTTTGAAAGAACATTGCACATGGGGCTTGGGGAAAATGGGTCATGACAAAGCAAAGTGAGCTACAACCTAACTTTCTGCTACCCAGATGCTCTCAGTATGAGATCACCTGGCACAACGGCAGCAAGCAACAGCAATTGCATCGGCTGATATAATTAAATGATGTCTTCAAAACCAAAGACAAGTATTGCTTGAGATGGTAGCAGCAAGAGTCAGTATCTGGTAAACAACTTTAACTTTAGAGTTCTCTCCCATAGTTCAGATTCACTCAAATATAAAACCAGTAAAACGAAAATTGGAAAAAAAAGAAATAGGACTTGTGTGAAGGAAGACAATCCTAACCATCTCTCTGCATAAACCAGGAAGGAACTATTTAGGGGAACAACATGTGCCTTATTTTCTGTACTTAGAGGTGTGTGTGTGTCATAGGGGCAAAAAGTTCTGATGAAGAAGAATTTGTGTCAAGTATCAGAGTTGTAAAGTACCACTTTAAATGTTCAGGGGTTTTTCCTGTTCCTGTTTCAGGCTAAGGGGTGTTTTAGGGAAGTGTGTGATCTGGACCTAGCAGAGTCAGTGCTACAGATAGTAAATGGTGGGGTAAGATTAGAAAATGGTGGGGTAAGTAGTGCCTCTCTGCCTTAGAGAGCAGCCTGCTTTCTTTATCTCTGTTTTGGGGCAAGATAATGGAGCAGCTGATACTAAACAGGATTAATAAAGAATTAAAGGAGCTGTTACATACAATCCCAGCCCACAATAATACAGTGGACCCAAAGATACTTAAACTTAATTCGATAAGGTGTCCCAAGGATATGGCAGGAAATTGCCGTATCTGTCACATGTACAGCTAGAAATAAAGAATGTAGGCCATACTTGCAGGAT
This sequence comes from Lepidochelys kempii, assembly GCF_965140285.1. NCBI lineage: Eukaryota > Metazoa > Chordata > Testudines > Cheloniidae > Lepidochelys > Lepidochelys kempii. The sequence continues at coordinate 133,698,659 of NC_136382.1, read as the reverse complement.
GGGGGACTCTCTCCTGAGAAGTAGTGACTTTGAAAAATATTTGGGGGATGTGATATATAATCACAATCTTAATAACGTGAGCTCTCAGTGCAATGCTGAGCCAAAAGGGCTAATACAGTCATTGGATGCATAAACAGGGGAATCTCAAGTAAGGGTAGAATAGTTATTTTACCTCTGTATTTGGCACTGGTGCAACTGCTGCTGGAATACTGTGTCCAGTTCTAGTGCCCAAAGTTATATTGAAAAATTGGAGAGGGTTCAGAGAAGAGCCACAAGAATGATTAAAAGGTTAGAAAACATGCCTTTTAGTGATAGACTCAAGGAGCTCAGTCTATTTAGTTTTACAAAGAGACAGTTAAGCGGTGACTTGATTACAGTCTATAAATATCTACATTGGGAACAAATATTTAATAATGAGCTCTTCAGTCTAGCAGAGAAAGGTATAATACAGTCCAATGGCTGGAAGTTGAAACTAGACAAATTCAGATTGGAAATAAGGTGTAAATTTTAACAGGGAGGGTAATTAACCATTGGGCCAATTTACCAAGGGTCATGGTAAATTCTCCATCACTGACAATTTTTAAAACCAGATTGGATGTTTTCTTAAAGAAAGCTCTGCTCTAGGAATTATTCTGGGAGAGTTCTATGGCCTGTGCTATCTATGGCCAGGAAGTCAGACTAGATCAGGGGTCGGCAATCTATGGCACGCGTGCCAAAGACGGCAGGCGAGCCGCACGCTGCTACCTGCCGAGTCCCAGCCACTGGCCCCGCTCAGCCTGCTGCCGAACCCAGGCCGGGACCCCGGCAGGTAGCAGCGTGCCATTAAAAATCCTGCCCGCTTCAGCCCGCTCTTCTCCACCCCTCCCTCCACCCCGGGGCAGGGTGAAGAAGCTTGGTCCTGCTGGCTGCTGCTGCAGGGCAGGCAAGTTCCCCCCTCCCCACCTCTTCCCCCAGCGTGTTGCGTTCCTGCCCCTCCTCCTCTCCCTCCCTGCCATCGATCAACTGATGGCCTTTGCGGGGGAGGGGGAGAAGCGGAGCCGCAGCTGCTCTGGGGAGGAGGCAGAGAAGAGGTGGGGATGGGCCTTGGGGAAGGGGGTGGAATCAGGGGATATCCCCTCCAGCCCCCGGCTGTGAGTCCAGCCCACACCGCCAGACCCCTGCCCTGATCCCTGCACCCCCCTCACACACACCCAGCCCTTTGCCCTGATTCCTGCACCCCCCTACAACCCCAGCCCTGACTCCTGCACCCCCCACACATACCCAGCCCTCTCACACTCCATGTCCTGACTCTTGCACCCCCCACATTCCCACCCTCACCCTGAGCACCAAACGGGAGCTCCTGCCCCCCACCCCGTCACATTCCCACCTGCACCCCTCGCACCAAATGGGAGCTGCCCAGGTAAGCACTCCACACTCCACACACAAACGTCAACCCTGAGCCCCCTCCCTCATTCTAGCTCCTGGCCAGACCCTGCACCCCAACCTCCAGCCTGCTCCTTCACCCCCAGCCCTGTGCTCAGCGCACTCCCACCCTCAGCTCAGTGCAGAGAGAGAGGAAGAGAATGGGCTAGAACCAAGGAGAAGGTAGGTACCCACTCTGTGTGGGCAGGGCCGGGATCCCAGACAGGCAGCAGGCTGAGTGGGGCCGGCAGCTGGGACCCTGGCTGGCAGGAGCCGGCGGACTGAACCCCAGACCGGCAGAGGGCTGAGTGGCAGTGGGCTGAGCCGCTCAGCCCACTGCCGGTCTGGGGTCCCGGCCCTGTCCACATCGAGTAGGTACCTACTTTCTCCCTGGTTCTGGCTCATTCTCTTCCTCTCTCTGCACTGAGCTGAGGGTGGGAGTGCGCTGAGCACAGGGCTGGGGGTGAAGAAGCAGGCTGGAGGTTGGGGTGCAGGGTCTGGCCAGGAGCTAGAATGGGAGGGGGCTCAGGGTTGACGTTTGTGTGTGGAGTGTGGAGTGCTTACCTGGGCAGCTCCCATTTGGTGCGAGGGGTGCAGGTGGGAATGTGACGGGGTGGGGGTGCCACAAGTACTCCTTTTCTTAGTGCCCACTCAGTCTAAAATGGTTTGTTTTCAGGACATCGTCCTGTGGACCAAGTGTGTTTGGCTGCCAGTGGCAAAAGTTGGCACATTTTCCTACAGTCAGTCAAAAGGAATGGTGTGCTCTTTGCTTGATGTTGGTTTTCCCTCCATATACATTAATAATTTTAATACGTTTATTAATAATGACAAACATTTTTATAAAGGCCATTCAAGATAAATGGAATTATACCTTTCATTTATTTTTCACTAAATGATTCTGTTATGGTCTGCGAGTGATTGCCATTTGTTTTTGTAATTGATGGTTCAGGCACCCTGGAGCTTGGCTAGGTGCTCCTTTTTATTTTTTGTGTCAACATAACAGTATGGATTTTAATTTAAAGGGATACTGTACATTTAAAGCAAAATCCCAATTCTGCCAGAAAAGGGCCCCCGGGCCCTTTTAAAACACCCGGGCCCCTGGGCAATTGCCCCCTTTACCCTCCTCCCCTGTCAGCGGGCCTGTTGCCAGCAGAGTTGCTGGTGATGCTACTGGTAGTAACTAGTTATTTTTATTATTTTGGCTCATCATACTTATTTGCTATGAATTTGACTGAGATCACTAACTATTTTTATATATACTACTGATGAACCATAGATGGTAATTGTAGTCTCGATTAATCTAGGGTGTAAAGTTCACCAGTCACAAGTAACAGGTTCTGTACTCATCCAGCAATGTAAGAAATTGTACTGAGTTGAAATTTGAGGCACACACAGATAGAAACATGAGGACTTCACTTAAAATCCAAATAAATACAAACATAAGCATAATTATACAAAACCAGATACATATAACAAAACACACACTAGATTGTGCATTTGTACAACTTTAGGTCAGTACAAGATAAAACAATTCCCCAATGTTGACATACTTACAACCTTGACCATATTTACAACCTTATGGAGACTGGTAGCAGCAAAGATACAAGAAAAAGTAAGTGGAGATCGCTGCCACGCTGTCTGGATTGGCTCATGACCATGAACGCCAATCTCAAGGCAGACTGTCAAAAAGCAGGGCGGACACCCCAAACAGGTTATATGTTCTATAATTAGATTTCACCAACCCAGTAACAAGTGTGAACTCCTATAGCACTATAACAGTCTTATCATGGAGTCACAGACAGTCCCCTTGGGCATTCCACTCTATCTTCCCACCCAGGCAAGGCTGGACTATATGATGGTCACTTCACACCAGAATCACAACAAAATTCAGGTTGTTCCCAGTCCCAAAGGAGCAGTCACTTACCCCACATCATTTGTACTCAGATCTCAAACCAAAGACAACACCTGTAACCAATCCTATAATTAACTAAAGATTTATTAACTAAGAAAAGAAATAAGAGTTACTTACAAGGTTAAACAGGAAACATACACACACAAATGAGTTACAGTCTTAGATTTAAAAGGGTAATACAAGGAGAGATTAACAAGACTTTTCAGCTTGGAAAAGAGGCGACGATGGGGGGATATGATAGAGGTCTATAAAATCATGACTGGTGTGGAGAAAGTAAATAAGGAAGTGGTATTTACTCCTTCTCATAATACAAGAACCAGGGGTCACCAAATGAAATTAATAGGCAGCAGGTTTAAAACAAACAAAAGGAAGTATTTTTTTCACACAACACACAGTGAACCTGTGGAACTCCTTGCCAGAGGATGTTGTGAAGGCCAAGACTATAACAGGGTTCAAAAAAGAACTAGATAAGTTCATGGAGGATAGGTCCATCAATGGCTGTTAGTCAGGATGGACAGGAATGGTGTCCCCCGCCTCTGTTTGCCAGAAGCTGGGAATGGGCGACAGGGGATGGATCACTTGATGATTACCTGTTCTGTTCATTCCCCCTGGGCACCTGGCATTGGCCACTGTCAGAAGATGCCAGATGGACCTTAGATGGAAGGGCTAGTTGGACTTTTGGTCTGACCCAGTATGGCTGTTCTTATGTTCTTATGATCTTAATATAAGATTCTATAATAAGCTGCTCTATATGCCCTTTAGGGCTGACCCATGCCAAGCAGCATGGGGATCTCTTGTTTATGTTTTGGAATCTTTGCCCCTCAGAGTCCAGACAGCATAAAGATCCCAGTTTCTCTTTGTCAGGGATTTTTATCTCCTTCACCCCAGAATCCAAGCTGATGGGATGACTGCATGCATGGGTCTCCCCTTCCTGGAGGGAGAGAGGAATGCAATCAACAATGTTTCTGTCCTATGATGCTACACAATGCCCCGTTTGCCTTCAGTGGGCCATCTTGTGTACAGGACAAGCACTTTACCTAATTAATGTTTCTTTTCCAGTTTGTTAAGTTACATAATGACAGAAGTTTACAATGCAAACACTCAATATAACTTTATACCATGGGATGCAGATATTAAAAACAAGATTACTACATGCAACATCCTACAAGTGTGCCATAAAGTCTAAACACTGAACACATTCTTATAACAGTAATATGTATTTTAATTATACCAATCCACAGGTGAGCCAGACTGGTTCCCAGCTATGCATTAGTCAGTGTTCAGAGAGGCCCTGGACCTTGGCATGAGCTGGCACCTGGTCTGCCAGCTTCACAATCACCATAAGAAAGCTTGTTCATACACAGACTTCTGCCCTCTGGTCATCCCTGGTATCCCAAGTAGGGATGGGTTTGACAACCTTGTCTACACCTTTTCCATTTCACCCACATACGTCTGGGACCATATCTGCTCAAGTCTCAGCCCTCTATTCATATTTGGTATTCCAGGAGACCAATTTTAGGGTTCTGGTTCTCTATATGTGGTATTCCGGTTAACCAGAATTACACTTCCGACAGTTAACCCAATCAGTCCTGTCAGTCCCTTTCCCAGTAGTTTTGATATGTCAATATAGTTAGCACAAAGCCTCGAAGATGATACCATCTGTTTGTTTTGGGTTACTTATCACATGATGCACTACTAAACTATTGTAAAATATATATTGCTAACTTCTAGGCCTCACTCTGAGCCTTTCCAGCCCACCTCCCACACTCCATTCATTTCTATTTGCATATTATTACTGTTGAGTTATTTGTATGTTGTTGTCTATTTTACCGTATCTTAATGAACTGGTACATAGTGCTGGTTCCTCAGCTGGGTCAATGAAGCTATGCCGGTGGACACCAGTGGAAGTATTGGCCCATCACATTCTATCATAAGCTAACAGGTTCATGACATATGTTATATAGTTATAGCTTTTATTCTGCTAAATTGTGAGCTATATTTTGGGAATTATGTCTATGTTTCTTTCTTAAGACTGCAATGGTGTAAAAATATATTTGTCTACAAAAATGACTCAGTTGTGTGAACAGAATAATAATGATCTTACTGTGCTCTCAAAGGAGAATTTCTCAAAGAATTCCTATATACCTGAAAGGATTCCTATATTCCTGAATTTTGAGTCCAGTCCCAATACTCTCCTCTTTTAAACTAATTCTATCCTGGATTAACTATGCCACGATCTTCTCATGACACTACAGAGGAGAATTTTCTTTTTAGTTTCAAATCTGGCAACGTGTGTTTAAATCTCTCTCTCTCTTTAAAAAAGATTTGCTGATTGCAATTTGATTACTTGTTCAGCATTTAACAAAACATGTTACTCTAATTGAAGTCTAGAAATAGAAATCTGATCAATGGTTCTAAGTGAATCTTATAAATGTTTGATTTGATATTGTTCGGTTCATCTCAAGATTCAATGTTATAATAAATGCTGCTTTTTAAGTGTCTACATACAGGAAATATTATATTAAAAAAATAAAAGTTTTGTATTTACACAGCAGCTTTCTTCATAGATCCCCAAAGTGGACAAGCACCATAGTGGGGTACTCATTTTTACATATGGGAAAACTGAGGCCCTAGGTCCTTAGAGTGGGGTTTTAAAGTCTCATTAAAAGTCTGCTTTATACCAGACAGAGATTTTTTGTATACAGATGGACTTCTCTAAAGGGAACCTCAACTTGAGTTAGTTCACTGTGGTGTTTATGCAGCACTAAGTGAATTTCGCAGACTGGGAATCCTGCCCTCTGACTACAGCTGTAACAAGTTGTGCTGTAAGAAGAAAAGGAGGACTTGTGGCACCTTAGAGACTAACAAATTTATATGAGCATAAGCTTTTGTGAGCTACAGCTCACTTCATCGGATGCATTCAGTGCCACAAGTACTCCTTTTCTTTTTGCGAATACAGACTAACACGGCTGTTACTCTGGAAGTTGTGCTGTAACACATTCATAATTGCCCTGAATTTGCAATTCAGTTTTAAACTGTGGCTAAGGGCTTGTATATAGGGGAAAGGTGGGAGTTTTCTGAGTATGCTATAACTACACCAAAAGAATGTGATCAAACTCGCTTATGGAGACATCTGAATATTGAACATGCGCTAACATGTTTGTGAGACTGGCTTTTACTGTGTGCTGCAGTCTGCATGTTCTGTTTTCGCTCCCATGGCTCTCTCTGTTTTCCATGTGTGGTACTGGAGTCTTCCAGTTCACTGCCATTTAACTATCTTGCTGTCATGTCACCCGGGTCCCATAATGCTGCAAAGGCAAGGCAATGCTTCCTGTGTCACATGCCATCATCCAGTTTTCAAAATATTTTCATTGCTCTCTATGAAATCCAGTACTCCCCATCCCAACCCCAAACCTTAAAAAATAATGAGACTGGCCCATAAATCAAAAGAGTTGGGGTATTTTTTTTAAATGAGGGGGTTGGATGGCTTTTTTTGGTCTCTTTGATTTTTGACCCCCCCACCCCGCCCCCGGCCTACACCCAGTGTGAGTGATAAAAACAGTGTTCCAATTCTCCTGTATTTATACAGTAAGGCGACTTGGGCCCCTGCTGCAGGAGCTTTTGCTGGAGGACCCAACTGAGATCAGGTTACAAGGATTTGTATAAAATGCTCCCTGATTGTGTGGAGCTTCCTGCTTCTTCACAACCCGCCAAATTCTAACTAAATAATTATCTGCCCCACCCAGCAATTGACTTATGCCCTCTTCCAACCCTCACATCAATTCTGCCCTCCTCAGCCCCACATCTGCCCCTTGCCCCTCAGTGCACCTCTGCTCCTCCTGCAGCTCCAGCAGCTCTGAACCCTTCTACAGCCAGGATTGTGGGGGTGCAGCTGCAGTGAACCCCATTCCCAGGTCTGGAGGAGGAGAGCAAGCTCCGGTTTTTCACCAATTCTCCCCCTTTCCAAGCTGGGTGTTGCAGAGACATAGATGGGAGGGGGAAAAGAAAGCAGAATGACCCATTTTTGGCAGGGTGGAAAAGGGAGCAGAGCTACCCTCCAACTGCTGAGCTCTTTCTACCCCCCCTCATGCCTTCCCTGCTTATGAGAGTGATGCCTGATGCTCTCCTCTGTCCTCTCCCCAATCTTCTCTTGGCTCCCGAGAGGAAGGAGGAGAGCTCTGCCTGCCTCTGCAGCAGCTCTAATTGGCTGATCTTTCCCAAGAGGTGGGAAAGTGAGGAAGGCAGCCAATAAAAAAGATATTTTCTCCTGGACAGGGCTGACAATTGCACGAGAGCTGGAGCTTCTCCCATAATGGTGAAGCTAAAATCGTGTTACTCACGTTACTCAATGGGAAATCATGAAAGTAGGCAACATTAGAAATCCTTGACACCGTACGCAAAAAGAAAAGGAGTACTTGTGGCACCTTAGAGACTAACCAATTTATTTGAGCATAAGCTTTCATGAGCTACAGCTCACTTCATCGGATGCATACTGTGGAAAGTGTAGGAGATCTTTTTATACACACAAAGCATGAAAAAATACCTCCCCCCACCCCACTCTCCTGCTGGTAATAGCTTATCTAAAGTGATCACTCTCCTTACAATGTGTTTGATAATCAAGGTGGGCCATTTCCAGCACAAATCCAGGGTTTAACAAGAACGTCTGGGGGGGGGGTAGGAAAAAACAAGGGGAAATAGGTTACCTTGCATAATGACTTAGCCACTCCCAGTCTCTATTCAAGCCTAAGTTAATTGTATCCAATTTGCAAATGAATTCCAATTCAACAGTCTCTCGCTGGAGTCTGGATTTGAAGTTTTTTTGTTGTAATATCGCAACTTTCATGTCTGTAATCGCGTGACCAGAGAGATTGAAGTGTTCTCCGACTGGTTTATGAATGTTATAATTCTTGATTTGTGTCCATTTATTCTTTTACGTAGAGACTGTCCAGTTTGACCAATGTACATGGCAGAGGGGCATTGCTGGCACATGATGGCATATATCACATTGGTGGATGTGCAGGTGAACGAGCCTCTGATAGTGTGGCTGACTCCTCCTGAAGGTCGAGACAGTAGACTGGACTTCTACATAGAGTGCTTCCGCCGACGTGCACGGGCTGAAATTGTGGAAAAGCAGCATCACTTGCCCCATAACCTGAGCCATGCGGAACACAATGCCATCCACAGCCTCAGAAACAACTCTGACATCATAATCAAAAAGGCTGACAAAGGAGGTGCTGTTGTCATCATGAATAGGTCGGAATATGAACAAGAGGCTACTCGGCAGCTCTCCAACACCACTTTCGACAAGCCATTACCCTCTGATCCCACTGAGAGTTACCAAAAGAAACTACAGCATTTGCTCAAGAAACTCCCTGAAAAAGCACAAGATCAAATCTGCACAGACACACCCCTGGAACCGCGACCTGGGATATTCTATCTACTACCCAAGATCCATAAACCTGGAAATCCTGGGCGCCCCATCATCTCAGGCATTGGCACCCTGACAGCAGGATTGTCTGGCTACGTAGACTCCCTCCTCAGGCCCTACACTACCAGCACTCCCAGCTACCTTCGAGACACCACTGACTTCCTGAGGAAACTACAATCCATCGGTGATCTTCCTGATAACACTATCCTGGCCACTATGGATGTAGAAGCCCTCTACACCAACATTCCACACAAAGATGGACTACAAGCCGTCAAGAACACTATCCCCGATAATGTCACGGCTAACCTGGTGGCTGAACTTTGTGACTTTGTCCTTACCCATAACTATTTTACATTTGGGGACAATGTATACCTTCAAATCAGCGGCACTGCTATGGGTACCCGCATGGCCCCACAGTATGCCAACATTTTTATGGCTGACTTAGAACAACGCTTCCTCAGCTCTCGTCCCCTAACGCCTCTACTCTACTTGCGCTATATTGATGACAACTTCATCATCTGGACCCATGGAAAAGAAGCCCTTGAGGAATTCCACCATGATTTCAACAATTTCCATCCCACCATCAACCTCAGCCTGGTCCAGTCCACACAAGAGATCCACTTCCTGGACACTACAGTGCTAAAAAACAATGGTCACATAAACACCACCCTATACCGGAAACCTACTGACCGCTATTCCTACCTACATGCCTCCAGCTTTCACCCTAACCACACCACATGATCCATTGTCTACAGCCAAGCTCTACGATACAACCACATTTGCTCCAACCCCTCAGACAGAGACAAACACCTACAAGATCTCTATCAAGCATTCTTACAACTACAATACCCACTTGCGGAAGTGAAGAAACAGATTGATAGAGCCAGAAGAGTTCCCAGAAGTCACCTACTACAGGACAGGCCTAACAAAGAAAATAACAGAACGCCACTAGCCGTCACCTTCAGCCCCCAACGCATTATTAAGGATCTACAACCTATCCTGAAGGATGACCCAACACTCTCACAAATCTTGGGAGACAGGCCAGTCCTTGCCTACAGACAGCCCCCCAACCTGAAGCAAAGACTCACCAGCAACCACATACCACACAACAGAACCACTAACCCAGGGACCTATTCTTGCAACAAAGCCCGTTGCCAACTGTGCCCACATATCTATTCAGGGGACACCATCACAGGGCCTAATAACATCAGCCACACTATCAGAGGCTCGTTCACCTACACATCCACCAATGTGATATATGCCATCATGTGCCAGCAATGCCCCTCTGCCATGTACATCGGTCAAACTGGACAGTCTCTACGTAAAAAAAATCAGATGTCAAGAATTATAACATTCATAAACCAGTCGGAGAACACTTCAATCTCTCTGGTCACACGATTACAGACATGAAAGTTGCGATATTACAACAAAAAAACTTCAAATCCAGACTCCAGCGAGAGACTGTTGAATTGGAATTCATTTGCAAATTGGATACAATTAACTTAGGCTTGAATAGAGACTGGGAGTGGCTAAGTCATTATGCAAGGTAACCTATTTCCCCTTGTTTTTTCCTACCCCCCCCCCAATGTTCTTGTTAAACCCTGGATTTGTGCTGGAAATGGCCCACCTTGATTATCATACATATTGTAAGGAGAGTGGTCACTTTAGATAGGCTATTACCAACAGGAGAGTGGGTTTGTGTGTGGTGCGGGGCGGAGAAAACCTGGATTTTTGCTGGAAATGGCTCAACTTGATTATCATACACATTGTAAGGAGAGTGATCACTTTAGATAAGCTATTACCAGCAGGAGAGTGGGGGGGGGAGGTATTTTTTCATGCTTTGTGTGTGTAAAAAGATCTTCTACACTTTCCACAGTATGCATCCGATGAAGTGAGCTGTAGCTCACGAAAGCTTATGCTCAAATAAATTGGTTAGTCTCTAAGGTGCCACAAGTACTCCTTTTCTTTTTGCGAATACAGACTAACACGGCTGTTACTCTGAAACTTGACACCATACATCCACGAGAATTTATATCCTTGTATAGTATGGTGAACTGTAGGGTACAGGTGTATGTTACATGCACGCACACATGAGGTTACCAATCATTGCCAATTGGACATCATGGAAAGCACCACTTCTTTCAAGAATGGGGGATGGGGAGTTACCCATCCTGGAAGTGGGATGATAATGATGCTAAAGCAGACTGAAGGCCAATTTGCAAGATGTTGTTTGTATTTGTTTGCTCAAGCAATTATTATAATCCACTTGTCTGCAAATGTTCTTTCTGTTGTTGTTAGATCATTAACCTTAACAGTGTCAACATGCTCCCAGGATGCAATTCAATTATATGACTGCACAGAGTAAGAGTGAGAAGCATGTTTCATATGGAGGAAAGTGCTCACTGTTCATGCTTTATTGGTTCCTGAGAAGCACAAATCCTATAAACACAGTCCGGATGCTCAGAGGTGACTGCTACGTTGTAAAGAGAAACGGAACCATTTACAAATATTTACTAATCTGTTATTGTCCAATTCTTGCAAGAGGAGAAAAACTCCATGTCAGAAAAACTCCTGTGAATTCTGGCATGGTGAAAACACAGATCCATTTGCACAAGCACAGAATGCATGGTATCAACAGGGAGTTGATTCCCCACTCATTTACACCAAAGATTTCAGTGGAGTTACTTGTGATTTGCACCAATGTAACTGACAGGGGAACCAGCCCCCAGGATTCTACTTAGTCTCTTTGCTTTTCAAAATTCCATGAATGTGAAATTGCTTGGTGGTCATGGATAGTGCTTAATCCTGTCAGCCATGAAAATACACAACACAAGTAGAGAAGAAGAAAACACTGACCCTGATTTTCTTTTACATACAGCCCCTGCTACACCACTCTGACAGCATATAGAGTCATTAAAGTGAGTTTAAATGTAACACACCAAAGTGCTGTGAAAACATAGGATTTTTTCACATGGCTTAATGGTGGTATGGTTTTTTTGCCAAAGTACTAAAGGCTTAAAAGCAACCCCGTTCCACCTCCAAATAAAACAGTCACTTTCAATATGGTTATGGTCAGAAAAGTTTCTGTGTATAAAGTGGCTACCATTTACTGTAATTAATATTTATAAATGGATTTCATATTAGATTGGGGATATTGGCCCTTTAAATGGAAAACTCTACGTTATGTTCAGGGATTTAATACTTTATTGAGCACATATGTCATTAGCCAATAATCCTAGAAAAAGGAACAACACTTTTATCCAAAGTGCAGCAAGGCTGCTTGCTACCATAGCAAAACCAAGATGTATAAAATACGATCATCTCCTCAGTTGCACATGACAGCTCCCACTGAAGTCGGTATCTATTTAGACTGCACTCGGTATCAGCGTCAATGGGACTCGCATGCATGCATTTAACAGACAGGATAATCGGGCTCTAGGTTACCAAAACAGTCCTGATAAAAAACATACGACCAGTCCTGATTTTTTGCCTAAAATTAAATTTGAATGTCTTTGAAAGATGAACATATTTGCTTAACTTTTTAATAACTTATTTAAAGGTTTGCGTTTCCTCCGCACTTCCTGGCTCTGGCTGGGAACAAGCCGAGGGTACATCTGTACCGCAGTTTGGAGGTGTAATTCCCAGCTCAAGTAGACATACCCGTCCAAGTATGTACCTACGAGCTAGGATGGGATTGTACTCAGGTGGCTAGCCCAAGCTGCTATCTGTGCCACCACGGCCAAATTGCTATTTTGAGTGTGCTCACTCGAGCAGAGCTTGCACTTGTATGTTGATCTGAGGTGGGAACTAAGACTCCTGGCTGCTTCACGTGAGGCTGTTCTGTTGAGATTTCTATCCCACCATTACAGGCAGGGATGTTCCAAATGAGTATTGACGTGTCTTTTATTCTTGTTGATCCCATGAGCTGTCAGCCATTTGAGTTTAGGTATTGTCCCATCACTAATGCACACTTATTAGCCAGGCTGAGCGGGCAAGTGGCATTATGACGTACCAGCTCTTTATTAGTAACTCTGTCAGTTTGTGCAAAATGTATAACCATTTTTTTTAAATGAAAGATGAATGGTGAAATTCTGTGCTCCATCTGTAAGAGCCGTGGGGGAAGAGGGCACCTTCCTGACCCCGGAAAGGCCTTGTCACAATACAGATTGTCCAGGGGATGCTGTTGTCTACACTACGAGCTAGGGCTATGAATTCCCCTGCTCATCTACACACACTTGCCCTAGTTCAGTGGGTACGTACTTGCCATGGCTCAGCCATGCCACCACTGTCACTACCCGAACTACCATGGCTATACTGCTATTTATACTCATGCTGGAGATGGGGATTTTAATGCTCCTTTACACTACTCCAACCCTTTGCTCACAGGAAAGGGACTAGAGCTGGGATGAGGCTTTCACCCTAACCTTCTAGCTCCTGTAGTTGGGGAGAATTTTCCAATGCGAATGGACTGCCTTACTCTGCAGATGTTCTTACAAAATTCCTCCGAAAGGTGTCAGTTCCTCCCAATCCACTTAATTTGCATGTTAACTCTGAAGTCTAACGACAACAGTCAGCATGTCTACACTATTAATTGTTGGTCATTTTAGCAGAAACATCATCCAGCAATAAGGATGGACTGCAGGCAGATCTTTGGGAAGAATGCTGCCATTTTTTCCCATCTTGACCCCTCTACATATCTGTAGTTAATAAGTTAGCTAAGAGCATCAGATACATCGAGTCTCACAGAAGAGAGTCATACAGTATGTCACACATTCCAAAGAGATCTTATCAAAAACAGTTAATTAAAAACAGACTTTTCTCCCAGCCTTCTGCATGGCTCCTGACACAGATTTACACTTGCCCTGGACAAGCTGTTAGTGTCAGGCCCAGTGAATAATAGATTCAGTTTGTGGCTGAGATTTGGTTTCAGATAAATTAGTCTAAAGAGCTTGGCAAAGACAAAGTGTTAAACAAACTTCCTATTCACTTGTGGCTGGGATGCATGTTAGCGCAGCCTTCAGGGCTCATCTACTTCACTAGAAGTTAAATGAGCCCTTAGCAGTGCCAGTTTGGGGGTATCAGGGGGTAGCCGTGTTAGTCTATCTCCCCTAAAACAACAAGGAATCTGGTGGCACCTTAAAGACTAACAGATTTATTTGGGCATAAGTGTGCATCTGAAGAAGTGTTTTTTTACCCACGAAAGCTTATGCCCAAATAAATCTGTTAGTTTGGGGGAAGAATCAGCCCCCTACCAATCCCCAGCAGTCCCACGTTTGGAGAACCAGTCCCCCAGCCTTTGCACTGCCTCAGCACTGGTGCAAGAATGAATTCAGACCCTTGTCTTTGTCTCTTGTCACTGTTTGTTTCCATCTGTCAGCTCCCTTTTATGCTCTCCAGTTGTTTGTTTGTATTGCAGTGAGACAACAGTCTTCTGGGTGCTATGCCAGCTGATATAAAAGAACTTAGAGTCTAAATAAGGACAAGCCCCAGGGTGGGTGTGGAACACCAGTGTGTGTGGGAGGGGGGCAAAGAGGGGTGTTGTTGAGGACAGCAAGCGTGGCAGTAACAGGGACACAGGATTGCATTGATTAGCTATTTCTTTTTCTAATGAATAGCTGTACAGAAATAAACGAGGAAGAGGTTTTAATGGATCTCCTGATAGGGCACTCGCTTAGTGTTGTCAGACAGTTGGCTGGGGTGGGGGGGGGGCGGGAGGGTGGTGGTTTGAGAAGCAATCAGTGGGAGGTCAGCATTCTTTCTCCATTCTTTGTTCTACCTTCATTTGACAACACTGCTGCTTTCATACCTCAGTGCTGTTGTGTTGTGCAGGGCTGAGGTGACTCAGCTGGGTTCCACACGCCTTGAAAACAAGGCCAGTGGACCCCTGCACCTGAACCAATTGCTGAACTTCTCCATACCTCCAGTCCATCCTCATAGCGTGACAACAGCTGGCTGCCCAGAGGTTAGAGCTGCATCAAAATAGAAAAATTTGAACCCCACTGGGCTTTTCTTATGGAGGCAGCAGGATCGTGGAAGAGATTCTCAAAGCTTACTAGAGGGTACTTAGCCCTGTAACTCCAAGTCATTTCAGTGGGAGTTGGTTGTGTGGCTAAATTCCCCCAGCTTGCTTTGAAAATCTCAACCTTCCTTTGTTTGTTTACTGGGGAGTGTTGCTGTTACAAACCCACATTTCAGCAAAGGATATGCGAGTGCTCGTAACTTCCAAAAGCTACAGGGAATGAAAAGCTCTTTGCTCCAGATCCTCAGCTGCTGTAAATTGGCTTAGCTTTACTGAAGTCAATGGAGCTACACTGATTTACCCCAGCAGAGGATTTGGCTCTTTCAATCCATATCAAAGTATTTGCTGTTTCCAGACGAAGGCAAGTGAAACACTAATGAATATTGAATAAGATCTGTAGCCAGGGGATTTTAATAAATAAAAATATGTTTTTAAAAAACTAGTGCAGGCCCTTTTACTCTTGTCAACACTTTGTGTTTTGTCTTTTGTTCGATGTGATTGCATCTGCGTCACTATGGTAGCTAATGAATAATTATTTAATTTACCAACCTCTGGTGGCAGCATTTTAGTGTTAAAGATATTGCAATGCAGACTCTCTCTCCCCAACCCACGCACAGTCTGTCTCAAGGAAAAACTATAAATCCTTGATATTCTTATTTTAGGCTAAATTTGTTTACCTGTCTGTTCAGATGCGACACAAGAGCTTTATTTAATGTGACTATGGCCACAAGCTAAACAGTAGGTGCAGATAAACATGGTTACATTTTTTCATTTTTACTGTCAACATATATCAGCTCTCATCTGAGCTACCTGAAATGAATATTGTACCATCTATATCCCTGTGAATTCCTGCAAAACGTCCAGAGCTTGCTCATGCAAATTTGTGCTAAGCTTTTAGAAGAAAACTGAAGAAGGAAAAAGAAAAAATTCTTTTTTAAAGAATAACTGGTCCAAAAGTGGTGTTCTTGGAGCACCGGCGGGGAGGGACAGGGGTGCGTCAGGGGAAGCTTTTCAAACAGATCTTTCAGATTCTGGGGCACAACCATGAACCATCTCAGATATTCAAGGAAGGAGTGACCAGAGGATATCAGAGGAGAATGGGGTGGTCTGAGTTCTTTTGGGGGACTGATTTAGGTGGGGACTGGTGGCAGAGATTCATGTTTGTTAACTGATCCCCCTGCTCTGTCTTATCTATTCCAGCATGCTAGAGATTCTCCAGTGGCCCTGAAAAACTGGGACACCCCAGACTGAGGTAAGTGTTTTGCTTGGGGTGGAGGGACCCCCTAGAAGTATGTGCACATGTGTTTGATTCTGAAATGGGAATGGTAGCAATTTAAAAAATCAATTTGTTTTACAGATTGAGCCAGAGGGACCCATTTCCAATGTTTTCATCGGTATTTTTAAATAACGTTGTTCCCGTCTGTTACCCTTGTGTCATTGCTTGAGGAAGTGGGTGTGGGAGAGTGAGGGGGATAGGGGTGAGCTGCGGCCACCTGTGTCCAGCCTAGTGTGCTCTCAGGACTGCCCTGAACAGGAAGACTGTGGCTGACTGCTAAAGCAGTGTCAGCTTTCACCTCCTGACTTAGTCAGGCCTGAGCTACCATTGTCTCAGAGGCCCCTTACCAAACCTGTAGGAGGGGCTCTGTGTGCTCTGGAAAACAATATCAAGATGTTGAGTACCAAACCATGCCCCAGCCCTGCCTTCAGGGACTGCACAGAACATAAAGGCACTCTGGGGATTTGCCACACACTGCTTTGAAAATGCCTTGAGCCCCCACAGGTGCCAAGTGCTCTCTCCTCACCCACCTTTAAGCCACTCCTGCTGTCATTTGGGGGCACACAGACTAGATGCTTCTAGCCTGTGTGTAGTTGCTATGCCTGGATTCACTCCAATGTATGTGTGATGCATTTGTAGTGACACAGAGCGGAAACAAAACTGTTTCTTGTTTGCAAAACTAGAATCTCCTGTATCCCCCTTCCCCCTCTCCAGCCCTGGGAGTTATCTTGACATGGTGGTTGGGCTTTATAGCTGTTGCATATCTGAACTAGCAGAACCAAAGACTTCTAAATTGTGCCCTGTTGTTGGTATATATGTGTGCAGTGATCCAGACAGCAAGTTTTATTATTAGTTACATGAAATAATAGCTGGCTGCATGACAGCCCCAGTTAACCCATGATAAAGTGAAAACAGGGACAGGATAAAAGACAGCTATTGACGGAGGTTGATTAAGGCTAAAATAGGACTCAGATCCACAAGACACCTCTTAGTGTGTCATAACTATAAAGGGAAGGGTAACAACCTTTATGTATGCAGTAACATCAAATCCCTCCTGGCCAGAGGTACAAAATCACTTACCTGTAAGGGGTTAATCTGTTCCATTAACCTAGTTGGCACCTGACCAGAAGGACCAATGGGGAAAGAAGATACTTTCAAATCGGGGGGGGGGGGGGAGTAGGGGGGAAGGTTTTGTTTGTGCTCTTTTGTTGTGTGCCCTCTCTGACAGAGAGAGGGACCAGGGCAGGAAAAAATATCTCCTAAAAAGGTCCTGAAATGTTACATCTAAAATTACAGCAATTGTAAGTAATAGCAAGGAAATGCATTAGAGTATCTTTTGTTTTAGCTTGTGAATTTTCCCTGTGTTAAGAGAGAGGTTTATTTTCCCTATGCTACAGGGGAATCCTCTGTGTTTTTAATCTTTTTATTACCCTGTAAAATTACCTTTCACCCTGATTTTACAGAGGTGCTTCTTTTACTTTTTTTTTTTAATAATAAAGTTCTTCTTTTAAGAACCGGATTGGTTTTTAGTGTCCTAAAAGACCAAGGGTCTGTTTTGTGCTCACCTTGTTAAACCTATTGGTTGATATATTATTCTCAAGCCTCCCCAGGAAAGGGGGGGAATATTTTGGGAAAATAGGGACGCCAAGTGGTCCTTTTCCTGAAAGTTTGTCTAAATCACTTAGTGGTGGCAGCAACACCGTCCAAGGACAAAGGAAGGTTTGTGCCTTGGGGAAGTTTTTAACCTAAGCTGCTAAAAATAAACTTAGGGGGTCTTTCATGTGGGTCCCCACATCTGTACCCCAGAGTTCAGAGTGGGGAGGGAACCCTGACAGTCCCTCTACCTGTGATAGCTTCTGCTCTCCTCTACTTCTGCATCCTTGCTCTTCCACCAGAGTGAGGCAGCACAGCTCTGGTAAGATGACTAACAGAATAAGATCACTGCCTCTCCACCTCCTCTGCTCTCTCTGGCTCATTGTTAAGACTGGGACTAAGCTCCCAAATTCTAAGGATCCTACTTAATCCACTCCTGTTTGATAATACCCGTACTTTTAAGGAAATGGCCATGATATGCTGCATTACCTCTCACCTGGCTGCCACTGAGTTGTTCAGATTAATTCACTTCTATCTTAGAAGAGGACACTCATTTGTTCCTTGGTTTCACTGGGATTTTAACTTTTTTTTTAAACTAATGGATTAGGATTTGATAATAATTCGAGTTGCAAATGCCAAGTTCCTTTGAAAATTGTAACTTTTCAGGCCAGTACAATAGAGTGCTCTGTAGTGTTACTCTGAAACCATCCCCTTCAGAGCAAATCAAGATGAGGGAGATCCGTGCATTTCTTTATAGCTGAGTCAATGGGCCAGTGTAAATAAGGACTAGGACTGATCAGAAAATTTCCACTGAAATGAATGGGGGGAAAATGCAATCTCCCCCTCATTTTTTGACCATCTCCAATCAAGAGAAATCCACTGAAGTCATAGGAGTTGCAATCCTGGAAAACTGGTCACAATCAGGTGTATATTCTGGTACTCTTGTGCTGGTACTCTCTGTTATGCTTTAATAACACTGCAGGGGGAAGCTGTAAGCATAGCTGTGTCATCTCAGTGAGACTTGAATAAGTAAATTTGAAATGTTCCTAATGTATGCAATAAACATTAACAAAAGGGGAGAATGAAATAAATTAACTAAATTTCAAAGACCTGTTTTTGTTGCCCATAACCATGGTCTCTGGGCACATTTACAATATTAATATCAGATACAAATAAATATAAATTTCCCACATGGGCAGGTCACTTACATACTGCAGCTAATGTATAGCTCAATAACTATGGTGAATAAAATTTGATGTGGGATTAATTCCTTTAAAATTACTGCTAGTGAAGGTGACCATTGGGGAAAAAATATTTCTGGTTTGATTAGACGTTCCCAAAATTTTCAATCTTTAAACTTATCAAAATTATCCCAATACTTTGGTATTGTACCTTACAGCTATCCCCTCCTCCCGAAGTCATTTGAAAATTCAATTTTTGACATCACAGAAGATTCAGTCCTTTATAGGCAAGTGTAAAGAGGACCAGGTGGTTTTTAAATCAAAGTCCCCAAACTTAGAACCAGCAGTCTGCTAGAAAACTCCCAATATATATTGCCTCACATGCACTATAAAGTCATAACACAGGATGGACTGTGTATCCTTGTCATGCTGATGTAAGCACTATATATCACACGCTTGAGTGGCTATGTATATGGAAACACAATCATGCTAGCCACATGTTTAGATACTGAGATGCAGCCTGTTATGTGTCTTTGCGGTGGCACTGATTTCCTTGTTAAGTGGATTCTTTGGGCCAAATCCATATCTGATGTAAGTGGTTGCAACTCCAAGGAAGCCAACAAAACTGCACTTGCTTATTCCAGCATGACCCTTTGTATTTACCTTACTTTTGGGGGAAACAAACAAAAGAAATAGTATCAAATTAATCCCTGCAGTTGTATTTCAAACAATGGAGTTACCCTATGGAGAATTTGGGCCATGGTGTGCATTGCATTTTGAAAAATTAAGATGACCGATGGGGAGAATGGCTTGTGGCTGGTCGAGGAACAAGGATAAGCTTGGCCGTATTGCTGTATCTAGTGATTAAAAGTTCACAGATTTTTAAGGTCAGAATGATATCTAGTCTGACCTCCTGCATAACAAAGGCTCTGGAATTTCCCCAGTCACCTGCAAAGGAAAAGGATTGGTTCAGCTTCTTTATAGTGAATAAGGCCAGAGAATGTACTCCTTCCCCTTTCTTCCTTTATTTCTTTTTTAAAAGAAAGGTTGCTTTTTACCTGAGGAGTATCTAGTCTTGTCTCCCCTCATTTCATGGGAGAGCTGATCAGAGAACCGGAGAGCTGGAGTGGGAGCTTTTTCAGTTAATTGAAAGGATAGTTGTACTGAATTTTTAACAAATCTTTTCTCCCAATTGTTTGTCAGACTAAGAATACAAATAATTTCAGCAGCTCCAGACAAAATGGTTTTATCCAAGACAGTCTTGTCTCGTGCACTAACAGTACCATCTGCTGTCATGATATTTCTTATAGTGTCAGAAAACTTTCTTTAACCCTTTCTTGGTTGTCACAGCCTGGCATGACTAATTTGTACTCCCTACCTCAGCATATGGATGTACAGTCAACTGAGGTTATCACAAAACAAGAGGGCCATGCTTCTGTAAGTGAATTTAACAAGCAAAAAAGAAAAGCAGGATGATTATTGGTAGTGACCATCAGGGGGTGCGGGGCCCGGGACAAATCAGCCTCCCCAATAGTCTCCTCGCCGTCCGTCTGGTGTCCTGCCCCTGACTGCCGCTCTCCTCCTCACTGCCTGCCCGCCTGCCTCCTCACCCCCCTCCTGCCTGCCTGCCCCTTGCCTCCCTGTTCGCCTCCTCACCCCGCTTGCCTGCCCACCTCCCGCCTCACCTCCCCACCCGCCTCCTCACCTGAATATCGGGTCAAATGGTGTCCCAATTGTATCGACGCGCAGGGCCCCCCAAAGCGTAGGGCCCGGGGCGGTCACCCGATTCGCCCTCCCCAAGGGACAGCTCTGGTGACCATTATTTCACATATCACAGCAATGGGTGCCATGTAAGAATCTAGATAGAATTGCAATAATAAGGGACAGTAAACACAGACTAAGCCAGGGATGCAGTAAAGCATAACCCTACAGTCTCTGCCATGCTGCATGTTACAGAAGGGCTACCCACCCGTCACATGACCCAGCCCGGGATTTAAGGGAGGAGTGTGTCCTCCTTCCACCTGTGAGTAGGGTGATCAGCTGAAATGAACAAAATGTCGGGACGCATAGGGGAAGCCAAAAAATTTTTTTTTAAAAAGTGGCCAGAGCGGCAATATCGGGACAAATGGAGTCCCGACTGTGCATCGGTCGGGATGCAGGACAAAGAACTAAAAATCGGGACAGTCCCTATTTTATGGGGACGTCTGGTCACCCTACCTGTGAGAGAGGCAAGGGAGAAGCCTCTGGGGACTAGGCAGGGAAAGTGCTTTGTTTTTGATGTTGTTCATGAGTTTTCTGTTTAGCCAATAGAATTAGGCCCTGAGGCCAGGGCCTGAAACAGCCTTGGGTATGGCTCTGCTTATATGGCCTCGTATTTTATTGTCCTGTTACACAGTGCTTACAAGCAGCCGGCTAAAGTGTGTGTGTTTCATTAGTTAGGAAATACTCCTAAAGTACAAAGAAGGGCATGTTACTGTGTCAGTTTAATGGGATCCTTGTCACTCTCCCAAGTACCAGATCGAAGAGTTACACTTTGCTTTGTTTGAATCCTGGAGTTTGTGAGCATCTGCAGCAGCAGCACCAGGGACACGGAGAGATGAATGCACATCAGTGGTGGTTATGACCTTCAGACTACTTCTAGAAGAATTGGGGGTTCTCACAAGCTGAAAATGCTCTAAGGCAACAATTTTGATCTGGCAACCGAGTGAAGTACATCCATTAAGCTATAACCTTTAGACCCATCCTATACAATAAATAACAATGTGGGGCAGCAAATCAATACAGTCTGTAACCCACTACTGCCCATTGTCACACTGTCGCGTTACTAGAGTGTTCTGTAGCAATGTGGACTTCCTGTTGGACTTCAGGATTGCGAACTATCAAAATGGATTGTGAGTTTCCAAAGTGAAAATAGCTCTGTTCGTTAAATGTTGGTTAAATATTGCCTGTTATCGATTGCATGTTAGACTGCCACTGAGAAGAAATATATACTACTGTATTAAGCATTTAGATCATTTGAGCATTTTCAGTTCTATTTTTTCTTGTTTCTAAGAATTATGGCAGGAGGGAAAAAGTCTCCATTAATAATCTCTCTATGCCTCAGTGTCCCATTTGCAAAGTGGGGATGATGATACTTTTCCTCCCACCCCTTGTCAATCATGTCTGTGTAAACTGTAAGCTCTTCAGGGTGGGGACTGTTTCTCATGATGTATTTATAGAATGCTTAATACACTGGGGCCCTGATCTCAGGGGGACCTAGAGGTGCCATCATAATTCTAACAATAATAAATCATTAGACACAGGAAAACTGTGAACGGTTCCATTAAGAGAAGCACCTGAACGTTTGGATGGGCACCTGAGGCTTATGCAAACCTCTTGGCCATGATTCTCCTTTCAATTACACTGTACTACTCTCATGTAATTCCACTGCAGTCACTGGCTTCACTCCTGATTTATGGTGCCTGTTAAAAGTGCAAAACTACAGCACAATCCTAGAGTGTGAGCCTTGATTCTAATGGGAACTACCCATAGGAAGGACGTACAAGATCTAACTGTTGGACTTCATTCTTCAGTTGCACTGAATTCACACTTGGTACAGCAGGGTGTGGGTAGAATAGGCATCACCTTTCTGTTCCTTCTGGGCTGCCAGGGAGCTAAAATGGCCTGTGTCATGATTTACAGCTGTTCCAATGCTCCACCACACTCCCCTTCTTCCCTGACATGCTCTCCTCTTTACTCCTGACAATGCCATCTGCACTGATGTACGGGGACTGTTGCCCCCTTACTAACATTCAGTGGGGGTGTTTTGGTTGGCTAGCTCCCAGTACTAAAAGGGGAAGGGTCTATGGGAAATCAGGACCCTGAGACTGATAGTCCTCAAGAACAATGGGGAGAGGCCAATGGTCCAGGTCAGCCTGAATGACCGGGTGGGCAGGCTAATCAGGGAGTCAGGAGGCCAGGGAGGTCCCGTCCTCCATGTGAGCTGGAATTGCCTGGGTAAGACAGAGTGGGGCCCAGCTAAAGAGAAAGCAGGAGTGCAAACTGAGCTGGGGAGCAGAGATGTGCCAGATCCAGAGAGAGCAGACCCTGTCTTGGGAGCAGAGCTGCAGCCCCAAAGCCAGAGGCACAGCCCAGAGAGAGCAGATGTGCCCTGGGAGCAGAACTGCAGCAACCAGAGCCAGAGGGGCCAAAGAAGCAGCCCAGGGAGCTGAAGGCAGAGCAGCAGCAGCAGTGCAGAGACAGAGTGGTGGAGCTAGGGCTGGAGCAGTCTGGAGCTGGGTGTGATGAGCAGCTGGGGAGAGCGAGGGGGACCCTGGTCAGCGGGCCCAGCACAGGGAGACGCCTCAGCCAGGAGGTTCTGCCGGCCAGGCTTGGATCGTAACCCCGACAGGGCGGGGGCAACACTGGGAAGAAGGGTCCTACCACTTAGAGCCTGAGAGCGTGTGGCCGCCACCAGAGCAAGTGTCCAACCCACAGCATCCCTACAGCACAGCCAGGGCCTGAGAAGAAGGCCTGGGACTTACAAGGAACAGACTGTGAACTGCCCTGACATTCCAGAGACACTGTGATGTTCCCTGCCACAGAGCAGCTTGATGTGTTTCCTTTAACCTTTCCCATTATTCCTTATTTTTTTAAAAATTAATTGTTGATTAAATAACTTGCATTTGCTTTAACTTGTATGTAATGGTCAGTGGGTCAGAGAAGTGCCCAGGGCAGAGAGAGTACCCCGGAGTGGGGACACCCTAGCCCCTGTCCTAGGTGACCACAGCAGGGTTGGGGGTCGAGCCCCCCTTGTTGGGGTTATGAGGACTCTGCCAGATAGGAGAGTGGAAGGGGAGTCTTCAAGGGCAGGGAGGCCACTGGGTAAAGGAAGTGGGAGTGAGGACTCAGATCCTTTCGCTAGCCCTCTTCACCCGGGTAGTACAGAAGCCAGGAAAGTTCCCCACAATAGCGGGACTATTCCCCTGCTTACACTGAGGAATAGAGCTGACTGGAAAATGAAAATCCATTCCTGCAAAAAATTCCCATTTTTGAATATTTTTCCCATCCAAATCTGGCTGAAAACACAAAGTTGTTTTGCAGGAAGGGATTTCCAGAAAAAGAAAAAATCTGATTTGGAAGAACCAAAATCGAATCATCTGGCCTACCTGGAAAACTCTTATCAATTTCACTTTCTCCCTGCAGGCAGAAAGTGAGATTGACAAAAGCCTTCCAAGATGGTAGCCAGGAATCCATCATGTCAATGTTTCCAAACAGAAAATTGGAATTTTTTTTCAAAATTGAAATTTTCCTGCAGAAATCTAAAATTTTTGCAAAAAGGGCAATTCTCATAGAAAATTTTCAGCCAGCTTTACTGAGGAGTGTGGTGACAGGTGGCACAGCATCCAAGGACTCCCTGTGATGGGAGCAATTCTCAGCTTCCCCTTTAGGGTGGCTTTCTGGCTGTTTTGTGCTACCTCAGTGCAAAGGAGCCTGAACCAGGGTTCAGGAACCAGACCTTGGGTTGTAAATGTCTCCAGAACAGACACTTGTGAGATTTCACTCACTTTCTGGTGAGAAATGCCATAAGAAAAGTTTATCTCACAGTGTTTGGTGTTTCTAGTCCCAGTCAGAAAAGCTGCTGTGGAAAAAAAAACTATTAAACAAAATTAAATATAACTTTTTCAAACCTCACTAAATGTGAATCTCTAGCTTCTTCCAAATATGACCTGAGTTTGACTTTATGCATATTTTTAAAATTCAGGTTCTCAGCAGCCTGAATAATTTGCTGCCCACATATCTCTGGGGCACATTTTTGTTCCAGACCTAAATGGTCTGTGTTTACTCATAAATAAAATAGAGAGATGTAAAGTTACTGCCTGCAAAGTAACACAGATTCTTAGGAAATAAATATAGCTGAGGGTTTACTGTCCATATCGCTAGCAGAGTAATGACTTGTCAGCACAATTAACTTCCAAAAGAGACCAAGGGGGGAAATAACAAAGGCTGATCCTGTAGGTTTCTGGGGAGTGATGATGTAGGTTGGAGAGAAAGATGACGCCAGAATGAATTTCATTAATGAGCTCTATTCACCACATTCTAGAATACAAAAGGGAAAGCATAGTTCATGCAATAGTTGGCTTTTAGCTGGGAAGGAGACACCAGCCATTGAAATACATTAGATAGATGTGAGCCGCCAAAGCAATGGAATAGCTACAGCAGTGAAGTTTCAGTCCTTGAAAGATAGCCTTTCACGCCACTGAGATACGAGATGTATTTAAAGGAAAACTTTAGTAATCAATCCTAATGCAATCATAATGCATGGCCATCTTGACTTCAGTGAGGTTCCATGTAGACACAAGGGGACTGCCTGACTTGTAGGGTCCGGGCCTATGTTTGTAGACTGCATTGAGCTGCTCTTCTGGTGAAACAAGCAATACAAGTGGCCAGTATTTTTTTTTATTCATTTTTTGTCTTAAATGTATAATTATTTGTTCGCTAACCCTTACATCTGCTAAAAGCCATAAAAATACAGTTTTACAAAAATTAAGTTAAGCCCATTATTTTCTGGGGTCATGGTGTAGGAGATCATAAGTTTTCAGTACATACCATGAAATGTAATAGCAAGTCTTTGATCCTGTAAATAGACTTGATGAAATGTTAACAGTCCTTCTGTATGGTATCTGTAACAAAGCTGGAAGATAAGTGTGATTTGGAAAGGTCTCTTAAATCAGTATGACTGTGGGCACCATGCCCACAGTTTGCTTCATCTTTTAAACCTTCTTTGGTAAATTAATATTTTGGATAATGATGAATATAAATAATTTACATACACAGCTTTCATGTTGTATACTCACTGAGCTGGATTTTCAAAGGCATCAAGCCAGGATCTAATTCCTGGCTTTATTAGGTCATGAAACAAAATGTGCAGAGAAGATATAATGTCCTTAAGCTGCAACATCAGCAGCAACAGACAGACCTAATGCTGCTGGACTTAACAGAATTAGATTTCATGTATAGTTAATGAATGCAAATGACACTTAATTTTTACAGCTAGAGATGTAATACATTGTGTATGACACACACATGCAATTGCAAAAATTATTCAGATTTGTGATTCCTGCAGCCTGTGTCCTGTTTCAGCCCTGTAAAATGTACACTGCTGTGGGGAAAGGCTGTAGAAAAATGCCAGCAAGATTACTGTATAATTTAAAGCCACCCGAGGAGCAATATTAAAATATTCATTAGGATGTTACAAAGGTTGCATGTGTTTTTATTTTCCTCTGCTGCTGTTAAAATAGTAAGAAATAGTTAAGAGCTGGTGGCAGCTGCAGGAACAAGAGTTGGAGCTGGGTTCAGACTGATACTGAGCAGCTTCCTGAAGAGAAATAGTTTAGTCTCCTGAGGGCTGTAATACCTTGGTCCCATTCCTGTTGTTGGATTTAATATGTGGATGGCTGGTGTGTTAGTGGCCTGTGACGTACAGGAGGTTGGACTAGATGATCTGATTTTTCCCTTCTGGCCTTAAACTCTTTGGCTCTAAACACTTTCTAAATACCTTGTGGACTGTTGTATCTTTCAAACAATATATACAGCATTTCTAGTTCTTCCTCTCGGTCCCTGGCCCAATAGAAACAGTGAGAAGGCCAAATGAATTCCATGTATAAGGAGGTCAGAGGTGTAATTCCGGTAGAGTTATGCCAGAGCTGACCCTAGGAGTGTGTTGCTCAACAGTGTTCCCTCTAGCCAATTAATCAGCAGGTCTAATGAACTATGGAGAGAGTCCCATCCAGCTCTCCTTGACAGAAGGGGGGAATAGATGAGATTTCCCCCCTTTTTCCATCAAGGAAAGCTGAATGGACCTTGACATAAGGCTTAGAGATTTGTTGAGTGAAAAGTAAGGAGGAGGAGAATGGAAGGGTCAGTTAAACATGCAGAGCGCTCAAAAAAAAAAATAGAAGTCTTAAAAAAAAAATTGAAAATCATAGCCTAATACTTCATTCTCAAACACAGCAAAGACAAGAGCAGAATGGACATGAAAAATGGTTCAAATCTATAGGAGATATCCCATGAATGGAGAAGTCTGACTATGCATTAAACTAGAGGAAGTCAGACAAGTGTAGGACCCTTTCCTAGGCTATAGCCTGACCCTGCACCCGCTGGATTCTGTACAAAACTGCCATTGCCTTTAATGGGAATAAGTACAATTTGTAAAGATACATGTCAATGACCATAACAAATGCACATTTCCAGGCATATTAGAAGGAAAAAGCACACAATGTAATTTAAAAGAGAAATTCTAAGCTAGCCCACGCATTTATTACACTAATTGCTATTTGACGTCAGATAGTCTTACATTTGGGGGGATGACTTGCCCTACTCCCCTCTCCCACATTAAATGAACCAGCTATATACACTTCCCTGGAGTATACGCCACAGAGGCCACCCAGCTGGACATCTATTCATTCTAAGTAATAAGCAGCTCAACTCTCACAATGTGTGTTTGAGTCCCCACACAGCTAAGCCCTGATAATCACCGGTTCATGGTGAGTTCTGAAGTATGTTTCCCAGCCACTGCTGGTTTGGGATGGAGGCCATGAACTTGTGGTATACATTTGACCCTTTATATAACTCTTTTGCCTGGGCAACTTGCCACAAAATGATGCTAGCAAATTGGCATCCCCCACCCCTTTACACTGGAGGTGTGGATAGTGTAAAAAGTTTTGCAGGTCATGCAAAAAACGTTTAAGGCTGGCTCTGCTTCTTCTGGAAAAAAGTATTGCCTTTCTGCCAGACAGATGGACCTGTAAAACTGGGGCACTATTCTCAATTGATGTAATTGCCGTATCAAGTTACAACAAAGAGAAAGTGGAAGAAAAAATTGGCCAGCATAATTTTAAAAATAATTCTTTACAATATATCTAGTAAGGAAAGAGTTGAGTGAAAAAAAATCTGGTGTTTGCTCTCTTTTTCTTTTATGACACCATTTTATGTATGACATCAAGAAAAGGACGATGTCTAGTATTACTCAAACTTGAGCAAGGTTCCCAGCAGCTACCACCTGTGAAAGTAGGATCAGTCTTTTTATAGTGAAAAGTGTTTTATTTTAGACCCATATTTTACTACTTCTACAATGCGCTTACAGCAAATCCCACACTGCCATACATCTGCATAAATATTTGATACCTTTAATAGCATATGCAGCACACACTGTGTAGTGACCCTTGGGCAGAAAGACGAAGTAAACTCACGTACCACCTGTGTATATTACATTGCAGTGTTCTGGAAATATGCCAAGGTCTCCTGAAAAACCAATGTAAAGTAACAGTTCTATTCACACAATTTCAAAAATCAGAAGAAAGGCTGTACTGTTTAATAATTAAACAAAACTGAGACATTGGTAGGTGATTCACATTATTTATTGAAATAACACAAAAATTATCAACCATTCACAGTCACTTCTATTATGTGTGTATATAATGTCTTCTGCAGTTTCCACGGTATGCATCCGATGAAGTGAGTGTAGCTCACGAAAGCTCATGCTCAAATAAATTAGTTAGTCTCTAAGGTGCCACAAGTACTCCTTTTCTTTTTGCGAATACAGACTAACACGGCTGTTACTCTGAAACTTCTATTATAAACACCCGTTCTTTGGGGAATTGCTTACATGAGGAGAAATCCTGTTTTTTAGAAATTTAATAAGCAAAAGAAGTGGTTTTGGGAATATTATAATGCAAATGCCATTCCTGCTGTGAGCAAGAATATTATTCACCCTGGATTTAATTTAACTAGGAGAAGTGAGCTATGATTTTATCTACTAGAAATACACATCTCAGAAAAATTCTGCCCTTCGCCATGGATTTACCTAGTTTTTCTGTGGATTTCAGTATTTTCTGCTAAATGTAACTTACATTTTTTTTAAAAAGAAAGTTGTTAGCCCTCTGGATTGTGGAGAGGTGCTCCTGAATGAGAAGCAGTGAAGTACTGTGGTCCAGGTCTTGAGTCCACAGACAGATAGAAATGATAGCTCTGAGGAACAAATTTTGTTGCATACAACCCAACTTGCCTACCCCTACTGGTAGAGGTCAGAAATCAGAATTTTATGCTCCAGGAAATTCTGGTATTTCTAAATTTTTCATCCTGAATAGGGACAAAAAGTCAAAATACTGAATTTTTCCCTGAATGGAAAGTTTGGAAAAATTTCAATTTGGAAATGCCAGAACACTTTATTTTGACATTGTACATTGATTTGTCTAACTGATTTGAAATGTTTAGTTTTGACTTGGTTTGACACTTAATTTGTGTCCACCTGAGTCACCTCAGTGTCTCATACCCCTACTTTCCTCTCTCGGTTGAGGTCCCTAGTTGGACTACGTCTTCCATGATGCACTGCAGTCATTAAACTACTATAATGCAATGCAGCAGTTCAACCAGAGAGGAGACCATGGTGAATCATGGAAGATGTAGTCCATGCAGGTAGTCTGGCCCATATCAGAGAATGGGGGATATGAGACACCCAAACTTCCATTGCAGGGGTCAGCACCACCATGTTGCATGATGGACACCTGCCAAAACTACCAGACTTACTGACTGACATTGGCAGGGTGTGGGAGGGGGTTCTGGGCTGGGGGGGGATGTGGGAGGGGTACGGGCTCTGGGCTGGTGGTGTGGGTTCTGGGATGGGGCCAGAAATGAGGGGTTTAGGGTGAGGGAGGGGGCTCTGGGCAGGAGCAGGGGGTTGGGGTGTGGGGGAGGGAGGGCTCCAGATGGGGGTACAGGCTCTGGGGTGGGGGTGGGGATGAGGGGTTTGGGGTGTAGGAGGGTGCTCCAGGCTGGGACCAAGGGTTTCGGAGGGTGGGAGGGGGATCAGGTCTGGGGCAGGGGTGTAGGGAGTGCGTGTTCAGGCTCCATGCAGCGCTTACCTCAAGCAGCTCCCGGAAGCAGCAGCATGTCCCCCCTCCAGCTCCCAAATGGAGGTGCAGCCAGGTGGCTCTGTGCACTGCCCTGTCCACAGGTGCTGCCTCTGCAGCTCCCATTGGCCGTGGTTCCCAGCCAATAAGCTGGGAGCAGCAGAATCAGCGCTCGGAGAAAGGGGAGGAGGGACAGAGGCTGGGTGCCTGCAGAACTGCTTGGTCATGCCTTCGCCAGCAACAGCAGGGATGGCAAGCCGCCCAAGGTGAGCACCCCCACAACCCTAAAAATTTTTACACAGACACTTGTGTCCGTGTACAGACACGTTGCCGATCCCTGTACCATTGCAGCTGAAGTTGACACATATTAATATCAATGAAATGTTGTCATTTAGTCTGACAAACAGAAATTTTCAGTTTGGGTCAATGTGATCCAAAATGAAATAGTTCAATTTTCCAATAGAAAATTGAAAAAAATTGACAAAATGTAAATTTTTCCACAGAAAATTTTAATTTGCAGAAACTGCATTTTCCATACTTCTTCCTCACCCCTCCCAAAAAACCATATAGGCAGAACATTCCCAATCAACTCTAATCACTACCTCTCTCCTTAAAAGCTAAGCAATCTGTGGAGAAACTGATAGGCAGCCTATGCGTGCTGGAGAAAGGAGGCCAAGAGAAGGAGTTGTGAGTGTGATCTTCAGAGGAAGCAGAGGGGCAAGGTTTCTTGGGGACAGTGCTTGCTGGAGTGGCACACTTTGGGATTTCTGAGCAAGCAAACTGCTTGCTGTTTGTTTCTTCTTTGTTCAAGGAAACAAGACTGTATCTTTTTGTAAATAAACAAGATTACATCCAAAATATATGACAGGTTTCAGTGTAACAGCCGTGTTAGTCTGTCTTCGCAAAAAGAAAAGGAGTACTTGTGGCACCTTAGAGACTAACCAATTTATTTGAGCATGAGCTTTCATGAGCTACAGCTCACTTCATCGGATGCATACCGTGGAAACTGCAGAAGACATTATATGCACACAGAGACCATGAAACAATATCTCCTCCCACCCCACTGTCCTGCTGGTAATAGCTTATCTAAAGTGATCATCAAGTTGGGCCATTTCCAGCAGAAATCCAGGTTTTCTCACCCTGCGCCCCCCCCCCCCCCACAAACTCACTCTCCTGCTGGTAATAGCCCATCCAAAGTGACCACTCTCTTCACAATGTGTGTGATAATCAAGGTGGGCCATTTCCTGCACAAATCCAGGTTCTCTCACTCCCTCACCCCCCTCCAAAAACCACACACACAAACTCACTCTCCTGCTGGTAATAGCTTAGCCAAAGTGACCACTCTCCCTACAATGTGCATGATAATCAAGGTGGGCCATTTCCAGCACAAATCCAGGTTTTCTCACCCCCCCCCACCCCCATACACACACAAACTCGCTCTCCTGCTGGTAATAGCTTATCTAAAGTGATCATCAAGTTGGGCCATTTCCAGCACAAATCCAGGTTTTCTCAGAGAGTGGTCACTTTGGATGGGCTATTACCAGCAGGAGAGTGAGTTTGTATGTGGGGGGGCCCAGGGTGAGAAAACCTGGATTTGTGCTGGAAATGGCCCAACTTGATGATCACTTTAGATAAGCTATTACCAGCAGGACAGTGGGGTGGGAGGAGGTATTGTTTCATGGTCTCTGTGTGCATATAATGTCTTCTGCAGTTTCCACGGTATGCATCCGATGAAGTGAGCTGTAGCTCACGAAAGCTCATGCTCAAATAAATTGGTTAGTCTCTAAGGTGCCACAAGTACTCCTTTTCTTTTATCCAAAATATATCTGACTCCTAGAACTGTCTCATCCTAACAGAAACCGTCCTTTACGGCCCTGAAGTTTGGCTAACTACTTGGGCCAAAGGGGCAACAATATATTGTATTTGCAATGCAAGTTTTGAATTAAACAAGGTTATCTAGTATTTTCTTTTCTTTTTATATCAAGAATCAGTGAATCCAAATATTTAGAATTTGGGTGGATTCATGTTAAGATTGATTCTGAATAATGCAATTGTCTCCTCCCTTATTTATCATCAAATATGTTACATATACCATCTGTGCAATTCATTTGCTCAAGAATAAGAAATGTATGGAAAGTGAATAGTTATTTTCAGGGGGACAGAAATGCCAGTGAAATGAGCATAAACCCTCTTATGACCTATGCCCTATAATTAGTTCTAGTTGGATACTATGTTTCAGATGGAGGTGAATTTTGAAGGGAGTAGGTGAAAGTTAGAAACTGTCTCCAAGAATTACCACCTGAGTACATTACCTGGAGAAACTCCTAACAGGGACCCAACCCAGCACAAAGCTGCTGCACAACATCATGCAGTGCAATCAGAGTGGGGGAAAGGGCTTTTAAGAGAAGCTGCTTTACTGTTTCCTAAATGCTGAGATTTGGAGCATAGGAAGCTGATATGTGATTGGTTAATCCCAATTGTTTGTCAGCACACTGTTGAATCAGAGTGATCCAACATGTGTTCTCTCTATATTGCACAGATTAAATTAATGATATAGGAATGTAGCTTACTTAGCTATTTTCATGAGAAGAAAAATAAACATCTTTCCATCATCACTCATGATATGCAAATAAAGGGTGGTACAAATGAAGCTTTCACAGGAATGGACACTGTAAAGAAAGACATCTCACTATTAATACGGGAGTAACTCTGCCCATCCATGTGTTAAATCTATGAGTATGGCCACTGTGAATAAGGGCCAAAATATTCAAACCTGGGCACCTAAATTTAGGCACTTAAATTCATATTTAGGCACCTAGATAGCTGCTTATCTTTGGTCAAGTTGTTGCCAGAAGCCTAAGCAGATCAGGTTGAGTTTGGCATTCCTGCAGTTAATACATGCTGGGCCTTTTGTCCAACCATCCTTTCACCCGAGAGCTTACCAAACACAGTGCACACAGCAGACACAAACTCTGGCTCATTTGCTTCTTTCATACTTCCCATGAGTGAAAATATTGTTAATATTGACACAATTAGAGGGCAAGCTATGCAGATGTACAGCAACATCAGTAATCTCCAAATCTGCTAGTTAAGTGCTGCAGAGAATTGGTTGGGCAGGACAGGAAACTCTCCACATTAAGGGCATGGCTACACTTGCAAATGTAGAGCGCTTTGAGTTAAACCCTCCTTCGGAGAGTGCAGTAGGGAAAGTGCTGCAGTCTGTCCACACTGACAGCTGCAAGTGCACTGAGGCGTGTCCACATTTGCGGCACTTGCAGCGGCATTGGGAGCGGTGCATTATGGGCAGCTATCCCAGAGAGCACCTCTTCCGGTTCTGGCGCTGTAGCTTGTGGGAAGGGGGGCAGGGAGTGCGGGGCATTCTGGGTCCTGTCCCAATGCCCCGTGATGCATCGGTTCACATCCCAGCAATCCCTGTGCTTCCATCCACATTTGGCGCCATCTTTCAACGTTTTTTGTACTGCGCGCTCTGTCTTCCCTTTTGGTTTGCGGGAATGGAGCCCGAACTGCTGAGGAGTGTGCTGACGAGTCTCGCCAGCACGTCACGTTTGGCAGTCGAGTTATTCGTTATGATCCAAAGTGACAGTGAGGGTTCCAACGATGATATCGACGCGAGTCAGGCATACAACACAAGATTGCTTGTGGCATTCACGGACATGCTCATCACCGTGGAACGCCGCTTTTGGGCTCAGGAAACAAGCACTGAGTGGTGGGATCACATCGTCATGCAAGTCTGGGATGATGAGCAGTGGCTGCGGAACTTTTGGATGAGAAAAGCCACTTTCATGGGACTGTGTGAGGAGCTTGCCCCCACCCCGCAGCGCAAGGACATGAGATTGAGAGCTGTCCTGATGGTGGAGAAGCAGGTGGCTATTGCAATCTGGAACCTGGCAACTCCAGACAGCTACCGATCGGTCGCTAACCAGTTTGGAGTGGGGAAGTCGACTGCTGGAATCGTGTTGATGCGAGTTTGCAGGGCCATTAATTGCATCCTGCTCAGAAGAACCATGACTCTGGGTAACATGCATGATATTGTGGCTGGCTTTGCACAGATGGGTTTCCCTAATTCATAGGGGTGACAGATGGGACACATATTCCAATTCTGGCACCAGCCCACCTAGCCTCCGAGTACATTAATCGGAAGGGCTATTTCTCTATGGTTCTCCAGGCGCTTGTGGATCACCGTGGGCATTTCATTGACATTAACGCAGGCTGGCCTGGAAAGGTGCATGGCACATGCATCTTTTGGAACACTGGCCTGCTCAGGAAGCTGCAAGTCAGTTCTTTTTTCCCAGACCAGAAGATCACCATAGGGGAAGTCGAAATGCTCATTGTGATCCTTGGAGACCCCGCTTACCCTTTAATGCCATGGCTCATGAAACCCTACACAGGAAGCCTTGACAGGAGTGGTTCAACAAGAGGCTGAGCTGGTGCAGAATGACTGTGGAGTATGCTTTTGACCATTTAAAGGGCCACAGGCGCTCTCTGTATGGGAAGCCAGACCTGACCAATAACAGTATGCCCGCGGTTATATCCACGTGCTGTACCCTCCATAACATTTGTAAAGGGAAGGGTGAACGATTCACTCAGGCATGGAACTCGGAGGTTCAACACCTGGAGGCTAAATTTGAACAGCCAGAGAGCAGGGCTATTAGAGGGGCCCAGCATGGTGCTGCAAGGGTTAGGGATGCCTTGAAGGAGCAATCTGAGGCTGAAAGCCAACAGTAATGTCCGGTGCCCTGCATGGGAGTGAAGTGCAGTGGTTCCAATGTTAGTAGGAATCTGTGTTTGCTACGTATGATACACTGACTTGCAGTGCCTGTTGCTTTCCTGGGCTAAGGTATCTTTTACGTTATGCAATCATAAAGAATGTTTTCAAAGCAAAAAAAGTCCATTTAATGAAAAGAAAATGCATTTATGGAAAAGAAACACAACTGCTTGGGAAACACAAAGGGTAAGGGGGTGGCATGGGGAATGGTACAATCACAGGTTTACATATGTCCTGTTATCATACTCAGCCTTCCTGTCTGGAGCACTGTGCAATGAGTGCTGTATTTCAGGATGGCTGTACTGCATGGTGATGGGGGTTGAGTGCAGTGGGTAAGGGTCATAGTTTTCAGGGCTGTGTGGTGAAGCTACAGGTGTTGGAGGCAGCTGGTGGGGATAAGAACCCAGATGTTGGGGAAAGAGGGTTGGAGGTGACATGGGGGCACCAGGGAAAGAGTTTTGGGGCAAGGGCTGCAGGGGAATGGGAGCGTGCGCAGTAGTGCTCCGCCTGCATGACAACGAGCGCCTGGCTCGAGTCCTCTTGGAGCTCCATGATGCTTATCAGCCACTCTGTGCTTTGGTCTGCATTTTGCTGGCAGACCATCCTTTCACTTTCCTGCCACTCCTGCACTTTTTGATTTTCATTAAGGGAGTGCTGCATGACTTCATGCAGCATGTCCTCTTTGCTTCTAGGTGGCCTCTTCCTGATTCTTTGCAGTCTCTCGGCCAGTGGTAACACGGATAGCTGAGATCTCAAGGTTGTATCTGTAAAGGCAGAATGCAACACTTAACAGTGGCAGCATTGTTCACACCAAACAGAGCAATGATTCCCCCGTACTTAAGGAGGGCAAGCACAATCTACGCAATCTCATAATTTGCCCATCCCAAAGTGAGCACACATAACCCACAGGAGTCCCAAAATGATGAGTAAGCACAGGGTCAAGGGGGACTGATTCTTTCATGACTATACTGTCCTCTGGGTTTCTGTGCCTTGGGGAGAGCCAACAGCTGCAGGGGGCCCCTATACTGAACAGTGTCTCCACGTTTTCCACAGGAGTTCGTCCTGGAAGATATCTCACTGCTGAGGGTGACCTGGGAAGCAAGGGAGGGTCTTCTACTACAATGCGGCTTCCGCCCTGGCCCATATGCAGCTTTCCTATGTGCAGCAGTGGTCCCCCTGCCCCTCACGGCACAGTGGTGCGGACATGTTAGCCTGAGTGGGATAAGGACCACAGTGGCTCTCCCAAGAAACCTGCGCAAGCGCATTGCCCAAGTTCTGGATGAGACCTTTGAAGAGATCACTGAGGCTGATTACCGTGATGTGAGAGAGCACATCAAAGCCCTACTCCGCATCTACACATGTATGTAGCCCTAACCCTCCTCGCCCCAGGAGCCCGCACCGAATAACTTCCTTCCCAAAATAAAAGCTGCTTACCGGGAACCTCCTCCGGTGTTTGTCCTCCCCCAAGCACCATCCACTGCAGCTGGCTACCTTCCTCCTGGCTTGAGAACAGCTCCTGGCTGCATGCATCTAGGGATGCTGGGGTGTCTTGCTCCTCCTCAGCACCCTCGCTCCTGCTTTGCTCCTCCTCCTGCTCCTCCTGCCTTGTTGGACTGTGCTCTGAAGGATTCATGGTGGTCCCCGGCGTGGAGGTGGGGTTTGCACCCAAGTATCGCATCCAGCTCTTTGTAAAAACAGGAGGTCGCAGGGGCAGCACCAGAATGGCTGTTTGCCTCACGGGTTTTGCAGAAGGCATTCCGTATCTCCTTCACTTTAACCCTGCACAGCAGAGCGTCCCGGTCATGGCCCCTTTCCATCATGTCCCTTGATATCTGCCTGAAGGTATCATAATTCCTATGGTTGGAGCCAGCTGGGACTGGACAGCTTCCTCCCCCCAAACACTGATGAGGTCCAGAACCTCGCCATTGCTCCATACTGGGGATCGCCTGGTGCGTGGAGGCATGGTCACCTGGAAAGATTTGCTGAGAGCACTCCACGCCTGGCTGAGCAAACAGGAAGGGGATTTTCAAAATTCCCAGAGAATTTAAAGGGTGGGTCTGATGGTTGGTCACCTGAGGGCAGGGCAGTAGAGTTCAAAGTGAATACCAGAGTTGCTAGAACAGGCCTTGTGGGACACTTCTGGAGGCTGATCAGAGTGCACTAACAGACCAGGACGTCCACACTGGCGCCGAGGCGCTCCAGCGAGGGTGCACCAAATGTTATTCCACTCGCCGAGGTGGAGTACCAGAAGTGCTCTAGCTGCGGAGTCGGAGTGCTCTACGTGCCTTGCCAGTGTGGACGCGTCATGAGTTGGAGTGCACTGGGCTGCTTTAATGTGCTCTAACTCGCAAGTCTAGCCATGCCTTTAGTTATTGCAGAACAGACCCTGTGTCCTCACTTCCGGTGTGCACCAAGCAGACTCAGGAATGGTTGAGCTGTGAATAGATGGTTTATTTCGTGGTAATAGGCTACTCTGCCTCTTGCTGCCTTGTACACAGGGCCAGGAATTGACTCTTAGTTTGTTTTCTTGGTTTTGTTTGGTAGCTTTTGCAGTCTGCGTAAAGGTTTGGTTGCACTGACTTAAGCATGCAGTACATATGGCTCCATCTTCGCTTCCTTACAAAGAGATGTCAGTTTCTCTTAATCCAGGCCAGCAGCATTCCTGCTGTTCCAGTCCTGGGATTTCCCCAAGAGTGATTTCCAATGTTGCTGAGTTTGTGGT
Organism: Lepidochelys kempii; assembly: GCF_965140285.1. Classification (NCBI taxonomy): domain Eukaryota; kingdom Metazoa; phylum Chordata; order Testudines; family Cheloniidae; genus Lepidochelys; species Lepidochelys kempii. The sequence continues at coordinate 133,661,452 of NC_136382.1, read as the reverse complement.
GGCTTAAATGCTGACGGATGACCACTCAAGATCGATATGAACACAAAACAGATGCTACCTGTGATACTATGCCAGAAGAAGACTCTGCTTCTGAGAACAGAAGGACAAATGGATTAAACAACTGCATCACTTATGCCCTTTCAAAGGTAAAATGTCTACCTGTCTTCTAAAAGCTTAGAAAGTTTACATGGTTGCTCTGGTTTTGCTCATCAGTCTACACTCAGTAGTTCCAATTTATAGTGTTTTAGATACATGCTGTTATGCTTTTTAAGTAAACATTTATCTTTTGATTTAATAATCCTTTGAACAGAAGTTTTCTCCCACCTCTTATTCTACACCTTATTGTGGGACTGAGTTGGCGTATTCCCAACTGCATGGTCAGAACTCTTCACACAGAGTGCATTTCCTATGTAACAGAAAGACAGGGGAAGTTTTCTTTCATTTATTACAGTATTTTATGGCATCATTATTGAGGAGTATGTACAATAAACAGACACAGGGCCTGATTCGCCTTGTGTTGTCATTTGCACCTGTGCAAAACAAGTGTCAAGCGGCTGTGGAGAACTAACCTGTGCATAAACTAATAGAGAAATAGGATTTGGTAACACTTTTACACCTACTTTCTGCAGGTGTAGATGACTGCATAAAGGCACAAAGGAGTGGAGAATCAGGCTCATAACTGTACTTTCTTCATACTGTGACAAAGTTCCTGCTCTACCTTGGTGGGTATTCCGCTTATTGGCAGATTTGCTCGCCTTGGAGCTTCACGGCAGCCCTCAGCTTGGTCGTTTTTTTGAACCCACAGTCCAGGTCGACTCCTCCTGTGTCTGACCAGGAGTTGGGAGGATTTGAGGGGAACCCAGGCCCACCCTCTACTACGGGTTCCAGCCCAGGGCCCTGTGGAATGCAGCTGTCTAGAGTGCTTCCTGGAACAGCTGTGTGACAGCTACAATTCCCTGGGCTACTTCCCCATGGCCTCCTCCCAACACCTTCTTTATCCTCACCATGGGACCTTCCTCCTGGTGTCTGATAATGCTTGTACCCCTCAGTCCTCCAACAGTCCGCATGCTCACTCTCAGCTCCTAGTGCCTCTTGCTCCCAGCTCCTCACACGCACACCACAAACTGAAGTGAGCTTCTTTTTAAAACCCAGGTGCCCTGATTAGCCTTCCTTATTTGATTCTAGCAGCTTCTTGATTGGCTGCAGGTGTTCTAATCAGCCTGTCTTAATTGTCTCCAGAAGGGTCCTGATTGTTCTGGAATCTTCCCTGTTAGGAAACGGAACGTCTTTTGCTTGCTCCTCAGCTATCTGCTTTCTATTCTTTCCTAAAGCCCCCTGGCCCGGATTTTTCTTACTTTTTGCACCTGCCTTAGTCCCCCCCCGACCGGGCCAGACGCTTTTTTGATTTTTCTTTTCATTTTTTGTGGTTTTTTTCCGTCTACGTCCTTCGCCGGCCATCCCCCCCCACACCTGCTTTCGGGCGCAGCTATTTGCCTCAGCTGAGCCCCCGGAGGAGGGGGGGGAAGATTGCCGATTTTGCTGTCCGGAGGGGGGAGTGGAAACCCCCAGACCCAGCCGTTTTGCCAGCAGCTCGGACCTTACAACATTCTTAACATACCGGAGGACTTGGAACACAGCCAACACAGCCGGAGACGGAGATTTCATCAGACAGAAGAAATAATATAAATCATTGTGACGAAGGCCGTAAGATTGAGTAACTTTCTGAATTATACTCTCGTGAGGGGGGAGTTTGACTGTGATTACTTGCGTTTGTGGCGGCACAGGGGGTGTGGCGTGGAGACCCCCACCCCCGATCCATCGGTGCCCCTACCCCCCCATCGTTATTACAACTGTCACGGCCCCCCCGCAGTCTGTCCCTGCTGGCAATCTGCCATCTCCCTTCGGATCCAGCTGTTTGCTTTGAACTTTGCCTTCCGGACCGGACCTAACAACCGACCAACCGAGACTCTTTGGACAAACGTGTGTGGGTCTGCACCCCCCCCCCCGGATTGCTTATCCCACAACTTGCCCCTTTTACTGGACCCCGATTTTGTTCCCCCCCCTTCTCCCAGCCCCCCTCCCTCGGCATTTTTTCCCTTCCCGTCCGCAGCCAGCGGAAGGAGGGGCTATTCCGCCTTCTCCCCTCCCCCCTCCTCCTTCCGGTGTCTCCCTGTCTCTCCCTGCTCACAATGGCGGGGAACGAGAGGGGCGAGACTGCTTTAATAAAATTAGTTGTCCCTTCCCCACCACCACCCCTGCCCAACCCCCAAGGTCCCCCCCTACTACTATTGTTAAGGTACTTACCACCCCCCCTGCTGGGGCACCGGTAGCAGGAGGCACCAGGGTGATTGCTGCTGCTGCTGCACCCACCACCCCCCCAGATTCTAGGAAACCCCCCCCCGGTTCGCCAGAAGGGCCAGGGCGGGTGGAAAGGAAAGGGCCCCGCTAAAACCACTGAGCCCTCCATGGCAGGGGCTGCCCCCACCGCTGCGGCCTCGTCATCAACCGTGGCGCCCCTCCCAGCGTTTCCCTCCACCAGCTCTGCGATTGTCCCTCCCCCGGCCCCCAGGACGTATGCCCGGGCGGCAGCGGGCTTCCCGCTGCCTGCCGCCTCGTCATCTTGCCCCGCCCCTGCCTCCGCCACCATCACCAGCGGCCGAGGCCCTTTCCCCGCCTTGACCAGGAAGCACGGCGTTCGTTGCCTCCTGGTGCCCGCCTCGCCCCACGTGGAGACATACGTGCAGGCGTTGGCGAAGGTGGTAGGACCCACGGCTATTGTGGCGGCCTCCAAGATGTATGGGAAGGTCGTTTTCTTCTTAGCCTCGGAGGATGCCGCCCAGGAGGCGGTGGAGAGGGGCCTGACGGTAGGGGGGGTGTTTGTCCCCCTAGAACCGTTAGAAGACCTGGGCGTTCGCCTCGTCCTTACCTCCGTTCCTCCCTTCTTACCCAATGCTGCCCTGTTACCCACTCTTTCCACCCTGGGGAAACTTGTTTCTGTCATCAGCCCTCTCCCGTTGGGCTGCAAGGACCCCACCCTCCGTCACATTTTTTCGTTCCGCCGGCAAGTGCAGCTTCTACCACCGGCAGGGGCGCGTGACGGAGAGGCGCTTGAGGGGTCCTTTCTAGTCCCCTACGAGGGAGCCCGCTATCGGGTCTTTTATTCTACCGGAGAGGCCCGGTGCTACCTCTGCCACTCAGCGGGGCATGTCCGCAGAGACTGCCCTTTGGCTCGGGGGGGAGGGGCACCCGAAACCCCCGAGACCTGGCAGGACATCGGCCCCATCGCTGCCGATGCCCCTGGCTGCCCAGTACCAGAAACCAACCCTCCTCCTACTCGACCCATCGCTGCTCCCGTCCGGGCCCAAGAGATACCTTCCCTACAATGCCCGGGCGAGCAGGGGGTTTCCACCCTTGCTAGTACCAACCCAATAGAGCCCATGGAGGAGGGTGTGGCAAGGATATTATCGGGTATAAGAGAGGGCCCTCCCCAAGGAGAAGCCCCCGCCCCTCATGTTGCCCCACCGCTACCTCCCCGAACCCCTAAACCATTGCCTCCGCCCCCTGACATGACCCCTGCTAACCAACCCCCAGATGATGCTATGGAGGGCTGGACCCTAGTCCAGGGGAAGCGAGGCAAGCGGAAGGCTCGAGCTCCGCTGCATCCACCCGACGCGGAAGCCCCCCGGAAGACCAGGAAAGGAGGCACTGCTATCGAGCCTCCCGCCACGGCCGCGAGCGAGATCCATCCGCCGGTGTCGGGAGGGGAAGACGGACTGGCATTGGAGGGCAGAATCCCCCCTCCACGGGAAACCGTCCCCTCCGAGACTTCTGAGGACACCCCTTCTGCCTGGACGCTACCCGAACCCCCCGCGGACCCCGAGGCGGCCGTTGAGGCGGGCCCTAGAGGAGAGGCCCCTGGGGTGGCAGGAGTTGGCCTCTCCTCCGTGTATGCAGAGATTGAGGCCCTAGATTTGACCCCGGTCACCCAGGGAGGGGATGATTTGCTGCCGGCTGACCTCGAGCTGGGCAGCCTTACCCCAGCCTCCCTTTCCCCATGCTCCCTCCCCCTTTTTGCCTTCCCGGGTGAGCACCCTGCGGAAGGCGGTCCACCACCTGATGCCGTGACCGCTAAAACCACCATGGAGCCAGCACCTAGCATTATCGGGAGCCCCTCCCCTTCCCCCTTAACCCTTGACTCTGCTCAGGAGGCACTTTCCTTTAGCTGCTCGCCTCCTGCACCCCAGAGCCTTACCCCTGCCCCTGCCCCCACCCCTGCCCCTGCCCAAGGTCCCTCCTCCCGCAATGTTAATGCCGCCCCTGGGGTTATTTCCTTTCCGCCTTTTGCAGACTCCCCCCAGGGAGCAGTCTTTGCACTTTCTAGTCGCGACCCGTTAGGAGTGGCAATTTTTCCCCTGCCATCCCCCTCCACCCCAAGGCGTGAAATGAATTTAATAACCCCAGCCTGTCAGACGCCCCGTCGGTGGTCCGCACCCTGTCTACCTGCCTTAGCGGACCACGAGGCTGTATTAAGAGGCCCATCAGGGAATACCTCGGGAATTGTAACCCCACCCCCCCATGAGCTGCGGCATGCGCTACGGAAGTTCCTAGAGCACTCCCGTGGCGCCCGCGATAGGGCACAGCTGGCTCTCCAGCTATGGGGGGACTTTGATCAACTCCTCCAGGCCACAAAGGCCCTTATAAAGGAGGGCAGGGGGCAAGGAAAGCGCGGTGCTGCGGCCTACGAGCGAGCCCGCAGCTTCCGAAGCGATCTACTCACCCACGGGATGGGTCATGGGTTGCTGTGCAACCCGCCGGGGGCCCTGAACCCCCCCGCCAATACGAGACCCCCACCCCCCCAGCCCTCCGTATGACGCCTCTTATTATTGCGACCCTGAATATCAGGGGCTGTAGGATGGCTCTCCGCAGGTCCCACGTGCTCTCTTACCTTCGGGAAGGGGGTACTCTGTAGTTTTCCTGCAGGAGACCCATATGGATCCGACTGCTGAGGACAGCTGGCGGCTGGAGAGGGGGGACGGGGTCTACTTTAGCCACTTCACGATGTGGCAAGCTGGAGTGGCAACCCTGTTCTCCCCCAACCTACGGCCCGAGGTACTAGGGGTCACTGAGGCCATGCCGGGCCACCTGCTGCATCTTTGAGTCCGTAAGAAGGGGCTCGTGGTCAACTTTGTTAATATCTATGCCCCGACTACGAGCCCGAAATGGCCACAATTCTATCAGCGGGTGTCCGACTTCCTCGGCACCCTAGATTCTCACGAGTGCCTAGTCCTGGGAGGGGACTTTAACACCACCCTCGAGGAACGGGACCGCTCAGGGGCCGAACCGAGTCCGGCCGCTGCGAATATTCTCCAAGGGATAGTTGACCATCACTCCCTAGTGGACGTCTGGCGTGACCATCACCCAGATGACACCTCCACGTTCACCTTTGTCCGGGTGGAGGCCCATCGGTCACACCACTCTCGGTTGGACCATATTTACTTATCCCGTTTCCATCTTTCACAGGCCCACTCCTCCGCCATTCGGCCGGCCCCATTCTCCGATCATCATTTAGTCACCGTAACAGTCTCCCTCCGTGCAGAGAGACCGGGGCCGGCCTATTGGCACTTTAATAACAGCCTGTTGGAGGACAAGAGCTTTGTGATGTCCTTCCGGGAGTTTTGGCTGGCCTGGCAAGAGCAGTGGCGTGCCTTTCTCTCGGTGCGGCGATGGTGGGATCTTGGGAAGGTGCGCGCCAAGCTCTTCTGCCGTGACTACACTCGGGGCACCAGCCGACGGCGAAATGCGGCGATCGAGCAGTTGGAACGGGAGGTCTTAGAGATGGAGAGGCACCTGGCCGCCGATCCCGAGGACCCGTCCCTCTGCGGAGCGTACCGGGAGAAGCGGGAGGAACTCCGGGCCCTCGAGGACCACCGGGCCCGAGGTGCCTTCGTTCGGTCCCGCATCCGCCTACTTCGGGAGATGGACCGCGGCTCCCGCTTCTTCTATGCCATGGAGAAAACGAGGGGGGCCAAGAAACAAGTCACCTGCCTTCTTGCGGAAGACAGCACCCCCCTCACGGATCCGGAGGAGATGAGTGGGGGGGCCCGTGACTTCTACACAAGCCTTTTCTCCCCGGACCCGACCGATCCTGATGCTTGCGAGGTGCTCTGGGAGGAACTCCCCACGGTCGGCGTGGGCGACCGAAACCGACTAGAGCTGCCTCTCACCCTGGCCGAGTTCTCGGAAGCCCTCCGTCGCATGCCCACCAATAAATCTCCGGGCATGGACGGGCTGACCGTGGAGTTTTACCGCGCGTTCTGGGACATTCTCGGCCCAGACCTAGTCACCGTCTGGGCTGAGTCTTTGCAGGGCGGGGTCCTCCCTCTGTCGTGCAGGCGAGTGGTGCTCGCTCTGCTGCCGAAGAAGGGGGACCTCCGCGACCTACGAAACTGGCATCCCGTCTCACTCCTTAGCACGGATTACAAAATCGTAGCAAAAGCAATCTCGCTGCGGCTAGGGTCCGTGATGGCGGACGTGATCCACCCAGACCAGACCTATACTGTCCCGGGTCGCAGCATTTTTGACAACCTATTTCTAGTCCGAGACCTTTTGGAACTCGGGCATAGAGACGGTCTGTCGTTCGCCCTCCTGTCTCTCGATCAGGAAAAGGCGTTCGATAGAGTAGACCATGAGTACCTCCTGAGCACTCTGCAGGCGTTTGGATTCAGACCTCAGTTTGTGAGTTTTCTCCAGGTGCTGTACGCCTCCGCGGAGCGTTTGTTTAGGCTCAACTGGACCCTGACCGAGCCGGTCAGCTTCGAGCGAGGAGTGCGGCAGGGGTGCCCCCGCGCGGGCCAGCTGTATGCTCTGGCGATCGAGCCTTTCCTCTGTCTCCTCTGCAGGAGATTGACAGGGTTGGTGCTGTGGGAGCCGGAGCTGTGGCTGGTCCTGTCGGTGTACGCCGATGATGTACTCCTCGTGGTCCAGGACCTGGGCGACTTGGCGCGGGTGGAGGCTTGCCAGGCCATCTATTGGGCAGCCTCCTCCGCCCGAGTCAACTGGGTCAAGAGCTCTGGCTTGGCGGTGGGGGACTGGCGGCAGGTAAGCTCCCTCCCACCCACACTTCAGACCATCCGGTGGAGTGCGGGTCCACTGCTCTACCTAGGCGTTTACCTTTCTGCTACGCACCCTTCCCCGCCAGAGAACTGGTAAAATTTAGAAGGCGGGGTGATAGAGCGGCTCTGGAAATGGACGGGACTACTCCGATGTCTCTCCCTCCGAGGGAGAGCACTGGTGCTTAACCAACTAGTCCTGTCCATGCTCTGGTACCGGCTCAACACCCTGGCCCCGGGTTTCCTGACCAACCTCCGGACATCGATTCTAGAGTTCTTTTGGTCAGGAATGCACTGGGCCCCTGTTGGGGTTCTTCATCTACCCCTGAAGGAAGGAGGGCAGGGCCTGAAGTGTCTGCACACTCAGGTCCGTGTCTTCCGCCTCCAGGCCCTGCAGAGGTTCCTTTATAGTGCAGGCAGTTCGATGTGGAGCATATTGGCTCACGCCTTCCTGCGCCGCTTCCAAGGGCTCCGATACGACCGGCAGCTCTTTTATCTTTGTCCGAGAGGTTTTCCGTGAGACCTCTCCGGGCTGCCGGTCTTCTACCAGGACCTCCTCCGGACCTGGAAACTCTTCTCAACGACCAGGTCCGTGGCGGCCACCGTGGGAGCAGAGCTCCTCACGGAGCCCCTGCTACACAACCCCCAGCTCCGTGTGCAGGCGGCGGAGTCCCGCTCGGTGCGCCAGAGTTTGGTCCTGGCGGAAGTTACAAGAGTCGGAGACCTTCTGGACTACGACCGGGGAGACTGGCTGGATCCCCTGACGTTCACCCAGTGCATGGGGCTCTCCAGACCTTGTACCCCCCGGCGCGTACTTCAGGAGGTGAAGGCCCGCCTTGATGCCCGCTGCTCGGGCTTATCTTAATCGAGCCCTGCGTGAGGGCACACCCGGCCCACCCTCTATCCCAGGCCCGCCGGACCTTTCAATTGGGCCCCTACCCCGTAGATCCCAACAAACCCCTCACCCTTTTACTGCAAGCCGGCTGCATGAACTGCAGCCGGTCAGCTTCCAAATCGCGCCACGGAAATATTTATACACACTCACGCTTCACACCCTTCACGCCCACACCCTGGTGTCCCGCCCCGATACAAAGTGGCGGGACCTCCTGCCAACTTTGGAGGGTGAGCAACCTCGGTGGGCCAGCCTGTATTCCACCTTGGTCCCAAGGCCCGTCGGGGACATTAGTTGGCGGCTCCTTCACGGAGCTGTGAGCACAGGTGTGTTTTTGATGCGGTTCACCCCCATCCCAGATACTTGCCCTTTTTGCAACATGAGGGAAACCCTGGTGCACGTATGTTTAGAGTGTGCCAGATTGCAGCCCCTTTTCCGGCTCCTCATGAATATTTTATTACGCTTTTGGCTGCACTTTTCCCCTCACCTTTTTATCTACACACTCCCCATCTGTGTCCCCACAAAATCGCAAGATCTCCTGGTTAACCTCCTCCTAGCCCTAGCTAAAACAGCCATTTATAAAACCAGAGAGGGGAGGTTGGCTAATGAAGCGTCCTGCGATTGTAGAGCCGTTTTCCGATCCTCTGTACATTCACGTATCCGGGCAGAGTTCCTCTGGGCGGCGTCCACCGACTCCCTTGACACCTTTGAGGAGCGGTGGGCGCTGTCCGAGGTTCTCTGCTCGGTGACCCCGTCTGGTTCCCTCCGTCTGACCCTTTGATTGAGGGGAAGAGCGAGAGACCCCAGCCCCAGCCGTTGCCGCTGTGGATACCATCATTACTGTCACCTAGGAGGGGTCCAATAACACGTGGTGTAACCCTCCCCCCCCAAACTGCCCACCCCGCAGCCGTGCCCATCTTGTCGGGCACTCTCAGGAGAGGAATAATTGGTGACACTGGGCGTGGCACTAGGTAATTCGAGGGGGTGGAGGACAACGAGTGTTGAGGAAGCCCCCCTGCTCTAGGCCACCAGGTAACTCAGGAGGGTGGAAGACCACGAGTGTCAAGGAAGCCCCCCCGCTCTGGGCCCAGGCTAGCCTGAACACTTCTCCCTCCTGAAAGCTGCTGTGTTATACCTTCTGTTTGCTCTTGTTTTGTTCCATAATTTTGCTTTATTCTTTTTGGTGATTCTTTGTAAGTGTTACACAAATAAAATTCTTTTCTGCTTCAAAAAAAAAAAATTCTCTCCTAAAGCCCCCTGGCCTGGGCTTTTCTTTCTTTTTGACCCTGCTTCAGTTCCCACCCCTGACCGGGCCAGACACTTTTTCTTCGTTTTGTTTTTTTTTCTGTTTTTTTGCTGCCGTTCGAGTGCTGGTCGGCTGCCAGCTTGCTGCGAAGCCCCCACACACCTGCTTTCGGACGCTGCTATTGCTCCAGCTGAAACCCCCGGACGGGGGGGGGGGACTGCCGACCCGCTCCCCGTAGGAGGGGAGTGGAAGCCCCCAGACCCAGCTGTTTGCTGTTCGTTTGTGGATCTGTAATTAACCGACAAGTTATTTTTTTTCTTCTTATCTACTTGGCATTTTTGGAATGCTCCACAAAGCCCGGGAGAGAAGACAGCCAACAAAGACATCGCCCAGGGAAGCTACAAATCATCGTGGAGGGGGCCGTAAGACTGAGTAACTTTTGAACTGTACTCTTGTGTGGGGGGAGTTTGACTGTGTCTTAACTGCGTTTGTAGGGGCACAGAAGGTGTGGCCGGAGCTGACCCCCGATCCATTGGTGCCCCCCCCAACACTACTACAACCGTCACGGCCCCCCCCGCCGTCCATCCCTGCTGGCAGCTTGCCATCTGCCTTTGGATTCAGCTGCTTGCTCTGAATTTCACCGTCCGGACCAGACACAACAGCCGACCAAACGAGACTCTTTGGACAAACACGCGTGGGTCCTCGTTCCCCCTCTCCCCCCCGGACTGCCCACCCCACAGTTTGCCCCTACTACCTAACCCCAACTCCTGTTTCCACCCCCTGTCCAGTCCGACCCATTTGGCCCCCGCCTGCAGCCCCACAGGGAGAAGCAGTTAATCTGCTTCCCCCTCCCCCTGGTGTCTCCCCGCCTCTTCCTGCTCACGATGGTGGGGAATGAGAGGGGTGAGGCCCCTCTAACAACCTCAGTTGCCCCTTCCCCACCTACCCCCCTGCCTAACCCCCAAGCCTCCCCCCCCCACTGCTGCCAAAACACCTGCCACCACCCCCGCTGGGGCATCGGCAGCAGGAGGCACCGGGGCGACTACTGCCGCTGCTACGCCCACCCCCCCCAGATTCTAGGAGAGCCCCCCCAGTTGGCCGGAAAGGCCAGGGTGTGAAGAAGGGAAAGGGCCCCGCTACAACCACCAGGCCCTCCATGGCAGGGGCTGCTCCCACCGCTGTGGCCTCGTCATCGACCATGGTGTTTCTCCACGCTGTTGCCTCCACCAGCTCTGCGAGCGTCCCTCCCCAGGTCCCCAGGGTGTATGCCCAGGCAGTAGCAGCCCCCCCACCGCCTGTCACCTCGTCATCTCGCCCACCCACCGCCTCCGCTACCATCAATAGCAGCCGGGGCCCCTTCCCCACCATGACCAGGAAGCACGGCGTCCGTTGCCTCCTGGTGCCCGCCTCGCCCCACGTGGAGACATATGTGCAGGCGTTGGCGAGGATGGTAGGACCCATGGCTATTGTGGCGGCCTCCAAAATGTATGGGAAGGTCGTCTTTTTCTTAGCATCGGAGGCTGCCGCCCAGGAGGCGGTGAAGAAGGGCCTGGTGGTGGTGGGGGGTGTTCGTTCCTCTGGAACCGCTAGAGGACCTGGGCGTCTGGCTAATCCTGACCTCCGTCCCTCCTTTTCTACCCAATGCCGCCCTGTTACCCGCTCTCTCCACCCTGGGGAAACCCGTTTCTGTCAACAGCCCTCTCCCGTTGGGCTGCAAGGAACCCACCCACCGTCGCGTCCTTTCGTTGCGCCGGCAAGTGCAGCTTCTACCGCTGCCGGCGGCGCGTGACGGAGAGGCGCTCAAGGGGTTCTTCCTAGTCCCCTACCAGGGAGCCCACTATTGGGTCTTTTACTCCACAGGAGAGGCCCGGTGCTACCTCTGCCGATCAGCGGGGCATGTCCGAAGAGACTGTCCCTTGGCCCAGCGGGGGGAGGGGCACCTGAGACCCCTGAGACCCGGCAGGACATCGGCTCCGTCATTGCCAACGCCCCTAGCTGCCTGGTACCTGAAACCACCTCTCCTCGTGTTAGATCCACCGCTGCTCCTGCCTGGGCCGAAGAGACACCTCCCCTACAATGCCCAGACGAGCGAGGGAGCTCCGCCCTTGCTGTTAACAATCCAGCAGAGCCTATGGAGGAGGATGCAGCAAAGATATTACCGGGCATAGGAGATGGCCCACCCCAAGGAGAACTGGCCCCCCCTCATGCTGCCTCACCGTTACCCCCCCGAACCCCTGAACCATCGCCTCTGCCCCCCGACATGACCCCTGCTAACCAACCCCCAGACGACGCTATGGAGGGCTGGACCCTAGTCCAGGGGAAGCGAGGCAAGCGGAAGGCTCGAGCTCCGCTGCACCCATCCGATGCGGAGGCCCCCTGGAAGACCAGGAAGGGAGGCACTGACACTGAGCCTTCCGCTATGCCCATGAGTGAGATCCATCTGCCGGTGTCGAGAGGGGAAGACAAAATAGCACTGGAAGGTAGAATCTCCCCTCCACGGGAGACCCTCCCCTCCGAGACCGCTGAGGAAGCCCCTTCTGCCCGAATATCACCCAAACCACCCGCAAACCCTGAAGCGACCGTCGTAGCGGGCGCCAGAGGGGAGACCCCCGGGGTGGCAGAAGACAACCTCTCCTCCATGTATGAGGAGATCGAGGCCCTAGGTTTGACCCCAGTCACCCAGGGAGAGAATGACCCACTGCCGGCTGGCCTCGATCTGGGCAACCTTACCCCAGTCCCCCTTTCCCCATGCTCCCTCCCCCTAACCGCCTTCCCGGGCAGGCACCCTACAGAAGGTAGTCCACCACTTGATGCCATGGCTGCCAAATCCACCACAGAGCCTGCACCTAGCATCACTGGGAGCCCCCTCCCCACCCCCTTAACCCTCGAATCTGTTCGGGAGGCACCACCTCTCAGCTGCTTGCCTCCCAAAGCCCAGAGCCTTGCCTCTGCCCCCGCCCCGACCCCTGTCCCTGCCCAATCCACCTCTTCCTGCAATACTATTGCCGCCCCTGGGGTTATTTCTTTCCCGTTTTTTGCGGATTCTCCCCAAGGAGCAGCCTTTGCATTTTCCTGCCACGACCCATTAGGAGCTGCAATTTTCCCTCCGCCATCCCCTTTTACCCCAAGGCTTGAGACGGACCTAATAACTTTAGCCTGTCAGACGCCCCGTCGGTGGTCCGCACCCTGCCTGCCCGCCTCAGCGGACCACGAGGCTGCACCAAGAGCCCCACTAGGGAATAACCGGGAAATCGCAACCCCACCCCCCCATGAGCTGCGAAAAGCATTGTGGGAGTTTTTAGAAGACATCCGTGGCTCCCGCAACAGGGTACAGCTGGCTCTCCAGCTATGGAGGGACTTTGATCAACTCCTCCTGGCCACAAGGACCCTTATAAAGGAGGCTAGGGAAAGTAAGGCAAGGTGCCGTGGCCTACGGGCAGGCCCGCAGCTTCCGTGATGATTTACTCACTTACGGGATGGGTCACGGATTGTTGCGTGACCCGCCAGGGGCCACAAACACCCCCGCCAACAAGGAACCCCCACCGTCCCAGCCCTCTGCATGACGCCTCTCATTATCGCAACTTTGAACACCAGGGGCTGCAGGATGGCTCTCCACAGGTCCCAGGTGCTCTCTTACCTTCGGGAAGGGGGTACTCTGTGGATTTCCTGCAGGAGACCCATACGGATCCGACCGCCGAGGACAGCTGGCGGCTGGAGTGGGGGGACGGGGTCTACTTTAGCCACTTCACGATTCGACAAGCTGGAGTGGCAACCCTGTTCTCCCCCAACCTACGGCCCGAGGTGCTAGGGGTCACTGAGGCCATGCCGGGCCACCTGCTGCATCTCCGTGTCCGTATGGAGGGGCTCGTGGTCAACCTCGATAACATCTATGCCCCGACAACGAGCCTGAAGCGGCTGCAATTCTATCAGCGGGTGTCCGACTTCCTCGGCACCCTAGATTCTCACGAGTGCCTAGTCCTGGGAGGGGACTTTAACACCACCCTCGAGGAACGGGACCACTCAGGGGCCCAGCTGAGCCCGGCCGCCGCGAACATTCTCCGAGGAATAGTCGAACATCACTCCCTAGTGGACGTCTGGCGTGACCACCACCCAGATGACACTTCCACATTCACCTTTGTCCGGGTGGAGGCCCATCGGTCACACCACTCTCGTTTGGACCGTATTTATTTATCCCGTTTCCGTCTTTCACAAGCCCACTCCTCCAACATTCGGCTGGCCCCATTTTCCAACCATCATCTAGCCACCATAACAGCCTCCCTCCGCGCAGAGAGGCCAGGGCCGGCCTATTGGCATTTTAACAACAGCCTGTTGGAGGATGAGGGCTTCGGGACGTCCTTCCAGGAGTTTTGGCTGGCCTGGCGAGAGCAGCGCCGTGCCTTTCCCTTGGCGCGACGATGGTGGGATCTAGGGAAGGTGCGCGCCAAGCTCTTCTGCCGTGACTACACTCAGGGCACCAGCCGACGGAGAAATGCAGCGATAGAGCAGTTGGAACGGGAGGTCTTAGAGATGGAGAGGCGTCTGGCCGCCAGCCCCGAGGACCCGTTCCTCTGCAGAGCGTGCCGGGAGAAGCGGGAGGAGCTTGGGCCCTCGAGGACCATCGGGCTCGAGGTGCCTTTGTTCGATCCCGCATCCGCCTCCTTTGGGAGATGGATCACTACTCCCGTTTCTTCTATGCCCTGGAGAAACTGAGGGGGGCCAAGAAACATGTCACCTGCCTTCCAACAGAAGACGGAGCCCCCCTCACGGATCCTGTGGAGATGTTTGGGAGGTCCCGTGACTTCTACACAAGCCTTTTCTCCCTGGATCCGACCGATCCTGGCGCTTGCAGAGTGCTCTGGGAGGAACTTCCCATGGTCAGCGTGGGCGACCGAGACCAACTAGAGCTGCCTCTCACCCTGGCCGAATTCTTGGAAGCCTTCCGTCGCATGCCCACCAATAAATCTCCGGGCAGGGACGGGTTGACCGTGGAGTTCTACCGCGCGTTCTGGGACATCCTTGGCCCAGACCTAGCCACTGTATGGGTCGAGTCTTTGCAGGGCGGGGTCCTCCCTCTTTCGTGCAGGCAAGCAGTGCTCGTCTTCTTGCCGAAGAAGGGGGACCTCCGCGATCTACGAAACTGGCATCCCGTCTCACTCCTTAGCACAGACTACAAAATCGTAGCAAATGCAATCTCGCTGCGGCTAGGGTCCGTGATGGCGGACGTGATCCACCCAGACCAGACCTATACTGTCCCGGGTCGCAGCATTTTTGACAACCTATTTCTAGTCTGAGATCTTTTGGAACTCGGGCGTAGAGACGGTCTGTCGTTCGCCCTCCTGTCTCTTGATCAGGAGAAGGTGTTCGATAGAGTGGACCATGGGTACCTCCTGAGCACTCTGCAGGCGTTTGGATTTGGACCTCAGTTTGTGAGTTTTCTCCAGGTGCTGTATGCTTCCGCGGAGTGTCTGGTTAGGCTTAACTGGACCCCGCCCGAACCGGTAAGCTTCGGGCGAGGAGTACGGCGGGGTGCCCCATCTCGGGCCAGCTGTACGCTCTGGCGATCGAGCCCTTCCTCTGTCTCCTCCGCAGGAGGTTGACGGGGTTGGTGCTGTTGGAGCCGGAGCTGTGGCTGGTCCTGTAGGCATACGCCAATGACGTGCTCCTCGTGGTCCAGGACCCGGGGGACTTGGCGCGGGTGGAGACTTGCCAGGCCATCTATTCAGCAGCCTCCTCCGCCCGAGTCAACTGGGTCAAGAGCTCTGGCTTGGCGGTGGGGGACTGGCAGCAGTTGAGCTCCCTCCCACCCGCACTTCAGATCATCTGGTGGCGTGCGGGTCCACTGCTCTACCTAGGCATTTACCTTTCTGCTACGCACCCTTCTCCGCCGGAGAACTGGTAAAATTTAGAAGGCAGGGTGATAGAGCGGCTCCGGAAATGGACGGGACTACTCCGATATCTCTCCCTCCGAGGGAGAGCAGTGGTGCTTAACCAACTAGTCCTGTCCATGCTCTGGTACCGGCTCAACACCCTGGTCCCAGCCCTGGGTTTCCTGACCAACCTCCGGACATCGATTCTAGAGTTCCTTTGGTCAGGAATGCACTGGGCCCCTGTTGGGGTTCTTCCTCTACCCCTGAAGGAAGGAGGGCAGGGCCTGAAGTGTCTGCACACTCAGGTCCGTGTCTTCCGCCTCCAGGCTCTGCAGAGGTTCCTTTATAGTGCAGGTAGTTCGATGTGGAGCATATTGGCGCACACCTTCCTGCGCTGTTTCCAAGGGCTCCAATACAACTGGCAGCTCTTTTAGCTTTGTCTGAGAGGTTTTCTGCAAGACCTCTCCGGGCTGCCGGTCTTCTACCAGGAGCTCCTCCGGACCTGGAAACTGTTCACAGCGACCAGGTCCGTAGCGGCCTCTGTGGGGGAAGATCTCCTCGCGGAGCCCTTGCTACACAACCCCCAGCTCTGTGGGTAGGTGGCGGAGTCGCGCTCGGTGCGCTTGAGTTTGATCCTCGCGGAAGTCACGAGAGTCGGAGACCTCCTGGACTACGACTGGGGAGACTTGCTGGATCCCCTGATGCTCGCTTGGCGCATGGGGCTCTCCAGACCTCGTACCGCCCGGCGCATACTTCAGGAGGTGAAGGCTGCCTTGACGCCTGCTGCTAGGGCTTATCTCAACTGAGCCCTGTGCAACCCCAGGCCCGCCGGACCTTTCAATTGGGCCCCTACCCCGTAGATCCCAACAAACCCCTCACCCTTTCACTGCGAGCCGGCTGCATGAACTGCAGCCGGTCAGCTTCCAAATCGCGCCACGGAAATATCTGTACCCACTCACACATCACACCCTTCACGCCCACACCCTGGTGTCCTGCCCCGATACAAAGTGGCGGGACCTCCTGCCACTTTTGGAGGGTGAGCAGCCCCGGTGGGCCAGCCTGTATTCCACCTTGGTCCTGAGGCCCGTTGGGGACATTAGTTGGCGGCTCCTTCACGGAGCTGTGAGCACGGGCGTGTTTTTGACGTGGTTCACCCCCATCCCAGATACTTGCCCTTTTTGCAACGTGAGGGAAACCCTGGCGCACGTATATTTAGAGTGTGCCAGGCTGCAGCCCCTTTTCTGGCTCCTCACAAATATTTTATTATGCTTTTGGCTGCACTTTTCCCCTCACCTTTTTATCTACACACTCCCCATCCGTGTCCCCACCAAGTCGCAGGATCTCCTGGTTAGCCTCCTCCTAGCCCTAGCTAAAACAGCCATCTATAAAACCAGAGAGGGGAGGCTGACCCATGAAGTGTCCTGCTACTGTAGGGCCGTTTTCCGATCCTCAGTACATTCACGTATCTGGGCAGAGTTCCTCTGGGCAGCGTCCACCGACTCCCTTGATGCTTTCGAGGAGCAGTGGGTGCTGTCCGAGGTTCTCTGCTTGGTGACCCCATCCGGTTCCCTCCGTCTGACCCTTTGATTGAGGGGAAGAGTGAGAGACCCCAGCCCCAGCCGTTGCCGCTGTGGATACCATCATTACTGTCACCTAGGAGGGGTCCTATCACACGTGGGTGTACATCCCCTCCACCCCCAAACCGCCCACCCCGCTGCTGTGCCCATCTTGTCGGGCACTCTCAGGAGAGGGATAATTGGTGACACGGGGCACGGCACTACGTAACTCGAGGGGGTGGAAGACCACAAGTATTGAGGAAGCCCCCCTGCTCTAGGCCACCAGGTAACTCAGGAGGGTGGAAGACCACGAGTGTTGAGGAAGCCCGCCCCGCTCTGGGCCCAGGCTAGCCTGAACACTTCTCCCTCCTGAAGGCTGCTGTGTTATACCTTGCATTTGCTTTTGTTTTGTTGCATAGTTTTGTTTTTTCCTTTTTGGTGATTCTTTGTAAGTGTTATGCAAATAAAATTCTTTTCTGCTTCAAAAAAAAAAATTTACTCTCCTATAGCCATCTGGCCTGACCCTGTCACAATACATTTTTTAAACTATCCCCAAATTCCTTGCAAATTAAAGAATATTTCAGTTAAAATCCTAATCTCATCAAAAACTGTGATTTCATACTTTTGTATGAATCCATGTACAGTAACCATTTTAATATGATGAACCTCTTCTGTACATCTCCAGTCTGTTTCATTCACCCTTATATGCAAGTCTTGGGCTAGAGTAGACTAAGTGATTAGAATTTTAATCACACTAATGCAAAAGGTCCAGTTCAGCGCTCTTCTATACCAGTGTAGAGCAGGAGTAACTCCACTGCAGTCAATGAGATTACACCAGCGTAAGTGAAAACAGAGTCAAGTCAATGTTGTTCAGTGTCCGTCAGACTTACCGCATCATTGTAGTTTACTACATTCACTTCCTTTCCTCCTACAGCAGGGGTGAGCAAACTTTGTGGCCCGAGAGCCACATCTGGGGATGGAAATTGTATGCTCATGGAATTGGGGGTTGGGGTACGGGAGGGGGTGAGGGCTTTGGCTGGGGGTGCGGGTTCTGGGGTGTGGCTGGGGATGAGGGGTTGGAGGTGCAGGCAGGTGCTCCAGGCTGGGACTAAGGGGTGTGGAGGGCAGGAGGGGGATCAGGGCTGGGGTGGGGGGTTGGGGTGCAGGACAGGGTCAGGGGTGCAGGCTCCTGACGGCGCTTACCTCAAGCAGCTCCCAGAAACAGCAGCATGTCCTCTCTTCAGCTCCTATGCGGAGGCATGGCCAGGAGGTTCTCTGCGCTGCCCCATCCACAGGCACTGCCCCTGCAATGGGAGCTGCGGGGGCAGTGTGCAGAGCGCCCTGGCTGTCCCTATGCATTGGAAGCAGAAGGGGGATGTGCCACTGCTTCCAGAAGCTGCATGGAGCCCTGACATGCAAAGAGCAGGACAAGGCCCAGACCCGCTCCCCGCTCCCTGGCTGAAGTCTGAAGGCCTGGATGCAGCCCCTATGGCCCACCTCTGTCCTATAGTAAAATAACTCACCATTTCCGTAGGAAGTCCTGTCTATACATCTACCATTCTATTTTTTTTGACAACATGCTTTCATTATTACACAGATAAAACCAACAGATAGCCTTTTGTGGTTTGTTTTCCACAAAGCAGGATATATTTTCACCAGACTGTGCAGTATAAATTAAAATAAAAACTAATGTGCAAATATAAAATTGAATTATCTGCTCCAATGATATTCAAGGCGGGGTGGTCAGAAAGGAAATTAAAAAAAAAAACAGAAAAACACACTTTATGGCAAGTGTCCATTGGTAGCCAAACACTTTGAGATAATGGTGGCCTTTTATTATGAGCAGCGTAGCGATGCCTAGGAACTCTACAGTGCAGTACAGAAGCCCCGGAGAATGGCAGTCTTACCTATCTCACACCCACAGAATGGGGAGCAGTGAAGACAAGGAGGCTTGAGTCTCACCTCACTTACACCAGTTTTGAACCAGTGTAACTCTGTTGACTTTGATGGAGTCACTCCTGCTTTATACTTGTTAATGAGATCAGAATCAGGCCCAGGATTCCTTTCAAAGCTCATCCCTGCCATCCCCCAATCAGCCAGAAAAGTTATCAGGACTCAGTCTGAGGAAGGGTATCAGAATCTGTGGATAGCTAAAAATACAGAACAAAATTCAATTCCAGCAATTCTAAAATAGCAAACCAAAATGTGCACTTGATGAAGGGGAAAACACTCCTCACCGCTCCCTCTCTTAACCAACAGCTCTTGCTTCCTTTGCTACAAGTGCCCTGGCCCCCTTTAGCCAGCCAAACCCCTCCAATTTCTTTCTGTGACAAGTGCCTCCTACTTCCCTTTTCAGATGGCTGTTCCTCTGGCCTTTTTGATCCTCTTCCTGGTGCCAAACCTACCCTCCCTATTTGCAAGTGCTTTATAGGCTTGTCAAGTCATGCACATCTTAAGTTTTGCACCTTGAGAGCTCTGCAGTGGAAAGCAGCGAATGTGTTATTAACAGACTCTGTCTGCTCTCGCTTAATTTTCCCCTCCAGAATGGGTTCTTCTGGATAACCTACTGCAGCATCTCTCCAGACTTCATGGTTGCCGTCATCACTGGATTTCAGGTATGTAAGTATATCAACTTGAAAGGCGTGGGGCAGGGGGTAAGGGGTGACAGACCTATCTACCATACTTCATGAACCTGGGAGGTGAAGGGGACCAGAACATGGAAATGCATTTCTGTGTAGAGGAAGGGATTGTGGAGGGGTCTGAAATACTTGAGTGTATTCGCATGCAGGGACTACCTGAGTGAAGAAGGTGAGATCACCATTTTACTATAGCGATTACATGATCCCAGTGGCTTAGGAAGTAGTATTTTCCCCTTGAAAAGGGGAGAAGAAGTCTGCTGTATGCCCCCAAACAGGACATGGGGGAGTGGGTCTAGAGTTATCCCCCATTTTTAAAGAGGAAGTGGGGAGCTTCAGTCATCCCTGTGAAGAACTGAGAGAATTAGTAAGCACATTTGGAAGGTCCCTGTACCTGACTGCTGGTCCCTGTAGCTGACTGTCCCTCCTTCTCCTCAGAAGGGTGCATTAGATAAGAGGAAATATTTGTTGAGTGGGGAAGGCTGTACTGGAGAGGGAGCCATGGTGCCCGCTGAAAGTTTGGATAAGCTGCAGATGCAACAAGTGTATTCTGGATGTCTGTCTAAGCTAAGCTAAAACTAACATTCTGAGGTAAATCTATCCCTAACATTTGGCTATAGTGATAAATATTTCTAGAGCACACAACACAGATCAATCAATACCCATCAATATGTGTATATGCTATAGCTGCGGTTTTCAAAAGAGCCAAAGAGAATTAGGTGCCCAAATTCCCAGTCCACTCTTACGAGCCTCACAGTTTAGCATTGTTAACCAAAAGCCAGCCCTGGTTATTTTTGAATATAGCGGCACACACTTAAACAATAGACATTTCACTGAGAGACATTTGCAGCTTAATAAAATCTCTATGGCGCAATGTCCCATTAATTTGGTCATGAAGTTAATGCTCCAGGAAAATGGGGCAGCCCTATGATCCTTCTTTACTAGGGATTTCCACTGAACATTTTTTCTTTTTCTTTTCTTTCTTTTTCTTTTGTTTTTTGGCTGGGGGGGAAGGAAGGGAAGATTTAACATAATCATGAATCTCACACAGATCAATCTCCCTTCTTATGGTGTTTCTATTTCAGATGGAGCAAACACACCTATTGTGGTTCTTCAGCAAGACCTTCATATCATAAACCTTACTGATAGCCATCTTCTTCAGCTGGTTGGGACTCTTTGTGATTTTTCCCATTTACTGTTGTAAGTGATGCTAATCAGATCCTTTCCGCATTGTTGCCAGTTTAAAGAACCTTTGAAGGCATTTGGATATGTTGGGGGGGGGGGGGGAACACCAATATATTATAAATCCAGGAAGTGGATCAAAGTAATGGAACAACCTCCAGGCTCCAGTTCTATCAGAGTTTGTGTATTATGGATCTTCTTCCATATACCCTGGTGTAACTGAGGACTTAAACTGGTGTAAGTGAGATCAAACCTTTTGTCTTGTGTTGAGATTTATAAGAGAGCCCAAACTCCAACCCATCTGGGTAACCTATTGTGTGACTCAATCCTTAAAAATGAAGAAATACTACACGATTCTGCAGAATACTTTTTTTTTTTTTTTTGCAGGGTGGTAGGGGGAGGAGAATATGGAAGCTTTAAAAAAAAATAGAATCCTTCACATTCAAAAGGGTCCAGTTTCCATGATTCTACCCTGAACTGGAGTTAAAGAAGGAGAAGTCAGAAGGGGATTCCCCCCTCCCACCTTCTCTCCAGAATGACCTTAGTTAGTACTGCTTCCTCAACTTTGTGAAGATTCTTATTGCCTTAGAGATATTAAGCCACATGTTTCTTTCTGACAAGCCCATTCAGCAAAGGAAATCAAAGAGAAATTCAATAAGCTAAATTTTAGGAGGAAATATGTCATGGCCATAAAAGAGAACTCCCCACAGGAGCACACTTCCTGCAACATGCTCTAACTGAGTAGTCAGAAGGGACATTATTTATTTACTAGGTAGAAGAAAGGGTCACAATCAGACTGAAATATAAAGCCACAATGCACGCATTAATACAGAGACCTGGTCTGAACATGGAATTTCTATTCTGCTGGAAATTTTGATATTGTGAAAGTTGTTTGTGTTCCAAATTGGCATAAAAAGTCAAAATTTCTCAAGGAATGGAAATTCTAAAAATTCGATGTGCAAACATCAGACCATTTTCTTGGATAATGCAGAAACAGTATAATATTAAATACAATGTCATGTAAAATATTAAATATAAGTCTAGATGGAATTGATCAAAATGCTAAAGTAAAATAGTAAAAAGTGAAATAGTTTAACCTTATCAGAATGAACCATTTGGCATTACTGAAATGAGAAAGTTGAAAGAGTTCATTTCAGCTTTTCTCCCTGTAACAGCATAGCTAGCTCCTTAAGTAAAATTGGGCTCAGCACTTTTGTTCCAGGTCAGTGCCCTAGTGTGGTTTAATGAGGAGGATGGGGCTGCTCAGGGAGCTATAAAGAACTGTTCACAAGCCTTAGAGGGAGAGTTCTGAACCCAGAGTTGAGAAAGGGAGAGAGTTCCCTGGTTGAGCAGTAGAGCCAAATCAGGCTGTTAAAAGCAGGAGGCAGTCAGGGGTCACCTACAAACTTCCCCAGGCCAGAGATCGGGGGTCAGAGAGGGCTGAAGGCTGAGAGCAGCAGAGAGAGACACCTGCTGGAGAGCTGAAGCAGGAGGCCAGGAAGAGGGGTGGGAGTTGAAGGCAGGGGAATGGTGGAAGGGTGAGCCCAATGAATACTCCAGGGAAGAGTTGGAGCTGTACATGAAAGATGACCTGGGACATAGTGAGAGATGCTGAAGCTGTATTTGCTGTTGGACTGCTTGGAGGAATATACCATTTGGACTGTGTCAGGGGGATTCTGGTTTACGGTAGTAGGACATCTTTATATACTCTATAGACTCTATATTTATATACTCTGAAGGCTGAACTGAGTTTATTTAAAGAATGAAGAAGGAAACTGAGTCAATGGGCGATGTGCAGGGCTGCCCTGAGGCCACAAGAGTGTAGGGTTGGGGAAAAACCCACCATGCAAGACTGAGATGACCAAGTACGCTGGCTTTGCCATAGATTCACTGTGTAACACTGGGTGAAGTATCTAAACTTTCAGCTTCCCCATCTATAAAATGGTGAGTAACAACTTTTTGTGTTAGGTACTTCAAGATTTCCAGATAAAATACGCTACTTAATTGCAAAGTGGTGTTAACTTCTGTCATCACATGTGTTGCAGCCACTTCTAAGAAGTGAACTGTGGCTTCTGTTAATACTTTTCCAAATGGCTCTTTGTAGGGTCATGAGGAAGCTGAAGGCAGCACAGTGACTTCTGGTAATAAATTCACAATATAGCAGTGGGAATACCCCAGTGGCTGATACTGCTGCCATAGATAGAGGGCCAGACAGTGAGAGAGCCTAGATAATGTTAGGATAGAATAGCGGAGAACACTCTTATGGGTTTTCAGTCTTGACCAAACAGCATAGACCTAGGGAATTCCTGGACTATACTGTATAGGGTTAACCATTCAAGCCTCTCTCTGATCTCTGGCATATAGAAGAAATGCTGTATATCTTTCTACGCTGTGTGTTTCACTGAGCCTCTGCTGTGTCACAAGGTGGGAGGGGTGGTGTTTGGCTTTTTCACTCCCCATTGCATTTTGGCTATTGAGAAGTTTTAACTGCTTTGGAATCGGCAACATTGATCCACACACTCCGCAAGCCAGGAATTAGGTGAATGTTACGCCGTTTGTTATTCAGACATGCGTGCCTCTCCAGCAGCAAGTCAGCACTGCAACAGACTCATCTTTACAATCTTGTGGGTTTTGCAGCATACACAATGGGCTAGATTCACAAAGGTACTGAGGCACCTAACTGTCTCATTAGGTATCTAAATTCAACATTTAGGCACCATGGGTAGTCCCGAAACCACCGACAAACCCTACGGGCACTTAAGTCCTTAAGACAGCTATGTTTCCATTAGTGAGCATGCACAAAACTACCCAAATACTGATGCCACCCCACAGCTAATGAGCTGCTCAGAGCCCGCACTGAAATCAAAGGCCTAGTAGCCCTGAAGTGGGATGTCAAACTAGGCATTCCCTGCTTTGCTAACCCGCAGGGCCTGATCTTGTATGTGTTCTCAAAGCATGTCCACTGGATGCTCCTAGCTAGGGGCAAGAAGGTCAGGACAGAGAGAGCATCAAGCTTAATGGGTGTGCCACTCAGATGGGATGCAGGAGACATGAGTTCAAATTCTGCCACTGCCGGATTTGGAGCAGGGACTTGAACCCAGATCTTCCACTTCCCAGTTGAGTATCCTCACCTAAGGGAGGGGCGTTTGTGGATTTAGCCTAAAACCACCATCTAGAGGTAAGTAAGTCTGACCTATCTTCGGTCTCTCTATTGTAGAAATTATGGTGAAACACCAGCACAGATTGTATAATAGCACTTCAGTGCTTTGATTTACAGTGTTCTGCTCTCCTTTATCCATTACAATTAACAGAACTCTTAAAAACAAATGCTGTTAGTTTCTCTGGCTTTAAATAGCAACATGTAATACTCAAATCATGACTTTCTCAGGGCACCCATGACTGTGAGTCACCTTATTACCCCCTGCCTGAGCAAGAGAGAGACTTGCTCGTGCTAAACTGGATGTCAGCTCTCTGTTGCCCCAGTCTGTTAGCTACCAGACAATCTCCTCAGAAGCTCTGCCAGCCTTTACTCTGGTTTGCAGGTAACAACTGGTGTACATTAGCCCCCAAACACGCTGGAAGCATCTCTGTTTTGTCTAGCTCCTGTCACTGGACTTTCACAGTAATTATGATATTTTCTGTCTTTTCCATCCCTTTCCTAATAGTTTCTAACATTCTGTTAGATTTTCTGACTGCTTCTGCACACTGAGCTATTTTTCAGAGAACTATCCAGAGATTCCAAGATCTCTTTGAGTGGTAACAGCTAATGTAAAACTCATCATTATATATGTATAGTTGGGATTATTTTTTCTGATGTGAATTATTTTGCAGTTATGAGTGTTGAGTTTCCTTTGCCACTTCATTGCTGTCACCCAGTTTTGTGAGATCCCTTTGTAACTCTTCACAGTCAGCTTTGGACTTAACTATCTTGAATAATTTTGTAACATCTGCAAACTTTGCTACTTCACTGTGCACTCCCTTTTCCAGAGCATTAATGAATATGTTGAACAGCACAGGCCCCAGTGCAGATCCTTCAGGGACCTCACTGTTTACCTCTCTCCATTGTGAATACTGACCATTTACTCCTACCCTTTGTTTCCGATCTTTTAACCAGCTCCTGATCCATGAGATGACCTTCCCTGTTATCCCATGACTACTTAGTTTCCTTAAGAGCCTTTGATGAGGGACCTTGCAAAGGCTTTCTGAAAATCCACTGTCTACTGGATCACCCTTATCCACATGCTTGTTGACACCCACAAAGAATTCTAAAAGAGCTGTCAGGCATGACTTCCCTTTACAAAAGCGGTGTTGACACTTCCCCCTCTGTGTCTGATAATTCTGTTCCTTATTCTACCAAATCGTCTGGTATTGAAGTTAGGCTTACTGGACTGTAATTGCCAAGATTGCCTCTGGAGCTCTTTTTAAAAATCATTGTTATATTAGCTGTCCTCCAGTCATTTAGTACAGAGGCTGATTCCAGAGATCACTTACATACTACAGTTAGTAGTTCTGCAATTTTTATATTTGCGTTCCTTCAGAACACTTGGGTGGTGATCTGGTCCTGATGACTTCTTATTGTTTAATATATCAATTTGTTCTACAACCTCTTCTATTAACACATCAGTGTGGGACATTTCCTCAGATCTGTTACTTTAAAAGAATAATTCTGATGTGGGTAGCTCCCCCACATCTTCTGCAGTAAAGACCGATGCAAAGAATCCATCTAGCCTTGTCTTCCTTGAGTGCTCATTTAGCACCTTGGTCACCTAGTGGGCCCACTGTTTGGCAAGTTTTCTGTTTCTAATGTACTTAACAAAAATTCTCTGTTAGTTTTTGCATTCTTAGCAAGTTGTTTCTCAAGTTCTTTCTTGGCCTTCCTTACTGTACTTTTACAATGAGCCTGCCAGAGTTTCTACTCCTTCCTATTTTCCTCATTAGGGTTTGACTTCCAAATTTTAAAGGGTGCCTTTTTTGCCTCTAATGGCCTCCATTACTCTGCTGTTTAGCCATTGTGGAATTATTTTGGTCCTCTTATTGTCTTTGGAGTATACATTTAGTCTGAGCCTGTATTATGGTGTTTTTAAATAGTCCCCATGATGCTTGCAGGCATTTAACCCTTGTGACAGGTCCTTTTAATTTCTGTCTAACAAGCATCCTCATTTTGTATTGTTCCCCTTTTTAAAGTTATGGCGGATTTTTTTTATTTTTTATTTTTTATTTTTGTATTATCCTCCCTAGAAGGTATTAAACGTAATTACATTATGGTCACTATTACCAAGCAGTTCAGCTATAATTATTTCTTTTCTAGATCCTGTGCTCCATTTAGGATTAAATCAAGAATTGCCTCTTCCGTTGTGGGTTCTAGGATCAGCTGCTCCAAGAAGCAGCTATCTACAGGGCCTAGAAATTGTATCTCTGCATCATGCTCTGAGATGATATTTACCTAGCCTTTTGTGTCTGTTTTCCCCATCTGTAAAATGGAGATAATGATACTGGTCTCCTTTGGAAAGTGCTTTGAGAGCTACTGATGAAAAGTGCTAAGTATTATTGTTTTAAGGGTATAATTGCATTTAAGTAAAAAGTTCTACAGTTCCATTTCTATAGCCTCTGATCAACTAGTTGTATATTTAATCTTCTGTTCATACACATAGCAGCCAGGAAAGAAATATAACCAACAGTTCTGCTAGGAAAGCATTCCAATATTTGTAACTAGAATGGGACAAATTGTTAACTGTGAATAAATAATCTGGAGAATGTTCTTTCTCTTTTCCTGTTCATGACTCAGCCAGGATTCTTGCTAATGTTTCTGCTATTCACACATATTTACTGATTAATATATATCTGAAAACTTCAATCTGTGGTGGTCAAACTGTTCACTTTGACTATGCATGGTGTGGGGTTGCTTATCTAAGTCATATGGTATTATTTCTGCTCCCTGATTTGATGGCTGATGCTTTTTAAGAATGAGGAAAAATAAACAGTAGCAGAGGACAGATCATCAGCTGGCTTAAATTGTCTTACTGATGGAGCTATGAGTTCACGCCACCTGAGGATCTGCCCCCAGATATTGTGCATAATCTTTTTTGTGTTGGAACTGGAGTGTTTGTGGAACCCACAGCAGTTCCCCTAACATTAGTATGAACAAAATCTCATTTGAGTGATTGTGAATAGCCAATGATGAGGGATATAAATATGGTCAGACTAAACAGATGTTTCAAATGAGTGTTCATTCACACAATGGGCCTGATTTTCCATTGCCCTGCACTTCATGTAGTCATTTATACCAGTGCAAATTGGGTGTGAAAGAAACTACCATATCAGAATGTTAGTGTTTTACTCCCATTTGTATTGTTTTCACACACTCACTTTGTATTGATGTAAATGTCGACATAAGGTACAGGTCAAAAAGAATCAGGCCCAATGTTTTCAGTACTTGAACTGCTCTGTGTAGCACACCTGTAACTGCTAATCCAATGAAGTGAGCTGTAGCTCACGAAAGCTTATGCTCAAATAAATTTGTTAGTTTCTAAGGTGCCACAAGTCCTCCTTTTCTTTTTGATAATCCACCGCCGCTGGACTTTGTGTTTTCTAGTTAAATGTACTAGCAGGGATTTCAAATCTAACTAATGCAAATTCTGCTGGTTGATTTTTGTTTTTGTTTTCCAACATAAACGTCTAGATCTTAAGCTATCCAGAATTAAGGAAAATGTGTGCAAGAAGGTCTTCCAAACTTATTACAAACAGTTGCCTAAAATGTCATCATTATTTTACTATCACAGTTAAAACCATGAAGCCATTTATCTAGTGATCACTCTGAATGAATGATTTGAAGTCAGGTGAAAATCAAATACTCAGCCAAATTTTTGCCTGAAAAATGTTCATTCAACCACAAGTCTCTCAATTCCACCAATTTCCCACAAAGGTCAGATTCCCTCTGACCCCCACACACCATTAGCAAAAGAATAATAGAATCCAGTTCAAAGGCTCCTCCAATGTGATTTGGGAGAGCTGGATTTCAGTCAGCATATTTTGTCTCTCTGTCATTAAGTGAAGATTGGTCCAGTGAGATACAGAAAGCTGTGAGCGTATGACAGCATTCTGTTGATTGTTGAAATTGCTTGTATGAATCCACTAACCCTCTAATTGCCCAGATCCAGGGACTAATAATTTACATGCTTCATTTTGCACTCTGTAAAGTTTCTTTTGGGCCAGAAGGAGCATGAGCTCTGTCTGTTCATGTGCCAATTCTGAAAGCCAGAGACTAACTGCGAGTAATTCAGCATATGTGTGGGAATGTCAGAAGCATTTATACTGAGCCTCAAGCTGTCTATGCTGAGTTTCCAATTTAGTCTGCCACTTATCTTGGTCTTGTTTTTGGCAGAAGAAGTGAAGCTTATGAGCCATCTTGGTGGCGTCGAAAGCATCCCAAAGTATGTAACTGAATTGTCATGTAATTCTGCAGACTTCACAAATTTATCTTTGAAGGGGGCTGAAATTAAGTCTTAGGTTTATTATTAATTCACGGTGCCATATAAGTAACAATAGAAAAATATTCTTTATAAAGGAACTAAGGAAAGCCATTCCCATGCAGCATGACAGGCAACGATATATGCTAGCCTGTGTCAATAAAATTTATTCCAACAGTGACGGCCAAAGCTGCAATCTCCCCTTCCTTTCTTGATCCTGAATCCTTTCCTCCTTAATTAAAACCACCTGTACTGTTACAGCTAGCAGACATAGATATAAATATTTATTGACTCTGACGTGATTACAAGTGAGCAAATGCTTTAAGACATGACCTTTCTTACAAAGGCTACTGAGTTCCTTTGGGTGGTTCAGTCTGAAGAGATCCATCATATGTACAACAGAGTTTGCCTTAGTCACACTGGAACTCATACTAATGCCAAGTCAATGAATCAAATTAAAACAAAATCAAGCCTAAGTGCAAACTGGATCATTAACATCATCTTGACTTCCTTATCATTGGCATAATTAACTCTTATGCATAAACATGCATTTTGTTGTCACATTCTAAATAAGTAACATATCATGAAAACTAACTGCTAGGCAGGTGGTAAGCTACCTTGTGCATGTAGTTAGTGTATACGCAACATGCTTGTATTGTTATGAACTGGGTTAAACCTCATTATGGGTTGAGTTAAAACCTCATTGAAACTGTGTGAATGTGCCCTTCAATTAAGATTGTGGTAAAAGACAGCTAACGGACTACACCCCAAACAAGGCCTAACAGAGTCTGCCCAGGATCTAGCACCTTGTGGGGAGGGCATTAAGTGGGTATTATGACCGGGTGAGTGGGAATGTGTGGAAAAAGCCAAGCTGGGGTGCAGGCAAGAGACTGAGAGCAGAGCAAGAAAGTGAAGCAGCAGCCCATAAGCATGGTGTGACCCTGGGAGAAGCATAGAGAAAGGTTCGGGATAGGGGATGCTGGCTGAAAGAAGGTTGGGCGTGTAAGCTTGAGGAGTTTAAGCTTCTTACGCTGAAGCTTAAGTGTAAGAAACTTGGGTGCCTAGGAAATGGCTCCTTTAGCTTTAGGTTCCTCCTGTATTTGTAGAAGCAGGACTTTGTACATTCCTTGTAAATAAACAAGATTTCATCAAAGACAATATCAGACTCCCATCATCAATTTCTACTTCCAACTGAAACGTTACCATGGTCCCAAATTTTTACTAACTTCCCAGGTCAAAAAGGGATAACAGTATTATTATTAACTTATCATCCCCACCTCTATTGGTTTGTTAGTCTCATCCGCCTATTGTGCCTTGTCATCACCCTCCATTGTAAGGTCTTTCGGGCACTGGCCATCTTTTTGCTGTGTGTTCACATATGGAGCTGGCCGGAAAACAAGAGTTTTGTTTCATGAAAAAAATTACAGTTTTGACATTTGTTTTCATTTTGCATGAGACCCAGAGGTGCTGACTTCCCCAGTTCCTAGGGGGGTGCTCGACTCCTGCTCCGCCCCAGGCCCTGCCCCCACTCCACCCCTCCCCCAACACCTCACCCCAGCCCCTCCTCTTCCCGCCCACACTCCAACCCTGCCCCTGCTCTTCCTGTCCCTTCCCGCCCCTTCCCTGCCTCTTCTTGCCTCCATTCCTCCCTTTCCCTCCCAGTGCCTCCCGCAAGCCACTGAACAGCTGATTGTGGTAGGCGGGAGGTGCTGGGAGAGAGAGGGAGGACCTGATAGGCAGAGCTGCTGGAGGAGGCGGGGGAAGAGCTGATTGGGAAGGCTGCTGGTGCGTGCTGAGCACCCACTATTTTTTTTCTGTGGGTGCTCCATCCCTGGAGCACCTACAGAGTTGGCACCTATAATGAGGAAGACAAGCACCCTAATGGTTAAGACACTCATCTGGACTATGGGAGACCCAGCTTCAAATCCCCAGAAACCAGGTTATAGTAATTTTCTCTCTAGTCTGGTGGTGAAGGCACATAGAATGTGCCTATGCAGATCAGGATTTGACCCTAGGTCTCCCACGTTCCATGGGAGCAGCCTAGCCACCAAGCTATTGGCTATTCTGTAGTGAGGGTCTCTTGCTCACTTGCTGCCCCCCCCACCACCACACAAAAGTTTAGATGAATCAACATTTTCTGATGAAGAAAATGTTTCATTGAAAAATTGCCAACCAGCTCAGCTGTCCGTCGTCACCGGGGGGGCAGTGCTGCGAAGCGTTACAAAGGGATCTCACAAAACTGGTTGACTGGGCAACAAAATGGCAGATGAAATTCAATGTTAATAAATGCAAAGCACGTTGGAAAACATAACTCCAACTGTACATACAAAATGATGGGGTGTAAATTAGCTGTTCCCACTCAAGAAAGAGATCTTGGAGTCATTGTGGATAGTTCTCTGAAAACATCCACTCAATGTGCAGCGGCCATCAGGAAATCTAACAGAATGTTAGGAGTCAGAAGAAGACAGAAAATATAATGGCACTATATAAATCCATGGTATCTCCACACCTTGAATACTGCATGCAGTTCTGGTTGCCCCATCTAAAAAGATAACAAAGATATATTAGAATTGGAAAAGCTACAGAAAAGGGCAACAAAAGGGATTAGGGGTATGGAGCAGCTTCCATCTGAGAAGAGGTTAAAAAGACTGGGATTGTTAGGCTTAGAAAAGAGATGACTAAGTGTGTGTGGGGAGGTGGGAGGATATGAGAGAGGTCTATAAAATCCTGAATGGTGTGGAGAAAGTGAAGAAGGAAGTGTTATTTACCCCTCGTATAACACAAGGGGTCACCCAAAGAAATTAATAGGCGGCAGGTTTAAAAAAAACAAAAGGAAGTAATTATTTACACAATGCACTGTCAACCTGTGGAACTCATTGCCAGATGATGTTGTGAAGGCCAAAAGTATAACTGGGTTAAAAAAAATTAGGTAAGTTAATGGAGGATAGGTCCATCAATGGCTATTAGCCAAGCTGGTCAGGGATGCAATCCCATGCTTTGGGTGTCCAGAAACCTCTGACAGCCAGATGCTGGGAGTGGACAACAGGGGATCGATCACTTAATAAACTGCCTTGTTCTTTTCATTCACTCTGAAGCACCTGGCGTTGTCTGCTGCTGGAAGACAGGCTAGAGGGCTAGATGGACCATTGGTTTGACCCACTATGGCTGTCCTTATGATGTAGGGCCACATCACGATCTGGGTAATTTGGCACAAGTCCATGGGCTTCAATGGAATTATATGCCTATTGACATTAGCTGGGGATCTGGCTCATTATGGCTGGGTAAGACATAATGCCTCTGGCAGCTGGAGAGAGCACACTAAGCAGCAGCCCTCATTACTACAAACGTAGCAGGTTTTTGTCTTGCCAGTGCTAGTTGGTTCAGTCCCAGCCTGGCCCTTCTGAGCAGGCAGCACTGGTGGCAGAATTAGCAGATGTCCTTGTGCTTTGGGGGACCAGGCTGCAGCTTTGCGGCTGCCTAGGCAGGTGTGGAAGGAGAAAATGGCTCCTTATTTCCCTTCTCCCTAACATGTTTGCATTTTTTAGTGCTTTATGTTTGTTAAAGAAAACCCAGTTAACTAGCACAAAGCATTGTTCTTGCACTCCCCCGGAACTGGGAAACTAGAAGAATGAGAGAGACTCCTGATTGCAGAGGTACATAATCGCAAATATATCCTGAGCATTATTCACTGCATGGTATCCTGTTTCTGTGTATTCAGTTGGAGAAGCTGTTCTTTACTTCCCTTCTTAAACACTATTGTGTAGCACTGCTGGTGCGGAATGGCTGTCGCATTACCCTGCTGAGGTGGCTGCCGCTTGCGTGCTCTCTCTCTCTGTATATGGACTGGACTGTCAAGGAATCCTTCATGATGAAAGGTGCTGTGTAAAGGTGAATTTTTTTTATTATATCAGTACTTCATTCTTCTGGAATGGGCCCATTTCTCCCTTACACCCCCTCTCCTCTGGACTAAATATGAGTGTTCACTACCAGGCAAATGCTACTGCAGCTACTCTCTGGATGAGTCACTGGGGCTGCTGCAAAAATATTGTCGCTCATACCCATTATCAGATAAGAAACCCATTACCAAGGCAATGTGCTCTCTCACCCTTGACTCAGCAACAAGAATCCCAAGGTCATTCTCAAATCAAGGTAGGTCTTATTGTGTGGCTGGGTTGCCTTTGCTTACCCCCATTATCTTGTAATTGGCTAAAATTATTGTTGCTGATTTTTCTGGGGGCTGCACATTGCCAGGAAAATAACCAAAATGTCACACAATTTGTCAGTTTTATTCCTCATTGGCCAACAGAAGTTAAAGGCAAAATTCCCATTGACTTCCATGGAAGCAGAATCATTCCATGTGTTTCCTATGGAAATAAATCTCAAGGATCTGCTCCCTAAGGATTTACCTGAGCATGCTCTAATGTACTATGAGGAATGGTGGCGACTGCTAATACCTGCTCCTGAACTGCACAGAGCATAGATTGGGCACAACCCAGAATCTTGGCCATTGTGTTAATTTTCATATATCTTTGTACTTTGGGAAAGAGTCTGGATGGCTGCCAGACTGAATGAGCAGACATGTGTGTGCACGCATGTGAAGTCTGCCTTCCTCATTTTATACTGCTAATTACTGTATTAACTGAGCACCTTAGCGCCTACGTGATTAGAGCTCCCTAAGAGTATGATGCAATTTAGTTAGCTTGTGTGTGGGGTCTGAACCTAGAGAGATTATGTTTGTGTCCAAGGAACGCAGTAAATGATGAATCTGCAGACTAACTACTTGTACCTATAAACTTTTGTCTCATTTTGGGGTATCGCCAACAGACTAATCTGTGTGCCTGGACTTCCAGGTTTTGGCAGATACTGGGAACAGAAATACTGTAACACCATGAGAGACCTTGTCCTTATGAGATCACTTGCCCAATTTTACAGACCAGAAGGGTTTGAATAAGCTACTGAACATTTAGATGTTTATCCAAGAAAAGCCTCTGGGTGCTATTGCAGGTTGGGTTAAACCTTGTTGTTATGTGTCAGGCACAACCACTGCCTCCCATTCAGGATATCTATAAAGAAGCTATTATGACCAAGTGGCTGAAATAATAGCGGTAGCACAGGCACTGGAAAAGCTCAAGCAGAAGCTAAACCAAAGGGTTTTCCCAGGGGATTGATAGCAAATGCAGGGACTAGGGCTTTGACTGGTGAACCAGTTTCTGTCTATGTATGTGTGGGAGGAGGAGTTAAGCCAGAGAGAGACAGAAGTGTCCAGAAAGCCAAACAGACAGTAACAGAATGTTACTGGTGAATAATGTGGCTGAGAGAGGAAACTTCTTGAACACAGAATGCTGGTTGAAAAGGCAGGTATGGGAACAGAAGCTGTCTCCTGTTGTGTGACTCTTACTATGTTCAGGCATACTTTATGTGTACTTTATGTATAATATTTGTAAATAAACAAGATTGCGTCAAAGAAAATACCTGTCTATCATCAGTTTCTTCTAAATGTGGAAAAAACCCACAAGGCCCCAAACTTTGACTACCTGTTTAGGTCAAAAGGAATACCAATATTATGAGGTTTGCTTGCCATTAGTAATTTGGTTGACTTTTCTACTTTGCTTAGAAAACAGCAATGCTGGCCAGACTTTCAGCTTGGGTAAATCAGTGTAGTTTCATTGAAGTGAATGGAACTCTACTAATTTACATCAGCTGCAGATCGAGTCCAAGGTCTTAAAAGCTTTAAATTACATAACCTCCACCACTGGCTGATTACTATTGATAAACTTTTAGTACTTAGATCGTCTTGCCTCTAAAGTGTATTCCTGTATGTTCATCACTTTAGTCATACCTTTACGGCCTTTAGATTTGTTAAACTTTGTTTTGAATCAAAGCCTGCTCTCCTTTACAGGGATGTAAATCTAGACTAATTCTACTGAAGTCCAGTGCCGTTATCCCAGATCTACATTTAGTATAATTGAAAGGACAATTTTGACCTTCTTTGTCCGCTATTGTTTAAAAGTTTCTACTGACTCGGTTGGTTGGGATATTTTTTATTAATGATTATTATTATTAGAATTTACTATTTCAAAAGGGTGATTCACTTTTAACCACACTTGCAGTGCACCCCCGCTCCTCCCCCCCACACATACCCCTCTATGTTTTTCATAGTGAAAAAAGGTGAAAAATGATCAATGCAGAGGAAAAGAAAGAGATGCTTTTTAAAGAATGACCTTAGGAAATATAACACTGGAAAGAATAGTTGCTGTGCATGATTTTTCATCTCTGGATACCAAGGGAAATTAATGCACATACTACTGGGAAATTCATCCACGTTTTCAGCCGGAGGAAACTGAAATATTGTGCCTAACAGCTGGCTCTTTGGAGCTGGTCTTCCATTGATTCTTCATTAGAAGTGAAGGAGGTATTTGATAAATGATATTTTAAATGAAATGTCAAATGTACAACAACTCGTCTGTGGCTTAATTGTCCACCTCCGGGAAGCTAGTCATTGTCTTCCAGATCTCCCCTTGCCTTTAAGAAGAAAGTATGCTTCTGAGGTCAGTGTTCACAATATGGACATTGGCCTGTTTATTATTTGAACCATGTTCATGTCTTACCCCTTCTCTCTCTTTCTTTCTATGCAGTGTGATCATAATTTATTTAGCCTTATCATCTTTGGACATTGATCTTGAAATGGATTGACCTAGACAGACTATTGTCTTGTTGAGTATTTGTGTAAAGAACCAACATTCTTTTGTTAGTTCCACATCAGCTACTGGAATCCCATGAATAAGGCTTTTATTGCCTTTGTTATTGCTTGCAGAATGTTCTCCTTGTGCTTCAAACTTCTGAGTTTCTTGGAAGATATATATAGCTAGAGATAGATAGATAGATAGATAGATAGATAGATAGATATATCAGGGAGAGAGAGAAAAAATATTAAAAGGTGAAACAGCAGTTGACAGAAATATAATAGACCTGTTAGTTTGTAACTGGTTCAATTATATAATTTTAAAACATTATTTAGCCAATGACAATGGAGGCAAGTGAGTAAAATTTCAGTGATAGGAAGCACTGCTGCATCTCCATTGATTAGTGTTACTGATTACTTCATATTAGGGAACTAAAAGGAAATTAATGCCATGAAAACAAATCTAGACAGGAACCAGTCTGCAATTAGTCAATAAGGGTCTATCCCGGGTGGCTCTGTCTGAGCTGAGCTCAGCGGAGCTCAGGAAAGGACAGGGTCAAGATGGCTTTTCATCACCTTCATGCCCCCTGCTATTGGGGTTATCCAGGACTAAGACAGTCCCCAGCAGAATTTAGAGCAATCTCCATTACCTATATCCCTGGTGGACAGCTGGGTTTCTGTGGAGCAAACTTCCCCATTCTCCTTGTCACATCTACCACGTCAGGAAGCTATGCAGGGGAAATACTCCAGGGAGTGATTAAACCCAGCATTACTGTCGCTTTAATCCACTCGAGCAGTGGTTCCCCAACTTTAACAACCTGTGAACCTCTTTCACTAAAATGTCAAGTTTCGCGAACCCTCTCCTAAAAATGAATAGTTCCAGGGATTTTCTCCTTTTTCTGAGTAAAAATTATAAAAGCAGTGATCTTGGAAATATAAAATTTGTTTTTATCACATGCTTATTACACACTATTTATTATTATTATGTATCATGACAGTATTTTTATTACATTATGAAAATGGCAACACGCTTCCAAGATCTCACTTTCGTAGCTTGTATCACTTTGAATAAGCCTGTTATAAGACAAGGCTCCTATGGTTCATCAAAGAGTATCAGATGTGAAACAGCATGAAAGTTTTTAAGAAGCCAACTCAAAGAGTCCCTCCTACACAAGCATTCAGGTCTTGAGCAGTCCAGGCAAACAACACACGTTACAACAAGCTTAAACTTGTTCTTCATAATAATTTAAAAAACAATATTAGCTGCCTATTTAATTTTAAAAATAGCAAAAAATGTCCACCTCCCTTTCCATTTCTTATAAGGAGCCTTGAAGTTTAAATCTCCTCAGTGTGATAGATATGCTTGTTTTGGTCTGCTTAGCTCTTGGAAGTCCAGGGGCTCTGGGCTGCTGGCCCCATGCTGCCCGGAGTCCCTAGGGACAGCTCTGTCCACCATTAGGAAATTTTTTCCTGAGAACCCCCTGTAACATTTTGTGAACTCCCAGGGGTTCGTGAACCACTGTACTAGATCAATGCAAAGCAACCATAATGGGGGCCAGGATCTGGCCCTAAGGATTCCTATATAGCCATCACCTACATATCATATTTTGTATATTTACTAGAGACTGACAAAAATGCTAACCGTTCAGGTAGGCACCTAAGATACTTTAAACCACCCAAAGCTCCTGGGTCTAGACAATGGAGCTGAAAATCCCATTATATCATGAGATTTGAGATACTTCCCACGTGTAGTTCTGCCAGAAGAACCACAAGAGCAACCTTTCCCACGGTAATTTAACAATTTTGCTTCTGGTCTCAGCTGGAAAAAAGGAAGTGTAGAGTCATGTGAAAAACCAAAAAAGTCAACCAACTCTCTCCAAATTTCAAAAGAAAAAATTTGCTTTGAGTTTGGTTTGGAGGATTAGATCAGTTACTATTTTATGCCTAGGAGTTCACCCATGCCTTCTGCTTATCATCCATTGTATGCTAAATGAAAGATTAAATATGACTATTATTAGTTATTGTTGATGACCAGCAATGAGTATAAATGATAGGAGTGAAGAATAATACTGCACTTTCATTTAAGTTATGGTGTGTGTCTCTCCAAACCGACACACAAACTTTGATCTGCCTTCAATTTCAGAGAGGCAGGAGTGTTGTATATTGGCCAAAAAGGGCAGGGTTTTAATCCAGGTTTGAAACAGATCAAAATAGAAGGAGGCCTCACCAGTTTTGATGGTTGTATGTTGTCAGGGGTGTGGACACTGAGTGATGAAGTGTGGAGGGCCTGAAAATCAAGCT
The DNA here is from genome assembly GCF_965140285.1 of Lepidochelys kempii. Lineage (NCBI taxonomy): Eukaryota > Metazoa > Chordata > Testudines > Cheloniidae > Lepidochelys > Lepidochelys kempii. Next base: position 133,624,515 of record NC_136382.1, on the reverse strand, counting down.
GAGGGAGGTTCATGAGAAAGGGGTAAGGGGGAGGGAAATGTGATCTAGCAGAGTAGAAGTGTTCTCTGACCTTCTCTTTTGGTCTGTTCACAGTCAATATGACTGAATAAAGCCCTGTCTGCTGCTCTCAACATATATTGGAAGCTGTACTAGGATATACATTGCAATCCTTGATGTTGCACAGTTCAGGTATCACTTAGTAGAGTTTACCAGAAGGCAAAGATGTAAGAGGAGCAAAGTATAATTTTCTAGGAAGGTTCCCCTGCGGGTCCTGAGCCAGGACTTTGGAACAAGAAGAGTCCATCTCATGTTTTGCCCTTGGACCAGTGCATGCTGGGACAATCTATTTATCTATCTATCTATTGTGATAGACCCAGGCCAGTTGGGTACAGCAGAGTAGCCATATTGGGATCCTCCAGCACTGCTAAAGGATCCCCCACCATCCTAAGATGGTGGGGGGCACAGGACCTGGAAAACCAAATAATTATGGGGGACAACTAATGAAATAACAGGGATAGGAGTGTGGTCAAAGGGTCAAATGAAGGGAACCGGACGGGGATACCGAGAAGAGAACCCTGGACAGCGCCCACCGCTCCTCAAAGGAGTCAAGGGAGTCAGTGGACGCTGCCCAGAGGAACTCTGCCTGGAGGCGTGAACGGACGGAGGATTGGAAATAGGCCCCACGGTCACAGGAGACTCCATCAGCCAACCTCCTCACCCTGGTTTTACAGCAGAGTAGCCTTATTGGGATCCAGGAAGTGGGCGGGCGAAGCTTGCCCACTGCTAAAGGATCCCCCCCAGCCTAAGGGGGAGATCCACAGGACCTGGGAAACCAAATAATTACGGGGGACAACTAATGAACAACAGGGATGGGAGTGCGGTCAAAGGGTCAAACGAAGGGAACCGGACGGGAACACTGAGCAGAGAACCCCGGACAGCGCCTACCGCTCCTCAAAGGCATCATGGGAGTCAGTGGATGCCACCCAGAGGAACTCTGCCTGGAGCGTGAACGGACGGAGGATTGGAAATAGGCCCCACGGTCACAGGAGACTCCATCGGCCAACCGCCTCCCCCTGGTTTTACAGCAGAGTAGCCAAAGGCAGATCTACCGGCCACTGGATGAACAGGTTTCTGTTCCCTGACTGACCAGAGGGACCAAGGGCTGCTCCAGGCTAATGAGAACACCTGACTCCAATTAACCTGCAAAGAGTTAGGTGAGGCCATTAAGCTAATGTGACCACCTGACTCTAATTAAGGCCCCTCTGATAATATAAAAGGGCTCACTCCAGTCAGGCAGAGAGGAGCCAGGGGAGAGGAAGTGTGGCTGAAGGGCTGGTTAATAAAGACACCCTCAAGTCCTTAGTAAGGGAGCCCTAAGGTAAGGGTGAAGAAGGGAGAAGCAGGAGAGCTGTGGGGAAGTGGCCCAGGGAAATGTAGCAACTCTGGCAGTAAAAGGTTGGCTGCCAACAGCTGCTACCATTAGGGTCCCTGGACCGGAACCTGGAGTAGAGGGCGGGCCTGGGTTCCCCCCCACCGACCACTACAGAAACACTTCCTGGGAGGGGAAAACAGGCTCCTGTCAGGACAGGAGGCTAAACAGTTTTGGCATGAGGCTGTAGGAGCAACAGAGACTGTGGGAATTCTCTCACCAACCTCCATTGCTGACTTATGATGAAAAGGGCCCAGTAGACTGTATCCCTGTCCCTAGAGAGAGAGAGAGAAGGGCTATGTGGAGGGTTGCAGTGAGCCTCTGGAGCTAGCATAAACCACCTGGAAGCGCGGGACCCACGGGGACAAGGTTGGAGCTCTGCCACACTATAGATATATCTATCGTGACCAGCATAGTCGTAGGGGTGTCATTTAATGATGTTTCAATGGGCAGTTTATCCCTAGGGTGCCCGTCACCTCTCCACGACCCCTGACCAAGAACTGAGGCACAGAGAGGCCAAGTGACTTGCCCAGGGTCACACAGGAAGACCATATTTGAATAGACAATTGAGTCTGGGTCTCCCACATTCCAGGTCAGTGCCCCAACCACTGAGCCATCTTTCCTCCCCACTGGGCCAATACTTTAGGTGTAATAGGAACAGCTTGTGAGGGATACTGACTGGCTCCTGAGAGATCAATGGAAGTTTAATTAATAATAATAATTTATGATGTAGGCATTTTCATCCATAGATTTCAACGTGCTTTACAAAAGAGATCAGTATCATTATTTCATCTTACAGATAAGGAAACTAAGTAAGGGGAGGTGAAGTGATTTGCCCAAAGTTCACCCAGCATGGCAGTGGCTAAGCCAGGAATAGAAGCCAGGTCTGTTAAATCTTGGTAGGAGGTACTCAGCCCTTTGCAGGCAGTATTGAGCGCAAAGTCAGTGTGGGGTAGATACTCATTTAAGCTATACACATTCAACAAAACTGAATTCATTCAAGGAGCTTCCAGTAATGTTGCAATCGGCCCAAAAGGGACACGACATTTCCAGTTCTCCATGTTTTTCCCCACTTGGTGGAATACAACATAGCATAAAATCATCACATAAGACTTCATATGGCTGGTGCCTTATATAGTCTTAAAGGAAATTCCCATGACCACATTTGACCTTCTGTCTTTTAACAGTCCAGCAAAATCTGCTTCCATATAACAGTGCACCTGGGATTAACATGTATCTGTTGAGTTATGTAGAATATCTGCAGGATGCAAGATGATATACCTGCATAGACGGGAGAAAATTAGACATCTGGAAGATTTAGTAATTACATACATTCATTTTAACCTAAACTTGTGTCATTTAAAGGCTTATGCAAAGGTTTAGCTCCTGTTTGAAGGACACTTCATAGTGTTATGTAAAGCAATCATTTTAGTGCAGAATCGGAACATAATTTTTGAAAATATGAAACTCTTGATGTAATCCTCTTGCAATGTAAGTTTCCATGGGAAAGAGTATTACTGTTCAAGTTCCATTTTACTATTAATTCCATTATTATATTTTACTGTTACTGTTATTTTGATTTCCCTTCTGGAGCAGGATAATGTTAAAGGACAGGTTGTAATTCATTGTTTGAATTACAGTAATTTGATTTTAATGTAACTCAGAGCGCAGTGTTCTGAGTATTTGTATTGGATCAGTGTTTAATTATGATCACATTTATTGATTGATTTTACTATCTTTATTAATGCTCAAAGCACTTTATTGAATTACGAGTGACACACACACACACGCACTCAGGGTTGGCTTCATCGACTACTCAAAATGCAGCCCCATCTGGAGTGGGATGCAGCAACCCCTGAGTTCCAGCTATACCATGCAATAAAAGGTCTGATCAAAAAGTTTAAATGGAAACTTATTTTGATTAAAAAATAGGGTTTTTAATTCAATGAAAGTCTTCACAGAAAGTGTCTGCTTTCCTTGAGAATTTTCAGGTTTTTGTCAGAAATACACACACAATTTTCCTGCTTTTTTTTGCCATAAATAAATAAATTAAATCAGTTTTTGGTTTTTTGAACAAATAGGATTTTTCCAGAGGACAATCTGATTACAGGAATTTTTTTTTAAATGGTCAACGCTTTCCATGGGCTAAATAGAACCTTTCCTGACCAGCTGTATGCAACAGAGAAGGACCAGAAAGTAAAGAACAGCAACGTATCCAGCTAAAGCAAATGGAGACCTTAGGTCAGTAGCATTTAGAGGTGAAGCTAAAGCTTGGACTTGTCGTGGGATTTTAAATGACAAACGGTAGCTTCTGGATTTATATCCATTCTGAAATGCAGCATCTCCAACAGCACTGTGCTCCCAAACACCACGTGGAGAGAGTGGGGTACAGGCAGAAGCGCGACCTGCTCAGCATCCCATTTTCCTGTAGCCCCATGGTTTTTTTTCCGGAGACCCCAACAGAGGATTTCTAATTCAACCAAACCTACTTCGCTTGTAAGATCTAATGCGTTCAAAGGCTAAGATGGCACATATCTCAAGAACTGCATTCCGAGTGCATGTAGAGTCCACGGGTAAAGAACATAATGCATAGTTAATTGTTTTCACCCATTTATAACTTCTTTACTTACTTGTATTGTAGTTCACATAGTTTGGATCATGGAAATAAACTAGTCAGCATGTAGGCAATTTCAGGTTCAGGTTCTTGTGCATCCCGATGCCGTTGCACTGTTTGAGACCCAAATATTGGAGGAGAATCTTCCTTTAAAAAGTTCACTTGCAATAAAAAATACCGCCCCCCCCCAAACATTTCTACTGGATTAAGGTTTTCTAAAAGTTTTTACTTCTACTATATCTGAATGTTGAGCCAAAATGGACAATGCTAAATCAATTTAACTTCTCTTCATTCTGCCAGTCAGAAGGAAACTATCTTTTGAATACACAATAGAAATAATCTGGCTTTTATGCAGCTTTAGGGCATCTAGCATTATTGCAAAAAAAACAAAATACATGTATAAACATTCTTTTTTTTTTACATAACCCAAATTCCTTATGCAATAAAACTCAATGTGTATAGTTAAATGTGAAAAAAAATCCTTATTCTACCCCCAACATGAACCAGCTATAAAGCAACCAATACTAACAGTTTTACATAAAAGCAAGTCCAATAAAATTTGTCTTCCTTTTGCTTCAAAATTGAAACAGGTAAAGGAAATAGAAGTAGCAAGTCACAAATCAGACAAAAGCATATTACTTCATTAACAAGCATAAAATAGTTCATTAATAAGAATGGTAAATTACCACTCTCTTAGAACTTGATCTTGCTAACTGCTGAGCACTCTGATCCTGATCCTCCAAAGTACTTAAGCGTGTGCTTAATTTTAAGAACATTAGTAGTACAAGTGATTGATAGATTAGGGACAGAGTGCCCAGCGCTTGACAGGATTGAACCCTTAGGACCCAATTCTGCAAAGATTTATGCACGTGCTTAATGTTAAGCACTAGGAGTAGGCCCATTGACTTCAGTGGGAGGGCTCAGAGTGTGTAAAAATTAAGCAGCGGTGGCTGCTCTATACACCTTTGTAGGAGTGGAGTCTTAGCTGTCATGTTGAGAAAAGTGTACTCTAAACACAGCACTGGAAAGAGTAAAGTTCTGGGTTCTAATCCCTATCCAGCCACTGATTTTACTGTGGGCATGTACCTCTAGTGCCTCATTTAAGAAATGAAGACCGTACTTCTGAAGGAAGTTATGATGGTTGATGAATGTTAGCAAAGCACTTTAAGTTGTTTGAATAAAAGGCATGATGGGTAAAATAGATCCCCATGCAGAAGGCCAGCACAAGATTTATGTCAACCTGAGGGCCTGAATGGGGCTTAGTGGTGCATAGGCCTCAAACTGGGTGGCTGGTCCATACTTTATCCTTTTGTTAGTTAAAAGCAAATATTCACCCAAGGAAATGCAGCACTTTATTAGTAAACTTTAATGGTTGTAAAATAGTTGAAAGTAAGAATAATGATTTGCAGTTACTGAATTCCTGATTAAATTATTTGTAATCCAGTTGACTTGGAATATACCTGGTCTTTTGCAGGTGTAATAAATAATCCGATAAGGAAGAAAGAAATAGCAGGATTTCTGTCTGTCACACATATAGTTCCAATTCTGCCCTCATAGTTTTGGGTGTTTAGATGCCACAAGGACAGACACCTTAAAAACCCAAGAATAGATGGATGGATAGATTAGACATGGACAGATGTCGGATCTGTTTTTAATTTCCCTGAGGCCCTTTTCAGGGCACAATCCAAATTTAAATCTTCTATCCCTTAGCATCTCAAGAGTTTCTTCAGTTTCCCTTACAGCTCCTATAGTCTTAGTCTGTCTGAATCTAAAATATTCCAGGATTTAACCCTCAGCCTGAAACCAGAGACATTTCATAATGCCCAAATGCAAATGAAGTAGTACTTAAATGGTGATTTTTTGATTGGCTGTTAGTCTCCTCAAATTCTTTGTCTCATCCTCTTGCTGCATTTCTACTGTGTTTCCTCCACCCTCGATGTGCACAGAAAATGTTCTTGAATGCTGCATCTGACGGAGGTACTGAAGCACATGTCTAAATGGAAGGCAATGGGACATTTCACATGCTTAAAGTTAGGCAGGTGCTTAAATACTGTGATGAATCAGGGCTTAATTCATTTATACTTAAATTGTACAAATGTTTAAACAGGCAGAGAATTAAAGCACTTTAGCCCAAACCCTTTCAAGTTATCAAACAAATACAAATGTTATAGCACAGACAGAATAACCTTAAACTTTTACCAGAGGTTAGGTTTTTTTCATAACTCCAAACAAAACTTCTTTGTAGCACAAACTACTGAAATTGGGAAATGTTAGGGCCAAACTTCCAAAGCCTTCAGTGTAACTCTGTTGTTTTTCTCTGAGGGTGGTTGTGAGGATTAATTCATCAATCATGCAAATCCCTTTGGAAATGAAAGCAAGTGGTGGTGTTGTTGTTTATTAATATTCAAACCTTTGGGGGCATTAAGGCTAAAATAAAGACCCTGAAGGTCCTTGCCCTCTTTTTAATAGCCGTGATTTGCTTTTCTCTTTGCCTCCTTAGTTTTATTATGCTGTCTAAACCCATAAATCACTTGTTAGTGATAAGTATTTTAAGAAGAGAACAATCACTCTATCAATGGGAGAGTTGACATCATTCCTCTTCATTGCTCTTGTGTTCAGTTATTCTTGTCCTTAATGGACTTATTGTTCCCTCTCAATATAAATCATACTTCATGGACATGTAAAATTAAATGCAGGAAAATCAGCTCCTTGTTCAATTGCTTGATGAGCCTGAGCAACAGAAGTAGTTGATAGTATACTATTACCTGGAGAGCACATTAAAGAAGAATTATCTTTTTCTGCAAGAAATGGTTTATGCCATTCATGCACTTTAGTGTGCACCATGTAGCCATGGCAGGCAGTGTGATCTAGTGGATAGGGCACTGGCCTGTGAATCAGAAGATGTGGGGTCTAATCCTGGCTCTGCTACAGACCAACTGTGTGACCTTGGGCAAAATCACTTCACTTCTCTGGGCTTTTGTTTCCCCACCTTCCCTTTACTTGTTTAGATCGTGAACCCTTCAAGGCAGGGACAGTGTTTTTGTACAGTGCCTTGTGTAATGGGGTCTTGATCTTATTTGGAATTAGTGCAATGAAAACAATAAATAATGATAATAATGTAACCAAACAATAACAGTTGTACAAGGTAATTCTTTGTATTCTAAAGGGCTCAGTTGTGGCTTTGCCAAGAGCTTGAGCATCACAATCTGGTCACTGGTGCCTACCTTGCTTTGCTTCATCCTTTGTCCTGGCTCAGCAGTGCTGGCTGGCATGTTGAAGGGTGGGAGGAGAGGGAGAAGAAGGAATGAAGCCAACCAACACTCTGACCACTCCCTGTTCCTGCCCCGCTGGTGGGTAAGAGGGGAGAGAGTAGTCCCTCTATGCTCCCCCCATACTGCTACCTATCATATTAGTTGCCTATGAAGGGGCGTCTTATGCCCTCTTACTCACCTTTCTAGGTGCATAGCCAGTGTCATGACTGTACCAAAACAGAGCTAATACTTTCACCACTATAAGTAGCAAGAGTCACATTAATGAAGCTGAGTTTTCAGAACTAGCTGGAGACGATGCCAGTGAGTCCTAAAGAGGTTGCCAAACCTATTTATGTGAGCTCATGTCCTTGTGTTTAAGGGCAATTAGGCTTTCCGTCTGCAGCTACTTCAATGAGGAAAGTACATTTTTCATAAATGAACCCATTATAATCATTATCTTATTAGTGTGTATTTTAAAAAGTTGAAGGGACAATTCTGGAGGGAGGAGGAATTTTTTTTCCAGGTTGCATTACTCAGTACATTGAGTTGGGTTGTAAGGACCTGCTTTCTGGGAGAATCCAGGTGATTGCTATTAAAAAGCTGGCAACGTTCCTTTCTCCTCTCCATTTTGTCAAGCAGAAATGATGGTCTAAACCTCAAACAAATAATGGGAATATTTCCAAGTTCCCTCATTAGAGCCCCACGATTTCTCTTAGTCAAATTAGATTGCAAGCTTTTCAGAACATGTTCCCTGTTCCTGTATGTTTGTACAGCCCCCAGCAAAATGGGATCCGGATGCCGATGGGGCCTTTTGGGACTACCGCAACACAGTCCTCATAATACTTTTTGAAGTTCTTCTACAATACTCTAAGCATGAGAGCAATAGGCGAGAAATTTGACCCTAGGCGGAAAACATCAAATAGCACTTCAATGTGGCAACAGCTTTTGTTACAATATCAAAAGATAAGGCCAAATCTTCAGCTGGTGTAAATCGGCATGGCTCTGTTGACTTCAGTGAAGCAAAGCTCATGTCCACCAGCTGAGGATTTGGCCCTCTGAGTCAAATCCTGTTCTTTACTCAAATAAATAGCCCCATTGAAGTCAATAGCCAGGCTGTAATCCATGCTTATTACATCTGTCACAACTGAGTCACCGTTCATTGTGTCCACCTGTGGTCTGTCATCTTATACTCAGATTGTGAATTCTTTCAGACAGATACTGTCACTACATTATGTATGCAGTGTACAGAACCTAGTGCAAAGTGACTCTGATCTCTGGTTGCAAACTCTACATACTAACAAAATACAAATAATAATGTTTCATCTGAGCAAATGGAGTAGGTTTTGACCTTTATCTGATTTAAAGCTAAAGACTTTTCACTCTTACCCAGTAGAATAGAAGGCAACCATTATTTTCTTCTTAATACATGGCCATTCAGAATGGATTGATTGGTCAAATCTTATTTTGTCCACTACAGCTGTTGTCTATTCTAAGCTTCTTTAATGGGATCAGAGTTCAGGAGGCAAGGGAGACAAAAGGGAAACAAGCAGGGAATGGGAAGCCAAGACATGAGTTTATGAAGGGAAAGATGTGGCAGGTGGGAGCAAAAATCAACTGAAGAGCCAAGATTTGGGTTTAGGTTTTGGTACAATCTAATCCGGTGAAGATTGTGAGTAGCTGGTTGTCCATTTTTTAAATGAGGAAGACATCACAAATCTGCCCACCTTCATGCAACTTACTTGCATATTTTACATACAGAAATACAGACAGCAATGTTCTTGAGGCTAGGGAGGTTTTGACTGTGTTCAAATGATTTTCAAGAAATTAATGGTATTTGAGGTGTTTATTCCAAAATACCATAACTTTCAATCCTCTTGGGGAAACTTACCAGGTCTGTAAATTTTACAACTGATGTCGCTGATCTATTCTACTCTCTTAATTTTAAAGAGGTTAATTTTTTATTGTTGATGATGAACACAGTGCTTGCACTTGGCCGCCCTGGATATTCAAATCCTTCACTTAAGCACAGAATAGGCATGGCCCAAGCAACAGTACTGCAAGCTTTCATGCCCTGTCCCACCAAGTGTCCCTCAATCCTTCTGGTAACCACTTTAGGGCATGAGAATAGTTCATTCTCCACATCTGTTCAATCATTGGCCTGTAATTTGAGACTGCCAACTATCACCAATTGTGGTGGTATCTTTTGCACTTTTGCATCATGGACACTTATCCACTAGGTATTGGCTGAGACTTTCAATTCATTTCTTGCAGAGCTCTGAATAGCTATCTTGTGGTAAAAGGTTTATTCTGTACTGTTATGCTTTGGGGGTTCACCCACACCAATAAGTGTTGTGCAGCTTTGGCTCAAAGCCCTGAAAACAGCAGCCTGCTCACAGCACAATGACTTCACTCTGGCTTCCACCTGCAGGATGACACCAACAGCTCTTCCAGCCCCATTTCCCCAATACAGTCTCCCCTGCGGTGTCCAGTCCCTCTCACTGGATGCTCACAGAAGTTATTAAGTTTCCTGCCTTCTAACAGAACATACATCAGCCTGTTAGTTTAATAGAATACTTCACCCTTCAGTTTAATACACAGCACTAAAATGGTTTTGTAATAAAACAAGAATAATTTTATTAACAAAGGACAGATTGAAGTGATAAAAGTAAGACTAGAAAACAAAGCTATGGTTACAAGTAAAACATGACAACACATGCTTTCTAGTGACTAAAACTTAACTTCAGCAAGTTACAATCTTTGTCTAAGCAGATCTCTCATCTGTAGTCAGTTCCAGATACTTTTGGTTTTCAGGCCAAGAGGATTCCCTTTTTCATGAGCTCAAAGGGCACTGCTCCTTCTTTGTTCCCTAGATGATAGATATCAAAATGGCTTTCTGCTTTTGCTTATATTTTCCAAAGTTTATTGTCTCTGTTTCAAGAGCGAGGAAGGGTTCCTGGGGGTGCAGACTCCATCCCTGTCCTGATCATTAAGCGGTCTTTGCCCTGGCTCATTTAGCTTGATGGCTTTGTTTACCATATATGTAAATAATACCTAACTCAATTTACTTTGGAGACATGGGAAGACAGGCGAAACAACATGCCTTTGTCTAGGACAGGCTGGGCTTATCTATTACTTGCACAACACCTTTTAAGAATATATTTCCATCACACATCTATAATTCTTTATACACTGCCCATACAAACATCACACAATAATATTAATGACCAGCACATTGCCAGCTGTCATATGATACTTCACATGACACCCTTTAGATACAGAATATGACAACAGTGTGTTGGGGGCAATGAATGTGTCAGGACTGATGAGAGTTATGGTATGGTGTGCCCTTTGCAGGTTGGCATTGAGGTACTCTCTGGGTAACAATTATCTCTACTGGTTTGAATCTAGAGGTGAAAGGACTATTAGTCCATTAATAATTCACTGAGCCATCCACTCCTTCTGTATTTTCTCTGACAGATATCATTCAGCATCTGACTGGCTGAATGGTGTCTACTTTGTTGCCCCTGTTGTTTACCACAACTCTTGTGGTTAATATTCTGGCCTGGGATTCAGGAGTTAATTCTTGGCTCTGCCACAGACTTCCCACCTGACCTTGTCCAAGTCATTCAGTTTCTCTGTGCGTCAGTTCCCCTCCTGTAAAATGGGGATAATATTTCTCTAGTTTAGTGAGGTTTTGTGAGAATAACTTCATGAATGCTTGTGAGGCACTCAGATACTAAGGGTGTCATAGAAAAGCTCGTAAAGAAATGCACCGACTAAAGCATATTATCCCAGACCTGAAGAAGAGATCGGTGTAAGCTCGAAAGCTTGTCTTTCTCACTAACAGAAGTTGGTCCAATAAAAGATATTACTTCACCCACCTTATCTCTCTCAAGCATAATATGGTCTTTCACTGCTAGGCAAATCTCAGCCAGTTAGTCTTTTGAATCTGATCCTAGTATTTGTCCAGTTTTTCTTTATCTGCAGAATTATACTGTGCAATATTCAAATCTGAATGAAAAAAAAAAGTTAAATCCAAATAAACCCCAGGATTAGATTCTTGGCAGTAAAAGGAGTCTAACTGAAACCTAGTCATGTCCTTGGAAGGTAATATATTGGCCACTTCCAGCGTGGGGAGACATTTGGGAGTTTTTCCAGTCTCAGCTTTCTTTTCTAATATATATTCAAATGTAAAAGAGGCTGCATATTTGAAAAATATATAGAGGATTAACTCCTGTATCACCCCTGCAATGCAGGACCAAGAAGTTATTGGATTCCTGCAACCATTCTGGTTTTGCCTTGCAAATAGCAGGAAACTACACTTCATGCCTCAAACTGTCCAAAACCAGGCCAGACACAAAACAGCAATTACTCATTGTAAACTTGTGCCATTGATTTCAATGGGAACAGGACTGGACATCAAGTTTTCAACAAGTTACTCATTGTATCTCCCCTTATTGTAAAAATTAGTTAAAGTTGTTAGGCTTGTTTTAATTTGCCATTGGAAATGGAAGAAAAATTCTCAGCAGAACTGTTGAATCTGGAGCTGGTAGGAAAATGTTCTGCTAAGGGTAATTTTAACTAAATTTTCTGTTTTGTTGAAGCGGAAATGTTTCATGGAGATGTACTGACAAACTTTTCAATGGGAAAAATTCTGAAATCTAAGGCTCTCTGATCTCTAGCAAGGTGCATGGAACTTGGAGGGAGGACCACAGATTGCAGGAGGGAAGAGTTTGGAGGAGGCACCAGGAAGTCAGTCTGTTTGCCCATGCAATGTTATGCAAATATTAGCTGCAATTGTAGCATCTCTATAAATAGTTCTCTTACTAAAGAGACAGCTTAGTTTTAGAAACATGGAGCCCTATCATATTACCCAGTATGTGGTACATGAAACATAGCAGCCAATAACTCTCAGTAAGGAAGTGAGTGTAATTAACAGGAAAACAAAACACCGCCACCAAGAAACAAAGCAAACAGACTAACTTATTGGTATATCTTCCCTCCTGCAACCTGTGCTCCTCTCATCAAGTTCCATGCAAGTTGCTACAGTAACTACTGATAGAGACAGAGAGAGACCAGAATTGAAAAACTGACCTTTTTTGTTCCAAAAAAGGACATTTCAACAAAATTCAATTTTGCAAAAACTTTTGAAAGATTTGGTTTTTATCCTGCATCGGAACAAAAACAGTCTTCATGAAATGGAATTGCTGGTCTCCAGCCAGCTCTAGTTGCATGCATTAGATGTGGCACACTCTTGTTGTACACCTGTGTGCAAAGAACTTTGCTTTAATGGGAACAGATCATCTTTAGAATATCCTTCTTGATATTTCCTATAATTGTGTCCTGGTTAGTGCCTTTCCCATGCTTAGAGTTTTTTAAAAAAAGTATAATCTGTAATGTATTTGCAAATTTCAAATGATCTGACTATCTGAACAAATCTATTTTCTCAAGAGAAGTGAATTGCAAAGTCTTGGATTTCACAGTTGTGATGGTGACGCTTATCTTAATGGAAGAGTCAGAAGCTGACTGGTAGCACAATGATTATGATGACACTGACACTTCTATATTGGTGCTGTTAACACTTCCTTTTCATGTCCTCCAGGGTAACAGCTGGCTCTTGGAAGTCCTTTAGTTGTGATGTTTGCCTCAGGATGTGCCTACAATGCAAAAAATAAAGAATGTGTGGGATTTTCCAGACTCTTACATTTGAAAAAAAAATCCTGGCTATCTGTAGCAGACACATTAAATGTGTGCTGGTTTGTGTTAAAAACTGCATTAGGTATAGGTGTTGTTTAATGTGGAAGTGTGGGCAGGGAGACAAAGGGCTAGGGAAGCTCATATGATATTCCTTGAGGAAATGACATTTTAAAATATTAAGCTGGTATAGATTGACCCACTAGGTTTGAAACTAGGCAACAGCACTTTTGGTCTTCTGGCTCTTTGAACTAATGGTCCATCAACTGAAATCAACAGAGACAAGTTTAAAGACTCTAATGGAGTTCACTGGGCTTTCAGCTCAGGATTCTATTCTATTCTTCTATTCTACATAGGTTTTTATACCACCCTCATCACCATAGCATCTCAGCATCTTCCGATAGTGCATTAAGCAACATGACAACACATCTGTTATGTGGTGTTTGTTTTCTCAGCCTCTCCCCAGAGGGAGAAGCATGTGCAGTGGAATGTCTTGTTTTGGTAGGGTTTGTTATTTTTTGTTAATATAAATATACCTGTTGCTGTGTGTTAGAGAAGGCAAGGTCAAAGAAATGCACCTGGCATTTCTAGGAGAAAGTGGTGAGGGTTGTGAATGGTCCTTAGTTCTTAGGGGAGTTCATTCCTCAGTTTTGAACCACCCCAGAGAAAGTTCTGTCTCCCGCACAGACAAGCTCTACTCTTATTGTTGAGAGTTCCATTGGGCCAGAGAAGCATAGTTGTCAATCACGGTCTTCATCCCAGAGTATTAGATGGTCTTTTAGATACTCTGGGCACAGGTCATGAAGAGTAGAGGACAAGTGTGACATGTCCGTAGTAACCTGTGTTGCTGAGGGGAGACATTGTAGCAATCATAACTAGCTGAAGCTTCCTAAGTGCCAAAAGCTTCATGCCCAGGTATATTGCATTTGGTGTAATCATAGATTCATAGATTTCAAGGCCAGAAAGGACCATCATGATCATCTAGTCTGATCCCATGTATAGCACAGGCCATAGGACTGCCCCAAAATAATTCCTAGACTATATCTTTTAGAAAAACATCCAGTCTTGATTTTAAAATAGTCAGTGATGGAGACTCACTACAACCCTTGATAAATTGTTCCAATGGTTAATTACTCTCACGATGAAAAATTGATGCCTTATTTCCAGCAAAGAGGAGATGAAGGCATAAGTAACTGATGGCAGGTCTTTGTTCATGAGGATGGGATGGAGTTTCCTAGCCAGGCAGAGATGGTAGAAAGTGTTACTCATGGGATATGGAATGAATATTCCTAGCAAGTACCATGAAAGAAGGGGCTGGCCAAATATTGCCCAATTGAAGCTTTCATTGGTAAGCTGCCAGGAATACTTACATTATCTAAAATGGAGCGGCAGTCATTTTTAATATGGAGATATGACCCAAGGAGACTATAGATCCAAGCATGCAATTATCAAACCTTGGCTGAACAAAGTATTGCCTCTTCTCTCTCCCCTCCCCTGTTTTCCCTATTGACTCGTCTACCTCACATGTCATTCTCTTCTTCCCATGCTTGCTGCAGTCTGCTGTGCCATATGCACAACAGAGATCAAAATGAAACATGTTGAATGTTAGTATGTTTCATTTTGCAGTAGAGTCAAAGCACAATGGCACAGGGAAACTGTCCTGTACTGTTCCCCTGTACTATGAATCCCCATGGATTCCACTGCAAAGACAGAAGAATATGGTGTGGGTGGGGTGGGGGAGAGGAGACTGAGCTATGGAAGATAACAGGACACATATTGGGAAGCAGAAGAAAACTCCTTACTGATGGGCATCGGAGGTGGGGAATAGATAGAGGAAAATCATTTGTTAATAGATATAGAGCACTAATTAATACATAGTTGTTTTAACACTATCAAGAAGCAAATCAATAAGAATCAACAGTCTCACTAGTTCTGAGCCCTATAAATGGACTCCCCATCATAATAATAATGTGTATTATTCAGTCCTCTCGTGAAGTTGCCTGCATTTTGCAGAATAAAGAATGCACACTTCAGCCTAAATACTTTTCAACAGGAGACAAAACCAATCTCCTTCTATAATGATGTGTTGATTCTGTGCAGTGTTGGGTGTAAAAAAGGAATAGATCCTCAATCACTAGAATGAATCCTCTGACTGGCTTTTTCCTCCCAACTTTGTCCATCATCTTTGTTAGGATATAGATATTCAGGCCTGTCTGTAAAGGCCTGTACTCTAAGAATTTAGATGTATTCTTATCCTTGGCTAGTTATAGAGGTATAAAAGAATCAAAATCACTGTCTGCCGGTGTAAGGTCCTTCCCTTACTGTGACAGTCTGAGGCCCTGTTCTTTGGCCAAACAACAGAGGCAGCCATAAGCTGGGAAGCGACCGGTCACATCCTCACATTCCAAACTAGTCACATTGAAAGAAGGTGCTATTGGGCTGTTAGGAGTACAGTCCTGTCCTGATAATGCCTATCGCTTCCAGAGAAAGGGAAGTGCCTAGAAGATGTAAAAAGAAACTCAGTTTGATAGCATCCTGTCTGGCAAGAACTCACTTATCAATAGCTGGGATGTGAAATCCTCACTTCTGTATTGTTTTGTCATTATAGTTCCCACTTTGCTATTGTTTGTATAATCTGTGTCTGGTTCTGTGATTGTTCCTGTCTGCTGTATAATTAATTTTGCTGGGTGTAAACTAATTAAGGTGGTGGGATATAATTGGTTACATAATCACGATATAATATGTTAGGATAGGTTAGTTAAATTTCAGGGAAATGATTGGTTAAGGTGTAACTAAGCAGAACTCAAGTTTTACTATATAGTCTGCAGTCAATCAGGAAGTGAGTGGGTTGGTGTGTGTGTGGGGGGGATGGGAACAAGGAATGGGGGTGGGGAAATTGGAATCATGTTTGGCTAAGGGCAGGAATGGGAACAAGGACACAGGTGTAAGGCTCTGTGGTATCAGAGCTGGGAAGGGGGACACTAAGGAAGGAAACTGGAATCATGCTTGCTGGAAGTTCACCCCAATAAACATCGAATTGTTTGCACCTTTGGACTTCGGGTATTGTTGCTCTCTGTTCATGCGAGAAGGACCAGGGAAGTAAGTGGGTGAAGGAATAAGCCCCCAAACAATCTTCTTCCCAGGGGTGTCTGTCCCCTCATTCAAGGATTTTTAACATGCAAAAGAACCCCAAAATACTACTAGAGACAGGTACGCCCTTTGCAGTTACTAACTGGTACCACAGGTAACTTTTTTTGATTCATTAATTAACTTTATATACTACTACTTGATTATTAGGAATGTGGCCTACTTCTTAAATTTGTCACAAGGAAGGCCCGACCCTCATTTGGATGTTATACCACTCTGAGAATTCTCCCCAAGCTAAGGTTGCTAATCCTTCAGGATTCGCCTGGAGTCTCCCGGAATCAGCACTGATCTCTCGGTGACTATTGAAAGCAATCCAGGAGATTTTAATAGGATATTTTAAGAAAATGACATTAAGTCATGTTGTAAAAAAAAAAAAAAAACTTTCAGAATAGCTTCAGTCAGAGTTGACAACTCTACCCTGAACAAGGAGTCTTCCCAGTTGGCACATGGGCTCGGTACCTGCCCTGATGCTAGCCCCTGAGGTCGGGTTTGTGCCAGGATTCTGCGGGGGTGTAGCAGGAATGCACTGTACTACAGCTATTCTGTGCAAGACCCATAAAGGGGCTTGGAAGCAAAGTGTAAGTGAGAACAGACCTAAGGCTGCTCTAACTTATACCAGAGGTCAGGCAGGCCCCTGAGTGAGCCCAGAATAGAGGGATCGCAAAGGTGGTTTAAAGCCACCTTTGCCCACCCTTTCCATTCCTGCCCCAAATTCAGGACCCAAGTAACTGAGAATTGGGTCCAATTAGTCCTCAAAGCTGGTGATGGAGAATCAGGACTCCTGGGGCCTCTGATTCTGATTCCAGTACACATATATAAATCAGGAGCTACTCCAAATCCAACAGAGCGACAGGGCCTGATTGTTCTCTTACATTGGTGTGAATCAGAAGCATATCCATTGTATTCAACAGAGCTACACTGATGCATAATAAGCATGATAGGAGAGTCAGTGAAGGCCTCTGTCAATAATTTTCCAGTTTCCTCTCTCAAGGCATTCCCCTCAGTCTCAGCCAGTATTCCCAGCTATTTTAGCAATACTTGCTGCATTTTCCACTGGCTTTGTGAACCTAGCTGGTATCCTGAGGTGGTTTGGTTCTTCCCGTGCCCTCAAAAGTTCTCAACATCTTTCTGTGGCATCCATTGAGCAGCCCTCTGGGCCTTTCAATGCTGCCAGCAGCATTAGTGACCCCACTCCCTGTGTACTCAGGGAGAATAGACTGTCAAATTATGGTTCATCCTGCATATGAACACTGAGGGGGGGGGGATCTTTGCATGCACTCCCCCAATCTAAAGCACACTTAAGCAAAGTACCCTCATTCAAGCGATCCTTTTGACCTCATTCTACAGGTTTGAGGCTTGTCTTTGTAATATGTTAATTGGGTGGTTCCTCCTACTGGAATTTCCAAGACAAACAAGAAACAGTATGTGAATATATACACATACACACCTACCCACTCACAACCAGCCATACATTTATTCCGACAAAAGATAGAGTAGAAATTAGTTCGCTAAAACTATATCATGTAGCATAAAAACTGGACAAAATAGAATTCCTTGTGAGCGTTCTACTGAAGAAAATACATTACTTAATGAAAGCTGCTGAAATGACAGTGTTTTCATAGTGTTCAATCCTTGATGCCTTATGAGTATCTCTCTCTCCAAATGTCCTCTATGCATACTCCTTCTCTTTTTTAGTGCATACTCTTTTGCAACCTTGGGGCAAAAGAATCACTGTTCAATCAAAATTCAAAAGCATATGATAGAGTTGCTAAAGGGCTTGATTAAACTTTTGAGAATTCATTGAACAAAGATTGTTTTAAACCAGAAGAACTGTCAGACACCAGGTACCAGATGTCCAGACATCTGTGTCATCCCATCCTTTGCTTCAGAAGATTTTCATGCTGAAGACTGTCCCCAGTTGTTTTCTCAACCTTTCCTTTCTTCTGTGCAGTGCTTGAACTGCATGTGTGGGAGTACAGGTGGTTATGCTGTACCACTTCTTCCTATTGCTGCCAGATGAATAAAGGAGGAAAAAACCTAAGTTAAACCTGGGCATACTATCATTGCGGGGCATGGGTGCTGTTTTGAGGCCATGGGTAGCACACAATCTCTTTTCTTTCCCAATTCAAGCATTGCTTCTGAGGTATATTTGTTAATTGCTTGGCTATCTATCACTGAAAATTACCAGCTAAGTCCTAAAGTATCACCCACCTCACATATACTAAGTAGAGAGATCCATTGCCCCATCCTAAGAGAGCTTTATTGATTCATTCATTTCAGGTGACACCTCCAAAAATTGCCTTCCTTGCTTTTAAAACTCTAGGGGCCAGAGTCTGGTACTTTTACTCAGACTGATTAGTAACTTACTCCACATGGTGCAAAGTACTATTCAGCATGAATCAGGGTATCACAACTGGGCACTATATAAACTTGTTCCAGGCTAACTCTTGTACCTTTTTTATTTTCTCCCCTCCCTGGTACTTCCATTCATCTAGCACTCCTTTTTGACTCCTCCTATAATCTTCAAAATTTTGGTGAGAGCCTTCTCCACAACAACCGCACCATTCTGGTTTGTCCCTGAATATGGGCCAATATTTTCTACATTTCTCCCATGAAAATCCACTAGGAAATACTGCACCGAAGCATGCTTTTTGTTATGTAAGGATTCATCTGCTCCAGCCGCTTAGAGGTTATGCTGTGTAATTAGCAAATTAGTAATTATGCATTCCCTCTTCCTATATTCCATTGGACTTTGAGAAGAGGAAATAGACTAGCATGGGACAGGAGAGCTGGGTTCAATTCTTGGCCCAGCCACAGACTTCCCGGGTGACTGGGCAAATCACTTAATTGCCATTGCCTCAGTCCTCCATCTGTAAAACAGAGATCTTGTATGGTGCTGAGGGCCATAGATATAAAGAGCTGAATATTTATATTCATAATCAATAGTATAGCTTCTTAGGTGCCTTTTTAAGTTCCTGTCTCCACAGAGAGCGTCTCCTATTTTGGGTCTTTATACAGGTTTTTTTTCTAATTTAAAGTAATGTTCTGATTTCAAAGCTAAGGAACTGAGAAATATCCTTACATAGGCAGCTTTCCTCCACTGCAAGCTCATTTTAACCTAACTACAGTGTCTGGACAGCTCATGTGTAAAGTCTGTTGGGCACAATGTTTCTTGGGGTTTGACTTAAGGCAAAATGTGCATGCAGCCTTATAAGAGGAGACTGTGCTGTTTAAATGAAAAGTGGCATTTTGGTGTCATTGGAGATTTTAAAAAGTTATCCCTGTTCTGGGCTTGATTCTGCTCCCATAAATTGGTGGGAGCTTTGCTATTGTTTTCATCGGAAGCAGGATTGGGCCGAATAAGCCTACAAGCTCAATTCAAAAGCAGCAATGCCAGATATGAAATTGCTGTTATATTGCAAGGGATGGGGGCGGGGAGGAGGAGTGTATTTTGTAGCTCTGTTTGAATAGAGTAGAATCTCACTAATCCACATAGCAGGGTCAGATTGTGACAGTTAAATACTATCCTGCATTGGGGGTTCATTAAAGCCCCACTTCCCCAGCGGGAGCACCAGGAAGAAGAATGCCTCCAAGAGCTCCCCAGCACATAGAGGAAAGAGCTCACTGTATCACTCCTTAAAAGGGTGTAACATACTCTCTCCACTTTCTCTCCATCTCTGCAGGCCAATGTAGGGTGAGATTGGAGCCATGTCACCACCACCATACTTCTCCTTCTGGAATGGCTTTTGCCCTTGAGAGCACTAGCAGGGTGTCTGGTTCCTGCATGGGTTGGCCAAGTAGGAAAGGCTCCTTGTAACCTCACCTCCTTGTGCACCCAGGACTTGATCCCACAAAGTGCTCACACTTGGCCTTGATCCAGCAAAGCATTTAGGCACATGAATGGTCACATTAATTTCAATGAGACTAATCATGTGCTTGCTGTTAAGCAGGTACTTGGGTGCTTTGCTGGATCAGGGCTGGAGTGCTCAGTACCTTGCAGGATTGAGCCCCAATTGTATAATTTGCACAAAGAAGGTGAACTTTCTTTACTACTGGGCACTGATTTAATAGCAGTGTAGTCTCATGTTACTATGTCTTCCTATACTACAGTGTCATAAATATGAAGGGAAGGCTTTCTGTATACAGTGCTACAAAATCCCTCCTGGCCAGAGGCAACATCCTGTTACCTGTAAATGGTTAAGAAGCTCAGCTAACCTGGCTGGCACCTGACCCAAAGGACCAATAAGGGGAAAAGATACTTTCAAATCTGGGGAAGGCTTTTGTTTGTGCTCTTTGTTTACGTGTTTGTTCTCTCTTGGGACTGAGAGAGGCCAGACAGAAATCCATCTTCTCCAACCCATTCTAATCCAAGTCTCCAATATTGCAACCAGTATATGTAAGCCAGGCAAGGCGGATTAGTTTATCTTTTGTTTTATGTGAATTTTCCCTGTGTTAAGCGGGAGGTTTATTCCTGTTTTCTGTAACTTTAAGGTTTTGCCCAGAGGGGGATCCTTTGTGTTTTGAATCTGAATACCCTGTAAAGTATTTTCCATCCTGATTTTACAGAGGTGATTCTTTTACCTTTTCTTTAATTAAAATTCTTCTTTTAAGAACTTGATTGATTTTTATATTGTTCTTAAGATCCAAGGGTTTGGGTCTGTGCTCATCTGTACCAATTGGTGAGGATTATTATCAAGCTTTCCCCAGGAAAGGGGGTGTAGCGCTTGGAGGGGATATTTGGGGGGAAGATGTCTCCAAGTGGTCTCTTTCCCTGTTCTTTGTTTAAAACGCTTGGTGGTAGCAGCATACTGTTCAAGGCCAAGGCAAAGTTTGTACCTTGGGGAAGTTTTTAACCTAAGCTGGTAAGAATAAGTTTAAGGGGTCTTTCATGCGGGTCCCCACAGCTGTACCCTAGAGTTCAGAGTGGGGAAGGAACCCTGACATACAGCACTTTAAGAAGTATTAGAAATAATTTAAATGAACCTATAGAAGATGCATTTTACTCTTCTTTTTTTTTAAATTGTCTTTATTCCTTTGCCAATTAGCATAATTCACTCATTACAATTGGTCTCCCAGTTGTCATATTTCAAGTGTAACTCAAAACACGTATAGCTTGATAATTTGGACAGTGAGAGTCTAGGCCTGGGTCAATTCACAACCAGGGCTGTGTGCAAAGAGGGAGCAGGAGTTCATGTGTGGAGAAAAGGTGAAAGGCACTGCAGAAACAAAAGCTAATTTACACCATTTGTGACATTGTTTTGACAGGTAAGAGATGGAATATTGCACAGTATTGAGGTAGAAATGTTTGAGTAGCCAGAATCTTATTTTAACACTTGTGTTGGAAATAATGTAAGCCAGAAAAAGACAGTTTGTGGGTTTTTTTTGTTTGTTTGTTTGTTTTTTTAGCCCAGTACTACCATTCTGATTCCACAAAATTTGGGAGGTGAGATCTGTGGAAATATTAACTTCTCAAAAGGAACAGAAATTAGGAGTCTACTCTGAAGTTGACCAACCTATTTACTGAATTTGTGGAAAACTCTCTGGCAGTCAGTCCCACATGACTCTGTGCTTTGTTGGCCTATAAGTGAAAGGATGACTTCTTTATTTTCAGCCACTCAGCAATATGGCTAAAAGCTATCATGAGTGTTCTCGTCTGTTGGTTTGTTTAATGGATGTATATCTCATTTTCCTTTCTTCTGCATATGAGGTGTAAAGCATGGAAAGGAAAGGAAAATGTACACACACAAATTAGAAAGAAAGTGTTGAGAACAGTATTGGTTTAAATGTAGTAAAAAGAAAAAAAGAATCAAATTAATGTTCTGTTGTGTTTGAAAGATTCTAGAAGCTGTTTACCTTAGCTTCCTCTCCCTCTCTGGGTAATGGATTTCTGCTGTAAGGGTCTGATCCAAAGCTCATTGAAGTCAATGGAAATATTTCCATTGTCTTCAGCGAGCTTTGGACCAGGTCATAGACGATCTGGCACTGCCCCATAAACTCACTCTATTAACACTTTAGGTTTGTTTATTTTTTAATTACAAGTAAATAAAATAAAATTTAAAAAATGAAAAGGAATGAGAATATCCCTTTGCTTTGCAGACTCTGGCCACCTGAAGGAACCACTAGTCAGCTGAGCTTTGAAACTGACATCAGCTGGCTAAGCACATATAATCACCTTCTGAAATATATCCTTCTATGGCGACTGCCTAGATTTTTAACTCTTTGAAAATCTGATCATACCATTGGCAGCAAAAAGCCTACATGGAGTCGGGATGCAGCAGTGCAAAAGGTTCGTAACTCTTACTCTGCTGAGGGCATAGTCAACAGTTCGTAGCTGGGGGAATGATAATTTAGTGCATCTCCCAAACAGCCTCTGTCAGCTGAGTTCCTAAATTTCTAGCTTTCTCCATAAGGCCTTAAAGCTGCTTTCCCCTTCTGGGGTGCGTGAGTGAGAGAGCATTCTCTATCACCCATGAGGTGAATCAAGTCCAATATCTATCTCCAGTGTGCATTTTTGAATATTCACTTATACTAACCTCTTTCCCATGCTCATTTGCATCTTGTCTTAAACTCAAATTGTAAATGCTTTGGGGGAAGGGCCAGTCTTTTACTATACTTCTGCATAGCACCAGCACATGTGTTACTATTTATGACTGGGGTTACAGTAGTATCTAGATGTCCCAATCAGGGTCTCATTGTGCTGGTCTGGGTGCCATACAGATATTCAAGCAAAAGACCCAATCCCTGCTCTTGAGAGTTTACAATCTTATGTCAAGACACAACAGAGGGAAGTGGTGGGAAGGAGCAGATGATGAGGTAACTGTGAAACTTGTTAATGATGCAATGATCCTGAGGTCTTTACTCAGGTTTTACTCTAGCAAAACTCCCATTGCAGTCAAAGTGTCTTAGTCTTGTTTACACATAACTTTGCCAGAATGGTGTAAAGAGCCTTAGTATAAGAAAGAGTAATGTCCAAGGATTTCAGAGTTTGGCCCAAATCATTTACAACTAACTGTTAAAAAAGCCTGGAGTTTCTGGAATGATATTTATGATCTTATGGTAATTTCTGAAACACTGAACAAATTTGCTGATTTTTATTGGAGGGTCAAAAGTTAGGTAAAGGTAGTGTTGTAATACTAGTCAAGGCATTGGGTGAACAGTCTCAGCAGAAAAATAAAAACCATTAAACTGTTAAATGTCTCATGTGATGGATGAGTCAAAAACCCTTTGTTTCCAGCAACAGTCATACCACTTTAGCATGGTGTGCAAAAGGGAAAACAGGGTTGTGGATTAGACAATGAGATTGAAGAGATAACTTGTTGTGAAATGACACCCACAACTGGCAGCCAAGATACAGCAATTATAAAGTACCAGGAGACATAATACATGGATAAAAGGTGTGTCTAGACCTTGGAAACATGTAAGAATTCAACTTCCAGGTTATCCTCCTCTCTAAAGATTTTCAGCACACAGAAGCAGGTGCTTCCTCAATAGAGTTCCAGTAGATACATCAGAGTACATGTTGTCTCTGGCATCAATATGAAAGATAAATATTTGGGCTTTAGTATTCTTACGTTGTGTTTAAGCCCAGATGTGCACCTCTGTGAATTCCAGAGGGAACAAATGTTTTCTGATTGTAAAGCTCAGAAACCAATGCTGTAGAGAGGCAGATAGGTATAGAAAAGACAGAAAAGGGTTTGAGCTAGGATGATATCTCAGACAACTAGAGAAGAAGTAAACAGATTGAGTTGAGGCACAGATTCAAGATCACTAAATAAAGTTACATTTAAATCTGCCATATTGAACCCTAACAGAATGAAATTAATTCCCTGTGTAGATGATCCATACAAAGCTTTATGCCCCACTTAATCCCAACTATAAGGATTGTCGAGGGGCTTAATTGGTGTCCTGAGCCCTGTATGGACCACCTACACAGGGGAGAATTTCAACCACAACAAATTTGTTTCAGCAGAGATAGGCTGAATATGAGAGAATGACCTGTATGAGATTTTTGAACATCCACTGGTGGATTAACAGATTAACTCCAAATGTAAATTACTTGGGGAAATGTATAGCATATCGGTTATTATCCCCTTTAATTCTGTTGTTCCAAGTTGAAAAATTCTTAACAAATGTGTCTTTAACTACGATAATCCTTAATGATCTATTTTAGGATTTTCTATAGTTCCCCCCCACTGTACAATCTAAATTCTCCCTGGGTAAATTGGATTAATTTAGCAAGGGCTCTAGTGGATTTCATGCAGTCTTCTGCTCTTCACACTTCTGTAGTTGTAGGCGCATCTACATGACCTGAATATATATAAACATTTAAAAAATTATTTCAAAATTTATTCACCCAGTTACGTCTCCTGAAAATGTTTTAAAAATACATTTTAAAGTTCTAATGTATGTGTGAAATTGCCAGCTTTGAACTTTCATATCTTTAAAATTTCTGAACAATTTTCTTCCAACTAGGTTTGATTTTTTTTCAAGAGATAATGAGGTCTACAAAATAAACAAGTTTAAAGTTTTTAATTTCAGCCATTTTTTTTTTGTTAGCCAAGTGCAAACATTGTGATTGGAACATAAGGCAAAAGTATTTTTTCACACTTGACTAATTCAGTTTATCTTGCTACATCTTTCAAACACCCAAAAATGATTTTAGACTAAGACTAAATCTGGAAAATGTCAGTTCAAAAGGAATTTGTCTGTGAAAATTATTAGCAATTAAAAAACAAAAGGGGATGGGTTAGGTTGGAAGTTGGAACTCAAGTATAATGATGATGTCAGGAACTAACTACATTACAAACTTTGCATAACATCTCTAAGATGCAGGCTTTCCTAGCCATCTATGCAGCTAAACTCTCATCCAGGCTTTCATCTTCTCATGTCTTGATTACTGCAACATCCTTCTCTCTGGCCTTAATAAATGCCCCACTCATGGCCATTAATACTGCTGCTGCAAAGATCATTTTCTTAGTCCATCACTTTGGCCGTGTCAGCTCTTCTCTTTGCATCCTTTCACTGCCTCCCCTTTCTCTATTGGATCAAATGCAAGATACCTCTGTTTACCTTCAAAGCCCTTCACAACCTTGAAGGCCCTACCAGTCATCTCTCATTCACTACTAAGGTGTTAACTCCCACCTCTGATCAGCCCATGACGTCAGCCTCCATTGCTCACTTGTTAAATTTTCAAACATGTCCTTTCATGCTTTCACCCATGCTGCCCCACATGCTTGGGAGGAGCTCCCTGTAAACATTATCCTCCCTCCAATGCCTCCTTAAAATTCTCATTTGCTATGATGCCTACAAAAAACTTGACAATGGTTAGGCTGCTAATATGCTGAGACACTGCCTGTCATGTGACCATTATTGTTTCATTGTTCCCTTGTGCTTCCCTGTCTGTATCCACCTGTTGTCTCTTGCCACATACTTAGATTATAAACTCTTTGGGGGCAGGGAACATTTTTGTTCTTTGTTTGTGCCTTGCCTAGCACAGTGGGGTTCTGGTCCATTACTAGAGTGCTTAAGAGCGATGGTAATTGTGATAATAATGACACACTTGGCTCTTCTATAGCGTCTTTCAATCTATAATTTCAAAGCATTTAAAAACCACTAGGCTTGATTCACTCCACAGATTCAGTGAGGGTACCACTTGCACTCCCCTCCTTACATGGGTACAGCTGCACCCAAAAGGGATTCCCCCAAAGGAAGGGGATAGGATAGTGCAGCTGCTGCTGCCTCATGGGATTCTATGCTAGGAGAAGTAGGGATTGGGGTGGAAGCAGCTTTGTGTTCTGGCTGGAATTCAGTAAGAGTCCTGCCAGCAGCGGTTGTCTGGGAGATGTGCTGAGTCAGTCCATCTCCTGGATGCCCTGGGCTTATCCTCTCCATGGCTGACCTCATCCATTTTCTGGACAGTGCCAGCTCCCTCCAGGTCCCCCAGCAGACTAGGGTGTTGCAGTCGGCTTGCACTGCTACGATTCCCTCTCAGGCTGAAATTTCTGCCACTGCCCATAGCCATGTTTCTGTCAGCCTAACTCATGCAGAGAATTGGGCCTGTCAATTAAGTCTCTCTCACACACTCTCTCTCTCTCTCTCTTTGTGTGTGAGGTAGGTATGGGATTAGAGGTATAATTTCAATAACTACTGAAATGCAGCCACGATGGTGCACACTAATACTGCACAATGGATCACAGTAGGAACAGCAGAAGAATACTGAATCCAGTTGACGCAATAGAGGATTTGGGGCAAGTTTGAGTGTAATTTTCCTGTGTTTGAATTTGGCCAGGATATGGACATCTACACCCCTATTCACGTGAAAAATGACATGCCATCTAACATGACTGTAAATTTTAAATACCTGGGGGCCTGATTTTTCCATGGACTTGCAACTTCCATAGTCATCCAGAGTGGTGCAAAGTGAATGCAAAATGGGTTTACAACACTAGCAGCAGAGTTAAGTGTGTGGAGAATTCTGATTTGGTAGCACTGTATATCCACATTACAGTTAGATTAGCTGTGCTCTTCAGGCATTCACCCTGGTGAGAACAGAAAGTGTTTCTTGCTGCTGCTGCCTCCTTCAAGGTTTATGCCACAAGAGGATAGCTTTAGTGTGCAGTGGGGGCCCCACAGGAAACCTGCTGTGGAAAACCTGCAGTGGAAAAGTGCTGACTCCGGGCATATCCCTGCTGATCCAGTCACATCCCCTTCCTTGCCATCACAGCCCATGTTTCAAGCCCTGCTGCAGCCAGAGGGTCCTCAAGCAGAGGGGAGGTTGCAGCTGCCTTGCAGTTCCATAATTTCTCCCCTGAAGATCTTTCCACTACCAGGAGCTCTGTGCCCTAGTTTTGATCAGCATAAACTGGGGTGAATCCCACATATTGTCTGAAATGCTCATCAGTAAAGAAACCCAATTTTTATTGTGTGGCACTTTGTCACAAGGAACATAACTGGTGGTTGGGGTGTGGAATTAAACAAAATTGCATTTTCCCCCCATGTGAATTGAAGCTGGAACAGCTGTGATTCTCATTTCAGAGTTTCAGAAGAAAGACTGGAGAATGTCAGCATGATTAGAGTAAAGATGATAATTGTATGGTGTCTAATCTTATCTGGATATGTCCCCTCTAGCAGTTTCCTGCTTGTAAACCACAGAAAAGGGAGGCAATAGTAAGTAAACTAGGGGAAATGAGATGAAACATTGTATGTCCCTTCAGTTAATATGAGGTTCATTTGAAGGATATCACTAATGAAAACAAATAGTGTTTTCCTACATCAGGGCTTTCCAAGTCTGTTTCAGGGGATGTAGAGCAAAGTTTGTTACACTTAGTAAGTTGCGGTTTAGGAAAGCCACTGGGATGTAATATTAACATTGTGGTAAATTGTTTTTGTATTTTAACAGCAATGTGTAAAATAGACATTTTATGGATTATGGGAAATTGGTTTCCCACACATGGCTCAAATAAAAGGTCTTTTATATTGTTTAAATGCATGGTGCTTGAGTGAGTAAAATCCACTCCTCAGTCCCAATGTGGGGTATGTTACTACTCTTAGGGGCTGGAATAGTGGATGCAAACTGTCCATGCCACTTTTGTGGGATCTTAGGGTCACTGGTTCGATAGAATAATGGATTCTGTGGCTCCTTTTCCTGATTTACCCTCATGTTGACTTTGCATCATGCTATGGTGGAAACCTATGGTAAAAAGAAGGTGTGGAAGCCATTCTGCAAATGCATCTGCCCACAGCTTTCCCCTACACAACCCCTTGGAAGGGTCTAGGCCTTGTGTGAAACCTCTGTACCTGTGTAAATTTCATCCTGGGTGAGTATTTAAGAAAATACTGAACAATATCAGAGAAAATATTTGCGAATTATATGACCTCTCTGATCTTGCAGTCAGTACTAATTTACTTACCCCTGCTTCACCTGGATTCTAGGGAGGATCCCAGGATCAAGGAAACAAACAAATCCTTTCTTCATTGGGCCTGTTCACACACCTATGTCAGCCAAACATGCCTGACTGCACGGCCTCCAGCCACTCCTCCTTTTGCCTGGCATACCAACAGATCTATTTCTAGATGCATGAACTGAGAAGTCAATTTACCAAGTCTTTAAGTCAATGGAAACAACCGGCCTATATAAGATTTTTGAACAGCTACCTATGTGTTAGCAGTTTCTGAACTGCAGCTCCAAATGTGGGTAGTTTGGGTTAGACAGCATTGCAGCTGATTTGAATTTAAATAAGGAATGGAGATTCGAAGAAAAGATATGTTAGAGATAAAGTTGATTTGCTGTAGGTTTTAAATTTCAAATCTGTAGTAGAAGGGGTGCCCTCCATCAGAAAATTCTAGAAAAATTGATACAATCTGGAGGTATTTGAATGTCAAAGGAAATTCAACATCCTCCCATCTTTCCATCCCTTTTCAGTTACACTTTGAATTTCTGTTTTAGTTTTGCTAGGACAGGGGATTCATCCCCTTCCTATTCCTCCTGCATTCCAGATCCCTGAACCAACCCTGCTTAATGCAAAAGCTCCTGTTTACCTCTTTGTACCTTTTTTCTGTCTCCTTTTCTTTGTTTCTCTCCTGTCATGTCCCTGAGAGTGCACAGATGGTAGCCTTGCAAGCAAATGGAGTGACACTGGAAGAGAACTACACTGCCTAAAAATAAATAAATTAATGATCAGAGCATGACTTCAGACTGTTCTGGCATCACACGTCTGTATGGCAACAGCAGCTTATTGGGTCTTGTCAAGTTATAGGTAATATATAATTTTAGGAATTCAGTCTAAGCATATTGTTGTATGCCTGCTAATGTAGCACGCTCACTTCATTAACTCAGATCACAAATATCTTTTTATCCACATGGACTGCATTATTAGGGCTGTTTGTTAAAGGTGAAATTCACCCCAGTGTGGAGCACCAACACAAGGTCTATGTACCTCCCAAGTCCAGTTTAAGCCTTAAAAGTGTTAAGTGGTATATGGGCCTTACACTGGCTCTCTGCAGAGGGGTGAATTTCACCCCAAGTGCAGGAAGGAGTTAATGGTATCACTGTAGAGCATTGGTTCCCAAACTTTAACAGCCCGTGAATCCCTTTCACTAAATTGTGAAATCTCATGAACCTCCTTCTAAAAATGAATATTTCCAGGGATTTAAGTTTAAATTTCCTCTGCACTCCGCAAGGCTCCTGCTGCTGGACTCCGTTGACCGCCTCAGTCAACTGAGCTCTACTGAGGTCGGGCTGCAGATCCCGCTGATCGCCGGGGCTCGGGCTGCCAGCCCCAACTGCCCGGCCCCGCTCTCCCTGGGGCTCGGGCTGTCTGCCCTGCAACTGGGTCCCACCTGCTGCCTCCAATGCCCAGGGTCCTCTGGCTGCCATTAGTGACATTTTTCTGGCAAACCCTCTGTAGCGTTCTGTGAACCCCCAGAGGTTCGCGAACCCCAGTTTGGGAACCACTGTTGTAGAGGCATAAAGAATATCCTTATAGGGATTTATTAGCATGTCTGTGAATGATACAAAGGTGCTCTGAAACATACAGTACATCTAGACCTTTCAGTCAGTTTTCCTTGTCATTTTTTTCCTTTGTCAAGGTAGGTGAAAGAGTAGATATGGTGCAGAAACTTGATCTGCATCCAGAGCACTTTATTATATAAATCTTAAACAATCAACAAGCAGATGCCAACTGTTGTTTTCAGTGTGCCAGATGCAATAGTGCTGTTTGTTATGCTATGTCAGTGTATCAATATATCAGATCAAAAAATATTTCACATGTAAGGCCAAGTTTGTAAAAGAACAGTTTAGCCATATTGAGATGTGATAGGCAGCAGAAAAGCAACAATAGTAACTTGTTAGTCATTTGACTGAATCCAAGTAAGACTGAATTAGAGAGATCTTAGTCCTGTAGAGAGCCTGCTAGAAGTTAGTATTGTGTCTTTTGAGCAGCTGTGTAATTGATAGAGGACACCTAGTGGTGATTAGTAGTAAAAGCACATTCCTGAATAAAATGTATAATTGTTAAAGATACACAATAAAACTGCTGGTAACTGAACTGTGGAGCAGGGGATTTTGACAATCTAGGACATGAGGCTGCTCCAGTAATATAGAGAATCCAGATAGGAGACTTTTATTCTCTTGTTCCCAGACTGGTAATTCTTGGTCAAATTCTGCTGTCAGTTACAGGGTTGCCTGGATGTAACTGAGAATAGAATTTGACCAAGAGTTTATTGCATCACTTGATAGGACTGTACACTTGTCAACTCAGGGACAATCATGACAAGATGTAGGGAGAATCTGTCAACCCCCAGCCAGCAGGACTAACAGGCATAACTTGGGATTTTTGGGGGGGTGTGGGAGAAGAGAAAAGAGCAAGAAGGGGAGGAATGATTAGGAAGGGCATTGGAGTCTCTGTATGGAAGGATTTTAGGAGGAACTGGGGTGTGCGGAGCAACCCTTTTGGTGAGAGAACTTCTCATCAGATGCAGAGAAGTAGAGAGACAGCAAGAGTCACAATTTGAAAAAAGGTTTCAGAGTAACAGCCGTGTTAGTCTGTATTCGCAAAAAGAAAAGGAGTACTTGTGGCACCTTAGAGACTAACCAATTTATTTGAGCATGAGTTTTCGTGAGCTACAGCTCACATCCGATGAAGTGAGCTGTAGCTCACGAAAACTCATGCTCAAATAAATTGGTTAGTCTCTAAGGTGCCACAAGTACTCCTTTTCTTTTTGCAATTTGAAAAAACTGAATCGCTGTAGCAAGAAGCTTGAACTTCTTGAACAGGAGAGGCACCTGGTTTCCTGAGAAAGATTTAGAGGAACAAGCAGCCAGAGCATTACAATAAAGAGACTGGGCAATAAGAAGAAATAATAAGAATAAGAAATAATAGCAAAAACCAGGCTTTATAATATATGCTATATTGTATACTTAAACCTATTTGTATTCTCTGGGTTAAGACTCTTTCTCTTGAGGTAAGTTTTCCTGAACTAGTCTGGGTTTTAGAGGAATTAACTTGCCACCAAGAATATTTATCAAATGCTCATAATGGAGAAATACCTTGTTTTACTGGCTGTGTTTCTCTCAGAGTTTCATGGCACCAAAATGGTGCCTGTCCCCTTGCCTTAATACACAAATCGGCTATCATCTAAGAGTCATTTTAGTTAAAAATAACATTTAAAACTAATCCAAATATTAAATAATATATTTATCTGCACCTTGGAGTAAATCATGATATATAATGGTTTCTTCTACAGGTAAATATGGAGTCTCTGAATTCTGTAGAGGGTAGTGTATGTTTCTGATTTAAAGGAACAGGTTTCAGAGTAGCAGCCGTGTTAGTCTGTATCTGCAAAAAGAAAAGGAGTACTTGTGGCACCTTACAGACTAACAGATTTATTTGAGAATGCATCTGATGAAGTGAGCTGTAGCTCACGAAAGCTTATGCTCAAATAGATTTGTTAGTTTCTAAGGTGCCACAAGTACTCCTTTTCTTTTTAAAAGGAACAGTTAAAGCGAGTAATCTAAAATTTGATCAAGCATTTGATCTAGCATGTGTGTTTTGGATCCTGGGCATCCATATGGCATTTCCTCTCCACTGTGTCTTTCTGCTCTGTTTCTATGGGAAGAAAGCACAATTCTTGTAAATGTGAATAGGCAGCATATTGACAAGAGCTGAGCAAACTGGTGCAACCAGAAAGTTACATAACAATAGGAAAAAAGCAGTTCTATGGGTTTATTTCTATAGGTTTACATAGGAGTGGGCTTTCATTTTAAAGTATGTTGTAGTCCTCTTCATAATTTGGAGTCGTGGACAGGGAAACACTATTTCAACTGTCAGGATGGTGGCATGAAAATTAACATATTTATTGTGCAACCTCATCTTGGTCTACAAATGGAAACAGACTGACTTTTTCAAAGCCAAAACCAGATGTTGTTTGCATCACTTATTACAATACCCTGAAGTTTGTGAAGGCGGTGGAAATTTGGATAAATAGTTGTGGCCTATTTGTTAAGTAAAGATAATGTGTTCTTTTCTGTCATAGACAAGGTGAAGACATTCTCTGCCTCAGTTCACTATCTAAAAGAGTGGCATACAGAAAGCAGAAAACAGAGGGTCATTCAGAAGAAATAATTTAGTGTGTATTTATTATAAGTATCTTTACTGATTTCAAAACAATCCTATCAAACTATATATAAGAATTACAGTAACTATGGAAAAATAACAAAGATGGACAATGCAAAAACAGAGCTACACCCTCCTAGCTCAGGGGGGTTCTCATGTACTTCTCACTTGCATATGTGTGTGATCCTGTAGGCTTTCATTATTATTCAGAAAATGCATGTTTATTAATAATGATTGTATATTTTAAAATGGCTACTAATTCCGTTCCTGTAGGGCTCCAAGCAGAAAAGAGATGTTAGGAAGGATTTGAAGGAGGGGCGGGTGGGGGCCTAGCGCACAGCGTTTGGAAGGTTGCTCTGTGCTTAAGGCACAGAAATAGGAGCGGGAGGCCAAGGAGTGGGCACTGACGCGAAACAGACAAAACCCAGCAAGAAATAAGACCAGAGATGTGTGGGGCTGGGCGGAGTTGTCCAGGGTCTTGAAAGCGAAGACAACGCTGACTGACGGTTGACGTGATGTGTACAGCCTTGCCGCAAAGGGCGCAGCCTGGCGTCTCGCTCAGTTAGTGCGAGAGCAGGGCCCGATCCTTCATTGTCTGATGCGGATAAGGAGTTGTCCGAAGTTTTCTCTGGGAGCGGGAGTGGCAGCCCGCGCCCCTCACACAGCGGACCGGGCCCTATGCACCCCCCGCAGGGCCAGAACCCCTCCGCGGTGCAGCACCACCTGCTCTTGCAGCCGCCGCCGCTCCCCGCGCAGCGCGAGCCCCCCACGTTCCCCCCCACAGGACGCCCCAGAACGTGGAGCCCAGGCGCGGGACGGCAAACAGCAAACGACCAACGGACCCAGCCGCAGGGAGCGGGGCCCCCAGAGGGTGTGGGCGTGGCGTTGCTCCTTGAGAGACAGGGCGAGCCCCCAATCGAGAGTTAAGATTCCTCCAAGGGCTGGGCTTGAGGCGGTGGAGCCAATGGGAGGATGGGGAGGCGCGGCCAGGGGCGGGGCGCGTGCGGGAGGGCGGGAGTCTCGCTCCCCCTCCCTTCCCCGTCCGGCGGCAGCTGAGAGACAGAGCCGCGACTCAGCGCCGGCAGCTACGACGGGCAGCGGGCGCGAGAGAGCGAGTCGCTCCGCAGCCCCGGCCGCCCCTGCCCAGCCCGGAGCGCCCCGGGGGAGCCGGGCGGGGGACAGGGCTCGGGGGGCGGGGATCCCGCAGCAGCGCTCGGCTGGCGGAGCGTGCCAGGTAGGGAGCCGTGCCCGGGGCGGGGTGCGTGTGCGGGTCTCCTGGGGAGAGGGGCGAGCGAAGCGGGGTTGGTGGGGGGGTCACTTTGCCGGGGGGGGGAGCCCTGGGTTCGGGGGGTGTTTGGAGGGATGGGCGCGAGCCGAGGCTGGGGGGTGGGGAGCGGTCTGCAGGGGGCACCCCAGTTTGGGGAGGGTGGGGATGTGAGGGACCGTCTCGCCAGCCCCAGAGCAACCACCGTGGTGCCTGCGGCGGGAGGAGAGACTCTCCGGAGGAGGCGGGGTGGGGGGAAATCTCCCCCAGCTGCCCCCACCCCCGCAGCGCAGTGGGGCACCCCCTTTCTCGGCGTTACACCTGGCCTGGGGCCGCTGCACCAGGCTTTTAAAAAGAGCTCCCGTCTGCTGCGTAAAGCATTTCCATGGGGGGTCGGTCGCCTCGAGGCGCTGCTTATTTATTTATTTATTTTAAAAACAGGTCTGTCAAGGTGCGTTGGTCTCGAAAAGCAGCTTTTAAAAAAAAGTTTATTTTTATCCGGCATCTGTGGGATATTTTTCGGGAGAGATCATGGAAGAGAGACCAGTGTAGATTTAGGGTTAGCAGAGGGATACACACACTTTTAACAGATTGAGCTGTCCTGTTTCTTTAAGTGATTTCACAGACCATTTGATGTTTGTTTATTTTGTATATAGGACCCTACTTTCTTTTTCAAAAGCATCTTTTGCTCTCTTTCTTATTTCTATAATACAGTACTCTGATATGTACTCCTTGATCCGTTTTCAAACTTTTTTTTAGTGTTAAAGTGTCAGGTTCATTCCCTGAAACACAGGCGAGAACTACTTTGTGTTTGTTTACTTATTTTTATGTTGCAGTTACTGCATAACATAGTCTTTTGCTCGGGAGGTATTAGTCAATAGTGGCATGCAGCTAGCTTTAGCCTAATCTTGACAAAAGACTGCTCTAAAGTTGACTATTGTCACATCCGTGTATTAACATACTAAGTGGATCAGTAAGCTATTAATATTAATTGTAGGATAACTTTAAAACATTGGTACTTATAATGTTATAACTCAGCCTTTCTTCTTGTAGCTAAAACTTTATTTTTGTTGCTCATGATGCTGAGGACCCATGCAAAGTTGATACGAATTGCTTGTGTGAATTCTTTTCTTGAGTCTTTTGTGTGCAATTTTCATTTCTAAATGCTTACACTAGGTGGCTTTCTCATATCAGAAAACAAGGAATGGTTCTGACTTGTCTGTCTCTGCTGCCTAATTTATGTGTCTCTGTTTTTCTACAAATTCTAAGATGCCTCCATAATCAGTTATGCACTGATTAGACCTAAACAGAATTTAAAGTTTACTCATTTACAGTTTATTGTTTTGATCAGTATCTGACTGTTGACAGAAGTAATTCTACATACACATTATTACCAATATTTACAGTAAATCTTCTAGTTCTAAGACAAAGTCAAATGTTCAGAAAAATATTTAGGCTATTTTTATAGGAGATAGCTATTTAGATTGATTTGGAAGTTTGAGAAATCCAAGTGTGGGGTTCATAATAATGAAGAGGATTGTTTTTCATTTACAACAACCCAGTCTAAGTTACCATTTCCTCCAATAGTTTGATCGACTTTTTTCCTTTACTTGTTTATTTTAGGACTGTGTTGTACTAACACTCATGGGGAAAACTGCAGACCTTGCCTAAATTCTGCAGATGCTTTTAGAGATGCCATGGTACACTTCAACCCTGAGTTTAGTAGCACAGCGCATCAGAGCTCGCTGGGTTTAGGAATGATCGTGGCCCCAATGCTGTATTTTAAGTCCAAAACTCCCATAGTGTTCAATGGAATGCAGCATTGGGCCACATATTTTCTTATTGTAATAGTATCTCTGGAAGATTTGAATTTTAAAACCACTCTGAAATGTTTGTTTATGCAGAAATGTTTACATCATCAAGGGTTGTAATGCATTTTGGACATTTAACATTACTGAGACTCAACAGTTGATGTATAATTTATGTAATGTTCAGATAAAGCATGATCACAGAGAGAGGTCTCTGAATCCATTGTCTTGGTTTTTGCACATCCAGTAGGTTGATTTGACAGGACATAAAGCATCAAGGAATACCTGTGTGTCAGGTTACAGGACCACTTAACTAATGACATTTTTGATCAGTAAAAAGCCTATTACTTCCTTATATTAAAAGTCTGACATGAAATCTAGACTAAAACAAAAGCTGAAGTCTACATTACTAGCGTTAACATGCTGCTCAAGCAAGGACATTCTTAAAGGCTTCTGTCCAAGGAGAACCTGAATTTCAGTGTTGATTGTCTGACACAAATATGACACTCATTTTTTTGGGTAGCCATTAATTATGATCAGTGTGCAGTATGATTCACATTGTGAATAAGGAGAGCTAGAAGAGGAACTAAGCAAAGCTGTGATCAAAACAGGCAAAATCATAAATCTCTTTTGCTGTTTCACATTTACAAGTGAACTGAGGCAGGAAGCCAGCTTTCATTTTCAGCTTTACATTGGACTCATCAGTCACTCATTGCACCCAGGATTTTTAAGTGCAGATCAGCAGTTTGACCTGCAGGCAGGAAGAAAATAATTTTCATTTGCCTAGACTGGGATTTTGATGGTCTTGTGGTGTTGGAGAATAGGATGTTTTATAACTTCATGCCTCTTACAGATGAGTGAATGGGGTGCTGTAACAATGAGTGAGAGCTGCCGTGTAATCAGTGTAAAAATACAAGATATAGTGACTATGGAAAGAGGGTGGGGCTTCTGCTTATCTAGTTTCTCACATTAGTCATTCAAGCTTCCCAACAGTAGCAATATTGTCAGCTTGAAATGAAACCTTGTTTTGAAGAATGCTGCTCTATCTCAGTGTGGTTTGTTTTGCAGTTTAAAATGCTTTACTTTTTATGTTATGTTTTATGACCAGACTTGACAGGTGATTGGACAAATTGGATTGTGAATCAGTGAACTAAAAGGTAGACAATTCCTATTTTTATTGTTTAGGTTGTAGTATTGTATTTATACTATAATCATATAGTTTAGTTTGTATCTGACTTCTGAAAACCGTTCATTTTTGCAATCTTAAAAAGGCCATTTTTGAGGAGAATCTCATTTTCTTGTAATCTGAGCAGGCTGGGCAGTTGAGTTTAGTGATGCTTGTTCTTTCTTCAGTCCATTTATTTCACCTGTGTTTCGTGGGAGACAAAAGGGAAAGGCTCTCTGCTAACTCAGTCTCATTATATGATGAATGAATGAGTATACTTTTTAGTTTAGAGCTCTGATGAATACATTAATTGTTACTTGGAAAGAATGGCTTCTGATTTTTATTATATAAAAATGCTATTTTCTCTAACAAAAGATGCATTTAGAGTGTGTCTGGCAAAAAAAAAAAAAAAAAAATTCAGATAGACCTGATGCATAATTGTTTTGATACTAAGGTACATAATTTGGATTTTCAAGAAAGTTTTGGACTTAAATGAAGTACACGTCCTCTCCCCCCCGACCCCTTTTTAAAGCTTATTAATGTTCAATTCACTTTATTACAGTGATGCTAAAGTTCAGACATATACAACAAAAGCAAATCGGTGAAGACTGGAGACTTTACCCCATGATATCTCTATCTGTAGAGCAATGACCAGTTTTTCAGCCATATCTAGGAACAATTGAATGAGTTGAGAAGAGTGGGAAGCTTAAATTTAGTGGGACTCTTACTTTTTGAGTTGATAGCCGAAATGATGTCATGTTAATGTTGTTGTGATAGTTTTGTATTTAAAATTCTTATTAGAAGCTATGTAGAACTTATTGTTTGGATCATTAAGTTATTTACAAATGTATAATTACAACAGCATTTAGAAAAATCCACTTGGAGATGGTGAGTAGTGAGTTTCCCTAATGTGTGTGAAATCATTTTCTACAGAATTAAAGGTTCCATTTCCAAAAAGTTTCTAAACTTCGTGACTATAAAGGCAATTTCCCATACTTGCAATAAATGTGAACAGATGCTCTCTTTTCTTCCTGAATCTGCAGACAGCTCCAGTAACTAGTGCTGTTCATAGGTTTTAGGAACAGTAGCTGCTACCTGAAACGAAACAAGGCATTTGCTTAGTTTCACTACTGTTATTGAGGATTCTGTGGGCACAGTGACACTGACAAGAAATTATTGCAGCTGCACCCTATCCCTGTTTGAGAAAGCTGAGCAGTATTGTAGGAAGTCAGTGTGGCTGTTTCTGATGAAAAGAGGCTGAGGAGAGGTAGGCCACTGCCCAGCAGTAACCAGGGAGGCTCAAGATGGGTGAGGGGTTGAGAATATCTTTCTCGCTGTTTAGAGGTCAGAGGAAGGATCTTGAAATTTCAGACACTTACATTGAAATCCTGGCCCAATTAAAGTCAATAGGAGTTTTGTCATTGTCTCTGACAGGGTTAGATTTTCATCCCTAGTATGCAGAAACTGATGTGAAAAACGGAGTCTCTGCAGATTCCAGGACAGATCTCAGTATCCCCTCTTCTTCCTTAGCTTCCCATCCAAGTTCTGGGTTTCTCAC
The DNA here is from genome assembly GCF_965140285.1 of Lepidochelys kempii. Classification (NCBI taxonomy): domain Eukaryota; kingdom Metazoa; phylum Chordata; order Testudines; family Cheloniidae; genus Lepidochelys; species Lepidochelys kempii. The sequence goes on along the minus strand of NC_136382.1, from coordinate 133,586,473 downwards.
CAGGGCCAGTGCCTGTGGACTCTGTTGATGGCTCTCCATCTTTCATAATGGCTCTGAATTACATGAAAAGAAGTTGAAAGTTGAGAATGTATTGGAGTACTTAAAATTCACTTTGGAAAAATGAAATATGAATTTAAATTTATATTTCATATCTTCCTATCTATGTTCACTTTATTGATCTTTACTTTAAACTAGACAGGGTCTGTGTTAAAGTTACATAATTGACCATCTTTTTTGTTTATAAAACTTAATGGCGGAGATTGCATAATTATTGCAACAAAGTCTACTTTGAACGCACTTTGGGGGACGGAGTAACAATGTTGTATGAAATAAAAATGTTTGTTTAGCCTAGTAAGTATCCTTGAGCCCTTCTATAGATGGTTTCATAGGTTGCTTTTTATTTTTTGGGGGGAGGGTGGGGAGGATCAAGCTTTGATTTGATGTGCAATAGATTGAGGGGCCAACTCTGGCCCATCTCTAATTCCTTAATGCTGGATCTGATTCGTATGGGATTTCACATTCAGCAGTCAACTCTCTAGTTCAATTGTTACAGGATATGAAAGCAGGAATAGAAGAGAAGCAAAGTCAGAATACAGCTTTTATAGTTTGTTAAATGTACACTTTGCTTAAATATTTATGGTATCTTTTTTTCTCTCAGAAGAAGGATTAAAAGGGGGAGCTGCAATTAACACACTGCTTAGAGTAGCTGGCAAAATTCTATTACTAAAAAACAATCCAGTCTTTTTTTATATATTCTGTAGAGCGAGCTTTATGAAAGAAGATTTCAATTACTTTTTTTTGTTTGTTTGTTTCTGAGGTCTGGAAGCTATTTACTCCCTTCTGCTCCTGTCTCTTCTCCCTCAACCCCCGTTGTGTTCATTTGTAGCTTCTAGTTCAGAATAAACTATTTATTTATTTTATAAGTCACCTGAAGCAAACAAAACCCAACCCTCCAGGTATTTTCTCATATTCTTAACACTGGAAGCAACTATTTTAAATGCTCTTAATCTTATGCTCAAAATCTCATTGAAATATTAGTGAGACTCGATAGTGAAGATTAAATACATATGTATAGTTTGTTATACTTGTTTTTGCTTATTGTAATAGCTAGCTATCCTTGAAGAATTAGGAGTATCTTAAGGTGAAGAGGTTATCCTTGCTGTTCTGCTGGAGTAAAGTAAACCTAGTCTTTGCTTTGTGAGGTTGTCAAGACAACAGCTTATTATTGTCCTGACTGTTTTTCTGTATCAATGGAGGGAGCTGTTTAAAAGAGTGATTGGCTGCTTTGCCACATTGGTGCTGTGAGGGTTGCCAGCTGTGATTTGGATTGAACAGGATGGTCTGGGTTTGTCATGTAAAAATTCTAATTGAGAATGAATTCAAACCCAGTGTGAGAATAATTTTGTTCGTTAGACTAATGCAAAACAACCCATTGTATTTACAAATCCAAGTCCTATTTTCTCAGACGTATTATCATTATTACTCTGATCTTTTCCATTCTGAAACTCAAAGCAAAGTATTTGAAGTTTGACTGTGGAATTTGTGGGATGGGTTAGGGCAAGGCAAGAATTTGATTTAAGGTCTGGATTGTGTCGATTTGCTCAATCTGACAATAGAGAGCTAGAGTGAAAATGCTAGGTATTCCTGCTCTTCTGCTAGATGTATTGATTTATGTCATCCACACAAATACATTATGCAGTAAATGTTCAATCATAAGCTATTCACTAATGATAGCGTTGCCAGTTGGAAATTAGATGCTTGACGTTTTTAAAGAATTTGTATTCTGTTCTCTACCAAATGCATAAGGCGTGCCTGTTTTATAGCAGTTAGTTACTTACATGAAACTAAATGACCAGAAAGGTAGTTCTCTGTATGTGGTCATAATATGTAAAGTGCCAAACAAGTACAGTGAAGATGATTGTTTTAATTTCATATGAGTTTGTGAATATGCTTAGTGGGGTGAGAAATGTGTGTGAGAAGGTATAGAATGGGTTTGAGTAAAATAGTATTTATTTTCCAGGGAAGACAAAGAGGACTTGTTAGCAGTGGTTTATTGATTTTGATGGATCATGAAGTTGTCCTCTATCTTAATTTAGGAATCACTTTGATTTGTGTTTAACTATATTTGCTAACAACTGCCATCCAAGTAGTTAAAGTACTCCATTAGATCAATATCCAGTCATTTCAAACTCTTTAATAGTCCAGCAGTTTTTTCATTCATGCTTTTCTTCCATCCTAGGGTTTGCAGTAGATATGTACTGCAGTTTCTGTGTTCTTGTATCTTTGTATTTGACATTTTGCTGCTACCTTCTTTTCTTTTTTTCTAGTATATTGCTGATTTTGTAAATACTGTAAACACAAAAGATCCTTTCAAGGGTGATTTATGCAAATTAAATATTTGCATGCACAAATGACCAGTGAGGCAACTAATTTGCAAAGTGCTTGTGAAAATACCATGGCTATGTGTGAAAACAGAGTATTTGCATAAATGGTTGTGTTCACTCATCTTTGAAAACCAGCCCCATGATGATGCTCCTCACCTTTTCTTCCTTTTCTCTTTCCTCTGTAGACTATACTCAACAATGACAGGTTTCAGAATAGCAGCCGTGTTAGTCTGTATTCGCAAAAAGAAAAGGAGTACTTGTGGCACCTTAGAGACTAACCAATTTATTCAATTCGTGAGCTCACGAAAGCTTATGCTCAAATAAATTGGTTAGTCTCTAAGGTGCCACAAGTACTCCTTTTCTTTCAACAATGTCAGTATTCCAGTGGACTAATTTCACTACATTAAATATGCAGGAAGGTCAGAAGTTGTCAGACTTTTTAGTGTGTGGACCTCTGTTTAACAGAGGTTCTCATGGACTGACGACTTTCTCTCCCACTAACAACTGTGCAATTGCCATAACATTCTGGTGACAATTACAGCAATTGCTTATGTGGAAAAATATTAGAAAAGAATTAATGTATTTTAGCTGTCTATTATATGCAATTTAGCAACAGGAAACAAGGCAGGGAAACCAGATTCATGTAACCAGCCATTTCTCTATGGACCACCACCAAGTGCTTCACTGATTTCTCAGATTCTGGTTAATGGGTGGATGGTACATATATACATATTATGCCATACCTTGCTCATCAGGAAAAACATTAGCTGATCCCTTAAGTAGCACTTGCATATATGATCATGGCCACATTTTTAAAATGCAGTTGAAGTGGTGTATTTAAAAAACAAAAACAAATTTCGTTAAAGCTACATTGCAAGTATCCAGAAGACTTTCCCATCACATCATTAAAGTTTCAAGATGGGTTAGTCTTTTGGCTTTTACACGTTGATAATCTGATGAAAAGAACATTTTTTTTTTCTTGCTGAAACAATTATAGATTATAAAAGTTACATCTTTGCACCTTGTGCATATTATCCCTCTACCAAAAGTAAACAAACAAAATAAAATTCTGGAGAAATTGTAGCTTTGCCTAAAACAGTAGTTTTAAAATGTCTCATCTTGCTTGAAAACACTGATTATTTTTACATGTTTATAGACAGTCCTGAGACTTTACATTGTGTTGCTGAAAGTGTAAATCTCATCAAATTAGGTTTACTCTTGTTTGTGGCAATTGCTATACCAAATCTTACAATTTGTACCTCTCCTTGACTAGTACTGTGGTGCCTTGTACTATACAATACCTTTTGGCTGACAGAGAATGAGTCTCTTGAGCAATCTGGTTATCTTGTCCGTCTCCCCACCCAATTTTTATTTTGCTTTGAAGGTGGAGTAAGTAACTGTTAAGTAGACATATAAAGCTAATCGAGTTGCTTTCTGTTTAGAGGTTATTATTGAACTGAATACTATAGACATGTTCATCTGAATTTTTATTTTATCCTTTTATAAAACAATTTCTTTGTACCCTTCTTTCGTATTTATCACAAGTTCATATCTTACTCCTGAGGGAATTCTGTGCCAGAAAATTAAAAATGCTGTGTACAATATTTCAAAATTCTGCAATTTTGGTTTGTCAATAAATAAATGTGGTTCTGGCAGTGGGAAGCACAGGCCACTGGCTGCATTGAGGTGGGAAATCACCCTGAAATCCCCTCCTCCCCCAGTACAGGGACTTGGCAGTGAGGCTGCACCTGACCCTAACAAAGTGCAAGGGCTGGCCTTCCCCAGAAACACCCGGGGGCCTGGCCCCTCTGTGCTAGGTGTGTGCCCCTCTGTGCCAGGCACTGGGCAGGCTCAGCCCAGCAGGATGCAAGTCAGGGGGGCGGGATCCAGGTGTGGGGTGAGAGGTTTCTGTGTGGAGCAATCTGGGTGCAGGCAGCTCAGTGGGAGATCTGCATGCACAGGGGCTCATTGCAGGGAGGGGTTCCGGGTGCAGGGGCCATAGGTGCCAACTTTTCAAACTGCCAGGGGGTGCTCGACCCCTAGCTCTGCCCCAGGCCCTTCCTCCACTCCACTCCTTCCCCAAGATACCGTCCCCGCCTCTTCCCACCCAGTTCTGCCCCCTCCCTCGAGTGCACTGTCTCTCCACGCCTTCCTGCATACCGCAAAACAGCTCTTCACAGCAGGCAGGCGGCATGGGGCCGCCGGTGGGTGGGAGGTGCCAGGGGGTGGGCGGGAGTCGATAGTGGAGCTGCCGGTGGGTGCTGTGCATGCACCATTTTTTTTCCCTCTGTGTGCTCCAGCCCCGGAGCACCCACAGAGTCGGCGCCTATGGCAGGGGACTCTGCAGCGGATCCAGGTGATGGTGGTTGGGTTCAATGGGGGGTGGGATCTGGGCGTGAGTAGATTGGGCTTGGTGGTGGTGGTGGGGGTGTCTGCCATTTTCTGTAGGGAAAAGCAGGAAATCTGCAGGTGCGGGGGGCTGTTTTCTGCAGATGTGCAGTCCTGCAGAATACTCCCAGGAGTAATATCTAGATTGTTCTGCCATCTAACTGCTGCAACGCTGGGGGTATCAAGTGTTGCAGTCCAATTTCCAATCTTCTAACTGCACTCCTCCACCACATGTTGGATCCTCTGAATCGCTGTCCTACAGTCACACTGTGAAGATTGGTTAAGCCAAATTTCTGCATTGTGAAAGCCTCTCTTGTCACTTGGGTTAGCAATCAGTTAAGCCTAGTCCCAGATCTCCATCACAGGTTGCAAATAGGTGGTTGTAAGTTAGGACTTCAGAAGTTCATTGGCTCGCCGCTCTGTGAGGCCAGTCATCTGAGATTGGCACTGGACATGAATGCAAGAAGAACCTTTGCAACAGGATGTCACAAAGTCAGTCATGGCAAGTCAACAGGAACATCAGGTGTGCCTTTTCTTCTGGAGGTGTGCAGATCTTATTGTGGGAAATGTGCATTGCTTATTGCACCTATTGGAACCATTGTCAGCCTTGTGTGTAGCAGGTTATTTTCATCCATTGTAGACCTCCAGCTAGTGGTCTTTTAAGGGTTCTGGTATCTTGTTGAAGTTTTAGGGAAGCTGTATGACACACATACTAGACGTTAATGTGAGGCTCAGGCAACCACTAATAATTAAGGCTACAATTATGTGTCGGAGGTCACAGAATCCATGACTTCCAGCGATCTCTGTGATATTTTCTGCCCGGGGCTGGAGCTGTCAGCCAGCAGGGCCCACAGCTGTTAGCTGCTGGGCAGAAGAGGGACCCAGGAGCTCCCAGTTGCCCACTGCAGCTCCCTGCCCCGGTGAGGGGACCCTGCAGCTCCCAGCTGCCACGGGCAGGCAGGGAACCCTGGAGCTCCCAGCTACAGTGGGCAGTGCCCCCCTTTCCATAGCTGCCCAGGGGTAGCAAGGGAACCCTGGAGCTCCCACTCACTGTTGTGGCAGTGGGGGACCTCAGAGCTCCAGCAGGAGTGGGTACTGAACCCTCCTCCCTACCCATTTTGTCAGGGATATTTTTAGTGCAAGTCAGGGGCAGGTGATGGGCTTCCATGAATTTTTGTTTATTGCCAGTGACCTGTCCACCTTTCCTCACCACCATCATTTGTCCAGTTCCTCAGAGTAGGCTCCGTATGGGGATCAGAATTACTTGGTGGAGAACAGCAAAGCAGGACCTTTGGACGGAGCTCTTGCTTTATTCAACAGAACTTCGTGAGACTTGTCAATTTTGAATTCCCAACCCAACAGAGTCCATCTGTCAGCTCAAGGTGACCCACTTTACCCAGGTTATACATTTCAGTGTCTCCTCTTTTCATAAATGCATTTACTTATGTTTTATTTTTGGAAATGATATAACTCCTAACAGTAAAACACTATACTGAAATGCACTGGAGGAGAATTATTATTTATGTAAATAGAGATGAGAAACCTAGCTTCCCTTTTCTCCTACAGGGGAAGCAGAGAGCCTACTTTCCTTTTAAGTCTTCTAGTTTTAAGCTTTACATCAGTAACAGACAGTTCCCAGTTATTAGTGTAAGTGAGGTTCTGCTGGATGTGCAGTAGGATTATAGGGAGGAGTTAATGTTTCTTTGGAAAACTTCACTTTTGAATCTTCCTGACTCCTAAATTTACATTCTCATCCTTAAGGTTACAGTCAACCTTTCATTCCTGCATTTTGGCTATTACATCCACAATGAGTCAAAACGCCCAGGGATTAGCAGGCTGCTTCCCCCCACCCCTTGAATCTACCATGGTGATTAGAGAAGAGGGAGACTACTTTGCTTTTAATTGGGAGTTTATCTGACTCTGTCACTTAACTTTCTTTTATGTTGTTAAAAAAAGCTGCTAAACCTAGATGTTTGATTCCTAATTTACTTTTTTATAATGGAAAGTTAAGTGGCACAGCCATGGATGAAAGCCTCTACTGTGCTAACTCAATTACAAGAAAATTTATTTTTCAGAAAATAAAATTATTGGCACAATGATGACTTTTAGTGGCTTTTCACTCTAATACACATGTCAGTCAACTCAAACTGTTAATTTCAAAAAACAAATTCTGAATTGGGGCGGGGGATATTAAACACTACTCAATGTGTGAATTTTAAAAACCGCGTGATTGCAGTGGAAATGCTTATTAAAAAGCTATAGTTGCACATGTGAGAAGGAAGCAGATAGCAAGAGGACACAAGGTTCACAGAATATTGTCTGTTTTTTTTCTAAATAATAAACCATCTCTTCCCCTCCCCCCCATAATCTTTCTTTCAACCCTATTAAGGGTTGTCAACTTTTATAGCCTCCTTACAAAACTCACAATTGTACACCTGGCTGTTGTGCAAATTGGTCTCTTGAAGATCCTCTGATATCCAGTCCATGTACTGAGGCTTTGACCTCTCCACTTGTCTTCCATCCATGATCATTGCAAGGGTCATCCTACCCATATAATTTCTGCCATCTCTGCTGTGCATGTCCGCACTAATGTAGCCTAGTCTCCCTCAACTTTTCTTCATTTGGGGCAACCTGCTTTAGGCCCCTTACAACCTCATTTCATTTTCTATCATGGGGCATCCAACAATTTGATCATCTCAATAGCTTTATTTTCATAGTGGAAAGCATACTAATTTATTGTGGCTGGCAAAGTCTGTCCTGTATATTAGGATGTGTATAATTACAGTTTTATACATTCTACTTTAACTTTACTTTACATCTTTTTATCACAGTGAATTTGGGTTAGCTCCTGCCATTTGTACCAAACATCTTTTGTATGATGCTGGGCATCGCTCAGGAGGGCACCATTGTTTGCAACAAGTGATCCTCATAATTTAAATTATTTCACTCTTCTAAGCTCTCCGTCTGTAATATCCTTTATAGTGGGTCCTCCTCTCTGTTATCAAAATCTCAGTCTCACCAACATATACTTTAAGTCCCACCTGCTCAACCTGAAGCAAATACTCACTAGCAACTACACACCACACAACAAAAACACCAACCCAGGAACCAAACCCTGCTACAAACCCCGGCGCCAACTCTGTCCACATATCTATTCAAGGGACACCATCACAGGACCTAACCACATCAGCTGCCATCAAGGGCTCGTTCCCCTACACATCTACCAATGTGATATATGCCATCATGTGCCAGCAGTGCCCCTCTGCCATGAACATTGGCCAAACCAGAGTGTCTCTATGCAAAAGAATAAATGGACACAAATCTGACATCCGGAATCATAACATTCAAAAATCAGTAGGAGAACATTTCAGCCTCTCTGGACACTCAATAACAGACCTAAAATTGGCAATTCAACAAAAAAAACTTTCAAAACCAGACTCCCACGTGTAGCTTCAGAAGTGGACTTAATTTGCAAACTGGATACCATCAGATTAGGCCTGAATAGAGACTGGGAGTGGTTGGGTCATTACAAAACCTAAACTTAACTTCCGCAATACTAATTTTCCCCTATTGTTACTCTCACTTCTTGTCAACTGTCTGTAATGGGCCATTCTCTTACCACTTCAAAAGTTATTTTTCCTCCCTTGATATCCTGCTGTTAATTGATTTATCTCCTTAGACTGACCTCACACTTGGTAAAGCAACCCCCGCATCCTTTCATGTATTTATACCTGTTCCTGTATTTTCACTCCATGCATCCAATGAAGTGGGTTCTAGCCCACGAAAGCTTATCCCCAGCTAAATTTGTTAGTCTCTAAGGTGCCACAAGGACTCCTTGTTGTTTTTGCTGATACAGACTAACACGGCTACTACTCTGAAACCTGCTCAAGACTGTTGCCCCTGACTGTAATTATTGAACAAATATCGTGGTCTGCTTTTTATTTTTAGTTGGATTATGTGTTTCAAGCCTTCATTCCTCCAGGCCTCACTCCCCATAGGGTTGCCAGGTGTCCGGTTTGTGACTGGAATACCCAGTCAAGAAGGGACCCTGGTGACTCCGGTCAGCCCCACTGACCGGGTCATTAAAAGTCCGGTCAGCGGGGCTAAGGCAGGCTCCCTCTCTGCCCTGGCTCTACGCAGTTCCCACAAGCAACCAGTATGTCTCTGTGGCCCCTAGTGCAGGCGCGATCAGGGAAGCTCCGAGTGCTGCTCCCATTGTCCAGGAACTGGGGGGTGGCGCATGTGGATCTGGGCAGTGCGCATTGTGCAGAGCCGCCTGCTGCACCTATGCCTAGGGGCTGGACATGGTGGCCGCTTCCGGGAGCGGCACAGAGCCATGCAGGCAGGGAGCTTGCCTTCGCCCTGCTGAGCTGTTGACCGGGAGCCACCTGAGGTAAGCTCTGCTGGGCTGGAGCCTGAACCCCTGGCCCCTGGTCAGAATCCCCTCCTGCACCCAAATTCCCTCCCAGAGCCTGCACTCTGAGCCCCTCCCCCAGCCCGAAGCTCCCTCCTGCGCCCTGAACCTCTCATTTCTGGCCCCACTTCAGGGCCCCAGCCCAATGAAAGTGGATGAGGCGGGCAGGGCCGCGGGGTTGGGGGGGAGGGAATGGGCAAGTGTGTTCAGTTTTGTGCAATTAGAAAATTGGCAACTTGAGCTCCCCAGCTTTGTCTCTAAGAAAAAAAGGCACCCCCATCTAGTTAGCTCAATTGAGCTATCTTAACTTAAGCTGCTAAAATCTAGGTGAACGTTTTAACCGATAAGTAGGGTTTCCAACTGAGACAAGCAAGTTTGATTGAACTAACAAGATGGGGGAGGGATGTGGGAGTACCACCCTTGCTAGTTTAGATAAGGCTGTAAATGGAATGTCTCTTCCCCCGCCCCTTCTCCCCCGCATTCTGCTTGCACTTTGCATGTGTTGCTCCTGCCTTTTATTTGCTCTACAATCTACATGACCATGCTGTATTGGCCAGACTGAACAGAGCACTAGAAAGTAGAATGGGTCAGGAGTAAGAAAAACACTATCATGCTGCTAGCAGTATGGGGAGGGAAGGGGAGAGAAGTTGGTGGAGTCTGGGGAAAGTAGAAGGGGTAGAGAAACTGCTTGGTGTGAGTGGCAAGGAAAGGTTTCAATTTAGCTTTTATTTGAGGGGGGAATCAACTGTTAAGTGGGTTTCTGGGCAATTTCTGGATGGTATTACAAGGTGTATGGCCTAAGTAATGTCAAAATGTCTTAAGACTACAAAAAGTCTTGCTCATCACTGTTAGAATCTTCTACAGCTTTACAGTAAGTATTGTGTGGTAGAAGCTGGAATGGGTTTTGTGGCATCTAAAAGAAAAAACTAAACGTGATTTGGGTATCTAGAGATGGGAGGCTCTGCACCTTACACTAGATGCTCCATGTATTTCAGGAAGGGAATAGATGGATCAGGCATATTAATGGGTTCAACTGAAATATTAAGGCAAAGAATGGGTATCCTGACATTTCTTTCTTTTCAGACATTATCTGCAAGCTCTGTTTAGTTTTTCAATCATTTGGGGCCTCTGTACAAGATCTCACTAAATCCCATTCCAAGTAGTGTTTCCGAAGTACTTCCACTCAACCGGGCTGAAAATCTTTTCTGCATTTAAGCATACTATAAGGCTTAACTTTGAATAGTGAAGAACATTAGCCAGTCACCATATATTATCAATGCCATTCCTGCCCTGGAGGAAATCAACTCTATTTATTTTAATGAGTTTCTGCATCATATTAAATTTTCATAGGTGAACAGTCATCTTCATATCACTGTTGCATAATGCAGTGGATCAATAATTAACTCTTTCTCGTGGTGACCTACACACTTTTTTACACAGGATAATACAAGTATTGAGAAAAAAGAATGCGGTTGTATTGTAGAGCTTGGCTGTAGACAATGGATCATGTGGTGTGATCTGGGTGAAAGCTGGAGGCATGTAGGTAGGAATAGCGGTCAGTAGGTTATATTGATAATATATGCCTCCAGCTTTCATCCAGACCACACCACACAATCCATTGTCTACAGCCAAGCTCTACGATACAACCACATTTGCTCCAACCCCTCAGACAGAGACAAACACCTACAAGATCTCTATCAAGCATTCTTACAACTACAATACCCACCTGCTGAAGTAAAGAAACGGATTGACAGAGCCAGAAGAGTTCCCAGAAGTCACCTACTACAGGACAGGCCCAACAAAGAAAATAACAGAACGCCACTAGCCATCACATTCAGCCCCCAACTAAAACCTCTCCAACGCATCATCAAGGATCTACAACCTATCCTGAAGGACGATCCCTCACTCTCACAGATCTTGGGAGACAGGCCAGTCCTTGCTTACAGACAGCTCCCCAACCTGAAGCAAATACTCACCATAGCCACACACCACGCAACAGAACCACTAACCCAGGAACCTATCCTTGCAACAAAGCCCGTTGCCAACTGTGCCCTCATATCTATTCAGGGGACACCATCATAGGGCCTAATCACATCAGTCACACTATCAGAGGCTCGTTCACCTGCACATCTACCAATATGATATATGCCATCATGTGCCAGCAATGCCTCTCTGCCATGTACATTGGTCAAACTGGACAGTCTCTACGTAAAAGAATAAATGGACACAAATCAGATGTCAAGAATTATAACCTTCATAAACCAGTCGGAGAAAACTTCAATCTCTCTGGTCACTCAATTACAGACCTAAAAGTGGCAATTCTTCAACAGAAAAACTTCAAAACCAGACTCCAGCGAGAGACTGTTGAATTGGAATTCATTTGCAAATTGGACACCATTAACTTAGGCTTGAATAGAGACTGGGAGTGGTGGGTCATTACACAAAGTAAAACTATTTCCCCATGTTTATTTCCCCCCCACCCCCCACTGTTCCTCAGAAGTTCTTGTCAACTGCTGGAAATGGCCCACCTTGATTATCACTACAAAAGGTTTTCTCCTCCCCCCCCCCCCGCCCCCCGCTGCTCTCCTGCTGGTAATACCTCATCTTGAGTGATCACTCTCCTTACAGTGTGTATGGTAACACCCATTGTTTCATGTTCTCTGTGTATATAAATCTCCCCACTGTATTTTCCACTGCAGGCATCCAGTGAAGTGAGCTGTAGCTCACTAAAGCTTATGCTCAGATAAATTTGTTAGTTTCTAAGGTGCCACAAGTACTCCTTTTCTTTTTGCGAATACAGACTAACATGGCTGCTACTCTGCAACGAGTATTGAGAGTGACTTCTTCAATTTCTAGCTAATTTCAGGATTCTATTGAATGTTCTTTTATATGGGCACTATCTGTCAGTGACTTGCACAAGTCTGTGACTGACCCATAAAGTCTCGAAGCCTTTTCATTTGCGAGGGGTTTGTTTGGTCCCTCAGACTGCCATCAGTTGAGATGTCGCCTTCCTGGAATGAATCTGTCACATTCAAACCCAAATTTGTAATATTACAAATACAAAGATGATCTCAACTGTCTTGTTTTGTTTTGTCCCTCCTTTTTATAGGTTTTGCTAGGTGTTGTAATCTGGTATCTGATCAGTTATTTGTGTCAATGTTTCACTTGTAACTTTCAAAACAAACTTTTTCCACATTGTTTGAGTTCTAGGCAACTATATTGCTAATTTGAGGTTTTTATTGTTAAACTGTTTCTTTTTTTTAAAAAAACTTCTATGTTCAGTTTCACTGAATCTTTCACAAGATGTGAAATCAACATATAAAGCAAAATTGGTAACAAGTATCGGAAAGATATGGTCTGAAATGGCGATGGTAACTATTTCAAACGGAGCAACAAAGAGATAATATCAAACATCAAAAGATTTATATGTACATGTAAAACCTGCATACCATAAAGGATGTTCTGTCTCCACAAGCTTTCTTATTCTTGTGATCTTTTCCATAACATATGCTGATGGGCAAGGCTGCAACTTGAATAATTCTTCATAGCATGCCAGTTCAACCTATAATCTGCCTTCAGTGTTTGCTACTATCTACAGCAGAGGTGGGCAAACTATGGCCCGTGGGCCTGTCCTGCCTGGCTCCTGAGCGCCCAGCTGGGGAGGCTAGCCCCTGGCCCTCTCCTGCTGTCCCCCCTCCCCCGCAGCCTCAGCTCGCTGTGCTGCCAGCGCGGGAGGGGGCTGCACTGCAGGGGCAGAGGAGAGCGGGAAGGGGAGGCTCACCCGCAGCCACAGGGGAGCGGGCAGGCGGTGCAGGTGGCAAGAACGCTGTGAACGCTGGCGGAGGACTCAGGAGGAGCACCAGGCGCTTTGAAGGGGAAACCTCAGCTTCTCCGGCTGTGTGGCTGCCCCTGTTCCTCCTGACTCCTCCGCTCATGTTCGCAGGGCTGCATTCTGAAAGGGGCTTTAGAGGGGGGCCTGTCGGGGTGGGGGTGTGGATAGGGGTCAGGGAGCAGGGGGGGTTGGATAGGGGGTGGGGTCCCAGTGGGGCGGTTAGGGGCGGGGGGTTCCAGGAGGGGGTGGTCAGGGGAAAAGGAGTGGGTGGTGGGGGGGGGTTGGATGGGTTGGAGGTTCTGAGGGGGGCAGTCAGGGGATGGGAAGTGGGAGGGGGCAGAAAGGGTTAGGGATTGGGGAGGCACAGCCTTCCCTACCCGGCCCTCCATACAGTTTCACAACCCTGATGTGGCCCTCAAGCCAAAAAGTTTGCCCACCCCAATCTACAGGAACAGACCTTGGGTAGGGTAGGATAGGGGTTCTTAGGCCCTTTATTAGGGTACAGATGCCATTTGTTAGATTGCTATGGTTGATAAAAAACTATCAACCATAACTGTTTAATAATGTCCTTTGGGGGGTCTTTGTCTTTATTACATTGTATTGGGTTGTATAGGTGCTCAGTGAATGTGGTTGGGGCAAGCATGTAGATAAGCAGTGTAGTGCCTCTAGTTTTATAACTATAAGTAGAATGGGGAAAATTCTCAGATCTGGTACAATTCAGTTTTCATTGCTAAACTGTTAAGATCTCTCCTTTTCTCTTTGCAGACTTCTTTCTATTTTCTTTGTAGTGGCCGTCCACAAACTGTCTGATTATAGCTCCATCCCCAGTTGTGAGAGGCAGACTTCTCAGAGGATGCTCTGCGGAGTTCTCGACCTTCACCTATATCCCCTATTCCCCCATCCAGAAGGAGTGATCTATTGTTTATCCTCTGGGACTTGTGTGAAGGGAAATGGATGAGAGGGGGCAGGTATCCTCTCCCAATGCTCACTCAAACATCAGGAGAAAATGGGGGAGGCTTTTACTCAAGCATGGTGTCCATTTGTTAAGAACCTGAAGCAGTCATTGCTCTTCCTGGAACTCATGTGGAATGGAATAGCATTACCTGCTAGTGTCTGTGACCAAAAGGTTCCCTGTTGGTGTTTTTCACTGACAAAGCTCAGTCTTCCAATCCACTGCGGCCAGGAAGGCTCAGTGTCAAATACTGAGACCGTGTCTCTGCTACAAACTTTGGTCAGTGCAAGTTACGTTTGGCATACAGCTGCCAAAGTATGTTGCTTGTGCACATACATACTTCGCTGCTTGCATTGATATTGCACACGCTCAGTGCTTGTGTCAATGAAAAGTGCAGGGCGCCTTGGGCAAGTATCCCAGTGTGTACGTGCCGTTATCCGGCGTAATGCCTTTTGGAAAATTTTCACAATGTGGAGTGGGGTAGAAATGTCTTGCCCAGGGATCTCTGGGACCTAGTGATCAAGTTCCCAGCATCCAACATTCTCCATCTTATTATGCCATCCGTGTGCCGTATTTTTTGTGCCTTTTAAAAAAAATAAAAAATCCCACAAACCTGTACAGCACTTTTCTGTCTCTGCCATCCCTTTCAGAAGCATGGAGTCCACAGGGCTCTGCACTATTCTTGTGAACATTGCAAATACAGGACACACAAGTCTCCTGTATTTGCAGATCCTCAGGAAGCACTACAACAGCAGGGGACATGACAGTTACTTGGAGGACAGTTTGCTGAGGGACAGAACATAAAAAGAATTCAAGGTGGTTGGTGGTATTTGCAGAACAGTTGCTTCTGGGTCCAGGAAAGGAGTACTTACTGGTGGGATCACATTGTAATGCAGGTTTGGGATGATGAGCTGCAGAACTTTCCGATCCAAAAGGCCTCATTCCTGTATCAGTGTGCCAAGCTCCTCCCAGCCCTTTGGTGCAGGGACACCAGAATGAGAGCTGCATTAACAGTGGAGAAATGAGTGGCGATTGCACTCTGTAACCTTGTAACAGTAGGTTGGTACCATCAGTGGAAAATCATTTTGGACTTGGAAAATCCACAATGAGGACATGTCACGGGGTGCAGCCCTCATCGCCCAATTGGCTTCTACTCCTGGTCGTGCTGGGTATTAGCTTGAGGCAGACACCTACATCCACGGTCTGCACAGTGGCACTCTCTCTGTTCACACCTACAGCTCCTCTCTTGGCTCCCAGAACCGCAGTGTCCTCTTCTCGATTCAGCCCTCCAACTAGGTTGTCATCTGTGTTTCCCTGTTCCCGGGGGGGAGAATCTCTGTCACCAACAGTCCTGCCACTTCACCAATGGCGAGTGGGGGGACTCAGGCCCGCCCACTACTCTGGGCCCCAACCCAGGGACCCTGTAGATAGCAGCAGCTCTGTTGGCCATTTTGTGTAAGCTTGCCAATGTGGACCTGATGCAGCATGCAAGTTCTGAACATACTTACCCGATCAGGCACACCATGCAAGTTAGGCATTAATTCATATATTGCACTGGGACTTAAGTGTCTGGATGCTTATTTTGAGCTGCAGGGTGAGTGCCCAGAGGCATACCCATAGGCTAGGGAAATTTCACTGCAAAAATGTAGGTGCTGAGTGAGTTTAGGCACCTACAGGTTTTATTACAGTTAACCGGGCTTTTGTGAACCCAGTAGGCTTGATTCTGGTATTTAGATTCTAGTCACCTATCTCCTTTTGTGACTCTAGTCCAAAATGATTGTTTTTGTTTTGTGTTTTTTCTAAAGTGTTCAATGACCACAAAATGATAGCATTTTTTTTGTCTTCTCTAGTAATACTGAAAATGTTGTTACTGTGATGCAACGTTTTGCTGCTTCTGTTTGTGAAGTTTGAATAGTTACAGTACAGTTTTCTGCCTTTTGAAGAGGGAAAAAAAAATGCTTTCTCTTTTAGCTCATTGTTCTAGGCCAGGGGCAGGCAAATTTTTGGGCCCAAGGGCCACATCTGGATATGGAGATTCATGGACCACCGTACAATGCTCACGAAATTGGGGGTTGATGTGCGGGGGTGCGAGCTCTGGGGTTGGGGCAGAAATTAGGAGTTCAGGGAGGTGGAGGGGACTCTGGGTTGTTGCGGGTGGGGGGGCTCTGGCTGGGGGTGTGGGCTCTGGGGTGCAGGAGGGTGGGATTGAGGGTTTTGGAGGGTGGGAGGGGGATCAGGGCTGGAGCAGGAGGTTGGGGCACTGGAGGGGGTCAAGAGCGCAGCAGCGCTTGACCTCTGGGCGGTGCTTACCTCAAGCAGCTCCCAGAAGCAGCAGCATGTCCCCCCTCCGGCTCCTACGTGGCGATGTGATCAGGCAGCTCTGCGCACTGACCTGTCTGCAGGTGCTGCCCCTGCAGCTCCCATTGGCCATGGTTGCCAGCCAATGGGAGCGGCAGGGGAGGCACTTGCGGAGCCCCCTGGCTACTCCTACATGTAGGAGCTGGAGTCGGGACAGGATGCTGCTTCTGGGAGCCACGCAGAGCCACCGCACACGTGGAGCGAGACAAACCGCTCCCCGGCAGGAGCTCGAGGGCTGGATTAAAACGTCTGAAGGGCTGGATATGGCCCCTGGGCTGTAGTTTGCCCACCCCTATTCTAGGCGGTAGTAGCTTGACATTTTACTATTTATAAGTTGTAGTTGTGACCTTCTGGAGTCATCTTTGGTCCAGAGTATGTTAGATGGGTTGGGCTGATGCTGCTAATCTTTTGCCCAAACCAATACATCTGAGAAGTTCATGGAACTTTCTCTCATGAGAAAACAGCAGTTTGTGATAACTTTAAGAGGAGAGGGATTTTTTTTAGCTTTATTTTTACCTCATGTTGTGGCAATTTGCAAGAGGGTTTTTTTACCTCTCATTTGCATATAACAAAAGTAGTGTTCTGTTTGATCATCTAGATCAAGGTCATTTAGAGTCTCAAAACTTTACACAATAATGATGTTTCTTCTTGCTAAAATATCAGCACTTCTATTCAATGTAACACTTCTATTTTAAGAGTGGAAAGTCAGCCGCAACAGTGATTTATAGTGTCTAGTGAACAACATGGTTCTAATGCATTTTCAAATACTCTCCTAGTCTTTTATCTGTGTTGCAGGTTTATATTCGGAATCTGCTAAACCTGTATGGCACAGTTAACCCCCACTGCATACTCAGTGCAACACAAGTCTAGTAAATGCAAAGGAGTTCAAGAATAGGTTGCATCCAGATAATAGATGAATCACATGACATATAGTCAGGTTTCAGAGTAGCAGCCATGTTAGTCTGTATTCGCAAAAGAAAAGGAGTACTTGTGGCACCTGAGAGACTAACAAATTTACTTGAGCATAAACTTTGTTAGTCTCTGGTGAATACTGGAGTGCTTGCAGAGTGCAGGTTATTCCACTCTTCATTAACTATTTGCCTGAATGAAGAGAACTTCTACCAAATCTTAATCCCAGAGTCTCCAAGCTTCGTAATTAGAGGACTTCAGTATCCACACAGATGACTTTCTCAGTATAGCCCACGATTTTGTAGCCACCATGGCTATCCTTGTATGAGTCTCTCAACTTCATGCCAGTGAAGAAGACAGACACACCTTAGACCTGATCTTCATTTGTGAGACTATATTAGGAATGTAACGAACACGCCAATGCCATGCATGATCTTACCTTTGCCATCTTCAAGGAGAAGTTAAGATCTTAAAATTCTCCTTTCAGAAGGATGGACCTAGCAGACTCTTTTTTTTTTTTTTTTTTTTGTTCTTTGCAGTGGAGACTGCAAAATCATGATCATTATTCTGCCTTCACCCAGCCCCAGAATCCAAGTGATGGTGTCAAAAAGAGTTCTCAGCACATTTCACAGAAAAAGTAGACTGCCACTTTCCCTAACTGAGTTTGGAATAGTACTATGTCAGATGTTCTTAGCGCTCTGAGTGAGATTTGTGTAATTGTACGTGAGGTATAGCCTATGCATATTTCCTGGCTGGTGAAAACATCAGGGGAATATGTAGGATTATTGCTCATGAAAGTTGACATTTTCCTTAGGAATACTTTCCAACATTACTGAAACCTGTAATAACCTAACCTGTACTCAAGAAACCATCATGCAGTGCCAGTATTCTTGCAAACTACGACCCAGTTTGTAATCTCCTTTTTCTATATACAGCTTTGGCCATTAATTGCTAATTTTGAAGGCAGAACCATGAATTCTTTTTTTGTATCCTGTTTTGCTAGCTCCTGTTGCTTGTACTCTGAATTGCTGCCCATCTGATTGGGATGAAGGGGCATTAAGTTATCTGTAGAGAAAATTCAGCAAGAAAAGAAAGGCAGACAGAGAAGGAAATGTTTAGGGAAGGGGCTTTTTGTTTTTTGTTCGATGAACGTATGACAGGCAATGTAAACTTATTATGTGGTTCAGAGACAAGAAAAAAAATCTGTGCACACAGTAATATGTGAACAGAATACATGGTGAAATGGATAAGCTGCTTTACTAAAAAAAAAAAAAAAAATTAAACCAGTAATGCTGACTTTTTTGTGGAAGACTTGGTTTTCTTTGGTCTGGGGCTTGCATAAGTAATTGGGGGGGGGGGGGACAGGATTTTCAGAACATATTTAATGTATAAAGGAACACAGTCAACATGAAATCTAGTCAACTTTTTTTTTAACTAGTTGCAGGTATTGCATCTGGCTCTGAGATTTCCCTTAACTATTTTTGTGGTTTTAAAATCACATTTTCCTACTCTTCAAATGCTTTTCTTTTGTGTGTTAATGAGTGAAAGACTAATACAATTGGGAAGGTGTCTTAAGAGGACAAATAGTGTGTAGCCAGTGTCTTCATGTTGTCAAATGCACAAAGTAAATGGTGGAGGAGGAGCTTTTTCCCTCTCTAACTTTCACTTGTAGTAATCATAAGTGTTGGGATAATAGTATGTTTTTAAAAAATGTTCAGATAGTGATTATTCCTCCCCCCCCCCCCCCCCCCCCGAAGCTGGTGAGTTTTCTATTGAAAACTTTGTTTTAGATTTCCAAATAAATGTCAGGTATGCCTCTCATTTTTCTCAGTGCCTAAAATATTTTAAAATTCAGGAAACTGATTTTGGTGTTTCATATTTGTTGGGGAGGACCCTAAGATCCACACCACCATTTTTATATTTTATATATAAAGTTTTGGGTCTTGCCCCAGCATCT
The DNA here is from genome assembly GCF_965140285.1 of Lepidochelys kempii. Classification (NCBI taxonomy): domain Eukaryota; kingdom Metazoa; phylum Chordata; order Testudines; family Cheloniidae; genus Lepidochelys; species Lepidochelys kempii. The sequence goes on along the minus strand of NC_136382.1, from coordinate 133,567,279 downwards.
TGCTTTTGCTTGCCTTGTTTTAAGCCTGATCTTGCTCTGTAAAATGTTAGCAGTATTCCTAACCCCAAATGTTCAGAACTTGAGAGTTAGGCACCAAAAGATCATGCAATTAGTTTAAAGAAATTGAGGTTCTTTTTGTTTACCTTCTGGTTGTTGAGCCTTTAGAGTACATGAAGATCACATGTTTAAAGATGTTGGTTGCAGATGCGAGGGTGAGAAACTTGAAAGCTGAGATTTTCATGTAATCAGTTATCTCAGATAGCTTGGATTTTAATTAAAACATCAAATATCATAAGGTTTGTGATAAAATCATGAGTTGGAAACATAGATAGTAAAATATTACAAATGAAGTAGAGAACTTTTTAAGAAGTTTTGCACATTTTTTAATAAAGAAATAAAGTTTTGGGGCTCAAGGAAAAAGGTTGAAAATAAGTTTGATGTCCTTGAACTGTGACAAACTTGGTTCTCGACCAAAATAAATAATAATAAAAAAAAAACTTGAAGTACACAGTTAAACAGTGAGGCTATATAATATTGATAAGAGAACCACTTTTTTTCCTGTTTTGTACAACTTGGATTACTGAGAATTAGAAGAATTCACTTTGGTCTTTTTATCTTGTTTGCGTGGACAATAGAATCAAGTTAGTTTTATTCTGTCAGTGTCTAATCATTTTTTCACTTGTCCTGTGTATATTGTTGTTTTTGCAAGCACCACAGAAGCATATGTAAATTTCCATTTGAATTACATGAATTAATAAAAGAGTCACTTCTTTTGGAAACCAAGACCAAAATCTACCTCATTTGTCCTTAAATCTCCACCTAATATCAACCTTTATAATTAATGGAGTTTAAAACTGGCCACTATAACCAGTCTAGATTTACAATATGATACACAGGCTAGCACTAGTCTCACTTACATGCTATATTATAACCAGTTAATTACCACTCACTCGCTATACAGAAGCTGGAGACTCTTCTCAAATGTATGTCCTTGCTATGGGTCCAAGATGATCACATATTTGGTGAAATCCTGGTCCCATTAAAGTCAATAGCGAAACTACCTTTGGCTTCAGTGGGCCAAGGATTTCTTCCCTTTTTTCTTGCTCTTCATGTGCAACTGAGATAACACCCTTTTTCATTCACCGTACCAGTCTGGGCTTGAGGGGCCCCTCTGCGCTGTTGTTCCTCCCTATATAGGCTGGATATACTTGTAGGAGAGTTGAGTTGTGCAGATACTCAGTTACTGCACCAGCCAAGGATTCTGAGATACTACCCTCCAGGCATGGTACAGTTAGTTTTATCTTTACATTGCTTACCTAACACATATGGGCTGCTGTCCAAGAATAACTGACACACCCTTCCAATAGCAGAGGAGAGGGGAGCTGGCATGTGCGTAGGCAGCTGCCTTCCACCTCAAGCAGCATACAGTTGTCAGCATTCACTTGCCCTAACCCAGTAAATCATGTGAAGTAACCTGAGGATGTATTGAACCCACTCTACAGTAAGGACACCCTCCCAGAAACTTCACTTTTGCTGACATGAGTTCATCTCAACTGTGTTAACGTTAGTGGGTCTTTATATGATTTTAAGCACGGTGTTGATTAAACCTGTTCTGAGCAGGATTAACTGAAGTGGTACTTTAAAAATGGTGATGGCAGCCAGCCAGTCCATGTGCAACAGGTATTCCAGTGTTGCTAATACTTGTAGAGCTGAATCATTGGTAACAATGGTAAGAAAAGTATGAAAAATCTCCACAGTGGGAACTTGCTCTGTGCGGCTCATATTCACTCACTCAGTGTGAGTCCTCCATACTACACCAGCAGCAGGCAGCTGCCTATTAATTAGCTGGGTGCTGCCTGTTGACAAATGCAGAGTTAATATTCAGTACTGGACCTTCATCCCAAAGATAAGACTCTCCTGATATCAGAGGACTTCTCCCTGACCTCTATTCAATGTAGGCTTCAAGAGTGGGTACACGTTGTCTTTGTACCACAGAAGACATTACTGTTGGAATTGCCAAATTAAACCATTGAATATGTGATCTGTTGAGGATCCACATTCTTTAGGTGGAACGTGAGTAGGGCTACGGGGGCAGAGAAATTTAATTTAAAAAAAAAAAAACCTTATGCCTTTTGTACCTTCTTTTATATTGTGTAAAGAATGTCTCAAAACTCTATTTTCTTTATTTTTGTTTAAAACTAATTTGCTGCTTTATTTTACCTTTGGAATATCAACTCTGATCTCAGGACGTTATTTTTCCCTTGAGATGAGATGAAGATGTATGGTAGCTCTTGTAACTTAGCTGAAGGAGTTGGGATGTTGAAACTTTAATGGAGATGTCCTATCTCAAAAATATTAGTCACTGGAGTCTGAATAGGTAATAAAACAGTTTTAAACAGTCTGATTGAAAATCTCTTTGTCACTCATTACTTTACTTTAGTGTAACTCTTTACACTGGTGATGTCACAATTTCATTAGTTCATTTATCATAGAACCTTAAAGACTATAAATGACTTGAATTTCTAACATCAGGTAGTAAATTTCTTTTGGTCGAAAAAAAACAGAAGCTCAGTTTCCTCCCTTTGCAGGTCATTGTTAAAGTTAACATGAAAACCTTAACTGCATATTTTCTGAGTTTCTGGTATTTTTGTTTAAAATGTTTCATTGGTATTTTAAAGGGCAATATTTCAATGTGAAAACTTATTTTTTTTTTTTAACCTGGGACTACATTTAGAATGCATGAGTATTTAAAAATATATTCTAACATTGTTAAATTTGAGAACTCAGGTGGGATGTGTTTTTGGAGGTGGTTTATTGTAGGATGGTGTAAAGAGAAAATTGATTAGTATTTGCACTGACTGCAAACTAGCAGCACTGGAGAGCTGCAGAGATAGCACCTTAAACTCAATTCCAGGTAATAAGAAAGGAATACACTTCTACTGGCACTACTCGGAGTAAAAAGAAATGGAAAGTGTTTGGATTCAAGGAAAAAATGGAAAATAAGCTTGACTTCTTTGAACTGTGACAAACTTGCTTATGAAACTAATCATTTAAGATTTTGATTAAAAAAAATCTAGGACAGACTATGATGCATAGAGTTGAATGGGATGTGGTAGCAATAAGGATCATTGTTTCACTGGAACTCAGCAGAGGCATTTGGGCTTCAAATTCTGTTACGGGCACTAGAAGTCTTGTGAGGATTGTTGGGGAAAGTAAAAGGAGGCTGAGTCATTTGATAGGGATGAAGGAAAGCAGAGAACACTTGAGACTGGAAGACAAGGAAAGTGAGTTAACCACCTCTTTCTATTTAGCCAATCATGACGTAGGATAACGTCAGCCATTCCCTAACAAGCACTCCTCCCCATTCAGTCCTCATCAGGGCACAAAAAAACATTTGTGCCTTAATTCTGTTTTCCTCACTTTCAAACATTGTTTAACTAAGTTGTCATTTTTTCAATTACTTGATATCTATTTACAGTCAATTTGAGTCTTAATAAAGTTATTTTTCTTGGACTAGACTAATCGAAACCATTGTTCTGAGGCCCTTTGTGCTGAAACACTACAGCACAATTGTAACTACTAAAACAAATCTTTAGAGTATTTGTCACAAACAATTCAATTTATTTATAGCAATAATATAAAGATTCTCACATTTGAGCTGACCATGCAATCTGAGATAAAATATAAACCTGAAAATTTGTTTTATAATGAAGCCCTTGATGTCTATTTGCATTGGTGTAATAAATGTAAAAAAAATCTACCTAGAACAGTTCATGTCTTGAAAACCATTGTGGTAAGGCATAATTGCACAAAGGGTACCCATTCATTCAGTCTAGTTCATTTAAAATAGCAATGGGCGAGGTGAATTAAGGTGTACTTTTTTTTTCTAACTTTCAACTCATGGAACAGTTCTTTATTAAGGGACTAAAGCGCACTGTTAAATATTAAATACACTTTTACTAATTTTAAAGGGTGAACTTTGTCCTTTCAAACAAGACTTCACAAGATGAAACAGTGCATCATCAGAAGAGAGAAATACTCCTTTCAGGGCTCCAAAAGATATGAAGGTACTGCATCGAGCTGAAGGAAGTTTTTTTGGCAAATAGTGAACTTGCTGAAAAGTGTAGTTTCAAGGAGGCCAAAACTATTCACTAATTTGTGTCAAATTTGGTGAATATTTTCTGCTGAAAAAAGGGAGGAGAAATTCCAAACAGTTGAAACGTTCTGTTTTGACACTTTCAGAATGAAACATTTGAACTTCTTGTTTTGATTTGGTCTAATTTTGGGGGTGGGGAGAAAAAATTAACCTGAAATTCTTTTATAAATCATGTTAGCAAAGAGTTTCCAGACTACTAGTTATTTGCACGGTTAATAATCAAAGTACTTTTTATTCAAATTTTAATAGGTGAGGAAAGGAAGGATGGTTCAATGTAGGGCACTAGTCTAGGATTTGGGAAACTTGTGTTCAGGTTCCTGCTCTACCACAGACTTTCCTATAGGACCTTGAACATTTTAGCTTTTCTGTGCTTGACTTCACATCTGTAAAATGGGGATAATAGCACTTCTCTACATCACATTGAGAGTGATACGTTAACGATTGTGATATGTGGTTCCCATCATTGTAGTATCTGAGTAAGTTAAGGTTTTGTCATGACTTCTGTTTAAAGGTTGACTTTTCAAACTCCTCTTAAAATCAACATGGTTAGTCAGATTCCTTTTTAAATTTGGTGTGCCTCTGGAGGATGCATAGTAGGATTAGTGACCCAAATTTAGAGTCATTTGAGCTAGGATTCTGAAGATATAAGCCTTCACTCTTAGCAATTTTTAAAGAAGTTTTTGCAGGGGTATAGCTACAGGTGCAATAAAACACCTGAGGCTGGTCCATGTCAGCTGACTCAGACTCATGGTGGTCAGTCTACTCGAGTATAAAATTGCAGTGTGGGCCTTCGGGCTCAGGCTGGAGCCAGGGCTCTGGGATCCTCGGTTCCAGCCCGAGCCCAAGTTCTGTGAGCCTGAGTCAACTGACACAGAACAGCCACAGATGTTTTATTGCAGTCTAGATATACCCCAAGTGTCTTTTTGCAAAGAACTAATGATAAAACTGTTGATGTGCGTCAAAATGTTTTCTATCTGTCAAGTCTTACCCTAGATAGTGCATGGCACCCACCAAATCTTTCTGGGACCCAAATTGATGCATCCGATGAAGTGAGCTGTAGCTCACTAAAGCTTATGCTCAAATAAATTTGTTAGTCTCTAAGCTGCTACAAGTACTCATTCCTTTTTGCAAATTGAAAAAGGTAATTTATAAATGGCATATGCATTCTGTAAAAATGTACAAAACTGAAAAATTGGTAGAGGGTTTCCATTCCCACCATTTTACATGCTTCAAAGCTTGACTCATGTAAGTGCTTTAGAATCCAAACAGTTACTCGGATTGCTTTGAAATTTGGTGTACCTCCTGGGGTCGTAAGGTAGGAATAGTGATACAAATTTGGAGTCATGTAACTGAGGGGTTCCTGAGTTACAGCCCCCCCCCGAAAAAAAGGTTTCCTTCTACTGTTAAACTGAGAGGTACTAATGACTGCATGAATCACAGATCTCACTGAGATTGATGACTGTGGAGGTGGAGGAATGGAGGGGAAAGAGGGAGTGGGGCTGCAGTGAGGGGAGGAAGTTATGGGGGATAAATGGGAGGTGAGGGGAAGAAGGTTGGGCAGAGTGGAGGAGTGGGAAGGGGGATGTGGTGGGGAATGCCAGGGGAACTGAGGGGGAAGGAGCAGTGTCAGCCCCACATTCCCCTCCCGTGTGTCTGCCCAGATCTAGGGGACTCTTGTTCCTCTAGTGGGGTCTGGGTCCCCCTTGCCTCCCTCAAATGAGCTCAGATATTGGAGCCTTGTCCCTCTGGGTGTGTCTGAGCTCCTCACACTGCTCCCCATTGTGTGCTAGGATTGGGGGGCCCATCTATATGGGGTTAGTTCCCTCCACCACCACCTCAAGTGAGCCAGTTTTTGGATGATGTTGCCCTTTTGGGTGGATAGCTGAGAATGGGCATTTTTCATATATATCAGTCTCTAAAATTCTTGGGAGGGAAATGGGAACATCTGTTGAGATGAATGGAACAGTTCATATGTCTCAGAACTTTTGTTTCAGGTTGTACTGATCTCATCAGAATATTCTAATACACACATTTAAAACTTGCTTACACTGAAACAGTCAAGATTTATTGGACACTAATGCATATAGAGTGGCAGTTTCTCTCCACGCTACTTCCCCATAAAGTGGCAGTGTATATGATAGGATCCTCATTGGTTTACTTCCCTAAAATTCACACAGTTTACAAGAGTTGGAGTGCCTGACCCTCTCTACAGACACTTAAGTACCATAATGATGGGTACAGAAAGAATGAAAATCTTAAAGAAAAACACAGACAGAATTGTTATTAAGCAATTGACATTCAAGATTTTTCCATTAGATGAAAGAAATGTCAGTCTATAATGCTATCATTTAGATATATTTTCCCCATGTTTTCAGTTTTAGACTTCTCAGATTTGCTTAAACCACATTTCTCTGCTGAAATCAAAACAATAACTTAATGAAGTTCCTGTTTACCATAAATTTATTTCACAATGAATGCCATAAACCTAAATTCCATGTTGATTATCTAGATTTCAGGTTGAACATTGCATCATCTCAATTTTAAATGCTTTAAACTCCAAATTAGGTCAATATGACTTTTTTCTGCATACACTATTTTATCCGACCTATCTTTTGTACTATTATGTGGGAGCGGGGTGTGATGAAATGAAAGAATATGTTTATAGGAATTCACAATCAGGTAAGTACGTTTGTATATCCTTGCAGTTTCAGTTGAACAAAGATCTGTCAGAAAACTTAATGCTATCTTGTATGATGGGGTGATGTATGAGAATAAGCAAAAACTTGAGAAGTGAGCCTCCCTTTGTGCAGAACTGTCACTGCTGCCACATAGCTGATATAGACTCTTTTCAGCTGTCACTTTCAATACAAAAGAGAGAAGAAGCAGGGTTTGGATGCTTATTCCCAGTGTACTAATCTGATTGTATCTCTCTAAAACCAAGTTTAATGTCTGCAAGGTCACTTATTGTTTTTTCTCCATCACGATGGAAGGGGCTGGAGTTTTGACTTTTCTATACGTTGTATAAATTCACTTTGAACAGTGAAGGCCAAAGAAGGCCAAACCTTTAGGCATCTCTTTGCATCAAGAACAAAATAGTGTCTAATGTTGATCACTATATATCTTGAGGGACGAAGACTGAAAATTGTGTAACAATATGCATGACATTGTTTAAACTTTTCAAAACTCCTGAATGCATTGGGCAGACTTTGGTGTGTTGCTTATATCCTATCTAACCACAGGAGCGGAGGATTAATAGCTAATATATATAATAAAAATAACATGTCAACAATAAATTAAAATGCATTTGTTCTCAGTAGCTAGTATCAGTCAATTATTCCACTGTGATAGATGTGGTTTTGAGGAGGAGCTTTAAAAAGTAAACAATCCCCCCACCCAATCATTGTTCCAAACTCAAATGGCTGCCAGTCATTGCTGAATCCATATATGTTAAAGGAATACCAGTGGAAAAATAAAGAATGTGGACAATAAAATCCTTGGGTCAATACATTCTATCTCAGTACTATATATCCCTTAAATGGCTGCATGTGTGTGCATGCTCAGTGCATTTGGGATAAAACATGTGCCCTGCGCCTCTTTGTGCCATCAAATGAGTGGTATAAAGGGTGGTACCATCCAGATCTCCCTTCAGTTCCTTCTCAGCACCTGTGGCTATGAGCTGGGGCTTTGCCAAACTATGGAGTGACTTCTGTGTTTGGGCAACTGAAAAATAGGATGAGAACTAAAAGGTCATATAACACACCAGATCTCACGCAATTTCTGTTTAAAAGGACCCAACTTTACTTTCAGTTGTCCACATAGATGCAGAAAGTTGTCAAAAACTGTGTCATTCTGGATCAGAGAAATATTCCTTTTTGGTTCTTTTAGCTAATTAGTCTTTGCGCTAAATAGAACACAGATCAGTTTCTCTTCAGCTCATAGTGACCAGGCTCATGAGAGGTCTGTTCATATTTGAAACTTCATGTTAGGTTTGGAATTGTGATATGCCTTCTTTTGAGCCACCTGATGCCTGTGAGCTCCAGTTTTAAACGAGATTTTTATTCCTGGTGGCAATAACATCAGTTCACAAACTAAGTGAGCTTCAGCTCTAGTGGCTGCTCGATCCTACCCTAATTTTTACAAAATGAGATACTACAGGCGAAATCCTCAGCTGGTGTAGATCAGCACAGCTCCATTGAGCCCTATGAATTCCTTAGATAAAAATAGGATGGTGTTGTGGATACCTCAGATTCCTTGTAAGTCGGTCAAAATTTTACGTTGAACATTTAGTGCTGGCAAGTATGTTTCTCCTTGCATTGTATGGCCATTTAGGGTATGTCTGTACAGCAGCTGGGAGGTGTGATTCCCAGGACAAAGAGACATACACTCGCTAGTTCTGCTCAAGCTAGCATGCTAAAATTAGTAATGTCTGTGGAGGCTTCGGCTATCCACCCAATTACATACTCAGGGGCAGTGGCAGATTTAGAGTTCGTGGGGTTCTGTACTCAGCTTCATTTTTGGGCCCCTCCTGGGGACCCAGCCAAGAAAAAGAACATTCTCCCTTTTGTCCCCGTTTTTCATTCTTTTACTTCCTCCTCCTGTAAGTAATAGGAAGTAAATGAAAATAAGGTGAGGTACTTTGTTTTTGTAGTCTAACTTATTTTTCCATAGACCACTTGAAAATCGCTGAGGGTCTCGGCTCACCACTTAATGATCTTTCCAAATGTTGTTCATACCGTTAGCTAATGATTGTAAAGTGCTTTGGAGAAGAGCGCTTTATTAAAAAAAACAAACAAACAAACAAAAAAAAACCAAAAAGTGTTGGGGTGCGGGGTCTGGCCAGGAGTTAAGGTGGGGGAGGGGGCTCAGGGCTGGTGGTGCAGGAGCAGGCTGGGGGTTGGGGTGCAGGAGCAGGCTGGGAGGAAGTTAGGGTGTGGGGGGAGCTCAGGGCCAGGGGTGCGTGGTCTGGGAGGAAGTCAGGGTGCAAGAGCAGGCTGGGGTTTGGGGTACAGGGTCTGGCCAGGAGTTAAGGTGCGGGAGGGGGCTCAAGGCTGGGAAGTGCTTACCCAGGGCAACTCCAGTTTGGTGCAAGGGGTGCAGGTGGGGATGCGGGGTGTGGAGGAGTCAGGGTGGGCAGGGGGCTGGAGGTGGGGTGGGTGGAGGAGTCAGGGCTGGGTGTGTGTGACGGGGGGGTGCAGGAGTCAGGGCTGGGGGTTGGGGCAGGAGGTTGGGGTATGGAGTGCTTACCTGGGGCACTCCCATTTGGTGCAAGGGGTGCAGGTGGGAATGTGGGGTGTGTGTGCAGGAGCTCCTGTTTGGTGCTCAGGGTGGGGGGGGTGCAGGAGTCAGGATGGAGGCTGGGGTGTGGGCTGGGGTCAGAGGGTGCTCCTGCCCTGAGCGGCTCACGGCAGGGGGCTGGGGAGGTATGTGTAGGGGGAGTGCGGAGGCCCCACCTCTTCTCTGCCTCCTCCCCTGCAAGCGCGCTGCAGCCCCACTTCTCCCCCTCCCTCCCGGAGAGCCCTGAGCACAGGCAAACAGCTGTTCGGAGGCGGGGGAAGCGCTGGGACGGATGGGGAGGGGCGAGAACACAGCATGCTCAGGAAAGAGTGGGGAGCTTGGCTGCTGGTGGGAGCAGAGCCTGCAGCAGGAGCCCCAGGAGCTGGCAGGACCAAGCTTCTGCCCCTGCAGCTGCCCAGCCCGGGGCTTCCTGTCGTTGGGGGGGCCCTGTGCCAGGGCACTTTGTTTTTCACTGTAAATCTGCCTCTGCTCGGGGTCAGGCGGGATTGTACTCAGCTGGCTAGCCTGAGTTGCTTCCTGTGCTGCTGTAGCTATGCCGCTATTTTTAGCACTATAAGTCGAGCAGAGCTGTCATGTTTCCATCTCCTTGTGTTGGGAATTGCACCTCCCAGCTGCTGTGTAGACATATTCTTAAGCAAGAACCTGCTCTGCTAGTTGGATGTGGAAAAAACTCTGAGTTTTTAAGCAGAGTGGATTAAAGTCCTAATTATTTAAATCCAACTTCTTCTTGAATTTGGCAGCAATACAATAGGTCAAACTATACCCAGGGTGACCATTTCTAGCCATGAAGGGCACATTAGGTGGAAATGTCATAAGTGACTTAGGCGTGCAAGTCCCTTTGAAAGTTACTTAAGCCATTTTAAAAATCCAGCCCATCAAAAGAAGGTCAGAGAGATGTTAATAAGGGTACGCCTTCTCTACAGAGAGAGCCTGGACTAGCTGAGCATGAGTGGAATGTCTCCCTGAAAAGCCCTACTTCTGCCAGACCTATGTAACTACACCCCCAATGGTGCTGTACTAACCCTTGTGCGGGGATTGATATTCCTTGGTTCTCAGTGATGCATTGAACTAGGCCACTGCATGAATTCATTTGTAGGGTGTTCACACTCTCTCACCTAGCATGGAGCTGCTGTCTGAAGCAGTGACATGAGAACAATACTTTATGTGAATAACTCCACGTGGAGCTACTCATTATTAATGCAGACAGTTCTGAAGGTGAAAGCAAACTGCATTTGATAACGAGAACTTTTAATGAGAGTGTCATTAAGAAATTCAGTCTGCAAACTAAATAATGAATCATAGCGTACTTCTTTGGATGGCATCTCTGTGGAAATGCAGCAGAAATGGAGTGGGCAAACATGGGGTTAAAACACTGAGCCAGTGTAGGTGACCAAGTGTACATCTACACAGATAAAAAATTCCACTGCTGGCCCTGGTCAGCTGACTTGGGCTCAGGCTCTGGGTTGAAAAACTGCTGTGTAGGCATTCAGGCTCGGTGCTGAATCCGGAGCGTGTGAAGGAGGACGGTCCTAACTCTAAACTTCTAACAATTTTTTTGTGTGGGATAGCTTGATGATCCTTTCTAGGACTGTGAAAATAAATTCTCATGGTACTCTTTCCCCTGTTAGGCAAATCAGTAGTTGTGTTACAACAATATACACAACATAAAGTAATGAGAAAGCACTACTTGTACCTTTAATAACCTTTCCAGGTGCATCCTTAATCTCCAAGAGTGAGGGGGATCTATTGCAACCTACTTCTGGAGAAGAGAAAAATATTTACACATTATCTTGTTCTCAAAAGTTTTAGTAGTTCTATTGCATATCATAACCCACCTTCCCTGCAGAATGAGGCTCTGAAATGTCTATTTGTTTTGAAAGGAACTGATGGTTTGGGAAATTATTGGCCTTTATGGTACATGCCACCTGCTGGTGAGATGGTTTAATGCTTAGCGTTTTAAACTTAGACAGTCCATCCCAGTCACAGGAAGAAAGCTCAAACCCAAGACTGGGGAATCTATTATAACTACTAATGTTGGACAAAACTATAGAAACAGAATTATTTAGCTGTGTTTCAGATTCAATATGGCATAGAAAACAAAAGCTTTGGGGAAATAATTGCAGTTCTCATTTTTACTATTAATTCATTCATTGCGATAATGTAGATTCATTGAGGAATCATGCTGAGTAAATGAGAAAACATATTTGGAAAAATGTTTTCTGATGCCTAGTGTTACCTTTAGATTTATTTTGAAACTCACAAACAAGTATGTTCGGAGCTCATTGGAATAATATATGTGATGTGATGAAGGTGATATGAACATAACTTGCAGTTTCTGTAGGGTCTTGAACAACAAGTGAGGATGTTCAATTAGGGTGTAAACTCCACAGGGTAGGGACTTTTTGTCTGTAACCTGTAGTCACTTCTGTGGCACAATGTTATTCCTAAACCATTTGCATGTTGAAATGTAATGGGTTGCCTTTTGGTGAATGTACTTTTTTAAAAAAAAATGAGTGACCCTTTCCCCTCATTATAACTATTGGAGAGCCCCAGCAGTGTCTCAGAATTACGGACATGTTAAAATCAGCAGCAGATTTTCTTCAGATACACATGTGCAGAGATTCTCATCTAAAGATGGAAGGAAAATAATTTGATATGGCACACTGCAAAGCAAAATGTTATCATTGCTAATTATTATGATTTAAATCTGTGTATTTTATTTCCGACAGTAAGTCTGTAGAAGTCTGCTGAATACTACTCATTTATTATCAGAACAGCAAATGAATCTCGGTAGTAACAGAAATTTTTGTTCCATAGTAAATAGACAGGGATGGCAAAGTCTTGTTCATGCCTTAAGTGATATTTGATGGCATACTTCCAATGCCAATTTCTTTTTCCTTCTATGCATAGTTCACATCCCTGTTCCCCATATTAATCTGTTGTGTGTACCTTTGGGGACATTTCTGGTTTAGTTGGCTAGTTGGTTTATTTAAAAATTTCTCTTCCACAGTCCATATCTCTGCTTATGAAAGCACACAAACTATGTAATGCTAAATATCTAATTGAAATCCTTCTGCAGTAATGGTAGGGTTAAGAATTTGAAGCTGAATTTCTGCTAGCTAGGTCTTTGCAGAAAAAGAGAACAGAAAAGAGCACATCTGTCACATTCAGAAGAGGAAGCAAAATGAGGCTGATCTCCTAACCAGAAAGTAGGTTTTAATTTCAAACTGTTCTATGGAAGGTTTTTCTGAATCCATCTTGCCTACCAATAAAGAAAAAAAGGAATGTGGGAAAGCAATGTTGGTCATAATTATCATGAACCAGGGATAGGCTGACTTGTATCAGGAGGTGATGGAGGGCTTAAAGTGTGTATCTACTCTCACAAGTGTTACACTCCAAAGTAACACTGAAAAATGGTACACCCTTACTAAGATCTGTTGTCTGTATACATTCAATCATATTTGCTTGTTTTACTGACAAAAATAAATTTTTACTACCTTCATTCCTTGAGAACCAACACAGGTTTGGGCGAGTGGATTGAATTCTTGTCATATAAGCTATTCAACAAAACTGTTGTATTCCAGTTAGAGTGTAACCTGTGCAAACCTCAGGGCAGACACTGCCAGTTTGGGGTATGTTCTAGAATTAGATTTCAGTAAAAATGTGAACTCCTGAAGCACTATAACAGTCTTACCATGGAGTTCTTATTTTTGAAAACTCACGGTGATCGATGGAGATCTCAGATGATTGGAAAAAGGCTAATGTGTAGTGCCCATCTTTAAAAAAGAGAAGGGGGAGGATCCGGGGAACTACGGCCAATCAGCCTCACCTCAGACTCCTGGAAAAATCATGGAGCAGTTCCTCAAGGAATCAATTCTGAAGCACTTAGAGGAGAGGAAAGTTATCAGGAATAATCAGCATAGATTCACTAAGGGCAAATCATACCTGACTAACCTAATTGCCTTCTATGACGAGATAACTGGCTCTGTGGATGGGGGGGAAAGCAGTGAATGTATTATTCCTTGACTTTAGCAAAGCTTTTGATACGGTCTCCCACAGTATTCTTGCCAGCAAATTAAAGTAGTATGAGCTGGATAAATGGACTATAAGGTGGATAGAAAGCTTGCTAAATCATTGGGCTCAACAGGTCGTGATCAATGGCTCTGTCTAGTTGGCAACTGGTATCAAGCCGAGTGCCCCAAGGGTTGGTCCTGTGGCCGGTTTTGGTACAATATCTTCATTAACGATCTGGAGGATGGCGTGGATTGCACCTTCAGCAAGTTTGCAGATGACACTAAACTGGGAGGAGTGGTGGATATGCTGGAGGGTAGGGATAGGATACAGAGGGACCTAGACAAATTAGAGGATTAGGCCAAAAGAAATCTGATGAGGTTCAAGAAGAACAAGTGCAGAGTCCTGCACTTAGGACAGAAGAACCCCATGCACTGCTACAGACTAGGGACTGAATGGCTAGACAGCAGTTCTGCAGAAAGGGACCTAGGGGTTATGGTGGGCGAGAAGCTGTACATGAGTCAACAGTGTGCCCTTGTTGCCAAGAAGGCTAACGGCATTTTGGGTTGTATAAGCAGGAGCATTGCCTGCAGGTCGAGGGACGTGATCATTCCCCTCTATTCGGGATTGGTGAGGCCTCATCTGGGGTACTGTTTCCAGTTTTGGGCCCCACACTATAAGAAGGATGTGGAAAAATTGGAAAGAGTCCAGCGGAGGGCAACAAAAATGATAAGGGGACTGGAGCACATGATTTATGAGGAGAGGCTGAGGGAACTGGGATTATTTAGTCTGCAGAAGAGAAGAATGAGGGGGCATTTGATAGTTGCTTTCAACTATCTTAAAGGGGGTTCCAAAGAGGATGGATCTAGACTGTTCTCAGTGGTACCAGATGTTAGAACAAGGGGTAATGGTCTCAAGTTGCAGTGGGGGAGGTTTAGATTGGATATTAGGAAAAACTTTTTCACTAGGAGGGTGGTGAAGCACTGGAATGGGTTACCTAGGAAGGTGGTGGAATTTTCTTCCTTAGAGGTTTTTAAGGTCAGGATTGACAATGCCCTTGCTGGGATGGTTTAGTTGGGGATTGGTCCTACTTTGAGCAGGGGGTTGGACTAGATGACCTCCTGAGGTCCCTTCCAACCCTGATATTCTGATTCACAGACAGTCCCCTTTGGCATTCCACTCTATCTTCCCACCCAGACAGGATGTACTTAGTGACAGTCGGTTACCATGCACCAAAGATCACACAAAATTCAGGTTGTTTCCAGTCACTTATCCCAGGTCAATTTGTACCTCACATCTCATACCAAAGACACCACTTGTAGCCAGTCCTATAGTAAACCGACTAAGGATTTACTAACTAGGAAAAAGGAAATGAGTCATCTACAGGTTAAAGCAGGCAAACATATATACATGAATGATTTTGAGTTGTAGTCATCTGTCAGCACTGAATGCCTTTTAGGGTTAACCCATGTTGACACTGGGAATCTCTGCTTCTGTTTCCTAGCTCCAGCCCTATGAGAGTCCAAACAGCAAAGAGATGACCGATTTTTCTTGTTCACTATCTTTGTCCTTCCTCCATAATTCAAGCTGATGGAATGAGCTCTTTTGCACGTAGTCTCTTCATGATGTGTGAAGGCGCAATTAACAGTCTTTGTATCCTGATGTCCCACAATGGCCCATTTAGTTTTGATAGCCTTCTTAATGAGCAGGCGTTGATCCCTTCTGACAGTTTGACAGTTTCGGGGCAAACATTTTTACAGCTATAAAACAAAAACTTTATCACATGCTATAAAGTAATACTTATGTGAGATTAATGCATACAGCAATTTACAAGCATTTCATAAGTCTAAACACATTGTTTTAGAGTAGCAGCTGTGTTAGTCTGTATCAGCAAAAAGAACAGAAGTACTTGTGGCACCTTAGAGGCTAACAAATTTATTTAAGTTCAGTAACCGTCTTAACCATACTAACACACAGGTGAGCGGGACTGGTTTTCAGCAATGCATTTGTCAGTGCTTGGCTGAGGCCTAAAGCCTTGGGAAGAGCTGGCACCTGGTCTGCCAAGTGTGTCACCATTGTCTTAAATTCTGCCATCAGTTGCACAAGTGCAGCTTCACTAAAGAGCAGAATTTGAAGTAGGAGTTGCACAGATTTAATTAGGAACAGCATTTGGCCTGTTGTATCTTCATCAGCACCAGCGATAAATAAGCCATCTCTTCACCTCTAATGTGAGATGAATGAGGACAGGAGAAAGCAATCATTGAATTGGTCACTGTTAGCAGAGGTACTGGACAAATTAAGTATACTGAGAAGTACATGGTGATATCCAAATATATCTTGTACTGAATGTGACAGATGCAAGTTTCCTGCAGTGTCCTGGACAAATCTTATTGAATTAAGTTTATGTATCATTGTGGGCTGGGGATTGTATGTAATTCCATGCTCGAGGGGGACCACAGCCCTCCAGGAACTAAGAACAGTGCATTCTGTGGATAAACATGTATAAACAGAACTGTAAAAGAAGCAATAGCTCTTAATTTAGTTCAGATAATTAGGGTGAACCTCTTTAACTGTGTAGAAAGGTAAGAAAAACAGACCTGTAATCCTGTTCCCAGTTCTTAAGAACCGATTATCCTATCGTATCAAATCAAAACTGTAATTTGTATTCACATTTTTTCATCAGGCTACAAATTTTCTCATTTAAAGACACTCATTCCCAAGAAAAAGTGCAAAGTTATGGGCCACATAGGGGATTGCATATTAGTCCTCCCAGTATATACTCTATGGGCTAGATCAGTGGTGAGCAACCTGCAGCCCGTGGGCTGCACATGGCCCATCAGGGTAATCTGTTGGCAGGCTGTGAGACCGTTTCTTTACCTTGTGAGTCTGCAGGTACGGCTGCCCACAGCTCCCAGTGGCTGCGGTTCGCCATTCCTGGCCAATGGGAGATGCTGTGGGAAGCAGCAGTCAGCATGTCCCCACCACAGTAAAACAGGATTATACCCTCCAGTTCCTTTCTATCCCCCCTTCCCACTTGCTTTCCCCATCCCTCTTCAGGGACCCCTCTCACAAAAGTTTCAATGTGAAGGAGGTAAAGGTATTACTACAGCTGGGTGTGGTGGAAGAAGTTCCTCTCAAGTACAGGAACAAGGGGTTCCATTCCTGGTACTTTTTAATCCCAAGGCCAAGGGTGGTCTTCGGCCCATCCTGGACCTCCGAGACCTCAACAAGTACCTAAAGAAGTTAAAGTTCCACATGGTTTCCCTGGCTTCTGTTATCCCCTCCCTGAATCCAGGAGACTGATATGCTGTCCTCGACTTGAAGGACACATACTTCCATGTAGCGATCTTTCAAGGGCACGACGCTTCCTCTGGTTTACGGTGGGGCCCCACCACTACCAGTTCGGTCCTTTGCGGTCCTCCTGTTTGGCTTGGGGACAGCACAGAGAGTGTTTACCAAGTGCATGTCAGTGGTAGAGGCTTACCTCAGGTGCCGGGGTATTCAGATCTATCTGTACCTCGACGACTGGCTTGTCAAGGGCAGCTGCAGGTCTCAAGTCCAAAGGGATGTTGTGGTGTTTCAGGCCACTTGCCGCTCTCTGGCCCTACTGGTAAATGACAAAAAATTGACGTTAGTGCAAGTGCAGAGGGTAGAGTTCATAGAAGTGGTCCTCGACTCGGCCTGCAGCAAGGCTTTCCTGCTGCTGGAAAGGTTCCAAACGTTGATGAACCTCATCGTGAAGTCTGTGCATTCCCTTTGACTACACCCAGGCTCCTCCTGGGTCACATGGCAGCGTGCACTTATGTGATCCACCATGCCAGGCTCCGAATGCAGCCCCTGCAACAATGGCTGTGGACTATTCCCAGTCCAGAGACCCTCTGGAAAAGATTGTTTATTCCCCAGGCGATACTTACATCGTTGCAATTGTGGACCCAACCGCAGGACAGCCCTGGAGGACGTTTCATTCGAGAATCCCCCTCACTCCATCGAGTTGGTGTCGGGCGCCTCAGACCGTGGCTGGGGTGTGCATCTTAGCGACCTCCAGACACAGGGAATGTGGTCCCCGGAGGAGGCGAAGTTGCACATAAACGGCAAAGAGCTCTGAGCAGTCCGGCTGGAGTGCAGAGTCTTCCTGCCCCACCTGTCAAGCAAGGTGGTACGAGTCCTGATGGACAACGTAGCCTCCATGTTCTACATCAACAGGCAAGGGGGAGCGCGCTTGTCGACTCTGTCAAGAGGCACTCTGTCTATGGGACTTCTGCATCAGCCATGAAATCCACCTGGAAGCTTGCCATGTTCCCGGTGTCAAGAATATGCTGGTGGACGAACTCAGCAGGGACTTCTCCACAAGTGGTCGCTCTATCCAGATGTAGCCTGCACGACCTTCCAAAGGTGGCCCCTTATACTGCTGGCACTAATCCAGAGGGCTCCAGATCTGGTCCCCTACGGATACTGCTGAGGGGAAAAAATTCCAGCACCGGTGCATGTGGCGCACAATATGGAACGGACATGAGCAATACATCTTGAACAGCAGTTACGGAAAAGGTAACTGTCTTTTACCATACATACATTTTTATCCTATTGAAAAGCAACGTGGACTGATGTCAGAATCAGTGGGCATGCAAGGATTCTCAAACTTTTTTGTAGTTTGGGCGACATTGTAGTAGAGTGTGTCCCACTAACCAAGTCTCCTGTCAAGCAACAATCATATAACCTCTATGTGGCAGCTTCAGCAATTAGTGAAATGGAAAAATATTAAGAAACAAAATTTTAACTCCTTGCTGAGATTTAATAACTGGAAACAAGAATTGGTACTAACCCCATATGACCATCCTACTCTCCATGGACAACAGGGGTTTGAGTGGAATTGTCTGTCAAGCATTAGAATGATGCAAGCAGTAATTGTGGTTTCACTTATATTGCACATGTGACTTGAGACCTGAATCCATGTCAATGGAATGAAAGTTTTTCCCCTCACTGATGCATTTTCTTTTGTATGCTTAAATTGAAATATACTTTTCACCTTATAATAAAAAAACACATTCTATTGTAGGTTGGTTAATTTTGCTTTTTGCCTATTACAGTTGGAATCATTTCAGTTAATTAGCTAAATACTAAATTACACAACCACCTAAATATTTTATAATCTTCCATATAAATATTGGTTTTATTTTTTTCAAACAACCTAGAGCTTCAACACATACTTAAATTTAATTAGTAGGTTCCATGTTCTTTCTGTAGGATTGTTTGATATTTTTAACTATTCTATATGTAGATAATTAGAACGCAGCATCGTGAGTGTTGGGCTTAGTCTATTTTAGAACATGTGAATAACTTGTTTCCTTTTCTTAATAAGTTGGGGGGGGGTTGTCTTTTTCATTAGTCCGTTAAGAACGTGGCATAGTTAACTGCTTGGTCTTCTTAAATTGGAAAAAAAAATGCCTAAGAGCAGGCCTGACCTAGCCTTGGCCATGTTTTGTCTAGGGCTCTTGTGTTGGCAAGAGAATATTACGTAACTCCATTACCAGGGGAAATTTGTTATAATTATGTGTGTTAAATACTGTTCTGTTCTGGACTCCTTGGGCATAATCTCCACTCTTTTCTTGTTTTCTTTAGAAATAGAATAGTCACTTAAGTATTAAGGATATTCATGAGTTTTGCACGTTCACAGTTTGAACATGGCAGCTCTCATGAGGGAACACTCATGTGAGCCGAAGTACTCTTCTGTCCTGTTGAGAGGAGGTTGTGCATTCCTCCACTGTTGTCTGCTCCAATTAATGGTTATTTGTGTTGACTGTGTAATAGTACATCTATATAATATGGTACAGTTTTTCTATATAAAAATATAAGTATAGGTAACTAGTTTAAGGCATAACGCCGGATAGCTGTTCGGGTTAAAAGGGGCTTACATATCAAATTCTAATGGAAAGTTGGTATAAGTTAGTTAGTTTGTGTGTTCTAGAGTGAAATTTTTCTGGAGGAGAAAAAATGTGGTTGGTGTTCAGTAATATAGTCCACCCCTCCAAAAATCTAACACACAAAGCAGTAAATTAAACTGGAACATGGAAATGGTTACTACTGTTTTATTGCTTCATATGCTGACTTCTGAGTTGACTGTATGTGCTGTTCTAAAAATATTTTCTCTTGGTGTCAACTTGCTGTTTTTAAGCATTTGCTTAATGAGTCAACTGCCTGCACTGCTGTATTTTTAATTGGAAATTGTCAGGTACCACCTCTTTCTCTTGCTTACTCTTTTTTTTGCCACTGGCATCAGTTTTCCACTTGCTTGCTTTACTGTGAATACCATCAAGGATTTCTGCCTCATTTAGTAACTTCTACCGAGATCTGCAGTTCCATCTGTAAGACATTCATTAACATTTTTCAGCATCAGCACCTTCACATCCTTTCATTTTTTCTTTTCATTGAATTGATATCCAAGGCACTGTAAGTTTCCCACTGCTCTGCTTGTAAGATTGGGGAAGATAGGGACCCCCTCTTGTTTCCCTGCAGTGGTGCGCCCATCTGTTTGGTATTTCAGTCAGTAGTATTAGTTTCACTAATATTGCCCTTGATATTCTGATCTTCCTTCCTGTGCTCCTCTCTGAGCATCAGCAGCCAGGAGCTGGGCAGGATGTAGAGAGATGCAGTGGGCAGGAAATGGTCATTTATGCTGTGGCAGAGGAATCCCTTAATGCCACAGGAGTATTGTGTCTGCAGGTTCTTTGCGACCCCTGCTTTTTGAATGTTTTCTGCTCCAGCTCCAAATGGACCTGTTTCATCATTAGGAATAACTGATGTGGCAGGCTGGTAAATTGTGGGAAAGTGATCTTTTTTTAAATTAGTTATGCTGAATGGCTTGTTGCATAATGAGGCTCCAGAATGTTATACACAAGCCACCTGGGCCTGATCTCCCTCATGCTCTCCTGAACAACATTCCTCCTGAAGTCTGACCCCCCCCCCCCCCGGTCCACTCACTATACTACAAACTAATGGTAATGGTAGAGCTAGGAATAGGACTCTGGTTCCCAGTCTTGTACTTTATTTATTAGATGATGGAAGTCTGTATATCAGCTACACTTTAATAGATGAACAGCGTCTATTACTTGTCTTCTATGAAACCTTTGAGTAAGCAGGCCAGTTCTATGTGTATTATACCCTTCATCCACAGTGAACCTGTTTGCTGAATTTAGCAAAAATCTCTGGCTGACTGCACAACTGACTTAAAACATGATAGTAAAAAACTATCCTTTGACACTTTCGCTTCCCTATTGGCAAGGCAGCTTTTGAATATGTTCCTCCATTTGCAGTGGATTGTGATAGAAATGGCTGCAGCATGGATCTAGTCTGGTAAGCTGTGCAAGAGATTTAGAATTAGGAGCTTTTTCATTCTAATTCCAGTTTTGCTGCTGACTTCCTATGTGGCCTTGAAATCTTGTTTTTGGTTGGGATTTTTTTGGGTGTTCTTCTGTGAAATGGAGATCGCATCACCTAATTATCTACTACTTAAGGTGACTGTGAGTGCTAAATATCCAATGCTTGTATAGTGCTTTGAAGACATAAAAGAACTATAAATATTAACCAAATATTGTTAATAGATTAAAGGGATCGTTAGGTCACAACGTGATCACCTATATAACAGAGATTATGGGACTTCCCTGGATTAATTCTTGTCTGAACTAGAGCAGGCATTCTTAACTTCATTGCACCGCAACCCCCTTTTGACGACAAAAATTACTACACAACCCCTCTCGAAAGCTTATGCTCAAATAAATTTGTTAGTCTCTAAGGTGCCACAAGTACTCCTTTTCTTTTTGCGAATACAGACTAACACGGCTGCTACTCTGAAACCCCAGGAGGAGATGACCAAAGCCTGAGCACACCTGAGCCCCGCTGCCCCAGGCCGTGGGGGCCAAAGTTAAAGCCCAAGGGCTTCAGCCCCAGGAGGGGGCCTGTAACCTGAGCCTCACCACCCAGAGCTGAAGCCATTGGGCTTTGGCTTTGGCCCTGGGCAGTGAGGCTTGGGATTCGATTCCAGGCCCCAGCAAGTCTAACACCAGTCCAGGCAACCCCATTAAAATGGGGTTGGGACCCGCTTTGGGGTCCGTACCCATAGTTTGAGAACCCCTGAAGGCCTATATTTTAGAAAAACATCCAATCTTGATTTAAAACTTGCCAGTGGTGGAGAATCTGCTTCAACCTTTGGTAATTGTTCCAATGGTTAATTACTCTCACTTATTAAAAATTTACACCTTATTTCCAGTCTGAATTTATGTAATTTCAGCTTCCAGAATTGTATCTTTTTATACCTTTGTCTGCTAGATCAAAGAGCCATTTATGAGATTTTTGTTTTTGTTCCCCATCTAGGTACTTGTAAACTCCTTAACTTTCCCTTTGTTAAGCTAAATAGATAGACTTAAGGAGCACAGTCACTGTGACTTGTTTTCCAATCTTTTAATCATTCTTGGGGGTTGTATCCTGAACCCTTTCCAATTCATCAGCATCTTTCTTGAAGTGTGGCTACTAGAACTGGACACAGTATTCCAGTAGTAGTCGTGCTGGTACCAGATATAGAGATAATATAACCTCCCTACTCCTACTTGGTAATCTCCTATTTATATATTCAAGGGTTGCAATTAGCCCTTACAGTCAGTGTCACAGTGAGAGCTCATGTTTAGCCAGTTATCCACCATCACCCCCCAAGTCCTTTACAGGGTTGCTGCTTCCCTGTAAGTATGGCTTACATTTTTTGTTCCTAGATATGACTTTATGCATATTGTTTGCTTGTGCTCAGCTTACCAGGAGATCTAGATCACTCTGTTAGTGACATGTCCTCTTCCTTATTTACCCCACCCCAAACTTTGTCATCTGCAAATTATTACTGAAGAAACCGCTAATGCAGTAAAAGGAACTCTGATTTCTTGATGATCTTTATAGGTCTTATTTATAATTTAAAAGTTTATTTTACAGTACCCAGGAGTGTGGGCAGTGTCTTGCAACACAAATAAAAAGGCATGGTGCTGGCCCCAAGGTTCTTAAACTGATATTTTACATAAAGGGTGTAGCAAGACAATTAGGGGAGGGGAGGAGGGAGAGAGAGAGAGGGGGTTATCAACAATAAGATTGATCCTACTAATACAAGAGAACAACTTGGAGTAAAGTTACTCTTTTTTTTGTTTTTTAAATAAAATGAATTCTTGTAGGTGTCAGGCTAATTATGGGTCTTGAGGGGTTTTAGTAAGAGGGCCAATTTAGGAGAGGCTTGCTGTGCCTATGATGCTGAATGGAAGAAAGCATGGAGGTATTTTTTAGGTAGTCTAGATATGAAGTTTGTCTGCTTCTCTATCTTAGTGCTTACTGTTTTTATCACGAGAACACCTCACAACATTAGTGTATTTTTATTTTCACAATATTATCTTCATTTTACAGATGGTAAATTTAGGCACAGAGTTGTATAAGGTGCAATCTAGGTATTGAACGCAGGTCTCCTGAGTCCCTGACTAGTAGTCTATCCACTAGAAAAAAAAAAGTGGTTTCAGTCCCTCCTCTCACATCTTGATTACGTTTTTATCTGTGTGGACAAAACAAAATAAACAGATCAGAGAAGTGTTGTGGAGGAAGAAGTGACAGGATCTGGACATGATCCATATGTGAGGAAGGAGGGAATGAACAGAACTTCCATAATAGGAAAGTGTGTTAAACAATGACAGAGATGGTGGTGGTGTGTTAAACAATGACAGAGATGAGTGGTGAGGATTCCGGAGAAAAGATAAGAAATTGGAAGCTAAATTATGATAGTTTCTTATTATCTATTGTTGTGGATGGTAAGGAGACCCAAGCCAAAATGATGGGCAAATCCTTTCCATTGATTCTTTGGCATCCAACTGATGCATTCAGTATGAGGCACAATTCCTCTACCCTCTGCACCTCCTTGATCAAATGGGAAAGTAAACTTTAACTTTATTTCCATAATTAAATTAAGTACAATAAAACCATGCAACTTGGCAAAAAAAAGTTTCTACATTCGAAATGTGCTAAAAGTACCCCATGGGTAGAGGCACGTTGCATTTGAGCGCACAGAAGTTTAATTGCTGTGTGGCTAAAGGGCAACCACTTTATGTTATTTCTTTCAGTCTGCTCCAGGTTGTTTCACTAACCAATATATTGTGCTCTACATATTATGTCAGTTTCACTATTTACGGAGTGTACTTCATTATCTAAAATATAGAAAGGACTCATAAAAATTATTGCTAGTTCAGCAGATTCTATAGACAACCAAACTCAGCAACCAACTGTGCAAACAAAAACTAAATGGTTGTCAGTTTTTAACATACAACTACATGTACAGCATATAACTAATCACTTTCAATTAGCAAATTCTTACTACTTTTATAAGTAGCCAGACTTCAGTGATATGATTTACTTGGCCAGCTCAGTGATCATGTAATGTATGTCAGTTCAGCTTTGCAAGAATGCATTGCTTCCCTGGGGAAAATGGGCATGGTGACTCAATGAAAAATCAAAGCACAAATAGCAATAGGTTGCAGTTTAAAAGATGATCTGAAGAGACTCTTGTAAATGATCAGGCATATATGTCATGTTAGTATATGTACAGTAACTCAAATGTGCATGGAAATCATGCAAAGTGAAATACACATGGACAATCAAATACTACGAATTCAAAAATGTACATAAGCAAATAAACTCAATTATTTAGGGAAGAGATTTTTAAAAAATATAATGACTTGAATTTTGTTAAATGAAAAATGCTTTAATTAAGATTACTTGATTTAGTGATTTTTGTAATAGGGTTAACTTTCAAGATCTTTTTTTAACAGAGGTAAACATATTACAGAATAACTTTTATTTTAGTTGCACTTTCCTTTTTATTACAAACATATAGAAGTATTTTTTCCCCTCTAATCCTGGGCAATGGAGAATTGCAAGGTTCTGATAATGATCTTACATCATGATAAAAGGTTACATAAATGTATCTTGGGATTTTGCAAACTCCGTTTAAGTAACTGCCTAGCATGAAGTGACCAACTGATGTTAGCACATCATAGGATTTGGGTGGGTGAGTAAGGTTATTAATCATTTTAGTGGTGGAACAGTTTAGGACGATACACCAAGAGAAATCTCTAAATGGAAATTTCAAGATGGGTTTTAGTTATACTGTGTCTGACTTCGCAAGGTGGAATTTGGCCAGTAGGGTTGCCAACTGTCTAATCACACAAACTCAAACACCCTTGCCCTGCTTTGGAACTGCGGCCAATGGTAGCTGCGGGGGCGGTGCTTGCGGGAGTGACATGGCACCAGGGCAGGCAGGAAGCCTGCCTTAGCCCCGCTGCGCCGCTGACCAGAAGCCACTGGAGGTAAGCACCTCCTGGCCAGAGCCTGCACCCCCTCCTACACACCTACCCCAGCCCAAAGCCCCCTCCTGCACTCAAACTCCTTCCCAGAGCCCGCACCCCAACCCCCTGCCCCAGCCATGAGTCCCCTCTAGCACCAAACTCCCTCCCAGAGCTTGACCCTGCACGCCCTCCTACACTCCCTCCTGCACCCCAACCCCCTTCCCCAGCCCAGTGAAGGTGGGGGAGAGCAAGTGAGTGGGGGGAGGGGGAGATGGAGGGAGTGGGGCGGGGGCAGGGTAAGGGTGTTTGGGTTTGTGTGATTAGACAGTTGGCAACCCAGTTGGCCTGGATATAGGAACTGACACAACTACTAAAGTGCCATAAGATTTTTAGTGACCACGTGTGGTCTGGATGTTGGTTTTATATCCGATACATTGTCCCCTAATGCTATGCAGAGGCACTGATTTTATTAACAAAAGGAAGAAACTCTTAAATATTCTTAATTGTCTATATCATACCCAAAACAAAGTGCTTTACAAACAGACACTGTTTCTGTCCTGAGGAGCTTACAGTTTAAAACCTTAGGGCATATCTACACTACAGCCCTAAGTCAACCTGTGTTCAGTCAACTTAGAGCCACCGCAGTAATTCCTGCGGTGGCTGTGATGTCCTCACCAGGAACGCTTCCACCAACTGAAAAGCAGTAGGTGAGGGGAGGCTGAAAGCCAGGGCTCAGGGCTCTGAGCAGCTCCCCACCAGGAGCCAAACTGCCCCCCGGGCTCTTGGCTCCCTGCTACCAGTTGAGAGAGGGGAGCAGCCATCCAAGCTTCTCGCCTCATCCCTCCCAGCCTGGAGCTGAGGGGAAGGGGCAGACATCCAGGCTTCTTGTCTCCCTGAGCAGGGAGCCTCTGGGCAGCATCCCGGCTGGGAGTGGGGAGCCGTTGGCAGCCAGCCTGTAAATTGATAAGAGAGCCAAGAGCCGATGTAAGTAACTACACCAACATAAGCGCTCTGCCTCTCGCGGAGGTGTACTTACTTTGTTGGTGTGGTAGGGCACTTACATCAGTGGGACAAGGCTGCAGTGTGTATACTGACATAATTAGGTTGATGTAAGCTACCTTATGTCGTCCTAACTGTATTGTAGACTAGGCCGTAGTCCTGACACTGCCTGTGGATAGGCACAGGAGTAGTTGCCAGGTGTCCAGTTTTTGACTAGAACACCTGGTCGAAAAGGACTGTGGCGGCTCCAGTCAGCACTGCTGGCCAGGCTGTTAAAAGTTCAGTCGGCAGCGCAGTGAGGCGCTACACAGCTCCAGGAAGCAGCAGTATATCCCACTCCTCCGGCCCCCTGTCCCAAGTGCTGGCTCTGCAGTTCCCATTGGCTGGGAACCGCAGCCAATGGGAACTAGCTGCAGGGGCAACACCGGCGGATGGGGCAGTGCGCAGAGCCACCTGGCCATACCTCCGTGTAGGAGCCAGAGCCAGAAGATGCTGCTGCTTCTGGGAGCTGCTTGAGGTAAGCGCTGCCTGGATCCTGCATCCCAATCCCCCCCCGCATCCCAATCCCCTGTCCCCTCCCCTCCAAACTCCTCGATTCCAGCCTGGAACGTCCTCCTGTACCCCAGAGCCCTCACCCCATTCCCCCCCCCCCGCACTCCAACCACCTGCCTCAGCCCAGAGCCCCCTCCAGCACTCCGAACCCTTGAGCCCCAGCCTGGATCCCCCTCCTCACCCCAAATCCATCATCCCTGGCCCCACACTGGAGCCCTCAACCCCACCCCCCCAACCCTCTGCCCCAGCCTGATGAAAATGAGCAAATGAGTGAGTGTGGGGCAAATGAGCGACAGGGGGAAGGGGGTGGAGTGAGCAGGGGCGGGGCCTCCGAAGGGGTGGGGAAGGGGCCTCAGAGGTGGAGCTGGGCAAGTGTTCAGTTTCGTGTGACTAGAAAGTTGGCAACCCTACACAGGAGTCTACCTGCTGGAGGCAGTTGCAGAATTGGGAACTAAAGAGCCAATTAGCGCACAAATGTTGGGGTCTGAGAATAGATGCAATAAAAGTGACTGATCAGATGGTGTTCTGCACTTGTCTTGTGATTCCATATTTTTTACTCCATTTTTCTTTTCTCTTTCTCTTCCCTTTTTGTCTCAGTTGGCCAATAAAATAGGAAAACTTGTTGGTCTTGTGTATGGTATGGTTGCTGTATACTTCTGTTTTGCTTCACACTGAAGCATACTGCTCTTTCGTTAATTCTGTTGCTCTGTTGTTCTTGGTCTTTGCTTTGGAAAGAAGCAGCATGTTTTTTTCTCTGAAACTAAACTTGAAGAATTACAATAGATGCCTTGTATAAAACACCTGCACACTAGGAAATGAAACAAAACTTTCTAGCTCTCACTGCTGCTTGCTAGTGCCTTTCCTGCCAATAAACAAAAGCAATCCGTTAACAGCATGGAAATAGATTGTTTACAGGATGTTTTCTGTATGAAAGGAAGGAAAAGTGCCTTTTACAGAGATCAGCCCATTGTGTTCGGGATATTGCAAGTTAAATGAAGCTTACCTTTCTGAGGGGAAATTAGCAGCGAAATACATGTAATCATTTCAGCCCTGACTTTGAGAGAGATTCCGAGCAACCCATGTTAACTGTTGAAATCAAAGGAGTTGTTGGGTATTCAGCCCCTGTCAGGATCTGTCCCCAACCACTACATTTGTGTTTTAAGAACTTGATTAGCTGTAGATAGTGCATTTTTAAAATAAAAACTAGGAATTTGTAGAGCACGAGTATCTCAATACTTTATGTAATAGTAAAACCACCTTGAAAATGTGTCTTCTTGTCTCAGATTGCTTTGCAGGGCCCGCTTTCCAGCTGGCAACCTTTGAAATATAGTCTCCTTCACTACAGAAAAAAAGCCATAGTCAGATTTTCCCCAAATAATGGCTTAAAGTACATGGAGTATGCTTTCCTTAGTTTGTCATGACTCATAAAATATATTAAATGTGATTCTGGTTAGAAATGTAGTAGTAATTCTTCATCCGTGAGTTTGTCAAAGTTCAATTTACAAGTTAAACCATGTTTTTTTATTTTTCCTCGCAGCCAACTGTATAACTTAAATCTATCATTAATCATTTGATTTTCATTCTGTCTCTTTTGTATCCTCCGTGGCACCCGCCATCATTATCACCAGCAAAGACTGTGGACTTACTAGCTTTGAATTCTGATGATGAAGCAATATGCATTATAAAGTAAGCAGACTTTCTTGAAGATACATTAATTTGGAAGTGCAGACAGTAATAAAAAGTTCAAACAGTAAAATAAACAGGTATAACACAGGCATGCATGGAGTAGATATAGTCCTTGACAAGGTGAAATTTTTAGTTAAGCATTTTTCTACCATAATATTTTAAAGTGGAAATCTATTGTAATAATTCTACTTTTTATGTCCATTCTTCTACTCCATGTCTTATTAAACGTCCAAGGCATTTAATAGTTGCACATAGGAAAAACACCAAAAAAATATCATTCGAATTATGGCAGTGAAGACACTAAAGAGCAGCTTGCTTAAAATATAGCTAAAAGCCAGAAATGCTTAAATTCTAGCATAAGGCTACCAAAATATAAATTGGACTATATTTTACGAAGCAATGTATTATGGTAAGAATGAGTCCCTTTCCCCACACGATGGTTCCACTGCTCTGGGCAGAAATCCTAACTCCCGAGTATTTCTACCCAAACCAGTGAAAAGGGACAAAAGTGGTGGGGGCTGGGTTTTTGATTTTGGAAACTGAAACTATGCAGTCTCCTGACATGTTTGATGAACGGACCCCAGTGGTGCTGTTGCTGAAACTTTATGCCTCTTAATTCCCCCATTAAAGTTATTCTAGACTTCTATATAAAGGGCATTTTCTTAAGGTCTGAAAAGGTAGGAGTTTGTTTTGTTCAAATCTCAACCTATATGCCATGCACCCTATCCTCTTATGTGTTGTTCTTTTGTTGAATCCTGCTGTTTTTCACTTTGTAGTTGTGGTTCTACAGCAAGTATGTTTAACGCAACCTGGGGATTCAGGATGTTCTGCTACAAACAGTCTTAAAATTACTTTCAAGAAGTCATCCAGCCATGTTTTCTGCCTAGTTTCTAACTCTGTAGGCCTTTCTCGGGGTTTTCCCCTAGGCTTTGTCTACACTGGCAAGTGAAAGACACAATTTTCCGTCATTGAGGTGTTAAAAAACGCCCCTCCGAAACACACAAGTTTTGTCGACAAGCGCTGGTGTGAACAGTGCTTTGTCGACAGGTGTCCGACCATGTTATCTCTGCTCTTTGGGGGTGAAAGTTTTTTGTCGGCAGGAGAGAGTTCTCCTGCTGACAAACGGCAGCTACACTCTGCGCCTTGTAGTGGCACGGCTGTAGCAGAACAGCCATGTTGCGAAAAGCTGTTTAGTATATACATAGCCTAAGATGGGAAGTTTTAAGCAAGTGATGGTTCTTTTATTTCATTTGTAGGTGTTTATTAACATTCTGAGTAAGGGATTCTGTAGACCAGTCCTAAAATGGTTGTGGAACAATAAGCTTCATCTAAAGTAGTTAATTCCTTTTCTTTTCAGTCAAACTCTTTCTCAGGAAGTATTTCTGGATGAGTTTTAGATAAAAATATTCTAACCTGTGGAGAAAGTCTAATGATTGTCTTCTGGTTGGCAGTCTCATAAAAAGCTACATAATCTTCTAAATACCACTTCACCAGATGATTGATTGCCATTTTCTAGCACATAAATCAGCAATCTAGGAGCCCCCTTTGAGATTTGGGGCACATTCTAGAAGTATGCACTGCATGGAAAAAATTCAACGTATCATGTGGGAAGGAGGAAACTTGCTAGCCTGAAACATTTAGAAATCAATGAGTCAGGGCTAAAAAAAAAAAAATTGGCTTGAAAATCATACAATTAAAATAAAAAAGGATTCTATCTTAGCCTTCTGGCATCTGAGCCTTTAGAGTAAATTCAAGTCATGTTTTCATGCTTTTTCTCCACAACTATGAGGGCTAGGGACTTACCCAAAACAATAACAAAAAAAGGCAAAAGCTGAGATTCTCATGTAATCACATGCCTCTAAGATCTGGGGCTTTCAGAGAAACATCAAGCACTGCAAGACTTATGATACAATTGTGAGAGTTTGCAACACTGCTTTGTGGTCATCTATGCTTTTTTAAGCATTGCAAAATTATGTTGCTATATTGTTTTGGAAACAAATTTTTAGTAACATTTTTTAAACTGCTCCCAATGTATTTTAAGATGAAGATTTCTATTAAATAATATATTTGTATACTGTATGTATAGAGATACAGCTGTTTTTTCTGGGAAAATAACTTCTGAATTCAAAGCTAATTGAACAGAGTTTATAATATCTTTTTAGTCTCAGGTTAATTCTATTTTGAGAGGTTTCAGAGTGGTAGCCATGTTAGTCTGTGTCAGCAAAAACAATGAGGAGCCCTTGTGACACCTTAGAGACTAACGAATGTATTTGGGCATAAGTTTTTGTGGGCTAGAACCCACTTCATCAGATGCATGGAGTGGAAAATACAGTAGCGGGGTGTGTGTATGTGTACACACACATAGTACATGAAAAGATGACCCCCACTTGGTAAGCCAACTCCCATCTTTTCATGTACTATGTGTGTGTGTGTACACATACACACACCCCGCTACTGTATTTTCCACTCCATGCATCTGATGAAGTGGTTCTAGCCCACGAAAGCTTATTCCTAAATAAATTTTAGTCTCTAAGGTGCCACAAGGAGTCCTTGTTCTATTTTGAGAGGGTTTCTCAGTGGTCTTTTTTTGTTTGTTTGTTTGACTCACACTGACGTTTTCTTTATTTGTAATGACACATGTGTTCACTTTTGTTACTCTCCCTATACGGTGATTGGGTGATGGTCACTGGTTGCTATTTCCCATGAATTGTAATTTCTGGGAGCAGTGAATTGTATTGCGGAATTAGTTTTCTTCCCTCTGATTTTGATTTCTCTTACCAGTTTGGACAGATCCTCCCTATGCTTATCACATGTTTTATGTATACTTAGCTTATTCTTTATTTAAATTGGGACAAGAAGTTACATATGTTACACTGATATTAATACCATGCTTTTATGTATATATGTATGTTCAGTTTACACTGTAATAATCTAGTTTGGAAAGTTTGACTGGACTGTGTGTAATTGGAATAGCAAACACAGTAGCAGGGAATTCCGAGGAATTTTGCCGCCATTCTGCTGTACTGGACAGAAATACCCATGAGTTTAGACTTCATTCCAGAGAAGTGGATTCATTCTATGAGCAAATTATAGATGAGAGAACTGATTTTGACAGTCAGTCCTACTTTTTCCTATATAGTCTGATATATACCAGCGTTGTTTAAAACTTGGCAACATCTATTTTTCACGTTTTACTCTACACATTTTTTGGACAAAGTTACTCTTTTTAACGTACTTCTCATGGTCTTTCTTTCATGCTTCTGCGTGTTAATAGAACGCCAACAGATCCCGGTAATCAGCAAGCGGGATTGAACCTAGGACTTCTGAAGTTTTAGTGTATGAGCCTCTACTGCATGAGTTAAAATCCACATGGCTATTAGCCAAGACGGTAGCAGACTCCTAAATCTCTAGATGGCCTAGATGCCACTAGAAGGAGACAGACTACTACACCAAACAGGCATGGGTTACATTAGAATTTATCAGAGATTCTAAAGGAACGAACAGAAAACTACCTGCTTTTGATCCTCAAACTTCATTTAGGCCTAGTCTACATTAAAACATTTGCCATCAAGGGAAAGGGGTGTGCTTTTTTTTTCCTTTAAGGTCAAGGGTTTTACTTTTGCACTATTCCTTTGTCACAAAATCCCCAGTGTAGACACAGTTAAGCTGACAAAAAGTACTTTTCCCAATATAGCTGAGTTTTTTTTTCTCACTCAACTGGTATAAGCTATAAGGGGAAAAAAACACTTTTTTGATGGCATAAAACTGTCTGTACTAGGAGGGTTTTGCTGGAATAGCTATTCTGGCAAACTTTTAAGTGTAAACTATGCTTTAGGGAAAAGGCAACTGGAGACTGCCACTGACCCTCAGATGATATTTTGTTCTTCCTAGTATATACATACAACTACTGTCTGCCATATCTAAATGCAGTAGACTTCTGATTAGGAGGCTTTATGTACCCTGCTTGGATGGATTTTTAGTAAATAAGACATTTAATTATGTTCACTATTCTATAAAATATGTCAGTGGTGTTTCTTTTAATCCTGCACTGATAATTTAGTATAGGCAACCGCATCTGTTCCTGCTGTGTTTTCAACTATATAGGTGTAAAACTGCATGTAAAAGTATTTTTAATATCTAGGGAGCACATTAAATGTCTGTATTGCAATTCTGTTAATACAGATATAGATTAGAAAGGGTCCAGCCACCTTTTAGGGAATGTTAGTTTGTATTCCACATCTGTGTTGATCAGCTAGACAGACCTATGTAAAATTTTCTTGTTCTAGCTGCTTTCATATAGAATATTCATTCCTAGTACTGTACGTCTAGGCACTGGAATGTACAGAATGTGGATTTTCTTCATTAATATCTCAAGAAATTGCTTTTTGGCTCCAGGAATCAAAGTTAAATACCTCAACATTTTGTAGGCAGGAATAATTACCACATATTTTAGCATATTAATTACACCCAAGAGGTTGTAGCCATAAATTATATAGGATATGAAACAGTTGTACTGATTTCTCACCGTTCAGTGCTATATTTCCATATTTGTGTATGTAGATTATTGTTCTATGTTAAATAGTTAGACGGCGGTTCTCAAACTGTGGGTCAGGACTCCAAAGTGGGTCATGACCCTGTTTTAATGGAGTTGCCAAGGCTAGCGTTAGATTTTGGGCCCAGGGCTGAAGCTGAAGCCCGAGCACCACTGCTCTGAGCTCAGGTTAGAAACCCCGCCCTCCGCCTGGGGCTGAAGCCCCTGGGCTTTGGCTTTGGCCCGCCCCGCCCGGGTGGCGGGGCTTGGGTGGGCCCAGTCTCTGGTTCCCCACCCCCCTTCCTGGGTCATGCAGCAATTTTTGTTGTCAGCAGGGGTCATAGTGCAATAAAGTTTGAGAACCCCTGGTTTAAGATATAGAATACTGATTTTTATGTATACCTGCTATTGATAATATACATGTTTAGGGAACCTTCATATTTAAAATAAGGATTTCTCATTTGACTTCCAGGCTCCTCTTCATTGTTCCCAGTATCTGTAAACAGGGAAGTGAGAAGGCATACTTTTGGAACCCTTATAACCAAAGGTAAGCATACCTGTTAATCTGTTGAGGGTAGTGATTTCACAACCAGGCTATCTAAATGAATGTTGTAGCATGCTTCAATCTAATTTTAAATTTGTTTGGAAAACCCTTAGTCGCCTTTTAAAAATATATTCATCGCCTTTTAAAGCTAAAGTCTCCACAAAAGAAATGGATGCACACATGCATCTACATCTGTGCATGCAAATACAAATTTGTGCATGCAAGTAACCAACTTGAATGTGCAAATAGATTTTGATTTTTTTTTTTTTTTTTTTTTTTTTTGCACTTGGAACCTGAGGCTGTAGTTTTGGAAAGTTTGGCCATTGGTCTAATTTTTGACTTACTAAGCTATAAACAGAAGTTTGTTTTGAGTTATAAAATTTGTTGGTAGATTCTTTAATTCTCTTCCCTGTTAAGTAAAGAAGACAGCTATAAAATTAAATGAATGATTAAAAGTTTTTTGTTTTTTTTGTTTTGTTACTCAAGAAGTTAAAACCATTCTTGGCTAGTCTTTAAACTGTCATCATTTGATTAGGTAAGGCTTAATATATAGTTCTATCATACTCTAAAAGTGACTGCTTAAAAAAAATTGAAATATCCTGAAATTATTCTCACTCGATGACTTTCTTATGAGATGTCCTTGGTTTTGCAAATAAAAATGGTTTTCTAGCAGCCAGCACTGAAGACTCAGTTGGATTTTGAAAGTTAAGCTGGGTTCTTTTCTTTTCATGTATCATTGCAAGAAATGGCCTCAGTGACACCTGTGCAGTGTCATTGTTTTCCACAGAATCACACTAATGTACCGGGAGCTTAGTAAACCATCCTGTTTATGCCTCAGAGAGAACAATCCAGCTCTGGCTTTCTTAGTATTACCAGATTTGGATTCTGAGTACTAATGGGGTAGTAAGTAGTGGAAACATACTTTACTTATTACCATTAGTTGATAAGACATTCAGAATACACAAGGAACTGATCTGTGGAGTAAAAGCACTGTTCGCAGAATAGTCAGTAATGGGCTGTCGGTGCTTTCATAAGAGGCTCCTACAAAAAAAATTTCCTTGTGATTTAAACCCTGTGTGTGTGTGTGTGTGTGGGGGGGGGGGGCACTTGTAGGGAGGAAGGAGGAAAGACTGTGAAATCTAATAATTTTTCTTCCTGTCTAAACAAAAACTCTCAAAAACATAGCCAATGAGGGAGGACGTGACACTGGGTGAACGTATATTAAGCAGCAGCACTTGTTATAAAAATTTCCGAAAAATATATTCGGAGTATTGATAGTTATATAATAGTGTTCATTTTGGGGATTGCTGGTGTTTTCCACAGAGATTTTGTTACTTTACTCCAATATTCTGGTCAACTCAAAGGCAAAAAAAATCCAGAAGTATTTTTGAGCCACAGGGATAAATCCTGTAGAGATGACTTAACAGTAAGCAGGGAAGGTGTGAACTCCAAAGGAGACAGGGAAATCATCTTAACTTTCCATTCTACTCGGTGGAAGAGATTTAAGAAAGGGTCCCTGGGAGCTCCCTTCAGTACATCACTCATGGTAACCTTGTAGAGTAGAACCATACTTTAAAGAATCAGAAATACCAGTCTTCAAAATTCATTTCACATGGCCAGATCCTGCAAGGTTCAAGCCCCCTCTGCTCATTGATATCAATGGCTTTTTTAATTTTCAGCTAACAAATTCGAGAGCCACTATTTTCATTTGAATGCCAAAAACAATCTTATATGGCCTAGTGCTTCCTTTGTTAGGAGCTAACTGTTGAAGTAGTGCTGATGCTAATGATAGACCATGAACAAGGAAATGCTTCTTTGCTAACTGGAAAAGAAGAAAAGTGGTAAGGAAGATGCTTCATCTTCAAGCTTCGAAGAGGGTATTACAAATATGAGGATATTACAAAAGAAGATGACATAATGTTTTGCGTGAGTGTGATACAGCCATATCTATGTCTATCTCAGAGTCCTTTGCATTTCTTCAATTTTGTCAAACTAGAATTTTCTCCTATTTATTTTAATCTTAATATTATTCTTTGCCTTTCATATGATGTTAGGGTTGCCAACTTTCTGACTGCAGAAAACTGAACACTCTTGCCCCACCCCTTCTTTGAGGCACCACCCCTGCTCACTGCATGCCCCCTCCGTTACTCGCTTTTGCCCCTTTTACTTACTACTCATTTTCACCCGGCTGGGGAAGAGGGTTGGGGTATGGGAGGAAGCGAGGGCTCCAGCTGGGGGAGCAGGATCTGGGGTGGGGCTGGGGATGATGGGTTTGGGGCACAGGTAGGGGCTCCAGGCTGGGGCAGGGGATTGGGGTATGGGAGGGGGTACAGGCTCTGGGCTGGAGTTGTGGGCTCCAGGGTGGGACTAAAATGAGGGGTTCAGGGTGTGGGAGGGGGCTCTCAGCTGGGGTAAGAGGTTGGGGTGCAGGAAGGAGTTTGGGTGCGGGAGAGGGTTCCGAGCTGGGGTGGTGGTTTGGGGAGTGGGAGAGGGTTTGGGATGTGGGCTCTGGGCAGCGCTTACCTCAGGCAGCTCCTGGAAGTGGCTAGCATGTCCCTCTGGCTCCTAGGTGGTGGGGCAACCAGAGGGCTCCGGACACTGCCCCCATCCGCAGGTGCCCCTCCCAAAGCTCCCACTGGTTGTGGTTCATGGCCAATGAGAGCTGCAGATCCAGCACTCAGGGCAGGGGCAACGCGCAGAGCCTTCCTGGCTGCCCCTGCACCTAGGGGCTGAAAACTGGATGCCTGGCAACCCAATATGATGTACTTTTAAACTTGAGCGCTTAAGATTTGGTATAATAAACAGTTGCTTCTAACTACTGTTTTCTTAATGCTGAACAACTCTGACTGAAGTTTTGATGGGTGTGGTTAAAACACCAAATGGAGTCATCTGATTGTGTAACTACAGGCACAGGTAGAACTTAGCTCTTGTTGAAATTTGTAATTTGGCAGCTTGCCTTTATTAGAGATTGTAAATATATGAGTGCAGTAGTTTTATGAGGCATGATTGCCAAATCTCATTATAGTGAAGAATGATTGCATTCCTAGTGTGCTGGCTAAGTCAAAAATCAAATTATAATTTTGGTGACTTTGCAGATCTTCAGTTGGGATAAGTGACTATTCCTTGGAAAAGAACTAACATGACCAAAAATTGAAAGCAGCACCAGGATGCTGAAAAATGGAGCTCTTTATAAGAGCTAATTAGACTGCCTCTGCAAAATCTTAGGCAACTGCACTTGCCAAAGAATTGAGACAGGCTGATATTTGCTATGAAAGGAATTAAAGTTGATCACTTTATTTTTGTGGCCTCTTACTGTATAAACTTCTTGATCTGGTCCAAATCCAGTGCAATGGGTTGTTTTATAACTCTAGCACACGGCCCTCGTTAAGTAGTACTGTACTTCATGCTGGCTGAACACAGTATCTGATTACCATCTGGTCATCAAATGCTCCCTGCAGCACAATAGAAAAATGACTGCTTCATTAAAGTGTACTCCCATGTGTCTTTCTCCCCTGAATAAGCACTTCTTCTTTGGCAAATATTTCCTTATGGGAATATATGGAAAAACTTTTCACTTTTCCCCATTGTAATTCCTTTGACTTCCCTGGGGCTTACAGTACAGTACACTGGGGATAAATTTTGTCACTTAACATTCTCTTAAAAAAATCTATGATGCATAGAGAGATTAACTGAAATGATAACGTGTCACGATCCTAGCAAAGTTACAGATGTAATGGTATTACAGTTTCTCTTCAGGACTGGATTTGTTGGAAATTTGAAGTTTTGACCTGAGAATACCAAGCAAATGGAATTTATACATTTTGTGTATTTGTATAAAACTTACTTGAGCATACAATGCTGATATATACTAAGTCACTTAAACTTCCTACATTTTGTCTATTACTTTCTTGATGGTTTAGTAGAACATCTGCTGTAGATTGTTTTTAAAACATGTAATACACACATTCTGTGACTTGTATGTGTGTATGTATCTATGTATAATATTAAATCTGAGATACCACATTATCAAGTACTGTATGTTTTATCTGTATGAGTTTGAAGTAGTGCAGTACTCACAAATTTTATGCAGGTTATTCCAAAAGAGTGACAATAAAATCTCTTGTATTTTAACAGACCATGTGAGAAAGAGAAGAGAAAATGGGGACAGAGAAGTATGGTTCTAGTAGAACAGAATTTCCTGAGTGCTGGGGGATGGAGAACAGTTTTCCCTCTGCTTTTAGTAGAGGAGGCAAAGTTTTGCCTTCCCCTGATTCTTAACTCGTTTAGACTATCAGAAGGAGACAGGGGAGAATTCCCAGCTTTTATGTTTGAGAATGGATGACTGAATAGCCCAAGAGCAGTCTAAGGCCAAAAATATATCAAGTTTGTAAGAAAATCAAAGACAAATGGTATAAAACATGTAGACTTGAGACTAAACAGTGGTTCAGATAGGTGGACCACAACCTTACAGTTTATTTTAGGAGTGAGGGAGAAAACAAATTGCTGACATTTTTAGAATATATGTGTTTGTATCAATCTATGAGGGTCTCCCCATCTTCTCCTTAGCATTGAAGTGTCTCAAAAGTTAAGTCTCCAATTTTTGCATTTGTTTCCTCTTTTTCACTCTTGGCAGTCATTGAAATAAACTTCTGAGCCCTTTCCACTCTCCCTCCCCTCTTCTTCTAAACGAATACTCATATTTTGTATTAAAGGGGGAGTGTAGGCTTGAAATCTAGTTATATCATTTTAGGTACTATATCTGCTTCTGAGTCATCCTGACAATTTCTGTAGTATTGACAATAGCACTTTCCTGTTTTCATAAGTTTTCTTTTCCCTGTTTCTTTGTGAACACTGCCCCTCCCCTTCGCCCGCAAGCATGTACATCAGAAATAAAAAATGTTTTTTTTTAAACAATCTTTTTATTTCATTAATATTTTGGCCAGTTTTGAAAGAGTTTTGTGGTCAAGATAAAGCAATTCCGATTATTCAAAAATTTAATTTCACTAAGTAGAATGGTTTAAACTTTGGACTCATACATATGTATTGAAATCACCATTGTTGAAGCTTTTTTTGGACATAAAGGCCTAATTCTGTTACTAAATAAGAGGTCTAAGAGAAGAATTTCCCAACAAGTTAAGAGATGACCTCAGAGAAACTGATATATGAATAGATATTAAAGGACCCAAAGTAATGAAGTATGAAAGTTGTACTATGTTCATTTTCCTAAATGAATAACAAGAGGGCGACACTTTTATATCAAGAGCAGCCTAGTTTTCTTTCAATAGGGGCAGGAACTGTTTGTACAGTGACATCCTGGTCCATGATTGGGATTCCTTCACGCTACCATGGTACAAATAATTAATAGCAGAAGAAAAGACACACAGTAGAGTGGAAGTTGTAATCAGGAGGAGAAACTGAGGAAGCACAGGTGAATGAAACATAAGGAACTGGTTAAGACATCACAATTGGAAACAATGGAAATAATGGCTATTGAGGAGCAAAGAAGTCTTTTGCTTTTCTTACTACTCTTCCTGGTAGCCAAACATCTATAAAGCCCTTCAGCCGAGTCCTTGATATTATGTATTTTGCCTATGGGGAGGACACTGCAGATGAACTGCAGGTGCAGACTGAGAACAGATTGGAGGTGAACAGTATACAGATCAGGTTTCAGAGTAGCAGCCGTGTTAGTCTGTATCCGCAAAAAGAACAGGAGTACTTGTGGCACCTTAGAAACTAACACATTTATTTGAGCATAAGCTTCTGTGAGCTACAGCTCACTTCATCGGATGCATAAAATGGTGAAGTGAGCTGTAGCTCACGAAAGTTTATGCTCAAATAAATTTGTTTGTCTCTAAGGTGCCACAAGTACTCCTTTATCTTTTTGAGTATACAGATCAGTGATGAGAAAAAAGAGTGAAGGGGTGGGTGTCCCCATAAAGAAAGAAGAAAAACAAGACATTCTGAACAGTGATTCCAAGATATCTGTGATCCAGATCCAAGTAAAAGGGTGGTATACTGTTTTTTTAAGTGTTGGATAACTATTGCAATGAGTTATATTAATTGAAGGGGATTTTTTGTTTGATTGTAATTATGTGAACAAATATCAGTGAAATATCTGAGATAATTAATTACTTCAGGCACCTGAGGATAGAACTGAAGACTGGCACAATAATGTATTCTTGGAGGTTTCTTCTACTTGGTGCCGGAATGGTATGTGGTGAGTTGGGGGCACAAATTAGAAAAGAAAGTTACGCCATTGAGAGAGACAGACTTTTCTTTGTCTCCAATTTCCCCCTAAATATATATGGTAGAAAATAGAACACATAATATGGGGTGAAAAGTAGACGTAAATGAGTGGAGATGAACTGAAAATGATATAGGAAAAGACACTTCACAAGAAAGGAAATTGAAACTAGAGTGTAGTCAGAAAGAGAGGAGATGGAACAAAAGCTAAGCACAAATTTCATATTTTTAAAAGATTGTATAAAAACTTGATTGTGTTTTAATAACACAGTTGTCTTATTTTTATTTAATATTTAATCCTTCAAACTACAGGGGACTTTGAGTGGTGGCGGCCCAGGTATCTTTCACCCTGACTAGTAAGCTGAGCCTTCAGGTAGGTAGGTAACTTTTGCAGGCTGTGGCTCCTTAGTTTAACTGAGAAGTTTCATTAGGTTGGGTAACATCTTGTCGTGGTGAGACTGGATGGAGTAACTATAACACTGCTAGAGTATAATATGTCTCCTTAAATTTTCTGCTTTCTAGAGTGTTTACATTGCCTACAGAAAATGTCTAAGCATTTGTCTTCAATAAATTTTAGTCCTAAAATATTGATAATACGATATAGATGACCTTTTGTTATATTTGGTCTTTTCTTGGGTAGCCTGTTGCATCCAGTCCCTATCTAAAAAATGCAGACAGTTTAAAATAATCTCTTGGAAGCTGACCTGGACTGGTTATTAACCCAGCACGCTCTGCGCCCTGTCTGTTTGCAAAGGGGGAGGGAACAGTGTCTGGTTTCAAAAATAGCAGTCCCACAAGTACTTCATCTACTCTTGTTAAGAGCCCTCCAAATCAATGAGGTAAGCATTGATTTACTGTGAACAGTGCTTAATAGTTTATACCATCTCAGTTTCATCTATAGCTGATGGAATTCAGCTTTTTTCCCTGTTTGTCATTTAGACTAGTAACCTGACCCAGAGCCCGATACTGTGATTTTTTTTTTTCACGTCTGAATGAATTGCATATTCTGCGGTCAACTTTTTTTTTAAGATGCCAGGTCTCTTCATGCCCCTATATAATCTTAAACTGTTTTGATTATGTCGACAGTTGTTCTCTCAGAGCTTGAGTGAGTGGAAGAAAAGGTGATGCGGAGGCAGAGGAATCATTCTTTGAAATCTTCCAATTCCTTTTTTCTTTATTTAATCTTCTCTGACCTCCTTAAAGCAAGCAAGATTAACTACTTTGCATGCGGGGGGGACAGGGGAAAACTGCATACCAACAGAAGCTGGGGATCCAGAGCTGCCTAAAGCATCGTTGCACTAGAATATAAACTCAGTTTGTAAATATTTTTGACAGATATTCTTGCTCGGAGAGGTGGGCTGGAGCAGGTATTATCACTTTTTGCCATTTCTTGCCAAGTATGTCAATAACTAGCAAGCTTACTAGAGGCTGGGAGGATTTAGCTTTCTCTTTATGAAATCCTGCCTTTTGTCAATGCTCTCTTGAAGGTCCTAGAAAAGGGATCTTCATTATCATTGTTAGTGATTGATGCCAATTAAGTTTGGGTGACATTTGAACTGTCAATCTACTTCTACTTTTGGCTTTCCTTTATTAATTGCTTTCAAAGTATAG
The DNA here is from genome assembly GCF_965140285.1 of Lepidochelys kempii. NCBI lineage: Eukaryota > Metazoa > Chordata > Testudines > Cheloniidae > Lepidochelys > Lepidochelys kempii. Next base: position 133,526,300 of record NC_136382.1, on the reverse strand, counting down.
TTCTAAGAAATTTCACTTCATTTTCTGATTGCTAGCTATATTGAATTTTTCTGCAGCATATCATGCTTAGAAATTACATGTGATTTGAAAATTAACTCCTTTACATGTGTCCCACCCTGCAAGAATAGTTTTCTGGAAGGGTAGGTTTTCTTTATAAATGCTTTTTACTCATTTTAGAATTTAGCATTTTTAAGTGGGTGGATTCCTGCAGACCATGCTGTATGTTCCTTTTCAGTATCCATTTATTTGGCATTACTGTGGTCATAGCAGGCTGTAGGTTTGTTTCGAAACAATTGATATTCTATGAAGCAGATAAACTGATGTTATGGTCTCTCTCTTTCACCTTACATATGCTAATTATTAGGTTACATTTGGCAGTTGGTAGCTTTGAAGAGGAGGAAGACTGTGGATTATATAACAGCTGTATGCATTTCAGCTAACTCAGTTTTGTGGGCAGCCAGGATTTATGGTACTCTAGATTTAGCAAAAAGAAAAGGAGTATTTGTGGCACCTTAGAGACTAACCAATTTATTTGAGCATAAGTACTCCTTTTCTTTTTGCGATTACAGACTAACACGGCTGTTACTCTGAAACCTAGATTTAGCAAGGTAATCTTGTGTCTCTAATAAATTTTCTCTTTATTGATACAGGTTGACCTTGAGACAGTGTTCTTTACACTACATGGTAGAAATTAGCTTAAGGGTGTTCCCTTTATTTCTTTGAGGAACATGTTAGTGTATGCAAACATAAAAATTTGAAGTGGTTAGAGGTGTTGGCACTGATGGTGGAATTAGAGTGAAATCCTGTTCTGTCAAATTATTTTGTGTTCTGCATGGGATTATTACATCAGTGGTGAGTTGTTGGAGCTGAATCTTCATACCTAAGGTTAACAAAGTGATGCAGTAGAAATTAAAGCAAACTTTAATTTGTCAAGCTTTCATTTATATTTTATATACTGCTGCTTGTGGGGGTTTTTTTATGGTGGAAAATATCCTTTGAAATGACTCTGTGCTGTAATTTTGTTGAAAATATAAAGGTTTATGCCAAGCTTTGCAAATTCAGATGCCAAATATTTTATTAAATGTTAACATAATTTTGATCTGGAACCTCCTTGCTTTATTTTTGTTTGCATGTGCATATTAACAAGAAACAAAACATTTCATGCATAGTGTATCTTACTATGAATGTTATGCACATCACAACTAGCTGTTCTACACAAATTTAATATGAAATCATTGTTGAAAATGTCCATTTTGTCAATATGCTAAAGTAATACTTGGGTACACATAAGCAAAATACAGCCATGATACGCAGAGGAACAATATTATACTTCCCAATGCAGCAGCTGCAAGTCTAGGGAAAACACAAGATATGTATAACAGGGATCGTGTTTCTGAAACAAAATGTAAGAATTTATATACACATCAACACTGTTATGATACTGAGTGTATGAAGTGCTCTATGTACAAATAACTTTTTTAAATAAAGCAACTCTTATCTTCCTTTTGGTCTAAGGAGATTTAGTCTTAAGTAGGAGCTGTAATATGAGAATGAACAAAGGTACCCATTTTTAGGACGACCCTGCAGAAATATTTCTCATAAGTAAAATTCCAGCAAATGTGCTGGAGAGACAGAGAGACTGTGATTTGCACAAGGTCACATAGGATTTAGGTAGGGGTGTGTGTGTGTGTGTGTGTGTGTGTGTGTGTGTAGGTTGTGACATCTTGGAATTTTGGAGAAAACAGTTTGATCACATGGGTACCATACTTCTTTCCTTAGATCTTCTTGCTCCTCCTTTCTGTGGGGAGCTCCAAGCAAACTGGGTGACCCTCTGTCAATGCATTCCTGACTAGTTAGTTTAAAATTATTTCTTGTTTGGATCTACCCCTTTGGTGGTGAATGAAGAATTCTTGTAACTTAATTGAATTAATGGCCTTCATGGCCATGGCCTTCAGGTAAGCTTCACCCTCTGGTTGTGGGTCACAAACTTAATGGCTTTCATTCTCCAAGACTTGTGCGGTTGAAGGACTCTTAGCTCACTCCATTTTAATGGGCTTGTATGCATAATACAATACTGTTGTCCCCGGGACAGAAACATTAAGCCTTTTCTCCTTCTCTGTTTCCCTTTAGGCTTTTAATCTCAGAAATGATGAATATCAATACAGAACCCTACCATCCCTCACAGATAATCATAACCTGTCACGTCTGTTGTAGAGAATGTACATCCACAATGGTCAGAGGGGAGAAAAAAAGTGATGGTGTGAAGGGTAATGGTTGTAATACATTACTCTGGAATAAGTGTAGCAGTCGTTATACTTGTTCAACTGTCTAATCCCATGCAAAGCTTCTTTATCTTCTTACAGATTATTTGATGGCTAATTTACTCCTAAACTAGATTGAATAAATTAGATCGAATATTCTAATTTGATTATTTTGAGTGCCTTTATTACCACTAGCAGTGTACTGTCTCCTTGTACCCCTTAACTATATGGGTTTGGATGAAAACTGTCTCCTTCTCTTTGGCCTTTACTCATACTATTATCTCCTTGCTCTGCTTCCCCAACATAGTTTTTATTTTCTCTCAAAGCATCCATTCCAGCAATCCCCCTAGATATGCTGTTCAACAAAGCTTAACTATACTTTTTTTTTTTTTAAAGTATTGGCCAGTTTACAGAAATAAAGCTTACAGTGAAGCACGTACATCAGGGGTGGGCAAACTTTTTGGCCCGAGGGCCACATCAGGGTTGTGAAATGGTATGGAGGGCCGGGTAGGGAAGGCTGTGCCTCCCCAAACAGCCTGGCTCCCTCCCCGTGACTGCCTCCCTTAGAGCCCCCAATCCATCCAACCCCCTCTGCTCCTTGTCCCCTGACTGCCCCCTTCTGGGACCCCCTACCACTAACTGCCCCCCCCCCCCGGGACCCTGCCCCTATCCAACCGCCCCCTCCCCCCGCTCCCTGCCCCCTTACCATGCCGCTCAGAGCAGCAGGACTGGCTTATTAGAAAGCCTGGAAGGTGGGCGGCGGGTGTAAGCCGCGCTGCCCAGCAGGAGCGGCAGGCGAGTGCTCCCCGTGTGGCTGTGGGGGAGGGGCTGGGGGCTAGCCTCTGTGGCCGGGAGCTTGGGGGCCAGGTAGGATGGTCCCGCAGGCCGGATGTGGCCGGCGGGCTGTAGTTTGTGCACTTCTGATGTACATCCTAGAAGAATACTATGGAAAGCACTGATAAATGCCAGTCTGTTCATTATAAAATTGCAATATTACCAGGATTCACAGCATGATAGAAGCTTTTCTCGTATCTGACAGTTCAAAGCTGCGTGACTGTCTTCCTGTGAGAAAAATGTCCCTGGGTGGAGAAGAACGGGATGGGGGAGAAAGGAGATGCGTGTGTATGTATACGTATGTTCTTTTGCGTGTATACCCATCCACACTTCAGTTGTTGATCGTTTTTATGTGGATATGGATGTCTGCCTTTTGTAACTTAACTGTGATATGAAACCTGTTCATTAACAGAATCAAATATTTGTTTGATACCTGTTTATGCTAAACAGGTCTCTTCCAGTTAACCACATATGTGATGACTTGTGCAGAGTATACACTCTGAAGTCGAGCTGGCTGGAACATTTTGGTTGAAATGAAATTTTAATGAAATGTGGAAATATTTTGCAGAGATGTATGTTTCATTGATAAGGTTTGAGACTGAGAGACTTTCTCACATACTCTCTAATATGGCAGTTAGGGCACTGGGATGTGAGAGTCCCATATTCAAGTCCCCACTGTGCCTAATGTGAAGTGATTTTGGATGAAAACTCTACTCTGAGTTAGGTTCAAATCCCTGTTCTGCCTGTGTCTCCCACAACATCCCAGGCCAGTACTCTAACGATGGGGACACACACACTCATTCTTTTTGTGAATGTTCTGTGTGAAAACATTTTGGTTCCAACACTGAACAAAAATAAATTTCAAAAGTTGCTGCCAAATTGCCGTCCTCCAGTCACATGTACTCTGAAGGTATTCATTTCTTGCCTTACCCACACTTATGTACTATCTCCTTACTTGTCTATCCATTTCATCTTGTATTTCTACCTTTCTTCCTGACCTCACATCCTGGATGTCACAACATAGTTAACTGTAACGTGGCCAAAATTAGATGCCATATGCTTCCTCTCAAACCCTCCCCATGACTGCATTCTGTTGTTCTTTACAACAACAGTTTTGTCCCTGGAACTGAGACACATAGTCCGAGGGTCGTCTTTGACCTGACCCTCCCTCCTCTTCTACACCATGTCCATAATTTTGCACAACTAAAATTTTGTTAAGCTCCTCACTATCACCTGTCTCAATTGTTGTGATCTCCCTTGAACAAACTCCCTTGCACACTCCTTAAAGACTTTTTAAAATACAGACAATTTTTTCCAGACTTGACTCTCTTACCAAGCCACCTTCCAGTTTGAATCCCTCCCTTGGCTCTGTTCCCTACTTCATAATATTTTAAGCTTTTCTTCTTCACCTTTAAGGTCCTTCACAGCTTCCCGTTCTTGTCTGTTTTCATATTGCTCTTCCAATGATGCCAGTATTGCACGCTCATTTTTCTCCCAGTACTACACACCTTTCCATTCTGCCCTTTGTGCATAGAATGTTATTACCCTCATCTTCAGTTCCTGTCTCAAGATCCACTTCTGCTGTAATATGTGCAAGAATCTAGGCTAGGTGGTGGAGCAGTTTTACTTTCAATGAATGATTTTGTTTTTTTTATTTAGAACTATCAAATTGTGCAATAACTAAACCACATAACTATGTGATCTTATTTTCATTGTCCTTTTTTCTCCCTCCTTTTCTTTGTGAAAATTTATGTCTTGTTGTCAAATTAAATTGTAAACTCTTCAGGATATTGACTTAAATCTACTTGTGTACGTGTACATTATGTGATGGGAACCTTTGGGTGATATCGCAACACAAATAATAGAAAGCAGACCTAGATTGGCACTGCTTATTCAGCAGGTAAATTGCATATCTGACCAGCAGAATGCTGTCTGTCAGTTTAGGTTTCTATGAATAGAAAATATAACTTTGTGATAACACTCAACTCCCTGTAGTAGATTTGTCCCGTGAGTCCACCTTTTGGCCGACTGTTTCAGGATAGGAAGACGTTGACTACCTTATACTCCCTTTCTGTTCTGGATACTCTTTTCTGCACTTCTACTTTACTTCTGCAGTTTTCCAAAAAGCTGATTTTCTCAAATTTTAATGTTACTATGTGCTGTTTCCCAGTTACTTCAGAGCTATCTCTAGGGCTTGCATAGAGTTCAGTGGAAATAATGCCTTTCTTGTTGGGCTGAAGCACAGTGTGTTACTAGTTTCCTGTTATCCAAGTCTGTTCCATGCATATTGTCTTGCATTATTATACTGGCCCCAGTTTGAAGCACATGGGCAAATGTTGATGAATTATGAGTGTCGGAGCTATTGATCACATACCAGTGGATCACGTAAAATTGTTTATATGAAAACATTTTAATAATCATTCTCAATTTTTCCAGGCCAGATGGAAGATCATAAATATTGGCACTGATATCTGTTTAAAAGTCTTAAGGTTATTGAAATGAAAAATGATTAATCAGTTTGGACAAGTATCATTCGTTCAACTCCACGATTTCTGTTTGAAAGCTAAATTAAAAAGAACTGCATAATAGTGTCACTCAGGAGTAAATAGTAGACAGCAGTTGTTTCTCTGCAGGCCACTTTTAACTTAATCTGGAATTTTTCTTGTCTAATTAGAAAGGCAGTTCTAATAACCTCTTAGCACTGTTGTCAACCTTAAACCACCTATTTAATCGATACTTAACTAAACTCCTCCTCAAACAGATGGATGGGAAGTGGATGAGCTTTGGTTTCACCCCCTAATAAGTCAGCAAGTGCAGCTGAGGTAATGTAGCTGGGCAACAGTAATTGCTGCTTATAGGGATTAATAGGAAACTACTGTGCTCTTGGAGCAAAAGAGGAGCAGGAAGGAACTATTTCTTTGAGGCATAATTCCTCTCCTTTGTAGTTCCTGAGCACCAGTGTGCTGCCCCCTAAAGGAAGTTAGTGGTAAAATCATAATTTAGTGCCTGGTTGGTTTCCCATTTGTGTATGTTTTTTTTTCCTGCAACTGGGAATTTCTTAAAATCTCAGATGTGATTGTTAAATCAGCAAAAATTGGTAAGGGCAGGTTTATTACCTGAAAGGCACCATTTTGGGCGTACCTTTTAAAAACTCCTTTCTGCAAAGAAGACCACCAGTTTGAATCTAGTTTGCTACTCCTTATTATATCCTTGCAGATATAGCCACATTTTCCTTTGATCACTGGAGGAATTGTCCTGAATGGAATAGTAGTTAGCTCTCTCTTGCTCCGAGCCATTTTCAAATGCTTCAGTAAGGAAAAGAGAATTCCAGTTAGAGCATTGTTTCTTTAGTAAACTCAATTTTCCAGTAAGATATGCCTAAGTAATACAGAATCCACATTTCATCTTGCGGATGAGTTCTTGAATTCATAAATTACTTTGATCATGAATACTTAATTAAGTTATTTCCTTGATAGGGTTTTATCATTTTGCCCCAGACATACATTACACTTGCTAAACTTACATCGGCGCTTTGATATGTAAGCTTTTCACACAGTAATATCTGAATGTCTGAACTTAAAGATGATTCAACCAGTTTTGCCATCCTAATAATGGTTTCAGAAGTGCTGAAATGTTTAAAAGCTAAGGTTAATATTTCCATTTAATTTCTACTCCAAAGTAGGAGCTTAAAAGTTAAGTGCATTCCACTTTGGTAATTCTGCACAAAAAGTAGCGAAATATTGCCTCAGAGCCATTACGCCAGGGGCGGGCAAACTTTTTGGCCTGAGGTCCTCCATCGGGTTTCCGAAATTGTATGGAGGGCCGGTTAGGGGAGGCTGTGCCCCTGCCCCTTATCCGACAGCCCCTCCCCCCAGACTCCTGCCCTATCCAACCCCCCTGTTCCCTGATGGCTCCCCAGGACCCCTGCCTCATCCACACCACTCCTCCCCACCCCCATCCACCGCTCTCTGTCCCCTGACCCTCCGCCACTCCATCCAACCCCTTCTCTCATTCCTGACTGCCCCCCTGGGACGCCTACCTCATCCAACCACCTCTTCTCCCTGACCCCCACCCCCCGGACTCCCCACTCCTAACTGCCCCCTGCCGCCCCATCCAACCCCTCTTCTTCCTGACTGCCCCCTGGGATCCACCCCTCCTGTGCCCTGTCCCCTGACCAACCTGGGAACCCCTGCCCCTGACTGCCCCCCCGCTGCCCCATCCAACCCCTCCTCTCCTTTCTGACTGCCCTGACTCCTATCCACACCCTTGGCCCCTGACCACCCCGTGAACTCCCCTGCCCTCTATGCAACCCTCCCTGCCCCCTTACCGCGCTATCTGGAGCGCTGGCGGCGTGACTGCACCAGGACAGGCAGCCGTGCCACCTGGCTGGAGCCAGCCATGTACCACGCAGCACAGAGCACCGGGTCAGGCTGGGCTCTGCAGCTGCGGTGCCCCAGGAGCTCAGAGCCCCACTGCTTGGAGCATTGCATCGACAGTGCAGTGAGCAGAGGCTGTGGAGAAAGGGGACAGCAGGGGAGGGGCCGGAGGCGAGCCTCCTGGGCCAGGCGCTCAGGGGCCGGGCAGGAGGGTCCCGCAGACTGGATGTGGTCTGCGGGCCACAGTTTGCCCACCTCTGCATTGTACTCTCCATATTTCCTATCTTAACAGATTACCATCTGGATAAACGAAGGAGATATTTGAAGTGGAAATACCATTTGAAGTTGCCAAATCCATATTAATGTTTTTTGTCAGATACAGGATCCAAAATAGTGGTGGTATGTTTTTTCCCTTTTCGTACTGTGCTGCTATCCCTTTGGAATAGTAGCAGGGCTAATAGCTGCAATCACTTTTGCAAAGTAATAGAGAGCGGTGTGGCTGGCAGGGTGTTCTCCATAAGGGCCCAGCAACTCTGAAACACCCTACTGTTTCTTGTTTAGAATAGCCAAGATTTTTCCACTTTCAGGACACGTTGCAGGGCCTGTCTGTTACACCAGGCTTTTGAAGAGAGGTAGAGAGATTGAATCATGAGTCTGTGTATGGGCCCTTTTTTATTCTTAAAGAAAAATAAATAAAATAAACATGTAACACAGCATACTTTTTTAAAGATTCACACAATTTTCCTCGCCCCTGACTCCTGGGAAGATGGATGGGGGAAAATAAGGTAGGAACCTCATGTGGCAGATGCTAGTCATGTTGCTTAATGTACTGCTTGAAGGTGCTTGGATGCCACAGTATAGGAACCTGTACAAAATAGAAAAGATTCATGGGCAATATTGCAAGGGAATATTGAGGAAGAAAAGAAAGAACAGAGGGAGAGAAACTTAAAAAAGGAAATATAGGGAAGAAGGGAGTGGAGGAAAAGCAGGGACTTAGAGAGGAGAGAACACTGAAGGAGAAAAGTAGCTGGGACTTACAGTGAAGAATGAGGCAGAATCAGAAATAAGCATGTTGGATGAGAGTTGGAACAAAGAGGAATGATCTCAAAGTAAAACTGATTTCAAATGTCAAAATATTAAATGGAAAAGTTAGTCCAAGGAAAAACAGATACTGCAAAGACAGTGGGGGGGAGAGTATACCAAAACATACAATCAAAGAAAAATGTGGAATAAATAAAAGGAAGTAACAAAAACCAAGAGAACAAAGTACATTATAGTTGGCCAAGCTTGTGAGGTCTTTCATTGAAATTCTCTGTTTGGCTGTAAAGTGATAACTATAGAATGCTGCATCCAAAATTTTAGGAAATATTCTAGGCATCAGTGGTCAAAACCTTATTGATTTTTTTTTTTGGCAAAAACCAAAAGGGGGAAATGGGGAACATACAAAGCCCCATCATCTGATTTGCAGAGCCAGCAGTTTCAACCATCTCTAATTTTATGGCAGCCAATAACCTATTCCAATACAATACCCCTCATTTTAGCTCTCCCCATCTTCCCAGGTCAGTTTAAGGGCTTATCCACACATGGAGTTCTGTTGTTCAGAGATAGCTGTTCCTGAATAACTTCATGTGTAGATAAGCCCTACAAAGGCTGACACTCTAAAAGAGAGAGACGGTGAAGAAAGGAGGATAAGAATGGCAGGGACAGGGCAAAGGGAGTGTACAAAGGGCCCCTGGCATGAGGAAAGAGGTTGGGGGAGTTAGTAAGTCCCTGAAAAAGTGAGGAATGGAAGGGTAGCGCACAGGGAGGTTGTGAGGGGAGACTGGAGGGCTGCAAAGATCTGGTGTGGGTAGTGAGCTTGATTATATAAGAACAGAAACTGGCCTTACTGGGTCAGATCAATGGTCCATCTAGTTCACTATACTGTCATCCAACAGTGGCCAGTGCCAGATGAACAGAATAGGGCAATTTATCAAGTGATCCATCCCAGCTTCTGGCAGTCAGGTTTAGGGATACTCAGAGCATAGGATTGCATCCCATGCAACAAAGTGTGTGTTCCCTTAATTTGTTCATGGAAAGTTTTTATGCAGTTACAAGAAATTGCTACAACGCATACAATTTATGCGTATCATTTCAGTTGTAAATGTGACTTTGCATTACTGCATCCTCACGTCTAAATATTTGCGGGGCTGGTTACTGTTCTGATGGAACGATGTTGTATGCAACCATAGCAGTCTGTGTGGGTCGGTGGTCTGCTGGTTTTTTCAATAAAGAACTGACATTTTGAAGAGGAAATAAGAGCAGATCAGCAAATAAAACACTCGGTAAATTGTACAACCTTCTTTAAGCTGGCTGGCATGGTTCTGGGTCTTTGAAACTTAGTTTTAGTTGCTTTTCCTTATCCCCAAAGTAGTCAACTGTAATTTATTAATCTAAATCTCTATAGTTTCCCCCCCATCCCCCAGTTGCCAGTGTAGTCAAGCTCTCAGTCTGCTGGAGGATGTAGACAGCCTTTTAATTTGGTAAATAAAGCCCTAGACAGTCAGCATTTACCCTTTAAGGAGCCAACTTTTGTTCTCTAAGATACAATGCACTGGCTTTAAAATATTTATTTATACATAGGAAATCTGAAAGAGCGGCTATGCTGCATACCTAGAAGATGTGCAGTGTAGACACAGCCTCAGTGTTGGCACTCTGATCATTTAGATCTCGCGTAAACAGATGCAACTCTGTTGGAGACAAGTTGCACCTGCTTATGCACCATTTGAATTTGGCTTATGGGAAACCACTTATCTAAAATCTCTAGTAAATTGCATTTGCTTAATGATGTTTTAATTTTTGGTAAATAGTCTGTGGATTTGTTGGTTGATTGTGCAGATGATTATAGGGGGAAGGGAAGGAGGAAATATCCTCCAGTTGTACAGTCTTTTAAATTTGTTTTCCCTTAAATGTTTATAACATTCAATAACTCAGTGAACTTGACTGTCCCTTTCTAAGCTGTGTTTTTGACAGAAATGTTCCGTATTACAAATATACCTCACTAAAGGAGAATATGCATCGGTACTAGGTAAAAACATTTCTATAAATGTACAATTGTTTAAATGAGGCCCAGTTTGTTTGTTTTTGGCTGCCCAAAGATATGCTAGATCAAGTGCTATCAGATTCAGATGGAGCTTTCTTTCACAGTACCCTTAGTTAAATACACAGTGCATTCTTATGCCAGTGCATGAACTGTTTGGCTCTGATAATCACACCCATATGTTTGAACACTTTAAATTTACATAGGGATCAGAGCCTGATAAGATAAGTTAAAATTCTGTGTCTGAGTTGCCTTTGGTTTGGGGGTTATATTGTCAGTAATAAAGAGCATATTGTCCAAAGTTGAGAACAAGCCAGCACTTACTTGATTAACATGAATCTTTGTTGTTATTGCCTGATGCATACCAGCACTGGACAATAGCTTCTTTATTCATACTTCTTAGCAGTATTTCATATCAGTATGGATGTTACTCAGACAGGTGTTAAAGGAAAATGTTCAAAGCTGTCAAAACGACACCTTCCTGGCTTTTTTTCATTTGAAGGCACATCTGTTCATTTAGGCCATTCTTTACTGTTCCTCTGCACTCAGTTTCACTGGGTAGGCAATTATTTAAATATTTCAATAAATCTTAGAAATTTGAAAAAAATTTTACTCTATCTTCTTCCAATTCACAATAACAGAAGTAGGGTCTAGAGAGGATGCAATGTATATGCAATAGTCTGTGATTGCAAACACACATGGCACTTTGAGGGTTTTTGTGGGGTGAGAAAGAGCAGCTGGGGAGTGGGAAAAATCCCCACCTAATAAAATGGGATTTATCCTATGTTGTGTAGCCCTTTTAAAGGCTGGTTTAATCTATCACCACTACTACCAAGGATCAAAGGAAGGTGGTGGAAGTTTATGTAGTGACCCTTTTTGAATGAAAAAATATGACTTTGAACATACCTTCCTTATCTCCACTCATCATAGTGATCAAGGTTATGACTGAAAGTCCATATATAAAGAGTTAAGCCTTTTGTTCAATTTAGTATGGTTATGTGCTGTTTCAGCTGGGAATTTTTAAAAGATGTTATTTCCATGCTGTAATTCTGTCAACAGTTATTTTCCCTATTTAAAAGTGAAAATGTGTAGCATACATTCCCAGCAAGACACTCCAAAGGAGTTTTTTTGACATACTATTTGCTGTAGCATATTGCAACTCTCCAGAACTGAAGAATCAGAAAGAGGAAGATAACCATTTGTTTTTAACAAAAGCTATGAAGACCTTAGCGCAGGAGTAATATTTTATGCAGAACTTTGATCTTTCCAGAATTATTACCTATAATGTTTAGTACAGCACCTTTTAGGGTTGATTATGAGCATTAATCAGGTGTGTCAATTTGAGGCAACCACTTGATTTGAGATAAGCTACCAAATGTCCACTATGTGGAGGGTGGTAACTTTTGTCTGCTTCCTACCTAGGCAGGATTTGAACTGATTATAGAAAAATGAAAAGCTCTATATTTCATTAGAGATCTTCTGTTCCTTAGTTCCTCTTCTTTTGTTTTTGTTTAAAATGATTTGAAGTTAAGTAACTGATTACATATTGTCCCAAAGCTAACTTGACTGAATTATTTTGTAATAGCAGGAAACACCAGAAATTCCATGTATCTTGTGAAATCAACTCTGTAACATTACACTGTACACTTTATATTTAAAAGCAAGACAGAATTCTAATTTACTAGAAGCCTATATATTAAACTAATGTATTTTAGTCATCTATAGTTTTCAATATATATTTTTCTCGATATATTTGTTTCTGTTTCAAACAAACTTTATAAGGTGTGGGGGAAGAGAAAAGAGTCCATTTTAAAAAAAGCAGATTATTAGAGATTTTTGAGCTTACTCAACATTATGAATTCCTTTTATAAATGAAATTATAGCTTTCTCTCAACTGAAGCAAAATTATATTAAAAAAAATTACTTGCTTGCGTCTGAAACCACAGGATTCCTCTCATTTTGTAAGCTATAGAAAATTGGTCAGTGATATTTCAATTTATTATCTCACAATTCCCACTAGTCAATAAGGAGCAGGGTTAAACTAAAGCGGTTTCCAGAAAAAATCAAGAAGTATGAAGTTTCATCTTTCTCTTTCTCAAAACTTATTTTGGTTTGAAATCCTAGTTCTAAATGATACTTGGTAATAATGTAGGAAGTGGTTGGTCAGAGGAGTCCTGTTGCCAAATGACATACTTTGGTTTGTACTCATTTTAGTATCTCTGAAAGTGTAAGCTATTGCTAAAGAAAAAGATGCACAGTGCACATCAAGGTAGGACATTTGATGGAAATAGAAATACTCTGTTTGCTTCCATCTTTTCCATAACTCGATGAGCAAGGTTTTGAACAATCCACCTGTTACCATGTACTGTAATTAGGATTCAGAGTAGCAGCCGTGTTAGTCTGTATTCACAAAAAGAAAAGGAATACTTATGGCACCTTAGAGACCAACAAATTTATTTGAGCATAAGCTTTCGTGAGCTACAGTTGGTGCATCCGATGAAGTGAGCTGTAGCTCGTGAAAGCTTATGCTCAAATTTATTAGTCTCTAAGGTGCCACAAGTACTTCTTTTTCTTTTTGTAATTAGGATGTTCACATCAGTCAGATGTTCTGCTTTTCCTTTTCAGTCTGAACTTTTATGATACATAAGTGTTTTTACACTACAAACTGGCTATAGTCCATACTAATTAATTTGGATACAGTGCAATAACCACATCAGTTATTCTGCAGCATCACCAAAATGCTATGTTTAGGTTAATATAGCTGATTTTTGTACTGTGTTTTACTGAAGATACATAGTGGTGCAGCACTTGAATTCTTTTAACTATGTATACACTTTCAATTCTGTGACTGTATTTTTAAATTAATTTCATACATGATCTGAAAACATTTATTTTTACAGACATCCAGATTCATAATGTCCATATTACATCAAACCATTTTAATGCTTTTACTTAGGAAAAATTGGATTTTAAGTCAACTGAAACTTATTTTAGTGCAATCACACCATTATCTCAGTTTTAACTGCCATATCCTCTAGAATACCTAAACACAACAGGGCACAAAGCAAATTAATGAAATAATTAAGGGGTTCACACTTGTGCCAAAATATTAAGCACAGATACAGATGTCACTGTAATGGTTCCTCCCTCTCCCGTGGAGAGGGAGGCCACTCAGTCCGGTCCCATCTGGCCAGGATCAGAGTCCGCAGGATAGTCAAGAGCCCACAATAGGGCTGGGTGACCAACAGTCATGGTCAGGCTTTAGCCTGGGCTTGGGTGGCTCAAGCTGCCAGCCCTTAAACAGTCTATAACTGAGCTGGGGCCTGGACTTGATGACGCTCAGGCAGCCAGTAACAAAACAGTCTCAGGGCTGGATTTAGCTAGGCGGAGCTCAGGCAGCCAGCAAACAAACAGTCTGCAAGGGGGCTGGTAAGGGAAGCTCCTTCTCCAGCACAGGAGCTTCTCAGGGAAGCATCGGGAGTTGGCATCCCGGGGGGGTAGGGAGGGTCAGGAGGATGAGGGCCCACCCTAATCCACGGTGTTCCAGCCCAGAGCCGGGGCAGGATCAGCTGCCCCTGCATCAGCAGGGATCCAGCCGCAACATGCCGACTGAGCCACAGCCTGTTGTACTGTAGCCTGGGCTACTTCCTGCTTCGCCAGGGTTTGGTACCTGTGGCCTCCAGGCCTCTTTCAGTTCCTTGGGGTACGCTGCGGCAGGCACTCTCGGCCAGTCCTCGTTGGTGTCTGGGGATCGGGAACAGCCAGGTGTAGGTTCCCTGCAGAACAGGCGAAGCGTCCTTCTCTGCAGGTTCTCCCCCAACTGTGCTGCAGGGCCTGCCTTTTTTACTTCTGGCCATGCCCCAGTACGTCCAGCAATGGGGGCGGGGTGGTCTAGGCTCCACCATCCAAGGGGCGTGTAATGGTCCTTTGCTCTCCTGTGGGAAGCACTCAGTTTCACTACAGTTACCCATAGCATAACAACATATTTGATGGCTCTTCAAGGGATTATTCACATGGATTTTTCTCTTCATGTTTGTGTGCGCCCCACACATGCAAGATCATATTCTTTTTGGCTAGCAGTGTCTGTTGGGGCTGTGCCTGGACCTGAGATGCACTTCCAGTCTTCCCGCACTCAAAGGTTTAAAGGGTGGAGCACGTCCTTCCATCCCTTGATTCCTTCTAACAGCCTGTGGAAGCAACACGGAACCTCTGCGCATTGTGTGATTTCTTGTTAGGCTAGTTCGTTTTAGTGTAGTTAGTACAGTAGTTGTGCTTTTTTGCCAACAGACATAACACTGACAATAAACGTATGATGATAGATATCCTTGGTACTGGGACTCAACCTGCTATCGTGGAGTCAGAGTCCCCAGCATTTGAAGCTTGGCCCTCTTACGAGGCTGCTGTCCTGCTCACTTATGGGCACACTATGTGCCTCTTTTGCCTTAGCAAAACTCCCTGATGAACACTTTCCCATCCTTTGGACATTGGTGTTATTGCAGGCCTTTTCCATGATACTGAGGGTCCTGAGGAAACAGAGGCAAGACACAACTGATGATAACCCCAGGATAGGCCAAGCAGTTCTGATATTTGGATCTAATGAATGTTTCACTACAGCCCCAACATAGTCTTTCAGAACAGCCAGATCCTAAACCTGGACCCAGTCTCCTTATAGCTGACAGCCTGAATGCTGGCTGACTGAAATCCTACAAAAGAAGGTCTTCAGCTGAAGCTCAGAACTTTCTGTTGCAAAGCAGGAAAGCCTCAACTAGATAGACTTATAAAGTGAAGTGGAAGAGGTTTTCTATTTGGGCAGCTCACCACTAGCTGTGTCGCCTGACAACACTCATTTCAGCACTCATTTACCAGAGCTGCAACAATCTGGACTTTCTGTTGGCTGTATAAGGGTCCATCTAGCAGCAATTACTTTCCTACCAAGGGCCACACTGTTTTCTCACCTCACAGTGGCTAGATTCCTTAAATGCATTATTCATGTTTTTCCCCACAGTTCAGGACTCAATTCCCTCTTGAGACCTCAATATACTGTTAACAGGATCAATGGTTCCCCTTTGAGCCCTCAGCAACTTGTTCCATTTACTACCCATTCATGAAAACTATCTTTTTTTAGTAGCCATTACATTATCTGGAAAGGCACAGGAGATTCAGGAACTCAAGGCAGGTCCCCATTATACAATGTTTCATAAGAGCAGGGTCACTGTGTGAATCAACCTATTAATCTTCGAGGTCTCTATTGGTTTCTAACAAGTGTTCCATATTACTTTGATCAAATTTTGGAACCTTTTTTATGGAATACAAGACCTAAGGCAAGTGTTTGTCTTCTCCATCCATGTAAAAAAGTAATATTTGTGGTGACCACATTAGGGTCTAGGACATTGTTTCTTAAAGTGTGGGCCATGCTCCACTGGAGTGTTTAAAGGGTAAGCTGGATGGTAGAGCAAAGCTAGACAGACATCTAAGTTGTCCTCAAGAGTCTTAGTTTATTATTAAAATGAAACTGAAACTCTGGCTGCTATAGTTACAGAAGGAGAAAACATTCAAACTGGAGGGAATGTGATGTGATGTTTGCCCGAGTTTGCAGAGGGCCAGAAACAATAGTTCTGAGCTGTGAACTGCCCCATTCATTTCAATGACAGTGAACTCAGATGTCAATGATACTTTAAATGTCAATATTTATATCAATATAAATGTCAATGATTTGCTGATCCAGGACATTTTAAGAAACGAGAGGAAGTGTATTATGAAAACTACACTGATATTTCTTAAAGTGTGTGGGTGTGTGTGTGTGTGTCTCAAAGGGGGGAGAAGCTCAAAAGACAAGTTGGAGCATGCATAAGCCTTTAGTAACACATCTAGAGCCTACCAGGGGGTGAGATTGGTTACATTTTTCTGAAGGGGGGCAGGGGTTCAGCTTTTAAGTGTGGGAAACATTAGACTAAGGGGTGCCTCTGGACCATGCTGAGATAAGCATCTGCAGGAACATCCATCTTTGTTAGCAAAAGGCTGATATTAATAGAGGAAGGTGTTGGGATTTGGAAAAACCTCTCAGGTGAAAAGGTAGAAAGTTAGAGATGAGCTCAGAAGGCAGTCTGCGTTGGAATAGAAAGGGGCGGGGGGTTCATGTATTGGATAAAGAGAAAATCTGTAGTGGGAGAGGGAAGGATTGGGGACTGGTTTGGGATGAAACCTCCAAGGGGGAAGGAGAAGGAAGATAAGAATTGGAAGAGAAAGGGTATGTCTACACTACGGAATAAGGTCGAATTTATAGAAGTCGGTTTTTTAGAAATCGGTTTTATATATTCGAGTGTGTGTGTGTCCCCACAGAAAATGCTCTAAGTGCATTAACTCGGCGGAGCGCTTCCACAGTACCGAGGCTAGAGTCGACTTCCGGAGCGTTGCACTGTGGGTAGCTATCCCACAGTTCCCGCAGTCTCCGCTGCCCATTGGAATTCTGGGTTGAGATCCCAATGCCTGATGGTGCTAAAACATTGTCGCGGGTGGTTCTGGGTACATATCGTCAGGCCCCCGTTCCCTCCCTCCCTCCGTGAAAGCAAGGGCAGACAATCGTTTCGCGTCTTTTTTCCTGAGTTACCTGTGCAGACGCCATACCACGGTAAGCATGGAGCCTGCTCAGGTAACCGTCACCCTATGTCTCCTCGGTGCTGGCAGACGCGGTACGGCTTTGCTACACAGTAGCAGCAACCCATTGCCTTCTGGAAGCAGACGGTGCAATACGACTGGTAGTCGTCCTCGTCGTGTCCGAGGTGCTCCTGGCCACGTCGGCTGGGAGTGCCTGGGCAGACATGGGCGCAGGGACTAAATTTGGAGTGACTTGACCAGGTCATTCTCTTTAGTCCTGCAGTCAGTCCTATTGAACCGTCTTATGGTGAGCGGGCAGGCGATACGGACTGCTAGCAGTCGTACTGTACCATCTTCTGCCAGGCAGGCAAGAGATGAGGATTGCTAGTAGTCGTATTGTACCATCTTCTGCCAGGCAGGCAAGAGATGAGGATGGCTAGCAGTCGTACTGTACCATCTTCTGCCGAGCAGCCATGAGATGTGGATGGCTTGCAGTCCTTCTGCACCGTCTGCTGCCAGCCAAAGATGTAAAAGATAGATGGAGTGGGTCAAAACAAGAAATAGACCAGATTTGTTTTGTACTCATTTGCCTCCTCCTCTGTCTAGGGGACTCATTCCTCTAGGTCACACTGCAGTCACTCACAGAGAAGGTGCAGCGAGGTAAATCTAGCCATGTATCAATCAGAGGCCAGGCTAACCTCCTTGTTCCGATAAGAACGATAACTTAGGTGCACCATTTCTTATTGGAACCCTCCGTGAAGTCCTGCTTGAAATACTCCTTGATGTAAAGACCCCCCCTTTGTTGATTTTAGCTCCCTGAAGCCAACCCTGTAAGCCGTGTCGTCAGTCGCCCCTCCCTCCGTCAGAGCAACGGCAGACCATCGTTCCGCGCCTTTTTTCTGTGCGGACGCCATACCAAGGCAAGCATGGAAGCCGCTCAGCTCACTTTGGCAATTAGGAGCACATTAAACACCACATGCATTATCCAGCAGTATATGCAGCACCGGAACCTGGCAAAGCGATACCGGGCGAGGAGGCGACGTCAGCGCGGTCACGTGAGTGATGAGGACATGGACACAGATTTCTCTGAAAGCATGGGCCCTGCCAATGCATGCATCATGGTGCTAATGGGGCAGGTTCATGCTGTGGAACGCCGATTCTGGGCTCGGGAAACAAGCACAGACTGGTGGGACCGCATAGTGTTGCAGGTCTGGGACGATTCCCAGTGGCTGTGAAACTTTCGCATGCGTAAGGGCACTTTCATGGAACTTTGTGACTTGCTTTCCCCTGCCCTGAGGCATATGAATACCAAGATGAGAGCAGCCCCTCACAGTTGAGAAGCGAGTGGCGATAGCCCTGTGGAAGCTTGCAACGCCAGACAGCTACCGGTCAGTCAGGAATCAATTTGGAGTGGGCAAATCTACTGTGGGGGCTGCTGTGATGCAAGTAGCCCACGCAATCAAAGATCTGCTGATATCAAGGGTAGTGACCCTGGGAAACGTGCAGGTCATAGTGGATGGCTTTGCTGCAATGGGATTCCCTAACTGTGGTGGGGCCATAGATGGAACCCATATCCCTATCTTGGCACCGGAGCACCAAGCCAGCGAGTACATAAACCGCAAGGGGTACTTTTCGATAGTGCTGCAAGCTCTGGTGGATCACAAGGGACGTTTCACCAACATCAACGTGGGATGGCCGGGAAAGGTACATGATGCTCGCATCTTCAGGAACTCTGGTGTGTTTAAACAGGTGCAGGAAGGGATTTACTTCCCAGACCAGAAAATAACTGTTGGGGATGTTGAAATGCCTATATGTATCCTTGGGGACCCAGCTTACCCCTTAATGCCATGGCTCATGAAGCCGTACACAGGCAACCTGGACAGTAGTCAGGAGCTGTTCAGCTACAGGCTGAGCAAGTGCAGAATGGTGGTAGAATGTGCATTTGGACGTTTAAAGGCGTGCTGGTGCAGTTTACTGACTCGCTTAGACCTCAGCGAAACCAATATTCCCACTGTTATTACTGCTTGCTGTGTGCTCCACAATATCTGTGAGAGTAAGGGGGAGACGTTTATGGCGGGGTGGGAGGTTGAGGCAAATCGCCTGGCTGCTGGTTACGCACAGCCAGACACCAGGGCGGTTAGAAGAGCACAGGAGGGCACGGTACGCATCAGAGAAGCTTTGAAAACCACTTTCATGACTGGCCAGGCTACGGTGTGAAAGTTCTCTTTGTTTCTCCTTGATGAAACCCCCCGCCCCTTGGTTCACTCTACTTTCCTGTAAGCTAACCACCCGCCCCTCCTCCCTTCAATCATTGCTTGCAGAGGCAATAACGTCATTGTTGCTTCACATTCATGCATTCTTTATTCATATATCACACAAATAGGGGGATGACTACCAAGGTAGCCCAGGAGGGGTGGTGGAGGAGGGAAGGAAAATGCCACACAGCACTTTAAGCACAGCACTTTAAAAGTTTACAACTTTAAAATTTATTGAATGACAGCCTTCTTTTTTTGGGCAATCCTCTGTGGTGGAGTGGCTGGTTGGCCGGAGGCCCCCCCACCGCGTTCTTGGGCGTCTGGGTGTGGAGGCTATGGAACTTGGGGAGGAGGGCGGTTGGTTACAGAGGGGCTGTAGTGGCAGTCTGTGCTCCAGCTGCCTTTGCTGCAGCTCAACCATACACTGGAGCATATTGGTTTGGTCCTCCAGCAGCCTCAGCATTGAATCCTGCCTCCTCTCATCACGCTGCTGCCACATTTGAGCTTCAGCCCTGTCTTCAGCCCGCCACTTACTCTCTTCAGCACGCCACCTCTCCTCCCGGTCATTTTGTGCTTTCCTGCACTCTGACATTATTTGCCTCCACGCATTCGTCTGTGCTCTGTCAGTGTGGGAGGACAGCATGAGCTCGGAGAACATTTCATTGCGAGTCCTTTTTTTTTTTTTCTTTCTAAGGTTCACTAGCCTCTGGGAAGGAGAAGATCCTGTGATCATTGAAACACATGCAGCTGGTGGAGAAAAAAAAAAAGGGACAGCGGTATTTAAAAAGATACATTTTATAAAACAGTGGCTACACTCTTTCAGGGTAAACCTTGCTGTTAACATTACATACATAGCACCTGTGCTTTCGTTACAAGGTCGCATTTTGCCTCCCCCCACCCTGTGACTACCCCCTCATCCTTCCCCCCTCCCTGTGGCTAACAGCGGGGAACATTTCTGTTTAGCCACAGGCAAACAGCCCAGCAGGAATGGGCTCCTCTGAGTGTCCCCTGAAGAAAAGCACTCTATTTCAACCAGGTGACCATGAATTATATCTCACTCTCCTGAGGATAACACAGAGAGATAAAGAACGGATGTTGTTTGAATGCCAGCAAACATACACTGCAATGCTTTGTTCTACAATGATTCCCGAGTACGTGTTACTGGCCTGGAGTGGTAAAGTGTCCTACCATGAAGGACGCAATAAGGCTGCCCTCCCCAGAAACCTTTTGCAAAGGCTTTAGGACTACATCTAGGAGAACCGCGAATGCCAGGGCAAAGTAATCCTTTCACATGCTTGCTTTTAAACCATGTATAGTATTTTAAAAGGTACACTCACCAGAGGTCCCTTCTCCGCCTGCTGGGTCCAGGAGGCAGCCTTGGGTGGGTTCGGGGGGTACTGGCTCCAGGTCCAGGGTGAGAAACAGTTCCTGGCTGTCGGGAAAACCGGTTTCTCCGCTTGCTTGCTGTGAGCTATCTACAACCTCATCATCATCATCTTCTTCTTCGTCCCCAAAACCTGCTTCCGTATTGCCTCCATGTCCATTGAAGGAGTCAAACAACACGGCTGGGGTAGTGGTGGCTGAACCCCCTAAAATGGCATGCAGCTCATCATAGAAGCGGCATGTTTGGGGCTCTGACCCGGAGCGGCCGTTCGCCTCTCTGGTTTTCTGGTAGGCTTGCCTCAGCTCCTTCAGTTTCACGCGGCACTGCTTCGGGTCCCTGTTATGGCCTCTGTCCTTCATGCCCTGGGAGATTTTGACAAAGGTTTTGGCATTTCAAAAACTGGAACGGAGTTCTGATAGCAGGGATTCCTCTCCCCAAACAGCGATCAGATCCCGTACCTCCCATTCGGTCCATGCTGGAGCTCTTTTGCGATTCTGGGACTCCATCATGGTCACCTGTGCTGATGAGCTCTGCATGGTCACCTGCAGCTTGCCACGCTGGCCAAACAGGAAATGAGATTCAAAAGTTCGGTTCTTTTCCTGTCTACCTGGCCAGTGCATCTGAGTTGAGAGCACTGTCCAGAGCGGTCACAATGGAGCACTCTGGGATAGCTCCCGGAGGCCAATACCATCGAATTGTGTCCACAGTACCCCAAATTCGAGCCGGCAACGTCGATTTAAGCGCTAATCCACTTGTCAGGGGTGGAGTAAGGAAATTGATTTTAAGAGCCCTTTAAGTCGAAATAAAGGGCTTCATTGTGTGGACGGGCGCAGGTTTACATCGATTTAACGCTGCTAAATTCGACCTAAAGTCCTAGTGTAGACCAGGGCAAAGGAGCTGGAATTGGAGTCAGTTGTTTGTTTTTCAGATCTCATCCTAAGCCAGTCATTCTAGTAATTACGAATTGTGGGCACATTTGAAAAAGTTTAAATTATCAAATATGCTTGCTTTGCAGAATTGTTTCCTCGCACTACACGCACTCTGTTTCCAAGGTGAGACTTGCAGTTCTGCCAGTTTAACACCCCTCCCCCACAAATAAACGATGTAAACCCTGATATGCAAAGGGAAAATATTTCACTATAGTCATAACATAGACTGTGAAATTACTTTTATATCAGAAACAACAGTTCTAAAATGTATAAAAATAAGGAGAATTGTGCAATAACTGTCATGCTTGTACTACTAAAGAAAACTTTAGTTACACAATGAAGTTGGACCAGTCAATGCTGTGAAATAAACTGTAGCATTTATGAGGTCTATGATAACTGATGGGAGAGATGGAATTTTGAAAATTGGCCTAGCTTTCTTTACAGAACGGGCTAAATAGGACTATATGTGCTATAATATACAGTATGTGTTTTTTATTCTCCCTTCCCCCCCGGAACATTAGTTAAGAAACCCAGACTTAATGTTTGTGCTAGATGGAATTAGGTGCACACTTGTTCCATATTAAAGCATGTGGAAAGGCTCTAAATTAATTCAGGAGGATTAAATATTCATTCTGCCATTTTAAATTAGTCCTATTTTTATTGATTGGGAATGTACTAATAACGTTTGTGGATGACTAAACTGGGAGGTTTTGCCAGCATGGAGGACCACCAGAATATCATACTACAGTAAAAGCTTTGGCATGTTGGGGAAACGGGGGGTGCCAGTAAGTAGCAGAGATGCTATTCTTGACCCTCCCTTTAACCCTCTTCTCAGGATTCCAGGGTTTGTCTTTTCCATGTTTGTCTGGTCAGACAAGCTCCCTCCCTCCCTCTCTCCCGCCAAGACACAGGTGATGGTAGATGTTAGGACATAGATATTCAGGCCTGTCTGTAAAGGCCTAGACTCTTAAGAATTTAGGTGTATTCTTATCATTTAGCTAGTTGTAGAGGTATAAAAGAGAGAATCAAAATCACTGTCTGACTGTACATGGCCTTTTCTCACTGTGACAGTCTGAGGCCCTGTTCTTAGGCTAAGGCCTTTGGCTAAGCAGCAGAGGCAGCCATAAGCTGGGAAGCGAATGGTCACATCTTTACATTCCAAAGTAACCACATTGAAATAAGGTGCTATTGGGCTGTTAGGAATACAGTCCTGTCCTTATAATGCCTATTGCCTCCAGAGAAAGGGAAGTGCCTAGAAAATGTAAAAGGAAACTTAGTTTGATAGCATCCTGTCTGGCAAGAACTCACTTATCAATAGCTGGGATGTGAAATCCTCATTTCTGTGTTTGTTCTATCATTGTAGTCCCCATTTCCCTATTGTTTTGTTGTATAATCTCTATCTGGTTCTGAGATTTTGTCTGCTGTATAATTAATTTTGCTGGGTGTAAACTAATTAAGGTAGTGGGATATAATTGGTTAAATAATCATGTTACAATATGTTAGGATTGGTTAGTTAAATTTCAGGAAAATTATTGGTTAAGTATAGCTAAGCAGAACTCAAGTTTTACTATATAGTCTGCAGTCAATCAGGAAGTAAGGGGGGGGGGGGAATGGGAACAGGGAATGGAGGTGGGGAAATTGAAATCATGTTTTGCTAAGGGGGGGAATGGGAATAGGGACACAGGTATGGCTCTGTGGTGTCAGAGCTGGGAAGGGGGACATTAAGGAAGGAAACTGGAATCACGCTTGCTGGAAGTTCACCCCAATAAACATTGAATCGTTTGCACCTTTGGACTTCGGGTATTGTTGCTCTCTGTTCATGCGAGAAGGACCAGGGAAGTAAGTGGGTGAAGGAATAAGCCCCCTAATAGTAGACACTTTTTTGTCATCTTTTGTTAGGATTACAATCCTGTCTTCAGAAATGTTGATGAAAGGATAAATTAGAAATAATAAAGGAACAATGATGAATTCCAGAGGTTACTCTTATTTACAATTTGAATATGTACCTGAGAATGCAAACAACTTAGTCTTTTGTTAAACTGGATATGACTCTTAATATTCTCTGCTCTTAATTTGTTCTCAGCACCTGCTGTTGTGCACATTGTTTTCTCTCTGTTGCAATTTCAATAACTACTTCGTGCATTAACCTAGAAAACCAGCTAAAATGACTTCTGATCTGAATAAGTTTGTGAGAGGGTTGTGTGCTCTTTCATATGTTTTTATAAAATGACATGTGTGTCATTGTCTTATATTTTACATTTCTGGATTGCTGCTTTTTTCTCTGAATACAGTGGAAGAGCTGTATTATGTTATCCATATTCAGCTTTTTAAAAATAACATTTTATTAGTCCATATAATTTCAAAGTGAGAAGTTTGTTTTCATTTCTATGCAGTGAGCTGCTATCTCAACAAATGGGGGATTTAAACATCCGTCTAGTGAGAATATACCCGCTAGATACTGAAAATAGAATTGCTGAGAATTGCTGAATTTCTTTTGATAGTCCCCTCTTCCAAATGCACACAATTTCCGTTTTATCCCCTCAAAGACTTATAGTCAGGCCAAGTCTTCAGGCCAAAGTGAATTTGCTCTCTCCAGAGCCAGATAATATGGTGCTTGAATCACTCAAAGAGGACAGCTTAAAAGCTATGTAAGATGCTTCCTTTCCTCACCCAACCTCCAAAGTTGCCGAGTACACTATTTCTACAGTACAGAAGTCCCCTGTTTCTCTTTCTCTAAACTTTGGCTGCAGATTTGACTTGAAAAACTATTTCACTGAACATCTTGACTTTGTGGGGGGGAGGGTGTTTCAGGCAGCACAAATGCAATCTTGGCTGACACCTTGCTTTTCTTGCAGAGCAGGGGATAACTCTAGTGTTCTGGCTAATGCTACCTGTCTTAATGAAATCAGTTCTGATGGTTGGGGTGAGGTCCACACTAATGCTGAGAGTATTTGTTTTGCTGCCCTTTGCAGAACACTACCAACGTTTGATGTTCTACTCTGTAAGGTGCTTTGAACCACTTTGAAGATGTAAAGTGCTATATGAAATTCACCTTCTGTTTACTTTGGTTCATCATCATTTGATATTCAGTAGGAAAGTTCACTTTGTATTTATTGTTCAAAATATACTTTATTCCGAGAGGAAAAACTACATAAAACAGGAGTTAAGACTGAGTACATATCCGTAATTTTAGGGTAAAACATTAATTGTTGTAATTATCCGCCAAACAAATGTTGCACACTCAGAAAATTTGGAGTTAATGTTAAACCTAAAAAATTCAAATTTGTTAAGCTATGGAAATGCACGGTGAAGGCACCCAATCACTCTTACCTCTGCCCTGTGTGGTGAATTTCCAAAATGTAATTTTAGGTTATTAATTTTCTATCTACCTACCTACCTACCTACCAATTCTTAATTTGCAAATAATGACCAAGCATTTTTTATTTGAGTGGCCTCTGCACATTCTGACTTCTGTGACGTGCCAATGGTGCAGCTTGGACCAGTGGAATCTTCTACTAGCTGTGTCCATTGGAGCACTCGTATGCCTCTTGCCTTCTCCTTGAGGCCCTGAACACTTGGAGGGTGAGGTTATAAAAGGGGGCACATCACGAAAACCACCTCAGTTCTTTCCAATTGTGGTCACAGATTACTGGATCCCCAAATTTTTAGAACCCTGATTTGTTGTTTATGCTGCCACCCTATTTTAGTGAGGTTTAGCTAGTCAAAAAAAGAAAAAACTGCTTGAGTATTTTAGCACCCTGTCAAGGGTCCTTTGTTCTGATACATCAAAACCTAAGATAAAGAAACCTGGGTTCAAGAGGTGCACCTCTTGCCCTGCTGTTATTTCTCCTTAGACACACACACATACAATGTTGTTTGACTTGCTTGGGGCAGGGTGACTTGCTGCATTGTTGCTCCATATGCAGCACCTTTATCCCCAGGAATTGCCTTCAAGCTATGCTGTTGCAGGAATCATTAATAGCTAAAGCTTCTGGTTCTAAAACTCAGGATTCCGTAAGTGCTGTGAGACCAGCCTCAGCTTTGACTCCTGATAGAGTTAAAAATCATGGCAAAATCCCTTCATGTGTTGGCCTCTGTCTTGAGCCGAACTTAACGTGCCAATCACTGTGAATCTGAAAAGATTGGTTCCAGCTGAGCACAAATGTGTGGCCTCACAGGTGTCCACCTCTGCTGAAGGACAGTCCTCAAGAGCATACCTCTACAGATCTAGTGCATCCAGTTCTGCACAATGAAGTGCAAAAGCATACTCTTAGCCTCAGGCCTTGGAAGTCAGTGCCACAGTGAAGGATAATATTGAGGATCAAGGCTGTTTGGATCCAAGGCTGTTGGTTCTGTGCTAAAAATCTCATTGTTTGCTTTAACACAACTGTCAGTTCCTTCTGGATCTATGTAGTAGATTAGGCAGGTTCATCATATTGAACCCCTTAATCACCCTCATTTACCTTCAGATCAGGGCGATTTTGTGCAGCACTGGGTACATTGTCCATAGTGCTTAAAGAGAAAGGAAAGATGCACAAAGCAGTGGGGCAGATTTTTTCTTTCCCACAGAAGAAGGAATCAATCTCAATTCCAGCCTTTCAGACCACAAGATCACCCTCTTTCACCCAGGGATTGAGAGGATAACTAGACAAAACCTCTGCTACCAAAGGTCAGTTTGTAGTGAACTATGCCCTGAGAGCATCCTTCAATGCTTCAGATATGGTATCTAGTACTGTGTCTTTACCATTACATTGAGGTGCCATTCATGGTTTTCTCTCTGCACTTCCTTAGGAAGCAAGAATCGGGGGAGAATACCTCTCATTCGATGATGAAGGGCTAATTTAGCTTTAGAACATATGAGGTTGTAAGGAAACTGAAAGACACCAGGTCTG
Source organism: Lepidochelys kempii (assembly GCF_965140285.1). NCBI lineage: Eukaryota > Metazoa > Chordata > Testudines > Cheloniidae > Lepidochelys > Lepidochelys kempii. The sequence continues at coordinate 133,499,696 of NC_136382.1, read as the reverse complement.
CTGCAAGGTCTCTAGTGATTTCTGGAACCCCTAGGAAAAAATAGGGGGGTACCAAATTTTATCAGAAACCATACCAAAGCTCTACTTTGTATTCTTTTCAAGAACGTAATCCCCCCCACTCCCACATTCAGTATCAGTAGAGACACAAACCCTTCTAAATGCAAGCTAAAGAAAGATCTGCTGCATCAGCCTGTGTATCACAGGTTTGATGGGATGCACAAAAATCCCAAACCAGTTTTAAAGTGTCTGCATCCCTTTCATTTGTAAACTTTTTTCCTCTTTTTTCATCCCTCCTCCCACCCCCACGATCTACATTTTTTAGAGGCCTGGAGTGTAATCACCACAGATTAATGAAATTTGGAGATTGTCCAGCAGGGTTACTCCATTCAGTTCAACACTATCCTGCCTCCCACCAACCCTCCTCCTCACAGGAAAGAACCTGTTAAGATCAGAAGTCTGCTCAATACTGGATTCTGGTGCCATAAAGGAAGAGATCTGGGGGAAGGAATTTTTTTCAGATACTTTCTGAACCCTATGAAAGATGGAGGTCTCAGACCCATTCTTGATATTGGGAAGCTCAACTCTCTGTCAGAAAGTTCAGTCACCATGCTTTACTCTAGCCTCACTCATCCCCTCCTTATTAATCTATGATTGGTTTGCAGCTCTTGATTTACAGGACGCTTACTTTCGCATCTCAATGAGACTTTTGCATAGAAAATACATTGTTTCTTGTGGGTGGAGATCATTACCAATATAAGGTCTTTTCACTTGGCCAATCTACAACACTTTGAGTGTTCACAAAGTGTCTCATAGTAGGATGCCATTTGAGACGTTAGGTTATCTGGGTTTACCTCTACATGGACAGTTGGCTCATCAAGGTGTCATTGTAGGAGAGCCTGCCAAAAGGTATGTCACAAACATGTACCTTGTTCCAAACAATAGGGTTCAAGATAAACTGAAAGAATTTGTAAATAGCACCAACCCAGTTCATACCTTTTATTGGGATAGTTCTGGATTCTCAAAAAGATAGAACTTTTTTCTTCTAGAGGAAAACTTCTATTTAAATATGCTTACAACAATAGATATAGCACAAGAGAACTTGTGTCAAGCAGTAATGTTCTTCCTCAGGCTGATGACTTCAGTGACAGTTGTAATTCTATGTGCACGTCTACGATTGAGGCACATACATTGGCTAGCAAGATGCTATATTCCAAATACAGTAAGCATGTTTATGAGATTGATACTACCCAAGGATGTGTTCCTATTCCTTATGTGATATACTCAACATCACAGTGTTCTCAGAGGAGTTGCATTCAACCTCCTAGCTCAGTCAGTCACAGTCATCACAGTCAATCTGGGCTTTGAAGCTCATTACAAGAATTTGACCGTTCATTGTTGCTTGAATTTCTGGGAGGAAAAACTTCCATATCAAGTATTCTAGAATTAAGTACAACACATTAGGCACTTAGGTTCTTTCTTCCTCCACTTCGTGGCAGAGTAGTTCAAGCAATTACCGATACAGCAGTTTTTACGTGAACAGTTGGGTAAGCACATTTCAGCTAGCTGTGCAAAGAGGCTGTAGCTCTGTAACACCAAACTTGCCCATGAGCTTTCCAACTTGCAGGCAAGGATAATATGCTGCCAAATCAGATGAGCAGAGAGTTAATGATGGCCACTGAACAACTCATTAGAAAATGACATCCTTCCTCCACACCTGACATTTCTCCCCAAGGTGGTGGTAATAATTTTAACTTGGCCATAAGTTGTCCATATGTTTCTGTAGGTCTTGCTCCCCAGGGGAAGCTAAACTACACATATTGAATGCTAAGACAGAAGTAGCCTATTTCAATAGGTCTGAGAGGAGTACAGGAAATAACCTAGACTGTTTGTCTCCTTATGGGGAAAAAGAATAAAGGGCGGGTAGTTGTATCCCAATGCCTTTCTAAGGGGGTTAAGATATATGAAAGTGTGTTATAAATATACCTCTGTTCCTCTTCCAGAGCGCTTGGAGTGCACTCAACTAGAAAGAGAGCCACTGTCACCACTTACTTTAGACATATTCCATATTAGCAATCTGTAGAGATACCACTTGGAGGTTGATCCATGTGTTCACAAAGCATTATTCCATAGAAGTTGTGATGCTTCTGGGGGCACCCAGAGCTAGAAGTCACCTTGTTGCCACTTACAGCGTGAGCAAGTTTTGCCTGTGCCAGCTGAGTGTTAGCTCCCTAACCCAAGTAGCTTGCCTTCCACTCACACACTCTCCTCTGGGCTATACCAGCCCTGCCTTTGCCCTGCATATTGGCAATATAGGCACCTCATCCCCCGAGTCCCTTCAAAGCATCCCTCTGTGGTATTTGGCCTGGATCACTGGATACATACAGAAATCTTAGATCCCAATTCAAAGGAATAATGTACCCCAATTTACTAGTTTTACCTTAGGCCACTGCTTCTGTATCACACACAACATTTGAGTTGAATTATAGTAAAACAAAAGGAAATTTATTTAAGAAAAGAATAAAGAATCAAATAGAAATAGGTGAGAGTTTTGGAAACTGTCACATACAAAACAAAATCATAAAACTGAGAATGGGGAATACACTTATTCCTATCTAATAGAGTAGATTCTCACTCCAAAGTTCTGTCTTTTTTGTAGTGTTTGCTAGACCAGTCTTTTATGATATTTCACCTTCGCTGTTTCAAGGTACCTCCTCAGTGAATGAATGCAGTGTCTTTTTCCACCTTGTGATGCACTGACTCAATCTTTTGTCTTTGTTCACAGACAGGGCCATCCCCTTGCTGTCATATTTTGCTTTTTCACTGCCAAGTAGTTTTGATGTTTATAGCTTCTTTGATTTTTCCATTGACTTGTCTGCAACAGTGAACCACTGAGCAATACATTGCATAAGTGGCTAGCCAGGGAGGGGTGACACTCCTTCCCATTAGAATGAGCCATCACTGAGACATATGATACACAGGTGACTCGCTTTGGCTCCAAGACTTATCAAGGGCATAATTTTCTATACAGTTACATTAAGCCTTAAATATTATCTGTATACACATCTCACACTATTGATGAGTTACAAGCTTTCAGTAGAGACCTCACATCGCACCCTTTATGGCTAAATACCATGAAAGCGGTGTATTAGGTGAGTGTGTTTGTCTGCTCTGAGAAGAGAGCAGTGAGTCCTTTGCCAGTTGGCACCAATGCTATGTCACAGATGTGGCATCTAGAAGAGCTTACAGTTTGGTAAAGCAGTATTACAATCTCCATTTAACTAGGCCTCTTTGTCCCACGCTCCGAAGGCAGGAATACTGCTTGATAAAATCCTGAGAGTGGAAAATGTGCAGAAGAGACAGTGAAGGTTGCTCACATGTAACTGCAATTCTTTGAAATAACCTCTGCACATTCATGCTCTCCTGCCCATCTTCTCTTCCTCCTTGGAGTCCTAATTTCAACTTTTAACCCGAGGAGGGACTGGAAGGAGCTAAGGTGGTCGGCAAGCCAAGTCGTTCTTTTGTAGTTCTGCTATCCAAATGTCCAGAGCCATGAAGGAAGGGGCAGGGTTACAGGGGGAGTGAGTGTTCCAATGAGCACTGCTTCTAGAAACTTCTATTGGCCTAAGCTGCACTGTCTGCTCGTATTGAAAAACTCAGGTCATAGGCAAATAACTTCCTTCTGCAGTTTGATCCATGAACCATGGTAAATCATCTATGAGAAATGGTGGGAGGGCAACTTTTTCTCCTTCTGGCTTAATAGGAAACAGTTAGTACACACAGCTGTTCTTTCTTCTCCCAGAAAAATCCCTTTATCTGAGGATATAATTGTTTTAATACTGTTCTTTACCTTGTAAATCGTGTGTGTGCATTTCCATAAATGTACTAAAAATAGTCTAACTGAATTGCAAGTCGAATCATGAAAATTTGGCCCAAATGAAGTAAATAACAGTTTGCCATTGGCTTCAGTGGAGCCAGGATTTCACCCTACACGTCTATGTAGTCCAACCTGCATGAGGTCATATCCCAATCCACTCTTCAGCATTGGTCATTTAATCAAACTTTGACATAGATAGCATGGTAGAGCCCATTTTTGACAGAGCTGTAAGAACAGTGGGGGATGTACTTTGTTTTAGAAAGCAGATTAGCCTTAAAATATCCAACTGCCAAAACTTGTATAATTTATCAAAATGCTGAAGCAAGATAGTAGGGTACTGGTGTCAATAGTCAAAGAAAAATCTAAAGTACTGATTCTGAAATTTTAAAATAAACTTTTTTCCTTTCAGCAAAATAATAAAAATTAAAATTAAAAGTCCCTTCAGCAACTTTATTCTGTCTCTGAAATATTCTTAATGAAATTGAAGCAGCATTGTGCTAATTAAGGTAGAAATGTAAAGTAGAAATGTTAATTGTGGGACTATACCAATTGCTTGCTGAAAAGATTATCATTATTTCCTGATGAAACAAAATACAAATTGAGCTACAATATTTAAGGTTGATTTATTCTGAGAAAATGATAAAAAAAAAAAAAAAAAAAGTGCCAAGAGTTTGGGGTTCGGTACCTTATTGTTACCTTTCCAAATAAAAAATAAATAAAAAATTATAAATTGCAAACTATACTTGTTGCTTCATAACTGGTTGCAATGTATCTTGACATAATGATGATGATCATAATAATTGGGAGGTGGGACTCATTAAATCACTTTGTCATCTTTGATTTCCTAAGTGAAGGGAGGGAATCCAGTCCATAAGTCTGTTTAATAGGAAAGCTAAGAGGCTTTTGTTTGGTTTTGGTTTTTATTTTTAAATCTTCTAAAACTGGTGCAGTAGATGTTATTGTGATTGCCATCTTGGATTCCTTCCAAGACCAAAGGGAAACATGATTATGACTTAGAAAGCTTTTTTTTTAGCCTTTTGTGAAATTTCACTGACATCAGGCAACGTTTTATTGTTAAAGGGTATAGCTTCAAGGTTATATATTGTGGCTTTGCTTCAATGTTTACTTTAAGATAAATGTCTCTAGCATTTATCAGAGTGTGGAAGAGACCATTGATGAAGTACAAATATAAGGTCTAATTCTCCATTCATTTACACCTGTTTTCTGGTAGTGTTACTCTATTGACATAAAAGGAATTGCTCCTGATTTGCATCAGTGTAAATGGAGAATCATTCCCAGAGTGTATTAGCATAATTGCTTAATTATAACTCTCATTTCAAATAATCCAAGCCTTGATCTAACACAATAACAGTACAATAATGGAATATTTTTTTAGATATTTTATCATAGTTTTTTGATCTCAGCTAGCTTTTTTTCATTTTCTGCCCTTACAGTTCACTTGCAACCAAAGATTATACATGTGAAGAAAGAGCACAAATGAGTAAGTTCACAACAAATACTCGGTATACAGAAACTCATGTGTATCCCCATTAATCAAAATGAGGGGCTTCCCATGTCACTTCTGCCTTCTGTCTAAATCTGCATATTAATCATGGATCTGAAGTATGGGTATAAGAAGTAACCATTTATACTGTAGTTATAGTTTTATTGTAAATCCGATGTATAATAATTTGAGCCATCTTTTCATGAACTGGGTTCATAATTTGTGCATTGTACTCTTTTCAGTTCTTTTTCCACAGCTGCAATCCAGATAAGTGACTCAATTATAGTTAGTGTTAGCCTTAAAGATTCCCTGATGCCTCATGGAAAACCTTGAAAAACATTCTATTTAAGACAATTATGCTTAAATATCACATTTTCTAAGGACATTTGCATGAAAACAGACTCTTGCTAAAGGAGTTCATCTGCTCTTCGTGCATATGTGTCATTTGGAATAATAATCCTTTGTGTGATATCATCACAATCTCAAGAGCAGTTAATTGTGATATCACACAAAGGAGTATGGCCAAGATTTTCCAAATTGGATATCTAAAGTTAGGCACCTAAATCCCTATTTGAACACCTAAATGAGCACCCACACTCTCCACTGTGCCTCTGAAAATCCAGGACCTTTTGATTTAGGAACCCAAGCTGTAAATCTCTGGACTATGGCTTTAAGGAACAAACAGTAGGAACAGATGAACTCCATCTACAAGTATTTTTTTCATATAATGATTCTTAATATTAGTGGTTAAAAACAAGGAAAGAAGCAAATGGAAAATCATTTAATTTAGAAAGGTATTCTAAATTAAGACTAAATTAAGTGTTCTATATTTTCCTTGTGACAACTTTCATACAGGTGCTGCTATATTAAATAGTTGAAAGTTTACGTATTCTTCCACTAACACTGTAGCTACCTTGATGTTACTCCAGTGAATTGTCTAGTTTAGAGTTCTTGAGGAGAAAGGTAGCTTATAGACCCTCTCCTCTTTGCTTTTGCACCCTATTATTTCCATAGGTCATAGAAGGATGGGTCCCAGGCCAAGCTTGCATCCAAAAATGGATTTGCTGTAAATTAGCTGATGTATTACTGCTGCATTAACTATACTGGCAAAATACACAACACTGTGTCTTTAAATGTGTTACTCTGAAGACTGAAAGCTGACTAGAGCTCTTATTGCTCATAGCAAAATGCTGTGTAGAATCAGTCAAATGCAAATCAAATGTCTGGCTGATCATAAGATTTGGCCTACTATTCACATTTATATTCCTATTTTATCAAATTGCACTTCCCATTTTTTAAGATTAGCACAGCCTCAGAATCACAATTATACAATTTTAATCTTGATGAATAGTACAAGGATTAATTATGCATTCTTTTTAGGGTGATAACATTCTCTAATAATAGGGGCAGATTTCCAGTTTCTTGATCAACAAAATAATCTCAGAAAGGCCCCTTACAGCATTAATTTCTGTCTATCAAGGTTGACATGAGGCAGGGTTACCAAGCAGCCTCCTTTTGACAGGGTAGTCCAATAGTACAGTTTTTATTCATTGCTCTGTTATTGGCACAGGACCATTTGTAGGCATATATCCAGGTCCCCAGAAAACTTGGAAACATTCCACCTTAAAGAGAACTGAAACTGTGGCTAACAAACCAGCTGCTTTATTGAGCTCAGAAGGAAGTCTTTGTAACTCTGTGGAAGGAACTTAAGTTATTTGCATAACATCCAACAGCCCTAGTGGAGAGGATCGGCACAAGCAGAACAGCAGGGTAGGCATCCAGTTTTATCTTTTGACCATGTCTGGCAATTGCTCTCTAGCTGAAAGACTAAGATGAGGAGAAAAAAGGGAAAAGTGAGGAACTTGACCTAGAGGTGTGTGGGTGGTGGTCAGGGATGAGGAAGATATGGACAAATATTCTTTTTGGGGGTGGGGTGGGGTAGAGGAAGAAATCTGTTTTATTAAATGTTGTCTTATAACGCAAACAAAGGAAGTTTTATAATAAATGGTGCAAGCATTAGTTATAACTCAGGGGTGTGTGTCTGTTTTGTCCAATTCCTTTTTGTGGAGAGATAACAAATAGAGCAAAGAGAAATTGATGAAAAACAAATGTAGGAGAGGGGGAGTGATGCCATAGAAGGTAATACAATCTATTCATCATCTGAACCTTTTTCAAACAGAACATCTTCTGTATTACTGAATTATGAATCTATGGAATATTCACTACTAAATGTTCACACAGCCTATATCAGTGGTTCTCAATCTATTTAACATTGTGGCAGACATATGGAGTGTTCTGTGTGTTATGTGGGCTGCATCCACACAATATATATACTATCTATATGGGCTTGAGGATCCTACATGGGCCGCAGCTGTGTGGTGATTGGGCCTTAAGTGTCCCATGGATTGAGAACCACTGAACTATATTAAAAATAAAAAGGTTATGTAAATTAGTCCAACTATAGATTTTTTAAAAGGGCTGCCTTATTTGTTCATATACCTTCGCTTTAGTGATTCTTGTAAGGGCAGTTTTTTTCCAAATGTTGCTGTTTCCAATAAAGTGTTAATTCATAAATCAGTGCTAATTTAGGCATCTCCTTGGTCAACCAATACACTAGTTTTAAAGTGTTCTCTGACTTATGAAGCAGTGGAGGGAATAACTATTTTTTTTGTTGTTTTTTTTTAAACCCAGTGGATACAATATGCTATTGCTTTAAAATACTGAGTGTACACAAATATTTGTTTCCCTGAGAATGGGCTGTGTCATACCGTCTGTGTAACTGGAAGGACGTGAGAAGCATAAGAAAAGAGAATTGTCACAATGCTCAAGTCCTTTTGAAGTATGCTTTCCTCCACAACTGTAGGTTGACTTGTCAGATGGAACAGGAGGCATGGCCTCAAAGTCTCTCAGGTGATGGAAAGCATGGAGCGTCAACACTATGGATCCCATGGTGCATTTACTAGTTTCTGAACTAAAAGGGCAGAAGTGGCCAGAATTATTTATATGGACATTGTAGAATTGTCCCAGTTCAGAACTGACTGTGTCTTCCATTTAAGGAAGTCACGCATCTGCTAGGAGGAGATAAGGCTGGAATGGAGAAACGAAATTTCTGTAGTTGAGATTATTGAGAGAGGTGAAGCAGCTGATCACTTCCTCATGCATCAAGAAATGTATCTGGTGCTGGGGAACGCCTTGAGGAAGGAAGAACATATATAGAAAAAGTGGAAGTAAACAAGCAGGGAGAACTGGAGGTCCTGGTGATGTCAAGGAACTATGACGTGATCGGAATAACAGAGACTTGGTGGGATAACTCATATGACTGGAGTACTGTCATGGATGGTTATAAACTGTTCAGGAAGGACAGGCAGGGCAGAAAAGGTGGGGGAGTAGCACTGTATGTAAGGGAGCAGTATGACTGCTCAGAGCTCCGGTACGAAACTGCAGAAAAACCTGAGTGTCTCTGGATTAAGTTTAGAAGTGTGTGCAACAAGAGTGATGTAGTGGTGGGAGTCTGCTATAGACCACCGGACCAGGGGGATGAGGTGGATGAGGCTTTCTTCCGGCAGCTCACGGAAGCTACTAGATCGCATGCCCTGATTCTCATGGGTGACTTTAATTTTCCTGATATCTGCTGGGAGAGCAATACAGCGGTGCATAGACAATCCAGGAAGTTTTTGGAAAGCGTAGGGGACAATTTCCTGGCGCAAGTGCTAGAGGAGCCAACTAGGGGGGGTGCTTTTCTTGACCTGCTGCTCACAAACCGGGTAGAATTAGTGGGGGAAGCAAAAGTGGATGGGAATCTGGGAAGCAGTGACCATGAGTTGGTTGAGTTCAGGATCCTGACGCAGGGAACAAAGGTAAGCAGCAGGATACGGACCCTGGACTTCAGGAAAGCAGACTTCGACTCCCTCAGGGAACGGATGGCCAGGATCCCCTGGGGGACTAACTTGAAGGGGAAAGGAGTCCAGGAGAGCTGGCTGTATTTCAAGGAATCCCTGTTGAGGTTACAGGGACAAACCATCCCGATGAGTCGAAAGAATAGTAAATATGGCAGGCGACCAACTTGGCTTAATGGTGAAATCCTAGCGGATCTTAAACATAAAAAAGAAGCTTACAAGAAGTGGAAGGTTGGACATATGACCAGGGAAGAGTATAAAAATATTGCTCGGGCATGTAGGAATGTTATCAGGAGGGCCAAATCGCACCTGGAGCTGCAGCTAGCCAGAGATGTCAAGAGTAACAAGAAGGGTTTCTTCAGGTATGTTGGCAACAAGAAGAAAGCCAAGGAATGTGTGGGCCCCTTACTGAATGAGGGAGGCAACCTAGTGACAGAGGATGTGGAAAAAGCTAATGTACTCAATGCTTTTTTTGCCTCTGTTTTCACTAACAAGGTCAGCTCCCAGACTGCTGCGCTGGGCATCACAAAATGCGGAAGAGATGGCCAGCCCTCTGTGGAGATAGAGGCGGTTAGGGACTATTTAGAAAAGCTGGACGTGCACAAGTCCCTGGGGCCGGACGAGTTGCATCCGAGAGTGCTGAAGGAATTGGCGGCTGTGATTGCAGAGCCACTGGCCATTATCTTTGAAAACTCGTGGCGAACCGGGGAAGTCCCGGATGACTGGAAAAAGGCTAATGTAGTGCCAATCTTTAAAAAAGGGAAGAAGGAAGATCCTGGGAACTACAGGCCAGTCAGCCTCACCTCAGTCCCTGGAAAAATCATGGAGCAGGTCCTCAAAGAATCAATCCTGAAGCACTTGCATGAGAGGAAAGTGATCAGGAACAGCCAGCATGGATTCACCAAGGGAAGGTCATGCCTGACTAATCTAATCGCCTTTTATGATGAGATTACTGGTTCTGTGGATGAAGGGAAAGCAGTGGATGTATTGTTTCTTGACTTTAGCAAAGCTTTTGACACGGTCTCCCATAGTATTCTTGTCAGCAAGTTAAGGAAGTATGGGCTGGATGAATGCACTATAAGGTGGGTAGAAAGCTGGCTAAATTGTCGGGCTCAACGGGTAGTGATCAATGGCTCCATGTCTAGTTGGCAGCCGGTATCAAGTGGAGTGCCCCAAGGGTCGGTCCTGGGGCCGGTTTTATTCAATATCTTCATAAATGATCTGGAAGATGGTGTGGATTGCACTCTCAGCAAATTTGCGGATGATACTAAACTGGGAGGAGTGGTAGATACGCTGGAGGGGAGGGATAGGATACAGAAGGACCTAGACCAATTGGAAGATTGGGCCAAAAGGAATCTGATGAGGTTCAATAAGGATAAGTGCAGGGTCCTGCACTTAGGACGGAAGAACCCAATGCACAGCTACAGACTAGGGACCGAATGGCTAGGCAGCAGTTCTGCAGAAAAGGACCTAGGGGTGACAGTGGACGAGAAGCTGGATATGAGTCAGCAGTGTGCCCTTGTTGCCAAGAAGGCCAATGGCATTTTGGGATGTATAAGTAGGGGCATAGCGAGCAGATCGAGGGACGTGATCGTTCCCCTCTATTCGACATTGGTGAGGCCTCATCTGGAGTACTGTGTCCAGTTTTGGGCCCCACACTTCAAGAAGGATGTGGATAAATTGGAGAGAGTCCAGCGAAGGGCAACAAAAATGATTAGGGGACTGGAACACATGAGTTATGAGGAGAGGCTGAGGGAGCTGGGATTGTTTAGCCTGCAGAAGAGAAGAATGAGGGGGGATTTGATAGCTGCTTTCAACTACCTGAAAGGGGGTTCCAAAGAGGATGGCTCTAGACTGTTCTCAATGGTAGCAGATGACAGAACGAGGAGTAATGGTCTCAAGTTGCAGTGGGGGAGGTTTAGATTGGATATTAGGAAAAACTTTTTCACTAAGAGGGTGGTGAAACACTGGAATGCGTTACCTAGGGAGGTGGTAGAATCTCCTTCCTTAGAGGTTTTTAAGGTCAGGCTTGACAAAGCCCTGGCTGGGATGATTTAACTGGGAATTGGTCCTGCTTTGAGCAGGGGGTTGGACTAGATGACCTTCTGGGGTCCCTTCCAACCCTGATATTCTATGATTCTATGATTCTATGCTGGCATAGAAAGTTAACATAGTTGGGGAAGGGGTATTTCAACTACGAAGTGTTTCAAGAAGTAATTTAGTAGCTGAGTAACGAAATAAAACTTTGTAATTAGGTTAAAAAAAACTAGCACTGTGTGCTTTTTTTTTTTTTAAATGAGGAAATTAGACAAAAAGAACATAAAACCAAAAGTGGGTGGTAAACTTTGCAGGTGACTCAATTGCTTAGGCGAGTGTAGGGAACATGAGAGCGATGTAACAAAGATAGATGAATGGATAGCAAATTAAATTTTGTTGTGTTTAAATGCAAGGTGTACTGCACACAGGAAGGAATGACCTGGACTACTAATATGTTACTGAGTTTTAAATTAATTAAAACTATGTGACAAATCATGGCATCATTTGACTGCTACTGTACACTGAGATGTCCAATAAGCCAATGTTGTTGCGGAGTAGGAGGAATGCAATGAAAAAATTACAGAAAAGATTATAATGCTATTTCATACAAATCAGTTATACCCCTTCCCTGAAATGGTGCGTGCGGTTCTGGTCACTATACAAAAAAGATCTAGCTGAATTTGGTGCGAGAGGCATGACATGATGATGTTTTTATTATTTGTATTGCAGAAGCACCTAGAAACTCCACCCCCTGTTGTACTAGGCATATTGTACAAACATAACAAAAAGACTGTTCCTGCCCAGAAGAGCTTCTCTTCTAAATAGACAAATGGAAAGACTTTCATATGAGCAGAGATTGAAACATTTTTGACTGTTTGGTTTACAGAGGAGATGAATAAAAGTTGACATAACGAAGCAAAAGATGTTCTAGCAAGAGTAAATAGGAGCGCCCGCTTTACTTTTTCTCATAATACAATAACAAGGGACTGTCTAATGAAATTGAAAGATAATATATATGAAATGATTTAAGGAAATATCTGTTTTTACATAATACATAATCAACTAGTGGAACTCAGTGCTACAAGATATCCTTGAAAACTAAACAGGCTTGTTTAAAAAAGGATTATCCATTTATATGTATAACAAGAAAAAACATAGGTAAATGAGCTAGGATGACAGCCATTTAATTTTTTTTATATAAGGAGATATTTTAAAGCTTTGTTTCAGGGTATTTAAACCACCAGTAACTTATGGGACATAGGAAACAGCTTCCCCATGGGCAGTTTATTCCAAAATTATGCACAGTAGTGGAAAATTGCACCTTTCCCTAAAGCACCTGGTACTGGCCATTGTCAGACATACAATACTGTAATAGACAGCCTGTTGTTCTGATCTGATGTAGGTATTTCTCTGTTCCTAATTCTTGATGCGAAACAGAAGAATGGGATTATTACAGGATAGTCTTTTCTCATTTTATATTTATATTTAGTTTGTATGACAATTTAAAAATATTTGTGATACCCTTCAAAAAACTAGGTTGAACAGATTTTGATGAATGGTTTTCCATTTTTAATGTGTGAATTGGATAGATAGTTTGAAAAACCTAATTTACAGCCACTTCAAAGAAAATAGGCATAAGTGGAGTTTCAGATCATTCCAGAAATGCAAAATTGTGGGGTTTTTTTGTTCTGAATACTATTTAAGTAGTTGCAAAATGCAAAGTAGGTAGCAGGGTTATGATGGGATGTCTTAGTCTTATTTGATTGCTTTTCTCTGAAGGGGGGACCTCCAATCCTCTAACATCATATTAGTTAACATCTGGAGAAAGCTCTTTGAAGAATATGGAGGATCACCTATTAGTTGCTACTGTCGGTTGTTTGCATGATACCATAATTCATACAGAAACTCTTTCTTGTGCTTTAGTTCTGTAATAGTAATTTTTCCCAAAAGTGTTAGACGTACCACAAGATATTTTCCTACTTGCATTTTATTTTCACCAAAGGAATGTAAAATGCTTACAAATATATTGAAAGATCCTGTGTGTCATATTTTAAAGATATTTTAATTGGATTCCATGCTAACATTTAAACAGTTTGGCTGATCACTGTGGGCAAGGCAAAACTTTTTTGTTTTAACCTACAGGTAGGTATTGTGTTTAAGGTCTTAGGCTGGAACACAACTTTTTTTCTTCCTTAAGAAGAGCATGTTCTTAACATGTTTTTGGCCTCTTCTCTGTTGTGCAGCCAAATGGAAACAGTTTCAAGTGCAACACTGAGTATGCACTCTAAACACTGTTAACTAACTCAGGTTCATATACAATGGGCTTCAGTCTTGCTATACCAGGCAAAGCCTGAGTTCAGGTTCCCGTGTTCCTCCAGACATGGAAGAAAAAAGTCCTTTTGTAAAGCTTAAATTTCATCTTTTTTTCCCCCCCAATAATATTTTAAATACTTTTTTTTTTGTGATATAGGTAGGAAAGAAAATTTTTCCTCTCTGCCCTCCTCTTACCTCCACCAGAGGTGGAAGTAAGCTGGTATGCACCGGTACAGCATACTGGCAAGAGCCGGTGCACTGTACTGGGGCAGCCCGGCTTCCCCAGGGGGCAATTTCAAGGGCCTGGGGCTCCAGGCCCTTTAAATTGACCCCAGAGCCTTGCCGCTGGGGCCCTGGGGTAGCGGCTGTGGGGCTCCAGCGGCTATTTAAAGGGCCTGGGGCTCCCCTGCTTCTGCTGTCCTGGCCCTTTAAATAGCCGCCGGAGCCCTGCCGCTGCTATTACTCCACAGCTCCAGGGGCTATTTAAAGGGCCAGGGCGGTAGAAACAGGGGAGCCGCAGGCCCTTTAAAGAGCCTCCAAAGCCCTGGGGTAGCGGGGACTTGAGGGGCTATTTAAAGGGCTGGGGCTCCAGCTGCCTCTGCTGCCCCGGTCCTTTAAATAGCTGCCGGAGCCCCGGCCTGCTGCTGCTACCCTGGTGGGGGCGGGAGGGGGGAGGAGGAGAAGAAGGGGGGCACACTTACTTTACAGGGTGGACTGGGGCTGGCTCTGACCCTCTTAGCCCCACCCCTTCCGCTCTAGACCCCCCCCCCCCTTCTGGGGGCCAGAGCTGGCCCCAGCGTAATGGTAAGTCACTCGACTTACTTTCACCCCTGACCTCCACCCAACTAACTTCACTGAACTATGGGAAGCTTTCAGTACAATTTACCTTCTCTGTGTAAAACTGCCCTAAATGTGCACATCCTTATTTGAAGCATCTTGAAAGATCATTACATTGCCTCTTACTGCCCAAAGAAGAAAAGCTGCTGTGGGAGTTGAAAACGTTCAGTCTTGCCTCACCCTTAAACTGATCTTTCACAATGGGAGAAAAGCACTGGACATAGCTGCAAGTGAATGTGCATACCCTGTGCACATTCCTCTATATGATTATCCTGAAAACTATTAAAAACAATTGAAAAATATTTTGGTGTACTAGTAAATTCAATGTTTGACTGAATTAACGTTTGCCAACTTGGCTGCCATGTTGTTGTGGGAAGCAACCGGCATGATCTTTAGCATAGTAGCTGTAGTCTCTTAGATTAGCAAGCAGAGAAATATAAAAGAGAATATGCTCCAGTTACAGCTGTTCTGCAGTTAGAGTAAGAATGAAGTAACATAAATCCTCCAAATAGTAAAATTGAAGGAAATCATGCAGTACCTTACTGCTGTTTCCTAGATGCATTACAATGAAAGGAATTGCCATTTTAAAAAAACATTAATTGGAGTTCTCCTCTCTTCCTTGTCTAGAGAGCTGCCTAATGGTTTTGCCTTTAAATTTCTGCTGGGACTCTCTTTATTTTCCAGCATGGTTTACAGTGTTTGCAATATCATCACTATTTGCCTAGTAGCAAGTCCCAAATTCAAAATTCTGTGCCCCCGCACGCTCCCTCTTCAAAGAAAGACCTAGTTTTCAATGACTTATCTTCATTAGTACTTGTAAATTTGAAATGACTACATATTTTCTGCTACACAACTGGAATATTTAACTGTAAAATGTTTGGAACAAAATCCTTACAATTCATTTTCAAGGATTACTTTGTGTACTATAATTTAGAGTAAATGTAACAGAAATATTGCCATATAGAAGTAAAATAGAAATTAGAGCCAAAGAGACCTTTAGAATCAGGGCTTTGGAGCGGAGCCCGCCGAGCAGCTCCAGAGCAGTGGAGCTGCAGGGTTTTCCCTGGAGCTGGAGCGGAGCCGAAGCACAGCTCCAAAGCCCTGTTTAGAATAGAAGATTTTAAACACTAGCACCACAGGATTGTTTCTTACAGTGTATGTTCTGTTCTTTTCCAGCATAGTTTTAAATCACATCTGAGGGAAGACTTTTCCACAATTCAATAGACATTTACTAGTTGAACTGGCTGGAGGAAGACCGTTCTGTTTTGCAGCAACGTTTGAGGTTTTGAAACTTTGTTTTCATTCTGCATTTTGAAGAAAAATAAAACCTTCCAAACATTTTTCAAAAACAATTGTCAAAATGTCCATTTCAGACAGAAGCTTGAGCTTTCCAATTTGGGAAGGTGTCTATCTCAATAGCCTGGTGGTTAGAGCACTGGTGTGGGATATGGGAAACCCGATTCAAGTCCCTGCTCTATCTGATTGAGCAGAGTTTTTTGTTCCAAATGACTGAACTAGGTAGAGCATGTACTTTTAAACTTGGTTGAAACTGACACATCTCCATTATGTTTGGAGTGTTTTGGCTTCAATTAAATGAAATTTCACTGAAAATGTTCCAACCAGCTCTAATCACCAACTGAATGTTTTTCCTAATCAGACTAAATTTTACTGAATCTTTTGTACCAGTGGACAGAATCACATGTGGATTTTTCCAGTCCATCGTCCAAGAAGTGAAATGCTGAGGGCTTGTTCACACTTAAAATGCTACAGTGGTACAGCTGTGCTGCTGCTGTAGTGCTTCAGTGTAGACCCTGCCTGTGTCAATGACAGGCATTCTCCCATTGGTGTGTGTAATCCACCTCCCTGAGTGTTGATAGCTAGGTCGACAGAAGTAGTTTTCCATTTACCTAGCTCTGACTACACAGGAACTTAAGTCGGCTTAACTACGCTGCTCAGGAGCATGTATTTTTTACACTTCTCACTGACTTAGTTAAACTGACCAATATTTTAAAATAGACCAGACCTTAGTTTCTAGCAGATGTACTCACAAATGCATTTATGAGTGATGATATTGGCTGAGAGCGATCCCTGCCCCAAAGTGCTTTCATTTTCAGAGACATCCAAAAAAGGAGGCTGCACTGGGAAACCTACAGTAGAGAGTAACTTGAAGGGTATGCCTTATGATTTCCTTATTACTGTTGACTCTGTTCATATGAGCATCACCGAAGTGACTTTTCAGAAGATGCTTGAATATGGAGAGTCATCTTGGCAAACTGGGATGGGGAGGGCATTCCATGCATTAGGACGGTATTGAGAGAAATGCTGAGATGAAAGTAGGAAAAGAAGACAAATGGAATAGGTATCTCTTGCAGATTTAAATTAATTAGGCAGGGATGTATTAATAGTGGATTTAAATTGGTTAACTGTAGTGGAAACATTTTGTTATGTTTCTAGATAAGTTCTTCCGTACGTTAATAACAATCTTTGGATTGATTTACATATTCTCTACCTTTAGCATTAATAATTAAGAATACTACTGGGCTAATGTATTGGTTGCTAAGAAGTGCAAATGAGAACATACTTCTATCTTTACCTTTCTGACTACATAATAATTTGTAATATACTCAGTATGTTTGTATCTGAGTTCCTTTGAGAATATATGGGCCACTAAAGGTGTTTAGGATGTTTTATATTTACAAGTAACACTGTAGGCTTCCTGCTTTTGAATGTAAATCATTTTAATGCACATTTTTCTTTTTCAGAACAGGTACAAGGAATACACCTGGATTGATATCAAATTCAACTGAGGGAAATTCTAAATTCTAAACTGAGGGAAATATGAAGACCTGTTTTTCTGACTATTTTTTTTTTACAAAAAAGACACTCTGATACGATTATGCTCTGATACAGACAGTAGTTGTCTTATTTTGCAATTCTCTGTTCCATATGTGATAACAGCAGTACCAGTCTTGGAGGTAAGACTAGGTACTCCCTTGCCCTTGAGTGGACATGAGCGATCAAAGGTCTTCACAAGAAGATAAGCACAAACCCAGCCGAACGTCCTCAAAGTTCAAGGAGGCTTCAAGAAGTATGCAGTCCGATGACTACTTTGCTAGAAAATTTAAAGCTTTAAATGGTAACGTGGGTCCTCCTGCTTCTTTAAATACATCTAGCAAAAATGAAAGTAATCAAACTAATGGTACGCCAGCTATGCCTAAAATGGGTGTCCGAGCGAGGGTATCTGAATGGCCTCCTAAAAAGGATTGCTCTAAGGAACTAAGTAGAGCAGTATGGGAGAGTAGACCTCAAACCAGTTATGAGAGTGTTGGATCAGTAATTCCAAATGGACAAAATGACCAAAGTGATGGGCAACAAGAACAGCAGTTGGATTTGGAGTTTGCAGAGACCAAATATACAATAGGAGATCTCTTTGTCCATTCTCCCCAGAGGGGACTTCATCCCATAAGACAAAGAAGCAACAGTGATGTCACCATTAGTGACATTGATGCTGAAGATGTGTTGGACCAGAATGCTGTTAACCCAAATACGGGAGCAGCTCTTCATAGAGAATATGGAAGTACTTCTTCAATTGACAGGCAAGGTTTGTCTGGTGAGAATTTTTTTGCAATGCTCAGAGGATATCGAGTGGAAAATTTTGAACATAAAACTCTTGCTCCATTTGGATTTCCCGAGTTTTTCCGCTGTGACCCTACAATTTCTCCAAGTCTTCATGCTGCCACACAGATTTCCAGAGGAGAATTTGTCAGGATTTCTGGATTGGATTATATGGATAGTGCCCTGCTTATTGGTAGAGACAGGGACAAATCTTTCAAATGGAGACTAAAATCAGAAGCAGTAGAAACATCTCTGTTTAGAAAACTGCGAACTATTAAAAGTGAGCATGAAACTTTCAAATTTTCTTCAGAACTGGATGATGGTAGATTTGAGAGAAACATTCGTCCTTGGAACTGTCAAAAATGTTTTGCACATTATGATGTTCAGAGCATTTTATTTAACATAAATGAAGCAATGGCTACCACGGTTAATGTGGGGAAAAGAAAAAATATAACCACCGGGGCTTCAGCCGCATCACAAACTCAAATGACAACAGGCCAGACAGGAAACTGTGAATCTCCTTTGGGAAGTAAAGAGGACCTCAATTCAAAAGAAAACCTAGATGCTGATGAGGGTGATGGGAAAAGCAATGACCTAATACTGAGTTGCCCTTACTTCAGGAATGAAACTGGTGGAGAAGGAGACAGGAGGATTGCACTTTCCAGGGCAAACTCTGCATCTTTTGCTTCAGGTGAAAGTTGTTCCTTTGAATCCTCTCTAAGTTCCCACTGCACGAATGCTGGTGTTTCTGTACTGGAGGTGCCAAGAGAGAATCAGTCAATTCACCGGGAGAAAGTTAAACGTTATATTATAGAACACATTGATCTTGGAGCATATTATTACCGAAAGTTCTTCTATGGAAAAGGTAAGTCTCTCCTTCTTGATGTGTACATATCAGGTTTAATTTGCTTAATATTTAGCCCTTTAAAAGAAGAGAGCATTTCCCCCAAAGACTCTCAAAGTATTTGACAAAAATTAAACCTCTCACTATATCTGTGAGAATTGCAAGTAGTAGTATCCAATGAGTAAAATGAAGTACAGAAATATTATGTGACTTATCCAAGGTCACTGAGTAGTGTGGTGTAGTTTAAAGTATATTGTAAATTAGCTTCCTTGTACAAGGCTTTAGTTTTCTTTGTCTGAGAACAGGGCAAATGTTGATCTCCTGTCAAACTACTCTGAACAGATGGGGCCCAAAATTTTAGAGAGGAGGCTTTATTTTTGAGGCTTTTTCAGTAGAGTTAACTACCATCTTTAATTAGGTGAGTAGCTGACATCCATCCACTGGAGTACATAATGCACTTCAAAAAAAAATACATCACCATGTCTGGGTTTTGTTCTCTTCTCCTATAGTTTCTGTGTATTTTGTCTACCAATCTTGTTTGTTTCTTCCATCTTTCTCTCTGTGGTCCTTCCCTATGTTTTCTTTTCTTCGGGGTGCTATTGGAATCTTCCATATACCACTCCTACATTGCTGTTTCTCTCAGCTCCCTCAAAAGCTCTGCATTACAATAGCCAGTCTTCCAGTTAAGCAGGGCTGGATGTGCTCCCTTCCAAGCCCATCAGCCCTGTTCTTTTAGTGTAGCTACACTAGAAAAATGTTAAACTGCTTTCCAAGGTGAAGCACTAGTATAGACACAGCTCAGGTTTTTATCCCATTGTAATAAAAACCTTTTGTCTTTCTCCATAACAAAGGTTCTCTGCCTTTGGCTGAGTCTTCCTATTGTCATGCTTGCTGTGCCTTCCTAGCCACATCTGAGCAGCAGCAAGCACCACACTGATTGACACACTACTTCCTCCTCTGTCCCTGTGGAAGGGACTCAATAGGATTCAGTACAGTTCTTACCTCCATCATGCTATGGAGATCTGAGAATGGGGAGAGAATTGTGGGAACTGGGTGACAAGAAAAGGGAAGAAAGTAAGAACCTGAAACTTTGTTGGTGGTGGAGGAAAAAAGACCCACGGTTGTGTAAAGAAAGACAGAGATAAGGATGGCTCTTGAGCTGTCTGGGAGGTCAAGAATAGGGACTGTTGGGTTTCAAGGGTGAAGGAGAACCATGGAAACTGGTGACATGAGAGTATTTAGCATATGTTTGGAGAGCCTGGGAGAAAAAGGGACTGATTTACAGGGAAAATGGAGAAGAGATGGACAGCTGAGTTAAAAATTAGAGTAAAAATAAAAGGGGAGAGGAGGACAAGCCAAATGAAAGTTTTTCTTTTAAATGGGTTTTAGAAAGCAAAAATTGTAATTTTCAAAAAATTGAAGAGTAGTCTTTGGCAGATTGCAGATAAGACTGAACAAAAGTTGCCTTGTTACGGAAGACAAAGTGGAGCATAAGAATGAAGGAAAATTAAAAAAAAAAACAAAAAAAAACAGGAAAAAAAAGAATGTACTTTCTTTAGCAAGGCAAATTTCTCAGAACCCCTTCAGATAATACAATATACACAACCTATATTGTCATGCTGAACAGTTGACCCAAATGAAATATGTTTTGGGTAGTATTTGCTTTGATATCATTAGAAATGTATGTTTATATGATTCCTTCACTAGAAACAGCACACTTGATGAGTATATGAATCAAAATATGAACACTAAGAAATAGAATTGTTGCCATCTGATAGCTGTTCCCTAGCTTGTGTGAAACAAATTGTTGGTGTCATTCTAGTTCCCGGGGGCAAAGGCTCAGCAACCCACAATGACAGTTGTCACTAATTGGTACCCTGGTTGAAACAGTGGGAGTCCCTCCAGGTCTGGTTTGAGGTTCCTAATTAAGTGTTGAGAAACTTGCACTGCTGCTGGCCATGCTGTTAACTGCACTGTGGGTAGAGGACTTCAGGAATCAGCATGCTCATGTGGACACCTTTTACAATCACTGATTCCTTAATGGTTTGGAATGTAAAAATTAGTGCTGCTTACTTAATGTTTTTTTAGGATTCTTCTTCTAGTAGTGTCCTGTCGGTGCTCCATTTCATGTGCCGCTATGCCTTTGAGAGAATTTTGGTAGGGGTGCCTGTTCAGCCCATGCATATGCTCCACACATCCTTGTGCCTTGTGCTGAGGCTATATGGGACTGTGCAGGTAAACCACCCTCAAATCCTTTTCAACTGTTTTCAGCATGAGACAGTCTCTTGGTGCCCATTCTCTCTAATATTTCAGCAGATAGTTGGCATATAGTTAATCACTTACAGTGCTTATAGTTGTTGGAATAGTTGTTCCCTTTCTTTTCTTCTTTTTCTTAAAAATAAAAATTAATTGTATTAATTTCAGATTTAGTTAGAAGCTTCCCCTTCTAAGGGTTATTTTTCATTATTTTACTTGGGTATGCTGGGCTCACCGGGATTCAAGAGGTGCCTTTCCTGCCATGAGCTTATTCCAGTAAGTGATGGGCATTGCCAGTACCTCTGCTGTTTGGGTGATACTTGTATTCCAGTAAGCGCAAGAACTGTACTTTCTTCAAGGGTAGATCCTGGAAAAATAGGGAGATCAAGTTTAAACTTCTAATGATGGAGCAAGTTTTACAATCAGTTTTGGCTCCAGGGCAGAGGACCACTGTGTACATACACTCCCGGTTCTGCTAGTGCCTTGTCCACATCAAAATCTCAGTCACCGGAGACCCTTAGTGATGTAGGCAGTAAAGCAGCACCAAGTATATCTATGTTATCAAAGTCCTCATTGACATCTGCTGCTAAGCAGAAGGAGGTAAGGAGTAAATCTCCAAGAATACCTTGGTTGCTGACTCACAAGAATGCTATAGAGACCTCACCTCCCAAGGGGAGTTCCATGCATTCTCTGACTGATACTGGTACCGCAAAGGAGGAAGAATCATTCATCTGAGATGAACTCAGTACCAAGTTTGGGTAGTTGTACCCAGAGCAGCAGAGATACTGTTGAGCAGAGTTCTAAGCCCATCCCTGAACAACTCGGTATCAGTAACATTAAAGTAAAGGGTACAAAAGACTGCTTAGCTACCTACAGTACTCATGGAATCAGAGCTGACTCACGCAAATGCCATAAGTTAGGTACCAGCTGCATTGGGACTGAAGCAGTCCTCCACAGGTTCTCACTCGACCCCATCTTTGATAGCATCGATACCACAAGAATTTAGGTACCCCAAGGACCCAATAGTGTCTTCAGAGCCAGTCTCTTCTCTGTTAACCAGTGCTGGGGGTTTGTCAGCATCAAGACTCTCTTGGTCACTGACCCCTCTATCATCTAGATCATGATGTTCACCCCCATCTACTTTGCAACCTGAATAGCTATTACCACCACCACCATGCTTGGAGTACGTGGAAGAGGACTCCTCAGATTCTCAAATTTCGGTGTAGGGTTCCAATGTCTATTCCAGGACACATCGTTTTCCCTCCTTCACTGACATATTACAGGAGGATAGACCTCAAATGACAACCACATGGCAGGAGCACAGATGGATGACTCCAGCTATGCCTTTTGGGCCCCCTCAGTGACCTTGCTAGGACCCCTGGACATTCTGTTGTCAACAGATTGCAACTTGGCCTTTGCACCACCAGCGGAAATAGAGAAGGGCCCCTTTGCCTCAACCTCCTATGCCAGAGGAGGAGACCTTTGAGGCACAAGAAGCAAGAGCAGATTGACACCTTTCACTAATACGATCTTATTGCCTCACAAAGCTGTCCTGCCCCTACCACCTTCAATGGCAGATGACTTCAGGCAGTTTCAGGAACTGATGAAGGAAATTGCTGACACACTTCAGATTCCTGTATAGGAGGTTCAGCAGTCCCACCTCAAACTCCTACAAATTTTGCACACCTGGACATCTATAAGAATTGCCGTTCTGGTCAATGAAGCTCTTATGGAACCTGCTAAGACAGTTGGGTAAACCCCAGCTACTTCACTGCCTACCTTCAAGAGGGTGGATAAAAAAATATTATGTTCATGCCAGAAAATGAGAATTTTTATTTTTCCATCCAGCTCCAAGTTCCTTAGTAGTGGAGGCAGTTAATGAACACCTACAACATTGCTCAAAGTCCACCCCATACCGTAAGGACCACAGGAGGCTTGATCTTTTTGGTCACAAATCCTACATTTCAGCCACTCTTCACTTCAGAATACCAAACCATTAGGCACTCATAGCCAAATACAATGATTTAAATTGACAAATTTAATTCCTTTGTTGATCACATGCCAGAGGAACATCGTGACCACTTTAAGGCCATTATACAAGACGGTCCTCTCCTGTCAAAGACATCACTCCAGATCTCCTTGGATGTTGCAGATACTGCAACACAGACTATATCCACTGCAGTGGTCATAAGAAAGTCTTGGTTGCAGCTGTTGGGCTTCCAAAGAGATGTTTAGAGTATTGTAGAAGACTTCCCCTTCTCTCTTCAGGGACTCCTTTCATGATCAGTTGCTGGTGCAAGAGATGGCCTCACTTCTATGTTTAGGAGCAATAGAACCAGTTCCTGTACAGAACAGGGAAAAGGGATTTTATTCAAAGGGCTTCCGGATTCCTAGAAAGAACGAAGGATGGAGGCTAATTTTAGACCTCAAGTCTCTAACCAGGTATGTAAAAACAGCAAAAATTCAGGATGGTGACCCTTCCAGCAATAATTTCCTTGTTAGAATTAGGAGACTAGTTCATGATTTTTTCCCTTCAAGATTTCATATTTCTATTCACCCTTCACACAAGAGGTTTCTTCATTTTCTAATCAGCAAGAAGTGTTACCGCTACTGGGTGCTCCCTTTGGCCTATCTTTGGCCCCCAGGATATCCTCAAAGATTCTGGTAGTAGTTGATGCCCACCTATGTCTTATGGGTATAATTTGTTTTCCTGTATCTGGATGATCGGGGTAGATCATATCAGGAAGTGTTGGTGTCAGTAAAATTGTGTTCTCTGTTTCATAACCTGAGCATTCAAATCAACCACAAAGCCCTTTTTGACTCCTCTACAGTCTCTAGACTTCATAGGAGCTTCTCTGGATGCAGCGACCGGCAGAGTGTACCTCCTTCCAGTAGGTTTCTCACACTACTGAATCTCATCTCAAAGATTCAGGGCAGTCCTCAAATAACAATAAGAGATTGTCTTCAGCTGCTGGGAAATATGTCATCTTTGAAGGTCAGCATGCCAGATTATAGCTCCAAGGTCTACAGGGATTTGTTGAACGGTTTACATACCAAGTAAGCACAGCCTAGGCAGGTTACTATCTGTTTTCCAATAGGTTCTGCAGCCACTCCAGCTGGTGGAAGGACCTGACCAAAACTTGTGCAGGTGTCCCATTCATTCAGAATCCCCCTACTGTAGTGATAACATTAGCTGCTTTGCTTTTTGTTGTTGCGGGGTGGGGGGGGGCACATCTGGACCTCACAAGGTGCAAGGCAAATGGTCAATACAAGAGCGTCTTCTCCACATGAATGTTTTACACTTTCTATCTCTGATCAGATCAAAGTCAGTAAAAATAATGACACACAGCTAGGCATGCATGTATTGTATTGTTATGCAGACAAAACTACACAGGATCTTTTCAGGGGACAAGACAAGATGTCACGTGTTATAACACAATTTGATTTATGACCAATAACTAATATCTAATATACACACACACACCCAATGTTCTGCAGCTGCTGTATAGTTACCAGTCCTGAATGTAGCTTGAGTTCGTGGCTTGTGGTGGCTATTTGGCCAGGAAAGCTGGGCACAAGGAAGGCTGGGTCTCTGTTGGGCATGCGCCGATGCCCTTCCATGTGGGCAGCAGAATGTTACCCTCCAAAGTCTTCCATCTCATCCATCCTTTTTGTAGGCTTTAGTTTGAATCCAGAGTCTGTAGGTCTTGCTGTGGTCATATCTTAGGATATGCTGCCTCTGGGTTCAGTTCGATTGATCACCCGTCAACTGCAGACATGACTTTCAGCCTGGGACCTGGCTTTGATGTTTCTTCAGTTGTACTTTTGTTCTTTTCTTTTTAGGGTGGACTCTTCTTGCTTTGTCAGGGCTGTTGTCTGCATCTTCAGCCGGTGGTGGTTACACTTTATTTCATCAGGACAGGCTGGGGCTGGAGGTTGATTCCATCATCCATCCATACCTCATTCACACATCTAAACTACACTAATAAGATTACATCAGGGTTTTGGAAAATGAAGGTTGCAGCAGGGTTTACAAAATGGAGTGAGCATTTTAAAATGGAGTTTGTGTTGCAATATGGACAAGTGTAAGGAATGGCAAAAAGTGAGCAGAAGTTACAATGTTGAAACAGTATAAGTTTCAGTGATTTAAGCAGCAATTGGATTGAAAGTGAAACTCAATTAGCCAGTTATTGGGGTAACCGGTTTTATGAATGAATGTTTCATTCATAAAACTTTGCTTATGAAGTTATATTAATAAAGTGAACAATTAAGAACAATTTCATTGATCAGATCTACAATATCAACATCAGGGAGGAGCACATTCCATGTCTCTCTGTGCTGAAGTGATAAAACTCTGGAATTGGTACATAGTCATCACAGCTTCTTACTTCCCAGATATTTAGAAAATCATGGCAGATGACCTCAGCAGACTTTACTTTCTAAATTTACATATGGGAACTGAACAGCTGAGTCCTCCAGGTAGTATTCTTAGCTTGGGGTTCCCATAGGTCAATCTACTTGCTACAGCAGCCAATGCAAAATGCATCAGGTATTGTTCCAGAGAGGGTCTCAATCCCTAGGAGATAATTTCTCATCTGATGGACTTCACTATGTGTATCCACCAACACCGTTCTTGTTAAAGGTTCTCAATGAAAAGAAACAGGAGTGGGCCAGAGTCCTATTAATTGCACTAATGTGGCCAAGACAAGTCTGGTATCCCTATCTCATCAGACTCACCCCTCGCCCTCAATGGAGGCTTCCAATCAGTCCTCACTTACGGACTCAGACTGCAGATCAGACACTTCACCACAATTTACAGATTGTGAGGCTCGAAGCATAACTTCCTCAATGGCTTTCCGGAATAGAGGTATCCTGTACATGAGAGGTACAACACATTTTATTAAATAGTAGAAAAGAATCTACAAGAAATATTTACCTCCCAGAAATGGAAACAATATCTTTGGTGTAACAGTCATCCGATTTTTCACACTTGCTCTCCTCTTTTTAAGGTATTGGATTACCTCTTGTAATTGAAAACATTGGGTCTTTCTATGAATTGCATTAGGATTCACTTAGCATCTTAGCTTTTCACACACCCACTGGGGACTTTTCACTCTTCACTTACCCAGCTATGGCAAGATTCATAAGAAGTTTGTCAAATATATTCCCACAAATCAGAAATAATACTCCTAGTTGGGATCTGAACCTAGTCCTTAATTGCCGTATGAAACATCCTTTTGAGCCACTAGCTAACTATTCTTTATTAGATTTATTACTGAAGACTCTTTCTGGTAACATTCACTTCTACCCAAAGGGTTGGAGACTTGGGGGCTTTAATGGCAGACCCCCCTTTTATGGTAATCGCCAGAAAGTGTTGTTGCGGGTCCATCCAAGATTTTTACTTAAGATGTCCTCAGAATTTCATATTAATCAAACCATTCATCTCCTAGTTCCCCACTGCCAAACCACACCAGACTAATGAAGAAGCCATATTCCATACCCTATATGTCAGGAGGGCATTAGCCTTTTACCTAGATAGGATATTTAGAAGACTATTTGTGTCCAAATCAGACAGAAACAAGCATTCAGTAATTTCAAAACAGAGGTTATCAAAGTGGATCTCCGGTCGTACTAAGATCTTTTACGACACAACTCATGGTCAAGCACCTTTAAGAGCGATAGCACATTCCACAAGAGCACTATCTACATATATAGCCTTACTTAAGGATGTACCAATTGCAGACATCTGTAGAGTGGTAACTTGGTCATCTGGTTATACTTTTTCTAATCGTTATGTTTTGGTGCTGGCAGCAAGATCCGTGCTGCTGCAGGTAGTGCAGTCCTTGCTTCTCTGTTGGACTCTTCTTCAAACTACCTGCCACCTTAGAGCAATATTGCTTGGGAGTCACCTGAAGTGGAGCACTCCCAGAGACACTACTTGAAACAGGAGAGGTTACTCAACTTATGCAATAACTGGAGTTCTTTTGAGATGCGTGTCCTTGTGGATGCTCCACTATCTGCCCTCCTTCCCCTTTGCTTTAGAGTTTCCTGGGGGACTTTGTAGTGGAGAAGAAACTAAGGGTGGTTTGCCCACACAGCCCCATGTTGCCGCAGTGTTTGGGGTGCATGTGCAGGCCGCATGGGCACCACCACTGAAAATCTCCAAAGGTGCAGGGCACAGGGACAGTTGTCAGTCAGTGCCCTGCATCTGAAGTGGAGCAGTCACAGGGACACACATCTCAAAGAACTCCAGTTACTGCACGAGGTGAGTAACCTCTCCTTCTGTTTGCTTGAAATACTTAGACCTTGAGATGTCATCAGCTTAACAGTGTCTCACTGAGATTTCTACTTGATAATAAATGGCTCATTAAAGTTACATGTACATCCCTGACTTTGCTGCTGCAGTAAATACCATACATGTTTGATACATTTCACATTCACAGTATTAAATTTTCCCCCTCTTTGCCCCTAGAGTGCTACCTTAGGCATTCAATTTTATGCATGTTCCTGATATATAAAATAATGTATATGGATATACACACATGAATTGTGCACACTGGGTCTCACTTGATATCCTTCCATGATAGTGAGCTCACTGGTTGACATTATGAACTACTGTACACTGAATTGCAGAGGAAAACTTGACAAGAGGCTGTGAAAGATGAAATAGAAAGGTAGCAAACAGCTGCTTGTTTATAAAGAAATACACGTCCACCTTCCTTTGCTTGTGCCTTTAAGGAGATACCTATGAAAGAGAAATAACTTTCTGCCGAGGGTGACCAGACAGCAAATGTGAAAAATCGGGACAGGGGCTGGGGGATAATAGGAGCCTATATAAGAAAAAGACCCCAAAATCACAACTGTCCCTATGAAATCGGGATATCTGGTCACCCTATTTCTGTCTAATTGGTGTTTTAGTTCAGTTTTATAATTGGCAGCTGTCAACATGTATCTTTTATTTCTGTTTTAAGAAACAATTCGGCATATGCAGCATTAACAATTTCCTTCCCTATCAACAAATTATGGATTAGGAATTCAGCTTCTAATTTCTGAAATAAACAGTAAATTTATTGTTGTGTATATAAGATGCATAGCTATTGCAAAAATAAACTCCTCACATGACATGGATGTAAAATAAAATATTTTCACATTGATTGTGTAAAATATTTATCACTCTTGATATGATTTGCAACAACTAAAATGTTTTATTGTAGCTCTGATGTATAGACAGTATCCTTTCATGGATCTCAGTTTAGCAGACCTGAGGGAGTGAGTAAAAGGAGACAGATGTATGCAAAAATTTTAAAGGGTAATTGAAAGGAGCATTATTTAGCATTGAGTTTTTTTTAAAATGTCCTTTTCCATGAAGCAATTGTCTCCATCACCAACCAATGAGGACTATCACTACTATGCTTACAACCACTTCTTAATGTGTAATTGCAACTACTTATGGATAGCAAATAAAAGAAGTGTCTGTGTCTAAAAAGGACATTTTTAAGGGTATGTCAGGGTTGGAAGCCTTATCAGACTTTCAGCATCAGCTGCCAGTTCGGTATTCAGTAGCTTGGAGACAGTCTTTTCTCTTTGCAAATTGAATTTTATGATTATGAGATCCACTCAGTATCAATAGGACACTTATATTCAAAGGGAAATTGATCTCTATACACTCCAAAATGAAAAAGTGAAGAGCTTTTAGATATTTGAATTGTCGGGCTTTGGGAGAGTATGATGGGGTCCCCGGGGTGCAATCTGGACTCTGGAACTGCTGAGCCCCCTGTCCCACCAACCTAGGATATCCGTCTCACATTGTGATGCTGTTGCTAAGCCACAAATCTCTGGCAGGTACTGCACTTACACAGACATCCAAAGGCAAACACACCCAACTGAGTTACATGAATGCTTTGCCAGACACTCATAAGCCAACAATAGAGAGGCTCCAGCCAGTTCCCCCAGCTCCCCAGCCTTGCACCCCAGAACTGTATTGTCTTGCCCTTGTCAGAAGCCTGATCAGTGTAAGTTATTACACAGTCCGCCCCTCCCTCAATGTGGAGAGGACACATGCTAGCCTTTGTAAACTGAGCTGAGATTTCCCAAACAATTCATCCAAAATACATGGTTTTAGATAAAATATAAAACAGATTTAACTACAGAAAGATGGACTTTAAGTGATTATAAGTAGCAAGCATAGAGATCAAAGTTTGGTTATCTAAGAAATAAAATTGAATTCGCAGTCTGCGTTCTACAAATTAAACAGGATTTGAATCAAGCAGTGGCTCACCCTGACAGATGATATAGTTCCTCAATACTCAAACTGGGACTCTTCTCCAGCTTGGGCCCACTCTCCCCAGTTCAAAGTGTTTATCCTCCAGATGTGTTTCCAGGTGCTGAGTTGCCTGGGGAGTGTGGCCAAGCCATGATATCACTTCCCCTCTTTTATAGTTTCTTCCAGTTTGCTGGAAAGCTCTTTTGCTATGACGTGGTCTCAAACAGTCTCCATTGTATACATGCTCTCTCTGAGAAGTCTCCATTGTATACAGTTCCTGGGATAGTGGATTCTTTCCTTGATGGGTGTTGATGAGCCAATAATGCTGTCCGTCTACTCCATTGTTTTACCTAAAAGGCTGGTTGTGGTTGTTCCCAATCTCACAACGTATTTCAGTAATACACATGTAGCAAAACTTCATAACTTTACATACGATGATAGAGCATGTAATCCAAAAGGATATTTATGTTCAACAGATCAAGACTTTTAAAATGATACCTCATAGGGCATACTTTGTACAAAATCTATCATAATTATGTCAGTGGTGAATATGAGCGTTCCAGGTTGTGGCTTTGAGGTATAGAGTGCCACTGAGAATAATTTTGTTTTGTTTGCTTTTTTCCTCTTTTCTCTTCAGTCTGGAAAAATCCTTGTATTTAACTTGCATTTTGGAACATTTTTAAAAATTTTGTCTTGCATTAAAAATCCCCTTCCAAAAGACCAGTGTCGTGTCTTCATGCTTTCATTCTCTAGATGCACCTCCTCACTTGTTAAGTTCTCTTCCTTGAAAGCATCCTACCTACCACCTTTGATTCAGTGTAAACTAATATATTTAGCTGAATTAAGTTTTGTTTCTGAACGTCTTCCACTTTGGACAAGAGATAAGCTGGAACTGCCAAGTTTGGATCTAGTTCTCAACTTTTCCAAAGCCTGTAGTTCTGACCTGGGGTTTTGATTTGAAGCCCATCTCTTTACGTAGCCATACAATACTGTCTGATGGTTTCCCAAGTCTTGTAGTAAAGCCTTGGAGAATCATTAAAATTAGTGTTATGGGAAAGTTAGTACATATAAAGAACTGATGGGCTTCTCCTCTTTGACAAAATGATGCGTGGCAGCACCAGACCTGGCTAAAAAATATTGGCACCTTTTCCTTGCTCTGGAGTTAGGACTTCCTCTCACTAAAGTTTCCTTTCTTACCAGAAGCAACTCCTACAACTGCTTACCTTATTACCAACCCATGTTTTTCCCACCTTTTTTTTTTCTGCCCACATCTTCAAAATGGGTTACCCTAGAAATTCCATGTTGGTTGTTTTTTTTGTTTCCTGTGCTGAGAAGTGCCTTTTTAGCCAAAATTTCTTCAAAAGTGGTAGTTTAAATTTAGTTTCATGAGTCCGTATTTAGGTATTTAAATAAGGGGACTGATATTCAGAAGGGTTGAGCACCCAGCCACTTTTTTAGAAGGTGATGGGAGTTTGTGTGCACTCCACTCTTCTGAATATGAGTCCATTTATTTAAGTACCTAAATGTACTTTAGAACCTGAAGTACGTCCCCTATCTTCTGACACACTTGGTCTCTGTGGGTTTGGTGGTGGAGAATCACTTGTTTTAAAAGATGTACACTAACATTTTCAAAAATGGAAGAGAAATCCCATTTCAATGGCAAGTTATCAAGAAAACCTTTCAGAGATGTTAATGAATTTCAAGATTGTGGTACGAAGATTGACAGTTTCTCACTTTTTTTTTTGTCCTAGACATATGAACAAACTTTTTGTAAACTATCCACTGCTAATTTCTAATATATTTAACTGTCCAAGTGAAGTTAACTGAATAGTATAGATGAAACTTGTCTATGGCTCTGCGGGAGAGGACATCCAAACAGTATGTTCTGTCAGAATACTGAAAAATGAAAAAGCCCCAACTGTGTATAACTTAAAAGAATTTCCCAGACAAATGTTATGTCTATGTATTGTCATTTCAACCAGTTGGTTTTTGTTTGTTTTTGAACATTAAAGGAGGTTACTAGGCTATGATTACAGGTTTCTTCTCCAATGAATCCACGAGGACAAGGTAAATATAATATGGATGAATAAGCAAATCTTTCAATAAGTTGTATGTCTGGAGGAGTTAACAGTCTTCCTTTATTCAGCCTGCAGAGTTTTTGCTATTTTACGTCATGTGCAGATATTTTCTATAAACCGTAAGATGAATGTTTAAATTGCGTTGACAGCATGATTTTATCACTTTAGACACCACCATAAGAAATACATTTTTTGTCCAGAGATGTTTTAATTTCCTGGCAAAGGACAGAGCTGAAGCACAAAACTTTGTGTTTACTTATGTTACATGGTAGAAACCTAGTAACTAAAGGAATACCTTTATCTTGATTTGCATCAAAAACCAAGGATAGGAGAACCTTAAGTAAGGTGCTTGCCTTTAATCACAGCTTGAATGTGCAATTATGGAAATTCCTGTTAATAGTAAATGTTTGGATTCTATAGTTATCCCAGACCAAATTAAAAAATACTGTTGATACATACAAATATGTTGAGTTCATTTGAGTAACCTACCAAAAATAAGATTTGCCTTGATGACCAATTTAGGATTGTGTGATCTTTTTAACCTCTCTACTTCTGCTTTTGTTAAAAATTAAGTAAATAATTTAAAGTAAATGTAATGCTTGTGAAAAGTGCCATATTGGCACTACTGGAGACTGAACTCATCTTTGGAAAAACATGTAGCCTGTGAGCATGAAAAGATGATTGTCTGTGCCCCTTTGATCCTTAGTGTCATTTCCAGGATTGTTAACAAGGGTTTATTCTATTCTATATAGTTTTCTTTATACCATGCTCATCACCCTAGTATCTGAGCACCTTCCAGTACTGCATTAAGCAATGTGACTACACATCTGTCACATGTTGTTCCTCTCCTCCCCCAGTCTCTCCCGAGAGGGAGAAGCATGTGAAGTGGAGTGTCATGTTTTTGTAGGGTGTGTTTATCTTTAATATAAATATACCTGTTGCTGTAAGTTTATGTAAGAGAAGGCAAGGCCAAAGAAATGTGCCTTGCATTTGGAGCAGAGAGTGGTGAGGTTTTGTGATGGTCCTTAGCTCCTGGAGGAACCAAGGGTACCAGCTGTTGTGGATGCTTTCCATTAGGAGCTGCACAGACACCACCAACATGCATCATATAGATCCCTGAAAGGCCATTGAATGTTAACAATTTTCGTTTGTTTTCAGTCTGAGCTGTAGTTAAGTTGGTAAGCTAGTGGTAAAAGGGTCTGCATTCCATTACCAATCCTCTAGGCCTTCTCTCTCCCCCTGAAATACACTTCTGTGAACATTTCCTATAATGATGCTTCTACTTAAATTAATTCACAGAACCTGGAAAAAATGTGCCAAAGTGAGCAATAGCCAAAAATAGAAATCTGAAGAAAATTAGAGGAACTAGCTTTAGTTCACTATTCACAAAATTAACAGGTTGCCATAAACTGAAAAGTTGTTAGCTTCAATTCTTTATGGTATTGTTAGTATTCTGACTCCCAGGTCTGTGCATTAACCGCAGGACTATCTAAGTATTTTCTATCTCTACTGTAATTTATTAAAAAAACCCAACCCACAGTGTTATAGTTGATTCTGGTAAATGATACTAGAGCTACAAACTTTCTTCTAATATGTATAAAACTTGCTGTTTGTGCATATTATTCCACACTGTGACCTAGATTAATTTAATACAGCATTTTATTTAAAATAAATAAAATAGTGGCTTGTTTTGTAATAGTAAACTATATAGAAAATGAGTGTTGTTTTCCAGTTCCTACTATAGATTAATTTTGTTTCCACCCACTACAATGAAGTCTTCATGTTAATTTCTGACAGTTGTTATACTGCTTTAAGACACGAATTGTCAATCAATGATAAAGCATGCCATGACACTTTATAATGGTTCACTCTTGAAATATTACTAAAAGGCAATATAGTTTTGAAAGATACATGCTGCTTGTCTACTCATGAGAAATGGATGTGATTTAGTTGTCTATAGAGAACTTGTCCTACCAGATATTTTGATTCTTGTGCATCTGTAATCTTAACTGGAGAATGTAATTTCTTCTATCTAACAATGTTTAGACATAGAAAAGCCATTGTATGGCGCACAGTGCAACAGTGGATGCCTGTTTATCACTGTAAGACTTCTCTTGTAAGATTTGATGAAGCCATCAGTTTAACACTTCACTATTCTCTTCCTTTTTGCGTTCATTCTCTTCTTCTACAGAGCATCAGAACTACTTTGGAATTGATGAAAATCTAGGTCCTGTTGCATTCAGCATCCGGAGAGAGAAGGTTGAAGATGCTAAGGAGAGAGAAGGATCTCAATTCAACTATCGTATAGCTTTCAGGACAAGTGAGGTACTGTTTAGTGAGTGTTGTTTTAATGGGGAGGAGGCGGTAAAAGAGAAGTTAACCCTTAGAACACTGGCTGTTTTCTCATGCCAGCATCGATCTGGGAATTGACTTTTAAAAGATTTTACAGATGAATACATTTGCAGGGAGGTGTGTGTTCTGGTAGCATTAATACATGTTGGAGCTGATGCCTGAAGAAAAATTTTGTTTATTTTCCTGCTTCCTGAAGTGCTCCCTTCCTTTGGTTGGGAACCATTAGAGAACAGTTGGATTGGTTGCAGGTACAGTACATATATATTCAGAGGGTCCCATAAGGGAACAGATGGAGAACTAAGAGAGGGCAGACATCAAATAAGGGAAGATAGGTTTGGACTGAGGTGCTTCTGGAGAATATTAGCTTTCTTTTGGCAGGAATGAAAGTTTGGGACAAAGGGGAGGGATGAGGAACTTGAAGAGGTTTACTATTCCTCAAGGTATGTTACAAGTGTATAGTTTCAAAATGCCTGTTAAAATGCTCTCTCTTCAAAAGTGATGTACCATATTTGCGGTCTGGAATAAATATGGGATGCCAAATCTCCTCTTCCAAGTATGTAGTTTATGGAAGGAGAGGGAATGCTAATACCTTACTGAAGCAAAAATAGTGGATCCTGTTTGAAGTAGAAGTGGCCTTTGATTGTATTGGAGGTATACTTATCAAACCTGATCAAAACTTTCACATTCAGGCTAGTTTGTATTTTTTTCCAAACTGGTTCATTCTTCCTTTATCACAGCAATGAGTTACATGGATCCTATTTTTAGTGGTGATTTGAAAGAAAGTTTCAGGTGTATGCCATCTTTGGTTGGTCTCTGTCATAAGCAAGTGCAAACTTTCCTTTGATTCTCAGAACTTTGTGCTCTTCATCATGGCAAGAAACACCTGTTAGCCACAAAATAGCAGTTCTTGATTAGAGCTGTATAAATAACTGGTACAGTGGCTGAATTGTCGGAGGAAAATGGGGGTTGACTAAAATGAAACATTTAGTTTTGGTTTGGGTTTTTTTACCTTTTGAAATAAAAGTGAACTAAAATTCAAAATGTTCTGTTTCAAAAAATGTCAAAACAAAACTTTGACGTTCTGGGGTGCAATCTAGACCAGTGAGGGGCTGTCACCACTTGCCCTGCAATTTGGGCTGCCTCAAAATGCTTTGCTGCTGTAGCTCTCAACGTGGGCTTCTGACAAACAGCCTGCCAGCATGCAGGTAACACCCACAAAGTCTGTGTGTATAGCCACAATACATGCCGAGTCCCAGATTTCCCACAAAAACGTGTGCTCTGCACTGTCCAGTCCTCCCCTGAACAGGCCAGATACACTAGGTCCATTGCCCCTCTAAAGGGATCAGGAGAGCATTCAGTCTCAAAAACATTTGGTGTTTTGGGGATTTTTTTGTTCTGAAACAATTTAGCGAATTCAGCATGAACTTGCTAAATGTTTTAGCCAACCCAAATCTGCATTTTTTCAGTGAAAGTTTTGTCCAAAAATTTTTGCCCAGCTCTATTCCTGTTAACTGTAAGAACATAAGAATGGCCATACTGGGTCAGACCAAAGGTCCACCCAGCCCAGTATCCTGTCTACCAACAGTGGCCAATGCCAGGTGCCCCAGAGGGAGTGAACCTAACATGTAATGATCAAGTGATCTCTCTCCTGCCATCCATCTCCAGCCTCTGACAAACAGAGGCTAAGGGCACCATTCCTTACCCATTCTGGCTAATAGCTATTAATGGACTTAACCTCCATGCAATTATCCGGTTCTCTTTTAAACCCTGTTATATTCCTAGCCTTCACAACCTCCTCAGGCAAGGAGTTCCACAGGTTGACTGTGCGCTGAGTGAAGAAGAACTTTCTTTTATTTGTTTTAAACCTGCTGCCCATTAATTTTATTTGGTGGCCCCTAGTTCTTATGATGGGAACAAATAAATAACTTTTCGTTATTCACTTTCTCCGCGCCACTCATGATTTTATATACCTCTATTATATCCCCCCTTAGTCTCCTCCTTTCCGAGTTGAAAAGTCCGAGCCTCTTTAATCTCTCCTCATATGGGACCCATTCCAAACCCCTAATCATTTTAGTTGCCCTTTTCTGAACCTTTTCTAATGCCAGTATAGCCCTTTTCTGAATCTGTAATGTTCAGGTTTCCACTGTGTGTGTATAAAATATATATATATAAATGTATTGTATAATACCAAGGCTTTGTCTTCACTGTTAAAAAGAACTGTGTGTGTGTGGGGAGGGTATTTGTGTTTGTTTTTGTATTTTTTTTATTGCAGGATAATTAATGCACACTAGCTATCCTACTGTAAAATCCTAGTAGAGACAAGGCACTGTAGTTGTTACTGTGAGATCAACACTATATTTCTGCCTGTGGCTGATCTCACCTATTCTACCTCCCAGTAAAGATTTGTCTACACTTCAATTGGGAGGTGTAATAACAGCACAGGTAGGTGTACCCTCCGCTAACTTTGATCTAGATCAAAAGCTAGATCTAGTAATGACAATAGTGAAGCAATGGCCATACAAACAGCTGCTGGGCTAGTCCTGCCTGCATAGGACCCTGGGTGCAAACTCAAGCAGTTGCTGCCCATGCTGCTATTGTTACTCAAGCTAGCTTTGATCTAACTAGATCAGGATATGTCTCTGTGTGCTGTAGTCACATCTCCCAATCTGCAGTGTAGACATGCCCTAAAAGTACAGTGCCTTGTCCAACTAGGATTTTACAGTTGGATGGCTAATGCACCTTAATTATCCTGCTGTAAAAAGACTTACCTTTTTTGCACTGAAGACACAGCCTAAAGAAACAAAAGAAATGAGTTCAGGATTTGAGTACCAGCCCAAAGTTTCTATTTTGTAGTAATTCTACATTGTCTAGTGTTACTATATTTAACTTCTTTGTTTAGAAGTTACAAGTGTCTGTTTCCTCTTTAATGTTTAAGTTGCTTCACTAACCTTTGCACTATCCTCAATGAATTAAACATAAGTGTGTCTCTCTCCCCGCCATCCCCACACTTCGGAGCCTGAAGATTGGATTTTAATAGCATAGTGTTAGAATTATAAATATTCAATGAGGTTTTCCACTCTTGCTGCAGCTTACTACATTGAGAGGAGCAATATTAGAAGATGCCATACCATCTACTGCTAGACATGGCACAGCACGAGGCCTGCCTCTCAAAGAGGTACTGGAATATGTAATACCAGAGCTGAGCATTCAGTGCCTGAGGCAGGCTTCCAGCTCACCCAAAGTCTCTGAACAGCTGCTTAAACTGGACGAACAAGGGGTATGTAGTATATGATTTCTCTCTAAAGACTATCCACTTGAAAGAACATGTACCTTTTCCTTAAATCTTTTGTTGGTGTTGTAAATAAACACGAATTTGTGATGTAATATATTTTCTCTTGAACAGCCATTGCTCTATTTTCAAGAAGAGGTCACACACAGCTCAGTATTTTAATGACAAAATGAGAATTGTGACAGGTAATGGTTCAATGACTCCAGAAAAATGCCTTATTGCCAGAGTTGCAACTACTTGAACAATAATTTGTTTTTCCAAGCAATATGCCTTTTTTGATTCCCAACTTGGGAAAGACCAAGTAGCCTGTAGAGAATCCCAAGAGTAAAAGAGGGAGAGAATATAGTTAGTGCTATCTTTTTAAAATTTTCACAAAAATGGTTTTCACAGATTAAAGTCCATATTTTCTATGCCCAAATATTGGATATAAACATAAAGGTTAACCAATCTATATTTCTTAAAGACAGAGTAGGTAAATTTCTAAAGATTTATAAAATCACGATAAGCCTCTACATCTAAAACTGAAATCAAAGGCAGCTGGAAGTACTCAGCACTTCAGAAAATCAGATGAATTATAGTTAAAAATAACATTTACTTATATCATAGTCCCATGAATCCCAAGTTAGTGTTCATATTTTAACTTATAATTAGCACGCTTATTCACTGTAGCAATCTTATCAGTGGAGTGAAATGTTTGATAGTTCAAACAGCTGAAATTCTAATTGAGACTATCTAACAGGTTAACACTGCATCAGCAATGAAACAAATGTACACTTTAAATTCAGAGTGAATAATGGTGAGATTTAACAGGTTCAGTAAGGTGAACCTGCTCTGTTCAAAGACTGCCAAGCATGTTTGCTGCATCTGAATAATTTGTGAAGGACTAGCTTGTGAATACTTTTAGTACACCTATGCAAAGAATGTTTAAGATTTTAATTTTAAATAAATGATCATTGTACATGCAAAAAAAGTGACTATCGTGTCTTAATGTTCAGTATTAATTCAGTATGAAATAGTGATTGTGTCTAACATGTTAGTGTATACAAGGCATTCTTCTGTCTTCTCTTCTAGTTGTAACAGAGCCGCTGTAGATCAATAGAGAGTTCCTAGCTATGAGAATGTCAAGCCAGTTCTGCATACCCATTTCCTCTATATTTCCCACCTCATTTGCTCTGCTAGGAGACAAAGAATTTTTAATAAATTACCAAATATATGTTTTTAAATTGAATGTGTGTTTTGCATAATGTTTTTACTTTCTCCTTTGGTCTGTCAGAGTTCATGAAAAACTGTAAAGGAAATCAGGAGCATTCAGCCAATTTTTACTCTTAGTGCTCCTCAGGTTCTACATCTTTACAGCTATATTTTTTGTTTAAACTCAAGTGAGTTCCAGCTCATAATATCAATTATATTAATTGGCCAGAGTGGAATCACATTTGGGGCAATGTAAGGCATTTCCTTCTTTAAACAAACTGAATGGTGCATTTATAGAACTCACTGCCATCACCCACAACCATAAACCGAGACTGTAATTTGGGTGTCCATTGTGGAAGCATAAAGCAGTCAAACAAACCAAAGTAATGTTATAATAGTCGGTGACTTTGAGATACAACACTCCTCATTTTTCCTTTTTGATGCCTGATGTTTAGTATTGAGAATTCAGTTCTGTTGTGAAATGTACTGTCATCGATATGAATATATTATTTTAATATTTCTTCAATGCTTCTTATCTTGCAGTAGTTACTGAGGCAAATACAGAAAGCTGTGTATAGAACTACCATGAGATCCTTTTATGATTTTAATCCTCTTAGGTGTTTAATGCATTGAGTTTATTAATCAAGCAAATAGAGTCTTTCATGGCAACTGAAGGTGATGGCTGGCTGTACAGCCACATTTTTTTTTAAATGTGAACCATGGTCTAGTGGATTAATTTGGTCACCAGGGTAATAGTCATTTGAGAGACTGGTATGTAGGAAATGTTTGTTTGAAGCTTTTCCACAGTTGGAAGCCAGTGCTTGCATGTAATTGTTTCCTCTCATTTTCTACCAAAGGTTTTGTGACCAATGAAATCTAGTATGGCTTATGGAGAATAGTAATTGTTGTGGGTAAATTGTTGTTCCCATGATGACAACAGCAAAATAGATGTGAAATGAATGATTAACCTCTTTCAAGAATATAAATAAAGAATCTGTATTTTCCTGTTTGTTGTGAGAAACAGGCAATTAGATCAACTTCGGATTGACCATAGGTTTTATGGGAAAAGCCACCTGTTCTTCTGGAGATCAGGATGGAATATTTTTAATAATTGTACTTTTTCCGGTGATAGATTATGGTGTATGTTCTTATTGCATGGGAATCTTTTTGCCCTTCTCTGGCACAAAGGCTGGAATTTACAAAGGGGTCCAAGAGAATTAGTACTCAAATTGCTTTGAAATTCAGTTGATGTTGAGCACCCAAGTTCCCTGGGTTCCTCTGAACATCGCAGCCAAAAGGTTGAACTGTGCAGGATAGAGATCCTGAAGTTGTCATCTAAGCATTCCCTTAATAAATGGAGTGTGATCTGCTTCTCATCAAGCATAACTATGCTGATGTTTATTCAGTAGCTAAAGCATCATCCATTCTGTAATGACTAACAAATATCTTCCCTGAGTCAGAACAGATAGTATTATGAAATTGTTCTCAGTACCAGTGGAGTTAGGCCAGATTTACATCAGTAAAACAAAGTAAAAATTGTCCCATTGATAGGTTTAATTTAATAACCAAGAGTGAAATTCTGGCCCAATAGAAGTCAAGGGACGTTTTGCTACATTCTTTGTCATGAGATGCATAGAATCTGATTCTTTCCAGAGTTTTTAAAAAATATCCATGACTTTTTGAAATTTGAGGATTTTTGTATATGGTGGGTGCCTGTGATAATTAAGCCAATTTTACCGATCATCTTGAGTGCTGGCAAGTTGAACACTAGGCTGCATGAGAGACAAACAGTGCAGGAGCTCAGAAAAGCAGTGACATCACGATGGCACAAAAGATCAGTTTTGTTAACTGGTAATGGGAGATTTTATTTCTCCAGGGGTGATAAGGAGTTTTTCTTTATTAAAAAAAACAACCCAAAAAACAGCGCACAAACCACATAGTTTAACTCTTCATAACTGCTCAGTCATTTAGTACAAGCACAGCTATTACTAAAATGGGAAGATAAAGGTAATTTGAGGTTTAAAGCCACTCTCATGACACTTGACTCTTTTTGCAATATTTTCATTGCTTGCCTTTTTTTACCATTTGTAACTCATGACTTTTCCTACCAGTTGTCATGATAAAACATGAGAGTGATACCACACCCATGAATGCCTAATGTGAAGTAGATTTTTGTCATCCGAGTGTGCTTTGACAGGAAGAGTATTATATACTCTTTATTCTACAGACCTAGACAGTAGTCCTGAATTTTGATTAAGGAAGTACTTTAGAACTTGATAGTAAATGTGAAAGGTGTGTATGGATAAATGTCTTAAGGGAATCTGATGTGACTGATGATCTCTGTCAGTTTGTGAAGCTCTAATAGGTGGTAGAAAGACTAACAGAACTAATCCACTCATATGGGAGTTTCCTATTTGTTGTCTCATGAATCCAGCTCAAAAAATAAGTCAATACTTTTCTCAAGAAAATAATCCCATCTAATCTAACAATGTTTTAGTATTGAGATTTTAACAACATTCAATTGCAGTCTGATTTTTTAGTTTACAGTACACTGTGCTGTATTTCTCCATGTGAAGATGGTCAGAAAATAGAAAATTACTTTTTTGCAAAAGACACATGTGAGGAAAAGAATTTATTGATGCATATAAAAATTAATCTTGTGAAAACCTATTTACAGTACTCATTTGAAGCATGTCTTTTAAATGGCTGTTCTCATATAATTAGAAAGGTGGAATGGAGAAGCACTTGACATACAGGGGACCAACTAGCTGAAGTTTAAAAGCATTTGAAAATAGATAAAGCCCTGCATGGATACAAAAAGGTGTATCTGCATCTGAGCCGCAAAAATTGTCTGTGGATATCTGCAGATTTGCAGGGCTCTAAACAGCTCCATGGTAGGGTTGCCAACCCTCCTGGTTTTGCCAGGAGATTCCCGGAATTGGGCTCTATCTCCCAGAGGCTACAGAAGCCAAAGTGGGAGATTTTAGGCCACTAAAAGTCCAGCGGCACAGCAGGGCTAAGGCAGGCTCCTTACCTGGCCTGACTCCACGCCGTTCCCGGAAGCAGCAGGCACGTCTTTGTGGCCGCTGGGAGGGGGGCCAGGGAATCTCCACGCGCTGCCCCTGCCCTGAGTGCCAATTCCACAGCTCCCATTGGCCAGAAACTGCGGCCAATGGGAGCTGCGGGTGCGGTACCTGCAGGCATGGGCAGCGCACAGAGCCCCCTGGGGCAGCAGGGATGTGCTGGCCGCTTCTGGGAATAGCGCTGGGCCAGGGCAGGCAAGGAGCTTGCCTTAGCC
This sequence comes from Lepidochelys kempii, assembly GCF_965140285.1. NCBI lineage: Eukaryota > Metazoa > Chordata > Testudines > Cheloniidae > Lepidochelys > Lepidochelys kempii. The sequence continues at coordinate 133,458,049 of NC_136382.1, read as the reverse complement.
CTGCTGTGCCACTGACCGGGAGCCACCTGAGGTAAGCACTGCCCAGTCGGAGCCCGCACCCCAAACCCCCAGCCCCGAGCCTCCCTCCCGGTGCCAGCAGCCCAACCCACTTCTGCACCCCAATTCCCTTCCCCAGTCCTGAGCCCCCTCCCTCACTCAAACTCCCTCCCATAGCCTGTACCCCGCACTCCCTCTTGCACCCGAAGCCCCAGGCTCAGCCTGGAGCCCTCTTCCACACTTTGAACCCCTCGGCCCCAGCTCAGAGCCCGCACCCTCACCCCCTGCTCCAGCCCAGTGAAAGTGAGTGAGTGAGGGTGGGGGAGATTGAGCGATGGAGAGAGGGGGATGAAGTGAGCGGGGCGGGGCCTCGGTGAAGGGGTGGGGCAGTAGGGCAGGGCAAGGGTGTTTGCGTGATTAGAGAGTTGGCAACCCTATCCACAGGTCACTGCGCAGCAGGGACACAGGGCTGTGTCAAGCCCCCAACCCCACTTTTCCCCAGAGACATCCTGTTCTGCCACCTGCTCCACCCCTGCCATACCACCTTCCCCGCTCTGGGCAGGGAGGCTACAATTCTGGGTCCTTCTATGCAGCCCTCCACCCTTATGCAGTTATGGCTGCTCTAATACATGTAGCCATTACTGCTTGCTCGTTTAAAGAACTACCCCACCTTCAAAATGGCGCATGGCTCACTCCCTTCTGGGAGTTGTAGTTTACCTCCTCCCTCCGAGCAAGGTGGAGACTAAAATTCGTAGAATGCCCAACTCCCAGAATGCTGCTGCCTGATTCAGAGAGCCGAATTGGAGCCTGCAGGCTGGGTGACAGCCACTCTGTTTGGGTGAGTGTGGGCTGCAGAGCCCTGAGCGGATACCAAATTTGTATCCACATCCACGCTGCAATCCTCAAAAATAGTCTACGGATACAAAGCAGATATCTGTGCATTTGCAAGGCTCTAAAAATAGATTCCTCGCTGTGTTCCCAGACTGTGAAAGAAGACAGTTGTGCAGCCAGTACCAATTAAAGATATAAAATTGTAGAGCATGCAATACTGGACACTTCTATATATAATAGATAGTGAAGTCAAAAGTCAAGGATTTATCAACGTGTTCTATCTGTGCTTGAATGCTGACTGTCGACTTTGCTGAATATAGTTTTCTTTGTTATCTTTGGCATCAGAAATTTTCCTCACTTTCTCAAATAATTTATTTGATCGTATTTATTAAATAATCCTTTCCTGCTGTTGCAGAAATAAAATAGTAGTTTTAATAGTTAATTTTTTTGTTTTTGTTTTAGTTTTACTGCTTACCATGTTTTGCCATTTGTAATTTTACTTTTCTTATTTCAGCTGAGTTTTCAGCACAAGATTGGGGTCCTTTATTGCAAAGCGGGTCAAAGCACAGAGGAAGAGATGTATAACAATGAGACAGCAGGGCCTGCTTTTGAAGAGTTCCTGGATCTTCTGGGCCAGAGAGTACGGCTAAAAGGGTTTAGTAAATACAGAGCTCAGCTAGACAATAAAAGTAAGTTGTAATTCTAACATGTGGGAGAAGTCTATAATTCTCCAAAGGTAAGCACCTTTTAAAATTCTGGCTCTTGTTCTATACACCTGGTCTTGGGAGTTAACTAGCAAGAATATATTATAATTTAAATTCCCATAGATGCTATATACAGCATACCTTAAATTTGAAAGGTTAACACTCCTTACTGTGACACAATTAGAGAAACCTTTGGTGCTTCAATCTTCTCTTGCTTTGTCATAGTATCTTTGTGACTAAATTTATACCTATGTTATGTTATGTTTGCAACTATGAAAAAAGAACTATGTTAATATCATTGACTCACATTTTACCATCTTGGTTCTTAGTCTGAAAAGGAAAAGTGAAAGTTTATATATTGTTGAAGATGAAGTGATGGAAAAGGGACAGTTTTCCTCATTTGATGTAGGATTTTGTGAATTAATGTTCATACTTGAAGAAAAACCCAGTATTATCAACAAGGCAAACATTTTGCTGTTCTTCATGTAACATCCAAACACATACCTGATTTCTATGGTGTTTCTGTGGTTTGAGATTTGTTTCTAGCTCTTAAGTTTCATTCTTTATAGATCGCTATAGGTCAACAGTGCAAAAGGATTAGAAATTTATTGCATATATTTAGTTTCTGATGAGTTTCTTTTGTTGCTGTTGATATATCTGAAATATGGATATCAACCTAGTCTGTGTACAATGGACATGACAGTTCACTCTGCTGAAGCTCACATTGTTGGCGCATTGCTGTTAACACGTTCTGGCTGGCTCCGTGCAATCAATTTATAACTATGAACACCTCAATTTGAGTTAGTCAAGATGGGTATGGTCAACAGAACTCATCTCTTTTTGTTTGAACTGGTTTTGATATCATTTTAACATGAGATTCACGTGATTTGGTGAAATGCAGAGTAGATCTCTCTACTGCTTACGTTTATTTAATGCTTCATACTGCTTGGGTTTACTTATTTCTGCTATAATCTACCAAGTGTTAACTTTCAGCCAACCTGACTGTTGAAGTTGGCATGGCCTGCAAACAGATATTGGAATTTACCAATATACTATAGATGACATAACTGGAGCATTTTTCATTAGCATAGTGTATCTTTTTTGAAATAATACTATTGTTACTGCTAGATTTGCAAGGACGCCACATTCCTTTGGGATTTGCCAGGATAATGTTAATACAAATCTGTTCTTGATAATGGCATGTTTAGTACATTCTGTTTCAGTGAAAAATATCCATTTCTCTCGTTTGACGTTAACATACAACATATACATACAACATAACATATAACATAATATATATACCTGTTAACAATACTTAGATCTGGCTTAAATTTTCTGGGATCAGTACACACATTAGGGAAAAAATGACCAAACGATCTTTTGGATGTTCCACAAGGAGAGTGTGACTGAAAATCATCAGGCACAGTCTACATATCAAAATATATGCTGATACGATGTCATCAAATTTAGTGCCTGCAATTTTCTCAGCGCACACTTACCATGATTTGCTGTGAAAGCAAACAGCTGATACATTTTGCCCCGCGGAGTTTAGTAACATAATTCAGGTATGCTACTAACTGCTGTATGTTGTTGAAGACGATAGTGCAGAAAATATGCTATCATATGTTATGTTGCTGTCTGAAAGGGAGTGAAATCAAGATGACTGACAAAAGTTGTCTCTGGTTTTATGGTGAATATATAATTCTGGCTTCAGTAGACCGTTGTCTATTTGTGTAATCATATAATTCTTTTTTGCTGAAAACCATAGTGAATGTCACAGGAGTGCCAAGCTTACAGTTAGAATAAACTAATCTTTCCATATTCTACAGACTGAGAGTTTAAAATGCTCTATGATGGTCTGCCTTTTTGTCTATTAGGGTTGCTCTTCCTGCAAGCACCAGACAAAGCAGGCAGCTGCCAAACAACGTTATAAGGGAGCATTGCTCCACTTTAAAAGAGTATGTTCCCTAATTGATCAGCAACGTAACAACGAAACAATGTTAACCGGGACAACTTTAAGTGAGGAGTTTCAGAGTAGCAGCCGTGTTAGTCTGTATTCGCAAAAAGAAAAGGAGTATTTGTGGCACCTTAGAGACTAACAAATTTATTTGAGCATAAGCTTTCGTGAGCTGTATTTCGTGCTCAAATAAATTTGTTAGTCTCTAAGGTGCCACAAGTACTCCTTTTCTTTTTAAGTGAGGAGTTACTGTACTTCCTGTACCAGGCATAATGGTACCATAATATTTGCTGTTGATGTTTTACATTTTCATTTTTATAGTGCTGTAACTAATTAAACTGATTCCTTTCTTCCATTCCTGAGAAGTTTATGAATTAATGTGACCTTTTCACTAGAGGATTATTTATCCTTCAATCTATCTGTTTCACAGTTTTCACTGTCTACCGGTTTTTATCATACACATTATTCTGATGAGTGTAACTGGATGTATCTGGACCATTCCATGCAGATCTGCAGCATATATTAAATGCAAAAATATACATCAATGCAACATAAAGATCGTACAATTTGAAATATCAAAACCAGAAAATGGAAAAAATTAAGGCAACATTTCTAATTCTGCCACATTGCATACCCTGTATGTTTCATGATGTGTTTTATAACATAAATAGTAATATCATAGGCTACATGCTTACACAGAAAAACAATACTGAAAATACTATGTGCAACAGAGTCACATTAACATTGTTCTTGGAACTTTCTTTTTCACATCTTGAATTTTTCATTACTTTTAATTATGTAACCTTAAAGTGTCAGTAACAAAGCTTTTTACATTTTATTTCCTTATATTCCTTAAAAGGAAGTGAAGGTGGAAGAAATTGCTCTAGTGTTGAAGTTCATATCTCACTGAAGGGAACTGGGGGTCTTGCTTTTGTTGCTGCCATTGTTTGGATGAAGACGCTTTTCTGTTTTTTCTCCTCTCTCTGTGATGGGAGCCTTGCATGTCGAGCTCGGGTGCCTCTATTGGCCTAGTGCGGGGTTGGTACACCCCATCACCCTGTGGTTTCCCTGTTAAGTGGCTGATTTCTGCCAAGTTGGTCTCGGCCCCTGACGGGGTCACGTAAATAACTAGTCTGTGGTCTCAGGGCAGACGCAACAAACTGCCTGAAGCCCTGCAGCCTCCTGGCTGGGGCAGGCAATAGTACTTAGCAGCAGTCAGACTGCAGCCCCTGGGCAGAGCAAACAAACAGTCTAGAACCCTGCCACTTCCTGGCTGGGGCAAGCAGTAGTACTTGGGGAATAGCAGCAAGCAGGCTGCAGCCACTGGGTAGGGCAAACAGTCTAGAGTTCTGCAGTCTCCTGGCTGGGGCAGCAGTGGCACTTGGTGAATTAGCCCCTGGGCTGGGCAAAACGTCAATCGGTCTATGGCCCCTGGGTGAGGCAGAACAAACAAGCAGTCTATAGACCTTACTTCCCTCTGGGCTGAGACACAGAGCAGGTAGCAGCCTCCTCAGCAGGCAGTGGCTTGGCTTCCCTGGCAGTCTTTGCCATCAGTGAGTCACCTGGAGCGTAGTCCAGGTGTTCTGGCTCTACTGCCAGGAGCTGGCAGTGTACGTCTTTCCTCCTCTGTCGCCTGCCCGACTGAGCTGGGCTGCCTCCTTTTATTTGGTTTCTCCATCTGGACTGAAGTTTTGCCCTACCACAGAACCTGATACCATACTAATGTGAAGAAGTAGAAGAATTCTTTTGCTGACTCTGCGTCAAAGAATTATTTCACAAGAAAGACCACCACCACCCACAACTACCATATTTCTACTGACAGTCATAAGCAAAAAGAATCATCCGACTGGTCACCCACCAGTGAACAAAACCGCATATTTGATCATTACATCAGGGGTGAAAATCGGCCGGTATGGGCTAGTACAGCATACGGGTAAGAAGCCGGTACCGTCCAGCATGCAGCAGATGTTAAAGTGCTGCCGTCACTTTAACATCACTACCCCTTTTGCCTCCCACCCCCAGCCCACTCTCCAGCAGAAGACCTGCCGGTAGGGGCCCTACCGACAGGGCCACGAATGTGGGGGTGCAAAAGGGGCAGCTGCCCCAGGGCTGGCAATTTAAAAGATCCTGGGGCTCCCAGCCACTGCCACCCCTACCAGCAGCAGCCAGAGCCCCAGGCCCTTTTAAATTGCCTCCGGAGCCCTTGGCGGTGCGGGCCAGGCAGTGCAGATGGGCTGGTGGGGGATGCTGACCTCCATCTCCGCCCCTTCCATCCAAAGCCCCACCCCTTTCTGGGGCCCGGAGCCAGCCCCCGTACTGGTAAGAGATTAATATTACTTTCACCCCTGCATTACATTTATTGCCTCAGGAAAAAAAATTGACAGTGAAATCCTTAACAAATAATGCATCCACCACAATCTCTCCACTGCTGAAAGGACAGTTGTACGATCCCTGAAATTCAACCACCAAATAGCTGTCAAACAAATTGGGTGCCATCGTAGTCCTTGACTCTGATGGCTACATCAATGAAGCCAACCGACATATCTCTGACACGACCTATTATAAAGAACTGAATAAAGACTTTACACCACAATTCACAGAGAAATTTAAGGATAACCTTAAATTCTTCCCTAAACAACTCCAAGAGCAACTCTACTTCCTCATCCCCCACATACCCACTGCAAGGACCTTCTATATGCTTCCCAAGATACACAGACAAGGGAACCCAGGCAGACCCATCATATTTGGCCAGGGACTCTTACTGAAGGAGTATCAGAACTCCAAAAAACCATCCTCAAACCAATCACTGAACAAGGGGGAAATTTCCTCCAAGATGCAACCGACTTCCTCCAGAAACTATGCAACATCAACAAACTCCCTCAGAACACCATCTTTGCTACTGTGGATATCACCTCTCAATGCACAACATCCCTCACTGTGATGGAATCACTGCCTACCTCAATTATCTACAAGACAATGGATGCTCAGATATGCATCCCAAATGCATCGCCAAACTCATCCATTTCATCTGTATTCATAATAGCGTTATATTCAACAACAAATACTGCCCAAACCTTGGGAACAGTTGTGATTACTAGGATGGCTCCCCAATATGAGATCACCCCAAATAGATATAGTTACCCAGAGTCAGAGGTGGTGTCAAGTGGCAGCAGCAGTTCTCCGGTGCCCAGCCTTCCTCCTAGCTGCTGGGAAGATTGCTGTCTGTGTCTGATGTCTGTGTCTGCTTGCTCATAAAAAAAAAAAAAAAATCTAAACTTCTCCAAAGTGTGCTCTCACTAAACTCTTTATAGGTTTCTTCAAACAAAGCATGTAACGCATAATGGCCCCTAATAGGCTAACAGTTTCCCTAGAAACAGCAAATAATAATTCATTATTCTACTTTCCAGCAAAGTAACTTCAGCAAGAAATTTAAAGACACAGGTGCCCAGACCAAGGTCACCTATCCACACTCCCTTTCATTTTCATGAATCTGTTATTTCACTGTATCTATCCTTGTTAGTAACGCTGCAGCTATTGTTTTTGTTCTGTCTGCCAAGCCAAGGCCAGATTCTTTCTTGCTACATGGTGTCCTCACTTCCAGCTTATGGTGGCTAACTGCACAAGATGGCTGTGGGATATGTCAAGTCCAATTCTCTTGTAACGGTGCCAGTGTGTCTTTGTCTCTGAAGAACGGGTTTGGACCAGCCTTTCTATTTCTGGAAAATGATACAGCAATGTTATACATAGAAACTTATAACTTTACATACGATGTTGATACACACATTTTACCAGGACAATTATGAGCACATTGTGAGTTTTCAAATGTCACCTCACCAAAGCATGCTTTTGTACAAAATTTATCATAGTCTTATAAAAGAGGTGAATATAATGATGTAGACTGTCACACCCATAGATCACCACACTTAGCTCCACAGATCCAGCAACCACCCCAGATGCATGAAGAAATCTGTGACCCACCAGCCAGGCATTCAGATACTACGGAATATATTCCAAAGAGAGAGTCTGGGATACGTACCTTAAAACGGTTTAAACAGTTTTCACTGAACAAATACACTCCACCAGCAAAATAGATTGCATTATGGAACAGGCCATCCTAATTCCCTGAGAGAACCTGCTTCAATACAGAAAAACAAACAAACAAAAAATACTGACAGCAACCTCCTATTTGACACCTCCCATTCCACCCTGGAACCCACATGGGGTGGTATCAAACAATTACAACCTATACTTGATGGGGGACCACATCCTGAAAGGAATCTTTTCCCCAAGCCCCTCTTTTGGCCTTCAAACAACTCTCCAAGCTCATCATCAGAAGCAAGCTTCCTGCCAACCAGGACACACCAACTCAAAGTGGCACCAGACCCTGCAGAACAGATGGGAGGCCGGGAGCCAAAGTTTGCCAACCCACTTATTGATGTCAATACTGCAGCCTTTTAAAGTTGCAAAGGCTTTGGTTAGTGGACTAGATTGGCTTGGAAGGAATACTAAAAGAGCAATGCTGCAGATCTGCATGACATTTGACTCATGCATTTCACAAAATGCTATGCCTTACAAGCCAATCAGAAAAATACAATGAACGATAGTACTATAGCACTGGTGTCAGTCCACTACTGTGTAATTTGATCTCTTCATGTATTTCTACCAATGGACCTCATAAGTCTCGAGCCAATATGAAAATATAATGTGCAGAATCAATGGAATCTCTAATAAAATTGAAATAGCCTGTTATCCCCACAGACATGCCAATCTACAGGGCTGCTTTAAAATAAAGAACAATAATAATTTGACAGTGATAAAGCAGGTGACATTCCTATATAAAGTCCTACAAAATCTATGACTACAATAATAATCTATTTTCATACTAGTATTTAAAATGAACGGTGAAATCAAAAGAAAAAGGTCTGCTTATCACGCAGTGTTTAAACTTAAAGTTGTTGAATATGCAGAAGCAAACAATAATTACGCCACTGTTCGTGAATTCTGTATCAATCTGTAGCAAGTAAGAGAATGGTGAAAAAATAAAACAACACTAAAAGATATGCCAAGAAACAAAAAATGTCCAGTGTGGTACGATTCATTTCCTGAGCTGGAGAAATATCTCAATAATTGGGTTGTTGAATGTTGACAAAATGGGTACATTGTCACTAGAACTGGAATTTGTCTGAATGCTATGCAAATGTCAAAAGATAACAAATACAAGTCAGTAAAGCCATCAATGTTTGTCGCATCAGCGGGTTGGTGTACTCGCTTCATGAACAGTCATAGTCTCTGTCTTCATCAACGAACAAAGATAGCGCAAAAGCTGCTGAGAGATCTGGAAGAAAAGAATCGAACCTTTCCAAGGGTTTATTATAAAATATCAAAAGGAATATGCATTTGAACTGTCACAAATAGGAAATATGAATGAGACACCGATGACATTCGATCTCCCAAGCAACAGAACGGAAAACAGTTTTAATTAAAACCACTGGCCATGGAAAAAATCCATTTTACGGTGGTTTTAGCGTGTTTGGCAAATGGATCAAAGCTCCCTCCTGTTTTTAAAAGAAAAACCTTGCCTAAAAATATGAAATTTCCTGCTGGTATCATCGTACGTGCACACAAAAAGGATGGATGGATGGATGAAAGTGGGACTATTGAATGGCTGGAAAAAATGTGGAATAAGAGACCAGGAGCGCTTTTCAAGAAACCTGCTATGCTCATTTGGGACATGTTCAGGGCACACAAGACAGATGAAGTGAAAAATGTGGCCAAAAATATGAAAACTACTTTGGTTGTAATACCTGGAGGCTTAACTTCAGTTCTACAACCACTTGATGTCTGCCTGAACAAACCCTTTAAAGAGAGGCTACACAAATTGTGGTCTGAATGGATGTGCTCAGGCATGGAGAAGTTGACAAAAGGTGGGAATCTTATGAAGCCCTATATCAGTTTGGCCGCCCAGTGGATAAAGGGTGCGTGGGTGTCCATTCCCTCGGAAATGATAGAAAAATCATTTCGGAAATGCTGTATCAGCAATGCACTTGATGGGTCAGAAGATGATGCCATATTTGATGATGACACAACAGAGGCTGATGATGAGAGGGAATCTGAGTCTGAAGATGACGCTGCTGACATTTACGATGACAATGCAGGTGCAGCTGTGACTGAAGCAGAGTTTAATTAACTGTTTGGTGAATCAGAGACTGATTCAGACTTTGAAGGATTTTAAGACTTTTTAAAGTCTCATATTGTTCTAAGTTACTTGTTTTAGATATCCATTTACTGATTTTAAATATTGACTGTAATTTTGAAAGTGAATACATATTCAGTTATTATAACAGGTTTTTTGTTATTACATTGAAATAATTCTAGCAAAACTTTTGAGTGTTTCTTGTGACGCCAGCTTTTAAAATATAGCAGGGGTTGGCAAACTTTGGCTCCCAGCCCGTAAGGGTAAGCTGCTGGCAGGTTGGGATGTTTTGTTTACTTGGGGCATCTGCAAGCACAGAGCCCCTCAGCTCCCAGTGGCTGTGGTTTGCCATTCCCAGCCAATGGGAGCTGCAGGAAGTGGCGCCACTTGGCTGGGAAAGGCAAACCGCGGCCACTGGGAGCTGAGTGGCTCCATGCCTGTGAATGCTCCAGGTAAACAAAAGGTCCCGACCCGCCAGCGGCTTACCCTGGTGGGCTGGGAGCCAAAGTTTGCCAACCGCTGAAATATAGGGTTGGCTTATGAAAGAGTCATACAGTTTTTACTATTTTTACTTATCCATCTTGGGGGAGGGGGGGTCGGCTTACAAATGAATGGGCAAATGAACGAGTATATACGGTACTTATAATTGTGAGTTTTCATAATGTATCATGAAATAGAATGTAGTTTTGTTTTGTTTTTAAAGTCTCAATTGCAGCATTTGTCAAGTATGATAGATAGAAAAATGCTGTCAATATTTTCTGTAGATTAATATATGGCATAGCCAAGTGCCAGTTAAGGAGTTTGTTCTATAAATTTAAAATTGTGAAGTATTTGTAAGTACAATCTATGATTGTTGTTATTATTTAGGGGAAAGTACTGCATGGTCCATGGTTTGTGTGTTGAAAAATGAAATGTTTGACCACGTTTTCAAAAAAATAGGAATACATTTTGAAACTGTTGCTGGAAGTTAGCTAATTTCATATTTAGGTAACTAAATATGTGGCTTGATTTTTCAAAAGACAGGGAGAACCTGCAGTGGCCACTGTCTTCAAAATTAGATCACTCAAACCCCAATCTTGCAAGGAGCTCAATGTGGACAGCTTCTGGCAAGACCTCCGAGCCCTATTTATGCCTTAATATGGATTTAGGGGCAGATCTTCAGGTGGTGAAAACTGTCATAGCACCATTGAAATCCATTTAACCTACAATTAGGAATCTAAATAGGAAATTTTAGCCATAATATGTAACGAGTGGTGTCTTAAAAGCAGTGTGAAAGTTCTGTTTTACTGACCCTCTTTTTATAATGAAATTTATTTTCAGCTGATTCAACAGGATCTCATTCCCTCTATACCACCTATAAAGATTATGAATTAATGTTTCATGTATCAACTATGCTGCCATACATGCCCAGTAATAGGCAACAGGTATGTTTTCTTAACTCACATTTTTATAGTAATATGTGTAGTTAAATTTAGGGGTGAAAAAAGTTTTTGTTTTTGCTTGAAATTATATTTCTGCTGTACAAAAATATTAATAGTTTATGCAAATTGTGAACATCATTTGGAATCGTGTTTACACAAATCTTATTAAAGCATTAAATACTCTGAGATGTTATTTTAATTTATCTGCATGATTCAGGAACTTATCCTGACTCTTCTATTGCATGCCAGTATTAAATAGTATTGACAACTGTGGAGATTGAAACATTTTTCTAAAACTTAAAACTGGACTAAAATCCATCATGTGGTTAAAATATGTAATAATGTAATAAGGTTTTTAAATGATCCTAAGTAATCTTTATTTTTCATTTCAGTCTTCAAACCTTCTCTTACTGTACTATTTTAACAATAAATGCCTCACCAAAACCTATAAGGCATCTGCTTGTAGAGACAGAAAGCTGTTCAACAAATTTATTTTATGTCTTGAAAATGCTCATTGTTCATAGTACAGCTCAGAAACTCTTAGAGCATTAAGGATGGCTAAAAAAACAACACAGCATCCAAAGTGTGTGGAATCTTGAATAAGGTTATGTCTGTCTTTGCCTGTACTAGATACTGAAATCATTAAGAATAAATATTTTTTATGAATAAGTTGAAAAGCACATTTGGTATAGTATATCAAAACAATAACACTTAAGAATAATAAAGAGTAGAGCTATTCACAGATCAGATTACTGTTGAAGATATAACTTCTCTTACATATTCTACATACGTCTATCTTTATAGAAGTAAAACAAAAAGTATTTAATTGCAATATCCTCTCAGTTGCCATGCAAGATATAATCATTTTTCCAGTGATGATTTGGGTCTCCCCTGCTACAAAGATTTTGTCCTTTTCTCTTTTGGAGGAATGGAGAAAAATTACTGGAAAACTTCGTGGTTCCTGATTATTTCTTAGATCACAGACTGTTATTTTAGCTACATATATTAATAGAATCTTCATCTTTCACATTTTGCCCTGCCATCAGCTTTTGTGGGAGGGACGGGGGATGTGTCAAGGCATCAACCAATAGACGAAACTTACAAAGTACAAATTCTTGTCGCAGAATTAACTGTGAAAACTGAAATGGGACACATTTTGTTTATTAAATTTCAGTAGTCAGTCCTCTCTGCTGATGTTAAACTTGGCAAAGATAATGAATTGTTAGAACAATTTTCCAAAGTTATAGTCTCTCATATCTGTTTCTTCCACTCCTTGCCCGCCTCTGCTTTAGGTCTGATCTGGAAACTTGAAAATAGGTGGAAAGTCTTCATAATATGGAAAAATATTTCCTACCATTATAGTAGCACCAATTTCTAGACCAATCTTAGATCATAGAATCAGCCAATCTCAAAATCTACACTGCTTTCAGATGGCGAAATAGTTGAGAGATCTCATAATTCAGTGCTAACAGATAATCTGTTGTTTTGACTTACTATCTCCAGTGTTTGGCAACACCCACAGTCCTCTTGACAATTTTGGCCCATCTCTTATTGTGATGTAGTCGTTTAGTGAATACATTGCATAAGAGTCACTTTGCCCAGAGGCCAGTCTTACTTGGTTCACTGTCAGATTAAACTCTTTTATATTAAATTTTACCATATTTGCAAATATACATGGCTTTATGCTTAATTTAAAAATCACATTAAATTTTCTTGAGATACTGTATATATTTAAAACAAACTGGAGATCAAAGTGATGAATTTGTATGAAAGATAGTGTTTCAAAGATATATTGCCAAGGTTCAGGTTATCAGCTAATTTTGTATATTTGTCTGCAAAGACCTCTTTCTCCTTAGTTAAACACAGATGCAAAATATGTTGGAATAGTAGAATATTTCTGAATATTGATCTTTATGTGAATGGCTTAAAGACTTATATGAATAGGAATGGTTGCAGTGCAATAAGATATAATATGCTGAATGAGCTTGATTTTTAAAATGAATATTTTCATTGCTGATCACAGGTGCTGACAGTAAATATGGCCTTACTTGAAGTTTATTTTATTATTATTATTTTGGTCATTGTCTGTCTTGAGCTGCCCTCAATTGTGAGCATAGGGAACCCTTTTACCTTGATCCAGTAATTTTCATGGTTGTTTGCTGTTTGTCAGCTCCACTGCTGCGTTGTTCAGCCACCCCTGCTGCTATCCTATCATTTCTACTTTTGCCTTCTCTTCATCCTTTTCCCTGACATTCCCTTCTGTCTCTTCCTTTTCTAGATAGATGGCTGTTGTGGATCTACTTCCAAAATATTCCAGTGTTAATTCTATTATTTTCCCCAGCAACGAACACTCCCTTGCACAGTGTTTTAGCAAGCACCCATCAGTCTTTGTACTTCTGATAGTCTCAGTATTTAGCAGCAATATTGTATTGTGATCCATGGCTTTCTTGAGGTCAAAATAATATGGCAGTTTCACAAGTTCCAACAGTATGCATACCTGAAGACCCATCACATTATTTTTTTTTAGATGCTGGAACCCAGCAATGTTTGCACAGCTTGGACACCTTCCTTAGGTGTGATAGCACACTAAAATACCAAGCATTTAGCCAGCCTTAATGTGTAAAAGGGATCATTAATAAATGTTTAATTTATCACTATTGCTGTTTAGTTACCAAAATATGTATTGAAATGTGCAATGTATCTACAGTGGTGTCTCTCACAAGTTAGGAAGAAATCTGATTAGAAAAATAAGCCTGGAAGGCTCAAGACTACAGGTGCAGTTGCTCATGCCCCCAGGACAGAGGCTTATAAGCCCTGTGATCTATAAACACTGCTTTCTCAGCAGGACTTGGCTCGCTGTATCCATGTACCCAAGTAGGGGGGAGTCTAGAGAGCACGGCAACTTTCCTTTATAGATACTGAAGGCAACCGAGGACCCCAAATCAATAACTTATTGTGCCATCATAAGGAGTGTATCCTGGCACTGAAATGACTCTACCCTCTCAATATCATATCCCACTTTCTATAGTCACTTGCCAAGGTGTCAAGTCATTCTTCAACATTTAGAAACAAGACCTCTTATGAGCAAGCTCTGAGCTTTTGTTACTTTCCAAATACCGGTGAGCCAAAAATAGGCCACACCAGAATTGTCTGTTGCTTCTTCCAGGACTTAACTACGCCCTGCTTGGTCACTGATCAGGACATCCCTCTAGTTTTAGAGCCAGCAGGAGATCCAAAGAGCAAGGTAATTTTCACTTTGGCTGCAACATAGGCTGGGGACCCTCAATTCAGCTGCTCCTTCCCTAGGACAGAGAGGACGACCAGCCATGGTGTGGCCCCAGTTCCTTTTCCTATTATTAGCCTCTCCTTCAAATCATAGTTCAAGGCTTTCTCCTTTAAACTTTCCCCTTATAAAGTACCTTTCCAGTTCATTCCCTTGCAAGTTTCTCCTCACATTTTGAGTCTGCTTCTGTACATAGTCAGACCTGATTAATCCAAATCAATTCATAACATTCATTTTTATCTGGATTAATGGAAGCTAGAAGTCAGATTAACAAGTCATTTTATTGCTACATAAAATTAGTTACTGCTAAACTTTTTGAGAGAACCAGACACATGGATGTACCTAACTCAGTTTAACCAGGTCTGATTGAAATGTTGTTTGGCATTTGTTTTTATTGTATTGAACAGTAACACATACTGAAATTCAAGCTTTTTTGAAGCCCCTTTACTTATTTTAGAAATGTACTAAAATAAGTTGGAAGGTTTCTTTATTTGTGATATCTCTTCACTTTTCATGATTGAATTGAATGAAGAATATTTTTCACTCTATCACAAAAACATCTTGGTTCTCAGTTGCAACAGGTGGTTGAAATTCCCCAGAAATGGGTAGGTTATGTATGGCTCTACATAGCCAGTAGGTGTGCTACATTTTAACATGATAGCCCATATTTTCCCTCCAGATTTATGTATACATCAGAAAATTAGAGTTAAGTATTATGGTTAAGATAACATATTCAATACAGTAACTAATATCTTTGTGTAACTACTTTTTAATCTAACAGCTTCTGCTTTTCTAACATATTCTCCTTACTGGACTCCCTTTTATGTGTCTCAAGTCTTCTATAAAACTTCTTCACTGGTTTCCTGTTGACTGCCCATCATATTGTATTAAGTTCATTTTCACATTTTACCATAACAATTTAGCCTGATACTAGAGTGATCTCAGAGAGTGTCTGGTGTCTTCTTTCTGTAAGTAACCCTGCGTGGCCTGTGTACCCTACTGATAATCCGCAGTGTGCTCCAGCATTTGGCATGAGAATCTTCATAATATGTTAGAAAGGCAGATTGAATAAACTGAGCAGACCTGGAAATGGGAGAGGAAGAGGAAACTGAGGCTCAAAAATGGCTAGGAGGTGAAAGTTGGAAAGAGAATAGGTTAAAAGGGACAAACTGGAAAAGGGCATGGGACAAACATTTTAACTTAGCCTGGTTTCCTTCAATTCCTCTCTCATTTTCAGCCCACTATCCTTACTTATGCTTTCTAGGGAAGTGTTATCCCCTTCTTTTTCTCCATTCAATAATTACTCCTTTTCCTGTTTGCTGATCCTACTAAAGCTCTTCGCTCCATGTTTCAGTTCACGCCCAATTTCCTTCTCTCCCCTTTCAAGTTCTTTGCATTCTGATTCCCTGTATGCAGATACATCACTGTGTTTTGCCTTCACTCACCTTGTGTTGAACTTCACTGATCACTTGTGCATGGTAGCCATTTATAATGGTAGAGTTATATTGGTTTTATTTAAAAATTTCAAGGAAGTCACTCAGATCTCAACAAACTTGGTAAGGTTTTAAGAATGCTGACCACCTTTTAAATTCATGTTAATATTTTTAAGCTTTCTAAAGGCTTAAGTATCTAAAAATGTCTATCAGTTTATTGATAGAACTTAAGAACCCGTTTCACTGTAAAGGACTCTGATGCTAATACAGTGGTTCTAGGTTTCAAAAACTTCATAGATTTGTCTCTCAGCAGATGTGTGTCCCATTCTTGCTTATGTATCCTATGATTATTGGCAGTTTAAACAGCACCTCCCAAAAGGCATTTTATCACATTTAAAAAGCAAAAAAATGTGTGGAGACAAAATATACTAAATTCAGTCTTACATAAGTTTTGCTTCCTCAACTTCAATTTAAATACCCCTGTGGACAGGTATAGAAATAGACATGAACTCTAACTTAACAAGGAAGAATAATTGGCTAGAACCAACAGATCACTAATAATATGTACACTAATGAATTGATATCCTTGCTATATCTATTAATTGGGAGGTCTGACACAAATTCAGCTGCTATGTAGGTTTCAAGCTGTAAGGCAGTGATAACCTCTAACTGTGAACTTATGCTTTACTGTGTCAATCTAAATGCACTGTTCACCAATAAAATTAAGTTATTTCTGAGATTAAATCTAACACAATATCAAATACTTTATTATGCATTTCAAAAATAATCTGTGTGCAGTAAATGTACATCTTAGAGTTGCCTTAACAGCCATTTATTGTGGCTTTACCATTTAATAAATAAGAAATTATATTTATTAGAACAAAAATTAGCAATTGGCAAATCTTTCTAAGTGCTCATTGGTTAATCTTTTTTTCTTTACATCGCTACTGATGTTTTTAGTGCATTTGAAGTAGCATATTTTTGTTAGTGCTTCAGAATTGCATTTCCAGCCATTCTTGTTATATTTCATGTTGTATGATTCTGGCCCTACATATTGAGAGGCACAATGAAAGTCATAAACAGGCATTTATACGTAAACAATTAAGATAACTTTGCCTATTTTATGTGTTAGTTGCAATATTGGCTTGTCACATAACTAACCAAGAAAAGTAATTATTCTAAACAGCAAAATAATTTCATTCTAAACACTTGATAAATAACCCTATCATTGCCCTATATCATGTAGATGTTGATTACATTTGTTTTCTTACAGTTTTCAGTTGTATTTTGCCTCTTTAGTGTTAGTGCAGCCTTAAGAATCTGAGTCACTAGTCCACAATGCAAGCTCTGCAGACTTCTGGCCGATAATACATCTGTACCCTACAGCGTGTGCTGTTCTAGCACTATCTACATAACAGCATCAGCAGCTCTTTAAAAAGAAAGTTCTCTTTAAAAAAATTAAGTTAGAGATGTACAACTCTTACAATAATATCCATAATTTCATTTTGTATCTACAAAAGGCTAACAAAATCGTTTTTGAGAAGATTTTCTACCTGTAACAAACAAGATATTACCTGTAAAATTAATCATAAAATATATCCCTATCATAAATAAATTGACAACAAAGAATTACTTACTATAATAAGGTTTTTATCAGTAAATTTGAATCTCTGGTACATTCGTAGTTGTTTCCACTGCTGCATTGCTAAACTGAAGATAGCTAGAATTTGTGCTGAGAGTTTAGTAGGAAACTATTTTTTTAAAAATGTTCAGGGTCATAATCTAATATTCAGTTTAAATACAATTTGGGAAAAGAAAGGTCTCCTAAGAAGAGATAAACAATCTTGTGTTTTGGATATGAACACAGGTCTTTTACTGTAGAAAAGGACAGACCACGTACAAATGTTAGACAGTGATAAATGTCAGATGACGTTATGCACATTTCATATTACTACACAAATATGCTAATATAGGGGAGATGAAAACTGGCTGGCACAGGAAAAGAGGAATCCACTCAGAAAGAAAGGCTGATAAACTTATGAGCTTAGCCCAGTTTTTTTCCCAGACCTCTTTCCCATTCGTCCCAGTTTCATGCAGCTCCACGTAGATAGATAATACTGCCTTATAAGAGTGTCTCCACTTTCTGAAGTGACTCTTTCCTTTTTAAAATTAAACTGTCCATTGTTTTTGCCAATGTGAAGAAAAAGTATTATTTCTTAACTAACTGTTTTTAAAATTGTATTTCTTTTATGTAGCTTCTAAGGAAAAGGCACATAGGAAATGATATTGTTACCATTGTCTTCCAAGAGCCTGGAGCACTTCCTTTTACTCCAAAAAATATCCGTTCTCACTTTCAACATGTGTTTGTCATCGTCAAAGTGCATAATCCTTGCACTGAAAATGTATGCTATAGGTGAGTAGATACTTATTATTTTTTATGTTTGCTATTTTGATTCTAATAAAGCATCTTTTTCTAGCAATCTTGTATTTCCCAAAGAAGTTGTGTCTGTGTGTTTTCTACATTTCTCTTCTGTTTTAGGGTTTCATTTTTAAAGACACATAGAATGTAAAACTTAAGATATTTGACAGCAGTACACAGCAGTTAGCATTTCAGAAGGGTTCATGTAGTAGATCATTATCATTAGTGGTTTAAGTTTAGAGAGCTTTGGTTGTGTCCATATGTAATTGTAGGTACAGTTTTTTAGGCACAATTGAAAATGTGTAGATATTTGTTTAGCTTATTTGTGGGCATATAAAGGGCAGTCGGGTTTTAAAAATAAGACTTGAAGCTATAGCAATGGAAATAATTTTAGTTTTTTATTATCTTTCTTTTTAGGGTAGAGCGAAGTCATTTTAGAAGATTATTAATACAAATATAAATCACTGGCAATGTATTTAGCTGAATATCTACAGAATGTGATCCCAAACTTGACAGTATTTCAATCATGGTTTGTTTAAGTGGTCCCTTTATATAGTTTGCAGGGTACTTTGAGATCCTTTCAGATAAATGTCAGTTTTGCCTGTGACTTACATGTTAATGAAAACCTTTTTTGTTTCAAAATATCTCCCCAAAATCTCACTGTCACACTCTAAAATGAGAGTTTCAAGTGTCTTAAAATTCCATCACTTGGGCTAGGGAATCCCCCTCCCATCAAAAAACAAAAACAAAAAAACCCATGAGTACTCCCATCATAGACATGTGCCTGGCACTGGTCATTTTCTCTTTCTTTCAGCTTCTGAGCTGGCTGAGGACTGAAAACAGTCAGATTAGATATTCTTTCATTTTAAGGCATTGCTGTGAAGTAGATTAAAAAAAAAAAAAACTCTCTGAACGTAAACCGCTAATGATCATGACCTACTAAATGAACCTTTTTGAAATGCTGATGATGTACTGCTGTCAAATATATCTTAAGTATTACATTTTGTGTATTTTCAAAGTTGAGAGTCTTATCGGCTAATGACAACCTGGTTACTCTTCTTAGTTTTGTTTTAGCTCTGAGAAATTTTAAATAAAGTTAATGTCAATATTGGTCTAGGTCCTGCACATATGTATTCTTACTGTGATAGAAGAGGTAATGTGTATAGTTTCTAAGGCAATCTGTTTCTTCTAGTTCCACAGTTAGGGCAGGGGTTGTATCTGTATCAATTGTATCTGTAGTACCTTATCAAAGTCAATGGAATGATATGGGTGTAGTAGGGGCTTGGGGGTGGGGGAGAATTTTGCCCTCAGAAAGAAGTTGGTTCAGTTTGTCAGAGATGGAGCAACTGAGTGGAAAAATAAATAAGACATATTTGCCTTAAGAAAATTCAACTTTAAAGCTCCTTCAAATTAAGGATCCTCCTCAATAACAATACCCGTAGGATGCATTTTGTATTTATCCCATTGAAAGGAAGAAGAAACAGACACTTTATAAACAGGCCTTCTTGAAATGCTGCAGCTTGCTAAATCCTGGACTTTGTGACTTTATTAATTCATATAATTAAAATCATAAATGGTTTTGTTTTTATAAGATTGTCCAGTCAATTTTGTTTATACCCATTTTATTTGATCTTTAGATGTGTGCCAATATAATAGGTTTCCTGTATGTTTCAGATACACAGCTTCCTAATTTCTAAAATTTCATCTGTCTCAAATTTTACATTGAAACTCACCTGTGTTGATGGGTTATATAGTTCATAGTCCTGTAATGAGCTTTTGCTGATGCAGTTAACCATTTTGTTCTTTTTTATTTCTAGTGTTGGAGTTTCAAGATCAAAAGATGTACCTCCATTTGGTCCACCAATCCCCAAAGGAGTAACTTTCCCAAAATCAGCAGTCTTTAGGGACTTCCTTTTAGCCAAAGTTATTAATGCTGAAAATGCAGCACACAAGTCAGAAAAATTTCGAGCCATGGCCACCAGGACACGACAAGAATACTTGAAAGATCTGGCAGAAAATTTTGTTACTACAGCTACAGTGGATACTTCAGTGAAGTTCAGTTTTATTACTCTAGGTGCAAAGAAAAAGGAGAAAGTGAAACCAAGAAAGGATGCTCATTTATTTAGTGTTGGAGCAATTATGTGGAATGTGATAGCACGGGACTTTGGCCAGTCTGCAGACATTGAATGTCTCCTTGGAGTTTCCAATGAATTTATTATGTTGATTGAAAAGGAGTCCAAAAACGTTGTGTTTAACTGCTCCTGCAGAGATGTTATTGGATGGACATCAGGATTAATGAGTATCAAAATCTTTTATGAAAGAGGAGAATGTATTCTTCTGTCTGCATTTGATAATTGTTCTGATGACATCAGAGACGTTGTTCAAAGACTAGAAGTAAGTGAAATTTTTAAATTGATCTACCAAAGCTTTTATTCAGAATTATTCATGTGTATCATTCTTTGGGAAAGAACTCAAATTTTCCTATATTTAAACTTATATTGCACTTTCCAACTTCAAGGAGTTTTACAAACATTATTCCTCATAACACCATGTGGAATAGATGTATATTATCATCCTGCTTTTATAGGTGACTAATTTGATGCAGTTAATTAAATTGGCTTGTCCAAGGCTACATAGGGTTTTAGTTTTAAAGCCAGGATTAAAACTTGAATTTTTGGTTCCCAGCCCTGTGGTCTAGAGGTCAGAGTACACCCCTCAATAAAAATATCTTAATTAAAAAAATAAAAATAAAGAATACCCTTTTGAATGTATTTTATATCTAAACAGTGAAAACCCTCTAAATAAAGCATGGAATATACTGCTTATTTTGCATGGATGAGCTGGAAGAAAATGAAGGCAGTTAAATCAGTTAACACTGATTATCAGAGCTGATGCAATCTCAGTCAAGACAGGTGGAGTTCAGGCATTCTGTGTGCTCAACATCTTAAATTATTTGACTTACAGCTATTACAAATGTGTACTAATACAGGCTGCAGGGTATAAAACATTGAGGTATCACTGTTTTCGTTATAGTTTGACTTTGACCTTACCCCTTAAATTAAATGAGGTTAGTGGCATAAGCCTTTTTTATATTGAATTGAGGCTTCTACTGGAAAACAATCACTAGACCTAATTTTTTGGAGATTAGTAGAGCTGACGTACAAGCTATGAAGTGGCCAGGATTAAACTGATGTGTAAAACAAAGGCCTGATGCTGCAAGGTGTTGTGATACCCTAAACTTTCAAGACTGTTGAGGATGCTTAGTGCTACACAGGCCCGTGATTAATACCTACCATGTGTGATGGAGTCTTT
Organism: Lepidochelys kempii; assembly: GCF_965140285.1. Taxonomy (NCBI): domain Eukaryota; kingdom Metazoa; phylum Chordata; order Testudines; family Cheloniidae; genus Lepidochelys; species Lepidochelys kempii. The sequence continues at coordinate 133,436,499 of NC_136382.1, read as the reverse complement.
CTTCCAGTACAGGTTAATATTTGTAAGTTCATATTATTGTCACTTGCATTGTATTTACCTCATTGTTAAATTCTTCAGATATTGTCATTTTCCATATACAAATATTTTCCTTCTGAAATTTAGAAAAAATGTTCTCTAATTATCATGTTACTATTGTAAAATGATCACTAATTGGACAGTTATAAATTGCCTCAGCATTGTGCTGAAAATAAGGTTAATGAATATTAGTTTTTTATCTCATCACTACATATTGTAACACAAATTGTTTAGTGTTATTTTAATAATACTACCTAGCTCTTACATAGTGCATTTCCTCAGTAGGTCACAAAGCACTTTACAAAGGAGAGCAGTATCATTATCCCCATTTTACAGATAAGGAAATTGAGGAACAGAGGGGAAATGACTAGCCCATGGTTACCCAACAGGCGAGGGGCAGAGCTGGGAATAGAACCTATGTGTTTTTGTAGTCCCATTCTAGTAAGCCGCATTGCCTTCATTTATCACTTCTTGAATCTTAAAACATACATGAAATTATAGCAGGTTGGGCAAACTGGTAAAGTTTCTACTGAATCTCTGCCGACAGATCTTCATTATATATGATGTATAAAAACATTTAGTTTTTTTTATAGCATTAGTTGATGTGGTTATCTGTAAAAACTATGTCTTTGGAGACATTAATCATTACAACAGACTTCATTCAGTTTGATTTGAATGGCCTTGTATTTCACTCAAATCTAACCATCTGTTACAGTACAACATTATTTAAATTTAACTTGAGACTGCTCCTTTTTTGAGGCAATAACCATATTCTTAGCTAAATAAATCTATTGGCCTGACGCCTCAGAGTTAGCAACTTAGGATCTGTCTACACTACCCCACAATGCAGCGTTCAGGGGTGTGAATAGCAGTTCATAGCAATGTGTTGTGCTGGAACTCCCCTGTGTGGACTCTGTGGGCTCAAACTAAACCTTTGAAGAGGGTGACATTGATGTGAACTAGGAGCTTTTAGTTTGCAACCACAGCATAGGCGCAGACTCTGTGGGTGCTCCAGGGCTCAAGCACCCATGGGGAAAAAAATACAGGGTGCTCAGCACCAAGGAGCCATAGTTTTGTACTTGAGGTCTGCTCATAGAGCACGCCCTTGCCCCAGAGGGAGCTTGAGTGTGGAATGTGAGTTCTGTGCTGCTAACAGTTTCTGCCCTTGGGACAAGGAGTTTGTTTTAAACGGAAGCAGGGTGATTAAGATAACAGAAGGCTTGTCATTAAATTAAATTAAGGATCATTAGATCTTGAAAGCATTGCCAGGGCCTCCAGTTAAAAGGTAGGAAACAAAGGGTAGGAATAAATGGTCCATTTTCAGAATGGAAAGAAGTAAATAGTGATGTCCCCAGGTTTCTGTATTGGAACCAGAGCTGTTCAATATGTTCATAAGTGATATGGGAAAAGGGATAAAGAGTGAGATGGCAAAATTTACAGATGATACAAATTTACTCAAAATAGTTAAGTCCAAAGTTGACTGCAAAATGTTACAAAGGGATCTCACAAAACTGGGTGACGGCAACAAAAATGGCAGATGAAATTCAGTGTTAAATGCAAAGTAAAGCACATGGCAAAATATAATCCCAACTGTACATACAAAATGATGGGGTCTTCATTAGCTGGTACCATCAAGAAAGAGATCTTGAAGTCATTTGCAGTACTTTGGAAGTACTATGCTTCCAGAGTACTGCAAATTTATAAGAATCCTTCTCACTGTACCTATATCACCCTGAACTGAGGAATGATCATTCAGAAGACTTAACAATGATCTCCCGTCATCAATGGGACAGATGCAACTGAATAATGTGGCTGTCCTTAACGTGCATCAAGACCATACCAAGAAACTAGAGGTAAATAAGATTGCTAACGGTTATCCAGAAAGCAGTGAGATGTTATCTCTTTAAACTGGGATGTTAGTAAAGACAGCTTGTAAGTAATTGCAATGATTTTAATATACTGTAATTCATGATAATATAATTATGTAGTTCATAAAAATTTAATAATTATTAAAATAGTAAAGATACCAATAATAGACACACATTCAATAACTAGAATATGAAAGAAGTGTATAAATATGCTGAAAATAGCCTCCCCCCAAAACTGGCAGAACCTCTCCCCCGTAACCACACCCACCTCTTCAAAAGCACCCACCGGCAAAAACAAAAGTCAGCGCCTATGGACCGCAGCATCCACGTTAGGGAGTCACAGTGCATCACTTTGGTGCACCCTGCTATTCACACCCTGTTTTCCAAACTGCAGGACAGCATACACAAGTCCTTAGAAACAGTTATCAGCAAGGTACATTGAATAACTCTCGAATACTTTGTGTTGATGTTCTATTGAATTTGTGCTCTTCCTCTCTCTTTCATCCCAGACCTCTCAAATTCGATGCTCTTTGTGAAGGATTAGTCACTGTGTTGAGTAACCTTTTTGTTTTTAAAAGCTCCCTTTTCTTTCTCGCCTCTTCCTCCCCTTTTTTTAACTGTATGAATATTTCTCTTTAAAAGTTAATTTAAAAGCTGAATTTTGGAATACTGGACTCCTCTACCCCTGAAACCTTCACACAGATGATAAATGTTAGCTTTTAATGAAGAATGTTCTAAACACCCAGACACCCTTTGCCTTTAGCTAGTTATTTGATTTATAAAAATCTCAATAGGGGCTCATGCTATTTAAAGGTAACCATTACACACATCTGCATAACATGAGACTGTCTGCACAGATCTTAATGGAGGATCAGACCCCCTTACCTGATTAGAGAGCGCTGCTGAAGTTAGGAGTCCATCTATGTGGAGTTCACTATATGATTGAAGCATAAGGTGTCTGTCCATCATGTCACATTTTATAACTAATTTATTGGACTTCTATGAATAGATAAATATCCACCATCTAGTAAACCCCTTCCAATCTATCATTTTCCTCCCTTGCCAAAAGCCTTGGGAAATAGTAGGCTTTGCAGTGAGTCCAGAAGGCTAATAAGTTTTTTATTATTTGTAGTACCACAGTGCCTACCAGCCCTAGTCATGGAGCAGAAGTCAACTATGCTAGGACCGTACAGATACCGAACAAAAAGGAGCTTAAAATCAAAGTATAACGTAAAACACCATATGGTTACAGATAAATGGAGGAGTACCAGGAAATGATAGTACTGGGCAGTGGTCCCAGGCAAGTTTTTCTCATAGGTATCCTGCCAAAGGAGGGTGTTAAGAAGGGATTTGAAGCAGAATAATGAAGTAGCTTTGTGGATGTTTACAGAGAGCTCCTCCCAAACATGAAGGGGCAGCATATGAGAGAGCCCAAAGGTGCTTGTTTGAAAATATATCAAATGGGAGATGGAGGCTGGCATTACTAGCTTATGGAGAGTTGAGAACAATGCCGTTTTTACTGTTAGTACTGTTTTGTGGTTTTTCAGCATTCAACGTTTGATATTTCAAATATAAAATATTTTTAAATCTGTAAAACTGGACAATATGAAGTAGATACCTGAACACACACACATGTGGCTTCATTCTCCAACAAGCTTACCTGTTTGATGCAATATTAATAGCATAGTACATGTTGGTTGTCACATTGAGACAGGAAATTTGGGCAAAAGTTTGTATTGCGGTTCCTAAAGGAAAAGAGGCACATTTTACTATTCTGAATATCTTCTCAGTTCTCCAGTGGGCCTCCCATGCTTATGCCATGAGTATGTAAGCAGAGCATGCTGGGATGTTGCACTGGAGTGGGGGCTAGCCCTCTAAGGATAAATGGATGACATAAGAATTTTTAAAAATATGTCCTACTCTAAGGTGTTGAATGCCACTTTTAGCCTTCCAACTGCATTGTAGAACTTACTGTTTTACTGACAGCAGTTTGTAAAAACAATATGGCTAGCATCTTTAAAACTTTGTAAGAAGGTAACAGTCATGGCTTTGAGCTAGTTACAGTGCAGGCATAAGTTATGCAAAGCTCCTCAAAGCTTTTCCAATCAGTCATTTGGTGGTTAGAGAGAGAGGAGTAGGAGCTGGAATTACTGGCTTCCTTCCCTGGCTCTGTCACTCGCTTACTGTGTAACCCTGGGCAAATCACGTGATCTCTGTCCCAGCTTTAGCCCTGTTTCAAATACAGTTATCCTGGACTGTCATATTTCATAGTGATCCAGTCTTGGCCCTCCCTTAAGCAGAGTAACAACTGTGCCCAAAATATATGTTGATTTTGTGACACGAACAAAAGAAACTAATTTTAACTTATGACTAGAAACTAGAAGATGATCGGAGTTTAGAAGGTTTCTAACCATCGGAAAAGTAAGGTTTTGGAACAGCCTTCCAATAGGAGAAGTTGGGGCAAACAACGGAATTTTAAAAATGGAGCTTAATAAATTTATGAATTGGACTCTGACTGGGTTGCTTGTGATAGTAGGGGACAGGACTTGATGACCCAGGAGGTCCCTTCCAGTGCTGTACCCTATGTTATGACCTAAACCAGAATTTGACCTTCAATCTCCAGAGGTGAAAGATTAGTGCACTAATGTATTGCAAAAACTACTGAATTGTCCCTGGATTGCTTCACCATTTGTGAAACTGTTCAATTTTATGTAGTATGAAAAAAGAAATCCCTTTAGTAAATGCTAAAATTTCAGTTTATTGGATTATTCCATGTAATGCCAGAATAACTTCCAATTAAGTATGAATGATCTCAGTTCTCTGTCTCTCAGTTCCCATGAAATAATCAGTCTTCTCCTATTTGTAGCAAAGCCTACATCTGGAGATGGCAATGGCATGGATGTCATAGATCAGAATCTGATTGCTGGAGCAAAAGAAATACATTATCTTGTTTTGTTACTTAGTGTTGGGGGATGGGAGTCTGTTGGAACTGAAAAATTTCACTTGATTTGACTCATCTTAAATTTCAAGGTTATTATTTTCCTGAAGAAAAAACCCACTACACACCTGCAGTCAATCAGCCAACAAAGAATGAAGTAATTGACAGGTTTGCATTTTGCTTGCCTTGTGTTTTGAAACTAAGACAGCTGCTAAATATTCAGTAAGATATAAATGTCTTTGCATTGGAAAGAAATAAGAATTTGACGCAGGACAGCTGGTTGTTCAAATTTTAGGACTCTGAAGGTCTTCATGGATTTTGCTCTATGCAGAAACCTATAGTCAACCTTAAATGACAAAATGATTGTTAGTCACCTATTAGTATGTTAAGGGTATTGTACATGAAACCAAACATAGCTTTATCGTGTCAGAAAATAGATCCTTTCATGTTTCCAAAGAAATGAGTCTACAAAGACAGTAGCATAACAATCTGATACTCCTTTAGATAGTCACCAGAGGATGCGAAACAACGGAAATGACCCTGCGGAGGAATGGGTTGGGCCAGCTTGGATTCCACGTTAACTTCGAAGGAATAGTAGCAGATGTGGAGCCATTTGGTTTTGCATGGAAGGCAGGCCTAAGGCAAGGGAGCCGTCTAGTTGAGATCTGTAAAGTGGCTGTGGCAACCTTGACTCATGAACAAATGATTGACCTTTTACGCACATCGGTGACAGTAAAGGTGGTGATTATTCAGCCACATGAGGATGGATCACCTAGAAGGTAACAAGCAACAGTCCTTAATGTGACATTTCCAACTCTTTTCTTTACTCGTGCTTATTATTTGGCTTTTTAACAAGTGCTGTCTTTGGTAAAAGCCCTTAGGAAATGGATATTGTGTCTCCTGTTTGGTAATAATGGGATTGTAGCCGTTAAAGCAATTCAGAAAAAAAGGAGCTATTACCTTGTAATAAAAGATAAAATGTGATCCTGTAAGCAATTTATTGGGAAATTGACTTATAAGGCTTGAGAGGATAAGAAGTAAACTAAAGTGCAGCATGACTGAAGTATTTTAAAAATTGGTTGTGACTTTTCTCTTCCACAGGAGACAGTTTTATTATATTTTAATATTAGTTTTGCAAACTGGGAATTGTTGCCTGAAAAATATACTCTTATTTTCTTTGAGGTTTCTTTGACTTCTTACTATTGAGATAGGAGACCTTTATTTTAACCTGTGATTTTCAAAAACAGAGAAACCTTGGATGCGAGATAGCTATGGGATCATGCTACAGGTTCTTTCCCATTCTCTGTAAATATCTGCTCTAAGTCATTCACATTAACTGTTGAATCATATCAGTCAAATCATTAGCTAAAACTAAAATCTTGCTTTAACATGAAATAAATGGGTCATGCTTGGGAAAAGAGCATAATAAAAGATGACTGTATCATTCTTTCTGTGGGTGGGGTGCAGTGCCTGCCAGTGCCTTTCTTGATTAAGGTGCTGTTCATGGCCAGAAGATTTTTGCCTTGCTGCCACCATTTGAGTAAAAGTACATCAGCTGACAACTCTGATTCCAAATTTCACAGAAATCCAATCTTATTTCACTCATCCTTTACCTATGCACCGTGAGTTTGGTTAATTAGTCTGAATTAGAAGTGTGCTTCAGTAAATTGAATTACTTGCTTGTCTCCTTAAATCTTCTGTTGATATTCTTTTAATTTAACAAAGGAAAAAAATAGGGATGCTGCTCTTGGCATGAAAATCAGCCATAAAATTTTACATCATGTACAACAGGGTGGAGTTGTTGGCAAGCTATGCATGAATGCTGGTGTGTTTGTTCTCCAAACTGGCTGGATGAATGACACAAAAAGTTCTCTTCCCTGCCATAACCTGCACCTCCAAGTTTTGGGTGTTCCTTTCTTTTGGGGGGGAGGGGAGTGTGTGTGTGTGTGTGTGTGTGTGAGAGAGAGAGAGAGAAACACACACCTCTGTTCTCACTACTTGCATATAATTTGCAATTAAGTCTCTCTCTGCTTAGCTCAGCTTTTCTCTCCATCTGCTTCTGAATATGAATTTTCACTGTCTTGTGTAGTGCACATTCCCAAGCTGTTTACAAAGTATGAGCCTAATGAGCTGATCCATTATATTTAAGATAAAATGTATATTTTATAGTGCTTGGTAGAATTATGTATTGTTTATGAGCAGTTTTTACATATGTGGTACATTTTACATTTAAAATTATGAAGTCAAAATTCAGTATAATACACTAAGAGATGCATGGCACCTGCTCTATCTGTAAGTTAAAGTTCTAGCTGCGTGCCACTGAACTGGAAAGAAAACTTCAAAGCATCTCTGGGGGAACCAAAATATAGATTCTTCTCATCTTTCAGAACTGGGTAAACCAATCACTACTTAAAAATAAATTGAAGTTTACTTTTAAATTTACAGTCCAGCTGTAAAATGTGTGTAGCACCAGTGCTTTATTAAAATAAAAAGCCATGTAATCAAAAATAAAGTTACAAAAGAAATGGGAATCTTCCCTCCTGCCTTTTCTGTTCATAGAATCATAGAATATCAGGGTTGGAAGGGACCTCAGGAGGTCATCTAGTCCAACCCCCTGCTCAAAGCAGGACCAATCCCCAATTTTTGCCCCAGGTCCCTAAATGGCCCCCTCAAGGATTGAACTCACAACCCTGGATTTAGCAGGCCAATGCTCAAACCACTGAGCTATCCCTCCTCCCACCCCCTCTTCATTGGGCCCAGTTCTGATCCCACTAAAATGAAAGTCCCAAGATTTTCCAAATTGTGACTAGTGATTTGGGGAGCAATTTGAGATACCTGAAAGGGGCCTGATGTTCAGAAATTGCTGAGAACCCACCCTTTCCCAAAATTGATAATTGAAACAGAATGGACAGATGAGGTGGGGGAAAGAAACACAAACAGTGTTGAGCAATTCTTCCTACAGCCAGCAGTTTAGATGCCTTCCCAATTTGCTAGATGATACTTTTTAAATGCAACAGTTTAAGGGCACTCAGCTTATTAACTCCCTTAAGCGTTGTCTAATACGGTGTGATCGTAAGGATCTGGCTGCAGACCAAGGGCGTTTACATGCCCATGTTTTGGATGATTTTCAGGAATCCTCCTTTGGGTGGAAACCTGGAGACAACCTCCAGTGGCAAATCCCTAGTGAAATGCTCCCTGTGCTAGAGTTCCAAGGTAGGCTACTCCTTGCAGCAGGGAGCATAGATGAAGGTTTATTGTAAATGTTCATAGAAATAATATACAATCAGTTTGCTATGCCCCCACACATCTTGCTCTTTCTACTCCCTCCCCCACTTGGCAGGCAACAAATGAAATTCTTTAGTTTTGTCTATCTGTAGGCACTTAGGCCATGTCTCCTCCTCTTCTCTTCCAGGCTCCTTGGGAAAAAAAGTAGGACTATTCAGGGCAGCTTTTTTTGTTTGTTTTCTTTAAAAAACAACTTTATCCAGTTTTTCCTAATTTCTCTTAGAATAAGCAGAAATGAGCAGGATGCTTTCCCCAAGGATTTTTCTCAAGGACGCATGAGTGTGCTAATTTCAGGGATACAATATGGGCTTCCATCCTCATTTCCTTTTGTTTCTTGTGGGATACCCACTGCCTCAAGCACAACAATAGCTTCTGGTGGTAAATCAAATAACTGCTATGGGCCAGCATTGTCTCAGGCATACATGTAGCCCAAGGCAAAGCCTTTTCTGAGAATTAATGCTTTTTGGGAGACTGTGGATGTGAAAAAGCCCTTTGGCCAATGAATGAGCATTTTAAATTAGAGAAATGCAGCATGCTTGCTTAACCTCCCTTTTGGTTGACCCCACTGATGTATGTCTGCATTTGAATTGTAAGGTGTGATTCCCAGCTCATGTAGACATACCCATGCTAGCTCTTCCCCAGCCAGTGTGCTAAAAATAGCAGCATGGCTGGGGTAGCATAGGCAGCGGGTTGGACTAGCCACCAGAGTACTTGCATACTCAGGGGACCTGCGTATGTTACTTGGTGAGCTAGCCTGAGCTGTGTAGCTAGCCTGAGCCATTGCTACCCCAGCCACACTAATTTTAGATGCTGGCTCTAGCAGAGCTATAGTGGGTATGTCTGCATAAGCTGGGAATCTCACCTCCCAGCTCAAATGAGGATATAGCCCATGACAACATGGTCATCTACTCCATTAGAAGCCAATGTCTCTCCCAAAGATACCTGCACTCAGATGATTGAGGAGACTGTAGGAATTTTGAACTATCTGCAACACTGTTGAGCCCTAACACTTAGGCTGTGAATATTTGGAGGGCATGCATGGAACTGGGATCTCAGATAATGTAGAGCAATTCCAGCTCCCCCAAGAGTCGTCATGAAGCAACTGAGTATTTTTTGTCAGCAATCATGCCTCTTAATTAAAGACACTCTGCTAGATTTCCTGGATGTTCTTTACAAGTGTTTTGGCAATGATAGTGTGGTACCTTTTAGTTTAGACATTGAGCAGAAGATTTTTGAGGCAATGAAATAATAGATTATCTTCTTTAAGGAGTTTTTAATTGTTTGGAAATTGCCTGGACTTTTTCACAAACGGTGTGATTAGAGCTATTTGGAATGTCCCAACTAGTCCTGAGTTCTAGGGCAGGTGGGTATTTAAAACTATTCATAGTTTCCAAAAACTTAGTAGGCACAAGACTGGAAGTAAAGTGGCTGAACCAGTGTCTAGGGTGTCAGAAGTTCAGGATGGAAACCATGTATTAATCTCTTCTAGAACTATCCCTGAAGGCTCTCTGGAATTAATCTGCAAGAAAGATGCATATCTACAAATCCTGATTCCTGCATTTCAGGGTGGTTGAGCCCTACTTCTAGTACCTGATCCTTTCAATGCTTTTGATTACTGCCCAAGGATCTTCCTGTAAACCCTGATGTAGTAGTGGCAGTAATTGTCCTGGGGAGAGAGTATTGACTGGTTGGACCCCCTTTCCCCGGTCCTGGATGCCACCTGATGTATTGGGGTTTCACTGAGCTGCCCGCTCCCCTAGTCTGGGCTCCCTCTCCCTGTTTTGCTGAATCAGGCTCTCAGGCCTCTGGCAGCACACACACACAGGTAGGGATGTACCAGCTGTAGAATCTCAATCTACAAGCAGCTCTCTATGGGAAGATTCAGCTAGAAAGTTGCCCAGCACTCAAGTACACACCCCCTTTGGGGAGTAAACCCAAATAATATTGTCTTGAGCAAGTATAGAAAAGTCTTCACAGTGCAAGCTCATAAATATTCACCCTTTCCCTCAATGTGGAGAGAGATATACACAGCTTCTTGCCCATCCCAGATATGAATTGCACAAAATGGGTTATGTTATAAACAAGAACTAAGTTTATTAACTATAAAAAACAGATTTTAAGTGATTATAAGGGATAGCAAACAGAACAAAGCAGATGACTAAGCAAATAAAACAAAACATGCATACTAAGCTTAATTCCTGAAGAGACTGGTTTCAAGAAGTAATTTCTCACCCTAAATGTTGCTTTCAGGCTGGTTGCAGAAATTCTTGGTGGTTAGCTACATTTCTAGCAGGTTAAAATTCTCAGGTATCTTATTCACAGTCCAGATCCCTTTTCCAGCCTGGGTTCAGTACTCCTCCCACTTTCCCTTTGTCCTTGTCCTTAAGTGTTCCCAGCAGTCACCCTGGCTGGGCATTCAGTGAAGAGTGTACCTAGATGAGCTTACTCCCCAGGCTTAAATAAGATTTACGTAAGGCAGGAATCTTTTGTTTTCCAATCTTAACCTTCCCCTACTTTTAGTGGAAAAGTATTAGAAGTCCAAGATGGTGTTTAGTACCAGGTCACATGACCTAGTAGTGTCACTGCAAGGTCCCTCCCAGGAAGAAGAGAGATTAGTATCTGCAAAATCTTATTGTTTCTTCCTAATGGCCCATCAAGGCTGATGGCCTGTTGTCCGGTGTGTGTTTCCCAAGTACACTCCCAGTTGTAATTGTTATAGTCAATGTTCCTAACTTTAGGTACAGATATGATACGTGCATACAAATTGGATAATCATAACCTTTCCAATGATATCTTACAAGACCCATCTTGCATCAAATATCTGTTTGCCATATCATAAGTATATTTCCATAAAGAATATGCGGTGTAACGTCACAATTTGTGTCATACCTTGTTTAGAGTTTTGGCTCATCAGAACGTGATCATCTTCTTTCAGCAGTCTGCTTTTGTGAAAACAAGGTCAAAGGCCAGTTTTGGTTTCTGGACCAAGTGATAGAAGTGTTTTTTGTTTTTGTTTTTGTTTTTTTGAGTAACAGCCGTGTTAGTCTGTTTTCCCAAAAAGAAAAGGAGTACTTTTGACACCTTAGAGACTGACCAATTGGTTAGTCTCTAAGGTGCCACAAGTACTCCTTTTCTTTTTGTTTTTTTTAAATCTCATTTCCTTTCAGTAGAAGTCATTGATGGGAATAGGAACTAGTGAGATTCAACAAGTGTTTCCATCCCTGGAAAGAATCATTCAGCAGATCGAAATGCAAGAGCCTCTTCTGCTCACTGCTGGAACTGATTGTGACTTGGTCTTAGCTATACCTAAGGAGCAGATCTTTTTGAATTTAGGAGTATAGTTATTTGAACTAGAGGAGAAACAGGCCCCACTAAAAGATTAAAAGAGATCGCATCTAACAAAATATGCCCCAGGTGGTTCCAATGCATGTGTAGTTGACAACAGATTCCAGTATCTTGGCTTTGGCCGCCTGTATAAACCATAAGCTGGCACCAGGTGTTTGTGTGGCATTGTCTCTGATGTATGCCATTGAGCACAAGAGAGGTACGCCCTCCACACCATGGGAGATAATTCTATTATTGTCAAGTCTTTCTCAGAATCAGCATTGTGGCAGCAGTAGCTTACATAAATCAGCAAGGGGCACTCAAAATACATTTCCCGTCAAGAGGAGTTTCTTTCCGTTGCGGGGCATAATCAAACATTTGCTTCATTCAGGTTTTGCATGTCTAGAGGGAGGATGGTGGAGAAGCAGAGAGAGGCAATTAAGTGGTACATATTTTTTGCATTATTTCATTTAAACTACTATTGTGTCATGAGATTTTGTTCACTAAAGAGAATTTTATTTTCCAGCTCAAATTTAAAAGCTACCAGAAGGAGGGAAAATTTTCTTCCAATGCATGATATTTTATTTTGTGAAGTTTCTGTGTATGTATGGGGGTGATCATGAAGAACTACAATCAGCACTTTTAAAAAATCAAATTCTAATAATTTTACTGCAGAAGACATGAGTTTACTTTAGACTTGTGACTGCCCTATTTTTATCTTCTTGTATTTTAGTCTCATTTCTTATGAAAGCACTGAAGTTTAAATGACATTTTATGAATGTAATTAAATACAAAGAAAATCAGAGGTTTTGAATTCTACCATTAGATGTAACTTAAATTTATCTCAGATTAGCTATCAATAAGACATTGATATTCATTAACTGCTCCATTTCTCCTAGAATCAAAGTACAAATAAAAATTTGGCTCTGAATGAGAATATATGTCTATCTTAGCTAAGAAAACTGCATTTGTTTCATAGAACAACCACCTAGCATTTTACTGAGAAAATCAACTGATTGTTCCCTGGCTTGAAAGGGAAGCAGTTTTCACTTAAAGCTGTTGACTGCTGAGTTTTAGGAATAAGGAGCAGTAAGGACTTCCTCTTTGAGGAGGAGGGGTGCTTATTAGCACTCGCCTCTTGCTGGGATCAGGTTCTGGAGTGAGTTTACACACATTGGATATGACTGCTGTGTACTGGTTTGGGAATTAGACTCTTCAAATGAAAATGAGAGTTTAAAGTGTGGAAGGGTGTTTCCAAAGCAGTCCAGTCCCAGACCTTAACTGTTTTAGTTTGATTTTAAATAGGGGTGATAGCTTACCTGCGCTGTAGCCTTCAGTCCCCCACCGTTGTAAGTTTTTAATTACACCTTGTAAGTATGAACACATCTAGAATATTAACACTGAATCATTGTGAACTATGAGTTTTTATTTTTAATATAAGATCATTTACAGCATAATTCTTTCCAGCACAAAGAGAGAGGACTTGGAATCTCGCTCACATTTAAAGATGGTGGTTGTATGGGTGAGGGCGGGGGTATTATTAAATGCAATATATCAGACTCAAACTGTCAACACATTCACATAATAGGTGTTTTCCATCACTTTATTTATTTATTCCTGCCAGCAGAACATTGCATGTTGACTCCCTGCACTTCTGCTCCACTTGAGAGCAGAAGTCTGCCTGCAAAATCAATCACAGGATCAGAGCCTAAGTTTGCTAATTAGCAAAAGTAATAAACTTGTTTCAGACTGCAATTGACAGAACACTTACCACCTTGTTTTCTTCAGCAATTAAGTCATAATGTGCAAATTGGAATATCACAAATATTTGCATGGCAACACACTGATGCTCAGCCACAGAGGAGAAACTGCTTTTTAAAACATAAATACCTTCAGTTCCAGTAGAGTGTAAGAACATGATAGACAATGCATTCATTTTTGTATAAATGTTCATATTTCAAGTTTGCTTCAGTAGGACTCTGTGTTTAAGAAGATTTTGTGCCTTGCTGCTCTGTTGTTGTCAGTGCCCAGTGTTGTCATAGCAATACTTAGAACTATGCACACGTTGTCACAGTAAAATAATGAACTGAATTCTAACTTGCATTCCTTGACATTATCACAATAGTGCTCAGAGATGATACCACATGCTTTGATCAGCCAAGCCAAATCAGTGAGTTCTTCTTTCTAGTTCTAAGTCCCTTTTAAACTATGAACTTGCATAACTACTATGGAAAGGTGGCTTAAAATCTGAGAACAAACAAATTCAAAACCAATAAACAGCATTCAGATGGACCAGGAATAGAAACATAAGAGCAGCCACTGTGCCAGAACGGTTTCAGCAGCAATAGTTTCCAGTGACTGGTCTGTGAGCAAGTTAACAGCTTGGAATGACTTTGGGGATTTAAAGCTGCTGCTGTAATCAGCTGCCGCCAATTTTGAAATATTTTTTGTTTTAGAGTTTTGTGGCTATTCCTGAACTTTCTTGGGGTTATCATCAAACCCTGATGAGACACTTACTCATTTTCCTTTAAGAATTTTTCTAAAGCTCTCTGCCAGTTAAATTAAGAATTGTGTAAATTTTTTTTTAAGTCCTGATGTCTGTCTGTCTGAGATCCTGGGGTTTAAGATCAGGGCGAATTATTTCTTTAAGATCAGTCCTTTTGGCTATTTATTGTTTATGCAAATTGAGCTTGAAAGTTCCAGGGCTTTAAATGGAGTTTTAATTATGGCCAATGCTACAAGACTGAAATGCTTGAAAATATCTGAAACTTGTAAGTTGAGAGTACTAGTTTTTTTCAGAGGCAACAGAAGGAATTAACCCTAAGGAAATATAAGAAAATAATGATGGCCATACTAGTTCAGACCAATGGTCCCTCTACCCAAGTATCCTGTCTTCCGTTAGTGGCTGATGCTAGATGCTTCAGAGGGAATGAACACAAAGGTTTAGGAACACCCAGAGCATGAGGTTGCCTCCCTGACCATCTTGGTAATAGCCATTGATGGACCTATTATCCATGAACTCTAGATTATTCTTTCTTGAACCCAGGTATACTTCATGCCTTTACAACAGGTCCTGCAACGTGTTCCACAGGCTGGCTGTACACTGTGTGAAGAAGTACTTCCTTATGTTTGTTTTTAACCTGCTGTTAATTTAATTGGGTGAGCCCTGGTTCTTGTGCTATGTGAAAGGATAAATAACACTTTCACTTTCTCCACACCATTCATAATTGCAATTTGCAAAAGTTTAAAGCTGCCTTATCTTGAAGCCTTTTTTTTTTTCTTTTTGGATATTGCTGCATTGAAATGAGTATGCAAGGAGTATCATGGAGAATACCGCCATACTAAATAGGAATTTCATTTTACAAAGTTATGTATTACAGTGAAAGAAATAGCTTATACTATTGTATCTAACTCAGCTTTCTGCATTTTTTTTCCCCAAAAGCTTTATTTGTTTTTGTAAACCAGAGGAAGAAATATATAAGTTTTTAATTTGGACTTGTTTTTCTTTCTCTTGTAACTATCATGTAATTAACAAACTTCTTGGTATGTCTAAATTCTGGAAGGGAAAATTATGTAATTTGAGTGAGAACTTAATAGTTTTTGTTCTGTATATTGCAACTTGGAATTTTGCTCAATATGAAGTGTCCATTGTTACATTTTGAAAGAGTGTCATGTGCATGTTGTCTTGTAAAATACCAGTATTTTACTTGTTTTAACAACCATACTTAAAAGAAATAACACAAATTACTTCCCTTGGAAATGAGCCTTCATTTCAAAGGAACTGTTTTTTTCCAGTAGATAAATACAACATGCTTACAGGGTGAAATGATTACTAAAAGCAAATGACCCGTACTGAAACTTCTTGCAGCTGCAAATAGCGTGTGAATTGCTGAAGGTACAGTATGTAGTAATGCATTAGAGACCCAGTTTGTTTAATGAACCACATCCCTAGCAGTCATTTAATTCCTTCTGAAGTTGATTCTTAAATGAAACACTCTTGTTTCATCATTTTTATTGAAGCAATAATAATGGTGAAGATCGAGAGTGTGTGTGGTTTATTCCATTATATTATACCCATATAACGAAGCCTATAAATGACAGCGTCTTACTTTGTATTCAGAGTAGCAGCCGTGTTAGTCTGTATCCGCGAAAAGAAAAGGAGGACTTGTGGCACCTTAGAGACTAACAAATTTATTTGAGCACAAGTTTTTGTGAGCTACAACTCACTTCATCGGATGCATGTAGTGGAAAATCAGTGGGGAAATTTTATATACAGAGAGAACATGAAACAATGGGTGTTACCATACACACTGTAACAAGATGGATCTGGTAAGGTGAACTATTACCAGCAGGAGAGCGGGGCGGGGGAAACCTTTTGTAGTGATGATCAAGGTGGGCCATTTCCAGCAGTTGACAAGAACATGTGAGGAACAGTGGGGGAGGGAGAGGAATAAACATGGAGAAATAGTTTTACTTTGTGTAATGACACATCCACTCCCAGTCTTTATTCAAGCCTGAGTTAATTGTATCCAATTTGCAAATTAATTCCAATTCAGCAGTCTCTCGTTGGAGTCTGTTTTTTAATTTTTTTCTTGAAGAATTGCCACTTTTAGGTCTGTAATCAAGTGACCAAAGAGATTGAAGTGTTCTCCGACTGGTTTTTGAATGTTATAATTCTTGAAGTCTGATTTGTGTCCATTTATTCTTTTACGTAGAGACTGTCCGGTTTGACCAATGTACATGGCAGAGGGGCATTGCTGGCACATATCACATTGGTAGATGTGCAAGTGAACGAGCCTCTGATAGTGTGGCTGATACGATTAGGCCCTATGATGGTGTCCCCTGAATAGATATGTGGACACAGTAGGCAACAGGCTTTGTGGCAAGGATAGGTTCCTGGTTTAGTGTTTTTGTTGTGTGGTGTGTGGTTGCTGGTGAGTATTTGCTTCAGGTTGGGGGGCTGTCTGTAAGCAAGGACTGGCTTGTCTCTCAAGATCTGTGAGAGTGAGGGATCATCCTCCAGGATAGGTTGTAGATCCTTAATGATGCGTTGGAGAGGTTTTAGTTGGGGGCTGAAGGTGAGGGCTAGTGGCATTCTGTTATTTTCTTTGTTGGGCCTGTTCTGCAGTAGGTGACTTCTGGGTACTCTTCTGGCTCTGTCAATCTGTTTTTTCACTTCAGCAGGTGGGTATTGTAGTTGTAAGAACACTTGATAGAGATCTTGTAGGTGTTTGTCTCTGTCTGAAGGGTTGGAGGAAATGCGGTTGTATCGTAGAGCTTGGCTGTAGACAATGGATCGCGTGGTGTGGTCTGGATGAAAGCTGGAGGCATGTAGGTAAGCAGAGCGGTCAGTAGGTTTCCGGTATAGGTTGGTGTTTATGTGACCATCGCTTATTAGCACTGTAGTGTCCAGGAAGTGGATCTCTTGTGTGGACTAGTCCAGGCTGAGGTTGATGGTGGGATGGAAATTGTTGAAATCATGGTAGAATTCCTCAAGGGCTTCTTTTCCATGGGTCGACATGATGATGTCCTCAATATTACTCTGTATTAAAAATCAGTCTGTGTTCAACTTCACTATCTTGGTTTAGTATGGTTAATAGACATTTTATAGAGGGGGAGAAAAGAAAGAAGTTTGATTATTTGCTTTTTGTTTCTTTGTATTCTGAAAGTCTTTGACTAAATGGTTGACTGTCCCATTATCATGCAGGAGCATTTATATCTGTAGCTTCTAGTAATGCAAATGCAGTTACTCTTGCTCACATCAGTGGAAGAAATCTTGTGTGATAAATTTTCAAAGCGCTTCATGGGAATTTAGTGGAGAGAATCTACATTATATAAAGATAAGTGAACTTCTGGTTTTTGCTTTGTCCGTGGCTTGTTTATTTCTTCGTAGTTTTTTATAGCAGTATGAAATTACCTGTTTTCGTGATGAAAGTATCCAGGGTTAGGAGAAAAGTGTTTTACTTTGGACTTTTTTACTTTGCTACTTGGCTTTGCAATCAGCTCAGAATTCACTTTGCACAAAATGTTTCTTTCTGCTCTATTTCTGAAAGTTTATTAGCAGCTATAATGATTTTTCTATATTCTTTAAATGGTTTATAAAAATCCTTTAGAAAAGATTGCTTCTATTGATTTGTTTTCTCTTGAAAATTAACACTCTGTTTGAGCCATTACTTTGGCTAGAAGTGTAGGTTTTGAATGTAACTACATGCACCATCATTGAAAATCCCTAAAAGAACCTTTGTGTGTTAAATTTGATGTGTGCTTTCTTTCCAAAAGAAGCCTACTTTCATATTGACTTTGACATTGTCCTAAGCCTCACCTATCAATCATATCCTAAATACTAATCATATCTTAAACAACATCTCAAGATAATTCAGACTTTAGGATGAGGGGGAAGGCTTTTTTCCTTCTGAATCCTTGTCTGAATACACTTACTGTAACCCAATGGATTTTATGACAGTATGTATCTTTTTATATAACAGAAGCTTGCTGTTTTCATGGATTTTTTATGGCTAATGTTATATTAAATTCTGTCTCAGACTTCCTAGATATAAAGTAACTTGACAAGATATGTTCTGTATACTATGTTTATGAATCATCTTCTTCCACTTCAAGACACTTCTGTTTTGCACTTTCTCACACTATTATTATTGTCTTGAAATATTCCCTAGTGCTTTCCTCTTTCTTCTGCTGTTTCAGTAGCTCCATCCATCAGTGGCGAAGAAACAGAAGACTGTTTTCTGTTGACCAACCCAATGCACACACATCTTTCCTCTCCACTTAAATTCCACACTTTATTCAAGCTTGAGAGAATTTCCTACACTTCCAAATTAGGGCCTAAGTTGATCTGTCATTTGACCCTATATAAGCAGAAAATGGGTGAAGTTCTGCAAGCAAAATTTCAAAGTGCAGGGCCAGAAGTACATGCTGTTGAAGATATGATCCATTTCTCAGTGGGTGACAAATCAGCAGATCAGTCTATCTAAGATGACTATCAACTTGGTACATAAGCATGAACATCTGTGTATGTTCATATAGTTTTCCATGACTTTGGAGTGTGAGTCAATCTCAAGGCATAACCTCAAGGAAAGTGGGCACACTGTGTTCACTGACCCTCTATGTGCGTATGGTCCCACATAAAGGAGGTACCACTGCATGCCTACTGTGCTGCAAGCTGGAATATGGGAAGCTATTATAGAATGTGTTATGGCTGCCTGTGTCTCTTCCCCAGCTAGTCTGTTGGTTGAAACAGGAGGCATGTACTAAGAGCCTTGCTGGGTCTGTTTGGGGCACTGTGGGAGAGTGCCAGGTCTTTAACTCTGAAGAAAGAGACAAGGTCTTCAACTCTGAAGAAAGTGAGATGATATTCCAAAGCAATCTCTCTGGCACTAAGCTCTACCACACAAAAGATGTAGCTGCCTCCAGTACCAGATAAGAGGAAAGAAGGAGGAGAAATCTGTGGATATGCCTGCCTGCTCCAGTGTTCCCTCCTTTTTTCCTTCCCTCCACTAATCTCACTCAGATTCTAGGAATCCACCATTTCTGACCCCGAAAGATATTTTTAGTTCATATCAATCAGTATTTGGCTTTGTTGTTGTGGAGTCAGAGTGAAACCAAGGTCAGCTTACTTGTTACCCAAAAGGAGGATTATTCATCAGTTGAAGATGATAAACTTGGGAAGTAAAAAAATGACCACTCTTCAGGCAGTAGCCCTGCTGTTTGTCAAAACTCCAAACCTTATATTTTTACATTAAAATGAATGCTTAGGACTCAGAAAGCTCTATTGTGGTGGTTTTTCTTTGTTTGATATTTTCTAATAATTGCATTCTTAATGCCTCTATGTAGCAGGCATTTTTTTTCAAAATGTATTGCTCCCAGAATTTCAGGGTTATTCTCAGGAGACAGCAGGAAAATTTGTGTTTCTTTGCTCTATCAATGGTATGGAACTTAGTTATGTTTCCGTTTAACCCTAAAGTTGAATGTGTCCTCATTTTTCCTCTGGTTTCTATCCAGCACAGTAATTATAAGCTGCATAAGCACATATGTACATTTGTTATTGAGCAGAGAAAATAGCCAAAAACTTGTATGTAATTGATCTATCAACCTTGTCTATATTTTCTAAGCATTTCCTTTTGGTAAGTCTGATGATGATCTCAAACTGTGCCCTTCACTAGAACTCTTGTACAAAGCAGTTTAATTGAGCTGATATGTCAACAGAAATAAAATGTAATTAATAATGTTGGAATTTCGTGCTCATATGAGAGCAGATTTTGTAGCTGACTTTGCATTTCAGACTTGATTGATATTGAATTATTTGTGAAAAATGGCTTCAACCACTAGTTCTATATGAATGATTCCTAAATCTCTGACCTGTCTTCCTCCTCCAAATCTTGCATCTCCAGATGTCTTTGACATCATTTGCATGTTCCACCATCATTTTAAACTTCCAGCACTAGATGTCTTCTTTCTTCCTGATATCACTCCCCGACTTTCCTCCTCCCTCTTGTTATTGTTAACTTTATTATATCATTCCCTTTTCATAGGTTTACAGCTGTGGTATAACTTTTCATTCCCCCCCTCCCCTTCCAAGGATTTTCCTTTCCTTCTGATCATTTGCCTTCCCCATAAATGTTGTATCATGTCATCTTTTGTGTGTGGTTGTCTTTGTATTCTTTGGGACTTGGAAATGTGTTTTGTTCTGGTTCTGTTGTCCTGTTCTCATTAGTGCAAACTACAGGTTTGATACTGCCTCACTGATCACACAGGTGTGCCAATCAGGTTGTAGTTTATTTTTTTTAAGTCCTGGTCATCCGCTCTAGCTAGTGCATGTACTCTGTCCCTGTTTTTCATGTCTCTCACATACAGCATTGCATCTCCAAGAGCATTTAAGAAACTTCCACTTGTTTGTGGGCTCAGCAGCCCAAAGCTTTCCTCTTAGCCTAAAAATGAATGAAGATCTTACTTTGTAAGAGCACATTGTCAACTTCAACTCTTCACGTCTCTCACCATGAGTGCTTCATCACTTCTACTGACAGAACTGGTAGGGCTGGTGGCAGCTTCATCATCCAAGGTGATCATCCTAGCAACATCATTATTTATTTATGATGCTGTACATTATTTTAACTAATATTTTCATCAGTCTGTTGATTTTTGACAGTATGCAGTTAATGTTAGTAGGTTTCTGGAGGGCTGTGGGGACTAAGTTATAGTGACATGGATTGACCTTCATTGTTTGGCCAGTATTGTCCAGGTAGAATCTCTAGGCTTGATCCAAAGTTAGCGGGAGTATTTGCATTTACTTCAATGGGCTTTGAACTATGCCCTCTGAGGAAGATGTTTGCATGTTTCCTGTGGCCCTGCTTGAAATCAGATCAAACCTGGAAGCTATTTTTGAACGTGTCTATGCCTGCTAGTTAGTTATTGCAATTTGTTTGGCTGTCTGACCAAAATACAACAGTTTCTGTGAATCAAGAGGATAGTCATGTGGTGAAGGCACTTGACAGGAATTTGGAGGATACAGGTGCAGTCCCAGTTCTACCATGATCTTCCTGTTTAACCTTGAGAATGTCCATTAGTGTCTCCATTCTTTATTTTCCCACCTGTAAAATTGAAATAATGCTTCCTTTCACCATTCTGCAAGTTCCATCAAGTGCATGGTTGCCTCCCACATGTTCCTTCAAATATTCTTGTGGGCATACTCGCTTGCTAAGGTGGAAAAAGTTCATGAACCCAGTTTTACAGTTCATAAAGAAGATGAGGAATTTGGCTGGAAATATAAACAAATGAAGCAGAACAAGGAGGCAAGAGTCAAACTGTAGATCAACTGAGATCGCTAGCATATCCATTTGGTTCTGAGAATTTAAGGAGCTGGAAATTGAGCATTTTGATTACAATAAAACACTTGTATTTTCATAAGATTTAGTTGTAGAGCCCAATTTAATTGTGACCCAAAGTACAACAGCCATGCTGAGTAACAGTCTTATTATGATGGTGGAATGTAATTGAAAAAGACAAGGCTTTCATGTAGTTATCAAGACAGCAGACTCTTAATCATAATATATAAAAGCTTCTAAAGTTTTCTCAAGAGCTTTACATTAAACTTTTAAGTATCATGTTAGCCTAATGTAGCTCCTTCAGGGTGCATCCTAGAAGCCCTTCATGTAGGAGCTCGAATAACTATTGAAAGGTTTCAGAGCTTCATGGTTTTTAAAGCTGATAATGTATTGTTGCAGACTGCTTCATAAGTGTATTAAACTAAAATGTTGTTTGCAATAATATTTTAACATTGCAGATGACCACAGCTGCTGCTTTTTATGTGCTAAGCTGCAGTAATCAGCACTGTCGGGTCACTCTAGTGTTAGCTGTCCCACTTAGGCATGTAGGTGGTACTTTTATAGTAATTTACCAGCATAAACTTAGCATTGCTATAGGTTAACACATGGTTTCTAAACAGAGGATCCTTAAATATTTGAGTCCATCTATTTAGCTCAGAGGCCTGAGTACTAACCTACATGCCATTATGAAGGGGAAGAAATGTTCTGGCTTCTGATGTGCCGATCTAGAAACTGACTCTGTCATCCGTATTTTCCCTTCTGGTCATATTTGCTATCTAACTTTTTGAATCGGGGATCTTTTCTTAGTCTATTTGTCAAAACAATATGTTGGATGATATTGGGGAAAACTCTCCAGCAATTCCCTTTTTCTATTTTACATCATTTAAATATCTTCATAGGAGCATAAGGCTTAGCTTTGGTCTTTGCATTTAAAAAGTAGGTGCAAACGCTTTTGTTAAATACAAATGCCCACATATACCTATCAAACAATGCAGTAAAGTGTAGCAAACAAAGGCTCGTTAGCAACCCAGCTAAATGTTGAACAGTAAATTAAATACGATTTCAGCAGTTAGCCAGGATAATTCTCTAGATCCAAAATAACAGTGTCAGTATTTGGCTGGAAACCTACTAGTAGATTATTTCACATGTCCCCAATACACAGAGTAAATGCAATGATGACCTTCTCTTTCTGTGAACTGCAGTACTTATTCTCTGTATGGTTGTTGTGAAGTAATACAGTATGCCATTCAATCTTAATGCTTGACTGCTCTGATCTAATACTCAAAAAACACCAAACAGCATATTTTTCTTTCTGTGATTTCAAGGAGGAGGATGATCAAAAATACTTTGATATAAGCTATGTATTTACCTGTTTTTAAGTGACTGGGACAGGGTTGGATAACTTCATTGCTTCTTATGGTTTTGTATGTGAAGTCCAATGTGTACTTATTCAGCTTATAAAAGTTGCTTGATTAGATCTGATAGTGATTTGAAATAGGGTTGTTTACAAACCTCTGTTTACAGGAACAATGTCTACAATCACATAGTCATTGGTTAGCTAAAGGGACATATTCTCCAGTTGAGGCAAGTAGCTACAAAACTTGAAGGTATTAATCTTAACTGAGAAAGGAGTAATTTGGTGATATAACATGCTTTTAGATATGTGATAAACTAGATAATCGTAATTGTCCTTCTGGACTTAAAATCTATGAAAATGTGGTTAAACATTTAAAATACTTTTTTGGATTTAAGGATGTGGAGAATGACATATACATATTCTAGAAAGACCTTGCTCAAGTTACCAAACTAAGAGGTAAGATCAATATCTGGAAAAGTCTGAATTTGTAAGTGATGTTATCAGCTTAAAGCAAAAGCTTCTCACACTCAGGATACATGGGAGAGAGGATAAGGGAGGAATGCAGGGTATTGGGAATCAAATCAGGGGTAGTTTAGATAACCATTCACATAACTGAAGTTCCTAATCCAATAATGACAATCTGTGTAGATAATTACATCCCAAAAATTACATTAAAAGGAGTGGGCGGGTTTCAAACAGCCTGTCAAGGGCCTATAAAGGGCTCCATTGTTTTGTTTTTTGTTTTTGCTTTTAACTTTACGTTCATGAAGAGCTTGGAAGATGAATTCTTACAGTTAACCATTATGTCTACCATGAAAACCTACATGCACAAGAGTGGTGCTCAAAAGTGTTAGCTGCAGCATGTCCATGAAAAAGATCAGAAAAATGCAACCAGTCTACGCATTTATTTTAAATATATTAAATTTGACCATGTTCCTGAAGAGTTCTTCTACTCTCACTTTTGAGCCTTCCTCAGGTAGTGAGGAGATTGATTTGGGTGTGTAAGACTTGTGGGTCCCCAAGGCTCTGATTCAGGACAGAAAGTTGCCTAGTGGTTGCTAGTGCAACTATTATGGACATAGACTCTGAAAGCAGTTTCATTATTGAAAGCATGGGGCAGAATTTTGGCTCATCAGGTAGAGCTGACTACTTGGCCACAAATGAGAAATTTTTGTTTGCTGGTTCTTTTGGTAGAAAACAGCCCTGTAATTAATTTAGAAAGACTTTTTACCTAGCAAATGCAGAGGAAAACAAGAATTAAAGTTTTGGTTTTGTCAGAACACCTAATAAGGTGTAAAGCCAGCATTTTTGGCTGATGTACGGTTTCACTCTTGCCTCCTGGTTCTGTTTCACTTGTTTGCTTTTTCCAGTCAAATTCCTCATCTTCCTTTGTGAACTGTAAAACTGGGTTCACGAACATTTTCCACCTTAGTGAGAGAGTATGCTTATACGTATGTTTGAAGGAACATATAGAGGCAGTCACATGCTGGATGGAACTTGTAGAATGGTTGGAAAAGGGCCACACAATTGACAAAGGTATGCAAACTTTCTGTCAGGTGCAGAAAGACATAAAGAGCAATATTTTGCCTCATTCGTTGGATATTTTGCTGAACTTAGGTGAGAGATTTAGTTTTGACAGGTTCAGATGAGAAATTAGACAGTCCTCGTAATGGGAGGTTTCTGGGTTTATTTGAATTGCTTGCAGAAATGATAGTATGTTGAGAGATCATGTGGAAACCATTAAGGCCAGTAACGAAGATGTGACATATTATCAAAATGAATTTATCAATAGGATCACAAGAAAAGTATGACAGGTTTTTGAGAAGATTAGGAAAGCTAAATAGTTATCTGTTGTGTTTGACTGTACTCCTGAATAGAACAAATGTTTCTAGTGTTAAGGTGTCACAACGTTCTGAAAAATGGAGAGAAGTTTGTTGAGAATTGTGTAGATTTCATTGCTAGCCACACAAAAACTGGGTAGTGTATTAAGGAGATTATTTTAGAGAAGCTGAAAAAAAGATGGTTCAGATATGGCTGATTGCCGTGGACAAAGCTATGACAATGGAGGTAATGAGGCTGCAGCATACGAACAAGTTCAAAATCAAATTAATCAGGAAAATCAATATACGTCTCTCAACCCATGTACTGCTCACTCACTGAATCTTGTAGAAGCTGCTGCAATGGTTCTCTAAATTCTTCTATTTTTTGAATTGTTCAGAGATTGTATATCCTGTTTTCCACTTCTTCTAGTTATTGGGATGTGTTGAAAAAGCATATTTGCATTATATTAAAATGCCAAAGCATGACAAGATGGTCAGTAAAGGTTAGGGTGACCAGATAGCAAGGGTGAAAAATCGGGACAGGTGCTGGGGGCAATAGGCACCTATATAAGACAAAGCCCCAAATTTTGGGACTCTCCCTATAAAATTGGGACATCTGGTCACTCCAGTAAGGATAGAGGCCATACATCCACTACAAAATCAGATTGAAGGTATTCTTGATATGTTAGACAAATTCCAGGTTTCACACAATCATACCCCAGAGCTTAAGTCAGAAATTGATAGCTTGCAAACAAATTTCAGAGTTTTCAGTTTTGTTTTGTTTGAGATGTGGTGTACTATCTTATGTAAGAAAGATAGGGTATAAAACAAACCTTACTTAAGCAGTTGCTTAACTGATTACCCATACCACCTCTCTTACAGATCTTTGAATTTTGATTGCTTTATTAAATGTAAAGGACTTGAAAGCTGAAATTAGTTTATAGAGTATATTAAGCATCTTTAACAGCAGCCACTAATAGTATAGGATATAAGAAGACTACAATAGCATTGTACTATAATTAGAAAACTTGTACTCAATCACTATTTTGGGAAGGTGACTTTGTTTAGATTTTTGACTGAGTCCCTCAGAATAGGGGTTCCTTGTGTCAAATGGTTATTAACTCCATTGTTGCTAATACAACATAGGAAAAACCAAAGATCCAAAGATAAATAAAATAATTTGGTCAATTGCTTGCATGCTAATTCACCAAGTTCTCCTTCTCTATGGATCTTTAGTAGACAGCCCTTTTAACTAATATCCTAAATAATTATATTAGACCCAGGATCTAACACTCCCAACTATCTAACATTACTTCTACGTTTATGACAGACAATACAGACAGAGTGCAGTTCAAGAAGCTTGCACACATGGCCTCATTTTATGTCTGTATGCATCTAGAACTTGAAGGGCAGTATGAAATCATTACTGTCATACACACACATTCTACAATCTTGGTTAACAACAGTAACTTGTTGCGTTTTAAAGCTGCTTTACAACAAAATTGATTGGAATCTTTTACAAAACAAAGGGACACAGTAACTCTGTGACAATCTTTAGATCACATGCACAAGCATATACACCACCATACTAATTAGGTACCCAGTTTCAGGAAGTGATCAATTGACTGATTTGACCTGTTACCCAAGAGAAAGTATGTTACTTTATCACCAGATGTTTGTTCAGCTGCCCGCTTTCAACTCAGTTGTTGTTCACACCAGGAGTTGACAGTGCAAACACGGGTGGAGCAAAGGACAGACATGACTATAGTTTTTTTTCCCCAATGCACTAGCAGGCAACCCAATGCTGGAAAATATAGAGAGATAGTTAAAGGTACCTGTCTGAGATAGGTACTTTGTCACCAGGAGGACTCCAGATGTCTGATCCTGGACCTCAGTCTTCTTCCTTCCATGTGTCTTTGGCTTTCAGGAAGCAATGTGCTGAAGGAGACAGACCTGTTTTATCCTATTTCTGCTGGGTGGTCCAAGTTTGTTCCTTTTCTTGGAGGTACTAGTGTGGACCAATCAGATGGTGATTTGTTCTTCTTCCAAAGATTTGAAACATCCAACCAAAATGAATCATCCTTTATCACCATCCTATCAGGGAACAAGACATCACATTGGCGGTTCTAGCAACTGGGGCTGGAATTTTCCAGTATCTGTGTGCAACACATCTCATCATACCAGCTTGTGTAAGACAAGTTAAGCCATAGCTTTGATATCACTATCTTGGAACCATCTGTTTTGCTCTGGTCAGCAACTTTCTCTGCAAGTCACTTTCCATAGGTCCCATTGTGGTGCATCTCTTGGCCAACTTTGCAGTTGTGCTTATTCAAGCTGCAATTTCTCCATCAACATTATACTAGTTGCTGAAATCTCCAGTTTAAAGTTAATATAACTTGTACAAAGACCTTCCATGTTCTTTGATGCTCTTTAAACTTGTTTTAACTGTCCATTATACAATGCAGTCACTTCTAGAACTATTGTTCTTTACCAGACCAGAACAGCTGTATAAATCCTTCCATTCCTGTTCTCCTTGTTTTAAAAACAATGGGACCTTATTATGTATGGCTGAGCTGACACTGACACAGCTGACACTGTGCATTATTAATCAATTATATTTCTGATTATTTCACTCTGATAGTGTTCATATAAACACAAGCTTTGATTTCAGTTCCTTTTATTTACTGCCTCTCTCACCACACCTGTATATCACTAAATAACATAAGCATGCTTGATTGCAAATATTAGCCTTACTACTTCACTAAAATAAATAAATATGAATGCAAGCCCTTTCTTTTCCTAATAGGATTGCCCATGAGGTAAACCTTGTCATCTTCCTCTTCTAGCCTTGGTCCCACCTGTATGAGGTCAGCTCTTCGAGTCCTCCTTCTCCAGTCCAGTCTGTCTTGAAGCAGTTCCTTGGAAATTCCACAGTTATTCATATCCTTATATGACATCCATCCATCCATCCATCCAGATTTGGCTCTTCCAACCCTTCTCTTACCCTCTGCTCCTAAATTTAACACCCTTTTTCCTATATATTCTTTGCACATGCCAAAACCGGTTAAGCATGGATTCCCTTAGCTTTTCTGTATTTGGTACCTTTCCCTAATTCATTCATTCCAAACATGGTCCATCCTTGTAGCTCCAAACATTCATCTTAACATTTTTATTTGAACTGTATTCAGGATCTGCTCTTGTCTCTTCCCAGTCAGTGCCCAGCACTTAGATCCATATAAAAGTGCGGCCCAATTACCATCTTGAAGATCTTACTTTTCAATTTAATAGGCATTCTCCTCTCACACATCACTCTTTTCACAGGAGTAAACCCTGTTAAAGTTTACAATATTTTGCCCAAAGTTGGATCACTTTATAGTCAACTTTCTATGTTATAGATATAACTTAACTTAATTACAATATTAGATTCCATCAGGTTCCCTGTTTTTCACTGCTGTATCTGTTAATATATAATATCTTAATGTTTGATATTAATTTAATTTTTAATTTATTCACTCACTCGTTCACAGAAAGGGAAAAGGGGAAGTCTCTTTAGCAGCACCAGTGGTACACTCTTGTAAAAGGCTGTAGCTATTCTGAGTTTGCTCAGACAGTCTGAAGAAATCTTACTGTTAGACCTTAAGTTTTTATTCTCATTTCCATCAGTTCTATCTTTTTCTAAAACAGGCTTGATGTCTGGGCAATTCTTCAACAGTAATAACTCATAACTTCGGGGCCTTTGTTACTATACTGAGCAAAAATTAATTTTGTGAGCAAAAAAATGGCAGAGTCCACATCTTGACGTTCAAACAGCTGGCAGTTTACTTGGTGGTCTTCGAGATGCTTTATCAGAATTATGGGCTTCTGGGTTCATTGCTTCTGCTGCTTCATAGGCTCACACAGTAGGGATATTTATTCAGCTCGAAGGAGGAAAGTAATGCCAGGCAAACTTACAAAGGATGAAAGGTGAACAGGTCCCAGAAAAGTTCTTGAATGTGAGGCTTTCAATCCCCAGTTAGAGACAATATTAACACGGTTTGATGATAGGATGTGTAAACAGGATGCAGCCATAAAAAGGGCTGCTTTTTTGATGGACGAGATACTGAAGTGTCTCAATAACGAAGACCTAAAGAGGCATGCTTAAAATTTAGCAAGCCAGCTACCCCTGGGAATTTAAACTGAGTACTGAGAATGAGATGGAGTTCTTTGCCACTTTTTGCAAGTGAATCTTTAAGGATGACGTGTGTGTGCGTGTGTGTGGAAAAAAAAAAAAAGAAAGGCTCTCATTGATCTCCTTAGCTATAGAGACAAACGGTCTATAGATGAGTTTCCCTGACACAGAAATAGGTCTGCATAGTTTTTGCTATCTTCCTGTAACCATAGCTGCTAATGAAAGTAATTTCACCTGGTTGAAACTCAAGACCTAGCTAAGAGTGTCCATAGAGCAGGAAAGGGTTAAATGATCTGCTAGTTATTTCTGTAGAGAGCTTGGAAGCAAGGCGGGTGGACTGGGATGAGCTAATTAATGAGATTGCATCAGAGAAGGCTCGGAAGGTCCATTTGTAAAAGTACGTAGCAGTGATTGTGGGTTATTTGTTATTATTTACATTGGGGACGGCGGCACAGCGGAGGTGGATTTGAATCTTCCAGCCAGACGCAGAACATCGCTGGCACAGAATTGAGAAATGCCGAAATTCAGAAACCCTGGGATGTATTTCAGCGTACTCAAGTGATTACAGACCCTTTTGCTTCAGCTGTCCTTTCAGCCTGTCCTTGTCTCAGTCTCTTCCATCCCTCTACGTGCCCTCTTTCTCTTTATCAGTGGTTCCCAAACTTGTTCCGCTGCTTGTGCAGGGAAAGCCCCTGGCGGGCCTGGCCGGTTTGTTTACCTGCCTGGCATACACAGAGAAGTAATCAATAATACCAGATACTACATAAAAGTAAATAAGGTTGCAGGAGAAACTATACATTAAATATTTTTCAACTTGTATGATATTGTATAAATTGAGAAATCATGTGTGATCATATCATTTGACTTGTAGTGTGATGCGTACACACAAGGGAACAGAGTTAAGACTGCACTTGCAACCTTAATGTTGACATTTCCTGACTTCTGAGTGCTTAACTGGGCAATCTTTATAGTTCTCAGATTTTAGTTTTTATTTATTATTTTGTATAATGCAGAATTTAAGACACGGATAAACTTTCAGTATCTTATATTGCTTTTTCACTTCGAAAGACAGACATCTGAAACGCTGGTTTGCACATAGTAGTGAACCGTTTACATTATTTTTTTGCCAGATAAGTGGTTTGTTTGTTGAAGTGTGCAAAAGACAGTGCTATATGGGAATGTTTGTGCCTTTGTAAGAAAAATATACCCTAACTTTTATGGTAGAAAGATTTTTGGTATTTTTTTCCCCTCCAGTAAGATTTATCAGCATTTTTGTGTGTCCTGCAGGGGTTGTTCAGAACTATGCCGAATCCCCATGGTGGAATATAAACTCGACAGCGAAGGCACCCCATGTGAGTATAAAACCCCTTTCAGAAGGAATACTACTTGGCATCGGGTGCCGACTCCTGCTGGGCAGCCTCTTTCTCGTGCATCTCCAATCCTAGGAACATCTGACAGACTGCAATGCCAGCAGCTTCTCCAGCAGGCTCAGACAGCCATTCCTCGCAGCACTTCCTTTGATAGAAAGCTGCCAGATGGTGCAAGGTAATATACTCTCCATTTAATTCCTGTCATTTTCCTAAATGCTTCACTTGTAAACCTTTTTAGGCCTTGGTATAAAGTTATTTTTAAAGCCTTTTTCGATCATTCATTCATTACTCTGTTGGGTTTTAACAGGGATTTAAGTTTGAGATTTAAGCGCCAAAGTGAACCCAGTGAATGAACCACAGTTCATCCTAGTTGAAACAAATGACGTCTGAGTTTAGTGATAGTGTCCAGTAGTACTACTCATAATTAGAGATGGGCAGAATTTTGTGGACTAATAGTTTATTCACTAAACAATGCAGTTTCTTGTAGACCAAAGCTATTCATGAATTCAGCTATCCCACTTAAATTAGGTTGAATTTGGTGAATAGTTTTGTGGCCTCCTGTAAAATAAATAAATAAAGCAAAATGTTTTGTTTGACATTTTCAAAACATTTTGACTTTTCATTTTGAAATCTTTTGTTTCAAAATTTTGCTAGATTTATTTTAGAAAACAAAAAAGTGTAAAAACCAGCTGAAAACTTTGAGCAGGAGATTGGACTGATTGAACTCCTGAAGTCCCTTCCAACCCTGATATTCTGTGAAAATGAAACAAAACAAAAATAAAAAAAATGTTTCTGGTCAAACACCACATTTTTTCACTTTATCAAGAAAAACCTACTTTTCAGGTTGGCACCTCTCCCCAAAATTGTTTTTGATTTATCAAACCAAAAAATGAGTGATTCACTCATCACTATTTCATAACTTCACCCCATGAGGACTACCAACCATCTCCTTCAACCCCAAATCAAATGAAACAGAAGCTGACTGGCTACTTTTGCTCTAAGCTGAGGCACAATCAGTGATGTCATGGAAACCTATTTAGATGAGTGATAAGCATAAATAAAACAAACCTGTCTCTTGCAAAATGAATGATTTAAGTTCATTTATTGTATTATGGACACAGTTTCAAAGGATTCTGTAATTCATTACCACTCCGTATGCTTTGCTTTTTTTCTCTGCTTATTAAAAAAAAAAGAGAACTTGTGATGTAAAAATATCAAACCTCTTACATTATGGTGAAGTATTTTAAAGGTAATTATGAATCATTTTACTCCTTGAAAAGGGATACAGATCTTTAAAAAAAAAACAAAAAACCTGTTAATGCATTTGACTCTTTAATTCTCACCAAATAAGGTAAACAAATTCGTTTCTTTAACATAATTCTTTCCCCATTAATTTCTTTTTTAT
The DNA here is from genome assembly GCF_965140285.1 of Lepidochelys kempii. Classification (NCBI taxonomy): domain Eukaryota; kingdom Metazoa; phylum Chordata; order Testudines; family Cheloniidae; genus Lepidochelys; species Lepidochelys kempii. The sequence goes on along the minus strand of NC_136382.1, from coordinate 133,405,092 downwards.
CTGGAATTGTCCCTCCTTTATGCCCTTTCCCCTTTAACCATGCAGTTTCTCTAACCTCCAGGCAAAACAGATCTCATGACTGAAATCTCCTAATTTGTATAAAAATCTAAAATTTGTCATGTATTGGTTTTGAAAATTTCTGCTCTCTGGCCCCCAAAAGCATAAATTATTACTGTACTGAAGGAGAAATAATTGATAGTATTTTTACATTTTGTTTAAAACATCACAGTTAGGCTATTAGTAATAGTAATGCACATTTTAAAACTTGTCCTTAGGGAAAGAAGGTTCTGAGTTAATGCTTTGCATATTTTACATCTTGTTTCAAAAATGCATTTTAACTAACCACGCTTAATGTTAGATGACTTAAGATCACTTTACTGACCCATTCTTTTGTTCCTTGTTAAAGTCCAATGTTAAAAGGGCAGTTGTACTAAATATCTAATTTTTTGGATTTGTGAAGCTCTATTAGAAAACAGTACTTAAATATTTATTCAACAGTTAATAAAATGCTATTAATTCCCACAGCACATTACAAATATAAGCCCCAATCCTGCAAACATGTTTGTGCATTCATAACTAAGTGAAGCACATGCATACATGTTTGGAGGACTGAGGCCTTAAATACAGTGAGCCATTGCTTGCCCTGAAAAGCTTACTATATAATAGAAATAGGACTAGTTTAACAAAGACAAAACATTAGCTAGCAGGTCAGGATAGGCAGGGTGGGGAGATTAATGATGACAACAAGGGAAAACAATTTGCTTGTGGAGGTGAGGTTTTAAAAAGGGATATAGAGAAGAGAGATGGTGCCCAATGGGTGAGGACTCTTCCAGACATGGGAAGCAGCATGGTAAAATCCATGAAGCAGAGAGATGGGAAGATGGTAAAAGAAAAGGTTTGGAACTAGCCTATGGAATTAGATACTGAGTAGAGAAAAATAGGAGAGAATGGTATTATATAGGACCTTGTTGGTGAGGATGAGAAACTCAGATTTACTGAGGTCAGACTATGAAGCCTATAGAGAGTTTCTAGGAAATAGGTGGTTACTTTAGCAGCAGCATTTCAGACAGATTGGAGAGGAGTTGGGGCTAGGAAGGGCAGTGAGATGAGACATTGATATGGTAGATAACAAGGTTAAGAAATACGGATTATATAGCACTAGGGACAATGAGAAAAGGGTGAATTTTAGAGATTAAAAAGGAAGAAATGACAAGTTAGAAACTGGATATATGAAGAAAATGGGAAGGGGGAAGGGAAAGAAGGATGAGGAGTCAAGAGTATGGGGCTGGGATCCACAAGATAGTGGAGTTGAAAGCTGGCAATGATTATATTTCAAATAGCTGGAAATACAAGAATTTTTGTCACACAGTTGTTAATGCGAGACATGATGTTCTTTAAAAGTATAATAATACAATTCCCTTTAAAATGCCTTCATGTTACCCACATAACGTATATGAAGGATGACCTAGTTCTCAATTGGATGAAGGTACTGATATTATGCATTCCATAGTGTAATCAAAGCCCTCACCATTTCTGGTATATCATAGTACATGTTAGTAATTGTTTCTGGGTGGGAAGGTGCCTTTTTTCATTGTGGGAGTTTCCCATATTCAAAACTGAGCAAAGTCCTGCTTTGCTTACTCATGCAAGTAACTTAAACTCTTTGTTCAAATGAGACTACTTATATGAATAAGGAGAGTGGGATTTGGCCATTAATCTGTTAAAACCTAGTCTGTTCTCTACTTTTGTGTTTCATGGTGTCTTTTTAAGATTTACATATGGAAATATCCTGCCAATAACAAACTGGGAAATACTATTTTCTAAAATGCTTAAATGACATGAATTGTAGGAAATAAGTCTAACTGTAAAATCCCAATAGGAATATACTTAAAGTATTCAAACTGCAATCTGTGTGCCTCATTTTTAATTGTAAAAATGAATTTATTTGTAAAATAAATAAATAACAGACCAGTTAAAGATGTTGAAACTCCACAAATACCTCAGTGCACTGTTAATGATTCTAGTCAACATTACAGAAGTTCACCGAGCAACCAGTCGTCCTCCAGTGACCCAGGACCCAGCGGGAGTAGCCAGTGGAGACAGCAAGTGGGATATGACGGGTACTGGTGATTTTATATCTCACTGTAACTCCCATATATAATTCTTTATGAAACAGAATTTATGTACAAGCTAAATATTAAATAGTCCCATTTGCAATGGAAATGTAGTTTAAATAGAGGGCATCACAGGCCTAGTCTGATCTGAGATACCTCAGTGTAAATCAGTGGTGGTTTTCCAGATTTGCACCACTGTAATTGAGTTCAGGATTTGGTCCTCAAACTAATGTGGAAAATTTGTGAATTTCTACCCACAAATTGAGATCCCTTGCAAATTAATGAGGATCAGGAAAAGTACTTGTGATACTACCCTAAGTAAACTGGAAGCAGGGACTCTCATGCAATCTGTACACAAACACAGTTTGGGAACCACACTAGTTAGTGCTTTAGTGCTGGATTAGGACAGCCTACATTCAGGAACCAGCTTGAGACTCCATTCCAGTCTGGTTTCTACTTCCCTTTGCTTTAGTGGGCATAATATTCTGTGTCAGTCCTTTTAAGGTGCAAATTATTTCTCCCTCTGCACTTGCTCCAGTGACATCTACTTCCTATCCACTTGCACGGGAGGCTGACTTAGTATCCCTGTGGCAGCTGGTCTCTTTTCCCCGGGCAGGCTCCAGCAATATGGGTAGTTCTTTCACATGAGTGTTAATGGGGCTTGTTACTTCCCCTTACTTCCCTGCACAGGAGGATTCACAATTGAGCTGTTAGTGAATAGGAACCCCTCCCAAAAAGTATGTTAAATGTTTAAGGTCACCAAAAAGTTAACTAACTCAATTCTAATACATATTTTCTATGTGAGATCTGTTCTTCATTACTGTGAATGTAGCACTTTGGTTGCATGTATCTACTGCTTGGTAACATTTTTGCTGTTAAATATTGAGATACAGAAATACACAAGCTGCCTAATTTAAAAACACTTGAGACATGATACTCAGTTAATTAAGTTATTTTTATAATAAAATATGGACACACAAATCATCTTCTTGTCTGTTATCAGCAGAATATTGCCTTGACATGTTTGATTATGTGTAAAATATCCCATGTAGCAGATATGTGTATTGTCTTGGAACCTGCTCAAGGAATTTCAGATTAAGAGTGCCTGACATCTGTGAAAGTGGAAGTGTTTCAAGTAATGGATTTAGTACTGGTGTGTGTAGAGCCATCAATTCCAATTTTGAATAAAAGGCAAAATTTTCAAACCTCAGTTCAGTAGATGCAAAATATGTTGTGCACCCATTTCATTAGTAGAATCCTACATTTGCACATACTGTCGGATATTTGTGTGCATAGAAGTGGGAACTGGTCCATGGAACAGCTAGTTGATGCATTTTCATGGTCCATCCATTGTATGGGGCTTTGAATGTTTGGCCCCAAAAATGTAGGGGTTTTTAATCTAGCATTATTTGTTTATAATTAATCCTAAACAGTGTTCTGCCAACAAACTTACTCTAAGTAAAAATATCGAAGTGTAACAAATTTCCCAATACTATTTGCTTGCTGGGTGGTGGTGATTGTTTACAGTTAATGACCTACAAAGATTTTTACCTTGGAAAGTTCCTTGTGGGATAATCCAGTTTTGTAGTTAAGAAAGAAACAACTTGATCGTCTGCTTATGTTACAAGGTGCCAATCCCCTTTACTTCATGAACACCAAGGTTCAAGTCCACTGGAGTGTGAAGGAGGCAGAGAACGAGAGGAAACTTTGGAAGGAACCAGATATGCTGGTAATAATAATACCATATATTAAAAGTAAATAATCTTCCTAGGATATACAAGTAAAGTTAACTACTGGTTCTGATGATGATCCTAATTTCAATTTATATAGAACCTTTCATCCCAAAGGATCCTAAAGTGCTTTAAAATGAATGCAGCATCAGTGAAATGCAACCAGCTCCGAGGTGGTAAGAGGAAACTAAACGCAGTGTAACAGTCAGAATAGGATAGATTTTGACCACAGAACACTGAGGCAAATTCTTACCCTTTTATAGGAAGGGCCATGGAATATTTAAAGTAGGCTCAGAACAAACACTTTGATTTCTAAGGTTTCATTCATCTCACAGAGTGGACTGCATAGAACTCTAATTAATGATCTTGGAACAACAAAAGGGTTAGAAAAGTCTGCCAAGGTTTGAACCTGTGATTCCACAGGGCTTAGTTGTCTTAAACCTGATGCTTAAAGCACTGAGTTATGTGCTTTTCCCTTTGTACAGTATGTTCATTTTAGAAATCAAGTTAGACTTTTAGAAATCAGAAATTAAAATACGATTATTTATGGCAGAAATGAAGTGGCATGCACCATCCACCAAAGTCTTGAGTTCCTACAAAGACCGGGCTTTACCAAAAGAAGGCAATGGCAAGGATTCGCCAAGCAAACTTTCTCATGTAAGTCTGTTCAAACTTCTCTTCTGCTGTTAAAAACTTGGGTCTGAAAAGACACTTGCAAGAATCTTAAATGTTTTAAAATACATTTTAGTAATTCCTGTAGTACAGTTTGGAGTTTGAGAGGCTAATAGTATTGTGCATAGCTATGCAAGGATCTCTGATTCCGCAATGGATGCAGTATTCTCAAACTAAGTGCATTAAAAAGGTCAAGTTCTGGTTTCTGGGACATTGCAGGGATAAAATCCTTACTAATGTGAGCATTGCTCTGCTGTCTGACGAGAGCTTCATTTACATTGGTTTGCTCAGTCATAGGAGCACCTCCCATTATACACATTACATTTATGCATGGCATTTCTTGACATGTTGTATGGGATAACATATGTTCTATAATTATCAGCAATCAGCTTTCTTATTATTTGGGCAAAGTTTCCACCTCTAAAGACTGTATCTGGTTAAATGTTCTCTTTTTGTGCCTTTTTAATTGTGGGTGTGAAAGTGGTGGCCTGTTTGTTTTGTTTTGGTTGTTTTTTTTAATGATTTCCAGCTGGATTAAGTGGTGTGCACTAAGAAATGTACTAACTTCACTAGGATTAGAAGTTAAAAGTTATTAAACAGATTCATTTTCTAAATCTAATACAAATGCTATGGCTGCCTTAAGAAAAGATGCATACAAGTTGAAGTATTGGATCAGATAATTGGACTACCTGGTTCAGTTAGCTTGCATTTAGTAGTGGCCAGTGTCCTATGGTTTAGGGAAAGGAAAAAAATAATAGTAAAGTGCCTTGTTCCCTTAATAGCATTTTGTGTGTTTGTAATACAGAAGTCTTGCTAGATGTACCAGGAAACTGTATGATACTACTTGTAAAAAGTACTAATTTCAATAGGATTATGGGGCCAGATTCTCAGCTGGAGTGAAATTGGCTTTCTGATTTATACAAGCTGTGAATCTGGTCCATGATGTTTGAAAAAAAGACCCTCATAATGCTGTTGTGTACAGTACTATACAATCTGACACATGGGGGAAATTACTTCCTGATGTTTTCAGGCAAGGAGAAGTTGCCCAGATGTTTGAGGATTGAGTCACTGTGTAGAATGAATAGCATTAAACCCAGTACCAATACCTGAGATACTGTTCTATTCACTGAACTTCATACATTTATTTTGACTTGGTTATATATATTTGAATGCAGCACAGCATTACTCTATCCTTGAATTACTCAATCAGTCACTTAATTCAAAACTGAAAGAGGCCTATCCAAAGCATAAAAACATAAAAATGGTCATACTGGGTCAGATCAATGGTCCATCTATCTCAGTTTCCTGTCTCTGACAGTGGCCAATGCCAGGTGCTTCAGAGGGAATGTACAGAAAGGGCAATCATCAAGTGGTCCATCCACTGGTGTCCACACCCAGCTTCTAGAACACAGAGGCTAGGGACACTCAGAGTATGGGTTGCATCCCTGCCCATCCTTAATAGTCACCTATGGACCTGTCCTCCATTAACTTACCTACTTTTTTGTAACCCTATTATAGTTTTGGTCTTCACAGCATCCTCTGGCAAAGAGTTCCAAAGACTGACTGTGTTGTGTGAGGAAATACTTCCTTTTGTTCGTTTTAAACCTGCTGCCTATTAATTCCATCGGGTGACCTCCAGTTCTTGTATTATGTGAAGAAGTAAATAACATTTCCTTATTCACTTTCTTCACACCAGTCAAGATTTAATAGATCTCTATGATATCTCCTCTTAATAGTCTCATTTCCAAACTGAAAAGTCCCAGTCTTTTTAATCTCTTCTTATATGGAAGCTGTTCCATACCCCAATCATTTTTGCTGCCCAGTTCCTTGGATTGTCCTTTGCTGGAGATGAACACTAAACGAACAACTTTACAGTCTTCAGGAACACATGTTGCTGTTTGGGATACATTGCATATCCACCTCAGTGTCTTTGCTCTTCAGAAATCTTGGATGAATATCATCTTGTCCTGATGATTTACTATACTTGAGTTCTAATTGCTCCATGACATCATCATGTCATGACGGAGTTCGGTCACTGTTAAGGCCACATTGAGATTCCCTATGAAGAGTGGCTGTGGCACATAGAAATACCTGACTCTGAGCTGTAGCTGAGGTATGCTTGTTGAGCTCAAGAGGAGAGCACGCAAAGGTGCTGTTCGCCAGCTCATCCCAATCCTCTGTGCCAGTTCCAGTGCCAAGCAGGTACTTACTATAGACTAGAGCAGCCTGAAGGAACCTTTTGCTCGGACTGATACTTACATCACTCCTTCCTGTGTTTTCTTTACTTCCTGAAGGCTTCCTTGCTTCCTAATGGTTTCTTTCCTCTTCGATGCCATGTTGCATTTGTGGTCCAAACTGAAGCACCTCTGTGCTAGACAACTCTCTAGCAAATCCTTGTGCATCCCATCCCTAGAAATGTGTTCATTTGCATTTCCAGCATCTAGTTCCCTTATAGTGAAGTTGAAAACCATCTCCATAAGGTTCATAATGAACTTAAACCCCCTCTTTTTGTAGCAACTTTTCAAACAGATACTGAGACTTGTTAATTGTCAATGTGCAGTTAGGTGAGGCAGCCTTTTCAGAAGGGCTACCTCTAACAGTTTGGTGTATAACAAATGATGTATCCTTATGTACATTTGCTGGAAGGGGAATCTAATTAAAAATAGCAGTCTACCCTCCTACTTTCCTTCTTACCTAGGCTTCATCTGGCCTGGTCTTGGCTGTCTTGCCTCACAGGTAAATGAATTCAGCTCTTTATAAAATCCCCTCAAATTTTCTACTGACACAACTGTCTGACACAGTTCTTCTAGTCCAGCAGTCATATTGAGCCTGAACCCCCAGAGGTTCAAGTCACTTGCATTTGGTAAACACATTTCACTTGCCTTCATTTCAGGTAGTCATACATGCTGCACCTGATCCAATAAACTGGATATTTCATCTACTCAGAGAGGGTAACAGTAATTCAGTCTTCATTGTTCTTCCGAATTGCAATAGAACCTAATTCAGTGGTTTGTTCATTTTAACTATCCACAAATGATAGTTTATGGATGCAAGCATGTCAGAATCAAAGAATTTAAATGTGAATATGGGATTTGCCATATGAGATCAAACCAATGGTCTAATGTCTATTTACCTACCAAAACAATAGACTTATTTTGGAGGAAAGAAAAGTCCCATAATACACCTAGCCAATTGTGCAGTTCACTTCATAGAAGCTGGTTGTGCATTTAGCTTCTTTTGTATTTGGTGTTTGTATTTAACAATGCTGTGCCAAGTATTAAATGCAGGCTAAATAACCTTTGAATAAAGAAAATTAAGTAACCTTAAACGGAAGTAAATATTATTTATAAACTTTGGTTTTTTTTAAAGATTGGAGACAAAAACTGTTCCAGTCACTCCAGCAGCAATACCCTGTCCAGTAATACGTCGAGCAATAGTGATGAAAAGCACTTTGGCTCCGGAGACCTGATGGACCCTGAATTGCTTGGATTAACATATATTAAAGGGGCTTCTACTGACAGTGGAATTGATACAGCTCCTTGTATGCCTGCTCCTCTTATGGCTCCTTTACACCTTGCTGGCAGCAGGTCTGGGGTGCACAGTCGGGCTGAGCAGTGGACTGAATCTTCTGAAACTCCTGGGCAAGATGATGAACAAGCTAAAATGTATGCTGTACATAGCTATACTTCTGCCATTTCTAGCAGTCATACAGCTGAAGGTAGCATGGGAGACCTCAGTGAAATATCCTCTCATTCTAGGTATGTGGTTTTCTATACAAATTAGGTGATAAAATTAGTGACTGAGAGCATTTGCTTTTGTTTGTGCTCATTGTTTCTCTTCCTTGAAAATGCACTTATTAATTTTAACTTTTTATATTTCAATACATATATGAAGAAGCCTGCAAAAGGCTTTCCCTCACCTTCCATGAGTCTGTTACAGAGGGTGTGTCTGTATGTACGAATTTCTATTTAAAAACCTAATCCAGAGGTGTTAGTTACACAAAAATTTTAAAAAATTTGTAAGAGCATTTAGTATCTTTGGGGGAACACACAATTTATTGAGTCTATATCACTCCTTTGAAATTGATTGACCCACTTTGAAAGGCATAATAACCTACATGTATATTGCACTTTTTCCCCAAAGAACCCCAAAGCACTTTTACCCTTTGAGGTGAAAATGCAGTACCTGTTTAATGGCACTTAACTACATTGGACAAACATTTAGGACAGGAAATGATAACGTCCATATCAGTTTGAACTGGGTAGAGTGTGTTTAGCTAGCAAAATGATGAGCCATTGTTTCAGTCAAGGCCAGTTCACACAATGGTGTCAAACTTGCGCTGTAGTGCCCCTCTGAGTATTTTTAGAGAGGAAGGGACTTTCCAGTAAGGCCAGAATAAAATGCTTCTGTGATATTTAGTTGTCATGCTACAGTGACACATGATGAGGAGTACAATCTGCTTCATGTTCACTGAGAATTTTATGGGGATAACCAAGCACCTTGGACAATCAAAGTGCCTTCCCCTTTATTGCAGCCCTATGTGGCGGCACCTTGTAGATTCCTCCTTCTCCTATTTAACAGGATACTTTCATCCATGTTTTTCGAAGGGCTTGCCTACATGGGAAAATTTTACAGTTATACCAGTATAATTATACTGATGTAGTTAAATCACTGTAGTTATACCAGGATAAGTCCTTGTGTGGATGCTATTGTGCTGGAATAAGAATGTCTTTTTTCAGTTTAGCTTAAACCACTTCAAAGCAACATAAATTAAATTGGGGAAAAAAGCATACTTCTACCAAAGTAAGCATGTCCACACTAGGAATTGTACCAGTATAACTATAGCTATTTAAATTCACATCTTCCCTTACACTGGTACAACTTTCCCATGTTGACAAGCTCTAACTCCCTTCACAATCACACACCTCAATTTTGGATGCTTTACATACCTCAAGATCCTTCAGGGTTTTGCCCACAGTGAGCCACATGTTTGCTGCAAGCCTCATGCAAACATTTATACTGACTTGCGTGGATGAAAGTCAGCTACTCATCATCACCATTTCCTATTATGTGTTTGTGGAGGTCTTCCCAGAAATGTACTCAGATGATCTGACCCTGTGTAGCTTGTGTAGCCTGTCAGGAGCACAGCACAAGGTGGCATACCTGCAGGGCCCTGAGTGTTCTGGGGTTGTGGGATTAATTGGATAAAGCATTTGTCATTTATGTATTGCATAGTACAACATTTTCTCATTTCTTAATCAAGAGAATAACAAAATTGGATAGCACTGTGGGAGTATTGGGAGAATAAACACCTACTGCATGGGCGTGTTAGGAGAATATGTTCGTTAATATTGGTGGAGATGTCAGATAATACAATGAGCACCATAGAAAAACCTACTCATAAATAAGTAAATAGTTTATTCCTTGAGAATCCCACTGTAAATAAATTGGTTAGTCTCTAAGGTGCCACAAGTACTCCTTTTCTTTCCACTGTATCGTGACACTTCAGTTCAGCAGCATAGCTATTAAGATGGAATAAATAAATAAACTATACTCTGTCCTGCTGGCAATCAAGTGATCATTAAAATATTGGAATGGGTACAAAATAAGTTTGTAAATTAGTAAAATATCAGCACAGTGTGTTTATATTATTAATGTTAATTTTGCATTAGTATCACTGCCTCCATTATTCCAATTAATTTAAATAACTGTAATAGCTTCAAAAAGAAACCCATCAAGTTAGCTTGGCACCCCTTTCTCTGATTAGCACATTTTTTCAAGAAGCACTTGGCTGCACGTGCTCTTTCAGTACAATGCAACTGATGACATAAGGATTTAATGCTATAGCAATCAGATATAATTCCACTGGAAATATCTGTTTCTTTATATTTGTGTATAGTGAAGCTGTATTGCATACCTTGCCCCTTAATTTAAATTAATGTGTTAGATGCCTGGCAAAATATATTTGTTGGATTGAATTTGATGGGTTTTGCTGTCTGCCCTTTGACTGTACATGGAATTTGTGTACAGTGTGTGTGTTCTAAAAGCGAGTTGTGTTGTGTGAGAGGACTCGTACAACTGGACGCTTTTATCTTGTAATTCCCATTTTCTGGTGTTTTTGAAGGTGCTGCTTTTGAATGTATGTTGAAGGCTTTTGTTTGGTAAGGTGGAGTCATTTAAAGGGAAATTATTTGCACATTTTTGTTCCTCTTCATCTATTTTCAATGCAAATCAGTACAGGAAAAAACAATGAGTTACATTCAACATCCTCCCTCTGTATTCAGTAAATTTGTCTCATCTGATTTCATAATCATTCTCCTAAACTGTAGAAGATACAGTAGTGTACAGACAGGAAGAATACCCAGTAAATACTTTCCAATACTGAATACTATATACATACATAATAGAATATGAACTCTGGAGATACAGTGGGCTGAAATAGATTTCTGAAGAATAGAATAGAAATAATTATTATTTGCATAGCATTTTAAACATGTAAAATGCCATACAGACATTAAATAATCTTCAGTCCACCTCCGGGAGGCAGACAGGAAAATCTATTCTTGTTTTGCAGATGGAAAAACTGATATGCAAAGAGTTCACATGACTTACCTAAGTCAATGGCAGAGCCAGTTAAAACTCAAGAGATCATGACTCTCTCTTCAGGGTTGTCCAATCTCAGTTTGGTAATAATTTTTTAAAAATATGTATTCCTAATTTGAGTGCCAAATGATGTTACTATAAAAAATCATAAATTGTATTTCATGTGGGTTACCTGTTTTAGGTACAACTCTTCAAATGAGTTTTGTGTCACAAACCATACTTCATCGATACTTAAGCACTTTTAAGGATCTGATGTACTGTAGCCAAACAAACTTTAAGAAACGAGTCTTATTTCACAGCTGTGATATTGCTACTGTGAAATACGGTGTTTTCATTATTTTAATATATAAGTGAATTGTGTTCTGACTGGCAAGTCATCCCCATGCCAAATCCTTATCAGTATGATATTCCTTAACTGTTCAGAATTTGACTCTGTATTTTCTCAGTGACTAACTCAAACGGGTCAGAGTCCTACTGTGACTTTTAGGTATTACCACAGTATAAATGTTTAATAATAAACATTTTCTGTAAGTATAAATAGCTCATAAATTAAAACAAACAGGCAGGCTGGAGGAAAGCTATTTCCTATATAAAAAAATCAATGGTTCCTTGTTAAAATTGTATGCTGTTTATTAAAAGGATGAAATACAACCCAGGAATGCTGTTGAATATAGATATATTGGGCCTGATTCTACCACCCTTTATTCATATTGAGTAGTCCCATTGAAGAAAGTATTAATCTGTCTGAGTAAGGGTTACAGAATCAAGCCTATTGTGTGTAATGACATCACAAACTATCAGATCCCTTTGAAATATGTACAGCCTTGTTTTTTACAGCTGTGTAATTCTGTTTTGCTCTCTCATTTTTTAAAATTCTAATTACACCCTTGGATTACCAAATACAATCAGGTTACTGTACTGTTACAAACAGTTTCATTTAACTTCAAATAGTTTTGCATACCTACCTTCCTAGCTAGTCAATAGTTTTGGACTCAAAAGCTAGTAACCAGCATGCCACTGGATGAGGCAAGGTCATACTGAATCTGTAACCTGAGATGGAGAAGCTTCTATATACTTTAATTTTGATGCTGTAACAAATCTATGTCAAAAAGTTCCTTCTGATACTTCTATCTCCCATCGCAAGATCCATCCTACTAACCTCCTGCCGTGGCTTACCCCAGCATCTGTTTCCTCTACTCCTGCACTCGCAGTGAAGAGCATCTTTAGCAGAAATCCAGTGACCAGACCAACTTCCTCTGCTACAGATTCATTCTCTCCTCTTTCAATTCTGCTGCCTTCCTGAATAGCTCTACTTTTCCAACTTAATTGAATCTCATGCCTTCAATACCAATTGCCTTTTCAGCACCTTTAACTCACTCCTCAAACCTTCACCTCCTCCCACCACTTCTCTCTGCACACTTTCTTTCAAGAGAAAATTGACAAAATTTGACATGACATTTCCCCTCCCTTGGCTTGCCTTCCCTTCCCCTTTTTCTTCCCCTCTCTTCCCCACCTCAAACTTTTTTCTCCTCCTTCGTTGGCCACGGAGGCAGAAGTTTCTTATCTGCTCTCTTCCACCGTCCCCTGGCTCCAGTGACCCCATCCCATCTCCTGATCTCCCTGCGGGGGCCACTCTTATTCCCTCCCTTAACCTCCTAATGTCCTCTGGTTGTTTTCTCTCAATACAAACATGCTTTAGTTTCTCCCATCTTAAAGATACAAACCCTTGACTTCACTTGCCTCTCCACCTACCACTCCTTTTCCCATCTCCCTTTCATTTCTAAGCTCATTGAACGTGCTGTTTACAGTCACTGTCTGGAGTTTCTCTCCAATTCCATCCTAGATACTCCAGTCTGGCTTCTACCCTTGCACTCAACTGTCACCAAATTCTCTGAAGACCTCTTCTTAGCCAAATCTCAGAACCAATACTCCATCCTCATCCTGCTTGACCTGTCAGCTACTTTTGATACAGTCAACTGTGCTGTTCTTGAAATCTTGTCCTCCCTTGTCTTTCATGACTGTCCTGTCCTGGCTCTCTTCTTACCTCTCTCATTGCTCCTTTTGCATATCCTTCGGGAGATCTTCCTCATCCCCCTTTCCACTTTCTGTTTGGGTATGTGGAGGTAAATCTGCCACAGGTTGTTCCCTGCTCCAGAATCTGATGAAGCTGAGAAGCTGCAATTCCAGGCACTGCTCTTACAGCAGTGACCCCAATTTCCACTCCTCACAAAATCTTCTCCTGGAGTAGGAGTCGGCATGTGTCAAATTCCTTCTGGCTTGCTACTGATCACCTTTAAAGTTACCCACCCACATTTTCTGACAAGCATAATCCTGCCCGTTGATCATCTGGCTACAGCTGGCAACTAAGAGAATCAGAGAAAATTAGGGGAAAAAAATATAATTGTTCTACCATCCACTGAGGGTGAAAAAGTGATCTACAATAAGGGGTAATGTCACCAATACTTGATATCCCAGTGTTAATCATTTTTAATAATTGAATGTTCATGCTGTGTGTATCAGTAATCCATTGTCTTTTTTGGCGGGGGGGGGGGGGGGGAGAGAGATGTATCTTCCCTCTCTGCTCCTAGTAGGTATTTTAGAAAACTCAGGTCAATCAAAACATATCTATACTGTTTTACCATTTACATTTCACTCAGCATGAACAATGAAACAAGTCTAGTCACTGTCACTTTCTGGTTCTCATGAATGAGCACAGTACTATTATGACTGGATTAGCAATGAGCCTTGTATGGTAGTTAGGGCACAGGTCTCAGAGTCAGAGCTGTGACTTCTGTTCCCAGCTCTGCAACTGACTTAACAAATTGCTTTAAATAAGTCATATTTACTGGTGCCTTAGTTCCTTCATCTGTAAAATAAGGCCTTCCTCAAGGAGACGTTGTTTGCTTTAATTTGACTGTAAAGTACTTTGAGAGAGTCTGATGAAACATATCATTAATAATTGCTAGCACTATTAATAATGCAAGAGAACGTTAAAATAATCCAGAAATAATAAAATAATAATAATAAATAATAAAATAATAATAATAAAATAATCCATTGCCACTTTCATTGGGGTGAAAGTTATTTCTATTCATGTGACATTTTTTAAAAGAAAGCTTAAATCAAGCGCCTACCTTTTGAAGATGTGTCTTAACATTACTCTTGCCAAGTGGAAATGTCTAGAAGTTCTCAGAGTTCAGGCAATCATCTGGGGCCATGTTCATTCCTGATGTAATTCTTGGCATTGATGGGGTTACACCAGGGTTGAATTTGGCTCATTGTCTTTAAATCAGACTGGTTTGCCTTGGCATTGCAATAGGTTCAATGATAGAAAATGCTTGTCCTGTGAAGTCCTTCTGAGTGTGTACACATGCGTGTGTTCATGAATGTGTGCTCAGAGAGTTGATAACTGTGATTTAGCGATATATAAAACGTATTAAAGTTGCTGCCTTGATTTTTGACCTTAGAGAAAATTTAAAAGAAAGAATTATGGTTGCATAGCTGGCTGTAGTCTAAAGTCCTTGATGTATTATTGCACTGCAGTTTTGTTCTTTGTTCCTTTTCAGTGGGTCTCACCATTCAGGAAGCCCTTCAGCACATTGTTCTAAAAACAGTGGCTCTCTAGATACCTCCAAGGTCTACATAGTGTCACAGAATAGCGGTCAGCAGATCTCTGGGTCTGTATCAAAATCACACCACAGACAAGGAGCAGTGAGCAAATATGTCATTGGTTGGAAGAAGTCAGAAGGCAGCCCTACTCCTGAAGAATCTGAAGTTTCTCAATGCCAAGAGTAAGATTTATGTTTATTCTTATTTTAGAAAGTAATATATATAATAGCGTGGGGAAAGTTTTTAACTTCCTCATAATTTGAAAAGTATAAAATGCCTCTCCTTGCTTCAGCTTTATTTGAAATATTTGTCTGGTTTTTTTTCCTTCTGTTATGTACCAGAGATCTCGACACAGGTCAAAGAAAATCATTGGTTGGAGGGTCCTTTTGCCTCCTCCTTTTTTCTCTCTTCGTTTCTTTCCTACTGAACCTCCTCCCTTTTGCCCAATGAAGCAAAATGAGAGAAGAAGGCATTGTTAATCTGGCCAAAAATTACAGTTGTGTTGTAAAGACATGAAATTCCATTTTGAAGAGGATTAGTTAGGCATAACCCGATTCAGGTCTGGAGAACCTAAGTATCTTCTCAAAAAGCTTAACTTTCATTGAAGGGGTTGTAAATAAGGTTGCTCCTGGCTATGACCTCTGGGTTAGGACCCAAGGGCCCCAGCTCCATAAACCTTAATTCAAGATTTTTCTATGCTGGTTTTGATCTGAGATGAAAAAAAGAAGAGTACTGCTGAGATTTAAAAAAAAAACACCTTTGAGTCTTGTCAATTGAAATTACTGTTGCTTTTGAGTCATCTTGTGGAGGGACACTCCACTTCTGTCCAGCTC
Organism: Lepidochelys kempii; assembly: GCF_965140285.1. Classification (NCBI taxonomy): domain Eukaryota; kingdom Metazoa; phylum Chordata; order Testudines; family Cheloniidae; genus Lepidochelys; species Lepidochelys kempii. The sequence goes on along the minus strand of NC_136382.1, from coordinate 133,389,531 downwards.
CTGGAATTATGCAATGCATCAGAATTACAATTTTCACTTTTAAAAATATTTCTAGCCTTTATAGCTGCAAGGGAAAGCTCGAAAACATGAACTGATCATAACTGATGCAGCAGTGTCTGCCATAGTCTTCAGAGACAATGACAGAATAGCTGTGAGAGTGCAAACAGCCCCATTATCTCAAGGGGGTACTAAGGTGTACCTGAAAATAGTAGGGGGCCATGCCAGCACTCTCTCATCAGAGGACTGAGTATGGTAGGAAGAAAATGCAGTGTGCCCAACCCGTTCATTCATCCAATTTAAACACTCCCAGGCTGCTGAGCTAAGTACTGGGACCCTGCTGGAACTACTACTATTCTTGCAGGGTAGATAGGGACTCCATGCCACTACCCATCCCTGAGGTCCCAGTGTCACTGCAAGTGTGGGTAGAGGGCAGAGTCGTGGTATAGGAATGAAGCACTATGTAGTGGAGCGCCTCAATTGCTTTAATCCTGCCCTGGATGGTCCTGGGGCACTTGATGAAAAGGCCACTCAGTTTTGGGAGTGGAGGTGTCTCACAATGTGGGCATTTATTTTCTCTCTGAACTGACTCTTGCGCTTAGAAAAACTACTCAGTTCTGCTTAGATGTAAGAAGGAGAAAAAAATGGCAGAGAAATACCGAAGATCCAGGCCCTGCCTCAGAAAGAGCCCCCCAAAGCTCCAAAAAGCACTCTTCAAGGACAGAGATGTGGCGCTGCAGGAACTCAGTGGAAGCAGAGGCCTTTCTGACTTGAGTGTTGGACCCTTCAGCAATTGTTTCTAGAGCTAGGAAACTTCAAAAGAATTGAGGAGTCCGAGCTTCTTTCCAATCCTAGGCACATATCCCCTTATGGAAACTGTTTCCAAGATGAAGGGGCTGGTGAAATTAACATTAGAGCCAGATGAGATTTCATTTTGGAGTTTTCAGAATTTGTATTCATTGTGCATTGGAATGAAAACAAACCCTTTACAACACTTGCACAGAAATGGAATTATCAAAACATCTGTTTTCAAACCAGCATTTAAGACAGAGTGGGCCGTGGTGCAGGTGTATGTATGTGTATGTGGTCAGGACCCTGGCCTGGGATGTGGGAGGCAAAGTTTCAAGTCCCTGCTCTGCCTGATTCAGAGTGATCTGGGATGGTGTGCTCTGAATCAGGCAGAGCAGGGACTTGAACCGAGGTCTCCCACAATTCAGGTCAGGACCATAACCGCCTGGTGAGTGCACATCTCTTTCAAAACTTGATTAAAGTCTACACATCTCTGTGAAATGTTTTGGCTTCAATGAAACAGCATATTTTCAGCAAAATTTCATTTTGCTGAAAATGTCCAACCACCTCTAATAAACAGCAATATATCTTGCCTGGCACTAGGAAAGCTCAGGAGGAACTTCTTCCTCTTGTGCAGAAGCGAAAGCCTTGGTTCAGAATGTGGTGCAGTTACTCAAATTTGGTTACAGCTGGTGCTTTGCATCCTTCCTATTGCACCAGCATAATAGGAGCAACAACTATTGTTTGGATCTGCCATATAATAAAAAAAAGTTGTATATTATTTTTCTCTTCAAAATCATGTACCATGATGATCCCCTTAATTCCCTATTGAGTATAAATAACCAAATTCTGCCTCCTTCTACATAGTAGAAAGCGCTGTGTATCTTGGCAGACTGGCAGCAAGACACATGCAGTAGTTTATTTTTAAATGTGATATGTGGACTATCCTTTATTCTGTGGGAGGGGGAAATTAATATTAAATCTCGAATGTTGTAAATGTTTCGTATACATTGCATAATATTTATAGCAAAATCTATAGTAAAAAAGTAGGCCAAAATTTTATATATTCAAAAATAGGAGCTTAACTTTAGGCTCTTTAAAACCATATTTCAACACTTGCCTCACTTTCAAAAGTTATGAGCACCAACTGCTCCCAGTTGTGGCCTTCTTGTTCTGCATATTTGTTTTGCCTTAATATTGTGAATAAGCACACTTTCACTAGATTGCTCAGTCATAAGAGTGCTGCCACTTTAAAAGTGTGGCAGTCTCTTTTGTCCCACAGGCCTCTGCATAATGAGTTGCTGCAACCTCTCTCACTGGTTTGAAATGAAAACTTTTATTGAAAACTACATAATTAAGCATTCCCTTTGGACTAAAAATGCAAGAACTTTGAAAAATGTCTGTGAGGAGTAGCTCCATCTGAACAGTATGAATCAAAGATGGCCACACTGCACATACCAAAAAAATTCTCATAAATTTTCTATGCATTAGAGCAATGCTTAACTTTTTCTCTCTCTAGGAAAGCTTTCCATGCATCGTTGGGCGGGGGAGGAGAGCAAGGGGGAAGAGAAGGCACTCTATTTCAAAGATAATTAGTTTGAAATAAAATAGCATCTTAAATTAGCAGTGGTGATGAAAATCAGGTCATTTGCTGAAGGTTGTGCCACCGTAAGACATAATTCACTGAGAATTACAATTTACAATAGCAAAGCCTATTTCCTCTCTGCTGAGGATACAATCGCTGATTATGCTGCACTTGGCAGTAAGTAATTGGTCTCAGATGTATGCACTGCGTGTTTGGGAATCTCCAGCTTCTCAGATTCCGTTTCCAGAGTAAACCTTTTAAGATCGTCTCTCTCCTTTCTTGCTGGAAGGGAGCTGAAAGACAGTAATTCAGTTTGACACTCTTTTGTTGAATGTACATATATTTTTGTATGCTGATAATTAAAGACGACACCTGTTTTATTTATCCAAACAGCTTTGTGAAATGGCTGATAATAAAATGCGCTTGGCACATGGCAGAATTGATTACAAGTGAACTTTCGGCACTACCTGTGATGACCATGATGATTTTGTCAGATTGTGATGCTGCTTACAGCTTCACACCACAAGATATTGATTTTCTTATTTGCTCAGGAAGCACAAGTTAAAATATTTTGATCTGTGATAAATTATTCAAATATAAACAAGACAACAGAGAACTGTAGTGTGCACAAAAGAGCAGTGCAGGCTTTGAGAAATATTGCTGCTTGTTTCTTCCTGTTTCTTGGGAATTCAGTACTTTTTGAATAATTTAAAAATTCCATCATGAAACTGAAACTAATTCATAAATTTAAAATGATTGGGGGAGATGGTAACAATGCACTATGCAAAGAGGGAGAGTCATACAGCAACTTTTAGTTTTCATAAATGAAAATAAATGCACTATTGTAAATCCATGAGCGGTACTTCTTACCATACTAATATACCAATTGTTTCAACAGACTGTATGGTGAGGATGATGCTACGTCTGCATCAAGTCAGCTTCAGACTTCTGTGAGGAGTGCAGTTACTGAAAGCCAGCAAGTCTTGTCCAAAGAAGATTTTCTGAAGCTGATGCTGCCAGATAGCCTCACTCTGGAGGAGGGTAGAAGAAAGGTGAGCTACTCTTTTTTTGGCTCTACACATATAAGAGGCAATTACCCGGTAATCATCTACTTTTAGTTCTGAAATTGATTCAGATTAGGCAAGATCATTCTATATACACCAAACATGTTAGGCATAAACTATGGATTCTGACAGTAATTCATATAATAAGCATACCCTGCTCTATAAAATGATACTAGCGTGTAGAAGTTGTGGATTAAATTCAGTGTTCGTTAAGCATGTTTCTGCTCAAATTTGAAAGCTGAGCTTTTTAATACAAACACCTAGTTAATTCTGAGTATAAGTCCAAAGACTGAGGTTGGTATTTTAAAACCTAGGTGCCTAAAGTTAGGAAACTGAATAAAGTGGCATGGCTTTCATGGTTCCCAGCAACAGCTATGCCCATTTGAAGTTTGTACGAGTGAGTGATATACAGATATTAATTACAAGTAGTTAGTTGGAAAGGTCTCATAGTCCGCTCACAGAAAGCCGTGATCTGATTTTGTCATACAAAGACAATGTTGTTCATGTTAAAAAGTTCATTAAAGTACTGATATTGAACTTACAGTATGCTTTCTGAACAGCAAGTACCAGTGGCATGGTATTTTTTTGCATAAGAGCAAATGGCACCACAAGCAATTTAATTACTTGAAGTAATGCTCTTAAAATAGATCTTAACTCAATGGTACTTTAATCCACTACGTCCATAATACATACTAAAGAACATGTTCATCATGTGTAAATCGGTAACGTGGGAACCTCATACATGCTAAAATTAATTTAAAAGAAGTCAGATTGTTTGTTTAACATATATATAGTTAGTTACATATATAGATATAAAATCTCTGAAAGTTTAAGAATAATAGCTGAGAATTTTTGTTTATTATATTCTTCCTACAATGACACATTATTAATATAATAACTAATTGGACTGCAGTTCTGACTCTAAGGTGATGTCTACACTGCTTTCTTTATAAATAACTCAGGTTTCACACTTCCTATTCTGGATACCCATCAAGTAAGTATAGAAGCAGTGGCTTTTTTAAAACAGTGAATGTAGCACCAGATTTAAAAATATCTACATTGTTATTTTTTTGACAGGTCTTCCTAACTGATGAATACTTCTCAAAGAAACGGAGGGAAACATTCAATCATGCAAAGGGAAATATACTCTGTAAAAAATAGTTCAATACAGATTAGGGCCCAAATTCAGTAAAGCATCCCTCTTCAGCAAAGCACTGAAGCATGTACTTAAATCTAACAAGTCGGTGGGGTTTAAGGAAATGTTTCAGTGCTGTCCTAAAGCATATGCTTAAATGTTTTCCAGAATCAGGGTCTCGATATTGAAAGCATATAGTAGTAGTTAGACCCTGACTGTGGAAAGAATTTCAGCATGTGCTTAACTCCTGCTTTAGGACAGCACTGAAACATTTGCTTAAACCCCATAGGCTTCAGTTGGACTTAAGCACATGCTTAAGGTTAAGTACATGCTTCAGTGATGTCCTAAAAAGGGATACACTCCTAAAATGGGGCCCTAGTGTATATTAAACTATTTTGTACGTAGCATATTATCCTTTTGCATTATTGAATGTTTCCCTCTGTTTCTTTGAGAAGTATTCATCAGTTAGGAAGACTTGTCAGAAATATAACAATGTAGATATTTTTAACTCTGGTGCTACATTGACTGTTTTAAAAAAAGCCACTGCTTCTATACATACTTGATGTGTATTCAGTATAGGAAGTGTGCTGCCTAAACTATTTATAAAGAAAGCAGGTCAGGATGTTGGACTCTTATAAGTTTAAGATCATTTGTACAAATAAATTGCCTACGTGGACAGGCAGAGTAACTATTTTTGCACTGCTATAGAATTAAAGGGTTCTTAAGTGAAATAGCCAAGTGTGATCCAGTTAGGGCAATCAGATATAATTTTACTTTAGACATTGAGATGGTATTTTAAGTAATTTTATAAAATATAAAACCGCTTTCGCTGAACTCTATTATCTTGTTTTAAGCGTATTTCATGTTACCTAGACAGCTATAATGATTTAAATCAGCTTTATTGTCATATAAATTAGATTGCACTTCACATATAGTTGATCACTTCAGAATGGCTTGATATTAAAACCTAGTCATTTCAAATTAAAATCAAGCAGTCCTATGTATGGTCTTGAATAAATGTTGCCAGAGATGGTAACCTTATATATATATTTCTGGAAGCCCATTACTGTCATAGGGTTATGGAGCTTTCATTTAACATTTCAGAATTAATAAAACAATACAGTATCTAATTAATTCATGGTGATGTGTTCCAAAATGTCAAGAGGAAATATAAAAATCCAATTCAGTAACTTCATTGAGGCTGCAGGAGAGTTGATGTGATGGAACTAATATTTGATCTTCTATTGCAAGTTCAAGAATTCCAAAATGATATTTTATGCCTGCCTACAGAAATACTACAGGAGTTTTCACAAAATCATATACATTATTTTAACTAGTAAAATATGTTCAGTATTTTCATTTCTTTACCAATTCACCTTTCTAAAACTATTTTAATATTTAGTTTTCATTTTATGGGAACCTATCTCCAAGGAGGTCGCTTTATCGCACCCTTTCTGATGAGAGCATATGTAGTAATCGGAGAGGATCTTCATATGCTAGCTCACGGAGTTCAATGCTTGATCAAGCCTTGCCAAATGATATTTTGTTCAGCACCACCCCACCATATCACAGCACTCTGCCTCCCAGAATGAGTCTGGCTCTTGGAATGGGAAATCTAAGAAGTAAGTGATTGAACATGTTATGAGCAGGTTTCAGATTCTGTTAGTGAACTCAAATGAATTGCCAAATGTTAAAATAATTTTTCTTTTAATGGCAAGTTACATAATTATTTCAGCATTTTATGTTCTAGAGCAGTGTTTCTCAAACTTTTGTATTGGTGACCCCTTTCACACAGCAAACCATGTGAATGCGACCCCCCCCTTATAAATTAAAAACACTTTTTTTGTATTTAACACTATTATAAATGCCAGAGGCAAAGCAGGGTTTGGGGTGGAGGTTGACAACTTGCAACCCCCCCGCCCCCCATGGAATAACCTTGTGACCCCCTGAAGGGTCACGACCCCCAGTTTGAGAACCCCAGAGACCTTAGCAAATAACAAGTCTCGTCAGTAATGCCTGTTTATATTTGATTTAGTGATCAGAATTCAAACTTTTTTTTCAGCTTTGGAGAGACGTTTTCCAAAAAGTAGATTTTCACAAAGCAAGTGATAGGCAAAGAATGCTTGCCTCAAGACAGCTCTTTTCATTTTTCTATTTTAGTCCAATGAGTGATCTAGCTAAATAAAGCTAACTAGCTTTGTCTCACGAGATTGTATTTAAGTTGATTTCCCTATTTTGTTGCTATTCGTTTTCAAACATTCAAACTGTTAACAAGTGTATATTAGTGTTATCAATTTCATTGTCTATTAAGTTTGATATGAAGATAGCCCATTCACCTTAGTGACCACATCTTAAAACTTAATGCACACTTGTGATCCTTGTCCCGCTTTTCAAGATAGAATCTACTGAGATTTTTTCCACAATATTCTTCACAATATTGAACCCCTGCACTTAGCAATTCATTTATCACTTTTTAGTAGCAAGAAACAGTGGTCTTGGGATAAGTTAAATTGATTTAAATAGGTTTCTTCATTTGTATGTTAGATGGGATCTTATTGTATGAATATATTCCATCAGTATAGATGGCAAAGATTACTCTAGAATAATTGTAAGGTAAATATTTGGATGGTAAATACTAATACCTCTACTAAACCCAAAATGTTCAGACCTGGGTGCTGAAATTTAGGCACCACGCAATGTGTAGTGGCAGTCAAAAAAGATAACAGAATGTTGGGAATCATTAAGAAAGGAATAGATAATACAGAAAATATCATATTGCCTCTATATAAATCCATGGTGTGCCCACATCTTCAATACTGGCTGCAGATCTGGTCACTCCATCTCAAAAAAGATATATTGGAATTGAAAAAGGTACATTGAAAAGGAAAACAAAAATGATTAGGGGTATGGAACAGCTTCCATGTGAGGAAAGATTAATAAAACTGGGACTTTTCAGCTTGGAAAAGAGACGAATAAGGGGGGGATATGATAGAGGTCTATAAAATTATGAGTGGTGTGGAGAAAGTAAATAAGGAAATGTTGTTTAATCCTCCTCACAACACAAGAACTAGGGGTCATCAAATGAAATTAATAGGCAGCAAGTTTAAAACAAAAGGAAGTATTTCTTCACACAATGCACAGTCAACCTGTGGAACTCTTTGCCAGAGAATGTTGTGAAGGCCAAGATTATAACAGGGTTCAAAAAAGAACTAGAGAAGTTCATGGAGGATAGGTCCATCAGTGACTATTAACCAGGATGGGCATGGATGCAAAACCATGCTCTGAAGTGTCCCTAGCCTCTGTTTGCCAGAAGCTGGGAATGGGTGACAGGGGATGGATCACTTGATGATTACCTGTTCTGTTCATTCCCTCTGGGACACCTGGGATTGGCCACTGTCGGAAGACAGGATACTGAGCTAAATGAACCATTGGTCTGACCCAGTATGTTCTTATGGGAGCAGCTCTCTGAAAAACTAGCCACTTTTATTTAGGTACCTTAATATTGGAATTAAGCCAAAATTTTCAAAAATAGGAGCCAAACTGGGTTCTTAACTCCATATTTAGGCACCTATGGATAGGAGTTTGTGACTTAAGCACTTAAATGACTTAGGAGCACAAGCCCCACTGAAGTCTTGCAGGTATGGACAGGAGGAAGATCAAGAAGAAATAATAACTAATAATAATATAATAAAAAACTGTCCAGACCATGTCTTTCATGGACAGGCTTAACTACTGAATTACGTGCTTCAGAACAGACTGACAGACACAACTTTGAGATTTGCTGGCAATGTCGCTGTGAACCATCAAGTCATAGATAAAGCATCAGAAAGCTCCCCAGCCACCTCTCTTGTTTCATTTAAGTCTAATGTGAAATCGGCCCTGAGGGCCTGAAATTTTTGGCTTCAAGTGACCCAGAATCAAGAGTAACAGCTGGGTATCGAGACTCTGAATTGATACCTCCAAGAGTTGCACGGGCCCAACATGTGAGGCCCAAAGCTATCCCTTTGCATGCATGTCAACAGAACATGTTGAAGCTCAGACGTCATCTTTGCCCCTCTGGTTGTTTTCAAAACAGACGCTTTTTCAAACCAGGCATTCCCCTTCTGCAAGTGCCAAGGCAAGTCTGCACCAAGAGCCTACTGAATTCCCAGCTTTCAGCCAGCTCTGCCCTCTACCCGGAGACTGCAACTGTCCAAGGCCTCCAGCTATCTCAGTTTCAATTGTATTTGTGCTGATAAACCAGCTCCTCGACCTCTGGAACACCATAAACTATTGATTAGCCTGATGCCTTCATTAAGCAAATTATGTTAGTTGTCAGACTTTTGGACAGATGGGAGAAGCCGATACTGGACAGAAAACTTGGAATGGATTTTGTGGTGGCTTATTTTAATCCCTTTTGTGAATACAACCAAAAGCTAGTGATGAAGGTAACTTTCTACTTGACACAGCTTTTGTATGGACTCTGTTCTGGAGCAGGTGAAGGAGCCCATTTGCTTATACACTCATTCATACCTACAGCAATTTGCTCAACCACATGCATTCACAGGTTTGTTCCCAGCTACTACCCATATGCTCCATCAAAACTTCCTGAGCCACTCTGTTCCCGTTCCATCTTCCTTTTTTCCTAGACTTGTTACTTTCCAGCAGGGAAGGAACCAGCAGTTCTGTTTGCTCTGCTCTGCTCCCTGGATCCAGTAATCTCATTTACCCATTCCAAATTCCTATTCACTTCTTGCAAATGGATTTTTGAAGCCCTCTATGTGGCAGTTGGAGACAGTGGGAGGGGAAGGAAAGCACTGAAATCCTCACTTATTCTCCCTGCAGGCCTTTACTGGTTCTGCCTCCCACATTTTAGGCCTAGTAAGGAATTGCAGATTTAATCTGGGCTCCTCTCACTGAGACTACAGCAGAGAGAGCGAAGGGAGCCCAATTTAGAGCTGCAGCTGTTTTGGCTGCCCCTGTTGAATGGCACTTACTGAACACTTTGCAGGGCTAGGAAGACTAGTGCATGTCCTCTCAGGTGCATATCTTGGGGCTTGTCTACACTGGCACTTTACAGCGCTGCAACTTTCTCGCTCGGGTGTGAAGAAACACCCCCCTGAGCACTGCAAGTCTCAGTGCTGTAAAGTGCCCGTGTAGACAGTGCACCAGCGCTGGGAGCTACTCCCTGCTTGGAAGTGTGTTTTTTAACCACTGGTGCTGCATCTACACAGCCACGTTAAAGCATTGCTGCGGCAGCACTTAACGTTGCTAGTGAAGACATATCCTTAGAGAGATCTCTGTTCCTCACCCTGATTTAAAGTGCTTGAAGGTTTTGGAATGAAGGTTCCTAATGTTTACAGTCCATCTTGAGGACCTGCATAGCTTTCCTGGACAAAGATCTTTGTAAATGTAGTGTTCTAAAACCAGATCCTGATTGAATTGCCCGGTGAACATGTTATTAGCAGATACGCAGGGTGGAATAAGTTCAAGTCTCCTGTGTCAAGAAGCATTGCAAGTGTAGAATTTGGATGCTGTCTTAAGACATTGTCAGTTGGCACTCAGACAGGAAAGGAAAACGCATACATGGATCAGTAATGAAGCACAAGAATGTTCCCTGGATAAAGGGGTGGTAAATTTATCAAGTGGGGAAACACTGGAGATAGGTATTTCCAGAACACCTCTGTACAAAATACCAATGTTCTTCATGAGGCACCAGAAAGCAAATGCACTGCCAACAGACACTTTGTTTTTTATTCACTGCTGAGGTAAGTTTACATATGTATCCATTATCTCTGATAGCAAAGGTTCTGACTAAGCTTAGGAGAGGATGGGCAATGATCCTTATTTTCAATGATCCTTATCCTTAAGTAGGTAATCAACTGATCCTTCAGAATCATTAGGATAATGTGGCACGTGATACATTTTAAAATTAGAAAAACCCTTGTGTCATGGGTTGTTAATATGGTTTTAACTGAGCTGAGGAAAGCTACTATCAAACCACTTGCTAACCTCTGAAATCAAGGTTTTTTACATAGTAAATCACTTTTCGGGTTGCAGTGACTTCCATTCACAGTGATTGAGTTTCATGTTCTAATGACTGGTTCACTTTAAACTAAATCCTTCAAAAGTAAGATAGTGTTAGGTCATTATTTGGTATTTGTCCATAAGATGGTAATTGAGTTCTGCTTCAATCATTCAGTCCTCTTGCTTGCATTCTTCCACACCCGCTTATTAATCCTGGTGAAACTCTTCTCCATAAACTTGATGCCAAAAGATCCTTTGGCTTTATTTGGAGAGAACTAAAGCCCTTAAATACATGCACCTTTGTTTCAGTTGACACTAACTCAATAGATTGTGTGGTCTCTAAGGAGACCACATTTCTCAATATCTGTTTCATTGTTATACCATGGCAGGCCTGCAGCTTGTAGGTCATGTCAATGTCCTTTTGGTGTGGAGTGAATCTGTTATGGCAGCAAACTTCTCATCTGTTTTTATCTTGGAGATTTACAAGGCAGCATTTTATGTCAACTGAATATACTCAGATTATACTCTGTTGCTCGGATTCACCTTCCAGTCAGGAGTCAAGATTTAGTCTATTGTGGAAACTTTTTCTAGGGTATCTTATTTTCCTCCTTTGCTTCTCTGCAGATAAAAAAAAAAAGATATCTACATAGCTTTAGAGTAGGGCCGTCAATCACAGTTAACTCACATGATTACCTCAAAAAAATGAATCTCGATTATTCGCACTGTTAAACAATAGAATACCAATTGAAATGTATTAAATATTTTGGATGTTTTTCTACATTTTTAAATATATTGATTTCAATTACAACACAGTATACAAAGTGTACAGTGCTCACTTTATATTATTTTTATTACAAATATTTGCACTGTAAAAATGGCAAACAAAAGAAATAATTTTCCATTCACTTAATACACGTACTGTAGTGCCATCTCATTATCATGTAAGTGCAACTTACAAACATAGATTTTTTTTGTTACATAACTGCACTCAAAAACAAAACAATGTAAAACTTTAGCACCTACAAGTCCACTCAGTCCTACTTCTTGTTCAGCCAATCGCTAAGACAGACAAGTTTGTTTACATTTATGGGAGATAATGCTGCCCGCTTCTTATTTACAGTGTCACCTGAAAGTGAGAACAGGCATTCGCATGGCACTTTTGTAGCTGGCGTTGCAAGGTATTCACATACCAGTTATGCTAAACATTCAAATGCCCCTTTATGCTTTGGCCACCATTCCAAGAGGACATGCTTCCATGCTGATTATGCTAGTTAAAAAAATATTGTATTAATTAAATTTGTGACTGAACTCCTTAGAGGAGAATTGTATATGTCCTACTCTGTTTTGCCTGCACTCTGCATGTATTTCATGTTATAGCAGTCTCAGATGATGACCCAGCACATGTTGTTCATTTTAAGAACACTTTCACTGCAGATTTGACAAAACGCAAAGAAGGTACCAATGTGAGATTTCTAAAGATAGCTACAGCACTCGACCCAAGGTTTTAGAATCTGAAATGCCTTCCAAAATCTGAGAGGGATGAGATGTGGAGCATGTTTTCAGAAATCTTAAAAGATCAATACTCCAGTGTGGAAACTACAGAACCCGAACCACCAAAAAAATAAAATCAACCTTCTGCTAGGGGCATCTGACTCAGATAATGAAAATGAACATGCGTCAGTCCGTACTGCTTTGGATGGTTATCGAGCAGAACCCATTATCAGCATGGATGCATGTTCTCTGGAACAGTGGTTGAAACATGAAGGGACATATGAATCTTATGTACATCTGGCACATAAATATCTTGCAATGCCAGCTACAACAGTGCCATGCGAATTTCTGTTCTCACTTTCAGGTGACATTGTAAATAAGAAGTGGACAGCATTATCTCCCATAAATGTAAACAAACTTGTTTGTCTGAGCGATTGGCTGAACAAAAAGTAGGAGTAGGCTCTAAAGTTTTACATTGTTTTACTTTTAAATGCAGGGTTTTTTGTACATAATTCTACCCTTGTAAGTTCAACTTCCATGATAAAGAGATTGCACTACAGTACTTGTATTAGGTGAATTGAAAAATACTATTTCTTTGCCATTTTTACAGTATATGTATTTGTAATAAAAATAATATAAAGTGAGCATTGTACACGTTGTATACTGTCTTGTAATTGAAATCAATATATTTGAAAATGTAGAAAATATCCGAAACTATTTCAATTATTGTTATTCTATTATTGTTTAACAGTGTGATTAATTGCGAATAATTTTTTTAATTGTTTGACAACCCTACTTTAGCAAAATGGTTAACTTGAAAACTGGTATCCCACTATTCAGAATAAAGGTACATTAACCCTATATTCACATTCTACCTGCGTTGTCTTGTTTTGTTTTCAATAATCCTGGAGTTTTTTAATCTCCAGAAAAGGGGATCTTTAATGAAGGCTACCTTCAAAGAAGAGGGAACTACTTATCTATAACTGCCCTCTGAAAATAAATACGTAATAACTTGCCAACCATCCTCTTCTAAATTGAATGCTCTGTAACATTTCTATTACTTTATTATTTTGGGTCTTTTACATATGGAGATAATTGCTGGGCAAAGATCTTGTTGCTGGAGCGCATGGGGTGCTTGCGTTCCCTTGCAAGGGTGATTTGAGATATCCTCTATGGATCTTTTAGCTTGGGGAGTGCTCACAGTCATGACTTCAAAGAGAACTTGATATCTTGATCTACACAGTGTTGCCTATAAAAGTGAATGTTGTAGAGGAACAAATTAGTTCAGCTGTGTGCAGTGTTGCAAGCTGCTTGGAACTTGGAGGGGAGAGCAAAGGCTGCAGGAGGGAAGAGTTTGGAAGAGGCATAAGGACACCAGTCTGTGTGCATATGGCTTGAATGCCAGCTGCAGTTGCAGCATCTCTGTAAATAGCTCTCTTAATAATGAGTCAATTTTAGTTTTCAAAAGATGGAGTCCTCTCATGTCATTACCCAGTATGTGGCACATGAAATACGTAGTAACTTCCCCACTCCCATAATATCTCTTCATGAGAGGAGAACTCACAACTCCCACTGACAGAAACAGGATAGTTGCCTTGGTAGCAGGGTGGACCAGATATGATAAATCTGCTTACTCTTATATAAATAAGAAACCTCTCTCTGAATAGGGAGATTTTCTGGCACTAATGTCAGTTGATTTCAGGAGAACTGCTTTGGAACCTATGAGTTTTAAATAAAAAATTGCTGAAACTAAATGCTATCAAAATTGCTCTATATCACTTCTCTGCAATAATAAAAGGGAAGTGAAAATGAATAAAGTTTGATGGTATGATCATGGTGTCTTCTATATAAAGAACTGGAAGTCACAAGATCAATAACTGTACCAAAAAGCACGGACTTCACAAACAAAAATGTTTTCTCTAAAATTGTGGGTTAATGCATGGATTGTTGTCCCAGAGGGCATAGAGTCTTTTCTCTCCTACACTCAGACCACAACCAAAATGCAAACAGCATGGAAGAATCATTCCCTAAAGCTCAAGAGGCCCAGGAGGTTTTTGCACTGTTAGTACACCAGAATATATCTATCTTGCCCTATTTAAATTTAAATAATTGTCTGTCATGGCATGCTGATGCCTGGACTGTTGTTACTCCTCCTTATTTCTTCCATCAAGACTGTGAGGTTCCAGCCCTCTCAGTAACCAAACCTCCTTTCATCCAGAAGGCTTTCTGCTGTTAAGGCCCTCTGTCTACCCTGGACAAAGTAGTGTAGATCTTATGTGAATTTAGGTCCTCACAACGACGTATAAAATGAGGGATGATTACTGGTGAATAAATCAATCCTACACCCCAATTTGGGAAACCAGCAGAATCTTATCAAGTAGACACTTTCCTGACAGGTTTCACATTCATCTTCTATTGACTTGTCACATAAAAGCAGGGGTTCTTTTGAAGTGACGACTCACTTCTCTAGGATAAGAGCTGGATCACCAGCTTTCAAATAAGATATCCTGTCTGTGAAGAAGGTTTCCCTTTTTGTCAAGCACCAGAATACACAAGTATTTGTATTATTCTCCAAAGGACTTTTACAGACTCCAAGCTGAATTCCCAAGAGATTGTTCCATGATCGGTCCCAAGTATGATTTCATCCTCAGACACTTTTAATGTTTTCTGGGGATATTCAATATTCAAGGTACTAGACAGAAAATATAGGCAGGAAGTGGGAACGGAATATATTTATATGCTGAAATTCCATTTAATATAAAATCTAGTTTTGCATTCCTGGGGTTCGGTAGAGAGACAGCAGATGTTACAGCAAATTCTATTAAACAGACTAGCTGTAAACTTTCTCAGTTACTCCATGAAAACTTAATAATGGAATATCTTGTATATGTATTTCAGGATAAGACAGAAAAATCCCATGGTATATGGGATTTTTACCTCTCCTGCATCATATTTCAGATGCAAGTCTCCCTCCCACCCCTCACCCCCCATATGTTTTTATTGAGGATTGCATACCTGCTCCTCCACCCCATCTTTTCCATTAGAAAGATGATTCATTCTGATAGAGGCTACTGCATGCAATAGAAGGTATTGTGATACATTATGCTTGTTGTGTTTGTATGTAAACTTTAATTTATATAGACTGTATATTATATTCTTCCATTAATATCTGGACAAATGGTAATATGCCTTTTTCATACAAGAAGAAGATATTCCATGTTATGTGTGTGCATTGTTTCTTTCCTTGTGGAAAAAACTCTTCAATTTTTTTTAGATGGTTCTATAGTGAGAAAAGGATTCCTCAGACATATAATAGCCTATATCTGGGGAAGAACTTGAGGGAGGAAAAAGTCTGTATTTTAAAAATATTTTTTAAACTTCTGATTCAACCACATTTTTAAAAAAAAAAAAGGATTGAAGTCGAATAACTTTTTTGCTGAATGACATTTAATGAAATAAAAATTTCTATCATTCATCTTATTAGTATAAATTAATGTTCTCTTCTCCCTAATATGATTAAATCTAATTGTTATATCTACTTTCATGAATGTCAGTATATCTAACTGCAGTATTTTTATTATATTATGTCTGCATTATACATCAATATACAAATAGAGCACAGAATCATAGAAATGTAGGGCTGGAAGGGATCTCAAAATCATCAAGTCCACCCCCATGCATTGAGGCAGGACCAGATAAACCTACACCATCCCTGACAGATGTTTGCCCAACCTCTTTTTAAAAACCTCTAATGACGGGGATTCCAGAACCTCCCTTGGAAGCCTGATCCAGCAGTTAAATCCATTATAGTTAAAAAGTTTTCCTAATATCTAACCTAAATCTCCCTGGCTATTGATTAACCCCATTACTACTTCAGTGGATTTTGAGAACAATTGATCACAGTCCTTTTTATGGTAACAGTCTTCAAATATGTTATTTGTTATCGGGTCCTCCTTTGTAAAGAAAGCCTAGCTTCAAAAAGAAAATGTAAAGTAATTCCCAAAGTGGACTATGAAAATAATTTTCTATTCCTTCTGAAATGTAAATTCATAGTATGTTTGTAAAACGCTGTATAACCTAAAAGCTCAATATCACTTATTATTAATGATAAATGAGAGCTTGTGCACTAATACAAATTTGTGCAGTATCTATGGTATAGTAAGAGTTGCAGTTCATTCTGGAAATAGTGTTACAATATGTTGAAATCTATCACTTTCTCCGATATACATTTTATCAAGATAAAATTGAAAGAGCATTTTAAAATCTGAATATAATTTTTCTTTTAGAGGATAGAACAGATTGATAAAACTAAAAAGGGAAAGTTTCTGAATATTGGGTGGAATGTGGGCATAATTTTCAAAGCAGTCTCTGTACCTGCACCCATAATCTGAGCACACCCAATTTTTGTGTGTATAACTCTGTATGCACACACATTCTGCATGTGTGGTTTCACGGGCTTTTTAAAAATGTGGATCTATAGGGGTGTCTAACAACTTTCTCCTCACAAAGGATCTTAAAAAAGCAACTATTTGGGTTCCTTAATATTCTACTATTTATAACTCTGTTCTGTCGATTTATAATATTAGTATGCTCTCATGTAAAGTGGTAGTTAGGAAGAGAATATTCTTTTTAAAAAAATCTTCCTTCCTTCTCATTCTCCGTCAATCCAATGCCGCTTAAAATGTTATGCTGACACTGAGCATTTATAGAAAAAGCAGGGGACAAGGGAAAAGTGAGGATGAGCACCCTTTGGCTATATATATATTTGAAATTTAATTCTAATAGCCTTAGAACTAAATATAGACCATTGTCCTAAGACGACTAATTTTTGTGTTTGTTGATAGATGAATTCTGGTTCTCAGATGGCTCCTTGTCTGACAGAGCCAAATTCAACGATCCCGGCTTGATGCCCCTTCCGGACACTGCCGCAGGACTAGACTGGTCCAACCTGGTGGATGCTGCACGAGCTTTTGAAGGTAAGAAAACTCAGCAAAAAGACTGCTCTTCCAAGTTTTTCCCATATCTTCTATATACTCATTTTGAATAATAAAAATCTTATATGTATCTCAGTAGTTATAGCCTTTTCTGTCCTTTTTGTAATATCACTTACTTTCAAATGAGGAACTGTGTTGGACACAATATGTACTGTGTGGCTACTATCAACTCTGCATGTGCAGTCCAAGTGATGTTGCCCCTCCCTCTGACTTGCATAATAAGCCCTCAGAAGAACGTTGCAGTGGTACAAGTCTTAAAATGTCTACTGATATGTTTTCAAATATAGTGTGCAGTCAGGAAGTAGAGCAGTCGTGCAGAATTGGACTATAATTCTAGGTTAACCTGGAGAAAATGACACACTCATCTCTTTGATATCAAACCTATACATGCTTAGTTTAAAGGTAAACAGAATAGTAGACATGCATATTTAAAGGTTTTGTTTTAATGTATGCTTTGGTCAGGTCTTTCTCTATACTGTCCTAGAGTTCAACAATCTCAAGTAGAAAGGTTTTGTTGTTTTTACTCTTTAGTTAAAGGCATTCAGAACTATTCTTGTACTATTTTGAATGCATAGAAAATGTATCAGTGATGATCAGCATTCTAAAATACCATCATGCTTTCTATCCTGATTAACTTTGAGTCCCTTTGTCTCTGTTCGGCCCTTTTCATATACTTCCTATCAGTTAAGAGGAATGTATTATAAAATCGAAAGATATTCTGAACAGGATTCCCATTGTATTTACACACTTGGTTGCTTGCGGGGAGATGTGTATATATTTTTGTTACCAGTATCCTAATGCAGCAACTGGAAAATAAAGACTTATCAATACAAAGAAGACTTGGAGTGATGTAACTGTGTTCATGCTGAAGCATTTTTTACTGCTGCATAAAGAAGATTTTGTTGTTCAACAACTCTTTTATCAGTTCAGCTGACTGAAAGTACTTGTTCTGAATTCATATTTTCTGAAACTCAGATATTTTGAAGTCTTTTAGAAACTTTATTTTCATTTTTCTAGTCTCCTTAAATCCTCAGCTCAGAATAATGGCATACTGCTTTATTCTGCAATTAATTAATTTGAGCAGCAGTTTCTCGATTCTAGTAATTTAATGCTTATTCTCAATAATTGCAGTCATATTTTTTTCTCATTTGTTCTGTTCAAATAGGAAAAGCTATTGACTGACTTGTTTTTAGTTGCATATATTTCAGATATTTTCATTTATTCATTTTGTACTACAGTACTTGTTCAGACGTCATAGTTTGAAGAAGACAGTCTGAGTCACAAAATAGAGATTGTCTCATTGATTGCTTTGTGAATTATTTGAAAAATTTGAGTTGTAATGCACATTCCCATAAAGAATGCTATAGTAAGTGTTTCTAAGTTTTGTGTTAGTGGGTACATTTCTTTTCTGTTAGTGGGCGCATTCGTGCAGAAGGTGGAAAGATCTATGCATGTTCTATATAACCTATAAAACATTATAACTAATTTTTTGATTGCATGCTATGATATTGACCTCTTGAGTGGAAATAGGTTTTCTAAAAGATTTGGTCAACTTTCTGCATACTCAGTCTCACGACCAGAAAGCCAAAGTCAAAATAAGCACAACTGATTAGCATATCGTGAAAAGTTCATTTGGAGGGAATCCATTATAAGAAATAATGAGTTCTTAAAATAGTTGGGTTTGAATTGGGTGCTATTTTCCTGTGTATGTTGAAGTTGTCCTTCGTAATTGAGGAATCACTTCAAGACTTGGTATTAAGAGTAGGTGGAAGCTAGTGTTCTGGACTCTATGAATGTAATGAATAGAGAAATGATGATCCCAGAGATTAAGGAAATTGGTGATAAAAATGTCAATGGAGTTCTGCTATGCAGGGTTCACAGTGTTTGAAACGGAACATTTCTAGAAGTTTGGAAATGAAGCCGAATAGCTAGTTCAGCATTCTTCTTTAAGAATCTTTTAAAAGGAAAAGGTGTGTACAAGCACAGAAGTTGGGATGCCACAATCATTTCCTTAGCTGTGTGGGGATTAAAACCTCGGACCTTTTTATTTTGGTGGATGAGAATGTGATCAAAACTTTTGAGATATGTCTGTCTTTAAAGAAAAGTGATCCAGTTAATGAAGACTAAGCCATTGTTAAAGGGGTTGTTTGCTACTGAAGATTTAAGAAATTAAAGTTAGATTAGTCTCCAATTCTGATCTGCCAAGTCTCCTAACAATTATGCAATTTACAGTCCTTGATATGGGAACTTTATTTTAGTTTTTCTTTTTTCATACAAGGCAATTTTTCTATATCTCTTCCTCTCCATAGCTGGTGGCATGATTAAAAGGTCAGTTCTTTCTTGGGCCACTTTATTCTATCTACTGACATCCCATAAAATTAATACTTATTCATAAATACACATTTTGAATTATTACCATAATTCTTCTGTGTTTTAAACCCAACTCTCATCCAAGATGGAACAATATAGAACAGATGAGGGATTTTAAACCTGGGAGTGAGGTGATTTAAGAATGAATGTCGACATAACTTTTTATTTTTTGCCATTACAGCTAGAACTTGAAATTCACTGTTAGATGCTACAAAGGCCTTCTTTTGTAGTTTAAAACTAAATGAATAAATAATAGCTTTTTCCCTCTGGTTAACTCATCATTTTGCTCCTGCAAAGTTTTTGGTCTAAGATAATGTTGAAAAATATATTTTTAAAAATTGATACTGAGATTTTTTTTTTAGATTGTGCTGTAACCCTTGCTTTCTAAAAGCCCCTGTGAATAGAATGCTACAGGATCTTAGAGATCCAGATACCAATGCTTCTAGCAGCTCAGACTCTTCATCAGGATCCTGATGCTATTGGTTTCCTTTATGACAGTCACTTTTTGAGGATTCAACTGCTACCACCCCTTACTAGACAAGAACTTTGTGCACAGGTGGATGATGAAACCTCACACTAAGTAGGATCTTGATGAGAGGGAGCCTGAGCAACTTCCCTTTTTTCCTGTAGCTTGACCTTGTGGTCTAGTTTTCTCTTCAGAGGTGGCTTTTGGGGTCCATGAAGTCCCTGATTTGGGACCATTTTAAATATCAAAGCAAAATTTAGGAGGTTTTTTTTTTGTTTTTTGTTTTGTTTTTTTTTAAGACAGTTTCTGCACTTGTTGCTGCAGACAGAGCCTTGAAAATGGAAACCAATTTCTAAAGTTGAAAGTTTACCGCTAGTATTTCCTGACATTCTTGTGGAGTTCACTGTTCCCACATGGTCTCTTGGAGAGGGCCTTTGTGATTGATGAAATCAACAGGTACAGTTCCTTGCTTTTTGAACCCGTTCATGGCTGGGGAGAAGTGGGCGTTAGAAAGTCTGCAACTGATGCTGCTAGAACACCCAGGGCTTCCTCCTGTCAGCTGCTTGCAGTTTTGCAGTCCTTTCCAGAGCAGTCATCATGGTGTCTGGACCATTCAGTAATGTGAAGCAGCATGAGCTAAGCATAGGTAGGGTGATCGTACTTCCCAAAGGGAAAATGGGACACAGAGTGGGGCTAACTCAAGGCTCCCTCCTCTGTGTGGGGCTGGCCCAAGCTGCTCGCCTGAAACCCCCCCACCCCCCCTCACACACACACAACTGCCTGGGGCCAGCACAAGCCACTCCTCCACACACAGTTAGCCAAACTGCTCTCCCAAGCCCCCCACCCCGTGCTGCGTGGGGCTGGCATTGCCACGCGCCCCGCCGCACATTCCTTCATGCACCCCCCTCCTTTTTTTCTTTTTTTTTAAACAAAAGTGGGCATTTGTCCCGTTAGCTCTTGCCAACTGATCAAGGCTGAGATAGGGCTTAAAAAGTGGACTGTCCTGGCTGAAACGGGACATGTGGTCACCCTAAGAATAGGTCTAGGGGCAAAAGGATTCCAGCATTCTAGTCTTGTTTCAGTTCAATGCAGCTCAGCTCAAACATTGATTCTCTGTGTCCTTGGCCAAGACACACTTAAAATTTTGATCGCTGTGGGGTTTCCTCAATACTTAACTACATTACTATGATGTGGTGACCATTTTTTATAGACTGCAATGACTATAATTAACTCACTTGTGGCTTCACCACTTGTCCTCATTAGTCACATTACAAATTTATGGCAATGCAACCTTTACACTACACAAGCATGTTTTCTCCGTGTATAATACGGGAAGAAACTTGAAGAGCTAAAGGAATACAACTGAGAGCAAAGTTGATAGATGAGACTACAGAGGAAAAAGGGGACAGATAACAAGATAAGAGAAGAAAGGGTAAAGAGATATAATATGGAAGAGGAGAGAAAGGAACTGAACAACAGAGAATTGGATGCTACCAGGCAAGACAATAAAAAAAGAAGAGTATAGAATAGAAGGAAAACAATAAACAGAACTGAGAAAAGAGAAAATTGTATTGAGATTGATAGATTAAAATGGAGAATGAATGGAGAGAAAAGGGGATAAAGAAATGTTAGAGAATAAGCAGGAAATGAGACAACCTTTAGAAAATTTGATTCGTATTCCTTTAATTGCTTTATTACGCTTCTCTGAAATCCTCGTAGTTCTGAGTTTGGGGTAGAGCAGTGTACTTTTGAGTACTTACATTGTATTAATAGTAATGGCTACTCTGGAAAATCAAATAACTGAAGAATATAGTGAAGGAAAAAAACACTAAACTGTCCAAGATTCCCACAACTGCTTTTCATTCTAGAAGATTGGAGTGGGACATAAACATAAACATTGACTCTTATGTACAGGCCCAGCAGTATTTGTGTCACTGTTAACTGCTGGTTTTAGTTTAAAAATGGGCATTCGCTGTTTTTTAAATAATATTTTGGGGCTTAAACAACCTGACAGAGAGCCCCTTTATGTATTGTTTATGATTTGGTTATATAAACAAAAGTAATTTCAACCAGTGATGAGCTGGAGCCGGTTCGCACTGGTTCGCTAGAACCGGTTGTTAAATTTAGAAGCCCTTTTAGAACCGGTTGTTCTGTAAGGGACGACTGGTTCTAAAAGGGCTTCTAAATTTAACCCACCAAAAGTGGCACCTTATGTGCCAACTCCAAGGGGAAAATTTGGTGGGTGCAGAGCACCCACTGGCAGCTCCCCGCCCCACCCCCGGCCCCAGCTCACCTCACCTCACCTCCGCTCTGCCTCCTCCCCTGAAGGCGGCGCCCCGCTCTGCTTCTCTGCCCCCCCAGGCTTCCCGCGAATCAGCTGTTCGCATGGGAAGCCAGGGCAAGCTGAGAAGCAAGCCATGGCTTCCCGCTCAGGCCCAGGGAGGCAGAGCAGAGGGTGAGCTCGGGTAGGGGAGGGTGCGAGGAGGGCCACCCGCGCCGCAGCAGGTAACCGGGGCAGGAGGGGCGCGCATGGGAACCGGGGCGGTGCACTCAGGGGAGGAGGCAGAGCGGAGGTTAGGTGAGCTGGGGCTGGGCGCGGGGCGGGGAGCTGCCAGTGGGTGCTCTGCACCCACCAATTTTTCCCCATGGGTGCTCCAGCCCTGGAGCACCCAGGGATTCGGTGCCTAAGGTGCCACTTTTGATGGGATCGGTGGGGGGAGCGGCTGCTCCCCCTGCTCCCCCCTAGCTATGCTCCCCCATCCCTAGGAGCCAGAGGGACCTGCCGGACGCTTCCTGGGAGCTGCCCCAGGTAAGCACCGCCGGAACGCCCCACCTTGCACCCTGGCAGGTGCCTCTGGCTCTTAGGGGTGGGGTGCGCACCCACTACGGTGGCCCACGAGACCCTCCTGCCCGGTTCTGGAGGCAGTCAGGGGACAGAGGAGGGGGGTGGATGGGGCAGGGGTCCTGGGGGAGGGTTTCAAGGAACGCAGGGGTTTGGATGGGGCAGGGGTCCCAGGGGGCAGGGGTGGGCAACGACACCCTCATGGGGTGAGGAGGGAACCCATTTTTAAGATTTTGGCAGCTCATCACTGATTTCAACCACTGGTGTATACCAGGTATTTTCACAGTTCTAAGCTACTTATGCCAATTAGAATGCAGCATTTCTTAATGCCATTTTATCTTTGTGGCACCATGTGTGCTACTATAATTAATATTGTTTTAACAGCTCCATTTTAAATCTTCATAGTTTAATAAAAGTTATGCTAAACATATTATGATTAGGGGAAAGAAAAGCATTCAGCATAAAAGATAAGTATCTAATCAAATTAGCTTGTTTAAGTGTTTAGAAAAATAAAATTCAAAACATTTAGGAAAAGTTCTGTTGTCTAATATGCATGTTGTAACTCCTGTTGACTTCAGTGGAAGTTTGTGTGTGTGTCTGTGGACAGAATTTGACCTTGAGATGGGAGTTTAGCAATGAGAGGACCATTTGATGCATTATTTTATTTTTAGCTTTCTTCTATTATGCTATATGTTACCTAACTTAAATTGTTTGGATAATTTTATTTATTTATTTATTTTTGCTATCTGTGATGCTCCTGAACAAATGCAGTTCTGGTCCAAATTCTTCTCTTTTACAACTATGCAGTCCCATTAACATGCACTGAGGTGGATGGGTTGCATGTTTTGGTCCAGTGTTCTCATTTTTCTCTGTCTGGAGTAGACAATTTTTTGCTTAAAATTTTGATGTAAGTACCCATATATCTTCTCAAGTAATTTCCTTTGTGTGAGTAGAAAATGACATTCCAAACCAAAATTAGAAAAAGGAAAGATATGTCATTCGAGAGGATTTGATATGCACATAGAGCTTCTATTAATGTCAATGGGAGTTGTCCTTTCAGGGTTTGGTAGCACAAGTGTTGCAATCATAAACAAAAGACTAGATTCTTCTCTCATCTCAATTTAACTCCATTGGTATCAGTGGAGGTCTTTTGATTTCCACTGGTGCCAGTGAATGGAGAGTCACACCCAAGTCCTTATGTTATATTAATATTGATGGCTACTCTGGAAAATCAGATAACTGAAAAAGAGAACAAGGAGAACAACAACTTTTGGTCAAATTCTGCCCTCCAAAGCACGGATTTAACTCATTTCAGTTCACCTTTTAAAAACGGCCCTGTTAAACTGGTGAAACAATTATTAAACACAAGAAAGTACTCATGGGCACGTTCAGTGGGACAAGAAATAAATACTGAAAATAAAAAATTAGGCATGCAGCTGAATAAGAATCTTCCTATGTAACCATTCACTTTGCAATATTCCGTTTCCTTATTTATGACAGAACTGTCTTATGCATTGTTCCAGGGAAATGAAGTGAGAAAACTTGTTGGTGATGTGCTAGCTATTATCTGTTTGTTGTTGTATTACTGAGGGAGTAAATTTTGACTTTAACATATATGCCATCATGTGGCAGCAATGCCCCTCTGCCATGTGCATTGGCCAAACCGAACAGTCTCTACGTAAAAGAAATGGACACAAATCAGACGTCAAGAATTTTAACATTCAAAAACCAGTCGGAGAACACTTCAGTCTCTCTGGTCACTCAATTACAGACCTAAAAGTCACAATATTACAACAAAAAAACTTCAAAAACAGACTCGGACGAGAGACTGCTGAATTGGAATTAATTTGCAAACTGGACACCATTAAATTAGGCTTGAATAAAGATTGGGAGTGGATGTGTCATTACACATGAAGTGAGCTGTAGCTCACGAAAGCTCATGCTCAAATAAATTGGTTAGTCTCTAAGGTGCCACAAGTACTCCTTTTCTTTTTACACAAAGTAAAACTATTTCCCCATGTTTATTTTTCCCCCCACTGTTCCTCACAAGTTCTTGTCAACTGCTGTAAATGGCCCATCTTTATTATCGCTACAAAAGGTCTTTTTTCTCTCCTGCTGGTAATAGCTCACCTTAACTGATCACTCTTGTTATAGTTTCCAGAGTAATAGCCGTGTTTGTCTGTATTCGCAAAAAGAAAAGGAGTACTTGTGGCACCTTAGAGACGAACAAATTTATTTGAGCATAAGCTTTCGTGAGCTACAGTTCACTTCTTCGGATGCGCTGTAGCTCACGAAAGCTTATGCTCAAATAAATTTGTTCGTCTCTAAGGTGCCACAAGTATTCCTTTTGTTTTCTCGTTATAGTGTGTATGGTAACACCCACAGTTTCATGTTCTCTGTGTATATAAAATCTTCTTACTGTATTTTCCACTGCATGTATCCGATGAAGTGGGCTGTAGCCCACGAAAGTTTATGCTCAAATAAAAGTGTTAGTCTCTAAGGTGCCACAAGTACTCCTGTTCTTTTTGCAGATACAGACAGGCTGTTACTCTGAAACCCATAAATTAGGTTGTTGTTTTTGGAATAACAGCTCACAAAATCACTTATTTAGCATACAGTGTGAGAGCCTAATGGTTTCTAACACCTATTTAGTGACATTGTTGCCCAAAGGATGAGTGGTGGGTTGCTGTTTAACATTTCACAAGTAATTGAACGTAGTAAAGTTATGTTTAGAAACTAGCAGAAGTGCAGTAATAAAAAGCTCTAAATATTAAATTTAAATTTCATACAAATACAACATTAAAATTTAGTAGAATTTTTGCAAGGAATAAAAAGTTATAAATGCGCAAGTTATAGTCAATGCACCTTTAAAGTAATGTAATCTATTTGTAGTTTTTGCTGACTAAAATTAAAATTTTGGGGTAAATTCAAGAAGGATGTTGCTAAATTGCAGGGCCCCCTCTGGGCACTAGTTTTCCAAGCAGGTGCTTGGGGCAGCATTTAGAATGGAGCAGCAGTCCGTGTCCCGCAGCGGCAATTCGGCAGCAGCTCGCCGCTCTTCTTGGGGTGGTGGCAATTTGGCGGCGACTGCTTGGGGCGGCAAAATTGGTAGAATTGCCTCTGCTAAATTGGATAGGGTTCAGAGTGGAGCTATGAGAATGATTAAAGGATTAGAAAACGTGCCTTGTCGTGATACTCAGTGAGCTCAATGTAGGTATAACATGATCCAGTGGCAGGAAGTTGAAGGTAGACAAATTCAGAGTGGAAATAAGGCATATGCTTTTAACTGTGAGGTTAATTCACCATGGGAAAAGTTTATCAAAGGTCATAGTGGATTCTCCATCGCTGGAAAATTTTAAATCAAGATTGGATGTTTTTCTAAAAGATCTGCTCTAGGAATTATTTTGGGGACATTCAATAGCCTGTGTTATATAGAAGCTCAGACTAGATGAACACAGTGGTCCCTTCTGGCCTTGGAATCTATGAATCAATGGAAATTTTTAAAAACTGGGTGAAATATTTTATTTTAAAACTTCATAGTATGCTTTCCGTGACTGTTACGAATATCCTTTGTAATACTTCCTCACTAAAGGGAAGGTGGTGGTTTGATTCAAATACCCCTAGTAAGTCCAGAACTGCAATCTATCTTTTTTTTTTTTTTTAACTTAACAGAAAATGTCTTAACCTCGGTAGACCAGACAAGTGCTTCTTGTCTGGTCTACTGAGGTTAAGACATTCTTCTTAGAAATGCTTAGTCAGTATTGTGAGGGGAAAACACAGGGTAAATTATATTGAAATAGAGTTCAGTGACATAAAATACCCATGTTTTGTGCATTACTGACCATTAACTAACTCATCATGTAGGAAAGTTAGGAGCAGTATAAGATTTGCCACTGCTTTTCTGTCCTCCACCATCAACTGTCAGTCAAAGACTTGAAAAAGAGCTCTGTGTAAGCTTGATAGCTTGTCTCACCAACAGAAGTTGGTCCAATAAAAGATATTACCTCAACCCCTTGTCTCTGTAATCAAAGTTTAGGGAAGGGAAGAAAAGAACAAGTGAAATGGGTAATTAGATGTATACCTTAAATTTACTTCTGCCCCATTTCTTTTGTGATCATAATTGTTTGCACAGTCTTTTCTGTGGCACCTAATTTGAGTAAGGAAACTAAGTTTAACCTTTCCCTGCTGCTTAATTTAATTAAGTTATATAGCTTCCATAGTGTGAGTTGTGTCATTGTGATAGCAATGGTGTGCGAAATTCTTCTCCTTTCTCACTTTAGATGTGTGTAGAAAACTCATGACCTAAAAATGCCAAGACATATGACAAATTGCAAATAAGGATAAAACTTGGGGAAACTACTGCTATATAAAGTTGGTCTTGAAATCGGATATAAAAGTGAAAATTTGCATCAAAGTAGTGTGAGAGCTGGAAATGACTTTTCAATCTTTACAGTGACCTCCAAAAGTGTTCATTTTTTAATCACTTAACAAAAACTTCTAATTGCTGTGATTCCCTGGTTTTGTTCTTGTTTTAATATCTTGGTAGCACTTTTAAAACAAGTTAGTAAAAATTCTTACTTAAAACAATTTGCCATGTATTTACCATTTGACTTTTGTGGTGCACCACATTTCCATGCTATGTATCATAATACTGTGCATTATATGAGGGCCGCTGAGCATGAAATGTGTAATTTCAACCATGTTGGTTGGCATTACATAAAAATTGATTTTGAAAGTCTTAAGGGCTTCTCACAATAAGAGGCACTCTGAGCTGCATTGACAGTATTCCATTATGTGAATTTTGCATAAGGACCACAGCTGCTTTAGCAGAGAGGTTAGTTGGATGTACTCTCTTGTTTATAGGAACATTCTAAATCTTATTCCAGGTTTTGACTCTGATGAAGATCTTGGGCCAGTCTGTCATCATACATCATTTCTAGGTGACGGTTTGGGGTTGATTGTTGGCTTTTATCTTTAGTAAACTTCCTTTCTGTTTCAAGTGTTTGCACGTTTGCATGGTAATGCAAGCTTTGGGCCTGTGGGGGAGGAGAGGGAGAAGGGAAGGCAAGGCATGTCATGGCCAGAGTCAATAGAAAGCTGCAGGCATGGAATTTGTATGGAAATCAGTTAAATCAATCTCCACAGAATATGGATTTTCCACAACAAACAATTTTAAATCATAATGAATCATTTACTTTTATTCTTTGCAGTGATCTGCGTGGCATATTTTTCATAAATGATTTGTGGTATATTTTGGCAGCTACACTGAATGTCCACAGATAATGATATTGGTCATTGGGAGACAGGCTAAGTTCCAAGCACATTGGCCATGTATGCTGGTGGCCCTCATCTAGTATTTTTGGTACTTGACGGTGCTTTCACCAAATAAAAGCTACTTTTTATACTTAAATATGACAAAATAAGTGCATAATAATAGCACTTGTATACTGCTTTTCAAATATATAGATAACCAGCAGCTTATACAATGTGTCTGAAATGTCAGAATAATAAAAATGGAACTGTGAAAATTTCTGTGGAATTTGATGCTTTAGCTTTCCATGAATTGGTATTGTCACTGATCATAGCCCCTGTTTCTCAGGTCTTCTGTGGATTTCAGTGAGACCAATTTACTATTCAGATTAGCATTAACTAGTCAAAACAAATCTATCACTTTGCTGATATTTGCAAACCAGATGTTGATGCAGATGTTGGAAAGAGCAACTAACTGGAACAAATTGTAAATCTGCTTATTGTCTTCAAAGCTATCATGTAGAAATCTACTTCCCAGGCTCTAACTATATCCAAATAATTAATTGTACAATGGCCTTTGATTTTTTTATTTTGTATATGAAATCATGTTTACAAATTAGCTTTACATTAGCTTTGTTTTTGCCTTTACAGATCAGAGAGTGGCATCTTTTTGCACCCTGAATGATATGCAACAAGCTCCAGGTTTGGAAGGTGCTCAAGAGTTACCTTTGGATGAAGGGCCAACAAATGGAAAAGATTTCATTGATACTACTGGGTATGTAAGATTTAGCGCACTTTTATTATGAAGCAGATGACATAACTTCTGAAATTACGTGATGTTCTTAACACAGCCTAACGTTCTTTACTTTTCCATGCCAAGAAAATAATTTATTCTAACTAGAGGAGATACTTATTCAAAGATCAGGGTGTTAAAATGCCCAAATTATCATATCAAAATTGAGACTCCCCTGTAAATATTGCAGAAAATACCTTTTACAACTATGGCATTCCCAAAAGTTTAGGAGTTCAACTACGATTCAGAATTACCGTATTATAAGCCAATATCTTTGAAGAACTGTCAGAGCAGTAAGATATGGGAGGGAATTGTTTGGTTTACCTACTGCTTTCTGGATATTAAGAACAATTTTTGCAGTTCATCAACTTGTGACTGTTATCCATGCTAACTTGTCAAGTTTGTAGATCATGACAAGCTAAACAATGAGATTGTTTAATATAATCATTGCCCTGAGGGATAAAAATCCAGAGGAAACTTGCATGCAGTGCTGAGCTAGTTCATTGAATCACTGGACAAATGCTCCTTCCTACTGTCTTGGCCTGCCATAACAACTACATCTTTCTGTGTAATGCTATGAAGTCTTGAAGAAGAATTATCAGAGATAAACTACAATGGCAGACACAGCTATTCTTGTTTTTGAAAAAATTAACTTCTTTAACAAAGTCACAATACCAAGTAATTTGTACACACCATATCAAAAATACTGCTCATTTGAAATTAACAGGAGTGGCTGAGTGCCCAGCATTTTTTAAAATTAGGGGCTTACTTTTCTTACAACTTGTACCTACAGATGACTTTTGGTGCCCAACTTCAGGCACCTTTTGTTGTGTTGGGCATAGTGTTTTCAAATATAAGCAGAGATACTGGACTACAATTCTGGAGCAAGGTTTGGATTCCACAGCTACAGAGTCATCCAGTGTGTAGCTCCCTGACTACCAGGAGAAGCCCAGTCTCGGTCATGTTCAGGTTTACATGCAAGGTCTACCTCTGTAATGGCTTTCACCAAGTAATTGCAACTTTCCAGTACCAACCAACAATTTGGAATGCTGAAGGGGAAATAGTAGAAGGCAAGAAGGACATGTACACAGTAGGAACTAAAGAGGCTGTGAGGAATTGGCCCTTCAAGGAACACACGCTGCCATCTGTAACTGTTTTTTGGCACATAGATAGCACAGTGATAGTTGCCTTAGAAAACAAGATAAATATGTAAATGGCCATATGGAAGAATATGTATCTTAACATACCTGCTTCTTCAAACATTTCCAATATCAACGCTCAAGTAATTTCTATGAATTTGGGGTGTACTCTGGAAAATTTTAGATCCATTAATAAAACGCTGTCAGCATGGGACAGACCTAATCCTGTTCTTTCATATTTCATTCTAATCAAATGGGTAACGCCACCATTAGGTCCTTATCCTTTGAAATGTCTATTAGCACGAATATACAAAGCAATATATAAGAAATTTTATTCAGCATCTTTTGAAACAACTGACTTCCAGGATGAGTAGAACATATTCAGTTTACTGTTTGCTGTTTTTGATTATCACCAAGGGCAAAATAAAACAGAATAGAAAGAAAATTATTCCAGTATGAAAGGAGGTTGCAGTGTTTTATACTATGTTGCAGGCCTGTCAGCGAACAGACACCTTTTCTTGGCTCTTGCTGAGAAGACAATCCAGAAAACTTTAAAGCTCATCAGCACTCAGTGAACTTCCTAAGGAACATCAGTGGCTATAACAGTTTGCCAGGGTCTGAAGTCCCTTTTTAAAAAAGATAAGACTGCTTTTAAATATCACATATGTGGTCTTGTGCTTCATTTGAAGAGAGTATCTGGCAAGCCATGATAAAAAAGTATTATGGAGTTGAGGAGTAGCTTCTGCTTCTGCCTTAGGAAGATTGTCCATGCATTAAGAAAGTGGTTCAGCACCTTGGGAGGCTAATTAATGGGAACCCAGGGGCTGCCAGGGTCCCTCCAGGACTAGGAATAACTAGGCACCACTGGTGGTCAGGTCTGCAGAACCCTCAGCCTTTGTGGAAGAGGAATTTAGGTAGCCTTGATGATCGGAGATTTCAGGCAGCAGAAGTTGTGTTAGAACTTAAAGCTGGATCCCCTTTGCTATACCTGTAGACCAATGATGCTTCTGAATTTTTTGGAAGTCAGGAGACACGTCAGCAGATCAGGCTGGAGCATTCTGTCCCCAAAGCTCTGGAGTTGCTTCAACGTTAGCAAGAGAAACTCCAGTTACAGAGTATTCACTTCCTCTTAGAAGAAATTGCACTGAGCAATTAAGTGACTTTATTTATTTATTTATTTATCAATCAATCATTATTTACTATTTGTTGGATTACTGTAACATCCAAGAGCCCTAATCATAGACCAGGACCGCATTGTGTAAGCAAGCACTGTACATAAACACAACAAAAAGATGGTGTCTGCCTCAAGTAGGCATTTTAGTTGCCTTCGGACATATACTGGTATAAGGACAATTACTAAAGTAAATCTTCTTTTCTCTGTAGTTGCATCTAGCACCATTTCAGCACTCAGAAGCAGCCAAACACTGATGCTGAGTAAATGAAGCTTGTGCACCTCAATGAGGCTGGGTCTCTGCTCCATCCACCTCCTTCCTCTCAAGTTTAAGTACACTGTAGAAAGCACATGGACAGCCAGGAAGTTGGGAGGTCTGCAGCTACAAAACACTGCTGCAGTAGGAGCTTTGCACCTAAGGACTTTTGGGTGGGCAATAGTTGGGGAGGTGCCTGTCCTGCAGAGCACTTCTGATCTTCGCCAGAAAAAAGTGCTTTGCTCTAGAGAAGACAAGGCAACCACCTCCTCCAAGCATCTCTTTGGAGACCTCTGAACCTTAAAAGGTTCATTAACTAGGAAGGTGTTAGGCCTCCCCGGGCCATCAGTGCTCTAGTAATGCAGACCTTGAAAGATCAGCCTGAAGCATTCTCAAGTGGTGTTAAAAATATGTCTTTGAATAAGTTGTGTAAAGTTTTCCTTCTATCAAATTCAGCAAGAGGAAATCCAGTCCTTGCTAGCAAAGAATGTCAGACCCTATTGACCCCACCATACACCCTGCTTTAAAGGTAAAAAGCTTGCTTATGAGCACATCCTAATTTCTTTCCAAAGAATTTCACTGAAATCTCTGTCATTTTATCCTATCTCCATTACCATTTAAAAAAGTCCTTCTCTAAAAACTCAGTGTGAAAATGACTCCTGGGACTTTAGTCGTCATTAAACAAAGTGCTCGAAGGCTATGCAGCTTGTTTCCTCTTTAATATCAAATACAATTGGCTCCCTTGTTTCCAAGAATACCATGTCTAAATGGCTCTCTGCACATTTCATTGCTATGCCTTTGCAGATCTGCAACTTTGACTGAATATGCCTTTACATTGCATTAGAGAGATTTCTGCTTCTGCAGCCAAAACCTGGTCAGTTTCCATCTAGGAGACTTGCAGGGTAGCCAGTGACGTTTTCTGCTCGAAATTAGCATCTAATGTGGGGTAGAATCTGGTCTTCAGATCACCACTCACTACCTTATCTCCCTTCAAAGTTGAGTTCTGTAATCTTTTGTTACAATCCACAGACACACACACCCCACCTTAAACACACTTTGCTTTGTTTATTTCTACCTTTCATTTGGATGGAACTGATCAGTGGGTGTTGTGTAACTCTGCACAGCAGGGATGGCATATAGTGCCCCCAGCTGGAACAAGGGGCTTAAGTCTTCAGCATCATGTGAGTTCCCTGTCTGGTGACTTGGTACAAGAAAAGACAGCAGCTATGTGTCTTTAGACAACAAATACAGGCAAACCATTAGCCCCTGCTTACAGCTGAAGCAGAGAGATTGTAACTTTTTTAAGGTCACAAAGGGAATAAGTACCCTAGTGCCTCACACCAACCTGTTGCTTTGAGCTCTAGACTGCCACCTGGCTTCTATCCTCTCCACTAGGGAGTTGTGGGTTTCAAAAACAGGAAGATTCAGCAATAGAATGTATCGGTTTTAAAATCTTTGATTTGTTTTGCTTTTCAACTTGAGAAGTAGAAGAAAGGGGAAGGGGGGGGGCTTTAGTCTTTTTGCTTATTAGGGTGTCATTTTTAATTAGAACCAATTTTGGACAAATTAATCTACTTACATGGTAAAGCACATTTCTCCTCAATGACTTTAAACTCACATCACCTCTTCCAGCTAGTGTGCATTTGGAATAGCAAAAAGGCATGCAGGCATTCCATGTTTGGTGTTGTCAAACCTGTCCAATTTGCTAACTTGCATGAAGCAGCTGATTCAGCTTTGTATATTTCTTCAGCGTCTCTCATCTAGATGAAATAATTCACATTACGTCTAATTTAATCTGTGAATGTGTATGTAACTGTCTCCCAAAGTGTTCACTATCATAAGCAGGACAACAGCTCTTCTCTGCATTTTCTCTGTCATGCATTTGATTAACCGGTGGCTATATTTTGTATATTTGACCTTTAAAGACAAAATGTTAGTCTTCATAAAGTCACTCGTTTATCTTGTTGCTTGAAATGGCACAATTGCAGACCAGAGAAGAGAACTAAAATAACCCTATATGTTTATAATCGTTGCTGTTGCAACTTGCTTTGTTACTAATGTTCCTTATCAGAAAGCAGCTTGTTAACAAATGCACTCTTCGCATTAATTAGTTGAATAGTTAATTTGCACTGTGAATACATGTGCGAGTAAGATCTGAAGCATATCCTTTTCAAAGTCATTTTTCATTTCTGCTTCATTAGTGGGAGATGCAGCAAGGTATTTCAAACATCACAGTAGTGGGTTCGTGCTTGAGCAAGTCGATTGTTGCTTTTTCCAGCTGACATGCCCAATTGGCCCTGGGTCAATTGTTTTTTTGTGATGTGACCCTATAAGAGTATGTTTTATTGACATTAAGGAAGGAAGTATTTTGAACTAACTCTGGAGTGAAGTTCTTGTTTACTTTGTAGGGAGCACACACCATCTACTCTGACTGGAAAAGTAAACCAGCTGGAAGTGATCTTGCGGCAACTACAAACTGACCTCCGGAAGGTAAAAATCTCTTCATCAGAATTAAATGTCTCCGTTGCTCTCCAATAGAAATAACTATACTTATATAGTACCTTCCATCCAAGGATTTCAAAGAGCGGGTTAATGTGGGCAAAAAGAGGGCGTTTAACCTTATATGCTGCACCTAGAGGGGATTGAGAAGGCCTAACTTCAGATCAAGAGCTGCTGCAGGAGAAGCTGGGATAGAATTATAAAGCCAGCTGGAGGCTGCAGGGAAGGAGCATGCAGTCACTCTCTAGAGGGAGAGACTTGGTCACAAACAATGTGGAAGTCTAGGGGGAAAGTGAGCCATGGGATCCTGCCCTGGACTGTGTAGTCAGACAAGAGGCCAAGAGGGGTGAAGTAGCTATGGAGAGCAGAGGATACTCCAGTGGTAAATCTAGAGATAGGACAGGAGATAGAGACATGGGGTGGGAAGGAGCCCAGGGAAACAGCAACAGAAACTGAGCAGACCTGCACTGTTAGTCATAGGGTCCTTGGGCTATAACCCAGAGTTGTGGGCAGGCCCAGGTTCCTCTACCTACCGGTGACTGGGAAGTGGCAGAGTACCTAGAGGTGAAACAGAAGATTGTCTGAAGCAGCATCCGGACAACTTGTCCAGTGGGACTTTGATACCCTGGAACGGAAGACTGTATAGCGACTTGGCTAGAGAGCTGAGTCAAAAAGATGGAGCACTTCAAGTCATAAGCAGCCAATGATGGGGCGCCATGTGGGTTGAAAGCTAATTCTCAGACCTAGTCACCAGGAGGCATACCTGCAATGAGTGCAGCCATTTACAATCCATGAGACTGTATGCCAGGAATATGATATTCAACTTGCAGATGAGTAAATGGGCACAGAATGGTTTGTGGCATGACTGGAATCAAATGGTGTGTTAGTGACAGAGCTGGAAACAGGAACTTGGGTGACAGATCTGTTAAGCAACAGGCCACATATTGCTTTAAGTGATGAAATAAACCATTAGAGGGAAATAATTGAAGCCAAACATTTTGCATTAGCTTTGTATTTGTGAAATCAAATCCTTGTGACTTGAATTCTTCTGTATCACTTGTTAATCCTCCGATCTTGAATCTTTTCTTTGGGAAAACACATTTGGGAGGTTTCACAATTTTTCAGTCCCTACTTTTAGGGATGAGTCTAATCTGAACTGTAGAATAACTTTTTAGTGCTCAAATCTTTGTTATACAGGAATTGGGTTCTACAATTCTCATCCAGAAATTGCATTTAGTTTTCTTTTTAGACTGCAATGTTATCTTCTTCGTACAACACTGCAACAAATTTGGGGATTCAGCTTACAGTTCAATTGCTGTCATAATGGATTAGGGAGCTAAAGTAAACAGAGCTCTGTGACTCGCTTAGAAATATGAGCAACAAAACTAATGTCATCCTAGCTACTTACTTTATTCAACTTATATTTTTATTAACCAGGAAAAACAAGACAAAGCCGTTCTCCAAGCTGAGGTCCAGCATTTGAGACAAGATAACATGAGACTTCAGGAGGAGTCTCAAACAGCAGCCGCTCAACTGAGAAAATTCACGGAATGGTTTTTTAATACCATAGACAAGAAATCCTAATGTCTAGGCCTCTGGAAAGCACTATTTGAACTGTGTAACAGCTGTATTTTTGAATTAACAAAATATAATTTCATTGTGTTCACAATCCATTTTAGATGTTTCTGCTGTATTCTCTGTCCAGCTCTATTAATTTGAATAAGACTGAGGGCCATGTGGATCTATCTTTGTATTCATCTGAAGAAAGCAGAGAATAGCAGACATTTGTTTGTGTGAAGATGAATGTAAAATTCTTGGTGTCATTTTAGACATTTTTAGAAAATGCTCTGGGTTGGGGTTGCCTGAAAAGGAACATTTTGGGTTTTATTTCCTGTATTTCAGGTCCTCTGGTGAAGATGTTTAAATCAATTTACAGTAGCTTGGGCTTCAGTATTGTAAGATAAAAAGAATAATCAGACATATACCTTAATGTTTAAAAGGTGCTCTATTTTTTGTATGTACAGTAGTTTATTTCCACAGTCACATTGTCATAGCAATAAGAATGGAGGTATAGTGAATAGTCACAAAGCTGTGTGTATAAAACGTTAGCACTGATGTGTTTAACACTAGTTTGGATGCAGATACATTAGAGATTATTTATTTGCAGGAACAAATGGTGCCTGAATATAAACAGTGTTCTGATTTTCTAAAGATACACATGCCTTGTAAATGGCTCACTGGGTTAGCCCACTCCAACTTCAGATAATTTTGTATAGTTGATGTTCAGCTAAAACAGTTATACTGCTTAACTATTAAAATCATGTATGGTGTGAGCCAGCCAATCACTTGTACAATGCCATATTCGTTTCTTTGTACAGAAGCTTTGATCAAGTGTCTTGTATTTAACACCTTTATTTAAGCTTATTTAACCTTCAGTTGTTAATTTTATAAAGTTTTTGTTTTATCTGCACTATGGTGAAGACGGTTGCGAGCTGTAATATTTTTAGCTTGCTGAGACTGTACTGAGGAATACTAGAAAATTCTAATGATTGGATGCTGCTAGTACACTATTTGTATGCTTTAACATTTTTAACTGTTTCATTTGAGATGAACATACATTTTGCTTTTTTAATAAACGTTAAAAATATAAACCTCAAAAACTGATATTTCAGTTTTTCATCATACAGCACACATCCAATTCCACTGTCCATAGTTTAGGTTTCTGTTCAGTCCACTCTGAATGTCATGTGCATAAATGTATTCATCTGTGATCTTACTTTATGTTCTGATCCTGAGGAAAATCTAAGCAGGCATAGCTCCCATTCACGTCTCAGGATCAGCCCACAAAGTTGATGCCATCGTTGGTGTGATCCGATCTATACCTGACAGGGTAGCTATTCTGATCAGGGAGCAAAAACTATCCAGCTACTTATGTGTATTGACCTAAAAGAACTATCACTACACGGAGAAATTTAGAAAAATCACTCAACAGGCATCAAGTATTTTGAAAATGTATCTTAATGCCAGATACTCCGCCATCTTTAATGTGTACAGTCAAAGATTTGATTATGTTGTTAGCATCTACGAGATATGAAAGCATGCTGCTGATAGCTTAGCCTATTGTATATTCATCTTCTTTTGCTGCAATTCCACATCTAGTACTCTCCTTAAAATCTACTGGAAAGGTGCAATTGTAGGAAATGAATTGAAGCTGACGAGCCCCTTTGATGTTAGTCTGCCAAGAAGAGCCAGTTTGAGACTGTGATGTTGTTGAAAGCACAGGCACAAAAAATGGATTCTAAGTGAATGTGGAAAGTCACATTTAAAGCCCAATGTAAAAGCTCTCAAAGCTTTAAGTGCATAAACTCAGCTGATACAAATTATTCTTCATCCACGATTATGTACTGTGTGGGCCAAATTATGTTTTCTGAAGTGGAACAAAGATCTGTCTCTGCTGTGTTTTGGATGAACAATAGGAAAAATCATCTTTGGACAGAGAACATCAAGGCTTTGACCAAAATTTCAGTATCACAATTTACTAGTGAAATGGGGGTTACAGGGGAGGGGCGGAAGAAAGGGACTGCATTCTGAGTCCCTGTACTTCTTTTAGCAATGGCTCTGATTCTAACATGCTGGGCAATGTCTGGCAAAAAGCTCCATTAAGTTACAGTAATTAAACATGGCAGTCATGTGTTTCACTAGAATCTGATTTAAACACCTTGCAAAAGTCATTAGTCAACCCATCTGGGCTGGACACCTTGCCAAATTGCAAACTGTACAACCGTCACAATTTGTCAGTAAAATGTGCCTTCAAGAGAGGCTTGTCATCTTTGGAAGCTGTGCTAACTGAAGTGAACTCAAAGAAGGGGCTTTTTCTGGAGAGGTAATATTGAGTTTGTATAATAGTTAAAACTTTTTAGATAACATTTATTAGCAGAATATAGTGTATATACACTAAGTCCTGTTTTCAGCTGCTGAAATAACTACAATAATGAACTGTGCAAAAGAAGTTTGCCAAGTGGATTTCTTCTCTCTCTCTCCCTCCTGGTCTCAAACACTTGAATATTTTGTTCCAAAAGTGAGAGAAATCACTCAAGGATTGTGACCCCCTTACTCTGATTGTAACTCCCAATAATCATTCAGTCATGTGCTGCCACAGTAAATGAATCTACTTGAGTAACTGCTAGCCACCAAGAGGGAAGTGGTTCATAATCTGTCCTTAAATGTTTAATGATATGTGCAATCAATCAATTTTACCACAAACCTTATTCTAGATTTGAGGTAGAGATCGGATGCATTTAAATGTAGAGATTTGATTATCTACTCTTCTCAGGTTTCAGAGTAGCAGCCATGTTAGTCTGTATCCGCAAAAAGAAAAGGAGGACTTGTGGCACCTTAGAGACTAACCAATTTATTTGAGCATAAGCTTTAGCGAGCTACAGCATCCGATGAAGTGAGCTGTAGCTCACGAAAGCTTATGCT
This sequence comes from Lepidochelys kempii, assembly GCF_965140285.1. Lineage (NCBI taxonomy): Eukaryota > Metazoa > Chordata > Testudines > Cheloniidae > Lepidochelys > Lepidochelys kempii. Next base: position 133,351,202 of record NC_136382.1, on the reverse strand, counting down.
CAAATAAATTGGTTAATCTCTAAGGTGCCACTAGTCCTCCTTTTCTTTATACTCTTTTCAGTCATCTTTTCAGAGGAACTTAGTGCTCAGGAAAATGACGGACTAAACGCTAGCAAGAGACGCAGCCATAGTACTGACAAAACCTTCCCAGCACCTCAGTGCTGACCTGCAGAATTCCAGTGTTGAACAGAAATCAATCATCTGTGACAAACTTTGTGCTGTTTTGGTAATGTGAAGAAATGTCCAATAGCAGCTACAATGAAACCACCAAATTGTTTTTGCTTCTGACCTAAAGGTGCGATAATATGGATCATAGTCTAATACAGAGATTGTCTTTTGGGGCCACCTGCCCACCCATTCATGACCACGTGGACTATCCTACTTCCCATTCATGATCTCATAACATCCTTGTGGCAACTACAGAAATTGCTTACATGTTAATATTTTCTTATTAACATTCTCTTTTCTAAAGATACTGATGCAGAACTGTTTTTGGTATGATTTCTACTCCTGAGGATGTAGAACTTAATCATATTGTGGTCTTTATTATTTTGTGCAGAAGCTATGCCTACTTCTTGAACCAGCTCCTGTGTATTCCTCTTACATGTCCTATATTTAGCTGTTTGAAGAAGCAATTGTTTAAGGTGTTGAAAATTACTTCTCTAAAACCTGTTCCATTGGGACATTTGACTATATTATCTTCACTGAGAAGCATGTAACAATTACTGTGCTCTTTACAATAGATATGCTAGCACTAATACCCAAAAGGCTTAATGAAGCGTGGACATTATTTAATTTGAATGTATCAGAACCATCTACATTATCTCTAATCAATTTGTCCATTTTCTTTTTTTCTGGTCTACCGCCGCCAAGTTTAGTTGGAAAAAGAGCTTATCTTGAACACCAAAGACAAAAAGTTTAGTAAACCTCTAAGCTTTGTTTCCATTTTGATCAGCTTGGCAATGTGCTATGACTATTTGAGGGGCTGGAGTTATCGCTCACTGAATAAAACGTGACTCCGTGGTGGTGTTAATCAACATAGCTCCCCACAATTACTAATACCATCGTTCCCCTTTGGGTTCAGAATTAACTGGTAACTGGTCATTTTTTACTAAGAAATATCACTCTCCTGAAAATCTGAGCCTTATTTGCACTGAAGAATCCTGAGTTTCTAAAGCTTTGACTATGTAGGTTCCTTTCCAGGTAGCGGATGCTCTTATGTAACCCCTGGCATGCAATGCCTCCCCCTCTTCAACAAGAGCTACTCCCCTCCTGTGCAAGCCCCCAAACATTCCATGAAGCATATTTCAGTGAGTGCTGGAGGAATGCAGCCTCCATCCACGTGCCCTCGAGGAAATTTGCCAGCGTCAAGGTTGATCAACGAGTGTGCAACCAGCCCATAGTTGAAATGTACTGCTGTTGACTGTCCTATGACCACATAGCTCTAAGGTGCTGGGGCTGTTCTCCTTTCATTCGTCCCCCATCACATCTACTTCTGGGCACCCAAACAAAATAATAATCAGGATGAGCAAAGTAATCCTTCTTGGATCCCTGTCTCTGACCATAGTTTTGAAACATAATAAACCTTCCTTTCTTTCCCAGAACCTGATCCCTTTCCTACAACTTGATGGCTTGGAAGGCTGAGCAGGCCCAAGGTGTGTGTGTTCTCAATGGGAGTTTGATATACTTAGCACACAACAGAAAATGGACTCAACCTACTACCAGTTTTGAAGCATCTTCATATGGCAAGGCACTAAAAAAGGTACTAATGTCCTTCCCTGCTCTCTCCTATACACTGTAGCTCCAGTTACAAAAATAGGAGCTGCTGGGTGCTCAGCACTTTGAAAATTAGGCCATGTTTAGATGCTTAAATATGATTTAGGTGCCTAAATTTTAGGCACAGACGTTTTAAAAATCTTGGTCTGCGTTCTGTTGGTCTGTATTCAGGCCAGAAGTCCTTGCCTACAGAAAAGCCCTCACGCCAGTTCCAGTCCAGTTTTTTGGACAAGGAGGCATCTGCCACACAACTCAGTAGGACAGCCACTGGGTCATCTGTACATACCTTACTCTGGCATTACAGGCAGGACATGTAATGTCACATCATTTAGTCAGAACTGCTCCGAATGGCATTGATGGTTAAGCCCACTTTTTGTGACACACCACTTGAGACATATAATTGGTGCATTGATTTTATTCTTTTTAAAAAAATTGAGGTCTGATTTTTTCTGTGACACTGGTGGAAATCAGAGGAGTTAACGCCACCGATATCAATGAATAATAAACCTGGTGCAAGTGAGAGGCGAATCAATCCCTTTATATGTAGAATGGTGAATTTTACCCAGACACTGTCTTAAAATTGAGGTCAAATGATTAGACCAAGAATGGGAAATAAAAATAAAACTGAAGTCTTTCTTTATTAACCATGACCTCAGTAGTCCACAGTTTGTTGGCTCATTGATTTCTAATGTTGATGTGGTTTAAACCTCTTACTAAGCTCTAAAGAATGTTCTTTCTACATGAGTCATTTGCTCTTTAAAACTAGATAGCTCCACAGTGCAGGATGCAATAAGCCTTCTAACATCTTGCCAATTGTCCACTAAGATTGGTGATATTTATTTAGAGAAACATTAAAAGGTATGCTATCAAGATATTGTCGTCATCTCTGAATAGCTTTATTAACCTCATGCATCAAATCCTCTTGGAAATTTGAAATTCATATTCCCGTGCACTCCTCTTTTCCTAGTGCATACTAGTTTGTTGTTGAAGAGTGGCTCAGGAATGCTGGATTGCTTCATTTATGTTACAAAACAAATATACAAAATGACTGGATTTTGCAAAGAAAGCTATGGAGAGAAAGTGGATGCAATTTTAGGTCTAACATCAATGAACATCCCGTCACAGTTCAGGGCAAGTGTTCCTGTATTACCCCTCAGGGGTCCAGCAAGGGGCACCCATTCGCAGGCTTCAGATCTCCAGCTGTTGCCTTTCTTGGATGGACGTCTGTGTCTCACTCTCTTCTGACCCAGGTATTGGAGGTAGCACAGTTCCCTACTTTTCACTGTGTTTATTCCCAGCGGAGACAAGCTGCCCAAGCCACACCTTCTTGCTTTCTCTTCAGAGACTGATAACACACTGATTGTCAACAGTTTCAAGTTACCACACCATTTTTTTTTAATGCAAGCCTATATTATTCTTAAGGTAAAAGCACTTCAGAGAAAGCATATGTAAAACAATAAAAGGATCTACACACAAACCAATAAGCTTACCAGACATCACCCCAGCTCTAACACAAGCTCTGGCAGAAGCAGTCCTTCAACACCCTACTCACAGGGTTTCCTTTGAGGTCACAAGTTCAGCACAGCTTCAGCTCCGAACAAGCACACAGACTTATGGGGCCTCAGCAGGCCAAGTCCTTCCAGCCTTTCTCTAAGGATCGTGCCCTCCATGGACCAGGGTTCTGTCCATTTGCTGGATCTGGAAGAAGGCCCTGAGCCTGTTTATAACCATTTATCCAAAAGTTCACACACAGCTTGGCATCGATCACCATCCCAGGTACCAACCAAGAGATCCAAAACACTCTTCTAACTTGTCCAAGTCAGCTCCAGCTAAACTTAACCAGCACCATGAGTCTCTGGGATCTACTGACTCACATCCCTCAGCTCCAGTAATGCGCCTTCAGCAATCGCAACCTCAGACCCAATGCCATCATTACTGTCAGTTTTAGAATCTTCAGTACCACGCTGCGGTAGAAAACCTAAGTCAGTAGTTATTTGCTTCTGTACTGGTATGCTCAGCACCATCTTCATCAGCATTGCCATCTTCATCACAGAATTCCACTACTCCAGCTGCATTTACATCACCTGCTTACCTGGTGATTACCCCAGAACCGGAGTCTGGATATTTCACTAAAAGAAAAGGAGGACTTGTGGCACCTTAGAGACTAACCAATTTATTAGAGCATAAGCTTTCGTGAGCTACAGCTCACTTCTTCAGATGCATATCGTGGAAACTGCAGCAGGCTTTATATATACACAGAGAATATGAAACAATACCTATTCCCACCCAACTGTCCTGCTGGTAATAGCTTATCTAAAGTGATTTCCAGCACAAATCCAGGTTTTCTCACCCTCCACCCCCCCACACAAATTCACCAGCAGGAGAGTGAGTTTGTGTGTGTATGGGGGTGGGGGGGATGTGAGAACCTGGATTTATGCAGGAAATAGCCCAGCTTAATTGTCATGCACATTGTGTAAAGAGTTATCACTTTGGATGGGCTATCACCAGCAGGAGAGTGAATTTGTGTGGGGGGGTGGAGGGTGAGAAAACCTGGATTTGTGCTGGAAATCACTTTAGATAAGCTATTACCAGCAGGACAGTGGGGTGGGAATAGGTATTGTTTCATATTCTCTGTGTATATATAAAGCCTGCTGCAGTTTCCACGATATGCATCTGAAGAAGTGAGCTGTAGCTCACGAAAGCTTATGCTCTAATAAATTGGTTAGTCTCTAAGGTGCCACAAGTCCTCCTTTTCTTTTTGCGAATACAGACTAACACGGCTGTTACTCTGAAACCTGGATATTTCACTGTTAGCAATGATATCTAGATCTCTCCCAGTACCAATTCCCAGGGTACTGATTAAGAAAATATTCCTGAGTCTATCAGTTGCAATGAATGCTGCTACACTGGCATAAAACTGGAGTGGCATAAAACACCCAGTGTGGAACCAGGCCTTTTGATTAGATTTAGATGTAGAAGATTTTCAGCTTTTAAAACAGCCAAATATTTTTTGTTAATATTTGTTAAAAGAAATTAGTTCTTGGATGAACAATTGTATGACAAGTTTTTCCCCAGAGCAAATCTTTACTGCCAAACCACAAGCCTCTAAAATTAGGGTTTAAAATGGAAATGGTGACACAAACGGTAACAGTAGCAGTGCCTAGTATCTGCTGCCATATCATAAGAGAATGCTGTCACATTGCATTGAATTTTTGGCCTCTTTGTCATCTTGTAAGACCTATTTACTCCTGAATATTAATGTTAAGAAGGTTTGTTCTGGTTGTAAACTATTTCCAGACTCTCTGCTAAAGAAAATAAACCTGTTTTCTGGTAAAAATCACCAATAAAACAAATTATATTGATTTTTAAAATAACATTAGCAGCAAAGCAAAACTACACTGAGTGGAGAAAAACAGAGATCAACTCTATCCCATTGTCTCATTCTCAACGATGAAATATTTCATACTGGAAAAATACTCATAGAAATTAACTCCAGCGGGGTCCGTTCCCAATACCCATTAATGTAAGGCACATGAGAACTGCCATTGCCAAAGGGAACAAATAATATTCAAATATCTTGAGTGTTAAAAAGGGATAAGGAGATTCGATTCTTAATAATGCCCCTGTCACTGGGAGAATAAATTGGGTCTGTAAATAGAGACGAATGGGAAATGGTTTTCCTGTCCCATGAACATTGTCCTGTCTCAGATCAGGTCAAAAAGTTGAAATATCAACAATTTTTGCAATCTGAAAAGAATTCAGTTCAGGTCAATTATAATGTCTTGTTTTTATCATTTTGAAAGATTTTGTTCCGATTGGACCTTTTCGCCTTTTTTTTTTTGCCTTTTTTAAGTCTAATTTAAAATTTCTCAACAAAATACAACCCCCTGAAATTTTCCACATCAGAAATGTCAAAATTGGTTATTCTGACAGTTTTGAAGCTTTTTTCACTAAAATTTTCCGAGTTCAGAGATCATCAAAACCAACCCTTTTCACAAACAGTTTTGGTTTCAACTAATGGGCCTTATTTTGGTGGGGGAAAAAACGTTCATCAAAAAGATTCTGACTAGCTGTATTTGTACAGCCTAGGCAGCCACCTGGCATAGCTAGTAGCCATGGGAAGAGCCAACCCAGTGCAGGGCATACAGATGACAAAGCAGGTCCTATGCCATTTTCTGCCTCCAGCTAGTATATAGAGACATGACGATGTCCCAGTGATCCCAGCTGTTGTAACAGCTCCTTGGGGCCATTGTCATCTGGAATAATTTGGATCAGCCTTCAGGCTGATGTAAATTATGTTTGGAGAAGAGGACTAGGATCCAAGGGGCACAAAAGTAACAGAATCTCATCTCTGATGTAAACTGACATTACTCCACTGACCAGCTGAGGCGCTGGTCCGTGGAGTCTTAAATTTTCTTGACTGTTCAGAAACTAGAACAACCAATTAATCAATCAATTTCTGGTAGTGCCCACAGTTTGCTAGGCACTTTCCTCACAAGGAATAAGGCACAATCCCTGCACCAAGGAGTTACTGCACTGATAGCAGACACTGTCTTGATGCATAAAAGTGATCCACAATGTTTACCTGTTCTACTTCGTACGCCATAGAAAACCTTCACCTTTTGTCCTCCCCTCAGATGCAAAGTCCCAGTGCATTCACTCACGTGATCCAGTCTGATGCAGCTGCGGAGCTGAATCAATAATCTCATTTGAAAAACTTGCTGAAGGCAGGGAATCTCCTCATATTTGATGCGCTATCAGAGTGGAATCTGCCACCCAGGATGCAACCTGACCTCCATCCTGCAAGGATAAGTCACTTGAGCAAGTGTGATGGATTTAATAGCAAAATGAAATGACTGAAGAGTCTGTAATAAGGACTGTGGAAGGTGACTGGGGGGGGGAGTTATTAAGGTGCAGCACTTTGTCTGCCCCAATTTATAGGTTATGATGTACAGTGTCTGTCTGTGTACTGAGTAAGTCCCCCATTGAAACTGAAAGCAGCAAAACATCCAGTTCCATTACTTGCCTTTCGTGGAAGGTGCTCATTGTATACAAATGGCAGCTACAGCCACAGTGTCTCTCTGGGTTCAGAATAACAACTTGGATCATTGTTGATAAAATTTCCACCCTGCTTTTGTCTGGGTGTTTGAGACATACTGAGTCTGGACAGTCCAGTCCTCCCAAGTTTGAGTGTGTGCTGTGTTCCTTCAGGGAAAGGAGATTGATATTTGGATTTTGCATGGCAAATGCCTGCCTCACTTCACAGGTGGCTTACTTGTGGAAAGTGAAACCAAATTCTCACTGACTACCAGTCTGTGTGGGGGTCATTTTCTTTGGAAGGGAATACAGTAGTTTTCCAGGACTGGAATATGATGGTTTGGGGGCAACACATTATTTTCATGGTAGTTTATAAAGAAACCATATTTCAAGCTTCCTTGTCGCTATCTGTAAAGGATTTTGCAGGGCCACTCTGTCTCCTGTGGCTATAAGTGAGTATTCATTGGTCTTGGGGTCAGTGGGGTGCTGCCACTGGGGCAAACGAAATGCTCAAAAATGACGGAATAGAATGAGAATAAAACAAACATTCTGTCAACCCAGTTCCATAAGAGAACCTGTACAAATGTAATGTCATCGCAACTATTCATTTAATGGAATTGCTTTTCCAGACAAGGGATTCATGCCTGGGCAGCGCCAGACTATGTAGGGAAAATTCCAATAGGGGACAGCATCAGGATTTCAAGCAGGGATCCTGCATGTTCTTGAGGAGCCCAGCGGCCGCTGCAGTGAGGCTGGAGGAGCACATTCAAAAATGCCCCGAGAAGAAACGAATCTGGGCAACAAAGGGGAGTTACGGCGCTCCAGGTACTATGTTCATATTGACCCTTTGCAGCTTGGAAGCATATATGGTGTAGTCTGTGTAAGGGCTGTCCCAGATTAATAAGCACCCACATTTAGTAGCCAAGACTTTACGAGGCCATTTTTAAAAACTCCCTTTGTTTAATAGCTGAAGCTGTGTAGCGGGAGAGCGTCAAAGGAACAAAGGGAAGTTAGGCATCCAACTCCTATTGAAAGTCGATGGCAAGATGTGCCTTTCAAAATCTCCCCCAGAAATAGGGTGACCAGACATCCCAATATTATTGGGACCATCCTGATATCAGGGGCTTTGTCTCAGATAGGCAACTGTACAGCCCTTCACTCCCGCCACGAAAAAAATGTCTCTTGATTTTTCACACTTGCTGCCTGGTCACCCTGCCCATAGAGTACACTAGTTCTGTAGCTATGGGGCTAGAGTCTCAGCTGATGTAAATTGATGTAGCTCCATTGAAATCATAAATTGATGACAAGAACAGAAACCCTTAGAGCTACAGTTGTAGGAGATCAGGATGCATTGTAATTTGACTGTTCTCTGAGAGAAATATATTCAGTCCACACTTTGGCCGTCTATGGTACTCTCCTGTCTATTGGCTGAGCTGGTGTTGTGTCTGCTTACAAGTTGGTGCAACTATCTTCTCAGGTCCTAGGTGCAAGACGCAAAAGAATTTAGACAGGCTACCTGGATTAAACTAAAAGCTGAATGCTTTACAAGGAATAGTGTTTTAATGAGCCACACTCCTTTTGAAAAAGAAAAGGAGGACTTGTGGCACCTTAGAGACTAACCAATTTATTTGAGCATAAGCTGTAGCTCACGAAAGCTTATGCTCAAATAAATTGGTTAGTCTCTAAGGTGCCACAAGTCCTCCTTTTCTTTTTGCGAATACAGACTAACACGGCTGCTACTCTGACTCCTTTTTGAAGCTGCCCTCAAGTTAAGGTCATGAAGAAAAGTAATTCAATTAAACAGAAGCCATGTCAAGAAAAAATATGATCAGTCTTCAAGCAATGGGAGAATGAGATGACAAAATGAACGTCACACACACAGTATTTTTCTGTCACCGTGCACCTGAGAAACAACTTCAGCCAAGAATGCCCTACCCTTGCCATTGGGAATGCAGCCTTGGCTCCATCATCCAAAGTGCAATTAGGAGACAAGTGTTCACTGGAGAGTATGGAAGTTTCTAAAATGGCTGGGTCCCCTTTTGCAAAGCCTTTGACAGGCTTTGCGAAAGAGGGCCAGGACCTTGGAGTAAATACACAAAACTGTGGGGAACCAATGGAGAATGAGGAGTATCGGTGTGATATGCAGACATGTCAAATCTGTGGAAAAACGCAGAAATTGGGCTTGTTTTTGTCTTAATTGGCTGGTGAGTTGCTCGTTGGCTAATTTTTGGAGTGTAGCTTGTTGCTTCCTTTTTTTGATCGGCTCCTGGCAAGTGAGGGGCAAGCAGGGCAGAGGGGGGAGAGAGTCAGGGGTGCACAGCGGGCCCACCACAGTCCCAGGCTGCACGTTGTGGGGATTCAGTCACATAGAGTGTTGGGGTTCTTAGGGATTGGCTTGTTTTGGCCTTGATTTGAAATGGGATTATCTTGAATTATTGTGAAAGTCAGGGTGCTTATTTACCACATAGAATCATAGAATATCAGGGTTGGAAGGGACCCCAGAAGGTCATCTAGTCCAACCCCCTGCTTGAAGCAAGACCAATTCCCAGTTAAATCATCCCAGCCAGGGCTTTGTCAAGCCTGACCTTAAAAACCTCTAAGGAAGGAGATTCTACCACCTCCCTAGGTAACGCATTCCAGTGTTTCACCACCCTCTTAGTGAAAAAGTTTTTCCTAATATCCAATCTAAACCTCCCCCACATGAAAATTGGCAACTGTGGTGATATGTTCTCTTCATTCTTTCTCCTAAAGGGTAGATTGATGTATTTTATCCCAGTTGGTCACTCCACATAGCCTCCAGTCAGGGGTGAAAGTAATTTAAGGGATTAAGGGCGGCTGGGGTCTTGAGCAAGGTGGGGGGACAGCTCTGGGCCCCCGGAAGGGGCCTCGGGTGGAAGGTGTGGGGTTGCGGCTGCCTGGCCTGCGCCACCCGGGGCACTGGCAGTGATTTAAAGGGCCGGAACCCCATCGCCACCGGAGCCCCAGGGCTCCTGTTCACTGCCGCTACCCCAGGGCCTGGGGCTGCCCCTTTTTGGCCTCCCTCCCTTCTCCCCCCACCCCATCAGCGGCCCTGCTGGTACGGTCGGCTGTGTACCAGCTCTTACCGTACTATCTTACTTTCACCTCTGCCTCCAGTCTCACAAGGAGTGAGCTGCGCTACTCCAACATGGATGTGATAAATTCAGAGATCATTGTGGTTAGGTCCATGGCCAAGAAGAAAAGGTGCATGATTTCCATACCTATAATATTAAGCTAAACAAATGTGATTTTTTTTCCGGTTTCCTAGAATTTGATTTTAAAAATGCTACCTCAGTTATAAAACACTTTATTTTAATTTGACTTATTTACACTGGTTATCCTTGTGTCCCAGACAGATAGTTCAGCTAGAATAAATGTAAGTCCTTAAGTCATTGTTATCAGGTCAGTGTTATTTAGACAAGAATTTGAGTTGGTGTAAAATGCTAAAAGTGTAAACTCTTAAGTTTATTTGCCTTCCATGTATATCCAAACAATGCAAGCTTTTGCTTCCTCTCTATTGCAGCCAGCTAACAATAAAGTCAATTTCATCTGAGACTAGTCAAGAAGAAAGATTTGGATTTTTCTTTTAAAGCTATTAAACATAAGAATAAACTATATCATTAGAATGCATGATTCATACAGATACTTAGAATTGAATTACAGGGACTCTCTATGGGTAGAATATAAGAGAAACAGTCAACAGTTTTTTTTCTACTTGTTTATTTCATGTTGTGTGAGACAACTTTTCACATTTGTGATGTGCGAAAAGTTCAGCTATTCAAGTTTTCTGCACGACTGAGTCCTCCTTAATTTTACTATAAATATTAAATCTCATGATTTATAGTATTGCCAGAATCCTCGAGTAGAACAACTCTCTTGTATGGAATTTCTCACCTATTATTCTGTTGGAGATAGTTTCTTGATACTTTTTTTAAAGAGGTCTGGTATTTTTGAATAATCTAATCACCAAAATAACTGTGCTTTGTTCTCATGTCCCCCTTCCTTGCCCATTTCCCCATTTCCCTCGAAAGGAGTGAGTTTCCTGTCTCACAACTCGTTGTGCCTTCCCAGCTCTCCCTACCATTTCCTGAACAAGTGTCCAACCTCCTCTCCTAACACTATAACCCCAGCAAGCATGGAAAATATTTCCCATTCCCAGTGGGCAAATGGCCTCATTCTACTAGGATGAGGGCAGGAGATATGATTTTCTTGCCATGATGGAGGTGGGGCCAGTCAGGATTTGCTCCAGGTAAAAGTTCTAACCAGGCTTTGCCTCATGCAAGTCTGAATCCTGGTCCCTTTCGCATAGTACCCCTAAGAGCTTGTCTACACGGGCACTTTACAGCACTGCAACTTTCTCGCTCGGGGTGTGAAAAAACACCCCCCTGAGCACAGCAAGTTTCAGCGCTGTAAAGCACCAGTGTAGACAGTGCCCCAGCGCTGGGAGCAGGGCCCCTCGTGGAGGTGGTGTTTTTAGAGCACTGGGAGAGCTCCATCCCAGCGCTCTGCTGCGTCTACACAAGCCACGTTAAAACGCTGTTACGGCAGCGCCTTAGCGTTGCCAGTGTAGACTAGCCCTTAGTGGCTCCCTCAAACTCTAGGAAACTGGACAGTTCCAAGGTGTCCTAATGGTTACAGTGAAATAATGGGTTTACGCTCTAGATGTATGTGGGGAATTAATGAACCTGTTTCCCCTTTCATAGATCAGAAACTTGAAGGAGTTTTAGGAGCAAGAGTGGAATTTCTCCATTGTGGGACCTAATTCTGCTCTTACTTACAGCGGTGTTATTCCATTATTGCCAGTGTGTTTACTCCAGATTTACATGGGTGTCCAAGGAGAATCAGACTCCTAATAACCAGATTATTGAAAGAATCCCACAGACTGTAAATCCTTGGGAAATATTTTTCATATTGAGCTGCCAGCTGTGACACACATTTGACATTTTCGGAGATAATGGCTCTAAATGAGCATCAGTCACTATAGCGTCATGTTAAATGAGTGATTTGGCAGGCACAAAAACCTTCAATGATTTAGTGCTGAGCTCAGAAATATAGTAACTGCTATTGGCTGTAGATGGAAATCAAGGCGAGGGGGACAGGATGGTGCAATGGGACTAAGTGCCCTTCATGTGTCTAGATCTCTGGTCCAAACCTACCCCAGGTTGTTAGTGATTCAAAAAGGTGACAATGTGAGAGCTGCTTGGTGTCTTATGGGAAATAAATATACCGTATGGCCACAGTTCGGTCTCTAATAGACAAATCTTAATACTACAAAACCATCACAACTGACACTTACTGGCACCCTTGTCACTCTCAGCAGAGAGGCCAACGGCTGAATGGGAGGCTGGAGACTTAGCCCAGAAGTGCTTCCTTCAGGTCAGGGGTGAAGCATATTGATGGGACAGTGTGGAGAAGCTCGCACCACAGTTGCCTATGCTCTGCCCAGGCTGCATGTATAGAGGATTCAGTTTTCCAGCACTGGCAATGTTCAGAAGCACCAACTTTGTTTAAACACATTAAAAACAAAAGCCAATGTTACTGATATAGCTACAAATCTAGATCAACATGAAACTCAGATCAGAAGGTTCTGATGAGACGTTTGTGGATATGTCGCCTCATTGTGTGCGCCCATGTATGCATGCACCTTATACCACTTGAGACAAATTGACTGGACAGCTTCTCTTAATGACTCAGCTGGATGACTGAGCTTATGAGAGGCTCTCCTCATGTTCATGCTGCTGCAGATTGCCGGAGCTACTACCCTAGCAATACTGACTCCCAGCCTCTGGGGGTTAGTTATCAGCTGGATGAAAAGACTTGGTCTCTTGGCATCATGCTTGAGCACTTTAGGAAATGACATCAAGGCCCTAAGGTAATTTTCAGACAGGCATCAGCACCAATCAAGAGACTGTTAAATTATTTCTGCTACTTTGCATGTTTTCTGTTTCCACATGTGAGTTCTGGTATATCTGATCCATAGAACCTATGGCCTTTATAAATATCTACTGACAGAAATTCAAGATGTTGGTCTTTTTGTTGAATTCTTCAAAACATGATGTCAAAGCAAAAGAACAAATATTCCAGATTGCTCTCAGATAAGGGATAGCTCAGGGGAGGGATAGCTCAGTGGTTTGAGCATTGGCCTACTAAACCCGGGGTTGTGAGTTCAATCCTTGAGGGGGCCATTTAGGGATCTGGGGCAAAAATTGGGCATTGGTCCTGCTTTGAGCAGGGGGTTGGACTAGATGACCTCCTGAGGTCCCTTCCAACCCTGATATTCTATGAACTCAGATGTCCAGAAGACCAGGAATGGAAGCAGAAATAGGACAAGGATATTCTCACTGTACTCCTCATCAGCTCCAATCAGAAAATACTGGGAATCTTACAAGAAAGTCAATTCTCAGAAGACTTCCCAGACAACTTCTAGTCCAAAAAGATGGATATGTTTGGGTGGGCTTTGGTTATCAGACTTTAGAATCTTAAGGATCTCACCCATTTCTTAAAATGGATCTGGAATGAATCATAAATGATCTGGAAAAAGGAGTAAACAGTGAAGTAGCAAAATTTGCAGATGATACAAAACTACTCAAGATAGTTAAGTCCCTGGCAGACCGCGAAGAGCTACAAAAGAATCTCTCAAAACTGGGTGACTGGGCAACAAAATGGCAAATGAAATTGAATGTTGATAAATGCAAAGTAGTGCACATTGGAAAACATAATCCCAACTATACATGTAAAATGATGGGGTCTAAATTAGCTGTTACCACTCAAGAAAGAGATCTTGGAGTCATTGTGGATAGTTCTCTGAAAACATCCACTCAATGTGCAGCAACAGTCAAAAAAGCAAATAGAATGTTGGGAGTTATTAGGAAAGAGCTAGATAATAAGACAGAAAATATATTGCCTCCATATAAATCCATGGTACACCCACACCTTAAATACTGCATGCAGATGAGATTGCCCCATCTCAAACAAGATGTATTGGAATTGGAAAAGGTTCAGAAAAGGGCAACAAAAATTATTAGGGGTATGGAACGGCTGCTGTATAAGGAGAGATTAATAAGACTGAGACTTTTTAGGTTGGAAAAGAGACAGCTAAGGGGGGATATGGTAGAGGTCTATAAAATCATGACTGGTGTAGAGAAAGTAAATAAGGAAGTGTTATTTACTCCTTATAACACGAGAACTAGGGGTCACCAAATGAAATTAATAGGGAGCAAGTTTGAAACAAACTAAAGGAAGTCTCTTTTCATACAATGCACAGTCAATCTGTGGAATTCCTTGCCAGAGGATGTTGTGAAGACCAAACTATAACAGGGTTCAAAAAAGAACTAGATAAATTCAGGGAGGATAGGTCCATCAATGGCTATTAGTCAGGATGGGCAGGGATGGTGTCCCTAGCCTCTGTTTGCCAGAAGCTGGGAATGGGAGACGAGATGGACCACTTGATGATTACCCGTTCTGTTCATTCCCTCTGGGGCACCTGGCATTGGCCACTGTCAGAAGACAGGATGCTGGGCTAGATGGACCTTTGGTCTGACCCAATATGGCTGGTCTTATGTTCTTAAAAACAACACAAAACAAAAACCCACCACCACACATTTTTCTAGTTTTGCATCCACTGCATGAGCAAGGTTCTGCAACCTAGAAACGTATTAGAAAACCCAGCCCTTTCACATGGACCCGTAACTACTGATATTTCTGTCTTTGATATTTTAGGCACTGAGAATAATAAGACACATAATCAGATTTCACAGCTTCTAGTATTGGGAGATTTTCCTCAAGAGTCTCCATAAAGGTGTTTCTATTAATGTAATAGTATCTTGGTTAAGGAGAATTTTAAAATAAAACTATTATCATGCGCTAATTCTAGTGTTAGAATAATGAATCTGTATTGAATTCCCCTCCAAATACAAATCACACAGTGCCTTGAAACAAACAAGCAAAAAAAACTATCAGAGCACACAACTTTTTTGATGGATATGAGCAGTGGTTCTCAAACTTTTGTACTGGTGACCCCTTTCACATAGCAAGCCTCTGCATGCGGCACCCCCCCACACCCCCCCCGTAAATTAAAAACACTTTTTAATATATTCAACACAATTATAAATGCTGGACACAAAGCAGGGTTTGGGGTGGAGGTTGACAGCTTGTGACCCCCACCATGTAATAACCTCACGACCCCCAGAGGGGTCCTGATCCCCAGTTTCAGAACCCCTAAGCTAGACCATTATTCAGATGCTTATTCAGATTCTCTTGGCACTCCATATTTCATAATGTCTGGCAGAGGAGATGCTTGAATAACCGCTGGCATCAATACATTAGTAAAATTACTAGCTGTAAGCTTGAATTCCATCTGACAAACAAATACTGTGTATTCTTACATTTCTTAAAGCATGGTTCTAGTCATAAAAAATAGATCGGTCAAAAATACTTTGTGGGAATCCTTGGTAAAAATACATAGTGCGCCTTCTTAATGACATGCAGTCAAAGATCTGAAAAAGATCATGTTTAGTTGATCAGTTGATTAGTTTAGATCATGACATGGAAAAGATCATGTTTAGCTGGGTTCTTAAGACTTTTGACAGTGATCTTCCATCTGGCTGTTTTCTTCTGCATTTAGAGAAGAACTGGCTCACCATCTTAAGCCTCAAGATTTAAATTCAGAAGAAATCTTATCTGATCTTAGAGATGCTATGATCACGACCATCTTCAAAAAAAGGAGACAAATCGGATTGTGGAAACTATTGAGGAATTGCCTTGTCTGCCTCCTGAAAGATTCTTGCCAAAATTCCCCTCAAATGGCTGCTCCCCTTGGCCAAGGAAATCCTTCCAGAATCACAATGTGGGTTCAGACCATCTCGAGGTACCACTGACATGATTTTCTCTGCCCACCAACTTCAGGAAAAGTGTCACAAGCAACATCAACCTCTGTACATGGCCTTCATTGCTCTCACAAAACATTCAACTCCATCAATCATGCGGCTCTGTGGAGATTAAATTTGGATGCCCACCAAAATGTGTTGCCATCCTCCAACTCCTCCATGACAACATGTCTGTGATGGTTATCAGCAATGGATCTGAAATGGACTCCTTCCTAGTTAAGACAGGAGTTGAGCAAGGTTGTGTCATCATTCCAATCTTTTCTCCATCTTTCTTGTTGTCATCCTCCTTCTCATTACTGACGAGCTCCCTTCCGGACATGACATCCAGTGCAGAATGGACATCAAGCTCTTCAATCTCAATCCCCTCTGTCCAAGACAAAGACTATCACTAAATCAGTCACTGAATGCGATGTGCAGATGGCTGTGCCCTGTGAGCCCACTTGGAAGAAGATCTTCAACAAATATTAGATATTTTCCCTGAAGCCTGCAACGAACTCAGCCTCACATTCAACACAAAAAAAACTAAAGTATTCCACCAACAGGTTCTGAATCACCAGGATCCTGCTCCAGTAATTCAGAGTAATAAGACGACCCTGGAGAATGTCAATCATTATCTTTACTTTGGCAATTATCAGTCACAGAAAGCTGACATTGATGAGGAAATTCTACACAGCCTCCAATGTGCCAGCACTATGGAAATACAACCTTAATTCTGTCCCCTGACACATACACATTATGATACAGTCTGTGTTGCAATGCTGAAGATTCACATTGATCATACTGTTTTTTCATGGATGCTACCTCATTCAGTGCACAGATTGGATATGCAGGGGGGCAGAATTATGGTTGCATGGGCAACTATAAAGATAGCATTTCTTAACTTTTGATTGCTTGAATTTGCGACATAAATAATCTTTTTACATCATTTTGAAGTATAGATATTAAAATATATGCAATGACCAGAATAACTTAAAAGTACAATAATTTTTCTTTCTAATAGAGTCCAATATTTATAGTGTTTATCCAACAAATACTAACATTAACCTGTGAGAGTCCCTCATAGGTACAATTAATCATATACCTTTAAAAAATTAAAGGATCTCTTTCTCTTCTTTCATTTACTTGAAATGTTATTTTCTCCATATTAACCAAGTCATTCAGGCTTGTATTCTGCCATGTTTTATTTCTCAGTCTGGCCAATTTCCAGAGGCTAGATTGCCCCCTGTGCAGGAAAACTCACTTAGGAGTCAGGAAATTCAGTGAGTTTTAGCTTGTCCTCTGAATCATCCTGTGCAGGAGGAGAGGGGGGAAATGGACGTGGTGGAGAGGGGTCAGCTCTCTAACCTCAAGGACTTTTGACTATCCATGGTTAGAGGTTAAAATAGATCCAAAAAGGAAGAAAAGGAGTACTTGTGGCACCTTAGAGACTAACCAATTTATTTGAGCATAAGCTTTCCTCACAAAAGCTTATGCTCAAATAAATTGGTTAGTCTCTAAGGTGCCACAAGTACTCCTTTTCTTTTTGTGAATACAGACTAACCCGGCTGCTACTCTGAAACCAAAAAGGAAGGTCATTCATTTTGGTGCTTGTATGGTGTGAGAAGTGCTGACATGTCAGTGACTTTGCGTTGCCATCATTTGATGGGGCAGGATACTACGTGTGGAAGGGAACAAGGACAAGGGAATAAATGTATCTAAAATGACTCCATATCCTCAAACATAGCCAGTTAAACAAAACCCATGTGTGCGTGCTCACAAAGTGTGTGGCGCAACATTGGTGCTCATAACCTCTTCCCCATTGGAGAACCAAGAGGGAATAGATAAGATTTAGGCTAGGGGAAGGGAAGCTGGTGGCAGGCTCTCCTTTTTCCACTGGAGAGGAGGGAGAGTGGCAAGTAATAGGGTCTTCTTTCTCTTCCCTGTGTTGGATCATATTAAAGAAGTTCTGTATTAAAATCACAAATGAGTTTGATTCCCCAGAGTTTAAATTCCAGGGTATTACTAATTAAGAGGTCTCTTGGTTTTTGGTACTGTTTCTCTCCCTCTATGTGTGAAACTTGCAAGCTGCTAATTGTGTTAGTACATTCTAAGACAGAGTCTGTTCTCAAAGCAATTCACAGAGAGAGAGACTCAAAGCAATACTCTAACAACAGAAACAGCACCCAGAGACTCCCCACCCTTTTGTTGTATTAACAATTGTGATTAAAATAGAGATAGAGGATGGATGTGGATGGATGCTTGGTGTGGATAATAACTGAATGATCAGGGAGATGCCAGCCTAAGAATCCAGTGTCCATCGGCTGAAGAAGGCGTCAAGTGGAAATAACCAGAGGACCCCCCGGAGGGCAGATTGGAATCCACCCAACAGCCTCAAGAATGGGAGAACCAAAGAACAAGATAACATCTTGGAGCCGTCAGGAATGTGCTATCTGCTGATTGATTCAGCAACAGCATGATGAAGCAATTCCCATAGACTGTCATAGGAAGAAATTCCTATAAAAATAGACTCTAAAAAGTGAGAACTTTGGGGTCTGATTCTGCAAACCAACTTCCAGGAGCATCAGATGAGCATCTGACAAGGCCCTGCTCCCTCCTCATGTCCAGGCCACCTGGCCAGTGGCTTGGCATGAGCAACTCTAAGGCTGGTAACTATGATAACAACCTTGCAGAACCTGTGTGTGTGTGTGTGTGTGTGTGTGTGTTTGTGTGTGTTTGTATGAATGAATGTGTGAATAAATATGAGATTGAATGGAATGTTATAGCTATAACTAACTGCTTACTATGATTCTTTCTGTATTCACAATAAATGTGGTATTTTGCCTTTTTCCCTTTAATAAGATCCTGCTGGTTTTTATTTTATTGGTATAACACCTGCCCTTCCCGCTGAGAGAAGGGGGAACCAACATGGCAACAGATCTTCCTGTGGAAGAAAGGAAGAGGACAGGGGACTGCCAGCTTGATCAGTTCTTCTCCTGTCAGGTGCTGGTGGTGCTCTGACCATTGGCGGGAAGGTCCCAGCCAAGAGCCAATTCTGTGCTACTGGTCCCATTTCAGATTCTCCCAGAGGATGAGCCCTCATTCACCCATAAGTGAAGAGGCAAGAGGAAGCGAGATTCTTTCAGAGATGCACTCATCCAAGACCAGGAGGAGGAAGAGGAAGAGAAAGAGGAGGAGCCCCGCTCTCTGCTTTTAGCTCACCTTACTTTAACTTTTGCTCAGTGTCTCCAACTTGCTGACTGATGACCAATCACAGGTCTCTGTAAGTTCAAGGTTTGCTGTGCAGATGCCAAAATTTAGGCCACTGTGAGGTTAGTGAGTAGCAGCCGTGTTAGTCTGTATTCGCAAAAAGAAAAGGAGTACTTGTGGCACCTTAGAGACTAACCAATTTATTTGAGCATAAGCTTTCGTGAGCCACTGCTCACTTCATCAGATGCATCCGATGAAGTAAGCTGTAGCTCGTGAAAGCTTATGCTCAAATAAATTGGTTAGTCTCTAAGGTGCCACAGGTACTCCTTTTCTTTTTGTGAGGTTAGTGGTTCAGCACATTGAGGTTACTGGGCTGAAGTTAATGCATGAGACTTTGTGAGATCATTGGATCAGCACTTCTAGGTCACTTTGTTCTCTGTTTGTATAGCACCTGACACAGTGGGATCCTGGGTCATGTCCTGGGCTTCTAGGCACTACCGCAATACAAATAATAATGTAACCCAGCCCTGAGGCATGGTTGTAGCCTTCTCCTTTTTCTCCTCAGGGTTATGGGTCTTGGGTTCAGCTATAAGCGTGAGCCTATAGTATCTATGTCTTCATCCAGCCCTAGTTTTATCGACTTAAAACAGTATGGAGAATGTATATAGGCAGAATGCAATTGCCCCAAACTGGAATTTTGGACATGCTACCAGGTATAACTTCTATTCTTTCAGAAAGTGCTATCTGACAACCTTTGTTTTCATCTCATTGCCTTTGTGCATCATAGTGTCCCTTAGCATCATACTAGAATATTGAATTAGTACTGACTCCAAAAATAGCGCCATCTATTGATTCACTAACACTGCTTCAGAGAAACCCTGGATGTTCCTTAGAGGTTTTCCATTCATGTGTTGACCAGGCCTCGTCCTCCTGAGATAATGATATCTGATTCATAGATTTTTAAGACTAGAAAGACCACTGAGAGCATCTAGCTTGACCTCCTGCATAACAGGGGTCATTGAATTTCAACCAGTTATTCCTGCAGCAAGCCAAGTAGCTGGCAATGCTGTTGACCTAGAGCATCTGACCTGTTCAGAGCTCAACATGGTATGACTACGTCATCTGTTCTGCAAATCAATTCAAACACCATCCTTCCTTGATCCGTGGTAAAACCAGGCACACATGTGGCTGATATGCATGAAGAGGCTCGCTAAGCCTGTAAAACTGCTACAAACATTGAAGGCATGCCCCATCCTTAATTATCAAGGAAATTGTGTGGACCAAATTTATGTAATACCCATTTAGAAGTTTAGTTGGACTTGAATTGTGAATAATTCAATCACTTCTATTTGACAAGGCAGAGTCAAAGTCCTGAACAATCAGGTGATATGTTAAATGATTAAGACCTAAAACACTCATTAGAAAATGAGCACAATCAATAATAATTATGGTTTTGGAAGAAATCAACAAATATTAATGCACTTCAGTGTTTTGATAAATGGGAAGGTGAAAACACTGAGCCATATGCTCTGCTAGTTTTAACTGGTGAAGCTCCGCTTTCTTCAATTTGGTGCTAACTGTCTAAAATTAAGTGCAGTCTCTAATTCCTATTGGGAAATAGATTCCCCTAAATAAAATGGTCTGAATTCAGTTTGCACATTGCTCCACTTCTTGAATATTAGGACTGAGTGAACTCCCTAGATTACAATAAGAAACAACTTGAACCGCAGTGTGCAGTTCATACCTAGTCTGAATCTTATTGCAGGATATTACAAAACTTTTTAAGCAAGAGTAAATGGGAAGGATCAATGGGTGTAATTATTATGGGTTCTGTCATAAGCTAGATATACACATGGGAGTGATGGGACTCCTTCCACCCTCTGTGCAGGTTACCTGCATCACCCCTTCTATGGAGGGAAAGCAGCAGTGGGCAAACACCTCCTCCCCTTCTCCCACAGGTGGGTGGCAAATTGGAAGGCAGTGGTGGGGAGTGAGTGGTGCAGTATGAGAATAAGAAAGGACTGAACACTGTTAGTAAGGGGGAAGCATGGACAGAACATTGTTCCTTCCTCAGGCTGGTTTACAAGTCCTATAAAAATTAACCTAAAGCTCAGACCAAACAGTCACCCATGACATTCTCATTTGCAAACTAGGGATATGTGGTGTAAATTAAATTACTATAAGGCGGGTGAACAACTTCTTGAAAGACAGTGTGCAAAGAGTAGTTATCAGTGGTTCGCTGTTAAATAGGGAGGCCATATCTAGGAGGGTTCCACAGGGCTCAGTCCTGTGGTCTGGTACTTTTCAATATTTTCATTAATGACTTGGATAATGGCATGGAAAACATGCTTATAAAATTTTTGGATTACACCAAACTAGGAGGAGTTTCAAGCACTTTGGAAGATAGATGTAGAATTCAAAACAACCTTGACGAGTTGGAGAAATGGTCTGAATTCAGCAAGATGAAATTCAATAAAGATAAGCACAAAATACTTCACCTAGAAAGAAAAAATCTAATGCACTACTACAAAACAGGGAATAATTGGCTAGATGGTAGTACTGCTGAAAAGGAGCTAGGGGTTATAGTGATCACAATAAATCAACAATGTGATGCAGTGGCAAAAAAGGCTAATAGCATTCTGGGGTTCATTAATAGGTGTATGTAAGATACTGAAGGTAATTGACCCACTCTATCTGGTATTGGTGAGGCCTCAGTTGGAGTACCGTGTCCAGTTCTGGGTGTCACAGATTAGGAAGCTATGGACAAATTGGAGAGAGAGTCCTGAAGAGAGCACCAAAAATGATAAATGGTTTAGAAAACCTGACCTGTGAGGAAAGGTTAAAAAAACTGTGCACATTTACTTTTAAGAAAAGAAGACTGAAGTGAGGAAACCTGATAAGTCTTGAAATATGTTAAGGGCTGATATAAAGAGGACTGTGATCAATCGTTGTCCATGTCCACTGAAGTAGGCCAAGAAGTAATGGGCTTAATCTGCAGCAAAGGAGATTTGGGTAAGATTTTAGGAAAAACTTTCTAACTATAAGGTAGTTAAGCTCTGGAATAGACTTCCACGGAAGGTTGTGGAATCTTGATCATAGAAGGTTTTTAAGAACCGTTTGGACAAACATCTGTCAGGGATGCTCTAGGTTTACATGGTCCTGCCTCAGCTCAGGAGGCTGCACTTGATGACTTCTCATGGTCCCTTCTATCCCTACATTTCTATGAACCCACAAATGCAATCCAATCCCAAAATGAAGACTGATTGATTCAATTATTTAAAAAATAAAACACCTGGATATTTGGGTGTCTTATAAATCAGTAAGTGAACATGAGAGACCTGAGACTGTTCCCCTTGAAGTTAGTGGGAGACTGTGTTAGTGACATAAATGGGAACAATACTGGGTTTCCTCCTTTTGGCACTCTTTGGTAAATATGTCAAAGAATCATGACTACTGGCCAACAAGAAATAAGAAAAAATCAGGTTTTTTTATTGACTAATCTTTGAATTAGTCATATGTTCAACATTTCTAATTATTTTATTAATTCCTTCATGTCCCCTTGAATGTTCTGCACATGGCCAATTAGCTGTCTTTGGCATTGACTGTTTCCTTATAAATTAAGGGAGCCACACCAAAGAAGCATAGTCCTAAGCTATGTAAGACAGTTGAGATGGAATCAGTGTCCCTGCTCCCCAGGGAAAGAGGAAGACGCCCCGCTTGCAAGCCCTGCTCCCAAGATTTTTGAAGCTAAAACACCATCAAACACTGTGAGACTTTTTGATTCACACTTTTGTGTTTTTCATAAATACTAAGAAATAATGGGGCTGATGGCTCAGGTGATTGGTATAATGGCCATGGAGACTTTTGCCTCTGTTTCTGGTTCACATCTGCTTTAGAACAATGTGAACTGAAGGCTGCTACTCTGACACAACTATGGTTCTGATTTCAGGCTGCTATAAATCAGGAGTAAAAAATTACTCGGTAGAGTTATACTAGTGTAGACTTGCTGACCCTAGGACCAGTCCCTGTATGTCTATTAATTTCTTCAGAAACATGAAGATAGTAATGCTATCTGGTAATGTCTTGTCATCCCTGTATTGAAATATATGAATTTATCAGTGAATGCTGTTTTTTTTTATCTCCATTAACTCCCTGGAATTTACCATTTGTATGTCATTGTTGCTTTATGCTGACAGTAGGAAGTCAAAGATTCAGTATCATGGAGACCCGTACAGTCTGTCGCTGTATTCCTGACAGTAGAAAACTCAGATAGTCATCAGTTCCATCCATGTGCTCAGCAAGAAATATGTTTTATGTTTGAATCAGAAAAGTCAAACTTTTAAGTGGACAAGTTGAAATGAAGTCTCAGTCCACCTCTTAGTGGATAGCTGTTCACATCACAACTGGCACTAATTGGCTTTATTCTATCTGTCTTTCTTTTTTATATGGCTCCCCTCGCTATATTATCTGGGCCCCCATTCGCAGTCTGTGGGGATGCGCAGAAGGAGGAGACTGAACTGAACGCTAGAGGCAGTTCCCTCCGTGTCAGAGTTGAGGCACCTGGGGAGGAAATTTTATGTTGCCATTGTCAATGCTGGACCTATTCTGTGGATAACAACATGCCATTCTCTAGGTCTGTCAATCTGATCCCTTCTCGGTTTTCATTTAAAACAAACCGGAACAAAGAAACCGCTTATTAATATTTTAGCCTTAGAAATACAACAGCATTTTAGCTTTAGATATGTGCCCTGGTGATGTTGGCTCTGCCTGCTAAGGTGACACTGTGTCCCCCTTTTATAATCTCTCTCATATGTTTTTGGAATATGTACCAACTCATGCAATTTTATTTTTTATTGTTAAGTAACCACAGGAGAATAGTAAAAGGAGTGTTGCCAGAAGTACAGATGGAGGCTGCCAGTCCAATGGAGAAGCATGCCATGTTTTGCTGATCGCACCCATTCATTAGCTTCATTCTAAGGTGTGAAAGCTGACTAGAAAAAAGATTATATGGGAAAGAAAATATAAATAAACCGGGGGGCGGGGGCAGGGAAATCAAGACAACTTGTTGGGAAGAAACCACATTTGATTTTGAATGAAAAGGCTTCCCCATTGCATGTGGGCACAGTGCGATCAAAACTTCTTGTGATGGAGTACGTATTCTTACTTGTTTGCTGTAAGGGTATCACTGTGAGGATAATACCTAACTTGAGGAACTGTTCGGACAACACATGCTTTAGCCAGTGAGGGGAAATTGCTAGTGGGTGGGACACCCAGGCCTCAGAATCACTTAAAAAATCTAACCACTGAGAGTCATAAAATTCAACTGATTTCAATCCCTCAGTCACTTAGAAAGCATCAACTGCTTTTCCCAAAGCCTCCGACTCTCATTTCAGTTTGATTAATACAATTTTCTGTCATCTTCAAGATAACATCAATAAAATAGCATCTTGCCATTCTGGCAGAAAAGAGGACAGCCGTTTCTACTGTCTTTCCGAATGGGATGCCAACTGCTGTTAGAATTGTTTTAGTTTTTCTTCAAATTGCTCTCTCCTGTCTTCCTTCCGTTTAATTTTGCTTCATACTTTCTCAGCCGATGTAAAACTTGATACCTGCCTCCCTAACTCCCACCCCGATTTTCCTCACTCTAAAAATATCTTTATTGCCCTCGCTGGGACAGGGACTATAATTTTCTCCATGCTTATACAGTGCCTAGCACAATGGGGCTCCAACCAGTTAGCAAAACGTCTGCACTATAGATGTGATTTAACACTGCCATTCTTCATTGTTCATAAAACAAATTCTATCTATTATCATTATACATCTACCACAGCTAAAAAAAGAAAAGACCCAAGACCCCTTTGCCCCCATATGCATAACAACATGCAAAGCAACTCTGTTGGCCCTGGTTCTCCCCTGCACCTAAAGTGCTCACCGTACAATGGTGGCTTTAAGCTAACTTTTAAAAACCCCAATAATGGGTCAGCTGTGCACTGGGCCAGTTGCCTATCATGAGCAAGAGCAGCCTGAAAACCTGGCTAGAGCTGCAAATAACTGATTTCCTGTTTGTTGGTAGTTCGGGGTGGTGGGGGGACGACACTCAGAAAAAACTTTTGGTTTGGGTCAAGCTGAAAACAAAATATTTTGGAATTTCTGGTGAATTGAAAACGTCAGAAAAATTTTGTTTCATTTTGTGTTAAGGCATTTTGAACAAGAGTACAAGAAATGAAAGGTTACATTTACAAAAATGCTGAGGAGGAGGTGGTATCCCCCTTCTGCCCAGTATTCAATGTCAGCTATACTGGGAGGTGTCTCTCTCAATCTTTCCTGTTGAAGCTGTTCCACTTTGTATAAAATATTTAAATGGTCAGTAGCTTAAAAGAGCCTGACTCTAGAGCCTGGTGGTTGGGACACCCACCTAGGAAGTGGGGGACCTAGGTGCAAGTCCCTGATCCAAAATGGATTTGAACGTGGGTCTTCCCTAGCCAAGGTGTGTTCCCTAACTACTGGCTGTAAGGTGTAAGACCTTCTCTCTCTTTGTTTTGTGAATCTAGCCTGAAAAATTGAAATCTTTCATTTCAATAATGATTCATTTTGACATTTTCTGAAATTTATTTGTTTTTGTTTCAGCTGAGGCTACTGAAATCGACACAAATTCACAGATGTTTTGATAGACCCGAATCTGCATTTTTTGGCCAAAGCATTTCACCCAGTTCTAGTCCTGCCATGTCCTCTATCTACCTATTTATGTGACCCTGATCACTGTGATAGCCAAATGCCTTGCAATCACTAATGGATTTCATACACACAACACCCCTGTGAGGTTGAGTAGTAGTATCCCCATTTCACAGATAAAGAACTGAAGCACAGAGCAGATTAAATGACCTTTCCAAGGTCACACAGGTGGTGTGGCTGAGGTTGGATTGAATCTAGAATTCCCAACTCTTAAGGCCTGGTTACAATACAAAGTTAAGTTGATGTAACTCAGCTTTGTTTCCAGCTAACTTAAGTGTCCTGTTACAGTGATGCAGTAAAACCATCTCCCTGAATGGTGAAGAGCCATGGTCAACTTAGTGAGGTCAATGCAGTGTGAATGTAGACTCTGCATGGCTTGTGTTGACCCTAACAGTCCTCAAGCAGCTGCTCTACTATGCCTCATTCCCTGCAATAATGACCGCTCTTGTCACAATTATGAACTTCACTGCCCAGGGGTCATGGAAACCAGAAGCCACACCCCTGCCCTTTGAAGTCCCCTGCATGTTTTTGAAAAGCCTTTTCTGGATTTCCCACCTTGGCCAGCGCACCTAGTAGCTTACCCTTGTTGTGTGCAACTGCCCAACTGACCATGCCACCTCCAGGCACTAGTCATGCTCCTGCCTGGGTTAGGCAGGGGTTATTAGATTTTCTGGGCCTGTGATGAGGAGAGGGTGTGCGAGCACAGCTATGGACCAGTTGTAGAAAACGTGGACATTGATGAGCAGATTGCACAGGCAAAGGAACTTCATCAAGGATACCACAAGGCCAGGGAAGGCAACAACAGAACTAGTGCTGCCCTGTGGACCTGCTTTTCTTTACAATGAACTGCGGAGGTGATGCGTGTGGGGGCAGGTGGAGTCAAGCACTCCCCCAGCAGTGGCTGAGATAGGGAGCAGAAGGGGTGGGGCCAGAGCCACTTCTCATGCTGATAGGCAGCTCTGGGATGCAGCGCAGCAGCTGCCTGCGAGAGAGCCTGGCTCTGCAGCCTGACCCCTACCACTCCATGCTAGGGGACAGCAAGGCAAACGAGAGGATCATATACACCAACCATCCTTCTCACAGATCAGTGGATGTGTAGCCACAACGGGCTACATTTGTGCACTGCAATGGACATAACTGTTTGCTGCGTGTCTTAGTTTAAAATTTTCACTTGGTCAATTTGTGTTAAAAGTTCATGTAACATTGCCTGTGGGGGTTTTTGCACATTGATTTTCTGCACTGTTTTTTCCACCACTCAAAGTTCTGTTTTTGAAGAATCAAATTACCTTTATTAGCTCATAACAAATATTGCAGAATGCATAGCAGTAGTCAAAGCAAACAGTGCTTGTAAATGCCCAGAAAGCATCACAGGATTCATAGGTTCAGAAAAACACCCAGTCAGATTCACAAATGCATAGCAAGCACTATACAATTCTTAGCGGCACCAAAAGCTCCCGACCCAGAGTACATTCCAGCACAGAATAGAAATGTGGCTGACCATTAAAGTGCTCTTTCAAAGCCTTCCACTTGTAATAGCTCTTGTGGCTGGCTGTTCAAAGTCAGCGGACAGCCCCTCCACCCTGGCTGTCAGGTTTCCCCCCTTTGCCTCTCAGATCTTGTGCAGGACTGGTAGCTATAACCATTGGGATATTTTTCTCACCGAGATCCAATCGAGCCAGCATCCCTTCAATCAACAGTCACTCTGCACCTGTTGAGCCAGTGGCGGAATCTTTCCTTGGTGCTCTTGAGATGGCTGGTGTACAGCTTCTTGAGAAAGGGGGAGACTGGGTCCTCCAGAATTATTATTGGCATTGCAATATCACAAGTGGTAATCCACTGGTCAGGACTGAAAGTCCCTCCTTGCAGCTTTCTGAACAATCCTGTGTTCTTAAAGATGCGTGCGTCGGGAACCTTCTCTGATCAGCCAACATTGATATTAGTGAAGTGTCCCTGGTGATTCACCAGTGCACGCATAACCATAGCCTTCTAGACAGGCAGAACTGCAGGGTCGCCATGAGTGGATGAGATGATAGTGTTTGGAGGCGGGATTTACATTTATTAGGAACTGGAGAACCTTTGGGGAAAGGAGGAGCCTATGGAGGAAGGATGGGCTCCACCAAAACGGAACCAGATTGCTTGCATGTAAAATTAAGAAGGTCATAGAGGAGTTTTTAAATTAAAGGGAAAATCTGAAGGAAAGCTGAAAGGTGTGGGGGAGCACATGGTTTGGATAGATAAATCCCTTAGGGGAGAATTATCAAAGGGGATTCTTTATATCTTCGTAAAGAGGAAAGGATAGAAGTTGATAAAGTACAGGTAGGAGCTGAAGAGAAAAAAGTCAGAGTCCCATTCAATTACATCACATGAAGACAACTAAATATTGAGAAATTTGATAAGTGCTTGTATACAAATTCTAGAAGTCTAATACTAAGATGGGTGAACTTGAGTTCCTGGTATTAAATGAAGATATTGATACAATAGGCATCATGAAAATTTGGTTGAACACTTATAATCAATGGGACACGGTAATACCAGGGTACAAAATATATAGGAATGACAGAGTACATCATGCAGGTGGGTGACAAGAACTATATGACTAAGAAAGTAGAGTCAAATATAGTAACAATATTAAATTAATCAAATTGTACCATAGAATCTCTATGGATAAATATTCCATGCTTGAATAAGAAGAGTATAGCTGTAGGAATATACTACTGAATACCTGTCCTGGATGGTGATGGTGATTGTGAAATTCTCAGGGAGATTAGAGAGGCTACAAACACAGAAAACCCAATAATAATGGGGGATTTCAACTATCCACATATTGCCTGGATATATGCCACCTCAGGACAGGATGAAGAGAAAATTTCAAAACACTGTTAGTGACTGTTTCTTGGAGCAGCGAGTCCTGGAACCCAAAAGGGGAGAGGCAATTCTTGATTTAGTCCTAAGTGGCGCACAGGGTCTGGTCCAAATGGTGAATATAGCTGAACTACTTCGTAATAGTGACAATAATGTAGTTAAATTAAACATCTTTGTGTGTGGTAGGGAGATATACCAAAGAAACCTACCACAGTAGCATTTAACTTCAAAAAGGGAGTCTA
Organism: Lepidochelys kempii; assembly: GCF_965140285.1. Taxonomy (NCBI): domain Eukaryota; kingdom Metazoa; phylum Chordata; order Testudines; family Cheloniidae; genus Lepidochelys; species Lepidochelys kempii. The sequence continues at coordinate 133,322,464 of NC_136382.1, read as the reverse complement.
CACAAAAATGATCAAGCTAATTAAATAGAAATTAAAAGGAACAGTCACAAGAGTGAAATGACTGCAAGCTGCACTGAAACATTTTTAAAACACCAAACTATATATATACACCAAATAAAAAAAACTTCAAAAAGACCAAAAAAATGCCACCATGGATAAACAATAGAATAAAAGAGGTGGTTGGAGACAAAAAGACATCGTTTAAAAACTGGACATCAAATACTGCTGAAGAAAATGGAAAGGAGCATAGCTCTAGCAAGTCAAGTATAATTAGGCAGGCCAAATTATAATTTGAAGAGCAACTAACAAAAGACACAAAAACTAACAGCAACAATTTTTTAAGTACATCAGAAGCAGGAAACCTGACAAACAATCAGTGAGGCCACTAGATGATCGAGGGGCTAACCAAGCATTCAAGGAATGCAAGGCGGTTGCAAAGAAGCTAAATGAATTCTTCGCATTGGTCTTTCACTGAAGAGGAGGTGAGGGAGAGTCCCACACCTGAGACATTTTTTGATGATGTGTCTGAGAAACTTTCCAAAACTGAGGTGTCAGTAGAGGAGGTTTTGGAAGAAACTGATAAATTAAACAGTAATAAGTCACCAGGACCAGATGGTATTCACCCAAGAATTCTGAAGGAACTCAAATATGAAATTGCAGAACTATTAACTGTGGTATGTAAGCTATTGCTTAAATCAGCATCTGTACCAGATGACTGATGGATAGCAAATATGACACCAATTTTTTAAAAGTCTGCAGAGGCGTGTGTGGCAATTACAGGCCAGTAAGCCTAGTTTCAGTAGCAGGCACATTGGTTGAAACTATAATAAAGAACAGAATTATCAGACACAGAGATGAACACGATTTGTTGGGGAAGAGTCAACAGGGCTTTTCTAAAGGGAAATCATACCTCACTAATCTATTATAATTCTTCGAGGTTATCAACAAGCATGTGAAAAAGGGTGATCCAGGGATAAAGTGTACCTAAGACCTTCAGAAAACCTTTGACAAGATTCCTCACCAAAGGCTCCTAAGGAGTCATGGGGTAAGAGGGAAGGTCCTCTCGGGGATCAGTAACTAGTTGAAAGGAAACAAAGGGTTGGACTAAATGGTCAGTTTTCAGAATGGAGAGAGGTAAATAGTGGTGCCCCCCCAGGGATCTGTACTGGGACCAGTGCTGTTCAACATATTCGTATATGGTCTGGAAAAAGGGGTAAACAGTGAGGTAGCAAAGTTTGCAGCTGGTACAAAATTACTCAAGATAGTTAAGTCCAAAGCTGATTGTGAAGAGTTACAAAGGGATCTCACAAAACTGCATGACTGGGCAATAAAATGGCAAATGAAATTCAATGTTGACAAATGCAGAGTAATGCACATGGGAAAACACAATCCCAACTGTACATACAAAATGATGAGGTCTAAATTAGATGTTGCTACTCAAGAAAGAGATCTTGCAGTCATCGTTTCTCTGAAAACATCCACTCAATGTGCAGCAGCAGTCAAAAAAGCTAACAGACTGTTAGGAACCATTAGGAAAGGGATATATAACAAACTAGAAAATATCATAATGTCTCTATGTAAAGCCATGGTATGTAGCTCTGCTCACCCCCATCTCAAAAAAGATATACTAGAATTAGAAAAGGTACAGCAAAAGACAACACAAATGATTAGGGGTATGGAACAGCTTCCTTATGAGAAGAGATTAAAAATACTGGGCCTGTTCCTTTTAAAAAAGAGCTGAGTAAAGAGGGATATGATAGTGATTTATAAAACCATGAATGGTGTAGAGAAATTGAAGTGTTACTCACCACTTCACATAACACAAAAACCAGGGGTCACCAATGAAATTAATAGGCAACAGGTTTAAAACAAATATAAGGAAGTACTTCATACAGCATACAGTCTACCTGTGGAATTCATTGCCAGGGGATATTGTAAAGGCCAAAAACATAACCGGATTCAAGAAACAACTAGACAAGTTCAGGGAGGATAGGTCCATCAATGGCTATTAGCCAGAATTGTCAGGGATGCCACCCTATGCTCTGGGTGTCCCTAAGCCTCTGACTGCCAGAAGCTGGTGCTGGGCAGCAGGGGATGGATCACTTGATAATTGACCTGGTCTGTTCATTCCCTTTGAAGCACCTGGCACTGGCCACTCTCGGAACACAGGATAGTGGGTTAGATGGACGATTGGCCTGACCCAGTATGGCCGTTTTTATGGGTTTATGGACTTTTCTTTTCAGTAGTCTTATCTGTGGCAAGGTGGGCTGGTGCCAAAATGGGGAATCTGTGTGCTATCATCACACTGCAGTTCAGGAAACCCCATTGCTACAAATCCATCTGCTATGTCCTGCACATTACGGACAGTCTTGTGTAGCAACAAACAATTAATAGCCCTACACACGTGAATGACAACAGCTCTCACTTTGGATTTTCCAACTCCAAAATGATGTCTCACTGATCGTTAGCCATCTGGCATGGCAAGCTTCCACAGAGCACTCACCATTCGCTTTTCTACTCTCAGTGCAGCCTTCAGTCTGGTGTCCCTGCATTGGAGGGCTGGGTTGAGCTCAGCACACAGATCCAGGAATATAAATAAAATGAAAGTTCTGCAGCAACTGCTCATCCTCCCAAACCTCGCGATGCCATCCCACCAATCAGTGCTTGTTTCTTCCACCCACAAGCGGAGTCTTGTGGTCTACAGCTGCTCCGTGAACACCAACAACTGCCTTCAGTTGGTTATTCACTATGTCCCTCAGCAAACTGTCCTCAAAGAAATCAGCATGTCACCTGTTGTTGCAGTACTTCCGGCAGGTCTGCAAATACAGGAGGATCATGTGTCTGGTATTTGCAATGTTCATGAGAATAGTGCAGAGCTCTGCAGGTTCCATGCGTCTGTCAGAGATGGCAGACACTGGAGAGTGCTGCCTGGGTTTGTGGGATTTTTTTTAAAAGGGCATGAAAATTATGGGATAGAGAAAGTTGCTTGCTGGGAATTTGACCCCTAGGCCTCAGAGAGTTTGGGATGAGTCATCTCTGCCCCACAACAGATTGCAAAAATTTCCCCAAAGGCATATTGCTGGATGGCAGCCTGTAGCACACAGCACTTTCACTGAATCATAAAAGTGTAGGACTGGAAGAGCCCACAATAGGTGATCTCATCCAGCCACCTGCATCAAGGCAGGACTATGTAATAACTAGACCATTCCTGACAGGTGTTTGTCTAACCTGTTCTTAAAAACCTCCCATGACGAGATTCCACAACCTCCCGAGGCAATTTGTTCCGGTGCTTGACTACTCTGACAGACAGGAAGTTTTTCCTAATGTCCAACTTAAACCTCCCTTGCTGTAATTTAAGACCACTGATTAACCAGAACAATTTTTCACTCTCAGCCTTGTAACAACCGTTTATGTACCTGAAAACATATCATGTTCCCTCTCAGCCTTCTCTTCTTCAGACCAAACAAACCCAATTTTTTCAATCTTCCCTCATAGGAGGCACATATTTTCTAGACCCATTTTTGTTGCTCTTCTCTGGATTTTCTCCAATGTGTTTACATCTTTCCTGAAATGTGGCACCCAGAACTGGACACAATACTCCAGCTGAGGCCTTATCAGTGCGGAGTAGAGTGGAAGAATTACTTCTCGTCTCTTACTTACAAAAGTCCTGCTGATACCTCTAGAATGATGTTTGCTTTTTTGCATGAGTGTTACACTATTGACTGATATTTAGCTTGTGATTCACTAGAACTCCCAGATTCCTTTCCATAGTATGCCAGCCTAGGTCATCATTTCCTATTTTGTGTATGTGCAATTACTTGTTCCTTCCCAAGTGGAGTACTTTGCATTGACATGGGCAGTCCTGGTGAGTATGTGCAGCATTGACGCAAGCAGACAAGTATGCATACACCCAAGTGACATACAAACTTTGACAACTGTTTGGTGATGTAACTTGCGTTGACCACAGTTTGTAGTGCTAACATGGCCTTATTCTAGTGCTCTACCCAACAGACCATCCTTCCTTCTCCACCATTGATCACAAGGAGATGGAAGAAATGTTACTCTGACACTTCCCCATCAGAAGAGTCTCCTACCCTGAGATCATCCTCCACTAGCCAGCTACTCTGGCTTTATGTCTGCTTTGAGCATCAATGTGGCATAAAGCCACCACAGTGCAGGGAAGAATATGGTCCCTCATATGTTACCATTTTGGTTTTACATGCAAGAGATTGGGTAGTAGGGTTCCTGGGTTCTAGTCCCATTGCTGTCACTGTCTAGCTGTGTGACATTTTTGATCTTTAGTCAGATAGTTGGTAAATGAATACACGTCCCAAAAGGCTGGTTGTTCGGGATATCTAAATCATTCAGAAAACAGGAGGAGGTTGGAGTATAATAGAAATGTAAACGTGAGAAATATTCCTTTTTGCAGCTGCACACTCCTTGCTTCGTTTCTCTGGGCTTAGTTAAGTACTGCACTGTCATTATATACACTACACTTACTTCTGCATGCTTTCCCGCCAGTGAAATTCCCAAGCCCAACGCCCATTCTGAGCGTTGTAGGGAACTGGCCATTCATTTTGTATTCTGAAAAGCTTTCTAAATCTGCTTTTTCTTTGCAGTTTCCACCAAGGTGAACATATCAACTCCAAACCAAGTCACATCTGCTTACAGCACTTGTGCTGACATGTTGGAATAAGTTTATGTGAGGCACCTGTCTATGTGTTTAATATTGCTGGCCATCACGATAGTCTCTGAGCACCATTTGCATGACACAGCATCCCAAAGGTTTAAAAGTTGTGATTTGTTTTAGAAGAATTGAATTGTTAAAACCAGAAGGTTTTACTTTAATAACAGGAGCCTTCAGAGAGAGATGGAGAAGACCCTCTTTTCTAACATGTCAACTTCCATCATTAACAGTTCTAGGATTGTTGCATGCCACCCCATCAGCACAAAGTGACCCTAACACACACTGGAAGGTGTAAGAGAGTAAGTACCTCTTACCTATCTTTCCCTATGGCTGGCAAAGCTACATAGTTAGGATGTCCCTGCTCCTCTGCAATCAGTGGCTGCTGATGCTGCCTTGTGGGACTATGGGTAGCCAGTGTAGATTAGTTTAGCTTTCTGGTTGTTCTGGATTATGCCAGGGAACAGCCTGGTAACTGGATAGCTCAGGATAGTGGGAGCACAAAGGGCACTTTTGCATCCCCTACTCATGTAGTATATGAGGTACTCTTTGGCTATAGCCAAGGCTCAGGCCTGTTACATGCACCCAACTTCTCAAAGACCTTTCCATAAGAGGGATTGCATAACTCACCGGCCTTGTCCATTCACCTCCTACCTAGACTTCTTGATGATTCTCTTCTCCCTCGTGTGCTGGTATGACAGCAGGGCTAACCTCAGTCACTGGGCTCTATTAAATTAGTCTGCTATCTGATGCCATTTCTTAGGAGGGACTGGGAGGCATCTTGATCTGTCACTCATCTGGCAGACGGCCCAAAAGGCTTCTAGGAAGTGAAACATCCTGAAATCCTTGCAGGTTTTTTTTAGTATTTATTTGTACAGCAGGCTTGGCTTTGCTCTCGTTTTCCGATTGTTGCTAGTTTTAGAGGAGAAGAAAGGGTGTTTAAGATGGGGAGGCACCCACTAGTGTTTGCCTTAACAGTGTTCATGCCCATGGTGAGTGATGATCTTGGCACAGCAGATGGTTCACAGGAACCCCAAGTGGCAGAGACTAACTTTTTTTCTGAGTAAGCTCCTCCTTGGGCATTTTTTTTGTTCACTGAAGTGCCTGGAACTGGAATAGACATGTATTAGGCAGTTTGATATTCTGGGTCATCTGTATAAGGGCACGTCTACACTTGCAAAGTTACAGCACCGGCAGTCACAGCGCTGCTCAGAGAGTGCCGAAGGGAAACCGCTGTTGTGTACTCACACTGACAGCTGCCTGCGCAATAGCGTGTTCACACTTGCAGCGCTATTCAGAGCGGTGCACTCTGGGCAGCTATCCCACAGAGCACCTCTTTCTATTTTGCCGCTAAGAGTTGTGGGAAGGAGGAGGGGGTCCTGTACCCCCCCTGCCGCCGTGATGCATTGCTTCGCATCCCAGCAATCCCTGTGCTTCCGTCTGCCTTTGGGGCCATCTTTCAACGGTTTGTGTACTGCGCTCCCTGCCCTGCCTCTTTCTGGCTGCAGGAATGGATCCCGCACTGTTGACAAGAATGCTGTTTGCACTGACCAGCAAACACGTCACGAGTGGCAGTGGAGTTATTCCTTAAACTACAAAGGCAAGAGGAGTGCGACACTGATCTCACCACATGTAGTAGCTATAACACAAGAATGCTTGTGGCATTCACGGAGGTGTTGACCATTGAAATAAGTGTTGAAACAAGCACTGAGTGGTGGGAAGACATCGTCATGCACGTCCGGGATGATGAGCAGTGGCTGCAGAACTTTCGCATGAGGAAAGCCACATTCATGGGACTTTGTGATGAGCTCACCCCAGCCCTGCGGCACAAGGACGCGAGAATGAGAGCTGCCCTGTCGCTGGAGAAGCACGTGGCGATTGGACTGTGGAAACTGGATACTCCAGATTGCTACTGATTGGTTGCTGACCAGTTCAGACTGGGAAAAGTGACCGCTGGAGTCATGTTGATGCAGGGCCATTAATCTCATCCTGCTCCGAAAGACCGTGATTCTGGGCAACATGCGTGAGATTGCGGATGGCTTTGCACAAATGGACTTCCCTAACTGTGGAGGGGCAATAGATGGCACGCACATTCCAATTCTGACACCAGACCACCTAGCCACTGAGTACATTAATTGCAAGGGGTATTTCTCAATGGTTCTCCAGGCGCTTGTGGATTACCATGGGCGTTTCACAGATATTAACGCAGGCTGGTCCGGAAAGGTGCATGACGCACACATCTTTCGGAACACCAGCCTGTTCAAGAAGCTGCGAGCTGGACTTTCTTCCCGGACCAGAAGATCACCGTAGGGGAAGTTGAAATGCCCATTGTGATCCTGAGAGACCCCACCTACCCCTTAATGCTGTGGCTTATGAACCATACACGGGGCAACTTGACAGCAGCAAGGAGCGGTTCAACAGGCGGAGCAAGTGCTGAATGACTGTGGAGTGTGCATTTGGCTGTTTAAAAGCCGCTGGTGATGCCTGTATGGGAAGCTGGAAATGGCCAATGACAATATTCCTATGCTTATAGCTGCGTGTTGTAAGCTCCATAATATTTGTGAAGGGAAGGGTGAAAGCTTCACTCAGGGCTGGACCACAGAGGCTCAGTGCCTGGAGGCTGAGTTTGAACAGCCAGAGACCAGGGCTGTTAGAGGGGCACAGCGTGGGGCCATAAGGATCAGGGATGCCTTGAGGCAGCAATTTGAAGCTGAAAGACACTAAATATTTGTTGCTATGCTCGGGATTGCAGTGCTTGAGATGCTAGGAGGCAATTGGTGCACATGATGCAAGAAGAGTTTCAGAGTAGCAGCCGTGTTAGTCTGTATCTGCGAAAAGAAAAGGAGGACTAGTGACACCTTAAAGATTAACAAATTTATTTGAGCATAAGCTTTTGTGAGCTACAGCTCACTGCATCGGATACATTCAGTGGAAAATACAGTGGGGAGATTTATATACACAGAGAACATGAAACAATGGGTGTTACCATACACACTGTAAGGAGAGTGATCAGGTCAGGTGAGCTATTACCAGCAGGAGAGTGGGGGGAAAATATCTTTTGTAGTGATAGTCAAGGTGGGCCATTTCCAACAGTTGACAAGAACATCTGAGGAACAGCGAGGGGGAATAAGCATGGGGAAATAGTTTTACTTTGTGTAATGACCCATCTACTCCCAGTCTTTATTCAAGCCTAAGTTAATTGTATCCAGTTTGCAAATTAATTCCAATTGAGCAGTCTCTCGTTGGAGTCTGTTTCTGAAGATTTTTTGTTGCAGAATTGCCACTTTTAGGTCTGTAATCGAGTGACCAAAGAGATTGAAGTGTTCTCCGACTAGTTTTTGAACGTTATAATTCTTGACGTCTGATTTGTGTCCATTTATTCTTTTACGTAGAGACTGTCCAGTTTGCCCAATGTACATGGCAGAGGCGCATTGCTGGCACATGATGGCATATATCACATTGATAGATGTGCAGGTGAACGAGCCTCTGATAGTGTGGCTGATGTGATGAGGCCCTATGATGGTGTCCCCTGAATAGATATGTGGACACAGTTGGCAACGGGCTTTGTTGCAAGGATAGGTTCCTGGGTTAGTGGTTCTGGTGTGTGGTTGCTGGTGAGTATTTACTTCAGGTTGGGGGGCTGTCTGTAAGCAAGGACTGGCCTGTCTCCCAAGATCTGTGAGAATGATGGGTCGTCCTTCAGGATAGGTTGAAGATCCTTGATGATGTGTTGGAGAGGGTTTTAGTTGGGGGCTGAAGATGATGGCTAGTGGCGTTCTGTTATTTTCTTTGTTGGGCCTGTCCTGTAGTAGGTAACTTCTGGGTACTCTTCTGGCTCTGTCAATTTGTTTCTTCACTTCAGCAGGTGGGTATTGTAGTTGTAAGAATGCTTTATAGAGATCTTGTAGGTGTTTGTCTCTGTCTGAGGGGTTGGAGCAAATGCGGTTGTATCGTAGAGCTTGGCTGTAGACAATGGATCGTGTGGTGTGGTCTGGATGAAAGCTGGAGGCATGTAGGAAGGGGTCTTAACATAATTGTATGTTGCTTTGCAGTGCTCTTTTTGCTTTCACTTAATAGAATAAAGATTGCTTTCAAACAAACACAATTCTTTTATTGAAAGACAACCACTAGAGGAGAGAGTCAAACAAAAAAATTCATCAGCAGGGGGAATGGAAGGTCTCAAGAGGAGGAGGGGTCCCTGGACAGCTACAGATTTGTATATGTCCAGGGATCATACCCAACCTTCTCCTCTGGAGTACGATGCAGCGGGTGCTGTACTTCAGCAGGACCAAACTGCAGATGGATGTGTGTTTAGTGCAGTGGGTATTGGGAATCCACAGTGCTGGACTGTGATGTGGGAGGAGTGGAATACTGCAGGTAGGGAGTGGACCTGGGAGGTTGATGAGTGGGTTGGCAGTGTGGGGGGAGCAGGGGTGCATGGGAAAGAGTTTTTCAACAGCGGCTGCAGGGGAGGTGGGCACAGAGCTGCTCGGTTTGAAGAGCTAGTATCGCCTGAAGCGTATCCACTTGGTGCTTCATAATGTTTAAGAACCGCTCCGTGGCTTCTTTCTGATGTCCCACATTCTTCTTTCGGTCCCTCTTCTCGCTGTCCTGCCACTCCTTCAATTACTTTTTCTCCGTGGCGGAGTGCATCATAATCTTATGCATAAAGTCCTCCTTAGTTGTTCTTGGACGTTTTCTAATTCTTCGCAACTGTTCTGCCGCTGATAAGGGAGGCTGGCCTCCCAAGGTAATCTCTGTGAAGTTTAAATGCAATATTTTACGGAAGCAGTATTGTTTGCAACACAGACAACACTGTTTCAGTGCTTTAAAACACAGCCAGTATTCACACACCTGACACTAACTGGCTGACTCCAGGTAAGCACACATAAGCCACAAGACCCCAGAATGGTGAGTAGCCACAGGGGCAGGGTAAATCACTGTTCCCGGACCCTGCTGTACACTGGGCACGTGGATCCTGGGCACTTGGGGAGAGCCAGCACTGTAGGGGATGGCCTGATAATCATTCCTGTCCCCACACTTTCCACAGGAGGTGATCATTTTGGAAGATCTCACTGCTGAGGGTGAGCAGGGAATCAGGGGAGGGTCTTCTCCAAGCCTGCGTCTTCCGCCCTGCCTGCTATGTGGCTAGCCTGTGTGGAGCTTTGGTCCCCCACACTCCCCATGACGGCACAGTGGCGCAGGAAAGTTACCATTCATGGGGCAAGAAACAAAGCAGCTCCGCTGAGGAACCTGTGGGAGCAGATTGCCCAGTATCACCATGAGAGTTTCCTGGAGATCTCTGAGGGAGATTCACGTGAAATGAGGGAGTGTATCAACAGCCTGTTCCTCTGCTCAGACTAGGCATGCGGTGGGAGACAAGCCTGCTTTCTGCAACCCTCCTGGCCCCAACAACTTGCTTCAGCAATTCCCAAAATCAGATCCACTTACCAGAGGCCTCCTCTCCTGTTTGCGCTTCACCAATTTCCACCTGCTGTGACTGGCTAGGCTCCTCCGGGGTAGAAAAGAGCTCCTGGCTGCATGCATCTCTGGCCTCCGAGCCATTCTCTGCCTCTGGTTCCACCTCCCCCTCTTCAGCCAATATTGCCTCCTCCTGGCTCGGTCCACTCTCGACTGGCAATGAAGCCAATGAAGTATCCACAGGGGACGTCACAGTGGAGGTGGGGTCACCACCAAGTATCGTGTCCAGCTCTTTGTAAAACCAGCAGCTCTTGGGCGCAGCACTGGAGCGGCAGTTTGCCTCCTGCACCTTATGGTAGGCGTTCCACAGCTCCTTCACTTTGACCCTGCACTGCAGTGTGTCCCGGTCATGGCCCTTTTCTATCATGTATCGAGAAATCTGTCTGTAGGTATCATAATTCCTATGGCTGGAGCGCAGTGGGGACTGGACAGCCTCCTCTCCCCAAATACCAATGAGGTCCAGCAGCTCGGCACTGCTCCAAGGGGGGGATCATCTGGTGAGTGGAGCAGGCATGGCCACCTGGAAAGATGCACTGAGACCACTGCACACACCACCATGCAAACAGGAAGGGGACTTTCAAATTTGCAAAGGAATGTACGGGGTGGGGCTGACGGTTGGTCACCCGAGGGCAGGGCAGTAGAGTTCAAACTGATGGCCAGAGAGGTGAGAACAGCAGCGCTGTAATCACCAGGGTGTCTACACTGCCACCGCACCTTGTTGAGGTGATTTTTTAAAGATCGCTGCATCTGCACAGTTTCTGTGCACTGAGTGGCTTGTCAGTGTGTACGCCTTGGGAGTTACACCGCTCAAAGCTGCTTTACGGTGCACAAACTTGCCAGTGTAGACAGGGTCTAACACTAAGAACTAAACAGAGGGTTTGAGTGGGTGGCCTGTTTTCTCTATGCTTCTGGAACCTAAGGGGAAGCCAGAAATATAGTCAGGTTAATGGTGCCTCCCTAAATCTTAGTCCTACAGGTCACTTAACAGTAGAGCTGAGCAAAATTCAGAATGTCTATCCCCTGGGAAATTCCGACATTTGTTAAAATTTAAACATTTTTCACAGAATGAAAAATTCCAGAAAATTTTTATTGTGAAATATCAAAAAAATTCATTTCAGTTTGTTGAAATGATCTGAACTACTTAATTTTGAGTAATTTCAACATTAACCCCCCCCCATTTTGGTGCATTGCCTCATGGGAGTTGTAGTTTGGGAGCCTGATGTCTCCATTCTACTGTTTGGGACAAGCTGCCTAGCCAGACTCTCAAGATGCACTTAGAGTTATGTGACTTCTCTGAAGCTTGGTTAAAGGGAAGTTTGGATTGCATTATGGGAGATGTAATCCTCTAGGGAACTTGGCCTATATGAGAGAATACTCCCACATTCCCAAACTACAACTCTCATAAGGCAATGTGCAGCTAGAGAAATGTTTTTCAATGTTTTATTGACTGATTGGAAACTGGTTTGGGTCAGTTCAAAAAGCTCAAAATATTCCAAATCAGGACCCAAACAAAATATTATATTTCTTTTTTCCCAATGGAAAATTGGGAAATCAGCAAAATCAAGATCTTTCCCACAATTGAATTCAATAGGAATTTTGCTTGTGTAAAAGCACAATTCAGTTCATGATGTAAGGGCAGTGGGTGTTCAGCCTCTCTCAGGCTCTGATTTAATGATTTGAAACATCAGAAAACAGTTCTACATTTAGCAGAACAGAATTAAAGAGACAGGTTGTGTTCACACAGTGTACAAAGTGAATTCAGTAGCAACTACATCCCCCCAGCCCTGCTGCCCTGGAATTTTCTTTTGTAATTTACTGTAGTGGCATCTTTTTCATTGTCTCAGACAGGCAATTCTTGCTGAATATACATAACCTTTAGTTAAAGGAGACTAAATGAGCCCACTCCCAGGATAAAGTACCATCTCTTTCCATACCAAAGGGACTTCATAGCAATTTTTAGTCAGCCACATATTTCAGGAAGCAGATAAAAGGGAAATATGATAAGACTCTAGTGGATGGTGAAAATCCATTAGGAAGAGTATTATTTGGGTTTATTATGTGGGAGGCTGGGAGTAATATGTAGTTCATTACTCAAATAGAAGTTGAGAAAATCTAGATGGAAATATGATTCCTTCAGGACTTTGGTGCATATTGTCTGAGACTATAAGGACAAGTTGTCATTATCCAAACAGCAGGCCTAGGGCTGTTTCACTTGTTCATGTGTGGCATGTAGCTGCTGAGCTGCTATTTTGTCTATTACTCAGTCTCCCTCTCTGCTCTGCCCAGCCTTCTCTCATTGACACATCTCCTGACCTGGGTGAATTCTCTGAGTACTGTTAGCCATGCATCTGAGAAGCCTTAGGAATGCTCATGAGACTCGTGGAGGCTGATGCTATCTGAAAGTGGGTGAGCAAAGCTGGTATGTAAATGCATGATCGGAGCCAATTTACTGCTGCAGGAAGGCTCATGGTATATCTGACATTGCACAGGGTATGCTTAAAAAAAAAAAATCTGCCCTAAGGAAATGCCACTTCATGAAACTGGTTTTATTCAAACTTCTTCCTACACTCCTCTGTATAATACATTAGTTCCTTCGTCTTTCTCCCAACCAAGATAGTATGAGATCCATTTTCAAATGTTGATGGCCATAGATTGGGGTTGGTATTTGTAGGTGCACTATTTTGGCCCCAACTGCATCTTTTTAAGGGCCTGATCCTGCAAAGTGCTATGCATCTTCAACTTGCACTGATTTGCATGTGCGTTGAAGGTGCTCTGCAATTTGCAGCATCAATCCAGAAAGAATGGATTAAACAAACATCTTTGATTTACATCTTTGTAAAAAGTTAGAACTGGCCAGAAATAGTTTTGTGATACAGGGTTTATTGTGTGTGTTTGGCCCATATCTGACACATTAATAGACATTTGATATTAATATGCTTCTGTGCAAAAGAAAAGCAAAATTATTCTTTGAGTCAACTTTCACAACGCGTTCTGTACTTCTCCATGAGGCTACCCTCCTGAAATGGAAGCAGAGATCTTGCTGAGCTAGTGATCTCACAGAGACTTGGGCCTTGGCGTCAGCACAGCAAGCTAAAGATGTTGAACTACAGATCTCACAGAAATCTGCACCATGAAATCAGCCTTGCAAGACAGAGGTAATGATCCATTGACATCATGGTGGCATGTCTTTTGGCATGAGTCCCACCAAAGAGAGGTGCTAAGTCAGTGTGATCACAGACATCAACCAAACATGCTAGAGATGCTGAGCAAATAGGTGTGTCCCTTGACATCAGACCAACCGACTTGGTGTTGAGACAGGTAGTCTCAGAGAGGGTGGGGCCTTGACGTTATTCCAAGAAGGTAGACTCCTTAGCTAGGAACCTTACAAAGTCCTGTGCTGTAGCTTCATCCATGGACGTGAGAGGTGCTGATCCAATAATCTCACAGCAGCCTGACTTCTGACTTCAGCCCTACCATCCAGAAAATAATCTCACAGAGGCCTGTGTCTGGACACCAGTCCCACAAGGGAGAGCCGATGAGTCGGTGTCCTCACAGGATCCCATGCTTTCACCAAGAGTCAGTCAGACAGAGGGGTCAGTCACCACACCGAGGCCTGTGCTTCAAGTAAATAAAACAGACAAGGGATTAAAGATGTGGAGCAAATATAAAGCTCCCCTTTCTTTCTCTGTCTTCCAATTGGGGATTCAGTTTCTCCTGATCTCTACCACCTCCTGCCTCTTCACGGTCTTGTGACATGAGGACTCATCAGGTGAGAGAATCTGAAGCGGCAGAAGCTACCAGAAGAGCTTTCCATGAACTCACACATGTTCACTCCACTACACTGCTTTATGCACACTTAAACACACATTTTTTGTTTGGCTGGCTAGGTCTATGGACATGGGCTCCTTTCAGATACCTTGTCCCCCCTCATTCAGTGTCCTGTCACACACGCTAATGCAATGTCACTTCAGTAGATGGAGAAAGTCCAGAGGAGAGTAACAAAAATTATTTAAGGTCTAGAAAATATGACCTATGAGGAAAGATTGAACAAATTGGGTTTGTTTAGTCTGGAGAAGAGAAAACAGAGGGGACATGATAACAATTGTCAAGTATGTAAAAGGTTGTTATGAAGAGGAAGGTTATAAATTGTTCTCCTTAACCATTGAGGACAGGACAAGAAGTAACGGGCTTAAATGGGAGCAAGGAAGATTTAGGTTAGATATTAGGATAAAATTCCTAACTGTAAGGGTAGTTAAACATTGGAACAAAGGACATAGGGAGGTTGTGGAATTTCTGTCCAACCTGTTCTTTAAAACCTCCAGGGATGAACACCTGTTAGGGATGATCTAGATAATACTTAGTCCCGCCTCATTGCAGGGGACTGGACTAGATGACCTAACACAGTCCCTTCCAGTCATACATATCTATGCTTCTATGGTACGAGCACACATCACTACATCCAATTACCAAAATGGAAAGCTCCCCCTCTTGTTTTGGTCTACTTTAACCACTGAAGTCTTTAAGTATTTGCTCAAGAAAAAATAAAAAAGAAGAAGAAAAAAGCCAGACTGAACATTCACTGAGATGCAAAAAATTCAATCAATTTTTGTCATAAATAAAACTAATCTCTCCCTACATATGCTTGCCCCAAAACAGTATCAAGATGCTGAGCCAGGGAAAAGCCTGCTCTGCTTTTGCTGGTGGTGTTGCTAATCTGTGGTAAGTAACACACTTCAGACTCCAGGGCTGTCAGTCCATCAACTTCATGGACTCCTTCCTGGAGCAGTGGACACTGTCTAGGGTTCTCTCTCTGTTCCAGTCTAGTCCCTCATTTTATGCCTGCAACCTTCACCCCATCCCTGGTTTCTCATTTGTTGACCATTGAGCTCTGTGGCCCCTCCCTCACCTGGGAGGGCAGCCCTTTTGTTCTGGAGGGCTCACACCCACCCTGCCAGTCAGATAGGCCAGCAACTCCACCTGCAATGTAGTCACTCAAAGCTAAAGAAGACATAGCCCTAACCCTGTTAGAGTGATATATGTCAGGATTATAATGGTCTGCCTCACACTGTTCGTCTCCCCTCCTACACACTCCGTTAGCTACAGGCCATAATGGAGTTTATCTGACTAACCTTTTTATATGAATCCATTCTCACTTGTCATACCCCTACTGGGTTTGGTCTCCTGGTAATTCTTTCCTGCTTTTTTTTTTTTTTAAGCTAGCAGAATCTGGTTTGCCCAGTTACTCACTCCCTTCTATAATATTAAAGCTCTCACACCACCAGGCCCTTGGGATTCACAGCAAAATGTAGTTTCCACTGCAGTGCACGCACAATTCTTGAAAAGCCTCACTGCCTATTTGTCGGCATGTTTGTTTTGAGGGAGCTCCTGGGGTGTTAGGCACCATGTGAGGAATCAGATAGGAAATAATGACCTACATTGTTGGCTGAGAAGCCCTGAATACTCAGGATATGCTCTGAAAAATGGGCAATCACTGAAAAATTATTAGCATTCCCAAAGGACAAAATCCTGGACCCAGCGCACAATTTGAGCAGCTGAGCTGTGCACTGATGGACTCCTTCAGAGCGAGGGGGAAGGAAACCTGCTACCAAGTGGCAGAGAAATCACTTCAGTGCCGTTACCTGAGCCTCAGGACCAGGGAAAAAAAATCGATAGGTATCATATAAAGTAGAGCCCTGCAAGTCTTTAAATCATGAAAGCTGAAACCAGCCATGTAGATTCAGGTCTCAGCATAATATTGTAATTGAAGCCAGATCCTCCAGCAGGGATCTGCATGACATCTTAGTTACACAGGTTAGCCCCCAGTTGCTGCTTTTGAAAAACCAAGGCCACAATTAACATCCTCAACAACATGAGCTTTTTACTGGTGTAAGGTACATCCAGCTCTTATAAGGATAATACTGGGTGTTGTGTGTAATGATGGGCAAAGGAATACCACTTTTATCATTCCCACTAATGAAATGGGAGTGGATAGATATGGTAATTCCCAGGATGGGGAATTCAGCTAGTCCCTCTGATGATGCTGATGGGGCCTGGGTTACCTCCACAGAACAATGAGCAGCAGGGTATGAGGCAGAACCTCTGAAGTCTTGAGCTGACACTAAATAACAGCTGGCCTTTGATCTAAACAAGGTCAGTGACGTCTGACTGTAGGTTAGAGTAAATGGAACCAGTTACAGAAACTCCCCTCCAGTGGCGGGAGTTACCATCATACACGGATCACAACTGAGACTCAAATTACATTCTGGCGGTCTAAAGACAGCAATTTTCCTAGCTCCAAATGGAAGCCTCCCTTCAGCCACACCAGCAAGTACTGTGCTAAGCTGGTCTCAGCTGGCAGTGGCTCTTTACATCTTTTAAAGTGACACTCCACTTGGTGCATGAGTGCTCAGTGGGAAATGAGAAGAGAGTGACCTGCCTTCCTGCCAGAGTAACAGTCTCAAAGGAATTGGTGGGGAAGGGAGAAATAAATCTGTCATGTGGTGTTATTTCTCTATAAGCAAAGGTGATCCTTGTTGTGCCATCCGTAACTACATAAACCAGAGCTGAACAGATCCAAGAGGGGTTTGCTGGAGATGAGAGATATTTGTGAAACTTCAATATAAGAGAGGCAGTTAAGATTTTTTTTTTTTTTGCAAAAGTGATGTCATTATGGGAGAAGTGGGACAAAAACATCCTAGGGAGGCGAATGGATTTATAAGGATATATTCATACTCCATATACAGTACAGCAATGATGTGGAAAAATTAGATAATTGTATTGAAAGACACAAGGACAAACACAATAAATATAAATCAGCATGGGCAATTGGGGATAAATTATAAAGCTGTAACTTAGAGATGACCTGACAATCTTCCACCTAAGATCAAGCACAGTATCAGTTTAATATCTGCTGTGGGGAGACCATATCCTGCTCTGGTAGAGGGACAGATAATGATGAACTCATATGGTTCTTCTCTCTGTATCTACTGTGTTCCTATGAAAGGCTTTTTAAACTTCCAAGATTTGAACTCAGGACTTTGGGTCTCTATTTTTCATGCAATAGCTGATGACATCACTGCCCCTGTCAGCAGAAGTAGGAGCTGCAATCCTTACAGAGCTTTGGATGTTAGCAAATGAGTTAAATGTTGCAGGGAAAAAAAAACACCCAGTAGATGGGAACAGAATAACCTCGGTAAGGGTCGCTTTGCAAAGCACTCATAAATTGAACCTTAACTTGGTTTTGTTTGCTGGGATTGTTACTATGGGAACTCCAACACACATACTCCTAACATTATTTTATATTTAGGTGGCACTTTCCCCAGGATCTTCAAGGAATGCCTAATGGCCATTCCTTCTCCTTGAAAGCTGCAAGACTGGGAGGAGAGACCCAACACGGGTCAGGTAGGATGAAATAGGCTGAGCTCCCATGGGGTAGCAGAACTAAGAAAACAGCCATGATTTTGCGGACAGCACTGCACAGTCCCTGTTGCCATGTATTCTCCTAGGGGTTTCCTAGCAACCATGCACTGGGAATAATAGGGGGTAGTTCCCTACCCATCATGCTAGGGATTATGAGACACAGTCTGCTCTGGCTCGTTGACATTTCTGTCAATGAGAACAAGAGGGTTTCCCAGTTCCTGTCAGCTGAGGAAATGGGAGGGCCTTATGGAGAGTGCTGGGGATTCAGGGACCTAGGGTTGTGTGAAGAGCACAGTGCAATGAACTTTTTGTGAACCTGGACTAATGTTCACAAAGTGAGCATGGACCATTTTTACCTAGGAAGTTATCTGCCGATGAAGTGTGAGCAACAATTAGATTTTGCTTTGCCAGTGAAACAGTTTTGTACATGGTGGAAAGTAAATTCTTGGATGACAAGGACAAGGTGAGCCAAAGGTCACAGGGTACATTTTTCACACTGTAGCAGTTTTTCAGGGTCAGAAGCTCACCTGCACAATTAGACTCAAAACAGAGGGGCGCTTGGTAAGTGGTGGCAGAGGATATGGGAGGGTAAGGTGGGGTGTGGGACTGTCTTGGGAAATGGAGGAAAATCATCACAGAAGAAGATTTTAAATATTGACCGTGAGCAGGGGAAAATAAGCATTGTGGAAGAGGGCATCCCCTTCCTTGTTTGGTGGGTATGAGCTGGAAAGAAACAATCAGCAAATTCTTTAAGGACTATTTTTCCCAGGAGAGAAAGGCAACACAAGGTCCTGAGCTCTGGACTGAAAACCAGGAGCTCTTGACATGGGTGGTGCATATAATAGGTCGGGAAGGCTATGCCTCCCCAAACAGCCCTGTGTAGCCCTGCCCATGTTCTGCCCCAAGGGCTCCCTCCTGCTGCTAACTGGCCCCAGCCACCCAGGCAGGCTGAGCCTCTTCTGGAAAGGAAAGACGGCTGGGACTTGGGATGGCTGAGGCGGCCCCCGGTGCTGGGGCTGTGCCGCCCAGTGCTTCAGGGCTGTGTGGGAGGGAGAGCCTCACATCACCTACCCACTCGGTGCTCCGGCGCTGGGGAGTGGGAGCCGCTCAGCACTCCGAGATGGAGGTGCTTGGGCGACGTGAGGCTGGGGGGCGCTAGCACCTGCGGGAGGCAGCTCTGGTCTTGGGGGGAAAGGGGAAGGGGCATGGCCTCAGGAAAAAGGGGTGGGCGAGGCAGGGAGCTAGCCTTCCCAACCCCGTGGTTCCCCCACTGCCCATGGCTCTTGAGTTTTATTCTAAGCTCAGCCATGTAGGGTCAGATTTTCAGATTGGGTGCTGAGCTCTTTTGAAAATTTGGCCCCGTATTTAGGCACCTTGATGGGGGACTGAAACTCTTTGAAACTCTAGCTCCAATTGTGGTTGCTGAATTCTTTTCCAAATCTGTCCCAAACTGGCTGTGTGACTTTGGGCAAGTCATTTAACCTCTCGGACTCGCTCAGCTCAGAGTTATTGTGAAGATTAATTAGTTGGCATTTATAAAGTGCTTTATAGGAAGATATAAAAAGTTATATAGATACTGAGTTTTACTGGGATAAATTTTGAAGTTGGTGCTCAGTTTTTATTGAGTTGTTACTAACACAAAATTCCCAGTGAAGTAGCTGATGAGATGAAATGTTAAGTGAGGGTGGGACAGCAGAAGAAAGAGAAGAATGGCCTTGCCTACAGGGGCCTACACAAGTTTAAATATTTATTTATTTGTTTGTTAGTTATTTGTATTGCTGTAACAACTAGCCCCCTCAGTCATGGACCAACCTGCCATTGTGCTTAGGTGCTGTACAACCACAGAACAAAATGATTGATTATACACTCTTTGGGGCAGGGACCAAGTATAAGTCAAGAGACAACAGGTGGATACAGTCGGATGAATGGGGGAATACAAGGGCACAACGAGCATGGTAGGCAGCAGCCTCAGCACACCAGCTGCGTAATGGTTGTCTAGTGTTTTGCCGTCGGTGCAGGAAAGGAAAGTTTTAAATTGCTTTTAAGGAGGAAGACGTGGTGAGAACAAAAGGCAATGGCAGAGCTATTGCAAACATAGCAAGGGCAATAGCCTCACAGAGGGAATGGGGAAAGTTCCATGGCTTGAGTAGTTTAAAACTGGGCTGGACAAAGCACTAGCCAAGTATAAAGGCGGGAGCAATCCTGCCTTGGAAGGGACGTGAATTGGGGGATCTATGGTGTCATTTCCTTTTCTGACTCTTGGGTGAGTCTGTCTTTCTACAAACTGAGTGTCAGCAGCAACAGAGACAACTGGATCAGGGCCCATGACAGCCAGTGTAGGGTAGTATATCCCGCATATGCTGTAGGCATGGCAAATCTCTGTTGCTCATAAGCAGCAAACCCTGCCAAAGTTTTGTTCCATGAAGGTGGAAAACAGGTTGGCAACCTGGGACACTGGAAAGCTGCTGTCAGGCAATAAGATGCTGCTCTGAGGGGACAGCTGGGATGTGGATTTGTACCATGCAAGCAGCAGATTCTTGCCTGCTGCAGTGCTATTCCGATCATGAATTGGAATATTGGGTATGTCGTGGGTGCAAGAAAGACCAAAGTGGTTGAGTTATGCTGGAGATAAGGTTTGGAAACCTCCTTATGGTTGTCTTTCCTCCACTTCCTTTTCCTGTTTTCCCTTGCCTCCCTCTGCTCCCAATGCCACACTCCTATTTCTCTGCTGTGTGAACATGCTTACAGCAGAGTAAAAGTGACTTGAATAAGGGACCTTATGGCTGAGTGCAATGGTAATAAGTAGAGGGCCAGATCCTCAGCAGGGGTAAACTGGCAAAGCTCCATGTTGAGCGACTCCAATTTACACCAGTTGAGGATCTGGCCCAGACTCTCTCTTCTAGAGTCTTGATTGCGCTAACGTTTATCTAAAAATTTCCCATCACTTTGCAGTAGTGGCAGTATGTATATACAGAGATTAAAGTAAGAGAGAGAGTGTGTGTGTGTGTGTGAGAGAGAGAGAGAGAGAGAGAGAGAGAAACAGAGCTCCACTGATGAGTGCTAATGTAGACCAGCTGTTGATATTTTAAGTACTGTATCATCTAAGACAGAGGTGGGCAAACTATGGCCTGTGGGCCACACCCGGTCTGCAGGCCCGTCCTGTCTGGCCCCTGAGCTCCTGACCCAGGAGGCTTGCCCCCGGCCCTTCCCCCGCAGCCTCAGCTCACTGCTCCGCCGGCGCAATGCCCTGGGCGGTGCAGCTGCAGAGCCCAGCCTGACCCGGTGCTCTGTGCTGCGCGGCTGCCTGTCCTGGTGCAGCCATGCTGCCAGCTCATGGTGCTCCAGGCAGCGCGGTAAAGAGGGAGGGAACGGGGTGGGGCGGGGGTTGGCTAGAGGGCAGGGGAGTTTGGGGGTGGTGGGCAGGGGGCAGGGGTGTGGATAGGGGTCGGGGCAGTCAGAGGTTGAATGGGGGTATGGGTCCGGGGGGGCAGTCAAGAAGGAGCGGGGGGAGTTGGATGGGGCAGTGCGGATCAGTCAGGGGCAGGGGTTCTGGGGACAGTCAGGGGACAGGGAGAAGGGGTGGTTGGATGGGGCAGGGGTCCCAGGGGGGCCGTCAGGAAGGAGAGGAGGGGTTGGATGGGGCAGCGAGGGGCAGTCAGGGGCAGGGGGTCCGGGGGTGGTCAAGGAGAAGGGGTGGTTTAATGGGGCAGGAGCCCCGGGGGGGGGGCAGTCAGGAAGGAGAGGGGAGTTGGATGGGGTGGCAAGGGGCAGTTAGGGGTGGGTGGTCCAGGGCGGTCAGGGGACAGAGAGCAGTGGGTGAATGGGGCAGGAGTCCCTGGGGGGCTGTCGGGAACAGGGGGATTGGATGGGACAGGAGTCCTGTCGGGGGCAAGAAGCAGGGAGGGGTTGGATAGGAGGCGGGAGCCAGGCCATGCCTGGCTGTTTCAGGAGGCACAGCCTCCCCTAACTGGCCCTCCGTAGAATTTCAGAAACCCGATGCGGCCCTCACGCCAAAAAGTTTGCCCGCCCCTGATCTAAGAGAAGGGTTTGTCAACAGAGTGGTTAACATGCTGAAGGCCACAGTGGCCAGTTAACATTAGTGCACTCTGCAATGCTACAAGTTTTGAAATGACACACATGTTAGTGCAACAGGGAGATATTTTTGGAATAATGCTAATGCAAGATCAGTCTTTAGCCTCTGGCTCAAATCCAGACCTTATAGATTCGGGGCTAAATTCTGCTCTGCTACATCAGAATAAATCCAAAATAGTTCTAGTGAAGTCAATAGTTAATTTTGATTTATGCAAATGTGAGATCAGAATTGGACGCCATATCTATAGTCCCCAATGGTCATTGCTCATAGCTGAGCAGAATGCAGCTAATGTTTTCCTGTGACTATTTGCTTCAGCCATGCGTGCACCCTTTTGGGGTTTGCTTTCCACAAATATTTGTATGACTGAATTCAGAGTAAAAGGAAGACAAAAGGAAAGAAAAGAGAGAAAAAAATGTGTGTGGCAGGGGAGTTTTCTATCTATTCCATGCTTTCCATTAACACAGAGCTCTCTCCCACCCCATTGGAGGATCAAAACTTACTATTGGAACTCTGTGACCAATTCACAACAACTAATTTGATTACAATGCCAGCCTATGCCCATTCACTGCAAGCATTCCTTGGTGCATTCATTATGATGCAATGTTTGAGCTCTATGGTCGGTCATCTAATTCATACAAGATTGTTTTTAGTCCCTTAGTGGATGTCCTAATCTTTTATAAATTATTCCGGCTCCAACCCGAAATGAATTCAACTACTCACAGACCAGCTCTTAGCTATTGGTCTGAATTTCACTCTAGCGTAAAATTCACCCCCATGCAGCGGGTCAGTACAAAGGCTACGTGCCACTAATATCCAACGTACGTCCTCAGAATGGATTTATGTGGTATATAGTCCTTGTGCTGTCTCTCTGCAAAAGCACAAACGCCATCTGTGAAAATACGTACACACAAACTTCACTCATATGAATATTTATGAGGAGCAAATATAAAGGGGATTCCATAATGGTCTGAAACCAAACTCTATTTTGAACTTGTCTAAATGTTCACAGATATTTTGTGCAACTGTTCACTCTGCTCTGCTCATGATTCTTTTGACCCTTCTTCCGCCATGTTGTGCTCACCAAGTACTAATTCTATATGTGTTCTTCTTTCTCCCGTTTCATATTGTGATGCCTCATCAGTTCAGTGTCATACCATCTTTCCCTCTCCTGCACTCTTATACAGCCTGGTCTTATCATCTTCTTATGAAGACATTTTACCTCTTCCTATCTCTGTATCATATTGCCCTAACTGTCTGGCTGCTCATTGTATCATTCTGTCTCCAACCCTAGTATATCAGATTACAATCTCCCTATATCTGCAGCTCATCCCTTTTTCCATATCTTATCATTCAAACTTTACTATATATTCTCCTAACCCCTTCCCATCTTATTGCATCGTCATTCTTCATTAACTCTCTCTGAATTTTTCCCCTTGATATAATATTAGTTCAGATTCTTTTGTGCCTTTCCTATCATTCTCAACACAACCCTCCCTGCATTTGCCATAGGATGAAAATAGTTTTCCTTGTGATTTTCAGGTTCTTCTTTTCTTACACACACTTCTAGCAGATTAATCTGACTGCACTCACTGTGTTAGAGATCATGTGAGATAAATTCATTTTTGTCTCAATTTTTCTTTAAAATTTGTGGGGGGGTTGTCAAAAAACAGAAAACGGAAATATTGTTTAGATTTTTAACAAAACCGTAACATTTTAATCAAAAAAGTATTTTTCCCACAAAAATTCATCTCATCTAAAAACCATTGTCCATCAAAAAAAATTAATGGAAAAATTTCAAGCAGCCCTATATGCATCACTTAAGCCCTCAAAAAACAGGATAAGTGGGAAAGTGCATTGACTTTTTGTTGATCCTCTGCACAGAGATGAATTTTATCCACTGAGCGCAATGGCAGGTTTATAGTGGGACATTATGAAAGTACCGTAGGATGGGGGTTCAACCCACTGGCCTGTTTGTGTGTGTGTAATATATATATATTGCTAAAGTAAGGTGGGGGAGCAGGACACAGCTCCCCCCTGTTAAAAGCAAATCCCTCCCCTCCTCTTCCTGGCTTGAGAGTTCCCCCACCTCCTTGGCTGCCATAGTGAGCGCTTCCCCTCCTGTTTCAATCTCGTTTAGCTACGGTTGGAAACAGAGACCTGCACTTTCTCTCATCAATCTAAGGAGTTCCAGAAATGGGGATTTGCGGATTACACTAGTCTCTCCAAAATAGCATGTCTGTTCCAGGACTTGGAGCAGCCACTTCATTATTTTGTTCACAGAGCAAAAGGCTTAAGGGATTTTGCGCTGTCAGCTGTTTGGGACAAGGACAGTCATTTATTCAGGGCCAGGCAGAATAGGGCCCAACCTGTAAGTGACTTTTCTGAGCTACTGCAATCTAAATATTAAATAATAATTATTATTATAAATGGCAAAAGAAGCAATTGAGGAGTAAACAAGAAGTGGTTTAATATTTTTGGCAGGGAAAGCAGGCAGAAGCCTGTGGGTTTACACTGCAGTCCAAGCTTTTGTTGCTTTGCCAGCTAGATGATGCTGTTTTGTATATACTTTTAGTTTTCAGGGGGGTTGCAATACAATCACATTGACAAGCCAGGTTTGCCCAGCCAACCTTTGTATGTGTTTCTTTTCTTTGAAACAAGAGTAGAGTCCTTTCATTTTCACTTTCACCCAGGCCATACCTTGAACTGCACACTTGTAATTACTGTTCTGCTGACAACAGCTTTGTACAATAATTTCATTTTTTGCTTTCAGTATCTGTACACATGTAGGTACACGTACACCTAGTGGTGAGGGAGGCAAAAATATATTTGTCGCATGCCCTTGAGATGACCATCATAGCTCATGAGTGATGTTAAACCCTTTATACCAACCCATGGGTTGGGACCCAAAATTGGGTTGCCAGAATGTTTCAAGGGGTCATGTGACAGTTCCTGACCCACAGGGCTGGCTGGGCTCACCAGCTTGCTCCAGGCACTGCAATCTCTGAGGTCCCAGAGCCACTCAGATTTGGCCCAGCCATCATGATGACAGGAGTCTGGGTAGGCCAAATTTGAGTGAGTGGCACTGCAACCCGATGAGCCAGATCACAACTCCAGTCACACAAATTTGGTCCAGTTGGGGCGGGGGTGGGGGGGAATCAAACTGGAGCAGCACTGCAACCCTGGAGAGCAGAGAGCTAAGCCCAGGCGGTCCCACAGCACAGGAGCTTCAGGAACCGCTACTGTGGGGTGAATGCCTGGCACAGGAACTAGGGGTACAGAGGGGTGCTGCAGCACCCCCAGGCTCCTGGCTGCCAGCCCCATGCCCGGGCTCCTGGCTGCAGTCCTGCGCACCTGGGGTCCTGGCTCCCGGCCTCAGCTGGACAGGGGAGGGTGGCAGGGTAAGGGGGCTGGCTTTCAGCACATTCACTGTTAAAAATCTTCCAGTGCCACTGGTGCCAGGCAGGACCCAACCTCTCCAGGGGACAGGACCCGACCAAAAGTTCCCCATGGCCTCCACCCCCAGACTATTTATTGGATTGCAACAGATCATAAACATTTACAAATGGATCCTGAACCCAAAAAGGTTGAGAACCACTGCTTTATACAGTTTCTTAGTAGCATGGATTCTGGATGCTGTCCCCCACATATCTGGTTTTAGCTTGATGTAGGAATCCTTGGGTGAAATATTATGGCCTGTGTTCATAACTGTACCCTTGGACCAGTTTTAAAAAAAAATTCTTGGTTCTCTTTTTCTTCTCTCTCTACAGGTAACATCAGAATTCCTAAGTACCATGAGTCCAAATACAAAGTGCAAACAGAAAGAAGATTTATAACGAAGGTAAATTTAGAAACCTCTAAAAATGCCCCAAGTAGGTTTTCTATACATCATGGTTTTCTGCTTCTTGAACATCTAGACATTCCAGGGCTAGAAGCAAATGGTGTGCATCCCATTAAGAAAGTTGATTCTGAAATGAATATTGTCTGTGTTGTACCTCAAAGCATTGTGAGTATTTTGTGGAGCAATTCCAAAATTTATCTGATAGCTTTTTTTTTTTAATGAGGGTTGGTTGAAGCTGCTCAGATGTTTGGACTGTTAGAATTATTTTTAGGAAAGATGGATTAGTGGATAGAGAGCAGATAAAGTAACCCTAAGTGCATGATGACTACAATTTATCCCATGGATTATCACTACCACATGTACCTGTGTGTAGATGCAGATAACATTACAGACAGATAGGAGCCAAGTCTAACAACAGCTTCATATGCAGAACTTCCATTAAAGACCTGAGCATGGTGCAGTTCTTGCTTGTACTCCCATACACCGAGGGGTTCAAAATCTGAGGGAGGGTCTTCATGTACAGAGCTACAGTGAAGCTTTTGTGAAGATGCTGCTACGCTGAAGGGAGACCTTCTTCCTTCAGCGTCATTAATCCACCTCCCTGAGAGCTCTCCCATGGACATAGCACCATCTACACTGGGGGGTTAGGTCAGTATAACTACGTCAGTCACGGGTGTGGATTTTTCACACTCCTGAGTGACATAGTTATACTGATCTAGGTCTGTAGTGTAGACCTAGTCTGAATCTGAATGATCTGGCTTTTGGAGCTCAAGCCATTCCCTAAAATACATATTCAATAGAGGCCGAGGAGAGGATATTTCTGTCTGGATTAGGTGCAGGCTAAAGTTTGGTCTTGAGGCTGAATCAATAAACTGGTTTGGATTCAGATACAACTATGCCAAAATCTTGTGAACTTTTGTTGTGAGACTGTCACCCATTGAGGCCAAAATTCCTTGAGATAAAATTGTCTCAGGAGACTTCAGCCACACCTCAGCTGGAACAGAAGCAGAACCCCCATCTGATTTTGGATGTGATCCAGAAACAAAATTATAGGACAAGTTTAGAGCTGGGATTCAAATGGAAACTACCATTTATTTAAATTCAAAGGGGTTTGGTGTTGAGGTTCCTTTTGTGCTCCATCTTTGGCATGCACCCACATGCACACTGTGGCAAATTGCCAGCACTACTATGATGGGTCTCGCGCTTTCTCTTCTTGGGTGGGGGTTCAGGGCACCATTTCTTGCCCCTGAACTGGGGTATTAACTGCCCCACTAGTGTCCTAGAGGAGGAGAGTGGAGAGGGAGGGACCCGGGCCTGCCCTCTACTCCGGGTCCCAGCCCAGGGGCCCTAGGGATAGCAGTAAACCACTAGAACTAGTGGTTCCTTCCTCTGGGCTACTTCCCTCTCCTGCCCTTCAGCTTGTGGGGCTTCCTGCCCTCCCTCTGCACAAACCAGGTGTCCCTTTACCTAGGGTCTTGGTCTTCTTAGCCCACCACAGCACTTCTCCAAACTCTCCTCTGCTTCCCTCCAAACTGCTCTCTGCTCCGACACCAATCCACTCTGTTTCAACTCCTCCAAACTGCTCTTTGCTCCAACACCAATCCACACTGCTTCAATTCCTCCTCTTGTCTGATTGAAGTGTGTGTGTGGGGGTTATCATGTGATTGGCTTCATTTATTTTCATATATTTTAATTGGCTTCAGGTGCTTTAATTAATTTATAGCAAACTTTCTTCCCTCTACAGGGAATAAGGCTCCCTTCTAACGCTCTCCTGCTGCCCTCTGGCCATGCTGTATCACAACACACAGAGATATCAAAGGTCTGGCCAAGTCACCATTGGTCTCACCTTTTTGGGGATAAACTAGTTTTCATCCAATAGTTCTGGGGTCCTCACACCAGATCAGTGGATCTGGTCCAGGCCCAGTAGTCCTTCTGACCCCTTATTTCTGAGGTCCTCCTGCTGGTGAGGCTGAAGGGAAACCCAGTCTCTCCTCTCTACCCTCAGTTCCAGCCCAGGGATTCTTGTGGCTGATGGTTACGATCCATCTGTTCAGACTTCTTACTATTTCCCTGAACTACTTCCTACAATGCATGCACCTTCTCGTCAGGGGGCTTGTATTCTTGAGGGGGACCCCTGCTCTGGTGTCAACCCCCGTAGTCTCAGTCCTCAAGCTAAAAAACGGAAAATAAATGAAATCAACAAAAATAAAGAGGAGTTCCAAGCAGTGTTCCCTCTAATTTTTTACGTCCATGTGCAGAATGAATTATGTGCACCAATATGGAGGTGATGTGTGGTGGGGGTGGAGCGAGGGGTTCGGAGTGTGGGTTGGGGCTCATGGCTGGGGCAGAGGGTTGAGGTGCGGTGGGGGGGTGAGGGCTCTGGCTAGGGATGAAGGCTCTGGGGTGGGGCCGGGGATGAGGGGTTTAGGGTGCAGGCTGACCCAGTACTGCGGTGGGGAGAGAGGACTCCCCCCAGCCTTCTCTCACCACAGCAGCTCAGGGCCAGATGAGAGGTGCTTCTCCTCGGCCACGACAAGTCTGGCTGGGCTGGGCCAGGCTGGTGGAGGGGATCCTCTCTCCAGCAGGGCTGGGCTGGGCTGGGCCAGGGGTGGGGCGCGTCTCCCCACCTGTGCAGCCCTTGATAGCCTGCTGCATGGCCGTACAACTTACAGTGGACTTAGGTTCTCTCCAGGTTCTCTGTCCTACCATGATCCCCAGCCATCTGTCCTGGCGCTCTGTGTTCTCAGGCAACAAAGGTAGCTTGGCTCTCCACTGAGCTCCTTTTGGACTTTCTCCTTTTTTTAAAGCTCCTCCCCCAAGACTGGCATGCCTCATAGGTGTAGCAGGATGGGGATGCTTGAGCTGAAAGCTGCTCTCTAACACCTGCCTGCCTGGTGGGTGGTTTGTTGACCCCATCACACTGCAGTTTCAATTAAGGTGCGCTCTTAAAGCGGCCACAGAAAAAGCCTCAGATAACATGACAGGCACGTGAATTAGCAATCATATGAGTGCATCTACCAGACACAGTTAGCTTTGAGGGGCTTTCTTAACACTGCTTCTGCCAAGAGCATTCTAGTCACTCCCTATATCTCCAGTATCACTGTGCAAAGAAAGAAAAGAGCCGCACACACAAAAAGCAGTGCTCTAAGTTAAAATTCATAAGCGAGTATAGTCAGAGCTGAAACAGCATTTAAATGCTTGGCTTGCTTCACCATCTGGTGTTAGACATGTAGAGTATATTTGCTTCTGCTGCTGCTGGTAATACTGCTAACGCCCTCACAGAATCAGACTGGCACTCACTTGGAGAGGTGCAGTGCTAGGCACATCACTGAAACTTAATTTTACGTACCAGTGGTTTTCCTCAAAAGGGAATTCCAGCTCATTAGTTTTGCAGGAGAGATCATGAATGTGGTACCCACTTTAGTTACTCTCCAAAATGTTGGGCCAGACTGTGACTCCCATGCAAGGAGGTAGAGGTTACAAAGCCTCATTCCGCTGCCTGGGAGGGGAGAGGGCTGCGCAACTACCTCCCTTCCCCCCCTCTGATCCTATTGCGCAGGTGAGTGGGGAATGAACAGTCAGAGGTGAGAGACTACGTGGAGTCTTGACTCCCTTCCTCACCCACCTAGCAGAGCTGAGCTGGTGCAGAAAGGGAAGTCATCTGCTGCTGGCCAAGGGTAGTAGAAGATTGCTTCCTCCAAGGAACAAGGGGGAACTGGGTAAAGGTACCGACTTCACTAGTGCTTTTTATGTAGCCTGTTGTAAAACTGTGCAAATATCTGGATGAACTGTTGTACCTCCGGAAGACCTCTGAGTACCCCCAAGGGTACATGTATCCCTGGTTGAGAACCACTGTCCTAAACAGTAACACTGAGAAGGATAACATTCTCCCTTCTCCTTGATAGGTATAGAATGAAAAGGAACAATTTTATGTTTTCAAATCATTTGTGTTTGACACCAAACACAATGGGGGCTGAAACCATGAGGAGTTAACACATTCTGATGTGTTTGCTGAAAAGCAACCTGGAGCGTGGAGGCAAACCACAGCTATTGTGAGTCTAATTTATGTGTGTATTTCTGCCACAGCACCTCCAAATGACATAACTGCATGAACACATTTCTAGAATGGGCTGTTTGCGTGTGCAATCACCTATTTTCTGTGCACAGTTGCACACCTATAATTCTTAAACTAGTTAATTTCCCTCCATCATAGACAGCAGTGGCTTATGAAGAACATAATTTCAAGACGGTGTCTCACCAGTTGAAAGGAAGGGTGTAGTGGTCACAAAGCCATTATTCACAATAAACATTAGTTTAATCCATTAAAAAAATACAAGGGAAGGAGTAAAGTACTTACACTTGTGGGTTTATTTAGAACTGCTTTAATTGAAACAGGTGAAACAATGTTAGATATAAAGGACCAAATTAATCCCTAGTGTAATACCATTAATATCATTGGCATTATGCCAAGCATGCCTTTCACCCAAAGAGCAAGCCACCTGGCATTTTGTCAGTTCACATGGAGTTGCGAGGAAGGCCATTTAAAGGAGAGCTTTATGCTCCTCTCTCGTTCTTCCTCCCAAACTGTATGTTAGTGCCTCTCCTGCTCTGTAGATTGGATACAGCTCTTCTGAGCTGTGGATACAATATGTGAGCATTTAAAAAAAATTTGTGTGGTTTTATTTTTGAGCTGGTTGAATGCTGCAAAAAATATTTGTCAAACACATCGGTTTTCAACCTTTTCCATATTGTGGCCCAGCTTTCCATACCAAGACCCCAGGAAGCCATCCTTTCTCCTTCCCCCATCCAGCCTGGTCCCTCCTCCTATTCGCCAATATGGGAGAGGCAGAGTGGTGACAACTCCTAGTCAGATAAATTATTTAGCAAATAACAGCAACATGTAGCAAATAATGTAATCCACTGACAATATTTCATAGCATTGTAGGACTAGAAGGGCCCTTGAGAGGTCATCTAGTCCAGTCTCCTGCACTCATGGCAGGACTAAGTATTTTCTAGACCGTCTCTGACATGTGTTTGTCTACCCTGCTCTTAATCTCCAGTGATGGCGATTCCACAGCCTCTCTAGGCAATTTATTCCGGTGCTTAACCACACTGACAGTTAGGAAGTTTTTCCTAATGTCCAACCTAAAACGCCCTTGCTGCAATTTAAGCCC
This sequence comes from Lepidochelys kempii, assembly GCF_965140285.1. Taxonomy (NCBI): domain Eukaryota; kingdom Metazoa; phylum Chordata; order Testudines; family Cheloniidae; genus Lepidochelys; species Lepidochelys kempii. Next base: position 133,291,775 of record NC_136382.1, on the reverse strand, counting down.
ATTGCTTCTTGTCCTATCCTTAGAGCAGTGATCACCAATCCGTAGATTGCAATCGACTGGTCGATCCTGGAGCCTCTGCCAGTCTATTGTGATCTCTGGCTGCTAAAAATCTGGCAGCGCAGAGGGGTGAAGGCAGGCTCCTTACCTGCCCTGGCCCCACGCCGCTCCCGGAAGTGGCCAGCATGCCCGCGCAGCCCCTGGGGCTGGGGGGGAAGGGGTCTTTGCGCACTGCTTCTGCCTGCAAGCACCACCCCCGCAGCTCCCATTGGCCGGGAAGCTCCCTGAAAAAGCTTCTGCCTGAGTCAGTGATCCATGTGACATGCTTGGGTAAAATACTCTTCCCATGCAAACATCTACTGACTCCATACACTCCTTCCCACCCACAAAATCCATCAGCTCTTCCACAACTACCCACACATAGATTCATAAATTCCAAGGCCAGAAAGGACAATTGTGATCCTCTAGTCTGACCTCTTGTGTAACGAAGGCCATAGAGCTTCCCCAAAACAATGCCACAGATCCATCTCTCACTACGTACATTACACCCCAGTGCTTCCCGCTTCCAGCCTCCTCATGGAGTCTCCTTTTGGTGCCTCCCCTCCCTGGTAGCTGTTCCTCACAGTAATAGTGATAGTGGCAGCAAGGTGTCCTGATCCCTCTGCTGTCAATGATAGTAGCACAAGACTGAGGCCGCTAGCTAGACGGGTATTTGGTTGGCTGGGAAAAGAGATCTCTTGTGGTGGTGAACTGGATGGTCAGTTGGAGATTAGGTCTCCTTTGATTCTTGAGGCAGGCAAGTTTCCTTTGGCTGCTGACTGCTTCCCCTAGCTGGAGTGGTGGAGTCAGAAGTGGACAGGTCTAGCCCAGGCTGGTGTGGTGGGTTAGGGGTTGGGTAAACTGGCTTTCTCTTGAAGGGACTGATGGACTGGGGAGGGAGTACCTCCCCATACCAGCTCATTTTTGAGTTTGGCAGGCAAACTATCGCTGGCGGCAATGGCTCCAAGACTCCCACTCAGTATAGAAGCAACTTGGCTTCATCCCTCCCTACTCTTCCTCGTGTGCTGCTGGAGCATACGACACATTTGTGTAGATGGGCTGGGAAGGAAATGGGACATCCCCTGTGTGCTCCGAGCAGTACTGATGTGTGGCACAGGAGAGGCATTTTCCTTGTAGCAGCAGCTGCCACTGTAATAGCCAGCACCTGAACAGAATGGGCAGCAGCCAGCCACAGAGGGTGCTTAAAACATTAACAGTCACAATCAACCTTAGCATTTTGGGACAGGCTTGTGAAGCAATATATTGCTGTTCCTCTCCTAAACGTTGTAACTGATTCCTGTCCACCATTCGGTCACTGCTAGGCACTAAAGTGTCTGAGAAAGGTTGCTGAGAGGGTTCTTTGGGATATGCCCAAAACTTTAGTGGCTCATTCTCTATAAAAAGTAGGAGCATGCCTGGTGGAGTGGGTGGCAAGGATATTTAGGTCCCAGCAGCCTCCTGTTGCAGATGTCTTCATTTCAGCGTTAGGAATTGTTTTACTGGTACAGTACATTGGTTTACAGCTGTTGACATTTTCAAGGTTATCTGTTCAAGGAAAAGGGCTAGAAACTTACATTTTAAAAAAAATTCTTGAGATTCGTCTTCCTGGGAATCGGTAAGCTCAGTTAAGGAGTTCAGCCACCCCCACTTCCACTGTGTCAGTTAAAACTGGTGGGGGCAACACAGCCCATCATGAAATTGTAGGCGCATCATAGAACTATTATTGATTCTCATTGCTGTGATTCTCATTGCATAGCCTGCGGCTTCACTCCATTGTGGTTCCATTGCTATATTCCTGTTTTGAATAAAATCCTCTTCAGCCCACCAAACTGGTGTTGTTTATCAGGGTGCAACCCAGCATCACTTGGAACACAGCCACAAATAGTTGTGCACAAAAATCTAGCACGACAATGCTAATTAACAGTGAGCAATGCTCGGGCTTTGAGAAAGTAAAGAATGGAATGCTTTACAGTGGCACAAAATACCAATCTAATTACAGTATTTAAGAAGAAAAGATGAGTTCTGACAGCTGATCTGAACGCCAGCAGTGAGTCAGACTTCAGTGTCACCAGGGAGATGGAACACCATATGACCAAAATCGATGTTCTGGACTTTCTGAGGTAGCTACTGGGAATATGAAAAGGCCTGGATTTGCCCATTGGAGTGTACAGAGAGAAACATATGGTATTAACAAACTAGCAATTCAGTCATGGGGCTGCAGCATGAAGAGATTTTTATGTAAACGTAGTGGAGTAATGCAAAAGCCATGCTTTTGTGCATTAATTTAGCTGTGTTAGCTGTAATGACTGTATAGTAGTGCAATTCAGGAGATTTATCTTTTTAATTAGTAAGCTCTTATGTCCTTCACAAATCCCCTTTTCATTGCAATAGTGCACCTGCCTCAAAGTGCAACCGGGGAGCTCCAGCATACTTGTGACTTCTGCGCTGAGAATCACGCCAGGCAGCAGAACGGCCACAGCTCTGAGCAGATGGTACTGTATCAAATGTTTTCTTAAGGTATCATTTACCATTAATTAACAGGAACATTGTTAGTGGGCATCATAATTTTCTTAGATGTTTCTCTAGTATTGGCATACACCCTTTCAGTGGTACCTTAAGGAAATATAAGCTCATCTTGCATGGCACTATAGGATCCCCAGCTAACATTTCAACTCAAAGGCCCAATCCTGTACTTCTTGGTCATTACTTGGTTAGCAATGCTCCCTGAATCTGGAATGCTGGAGCAGGCCCCAAGTGTGTATTTATTGCATTCTTGGAGGGTACATCAAGTAAACAAGTAAGACAAAGGGCCAGATCCTGCACTTATAAAAGTTGTATTGTGTCCAGATACTCTATCCTCATAGAGTGAGTCATCATGATCTAGTGGATCGGGCACCAGACTGGGAATTGAGAGATGTGAGATCTATTCATAGCTCTGCTGCTGGGCTGATGTGTGACCTTCTGCAGGTCACTTCCTTCTCTGTACATC